>NC_071989.2:149607500-159607500 GCF_028885655.2 Pongo abelii
CCCTGAAGTAGCTCTGACTCCGGTTCCTTGAAAGGGGCGTGTACAGAAGTAAAGATGGAGCCTGTAGGGGAGCGCTTTCCTGAACAAAGGCAAGTCCTGATTCTCCTTCTTTTACTGGAAGTGACTCTGGCAGGCTGGGAACCCCGTCGCTATTCTGTGATGGAGGAAACAGAGAGAGGTTCTTTTGTAGCCAACCTGGCCAATGACCTAGGGCTGGGTGTGGGGGAGCTAGCCGAGCGGGGAGCCCGGGTAGTTTCTGAGGATAACGAACAAGGCTTGCAGCTTGATCTGCAGACCGGGCAGCTGATATTAAATGAGAAGCTGGACCGGGAGAAGCTGTGTGGCCCCACCGAGCTCTGTATAATGCATTTCCAAGTGTTACTGAAAAAACCTTTGGAAGTATTTCGAGCTGAACTGCTAGTGAGAGACATAAACGATCATTCTCCTGAGTTTCCTGAAAGAGAAATGACCCTGAAAATCCCAGAAACTAGCTCCCTTGGGACTGTGTTTCCTCTGAAAAAAGCTCGGGACTTGGACGTGGGCAGCAATAACGTTCAAAACTACAATATTTCTCCCAATTCTCATTTCCATGTTTCCACTCGTACCCGAGGGGATGGCAGGAAATACCCAGAGCTGGTGCTGGACACAGAACTGGATCGCGAGGAGCAGGCCGAGCTCAGATTAACCTTGACAGCGGTGGACGGTGGCTCTCCACCCCGATCTGGCACCGTCCAGATCCTCATCTTGGTCTTGGACGCCAATGATAATGCCCCGGAGTTTGCGCAGGCGCTCTACGAGGTGCAGGTCCCAGAGAACAGCCCAATAGGCTCCCTAGTTCTCAAGGTCTCTGCTAGGGATTTAGACACTGGGACAAATGGAGAGATATCATACTCCCTTTATTACAGCTCTCAGGAGATAAACAAACCTTTTGAGCTAAGCAGCCTTTCAGGAGAAATTCGACTAATTAAAAAACTAGATTTTGAGACAATGTCCTCGTATGATCTAGATATAGAGGCCTCTGACGGCGGGGGACTTTCTGGAAAATGCTCTGTGTCTGTTAAGGTGCTGGATGTTAACGATAACTTCCCAGAACTAAGTATTTCATCACTTACCAGTCCTATTCCCGAGAATTCTCCAGAGACAGAAGTGGCCCTGTTTAGGATTAGAGACCGAGACTCTGGGGAAAATGGAAAAGTGATTTGCTCAATTCAGGATGATGTTCCTTTTAAGCTAAAACCTTCTGTTGAGAATTTCTACAGGCTGGTAACAGAAGGGGCTCTGGACAGAGAGACCAGAGCCGAGTACAACATCACCATCACCATCACAGACTTGGGGGCCCCAAGGCTAAAAACCGAGCACAGCATAACCGTGCTGGTCTCCGACGTCAATGACAACGCTCCCGCCTTCACCCAAACTTCCTACACTCTGTTCGTCCGCGAGAACAACAGCCCCGCCCTGCACATCGGCAGTGTCAGCGCCACAGACAGAGACTCAGGCACCAACGCCCAGGTCACCTACTCGCTGCTGCCGCCCCTGGACCCGCACCTGCCCCTCGCCTCCCTAGTCTCCATTAACACAGACAACGGCCACCTGTTCGCCCTCAGGTCGCTGGACTACGAGGCCCTGCAGGCGTTCGAGTTTCGCGTGGGCGCCACAGACCGCGGCTCCCCCGCGCTGAGCAGCGAGGCGCTGGTGCGCGTGCTGGTGCTGGACGCCAACGACAACTCGCCCTTCGTGCTGTACCCGCTGCAGAACGGCTCTGCGTCCTCTACGGAGCTGGTGCCCCGGGCGGCCGAGCCGGGCTACCTGGTGACCAAGGTGGTGGCGGTGGACGGCGACTCGGGCCAGAACGCCTGGCTGTCGTACCAGCTGCTCAAGGCCACGGAGCCCGGGCTGTTCGGCGTGTGGGCGCACAATGGCGAGGTGCGCACCGCCAGGCTGCTGAGCGAGCGCGACGCGGCCAAGCACAGGCTGGTGGTGCTGGTCAAGGACAATGGCGAGCCTCCGCGCTCGGCCACCGCCACGCTGCACTTGCTCCTGGTGGATGGCTTCTCTCAGCCCTACCTGCCGCTCCCTGAGGCGGCCCCGGCCCAGGCCCAGGCCGACTCGCTCACCGTCTACCTGGTGGTGGCTTTGGCCTCAGTGTCGTCTCTCTTCCTCTTCTCGGTGCTCCTGTTCGTGGCGGTGCGGCTGTGCAGGAGCAGCAGGGCGGCCTCGGTGGGTCGCTGCTCGGTGCCCGAGGGCCCATTTCCAGGGCATCTGGTGGACGTGAGCGGCACCGGGACCCTATCCCAGAGCTACAAGTACGAGGTGTGTCTGACAGGAGGCTCTGAAAGTAATGATTTCAAGTTCTTGAAGCCTATATTCCCCAATATTCTGAGCCAGGACTCTAGGAGGAAATCAGAATTTCTAGAATAATGTAGGTATCTGAAGCTTTCCTACCGTCTGTTAACTTTGTCTTCCTCACTTCACCTTAGTTTTTTTTAACCCTTTAGTAATCTTGAATTCTACCTTTTTTAAATTTCTACTGTTGTCTTTAGTAATGTTACTCATTTCCTTGGCCTGGTTGTTAGTTTTCAAATTATTGTATTATTATAAATATTTTATATCAGGAAAGTTCATATTTCTGAATAAATTAATAGTATTCATTCCTGAAGGGTAATATGAAAGTTAACCCCACCTAATAAACATAACTCTAATTTTGAAAGTACCTTTCACACTATATGACACTACATAAGAATGTATGATTTTTGAAGTCATATTTTAAGGTTTTTTAATAGTTTTCTTATTTACACAGCTCTGACTTTTTGACAAAAGTTTGGGGTGTAATCATTTCATATTTATCCATGTGTAATTTCTTCTAAGCTTCATATTTGGAGTTTTGTTTTTTTCCAATAAGGAGCAACATGGACAATTTTAAGCTACTCTTTTCAAGGTCACACTTGTAAG
The DNA here is from genome assembly GCF_028885655.2 of Pongo abelii. Classification (NCBI taxonomy): domain Eukaryota; kingdom Metazoa; phylum Chordata; class Mammalia; order Primates; family Hominidae; genus Pongo; species Pongo abelii. The sequence goes on from NC_071989.2 coordinate 149,610,450, forward strand.
CATGAGACTTTCATTCTAAAACACATATGTCATCTCATAAAAATATATCTGCATAATGTATTCTTTCTCATGTAAATTAACATAGAAAAGACTAATGGGTTCTTTCTTATCTCTGTCTAATGTTATGATCCTATTGGGGGGCTGGACAGGCTTTCTAATACCCAGATTTACTGTGTTTAAGGTGTTCCTATAAGGCCAATAGACACCAGGACCAAGTAATGCATCTCCTGCAATTTCCTCTTGCCACAGCAGGAAAATCTTAACTAAGTTCCAAATTCTGGGCTTAGAGGAGCTTCTGATGGTACAGTATGCCAACATCTACTTGTCTTTGGATGGTGACATTGTTCTGATTCATAAGGAATTTGAAAGAAAATACATTGTAGAATTAATATTAGTTAACCAAACAAAATTTATTAAAGGATATGTTGGTGAAGGAGTTGAATTATTTGAGGAAAAAACATCTGCTGTCTTGTCAGGACTTTTCAACTTTGTCTCCAGGAGCTTTTCAACTTTGTCTTTTCAACTTTGTCTCCAGGAGCTTTTCAACTTTGTCTTTTCAACTTTGTCTCCAGGAGCTTCTCAACTTTGCAGATACTCTAGAATGGTATTGCATGCAAAATAATGACTGCCAAGATGTTCCTGCCCTAATCCCCAGAACCTATGAGTATGTTATACTGCAAAGAAATTAAGGTTCAAACAGAATTAAGGTTGCCAATCAGCTAAACTTAAAATAGGGAGACTCTCCTAGATAATCTGGGTGGGTCTATTTCAATCAGTGGAAAGCCCATAAAAGCAGAGTTGAGTCTTCCCTGAGATGAAAAAGAAATTTCATTTAAGGACAACAGCTTCAGCTTGTGCCCCAGAGTTCCAGCCTGCCCCTCCTAACTGCCTGCTGTACAGGTTTTGGACTTGTCTAACCACGTTTCACAACTGAATAAGTCACTTCCTTGCAATAAATTGATTACTATACATCTCCTGCTGCCTGTTTCTCTGGCTGAACTCTAACTAACACAGATTTTGATACCTGGAAGTGGGGTGCTACTGTAATAAACACTTAAAATGTGCAGGTGGCTTCTGAATTGGACAGTGGGCAGAGACTGGAAGAACTTTAACAGGCATGACAGAAAAAGCCTCTCTTGCTTTGGACAGAGTGTTAGCAGAAATATGGTGTTAACAAATCTGCTAGTAAGGACTCAGAATGAAGTGAGGAGCATGGTGGAGAAACATGTTGCCTTAGAGAATACCTACTTCACTTTAAATAGATTGTGAGTAGAAATATGGATGATAAAGTCTCTGCTGGTGAGGGTGCAGAAATGAGGAAAATATTATTGGAAATTGAAGAAAAGGGAATCCTTTTATATGGTGAGAGAAAAATTAGCTGAATTGTGTCTTGTAGTTATGTAGAAAGAACTTGTAAGCAATGAGCTTGGGAGATTTCACTGAGATTTTCAGGCAAAGGGTTGAATGTACAGCCTGTTTTTTTTTTCTTGCTTCTTATAGTAAAATGTGAGAGGGAAAAGAATGAGAGGAATTAGATTGAGAGAAGAACTGTGAAGCAAAAAGGAAACCAGACTTGGTGGTTGGGGAAATTCTCACCCTATTCTGACTGCAACAGATGTTAAAATCAGGAGATTCACTGCTAAGGATGCATGTTCTGGAGAGAAAGCCACAGACATATTAGGACAACCTTTTACTAGTGCCTTGAAAGAATCAGGTAGTCAATCATACAGAAGGCTCTTTGAAGAGACTAGGCACATGACATGGATATCTTCAGCCACATCAGCAGAAGCCAGGAATAGAGACATAATTATTCAGTAAATAACTTCGAAGGAGTCTCTTGTTTAATAAATTGAATCCCTGTGAAATGCACAGGAAATAAGGTTATTAAGAATGTTTAATCGGCAGTAACACTGCCAGCTTGAATTGAAAGGGATAGAGAGAACTAATTAAAGGAGGATGTGGTACCCTCCTCCCCAAATTTTGTAAGCAAGAAATAGACTGATAACACTGCTTAGCTAAAAATATGTGCCAATTCAAATGAAAAAGGAAGAATAGTTCAGAGGATGGAGCCTGAAGTCCAGAGAGTACAGCTCTCAAACCACAGAGGATTTGTCAGTCCCAAGCCTTGAAAGCAGAAGTTTCCCTGGATGTATTGCCACATTCATTGGTGCAGGTGATTTTTTTTTTTTTACTTTTACTTTTTTACATAGTTGTCAGACTAGGTTCCAAGTTGTCTACTTAAGATGTATGAGACATTTGTCAGAGAAGTAGTGAGGTAGGAGATCAGCAGGACTTATTTTCCTGTCAAAACAGGACAAAATGAAGAAATTGACAGGAACCAGCAGGTGGTGCACAATTGAAGTTAAAAACCCTGCAGGAAGTAGCAGGTGGTGCCGAAGGCAACCTCTAATTGCCTTCACTGCTCATTAGCATAAGAGATTCCCACCAGCCCCATGACAATTTACAAATATCATGGCAACCCAGAAGTTACCACCCTTTTCCATGGCAACGACCTAGAAGTTACTGCCTCTTTTTCTAGAAAGTTCTGAATAATCAGCTCCTCAATTTGCATTAACTCACCTCTTAATTAGCATGTAAGTGAAAGTAGGTATAAGTGGGTATAAATATAGTTGCCAACAACCCATAACATAAGTTGCTACTGCCAACTCTGGGTGCACTGCAAAAGAGTTAGCCCTGCTCAGCAAGGAGCAGTCCCTTTCAATAAAAGATTGCTGTCTAACAGCACCTGATTGCCCTTGAATTCTTTTATGTGTGGAGCCAAAAACCCTCCCAGGATAAGCCCTAATTTGGGGCCTTGCCTGTCTTGAATCAGTCATATTGTTTTCCCTGGGGTGTTATCAAGGGACAGTACTCTGAACTACTGCAATTAAATTTATATCATCATTCAATCATCTCACAATTGGCAAACATATGCAAATAACTGAATTTTCAAGAAATATTCCTGGCTAGTAGCATCTCCAAAAGCTGACTTTGGAGAACAGAATCAGAAAGTGAACTGATAAATGCGAGGCACGCTTTTAAATCTGGACTTAACGGTATCCTGAGCAAGATGACTAAGATGTTTATGCAGCAATCCAGACTACCCTGCCCCCATCACAGGCAATAAGTAGCAAGGCTAAAAATTTTACTTAGTAAAATTGACTAAATATGGATCCTGAAAATATTCATAAGTGGATCAGCAATCCGTGTGTTTTTGTGGATTACGGCTATTTGAAGGATAAGTACCAATTCTCCTCTATATCATGCATAGCACCTAGAACAATTTTGAACATGAGTGACAAGTCATTGTTTCTTAGTGAATAAAAAAATTAAGGACAGTGAAATAAGTTTCTTGGAAACTAGCAGGGTAGAGACTCTCATCAACATAAACAGAAACATTCATTTTACCTATTTTGTCTTTCAGATTTTGTAGACTTCTTTTGAGATTTCTGTAAGTCTCATCTTGCCTTTTATGATGTTAATCTAAGGCCATTGACCATCTTGCTTTATTTCCCTTCCTTGCTTTTATTTTCTTCCTAAATGGCAATTGGAATACATAGGTAGTTGTGGTCATATGACAGCATTCACAAGGTGGGAGCTACCTTATTCCAACAATTGGAAAGTGGAGGAGAATTTTAATTTCTTCCACAAATGAATTTAAATGGGGGCAACAGTTTTCTGAGAAACCCATTAGCTATGTTTTTGGTATAATAAGAATAAGCTGCAGTGTCTCTTCACTATCCTCCAAACCACTACTTAAAAGAGCAACATGGAACTTCTATTTCTAGTTTGATTACTGTAAACATGGAAATTATGTGTAATTTTAGACAATTTAGTTAATATGACTATTTAAATGTACATAAAATTATCCATTTTGGCTGATGGTTGAATTTTTAGAAAAGATTTCCTTAAAAGTTGAAAGCTTGGCTGTACTAGCAGAGGTCTCTCTGGATATTTTGAAGTCATAATGGAGTGTTATGAGTTATCTTTGGGATAATCCCCTAAGGGTTTTATAATCTCAGATAAACACTGTGATGATGTATTTTCTTCACAAAAGAACAAAGGAAACATAAACATAATGAATATTTTTTGTTAATCCAATGCCTATTCCTGTAAAAATGGGTTCCTTTCCTGTAAAATCAATAGAATATAGGCTCTAATATAGCAAGCTCATTTCATATGTATTGCCAGTCTATTGAGGGAGAGGCTTGTGTCTTTTTTCCCAAGCAAAGCCAAATAGCATTCAATGAGAGTTCACTTTGGTGATGTTTAATGAAAATCTAACTCAGGTAGAGGCCTCACTGGAATACTCCATGAACAGAAATGTAATCTGGGCAAAACCCTGCAGGCTTTATCTTGGGAAATGTAATAAAAAATAATCAGAATATTGTCTCTATTGCTGAATCAGTAGCCTGGAAATCACTGCAGAAGTTTTACCTGTGGGAGGCTATGGGAACCCTCTTGTGTCATGTGCTCTCAAATGTGAATGAGCAGGTCAAGAACTAAGGATATTCAAAAGATTTTAAATGTCCAAATAGGCAGTTCTGGAAATACCTCAACATTGTTTGGATATTACATTTGACATGAAATAAAAAGCATATGAAATACTTTGCCCAAGTTCTGTTCCAAGTTCTCTTTCTGACCAGATATTTCAGTCTGACCATTGTTAAAAGTCTGATCCATGCCAGGGAAGTCAGGCATTCCAAATTTTGGCAGACCCAAAGAATGGAGGTTAAAGATATTCCTGAACATGCTCCTTGAAGGAATCTTGTGTCACTCAACTAGCCTGTCCCTAAATGTTACTCCTCAAATTGTCACTACTGCCATCAACATTCAGAATCATGTTTGAAAAGCGTATGCTCTTCTACATATCTCTTATATTCTGCATTGAAAATGACTTTTAGAAATTCATACTTCATAGTAACAGAAAATGTACTAACCAGAAAGATCTTTTGCCAAATTTATACTTCCCTTAGTCTAAATTCTTTTAGTTTTAATCAACAGAAACCCAATTCAAATTAGCTCTCAAGATAAAATACAGAATTTATTGAGAAGATATTAGGGTATATAATGTAGTTTAGGATATGTTTGGAAATAAAACTGATTGAAGGGTAAGGCCATAACAATTAGAAACAAGGACTTGACCATTTTTTCTATCCTGCTGGTTTCATTCCCTTTTACTTCAGACCAGCTTCCTTCACGTAGAGAAAAATGCACTTATATTTCAAGAGCCTAAAAGTTATTTTAAAACTATTATAAGTTGACTCATGCCTTTTCTGGTACCAAGTTTGGAAATACTGGTGGGCTTATATCAATTCCAAACTAGGGCTAGGAAGCAGAAGATTCGTGTTTGTTGGTTTAGTAATATGACTACTCCCATTTGTTTTACAAGAGTCCAATGGGGTGGAGATATATGTACTCCCTGGAAAAGGGGAGGCAAATGCATATCTGCATGTGTCAGTAATCACCAACACCAATGATTTGAAATTAAGGGAATCACAGTTAACCTTTTCTTCATAATTCTTGTATTTTATGTGTCTGCAAATATTAAAGAAATTTTACTTCACAATCAGGGCAACAGATAGACGGTAGCTCAATTACTTTGAACATCCAGGCATTTGTCTGTGGAATGGTCATAGGTGACAATGGCAACTCAACATTGATGCTGAATTTCTGTATACTGCTCAGCTCACTAAAGAAAACTGATGCCCAGTAGTAAGGGCAAAGTAGACTATCTGGAGTGGTGGCAATTGAGGGTGGTTCCTCTTAAAATGGGAATTAAAATCAGTGACGCCTGTGACATCTATTTCTTCATCAAAATCTTCCACAGAACATTCATTTTAGCTAGCACAGTAGCCATTAGCATCTTTTTAAGTGGATTTTTTCTTACACACCTAGATGCCCCTTAATAATATGTCAAAGGAAGAGATGTAATACCAAAATGACTTAAATACATGAATTTGTTCTTGACCTTTCTATGTTTCTGACTGCAGTAATCATTATCTAACTGACTGGGGCTTTTGATAACTGCATTACTTCTGGTTATCAGCATAGTCATAAAAAATTAAAAATTCTCATGAATTCTAGGACTTTCAGAAGTTGGCACCATACTTACAACCCCCATTATGAATATTAATGGCTGGAGAACAGCAAATGCCATTTCCTCTAGGGTATTACCATTAGTACCCAATCATCAGTAGTCTCTGTCACTTGTGGCAATGATGGTCATTTTCAAGATAATATTAATTTGTATACCAAATGAGAGAAGAAAGCTCATTACTGCTACTTTTAGATTTGGTCTTTCTCTTGCCTTTTCCAAAAAACATATTTGATTAATTCCTGACAACCTTCTTACGTATAGAAATGCATGTTTTGAAACAAGCCTAGAGATCCCAATGTGTACTACTTCCTTTGTATCTTAATTTACAAATGTTTTATGGGTAAAGTCTAGAATTTAAAGGCATCTCTAAAGGATTAATAACTTTGTCTTTCTTAGACTGATCTGGAATACCTTGAGAAGAGCATTACTTCCATTTATCAGCATAGTTACCAAAAAGTCGAGAAAAATCTATCATGATACATAAATGATGATGCCTCAAACAATTTTAGAAATCTACAGCTACAAATACACAAAACCCCATAGTGGTTTGTGTATTTGTGTGTGTGCATTTGTGCCTGTATATGTGTGTGTTTCTGGTGGGTGGCTTTAGTAGACAGTGGCAATAAAGTGCAGAGATAAATACCAGAGTAACATTGCTTTTCCAAAACTTTTCCACATTACGATTTTTTTCTTTAATCTACGAATGTATTTAATAAAGTTGGCATTAGCAACATATTGTAGAAGAGTTTACATTTTCAAATGAAAGGAAGTTATTTCTTGCAAATGGAATAATCCCAACATTATTGAATTTAGAATTTTCGTGACCTTTTTGGCCTTGAAGGAGCAGCCCAGGAGAAGGAGCTGTGAAGTAGATATGGTAAATTTTCCCCCAGTGAGATCAGGAAACAATAAAGTTGACAATAGGATCTGACAGGATGAGGGTGAGGTTAGTGTGGCAAATGTGTGCAAGGGCAGGGTGGTTCCTGTGCTTACTTAAAATTTCATATTTTGTTTCTCATGGGTGTTTACATTAAATTTTAATTTTTACAATATTGCAACAAATAGTATTTATCTCCAAGTTTTGGGATAATGACTTAAAATTTGCATCTGAGTTACTTGCTTCGCCCTTGTCCCAGTTGTTCGTTGTTTCCAACTTGCAAGTTCAAATGTTACTATGGTAACAGTGATGGCTACAACTGGAATTCGAGCAAAGAAATCTGAAGCAAGTCCTATTCCAAATATGGAGTGGCAGGAGCAATGATGGAAGAATCCAAAGACATCCAAGCAGATCTCATGAGCTGGAGTCCTGCAGACTGGGAATGGAACAGCACCTGTGTGATCATGATTGTCTAGGAAAATTGTTTGTAAGTTTTTCTTCCAGGTGACATGCAGCCAAGTCAGTGTGCTAATTTTGTTGAGAATTTGTGCATCTATATTCATGAGAGATGTTGATCTACAATTTTTTTTCTTGTAATACCCTTGTCAGGATTTAGTTTCAGGGTTCTCCTGGTCTCATCAAATGACTTGCCAATTGTTTCCTCCACTTCTTCTTTTATGAAAGAGTTTATGCAAGATAGTTATTATTTCTACTTTATGTATTTGATAGAATTTACTGCAGAACCCAACCATGAATGACATTTTCTTTGTGGGAAGATTTTGAGTTGCACACTCAATTTCTTAAATAAATATGCTGCAATTCTAATTTTCTGTTTCCTCTTCTGTCAGCAGCTGGCAGCTTGTGTTTTTTAAGCAAATTTGTCTATTTTATCAAAGATGTTGAAGTTATTGTCATGAAGCTATTGATAATATTTCTTTCTCATCTTTCAATATATTTAGAATCTGCAGTGAGGCCCTCCCCCTTTCACTATGGATATTGGTAATTTATGTTTTCCCTCCTTTTGTCTTTATTGGTATTTCTGTCAATGTACCAATTTTATTAATTTTGAAAAACAAGACAATCATTGGTTTCACTACTTTTCCTATTACTTTCTGTTTTCTTCCTTTTCTCAGAGAAAAAAAGGCTGGAGTGCAGTGATGCAATCATAGCTCACTGTGACATCAAACCGCTAGCCTCAAGAGATCCTCCTAAGGCCAGGCATGGTGGCTCACACCTGTAATCCTAGCACTTTGGGAGGCTGAGGCAGGTGGATCACCTGAGGTCAGGAGTTTGAGACCAGCCTGGCAAACATGGTGAAACCCCATCTCTACTGACAATACAAAAATTAGCCAGGCATGGTGGCGGGCACCTATAATCCCTGCTACTCGGGAGGCTGAGGCAGGAGAATCGCTTGAACCTCGGGGGTCAGAGGTTGCAGTAAGCCAAGATCATGCCACTTCACTCCAGCCTGGATGAAAGAGCAAAATTCCATCACACACACACACACACACACACACAAAAGAGAGAGAGAGAGAGATCCTCCTTCCTCTACCTCATGAATAGCTAGGACTACAGGTGCATGCCACCAAATCCAGCTAATTATTTTTATTTTTATTTTTGTAGAGACAGTGCCTCACTATGTTGCCTAAGTTGGCCTCAAACTTCTGGGCTTAAGCAATCCTCCCAAATCAACCTTCAAAAATACTGGGATTACACGTGTGAGCTGCCTTTTCTAGCCTCCTTTTTGTTTTCTATTTTATTGATTTCTGCTCTTCTGTTTTTATTTCTTTTATTCTATATATTTTGAGTTTAGTTTTCTCTTTTTCTAGCTTCTCTGAAAGCTTAGATCATTGATTCTAAGCCTTTCTTTTCTAACACACTTGAAAATACATAAAAATATGAAGTTATAAATTTCTTCCTATATATTACTTAAGTTGCATTTCATGAACTTGACTAGTTTGTGTTTTTGTTACCATTCAGTTTGAACTATTCTTCTTTGATCCATTGCTTGACTATAATTGTGTTGCTTAATTTCCAACTATCCAAAGGTAACATTTTTTATTTCCAAAATAATTATTTTTTGGTCTGGGAGCATACTCTGTATAATTTCAACCCTTTGAGATTTATGAAGTCATTAAAAATTATTCAGCATGTAAGTTACCATGGTGAGTTCCCCATGTGTGCTTGAAAGAAATGTGTAACCTGCAGTTGTTGGTTGAGTATTCTATAAATATCAATTAAATCAAGTCACTTGATAATGTTTTTAGATCTTCTTTATTCTTAACATTGTTTCTACGTTCCGCCAGTTACTAGGAGAAGAGTCTTAAATTCTTCACCTGTGATTGTGAGTTTTTGTTTTTTAATTATACTTTAAGTTATAGGGTACATGTGCACAACATGCAAGTTTGTTACGTAGGTATACATGTGCCATGTTGGTTTGCTGCACCCATTAACTCGTCATTTACATTAGATATTTCTCCTAATGTCCCCCCACCCCCCACCCCATGACAGGCCCCTGTGTGTGATGTTCCCCACCCTGTGTCCAGGTGTTCTCATTGTTCAATTCCCACCTATGAGTGACAATATGCGGTGTTTGGTTTTCTGTCCTTGTGATAGTTTGCTCGGATTGATGGTTTCCAGCTGCATCCATGTCCCTGCAAAGGACATGAACTCATCCTTTTTTATGGCTGCATAGTCTTCCATGGTGTATATGTGCCACATTTTCTTAATCCAGTCTATCATTGATGGACATTTGGATTGGTTCCAAGTTGTTGCTATTGTAAATAGTGCTGCAATAAACATACGTGTGCATGTGTCTTTATAATAGCATGATTTATAATCCTTTGGGTATATGCCCAGTAATGGGATCGCTGGGTCAAATGGTATTTGTAGTTCTAGATCCTCGAGGAATAGCCACACTGTCTTCCACAATGGTTGAACTAGTTTACACTCCCACTAACAGTGTAAAAGCATTCCTATTTCTCCACATCCTCTCCAGCATCTGTTTGTTGTGAATTTTTTATTTATTTTCAGTTCTATCATTTTTTAATCTCATGTACTTTAAAGCTCTGTTATTACATGCACAATGGATAGCTGCTTGATGAACTGACACTCATTATTAGAAAATGTCTCATTTAGTCTCTAGTTACTCTGTCTGATATTAATATAGTCAGTCTACATGTCTTATGCTTAAGGTTTGCATGATATATTTTTTCATTCTTTACTTTCAACCTGTATTCATATTTAAAAAGCATCTTTTTAAAACAACATAGCATTAAATCTTGCATTTTATCCAATGTTAATATGTTTGCTTTTTAATTGAAGAGTTTATTCCATTTATATGTAATGTAATTATTTATAATATGGTTGTCTCTATTGCAATTTTATTCATACCCTCCATTTTCATTCCTATGTTCCCCATTTTCTGTTTTCGTTTGAAATCCTTTGTTCCTCATTTTCTGTTTTCTTTTGACTTGATTAAATATTTTTCATATTCCATTTTATATCCTTATTTGAATTTTTAGCTACAACAGTTTCAGGAGTATTTCTTCTAAGGATGACAATATACTGCCTTTTCTTATCATGGTTTACCATCAATTAGTATTATACTACTTAAGTTACAATATAAAAAACTTCCAATTATGTAATCCTCATTCTTTTGCCATCACATAGATGGATCAGCACAAGACACAGGACATATATTTGAGAATTCATATGGTGGAAAACCTCTATGAATATAATCAAATTTTAAAATCTCTCAAAAAGATCTTGATGTCTACTCTGTAGAAAATACTCCAAATTGGAGACAAATATAATGAGAGTAATAAACATGAAAAGATCTCAGCCAGATTTCAAATCTAAATGTGCACTAGAGAACTCATGCTGCAGGGAAATTATGTGAATTCAGTGAATGCAAGAAAGTCTTCACTGATCTTTCTCTTGTTAAAAACACACATGGCATCACACACTGAACACATGCCCTATCAAAGTAAGGAATACAGGGAATCCTTTATGTGTTCCTTGTATTTTAGGAATCATTAAAAATTTCACACTGGAGAAGAATTTTATGAATAGACATGTACGCAAGCCTTTGTTCATTCTTCATTTATTGATGTACATGTAAGAACTCACAGTGGGCTGGGCACGGTGGCTCATGCCTGTGATTCCAGCACTTTGGGAGGCCAAGGCGGGTAGATCACCTGAGATTAGGAGTTCAAGACCAGCCTTACCAATATGGTGAAACCCCATCTCTACTAAAAATACAAAAATTAGCCAGGTGTGGTGACGTGCACCTGTAATCCCAGCTACTCGAGAGGCTGAGACAGAAGAATTGCTTGAACCCAGGAGGTAGAAGTTGTAGTGAGCCAGGATCATGCCACTGCACTCCAGCCTGGGTGACAGAGCGAGACTCCATCTCACAAAAAAAAAAAAAGAACTCACAGTAGACAGTGGAGATAAGCCTTATGAGTATAAGAAATGTGAAAAAGCTTTCAATTTTCTTTTAGAAAACATGTGAAAACTCTCACTGAAGAGAAATCTTATTAACATAAAAATGTAGAAAAACCTTAAGTTGCCCCTAATCCTTCAGGGCATATGTGATAACTCATTTTGTAATTTACCCTATGGATATAAAAGGATGTCAGATAGGATTGATTTCTTCCACATCTTTTGCTGTACATGTAAGAACTAACATTGGAGAGAGGATTTATCAATATAGAGAATGAAGAAAAGCCTTCATTTATTCCTCAAAACTTCCTGTTCAAATGAAAATAAACCAAAAAGGAGCTTTACGCATGTAAGAAAGATGGGTAAGTATACAGTTTGCCCTCCTCTGTCAATAGAAATGTGAGAACAAACACTGAAGACAGCCTCTATAATTGTAAACAATATGAAAAATCCTCCTTTTATTCTTCGTATTTTACCATTCATGTGATGATACACATGGGAGAAACATTGTGTGATGGTTAATTTTATGGGTCAATTTGACTGGGTTAAGGATACTCAGGTAGCTGGTAAAGCATTAATTTTGGATATATCTGTGAGGATAGTCCAGAACAGATTGACATTGGAATCAGTAGGTTGAGTAAGGAAGATCAGGCCTCATCCAGTGTGGCTGGGCACCATTTAATCAATTGAGGGCCTAGATAGAACAAAAAGGCATAGGAAAGGTGAATTTGCTCTCCCTTCTGGTCCTGATGCACCCATCTTTTCTTGCCCTTGGATATAAGAAGTCCAGGTTCTCTGGTCTTTGGGACTTATACTAGTGGCCCTCCAGGTTCTTGGGCCTTCAGACTTGGACTGAGCTATGCTACCAGCTTCCCTGGTTCTCCAGTTATCAGATGGCATATTATGGGACTTCTCAGCCTCCATAATCATGTGAGCTGATTCTTATAATAAATTCTATCTATCCATCTATCTATCTTCTAATGGTTCTGTTTCTCTGGAGAACCCTGACTAGTAAACACACTGAATGTATGAAATGCAGAAATATCTTCAGCTATTCCTCATCCCTTACAAAACAGTGTGAGAACTCACACTGGAGAGAAATTCTGTTAGTATAAAGAGTGTAGGAAAATCTTGTCTTGGGTCTAATTTTTTCAAATTGAGGTAAAATTCACATTAAAAAGGAACCACATAAGTGCAAGAAAAGTAGGAAAGTGTAATCCCTCACACTTTAGAAAACATGTGAGAACACACACTGAAAAGAAATAAATGTATAGAATGTGAGAAAACTTTCAAGTGTTTTTCATGCCTTAGTCAGCAAGTGAGAACTCATACTGGGAGGTATGCCTGTAAAGAATGTGGAAAATCCTTTAGTTTCTTTCCTCATATTTTCAAAGACCTGTGAAAACTCACATTGGAAAGAAACCCAATGAATGTAATTCATGTGGGAAGGTCTTCAGATACATCTCTTCTTATACATAAAATTGACACCAGAAGACAAATCTTTAAAATCTTGTAAATATGAAAATGTTTTATTAGTATCTCATCCTTGAAGTGGAACCCAGCTCATAATTTATAGTTTTTATTTTGTAATAAAAACTTTTATGATGACAACTATTGCTCCCAGTACCCTTTCAGCTATCTCACATAACTTTTGATACATATTATTTTTATTATAGTTTACTAAGTGTCTAATTTCCATTGTGAAGTCTCCTTGGACCTATAAGGCTGAAATAAAATAATTTAAAATTTATTTTATTATTGTTTCTAATTCAATTTCATTATAGTTAATGCAAGTGGTCATTGTGCTATTGAGTTTGGTACTTTGGAGGTTTCTTTTTTCTGGCTTACCATAGCAGATCCTAGGATTTGCTTAGCTGATATCTACTCTGCCCTTCTTCCTTACTAAGAAAACTTAGAATTTTTCAACTTCACTGGTGAAAGAGGTATCTTCAGCAAAGTTTTGCAGAGAGTGTACTCTACAACTAATTGTCTTGGTCAATATAGTTGATAGAAATTTAAAAATATGCAGTTATTGAAAAAGGAGAGTTTCATCTGACCTCTGACCTGATGATTTAACCTTCTGTATTTTGCTACTGCTTCAAGTTGAACACAGCCCTTAAAGTTGAAAAGAGGGACCTTGCAGCCATGTGGATGAAAGTTAGGGGTAATGATGATTGTGCTGGACTGTGTTATATGGCTTCGAAATACATTTTCCAGAATCCTCTTTGTCTATGGTTTATAGGTTAGAGTTGAACAAAAGAGGAAACTGAATGAGATTTGGAATAAAGAAATAAAATGGAAGCCATAAATCTCAAAAGGATGTGACAGTAGCAGATTGACAAACAGATCTAGAAGTACTCATCAGTTCCAAACTTTAAGCATGTCTTTTTGATTACCGGCTCTGTTGAACAACATCAGCATTGAGCCAATCACCTAAGCACTTAACTTCAATTCCCTCAGAAGTGGTAACTTCCAGGCTGGGCACAGTGGCTCACACCTGTAGTCCCAGCACTTTGGGAGGCTGAGGCAGGTGGATCACTTGAAGCCAGGAGTTCGAGACCAGCCTGGCCAACATGGCAAAACCCCGTCTCTACTAAAAATACAAAAATCAGCATGCCTGTAATCCCAGCTACTCAGGAGCCTGAGGCAGGAGAATTGCTTGAACCTGGGAGATGGAGGTTGCAGTGAGCCGAGATCCTGCTGCTGCACTCCAGCCTGGGTGACAGGGTGAGATCCTGTCTCCAAAAAAAACAAAACAAGCTGATAGCTTCCACAAACATCTCTATGAGTTTGTCATCTTTCATGACTTCACTTTGGTGACTAGACAGGCATAGCTGCCTGAATTTTCTTGCAAGCTTAAACCTGTTCATTCATACCACTGTTGCAGAATTTCAGGATTAGAGGCTTTCTTTAATATTCTGACTCCATTTTCTCAACATTTATCAAAAGTCTAATTTTTATGGTGAGCATGTAGTTCCCATAATACTTCTCAAGGCCCTGTTTCTCCAAGTCATACAATATTTCAGGAAAAATGAACAAATAAGTAACCTTATTCCCCTACTATATTGTTCAGTGGCTACACCATCCTTGCCCTACCTATTTCTGGACTCTCCTAGGAGAAAAATCAGCACCTTGTTGATTTGTGGAGCATATCCTGGGAGTTTTCTGTTATTCAAGACCAAACAAAACCCTAAATAATAAATGTAGTATGTGTTAAATTAAAGCAATCAATGTAATGTAATTCATCGTATTAACAAAAAAGGAGCAAATTTGAATTTAGATACATAATAGATATATAGAAAGTCTTTTAAAAAATTCTGAATGGGCCAGGCACAGTGGCTCACACTTGTAATCCCAGCACTTTGAGACACCAACATGGGAGGATTGCTCCAGCCTGGGAGTTCAAGACCAGCCTGGGCAACATGGCAACAAAATATTTTTGCATCATAAAAGATTTTTCGTGTGTGTAACATTAATTATTAAAGTGATCTTGTTTGTTCTGTCACATAAGTTTAATGTTTAGTCTGAGGCATGAAGAAGAAAAGTTTTCCATTCTTCGGCATAAGCCTTTTTGTCAGGTATTTGTTTAAGAAAAATGAAATGAAGGAAATATTGTGCAATGTTTTTTGTTTTGTGAGCATATCAGTGCTTTACTGCCAACCACAGCTGTGAATGTCTTGCCATTTCAGACTTGGGAGACTAGATGGCTGTTGTCATTGCTGATCCTGTGAGAATGTGAAACTGGATAAC
This sequence comes from Pongo abelii, assembly GCF_028885655.2. Lineage (NCBI taxonomy): Eukaryota > Metazoa > Chordata > Mammalia > Primates > Hominidae > Pongo > Pongo abelii. The sequence goes on from NC_071989.2 coordinate 149,625,623, forward strand.
ATAAGAAATGCAAAATAAAACAAAATAAAAATAAAAATATACGAATGCCCCTTCATTAGTATATCCCTATTTGCATTAATGAAGTAAATGTATGGGCCAAGCACGGTGGCTCACGCTTGTAATCCCATCACTTTGGGAGGCCAAGGCAGGCGATCACCTGAGGTCAGGAGTTCAAGACCAGCCTGGCCAACATGGTGAAACCCCGTCTCTACTAAAAATACAAATATTAGCTGGGCATGATGGCGGGCACCTGTAATCCCAGTTACTCAGGAGGCTGAGGCAGAAGAATTGGTTGAATTCAGGAGGCGGAGGTTGCAGTGAGCTGAGATCGTGCCATTGCATTCCAGCCTGGGCAACAGTGCGAGATTCCATCTCAAAATAAATAAATAAATATAAATGTATGAAAATCTATGGACTCTCCCAAAGGAAAGACTCTGCAGATGACTTTTCTAGTGTCATCTAATAAATCCACTCTAATATGTTTGACACTTCTGACCCCTTCAGTACTCTCCAAGGAAGTTCTGGTAACTCCAACTCGTTTATTGTAGTCCATCATTATGCCCAAGCTTCAAGAGGCCAACCCAGCAATGTATTAGTTCTTATCATAGGTGTCATTGCCAGGAGGCAATTCTGAAGTACAAATCTGAAGTCAAGACAGAGTACCTTCGTACCCTAAACACTCCTCTATCCAGCAGTGTATTACACACACACACACACACACACACACACACACAAATTTATGTTCAATATCAATTTCCAAGCATAATCCCCTGTTTCTGCTGGTACATATTAGCCATGCCTTGTAGTTTCTTTAGTGAATATAATTTTTTTAAATTTTCTTTTCTTTTTTTTTTTTTTTTTTTTGACGGAGTCTCGCTCTCTCGCCAGGCTGGAGTGCAGTGGTGCGATCTCAGATCACTGCAACCTCCACCTCCCGGGTTCAAGCAATTCTCCTGCCTCAGCCTCCTGAGTAGCTGGGGCTACAGGTGCATGCCACCATGCTCAGCTAATTTTTTTGTATTTTTAGTAGAGATGGGGTTTCACCATGTTGGCCAGGATAGTCTCGATCTCCAGACCTTGTGAGCTGCCTGCCTTGGCTTCCCAAAGTGTTGGGATTACAGGCATAAGCCACTGTGCCTGGCCTAAATTTTATTTTCTAATGAATAGGATTTATTTTTCTCATGAGCAGGAGTTGTACTTTCTGGCTCAGGTCATTATTTAACCTTAGTTATAGATATAAAAGCAATGGGGACCGGTCTTGAATAGGGTAAGTTTCATCTTGCAAGGCGTTAATATCAGATGAAGGCTTTACATTATCTCCAAGCAATGAAAGGCTTTATTTCCCTAGAAAGGAGGAGGATCCATGGCTAGAAAGAGTTCAAGGGAATCTGAGAATATAAGAATCTCAAGTACATCCAACCAAGTGTCCTCATCCCAGGACTCAGAGTTTGTGGAATATTTCTTTCCTATCAGGATTCTAACTTTAACAAAGAAAACTTAGATCGTTGTGTTTTCAGTCTGCTTTGTAGCTCTGGCACTAATACATTCAAATACTGAGCCTGATTTTCAGTACATCTAGCCCTCCAGCTGTAGAAAAGAGATGTCTTTTAAAATTTTTCCATGGAAGGCCTTTGGCTTTCACAGTGTTCTCTAAATTGATAGGTGGATAATTTGAGCTAATCATGCTATATATTCAGGGCTTATGGTCAGTAGAAAAAAGAAGCAAACTTCACAATCCTTTCAATTACATTTTTTTTTCCATTTGTGTCATGTGCAGAAGCTATTGCATAAGCCAGTAGTTATACCTGTTGCTCATTTCAATCCTCCACAGGTGAGAGTCTTAGTAAGTGTGATGCTACAGCATGACAGGGATTATCACAACCCCACTTTCTACCAGAATTGGATTGTTGCCATGTGACCAGCAAGTAATTCAAGTTCAGAATCCCATCCTTAGAATTTGCTTTCTAAGTTGCTATCTTTGTTGAGTTCTCCCAAAAGCAGACCTAGAGACAAGGACTTAGGTGCAATTAATTTATTTAAAAAGTTATCTAGAGAAGCACCAGTGAGGAAGTGTGGAAACTGAGAAGAAGAAGGGAAAAACATCAATAAATTAAAAATTATTATTTTAATAAGCAGATTACCATTGTGAATACATGGGCCTCAATCTTGCTAGAGAACTCTATGAGGAATTGTATGGAACATGTTGTAGAATTGTCCCACCAAGGAACCAGAAAGTTAGTGGTAGACTGATATCACCTTCCATCCTTCATTGAATGTTAACCCTAAGGGCATTAAATTTCTGGAAATTCCAGATTGCAGTGTGAATGGGAAGAGCAAGCTCCTATGGCATCGGATAAATCCCTCCCAGGAAGAGAAGTAGAAAGACAAAAGTGCTTGACATGATGTATTGGTCAATTTTCACACTGTTGATAAAGACATACCTGAAACTAGGGAGCAAAAGAGGTTTAATTGGACTTACAGTTCCACATGGCTAGGGAGGCCTCAGAATCATGGCAGTAGGTGAAAGGCACTTCCTACATGGCAGCGGCAAGAGAAAATCAGAGAGATGCAAAAGTGGAAATCCCTGATAAAACCATCAGATCTCGTAAGACTTATTCACTACGACCAGAACAGCAGGGGGGAAACGGCCCTCATGATTCAATTATCTCCCACCAGGTCCCTCCCACAACACGTGAGAACTATGGGAGTACAATTCAAGATGAGATTTGAGTGGGGATACAGCCAAACCATATCACATGAGAGGCTGCTGTAAGCTTGCTAAAAAGTTTTCATTGAACTGCAGGTAAACTCTGAGGTGGGCCAAGGGAATATAGGACAGGCATCAATAGCACCTGCTATACTGCTGCATTTGGTTGTACAAGCAAAGGGTTGAGAAGTAGCTGTGGAAGGAAGGTTCAGCATTCCAGTGTCACCAGGAGCAACAGCCAGATCGAGTGTTCCTGTATCTAGGAGCAACTGTGTGGGTATTGAGAGGTGGTAGCAACAGTAGAAGTGGCTTACTAACCCTGGGTCACAGGTGTAGCAAGTTGTTCTTGGAACTCAATAGTTCCTGAGTTCCACTTATCCACACATTCCAATGATGCTATAAAAATCTAATTATCTCTGTTAAATATTTTTCTGCTTAAATTGATTAGAGTTGTTTTTGTTATGTGCCCTGAGGCCCAAAAATATATTTTGTACCAGAATTTGCAGGCAACAAACACCGAAGAATGAAATTTAGGATAGATTATATGACCTAGATAGATCAAAGGCAATGATAGTCCCATATCCTCTAGAAAATAAGATATTGGTAGTCCCTGGTAAGCAACAGCAAAACATTGACTCAGGTTACCACTTGTGTTTATCTGGAATTAATTGCTTATTGAAGGTAATTCTCTGGTAAGCAAAGTGGCTAGTGTACCAAAGCATTACGGTGGGGAAGAGAAAGGTTCAGGGGATGTGGTGATTACTTTTGACTGCACTAGAGAATTTAATTAAAGAAAATAACAAACTTAGGGTTTTAAAATTCTTGGGTCAGGAAAGATATGAAAATCAAATATTTTTATGATTGCTTTAAAAACATGTCTTTTATCCCACAGCTACAGGACTGACATAGATAAAAATCAGACAAAAAGTCTGATTCTTCAGGTTGATAAATAATTACAAGTTGAATTCACAACCACTGCATGTTTTTTAATGAAACTGCTAGAGCATTGATCCAGAAAGAGTAGTATCCTTAGAATGGGAATGGGGACAGCTAGGTGAATTCAGATGTGATTGTATCTTGAATCCCCAAACCAATTGAGCCCTTTTTTATCCCAGCAGAAGCAAACTAATTTTCCTTTTTAATAAGACTGTCCTCTTTGCATGCATAGTCTGTAATGACCTCAGCTGAGACAGTTATATTGCAAGGGGTTGCTAATTTTCTCCATGACCTTCATTTGCGAACTCTCATTGCCTCTAGACCTCTAATTAGATTCATATCCTAGCATGTTCAATGGGGACAAGCACAAAGCCAGTAGCAATATTAGAAGGCATATATACTGAAAGAATTGCATAATTTTGCTAACTACATCACAGAAACCTCAGGAATATGTTTGAGAACTGAGTATGCTATAACAGAAAACAAAGAAAAAACCTTTAGATTGAGTTGAATTTAGGTGGGTTCATTTGCCAGAGATTCTGAATTCAGTGTTCAAGCTTTCACATGATTATCTCTAATAGTTCTTTTGGTCAGCTGACTCAATTCAATGACAGCCACAATTTAACAAAGGAAATTAAGATGCTAATAATGTCTTAGGATAATTATCCAGCAAAAGGGACTCACTACCTGATATGCTAGAAGCCAGTAATACGACACTGCATTTTTGAGAAAAGAAAAGCTTTATATTGAAAGTCTTTGTTACAGCAACAAACACACAAAGGAAAGAAAATGGATTCCCAAGGAGACAGGAGTAAACATCAAGTGTCTTCCCATGCTGGCTTTCAGGCAGTAATTTTGTTAGAAAAGCTTTACGGGGCTGGGCGTGGTGGCTCACGCCTGTAATCCCAACACTTTGGGAGGCCGAGGCGGGTGGATCACCTAAGGTCAGGAGTTTGAGACCAGCCTGGCCGACATGGTGAAACCCTGCCTCTACTAAAAATACAAAAATTAGCCAAGCGTGGTGGTGTGCGCCTGTAATCCCAGCTACTCAGGAGGCTGAGGCAGGAGAATCACTTGAACCCGGGAGGTGGAGGTTGCAATGGGCAAAAATCACACCATGGCACTCCAGCCTGGGCGATGGAGTAAGACTCCAAATCAAAAACAAAAAAGAAACAAAGGAAGAAAAGAAAAAGAAAAAGAAAAGGTTTAGGGGGTAGATTCTGAGAGCAGTGATTAGCGGAAGGAAAGCGAAGGCGTGGGGAGTCCTTGGGCATGCGCACTTACCTCTTCATGCCTCGGCAAGGGTCTTGTGCGAATTCGGGGGGTTAGTATGAAACCTGTGGTGGAAACTCAGGCTGTGATCTCAGCAAGCTCATTCTGTGCAAACTCCATTTATCTATCTAGGTTACAACCGATTTCAGCCAGTTCATTTCTTTTAAGCAGAAGGAGTCTCAGTGTTTCAGCAAGTTGTTTCTTATCTGCCATTATGAAGACTCAAGAATTTCTGTTAGTTACTGGTTTCTTTAACTCTTTGGGGCACAGTTTCAATAGTGTAGAGGAAAAAAAAAAAAAAACAAAGACTCAGGAAAATAAATCTCTATTTTTCTTTCTTTCTTTCTTTCTTTTTTTTTTTTTTTTTTTTTTTTGAGACGGAGTCTGGCTCTTTCACCCAGGCCGGACTGCAGTGGCGTTATCTCGGCTCACTGCAAGCTCCACCTCCCGGGTTCACGCCATTCTCCTGCCTCAGCCTCCCGAATAGCTGGGAAAATAAATCTCTATTTTTATTCTTGCCCTAGGTGTCACAAATGTTAGGGGTGCTCCTGCTCCTCTGAGAGTCATACGAGGTTCTAATTATCTCACCATCCCATAGGACATCATATTTTTCCAGCACGCTAATGGGATCATGCTGATTGTACCTCTTCAACAGCAAGTAACATGTGCCCTAGACGCCTTCGTAAGACGTATGTATGGCAGAAGAGGAGATAAGTAAGCCCCACAACAATTTAAGGAACTGTCCTCTCTGAAGTTTTGGGGGATTCAAAAATCTAGGGCATGTTAAGATATTTCCAAGAAAGTGAAAAACAAGTTGCTGCTGCCCTTCCTACACTCCCTACCGTGAAGAAAAAGGCAAACTTGGTGAGCCTCTTGATTTTGGAGGCAACATGTTATCTTTTGGTATCCTTCTCTGATCTTTTTGCTGAGTAACTGTTAAGGCTGCCAGCTTTAAACTGAACTCCAAATCAAAGAAGGCTCTACAGGTACTCCAGAATGCATTAAGAACAGGAACACCACTTGGGAGTTATGACTTGGCAGATAAAATTATGTTTAACGCTGGGTGCGGTGGCTCATGCCTGTAATCCCAGCACTTTCGGAGGCCGAGGCAGGTGGATCACTTGAGGTCAGGAGTTTGAGAATAACCTGGCCAACATAGTGAAACCCCGTCTCTACTAAAAATAAAAAAAATTAGACAGGTGTGGCGACACAGGCCTCTAATCCCAGCAACTCGGAAGGCTGAAGCACGAGAATTGCTTGAACCCAGGAGGCGGAGGTTGCAGTGAGCCGATATCACACCACTGCACTCCAACCTGGGCGACAGAACAAGACGCTGTCTGAAAAAATAAATTATGTTTAAAGTGTCTACTATAGCAGAATGTTATATGAAGCCCAAGACATTCCCTAACAAGAGAATTATAGCGTGGGCCTCTGGGATTTGGAATATAGTCCTACGTTTTCAGTAAATAACTATTATCCTGTTAAGAAATAGATCATTCTCAAAGAAGCTCCTCATATGATACTTGTTAATTACAAAGATATTGTTATAATATTTATTAATTACAGAGGGCAAACAGTAATTTTACAGTGGAGACAAACTCTTTATCAAATAACCAAAGTTAACATCTCCAGTATGAAACATTAACCTCATATCTCCTGATATGACGACTGCGCATCATTTCTGTGTTATTCTTGCCAAAAATATACAACCAAAATTTAGTCATAAGGAAATATCAGACAAACCCAAATTAAGAGACATTTAACCAATAGCTTGCTAGCACTCTTTAAAAGTGTTAAGGTCATAGAATCTAAAGAAAGACTGGAAAATTGTCCTAGATTGGAAGAAGGAGACATGACCAATTCCTAGACCAGAAAAAAGACATTAGTGGAACAATTGGCAAAATTTGAATAAAGTCTACAGGTTAGTTAATTGTATCAATGATAATTTCTGATATTGAGGATAAGATGTTAACTTTTGAGGAAGCTGAGGGAAGGACAAATGGAAACTCATACTATTTTTAAAAATGTTTTGGGTCTTAAATTATTTTAAAATTTAAAAAGTTTTTTTAATGTTTTTGGAGCTTCTAGATAGCTGCACATGTGGAGGCTCCTAGAGGGTAGTGCTCCCACAGAGGTCATGGAAGCTCCGCACCCCTTCCCCCATACCTCTATGCATCTCTTCATCTGTATCCTTTGTAATATTCTTCATAACACATTGGTAAAATTTATTTGGCTTTAAATGCTTCAGAGTGGAAGGGCATATTTGGGTCAATGCAGGGCACACAACTCACTATTGAACAATTGCAGATGGCTATATGTGATCCGGGCACATAGGAGTGTTCCTGAGGGAACAGTCAGCCTAGTGAACTAGATAAAAGCCACTGTAAGTACTGACTATAAAACTGTGAAGAGCTGCTGGGTTCTGTCAACACTTGCACAGTGCCCTATAAACAGCTCTTAACTAACTACCCAACAACTGCTGAGTTTGTGGATGACAGCTCCAAGATTCCAAGGTGAATGGGCAACCTCCTGTTTGGAAGGCTGCTCCTCTGATCAAAAAAGTGGTTCTAGGACCAGAGCTGTAACTACAAGTGCTGGAAGCAGGGATGATTTCTAAACAAGAAACTGTAAATAGGTTTTTAAGCCTCATATCAGAATTGCTAAGGGCCTGATGGGAGTGGGTTGTGCAAAATTGGGGTTAACAGTGAATGCAGCTATACTGCCTGGTGGTAAAAATAGTGCAACAATTTGGCACCTACATAACCTTAGCCTATCTGAACGGGCATGGACTGAGGAGAAGGTAATTTACCAGTAGTGGTGCCTACAATCTAGACCAGCACAGTGTTGATTCTAATGTCCTTTGCAAAGATTATTAATAAAGTGAAGAAAGAAGAGCAGCTGAGAATAAAGGAATAAATTGGTTATGAATTCAGATAAACCTAGTATCACATTACATTAACACCTTGAAAAAGGCTCAGAGCAAAAGATGACATTGTCTCTTAGTTCAATTATACCAGGTGTCTTACAGGGTGAAGCCAAGACCACTGCTGCTTTTAGAACCTGATAAGATCAATGAAAATCCTGCAAACTTGAGTGGTCTCACCCTGGGATACAAATTCATACAATATGATAATGGACTGAACTAATTGTAAATAATTGAATAAGATTCTAGTAATGTAACAGTGTCTTTTGAGTTGTATGTCTCTTTAAGTAAGGAATTACACATCAGAGGTGGACTGTGATATTGTGAATTATGTATTTGGCCCTTGACCTCATTTCCTGGCATACAACTCTTAAAATCCTTAGAAACTCCAGAGTGATGTCTGTGTATCCTAATGAGATGACTGATGGCTGGAAGCCCCTGGGCAGCTTCAGAATTGGGGGCTGGTCACAGGAAAGACTAAGACAGGATGACAGGGTTAGGACTTTCCCACCCTGCAACCTCCAGGAAGAGGAGAGGTGCTAAAGGTTAAGTTGATCACCAATGGTCAATGGTTTAATCAATCACGCCTATGTAGTGAATCCTCTATTAAAACTCCCAAAGGACAGGGTTTGGGGAGCATTTGAATAGCTGCAAACCTAGCAAACCTGGAGGTTCCTGGAAGGTGGTGTGCCTTGGTAGGGTATTGAAGCTCTGCTCCCCTCCTTTCCTATACCTTGCCCTATGCATCGCTTCTGTATCCTTTGGAACATCCTTTATAACAAACCAGTAAACATAAGTAAATGTTTCCCTGAGCTCTGTGGGGAAAAACAAAGGCTTTTTTTCCCATTTTATTTTGTTTGTTTTTTTTGAGACAGAGACACCCAGGCTGGAGTGCAGTGGTGTGATCATGGCTCACTGCAGCCTCAACCTCCAGGGCTCAAGTGATCCTCCCACCTCAGCCCCCTGAGTAGCTAGGATCACAGGTGCGTGCCACCATACCTGACTAATTTTTTAATTTTTTTGTAGAGATGGGGGTCTCACTATGTTACCCAGGCTGGCCTTGTACTCCTGGGCTCAAGCGATCCTCCTGCCTCAGCCTCCTAAAATGGTGGGATTGCAGGTGTAAGCCTCTGCACCCAGCCTAAAAAAATGTTTTTAATGGACATGGAGATGTACCACCCCGTCCATCTTCAAGGAGGTCCTTTTGCCTAAGTGCTAGGAGTGTTATCAGTAGACAGAGTTCAGCTGTCTGAATCCTCAGGGATGTCCTCAGTTACACACATCTGCCTCATCTAAGGTCATGCCCTTCCTGGGGCATCCTACATTTAATGGCAGATCAAGACAAGGGGATGAAGTTCCAGCCATGTTGGCTCAGTGTGGAACAACTCTAAAGGTTCATTTTGGCTTCTGAGCTCCTGGTGGGGTTAGCAAGGCTATAGTAGGAACTGCATCATAGTTGGACTTTTCCCTTTGCCTACTTCCTTCCCCTTTTCTTCAACTGATGGTAATCCCAAGAGTACACCCTAATAAACATCTTTTTCAATAAACTCCATCTCATAGCCTGCTTCCCAGGGAATTATGTAACTATTGGTAATGGGAGTTGTCTTAGAAAGCAGGCAATAAGATGGGGGTTTCAAGCTGAATCATTTCTTAGCTGGCAAATAAGGGCCCTATAACTAGTAGTAGGTGGAACACAGCTCCTGCCACAAGGTGGCAGTCCAGTTGTTAAAATTTTCACCGGTGGTGAACTGGGATAGTGAATTCCACTAGTGGAAGAGAATGCATTAACTGTTTCAATCTACAGGGCATTTGAGAAACAGTCAGCAAAAAGTAGCCATATGGACAATGGGAATGTGTGTCTATGGCCAAATTCAATTGACTTGAGAGTAATTAACAGACATTGAAAGCCAGATGTAAAAGCCAGAATGATTCCTAGGTGGAGTAAAAAGAGGCTTATATTTCCTACAGAAGGAGGGCAGAGAAAGCTGAGGACAAGGCCAGGATATATAACTGTCAGATTAGATAAGTTCCTGATAAGGTTAACTCCCAGCCAAGACAAGTCTACTGTGCCAGATTGAGGGCTCCATTTGGGAAAAGATGGTATCCTGAGTCATAAGATGAGAATATAGGGATCAATATCCCCTGCATCTTTAATTTCAAGATTTTCCTTGACCCTGTGAGCCTGCAGAAGTGGTCCACTCCTCCTTATTAAAAGATAGCCCTTTCCTTAAAGATATGCAGAGGTTTCTTCCCTATAAGACAATATATATTACCCTCAAAATCTGCCTCTACCTCCACTTTTGGCCACTAAACTGAAGTAGAGTTAGCTCACAGCATAACCCTGGAGACATGCTAAGCCTAATGAGGGAGTAAAAGAGCTCTACCCTAAAAGAGCTACAAGTCCTAGATAGCATATACCAGCAGGAGCCAGGGGAATACTCCGGGTACTGGATTCTGAGGTTGCTCAATTAAGGCAGTTGGAGCATAAGATTAGATAAGAGTTTATTGATTTGGGAGACATAGGAATTAACACTCTGACAAGCATTTATATGGAATAAACACTATTAGTATGACTTCTAGAAGCATCAAAAAGTGATGGCACACACTAAGTTAAATCAAAATAACCAGAATTCTCATGGCAGACAGTAGAGGAAGAGATTAGAAAGCCTAGGAAAATTTGCATTCTTAAGTAGATATACTGATGAATCAGTTTGGGGTCTTGGAGAAACAGAACCTATGATGGGGAAAGTGTGTGTGTGTGGGGGGGGGTGCGATTTATTATGAAAATCAGCTCACACAACTATGGAGACTGAGAAGTCTCACTACCTGCTGACTGCAAACTTCAGAGCCAGGGAAGTCAGTGACATAAGTCCCAGAGTCCCAAGGCCCAAGAACTAGTAGTCATTGTCTGAAGGTAGGAGAAGATGGATGTTCCAGCTCAAAAAGAGAAGGAGAGAATTTGCTCCCCCTTAGCCTGTTTGTCTTATGCAGGGCTTCAAGAGATTGGATGATGCCTGCCCACACTGGTGAAGATGGATCTTGTTTACTCAGTCTACTGATTCAAATGCTGATCTCTTCTACAGATGCCCTCAAACACACCCAGAAATAATGTTTTACCAGCTATCTGGAAATCCCTTAGGCCAGTCAAGTTAACACATAAAATTAGCCATCACAACTATGTAAGGCCAGAACATCCACTAGATAATTATGACCCATGAGAAGTCCTAGAGGTTACACCATTTACCAAAGCAATAAGTGAGGCACCAAGGAGAACGGCACAAACATCATTAAGAAATTCAGTGAGGCCGGGCATGGTGGCTCACGCCTGTAATTCCAGCACTTTGGGAGGCCGAGGTGGGCGGATCACGAGGTCAGGAGATCGAGACCATCCTGGCTAACATGGTGAAACCCCGTCTCTACTAAAAATACAAAAAATTAGCTGGGCGTGGTGGCGGGCACCTGTAGTCCCAGCTACTTGGGAGGCTGAGGCAGGAGAATGGCGTGAACCCAGGAGGCGGAGCTTGCAGTGAGCCGAGATCGCGCCACTGCACTCCAGCCTGGGCGACAGGGCGAACTCCGTCTCAAAAAAAAAAAAAAAAAGAAAGAAATTCAGTGATGGCTACTCTCTATGGATCGTGACTGACAATAGGAGACACCATTATAGAACCAGGCTTACTGATAGCCATGGGAATGACAGTAGTATGAAAAAAAATAAAGGTCAGGTGGCAGCATTTAACTATCAAAATTTAGTGGGATGCAACTGAGTGGCAAACGTGAGGTGGTAGCCAAAGTTTATTGATCCACAGAGAGCTGTGGAGATAGCAGAACGTGGCTTCCCTTACAGACATGATAGAGGGACAGCTGATAAGGCTATTATTCAACTTAAACTGTCAGAAGGGATAAAGGATGGATGATTCATTGGTTAAGGGCAGCTGTTCCAATAAAAGCCACAATCTCTTGCCCAATTTCTTGATCTCAGCCAGTTTCAGAACAGACCCCTTCGATTGAAGAGGAGACTGGGCTCCTAGGACAAAGGACTCTACAACATATGGCAAGGGTACACTGTAGTGATTCCCCCTGTCCTCCCCCAAATGTACCTACAGTCATTTACTTGTAAAACTGTTCACAGGCTGGGCGCGGTGGCTCACGCCTGTAATCCCAGCCCTTTGGGAGGCCGAGGTGGGCGGATCACGAGGTCAGGAGATCGAGACCATCCTGGTTAACTCGGTGAAACTCCATCTCTACTAAAAATACAAAAAAAAAAAAACCAAAAAACAAAACACAAAAAACTGTTCACAGGGAAAAGTAGTTATCCAAACACCTCAAGGACTGTTAGACACAGGGCCAAACTGACAATAAGATAGAGATCCAAAGTGTCATGGGCCCATTTAGAATGGAGCCATCTACGGATAAGGTAATAAATGAATTCCTCATCAAAGTGCAGTTCGCAGTGGACCTACTGGGTCTACAGACCCACACAGTAGTCACTTTCCTCATCTCCAATATATAATTGGGGTAAACATTCTTAAGACACAACCTCGCATGGTCCTTGCTGTATTGTAAGAACTATCATAACAGGGAATTCTCCCAATCCTGGAAAGATAGTATATCAAAACTGATATTATATCTTGAGGCATGGCAAAAATTAGTGCCATCTTTAGGTATCTAGTGGATATAGGCTCCATTGTGTCATCACTTAATTCATTGGCCTGGTTCCTCCAAGAACCAGATAAACCCTGTAGGATGACAATAAACTACCGCAAACTTAACTAAGTAGTATCTCCAATAGCAACCTTCATATCAGATGTATCTTTGCTTGCTATGTGGTATGTAGCCATTGATTTGGCAAATGAATTCTTTTCCTATAAGAGGATCAAAATCAATTCACATTCACGTGAAATGGGCAATAGTACACAATTACAATCTTGCTCCAGGCCTATGTTATCTCTTCTGCCCTCTATCAAGTGCAGTCCAAAGAGATCTGGATTATTTGAGTATTCTAAAGATTATCACATTGATCTATCAATGGCATCATGCTAATTTGGCTGGGTAAACAAAAATGGTTAGCATAGTGGAGGTCTTGATATGACACATGAACTTTAGAGGTTGGGAGACACATCCTATGAATTTTCAGGTGCATTTCAAATCAGTAACATTTTTAGGGGTCTAGTGGCCAAGAGTATCCCATCCAAGGTAAAAGATAAATTATTGCATTTTGCACTTCAGCCACAAAAAATAGAAACAACACGTGGTAGAATTGTGCCACACCTGGGAATACTGCCTCTGTCTGTAGACTAAATGATACAAAAGGCTGCCTGCTTTGGGTGTATCCCATGAAGGAAGGGGTGCTGCAGCAGGTCCAGGTTGCAATCCAAGTGTCCTTACCCTTCGAGGACCAAGAGGATTGCATTAAAGCTGCAAGTAGTGAGAAAAAAATGCTATATGGAATTTATGGCAAGTCACAGAAGAAGACCTACAATTCAGGTCCTGATGTACTAGAGCAAGGCCATGTCACAGGCAAGAGAGAATTATTCACTTTAAAAACAAACTGATAAAGTTTGGATATTTGTCCTGCCCAAATCTCATGTTGAAATGTAATCCCCAGGATTGGAGATGGGGCCTGGTGGGAGGTGTTTGGATCATGGAGGCAGATCCCTTTTGGCTTGGTGCTTTCCTTGTGATAATGAGTGAGTTCTTGTGAGATCTGGTTGTTTAAAAGTGTGTGGCACCTCCCCTACTCTCTTTCTCTTGCTCACACTCTGGCCATGTGGTGTGCCTGCTCCCACTTCACCTTCCGTCATGAGTAAAAGCTTCCCGAGGCCTCCTCAGACGTGAGCAGATCCCAGTACCATGCTTCCTGTATGGCCTGCAGAACCATGAGTCAATTAATCCTCTTTTCTTTATAAATTACCCAGTCTCAGATATTTCTTTATAGCAATGTAAGAAAGGCCTAACACACAAGCAAAAAAACTGGTATGCTATTTGGCCTAATAGAGGCTAAATACCTGATCGGGGATACCAAGTTACTATGTAAATGGAAGTACCTATCATGATCCGGCTTCTGTCAGACCTGTCAAGTCATAAGGTTGAATGGATCCAGCAACAGTCTAATGTAAAGATGGAAATGGTAACTATGGGATTGAATATAAGAAGAAACAGCACAAGCAAGCTGTATAGCTGTATTGAGTAGGTAGCATGGACACCCACCTCATCCACCCTGTGGCACAGGAACCCCTCCCTCAGCTCCCACCTGTGGCCGTAAGGAGGAACCCTTACAACTGACTGACAGGGAAATTCATGAATAGGTCAGTTTGGTATGTGGTTGCAAACTGCACATTAGTGTCAGCTGCACTATTGCCTCACTTAGGGGTTGCCTAGAAATTTGATGATAAGGGAAAATCCTCCTTAAAGCTGGGCAGAGCTTCCAGTGGTGCACTTGGTCATCCACTTTGTGTAGATAGAAAAGCAGCCTAAGTCTGGAATATAAGTAGATTTATGTTTAGTGGCAAATGATCTGGTTGCCTGGTAAGAGTCCTGAAAGCTTAGAAGATTGGGTATAAAGAATTCTGGGTTAGAATCATGTTGATGGGCATAGGGGAGTGAATACAAAAGTGTGATGACATTGTGTGACAAGTCAATGGTCATCAGTGGGCATCCTACCATGGAAGAGGCACTAAGCAATGAAGCAAACAAGATGACTTATCCCATTGACATAAGACAGCCTCTCTCATCAGCCAGACCACTGCCGCAGTGATGAGCACTTGAACAGAGGCCGCACAGGCAAAGATGAAGGCTATGCATGTGCCTCACTTACCAATTCTGATCTAGCTGCTTCCTGTGTTGTAAGCGGGGGTGTAAGTCCCTATTGTGGGGTATTTAAGGACCACTCCAATGTGACTGTGGAAATTATACTGGGAGAGGCACATGAAATTAACATATTTATCATACACACAGGTGTCCTAGAGAGGGAGATGCAGCATGCCACGTGGGGGGCCCACAGGAAAGCCAAGGGAACACATTCAACAAGCAGGTGGGGAACCATGAGAGTGACCCCTGGGCAAATGCCTTTATTGGCAGTCAGAGTGGAGTGCACAGGCAAAAGGTGTGAGGGGATTTCATTGGTGTGTTTGACTGGAGTTATATCACAGTAGTCAGGAGAGGGCAAGAAGGGGAACTTGTGGCAGGGACCAACCTTGTTATACTTTTGCACCTAGTCACCTGAGCAGGGTGTTCACTGCCTGTTTGTGAGGATATTGGGCATCAGAACAACATGAAGTCTTAAAAATTTACTTAATAAACTTGCACAGCCAAATCTTCAACCTGCCAGCAATAGAGATCAGCGAGTGACCCAGTTACCATTGTTCCCAGTGACCTACTTAGGGAATTTGTGATTCCGATTTCTGCAACTCTGCTCTGTAGGGTTAGAAGTCCCAGTCCCTGAAGGGAAACAATTCTACCAGGGGACACAGCAAGAATCTCAATACATTTTAAGCCGAATCGGTGACCTCAATTCTTTGAGTTCCATGTGCTCAGGGTTCAGCAGGCAAGAAAAGAAGTCACCATCACAGCAGGGGTACCTGACACTGATCATCAGATAGAAATAGGGCGGCTGTTACACAGTAGGAGCTAGGAAAAATATGTTTGGCACATAGGTGACCCACTTGGGTGCCTCCTGGTACACCCCTGCCCAATTATTTGGTAAGTGAATAAATGCAACAATCCCAGATCAAGAAGGGAATGGTGACTAGGGCTCAGGTCTCTCAGGGATGAAGGTGTGGATTACACCACCAAATAAGCCACTCTGACCAGCAGACCAGCTAGTGGAGGATGAGGGAAAACCTCAAATGGATAGTAGAGAAGAGAGATTATGATTATCAATTGTAACCTGAGACCAGGTTCAGTGGTGAGAACTGCAGTTCATCCCATTAAACTTTCTCTTCTAAGTTTCCTCCAGGAGGAGAGGCCCACCAGAATCAGAAGGAGCTGCTCTCTGAACATATATGAAGATATGAAAAGGATCTGAACAGCACAAAGGGTGGACTGTAAGAACATGGAGATGGACCACTCGGATCCCACTTCCACAAAAGATCTGTTTTCAAGAGTGCTGCTGGGAGTGCCAGGAGTGCTATCAGTAAGCACCCTTCAGCTGTCAATCCTTTGTGGGATCATCTCAGATCACACTTTTCCCAGGGTGGGCCACATCCAATGGCTAATAGAGATGGGACTATAAAGACCTGGCCTTGGCTAGGCGCGATGGCTCACACCTGTAATCCCAGCACTTTGGGAGCACCAGGTGGGAGGATCACTTGAGCTCAGGATATCATACCAGCCTGGGCAACATGGCAAGATCCTGTTTCTACAAAACATCTTTTTAAAAATAGGCTGAGCATGGTGGTGTGAGCCTGTGATCCTAGCTACTCAGGAGGCTGAGGTGGGAGGATCACTTGAGCCCAGGAGGTCGAGGCTGCAGTGAGCCATGATCATGCTACTGGACTCCAGCCTGGGCAACAAAGCAAGCCCCTCTCCCCCAACCCCCCCAAAAAAACACACAAAATAACCTGGCCTTTTTAGCTGAATGCAGCACAACTCTAATGGGCCATTTTAGCTCCAGAGCTCCCACTGCTCTTTCTGTTGAATCCTGCCTCTGTCACCTCCATCCTACAGATGATAAATCCCAACGGAACTCCCCAGAAACCACCCTACACACTAATTCCATCTCAGAGTCTGCTTCCCAGAGATCCCAACCCTGTAACAATGTTCCGGACTTACTATTGAACCACGGTAGAGATTGAACATCTGACTATGGGACACTAAGTGAACATCTGATCCAAGCTGCCTATAGTGTACTAGATGTTACCTAATTTATCAAAACCTGGGCATAAGTAGCAGCACTCTACCTTTTTTCTTTTTTGAGATGGGGTCTTGCTATGTTGTGCAGGCTGGTCTTGAACTCCTTGAACTCAAGCCATTCTCCCACCTCAGCATCCCAAGTAACTGGGATTATACGTGTGTGCTACCACACCAGGCAGCACTCTATATTCAAGTGGAAGTGGTAACGCTAGATCATATATGAGCCGGTCTGGAATGCACAAGTATATTTCATGAGTAGGTAGTTTATACTAGCAAAGCACCTACTGCTGCTGCATTACTAGTATAAAGAGAGCTCTCTTTCAACCTACATCTATGGCCTCATTAGGAGTTTTTTGTGGTTAGTTACTACAGAAAGAAAATTTGAGCCTGATTTAGAAATACTGTCATGCAAAAATCTGGCACAAGCCAGAAAGAGACTTCTAGAGTATAACATCCCACAAGACAGGCTCAGGAAGAGGGAAGAGATCCTCCTGAAAGGAAATATATCTGTTCATTTTTCCTGGAATATATCTGTTCAACTTTACTAAAAGGACAGTTGGCAAGAAGTATGGGTTTGCATTTGTATCAGTTTGCTAGGGTTGCCTTAACAAAGTACCACAAAAGGAGTAACTTAAACAGAAATGTATTGTCTCACTGTTCCAGAGATTATAAATCCAAACTCAAGGTGTCAGCATGGTTGGTTCCTTCTGAGGGCTGTGAAGAAGAATGTGTTAGGCCTCTCAACTTGGCTTGCAGACAGCTGTCTTCTCCCTGTGTTTCTTTATATTTATTTATTTATTTATTTAGAGACAGGGTCTCATTCTGTCACCCAAGCTGGAATATAGTGGCACAATCTTGGCTCACTACAGCCTTGACCTGCTGAGATCAAGCGATCCTCCCACCTCAGCCTCCTGAATAGCTGGGACCACAGGTGCACACCACCATGCCAGGCTAATTTTTTTTTCTTTTTTTGAAGTTTCACCATGTTTCCCTTGCTGGTCTAGAACTCCTAAGCTCAAGGGATCCACCTGCCTCGGCTTCCCAAAGTGCTGGGATTACAGGTGTGAGCCACTGTGCCCAGACTCTTGTCTCTTTATATGATCTTTCCTGTATACATATCTGTCTCTGTGTCCAAATTGTCCCTTTTTATAAGGACACCAGTTTTAATGAATTAGGGCCCACCCTAATTATCTCAATGATAATCTTAACTTGATTACTTTTGTTAAGATCCTATTCCCAAATAATATCATATTCTGAGGTACTGGGGGTTAGGACTCCAGGATTTCTTCTTTGGGGAAGACACAATTCAACCCATAACATCATGTATTCATGAGCAGTGGCTAATGCTTTGGCCTGCTGGTCATGGAATTAAAAGGAATAAGATTAGACTATTGGTTATAAGAAAGCCTGGATACAGGATATATTTATGGAACTCTATCAAAAGGAACACAGAGTATGTGGATATATGTGCCTCATATGAATGCCTACTAAATGTTCCACATTACAGTTGTAGATTTTAATACTGAGGTAGAAAAGAAGTTTCACTACATGGATTTTTATTTAGCAAAACACTTACATAGTGCTTGCTATGTGCCAGGCATAGTTCTTAGTACTTGAAAAAAATTAACTCATTTAATCCATAAAATATCAGATAACCCTTTCCTAAGCCACAACAGTATTTGCTCAATGGGCCATCAGCAAAGTGGCCATGGCATTATGCATAGGTTCAACAAAATGATCATCTCTATCCAGGCTGATGTGGTTACCGCCACTGCTGCATGCCAATCTACTATCATCAAAGAAAAATGCCAGCGTCTAGACCCTCATGAGATAGCCACCGAACTTATGGACAAGACAGGGATTTGACCTTACTGGCATAGACACGTTTTCTAGATATGGATATGCCTTCCTGCCCTCAGTGCTTCTGCCAGCACCACCTCCATGAAATTACTGCAAAACAAATTTGTTAGTTAAAACACAGTTTAACTCTCAATATTATCTTAGCTTTAATGCTTAGAGATTTGTCTTTAGATGAACATATTTAGTTTATCAGGCAAAAACATTCATATGTAGTCATTCTTCCAAATATAATTTTTTTTTTAGACGGAGTTTCGCTCTTGTTGCTCAGGCTTGAGTGCAATGGCACGATCTCGGCTCACCCCAACGTCCACCTCCTGGGTTCAAGCAATTCTCCAGCCTCCCAAGTAGCTGGGATTACAGACATGCACCACCATGCCCAGCTAATTTTGTATTTTTAGTAGAGACGGGGTTTCTACATGTTGGTCAGGCTGATCTTGAACTCTCGACCTCAGGTGATTCGCCCGCCTCAGCCTCCCAAAGTGCTGGGATTACAGACGTGAGCCATCATGCCCAACCTAAATATAATTTTTTAAAAGTTACTTCATATCTTTTATCAACACCAAAATTTCTTTTAAAATTAAGCATTTAATTGGCTACTTGGAGTGTATCTTTTCCAAACATACATTGTTTGAGGCTTTAGTTAAGCCTCCATTTTAAACTTCCTTTAATTAGTAATCAATCTACATAAATTACAGAACTCATACATTATATCTTTTAGAGTCAAATCTTTGTTTTCATTTTTTTTTACTTTTTAAAATTGATACATATTATATGTACATATTTTAGGGGTACATGTGATAATTTGATACACTTACATGCTCAAATCAAGGTAATTGGGATATCCATCACCTTAAATATTTATCTTTTCTTTACACTAGGAACATTCAAATTATTCTCTTCTAGATATTTTGAAATTTACAGTCAATTAATGTTAACTACACTCACCCTACTGATCTGTTGAACACCAGGTCTTATTTCATCTAACTATGTATTTGTACCCATTAATCAATTTCTCTTCATCCTCCTCCCCTCTCCCCTTTCCAGCCTCTGGTAATCACCAATCTCTGTCTTCATAATATCCATTTTTTTTAGCTCCCACATATAAGTGAGAACATGAAATGTTTATCTTTCTGTGCTTGACTTATTTCACTTAATATAATGACCTCCAGTTCCATCCATGTTGCTGCAAATGAGAGAATTTTGTTCTTTTTTATGGCTGAATAGTATTCTATTGTGTATATATACACCACATTTTCCTTATCCATTTATCCATTGATGGATACTTAGGTTGATTCTGTATTTTGGCTATTGTGAATAGTGCTGCAGTAAACATGGAGTGCAGGTATCTCTTCTTTATATTTATTTTCTTTCTTTTGGATATATACCCAGTAGTGAAATTGCTGGATAATATGGTAGTTCTGTTTTTAGTTTTTTGAGGAAACTCCATACTGTTTTCCAGAGTGGCTGTGCTCATTTACATTCCAACCAGTAATGTATGAATTTTCCCTTTTCTCCATATCCTTGCCAGAATCTGTTATTCCCTGAAATCTTTGCCTTTAAATACAAATTTATACATATTATAATATGTTGTAGTTTAAAATGGCAAAGGCCCAACATGAATAACAAACCAATTTTTTAATTGTCTGAATTTTCATTTCTATTTCTTCTGCTATGTATTGATCAGACTCCTAATTTCTTTCCAGAAGAGTATGATTACATAAAAAAAGTTCTTTGGAGACAGATTTGGCCACTCTCTTCTTTTAAGAATCTTGACCTGTAGTATCTTAGATTACTTTATAAATCCCTGAGACTCATCAATCAACATTTCTACAAGCATGTTCTTATTTCTTCAGACTGATTAAAATAAGAATTTCATTAGGATTGGAGAATTTACTGCCTCAAGGATACATCTAAGATGTAAATTATGGGTAATGAATTCATTTTCATTAAGAGTCTATAGTCCTTATATGCACATTAAATACCCTAATATTCAAGGCATTGCCTAGCTTCCATACTTTAATTCAAACAGGAATTATTTATCTTTTCCAGCCTGGGTTCACCCTGAGTGAATTTGGGCTCAGTTGGCCAGTGCTTTCCCTTTACTGAGTCTTTATACTTAAGAACTAGGTGCTCTTGCTGGCTTGCAGGTGCCTCCTTGAATAGAAATTCAGAATTTCTGCCTAAACCAATACCCATATCTGAGACTGTTTCTTCAAAGGCTTTACATGGAAATTATCTAGACTTCACTACAAACAAGTTGATAGAATATTTATTCCTAAGTCCAGACATTCTATCCACTTCTTTTCTTCCTTTTCTTTTCTAAGAGTGAGTTTATTTTACCCCTTAGCAAAAGGCTGAGTGGCATAATTCTAACCCAGAGATGGAAAAATAGGCAGCTCTTCAGTGGAAGTCCCCAAAAGAGATTTCAAAAAGCCTCTTGCCTCGGGGTTTGATTTCAAGAAAATCAGTGTGGGAAGACTGTCTTATAATTCCTGGAGTAGAATCAATCTTAAGTCACAGAAACAATAATTGACAAAGGAACCAGTCATTAAGTTATCTCTTCCTTTAGATACGGTAGAGGCCTTCTATTGGACAATACTCCAATAATTCTTGGGACAAGTCTGAAAAAAAAAAGTTTCTCAACCTCAAAACAAAATAGACAGATTTTTAATAAAGAAACAGGTGAGATAAAAAAGTAGAACTGTGGGGCCAGGTGTCATGGCTCACAGTTGCAATCCCACACTTTGGGAGACTGAGGTGGGTGGATTCCTTGAGGCAGGGAGTTAGAGACCAACCTGGGCAGCATAGTGAGACCTTGTCTCTACAAAAAAATTTTAAAATTAGCTGAGTGTGAGGCCAGGCGCGGTGGCTCACGCCTGTAATCCCAGCACTTTGAGAGGCCAAGGCGGGCAGATCACGAGGTCAGGAGATCGAGACTATCTTGGTTAACACAGTGAAACCCCGTCTCTACTAAAAGTACAAAAATTAGCTAGGCGTGGTGTCGGGCGCCTGTAGTCCCAGCTACTCGGGAGGCTGAGGCTGGAGAATCGCCTGAACCCAGGAAGCAGAGGTTGCAGTGAGCCGAGATCGTGCCACTGCACTCCAGCCTGGGCGACCGACAGAGCAAGACTCCATCTCAAAAAAAAAAAAATTAACTAATTAATTAAAAAAAAAATTAGCTGAGTGTGTTGGCACATGCCTGTAGTCCCACCTACTCTGGTGTCTGAGGCAGGATAATCACTTGAGCCCAAGAGTTCAAAAAAAGGTAGAACTGTGATAATTTTTATGAGTGTTCAAAACTTATGGTGATCTCATATAAGCATATAAAGCATGTGGCTAAATATTCTGCAGAAGTCCCTGCTCCTCCATCTTCTAAAATGGTATACAAAAAGACACTCCCACCGTAAACTGGGTTCCCAAAGGAAAGGTGACCCAGAGAACGAGGGTGGACCTACTTTTGCATGGAATTTCCACATGAGTTCAAAACACCTGGATCTTTTAGAGAACTTCAAGTTTGAATTTGGTTTACAAAAGTCCTCAATCAGTGCTCCCATACATTTGGAAGCTGCAAATGCAGATCCTCTCCAGAGAAGGTACCTTCACCACCTTCACCACAGGTCTCAAATTATTTTGCAAATACAACTATAACACAAAAAGAGTCAGGGAAACATTTAGTGAGAAGCAGCTAAAAGAAGATGCAAAAGAAACAGACCAACAAAAATTGGAATTATTAGACACAGACTACAAAACAACAGTTTTTTTTTACCTTTTTATATTGTAAAATATGACAGACATATAGAAAAATACACAAAAATGTCCAGCTCAATAATTTATCACAAAACAAGCAGTCATGTAACCACCACTACATCAAAAAATAAAACACTGGGCTGGGCTTGGTGGCTCATGCCTGTAATCCCAGCACTTTGGGGGGCTGAGGTAGGAGGATCACTTGAGGTCAGGAGTTCAAGATGAGCCTGGCCAACATGGTGAAACCCTGTCTCTACTAAAAATACAAAAATTAGCCGGGAGTGGTGGCGGGAGGCTGAGGCAGGAGAACTGATTGAACCCTGGAGACAGAGGTTGCAGTGAGCCAAGATCGCACCACTGCACTCCAGCCTGGGAAACAAAGTGAGACTCCATCTCAAAAAGATAAAAAATAAAAAAATAAAACATTGCCAGTGTTTTAGCCACTCTCATGGCTCTTCTGATTTGCTACTTCCTCTCTCCTGCTCAGATAATCACCCTTCATGATAATCACTTCATTGTTTTTATGAACTTTTACCAGCTAAGTATTAGTTTTACAAATTTTTAAAACTTTCTATAAGTGTAATAGTAATTATGTGTTCTTTTGTGCCTGGCTTCTTTCACTAAACATTGTATTTGTGAGATTTGTCCATGTGGCTGTGTGTAACTCAACTTTGTTCTCTTTCTCTGCTGCATAAAAATAACAAATTATTTTAAATTGAATTTAAATTTATATTTAAGTTTATATTCTAAAATTAAAGGATATGAGGATTGTTTCCAGTTTTTAGCTGTTATGAATAATGCTGTCATGAGTCTTTGCTGTTCCTGCATTTTTACATTTCTATATTAATTTTAGAATCATCTTGTCAAGTTTTAAAAAAGAAATAAGGACTTTGAATGAGACTGAATATATATATGAATTCTATATATTGTCTATATATGAATATATATGAATTCTTTTCAAACCTATATATAACATATATATTATGTTATACACTATATCTCAAATTTATATATATTCAATTGAGAGATATAAAAATCAGTTTGGAGAGAAATTATAGCCTTATACTATTGAGTCCTGCTTTTGGTAAGGGCCTCAGGCTTCTTCCACTCATGGTGAAAGGTGAAGGGGAGCTATTGTGTGCAGAGATCACACGATGAGAAAGGAGGCAAGAGGGCCAGGGACCTCTTTTAACAACCAGCTCTCTCCAAAACGAGTAGAATAAGAACTCCCTCCCTCCCTCAAGGGAGGGCACTAATCTATTTATGAGAGATCCACCCCATGCTCCAAACACCTCCCAGGAGGTCCCACCTCCAACACTGGGGATCAAATTTCAATGTGAGATTTGCAGAGGACAAACATCCAAACTATACCACAGTTCCTCACACTGTTTTTAGATCTAAGTCAGATCACCACTCCAGACCCCATTGTTTGAAGGAGAAGCTGACTCCCTTTGAGGAAGGAAAATGCTCCTGCAACTATAGGCTCCTGATGGTCCCTTCTGTCCTTTCTATCAGAGATCTGCAGCCATATGCCTGGGTAACCACACTTGGGAAAGTGGATTATCCAGAGTTCTCAATGAAGGCTACATATAGTTCTTGAGCTGCCTGTAATCCAAGGTATCCTAAAACACCATCATGGTCCTCCAGTTACAGTGGAGGCTTATAGATATCAAGAGATGCATGGAATTTGGGCCCAAATTTATCTCACAGTGGGTCCAAAGGGTCAACAGACCTACCAAGTAGTTATTTCTCAGGCCTGTAAGTGTATAATTGGAGCAGATATTAGCTAGAAAAAGCTAGTGCAGCCGGGCGCGGTGGCTCACACCTGTAATTCCAGCATTTTGGGAGGCCGAGGAGGGTGGATCACCTAACGTCAGGAGTTCGAGACCAGCCTGACCAACATGGAGAAACCCCGTCTCTACTAAAAATACGAAATTAGCCAGGCATGGTGGTGCATGCCTGTAATCCCAGCTGAGGCAGGAGAATCGCTTGAACCCAGGAGGCGGAGGTTGCGGTGAGCTGAGATCGCAACATTGCACTCCAGGCTAGGCAACAAGAGCGAATCTCCATCTCAAAAAACAAAAACAAAAAACAAACAAACAAAAAACACTACTGCAGAAAAGAGCCAACACAGTAGGCCTAATACTGCGATCCTTAGAAAGCTCTTCTTGTAAAGTTGGCTCTTGGCTGGCATCTGGGAACTGGGATTTTGAGAGTGTTCTCACCATCCCTTCTTACTGACTTTTTGGAATCCTGAATTCACATATCTCAATTGCCTGGACCTGACTCTAAGCTAAAATCTGACTATCTTCTGATGGACCATTTCAGTCTCAGAATGAGCTGTGCTCAACTGAAAGCAGGCATAGGCTCAATAAACAGAACATAGATTCTGCAACTGTTGCAGATTTAAGATACCTCTTTGTGGGGCCTTAAACAATGAAAACGTCATAAATACTGGCTGGACCATCTATGGTGGTCAGATGCCCATGGGAAAGGGGTTATTCTCTGATGGAGCCATCTAAAATCGAGGTGCTGATTGGCTCTATATTTCTGATACAGAGACTGGTTGCATTCCTAACTGCACTTTAGGACTGGGCACATCACAGTGACTGTAACCCCTTTCCCCATTCCTGACAGATCAAACTCTGGACCTCCTCTGGAGAAAGTCCCACTGCTGTAGATTTGTGTTTAGATATCTGGATTGGTTGCAACTTGCAACAATTGACTTACAGCCTGAATCTACTTCCTTTACCTTTTTACTGGAATATTAAGACAATTTGATTGTTAAATGCAGTTGTCCTCAAAAAGGAACTGCTCTTCTCTGGGATGGTAGGCTGGCCACTGGATAAATGATTGTGACTAAAGAGATAAGAGTCTATGTAAACTTAATTTGAAAAATCTTAGAAAATTCAGGTCATTTGACCAATTCCTTACCATGATGTGTCTTTCTGCTTAAGTTGTGTAAAAATGTTTTTCTGTGAAAATGCTTTTTTCCCTCTTGCCTATAACCCTTCTGGATGAAAGGCCCTAGTGAGAGTAGGAGATGATTGAAAATATAAAGTTATAATTGTGAATGGGACACACTGATTTTGTAACAATGGAGAAAATACACCCAGTCCCTGGGAGGCACAGGGAGAGGTTAGGGTGTTAATGATTTTTGTTTTTCAGAACTGCTTCTGGAAGCTTTACACCCTTCTTGAAGGAGAAGTCCCCATGCTGGCTTTCCAAGCTGCTGCGAGCACTCTGAATTCAGATTGCTGAGCCTATGGTCACAGGTGACTATGAGACGGCAGAGGAACACTTCCTGATGTCGCCCACACTTACGAGATGGATGAACTGATATTATGCATGAACAAAACCGTTTGGATCTGACTGCCTCAGGCAGTCCTTATGAATCTAAGGACTAACCTGTGTTATTTGGACTGCACTGAGAATCCTGGAGCAGGAGGGCCCACAGTGGAAGGTTACATTAGAGGTCTTCTTAACCTTATTGCCTGACTAATGTATGTCCTGCTTGGGGTGTCCTAACAACTGTAAACTCATTGTTTCCAGGGGTACTGTGTGTGCCCTCTGGGCTTATATTTCTTTTGTGGGTACCCCGATTATCATGACATTGTTCTCAGCCCTACAAGGCATTCAGATTAACTTTAACTTACTGGTCAGAGATGTGCTGTGCCTGAGTTGATGCCTTGGGCCAGATTAAAAGAAAAAAAAAAGGTTAATATAAAAACTGAAGGAGAAAGACACCTGGCTTTCTAAGATAGACCTTTATGGTTAATGGGATTTTTTGTTTTGTTTTGTTTTTTTGAGACAGAGTTTCACTCTTGTTGCCCAGGCTGTAGTGCAATGGCACAATCTTGGCTCACTGCAACCTCTGCCTCCTGGGTTCAAGCAATTCTCCTGCCTCAGCCTCCTGAGTAGCTGGGATTACAGGCATGCGCCACCATGCCCGGCTAATTTTTTGTATTTAGTAGAGACGGGGTTTCACCACGTTGGTCAGGCTAGTGCTGAACTCCTGACCTCAGGTGATCCACTCACCTTGGCCTCCCAAAGTGCTGGCCAAATCTAGAAGCCATGGAGGACATAACTGAGGCCAATAATGTAGGCTGATCTCACCCTGCCATGTGGGATCCTATTGATAATAATCTTTTTGTAAAAAATGCCTTGGACAATGACCAAGTGGGTAGAAGAAAAGAGTTAATATAACAGACCTGAGACTACTAAGCCTTCGAAAGCCCTGCTTACAAGGTAGGCCCTTGGCTTGCATTTGGGACTTGGATTTTGAGAGGGTCCGCATCATTTCATAACTAATAAAAGTGGTTTGCTGTGCCTAAACTGTATATACAAACAACGTGGCTTATGCTGAACACCTGCTTTCCTTCTGGGAGTCTGGGATTTTGCTACCTACTAGGCAGAAGATGCCCACATGAGCAGTCTCCAATAAAAACCCTGGATTCCTAGGTTTAGGCAAGCTTCCCTGGTAGATAACACTTTACACCTGTTGCTGCAATTTGATGCTGGAGGATTTAATCATATTCTGTGTGACTCCAATGGGAGAGGATTCTTGGAAGTTTATACCTAGTTTCTTCCAGACTTTATCTGATATACCTTTTCCCCTTGCTGAGTTTGCCTTGTATCCCTTTACTGTAACAAATCATAGCCATGAGTATGACTACATGCTGAGTTTTGTGAGTCTTAGAAAATTACCAAACCTGGGGTCTTGGGACCCTCTGACACCAAACCTTTGCATTTATTCTCTGACAAATAAGAGAGTAAGACACATTATAGTGGAAACCCTGAAATGTCCCTTTCCCTAGCCAAGATAGTAAATCATAAGTAATGCTGCATCCTAGGAGGATTTTTAGAGATTAACACTACCTCCTGAGGCTTAAAGTGCACAGAGGTGATAGTCCTCATCAAATTCTCATTTAATTCATTTGTTCACCCTCTGCAAAAACTAGATAGATTGTTGTGATGACAGTGGACTGCAATATACTTACTTAACCAAATGGTAACTCCAATTGCAGCTGTCATGACAGATGTGGTATCTTCATTGGAGTAGATCAATATATAACTTTGGCAACTTGGTAGGTGGCTATTTTTCTGGTGAATGCACTTGTCTTAAATTCCACCAGGGAATAAAATCAAAAGCAGTTCATCTTCTCATAACAAGAAAACAGAACACATTTAACTGTCTTATTACAAAGCTATGTTAACTCTCTTGCTTTCTTTCATTATGTACTCCACAAATATTTCAACACTGAACATTCTATAGAACATAATGCTAGATCACTGCATAGAGGACATGATTCTAATTGGACCTAGTGAGTAGTAAGTAGCAAGGAGCCTAGATGGTCTAGCATGTCAAAGAGTAAAAGATTAACCCTATGAATATTCAGATGACTGTCATATCAGTAATGATTCTAGGGTTCTTGGGCATGCAAAGAAATGCCCTCTGAGATAAAAGATAAGTCGTTATCACTTGCATTTCTTACCATTAAGAAAGAGGCACAGTCTCTTTGGATTTTAGAGGTAACATATACCACTAGAGGTAACATATACCACATCTGGAACTCAAAATGCTATCAGGTTTGAGAAGACTCTGGAGTAAGAGGTCCAGGCTATGATACTAGCCATCTGACACAATCCAGCCACTCTGATGTTGCTAGTAATGCCCATAATGGATAACAATGCTGTGTGGAGTTGCTGGCATGGCACAGTAGGAAAACTAAAGTGCAAATCTTTCAATGGTATAGACTAAATCTAAATGTGGTAGATCCATGCCTTCTACAGTAAGAAATTTCTCAGTGCTTATAAATAGATACTATCATGCTTCTTAGCCCTATTAGAGACTGAGTAGATGACAATGGGACACTGTGTTAGGTTGTTCTTGCACTGCTAGAAGTAGAAATAAAAGAAATACCTGAGACTGGGTAATTTATAAAGAAAAGAGGTTTAATTGGCTCATGATTCTACAGGCTATACAATCATGGTGCCAGGATCTGCTTGGTTTCTGGGGAGGCCTCAGGGAGCTTTTACTCATGGCAGAAGGTAAAGATGGATCTTGCATATCACATAGCAAGAGCAGGAGAAAGAGAATGAAGGAAGTGCCACACACTTTAAACAACCAGATCTCGCAGGAACTCACTACTGCGAGGACAGCACTAAGCCATGAAGGATCCACCCCCATGATCCAAACACCTCCCACCAGGCCCCATCTCCAACATTGGAAATTACAATTCAACAAGAGATTTTGGTGGGGACAAATGTCCAAACTATATCAGACACCAAATGATTATGCCACCAGAGCTGCCAACAAGAACTTGGTATCATCAGATTTACTAAATTGTACGGTTAGACAGGTATAAGAGAAACCTTTGTATAAGAGAAATAGTAAATTCAGGATTAGCTCCAACCAAGTCCAGAAGGAATTTCATAAACACATGACCTAGACTCCTGTTTCACCAATCTCTACTGTGCCAAAGCAATTCACAATTCATACCTATATTTTAATTGGAAAATTCCCTATGACCAACTGACAGAGGAGAAAAGATATTGGTCCCAGTTTACAGGTGCTTGGTGCATATGTTGGTGCAAGCCAAAAATGCTTAACTGCTAAGTTACTTAAGGGGAACCCTAAAGGACAGTGGTAAAGGAAAACCTTCTGTGTAAGCAGAGCTGTAAGAAGCACACTTGGCCATTTATTTTTAATGAAAAGAGAAGTGGTCTGATGTGTGGCTATATGTAGATAGCTGAGCAGTGGCAAAGGGATTGGCTGACTGGTCTAGCATCTGGAGGATACACAATTATTATATTAGAGACAAGAAAACTGTGGAAAATGTATATGGAAGGATTAGGAATTGGGACAAAAAACATCATAAAAAATTTTTGCATCTCACATTAATGCTCACAAGATAATTCTACCATAGGAGAGGTCTTCAACAACCAGGTGAATTGGATGACTTATTCTGTAGATATCAGTCAGCCTCTTTCCTCAGCCATCCCACTACTGGGACAATAAGTTGGTAAGCAGGGAGGCCATGGGGGTAGATGGAGATTTTGCATGGGGATAGCAGCAGGGGCTCCCTCTCACTATGGCTGATCTATTACCCCTTCTGGAGTTTTTTTTTTTCATTTCTTTTTATCTTAATTATTTGAGATTTTCCTTTGCAGAATATTACCCCTTCTGAATGCCAGCAGAAGAATGCTGAGCCTTCAGTATCATTCCTTGAGGAAACCAGCCTGCCACTTAATAGCAAGTTGATTTTATCAGACTCCCCTCACTCTGGATAGGGCAGTAATTCATCACACCTACTCTAGAAAGTGGTGTTTTTTTTTCCTCTCTTCACAATTCTTCTGACAGCAATATTATTCAAAGGCTTACAGAATGATGTATCAACAAGGTATCCTATAAACCCTGCCTTAGACTGAGGGATCCATTTTTGGCAAATGAAATAGATAGATATAGGACATTGGATACATAACCAAGAGATTCATGAATTTTACAATGTATGCCTTTACCTCCCACCACCAGCAAACAATGAGCCAATAAATCAAGGCAGGGTCTATTAAAAATCTTTACTAAGGCACTGGCTTTGGAGATCACTCTAAAAGATTCAGATGCTGTCCTCTAAAATGTAGAATAGGAGCTGAACCAACAATTCCATCCCAAGTAGCTACAATACATGAGTCCATGAACCAAGTGGTGAAATAGGATTAACTCCTCCCACCAACGCTTCCAGTGATCTGATTGCATTTTTGCTTCCCATCCATGGAATCTCTAGGCTCTGCTGCATTTCAGTTGAATTTGAACCTGGTTACTGCCTGGTCATGTTGAGCTGTTCATACCAGTGGACAAACAAGCCAAAAAAGAGCTAATGTGATTATGGTGGTAAGTGACTTTGATTACCATGAGAAGCTTGGGTTGCTCCAACATAATTTGTTCAGTAAATCATATGTCTGGAATTCAGGAGATTCACTAGGGTATCTCTTGGCGTCTCCTTTGCCAGTGTCAATGGTAAATGAGCAACTGCAGCAACCATGACATAGACAAGGCATTAAGCTCTTAAACTCCTCAGAGGTAAATGTCTCATCTCCAAGCAGGTCCAGAAGGAACCGTAGCTTGTTTCACTAACTCTTAAGTCTCTTCAGAAATAGTACTTGGTTATACCTTAAAGGAAAATCTTTTGTGGACTGGACTTACTCCTCTGCTGTCAGATAAGAAGTGAAGGCATACTCTCTCTCTCTCTCTCTCTTTCTCTCTCTTTCTCTCTCTCTCTCTCTCTCTGTCTCTCTCTCTCTTTCACACACACACATATGCATGCACACACGCACACACACACAAATGGAGGCCCCATATTGAATAATAGCATGGAAGCTGGATATAACGGAGAATATGAGCATGCCCATAGTGGTACAGTGGATGGACTATATCAGAATACTTCTTATGCTCCATTTCAGACGGCCTCAGCCTTGCCTATCTTGTGTTCCAGACATGGCTACTGGAAGCCAGCTCCGTGTGGACACAGACTTCATATAGGTGCAACCTTAACAGTACTTTTTTCCTCATAACTATGTCACATGTCATTTGGCTGTCACCCAAAGGCTTTCCTGTTGAAACCAATTTAACAGGATGCCATGGAACCTTGCTCAGCACCCAAATAGACACAATTCAGAAGTGTGGGGTAGTTCACGTCTGTGTGCTGAAACTTTGATCAGAGGGAGGTGAGGATAAAAACATAAATTTTCCCCCATCACCACTCCTCCGACTAGCTCCCCTCAGACACAATATATATGACTTCTTGGAGAACTGGATTTAAGAAATCAGTTGCAATTAATAACAGCCAATTCAATAATGCACCCTCAAATTGGCTCTTCCTCCTTTCTGGCTTCACTCTCCTGGCCCCTCATTTGTTTCCTGGGATTGCACTTCCTAATATATTAGTGGTATAAAAGCCCTTTGACATAATTTTTCTTTTTCGAGACAGGGTCTCACTCTGTCGCCCAGGCTGGTGTGCAATAGCACAATCATGACACACTGTAGCTCCAGTCTCCCCAGGCTGAAACAATCCTCCTATCTCAGCCTCCTAAGTAGCTAGGACTATAGGCTAATTGTTTTTCTATTTTGTAGAGATGGGGTTTTGCCATCTTGCTCAGGCTGGTCTTGAACTCCTGGGCTCAAGCAATCCATCCTCCTCAGCCTCCCAAAGTGCTAGGATTATAGGTGAGAGCCACTGCACCTGGCCTAGCCCCTTGTCTTCTACTCTGCTTTTGGGAGGACTCAGGCTAAAATACCTACATTTTCTGTTACAAAAGGAGACATAGAACATATATTCATATTTGCATATTTGTGCATAAAAACACTATCATGATAGCCAGGCACAGTGGCTCACACCTGCAACCCCAGCACTTTGGGTGACAGAGGCCGGCAAATCTCTTGAGGCCAGGAGTTCGAGACCAGCCTGGCCAACATAACAAGACCCCATCTCTACTAAAAATACAAAAAATTATCTGAGCGTGGTGGTATGGGCCTGTAATCCCAGCTACTTTAGGAGGCTGAGGCAGGAGAATCACTTGAACCCAGGAGGCAGAGGTTGCAGTGAGCCAAGTTCACACCACTGTGCTCTGGCCTGGGCAACAGAGCAAGACTCTGTCTCAAAAACAAACAACAAAAACAACAACAACAACAACAACAAACACTACCATGATAAAAACGAAAAAATTATTTAGCTAAGGAAATGAAGTGTAAAGGGGTAATGTGGGTGGGGTGGGAATAGGACTTCTCAGAGTAAGTTTTATATAGTTGTCTGAATCGTGTAACTTATTATCTAATCAAAACAAAAACATTATGCCAAGCGAAATAAGCCAAACACAAAAAGATATTGTATGATTCTATTTGTATGAAATGTCTAAAAGAGGCAAATTCAAAGGGACAGAAAGCAGATTAGAGATTACCAGGGATGGGATGAATGGGAAATGGGGAATTATTGCTTAATGGGTACCAAATTTCTGTTGGGGTAGTGAAAATGTTTGGGAATAGGTAGTGGTGATGGTTGCACAACACTGCGAATGTAATTAATGTCACTCAATTGTACACTTACAAGTGATTAAAATGACAAATTTTATGTTTTATATATCTATTTTACCACAAAAACAAGTTAGGGAAAAGTGAACTCTTTTTTTTTTGAGACAGGGTCTCACTCTGTCGCCTAGCCTGGAGTTCAATGGCATGATCTTGGCTCACTACAGCCTCAACCTCCTGAGCCCAAATGATTTTTGCACCTCAGCCTCCCAAGCAGCTGGAGCCACAGGCATGCACCACCACACTCAGCTAATTTTTAAAATTTTTTTAGAGATGAGGTCTCCCTATGTTGCCCAGGCTGGGTGAACTCATTTTTTAAAAAAGAACCATAAATAGCTGAGCAACCTGAAAAATATTCATCCTCAATAGTAACTTAAAAATGCAAAACTAGAAAAAATTAATTTAAAAGAATGAAAGTGAAATAAAGACAATTTAAAACAAAAATGAAGAGTCTTTGTCACTAGTAGACCCACATTAAAGGAAATTCTAAAGAATTTATTTTGGGTATAAGGCAAAGGATCATAGATGGAAACCCGGAGATAATATAAAAGCCAACACGTACACAGTTTACCAGATACCAGGCACCACATTAACTACTCTGCATATATTAACTCATTTAATTCTCACACAGCTCTATGATGTAATAATCCTCATTTTACTGTTGAAGAAACCAATACACAGAGTTAGAAAACTTGACTAAGGTCACACACCTAGTACAGGACAGAGCCAGAGACACGACACCAAGTATTGAGGATTTTAAATCTGACACTGGCTAGGTAAGCAAATAAATAAAGCAGGCCATGTATGGACTAATGATTAGAGTCTATCATAATCCAATTCTGTGAACCTGAGGTCCAACAGGATTTGTTTTTTAAAAATTCTATATGTGGGCTGGGCGTGGTGGCTCACGCCTGTAATCCCAGCACTTTGGGAGGCCAAGGCAGGCAGATCACCTGAGATCGGGAGTTCGAGCCCAGCCTGACCAACATGGTGAAACCCCATCTCTACTAAAAATACAAAAATTAGCCAGGCATAGTGGCGGGCGCCTGTAATCCCAGCTACTTGGGAGGCTGAGGCAGGAGAATCGCTTGAACCCAGGAGGCGGAGGTTGCAGCGAGCCGAGATCGTGCCATTGCACTCCAGCCTGGGTGACAGAGTGAGACTCCATCTCAAAAAAATTAAAAATAAAAATAAAAATATATAACAATAAAATCCTATATGTGATAGAATATAAAGCACAGAAAATCATCAGTGATGTGTTCTTGCCAAACACATTTAACTTCTCCCAGGCCTTTAGATCTTTTCTCCAGCATGGAAAACGAAGAACCTAGGAGCCTTCCTGCCCAGCTCTACTGCAGGCACGGAACAGAATCAACCTGGAGAATCACCAGTGCTTGGACATAGAGCTAGGGTCTTATCGACCTGGATCAGCTTTGACTCCAGATGGCAAAGAGAAGAGGGGAGGCAAACAAAGAAACAGAAGCAGAGAGTAGAAAAATAAATCCCAGCTGGGCGCAGTGGCTCACACCTGTAATCCCAGCACTTTGGGAGGCCAAGGCAGGCTGATCACGAGGTCAAGAGATCGAGACCATCCTGGCCAACATGGTGAAACCCCGTCTCTACTAAAAATACAAAAATTAGCTGGGCGTGGTGGTGTGTGGCTGTAGTCCTAGCTACTTGGGAGGCTGAGGCAGGAGAATCACTTGAACCTGGGAGACGGAGGTTGCAGTGAGCCAAGATCGTGCCAATGCACTCCAGCCTGGCAGTAAAGCGAGACTTCGTCAGAAAAAATAAATAAATAAATAAATCCCATAATGCATTCACCAGAAGACAATCATGGTGCCACAGCAGGCTGCAGACACAAGGGAAGACTAACTAATCTCCTGAGCTGCCTCTGCCTGTCTAAATGAGCATCTGAGTCCAGTACCAAGGAGTTGGAGAAGGCTTTTTTGTGGGCAACATCGTGGGAGAACCTAGATGAGAAACCCTGAGCACTGGCTAGAGGTGAGTCCACTATTTCT
This sequence comes from Pongo abelii, assembly GCF_028885655.2. Lineage (NCBI taxonomy): Eukaryota > Metazoa > Chordata > Mammalia > Primates > Hominidae > Pongo > Pongo abelii. The sequence goes on from NC_071989.2 coordinate 149,660,020, forward strand.
CCAAAGTCAGAAAAGCACACTTCTTCCAAATACACAAAAGATCTGTTTGTAAATCAATGATTAAAGAAGATATGTAGAGAGATGCCCTAGTTCATGTCTGCTGAGAGACCAGGTTGTTGAGGAGGACCCAGTGAAACTTCTTCAGGCTGCAGTAGAAATACTCGCTATATACATAATTATCTGGCTTCCCAGTGGAAGAAATAATAATGCCCTTTCTGGGGACATTATTTTCACATGCAGAATATGCATGATTGTTAAGAGACATCAATTATCTACAAAGCTACTTACCCACTTGTGATATTTTTTCTTCTCAACATGCAGACTAAAGCCAGCCTGAACTGATTTTGAAAAATCTACTAAGCCTCATGTAAGGAATAGAGCATCACTACTGGTGATTCTACCAACCTTGAAGAGGTTGGGGAAACAGGAAGATAGCAGTCCACCTTTTAAACATCATTAACAAGAAGTCTGTATATAAGCGCTGGCATTAGGAGGAAGCCAAGAACAGTGTAGACAGTAGAGCTCAGAAGGCAGGCCACAGACCCTGATGATAGTTTTGTTGTAGTCTCAGCAATGCACCAAGATGTAACAGTCTCTCGTTGTCTGAGATAACACTCAGAGTTCTTTGTCCTACCTCCAAGAAGACACAAAGGTGAGGTTGGAGCGAAAGTTTAATAAGCGAAACAAGAAAGTTCTCTGTCAGCAGAGAGGGGGGCCTAAACGGGGTGCCCCATGTGAGGCTGGGGTCCAGGGTTTTCAGGGGCTGGGAAGAGGAAGGAATGTGCTTAGTCCCAGGGCTGTCTTGGAGAACATGTGACTCAGCTTGACCCGACACCAACCAGAAAGGTTTGCCCAGGAACTTGGGTTGGGAACAATCAGGGGCTGAAGTGATGATTCATAGAGCCCAGTCTTACAGTCCAAAAAAGAAAGGAAAGTGCCCACCGGAACCCACTAGAGCCCACTGTGCCCCTGCCCACAAAAGGAGAAGAAACTTTTTCCTGGGAGCCTGCTGACTATACAAAGGACAAAGGCATTTCTATGCCAGGCCTTGTTCCCTTATCTGAGTGGGCCGGAGGTCTATGTAAGTTTTTATTTCTATGCCAGGCCTTGTTCTCTTATCTGAGTGGGCCGGAAGTCTATGCAAGTTTTTATCCAAATGGACCAGAGGTTTTTCTATCTGTGCAGCTGTGGGCATGTCTCCAGGCACAACACCCTGTGCTAGTTCCTTATCGGTGCCTGCAGCTTGAATTTTTTCCCAGGCTCCTTTTTATGTTATGTGGGGATGAGACACTGACCCATGGGCTGGGGGCTCTCCAGGGACCCTTCCCTTGCTGTCTACCTAAGGCAAGCTAACTAACTCCTTTCAGTTTCAACACTGAAATACTTTGCTTTCTAAAATGGATCTCAGGGAAGACTTCTGGCCTATTTCACATGAATAAATGAATCTCAGAGAAGATGTCTTGCCTATTTCACATGAATCTAGAGAGATCAGAGGCAGTAGAGAATTATAGACTTTGAAAACAGGGATTTTAAAGTTGAGGAGTTGCTCAAGTTGGAAATGCAGGCCCTGGACAGAGGGATACTTTCTGGTCTTGAGCAAAAATCTCCAGTAGTTTCAGTCACACAACAACTTCCTGGAAATAATTATCACCCTCCTTAGAGGTCTGGACCAGAAGAAAGAGAATCTACATTTCTTCTGAGTTCAGCAACAAGATCATGAAGAAAATGAGCAGCTTTGATACTCCATTGCCAGATATGATCCTTCTGAGATATCACATATACTTACCTACTACAGCTTAGCATCCAGTGAATGCTAGGACACAGAAAGAATTTCTAACTACAATATCTTTCAGCAATGCAAGATGCAGACCCTTTGGCCTTGACAATAGACCAAAAGGTATAATAAATTACAGAAGAGATTTTTCAAAATTAAGGGGCAAATTATGTTATGTGGAAGTGAAGAAAATTTTAAAATAAGGCTAGGCATCAGAAAAATGATTTGATCAATTTAAATCTTAGAAACAAATACCATGGCACTAATTTAAAGAATACAAAAAGCCACAATACAAAAACACAATTAAGAGAAGGGGACAATCCCAGCACTTTGGGAGGCCGAGGTGGGTGAATCACTTGAGGTCAGGAGTTCGAGACCAGCCTGGCCAACATGGTGAAACCCCTGCCTCTACTAAAAATACAAAAATTAGCCGGTTGTGGTGGCACAGGCCTGTAATCCCAGCTACTAGGGAGGCTGAGGCAGGAGAATTGCTTGAGCCCGGGAGGTGGAGGTTGCAGTGAGCCGAGATCGTGCCACTGCACTCTGGGCGACAGAGCGAGACTCCATCTCGAAAACAAACAAACAAAAACAAAGAGAAGGGGACTGTTCGTTAAATTCAGAGATTCCATCACTGATTACACACACGCAATATAAAATTTGGATTCCACTTTTTTCTTCTAAATTTTATTCTAAAATATCACTCTTCTAAATATAGAACAAACATCTAGACTGTCAGATCCTTGAAGTCAGAAACCAGATACCATTAGTGTCTGAACAGCGACAGTTCAATACGATACATTGTAAATGGTGTGAGTTAAATAAGTATTACATAGATAAATAATTTAGTGATAGAACCCTCAACTCTCTTTAAACACAGTATTTCAAATTACTGTATTTTTGCTTAGAGATCTGAAATGATACAAGTTGTATCCAAATATTGAACACTGAATTAAGCAAATAGGACAGGAAAAAAATTCTCCTGACTTAGATTTCTATTCCTCACTCCCACTATCCTTACTTGCCTCATACTATTTTTGTTGAAGGTATTGAGTTAAATCTTTAATGGATGACACATAAGAAGGTATGCTGACAACAAAGCTAACTTAGACTAGCTCATGGGTGCCAGGCAGCGGGACGGTGGACTCTGAAACGATCCATTTCTTGTTAAATGCCAGTCCCGTTTTCTATTTAATACAGGCCTGCTCCGATGAAGCACCACTCCATAGCTACTGACCATTTAAGTATGGAATATATAACTTAAATCTATAAATAACTTTAAAGTATAAACATGATTTTCTTTTAAAGTAAAAGTAAATAAATGGAAGATCAGCCATAGCTCTGGGGCACACCAGGCCTAACACTGAGCCTCCCCTCCCCTAAATGTCCACAGCAACACTTACTGGTCAGTATCTCATTTCCCTGACTATCTTACTTCTGACACTAAGGCTAGAGTTACCACAGAGACTTCATAGATAGCAAAAAGCTTAGGGAAACAAAGTTTCCCACAGGAATTACATTCTGTCAAATGATAAACCCACATGGTACAGACTATTATTAAGACTGGTAGTCTGCTTCTTTTCAGCTTTAGAGGCTGCTTAAGAAAACTTGTTACTGAAAGAGACCCTGCTGGTGGTCTTGGAGCAACACAGAATGATGGGGCTTACTTTAGTGGTGACAAGAATGACACGGCCAAAGAACAGTTGCTTATCTCCAAGTCTGTGGGGATCAGATAAATGAACTACGTTTTGGGGTTGGGGGTTGTCCTTTGTTTCAGAGGGGTTTTGACAGTGTACATATACATACATATGGCATATAGTTCAATAAAATTACTTTTCTTCTGTTTCATTGCTTAGTCACACCCCATACATAGTTATCATTAAAATTTACTGATGGCAAGTACCAAATTTAGAAGACTCTAGCACTGTAAAGGCATGGGAAGGTATTATGGACCCCAAGGTAAACTTCAAGAAACGGTTGTCCCTAACATGACTCATTGTGGAGCAAAAGCACTAAGTTCTGTCTAGTTCCATCTGAGAGTAGATGACTTTTACCCACAAGTATTGTTAGCAAACAGGGAACAAAAGCTTCTCTTAGCTTTGTCACTTTCTGTTCCCCAGGAAGGTTTCTGGCTGATGGAGGCAGAGAGGACAGTGAGTGACTCAGAATGAATCAACAACCTCTAAATGGGCCAATAGGAAACCCTTGAGTCCTACCCAGGCCAGGACCCAGAGACTGGAAGCTAAGAACTGTTAGCAGCCACATGGGTCTTCATCAAAACATAGGTGCACAGCTCCTTCCTCGAACTAAAGCCCAGCTCCTTTGAGGGGGAGAAGGGAAGCTGGTGCAGGAAGGCTATGTGGATTCCCCAAGGCCTGATGATACTCTAGACCATCTCTAACCATACAGGCAGAGTGCAGAATATAATCCCACTTTGAAAATGGATAACACTATATTAAGGGTATTGTTTCTTGGGAAAATCCACAATGCTTACTCTGAAACTTTTAACTCAAGAATGTCAAAGCCACACTGGTATGCAGGTAACTTCTCCTCTTAAAAATATAGATGAGGCCAGGCGCGGCGGCTCATGCCTGTAATCCCAGAACTTTGGGAGGCCTAGGCAGGTGGATCACCTGAGGTCAGGAGTTCATGACAAGCCTGGCCAACATGGCAAAACCCCATCTCTACTAAAAACACAAAAGTTAGCTGGGCGTGGTGGCATGCACCTGTAGTCCCAGCTACTGGGGAGGCTGAGGTAGAAGAATCACTTGAACCTGGGAGGCGGAGTTTGCAGTGAGCCGAGATCGTGCCACTGCACTCCAGCCTGGGCAACAAGAGTGAGATTGCATCTCAAAAAAAAAAAAGTATATATATATGAGAGAGAGAGAGGAGTATTTTGGTATCAAGCACCACATGAAGACGTTTCAAAACTTGAACTGCCTAATGTAATGCACATGTTAAGCAGACTTTAAAAGAGATCCTGGCTGGGTGCGGTGTCTCATGCCTATAATCCCAGCACTTTGGGAGGCTGAGGTGGGTGGATCACCTGAGGTCAGGAGTTTGAGACCAGCCTGGCCAACATGGTGAAACAGGTGAAAGCCTGGCCATCCCTACTAAAAATGCAAAAATTAGCTGGGCGTGGTGGCCGGCACCTGTAATCCCAGGTACTCAGGAGGCTGAGGCAGGAGAATCACTTGAACCAGGGAGGCAGAGGTTGCAGTGAGCTGAGATCATGCCACAGCACTCTAGCCTGGGCGACAGAGTGAGACTCCATCTCCAAAAAAAAAAAAAAAAAAAAAGAGAGTGATCCTAAGTAATCATTCATACATACCTAGCTTCACAAAATATGGTCAATTCTGAGTTTGGGGGGCTGATATTTGAGATTATATATAGAACTAAATTGTTTCACTCACGACATAGAATCATCCAAACTGCATGTACACACAAACGGCTTTATGCAAAGGCCCTGACAGAATGATATTTAGTTTTTCAGATTAGGTACATAGGGCCAACCAGCCCACCCTGTACATTCCAGCAAGTGCAAGAGCAGCAACCTTCCTATTTCAATACAATTATGGGCAGAAATTATATGATGTAAAATAGAGGCCCTTCCATAAAGTTAAGATTTAGGGTAGAAGAAGGGAAGATAAAACCAAATTCCCATGAAGTCAAAATTCGGCAGTGGTCTTGTACTCTGCTGAACCCTGTGATGAACTGTAGTCCTCAAACTCTTGGACTCGGATCCAGGTTCACCAAGACACTTCAGTATGCTTCCAACTGGCTCATCATCCTCTTCCTGCTGTATTCATAGGCCACAAACAGTGCCCCATTGGCAGGGATTGCTCGAATCATAGTAGCTTTCAGTCCAGAATATAAGGCTACTATTCCTTCATTTCTCACAACACTTAAGAGGGTACCAATAAATCCTGCTTGTTTCCCATACATGGAAAGAACTTGAATTCTGGATTTAATACAATCCACTGGGAACACGACAAGCCAGAGGCAAATTCCAGCAACTCCACCACTTAACATCAAATGGACAGGGCCTAGTTCATCTTTTGATCTCCCTGACGCAAAAAACGATCGGCTCAGTTCATAGCCACCAAAGAAAAAGAAATAACCCGGTACTTCTTGAAGTAGAGTACTCGAGAGTCCATGGTAGAAGCCCAAGGGGCCATCCTTTTTAAGGATACCCTTCACGACAGACCAAATTGTATTATGGCCTTTTGCTATCTTCCCTGACATCTCCATTTCATACATGGTCTGTAGCCGGCACTTCACAAGCTCAGTGGGGCAGAGAGCCAGTGCAGCAAATGCAGAGGCGAAGGACCCCGCGGCTGCAGTCTGGAGATCACTCAGCTTTGCCTGCTTGTCCATTCCAGCCACTTTCCTGACAAACTGCTGGCAGAACCCGTAGCACATGAAGAGGACCGAGTTTTCGGCGACGTAGGCCATAAGTGCCGGGCCCGTGCCCTTGTAGAAGCCCCGGAGACCCACTTGGGCGTATGTCTTCAGGAAGCAGTCGGTGAGGCCCTTGTACAGGTCAGGGAACGTCTGCATCTTCACTTTTATTGTGTCGAAGGGCTGCCCAGTCAGTACACACGCTGTCCCCCCTGCGGCCCCCGCTGTGAGGTCGATGGCGGCTTGGATGCCAGGACTGGACTTCATGTTCGCTCACTCGTCTGAGGGTCCCAGTGGAAGGCGACTAACTCCCCAGAGCGTGGGACCGGCTTTTCACGTCCAGCCGCAGCGAGCGCGGGGATTGGGGTTGGGGGTTGTGGGGTGGCTCTGCCGCCTGTTCTGGGCTCTCACCCCAGTGCTGGGGAAGCCGCTCAACCCCACGCTCCGCCGCGGGCCGCCCCCTCCCCCCGCCCCCGCGCACTGAAATAACCCCCAGCTGCCAGCCCCGCGCGCAGCTCACTAGCGTTCCTGCGGCTCCTGGCGCACTGGCCGGGCCCCCAGCCGCCTCCAGCGTGGAGCCGCCATCCCTGCACCCGCAGGCGGGGGACGCGGACTGAATAAATACTTTTAGTGTACTGCGACTGGGCGCAGTGGCTCACTCCTGTATCCCAGCACTTTGGGAGGCCGAGGCGGGAGGATCGCTTGAGCCCAGGAGATCGAGACCAGCCTGGGCAATATGGCAAGATTCCATATCTACAAAAACAAAAAAAATCCGGGCGCGATGGCGCGCGCCTGTGGTCCCAGCAATTCAGAAGAATGAAGCAAGGATCGCTTGAACCCGGGAGGTCGATGCTGCAGTGAGCTATGATCGCGCCACTGCACTCCAGGGTGGGCGACAGAGTGAGGCTCTGTCTCAAAACAAAACCAAAACCAAGAAAACATGTAAAGCTTTTCGATAAATTCTTGCAATTATGGCCGGAAACTCTAGACGCCGCTGTTCAACCGGCGGCAAAAGAAATGCCGTCCTCATCAGCCAGCCCTGCGTCTTTTCTTTTCTCTTTTTTTTTTTTTTTTTGTTTTTTTTGAGTTAGGGTCTCACTCCGCCGCCTAAGCTGGAGTTCAGTGGCACGAACCTGGCTCACTGCAGCCCCAGTCTCCTGGGCTCAAGCGGTCCTCTCACCTCAGCCTCCTGAGTAGCTGAGACTACAGGGACTACAGGCGCAAGCCACCACATCTGGCTAAATTTTGTGTTGTACAGACGGGGTTTCGCCATATTGCCCAGGCTAGTCTCGAACTCCTGAACTCAAGCAATCCACCCACTGGCCTCCCAAAGTGTTGGGGCTTACAAACATGAACCACCACACTTGGCCTATCCCACGCTTCTTACCATGCAAAAAACAAAAACAAACAAACCGAAAAGAAGATGCTCTCATTTGAATAGAGCCTGAATTCAGAGGGTCCAATCTACAAGAAAACTGCTTTAAAGTAGATAAGACAGGCCAGGTGCGGTGGCTTATGCCTGTAATCCCAACACTTGGAGAGGCTGCGGAGGGAGGCTCATTTGAGCCTAGGAGTTCAAGGCTAGCTTGGGCAGCAAAATGAGACACCCCTCACCCCCTACAAAAAATAAAGTAGAGAAGACAAACTGTCGGAGGCGCTGGAACCACAGCAACTCCATCTTGACTAGGGACTGAGTAAAATAAGGCCGAGACCTACTGGACTGCATTCCCAGGAAGATAGGCATTCTAAGTCACAGGATGAGATAGGAGGCCGGCACAAGATACGGGTCACAAAGACCTTGCTGATAAAACAGGTTTCAGTAAAGAAGCCAGCCAAATCCCACCAGAATCAAGATGGCGTAATAAGTGACCTCTGGTCGTCCTTACTGCTCATTATATGCCAATTATAATGCATTAGCATGCTAAAAGACACGGCCACCAGCGCCGTGACCACTTACAGATGCCATGGCAACAACAGGAAGTGACCCTATATGGTCTAAAAAGGGGGAAGAAGCCTCAGTTCCGGTAACTTTGGACCCCTTCCCCAGAAACCTCATGAATAATCCACCCCTTGTTTAGCTTACATTCAATAAATAACCGTAAGTATCCTTAGTCAAGCCGCCCAGGCCGCTACTGTACCTATGGAGTAGCCATTCTTTTGCTTCTTTACTTCTCTAATAAACTTGCTTTCACTTTACTCTATGAACTTGCCCCAAATTATTTCTTGCATGAGATCCAAGAACCATCTCTTGGGTCTGGACCCCTGTCCGGTAACGAAACGATCTGAGGGTTGCTGCATGAGAGACAGTGACTGCTTTTGATCAGAAAACCCTGAGCGAGCTGCCCATGCTCCTCACTTTCCTGGGGGGCAAGGAGGGGAGTAGGGCACTGTGGGAGTCCTTAGCCCTGGAGATGTGCTACTGCTTTCCTGCGGAGCTGGAGAAATGCTATCACATGGCAACATCCCCAAGGATCTGGGGTTGCAGCCCTGGGAACTGGTGGAACGTGGAGTCCTTATCATTTCTGAAGATAGAACATGGCACTATAAAATCAACTTGGGAAATGGATAGTATTTATATACTGCATTGCTAAGAAACTTGATAGAAAAGAGTTAGGTGGCTCAGCACTATGCTTTCTAAGTTTTGAGATTCTCTTTGAGGATCCACACAGCCTCATGCAGAAGTAGAAATTTGTCGTTTACACACTGTTGGTGGGAATGTAAAATAGTTCAACCCCTATGGAAAGCAGTATGGAGATTTCTCAAAGAACTAAAAATAGAACACCCATTCAACCCAGCAATCCCACTATTGGGTATCTACCCAAAGGAAAAGAAATCATTTTATCAAAAAGACACCTGTGCCAGGGACAGTGACTTACACCTGTAATCCCAGAATTTTGGGAGCCCAAGCCAGGTACATCGCTTGAGCCCAGGAGCTCCAGACCAGCCTGGACAACATGGCAAAATGCTATCTCTACAAAAAAATACAAAAAGTAGCCGTACATGGTGGCATGCACCTGTAATGGCAGCTACACAGGAGGCGGAGATGGGAGGATTGACTGAGCTGAGGAGTTGGAGGCTGCAGTGTTATGATCCAGCCTGGGTGGCAAAACAAGACCCCGTCTCCAAAAATAAAAACCAGAAAACATCTACACTCATATGTTTATGGCAGCACTATTCACAATAGGAAAGTCACGGAATCAACGTAAGTGTTCATCAATAGTTGATTGGATAAAGAAAATATGGTATATGTATACCACGGAATACTATGCTGCCATAAAAAAGAATGAAATCATGTCCTTCACAACATGGATGCTGGAGGCTGTTATTCTAAATGAAATATCTTAGAACCAGAAAATCAAATACTGCATGTTCTCACTTATATAAGTGGGAGCTAGACAATGGGTACACAAAGACATAAAGATGGGAATAACAGACACTGGGGAATCCAAAAGTGGGGAGGGTGGGAGGGATTGAGGGTTGAAAACCTACCTGTTGGGTACTATGTTCACTATGTGGATGACGGGTTCACTAGAAGCCCAAACCTCAGCATTACACAACATACCCATGTAACACACCTGCACGTGTACTCCTTGAATCTAAAATGAAACTCAATTTAAAAAGAAGTAGAAGTTCGGGATATAAATGACATGTCTAGCTTTCAAGGGAAGACGTTTTTTGGACATTAGTGAGGTGAGGATACCACTGTCAGGACACACTTTTTCCTCCCAGATATTTATAATCCCAGCATTGGAATGAATTCTTTCCAGGCTTACATTCCAACCTGTAGTCGGCCATGGGTAGTAAAAACAAAATCTGGGGAGAAGAAAGTATGCTGAAAGCATTCTCTCTTTCATTTAGAAAACTTTCCTTGTCTAATTATCCTTGGCTGTCAATTAAAAGTGAGGTACTTCAGAACAAAGGTCTCTGAGAAAATTTAAAAAAAAATTTTTTTTAATGAGGTACTAAAAAGCAAATTGTGCATGGATAATTTGTCACCAGGTAGTCTTCACTGTAGTAAATAGTAACCTGGGCTTTTCTTTGGGAAATGCCCAAATGTCAGCAGTTGCAGTTCTCTTCTCTGGGACCACATAGTTTCTTCAGAGAATGCTCTACCAGCCTTGACTGTGTGTGTGTAGGGTGTGGTGGGGGAGAGGTAAGTAATAAACCTAGGTACTGATTTAAAGAGAAGAAGAGAGGGGAAGAGGGGTGACACACCTGGAGTAAATATATAGACTTCCACATAATTTTTTCCTTATTTGATACTGTGCCTACTTTCTCTGAGTTTGGGCCTTCTTTGGTTCGATTTATCCAGAAAATAAAATTTCCATCTTCTGTGGGATGGAAAGAGTTATCTGGTTTCATAGAGTGGGATAGAGATCCTGGACACCCAACAACTCTGAACACAGACTTTAATGAATCACACATCTCTAACCCTACACCTTCCCACCTTCCCTGGAAACTTCTGCTTGCAAAAATTTTGCCTCTTACAAGGCTCTATCAAGTGGGTTTGTCTCTCTTTGGTATAACTACTTGCAGACATTTAGCATGTAACTTTTTCTGATCTATGAATTCATTTATCATTTCTCTGTTTTGGCCTTCAGATAATGGGTTGACATCTCTCATCCACTGTTGTCTCATATCCTATTCTCTTTGTCCTTAGAGGTTAACATCTTTTAAAAATCCTTTCTGTTGTTTTATTTAGCAGCCTCTTAGGTAAAGCAGAGAGGATGAGAACAATCTGCAATTTGAAAATAGAAAACTTCATTAGGATTTTTAAATCCTTCATGTCATATTTGAGGAATTTTTTTCTATGTTTTGATTTCACTTTCAGGAAAGGAAAGGGGGGAAAAGGGTTTTGTTTTGGTTTGTGTTGCTCTGTTGCCCAGGCCAGAATGCAGTGGCACAATCATGGCTCACTGTAGCCTCAACCTCTCAGGCTGAAGCAATCCTTCCACTTTAGCCTCCCATGTAGCTGGGCCAGAGGTGTGCACCATCACACCAGCTAATTTTTTTATTTTTTGTAGAGACAGAATCTCACTATGTTGCCCAGGCTGGTCTCAAATTCCTGGGCTCAAGTGATCCTCCCATCTCAGCCTCCCAAAGTGCTGGGATTACAGGAATAAGGCACTGCACTCAGCCCAGAAATTATTTAAATAATAACATATTAAGTAGATTTTGCCACGGTCAGCTAATATAAATTAGAAATTTGCCTTCGAAGCCTACTGTAGTCTAAAAATAAACATTGAATGGTAAATGAAACAGATATTTGGAAATGGTTTAGCCATTAGATGTAGACCTTAAGACAAAGGGAGCCCATTATATGTGTAATAAATATAAGCAAGTCCAAGGCATTCCAAGTCTAGTGACATGGCATATACTCTGCATTACTATTTCACTATGGAGAGAGCCTAAAACATATAATTAAGGTTATTTACTGTAAAGGTGTTATCTGAGTGAGATTTACAAAATATTTTATATCTTTTATCTTTCATTGCAAATAAATGGATTAAGTTCTACATTGCTATTTTACCTTCTTTAGCTGTATGAATAGCCATGCTAGGCTATTTTTGCCTCCATAAAAAGCATTTCACTGCATTCCAGCCTGGGTGACAGAGCAAGACAAAATAAAACAAAACCTTTTTCCCCCCTTCCCTTTTCTGAGAATGAAATCAAAATACATGGATCCCATTGGGCTACAGTTCATGATGCACACATATTGCCAGTCTTTAAGCACTGTTTCTGTGAGTGGAAAAATGCACTCAAGATGTTTTGCTTCCGCTCACACCACAACAATCAACACAGCAGACTTCTGTGACCAAATGGGTCGGGGTTTCTCCCCACACACCAAGCAAGCAATCAGTTCTACAGCAGACACCAGCTGGGTGTTTTCCAACCCAATTCCAACACTATCTACCTGGAGAAAGCATCAGATCCCAGAGGGTAAGTGCTCAGTATCCAAGACTGCATCCCACTCCACTCCCACCTCAGACACTAGTCATAAGTCCGGGGTTCCAGAACTTCTAACAGACCAGCTTCATGTTGAGGTTTCTATGGCCCCTCTTTGGGTTTAATTCACTAGAGCTGCTCACAGGACTCAGGGAAACACGTTTACTGGTTTACTATAAAATATATTACAAAAGGATACAGATGAAACGATGCATAAGGTGAGACATAGGGAAAGAGGCACAGAAATTCCATGCCTTCCCCAGGGCTCCATCATCCAAGAACCTCCATGTGTTTAGCTATCAGATAGCTCGCTGAACCCAGGGTTTTTATGGAAGCTTCATTACATAGGAGTGGTTGATTGAATCATTTGCCAGTGGTGATCAGCTTAACCTTCAGCCCCTCTCCCCTTCTCTAGAGGTTGATCCTAATCCTGCCTTGGTCTTTCTGGCCACCAGACCCCATCCTAAGGCTACCTAGGGGCTGCCAGCCTTCAAGTCAATCATTAGCATAGAAAAAGACATCACTTGGGAGTTTCTAAGGATTTTAGCAGTTTTATACCAGGAAACGAGTCAAAGACCAAATACATACTTCACAATATCACACTTTTCTTCACTTTGTCTCTCGGATCAAGAACACACAGAAATAACAATTGCTCCCAATTGATACCAACATCCAATATTGTATCTTTTTTTTTCTAAACACTTGTACCAGGGGACCAATATTAGATCTTGAATTTAAGCGCTGAAGGGTCTCCATGTACCAATTCCATCTACTCTTCTAATGAACTCTGCTTATTTTTTCAAATGACATTTATGTACAAGCATTACTTATATACTTATGTACAATAAATCACTCCCAAAACTTAGTGGCATTAAAAAACAATAAACATTTGTTATATCCCATAGTTTCTGTGTGTCCAAAATTCCAGAGCGGTTTCTCTCCATATGCAGACCTGATTTTTTTTTTTTTTTATACTTTAAGTTCCAGGGTACATGTGCACAACGTGCAGGTTTTTTACATATGTATGGATGTGCCATGTTGGTGTGCTGCACCCATTAACTAGTCATTTACATTAGGTATATCTCCTAATGCTATCCCTCCCCCCTTCCCCACCCCACAACAGGCCCTAGTGTGTGATGTTCCCCTTCCTGTGTCCAAGTGTTCTCATTGTTCAATTCCCACCTATGAGGGAACATGTGGTGTTTGGTTTTTTGTCCTTGTGATAGTTTGCTGAGAATGATGGTTTCCAGCTTCATTCATGTACCTACAAAGGACATGAACTCATCCTTTCTTATGGCTGCATAGTATTCCATGGTGTATATGTGCCACATTTTCTTAATCCAGTCTATCATTGATGGGTTGGTTCCAAGTCTTTGCTATTGTGAATAGTGCTGCAATAAACATACATGTGCATGTGTCTTTATAGCAGCATGATTTATAATCCTTTGGGTATATACCCAGTAATGGGATGGCTGGGTCAAATGGTATTTCTAGTTCTAGATCCTTGAGGAATAGCCACACTGTCTTCCACAATGGTTGAACTAGTTTGCAGTCCCACCAACAGTGTAAAAGTGTTCCTATTTCTCCAAATCCTCTCCAGCACCTGTTGCTTCCTGACTTTTTAATGATCGCCATTCTAACTGGTGTGAGATGGTATCTCATTGTGGTTTTGATTTGCATTTCTCTGATGGCCAGTGATGATGAGTATTTTTTCATGTGTCTGTTGGCTGCATAAAAGTCTTCTTTTGAGAAGTGTGTACAGACCTGATTTCAAAGCCACTCTCACACTTTGTATTTTTATGGCAGCACCTCACTTCTAGGTAGGTAGCAAAAATTTGTATTGGTTATCTTCTGCTGCATCAGAAATTACTCCAAAATGAAGTGAAATAAAAGAGCTACAAACATTTATATGTCATATAGTTTCTGTGGATCAGGAATTTAGGAGCAGCTTAGCTGGGTATTTCTCACTTAGGGGTCTCTCATGAGGTTTCAGTCAAGATGTCAGTTACAGTTTCAGTCATCTGAAGCCTTGACCAGGGGCTGGAAAATCTGATTCAAAGATGGATCACTCACATGACTGGCAAGTTCTGCTGGCTATTCACAAGAAGGCCTCAGTTTGTCACCACTTGGACCTCTCTAAAGAGTGTCCCCACAATATTGTGGCTGATTTCCCTTGGAGTGAGTGATCCAAGAGAGAGCAAGCAAAAGTCACATGTCTTTTATGACCTCGCCTTGCAAGTCACAAATCATTATTTCTGCAATAGCTTATCATTTACTCAGGACATTCCCATTCAATGTAGGAGAAGACTATACAAGATTAATACCAGGAGATAAGAATCAATGGGAGCCATCTTGGAGGCTAGCTATCACAGTACCTGTGAGAAAAAAAAAAAAAATTTAAGAAAAGATTGTAGAGAGAATGTGGGAGATAATTTCCATGGAAGGGTCACTCTCAGGCTTCAGGTGAATAGGAAGGGTGGGCATTGAGTTCAGGACATGTAGGAAATGGAAGTAAATCCAGGAAATGTAGCTCTTGCCTAGAAAAGAATATCCCAATGATAAGGATACCAATGAAAAGTTACTTTTTCTGCTTAGGAGTATGTTTTCTTTATAAGAAAAAATGTTAGGATTGTATAAAAGTATATCATAAATATTGATAGAGGACATGAGAGTTTTGATGGGGCCAAGTGAATAAATGCATGAAGAGAAAAGCAGGAAATAAGCAAGAAAGGAGAAATGTTTCACTGGGTAAGTGCTCCTTTCTTACTTATTTCTTGCTCTTCTCTTGATGCGTTTATTGTCTAGTACTGACTTGGAATGTGTGCACTTGGAAAGTCAATACTGGACTATAATCGTTTTATTTTCAATTTTCTCTCATGTTAGTACAGTAACTTACTTTGTATTCTGAATTTAGCTGCTCATTTATGAAGGAGAGAAAAGAGAGACATCTAACCTTTCCCCTTTTGCTCTTCTATAAGGAGATACAATATAGAAACAGCATATGGCAACAGAAAGAACAGGATTTTTTTAAATGAATATGCTACATTAACCATATGCTTGCTATTAATGGGAGTCAATGTACTAGCTACTATAAGAAAAAGAAACTGAAGCACAGATGTTGGAGAAATTTGAGGAATTAGAAGTACTAGAAAATGGCTGAACTGCAACACTGTCCCTGCAGTGGGCTTCTTCTGGTGAGCACTTTTTTTTTTTTCCCGAGACAGGGTCTTGCTCTGTTGCCCAGGCTGAAGTGCAGTGGCCAGATCTTGGCTCATTGCAACCTCTGCCTCCCAGGTTTAAGCGATTCTTCCGCCTCAGCCTCCTGAGTAGCTGAGATTACAGGCACCCACCACGATGCCCAGCTAATTTTTTGTATTTTTAGTAGAGACAGGGTTTCACCATGTTGGCCAGGCTGGTCTTAAACTCCTGGCCTCAAGTGATCTGCCTGCCTCGGCCTCCCAAAGTGCTGGGATTACAGGAGTGAGCCACTGTGCCCAGCCCTGCTGAGCATTCTTCATATAATGTACCTGAAATGACACAAGTCTTTCTCATGAATAACAACCAAGGACCTCAGAATAGTGCTCTCTCAGGACATTGTCTCTTAAGGTAGAACACATTTCATGTGAAGCTTACAGAATGGGGTCATATGTTTCAACAGGAGCAGTAATTAGGAAGAGATACATGATGAGAAAAGCCAAGGCCTTATACATTTTGAAAAATTGTACAAAACCCATGCTGATATTGAAAATATCTGCAGATGTTGAAAAACCAGATAGTGAAATTCTAGTTATGAGTGACAATTCATGGGTATTCTTTTGTTTTTTGTTTTTTTGTTGTTGTTGTTTTTTATTGAGATGGAGTCTTGCTCCGTCACCCAGGCTGGAGCATGGTGGCACGATCTCGGCTCACTGCAATATCTGCCTCCCAGGTTCAAGCAATTCTCCTGTCTCAGCCTCCTAAGTAGCTGGCACTACAGGTGCTTGCCACCACAGCCGGCTAATTTTTGTATTTTTAGTAGAGATGGGGTTTCACCTTGTTGATCAGGCTGGTCTTGAACTCCTGACCTGAGGCGATCCATCTGCCTTGGCCTCCCAAAGTGCTGGGATTACAGGCGTGAGCCACCATGCCCAGCCGGGTGTTCTTTTACAAGTAGAAAGACATCTACTAAAATTAGTGTAAGACTATTGCCTGACATGAGTTTCCAGTTAAGGGGTACCTGAAACTTCAACATGAGAATATGTTGTCTGCAAACTAGAATTTGAAAAGCAATGCTTATTTTTCCCTAGATATTAAAATTAGAACAAAAAAAGACACCACCATGTAGCTGATCTTACAGAACGACTTAGAAAAGAAAGAGGAAGTCTTTCATCATCTCATTGTGACCACCAGAGGTGAAACAGTAAGAGGAGCCCACATACCCATAACTAAAGATAAATGTAAATGACAGTGTCCCAGTATGCCCCAGTTCCATTAAACAAAGCTGTTTGGAGGAAAATATCACATTGGAAACCATACTCCATAACACCAAGGCCAGGGATCAGTACAAGAACATTAATACCTTCAATGAATTGTCAGGCATAATAACACAAGTAAGAGAGGCAGATTCCCTGAGGTCAAGTTCTATGAAATACATTTGACCATACAGTTGGACTTGGAGAAAACAGAGCCAAGCATATACAGTAACATTGCCCAAGGTAATAGGCAATCTTAAGCAATTAAAACCATTTCCCTGATTCCAACTAACCAAAATGATGCTGCTTCTGTTTTTAAGCACATATCCTCCAGAACACATATATTAGAAAATAATGGCAAAGAAACTTCCAACTATTTAATGAAGACCACTGCACTTGACATAGCACCTGACATGATGAAACATCTAAATCACATGCTTCTTAAGAATTAGATTGAATGGCCAGATAGGGTTACCAGAGAAAATAAGGGTTGAGTTGGGCCTTCAGTGACAAAAAGCTATCCATGAGAATATCTGGTGACTATTCCAAGAAAAGAGAACTGTAAGTGCTAAACTATAGAAGGAAAGAGCTGAGTAAATTTGTTTATGCTGCAGATAAATTTGAAGCAAACTGTTTCTGCTGTAACCTAATTTATAAGCTTTTAGAAATTTTTTCCCATCTGAATTTGGTTGAAAATGATCTCTAAAATTTCTTAAATTTGAAATCAATTACATTTAGAATAGTTGTTTCCCTATAAACACTTTTTCTAACATTTCAGTCACTCTTTAATTATTTAGTATCTGTTATGGTCCATACCTTAATGGGTTGTAATAATGGTAAATTTACTTCTGTTGTTTACTATGTTCCAGGCATTGTTCTAAATAAGTCATTTATATGATTCAGCAGCCAGCAGCCAACAGCCCAATAACCCTATGAGGTAGGTAGTATTATTGCCTCCACTTTGGAGATGAGAAAATTGAGGTAAACAGATTGCTACCTGTGCAAGGTCACACAACTAATAGGTAACTGAGCTAGGATACAAACCATGCATGACATGTCTTGATGTTAAGATTTTGATCTTTCTACTATTCTTCAGTAAGTTTACAGTCACTAATGCAGCAAAATACCTCAGTAAATTTAAAGCCAAGCAGGAGATACTAACAAAGGTAATTTACACTTTAGTTATTACAGATACTCTTCCCAGTAGACCATGCAGTGCATGAGTTTATAGACACTAAATGCTTTGTTCATCACTGCATATCCAGTAGCTTGTAGTTTGGTGCACACACACACACACACACACACACACACACACACACAAAATGTTTGTCAAATAAATGAGAGAAGGAAGCACAAAGTACAAAGCCATAATAGAGTTGCTTAACCTAGAGGGACAAAGGGGTCAGGAAAGCCTTGCTGAAGTCACTTAGGTTGAGACCTGAGGGTTAAGTAGGACTCAGACAAAGGGTAAAGTCATCTAGGTGGAGTGAACAGCTTGTTAAAAGGATCTATGGCCCAGGAGTGGGAGAATGAGTAAGCGCCTTGAAAAAAATGTAAGTTCAGAGTGGACTGACCATATACTGAATGCGGAGCTGAGGCTGAAAAGGTAAATGGAGCACTCATAATCTTGTGCATCTTTTTGAGAAATACAAACCTAGCCCTGAGAGCAATGAGATGTCACTGAAGGGTTTTCAGCATGGTAGTAACACAATCAAATATGTCTCAGAAAAATCATTTTGATGGCAGTGAAAACTAAATTGGATGGTAAAGAAGCTATTGCCATTTGATAGATGGTAATAATGGCTTGAAATAGGACAGTGGCTGTAAGGATGAAGTAGAGTGAGTGAAGAGCTTCTTAAGAAGTAAAATCAAAAGTAGCAAGGGAAAAGGAGACATGTAAAGTTATGGCTCTAGTGTCCAGCTTCCACAGTTGGGATGTGTGGTGATGCCATCTATTTTTACTGAAACCCAGAAGGAAAAGCAAATTTTCGAGGAAGAGGAAAAGTTCCATTTTGAACTTGTTTTTTTTTTTTTTTGAGATGGAGTTTTGTTCTGTTGCCCAGGCTGGAGCACAGTAGCATGATCTCAGCTCACTGCAACATCCGCCTCCCAGGTTCAAGCTATTCTCCTGCCTCACCCTCCCAAGTAGCTGGGATTACAGGTGCCCACCACCATGCCCAGCTAATTTTTTTTTGTATTTTTAATAGACATGGGTTTTGCCATGTTGGCCAGGTTGGTCTTGAACCCCTGACCTCAGGTGATCCACCCGCCTCAGCCTCCCAAGGTGTTGAGATTATAGGCATGAGCCACTGCACCCGGCCATTTTGAACATTTACACTTGAGTTGTCTGAGAGATACTTTCAAGTATGTTTCTAGTACCCATCTGGCTAAACTAAACCTGAAGCACAGAAGAATCAAGGTTGGAAATGTGGATTTTAGAATCCATTTAGAACTCATAACTGAAACAGGAATAGTGAGATCAATATACTATTTTGTTATTGTATCCAGAATCTTTCCTTTCTGTTATTGACGGAACTGCCACCATTGGTGTTGAGATCTTGGTAAGAATAAACTACCTGATAAATGATCCACTGTAAAGCCAGATATGGTGGGAGCTTTTCAGGTGTCAATCTTCTAAGTGTAGCAAAATACCTGATTACCAAAACAGGAAATTTTGTCACCTAGCATCCTAAACTGCGTTTTTGTTGTTATTTAATATATATTATTTGGAAACCTCAAGAAATAATACAAAACCTAGATATTGAGGGAAACCTTGCTTAAGCTTACATATTCTGTGCTAAAATCTTAGCCATGGCCAGGCACAGTGGCTCACGCCTGTAATCCCAGCACTTTGGGAGGCCAAAGCAGGTGGATCACAAGGTCAAGAGATCGAGACCATCCTGGCCAACATGGCAAAACCCCATCTCTACTAAAATTACAAAAATTAGCTGGGCGTGGTGGCGCATGCCTGTAGTCCCAGCTACTCCGGAGGCTGAGGCAGGAGAATCGCTTGAACCTGGGAGGCAGAGGTTGCAGTGAGCCAAGATAACGCCACTGCACTCCAGCCTGGCGACACACCAAGACTCCATCTAAAAAAAAAAAAAAAAAAACTTACTCATAAAAACGTTTCAGTTAAAAAGATAAATTAGCCTTCTGAAGTCTGCAAATGTCAGCATATATAATTGTAGACCTGAGGACTAGGTAACTGACTTTTTTTTTTTTTTAACATTTTAATACTGTTTGTCAGATAGAAGTAAAATGGACCTTAGGCCGGGTGTGGTGGCTCAGGCCTGTAATCCCACCACATCGGGAGGCCAAGGTGGGAGGATCACCTAAGGTCATGAGTTCAAGACCAGCCTGACCAACATGGTGAAACCCTGTCCCTACAAAAACTACAAAATTAGCCAGGTGTGGTGGCACATGCCTGTAATCCCGGCTACTCGGGAGGCTGAGGCAGGAAAATCGCTTGAACCCAGGAGGCAGAGGTTGCAGTGAGCCGAGATCACACATTGCACTCCAGCCTGGGCAACAATGGCAAAACTTTGTCTTAAAAAAAAAAAAAAGGCTGGGCGCGGTGGCTCACGCCTGTAATCCCAGCACTTTGGGAGGCCAAGGCGGGCAGATCACAAGGTCAAGAGATCGAGATCATCCTGGCTAACACAGTGAAACCCCGTCTCTACTAAAAATACAAAAAAAAATTAGCCAGGCATGGTGGCGAGCACCTGTAGTCCCAGCTACTCAGGAGGCTGAGGCAGGAGAATGGTGTGAACCCAGGAGGTGGAGCTTGCAGTGAGCCGAGATGGCGTCACTGCACTCCAGCCTGGGCGACACAGCGAGACTCCATCTCAAACAAAAAAAAGACTTTAAATATTTTCAAACCCAAGCTTCTCATAAACCAACCTGTCAAACAAATTGCATACAACTCTGCCTCTTTTATCAGTAACTGATTTTTCAAAAATAGCTCATGTTGTGAGGCATTAGATTATCTTTAGAGCATGAGAAATTTGGTACCAACTTCCTTTATGAGCAATTTTTATGAAATGACATTGACAAATGACCTCAGTTCTCAGAATATTAATTATAGGAACTCAACTGAAGAAAATTAGAAATAAAATATTAATCCAAACCAATGGAATGGTTCATTGGACTGCACTTGATAACCACTGCTTTGTTTCCAACATTTTATGCAGGTAGATTTAGCACTTTCTAAAAAAGGCACAAAGGCCTTCATCTATAAAAATTAGGGTTCTTTAAGAAAGCTCTGTATCTAATGTTTCCCAGCTTTCAAGTAGATCAGATAGAATTGGAATCTTAATATGATGCAAACATGACAATTCCCAATTTCTTTACCCCTGCTGTGTTCCTTTTTTTCATAAACCCAACTGCCTCTACCTGCAGAACAGGATCAAATTGCTTAGTCACTAAATACCATGAAACCACCTCACAAGAGGACCTGACTCCCACCAACCATGAAAGAACAAGATATACTATAAAGTGAAAAACAGATGCTTTTATTTATTGTATTGGAAACAACTTAATAAAATAATTTGCATCTCTACATATGGGAAACTGCTTTGAATAACTGGGAAAACAACCATTGCATGGGAAAACATATGCAAACTAGCATCATTGTCTCTAGACTAGGTTCTTCTTATTGATCTCATGTCATCACAAAGCAGCAACAGCAGCTTCTAGAAAATGGAGAAACAGTAAAGTCCTGCAATGAAGCTATAATTAAGGTTGAACCATACATTCCACTAATCCTGCAACTTTCCTACAATCATTTTTCTGCCTATACAATCCTGCTTCTTACAGGATGAACACCTAGCAAAACAATGTAAATTTGCTGAAAAACAAAATTACAAACAAATGAAAGAACTTAACAGAACACACAGCATTAAAAGGACTAGGAAGCACAAGGTCTTAATACCCAGTACAATAAAGCCAAAAATTTTCTAATGCTGACCAGTCTGAAGACTGACATTAAGTATCAGTTCTTTTTACTTCTCTAGGAGTGATTCTAGCTCCTCTTGCAAAGAGCTGAGTTGCTCCTTTTCTCGGTCTTCCTTTTGTTTGAGCTCATCCAGTACAGCCTGAAATCTGTTCTTGAGAGCCAGATTTTCCACTTTCATGATGAGATCCTCTTGTCGTTTTGCCCTGTCCTGGGTCTCTTGGAGCTTGCCTTTCATGTTGTCAATCTGCTTCTGAATTCCCATAACCAGCTGATTGGTTCCTTCATTCTCCTGGTGCTGTTCATCTGATTCATTTAGCTTGTCTTGTAGCTGTCTCTCCAGATCTTCCTCCGTGTCAATGATGTTTATATCTTCTTCATCTTGATGCTGGGTCTCATCTTCATCCTCACTGCTGCTGCTGAGGTCATTGAATATCTCCCGAAGCTCATCATGTTCTAAGGAGTCATGGCCCTGCCTGTGACCAGACATTCCTGGAGAAGAGATATCCAGGCCTTGATTTTCTGCCTCCTTTGTTTCATCTTCGGCAATTATTTCCCACCGAGTACTAACAGCTTCAGCATCTGTACTCAGCAATCGTTTCACTTCTTTTTCAACATCTGGAGATTCAATATATTTCTTCTTTGCTGTCTTCCGGAACCTTCTCTTCCTGACATTCTTTAGAGGCAGAGTAATTCCGTGGTTCCAGATAAACTTTTTCTCTTTGTCCTTATCCTTTTTCTTGCTTGCTTTAGGATCAGTGCTAGCAACTGGCTCCTCCACAGGAGGATAGAGATCACCATCAACTGTGGATACAAGCATCTGACAGATATCAGCTGTCTTGTAAAAGGTTTTCTTATCAATGGTTTTCAAGCTTTCCATCACACAGGGCAGGTCTACTAATTTTGAGGCCAATGGAACACGGTCCACTCTGACGATTCCATGACGCCCATCAGGATGTAACTCAATTGTCAGTCTGTCCTTGAGGTTGACATGACCAGACTGTACTGCCCTTCTCACAGTAGAGGCATATTCTGGAGGCAGACGTAAGATAAACTGGCTCTCCAGTTCGTGAGGAGCATCATCTTTGCTTTTACTCATCTTTATTTCCTTGTGATTCACTTCTCCAATAAATGCTGGTTACACTAAAAAGTTCCAGCTACTGCAATAGTTTAAAACACCAGTTTGCTATGAATTGAAATCTTTTAATTACAAGGAGTTCTCTGTAGATCAGCAGCTAAGCGTCTATTTTGCCTTAGTTTTTATTTAAGCTCCAAGTCTTTTCTCTAAATATGCTGTGACCGAATACCAGTCGTGAACACAATGGCTTATTCACAGACTTTAAGTTCATTAAATCAGATGCAATGCCAAGTCCCAACCTCTAGGTGCCGCTGCCGGACAACGCGGAAAGAGCTAGCTAGTTAGGGAGCAGGAAAGCAAATGGCGGCTCCCGCGGAACGGTTTTCGGCCCAGAAAGCCCAGCAGAGATACTTTCAATTCACAAACTCTCCCGGAACAAAGACACTCAAAAAATCAGGGCTCAGTGAGCTCTCTTCGCCTCGGGTACTTACAATCCAGTGACGATTATAAGTTCAGTTTCACCGGGCCGGAGCGAAGGGAAGAGGAGGCCGCAAGGAGCCAAGCGGGAGAGAGCCGAGCGTCTCCTTGCCGTTTCTTTAATTCTTCCTGCCGCTTGGCAGAGTGATCCACTACCGATTACTGATGAAAGAGCCCGGGATGGGCAGCGCGAAATCTTGCCGAGAGGCGCAGCTCGGATCACCAGACCCGGCACCTCGCCGGCCCTCCGCCCGGGTCGCCTACCCAGCGAAAACGGAAGTGCTACGTCGCGACGCGGGGCGGGAGGTGGCTGTGAGTGACAGCCCCTCCGGGCGGAAGGGCGGAGGCCCGGCTGGCGCAGGCGCAATAGCGCAATTACGCTGGCCAGCGTGAAACTCATCTTTTCGCGAGAACTTGTTTTTCCGGGATGAAAATGACAGTGTTTCGGAAGAGCTGTTGTTTTCAAACTATTTAGAGCTTGGAAGTTCCAAGAAAGACACAGATTCATCCCCCGCTAAGCCAGCACTTTTACGGGATCGCTGTGGAGCCGGATGGCTTCTAGACTTCCGAGTGATTCCAGGAGATGGGGGACGCCTTGCAGTAAGCGTCTTTGCTTCTGGAAACATCTCGGATGTTCCCTAGAGTCTAGCCTAGCTGGTGCCAATACAAGAATGTGTAGCTACTATACAATGGATTTTAAAGTACCCAAATCAATGGAGTGAGGAGGACATGCAGCTCACTATATAATTCTAAGTCTCCCTATATATATATGTTTGTTTGTTTGTTTGTTTTGGAGATGGAGTCTCAGGCTGTCACCCAGGCTAGAGTGCAGTGGCACAATATTGGCTGACTGCAACCTCCACCTCCGGGGTTCAAGTGATTCTCCTGCTTCAGCCTCTTGAGTAGTTGGGATTACAGGCACGTTCCACTACCCCAGCTAAGTTTTGTATTTTCAGTAGAGAAGGGGTTTCACCATGTTGGCCAGGCTGGTCTCGAACTCCTGACCTGAGGTGATCTGCCTGTCTTGGCCTCCCACAGTGCTAGGATTATAGGTGTGAGCCAGCACGCCTGGCCCAAAGTCTGTATTTTTTTAATATCATTCCCTGTAGGGGAATTGTGTCTCTGGGTTTACTTGTGTTCTATAATACTTCTGGGGAAACAAGGGTGATTCCTTTTTATATGCTTGATTTAGATGTAAATGTAAACAGAGAAGGAAGTGTTCTTTTGGACAGAATTGTCTGATAGACTGAGCATCTGGTTAAAGTAGATATAATTGAAGTATTGTTTCCTGTCTCTCATGTACAAGTAATTTTAAATTACTTTGACTTTTTTTTTTAACTCCACCGCTACTATTTTGCTGTTTTCTGCTTGTCTTTTCTATCAATAGTCAGGTATTCATCAACACATATTTTTAGTATTTTGACATAACTGGGTAACAGTTGGTACTTATTTCTATTTATTTCCATTTATTTTTAAAATATCTGTTTGGTAGAGCATCAAGGCCATTAATATTTAATTTCTATCCTCTAAAATATTAACAATTGCCCCTAAATTTAAGAGAATTCTCTTAAGATGTAATTAGCATTTCCAAAATTCACTTTATTCTTGTATGATTGAAAGCTCCATGATAGTGATCTTTTTCTATCCTGGTCATTGTGTCCCAGTGTCTAGTACCGGAATATGGGAGATACACAAAAAAATTTGCTAATTGAATGAAAAAACTGATCTGTCTAGAAAGATCATAGTCTTAAATCCTGTAGTGATTTCTGAGAGAAAATACATTCTTTGTCACTTTAAAATGAGATAGAGCCACTTTACATACATTTCCTTTCTAGTCAAGGACAATTCTAATTGTTATGAGGTGGGGAGGTTTACTAATAGTGTGTGTGAATGTGGTTGAGCTAGAATGAGATACTGTTGTGGGAGGAAATTAAAATGACCTGACGTTAGTTTGGTTTTTAATGTTAATTTTAAAAGAGAAAGTATGCCCTTCCAGATAATGGTAAATTATTTCTCTTTGCTTATAATGTGTTGAAGAATGTTAGCTGACTTACCTATAATTTCCAGAATGATCTATTTCCTCTTTTTCAAAGATGAAGTTTTTTCTGTTACAGGCTTGAGCCACCTTGCCTGGCTGTGTTTTGTTTAACCATATAAAATGTGAGGTCATTATACATGAAAATAATCCAAATACTACTCAGCATCTTCCCTATGAGTTTTATGATGCTCAAATATTCTTATCATAGAAGGTAACTTGAGATAAATTGTATGCAATTTTTCATTTTCCAAAATTACTGTGTATTTTAGTTTCTAAACCTTTCTTTACACGGAATATTGCCAGACATAGTTAAAAGGATTAACTAAGGTTTTCTTAATGTATCTAGCTCCTTCAGTCCTGAAATACATTTTCTGCTTTTGAGTTTAACACATTTTCTATATGCTGTTTTTAGGAGAGGAAATTATATTGACCCTAAATATTTTTTAAAATTGGATTTATCAGTAGACATTGAGATAATCTGCTGGGTGCAGTGGCTCATGCCTGTAATCCCAGCACTTTGGGAGGCCCAGGCGGATGGATCACCTGAGGTCAGGAGTTCGAGACCAGCCTGGCCAACATGGTGAAACCCCATCTCTACTAAAAATACAAAAAAAAGGCCAGGCACAGTGGCTCACGCCTGTAATCCCAGCACTTTGGGAGGCGGAGGTGGGTGGATCACGAGGTCAGGAGATTGAGACCATTCTGGCTAACACGGTGAAACCCCGTCTCTACTAAAAATACAAAAAATTAGCCAAGCGCAATGGCAGGCACCTGTAGTCCCAGCTGCTCGGGAAGCTGAGGCAGGAGAATGGCGTGAACCCGGGAGGCAGAGTTTGCAGTGAGCCGAGATCACGCCACTGCACTCCAGCCTGGGCAATAGAGCGGGACTCATTCTCAAAAACAAAAAAAAATTAGCCAGGCTTGGCAGCGGGCACCTGTAATCCCAGCTACTCGGGAGACTGAGGGAGGAGAATTACTTGAACCCGGGAAGTGAAGATTGCAGTGAGCCAAGATTGCACCATTGCATTCCAGCCTGGGCAACACTGGAGCAAAATTCCATCTCAAAAAAAAAAAAAAGATAATGTGATGTGGCAGGCCTCTGCCTATCACTAAGGCCTAAGGCCTCTGCCACATCACATTATCTTAATATCTACTGATAAATCCCCAGTTTTTTTTTAAAAAAAGTTCCATTAGACATTCAGAAAAACTCTGAATTGATGAATTACACTCCTGTGGTTGTTCCATGGAATATCTGTGATACCAGTGAACAAAAGATTTGGGGAGAGCAGTAAATTCCCCAGTGTGGTAACAAGTCCTCCAAAGGCTTCCTGCCTGTGATTAAGGAGTGTGGCAATCAGGTTACTAATAATCGTGTATGTTTGAAAATTCCCTTTAATACACTTTCTAGTTCCTTAAAGGGCTCCAATGTATAAGCTGCCCTTTAATACACTTTTTAGTTCCTTAAAGGGCTGCTTATACTTCGGAGGTTAAATTATGGGTGATGGGAGAAATCCTGCTTATATTTAAGAGGTAGAAAATTATAAGGGTGAGGAAATAGCAAATACCACAGAAAAGCCAGCTTACATATTGCTTTATCACCATATATTTTAAAGATAAAAAGGCTAACTAAAAATATATAGCAGTTCTTGTATCTAGTAGGATGTTTTCTATAGGAAAACATTAAAATCTAATTTATGCTGGTTTAAACAGTAAGAAAATCTATGATCCCAAAAAACAGGTAGTCTAGCACAGCTTTGTCCTATAGAAATACAATGTGGGCCACAGATGGTCAGCCACAGATGTGATTTTAGATTATCTAGTAGCCACATTCAAATAGCAAAAAGAAACAAGTGAAATTTCAATAATTTTAATCCAATATATCTAAGATATAATTGCAACATATTTTTACGATAATGTAAAGATATTAATAATACATTTTACATTCTTGTTTTGTACTAAATCTTCAACACCTAGTGTGTGTTTTACACTGACAGCACATCTCAGTTTGGACTAGCTGCATTTCAAGTGCTCAGTGGCCACATGTGGCTGGTCGTTACTCTAGTGGACAGTGCAAGTCTAGAAGTTTCACTGCCTCTAGGCCAGATACAATCATGGTGTAGCACAAATTGTTTTTTCTTCCTAATTTTGAAGAATGAGCACTTATTTATACTTTTTCTATTGTTTCAGCTCTGCTTTCCTCTCCTTGTGGAATTCCAAAGGCTGTAGTCACAAGATACCAGCCAGCAGCAATAACTGGAGAACTTTCTTCCTTGTCTGTGACAAGAGAGTGACTCTCCCCAAACAGTCTATCTTTCAATCCAACTGGACCAACTTAGGCCATGTTCCCATTCTTAGCTCAGTAATACTCACTAGGAAAATACCCTAAGCCTGTGTTTCTGAAAATGGTTGGGGAGAGGTGAGGTGACATTTGGTAATGTCTGGAGACATTTATGGTTGTCACAACTGTGGCGGGTGGGTCCTACTGGTATCTAGTACATAGAGGCCAGGGATACTGCTAAACATTTTACAAGGCACAGAACTATGGCTCAAAATAGTACCAGGGTTGAGAAGCCCTGCTTTAAGCTTATTATTATAAGTCTATATTCCTAACTAAGCACTGTCAAGAGGATGAGATTATCATTATTAGATTAAATTTATCAGAACCTACTACAGCTCTGAATAGGTTCTGCTTCCCTAGTACATTAAGGGCAAACACCTAAACTAAAAGGAAGTGTTACAAGAGGAAAAAGGGGCATTAGCAACCAATAGTATCCATAAAAGAGCTGATTATTTTTGTAATTGTAAAAGTATATATCTATTTTAAAAGTATGGATAAGCATCAAATGTAAATTCTTTATATCAGTAGTTACATAATGCAATTATTCACAATTTTACATTTTTATCAGTATTTTCTACCTTTTATAGTGAAATTTTCTCCTTTAATATATTGAATTTACAATGAGAATTTTTATAGTAATTTTTTTACAGTGGATAATTTCTTGAGTAGCCATTTTTACAGAAAATAAGTTTCAGTAGTGTGTCATCTTGAAAAGGAAATGTCAAGAGGGAAAAATTCGTAAGAATTCTTAGTCAAATTTTAACGTGTTTTAGGCTGGGTGCGGTGGCTCACACCTGTAATCCCAGCACTTTGGGAGGCCAAGGTGGATGGATTACCTGAGGTCAGGAGTTCGAGACCATTCTGGCCAACATGGCGAAACCTCATCTCTACTAAAAATGCAAAAATTAGTCGAGCATTGTGGTATGTATGTGTAATCCTAGCTACTAGGGAGCCTGAGGCAGGAGAATTGTTTGAATCCTTGAGGTGGAGGTTGCAGTGAGCCATGATTGTGCCACTGCACTCCAGCCTGGGTGACAAAGCAAGACTCTGTCTCAAAAAAAAAAAAAAAAATTAAGAATTTTAATAAATTAAAATGTTTGAACTAAATTTTGTGAAATGATCATTTTGTTAATATTTTATCAAAAATAATGATTTGTACCCTTCTTAGTAAAGCAGCTGGTGTTTTAAAATATGTCTCAAGAAAAAAGCCAATACAGTCTCTTGTGAGGACCTTGAAAACTAACCTGCTAGGGATATCATACTGGGCCTCTGGGTGCCGCTGTCCGCCAATCCGTGGCTGGAGGGAAACAAAGCAATCCACTGACGGAGCAGTCCCCGCAGGCTTTTGAGAAGCACATTAGGAGAGGACTCTGCCCACTGTCTCTCTCACAATCTGCTCGAAATATCTTGGTCAGGAGTCTCAGGATGTCTAGTGACCCTGAGTGAGGTGCTGCCTTTTATTCCTGAGCATCTTTGGAAGCAGGAAGCAGGGAGCAACGGTAGCGAGAGGTATTCCGATCTGAGTACCAGCAGGAAGAAGAAACAGAGGAAGAAGTCCCCGATAAGGAAGGCGTGAGGAGCGCAGGAAGCGCTGTTTACCTGCCTGAGATCTTTATTCTACTAGGTCTTTATTCTACATAGCCGATACGCTGTAAGATTCTGGAGGAGAAGGCTAGGGGTTTAAGGTTGGTAATCTCTCAGAAGATCTGCGTCTCGGTGACGGGAAAAACTAAGGGTAAGTGCTGAGAAGCCTCTCTTTATAGCCAGAGAACGAGCGAGAGCCGAGCTTGAGAATGACAGGATAGATATAGCAGTTATGCCCAAGGAAGACCCTCGGCCCTTTGAATTTGAAGGCACTGAAAATCGTATAAATGTTTTCATATAAACGTATGCATCTTTGATATAAATAACAAAATGGCTTTTAGCGCAAATTTTGTTTTGGAAATCCTGAAAAACGTCTTAATAAGAGGAATGTTTACTCTTAAGTCTGCAGTAGATTTTGAACACTGGCAGTAACTCTGTACAAATATATCAGATTAGTTTTAATAGCCATCTCCCCTTCCCCTACAAGTAAAGGAGAGTACTACAGCAGTATGTACTCTGAATTGCTGCTATTGAAGAACCCCTGAGCCTGTGCAGTGGGGCACTCCTGTGGTCCCCATTACTCAGGAGGCTGAGACAGGAGGATTGCTTGATGCCAGGTAGAGGCTGCAGTGCGCTATGAGAACACCTGTGAATAGCCACTGCATTCCAGCCTGAGTAACATGGCCAGACCCCATCTCTTAAGAAAAGAAAAGAAACCCTGAACCAGAGGAGCAGAGCTGCCACCACTTAGTGGTAGGGATGGGGCAGAACAGCTCAGGGCAAGACACAGGCCTTGGATGCCAATGCCAGCCCTCAGATATTGAGCAATGTGTAAGTGGGGTTAGCCTGCAGGAGAGCTTGCCACCTCCTCCTCTTCATCAGGTGATCCCCATTGACCTAGACAATATCTTTAATATAGAGTTCTGATTTTTTCTACACAATTTTACAGGGCATACAGAATATATTTCCTGTCCAATAATGACAGAAATACTTGATTTTGAAGAGTAACAGTTATAGCATGGAATAGAAGACTGGAGGCAGTTTGAGGGCCCACTTCAGAGTCCTGGTTGAAATGGAGGTTGAGAAGTATAATGCAGTCAGTGCAGGTGACTTTCAGCTGGGTGTCTAGTCCTATCAGAGGTAAGAACTGTGGTTGCCCTAACCAAAACAGTAGGACTAAGAGACCTTAAATGAAAGATGAAAATTATTATAGAGAGAAATGATCCTACTGGCAAACAATTCACCTCCAAGAATTATGATGTGATTCTTTGTCAGCTACTCACAGATGGAATTCTAAAGTGGTAGCAGACCCTGAAGGACAATGTCACCATCAGAACCACCAACAAGGACAAACTGTCCCTCTCCTGCATCACCCTGCACACCATCTGCATCCACAAAAATGCTCATTCTTCAACAAGCCTCCTATTTCTTTTGGGTGACTGAGAACACTGCCCAGCACCTCCATCACATACTTTAGCACTTCCCACCCTGACTTAGGGTCCCATATGCCTCCCGTTTCTTCTTGACCAGTGACCTGCCACTGTGGGCACTGTCATTCTACATGTCAGTGAGTGCAGAGTGCTGTGGTGTCCGTGCAAACTATCTTTGAGCTGACTCTGCAGGCCAGTGACCAGGGTTCAACTTGCTCAGTGTCGTCCTGAACCTGCATGTGATGGTGGATGACCATTGCAAAAATGCAAGGACACTATGCCAGGAGTTGCAGCCAAGTGGGGCCCTCTTTGATGCTGCACCACTCACAATGCAACCCAACTATCCCATCACCAAAGTGGACACCAGCTGGGGCACAAAGGCTGACTGTCCTATCATGTGCCTCAGGCCAGCTAATGTGGCTCTTCAAACTAGGGATGTGCACGAGCTAGATGTGTGCTGTGTCACTGTGGGTAACAGAGATGCAACCTGCCAAGGTTTGTTGGTCACCGTAGTCAATGGTGAATCATCGCACTGAAACATCACCTGGTTGCTGCTCACAGTTTGCAGGAGTTGCTGCCAGACCTCAGCAATCGCCCAGCACCCAACAGCAGGCAGCAGACAGTACCCAACAGCTGATGATGGCTGTTGCCTTGATCTCCATGCTGTTTCTCCTCAGTGTGACTCTGGCCATCTCTCTGAACCTGCAATGCCCCCTATAGCCCCACTGCCTGGGGCTGTTTTCAGCCGGATCTCTGGTCCAAGCCGGGATATGGAGTTGTCTCCAACTTAAAGGAAGGAAATTTGCCCTGTTCCTACAACGTATGTGTGGTTTTAGATATTTTAAAATTTTAATTTCTTTAACTCAAGAAACAGCTTTCAACCAGTTATTCTCTGCAGTGCCAGCAATGAAGCTTTGTTTTATTTTTGTTTTTGTAGAAACGGGGTTCACTATGTTGACCAAGCTGGTCTCAAACTCCTGGCCTCAAGTGATCTGCCCACCTTGGCCTCCCAAAGTGCTGGGATTGCAGGCGTGAGCCACTGCACATGGCCAGCAATGAAGCTTTAAATGTTGCATTTGATTCAAATGTATTTGTGTGATATTTTAACATTTTTATTTTATACTTATCATCCTTTTATAAATCACTCCTGCGTGTTTTTGGTTGCTGAGAGTAGGGAGCTCTTCAGGTTTACTTACTAGTTCTTATGTACATTTTAATTTGCCTCATTAACTCACAATTTCTTTGGGGAAAAGTTTGTGCCTATTAATGTGTGTTCTGAAAAGTTACATTCTCTGTTAAAGAGTTACTTCCTTGCAATATTGAAGGTGATTTATTGCACCTTTAAATTTCTACTCTTTGGCTCCATATACTTGTCTTTGAGAAGGTGAGAAACTGTAGATTTGGTTAAGAACTAAAGTTCTCTTTCCAAAAACTATTCTTGAGACCTTTCATTGTTTTCTTTCTTTCTTCATTTTTAACTTTTCTCAGTCATGGTGTCCATGGGTTGGCTGGCCAAATTTGTTCCTGAAACTATCAGACTCTGGAGTACGGATAGCATGCTTCTCTAACTTTGGGGTAAAGATAAGTAAGTCACTCTAAGCCTGAGACATTTTAATTAGTAACCCTTTGCTAATAGTGCAGTGATTAAAAAAAAGAAGGCCACATCCTCATCTTAACTGGTTAAAAAATACTGTTAAGAGAAAACCAACTTCTCTTGGAGAAAATATTAAGCGCGATTATAGGGGAATACATATAATAAGAGCCTATCTAAAAATAAAGATGAGACCATTTTTCTTTTCAGCTGTGAAGAATAATATCATAGATTTTGTCTCTGAAATTTGAAATCTAAATTGTATATTCATATGACTTTTCAATGAAGTTCCAAGAGCCCAGTTTTATTTTTTTCAAAATATATTGCCTTTGGTGAATCTTAAGAATTTTTAAAAACCTACATAATGCAAAGACACTTCAAAAAAGAGAGGAAAAATAAGGATAGGGTTAAACCATGCTCTTCAAAATCCCAAAGTTTCTGATAAATATTCAAATCATAATGGGAAGGAAATGGGATGGTATGATTTTTTAAAGTCTAGCTTATGTTCTAAAAGATTATTTTTCCCTCTAATACTTTTCATCCTCCAGTCAAAGGGGAGCTGCTCTATGTGGCCTTGGAAATTACCAAGTGGTCAAGCTTTACTACAGAAAAAGTGGAGGATGATTTTGTCCTCATTGTGATGTTAGGTTTTTACTATCATTCCCTGAATAGCAAACAAGGAAAGCAGATAACATGGGAATACTGGGATTCTCCTGTATATTTCAATTTGGTGACATTTAGGCACATTTAAAGAAGTGAACGAATAGTTTCTCCTTTTCATACATATATTGTAGAATGATTTCCTTGACAATAGACTAAAACTTAAGAAAATATCAAGTTAATGAGAAGGTTTTAAGTATTTGCTAGGAATGCAGTAACTGGTTAGGACTGTGGGCGCCGCTGTTCACTAATCTGGTATATACAGGCAGTACACACACGTCAGGAGGAGGAAAAAAAAAAAAGAAAAAAGCCCTTGTGCCTCTTAGAACCTCCATAACCGCCAGATTGAAAACAGACTGTCCAAGACTGCCTAAATCCTACTTCTGGATGACTCTCCACGCAGAATTCTCCTGAAAATTGGGTTAATTTCAGCTCAGAAAAGCAGAAACGATACCCTTGGTACTGGACTGGAAGAAAACTACGAAGTGAGAGAGCCATGAAGATTCAGAAAAAGCTGACTGACTGCAGCAGGCTGATGCTTCTGTGTCTTTCTCTGGAGCTGCTGTTGGAAGCTGGGGCTGGGAATATTCACTACTCAGTGCCGGAAGAGACAGACAAAGGTTCCTTCGTGGGCAACATCGCAAAGGACCTAGGGCTACAACCCCAGGAGCTGGCAGATCGCGGAGTCCGCATCGTCTCCAGAGGTAGGATGCCGCTTTTCGCTCTGAGTCCTAGAAGTGGCAGCTTGATCACCGCGGGCAGGATAGACCGGGAGGAGCTCTGCGCTCAGAGCTTGCCGTGTCTCGTGAGTTTTAATATCCTTGTTGAGGATAAAATGAAGCTTTTTCCTGTTGAAGTAGAAATAATTGATATTAATGACAACACTCCCCAATTCCAGTTAGAGGAACTGGAGTTTAAAATGAATGAAATAACCACTCCAGGTACCAGAATCTCATTGCCTTTTGGGCAAGACCTTGATGTGGGTATGAACTCACTCCAGAACTACCAACTCAGCTCTAACCCTCATTTCTCCCTGGATGTGCAACACGGAGCCGATGGGCACCAACATCCAGAGATGGTGCTGCAGAGTCCCTTAGACAGAGAAGAAGAACCTGTCCACCACCTCATCCTCACAGCTTCTGATGGGGGTGAACCAGTCCGTTCAGGGACCCTCAGAATTTACATTCAGGTGGTAGATGCAAATGACAATCCTCCAGCATTTACTCAGGCACAATACCATATAAATGTCCCCGAAAATGTGCCGCTGGGTACTCAGCTGCTCATGGTAGATGCCACTGACCCTGATGAGGGAGCCAATGGGGAAGTAACATACTCCTTTCACAATGTAGACCACAGAGTGGCCCAAATATTTCATTTAGATTCTTACACAGGAGAAATATCAAATAAAGAACCACTAAATTTCGAAGAATACAAAATGTATTCAATGGAAGTTCAAGCCCAGGATGGTGCCGGGCTCATGGCTAAAGCTAAGGTACTGGTCAAAGTTTTGGATGTAAATGATAATGCCCCAGAAGTGACCATCACCTCTGTCACCACTGCAGTTCCAGAAAACTTTCCTCCTGGGACCATAATTGCTCTTATCAGTGTGCATGACCAGGACTCAGGAGACAATGGCTACACCACATGTTTCATTCCTGGAAATTTACCCTTTAAATTGGAAAAGTTAGTTGATAATTATTACCGTTTAGTGACCGAAAGAACACTGGACAGAGAACTTATCTCTGGGTACAACATCACAGTAACAGCAACAGACCAAGGAACTCCAGCTCTATCTACTGAAGCTCACATTTCACTGCTAGTGACAGATATCAATGACAACTCCCCAGTCTTCCATCAAGATTCCTACTCTGCCTACATTCCCGAAAACAACCCCAGAGGAGCCTCCATCTTCTCTGTGAGGGCCCACGACTTGGACAGCAATGAGAATGCACAAATCACTTACTCCCTAATAGAGGACACTATCCAGGGGGCACCCCTATCTGCCTACCTCTCCATCAACTCCGACACTGGGGTCCTGTATGCGCTGCGATCCTTCGACTATGAGCAGTTCCGGGACTTGCAACTGAAAGTGATGGCGCGGGACAGTGGGGATCCGCCCCTCAGCAGCAATGTGTCGCTCAGCCTATTCGTGCTGGACCAGAACGACAACCCGCCCGAGATCCTGTACCCCGCCCTCCCCACAGACGGTTCCACCGGCGTGGAGCTGGCGCCCCGCTCCGCAGAGCCTGGCTACCTGGTGACCAAGGTGGTGGCGGTGGACAGAGACTCGGGCCAGAACGCCTGGCTGTCCTACCGCCTGCTCAAAGCCAGCGAGCCGGGACTCTTCTCGGTGGGTCTGCACACGGGCGAGGTGCGCACGGCGCGAGCCCTGCTGGACAGAGACGCGCTCAAGCAGAGCCTCGTGGTGGCCGTCCAGGACCACGGCCAGCCCCCTCTCTCCGCCACTGTCACGCTCACCGTGGCCGTGGCCGACAGGATCCCCGACATCCTGGCCGACCTGGGCAGCCTCGAGCCCTCCGCCAAACCCAATGATTCGGACCTCACTCTGTACCTGGTGGTGGCGGTGGCCGCTGTCTCCTGCGTCTTCCTGGCTTTCGTCATCGTGCTGCTGGCGCACAGGCTGCGGCGCTGGCACAAGTCACGCCTGCTACAGGCTTCGGGAGGCGGCTTGGCGAGTATGCCCGGTTCGCACTTTGTGGGCGTGGACGGGGTTCGGGCTTTCCTGCAGACCTATTCCCACGAGGTCTCCCTCACTGCGGACTCGCGGAAGAGCCACCTGATTTTCCCCCAGCCCAACTATGCGGACACGCTCATCAGCCAGGAGAGCTGTGAGAAAAAGGATTTTCTATCAGCACCCCAGTCTTTACTTGAAGACAAAAAGGAACGATTTTCTCAGGTAAACTTTTGTGATGAATGTATAAGCTATCTAGAGAAAAATAATTCTTGATTTAACTTACTTGCGCTCGCTCTTTGCTACAGATAGTTCTTCTAACCCATGTATCTTTGTAGCTTTTTATTACAAGTCCTGCAAAATCAAGATTAAGTGAGTCTACACCTTCATATGCAGGTATATTTATAATTGTTCTTGCATTGAAAAGGAGACTGTGATCATAATGTAGGTGGTTGGGTTGAAGGTATGTGTGAGATGCCATCTCTGTTTGGAAAGAGCACTGCATTAGAAACAGGGCGATCTAGCTTCTAACATTTTCTTACATGCCTCTGGGCTAAAGGGTTTGATTAGAAAAGGCTCACCAATATTTAAATGACTAACACTATTTTCAAATTTTCTTGTTATAAGTACCCGCTAATCTACCCCCTGAATTTAATGTAGATGTCGTCTATCGGGACACTGTAATATTTTATTTGGGAACATTTGAAGAGGTGAAGATTGTCTAAAGTAGTATTTTTAGTTGTGTTCATATAAGATTATAGAGATCTATATAAACTGCAATTTTAAATTATTGTTGAATATTTTAGCCCTTTATTCTATCTTTATTATCAGATTTCTTTTGGTTTTGAGATGGGGTCTTGCTGGAATGCAGTGGCATGATCATGGCTCACTGCAGCCACTACCTCCTGGGCTCAAGAAATCCTCCCACCTCAGCCTCCCAAAGTGCTGATATTACAGGTGTGAGCTGTGGTGACTGTACTGAAGAATACATCTATTGAAGTAATTTATGAAGTAACAAAATGAACAACAGAAAATTTATCATGCAACTTGAGAAATAGCTTTGAAGCCTCCTGACTTATACATTATACCTGTAATGAAATCAACTAACAAAAATCAAGTATACATCGTATTTTAATGTGTGTTAACTTTTCAGAAGAAAAAAAAAGTATGGTCAGGGAGTAAGTCCATGCTTTGATGTATTTACTGTGCTCCAATAAAATACAGAGACACATAAAATATAAGAGGAAAGCAAAAGCAAAATGGTGAGCTGGTCTAAAGCCATGTGAGTTATAGTCTTGGACTTAAAAGCAGAAATTGAAGGTTAGGAAACTGCCTCCAGCAATGTAATAGGGACAGAAGTGCTTCAGACTAGATAAATATCTGGACCAGGCTTACTGCCTGATTCCAAAATAAGCAATGAGGCCCTTCAGCTGGTTAAAAAGGAAAAGAAAGATGCATTAACATGCTGCCTAGCTGGGCGCAGTGGCTCACGTCTGTATTTCCAACAATTTGAGAGGCTGAGGCGAAAAGATCCTTGGAGCCCTGGAGTTCAAGACCAGCCGGACACGGTGGCCTGCGACTGTAGTCCCAGCTACGCGGGGCTGGGCGGGGCGGGGCAGGTGCTGACGTGGGAGGATCCGTTGAGCCCAGGAAGTCAAGGCTTCAGCGAACCGTGATCGCGCCACTGCACTCCAGCCTGGGCGACAGAGCCACACCCTGTTAAATAAATAAATAAATATAATAATAAAAGCTGCCTCCCAATTCCGGTGGTTATAGCTTTCTTCGTAAGCTGTGTAGACCAAGAGAGAGACAGACACGGATGCTGGATAGAGACAGCGAACACCAAGTATCTCATATGTGAGCTGTGGTATCCAGAATATCACTGCTGGGCATCATTAAAGCGTCATTAAGAGACCTAGTTATGGCCTGGGACCTGAGGTCAGACAGAAACTATTTCAAAACCATTATAAACGAGCACTGAACCCAGGAGGGAAGGAGAGAGGGATATAGTGTGGAAGAGAAAAAAACAAACTAAAACTAAAAACAAACAGAGCTCTTCCACTAAAAATAAATATACAAACCAAAATTTCAAAACACACTTGTCTCATAGAATTTATTGTTGCTAGTGAGAAACTTTCTGTCAGCACACTGTTATTTTTTAAGGTAATCTCTGTTTTCTCTCTGACAACTATTGAAGACTTTCTCTCATTCTTGCTGTGTGTCTGTTGCATTTTTATTTTTATTTTTTGCTTGGTACCAAGAGTATACTCTCAATTGATAACTAAGTTATCTCAGTTCTGGACTTTTTCAGCTCTTATAATCATAATTTTTTTCTGTGTATATACAAGTGAGCTACATTTACCTATTAAAGGACAAATATTACAAAACTGGTTGATTTTTAAAATCCATATTCTAATAATACACATGCTTAAAATAAAAATACACTGAAACAGTGAAACTAAATATATATGTGCACACACAAAAAAGAAAGCAGTCATGTTAATATTAATGTAACAACAAAGTCATACTTAAGGTAACAAACACAAATTGTGATTTTAAAAAATGAACTGATTATAGTTGTAAAAAGAACACATGATCAAAAGGATATAAAAATATGAGCTTCTATTACCGAAAAATACAGCTTAGAAAATACCAGAATATTTTAACATAATTCCATAAGAAATAATAGACCCCACAGGAAGAAAGTTAGTTAACATAAAGAAGATTTGAACAACATAATTTATAAGCTTGATCTATTAGGATTCTAATAGATCTGTTCTACACACAACAAATATGGAGTAGTCATCCTTGAACAAGCAGACAATCTACAAGTTTATTACCTAGTCATTACAAAAAAGGGTTCAGCAAATTCCAAAGTACCAATAATATACTTGCCTTACAACACATACTTAAATCACAAAGCAAACATTTAAAAATAGAAAAGGGGAAAAAGTTTGGATATTTACATCTACACCCTTAAATAACTCTTGGATTTCAAAAATCACAATGACAATGAAAACTACTCAGAAAAAAAGGACTTAAATATTCTTTATTAAAAATTGTGAGATGCAGCTAAAACTAATTAGGAGTAAGTTTATAGACAAATGCAATAATTTTTTAAAAGCAAACAAAACTCTTTAAAATACATGAATTTAGCTTGCCATTCAAGAAGTAAGATAAAAAACATATAATGAGTATATACTAAAATAAAATGATGGAAAAAATAACAAAGAGATACATTTTTGAAATGTAACCATGGAAGAATTCTGAGGCTGAAGTAATGGAAGCAGACAATAAATGTAATAAAACCAGTGGGGAGAAAATGAAAATTCTGTCAAGTCTAACGTTAGGACTCCTGTAAGAGAGCCAGGCACAATGGCACACCTATAATCCCAGGTACTGAGTAGGCTGAGGCAGTAGGATTGCTTGAGCCCAGGAGTTTGAATCCAGCCGGGGCAGTATAACAAGACCCAATCTCTAGAAAACAAACAAACAAAAAAAACACAAACACAAACACACAAATAAAAATAAAAAACAAAAGCAACATATACCATAGTAGCTCTACAAGAAAACATGGTGAGTTGGTATCAATTATTTCCAATACATTTTTCTTCAGTCTTCTAAGAGGAATGGATGAAAGTAAAAATGAGAAAATTTCAACAAGGAAGGAGCCAAAAGGCAAACAGGTTAAAGTGTCACCAGAAGTGGGCAATTTCACTTATACCACATACAAAAATTGGTTCAAAATGGATCAAAGAAGCAATATTCAGAAGCAATAAAACCCTTTTAGTTGTTATGTTTAAGAACTAAAACTATACAACTCTTAGAAGAAAACAGGAGGAAACCTTCACAACATTGATTTTTGGCAATGATTTCTTGGATATGACACCAAAAGCACAAGCAACAAAAGAAGAAAATGGTATACTGGACTTTATCACAGTTAAAAACTATGTGCAGCAAAGAACAATATCAATAGAGTGAAAAGGCAGCCCACAGAATGAGAGAAAATGTTTCCAAATCATGTATCTAAGAATGGATATCCAGAATAAAGAACTCCAACTCAACAACAAAGAATCCCAAACAATTGGATGTTAAAATGAGCAAAGGACTTGAATAGACATTTCTCCAAAGATGATATACAAATGGCCAAAACCGTATGAAAAGATGTTCAACATCACTCACTAGTCATTAGGGGAATGCAAATCAAAACCATAATGAGATACTACTCCACATTCATTAGAATTGCTGTCATAAAAGAAAAGAAAAGAAATTTTAAAAAGAATATGGAGAAATTGGAATTCTTGTGCATTGCTGGTGAATATAAAATGATACAACTGCTGTGGAAAATGGTATGGTGATTCCTCAAAAATGTAAACATAGAATTACCATATAATCCAGCAATTCCACTCTGGTTATTACCCAAAAGAAGTGAAAGTAGGGACTTCAACAGATATTTGTGCACCTATGTTTATGGCAGCATTAGTCACAATAGTTGAAAAGTGGAAGTAACCCAAGTGTCCATTGACAGATGAATGGGTAAATAAAAAGTGGTTCACATATACAATGGGCTATTATTCAGCCTTAAAAAGGAAGGGAATTCTCTTACATGCTACAATATGGACGAACTTCGAAGACATGATGTCAAGTGAAATAAACCTGTCATAAAATGACAAATACTGTATGATTCCTCATATATGAACTTCCTAGATTAGTCAAATTCATGGAGAAAAAAGGTAGAATGGTAGTTGCCAGGGACTGGGTGAAAGGCAATGGGGAGTTGCTATTTAATAAGTACAGAGTTTCAGTTGGGGAGGATGAAAAAGTTCTGGAGGTGGATGGTGGTAATGGTCACACCAGAATGTAATTTGAATGTACTTAATGTCACAGAATTGTATGCTTGACAATGGTCAAAATGGTAAAGATGAAACAGGAGTAAGAAGACATCCACTGCATTGTATTTTACACCCTTGGAAAATGAATATCAGAAAAAGAACTTGACAACCTCAAACAATTCTGAGTGACTGATTCCTAGTGTGGTGAAAAACCCCTTCCGGCTCTAGCTTTATCAAATAGACCTGCTTTCTGTTTCTGTAATGTTCCATGCTGTCTCTTACCTTCAAGCATTTATTCAGAGGTTCTAGAACACTTCTTCAGCCTTTTTCTTGATTCAATCCTACTTTTTAGGATTCAGCTTCAATCACGCCCTCAAAAAGACTTTTCTAACACCAAATCTAGACTGGATACCCTTCCTAGGTATTCCTCCATCACCCAGTGTTTCCTACCTCATATCACAGCAGTTACCATACTCTATTACACGCTCTTTACTTTCTTATGTCCTCCTCCAACCTTCACGCTTGAGACCAGGGCCTGTGTTTATCATGTTCACCATTTCTATCTCCAGCCACAATCATGCAAAGTGGGAGGCACATGTACCCAATTAAGTGTCTGATGATTCAATAATTTAAAGGCAGATTTTGAAGGTAAATGCTAAGCCATCAACCACAAAAGTTCAAAATATATAACCTTAGAAGAAAACGTAGCTAATGTTTTGTAATTGATCTTACTGCTTCTGATTATACAATCAGAGATGGAAGATGTTTGGAGCAAGGGCAGTGGTGGCATAGATTAATGCCTTGAGCAGTCAATAATACTTTCCTAGCAACTATTATCAAGGTCATGTTCATTTATACCATGCTTACTAATCCTGATAAAAAGATTCCTGTTTTGGAAGATCTAATTCTAGGGTATCTTAGAGCTGTAAGATTCTTTAAAGCACCTTGAAAGTCGACAAAGGCAAACAAACAAGAAGTAACTGAGGTTTTCCTGAGCAGGTGCAGAAATTATTTAGGCCTCTGAGCGTCGCTGTTGACCACCTAAGGAGTAAAAGGCAGCGAGACATCCAATCCAGCAATACGGCTCCCACAGCACAAGGGGCTGGAGGTTTGGCCCTAAAGCTTCAGGACACCAAAGAAATTCAGTCGAACAGCCCACCAGTTCTCTCCATAAGGACCTGGGTCCCCTGAATGCTGGTCATCTCACACCTTGAGGAATAAAGATTGGAATCCGCACTGGATGCTGGAAGTTGACTCGGAGAAAACTGCGACAGGAGGGAAATGGCGGCTCTGCAAAAGTTGCCACACTGCAGAAAGCTGGTCCTGCTGTGCTTCCTTTTGGCGACCCTGTGGGAGGCCAGGGCTGGACAGATTCGCTATTCTGTGCGGGAAGAGATCGACAGAGGCTCCTTCGTAGGCAACATCGCCAAGGACTTGGGTTTGGAGCCCCTGGCACTGGCAGAGCAGGGAGTCCGCATCGTCTCCAGAGGTAGGACCCAGCTCTTTGCTCTGAACCCGCGAAGCGGCAGCTTGGTCACTGCGAACAGGATAGATCGGGAGGAGCTCTGCGCTCAGAGCGCACCCTGTCTGTTGAATTTTAACATTCTGCTGGAGGATAAATTGACTATTTATTCAGTAGAGGTGGAAATAACAGATATTAACGATAATGCCCCTCGCTTTGGAGTAGAGGAACTGGAGCTAAAAATCAGTGAAACCACTACGCCAGGATTCCGTATTCCTCTTAAGAATGCGCATGATGCAGACGTAGGTGAGAACGCCCTTCAGAAGTACGCACTCAACACAAATGACCACTTCTCCCTGGACGTGCGAAGCGGAGCTGATGGGAACAAGTACCCAGAACTGGTGCTGGAGCGCGCTCTGGACCGCGAGGACGAGGCTGTTCACCACCTCGTTCTCGTGGCTTCTGATGGGGGTGACCCAGTGCTATCTGGCACCTCCCGCATCTGCGTGAAGGTCCTGGATGCGAACGACAACGCGCCTGTTTTTACACAGCCCGAGTATCGCATAAGCGTTCCGGAGAATACGCCCGTGGGCACCCGGATACTCACGGTGACCGCCACTGACGCAGATGAGGGCTACAACGCTCAAGTGGCATATTTTCTAGAGAAAAGCCCTGGAGAAACCTCAGAGATATTTGAGCTTGAGTCAACATCTGGAGATCTGACAATCATAGAAGATCTAGATTATGAGGATGCTACATTGCATGAAATTGATATTGAAGCTCAGGATGGTCCGGGCCTTCTAACCAGAACGAAGGTTATCGTCACGGTTCTGGACGTGAATGACAATGCCCCAGAATTTTACATGACATCTGCTACTAGCTCAGTTTCTGAAGACTCTCCTCCAGGAACCATAATTGGGCTTTTTAATGTACATGATAGAGACTCTGGGCAGAACGCATTCACCACCTGTTCACTCCCCGAGAATCTTCCTTTTAAGTTAGAAAAGTCAATAGACAATTACTACCGACTGGTTACAACCAGAGCCCTTGACAGGGAACAGTTTTCCTTTTATAACATCACTCTAACAGCTAAAGATGGAGGGAACCCCTCCCTGTCCACGGATGCTCACATTTTGCTCCAGGTGGCAGACATCAACGACAACGCACCCGCCTTCTCCCGCACATCCTACTCCACCTATATTCCCGAAAACAACCCCAGAGGAGCCTCTGTCTTCTCAGTGACGGCCCATGACCCCGACAGCAACGACAATGCTCATGTAACTTACTCTTTCGCGGAGGACACTGTTCAGGGGGCACCTTTATCCTCTTACATCTCTATCAACTCCGACACTGGAGTACTCTATGCACTGCGCTCCTTTGATTACGAGCAGTTGCGAGACTTGCAACTGTGGGTGATAGCGCGGGACAGCGGGAACCCTCCACTCAGTAGCAATGTATCATTAAGCCTGTTCGTGCTGGACCAGAACGACAATCCGCCCGAGATCCTGTACCCTGCCTTCCCCACAGACGGTTCCACTGGCGTGGAGCTGGCGCCCCGCTCCGCAGAGCCTGGCTACCTGGTGACCAAGGTGGTGGCGGTGGACAGAGACTCGGGCCAGAACGCCTGGCTGTCCTACCACCTGATCAAGGCCAGCGAGCCGGGACTCTTCTCGGTGGGTCTGCACACGGGCGAGGTGCGCACGGCGCGAGCCCTGCTAGACAGAGACGCGCTCAAGCAGAGCCTCGTGGTGGCTGTCCAGGACCACGGCCAGCCCCCTCTCTCCGCCACTGTCACGCTCACCGTGGCCGTGGCCGACAGGATCCCCGACATCCTGGCCGACCTGGGCAGCCTCGAGCCCTCCGCCAAACCCAATGATTCGGACCTCACTCTGTACCTGGTGGTGGCGGTGGCCGCTGTCTCCTGCGTCTTCCTGGCTTTCGTCATCGTGCTGCTGGCGCACAGGCTGCGGCGCTGGCACAAGTCACGCCTGCTACAGGCTTCGGAAGGCGGCTTGGCGAGTACGCCCGGTTCGCACTTTGTGGGCGTGGACGGGGTTCGGGCTTTCCTGCAGACCTATTCCCACGAGGTCTCCCTCACTGCGGACTCGCGGAAGAGTCACCTGATCTTCCCCCAGCCCAACTATGCGGACACGCTCATCAGCCAGGAGAGCTGTGAGAAAAAGGATTTTTTATCAGCACCTCAATCTCTACTCGAAGAAGAAAGAGAAGAAACGTTTTCTCAGGTAATCTATCTTTTCATAACATACGTAGTAGCTAGTTTGCTGAAGTAATTCACTTACTTGTTTACTATATCTATTTTGTTCCCCATATTTCCTTCAGGGTAGAGTCAAGTTTTAGGAAGTGAGTCTTGGTGAATTATTTCTTGGTAGGTCTTAGTGTTCACAGGCTGTAAGAGGAAGAAGAGACATGAGAATCTTTGTGCAATAAATGTAAACCAGGAGTTAATAGATAAGATTATCCAAAGGGCACTGCATTAGTAACTAGGGTGTCTGGTTTCTCATACTTTCTTCTCCATCCCTGGGCAAATCATCTCATCCACCAGGATCAACAATTTTTTCTTTGTTAAAAACATAAAGATTGGAGTTTATGTTTACTCAAGTCCTTTCTTCTTTTAAATTATGACTCTTACTTTATATTTGAATCTGCATATGAACAGTGAAACATCTTAGTTGGCTAGTTCTTTCTCATTCAGTCTTAATACATTTCTTTCAGTTTGGCAGCAAAATTGTTTTCCTTAACTTTCATGCCCTTCCCTGTTAAAAATATGGAAATTTAGAAATATACATTCCTTACAGTGTTTCAGGAAGGTATGTCATATTATTTTGGCTTAGTTTTAAAAATCACATTAGCCTCTCAGCTATATGCTTCTTGAAGAAGTGACTGACTTATCATCTGCTCTATAATAAAGCTGTAGAGTAGTAATAAACAGGCTTCTCCTTTTTTTTAATATTTCTCATCGTGGGAACCATACTGCCTTTTAATCTTTAAAATAATGTATATCCTCAATATAGTTTTGCTTAAAGAAAAGATACAAAAGATTC
Source organism: Pongo abelii (assembly GCF_028885655.2). NCBI lineage: Eukaryota > Metazoa > Chordata > Mammalia > Primates > Hominidae > Pongo > Pongo abelii. The sequence continues at coordinate 149,704,784 of NC_071989.2, forward strand.
ATATCATACAATTGCCCAGAACCATCTTCTTTATACATCTCTCTTCTCAAGGTTTCTACTCACAGCAGCTGCTAGAAATGTTCCCAGTCCCTCACCCAATCCCAGTTTCCCTCTGATCAATTTTCTTTTCCCATTCCTCTTCCTATGTTGGCTTTTAGTATGTTGGTTATGTATTTAATAACAGAGAATAATAAGCACACTAATGTTCTATGTAACTGGCATCATTTTTTGTTTTTATTTGGAAATTATCATGTACCAATTGAGCCTTTTATTGAATGATACCATATCTCTCAAAGTGCTGTGATTCTTTCTGTTGCATTTGATAAAGAAAAAATTTTCTGAGACAACGTGTTGTTTTGGTTACTATTACATAATTCTCTATGAGTAAAATTGGAACTCACTGTGGAATAATATGTCATAATATCTTTACTTGTAAGTGAATAATAAAGTATAAACAGGAAAATTAAAGCAAAGTTATTTTTAGTGTGTGTAGTAACTCCACAAGAATAAATGCCCTATGCATAGTTATGTAATGCATCATGATTGAAATGACAAATATATTGTATTTATATTTCTGTGCTTGGAAACTTATGGGGAAAGAGATTCTGGAACATAAAAGCATATTTCTACTAGTTTCAGTTGTGGGGTTTGAAAAAACATCCTTACAGTCTAGATTTAAACAAAGCAAACTTCTTTCAGCACCCTGAAGGTCTGTGATTTCTCTCTCACATCTAGGCATTGTCATGCTGTTCTCTCCCACATCCAGGCCTTTTCACTGATCCACTCCTCTCATGTTTCCTGGGAAAGCCTTTGCTAACATTAAAGGCCCAATCGAAGGCCCCCCAACCCCCTTGGCTTCTCCCATTATGGTAATTATCTCAGTACACTGCAATTCCCTCTTTGCTTTTATATCCCTATAATCTCTGTGAAGGAAGCTACTGTGTCTATATTGTTCACCTTAAATCCCGAAACATATTGTCTGACACCTAATTATGCGTTTGTTTAATGAATATTAAATAACAACAAATTTTGAAACTAAGTTATAAGGTCACCAAGAACAAACTTAAAGAAATATAATGTATAAATATGGCTGATATTTCTGTGTGTTTCTTTTCTTTTTTTCCTTGTCTCAGCTCTTAGAGAGTTAAGAGTATAGAGAGGGAAAGGTGAAAGAGGAGGTGGATATCTTATCAAATAACCCTGATAAATGTAGTAAGTATAACAATAAACACATTATCAAGGTTCAGTGGTGGAAGAACAAGTGGTGGTCATGTCTTTTAATAGTTGTGTTGGTCCTTAGGGCCAGTTCTTTGTTACTGTGTGTTTCTTAAACTGAACAATTCAAAACAGTTAACTCCACTATGTTTGAAGCAATATTGGTGGCATTAAGGTTAGCGAATGGATTCCCAAGAAAGATAACTTGAGGTCACACTGTTTAACATATATCAATTCAGTTATGTTCAATCAACACTAGTCCTCTTATCTCTGACAAGAAGGATTTCAGGTCTTGGATAATTCAAAAATAATAATCTGTTTGTCTGAGAGGATGCAGTAAACGGTTAGGCCTCTTAGTGTCGCTGTTGACCACTCAAGAAGGAGAACGCAGCCCACCATTTCCTTGCTCCTAAAATGCAAAGAACCAGCAAATCAGACTCAGAAGATCCGGGGCGGCTGCCAACCTCACCTCTTAGTCAACCAGCTGTTTGACCTGTGAATTAGGCCCGTAAAAGACTTCGTTTCTTGAGAAAATAAGATTGGAGTCCGTCTTGGGAAACTGGAACCGAATTCAGAGAAAGCGATTCACCGAAAAGGAAATGACCAATTGCCTGAGTTTCCGAAATGGCAGAGGACTGGCCCTGCTGTGCGTGCTCCTGGGGACGCTGTGCGAAACAGGATCCGGTCAGATCCGCTACTGGGTGTCTGAGGAGCTAAATAAAGGTTCCTTCGTGGGCAACATCGCTAACGACCTGGGGCTAGAGCCCCGGGAGCTGGCGGAGCGCGGAGTCCGCATCGTCTCCAGAGGTAGGACGCAGCTTTTCTCTCTGAATCCGCGAAGTGGCAGCTTGGTCACCGCGGAGAGGATAGACCGGGAGGAGCTCTGCGCTCAGATCCCGCTGTGTCTGGTAAAATTTAACATCCTGGTTGAGGATAAATTGAAAATTTTTGAAGTAGAAATAGAAATTAAAGATATTAATGATAATGCTCCTAATTTCCCAACAGAGGAATTGGAAATAAAAATTGGTGAACTAACGGTTCCTGGAACCCGATTTCCACTTAAAACTGCTTTTGACCCAGATGTAGGCATGAACTCCCTGCAGAACTACAAGCTTAGCCCCAATGACTACTTCTCCCTGGCTGTGAATAGCGTCTCTGAGGGGGCCAAGTATCCAGAGCTGGTGCTGGAGCGGGCCCTGGACCGTGAGAAAAAAGAAATTCACCAGCTTGTCCTGGTTGCCTCTGATGGTGGCGACCCTGTCCACTCTGGCAACTTGCATATCCAAGTGATAGTCCTGGATGCAAATGACAACCCACCAATGTTTACTCAGCCCGAGTACCGTGTAAGTGTTTGGGAGAACGTGCCTGTGGGTACCCAGCTGCTCATGGTGAATGCCACTGACCCTGATGAGGGATTCAACGCTCAAGTGTCTTATATTCTAGATAAAATACCTGGGAAAATCGCTGAGATTTTCCATCTTAACTCAGTGAGTGGAGAATTATCAATATTAAAAAGTCTAGATTATGAGGATGCCATGTTCTATGAAATTAAAATTGAAGCACAGGATGGACCAGGTCTTCTTTCAAGAGCCAAGATTCTAGTCACGGTTCTGGATGTGAATGACAATGCTCCAGAAATTACAATCACGTCTCTCACAGGCTCAGTCCCAGAAGAGGGCAACGTTGGAAGAGAAATTGCTCTTGTCGACGTGCATGACCGAGATTCTGGGCAGAATGGGCAGGTTGAAGTTTTTGTCCTGGGAAATCTGCCATTTAAGTTAGAAAAATCAATAGATCAATATTACCGCTTAGTGACTGCCACATCCCTGGACCGCGAACAAATATCAGAATATAACATTAGTCTGAGAGCCTCAGATGCGGGAAGCCCGCCACTGTCCACAGAAACTCACATCACCTTGCATGTGATTGACATCAATGACAACCCACCCACCTTCCCTCATTTATCCTACTCCGCCTACATTCCAGAAAACAACCCCAGAGGAGCCTCCATCTTCTCAGTGACTGCCCAGGACCCAGATAGCAACAACAACGCCCGCATCACTTATGCATTGACCGAGGACACCCTCCAGGGGGCACCCCTGTCCTCCTACGTCTCCATCAACTCCAACACTGGCATCCTATACGCCCTGCGATCCTTCGACTACGAGCAATTTAGAGACTTGAAGCTACTGGTGACAGCCAGCGACAGCGGGAACCCTCCACTCAGCAGCAACGTGTCGCTGAACCTGTTCGTGCTGGATCAGAACGACAACGCGCCCGAGATCCTGTACCCCGCCCTCCCCACAGACGGTTCCACTGGCGTGGAGCTGGCGCCCCGCTCCGCAGAGCCTGGCTACCTGGTGACCAAGGTGGTGGCGGTGGACAGAGACTCGGGCCAGAACGCCTGGCTGTCCTACCGCCTGCTCAAGGCCAGCGAGCCGGGACTCTTCTCGGTAGGTCTGCACACGGGCGAGGTGCGCACGGCGCGAGCCCTGCTGGACAGAGACGCGCTCAAGCAGAGTCTCGTGGTGGCCGTCCAGGACCACGGCCAGCCCCCTCTCTCCGCCACTGTCACGCTCACCGTGGCCGTGGCCGACAGGATCCCCGACATCCTGGCCGACCTGGGCAGCTTCGAGCCCTCCGCCAAACCCGATTCGGACCTCACTCTGTACCTGGTGGTGGCGGTGGCCGCTGTCTCCTGCGTCTTCCTGGCTTTCGTCATCGTGCTGCTGGCGCACAGGCTGCGGCGCTGGCACAAGTCACGCCTGCTACAGGCTTCGGGAGGCGGCTTGGCGAGTATGCCCGGTTCGCACTTTGTGGGCGTGGACGGGGTTCGGGCTTTCCTGCAGACCTATTCCCACGAGGTCTCCCTCACTGCGGACTCGCGGAAGAGCCACCTGATTTTCCCCCAGCCCAACTATGCGGACACGCTCATCAGCCAGGAGAGCTGTGAGAAAAGCGAGCCTGTTCTGATAACTCAGGATTTACTTGAAATGAAAGGAGATTCCAACCTACTTCAGGTGAGTTTATTTATTTTTTTGAATATTATTAAGAACAAGTATGAGAATGTGGTTATTATAAAGCTTTAACACATATGTATATGAGAAATAAAGCCATGAGGTTGTCATTAACCCTTGGACTAAATATTTGTCCCCCTTTCTTTCTGGGCCTATAGTAGGACTGCACTCCCCGGTCTGGTTGTGGTTGTGTGGGCGTAGGGAAAAAATAATACATCGTGAGTGGAAGTAAAGTGTCACTTCCTAGAGGAATCTGCCACTGTGAGAATTTTCAGATCTCCAAGTTACTACTTGAAATTGTGACTGCTCCTTCTACCTGGGTCCTTGAGTAACTATGATGAGAGAAACACAACACTGGTCTGTATACCTGTGATAAATAGGCCTTTTTCATTTTAAATCCCTGTGCTTTGGAGTTTGTCATTCCAACTTATATAGCTTATCCTGATACATACAAGTAAAAATACATATGAATAAAAGATATTTTATGTGCCCATGAAATTAAATTGTTTGACTTCTCCCAAGACAGATGACACTCTTTTTTTCTTTCCCCTTCCTTCCTTCCTTCCTCTCTCTCTCTTTCTTTCCTTCCTTCCTTCCTTCCTTCCTTCTCTCTCTCTTTCTTTCTTTCTTTCTTTCTTTCTTTCTTTCTTTCTTGACAGAGTCTTACTCTGTCTGGAGTGCAGTGGCATGATCACGGCTCACTGCAGCCTTGACTTCCCAGACTCAGGTGATCCTCCCACCTCAGCCTCCTGAGTAGCTGGGACTACAGGCACGAGCCACTCTCCCAGCTAATTTGTTTTTGTTTTTGTAGAGATGATGGGACAATGGCTATGTTTCCCAGGCTTGTCTGAAATTCCTGAGCTCAAGTGATCTACCCACATTAGCCTCCCAAAGTACTGCGATTAGAGGCATGAGCCACCATGCCTGGCCTGTTATTCTTTTCATCTCAATAACATAAAAATTGGAGAATAAAAATGTAGAGGCTGGGTGCGGTGGCTCATGCTGTAATCCCAGCATTTTGGGAGGCCAAGGCAGGTGGATCACTTGAAGTCAGGAGTTCAAGAACACCCTGGCCAACATGGTGAAACCCTGTCTCTACTAAAAATACAAAAATTAGCCGGGCATAGTGGCGGGCGCCTGTAATCCAAGCTACTCAGAAAGCTGAGGCAGGAGAATTGCTTAAACCCAGGAGGCAGAAGTTGCAGTAAGCCAAAACTGGGCCACTGCACCCCAGCTGGGGCAATAGAGAGAGACTCCATCTCAAAAAAAAAAAAAAAAAAGTAGAGGCTGGTCAAATGGTTTTACCTATAGTGCCTGTTATATATGCCTAAAGTATATGCTTATGTGTGTATTCATATTGATTTCAACATTTTGCCTGAGGGTGGAAAGTTCACCTAGCTAAACTATTATGAGCCTTGGAATGGTATTTCTTGCCCTTGAGAAGGACATTAAAAACATGTAAAGGAATATGTCTTAGCCTCTGCGGGAGATTTCCAGACAATCTCTTCCAACAATGGAATAGAAGTCCCTTCTTTTGTCATGTTCTACAACTTTCTTGAGCCAGAAATTGTTGGCTTATTCTGCAATTTATGAAATTACTTTCACTCATGAAATCATATGAGAGTCATCCAAAATTAGACCAAAATATGTTTTATTAGAACTCAAACAAAAGAATAGATTCCTCCCTCAATATATTAGGAAAAGGCACATTTAAATGTATGAGACAACAGGGCCAGAACACAAAAGCTGTAAGCAGAGTAAGGTGTATTCTCACTCAAACATGGAAATACATCACAGAATTTAAAAGGCCCATAGCCAGGGGAGGACTTCTGAGCCTAGGACTTCGAGACCTGCTTGGGCAACATAGCATGACCCTGTCTCAAAAGAAAAAGGCACGTAACTTTTAACATATCATTTTTAGAAAAAAAAGGTTTATAGTATCAGTGTCACTTTCCCTGTAAGGAGAAAAAAATTCATTAGCTGTGTCAGGGGAAATTTGGATGCTCAAAGAGAATTTCTAAGAATTCTATATGAAACATAGCCTACATACGTGTCATGAAAATACACTAAGAATATGGAACCCATACAATTTCACCTACTTATACAGGTAATGGAAGATCTAAGACATTCCATTTTCACTAAAAAGGATTTATTTTTATTTTTTTGAAGAACGGGCAAGAATCCATTACAACAGAAATGGAGGAGAAGTTCATAATAAAAGGAATGGAAAGTATAAAGGCATGATGTAAGGAAACAAGTGAAAAGGTATTTTAAGAAAACAGACAATAGGCTGTTTCTACTGGAGTATGAGTATGGGTGAGCACTGCAAAATAGTAGAATAAATTGTTGAGTTGGATCTCATTTGGTAATGCATTTGAAATAAAGGGATTTGCTTTGAACCAAGACTGGTTCTAAGCCTGGAACTACAGAATAAGTTCCAAAATTGGGTGTCTAAGAACTCTGAATACCTCTCCAATATTTACCAGTGGTCAAGTCAAACTCGTTTTGCTCATTAATGGTATAAATCGGCTGGAGCTGAGAATTGACATTATAGAGAATGTTTTTGAGACAGATCTTGCTCTGTCACCCAGGATGGACTTCAGTGGCATGATCTCAACTCACTGCAACCTCTGCCTCCTGAGTTAAGTGATTCTGCTGCCTCAACCTCCTGAGTAGCTGGGGTTACAGGCACCCGCCACCATGCCCAGCTAATTTTTATTTTTTTAGTAGAGACGGCTTGCACCATGTCGGACAGGCTGGTCTCAAACTCCTGACCTCATGTGTTCTTCCCACCTTGGCCTCCCAAAGTGCTGGGATCACAGGTCACTGCACCCAGCCTAGAGTATTTCATGTACATTCATATAAAAAAGAAGCACTGGTTTCATAAAACAAATGTACATTATATGAGATTCCACTTCATAAAAGCATGTATGTGCACCCCAATACTAAACTGGCCCTTTTAACAAAATATCAGACTTTGCCCTACTTAACTGGAAAGATTATCTATATTTTATAAAGAAGAGAAATATATTAACATAATCGTAAGGCTGTGATTTCCTCTTTTTTGCAAAAACTATCTTTGAAAAGTATTACTGAATTGATAACATATATATGGAGAGATTTAAAATACTAGATAAGGGAGCTTATTCCGATGAATTCACAGAAAGGTAGGAATTTTAGTCCACTAAAAATATAAATAAAAATTATCAATTCACTTATTTGGATACAGCAGTCATGCCAGAGTTTGTAAATATAGTGAAATCATTGAAGATTTTTTTTGCCCTCAAAACTGAAAAAATGGCAGTGTACCTTGTGAATTTTTTAAATGAAAAAAGAATACGAAATGATGAAGACCCTTATTTGATGATGAAAAACTAGAAAACCGAAATGTAAAGGGGAAAATGTGAGTATTTGGTTCCTTCCAGCAAATTAAAGACAGGGTACATAGATTCAAGAGGTTGCGCTTTGAGGATAAATAGCTGGGCACTGTGCAGTTTTCCAAGACAACCTCTGGGCGCCGCTGTCGACCAAAAGGAAGTGAAGGCTTCTCAATTCTGCAGGAGCGTCAGGCAGGGTGCCTTCCTGCTTTGTCGGGTGCACTGAGCACAGACGCTGCTCCTGTTCACCCTCGAGCGCCTAACTAATAAGTCCTAACTAAGCTCAAATCACAGAAGTCCAGGGTGCTGCCACTGCTTTTTAAAAAACATCCCAAAGGAAAGAAGCTCCGCGGAGAGTTCCTGAAATGCAGAGAGCCAGAGAAGCCGAAATGATGAAAAGTCAGGTACTGTTTCCCTTCCTGCTGTCTTTGTTCTGCGGCGCCATCTCCCAGCAGATCCTATACACGATTCCAGAAGAGCTAGCCAACGGCTCACGGGTGGGGAACCTTGCCAAGGATCTGGGGCTCAGTGTCCAGGAGTTGCCAACTCGAAAACTGCGGGTTAGTGCAGAGGATTATTTCAACGTTAGTTTGGAGAGCGGGGATTTGTTTGTGAACGGTAGGATAGATCGAGAGAAGATTTGCGGAAGGAAACTTGAGTGTGCACTAGAATTCGAAACAGTCGCTGAAAACCCAATGAATGTTTTCCACGTGGTTGTTGTAATCCAAGATATTAATGACAATGCACCACGTTTCGTTGTCAAAGGCATTGACTTAGAAATTTGTGAGTCAGCCTTATCCGGGGTAAAATTCTCTCTGGATTCTGCGCAAGATGCAGATGTGGAAGGCAATTCACTGAAGTTATACACCATCAACCCCAATCAATACTTCTCTCTGTCAACGAAGGAAAGTCCTGATGGAAGTAAATATCCAGAATTACTGCTGGAAAAACCTCTAGACAGGGAACATCAGAGCTCTTATCGCTTAATCCTGACTGCCATGGACGGCGGGGACCCGCCTCTAAGCGGCACCACCCATATCTGGATCCGAGTCACTGATGCCAATGATAATGCCCCCGTGTTTAGCCAGGAGGTATACAGGGTTAGCCTCCAAGAAAACGTACCCTGGGGAACCTCCGTGCTGAGGGTGATGGCCACAGACCAGGATGAGGGCATTAATGCAGAGATCACCTATGCCTTCCTCAATTCCCCAATAAGTACCAGCCTCTTCAATCTCAATCCAAATACCGGCGACATCACAACCAATGGCACACTGGATTTTGAAGAGACAAGTAGATATGTGTTGGGTGTGGAGGCCAAGGATGGAGGAGTACACACAGCTCACTGTAATGTTCAAATAGAAATTGTTGATGAGAATGACAATGCCCCAGAGGTGACATTCATGTCCTTCTCTAACCAGATTCCAGAGGATTCAGAGCTTGGAACTGTAATAGCCCTCATAAAAGTGCGAGACAAGGATTCTGGGCAAAATGGCATGGTGACAAGCTATATTCAGGAAGAAGTTCCTTTCAAATTAGAATCCACCTCGAAGAATTATTACAAGCTGGTGATTGGTGGAGCCCTAAACCGGGAGCAGACAGCAGACTACAACGTCACAATCATAGCCACCGACAAGGGCAAACCAGCCCTTTCCTCCAGGACAAGCATCACCCTGCACATCTCCGACATCAACGACAATGCACCTGTTTTCCATCAGGCCTCCTATGTGGTCCATGTGGCTGAGAACAACCCACCTGGAGCCTCTATTGCACAAGTAAGCGCCTCCGACCCGGATTTGGGACCCAACGGCAGCGTCTCCTACTCTATTCTGGCCAGTGACCTGGAGCCGCGGGAGCTGTTGTCCTGCGTGTCCGTGAGCCCGCAGAGCGGGGTGGTGTTCGCGCAGCGCGCCTTCGACCACGAGCAGCTGCGCGCCTTCGAGCTCACTCTGCAGGCCAGGGACCAGGGCTCCCCCGCGCTCAGCGCCAACGTGAGCCTGCGCGTGTTGGTGGGCGACCTCAATGACAACGCGCCACGGGTGCTGTACCCCGCGCTGGGACCCGATGGCTCTGCACTCTTCGATATAGTGCCACGCGCCGCAGAGCCCGGCTACCTGGTGACCAAGGTGGTGGCGGTGGACGCAGACTCAGGACACAACGCTTGGCTGTCCTACCACGTGCTGCAGGCCAGCGAGCCCGGGCTTTTCAGCCTGGGGCTGCGCACTGGTGAGGTGCGCACAGCGCGTGCCTTGGGCGACAGGGACGCGGCCCGCCAGCGCCTGCTGGTCGCTGTACGTGATGGAGGACAGCCGCCACTCTCCGCCACCGCCACGCTGCATCTAATCTTCGCGGATAGCCTGCAAGAGGTATTGCCAGACCTCAGCGACCGCCCTGAGCCCTCTGACCCCCAGGCAGAACTGCAGTTTTACCTGGTGGTGGCCTTGGCCTTGATCTCAGTGCTCTTCCTCCTCGCGGTGATTCTAGCGATCGCCCTGCGCCTGCGACGTTCCTCCAGCTTCTACACTGAGGGCTGCTTTCAAACGGGTCTCTGCTCCAAGTCCGGGCCCGGAGTTCCTCCCAACCACAGCGAGGGGACTTTGCCCTATTCCTACAATCTATGTGTTGCCTCTCATTCTGCAAAGACAGAGTTTAATTTTCTCAACCTGACACCGGAAATGGCTCCCCCTCAGGATCTGCTGTATGATGATCCTTCTATGGTTGTATGTGCCAGTAATGAAGATCACAAAATCGCTTATGACCCTTCTTTGTCTTCGCACGTGAGTTTCTGCAAATCTAGTTAAATTTTATATATTGCGGCCGGGCGCAGTGGCTCAAGCCTGTAATCCCAGCACTTAACCAGGCTGAGGCAGGTGGTTGAGGTCAGGAGTTTGAGACCAGCATAGCCAAGATGGTAAAACCCGGTCTACTAAAACTACAAAAGTTAGTTGGGTGTGGTGGCACGCGCCTGTAGTCCCAGTTACTCAGGAAGCTGAGAGAGGCGGATCGCTTGAGCCAGGGAGGTGGAGACTGTAGTGAGCCAAGTGTGTGCCACTGCACTCCAGCCTGGGTGATGGGAGGGAAACTCTGTCTAAAAAAACAAACAAACAAAAATTATATATTGCATTTTCTTCTTATTGGTGTATAAGTAATTTTGATTTTCTTTCGTTGTTCTAGTGATGGTATCTACTGGGGGAGGGGGTACTGGATAGATGGAGATTGCTTTCTTGATTGCTCAGTAGTCTTGGCAATTTAATTTTCAGTCTTTACTGTTGGCATTTCTGTATGGTTGGCAAATCTTGCTAAAGAGAACTGTTTCCTAGATGTTAACACTTAGTAATAGCAGTGCTTTTTCTTAGTTGATATGCGATACTGTATTTTCAAGTCATTTTATTCTTAGCTCTTTATAAACGTATTTAGAGTTCTTCCCGCCCAAGTTAAAGTTTATGTTCATCTTCATCAATTACATTCTAGTTTGTCTTTTTGCAGCAACATGTATGTATGCATGCAACATGTATGTTTAACACAGCCTTCCAATTATTAAGACTCTTAACACTTTGTCTCATCACAAGTAGCAAATATTGTCCAATTTTACATTTGCATCACTAATTTTGGGTCAATATTATTCCCACTCTATAATTTCAGTCAATGATATTTCATAATTTTCTTAACCATTCCTAAATTATTTATTTCCATGCTCTTTCTATTTTGTCTCTATTAAAACAAGGAATGTAATGAACATTTGGGTTTATAAAGCGTTTTCCATACTTCTTGTTTCTTTAATATAGATTTCTGAGGAATTAGTTAAATCTATAAACATGCTGAGTTTTTTTAATGCATACTGTCAAATTTATTTCCAAACATCTTATTTCACCTGTCAATCATCCGCAGTTTGTGCAGTCTTTGAGGATTGTGAAAAACACCTTTAATCTACTCTCTCAAAGTCTGAGGGTTTTTAAATTCTGTATAGCTAATGCCCTTTTGTATGAGTCATTTCTACTGCTAATTGTTAAGTAAGGAATAAGCTTAAGAGCTGATGTACTGCTTTATCTCAAATTTTCACAGATTAGTAAATTACTGTAAGTATTCATAAGCAAGAAAGCGATGGCCCATGCAATCATAATCCATGTTCGGCTACCAAAACATTGCCTTTTACTGGCTATTTCTAAAATTAGAGCTAAAGTAAAGTTAGAAATTGTAAAATGATACTGAATGTGTCATGTGAAAAAAATCACTAAACTATTATCTGCACTTTATAGTTCTTCAGTCTAACTTTTCTTTTTGTTTCTTTTTTATTTTTAAGATCAGAGTTATTTACCCATTGTTTTAGGCTTTGCATTTGAACTGGTCATTCATAAAACATTGAAAGGTTTCATAAAAGTTACTACTCTATGAAAGGTATTGTTCTAAAGATTGAGAACACATTGTGAACAAGATAGTCATATGCATAGCTTGTGGCCAAGAATCTACTGTATACAAAATTAAGGAGCAAATTCTCTTCCCAAACCTATTATCCTATTTGTCAATCTCATTTGTACAGGGTAAGGCTAACTCTTGAACAGTAGGTGAGTTTTTTGCAAGGGAATTGAAGCGTTGCCCCAGGTTCTAGAGGGTCAACTCATGTGAGGAAACTTATTACTGCATAAATTGGGACTAAAGCCAGACCTCCAAGTTCCTGTCCCACTGTCTTTTTACTTATCTGTCTCATCCATTTTTCAAGTCCACCTTTGTCTTTAGGAGAGATAATTATGTCCCTCACACAATACGCTATACTGAGAATGGGCTGTGGGGATGAACAATGTGAAAACTGAAAAGAGGCAGAACATATCTTAGAAAAAAAAAATCGTCATATTTTCTCTAAGAAAATAAATAACTTCATAAAGTTTACTGCACAGGAAGACTTGGATCATTCTTGAATTTTCATTGCAAATCAAAAACAGGAATTTGACTTTTATTATCTTGGGAGAAATAGGAATAGAAACGTGTATAAAAAATAAACTTTTTTTAACCAAGAATAAATTGCAGTAACAGGTTAAGACTCTGGGTGTCGCTGTTCACCAATCGGGGGAAAAGACAAACCAGAAATTTAATCAGAATCACAAGATTTCTGCAGCACAAAGCACTGGCTCTGGAGCTTTATGAAAGCTTCAAGCGGAAGCCCTGAGAGCTCCGGCTGTGAATGCACTTTATTTTGGACCCAGAAGATCCTGGGGCTCCTCCGGCCTCGACAGAGGGAAAACCGAAGCACAGGCGACTCCGCGGCGGGGTTGTAATGGCGGCGCCTCCTGCTCGCCCAGACCACACACGGCTGCTCCAGATCTGCCTTCTCCTGGGGGTTCTGGTGGAAATCAGGGCCGAACAGATCCGCTACTCGGTGTTTGAGGAGCAGGAAGAAGGCTCAGTGGTGGGCAACATCGCCAAGAACCTGGGGTTGGCGCCCCGGGAGCTGGCGGAGCGCGGAGTCCGCATCGTCTCCAGAGGTAGGACGCAGCTTTTCTCCCTGAACCCTCGCAGCGGCAGCTTGGTCACCGCGGGTAGGATAGACAGGGAGGAGCTCTGCGACAGATCTCCAAACTGTGTGACAAACCTGGAGATTCTTCTAGAAGATACAGTGAAGATTTTGCGGGTAGAGGTGGAAATAATCGATGTTAATGATAACCCACCCAGTTTTGGGACAGAACAGAGGGAAATAAAAGTTGCTGAAAATGAAAATCCTGGGACAAGATTTCCTCTTCCTGAAGCTTTTGATCCGGATGTAGGGGTAAACTCCTTGCAGGGTTACCAGCTCAACTCAAACGGTTACTTTTCCCTGGACGTGCAAAGCGGGGCCGATGGGATTAAGTACCCAGAGCTGGTGCTGGAACGCGCTCTAGATCGCGAGGAAGAGGCGGTTCACCACCTCGTTCTCACGGCCTTCGATGGAGGTGACCCGGTTCGCTCTGGCACTGCTAGGATTCTCATAATACTTGTGGATACCAACGATAATGCTCCCGTGTTCACTCAGCCCGAGTACCACGTAAGTGTTCGTGAGAACGTTCCTGTAGGCACTCGGCTACTCACCGTAAAAGCCACTGATCCAGATGAAGGAGCCAATGGAGACGTGACGTATTCTTTCCGGAAAGTAAGAGACAAAATATCACAGCTATTTCAGTTGAATTCTCTGAGTGGGGATATAACAATATTGGGGGATCTAGATTATGAGGACTCTGGATTCTATTACATAGATGTAGAAGCCCATGATGGGCCTGGTCTCCGAGCTAGAAGCAAGGTACTGGTGACAGTTCTGGATGAAAATGACAATGCACCAGAAGTCACAGTTACATCTCTCACCAACTCAGTCCAGGAAACTTCTTCCCCGGGTACAGTAATTGCACTTTTCAACGTGCATGACAGTGACTCAGGAGGAAATGGCCTAGTCACATGTTCTATTCCAGATAATCTGCCATTCACACTTGAAAAGACCTATGGAAATTATTATCGGTTGTTGACACACAAAACACTGGACAGGGAAGAGGTCTCAGAATATAACATCACTGTAACTGCCACTGACCAGGGAACTCCTCCACTGTCTACAGAAACTCATGTTTCACTGCAGGTGATGGACATCAATGACAACCCACCCACTTTCCCTCATGCTTCCTACTCTGCCTACATTCCTGAAAACAACCCCAGAGGAGCCTCCATCTTATCTATGACTGCTCAAGATCCTGACAGTGGTGACAATGCCCGAATCACTTACTCCCTGGCCGAAGACACCTTCCAGGGTGCACCTCTGTCCTCCTATGTCTCCATCAACTCCAATACTGGGATCCTATATGCACTTCGCTCCTTCGACTATGAGCAGTTTAGAGACCTGCAGCTACTGGTGACAGCCAGTGACAGTGGAGACCCTCCACTCAGCAGCAATGTGTCACTGAGCCTCTTTGTGCTGGACCAGAACGACAATGTCCCTGAGATCCTGTACCCCACCTTCCCTACAGATGGCTCCACTGGTGTGGAGCTGGCACCCCGCTCCGCAGATTCCGGCTACCTGGTGACAAAAGTGGTGGCAGTGGACAGAGACTCAGGCCAGAATGCCTGGCTGTCCTACCGCCTACTCAAGTCCAGCGAGCCGGGACTATTTGCAGTGGGGCTGCACACAGGCGAGGTGCGCACCGCACGGGCCCTGCTGGACAGAGACGCGCTCAAGCAGAGCCTTGTAGTGGTCGTCCAGGACCATGGCCAGCCCCCTCTCTCGGCCACCGTCACGCTCACTGTGGCTGTGGCCGACAGCATCCCAGATGTCCTGGCTGACTTGGGCAGCCTCAAGCCTTCAGCAGACCCAGACGACTCGGGCCTCACACTCTATCTCGTGGTGGCAGTGGCCGCTGTCTCCTGCGTCTTCCTGGCTTTTGTCACGGTGCTGCTAGCACTCAAGCTGAGACGCTGGCACAAGTCACGCCTGCTTCACGCTGAAGGCAGCAAGTTGGCAGGTGTGCCTGCCTCGCACTTTGTGGGCGTGGATGGGGTTCGGGCTTTCCTGCAGACCTATTCCCACGAGGTCTCCCTCACCGCGGACTCGCGGAAGAGTCACCTGATCTTCTCCCAGCCCAACTATGCAGACACGCTGATCAGCCGGGAGAGCTGTGAGAAAAGCGAGCCTCTTCTAATAACTCAGGATTTACTTGAAACAAAAGAAGACGCTAGTCTTCAGGTGAGTCAATCTTATAATAGATCATACCACACTGAAATATAGACAAAGAGTTGTGTAAATGTCTCCCATTATATATGTAATATATCAAATAAAGGTGCCTCTTTTAATATTTTATTGCTTTAAAGAAAACTTGTGGATGACCTTTCAATAATGATCAACAGTATTTACCACACAAAAATGTTGTTTATTACTCATCCTTTTTGGTCTTCATTCAATTGTAGTTTCAACCAGAATTTTCTAATTTTACAACTCTGAGCCACCTTATTTCCTTAAATTTCCTTTTCTGTGCTGGGCGTGGTGGCTCACACCTGTAATCCTAGCACTTTGGGAGTGTGAGGAGGATGGATTGCCTGAGCTCAGGAGTTCGAGACCAGTCTGGGCAACATGGTGAAACCCAGTCTCTACTAAAATACAAAAAGTTAGCCAGGGTGGTGGTGCGCACCTGTAGTCCCAGCTACCCTGGAGGCTGAGGCATGAGAATTGCTTGAACCTGGGAGGCAGAGGTTGCAATGAGCTGAGATCATGCCACTGTACTCCAGCCTGGGCGACAGAGCAAGCCTCTGTCTCCAAAAAGTAAAATAAAATAAAGTAAAATAAAGAATAAATTTCCTTTTCCCTTAGGTGTTCCTGAAAAGATACAAGAGACCTGTGAAATAGAAGGCAATTGTGTAAATTCACATTTACAGTATTCTTTCTCATAAAGCTATTGTTGGATCTGGACTTAGGGTTTTTTAATTTCCTATTTTCACACTGTACCATGCTTTGCTTGAAGTTTACTTTTCCTTCCTTGAAAGGGTATTTTGCATTATAATAGGCAACGTCAACTTAAGAATACTGGCAATTTATGAGTTTAACTTTTAGATATAACTTTAACAGGATATTTTCTCAATAAACTGGTATATTTCAAATATTTTCTTGTTGCTGTTCTGAGATGCCCCAGAAGTGACTATGCGTGATTCCTTTGGTGCACTCCTGTGATTATAAGAAATATTTCCAAGTTAATTTCACTCATATTTAAGTAGATTCTAGGAGTAACTTTAATAATTTTTAAATTGCCTATCATGACATCACTATTGAGACTTTCTTGATTTCTAAGGAAAATATAAGTTTTTGGAGTCTTTTCTCTTTTCATCATGTGAGCCTCTTTCAAAGATTGAGTTACTTGGGTTCTGGACTGATATGATTTACGCTGCTTAGTAAGGTGGCCTCATCCCTATTGCTAAAAATTGCTTTCAGATATTTTTGTCATCGTGTGGCTCTGGGATTATTTTATATGAGGGAAAATATTTTGTGTGTAGGGGATATACAACACTTGTTCTTTGTGCTTTCATTTAGTTCTGTGAGTTAATTCAAAATTGATGAATGCATATGCTTACACAAATTAGTGTAATTTGATAACTGGAAGTTGTAGCGATAGACTGTAGAATATGCCTCAATTTGACTTACAAAGGAGAGTTTTAGTTTCTACATGGTTTTGTATTCATAGAAAGTTGTGGTGCAATACATAGAGTAAGCTGGAATATGATATGATGCAGTTACCTGGCTTGGGGAGCAGAAAGCAGAAATAACAAGTGAATGTTGAGAGACAACTCACATCTGAGGAGAGATTGTTTAAAGTAATTAAGCCATAAAATATAATTTGGAAATGCTCAATTGGCCTGAAACTGTGTCAAGCATATTCAGGTGCTGGCATTAAGAATATATTCCAGAATGAGAGTGCCACATGTTTTAAAGGCCTAGGAAAGCAGTAGATAATTTATAACCTAAAATCAAATTTTTTTAAAAATGTGTTTTTGTTAGAATGGGCAGTGGGTTTCTTTTAGCAAATAACAATTTTGATTAAACAAACTGTTGTATATTCATATTACGGACTACTAGATAACTATATTATGGGCCACTAGATAACTATAAGAAATCAATGGGAAAGCTCTCTATGTACTGATATGATCTTTAAGATATAACAAATAAAAAAGCAATGTGCAGAACATGGTATGTTGTATGCTTACATTTGTGTAAAGAAGGAGACAGAATATTTATAAAAATCCGTTGCACTATACAAGACATATCTCCGGAAGGATACCTAAGAAACTTTAACACTCATTTCCCCTGTGAAAGCATTTCTCCTCATCTAAAGCAGGGAGGAAAGGAAGAACCTATGCTGAATGCACATTTTGAATTTGGAACTATATGAATATTTCACATATTTTAAAACAAATGAAAACTTTATTAATTAAAAAAAAAGAAAAAAGTTCTTAGCAAACGTTGACAAGCCATTGGTGCAGTTTCCTGAGAAAACCTCTGAGCGTCGCTGTCGGTCAAAAGAACGAAGAGAAGCGTTTGGAAGCCTCTTAGAGGGGAACTTCCTGCACAAACCAACCACACAGAGGAGGCCAGTATAGATTCGGAAACAGAAAACAAAAGCAGGAAGAGTGATTAGCCCGGATTCTGCCATCCTCGGAAGGCTTATTCCTCCTATGGGCAAAAGAGCAAAGGGAGCCGGAGGGAGACAGAGGATGAAGGCGAGCGCAGGGAGGTGCGGGCTGCTGCGGTGGCTGCAGGTACTGTTGCCCTTCCTGTTGTCTTTGTTCCCCGGGGCTCTCCCAGACCAGATCCGCTATTCAATTCCAGAGGAGCTGGCCAAAAACTCGGTCGTAGGAAACCTCGCCAAGGATCTGGGGCTCAGCGTCCGGGACTTGCCGGCCCGGAAGCTGCGGGTTAGCGCGGAGAAGGAATATTTCACAGTAAACCCAGAAAGCGGGGACTTACTTGTGAGTGACAGAATAGACCGAGAACAGATATGCGGGAAGCAGCCTCTGTGTGTTCTGGATTTCGATACTGTCGCTGAAAATCCACTAAATATTTTCTACATAGCAGTAATTGTGCAGGATGTAAATGATAATACCCCACTATTCAAACAGACTAAGATTAATTTAAAAATTGGCGAATCCACTAAGCCAGGTACAACATTTCCACTTGACCCAGCCCTGGATTCAGATGTTGGTCCTAATTCACTACAAAGATATCACCTTAATGACAACGAGTACTTTGATCTCGCTGAGAAACAGACTCCAGATGGTCGTAAATATCCTGAGTTGATTCTAAAACATTCTCTGGACAGAGAAGAGCACAGTTTCCATCAATTGGTCCTCACAGCTGTGGATGGCGGAGACCCACCTCAAAGTGGCACGACCCAAATCCGAATCAAAGTCACGGATGCCAACGATAACCCTCCAGTGTTCAGCCAGGACGTGTACAGGGTCACCCTGAGGGAGGACGTGCCTCCGGGCTTCTTTGTACTTCAAGTGACGGCCACCGACCGGGATGAAGGCATAAACGCGGAGATCACCTACTCCTTTCATAATGTGGACGAACAAGTGAAACACTTTTTCAACTTAAATGAAAAAACAGGAGAAATCACGACAAAGGATGATTTGGATTTTGAGATTGCAAGTAGTTACGCTCTCAGTATCGAAGCAAAAGATCCTGGAGATCTAGCAGCCCACTGCAATATCCAAGTGGAAATTCTTGATGACAACGATTGTGCACCTGAAGTTATTGTGACTTCAGTATTTACTCCCCTACCAGAGGATTCGCCACCAGGAACAGTCATCGCCTTGATAAAAACGAGAGACAGAGACTCTGGAGAAAATGGAGAAGTTTACTGCCAAGTGTTGGGAAATGCCAAGTTTATTTTGAAATCTTCCTCAAAGAACTATTACAAACTAGTGACAGACGGCGCCCTGGACCGGGAGGAGATCCCAGAATACAATCTCACCATCACAGCCACCGACGGGGGCAAGCCGCCCCTCTCCTCCAGCATAATTGTCACCCTGCACATCTCCGACGTCAACGATAATGCCCCAGTTTTCCAACAGACTTCCTACATGGTTCACGTGGCAGAGAACAATCCTCCTGGCGCCTCTATCGCTCAAATCAGTGCCTCTGACCCTGACTTGGGCCCCAATGGCCAAGTTTCCTACTCCATCGTAGCGAGCGACCTGAAGCCGCGGGAGATTTTATCCTACGTGTCCGTGAGCGCGCAGAGCGGGGTGGTGTTCGCGCAGCGCGCCTTCGACCACGAGCAGCTGCGCGCCTTCGAGCTCACACTGCAGGCCAGGGACAAGGGCTCGCCAGCGCTCAGCGCCAACGTGAGCCTGCGCGTGTTAGTGGGCGACCTCAATGACAACGCACCACGGGTGCTGTACCCCGCGCTGGGGCCTGATGGCTCCGCCCTCTTCGATATGGTGCCACGCGCCGCAGAGCCCGGCTACCTGGTGACCAAGGTGGTGGCGGTGGACGCAGACTCAGGACACAACGCTTGGCTGTCCTACCACATGCTGCAGGCCAGCGAGCCCGGGCTCTTCAGCCTGGGGCTGCGCACGGGTGAAGTGCGCACAGCGCGTGTCTTGGGCGACAGGGACGCGGCCCGCCAGCGCCTACTGGTCGCTGTGCGTGATGGAGGACAGCCGCCACTCTCTGCTACCGCCACGCTGCACCTAATCTTCGCAGACAGCCTGCGAGAGGTATTGCCAGACCTCAGCGACCGCCCGGAGCCCTCTGACCCCCAGGCAGAACTGCAGTTTTACCTGGTGGTGGCCTTGGCCTTGATCTCAGTGCTCTTCTTCCTCGCGGTGATTCTGGCAATCTCCCTGCGCCTGCGACGTTCTTCCAGGTCAGACGCTTGGGGCTGCTTTCAGCTTGGTCTCAGCTCCAAGCCTGGACCTGGGGTTCTCCCCAGTTACAGTGAGGGAACGTTGCCCTATTCCTACAACCTGTGTGTTGCCTCACAATCAGCCAAGACAGAGTTCAATTTTCTGAACGTAACCCCGGAATTGGTTCCCGCACAAGATCTCCTCTGTGACAATGCCTCTTGGGAACAAAATACAAATCATGGAGCCGCTGGGGTCCCTTTTGCCTCAGATACTACTTTGAAGGTGAGCTTTAATTAATTTATTTTCACTTCTGGTTTTACTGTTTCATCTAATTTGGGTAGGAAGTTCCATTGCATATTTCTTTGTCTGTAAGTTAGATTTGGCCAATGTTGTGCCTTAATTATCTTAATCTTATCTAACTGAATTTTAAGTGTTTTCTCTCTGAAGTGTGAGATTTATTTACCCATGAATGCAAACCTTTATCACATGAGATACTGCACTGTATTTCTTTTTCTTCCTCATCTTTACATTACTTCTCTCTGCAGATTTGTTACTGTTGAGACTTTAGGCAATTACTTTCACCTTCAGGCTCTTTGTTATTCAAATTTTAGTTTTACTTCCTCTTAGAATCATAGTACTTCAGAGTAAAGAGAGTCTTCATTTTAGTAGTCTTTGGAAATTGGGAACCAAAGAAGAAAGACTTTTGCATAATGGCATGGCTTGTTAATCACAGGGCGTGGGTAGGACATTGTCCCATTGACTTGAAGACCAACACTCAGTAAGCTAAATGTCTTGGAATCACAAATGTATTTCTAAAGGACAGGCAATGTTTGAGGTCTGAGGTGTCTGCTAGAAAGAGTGCATTTAACAAATGTGAGAAATCATTCTCTAATATGCATTTTAACAAATTGCTCTTGAGAAAAATTACACATTGAGAAAAATCTTACAACCTATGTTCACATCATTTTCTACAAAATATTACTTAAAACTTTGCTTTTGAATTTCCCAATTATATAGAATTTTTATTTTCTTAGTTTTATATGAAAGTGTTATTAAATGAAATGACTTTCTGAAATGTCCTTTTTTTCAATCAAGAGGTTTTTCTATTTCTGTTGTCATATAAAGATGATAGCAGTAAATATCTGTCTCAACATAGAAAGGCCACTCAGTACTGCTCGACAAGTATCTGGTCATGCTTTCCTGCATGGATGATGAAATAAAACCCCATCCTCCACAGTTACTATACTGGTTGTCACTGGAACTACAAATATTTGAACATGGTAATAGAAAAACATAAAAATGCATAGTTAACCCAACTCAAACGCTGTCTGAGATAGTGGAGAGACTTTCTCAAAGTCCTCACAAGTAACAAAGATCTTTATTTCTTCTGCATATGACAGCTAATATAACTTACATAAATCAGTAGGCCTGTTTGGAAAGGTGCATGGAGAACTGGGTTTGTTTCCTTGGTATTCTTATGTGCAAATAAGCACGTTTTCCTAAATGTATCCTAATAAAGAGATGAAATCTTGAATCCTACAAAGGTAAGAATTTGAATGTCCTAATTTAATGGACTAAATATAGATAAGAGATAAATAAAGGACATAGGCTCCCCCAATGACGCATTAAATAAAATTTTTGTAAGGTATTGGAATCTAATAATCATATTGATCTCAGGGATTGTGGAAGTCTTGCTATTCAGAATTAAAGCTGAATTAACGGTCATAAACAATGTTTCACAGTTAAACATTAAGGATATGGCAACATTATTAGAAATAAAATTATAACTAAAACTTAGGAGAAATAAAAATGGAATGTGGTGCAGTCACTGGTTAGGACTCTGAGCGTCGCTGTTGACCAAATTGGGAAAGAAGCTGCCGCAGAGGCGACCCGACTCTGCTCCCTCCATACTAAACACACAGAACAGACAAGCTCCTAGGAAAACCCAACCCTCCACGCCCATTTTCGTCAGGGAATATGTACCCATCGGCTTTAGATAAATAAGGAAACAGCACGCTGAACCAGAACTAAGAGAAAATTGGGCAGAGAGAAGGCAATGGCGAGTCCACCTAGGGGCTGGGGCTGCGGAGAGCTGCTGCTGCCCTTTATGCTCCTGGGGACGCTGTGCGAGCCAGGATCTGGGCAGATCCGCTACTCGATGCCGGAGGAGCTGGACAAAGGCTCCTTCGTCGGCGACATAGCCAAGGACCTCGGGCTGGAGCCCCAGGAGCTGGCGGAGCGCGGAGTCCGCATCGTCTCCAGAGGTAGGACGCAGCTTTTTGCCCTGAACCCGCGAAGCGGCAGCTTGGTCACCGCGGGCAGGATAGACCGGGAGGAGCTCTGCGCTCAGAGCCCGCTGTGTGTGGTGAACTTTAACATCTTGGTTGAGAACAAAATGAAGATTTATGGAGTAGAAGTAGAAATAATCGATATTAATGATAACTTCCCGCGTTTCCGGGATGAAGAGTTAAAAGTAAAAGTTAATGAAAATGCGGCTGCAGGGACCCGGTTAGTGCTTCCCTTCGCGCGGGATGCAGATGTGGGTGTGAACTCCCTCCGGAGTTACCAGCTCAGCTCCAATCTGCACTTCTCTCTGGACGTGGTAAGCGGAACTGATGGACAAAAGTATCCGGAGCTGGTGTTGGAACAGCCCCTAGACCGCGAGAAAGAGACCGTTCACGACCTCCTCCTCACAGCTTTAGATGGCGGAGACCCGGTACTCTCCGGCACCACGCACATCCGTGTTACAGTCCTCGACGCAAACGACAATGCGCCCCTGTTCACCCAATCTGAGTACAGCGTGAGTGTTCCAGAGAACATACCTGTGGGCACTCGGCTGCTCACGCTAACCGCCACGGATCCAGATGAGGGAATAAACGGGAAATTGACCTACTCTTTTCGCAATGAAGAAGACAAAATTTCGGAGACTTTCCAACTTGATTCCAACCTGGGGGAAATCTCAACTCTACAATCACTGGACTATGAAGAATCCAGATTCTACCTCATGGAAGTGGTAGCTCAGGATGGAGGCGCTCTTGTTGCCAGCGCTAAGGTGGTGGTCACAGTACAGGACGTGAATGACAATGCCCCCGAAGTGATCCTCACCTCTCTGACCAGTTCGCTCTCTGAAGACTGTCTTCCCGGAGCTGTAATCGCGCTGTTTAGCGTACATGATGGTGATTCTGGAGAAAATGGTGAGATTGCATGCTCTATTCCTAGGAACTTGCCTTTTAAATTGGAGAAGTCAGTTGATAATTACTATCACCTATTAACAACTAGAGACCTGGACAGAGAAGAGACTTCAGATTATAATATCACTTTAACCGTCATTGACCATGGAACCCCGCCCCTCTCTACAGAAAGCCACATACCCTTGAAAGTAGCAGACGTCAATGACAACCCACCCAATTTCCCTCAAGCCTCCTACTCCACCTCCCTCCCAGAAAACAACCCCAGAGGTGTCTCTATCTTCTCTGTGACAGCCCATGACCCCGACAGCGGCGACAACGCTCGAGTCACCTACTCCCTGGCTGAAGACACATTTCAGGGGGCGCCCTTGTCCTCCTATGTCTCCATTAACTCTGACACCGGTGTCCTGTATGCGCTGAGATCCTTCGACTATGAGCAGTTGAGAGACCTACAGTTGTGGGTGACAGCCAGCGACAGTGGGAACCCTCCACTTAGCAGCAACGTGTCGCTGAGCCTGTTTGTGCTGGACCAGAACGACAATGCGCCCGAGATCCTGTACCCCGCCCTCCCTACAGACGGTTCCACCGGCGTGGAGCTGGCGCCTCGCTCCGCAGAACCTGGCTACCTGGTGACCAAGGTGGTAGCGGTGGACAAAGATTCAGGCCAGAACGCTTGGCTGTCCTACCGCCTGCTTAAGGCCAGCGAGCCGGGACTCTTTGTGGTTGGGCTGCACACGGGCGAGGTCCGCACAGCGCGGGCCCTGCTGGACAGAGACGCGCTCAAGCAGAGCTTCGTGGTGGCCGTCGAAGACCATGGCCAGCCCCCTCTGTCAGCCACCGTCACGGTCACCGTTGCCGTGGCCGACAGGATCCCTGACATCCTGGCGGACCTAGGCAGTATCAAGACCCCCATTGACCCTGAGGATTTGGACCTCACACTCTATCTTGTGGTGGCAGTGGCTGCAGTCTCCTGCGTCTTCCTGGCGTTTGTCATCGTGCTGCTGGTGCTCAGACTGAGACGCTGGCACAAGTCACGCCTGCTTCAGACTGAAGGCAGCAGGTTGGTGGGTGTGCCCGCCTCGCACTTTGTGGGCGTGGATGGGGTTCGGGCTTTCCTGCAGACCTATTCCCACGAGGTCTCCCTCACCGCGGACTCGAGGAAGAGTCACCTGATCTTTCCCCAGCCCAACTATGCAGACACGCTCCTTAGTGAAGAGAGCTGTGAGAAAAGCGAGCCTCTTCTGATATCTGATAAGGTAGATGCAAACAAAGAAGAACGACGAGTTCAGGTTAGTTTTCTCTTTCGATAAGGATGACCTGAACATTTTCATTTGTTTCCTTTTTCATGTTTCTGTCATATTCAAAATCAGCTAGTTATGTAAATAGTGGAACATTATTTGCTCTATTGGAGATTAATTTTTCTTTTGTAATTCATGCTTTCTCCATTTGTTTTCAAATTCTGTTTTGGGAAGTCTAGCTGATATCTGTAGACTTAAGTGAAACAAATACCTTAAAGGAAAGTGGTTAAATATAATCATTTTACCCAAATATTTTGTTATATTGGAACTGCAGTTCTATTAACAGAAAAGATGTTTTATTAATTCAAATTGTTAGATATATTGTTCTCTTTCGAGTGTCTGCCTAGACACCATTAGTGAATGTGTTTTGGAAAAGATAATGTGTAGGACTGATATTTTAGTCTACCTGAAATTTGTTTAAGGAAATAATTTACAGTATTTACGTAGATCAGTGGAAAGGTACAGAGAACTTCTGGGTCATAAATATCAGAAAAGAGGCCGGGCGCCGTGGCTCACGCCTGTAATCCCAGCACTTTGGGAGGCCGAGGCGGGCGGATCACGAGGTCAGGAGATCGAGACCATTCTGGCCAACACGGTGAAACCCCGGTCTCTACTAAAAATACAAAAAATTAGTACAGGGCCTGGTGGCAGGCGCCTGTAGTCCCAGCTACTCAGAAGGCTGAGGCAGGAGAATGGCGTGAACCCGGGAGGTGGAGCTTGCAGTGAGCCAAGATCGTGCCACTGCACTCCAGCCTGGGAGACAGAGTGAGACTCCGTCTCAAAATAAATAAATAAATAAATATCAGAAAAGTAGATTCAATTTATATTGATGATAACATGTAGCATTCTAAAGTCTGGAAAGTTTGTGTTAAGCCATGTAGTTATTGGATATGTGGGCTTGTTGAGAGAAGAAATCGTGTAAATGAACCTCAAAGTTGGGCTTCGTTCTGTGACATTAAGCTTCCAAAGAGTTACATACTGCTGCATTCAATAAATGTAAATATGTCACACACCTGGCATCTTCTGTTATAGATAAACCCTTTACTTATTAGAATCAATACCTACTGAAATGTTAGCGTTTCTTTAAGTGTAGATGCAATTCTTCTTTATTACTTGAGTCTAAGGTTGTATTTGAAAAAAAAAGAATTCAACTTAAGGATGGTTCAAAATTTTAAATTTCATATCTAATGTATGTGCTCATCTTAAACTAATAGATTTGTCTTAATGAAATACTGGTCTATGTGCCTCAAATTCCAGGAGGGTGTGTTATGTAATGAAAGAACTACTAGATTTCCCTTCTGCATCTGATTTGCTGAAGATGATTTTCAGATGCTTCTTATTAAAATATTCTTAATCCTTCCAATTTTGTACTTTTAACACCTTAAGCACCTTAAGCATCAGCTTCAAATAATGACTAAATAAGGGGAAAAGGTAATAAAATATTACAAATGGGATATTAAGCTACATTACTCAACCACATGAAAGGTTAATTGACACATTAAAGAACCTAAGACCACTTGATTTTTATTTTTTAAACATTGTTAAAGAGCATTCAAGTATATCTATATCTATATACATATACACACACATATATATACACACATATGCACACACAAACACACATACACACACACACGGACATTCTGACCAAAAGGTAAAATGTACAAACTCACCGAATAGTGAATGCAGCCAAAGAGTAATAAGAGAATCTATACAATAGGTGTCGACATCATTCACTCCTATGTGAAAACTTGCTTTTCCATTATTATTTTAAAGAAAATGTTATAAGCTTCTTAGAGTAGGGTGTTTGGGAAAAAAGTAAAGGTTACAGATTTGGGTACATTTCCTCTGAGTTAAATTTTTTGTGCAATGGAAAAATATCTTTAAACCCTCTATAAACTACTAACAGACTTTATAAAATGCTTGATCCATACATTCTGAATGTATGTACTATATATACCATATACTTTTAAATATCTGAATCTTTAGTTTTATATGTGTTCTGAAGAATAATTTTTCATACTAATTGAAGTATTCATACAATGAGCACTTGGCATTGTGTTGGAAGGCACTTGCTTTTGGAGCAAAGTCTTGAGTCAGTTATATTTTTGATGTTTGTATAAAGGTGACAATGAGTGGCTGTCTAGAATTCTGGATACCGTGAGTAGTTTAAGATGCTGTAATGCTTTTCCACTATAAGGTGAATTCAGTGTGGAACTCATTGCTTGTTGCTGCACACTTGCCTAGTTTTAGAGTAACAATACATTATGTAGGCTAAAGATAATTTCTTTAGGAAGATTTTCTGGTTTGGAAATGGAATTAAAACTGTAAGACACCTGTCAGAAACATGGAAAATGGCATGTTATTGACCAGGGAAAAGTGTAAATAACAAAAGTTGGGATGATCAGATGGTTAACTGAGGGCCAAGGAAAAGTGGACAGGAAGATTACTTATATAATTAAATAATATAATTATAAGGACTTACAATTCACTCCCCAATCCTAATAACGCATCATTGTTAGGCTACTTGAGAAGAAACAGTACAGTTCAGGACAATTGTGATGTAGTATGAAAAAACATCCTTTGTAAAAGTTTCTCATTTGGGCCAGGGTGGTTCATGACTATAATCCCAGCACTTTGGGACGCTGAGGTGGGAGGATTGCTTAAAGTCAGGTGTTCAAGCCCAGCCTGGGCAACATAATGAGACCCCACCTCTATAGAAAAAAAAAGTTTTCAATCATGCTTATTTAATTAAAAGTAGACACTTGGAAACAAAGGAAAAGAGACCCTCTTGCTTCTTACTATACTTCTATTTTATAAGGTCAATCATTTCCTCATTACCCGTAACCTCTTTTGGGGGGAGATAATAAAGATAAAAGAGAAGAAAGTGAAACATAGAATAAAACTAAAAGCTATGAGATTATAACTTTTAGAAGTTAGAAGAAAAGGAAATAGAATGCAATAAGAATACACGTGAAGCTGATATTTCAAGCCTCTTTATACTACGTCTTCTGCCATCACCAAAAATAGCTTTCATTTGTATGATTTTCTATGTATTATTTTATTTGGCCTTCATTTCTACTAGAGTAAGCAAAGAAGATATTATTATGGCCATTTTATGAAAATGGAAACTAAAAACATGACGGGATTGAGCAAGATTATCTCTGCCCTTTGACAAGTAAAAGGTACTTCATTTGGATGGTTAAAGCTCAAATTAAAAGAAATAACAGACTAAAGACATAGTAAATATATTTAATGTTTTTTAAAAGTCCTTTTAAAATGGGAAGAAAGTATCACTATCAGTACACTGCCGATTTTTCTCCTAACTGGCTCTTTATTTGGAGCTGATTTAGTCACCACTACTGCAGTTCTGCAGCAGAGGCGCCGGGTGCCGCTCTTGGCTAATGCTGTGCAAAATATTGGCTCCTCCCGCCGCAGCCAACTCGGAAGAAAAGTGCACTCTCTATCCGGCTTCCTGCAGCGGAGACACCCATTAGAGAACCCAAGCACCAAGACAAAGCAAACAGTTTGTTCTGCTCAGAGAACTCTTGGGATTATTTAAAGATCTCTTGTCCTCGGATTTAGAAAGGCAAAGGCGCACAGAGCGGGATGGGAAATAGCCCCGGATGGAGGGGCCCAGCAGGGCGGAGGCGAATGCTATTTCTCTTCCTGCTCTCTTTGTTAGGCCAGGCGCTCTCCGAACCGATCCGCTACGCTATTCCCGAGGAGCTGGACAGGGGCTCGCTGGTAGGGAACCTCGTCAAGGACCTGGGGTTTGGCGTGGGGGATTTACCTACTCGGAACCTGCGGGTTATTGCAGAGAAGAAATTTTTTACCGTGAGCCCCGAAAATGGGAACTTACTTGTGAGCGACCGTATAGACCGAGAGGAGATTTGTGGCAAGAAGTCGTCGTGTATTCTGGAATTTGAAATGGTTGCCGAAAAGCCTTTAAACTTTTTTCATGTAACTGTGCTGATCCAGGATATTAACGACAACCCACCGACCTTTAGCCAAAATATCACTGAACTGGAAATCAGCGAACTGGCGCTCACTGGAGCCACATTTGCCCTGGAATCTGCGCAAGATCCTGATGTAGGTGTCAATTCGCTGCAGCAGTACTACCTCAGCCCTGATCCGCACTTCTCTTTGATTCAGAAGGAGAACCTGGATGGCAGTAGGTACCCAGAGCTAGTACTGAAAGCACCCCTGGACAGGGAAGAGCAGCCACATCACCACCTGGTCCTCACAGCTGTGGATGGGGGCCAGCCCTCCAGAAACTGTACCACCCAGATCAGGGTAATTGTCGCAGACGCAAATGATAACCCCCCAGTATTTACTCAGGACATGTACAGGGTCAATGTTGCAGAGAACCTGCCCGCTGGCTCCTCGGTATTAAAAGTGATGGCCATTGACATGGATGAGGGCATCAATGCCGAAATCATCTATGCCTTCATCAATATTGGTAAGGAAGTGAGACAACTGTTCAAGCTGGACAGTAAAACGGGGGAACTCACCACTATTGGAGAACTGGACTTTGAAGAGAGAGATAGCTACACAATTGGTGTGGAAGCAAAGGATGGTGGACATCACACTGCATATTGTAAAGTACAGATTGATATTTCAGATGAAAATGACAATGCCCCGGAGATAACCCTGGCTTCTGAATCCCAACATATACAAGAAGATGCTGAGCTGGGAACTGCTATTGCCCTGATCAAAACACATGATCTAGATTCTGGATTTAATGGAGAAATCCTATGCCAACTAAAAGGAAAGTTCCCCTTTAAAATCGTTCAAGATACCAAAAACACATACAGGTTGGTGACAGATGGAGCCCTGGACCGGGAGCAGATCCCAGAATACAATGTGACGATCACAGCTACCGACAAAGGCAATCCACCGCTCTCCTCCAGCAAGACCATCACTCTGCACATCCTTGACGTCAACGACAACGTTCCGGTTTTCCACCAGGCCTCCTACACGGTGCATGTAGCTGAGAACAATCCGCCTGGAGCCTCCATTGCGCATGTCAGCGCCTCGGATCCCGACTTGGGACCTAATGGCCTTGTCTCCTACTATATCGTGGCCAGTGACCTGGAGCCTCGGGAGCTGTCGTCCTATGTGTCCGTGAGCGCGCAGAGCGGGGTGGTGTTCGCGCAGCGAGCCTTCGACCACGAGCAGCTGCGCGCCTTCGAGCTCACTCTGCAGGCCCGCGACCAGGGCTCGCCTACGCTCAGCGCCAACGTGAGCCTGTGCGTGTTAGTGGACGACCGCAACGACAATTCACCGCGGGTGCTGTACCCAGCTCTGGGGCCCGACGGCTCCGCGCTCTTCGATATGGTGCCGCGCGCTGCAGAGCCTGGCTACCTGGTGACCAAGGTGGTGGCGGTGGACGCAGACTCGGGATACAACGCCTGGCTGTCCTACCACATTCTGCAGGGTAGCGAGCCCAGGCTGTTCAGCCTGGGGCTGCGCACGGGTGAGGTGCGCACGGCGCGTACTTTGGGCGACAGGGAGGCCGCCCGCCAGCGCCTGCTGGTCACTGTGCGTGATGGAGGACAGCCGCCTCTTTCAGCCACCGTCACGCTGCACCTAATCTTCGCAGATAGCTTGCAAGAGATACAACCTGACCTTAGCGACCGCCCCACTCCCTCTGACCCTCAGGAGGAGCTACAGTTTCACCTAGTAGTGGCGTTGGCCTTGATCTCAGTGCTTTTCCTCCTCGCGGTGATTCTGGCAATCTCCCTGCGCCTGCGACGCTCCTCCAGACCCGCCACTGAGGGCTACTTTCAGCCTGGTCTCTGCTCCAAGACTGTACCTGGAGTTCTCCCCACCTACAGCGAAAGGACTTTGCCTTATTCCTACAATCTGTGTGCTGCCTCACATTCCTCAAACACCGAGTTTAAATTTCTCAATATAAAGGCTGAAAATTCTGCACCACAAGATCTTCTATGTGATGAAGCGCCTTGGTTTGAAAGTAATGACAATCCAGAAATGCCTTCTAATTCAGGCAATTTGCAAAAGGTGAGTTTCTTCAAACCTTTCCTTCCATAAATATAATTGGGTTTCGATTCATTGATTTAGAGATAAAAAGAATACAGATTAAATATTCCCTGATTACATTATTTTATTGATTTTCTGGTGTAGAGTAGGGTGTCTAGGAAATTCTTTGTAGAATTTCCTATATAATATCTGCGTTGCAGTTGTTCTTTCATAGAAAGCCTCCTTTTGATAGTCTTGAAACTTTTGTTAATCCTAATACACTATAATCTGAAACATTTTAAATACAGTATTATCTCACACTGTCATTTTCAGGCATATCTATCCAGAATTAGACACAAATCTGCACAATTAAGTGGTTTACTTAGTTTTAATGCAGTCAATCCTAAAATATATGAAACATAATGTATATCTTAACACATTCTTAATGTAAGCTATATATAATATTTTTGCTTCCCTTTGCATGTTTTTAAAAGTATACACAGATGTTGCCTATGTCACGGCAGTTTTTAATTTCTATGCTAATCAAAAGAAATAATGGCATCTAAAATGGCAACTCTTGTAATGGGCACTGTAATGAATTGGTTCAAAACGTGTTTGTGTGGCATATGCCTGTAGTCCCAGCTACTTGGGAGGCTGAGGTGGGAGGATCCCTTGATCCCAGGAGGTTGCCGCTGCAATGAGCTATAATTGTGCCCCTGCACTCTAGCCTGGGAGACAGAGCGAGACTTTGTCTCAAAAAAATGTGTCTGTGGTTGTTGGTACCCTTACTGAAAATGGGACTAGAGTAAATGATGGTGAAATGTGATGATAATTCAAAATTTACAGAAGATTGTAATATTATTTCTGTTCCCCAAGGTCCTAAGAGATATTTACATAAAAAATGAATGGTAAACTTCCGAGAACATTTAAAATTATTCAAAATAATCTCTTGCACTCTTCTAAATGCTTCATTATCTTGGGGAGGGAAATATTGAGTGTCATCTCTGCAGATTTAGCAGAAATAGAATTCTCTGTGTGATAGTTTCACAAAACGATGCAGTATTAAGTTAGGACTCTAAGCGTCGCTGTTCACTAACCTGGGCAAGCAAATCAACGGAAACTCAAGTTACATCCTCCAACCACAAAGCAAATCAGACGGGAAAGCAGGAAAGCTGTGCAGAAATTCTGACCTGAAACGCTTCGCATCTGGTCTCTGCTTGTTGAAGGACCTTCACCGCTATTTCTGAGAAGAGCAAAAGTGATGCAGACCTGCTCTTCCTCTTCTTAATCCCAGAGAAGTCTCTAATAAGCCAGTAATGGCGCCTCTACAGAGGCATCCGCAGCGCAGCGAGCAGGTCCTGCTCCTCGCGCTCCTGGGGACACTGTGGGGGGCCGCGGCAGCGCAGATCCGCTACTCTATTCCCGAGGAGCTGGAGAAAGGCTCCTTCGTAGGCAACATCGTCAAGGACCTGGGACTGGAGCCCCGGGAGCTGGCGGAGCACGGAGTCCGCATCGTCTCCAGAGGTAGGATGCAGCTTTTCTCTCTGAACCCGCGAAACGGCAGCTTGGTCACCGCGGGTAGGATAGACCGCGAGGAGCTCTGTGCTCAGAGCCCGCGGTGTCTGGTGAGTTTTAACATCCTTGTCGAGGATAAACTGAATATTTATCCCGTGGACGTGGAAATAGTGGACATTAATGACAATACACCCCGATTCTTAAAGGAAGAATTGGAAGTGAAAATTCTCGAAAACGCAGCTCCATCCTCTCGTTTTCCACTAATGGAAGTCTATGACCCTGATGTGGGAATGAACTCCCTTCAGGGCTTTAAGCTCAGTGGTAATAGCCACTTCTCAGTGGACGTTCAAAGCGAAGCCCATGGGCCCAAGTACCCGGAGCTGGTGCTGGAGGGCACACTGGACCGGGAAGGAGAAGCCGTTTACCACCTGGTCCTTACTGCCATGGATGGCGGCGACCCTGTCCGCTCAAGCGTCGCCCAAATTCTGGTAACAGTTCTAGATGCGAATGACAATGCTCCAGTGTTTACTCAGCCTGTCTACCGTGTAAGTGTTCCTGAAAACCTGCCAGTAGGCACACCAGTGTTGGCAGTAAATGCCACGGACCAGGATGAAGGAGTCCATGGGGAAGTAACTTATTCCTTTGTGAAGATTACAGAAAAGATCTCACAAATTTTCTGTTTGAATGTTTTGACTGGAGAAATTTCAACTTCCGCAAATCTAGACTATGAGGACTCGAGTTTTTATGAGCTGAGTGTTGAAGCCCGGGATCGGCCAGGTCTTCGAGACAGAGCGAAAGTCTTAATAACTATCTTGGATGTCAATGATAATGTACCAGAAGTGGTTGTTACATCTGGAAGCAGAACAATTGCTGAAAGTGCACCTCCGGGAACAGTAATCGCTCTTTTTCAAGTGTTCGATCGAGACTCTGGCCTGAATGGCCTGGTAACCTGTTCCATCCCGAGAAGTCTCCCATTTGAATTGGAAAAATCAGTTGGCAATTATTATCGATTAGTGACAAAGGCAGCTCTAGACCGGGAAGAGGTATCCTTGTACAACATCACTGTGACAGCCACGGACAAAGGAACACCACCTCTGTCTACAGAAACAATCATCTCTATAAATGTGGCAGACACCAACGACAACCCGCCTACCTTCCCCCACTCATCCTACTCAGTCTATGTCCTTGAAAACAACCCCAGGGGTGCCTCCATCTTCTCTGTAAATGCACTGGACCCAGACGTGGACCAGAACGCCCAAGTCTCCTACTCACTGGCAGAAGACACCCTCCAGGGGGCGCCCCTGTCCTCCTACGTGTCCATCAACTCCGACACTGGGATTCTGTACGCCCTGCGCTCCTTCGACTATGAGCAGTTGAGAGACCTACAGCTGTGGGTGACAGCCAGCGACAGCGGGGATCCTCCACTCAGCAGCAACGTGTCGTTGAGCCTGTTTGTGCGGGACCAGAACGACAATGCGCCCGAGATCTTGTACCCCGCCCTCCCCACAGACGGTTCTACTGGCGTGGAGCTGGCGCCCCGCTCCGCAGAGCCCGGCTACCTGGTGACCAAGGTAGTGGCGGTGGACAGAGACTCGGGCCAGAACGCCTGGCTGTCCTACCGCCTGCTCAAGGCCAGCGAGCCAGGACTCTTTGCGGTGGGGCTGCACACTGGCGAGGTGCGCACGGCTCGGGCCCTGCTGGACAGAGACGCGCTCAAGCAGAGCCTCGTGGTGGCCGTCCAGGACCATGGCCAGCCCCCTCTCTCCACCACTGTCACGCTCACCGTAGCTGTGGCGGACAGCATCCCCGAAATCCTGGCCGACCTGGGCAGCCTTGAGCCCTCCAACGTTTCTCACAACTCTGACCTCACATTGTACCTGGTGGTGGCGGTGGCCGCGGTCTCCTGCGTCTTCCTGGCCTTCGTCATCGTGCTGCTGGCGCTCAGGCTGCAGCGCTGGCACAAGTCACGCCGGCTGCAGGCTTCGGGAGGTGGCTTGGCGAGCATGCCCGGCTCGCACTTTGTGGGCGTGGACGGGGTTCGGGCTTTCCTGCAGACCTATTCCCACGAGGTCTCACTCACTGCAGACTCGCGTAAGAGTCATCTGATTTTCCCCCAGCCCAACTATGCCGACAGGCTTATCAACCAGGAGAGCTATGAGAAAAGCGAGCCTCTTCTCATAACTCAGGATTTACTTGAAAAGAAAGGAGACCCCAGGCAACTTCAGGTGAGTTTCTTTCCGCCTAAGCGGAAGAGTAATCTGATCTTCCCGCAGCCCAACTATTCAGACAGGCTCATCAGCCAGATCGGCTGTTATAAAAGCGAACCACTTTTGGTACAGGAAGATTCGTGATTTTGTAAAGTAGAAGACTCCCTTGTTCAGGTAAGGGTATTGTTTTCATTGGTTGACAGGAAAATTAAAGATTATCTTTGATTAGTGCTTAGTTTTCTTAGTCCTTTGCAGAGAATCACATAATTCTAATGTTTTTCTTTTATATCAAAAGAATGTTCTGAAGTCTTAATTTTGTGGGGGAAAATAATGCATGTCCTACTTTTTCTTTACCTTTCTCTTCTTGGCAAACTATTTGTGTCTTGGATTGAGTACATCTCGTTTCTTAGGTTTTTTCCTACTATGTGACATTTGTAAGGTTCTTTCTTTTTCTAATGTGGGAAAAAAATAACCTTAATTTAGGTCAGTGTTAAAGATCAAGATCTTGCTTTTAGCTAGCATGGTGGCTCACGCCTGTAATCCCACCTCTTCAGGAGGCTGAGGCAGGAGGATCCCTTGAGACCAGGAGTTTGAGACCAGCCTGGGTGACATAGCACGACTCTGTCTCTACCAAAAAGAAAAAAAAATAGCCAGATGTGTGGTGTACACCTGTAGTCCCAGCTACTCAAGAAGCTCTGGTAGGAGGATTGCTTAAGTCCGGGGGTTTGAGGCTGCAGTGAGGTATAATTGTGTCACTGCACCCTAGTCTGGGAGACAGAATGAGACTCTTTCTCTCTCAAAAAAAAAAAAAAAAAATTTTTGTTTTTTCTTAGTGTTACTTAATAATTATAAATGACGGAGGTTCATACAAGAGATCTTTCACCTTTACTACTTAGGAATCAAAAATTATTTTTAAAAAGATAAGAATCATTGGTAACTGCAGCAGAGAACACCTGATCTTTGGTGTTAAAAGACCTGAATAACATTCCTGTAACTATCTGTCATTTACTTGGGCCAGTTACAATCGCTGTTATCTTCCAATTAAAATTAAGATTTAAAAGACTTCCCTTATCAGAGATGGGATCTCCCTCTGTTGCCCAGTCTGGAGTAAAAATCCACTTGTAACTGCTGCTCACACAGTGTGTATCCAGGGCAACTTGAATCTGTGTTCCTGGGTTGCGATCCTAAAGCTTGGCTCAAATAAGCTCTACTTATATTATTTTTTAAAACAAGACTTTCC
Organism: Pongo abelii; assembly: GCF_028885655.2. Lineage (NCBI taxonomy): Eukaryota > Metazoa > Chordata > Mammalia > Primates > Hominidae > Pongo > Pongo abelii. The sequence goes on from NC_071989.2 coordinate 149,740,162, forward strand.
TTATCTAACTGACTCAAATTCTAAGAAAATAATTTTATAACTTTTTTTCAAACTATAAAGCAGCATAGTGAACACGTATTTGTTGACATCACCATTATTATAATTATCGGGTTGTTAACAATAACTAAGCACCGATCCTGTGTGCCTACTACAATGTCTTTTGCATACTGTGTGCCTGATAGTATTTAAAAGTGAAAATAGCCAGGTGTGGTGGCTCACGCCTGTAATCCCAACACTTTGGGAGGCCAAGGCAGGCGTCTCACGAAGTCAGGAGTTTGAGACCAGCCTGACCAACATGGTGAAACCCAGTCTCTACTAAAAATAGAAAACTTAGCCAGGTGGGGTAGCATGGGGCCTGTAATCGCAGCTACTCAGGAGGCTGAGGCAGGAGAATCGCTTGAACCTGGGAGGCAGAGGTTGCAGTGAGCCAAGATCATGCCACTGCACTCCAGTCTGGGGGACAGAGTGAGACTCTGCCTCAAAAAATAATAATAATAATTAATAAATAAAGAGTGAACATGAATTTTTAAACATGCTCGGTTTTATGTCTGCTTATAGGACATATCTCTAAAAATAGATGACTGACTGGTGAATAGGAGAACATATGTTAAGAGGTTCAAATAAAAATTTAAATATTTTAGCATTTTAACCCAGACAATAAGGCTTTCATCATATAGGAACTCTTTATTGAAATATTTCAAGAAAAAAGGGATTATCATTTAGAAGACTGATTAGTCTTATTTATTATGACTGAAATGTGCAAACAGAATCATTGTTTCATGAACAGAAAACAGCAGAGTTTTTCACTGTCAATGATGTTTGAATAGAAAACGGATCACTAAGGAGATAGGAGATTCTGTTATCGACAGTCTTCAAAAGTAAGTTGATGGCCCTGGAATTAATGGAGTACAGGGGATTCTATAATTTGATGACTTGTTGAACTACATTATAGTCAAGATTTTTTTTCCAGTCATGAGTTGGAAGATTCTACAATCTGGTGGTATTATAGAATGGATTGGCCACTTGTGCATCTGAATTTGTTATGAATGTGTAAGAAAAAAGTAATTGAGAAGATACCTTGAAAATAAATGAGAACCTCCTTTGTAACCTGACTTTGTCAATCTTCATAATGATAACATTGAGTTGATGTGTTTTTAAATAAGGTGCTAAGAGTAATATGTGTTTTTCTGAACCAATATTGTGGTATTTACATTTGAGAAATTGTTATAGATTTATTTATTTCAAGTTTCCAAGGGTATATACCTAAACAAGAGATCTAATCATACACATCTTCAAAGCTCATTTTCTTGTATCTTTGTGATATAATTTGATAAAATAACAATTTTAAACAACTTGAATCTTGGATATTAGTCTCATGAGTTAGATGGGCTGTTATACATATGATTATTTCATAAACTCTGAAAGTGTGAATGTTATTTTACTATACCACCAATTTGGGATGTTAAACTACATCTTGAGCATTTGTTGTTATAGGGAAAGCTCACTAACTACTTTTCATGGAGATCAGGCTGGTTTATTTTATTCTCTTATTACCTGTGACCATTTCATTTAAACAAATAAAATATTTCACTGATGAAAAAACTACCAACTTCTACTCTCACAAAAGTAATTCATTCTTGTGGACTGACCAACTGTTAAACATCCTGGCAATCATGAAATTTGCTAAGTTATGGCTAAATGAATTTCTTTAATCCACCTGCAATACAGATCATTAATAATAAGATAGGCTATCTGAGGTTTTGAGAGTTCAGTATAGAATTTTGAAGCATCAGGAAAAAAAACTACCAAATGATTGTCTTATTCTTATTTTATGGTCTGTGAAAAACTTTTTTTTTTTTTTTGACAGAGTCTTGCTCTGTCTCCCAGGCTGGAATGCAGTGGTGTGATCTCCGCTCACTGCAACTTCCTCCTCCTGGGTTCAAGCGATTCTCCTGCCTCAGCCTCCCAAGTAGCTGGGATTACAGGTGCATGCCACCATGCCTAGCTAATTTTCATACTTTTAGTAGAGATGGGGTTTTACCATGATGGCCAGGCTGGTCTCAAACTCCTGACCTTAAGTGATCCACCGCCTCAGCCTCCCAAAGTGCTGGGATTACAGGCATGAGCCACTGAGACCTGCCTGAAAGGCATTCATTTCTGATCAGGCTTCTGTTGAGGTGGCAATTGTCAAAGGGGAAGGAGTAAAATCTCAGAGGAGAAACATTGGAAAATACCTATATCTTTGCTTGAGAATGAAAATCTAAATGGAACTTCAAAGAACTGTTTTGTTGTTTGTTTTTTAGAGAAAAAAAAAAAAAAAAAAAAGGTCCCAAAAAGAAAAGAGAGAAGATAATCAATTCGATGCCCAGGAAGCCAAATAGACTTTACATAGAATTCTTTTTAATGCAACCAAACAAATGGTCAGGATTCTTCCCAATATCTTAGTCAACAATAATATACACTCTTTAAACTATGAAATGATTTCAATTTGATACAATGAGCTTATGTTAGATTTTATTAAACATATCTTGGTGGTCTAGTAAAGATCTTTAATATTTAATTTTATGATGTTCGGTAACTTAGAAAATGTAAATGCTAGAGATAATGAAGCCATTTACTCCGTGGGGTATGTATGCTTTGTGTTCAGAGTAGTCTATAATTTAATTTAACTAGATCTTATTTCTTTTTCTCCAAAGAAGGTACCAAGACACAATAAGTTAATTGAGACTTTTTTAAAACAGTAGAATAAGAAACAAATGTGAGATGAAACTATGAATTTTGAGGCATCAGGTAGAAATGGATCAAGACATTGAGAGCTATAACCTCCAAACATGAAAGTTTGTTTGAAAATGTCTACAAGTACTTATGTTGTTTAATAATCATACACTTTGCTTGCCTCAGCAAGAAGTTCAAAAGTACTATTAAACAAATAGAATTTAACTCCAGTTTACAGAATTCATCTATAATACCTCTATTAGTTCTTTTAAACAAAATTTATCTACTTTGTGAATGCAAAGATAACTATGGATTATTTTGATAGATCAAAACAGAATCTCCTTCAAAGTGTTCCCTGTATTCTGGAGCAATGCCACCAGAAAGCAGAAATAGGTTACTTAGGAGTCTCCCACAAAACTAAGTTAAGCTTTCTTAGTGTTAGTTCTGGATTCTCCTCCTGGTTCCACCAACTACTCTCCAGGACCTAGAAGAATTTACAAACCAAGGCCGTTTCTTTTCAGGTCTTTATTCCAGGGCAGGTCATTCTCTTTTATTCTGCAACTATGTGAAAGGAGCTTTCTTTTCTTTCTGCTAGCAGAGGGTAGGCTTGAATCCATCAATAATTTAGTTTTACTCTAGCAACATCAGTGGAGAGATGAGTACCTCTAAGGATCCTGTCAGGACAGTCCTGCATTTTGCTCAAATGCTGCCTAGAGATCCCTGTTTTCTCAATTACACTAGAATAGAGTAGGATGAAGATTTGAATTCATACTAGGATGAATACTTGAATTGAATTGCATAATGAAAAGAATCAGCCAATCCATTATCCAGTTTCTTATGAATTCACAGCCCAGTAGGATCTCTGCAGGTTTCTGCCTTCTGTAGAAAATGGGTTGCTTCTATAGCTGATTGTTGCAGCCAAGACAAACAGTGATTTCTTTCTTTTTTTTCTCACAAGACTGGGAGTGAGAATATTTGGATTCCGACATTGTTCTACTACTATATAATCAACAATCAGGAACCAGGCAAGGCAATTCCCTCTTTCTTTCTTTCTTCTTTTTTTCTTTTTCTTTTTTTTTTTTTTTTTTTTTTTTTTTTGGCAGAGTTTTGCTCTTGTTGCCCAGGCTGGAGTGCAATGGTGTGATCTCGGCTCACCACAACCTCCGCCTCCCGGAAAATCAAGCGATTTTCCTGCCTCAGCCTCCTGAGTAGCTGGGATTACAGGCGCGCGCCACCACGCCCGGATAATTTTGTAATTTTAGTAGAGACGGGGTTTCTCCATGTTGGTCAGGCTGGTCTCAAACTCCTGACCTCAGGTGATCCGCCCGCTTCAGCCTCACAAAGTGTGGTATTACAGGTGTGAGCAACTGCACCTGGCCCCCCCTCTCATTTTTTAAACGGTTAAAATGAAGGTGTTAGACCGTCTCTAAGGTTCTATACAATAAAAAATTTATTAAAATAGGTCTGTATATTTTACAACAATTTTGACTTTCTGAATCTTGCATCATGGTGTCTAGAACATATGTGTTCAATTAATACTGAATTAATTAAAATTTATATACACTGATGTAAATATTTTCTACGTAAAATCTTTCATACATATTTAAATAAAATTTACCTTTTTGCCTTCAATGACTGATTTTCCCATGTGCAATAACGTGTGAGTCAGTGCCCAAAAGAGTCACTTGAAAGTTGCAAGGCAAAGCAGTTTTTTAAAAATTATCTAAGATTATCAAACACCCGTCCATGAACACTGTTGCATTAATTCAGTGTCTTAAAAAGGATTTTTAATTATCAGGGATATCTAGAGCAAAGAAATCTAACAGGGAAATTTTGAAAGATGAAACAATTTTCTATGAAATCAGTGTATTGTGTGCATCAATCTGGTGCAGTAACTTAGTAAGGACTCAGAGCGCCGCTGTTCACCAACCGGGAAAAATGGTGCGAGAGATCCCACAGAAACCACCGAGTTTTACAGCACAGAGAAACGACAGATTGCGATAAGCCCTCTTCCAGGCTACACTAAACTCAAGCCTCTATCCTGCTGGATTCTGCGCTCCCCTTCCTAAGACAGAGGGGTCCACCCGGATACACCCGCATTCTGCAGCACTTCCCCAGACCGGCGCCTAAGCAAGAGAAGCAGGACGACTATGGCGGCTCAGCCGAGGGGCGGGGACTACAGAGGATTCGTCCTGCTCTCCATCCTCCTGGGGACCCTGTGGGAAGCCTGGGCAGGACGTATTCTCTACTCCGTGTCGGAGGAGACGGACAAAGGGTCCTTTGTGGGAGACATCGCCAAGGACCTGGGGCTGGAGCCCCGGGAGCTGGCGGAGCGCGGAGTCCGCATCGTCTCCAGAGGTAGGACGCAGCTTTTCGCCCTGAACCAGCGCAGCGGCAGCTTGGTCACTGCGGGCAGGATAGACCGGGAAGAGATCTGCGCTCAGAGCGCGCGGTGTCTGGTAAACTTTAACATCCTGATGGAAGATAAAATGAATCTTTACCCTATAGACGTGGAAATAATAGATATTAATGACAACGTTCCAAGATTCTTGACGGAAGAAATAAATGTAAAAATAATGGAGAATACAGCTCCTGGGGTTCGGTTTCCGTTAAGCGAGGCTGGGGATCCAGATGTGGGCACGAACTCCCTCCAGAGTTACCAGCTCAGCCCCAATCGCCACTTCTCCCTGGCTGTGCAAAGTGGAGACGATGGAACTAAGTACCCGGAACTGGTGCTAGAGCGGGTGCTGGACCGGGAGGAAGAGCGGGTTCACCACCTTGTCCTCACAGCCTCTGATGGCGGCGACCCGCCCCAATCCAGCACCGCCCGCATCCAGGTGACAGTGGTGGATGTGAATGACCACACGCCTGTCTTCTCTCTGCCTCAGTACCAAGTAACTGTCCCCGAGAATGTGCCAGTGGGCACAAGACTGCTCACGATACATGCTATCGACCTGGACGAGGGAGTCAATGGGGAAGTGACATATTCTTTTCGGAAAATAACTCCTAAACTTCTACAGATGTTTCATCTGAACTCGCTTACAGGAGAATTATCAACTTTAGAAGGATTAGATTATGAAGAAACTGCCTTCTATGAAATGGAGGTTCAGGCTCAAGATGGTCCTGGTAGTCTGACAAAGGCAAAAGTACTGATCACAGTTTTAGATATAAATGATAATGCTCCAGAAGTGACTATGACGTCTTTAAGTAGCTCAATCCCTGAAGACACACCTCTTGGGACAGTCATTGCTCTTTTCTACCTACAAGACAGAGATTCTGGAAAGAATGGTGAGGTGACCTGCACCATTCCAGAAAACCTACCTTTTAAATTAGAAAAATCAATAGATAATTATTATAGATTGGTCACAACCAAAAACTTGGACCGGGAAACACTCTCTTTGTATAACATCACACTGAAAGCCACAGATGGTGGAACTCCTCCCTTGTCCAGGGAAACTCACATCCTCATGCAGGTGGCAGACACCAACGATAACCCACCCACCTTCCCCCACTCATCCTACTCAGTCTACATCCCTGAGAACAACCCCAGAGGGGCCTCCATTTTCTTAGTGACTGCACAGGACCACGACAGTGAGGAGAATGCCCAGGTCACTTATTCCTTGGCTGAAGACACCATCCAGGGGGCTCCAGTGTCCTCCTATGTCTCCATAAACTCTGACACTGGAGTCCTGTACGCACTGCAATCCTTTGACTATGAGCAGTTGAGAGAACTACAACTAAGAGTGACTGCACGTGACAGCGGGGACCCGCCTCTCAGCAGCAACATGTCACTGAGCCTGTTCGTGCTGGACCAGAATGACAACGCGCCCGAGATCCTGTACCCGGCCCTCCCCACAGACGGTTCTACTGGCGTGGAGCTGGCACCCCGCTCCGCAGAGCCCGGCTACCTGGTGACCAAGGTGGTGGCAGTGGACAAAGATTCAGGCCAGAACGCCTGGCTGTCATATCTCCTGCTTAAGGCCAGCGAGCCAGGACTCTTTGCGGTTGGGCTGCACACGGGCGAGGTGCGCACGGCTCGGGCCCTGCTGGACAGAGACGCCCTCAAGCAGAGCCTCGTGGTGGCCGTCCAGGACCACGGTCAGCCTCCTCTGTCAGCCACCGTCACACTCACCGTGGCTGTAGCCGACAGCATCCCCGAGGTCTTGGCCGACCTGGGCAGCCTTGAGCCCTCCGACGGTCCTTACAACTATGACCTCACGTTGTACCTGGTGGTGGCGGTGGCCGCAGTCTCCTGCGTCTTCCTAGCCTTCGTCCTTGTACTGCTGGCGCTCAGGCTGCGGCGCTGGCACAAGTCACGCCTGCTACAGGCTTCAGAAGGTGGCTTGGCGAGCGTGCCCACCTCGCACTTTGTGGCCGTGGACGGGGTGCGGGCTTTCCTGCAGACCTGTTCCCATGAGGTCTCCCTCACTGCGGACTCTCGGAAGAGTCACCTGATCTTCCCCCAGCCCAACTATGTAGACACGCTCATCAGCCAGGAGAGCTGTGAGAAAAATGATTCTTTGCTAACATCCGTAGATTTTCAGGAATGTAAAGACAAAGTGCCAAGTATTCAGGTGAGCCCAGCCCTTCCTTTGTTTCCATGAGGAATTTATTTGCATGATATTTCTCTATTATTTTGCAAAACAAATGTTTTGAAAATAGGGATTTAAAAAACTTTATAGAGGTAAAAATGAGTTTACCAGTCTCCTTCAGTGGTGACACTTTAATATAGAACACATAGGATATAATATTTCTTTAGTGAAAGCCTGTGGACAAGATTATGAATATGTGGACTATCATATCTTATAATTTCCACCTACTTTCCAATCTATGTTCCAACCTACTTTCTTAACTCATACATTTTATAAATTGGAATGAATCGAGTCTTTCATATTGCACAAGGTTAGCAGGAATAAAACACACCTCAGCTGCCTTCTCAGGATTCTCTTTAGCATTCAAATATGTAAGAGGTTCTGAAAGATTTCTTCCATGTGAAGATTTTTTCTGTGCCTGATTCTGCCTCCATGTACCTCAGCTTGGTCGTCCTAAAAAATCTTGATTGCTTCTTGATGTATTTACAGTATAATCATCTATTAATGGGGTGGTAGTAGAAGGTTAGATTTATGCCTAAAGAATGAAATGTGTGTGTATCACACTTCACTAAGATCTATATCAAAGACAGATATCAAGTCTAATGCCACACTAAAGGCCATTGGACAAAACCAATAAAATATGTCAAATAAAATGTCATTTTAAGTATTGTAATTGGCATTTGTGACATAGGCAATTACATATTTTAACAGAGAATTCCAGTGTGCTTTTTTAGTGGTACAGCCAGATGAAGTTTGTCTGTGGGCTATCAAAGTGAGAGATTGGGGATGCTGGCTTTGTTTCAACTGTCTCGTGTACTCAAACCTTAGACCATCTTATGCACACAGATCCTAGACCAGTAGTTGATTTTATTTATTAGGCCTACTGAAAAATTCAGTTGGAAATAACCCAATCTGGGATTAACTACTTCCATATTCTTTTGTATAACATTTTAGTAAAGCTCAATATATCAAGTGATTGTCATCCAGAAGGGGTGGATGACAAGGTAATCTTGATTCCAGAGACCTTTGAGTATTAATTAAAAAGACACTTTTAGCCAGGTATGGTGTTGCAAGCTATAGCCCACCTGCATGGGAGGCTGAAGCAAGAGGACAGCTTGAACCCAAGAATTGGAGGCCCACTTAGATAATATAACAAGACTCTGTCTCTTCAGAAAAAGACTTCTTTTTAGACTAGTGTTGTATTTGGTAGTATTTTGCACGATAGACTGTACAATAGTGTGGGGGATACATTTTTTTTTTTGAGATGGAGTCTCGCTCTGTCACCCACGCTGGATACATTTTACAAGTTCTGCAGTGTTCACATTTCAGATGTACAATCACTTGGGGTAGAAGACAACGTTGCTGACACCAACAATGTTACTGAGGGAAGGTCCTACGGCAGAAATACGGTTATAAGGTATTTTGTAAAAGAAAATCTCCTGACCAAAATTTATTAGATGCATAAAATTGTTTTTAAGCAATGGAGAGACATAATCACTAAACTCAGTGAGCTATTGCAATCAAACTTTCCAGGGATTGTTTCCTTCAATCAGAGGTCACCAAGGAAAGTAAAATAAGTGCAGAGGTAGGAAACAGTGCTGCAGTGCAGCAGATCTCAGTGACTTTGTGTTTTGAGGCTGTGTATTATCCTCCTGATAACTTTGAAGATGAATGTTGTATTTCATAACCAGGAAAATAATTGTATAATGAGGAGAGGAGTAGGCTATTGCCTGTGATCATCAAAATGAGAATCACATAATATTCCTGTAATGAAATCACTGAAACTATTGGGAAAGGGGATGTATTTGAAGATAAGTATAAATTGCACCTTCTAAAAGGCAATTTTGGCATTACTGATACTCTCCGCAAAAAGTTGAAATAAATCAACTTGGAGGTACTTAGAAAAGTGGAGAAAATGTTAGGAACAATGAAAGAAAGATAAAGTGTATCCAGTATATTTCTAATGAGTAAGTATGGAAAATTACTGTACTCTGAGACGGTTTAGGCCAAGTCTGTGTTACGGCTATCTTTATATAGATAGTGCATGTTTGAAGATTGGGGAAAGCTTATGTCAATAGATGTTTATGTACTTAATCTACATGATTTGCCTAAAAATCTTCAAAGTTGGGTTGAAGGCATTCCTAAGAGTACATTTTTAGACGTCATTAAATATACAGACCTATCCACGTAGTTTTTGTTCTTTCAGTTAGGCACACAGTTATAATTATTGCACTGGTTAACTTGAAGCAGCAGAGGCTGTAGTTTCCTAGTACTGACTCTGGGCGCCGCTGTTGGCCAAAGTGGGGAGCCTGGCGCTCCAGATCTCCTCGCGCAGCCGCAGCGCGCTTTCCAGGGCAGCCCCAGCTCAGACTCCCCAGCGCCAGCCTTCACACCGCTTCCTCCTCAGAAAAAGAAGAGTTTTTTCTTGAACTGGAACTGGAACTAAAGTCCGTTCGGAGATCCAAAAATCTGCAATACGGAGGTCATTTGTAACCCGGAGACTCCAGGCTGGTGAGCAAGCTGAGGAGAGCAAGAGGGATGGGGAGCGGCGCCGGGGAGCTGGGCCGGGCTGAGAGGCTGCCAGTGCTCTTTCTCTTCCTGCTGCGTTTGTTCTGCCCGGCGCTCTGTGAGCAGATCCGCTACAGGATTCCCGAGGAAATGCCCAAGGGCTCCGTAGTGGGGAACCTCGCCACGGACCTGGGGTTCAGCGTCCAGGAGTTACCGACTCGAAAACTGCGCGTCAGTTCGGAGAAGCCTTACTTCACCGTGAGCGCAGAGAGCGGGGAGTTGCTTGTGAGCAGCAGGCTAGACAGGGAGGAGATATGCGGGAAGAAGCCAGCTTGTGCTCTGGAATTTGAGGCTGTTGCTGAAAATCCACTGAACTTTTATCACGTGAATGTGGAGATCGAGGACATTAATGACCACACGCCAAAATTCACGCAAAATTCCTTTGAGCTGCAAATAAGTGAGTCTGCACAGCCTGGCACACGATTTATATTAGGATCTGCCCATGATGCGGATATTGGTAGCAACACACTGCAGAATTACCAACTCAGCCCCAGTGATCATTTCTCACTGATAAATAAAGAGAAATCAGATGGCAGTAAATACCCTGAGATGGTATTGAAGACACCTTTGGACAGAGAAAAGGAGAAATCCTACCACTTGACTTTGACTGCCTTGGACTTTGGAGCTCCACCCCTAACCAGCACTGCACAGATACACGTTCTAGTGACTGATGCCAATGATAATGCTCCAGTGTTCAGTCAAGACGTATACAGGGTGAGCCTTTCAGAAAACGTGCACCCGGGGACCACGGTGCTACAGGTGACTGCCACGGACCAGGATGAGGGTGTTAATGCCGAGATTACTTTCTCTTTCAGTGAAGCTAGCCAGATCACCCAATTTGACCTGAACTCTAACACCGGGGAGATTACTGTTTTAAGTGCATTAGATTTTGAAGAAGTCAAAGAATATTCCATAGTTTTGGAAGCAAGGGACGGTGGAGGAATGATTGCGCAATGCACAGTGGAGGTAGAAGTCATAGATGAAAATGACAATGTCCCAGAAGTGATATTCCAGTCTCTACCCAACCTAATCATGGAGGACGCCGAGCTGGGAACACATATTGCTTTGCTCAAAGTCCGTGACAAGGATTCCAGACACAATGGAGAAGTTACTTGTAAATTGGAAGGTGATGTTCCATTTAAAATATTAACTTCCTCAAGAAACACATATACATTAGTGACAGATGCTGTTCTAGACCGCGAGCAGAATCCAGAGTACAATATCACCATTACGGCAACAGATCGGGGCAAGCCTCCCCTCTCCTCCAGTTCCAGCATCACCCTGCACATTGGTGATGTAAACGACAACGCTCCGGTTTTCTCACAGTCTTCCTATATAGTCTACGTGACGGAGAACAACCCGCCTGGAGCCTCTATTTCACAAGTCAGCGCTTCTGATCCTGACTTGGGGCCCAACGGCCAAGTCTCTTACTGCATCATGGCCAGTGACCTGGAGCAGCGGGAGCTGTCATCCTACGTGTCCATAAGCACGGAGAGCGGGGTGGTGTTCGCGCAGCGCGCCTTCGACCACGAGCAGCTGCGCGCCTTCGAGCTCACACTGCAGGCCCGCGACCAGGGCTCGCCAGCGCTCAGCGCGAACGTGAGCCTGCGGGTGTTAGTGGGCGACCTCAATGACAATGCGCCACGGGTGCTGTACCCCGCGCTGGGTCCCGACAGCTCTGCGCTCTTCGATATGGTGCCGCGCGCTGCAGAGCCCGGCTACCTGGTGACCAAGGTAGTGGCGGTGGACGCAGACTCAGGACACAACGCCTGGCTGTCCTACCACGTGCTGCAGGCTAGCGAGCCCGGGCTCTTCAGCCTGGGGCTGCGCACGGGCGAAGTGCGCACAGCGCGTGCCTTAGGCGACAGGGACGCGGCCCGCCAGCGCCTTCTGGTCGCCGTACGTGACGGTGGACAGCCACCACTCTCGGCCACTGCCACGTTGCACCTGGTCTTCGCCGACAGCTTGCAGGAGGTGCTGCCGGATATCACTGACCGCCCCGACCCCTCTGACCCCCAGGCTGAGCTGCAGTTTTACCTGGTGGTGGCCTTGGCCTTGATCTCAGTGCTCTTCCTCGTGGCCATGATTCTGGCCATTGCCTTGCGCCTGCGACGCTCTTCCAGCCCCGCCACCTGGAGCTGCTTCCAGCCTGGTCACTGTGTTAAATCCGAATCCGTGGTTCCCCCCAACTACAGCGAGGGGACTTTGCCTTATTCCTACAATCTATGTGTTGCGCATACAGGAAAGGGGGACTTTAATTTCCTAAAATGTAGTGAGCAGTTGAGTTCAGGACAAGACATACTTTGCGGTGATTCATCTGGGGCCTTATTTCCACTTTGTAATTCCAGCGAATTGACTTCCCATCAGGTGAGTTTCCTTTAAGTATAATTTAATTTTCATTGCCTACCCATTTCTCCATATTCACAAGAAAATATACATATTTGCAGGAAAATATATAATTTTTAGATCTCATGAATCATTTTAGGAAAGTTGTAGTCAGTTAAAAAGCTGTCGTATCATTCTTCAAAGGAGGAGTGAAGTAGGAGCAATTGTGTGGCCCAACATTTGTTTGTTTGTTAGTCAAGCTTAGATTTATAAAGCAATGAGGGTGCGGTTTTAACCACAAAGTGAAAGTGTTAGACAGTTGGCTCTCTCCTAAAAAGTGAATGAGATTTTTCCTATACATTTTCCTTCTTGTTGACTAATATATGATGAATACTTTTTTTCAGATTGGACATACCATAAATATAAAAATAAAGCCAAAGAATTTAAGCTAAAATTCAACACTCTTCTTAACTAATTTAACTGGTATGGTCTCCATAGTAGTCTACTGTTTTGTTTCATGTGTTAACTTCCCTTTTGTTTCAAAAGCTCTTAGAATAAGGAGTCAACTGGATTTTTATGTCCATGGACCCCTTGTGATTATATGCAGTGTACGCTGTGTGTGCGTGTGTGTGTGTGTGTGTGTGTGATCCTTTTACTTAGAAAAAGGTCTGCTATGCTCATTAGAGGATCAAAAGCAGGTTCTCCTTACTTGCAACATAGGAGTTTCAGGATTAATCTGTATCCAAGCTCATTCTATACCCTTCATCAAAGAGAAAAGACAATGTTTTGTGTCTGTTGTCCCTCTCACACACAGCCCTAATATATAATGTGTAACTGCCTTATCTGCAGCCCTAAACTAATATAAAAAAGAGGTCTTCTAATCATTCTGCTACCTCTAGGAAAGAAATATAGTCTTGAAAACTGCCAGTCTGGTGTGCATACAAAATATATACAAAATACCAAGGAACATTATATGAGCCTTTTGCTAGGTATCTCTAAGCAACTGCTTCAGTTAATGGCCACTTTACAAATTGCTGAAGGAAGGAAACCTCTTTTGATTCTTTTTTTTTTTTTTTGAGACAGAGTCTCTGTCTATTACTCAGGCTCTAGTGCAGTGGCACAATGATAGCTCACTCCAGCCTCAAACTCCTGGGCTCAAGCATTCCTTCTGCATCAGCCTCCTGACTAGCTGGAACTCAGGCTCGTGCCACCAGACCTGGCTAATTTTTCTGTTTTCAGTAGAGACAATATTTTCCTTCACTAATTTAACTGGTATGGTTTCCATTGTCTACCCAGTTTTCCATATGCATAAGAAAATATATTCACAGGAAAATATAAAGTTTTCAGATTTCATGAGTGGTTTTAAGAAAGTTTTAGTCAGTGAAAAAACTATCATACCATTCTTCAAAGGAAGGGTGAAATAAGTTGATCTGCTACATTGGCCAGGCTGGTCTTGAAGGGAAACAGACTTTTTTGTAGTCATACTTATCATTTGGCTTCTTAGTAAGTATTATATAGTCATTACTCTTTGCAGTTTTTTAGATCAAAGTGTTAATGTAGGTAAAGTTAACTTTAGAATATATGTAAAAGTCAAGTCTGCTTAAATTTAATTATCTCTTTGGCGAGAGGGATGGGATGGAGCTTTGCTTTTTATCATATATTCATCTGTACCTTTCAAGTATTCAAATAGAAAAATATAAACAATGTAAATAAAACAGCAAAACAATATAATATCTCATAAAACTGCAATGGTAAAAGCATTTATCCTATTGAAATTCCACAATTTTTATTTGAAAATATTATCAACATGTAATTCAAGAGGCATTTAGAAGAATAATTTAAAAGCAACAACTCTATAGAAAGCTTGTAAAACGATTAAGTAGTTTAAACCAAATAAAACAATTTCTGAGTCAGTCATCTCCAGTAGGTCTATTTTAGTCTCAAGATAAATTCATTTCTGGTGACAACTGAAGTTCTTAGTTATTTGTTAGTATATATTGGAGACATTTACAATAAAGCTTAGAGCACAATGGGAAATGAAAGTATCATTTTTTTTTTAAGAACAAATGTATTACAGAAATGTGAGTAATTTAATCCGATGCTACAATCTGATCATTCTGATCTAAACTGATCATTTAATAACACTAAATAAAACCTTCATCTCACATTCTTTGGCTGTTTCTTTTAAAATATGGGTTTAGGGATAAATCAAATAAATTCCAAACAAAGTAATAAGCAAATGATTTTTTTTCCTCAGTAATCTAGTAGAGTATTACATTTAGAAGTAATCTGTATCTCAGTGCAGTAACTATTTAGGACTCTAAGCGCCGCTATTCACCTACTGGAAGACAAATGCAACCGAAAACACTCAGATCTCACACCTCACAAAGACCCGCAGATGCCACAAACTAACTGCTGGACTGCAGCGAAACCCCACCCCTGTTTGGAGGCACTCCAGGTTTCCGGAGGATTATTATCTCCATAGCTGCGGCAAGAAACTAAATAAGACCCATTTATGCACAGTGAAGATTCTGAGAGGATTCTGCAGCAAAACAACAATGGCCACTCCACAGAGTCGCCCCAGACGCGGCGAGCTGATCCTGCTGTGCGCGCTGCTGGGGACGCTGTGGGAAATCGGGAGGGGACAGATTCGCTACTCGGTGCCAGAAGAGACGGACAAAGGCTCCTTCGTGGGTAATATCTCCAAGGACCTGGGGCTGGACCCCCGGGACCTGACGAAGCACGGAGTCCGTATCGTCTCCAGAGGTAGGACGCAGCTCTTTGCTCTGAACCCGCGCAGCGGCAGCTTGGTCACCGCGGGCAGGATAGATCGGGAGGAGCTCTGCGCTCAGAGCCCGCGGTGTCTGATAAATATTAACATCCTGGTTGAGGATAAAGGAAAACTCTTTGGGATAGAAATAGAAATAATTGATATTAACGATAATAACCCAAAATTCCAGGTCGAAGATCTAGAAGTAAAAATTAACGAAATCGCGGTTCCTGGAGCACGTTATCCACTCCCAGAAGCTGTTGACCCGGATGTGGGCGTGAACTCCCTCCAGAGCTACCAGCTCAACCCCAATCACCAGTTCTCCCTAGACGTGCAGACTGGAGACAATGGAGCCATAAACCCAGAGCTGGTGCTGGAGCGCGCCCTGGACAGGGAGGAAGAGGCTGCTCACCACCTGGTCCTCACGGCCTCGGATGGCGGCGAGCCGCGTCGCTCTAGCACAGTGCGCATCCATGTGACAGTGTTGGATACAAATGACAATGCCCCGGTTTTTGCTCACCCGATTTACCGAGTGAAAGTCCTGGAGAACATGCCCCCAGGCACGCGGCTGCTTACTGTAACAGCCAGCGACCCAGATGAGGGAATCAACGGAAAAGTGGCATACAAATTCCGGAAAATTAATGAAAAACAAACTCCGTTATTCCAGCTTAATGAAAATACTGGGGAAATATCAATAGCGAAAAGTCTAGATTATGAAGAATGTTCGTTTTATGAAATGGAAATACAAGCCGAAGATGTGGGGGCACTTCTGGGGAGGACCAAGTTGCTCATTTCGGTGGAAGATGTAAATGACAATAGACCAGAAGTGATCATTACGTCTTTATTTAGCCCAGTGTTAGAAAATTCTCTTCCTGGGACAATAATTGCCTTCTTGAGTGTGCATGACCAAGACTCTGGAAAGAATGGTCAAGTTGTCTGTTACACGCCTGATAATTTACCTTTTAAATTAGAAAAGTCAATAGATAATTATTATAGATTAGTGACAAGGAAATATTTGGATCGAGAAAATGTCTCTATCTACAATATCACAGTGATGGCCTCAGATCTAGGAACACCGCCTCTGTCCACTGAAACTCAAATCGCTCTGCACGTGGCAGACATTAACGACAACCCTCCTACTTTCCCTCATGCCTCCTACTCAGCGTATATCCTAGAGAACAACCTGAGAGGAGCCTCCATCTTCTCCTTGACTGCACACGACCCCGACAGCCACGAGAATGCCCAGGTCACTTACTCTGTGACCGAGGACACGCTGCAGGGGGCGCCCCTGTCCTCGTACATCTCCATCAACTCTGACACCGGTGTCCTGTATGCGCTGCAATCTTTCGACTATGAGCAGATCCGAGACCTACAGCTACTGGTAACAGCCAGCGACAGCGGGGACCCGCCCCTCAGCAGCAACGTGTCACTGAGCCTGTTCGTGCTGGACCAGAATGACAACGCACCCGAGATCCTGTACCCCGCCCTCCCCACAGACGGTTCCACTGGCGTGGAGCTGGCTCCACGCTCCGCAGAGCTCGGCTACCTGGTGACCAAGGTGGTGGCGGTGGACAGAGACTCGGGCCAGAACGCCTGGCTGTCCTACCGTCTGCTCAAGGCCAGCGAGCCGGGACTCTTCTCGGTGAGTCTGCACACAGGCGAGGTGCGCACGGCTCGGGCCCTGCTGGACAGAGACGCGCTCAAGCAGAACCTCGTGGTGGCCGTCCAGGACCACGGCCAGCCCCCTCTCTCCGCCACTGTCACGCTCACCGTAGCCGTGGCTGACAGCATCCCCGAAGTCCTGACCGAGTTGGGCAGTCTGAAGCCTTCGGTCGACCCGAACGATTCGAGCCTTACACTCTATCTCGTGGTGGCAGTGGCTGCCATCTCCTGTGTCTTCCTCGCCTTTGTCGTTGTGCTTCTGGGGCTCAGGCTGAGGCGCTGGCACAGGTCACGCCTGCTCCAGGATTCCGGTGGCAGATTGGTGGGCGTGCCTGCCTCACATTTTGTGGGTGTTGAGGAGGTACAGGCTTTCCTGCAGACCTATTCCCAGGAAGTCTCCCTCACCGCCGACTCGCGGAAGAGTCATCTGATCTTTCCCCGGCCCAACTACGCAGACACTCTCATCAGTCAGGGGAGCTGTGAGAAAAATGATTCTTTGTTAACATCCGTAGATTTTCATGAATATAAGAATGAAGCTGATCATGGTCAGGTGAGTTTAGTTCTTTGCTTGCTTTTAATTTCCAGATGAATTTTATTTGGCATAAATCATGTTTTGAAAAACATTGTGAAGATAGTTGAAAATAATTTTTAAGGCGTATCACAGAGTTTTGGGTTTATTTTGGTGGTGTTACTATAAAATTGAACTCTAATAGTCGTAGGTTATTGTTTCATTTGCTTTTAAACGACTTGGAAAAGATTGTTCAACCATTTTAAACCTTCCAGTATTTTATTCCTATTATCACTCATTCACTTAAGAAGTACCTACCCGTCCAAACTTGTAATTTTGTTATTGTTTGTGTGTGCATGTGTGTGTGTGTGTGTGTGTGTGTATCCCAAACTAGAACTTCAGAAAATTATCAAGAAGTCTAAAGCCTTGTTATTAGCTTAGCAAAAGTAAAATATATCTCAGAATTTTTAGGGTTATGTTTAACATTTGAACCTATAACTAGGCTCTTGAAGGTTTCTTCACTTTAAACCTCTTTTCTGAGCCCTGTTTCTGTACCAGTGCCCTTCAAAACTTTAATACTTCTTACCATCTTTCAAAACATGAACAAACTTTAAAGATGGATCTTGGTGGGAGATGAGACTGGTTACTAAATATTAAGTATGTGTGTCAGTGGTCACCTGGGCTCCATGCCCATGGAGAAATGAAATCTAAAGCCTAGAATGTCCATTGCTCCCCCAAACAAAAAACAAAAGCAAAAACATTAGATCTGAATTAAAATGTAATTTTAAACTGTTGAAAGTGACTTTTGTAAAATACGAAATAACATATTTCAATACAATTCCAATGAGCTGTTTCGCTTGTGCATCGATGTGAAATGGTGAGAATGTTGATTTTAAGAACCAATGTTTCAAGTACACAAGTTCTAAATAAGCTGATCAATTCAATTAAAGTTATTCAGTCTTGGCTGGACACAGTGCCTCATGTCTGAAATTCCAGCACTTTGGGAGCCTGGGGCAGGAGGACCGCTTGAGCCCGGGGTTTGAAACTGCAGTGAGCTATGATCATGCCACTGCACTCCAGCCTAGGTGACAGAACTAGACCCTGTATCTAAAAAAACTAATATTAGGCCGGGCGCGGTGGCTCACGCCTGTAATTCCAGCACTTTGGGAGGCTGAGGTGGGTGGATCACCTGAGGTCAGGAGTTCAAGATCAGCCTGGCAAACATGGTGAAACCCCGTCTCTACTAAAAACTACAAAAATTAGCTGGGCATGGTGGCATGCGCCTGTGGTCCCAGCTACTCGGGAGGCTGAGGCAGAAGAATTGCTTGAACCCGGGAGGTGGAGGTTGCAGTAAGCCGTGATCCTGTCGCTGCACTCCAGCCTGGGCAACAGGGCGAGACTCCGCCTCAAAGAAAAAAAAAAAACTAATATTAATAGTAAAAACTCAGTATAGGCTATCCATTACTGTATTCCTGCATACCTTCCTGTAGCATTTGAATACAGCTAATCCTTGAATTGATTGTCGTAAGGTAGAAGTAGATGACCCAATAAATGTTTGTTATTAATAAAAAGGACATTTCCTAAGGATTGTGTAGTGTTCTACTGTATGGTGCATATTCAGTGGAGTGGGAGTTAACTTCATAGTTTGTGTACCATTTGGATGCACATTTGAGAGGACAACATATTATTGACACTTTGCAATTTTAAAAACTGGGATGAAAGTTGCCCTAGTAGGAAAGAAAATCCTTACTCTCCCTAAAAATGTTGGCTAGTTGTTTTTATTAATCTGACAAAAGGACTAAAGAAGGTTGACCAATGTCCACAAATTTATGTAAATGAACTTATGAGCTTCATTTATCCAATTCCAAAGTCATTTCTTCACTACAGTGATGGTACATAGATAGGATAATAATGCAATCCACTAGAATATCCCTTTGTACCTTGTATTGCAGAATAGATAAGCATTTCCCCAATAACTCTTAAGAATGAATTTATGTACTGTAAAAGATATGACATAAGACAAGTATTTTGAGATATGAAGAAGAGCAACGTAGTAGGGTATATCATTTCTTAGCTACATCATATGGGCCGTATACTTGAAAGAATATTTCCTGAAGTAGAAGAGTAAAGAAAAATTATTTTTATAAAGAATGTTAATATTGTCAGGAAGAGGAGATGTTTGGGGATTGGTATAAAATTGCCACAACTTTACAAAATAGTTTTAAATAGTATAGATTTCCCTAGTATGTGTAATATAAAACACTAGAAATATTGGGGAGTTGGAAATCATAGAAATGAACAGAAGAATGATAAAATTGCTTTGACATACCATAGCTAATAAAAAATGAATTTTTGAAATCAGTATAGTATGAAGCCTCTGAGACCAAGAACTGTATCATATTAATTATTATATTGCCAGTGACAAGGACAACACTTAGTTCTAGCTAAGAGTTCAAGGTATGTTTGCAGAATGGTGAAAGAATGGACCAGTATATGCAGGTTTGTATAAAAACTCAACGTGATATTTCTAATAATTTGGAAAGCAGAGAAAGATACCTTAAAGAGGGTGTTATAATTTTTTATTAAGTATATGAACGTAAAACCTTGGCTTGTTAAGTTAGGCACACAAATACAATTACTGCACTGGTTAAACTGAAGCAGCAGAGGCTGTAGTTTCCTAGTGCTGACTCTGGGCGCCGCTGTTGGCCAAAGTGGAGAGCTTGGCGCTCCACATCTCCTCGCGCAGCCGCAGCGCGCTTTCCAGGGCAGCCCCAGCTCAGACTCCCCAGCGCCAGCCTTCACACCGCTTCCTCCTCAGAAAAAGAAGAATCTTTTCCTAAACTGGAACTGGAACTAAAGTCCGTTCGGAGATCCAAAAATCTGCAATACAGAGGTCATTTGTAACCCGGAGACTCCAGGTTGGTGAGCAAGCTGAGGAGAGCAAGAGGGATGGGGAGCGGCGCCGGGGAGCTGGGCCGGGCTGAGAGGCTGCCAGTGCTCTTTCTCTTCCTGCTGCGTTTGTTCTGCCCGGCGCTCTGTGAGCAGATCCGCTACAGGATTCCCGAGGAAATGCCCAAGGGCTCCGTAGTGGGGAACCTCGCCACGGACCTGGGGTTCAGCGTCCAGGAGTTACCGACTCGAAAACTGCGCGTCAGTTCGGAGAAGCCTTACTTCACCGTGAGCGCAGAGAGCGGGGAGTTGCTTGTGAGGAGCAGGCTAGACAGGGAGGAGATATGCGGGAAGAAGCCAGCTTGTGCTCTGGAATTTGAGGCTGTTGCTGAAAACCCACTGAACTTTTATCACGTGAATGTGGAGATCGAGGACATTAATGACCACACGCCAAAATTCACGCAAAATTCCTTTGAGCTGCAAATAAGTGAGTCTGCACAGCCTGGCACACGATTTATATTAGAAGTAGCAGAAGATGCAGATATTGGCTTAAACTCTCTACAGAAGTATAAACTCTCTCTTAACCCAAGTTTCTCATTAATAATTAAGGAGAAACAAGATGGTAGTAAATACCCGGAACTGGCACTGGAGAAAACCTTAGACCGGGAACAACAGAGTTACCATCGTTTAGTCCTGACTGCATTGGACGGTGGACATCCACCCCTAAGCGGCACCACTGAGCTCCGGATCCGGATAACTGACGCCAATGATAATCCCCCGGTATTCAACCGGGATGTGTACAGAGTCAGCCTTCGGGAAAACGTGCCACCAGGCACCACTGTGCTGCAAGTGTCAGCCACTGACCAAGACGAGGGCATCAACTCAGAAATTACTTATTCCTTCTACAGAACCGGGCAAATCTTTGGTCTGAATTCAAAGAGCGGGGAAATTACCACTCAAAAGAAACTGGATTTTGAAGAAACCAAGGAATATTCAATGGTAGTAGAAGCGAGGGATGGTGGTGGACTGGTTGCACAATGTACAGTTGAAATTAATATTCAAGATGAAAATGACAATAGCCCAGAAGTTACATTCCATTCTCTACTTGAAATGATTCTGGAAAACGCGGTGCCTGGAACACTAATTGCTTTGATTAAAATACATGACCAAGATTCTGGGGAAAATGGGGAGGTTAATTGTCAATTACAAGGCGAAGTCCCTTTTAAGATGATCTCTTCATCCAAAAATTCGTACAAGTTGGTAACAGATGGAACCCTAGACCGAGAGCAGACCCCGGAGTACAATGTCACCATCACAGCCACAGACAGGGGCAAGCCGCCCCTCTCCTCCAGCATAAGCGTCATCCTACATATTAGAGACGTCAACGATAACGCTCCGGTTTTCCACCAGGCGTCCTACTTAGTCAGTGTACCCGAAAACAACCCTCCTGGGGCCTCCATCGCGCAAGTCTGCGCCTCGGACCCGGACTTGGGGTTGAACGGCCAAGTCTCCTACTCCATCATGGCCGGCGACCTAGAGCCTCTGGCACTGGCCTCTTACGTGTCCGTAAGCGCGCAAAGTGGGGTGGTGTTTGCGCAGCGCGCCTTTGACTGCGAGCAGCTGCGCACCTTCGAACTCACACTGCAGGCCCGCGACCAGGGTTCGCCTGCGCTCAGCGCAAACGTGAGCCTGCGCGTGTTGGTGAGCGACCGAAACGACAACGCACCGCGGGTGCTGTACCCCGCGCTGGGTCCCGACGGCTCTGCGCTCTTCGATATGGTGCCGCGCGCTGCAGAGCCCGGCTACCTGGTGACCAAGGTAGTGGCGGTGGACGCAGACTCAGGACACAACGCCTGGCTGTCCTACCACGTGCTGCAGGCCAGCGAGCCCGGGCTCTTCAGCCTGGGGCTGCGCACGGGCGAAGTGCGCACAGCGCGTGCCTTAGGCGACAAGGACGCGGCCCGCCAGCGCCTGCTGGTCGCTGTGCGTGATGGTGGACAGCCGCCACTCTCCGCCACCGCCACGCTGCACTTGGTCTTTGCTGACAGCTTGCAGGAGGTGCTGCCGGATATCACTGACCGCCCTGTACCCTCTGACCCCCAGGCTGAGCTGCAGTTTTACCTAGTGGTGGCCTTGGCCTTGATCTCAGTGCTCTTCCTCCTGGCCGTGATTCTGGCCATTGCCTTGCGCCTGCGACGCTCCTCCAGCCCCGCCGCCTGGAGCTGCTTCCAACCTGGTCTCTGTGTCAAGTCTGGACCTGTGGTTCCCCCCAACTACAGTGAGGGGACTTTGCCTTATTCCTACAACCTATGTGTTGCACATACAGGAAAGACGGAGTTTAATTTTCTAAAATGTAGTGAGCAATTGAGTTCAGGACAAGACATACTTTGTGGTGATTCATCTGGGGCCTTATTTCCACTTTGTAATTCCAGCGAGTCGACTTCCCATCCTGAGTTGGTGAGTTTCATTTATGTCTATTCTTTTTCATTACCCACCCAATTTTCTGTATTTACATGAAACTACCGTATATTTTCAGGTCCAATGAGTTGTCTTAGGGAAGTTATAGCTGCTCAGAAAGCTGTCCTACCATTCTTTAAGAGGAGCAGTAAATTGTGAGTTCTTATGTCTCATAAAAGAAGTAGCCTTATAGATTTACAAAGTAGTGAGAGTTTGCTCTTAGCTTCCTAGCTAGCAAAAACATTTGGTGCTTTTTCTTGTCCTCTTTCTCAAAGCTAATGAAATTTACCCATTCATTGTCTCATTCTTTAACATGTTTATATTTTATTATATGTAGATAAGCCATTAAACTTAATGTATGTAATCATTTAATTCATCTTTTAAAGCAAAGAAACTGCTAGTAGGTGTCTTTCTTCACTGATTTCACTGGTAGTTTTCATCTCTTTCTTACGTTCCTCATATATACTTTCTTATTCCTACCTAATGGATTTATGATTTTTTGAATTCCTAAAATTTTATTAAAAATACTATATGTTGGCTGGGTGCAGTGGCTCATGCCTGTAATCCCAGCACTTTGGGAGGCTGAGGCGGTTGGATCACACAGTCAGGATTTCAAGACCAGCCTGGCCAACTCCAACATGGTGAAACCCCGTCTCTACTAAAAATACAAAAATTAGCTGGGTGTGGTGGCGGGCACCTGTAATCCCAGCTACTCAGGAGGCTAAGGCAGGAGAATTGCTTGAACCCAAGAGGTAGAGGTTGCGGTGAGCCGAGATCACTCCATTGCATTCCAGCCTGGGCAACAAGAGCAAAACTCCATCTCAAAAAAAGAAGAAGAAGAGGAAGAGGAAGAGGAAGAAGGAGGAGGAGGAGGAGGAGGAGGAGGAAGAGGAAGAATACTATATGTTATGTGCATGAGAGAGAAAGAGAGAGACTGATTCACTGAACTGAGAAGGTCCAAATCATCCAAATCATTTTCTAAGTTTATCCAGGTTTTCTTGGATGCAAAATCCTTCTCTACCTCTATATAATTACCAGAAGAAACTTACAAGAAAAGGAAATCCTATTGCCTGAATTTCTCTTGCTCGGAATCCTAACATATATTCTTGAAGAAGGGGAAAAAGACACCAGATTTGTCTTATCGTTTGGAGCTTTAAATATAAATGACTGGATGTTTTCTCAACATCCTTGTAGGACGGAAGGTGAATACAGAATTATTCCATTTTCAAGACAAAAACTACTAGTCTTGTGTACATACAAAGCTCCCATTACATGGTATAAGTCTTTTGCTTGGTTTTCCTTAGTATGTGATTCAGTAAATGGGTTCCTTACAAAGTGCTGAGATTTCTTATAATACCACTTACTTTTAACCTTTCAGTAGTTTTCTTTGTTGTATATTTTGTGTTCTTTTTCCCAAATTATTATATAAGTTTAAGTGATCCTTAGAATAATGTTTAAGACCACTTTAAAATTGCATAATTTAGTGATGAAGGATTAAAATAGAAACTTGCTTTTCAGTGTATATGCATTTGAATCATTGAAACACAGTCTGTGCATGCATTACATATTCACATTAAAAAAACTAAGCATTTTTTGAAATAGCAGAAAAGTTTAAGCAATTACAAAAATGTAAAAATTTCCAACTTTAATCCTGTTAATATTTAGCAATATTAGGTGAGAACATCTGTAACTATTGCTGAATTAATATTACTTTTATAATACAAAAATTTAAAAGAAACGTTTTTCCAGGAATTTTACCATCAAAATAAATTAACCCCAGAAAATAATTTCAAAGTGGATAATCTATCCTTATATATGTATTCAATACAATTATATATTTTACATTTACAAATATGTAATATAGGTATAAAAATTAAAAATGAATGTACTTGCAAACAAGATTGCACATAAAAATTACTTCAGAAAATTGTTGATATACAGAAAAAATTGAAGCATCATAAAAAGGAAATTATAATAGTTTACATATCTAGAAATAGAGTGCAAAGTTCTACCAAGAGTAAGAGTAAATTAATATTAAGCGAAGGTTTGTGATTTAATAATACACTTACAGAAATTTTATTCCACTTTATTTACAACTCAGATATCTAAAAAATAGATTGCTTTTGAAATACAAATGCAAGAAACAATTGGAGAAATCTAAAATCATAATTAGAAGAGAGTAGTGTTTTCTTTATCAGCCATCGGATATGTTACACATCAGTGGGTGTAGTAACGGCTTAGGACTCTGAGCGCCGCTGTTGATCAACTCTACGCAAAAATCAGGACTCCATCCGGATTTCCAGTTCTGCGACTACACAAAACCCGGCAGATACCACATACCTGCTCCCAGGCTGCAGCAAAACTCAGCCTCTTAACTTAGGGCACTCTGGCTTTCTCCTAAGGAAAAGGATCACAATACTTTGCAGGATGGAAGAAAGAACCTGATGAAGCAGCGCGCACAGAGAGCCTTTTGAGAAAATTCCAAAGCGAGGCAGCAATGGCAGCTCCAACCAAATGCCAGCTCCGCGGAAGATTAGTCCTGCTATGTTCGCTCCTGGGGATGCTATGGGAGGCCAGGGCCAGTCAGATTCGCTACTCAGTGCCTGAAGAGACAGAAAAGGGCTATATTGTGGGCAACATCTCCAAGGACCTGGCTCTGGAGCCCCGGGAGCTGGCGGAGCGCGGAGTCCGCATCGTCTCCAGAGGTAGGACGCAGCTTTTCTCTCTGAACCCGCGCGGCGGCACCTTGGTCACCGCGGGTAGGATAGACCGGGAGGAGCTCTGTGCTCAGAGCCCGCGGTGTCTGGTGAACTTTAAAGTCCTGGTTGAAGACAGAGTGAAACTGTACGGAATAGAAATAGAAGTAACTGATATTAACGACAGCGCCCCAAAATTCCAGGCCGAAAGTCTGGAAGTAAAAATCAACGAAATCGCGGTTCCTGGAGCACGTTATCCACTCCCAGAAGCTATTGATCCGGATGTTGGCGTGAACTCCCTCCAGAGCTACCAGCTCAGCCCCAATCACCACTTCTCCCTGAACGTGCAGACTGGAGACAATGGAGCCATAAACCCAGAGCTGGTGCTGGAGCGCGCCCTTGACAGGGAGGAGGCAACTGCTCACCACCTGGTCCTCACCGCCTCGGATGGCGGCGAGCCGCGTCGCTCCAGCACAGTGCGCATCCGTGTGACAGTGTTGGATACAAATGATAATGTCCCGGTTTTTGCTCAACCGATTTACCGAGTTAAAGTCCTTGAGAACGTGCCCCCAGGCACCTGGCTGCTTACTACAACAGCCAGCGACCTGGATGAGGGAATCAACGGGAAGGTGGCATACAAATTCTGGAAAATTAATGAAAAACAATCTCTGTTATTCCAGCTTAATGAAAATACTGGGGAAATATCAACAGCAAAAAGTCTAGATTATGAAGAATGTTCATTTTATGAAATGGAAATACAAGCTGAAGATGGTGGGGGATTGAAAGGGTGGACAAAAGTGCTCATTTCGGTGGAAGATGTAAATGACAATAGACCTGAAGTGACCATTACATCTCTGTTTAGCCCAGTGAGAGAAGATGCACCTCAGGGAACAGTAATTCTTCTTTTCAATGCTCATGACCGAGACTCCGGGAAGAATGGTCAAGTTGTCTGTTCTATCCAGGAGAATCTATCTTTTAAATTAGAAAATTCAGAAGAAGATTATTACAGATTGTTGACGGCCCAAATTCTTGACCGAGAAAAAGCCTCAGAATATAATATCACGGTGACTGCAACGGACAGAGGAACTCCGCCCCTGTCCACAGAAATTCACATCACCCTGCAAGTGACTGACATCAATGATAATCCACCTGCTTTCTCTCAAGCCTCCTACTCAGTCTACCTCCCGGAAAACAATGCCAGAGGTACTTCCATCTTCTCGGTGATTGCCTATGACCCTGATAGCAATGAGAATTCTAGAGTTATTTACTCCTTGGCAGAGGATACCATCCAAGGGTCTCCTCTCTCCACCTATGTATCTATTAACTCGGACACTGGCGTGCTGTATGCTCTACGCTCCTTTGACTATGAGCAGTTTCGAGATTTGCAAATGCAGGTGAGGGCAAGCGACAGTGGAAGCCCACCACTTAGCAGCAATGTGTCATTGAGACTGTTTGTTTTGGACCAGAATGACAACGCCCCGGAAATCCTGTACCCTGCCCTCCCCACTGATGATTCTACTGGTGTGGAGCTGGCACCCCGCTCTGCAGAGCCCGGCTACCTGGTGACCAAGGTGGTGGCAGTGGACAGAGACTCAGGCCAGAATGCTTGGCTCTCCTACCGCCTATTCAAGGCCAGTGAGCCAGGGCTGTTCTCAGTGGGGCTGCACACAGGTGAAGTGCGCACAGCTCGGGCCCTGCTAGATAGAGACGCGCTCAAACAGAGCCTTGTGGTGGCTGTACAGGACCATGGCCAGCCCCCTCTCTCGGCCACTGTCACGCTCACAGTAGCCATAGCTGACAGCATCCCAGACATCCTGGCTGACCTGGGCAGTCTTCAGATCCCTGCAGACCTGGAGGCCTCAGACCTTACCCTCTACCTCGTTGTGGCTGTGGCAGTCGTCTCCTGTGTCTTCCTCACCTTCATTATCACACTGCTGGCCCTCAGGCTGAGGCACTGGCACTCCTTGCGTCTGCTGCGGGCTACAAGTGATGGGTTGGCTGGTGTGCCCACCTCACACTTTGTGGGTGTAGATGGGGTTCGAGCTTTCCTGCAGACCTATTCTCAGGAGTTCTCCCTCACCGCTGACTCAAGGAAGAGTCACCCGATCTTCCCCCAGCCCAACTATGCAGACACACTCATCAGCCAGCAGAGCTGTGAGAAAAATGAGCCTTTGTGCATCTCCGTAGATTCCAAGTTTCCTATAGAAGACACCCCTTTGGTTCCGGTGAGTTCATTTTCTTTCTTTCTTTTTTTTTTTTTTTTTGTTTTGTTTTGTTTTGTTTTGTTTTTGAGACAGAGTCTTACTCTGTTACCCAGGCTGGAATGCAGTGGTGTGATCTCGGCTCACTGCAACCTCTGCCTCCCAAGTTCAAGTGATTGTCCTGCCTCAGCATCCCAAGTAGAGTCGCTGGGACTAGAGTACAGTAGCTGGGACTACAGGCCTCCCAAGTAGAATAACAGGGACTACAGGCACATGCCACCACGCCCGGCTAATTTTTTGTGTGTTTTTAGTAGAGACGGGGTGTCACTATGTTGGCCAGGCTGGTCTTGAATTCCTAACCTCAAGTGATCCACCCACCTCAGCCTCCCAAAGCGCTGGGATTACAGGCATGAGCCACTGCGCCTGGTCCTTAACTTTCTATTATAGTTATCTTTCTCTTTAACTGTTTGTACTTAAGGTAGTATAAGTTGATATCAGTGTGTTTCTCATCACTTTTCACTGGGCCTAATTGTTGCTCCAACACTGAAAGGAGGCATTTGTTGGTTATATTTGCTGATATAACTTTGATGTTCTCATAATAATTAACCTGCTGTCAATGTAAACCATTCTTCATGGGGTAGCTCTCAGCCTGCATTGATGTGGGCTTTTTGGGTAGGGTTGCTTCATTGGTTGCAGTGGACTCATATCATAAAATTCTTACTCCTTTTTTTTCTTAAGAGATGGGGGTGTCATTCTGTTGTCCAGGGTGGAATGCAGTGGTGTGAGTAAAGCTCACTGCAGTCTTAACCTCCTGGGCTTATGGGATCCTCCCACGTCAGCCTTCACAGTAGCTAGGACTGAGGTGGGAGGACTAGCAAGCTATGTTGCCCAGACTGGTCTCAAACGATCTTCCTGCTTCAGTTTCCCAAAGCACTGGTGAGGTGTGAACCACCTCACCCAGCAAATTCTTACTCCTAAGATCATTTATTCAGGTCATACTATGTTCGTAAGGGTAAACTGATAAAAAGGTAAATGTATTCTTCTTAGAGAAACAGCCGAAAGCCCAAATTTATTGCTTCTATTCTTCCATTTCTATGATAGGAAAACACCGCTTTGAGGTTATATTTTTCGGATCACAAGTGTGTAAAGTCTGTTTGTGTTTATAGATATTTTCTGACGAAGATTCAAACTTCAGTTATCCACTTCCAAACCCTAGTAAGCCAATTTTTTCCCTTTAATGGTGAAAGTTGTAACATCTTTTATTCTCATATCTTCAAAGGTCTTAATTTCCTAACGCTTTAATGTTAAATTATGGAGAATAGTAGGACATTCTTCTTTTCTATAGTATATGCTTGCTCAAGAGAAGTTTCTAAGACTGGACACTGTGAAATGACAAAACAAGGAATTAAAAATATTTCTTTCACTTATATATTATTTCTGGCTCAATTCTCCAACTTTTGAGGCTAGAAATGAACTTGCATATCAGATATAATTTAAGAAAATATTCTCAGGAACTGCTGGGAAGATTCTAAAACGATTTTACTGTTTTTAGCTATAAGGAAGAGAATAATGTATTATTTAATGTTATCTTAAACATAGTGTCATTTCAAGTAGTAAATAACATTTCACAAGACATTTGAAAATAAGCTTTGAAGTTGACTCAAAATTCTATGCTAAACATGTGATCCATAGATACATTGATGACTGCTGGCATTTCTGTGGAAATGAAGAATTGTTTTATTTGTTTGTAATTACTTGGGTTTCAGTTGCTTTATTTTTAAGAAAAAAAGCTAAACTGTCTGGTAATCCTTTATGACATACAGACATTTTAATTATTTCAAACACGTTTTCCCCCTTAAGCGGGTAGCAAAAAAAATGAAGCATACTTTAGGCTCATATTTTTAACCATGCAACAAGAAAATTGTTACAATTTCTGTTCTGAGGAGTATCCTTCATACTTAGTATTTATAAATATTGAAATGTGTGTTAATTTGGGGAAAGCATAACAGATATCCACGAAGGCTTGTATGTCATGGTAGGTAGTTACTATTCGATACCACAAAAATGTCTCTTGCCCTTAAAAGCAGAACACGAGGCTCACCAGACAGATGACTGAATGGAATGGAAAATGTTTATTTCTGTTTTTCTTAAGCTATGTAGGACTTAACTTATTGTGCATTGGTAACATTGTAGAACATAAACTGAAAGATAAAATTCTTGACCCTAATGTCTCATCTTAAAAAGAAATATTGATTGACATTCTATATCTCGTATTACTTAAAAATAATGGGGGAGCGCAGTATATATTAAACAAAGATTGACTTTGTAGTGATCATTGTTGAAGGTGGGGTGATGGCTATGTGAAGGTTCACTATATATACTCCCTACTGTTGTATAAGTTTGAAATTGTGCATAATAAATTTATTTAAAACACAAAGCATAGAAATATCTACTATAATATTATGGTGAGAGCAAAATTTGAGGGGAATGTACACCTGCATTTTCGAAGAATATATACATTTCGGAGACCGAATTCAAAATGAAAAACCGGGCTGCTGTCCCGCACGGAGCCTCTGGGCGCCGCTGTCGGCCAGTGCAGAGCAAGCGCTGACGCCGGGGATCCCTCAGCCTCTGGCCTGGGATTCCCTGCGCAGCCAACAACAGAAAGAAGAAAAGCAGCTCCCACACAGAGCCTCCCGGCTGCTCAGACCTTGCCCAGCACACCGGATTCCCAGCTCCGAGACCCGGGACTCCTCCTGTCCTGGGCCGAACGCTCTTTTAGCGCAGTAGAGTGCACTTTCTCCAACTGGAAAAGCGGGGACCCAGCGAAAACCCGAGCGAACGATGGGAGGGAGCTGGGCGCAGAGGCGCCGGGCCGGCCGGCGGCAGGTACTATTTCCTTTGCTGCTGCCTTTGTTCTACCCCACGCTGTGTGAGCCGATCCGCTACTCGATTCTGGAGGAGCTGGCCAAGGGGTCGGTGGTGGGGAACCTCGCTAAGGATCTAGGGCTCAGTGTCCTGGATGTGTCGGCTCGCAAGCTGCGAGTTAGCGCGGAGAAACTGCACTTCAGCGTAGACGCGGAGAGCGGGGACTTACTTGTGAAGGACCGAATAGACCGTGAGCAAATATGCAAAGAGAAAAGAAGATGTGAGTTGCAATTGGAAGCTGTGGTGGAAAATCCTTTAAATATTTTTCATGTCATTGTGGTGATTGAGGATGTTAATGACCACGCCCCTCAATTTGATAAAAAGGAAATACATTTAGAAATTTTCGAATCTGCATCCGCTGGTACACGACTATCGCTTGACCCTGCGACGGATCCTGATATAAACATAAACTCAATTAAAGATTATAAGATAAACTCTAATCCTTATTTTTCATTAATGGTTAGAGTTAATTCCGATGGTGGCAAATACCCAGAGTTATCTCTGGAGAAACTCCTAGACCGGGAAGAACAGAGATCTCATAGCTTGATATTGACTGCCTTGGACGGAGGGGACCCACCAAGAAGTGCCACCGCTCACATAGAAATTTCTGTCAAGGATACCAATGATAACCCCCCGGTTTTCAGCAGAGACGAATATAGAATTAGTCTTAGTGAAAATCTGCCCCCTGGGTCCCCCCTGTTGCAAGTGACAGCCACTGACCAAGATGAGGGGGTCAATGCTGAGATAAATTACTACTTCCGAAGCACTGCCCAGAGCACAAAACATATGTTCTCATTGGATGAGAAAACAGGTATGATTAAGAATAACCAGTCATTTGATTTTGAAGATGTAGAAAGGTACACCATGGAAGTGGAAGCGAAGGACGGAGGTGGTCTCTCTACCCAGTGTAAAGTAATCATAGAAATCCTGGATGAAAACGACAACAGCCCAGAAATAATCATCACTTCTCTCTCTGATCAGATTTTGGAGAATTCCCCTCCAGGAATGGTTGTTGCCCTCTTCAAAACACGGGACCTGGATTTCGGAGGAAATGGAGAAGTCAGGTGTAATATAGAAACAGACATTCCATTCAAGATTTATTCTTCTTCCAATAACTACTACAAACTGGTGACAGATGGAGCCCTGGACCGAGAGCAGACACCAGAATACAATGTCACCATCGTAGCCACTGACAGGGGCAAGCCGCCCCTTTCTTCCAGTAGAAGCATCACCTTGTATGTCGCTGACATCAACGACAACGCCCCAGTTTTCGACCAGACATCCTACGTGGTTCACGTGGTCGAGAACAACCCCCCAGGAGCCTCCATTGCGCAAGTGAGCGCCTCTGACCCGGATTTGGGGCTCAATGGCCGCATCTCCTACTCTATCGTGGCGAGTGACCTAGAGCCCCTGGCGCTGTCGTCATACGTGTCAGTGAGCGCGCAGAGCGGGGCGGTGTTCGCGCAGCGCGCCTTTGATCACGAGCAGCTGCGCGCCTTCGAGCTCACGCTGCAGGCCCGCGACCACGGCTCGCCCACGCTCAGCGCCAACGTGAGCCTGCGCGTGTTGGTGGGAGACCGCAATGACAACGCACCGCGGGTGCTGTACCCAGCTCTGGGTCCTGACGGCTCCGCGTTCTTCGATACGGTGCCTCGCTCTGCAGAGCCCGGCTACCTAGTGACTAAGGTGGTAGCGGTGGACGCCGACTCGGGACACAACGCCTGGCTGTCCTACCACGTGCTGCAGGCCAGTGAGCCCGGGCTTTTCAGCCTGGGGCTGCGCACTGGGGAGGTGCGCACGGCTCGAGCCTTAGGCGACAGGGACGCAGCCCGCCAGCGCTTGCTGATAGCTGTGCGTGACGGTGGAAAGCCGCCACTCTCTGCCACCGCCACGCTGCATCTGGTATTCGCAGACAACTTGCAAGAGATACTGCCAGACCTCAGCGACCGCCCTGTACTCTCTGACCCCCAGGCTGAACTGCAGTTTTACCTGGTGGTGGCCTTGGCCTTAATCTCAGTGCTCTTCCTCCTCGCCGTGATTCTGGCCATTGCCTTGCGCCTGCGACGCTCTCTCAGCCCTGCTACTTGGGACTGCTTCCATCCTGGTCTCTGTGTCAAGTCTGGACCTGTAGTTCCCCCCAACTACAGTGAGGGGACTTTGCCTTATTCTTATAATCTGTGCATTGCCCATACGGGTACAAAAGAGTTTAATTTCCTAAAATGCAGTGTGCCCATACATTCCAATGAAGACATGGTTTGCAGTGTTTCTCCTGGAGCCTTAATTCCACCTCATGGTGGGGAGGATTTGACTTCACATCCTGAGACTCTAACTTCGGTGAGTTTCTCTTTTTTATGTGTGATTTATCTAATAGTCTACTAGTTTCTCATATTTTGGGCATACTACTTTATTTTCATATCTAGAATCATATGTTTAAAATCCATAGCTTTTTACAATATTTTCTCAATGTTTTTTCAATTATAGTTTTCACTATATTTGGTTCATAAGTTGCTCTATCTTTTTGTAAAAGAATGTCACCAGATTGAAGATATTTTGTCTTTGTCTTTTATTTTATTTTATTTTATTTTTTTTGAGATAGAGTCTCGCACTGTTGCCCAGGCTGGAGTGCAGTGGCGTGATCTCTGCTCACTGCAACCTCCGCCTTCTGGGTTCAAGCGATTCTCCTGCCTCAGCCTCCCAGGTAGATGGGATTACTGGTGCCCCTCACCACGGCTATATTTTTTGTATTTTTAGTAGACATGGGGTTTCACTATGTCGACCAGGCTGGTCACAAGCTCCAGTCCTCGTGATCCTCCCACCTTGGCCTGTCAAAGTGCTGGGATTACAGGTGTGGGCCACCATATTTTGTCAAGTTCTGACTATCGAACAGAAGCAGTGGTCTTGGCACCTAAGAAAACAAACAAGTAACCTGTCCAAATTTGTGAAGACTTAGTGAATTTACCATATCTTATTTATATATTTTTAAAGCCTAAAAATATTCAGAAGACAGGCCCAGTGGCTCACACCTGTAATCACAGCACTTTGGGAGGCTGAAGCGTAACGTATCACTTGAGCCCAAGAATTTAGACCAGCCTGGGCAATATAGGGAGACCCCCCATCTCTACTAAAACAAAAACAAAAAAAAAACATTAGCAGAGTGTGGTAGCATTCCCTTGTGGTCCCAGCTACTTGGGAGGCTGAGCTGGGTGGATTGCTTGGTCCTGGGAGGTCAAGGTTGCAGTGAGCCCTGATCTTGCCACTGCACTCCAGCCTGGGTGACAGAGTGCGACTCTGTCTCTAAAATAAATAAATAGGCAGGGCCAAGTGTGCTGTAATTCCAGCACTTTGGGAGGTGGAGGTGGAGAATCTCTTGAGCCCAGGAATTTGAGACCAGCCTGGGCAACATAGGGAGACCCCATCACTACAGAAAATTTAAAAATTAGCAGGGTGTGGTGGCACATGCCTGTGGTCTCAGCTACTCTGGTGGCTGCGGTGGGAGAATCGCTTGAGCCCAGGAAGTCTAGGCTGCAGTGAGCTGCCTGGGTGACAGAGTGAGACCCTGTCTCAAAAAAAAAAAAAAAAAAAAAAAGACATTTCTAAGAAATGAAATGAAATGCTATTGCCTTTGCACTCAGTCTCTGTCTCTGATTCTCTGATAGAATATTTTTGAAGAAAAAAGATAAAATCTTTGAAGAGTTCTATACTTGGAAGGCATAGTGACATAAACACTTCTGAACGTCCTGTTCTCTGTGTGAAAGAAGTGAACTTCTATACCCTTTGCATTTGAGGGAATAATTGCTACTGGGTTGATGGGCACACACAGTTGAAGATATGTGAACCACTGGACTTTGGCGTCTCATACAAACTGCCTAAGAGAAGAGATTATTTATACTGGTATTGATGCTCTGATGAAAACAGGTCATTTGACATAAACACTTACTTGTTAAAAACCTATATCACTACATCTAATTTTGTTTTCTAAAACTTTTAGTACTTCAAATTCTACATATTTCTTTTCTCATTACAATGCAAACAGTTTAATTTGCAACTGTAATATATGTTCATTTTAGTTTGTGATTACCTGCTTAATCATTTAAATAGGTCCATTTAACTTGTATCCCTGTAAGATAAAGTATGTTTTACACAAAAAGGTTCATTAAAGCTCAGTAAAACTATTCTAGAAGAGTTCTTTTAAAACCTCTTACACAATCCTAAGCTAAATAAGTTTAATGAATTAAGTAGTTAAAATTATAAAGCTTCAGAGCGAATTATCTCATGAAGAGTTTATTTAATATAATCTTTGTATGAATGTATACTAAATAAAATTGAACCATTCAAATCACAATTTTAAATTATAAGACTTTTCTGAATATACCTAGACACTAATATGATCTAAAATAAGTATTATTTACCTTTTATTAAAGTATGTACATTTCTGTTGGGAAAACGTGTTGCAAATATATATTTAACCAAACATTATCGTGAAATATTTACAATATTTTCACTCCACTTTATCACACCTCCTGTAAGAAACCTACATATAGTAAATTATTTAAAGATAGGAGTGGAGAAACCAAAGAATCTATGTAAAATATAATAATCCAACAGAATAGAGTTTACTTTCCATTGCATGTTATCACTTGGGTGCAGTAACTTCTTAGGACTCTGAGCGCCGCTGTTCACCTACTAGGAGAGAAAACGCAGCCAGAGCTCAATCCGGATTCTCAGGGCTTCAACTACACAAGCCCCACAAACCGGCTGCTGGGCTGCAGGGAAGCTCACTCCAGAATTTAAAGTGCCCAGGCTACAGAGACACCCTGAAGCCACAGAAAGACAAAGGAACCGGTTGAAACACACAACGTGTCCAGTGAGGACTTTGCAGAATTCTGTAACCAGACGACAATGGCCGCTCAAAGGAATCGCTCAAAGGAATCAAAGGATTGCAGCGGGCTGGTCCTGCTCTGCCTTTTCTTCGGGATTCCATGGGAGGCTGGAGCCCGGCAGATCTCCTACTCAATTCCTGAGGAATTAGAGAAAGGCTCTTTCGTGGGCAACATCTCCAGGGACTTGGGGCTGGCGCCCCGGGAGCTGGCGGAGCGCGGAGTCCGCATAGTCTCCAGAGGTAGGACGCAGCTTTTCTCTCTGAACCCGCGCAGCGGCAGCTTGGTCACCGCGGGCAGGATAGACCGGGAGGAGCTCTGCGCTCAGAGCGCGCGGTGCCTGGTGAGTTTTAATATCCTTGTGGAAGACAGGGTGAAACTTTTTGGGATAGAAATAGAAGTAACTGATATCAATGACAATGCTCCAAAATTCCAAGCAGAAAATCTAGACGTAAAAATTAATGAAAATGTCGCTACGGGAATGCGTTTTCCTCTCCCGGAAGCTATTGATCCGGATGTGGGCGTGAACTCCCTGCAGAGCTATCAGCTCAGCCCCAATAAGCACTTCTCCCTAAGAGTTCAGAGCCGTGCCAATGGCGTCAAGTACCCGGAGCTGGTACTGGAGCACTCCCTAGATCGCGAGGAAGAGGCCATTCACCACCTGGTCCTCACCGCCTCCGACGGGGGTGACCCTCTCCGATCTGGCACTGTCCTTGTCAATGTGACTGTCTTCGATGCAAATGACAACGCGCCGGTCTTCACCTTGCCAGAATACCGAGTGAGTGTTCCTGAGAATTTGCCTGTGGGCACTCAGCTGCTGACAGTCACAGCCACCGACAGGGACGAAGGTGCCAATGGAGAAGTGACCTATTCATTCCGAAAATTACCTGACACGCAATTGTTGAAGTTCCAACTAAACAAATATACTGGAGAAATAAAAATATCAGAAAATCTAGATTATGAAGAAACCGGTTTCTATGAAATAGAAATACAAGCAGAAGATGGAGGAGCATATCTTGCAACTGCAAAAGTGTTGATTACAGTAGAAGATGTAAATGACAACAGTCCAGAGGTGACCATCACGTCTCTATTTAGTCCAGTGACTGAAGATTCACCTCTGGGAACAGTCGTAGCCCTTTTAAATGTGCATGATTTAGACTCTGAGCAGAATGGACAGGTAACCTGTTCCATTTTGGCGTATCTACCATTTAAATTAGAAAAGTCCATTGATAGTTATTACAGATTGGTGATACACAGAGCCCTTGACAGGGAACAGGTATCCTCTTACAATATCACAGTAACAGCCACAGATGGGGGAAGTCCACCTCTATCAACGGAAGCTCACTTTACGCTACAAGTGGCAGATATCAATGACAACCCACCTACCTTCTCTCAAGTCTCCTACTTTACCTATATCCCAGAGAACAACGCCAGGGGTGCCTCCATCTGCTCAGTGACAGCGCTGGACCCGGACAGCAAAGAGAATGCCCGGATTATTTACTCCCTGGCTGAAGACACCATCCAGGGGTCACCTCTGTCCTCCTACATATCCATCAACTCAGACACTGGCGTCCTGTATGCTCTCAGATCCTTCGACTATGAGCAGTTTCATGAGCTACAGATGCAGGTGACAGCCAGCGACAGCGGAGATCCTCCACTCAGCAGCAACGTGTCGTTGAGCCTGTTTGTGCGGGACCAGAACGACAATGCGCCCGAGATCTTGTACCCCGCCCTCCCCACAGACGGTTCCACTGGCGTGGAGCTGGCGCCCCGCTCCGCAGAGCCCGGCTACCTGGTGACCAAGGTGGTGGCGGTGGACAGAGACTCGGGCCAGAACGCCTGGCTGTCCTACCGTCTGCTCAAGGCCAGCGAGCCGGGACTCTTCGCGGTGAGTCTGCACACGGGCGAGGTGCGCACGGCGCGAGCCCTGCTGGACAGAGACGCGCTCAAGCAGAGCCTCGTGGTGGCCGTCCAGGACCACGGCCAGCCCCCTCTCTCCGCCACTGTCACGCTCACCGTGGCCGTGGCCGACAGCATCCCCCAAGTCCTGGCGGACCTCGGCAGCTTCGAGTCTCCAGCTAACTCTGAAACCTCAGACCTCACTCTGTACCTGGTGGTAGCGGTGGCCGCGGTCTCCTGCGTCTTCCTGGCCTTCGTCATCGTGCTGCTGGCGCTCAGGCTGCGGCGCTGGCACCAGTCACGCCTGCTGCAGGCTTCAGGAGGCGGCTTGACAGGCGTGCCCGGCTCGCACTTTGTGGGCGTGGACGGGGTGCGGGCTTTCCTGCAGACCTATTCCCACGAGGTCTCTCTCACCGCGGACTCGCGGAAGAGTCACCTGATCTTCCCCCATCCCAATTATGCGGACACGCTCATCAGCCAGGAGACCTGTGAGAAAAAGGATCCTTTGTCTTTGTTAGATGATTCGAAGTTTGCTATAGAGGATACCCCATTGGTTCCAGTGAGTTTTATTTTTATTTTTACTTTTTATCTTGTTAAAAAAAAAAAAAGATTGGTTTTTACTTTGAAGTTTGAGGCATGATGGTGGAAAGTAAATGCTAAAACACTGATGAGTAGAATTTGATGTTTATTAAGGTGTTTTTTTTTTTTTTTTTTGACTTTCTGGTAAAATTCACCTAGTCTCAATCAAGGCCTATATGTCATAAGGCTTTGTTATGATTAGCTTTGCAGAACCTTGTAGTTTATAGTGTTGTTGAGTACAATATTGACAATTCCTAAGACAGACTTCCATACAGAAGTGCCTGTCAATTTATATTTCCTCCTGGGTGGTCACATATTGAAACTCCAGCCCCTTAATCAACCCTCTTGTTCTGAAGGCAGGTCTGGTAAGAATAGGTAAGTATCAGAAAGAAATGGCCTCTGGAAATACAACCCAAATCCAAGATACTCAATGCAGTTCTTCCCAAGGAGAAGGGCAATAGGCCTTTTTCAAACTACATTTTATATATTTTTCAATCTACACTTTGTGGTGATAGTTGCAGTTGAATATGCTAAGTTTTTCATTAATATTGAATTAACAATTTATTTATAACAATGTATGCTTAGATTTTTCGAGCCCTATTTATACCTGATAACACTGCAGCATCCTTTTTGCATACAATTCTTTAATTTCACACTACTATGTGGAAGATATAGCATTTTAATTTAACTTTCATTGCTCAATAGGGATCCTGAGAAGGCTATAGAGGGTGAAATTAAGAACATTTGGGATTCTGCTTTTGTCTTTTTTGTTAAATTTTCTAATGACTAAGGCTGAAAGTAAATATGGGTTGGGAAGACAGATAAATTTGTACATGTTCCCAAGAACAGGAGCAAGAGATATATGACAAAGCTATTTCAGTGGCTCTTTAATGTATAAGGAGGCAAACACCCGAAACTCTGAAAACCCTGAAATTGAGAGGCAAAATAAACTTAGAGTCAAGAAAGAAATGCCATTTCTGCAGATCAGAATACAAACACCAACCACAGCTGTAAAAAAGAAAAGAATATATGTAACGAAGTAAGGGAAATTATATAAACAAAGGATCATTGGAGGTACTGATGAGTTCATTTAATTCAATGAAAATAGTGATGTATTAGGTAGATCTCTTAATTTTATTACTAGTATTCTACTAAATGTGGTAGTATAAAGTCAAAAAGCATTCTGAAGTTTCTCAAGACCCTTATAATTCCATGACTTTTTTCAGGTCAGTCAATATTTGTTGAATGATAGGTCTGTGGAAGGAAAGCACACTCTTTAGGGTCATAGTTATTAACTATTAAACCATTGAAACTATTATTTTATATTTGTGTTAATGAGAGTCAAAATTATTCTGCATTCATCTCAAATCTATTCTGAAAAATACAGGTTTTTTTTTAAAACTACTCTTGACATTGTAGCTATTGTGAGAAAATATTTTGAAATATAATTATTTAAAAGCAATACAGGACACCCTGGATGATGGTAATGACTAGGGCAATGGTTGCATTCCAGTACTTAAGTATGAAATAAGGAATTATTGCTTTCTAGGTGAATATAGGCTAGAATTGAAGACAAAAAAATTTGTTGCTTATCTTCAGTACTTCCAGCTTCATAGATAATTGCTCTTAAAAGGAACAAGAATGACTGCCTCTGGATGGAGGAATTGGATAGCAATGGGCCGTGGGATAGGAGACCTATAAACCTTCATGCTATATTCTTTTGTGCCTTTTTAAATTTTGAAGAAAAAATATTCATTTATTCAAGATATATGTAAATTCAGTAACTAAAAAGATATAGTTATGACCACGTGGAAATATATTTCCTGATGTAAAAGGAATCACTGAGGAAAAAGATTAAAATATTTTGGCTGTCAACTCGTAGTTAAAAAAAAAAATTTCTTGAAAGAGATAAAGTCAAGCTGCAGTCCCACACGGAGCCTCTGGGCGCCGCCGTCGGCCAGTGCAGAGCAAGCGCTGACGCCGGGGATCCCTCAGCTTCTAGCCTAGGATTCCCTGCGCAGCCAACAGCAGAAAGAAGAAAACCACCTCCCACAGAGAGCCTCCCGGCTGCGCAGACCTTGCCCAGCACACCGGATTCCCAACTCCGAGACCCGGGACTCCCCCTGTCCTGGGCCGAACGCTCTTTTAGCGCGGTAGAGTGCACTTTTTCCAACTGGAAAAGCGGGGACCCAGCGAGAACCCGAGCGAACGATGGGAGGGAGCTGGGCGCAGAGGCGCCGGGCCGGCCGGCGGCAGGTACTATTTCCTTTGCTGCTGCCTTTGTTCTACCCCACGCTGTGTGAGCCTATCCGCTACTCGATTCCGGAGGAGCTGGCCAAGGGGTCGGTGGTGGGGAACCTCGCTAAGGATCTAGGGCTCAGTGTCCTGGATGTGTCGGCTCGCAAGCTGCGAGTTAGCGCGGAGAAACTGCACTTCAGCGTAGACGCGGAGAGCGGGGACTTACTTGTGAAGGACCGAATAGACCGTGAGCAAATATGCAAAGAGAGAAGAAGATGTGAGTTGCAATTGGAAGCTGTGGTGGAAAATCCTTTAAATATTTTTCATATCATTGTGGTGATTGAGGATGTTAATGACCACGCCCCTCAATTCCAGAAAGATGAAATAAACTTAGAAATCAGTGAATCCGTCAGCCCGGGGATGGGAACAATTCTTGAGTCTGCAGAAGATCCTGATATTAGTATGAATTCGCTGAGCAAATACCAACTAAGTCCTAACGAGTATTTCTCATTGGTGGAGAAAGACAATCCTGATGGTGGCAAATATCCAGAATTAGTATTGCAGAAGACTCTGGACCGAGAAACGCAGAGCACTCACCACTTGGTACTGACCGCCTTAGATGGTGGGGACCCTCCCCGAAGCGGTACTGCTCAGATAAGAATCCTGGTAATAGATGCCAATGACAACCCCCCAGTGTTCAGCCAGGACGTGTACAGGGTCAGCCTTCGGGAAGACGTGCCTCCAGGCACCTCCATCCTGAGAGTGAAGGCCACTGACCAGGACGAGGGCATCAACTCAGAGATCACTTATTCCTTCTCTGGTGTGGCTGACAAAGCTCAGCACGTGTTCTCTCTGGATTACACTACAGGAAACATTCTAACTCAGCAGCCTTTGGATTTTGAAGAAGTAGAAAGATATACGATGAACATAGAAGCAAAAGACCGAGGATCTCTCTCAACACGGTGTAAAGTAATTATAGAAGTTCTAGACGAAAACGACAACAGCCCAGAAATAATCATCACGTCACTCTCTGATCATATTATGGAGGATTCCCCTCCAGGAGTGGTTGTTGCCCTCTTTAAAACACGGGACCGAGACTCAGGGGAAAATGGGGAAGTCAGGTGTAGTTTAAGTAGAGGTGTTCCATTTAAGATTCATTCTTCTTCTAATAATTACTACAAGCTAGTAACAGATGAGGCCCTGGATCGGGAGCAGACCCCAGAGTACAACGTCACCATCGCAGCCACCGACAGGGGCAAGCCTCCACTATCCTCCAGCAAAACCATCACCCTGCACATTACTGACGTCAATGACAACGCACCGGTTTTCGGACAGTCAGCCTACCTGGTCCACGTGCCAGAAAACAACCAGCCGGGTGCCTCCATAGCGCAAGTCAGTGCCTCTGACCCAGACTTCGGGCCCAACGGCCGTGTTTCCTACTCTCTCATTGCCAGCGACCTGGAGTCACCAACGCTGTCCTCCTACGTGTCCGTGAGCGCGCAGAGCGGGGTGGTGTTCGCGCAGCGCGCCTTCGACCACGAGCAGCTGCGCGCCTTCGAGCTCACGCTGCAGGCCCGCGACCAGGGCTCGCCCGTGCTCAGCGCCAATGTGAGCCTGCGCGTGTTGGTGGGCGACCGTAACGACAACGCACCGCGGGTGCTGTACCCTGCACTGGGTCCCGACGGCTCCGCGCTCTTCGACACAGTGCCGCGGGCCGCGCAGCCAGGCTACCTGGTGACCAAGGTGGTGGCCGTGGACGCCGACTCGGGGCACAATGCCTGGCTGTCCTACCACGTGGTGCAGGCCAGTGAGCCCGGGTTCTTCAGCCTGGGGCTGCGAACAGGCGAGGTGCGCATGGTGCGTGCTTTGGGTGACAAGGACTCGGTCCGCCAGCGTCTGCTAGTCGCTGTAAGAGATGGAGGACAGCCACCCCTTTCAGCCACTGCCACGCTGCACCTGGTGTTCGCAGATAGCTTGCAAGAGGTACTGCTGGATTTCAGCGACCGTCCCACACCCTCTGACTCCCAGGCTGAGATGCAGTTTTACCTGGTGGTGGCCTTGGCCTTGATTTCTGTGCTCTTTCTCCTCGCGGTGATTCTAACTATTGCTCTACACCTACGACAGTCTTTCAGCCCTACTGCAGGGGGCTGCTTTGAGTCAGTTCTCTGCTCCAAGTCCGGACCTATGGGTCCCCCCAACTACGGTGAGGGAACGTTGCCCTATGCCTATAATTTTTGTGTGCCTGGGGATCAAATGAATCCAGAATTTAATTTTTTCACATCTGTTGATCATTGTCCAGCCACACAAGATAACCTCAACAAAGATAGCATGCTACTGGCTAACATTTTAACTCCCAGCGTTGAAGCAGATAAGAAGATTCTTAAACAGGTAAGTATTTAAAAATGTATTTAATCCTTTTTATATTACACTATGACAATATATTCCAATATAGTGGTATTATTTTAAGATTCTAGTTAACCTCTTCATAGAGTTCCCAAAATATAGGTCAAATTTATGGTTATCATTATTAAAACAAAAGTTTAAATTAAATGCCTCAGTCTTCCTACTATTCAAAGACATTTTAAAGCAAACTACATGGGTAATCTGCGGTGACATTTTTATGAAAATACCTTTCCGTTAAAAATATAAAATACTGGTATATTTTTATGGCATGGTATTTTAATTGAAACCCTGATGCTACTCAATTTTTCTCAAGTATTTCATCTTCATTTACTCAATAAAGGAACACTTGTAAGAATTATAGTTAGGCATCCTACCTGATGATTTTATCGGGACCGTATTATTTCCACTTCCAGAAATGTCGTTCCTTTCAGTCAGTTAAAATCAACTGGAACCAACTATAACCTACAAGTTTTCAGCTCCAGTAATATTTTGAAAACTTTTTAAAAATTAAGCAAGCCCTTTTAATAATTACTCCTTTCGTGGGTGTTCTTGGTAAAGTTTTAACATCACATAATATAAGTATTGTGTATCATCGTTTTTAAGCTCTACAAATAACGTGTGATTCACAAAGAGGTGAGCGTAATCATTTCTTCCGGAATTTCTTAGTCGTTGCAATAATAAGAATGGGCTCTAGGCGCCGCTGTTCACCAATCAGGGAATGGGAAGCTGCGCGCCATTGAGTCCCTCCCTCCCCCGCCTCTACCACACAAAGCGGAATGAGATGGATACTCACAGATCCTGACACTGGAGACTTAGAAGTATTTTCCTTCGCTTTCTGATATATTTTGGATGCAGTCGGCCTAGGACTTCATAGATACATAAGCCGATTCACAACCAACCAGCTCAAGAAACCGCGGAATATCGGCTTAGAGCCTGCGATGGCGAATCGGCTACAGCGCCTGGACCGCAGTCGGCTGGTGCTGCTGTGCATTTTCCTGGGGACGCTGCGGGGGTTCAGGGCCAGGCAGATCCGATATTCGGTGCCAGAAGAGACCGAAAAAGGCTTCTTCGTGGGCAATATCTCCAAGGACCTGGGGCTGGAGCCCCGGGAGCTGGCGAAGCGCGGAGTCCGCATCGTCTCCAGAGGGAAGACACAGCTTTTCGCTGTGAATCCGCGAAGCGGCAGCTTGATCACGGCAGGCAGGATAGACCGGGAGGAGCTCTGTGAGACGGTGTCCTCCTGTTTTTTAAATATGGAACTTCTCGTGGAAGACACCTTGAAGATTTACGGAGTGGAGGTGGAAATAATAGATATTAATGATAACGCTCCCAGCTTCCAGGAAGAAGAAGTGGAGATAAAAGTCAGTGAGCACGCAATTCCTGGGGCGCGATTTGCTCTTCCTAATGCTAGGGATCCAGATGTGGGCGTGAACTCCCTCCAGAGCTACCAGCTCAGCCCTAATAATTACTTTTCCTTGCAACTGCGGGGCAGAACGGATGGGGCCAAGAATCCAGAGCTAGTACTGGAGGGAAGCCTGGACCGAGAGAAAGAGGCTGCTCACCTGCTCCTCCTCACAGCTTTAGATGGAGGCGATCCCATCCGAAAGGGCGCAGTTCCCATTCGTGTGGTGGTCCTCGATGTAAATGATCACATCCCAATGTTTACACAGTCCGTATATCGCGTGAGTGTTCCAGAAAACATCAGCTCCGGAACTCAGGTGCTGATGGTTAATGCAACGGATCCAGACGAGGGAATCAACGGGGAAGTAATGTATTCATTTCGGAGCATGGAAAGCAAGGCTTCTGAAATATTCCAATTGGATTCACAAACTGGAGAAGTTCAAGTACGGGGGTCTCTGGATTTTGAAAAATATAGATTCTATGAGATGGAAATTCAAGGCCAAGATGGTGGAGGTCTCTTTACCACCGCGACGATGTTGATCACTGTTGTGGATGTGAATGATAACGCTCCAGAAATAACTATCACCTCTTCTATTAATTCAATTCTGGAAAACTCTCCTCCAGGTACAGTCATTGCTCTTCTAAATGTGCAAGATCAAGATTCTGGAGAAAATGGTCAAGTCTCCTGTTTTATTCCTAACCACCTGCCTTTTAAATTAGAAAAGACTTATGGAAATTATTACAAATTGATAACAAGCAGAGTGCTGGACAGGGAGTTGGTCCAGAGCTACAATATAACATTGATAGCCACAGACCAGGGAAGCCCGCCTTTGTCTGCAGAAACTCATATCTGGCTGAATGTGGCAGATGACAACGATAACCCTCCCGTTTTTCCTCACTCCTCTTAC
This sequence comes from Pongo abelii, assembly GCF_028885655.2. Taxonomy (NCBI): domain Eukaryota; kingdom Metazoa; phylum Chordata; class Mammalia; order Primates; family Hominidae; genus Pongo; species Pongo abelii. The sequence goes on from NC_071989.2 coordinate 149,784,778, forward strand.
TCTGCCTACATTCCTGAAAACAACCCCAGGGGTGCCTCCATCTTCTCAGTGACCGCCCTCGACCCGGACAGCAAACAGAATGCCCTGGTCACTTACTCTCTGAAGGATGACACTGTCCAGGGGGTGCCTCTGTCCTCCTATGTCTCTATTAACTCCAACACTGGTGTTCTCTATGCCCTACAATCCTTCGACTATGAGCAGTTTCGAGACTTACAACTGAGAGTGATAGCACGTGACAGCGGGGACCCGCCCCTCAGCAGCAACGTGTCGCTGAGCCTGTTCGTGCTGGATCAGAACGACAATGCGCCCGAGATCCTGTACCCTGCCCTCCCCACAGACGGCTCCACTGGCGTGGAGCTGGCACCCCGCTCCGCAGAACCTGGCTACCTGGTGACCAAGGTGGTTGCAGTGGACAAAGATTCAGGCCAGAACGCCTGGCTGTCCTACCGCCTGCTTAAGGCCAGCGAGCCGGGACTCTTCGCGGTGGGGGAGCACACGGGCGAGGTGCGCACAGCGCGGGCCCTGCTGGACAGAGACACACTCAAGCAGAGCCTCGTGGTGGCCGTCCAGGACCACGGCCAGCCCCCTCTCTCGGCCACCGTCACGCTCACCGTGGCTGTGGCCGACAGCATACCCGAAGTCCTGGCGGACCTCGGCAGCCTCGAGTCTCTGGCTAACTCTGAAACGTCAGACCTCACGCTGTACTTGGTGGTGGCTGTGGCCGCGGTCTCCTGCATCTTCCTGGTCTTTGTCATCGTGCTGCTGGCACTCAGGCTGTGGCGCTGGCATAAGTCACGCCTGCTGCAGGCTTCTGAAGGCGGGTTGGCAGGTATGCCCACCTCACACTTTGTAGGCGTGGACGGGGTACAGGCTTTCCTGCAGACCTATTCCCACGAGGTCTCTCTCATTGCGGACTCGCAGAAGAGTCACCTGATTTTCCCCCAGCCCAACTATGGGGACACGCTCATCAGCCAGGAGAGCTGTGAGAAAAGCGAGCCACTCTTGATAGCTGAAGACTCGGCTATCATTTTAGGCAAATGTGACCCGACAAGCAATCAGGTGAGATTTATTTCTCTGCCTCCTAATTGTTGGTGTCTTGGCACAAGTCTTTTAAGGAGATGTTTTTTGAGCCTGTTATGAAAACTGTTTGGGGGGCGGCGGCATATATTTAGTTCATATATATTTAGAGCAATACATGTGAGTTTTACTTTGCCTTTCATGAGATTACCATAATCTTTCAGAACGTTTTTGTGAAAGTCATTTTTCAGTCCTGGCATATTTTCTTTTGATTTCAACGGGGCCATTCAACTATGCTGGCTTGGTTTGGAGTAAGTTGAATTTTAGTATTATTTTTCTATTATCAGTGTATGAGGCTCTCAATTTATTATATATAGATACAAATTAATGATTCACAGACACTTTTTATTTCCATTTCAATTTTGCTGTGCCTTCACTGATTTGTAGTTATATTCCACCATTATTTGCTATTACTGCTAATGTTCAAATTTTGATCCTGTTGATTTAATAGCATGCTCCCTCTAGCTCTCTTTCTCATCTATCTATCTATACACATGCACACACACTTATACATGTAAGCTTTTCTCTGAGCAATTTTAGTTTGATTCTTGGTGGCTGGTAATATGCTTAGATCCTGTTGACTATTTCAACTTTGTCTCATTTCTTCATCCTATCAACACAGACATATTGACTGGCTTTTAACTACTGGATTTCCTTGGGAGATAAAATTTAGATCACATTTTTTCTTAAGCTCTAGATGTCTTTTCCATTACTATGGTGAAGTTACATTTACTGTTATGAGGAAATAATTGAACTATTGAACTGGTATTATTTCCTTTTATTCTTTTACTTTGGTGTCTGTGTTTGTATGTATGGAAGGTTTTTTAATGTAGTAAATCGATATATAGAAATAACTTGATTTTGATTCAGTGCTTCTCAAAAACCTATTTTCAAATGTGCTAAAGATGTCTACAGATTTATTCAAATAGAGTAGTTTGTGAATATATAAATAGATTGAAGGTATTTGGACTTTAATTAAACTGATTTAGCTAGTATCCTTCTGGCTATTTTTTTGTTCATTTTCAGTGTACTTGGGAGTCATAGATTCCTTCTTTCTTTCTTTATAAGGTCATTCTTATGGCAAATAGTACATTCAGTTCTTTTATTCAGACCAACTTGTTATTGAAGCTTGATAGTTGCCTGACATACATGTTATCTGAAGCAATGCCTAGGAAAGCCAAATGAGGACAGGAGACTTATCTAGGGTTTTTGATCACAGGAATCATTTCCATAATCAATTCAGTCAACACTCTCACATCACTTCTAGGTATTTGCCCCAAATTACTTGCATATTTATGTTCCCTTTCAAGTTTAGTTTTCTCATTTAGGAATTTACCTTATGTCATTAGTTGTAAACTGACTATCTAGGGCTCAGACAAAAATAATTTCAACTGTAGGAAAGGCAAGTCTTCCAACAGATGCCTACATTTTTCTTGAAGTCAAGAAAAATGTTCGGGTATTTTGAGCATCTAGGGATAGGATTTATACTTGTGGAATTCCAAACTGAGAAAAATGATGTAAGGCATTGTACTTTAACTGGAATTAGTTAAATAAAAAGGTTATGAGGTATTTGGCTGGGAAAAGGAGATTGTTCCATATTATAAAACCTCATCTATACTAACTTCCCAAGATCTTGGAGAACAAAAAGGAAGGGTTGGCTTTGAAATGTGATATTAAGAGGGTTATGTTGATTTGGAGGTAGTGATAAAGTTCTGTTAATGTATAACATATAGTCCCATTAAACAGAGGATAAAAATAAAACACCATCACATTTCATGTTATTAATTCCTATGGCAACCTACTAGGCTATAGCTTTATATTCTCTTTATGATAAAAGCATGAAACACTTAATAATCCTTTTCAGAAACCTCTTTTATAAGTGATAAGAAGGGTGTGGCTAACTTTATTCTGAATATGCCCTATATAGCTCTCAGTGCTCCTCCAGTTTTCTCTGATAAAACTAGGAGGAAAATTATCTGCACATCAGATTGAAAATAACAGTGCATATCATTTCATAGTGGTCAAAATTTTCCCATACCACTTGATGGGGATGTTTTCCCACATGGTTTTCGTTCTACATCAGGAGAGAAGACTGCCTAGTTCTTGCAACATGTGCATTGCTTCTGCTTAGAAAAAACCAAACTTTTAACTTCTCTTTACTGGGTTAATGACTGTTCTGTAGGATCCCATCTCTAAGGAATCTTCTTTGGTAGTAAACACTGGAAAATAGTCACTACCAGAACTCACAAAATGTCTAGTTTCCTATACATTAGTCCAACACATCTGTGTAAATTCTGAATCCCATTGAATTAGCAAAGGCTTCCGGCTGCAGTTTTCTAAATAGACTCAGAGCCCCGCTGTTGGCCAATGTGCTGCAAGAACTGGAGCCTGGGATCTACCAGGACAATATTCTGTTCAGTCACAGAAGCAAGTTGGAGAGTGGCCAAGACTTGGGCTTTCTGCTCCTGCAAATCTGATTCCATATGGATTGGGGTGCCCTCAAACTGGGAGCATTGAGTTTTCTATGTGTGGAAGTAAATATTTTAAAAGCACTTTGTGAAACATTTTCTCTTAACGTCGGAGATTGCAGCAACGCACGGGAAGGATGGGAAACAGGGTGAAGTAGAGAAGCAGGACCCGGCAGCGGCAAGCACTCTTCCCTTTCCTGCTGCCTTTGTTCTGCGGGGCGCCCTCGGAGAAGATCTGCTACTCTATTCCAGAAGAAACGGTCCAGGGCTCCATGGTGGGGAACCTTGCTGAGGACATGGGGCTGCATGTTCAGGATTTATTGACCTGAAACCTTAGAGTTAGTGCAGAGAAACAATACTTTACCATGAACATGGAGAATGGGAACATACTTGTGAGTGACAAAATAGATTGAGAGTCACTGTCCTCAAAATCCTCCATGTCATACCCTTAGAGATTGTAGCAGAGAATCCTCTAAATGTTTTTCACATAAATGTGATGATAGAAGATATAAATGATAATCCACCTCATTTTCCCCAAAATAGCATTGTTTTACAAATCAATGAACTAGCAATTCCATGCATTCGGTTTGGCCTGGAATCTGCTATAGATGCAGAGGTAGGGCCTCACTCTCTCCAGAGTTACCAGCTCAGTTCTAATGAACATTTCTCTCTGATGATGGACAACACTAACGGCAAGAATGCTCCAGAAGCCCCTGGACCAGGAGCAACAGAGCTCTCATCTCCTGGTCCTGAAAGCAATGGACGTGGGTGACCCAGTCCTAAATGGCACTGCTGCAATTCAAATTGAGGTCACTGATGCCAACAATAATGCCCCAGTTTTTAGTCAGGATGTATACAAAGTCAGCCTTAGAGAGAATGTGCCCCCAGGCACCTCTGTACAGCCACTGACCAGGATGAAGGTGTCAATGCGGAGATCACCTACTCTTTCAAATCCCTACGAGATGATATTGGAAATATGTTTGTGCTAGACCATCAAAATGGGGAAAGTAAATCCAAAGACTTAATAGACTTCGAAATTCGTAGCAGTTATACCATGCGCATAGAAGCTAAGGATGGTGGAAGCATGACCAGCGAATGTAAAATTATACTAGAAATCCTAGATGAGAACGACAATGCCCCAGACGTGGTTTTTACTTCAGTGTCCAGTTCTGTAACTGAGGATGCAGAACCCTGGACGGTGATCACTCTGTTCAAAACACATGATAAAGATTCGAGAGAAAATGGAGAGGTTACATGCCTCATAAACGAAAGAGTTCCTTTTAGTATCTAATCTTCCACCAATAATTACTATAAGCTTGTAACAGATGGGACCCTGGATTGGGAGTGGATCCCGGAGTACAACGTCACCATCACTGCCACTGACAGGGGCAAGCCTCCACTCTCATCCAGCACAAGCGTCACCCTACGCATTGGTAAAGTCAACGACAATGCTCCGGTTTTCCACCAGGTCTCCTACGTGGTCCACGTGGCCGAAAACAACCTTCCCGGAGCCTCCATGGCATAAGTCAGCGCCTCTGACCTGGACCTAGGGCTGAATGACCAAGTCTCCTATACCATCGTTACCAGTGACTTGGAGCTGCGGGCACTGTCGTCCTACGTGTCGGTGAGCGCACAGAGCGGGGTGGTGGTCGCGCAGCCCGCCTTCGACCACGAGCAGCTGTGCGCCTTTGAGCTCACGATGCAGACCCACGACCAGGGCTCGCCCGCGCTCAGCGCCAACGTGAGCCTGCGCATGTTGGTGGGCGACCTCAATGACAATGTGCCGCAGGTGCTGTACCCCGCGCTGGGGCCCGATGCCTCCGCACTCTTCGATATGGTGCCACGCGCCGCAGAGTCCGGCTACCTGGTGACCAGGGTGGTGGTGGTGGACGCAGATTCGGGACACAACGCTTGGCTGTCCTACCACGTGCTGCAGGCCATTGAGCCCAGGCTTTTCAGCCTGGGGCTGCACACGGGCAACCTGCTGGTTGCTGTGCGTGACGGAGGAAAGCCGCCGCTCTCTGCACCGCTACGCTTCACCTAGTCTTCGCAGACAGCCTGCAGGAGGCACTGCCAGACTTCAGTGACGGTCCTGTGCCCTCTGATTCCCAGGCAAAGCTGCAGATTTACCTGGTCGGGGCCTTGGCCTTGATTTCTATGCTCTTCTTCCTCGCAGTGATTTTGGCGATCGCCTTGCACCTGCGATGCTCTTCCAGCCCCTCTGCCTGGGGTTGCTTTAACCCTGGTCTGTGTTCTAAGACTAGACCAAGGGTTTCTCCCAACTACAATGAGGGAAATTTGCTTTATTCCTGCAATCTCTATGTTCCCTCGGATTCTAGAAAAAGATTTAATTTTCTCACCATGACACCAGAAACAGTCCCCCCACAAGATCTTTCTAATGAAGTTTCTCTGGTAGCAAGCTTCACTGAAGAGAATAACAAGATAAGCTCTAACTCTGTTGCTCCTACTCACATGAGTTCCAATAAATGTCTTTCATTTACAAATGGGTGTGGTTTAATTTTCAAACCAATATTTTGGCAAGAAAATCTTAAACATATTATATCTACTATTGCTTCAGGTTTGTTTGCCCACTCTTAATATTTTCTGTTCCTTTCTGTGTGGGCCAGTAACTTCATTATTAGCTTTCATGTATTTTTGAAACATTTTGACCATTTTTACAGGAGACTTTTTTTTTTTTTTTGGACGGAGTCTCGCTCTGTGGTCCAGGCTGGAGTGCAGTGGCGTGATATCGGCTCACTGCAAGCTCCGCCTTCCGGGTTCTGGCCATTCTCCTGCCTCAGCCTCCCGGGTAGCTGGGACTACAGGCGCCCGCCACCACGCCCAGCTAATTTTTTGTATTTTTAGTACAGACGGGGTTTCACCGTGTTAGCCAGGATGGTCTCGATTTCCTGACCTCGTGATCCTCCCGCCTCGGCCTCCCAAAGTGCTGGTATTATAGGCGTGAGCCACTGCGCCCTGCCCGGAGACATTCTTTATACACACACACACACACGTGTGAAAAGTGGGTATTATGATACTGCTGTCATTGAGATATTTTAATTGAGGAATAAATTTTTTTCCTGTGGTGTTTCTTGGGACATCAATATTTGAGTATATAAGGCTTTATCTTTAATCCATTAACTATAAATTTTGAAGAAAATTCATGAGAAAATGGAGAAAATGCTTTTTTTAAAAAAAAAAAATTGAGATTAAGGTCTCACTATGTTGCCCAGGCTGGACTCAAACTCTTGGGCTGCAGCGATCCACCCACCTCAATCTCCAGAGTAGCTGAGACTACAGTTGCCTGACACTGTGCCTGGCAGAGAAAAAAGGTTAAAAAAATAAGAACATAGTAATGATTTGGTAATATTCAGTTACATTTACTTGTGATTCTTGTAATTCAAGTAAACTCAATTTTATGTCTGATCTTTTCTCACAGCTACCTATATATTTCTTCCCAATTTAAAATATATTATTTTATGCCTAGCAAATATCTTATCTTTACAGTATAAATATTTACGCTCATGAAAGTACAGTAGCCAGTTATTTCTTAGGGAGAATTTTTTCCCTATATTTTGATGGGCTTCCAAAAGTATTACCAGTAATTGTTAGTAATTACAATTAGGTCAGTTACCCAGGAAAAGGTAAGTCTGTAACATTCTTTGGACTACCAATTTTCTTTTACTAAGTTTCCTCAACAATAAATATTTTTGAAATATAATGTGTTAATAGTATTCTGGAGTACTTCCGTTATTTCCAGTCAATGCAAGTTGGAATGCTTCTACTTTATGCTAAAAATATTAATGTTTCTTTTTCACTTGGGTTCTTGTTAAGTGTGATTTTGATAATGTATACAATCACATATCATTTTTAGGTTTCCATAATATCATGAAAATTTGATTTTTAAGCGTTAAATGTCAACAACCTGGTAAAGTAATCCTTCCATTCAGGATCGTTCAAGGAATCTATTTAAAAATGTTTTCCCCAAATTATAGCTGAATCAGAAAGTTTAAATTATTATATTATATGATTTGTCAAAAAGAGAAACTCCTAGGGAGACATACCCCATAATAGGTGTGTTGGGGGAACAGTAATCTCAAAGCATATGCACTAACATTATAAGATTAAAATCATTGTTTATAGAAACTTACAATTCATTTAAAAGCTCATTGGGGAAAAAAAGCTCATTGGGTAAAAAATAAATAAATAAAAAAGAAGCTCACTGAAGTTTCTACTAAAGCGAATACTGTAGATTTCCATCCCCTTTTGAAGAACAGTAGGTGGAGCTATTTAAGATATAAAAACGAAATTTCCTTTCTGGGAGTTCAAGATTGTGCAGTTATTGGTTAGGACTCTGAGCGCCGCTGTTCACCAATGGGGGAGAGAAAAGCGGAGATCCTGCTCGCCTTGCACGCGCCTGAAGCACAAAGCAGATAGCTAGGAATCAACCATCCCTGGGACTATGAGGAAACAACGGAGGAGCTCTGACTTCCCAACTGTCCCATTCTATGGGCGAAGGAACTGCTCCTGACTTCAGTGGTTAAGGGCAGAATTGAAAATAATTCTGGAGGAAGATGAGAATGATTCTTGCGCGACCGCACCGGCACTGCAAAGGGCTTGTCCTGCTGGGAATCCTCCTGGGGACTCTGTGGGAGACTGGATGCACCCAGATACGCTATTCAGTTCCGGAAGAGCTGGAGAAAGGCTCTAGGGTGGGCGACATCTCCAGGGACCTGGGGCTGGAGCCCCGGGAGCTGGCGGAACGCGGAGTCCGCATCATCCCCAGAGGTAGGACGCAGCTTTTCGCCCTGAACCCGCGCAGCGGCAGCTTGGTCACGGCGGGCAGGATAGACCGGGAGGAGCTCTGTATGGGGGCCATCAAGTGTCAATTAAATCTAGACATTCTGATGGAGGATAAAGTGAAAATATATGGAGTAGAAGTAGAAGTAAGGGACATTAACGACAATGCGCCTTACTTTCGTGAAAGTGAATTAGAAATAAAAATTAGTGAAAACGCAGCCACTGAGATGCGGTTCCCTCTACCCCACGCCTGGGATCCGGATATCGGGAAGAACTCTCTGCAGAGCTACGAGCTCAGCCCGAATACTCACTTCTCCCTGATCGTGCAAAATGGAGCCGACGGTAGTAAGTACCCCGAATTGGTGCTGAAACGCGCCCTGGACCGCGAAGAAAAGGCTGCTCACCACCTGGTCCTTACGGCCTCCGACGGGGGCGACCTGGTGCGCACAGGTACCGCGCGCATCCGCGTGATGGTTCTGGATGCGAACGACAACGCACCAGCGTTTGCTCAGCCCGAGTACCGCGCGAGCGTTCCGGAGAATCTGGCCGTGGGCACGCAGCTGCTTGTAGTCAACGCTACCGACCCTGACGAAGGAGTCAATGCGGAAGTGAGGTATTCCTTCCGGTATGTGGACGATAAGGCGGCCCAAGTTTTCAAACTAGATTGTAATTCAGGGACAATATCAACAATAGGGGAGTTGGACCACGAGGAGTCAGGATTCTACCAGATGGAAGTGCAAGCAATGGATAATGCAGGATATTCTGCGCGAGCCAAAGTCCTGATCACTGTTCTGGACGTGAACGACAATGCCCCAGAAGTGGTCCTCACCTCTCTCGCCAGCTCGGTTCCCGAAAACTCTCCCAGAGGGACATTAATTGCCCTTTTAAATGTAAATGACCAAGATTCTGAGGAAAACGGACAAGTGATCTGTTTCATCCAAGGAAATCTGCCCTTTAAATTAGAAAAATCTTACGGAAATTACTATAGTTTAGTCACAGACATAGTCTTGGATAGGGAACAAGTTCCTAACTACAATATCACAGTGACCGCCACTGACCGGGGAACCCCGCCCTTATCCACGGAAACTCATATCTCGCTGAACGTGGCAGACACCAACGACAACCCGCCGGTCTTCCCTCAGGCCTCCTATTCCGCTTATATCCCAGAGAACAATCCCAGAGGAGTTTCCCTCGTCTCTGTGACCGCCCACGACCCCGACTGTGAGGAGAACGCCCAGATCACTTATTCCCTGGCTGAGGACACCATCCAAGGGGCACCCCTATCGTCCTACGTGTCTATCAACTCCGACACTGGGGTACTGTATGCGCTGAGCTCCTTCGACTACGAGCAGTTCCGAGACTTGCCAGTGAAAGTGATGGCGCGGGACAACGGGCACCCGCCCCTCGGCAGCAACGTGTCGTTGAGCCTGTTTGTGCTGGACCAGAACGACAATGCGCCCGAGATCTTGTACCCCGCCCTCCCCACAGACGGTTCCACTGGCGTGGAGCTGGCGCCCCGCTCCGCAGAGCCCGGCTACCTGGTGACCAAGGTGGTGGCGGTGGACAGAGACTCGGGCCAGAACGCCTGGCTGTCCTACCGTCTGCTCAAGGCCAGCGAGCCGGGACTCTTCGCGGTGAGTCTGCACACGGGCGAGGTGCGCACGGCGCGAGCCCTGCTGGACAGAGAAGCGCTCAAGCAGAGCCTCGTAGTGGCCGTCCAGGACCACGGCCAGCCCCCTCTCTCCGCCACTGTCACGCTCACCGTGGCCGTGGCCGACAGCATCCCCCAAATCCTGGCGGACCTCGGCAGCCTCGAGTCTCTGGCTAACTCTGAAACCTCAGACCTCACTCTGTACCTGGTGGTAGCGGTGGCCGCGGTCTCCTGCGTCTTCCTGGCCTTCGTCATCGTGCTGCTGGCGCTCAGGCTGCGGCGCTGGCACCAGTCACGCCTGCTGCAGGCTTCAGGAGGCGGCTTGACAGGAGCGCCGGCGTCGCACTTTGTGGGCGTGGACGGGGTGCAGGCTTTTCTGCAAACTTATTCCCACGAGGTTTCCCTCACCACGGACTCGCGGAAGAGTCACCTGATCTTCCCGCAGCCCAACTATGCAGACATGCTCGTCAGCCAGGAGAGCTTTGAAAAAAGCGAGCCCCTTTTGCTGTCAGGTGATTCGGTATTTTCTAAAGACAGTCATGGGTTAATTCAGGTGAGTTTATATCAAATTTTCTTTCTTTTTTTTTTTTTTAATTGCTCTGTCGCCCAAGCTGGAATGCAGCGGCACGATCATAGCTCACTGCAGCCTCAAACTCCTAGGCTCAAGCAATTCTCCCACCTTCGCCTCCGGTGTAACAGGGACTACAGGTGCAAGCCACCTGCTATCTATCTATCTATCTACCTATTTATTACTTTCTTGTAGAGACAGGAGTCTCACTATGTTGATCAGGCTGATCTGGAACTTGGGCTCAGGCGAGCCTCCTGCTTCTCCCTCCCAAAGTGCTGGGATTACAGGCGTGAACCACAGTGCCCCGCCCTTATCAGATATTCTTTTCTGGCTGGGCGCGGTGGCTCACGCCTGTAATCCCAGCACTTTGGGAGGCCGAGGCAGTTGGATCACCTGAGGTTGGGAGTTTGAGACCAGCCTGACCAACATGGATAAACCCCGTCTATACTAAAAAAAATACAAAATTAGCCAGGCGTGGTGGTGCATGTCTGTAATCCCAGCTACTTGGGAGGCTGTCAGGAGAATTGCTTTAACCTGGGAGGTGGAGGTTGCAATGAGCTGAGATTGTATCATTGCACTCCAGCCTGGGCAACAAGAGTAAAACTCCATCTCAAAAAAAAAACAAAAAAAAACTTTATCCTCTAGTTTCATCCACTGATGACACTTGCTTTAATCACTTATTATAATCGCTTCCAAATGAAGATTTTATAATTCCATTGTTTCTTCTACAGTTGTTAATTGGCTTTCTACCTTGAAGAAGAATTTTATATTCTCTATATATGTTTGTTTCTATGATTCTGGAAGCATGGTTTTCTATTTTATTCAATGGCCCGTAATCTGTTAATATCAGTTATTTATTTTGATGCTGAAATTGTCCCAGGATTGGCCTTTGGGACTCCCTTTAGGCTGATTTCTGTGTCCTTTCTGTTACAGCAAGCTTGGGATTATATCCAAGATTTGTAATTCCAGTGTATTTATTTCTGTCAGTGTAAGCAAAGTACGATTTCTGGACTAGATGACTTGGGCATTGTGGGGGAGGTGGAAATTAGAGGTATTCTCTGTTTTTCCTGTAGGATCTTGCATTTCTTCCTCTTGCTGCTTGTCTCTTTGTGTTGGGAACAGGCCCCCCAAAATCTGGCCATAAACTGGCCCCAAAACTGGCCATAAACAAAATCTCTGCAGCACTGTGACATGTTCATGATGGCCGTAACGCCCACGCTGGAAGGTTGTGGGTTTACCGGAATGAGGGCAAGGAACACCTGGCCCGCCCAGGGCAGAAAGCCGCTTAAAGGTGTTCTTAAACCACAAACAATAGCATGAGCGATCTGTGCCTTAAGGACATGCCGTTGCTGCAGATAACTAGCCCAACCCATCCCTTTATTTCCTCCCATCCCGTCGTTTCCCATAAGGGATACTTTTAGTTAATCTAATATCTATAGAAACGATGCTAATGACTGGCTTGCTGTTAATAAATATGTGGGTAAATCTCTGTTGGGGGCTGTCAGCTCTGAAGGCTGTGAGACCCCTGATTTCCCACTTTACACCTCTAAAAAATATATATATATATATATTTTTTTTTTCTGAGCTTGGAGATATATATCCCTTAGTACACTTGGAATTTATAAAGCAGACATCAATAAATTTATATATATGTGACAGACACCAACAACAATCCAGTCACCTTCCCTCATACCTTATTTATGTACATATATTTTATATAATAGATATAAGTTATTAACAATTTATAAAATTACTTTGTTAATACTCTATATCATTTTCTAGCTGAATTTATCAATGATAATGCTCTTTTCCCACTTTCATTTTTTTCCCATTGACCATGCAGCAGTTTTGTGTAGAGCATCTGATAACAACTGATCTGTTTATCTAGGGGGGAGAAATCTAATTCAATGGAAAATATAAATAAAATTTTAATAAACTTTTGTATATAGAGTGGCTTTTAACTATACTTGAGATTGCTAGCAAATTCATAAAGTGAATTTAGTTTCTTTCAAAGTGCAGAAATTCTTTCTGGCCATTAGGGATATGTCCATTTATACTTTCTCAGTATCCCAAGTCATTTCATAGTTTTAAATCATTCATGAACTTACAAATATAGTGAATTTATTTCTTCTGTATTTAAAATTTTATCACTTAAATATACAATATACTGTATTGCCATGACGAAAAATGGTAAAGACTATTTTTCACTTCTGTTATGCATTTCATTAATACAATATCTGTATGTGTTTCCAAGTTAGACATTTCTTTTGCCCATTTCCTACACTAATAATACTAATGATGACTTTGTGGAATATTCAGAATTAACAAAATGTGTTTTGAGTACTTTTTTTAGTACTGGGGCAAATTTGCAGTAATATCGCCTGCTTTCTACATTAAATTCCCCATAACTTTTACAACTATGGGAAAATTTCTGAAACGTGCACAGATTCTAAGTGTTTTCTGAGAACTTTATGCTTATTGTAGAGTGCTTACAGATACTGAATGCTAAAGTGTATTACTCTTTGAAAAGCATTGCTTGATTTCTTTTGATGAATTCTGTAAAGGTTTAGGGAAACATAACATCCCAATTATTTTTTCTTTCTTCTTTGTTAGCTGCCTATCTACTTTGAAAGATACAATAGTTAAAACTCAGAAAAGAGATTGGAAACCACTTAGAGAATGAAAGACATCCAAGGACTCTAAAATGAGGCAGTTGCTGCTTCTGAGACCAAAAAAGGATGCAAAATATAGAGTGTGTGGTTCTACTTGTGTGATTTTTTTAAAGAAAGTATTTGAATTTATCTAAAAATACTAAATTTGTATTTACATTAGTTTTCAAATAGAATTTAATAAGTACAGTGTTCTATAAGTAATATTGAGAAATAGAGGACAATGAAACTTCTCTCCTCCATCATCTTGTATGAACTACCAAAATGTTTATCACATGGACAGTTCTCATATATAGTCAAATAGAAAGAAAGACATAATAGGAAAACAAATGATTTGGGAAGCTAAGCTAACATGGTCTAATTATTCTGACCTCTGCTCACCTAACTTGATTTAGGAACAAATCATTGAGAGTTAGAGCATGAATAGTCAAGACCTTTAGACCATATCTCAAATATCAGTGGTTTCAATCAACTATGTTTCCAGTTTGAGCTGAATAGGCTTTATTAAATAGTTGTTGAATGAATGGATAAACAAATAATGTACTCTGGGGATTACCTGATACCAGGATTCTGAATTTTCGGATGTATCATAGAAGGATAGCAGCTTTGCAATTAGGTAACTTCTTAACTGTGTCACCTTTAGCAAGTTATTTAATCTCTTTGAGCTTCAGCAAAGTAGGAATAATCATATCTAATTTGAAAGGTCGTGGTGATGGCTAGGGCTAACAAAAATCTGATTCACAACATGCAATTAATTAACAGTAGCCATTTTTAATGGTTGACAAGAAAAAGGACTTATATTTTCAATGCCAGCACACTCGATGTTCTGTTGGGAAAAATAATAATGATTTTTGTGTGCTTCTCCATGTGGTACAATGGGATGATTTGTGGATGGAAATAAAACTGTTCTAGAATTTTTGTGAAAGCTGGTTTAAAAATCTTAAGTGCCTAGGCACATTCTTGGTTTAGAAGCCACAGTTTTAGGCCATAAAAGATGGGGGAAAGATTTTTATATGAGACAATTTTGTGAGTGTTACTTTTTCTTTGTCTGAACTATAGTGAAATCTAAACAAGGATTTTGTGAAACTTATTTTAAAGAAGCAGTTTACTTCAATGGGATCTTAGATAATTTCACCAGAAAATGGATCACCGAAACCAGAAGGCTGGTGATCATTATTTGGTTTGGGCCATGTAAGAATGGAAACTAATGGCTTAGCTTTAGGATTTTTAGGACACTTGTTGATAATTTAGGATTCATAATTAAGATATGTATTGATTGTTTTCTGAGACTAACTGGGCAGTGGGTTTGGATGTGTTTACATTTCTTCTGATTCCAGTCATAAAATTATGTCAAGGACTTTCCTTGTCTTCTTATGTGTATGACAGATGTGTATGTATCCATTTCATCTAATAAGTTAAAGCATTCAGCTATAATTTAAAATTTGTAGCTTCACTGTTTTATAGTACCTAAAATTGGAATGTAATCAATCAGAAGACATTCTTCCACTGCTTTCATTCCAGAAGTATTATGCTTTTTGAAGCAGCAATAGCATAGGAATGTAGAGGAGACTATACTGCACTTTTATAGTGTATTTAATCTCATACATCACTTTTCAATGAATTATAAGGCTAATGACAAATGAGCAAATTGTATCAGTTTTCTTTATGACATGTAACAGAGTATAGCTGTGATCATGAATTGAATAGTTCTGGTATAAAAATCTGCTTTATCCTCATATAAGATGTCAGGTTCAGAAAAGCAAACACATAGTTTTGAAGGGATATTGATCAAACTGATGAGGCTAAATCTCAAGAAAGAGACACAGTCACCCTCTAATGTTACACTTTGAGTTCACTTTTTTTTTTTTTTTGAGACAGAGTCTCAATCTGTCACCAAGCTGGAGTGCAGTGGCACTATCTTGGCTCACTGCAACCTCTGCCTCCTGGGTTCGTGTGATTCTCCTGCCTCAGCCTCCCAAGTAGCTGGGACTACAGGCACGTGCCACCACACCCAGCTAATTTTTGTATTTTTAGTAGAGATGGGGTTTCACCATATTGGCCAGAATGGTCTCGATCTCTTGATCTTGTGATGCACCCACCTCAGCCTCCCAAGTAGCTGAGATTACAGGTGTGAGCCACCGTGCCCAACCACTTTGAGCTCACTTTTAAGAAACCATACTTAATGGAAAATTACCAATAACAGGGCATACTGTTTAGGATGCATTCCTAAAATATTGATGACAAAAGATAGCCAGCCAATGGCAAAGCTAATTGGAAAAAATATTTTATAAAGGATGAGACTTCTGGATAGCATATGGGAAGGGCTCTGGTTCAGGAAAATGTTTTTAAAAAACTGTCATTGAAGAGAACATAGAATCAAACAAAATAATTTAATCTGTATGTAAAAGAAGTTGGTACCACCATAATTTTTCTTATACATGTCATATAAGGATCTACTCTGTGTATTGTCATTGAGGGCAGATATAATTTCTTAGTTCATCATTAACTCTCTGAAGTATTTCACACAGTAGTTTGTACACCTTCTAAGTACTCAATACAATGCTTGAGTTCAATTATTGGAAAGTGGTCTCTTGGAGAAAAAAGAACCATAGTGCAAAACCAATTATTTTACATGGACTTTTCCTCTATATCTAAACCCTAATAAGAGGCAGCTGTCTGATAAATATATATATATATGTATATTTGGAGTAGGGGTTGGAGTCTTGCTCTGTCACCCAGGCTGGAGTGCAAGTGGTGTGATCTCAGCTCACTGCAACCTCTGCCTCCTGGGTTCAAGCGATTCTCCTGCCTCAGCCTTTCCAGTAGCTGGGATTACAGACGCCTGTCACCATGCCCAGCTAATTTTTAAAAATATTTTTAGGAGAGACAGAGTTCCATCAAGTTGGCCAGGCTGCTCTTGAACTCCTGACCTCAGATGATCCACCTGCCTCGGCCTCCCAAAGTGCTGGGATTATAGGCATGAGCCACCGCACCCTGCCAACTGTCTGACTTATCTTAAAAGGCTAAGGACCTGGTTTGTTTGTCAAATTTTGAAAATAGATGCCTCAGTTCATAAGATTTCCATATTGTGTGGCAGACGCCTGTAATCCCAGCTACTCAGGAGGCTGAGGCAAGAGAATCACTTGAACCCGGGAGACAGAGGTTGCAGTGAGCTGAGATCACGCCACTGCACTCCAGCCTGGACAACATAGTAAGACTCTGACAAAAAAAAAAAAAAATCCATATGTGAAACTTCTTAGAAGCTTCCTATATAATTTCAGCTGAAGATTCAGCCAACAGTTCATTCTGAGACTGTGTTCCATGGAAAAAGTAAAGCCCAGGCATGGAAGTGGGAATAGAAAGAAAGATTCTAAGCCTACAAATACTCAAACATCAAGAAGAAATAAAAATAAGTCATCACTTCGACTTCATGAGCTGACATCACTGAGGTTATAAATTCCCAGGAATATTTTATTGCAGGAGCAAGACTGCACTACTGCCTTTCAGCTTGCAAGTTCCAGTGAGAAACGTCTTTCTCTCTGCTCTCAACTAATTCTACAGAATGCTGTCCTCCCATTTCTTCAGGCTGCAGTTCTAGAGTAGGGACTCAGAGTGCCACCGTTGGCCAGTCTGGAAACAGAGATAAATGAGCCGATCCCCAAACATTCCCGCTTGGTGGCTTTTCTAATTTCATGGAATGCAAATCCAAGAGCAGACCCACAACATTCCTATTATGGCTCCTAGTTCTACAAATTACAAGCAGGAATGGAACGGATTTACAGGCAATGAGTTCAGCTCCTTCTTGGCTGGAGACCCTATAATCCAAGAAGAGTTTGAAAAGGGGCTTATCTGGGCCGGAGCAGCAGCAACTCTAACTGTGGAAGAGATGGGGAATGGTGCTGGACTGACAGTCTGGGTAGAACCAAGGCAACTACTGCTTCCTTTCCTGCTATTTCTATCCTGCTGGGCATTCTCTATGATGCAGATCCGTTATTCAGTCCCAGAGGAGCTGGCCAAGAGTTTGGTGGTGGAAAACCTTGCCAAGGATCTGGGACTCAGTGTCCAGGACATGCCCACTTGAAAGCTTCGGGTTAATGCTGAGAAATAATACTTCATTCTAAGTGGGGAAAGTGGAGACTTACTTGTGAGTGACTGAATGGATCAGGAGCAGATACGCCCCCTAATTATAGCTTGGGCCATAACGATTTGAAATAGTTGAAGGCCAGGCATGGTGGCTCACACCTGTAATCCCAGCACTTTGGGAGGCCGAGGCGGGCAGATCACAAGGTCAGGAGTTCGAGACCAGCCTGACCAACATGGTGAAACCCTGTCTCTACTAAAAATACAAAAATTACTGTGCATGGTGGTTCCCACCTCTAATCCTAGCTACTCGGGAGGCTGAGGCAGGAGAATCTCTTGAACCTGAGAGGCAATTGCACCACTGCACTCCAGCCTGGGTGATAGAGCGAGATGCCATCTCAAAAAAAATGAACAAACAGTAGTTGAAAAATCTTTAAATGTTTTTCACATTAATATAGAGATTCAGGATATGAAGGATCATGCACCACGTTTCAGCAGGAATATTATTAAGTTACATATCTCTGAGTTTACCCAGCTGGAACAAGGTTTGCAACAGAACCTGCAGAAGATCCTGATGTTGAGAGAAATTCCTTACAAAATTATCACCTTAGCAGCAACTCTATATTTCTCTTTGAAGTAAAAGTGACCAACAGTGGAAAGACATATGTTGATCATGTGTTAGAGAAGCCGCTTGACTAGGAAAAGCAGAGCTCCCAACCCGTAGTGCTAGCAGCCTTAGACAGCCCCCAACAAAGCAGCATCACTCAGCTCCTGATCCTATTGGTTGCAGCCATTGACAACCCTGTGTTCATCTAGGATGTGTACAGCGTCAGCCTTCGGGAAAATGTGCATCCGGGCACTTATGTGCTGAAAGTGAGGGCCAGCGACCAGGACTAGAGTGTCAAGGCAGAGATCACATATGGCTTTGCAATCCAGAGTACCCATATCTAGTTTGGCCTTGATCAAATAGTGGAGAAATGAAAACCTTAAGTACATTGGACTTTTAAAGATTTTAAAATTTCCATGGTTTTGGTAGCAAGTGACAGAGAGGGACTCATTGTCCAGTGTACAGTTGAGACTGAAATTCTAGAAGATAATGACAATATCCTAGAGGCGATTTTTACTTCTAATTCCACAATGATTCCCAAAGATTCTGCACCTTGGACGGTAATCACTGTCCAGGATTTAAATCACAAGATCTTTAAATCACAAGATCTGGATTCAGGAGAAAATGAGGTCAGATGTCTGATGTAAGAAAATGCACCTTGAGAAAAATCTTCCTCCAATGATTAACTACATGCTTGTAACAAATGGGGCCGTGGACCAGGAACAGACCCAAGGTATAACATCAGCATCACTGCCACTGACAGAGGCAAGCCAACCCTCTTCTCCAGCCCAAGCGTCACCCTACTCATTGGCGATGTCAACGACAATGCTCTGGTTTTCTACCAGGCCTCCTACGTCGTCCACGTGGCCAAGAACAATCTTCCCAAAGCCTCCATAGTGTGCAAGTAGACACCTCCAACCTAGACTTGGGACCCAACAGCCAAGTCCCCTATTCGATGGTGGCCAGTGACCTGTAGCCACAGGCGCTGTGGTCCTAGGTGTCCGTGAGCGCGCAGTGTGCCTTCGACCAAGAGCAGCCGCGAGCCTTAAAGCTCACGCTGCAGGCCCGCGACCAGGACTAGCTCGCGCTCGGCGCCAATGTGAGCTTGCGCGTGTTGGTGGACGACCTCAATGACAACGCACCGTGGGTGCTGTACCCCAGCTCTGGAGCGCGATGGCTTCGTGCTCTTGGATATGGTGCTGCACGCCGCGGAGCGTGGCTACCTGGTCACCAAGGTGGTGGCTGTAGATGCAGATGTGAGACACAATGCGTGGCTGTGCTACCACGTGCTGCAGGCCAGCAAGCCCAGGCTCTTCAGCCTGGAATGCGCACCGACGAGGTGCGGACAGCTCGCGCGTTGGGCCACAGGAAAGCGACTCGCCAGCGCCACATCACCACCACCACCGCCTCTCTTCGCCGACAGCCTGCAGGTGGCTCTGCCAGACCTCAGCGATCACTCTGCAAAGTTACAGTCTGAATCCAAAATTAATTTATATCTGGTGATTGCCTTAGCTTTAATTTCCTTTTTATTCTTCCTGATTGCATTGTTTGTGCTGGTTTTAAAGTGCCGAAGACCCCAAAATGATCCTGTCTTTGAGTCTTTCCCACGGATGTCTATCCCGCGCTAAGCCCCAGGTTTCTGGGTAACTGTAGCTCTGTGATGCCATATTCCTACCAAGTGTGTGCTTCTCCTACTAATCCAGGGCTAAGTGAACTTCTTTTTTGAATCCCTACCTCTCAGGACTCAATAGCAGCTTCACTGCAGAAAGCCCCTTGGGGAAGGGGATGATCGTGATTATTCTAATTGCTTGGGCAGAATCCACTCTCCAAGGTGAAAAATTCTTGATGAAACTAAGTTCAGTCACAAGCAGGTTTTCTTCTAGCGTTAAATATTTTCAGAGATCTCAGTAAAAAGCATTTCTAGCAGCAAGACCAAAGGCCTGAGAAATATTTGGCATGGTGAGCTTGAGGGACAGTAGTCAGGCAGACAAGAGTATCAGACATGCCAGAGCATTTGGGGCCTGTAGGTAGGGAACATGTTTTGATTATATATATTTATATGTGTTTGATTATATTTTATAATTTTACTTTGATATTCAAATTGTACTGATCCAAAAATAAGGGAGGGACAAATCTTGGCCATTGTAGTATGAGAGATGTAAATTTACAACTCAGAATCCCTGCTTATCACTTCTCCTTCAGCACACAACTGTTTCATTTTCTATTTAAGAAACTTCCTCTCACTGCAAAAAGACATTCTGGCTGATAAAGTTAGCCTATAATTTCAGTAAATCTAAGAATATGACTAATGGAAGTTGCCAGACCTAAACTTTGAAAATTATTGTTCCACTGAAGAGCGTCTTATGACTGAGTGTTCCAGTCTCCTTCTCAAGCTGAACCTTGCTTTTCAAACCAGATTAAGAACACTATCATAAGTGATACTGCATTGTGTTTCCCTACCCATGTCCACTGCATCATTCTCTATAGTACAAAGAGCTTGTCTCGCCAGGCGCACCTGTAATCTTAGCACTTTGGGGGGCCAAGGCGGGTGGATCACTTGAGCCCAGGAGTTTGAGACCAGCCTGGGCAGCATGGCAAAAACCCATCTCTACAAAAAAAATAGAAAAATTAACAAGGTGTAGTGGTCCATGCCTGTGGTCTCAGCTACTTGAGAGGCTGAGGTGTGAGGATCACCTGAGTCTGGGGAGGTTGAAGCTGCAGTGAGCTGTGATTGCGCTCCTGTACTCCAGTCTGGGTGACAGAATTAGACCCTGTCCCAAAACAAACAAACAAATAAAGAGCTTCTCTCCTTATGACTTATTTAAAGTTTGGGAAATTGTTCCAATTCAAATGCTTTAAATGGACTTGAGCTAAAACAGAATGTTGTATATGAAATGTTCTTATAATCAGGTGATTGTAAAAATTGATCCAGATAATGTTAGCATAGCATTTTACTGAACTAGTAGTTTACAAACACTTCAAAAATTATAGAATAATATTTGCATGTAAAATTCCTCATATATTTCCCTATCAGTGAATTGGAAGCTTACAATATAAAATATTACCAAAAAGACAAAAAAAAAATGAAAAGGAAACAGTTACCTTTGGAAAACATAATTAGGTAAAATGGGTAATATGGAAAGTCTGAAAACAGTGAAAAAATTACTGGTAAGTCAAGAGAAAAGGAATATTCGCAGGAAAATTCATAAAATTGTATCTGACTATTCATAGCAGGTTTCCTTATTGATATGGATTCTGTGGTCCATCTAAGCTATGTTAATTTTATTTTAAATGCTACCTGGGTATTGGCTTCTAAAAGGAATTCAGTAAATCAGATAATTTGGCATCTTCAATCTAGATTCTGATGCTCACCTGAAAAGTCTGCTAAGGTTTGGAAACCAAGAAAAGTGAAGCATCTCAACAGATATGTGTCACTTGTGTGTACTGGATTTTTTTTTTTTTTTTTGATGGAGTTTCACTCTTGTTGCCCAGGCTGGAGTGCAATGGCATGCTCTTGGCTCACTGCAACCTCCACCTCCCAGGTTCAAGTGATTCTCCTGCCTCAGCCTCCCTAGCAGCTGGGATTACAGGCATGTGCCACCACGCCCGGCTAATTTTGTATTGTTGGTAGAGATAAGGTTTCTCCATGTTGGTCAGGCTAGTCTCGAACTCCCAACCTCAGGTGATCCACCTGCCTTGGCCTCCCAAAGTGCTGGGATTACAGGCATGAGTCACCGCACCTGGTAGCATACTAGATTTATATTGTGTAATACTTTGCTCTAGCAGTATAGTAGGTGAGACAGTGACTGTGTCTAGTGAGCAAAAGGCACTTATTTGACACTTCTGACTCTTCCTTTCTACTTATCTTATTTAAAATTGATTTTTGCATGTGGCATGAGGCACCAATTCATTGAGGTAGGGGTTGAAGTTCTTTATTTCCCATTTTTTTTCAATACCATTTATTAAAAATATTTTCCTCTTTCTGTTGAATTGGCTTGGTGCCTTTGTTGAAAGTCATTTCACTGATATATGTAGTTCTATTTCTATATTCTTGATCATGTTTCATTTGTCTATTCTTTTACTAATAGCACACTGTCTCAATTATTGTAGCTTTACAGTAAGTCTTGCTACAAAGTCTTACTACAGGACAAAGCTTGTAGGGATTTTTTAATGGGATGGCATTGCATCTATAGCTTTATCAGGGAAAGAGGGAAGGAGGGAGGAGGATAATCTTAACAATATTGACACTTCCAATCCATGAACATGGTATATATTTCCATTTAATTAGGTCTTCTTTAATTTCTCTCAGCTATGTTGTATAGTTTTCAGGGTAGAGAGGTCATGTATGCCTTTCATTAAATTGTCCCTACATATTTGATGTTTTTGAATGTTATTGTAAATAGTACTTTTAAAATTGTATTTTCTAATTGTTCATTTCTAGTTTACAGAAAAACTAAAAACTATTGTTTTTATGTATTCTATATGCTTTTGAAAAGTAAGAGGTGCAAGGTGCTCTATTCTTACACTATATTGTGTGAGAATATAAGTCGAAACCACTCTGCATAAGTTCAGGCTTCCATTCTCTTCAGTTTGTAGGTTGAGAGAACCCATCCAGAAACAGTAAACATTGGTGTCTGCCCAAGTCTGGTCCTGGGTGGTTCATTCATTCATTTACATAACAAATATTTATTAACTGTCTGCTATATGCAAGGCACTGACCTATGAACTAAGGATGCAGCAATGAACAAGGCATATATGATTCCTGAGTTAATGGGCCCCATTCTAATACATGATATTTTACAGGTCTGATAAAAGCCAACAAGGAGAAATACAAAAGCACTAAAAGAAAGCTTATAGTAGGGGAGCTTCGCCTAATCTGAATGTCAAGGAAGGCTTTCTTTTTTTCAGAAAGTGATATTTAGAGAGATGAATAGATTAATAGGATGAGTAGAAGTTATCTAGGTAACAAGGAGAGTAAAAAAGAAATTGTCAGGCAGAGGAAATAGCATGTGTAAAGATCTTTTTAAAAAATAAAAGGTGTGACTCAAGCAATTGAAAAGAGCTAGGGAGGCTAGAAACAGAAAATAAATAAATGAGACTAAAAAGGCAGGGAGAGCCTTGTAAATCACACTTAAAATTCTGGATTTTGTTCTAAATACCCTTCTACTTAGGAGATATTAAAACATTTTAAACAAGGCAGTGACAAGATATTTGAATTATTAAGCTTACTCTGGCTGCTAGATGGAGAATTGATTTATGAGGGTTATAAATAGAAATAGGAAGACAAGATAGGAGACTATGGCAATATTCCTGGTAAGAAATGGGAGAAGAGCTGGCTTGGATTAAAGGGGAGGAAGTGGATGTATAAATAAATGGATGAATTATAGATATATTTAGGAAATGGGTTCAATAAGACTTAATAATGGGATAGGTGGAATATAAATTTCATGAGGGCAGGGGGTGTTTTGTTTATTATTATATTCCTAGGTGTCTGAAAAAATTGTTGTCTTGCCTGGCAAGTGGTAGATCTTCAGTGAAATATTATTAACTGAATAAATACAATGGATAAATGGGGAGCAGGGATTAAGAGTGATTCCTGGGTTTCCACATTAAGGATCTGGATGGACAAAGCTACCATTTGGTGAGAATGGAAGACTAGAGAATGGTAGATTTAAGAGGAATCAAGAGTTGAGTTCCAGTCATGTTCATTTGAAGGATCTGAGAAACAGTGCAGATATTCAGTGTGTGGTTAGACATATGGTCATCATTCTTTTTTTTTTGAGATGGAGTCTCGCTCTGTCACCCAGGCTGGAGTGCAGTGGCCCTATCTCAGCTCACTGCAATCTCTGCCTCCCAGGTTCAAGTGATTCTTCTGCCTCAGCCTCCTGAGTAGCTGGGACTACAGGCGTGTACCACCACGCCTGGCTAATTTTTGTATTTTTAGTAAAGACAGCATTTCACCATAGTGGCCAGGCTGGTCTTGAACTCTGATCTGCCCGCCTCGGCCTCCCAAAGTGTGGGGATTACAGGCGTGAGCCACCGCGCCCAGCTGGTTACCATTCTTTTACTCTGAGTTCCTCCGTTGTGATCATCTAGTCAGATGGGTAGATCCTTATAAGGCTGAGCATAATAAGCTTCCTGATAGCTCTACACTGGTATGTTTTGGGGTTCATGGCTGAGCTACTTTTGTGTTTTATTTATCTTCCTGATCTCTTTTTCACTGTAAGAAACATCCAGCACCCAGGGAAATTTGCTGTCTAATTGATACTCCACTCTTCAGACTAGTCCTAGTGTTCAGTTTTGTTTTGGTTTTTTTCTGTCTGGAAATCTATTAAAATGTGTCAGGCTGTTTTAATTTTTGTTGTTTAATTTTCTTTCACATGATTATATGTGCTCCATGGATTTTTTTGTTTGTTTGTTTTTTGTTTTTGTTTTTGTTTAAGCAGGGTTTTGCTCTTGTCGCCCAGGCTGGAGTGCAATGGCTTGATCTCGGCTCACTGCAACCTCCGCCTCCCGGGTTCAAGTGATTCTTCTATCTCAGCCTCCCAGGTAGCTGGGATTACAGGCGCATGCCACCACATCAGGCTAATTTTTGTATTTTTAGTAGAGCCAGGTTTCATCATATTGGTCAGGCTGGTCTCAAACTCCTGACCCTGGTGATCTGCCCACCTTGGCCTCCCAAGTGCTGGGATTACAGGCATGAGCCACCGCACCCGGCGGAAATTTTTAACCTCAGTTTTTCTTCACCATCTGTAAAACTGCATAGAAGGAATGTTTAGGATAAAAGATGCATAACAATCATAACAAAATTGTTGGGTTTTAATGTTATGAGTACACTTGGAGGATCCTATGTCTACACATACCTTAAATATCCTACAGAGTCCTCAGCATTTTAAAGTCGAAACCAATAGTATTAATGATGGTAGAATATTCCCCCCCAGGAAGTTAGAACTGTTCCATATCTTGATAGAGGGATGGGTTATAAGGATGTACACATTTTCCAAAACCCATTGAACTTAAGAGTCTTGCATGTGACTGTATATAAATTGTACTTTAATTGAAAATAAATTTAAGAAAATAAAATTGGCTGGGTGTGGTGGCTCACGCCTGTAATCCCAGTGCTTTGGGAGGCCAAGGTGGGTGAATCATCTGAGGTCAGGAGTTCGAGACCAGCCTGGCCAACATGGTGAAACTCCGTCTCCACTAAAAATACAAAAATTAGCTGGGCGTGGTGGCAGACACCGATAATCCCAGCTACTCGGGAGGCTGAGGCATGAGAATCGCTTGAACCCAGGAGGTGGAGGTTGCAGTGAGCCAAGATCACGCCATTGCTCTCCAGCCTGGGCAACATGAACGAAATGCCATCTTAAAAAAAAAAGAAAAGAAAAGAAAATTAGCCTCCCCCACCCTCACTATGCCTCAGACTCACCCCTGAAATATCACTACTATTCATCCCTGGTTATGTACACTTACAAACATTTTCTGTGTGTATGCGAATGTATGTTTGGGGTTTTCTTTGCACAACAGGATCATTTTACGGTATATATACTGTTGTGCAACTTGCTCTTCCCACTTAATATCTCAAGGAACCTTTTCTTTGAATCTTTATAGCCATCTACCTCAATCTTAGTAGTTTTCTTTATTTTATTTTTGAATAGGAAATACATTTACATGGTTTTAAAAATCAAAACAATATACTATGTATATATTGAGAAGTCTGACTTCCATCCCTATCCTATTCCTATTCCACCCTTGCTTCCTCCTGTCCCCTGTAGGTAAACATTTTATAACTTTATTAAGTATCCTGTCAGCATTTCTTATGCAAATATGTACATATATTTTTATTTCCCCATTTTTTTTTCACAAAAAGATAAAATACTATACACCACTCTGTATCTTCCCTTCTTCACATTATATCCTTTAAAAATATTTCCATATTGGCTGGGCGCGGTGGCTCACGCCTGTAATCCCAGCGCTTTGGGAGGCCAAGGCGGGTGGATCACGAGGTCAGGAGATCGAGACCATCCTGGCTAACATGGTGAAACCCCGTCTGTACTAAAAATACAAAAAAAAAAAATTAACCAGGCATGATGGCGGGCGCCCGTAGTCCCAGCTACTCGAGAGGCTGAGGCAGGAGAATGGCGTGAACCCAGGAAGCGGAGCTTGCAGTGAGCCGAGATCGCGCCACTGCACTCCAGCCTGGGCGACAGAGCGAGACTCCAACTCAAAAAACAAAACAGAAAAAAAAACTTCCATATTAATATATAGAAAGCTATTTTTTTTAACAGTTGCTTAGTATTCCTTTGGATTATTAACCAGTCTCATAAATGAACGCTATTGAATAGCCCTGTACCTACATCAGTTTTTACCTATGCAGTATATCTTTGGGATGAATTCCCAGAAGTGGAATTGAAATTGCTGGGTCAAAGAGTAAATAGGTGTAATTTTCTTAGGTATTTTCACAAGAAGTGTTAATTTTAACTTTCTGTTTTGAAATGATTTCAAATTTTCAAAGAAGTTGCAAGAATTGTACAAAGAACTGTATCTCCTTCACCCGGATGCACCTTTGTTAACATTTTGTATTTTGCTGAATTTCCTTTATCACTCTGTGTGTGTGTGTGTGTGTGTGTGTATATATATATATATAGGTGTATTATATAATTGTATCTATAGGCCAGGTGCAGTGGCTCACTCCTGTAATCCCAGCACTTTGGGAGACTGAGGCAGGTGGATTACTTGAGGCCAGGAGTTCAAGACCAGCCTGGCCAACATGATAAAACTCCATCTCTACTAAAAATACAAAAATTAGCCAGGCCTGGTACCCCACGCCTAAGGGTGAGGCATGAGAAATGCTTGAACCTGGGAGGCGGAGGTTGCAGTGAGCCGAGATCGCACCACTGCACTCCAGCCTGGGCGACAGAGCAAGACTCTGTCTCAAACAAACAAACAAAAAAAAAAGTAAAAAAGTTTTTTAAAAAGATGTATCTATATATACATATTTACGTACACACCCAAGTGTGTATGTATATGTTTGTGTGTATGTACACACACACATTATTTTTATATATGATTTTTTATGACATGATTATTTTTATGACATTTGAGAGTAAGTTGTAGAAATTATGTTTCTTTGTTCCTAAACACTTCTTTGTGTATTTCCTAACAAGGACATTCTTTTACATAATTAAATTTCAATAATAAAAATGAGAAAATTTAACATCAATACAATATAATTATTTAGCGTATAGTCCATATTTAAATTTTACCATACCTTATAGTATATTTTACTATACCTTAGAGTAATTTTTTTTAGTCCAAAATATCATGCATTGCATTTAGTTGCCATGTCTCTTTTTTTTTTTGAGACAGGGTCTCGCTCTTTCGCCCAGGCTGGAATGCAGTTGTATGATCTTGGCTCACTGCAACCTCCACCTCCCAGGTTCAAATGATTCTCCTGCCTTAGCCTCCTGAGTAGCTGGGACTACAGGCATGTGCCACCACACCCCCACCACACCCAGCTAATTTTTGTATTTTTAGTAGAGACAAGGTTTCACTATGTTGGCCTGGCTAGTGTTGAACTCCTGACCTCAAGTGATCTGCCCACCTCAGCTAAGTGCTGGGATTACAGGCGTGAGCCACCATGCGTGGCCTAGTTGCCATGTCTCTTTAATCTACTTTAATCTGAAACAGTTCTCAGCCTTGTTTGTTTATATGAAACTGACATTTGTAAAGACTAGAAGCCATTTGTCCTGTATAATGCTTTTAATTTATATTTGTTTTATGTTTCCTCATGATTTTATATATAGAGAGTTTGTTTGTTTGTTTGTCTGCTTGTTTGTTTTGAGATGGAGTCTCATTCTTGTCACCCAGGCTGGAATGCAGTGGCGCAATCTCGGCTCACTGCAACTTCTGCCTCCCAGGTCCAAGCAATACTCCTGCCTCAGCCTCCTGAGTAGCTAGGATTACAGATGCCTGCCACCATGCCTGGCTAATTTTTGTACTTTTAGTAGAAATGGGGTTTTGCCATGTTGCCCAGGATGGTGTCCAACTCCTGACCTCAGGTGATCCGCCCGCCTTGGCCTCCCAAAGTGCCGAGATTACAGGCATGAGCCACCGTGCCCGGACCTCATGATTGTATTTATTTATTTATTATTATTATTATTATTATTATTATTTTTGAGATGGAGTCTTGCTCTGTCACCCAGGCTGGTGTGCAGTGGCACGATCTTGGCTCACTGCAACCGCTGCCTCCCAGATTCAAGCAATTCTCCTACCTCAGCCTCCCAAGTAGCTGGGATTACAGGCATGTGCCACCACGCCTGGCTAATTTTTTTGTATTTTTTTTTAGTAGAGACGAGGTTTCACCATATTGGCCTGGCTGGTCTCGAACTCCTGACCTTGTGATCCACCCACCTTGACCTCCCAAAGTGTTGGGATTACAGGCGTGAGCCACCGCACCCAGCCTTATGATTGTATTTAAACTAGACATTTTTTTGGTAGTATATTATTTAGCCATTGCTGTGTAACAAATTATCCCAAAACTTACTGGCTTAAAAGAAGCATTTATTATCTCATAAATTTTGTGGATCAGGACTGGGTATAGCTTTGCTGAGTGCCTCTGCCTCAAAGTCTTACAAGGCAGCAATTAAAGTGTCACCTAAGGCTATTGTCTTATCTGAAGGGTCAACAGAGGATGGATCTGCTTCTAATCTCTCTCACATAGTTAATGGCAAAATTAAGTTCCTTGTGGATTGTTAGAATAAGGGTTCCAGTTTCTTGCTGGTTGTTAGCTTGAGGTCTACCTCAGTTCCTTGCCATGTGGACCTCCATAGGGCAACCAGCTTCTGTTAGAGCAAGTAAAGGAGAGTGCCAGAGAGGGCAAATGTGATGAAAGCCACAATCTTTTTATAAACCTAATTTTGAAAGTGACATACCAGGCTAGGCATGGTGGCTCAAACCTGCAATTCCAGCACTCTGAGAGGCCAAGGCGGGTGGACTGCTTGAGCCCAGGAGTTCAAGACCAGCCTAGGTAACATGACAAAACCCTGCCTCTACTAAAAATACAAAAATCAGCTGGTCTGGTGGTGCGTGCCTATAGTCCCAGCTACTCAGCAGGCTGAGGCCAGAGAATTGCTTGAACCCAGGAGGCGGAGGTTACAGTGAGCCGAGATCACACCACTGCACTCCAGCCTAGGCCACAGAATGAAACCCTGTCAAGAAGGAAAGGAAGGAACAAGGGAGGGAGGGAGGAAGGGAGGGAGGGAGGAAGGAAGGGAGGTAGGGAGGCAGGGAAAGACTGAGAAAATGACATACCATCGTTTTTGCTGTAGTTTGTTCATTAGAAGCAAAATCACTTGGTCCAGCCCACACTCTGGGGAGATGATTTTCTAACTCCATTTGTAATAACTTATTCTACTTTTATTAGTTGGCATTATACAGTAAGAAAGAGCTTTCTTTTCTCTTTTTATTTATTCATGTATGGCTCATGTGTTTTTTCCAATGAGTTATATTCCATTACTGCCATTTTTTATTTTGACCTCAAATTGTTTTAGATATTGCCAATAAGAACCTCTTCAAGCTGGTTCTTGTGTCCTTTTGCCATAACTCTCTCATTTTCTTGAACCCTTTCTTACTTTCTGATATAAGAAGATATTAGAGACTCATACTTTCCTTGTTCCAGTTCTGAGATGAACCATTTATCCAAAAGCCTTACTTCATTTTGGTAGGGAATAGTATTTAGAAACTAAGATCTGGGTGTGAGGTATGCTCACTGCTAATGGGCTATCACTGTTTCTAGGCCTTGTCAGCAGACAGAGCTAGGAAAAACACACATAAACACACCCATATTTATATTTGTACACACACTCCCTCAAAATCATGAGTTCATATTGATACCTCCAGTTCTGGTTCTTCCTAGCCTTCCCCCTTTCCATCTTTGTATTTTTATTTTCCAACAGTAAGAACCCTGGCTCCCAGCGCTATGAATATATTTACTCATTTGCTCCATCCACTGCACTCCAGCCTAGGCCACAGAATGAAACCCTGTCAAGAAAGAAAGGAAGGAATGAGGGAGGGAGGGAGAGAGGAAGAGAGAGAAGGGAGGGAGGGAAAGACTGAGAAAGTGACATACCATCATTTTTGCTGTAGTTTGTTCATAAGAAGCAAAATCACTTGGTCCAGCCCACACTCTGGGGAGATGATTTTCTAACTCCATTTTTAATAATTTATTCTACTTTTATTAGTTGGCATTATACAGTAAGAAAGAGCTGCTGAAGATTTGCTTGCAATTGGTTGTCTTTAAACTGAGGGTATATTGTCAAAGTACAGTGCTGAAAAGTTACTTGTAGTATAGTTATGTGATTCATTAAAATAAAATTTGTTTCTATTATGTGCGGTTTTAGAGTTTTGCCACACTCTGGTTGATTAGTATATTTTCTGTTGCTTTTTTGTTTTGTTTTGTTTTTGAGATAGGGTCTTGCTCTGTCACCCAGGCTGGAGTCCAGTGGTACAATCACAGCTCACTGCAGCCTCAACCTTGTGCACTTAAGCGATCCTCCCACCTCAGCCTCCCAAATAGCTGGGGCTGCAAGTGCACACAACCATGCCTGGCTAATTTTTTAATTTTTTTTTTTTTTAGAGATGGGGTCTCACTATGTTGCCTCAGGCTGACCCTGAACTCCTGGGCTCAAGTGATCCTCCTGCCTTAGCCTCCAAGTGCTGGTATTACAGGCATAAGCCACCACACCTAGCCTAGTATTCTTTTTTGAATATGTAAAACATTAACATAAAGTCAAAACTATTAAAAAAAGGTGTACTCAGAAAATTGTCATTCCTCCCCTGTACCTTCTGCCTCATTCACACCACACTCTGTAGATAATCAATTTCATTAGTCTGTGGTTTATCCTCACTGTGTTTCTTTTTGCAAAACACAAAAACAAAACCTATACATATTTATATTTTCTTATGTCCTCTTCTTTCTTACACAAAAGGTAACACACTATGTAGGTAGTCCTGGCTTTGAACAGTTTCACTATAGAAATATTTGTTACTACAGCTTAAATAACATAAGTCTCCTAAAAATAATTCAAATTTTAGTTACCATGTTATATTAACTTTGAGTAGTTCCATAAAGGACAAACTTGGCTGCTAGCCCTTCAGTCCACAGATCACTTTGAAAATAACAGATGAGCAAAATAATGTGACCAATCACATGAATTCTTTCAAAGTATGTCAGTGATTAGTCACCATGTGCCTATTATTTAGTTCATGCACAGACAGCAAAGCATGTAGTCGTGTTGCCTTCCAGTGATAAACCCACATAACATTTTACAAAAATATATTAAGAATTGGCCAGCAAAGATAAAAGTGCAGCAAAGAAACAAAAGTGATAATGTTTTCAGTGAAATCTGAATTGAACATAAATGGAGTTATAGAAGAAATAGCTGACCATGGGAATGTTCACACTGCTACTTTCAAGAATCTCTAGAAGGGCAGCTAAAGGGGCTTAGTGAAGGTGAATTTATTGACGTGAATGAGAAAAGTAGTTGTGATGAAAAGGATGAAGATGTCCCAGAGAAAGTAATGCCAGCAAAAACTTCACATTAAAGGAACTCTCAGATATTTCACAACATTGAAACCTCCAAGAATAAATAAAATGTTGGAAGTTGATCCAGACTTAGAAAGGAATATGGCAACTTGTCAAGATGAAGAAAAGGTGCTTATTCCTTTTTATTTATTTATTTAGAGATGGAGTTTCACTCTTGTTGCCCAGGCTGGAGTGCAATGGCATGATCTCGGCTCACCGCAACCTCCACCTCCCGGATTCACGCAGTTCTCCTGCCTCAGCCTCCCAAGTAGCTGAGATTACAGGCATGTGCCACCACGCCCGGCTAATTTTGTATTTTTAGTAGAGACAGGGTTTCTCCATGTTGGTCAGGCTGGTCTCGAACCCCCAACCTCAGGTGATCTGCCCACCTCAGCCTTCCAAAACACTGGGATTACAGGCATGAGCCACCATGCTCCACCTGCTTATTCCATATTATATGTTATAGGATGAAAAGAGGCCAAACTAATCTTGACATATTTTTTACAATGAAATACTACTCCATGGTTCTAATTTTTTTTTTTTTTTTTGAGACAGAGTCTCGCTCTGTCGCCCAGGCTGGAGTGCAGTGGCACGATCTCAGCTCACTGCTAGCACCACCTCCCGGGTTCATACCATTCTGCTGCTTCAGCCTCCCGAGTAGCTGGGACTACAGGCGCCCGCCACCACGCCTGGCTAATTTTTTTTTTATAGTTTTAGTAGAGACGGGGTTTCACTGTGTTAGCCAGGATGGTCTCGATCTCCTGACCTTGTGATCTGCCTGCCTCGGCCTCCCAAAGTGCTGGGATTACAGGCTTGAGCCACTGCGCCCGGCGGGTCTAATGTTTTAAATTACACTGTGTTAAATAAATATTAGTTTTTGGGGTTTTTTTTAGTTTTTTTATTTCCCTACAAATTTGCAACCAATAATAAGAGTTTTTAATGCTTTGACAAAAATATTAAAGGTCATAGTACAATCGCATTTTTTCCCATTGATTATTAACATCACTTTACATAGTTTCATCTTGCATTAGCAATTTTGTGTGTGTTTGTGGTTTTAAGGAGCGGAGAGTTTAATAGGCAAGAAGGAAGGGAGAAGACAGAAAGAAGGAGCTCCCCCATACAGAGACAGAGGGAGTGGGGCTCCAAAAGAGATGGTCCCCATCTACCACAGATACCAGCTGGGTATATATGCAGAGGCTGGAGGAGGTGATGTCTGATTTGCATAGGGCTCAGGGGATTGGTTTGACCAGGCATGTCATTCACGTGGCCCGAGAAAAAGCTGTCCCTCCCTCCCCAGTCTTTTAATATGCAAATGTAGGGCGCCCTGGATGTTCTAAACACGTGGAGATATGTGGGGGCAGCCATGTGGCCAGGAACTTGTGGGGCAAGGGCAAGAAGGCTGTGGGAATCGCCAAGTTGAATGGACCCAGTTTCTAATGGCCTGCATTTGCATATCAAAGGTTGCCGGCCTGGCTCTAAGAGCCGGGGCTTTAAAAGAAACTTTTCCAGAAATGCATTAAAAAATGAAAACTTCCCAAGGACCCCTTTTCCTGTCTATCTGCATAAAATAATTTCTTTTATTTTTTATTTTATTTATTTATTTATTTATTTATTTATTTATTTATTTATTTTGAGACAGAGTCTCGCTCTGTTGCCCAGGTTGGAGTGCAGTGCCGCGATCTCAGCTCACTGCAAGCTCCGCCTCTCAGGTTCATGCCGTTCTCCTGCCTCAGCCTCCCGAGTACCTGGGACTACAGGCGCCCGCCACCAGGCCCGGCTAATTTTTTGTATTTTTAGTAGAGACGGGGTTTCACCGTGTTAGCCAGGATGGTCTTGATCTCCTGACCTCGTGATCCGCCTGCCTCGGCCTCCTAAAGTGCTGGGATTACAGAATAATTTCTTAATAACTCCTACCACATTCCTCCCTGTGGCGATATCAAACTAACTGCTGTTAGGAGGCTTTGGGCGACCATTGTTTCTGGCTACTTCCTGCTGAAAAGGGGCGTCAAATGGAGAACAGAACAGCAGCTAGGGCTCCTCCTGGGGTCGATCTAAGGGTCCTCAGAAGAATGGCGTCCATGTGTGGTTCAGTTTACAGCACCATTTGGAGTTTGATTGCTTCTAGGCGAGAAGAAACAATTCAAGTTGTAGTATTGAGTATACAGAGTCCAAATATCAACACAAGACGTATAAGCGAGAGTGCTTAATAAAGAGGTTAACCAATTCCATAAAGAAGACTGGAAGTAATTAAAGAGGGATTGTAGCCACTCGGGGCTGAAGCCCACATTTTCCCTGAGCCTGTCAATAATTTTGATTTGATTTTTAAGTACCTGTAGATTTTCCTCTACTTTACTAGAGGTGTTAATCCCAAAGCAGCATGTTTCATTTAAAAATGCATTACGGGCCGGGCGTGGTGGCTCACGCCTGTAATCCCAGCACTTTGGGAGGCTGAGGTGGGAGCATCATGAGGTCAGGAGTTTGAGACCAGCCTGGCCTACATGGCGAAACCCCATCTCTACTAAAAATACAAAAAATTAGCCAGCGTGGTGGCGGGCGCCTGTAATCCCAGCTACTTGGGAGGCTGAGGCAGGAGAATTGCTTGAACCTGGGAGGCAGAGGTTGCAGTGAGCCAAGATCGCACCAGTGCACTCCAGCCTGGGCAACAGAGCAAAACTCCGTCTCAAAACAAAACAAACAAACAAACAAAAACTGCATTACTAAATCCAATAAAAAGTCCTAGTAGACTCAGTGATAGTAAAACTTTCATGCTTCCTTTTTGCCAGTAACTATTATCTCTGCTATAAGGATACTAATTAAGCAAAATATGACAGCAATGGAAACTCTGTCGAATATTTCAGTTAGAAGGTGCCACCATGGATAACCCTATTGCAAATAGTAGAGTGAGGACAGCAATTCCCACAAGTGTGGTGTGGTAGGTAATTTCCATCTAAAATTTTACTTGCCAACATATAGAATTCCCCTCTGTGGGCCTACGAAGTTCCTTGGTTTTATTTTCCCAAACAAAGAAACCTCTGGGTTACGGGCACCTTACTTACTCTCATTACCTGGCACAATTTGCAAAATAATTGCCCAGAACTAGCATATTGATTCACATTTTTACGTTACCCATCCCTTTTTCTGACCCCCACAAGCTGCAGAAGATCACCACTTGATTCACAGGAATAAGCAGGGTTAGTCTAAAATGTAGGCAAAAAGCTTAAAAACAATTAATGAGACTAGAATTTAATGACAAATGTATGATAAGCTTTGGAGCAAAATTTTTCTCTCCAGTCCTCATTTTTGGTAAAAACTAATTATGAATGAAATTTAGTCTTATACTTGGCCTGATTATTTGCATGAAGTGCAGCAAGAATGGTTATTTCTACATAGGACTTTTGGATTGGCTTTGATGAAACACTGTTCCACAGGAATTTCAGATAAGACTTTTGAAGCTGAGCCAGACATGGGTTTGTATCCTTTAATACCTGTGAGTTGGGTTATCCTCTCCTCTTGAGGTCCCAAGATAAACTCAGAGTTTCCAGACCTGTTAGAAAGTGACATTCTTCACTGACCACAGGTTAGGAACCCTGTGTGGGGACTGTGTAGACAAGGTGCAAGGCCAGTTCTCCCCAAGGGGCTTTTATTGGCTCTGCATGTCAAGCTTGATTCCTTAAAGGGAAACACACCCTTTCAGTTAAAGCCTTGGTAAAATAACCAGTTTTTCCAATTGTGTTCTGTTGACAAAGAAAAATGGATTCTTACTGCACTGATGCGAACAACTATATGGCCGTAAGTTAAGAGTACTTACAGGTAGTCTCCAAATTTTAGAGGAACAAGGCAGAGAAAAATGAACATGCTCCAAATTTTGTTCACAGTAGTATACCTTACTTGATTATTAAAGGCCATAAATAATTTAAAATAAGTTTCCTTTCCCAGTCCATGCACCAAAATGATACAGCTCTGATGAGTGGAGGAAAAACAGGGTTCCTGGTCCTCATGCCGGTTTAGATAAAATGACACAGACACACGTGGAGTGGTTTTAAGGAGTGGAGAGTTTAATAAGCAAGAAGGAAGGGAGAAGAGAGAAGGAAGATGCTCCCCCTTGCAGAGACAGAGGGAGGGGGCATTCCAAAGCTGAAAGAGGAGGTCCCCCACATTAGCAATTTTTAAAATACTGTACAACTGCGGAAAATGAGGACTGCCTGTACATACTGTTTGACACTTTGTTTTTTAAAACTTATCAGCTTTATTTTGTTTGTTTTGGTTTTGGGTGTTTGTTTGTTTGTTTGTTTGTTTTGGAGACGAGTCTCACTCTGTCAGCCAGGCTGGAGTGCAGTGGCAAGATCCCAGCTCACTGCAACCTCCACCTCTCGGGTTCAAGCAATTCTCCTGCCTCAGCCTCCCGAGTAGCTGGGATTACAGGTATTCGCCACCACATCCAGCTATTGGTTTTGGTTTTTGAGACAGGGTCTTGCTGTGTCACCCAGGCTGGAGTGCAGTGGTGTGATCTCAGCTCACTGCAACCTCTGCCTCCCAGGCTCAAGTGATCCTCCCACCTCAGCCTTCCAAGTAGCTGGGACTACAGGCATGCACACCATGTGCAGCTAATTTTTTCTATTTTTTGTAGAGACGGGGTCTCACTATGTTGCTTAGGTTGGTCACAAATTCACGGCCTCAAGCAGTCCTCCTGCCTCATCCTCCCAAAGTGCTGGGATTACAGGCATGAGCCACCACGTCCAGCCTTACCAGCTGTATTGAAGTATAATTTATATAACGTAAAATTTACCTTTTAAAATTATACAGCACAATGCATTTTGACAATTGTTTACATCTGTGTAACCACCATGCAATCAAAATATAGAACATTTCTATAACCTTCAAAAGTTCCCTCATGCCCCTTTGCAATCAATTCACTACTTCTCCAGCTCCAGGCAACAACTGGTCTGCTTCCTGTCACTATAAATTAGTGTTGCCTCTTTCAGAATTTCATCTAAATGGAATCCTATAACATATACTATTTTGTATCCATCTTCTTTTGCTCAAAAGTTCTTGAAATTCATTCATGTTCCTGTGTGTATCAGCAGCGTGTTCCATTTGATTGTTGAGCGGTATTGCATTGTGTGGATATATCACAATTTGTTCATTCATTCAACTGTTGGTGGACATTTGAGTTGTGTCCAGTTTAGTGCTATTCTGAATTAAAGTGATGTGAACAATCATGTACAAGTATTTTTGTAGGCATTTTTTTTTATTTCTCTTGGATAAATACCCAAAAACAGAATTGTTTTGGGGGTCGTATGAAATGGGAAGTATATGCTTAACTTTATAAGAAGATGCCAAACTATTTTTCAAAGTGGTAATATCACTTTACATTTTCATGAGCAATGCATAAAGAGTTCCGCTTGCTACATTTTCTCACCAATGCTTCCTATTGTCAATTTTTTAAATTTTAGCAATTCTAGTGGGTGTGTGATACTATCTCATTGAAGTTTCAACTGTTTTTCCCTGTTGACTAGAGACACTGAGCATCTTTTCATGTGTTTATTGCCTATTTGTATATCTTCTTGAAGTATTCGTTCATCTTTAACTGAGTTGAACGCCTTCTTAAAATTGAGCTATGGGAGTTTTAAAATATATCCTTGTAGCTGGGCGTGATGGCAGGTGCCTGTAATCCCAGCTACTCAGGAGGCTGAGGCAGGAGAATCGCTTGAACCCAGGAGCCGGAGGTTACAGTGAGCCGAGACTGCACCACTGCACTCCAGCCTGGGCAACAGAGTGAGACTTTGTCTAAAAAATAATAATTATATATGTAATTATATATGATTATAATATATACAATATATATATTCTTGATGTGAGCTCTTTGTCACATACATATTTTGTGGATATTTTATCCCAGACTATGACTTGTCTTTTCATTTTCTTAGTTGTGTCTTTTGAAGAGCAGAAGCTGTAATTTTGATAAAGCCCAATTTATTTTTTTCTTTTATAGTTTGTATTTCTTATGTCCTATTCAAAAACTCTTTGCCTACTGAAATCTTATGATGATTTTCTCCTATATTTTCTTTTAGAAGTTTTATAGTTTTACCATTTATAATTTGGTCTATGAATCCTTTTGAGTTGATATTTATGTATGGTGTATTGTGTGAGGTAACAGTGAAGATTCATATTTTTTTCCAAAGGAATATCCAATTGTCTCTTTGGAAAAATATGCTGAGAAGGCTATCTTTTCCCCACCAAATAATCTTAGCATCTTAATAAAAAATCATTTGGCCATGTACATATGTAGGTGTGGGTTTTTTCTGGTCTCTCTGTGTTAGATAGATAGATAGACAGATATAGATATATAACTGTGTTTGCACATATGTAACTGTAAACACAGTTATATATCTATATATCCACCAACAGTTGAATGAGAATAAACTATTGTTATAAGTATATATACACATTATATATGTATGTGAACATATACATATTGCATGTGTATGTATACATATATACACATGAAGTATATTTATTTATGTATGTATACATATATACACACTTAAAGTAATGGCCTCCAGTTCAATCCAAGTTGCTC
This sequence comes from Pongo abelii, assembly GCF_028885655.2. Taxonomy (NCBI): domain Eukaryota; kingdom Metazoa; phylum Chordata; class Mammalia; order Primates; family Hominidae; genus Pongo; species Pongo abelii. The sequence continues at coordinate 149,822,863 of NC_071989.2, forward strand.
CAAAGGACATTATTTCATGCCTTTTCCTGGCTGAGTAGTATTCCATGGTGTATATGTATATATATATATATATATATATATATACACACACACACACACACACACACATATATATATACACATATATATATATGTATATATACCACATTTTCTTTATCCACTCATTAGTCGATGGGGACTTAGGTTGGTTTCACATTTTTGCAATTGTGAATTGTGCTGCTATAAACATATGTGTCCAAGTGTCTTTTTCATATAATTACTTAGTTTCCTTTGGGTAGATACCCAGTAGTGGGATTGCTGGATTGAATGGTGGATCTGTTTTTAGCTCTTTAGAGAATCTCCATACTGTTTTCCATAGAGGCTGTACTAATTTATATTCCCAGCAGCAATGTATAAGTGTTCTCTTTTCCCCACATCCACACCAACATCTATTGTTTTTTGACTTTTTAATAATGGCCATTCTTGCAGGACCAAGGTGGTATCTCGTTATGGTTTTAATTTGCATTTTCCTGATGATTAGCGATGTTGAGCATTTTTTCATATGTTTGTGGGCCATTTGTGTACCTTCTTTTGAGAAATGGCTATTCGTGTCCTTTGCCTACTTTTTAATGGGATTGTGTTTTATTTTTCTTGGTGATTTGTTAGTTCCTTGTAGATTCTGGATACTAGTTCTTTGTCAGATGTGTACTTTGCAAAGATAATATTTTGGATGTTATATTTCCATTATAATTTAGTTCAAAGTATTTTCTAATACACCTTGCAATTTCTTCTTTGACCCATGGATTATTTTAAAGTTTGTTGTTTTGTTTGTTTATTGTGAGACAGAGTTTCACTTTTTTTGCCCAGGCTGGAGTGCAGTGGCACAATCCCGGCTCCCAGATTCAAACGATTCTCCTGCCTCAGCCTCCCAGGTAGCTGGGATTACAGGTGCCCACCACCACACCCAGCTAATTTTTTTTTTTTTTTTTTGAGACAGAGTTTTGCTCTTGTTGCCTAGGCTGGAGTGCAATGGCACGATCTCAGCTCACTGCAACCTCTGCCTCCTGGGTTCCAGCAATTCTCCTGCCTCAATCTCCTAAGTAGCTGGGATTACAGGCATATGCCACCACGCCAGGCTAATTTTGTATTTTTAATAAGGACGGGGTTTCTCCATGTTGGTCAGGTGGGTCTTGAACTCCCGACCTCAGGTGATCTGCCCGCCTTGGCCTCCCAAAATGCTGGGATTACAGGCATGAGCCACTGCACCCAGTCCAATTTTTTGTATTTTTAGTAGAGATGGGGTTTCATCATGTTGGCCAGGCTGGTCTTGAACTCCTGACCTCAGGTGATCTGCCTGCCTCGGCCTCCCAAAGTGCAGGGATTACAGGCATGAGCCACCATGCCCGGCCTAAAGTGTATTGTTTAGTCACCAAATATGTAAGTATTAACCAAATATATTTGTCACTGATTTCTAATTTAATTGTATTGTGATCCAAAAATATACATTGTATGGTTTCTATTCTTTTAAATTCCTTAACATTTCTTTTATGGCACAGAATATGGTTTATCTTGGTAAGTGTTGCTTACACACAACTGTGTAACTGAAAACTGTGTATTCTGCTTCTCGTGGTTGTTGTATCCTATAATTGTCAACTAGGTCAAGATAGTAACAGTGTTGTTCAGTGATCTTTTCTTCTTCAGTGTTTACTGTATTTGCTAATCCCATCCAGTGAAGTTTCCATTTCATATAGTGTATTTTTCACTTTTAGAAGTTCCATTTGACTCTTTCATTGCTCTCCTCATTATCTTCATATTTTTCTTTAAATTTTTGAGCACATTTATAATGGAGGTTTTAAAGTCCTTGTCTGCTAATTTTGTCACCTCTGTAATTCCTAGTGATGATTTTCTTCCTGGCTTGGGGTCACAATTTGTTGCTTATTTGCATGTCTAATAATGTTTTTATTGGACAGCAGACATTGTAATGTTATATTTTTGAGTGTTTGGATTTTGTCTTTCTTTAAGAACTATTGCAGTTTGTTTTGGAAGGCTATTATGTTTTTTGCAGATCAGGTTGATCTTTTCAAGGCTTGTTTTTAAGCTTTGTTAGGACAGGTCTATAGTAACTTTTGCCTTGGGCTAATTTAGGTCTACCACTTAATTCTGACTTTTTTGATTAATCTGAGTGTTCAGCAGCATCTCTTTATTATGGCTAAATGAAATTCAAACATTTTCCAGCCCTATGTGACCACTAAGAATTCAGCTAATAGCTCCCTGGCAGTTCTTCGCCCAGCTGCAGAGAAGTGTCAGTGCACTCTATGTATGCTTAGATTATTATTTAGCCAAAGACTTGGTGATCCATATTAATATTCCTGGAGTTCTTTGTGTAGCTCCATTCTCTTTAGTACTCTATCCCATAAACTCTGGCTGCCTCAATCTCCTAATCTCCTCAAACTCTAATATCTATTCCTCAACTCAGCAAAACCATGGTGTTATTCTTGGATTTCCCCTTTCCTGCCCCACAGTCTGAAAGTTGTCTCCAGGCAAAAAAATGGAGATCCTAGTTTGCGGATCCTCATTTGCTTCTCCTTTTTTTTCTTTTTTTTTTTTTTTTTTGAGATGGAGTCTCGCTCTGTCGCCCAGGCTGGAGTGCAGTGGCGTGATCTCGGCTCACTAGAACCTCCGGCTCCCGGGTTCATGCCATTCTCCTGCCTCAGCCTCCCGAGTAGCTGGGACTACAGGTGCCCGCCACCACGCCCGGCTAATTTTTTGTATTTTGTTTAGTAGAGACGGGGTTTCACCGTGTTAGCCAGGATGGTCTGGATCTCCTGACCTCGTGATCCGCCCACCTCGGCCTCCCAAAGTGCTGGGATTACAGGCGTGAGCCACTGCGCCCGGCCTGCTTCTCTTCTCTTATGGATTAGAATCCTGCACTGTCTTTTGAACCAATGTCTAAAAGCTTTTATCACACATTTTGATCCACTTCCTAGTTGTTATAGTGGTATATCTGGTTTCACATGACTGAAAGGAAAAGTTTTCACTTTGCTTTTTGTACTAATAATATATCCTGGAAATCATTCTATATAAATTTATAGAAATCTTCATTTTTAAAATAGTTTCATAAAACTCCATTGTAAAAACCGGGTGCGGTGGCTCATGCCTGTAATCCCACACTTTGGGAGGCCAAGGCAGGTGGATCACCTGAGGTCAGGAGTTCAAAGCCAGCCTGGCCAACATGGTGAAACCCCGTCTCTACTAAAAATACAAAAATTAGCTGGGTGTGGTGGTGGGCACCTGTAGTCCCAGCTACTTGGAAGGCTGAGGGAGGAGAATCGCTTGATTCCAGGAGGCGGAGATTGCAGTGAGCTGAGATCGCGCCACTGCACTCCAGCCTGGGCGACAGAGTGAGACTCCGTCTAAAAAAAAAAAAAAAAAAAAGCAAAAAAAAAACTCCATTGTATGTGCACATATCATTATCTGTTCAACCCATCTATGACTTGTCATTTAGGTAGTTTCCAATATTTTTGCAATATAAAAAATGCTAATGAAGAACCTGAGATATATCTATCTATCTATATATATAGATATATGTGTTTTTTGTTGTTGTTGTTGTTATTTTTGAAGTGTGTATGCATAATAAACTCCTAATAGTGTGATTGCTGCATCATAAGGTAAAGGCATATGTAGTTTTGTTAAATATAGCTATTCCCCATCTTGCATTCCTACAAATAGATGAGAATGTCCATTGTCCCATAGTCTCCTTTGCAGAGTATATTGTCAAGCTTTTTAATTGTTGCCAACCTGATGGGTAAAAAGATATCTCCAAATAATTGTAATTAAAATGTCTCTTATTATGAATGAGGTTAAATAGTTTTTCATATGTTTAAAAGCCAGTTTATATCTTTTTGTTTTTTTAGAGACAGGAATCTTGTTCTGTTGCCCAGGCCAAATTGCAGTAATGCAGTCATAGCTCACTGTAGCCTCGCACTCCTGGGCTCAAGCAATCCTCCTACCTTAGCGTCCCAAGTAGCTAGGACTACAGATGGACGCCACCATGTCCAGCTAATTTTTTTATTTTTTTGTAGAGATGTGGGGTCTCACTATGTTGCCCAGGCTTGTCTTGAACTACTGGCTTCAAGTGATCCTCCCACCTCAGCCTCCCAAAGTGCTAAGATTACAGCCATGAACCACCACAAATGACCCTATATATTTTTTTGAATTGTCTGTTCATGTCTTATTTTCATTTTTCTAGTAGTTTTTTTTTAAAGTGTTTTAGCCTAAATTTGTAAAAAGTTTAGGGGATATATGAAGGAACTCTAAATGTTTATGAAGAAATTTAATTAAAAGATAAAAATAAAAATATAAGCTTTATTTTTCAACATGAGCCCCATCAAGTTCAAGACACTTTTGTAAGCAATGATACTAGCCATTTAGTTCACCCCTAAAGAACTGAGAGTCCTGGGAATTTAGCCATGTCAATGCAGTATTTTTTATATTGGTTACTGAAGAAAAAATGGGTGCCCATTAAAGTTGTAAGATTAGGAACAAAAACAAGTCAGAAGAAGCAAAATCAGCACTGAAAGGTGGGCACTTAATGATTACCCAAGAAAACTCTCACCAAATTGCCCTTGCTTGATGAGAGGAATGAGCAGGAGCATTGTCGTGGTCAATAAGGATTCTGGAGAAGTTTTCCCAGGAATTTTTTCTGCTAAAGCTTTGGTAACTTTCTCAAAACACTCTCATAATAAGCAGATCTTATCACTCTTTGGCCCTCCAGGAAGTCAACAAGCAAAATGCCTTGAACATCCAAAAAAGCCATTGCCATGACATTTACTCTTGACCAGTCTGCTTTTGCATTAACTAGACCACTTCTACCTCTTGTGCTTTGTTTTCAGGATCAGACTGGTAAAGTCATGTTTCATCTCTTGTTACAGTTTTTTTTTTTTTAAGAAACCCTTCAGGATCTTGATCACATTTGTTTAAAATTTCAACTGAGGCTGGGCCCAGTGGCTCATGCCTGTAATCCCAGCACTTTGGGAGGCCGAGGCGGGCAAATCATGAGGTCAGGATTTCAAGACCATCCTGGCTAACATGGTGAAACCCCATCTCTACTAAAAATACAAAAAATTAGCCGGGCGTGGTGGCGGGCGCCTGTAGTCCCAGCTACTTGGGAGGCTGAGGCAGGACAATGGCATGAACCCAGGAAACGGAGCTTGCAGTGAGCTGATATCATGCCACTGCACTCCAGCCTGGGCAACAGAGCGAGATTCCAGCTCAAAAAAAAAAAAATCAAGTGAAAGCTCTGGTCTTACTGCAGCTGATCTATTTTATTTTATTTTATTTTCAGACACAGCCTTGCTCTGTTACCCAGCCTGGAGTGCAGTGGTACCATCATGGCTCACTGCAGCCTTGGCCTGGTGAGCTCAAGCAATCCTCCCACCTCAGGCTCCCAAGTAGCTGGGACTACAGGCACATGCTACCATGCCTGGATAATTTTTTTGCAGCTAATCTAGATGTAATGGTTTTGGCACCCATCTAATGGAAAGTTTGCTCAACTTTAATTTTTCAGTCAGAATTGTGTAAGCTGAACCGAGATGTCCATGGTGTTGGCTATTGTTTCTGCTGTTAATTGTAGGTCTTCTGTAATTAGAGCACAGACAAGATCATTTTTTTCCTCCCAAATTGATGTAGATGGTCTTTTGCCATGGGCTTCATCTTCAACATTGTCTCATCCCTTCTTAAAACAAGCTAGCTACTTGTAAACTGCTGTTTTCTTTGGAGCATTGTCTCCATAAACTTTTCACAAAACATCAATGATTTCACCATTCTTCTACTCAAGCTTCATCATAAATTTGATGTCTGTTCTTGTTTCCATTTTAGCAGAATTCATGTTACTCTGATAGGGGCTCTTTTCAAACTGTTATCTTAATTCTTCTTAGTGCCTCAAACTAGATCCTATTCAGACATGTTATAACAAGTTAGTATGGGTTTATTTTGGTGCAAGAAATATTTTGAAATCCACGCATTTTTTTTCATAATATGCATTTTCCATGAAGTTTTTGAAAACTCCTTGTATTAGGAATATTAGTCCTTTGTCCAATAAATAGACTGCAAATATTTTCTCACAGCTCATCATTTACCTTTTGGCATTTTTTTGCGATGCAATTTTTTTCCCTTTGTTTTTGTTTTTTGTGTAATGAAATGAATCAGTGTTTTCTTTTTTTTTTTTTTTTTTTCAGACCAAGTCTCACTCTGTCACACAGGCTGGAGTACAATGGTGCAATCTCACTCAGCTCACTGCAACCTCTGCCTCCCAGGTTCAAGCGATTCTCATCTCTCAGCCTCCCAAGTAGCTGGGTATACAGGCACATGCCACCATGCCTGGCTAATTTTTGTATTTTTAGTAGAGACGGGGTTTCACCATGTTGGCCAGGCTGGTCTCGAACTCCTGACCTCAAGTGATCCACTCACCTCGGCCTCCCACAGTGCTGGGATTACAGACGTAAGCCACTGCCCCCGGCCAAATCAACGTTTTCTTATATTGCATTTAGGTTTTAAGTCATAGTTAGAAAGCCTTTCCCCACACCTAGGTTACAGAAACATTCATTACTTTTTTCTTCCAGTGCTAGTACTTGCATGGTTTTTGGTTTCCACATTTAGATCTCTGATCTAATTGGAGTTTATTCTTGTGTGTGCTGAAATATGGATCTGATTATATCTTTTTTCCCAAATGGCTATCCAGTTGTCCCAATGCCATTTATTAAGCACTTCTTCTTTGTCCCAGTGATTTGAGATAGCATCTTTATCATGTACCAAACTTCTATAGTGCCAGAAGATTTTTATTTTTTTTAGACAGGGTCTGGCTCTGTTGCCCAGGCTGGAGTGTAGTGGCACAATCTCAGCTCGCTGCAACCTCCGCCTCACATGCTCAAGTGCCCCCACCTCAGCCTCTCAAGTAGCTGGGACTGCAGGCACATGCCACCACACCAGGCTGATTTTTATATTTTTTGTAGAATGAGATTTCACCATGTTGCCCAGGCTGGTCTCAAACTCCTGAGCTCAAGCAATCCGCCCACCTCAGCCTCCCAAAATGCTAGGATTACAAGCATGAGCCACCACACCCGGCTGCCAGAAAATTTTAATGATCAGAAAACCACAATTCTTTCTTCCTCTGTTATATGTTGAAGTAAATTACTTCATTTAGAAAACTAAGCCGGGCACAGTGGCTCACACCTGTAATCCCAGCACTTTGGGAGGTTGAGGCAGGCAGATCACCTGAGGTTAGGAGTTTGAGACCAGCCTGGCCAACATGGTGAAACCCTGTCTCTGCTAAAAATAGAAAAATTTGCTGGGCATGGTGGTGGGTGCCTGTAATCCCAGCTACTTGGGAGGCTGAGGTAGGAGAATTGCTTGAACCTGGGAGGCAGAGGTTGTGGTGAGCCGAGACCACGCCATTGCACCCCAGCCTGGGCAACAAGAGCAAAACTCCATCTCAAAAAAAAAAAAAAAGAAAAAAGAAATAACTCAGCCATACAAGGCTACCCATTTGGTGAGAACTAATAATAAGTTAGATAGCAAGGTAATAGCAAAATATGGGTGCAAAATTAAAACAAATTATTTCTGAGGAGAATGTAGGTCTCATGGAAGATTTTCATGTGGACAAATTTAGTAAATTTTTTGCAGGCAGTTTCCTGACATATTTAACATTTGTGATATAGTAAACAATATGAAGGTACTAAAGGCCGGACGCGGTGGCTCACGCCTGTAATCCCAGCACTTTGGGAGGCTGAGGCAGGCGGATCACAAGGTCAGGAGATCAAGACCATCCTGGCTAACACAGTGAAACCCCGTCTCTACTAAAAATATAAAAAGTTATTCGGGCGTGGTGGCGGGTGTCTGTAGTCCCAGTTACTCGGGAGGCTGAGGCAGGAGAATGGCGTGAACCCGGTAGGCAGAGCTTGCAGTGAGCCAAGATCAAGCCACTGCACTCCAGCCTGGGCAACAGAGTGAGACTCTGTCTCAAAAAAAATAAGAAGAAGAAGAAGGTACTAATATGATCCAGACTAGAAGAGAGTAGCACTAAAATGGGAGATGGGGTAAACCTGTGGGTTTTTTTTACCTTAGGCTTTTGACCTCCAAAATTATTGTTTTTGCTGGGCGCGGTGGGTCACTCCTGTAATCCCAGCACTTTGGGAGGCCAAGGTGGGAGGATTGCTTGAGCCTAGGAGTTTGAGACCATTCTAGGCAACAAAGCAAGAACCTGTCTCTAAAAAAATTTAAAAATTAGCCAGAAATGGTGGCACATGCCTGTATTCCCAGCTACTTGGGAGGCTGAGGCAAGAGGATTGCTTGAGCCTTTTGAAGTTGAGGCTTCAGTGAGCCATGATCACCCCACTGCACTCCAGCTTGGGCAACAGAGCAAGACCCCATCTCAAAAAATAAAAACAAAATAGAGTGGGCACGATGGCTCACGCCTGTAATCCCACCACTTTGGGAGGCTGAGGTAGATGGATCATGAGGTAAAGAGATCGAGACCATCCTGGCCAACATTGTGAAACCCCGTCTCTACTAAAAATACAAAACTTAGCTGGGCGTGGTGGTGCACGCCTGTAGTCTCAGCTACTTGGGAGGCTGAGGCAGGAGAATCGCTTGAACCCGGGAGGTGGAGGTTGCAGTGAGCCAAGATTGTGCCACTGCACTCCAGCCTGGTGACAGAGTGAGACTCTGTCTCTAAATAAATAAATAAATAAAACAAAATAAGTAAAATAAAATAAATGTTTGTACTTCCAAAATATTTTGATGACATAATTTCTTCTTGTTCTAACAAAACTACATATGCATTTGTCCTATGACCTAGCAATCACACTATTAGGAATTTATCATACACACCTCAAAAATTACAAAAATACATATGTACCAGGTTATTTATTACAGCGTTATTTGTAATTGCAAAAACATTGTAGATAGAATGGAGGTCATATAAAACTTATTCTTAAGATTCAGACCGGGTGCAATGGCTCACGCCTGTAATCCTGGCACTTTGGGAAGTCGAGGCAGGCAGATCACCCGAGGTCAGGAGTTTGAGACCAGCCTGGCCAGCATGGTGAAACCCCATCTGTACCAAAAATACAAAAATTAGCTGGTCTTCGTGGCACGCCTGTAATCCCAGCTACTCAGGATGCTGAGGCACGAGAACTGCTTGAACCCCGGAGGCAGAGACTGTAGTGATCCGAGATCATGCCACTACATCCCAGTCTGAGCAATAGAGCATGACTTCGTCTCAAAAAAAAAAAAAGATTCATAGATCATCTTATCAAATCAAAGTATGCAAAATATTCAGGTAAACTTCAGATAAATATGAAGGCTAAACCATTCAGCTTCTTCACCAAACCCTTGAATGTCCCACCTGTCTAAATTGAGATACATGTTTGTTTGATTTATTGGTTAACTGTTTTTCTTCCATTTTTCCTCAAATGATCCCATAATTTGACCTTAGGAAGCTGTTCAAATAGACACATTAGGTTGAATGGAAAGACTACTCGATGATATTTAGGATTTTAAGAGGATTTTATGTATTTTTTCCTTGTGTGCAGTAATTTAATAGCATCTTGAATAGGATTTTCTGATATTACTAACCCTCTGGGAATAATATTAGGTAATTAGACAATTAGCTAATATTAAAATATATATTAGGTAATATTTATTGAGAGTTTCCTCTGTGCCAAGTAGGATCAACTTCATAGGCAAGCGACCTATGCAGGGACACAGGGCTTCATGCTTAGATGGGCCCCCTTGCTTTGAAGGCCCCTACCCTTTGGTTAGGGCTTTGCTGTTACTGTCTTGAAATTCTTAATAATTTTTATTTTATTTTTTTGAGTCAGGGTCTTGCTCTGTCGCCCTGGCTGGAGTGCAGTGGACTCACTACAGTCTTGAACTCCTGGACTCAAGCAATCCTCCCACTTCAGCCTTCTGAGTAGTTAGGATGACAAACACATGCCACCGTGCTCAGATAAGTTTTTTGTTTGTTTTTTGTTTTTTGTAGAGATGGGACTGTCCCTATGTTGCTCAGGCTGGTCTCAAATTCCTGGCCTCAAGTGATCCTCCCGCCTCAGCCTCCCAAAGTGCTGGGACTACAGGCATGAGCCACTGTGCCTGGTCAATCATTTTTATTAACAAGCCCAAGCCCTGTATTTTTTTTTTTTTTTTTTTTGAGACAGGGTCTCCCTCTGTTGTCCAGGCTAGAGTGCAGTGGTGCGATCTTGCCTCACTGCAACCTCTGCCTCCTGGGTTCAAGTGATTCTCCTGGCTCACCCTCCCTAGTAACTGGGATTACAGGCACCCACCACCACGCCCAGCAATTTTTTTGTATTTTTAGTAGAGATGGGGTTTCACCATGTTGGCAAGGCTGGTCTCAAACTCCTGACCTCAAGTGATCCACCCATCTCGGCCTCCCAAAGTGCTGGGATTACAGGTGTGATCCACCGCGCCCGGCCTCCAAGCCCCCTATTTTTATTTTGCACTGACGCTACAAGCTACATAGCTAGGCCTAGTTATGTTTTTAGCAAGGAAGGTGTATAATCTCATGTACCTTTTGAAAGATTACTCAGGTCTCTGCATGTGAAATGGAATTTAGGGAATGCAAGAGAGGGAGTAAAAATAACAGCGAGGAAGCTATGATGGCATTTAAGGTTGCTTTGACTCAGGGGTAGCAGTAGATAGGGTAAGTAATTGATAGTTTCAAAATATATTTTGGGAGTAGTAAGCATTGATATGGATTAGTAATATACTGGATGTGGCGATGCAGAAAAAAATATTTAAAATTACTTCTGAAATTCTGGCTGGAATAGAAGTGCCACTTACCAGGTAAGGAAGGTTGGAGACATAACATATTTGAGGGTGTGGTCAAAAGATGAGTTTGACATTATGCTATGTCATATAAAAGACATATAAAAGACTACCTATTTTATAATTCCTTTTTAATAAAATATTCAGAAAAAGCAAAACTGTGGTTGCCTGAGGCTGAAGCTAGGAAGATTGACTACAGACAAGCATGAGGGAAATTTTAGGGGTGATGAGAGTATTCTAAAACTGGATTGTGGGGTTGGTTGCATTACTGTATAAATTTATTAAAAATCCCTGCATCATGTAGGGGCACTATATTGTATGTAGAAAGCTGTGAAAAGATTTTTAAAATGATTGATATGTCTGACAATGAGTACTATTATTATTCCCATTTTATACATAAAGAAAATAAAAGAGAAGTTAAAAATAAAAGTTTCATGGTTACATAGCTACTAGGTATTGGAATTTGAATCTTTTTGACACTAAGACCTTACTCTCGATCATATAATACATTCACTTTCTATTTTAAAATTATATTATAGCCGGGCGCAGTGGCTCACACCTATAATCCCAGCACTTTGGGAAGCTGAGGCAGGCAGATCACGAGGTTGGGAGATCGAGACCATTCTGGCTAACATGGTGAAACCCCGTCTCCACTAAAAATAGAAAAAATTAGCCAGGCGTGGTGGCACGCACCTGTAGCCCAGCTACTAGGGAGGCTGAGGCAGGAGAATCGCTTGAACCCAGAAGGCGGAGCTTGCAGTGAGACGAGATCATGCCACGGCACTCCAGCCTGGGTGACAGAGTGAGACACCATCTCAAGAGAAAAAAATTATATTATAAATGCTGCATCTCATTGGTCAGAAGCTCTCTTGAAATTATAAAACAAAGAAGAAAAAAGATAAAGACTGGGAAATTGTTTTGAATCAGTATATAAATCCTGTATACTGGTCCTTCCATTTCCCCTAGAAATAAGTGATACAAGCCAGGCGTTGTGGCTCACACCTGTGATCCCAGCACTTTGGGAGGTGGAGGCTGGCGGATCACCTGAGGTTGGGAGTTCAAGATCAGCCTGACCAACATGGAGAAACCCCCATCTCTACTAAAAATAGAAAATTAGCTGGGCGTGGTGGCACATGCCTGTATTCCCAGCTACTCGGGAGGCTGAGGCAGGAGAATTGCTTGAACCCGAGAGGAGGAGGTTGTGGTGAGCCAAGATTACGCCATTGCACTCCAGCCTGGGCAACAAGAGTGAAACTCAAAAAAAAAAAAAAGAAAAGAAAAAGAAAGAAGGAAGGAAGAAAGGAAGGAAGGAAGGAAAGAAGAAAGAAAGAAGTGATACAACAAGTTACGGCATCTTTGTTTATTATCCACTGTGAGTTGTATTACCACACCTTACTTGGCTCTTTGGCAAACTATATTATCTCTTCAGATCATTAGGGCTAGGAAGGCCCACTGGTAACTTGAAGGAGTAAATATATCTTCTAAAAAATACTTACTTCCAGGGAGACTGGATCCACACAAATGAATACATATATAGTCCTTAGTGTATGCCATGATTATTTTACTATGTCAGTAGCATAAAGATTGCTATATTAATAAGCATTAAGTGCCTGCTGTGCTAGACAGTAAGGATACAAGTGGCCACCAAAATAGCATGGTCCCTGCCCTCCTGGAGCTTCTTTTTTTCTTTTTCAGTGGGGGAAGCAGACATTTTGCTTATGCAAAAATAATTACAAAATTTAAAGTTGTGCCAAGTTCAATGGAAAAAATATAAGGTGTTCTGAGAGAGCATAACAAAGGATCCTGGTTTTAACTGGGGCCTAATGGAAGACCTCTATTAGGAAATAACATTTAAACTAAGACCAGAAAGACCTGTAGAAATTAGCAAAGCAAAGGGAGGGAGGAGAAAGCAGCTTTCCTGGCAAAGGAACAACTTGTGTGAAGGCCCTGAGACAGGGAAGGGCTGGGGTTCTGACCACCCTCCAAGTGGTGCAATGGAGTATAGTGAGAGAGGGAGAAGACATGAGAACTTGGATACTATGCAAAGGATTTGGTATTTTAATTCAAGAGCAATATGATGCTACTGAGGAGCAGCTGGACAATTGTGTGATCCAATTAAAATTTTAGGAAGATCAACCTCACTATTGTGGAGAATGCATACACAAGGGTTCTGTTGGTTCATGAAGAGGTCTTAAGAAAACTATGAGCTGGGTGCAGTAGCTCAGGCCTGTCGTCCTAGCTACTTAGAAGGCTGAGGCGGGAGGATCCCTTGAGCCCAAGGAGTTGGAGTTTACAGTGAGCTATGATTATTCCACTGTACTCCAGCCTGGATGACAGAGCGAGATCCTGCCTCAGAAACAAAAACCAAAAAGAAACAACCACAAAAACAACAACAACAAAAGTCTCAGAAAACTACAGGCCTTATTATCAAGAAAATGACAGGCCTTATTATTGAGAAAACTACTTACATTTTTAAAAGCTGATTTTCAAAAACCAGATTGTGAATTAAGTGATGCTGAATAGGGGAAAAAAAGATTGATGAACCAGTGTATCTCTGAATAACCCACTAGATCAGTGCTTGCCAAACTTTAATGTGTTTTCAAATCACCCTGATGTTTTGTTAAAATGTAAGTCCTGTCTCAGTAGGTCTAGAGGAGGGCATTTCTGCATTTCTAACAAGCTCCCCAGTGATGCCTAGACCACTGGTCCTCACACTTTGAGTAGCAAGTGATTGGGCTATACTCTATATTCTAAATTCTAAATGTATTCTATCTTCTAATGCCTATCAGCCCTCTTGCTGGTCTGGCTAATTATCAAACTTGAGCATTTAAAACTGGGGGTTTTCAGAGATTAATTGAAGTGTTAAAGACATGGAAATATAGGTCACATATGGCTTTTCATCTCTTTGGGAAATATCCTATATATCCTTACTTCTTTTCTACCTACCTAACCTATGTGCTTACCCCTTCACCTATGTTCACGGTTCTGTTATACTTCAAAAGGACTCTATGCAATCAAAGTGATGTCCAAGACAAATATACAGAAATAGTATGAGGCTCTAACACTTTACATCTAATGGAGTGGTTTGCATCATTAATTGAGGCTTACTCTGTGCCAGGCACTTTACCTGCCTTCTTCATTTAATAGGATAGGAGCAGGAACTTTAGAGGTTCGTTTCTTGTTCAAAGATATACATCTCATCTCTGGCTTATATCACAGTGGACTCTTTTATTCACTATCCTAATCATTATAATTTTGTTTGGTGACAACAATTCTAAATGCAGAAAACTTAAGGCTCTTTATTCTATGACTAAAGGCTTTGTATTTTCTAAAGATTTGTGGAGCTTTGCTGCCATTATTTCAATAATTTTATAAAGATCCTAGGTGATAAATAGGCCTGGCTTTTTTTCTTTTTAAAATCTTCTCCGTCTTCTTCTTCATTAGCAGTGCAACTTCTTGTGGCATATGATACCCAAGATCTTGGGAAAAGGATTGATCAAGTAAAGGGAAACGATAGAGAGAGTGTGCTCTACAATTGAGATCATGCTCCTTGTGAAAGACAGAGTAGGGAAATTTCTTATTACTCCCTGGTTCTTAAGAAATGAGAGCTAACAATGACATCCAGTTTTAAAAGAAATAAAATCTGAATTGTACTTTTAAACTTTATAAGCCAGAGTTAAACCAATAGATTGTAACTCCTGCTAATTTGATAGTAGCTCCAGATAATGAGGAAGTGACAGGGAATGCTAATTTCATTTGGTAAGAGATAAAACTGAAATTATTAATGTCTCCACGGAAATGCTAAATGCCTCCTTACAAGTAGGGTCCGGCTAATTGTCTGTCTTCCAACAAACCAGATTTGTTGGTGTTTTTCCAGACAACGTTGCGTAGTTTTCGGTTTGGTTCGATCCCCTTTCTTGTGATCAAAGAAAGTAATTCAAATGTTTAATGGGTCTTGATTTGGATTGGAGACTTGCAGAACGGCTAGCCTCACAGCCCCAAGGCTGGCTTTCCCTAAGGTAGGTTTCCTATGCACCGATACTGGCAAGGCGCTTTGGCTGGAAACTCTGGAAGGAAGCCAAAGGAAAGTGAAGTTCCTGGCGCTAGCGCGTGTCCTGCTCAGAGAGCCCGGCGCTAGCTCATTCTTCGTGCAGTTATTGGCTGGGACTCTGTGTGCCGCTGTCGGCCAATGAAGACGCTGGAGATCGGGCCCCTGCCCGTCCCCTTTCTGCGCCCCGGGATGAGGCAGAGACTGAACAGCCGGCGAGCAAATCAACGGCATCCAGAAAGCCATGTCGGACTCGGCGCCCAGCGCCCAAGCGCTAACCCGCTGAAAGTTTCTCAGCGAAATCTCAGGGACGATCTGGATCCCGCTGAAAGGAATTGCTTTTGAGTGAGATGGTCCCAGAGGCCTGGAGGAGCGGACTGGTAAGCACCGGGAGGGTAGTCGGAGTTTTGCTTCTGCTTGGTGCCTTGAACAAGGCTTCCACGGTCATTCACTATGAGATCCCGGAGGAAAGAGAGAAGGGTTTCGCTGTGGGCAACGTGGTCGCGAACCTTGGTTTGGATCTCGGTAGCCTGTCAGCCCGCAGGCTCCGGGTGGTGTCTGGAGCTAGCCGAAGATTCTTTGAGGTGAACCGGGAGACCGGAGAGATGTTTGTGAACGACCGTCTGGATCGAGAGGAGCTGTGTGGGACACTGCCCTCTTGCACTGTAACTCTGGAGTTGGTAGTGGAGAACCCGCTGGAGCTGTTCAGCGTGGAAGTGGTGATCCAGGACATCAACGACAACAATCCTGCTTTCCCTACCCAGGAAATGAAATTGGAGATTAGCGAGGCCGTGGCTCCGGGGACGCGCTTTCCGCTCGAGAGCGCGCACGATCCCGATGTGGGAAGCAACTCTTTACAAACCTATGAGCTGAGCCGAAATGAATACTTTGCGCTTCGCGTGCAGACGCGGGAGGACAGCACCAAGTACGCGGAGCTGGTGTTGGAGCGCGCCCTGGACCGAGAACGGGAGCCTAGTCTCCAGTTAGTGCTGACGGCGTTGGATGGGGGGACCCCAGCCCTCTCCGCCAGCCTGCCTATTCACATCACGGTGCTGGACGCGAATGACAATGCGCCTGTCTTCAACCAGTCCTTGTACCGGGCGCGCGTCCTGGAGGATGCACCCTCCGGCACGCGCGTGGTACAAGTCCTTGCAACGGATCTGGATGAAGGCCCCAACGGTGAAATTATTTACTCCTTCGGCAGCCACAACCGCGCTGGCGTGCGGGAACTATTCGCCTTAGACCTTGTAACCGGGATGCTGACAATCAAGGGTCGACTGGACTTCGAGGACACCAAACTCCATGAGATTTACATCCAGGCCAAAGACAAGGGCGCCAATCCCGAAGGAGCACATTGCAAAGTGTTGGTGGAGGTTGTGGATGTGAATGACAATGCTCCGGAGATCACAGTCACCTCCGTGTACAGCCCAGTACCCGAGGATGCCCCTCTGGGGACTGTCATCGCTTTGCTCAGTGTGACTGACCTGGATGCTGGCGAGAACGGTCTGGTGACCTGCGAAGTTCCACCGGGTCTCCCTTTCAGCCTTACTTCTTCCCTCAAGAATTACTTCACTTTGAAAACCAGTGCAGACCTGGATCGGGAGACTGTGCCAGAATACAACCTCAGCATCACCGCCCGAGACGCCGGAACCCCTTCCCTCTCAGCCCTTACAATAGTGCGTGTTCAAGTGTCCGACATCAATGACAACCCTCCACAATCTTCTCAATCTTCCTACGACGTTTACATTGAGGAAAACAACCTCCCCGGGGCTCCAATACTAAACCTAAGTGTCTGGGACCCCGACGCCCCGCAGAATGCTCGGCTTTCTTTCTTTCTCTTGGAGCAAGGAGCTGAAACTGGGCTAGTGGGTCGCTATTTCACAATAAATCGTGACAATGGCATAGTGTCATCCTTAGTGCCCCTAGACTATGAGGATCGGCGGGAATTTGAATTAACAGCTCATATCAGCGATGGGGGCACCCCAGTCCTGGCCACCAACATCAGCGTGAACATATTTGTCACTGATCGCAATGACAATGCCCCCCAGGTCCTGTATCCTCGGCCAGGTGGGAGCTCGGTGGAGATGCTGCCTCGAGGTACCTCAGCAGGCCACCTAGTGTCACGGGTGGTAGGCTGGGACGCGGATGCAGGGCACAATGCCTGGCTCTCCTACAGTCTCTTGGGATCCCCTAACCAGAGCCTTTTTGCCATAGGGCTCCACACTGGTCAAATCAGTACTGCCCGTCCAGTCCAGGACACAGATTCACCCAGGCAGACTCTCACGGTGTTGATCAAAGACAATGGGGAGCCTTCGCTCTCCACCACTGCTACCCTCACTGTGTCAGTAACCGAGGACTCTCCTGAAGCCCGAGCCGAGTTCCCCTCTGGCTCTGCCCCCCGGGAGCAGAACAAAAATCTCACCTTTTATCTACTTCTTTCTCTAATCCTGGTTTCTGTGGGGTTCGTGGTCACAGTGTTCGGAGTAATCATATTCAAAGTTTACAAGTGGAAGCAGTCTAGAGACCTATACCGAGCCCCGGTGAGCTCACTGTACCGAACACCAGGGCCCTCCTTGCACGCGGACGCCGTGCGGGGAGGCCTGATGTCGCCGCACCTTTACCATCAGGTGTATCTCACCACGGACTCCCGCCGCAGCGACCCGCTGCTGAAGAAACCTGGTGCAGCCAGTCCACTGGCCAGCCGCCAGAACACGCTGCGGAGCTGTGATCCCGTGTTCTATAGGCAGGTGTTGGGTGCAGAGAGCGCCCCTCCCGGACAGGTAAGGTTTAGCAAGTCATGTTTGACCCTGTTAGTGCTTTTTTATTCCTACATCATATTGAGGAAGGAATGGAGCTGTTTTTTTAGTGATAAAGATGTTTTCCTGATGATGCATTCACACTTTCACCTGGCCCTTCCTAGATCAAAGTTAGTGCCTTTGTGAGATGGTGGCCTGCCAGAGTGTGGTTTGTGGTCCCATTTCAGGGGGAAGATACTTGACTCATCTGTGGACCCAATTCACATCCTCAGCACTCATTTGCTGTCACAACTAACCAATCTTACTAAGGGATGGTTAAGCCAAAACACAAGATCTCAGCGATCAGAGTTTAGCTTGGTATCATTTACATTAGGAATAAGCTGCTGGATACCTCTAACCAGTGGCAGCTTCTAGGAATACAAAAACTACCTCATTCCTCCACCTTTCAAGTGATTGTGACATTTGTAGTAAAACTAATAGCTTTTTGATAATTTTCCTTTGTTTATACAGATCGTGTACCTCATTCTCAGATAATTTTTTATGAATGAAATGAAATTCCAGGCATCCTTTAAATTTTATTTCAAGCACTCTACTGGAAATGATGTGCACCCTACTTACAAAATATTTTTACCTTATAACAGTAATGCATGTTTGCTAGAAAATTCAGAAAATACAGAAAAGTATTTAAAAAATTAAAACTATAATCTCCAAACCCAAAGATATCCACTTTGAATTATAAATAAAAGTAATAATTTATTTCAAAAATAAATCTAGTCAACCCAAGAAAACATAAAGTAGCCAGACTCAGTGGTGTACACCTGTAGTTCCTGCTGCTCAGTGCCTGAGGTGGGAGGATTGCTTGAGCCCAGGAGTTCTGGGCTGTGGTGCACTATGCTGATCAATTGATCAATCCACTGTCTGCACTAAGTTCAGCATGAATACAGTGACCTCTTGGGAGGGCAGGACCATCAGGTTGCCTAAAGAGGGGTGAACTGGCCCAGGTTGGAAATGGAGAAGGTAAAAACTGCTGTGCTATCCAGTAGTGGGATGACATCTGTGAATAGCCACTGCACTCCAGCCTAGGCAATGTAGGGAAACCATGTCTCTTTAACAATAACAAAAACAACAACAACAAAAATCCCAGAAACTACAAAAGGAGAGTCTTTTTGGTGCCTCCAGTGTTAGTCCCTGTCCTTCCAGCCTTATTTTTCTTAAGTATATGCACAATGTGAAAAGTAGATAAATTCATGTCCTTAGAAAGGTAAAGCATTCATTAATTCAGGGTGGTATGCAAGGATACTATCCAAGGCATGGTATCCGTGCAAGGTGACTGCAAGGCCTTTGCCCTGGAGAGAACCCTATACATACTCTTAACTGTAGGAGAACCACTGTTATTTTGTTACTTAGTGCATCGTTGCTATCAACTCTTGGATTTGGCAGTTAGACAAATGAGGTTCTACCATTTACCAACTATGAGTCTGTGGCCAAGTTACTCAATCTCCTTTCTAAGCCTCTTCCTCATATGCAAAAAGGGAATAATAAGTGTTTTATAAGATTCATGCATGACATAATGTATGCAAAGTGTTTAGCATGGTGCCTGGCATATCATAACTGTTAAACAATTATTAGCCAGCTCCTAGCATTTTGGGAGGCTGAGGCAGGAGGATTGCTTGAGGCCAGCAGTTCAAGACCAGCCTGAGCGACATAGTGAGATCCTGTCTCTACAAAAAAAAAAAAACAAAACTGTGTTTTCATTAGCTGGGCATGTTGGCATGCACCTGTGGTACCAGCTACTTGGGAGGCTGAAGTGGGAGAATTGCTTGAGCCTGGGAGTTGAAGCTACAGTCAGCTGTGATTGCACCACTACACTTCAACCATGGCAATAGAGTGAGACCCTGTATCAAAAAAAATTATCAGCTATTACTATTATTATTTTTATTAGTTCTTCACCCACCTAAAATCTTAAACACACCTTGGAAATACACATATGAGAACAACCAAAAATGACAAAGTAGAAGCACATATGAAAAGACTAAGAAAGCATGAAAGCCAGCAAGAAATAACTGCCGCTCTCCTGGTCAGCCTGGAAAACAACTGGCATTTTCCCTAGAACAATGTTTTCAAACTTGGTTGCACATTAAAATCACCTAGAGACCTTTTAAAAATTCTGAAACCCAGGCCACACCCCAACCAATTAAAGCACAATCTCTGGGGGTGGGACACAGGCATCATTTTTTGAAGGTCCCCACTTGATCCTAATGTGCAGACAAATTTGAAAACCACTACTTTGGGAGGCTGAGGTGGGTGGATCATAAGATCAGGAGTTTGAGACCAGCCTGGCCAATATGGTGAAACCCCGTCTCTACTAAAAATGCAAACATTAGCTGGGCATGGTGGCGCACACCTGTAGTCCCAGCTACTCTGGAGGCTGAGGCGGAAGCATCAGTGAGGGAGAATCAGTGAACCCAGGATGCGGAAGTTTCAGTGAGCCCAGATCACACCATTGCACTCCAACCTGGGCGACAGAGCGAGACTCCGCCTCAAAAAAAAAAAAAAGAAAGAAAGAAAAAAAAAAGAAAAGCAGTACTCTAGAACCTGCCAATCCCTCATTTAGCATATTTGTGAAGTAAAGTGTTATTCTGGTATTTGCAGAACCAGAATCCAGCTTTATTGGGCCAGGCCCAATTTTTTAAAAAACATGGTAAGGTCTCCCAGCTTTAAAGTATTACATAGAATAGCTCTAAAAGATCACTGCAGGAAGACATAAAATGGTATTTCAGTCATCTAAGGGAAAAACCCTCCTAAAGCACTAGCCCCTGGACAACTATTATTTAAACATCTACAGCTGTTCAATAGGTATTGGGTTCTTTTTGGAGGGATGTGACAAAATTGTTGTATAATTAGATTGTGATGATGATTGCATCAGTTTAGTATATGTAAATACACTGAAAACCATCGGATTGTACACTTTAAATATGTGATTTGTATGGTATGTGAATTATGTCTCAATAAAAATCTAGAGATGGGGCTGGGCTCAGTGGCTCACGCCTGTAATCCCAGTGCTTAGGGAGGCCGAGGCCAGCGGATCACCTGAGGCCAGGAGTTCAAGACCGGCCTGGCCAACATGGTGAAACCCTATCTCTACTAATAATACAAAAATCAGGCCGGGCCTGGTGGCTCACGCCTGTAATCCCGCACTTTGGGAGGCGGAGGCGGGCTGATCACGAGGTCAGGAGTTCAAGACCAGCCTGGCCAACATGGTGAAACCCCGTCTCTACTAAAAATACAAAAATTCGCCGGGCATGGTGGCTGAGGCAGGAGAATCACTTGACAGTGGAGGTTGCAGTGAGCCGAGATCACGCCACTGCACTCCAGCCTGGGTGAAAGAGCGAAACTCCATCTCAAAAAAAAAAAAAAAAAAATCAACCAGGTGTGGTGGCAGGTGCCTGTAATCCCAGCTACTTGGGAGGTTGAAGCAGGAGAATCGCTTTAACTCAGGAAGCAGAGGTTGCAGTGAGCCAAGATCATGCTGTTGCATTCCAGCCTAGGCAACAAGAGTAAAACTCACTCCATCTCAAAAAAAAAAAAAAAAAAAAAAAAAAATCTAGAGTTGGGAGAATCATATGGCTGGCATAAAAAGGTCAAGTCAAAGATATGTAAGATTAAGGCTTTATGCTCTAGTTCTAGTAAAACAGACTGGGTACTTGTTTTGGTGTGAAATTGCCAATGTAAGTATAGTACTGTACATACTAGTTGTTTAGCTTTAGATAAGTCTTTTAATCTCTTTAAACTCCAGTTTCCTCATCTATAAAATAAAGAGAATATCTGCTTTGCAAACTTGTTGTGAGAGTGAAAAGTAATGCATATAAAGTCCCTGTATGGAGCAAGTACTCAATAACTATTTGTTGAACTAAAAATAATAATACTGACATTCACCATGTCTTAGCATCCCTATGTGCCAGACACTGTAAACAATTAAAAGTTATCATTCTGGTACCCAGAATACAGTATGAGACAGATATGCAAAAAAAAAAAAAAAAGATAATAGAGTTCTGCATAGCATAAGATGCAGTGGGACAAAATGGGAAAAAACACCTAAATCAGCCTGGGGAAACCAGGAAGAAGTGATAGAGGTGGTGATGCTTGAGCTATGAACTAAAGGTTGAGTAGTAGTTTGTCAGACAGTAAAGGGGAAAGGACAGGGCAGGGAGGGGCCATTGCAAGAAATTCCATGCAGAGGGATTATGGTATTTCATTATCACTGAACCTTAAACTGTGTGTGTGGCCGGGTACGGTGGCTCATGCCTGTAATCCTAGCACTTTGGGAGGCAAGGTGGGCAGATCACTTGAGGTCAGGAGTTTGAAACCAGCCTGGCCAACATGGTGAAACCTCATCTCTATTAAAAATACAAAAAATTAGCCAGGCGTGGTTGTGGGTGCCTGTAATTCCAGCTACTTGAGAGGCGGAGGCAGGAGAATTGCTTGAACCCGGGAGGCAGAGGTTGCGGTGAGCTGGTATCAGGCCACTGCACTCCAGCATGGGCAACAGAGAGAGACTCCATCTCAAAAAAAAAGTGTGTGTGTAAAACAGACAGTCTTTGTAGGAGATGAGGTGAAGCAAGTAGGCCGGAGTTAGATCCTGAGGTGAAGCAAGTAGGCCATGCCAAGGAGTTTTTATTTTATTCCATATAGATGAGAGGAGAGTCACTGCAGAAATTTGAACTGATATGCATATGATATCATGAGGTTTTTTTGTTTTAGAAAGATTATTCTGTCAGTCATAAGTGAAGGGACTGGGGACATTGGGACTGGAGGCAAAGAGATCTTATCTCTTTGCAATAGTTTGAAAGCTATTGCAATATTTGAAGAGAAGATTGATAAATGCTTGAACCAGCACAGTGGCAGTACAGATGGAGGGAGCTGACTACAATAAAATCATCAGGACTTGTTGATTGACATGATATAGGAAGTGAAGGACAGGGATGAGTCAAGGTTGATCCCCCTAGATTCTGACTAAGGCAGCTGGGGGGATGACAGTGCCATTCACAGAGACAGTGAATTCTGGCATAAACACCTAATAGGTCAGGCTGGTTTACACCTCCATCATTCCCATGGGAGAAGGTATAGAGGGATGTGTGTTTGTGTGTGTGTGTGTGTGTGTAAAAGAACACAGAAAGCCAGATTCCTCTTTTTGACACCAGAATATTGGTTCCCACCATAGTCAAAAGGATATTCCTGAGGATCGAGGCTTGGAAAAATATTGGGGAAGGATAAGAACTCCAGTTGTTGCTGCTTTTTTTGGCAGCCAGTGTAACCTAGGTAAGGACTTGGTTGAATTAAGAAATTTCGTGTCCAGATCAGGATGGATTTTTCTCTTTCTCTGTGCTCTGGTGTGTTTCCCACTCAGATTGCAGGTTGTATGTACCTACAGTGTGAATTGTGCTGTTTCTGTGCTTGCGCAAGGGAGTAGCTAGGTTGCTGGGAGGTCTGGATGAGGGTGGGGGTGGGGTGAGATCAAGTCTCCAGCTCCAAGTGGTCCCCTGGGGCTAAGTGAAAAGCTTGCTCTTTTGAAATGGTCTTCGTTGGTAATTAACAACAGATCAAGAATACCTTGGTGTCAAATAAAGGGAATTTGTAGGCACAATGCTGTTGGTTCATAGCTCAATCATTCAAGGAAGCTATTAAATCTGTGAATATTAGCATTCTGCCAGGTAAAGAGATCTGGTTCTTAGCACCTCCCAGACACACTGATTCTTTACTGTTTTGAAACATCTCCCTCTCCTGGCTTCCTCCACCCTGCTTCCATACTGTCCTTGAAAGCAATAAATGGTAATTTAGTGTATCTAGTGTATCACTAGCAAATGTCTGAATAAGAGAGGTTTGGTTTCCGCTGTGCCTCCTGTTACAATGAGAACATGTATTGCATAAATTTAATTGGCTACATTAATGTGTAAGCCTTTTCTGCAAAGAGATGGATCCGTTTCTGAATATTCTAAGGGCAGAGTTTTGAGTATATGGCAGTGGTTCTAATTAGCAGTTGCTCTAATACAATCAGACTGAGACGGAAGCTACTCATTTAGAATACTGGTTGATGACAACACTGGCTTGAACAAAGTGACCACTCTCCAATGGCTACTCTCCCTCTCAGTGGGCCGCAGGTTGCTAGGGCTCAGGCTGTGGCTGTTTTCCCCGCCGAAAAGGGGCGGGGTCAGTCGGTGTGTTAGAAAAAAAAACAAAACCATATATGTTGTCTGCCTCCCCACAGAGGTAACAACCTTTGGAAAAACATGCCGTTGAGCGGGAGGAAGGTGAAAAGATAGGCTGGGTTTTTGCGGGGTGGGGGAGCGTGGAAGATAGGGTGGGCTTTTTCCCCTCCAGTGCTGCGACGCATTAACCCTGCTGCTGTTGGGACGTTCTCTGCTCAGCCTATTGGCTGAGCCGGGGAGCCGCTGTCTGCCAATCGGGTGGTGAAAGGCAGACAAATCTACCCCGCCACCAGCAAAAACGGCGCGTAACCCTTGCGGCGCCGGCCGAACCGCGCCAGAGCTGGCGCGGGGAAAGGGAGATAGGTGTCTCCAGCTGCTGTGGCTGTTTGGGGCGGGTCGGCTTCATCCGCGTCTCAGGAGCAAGTAGAGAATTAGCGGGCGGCAGCAATGCTCCTCAAGGTGAGAAGCTGGACAGAAATCTGGCGGTGGGCTACCCCTTTGTTCCTCTTTTACCACCTGGGTTACGTTTGTGGGCAGATCCGCTACCCGGTCCCAGAGGAGTCACAGGAAGGGACTTTTGTAGGGAATGTCGCCCAAGATTTCCTGCTGGATACGGACAGTCTGTCAGCTCGCAGGCTGCAGGTCGCTGGAGAGGTGAACCAAAGACACTTCCGTGTGGATTTGGACAGCGGAGCCCTGCTCATCAAGAACCCAATCGACCGAGAGGCACTGTGTGGGCTCAGTGCCAGCTGCATCGTGCCCCTGGAGTTTGTCACCGAAGGTCCTTTGGAAATGTACCGAGCAGAGGTAGAGATCGTAGATGTGAATGATCACGCCCCCCGTTTTCCGCGGCAGCAGCTGGACTTGGAAATTGGGGAGGCAGCTCCTCCAGGACAGCGTTTCCCGTTGGAAAAGGCTCAGGATGCAGATGTGGGGAGCAATTCGATTAGCAGCTATAGGCTGAGCTCCAATGAACACTTTGCACTGGATGTGAAGAAGCGCAGCGACGGCAGCCTGGTCCCAGAGCTGCTCCTGGAGAAGCCTTTGGATCGAGAGAAGCAATCGGACTACCGCCTGGTGCTGACTGCTGTCGATGGAGGGAACCCGCCGAGATCTGGCACCGCAGAGCTCCGGGTATCCGTGCTGGACGTAAACGACAACGCCCCAGCCTTCCAGCAATCCAGCTACAGGATTAGTGTGTTGGAGAGCGCACCAGCGGGCATGGTGCTCATCCAGCTCAATGCCTCAGACCCGGACCTGGGTCCCAGTGGTAACGTCACCTTTTATTTCAGTGGTCATACCCCTGATCGTGTAAGAAACCTCTTTAGCCTGCACCCCACTACTGGAAAGCTTACTCTTTTGGGGCCCCTAGACTTTGAGAGTGAGAATTACTATGAATTTGATGTGCGGGCTCGCGATGGGGGTTCTCCAGCCATGGAGCAACATTGCAGCCTTCGAGTGGATCTGCTGGACGTAAATGACAATGCGCCTTACATCACGGTGACCTCAGAGCTTGGAACCCTCCCCGAGAGTGCAGAACCTGGCACTGTGGTGGCACTTATCAGTGTGCAGGATCCGGACTCAGGGTCAAACGGAGATGTGAGCCTCCGCATTCCCGACCACTTGCCATTTGCCCTCAAGTCTGCCTTCAGGAACCAGTTCTCCCTGGTGACTGCTGGACCCTTGGATCGAGAGGCCAAATCTAGCTATGACATCATGGTCACTGCTTCTGATGCTGGGAACCCTCCTCTCAGTACCCACAGAACTATTTTCCTCAATATTTCAGATGTGAATGATAATCCACCCTCTTTCTTTCAGAGGTCACATGAGGTGTTTGTTCCTGAGAACAATCGCCCAGGGGACCTGCTTTGCTCCCTTGCAGCCTCTGACCCAGACTCTGGCTTGAATGCGCTTATCTCCTACTCGCTCTTGGAGCCCAGGAATCGAGATGTATCAGCTTCCTCCTTCATCTCTCTGAACCCCCAGACAGGAGCTGTTCATGCTACTCGATCCTTTGACTATGAGCAAACCCAGACACTGCAGTTTGAGGTGCAGGCCCGGGATCGGGGCAACCCACCCCTTAGCAGCACTGTGACAGTTCGTCTATTTGTGTTGGACCTCAATGACAATGCCCCAGCTGTGCTCCGTCCTCGGGCCCGGCCTGGTTCCTTATGTCCCCAAGCACTGCCTCCATCAGTTGGTGCTGGCCACCTAATCACAAAGGTGACTGCTGTGGACTTGGATTCAGGTTACAATGCTTGGGTTTCTTATCAGCTCCTGGAGGCCCCAGATCCCAGCCTGTTTGCAGTCTCTCGATATGCTGGGGAGGTGCGGACGGCTGTTCCCATCCCAGCTGACCTCCCACCACAGAAGCTGGTCATTGTGGTAAAGGATAGTGGTAGTCCACCACTCTCTACCTCTGTTACTCTCTTAGTGTCCTTAGAGGAAGATACTCATCCAGTTGTCCCAGATCTTCGAGAATCTTCAGCTCCAAGGGAAGGAGAATCTCGTCTAACCCTCTACTTGGCTGTGTCCCTAGTGGCAATTTGCTTTGTCTCCTTTGGCTCATTCGTGGCACTACTCTCTAAGTGTCTTCGTGGGGCAGCCTGCGGAGTGACCTGCTTTCCTGCTGGCACCTGTGCCTGTCTCACCAGATCTCGAAGGAGGGAGGGGCTTCCCCCTTCCAATGGGATCCTCCGAATCCAGCTAGGGTCAGATGACCCTATCAAGTTTGTTGATGTGGGAGGCCACTCTCACGGCTGTACACCCTTGGCTTCTGCACCCACTCGGAGTGATAGCTTCATGATGGTGAAGTCACCCAGTGCACCTATGGCAGGGGAGCCTGTTCGCCCAAGCTGCCCACCCTCTGATCTTCTGTATGGGCTAGAGGTGAGACCTTTGCAGGCTCAGCCAATGCTTGAGGGTTATTCTGATCCAGGCATATGGCTAGGCCATGTCCTAGAGAGTACTGGCCTCTCAGTAAGAGCCCATAGTGATGTCACCATTTTTGTAAGAGGTAACTATGTGGTAGACGCTGTGCTTTGTAACTATTTTATGAATTAACCAGAGTTGTCACTATTTAGCATTGGGGGTGGGTCATGCCTATATCTGAGTAAGAAATGAAAGTAATTGGTGATCAAGAGCCAGGCTGTTGTGGAAGCATGATGATGGAATGTGGGAGCACAGGAGGCTACAGTGCACAGGGTACAGTGCACCAGGCAGTCACTTGGACAAAGGTGGCTGTTTTCTCTACTCTTCCTGAAAAAGGGGATCAGATTCTGAAGTACCTTAACTCTAGGTTACCATTTTCCAAGGGATTGAGGGGAAATAAAATCTTTGTCTCACAGCATCTAGTACACTGTGAAGGGATCTCTCTATTTGAAACATAGCAGACAGCAGAAAGAGGAGAGAACTAAAGGAATAGAGAGGCACACATCAGAGTGGTAGCATAGATCTTTTGGTCTGGGTCTCAGGACTCATATCAAGTCCCTACTGGGGATTTCAACTAGATGCGGTAAATTAGAAGGTTGGTGTGGGCTGCTCATCACCTTTGGAAAAAAGCAGTAAGTGAAATCACTTATGTCAGAAAACTAGTTTACAGTTGGCTGATTCATAGAAACAGCCACCCTGTGCATCTTTAAGTTGAGTTCTCCTGAATTTGGTGAAACCATGAAACCTAGAAGCCATCCATGCTTGGCCTCTGACCACCCTCCTGGGTGACCTGATTCAGCCCCAGAAAGGTTCCCCTACCCAAAAACTGTAACACTCATTCCACATTTGGGGTCTGGGGCGTCAGAAAAGCTAAGTCCCATGTCAGCTGACATTGAGATTTCCTCAAAGCATTGCTGGAGAGTCAGGGCAAGACTTTACAAGGTTCTTACTAATCTTTTCTCTCACCTTAGCAGCATTCAGCACGATGGGGGAGGGTGGGGGAATACATGGGCTTTGCCTCTCCCAGAAGGACAAGATTTTGCTGGTTCAAGCAAAGTGGTGGAAGCTTCTGAAGTCATGCAGGAAGTTGCTGGGACAGAACGCTGAGGAGTTTTGTATCACTTTGTCTTCCCTGTTGAGTACCATCTGAGCTGTCAAACTTTGCTGCCAAGGGGGCTGAATCAACCTGCAGCACGAAGTGAGTGGGGAGGTAGGAAGCTTCTGTGACACAGATTTGCAGCCTGTGTTCCCAAGGTTTCCAGGATTGAGGAGACTCCATAATTGGTTGAGAGCACACAGACTTTTTGGCCAATCAGACTCAGAGCTGAGGTGGGAGATCTGCTCTTCCAGCCCGCCTCTCCTCCTCCAGCTCCCCAGCTCCACTCAAATTCAGCTCCCCTCCCCCCTCCCCACCCCCGCCACTCGGTGACTAAGAAGAACTGCTGCAAGCAGGCAAACCTCCGAGCAGTTTTTAAGAGGCTGGAAGGAGACATAAGAGACTTCAGCTGCTGCATTCCAAGCCCTGGGTCTACCTTGGAGACAGGACAGCACAGACTTACTCTCCACAAAGGGACTTCTGGGTCATGGGGCCCAAGACACCCCCACAGCTCGCTGGGAAATGGCAAGTGCTGTGCATGTTGTCCTTGTGCTGCTGGGGCTGGGTGTCTGGGCAGCTTCGTTACTCAGTGGTGGAGGAGTCTGAGCCGGGGACGCTGGTGGGGAATGTTGCTCAGGATCTGGGCTTAAAGATGACAGATCTGTTGAGCCGGCGGCTGCAATTGGGCTCTGAGGAGAATGGGCGCTATTTTTCCCTCAGCTTGATGAGTGGTGCCCTGGCAGTGAATCAAAAGATTGACCGAGAAAGCCTATGTGGAGCCAGCACCAGCTGCCTGCTGCCAGTGCAGGTGGTGACTGAACACCCCCTGGAGCTAATCCGTGTAGAGGTAGAGATCCTGGATCTCAATGACAACTCTCCTAGCTTTGCCACCCCTGAGCGAGAGATGCGCATCTCAGAATCAGCGGCACCTGGGGCACGATTCCCACTGGACAGTGCCCAGGATCCGGATGTGGGCACCAATACCGTGAGCTTTTACACTCTAAGCCCCAACAGCCACTTCTCTCTGAATGTGAAGACCCTAAAAGATGGGAAGCCATTCCCAGAGCTGGTGCTAGAGCAGCAGCTGGATCGTGAAACCCAGGCAAGACATCAGCTGGTGCTTACTGCTGTGGATGGGGGGACCCCAGCCCACTCAGGGACCACCCTTATCTCTGTCATCGTGCTGGACATCAATGATAATGCTCCAACCTTCCAATCCTCAGTTCTACGTGTGGGAATCCCAGAGAATGCACCCATTGGTACTCTGCTGCTCCGCCTCAATGCCACTGATCCAGACGAGGGCACCAACGGCCAACTAGACTATTCTTTTGGAGACCACACATCTGAGGCAGTGCGGAACCTCTTTGGCCTAGACCCTAGCAGTGGGGCAATCCATGTGTTGGGTCCCATAGACTTTGAGGAGTCACGTTTCTATGAAATTCATGCAAAAGCCCGTGACCAGGGACAGCCTGCCATGGAGGGCCACTGTGTGATTCAAGTGGATGTGGGTGATGTCAATGACAATGCCCCAGAGGTGCTATTGGCCTCTTTGGCCAACCCTGTCCTAGAGAGCACACCAGTGGGCACAGTAGTGGGGTTGTTTAATGTGCGAGACCGAGACTCAGGTAGAAATGGTGAAGTGAGCCTTGATATCTCTCCGGACCTGCCATTTCAGATTAAGCCTTCTGAGAATCACTACTCGCTGCTAACCAGCCAGTCTTTGGACCGGGAGGCCACATCCCACTATACCATCGAGCTGCTGGCCAGCGATGCTGGTTCACCTCCCCTACACAAACATCTCACCATCAGGCTCAACATTTCAGATGTCAATGACAATGCACCCCGCTTCAACCAGCAGCTTTACACTGCTTACATCCTAGAAAACCGGCCTCCAGGCTCCCTTCTCTGCACTGTGGCTGCCTCAGATCCAGACATTGGGGATAATGCCCGCCTCACCTACTCCATTGTAGGAAATCAGGTTCAGGGAGCCCCAGCCTCCTCCTTTGTGTATGTCAACCCAGAGGATGGACGGGTCTTTGCCCAGCGTACCTTTGACTATGAATTGCTGCAGATGCTGCAGATTGTGGTTGGGGTTCGAGACTCCGGCTCTCCCCCATTGCATGCCAACACATCTCTGCATGTGTTTGTCCTGGACGAGAATGATAATGCCCCAGCTGTGCTGCACCCACGGCCAGGCTGGGAACACTCAGCCCCCCAGCGTCTCCCTCGCTCTGCTCCTCCTGGCTCCTTGGTCACCAAGGTGACAGCCGTGGATGCTGATGCAGGCCACAATGCGTGGCTCTCCTACTCACTGTTGCCACAGTCCACAGCCCCAGGACTGTTCCTCGTGTCTACACACACTGGTGAGGTGCGCACAGCCCGGGCCTTACTGGAGGATGACTCTGACACCCAGCAGGTGGTGGTCCTGGTGAGGGACAATGGTGACCCTTCACTCTCCTCCACAGCCACAGTGCTGCTGGTTCTGGAGGATGAGGACCCTGAGGAAATGCCCAAATCCAGTGACTTCCTCATACACCCTCCTGAGCGTTCAGACCTTACCCTTTACCTCATTGTGGCTCTAGCGACCGTCAGTCTCTTATCCCTAGTCACCTTCACCTTTCTGTCAGCTAAGTGCCTTCAGGGAAACGCAGACGGGGACGGGGGTGGAGGGCAGTGCTGCAGGCGCCAGGACTCACCCTCCCGGGACTTCTATAAGCAGTCCAGCCCCAACCTGCAGGTGAGCTCGGACGGCACGCTCAAGTACATGGAGGTGACGCTGCGGCCCACAGACTCGCAGAGCCACTGCTACAGGACGTGCTTTTCACCGGCCTCGGACGGCAGTGACTTCACTTTTCTAAGACCCCTCAGCGTTCAGCAGCCCACAGCTCTGGCGCTGGAGCCTGACGCCATCCGGTCCCGCTCTAATACGCTGCGGGAGCGGAGCCAGGTGAGGGGCTCGGCGCCGCCCCGGGCGACCCCTGGGGGCGGCACTGGAGAAGCCGCCCGTCCTCATAAGGGACTGAACTTGCATCCACTCCTCTCCGGCCGCCTCGGCCGCTGGCTGCGCTCCACCCGATTCTCGGGATCATTGGACCGTTTGCGCGGAACCAGAGTGGCCGATTAAGGGATGGGGCTCCGAGCACCGGGGGGTGGTGGCGACTGCGGGCGAGGGGAGGTGGGACTGACCCCCACCCCTACACTCAAAAAAGGCTGGGGCCCCCTTCGAGCTTCCGGTGAATTTCGGGCGATTTCCGCGGGTGTCGGGGATCCCGGGAGGAGGCAGTCACAGATCCACCCCTGCAGCCAGCCTCCTAGGCGCCGGCTCCGGCACGCTTCGCGGGTCTGTAGGTTTCCTCTTCGATTTCTCCCCAGCTCCCAGCATCTGTGACTTCACTGTTACCCTCCCTATCCCCGCATCACCCAACCGCACCTGTCTGCAGGACTTAGGTGTGCGCGCGGGGCTCATGCGTGTCCTCCCTGCAGGCCACCCCCACAGCCCACACAAGGTGCACGGGCTCGCCACGCCCCGCCAACACGTGCGCGGACGCACGCACGCACTCCTCGCACGTGGGCTTACGCGAATACCAGCTTTCACTGCCACTCGCTCGCGGCCAGATTCACAGGCCTGTCCCGGCCCACTCGCAGCTCCCCTCTGCCGCTCCCTCCGCCGGGCTCAGGGGTACTCGTAGCTGATTGTGCGCGCCTGAGTGAGGGTCCCAGATCGCGGCCGCCCAGGACCAGGCAAGGACTCCAGAGCCTCCTCTCACCTCTCCCACCTGCGCCCCGGGCTGGGCTGGGTCGCCTGGGGGGCGGCCTGAGCGAGGCGCGGGGCCAGGAGCGCTGGAGCGACTCCCGCTCTAAGTGTCGGGCGGGTGGGACTCTACGATCCTTGGGCCAGAGGTCCGGATGGTCCCGGGACTCCGTCTCAGGGGTGGCGACCCCTCAACCCAGAAGCCTCGAGCAGGCGGACAGGCAGAGCTGCCCAGTGGCCTGAGGCGCGGCAGGGCTCGGCGTTGGGCGAGTGAGTGAGCCTCTATAGGACAGCAGGCCTGGGACTCCAGTGGCACCAGCGGCCCCTTCCTCCCGCAGGAAGTGAAAGCCTGGAGCGCCCTGGCTCTCAACCCCCAGAGATACAGGCTTTTGGCGCCGTCGTGATCACAATGTGCCCAGCGATCTAGGGTCAGAGATTTGGAGGTGACCAAACTATCTGAGACTCTAACAAGTCCTGTCTCCTCTGGCGGATGGAAAGCTATAGGCTCTGCCAGATGCCAGGGTGCCCTTATGTGTGAGGAAACTACAATAGTAAAAAACACAAGTTTCCCCAACTCCAGGAGCTTTTATTCAAAATATATCTATGCCTAACTCTGCTCCTAGGACTGTATTTTGAAACACCCCCAGGTGATTTTGATAGCTGATTGAGAGAAACTTACTATATAACTCCTTTGAGAACCTCATCTCATTTGCTCTTCCCACCATTGCTGTTGGCTAGGTACTAACATACCTCTCTTATAACAGCTTCACAGAGGTCAAGTGACTTGCAAGTGACAGAGCAAGTAAGAGAGATTCTAACCCCTGTCTAACTCCAGAAAGTGTGCTTTTAATTTCTTGGCACTTGGAACTTTAAAAGTTTGAGGACAGGAGAGGGGAGTTGCCTCTGCTGGGATTTTGCTTCTGCTGGGATGGGGCAAGGGTGGGGTTCCTTCCCTTTTAGGACCTTACATGTGGGGAAAGTCTTCTGCGGCTCCTCATTTCTGAGCAGTCCCCGCAGCGCAAACTTGGCTCAAACTCACCTTATGTAGGTTGAGTTCCCCCAGCTCCCTTTCCTCCTATCACAATCACTGCATTTCCATGTAGATTCTGCTGTGTCTAAGAAAACAGTGGCTGAGGGCTTGCC
This sequence comes from Pongo abelii, assembly GCF_028885655.2. Lineage (NCBI taxonomy): Eukaryota > Metazoa > Chordata > Mammalia > Primates > Hominidae > Pongo > Pongo abelii. The sequence goes on from NC_071989.2 coordinate 149,855,615, forward strand.
ATCCCTGTGCCCTTCTCCGTGGCAGCCCCAGAATGGTGCTGGTGACTCCCGATACACCTGGAATGCTAGGTTTCTGGGTTCTGCTCATATCACTGCCACCTGTGAGCCTTGAGTGAGCACTGGCAGTTCTGGAGCTTCCTTCTCCCTGGAGTAATCTGAGATACTCACACTCTCTGCTTCTGGGAGCAAGTATGATTATTAATTACCAGCCCACCCCAGAACCAGTGAGGAGGTGGCTCTAGGAGTGCTCCATGAGAGTGTGTGATGGGATAACACATCCCCTGGAAAGACCAGAAGGGACTCAGGAATGAAGTGGCTGGCCAGAGCCCCACACCTTCAGCTAGGTGGGAGATGGCTACAAATCAGCCCCTTGGGAGCCCTGGAGACTTAGTTGGCCCTGCTTGGAGGCTGTGGGAGCTGGATCCCTCCCCCCTGCATCCCTTCCATTTTTCTCCATCTCAGACAGAGCAGCCTTGTTCTCTTCTCCTTAGTCACAGACCATTGTCTGGCACGGAGTTCTAGGGGTGAGAAGTGTCCCGGGACTTGGATGCCCTGCAAAGGCCCAATCTGGCATGACTCCTAAATTAATAATGTATTTAGCTGTGGGAAGAGATTCTTGTGAGCCAAGGGCCCAGAGAAGGTGTCCCTGTGAATGTGTCACTGCACAACCTGGCACCAAAAGGGTTACCAGGAGCAGCAGCCATCTTGCTGCAGAGGATGCTTTGTTCCCAGCTGAGGAGTTGAATAAATTCATTCTAGGGCTGGTAGAATTCTCACTGAAAAGCCTCCTCTGCCACTTTAGGGGGCTTTCTCTGCACCTCTTCCCCCAGTTCCACAGAAGATGCCTTCAGTCCTTGAATTTTGGCTCAGGAGTTCTGACTCTGGGGGCAGGGAGGAAGGGGCCATTTCTTTAGGAAAGGAGTCTCAGCTTGCTCACTGTGGTCAGATGAAATGTGATTTATCTCTTGGTTTCTGGTACCTCAGACCTCTGAGACCTGAGGTGTATTTTGTCTTTGGAGATGAGTCCAACCCTGCCCCCTCTTAGCCTGTTTTCTTCTCTGTGCCCACTCCCCTCCTTCTCTCCCGGCCCATCACTAGGGGCTCGGGTGACATTCTAACTTCTCATGGGTACTCAGCCCCTTTCCCTCTGTTTTCTCCACAGCAAGCCCCGCCCAACACGGACTGGCGTTTCTCTCAGGCCCAGAGACCCGGCACCAGCGGGTAGGTGACTGATTCTCCAGCCCACCCTCTTCTCTGCGGCATTTTCTCAGGGATGACGTGGGAGGAGATGGGGGAGGGCTCAGCATTTGCTACAAATGGCTTCTCCCTCAGTTTGAGATCCCAGGGAGGTCTTGGTGTGTGGGGAGCTGGCACACAGACCCCAGAAGGAAGAGGCGACTGCCCTGACTGTTCAGGAAGCTCAATTCACATGCTTGCCCCTTCCCTCCTCCCCACGACTGGCACCTTTTCCTATCCCCTGAGGGCACTGTGGAACCAAAGGACGGTCTTAAGCTGGTCTCTGGGTGAAAGCGAGGCTTTCTATGCCCATGTACTGCCTAACCCCCTCCCCTGAGTTGAGCTGGGCTCCATTCTGACCTGGGGCTCAGGCAGAAAAACATTTGACCGGAGGAGGCCGTCTGCACTCAGCGCCTTCTCCAGAGCCTCCAGAGCCGAGGCTGACTGCAGCCTGGGGAGAGTGGAGGCAGCACAGCTGGAGGTGGAACTGAGGAAGGACTGGGCAGGGCATGGAGCATGCCCCCCTCTCCGGCCCCTCCTCCCACTGTCCTCTGCCCCTACTTGTCCTGCTCTCTGTCTATGGGGTCTCCGTGTCTCTGCCCCTTTTTCTTGAGTTTCTGTCTTTGCCATTTTCTCTTACCTCTCAGTCCTTCCCTCAGTCTCTATTTCGCTTTGCAATCTCTGCCTCTCCCTTTCTTCTCCATCTCTGTCTTAGCTTCCGTCTTGATTGCTGCACCTCAGCCTCAGTCCCTTTCATTTGTCTACTTGCATTGATCTGTGCCACCCACTGTGCCTGCCATGGCATAAGTGCTCAATAAATGTGGAGTGAGTAACTACACGGGACCCTTAGTCTCTTTCTCTTTCTCTATCTCTGCCTCCCTGTCCTTGTCCTGGACCTCTTTTCTGTTTCTCCTTTCACCATTTCCTAGCGCCTTGTGCTCTTCTATCCTCAGCCTCTATATTTCTCTGTCTCTCACTATTTCTGCTTTCCTCTCTGTTCTCAGCCTCACTGCATCTCTTTCTCTGTCTCTGTCTCTGTGTATCTCTCTGTGCCTGTTGTCTTTTTCTGCCTCTTTCTCTGTTACTCTTTCTTTATATCTCTTTTTCTTTTATCTTGTCTTTTCCTCTGAGCCTCTGTCTCAGTCTCTCATTTTTTTGTGCTTGTGGGCAAGCCAGCACACACAACCCCCCACCCACCACCCACCAACACCCCGCTCTCTTCCTTCCCTGCCCCTCACACACTGAGCCTTTGATCGCAGCTCTCCACCACACACCCTCCCATCCAAGCAGCCCCAGCTGCTCATTTCAATCTGGTATGAATTCCTGCTGAGACAGGAACCCCCTGCGGGCTGAAGGGGAGGGAAACTTCAGCAGAAAGACCTTCAGTTGGTCTGAGCAGAGTGGGATAGGCTCTGGGCCAGGCCTTCCAGTTAGAAGTCAGGAGCCTGGAGGAGTCTCAGAGCCCAGGGAGAGAAGCAGGAGCTTGGGCCACCTTACCCTACCTCCTCAATGGTTGAGTACTTGCTGTCCACATTTGCCAAGTTGCTACAGATGCTGAGCTTCCAAGAGTTCTCTCTCCCCATCCTGCAACCAACCAAACCCTTGTTGCCACAAGGACCCAGGAGCCCTTGGTGTATGGCAGAGATTCTAGCTCCTGGGCATGCACAGTCCTGTCACCCATCTTAGGAATGCGAAGCGCTTCTTAGACGGCCCCTAAAAAGCAGCAGATCAAAAGGCTTGGGCTGCCCTTGCCCTTCCTTTGACCCCAGCTGTTGTCCTTCTCCCTGCTGGCCTTGCCAACCTTCTCATAAGTTATCCATTAAGTCATTAATGTATTCATTCATTCATTTATTCAACAAATATTTATTGAGCATCTACTATGAGCAGGGCCTTATGCTAAACATTGGGCTATAGAAGTGAACAAGTAGATGTGATCCCAGAACTCATAGGCTTCCAGGCCAGCAGAGGAGACTGAAAATTTGCAACAAGTAACACTTTAAAAAAAAAAAAAAAAAAGGCCGGGCGCTGTGGCTCACGCCTGTAATCCCAGCACTTTGGGAGGCCAAGGTGGGTAGATCACTTGAGGTCGGGGGTTTGAGACCAGCCTGGCAGCCAACATGGTGAAACCCCATCTCGACTAAAAATATAAAAATTAGCCAGGCGTGGTGGCAGGCACCTGTAATCCCAGTGACTTAGAAGGCTGAGGCAGAACTGCTTGAACCCGGAAGGCAGAGGTTGCAGTGAGCCGAGATCACGAAAAAAAAAATAATCTAGCCACAAATCACAGTAAGTTCTGAGAGGCAGAGAACAATGTGAGTGTAATGGGGGGAAAGATCAGAGAAGGCTTCTAGGAGGAGGTGACATTGAGAAGTTCTAGGCCATTTATGTTCCCTCTACCTACCTCCACCCCAGGCCATACACTGGCTTTGAAGCAGAATTCACCATTGAACCTGGAAGCCCCACCAACTGCCTCTCATGTGTCCTCTGGGGTGAGCACCTTACCCCTGCCTCAACTCCCTTTTCATCAAATGAGAGGCTTAGTGGCCTGGAATACATGTGGGAGCTCTTGGAGATATGGAGGAGAAGGTGCGGAACCTCTCTCTCTCTCCTCTCTCTGCTGCCTTAGTTAACTTGTGGAGGATGCAACAAACTTTTTTTTTTTTTTTTTTTAGACAGAGTCTTGCCCTGTTGCCCAAGCTGGAGTGCAGTGGTGCGATCTTGGCTCACTGCAACCTCTGCCTGCCAGGTTCAAGCGATTCTCCTGCCTCAGCCTCCTGAGTAGCTGGGACAGCAGGTGTGCACCACCACACCCAGCTCATTTTTGTATTTTTAGTAGAGATGGGTTTCACCATGTTGGCCAGGCTGGTTTCAAACTCCCCGACCTCAACTGATCCACCTGCCTCAGCTTCCCAAAGTGCTAGAATTACAGGTGTGAGCCATCGCCCCTGGCCACAACAAACATTTTTGATTCAGTGGCTCCAAAGTGAAATAAGCGTTAGGATCTACTCCAGTAACTTCAACTTCTCTCCTTCATTCATTCAACAAATGGTCAGTGAGCACTTTCTGTTGGCCAGGCAGTGTTCTCGATGTGGGAGGCCCCTGCCCTCAAGGAGTTTACAGCACATTGAAGGAGAAAAATATTGACCAAATAATTACAACAATAAATGTGAGACTGAAACTGTCATAAGTGCTAGGTAGAATTGTATCTGGTGGTATGGGCGTATAATAGGGATTTGATTTAGGGAGCAGGAGGACATCCTGGAAATGAAGTTGTGCTGAGATCTGAAAGACAAATACAAATTAACCAGCTGAAGAAAAGAAGGAAGAGCATTCCAGATGGTCAGGCATACCAGCTTCGAAGCAGGGCTAGTGTTGAGTTCTTCAGTAAACTTGGTTCAAGTTCAAGCCAGCTCTGGGTCGCACTGCCTACAAAGAAGGAAGAGCATTCCAAATGGGAAAAGCCTATGCAAAAGCTTTGTGGTGAGGCCTCCTGGGATCAAGGGAATGGCAGGGAGTTTTCTCTTTGCTGGCACTGGAGTGAGGGGATGAAGAGGAGAGGTTCCTTTTATTCAGTCTAACCCTGGTTCCAGCCTTCTGTTGATGCCCTGCCTCACTCCTTCCCCACCATCTTGCCCACTGCCCTCCAGCCTCGTCTGGTCAGACACACCAGCTTCAAAGCAGGGCTACTGTTGAGTTCTTCAGTAAACTTGGTTCAAGTTCAAGTCAGCACTGGGTCACACTGCCTAGACAGAAGGAAGAAGACCTGGCCAGGTGTGGTGGCTCACGCCTGTAATCCCAGCACTTTGGGAGGCTGAGGTGGGTGGATCACCTGAGGTCAGGAGTTTGAGACCAGCCTGGCCAACATGATGAAACCCCGTCTCTAGTAAAAATACAAAATATTAGCCAGGTGTGGTGGTGTACACCTATAGTCCCAGCTGCTCAGGAGGCCGAGGCAGGGGAATCGCTTGAACCCAGGAGGCGGAGGTTGCAGTGAGCTGAGATCATACCACTGCATTCCAGTCTGGGTGACAGAGCGAGACTCCATCAGGAAAGAAAGAAAGAAAGAAAGAAAGAAAGAGAGAGAGGGAGGGAGGGAAGGAAGGCAGGAAGGAAGAAAGGAAGGAAGGAAGGAAGGAAAAAGGGAGAAAAAATGAAGAAGACTTACATTCTGAAGTTCCTGCTTGGCACATGCTTCTCCTCCCCACCACTATCCCTTCTCAGGTCATCCTTTGGGTGTCTGATCCCAATAGCTGTTGTCTCAAGCTCTGAGCCCAGCAAACCATTTCCCCCTTCTTAGGCTATAACCCAGGCTCTGCCCTGCAGCTGTCCCCAGCCTCTGCACAAAGAGTCTCCATTTGGTCCCTAGCCTGTTCTCTGATGGCTCCACACTACCATCCCTCCTCTGAGAGACAGTATCCCTGCTCTCTCTCAGTTTGGGCAGTCATTCAACAAACAAATAGCAACTTAATATTTTTCTGCTTATAAAATAGTACATGCTCACTATAGAAACATGAAAATAGAAAAAAAATTAAAAGGAAAACCACCCATCATTTTACAATCTAAGGAGAACCACCACCAACTACAGTTTAATATGAAACATTTCAAATATGTACAAAAGTAGAGAAAATGGAGTCATGAACCTGTATGATACCACTATCCAGCTTCAACTAATGCCTTATCTTGTTTCACCTATATCCCTACCTTTATCCTGTCCTTGGATTCTTTTGAAGCAAATCTCAGACATCATATAATTTCATCTTGGTCTCCACCATCTTTAACAGATGACTTTTATTTATTTATTTATTTATTTATTTTTTTGGAGACAGAGTCTCACTCTCTCGCCCAGGCTGTGGCGCAATCTCAGCTCACTGCAGCCTTCGCCTCCCGGGTTCAAGCAATTCTCATGCTTCAGCCTCCTAAGTAGCTAGGATTACAGGTGTGCACCACCACACACAGCTAATATTTTGTATTTTCAGTAGAAACAGGGTTTCGCCATGTTGGCCAGGCTGGTCTTGAACTCCTGGCCTCAAGTGATCCACCCTCCTCGGCCTCCCAAAATGTTGGGATTACAGGTGTGAGCCACCTTGCCCGGCCAGATGATTCTTTTATAAGGTCCACATTTTATATTTGAGTGAGTGTCTTGTAAGTATCTTACGCTCTTTTAATGTAAAAGACTTCCCCTTCATCTTCCATTTTTGCAATTTATTTGTTGAATCCTTACCTTTTCATATGTATCTTTCTAAACTTTTCTTTGTGTAATCAAAGAACATGCATGAGCTTCATTTTTATTTTTAGTTATTTATTTATTTATTTATTTTTTGATACATAGCCTCGCTCTGTCACCCAGGCTGGAGTGCAGTGGTGCAATCTCGGCTCACTGCAAGCTCCGCCTCCCGGGTTCACACCATGCTCCTGCCTCAGCCTCCAGAATAGCTGGGACTACAGGCGCCCACTACCACGCCTGGCTAATTTTTTTGTATTTTTAGTAGAGATGGGGTTTCACTGTGTTAGCCAGGATGGTCTCAATCTCCTGACCTCGTGATCCGCCCGCCTCGGCCTCCTAAAGTGCTGGGATTACAGGTGTGAGCCACCGCGCCCAGCCAAGCTTCATTTTTAAAAAATCTCATTCACCTAAATAAGTTGTTCACAAACTTGTCACACTTTCATGTGACACTTTATTCACATATTAAGAACTGTTATTCCCAGTCATACGGTACATTTCCTACTAGTTTTTTAAAAATAGCACCTGAGGCCATACTGTCCAACAGAATTATAGCTTTTTTCTTCTTTGCAGTGTATCATGAGAATTTCCCCATGTCTTTCAAAATTCTTCCCAAGTCATTTGCAGAGTAACTCCTCTTATGAATATACATATTATTGTACAGAACAAGTCCTCATATGAATATACATATTATTTTTCTAATGCTAATGGGCTTTTGCTACATTAGAAAACATACACATTCATTTACATTTTTTTTTTTGAGACAGAGTCTCGCTCTGTCTCCAGGCTGGGGTGCAGTGGCCCCATCTCGGCTCACTGCAAGCTCCGCCTCCCGGGTTCAAGCGATTCTCCTGCCTCAGCCTCCTGAGTAGCTGGGACTACAGGCACGCGCCACCACACCCAGCTAATTTTTGTATTTTTAGTAGAGACGGGGTTTCACCATGTTGGCCAGGATGGTCTCAATCTCTTGACCTCGTGATCCGCCTGCCTCAGCCTCCCAAAGTGCTGGAATTACAGGTGGGAGCCACCGTCCCCAGCCTCATTTACATTTTAACACAATTAAATTCAGGCTGTTGTCAGGGTGATTTCCTAGATTTCTCAGTTTTTTGAGCATGATGTAGGGAGTATTTTATTATAGTCCAGTCTATGGGATATTCCCTTATACACACACACACACCCCCCAAACTCAATAGGGCAAGAACCATATTCATCATCTCTTAAATCCTAGGTCCTGTCACAGGCCACTGCTTGGAAAACAGTTGACTAAATGTAGTCCATTTCTTCCATTTTTACTTTTCACTACTCCCCAAATCGTGGAAGAGTCCCTTATATCTGCTGCTGGGGCTCCAAGGCCTCCGTGCTGAAGCCCAGTACGTTGTTGTGTATAAGATCATAGGCCCTGGAATCATATTAGGCTGGCTTTCAGGTTGCAACTCTATCAGTTCCAGCTGTGTGACTCTGGTATAGTCTCTCAACCTCTCTGAGCCCTGTTTTCATCTGTTGGAAAATATAGATAATCACAACACTTATCTGCAGGGTGGTTCTGAGGATTAAAAAAACAAATATATTACCCAGTCAGCTTAGAATAGGAAGCTCTCAGTAAATGGTTAAAAAAGAGGTCTCTCTCCCTCTGCTCATCTCTTACCCAGCTTCACATAATTGGCAGCCCACCCACCTGTTTGGCCCTCAACCTTCAACCATTTCCCAGGACTCCTCCTTACACTCCTGACCATCATGGTTCCAAGCCCACTTTTCCACTCAGCTTTATTCCCTCAACACCACTGCTCCCCGTGACAGGTCATCCTCCTAACCTCTGGCATCTGGTCCCGTTGTCTCCCTCACAACCCCCATGCTCTCCTCCCTGCAACCCCCGCCGCTTGCCTGCTCTCCCTACTTTATTCCCATTAGCCCTCTTCACCTGGGGCTGAGAACACCTGGCCTTGACCCTGCACCCTCAGCCAGGCCCAGAGAGAGCTCAGTCGGGCAGGAAGTAAGGACCCCAGATATTCAGTTGAGGAATTTAACATTAATACAATAATATAGAATCCACCAGCAGATTTTCATAAATGTTCTGCGTGTTCTTTTATCCTTTTTTTAAATCCAGGATTTCATCAAGGAGCATAGATTGCATTTGGTTGTCACGTCTTTCCTCTCCTTTAATCTGGAGCCAGCTCCCAGTCTTTTTATTTTTTTAATGACATGGATATTTTTAAAGAGTCCAAGCCAGTTGTCCTTTAAAACGTCCCCAAACCTGGATTTGCTGGCTATTCTCTGATGGTTAGATTCAGATTACACACCTTGGTAGGAATACTTCCCGCAACATCACACTGGGACTCATCTAACGTCGGCCTGTCCCACTATCAGTGATGCTGAGTTCGTTTGTGTGGTAAAAACAGTGTCCCAGATCTCTCCATTATAAAAATATATTTTTATAAAGATATTTTAAAATATTTGTGAAAATATAAGTAATCTGTGGATGATACTTTGAGATAGGCAGCAACCCTTCATGCAATTTTAGTATTCCCTGATGATCCTTGCCTGTATCTGTTTTTACATCAGTGATTACAAAGCGGTGATGTTCTGTCATTCCTTCTACATGTATTTGCTGGTATTCTTCTGAAAATTACCTGGATAATCTCTTCAGATTTAAATTCACTGTCTTTTCCTCGGGGAAGCCTGGACTGGCTGAGCTGCCTAACCCTGCCTCTCTCTCTTTTTTTTTTTTTTTTTTTTTGACAGGGAGTCTAGCTCTGTTGCCAGGCTGGAGTGCAGTGACAACCTTCACCTCCTGGGTTCAAGCGATTCTCCTGCCTGAGCCTCCCAAGTAGCTGGGACTACAGGCGTGTGCCACCATGCCCGGTTAAATTTTTTTTTTTAATATATATTTTAGTTGAGACAGGGTTTCACCATGTTGGTCAGGATGGTCTCGATCTCCTGACCTCGTGGTCTGCCCACCCCTGCCTCTCTTCATACCCTCTGATAGCCCCTGACACAGCCCATGGCAAGTATCACAATTGCAATTACTCTATTATGTAATTATTTAAAATCAGCCTCTCAGTGCCCACCATGAGCACCGTAAAGATGGACAATTTCTATCATATTCACAGCCATAACCCCAGCACCTAGCTCTGTGTCTGGTACATAGTAATTGCTCAAGAAAGAATTGTTGGAGGGGCACGGTGGCTCACGCCTGTAATTCCAGCACTTTGGGAAGCGGAGGCGGGTGTATCATGAGGTCAGGAGTTCGAAACCAGCCTGGCCAATATGATGAAACCCCGTCTCTACTAAAAATACAAAAATTCGCTGGGCATGGTGGCGTGTGTGCGCCTGTTGTCCCAGCTGCTCAAGAGGCTGAGGCAGGAGAATCACTTGAACCTGGGAGGCAGAGGTTGCAGTGAGCCGAGATTGCACCACTGTACTCCAGCCTGGGTGACAGAGTGAGACTCCAGCTCAAAAAAAAAAAAGAAAAGAAATCATTATTGAATCAATGGAAACAGAATTACAACTCTTCCCACTTTTGAGAAGGAGAATTGAGATTCCTGCTTTCCCCTTCAACCCTAGCTTTATGTTTGTTGTGATGGTATAGAGGTCACACGTGGCAGCCTTGTGTCTGTTCTTAAGCTGAGTTCATCTACTTAGGGACTGGGAATCCCAGATTGGGCGAAACCAAAAGCAGGGACAGACCTTGGAAAAATGGTAAAGCAGTTCTTAGTTGTGCTCACCCACCGTGAGAAAATATGCACACACACACAACACAACACACACACACACATTTTCATGCCTTCAAGGCCTACCCTACAGCCTTTCCCATGGTGCCAAAGCCTTCTTCTTACCTTACAGTCACTTCACTGTCTCTGCTGGCCTCTTCCCACTCATTTAGGCAACAAATATTTATTGAAAAACTTCTCTGAGCCAGATGGTGCCAAACAGTTACCTAAAGGGCAGACTGTGTGTGTGCCAGGGCTGTTTCCTGCCAACAGGAAACAAATTGAAATAATTTCCCCTGCAAATTGAAATAATTTCATCCTTGGAAATTCAAAAAAATCATGGAAATTGTCACTGTGGGAAAATTCCAAGTAGAGCTGAACCTTCTAAGAAGTAGAGAATTCTTCTTTTGGTTTAGTATTTTTTTTAAATTATGAATCATTTCAAGTCTTTTCAACACTCGGAGTTTCTAAAAGTCTCAATTAGGTCCAAGTGCTAGGCTTTGTGCTAGGTGCTTCAGTAGGAAGCAGGTGGAGTCGCTGCCTCACAGAAGTCAGTGTGGGGGAGGAACAGACAGGCACAACAACAGTTGCAGTGTGACTAGTGCCATGTGGGGTAGCCGCTGGGATGGGAGTACAGTGGAGGCACCTGCCCCGTCTGAGTGGATCTCCTCTGATACATTTTATTCGTGTCATCATGGCAAATGTTGGGGGACTGGCATTCTAGGGAACACCATCTGCCCAGGATTCACAGCAAGAGGGAACTTGAGGGATAGGAAAGTGCACCTTGGAAAAGGTTTGATGATAGAGTGTTTGAGGGTGGGGGGTGGGGGTTCTTGTAAAATAGGAGGGGCAGGTTCTTATATGGCCATGGATTTTACTCTGAGGGCTTAGGAAGCCATTGAATTTTAGAAATTTCTTCTCCCTGCTCCAGGGTCTCTTGGGGCCTCCTACATCTCCCCCTAGGTACTTCCTAGGTCCCCACTTTTTCTCTAGCTCTGGAACATTCTCTTCCATTTCCCACTTTCACAGTCCTCTGGAGAAGGTCTGATCTCCCTCACTGTGACAGGAAGCCAGGCTCTCTCATGGTGGGTGGGGGAATGCACTACGTTCAATGCATCGGACCAGCCTGGCCAACATGGTGAAACCCCGTCTCTACTAAAAATACAAAAATTAACCTGGCACAGTGGCAGGTGCCTGTCATCCCAGCTACTTGGGAGACTGAGGCAGGAGAATCACTTGAACCCAGGAGGTGGATGTTGCAATGAGCCAAGATCACGCCACTGCACTCCAGCCTGGAGGACGGAGCAAGACCCTGTCTAAAAAAAAAAGAAAAAAGCATTGGAGACAGCAAAGAGCTGGTTTGGGGGACTGACTTGTGGGATTCTGGCTTCTGAAGGATTGTAGAAGTGCCTCCTACCTTGCTGAGAGAAACAGGTCTTGGGCATGGGTTAGGGTTAGGGTACTAGGTTTGGGAGCCCTGGGAGAGGACAGGAGGGGCATGAGCTGTGCCGGCCTGGGAGTCTGTGCTCACCATCCTACTCTCTCCCCAGCTCCCAAAATGGCGATGACACCGGCACCTGGCCCAACAACCAGTTTGACACAGAGATGCTGCAAGCCATGATCTTGGCCTCCGCCAGTGGTAAGTGGTGTCAGTGTGTGTATGGAAGAGTGGGAGACCTGGGGTTCTGGGGTGCATCTCACAGCCACCATGCCCGCAGACTGGATGTCAAACCTGTGTAATTTCTCCGGATCTTTCAGCAGGTCTGAAAGGACCCACAATTCCAAACATAAAAAGCCTGGAATTGTGGCTAAGGAACAGCAGAGGGGTTGGGGGTCCTGGGATGCCTGAAGGAGAGCGAACAAGGAAAAGACTCATGGAGGGAATAGTGGTTACAAGTCGTCTAGCTCTGGAATGGGACAGTGTAGCTCAGGTCCTAGCTCTGCTACTATCCTTGGGACTTGGATCAACTTGCTTAATCTCTCTAAACCTCAGTTTCCTCAGCCTAGAAAGTGGGGACAGGGACCCCAAAGGGTTGTTGTAGAGATTAAATGAGATGATACCGCAAAGCATAGAGTTCTGGGCCTGGCGCTTAGAAGCCCTCAAGCAATGAAAGTGGGTGTAGAAATCCCTAGCAGAGAGAACACCTCCTCTTTATGCGAGGTTCCTCTTTTGCTGCCCCTAACTCCAGAGTAGGATTCTGGTTTTCCCATAAGGTTGACCAAGGGCTTCCTTTGTAGTAGAGATTTGGCCAGTGGTGGTTGTCCCTGAAGAGTCACTAGGGCCCAGAGCAGGAGAAGAAGAATATCATTTGTCCTTAAGAGCACAGGCTTAGGCTGGGCGTGGTGGCTCACGCCTGTAATCCCAGCACTTTGGGATGCTGAGGCGGGAGGTTCATGAGGTCAGGAGTTTGAGACCGGCCTGGCCAACATAGTGAAACCCCGTCTCTACTGAAAATACAAAAATTAGCTGGGCATGGTGGTGCGTGCCTGTAGTCCCAGCCACTTGGGAGGCTGAGGCAGGAGAATCGCTTGATCCTGGGAGGTGGAGGCTGTGGTGAGCAGAAAATCACGCCACTGCACTCCAGCCTGGGCAACAGAGTCTTGCTCTGTCTCAAAAAAAAAAAAAAAAGAGCACAGGCTTTAGAGGCAGGCCAATCTGGATTCAAATCCTGGCACCACCACTTAGCAATGAGTCCTTAGGTAAGTTATTAAACCCCCTCGGTTTCATTTACTATTAATGGGCACAGTATTAACGGATCTCATTGTGGTGTTACCAGGGCCAAATGCAAGTCCCTCAGCGCAGGATTGGCAGAGAGTAAGGGCACAATATACTATTACATTTGCTGACCCAAACCCATTTTTTACTGGGTAGAAAGCAGAATTAGAATGATGCCTATTAATACAGACTAGCTTCTGGAGCAGCAAATCCTGGGCTTATAAGGAGGCCGGCAGAGGATCAAGGCATTGCCCTATATCATGAACTGATAGCCCTGCCCTCCAGCACGTCTGGAGGACTGGTGGGTAGAGAACCAGGTGAAATCACAAGAAGCACTGTCATCACACCTGGGCACACACTAAACAAACTTTAGGGGCCTCCTGTTAATGAATCCTCTCAATAGCTCTGCAAGGCAGGTCTGATTTCTCACATTTGACAGATGAGAGAACCGAGAAGGCACTTGCCCCAGGGTCCTCAGTTTTGAGCTGCCAAGCTGAGGTTCTAACCTGGCTCAACTCCTAAGTTTATGCTCTTTCTACTATAGAGACCATGGCTGCGTTTGGATCCAGCCTCAGCTTCTCTATTACCTGAGCAGGAGAGGCTGACCTCTTCCTCAAGCTCTGCTTTATTCTTCCAGATCAGGGTTGCCAGATAAAATACAGGATGCCCAGTTACATTTGAATGTCAGATAAACAGCAAGTACTATTTCAGCATAAGTCAGTCTCAAATGTTGCATGAGACATAATGTACTAAAAAAAAAAAAATGCTCATTGTTTACCTGAAATTCAAATTTAACTGGGAGCCCTGTACTTTTATTTACTAAATCTGGCAACTCTACCCCAGTTGTCTGTGAGGTTAAGTGGGGCCAGGCCTACGGTTGATGGAAGGACAGAGAGAGAGGTGGCAGGGACTGCTGGCCTCCTGAGGCAGAGCTTTCCCAGGTCTGGTGGGGCTATGATTCCAGAGAGGCCAGAGACTGAGTATGAAAGTGGCAGGCGGCTGGGTCTGAGGAGATGCCAAGTTGGGCTCTTGAGGGAAATAAACAGGTATATTTAGCTGTTGTGGCCTTGCGCCCTGAGGCCAGGAAGCAGCTTTTTAGCCTAAATCCAGATGTTAAAAACAGAAATGAAATCAGTATTTATGGCCCGAAACCCTCCAAGCAAGTCATGCAGCTCATTCCCCTGTCAAGGCCTCCCTCCTTTGGCCCACACAGGGCCTGACCCTCGTCTAAGCCTGCGTGCGCCCTGGGGAACGGACCCTGGGGGTGGAGGTGGTGGGTCAGGCCCTGCTCTCACTTTCACACCCACTTCCTAGCCCTGAAACCAGAGAGGTTCCTGAAGTCCAGCCCAGCCAGGCCTATGGGGCTGCTGAGAGGGGTTAAGTAAGAGGGAAAGTAAAAACCGACACTTGGGAGGAGGCTTTTAAAATAAACATCTCGGGGGAGGGATGCTCTCAAGGAGGCTGCGGTTTGCAGCTCAGCCAGCTGTGTTCCAGCTAATCAGGCCTCCTTGGGCTACTCTGGAGTTGCTGCCTCAGCCCTGGGATGGGGTAGGTTAAGAGGACAGAGGGAGGTCAGGGAGCTGGGGGCTGAGTTTCCCTGAGTAGAGGCTGGCACAGGAGAGGAGGCATCACCCCCACCTCGTCCAGGCCAGATGTCCAACTTTTTGAGGCTCTCCTAAGTCTGCCTCTCCTTGGACCAAGAGAAAATCCCGGTTCTTGACCAAGGTGGGCCTTGGGGGGAGTGGGGTGTAGAGGGAGGGGCACTGGAGAACTGACTCTACAGAAAGTCAAAGCTGGCAATCCAACTTCTTCCCCTCAGATTTATAGATGGGAAAACAGGCTTGAGCCATGCAGAGACCTGACCAAACTCACACAGTTCCTTAGTGGCAGAGCAGAGCAGATATTCTCTTTCTTTTACATTCTGGATTTCCATATCTTCTCTCCCTCCTGGTCCAGCCCAACCTCAGGGCACCCCCCACGAGGTGGGCGGGGGATGGCTTTGTCACTTGCACCCACTCGGGGTGCTACTCAGAGATCTTGGGTGCACATAGGACGTGGGTGGGCCGAGCTTCTAGCTACTCCGTCAGGCCCTTCCTGTCATTCTGTTTCTCCCTCCCTTCTCCCTGCTTCTCCGTGTTCCTCCTCATTCTTTTCTGTGTGCAGGGAGACTACACCCCCCACCCCGCTCTTTCTCTGGCGCCTCTGAGGTCCCCCCTCTAGCCCCTAAATCACTCTGGAATCCTAGCTCTTTGAAGCCAGATCTGGGCCCCCCTCCCCTACCCCTTCCATTCCCAGGCTGGGAAAGGCTGAAGAGGCTGACGGCTGGAGGGGAGGGGGCGGGGCGGTGGCGGATCTGGCTTCCTTTTGGAGTTAATTAGGGAAAACAGAGAAATGTCAGCGGAATGAAAGGGCTGGGGGTGGGGGGCCAGCTGGGGTAGGAGGGGAGGAAGTGGGCAGCTGCTCCCTCCCACTCAGCCCCTCTCCCCCGCCCTCAGAAAGCTCTCAGCTCTGGGGATTTGCGACATGAAATGGAGGCTGTAGAAACCTGAGCGCTGGTGCGTGAAGAGAAAACCGAGGCGCATCCCGGCTTTCCCCTCCCGTGTGCCCTCCTCCTCTTATGCCGGCTTGAAAATATTTCCTGTCTGTCTATTTCTCAATCCCTGGTTGATGTCCCAGGATTACTCAGCCTCTCCGGCTTTAGTCACTCTCTCTACCCGCTCCCAGGGTCCAGGGTGGGGGCAGAGGGAGGCTGGGAGAGCAGCTCTACTGCCAGCTGGGCCTGGGCTGGCCTGGGCATCCCTGAGGTTTTAACTGTCTCCTAACCACAGAGGATCTCAGGGCCTCCAGCAGTGAGCCCCAATGAGTCAAACTCCTGTTTCCTCCTCTCACCTGTCAGGGCAGGTGAAGGGTAGAGGTGATGGCATGCTGGATGATGACGGTGTTGATGATGTATTGCACAGGATGAAGCACCATCTCATTTAGTCCTCACAGCAGCCTTCACAGTGCGTACAAATCAGCTGGCAATTCTGAGAGGCTGCATTCTAAACAAGTTCCTGGGTGATGCTGAGCCAGGGCCAGAGTGTGGACTTCTCTGGGCCCCAGTTTCTTCTTCTGAACAGTGGAACGTTGGGCTGGAGGTGCTGTCTGATGTCACCTAGCTGTGACACTCTGAGCCTGTGCCTAAAGTGTCCCTGAGATGTCTAGTCCCTGAGATCATCATCTCCTCAGCTTCATAGAGCAGGGCTCTTCTCCATCTTCTCTCCACCTCCCATTCACTCAGAACAGGGATAAGGTCCAAGCTGCTGGTGGTGATGGTGACTGACTGTCCCTTCCAGCATGCGCTTAGGTACATTGGGCCTGAATTCCCCTCTAACAAATGCTACTTGGTATGGCCTTGGTCCTTCTAAGCCTTGGTTCCCTCATCTGTAAAATGGGGGTCATACCACATACCTGGCTGGGCTGTTATGTAGAGGTTAAAAGTGATTGTGCATGTGAAGCATCCAGCAGAGTGCCTGGCACACAGTAGGTGCTCAAATGCTGTTTTGAAATACAAAAATTAGCTGGGCTAGTGGTGTGCACCTGTAATCTCAGCTACTCAGGAGGTTGAGGTAGGAGAATCACTTGAGCCCAGGAGGCAGAGGTTGCAGTGAGCTGGGATCGCGCCACTGCACTCCAGGCTGGGCGACAGAGCAGGACTCCATCTTAAAAAAAAAAAAAAAAAAAAAAAATGCTGTTTTGAAATGGAGGCTTGGAAGAGCGCTCTTCACCCCCACCCCACCTAATTACTAACGGAACTACCGAATCTCTACTCCATGCCAGGCCTTGCTTGGCAAAGGCTAGGGGCATGTGCAAACCATGGCTGCTGCCCTCCAGGAGCCCATGGTCTAGTGTGGGAGTCAGAGGCTCCCTTGAGAAAGCCAGGGCAAGGAACTGAGAGCCCGTGTCACAGCCCTGAGAGAAATACCAGCGAATGTGTTTTGAGCAATTACATCTACCAGGCACTATTTTAGGTACCTTACATACATTTTCTTATTTAGCATTCACTAAAACCAGAAGAGGTGGTTACCATTATCATCCCCATTTTGCAGATGAGAAAACTGAAGTGGCATAGGGAGGTTAGGTAGACTTGCCCAGGACCACAGTGAGTAAGGAAAGGAGCTAGGAATCAAACCTAGACTTTCTCACTCCAGAGCCTCTTAACCTCTACCCTCAACTCTTGAGAAGAGAGACTACGCTGGTGACCCCTATATTCGCAGTGCTCAGCGTGGTCAGGGCCCAGGGTGCTATATAGGCATTCATTAACTGCTGGGGATACAAGACAGTGACTGTTGAGGACCCTAAGTTTAGCTCCCACCTGATCTTCCTCTGTCTCTGCAGAAGCTGCTGATGGGAGCTCCACCCTGGGAGGGGGTGCCGGCACCATGGGATTGAGCGCCCGCTACGGACCCCAGTTCACCCTGCAGCATGTGCCCGACTACCGCCAGAATGTCTACATCCCAGGCAGCAATGCCACACTGACCAACAACGCAGCTGGCAAGCGGGATGGCAAGGCCCCAGCAGGTGGCAATGGCAACAAGAAGAAGTCGGGCAAGAAGGAGAAGAAGTAACATGGAGGCCAGGCCAACAGCCACAGGACAGCCTCCCCCCAACCAGCCCAGCATCTCCTTACCTGTACCCAGGCCTCAGAGTTTCAGGGCTAACCCCCAGAATACTGGTAGGGGCCAAGGCCATGCTCCCCTTGGGAAACAGAAACAAGTGCCCAGTCAACACCCACCCCCTTCCCCCCGCCAGGGGGTTGAATATGCAAAGGGAGTTCTGCTGGGAACCCCCATCCAATCAATTGCTGTACCCATGGGGGTAGTGGGGTTAGTGTAGACACCAAGAACCATTTGCCACACCCCACTTAGTTACAGCTGAACTCCTCCATTTTCCAAATCAATCAGGCCCATCCATCCCTATGCCTCCCTCCTCCCCACCCCACTCCAACAGTTCCTCTTTCCTGAGTAAGGTGGTTGGGGTGTTGAAGTACGAGGTAACCTACAAGGCTCCTAGTTCTGAGAAGCTGGAAGGGCATCATGACCTCTTGGCCTCTCCTTTGATTCTCAGTCTTCCCCCAAAGCATGGTTTGGTGCCAGCCCCTTCACCTCCTTCCAGAGCCTGAGATCAATGCTCAAGTTTTGGAGGACATGATCACCATCCCCATGGTACTGACGCTTGCTGGATTTAGGGAGGGCATTTTGCTACCAAGCCTCTTCCCAATGCCCTGGGGACCAGTCTTGTTTTGTTTTTCATTGTTTGATGTTTCCACTGCATGCTGTGACTTCCCCCACCTCCTCCTCAAACAAGAGACTCCACTGCATGTTCCAAGACGTATGGGATGGTAAGATAAAGAAGGGAAGTGTGTGGATGTGGATGGTGGGGGCATGGACAAAGCTTGACACATCAAGTTATCAAGGCCTTGGAGGTGGCTCTGTATGTCCTCAGGGGACTGACAACATCCTCCAGATTCCAGCCATAAACCAATAACTAGGCTGGACCCTTCCCACTACATAATAGGGCTCAGCCCAGGCAGCCAGCTTTGGGCTGAGCTAACAGGACCAATGGATTAAACTGGCATTTCAGTCCAAGGAAGCTCGAAGCAGGTTTAGGACCAGGTCCCCTTGAGAGGTCAGAGGGGCCTCTGTGGGTGCTGGGTACTCCAGAGGTGCCACTGGTGGAAGTGTCAGTGGAGCCCCAGCAGGAAGGGCGGGCCAGCCAGGCCATTCTTAGTCCCTGGGTTGGGGAGGCAGGGAGCTAGGGCAGGGACCAAATCAACAAAGTCTCAGCCCAGGATGGGGCTTCTTCAACAGGGCCCCTGCCCTCCTGAAGCCTCAGTCCTTCACCTTGCCAGGTGCCGTTTCTATTCCGTGAAGGCCACTGCCCAGGTCCCCAGTGCGCCCCCTAGTGGCCATAGCCTGGTTAAAGTTCCCCAGTGCCTCCTTGTGCATAGACCTTCTTCTCCCACCCCCTTCTGCCCCTGGGTCCCCGGCCATCCAGCGGGGCTGCCAGAGAACCCCAGACCTGCCCTTACAGTAGTGTAGCGCCCCTCCCTCTTTCGGCTGGTGTAGAATAGCCAGTAGTGTAGTGCGGTGTGCTTTTACGTGATGGCGGGTGGGCAGCGGGCGGCGGGCTCCGCGCAGCCGTCTGTCCTTAATCTGCCCGCGGCGGCCCGTGTTGTGTTTTGTGCTGTGTCCACGCGCTAAGGCGACCCCCTCCCCCGTACTGACTTCTCCTATAAGCGCTTCTCTTCGCATAGTCACGTAGCTCCCACCCCACCCTCTTCCTGTGTCTCACGCAAGTTTTATACTCTAATATTTATATGGCTTTTTTCTTCGACAAAAAAATAATAAAAAGGTTTCTTCTGAAAGGCTGAACGTTTCTGTATAAGCGATGGAAGCTCCTGGCATGTGTGCATGAAGTGATGAGCTGAGGTGGGTGCTGGAAGAAGGGCGGAATCGGGAGGCCACTTTGTGTCATTGCGCTTCTAGATGTTTCCGAATTGCGTGTGTGTGTGTGTGTGTGTGACTGCAGTATGGCTGTGTATGCTTGCAATGCCGTTGTGCCTATGAGAGTGTGCGATTGACTGTGTGCCTGTGGATCTGTGTACCGTGTGCCGTTGTGTGATCGGTCCGCTGTGGGGGTGGGGATCTGAGTGCGGCGTGTCAGTGTGCAGTTGAGTGTGCAGTCTACGCTTGCGGCTGTCTCCAGGCAGAAGAGGAGACCCCGGCGCGGGCGGGGGCGGGTTGGCGACGGGCAAACGCCTTGGGGAGAGGGTAGAGGACGTTTCGTTAGTTCCCGCCCCTTCCTGACTAAAATTGCCTACTCGAAGCGCCCCGGAAGGCTTCACGGGAGGAGGGTGGACTCTCCTTTGCCCCCGCACCCCCACCCCCGCTGCCTAGGGGTTTTGGGAAAGCCGGGGAGTGGGAGGGAATGCGGGAGGCGAGTCTTCCAAAGCCAAGTCTGCAGCTCGAGCCTCAGTTTCCCCATCTGGAATTCGCCTTCCCGCTGACATCTCCGCAGCGAAGCATAAGAAATTGGAGGGCTCATCCTTTTCTTGAGGGGGTCAAGGGGACTGAAAGGACGTGCAGGAAATGAGATCCATCGGACTCAGCTCCCCTCCCTCCTTCCTGTCGGTGCTTTTCCACTCACTCGCCTGCTCTCCCATCTCCCCGCCCCCTCCGCCTGCCTCCTCGAAGCACTGTGGGATTCCGAGGTTGCTGCAGCCAGAGAAGCTGCAGAAAACACGGAGCTGGGGGTGAAGGGGGACTTAAAAGGGGAAGAACTACCCGGAAGGACCCAAGAACACAAAGACAGAGCCACTGGGGTTATCTGGCTGGTCAGCAAGGGTATGCGGCTTCCTCCGCGCTGCGGAGCCTCCCAGAGCCAGGTCACCATTCTACCAGCTCAAGTCTGTTGTCATGGAAACCAAACCTTCCAACTTAAGAATCTGGGGGCGACTTTCTAGCGTGGGAGGAAGGGTGGTGTGCAAGGTTGCTGAGATGGAAGCAGGGTTTTGTTACTCAGAGCCAGGCTGCGGAGGGGCGGGGTGCTGGGCGCCTGGGTTCTATTCCAGGCACAGCAGCAGACTGGCAGAGCGCGTGAGCAGCTGTGGTTGGTCCCCTAATTGGTATGTGTGCCTATAAAGCTCTGAGCCAGAAACGCGTGGCCTCCGGGGGGACAGGAGGGAGGTGGCAGGCAACCCATCCCCACACCTCAGGACATACTGGGGAGGCAGCTGCCCAGGCTCCAGGGCTATTTAAAAGGCTTTTATTTCCAGTTCCAGAGCTCGCCCGAATGGGTTTGTGGTCCTCTCCAGGCCTCTCCCTGTCTATCCTGGGCCTGCTCATTGCTGGTCTGGCTTTTTTGTGCAGGTCATAACACGCTCAGACAAGTATGGCTCCAAGTGGCAAGTCGTCTGGAGCATGACCTCAGGCTCCCAACCTCTGCTGGGCAGGCTCAGGTTTCTACCCCAGGGTAAGCCCCTCTACTCTAGAATGTGGTCTGTGGCCACCAACAGAGCAGAGGGGATGGGAAAATGGGAGTCAGATGCTTCCCTCAGCAAGAGACACAGGTACTGCCAGGAAACCTTGTGTGACATCTGGGAACATGAAAGGTTACAAGTGAGTTCCAAAAAGGGACTCCAAACCAAGGAGCCGCAATGTAGAAGAGTCAGGGAGCGGAACCAGGCGCCCACTCCTTTACTGTGGTCAAACGGCCCTGAGGTGAGCTCTGGTGGGGCAGCAGCCACCATGTATTAATCATCTCTAGCCCTGTGCCCAAGTAAAGTGTCTGGCACCTTTAGCTTTTTCACAGTGATTTGTCAGGTCAACCAGGGATTTGAGGCAGGAAAGACTAGAGGAGCCTGGACTACAGTGAAAAGAAAACAGCTCAGAAATTCACACAGGAAGCTGTAAGGCAGTACTGTTTCAATGCTTTATTAACAGTTGGAAACAAAACCAACAAACTGGAGGTGATGACATCCCAGAAGCCTATGAGGCAAGGGAAATAGGTTTGCCTTTTGTCCCCCCACACCTCTCTCTCTCTCTTTTTTTTTTTTTTTTTTATTAAATGCATCTTAGCAAAAGTAGATTAAAAAAGAAAGGGTCAAAAGCCCCAGATGTCAGCGAGCAGGGAGGAGGTGACCCAGGGGAGCAACAGACGCCCTGCATCAGAGTCCTCCCAGGAATAGTCCAAAGGAGCTGCTCTTGCCCCTTTATACACAAGTGCCAGCAACCAAAACCCCCTCTCCTGGCAGTAAGGCCTCACTATAGTTGCCCTCATGCTTCCTAAGCTCTCTCTTGCTCTAATAACTCTAATTCTGGGCCAAGCCCAAGAGTGCCATTCTTTCTTCCTAGCTGGGGATGGAAAGCTGAGAGGGGCACAAGGAGGGCAAAAGTGTCACCCTAAGCCAGACAGTTGGAGCTTCCTGTGGTTGGGGCTACCAAACAGTTCAGTGTGCCCACCCACTTCTCTTTTAGAAGAGAGCTGGGGTACAGTGTATGAAGGCACTCCTGGTGCCCAGTTCCCCAGAATGTCCAGTTAGCATCTGCACATTTGGCTTGATACATTTATACATTTATAAAAAACTCTGTGGTCTTAGAGTTCCCGCTACTCTTAGGCCTGGCCCAGCTCAACCAGAGAAGGGGTTCCTCCTGTGTCGGATTCCCTGGGAGAGAGGATCTGCCTTGGACTCAAGGGTCCAGAAGGGCCAGGGGCACATTCAGGATTGGGCCTGTGAGGAGAAATCCCAGGAACTCTGTAACCTGCCACCAAAGCTTCTTACATTATGGAGGGGAAAGGGGGAAGGAGCAGTTTTCTTTAAAAAAATTTTTTTTTTCATACAAAAATAGATCCATTTGCAAAACAATTTCTCAGCCAGGAGGCTCCACCTCCCATTTCCTTGTAGACAGAGGGTGAGGTGTTGGGATGGTCACAATACAACCCATAGTCCAGATGAGATACACCAAAGCTTAGGGAAGGCATGAGGAGGGAAGGTGGCTCAGTAGCCTGGGGTTGGTGCAGAGCGTCCAGAGAGGCAAGGGCATAAAGCGTGGCAGAAGCTGGGGGCAGGTCCCACGCTGTCGCTATGCCCTGCTTGCCTGCCCACAGGCTCCGGCCTGGGCCACAGCACAGCAGGGAAAGTGGTCCAGATCCTTTGCTTTGGAGGCCTTTCCCAGGAAGGTGGGGTAAAGGTGGGATTTGCTCCCTGCTTCCTTAGGAGCAGCTCCCAGTGCCACACCACTAATAATAAATAACCACAGCCAGGAGAGGGAAGAGCAGAGACAACAGCAATGAAAGGAGGGATCTAGCCCAAAGGTTTACAAGCCCCATGCTGTTCTCAGGGCCAGAGAAACCACAAAAGAAAAGCACAAATCCAGCAAGATTGACCTGGGGGGAAAGCCCATTAGAAAGTCAGGGCTGAGAAAAAGCAGGCTGGGCCTTGTCTGAGATGAGGCCCTCTGAGTAACAGAGAGGAGACAGGGTTAAGGCAGCAAACATGGACCCTGCTTTGGTAATACAACAGCCAGGGCTGGCTAGCTTGGGCTCAGGCCTCCCCCACACTGCCCTTTCCTTCTGGCCTCCAGGCAACTGAAGCTGTATGTGACGTTGAGAGAGCAGCAGGCCAGAGAGGAGGACAGGGTCAGGGTGGTGGGAGCGGCCACCCCAGAGGAAGCCTTTAGGCACATGCTGCAGGGCAAGACAGTCTGCAGCTCTGCTGAGGAGCTGCCGCGGTCACAGGACCCACATTAGCTTGCACGGCCAACCAACTCCTTGGCTTCCTCAAGGATTGTGGGGAATGTCTCACTGTTCTTGGACACCTTGGCAGGAACAGCGGCCATGGCATCATCCTTGGTCAGCTCCGAAGCCAGCAGAGATGTGACTGCACACCCGGCCTTCCTGTTGGCTGCAAGAGAAGACGAGAGATTCTGTCCATGGAAGGCCTCATTTCTAATTTCTTTCAAACTTTACAGCAGATAATCAGCATAAGCCATGCAGATGTGACTACCTTGGCCACTTCATAGAGGCCTTTACTTTGAAGAAAGAGGGGCAGAGATCCAGCATGTGGAATATATTGTTGGGTGGCAAAGAATGTAAGAGAGTGTGGTGCAACAGGAAAGCAAGCCTTGCCCCCTTGCTTCCCTGTGTGAAAATAGCACAAAAGTTTGAACACAGACAGAACTGGGTTGAAGTGTTAGCTATGTGACTTAGGGAGAGATGAAGTACTCAAAGTCTATTTTCTCGTAATAGGGATGTTGGAATTAAATAGACTGAAGTTTAGTACATAGTATTATTTTTGTTTTCTTGACAGGTCCCAGGAAACTCCTAGGCCAAAACACTTTTCAGTCAGCCCTGGGAGGGTTGTCCCTAGCAGAAGGCGACCTTCCATAAGTGGCTGGAGAGACTCCCGCAAAGAGGAACAGCAGCCACGCACTGGCACCGCACTCCCACGTGTTCCTCCAACAACAGATGCCCACACGCCTTAGCTCTTTCCCACCCCTTCAATGGTAGCAGCCGTAATACAAATGCCAAGGGCCCTACAAGGTGTGTAGAGTATGTGGGGGTGGTGTGGCGGGGGGAGGTAGTAATAAAAGCTATGTTAGGGAAGCAGAACTGGGATCAAGATGGACAGGAGAGGACCCCTACCAAGAAATCTCAGCCCATGTGGCTAAGGGATGGTCAAGTTCCGGCTGTCATACCAGATTAGAAAAGAAGAACCAAATCAATCCACAAGTTTCTGTTCTAACTGCTGGGTTTCATCCCCAAGACTCTCATATTCATTTATGGTATCTAGGCTTATGGCCCCAGTATCTGCAGCAAGAAGGCGACTCCTTGAGACCATGCCCATCTCATGATGTCTCCTCCTCACATGCCCCAGAACAGCACAGAGCAACTGTGTATACACAAAGAGCTGTCTGGGATGAAAGAAGCCTGACACGAAAGGCCATATGTTATGGGTCAGCTTCTATGAAATGTCCAGCACAGGCAAACCCAGAGATAGAAAATAGACTGGTGGCTGCCAGAGGCAAGGGGAGGGGAGAATCAGAAGTGACTGCTAATGGGTATTATGAAGTTTTTCTTTTGGGGATGATGAAAACGTTCTGGAATTAGATAGTAGTAATGGTTACACTATCTTGTGGCTATTCTAAAACCCCTGAATTATACATTTTTAAAAGGTGAATTTTAGGTATGTAAATGATATCCCAATTGGAAAGAAAAAAAAAAAAAGACTTCCTGGAGATCTGGGAAAGCTGGAGTGGAGAAAGCAGTACCGGAATGTTTTAGAAGCAGGACCGGATCAAAGAGCCGAGCACTCCTAAATGAAGACCAAGACTAGGGCAGCTGCATGACTGGAATGAAGCGCCTTTTTGGACCAGCAAAAAGTTTTAGGTAGGCAGAAGCCAAACAGGATCAGATAGCCCGTCTTTTTTTTTTTTTTTTTTTTTTTTTTTTATGGAATCTCAGTCGCCCAGGCTGGAGTGCAGCAGTGTAATCACATCACTTGAGCCTCAACCTCCCAGGCTCAAGTGATCCACCCACCTCAGCCTCCCTAGCAGCTGGGACTATAAGCATGTGCCACCATATCTGGCTATTTTTGTATTTTTTTGCAGAGATGGGGTCTCTCCATGTTGCCTAGGCTGGTCTTGAACTCCTGGGCTCAAGCAATCCTCCCACCTTGGAACCTAAAGTTCTGGGATTACAAGCATGAGTCACCACAGCCTGCCAAAGCCCAGGTCTTAACCAGGTCTTCTCTCCCTGCAGAGCCATGACCCAGAGCTACTGTTTCCATCCCAGGAGAGGCTGCCCATAGATCAAGCAGGGAACACGCAGCATGCACACAGGTTACCAATTTAAAGGTCTCCTCCTCCTCCTCTACTTCCCAGGGGCACAAGAGGTTGTCTACCAAGAGGAGAAAGAATAGTGAAGACCCTGACTGACAGCCACAGGACTTATCTAGTTACAGATCATAGGTATGTGACTGAGACTGTGGGAATTTCACAAAACCACGTATTGGATTATGAACATAAACTACTGCCCCGTGACCGAGACAAGTGAGGAAAAGGAGCCTATGTGAGTGTGACTATGATGGTCTATATGTGTGCATTTCTCATACTGTCCTTACCACCAAAATCTTCCTCAGGCCTCCTACATTTCCACTCTCTTCTGAAGTACTCCCTCTCTAGACCCCATTTCTCATATCCAGAAGGGCAGTAGTTTCCTATCATTTTATTATTTCTTTGAATTCAGTCTCCAGCAGTTGAGAAGACACTGCGACTCTGCGTGCGTGTGTGTGTGTGTGTGTGTGTAACTCTAGTGGTATATATATGTTGAAATAACATCTGACTCCAGACCTTGGGAAAAGAACACTGGGCCATTTGTCCTGGGCAACACAGGAGAAGGCAGAGGTCCCATGTGGTAGGTCTTAAGCTGCTGCTTTCTGTGGTTTCTTCCTCCAAAATAAGAAGATACCAGTTGTACCTAACCAAGTGATGTTTCTAGACTTTTCTGGACTCAAGAAGCTTCTGATGTATTACAAACTTCATAAGAACCAGGAGCAGAGAGTAGGCAGGGAGAAGATCAAAATTTCCCTTTTAAGCCTTGAAAGCCTACACACCAGGGAGGGTGTGATGTGGCCTAAGGTCAGGGGATGAGAAAGCTCTTGTTGGAACAGGTCTCCCAGCTTTCCACTCAGTCACCATTATGCTCAGCAGGTTGAACAGTCAAGAAAAACTGACCTCCCCATGCTTCCCCCAACTTACTCACTTGTTATAAGACTATTGAAAAGTAGCTATAGAACCAGAAAAATCTTTTGACTAGATGGAGTTAATGATCAGGGAGGATCATTAACTCCAAGAGAACAGGCCTATAGGCTGTGTGGGAAAAGGGAACAATGTTGAGATACTGGTGAATGCTCTCTGAGGACAGATTCCTAGAAGTTAGGAGTGGGCTAGGATAAAAACACCAGCAAAATCAACCATATAACGCAAGTTTTAAAAAGGTTAGTGATTTGAAAAAAGACCTTTATAAAACATAGGCTAGGAACTATTACTAAAGAGGAAGTGCTCTTGTTAATAAAATAAGCTTCCTTAGGGAAGAGGAAACTAGGACAGATGGGGCAATCATCATCACACTAAATAACTCATTCTTGTCTCAAACTCTCCTAATTATGTTTCTTGTCCTATTTATAAAAGTAGGGGGGAGAATAAGTAGTGGTACAGGAAATATTCTTAGCAACCTTCTCTAGATAGGAGGTGACATGGTTTGGATGGACGACCCTCCAAACCTCATGCTGAAATGTGGACTACAACGTTGGAGGTGGGGCCTAGTGGGAGGCACTTGGGTCATGGGGTGGATCCCTCATGAGTGGCTTGGTGCCCTCCCCACAGTAATGAGCTCATACGAGCACTGGTTGTTTAAAAGAGCCTGGCATCTCTCTAGCTCCCACTTCCGCCTTGTGATACACCTTCTCCCCCCTTGATTGGAAGCTTCCTGAGGCCTCCACAGCAGATGCTGGCGCCATGCTTTCTATACAGTCTGCAGAACTGTCAGCCAAATAAACCCCTTTTCTTTATAAATTACCCAGTCTCAGGTATTTCTTTATAATAACACAAAATAGACTAACACAGGTGGTCATGAGAGCACCTTCCTGAAGCAATGTCATCATGTCCAAGACTCTCCTTGCTGGAAGGTATGAAAGAGTATTTCTGGCCCATACTGTGGGTTCACTGCCGTCTCCTGTTCAATCACGCAGGCTGAGGGGAAACAGGCCTGGACTTGGAGTCACAAAAGTGGGCTACAGTGCTCTGTCATTAGATAGCCATGTAGACCTAGGCAAGACTTTATCTGTTTTTTATTTTTATTTTTTTGAGATGGAGTCTCATTCTGTCACCCAGGCTGAAGTGCAGTGGCGCAATCCTGGCTCACTGCAAGCTCCGCCTCCTGGGTTCATGCCATTCTCCTGCCTCAGCCTCCTGAGTAGCTGGGACTACAGGTGCCTGCCACCACGCCCAGCTAATTTTTTGTATTTTTGGTAGAGACAGAGTTTCACCGTGTTAGTCACCTTATCTGGTTTTAATTCCTTCCCCTATGAGCAGGTTAGATACTAATCACTGGAAGTCTTTAGAGTCTTTCCAACTCTATGGTTCTATTAGATGGATGGAGCTTATAGGGAAGGTGGGAAATGGTAGAGGGAAGGAAAGGAAGAGTTGAATTTCTTTCTTCCCTTGGCTTTTATCCCAGTGAGCAAATGACTTGTATACATGAGGCCACAATTCAGACATGGAGATAAAGTTGAGTCATTAAAACCACAAGCTGACTCAATCATGGGCCTGAAATAGCAGCTGTAATACAATCACATGGATTCTTCCCCTTGACACTCAAACCATTGTTCTCCCACACCCTGCGGATCACAGGAGTTTACATGTTGCTTTTAATGAACCAAGCCTGATAGTAACTCTCCTCTTCCAACTCCTCAATGAGTCTTTGTATACTGGTCACTCCCCCAGGTCTCCAGAGACCGGAAGAATTTAACATTCCTTTAAATTCTAGGGAAAAAACTAGTGTCTTTGAATAGGGACAGCTGCCTCTCTGGAAAAAAGGAGGGCTATGAGGCAGATATGCTCCACAGTGCCTCTGTTTTTTTTTAGCTCAAAGCAATCAGCCAAGAGGAATAGTCAGAGACAGTCAGGCAAGGGGTGGAACAGCGAAATCCAGTAGCCGCATAGAGAAACCTATAGCCAGTGGAGACTTTGTATTTTGAGAATGGGGCCATCTAAGTCCAGCCTCTCTCTCTTCTCCTCTTAATCCTGTTGTCACTGCACAAAAAAATATTAGAGCTGGAAGGGACCCTGGAGACCATTCATTCTAGTCCAACTCTCATTTTATACCTGAGGAACTGAGTCCCAGAAACATTAAGTGACTTGCTTAGGATAACACAGACAGCATCAAAACTAGATGTGACTTTAGGTCTTTTGATCCCTACCTAGCCCTGTGTTCTTTGTAATCTACTCTGATGGCTATCCTCCTGTTTATGTTTAATGTGAGGCCACATCACATCACTTTACATGATGTGAATGCACGAAGGTCTAAAGAGTTACCAGAATAACTACGAATGTCTCCCCTGAGATTCTCCCAGATATATTCAAGTGTATTTAGTGGACCCAGAGCCTAGAAAGATAAGCTTATAGGCTAGAGCCACTTAAAATATATGTAATTGTCATTTCACCTACTTTCCAATTTAGTATCTCCTAATATAAGTCTCCTCCTATTCCCTCTTGCATGGGAGAGAGTACTTTGACTAATTCAGGTCCTCTGCTGGAAGGTTAGTTTCCAACAAAATTCCTCCTTCCTCCACCTGTGAGTTCTGATTTTCCACTTGGAAAGAAGTGAAGAATGGGGCTTCCCCAGCAGAGGGAAGCCACTGATGTCTGGCTACCTGTGCACAGGAAGCATCTGGGATTCTAGTATAGTTCCACAGGAAGAGGCTTAAAAGGGAATTCCCCACCAAAAAGTCTGATGCCAGGCACTTAGCTGACGGGGTCAAAAACAAAAACAAAAACAAAAACAATAAGATGCAATGTATTTTTGTAAGGCTAGAAATGCTTAATGTTAAGGCCACATCACCTTATGTGATCAGTAGGAAATAACGTTGTAAGAACCTATAAAGACGAAATACAGGAGTAATAGTACCTCTAGCTGTACTCTCCTTGCAAACACCTATCTATAAGACTAAATGCTCGAGCCCAGAGAGTACTCAGCTCTTCATATCCACTTCTCCCCCGCCTTTAGAAAGCCTGTACTCAGAGAATGCCAGAAAATGGGTAAGAACTTTGACTCGGGAGCTTTCAGTTTGGGGAACATTCTGATGTCATACAGGAGAACCCTCAGAAGGGAGTATCACTCTGGTTATTCAGAGTACAGGTAGAAATGGGCAGCCAGCCACTACAGATGAAACTCACAGTGATGGCTGTTGTTGGGCCAGAATACTGAGTTTACATAGGCTATCATGCTCTAAGGTCCCCCTTTCCAGGCTGTGGCAGGTACTACAGGCCCTACAGATACCACTGTATTAATAGCTAAGCACTGGCCAAAGCAAGCTGTGTAACTCCTTCTGTTTACAATAATCTCAAAGTATAACTATCAAATGGGCCTACACAATGCAACAGCCAAGAAATAGGGAACATACATTTAAGTCCCTCTGAAGTAGAAACCTTTAATGATGCCTTTTTTTGTAATTCCCACTCTTCAAATCAGTAAAGAAGCCACCACTCCTAGCCTCAAAAGACCTTCACTAGACACGATAGTGCAGGTCAACTCCACATGACGGGCAGCCTTGCCTATACCTTCTTTTGAATTAGTCCCTTGGCCACTGTAAGCTTCCCTCAAAGGGAACTTATTCATTAATCTTTTCCCATACTAATGCCTGGATCACTTGTCCTAGCTCCATAATTCTTTTTAGAATCTCTAGCTCAATGTAATCCACTTAGATCTTCCAAAGGATGTGAAAGGAGATTGCAGGGCAGTGATGGGGGGAAGGCAAGGGCAATAGAGGCTAACTGCACTCAAGGGAAAGGTAGTTTTCAGACACGCCATAATCCTTCAATTGAGATGCTCCTCTATATTTTTCTATCTGGGAATAATGATGCCTAAACCTGTCTACAAAATTTTATACTTTCTATTATTAGTTCTCTCTATGTATGTCTTCTGCTTGTGAAGTCCAGAGTAAGGACTCTTATTTTTTCTTTGAATTTCAATCCATACCTAATATACATTTTGTATTTAGATCAACTTTTGTTCATACACACAAATGCCCACTCAAATCCCTGGGTCCTGCAGCTCAGTTCCTTTGTTCCAAATATCTGCTTCAAGAGTGGGGAGAAATGCAGCCTAATCCAATGTAAATGATTTATTGCCAGTCCCTTAAACCCCAGTTTTCTAAGTCGCTACTCTGTAACATGGGAAGAAGAGGACTAGATAATCCGTTCTGGATGCAGGGACTAAAAAGATGCTTAGAGCATCATTATTTGCTCTTTAGCCGCAGACTGGCAGGAGTAGAGAGCCCTCACCCCCTTCGACACCCAGGATAAGCTCCATGTGCTTACTTACCTTGACGGGGCCCTCTCTTCCGTCGGAATGCTGCCCCTGACTGCAGGGCTTCTAGAAGACTGTCCATCACACCTGTCTCATCGCCCTCTGTTATAAAGAACAAGATGGAGATGTGAACTCTTCAGCCAGAGCAGCATGGCAAGTATCAAGCCCCACACAAAATGCATGGCCATTGCTTGATTTCCCCTCTCCCACAGCAGCTGGCAGCTAAGAAGAGACAAAGAGAGCTCAGCCTTAAGTCTCACACGCTCATGTTTACTTGTATCTGCTCAAAAATGGTTAAAACAAAAGATCTCATTGCCTATTATCCAACGCAGACCTTGGGATATTTTCCCGCAATGCCATCCTCCCCACCCAATCAGGACTAGAAACAAAATTATACAACTGCCCAACTCCAAGACCAGGATAAGTAGAGACTATGATTGTGAAATTAGTAAGCAACTATATCACTCCCTCTTTATCCTAAAGTGTTTCGCCTGGTTAGGTTTCAGAGCAGGGCTGAAGAAAGACCACTGATCAAAGAGTGCACTTTCCTGAAGTACTGCCTCCAGTGCCTAAGTCTTCCTGATGTCTAAGTCCTCTGCATCTAAGAGGAGCAGCCTGGCTGGAATACAAAGAGTTAATGTAGAATCCTTGTTCTAGCCTGGCTCGGTTTCCATGGCAACAGCTTAGGATAGTGAAATCTGAAACTGTGAAATCCCAAAAAGTCCATAGGCTGCCAGATCCAAGGCTGGGGCTCACTGCTCCCAGCGCCACCTGCTGGCTGAGCATCACCAGTGCAGCTGCCCTACATTCCACCCTCATTTGCTTGACCTGGGTACTGGAAACTGGGCAAGGTCCATTACGCCACCTGTTGACCGTGTGCAGCCCTCATCCCACATGTCAGCGGGACTCCACCTTCCCCCACTGCATCCTAGCCAGTACCTGGGGACAAACCCTGAAGTCCCAGGGGAAGGGGAAGGATACTTGGTGTAGGCTTTAATAGCATTACAAAGTTGTGGCTTACAACTAAGGGCAAGGAAATTGCTTTACAGAAAAGTATAAAAAGTCCCTGGTAGCAAGAGGTATCAGACCAGCCCTTGTGCCTGTGCTCTGTAAAATACTGATTCCTAACAAACTCAGCAGCTCTGTGAACACCTCTTCATTTGCAGAAGGCTCGTGGCCCCTCAGGTTCGGAGGAGGGTGGCATCAGCTCAGTGCTGTGTGAGCAGTGTATGCTGTATTTCTGCTGCCCACAGAGAGAGCAGTGGGGGCGAAGGGGTAGGGAATCTGCAGCAGGAAACAAGCAGAGACAGGAAACAGAGGGCCAGTAATTGAAACCATATGTTTCAACAAAGACATGCTTCTGGTGAAACAGAGATTCTGCTGAAGAAAGAAGAGGGTGACCGGCTCCCCACCCGCTCCAAAAGTTCAATCCATTTAAAATCTAATCGTGTGTACAACTGGGCTAAGGTACTAGGGACATAGTACTTTGTGAAATAAGCAGAAAGGGAAGACACGCCACAATTAAAAGATGGGAGGAGCATCAGGAAAATATTTTAGAGAAAAAAACCCGAAAGATGTAGTGGAGGGAATGAGAACAGGCCAGAGGAACGTTTGGACTGACAGAAGGAAGACAGTATATATCACAGCAATACCACAATCACAGGGGAATGACAGAGAATGCAAGAGCCAGCAAAGGAGAGAAAAGGTAATAGTTTAACCAGGGCAAGTTGGAATGCGCATGTATCTGAATTGGGGTTAAAGTCCGGCATCGGGATCTTGGAGGTAGAAGACTGCCAAAAATCATTTGCCAGGAGGTGAGCTCAGACATGAGACTCTGCCTCTAGACTCTAGGCAGAGAAGTCTTCCCAACATTCCTATCTCAGCCCATCAACCCGTCTTCACTCCTCACCTGCATTCATGTCTATGAGTTGCTCTCTCTTCTGCTGCTTCTCTAGCCGCTCCTTCTCTGCCTTTTCCTTGGCTAGTTTTGCTCGCCTCATCTTTTCTTCTGTCTCCCGCCGCTTCTGGTTCTCCTTGACTGCTTGCTGGGGCAGGGAAGAGGAGGAAGGAACACATGGGCACTGTATACCTACTACCAGCCAACAGGAACCCAGGGGAAAGCGAGAAATGCCCACAAAAGATTCAGTCAGCAAGTATCCCTTGCTCACCAAAAACATATTCCGAAAATTGTGAAGATCCATGAAAAATTCTTCAACAGACAACTTCTTGGGGTCAAAGAGGAAGTACTCGCCCAGCTCCTTATAGAGGGTCTCCATGTTAGAATGCATCATCCGCAGCTTGTTATACTGTTCCTGTGCATCCTTCACAAAGCTGTGCAGCCAAGGAGTAAAGGACCAAGACCAAAACCAAGAAGCAGACACACTTCTCTAGCCCAAGGAATTACTCAAAGATGAGTACTGGCATGCAAAGGGATGTTCAATACAGCACTGTTTATAATAGCAAAAACCAAAGCCATGTAAGTACCCCTAAATAGGGGAATAGTAAACCATGAACTATGGTACACCTATAAAAAAAGAAGCTGGCAGTTTAAACGGTTGTTTTTTGTTTGTTTGTGTTTTTTTGTTTGTTTGAGACAGGGTCTTGTTCTATCGCCGGGCTGGAGTGCAGTGGCGCGATCTTGGCTCATTGCAACCTCCACCTCCTGGGTTCAAGCAATTCTCCTGCCTCAGCCTCCCAAGTAGCTGGAACTACAGGTGCGCACCATCACACCAAGCTAATTTTTTTGTATTTTTAGTAGAGATGGGGTTTCACCATGCTGACCAGGATGGTCTTGATCTCTTGACCTAAAAGGGGGTTTTCTATAAATACTATTATGGAAACATGGCCAAGACATACGTGCAAAACACAATACAATGCAGTTTTTGTTTAAAATAAATGTATGAGGTGCAAATCAGAATAAAGTCCAGTGGCAGTGGTTACCTTTGGGGAGGGGAAGGAGAGGGAAGCATGTGTGAGCGTATGTAGTGGAGATGGGGTACAGGCAGGGGAGTTGGGGGACTTTTATAGTTGATCTGCATGGTTTGCTTCCACTCCACAACAATGGAATGCTCTCAGGAACTATGCAGCCTGGGCAACAAAGTGAGACCCCATCTCTAAAGAAAAAAAAGGTTAAAAAAGTTTAGCAGGGCCTGGTGGCACATGCCTGTAGTCCCAGCTACCAAGGAGGCTGAGTGGGTAAGGATCGTTTGAGTCCAGGAGGTCAAGGCTGCAGTGAGGCGTGATGGCACCACTGCACTCCAGCCTGGGTGACACAGAGAGAGCCTGTCTCAAAATACTGACAAACCCAAAAAACTATGTATTTAAAGAAAAAGAGTTTTTTAAGAGAAAAAAAATTGCATATTGCCCTATCTATCCTGTTTTTCCCCCACTACAGGAAGTTTTCTTTCCCTTCCTAGGAACAACTCCCTCCTTTCAAGAGAGGATATGGTCATTTTTTCAACAAACTTGTCTTTTTCATCTGTGGCAGCTGGGAAATTCTGAACATCACGTTCCACATCAGAAATTTGTTTCTTCATCTGATCTAGGTTCTTTTGCAAGTTTTCAGCAGAAACTAAAAAAAAAAAAAACACCATAAAAACACAGCAAGAGCTTACCAATAATCCCAGCCTCAACACCCCTTAGTTTCACCTTTCAGAGCATAGCTTCAGTCTATACACACATTCTGGTACTTAATAATCTTAGTTCCTTATGTACTTTAGTTGTGTCACATACTTAAGTTTTCATCTTTCCAGTGAGACTACAAATTATTTGATCATTGAACCTCCAGCCTTCACAAGGTATGCAGTACTAGGAATAGAAGAGAGACTTCATTTAATTTAACATGAATCTATGAAATCCCCTGAGATCTTGGTCTCATTTATTTTAGAGAACAGGGTTTGGGAGGAAGGAGATATACATAGAAATATAGAGGCGGGGGCAGAAATCTGTTCCAATTTCCAGTGAATGCTGCTTTTTCTTTGTCTAGTTCCAGGAGAGTAAGGCCTAATTTTTGTTAATATAGTCCATGTTTTCTTAATGAAAAGAACTATTAACCTAGACTAAAAACACCTGCCTTTCTAGCTGTTTTTTGGTGTTTGGTGTTTCCTTAGGAAGAGAAAGAGTGCTTCCTATTTCTACACATAAAGATCTCTCCTCAGCCTTACCTTACGCTCTGCCCTTGTGACTTAGGCACCATGCCTAAATCCTATCTCATTTCTACTTGAAATAGTCTGAACTGAAAATGCTCTCAAATCTAGACTGTGTCTTATTTCCCTCCCCATGCAGAGACTTTTGGGCTCTAGCTTCATTCCAAACTGCCCCACCTCGGCTGGCTTTCTCCACATGGGCAAGCTCGTCTGGAAACTTGAGGACATCAGGATAGTCATTCTCACACAACTCAGCCAAGAAGTGTAACAATGTCATCTTCTGATCTGTGGACTTGGTGTCTCGAAGCTTAGAGAAAGAGGAGAAACTGTTAAATCCTGACATGTCCAAGATGGCCTCCTGCCAACACTGAACTCATAGAGGCTGCAGCCTTCCTTGTGTTGTCCTGCCCTAACTCTTTGGCTCACCTTACAGAGGAAGCTGATATTGAAGCCAAAAGCACCAGCATTTCTGGAGCCAGCATTCATGTAATTTCCAACAAGCAAGGTAATCTCTAGGAGATTGGAAAAGCTCTCACTCTTACGTAACTCCTCACATGCAGCAGTGACAGACACAATCTCTGGCTTGATATTCTCCACTTGCTCGCTGAATTGTAGCTTGAAGAGAATGGCATTGAGGCGAGGCCGCAGTCGGGGCACAG
The DNA here is from genome assembly GCF_028885655.2 of Pongo abelii. NCBI lineage: Eukaryota > Metazoa > Chordata > Mammalia > Primates > Hominidae > Pongo > Pongo abelii. The sequence continues at coordinate 149,890,927 of NC_071989.2, forward strand.
TGCCCATCTAGTAGAGAACACAAGCAGTTCCATTACAGTCAAAAGAGGGCGAAGTCAGAAAAAGATACAGGCTTGAGCCTCCTATGGGAGGATCAGAGCTCCAGAGCAGGGAGAAGAGAGAGATTAAGACAGGTTCAAAAACAGACAAGCGGCAAGGAGCATATGCCCAGGCTGCTCTCTAGAGGGGAGGGGAATACAGGAGGTGGAGAACCGCTTACTGCCACAGGCCTCACTCACCACCACGCCAAACTGCTCTGACTCAGCCAGGTCATCATATTCATCCTTCAGTTCAGAAAGCATTTTTAACTGCTCTGGCTCTGGCATTTGCTTAATGAGGTTCTGAAAGAGAGAAGAGACATTTCAGCTGGAGGGGGATTCGCCAACAACTCAAGCCTAAACAACTTTTACTCTGTTGTCAGTCCCACACTCTGCTCAAGGACCATACAGAAAGAAACATATGGTGGGAGAGGAGAGGCAGCTACTGAGATGGGGGGACTTTTGCAAAATATACCAGAAGTAATCTGACCACCAAAGAAAAGGCAGTTTCTCAAAGCCAGCATTCATAAGTCAGCAATGCTGGAGGAGGATCCTCTTCATCTACACAGAGATGAGGCCAGTGCCCAGCGACACAGAAGAGCCTGTTCCAGCAGAACCACCTTACTCCTTACCTGGATCATAGATTCAGTCAGAACAGCCTCATTCACCTCCAGGATGACATTCTTAATCTCTTGATAGGGCATGCGGAAGGAACCCAAAAAGATTGCTGCCAGAAAATGAGATATTAAGACATGTTCTTCTTGGTCTGTTCCCGCTTCCAACCCATCCTGCAAACCTATGCTGGATAATCTTCCTAACAGGGCTCTTTTAGGCCAGGCACAGTGGCTCATGCCTGTAATCCTAGCACTTCAGGGGGCCAAGGTGGGCGGATCGCTTGAGCCCCAGAGTTTGAGACCAGCCTAGGCAACATGGGGAAACCTCATCTCCACAAAAAATACAAAAACTAGCCAGGCGTGGTGGTGTGCACCTGTAGCCCCAGCTGCTCAGCAGGCTGAGGTGGGAGGATCATCTGAGCCCAGGAGGTCCAGGTTGCAGTGAGCTGTGACTGCACCACTGCACTCCAGCCTGAGCAACAGAGCGAGACCCGTCTCAAAAAAGTCTATATACATCGAAGACTTTCACCCCACTCTACTTTAGTTCCCCACTCTCAGGACTTGATCCTCAAAGCTGCCTTGACCTTAAACCGCCATATCTTATTCCCTAACAAACACATCCTGTTTTTTCAACTCTCCCTTTCTAATCTCTCACTTGACTCTTCAGCCTTATCAGGACCTCTCTTTCCAGTCTCCTGACCATTCCGTTTTCACCGATATATCAGTTCCACTCTGCCTTTCCTATTTCATTAGGAGCCTCTAAACCATCAGTTCATTTGCTCTCTACTATGACTCCCATTAGTATTACTACTCCTACTATTACCTTTCTCTTCCTTCCTTCTCCTTCTGGTCCCTGGTCAGTCTAGCCATTTCATTTTTCTACTCTGACACCTGGGCTGATGCAGACTGGAGTCTATGAATTTGCAGTAGCACCAATGATAACTGGGGCCTCCGCGCTGTAAGCAATTCTGTGTCCCAATTCCACTTTCTCCAACCCTTCTTGGCAGGTCCTCCAACATATTCCCACTTTCCCCACTGCCTCACCACTTCCCCATTTGTTCCAGGAAGACCCTGCTCCTCTTCACTGAGAAAAATCAAAGCCACTGGTCAAATTACTTGCTCAGCTTTATCTTATCCTACTTAAAAATAAAGCACTAGGGCTCTTGGTTAGAGCCAGACTAGAAAAGACTCAGATAAGCCTTTTGGAATCGCCTAGAAGAAAACTATACCAACACTTTCGTAAGCTTATAGGAGGCATGCGTTCATATACGTATTTATGTCTAAGTATATATACTCCCATGTACTCATCCTTTCCTCATGTGTCAACAGAAGAGGCAGCCCCACAGACCTTTCCCTTCAGCATATATACATAATCAAGTTTCTTTACTCTTACTCAATGTTCCTCTCTAAATTACCAGTTTCTCTTTCTTTCACTTTATAGCAATCTAAACTAGCCTATTCTCTCTCACTTCCACGATTCTGATTTATTCCATCACCACAAAGCCAATGAAAAGATGGCAGCCACTTAGAAAATATACTTTAGGTAAGACACCATCCTGCTACCTCTCACATCCACTTCCCCAAAAAGATAACCTGTTCTTGCTGAATTTTCCTATTTCAGTAATGTCAGTAATGGTACCACTTTCCACAGAGTGACCTAAACCTCTAATCACCTTCTCCCTTATCCCAAGTCAATCACTAAATTCCATTAATTTTACCCAAGCTAGAGTGCAGCAGTGCAGTCATAGCTCATGGCAGCCTGGACCTCCCATCCTTAAGCAATCCTCCTCCCACCTCAGTCTCCCAAGTGGCTGGGACTATAGGCATGCGGCACCACATCTGGCTAGTTTTTAATTTTATTTTAATTTATTTATTGCTCGAGATGAGTCTCACTCTGTTGCCCAGGCTGGAGTGCAACGGCGTGGTGTCGGCTCACTGCAACCTCCGCTTCCCGGGTTCAAGCGATTCTCCTGCCTCAGCCCCATGAGTAGCTGGGATTATAGGGGTGCTCCACCATGCCCAGCTAATTTTTCTATTTTTAGTAGAGACAGGGTTTTGCCATGTTGACCAGGCTCGTCTCGAACTCCTGACCTCCAGTGATCCACCTGCCTCGGCCTCCCAAAGTGCCGGGATTACAGCCATGAGCCACTGCACCTAGCCTAATTCTACCATCTTAATATCCTCTCTCTCTCTTATTCTCATCACCTTAGTTTCAGGCCCTGATCACATCTCACCTAGTTTAAAACAATGACATAACTCATCTCTGCCTATAGTCTCCTCTTACCTTAGCAATCCAGCCTCATAATCACTGCCAAAGCAGCCTTCCGAAAAATTACACAGGATAATCTCACTCATTTTCCTGATTTAAACTTTACTCAGTTGTATTCAACTACTTGCAGTTCCTGAACTGCACAATGTTATCTCATGCTCTCATACATGCTGATCTCTCTCCCGAAACAAGCCAACCTTCCCGCCTTCACTTAATTTTTTTTTTTTTTTTTTTTTGAGACGAGTCTTACTCTGTTGCCCAGGCTGCAGTGCAGTGGTGCAATCACAGCTCACTGCAACCTCAAATTCCTGGGCTCAAGTGATCCTTCTGCCTTAGCCTCCTGAGTAGTTGGGACTACTGGCACACGCCACTGTGCTCAGCTAGTATTTTATGTTTTGTAGAGACAGGGGTCTTGCTTTGTTTCCCAGGCTGGTCTTGAACTCTTGGTCTCAAGCAATCTTCCCACCTCAGCTTCCTGCTGGGATTACAGGAATGAGCCACCACGCCCAGCCTCTTTAATTCCTTAATTGGTCTTTCAACTCAGTTTAAGTAGTACCTCCTTTAGAATATCTTCTGGGATTTGCCCCTCCAACACTGCCCCCACTTGATTTAGATCCCTCCCTTCCTAATACTCTCATAAACATTCTAGCATACCTCCATCATAGCATTTATCAATCTGTGCTGTTATCATCTGCCTTTCTCCCTTTACCAAATACGTGGCTCATGCAGACAGGGACTATTGTCTTATTCAGCTTTGTATCGTTAGCACATGAGAGACATTTAATCACTGTTGAATCACTAAATTCCATCTTCCAGACCATCCTATCCTATACTACTCTCAATTTTCTTTTCTTAAATTCTGTTTTCCATATCAATACCATAACACTAGAAATCATAATGTACTACACCATTGTCTTTCTTGTATCATTTTTAAACCAATTACTCATGTCTTATGTTCCTAGAGATACTCCTGGGAAGAGGAACTGACTCACAATACACTTTAGTCTCCATAAGACTGCACCACAGACACTACGTAGTAATAGTTATTGACAATAATTTAAGATTATATAATCAAGAATAATGTGACAGTTTACTGGTCTCATTGTATCACTAACTTTACTTATGGGTATGTGTACTTTTGGCTGTGTGATCTGGGCACTTTGCATCATTTAAACTTTGGTTTTCTCATTTGGAAAAACAGGGACAATAACTGCATCACAAGACTGTGAGTGGGTTTTATGGAAAATACCCTTTCATCTCTGGAACACATGCCTAGTATGTGCCTAATAGAGCCTATAACATAGTAGACCCTGAAATATTTGTCAAATAAATATTTAAGTCTATATTTCTTGGTATGAAGTAGGTAGATGAATAATTAAAAAGAACAAAAATTTAACATTTGTCCTGATCATCAAATAAGTACTACCTATATCAACTTTGCAGAGGAATTTCTTATTTGAAATTTTGCTACCAAACAGTTACGAGTATATGTGGAAACTTCAGAACAGAACCCTTCTCTGGAGTTACTGATCCTACTCTGAGAAGTACAAAATTTACCTTAGTTATTTTAAATCACAAAGTAATTTTAAATTTAATTGAAGCCAAGCTAGTACCTTTACTTATCAGAAAGTGAAAGCTGGGCTTACACTGTAATCCCAACATATTGTGAGGCTGAGGTGGGCAGATCACTTGAGGCCAGCAGCTTGAGACCAGCCTGGGCAACATAGCGAGACCCCTTCTCTATTTATTTAATAAAAAAGCAAAAGTGGGAAAGAGGAAATGTCCAGTGGCTAGACCATCTGTGGCAGACTTTCTGTGAATGCAATGGACATAGTAAGGACTTTTAAATAAGAAAGTCAGAGGCACGGCTGGGCGGATCACCTAAGCCCAGGGGTTTGAGACCAGCCTGAGCAACATGGCAAAACTCCATCTCTACAAAAAATTAGCTGAGCATGGTGGTGCACACCTGTAGTCCCAGCTACTTGGGAGGCTGGGGTGGAAGAATCAACTGAGCCCGGGAAGCTGAGGTGGCAGTGAGCTGTGACCGCATTATTACACTCCAGCATGGGCAACAGAGTGAGACTGCGTCTCAAAAACAAACAAACAAACAAAACAAAACAAAACAAACAAAAAAAAAACAAAGGCTCAAATCCCAGACCTCCTTCTTACTAGCTTTATGACTAGGCAAATTCCTAAAAGTCTTAGCTTGTTTCCTTGACATAAAACTGGATACTTAAAAATCTTGCAGTGCTACTGAAGAAATTAAACATGATACTGAAAATTCACTGTGCAATGCTTGGTATATAGCAGGAATTGAACAATTAAAGTTCTATATCAAGGGACCATAGATTCAAGAGAATTAAAAGTTCTTAAAAGAACTCCTTCAGATTTCGAATAGTTGGGACCAAGAGCTACTCACAGAGATTCTGGGCTGTCTTTGAATCCAACACCTTTAACTCTTTTACTTTTTTCTTTTGCACAGATTTCTTTTCTTCTCCACCTTCTTGATCCTTCTTGGCTAGCAGGGAAAAGATTAGAAAAGCATGATTAAGAGTAAGCCACCTCTGTGCTTTACTGAGCAACTACTGTCCAGCATGAAATGGCCCCTCACTTCCTCTCTATTATAATGGTCTCTCTATTGTATTCCTTCAAAACTAACCTCCTCTTCAACCAACCACCCTTCTATTACTGAACCTCCCCCAACTCTAATAAATATCTCATTTTCATTTCTTCAATATTTATCAGTAATGCTTTCCTACCTACATCCTATCTACTTGCAGGGATCAGCAAGCCTCCTGTAAAGGACCAGACAGTAACTATTTTAGGCTTTGCAGGCCATATGGTCTCAATTATTCAACTCTGCCACTGTAGCATGAAAGCAGGCATAGACAATACATAAATGAATGGGCATGGTTGTGTTCCATTAAAACTTGATTCACAAGAACAGTTGGTTAGTAGTAGTTCAGCAGTTCCCTTCCACCATGTTATCCTTCCTTTTGTGCCTATTTAAAAATCCAACTTATCTTTCAAGCTCCATCTTTTTTGTTTGTTTGTTTTTTGAGACAGCATCTCACTGTGTCACCCAGGTTGGAGTGCAGTGGCGCAATCATGGCTCACTTGCAGCCTTGACCTCCTGGGCTCAGATAATTCTCCCACTTCAGTGTCCCAAGGAGCTAGGACTACAGGTGCAGGCCACCACACCTGGCTAACTTTTGTATTTTTTGTGGAGATGAGGTTTCACCATATTGCCCAGGCTGGCCTCAAACTCCTGGGATCAAGCAATCTGCCTGCCTCAGCCTCCCAAACTGCTAGGAGTACAGGCATGAGCCACTGTTGCCCCACCTTAAGCTCCATCTTGAACATGACTTTCTCTAAAAAAATTTTGTTTTCTCAACTGCCTATGATTGAGGTAAAATATACTTCTGCCTTCTACATTCTTTTCAGACTATCCAAAGCCATCATATTCTTCCCTTCTCGTGAAACGTTCCCTGATAAATGATACTCGCTCTCTGCTTTGATAAACTTATTTTCATGGTATTTGTTATCTATCTCTTATCCAACAATTAATTATTCAATGTTTTGTGACATTGCATACGTATTATCTTGATCTTTTTAAAGCCTCTGTTATTTAATAAGTGTGGATACTTCTCATCCCACCTAGATTTTGAACTTCAAGGGCATGAGCAAAACAGTATTTCATTATATCACTCCCTTAATGGCTCTCATGATAGTAACATTCTCTGAAAAATGGTTGATGCTGGCTATCCAAGGAGGGTTGAGCAATACATAGAAAAAAACCAAGTAACTATTCTGGACAGATATAATTGTAAAATACGTTGTACTATAGTGTAACTTGGTATCAAATTTTCAGAAAGTCATATGGGAATATCCCTGAAAGGAGAGTTGAGAACCTGACAAAGCTAGCTGCTTCTGAGCAGAGGAATGGGGTGTTTGAACACGACAGTGGGAGGAATACTTTTGAACACAACCTTTTTATACCAGTTGAATTTTAAACCATATGAAAAGTATTACCTGGTACAAATAAACAAGAATTAAAACAAAAAAGTTACATACAAAAGGTACAAAGAACTATGAAACACATTCACTCTTGGCTTGGCGCAGTGGCTCACACCTGTAATCCTAGCACTTTGGGAGGCTGAGGTGGGCAGATCACTTCAGCTCAGGAGTTTGAGACCAACCTGACCAACATGGCAAAACCCTGTCTCTACAAAAAAAACTCAAAAATTAGCCGGGCATGGTGGCGCGCACCTGTAGACCCTGCTACTCAGGAGGTTGATGTGGGAAAATCACCTGGGCCCAGGAGGTTGAGGCTGCGGTGAGCTGTGATGGTGCCACTGCACTCCAGCCTGGATGACACAGTGAGACCCTGTCTCAAAAAAATTCACTGTTTTGGAGCTCAGTAGTCCCAGTCTGAGGAAGAAAAATACTAAATACACAAAGATTAATTATCTCAATAAATATTTATTGAGTACCTATATGTGCCAGGCTCCATTCTGGGCAACGGAAATAAAAGAAGTGAACAAAATAGAGAAAGATTCTTGCCTTCATGGAACTTAGGTTCTAACAAAAATAAATAAACTAGACCAATTAATAGATAAAATAGTATACTATATTATCATAGCTGCTGTGAAAAGAAAAACAGGGATTTGATGAGGGGAGCAGTTTACAATTTTAGAGGGATGGTCAGGGAAGATCTCACTGTAAGTGACATCTGAGTAAAGACCTCTTAGAAAGTGAGGAAGCAAGCCACATAAATATCCAGAGGAAAGGGGCAAAAGCATTCCAGGTAGAGGCAATAACAAATGCAAAGGCCTGAGATAGAGCATGTTGGATGTGTTGTTGAAGGAGGAGCAAAAACGTCACTAAGGCTAAAAGTAGATGGAATGAAGGAAAGAGCAGGAGATGAAGTGAGAGAAGTAGGTAAAGACAGATCACGTAAAAAAAATAGGCCTGGCATGGTGGCTCATGCCTATAATCTGAGCACTTTAGGAGGCCGAGGTGGGAGGGTCACTTGAGTCCAGGTGTTTGAGACAAGCTTGGGCAACATAGTGAGACCCTGTCTCCATTTAAAAAAAAATTTAGCTGGGCGTGGTGGCACATGCCTATAGTCCCAGCTACTTAGGAGGCTAAAGTAGGAGGATCACTCAAGCCCAGGAGGTTGAGGCTGCAGTGAGCCATGACTGTGCCACTGCACTCCAGCCTGGATGACAGAGAGAGTCCCTAGTCTCCAAAAAAAGAAAATCATATAAAAAATGAAAATTGGCCAGGCGCGGTGGCTCACGCCTGTAATCCCAGCACTTTGGGAGGCTGAGGCGGGCAGATCACCTGATGTCGGGAGTTCGAGACCAGCCTGACCAACATGAAGAAACCCCGTCTCTACTAAAAATACAAAATTAGCCGGGTGTGGTGGCACATGCCTGTAATCCCAGCTACTAGGGAGGCTGAAGCAGGAGAATCGCTTGAATCTGGGAGGCAGAGGTTGTGGTGAGCCGAGATTGCGCCATTGCACTGCAGCCTGGGCAACAAGAGCAAAACTCCGTCTCAAAAAAAAAAAAAAAAAAAAAATTATGGTCAGATAAAAATGGAGACAAAACGCATCCAGATTATATCACAAAAACTTAGAAGCAGGGAAGGAGAAAAAAAGTATCTCATTTTACATAGGAAAAGTGAAAAAATATACATACATTATTGATGTTGAGAAACAAAACCATACTCATTTTTTTCTGCTTGTAGTGAGAAAAATAAAAGGTATAGACAGAAGAAAGGAAGGGATGAAAATGTCATTTTTGTATATAGCAATTCAAGACAACCCAAGGAAGAACTACAAGAATTAATCATTCAGTAAGGTTGACAGACAAAAGACAAGCATATGCACTTCCAGTTCCACCAAAATGGAGTAGCTTCATGTACAGGAAATACTTAAGACAGTTATATTTAAAAAGTGAAGAGGGTAAGGAGACTTAAATAGAAAAAAAAGTTTCTACACTTCACTCAACTTGGTAAAACACTGGGACAGGTTATATATTAGACTGGGATAGGTTATATACGTATATTGTAATACCTACAACAACATCTAAGAAAACTATATAAAGCAATATACTCACACACTGCAAATAAATCAAAATAGAATCTTTGTTTTTGAGGGGTTTTTTTGAGACAGGGTCTCATTTGGTCACCCAGGCTGGAGTGCAGTGGCTCAATCATGGTTCACTGCATCCTCAACCTCCTGAGCTCACGCAATCCTCCCATCTCAGCTTCCCAGGTAGCTGAGACTACAGGCATGAGCCACCATGCCTGGCTTTTTTTTTTTTTTGAGACAGAGTCTCGCTCTGTCGCCCAGGCTGGAGTGCAGTGGCGCGATCTTGGCTCACTGCAAGCTCCGCCTCCCAGGTTCATGCCATTCTCCTGCCTCAGCCTCCTGAGTAGCTGGGATTACAGGCACCCACCACAACACTCGGCTAATTTTTGTATTTTTAGTAGAGACAGGGTTTCACTGTGTTAGCCAGGATGGTCTCAATCTTCTGACCTCGTGATCTGCCCGCCTCGGCCTCCCAAAGAGCTGGGATTACAGGCGTGAGCCACTGCGCTGGGCTTTTTGTTTGCTTGTTTTTTGAGACGGAGTCTCGCTCTGTCTCCCAGGCTGGAGAGCAGTGGCACAATCTCGGCTCACTGCAAGCTCCGCCTCCCAGGTTCACACCATTCTCCTGCCTCAGCATCCCAAGTAACTGGGATTATAGGTACCCACCACCATGCAACCTCCGCCTCCTGGGTTCAGGTGATTCTCCTGCCTTAGCGTCCCGAGTAACTGGGATTACGGGAACCCACCATCATGCCCGGCTAATTTTTGTATTTTTAGTAGAGACAGGGTTTCACCATGTTGGCCAGGCTGGTCTCGAACTCCTGACTTCAGGTGATCCACCTGTCTCAGCCTCCCAAAGTGCTGGGATAACAGGCATGAGCCACCGTGCCCAGCCCACCTGGCTAACATTTATATTTCTTGTAGACACAGTTTTGCCATGTTGCCCAGGCTGGGCTGGGCTCAAGCAATCCACCAACCTCAGCTTCCCAAAGTGCTGGGATTATAGACATGAGCCACCACACCCAGTCCATAGTTTTTCATTAAAGATTTTTGCTACCATATTCATAAAAAATATTGCTCTATAGTTTTTTCTTATAATGTCATTGTCTGATTTTGCCATCAGGGTAATACTAGCCTCATAAAATGAGATGTGAGCCAGGCGTGGTGGCTCACGCCTGTAATCCCAGCACTTAAGGAGGCTGAGGCAGGCAGATCACTTGAGGCCAGGAGTTCGAGACCAGCTTGACCAACATGGTGAAACCCTGTCTCTACTAAAAATATTTAAAAATTAGCTAGGCATGGTGGCGCACACCTGTAATCCTAGCTATTTGGGAGGCTGAGGCACGAGAATCACTTAAACCCAGGAGGTGGAGGTTGCAGTGAGCGGAGATTGCCCCAGTGCACTCCAGCCTGGGCAACACAGCAAGGCCATGTGTCAAAAAAAAAAAAAGAGTTGTGAAATATTCTATTTCTTGGAAGAGTTTGCAAAGAATTAGTGTTAATTGTATTAATTCTTCATTAAATGTTGGGTGGAATTCAGCAGTGAAGATATCTAGGCCTTTTCTTTTTGGGTAGTTTTTTTCTTTTTTTTGGTATTTTTAGTAGAGACAGGGTTTCACCATGTTGGCCAGGATGGTCTTGATCTCCTGACCTCGTGATCCACCCACCTTGGCCTCCCAAAGTGCTGGGATTACAGGCGTGAGCCACCGTGCCCCCAGCCTTTTTTGGGTAGTTTTTGACTAATGATTCAATCTCCTCACATGTTACAGATCTATTCAGATTGTTTATTTTTTCTTGCATCAGTTTTGGTAGTTTGTATATTTCTGGGAATTTGCCATTTCATCTGGGTTATCTAATTTGTTGGTGAATAGTTGTTCACAGTATTCTTTGTAATCCTCTTTATTTCCGGAAGGTTGGTAGTAATGTCTACTCTTTCATTCTGATTCAAGTCTCTCTTTTTCTTGGTCAATCTGGCTAAAGTTTTATGAATTTTGTTATCTTTTTAAATAATAAGCTTTTGGTTTCACTGATTGTCTCTATTTTTTTTTTCTATTCTCTATTTTGTTAATTTCCTCCCTAATCTCTATTATTTCTTTCCTTCTGCTTGCTTTAGATTTAGTTTGCTCTTCTCTTTCTAGTGTCTTAAGGTTGAAGGTTAGGTTATTGATTTGAGATCATTCTTCCTGCTTACTATAGGCATTTACAGGTATAAATTACCCTCTAACTACTGCTTTTTGTAAATCCCATAAGGCATAAGGTTGTTTTTTTCTTTTTTTTTTGAGACAGAGTCTTGCCCTGTCGCCCAGGCTAGAGCGCAGTGGCATGACCTCAGCCCACTGCAACCTCCGCCTCCTGGGTTCAAGCAATCCTCCTGTCTCAGCCTCCTTCTCGAGTAGCTGGGATTACAGGCACATGACACCATGCCTGGCTAATTTTTTTTTTTTTTTTAGATGGAGTCTCGCTCTATCACCCAGGCTAGAGTGAAGTGGCACAATCTCGGCTCACTGCAACCTACGCCTCCCGGGTTCAAGCGATTCTTCTGTCTCAGCCTCCTGAGTAGCTGGGACTACAGGCGCCTGCCACACGCCTGGCTAATTTTTGTAGTTTTAGTAGAGATGGGGTTCCATCATACTGGCCAGGCTGGTCTCGAACTCCTGACCTCGTGATCCGCCTGCCTCGGCCTCCCAAAGTGCTGGGATTACAGGCGTGAGCCACCGCACCTGGCCTAAGTTTTGTATTTTTAGTAGTGATGGGGTTTCACCATGTTGGCCAGGCTGGTCTTGAACTCCTGACCTCAGGTGATCCACTCGCCTTGGCCTCCCAAAGTGCTGGGATTACAGGCATGAGCCACTGCACCTGGTCTCAGGAAAATTTTTAAACAGACATGATACCAGCACTATCACCTATCAAAAGATGCCATTTCAGGCCGTGTGCGGTGGCTCACGCCTATAATCCCAGCACTTTGGGAGGCCGAGGTGGGCAGATCCCCTGAGATCAGGAGTTCGAGACCACCCTGGGCAACATGGTGAAACCCCATCTCTACTAAAATGCAAAAAATTAGCCAGGTGTGGTGGCACTCGCCTATGGTCCCAGCTACTCTGGAGGCTGAGGCATGAGAATAGCTTGAGCCCGGGAGGGGGAAGTTGCAATGAGCTGAGATCACGCCACTGCACTCCAGCTTGGGCCATTTCATCAAATATATGATGGCAGCAATTATAAAATACACACTATTTTATGCACCATTAAAAATGAAAGAGTCCTGCCAATGAAACTATGACATCCACTGTGAGAAACATCATGATTTCAGAGATGTTTAAAAAATCATATCAGCATTTGACAAAATTTAAAATCCTATTCATGATTTAAAACTCTACGTAAACTTGGAATTAATGGGAACTTCCTCAACCTGATAAAGTACATTTATGAAAAATTTACAAATAACTTTATGCTTAATTGTGAAAGATTGAATTCTGAGACTCTAGAAACCAGAAACAAGGTAAATATGTTTGCTTTCACTACTCTCTAAATTATATTTCTTTATATATATTTACGGGCCATGCACAGTGGCTCATGCCTGTAATCCCAGCACTTTGGGAGGCCAAGGCAGGTTGATCACTTGAAGTCAGGAGTTCGAGATCAGCCTGGCCAACATGGTGAAAGCCCGTCTCTACTAAAAACACAAAAATTAGCTGGTGGTGGTGTGTGTGCCTGTAATCCCAGGTACTCGGGAGGCTGAGGCACGAGAATCGCTTGAACCCGGGCGGCGGAGGTTCTAGTGGCCAAGATTGTGCCACTGCACTCCAGCCTGGGCAACAGAGCAAGATTCTGTCTCAAAAAAAAAAAAAGAAAGAAAGAAAAAGGAAAAAAGAAAGAAAAAGAAATGAACAACTAGAAAGAGAAATTAAGTACCATAAGACAAAAGCAAATAAATAAATAGAAAAGAAGAGAAAGAAACACTTCAGTTACATTTCAGTTATGTGAACAAAAGTTACGTGACCAAACTGTATGCTAAAAACCACAAAACACTGATGAGAGAAATCAAAGACCTATATAAATGGAAAGATACATGATGTTCATAGAACATAAAATTCAACATTGAAAGATGTATATTTTCCCCAAATCGATCTACAGATTCAACACATCCTTTCATCCTATTAAACGGAATCACCATATGATCTAGCAAATCCACTGCTAAGGTATATACTCCCCAAAACCAAAAACAGCTATTCAAATGGATACAAGTACATGCACATTCATAGCAGCTCTATTCAAAATAGACAAAAGGTAGAAATAGTCTAACTGTCCACCAGGCGCAGTGGCTCATGCCTGTAATCCCAGAATTTTGGGAGGCCTTGGCAGGCGGATCATGAAGTCAGGAGTTTGAGACCAGCCTGGCCAACATGGTGAAATGCCATTTCTACTAAAAATACAAAAAATTATCCAGGCATGGTGGCACATGCCTGTAATCCCAGCTACTCGGAAGGCTGAGGCAAGATAATCACTCGAACCCAGGAGGCAGAGGTTGCAGTGAGCCAAGATCGCACCACTACACTCCAGACTGGGCAACAGAGTGGGACTCTGTCTTGGAAAAAAAAAAAAAAGAATTGTCTGTCAATTAATGCATAAACAAACTGTGGCATATGCAATGGAATATTATTCTGCCATAAACAGTAATGAGCTACTGATAACATGATACAATGTGGAGAATTCTCAAAAACATCACGCTAAAGTGAAAGAAGCCAGACACAAAAGTCACATATATTATTTCACTTATATGAAATATTCAGAAGAGGTAAATCTATAGAGACACACATAGACTGGTGATTGTTAGGAGCTAAAGGGATGGAGGAATGAGGAGCAACTGCTTAAAGTGTAAAGGATTTCTTTTGGGAGTGATGAAAATGTTTTGGAACTGGGGATAGATATGATGTTGGCAATTACGAGTATACTAAATGCCACTAAATTGCTTGCTCTAAAATGGTTAATTTTATGTTGTGTGAATTTTATCTCAATAAAATTGTTTATTGTCTCACATGTTTAAAAACTAATTCAATTGGTGAAACTTGAATATGGATTGTATATTAGATAACGGTATCCTATCAATGATAAATTTTCTAAATGTGATAATTACACTGTGGTTATAGAACTTGTATTTAGAAGATGCATGCTGAAGAATTTAAGGGTAAAAGGTCATGCTGTTGGTACTTCATCTCAGTTTAGTTAAAAAAAAAAAAAAAAAAGAAAAGAAAATGTTCATAGTAGCATTATTTATAATAGCCAAAAAGTGGAAACAATCCTAATGTCCATCAACTGATGAATGGAAAAACAAAATGTGGTGTCATAAAAAGGAATGAAGTGCTAATACATGCTGCAACACGAACCTTGCAAGCATCATGATTAGTGAAAGAAGGCAGACACAAAGGGCACATACTTTATTAATTATATTGACACAAAATGTCCATGACAGGTAAATCCATATGATAGTAAGTAAATTAGCAGTTGCCAAGTTGGGTGGAATGGGAAGTAGGGAGTGGCTGCTAGTGGATTCAGGGTTTCTTGTAAGTGTGATAAGAATGCTGTGGAATTAGATAGTGGTAATGGCTGGACAACTTTCTGAATACAGACTATCCCTGACTTAAGATAGTTCAACCTAACAATTTTTTTTAGCTTATGATGGTGCAAAAGCCATATGCATTCAGTAGAAATTGCACTTCAAATTTTGATTCAAAATTCATTATCAACATTATAAAACTGGCTTTGCGTCAGATTATTTTGTCCAATTGTATGCTAATATAAGTGTTCCGAGCATGTTTAAGGCTAGGCTAAGAAAGATGTTTGGTGAGTTAGGTGTTACTAAATGCATTCCAGCTTAACAATATTTTCGACTCACAATGGCTTTCACGACATAATTCTACTGTAAGTCAAGGAGCATCTGTACACACACAAAAAATGGGATTGTATACTTTAAAGATGAATTTTATCATATGTGAATTATATGTCAATACAATCAATCAATAAATGTATACCTGCATATAGACGAGCATGCATCTATACAACGGACCACAGAACTAAATAGAAAACCTAAAACTACCAAACATCTAGAAGAGAACAGGGGAAAATCTTCACAGCTTTGAGGTGGTAATAATTTCTCAGGTAAGACACAAAAAAGTATAAACCAGCCAGGCGCGGTGGCTCACGCCTGTAATCCCAGCACTTTGGGAGGCTGAGGCAGACAGATCACAAGGTCAGGAGATCGAGACCATCCTGGCTAACACGGTGAAACCCTGTCTCTAGTAAAAATACAAAAAATTAGCCGGGCGTGGTGGCAGGCACCTGTAGTCCCAGCTACTCGGGAGGCTGAGGCAGGAGAATGGTGTGAAACTGGGAAGCGGAGCTTGCAGTGAGCCGAGATGGAGCCACTGCACTCCAGCCTGGGCGACAAGAGTGAGACTCCGTCTCAAAAAAAAAAAAAAAAAAGAAAAGAAAAGAATACAAAACATAAAAACAAAAATTGATGAAGCAGACTTCATCAAAATTAAAAACTTCTGTTCTTTTGAAGACATTATTAAGAAATGAGAAGACAAGATTGGGAGAAAATATCTGCAAAACACTTATCCGATAAAGAACTAGTATACCCAACACAGATTAAAAAGTTATGACTCGATCATAAGAAAACAACCCAATTTTAAAAAATGGACAGAAGATTTGGAAAGTCACTTTACCAAAGAAGATATACAGATGGCAAATTAAGCACAGAGAAAGCTGCTCAATATCATCAGTAAGTCATGAAAACTATGTACTAGGAATTAAACTCATTAGGAATTAAAACTACAAAGTCTAATCTTTTAAAATCACTAAAAACAAAACCAAACAAACAATCTCAACCCTAGGTGTTTATCCCTCCAAAATGAAAATATATTTGTCTAGACAAAATCTTGTATACAAATGTTTCTATCAGCTTTATTCATAGTTTCCAAAAACTGGATACAACCCAGATGTCCATCAGCCAGTGAATGGACATAATGGACATTATGCTAAAATCAAAGAATCCAGACTGAAAAGGCTACTTAGTGTATGATTCTACTTATATGACAGCCTGGAAAAGACAAAACTGTCAGAAAATAGATCAGTGGTATGCCAGGGTTTGGCAATAAGGAGGAGGACTAACAAATGAACATGAAGGAACTTTTTGGAGTGACTGTGATTATATGGCTGTATACATTTGTCAGCCATATAATACTGTACACATAAAAAGGGTGAATTTTACTATATATAAATTATATCTCATCAAACCTGACTAAACAAATTGTATCTTCAAGGCCAATACAGTAGGATAAAGCTAAAATAACTATAATAGTGTGAGAACAGCTGGGCACAGTGGCTCATGCCTGTAATCCCAGCACTTTGGAAGGACAAGTGGTAGGACTGCTTGAGTCCAGGAGCTCGAGACCAGCCTAGGCGACACAGTCTGTCTCTACAAGAAATAAAAAATTAGTCAGGCATGGTGGCACATGCTTAATAGTCCCAGCTACTTAGGAAGCTGAGGTAGGAGGATCCCCTGAGCCCAGAAGGCTGAGGCTGCTGTGAGCTGTGATTATGCCACTGTACTCAGCCTGGGCAACAGAATGAGACCCTGTCAGAAAAAAAGCAACAACAAAAAACAGTGTGAGACGATGAGAGAAGAACACATTAAGCAAATAAAGAAATAAAAGAAATTCCATAAACAGACATATATTTTAGGCTTTGTGGGCCATATATTAATAGTTTCTGTTGCAACTACTCAACTCCGCTGGCATAACATGAAAATAGTCATTGACAATGACAATAGAATGGCTGTGTTCCAATAAAACCTTATTAACAAAACATGTTGGCCGTAGTTTGCTGACTCCTGGTCTAACCAATAGTGTTGGGATGACTGGCTTTCCATTTTAAAGGAATATAGTAAGATCCTAATTTTATGATATTCACAAAACTAAATTCTAGATACATTAAAAATCTAACTATAAAAAACAGAAATATAATCTTGAATAAATGAAAACTTCCCTAAGAATAACAAAAAATCAAGATGGTATAAAGTAAAACATATGAGACTCTGGGGCCGGGCACAGTGGCTCATGCCTGTATCCCAGCACTTTGGGAGGCTGAGGTGGGCAGATCACCTGAGGTCAGGAGTTTGAGCGCAGCCTGGCCAACATGGCGAAACCCTGTCTCTACTAAAACTACAAAAATTAGCCAGGCGTGGTGGCGCATGCCTGTAATCCCAGCTACTCGGGAGGCTGAGGCAGGATAACTGCTTGAACTTAGGAGGCAGAGGCTGAAGTGAGCCAAAACTCCGTCTCAAAAAACAAACAAACAAAATATGAGACTAGCCAGGCACAGTGGCTCCATCTGTAATCGCAGTACTTTGGGAGGCTGAGGCAGGTGGATCACGAGGTCAGGAGTTCAAGACCAGCCTGCCCAACACGGTGAAACCCCGTCTCTACTAAAAATACAAAAAGGAGTCGGGCGTGATGGCAGGCGCCTGTAATCCCAGCTACTTGGGAGGCTGAGGCAGGAGAATTGCTTGAACCCGAGAGGTGGAGGTTGCTGTGAGCTGAGATCGTGCCACTGCACTCCAGCCTGGGTGACAGAATGAGACTCTGTCTGAAAAAAAAAAAAAAAGAGAGACTCTCCTCCTTAAGCTGGGAGCACAAAAGGCTATATCCTTAAAGTTGAATAAAACAGGCTCACAGCTGAAAGCCTTAGAAAGACTACACTCTAGGAACAGGGTGAAAGAGGTAGATCAAGCTTTTCCAAAACCACAACCATGTCTTGGCACAGCTCAATTCCTGACTGGATTAACACAATCAGCCTCTACTATTATCTGTCTAGAGAGGAAAGTATGACTTCTCTTTTCAGAGAAAAGTAACATCATCTGGAGTTTCCACCATTGTTATATGCAATGCCTGGGCATTTAATCAAAATTACTAGTAACATCAAAAGGGAGGATCATTTGCCCAAAGTTCAAGGAACAAACCAACAGGAACAGATTCACATACAACTCAGACATTACAGTTTCCCAACAAGGACTTTAAAATCACTCTGGTTATCATGTTCTGGAATATAGAGGAAAAAATAAAAATAAATGAAGACGGAGAAGTTCATCAGAGAAATAGAATTTACTTTTAAAAAATCTACGAACATTCAGCTGGGCATGGTGGCTCATGCCTGTAATCCCGGCACTTTGGGAGGCCAAGGCGGGTGGATCATGAGGTCAGGAGATCAAGACCATCCTGGTTAACACGGTGAAACCTCGTCTCTACTTGAAATACAAAAAATTGGCCAGGTGTGGTGGCAGGCACCTGTAGTCCCAGCTACTCGAGAGGCTGAGGCAGGAGAATGGCGTGAACCCAGGAGACGGAGCTTGCGGTGAGCCAAGATCGTGGCAGTGCACTCCAACCTGGGTGACAGAGCGAGACTCCGCCTCAAAAATAAATAAATAAATAAAAATAAAAAATAAAAATCTATGAATATTCTACAACTAAAAAATATTAATATAATTGAAACTAAAAGCTCAACAGATGGGTTTAACAGTAGACACAGTAGGAATGGGTGAACTGGAAGATAGTAACAAAGATCCAAACTAAAAGCACAGAGGTTAAAAATGGTAAGAATGAAAAAGAAGGTAATGGACAAGTGAGACACATTGAAAAGGCCAATGGTCCAACATATGTATAACTGGAGGCCCAGAAAGAGAAGAAAAATTGGACAGAAGCAAGATTTGAAGAGAAAATAGTTGTGTATTTTTCAGAAGTGATGAAAGCCTTCAACAAACAGAATCAAGCAGCTCAGAGAAACTCAAGTATAAATACAAAGAAAACCACACTGTGTCATATCATCATAGTAAAACTGCTAAAAATCAGAGTTAAAAAAAAAAAAATCCTTGCTGGGCGTGGTGATCCAGATGATTCACACCTGTAATCCACTTTGAGAGGCTAATGTGCGTGGATTCCTTGAGCCCAGGAGTTTGAGACCAACCCAGGCAACACAGTGAGACTCCATCTTTACAAAACAACTAAAAAATTAGCTGGGTGCGGTGGTGCACGCTTGTAGTCCTAGCTTCTCAGGAAGCTGAGGCAGGAGGCTCCCTTGAGCCTGGGAGCTCAAGGCTACCATGAGCTATGATTGCGCCACTCCACTCCAGCCTGGGCGACAGAGCAAGATCTTGTTTCAAAAAAAAAAAAAACCCTCAAAATAGCAGGGGGTGAAACATATTATCTTCAAATGAAAAACAATAAGACTGACAGTGGAATTCTTTAAAAAAAAAAAAAAAGAAAGAAAAAACATCTTCCAAAATATGGATGAAATAAAGATATATCCACAAAAAAACACAATTCATTACCAGCAGACCTGAACTAATATAGTAAAGGGAGTATTTATTCAGGCAGAAGAAAGAAAAAATTATCCCGAAGGAAATACAAAAATGTAGACAGGAAGCAAAAACACTAGAAAGGTGTTTCTAAGTGACTATTGGTATTACAAAGTAATAGTAAAAATATTTGTGGGGTTTAAAGCACCTACAGAATCAAAATGCATGACACCAATAACTCAAAAGGAAGGTACATAACAGAGCTAAAATGTTCCAGCCTGGGCAATAAGGGCAATAAGGTTGAGACCCTGTCTCTACAAAAAGTACAAAAATTAGCAAGCATGGTGATGTGTGCCTGTAGTCCCACTTACTTGGGAGGCTCAGGTGGGAGAATCACCTAAGCCCAAGGAGGCTGAGGCTGCAGTGAGCCACAATCATGCCACTGTACTCCAGCCTGGGTGACAAAGTGAGACCCTGCCTCAAAAAAGAAAAATAAAAAAAGAAATGCTGTAAAGTTCTAGCATTATCTAGAGGGTAGTAAAATTATAATTTGTATTAGACTATCATAAGTCAAGTATGTATACTGTAATTTTTAAGATACTCACTAGGAGGACAGTAAAAAGGTATATAACAACAGGGGAAATGTGAAATAATACAGTTCTAAATTAATCTGTAGAGGGCAAAAACAGAAAAAAGAACATAAATCATGAAAATCAAACAGAAATCAAATAGAAATAGGGTATATATCAACTCAAATGGATTAAATATATGAAAAGACTAAAACTGTCAGACTGGAGTTACAAAACATACTAAATATGTGCTGCTTATAAGGGACACACCTTAAATAAAGACACAGATATATTGAGAGTAAAATAGTGGAAGAAGATATACTAATCAAAAGAACAATAATCAAGAGAAAACTGGTGTAGTTATACTAATATCAGATAGAGATATCATCTCTAATAACTGGTATGATACATACATTTCATAATAAAGGGTCAATCCTTGAGGAAAATATAATAATTCTAAATCTAAAAATATCCAATAATTTAGTTTTAAAATATATAAAGTTAAAAATTGAGTGAACTAAAGGCTGAAAAAGACAAATCCACAACCACAGTGGAAGAATTAACACCCTTCACACAATACTAATAAAACAAGCAGATAAAAACTTGGAAAGGATATAGAAAATCTGAACACATCTAACAAAGTTAACTGACATGTTAGAACAATGTACCCAATAATACTAACGTATCTTTTTTCATACGTATACAGCATATTTGCCAAAATTTACCATATACGGGTAAAAGCAAGCTTCAACAAATTTCAAAGGATAGAAATAATTCAAAGTACTAAGCTATCGGTAAAAAGATAACCAAAAAATACCCAATTATTTGGATATTAAGCAAATATATAAATAACTCTGGAGTCAGGTAAGAAATCACAAAATAGAAACAAAAAAATATTTTGAATGGAATGAAATCAACACATCATATGCAACAAATGGAACTCATAAAAAAGCACAAAATAAGATGGTAGATTTAAACCTCAATATTTCAGTAATTACATTAAATGTAAATAGACTACACACTCTGTATTGGTTAAGACCAATAGTATAGTGTCAAGTGGATTAAAAAACAAGAGTCCAAGGATATGCTGTTTATGAGAAACATCTAGAGCAAGGATACAGAAAGGAAGAAAAAGTATAGCTATACCAGGCAAATTCTAACTACAAGAAAGTTGCCCAAGTTGCATTCACATCAGACGAAAATAGTCTTTAAGGTAACAAAAAGCAGTATAGAAGATAAAGAGGGACTTTCCATATTGACTAAAAAAAAAAAGTTTAGTTCATCAGGAAAATGTAGGTTTTTTACATTTGTATGCACCGAATAACATTATCTTAAGATAAATAAAGCACCAAAAATGTATAACCTGAATCTAATAATGAGAACACATGAGACAAATCCAAACTGATGGACACGTTAAGGTCATAAAAAATAAAAACTGAGGAACTATAACAAAGAGTCTGACTTCATTTTTTGATGTTTAACTGCTGACAGCTCACCTCTTCCTCTTTCTCTTATGTCCTATATCTGGACATAAGCCAGATGTAAACCTCACCTCTTTTTCTTTCTCCTAAGTCCCTTATCCAGGCAAGCTGATACGAAAGTCTAGATGTTCCTTCCTTGGGAACCAGCAAGAAATCCAAACTAGGCAAAGTCTGCTCTTGTGCAAGAACTCTCACTCCAGCCCAAGCCCCTAACCACAATAAAAGCCCAAACGAATCTCCTTTCCTGTTGTTTCTTTTCTTTTCTTTTTTTTTCGAGACAGAGTCTCACTCTATTGCCCAGGCTGGAGCGCAGTGGCACAATCTCAGCTCACCTCCACCTCCCAGGCTCAAGCAATCCTTCCACCTCAGCCTCCTGAGTAGCTGGGAATACAGGTGCACACCACCATACCCAGCTATCCTTTCCTTGTTCTCTACAACCATTTCAAACCTGCTTGAGAGGATTGCCCTGCTCTCCTGGACCTCAATTATGTAAGTTAATAAAACTTTTCATACCCTCTTGTTATGCATGTAACACCAATAGTCTTAACATCCAAACCAAATTTTAAGTGGGGGTCTATAATGCCCTTGCAGGTGACCATAACAGGAACTGTTCCCAATTAAATGAGACTAAGGATAAAAAACAAATGAATGCAGTGCATGATCCAGGACTTTCTTTTATAAAGGACATTATTGTGACAATTGGCAAAATCTGAAGAAAGTCTGTAGATTAAATAACAGTATTGCACTTATGTTAATTTTCTAACTTTGACAACCGTACCGTGTTTATGGACCTGTTATTAGAAAACACACTGGGCCGGGCTCAGAGGCTTATGCCTATAATCCCAGCACTTTGGAAGGCCAAGGAGGAAGGATCACTTGAGCCCAAGAGTTCAAGAAGAGCCTGGGCAACATAGTGAGACCACATCTCTACCAAAAATACAAATCAAAAAATTAGCCAGGCGCGGTGGCACACGCCTGTAGTCCCAGCTACTCAGAAGGCTGAGGTGAAAGGATTGCTTGTGCCAGGGAGTTCAAAGGTTGCAGTGTCACCACACTCCAGCCTGGGCAACAGAGCAAGACCCTGTCTCTTAAAAAAAAAAAAGGCATCGTGTCTAACTTACCCTCAAATAGTTCAATAAAAAATACTATACTCACATACACATACACACATAACACACACAGAGAGAGAAAAGGGTAAGACAAAGGTAAAATATTAACAGTTGATTTGGTTGACCATGACAGTGGTCAACCAAATGCAGGAATTTTTTTGTACTATTCTAGCAGCTTTTCTGTATGTCTAAAATTATGTCAATATAAAAAATCAAAAGAAAAAATATAAAATAAAACCAAATAGAACTACAATGCTAACTCCACAAAGTGAGATATTTTGACTACTTTTCTCAGTAATTGATAAAACAAATAGAATACAGAAAATTTAAACAACACAATTAACAGACAAGAACAAATGGAGACATACAGAACACTTCACGTAACTGAAGACCATATACGTGTTCTTTCAGTGCACACAGAACATTTATAATATTTGGCAATATTCTGAGCCATAAAGCAAAACTCTACAAATTTCTAAAGACTGAAATCACAAGAGCACCTACCAGAATGCAATTAGCCGGAAATTAACAAGAAATACAAAAAATCCTGAAAATTCCATGTGGTAGACAGAATAATGGTCCTCCAAAGATGTCCACATTCTAATTCCCACCATCTGTACATATTGAACAAGCTTATGCAGCGGAAGAGACTTGCAGGCATGATTTAATTAAGGATCTTGAGATGACAGGATTAATCTGGATTATCTGGGTACGCTCAGCATAATCACAAGTTGTTTTTGTTGTTGTTTGTTGTTTTTTTTTTTTTAGAGTTGCAGTCCTACTCGGTCACCCAGGCTGGAGAGCAGCAGTGCAATCAGAGTTCACTGCAGCCTTAAATTCCTGGGCTCAAGCAATCCTCCCGCCTCAGCCTCCTGAGCTGTTGGGACTACAGGCACACGCCACCACACTTAGCTACAAGGATTCTTATAAGAAGGAGATACGAGGACCAGAGTCAGAGAGGAGATGTGATGACAGAAGCAGAGGTCAGAGAAAGAGATTTGAAGATGCTATGCTGCTGGCTTTAAAGATTGAGGAAGGGACCATAAGCCAAGGAATCTGGGCAGGCGTTAGACATTGGAAAAGGAAAGGAAATAGATTCTTCTTTAGAGCCTCCAGAAGGAATACAGCCCTGCCAACATTTTGATTTTAGAAATTCTGGCCTCCAGAACTGTAAGATAATACATTTGCATTGTTTTAAGTCACTAAATTTGTGGTAATTTGTTATAGGAACAATAGGAAACTAATACACTCCATATATATGGAAATTAAGTACTTCAAATCTGACGTGTCCTTATAAAGAAGAGGAAATCTGGACACACAAGGAGACACAAGGAATGCGCACACAGAAGAAAAGACCACACGAGGACACAGCAAGATGGCAACCATCTGCAAGAGAAGGCGAGAGGCCTCAGAAGAAATTAAACTTGCTAACACCTTGATCTTGGACTTCAAGCCTCCAGAACTATGAGAAATAAATTTCTGTTTTTTAAGCTACTCAGTCTGTGTGGTACTCTCTTACGGCAGCCCTAGCAAACAAATACACTTCCTATCAAGACTTAAGGGATGTGAGCCAGGCATGGTGGCTCACTCCTGTAATCCCAGCACTTTGGGAGGCTGACGCGAGCATATCACTTAAGGTCAGGAGTTCGAGACCAGCCTAGCCAATATGGTGAAAAAAACCCTGTCTCTACTAAAGATACAAAAATTAGCCGGGTGTCATGGCACACGCCTGTGACCCCAGCTACTTGGGAAGCTGAGGCAGAAGAATTGCTTGATCCCAGGAGGTAGAGGTTGCAGTGAGCCAAGATCGCACCACTGCACTCCAGCCTGGGTGACAGGCTGTCTTTTTTTTGACCCTGTCTCAAAAAAACAACTTAAGAGATATGTCCCAAACAATAATTTAAACAAAAACAGTCACGGCCGGGCACGGTGGCTCACGCCTGTAATCCCAGCACTTTGGGAGGCCAAGGCGGGTGGATCACCTGAGGTCAGGAGTTCGAGACCAGCCTGCCCAACATGGCGAAACCCCAACTCTACTGAAAATACAAAAAATTAGCCAGGCGTGGTGGTGGGCATCTATGTAATTCCAGCTACTCAGGAAGCTGAGGCAGGAGAATCGCTTGTACCCAGGAGGCAGAGGTTGCGGTGAGCCAAGATCGCACCACTGCACTCCAGCCTGGGCAACAAGAGCAAAACTCCATCTCAAAAAAACCCCCCAAGAAAACATAGTCTCAAATGCATACATGACAGGGAAAAAAGACTAAAAACGAAAGAGGTAAGTACCTATTTAAAAAAATTAGAATAAGAATAGTAAAATAAACCGAAAGAAAAATTTAAAGATAGAGACAAGAACAGAAATTAGTGAAATCTGTAGCAGAGGGGATTCACAAAGTCAACAGTTTTGGCTTAAAACACTTTTTTTAAGACAAGTTAAATTCAGTATTTTAAAACAAGAAAGAAAAACAGAGAAATCAGGCATAAGTATAACATCAGGAACAAAATACAGGACTGAACTAAATATGGCTCAGGCTCAAGCATTAAGAGGAATAATATCAGGTAGGGCGCGGTGGCTCATGCCTGTAATCCCAGCACTTTGGGAGGCTGAGGCGGGCAGATCACCTGAGGCTGGGAGTTCGAGATCAGCCTCACCAACATGGTGAAACCCCATCTCTACTAAAAATACAAAATTAGCCAGGCATGGTGGTGCATGCTTGTAATCCCAGCTACTCGGGAGGCTGAGGCAGGAGAATCGCTTGAACCTGAGAGGCAGAGGTTGCAGTGAGCCGAGATTGTGCCACTGCACTCCAGCCTGGGCAACAAGAGCAAAACTCCATCTCAAAAAAAAAAAAAGGAATAATATCATACAAAATATGTCTGCAAATTTAGATAAAATTGATAAATTTTAGAAAAATAACATATCAAAACTTATCCAATAAGAGAAAACCAGTCCTATAACCATAAAAGAATTAAATCAGTGATCAAAAATTTCTTCAGAGACCCAGATGACTTCCCCAGCTATTATTTCAAACACTCAAGGAATAAATAATTCCACCAATTTTACGCAAAAAAATTTTCCACAGAAGTATATTTTCTCAACTCATGTTGTGAGGCTAGCATAACTTCACTATCAAAATGTGAAAGAACAGTATCAAAAAAATCATAGGTACTTTCACTCATAAACATAGGCACAAAATTCCTAATAGCAAAGTGAATTAAGGGGTATAAAATAAAAATAATAACATCACATCCAAGTTAGATTTGTTTTAGGAATGCAAAATCGGTGTAACAGAAATCATTTAATATGCTTCCCACAATTACAGATTAAAGGAGAAAATTATATGATCCTCTCAACAATACAAAAAAAAAAATCTGACCAAATTTAATATCCATTCAGAATAAATAGTCTTAGCATACTGGAAATCGAAGAAACTTCTTTGACAACGTGTATATATACCAAAAGCTAGAGGCAAAACCCTTCAGGATGGTGGGTACTCTAAGTTGGGGGTGGAGGTTCAGTTATAACTGCAAGGGGGGTACATAACAAAGGGCATCTTGGTCTCAGACCTTGATTACATGAATGTAAATTTCCTTTTTAATTTTTTTAAATTTAATGCTGCATAATGAGTTGTGAACTTCGACCTGAAATAAAGAAGAAGAACTAAGATACACACACACGTCCCTTTCTGATTACAACCATGTAAATGCTATATATACAGCACAGGCAAAGACTACAAGGGAATATGAACAAATTAAAACAGTTTGATTTGTTAACATAGTGTGATAATGTAACTATGTGTAAATTTTAAAAACTGTCACCAACCAGGAAACTGTGAGAAAGGTAAGACAGATATGGCTCTGGGCACCACCTATTTTATTTTCATATCCTTAGACAGGTAGGCCTGGTTCAACTTTGACGGTGGGTTAGGAAGAACTCCCACTGACAACCAGCAGCAAAGACAGGCAGTCAAATATAGAACTCATAGAATGCTCCCATTTGCCGCCTTCCCAGCCTTCTTACAGGAATGGTGCACTAATTAATCATCCAGATACTAAAGCACCTAATATACAACCTTATCAATGCTTGGGTTCCAGCCCCCATTTTCATAAGAGCAAAGATGAGAAGTCCAGAACAAAGGCCTCATGCTGTCCCTCACCCTAAAAACAACATCAAGGGCTGAGTAATTTCAGTTTACAGAATTGTGTGAAATAACGGACCAAAATAGGTGGGTATAGATAGCACCTTAGCACAAAGGAAAAGAGGAAAATTTTTTCTGCAAAGGCTGTGACTCTCAACAGACAATAGTAGAAAAGAGAGACCCTTACACCTAGCTATGTGGTTAAAAAGTGGCCGTGCCAGGATCCGTATTTCTAGCTGCTGCAATCCTGACCTATTCAGCAGATTCTAAACCCTTTGCTAGTGGGAACTATAGTTTCCAAACTAGACATGGGGCCAATCTAGTCTCCACAGACCAGACTCTATGAGTGTCCTGCCAGCCTTGCCAAGAAGCCAGACCCTGCTAATTCCCTTCTATCACCTGTGCCCTCCCTTTGGGCAAGGGAATAGACTGCTTGCTGTGGCTGCTGAAAGTCAGAGTCACTGACCCATTTCAGAAGGGGGAGAAGAATATTAAGCAAGAACTTTCATCTGATCATTTGCATCTAAGTCAGTCTCAGGGAGTATCTCCAAAAAGGTCAAGGGGAGGAGCAGCGATATTATAATCCTGAAGCCATAAAGGACTTTTTCTTTCCGTAAAAGTCCATGAAGTGCTGTTAATTCATTGAGTCTTACCAGGGAGAAAGTTGCTACTTAAGTAAAAAAAAGTATTCGGGAAAAAAAAAGCTGATACTCTAGAATCACCATAGGGATGCAGCTATTACACAGTGGCCAAACACAGTTGTCCCAAAGCTTAAAAGCTCTCCTTTAATTCTTAGAACGGGTGAGGTCCACTTCTATGACCATGTTCTCTGTTGAAAGCAGTGTGCAAACTTTTCTCAAGACTTTGGGTAACAGATTATCACATCAGGAGAAAAGTAAGAGTCCAGCCCTTTCTCCCTCTGAAGGTGGCAGGGCATTTGCTCCTTCACTTCGTCACCAATAGCCTCTGGGGGAAATCCTAAAGAAGAGGCTGTGCTCTGGCAAGAAGGGAAGTCTGGCTTTGTATCTTCTCAGTCCCAACCTGAGAGATCTTCTATTTATTTATTTATTTATTTATTTATTTATTTTTTGAAATGGAGTCTCAGTCTGTCACCCAGGCTGGAGTGCAGTGGTGCAATCTTGGCTCACCACAACCTCCGCCTCCCGGGTTCAAGCAATTCTCCTGCCTCAGCCTCCCGAGTAGCTGGGATTACAGGCATGCGCCACCAGGCGGCCCGGCTAATTTTTGTATTTTTAGTAGAGAAGAGGTTTCGCCATATTGGCCAGGCTGGTTTCAAACTCCCAACCTCAGGTGATCCGCCCGCCTCGGCCTCCCAAAGTGCTGGGATTACAGGCGTGAGTCACGGCGCCTGGCAGAGATCTTATTTTTAAAAGAAATTAAGTCTATAAATAAATTGCAAAATAAAAAATAAAAAAGAGACAGCACAAGAGAGAACCTATAGAGACATCAACCAACTGCAATGTGTAGACTTTATTTGGCTCTGATTCAAATGAACTATTTAAAAAAAAAACAACTATCATAAGATAATTTGGGAAATTTAATACTAACTGGCTATCTGATATTAAAGAATTTTTTAGATGTGATAATGGTAGTAATTATCTTCTTTTAAAAGTCCTAATTTTTTTGACACACATTCTGAACTGCTTAAGGATTAAATAATATGAACAAGGATACATGTAAAAATAATGGGTGGCAAAGACAAAGTTGATACAGGTATATGAAACAAGACTGGCTGTTGATTAAGTTTTTTAAATGGGTGATGGACATAGGGGTGTTCATACTAGTCTCTTTACATATATGTGTGTATGTGTGCGTGTTTTTCATGGTTTCAAAAATAACATTTTTTTTTTTTTTTAATTCAAGACCATTTCCCTAGAGTCCTTGGGGCATTTGATTCTTCCCAGACAGCTGAGTGAAAGGGGTTCCTTTTTTTCTTTTTTTTGGGGGGGTATCTTTTCTTATCTGATCCTATAATTAAGAATATTGCCCTAAACATCTCTGTAGCAAAAACACCTAAACCCAGGATTAGAGTCTACATGAGGCAGAGGGGATGCCCTGGCCTGCTGCCTCAAAAGCTAGCACCTTGTCACTGTTAGTAGGTGTCCGGCAGCCAAACCATTTTGCTCTGTGCTCTGCTGGCAAGGACTTGCGGCATCGATTGCTCAGGATGCAGGCAGCCTGCAGCAAGGTGTGTCCCTGATGAGCAACTGCTGAGTAAAAGAGTACGTAGCTGCGCCTCAGCCAGTCTCCCTCCCTCTGCAAACCAGACTCCTCCTTTGCCTAACTCGTTTTTTTATTCCTGCGTCACAAATACAAAATGGAGTTAGCTGGGAGCAAAAACAATCTGTCTAAAATGGCTGAATGCAGTGAGGAGTGCCAGACAGTAAAGCGAAGGGAAAGGGCACCCCCTGGCGTCCAAGATAGGGAGTCTGTTTTATGTTCTTCACTACTTTTGCATTTCAAACTAATCAGTCCTACAGAGTCCAAGTTAATTTTGTCACAAATCTTGATGTTGAGCTCTAAAATTCAAATAATTGAAACTGAGGCATAAGAAGGGAAAATAATTTTCAGTCTCTAAAGACAAAGGGCACAAGTCAACAGCCCTCAGTTGCAGTTACTGCTTGGTTATGATTAGTAGTAGTTTCTAGGAGACAACAGAACGGAAGGGAGGTCCTTTTATAGTACATGATTCCCCAGCTTCAATAATGGACTAATGACCCCCGGAATCCCACCGCTATAGCCTTCACTTCCCCAGGAATTCCTGTTGCAGGCGTCTCTCAATGAAGACCACAAACAGGAAATGGAGGAGTGGGGAGTTGCCTGAGATCCTGGAAACTACGTTCTTAAGAACTGCAGGTGGGAGTAAGTGGGATAGAAAAATGGGCTTTTCAAAAACTGTTGAGAACACGGACTGACTCTAAAGTCAGTTATATCCGCAGGGCTGGAAGACAGGCAGCTCCACCTAACCTCACTCACTCACTCAGGACCAAAACCCTACTTGCTCTGCCCAAGATAAAGCCTGCAGCATTTGTACCTATTCTACAGGGAACACCCTCCATTATCTTTATCTTACGTTACACCTCCCTTGAGTAAGCCAAGTACCTATGACTAAAAGAGAACATGTAAGAAAGGTGGAAAAAACAGAAATTATCTGGAAAAACTTGTGGGTACAAGTCATTAATGGTTGCCACTACTTAAATGAGGCTGCACAAATACTCCAGTTTATCCAACGTCCCTAATGTGCGATAATGGCAACACATACAACACAGGTGCACAAAAATCACAAGTTGTTAAAAAAAAAAAAAAAAAAAAAAGACTCTGGCATCACTATAGTTTTCCCTGAAGAAATAGGGTCTTTGTGGAAGAATCCTAGATCTCTCAGGCATATATGAAAGATCAGAACACTTAATAATCTCTCCAGGAAATAACTTTCTGTGAGGGTAACATAGCTATGGAATTGCCAAGTTCACCTAGCATACAATAAGCCATGTCTATTAAACACTACATCAACTCTCTAATTCTGGGAAGAGGAGACAGTAAGAGGGTCTTAATGTTAATATAAGTGTTAATATAAGAAGCTGCCCAAATGGAGGACTTCTGATTTATATTCTTCATGGTTGTAATTATACATAAGGGATAAATTCAGCACTTTAAAACAATCACTAAGGTATACATTATAGAAGGAAAAAATATCATGCCAACCGAATAGCAGTTATCCCTGCCCAAAGGTAACCATATCACTGATATCTTGGCCAAAATATACAACTATCTGCAAAATCCCACAGAACTAGACCATCACAGATGTGCAAGCTGTAAGGAGGGACAGAGCAAACTGGCATTAATGAACAAACCTAAAGGACAAGAACAAAGCCACACAGAATCCCAAAGGAAGAACCAGATGCTGAGAGTTATAAAGAAGGGGACAGATGTAAGTCTGGAAGGGTAGCAGAAAAGCAGTATTAAAAATTTGGGCACTTCACCAAGCATTTGGTCTTTCAGATAATATAGTCATTGAGTTTCCCACAGATACTTTCCCAGCACACCCAGGATGGTGACTCAATTAGGGAGTGCTAAAAAGAGGTCTGCTTCTAGGATGTGGGTGGGGAAGGACTGGAAGGACAGGCACTATCCCAAACAAGGACTCAGGTATGTCAGCAAAGAGGACAGGTTTATGCAAGGAAACAACAGGCTAGAGGGCAGAAGAAAAGGCATTAAAATAAGGTACTAGGAATAAAACTCTTTTCCTGGATTAAAAAATGTTTTATTATGGGAAAAATTAAACATACAAAAAGAATTATTAATCCCTATGCATACATCACTCAGTTTCAACAGTTATCCACTCGTGACCGATTCTGTTTCATCTACACCCCAACCCACTTCTAAATCCCATAATGATCCACAATTATTTCTATACGCATCTCTAAAAGATGATGGCTTTTTAAAAAATGCCATGAAACCATTATCACACTAATTTCCAGCTGTCTCAAATGTCAAGTGTTTTGTATAGTTCATTTGGATCAAGATCTAAATAAGTTCCATATACTGTACTGGTTGATAAAATTTAAAATTCTCTCAATCTATATGTTCCTCTCCATCTCATTTTTTCCCCTGAAATTTATTTGTTGAAGAAATCAGGACACTAATCACTGGTAAAAAGCAGAAGCACTAGCACAGTGACTTTACACTGTCAGTCACTGGAAGCAAGCACCTGAGGTTTCTCTCAACATGCCTGCATTCTTGCCACTCCCTTTCACTAAGTGCTGGATTCTGAGCCCAATATATCTAGGCTCAAATTCTGGCTTGGGGTTTACTTGCTATAAAATCTTAATAAGCAAAGGACATATTAATTCTCTTTTATATCTCTCAATTATAAAACAAAGATAATACCAATTAGGCATTATGGAAATAATGTTTCGATAATTGGAAATAATAGTTGATAATCCCCTGTCACAAATCTGACATTAAATAGGTATTCATAATTTAAGACTGAATGAGAAGGCAAAGTACCTTCATCTTTTTTTTAGGTGCTCCAGATCAGTTTTAATCTCTGCTGTGTCTCACCCACGCTAACCTAAATAAATACTGAGTAAACTGCAGAATTCTAAACCATTCTCCATAACAAAGGATTCTAGAAATACTCTGTTTTATTCAGGGTTGGGAAGGGAAGTAACAGGGTAAGAGCAGAACAAAGAGAACAGATGGAATAAACACCCAGCCCCCAGCCTGAGCCTGCAGAGACAGCTGCTGGTTTTCGTCATACTGCTGTTTTTTTCCCTTCTTTGTTCCTGAGGTGGAAGCCAGGAAAGGGTGGGGAAAGAGGAGGGGGGAAGGGGTGGAGATGGGAGGACCGCCATCTCTGTTACTGAAAGTCACCTGATCTTCTCCTCCAATCCCTAGTCTCTGACCTCACAATCTGGAACCTGAGCCAAAATAGCTCAACTGCGCTCCCCCCGTGGCCGAAAAGAAAAATGCAAGCAGAATAGGAAAAACGGGAAATTCTTGGGAAGGATTTTTGCAGTTTTTCTTGCTAAAAGAAATGCAAACACACACAGGAGAGTGCCGTATCTTCCCATCTAATAGATCTAAAAGAAGAAATCACTGGCTCTAAGAAGAGTTGGGGTTATTGTAGGATCAGGAGGAAAGAATGGTTCCATCCCATCTTGCAGAAATGGGGTTACCAATGCCCTTCTGTTACATCACTGGGGTCTCTTGCCCAATGGTACTTAGAAGTGAAAAGTTTTTTTTTTTTTTTTTTACATTGGAATCTGTTTTTTCAAAAAGAAACTGTTAAGAGTGAAGTAAAGGATACTGTTACTTGCTTTATAGAACTGAATGCTAGTACTTGGCTTGGCAGATGAAATCTCAGGTCCAAGTACTTCTAGAAATCTAGAAGTGCTCTAGAATCTTCTCCAAGCATCTCAGACACTGAAATTTCCTTTTTAACCCTGTGTCTTTTTCATTATAAAAACAATATAACCGCATTATAGAAAAATTAAAAGAAAAAGTATGTAGTACCCTAACAAAATCTCTGTTACAGTAGTCTGGTATATTCCCTTCTAATCTTTCACTAATGCATTTCTTTTTAATATGAAACAATTGTAATAAGGTGTACATAATTTGTTTCCTGCTTTTCCCACCAAACATTGAATCACAAGCATTCCTCCACACTGCTCCAAAGGCAATGGACGAGAGTTCTAATACATGGAACAGTTACAGGACACTAAGTTCTAGAGCAATTCATCTCCAGAACAAAAACTGAAATGGAAGCAAGAAAAAAAATAAGGTACGCCACTCCTTTCCTTTAAAGACCTTTTATAGAGTAGCATCTTTTTGCCAGCAGTACAAAGATCTCCTCCTGTTCAAGTATCACATTCGAGTGAAGTCTGGAAGGTCCCCTGGCTGAACTCTGCAAGTCTCTCTTCCCCATGTCATAATGGCTATAAGCTCTAGTATAAGTTGCCATACATTTACAGAGCTGATGTGGGTAACTAACTCTTCAATTCATTATTACGTATGAGTTTTTTTAGGAAGATCAAAAGGACATGTATACATGCTAAGATGCAGTCAGATCAAATGGGTTACTGTAGCTACTGTTTCAAAAAAAAAAAAGAACAATTATTTCATTACTTTTGTTTTATCCTTGTGTTCATTATAAAAGTAATGCCTGCTTATTAAAAACTTATAATTTTTTTAATGAGGAAAGTCTCTGCATACTGATATGAAGACTCTCCAGGATATAGAAGCAAGGTATAGAAACAGTACAGATAGTATGTTCCTTGTTTTGGTAAGAGGAAGGACAAGAATCTGTGTCAGTATTTGTTTATAACTGCATTTTTTAAGAAAGTCTAAAGGATAATCAAACTAATAAAAATGGTTACCTCTAGAAGGTAGGGGAGGGAGA
The DNA here is from genome assembly GCF_028885655.2 of Pongo abelii. Lineage (NCBI taxonomy): Eukaryota > Metazoa > Chordata > Mammalia > Primates > Hominidae > Pongo > Pongo abelii. The sequence continues at coordinate 149,924,511 of NC_071989.2, forward strand.
AGGATGGCATGGATGAATACTAGGGTGGGAATGAGACTTTTTTATACTGTTTTGACTTCTGAACCACTTATCTATGCAAAAAAAAAACAAAAACAAAAACAAAACAAAAAACAGATAACAGAGAAGCTGAAAGGAAAGCCCCAGAGGAAACATTCTGTGGAGACATCCTTAGCACTCCTTGCAAACTAGCCTGTCTACAACCTTATGTTTGGAGGGAGACTTGTTCAGCATCAGCAGCAAAGTCATTTCAGGTCCAACGATTCCCAAATAGTGTAAGGTCAAGGGATCCTCAAAACAGTGCCTTTTCCTTAAGGCAACAGTTTTGAGTTCTAGTATGTAGTAAGAGAGCACTGGATCACTCTTATGTTCACCCCAATCCTTAGTTCTGCTTTGACACTTGCTAGATATCCCATTTCTTCACCTAAACATATCTCTGATCTCTACCAACTCCAGGTCTCCACAGCAAGAGAATAACCAAGCTTGAACAAAAGTTATGTCTGTATAACTGTAACATTCTTCATCTTGATCTCTATCTCCTCCAGTTTCTCACAACTCCTTCCGTGTTGTACAAGCCCCAGTTCAGCACAATACTCTGCCCTAATCACTCTGCCCTCCATCCCATCCATCCTCTCCAGCTGAGTCAATCTCTAAGTGGTTCCGAGCTAGTTCACTGACCACAGAGGACTTCTTCAAAATGTCCTTCTAAGATGGCTACTGAGACCTGGTTTGGAAGATGGCAAGAAAAGTGCCTCTGAAATAGTGACTCCAAAATTGACTGCCAAGTCAACAGAAAATGTTGGAATTGTTTCCTAATCAATCTCATATGACCTCCATAAGAACAGGGATAATAATACTAATATAATACCTATTCAGATACAGATATTAAAATATTATTAAGAGAACAGGTGAAGAGTGGCTTAATTCACACCATTAACATGTAAACATGTTACATGTTACAAACATGCTCCTCACGTAATCCCTATACTAAAGTTTGAGATTTACTGGTATCAACAGACATTTAAGGCTAGGAACTGACTGTACCAAGATGTTAGAAGTTTAAGTAATACTGATCCCCTAACTAGATGGTCTGAGTCTCAGACAATGACATTTAAAAGGACATTTGGTTAGAAATAAAATCTGGAATCCACAGATAATGGCAGATGGTACCTTGGATTTAAAAGATACCATTTCAGTCTATATGTTTCTAGAAAAGAGTAATACAGGCACACACTAAAGCTGGGATGGCTAGAAAGAGGCTCTAAAAATGAGACTAGCTGGGGATAATTAGGAGTTAACATATGACACAAAGGGTTGACTTTGATTGTGAAAATCTTTCTGCACCAGCATATTCTATCCAAGTTAGACCAGGGGAATTCCCTGAAGAAATGGATTCAGTATATTATCTCAAGCTAGTTATCAATATATAATGTGGGTAGGTTCTATTATGTGCTTAAAGTAGTTTTTCAGCAGAAACTGAGACAGAGATCGGATTATGAGTGTGTATATAATGAGGCTACAATGAGCTACCAAGCTGATAAAATACAAACCTCTCTTTGAGCCCTCTCAAAGGAAGGCTATGCTTTCATGAAGGTATCAGACTAAAGAAAAAAAACCCTTTCCAGCCTCTGGACCCCAAAAAGAACACGAATATTGCTACTATTGAAAATACTAGCTGCAACAGGACAAGATCCTTTTGTAAAAGGGCAAGCTGTAGCTTTCTGCATAATTTAACTCTTGATCAGTCCTCCAAATAAATTTCCTGACAGGTAGAGGGCAGTATACTAAGCCGCTTGTATTTGGAAAGGACAGAGGTTGCCTCTCTCTAACGTGATGACATCACTACCAAACGCAACAATGACACATCTAAAATAAAAGGGATCCATGTGCCATCTGGTGGCAGAAAGCAGTAAAGCACACTGCTAGAAATAAAATATCAAATTCCTATGGTTGAGAAGAAAATTAAAACTTAATTCCTTTACCTGATGATGCAGTCCCTTAAATCTCCACCAGTAAGTCTTCTGTGGAAACTACATCAGCAGCCTTTGTGCAATAGTTTTAAAGTTTTGCCCCAGTTTAGCTCTATACTCCTAAACACTGGTTGTAAGCAAGCAGCAGCTCCTGATGCCTGACGTTTGGTGCATAGAATAAGAGAATGAAACTCAGACTAAAACAAACAAAATAACAAAAGGACTTGGAAGGCTGTCAGAAACAAAAGAAGAGTTTGACATGACAGATAACACCAAAGACAGCTTATTGCAAGGAAAAAAACAAAGTAACAGAACCAGAAGTTTAAAGCTGAAAGATATCTTTTAGGTTCATGTATCTCACTTTACAGAGAGAGTCAAGGTATGAAAGATAACCTTTGGTGCAATCTTATTAGTGGTCAGACTAAAACAACATATCACTTTTCCCCTACTAGACATTACCATAAATACTTTATTATTTTTGGTGGAAGTATAAATTACTACAATCTTGTACCTAGCAACTTGGGCCCAGAAATTTTATTTTTAAGAATTTACTGTGCAGAAATACAAGTTTGCAAAGACCATTAAAAACGGATGTTTCCTTCAGCATTGCTTGTAATAAAAACATGGAAAACTTATTTGTATTATATGACAGAATACAACTATCAGAAATAATGACACAGATCTATATGTAAGGACATCAAGATGCTAAAACATGTTAAGCAAAATACAAAACAGTATATACGTATAAGATCACACCAATTACATTAAAAAAGAAGTGTGTATACCCTCATGTTTCTGTAATTTTATTTTTAATTCCCTTGCCCCTTTTCCAGTAAAGTTTTATTCAAAAATTTACCTTTCTCACTTGAACTAAAGAAGAAAAGGGTTTTCCCATTCCTTTATTAGAATAACATATGCATATAAAAAGTATGATTTAACCACAGTCACTCTGGGGGAGGACACCTTTTTACCCTGTATTTCCAGTGTATTCTACATATTTGTTAAAAGGATGATAACAAATTAGTCCAGGAACTGGCTTTAGACAGGACCATGGTAACGGAGGAAGACAGAATTCTGCTAGGTAAAAGTAATGATGGAAGTCTTTGGAAGTTCCTTTTCTGATTGCTTCAATTTTGTCAGTGAAGTAGAAAGAAAACATCCTGAACTGAGAATGAGGATGAGGGAGGTTTGGGCTGTTGAGGAGGAAAAAAAGGTGTGAAATAACCTTTAGGAGAGCAGGAAATACAATGAATTTGTAATGCTTCAAATATGATTGCCTGGCAGTATCAAGGGGCAAGCAACTTCACAAATTAAGCAGACGAGAGTTGGGAAAAAGATCAGCCAGTGAGTTAGCAGGAAAAGTAAGTGTTTCCTGTCCTGAAAGCTAAGAGAAGAAAGTCTGTCAAAGGAGGGCCCAGTTGTGTGGTATTCTCCAGCCATGTTCAGTTGCACAGCTACAGGAGCAGCACAAAGACAGAAAAGGAATTAACCAGGATTGTGGTTTTGCCAATCGAGTATGAAATGAGAGAGATAATGGAAGAACAAAACCCAAGAGAAGATTATAATGATTAACCAAGAAATTTTAGCTCAGGGAAAGAGTGAAGTCATCAGAGGTGAAGGACAGTGAAATGCTGGTAGGACAAATGGATTAGCGGGGCTGGAGGACTGTTGGGGTCAGGATAGCAAAGGGAGTAAGGTAAAAAGATAGAACCTAGGTGGTATGACATGAGATCCTAGAAGGGGGGAATGGTTGAGGTAGGATAGAGGACAAAATCAGTAGAAGAATTCAAGGAACTGAAAGGCCAGAATATTGGTAGGATCATGACCTTTTCGTATAAAAATTCCTAAGAATTAAGTCAGAGGTAGTACTGGAGTATAGAAGAGTGGATATGAGTCAAGAGCTAAATTGTTCGAGAAATGAGGAGTAACGTGGGTGTCAGTGGATGACAACACGAAGAGAGAAAATGGGTGACATAACTTGATGTCATAAGATTTGAAGTTGTTGGTTTTTAGGAATTGTTTCCTTTTAGTAAAGAGGCAAAATGATCTGAGAGTGGCAATGAAGAACAAAGATTACATCTACCCCATCTCCAAGCCCACTGGGGTGAGGTCTATGAGAACAAAGAAAAACAACCACATGGGCTGGGCCTGGTGGCTCACGCCTGTAATCCCAGCACTTTGGGAGGCCAAGGTGGGTGGATCACCTGAGGTGAGGAGTTCAAGAGCAGCCTGGCCAACATAGTGAAACCCTGTCTCTACTAAAAATACAAAAATTAGCCAGGTGTGGTGGCGCACACCTGTAATCCCAGCTACTCGGGAGGCTGAGGCAGGAGAATTGCTTGTGACAAGGAGGCAGAGGCTACAGTGAACTGAGAGCTTGCCACTGCACTCCAGTCTGGCCAACAGAGCAAGACTCCATCTCAAAAACAAAACAAAACAAAACCACATAAGCAAGCAAAAGGGAACGTGGTATTGAAAGAAAACCAGGTTTCCAGTAGAGCAAAGTGAAAAAGGTTTTGCCAGTAATGGACCATGAATTCCAGAGGGTACAGTGGACCAGTTTCAGGAGCTTAGGTGGGATGGGAGGAGACAGAATAGGAACCACACAGAACCTTATCGCAATTAAACTATGGGAGATGATGGACGACCCAGGAGTCTGGGGCTGCCTGTGGTAAGTGACACAAACCAAGATAAATGGCATAATATTAGATCCAGTGGATTAAAAGAAAATGGTGATGGAAAGGTTGGGGTGTAGAGGGGTATATGAGGGGGTAGTTTAGGTTCCTTTTTTATATCACTAGTGACAGTGAGATGATAACCTGGAGGAGGTATGGTACTTTTTCCATGTGAGGAAGTTCTGGTAACCCCAGATAATAGGGATAGATCTATGTTTTTAAATCACAAGGGACTATTATCTGATATTATAGAACTTCCCAATTTCTTTGTGCTAGTAGTCTGACCCTACTCAAAACCCAAGAGAAGCTAAGTAATTAAAAGGTAAGACTCCCAACAAGTGTTCACTTGACTAGTACCTCTAGTCCTAATCCTACCGATTTGAGTGGAATAAGAAACTGATGGAACAGACATCTTTCTGCTAAGAGACTCACTGAACAAGGTAGAGCAGGCTGAACTCTCACAAAACCTTGCTGCTAAAGGTTAAAGCTGCAGAAGCTACAAAAATTCACTAATAAAGATGCAACTGGGTGAGTGCCACCTAGTGGACAGAAGAGTATCACAGGGGAAAAAAAAAAGACCCTCAGATTCTTTTTGGGAAAGGGGCTCCTGCTGAAGCCTGAAGCAAGAAAATTATGTCAGGGCAGCAGACAGGTAAACCTATCTGTTACGGCTAACAGTTCTGACTTCTGGAACAACAGTACTGGACCCACACAGTCAAATGCTAATTAGAATACTGTTATTTTTTAATAAAATTCTCAGTTCTTAGTGAAGGTCTTTTTAGCCAGAGTTTTTTCTAAATTACTGCCATTAAATATTTGGAGAACTGTTCTGATGCTCACAGTTCACATAACACACCTCTTACTTTAACAAGTCTAATGTTCCATATTGTTTCTGGAAGGAAGGAATAAACCTAAAAATAAAAGTCACTGTACTACTTACTTAAGACATGAGTTATCACTCACCATGCTATGGTTCAAGAGGTGGTAGTGTAATGATCACATAAACAACAAAAGACAGCGAAGAGAAGAAATGCAAAATGAAAAACTAATTTATCTTGTACATACAAATAATGAGCTGCCTAAGGCTACTATAGCAATGAAAATGCTCCCTTGGAGAAAATGAAACAAAAAAAAAAAAAAAAGAAAGAAAGAAATTTAACTATTGGACCTGTTTCCAAGAAATTCAAAAAGAGTCAACAAAGAGTCCATGATAAAAGACTCCTTGCTGATCACTATAAGGAAAGTGAGAATGTGAAAAAGGACCAGAAGTTTTATGGCACTGCCTATCAAAAGTAAATTCAAAATATTCCCTGGCAGGGAATTAAGTTAACTGATTAAGTAAATACCTCATTTATGGGAAACAAAGCCTTCAGAAACAAGACACTAATCCTTAAAAGAGAAATAATGTGTAAAAGAATCTGGAGTATAAAATTCTAGGACCAGTTCCTGTCTCTCAGCTCTTCTCTTGTAAAAAGGCACACATATTCTGCTTCAGAATATGTGTAACAGGAGACTTTTCACTACAAGAGGCAGATGTGCAGAGTGAGACAGGTGCTTTCTTCAATGCCCATTCTTGGAGGGGCCAGTAGGTATATTGAAGGTTTTAGGTATCAATAAAACATAAGGGGGATACAGGCATGCTTAACAAATAGCAGAGTTGTGTTTAGCAAGCAAGAGACGAAATAATGCAATATGATGAAAACCTAGTGTCCAAATAACTTCTTCATCAATACTGGCAACCACCTGGACTGAAATCATCTAAGCAGTGCTTCTACTAGATAAACATGTCTTATTTCTTCAACTGGATTAGTTTTGCTAGAGTTGAATACAATCAGAATATGCCTTCTCTTTTATAACCCTAAATATCTAGTATCTCACTTACTTTTTAAATCTATTATTGTTCCCTTTTTTCTACTCAGTCACTGCCAACTCAAGGACATTTGCGTCTGAATGAATGAAGTGGTTCCTGAAGGCAGCATATCCCCTTTCTTGCAGCTTTTGTCTGGATCTAAGCTTTCAGAGGCTCTTAGGGCAAGTACATACACACTTCTAAGAAGTAGAAGGCTAGAGCAAGGACTTTGGAGTCACTGTTTGGAGTCTGAATTCTGACACTTTTTATACAGTTTGGAAAAAGTTATTTAACCTATGTCACTACTTCATCTGGAAGATGAAATATTTACAAGGTTGATAATGAGTAGTTATCTATCATTTAATTATATCATCAATATCAAGACTATGAATGAGAGACTTGGTAACTGACACTGGCTTCAGTATTCAAACTGAACTGGTTCAATATTCAATTCAGTATTCAAGAATCACTTTTAAAAAGTAGTAAGGATGGCCGGGTGCAGTGGCTCATGACTGTAATCCCAGCACTTTGGGAGGCCAAGGTGGGCAGATCATCTGAGGTCAGGAGTTCAAGACCAGCCTGAACAACATGGTGAAACTCCATCTCTACAAAAATACAAAAATTAGCTGGACATGATGGTGGGTGCCTGTAATCCCAGCTACTCAGGAGGCTGAGGCAGGAGAATCCCTTGAACCCGGGAGGCGAAGGCTGCAGTGAGTCACAATCGCGCCACTGCACTCCAGCCTGGGCGACAGAGCGAGACTCTATCTCAAAAAAAAAAAAAAAAAAAAAAGTCGTAAGGATGAAGATCTTTTTCTGAAATATAAATACTAGAGATGTTTAAAGCACTGAAGTAAAGTATACTTGCTGTCATACTGAGGAGATCTGGGTCTTCTGAGTGCTTGCAGTTTTTGAGAGCTTGAAATTCCTTATCTGACAAAAACCTAAACTCTAAATAAGAAGCACAAAGATCTTTTACTAAAGTTTTCTTTTTATTGGACTTTTGTGACTAAGGGGGCCACTTTGGTATTTAAAAAAATACTACCATATCCCAATTCATAATGAGAATATAATGCCAAGGAAGACCACTAAACTGTATAAAACCCAACTACAATTAATAGGAATACAAATGCACCGAATAAAAAGATGGGGATGGGGGTTGGGGGAGAAAAGGGGCCCAGTCAGTATTCATTTACAATGGCACTAAAAGTGCAGAGCCCAGACTCAAGAGAGAAACTTATGCCAGAGAACAACATAGGGATTCTGTGAACTTACAAATTAGAAAATCATTTAATTTTGACTTTGTCAACTAGTCTTTATTGATATACTAATACAGTATATGTGGTTACCATCACAGTATTTTAATTAAGAGAGTGGAATTAATCCCTTAGGTTGGACTTTGGCATGGAAGGTGACAATTTTCTTAGAGGAAAAGGCCATTTTGACCTGAATGACAGGGCAACAAGACAGATCTGAGCATTATGGTCTTATACTCCTAGATACACACACACACATATGTAACTAGGGGCCATCAAGGCACCTCACAATCTGTTAGACTCTTTATTAGAACAAAGTGCAGCCTGTTTCCATCAGATCACTTTAAGGAAAAAAATAAGAATTGCCTTTAAAAATACTAATTGACTAGGGGGAGGCGGGGAAAATAAATGCTCCAAAGTTGCACTTAATTTTCATCACTAGGGTCATAGTAAGCCTCTAAACAAACAAAAATGCTGGAAGAAGATGAAAATATGAAGTTACTGGGCTATAATTGTCATTATACATGACAAGATCTTTTAAATACTATCTCAGGGGAAGTAACTACAAGTACTCTATCACAAGGTAGCACAAAACCACAAGAATTAGGAAGTGAAGAAAGAAGAGGGCAAAGTAGATCAGCTCTTGTAAAATAAAAGGAACCATACGAAGGCTTTAAAAAGAAAATCAAGAATTTATACAGAAAAAATGGACCAGAAGTCAAGACTCCTGGTTCTGATCACATAACCTTGGGAAAGCTACCTAACTGTTCAGAGTCTATATATGCTACAGAATGGAGATGATACACATCCTGCCTGTCTCATAAGGCTTCTTTGCATATCAAATAGGGTCATATATGTTAAGGCACTATGAAAATTGTAAAACAGCATAAATGTAAGGTAATAGTATTATTGCTTACGTTGTCCTTCACCTTCTAAAGAGATTAAGTATGTGGTAGTTTAACGGGAAGCAAACTTTCTTCCCTATTAGTTAATGCCAAAGCTATTGGTCCTTTTGAACTCCAGGTGAGGAAAACAAAAACAAAAACAAAAAACACCTAGCAAAGACAAGTCAACCCTCAATCCCTGGTCTCAGTTTTCTAATGAGAAATTCCTTTGTATCTATTTCATCTTTTTCTCTAATGTTCAAGAGACAAAACTAAAAGGCTGTTTTGTATTCTTACCTTTGGAAGCTGCAGGAGCAAAGTGCCAGGAGGGAGAAGGCATCCAATATTGGAAAGAAATGGAAGGAAGAAAAGGAATCACATATGGTTCTTTGTTACTGTAGACAGTCACTCAGTCACCCAAACTGTTAAAAGACTCTATCCAACCCTTATTAATTATGTACTTAGAACTGGAAATTGCACCTTAAGGCAGTGCCAGAATCTGTTCAGAAGTATCATCAAAATGGGCCCAAATCAAGCTCTGTCACTTTAATCTCATATCCCTAACAAGTTATACTGATACAAAATACCTACATACAACAGTTCTCTTTCCCAAACCAAGTAACTCCATAATATTTAATACAAAAACATCTTTTCTTTCTTTTGAATGAGAAAATCCACCAGTCTTCCATCCAACATACCCTTCCTATCTTCACCCAGGGAAGGGAAGGGAATAGGAAACCTAATGAAAAAATATTCTAAACCCTACACTGGACCTTTGCATCAAAGAGGAAGGTACTCACTCTTGGTCTGAGCAGAGAAGGTAAGGGTAAGTTTGGCGAAAAGTTCATTGTTCTCAAAGCGGTCCTCCTTCACCTTTGTCCAGAAGCAGTCCTGGGAGAGGTCCTCAGCCACAAGCTGTGGATAAAGGCAGGGTGTTAAGAATTAGTAAACTGAGCCCTGTACTTTCCGTCCTAGAAAACGGATGAGGCTGTAAAATAGGTGGCTGGCTGATTATCAGCAATGTCTTACTAGAATAAGACTAACTTGAGGCACAGAATAGCTGTGGTGGGACTAGGAGAGAATACTTCCAGTTCATCTGTTAATTGGTGATTATTCAAGAACTAGATTCATATATACTACGTATCCTCCTCCTAACTCCAAATCCTCTAGCTTCATAACCATTAAGGCTTTATTTCAGAGAAGTCTTGCTCATCATTATATTTTTCCCGCCAGTTTGGCTAACTGTGCCAAATTTGCTTATTTTATGAGCAAATCCCTAAGGTCCTTTATATTAACTTGGTTTCTAGAAGCAAAAGGCTAACTCACTCAGGATCACAGGCGTCTCAAACACATCATGGGAACAATACTGTGCATGCAAATATGGCCTGTGTAGGCCAGGTGCAGTGGCTCACGCCTGTAATCCCAGCACTCTGGGAGGCCAAGGTGGGCGGATCACAAGGTCAGGAGTTCGAAAGCAGCCAGACCAACATGGTGAAACCCTGTCTCTACTAAAAATACAAAAATTAGCCAGGCATGGTGGCATATGCCTGTAATCCTAGCTACTCGGGAGGCTGAGGCTGCAGTGAGCAGAGATTATGTCACTGCACTCCAGCCTGGGCAACAGAGCAAGACTCCATCTCAAAAAAAAAAAAAAAAATGGCCTGTGTAACTCACATCCTGTGGAATTGGGATAGGAGAGTGGATTCATAAATCCATGACTTTGGGATCAGCACAATTATCAGTAGTTTGCAGACTGGTGAATGACTATTATCAAACTGTGTGTTACCATGGTATTCACAGCCTCAGAGAAAAGGCAAAAAACATTAAGTATAAGTTAAGATTAAATTTAGAGTACAGGGTTCACAGAACTCTCCGTGGTGATGTATGGAATAAAGAAGATGCCTAATATCTGCTGAATAAACATAAGCATGAAACTTAAAGATAGAAAGATGAAAGCCTTAAGGAAGGCGCAGCCCATCCATGCACAAAATACAAAGTAGAAAACTGAAACTGTTTGTTAAGATTGACTGGTGAAGAAATAGACAGAAACTCTTACCTTGGACCAGTTTGGCCTCCGGAGCTGCACCTCTGGCTTATAAAGCTTTTTGGGGGTTAATCCAAATGGCAGAACTGGGGCTGCAGGAACTCCAAATCCAAATGGGGGAGGTGGAGGCATACCCATTCCGGGTGGAGGTGGAGGAATGCCAGGGCCTCCAGGAAATGGAGGAGGTGGAGGGATTCCAGGACCACCAGGAAGAGGGGGAGGAGGAGGTGGCATTCCTGCTCCTCCAGGCAAGGGAGGAGGTGGGGGGGGGATTCCAGCACTCCCAGGCAAAGGAGGTGGTGCGGGGGGGATTCCAGCACTCCCAGGCAAAGGAGGAGGTGGGGGGATGGCAGTACCTTCAGACAAAGAAGAGACTGCAGGGATGCCAACATCCCCAGGCAAAGGAGGGGGTGGAGGGATGCTAGCATCCCCAGACAAAGGAGGGGGTAGAGAGGTAGCAGTACCTCTAGGTAAAGAAGGGGGTGAGGAGATGCAAACACCCCCAGGCAAAGGAGGTGGTGGAGGAGGAGGAGGAGGAGGAGGAGGAGGAGGAGGAGGAGGAGAAGTGGTACTATCCCCAGGGGCAGATGGTGGTGGAATAATAGTGCCAGAGTCACCAGGTAAAGGAGGGGCAGGGGGAACAGTAGCACTACTAGGAACAGAAGGAGCTACAGTAATAGCTGCCACAGAGAGGGACGCCATTTCTTTCTTGGCATCTTCCAGTTCCTTTGTCAGCTTGGCAACCTACAGAAATAACATCAATGTGAGTACTTCTCACCCCACTTCAGGGACTACTGGGACTGGAAGGAACCTAATAAACGACTTAATCCAAACTTCTCATGTTATAAATGGAGGAACTGAGAGGAGTCAGAGAGATGACATGATCACCTAAAGTCACACTGCTTAGCAGCAGAGCCAAAACTAGAATTCAGGTCTTCATGTTCTTAGTTCAACATGCTTTGTATTAAGAAGACAATTTCAACTTTTATGTTAAACTCTCCCTTGATAAGAAAATGTAAAGGTCAAGTAAATCAAACGTTCTAGTTATATAACTAATATATGTGCTACACAGATGATTATATAACCACATAAGTAATCAAGTTATCAGATCAAAGATCTTTTAAGTATTTACTACTGCAGAGAGAGTGTGTAAGGATAAATCTGTGCAGAGATGACTGAAATAACAGGAAATTAGCCAATTTTTAACAGTTTAGTTTTTATTCCTAATTTATTAGGAGACTTATTACCTTTATTTCTGGGTGGTAATGCAACTTACTTTATCTTAATGTTTTTCTGTATTTTCCAGATTTTCTGTCTTATGTATTACTTACCCCCAACACAAACCAAAAACCAGTATATTATTTTAAAAATATGCACCATGTAACTAGATTACCTATTAGTAGCTGAACCTTCCCTAGGAGCGAGATGACTGACTCCTGTTCCAAGCCATGTGCATCCTGAGGTTACAGGTCATTCTGCCTTCCCTGCTCAGGCATTACCTCTCCTGTGAGCTGGGACACCTCTGCTTCCAGGTCCTGTTTCTCTGTGGCAATTTGCTGCTTTTCAGAATGCAGTGCATCTTTTTCTCCATGAAGATCTTGAAGCTTCTGCTCAAAGTCACTTTCCATCTTTTTCATTTCCACCTGTAGCTCATGTCGGGCTGTTAACTCTGAGTCCAACTAGAGAAAAAACAAATCAGGCTCCCAGCAAGCTCTCCATCTCAGTAAGAAGCACAAGTATTATTACCCATAATTCTCCCTACCTCCTCTTTTGCCCGGGGGTGCTGGAATCCCCCCCACTGCCTCCTGTTCTGGGCCAATACTTGATTTACAGAGCTCATAAATCCAGGCCATGCTTGGGGAAAAAAGCACCATGATTCTGACCTTAAAATCAAGGTTTGGCTGGGTGCAGTGGCTCACGCCTGTAATCCCAGCACTTCGGGAGGCCGAGGCAGGTGGATCACCTGAGGTCAGAAGTTCGAGACCAACCTGCCCAACATGGTGAAACCTTGCCTCTACCAAAAATACAAAAATTAGCCGGGCATGGTGGTGGGCGCCTGTAATCCCAGCTACTTGGGAGGCTGAGGCAGAAGAACTGCTTGAACCTGGGAGACAGAGGTTGCAGTGAGCTGAGATCGCACCACTGCACTCCAGCCTGGATGACAGAGTGAGACTCCGTCTCAAAAAAAAATAAATAAAAATAAAAATGAAAATAAAACAAGGTTAAAGGAGAGGGGAATCAGTTCATTTCCACAGATTCCCTATTTTTATAGTTAAAAAAAAAAGATTTTAAAGGTATTTAACGAGGACAACCACGGTAGTACAATCCCAATATTCTCTAGGATCAAAAACCTATTAACCACAATAAGAGTTCTTAAAAACTGAAGAGAAAAAAAGAACTCAGATATCCTCTAGTTCTATTGCTCTAGGGACCCCAGTTCCTATTGTTCTAGGGGTAAGAGGCCTAAAATGCCAAGCAAACCTGAGAGTGCCATTACTATTACATGAGTATCAGCTGTCTTTCTTTTCCTGCCCAGTAGCCCAAGAACTGAAAGCCCACCACTAGAGCTCCCTATGAAGACATCCATATCACTTTCTCCAATGACTACCCTATACTGGAAAGGTTTCCCCTGGGAACTACACTATTGGGTGCTAAACACTTCCAAAATACCACAGAAGAAAACTGTCTCATAGATCAGGAAAATAATAATTCTCAAAGAAAGATATACTCAAACACATGTTTTTGGTCTCTCATATGCACCTTCTTTTCCAGCTCTGCAGCTTTGGCTTCAGATTTCTCCACCTTTGTCTTATCAATCATTTGATCTGAAAAGAAGAAGAGTCAGTAAGTAAAGCTCCTAATTCTCTTGGTCTATTTCTTTCACACTACGCCCTTCCAAATAACAGTCTTTTTGATCATTTTTATTATCTTTCTTAATGTTCTGCACTAGACAAAGAAATGGAATTTTCAGTTAAGTTCAACATGTAATCTGAGTGTGCGGTAAGGCCACCATGCTGGGTGGCATGAAGAATGCCTATGAGTGATACTTTTGACTCTCTGAGACCACCAGGAGTTCCTGCAAAAGGTGCTGGTGTGTGTTTTATGTAAAAATAAACTAAAGACCTATGGATTCCTAGCAAAGATGCTGGTTATGACCTAAGAAAGGACAAAAATAGAACTATCTGGGGACTGGAAAAGTATCTTCTCTGACATTTTCACTGAAACAAGATGCAAAGTGAAAGGAAGAAGCAATACTTGGAGGAGCCAGATAGAAAAGTATGCTTACCAATTAATCCCTCAATCTCAATCTGGAGGTGCCGGCACTTGAAGTCAGGATCAGCCCCGTTCTTGTGCAGAACTATCTGGGAAATACATTCTTCAATCAACTTATAGTACTGAGGTCTACAAGAGAATAAAACAGGGTCATCGAAGGAAAATCAAAATATAATTTTCAGAAGTATTCAGGCCCAAGAAAACTTAATTGCTCTGACAACTGAGAGACCTGGAAAAACTTTTGTAAAGTCAACACAAGTATCGCTGCCATGCTAAGAAAACTCCTTTTTCCACATCAGCTACCCTACCCTATCTACTTCAGATAATCAAAACTTCTTGCCATCTGCTCCTAGTGCCAATACTTTCCCATCTAAAAATTTGCGTTTGATCCTTCCTGTGATGGATAGTGCTATTGCTAAATCTATACTTCGAGGAAACTAGAAAGAATTTTAAATTGCCACTTCTCTTTGCTAACATCTTCATCCTATTTACCTACTCCCCTCCAAAAACAGAAGAGCATTTCACCTTATACACTCTGACCTCTTCCATAGGGATGCCTTTGAGTTGGATTAAAGAAATAAGACAACTTCCTTTATATCTGTGACTAATGAACCCTAATCTTGGGTCTTTGTCTTTACATTTTCCCTTTACAGAACAATCTTTGAATTTAAGGAATTCACTCTCTCCACTTACGCTCAAATTCAAAACTTCCCATAAGCACACCATCTTACCTGGCCTCATAGTCATTTCGGACCAAGAGTAAGTGCTGCAGGATGGAAAGGAAGTGTGGCTCTGCCTTTGAATCCTTCACTGTGTTTAAGAGAATCTGAAAGACTTCATTAAAGTCAGTGGAAAAGGGAAATAGGCTAAGGAAAGCAAATATGTAGAAATTATGTTTGACAGGTGGCTTATTTAACTCTTGAAAAAGCTAGGGAAAAGTAGAAAGACACCACTTCCATTCTACTGGCTGTTCTTCCTGTAAACATCACCAGAAACTTTAAGCTTTCTAAAACGTCCTTTAAGGGACCAGTGAGTTGGGTGGTACTATACACACAGAGGATTCCTAGTAAGTATTTGGCTTGAAGATCAGGCAGTAGACAGAAACTAAGAGGTAACTGCCTCAAAGTCACTTACTGAAAATATTAACAGGTAACTAAATTACTCCCTCTGTCAGTCCAAACATCTCTAAAAGCCAGTTCTACATCTTAGTAAGCTAAGCTATCACATTCTAGGAAGTTTACACTGATTTTGATGGCTTCCATGCTCAACGACCCACAGATCACCTTTACTGACTTCCCTGGTCTATGATAAGGCAAGTAAAGCCAGCAGCAATAAAAATACACCTGCCTTATTTAATGAGAAGACACATAAGCCTGATGCTCTGTTCTGAGTCATCATCTCCCAAACCATTCCACACAGGGATCAGGGAACTAAATACAATGAATGTCTCATCTGCCTTGAACCTAGTCAGTAAAAGGATATTCCATCTCCATGCGAATGTCATCCAGCCGTCCCTTCAGGTCATAGGAATCTTCTTCCCCTTGTTCATCAAACACATTTAGTTGCACTCTCATATCTTCATTTTCAATCTCTCGAAGGTCCTGTCAACAACAAAAGTAGAAGTCAGGGAACCCAAAAGTATCCTCTGTGGTTAGAAACCTAAGCTTTTCAACCTGGTTTTTAAATGAAAACCAGAATTATCCCAGGGATTATTGGGGCTGTAGAGCAAGAAGGAACCAGTCTAGCCTTTCTAATGAAGTGTAATTTCTTACCTGCAACACCTGATGTAGCCCCAAACGCATCAGTTCACTTCTGATGTGAACTCGGAAGTCAAGTTCCTCCGCTGGTGTGATGAGAGCATTGATCAGCTGTAGGCATCCAACCTAAAATAAGAAAATTCAGCAGCTATGTCAATGCTAACTCCTGGAGATCAAGAATCCATTTTCTTTACATGCATTCTTAGGTCCCCAATACAACCTGACAGATACAGTACAAAAACTCTAAAGATGACTTTTCTACTATAGCAATGAGACCTGGTTTGAGTACAGATCCGGAGAGCCTCAACTCTAAACGGTTTCAAGGATTTGAGAGTATATGTTACTGTAGGTCTCGGTTTTCCTAGATTGTAAATGGATATCATGCCTTTTTCCATCTCATAATGAGGGAAACAGTTCATTCTTTACCTTCTTAGAAAGAAGGTTAATTATTCTCCCTTCATAACAGATTCTGAAATGTAAAATATATAGTTGGGAGCCACTCCATGTATTTTATTAAAAGGTCAAATGAATTTAAGTCTGTCCATCTTGAATTCTATTCTTGGGCCCAGTTTCAGGGAATATACATGCCTTCAGTGCAATAGTGGTTCCACTTTTTAATCCATCCAGCAGTGGCTGGAAACGTTCCACTTCATCCATCTCAGCTCTTTCTGTCATTGCCTCCAAAACCCTTTCATTCCTGCCCAAGAGAAAGGAAACGGAGAGAACCTTCCAGGTACTCTGACACAGACACGTATAATGAGTAGATTACACAGGGGCACAGACCAATTAGGAAACAGGACATTATCAGTGTTCCAGATTTCTCACATTATTATTCTCATAACTCAGTTTCCAGAAACTGCTGAAAGCTAAGGACCATCTCTTCAGGGAAATGCATTCCCTATAATCCATCCCTAGGCTCCTGTCCATAAATACCAAATCAAGTCCCTTATTCCATGAAGTATAAATTGATACAACTTTTGGAGGGGCATTTAACAGTACTAATCAATTTCTCATGCACGTAACATATAGTCTACTTCTAGAAATGTATCCAACATATGGGCATAAATGTGAAAGAAGATATGCACAAGGATGTTCACTGCAGTATCGTTTGTAAAAATGATCACCTAGAACAGAGAGTGAAATCTGCTTTAAAAAATATCTGTAAGTTGGCTGGGCGCAGTGGCTCACGCTTGTAATCCCAGCACTTTGGGAGGCCGAGGCGGGCGGATCACAAGGTCAGGAGTTCGAGACCAGCCTGGCCAATATGGAGAAACCCCGTCTCTACTAAAAATACAAAAATTAGCCAGGCGTGGTGGCGGACTCCTGTAGTCCCAGCTACTCGGGAGGCTGAGGCAGGAGAATCGCTTGAACCCAGGAGGAGGAGTTTGCAGTGGGCCGAGATCGCGCCACTGCACTCCAGCCTGGGGAACAGAGCAAGGCTCCGTCTCAAAAAAAAAAAAAAAAAAAGAAAACAATCTGTAAGTCCAGCAACAGGGGAATTGTTAAATAAATTATAGGCCATACATACATGTATATGGAATATTAAATAGCTACTAAAGATAATAAGGTAGATCTGTAAGTACCGACATAGAAGAAATGTCCAAGATCTACTATTAAAAAGAAACAGGTTGAAAAGAATGATTTAGCTTTGGTTAAACCAAATCCCTCATCAATAATAAAAATCTATCCTATATATGCAGTTGGTTTTATAGGCATAAGTGTCATTCCTCAGCTCTTAAGATACTATCTTTTACGGTGGCAGATGTCTAGAATCAAGGGAACGCAATATGTTTGTCTATGCTTAGGAAACGTTCTATGAGACTATACCATGCCATTAACAGTCATTCTCTTTGCAGAATAGGATTTGGCAAAGGGATGAGGCAGTTAAATTTTACTTTATATACTTCTATATTGTCTGAATTTTAAAAATAACATTGTGCCACTTCTGAATTTAAAAAAAAAAAAAGAATAGTAAAAAGAAACCCTCATCCCAGACAATACAGATATTAATGGAGATAGAGGAGACATTTTGCTATACCTCTGATGACCAGTGGAACATTCAGGATAGCACCCATCACTTAGGAATTGTTCTTAAATGTTAAGATGCTTAGTGTTCACTTCTGGGAAGAAACACAATCTTACCTAGTATTTATGACCGAGAGGACACCCAACCAACTCAATTGTCCTCTGAACTAAGAGAAAATGATAAAATTGAAAATGGAGAAGAAAAATTATTCCAGTCACATACATGTCCTCTGGCTGTGGTAGAATACAAAGAGCAGAAAGCAGCTTAGCTGCATCAATCATCATGTTGGGAACAGCAGGATCCATGGCTCTGACCAGCAGTAGGATTCCTTCTTCTGTCTCCAACATGGTCTTGATTCCAAACTGGTAGGACCAAGAACAAAGAAAGGAGGCTGAAAGACGAAAACATCTAACTGGGGCACAAGTTTAGGGGTTGTTATGGGTTGAATGGTGTCCTCTTCAATTCCAGTGTTGAAGTCCCAACTCCCAGTACCTCAAAATGTAACCTCATCTGGAAATATACTCATTGCAAATATAATTAGTCAAGCTACAATGAAGTCCTACTGGGGTAGAAAGGGTCCTTAATCCAATATGACCAGTGTCCTTATAAAAAGAGGAAATTTGGATATGGATACATACAGAGGGAGAACACCATGTGATCACATAGGCAGAGATCAGGATGATGCATCTACAAGATAAGGAGTGCCAAGGATTGCCAGCAAGCTACCAGAAACTAGGAGGGGTATGGAACATATTATCACATACAGCTTCAGAAAGAACCAACCCTGCTGGTACCTTGGATTTTGAAATTCTAGCCTCTAGAATTGTGAGATAATAAATTTCTGTTAAGACACCTAATTTTGTGGTACACCAGCAAACTAATACAGGGGTAGAATACTTTTCCCAATATAATTAGAGATGAACATACCAAAATAATTTTCTAGGAGGCACAACAGAATTAGATGTCTTCCAAGAATAAAAGTCTTTGATTTATATGTTTCTTGTTAATTCTCTCCCCCCTAATCCAATGGAATAAGTTAATTATAACAAAATTAAATAATGAGGAAGAGAGATTTGTCCTCAGAGGCACATGACTGTGGGCTCCCTGGGTTGAATTACTAAACAGACAAAAAGAAGATAAAAATGGAGCAACGGTCTAGAAGAAAAAAGAAACAGGAAATAAAACAAATATTGCAGAAACAATAACTACAGGTCAGGAAATTCAAGAATTAGCAAAATAAAGTAAAGAAACAGAGGCTGGGCGCCGTGGCTCACGCCTGTAATCCCAGCACTTTGGGAGGCCAAGGTGGGCGGATGACAAGGTCAGGAGATCGAGACCATCCTGGCTAACACAGTAAAACCCCATCTCTACTAAAAATAAAAATAAAAAAAATAGCCGGGCGTGGTGGCGGGTGCCTGTAGTCCCAGCTAGTCGGGAGGCTGAGGCAGGAGAATGGCGTGAACCCGGGAGGTGGAGCTTGCAGTGAGCCAAGATCGAGCCACAGTACTCCAGCCTGGGCAACAGAGCGAGACTCCATCTCAAAAAAAAAAAGAGAGAGAGAGAGAAACAAAATTGAGCCTGTCCTCTGAAACAGAAGTTAGAACTGAGAAAAAAATATCCATAGAAGCATATATATGTGGCAATGAAAAACAGTTATGATACTAAAAGAGAAAGCTAGAAGTCCTGAACCTCATATTCCTAGTTCCTCTTTTGGTTTGTCAATAGAAGAGAAAGAACAGGCGTCCAGATGGGGTTTGGAATGAGAATGGGAAAAATCTTACCTTGTTGTTCATAAAAGCTTTCAAGCAGCGAATGATCTCATGCTTGTTCCGGCTATCGTAACTCCTGTATATAGAAGACATAATCAGTGAGGTCCCTTTATTCTCTACCCCTTTCCCATTTTTAATCTTGCAAACAAGGTTCTTAGGAATAATAGCCCCATCTAGCAGATGAGTAAATTTTAGGAAATAGCACTTTGCCCAGAAACACTGAAGAAAGTAGATAACTGAAGAGGGATCTTCACCATCAAAAAATCTGGCTGATCCTCTTGTAATCCAAGAATTTAGTATTACATTAAAACCTTCTTTTTAACTCTCCCTAGGCTCCTAAATGCTAAATTCTATCAGGATAACATCCCATCTATTGCTGCTTGCCTTGCTACTAGAGGTTTCAAGTCTGAGAAGATATATGCAGGTCTTGGCCATGTATTTTGTTTCAGAAAGATTCCAGGGAAGTACTCTGCTTCAGGCTGGCTTCAAGGTAGCCTAAGAGAGTCCAAGGTATACCTAAAATTATTCCAACCTTGAAGACTGTCACAATACTAGTCCCAAGTATATTATAACACCTCCAAATGGATATTACCCAGACCAGATTACACGGCAGCACTAAATCAGATTTTATTTCCAGATTGAAAAAGAACCAGTGATGGGAGACTAATAATATTATGTGGTATATATTGAAGTTATCCAACATGAAATTTAAGTTCCTCCTCCCTTTCCTATATCTATAATCATCATTCATCCTCTAGTCACCACTATGATAAACCCCTTCTTGGCTAACAGTACATTCCCCTAGCCCACAACTTTA
Organism: Pongo abelii; assembly: GCF_028885655.2. Classification (NCBI taxonomy): domain Eukaryota; kingdom Metazoa; phylum Chordata; class Mammalia; order Primates; family Hominidae; genus Pongo; species Pongo abelii. The sequence continues at coordinate 149,944,828 of NC_071989.2, forward strand.
CATTTAACTGCTACTTTCTCCTTCAGAGCAAATAGCCAAGTCCCCTGTGACTCTCCAACTTGAATTTGCAAAGACTTGGAAGTCCTCACCCGGCAGTCTCTTCTTTCTCATCATGAAGTCGTTTAAGAATGTCCAATAAGGAGGCCAAGCCTTCAGCACCAAATGTTTGCACCCAACTGTAAGGAACAGAGAGAGGCAATGCAATATCAAATCAATAAATACTTATTTGCCAAACAAAGTTGATCCTGACAACTTTCTACTCCCAATTCAGACTATTCTCATGCTTCCCTGGCTCCTTTGATCTTCAATCACCACCAGTGAAGTCCAACATTTGGCTCCTACTCCTGTTACCTCTTCAGAATCCTCACCTGACAGGGTTGTTGTTGAGAGACACACGAAGGGACTCCAGGCAGCTGAGCAGAGGCATATCCCGCAAGCCTGACCTCAACTCCTGAATATACATCATGGCAGACTTAGAGCTCTCCTTCTGGCTCATGCCCTAGACAGGAGGCACAGACAGAGATTAGTAATGGTGGACCCAGTCATAAATTAGGGACTAGTATTAGTCAACAGAGTTTATACTTTATTTTTATTTTTTATTTTTAGCAGAGACAAGGTCTTACTACGTTGCCCAGGCTGATTTCAAACTCCTGGGCTCAAGTGATCCTTCTGCCTCAGCCTCCCAAAGTGCTCAGATTACAGGAGTAAGCCACCACGTCAGGCCACGTTTATCAGGGCAGATACCCATCTCACACACCACCAAAATATGTGAGACTTAGAACTGCTTATCCCATTCCCTATATTTACATACTTCATGAAAATTTAACCAGGCAAAATGTATGTAAGAATGGTAACTAAATAAGACAGTAAAAAGTGAACAGGCTTATATAATGGAATGAAACAGAATTGACGCAGACATAAAATGTTACATAAAATTGGCAAAAAAAAAAAAAAAAAAACAGGTCCAAGACAAGGGCACAGTCTCCCATGTCATGGGTACCTGTCCCAGGACTCACAGCCTTGGAGGTGTACAAGTATTGGGACACCATCTCCCTCTTGATGATGATGTCCTTCTCCCTCAAAGGTTGCTGCTTCTCCTCATTCAGGTTCATATCCAGCTAGGAGAGGGAGAAAAAAGAGAAAAAACAAAATTGTCTCAAATTCTTTACAAATTTTTAGTGTTTAATATTAGTATGCTTAGTGAAGAGTTGAGTATGTAAAATGCTTGAGTAAATAAATCTTTTTGATCCCTAGAAATTTAAGCTATTACAGCTGATGAAAATTCCTCAAAGATAAGTATAGTTAACATTTTAGTATAAATCTCTATAGACATATACACACTTTTTTTCTCTGAGAAAAATGGACTCAATATAAATGAAAGATTTATTTTGTATTATTGAAAGAAAACCACACACAATGCTTTCTGCATCAAGGATAGACCTTAAAAATCTCTTCAGACTGAAGCACTGGATGAACAGCATAATCTAAACACAAGCAAAATCAACAGCAACAAACTCTGCACCAACTCTATGGCCTACAAACCCATTACCCCTGGTTAACTCAGTCCCTGTACAAACTCCTTTCCCACAAAGAAAGAACTGGAAACTCTATGATAAAGCAGAGGCCCCCGACAGACATAATCCGATGTACGTTTGGGGAAAGGCTCTGCTTGACCTTTCTACGTATATAACAACCATGTGTCCAAGCCTAGTACCTTGGTGGGCACAAATTTAGCCCTAATAATTCCAAAATGTTATTTGAATTGAGAAAAATATGAATGGGGGGATGTATTCTGTTTCTTCTGCAAGCAGCAAAATTAATCTGAAGTTTTTGTGACTTAATTCCTGGTGTTGTTTTTTTTTTTTTTTTTTGAGATGGAGTCTCACTCTGTCACCCAGGCTGGAGTGCAATGGCACAATCTTGGCTCACTGCAACCTCCACCTCCCAGATTCAAGTGATTCTCCTGCCTCAGCCTCCTGGCAGTAGCTGGGATTACAGGCGCCCGCCACCACACTCGGCTAATTTTTGTATGTTTAGTAGAGACAGGGTTTCACCATGCTGGCCAGGCTGGTCTTGAACTGCTGACCTCCTGATCCACCCACCTCGGCCTCCCAAAGTGCTGGGATTACAGGTGTGAGCCACCACCGCCAGCCAGATGCATTTTTCCTCTTGCAGATAAACTGAACACAGAAGTTACAAAATGGTGGCCCTCAAGTTAAGTCAAACCCAAAGATAAAATGTTTCACTTGGCTAGCTCAACATTTTAAATCTGGGGGACCTTACATAAAGATACAGATCTCTAGTAAAACAGCACCAAAGGATTCATCCATCAAATTTCATGTTGTGGGAAACTCTACAGGTCAAACAAACGGTTTTTCAACAATTTTTTTTTTTAGTATCAATAGTAAGGATAAAAGAAAAAGAGGAGCAGTGGCTCATGCCTGTAATCCCAGCACTTTGGGAGGCCGAGAAGGGCAGATCACGAGGTCAGGGGTTCGAGACTAGCCTGGCCAACATGATGAAACCCTATCTCTACTCAAGCTACAAAAATTAGCCGGGCATGGTGGTGTGCACCTGTAATCCCAGCTACTCAGGAGGCTGAGGCAGGAGAACTGCTCCAACCCGGAAGATGGAGGTTGCAAGTCTTGCTCTGCTTGTGACAGAGCAATACCCCATCTCAAAAAAAAGAGGAAGGGAAACCTATAGTTTAAATGAAAATTGAGAATATCAGTACAGTGGACTATATTTGGAATTGTGATTTGAAGAAACTGGTTTTTAAAAAATGACCTAATTGGGGAAATTCAAATAGTGACTAGGATATTTTATGTTATTCAAGATTTATTATTTTTTTAAAATTACGGATTGCTGACTTCTTTTGAAAAATAGAAATATCTGGCACTACTAGGCAAGTATTCCCAACTGGAATGCAACCACCTACTAGAACTGAGTTGTGGCTGGCTTTTCTAACAAAAATGCCAAAAGCCTCTCTTCTATTTGCCACATTCCCCACTTCTTTTGCCATCTTCTATCTAGCCTGCTTACCTTATTTATACTACCTGCCTGGCCCAAGAGACATTTAAACTTGCAATCCAAAGCCAAGAGATTATCTTGACAGACCATACTCTTAAGACTCTTAATGCACTTGGAATATTAAGAGACAAACTGAAAGATTCAGTGAAAAATAACAACAGTAGTACCAGTTGAGTGCTTACTATGTACCAGGCCCTGTGCTAAGGATTTTAAACCTAAGCTTTTAATTAAGCTAGGTCTGCTACTAGTCTCTATTTGAATCTGAGATCACATACCTATGCAATATACAGGTCTTACAAAACCTTGTACTCATCAAAACTTTCCAAGACTTACCACTAATGGACACTCACTGAATATCCTCCTTATTCGGTGTTCCTCACTGAGGACAACAAAGTAAGTCACATGCACATATACTTCGTTACTTAGCTGACTTCAGACACCATCTTTAAAGGTCTTCTAGCAATTCTATGTATTTTCTTTCCAGATTCACCACTATACAGGACCTTGAGCAAATGATATTCCATCCTCAGTTTCTCCTTTATACAGAGTTTGTTGTGAATACTTCCACACTTTATCTGCTCTGGCTTAACCCAAAGGTGGTCTCCATATTACTATCTCTGGTACACAGGGTTAGATGGTCCACTATGTCTTTGTGGCTAAAGTGTTGCTGGGCAGAAGACCATGAACAAGACAGTGATCGGATGTTTCCAAGCACAGATTCCAATTTTATGAACTGGTATTTGTATATTTAGTCCCTAATTATGGGATTAAAGGGTTAATATTAAAAAGTTCCATGTTAAGCCTGGAATTCTTTGTAATAAAGGGCTAGTTAGGAACTATGCACCAAAAAGAGCCCACCATGCCCATAAATGCACAGGAAGAAGCAACATTTTGGGAATGGGAAACTTACCAGCATCTGTTCAAAGAGAACCAGAACTTGTTCATCTGAAACATCTTGCAATGACTGTGCTGTGGGATCATCCCCATATGATGCAGAAGAATTTCTATGAGCAGAATTGGGCTTTTCCTTCTCCTTCTTAATTCTCATGCTGGTAAATCTCTCCAGCTGAGAAACAGAAAAAAACATTAGCAGTGATACATTTTCACTTACATAACAAACCACACATTAAATTCTTTACCCCTTTAACCTCTTACACAGGCATGGTTCCTCTGGTTCACGAGCAGTTCAAGACTTTTCTGACATGAAAAGAAGAAATCAGTCTTCCTCCTATCTAACTTAGCATACTGACTCTGTACTCTCATCTATGTTCAAAGATAAGAGGACCAAAGTATTAACATTTCAAACCTCTTTAAAATAGAAGAAACATTGTTCTTGATCTCCCCTGCCATTTCTAAGCCTTGTAGTAGTACAGAACTGAAAGCCTCTCATGACAGAGTTCTATCAATAAAATGCCCTTTGTTTCCTTCTAGCTACCCAACAATAAATGTTGCTAGGACTCCAGAGGATGTCTCCCTTCAAGAAGTATTACTACAGATTTTAATAGATACAAGCCACATAGGATAAATTTGTCCTTAAAGTCAGGATTCATTCCTTTCTCTTTAATTTGTACACTCCACAGCACTTGTGTAATGTAGGCAGCAAAAGTTCAATATATATTCTTCAAAATCCCCTTTGCATGACATCTCGTCAGCAAAGAATACAATGTACCTCAGGGGTATATATGCCATCTCTCTGCCAAACAAATGCTAACAAGCCATTCCTCAAATCTCAAATACTGATGCTCAAATCAAAAAGAGTCACCAATAAGCAACAGCTTATCAGCTCTCTTTGTTTGAAAATAACAGTAATTATCTGTAAGTATTATAGGGCTTCAAGTGATATGAGTGGCATTCAGACTGCAAGTCAGCTTGGAGTTTAAAGAGCATGCCTAACTTCAGAAGATAATGAAGGTCCACGGAAATGCATGCAATGGGCCAAACACAGCAAAGAGTTAGGAAAAAAAGCCTTGAGATACTGAGTAGAAGCCATATCACCAGTATAAGTTACAGAAAGTCAAAGTTATGAAAACTGGTAAATATTATAGTGTAGGCAATGAGCTAGAACATGCACATGCTAAACAAAATGTCCTTACCTCATCTGCCATGAGCCGCTTCAGAGTCTAGGAAACAGGAAAAAGGAGGGAGAAGAAAGAAGAGAAATCAGTGAAGTACAAGGAAACCTCCCAAACACCAGATGGGTTGCGGAAAAGAGGGAGGGAAGTTGAAAGTATCCAAGCTACTTTCCACAAGCTAATGATTTCTGTCAAAGTATTCCTTAGCACATTCCCTCAAGTAAGGGGCAGGAAGAGTTTGAAGGTCACTAACATATGACTCTTAAAAAGGAAAAAAAAAAAAAAAAAAAAGAAGATGATGCAGAACTGAACAGAATTCGAATCTGATGATCGATACACGTATAAGATATGCTCAACTTCATAGTAAATAAGGCAATGCAAATTAAAACCACAGTGAGATATCAATTCACACTCCCAAGACTGGAAAAAACTTTCATGTCCGTCTAGTCAGAGACCAACAGGAACTCTTGGTGGTACTATAAAATGCTATAGCCACTTTGGAAAACAGTAAGGCATTATCTAGTAAAGTTAAATATGCATACGTACTACAATGCAACACATCAATTTCTATGTTATCTACCCTGCTGAATTTTGCATATACGTAGTGGAATGTGTATACCAAGAGTGTTCATAGTAACACTATGACATGTAAAACAGAAAACAATGCAAATGGCCATCAAGAGTAGAAAGGGTTTTCTGATCCGCCATCTGGATATATTGGAACCACCACCAAAACACAAATTTTCATAAAAATCCTTATGGGGGAGGCCATCACTCTTGAGGTTGAATCCTTGGATAAAACAGAAAACATAAAGGCCAACATCCAGGATAAGAAAGGAATTCCTCCTGACCAATAAAGACTGATCTTTGCTGGCAAGCAACTAGAAGGCGGATGTGCTTTGTCTGACTACAGCATTCAAAAGGAGTCCACTCTTCATCTTCAGACTTTGTGGTGGGGCTAAGAAAAAGAAGTTTTACACTACTCCCAAGAAGAATAAGCACGAGAAAGAAGCTGAAGCTGGCTGTCCTGAAATCCCATAAGGCCAATGAGAATGGCAAAAGTAGCCACCTTCGTTGGGAGTGCCCTTCAGACGGATGTAGTGTTACACTGTTTATGGCCGGCTGGCCACTCTGACAGATATTATTGTGACAAAAGTTGTCTTATTTATTGCTTCAACAAACCAGAAGACAAATAATTGTGTATGAGTTAATGAAAGACGTGAACTAAAAGAGTAGCATGGACAAACTGGTATATTGGTACAAGGAAAGCAATTTCACAAAGAAAGTGAATGAACTTACAGCTATTCATAAACATAATATTGAATTATTATTTCATTTACATTCAGTTTAAAAACATGTAACACTGTATTATTTGGTATGTAAAATCATTATATAAAGGAAATAATTACCATAAATGTCAAAACAGTGGTTACTTGGGGTGGGTGGGGTGGGGTCGTGACTGGGGAAGGGGACAAAGCAGCTTCTGGGGTGTTTATGATATTCTGTATCTTGACATGGATCACAAGACTGTCCAGTTTATAATTATTCTGTATGTTTTACATTCTCTTCTGTATACATGTTATACTTTACCCCTCCTGCCCCCCAAAAAAAGTCTGAATGAGCAAGTCTGGGAAAGTGGGAATTTTTCTTCATCCTGCCTAATTTTAAACAATATTTCTTTTTCATTAATGTCCTTAGACGAGTACAGAAAATCTTTTTTTTTTTTTTTTTTTAAAAAGACGGGGTCTCCCTGTGTTGCCCAGGCTGGTCTCGAACCCCTGGGCTCAAGTGATCTGCCCGCCTCTGCCTCCTGAGTAGCTGGGATTTCAGGTGCATACCACCGTACCCAATTGGTAAATGCTTCTTGAATAACCTTCCCCAACTAATGAAAAACTGGTTCCGTTTCTGCCACAAAGCTATTTTTCCTCTTTTATGGACAAGAAAAATCTACATTATTATGTTCACGTTCCCCATATAATACAATTCAGTTCAATCCAGTATAAACTGTGAATGTATACTTTGTCCATTTTTCACCAACCTGGTGCTTTTGAAATAAAATAAACAAGCAAACAAACTTTGACCTCCATTGTCCAGAATAGGTCAAGCTTCCACTGGCTGAGGGCTAATCACTCACCCAAACCATGACAATCTTGCCATGAGAAAGTGTCCACGGAATTTAGTTACTTCATGTGTTCTGATTATGTAATAGAAGCAAAGCAGAAGGATGAGGAAGCAGAAAGCACCACCCAAGACAACCAACAACATAGTTCCTTTTGTCACCACCCTAACTCCCTTGGCATATAGAAGGTGAAACAAGCACAAAAGAGTTAAGTGCATACAATTTGGGTTACTGTAGCCAAGGTTAAACTTATTTGCTCCCAGAGCAATTGCTTCCAAAATCTTGTCCCCCAAACTCAAGGAGTTCCCTCAGAACCAAGCAACAAGCAAACAACTCTAGGATAGATGTAATGTAGATAACAGAACCTGGGTCTAAAGAATTAATGGCAGCTGAATTGTTCACAGCTGAAGCTTAAGTTTAAAAAAAAAAAGGGGGGGGGGTGGGGGGTAACCAGCAACCTGTTCTTTCTGCCTACAGACTCTTGATTCATCTCTCTTCCATCCATGTCTACTAGCACTACCTAAGTTCACACCATTATTGTCTCCTGTTTGATTTACTCCAACAGCCTCCTAACTGATCTCCCTGCCTTCAGTCCCATCTGCCCCACACCACATCCATTCTCCATACTATATATCCAAGAGGAATCTTTCTAAAATGCCAAACTGTCCATGTTATTTCTCCATTTAAAAGCCTTCAATAACTCTCCACTGCCCTATGTTAAAATAAAAATTCCTGTGCATGGCATATGACTCTCCTGGCTTTTCCCCCAGTCTCATCTTCTCAGCAAACTCTCCACCTCAGACTCCATCTTCGTCTCCAAACAGATGACGCTGCCTCAATGCCCCAGACTTGCCCTAGGCTGCTGCCTCCTCAGTCTAGATTGTGCTTTCACAACTCCAACAGGCCCTACAGAATGATCCCTCCTCTAAATGGATATGTACCTTTCCTTGTGTTTCCATAGTAATAGGCACTTGCCTGTCTCACAGCACTAAAAATGGATTACAATTGTCTTTTGATTGTCTGTTTCCTCTACCCCTTTCCAGACTAACTTACTTGATGGCAGAGCCTGTAACTTAAGTCATTATATCTCCTATGAACAAATACTATAATCCAGGGTTGCTTCCCTAAAATATCAATCCCTGGAGAAACTCTCGAAGTCTATTCCACCTCTTCAATATATCACTGAAGAGACTGAAGCCCAGCCAGGTGAAGTAAATCACTGAGGTCATATGATTAGGGGATGAGTTGGATACAGAACTCAGGCATCCAGACTCCAAAGCTGCCAAATCTTTGCATTCCCCAAATTCTTGTGCCTTTTTCCTATTCAATGTCCACTAACTCTCGCCTTTAGATGGAAAAGAAAGGAAGGGAGACAGGGATATATATATATGTATATATAGATGAAGGAAGATGCCAGTTTCCCTTGCTTTCCTAGGGCATCATCAGAAACAGATTTTATCTTAAAAAGAAAAATTATCTGCCGGGCACAGTGCCTCACGCCTGTAATCCCGGCACTTTGGGAGGCCGAGGCGGGTGGACCACGAGATCAGGAGTTTGAGACCAGCCTGACCAACATGGTGAAACCCCATCACTACTAAAAATACAAAAATTAGACGGGTGTGGTGGTGTCTGCCTGTAATCCTAGCTACTCAGGAGGCCGAGGCAGGAGAATCACTCGAACCCGGGAGGTGGAGGTTGCAGTGAGCCGAGATCGCACCACTGCACTCCAGTCTGGGTGACAGAGCGAGACTCTGTATCAAAAAAAAAAAAAAAAAAAAAAAGAAAAAGAAAAAAAAAAATTACCCATGTTTTCGTGTTCAATTTGGGGAAGGACCGCAAACATGATCCACGAAGGAAAAAAAAAGCTGCATTTCCTGAGCTAGTCCAACAGAGGGCAGCAACAACCAGCAAAGTGAATCACAGCCCAGTCAGTACAAGCAAAACGGTTTTAGAATCCAATACAACATTCAAACAGCAAGCTCAATTATTAAAATAGAAACCTGCTCCTACAGTATATTCAGAGTGTATTGTTTACTTAGTTAATACTATGTGTGCTCTTCTTACAGATTCTATGTTGGCAAACGGCTTTGTTCAGCAGTCATTTTTTAATTGTATCATTAGTTGTGTGTATTCTCTGAAATGTAGAATAAGTTCCTAGATCATGATAAGTTAACAACAACAAAAAAAGAAAACATAGGAGTCCAGGAAGATAAACGCTACTGGAGCTTTATTTATGTATTAGGTCTCAGACATCCAAGCTTCCTAAAATTAAGTCTCTAATCATCCTACCTACATCTAAATGCATCCACTTTCATCATTCTCCTTGTTTGCTGTCAATTCTCTTCTGGTCCCAAACCAAACCCTTACTGTCCTAGCCTGGCTGTGGTAAATATCTCACTTCCTGGCCCTTCTATTGAGTCCTCCACTAAACATTAGCACTTATACCTTTAACTACAAATATAGATACTGAAGGAAGCATAAATACAGAATGAAGTTTTTTTAAAATATCCAAATCTGGCTTATGAATCCAGATTAATAGGAACTTTCAGGTAAAAGATGTCAGACTGAAACAAAACATCTAATTTCTCTCCTTGAAACCTCACTAAACCTACAGAAAAGGTGTTTTTTAGAAAGTAAGAAGTGATGCAAGGAAAGAGCCTACAAGGTTGGGAAGAACAAAAGAGCAACTGCAAATTTTGAAGACTGGGACTAGAAGAACTAGAGGTATTAAATCCAACAGATTACAGAAAGCTGAGTCCTAAACCGGAAAGAGCAATAACCAACCCATTACACTTAAGGATCCTCAAAAGGCTCAGGAATAATTGGCACCAAATACCTATGGAAATGGGAGTTAAAGGAGGGGGAGGCTAAAAATAAGACTGGTTGGAAGCTGTTTAAGAAGCAGTTAGATCCCTAGATCCTACCCCACCCCTCAACCATGCCATTGGGAAACTACCCTCCCTTCTTCCAGCAGAGGTCTGAAAGTTTGTTCTCATAAGAGGGTAAAACAGAGGGTCTCTGGATTGGAGGATGCCAGGGACTCTATACTAAAAAGAAAAGCAAACCTATGCATAGTATATACTGAGACACTCAGCAGTTTTCCCCCTCTAGTCTCTTAGAGCCCCAGCAGCCTGGCCTTTCCCCTTGAGACAGAAGGTTGGAAGTGTCTTCTCTGGGGAATCAACTTAAAGCTTGTGATATAGTCCAAGTAGATCACCTCAGAGCTCCATTGTCCAACGTGTACCACTAGGCACATATAATTATAGAGCACTACTAAGGTGGCTAGTGTAAGTGAGGAGGAATTTATTACATTTTATTTAATTTTAACAAAATTTAAATGGCAAATAAATTTATGAAAGCAGCTCAACATCGTATGTCATCAGAGAAGTGTAAATTAAAATAACATACCACTACATACCTACTAGAATAGCCAAAATCCACAAAACGGATGACACCAAATGCTTGCAAAGATGTGAAGCAAGAACTTTTTCTTTTTTTTTTTTTTTTTGAGATGGAGTCTCACTCTGTCACCAAGGCTGGAGTGCAGTGGCATGATCTCAGCTCACTGCAACCTTCGCCTACCAAGTTCAAGCCTCCCGAGTAGCTGGGATTACAGGTGCATGCCACCAAACATGGCTAAGTTTTGTATTTTTAGTATGGGGTTTCACCATGTTGGCCAGGCTGGTCTGGAACTCCTGACCTCAAGCAATCTGCCCACCTCGGCCTCCCAAAGTGCTGGGATTTATAGGCATGAGCCACCACACCCGGCTGAGCAAGACCTTTCAATTCATGGCTGGTGGGAATGTAAAATGGTACAACCACTTTGGAAGAGTTTCACAGTTTCTTATAAAACTAAACATACACTAACATAAGATCCAGCAATCGTGTTCCTTGGTATTTATTTATCCAAAGGAAGTGAAAACGTATGTCCACACCAAAAACCTGCAGAGAAATGTTTACAGCAGCTTTATTTATAATTGCCAAAACTTGAAAGCAACAAAGACATCTTTTAGTAGGTGAACAGGTAACTAAACCGTGGCACATTCAGACAACAGAACATTATCTGTTGTCTTAGTGCTAATCTTAAGGGCATATTGCTAAAAGAAAGAAGCTGAACTGAAAAGGCTACATATGGCCGGGCGCGGTGGCTCACACCTGTAATCACGGCACTCTGGGAGGCTGAGACGGGTGGGTCACTTGAGACCAGGAGGTTGAGGCCAGACTGGCCAACATGGCGAAAACACCGCCTCTACTAAAAATACAAAAATTAGCTCAGCATGGTGGTGGGTGCCTGTAATCCCAGCTACTTGAGAGGCTGAGGTATGAGAATCACTTGAACCTGGGAGGCGGAGGTTGCAATAAGCCAAGATCAAGCCACTGCACTCCAGCCTGGGTGACAGAGCAAAACCCTGTCTCAAAAAAGGAAAAGGCGGCCAGGTGCGGTGGCTCATGCCTATAATCCCAGCACTTTGGGAGGCTGAGGCAGGTGGATTGCCTGAGGTCAGGAGTTTGAGACCAGCTTGGCCAACATTGTGAAATCCCTTCTCTACTAAAAATACAAAAATTAGCTGGGCATGGTGGCAGGTGCCTGTAATCCCAGCTACTCGGGAGGCTGAGGCAGGAGAATCGCTTGAAACCAGGAGGCGGAGGTTGCTGTGAGCCGAGATAACGCCATTGCACTCCAGCCTGGGCGACAAGAGCGAAACTCCGTCTCAAAAAAAAAAAAAAAAAAAAAAAAGAAAAAAGAAAAAGGCTACATATTATATGTACCCAACTATATGACATTCTAGAAAAGGCAAAACTATGGAAAAAGTAAAGAGAACTGTGGTTGCCAAGGGTTGGGGGAGGCAGGTAGGGTAGGCAGGTTATGAATAAATAGAGCACAGAGGGTTTTTAGGGCAGTGAAAAATACTCTGTATGATACTATAGTGATGGATATATGTCATTCATGGATTGTACAACACTAAGAGTGAACCCTAATGTAAACTATGGACTGGGTGATGCTGATGTGTTAATGCAGGCTCATCAATTGCAACAAATGTACCATGCTAGTGGGGGATGTTGACAATGGGGGAGGCCACGCGATATGGTTTGGCTCTGTGTCCCCACCCAAATCTCACCTTGAATTGTAATCCCCATAATCCCCACATGTCAAGGGCGGGACCAGGTGGAGGTAATAGGATCATGGGGACAGTCTCCCCTATGCTGTTCTCATGATATCAAGTGAGTCCCATGAAATCTTATGGTTTTGTAAGCATCTGGCATTTCCCCCGCTTGCACTCACTCTGTCCTGCCACTCTTAGAAGGCAAAGCAGAAGGTGCCTGCTTCTCCTTTGCCTTCCACCATGATTGTAAGTTTCCTGAGGCCTTCCCAGCAATGCAGAACTGTGAGTCAATTAAACCTCTTTCCTTTATAAATTACCCAGTCTCAGGTATTTCTTCATAGCAGTGTGAGAACAGACTGATACACACCATGCACGTGTGTGGGCAGGGATATATGGGAAATCTCTGTACCTTCATCTCAATTTTGCTGTGACCCTAAAACTGTTCTTTAAAAAAAAAGCTTAAAAAAATTTTTAGGGACTGGCTGTGGTGGCTCACATCTGTAATCCCAGCACTTTGGGAGGCTGAGGCAGGTGGATGGCTTGGGCCCAGGAGTTGGAGACCAGCCTGGGCAACATGGCAAAACCTGCCTCTACAGAAATATTTAAAAATCAGCCAGGCATGAGCCAGCCGCGGTGGCTCACGCCTGTAATCCCAGCACTTTGGGAGGCTGAGGCAGGTGGATTGCGAGGTCAGGAGATCGAGACCATCCTGGCTAACGCAGTGAAACTCGTCTCTACTAAAAAATAAACACAAAAAATTAGCCAGGCGTGGTGGCACGCGCCTGTAGTCCCAGCTGCTTGGGAGGCTGAGGCAGGAGAATCGCTTGAACCCGGGAGGCAGAGGTTGCAATGAGCCGAGATCGCACCACTGCACTCCAGCCTGGGTGACAGAGCAAGAGTCTGTCTCAAAAAAAAAAGTAATAATAATTAGCCAGGCATTGTAGCGCTTGCCTGTAGTCCCACCTACTCAGGAGGCTGAGGTGGGAGGATCAGCTGAGCCCCCAGAGGTTGCAGCGAGCTGAGATCACATTGCTGACAACAGAGCAAGACTATCTCAAAATAAATAAATAAATAAATAAAAATTTAGCATCTCAGTTGAGATGCCTGTAAATGTAAACACTGCAGTTCATAACAATATAAAAAAGTAAACTATTTCGTTAATAATTTTTATATTTCATTCATATTGAGGTAATATTTTAGATGTATTATATTAACTTAATTTCACGTTTCTAAAACTAGAAAATCTAAACTTACAATGTGATTCACATTAGATTTCTATTGGATGGTGCTATCCTACAGCAAAGCAACCAGCTTTCAAATCCTACCCATGCACCTAGAGTTTCCAATCTGCTTTGTAATCCCTCATTCTTAAACATGAGTAGACAATCCAGGATTATCAGACATCTGAGGAAAGCTCCTAACATAAGAGAAAAGGGGGCTGGGGAAAGCAACTTGCCAAATAAACAGTATGCAACAAGAAGAAAGATGTTCTAAAAATCGTTAATATCCACAAGATACATTCAGAGGAAAAAGAGCTCATTAGAAGTTTAAAATATGAGAACAGAAATTAAAACTCAATAAAAGGACTGCAAGAATTAAGGAAATTCCCCAAAAAGTACAGCAAAAAGATAAGAAAATTAGAAGACCAGTTTGGGAGGACCGATATCCAAATAATAGGAGAAAACATAAAATAGAGAGCAAGTTATCAAGGAAATAAAGAAAATTTCCCAGTATTGAAGGATAAGTCTCTAGCACAAAGGACAAAAATAGGTTATTCAAAGGCATATAATGGTGAAATTTCAAAACACGGGATTACAAAGAAAATCCTACAAAATTCCACAGAAAGGATGAAAACAGGTCATATACAAAGGAATCAGAGCAGTTCTGGGTTTCTTAACAATAATATCAACAGCTGGGTGGCAATGGAACAAGGCCTTTAAAAATCTGAAGAAAAATAATTTCCAAACTACAAATCTATACCCAACAAAAACTATCAATCAAATGTCAGCTTAGAATAGACATTTTCAGACATTTAAGCTTTAAAAAATCTGTTCCCATATACTGCAGGAAGCTACTGTAGGACATGCTCCACCAAAATGAAGACACAAACCAAAAGAGTGCAAGACTTGAAATACAGGAAATGAAACCTAACACATGAGGAAATTGAAGGAAATCCCTGGGATAAAGGTTCCAGGATGACTGTATGTGCCAGGTACAGAGAACCACCAGTTAAAAGGGAGCAATGAGACTTGAGCCAGACCCTTGAAGCCTGTCATCACCATCATCTGCTTTTGTTCTGGCTTTTAAAATTCACAATGCCTGGGTGAACCTGACCCAGATTGGCCTGTCTGGACCATATGTTAACAGTTTTTTTCTTTCCTTCTCTGCTCTACTACCTGGACTGTCAAGGATACTCATTCCACCCCACAGAACTTTCCCGCTTTGACTTATTCAGGAGACCTAGAGGTTGCATATGGTAAGGTCAGAAGCAGAAAATACAGAGCAGTGTACTCCCCCAATCTTATTCCTGTTGAATGTCTAGTACTTGGCCCTCACTGCAGGCCTGCCAGATGATCAACTGTGGCGAACCCTGTTTCCCAGGCCTTACTTATGTCCTGGCCAAGTGATGTCCTTAGAATCTAGGTGCACTTGTAAACACTCAGAGAATCTGAAGCTGGGCTATGACTCTGAGATGGTATTCAGTTTTTCTCTGCCTGGAAGACTCCATCTAACAGTGGCAATGCCAACTTTTACACACACGTTAGATTTTTGTTTCTTAAGTTTTATATCTTTCATTTATATGCAAATAATTATTAATGAAAACAAAATATTTTTAAAGGGATAGAAAAACATTTATTCTATAGGAGTTTTTATGCAATAGAATTAGATGACTAGATAAATGCCTAAAGGTCATTAGCTGGTACAGGAAAATAATTTAATAGAATTGCATGTATTAAAATGAGCTTCTCTTCTCCAAAAGATTCTCAATGCTATCAAATCTTACTTAAATCAATACAAATTGCTCAAAGGTACAGTACATCAAAAGTAACAGCATCAAATATAAATATATTTGGCTGGGTTCTTCTCTGCACTAAGACCATCCATCAACATAAAAATTAAAGGCTGTCCCTTTACTCCCCTTCCAGAGAATAATTCAAGTTCTGATTCAGTTACCACATCCTAATGTAATATGTGGTAAGATAAATCTTTTGGTTACCACCTACAGGAAATTAGAAACTTCCTAGATACTTTATATAGTTTATAACAACAACAACAACAAAAAAGTCAAAAGACCCCAAGGTATTTATTCCCTGTACGGTCAAGCTAATTAATAACTTAATGAGTTTGAAACACCCTGATTAATTATTATCAGAAAACATAAATGAAGTTTAAAACTTATTTTGCATATCTGGATTTGTTCTTGCAGTGGTGGTGGTTGTGTGTATTAATACTTCAGCTTTTTAAAAACAGGCCAACGGCAGTCTTCTTCACAGAGGCTCCCTCTGTTTGCTTAGTAATAACAGAATTGAATCTATTGTAAATTCAGGACACAAGAAAACTCATCCAAGAGACTGATTCACCTCTACTTGATTCTCTGAATCTTTAACTTTTCACTTTAATCAGAAAAAGGGCCCAGAGAATACTCAGACAACTAAGCACGCTCTCTTGGCACAGGATGCTCATGTAGCCAAGCAAAAGGTAATTGGGTAGTTCTTAGCAGCAGAGAGGTTAGCAGGGATCTAAAAAGAGAGTATGACTAAACATTACTCTGAATACAGAGTACATTCTACATAGCAAAAAGTGTTTCTAATTCCTACTTCTGTGTTTCACATGGACAGTTAATCATGAACAGTAATTGCAAGAACCATGTGGCTAGCACACGGGAAATATAAACCCACACTGTAAGCCTATATTTCATTACTTTCTAAAGATTTTGTTAAGGCTAAGTTGTAATAGACAACTACAATTATATTTGAGTTCTTGGCTAAATGGACTACCACCAGAACAGCACAGCTGAATGCCACTTGGTCCTTACACTCTGATGATTCTAGGAGGCCCAGGATCCCTGGGAACTACAAAGGTTTTTGTGATCTCGGCTCACTGCAACCTCCGCCTCCTGGGTTCAAGTGATTCTCCTGCCTCAGCCTCCTGAGTAGCTGGGATTACAGGCACCTGCCATCATGCCCAGCCAGGTTTTCTTATATGTATAATCACAACACAATTCACTAACTCCCTCAGTATACACTCCTACTTCTCTCTTTTCTGACATCCACCTTTGCTCATGGGCTAATTTAGTGTGAGGAACATGTTTAATGTGATAGATGGAAGTCTTAAGATGTCCCCCAAGATTGCTAGCCTGATGTACATACCCTGTATAATCATCAGGACTGTGAATATGATAGGATATCACTCCTGTGATTAGATTACGTTTTAGGCACAATTGATTCTTTTTTTTTTTTTTTTTGGTCTCACTATGTTTTTTTTTTTTTTTTAAAGACAAGGTCTCACTATGTTGCCAGGCTGGCCTTGAACTCCTGAGCTTCAGCAATCCTCCTGCCTCAGCCTCCCAAGTAGTGGGGACTACAGGCATACAGCACCATGCCTGGCTCAGGCACAACTGACTTTTAAGAAAGGGGAATCATCCAAGTGGGCCTGACCCAATCCCATGAACCCTTTAAATCTAGAGGTCAGAGACACAAGGATTCAGGATGCCATTTCTGGCATGAAGGTGGAGGCGGCCAAAAGGCAAGGATTATAGGCAGCCTCTGGGTACTGAGAACAGTCCGCCGGTGACAGCCAGCAAAGAAATAGGAACCTCAGCCCTATAACTGCAAGGAACTGAATTTGGCAAACAATTTAAATGAGCCTGGAAGCAGATTTTCCCCCAAAGCCTCCAGGTAAGAACTCAGCCCAGCCTGACATTTTGATTTCAGCCTTGTGATATTCTGAGAACCCAGATACACAATCCATGCCACACTTCTGACCAACAGAACTATGAGCTAATAAATGTGTTTGTTTTAAGCTAGTAAGTTTGGGGTGATGTTATAAGCAATAGGAAACCAATACATTAAGCAAATTGCTGAACTCTGGAATTTATCTAGAACTTCGCTAAAGGAAAAGGCTCATGAGTCCTGATTTTTATTTCTGGCTTCTTAGAAAACTACAAGTATGATTTTGAGCAAACAAGTTTAATTCTTCATGCTTCAGTTCCCCCATTTATTAACCCCCCACACATACCTCTTATGACCACTGAGGTCATAAACAAAATGGAGTGGTGAGAGATCATTCTGTAAAGGCAAATGTGCTACAAGACTTCTTGTAAAATACACACCTGAAGACAGACTAGTGGATGCTTTATGCCAACAGTATGGCATAAGGAAAAATCTATTCCTTGTCTATAAATTATACACTTAGCCACAATTATTACACAAAAATAACTAAAGGACTCACTCAAGCCAGGTTCTAAATATTTCATACTAGAACTCCCTTTTTTTTATGTCCTTTGTAGGAACATGGATGAAGCTGGAAACCATCATTCTGAGCAAACTATCACAAGGACAGAAAACCAAACACCACATGTTCTCACTCATAGGTGGGAACTGAACAATGAGAACACTTGGACACAAGGTGGGGAACATCACACACCGGGGCCTGTCGTGGGGTGGGGGGAGAGGGGAGGGATAGCATTAGGAGATATACCTAACGTAAATTACGAGTTAACGGGTGCAGCACACCAGCATGGCACATGTATACATATGTAACAAACCTGCATGTTCTACACATATACCCTAGAACTAAAGTATAAGAAATAAAAATAAAAAATAAAGATAAAATAAAAATAAAATCTTAGACGCAGATAAAAAAAAAAAAAGAACTCCCTCTTTTTTGAGATAAAGTATCACTCTGTCACCCAGGCTAACGTGCAGTGGTGTGATCTTGGCTCACTGCAACCTCCGCCTTCTAGGTTCAAATGGATCTCCTGCCTCAGCCTCCCGAGTAGCTGGGATTACAGTTGCACGCCATTGTATCTGGCTAACTTTTCTATTTTTTTAGTAGAGAAAGGGTTTCACCATATTGGTCAGGCTGGTCTTGAATTCCTGACCTCAAGCGATCCACCTGCCTCAGCCTCCCAAAGTGTTGGGATGACAGGCGTGAGCCACCGCACCGGGACTATATTAGAACCTTCTTAACAGAACATTTGTTGTAACTTTTTCTGTGAACCAGACTAAATTGTATGAGGGCAAAATCATGTCTTATTCAAATGATGTGGCCCACATTTTAATAAATACATTTTAAAATTAGCATCACTATAGGTTTAGGAGTATCATCCGAAACAGTATATTTATTCTTTCATTACTCTATTCAAATTGAGAAAAGTAAGGAAAAGTTTCAAGTCAAGGTATATGACAGTACACTATGATCGTTACGAATAGCTCAGTAAACCATCAGATCAAACCTTCAAGAGTAATGTCTTTCCTTATGAAGACCAAGGAACCTTGACTGGAGCCCACAGGACAAAAAGCCCTCAATAATGACAAAGTCTACCTATGGGTAAAATGGGAAATAAGTATCACTACAGCCAAAAATAATTTCCTTTCATATCCTAATCTACCTACCCAGAAAGAACAGGTAAGGTAAGGCATATGTCACTTAGAATCATGCAGAACAGAGAGATAAGGGTCCAGCTCTGATTAATTTCTTTATTCAGGATTGACATAGTTCCTTAGGGTACTGAGGCAACAGAGGGTCATAATAGGATCTTGAATTCAATTACCATTGAGGCCTGATCTAGCTTTGCCACAAAGAAAAATTTTTTTTTGAGACGGAGTCTCACTCTGTTGCCTAGGCTGGAGTGCAGTGGCGCGATCTCGGCTCACTGCAAGCTACGCCTCCCGCGTTCACGCCATTCTCCTGTCTCAGCCTCCCGAGTAGCTGGGACTACAGGCGCCCGCCACCATGCCCGGCTAATTTTTTTTATTTTTAGTAGAGATGGGGTTTCACCGTATTAGCCAGGATGGTCTCGAACTCCTGACCTTGTGATCCACCTGCCTCAGCCTCCCAAAGTGCTGGATTACAGGCGTGAGCCACCGCGCCTGGCCTTTGCCACAAAATTTATCACATTTCCACTAAAGGAATGTAAAGTCAGGGTAAGCTTTTAAAAATCGACCACAGTTTCAATCTTCCTATCTCTAGGGCTGTGTTGTCTCAGAGGACTAGTATGAAGAATAAATAATAAAACAGATACAAAGCACTTTGTTTTGCAAAGTACTTTGTAAAAGTTAAATAATATATGATGGAACCACTGAAACTGGCTAGTTTCCCTTCTTCAATTCCCACTCCTTCAACAGAAGTCAGTGAGAACTAGAGAAAATGAAATAATGGACAACTTTAAATGCACAGAAGAACTTTCCCTTTCATCCCAAGGAATGGCCCAAAGACAACAGCAATTGAATCAATATTTCATCTAGCACTTACAGAGAAACAAACTAGATTCGGACATCACCACTTATTGGTGCCTGCAGCCTACACAGGAGTTGTGTAGAGTTGGAGTACTCACTTCAAAAAGAAAATAAAGGAAAGAAAAAGGGTACCTCAGAGGAAAGGAAGTCTAGAAGAGGGGCACAAAATGACCAGGAATTTAAAAATATAAACTATAAACCTAGAAAAGCTAAATGTGTTTAAGGGAAAGAAGGCTGAAGATTACCTAGCAGTCCCCAGAAATGCAAATGATAGGCTCATGTTCTCCATGACCACTGAGTTTGAAAAAGTGCTGAAGGATTAGGTAAGACTGTAGCAGCTCCTCCATTTGGTTCACAGTGCCTCAGCAGCCCCACAGCTAAACTAAGCACTGGAGAGGTAAACTCATTAGTTCTACAATGTATACATATATCAAAACAACATGTTGTGTACCATAAACAATTTGTATGTCAATTATACCTCAATAAAGCTGAGAAAACATAAATAAATAATAAACTTGTTAGAATTCATACAACAGCCAACAAAGGAAACATATTAGAAGACAGTCCAAGATCTTTTATTCCTAATTAAAAGAGTTCTATCAATCTACCCCTGCCTTCGAAAATCAGCATCTTTTTCCTAACCCTACCTGGGAGCAATGAAAGATTCTAGGCAGTTGCCAATGTCAAGCACAAGTTAGAAATGCCGTATAAAGAACAGTAGTAACTATAGTCCATTCTGTATTTCAATAATTTGCTTATAAATTTGAAATAATTTACTTATAAATGTAAAGCAACTAACTTAATGTCCTGCACAACTGTCTAAAACTGTTGGTGAGTCCGCTTTCCAATAAACCTTATTTCCCAATTATAATTAAAATGAGGGGAAAACTATCCTAATATTAGAATTGGATCCTCTAACACGTCCAAAGTATCACTTCTCTAATAGACCAAGAAGGCAAGTATCTTGGGGAAAGGGAAAAGTAACTTTTTGCCTACAGCTCAGCTCATCCTAAAGCCCTGCAACTGGCAGCCGGCACCCTAGGTAGTTGATAGCCCAGAGGGAAGGAGGAAAGGCCACGCGGGTTTCACTATTCCAGCACAGCAGAACAGGTAGAAACCAGGCTGAGGATGCTGCATTCCTCCAAGTCCATCCATACAAACTGCCAGCCCTTGCACTATAAAGCACACATCGTTTGGGCAAACAAGCTGCTAATAGAGAAAGTGCTCAGAGTCTGGAAGTCCTACTTTCCTATCAAGTATCACAAGGTGTAGCAGGCACACTGCTATCTTCTGCTGTTCAGAAGGTGAAAGCCAGCATGCATAGTCTGTCATTTGGTGAGAGAACAGTAAGCAAAGCTTCCTTCCTTTCAAACATTCTAAGGTTCCAATACAACTTTTGAATACATATACAGGACACAAAACATAATGTTAACCAATTTTTCCAAAATTTCAACATATTTCTCAAGCTTCAAATATTGATACTTGCTCTTCCTTTCTTACTAGGCCTCTCCCTCTGCTGCCTGAGCTTAGAGAAGACTGCGATCACTCCTTTAAAAAAAGGGGTGTTGTCCATTCATTTAGAAATAGTCAGTGACTCAGGAATGCTGTTTCCCAATCGCCGTAGCAACTGTCTTCTCCTCCCATGTTATGATGTGAGTAGCAGGACATCTACTCTTCCTCAAGGGTGGGCATGTGTGTGACACACCCAAAGCCTAGCAGACAGCAGGAAGTTTCTGCAACTGCTACCACTTCTACATACAGGCACCAAGTATGAGGACACCTTGTTTTAAATCCCATTCCCAAAGTCCTTTCATTTCTAAATAATCTCTTTTTTGTATCCTCACACCACTCCTGAATACCCAGAAATAATCCTACCCCTACTGACAACCACTTAACTAATCCAAAAATTATACTACTACTCAATAAGCCAGACTTGATCCTATGAAACCATAGTAAATATTTTCTGGCCTGGTACACATTCAGAATAAGATTTTGAAAAAATCTTAGGGAGGAGGGGAGAAGAGCATGAAGATGAAATCTTATTTCTCTACCACCAGAAATATAAGCAAGTGTTAAAATAAGGTTGTTCTGATACTGCTAGCAATTGTACTTGTGTTGAACTATGTTCTAACACAAACACACACAGAATTTCATGCCAAAGTACTTAGGATCCAAAGAAACTTCCATGTATCATGTACTGTTCTCTTTGGTTCTAACCATTAAAAAAAAATTAATTTCTGAAAAACAAAGTATGGGACTGTTTTACTCTTTTTATATACATTTGTATTTTCTTAGAAAAAAACTATCACTTTTAGAATACACATACATTTCCATTTCAAATTAAGGTGGCAATTTTCAAAGATTAGAAAGCTGGAAAATTTTTATGACACTATTTTTAAAGCAAAAAACATCTGTAAACTATAAAGGCAATGTTGTAAAAATATGCATAGAGATAATGACTAAATATACAAACACTATGTAAAATAAAAATGAAAAATAGAAATTTGGGGTTCTTACATATTGTTTCAAAAATATATATGTGTTTTCAAAAAAAAGCACACACAAAAAATCATTAGCACATCATCTAAAAGCAAAACATCATCATCCAATTACCATATGCAAAATGCCTATCGGTATTTACTCTTCTCCAGTGGTATTTTGCTTAAGGAAACACTCTAGACAAGGCATAGTTACAAAGTTTAGGTATGACAATGCAATGTGAGAAAGAATACTGAGAAGAATATTAGTGGAGTCTAAAACCTAGGTCATCTAATTATACGACTTTGAGCAACTTAATACCACTAGGCCTCAGTGTCCTCCTAATTTTAAGAGGCTGGGTCAGATCATTTCTAGGGTCTCTTCCGACTCCTTAAAGACTGTACTTAGGTACTACTGCTCTTTTTGAGGGCAGCCCAATGCCTGCTGCTTGCCTGATAATACATATCCTACAGTGGCTTCTCACCACTTCTTCTTGCGGTTTCAATCACAGGAAACAGACGTCACCCACAGACCTAGAAGTAAGTAACGAACAGCCCTGGCGGATGCAAAGAGCTGCCAACTAAGACCAACTCCCATCTTTTAAAAATACAAGAATCAAGAAAGAAATCACTAGAGACCTCTAAGCCTGACACACATCTTTCACAAAAACTAAGAAAACTAAAAATATCCCTCTAGGCCCCATGCAAGATGAAATAATTTTAGAATAGTCCAAAACTATTTTGCTTCTATGTCCAAATGAAGGAACTGAAGGAATTATAGCTCTGGGTGGGAGTATATGTGCTTATGAAAAAAATGGTGCACTCCTACTGCCACTAGTACTTTTTGTGGATATCCAGACATATCCTGAGGACTTGAAAACTCTTCCTTGTTCTCTTCATTTAATATTCAATGTAAACCTTTCTGTAGCCATTAAAGATCATATTAATAGATTCAAATAATATGGGAACTTAGCAATTATTCACTTTAAATGTATGTAACAATCCCTAAGGGCACTGAGTCAAATCCTGCTTTCATTTTTATTTATTTATTTATTTTGAGACAGAGTCTCGCTCTGTCGCCCAGGCTGGAGTGCAATGGCGCAATCTCGACTCACGGCAACCTCCACCTCCCGGGTTCAAGCAATTCTCCTGCCTTGGCCTTCCAGTTAGCTGGGACTACAGCTGGGCACCACTACGCCTGGCTAATTTTTGTATTTTTAGTAGAGACGGGGTTTCACCATGTTGGCCAGGCTGTTCTTGAACTCCTGACCTCAGGTGATCTGCCCACCTCGGCCTCCCAAAGTGCCTGCTTTCATTTTTAATAATAAAAGTTGATAGCCTTACACTATGTAAAATAACGTAGAGTTTTTTTTAATCCTACAGACATGTTCTTTCATTAAACACAAGTCAAAACTCTCTCTCTCTCCAGAGATAAATAATAATCTCTTCTCAACAGAGTTCTTCTGGTCAGGTATAGTTACATTAGTGATTCTCTCTGCCCCACAGTTACTTTGGTGAGAGAGAATTAATGTTTTCAAAACTGTCAGTCTCCTATATTAGATCACAGAAACAGAGAGACTTGAAAATAATCAAGATTTCCAAGGCTATTAAAAGAAAAAAAAAAGGAAGCAAACCTTAAGATGAGAAAAAAGAAAAAAAAAAGATTCCCAAGGTTAACATTAAAACTAAAATATAAAATACATAAAGGATATTAACTAACATGAGCTAAATACTACCACTACTCTTAGAAACCTTACAATCTAGATGGGAGATAAGACCCCAAAATAAGATATAAACATATATTTTTGCATTCAAGAAAGACAGAAGAATACTTCAAATAAGTATGCAATCAAAAGCTAAATTGTACTGTATTGGAGAACATTTAGAAGAAACAACAGGGCCCAAAGATAGACTCAGATTGTTTCCAGAATGGCATTACCCATCTGATCCCATAATTTTCTTATACATCCTTGAGATCCAGCTGAAGAGTCACATCTTTTAAAATCTAGATTAATTTCTGAAAGTCTAAAAAGATCGATGTATTAAAATTGGTAAGGACTGAAAATCAAATAAGCTTAACTTTCTAAACTCCATCTAACTAGTGGAAATAACTTGCTGAAAACTGACCTTAACACTATTCCTTCTTGGATATTCCAATGTACTTACTGTCACCACCACATATCACATGGCCAAAAATGGACATCAACATGTATTACAACCTGTTACAAAATGCTAATTTTCAATCCTGCTTTCTGCAGGTTTTTATAGAAAGGGAACCTTAAAGCCCTTACCAGGGATAAAATAATTTCTATGAAGTGGCTTTACCTTTCTTAAATGGTTCTACTAAACCTCATATAATTGCTATAATCAGGCCATTTCTCTTTACTACAGCCACTCACACCTAAGCCTTTGTTCTACTGCTCCCCATCTCATGAATTCTTTCCCTCTCTACTCTGCCAAATCTTGGATTTTATTCAAGGCCTAGTCATATCCCCCATCTTCTAGGAAGCTAAGTTAACACTGCCCGCAATTACATTCTGGGTCATTTACAGTATCTGGGGCATTAGCAGAGAAGTTAGAAATGATTCACAATAACCCCCTAATTTTACAAGAGATAAAAAGACAAAGAAAAGTAAAATAACTTGCTTAGAGTTCACATGGTTAATTAGTGGTAAAGACACAACTCAGCAGCTACATATGGAAAGAATAATTCAGACGGGGTGGGAGATAAAGGTTCTATTTCCAGTTTTAAATTTGGACAGATCACTTGTCTAGTCAACATTTCTTAATCTATAAAGTAACTGGTGGCATATGCCTGTATCCCAGCTACTCTGGAGGCTGAGGTGGGAGGACTGTTTGAGCCCAGGCGTTCCAGGCTGCAGTGGGCCATGACTGCACCACTGCACTCCAGCCTGGGCAACAGAGTAAGACTCTGACTCAAAAAATAAAAAATAAGGGGGTTGAATTAGATAATTCTTAGCATCCTTTTGACTCCAGCATTCTAAGATTTTGAAACTTAGGCCTTCTGTCAGTCCAGTAGCCTTTCCACTTAATTCCCTCACTTCTATGAATTTCTACAGCATTTAAAGTCTAAGATCACAGCCTTAGAGCTTTTTCTATCCCTCTTTTATAGACGTGGTTGAAATTACAATGTCTTAAAGAGCAAGAACTGAACCTGATAGGACACTCTCATGACTTCTTGGTCAGTCTTTGGATCTACAGTAGATACGTGTACTCAGGAAATCAAGAGAAACTCTGTTCCCTACTCCTCACCACCAGTCACCAGAAACAAATCCCAGTTCCAGGTACTTGGACCTCTGTGGCAATGTCTTAATTATTAACCCCTGGCAAATAACTGCCAGGTCTAAAGAACAAACTTCAGCAGTTCCCAGACTCAGAAGAGATCCTGGTTATTAGCCATTTGCAATCATTACAACAGTCAAATTTCAGGGGCACAAACAGAGGTCTTTAAGAATACCAAACGTCAAATTTAAAATATAAAAAGGATAACTATAGAGATGGTTTAGTAACAGCTTCCCCCTTCCTGTAACATTGTTACCACTACTTGTGGCTCTCAGCAATTTAAACAACTAAAACTCCTGACAGGTGATGCTGTTAGAGCTGTTCTACTTACAAAGGAGACACAGTTATATTAAAAAATAATAATTTAAGCATCATCCTAATAACTCATGAGCCAAGGGAAAGATAGGTTTTGCAAGCACCGTAATAGCTATTTTTTCATGCCTACAAAAGGTTTAATTAAGATTCTTCCAATGGCTTCAAAGTCTAAATTACTAAATGCAAAAAAAACAGGCATTTAGCCACTACACTTTTTATATCTAAGCCTAGTACTTTTTTCCTGCCAACTGAACTCTAGGAGAATCCAGTTCATTTTAATAGACTGTAGATGACCAAAGAACTCTAAGGGAATACCACCAAAATTTTCTAAGCAATTCCTAGCAGTGAATACTCTTACACTGCAGTCCAGTTTTACACTGCAGGCACAAAAACTGGAAATACATAAACTGTCAGTACAATGTAGTGAATAAGTCCATGAGTTTTGAATCAGCTAGGCCTAGGTCTGAATCCTAGCTCTGTCACTAACTAGTTCTATGTCTTCAAGCAGGCTGCTTGATCTGAGTCCCAGTTTCATTACTTATAAAATGGGAATAACAACAGTACCTATTTTATAAGGTCAATGTAGAGATTAATGAGATAATAAATCTAAGGCTCTTTAGCACTGCACTAGGGATACAGTTAAGTATGCAACAAACAACTGCTTTTATTACTGCTACTGTTATTGTTATTATTCCCTTTCCTAGTCTGGAATGAATTAATTTTCCTTATCTATAAAGATGCTAAACATTCATTAATATTTATAAACAGGAAGACTGGCATTACACAATCTGTAGTATACTGAATACAGGAAAACAAAAGGTTGCTACCACCACCATCTAACAAGACAAAAATGCTTCCACGATAAATGGAATGAAAGTCCCGAAAGCCTCAGAGTATCAGAAATGTTCTGTGTTGACCACAGGTGACAATTTATATCCCAAGGTGAACATGTGGAACTCACATGTGCATGACAGAAAAGAGGCAAATTTAAAAGCTAAATCTATACAAGTTCTAGAAGAAAAGAGTGCAGCTGAGCACAGTGGCTCACACTTGTAATCCCAGTGCTTTGGGAGGCCAAGGCAGGAGGATCACTTGACGCCAGGAGTTCGAGACCAGCCTGGGCAACATAGTGAGACCTCATTTCTTTCTTTCTTTTTTTTTTTTCCTGAGTTGGAGTCTCGCTCTGTCGCCCAAGCTGGTGTGCAATGGCACAATCTATGGCTCAGTGCAATCTCCGTCTCCTGGGTTCAAGCAATTCTCCTGCCTCAGCCTCCCGAGTAGCTGGGATTACAGGCACCCGCCACCACACCTGGCTAATTTTTTTTTGTTTGTGTTTTTTTGAGACAGTCTCACTCTATCGCCAGGCTGGAGTGCAGTGGCACAATCTCGGCTCAGGCTCACTGCAACCTCCACCTCCCAGGTTCAAGTGATTCTCCTGCCTCAGCCTCCCGAGTAGCTGGGATTACAGGCGCGCACCACTACATCCAGCTAATTTTTGTATTTTTAGTAGAGACGGGGTTTCACCATGTTGGCCAGGATGGTCTCGATCTCTTCATCTCGTGATCCGCCCACCCTAACCTCCCAAAGTGCTGGGATTACAGGTGTGAGCCACTGTGCCCGGCCTAATTTTTGTATTTTTAGTAGAAACGGGGTTTCACCACATTGGACGGGCTGGTCTCTTGGCCAGGCTGGTCTCAAACTCCTGACCTCGTGATCCGCCCACCTCAGCCTCTGAGAGTGCTGGGATTACAGGCATGAGCCACCGTACCCCCGCCTAGTGAGACCTCATTTCTACAAAAATAAAACATCAAAAAAATTAGGCCAGGTGCAGTGGCTCATGCCTTAATGCCAGCACTTTGGGAGGCCAAGGTAGGAGGATCACTTGAGCCCAAGAGTTCAAGACCAGCCTGGGCAACATAGTGAAACCCCATCACTATTAAAAAAAAAAATGAAAAATAAAAAATCAGCCAGGCATTGCGGTGCATGCCGGTAGTCCCAGATACTCCAGGAGACCGAGGCAGTTGGATTGCTTGAGCCCAGGAGGTTGATGCTGCAACTGAGTTGTCATTGCACCACTGCACTCCAGATTGGGTGACAGAGTGAGACCCTGCCTCAAAAAAAGAAAAAAAGAAAAGAAAAGAAAAGAAAAATTAGCCAGGCATGGTGGTCTCAGGTACTGGGGAGGCTGAGCCCAGGAGTTTCAAGGCTGCAGTGAGCTATGATTATGCCACTGCACTCCAGCCCAGGCAACAAAGTGAGATCCATTCTCTTTTATCAGCAACAAAAAACAAAACAGAGGAGAAAATCTTAGTGACCATAATTTTAGCAAAGATTTTTGAAATATAACACACAAAACAAAAATGAAAAAAAAATTGGACTCCATCAAAATTAAGTTTTTTGGTTCTTCAAAATACACTGTTAGGAAAATGAAAAGACAGGCAGAAGTGGTGACACACGCCTGTAGTCCCAGCTACTTGTGAGGCTGAGACAGGATTCCTGAAGCCCAGGAGATTAAGGCTGCACTGAGCCATGACTGCACTACTGCATTCCAACTTAGGCAACAGAGTGAGACTACCATTTCAAAGACAGAATGAAAGACAGACAAAAGAAAGACAGACAGACAAAAGAAAGACAAAAGACAGAAGGAGGAAGGAAGGAAGGAAGGAAGGAAAAATCATGAGCAGATTCTTCAAGGACAATACATAGCAAATGGGCAAAATCTTGAACAGATTCTTAAGAAAGATATATAAACAGCAAGTAAGGACAAGAAAAGATGTTCAACATCATTAGGGGATGACAAATTAAAGCATACTGCAGCTGGGCACAGTGGCTCACGCCTGTAATCCCAGCACATTGGGAGGCCGAGGCGGGTGGATCACCTGAGGTTAGGAGTTCAAGACCAGCTTGGCCAACATGATGAAACCCCATCTCTACTAAAAATATAAAAATTAGCTGGGTGTGGTGGCAGCCTCCTGTAATCCCAGCTACTCAGGTGGCTGAGGCAGGAGAATCCCTTGAACCTGGGAGGCAGAGGCTCCAGTAATCCGAGATTGTGCCACTGTACTCCAGCCTGAGCGACAAGAGTGAAACTCCGTCTCAAAAATAAATAAATAAATGAATAAATAAAGCATACTGAGACATCACCACATACCCACTAGAATGGCTAAAATTTAAGACTGATCATACTAAGAGCTGACAGGAAATTGGAACTTTTATACATTGCCGGTAATAATGTAAAATGATACAAGTTTGGAAAACAGTTTGGCAATTTCTCAATTAAGCATAGATCTGCCATATGACCCAGTCATTCCACTCATGGGTACTTACCCAAGAGAAATGAAGACATATGTCCAGCCCAAAAAGTTGTACGTGAATGTTCACAGACAAAAATTGCACTCCCCAAAATGGGAACACCCCAAATGTCCATCAATAGGGTAAATGAATAAACAAATTGTGTAAATCCATACAATGTAATAGTACTCAACAATATAAACGAATAAGCTATTGATATATGCAAGACCACACATCACAATAAAAGAAGCCCCCAGCAAAAGGGTTCATACTGTATGATTCCATTTATATAAAATTCTAGAAAACACAAACTAATCTATAGTTACAGAAAGAAAATTAGTGGTAATCTGGAGATGGGAGGACGAGGATGGGTGAGAGAGAGGGATAACAAAGGGAGAAGGAGGAAACTTGAAGGTGACTGCTATATTCATTATCTTGACTATAGAAATGGTTTCATGAATAAATATGCAGTTTATTGTATTTTAATTATACATCAATAATGCTGTAAAAATAGAGATGAAGGGTATCTTTTCTACCTGATCTTAAAGTTCTGACGCTGAAAATAAAACACAGACAGATCTGAGATGTAAGGCCAACTACCAATGTATGCTCTTTGGTTTTCTGTGACCTTCAGTATCAAAAATGGTTTATAAATCATCCTGTCTTGGGTCCTTACAGTATTTTAAATCTTAAAAGAAATTACAAATCCAAAGCCTTCAGATGATACTACTCACAAGACAGGAAATAAGTCACAAAATCAGAAATCCAGAAAATTATACAGGACACCATAAACTTTACCTGTATTTGCCACCCTAACAAAGTGCCCAGATAGCTACTAAGGACCAGTCACAACCACCACCAAGGATGGAATTTTCCCATCTTCCATAAGAGAATGTTTCCTTTAATTCAATTCCATTATGCTAATTCTCATTTGCATCCCCTTATCTGTTCTATCCCCCGCCTTGGAGGAAAGAAATTTAAACAAATATTTAAAGGGCAAATTGACTCTCCCTAACTGTTACAGAGCCAAGCAATAGCCAATTTCTTCACTCTTTTTCCTTTCAATCTCACAGCTTCTAGTATTATCTGTTCCTTTTATATAATCTCTTTCTACTACTCCAGCCATTCCCAAGATCCTGAAATTTAGTAAAGGAAATGTAGAATCCAAAATTTCTGCTCCTCCTCCTCCACTTGTTCATCCAATTTCCACCTCTTAGCCCCCTGATGTTTCCAACCTACAACTGCAAGAAGTGACTGTTGCACTGAGTGGGGTGTTTGGACTTGATGACATTTAAAGTCCCTTCCAACTCTGAAGTTTTAAGGGTAGCATTCACAGTAAGATTTAATAATGGATGGAAGTAAAAATTTCAAAGTTGAAAGAACAATGAGAGTTATCTTGTAATCAGTGGTAAAATTCATTAAAATATTGGTCTATTTCTCTTTTCCTTCAGTAATTCTTTTACTTCCTTAAAAAGGGTTTCTTGATCCTAAGAAATTTGTTAAAAAAAAAGGAGAAAATACAGTAAAATATGTTCATAGTAATTATTCTTTACTTTTCAATTTTAGCTTAAAGGTTTTAAGAAATTTTAGTATAAACAGCTTCTGACTGCCCCTAATTCCCCAAAGGCCTGGCTATTCATAGGGCTCAAATCAGCCCCCACAGAAGTAGGAAAGGAATAAAAACACAGGGAGGAGGTGACAGGCAGCCAGGCAAGGGGAGAGTGTGGCTTTGTCTCACCTAACCCCAAGGAGGGGCAAACATCCAATGCTTTGCTGGTAGCACAAAATGAATTTTTTGCCTACTGCTTTCAAACAAAGGTAATTGAGAAAAGGAGGCTCAACGAAAAAAGAAAACCACTTAAGTAATACAAAGTTTGTTTCAAAATGGGGATGATTTTTGTAGCCATGAATAATTTCAGCCACTGAGACATAAAAAGGGATATATAAACCTGCATATACAAACTCTTTGCTTCTCTACAACATCTAGTATTTATCAATAAAAATTATTTTAACCTGTTCTTCTAAATCATATGTGACATATAACTTATCTTTTAAATCTCTATTACATTTCATGGAAGATATATAACACTCCCCGAGAATAACCTGGCAATACATTTATAAAATACCAAGGGCTTTGGGAAATAACAAAAGGTTATTCTATGACACAGGAAACAAAATTATTCTGACCCATGCACCCATCAACAAAATTAAATCAGGTCTCACTATTTTCTTAGCTTTCATAATAAACATAATTTACGGGTCATAAAATTTTCAGCTCTTTTTAAAAAAAATTTACCAACTCTCCCAAGGCAGAGATTTTAATTCTAAGGCATTCCCTCACTTTCACCTCCTGTGAGGGAGAATTTTCTTGGAGAAAGTACAGGTAACCATACCAAGTAGACTCATGATCTGTCCTTAAGGCAGGAAGAATGGCAGAAATTTTTAAGCTATCATTCTGTCATCTCAAACATCTCACTAACATTCCTGTAGGCTCCCCTCCCTCTTTCCAAACTAAATAATCCTTGCGTTTATCATCTGTTAAAAAAAATGTGTACAAAGTGCTCTGTATATTTTTCAGTTTTCTGCAAACTTTTGCAAAGCTCTCTGTAAATTGTTCAGTTTTCTGCAAACTTTTGGATTAAAGTTAATGTTTTAAGAGGATATAAGCAGAAATCTTGCACGAACAACTCCACTTCTTTCTGCCTGGCATCCTTTAATTTCTCTCCTTTTGGACAGGAGTCTACAACTAAACATTTATACTCTATTACTTTGCATTTAGAAGACTGTGTAACTGCAACACGGCCATAACTCAATATAGGCATCCAAAATTAAACAAATTTCAATAATTTTAATAATAGTAAAAATCATTCTTTTGGCCGGGCGAGGTGGCTCACACCTGTAATCCCAGCACTTTGGGAGGCCAAGGCTGGCGGATCACGAGGTCACGAATTCAAGACCAGCCTGACCAACATGGTGAAACCCTGTCTCTACCAAAAATACAAAAATTAGCCGGGTGTGGCGGTGCACACCTGTAATCCCAGCTACTTGGAAGGCAGAGGCAGGAGAATCGCTTGAAGGCGGAGGTTGCAGTGAGCCGAAATCGCGCCACTGCACTGCAGCCTTGGACAGAGCAAGACTCGTCTCAGAAAAAGAAAAAAAAAAAAAAAAGGGCCGGGCGCGGTGGCTCACGCCTGTAATCCCAGCACTTTGGGATGCCGAAGTGGGCGGATCACAAGGTCAGGAGATCGACACCATCCTGGCTAACACAGTGAAACCCCGTCTCTACTAAAAATACAAAAAAAATTAGCCGGGCGTGGTGGCAGGTGCCTGTAGTCCCAGCTACTGGGGAGGCTGAGGCAGAAGAATGGCATGAACCCGGGAGGCGGAGCTTGCAGTGAGCTGAGATTGCACCACTGCACTCCAGCCTGGGCAACAGAGCAAGACTCCATCTCAAAAAGAGAAAAAAAAAATTCTCTCTAATCCCACACCAAAATTCATGTTTTACAAAGTTATGCTCCTAGTTAAATCAGGAAGCAATATTCTCTCTTAGAATGCACCACTTTCTCGATTATATGAGAATGCATGCAAAGTCTATTAAATGCAGGAATACTCTGCAGCCTCCTAACATCCCAGTTCTACTTATTCCCCTTACGTATATTCTGGAAATCAGTCTATTTGACACCCACATTGATCACTGCTGAAAAGTCAGAAAACCCTCTGTTCACCTAAAATTTTTATTTTCCTTCATCTTAAGGACTTGTCAAAGGAAATGGAATAATGCTGGAGAAGGGGTATGCTTCAGACTCATGAAGAACCAAGGGGTAATACCAGGCAGCCTGGCTTCAGCCACTCACTGTCAGCACCTCTAACAATCTGTGTTTTTAAAAGATGATGCCCAAACACTTTTAAACTGAGGGTCCATCTCTTTTCCACACAAGATGCCTCAGAGGCTAAGAGCAGATCTTAGACAATTTGTGAGCTCTGTGTTCTCATCAGTCAATCCGTATTTAGAACCTGCATAAGCCAGGAAAGGTATGTAGCAGCTAAAGGAATTATAACCCCTCAAATGCAAACAACCTTCGGGCACACTTAGTCCAAACCAGTTTTATACAGTACATTCTTAATGGAGTTCCAGAGGACACATACTTTAGAAAAGGTGGAGGGGGCGAAAGAGCTTTGAGTTCAGTTTTAGCCTATAGTTCAAGAAAACTAAGCCACAGGTATCAAAAGCACACCAGCAATCTCACCCACTCCACCCACCCACGTATACATACACAGACACAAAGAGAAGTGGATTCTCCTCATCTCTCATTTCCACAGAGTTCTCATAAAAACAGCAAGAGGAAGAAAGAATATTTTGATGCCTTGAGATAGGTTATATTTGGCAATAAAAGGGTTAAGCAGCACTACTTTCCTAGAAACCTTCCAATTCCATAGCTACTAATGCAATTTTCCTCATTACCTGAGCTAGTTTTAAAAATTCAGCAGATTAAGGGTTAAGACTAACACCGCAGAAAGAAAAGAGAACTTGGTTCAGCTCCATCCTCTCTAAAGCAAATACCAACAACCCTGAGCCAAATCCATTAAACATACAGAAGACTTCATTGACGTTCCAAAAGACAGGTGAAAAGGGGTTGTGCTTCCTCAGGTTTCTCACCTTACAGTACCACACACATAGTAGACTTCACAAATTCGTGAAATAAACAATTGTTAGATAAAATAGAGTACATATAAAATTCTACTCAAGACATGAAAACAAGTCACTGAGGTCACCATAAGTCAGCAGCAATAGCTGGAATTCGGGTGAGGAAGGTCAAACAGTACTCATGGAAACAAAATCAAAACAAAAAGATATAGAAATAGAAGGAATATGAGCCCTAGAACTTAAGTTTTGGAAGGAAAGCTAACGGGGGAGAGGGGTCAATTCTTATCCTAAAGAAACATACAAAAATGCTGCTTTAGTCACCAAAGGAGGAGGCGGTGTCAATACTTTCAACCTTATATTTCTAGGGGGGAAAAAAAAGATGTTCACCAGATAAAAACAGATGGTTACTGACATCTCGGATATCACTGGAAAGGGCAGTCCAGGAGCACTTGGTCTTGCTAGAAATAGGAAGAGATGAGTCACTATTTTAATTCTATTTAGAATTAAACACCTAACCCTCCAGGGTTAACATCTCAACACTCTAGGTCATAAAACAACATTTTCTTCCTGTTTCCATCGCTTTATCAGTTTTCTTCCCAAATTTGTGGAGCTGGGTCAAAATGTTGGGAGGTGGGACTAAGAGTTACAAGTCACTTGTTTAGTAGAAAGATACACTAGTGTAAGGGCATAAATACCTGGAAGAGAAGACAAAAGAGCTACAGTTATAACTAGCTATTATAATGATCATCAATATCCAAGACTCTTCCTCTCCTGGACAGTGCCCCGTATCTTACAAAGCTTTTATAGCAAAAAAGCAACCAAACGGCTCCCTGGAGAGAGGCGTTGGTGTGGGCAAAAGCTAATGAAATATGATAAGGTTACATGTATATCAATATTCCTTCAGACCCGGATTCAAAGTAACCGGTACTTGAGGAAAGCTTACTCTTCTACAGGCACGTAAAGGGAAGCCAATAGTCGCCTTGGGGCACAAGAGGCAGTAGAAAAGGAGTTGAGGAGATGGTTATCATGGGAAATGTATAAAAAACAATTCAATTACAAACTTCCCGAACTCGCAGTCCAACTCTCTTCCCACAGGAGAGGTTTATCACCATCCTAGGTCAAGAAGGGCATAATCGTGAGAGTTCTAATTCTCTGAAAAGTGATAAGCAACAGGGCAAAGAGAGGTTCTCTGGATAGAGAAATACCGGTAAACAAATAAACGTCATGCCCCAGTGACCATACGACCTGGGCAGGAGCCCATTCCTGTAATCGCAAGGACAAACGTCCAAAGAAGGAGGGGGGGTAGGG
The DNA here is from genome assembly GCF_028885655.2 of Pongo abelii. Classification (NCBI taxonomy): domain Eukaryota; kingdom Metazoa; phylum Chordata; class Mammalia; order Primates; family Hominidae; genus Pongo; species Pongo abelii. The sequence continues at coordinate 149,979,953 of NC_071989.2, forward strand.
CTCAAGTCAGGTAACATTCCTGAGGGGAAGGATTATCAGGTGACACCGGGCGGAGGGCCCACGGGGGACTGGGCGGGAGGAAAGTTAGCAGGTAAAAAGGATCAATCATGGAGAAGGAAGTGACCTTTAGGAGAAGAAAACACGGGAACACCAAAAAAGGTGTAAGGTTAAGAAGAGAAAATGGGCTCAGAAGAGGGGACCAAAAAAGAGGAGGCGTGTTCGGGTACTGGAGGAAGAAGAAAGGAAGTGAGGCTGAGAGGGGAGAGACGGGGCTGAGAGCCGGCCGGGGATATGCGGGCGGGAGGGCAGAATGTAAGGGCTGGGGAACGAGGGAAGCCCCGAGGTGGCCGGGGCAAGAGCCGGGTGGGACTCCGGGGCTTCCCGAGATCCCGAAGGGAGAGGATGTCGGGCTGCAGAGCTGCGGACCCAGCGAAACCAGGAAGGGAGGCGCGGGGGCGGCTCCCCAAAGCCGGGCAGGCGCCCCAGGGGCCGGCTGCAGGGGTCCAGAGGGCGGTTACGGGGCCAGGCAGGAGCGGGATGGGAGGGACACTCACAAATTTCTTAGATTTGCCGCCGTCGCCGCCCGCCGAGGGCAGCTCATCTGGGCTCCGGCCCTTCTTCTTGTCCCGAGTCCCGCGGCCGGGCCCCAGGCTCCCGCCGGGCGGCTCCATGTCCCGGTTCACGCTGGCCGGCGACCCCTCGCCTACGCCGCTCCCGCCCGGCAGCTCCGCGCCCGCCGCCGCCCAGTCGCTCTTTAGCCAGCCGCCGCGCCCCGCCTCATTAGCATGCCGGGCTGCGCGCGCCTCATGAATATACAACGACGACGCCTCGCTCCCGCCCGCCTGCCCCACTTCCGCCCGGACCCGCAGCCCCTACCAATGGGGGAAGGGAGAGGGGCGGAGGGAAGCCGCGGAAGCGCGCTACCTGCCCGGCGGACCTAACCATTCGGACCCACGTGGGGGGGGTGGTGAGTGGGCGGTGCAGCACTCCGCGGCCGCGGCGGAGAGCACCGCCCCCTGGCGGTTGGAGCAGCCCAGGCCTCTCGCTCCGACGCAGCGCCCACGTGGCTGTACAGCCTGACAGCCTGGACCCTCTCACACCCCACACCAAAAATCGCATGAGACCATTATCCTGGCAGAAAATTAGTGACAGGTTTTCCAAGAGAATGCAGTTTTTAATGTATGCAATACCCATGGAACACATGAAAAAAATTATAAAAGTGATAGCCACCATGTTTTGAAAGCAAGGTAGCAAGAACAGAGCTCAGTCCAGGGCAAGCACTAGACTAAACCAGACTCGCTCTGGAGTTTAATTTCCTAGTTCGAATTCCAGGTTAGGTACCATCTAATTGTTTCTAATCGGGACAAACTAATTATTGCCAACATGTGCCTAAACAGCAATAACAGTTACCACTTAACCATGCCCTTTGCTCTCTGCTAGGAACTAGGCAAACACTCTACATGTATTTTTCTAAGTCCCCACAGTCCCATGTGATAGATTCTGCTAGCCTCACCGTTTTATAAATAGTAAATTTGGACTTTTGAGAGTTGAAGTGACTTGCCCAAGAACGCATAATTGATATAAAATTTAAACCCAGCTTAGTCTGATTTGCTGCCAAACCCTGTGTTTAACCAGGATTCCCCACTGACATAAACCAAACATGAGTGAAAAGAATGAGTATTCTCCAAGAGTATATTCTTTGCTCTTCTAGCATGACTTTCTCCCTGAGCAATTTCATCCATTCTCCCAGCTACTTCTGTCCCTTGTGTGACAGTTACGTGGCTACCAGTCGGCCTTCACAATATGTACTGAATAATCTTGACCACAGCTAGCAAGATTTCAAGTGTAAGTGCCTGAAGGGCAGAGTCGGCGACTTACTTTCTCTAGAGCCCCAGTGCCTAGTCAAGGGCCTGAGATATACCAAGGACTCCGCCAAGCTGGCTGGCTCCTAAATTTGGCACTCATCTCTCTTGTGGTCCAGACCTTCTAACACTTCTAACAGTGACCTGATAGAATGTTACATAGAGCTGTCCATCCCATACTTCAAACTTGACTTTGTGCTGAGCTTTCCAGACTTTTCATCCAAAAAGTCCAAAAGCTACTTTTTACGCTAGTGTTGAGAACAGACAGAGAATGGAGGGGAGGAAGTGACCCATCTATCAGTCCTCTTTCTTGTATCAGTCTATATCTGCTACAGTATTTATCATACTACTGACTGGAATGTAAACTCTTCTACAGAAAGGTCCATGTTTGTGGCTACTACAGTATTTAGCATTGTTCTTCACATAGACAGTTAATGGGCAACTTCTTATGTCAGGCACTGTGCTTAGCACTTAACATGTTTTATCTCAGTGTATCTTCACCAACTAGCATCACTAAACACCCAGATTCAAAAACCTGAAGTCATCTTCTACTCCTCTCAAATCTGCCCAGGTTTGTCTAACTCTTAACCAAAATCCTCTATTAACTTCTTATATTTACAATAATAAATGTAGAATACATACACAGGGCCTAACGTAGGATAAGTGCTGAATGAATGTTAACTATGCTTTTATTACATGCATCATCATGCCCATTTCCTTCTCCTTTCATAAATAGGAAACTAGCAAGAATTAACATTCCTAGAAAGGCGAAAGGTACAAAAAATACCGACTTAGTTTATTGGATAAAAACAGTGGTAAAATGGACATAAAGCCAAAAGTGAGAACAGAACATTTTCATATCCTCCCCACACTTGAAAACATACTTCCCATCATCTGGGATTCAGGTGTTAAGGAGCCAGAGCCCCTTCCAAATCCCTCTCTCTTCATCTTCCCTGGAAGCAAGGGGAGGAAGAAGTCAGAACCCAGAGGAGGAGGAAGTCAGAGGCAATCTCAGTCCTTGTCTACCCGTTCATCCCTCAAAATCTCTGGGTTCGAGAGAAGCAGGGAAGAAATAAGGGGCAAGGGGGTCTAGGGACTGGCCTCCAGGGCCCACTGCCAATGATGTCCCAGATAGCTATCCTTGTCCGTTTCTCATCCCTGATAGGTACCATTGTCAGGCCTTGGGAGAGAGAGGAAAAGGGGGTAGCTGGTTCGAGAACCAAATGTGGTCTCCAGACTCTTTCCCAGAGTCAGCAAAAGCCCTGGGGTGACCACTCCAGGACTCTAGGAGCCACTCCTTTTCCCTCCAGCCCAACCAAGAGGTGAAAAGAAATTCCCTGGGACACAGCATCCCAAGCCACTCTTAAATCTCCACATCGCTTTCCTTGTCATTGTCATGGTCTCCATCATAGAACTCATTGGGTGCCTCTGGCCTGCAAAGCAAGGGGAGAGAGGTCAGGATCTCACTCTAAGTTCTAATCTTCTCCCAGCACCCTTTTCCAAAGCCATTTCTCAGGCCCCGTTGAGAACCACTCCTCCTCTTGTTAGTAGAGACTGCTATTCATTCACCCATTCACATATCAAATAAACATTAAGGAACTACTCTATACAGACACTGTCATAAACCTTAGCAATACAGTAGAGTAACAAGCCGGACAAGGTTGTCTATCCTTAAAAAGCTTACCTAATAAATGAGACTAGTAACTAACAAAGTAAAAAAATATAATTTCAGATGATGGAGAGTACAATTAATAAAATGAAGTGATAGGACTGAAGGTGATGGGAGGAAAAGGGTGAAATTTCAGACAGGACTATTGGGACATAAGACCTAAAGTCTGAGGAGGAGCTAAGCAGGCAAAGACTTCTGGAAGGCCATTCCAAGCTGCACGAAAACCAACCACAGAGGTCATGAAATGGAAAGAGACTGATGTATTCCAGTAAGAACAAGGAGGCCAGGACAGCCGGGAGCACTGTGCATGGAGGAGAGTAGTTAGAGATGAGATCCTGGATGTAGGTAAGGGCTAGCATGCAGGACCTTTTTAAGCCACAGTCAAAATTTTGGATTTTCTTCTAAGTGCAAGGTAAAGGAGAGTTTTAATTTTAAGAAGAGTGACGTGGTATTATAAACCCATAGTGAAAGAATGGATGTGAAAGCAAAACAGGGCCCAACAGGTACTCAATATTGGTTTCTTTCTTTTTGAAAAAGTATTCTCAAAGGCCGGGCGTGGTAGTTCACACCTGTAATCCCAGCACTTTGGGAGGCCAAGGCAGGTGGATCACAAGGTCAAGAGATCAAGACCATCCTGGCCAACATGCTGAAACCCCGCCTCTACTAGAAATACAAAAATTAGCCAAGTGTGGTGGCACGTGCCTGTAATCTCAGCTACTCAGGAGGCTGAGGCAGGAGAATCGCTTGAACCTGGGAGGCGGAGGTTGCAGTGAGCCGGGATTAGCCACTGCACTCCAGCCTGGCAACAGAGTGAGACTCCGTCTCAAAAAAAAAAAAAAAGAAAGAAAAGAAAAAGTATTCTCTGGGACACAGAGAGTTGAGAAAGTCATCAAAGAGAAGCTGAGGAACTAAGCCAGGAAAGGCCTTATCTGCATGGTGAGCAATGTCTCAGTTACTTCTAAGTGCACAGGGTTAAAGGTGTGGAGTCAGAGAATCAGGTTGAATCTCAGCCCTGATCTTTAACTAGCCATGTGACCTTCACAGTTACTTAAGTCTCGCCGGGCACGGTGGCTCACACCTGTAGCCTGTAATCCTAGCACTTTGGGAGGCCGAGGCAGGCAGATCACCTGAGGTCAGGAGTTCGAGACCAGCCTGACTAACATGGAGAAACCCCGTCTCTTCTAAAAATACAAAAAAAATTAGCCGGGCGTGGAGGCTCATGCCTGTAATCCCAGCTACTTGGGAGGCTAAGGCAGGAGAATCACTTGAACCCGGTAGGCAGAGGTTGCGGTGAGCCGAGATCATGCCATTACACTCCAGCCTGGGCAAAAAGAGCAAAACACTGTCTCAAAAAAAAAAAAAAAAAAAAAAAAAGAAAGAAAGAAAGTTACTTAGACTCTCTGAGCCTTAGATTCCTCCCGTGTTAATCTGAGAGTAAGAGCCATCAGAGTTGTCTGATGGCAACAGAATGATTATATATGTTGTAATAGACAGCACTTAGTAGTGTCTGGTGCTTGGCAAACCTACAAAAAGTGGTAACTCTTCCTATTTCTACTCTGCAAGTCATATGCAAGCTGGAGCTATAGGCATCAAAGAAGAACAGAAACTCAGTGGGTGGCCTGACAGAGAGGTAGGGCTTAGGAACAGGAAGAAGCCTGAGGCTTCTGCTGGCTGTGAAAGGGCTTGGTATTATTATAATGCAGAGACTAAGTCCAGATGCCTGCCTGGAGCTATCGATAAAAAACCCAAAAGGAAGAACTTAAAAACAGGTTTTACCAAACCAAACCAGACCATGAAAAGCAATTTCCAATAGTCCTGGAAGCCCTGAAGCCAGATGTTCAGACACTTCCTCACTCAGAAGGGATTGGGGGATATCCTTGGAGGAGGAGAGTTGGAGAGGTCCCCAAGAGTCAGAGCAGTAAAGCCCAGGTCCAGAGGAGAGATTCGGAGGCCTGAATTCTAAGACAGAAGCAGATTCTAGAAGGGGCTGAGAAGGCCATCAGGCTCTGCAGCAGAGCCGGCTCAAACCTCTAACCCTGCGTGGGAGCAAGACTGCGTGTCCCACAAGTGTCCAGCTGTGGTTATCCCTCAGTCATGTAAGGAAATCTGTTCCCCATTAAGTGCATCTGTTTCTGCACTTCTGGGTTCTGTTGTCTTTCCCTTTCATTTTTCAGCAAAGTTTTGGGATTAAAAAAAAATTCTATCCTATCCTTTTTTCCCCCTAATTTATTCCATCTACAATATTTTGTATGTATCTCAGAAAGATAAACACTTTAAAAAAAAAAAAAACAAAAACATAACCACAATGCAATTATCCCACCTGAAAAAATTAACAGAGCAAAGAAATCAAAGAGCCGTAGAGAGCAGTATGCAGGCAGTGACCTGTCCAGCTCAAGACCTGGAAAGACTGAGTAAAATGCTGGCAAGACTATAGGCTGCTACAGACTTTCTGGATGGCAATTTGGCACCAAATATAAAAAATTTTAGGCCAGGCTCAGTGGCTCACGCCTATAATCCCAGCACTTTGGAAGGCTGGGGCAGGAGGACATTTGAGCCCAGGAGTTTGAGACCAGCCTGGGCAACAAGGCAAGACTCCGTCTCTACCAAAAAAAAAAAAAATTAGCCAGGTGTCATGGTGCACACCTATGATCTGAGCGACTCGAGAGGCTGAGGCAGGAGGATCACTTGAACCCACGAGTTCAAGATTGCAATGAGCTATAATCATGCCACTGTACTCCAGCCTGGGTGACAGAATGAGAACCTGTCTCAAAAAAAAAAAAAATTAATGCACACAGCCTTTGACCTAGCAGCAACCATTCTACTATCTAACCCACTCAAACAAGAATGCAAAGATGTATATGTAAGGGGGTTCATTGCCACATTATTATTGTAATACCAAAAAATGGAAAATAATCTATCCACACAATAGATTATTATACAGCTGATAAAATACTGAAGCAGATCTATATTAGCTAGCTGGAAACAGCTATATGATGTAAAGCAGCATAGGTAGAATGACTCTATTTGTATTTACAAAAAACTAAAAACCACACAAACTGTAAATGAGTGTATCTGTGTTTGTTTATACATACATACAGAACAGTATATTTGCAATCTATAGAAAAAGGCTTATCCAAAACAATAAAAATTATTAACAGTGGTTACTCCTGTGGAATAGGTCTGGGATTGTGTGAAAGCCAACACCATATTTTGGTGCTGTTTTAAAATTTTACAATAAATACATATTACTTTTGTCATTAAAAATAGCAAAGAAAAGAGTGAGGAAATTGTAGCAGACTAAAGGAGGTAAGCCAGAGACAATTAAGCTAATACCTTCCCATTTACTTTTTCCCTTTTAAACCTCCCCAGCAAGCCCATTGAAAGTAGGCTGAAGTCCCTGCTCTCAGACCTGCTATAGTTCTCCTCAGGACCCCTCTCCTCTGCATCAGCCTCATCAGTCCTGTCATAGGTCAGGAGGTCTGCAGGCACGTCATGAATCTGGACACTAGGTGCATGGTTCAGCATCTTCAGGTTTTCAAAGATTGTCTGGCGGATCTGGTCCAGATACTGGTTGGAAATGAGGAATACAGAGTGAGCAGTTTCCAGTGATTCCCAGGACATGCAATCTCCTAGCTGCCTTTTACCCCTACCATCCTGGTTTTCATCTCAGTGGTACCTCTAGTTCAGGTCCCTCAACTGGTAGCTGTCCCTCCCCACCAACCCCAACTGCCTCTACTTTAACGTGGACTGCCTCCTAGCCAATAACAGTGACCGTGATGGCTTAGAACTTCCTTCTCTTTGGTTTTTCCTACTTCCCACATCTTTGACCTCTCCTGGGCTCCACCTTTCAGGAGAAGTTTGTGCTCAGTTTTCTGAGCTGCTGACCTGGCGTGAGTTCTGATTCTCGATGCGGGTGCTGACATCTGGATGAAGTGTGAAGTCTGGGGCAAAGTACTCGAAGTATTCTTGGGGAGGAGAGGAGAAAGTATGGCTCAGACTGAGAAAGGCAGCTAACAAGACTCCCCAATCTTTTTCCTTCCCATCCAGAGCACCTACATAATAGCTGCCCAATCTTTTCCCTGCTCTGAGCCCAGGGGTTTAGTCTGCAGAGCTCTGAGAGTGTAAAATTTCCCATCTGCCTTCAAACCAGGTCATTCTGGAATCTGGTGAGAATGGCCTTCCTGTTATGGGGGTGTTGTGGGGTGGTCCTTACCACTATAGGGAAGCTCCTCACTAATGGCCTCTTCTACCAGCAGCGATGTCTCATATGTCCTGAAACCAACCAGCAGAGGGGAGCAGGCTGACCAAGTGGGCTGAAGGGCCCACGTGGCCATATCTGAGGGACACCCTAGCTCACACTGGACAACAGGGGAGGAAATCAGGAGAGTGCTCACCAGCAGCGGGCAACATTTCGGACAGTATAACCACCACCACCCAGCACGAGTAGAGGGATATTGAAGCTCTTGACATATTCAACACATTCCCTGTTAAAAGGAACCAGAGAAGATGTGGAGGAGGTTATCAAAAGACAAGGTAAATACCTTTAGGTATTGCCTGAAAGGAGCACAAGAAAACTATAAATGTTCTAAATCTTTATCTGGATAGTGAAATTCATTATGTTATACCCTTAAGATTTGTGCATACTTTATATGCTGTGTCTCAATAAAAATTTTAAAATAAAGCACAGTCCCACCTCTGTTCTGCTCAACACCCTCCCTGGCACCCTGCCTGTTAATCAACTATTCTTATCAACGCAAGTTCTGTCAATTCTAGCCTTGAAAATATAACTCACGCCCGGCGCGGTGCTCACGCCTTTGTAGTAGACCCAGCTACTCAGGAGGCTGAGGCAGGAGAATCGCTTGAACCCAGGAGGCAGAGCTTGCACTGAGCCAAGATCGTGCCACTGCACTCCAACCTGGATGACAGAGCAAGACTCCATCTCAAAAAAGAAAAAAAAAAACATATATGTGTGTGTGTGTGTGTGTGTGTATACACACACACACACGCCTCTCAGATCATCTACTTCTCTCCATTGCCACCTCCTCCACCTTAGTCTGGGCACCTAACCAACACCATGGCTTCCTAACTGGTCTTTCTACTTCCATCCCCATTCCCCCTACCCAAACCTTTCTCTATTCAGCAGTCAGAATAGTCACTTTCAAACACAAATTGGATCATGTCACTTTCCTGCTTAAAATCCTTCGATGGTTTCCCATCATCTTTGGAATATAATTCAAACTCCTTACCAGGTTTAAAGGCTCTGCACAATCTCACCATGGCCAGCTTCCCGGACCTCACCTCAACAGACTGAAGTCCAGTGGCATAATCACAGTTTACTGTAACCTCAAACTCCTGGGCTCAAGTGATCCTCCTGCCTCAGCCTCTTGAGTAGCTAGGACTATAGGCATACACCATCATGCCCAGCTGATTTTGTTTTTTATTTTCTGTAGAGATGGCTCTCGCTATGTTGCCCAGGCTGGCCTCAAACTCCTAGCCTCAGGCGATTCTCCCACCTCGGCCTCTGGAAGTGTTGGGATTATAGGTGTGTGCCACTGGGCCCAGCCCTCAGAGCCTTTTGTGGGCCTTTGTCAATGCTTGGGACAGGCTTCTCTCTATTCCTCTTATGACTCACTCCTTCTTAGTCTCCAGGTCTCAGCTCAAATTTTACTTCCTCAGAAAAACTTTCCCAAATCATGCTATCTAAAGTAGGTCCCCCATTGTATCCTGTGTCTCAGCTTTCTTTTTTTCTTTCATAGAATTTATAACAATCTATTTACTTCATTTGATTATTTATTTTTTGTCTGTTTCCTAAACTGTAAACTCCACGGGAGACGCCTTATTCCATCCCCATGATGTGGTATGATGCCTGGAACATAATAGGTGCTTAATAAAAATACATTGTGAATGAATGACCATCTAGGGAACCCTGTTCAAGATGACATTTCTAGTTCAAGTACAATTTGTAGCTATTTTTGATTTCCAAGAAGAGGTGAGGCCCATTCCCCAACTAACCCCACCCACGTACTGAAGTCCAAGGCCACTTGAAAACCTCGGGAAGAAGGAGAGCAAGTCTCACCCATGCCCTCGGATGCTGAGGTTAAAGCAGCCCAATCGATCACAGCCCAGAGAGTCAGCTCCACACTGCAAAAAGCAAAACCCCAGGAAGGTGCAGTGAGATAACTGATCAGAACATCACAGATACCCCTTCCACCACCAACCTAAAGAACCTCCTCTTCCCTTGCTCTCTTTCCCCAAGCCCAGGGAGAACACTCCTGAGGAGGAACTGACAATATTACCTGGAGCACAATGCACGTGGGTTGGTAGAAGTCCACTACCTGGTTGATAACCGGCTGGAAAAGGTGCTTGTAACCTGGGAGAGGGCCAAAGATGGGCACCTGGCACCCCAAGGGGATGGGGAGACAGGGAACAAAAGGAAAAAGGGGGTTGAGCGAGCATGTAGCCCAGGAAAGGGGCAACCCAAAATAATCAAATCATTGGTCTGAAACTTCTGGAAGGGATCCCAGACTGCTATGAGTGACTGATGAAAGCCAATGACTTTTCCCAGAAAAATGCACATACACACGATATGTTGCATACAATTTCCAGAGATTCATGGTCCCTCTGAAGGCCATTCATCCTTAAGGACAACTGGCCCAACAGCAGACAATACCAGGCAGAAGAGGTTATTTCAAGGAGAAAAAGAAGGGGCCTAGGGGGAGCAGAGGGAAGACTTCAGTACTTACTCTGGTCATCAATGCCATCCCGCAGGGGCACATTCAGACAGTAGTAGCGGCCACTCTCTGCCCCGACTTCATACATGTCACCTATAGGGAAGTGGGTGGTGGTAGCCACACATGGGAAGCACCCACAACCCAGCTGTTTCAACCCCAATCTGCACTCTGGGAGCCTCTCATTCCATCTATGTAGCTTCACCATAAACTCCCTAGAGCCACTAAATCTCTTGCAGCTTGCATTCATTTGGCAAATAATTTTGGGGGATCCACTCTGAGCCAACTGTGTACTAGGCAGTAGGGATGCAGCAATGAATGGAACTAATGAAATTTACGATATCCCACCAAGCTTATGTTTTTAGGAAGTAGCCATGAGGAGGAGGGAGGCAGTAAACAAAACAAAACAAAACAAAAAACCACAATAAACACAAATAGCAGTGAGTGTTCTGAGGGAAACAATGAGGCTGATGTAACAGAGGAATGAGGAAGGAGGTGATTATGATAACTGGGGTGGTAAGGAAAGGCTTCTCTGAGGAGGGGACACCTGAGATGAGACTAGAAGGCTGAGGAGGCACTCATGGTAAAGAGCTGAAGGGTGCATAGGGGAAAGTAATCCCTATTCCCATACCTGTGCCAGGGAAGAAGTAATTTCCATATTTGTGGAAGGACACCGTCATGACCCGGTCAGTGAGGTAGAAAGCTTCTTGAACCCCATCACCATGGTGGATGTCAATGTCAATGTAGAGCACCCGAGGGTGGTACCTAGAGGGAAGCCAAAGCCAGGGTCTGAGCTAGAAGTGAACCCCCCAACCCACTCCTCCCAAACACCGGGTCTCGAATTGTGAAGAGTCTGCTTCTGCCCTGGTCACCTGAAACTTAATGTCACCAGTTCCCTAAAGGCAACTGGGGGCTCCAGCCCAGAGGCTAGAGGCAGGGACAGGAGAGGGATATGCAGAGAAGGCTGAAATGTGAGCAGGCAGCAGGGAATCTGCAGCAGTGGAAGAGGCAGCCTAAATAAAGCATCAAGAACTTGGGAGAAGCTAATCAGGGAGGAGTGAGGTCAAGGTCAAGGCTGAGTCTGAGAGACCTCTTCAGCCAAGAATCCTGTAACTGCCCCCATCTCCTCCTGGGCTACTTACTTGAGCAGCTCCAGGATGCCAATCACAATGTCGTTGACATAGCAGAAGCCAGAGGCCTATGGCAAGACAGTGGTCTCATAAAGAGAAGAGCAATTCCCCTACCCAGCTGCCCCCCACCATCATCCTCAACACCTACCCGAGGATGGCCACTGTCTTTCCCATCACCTCCTCACTCACCTCAAACTTCTTGGCATGGTGCAGACCACCAGCCCAGTTAATGGCAATATCACAGATCTGAAAGACAAACACCCAAGTCACAGTCCTTCCTGCCCACCCCTCAAGCTGGGAGCCCAGGATCAGGGTTAAATCCCGAGTCCAGGGAGCCAGAGGAAAGGAGGAACAGGACTCGGGACTATGTCACCTTGTTGTTCAGCTGGGTTGCTCCTTGCAGAGATGCGCCTGTGTAACGCGAGCAGAACTCAAAGAGCCCGGGAAACACTGGGCTGCAGGGAAGAGGAACAAGTTGGAACCTTCCTGCCTCTGTCTGGGCCCTTCCCATATCTCCCTCCCCATCCCAGACTCCTCCAATCTCCATTTTTCAAGAATCTTCTCTCCCTCTCCTACACACCTGGGCTATCTGCAAAGTTATTCAACAAATATTTTGAACCAAACCATGTACCAAGCCCTGTGCAAGGCACTGGATGGGAAGTAAAGAAGCACTTAACTGTCAGGGAGTTTGTATCCTAGCTGGGGAAAGAAGCAAGCAGCTTCCAGGTACTCAAGTACAATGTAAAAAGGAAATCAGTTGAAAGAAAACATGAGCTCTGTTTTTCTTAGTCTTCTCAGTGTAACAAATTTTAACATAATGTTCAATAATATTCTTCACAGTCACACATTTTAAAGAAAGAATTGTATACCTACATATGTGAAACAGTGATGAGATAACCCACGAAAAGCCTGTAGCACAGTATACGGTATCCGCTAAGCCTTTAATAAATGTCAGCTATAATTATTACCATTGTTATTCTTTATAAAAAGCAAAGGCTTGAAGCCAGACACAAAAGGCTACTTACTGTACGACTCCATTTATGTAACATTCTGGAAAAGGTAAAATATAAGGATAGACATCATATCAGTAGTTGGCTAGATCTAGGTTGGAGAGAAGTTATTAACTACGAAGGGGTGAGTGACCTTTGTCAGGTAATGGAAATTTCCTGTACCTTGATACTTTTTTTTTTTTTTTTTGTAGAGACAGGGTCTCACTATGTTGCCCAAGCTGGTCTCGAACTCCTGGGCCTAAGTGATCCTCCCGCCTTGGCCTCCCAAAGTGTTGGGACTACAGGTGTGAGCCATCGGCGCTGGCCCTACACCTTGATATATTCTATCAAACCTCTCAGAACTCTTACACCTAAAAAAGGTTAATTTTACTGTATGCAAGTTATACCTATATAAACCTGACTTTTTAAAAAGGAAAGGCTTAGGCAATCCCTAGTTTTAGGTCTCAAAAAAAAAAATAGTGCAGCCGACACATTTGACCATGTGAAAAACAGACCTGTAGGGGCTTTTAGTTTGTTTGTTTTTTGAAAGGGGGTCTTGCTCTGTCGCCCAGGCTGGGGTGCAGTGGTGCAATCTCGGCTCACTGCAGCCTCCGCCTCCCGGGTTCAAGCAAGAATTGTAGGGTTTTACAGTTTCTCAAAAGGTTTGGAAAGAATTAGTGATTAATACCAGAAAACTAAACAAATGAGAAAATAATGCAATTGTCAGCTCCAGGAAAAAAAAAAAAGCTTTAGAAGAAAACAGATTAAATCACACTACACTATTTGGCTTGATAGTAAATGAATCTTTCAGAGTTATAATAATGTAAACATAGAATACTGATTTATTTTTAAATTACTATGAAGCTGAAAGGGGAAAGGAAGCCAATGTGATGGTGTAAGAAGACTAAATGCTCATATCCCATACTAAAAGCTTAACAGATAATGCCTAAAATTGACAGACGAAGAAATAGCAATGAGAGACAATACAGGAGGGGAGTATGATTACAAGCACAGATTCTGGAGCCAGACTACCTAGGTTCTTTAACAGCTACTAATGATAGTGAGGTTGTACAAACTGTTTAACCTTTCTGTGCTTAAGTGTCCTCATTGGTAAAAGGAAACAATAATAGACCCTGCTTCATAGGGGTTGTTGAGATTAAATAAGCTAATGGCTGCAAAGCACTTAGAACAGTACCTAGTATATAATAGGTATTACCTAAGGATTACAGATTAGTAATAACAGTCAATTAATATTATTATTATTATTTAGAAATCCAAAGGTAAATACCAGAAGACACAGGAAAAGGAGCTGAAAGTGGCTGTCACTGGGCAGAGGGATTTATGGGTGAAAAGGAGAGGTCTGGAATTTTTTTTTTTTTTTTTTTAAGACAGAGTCTCATTCTGTTGCCCAGGCTGGAGTGCAGTGGTACAATCTCAGGTCACTGCAACCTCCGCCTCCCAGGTTCCAGCAATTCTCCTGCCTCAGCCTCCCACAGTAGCTGGGACTACAGGCACGTGCCACCACACCTGACTAATTTTTGTATTTTTAGTAGAGACAGGGTTTCACCATGGCCAGGCTGGTCTTGAACTCCTGACCTTAGGTGGTCTGCCCGCCTCGGCCTCCTAAAGTGCTGGGATTACAGGCGTGAGCCACCGCGCCCGGCTTGGGCCTGCTTTTTTATTTTTTTCATTTAAAGGTCTGTAGTACAATTTGGCTACTTATGTTAGAATACTTGGAAAGCAATCAGAAATTCTTAAACAGAAGAAAAATTCCTGATTCTCATCGGAAATACAGATAAGCACAACTGTAACTTGTTTGACAGGAAGACTGATGCAGCATAAATAGCCCAGAGATAGTATCCTAATTAGCATTCCCTAATTGCACAAAGAGCATCTACAGAACCCCAGTGTGGCTTAAGGGCTGACCCTGTATTCTCAGAGCTAGAAAGTGAGCTCAGAAATAACAGCAGGAATACTAACAAAAAAACAAGAAACCTCCCCAGACAGCACGTGACTGAACACCAAATGAGCAGTGCAGTATGTGCAGGACAGAGCTCTATGGGCTGGTGTGGTCAAGAAAGGTTTCATGGAGATGGTGTGAAGCCTGAGAAGGCCTTGAAGAGGTTGAATAGAGAACTAAGGGCATTCCAGGAAGGCATCCCGTGCAGCTGAGGCGTAGGGATAAAGTTGGAAAGGTGTCAATGCCAGCCTAATGAGTTGGCCTCTATCCTACAGCCCTGGCTGCTTCTGTCATTAAGATCTTTCAGGAAAACAGATTAGTGGTTTAAAAACCTGGGATCTGGATCATGCTCCCTCCAATGACCAGTTATGTGACTGAGGCTAAGTTACCTAGATATTCCCAAACCTCAATTTACTTATATATAACATCAGAAAAAGGTCTATTATAATACATCTATGGATTGGTATGAGAATTAAGTGGATTCACCAGCAACCCTTGGCATAATACCTAGCAGAGTAAGCACTTAATAAATGGTAGCTATCATAAGAAATTCTACAGGATCAACAACCTGGTTTCTTCAAGAAATAAATTCAAGGGGGTGACAGAAAAGCTACAAATTAAAAGTCTTAAGAGACATATCAACCAAATGCACTGTGTAGACCTTGTTTAGATCTGGATTTAAACTAACTACAAAATAATTATGAGACAACTGCAGAAATTTGAATACTGATTGCATATTTGATGACATTAAGGAATCACTGTTAACTTTTTAGGTTTGATAATGACACTATGTTTTTTTAAAAGAGTATCATTTGGAGATACATAATAAAATATTTATGGATAAAAGGATATAACATCTAGGATCTGCTTTAAAACAATCTAACATGAGGGAGTATAGATGAAGTAAGAGTGGCCATTTGCTCAGCCGGGTGCGATGGCTCACGCCTGTAATCCCAGCACTTTTGGAGGCTGAGGCTGGTGGATCACCTGAGGTCAGGAGTTCAAAACCAGCCTGACCAACACGGTGAAACCCCATCTCTACTAAACATACAAAAATTAGCCGGGCATGCTGGCAGGCGCCTGTAATCCCAGCTACTCGGGAGTCTGAGGCATGAGAATCGCTTGAACCCAGGAGGCGGAGGTTGCAGTGAGCCAAGACTGCACCACTGCACTCCAGCCTGGGTTACAGAGTGAGACTCTGTCTCAAAAAAAAAAAAAAAAAAGTGGCCGTTTGCTTTTAAGTGTTGAAGCTAGGTGATGGACATATGGGAGGTCACTGCACTACTTCACTTTCAGAAATTTTTGAAATTTTCCCTAATAAAAAGTTTAAAAACAAAAATAAGTAGAATTGAGCAACTGGTAGCTGTGATGGTTACTATTTTTTCGTGGATGTAGAGTGTGGCTTATCTTTGTTATCCACTCCCTTCCCCAGAGGGTCTAACCCTGACTCTTCTATGGATGATACAAGCTCAATGTAAACCTAATGATATCAAACCACTCCTTTGTTGTTTTTTTGTTTTTTTAACTGCCCATAGCCCTCTTAAGATCCCTTGCTTCTTAAAAACCTTTGATAGCTTCCCTCTACTCTAGGGGTAAAAACCCCAATTCATAATAGAGCTGTTTGCTTTTAAAAGGCCCTGTTTCTTTAGCCTCAATTCAGTTCACCTCCTCTTCATATTCTACACTTGGCCTTTTTTCTGTTCCTCAAATGATTCATACTCAATCCTACCACAGACCCTTAGCACTTGTCCCTACTGCCTGCTATATTCCTCCCCTTACCCTCCAACCCCTTTCATCTGATTACTTCTACTCTTTTTTCAGATCTCAGCTCAATCTTTACTTCCTCTAGGAAGGCCCCACCGACCAGCCACTCCACCAAGCTAAACAATCCTCCACGTATACACTCTCATAATCTGTCATACACCTCCTCTTTATAAGACTTAGCAAAAATACAATATTAAAATTTTGTTTTTGTACATCACTGCATTCCCAGCACTTAGCACAGGGCCTGCCTAGAACAAGTGACCAATAAATATTTATTCAATAAACAAAGTGAATTATGATTCACTGACAAGTAGGCCCCCCTTGAGATATTCCCACTGCTGCCAAAAGACCTCACTGAAGGGCTTGGCATTAAACTGTTAGACATCAAAACTCCCAGTCCTCCCTCACCAGTCATCGCCTACGTTGAAGGCATTAAGACTCTTGGTGAAGCCTTGCATATTGGTGGGGCTGACTCTCTGCAGGAAGTCAATGTAGTCCTCGGAGTGGAAGCGGCACATGTCATGCTGGGAGGCCTGGTATGGCTTGAAGACCTCGGGATGGAGACACAAGATGAACCCAGGGAGGGTCAGCCCCACTCCACAGGCTCAGACCACCCATACTGAATCCAGTCCTGGAGACTGTATGAAGCCAAACATAGCATTCCCCTCATCCCACAATCCTTAAGTCAGTAGAGAGACTCCGATTAACCAGGTGAGTTATTACAAATGAGCCCCCTGAAGACCACTTCTTTTCCTTTCCACCTCCAGCTCAGCCTATCGTACCTCCTCAACTTTGAGCCCTGATCCACCTGCCCTGTTCCTTGGATCTCCTATTCCCAGTTCTCTCCATGCTCATCTCCTCCCCCAAGCTCTGATTCTGTCCTCTTTCCTCTGGATTCTTCTTTCTGGAGTCAAATATATGGGATATATGTCAACTTTGTAATTAAAATCAAGGATTTATTGTCTTTGGAAGGTCAGGGGGATGTGTCACATCTCTTTGAAAACTGGACAAGAAAGAGCTTTTTTTCTCCCAGAAAATGCACAGGTACATATAGGCAAACAATCTCAAGGGATATAGATTCCTGCACTCACATCACCTCAGTCTTTTCTATGACCAATCCATTTGTCTGTGCCTTGGCACAAGCAATGAACATTCATTCATATTCTTCACTAGTTTCCCTAGCAACACATAAAGCCTGGGCTTAGCTGTTTTGTCTTATTTTTTCTTTTGAGACAAGGTCCTCCCTGTCAACTCAGGCTGCTGATCATAGATCACTGTAACTTCAAACTCCTGGGCCCAAGCCATCCTCTCGCCTCGGCCTCCCAAGTAGTTGGGACTACAGGCACACCCACCGCACATGGCTACTTTTTTATTTTTTATTTTTATAGATGTGGGTCCCACTGTGGCCCAAGCTGGTCTCCAACTCCTGGCCTCAAGCGATCCTCCCATTTCAGCCTCCCAAAGTGCTGGGATTACAGGCATGGGCCACCACGCCTGGCGTGGCTTAACTGTTACTATCCCATATCACAGCCATAAATTCCAAGCTGGGAAGACAGCATGTGTATGTCTGGTAGATGAAAAACTGGATAGCGATTAAGCAGAACCATGTAGAGGTATTCCAGGCTGAAAAAGGATTACCTAAGATATCTCCTCTGTTCCACACGCACATACACATTTACAAACACGGCAGCATCGTTCCACCCTGGAACCCTAGCTCCTTGGAGGTAAAGAAAGGTGGTAAAAGAGGAGTGGGAACTGAGGGTAAACCTCACACCCTGATACAGTGATATCCGCTCCCCTAACCCTAATTCCTGAGGCCAAGGCCCTATCCACACTCAAATGCAGAGGAGGAACACACCTTCTGTCTTCAAACCAGCCCCACATCACCCTAACCCTAGGCCAAGGGCTAGTGTGCCTATAGTCAGAGGGTGGATGACCTGAGGTGAGAAAGTACTTTCCATTAAGCAGAGGACGCCACCCCTAACACCCTGCACTTTCAAGGTACTCCTGGCGTCTTCTACTCAGCTCCCCACTACTCTAGGGGCGGGTCGCACTTCATGCACTCAGTCCAGCCCACCTATCCCTACGGCCACAGCTCGCCCCACCCCCCAACCCCCGGCCGAGGCGGCGGAACTCACGATCATCTTCTTATAGAGACCGTAATGCAGGACCAGGCTATGGGTCAATGCCAGGCGATGGGGCTTCATAGGGTGTCCAGCTCCTGGGGGTGGGGAGAAGAGAGTTTGTCAGCTCTCACCCCTGGAGTTGCAACCCCGCCTCAAAACCTCCGTGTCCCAAACCCTCATGCACAGCCCTGTTTCCTCACCGTAGTGGAAGTTGCCCACGTCGGGGTCGTAGAAATAGGCCACGGTCTTGGCCATGTTGCCGGCGGGAGCAGGCCCCGCGCCTCCGCCGCCCGCCGCCCGCCCCTCCCCGGCCGTGCGTGCTGCGCAAGCACGTAGCCTGCCTCTGCGGAACTGGGCGTTGCGGCCCCGCCTCCATCCACACCCAGGCCACGCCCCCAGGGGAGCTCCGCCCCTCGGCCGGCTCAGCTCTCCCGGGATCTGGGGCTTTGAGCGTCCCGGGTTGGGCAGGGAACTGGCAGCATCGCTCCTAGAATGCGAGTGCCATTTGTCTCCGGCCGGGGGTCAGATCCTCGGGAAGCCGAGCCACCCCATCCAGCCGCTTGCCCCAAACCGGGCGCAGGCCGTGGTCACTTCTCTAGGAAGCTCCGAAGATCCCGCCACTCCGTCCCTCAAAGGTGCGGAAAGCCGGCTTCCCCCAGCCCTCGGAGAAGATTCCTGACTCTCCGCTCGGTCGGGGCATCTGAGGGCAGGAGCTGCTCCAGGCGTACCGGATAGACCAGTGGACAACACCCACGCCGGAACGCCTGTCCCCTACCCGAACCCAGACTCGGCGCCGCACATTGCCCCGGGGGGGCCCGGCGCAGTCACGCGCGCGCAGAGCTCACGCTCTCCGCCCCGCACACCTGCGCTCCGCCCCGTGGTCCTGGGCCCGCGACGGGCGAAGGCATTTGGGAAGCCAGGGCGGCTGCGGTGGCGATCTCCCTGACCCAGGGCCGGAGTTGCCCGGAGCCTGCCGCCGCTCTCAGCCAGCCCGCATCCTTCTCTGTCCTTCCCTCCCCCCGCCTGCCACGGCGCGGGTATCCGCAGCCACAGCCCGGGGCCGGTGAGGCGGCGAAGGGGGAGGGGAGGAATCAAGGGATGAGCGCCGGAAGGGCGTCGGGGGCCCTGAGCCGCACTAGGACGCCCCTGGAGCCGGAACCCCAGCAGAAGCCGGAACCAGAACCAAATCACCGGTACCGGGTGGGCCAGGTGGTCAGGGTGGGAGAAACCAAAAAGGGAGAGGGGTGCGGGAATACTGAGAGGAAGGGGCTGCAGAGGCCTGGCTCAGGCCGGCGCGGAGGAGGTGCGGGCGCTGACTCAGGCACGATTTTTGCTCCCGCCGCCTAAGAATGCCGTCCCATCTCGTGCTGCAGTGTCCTTGGGAGGGACAGAAGCGCGAACGAGCTGGAAAGGGGAACGCTCGGGGCGTCGGGGAAACGGGACCAGGGTCGTGGTAGAGAGCTTGCGTTGCCGCTGACCTCTTGCCGAAAGGCGAAACAGCACTCCTGGCCCGGACAGCTCCCTGGTTGGGTAGGGGGTGGGGCCGGACCTCAGCCGGACGTCTTAGACGTGCCTGTTTCAGATCCTGAGGACGGCATTCCTACCCCTCCCCCATTCCCAGCTGCAGCCCCCTAAACCCAGGAGGCGCCCTGGCCCGCGCTCGCCCCCCAGGGCCTCATGTCGGAACCACAGCCTGACCTGGAACCGCCCCAACATGGGCTGTATATGCTCTTCCTGCTTGTGCTGGTCTTCTTCCTCATGGGCCTGGTAGGCTTCATGATCTGCCACGTGCTCAAGAAGAAGGGCTACCGCTGCCGCACGTCGAGGGGCTCTGAGCCTGACGATGCCCAGCTTCAGCCCCGTGAGTGAGGAGCCTGGGACCCTGGCTCAGTCACCTTTCACCCTTCTCCCCACACCTCTGCCTCCCTGACCGACAGACCCAGGCCAAATCCTGATCAAACCTGCTCAGGAAGCCTAGTAATGCACTCTTGAGTTAGCAAGTGGGGTGACACCACTCTGAAAGCAAAACTAGAGAAGGCAGCATGGGCAGGAAGGGTCCTCTGGATGGTAGTCTTGGTCTTGCATTGGTGTCCCCATCTTTTCTGGTCCCTGAAATGCTGAGGTCCAGCATGACAGCAAGTAGGTAAAAGGGTATGTCCCAAGCAATAAATGATGGGAGCCACCAGGTAATGTTCCCCCAAAGCTGACTCATTCCTGCTTCCTTGCCAATCTCTTTCATCCTTCAGCTGAGGACGATGACATGAATGAGGACACAGTAGAGAGGATTGTTCGCTGCATCATCCAAAATGAAGGTGGGTCTAGCATAGCCCCTTGCTCCCTCTTCTCCAACCTTCTCTTGCCCTGACCTCCACCTCCACTGACTCCCTCTTTTCCTTCTTCCCTCAGCCAATGCTGAGGCCTTGAAGGAGATGCTGGGGGACAGTGAAGGAGAAGGGACAGTGCAGCTGTCCAGGTGAGCTGGAAACAAGGGCCAGCATGACTTAGCTTGCCTTGGAGAGTATCCTCTCCTCCAGCACAATCCTCTCTCAGCCTCCTTGCATGTATGGGGTTGGGGGAAGGGCAAAGCTGGCTAACTTATAGGAAGAAAGAAGTTTTGTAGAAATCTCGATTCCTTCAAACCATCTCTCATCTAGATATTATCAAGCCTAACATTCACCTCTAGTGCCACTCCTTTGGGTTAAGCAATGTTCTTTTTAGCAAACAGCCCTGGGAGGAAGAACATGTGGTCACTAACATCTTAATATTGAGTTTATTAGATAAAGACAAGAAAAAATGGGGCTTGGGGAAATTGGGGCTTCTGGGGTTTTAAGGAGCATGCTGAAAGAACGTAAGAAACAAAACATGAAGGGAAATGGAAATGTTACCCTTGCTCCCCTCCTCCCTGCTGTCCAGTGTGGATGCCACCTCCAGCCTGCAGGACGGAGCCCCCTCCCATCATCACACAGTGCACCTGGGCTCTGCAGCCCCTTGCATCCATTGCAGCCGCAGCAAGAGGCCTCCACTTGTCCGTCAGGGACGCTCCAAGGAAGGAAAAAGCCGCCCCCGGACAGGGGAGACCACTGTGTTCTCTGTGGGCAGGTGGGGCAGGTGCTCCAGGGAAAGGGAGGCTGAGGTAGGGGGCCCAATGATCAGGCACCTGATCCCAAAAGTGGGCCTTGGCTCTTTCCTCCTGGACTGGGAGCTCCAGCAGAAGTCAGGCTACACAGTGTGCCCCACAATCTGAGAAGGCCTCCCCTACCTTAGGCCAGAGGGAAGTAGCCACAAACTCAGGATGTCCCTGGTCAGAGGGGAGGGCCAAGCAGCCTCTGAGTTGTGGTCCTAAACCCCAGTGTTCCCTCCCCTCCCAGGTTCCGGGTGACACACATTGAGAAGCGCTATGGACTGCACGAACACCGTGATGGCTCCCCCACGGACAGGAGCTGGGGCTCTGGTGGGGGACAGGACCCAGGGGGTGGTCAGGGGTCTGGGGGAGGGCAGCCCAAGGCAGGGATGCCTGCCATGGAGAGGCTGCCCCCTGAGAGGCCACAGCCCCAGGTCCTAGCCAGCCCCCCAGTACAGAATGGAGGACTCAGGGACAGCAGCCTAGCCCCTCGTGCACTTGAAGGGAACTGCAGAGCTTCTGCAGAGCCAACACTGAGGGCCGGAGGGAGGGGCCCAAGCCCAGGGCTGCCCACTCAAGAGGCAAATGGGCAGCCAAGCAAACCAGACACTTCCGATCACCAGGTAGGAAAACACAGCCGGGACTGCACTGGGCTGGGCTCTTATTGCTCTCTACTCTGGGGGGCACTGATATGATCTACTCCTGGTCTCTCATTGTTGACCCCTCCCCTTTCTCTCAGGTGTCTCTACCACAGGGAGCAGGGAGTATGTGAGGTGAGTCTGCCTGAGCCCTAAATGAGGTAATCTCATCTTCATGTCACCTATTTAAAATACTTAAGCCTTTCAGCTCCCTGAACCCCCAGAGTAAACTGCAGGCTTAGCCTTTGCTATAAATCCCTTGGTTTGGTGGTGGAGGTAGGGAAGGTCCTGGAGCCCCAAGGGAAAAGCTGGACACAGCTTGAACAGGAAGCAACACTGTTACTCTTCCTCTTCTCCAAGTCTCCTTCTTCACTGTGCTGATGGACTACCAGCTGGCAGGGCCAGGGGGTGGGTGGACGTGAAGGCCCTCCCCTCCACTGGACAGCACTGCCCCCCAGCTGAGGGACCAGCTCTACTTCCACCTGGAGTTGCACAGTCTCAGGCTGGGAGCCTCAGGAGAGGTCACAGCCCCTCAGTCTCTTCTCCTTCCCCTGCCTGCAACAGGCTGCCTGCCCCGCCTTCCCCAACACCTCGCTCCATATGATAGAGCGTGGCAGCTGGGAGCAGGCCCCTGCCCCTGGTGGGCCCCTAAAGCAATAGCACCGTAGGCCCCCTGCCCTCTTAGCATAAGAGGCCCAGGCCGTGGCCTGGCCTGGCCTTCGTGCCCTTTATTCATTGTCAATAAATCCGCTCAGACCATTACAGCTGCTTCGCATCCTGGCTCCAGCTCCTTCTGATTCCCAAGGCCTGTTCCTCTCCCCGGCCCAACCCCAGTGACCCTGGCATCCAGAGTGGGGTGGGTCATGGAGCCAGGGTGGGGAAAGACGTGGGCCAGAACCACTAGAGACCTTGATGGGTGGTTTCCAGCCCCAGAGATTTCAGGCATTTCACCACCCTAGATAGGGTGATGGCAGAAGAGAAAGTAGTAGTTCCGGTCCTAGAGATGATAGAACAATGGGAAAAAAAGGAGTGGGTTCCAGCCCCAGAAATGGGAAGGGGCAAGTTTCCACCCTTGGAGGTGAGGGTGGAAATAAGGGAGATTCCAGCTTTTGGCTGTGTTGTTCTGGATCATTGATGGTGTGGTCTGACAGCTTGAAGATAGGGACAGCAGCATCACTGGGGGTCAAGGCTTCCCTGGCCTTCAGGTGAGGGGATCTGGGTGGCCAGGATCCGGGGCTTTAGCCGGTGGGGGAGGTGGTGGACGCATCTGTGGGGAACACACAGTTAGTGCTCCAGAGTTCTCCCTTAAGGGTATCCCTGTCTATTCCCTCAGCCCTGCAGACAAAACAGGACTGGTTGGAATAACCCCTCTACATACAATCTCCTCCAAGGCAAGGGCCCTTACCGGCCTGAGTCGAGGTGCCATCATGTCCAGGAACCCAGGGAAGTCCAGGGCTTTGTCTGGAAATAAGAACCACAAGTCAGTCTTCAGACTTTGTTTTGTTCAATGCTGTATCTCCAGCACTTAGGACAGTGGCATTCTATTAATATTTGTTAAATTAATGGTCACCATCCTAGACCATAAAATCCCATCACTCTATCCACTGTCCTCAACATTTATTGGGCAACTGCTGTATAATCAGCTCTGCTCAAGGTACAAAACAAAGGGAGATAGGATACATAGCGCTCCCACCCCCAATGGCTGTCAAGAAACCAATAATGAAACCTCAACAAACACAATAAATGACTAAGTGCTAAGTCATGCAAAGTGAACTTGGGGTGGTGAAGATGGTGGTAACTCCAGGGAGGGAGACTCCTTGTGGACAAGGTGGAAGTACCAGAAGGTTTTAGAAAAGGCAGGCATTCCACAGCCATAAAAAAGAATGAAATCATGTCCTCTGCAGCAACATGAATGGAGCTGGATGCCATTATCCTAAGTGAATTAACTCAGAAACAGAAAACCAAATATTGCATGTTCTCACTTATAAGTGGGAGCTAAACAACGGGTACACATGGACATAGAGACGGAAATAACAGACTCCCAGGACTCCAAAGGGGGCAAAGGTAGGAGTGGAGGCAGGGGCGAGGGTTGAAAAATTACCTATCAGGTACAATGTTCACTATTTGAGTAACAGGTACACTAGAAGCCCAATCTCCACCAGTATGCAATATATCCATATGACAAACAAGCACATGTACCTCCTGAATCTAAAATAAATAATAATAAAATAAAACTGCTATAGATATTTAAAAAAGAATAAAAAGTGGGCATCAGAAAAAATAATGATACAAAGCTAGGTATCTGGACACCAGGAGCAAAAAGTGCATATTGGGAGGACACCGTGAGAGAAGTTAGCTAATTTTTAAAATAATAACAGTGACTGCATACTTACTGTGTGCCAGGCACAATGCTGTGTAGTCCACAGGCATCTTTTTTAACTCTCATAAGAATTCAATGAGCTAGTACCTTTTCCTTACCTCATAAAGAACATAAACTGACGCCAAGACAGGTTCAGAATCCCACCACACACTTGGAAATGACAGAGCAGGACCTGAACCAGTCAGCCTGGCTCCAGAGCCCAGGCAAGTGCTCTCCACCAAGCAAGATGCCTGAGGGCACGGTGAGGACCAGAGCGTGACCTGGGAGTCCAAGCTTCCTCCTTCTTCCTGTCTGTTAGCCTCCCAGGGCTCCCAATTCCGTCCACTCACCCCCAGGCAGGACAGGTGCAGGGGGCCCATCCAACACAGAGGTAGGTGCAGGTGGGGAGAAGCTGGGAGGAGAAGGGGACGGCAGCATCTGGAGGTGGGGTGGGCACAGAGTTATTCCTGGCATGCGGGGAGGTTTTACCAGCTTTTCCTCTCATCCCATCTCCAGTTCCTTCCTCATCACTTCCCAATACAGGAAGTGGCCAAATGCTTGCATTCAGGTGGGGGGTGTAGCTGACAAATATTTCAACAGCCAATATGTATTGAACGCTTATGTTTACTATGTCTCAAGTGTTCTGCTAGCACTTCACGTGTACTAATTCATTCAATCCTCACCACTACCCCATGAGGTAGGCATTTTTAATAATATGACTCCTATGTTAGAAGTGAGACCCAGGTTAAGCCAGCTGTCCAAAATCACGGAGCCAGTTGTTGGCAGAGTGCTGGCTAGAACCCAGTTCTCCTGATGCCCACTCCTATTCTCTTTCTGTTGTATGTATATACATTTTAACAACAGATATCTTATATTGAAACACCTTCTGCATTCCACTGCACTAAAGGCTTTGCCTCGGCGGGGCGCGGTGGCTCATGCCTATAATCCCAGCACATTGGGAGGCCAAGGCAGGCGGATCACCTGAGGTCAGGAGTTTGAGACCAGCCTGACCAAATGGAGAAACCCCGTATCGACTAAAAATAGAAAATTAGCCGGGCATGGCGGCACGTGCCTGTAATCCCAGCTCCTCAAGGGGCTGATACAGGAGAATTGCTTGAACCCCGGAGGCAGAGGTTGCAGTGAGCCGAGATCGCACCATTGCACTCCAGCCTGGGCAACAAGAGGGAAACGCTGTTTAAAAAAAAAAAAAAAAAAAAAGGGCTTTACCTCGATTATCTCTAATTATGACAGTGAGCCTGCTAAAGTAGGTATTATCCCCATTTTACATGTGAAGAAACAAGCTCAGAGAGGTTAAATCATTGCCCAAGTCATACAATAGAAATTTGAACTCAGATCTATCCAGCACTAAAGTAGGACCCCCAAACTCCTATGAAGGCTGCCTTGGTTTCCCTTTCCCCTGCCCCCCCATAGGAGATGGGGAGGCCCAGGCCACTATAGGAGGTAAACCTGGGGAGCAGAGGGGGCATTAAGATGAATATGAGGCTTTATTGGGATGGGAGGGTCAACCCAGAGGTGCCTGGGGAGTTCAGGGAGAAGGTAAGCCTCACCTGCTCAGGGTCAGAGAGTTCAGGTGGCCCTGGGGGGCCAAGCAGCTCTTCCACCAGCAGGGAGGGGAAGACCCCAACACAGCCCCCAAATTCTCCCCTCCAGAAGCCGTCATCTACTCCATCTTGGGCCCGGGGCAGCAGACGGATGAGTGCCCCTTCAGGGAAGCTCAGCTCCTCTGCACTCTGTCCGGTGTAGCTGTACAGGGCCCGTGCCAGGAATGCTACAGAGGCCCAGGAGAGACGGTGAGAGGGAGGTGGGTGGCGGTGCCCCAGGACCGTGACACCCCAGGGCTACAACCCCTAACAATTCTTCTCCATACCCAGGGTCCCCAACTCAAAATTTCCCTTTCTTACCTGTGGGCTCTGCCCCGCAGGGATTGTCACTGTCTTGGCTGCTCTCTGGGAGGGAGAGGTCCGGGAAGTTGAGATACCGCTCAGGGACAAAGCCTACCTCGCCGTGCTGGTTCCGAGCCTGCTCACCCAGCAATGTGAACAGATATTAGACTTACCTCAGCAGTCCATGACCCTGGCTCTCTTCTACTCAGGCTTCTAGCTTTGCCTAGAAGGGTCTATGGAGGCCACAGAGAAGTCCCTCCTACTGCCCCCAACCCAAGGTCAGAGCCCAGGGTCCCATACCCACCTTGACCCATTCGTCAGCATCTCCCTCCTCTATGATCTCCAGCCACTCACCCTCCGTGATTGTCAGCTCATCCTCACGCCCTGCCTGGGCCACACATGAAGGATTCAGGACTTGGCTGTCCCCGACCCTTGGCCATCAGAGGTCCCCACCCCCATTCATACCTGATAGCGAAATACCACATGTGCAGGGCAGGGGAGGGGCCTAGTGGCCAGGGCTTGGGGGGCAGGCTCCTCAAAGAGCTCTCCCGTCTCCTCACATTCCTCAAAGTCAGAAAGCTCAGCATCCTCAGCCTAGAGGGGCAAAGAACAGACCTCATATGGGGCCCACTCTCAAGCACTGGTTCTATCTCCCACTCTTCCATCTTTCCCCTAAAGGACACCATGGATCCCCCTCCAAAGCAGTTGCACCCATCCACTCACCATGTACACAACCACAGGCACCACAGAGCAGGATAATACTAACAGTAATAGCAGAGTTACAGTAATTGAGTGCGTACTATGTGCCAGGTACAATGCAAAGTATCTTGTGTATATTGTCTCATTTAATCTTCATAATGACCCAGTGTTAATAGTTTTCCACAACTATTAACCTCACTTTATTTATGAGGAAACTGGGGTTCAGAAAGGTTAAGTCACTTTTCGAGATTGCACAGCTCACAAGTGGAGTGGCTGGTACTCAAAGCCCTTACAGACTGCTCCAGAACCCTACTTCTTAATCATTCTATTATGCTCATAATAAAAATTTACTGAGGACTCTATGCCAGAAATTATGCAAAGAATGATACATGAATGATTTCACTTAAGCCTCGCAATAACCCTTTGAGTTAGGCACAACTGTGATTCCCGTTTTATAGGGTTTGCCTTCCACTGGAGTTTTTCCCTTCTAAGTAAGGATGGGTAGTGTTGGGGGAGGAGCTCACGGTTGGAGAAAGGTCCCTCTGGGACAGCCGAGCCTCGCTGAGCCGCCGCTCCTGCTCCACCTCATCCTGGGCCTGGGTCATGGCTGGCTTCAGCCAGCGCTCCACATCTAAGCCAGCCCCCTGCAGCAGAGCCAGCCGGGCAGCCCCCTTCACCTGGCTCACCTGCCACGGAGAGGAAGTAAGTTAGTGGAACCTAGCTGACGGCAGTGTCTACTCTCTGCTTCTCCCTTCCTTCCTCCCACCATCAGAAAGAGGAGTAGAGGGAGTGGGGCTTGCCTGAGAAGGTGGGATCCCTAACCTCAGGGGTGTGCCTCACCTGTGCCCGGCGGATGCTCTCTCGCACTTCCTGTAACCTCTGTTCTATGCTTGGAGCCTCCCGCTCTGAAGCCTGCTGCCGCCTCTGCTCCAGTCGTTGCAGTACCTGGTTGGGAAGGCAGAGAACAGGGGTGGGTGGAAATACTGTGGGGCATGACTTACTATGGGCCTGGTACTTTGCTAGTTGCATCACATACATTATGTCATTTAATCTTCCCTATGAGGTTGGCGCTATTATTGGCCCTATTTTAGTGATGAGGAAATTGAAGTCCAGAGAGGTTAAGTCACTTCCTTACCCAGGGTTACAGAACTAGGAAACAACAGAAGAGAATTTGAACCTATGTCGGTCTAGCTCCAAAAACTGTGCTCTTAACTACCGTGCCACACTGTTACCTTAAAATACCTTTCCCTCCCCTCTGTAGCTCCATGACACCCTCAATGGCTCCAAGGTCCCCTCTCTCAGCTTTTCTTGCTGAGACAAGAAGGTGCACATGACACCTGTGCCCCCCACCTCACCCGATGCCCATGGTTCTGGATCTTGTAGTCACGGGCAGCTCGGCTGGTCAAGCGCTGAACCTCTTTCTCCAGGCCACTTTTGCCAGCCACGCCTTCTGCTCCCCACTCCAGGACACACACCTGAATGGGTCAGGGGGTGCTGTGAGGAGGATTGAGGCTGCTCCTTCTCTCCAGTTCCCTCCTTTTTCCACTCTGTCTTGACCTCCAAGGACAAGGACAAAGAGAAAGGGGCACATGCCTACGGTCATGGACACAGGTAATGTGGACACAGAGATACAGAGCTTCAGAAATGGGATCCAGGTCGAGGGACAGAGGTAGAATGAAGAGGATGGTGCAGTCAAGTGACTGAAAGGTGGACTGAGGTGTGTTTTTTTGTGTGTGTGTGTATCCTGTTGGGAGGGAGGTGAGCTGGAGTTCTGAAACCCCCCTCCATGGTGTAACACTCACTAAGTTAACACAAAGACAAAGATAATGGAGGAGGCCTAAATCATAGTCGCCTTTATATGTGGCCTGGTTCCAACAAGCAGGAAGATCTCACCTGATCAGTCCCTGCTGGCTGAAACTGCTGAGGTGGGGTGGGGGAAAATACGCCAGGCTCCTGAAGAAACAGCTTCAGGTCTTGCTCCCAGCTTACCTAGGGGTTGGGAAAAGTCAAAGTCACTCATTCACTGACTCACTCTCCAATCCTGTCCCTAGCACTTCTTGGAAGAAAAAGGACAATGTGTGAAGCAAAGAGGGCTGCATTGGGAGGGAAGGGTAAAAAGGATCCCTGGGGAAGCTCTTAGAGGCCACAGCCCTCACCTGGGAGGTTGTCTGCTCCCCGCGGTGGGCATGCTCCAGGATGACCTCTGTGGCTTCCAGCTCAGTGCGGCTCAGGGAGGTCAGGGGGTCCCTCAAGTGCTCTGACAGCTCACTGACCAGGGCCTAGAGAGAACCCCAAGATACTGACACCACCCTTCCCCCAGACCTCTACCAGACCTCTACTGTAAAATAGGCTCGTTCCAGATTTCACGGGTGATGGGCATGAGGTATAGGAAGGAGGAGAGAAGACATTCTACATGAGAAAGGCCCTCGTGTGCAGAGCACTTAGAAGTTTAAAACACACGTTCACATCCATTCTCTCCTTTGAGCCCCACTAGTGCTATAAGATAGGCAGAGAAAGGGTTATCCCTGATGAGGAATCTGGGGTTCGGAAGGATTTAAGTGTACTGTACAATGCCATGCAGCCAGCTAGGAGCAGAACCAGAGCCCATGTATGTATCATCTACCCACTTTAAGCAGACAAGATCCCCTGCACCACCCACTGTCATGGGGATCAAGAAGCAGGGGGAGGTCCTCCTTTCCCTCCTTGCTGAGGGACAGGGGTGTCTGGGTTAAAACTGGCCTTGAGCAGAGCTGGCAGTTCCTCCTGGTAGTAATGGTCGAGGTGAGCATTGGTAGCCACCAAGTTAAGCAGGTACTCATTGCGGGCTGCTTGCAACTGCTGGGAGTACTGGGCTGACTGGGCGGACAGCTAGGAGGGTAAACTGATGTCAATAGGAAGCCCTAGACCCCCAGAGTCCTTCCAAGACCAATTGAGAAGCCAGATCCAGAATGGATTCTCACATTATTGAGTGCTTACTATGTGCCTGGCACTGCACTAAAATGTTGCATACTCACAACTCCTGCTCAAAATCCTCTAGTGCCTTCTGCACGCATTTAAAATAAAATCCACTGTTCCTTACCATGGTCCACCAGGTTCAATATGAGCTGGCCCCCGCAACCTCTCTGACCTCTTTTCAAGTGCTTGTTCCCTTGCTCACAGTACTCCAGCCATACTGGCCTTCTCTCAGTTCCTCGAGCCTACAAAGTTATTCCCACCTCAGAGCCTTTGCACTCACCATTTCTTCTCTCTGGAATGTTCTTCCCCTAGATCTTTGCAAGGCCAGCTCCTTCTTGACAGTTAGGCCACCTATTCAGAGAGGCCTCCCTCTAAATTCTACCCCCTTGTTATTCTTTATCATAGTACCTTGTTTTATTTTCATCTTAATCTAAGTATTTATTTGCTGTCTGTCTCTCTTAACCAGACTGTGAGGGCAGGAACTCCATTGGTAGTGTTCTCCACTGTATCCATAGTGTCTAGAACAGTGCTTAGTACATACAGATCCTCAATAAATGCATATTAAAGGACTGAAAAAGAAGGGTATTCTTTCCATTTTATAGAAGAAAATAAGGCTCAAGAGATGAAGTAAATTAACCAAGGTTACCCACCCAGGAAGTAGGAGAGCCTGGATTCAACCCAGTCTTTCATACATATGCACCTAGGTTCCAAACCACTAGACTACTCTGCCCGCCTCTTCCCTGCCCCCACTCATGCCCTCATCCCTCGAACCTTGGTGCTCAGTTTCTGGAGACTGGTCCGAGAGTGGAAGATCCCATGGTCACTTCGGTTTAGCCTGTGCAGATGAGAGAAAGGAGTCAGGCCCACCCCAAGTAGGAGAATATGAGATCAGAGTCAGGCCCAGCTTTGGTGACTTGGCTCCACCCCTAGACAGCCCCACCTCCCTGTTCCCCAACCTTGGGCTTCCTCACTCTCCATGACCCCACCTGGCCTGGACATCAGCTGCCTTCTCCTGTGCCAAGGCCCACACACGTTCCCGCTGCCCATACAGCTTCCGACTTCGGCTCAGATCCCGGACAGACTGCAGCACCTCAGCCTGTGCCCTCTGGAGGTTCTCTGTTCCCTATTGGGATGCATACACAAAGTCCTGACCTAGACCACCTTTGGTCCCAAGCCAGCTCTTCCTTCACCCCAACCTCTGAGCCATACCTTCCTAAGCACCTGCTCCTTGGCGCTCCGCCCTGTACCCCCTGCTAGGTCACGGTATCGGTCGGACGCCTGGAGCCGGGTTTGGCCCCCAGCCACAGTGGCATCCAGCAGGCAGCGCCAGGCACCGAACACTGTCCTGCCCCTCCCCAAAGAAGGTCTGTGTTGAGGAGGAGAGCACTCCACAGCTTCATGAGACCACCCCCGCCCCCCGCCCCCTGACCAACACCATGGGAGACAGAGTGCTTTCCCATCCTCCCTTGTCTGGGAGCTCATCAATCGATCAGCCCATTAGCTCAGCCACAAGCCTCACTCCTGCCCTCCACCCTACCCACAGTGTCCTTGCTGGGTCAGCTCCTCTGCTGCTGCTGTGTCAGCTCTACCTACAGCTCACGTGCCCTCCCCACTTGCTAGGCCTTCATCCCCACAGGTTCCTGGAGCTGAGCTCCCCATCACTTTTTGGCCCCTGTGGCCCTCCCCCTCCATAGGGCCCACCTGCTGTCCATCTCACTGCTCCGGTGCCCTTCCCTCTTCAGGAATGGGCCAGCCAGTTTCTGGAGTGCCTAGTGAAAAAGCCATCACAGAACCAAGTTCCCTTTCAAAGACCCACCCCAACTGGCAGAATATGAGATCAGAGTATAATCATACCATTCTTTGGGTACATTATGTGCCACTTGCTTTGCTAAATGCCTTATAGTCATTAATTTGTTTAATCCTTATAACAACCCTACATGAAGGTAAGGTATTATTATTATTCCCATTTCACAGAGAAAGAAACTGAGGTCAAGAAAGGTTAAGTAACTTGTCCAAGATCACATGGCTATAATTACACAACACGGATCTGACACCAGTCTGCTTGACTCTAGGCATCTGCTCTTGACCACAACAGGGATAGGTATGGACAGACATTACTGGTGATGTAAGAGAGGCTGGAACAAGAGGTAAGGTCCAGAGAAAAGTCCCATACCTGCCCATACTCCCGTTCAATGGCTGCCCTCTGCTTGCTGTAGGATCTGCGGAGATTGCAGGTGGTGGGTGAGGTGGGGGATAAGGTTATGTTTGGTCCTGTTCTCCCATCCTCAGTCCTCTACTCTGGGCAGGAGGGAGCGGTTGTGGGGAGCCAGGTTCCTAGAGTGTAACTACACCCAGAGGGAATAGGACTGATGGGAGTCCTTGAGATCACCTCGGGCAGCTGCAACACAGGAAACCCTCACCTTACTGCCCCGGGCCCCAGCAGGATCCTCCCCACCCCAGAGGTTCATCTGTAGGCTTAGAGGTGAAGACTGATGGGGGCCTGGGTACGATGTCTGCCAGCCTTCTAACAGGTCTGGAAGAGGGAGAGGGATTCTGCCCTAAGGTTGATTGTGGGGTTGGGGGTAGTGGTGTGGGGTCAAGGGCTTTGAGGGAGGGTTCCTGTGTGTTTATGTGGGTGGGAGGGGGTTGGGGGGGGTTAGGTGGGGGAGCATTCCTATCCAGTATCTGGAGAGGCCAGGCCTAGGGTGAGGGCTGTGGATGGGTCGGCTGGGGAGCTCTTGGCCCCTGTTCCTCCACCCCAGCACATGTATATTGGGGAGAAGTGGCGCACAACGACGAAGATGAGTGTAAATGAAGGGGGTTGGGGGGGCTACCTGATGTCCTCCAGCAGATCCGCCTCCCTCTGCTGCCGGGTCTGAAGGATGCTCAGCTGTTCCAGGAAGCGAAGCTTCACCTCCTGGGCCGGCTTCACCTGTGGTGGCAAAGAGAGGATGAAGACCCCAGCGCAAGGACCTAAAAAACACTCCGCGCAGGGAGCGGTGAGGGGGCGGGGCCGGGGGGGCTGAGCTCTTTCCTCTGTTACTTCTGGTTTAGGGTCTGACCCCTTCCGACTTCCCGTCTCCTACCCCAAGTCGGATGCCCCCTTAGCTCTCTCCGTTCCCCCAGCCCGCCAGGAGTCCCCCATTCAGGGCCAAGCTCACTTTTCGGGGCGGCGGCTGCATGTCCGCTCCAGCAAGGCGGCCAGCGACTGGACTCCGGAACTCGAGGAAGCCCCGCCCACTATGGAGCCCCGCCCCAGGCCAGGTCAGGCCCCGCCCTCTGCCCGCCTACGACTTGTCCGGCGACGGCGCAGGGCGCGGAAGCGAGAGGGGGCCACCGAGAAACTAAACCTGTTACTGCTGCGAATACGCCGGAAGGGTCCGGGTGGCGGGGCGGACGCAGCGTCCGCTGGGCGGTGGGAAGAACCCCAGGCATCTGAGTCAAGACGCCTAAGTTCTATTTGTAGTGTAGCCAATGATTCGGCCTGTAATTATTTATAATTATTCATTTGCATATGTAGATCCCCAGTCCTCGAGCTAATGATGAGGAATGGCGAGGAATTCAATGTGTGACCAGGGAAACTGAGTCACTGGGCACCTGAGCAAAGATGCATCTGACGAAGAGAGGGCTGGTCCCAGACCTTTTCCTAATTCCCGCTTAACTGGAAAAGCCGGTGTGAGCGGGGTGAGAAAGATGCCTGGATCCAGGAAGGAACCAGGCCCAAAGGGAAAAAGACTGGGCCCCACTGAAAACTAAACGATACCAATGAGTCGGCGAGAGCTGGGAGATGCGCAGGAAGCCCCTGCCACCTTTAGGATCTTCCAGCCCTAGCACTGCTTCCTGAGGAGCCTCTCCCCAATTCCTCATCCTCCTCACCTAAGCTTCTTTGGCCCAGGCACCTGTCCCAGTACCCCTGACATGGCTCAAAACTCCAGATTCACATTCCAACTCCCCACTGACACCTCTGCTAGTATATCTAATAGGAACCTCAACTTTTAAAGCTTTTAAAGCTCCTTCAACGTGATCCTCCCCCCATAACGTTTTAAATGGCACCGCATTTCTTCCAGTCAGTTAAGTCAGAAACCCAGAGTCAGTGTGCCTTCTAATACCCCTATATTCTATCCATCAGTAAGTCCTACAGGTTCTATTTCAAACAACAATAAACAAACAAAAACCTATTGATCCACTTCCCTCAATTTCCAAGACCACCATCCTAGTCCAAGCCCCCATTATTAGACTTCTGGTCTAATATCTGATCTCCTTGCTTCCACACTGCCCTCACCCCAACCCACTGTTCACACAGCACTCAGAGTGATCAACCTTTTTTTTCTTTTTTAAAGGGAAATAAGATCTCATAATTTACTTGCTTAAAATGCACTTGCTTCAGAATAAAATCCAAATAGAATCCATGGCCTTCAAGGGTACGCATGGAAGACCCTGCTGGTCTTTCTTACTTCAGCCTGTACTCTCCTCCCACTGTCTGCTCACTGTGCTCCAGCCTCCTTGCTGTTCCCTCAGTAGACCAAGTCCCTTCCAGGGCAGAGCGTTCTTCATGCCTGCTTTCTTTCTCCAGAATCTCCTCCTTCCAGCATTCCATCTGTCGCCTCCAACAGCTTCTTTCCCTTACTTTGCAACTCTTCACAGATGCCTTCCCCATCCACCCAGTCCAAAGGCCATCTCCACAATCACTCTTTTTTTTTTTTTGAGAAGGAGTCTTGCTCTGTTGCCAGGCTGGAGTGCAATGGTGCAATCTCGGCTCACTGCAACCTCCACCTCCCAGGTTCAAGTGATTCTTCTGCCTCAGCCTCCTGAGTAGCTGGGATTACAAGCACGTGCCGCCACAACCCGCTAATTTTGTATTTTTAGTAGAGACAGGGTTTCACCATCTTGGCCAGGATGGTCTCGAACTCCTGACCTCAGGTAATCCATCCCCCTCAGCCTCCCAAAGTGCTGGGATTACAGATGTGAGCCACTGCGCCTGGCCTCCACAATCACTCTTCAAGCTCATCACTTTGGTTCAGTTTCTTCACAGCACTAAACTCACTTGTTCAAGTACTGGTTTATGTGTTTATTTGCTATTTTCTGTTCCCCTCCACAATGGAGGATTCATAAGAGCAGAGGCCCTGTTTGTTTTGTTCATGCTATATCCCCAGACCTGGCACCAGTTAGGTGCACAATACATATTTGTTGAATGAATGAATGAGAATGGTAGTCTTTTGGTTCCAAGGTTTATTGACAATTACTCATCTATTTTTGACTCCCCCCGTCCCAGCTCCCAAACTCAATCACTCTCCCTACTCCAGGCTTCACTGTAGTCCCAGAATGTAGGAAGTGGGACAGGATAGACTTTAACATCATCCAGGCCTCTGGTTTCCAAAGCATTTTTTTTCTTTAATGCAGTAAAACCATTCCTTTAAAACCCAAAATCTCTCACAGAACCCCTACATATCAAATATATAAAGCAGGAGCTGCCCTTGTTCAGGGAAAATATGTGGGGCTTATGGTTCTAAGAAACACAGTTTGATATTCACTGCTCTCCTTACTTCAGTTACCTCATGGTACAGATAAATGGGCTGGGCCCAGAGAGGGGCCATGACCTGTCCTGGGACACGCAGCCACTGAAGCCTTCAGTCCAGTGCTCCTTCCACAGCACCACACTGGATTCTGGAGTCTTTCCAGCCAGGGCAGAGGAAGCTGCAACAGTGCCATGATAAGAGCTTCTGGGTCTTCTGGTACCTACCCTCTCAGACTGCTGGTCCTAGGGTCATGTGAGGGGCTGGCTGGAGGGTGGACTGGAAGTGCACGGGGGTTGGGTGGGGAAGCCAGGTGTCTGTGTTGGAAGGCCAGTGGGGCTGGGGGATTGGGGGCTGGATGGCTGGGAAGGACTTCCCAGGCCGGCAGTGGTCTCTCCTTTCCTCAGGATGAGGCTGCTGAGCTCCTGGAGCAGCTGTTCCTCCAGGGACCCCCGTGCCTGAGGACCACTCTTTGAAGGGGGGCCTGGAGGGGGCTCAGGTGGCCTCTCCTCCTGGCCAAGGGTGCTTGACTTGGAGAGAAAGGGTTGATCCAAGGACTTCTGGCTGGTGAGGGGGTTCTCTGGCTTCACTGTCCACTCCCGTGTGGTGGAGAAGGAGGTAGAAGTGTCCTGGGTCAACTCAGGGAAGGCCCCTACTTCCTCATACACTGGCTCCTCGTACACAGGCTCCTCCAGCTCCTCTTGCTCCTCCATAGACCCCTGGGATGACTTCATCGGCTGGATGGGAATGGGATGGCAGGAGTGGGCACATAGTTAAAGTTACCAGATTATGAATCACTAACATTTACTGAGCTCTTCCTCTGGGCCAGATGCTGTAAAATACTTGGCATGTATGATACTGGAACAACCCTGTGCAGTGGGTTACACTACAAAAGAGTCAACTGAATGCAAAGGGGTTAAGTAAGTTGCCCAGCATCACATAATGAGTGAATGGTAGAGCTGGGGTTTGAACCCAGGTCTGTCTAACTCCAAAATGCATTCACTTCATCACTTTCCTTCTATTTCACAGATTCTGTGACAACTTTCTCCTTTTTTTTTGAGACAGAGTTTCACTCTTGTTGCCTAGGCTGGAGTGCAGTGGTGTGATCTTGGCTCACTGCAACCTCCGCCTCCCAGGTTCAAGGGATTCTCCTGCCTCAGCCTCCCAAGTAGCTGGGATCACAGGCATGCACCACCACACCCAGCTAATTTTGTATTTTTAGTAGAGACGGGATTTCACCATGTTGATTAGGCTGGTCTTGAACTCCTGACCTCAGGTGATCCACCCACCTTAGCCTCCCAAAGTGCTGGGATTACAGGCATGAGCCACTGTGCCCAACCTTTCTCCTTTTATTACCGCATCTTACATCCCTCATTTTCCTCATTCTTTCTGGCCTCCTCTCTCTCTCTGTCCTGTCCCTCTCCCTCTCCCTCTCTCTCTCTCTCTCTCACACACACACACACACACACACACCCTGATGGCCTACATACACACACACACCCCCGATGGCCTACACACACACACACCCTGATGGCCTATACACACACACACCCCCCCCACCGACGGCCTACACACACACACACACACCCCCTGATGGCCTACACACACACACACACACACACACACCCCCGATGGCCTACACGCACACACACACACACACACGCCCCCTGATGGCCTACACACACACCGATGGCCTACACACACACACACACACACACACCCTGATGGCCTACACACACACACACACACCCCCCGATGGCTTACACACACACACACACACACACACACACCCTGATGGCCTACATACACACACACACCCCCGATGGCCTACACACACACACACACACACACACACACACACCCTGATGGCCTACACACACCCTGATGGCCTACACACACACACACACACACACCCTGATGGCCTACATACACACACACACCCCCGATGGCCTACACACACACACACACCCTGATGGCCTATACACACACACACCCCCCCCACCGATGGCCTACACACACACACACACACCCCCCGATGGCCTACACACACACACACACACACACACCCCCCGATGGCCTACACACACACACACACACACCCCCTGATGGCTTACACACACACACACACACACACCCCCTGATGGCCTACACACACACACACACACACACACACCCCCTGATGGCCTACACACACACACACACACACACACACACACACACCCTGATGGCCTACACACACACACACACACACACACACCCCCGATGGCCTACACACACACACACACACACCCCCGATGGCCTACACACACACACACACACACCCCCGATGGCCTACACACACACACACACACACACACACCCGATGGCCTACACACACACACACACACACACCCCCGATGGCCTACACACACACACACACACACACACCCCCGATGGCCTACACACACACACACACACACACACACACACACACACCCTGATGGCCTACATGAGGAAAACAGCCCACCCAGGGCTCAGACAGCACAGAGGAACACAGGGTTGACAGGCACACCGCTGGAGCAGGCACAATACTCACAAAGAACATGGACAGGGTCCTCCGGTTGTGTAGTCGCCGCTGGACACAGGTGGGGTGGGGACAAGGGGAGGGAAAGACATAAAGACACAGTGAGGACTAGCAACAGGAGACAGGGGTGGGGAATGGGGGTGAAGGCAGAAGGGAAGGGGACAGTGAGCGTAGGGTGGCACCAGGCTAGCAGGCACACCACTCCCTAATGCAATGTGACAAGGGTTATGACAGGAATCAGGGGTTGGGGCAGGCTGAGGTGCCTTACCAGGGTCTGATTGGCAGAGAGGAGGGTGGCTCCACTGTCATCCCCACGGATAGGCAGCAAAGGCATAGTGCCAAACTTCTGACGGGCAAGGTCAGAGGAAGAACGGCGTCGTAAGACCACTGGCTGCTGGTCGTCATGCTGGTGGGAGCATGAGGGGTTGGCACCAGTGGGCATGAAAGGCACTGAGGAGGATAGCTGGGCCCCAGGGGGACCACAGACCCAGCCCTCAGCCTTTTCCTTCCCCTCACCTGGGCTTTAAGGATGCTGGTGGTCCAATCCCACATCTCATCCTCGTCAGTGCAGGACAAGTAGCTGGGGTGATCAGAGTGGAATCAGAGGGAGAGAGAGGGTCACAGCTATAGGAATGGAGCATAGAAAGAGGGAAGATAAAAGATAGGGTGCAGAGCTGGGCCAGAGGAGAAGCCAGGGCAGGAGGTACTCACAGGTGCATTTTCTCCAGTATCAATGTGAAGCCCCACCTGGGAGACAAAGAAGAACAGTGATGGGGCAGTCAGAAAGGGCAGCGGGGTGAAGGCAGGGAGGCCCTGGAAGTGTGGGCTGGCGAAGAAAACTCACGGTGTTGGGGGCTTTAACTTCTTGCGGATTCCCAGGTAGACCTTGGCACCTTCCAAAGGCCACTCCCGTTCTGGTTTAGAGCTCTGAGAACAGAAACAGAGTCAGTGAGATCGAGAGATGACAGATCATGGTTAATGAGGTCAAGACGTCATGGAAGCAATGGGGTCTATGGTCACAGGGTCACAGAAATCGGGGGCAGGGAAGCAATGAGATTGATGAGAGTATGGGCTGTGGAGTCAGAGGGTGGGTGCAGTCATGGCTCCTCTCCATGGCCACCCAGCATCCCATGCCTCTGGCCCCAGGGCCTCACTTTCTTCTCCTTGAGCAGCAGCAGGCAGCGGCCACGCAGCAGAAAGAACCTCTCCTGGAAGCGGCTTCCCAGCAAGCGGGGTGGCTCCTCACGACACCGCAACAGCCCCACCCGTGGGCTCTCACGTCGGATACCTGGGCATAGATGGGCAATCCTGGGTGGAGGGTGCTAGGGGAGAGACCTGGGGGATGCTGGGCAGAGGAAGGAGGCTCACCTGTGAAGAGGCAGCCAGCTTGGGCCAGGGGGACTTTTTTCAAGAGTAGGGAGGCTGAGCAGGGCTCTGGGAGCTGG
The DNA here is from genome assembly GCF_028885655.2 of Pongo abelii. Classification (NCBI taxonomy): domain Eukaryota; kingdom Metazoa; phylum Chordata; class Mammalia; order Primates; family Hominidae; genus Pongo; species Pongo abelii. The sequence continues at coordinate 150,019,378 of NC_071989.2, forward strand.
CACCATTGTAAGGCCTGCTCTAAGACCTTTTCCTTGGGATGCAGTGGCCGCTCTTAAGGGGAAAGGTGAGGGTTTATATATCAATCAGAATATCCATACTAAGCCCCCAGCTCTCACCAGTCATTCATTCATCCATTCAACTATCCAACCACAGACATTTATTTTTCACTGTCTCTATGCCAGGTATTGTGCTGGCCCTGGGATACGGTGGTGAGCATGATACACATGGTCTCCCTTCACAAAGCACACAGTCTAGTGAGGGTACAGACAACAAAATAATTGCAGACAAATAATTGCTTTGCAAGAAACAATAAGCTGAGCGAGCAACAGGACAGCAACTGAGATAGGGTAGTCAGGCAAGACCTTTCAAAAGTGGCACTTGAACATGAGACTCAGAGATCTGAAGGGTTAGGAAGAGCAAGCCATGCTAAGATTGGGTGGTAGAAGATTTCAAGCATGACAAAATGCAAGAACAAAGGCTGGCAATCAGGAAAGATGTATTTGGGGAACTAAACAGCCAATGTAGCTACAGCAAAGAGGATAGATACGAGAACAGGTGATGTGAAATGAGGCATGGAGGACGCAGGGACCAGACATTCAAGGCCATGTGAGCCATGGTAAGGGACTGGAATGATACTTTAAGTTCAATGGGAAGCCACTGAAGGGTTTTAACCATAGGAAGGATATGAGCTAATTTATGCTTGAAGTGTTCACTTGGCTGCTGCATGGAAAATGGATTGTAGGGAGGCAAGCATGGAACATTGTCCAGCTATCCCCTTTCTGGGGCCACACATTTTAGTGGTTACTGTTGACAGACAAAAAGATAATGGTGACTTCAACTAGGATGGTGGTGGCAGTGGAGATGGAGAGAAGTGATTGATTCTAATGGAATTGACAAGACTAATTGGTGAGTTGGGTATGAAGATGACACAACGGGAGGAGTCCCAGAGGACTCCCAGGTTTCCGGCCTTGATCACTAGGTGAATTGTGGTACCATTTACTGAGTTGGGAAAAACTGGAGAATGGCCTAGGCTTTTTTTTTTTTTTTTTTTTTTAGGAAAGGGGACTAGAAATCATCTAAATTGGTCTTAGATGTTTTATATTTGAGTTGCTTGTCAGAAGTGGAGGTGTTGAGTAGGCATTTGGATATGTGAGTCTGGAGCTGAGAGGAGAGATGTGGGCCAGAGATACAAATTTGGGTGTCAGGTTATTCATGGCATTTAAAACCATGAGAATGGGTTAATTCATCCAAGGAGAAATGTAGATCGATGAGAGAAAAGGGCCTAGGATTGAGCCATGGGTCTCTCCAACATTTGGAGTCTGGGCAAAAGAGGAAAAGAAGCTCCCTTTAAGGTAGAAGGTAAACTACGAGCTTGTGGGGGTCACTAAGACCAAGATGGAAGAATACTGAGAAAGAGGGAGTGAGTCAACTGTGTTGAATGTCCCCTCGCATGGATGAGTGGATGAGTCCATTGTATTTGGTATCATGAAGTCACTGATGACCTTGACCACGCAACCACACACACGCATATACACATGCATGAACACACAGGCATGGTCATACTCACCCAGCTCCCCATGCTCGCGAATCTCAAAAGTCACCCACAAGTCCATCCCAGCTGCTGTCCCCCGCATCTCCAGTACCTGGTTAGTCAGCTCCTCAGCAGTCAGGGTTGGGGACACCTGGGGTCAGGGCAAGAGCAGTGAATCCATGCTGGTCAGGCCATTGCCCCTGGAACCCTACTATCCTCTTATTTCCCCTCCAGTCCCCTCGGGACCAACCTTCAGGGTGACACAGTTGTCTGGGAGCTGCTGCTCTATATAAACTTCCATGATGAGGTCTCCAGCCTGAGACAGCTGAGGGGAGGGGTAAAAAAGTCAGAAGGGCAAAAAAAGGATGCAAAAGACATCAAAGTCAGAGGGTTCCTCGTGTTGCCTCATAAGCGACTCTTCCAACAAAGGTCTCCTCCCAACCCCAATGCCACTCAGGCTCTTAAAAGGGAGAACTCTGGGAGTGGCAGAACTGCATCTTTAGGCTGCATATGTACTTCCCAAGGCATCATAGTGGTTGGGAGGACAGATGTGGAGTCAGACTGCCTGGTCTCTGCCACTCGCTACAGGGTGACCTTGAATAAATGACCCGTTGAGCCCGTTTCTTTATTTGAAAAAAATAAGACTACCTACTTCATGGAGTTGTATCATACTAACATGAGATTAGAGATACTTGGAATATAGTAAGTCCTCAGCTATGTTTGCTATTATATTTATTATTACTATTCTCACTGCTTTTTCTGACTTTACTAACTCCTCCTTGGATCTTTTACACTTAGTAGTAAGGTCTCACTTGATGTTCCCACAGAAAACCAAAACCAACTATCCAGTGCCAAGATTATCACCAGGAAGAATCCTCATGGTGGAACAAATGGAGCAAACCCTAACTAAACCCCACTCCCCAAAGCACTTCTCTCATTGGGTTCCCCCTGTCTCCCAGAGAGCTGAGTGCTAGGGTCCAGAAGGACAGGCTGGAAACTTCCTCAACTGGGCAGAAAGTCAGCTTCCTGTCCTGATGTCTCCTCCTGCCCCATTCAGGAGACTAAAGTCAGGACGAGTTACCTGCACATCCTTCCAGGTGGTGATAAGACTGACCTCCAAGTCAATCTGAGCTACCTGGTCAGAATCGATCTGTGAAAGAGCCAAAAGAGAGTGTTGGGGTGCTGGAAGAGGATCTGCAGGGAAGATCTCAAGGGCAAGGAGGACCTGTTTAAGAGGGTTGGAGGCCAGAAGAGCTAAGAACCAAGGGGGTGACGATGTTGGAAGTGAAGTTGTGGGAGAAAAAGGCCCAGGGCTCTGGGAGGTGATTCCTGGTGTAGCCGGCCACCAGAGGCCTGGGCTGGGGGCTTGTTGGGGTGAGCAGGATCCAGAGTCTCTGGCCTGCAAGGGTAGGGGAAAGGGGTTGTGGGTTAGGGGTCAGGAAAGCCTTACGTCAAAGACAGAGATGTAGCCGTCGATGAGCTCTTGCAGCACCCGCACCTCGTGCTCCCCTCGCCCATCCGTCTGGAACACGCTGGGTGCAAACAGCAGAGCCAGGTTCCGCGTGCACATCTGGTTTAGAGCCGCACATTTCTGCACCCTGCAGAGGGGTGCCAGGGTCTTCATCAGTGTAGCCATTCATTCAGCAAACACTTATTGAGTCCCTATTGTATGCCTGGGCTAAGTGCTTGGAATACAGCAGTAAGACAATATTGGCCTCAAGGAGCTCCCAGTCTAGGGGAGGCAGATAAGGCAAGAATCAGCAAACTTTTTATGTAAAGGGACAGATAGTAGACATTTTAGGCTTGCAGGACAGACAGTCTCTGTTGTAACTCTCAGCTCTGTTGCTGCATCATGAAAGGAGCTATAGAAAATATATACATGAATGGGTGTGGCTTTACACTTTATGTACAAAACTTTATTTACAAACATAGGCAATAAGCTGGATTTGGCCCATGGGCCTGTAGTTGACCAATCCCTATAATATAGTATATTTTTATTATTTATTTATTTTTATCTTTTGTAGAGATGGGATGTCTCACTATGTTACCCAGGCTGGTCTCCAACTCCTGGACTCAAATGATCCTCCTGCCTTGGCCTCCCAACATGTTGGGATTACAGGTGTGAGCAACCACACCTGGCCCCTGTAATATAGTATAATCAGTGCAAGACAGAAATGGCTTCTCCCCAGAATTGCTCAAAGGTCTGTCTCCCTAACAGATTGGTAAAAGTAGATATGCATCTTATTCATTTTTTGTTTCTTATATCTAACCCTTTCCCTAACATCGCATAATAAAACAAAATAATATTGATTGCTACCCATTTCTGAAGGCTTATGACATGCCAGATGTACTGGCATGTACTATAGTAAGAATTTTATTAATTTTAACTCTCTCTTTTTATTCTTTTTTTTCCTTTTTTCTTTTTTTTTCTTTTTTTTCTTTTTTTTTTTTTTTTTTGAGACAGGCTCTCCCTCTGTCACCCAGGCTGGAGTGAAGTGGTACAATCTTGGCTCACTGCAACCTCCACCTCCTGTGCTCAAGCGATTCTCGTGCCTCAGCCTCCTGAGTAGCTGAGATTACTGGTATGCACCACCACGCCGGGCTAATTTTTGTATTTTAGTAGAGGCTGGGTTTCCCCATGTTGGCCAGGCTAGTCTTGAACTCCTGGCCTTAGGTGATCCGCCCACCTCAGCTTCCCAAAGTGTTGGGATTACAGGCGTGAGACACCATGCACCCAGCTTTCATTTAACTCTCTCATAAACTATGAGGTGGATATGATTCATTACATCATCCATTACTTCCTTTTAGAAATGAAGAAATTGAGGCCCAGAGAGAACAAGTAACTTATGCAAAGTCACACAGCTAGAATGACGGCACCAGATTAAAGCCTAGGTCTGCCTGATCCCTCAAATCCATTCTCTGAACCTTAGTGCTATGATACCTTCACTTAACAACTGTTTGTGGAATGAACAAATGAATGAATGAATGAATAAATGAATGAAAGTGCAGGGTCAGATTGAAGTGAGGAAGGGTCCTGCAGAGGGTCTAGCCATACTGACCGATAGAGATGCCCAATGAGGGTGGCCAGTGTGCGGCGGTTGACCTGTGGCAGGCAGCCAATCACGTCTTTATATTTCTCCAGGCGCTGATTCTTCTGGGGCAGCTCTGGGGATGGAATGGAGGAGGGTTGGGGAGGACCCAGGAAGAAAGAGTGGCAGCTGGTATGGAGGGAGGGATTTTTAGACACAAATGCAGGATGGATGTGTCTCTGCCCCCTTCCCACCTCCCCCCGAGCCAAGTCTCTGGATGATCCCCCAGGGTGGGAAGTGATGGGGAGGAGGGCTGCCAAACCATGGATTCTGGTGGGGGAAGGCAGAGATCCTGGTTGGGCCTTGGTTCTCAGGGATCTTAGGAATACCAGCAGCCTCCCTCCAGCGAGGCAGCAACCGTGCAGAGGTCACAGGGTCATCGAGCTCACGAAAGAAGCGTTTGAGTGTGTCAGTGACATCCTCCACAAAGTGCTCCCCTGGTCGGAGCTTCACCGACCGGGCATCCCGACGGAACTCAGCCAGGAGTCTCAGGCTGCGGGCACGAGCGCCCCCTTTCCGGTATACACCTTCCAGCCGGAGCCCTGAGGAGAGCCAGCCATCTCTGCTCACCATGGTGCAAAGGCTACCACCACCCACCACGGCCCATCTGTGGCCTCCCTATGTGGTATGTGGCTGATGGGGGCATGGGATTCAGAGAGGGGGAGATCTATGCCTCCGTGGTCTTGATTCTTAGGTCTCTGCTGGAGTCCTCATCCTCAGAAAGTCCTTCCCTGACCTCACTGTCACAAGTAACAACCCCCATCACACTGTATCTCCTCACCACTTTTATTTTTAAATAGCACTCTCTGAAATCACTTTATAGTCCATCCTCATTATCTGTGGATTCCATATCTGCACATTCTCCTACTTGCTAAATGTTATTTGTAACCCCAAAGTCAATACTTTTGGCATTTTCATCATCATTTTTCAACAGAGTGAAGAAAAATTTAAGTCCCCTCCCCAATGTGCATGTTCTTACTCTAAACAAGTGTATCCTTTTAATGGTGTATTTAGAGCCATATTTTTGTGCTTTTTGTTGGTGACTTCACTGTTTAAAATGGCCCAAGTATAGTGCTGAAATGCTGTCTAGTGTTTCTACATGTGAGAAAGGTGTGACATGCCTTACAGAGAAAATACATGTGTTAGATTAGCTTCCTTCAGGCATGAGTTACAGTGCTGTTGGCCTTGAGTTCAGTGTTAACAAATCAAACAATATGTATAAAATAAGGTCTCTTTACACAGAAAAACACATAAAACAAGGATACATATTGATCACGTGACTGAAATGTTATTGTAACCAGAGGCTAGCAGGAAGCTAACCCTGTATTTCCTCTGGGGCAGTGATTCAGTATTCACTAATTAAATGTTTGCAGTGACTTAGAGCATAACTACCACAAATAACAAGAACAGACTATATTTGTTTTCTTATTTATTACCTAAGAGATGGGTAATAAATAAGCTTCCTAGGACCCTCCTAGGACCCTCCCTGCTTACTGCCATATCCCCAGTGTCTGACACACGGTAGCAGCTCAACCAATGTATGCTGACTAAACAATGGTGATGCAGGAACCTTGGAGGGGAGGGGATGAACACCCAGATTCTTTCTTTTTTATTGAGACGGAGTTTTGCTCTTTCGCCCAGGGTGGAGTGAAGTGGTGCCATCTCAGCTCACTGCAACCTCACCTCACAGCAATTCTCCTGCCTCAGCCTCCTGGGTAGCTGGGATTACAGGCACCCACCACCATGGCTGGCTAATTTTTGTATTTTAATAGAAACAGGGTTTCACCGTGTTGGCCAGGCTGGTCTCGAACTCCTGACCTCAGGTGATCCACCTGCCTCGCCTTCCCAAAGTGCTGGGATTACACACTTGAACCACCATGCCCGGCCCCATATTCTTTCTTCAGGGCTTTCTCACTGGGCCTCTGACTTATTTCCTCCTTCGAACACGAGAGAGGCTGAGAAGAGGATAAGGATGTAGTGAGTGGGGGAGGTCACTGAACAAGGCCACTGCCAAGGTATGGAAAATGTTATTAGCCACTGACTTTCCATTTCCCATGACTAGTAACAATTATCTGTAGGTTTGTGGAGGAGCTGTTTTTTTCCTTACAGTCAGCCCTCTGTATCCATGGGCTCCACAACTGCAGATTCAACCGACATCAAAAATATTTGGAAAAAAACCCCAAGATAACAATATAACAACAACAAAATACAAATAAAAACAATATAGCATAACAACTATTTCCACAGCACTTGCATTGTATTAGGTATTATAAATGATCTAGGGATCTGCCCACCTTAGTTTTCTGTGAATTTTCCTTCTTAAGAGTCCAGCCTTCTAAAGAGGGTTCACAGGAGAAACAGATTCTTTTCGGTCCTTATTTAGGATAAAAAACTTACAAAGGGCCAGGTGCGGTGGCTCACACCTGTAATCCCAGCACTTTGGGAGGCCGAGGTGGGTGGATCACCTGAGGTCAGGAGTTTGAGACCAGCCTGGCCAACATGGTGAAACCCATCTGTACTAAAAATATAAAAATTATCCAGGTGTGGTGGGGCACGCCTGCAATCCCAGCTACTTGGGAGGCTGAGGCAGGAGAATTGCTTGAACCCAAGAGGCGGAGGTTGCAGTGAGCTGAGATCATGCCACTGCACTCCAGCTTGGGCAACAGAGCAAGACTCCATCTCAAAAAAAAAGCAAACAACAACAACAAAAAAAACTCACAAAGAATTATGGGGGCCACTTGCACAGCTGACCATTTAAGCCCAGAAAACCTCCCACGCAGAATAATTCTGCTTAAAACTTCTGGGAATGTGCTGCACAGCTCAGCTCTCACCTCGCAGCTGCTCGCTGTTTGCTATGGCTCTGTGTCCTCAGTCACATTTTCAGTGCTCCTCCCCTACTCCACACTCTGACGAAACTTCTGAACACTTACTACATGCCAGACCCTGCGCTCAAGGCTTGACAAGCATTGTCTCACTGTCACAATTATCCTGAAAAATGAGGACCGTTGGCCCCATTTTACAGATGATGGAATTGAGGTTCAGAAAAGCAAAGCAGCCTGCCAAGAGTCATATGACCAGCTGGGGTCCAGCTACAGTTTCTGGAGGCAAAGCTCTTCCAGGCTGCACTCACGTTCCACCCTGGCTGTACTCATGTTCTCCACCCCCTCATCCCCTCCAACCCCCCACCCCCATTGGCTCAGTATCAGCCAGTGCCTACTCACCATGCTGGGTAACAAAACTGATGCAGGCATCCACGATGATGGGGATGTCACCCCGGCTCATCTGCTGCTCCTGCAGCCCTGTGCCGCCCCCACCAGCCGCGCCCCCAATGGCTGCGTTCCATGCCGTGAAGTCCAGCCGGCCCTCTCCTTGCAGATACAGGGTCCTGAGACCCCAGAGGCCTGAATCAGAGCCAGCTCCTCTGACAGGCCCAGATGCATGAGGACCAGACTTCCCAGAGCCACCAGCAGAGGGCAGCAACACCCAACCCAAATCTTCCTGGAGCAAGGGAAGAAACTTTGAGGAAGTGGGCAATGGCCCAGCAGGCCAGGTTGCAGAGTGTGGGCTCCGCTCCAGGAAGGGGAGCTCCAGGTCAAGGGCAGGGGCAATTTACCTTCCTGTCTCCACCAGGACCAAATGCTCTTTCTTGTCTGGGGTGTCAGCTGCAGAAACCACACCTGGGAGGAGAATCAGTGGACATTTTCATGATTATCGTCTTCATTATAGAGACTATTATTTATTAAATGCTTAACGTGCATAGATGCCAGGCTAGGAGCATTATAAAAAAACATTCAGTTGAATCCTATGAGTTATGTACTATTATTCCCATTTTATAGGTGACACATTAATCTCAGAAAGTTTAAGTAACTTGCCCCAGATTACTTGCTATAAAATGGCAAGGCTGAGCACAAAACCAGGTCTCTTGTTTCCAAAGTCCTAAAATATTATCTTACATTGTTCCTCTTTTAGGAGAAAGGAAAGCAGTGAGGGCACCCAGTCCCCTCTCCCAGGACCCAACCAGCAAGTGATTCCAAATAATAATAATATTTATAGGCTAGGCACGGTGGCTCACTCCTGTAATCCCAGCACTGTGGGAGGCCAAAGTGGGTAGATCACCTGAGGTCAAGAGTTCGAGACCAGCCTGGCCAACATGGTGAAACCCCTTCTCTACTAAAAATACAAAAATTAGCTGGGCGTGGTGGCAGGTGCCTGTAATCCCAGCTACTTGGGAGGCTGACGCATGAGACTCACTTGAACCTGGGAGGCGGAGGTTGCAGTGAGTTGAGGAGTTGAGATCATGCCCTTGTACTCCAGCCCGGGGGATAGAGCGTGACTCTGTCTCCAAAAATAATAATAACATTTATTGAGCACTTAAAAAATGCTTGTCAGGCTCTGCGATACATGTTTCAGATGCATTACCCTATTTGAACCTCACTACAACCCTCTGAGGAAGGTGTTATTATTGTGCCCATTTTAAAGATGAGGAAACTAAGGCACAGAGAGGTTAAATAACTTGTCCAGGGATATACAGCTAGGAAGTGATGAAGGTGGGTTCCAAAGCTGGGCAGTTTCCCTTCGGAGCTTGTACCTGAAGCCACCATGTTCTGCTGTTTCCCATAAGAACCCCCAAATAATAAAGGTCTGCTCCCATGGATGCCCATGGCCACCCTTCATCCCTGTCCCCCAAAACCTCCCCGCTTACTGATCTCCTGTAGCCGCCGCAGATGCACCATGTCCTCAGGGGCTGGGGGGCCAGGGCCCGGCGCTGAGCACAGGAAGAGGTGGTCACCACGAAGGAGGCCAAACCCTGACAGCCAGAGACCAGGGGCCGGGGCTGTATGGGAGGGGGACCGCAGCCATAGGCGGCCCAGCCGCAGCAGCCCAGGGCCCAGCAGCTGGTGGCAGCTCAGCGGGGAGAACCACTGTAGAGGCAGGGTGGGACAGGAGAAAGGGGGATGGGGGAAGAGACAAGGAATAGGGGAGAGAAATGAGAGTGACCGGGGTAGGGAAAAGCAGAGAAAAACATGAAGAGGGTAGGGAAAAGCAGAGAAAAACATGAAGATAAAGCAGAAGAAAAGCAGGAATGAAAAGGGATAGGAGAGAGCAAAGGAGACGGCCAAGGAGGAGACGTGAGATGGATGGAGAAAGACAGGAAAGAAATTCAATTCAATTCAGTTTGCTCTCCCCAACATAAAGAAGACCCCTGTGTGGCAGCCTCGTGCCCTTAATTGAGGTGTGGGTGTAAGAAAGAATACTCATTCTTGTGCAGTGCCGTGATCATGGCTCACTGCAGCCTTGACCTCCCCCAGCTCAGGTGATCTTCCCACCTCAGCCTCCTGAGTAGCTGGGACTACAGGAGCATGCCATCACAACCTGGCTATTTTTTTTTACTTTTTTTGTAGAGATAGGGTTTTGCCATGTTGCCCAGGCTGGTCTCGAACTCCCACCTTGACCTCCCAAAGTGCTGGGATTACAGACATGAGCCACTGCGCCCAACCAAAAAGGCATACTCATTCTTTATAGCCAAAAATGCTACACCTGAAGACTCATGATGCCCTGGGAAATCCCACCATCCTAGGGCGCTGGGGAGAAGCTTCATAGAGGAAAGGGTGTTTGAGGTCGACTGCAAAGCAGTGCTTCTCAAACTACCTGCAGTAAATTGCAGTAAAGGACCAGGGTTTTTTCCTTTTTCTTTCTTAAAGTCCCAAGCTGTCACTAACCAATAGTGTACTTTCTTTCTTTTTTTTGAAATGGAGTTTTGCTCTTCTCTCCCAGGGTGGAGTACAGTGGCATGATCTCGGCTCACTGCAACCTCCACCTCCCGGGTTCAAGAGATTCTCCTGCCTCAGCCTCCTGAGTAGCTAGGATTATAGGCGCTAATGTCTGGCTAATTTTTTGTATTTTTAGTAGAGACAGGGTTTCACCATGTTGGCCTGGCTGGTCTCAAACTCCTGACCTCAGGTGATCCACCCGCCTCAGCATCCCAAAGTGTTAGAATTAGAGGCATGAGCCACCACACCCAGCCAATACTGTATTTTCATTAAAAATAATAAAAGTGGCCAGGCGCGGTGGCTCAAGCCTGTAATCCCAGCACTTTGGGAGGCCCAGGCAGGCAGATCACCTGAGGTCAGGAGTTCGAGACCAGCCTGGCCAACATGGTGAAACCCCGTCTCTACCAAAAATACAAAAATTAGCCAGGCGAGGTCATGTGCGCCTGTAGTCCCAGCTACTTAGGAGGCTGAGGCAGGAGAATCGCTTGAACCCAGGAGGCGGAGGTTGCAGTGAGCCGAGATCTCGTCACTGCACTGTAGCCTGGGAGACAAGAGTGAAACTCTATCTCAAAAAGAAAATAATAATAATAATAAAAATGAATTGCTAGAAAATCTGGATGAAAAAACGAAGAATACAACCCGACCCGCTATTTTTTTGAGACAGGGCCTCACTTAGGCTGGAGTGCAGTGGCACGATCACAGCTCACTGTAGGCTCAACCTCCGAGGCTCAAGCAATCCTCCCACCTCAGCCTCCCCAGTAGCTGGGACTACAAGTGAGCGCCATCATTCTTGCTTACAAGTGAGCAAGAATTAGCCTGGCTAATTCTTATTTTTTGTAGAGATGGGGTCCCAGGCTGCTCTCAAACTCCTGGGCTCAAGCAATCCTCCCGCCTCAGCCTCCCAAAGTGCTGGGATTTGCAAGTATGAGCCACCACGCCTGGCCCAAGCCCTTTTTGTATAATTAGATTCAACACATAAAATTACTGTGTCAAATTGCTATAAAATATTCTAAATGCTTACTCTCAAGTTCTGTGCTTATCCTGTCATGGACCATAACACACAGTCCAGGGGCTAGTATGGTGTGACAGTCTTCACAGCACCCTCCGGGTAGCACTGCCTTAAAGGATGGGGTAGCTTTTTGGAAAGTGTAGATAATAATGAGAGGAGACTTAAACCTGGTTGGGAGGGCCACGACAGAGCCCTGAAAAGATATGGAGACAATGTGTTAGTGTGAGGAGTTGTAGGAGGCCTGGGAGACGGGGGTCAAAAGCGAGAGCAGTGGAGCATTTCCCATACAGGAGTGCCAGATGCTGCAGAGATGACCTGGTGAGGCTGGGAGGCAGCCTTGGCCTTTGGAAATGGGAAGGCACTGGTGACCTGCCAGGTAGCAGTTCAGGAAGGCATGGGCAGAGGAGGGCAGCTGCAAGGGGTCAAAGGGGAACTGCAGGCTGCACACGACTTTCTGACGCATTGTCAGGAGGGAAAGGAAGGCACCAGGGTGAAAAGTTGAAGATGGAACAGATCTTAGGGAAAAGCTGTCTTAGGATGGGAGAGATTGTCGTCATCATCGTCATCATCACTACCATCATTATTATTTCAACGCCCACATACTGAGGGCTTGCTGTGTGTGGGCCTCACATGTCATTTAATCCTCAACCCTAGGGGGTGAGTCTTTTACGCCCACTCTACAGATGTGGAAAAGCTCACAAGGCTGAGAGTTGTGAGACTCAAATCCCAGGATGTCTGACTCCAGGGCCTGAATTTTCAGTTTTGGGAATGGCATACAGGAGAGAGATATTGGCTTATCTAAGAATGGAGAAGCTGGGAAATATGAAGGTAGCTTTGTCTCTGGGCCTGCTGGAAAACTGGAGCAGAGGGTGGGTAGTGGGAATCAGAGCCAGCTTCTTCGTGGGAGGAGGCATTGGCACAGTGAGGTTTGGGCCATGAGCTTTGCAGACAGCGGCCTGAATTTTAGTCCTGTGCTCTGCTGCCTCCTAGCTCTGTGACCTTGACCAAGTGAATTCGTAAACTCTAAAACTTAGTTTCCTTATACTTAAAACCTGACCTCAGAGAGTGGTTGTGAAAATTAAATGAGATATCGAGTGGGCAGTGCTTAACACAGGGCCTGGCACAGAATATGTGCTCAGTCACCCTTAGCTGTTAGTGGAAGAAGTGGCTGTAGGAATAAGAGAGGAGAAGATGGGAGCACGTGGGGACAAGGAAAGCATGAGATGCTGCAGAGGGCGCTCTCCTGTCTCACCTTGCCCACAGCACTAGTCCAGGCCTCCAGACTGTCAGCTCCATCTGTGCCAAAATGCTGGATCCTCCCCCCAGTGAGGATGAGCTCAAAGGAAAAGGGGAACCTGGAGAGAAGGTGAGGTCAGGGAGGAGAATGGGACCAATGAGGGGTCTGTCAGGCTGGAGGTTGGGAAGAGAAAAGGGGAAGCTCAGTGATCACAGGAGGGCTATTACCTGTCAAGGTCACCCGGGTCAGTGGGTGGGGGGCTCACACCCAGACATACAATATCCTGGGGCTGTATGAGGCTGAGGGGTTCAGGGCTGTTTTCTGATGCAAACATTTCCAGAGCTGCTCCCAGCACACACCATAGGCGGGGGGGAGCTAAGGCGGAGGGAGATAGTCAGGGGGCAGCAGACCTCTGCCCCCACTGTCATAGTTCCAATTTACCAGATATTTATTCTGTGCCAAGCCCTTTGCCCATATATGACCCCATGTAATCTTCACAATAACCCTATGAGGTGTTATATTCAGTCCTGTTTTGCAGATGGGGAAACTGAGGCTCAGTTTCAGTAGCTTGCCCAAGACACATAGGTAGGAAGTAGCAGAGCTGGGATTTGACCCAGACGGTCTGACTTCAGAACAGATCCTCTTAACTATCACCCAATGCTGCCACTTGGCATGGTCCCTCTCTCACCCCCAGGACCCCAGCCCATTCCCGGGCATGGCCCCACTTTCCCATCCCAGCCCTCTCCTCTTTGTCCCTCTGCAGTACACTCACACCCACCCACTTTCTGTCCCTGTATGCTCCCATCCCTTGGCTCCCCCTCACCATCCCGGCCCCTGCGAGGGGGTGAGGGTCCAGCTTTGTTGCTGATGGGACTGCAGTACAGAAAGCCGCTGTAAGTAGCAGGCACCACCACCTCATTGTACACACCAGGGGAGGGGTCTGCAAGGGGAAGGGGAAGTAGTCAGGTCAACCAAGTGCAATGGGATCACCTGGCCCCCTCTGGGGAAGGGATGAAATGGAGAAAGACAGTGTGACCTGACTCCACTGGCAGAACAGCCAAGTAGAGCCCAATGGAGCTGGATCCCTCACTACCCAGATTGCAGAAGAGAGAGGCAAGGGGTAATGAGACAGGGAGGCCTCTGGCCCAGCCCCTGCCCACTGCCTCTCCCTACCAGCCAGCCAACCAGGCTCTTAGCTCTGGGTGGGCACCTCAGGGCATGTGCCATCCTGTAAGTGTCTCAGCCCCCTGGCCTGACCAATGGAGATGAGTGTCACTAAGTTGATCACTTCTTTGCGAGATCACACTGTCTCCAGGGAGACTAGCCCTGACCTATGGATCGGCCCTGTCAGGGGTGGACCAGCACCAGCACCTGGAACACCCAGACCCTCCCCAGCCATGACCATCATCAGCTATCACATGACATCAGGAGATAGGCCCTGGAGGATCTGAGGGTTTGGGAAACTGCCCAGGCTGGGCCATTGTGATCAGCTAATTGGGGCCCCTTGGAAGAACTGAATCATAGGTTGGGTCTGAGAATTCCTGTGGGGGAGAGAGGAGGCACTTGGGGGAATGACCTGAGGGCAAGAGGCCAGGGCAACTGCCATCAAGGGCTGGGGGGGACCAGGGCTCCTCGCCCTCAAAGGCCTCAACACAGAGGAGCTGGGTCATGTTCTTCAGCAGGTTGGGTCCTGCCACAGCTGCACACAGTGCCTGCAGGGAGGGAAGGGCCTCTGTCAGCCCCAAATCCCAAACTGAGAGCATTGGGGACAGTCGTATGATCACCAAAAACAGTCCCCACCACCCAAGTCTAGGCATTCCAACTCCAGAGAGTGTTTCCTGACCCCCCCGCCCCAGATCAGCCCCGCTCTGTCCCTCCTACCTGGAGAAGCTGGCTATGATCTGGGTACTGAGGGTGGGGCTTCCGGAAGAGACCCAGACGGTACTTTCGGGAGATGAACTCTCCCCGGGGGCCAGGGGTCGCATCTGGATGTAGTCCCTCACCTGGGGGTAGGGTCCCTGCCCAGAAGCGGTTGGCACGATCATTTCCCAGGACAATGAACAACTGTGGGATGACAAGGGGCAAAGGCAGGTGACAGGAACTCAAGAGTCCTCAGATGTTCCATTCCTGTCCCCAGGCTGGCCCAAAGCCTGCTTCTGGACGCTCCCTTCTGCCCCTCCCACCTTCTCCCTCTTCTGCCCGCTCACCTGCACTATCTCATTACTCCAGACACTCGTGTCCAGCTTCAGGCTCTGCACCTTGGAGATCCCGGAACCCAGGGCCCGGTGCTGACCTGTGACGGTGTGAGGGTGTGTGAGGGTGTGAAGGACATGGGGCATGGGTACCCTGAGCCCTCTAGTCCCAGCCCTCCTGTTCCCCACATGGGCTTGAGGCCAGTCCTCACCTGCACACTGCTTGCAGATGACCACCCCCAAATTGACAGCGGCCCAATCTGGGCGGGAGGACCCACAGTCCGCACAGTGCCGGTTGGCCCGATTAGACCAGATCTTCTCAGCCACCTCGTAGTCAGACAGGGTCTCGGTTACTGCTTCCTGCAGAGCGGCCGCCCAGCTCTGCCGAGCACCCCCAGACTCGGCTGTGAAGCTGAGGAGTGGACAGCCAGTCTGTGGGCATGGACCTACCCACCATGTCCCATCCCCCTGGCTCTTCCTACAGGGGCCACCACAGGCCACACCTGGGGCAGCCCAGACCCTTCTGACATCTTGACCTAGCTCACTGGACTACCATCCGTGCACACCCTCTGACGTCCTACTGAAGAGGCCTCCAGTCCTCTGCACCCTTGTGCCTCCCGCAAAAGTCCCCCGCCTTGCCTCCCACTGGCCCAGGCCCCACCTGAAGCAGCGATGGGGTGTGAGCAGGTCGAAGCTTCGACTCTTGGTCTCCCGGACGCTGCACCCCTGCAGTTCGATGAAGCAGATCCCGATGCCCAGAGAGAAGGCCTGGTGGGGTCAGGGGGTGGGCATCATGAGGTGCCAGAAGGGACTAGTTCAGGCCCCTCAGCCCTGGCCCGGCTCTCCTCACCTGCTCACTCTTGTACAGTGCCAGCTCTCCAGGGCTCAAGGCAGCAAACACCTTGGCCTTGTGTCCACGCAGCTCCAGCATGCCCGTGCGGAGGGGTCGGGGTGGCTGAGGGGGCCGGGGGTGGCCCAGGAGGCGCTGCTCCTTCAGATAGGACTGCAGCGTGGAGCACCATGTGTCCCGCTGAGCTGGTGCGGATGGAGAAGCAGGTCAGTGGCTGTTGCTCACACAGCCTCCCTCCCTCCTGCCCTGACTCAGGGGGCTGTGGCCCTCACCCTCGCTCTCTGTGCGGAACACGAACACCCTCTGGCCGGTGATGACCTGGAACTTGTTGTCCTTGCTGCTGCGGGTCATCTCAATGGCAGTCAAAGGTATCACACCCTTAGGGAAGGGGTCCTGGAGAGAGAGAGCTCAATGACCTATGAGGACAGGAACTGAGCCATGTGTGCCAGCCCCTGGGTCCTGCCCCAGATTTTATAAGATTGGCATTCAATCCACAAGCAGTGGGTACAGCTGCTAAGCCAGCTACTTTAAATGTTGACATCAGTCATGCAGTCACTGCCCCCCCCCACACACCATGGACTTCCCTCCTTCCAATTCTGAGCCCCTCTCAGCACCCCCCTCCCTCATCTCCATGTCGTCACATCTCCCAGCCCTCCACCTTGTCACTGCCAAAGTACATCAGACTCCTCCCATTGAACTGCACAAAGCGTCTCTGGAAGACATAGTTTCTGAGGAAGGAAGGAGCCAAGATCAGTGTTTGAGGTTGCATGGGGTTAGGGGGATCATAGGGTTCGGGGGCACTTTCCCGCACAACCACCTCCCAGCCTCTCTTTTCTCCCTCCCTTCCCCTCCCAGCGCCCACCCCTGAGGGGAGAGCTTGTCTAGCCAGCCACTGAGCAGGGGCGTGGGGCGGTCTGCCGTGAAGGAGAAGCTGGCATAGGGTGAAATGAGGTCATCACTGGTCTCCTCTGTTTCCAGGGTGGGCGATAAGAGGGTGGAGTCTCCAGGCAGCTCAAGGCTGGCATAGCCAGCATCCTCCCGTGCCTCCAGATCCTGCCTGCTGAGCCTTGTGGGGGCCAAGACAGGGAGGGACACACATTAGACAAGTACCCCGGACACCTTCTTTGTACTTTCTCCAACCTACTCACATCACCTAAGAATAGAATGCCTGGCAGGTACGGGATCTGATTTTCTTTTCTTTTTTTTTTTTGAGACAGAGCTTCGCTCCCGTTGCCCAGGCTGGAGTGCAATAGCGCAATCTCGGCTCACCGCAACCTCCGCCTCTCGGGTTCAAGCGATTCTCCTGCCTCAGCCTCCTGAGTAGCTGGGATTATAAGAATACGCTACCACATCTGGCTAATTTTGTATTTTTAGTAGAGACGGGGTTTCTCCATGTTGGTCAGGCTGGTCTCGAACTCCCGACCTCAGGTGATCCACCCGCCTTGGCCTCCCAAAGTGTTGGGATTACAGGCGTGAGCTACTGCGCCCAGCCTCTTTTGAGACAGGGTCTCTCTGTCTCTCTCTGCTGCACAGGCTGAGCGCAGTGGTGCAATCATGGCTCACTGCAGCCTCAAACTTCTGGGCTCAAGGGATCCTCCCATCCTGAGTAGCTGGGACTACAGGCATGTGCTGGCCACCACAGCTGGCTAATTTTTTTAATTTTATTTTTAGTGGAGATGAGGTCTCGCTATGTTGCCCAGGAGTTGAGTTGGTCTCAAACTCCTGGGTTCAAGTGATCCTCCCATCTCGGCCTCCCAAATTGCTGGGGTTACAGGTGTGAGTCACTGTGCTCAGCCTGGATCTGCTTTTCAAACAGGGGAATAGGGAGGTTCAGAACCCTTAAGATTGGCATGGAGCTGCTTTCCTGAGCATACTTGGAATTTTTATTGGGAAAATTTCAGTCCATCTTCTTTGCCATTAGTATGACTTGGATGGAAAAGATGGGGAAGGGCTGTGTAGATGGCTCCCTGTCATGGTTGCCCATGGCTAATCAATATGTCTTGACTCTTTGTCCAAAACGTTCTTGACCTCTCCCTGGACCAAGGACCATCCCATCAACTCTCACCAGGGTGATGCAAATTCCCTAACTGGCCATCTGCTTTCACTCTTGCCCTCCTTCCCACACTTATTCTCCCACAGGCACCAAAGTGCTCTTTTACAAATGCAGATGAGACCATTTTACTCCCTTGAAGGAAGCCCTTCAATAACGTCCCATTTGCACTTAGGTTAAACCCAAATTCCAATAGGCTGCAAGAACTTGTACAGTGAGGCCCGTAGCCACTCCCCTGACTGCATCCTGTGTTGCCCTGGCCCTTGCTTATAGCCACATTCTCCTCCATGTTTCAGAGCCTTTGCACACGCTCTTCCCTCTACCTAGAACTTGCCTCCTTCCATGCTTCCCTGGGCTGCTTTTTCTCATCCTTCGGGTCTTTGCTTATGTCATCTTCTCAGAGAGGCCTCCCTTAACTAACCTGAGTAGATTCCTCTATTATTCTCTATCACTTTCCAGGGGTTCTCAATCTCAACAGCACAAAATCACTTGGGAAACATTAAAAAATATCAGTACGTGGGCTCCACACCAGACACTTAAATGTGAATCTCTGGGAGAGGGCCCAGGCACTTATAATTTTAAAAGTTCCCCAGCCTAAAAAAAAAAAAAAAAAAAAAAAGGCTGGGCGCGGTGGCTTATACCTGTAATCCCAGCACTTTGGGAGGCCGAGTCGGGCAGATCACAAGGTCAGGAGTTCAAGACCAGCCTGGGCAATATGGTGAAACCCCGTCTCTACTAAAAATACAAAAAAAAAAAAATTAGCCAGGTGTGCTGGCGGGCACCTGTAATTCCAGCTACTCAGGAGGCTGAGGCAGGATAATTGCTTGAACCTGGGAGGCGGAGGTTGCAGTGAGCAGAGATCGAGCCACTATACTCCAGCCTGGGCAACAGAGCGAGACTCTGTCTCAAAAAAAAAAAAAAAATTTGCCAACCCTATGATACAGCTAATGTTGAAAACGGCTACTGCAGCCTCTGTTTCCTACTTCACTGAGAAATTGAAGTAATCAGATAAGAACCCCCACAGACTCCCAGTGCCATGTTTACCCAATTTCACGCACATATTCTGCCTTCCTCCTGTGACTATAATAAACACTCATGTCTAAAGCCAGACCCTCCTCTGTGCACTTAATCCTATTCCTCTCACCTACACAATCACTTAGACATCCCTCACTCTCCTCTCCCCTACATAACTGTCCCTCCCTACCAGATCATTCCTATTCACCTACAAACCTATATAACATTGCATCCAATAAAAAACTCTTGTTGGACAGGTACGGTGGCTCACGCCTGTAATCCCAGCACTTTGGGAGGCCGAGGCAGGCGGATCACGAGGTCAAGAGGTCGAGACCATCCTGGCCAACACGGTGAAACCCCGTCTCTACTAAAAGTACAAAAATTAGCTGGGTGTGGTGGCGGGCGCCTGTAGTCCCAGCTACTTGGGAGGCTGAGGCAGGAGAATCACTTGAACCCAGGAGGCAGAGGTTGCAATGAGCCGAGATCATGCCACTGCACTCCAGCCTGGGTGACAGAGCAAGACTTCATCTCAAAAACAACAAAAAAACTCTTTTCTTGACTCAACTTCCTCTAGCACCAATAGTTCCAACTCTCTGCTCTTCTTTGCAGAAAAATTCCTCAAAAGACACTGTCCTATACTTTTCTATTCTCTCTTAAAACCCACTCTGATCGAGCTTTCACCCCATCACTCTGAGACTGTACTTGTCAAGATCCCCGTGACCTCCAATTCCAAGGGTCAATTCTAAGTCCTATCATACTCAGCAGCAGACCCCTCAGCAGTGTAGGACACAGTTGGCCTCTCCCTTCTTCTACATTTTCTTCACTTTGCTCCTATGACATCACATTCTCCTGGCCTTCTACTTTGCTATTTCTCTTCTGTCCGTTTTGCAGATTCTTCCTCTTCTCCCAAACCTCTAGATATGGGAGTGCACGAGGGCTTTGATCTTGGTCCTCTTCTCTATCTGCACTCACTCACAGCTCTATGCACCCATCTAAGTGCTGACAACTCTCAAGTTTAGGTCTCCAGCTCCGACCTCTCCCTAGACTCTAAGCTCGTCTACCCAGTGGTCTATTTTTCACCTCTTCTTGGAGGCATAACTTACACCTCAAATTCAACACGTCCAGAACTGCACTCCTAATCTACCCTCACCTCCCAGCTGCCTGAGCACAGTCTTCCCCATCTCAGACCATGGCGGCTCCAGGAACTTTCAGGTGCTCAGGACAGTGCTATCCAGCAGAAGTTAATGTGAACCAAGTATGTAATTTTAAACTTTTCAGTAGCCACGTTTAAAAAAATTAAAAATAAACAGGTGAAATTAATTTTAATAATATATTTTATTTAACCCAATATATCCTAAACATTAACATTTTAGTATGTAATCAACATAAAAATTACTATTTTTACTACATAAAAATTCTGTAATCAACATAAAAATATAAACATAAGATAATTTATGTTTGTTATATTCATCCAGTATTGCTTTTTCTCATATTAAGTCTTTGAAATCTAGCAGGTGTTTTACATTTATTGTGCATCTCAAAGGATACTAGCCACATTTCATAGGCCCAGTAGTCACGTGTGGCTAATGGCTACCATACTGGTCAGCGCCGGCTCAGATGGAAGCCCTCAAAGTCATTCTTGACTGCTCTTTTTTTCTCACATCCCAAGTTAATCTGACAGTTTGCCTTCAAAATAAAGCCACTTCTCATCATCTCCACTACTATCACTATACTCTGAGGTCTCTCACCTACATTACTACAAAAACCTCCCCACTGGTCTCTCTGCTTCTCCTTTGGCCCCCTACAGACCACTCCCAACATAGCAACCAGGGGGATCCCTTTATAAAATCAAAACCCCTCAATGGCTTCCCATTTCACTTAGCGTAAAAGCCAAAGTCCCTTATCTGGCCTCTTGTTTTTGTTTTTTTGGTTTTGTTCTGTTTTTGGTTTTTGTTTTTGCTTTTTTTTTTTTTTTTTTTTGAGACAGGGTCTCACTCTGCTGTCCAGGATGGAGGGCAGTGGCATGATCTTGACTTACTGCAACCTCTGCAACCTCTGCCTCCCGGGTTCAAGTGATTCTCCTGCCTCAGCCTCCCTAGTAGCTGGGACTACAGGTGTGCACCACCACCCCCAGCAATTTTTTTTTTTTTTTTTTTTGGGACGGAGTCCTGCTCGGTTGCCCAGGCTAGAGTACAGTGGCACGACCTTTGCTCACTGCAAGCTCCGCCTCCTGGGTTCACGCCATTCTCCTGCCTCAGCCTCCCGAGTAGCTGGGACTACAGGCGCCCACCACCACACCCGGCTATTTTTTTGTATTTTTAGTAGAGACGAGGTTTCACCATGTTGGCTAGGCTGCTCTCAAACTCCTGACCTCAGGTGGTCCGCCCACCTTGGCCTCCTGAAGTGCTGGGATTACAGGCGTGAGCCACTGTGCCTGGCCCTTATCTGGCCTCTTTTACCTCTCTGACTTCATCTCTTGCCCTTCCTCCCACAGTGGCCACCTGCCCCAGCCAAGATGCCCTGGCCTCCTCACTGCTCCTGGATCCCCTTGGGCACACACCCGCCTTGAGGCCTCTGTTCCAATCACTTGCCCTACTTGGGGCACTCTTCCCCAGTTATCTCCATGGCTAACTCCTTCACCTTCTTCAAGTTTTTGATCAAATGTCATCTTCTTAACGCTCTGCTAACTGTAAATGAGAAATTGCAGTCCACCCATTTTGCCCCCAAGCCCTCTTTTTTTTTTTTTTTCCTTAGTCACTGCTACCTCCGCCTCCCGGGTTCAAGCAATTCTCCTGCCTCAGCCTCCTAAGTAGCTGGGATTACAGGCGTCCACCACCACACCTGGCTAATTTTTGTATTTTTAGTAGAGACAGGGTTTCATCCTGTTGGCCAGGCTGGTCTCAAACTCCTGACCTCAGGTGATCCGTCTGCCTCAGCCTCCCAAAGTGCTGGGATTACAGGTGCGAGCCACCATGCCTGGCCAACCCCCTAGCCCTCTTACTCTGCTCTATTTTTTCCATGGCACTTAATACCTTTTAACATTCTATAGTATTTAATGTATTATGTTTATTCTATAGTATTTAATGTATTATGTTTATTGTTAATGGAGTATCTCCCCACAAGGGCAGGGATTTCTGTGTACACTGATCTATCCCAAGCATCTACATCTGGTGCATGATAGTTGCTCAATAAATATTTGTTGAATGAAAAAATGAAAAGCACTTCTCCTGGCTGGGAACAGTGGCTCATGCCTGTAATCCCAGCACTTTGGGAGGCCAAGGAGGTAGGATCACCTGAGGTCAGGAGTTCGAGACCAGCCTGGCCAACATGGCGAAACCCCATCTCTACTAAAAATACAAAAATTAGCCGGGCATGGTGGCACACACCTGTAATCCCAGCTGCTCGGGAGCCTGAGACAGGAGAATCGCTTGAACCCAGGAGGCGGAGTTTGCAGTGAGCCAAGATTGTGCCACTGCACTCCAATCTGGGCGACAGGGCAAGACTCCGTCTCAAAAAGAAAGAAAGAAAGAAAAGCACTTCTCCCAATTTTCCATTATATGACCATTGGTTTGTCTACTTCTTTTATTCCCTGTCTGTCCCACTGAGTCACAAGCTGCCTGAGGGTGGCACTGGGTCTGTGATACTCATCCTGTATCTTGAGTGCCTGGCTGGTGAATACTCAATGCACATTTGTTGAATAACTGGATACACAGCCGCCACCAACTCACCTGCTCCTCCCTCCCACCACTTCCCTATTTAGTACTCACCTGTGTTCAGCCCTGTCCTGACAAACACCTCTGCTCTCTCTTCTGTCGGGGGCTCCTGGAGTCCCCACAGGTTGGACACCATAGTACAGGCAACCAGGATCCATGATGTGCACTGGCAGGAGGAGAGGGGAACGCACAGGGAAGAGGAGATCGCTGGGAGTGTATGAGGTCCTGCCGGCACTATGCCTCTCCCACAACCCATGATAACCCAGTTACCTGTGCCTGTTGTGGGCCTGAGGGCAGGGGTGGGGGCAGAGGTTTGGGAGCTGTCTGGGGCCCTGAAGGGAAAGGTCTATTGGTTACTTAAGGAGAGAGGAGGAAGAACAAGCCTTCATGCCCTGCTCCCCACCTCTGTCCCCCTCATGCTCTCCTCCCCACTCCCCCCAGCATCAGTCCCTAGGGAGCCAACTCCACTCACTTGTCCTGAGCTGCCTGTGCCCTGCCTCTTAAGTCCAGGCCGAAGTAGATGGAATTAGGCATCATCTCCACAGTATTTAGGGCTGAAGACTGCTCAGCGGAGGAAGTGGGGAGAGGAGGGGGCCTTGGGCTGGGCTCTGGGCTCCTGGACACTCCTGGTCCCCCGAGGGCTGGGCTCAGCCCAGGTCTCTGAGTGGTGGCAGGGCCACTGAATCCACCAAACACGGTCCTGGGCTTCGGCACGGGCTTAGGGGGCTGGGCTTGCGGGGCTGGGCTGGGGGATGGTTCCATGGCACTATCCGATTTGGGATCCAGGGAGCCCTCTTCGGTGCCTGTCTGCAGCAGGCGCAGAATGCGTTTCCGGTGCCCTGTGGCGCTGATGCCCAACTGCTTCAGCTCCTCGTGGCCCAGGCCCCGGGCTGCACCTGCTGTAGCCAGGCCATGCCGTCGGAACGTGTCTGCATACTGCTCCAGGTGCACCGTGGCCAGCCACACAGCGATGTCCAGGTCCTGAGGGGCAGCCATGGGGGCTCAGGCCATTGCTGGGGGGAGGGGCAGGGTGAAGGGAGGGCTCAGGCTGAGAATCCCCCTCCCTGCCCCAGAGTCTGAGGCCTAGACAGTGAGCACCAGCCTCCAATCTTCCTCCAAAGAAAGATGCTGAAAGGCCTGCGATCTGGAAGCAGAGCCATCCCAGAACAACAGCAATGGCTCTCTACTTAGGGAAGGGACTTCATTTGAAGTTAAGGAAACTGAGGCCCAGAGAGGGGAAGGGGCTTGCCCCAGGTTCACAGCAAGTCAGTGCTAGAGTTGGCCCCTCAGCTCCTGCCCACCCTGGGTCTGGGTCAAAGCTCTGCTTCTGCCTGACTGCACATCCAACTGAGTAAGCATGGGACAAGATGCTAGAATGCTGTGGGGCAGAGTGGGATAGGGAGATGCAGAGAAAGGGCCAATGATGTGGCCAATCAGCTCTGGACTAAGGTGGGGAGAGGGGCAGCCTAGATAGGAGGAAGGAGGTGCAGACCCCACTCCCTCTTGTTTCCAGAGCCAATGTATGCAGGCCTGCCATCCTAATCCTGGTTGTTCCCAGTCCCTCCTCCCCTTCCACCTATTGTCTCTGCTCAGACTTCCTTCCTGTCCCTCCAGCCCTGGCCGCCTCCACATCCTGCCTGCCTTGGTCAGGCTGCCGGGAGAGCCCTAACCAGTCCTAATGTGTGGGGTCCCGGCCCTGGGTGGAGGCTAATTGAAGAATAAGGATGGGGATGGAGAACCAGGCCAGAGAGACGAGGGACCAGAGGTCAGGAGTACTCCAGAGGCTTCTGGACTCTCTGCCCACCGGCAGCATGTTCACATGGTGTTCACCTGTGTGTGCACATGCCCTGTAGCGATTTGACAGTGTGAAATGCCATCCCCCCACCTCTGCTTTCTCCAAGCCTTCCTTTTCTGAGCCTGCCTTTTCCCTGCCCATTCCCTTGGGCTCAGGTCTCTGTGCTCTGTCCCCCTTCCGCCAGCCTGACCCCGACCCTGACCCTGGTCTATTTCATAGACCTGTCTCTAATTCTGTAGCCCTGTTTATCTCTGCCTTGTCCCTGTCCCTGCCCTACTCCATCTCAACCTCTCAATCCTTCTTTGTCCCTCTCCTTGTCCCACCCTGTTTTGCTCTCTGTCATTAAGCTTGTCCTTGACTCAGTCTCCAGTTCTAACCAGATCTTGAGTTGTATCTGTGTCTTTGTCTGCCTCTGAGCCTGGGTTTCTGTCTTCCGCCTCGGCCTAGGCTGTCTCCCTGTTGCTCTTGTGCTCTGTCGGTGACCAGGACGCCCTCTGCGTCCCAGCATCAGTGCTGGCCTCTCTCTGCCTCTCTCCAGCTGGGCCTCATTCCCAAGCCAGGGAATGAGCTGAGCCTCGGGCCCTGACTCAGGACCCGGTTTCACGGTGACTCAGGCCGGGCTCGAGAGCACGGGGCTGGGAGCCGAAGTGCTCGTGGGACAGGAGTGGCGGGGGCGGGGCGGGTAGTGGCGGGCAGCGCAGGCTGCGACGAGGGAGGGGGCGAGGAGGGATGGGGCAGAGGCCCGGCAGCAGGAGGGAGGGGCGGGTCGTGGCGGGGATGGGGAGGGCCGCCGGCGCCGAGGGGGCCTGGGAGCCCACGAAGGCCCTCGAGAAGGTGATGGGGAGGAGTCTGGGAAGCAGGGACCCGGGGGGCGCGGGGGTCCTCACCTCACTGCGCGGCCGCCGTCCGCTCGCGGGTGCCCGCCGCTGGTCCGAGGCTCTGGGTCCCGCCGCGCCGGCCCCGCCTCCCGTCTGCCTTCCCTCGACGGGCCCAGCCCCGCCCCGCCCGGCCGGTTCCCTCCGCGGGGCCCCGGCCACTCCTTGTGCAAGCGCAGGCCTCCAAAGGGTTTGGGCTTCTTGCCCAACCGCCGCGCTTATCTCCGAGTCTGCCCCCAGTCTGCCCTCTCGCAGGCCGAGAAAGGACCAGAACACGTTGGGACGAAGACAACCTCAGGGAGAGTGACAAAGAGACAGAGACCGGGACGGAGATTGGGACGGAGGGAGAAACTGAGAAAGGGAGAGTGCCAGGGACGGCTTTGCATCCTCTCCGCTGCTCCCATGCCCTCCAGTCCTGCCAAAAGGGAGGAGGAAAGGTCGAGCCCTAAGCCCCCAGGGCACCTCTCCCACGCCCAGAAGGGTGGCTGGACCCTGGCAACCAGTTTAGTGTGGGGACGGAAGTTGGACATCCAGAATTGAGACTTGGCTTGGGCAACAAGCGCAGAGGCCCAGCAGAGGGGTACCCGTCTGTTTCTCCCCACTTCCATCCCCAAGGGCCCGGCCTAGGTTCCTTCGAGGGATGAAGGTCCGCAAGGCACATCCCTACTTCCAAACCAAGGTTTGGGGCTGCCTGTTTGGGACAGACGGACGCCCTGCAAGCTCAGGGACCAAGCAAGCAGCTGTTTCATTCATGGGAGAAGCCGCCCCTTCTCCCCACTCTCCCACCCTAAAATTTCAGGGGGGATGCCGGGGATGCCTGAGGAGGAATGGCCCCTCTCTCCTTCCCTAATCTTGCCGGAACTCCGGTCCTGGAACCTGTCTCCCAGGGGCGGAGGCACTTCCCTCTCTGAGCAGGGCCAGTGTGTGTGTGTGTGTGTGTGTGTGTGTGTGTGTTGGGGGTTGGGGGGGGCGCTGGCCGGCTGTGTTTTCCTGTTTGTATGAGAGGAAGTTGGCTGTGAGTCAGCAGACACAGGAACTGTCGGTAGCTAGGGGAAGACCCCTGCCTCAGGGGAAGAAGAGGGGAGTGGGAGGAACTGGTTCCCACCTCTTCCAGCTGCCTCAGCTAGGGGAGGGACTGTCATATTCAGCCTCCTGGAGCCCCACTTTCCCGGCCTTCCCTTTGAGAAAGAGAATTATAGTAATAAAATAATAATTGCAATAGCCATAATAAGGGCTACCAATTATTGAGAGCTGACCGTGCTCCAGGATCTATGTGAACATTGCTTTGCAAACTTTAATTAATCCTCACAAATATCCCTACAAATAGGAAATTTTATCACCTCTATTTTACATATAAGGAGACAGGGAGCATTAAATAACTTGCTCAAGACTCTCAGCTAGAAAATAGCCAACTCTCCAAGTCTATATCTATAACTACCATGCTCACCTACCACCCTAGAGAGGACCCCTGCACCACGTCCTTTTTTCTGAGTGGGCAACTGTGGTGGCAGTGAGAATGCTCCTCACAGACCTTACACTGTAAGGAGTGAAATTAACCAATGGCCCCAGCTGCTTCTCTCTGAAATCTAAGGCCAGCTTCCCACTGAGCTGCTCCCAGCCAGTGACAGAGCTCAGCAGAGATCCTAAGGCAGATCCATTCCTGGGAGATGGGGGACTCCTTTGACAGCTGACTTTGGGTCAAGATTTCCCAATGGCTTTGCTGAACTTTCCTTTGACTGGTGTTTTAGGATGCTCCTCTCAACCTTTATTCCTTCCCTCTCTCCTTCACAGCTCTCCCAGCTCCAGGCTCCCTTCCTCTCTCGCAGGCATCTCCCCTAGTCAAATCCTTGCATTCTGCCTTGGCAGCTTCTTCTTTAAGGACAGAGACTAACCCAGCAAAATAAGGGAGCAGGAAAAGACAGTAAAGGGCCCAGGGAGTTTTGCGGAATGGGTGCCGGGGGCTTTGGGTCAGGGGCTAGATGCAAGAGTTCTGAACCTTTTTGTGTCATGTTCTCCTTTGGCAATCTGGTAAAGTATGTGGCCTCATCTCAGAATAATATTTTAAATGCATAAAATAAAATATATAGGATTACGAAGGAAACCAGTTATATTGTAATACAGGTATAAAACCGATGTGATATAGTAATATATGTGGTTCTTTATTAATGCTTTAAATAAGATCTAGTGGTAGGTTGATACCTCACATAATTTTGACGCAGTGATGAGCATAAATGGTATTTCAAATGATCTGCAATACTGTAATATGATATAAAAATATATGTGATTTCTACTGGTGACAAAGCCATAGTTATGGCTAAAATGACTGGTTTGTTGCTATTGTCATAATTGGAGGAAATGCTAAATTTCAGCTAGAGATTAGTGAAAGTAATATTCTTTTCCCATCCAAGTCCACTGACTCCAAGTTAAGGACACCAATGCCAGATGATGGGGCAGAGCCACAGAGAGGGAGACCTGGCTTCCTCCCTCAGACCCCACTTCCCTTCTTTGGCTCAATGATACGGGGCAGGTGGAGGCTTCTGGCCCCTGGCTTGTGTCTTCCTTCTCTCTTTCTCCCTGGCTCTCCTTCTCAGTTTCTATTCTCTTCTCTCTGCCTCTATCTCTATTGCTCTGTCTCTCTTCCTATTTCTGTCTCTCTCTTTCTTTTCCTGTCTTCCCCTGAATGTACTTCCATCTTTCTTCACTCTCTGAATCTCTTTGTGATGTCCTCTGTATCTGTCTCTCTTTCTGCCTCTGCCTGTCTCTGTCTCTCTGTCCCTCTGTCTGTGTCTGTCATTCCCTGTCTTCATAATCTGTCTCTGAAGGGATAGGACAGACTCAAGGGGATCTCTGTAGCCTGGCCGCAGTAGAGCAAAGAGAATCCATTGCTTCTAGAGTCCCCGGGAGCTAGACGAGGGGGTGATCCTGGGTCTTAGGCTCTGGCCTGGGAAGCACAGGTCTCTTCTTCCCCATCCTCTCTTTCTTTCTCTTTTCTTTTTTCAGAGATGAAGCCTTGCTCTGTCACCCAGGCTGGAGTGCAGTGGTACAATCTCGGCTCACTGCAACCTCCGCCTCCTGGGTTCAAGCAATTCTTCTACCTCAGCCTCCAGAGTAGCTGGGACTACAGGCACCCACCACCACACCCAGCTAATTTTTGTATTTTTTAGTAGAGATGGGGTTTCACCATGTTGGCCAGGCTGGTTTTGAACTCCTGACCTCAAGTGATCCTCCTGCCTCGGCTTCCCAAAGTGCCGGGATTATAGGCATGAGCCACCCCGCCCCGCCTCCTCTCTTTCATTCTTAGCCTTTGCAAGGGCAGAAACAGGTTGCAGGGGATAGAGGCATCCCAGTCCCCAGAAGACAATGGCTAAGGCATCTGTGACCCTGAATGTGGATACGGTGAGATCTTCGCCCAGACTCCTCTCTGTGGAGCTGTAGCCCAGGGGTCCAGGTGTCATGGCTTTCCTCTGTTCTCCTCCACACCCTGGGGGAGCACTAACCCAGTGTCATGTGAGGGCACAGGGATTCTAGAACCTGGCGGAGTAAGTCTGTAGCAGATGTGAGCCCTGGCCCCTAGGAGATGTGCAAATGAAGGTCTGTGAGCTCAAGGAAGGAAAGTATGGATTTCTGGGGCTTAATCTTTGAATATTCAAAAATGGGGTAGAGCACCAGGTCAGCTATTCACTTGGAGGGATATACGCCTTCAAGATGATTTGAGTCGGGGAGTGCTGTTGGCCTGAGAAATCAGGAAAGGAGAGTGGTCACCAATGTCCTGAAAGAGCTGAAGCATCCTAAGATAAGAGGCAGATGGGGAATGGTAGTGTGAGAGGTGAACCAGGTCATAGGAATGGGATTGAAACTGAGTAGCAGGGGTGGCTGGTGCCCCTGGGAGGGCTTTCTCCTTGGGAGGCTATCTTGGGTCCCTACTCCCTAATCAGACCTCTCTCACCCTCGCTGTCCAAAGAGTCTGCTTACAGCAAGATTAGCAGTGCCAGGCTGGACAAGGGAACTC
This sequence comes from Pongo abelii, assembly GCF_028885655.2. NCBI lineage: Eukaryota > Metazoa > Chordata > Mammalia > Primates > Hominidae > Pongo > Pongo abelii. Next base: position 150,048,514 of record NC_071989.2, read on the forward strand.
ACTTTACTCCCGAGCTAGCCATGCCTGGCAATCTAGGCTGAGCTGTTTTACCTTTTGGGGTACCTTCTGTGACTCCCTCAGAGCTTCATGGACAAAGGGTACTAGGAAGGGACTCTCTCCAATCCTAAATCCTGAGGCCCCACAGACCCAGTTCACCCTGGCTAGAGAGACTGCATTATCGACCATCATCAGCTGATTTACCTGCTCTGATGTAACCCAAATATAAGCCACAGGGCTCACATGACCCATGGAAACCAAAAGGAGTGAACAGGTTCTCTGATACTTCATCTCTCAAAAGACCTGAAAACCTATGGCAACACTTCCATGTTGCTCACAAATCTTTTGGGTTTTGTTTTGTTTTGTTTTGAGACAGTGTCTCACTCTGTCACCCAGGTTGGAGTACAGTGGTGCAATCTTAGCTCACGGCAGCCTTAGCCTCCTGGGGCTCAAGCGATCCCCCACCTCAGCCTCCCGAGTAGCTGGGAATACAGCCGCACGCCACTGGGCCCGGCTAATTTTTGTACTTTTTTGTAGAGACAGGGTTTTTTCATGTTGCCCAGGCTGATCTCAAACTCATGAGCTTAAGCCATCCACCTGCCTCCTGCCTTAGCCTCCCAAAGTACTGGGATTACAGGTGTGTGCCACCATGCCCAGCCCACAAATCTTGATTGTCTGGGACTTCTCACTCCTCAATACCTTATATCTCTTAAGTTCTTCCCAGAAGCAGGCCTGGTTTTTTCTTTCCCATGCTTTTTATTGTTCAATTTTGCCTCTCTGGGATTTTGCATGGAGGGAGGAATAGGAAGAAACATGACATTACTAAATCTTTTTTTTTTTTTTTTTGAGACAAAGTCTCCCTCTGTTGCCCAGGCTGGAGTTCAGTGTTGTGATCTCGGCTCACTGCAACCTCCGCCTTCTGGGTTCAAGTGATTCTCGTGCCTCAGCCTCCCAAGTAGCTGGGATTACAGGCGCCTGCCACCACACCCAGCGAATTTTTGTATTTTAGTAGAGACAGGGTTTCACCATCTTGGCCAGGCTGGTCTCAAACTCCTGACCTCAGGTGATCCGCCCACCTCGGCCTCCCAAAGTGCTGGGATTACAGGCATGAGCCACCATGCCTGGCTGAAATTAGTAAATCTTAAATCTTAATCTTAACACATGGGACAAAAGGGACAATAGTGAGCAGAGGAAGGGGAGGAACCAAGCAATGAGGAGACGTGGAAGGGAATTCTTCAATAGCCCATTCCATGTCTCGATTTGTTCCCCACTCAAATGATAGACTATTAAGCCACAATCACTTTGGAGGCCACTTTGTTCACCAAAAGTGGATGGTATGCAGTAATTAAGAACAAGGTCTCTCGGCTACGGACTGTGGCTCACACCTGTAATCCCAGCATTTTTGGAGGCCAAGGCAGGAGGATTGTTTGAGAGCAGGAGTTTGAGACCAGCCTGGGCAACATAGCAAGACCTCGTCTCTACTAAAAATTTTAAAATTAGCTAAGTGCGGTAGTGTGCACCTGTAGTCCCAGCTACTCAGGAGGTGGAGGTGGGAGGATTGCTTGAGGCAGGAGGTGGAGATTGCAGTGAGCCGAGATCACACCACTGCACTCCAGCTTGGGTGACACAGTGAGGCCTGCCTCTAAAAACAAAACAAAACAAAACAAAACAAAACAAAACAAAACACCACCACCAACAACAAAAACTAAAACGAAAGGTCAACAAAAAAACAGTCTCTAAAATAAAGCCCTGATGCCACCTCTACCAGCTGTGATCTGAGCAGATTATTCATCTCTATTTGGCCCTCTGTGCCTCAGTTTCCTTTTCTGAAAAAAGGAGAGCGAATAGTGCCTGACAGGGTTGTAAAGATTAATCTATGGAAATATATGGGTAATATGTGGAAAAGACCTGACACACAATGAGTGCTCAAAGTGTTTCCCGTTCCTTGTTCCTATTTTTGCCAGTTATTTCCACGATAACTCTGGAATGCACCCAGCTTGCCTGTTTCTTCATCACTCTGGCATATCCTGTTACCTATTTTAATCAATCAGCCTGTGTCATCCTATTGCCAAATTAGACCACATTGTACCCCTTGTATTTTCCCCAGGGTCCGCAGTTGTCATCTTGTCTGTTCCATCACTTTTGTTACTCAATTTCCTGTCACCCCTGCAACTCCTGATCGCCTCCATGGTCTCCAGTGGCCTCCAGGTCACACTCCTTTCCTGCCCTTACCCTCTGGATGGTAGAAGGCACAGCTATCACCCAGATTTGGTCCTGATGAGATGGGACAGGGCTTAGGGGGATGCCAAGGTGCATGTTTCTTTTTATTTATTTATTTTTTTGGGACAGAGTCTCCCTCTGTCGCCCAGGTTGGAGTGGAGTGGTGTGATCTCATATCACTGTAGCCTCCGCCTCCCAGATTCAAGCAATTCTCCTGCCTCAGCCTCCCTAGTAGCTGGGATTACAGGCGCCCACCACCACATCCGGCTAATTTTTGTGTTTTTTTTAGTAGAGACGCAGTTTCGCCATGTTGGCAGGGCTGGTCTTGCACTCCTGACCTCAGGTGATCCACCTGCCTTGGCATCCCAAAGTGCTGGGGTTACAGGCGTGAGCCAACGCGCCCGGCTGAGCATGTTTCTTACAGGAAGGAAGACTCCCATTCAATCCCTTCATTTATTTCTCATGTTTTTATTAATCATCTTTTCTGGACCAACCACTGCTCAAGGGTTTAGAGATGCAATGACATGCACAGCAGACTTTGGGGAATATGACCTGCTCAAGAAGTGAGACATTTATCAAACAACCCCCAAATAAATGTGCAATTACAAACCAAGACGAATTTTCTGAAGGGAAGCACTATAAAGCATATAACAGAGGCAGCTGACCTGGCCTGGGGGTCTGGGAGGCTTCTCCAGGGAGCTCTGCTTAAGTTGAGATCTCAGAAAGATGGGTAGGAGTTAAGTGGGATGGGAGGGAGTGTTCTAGGCAGAAGAACCACGAGTGCAAAGGCCCTTAGGTAGGAGCCAGCCTGGTGAGGAAGGGAGACAGATCAAAGAGACAGGGAGTTTGGGACCAGCTGAGACTGAAAGGATCTCAGGGGCCAGGCCATGCAGGCCCTTGGAGGTCTTGTATGAGATTTGGTCTCCATGCCAAGAGCCATGGGGAGCCAGGGAAGAGTTTAAGCATGGGATGATAGACTCATGAATTTAGGTTTGAATTTTAGGAAGATGGCTGCATGGAGACTGGTTAGGGTCAGCACAGCCCTCCCTACCCCTAATTCCTCTGGCCTGAGGGCTGTGCCATTTCCCCCTAGACTCCAGAGCTACCCTCTAGCGAGCCCCTTCCCACTTCCCTCCTCACATTTTTGTGAGGATGAAGTCATCATTGGGAGGGAGTTCCAGGCCTCTATGCCTTCTTTATCCTGGAGAGCTGGGGCAGCCCTGGGGTCAGGGGGAGGGAAGGAACAAACACAGAACACCTCCCTTCCCCTGCATCCTCACTCCCATGACTGGGCCCTGTCTCCTTCCACCCTAGGCTATTGACATGCGCTGTATTTATAAGATTTTTAATGCAATTTGACTGCAAAATATTTTATAAAGGGCATCTAGTACTACAGCTACTACTAACTCCCCTTAGGGCTTGGGGCAAGTCATCTCTCTTTGGGTCTCAGTTTCTCTATACATAAAATTAATGGCAGCACTGTTTGATAGAATTTCCTGCAATGATGGACCGTGTTCTATATTTGTGCTGTCCAATATGGCAGCCAGTAGCCACATGTGGCCATTGAGAGGTTGAAATGAGGTTGGTGAGCCAGAAGAGCTGAATATTTAATTTTATTTAATTTAATTGTAATTAATTTAAATTTAAACAACCACTGGCTGCCAATATTGGACAGCACAGGCAAATCTTAAACTTTTTTGAGACTCTGGTGACAGTTATGGATCTCTCCCTAGAAAAACACCCTGCAATCCTATTTATGCATCCCAGGCAAAGGGCCCTTCCAATCCTATTTATGCATCCCAGGCAAAGCAGACTGTAGACTGCTGGGGCTCAGGTCCCTCATCTCCTCTTCCCTTCCTGCTGCCTTGAAAATGCTGAAATAGGGCTTTGCCTAGATGCAGGAGAATGACAAGGATGACTCCAGGAATTAGCAGACCTCTGTTTTAAGCTTCTGGTGCACCACTGCACACATCTAAAGAAAGACAGAAGAGTGAAAGCAGGGGTAGGCGCAAGGAGAGTATTAGGGATATTTGGACATGCTCAGTCTCTGCCCTACCTCCCTGCAAACCACCAAATTGCTGCTGGGCCAGTCCTTTTTTGGACACAAAACTCCATCAGAGTGTGAGGCTGTACTCCAGATATGGGATTGTGCCCTGGGCATGCAGTATTTATGAACTGGGGCTTTGGGAGTGACCAGAGGGGGTGGGGGGGGCTATCTTAGTCCATTTGCGTTGCTGTAACAAAATACCGGAGACTGGGTTATTTATTTATTTATTTTTTATTTATTTACTTTTTGAGACAGTCTCACTCTGTCGTCCAGGCCGGAGTGCAGTGGCGCTATCTCAGTTCACTGCAACCTCCACTTCCCAGGTTCAAGCGATTTTCCCGCCTCAGCCTCCCAAGTAGTTGGGATTATAGGCATGTGCCACCATGTTTTGCTAATTTTGTGTTTTTAGTAAGGACGGGGTTTCACCATGTTGGCCAGGCTGACCTTGAACTCGTGACCTCTGCCAAAGTGCTGGGATTTCAGGTGTGAGCCACCGTGCCCAGCCAACCGTTTACTCACTCTTGATGTTTTCACTGTCCAGAGCATCTGTGGGTCAGACACTGCCCCTACCCAGGAATATGGAGCCCTGAAGGTGTCAGGAGAATGCACTCCCTGCCTTGCATGGATGCGGTTGTCTACTCCATGGGAGAAAGAGAATATTGTTCTCTCTTCTCACTTCTAGGATCTAATCATTCTCTCCCAGAAAACTCACTGCACAGACCCATTTACAGGGGGCAGTTTTCACTGGGACTTAACTTCCTACCCTCTGATCTCCCCACTCGCTTTCTTGACCATGCCTGCCCCTCCTCCCTCATTGCTCAGATGTCCATCTATACTTTCTCTCCCATCTGGAAAGTAGTTGCTTGGTTCCTGTCCCCTGGGGTCTCCATTTCTTTGGCTTCAGCAGAGATGCTGGGCTGGTCAAACTCAGGCTCCAGCGGTGACCACAGTGTGGGACACAGACGGGGAAACAGCTTTCAGGAATCCCCTTGTCTTAGGTCTTTGAGAAGCAGAGCCTGTGGTCAGGATTCAGGTGGAAGCCCTGAACTGAAGGAGAGGAAACGGAGGATGCAAGGTGAGACAGTGCAGTGCCTTCCCGTCCTGCCCCGCTTCACACAAGCCTCTCAGAGACACTGCTGGCTACTCAGCAGGAGTGCTCTCTCGGCACGTGGGTGGGACTTCTCCAGAAGGTAAGGAGGAAACACACCTTGGAGCAGTCCTCAGCTCCCACCCATGACCTGTCTCCCATGGGTCAAGGTTCACCCCACAGAGTTACCTTCCCATGCTTCTGGGTTCTGTTACCCAGCCCTTGGTGGCACTTGGAAACCAGATTCCACACTGTACAGTGTGGCATTTTATCTAAGTGTGAAAGTAGAGGAGCAGCCTCAAAGAGAGCAAGGAGGTAGTGAAGGAATTTGAGAAGAAAGGTTCGTGTCTCAGGGCAGCCCATTTCTCATGCCGCTGAGATCCACTCAAGTCCTCCCATTATACCTGACTTCCATGCTACCCTACAGGGCATTTTCCCCCACAGGGACAAAGTTGCCCTCACTCTTTCCTCAAGAGGGAAAGTACAGTCCACTGGAATCAAGTCCCCCTCCAGAGAATGCCAGATGTGGTCTTAAGGAAGATAAAGAGGCGAGGGCTAATGAAGCAAGCTACAGTCCCACTGCTGTAGCGTGTCTTGAGTCCATAATTGATACTCTCTCCCTCCTTCCGTGACCCTCCGCTAGCCCTCTGCAGATCTGGGCTACTTGCCTGATGAGATTATACAGACTTTCATCCTCAAGAGATCTGATTCCTTTGTTGCCCTGTCCTTTTAGAATTGTTGTTGAAGTTGTCCATTGTCAATTGCTACTGGGTGGGAAGTTCCAAGAGCTGCCACAGCAAATCCCCCGGCTGGGGCCAGACTCCCTGCCTTCATTGCATCTACGCACATTGTATCTACAGCCCTGGTTCCTCATGGCCATCAGGATCAATGGCCCTGGCCAGCACATTAATGCCCTTCTTTGTCTATTAGCCCACTAGAATGAGGAGCATAAGGTGGCCACGTGGCTGTCACAGCTTCCAGTTTAGTGGAAACTACTGTGTTCTTTCATATAAGTTCTCCCTTCCTGGCAACTAGAAACTCAAATTGGCAGAGCCACCAGTTTTGGGGACAGAAAGCAAATATTCTACAAATGTGAATGAGATGGGCCACGTCCACTTCCACATTTGACTCCAGGACTGGCAATTTCTATGTATAAGGAACATAGTACTCTTCAAAACAAATACCGCATCAAGGAGTTGAGGGCCCCAACCCACAGGTGTCATGTTCCTGCCAGTGTCTTCACTGAGCATTCGACAGGCTGTCCCCTTGTCCCATCAGGCTGGCAGCTTCTAGGTGATGAGGAGCAACCAAGTGAGCCCAATGAATCTGTTGATCGGCATCCCGTACACCATATACAAAGATGAACTCAAAAATGGATCAAAGACCTAAATGTAAGAGCAGAAACTATAGAAGTCCTTGATGACCCCATTATTGTACTTTTTTGGTAAAAACACTGTAGAAGACAAGCCTGAATCTGGAGCATGCACTGTTTCCAGTAAGAACGAATTACTGTCCCCTCCAGAGTAGAAAGAATAGGTTCAATGTAACTGATCTGCGGCCAGAGGCTTGGCTGGTCTTCTGAGGAAGAGAGCCTTCTGAGGGAGGGCCCAGCACTGGTCTTGGCTGCAGGCAGGCCGAGTGATCAAAGTGGTAGAACTAGCTCATCCATGGTGAGAGGGAGCCCATGCTGTTGGGCTCATACACAGCCTCCATCTCTGGTAGCATGACTACTCTGTTCAAGGGCTTTTGAGCAGGCATTCAGGGTAGATAGGGAGAGAGATTCACTCACTAGGCGAATCACTGTATCTCTGTGGAGTGTGTCCTGGCAAAAGATGCTCTGCAGGGTGTTTACCTGAGACCCAGAGGTTTGCACACTTGGTGCTCACTCTCAGTCCACCCATCTGTCTCTTTCCTAGACCACTTTGTCACTTGCCTTTGGCTTTGTTCCTTCAGGCTCCTGACTAGGGGACATTCACTATTCCACAGGAGCCAGGGAATATCCACAACTGAGGCTATTTGTTCATCTAGAGAAAGCTAACGCCCAAGTGTACTGCTCAAAGCTTTGCACCCTGGAACCTCCCTTCCCCACTGTCCTTTAGGGCTACCCCAAGACGGCCATAATGTGGCAGCAATCCACTTCTAACTCTCACCAACATACCGCACTGACCATCTGTGAACTAGGGCTGAGTCCCTTCCTTATCTAGCATTTGACCACAGGGAATTTGAGAAGGTTCTACAGAGTTTGTGACCCAATATGGCCCTTTCACTCCTATCTGCCTATGACTTCCTCTTTATTCCTGACTCATTGGGAAGTGGCCCCTCACCTCCAGCCTCTGATCTCCTTTCATATCTTTGCCAGACCAGGCCAGATGGGAGTGGGGCTGGGGTGCTGCCTGCGCAAGGCCTCAGCACCCTCACAGTAATAATAATGATAGCAACGACCACAGTAGCTGCTGCTGATGAAGTGCTCCTCATGTGGCAGGCATTGTGCTAATAAGCAGGACCGGGAAGAGGACGAAGAGGGTAAAAGCTTAGGCGACAAATTGTAAGGAGGTCTCAAGGTCGTGCAAGTCGAAAGTCCTTAAAGTCCTGGTCCTACTGAGAAGCTCCTAGTAGATATTATCTTCTTTTATTCTCACAAGTAAACTTTATCACTCCCATTTTACAGATGGGGAAACTGATTCAGAGGTTAATTTGCCAAGGTCATACAGCCATATTTGACCCAAGCTCTTTACAACTAAGCTGTCTTAGCTCATTCACGTTAGCCTGGCCGCCCCATGGGAAGTTCCCCTGCCCGTGATCCTCCGGAAGACCGCAGGTCCCTATGCCCACTCAGACAGCCGGCTGTTTGGAGTCTGCAAGCTGGCGTGACTTTGGTGCAAGCAGCCGCAGGAAGAGGCTGCCGCCAGAGCGGGCAGGAAAGGGCTCGTTCCCACATATGTCCACTAGATGGCGTCCAAACACCGAGCCACTGAGCTCCAGCGGCCGAATGGACAGGCCCCCAGCGGGGAGGCGCTGTGCGAGACCCGCCCCGCTGTCCATGGACACAGGTCTCCAACCCTCCGACGCTCTCCCTGATTTCTGCATCACCGATCCCCTTCGCTGCTACCCCCAGGAGATGGTCTCGGAGAGGAGAGACTTCCCAGGGTACTTGGGAGGGATTCTTCCTTCTTTCCCCTGGAAACTGTCTCTTAGCGGTGCCCAGCGCTTCCCAGGGCCTCCGCAGCACTGCCTCTCCCTTCGTTCCCTTCCTGAATTCCCCAGGCCCTCCCTGTCACTCCCACTCTCTCAACTTCTGCCAGTCTTCTGAGGCAGGGACCATTAAGGCCGATTCCACAGATTTGGTGATGCAAATGCATGCAAATGTATGCAAATCGCCATGTAAAGGAGGCTTGCCACTGTGGTTCTAAGTGGCTGTCACAGCTTCTCTGACACCTGTTTTGGGAGACAGCTGCCCTGCCCCCTCCTCCTCAGTGTCTATCTGCTATTCGCCCCCCTTTCCTTCCTCCAAGGGTCTGGCCCCCTTTCCTTCAGCGACCCTGGTTGGCTTCTGGTTACAAAGGACCCTTGGGGACTTCTCTCCAAACCCCCTAGAGGGGGCAAGGCGAGAAGCACATCTTATTGGGCACCGACTTTGACATCTGATAATTTCACCATTTTCTAGCTGTGTGACCTTGGAAAAGCAGGTTAACTTCTCTGAGTCTCAGTTTCGTCGTTAGCAGAATGGGAATGATAGTAGGCACCTAATAAGGCTGCGGTAAAGACTGTATGCTACACTGCGTGTAAAGTGCTTGGCACACAGCCCGAGCATGGGAAGCATGTGGCTATCAATGTTATGATGATCACTGACCCTGTGGGTCATCGTATTCTGAGAGCTCGGGCTTGGAGACAGAGATATGCAGGTGGACCCAGCTCAGGCATGTGCACATGTGTGCTCGTCTCTGTACATGCGCGCACGCACACACACACGCACACACAGCTGACAGCCTCACGCGCTGGAGGGGCGCACGCGCGGGTACACACGCATTCAGAAACACACACAGGAGGAGGCTGTGGGAGGTGGAATCTGAGTCATCGAGACCAGAGCTGTGGGTGGTGCTTTTGTCCTGATTTCCGGGGCTCAGTGCTCCATTTCCAACAAGGAAATGTATGCGGATGGCACAGCTAACCAGCCAGCTGAAGGGCCAGTTGTGTGGACCCCTTTCTTGCATCAGCCCCTTCCCCAGGCTTGCTGTTGTGCCAGTCCCAGCCTAGCTCTGTGTCATCTGAGCTTCTCCTTCCTCTGACCCTGCCCCTAGCTCCACTGAGGCCTAGTAGGTGGGACAGGGCAGGCCCACTGAGGTGATAGAGCAGGCTCTCGATGACGTCATAGAGAAGGTGATGCCTGCTGCAGCCGCTCACTGCAGAATGCCCTGGGAGCTTGGTGGATGTAGTGAGGAAGAGGGTGTGAGGGATGTGGCATACAACAGTAGTTAAGAGCACTATCTTGAGAATAAGATGAACCTGGGTTGAAGTCCTGGCTCTGCCTCTGACTTTTTGCAGTTCTCTTAACCTCTTTGGGCCTCAATTTCTTTGTCAGTAGAATGAAACCAGTCATACCTAACTCAAAGAGTTTTGTGACTTTTCAATGAGATAATGCACATAAACATGTGCTCTGTTCAGTGCTGCATGGACTGAATATTTGTATGTGGCCATGATTTTGGATGATGCTGATTGAAGGGCAGCCCCACCCACAGCAGTTTCACCTCTTTCCTAGGAGTTGCCTCTCCTTCCACACCACTCAGGCCTGGAGGGTGTGCTGGGGTCTCCTGGGTCAATATGGGTTAAGGTATCAATAGGCAGGTGTGTTGTCCAGCTTTTCTTCTCTGATTAGATGATTAATCAAGGTAGGTCAGAATCACAACCTTGCCAAAAGGGAAAGAAAGATGCTGTGGTTTACTGTGCACCTGTTATACGGCAGGCACCATGGTGGGTGCTGTCCCACGTGAGCTCTCATCATCCTCCCAACAGCTCTGTGAAATAGGTACTAGCATCTTCAAGGTACAACCCAAGAAGAAACGAAGTAACTTGCCCTAGGATGTATAGTCGGTAAATAGAGAAACTGGGATTTAGACCAACTCCCATTCCACACTCTCTACCTTGCCGTATACATCCATAGTTTTGATTCCTGTGGGCTCCATGAATGTGGCAATGGGGAGGATCAGTTCCTTGGATGTGCAGCCCCTGCCTCCAGAGCTGCCCAAGTCTGCTTGGGCCTTAGAGGGGGAGGGGTCTGTATTTCTCCGGTCAGTCTCTTGAGAGCCTTGTGGGCAATGGTGGAGCTAGTTAATCACCAAAAGTGTCCCCAGGTGTTATGTACTTGGCTCCTAGCCAGTGGTTATATGACATCAGGGAAAGGACACAGGTGCATGGGACACAGGTGCATGGAGGTTGGGGGTGGGCTAGGGGCAGCCTAGACACCTGCTAAAGGCTCAGTTCTGTGTCAGTGGGGGGCATAGGGATGGGGGGAGCAGCAGATGGACGGGGTCGGGCTGGGGCCGGGATGCTGAATCAGCTCTGAAGCCCAAGCTGACTCGACAGCCTGCCAGGAAGAAGAAAGTGTGAAGGAGAAGGAGGGAAGGAGAGCTATAGTGTAGGAGAAACTGAGGCAGCTGAGGGAAAGGACAGTGGGGTCTCAGGGTGGTTGGCCAAGAGTGGTTAGTGGTGCAGGCTTTGGAGTCAGAAGGCACAGGCTCTTATTTCAATGCCACCGCTCATGAGCTAAGTGGCCAAAGGCAAGAACTGTCCTCCAGTTTCCTCAGCTGCAAACAGGGTACAAATAGCACCTCTACAAATAGAAGTTCTACCCCTAGAACCTCTAGTAACTTCACCACCAGAACCTAAACTTCATTGCAGCCTGGCTGCCAACTAACCACCCATAGGACCTAAATCACGGACAGGGCCAGGAAGGACCTGCCTCAGACGGCTCCAGGGTCTGGCTCCCACCCAAGTCTAACCACACACTCAATTTTTTTCTCCAACTGATGGCCACCTTTTCCTCTGGGCCCAGGTCTAAAGGTCTGTCTTGCTCATTGGCTAAGCATCCAGCGCATAGTAGGGGCTCCTACTATGAAATGAGTAATATATGTCAAGTGGCTGATATATTGTTCAATAATTGCACCTTAGCTGATTTCATGTCAGTGAATATTTCTAGAGCATTCACCCTGTGCCAAGCAAACAAGACTGAATCCCTGTCCTCACAGATTGGTGGGTGAAGGGTTTAAGGGTGCAGTGAGTGTTACTGAGGTGACTACAGGCACATTTCCAAACCAGGGCCCAGGAGAAAAGGTGGCCAATGCTTGAAGGAAAAAACTGTGTGGTTAGGCCAGATTGAGATTTGGCCCCTGGAGCCTTGTGAAGCAGGCCCTTCCAGACCCCAACAGTGATTAAGGTCCTTGTGGCTGGTTACTCGGCAGCCAGGCCGGAAGAGAGAGCCGGTAATTAACAAGCTGGCACTCACACAACCACATGTCAGCACGCCCAAGCGCTGGGATAGCTGTCTGTCAGTCGTAGCTGCTGGTGGAATTTTTTAGACAGCTGGGCTCAAGCCGGGAAATGAATATAAGTTGCATTTCTATGCATCGTTGTTCGTAGTGGTAAAAAAAATTAATCAGTGACATAGCTGTGACACATACTCATTTAAGAGTCTACAGAGAAATGTTCATTTGTCAGAGGCAGCAAAGAAGAGATTATGTGTCAGCTGGGGAGGGGTGAAATATTTATACAATGGCTAATAAACACCGGTGTGTAAGGGGGTCAATTGATTGTGTCAGTGGCCACATGACAAATACAGCATTGAGCAGCCATGGGCACTACCCTTGTGCCCGGGGGCTCCATTCTGATGACAAATACGCAACGTGTTACTGTTAATGCTCCCCACCAACCATGTGCTCAGCCCTCTTTGCCGGCTGGGCGGCCGAAGATTGCTAGGAAGCAGAGCTCCCATGGAAGCTGCCTACCCCCAACTTCATTAAGTCAAACTTGAAGTTGGTAAATTACTCCCCAAATGCCAAAACAGCTGCAAAAAAAAAAAAATTTCTCTGTTGTATGCAGTTTTTTTAATTTCATGTTCCTGAATTTCAAAGGCCTTTCTCCCTGCCTTCACCAAGACCATAGCACCAGCACCTCCCATGCAGACCTTACCCTGCCCCAGGCTCTGCACCCCACTGTGTGGCTCCAGGGCAATGTAGGAAACCTGGGTTCAAGTTCTTGTCCAGCCAGTCTGTTAGCTAAGTTGGTCTCCTTCCTTGTTCTCACAGCTGAGGCCAAGGCCTAGCTAGTTCCCCAGTTATAGGAAGGAGTCACTGTACCCTCCCAGGCACAGTGATACTTCCGTGACTGGACACCCACCTGTCATTGCCTAAGGGGAAAGTAGTCTGGTTGGGACATCTGTCATCCCCAGGCAGAACACCCCTGCCTCTCACCCCAGCCCAAGAGCAGCCCACCTGGGGCTGTGTGATAGGTCAAACTTTCCAGAAGGAGGAGAACGTCGTATCAGCGCTGACAACTACTAGTTTTTGAGCCCTGATCACATGCCGGGCACTGTGTCAAGTGCTCTCCGTGCATTATTTCACTGAATCTTAAGACAACTCTTGAGGTGGGTCTAATGATAAGTCCAGTTGTATAGGGAAGGAAACCAAAACCCAGAGAAACAGCTTGTCTAATGCCTATGCTATGTAGATAGAGGTAGCATTTGAACCTGGTTGGTAGGACCCCAGGGCACAGCCTTTCTGGTCCTTGTTCACCTGTCTGACCATGTTGGAAATACGTCTCATGGTTAACACCTGCAAATCTTAATTTCAAAGCTTAAACAATTCAGATTCTAAGAGATCAATTAACAAACCTCGAAGATTGTAAAACTTGTGGAGGCATGGGCTGTATCCCAGACTCTGCTCAGAGCATTCACTCTAGCAAAACCCAGCTGATTTTCTCTCATCTTAACTGGGGCAGATAGAGCCGTTTCCCCTCCCCAAAGTGTCCCCACCATCCTGGTTTAGAAACATGGGCGTTTTCACCCCTCCAGAGACTGATAGAGGCCCTTCCACTCCCCTGCATATGATCCCTGCCTCCAGCCTGCTGTCGGTTGCTGTAATATCCCTATCATTCCTGCGACATCCAACATCCGTCATTTGATTTGGGATGGGATGACACTCTGAGAAAACAGTTGCAGATGAAATTTCACACATATCAGTGAATGTGGAGATTGCAGATAAGCACACGTTGCAACTTGTTTTTACTTTTTAAAATGAGATTCTTCCCTTATGAAGTTGTGCTCCACCTTAGATTTCCCACTGTGAGGCTGTTAGTAATGATAACATTAGCGATAGTGACAATAACATAGATTGTGCTCATTGAGTATTTATTACGTGCTAAGTACTTTGCACATTGTTTTGCTTAATCCTCACAACAACCCTATTTTACAGATGAGAAAACTAAAAACCAGAGAGCCTAAGTAATTTTCCCACAGATGTATAGCTCGCAGGAGCTGGGCTTTGAACCTAGGGGTATCAGCAGCAGAACCCCTAGACTCTTACCCATGAAGGCCTGAGTTCAGTCCTACTGCACAGGAACAACTCCATCTAGCCCATACCCTGGCTTCGGCTGTATAAACTATGCTAGCTCCCAGATGGTCTTGCTCTCTTTCACCTCAGCACCTTTGCAGATGCTGTTCCCACTGTCTAGAATGCCCTTCCTTTTATCTGTTCTCACATGGGTACCTCACTGGTGACTGTAGGGAGGAAACTTTGGCTCTTACACCTCATCCCATCCACAATCCCCGCCCCAGGCCTCTGGAGGCCCCTGCAAGCTCAGCCAAGGGTGCTCTGGAAGGCTGCCCTCCCCACATCCTCACAGCCTGCCGGGCTGTCTCCAAGGGTCTAACACCAGAGGTGACTAGAAGGATCCTGCTCTGGAAGAGACAGCAACCCAGTACCCTCCCATTCCCCCAGTCTCCACAGTATCCTTACACAGACCTGACCAGGTCACTCCCTGCCACATCCTCCCACCCGCCAACACTATACAAGCCTCACCTCTCTCCTCTCTGTTGCTGTCCCAGCCAAACTGCCTCATTTACAGGGTCCCTGAGCAGTCCCCACTCTCTCTTGCCTCTGGCTTCTCCTGCTTGGAACATTCTTCCCTCTTCCTTCTCTTCTGCCTTCTTCCTATTCATCCTTCAAGATTCATCTTGGGTACCCTTCCAGGAAGCCTTCTCAGATTTCCCCAGCCTGGGCTAGCTACTCCAGAGCAGGACATGGTGCCACTGTCCACCATGGTATGCCTAGTGCCAGCCACAGAGGAAGGCCTCATGAATGTTTAACAAACCAATGGGTGAATAAATGAGTGACCTGGGAATGCAGACAGCCACAGAAAAGAGAGATCCCCAATGATCCTAGACTCCAAGGAAGAGGTTCTGGAGGCTTGGTGTGAATAGGGGCCTCAGTTAAGCCACAGAACCTGTGGGTAAGAGTTAAAGTCTCAGATTATTCAAACAGACTAAGATTGTATCCAGAGTCTGAATAGCCTGTATGACTCAAAGCAAGTTACTTAACTTCTCTGAGCTTTGGCCATCTCATATGTAACGTGGGGGCTAATAATATGGCCAATAACATAAAGTTGTGTTGGGAGTTAAGTGAGATAATTCAAGTTGTGTACATATATGGATACTCAATTATTTGCTGTTGTTGTTAAGAGACTGGAATGGCATAAGAGCTGGAAGGGTTTACACTGTGTAGGCTACTCTGGGTTTCAGCTTCAAGATCTAGGGCAAGTGGATAATTAAGAACCCTGGACTTTCAGGAACTTGCATGGTTGGCCCAGTTCTGCCCCCCACAGGCTGTGTGACCTCAGAAAAGATTCCTTCCTCTCTGAGTCTTGGTTTTCTCCTCTTCGAAATAAGGACATTAATTCCTTCCCCCAGTAATTACCCAATAGGATTATTGTGGGAGATCATATGAGATAATATATATGAAAATGCTTTGAAATGTGCTCAGGGCTGCATAAATAAAAGGAATTATGGTTATCTACAGGCAGTTTGTAGGGGCTTAATTATTAGTCAGCATTCACGGGCACTGAAGCTGTGGAGCAGCCCTGCAAATGTTCCCTTGGCAGCTTTAGCAGAAAGGACCCTGTGGAGAAACTGAGGCTGGGTTGCCTGCGTGTATCCAGGGGACCTTGGCAGTAGCGGGTGGGGTGGGGAGGTGGTGCTGAGATGGGACAGCATTGGGGTTCCACCCTGGCCTGATCCCCAGTTTTAGGACCTCCAACCATCTTTGCAGAGGTGAGAGTCTGCAGGAAGAGAGGCAGGAACTCCTTGGCTTCAGGTGTGAAGTGCTTGGGCTGCTGCCAAGGGTGGTTCTTCTGGGTTTGCTCCTGGCAGCTCCTCAGGCTGGAGGAGGTGGAGACAGTCACCAGCAGGCAATGACTCGGCATTTGCTAGACCCAGCTGGCTGATGAGGGGAGAAGGGTGCCCAGCCTCCCTGTTTTTGGAGACCCAGAACTATGCTCTTTGGAGGGTGGAAAGGAGGTGGACCCAGGGTGTGCCCTCAGGAGTGCGGTTCAGGGGCAGTGGTGGGGCTACTCTTCACCAGGGAGGGACAACCAAGGATGAAAGGGCCCAGACGTGGCCTGTGAGTGGATGGCTAAGAAGGAAGGAGATGGAGAGAAGTGAGAGGAGAAGCAAAGACCTGGTCCTAGGACATCGAAAGTCATTCCTTTGAAGATGGGGGTAGAGGGTCAGTGGGAGGGACTAAAACAGGAGACATGGAGTTCCAGTGCCATCCATCCATTTATTTCATCATTCAAAACCTTTCATGAGCACCTAGTATATGTTGAACACTGAAGATAGAGCGGTAAACAAGAAGGAGCTTCCCTGCCCTTGTGAAGTTGAGCTTAGGAGATAGAAACAAGCATGTGTATTTCACAGGGGAAGTACAGGAGGCTTTAGAAGGTGAAACAAGAGGCTCTACCTAGCCCTAGCAGCAGGGAAAGCCTTTCCTAAGAAGTGAGGTTTGAGATGAGGCCATTGGAAGTCAGCTGGGGTGGTGTCAATTCTACAAATATTTATAGATCATTTACTATCGATCAACAAATCAACAGAGTCCCTGTCCTCAAAGAGGTAGACATTAGAAGGGAAAAGAGTCCCAGGAAAAAGGAATTACACATGCAAGAGCAGAGGCAAGAGAGGCCAAGTATATCACAGGAGCATAGAGAGCTCAGAGTGCAAGAGGCAAGAGATGAAAAATGGGCAGGAGATGAAAGACAAAGCAGGAGCAAAAGACAGCCCCAGGCCACGCTAGGGTGTTTGGGGCTTGTCCAGGGCCATGTGTGATGGTCAGATTTGCATGCTTGAAAGGCCACTCTCAAATATTCATTGGCACCATGGCAAATGAAAAGTCACATGTGGGAGCCTCTGTCCCACATTCCCCACTATCAGGCTGATCCAAAGGCAGGAGAGGGTGTATCTAGGCTGCATGTCTGAAAGGCTGAGACTGAGTGTGTCTGTCACTGATTGAATGTGGGAGCAACTGAATATGTGTGCCTGCCTCATGCCTCTTCTTGCCATTATTGGTGTTGTTGACCTTATTGCGGATCAATAACAATAGTCCCTCACATGGGCCTGGTGCCTGTGTCCATTTGAGTTTCATGAGAGATATCTCCAGGAAGCAGAGCCAGGATTCCTACTCCCATTTTACAGATAATGATGGTACTAATAATAGTTGACATATTGAGTGTTTACTGTATGAAGGCTCTGTGTGCATACTACCTCATGGAACACACACTGCAATCACTCCCATTTTACAGATGAGTCATTCGAGGGCACTTACAAGCTTGCAAGGGCACTTACATGCTACTAAGTAGCAAAACTGGGACTAGAACCCATTTTTCCCTACCTTCTGCCCTTGTCCCAGGTAATCTTAGCCTCTCCTCCCTCCTTTCATCTTTCTCCTTCGAGTTGCAAAGCTGCCCAAATAAACAATAGCCTGGTACTGCTGAAACAGCCCCATCTCCTGAGCTCAAATTGTAAACTTTGCCTCTTCATACCCATACCCAGCCTTGAGGGCAGTGCCCCTGAAATCCTGGGCATCTGACACCTGAGTGCTGCAGGCCCCAGCCCACAGCAAGCACTGGCACTCCCCTAAATCTTTCCAGAGCCAAGACCCCTCCAGCCGCCATCTCAGAGCCTCACTTGGTCAGAGCGGCCAGGGGAGGCAGGATCGATGTGCAGAGAACTCAGTAATAATCCCAGCGCAGGCAGCCAGGCTGGCTGTATAAAGACAGATTAAAAACTCATCTGGTTGAGATGAGGAAATAATTCAGCTGCTTGGCCACAGTGGGAACGCCTAGGGCTGCAGGTGCTAGCCGGAGTACATGTGAGGGGGTGGCCGGGACCCAGATGACAGTGGCTTTTGGCCTTGGGAATCTAAACTCCCCCACTTCGTTCCACCCCCAGAGCCACCTTCCTTTGCTGCCTGCCTTGAAGCCGAGGCTGACAAATCCCAGTCCCCCAGGGAGCAGTGAGGGGGAGGCAGGCTGGGGGAAACCGAGAGAGCACAGTTGCTGCCTAGCTCCACACCCTGGTTTATTTCGTCCGCAGCACTGAAATTATTTTGCTCATTTATTTGTTTACTTGTATGCTGTTTCCTCACCTAGACTATAAGCCCCGCGAGGCCAGGGACCTGTTCATCTGTGTACTGCAGTACCTCCAGCCCCCAGCCTACAAGAGGGACTTCTTAAGAACTGTTGAGTAAATGAATGCATGGATTGGAATCCTGGCTCTTGCTGCATGACCTCGCTGAGCTTCCGTTCTCTTAGCTGTAAAATGGGCACGGTAGTGGCTTCCAAAGGAGATCTCAGCCCAGCGCCAGGCTTCTAGGAAGCGCTCAATTGAGGATTTTGTTACACTGATGTCAAAAGAAAATGGAAACCGTGTCTGCCGCGCGAGGCGCCATCAGGGGGCGCCCTTGTGCAAGGCGCTCGGCGTGTTGCGCCTTCCGCAGGCTCCCGGGTGAGCGCATCCAAGGCCGCCCCCACTCCCCGCCCCCACCTTTGGGGGACTTATCTCCTCCCCTCTCCGTCCCGTTCACACGCCCACCCTCACTCCGCGCGCGTCCCCGCTCCGGGGACCGTCTCCGCAGCCCCGTGCCCACCCTTCCCCACCGCCAGGCCCAGACTCCTTCCGCCCACGCGGTCCCATATGCTGGAAAGAGCCTCCCACTCCCCATCTGTCAAGCCACTTCCTTGCCCCCATTCCCGGCTTCGCCGCTGTCCCCTCCTCCAGGAAGCCGGTCCTGATTGAGGGGCAGAGGACTGCCAGCCTCGCCGGTCAACCGCCCCGTATCCCCGTTCCCCCAACCACAGGGCTTTAGGGAAATGCCTGCTGCCCTGGGCAGATGACCCCCAGTGCTGAGCTCTGAGCCTCGAGTCAGGGTTTGCGAACAGATGCGAGAACTCTCTGTG
Organism: Pongo abelii; assembly: GCF_028885655.2. Classification (NCBI taxonomy): domain Eukaryota; kingdom Metazoa; phylum Chordata; class Mammalia; order Primates; family Hominidae; genus Pongo; species Pongo abelii. Next base: position 150,067,359 of record NC_071989.2, read on the forward strand.
CGCTTCAGACCCGTGGGGAAACCCTGCCGAGGAGAGGAGTGGGAGGGCCTGCGTGGAGGGACCCCTCGTGTCAGGGCCGGCTGGCTGGGGGTGGGGAGCGGGCTTCGGGGCATTGCCGGCTGTTTGCCTGGAGGACGCAGGGATTGGGGAGCGCGGTACAAACACAGGCTGCTTTTCTCTCCCGAAAGACCGGTTTCATTTCGCAGATTGATTATTGCTGCGTGTGTGTGTGTGTGTGTGCGTGTGTGTGTGTGTGCGTGTGTGTGTTTGGGCGTTGTTAGTTTTTTTAAAAATGTTACATTTTTTTAAAAATGTAACTTGCTTGTCTAATGAATGTTTGATTGCACCTTCATCCGGAGGGTGTTTTAATGAAAGGTGAAGGCTCCTGGAGGGAAATAAATAAATAAAGGATCGCTCCCCATCCCTCGGCACCCGCTCCCCCGGGTGAAGCCCATGCCCTCGCGGAAGAATTCTGTTCCTGTTTGAATGTTCCCATGTAAATGCTGCTGCTCTCCCAGGGAAATCACACCCTTCAATCGGTCAATCTCAGGGCTTTTATTAAGGGTGTGAAGGGGAGATGAATGGGGAGAGGGAGCTCTGGGGGAGCGGGGAGAGGAGCGAGGAGGCCTCCTTTCCCGCCGCAGGCTGGACTGGGTTTTGCTCGCTTGGTGAGTGCACACCCACTCTGCGCCAGGCTTTGTGCTCAGATCGGTGGACACGGAGAAAGCAGGCACACAGGGTAATGCCAATGCTATCAGTTCAATTCAGCAATTATTTGTTCAGCATCTCAGTACCACATTGTGACCCTGGGGGATTCGCTGAACCTCAGAGAGCCTCAGTTTCCTCATCTGTGAAATGGAGATTGTAATCATATTTATCTCATTATGTGTTGGGGGGGTTAAATGAGAGAGTGCATGGCACACAGTAAGCACTCAGGGAATGCTAGCTGTTATTATCTACTGTGTAAGTAGTAGTGTAGGGGCTATGGGAAGGCAGAGCAGTGTGGAGCACAGACCTAGGAGATTATTAGAGGGTGGATTTAAAAGTGCATCCCTCTTAGAGGTAGAATATCTACGTTTAGGCTCTGTCCCATTGATCAGTCAACTGATAATTACTGACCCCTGGCATACCAGCCACTGTTCTTCACTTTGTGGATACAGCTATGAGACAGGTAAATCTGGTCTCTGCACAGAGAGCTCATGTCTAGTAAGGGAGACCTAGGTCCATAAACAGCCTGGCTACAGGGTGGGCAGAGCCATAACAGAACAAGCCCAGGCAACTGTGGGAAAACAGACTAGGGGTATTTCACCCGACTTGGCTTCCCAGAGGAGGGCAATTTAACCAGACAAAGATTGAGGGTGAGGAATGTGTGAAGGATGGGAGGAAAAATATTCTAAGCCCAGGGAATTGCCTGTTGGGAGGGCACAGAGATTCAGAGAGTGAAGTCATGAGTGATCGGAGAACTGAAATTTCCATCTCCCATGATGGTTAAAGAAACAGCTTTGGAATCAAATGCCTGGCTTCAAATTCTGAGTCTGCTATGTGCTAGCTGTGTGACCTTGGTCAAATTATTTCATCTCTCTGTGCCTCAGTTTTCTCTTTTGTAAAATGGGTCTATTAATAATAAGGGGTTAATGATAATATCCATTTCATTGGATTGTTGTGGAGAATGGATGAGATGGCATTTGTAAAATGCTTAGCCCAGACCTGTCATGAGGTTAACATTCAATAACTGTTAAATAGTATTATTCTTCACTGTTGCTGAAGATGAAGCCATGGTGTGGGGAGGGTGAGAGATGAGTAGGAGGCTCAGATCATGAAGGACCTTATAATCCCTGGTAAGGGGTTTGTACAAACCTAAGAACAATGGGGAATTGATGGAGTGACAAAATCATATTTGCAGTCATCCCTGGCATCCTTCCTGACTCCTTTCTTTCACATCCCACATGCAGTTCACCAGCAAACATTGTCAGCTCTACCTTTGTAACTCGTTCAGTGTCAAACCACTTCTTACCACTTCCATAGACACTACCCTGGTCCGAGCTATTATCATCTCTTCCCTGTGTTACTGCAATGGCTTCCTAACTAGTCTTCCCACTTCTACCCTTGTACCCTTACTGTTTGTTCTTCACACAGCAGGTAGAGAGGTCCTGTTAAAATGTAAGCCAATTAAAATGATTGTGTCACGCCTCTGCTCAACCCCTCCACTGGTGCAGCATCTCACTCAGGGTCAAAGCCAAAGTCTTTATAATGGCCTATAGGCCCTGCAAGCTGTGGCCTTCTGCCAGATCTCTCCCTCTTCTCGTACTCCTCCAGCCTTACTGGTCTCTGTGCACTTTCTCAAACATGAACTTGCCAAGTGCCATCCCACCTCAGGATTTTACACTTGCTGTTCCATCTGCCTGGAATAACTCCAGATATCAGCAAGCCTCACTCCCTCACTTCTTTCAGATGTCTGCTCAATGAGGGCTTTTCTCCCTACCTTATATAATAGCAAGCCTATATCCTGCCACAGGATATACTCCCTGATGCCCTCCTCTGCTTTCTCTTTCCATAGCAATGATCACTAGCTAATACTATACATTTACTTGACTACTTATTATTGACCCTCACCTCCCCATTGGAATATAAGCCCCACGAGGGCAATAGTTTTATTCATTGCTGTACCCCCAGCATCTTGAACTGTGCCTGGCACAGAATAGGCTCTCAATAACTATTTGTTCAGTGAATGAATGTGTATGCATCAGAAAAAGACCACTGTGACGCAGTGTACAGAATGAATGGGGTAGGGTGGGGCAATAGCAGAGGCTGGGAGGGAGACCTTTGTAATCTTCCAGAACAGGGATGATGTCATCACATATGGGCCAAGGTAGTAGAACTGGAGGAGTGAATGGTCTGGAGAGAAATTTCGGTTTCATCTGCAGGGTGGGGGCTGTAAAAGAAAGGAGGAGGTGAAGAATGATAGAGATGCCCAAGTTTTTGGCTTAGACATCTTGGTGGACAGTGGTGCCAATTATTGAGATGGTGAAAGGGGAACAGGCTGACGTGAGGAGTTATTGATGTGAGCATCTCTGAGCCTTGGTTGCCTTATCTGTGGAATGTAGAAGATGACCTCTGCCCTGCCCACTTTCTGGGGTGGTTATAGAGACAGAGAGAGATAAAAGAAATGGGATCCCTTTGTATGAGTGCCCGATGGGTTCCCAGATGTAAAGCAAAATTATTATTATTATTATTACTATTAAAGTCAACTCGGGGAGATCTGACAGAGAGGTAAAATGAGAACGTGCGGCAGAATCTAATCAAATGCCAGCCTGGGTGGAAGCAAATGCCAGGAAGCACGGTTTAGTCGATATATGCAGTGGGTGGCCAGGAAGGGGAGAGAACAATGTGACCTAAGCTGTCAGAGGCCATGTGGAGGTGGGAGGGGGTACTCAGCTGGATTCTGGAGTGAGAGAGGGGGAACCAGAGCAAAGGTTGGGGTCTGGTCAGAGGTTCACAAGCAGAGAAGCCGCAGGGTAGCTTGGGGATCTGGGGGTAGGCAGAGAACCCTGGGCACAGGATGAATGATGGTCACCACCACAGACTTCCTTTTCCTATCTCCACCTACCAAATGAGAAAACAGTGGTAATTCTCAGCTGGTAATTCAATCCGGGAGAATGGGCAGAAACCATCAGAGCATGGCCAGTGGGGATCTGCCTCTGCTGTGTCATCCAGCCAGTTTTGCTCATGCCCATACTTGGTGCTGAGTAGAATGGGAAATACGGAAATTCACTCTCTAATGTTCATCAGGCACCTACTAAGTGCCGAGGAGTCACTGTGAACTTGTAGACTTTGTTCCTGCCCTCTGAGAGTTCAGGGTCGAGTAGGCAGACAAGCATTCAATAAATACTTTGCAGAAGCCATGAGGTAGGTACTGTCATCCTCGTTTTGCAGATGAGAGGCTCACAGATGTTAAGGTCACCCTGCTGGAAAGTGGTAGAACCGAGATTTGAACCCAGGTAGTTTGTCTCTAAAACTGTAACCACTGACGACACTGCCCATGGTCAGAGAATCTGTGATCCTTGGCTTACACGTGGCAGGGACAGACTTGTACTATTCTGTCACCAGAGCCCTGGAGGGGTCAACAGAAAGAACTTGGGAAACTGGAGGGAACTAAAGGAGCCCCATAGAGCGAAAAAGGATCTTAAAGGCCCACTTGTAGACGTGGCTATTTTTTAATAAATATTTATTCCATTTCTTCTATATTCCAGGTACTGTGTGAGATAGTGATAGGTAGAAGATTCATTTATTGATTCACTCAACAACTATTGAGCACCTACTGTGTGCCAGACACTATGCTAAGCTGTGGGGGTACAAGGGAAACCAAACAGACAAAACCCTTGCCCTCATTGAGCTTATGATCTAATGGGAAGACAGAAAACAAACAAGATAAATAAGTTTAAATATATATACGTAGTATGATAGATAGTGATAAGTGCTAAGAAGGATAAAAAAGGAATTATGTGAAGTTGAAATTTTAGACAAGATAGCCAAGGAAGGCCTCAGTGACACGAGGTGAGAAGGGCAGGCAAGGCTCAAGGCATGTAAGGCATTGCTGGTCCTTGTAAAAAATACATAGCTTTATATTTTTAAAAATCTAAAATGCTATGGGAGGCCAGCAGAACTTTTCCCTTTTGTTTTTGTGTGCATGATTTTATGTAGGAGTTCCCTGGAGACCAATGCTCATGGAAGAGGGACAGGAGGCAGGAATGGGCAGAGGGAGAAGATAAGCACAGGCCTGGCAGTGGCCTTGGCCGGCTGGATGAAGAACTCCAGTGCTGGACACGCCTCTTCCAGAGCTGTCCTGAGTTGGGCTAATGGCTCATTCTTCATCTCCCCCATCAGTCAGTGCTTGGGTGTAGAGACCCACGCAAGTGGCATGACCTTGGATGAGGCAGTTCTTTGCAGCTGATGCAATCCCGGAGGGGCTGAGAGCTGGAGGCTGTTTCCCAACAGCGCGCCAGTACCAGGGGTAACGAGCCCTTCTCTGAACAGGGGCCTGGGCGGCTGTTCATACTGTCCATCCCGTGTATCCAGGCCTTTCTTTTTCGGCCCATCATAGTGTTTATTCAGTGGAAGTTTTTAACCATAAATGATATAATCTGATTCACATATAATTTTTTAAAACAATCACTCCAGTTTCTGTGTGTGGAGAATAGACTGGGGTGGGGGCAGGGTGAGGTGGGGAGACCAGTTTGAGGCTGAGGCATGTGGAAGTCCCAACAGGAGTCCCTGGGAAGCAGAGGAAGGACAGGCTCCTTGAGGCTTGGTTGGGCCCTGGGCCTGTGCCCGGTGACCCTTCTCCCACAACAGAATAGCAAACACAGCGACCAGTCCACACCTTTCAACCTGGGTGCGGTCCCAAGGTCATCCTGCATCTGGAGCCACAGAGGTGGTGGTGGTGGAAGATGAAGTCCCCAGAAGGTCAAGTGAGCTTGTGGCCAGGTGTAAGTTCCTTTAGAGTCGGGAACCTCAGCTCTGTGGACCCCTGTTTCCCAGCATCTGCATTGCCCCCTTCTTTCCCCTTTTTTCTTCCCTCTGTTTGGTTGATACATTTCCTTTAAAAAATCTTACCTTATCTTAGCAGAACTGAGAGGAAAGGAGGTGTGCCTGCACTGGTGAAGGCTGGCTGGCACACTGTTTCCCTACTTCCCACCCCATCCCCCGGGCCAAGCATGGGGGTGTCAGGAACCTGTCCCAGCCAAGAGGAGGAGCAGATGGGCAAACCAGGAAAGAGAAGTTAAGACCACTGAACCTCCTGCCTGGAGTGGACCTGTCCTTCAGGAAAGGAGTTGAGGGATGGGAGGGCTGGAAGTTTCCTTGGGCAGCCATTGGCAAGATAACAGGGTTGATCTGGTTTCTGGTTTCTGCTCAGATGCATGATGCGTAGTCCCTAGCCTGGGAAAGTCCTAGCTAACAGATAGACCCAGGCAGCAACTTTTCTACCCTCACCAAATGGACGAGCAAGCTGCTTGTCTCACCCTCAGTAGTACCAGCGAAAGTCAAAGCTATGTAGAGTGGAACAGATCCCTCCAAAGAAACTGGACCCAGTGCAGGACCTGGTGCATTTGTGAACTCTTGCACTTGCTGTTCATTCTGGGAATGTTTTCCCCAGCTCCTGCATGGCTGGCTTGCTCGCGTTCGTTCACGTATCAGTTCAAATCTCAGGCCCTCTGGCCACTCTGTCTAAAATAGTCCTCCCACTCCCTCCCCATCACCTCACCTGTTTGGTTTTGTCTCCCTAATAAGTACATATCACCATCTGAAATGATATCTTTTACTGGCTTATTTCTTGTATGCTTCCTCGGGCTAGATTGTAAGCTCCATGAGGCCAGGCCCCTTGCCTGTCTTGTTCATCTCTGTATCTTCAATGTCTAAAATAGTGCCTGGTAGGCACTTACTACATTGTAAAATGAAGGAATTAAGTGTCATCTTCTCCCTCATCCCTCAAAATGTCAAGGATAAAATCAACCCTGTGAGCATATAAATGGCCATAGAGGGACAGTCCCTCCAAAGAGGTTGGGCACAACCCTAAGATCCCAGGCCCATGAGCCCAGAGTGGGAGTGTGTGTGTGCACACACATGCGCGTGTAGTGTGTGTGCATGTTTTGTGTGTATGTGTCATTGTGCATGTTGTGTGTGTGTGTTTGTTGATGAGAAGAGAGAAAACCATTCACTCCAAGCTGAGGTTCCTGCTGCACTAAATACAGGGACTCCCAAAGTCTGATCAAAGGCCAGCTTCTTTTAGGGAGCGGGAAAGGAACAGGGGAAGGAGAGAGGGCTTCTGAAAGTGACCCCTAGGGCTCTGCAGGCCTTTGCAAGGCCTTAGGCTCTCAGCTGGGCGTGCCCACCCAAGTATGACCACATCATCCCCACAATTTCCAGACCCTCTGAACCCTGGCTGCCCCTCCTCCCAGAAAAGTGTCAATGTGAAGAGGGGGAATTTGCTCTATCAAGTGTGACCCAGGGTTGGTGATGAATACCAGAGATGGTAGGATCAGCTAGAATAACATGTCACACGGTGGGCTGCGTTCAGGAATGCTGGATTGGGTAACTGGCAAATTGAAAGGCTGCTTCATACTATAATGGTTAAAGAAAAAGGGAATTATCTCATGCCTTTCTTTTCGTCTATCAAGGTGTCAGCATATGCTAATTACCTGGCAGAGGCTTCAACGAGAAGAGGAAGAACAACTATTATATTTCTGAGGAAAGATTTATCTTGCGTTATTGGCGCCAGTTGGAGGAGGAGGTGGGGGTGGTAGGGGGTCAGAGAGGCAAAGTGAGAACTGTTTTTTGACTTGAATGGAATAGAAAATGCCTTTGAACTGAGGTTTTTCTCCTAAGATTAGAAATAATAAGCCTTGTTGGGAGAGGCTTTGCTCTGAGCCTGTGGGCAGAAGAGCGGGCAGCATGGGTGGAGGACTCTAGCATCCCAGGAGGTTGTGGGGAGGGGTCAGGCTGGGCAGTCGACTGGGCAGGGCACGTAGAACTCCTCCATTCATCCATGGATTGCATTAAGGGGGCTGTATAGGATGGGTATTCAGAAGCACAGGCTTAGAGTAAGGCAACCCTGGGTTTTGAATCCTGGCCCCGCTACCTCCCAGCTGTGGTCTATGGCACATTGCTCCATGTTTCAGAGCCTCAGTTTCCTCATCTGTGGGGAAAATAATACCTTCTTTATATTGGTTACTGTCTTAGCTAAATGGGATCATGTGAAAGAGATGTTCAGTGTAGCTCCATAAGTAAGAGCACCGGTGGATATTATTACTCAGCATATGTTTTCTGAGCACCTACTGCAGTTCAAGCACTAGGGAAACAGGTTAATAAGTCAGATAGGGCTCTGCCCTCCAGGAACTTATCACAAAATGGAGGGCCTGTATCTCCTTTGGTTCCCTCAGAGATTCCAGAAAGTGAAGAAAAGGGGTACAGGGAACAGGGAAGGGCCCTCAAGCTTTACACAAGGCTGTGCTTCCCCCATTATAATAACAGTGAATTGGATGCTTGATACACATGAACTCGAAGTGGAGATTTGGTAGGTAAGTGTTGGAGGCTAAAGGATCGCCCCAGGAAGGAGCTTGGAGGTGTCAGAGCTTGAGAGGATTGAGTTTGCAAGAGACAGGTGAGGGGCTGGTCAGGATCCAAGCTGTGGAGACCAACATTGGGGGTCTAATACCTCCAAGGGGGTCTGTCCTCAGGAATGGAAGGTCCTGGGACCAGATGAACTGACTCGCATGAGTTGACCCCAATGCCAATGTCAAATTTCAGCTGTCCCAGGCCCCTCCATTCAGGATCAGCAGCTGTGAGCAAATGAACTGGAGAGGCAGCCTGGCATGGTGGCAAGTGTGCAGCCTATGGTGCAGAGATCTGAGTTCAAATCCTATTTCTCATACTTATCAAACGGTGGACTTGGGTCAGTTCCTAACCTCTCTGTGCCTCTGTTAAATACAGATAATGAGCTCTAACTGTGGGGTTGTTGGGCAGACTGAAAACAAGGCATTCGAAGCACCTGGCATACAGTAGCTGTTCCCAAATGGTAGAGGTGATTACTAAAATCGGCCATCCTTGCCAACTGTGTCTGATTCACTGCTGGCCCCAACCCCTGTGGCCTGGAGAGGCATTTACTGCTCTGGGGATGGCAGAGGAAGGAATGGGGGTGGCACCAGGTGGGTTGTGTGGCAGGCAGAGACTTTGAGCAGGTAATGGCTGTCACAGACCAGCAAATCACAGGTGTCTCGGGAACAACAGGAGTTACGCTCAGACTCCAAAGAACAAACGCGCAGCACAAGACGTTTTGCCAAAGCAAAGCTGTTTTGATCGTTCCCGGATGTGACATGTATCGCATGAGGAAAGAGAGCCTCTTGCACTGAGGCTGCCTAATTGACAGCCGGCGGCTCCAAGCAGAGTGGCACTGGGCAAGGCGAGGATGAGGGTAGAGCAACTGCTGGCCTCTCCACCACCGCAGGCAAGGCTTCATAGCAGAGGCACTCTTGCCTGTGGGGTGAGGGAGGCTCACTATTCCCAACACTTCCAGATCCAGCCCTGGCCTCCACCTCTCCAGCCCCAGGCTGCATCACTCCTGGAACCCAGGCTCTGTGCCAGTCTAATTGAACTTCAAAACTTTGCCAAATGCGCCAGGCTCTGTCTGGCCTCCAGGCCTTTGCATATGCTGTTCTCTCTGCCTTGGATTCGCCTCCCACCCTTGGATTGGCTAGTAATGGCAAATGCCTACTTAATAACAAAAATAAAAGCAGCTTACATTTATTGAGCACTTACTCTGGGTTAAGTGCTTACCCAATTTATCTTATTTAATCCTCACAACAACCTGCAAGGTAAAAATACTGATGGTTGACATGCAGTAGATGCCTAGTTTTGGCCAGCCACTGTTCCAAGTGCTTTCTTTTTTTTTTTTTTTTTTTGAGATGGAGTCTCGCTCTGTCCCCCAGGCTGGAGTGCAGTGGCGTGATCTCGGCTCACTGCAAGCTCCGCCTCCCAGGTTCACGCCATTCTCCTGACTCAGCCTCCCAAGTAGCTGGGACTACAGGCGCCTGCCACCACACCCGGCTAAATTTTTTGTATTTTTAGTAGAGATGGGGTTTCACCGTGTTAGCCAGGATGGTCTCGATCTCCTGACCTCATGATCCGCCCACCTTGGCCTCCCAGAGTGCTGGGATTACAGGTGTGAGCCACCACACCCAGCCTCCAAGTGCTTTCTATGTATTAACTCATTTATCTCCCAACCTTATGGGGCTATTATTATTATTATTATTATTATTATTATTATTATTTGAGAGGGAGTTTTGCTCTTATTGCCCAGGCTGGAGTGCAATGGTGCGATCTCGGGTCACCGCAACCTCTGCCTCCCGGGTTCAAGCGATTCTCCTGCCTCAGCCTCCCAAGTAGCTGGGATTACAGACATGCGCCACCACGCCAGGCTGATTTTTGTATTTTTAGTAGGACAGGGTTTCACCATGTTGGCCAAGCTGGTCTCAAACTCCTGACCTCAGGTGATCCACCTGCCTTGGCCTCCCAAAGTGCTGGGATTATAGGCATGAGCCATGGCGCCCAGCCTAAGTTGCTATTACTATGCTTATTTTACACATGAGGAAACTGAGGCACAAAGAAGTCAAGGAACTTGTCCAAGATCACGAGCTTGAAGTGGCAGAGCCCAGGTTCCAGCTCAGGTTACCTGACTCCAGACCTGGAATTCATAACTGCTGCACCATCTGCCCCTGTATATCCTTTAGAATTCAGCCCAGGGGCCACCTCTCCCCCAGAGGCCTTCTCTTTTCCCTGATTGGATCAGGAGCTTCCAGCCATCATCTTGTGAAGTCTGTTTGTCTGTCCCCTAGGCTGGAAATTCCCAACAGCAGGGACTGTCTGCCTGGTTCAGCACTATATCCTCAAAGTCTAATACAGTGCCTGGCACCTAGCAGGGGCTCCACATAGGCTGAAAGCCTGCAAGAGTCCTGCTGGAGCACATTCCCGCCCTAGCTTCACCTTTTCAATCACAAAGACTGTAATATCCCATCATATATGGTAACTGGGGTCAAAAAAATTCAATCACATGAAATCTTGGTTTTGATTTTTATATAGTTAGTGAGAAGCAATGCTTTTTTTTTTTATTATACTTTAAGTTTTAGGGTACATGTGCACAACGTGCAGGTTTGTTACATATGTATACATGTGCCATGTTGGTGTGCTGCACCCATTAACTCGTCATTTAACATTAGGTATATCTCCTAATGCTATCCCTCCCCGCTCCCCCAACCCGAAGCAATGCTTTTTCATCCATCTGAATTGACACATAAAGCCAAGATAGTAAGGCATGCTGTACACCACTGACCCTATGCTGAACTGAGGAAATTCCAGATAATCACAGGGCATTCACTTCCTGACACTCCCATTCCGTTTTGAGAAATGGAACTGGCTGTAGGACAGGAGCTCTTTGCAGCCCTTGCTCATGCTGTGTTAAATTTGTGTTTCCTGTGGGGAGCATTAGGAAGAGCATTGCCACACCCGCTTTGTGCCCAATCTTGGCCACATGCTCCAAAGGTCAAGGAGCCAACAGAGTAGCTGACAGTCAGAGGGGCCTGGAGAGCGTGAGGGGCTCTGGTCTCACTCCACACATAGTTTCTGTTCTTAAGCCATCATAACACTGTTGCCTGAGCAAACTCTTGCACCACGTGTTTACCTTCCCACTGCCAAGGGTCACTCTTGTTGACTAATTCTTTTTGAGATGATGCAGAGATAACAAGCTCTGCCTTGGGAGGGGCTGTCAAAGAAATGAAAGAGATGGACAGCTCAGAGGAAAGAGTCCCGAGGGTGGGCAGGTCCAGGCAGGCTCCTTGGAGGAGGTGGCATTTGGTCTGGCCTCTGCACCCTGTGGCCTTTCCCCTGTGGTTATAGAGAACACAGAAATGCCATGTGAGCCTCAGCCTAGATTTCCCTTTGAACCAATGACAATTTGGGGAGAGGTTATGACAGCCTCCAGGAGATGAGAAGTGAGTCCTCATCACTGAACCACTACCCCCTTAGGTGTGCAGCCTGCCCAACCCTAGCTGAGAGGTGTGGGAGCCTTACTTTCCTCACCAATAAAATGTAGATAATGATAATACCTTCCTCCCAGGCCTGTGGTGAAGATCAAATGAGAGAATGCAGGGAAAACCGTCTTATATGCTATAAAAGGCTCTGACAAATGCTCATTATTTCTTCCTATTCTTCTCCTGGAATTTATCAAACAATTTATAGGCCCTGGAGGTATTTTTTTGACTCCATTCTGCATGGCTTCCTCTGGCCCACAATTCTCCTGTCTTCTCCTGCTGTACTTTAAGGGAGGCAGGATAGTGCAGTGGTTATGGAGGGAAGAGGAGGCTGGCCTGGGTTTGAATCCTGGCTCCTCCTTTTCCTAGAGGAATGCATGACTCAGGGCAAGCCACACCACCTTTCAGAGCTCCCTTGGCTCTCTCCTGTTTATCCTGTTTAAAATGGGTATAAAAATTGAACTTAACTCGTAGATTGATGTGAGGACTAAATGAGATATTTTGTGAACAGTTCTTAATACTGTGCCTGCTGAGTGCTTAATAAATGTCTACTGTGTTGTTTTTTATTCTCTCTGGTCGGTAGAATTCTACAATTTTTGAGTAGTAGGACCACTGAAAAAAGACCTCAGGCACAATTTTTACAGGCTTCCTTGTCTCCACACTCAAGAAGCGGGTAGATCAAGAAGCAGATTAGGTGCTCATTCATGCAGCAAGCAGTTTTTGAGTGCCTACTCTGTGCCAGGTACTCCTAGAGCAATAGGATGATGAAATTACAGTCCTCATCACTGGGGAGCCATGCTGCAGTGAGGAAGATGTTTATTGATTCACTCACTCACTCACTCTCATTCATTCATTCATTCAGTCAGTCAATTATCACCCATTTGCCAGGGTCTCCACATGCAGGTTCTGTGCTGGGCTCTGAAGCACAGATCTAGGAACAGGGCAGGGAGCCTACTGCAGAGGTCGGGCTGGAGTCCCTTGAGGCCTCAACCTCTTTCTGATGTGTCTTCCCACTTCCTGTCACTTGGCCTCAGTCTCTCCATCTGAACGTCAAGGGGTCACTTGAGCTGGTCTCCAAGCTCCTGGCCCACACCAACATTCCAGATTTCTCAGCTAGGATGGACAAATGCTGAGTGACACCCCCATCCCTGCTCCCAGCCCACACGCTCACTTGAAGCGCTGGCATCGATCGGCTTGGAGCTCATTAGTGGCCGTGCAGCCGTTGCTGCATGTCACAGGCTCTTAAAGTCTCCATTACCAAGGCCCCTTGCTCCTCTGTATTTTTAGCCCGCATCAGGAGGAGACGGCTGGCGTCTCCTGCAGTTATACATGTCAGGTTCAGCGGTTTCAACAACTTCTCAGGCCTCTGGGCACCTGGAGGTGGGGGCCCCCAGATCTGCTCCTGGAAGAGAAGCTGGTGGGAGGTGTGAGGGCCAGGGGTGGGACCAGGTGTCCTCTCTCCTGCAATCCCCCAGTCCCTTCTTGTGGGATACCGCCTTGCAGGTATGACAGAGCACAGGGACCCCCACACTTTCCTGGCTCTTCTGGGACCTAGGAGGATAAACAGCTCTCTCAATGACACTGGACTGAGAGCAGGTGATGCCAACTTGAGAACAAAACCCAGGCCACTTAGACATCACCAAGGATCAGCCACCATCTCTAGCTGCAGACAGGTAGAGCAAAAGACACAGAAGCCACCCAGCAGCGTGCTGACATCCAATACTGTGAGAGCAGGTTTCTTCTGCCTGCAGGAGACAGAGCAAGCTCGTGCAGCCAGCCCAGCTTGCAAGAGCCTGGGTTCCTTTGGCATTGATAAGAACTGTAGCTCACAGGCCCCAGAATGTGGGAGAAAGAATGTGTTCCCTGGTGAGAGACACCAGGAAGGATGAGGCAGGCCACAGCTTGCCTGGGAGAGGTAGGAGGTGCAACTTGGAGGGGGATGGAGAGGAATCCCAACGTGGGGAGAGGGGAAGTCCTCAGTCCTGAGATGGGAACGGGGCTGTTCCCATATTGGGAGCACCAAAGCCTGGACTTCCAGGAAGAATAAAAGCCTCACTCAAGGACATAATTTAAATTTCTCTATTCCCCAACAGCCGTATACCCTGACTTGCTAATAAAATAATAGTAGTGAACAATTATTAGTCTGTTACTCTGAGCCAGTTACTTAGTGTACTAAGTGAGGTCCTTATATTTCCTGATCATCTTACTGATTCTTCACTTTAAGGGAGGAACTATTTTATTCTTCTTCTCATCTTATAGATGAGGACAGTGACGCTCAGAGAGACTAAGCAACTCACCCAAAGTCACACAGCTGGAAAGTGCCAAACATATGCAGAATTTCCATCCAGAGTCCAGGCTCGTCCTATACCATATATGTAGCCTTCAGATGCCAAGGGAAGAAATGAAGTAAGTTCTCACTCGATAGTGACATTTTACTGATGATGCAGTGGGAAGAACATCATTTTGGAAGGTTCTGTGTCTATGCCAGATGTGGTTCTGACAAATCCCTCTTTTCCTCTGGCCTCAATGAGGAGATAGATTGAGGTGTGGATGGATCAAAGCCATATTATACATCTGTTCTGAGCTCCCATCTGAATCTGAAAAAAATGTTAAATAATAATAATAATAGCAAACGTTCCTGGAATATTTACTCTGTGCCAGGTATATTATATGTGTTGTTTTATTTAATCTTCATACCTCCCCTGTGAAGTATTATCCTTAAACAGATGAGGGAATGAAGCTCAGAAAGGCTGAGCAATCTGCCTAAAGCCACACAGCTAACAACGAGGTGAGGCTGGAATTAGAAATGTGGCTTGCTCTGTCTTAACAACTTCCCTTTTCTGCCTTCTGAGGGTTCACTCCTGGGACACCTAAATGTTTTGAGAAGGAGGAGCTTCAGGTGTCTTCTGTCAGAGCTGGAGGGAGGCCAGGGGTGGAGCCTATGTGATCTGCTGGAAGCACTCAGTTTTCTGTCATTTAGGTGAGAGTAGCGGCTTCCTTATTTTCAGGCTCAGGGCACTGGCCTCCCTTTACACCACCCTATTCCATGCCATCTGTTATTGACACCCCACTTATCTTAAGGTGCTGAGAGCTTCCCAAACACAGAATAGCTCCTGAAGGAGGAGGAGGGGGAGAACCTGCAACACTTTTCTCCTCCCAGAGGGGCCTGGAGGGGCAATGAGAGCGACACCTGACACAGGGACCTGGGGGTTTCCAAGCTTTGCCACCATCTATAAATTCACCAGATACTTACTGTCTGCCTATTCGGTGTCAGGCACCTTTCCAGGGCAGGGCTGCCATACAGAGTTGCATGCTGCACAACCTTCTGGAGGTGCCAGTCATATTGTAGACACTGTACACGACATGACTGGGTGCTGGGAATGTCGTGGTAAGCAAGACCAACCTGGCCCCTGGTCTCACATAGGATGGAGTCCCACAGAGGCCTCAGTCAGGCAAGGCAGGAATGACCTTACACTATGGCCAGGGTGGTGATGGGGGAGGAACAGGGGCTGTTGGGACTTGCAGGAGAGGCCCCAAGACTACATTTGGTAAGTCAAAGAAGGCTTCCTGGAAGAAGTGACATCTAAACTAAGGCTTGAAGGATAAATAGAAGCAGCCTGCTTAAGGGGGAGTGTTCCAGGCAGGAGAAGTATGAGCAATTAATTATAATCCAAGGTAATACAGGCTGTAACATCAACATGAACACAGAGCTGTGGGAGCCTTTATTCATTCCATTAGTCATTTACTCATTAAGGAGATGGGGAATAGTTATGCCTGGGAGCTGGAAAAGTTTCACCCAGGAGATAACCCTTGAACTGAGCCTTGAAGGATAAGTAAGGGTTTTCTGGGTTTAGAGGGGCAGAAGAAGGGGGAGAGAAGCATCTGAGGAGACAAAACCACATGAGCAAATGCATGCGGTTGGAGGTTTTAAGCATGTTGCCTGCACAAAGCAGAGGTTTAGGATACCTTTCCCGGGCTACCTTGGTAGCTCTTTGTCTCTCAAACCTAACCTTGATATTTATTATTCACTTTTAACACGGCCTCTTCCGGTAATAAGGGTTCAGATAGGAATGTTGGATGTATGCATGCATGAGTGCAGGAATCAGTGGATGAGTAGAAAGATTAATAAATGCATGAATGAGGGAATATATGAAAGAATGAATAATAATACTTAACATTGTATATGTGCTTTCCATGTGCCAGGCATTGTTCTAAGCGTTTTTTATTTATTAAATCATTAAATCCTCACACGACCCTAGGAAGTAGGTTTTGTTATTATATGCATTTTACAAATGGGAAAAGTAAGGCATGCAAAGTTAAGTAATGCACACAGTGCCACACAGCTAGGAGGTGGAGTGCGGGGGCGAGGGTTTGATCAGAGGCATTTGGCTCCAGAGGATGCTACAGCCTGGGTCCCAGGAACAAATGCTAGGAGTTGGGCAGTTCCTCATTTATCCAGATAACTCCTCTCTCACTCCATAATGGCTTTTCGGCTAAGCCTCCTCCAGAAACATGCTGCTTCCTTGGAGCAGACCTGGGTCCAGGCAGCCAGAGTCCATTTGGGCACTGTCCTGGCTGGTGGGGACACACAATACCTGCAGCCCTCGCAGGGCAGCTGCAATGTGCTGAAGATGTGTTGCTCCTCCCCAGAAAAGGCTGGGTGAGAAAGTAGGGCCTTTAGCTTGCACAGTGGAGAGCACCCTTGCTCTGGGAGTGTCTCTCTGATCACTGAACAAGAAGCTTAAAGTTTGCCTTGCAGTTGATTGTATTAGCATTTCAGAAGAATCCCCCTTCCTGGGAAGTGTATTAACGATTCACTCTGGCTGGTCTCTCACCCAGGGCAGCCTCTTCGTGAAGTGCCACAGATTTCCTAGAAATCCTCTGAGACATTTTGACATTCTGATTGTCACTGCCAACGTGGGCTGCGAAGGAATTAATTGACACAGATGAAACCCTCGATTTCCAAGGGCTGTGTAATAAAATAAAGGTTATTGTATCATTGCAGATTCCACCACTAATGAAAAAGGGCTAAAGACCATAATGACAATATGGCATGCTTAGTGAGTGGGGACTCACTTTGATTTTCACAGGCAACCATTCTGAACTTTAGGGAATAATAAGGATGATAGTTATTATTTATCGAGAATTTGTGATATGTTAGGTACTTTACTAAATGACCTATCTATATATTATGTATTCCAACTCTATGAAGGAGATGTTATTTTCATCTCCATTTTACGGGTGAATAAACTGAGGCAGGGAGAGATACAGTAAACATGGCTAGTAAGTTGGAGAGTAGAAATAGACAACCTTATGGCTGAAAGACATTCTATTTTCTTGAGGATGAAGGATGATTGAAATACCTGGGCAGGCAGAGTTAAGATGTGGCTAAGCATAAGGAATTCTGGGTGGTAGAGTATTATAAGTGTCTGTACACACTTTCTAGACACTGAGAGAACACCACTGCCTTTTCTCTGAGACCACAGGAATCCCATCCATCCATCTACCCATTCATCCAAACAAAAGAGATCCACCCATTCATCATCCACCCACCCGTAGATCCATTAATCTGCCCATCAATCCACTCATCAATTTATCTATCATCCACCCATCCATTCATGCATCCATTCAGTTAGTCATATATTCAGGTATTCACTTATTTATTCAACTCAGGGATGTCTCTGACTACCCCTCCCCAGCTTCTGTCATGGAGGTAGGTGCCCCCCTTTCCTATAAGTGCCTGCTATGACAGATGTAGCAGGTGGAGGAAAAGCAGCAGGAGAACAAGGTGCTGGGAGATACAGTACCACCTCCATAATTTGTAAAGGGTTCCTTTAACTTTCTCATCCCCAGTCTCCATATATGTAAAATGGGAATAATATTTGCAGGCTGTTGTGAATTTAAAGCAAGCAAATGTGTGATATGTTTTGGAAATATGAAAGTTCTGCATAAATTTATGTCTCTATCATCATTATCATCACTAGTGCAGTATGTACTCAAATCTATGACTCCTTTAAGTTTGAGAAGTCAGCATCTGTAAAATGAACCATTTCTGATTTTGTTTTAAAGAAATTCTTTAAAATTTATAAACATGAAATTCAGTAAAATAAAATTACTTTAAATCATGCAATTGTGCAGTTTTATAATAATCAGATCTGTTTATTCCACGTTCTCTTGAGGCTACAGGAAGTATTGGAGATTAGGAGTTGGAAAGGGACTTGGTAAAAAGGGATACTTGATCATGAAACATCAGTCCTGTAATTCCTGGCTTAATGGATAGAGCTCTCCAGAACAATATTTTATATCAGGAAGACTGTTTAAGGCTTATTTCTTGTTGGTTATAAGAATAGGTGAGGGAAGGCCGGGCGCAGTGGTTCATGCCTGTAATCCCAGCACTTTGGGAGGCCGAGGGGGGCAGATCAGGAGGTCAGGAGATCGAGACCATCCTGGAGAACACGGTGAAAGCCCGTCTCTACTAAAAATACAAAAAAATTAGCTGGGTGTGGTGGCGGGCGCCTGTAGTCCCAGCTACTTGGAAGGCTGAGGCAGGAGAATGGCATGAACCCAGGGGGCAGAGCTTGCAGTGAGCAGACATTGCGCCACTGCACTCCAGCCTGGGTGACAGAGCGAGACTCCATCTCAAAAAAAAAAAGAATAGGTGAGGGAAGACTGTAAGGAAATATGTGCCTGAAAATCCAGGAAAAGATGAATAATCAGGCTACAAGATAAGCAGGAACTGCTGTAAATATAGGCTATATAGATGCTGTGTATCAGTCAGTGTGGGTTACATTATGTTGCAGTAACAAACAGTCCCCAAATCTCTGAGGCCTATGACAAATGTTTATTTCTCCCCTATATTACTGTCTGTCATGGGTCAGCTGCAGCTCTGCTCCCTTGCTTTCTTCACTCTGGAGCCTAGGCCAATAGAGGAGCAGACTGATTCTTAAAGCTTTCCCTCATATTTTATTGGCCAAAGCAAATCGCATGGCAGGCCTGTCATCAATGGGAAGTATGTTCCACTTTCAGAAAGGGCACCCAAGGGAGGAACAGCAAATATTTTGACCAATAACACAACTTTCCATATACATTGTAACTGAACTAGGTTATTTGAACCTCAGAGTGGCTTAGAGGAAGGACCTTTGGAGGAAGAGGTGGTAGCTCAATTAATTTAGCCTCTCTCTGTGTCTGCCTCTTCTCCTCTCACCACCCGTTTTCTATGTATTGTGGCTTTTGCTTTTGTGTCCTTTTTTTTTTTTTTTTGAGGTGAGGTCTTACTCTGTTGTCCAGGCTGGGGTGCAGTGGTGTGATCTTAGCTCACTGCAATCTCTGCTTCCTGTGCTCAAATGCTCCTCCCTCCTCTCCCTCCTCACCCTCCTGAGTAGCTGGGACTACAGGAATGTGCCATCACACCCCAACTAATTTCTTTCTTTTTTTTTTGGAGACTAGAGTCTTACTCTGTCACCTAGGCTGGAGTGCAATGGCACAATCTTGGCTCACTGCAACCTCTGCCTTCCATGTTCAAGTGATTCTCCTACCTCAGTTTCCCAAGTAGCTGGGATTACAGGTGTGAGCTACCACACCTGGCTAATTTTTTGTATTTTTAGTAGAGATGGGGTTTTGCCATGTTGGCCAGTCTGGTCTCGAACTCCTGGCCTCAAGTGATCTGCCTGCCCTGGCCTCCCAAAGTGCTGGGATTACAGGCATGAGCCACCGCACCCAGCCTGCTTTTCCATCTTGAGATTCCGGGTTCCTCATGACTCTGGCTTCCCCTTATGGTCCTTTTGCCCTCTTTCTCCCTTATGACCTTTTACCTTCTGATTTTGCCATTAATTAGCTAGAATTCTTTAGTGTCAATTGCCAGAAACCCAATTCAAAGTAGTTTAAGCAAAAGGGAAACGAAGAAAATTTTTGGCTCATATATGAAAAATCAAAGACAGAGCCGGCCTTCAGCATGGCTAGGTCTCTGGGCCTTGACAATATTCTTGCCATCTCTCATCTCTTCTTTCCACTGTGTTAACTCCATCTTTGGGCAGACTTTCCCATCTTGTTGATGGGATGGTTGCTATGGCAGAGGCCCATGGTTGCCTGACAACAGCTGTTCTCCTTCTCTTCCAATGTGGTAGAATATTTTAGTTGGCAAGATGGCCTTTCTTGCAATTAGTTGTGCTTTAGGACTAAATTCTGGCTAATCATACATGAGCAAAAATGATGTGTGTAACTTTTGGGCTGTTCCCCTAAAAGAAATGGTTGTGCTTCCCCCTCCTTTTTATTGCCTTCTGGCTGGCTGAAATGTGGTCATGGTGGTGATAAGTGTCACCCCCCAGAGGGAGCAGAGCAACAAAATAGAAGGAGCTTGGGATTCTGAGAACTTTTGTGGAGCAGAACTACTATATCTACTTGAGCTTTTATATGAGAAAGAATTAAATTTTAATCTTGCTTTATCCCTGTTATTTGGGCCTCTTTGTTACAGTAGCTTGATCAATATCTTAATTAATTCACTTCCCCATCCTGAGCCCATCATTGTGGTGAGGGAATAAAATCTACTGACTGGATCAGGCCTGGGAATTAGGGTCTTATTTCAGAATCTGGGGTGAGACTACCTCACTTAAACTCTTAGGTGAGACTAGCTCATCTAAACTCTAGGAGTGTACCCCAAGGAATATTGGGGTGCTATCACCAGAAAAACATGGGAAATGAGTGCTAGGCAGGCAAAAACAACACATGTCCATCACACCCTGTCAACTCCTCATTCTTCTTATGCTTGCCTGCTTAGATTCCCTAGAAAGACATTAGATTGGCCCAATTCATCTATTTCCGCTCACCAGGCCACAACTTATCTACCAGGTGCCAGGTAATGGCCCAATCAGCTGTGGCTATGGAGATGGGTCACCTGTGGCTACCTGTTTGGTAGCCATGGTGGACAGAGTAGACAGCATAATTCACATGTCTTCAGAGCCCTCTGTCCACTTGCTGTAGTGGGTGGGGTTCATGTTGAGGCCTGGAAGTAATTTAGGAAGTGGACTAGTGTTTTAGTCTGTTTGGGTGGCTATAACAAAATGCCATAAACTGGGTGGCTTATAAACAACAGAAGCTTATTCCTCACAATTCTGGAGGCTGGGAAGTCCAAGATCAAGGCACCAAGAAACTCAATGTCTGGTGAGCGTTTACTTTGTGGTTCATAGAATGGTGCCTTGTCACTAGTCCTCACATGGTGGAAGTGGCAAAGCAGCTCTCTAGGGCCTCCTTTTTCATTTCTTGTGTGTGTGCTTTTTTTTTTTTTTAAGAGATAGGGTGTATAAGGCCATTATCTCATTGCCATAAAGAGATACCTGAGACTGGGTAATTTAAAAAGAAAAGAGTTTAATTGGCTCATGGTTCTGCAGACCTTACAGGAAGCATGATGCTGGCATCTGCTCAGCCTCTGGGAAGGCCTCAGGAAACTTACAATCATGGCAGAAGGTGAAGGAGGAATAGGCACTTCACATGGCCAGAGCAGGAGCAACAGTTGGGGTTGGAGGTGCCACACCCTTTTAAGCAACAGATCTCATGAGAACTCACTCACTATCATGAGAAGAGTACCAAGGGAATGGTGCTAAACCATTCATGAGAAATCTACCCCTATGCTCCAATCACCTCCCACCAGGTCCCACCTCCAACACTGGGGATTGCAATTCAACATGAAATTTGGGCAGGGACATATCACCAAACTACATAATTCCACCCCTGGCCCTTCCCAAATCTCATATCTTTCTCATGTTTCAAAATACAATCATGCCTTCCCCAAAGTTTTAACTCATTCCACCATTAACTCAAAAGTCCAAAGTCCAAAGTCTCGTCCGAGACAAGGCAAGTCCCTTCTACTTATGAGCCTGTAAAATCAAAAACAGTTTAGTTACTTCCAAGATACAATGGGAGTACAAGCATTGAGTAAACACTCCCATTTCAAAAGGAAGAAATCAGCCAAAAGAAAGGGGCTACAGCCCCCATGCAAGTCTGAAACCCAGCATGGCAGTCATTAAATCTTAAAGCTTCAAAATAATCTCCTTTGACTCCATATCTTACATCCAGGGCATACTGGTGTTAGAAGTGGGCTCCTAAGGTCTTTGGCAGCTCTGCCCCTGTGGCTTTGCAGGGTTCAGACCCCAAGGCTGCTCTCACAGTCTGGCCTTGAGTACCCATGGCTTTTCCAGGTGCAGGGTGCAAGCTGTCAGTGGATTTACCATTCTGGGGTTTGGAGGATGATAGCTCTCTTTTCACGGTTCCATTAGGCAATGCCCTAGTGGGGACTCTGTGTGTGGGTTCCAATGCCTCATTTCCCCTCCACACTGCCCTAGCAGAAGTTCTCCATGAGGCCCCTGCAGCAAGCTTCTGCCTGGGCACCCAAGCTTTCTCATACATCCTCTGAAATCTAGGTGGAGGTTTCCAAGCCTCAACTCTTGCACTCTGTGCACCTGCAGGCTTAACACCACGAGGAAGCTGCCAAAGCTTAAGGCCTGCACCCTCTGGAGCTGCAGACAAACTGTACTTGGGCCCCTTGGAGCAGAGGTTGGACCTGAGTAGCCAGTGTCCTGAGGCTGTGCAGGGGAGTGGGGTTCCTGAGCCTGGCCCATGAAACCATTCTTTCCTCCTAGACCTCAGGGCCTGTGATGGGACAAGCTGCCAGGAAGGTCTCTGAAATGCCTTCAAGGCCTTTCCCCCATTGTCTTGGTTATTAGCTCTTGGCTTGTGTGTGTGTGTGTGTGTGCAGTCTCTCCAGCAACTGGTTGCTCCACAGCCTCCTTGAATTCCTCTCTCAAAAACAAACAAACAAACCAAAGAAAAAGCAAAAAACCTTTTCTTTCTCTGTCACATGCCAGGCTGCAAATTTTCCAAACTTTTATGCTCTGCTTCCCTTTTAAATATAAGTTCCAAGTTCAAGTCTTTCCTTTGTTCCCACATCTAAGCATAGACTGTTAGAAGCAGCCATGCCACTTGTTGAACACTTTGCTGCTTAGAAATTTCTTTCTTGGCTGGTCACAGTGGCTTACACCTATAACCACAGCACTTTGGGAGGCTAAGGTGGGCGGATTACCTGAAGTCGGGAGTTCAAGACTAGCCTGACCAACATGGAGAAACCCCGTCTCTACTAAAAATACAAAATTAGCTGGGTGTGGTGGCACATGCCTGTAATCCCAGCTACTTGGGAGGCTGAGGCAGGAGAACTGCTTGAACGTGGGAAGCGGAGGTTGCAGTGAGCCTCGCACCATTGCATTCCAGCCTGGGCAGCAAGAGCAAAACTCAGTCTCAAAAAAAAAAAAAAAGAAAGAAAGAAATTTCTCCAGATACCCTAGGTCATCACGTCCTCTCTCTCTCTCTCTCTCTTTTTGAGGCATGGTCTGGCTCTGTTGCCTAGGCTGGAATTCAGTAGTGTGATCCCAGCTCACTATAGCCTCCACCTTCCAGGCTCAAGCGATCCTCCCACCTCAGACTCCTGAGGAGCTGAGACTATAGGCACAAGCCACCATGCCCAGATAATTTTTGCATTTTTTGTAAAAATCGAGTTTTATCATGTTGCCCAGGCTGGTCTTGAACTCCTGAGCTCAAGCAATCCACCCACCTCTGCTTCCCAAAACGCTGGGATTATACGCGTGAGCCATCAGGCCCAGCCCCCAGGTCGTCACTCTCAAGTTCAAACTTCCACATATCCTTAGGGCATGGACACAGTCCAGCCAAGCTCTTCGCTAAGTCATAACATGCTTGACCTTTGCTCCAATTCCCACTAAGTCTCTCATTTCCATCTGAGACCTTGTCAGCCTGGCCTTCATTGTTCATATCACTATCAGCATTTTGGTCACAACCATTTAACCAGTCTCTAAGAAGTTCTAAACTTTCCCTCATCTTCCTGTCTTCTTCTGAGAGCTCCAAACTCTTCCACCCTCTGCCTGTTACCCAATTCCAAAGTTACTTCACTTTTTTTTTTTTTTTTTTTTTTTCTTGAGACAGAGTCTCACTCTGTTGCCCAGGCTGGAATGCAGAGGTGCGATCTCAATTCACTGCAACCTCCACCTCCCAGAGGCGATTCTTGTGCCTCAGCCTCCCAAGTAGCTGGGACTACAGGCACGCACCACCATGCCCAGCTAATTTTTGTATTTTTAGTAGAGACAGAGTCTCACCATGTTGGCCAGGCTGGTCTCAATGTACTGACCTCAAGTGATCTGCCTACTTTGGCCTCCCAAAGTTCTGGGATTCAGTCTGCTTCCACATTTTCAGGTATCTTTGTAGCAATGCCCCACTCCTCAGTACCAATTTTCTGTATTAGGCCATCCTTGCATTGCTATAAAGAAATATTTGAGACTGATCATTTTTTCTTTTCTTTCTTTTTTTTTTTTTTGAGACAGAGTCTCACTCTTGTCACCTAGGCTGGAGTGCAATGGCGTGATTTCTGCTCACCGCAACCTCCACCTCCCAGGTTCAGGCAATTCTCCTGCCTCAGCCTCCCAAGTAGCTGGGATTACAGGTGCCCCCCATCACACCTGGCTAATTTTTTTTTTTTTTTGTATTTTTAGTAGAGACGGGGTTTCACCATGTTGGCCAGGCTGGTCTCGAACTCCTGACCTCAGGTGATGAGACTGGATAATTAATAAAGAAAAGAGGTTTAATTGGCTCATGGTTCTGCAGCCTGTACAGGAAGCATGATGCTGGAATTTTCTCAACCTCTAGGGGAGCCTCAGGAAACTTACAGTCATGGTAGAAGGTAAAAGGGGAGCAGGGACATCATATGGCCAGAGCAAAAGCAAGAGAGAAAGAGGCAGGGAGGTGCCATACACTTTTAAACAACCAGATCTCATGAGAACTCACTATCGTGAGAACAGCACCAAGAAGGGGATGGTGCTAAATCATTCATGAGAAATACACCCCCATGATCCAGTCAGCTCCTACCAGGCCCCACTTCCAATACTGGTGATTACAATTCAACATGAGATTTGGGGTGGGGACCCATATCCAAACTATATCATGGGGTCTTGCTATGTTGCCCAGGCTGGTCTTGAATTCCTGGGCTCAAGCAATCCTCCTGCCTCAGCCTCCCAAAGTGCTGGTATTACAGGTATGAGCCACTGTGCCTGGCCAAGAGGACTCTTTTATAAGGGCACTAATCCTCATGATCTAATCACCCCCAAAGGCCCTACCTCTAATACCATCACATTGGTGATTAGGTATTCCACTTATGAATTTTGAAGAGAAACAAACATTTAGAGCATAGCAACTGGGCTCTCCAGCCATGGAAAATGGATTAGGGAAAATATGAGAACTGGCTAAGGGTATCTGTATGCTGTCAGCCCCAGTCTCCAAAAGTTGGTCTCTGCCCATGACTATCTGTGTAAAATGACACAAGGATCCTAGTTGGGTCATCTTCACTGTGCCAAAGGCAAGACAATTTCTTTAAATTTACTGCAAACGCTCATTGGGGATGGACTAGAGTGTTTGTTAACTCCAAACACCAATAAATGCTGATAAATAATGCTATTAAAAATGTGTTATTGCTCTGACACTTTGTTATAACATCTTTCCTCTTACATTTTCCCCAAGTGACATTTACTTTAAAAGGCCCCAGCCAAAAGCCAAACACCAATAAAACTGCACCAAGTCTCCCAGAACATCTTCATTTATGAAACAGTCAAAGACTCAGCTTCAGGGACAAGCCATTGAGATATTCCACTGTTTTGTAAACTTTGAAAAATCTGTAGCTCCTATAGTTGAGGCCTAACTGCACATTGCATTTGAAATTTTGAAGCTTCAATTGCTTAAAAATATTGTAACTGCTTCTCAAACAGGAAAATTGCATTTAGATTTCCCTCTGTGTTTAACCTCAGACTGGCAAGAGATAGTCTTCAAATTTCCCCAGCAAATGAAAATCACTTTAGGATTGAGATTGCATATGGATAGTTCCTGCCATGAGAAAAAAAGAAATCTCCAGGAACAAATACAGTCATACCTTCTGTGCTGGGCCCATAACGTGGAGAAATAGATGATCATTTTGTCCTATAATCCACAGCATGAGGGATTTGGGACAGAGACAAGGAAAGACATTCTTGAACATGAGGTTCAGCCACATCTGAACTGTTACTAAGGGAAATTGCAGTGTCCTGCACTCAATTTTCTTAGAGCCAGCCTCCTGTAAAATTGTTCCATTCCTTTGGCACTTTCCATGTCAAAATTCCCATCTTCCCTGCAGAGGCTCTAGTGCTTTGAAACTATCTCTTCTCAGTCAATCTTATAATTCATTCAAACTAAAGTGTGACTGTTTGCATTTTAAAGGGATCCAATGGGAAGAGGGCAGTGCTTTACTCAAAGGAATTAGTCAACATTGGTAAAATTATAGGCAATGACAGACGGTCTATTAGATGGAGTGTTGAACAGTGGTCTACTTATAAGAGTGATTTTACCTCTGATAAATGCATCCACTTTCCTCCCTCCCTCCCTCCCTCCCTTCCTCCCCGTCTACTTCCTCCCCTCCCCCCCTTCCTCCCTCTCTCCCTTCCTTTCATCTATTCAACAAACTTCTCTGGGGTGCCTGCTCCATTCCATTCTTTATGTTCATTTTCGAAGTCTTGGAACAGGAACTTCCCACAACAAAGGGAACTGAGCCCAAGAAATAATAATCATAATCATAGAACTACAATTACCATTCATTGAGTGGGTGCTTACTACATGCTGGGAACTATGCTAGGAGCTTTTTCTGGATAGCATTTAATCTTCACAACAACCCAGTGAGGTAGGTAGTATTACTCCCTTTTCACAGACAAGAAAATAGAGGCACCATTTTTGGTCCAAGGTAGCACATATTAAGGTGTGGTACTGGGATATCAACACAGACAGTCTGATTTCAGAGCTTTCTGTTCCAAGCGAGATTAGATTAAAATAAGCATATACGGCAGGCTTTGAGGGGGCAAAGTACTTAAGGTGCTCTGGTCTACCTGAGGAGCTGTTTTAAGGGGTCGCAAGAAAAGCCAGCCTCTTGCTGAGTGTATAGGAGGCTCAGGTGAGGGGAGCCCCAGAGGGTCGCCCCACTCTTGCGCCCTCTCCCCACCTCATCCCCTCCCCCTACTAGCAGACAGCAGAAGCCAGCAGCCTGGCTGCGCCCCAGGCCTGGCTCTGGTCAGGAAGAGGGGTTCTTTTGTGAGTTTCTGGCCTGGTCTCCATTAACACCAATTAGCATTTCTGCCTGCTTGGAGCTGCAGGGCCGACAGGCTTCTGTGATCCTGGTGGCTGGAGATTCTGGCCTAGAAATGCTCAGGATGTGGGACAGAAGTCAGAGAGTCTGAGGGGAGGGACTTTGTCATTGAATGGAGAGGAAATGGGGTTTCACAGAGGCTCCCTGGGGCCCAGCAGCCTGGAGGACAGGGCTCTCTGGGGCCAAAGAGGAAGAAGAGAAAAAGACATCTAGGACTGCCTCCACCCCACCCCCGCATATCCCACTGTGTCTTGGCTAGGAAAATTGGGGACTGGTTGAGAGAGGAGGAGAAGTTCAAGAGTGGGCTCTGACATTCCTGGGCTTGTGCACCACTCTAGGACGAGTTCTTCTAGGAGCTTGGCTATCTAGAGTTGTGAGTACCTTACTTCACCTTAAAGCAAGCCCAGAAAATTGGCCTCTGATTCCTCAGTAATCTAGGATTTGTGGCTGGCCATGGGTAAGCTTGAATAAATGGTGTCAAGTTAGCAGACTGAGTCCTTAGGAAGAGCTGGGAAGGGGACTGCCAGGAAAGCCTTGTCACCCCTTTATGAGGCTGTCTTTGGCCTTCCGGATGGATGTGGATGAGAGATTCCTGAGTCCCTGTGGCCTGGAGAATGGCCCACGTCCACCTGCCCTAGATCTTTCTTGTCTGCGTGTTCCCTTAACTCTCCTCCCTTATCCTCTGGCCCCCTTTGTGTTGTCCCCTCCATCTGTCCTTTTTGTCCAGTTGTGGGCTTCTTCTTGTCCTTCCCTCTCCATTGAGCCTGCTTGGCCAGCCAGCCCTCCAGCAGGGGTGATCATCCGTTTTCACATTTCTAGTGCTCACTTAGGCTGGACCACTCACCTTGCTCCTGCTTCTTGCAGGAGGGCTGTCTCCCGTGTTGTCTGAAGAGCCAATAGCTACAGATGTCCAGTAGTTGGTGAATATCACCCCTTGCCTGGCTCCAGCTCCACCTGGTTGCCCAGATCCTCTTCAGTGACTCACCCAGGCGCCCCAGGGTTTTCCAGAACCCCATCACTATAGATTCAAGAACATCACTTCACCTTTCAAACACAGAACTTACTGTCTACCTCTCCCCTACTTGCTACTGGGGCCTTTCTGAGCAGTGCATGAAGGGACGGGGAGGTGGTGTCCACAGTAGGAAGGCCCCAGGCCCAAGCCAAATTTTCTTTTTTCGAACCTCTGGCCCCTCTTCTCTTCCTTGCAGTCTCCACTCTTTTCTTGGGGGCTTCTCCAAGTTCCCATGGCAACCACTACTTCCTGGCCCCAAATTCCTAAGACATGGACAATTTCAAGGTCAGACAGAGGCCTGAAGGGTGATAGAGGCCTTATATTGGCTTCCCAGGCCCCAGGCTCAGTCCTTCTCTGTTGCTGCACGATTCCTAAACCTAGATGACAAATGATCATTTCTTTCTGTATTGAAAAAAGAAACTCACCATCTCCAAAGCCTCTCTTATGAGAGGCAGGTACTGCTGCCCCCTCATCCTTTCTAAGCCTCTTCTCTCTAATTCTTGGCCTTATCTGAGCTTAGGCTAAAGCCCCAGGATACACCCCAGTCAGAAGGGCATGCTATGGCCATGAAACAGATACCTCATCAGCTTTCACTACGTTGTCTACTTCAGGTCTCCTGGGCTGTAGGAGGCATGGGAGAGGGGCAGGGGACATTGCAGTGCTCTGTGGCAGGACCTGAGAAAGGTGTTTCGATGCCCATATACTAAGGCGTTCTTCTGCAGCCTGGACAACCTGTGAGGTTTTCCTGTCTGCCTTTTGAGTTGAGATCGGATGTCCTGGGCTCTGACTGCACATCAGCCACTAATATTAATGCAGATGGAATCGGAGCATGTAGACAAATACATAAAGCTCCAGTTTCCTGAATAGTTAGTGAGAGTCACTCAAGCATCATAACCTTGATGGAGAGACCTACAATTATCCCCATTTTACAGATGAGGAAATGCAGGCTCAGAGTGGTTGAGTACTTGCCCAAGAACAAACAGCAAGAATGGCGTGGAGCTGGGATTTGAATCCAAATATCCAGAGCTCCTGCTCTTAAATGTTGCAAAATACTTCATAGGCAGGATTCTTGCCACTTCCCCCAGCTCATCTCAGTGCTTTAGCTGGGCATTGTCACCACTGGGGCTCTGAGGCCAGAAAGCTAGAGTCATGAGAGGCCAGGAGCTCTAAGGCCTGTCTCAAGGGACCTGCTAGTGTCAGGGCTCTGGGGCTGGGAAGGAGCTTTGAGAGGCTTTCTCTCCACCTGATGGCCACCCACACCCACCCTGTCATTGGGAGCTGACAGGAGCTGCTTTGCCAACCAAGGTGTCCCTGAAGCTTTCTGCAAGCTTGTCACATACCTCTCCCAGGCAGGGAGTCACTAGGCTTGACTCTGCCTTTCTAGCAGGTGCTGCTGCCACTCAGGGCTTCCTGAGGAGGAGGAGTCCTGCCAGGGCCTGCCTCATGCTCCCACAGCTTGAGATACACAGTCAGCATGTTCCTGCCTTCCCTCCAGCCCTTTGAAGCCAGGGTCACTAAGCTCTGGAGAAATAGCTCCCCACACCTAGCAGGGAGAGCCTGGACTACCCGGTGTTGTGACAAGCTGGAGAACCTCCAACTGGCACTGGGGCCCTCTGTCATCTAGATCTCCCTTCCTTACACAGCTGCTAGCATGGGTTCCTTCCATCAGACTGGTCCCATGAACTGGCCTCTGGGCCTTTGCTGTACATGTTGATTTCATGCCTCTCCTTTTCTCTCTGCTTCTCCCCTCTCTCTTCTCTCTGTTTGTCCAAATCCTGCCCACATAGGAAGGCTGAGCTCAACTCTCACCTCCCCCAGGGAGCCTCTCTGGACTACTCCAGCCTACAGCAAAAGCTCCTTCCTCTGAGCCTTCACAGCTCATAGAATATAACTAAATTCTATGGTATCTCTCATCATATATTAGTCTTGTTTTTCCAATTAGCCCATCAGTCCCTTGAGGACAAGAGACCACAGGTGACCCCTTTTTGCCTCTCCCAGTGCACTTAGAGAAGGGTTGGGCTTTCTTGGAACTCATCGATGACTGGTTGGCTAATTGGAATCTGCTGAACTGTATTCAGGGCCTGGCATGTGTGTGTACACTGTATATAGATTTCATGTGTCTGTGTGTACCCTTGATTTGCATGTTTGCACACATATGTAAGGTATCTGTGCTCATGCATGTGAATTATGGTTCATGTATGGCACTATGTGAATAAATGGTTTAATTAATTCAACAGGCATTTATTGAGATCCTGTCACAGCTGGGCACTGTGCCAGGTGCTGGGGATATGATGGTGAGTAAGAAATGGACTGCCCTAGCCCCTCAGAGCTGGGAAGAGAGACCATTAAGAAAGTGATAATAATAAGTGAGCTAAGTGCCATGATGGGGGAGCACATGCCAGAGGCCCTGACTTTAACCAGTCTAGGGAGACAGATCAGGGAAGAACTCATGGAGAAAGGAAAAGTTGGCAAAGACTTAGTCTGTTGAGGGTTAAATTGTGTCCCACCCCCTCCAAAATATATTCAATTCCTAACTCCCAGTACCTGTCAATGTGACCTTATATAGAAATAGGGTCTTTGCAGATGTCATCAAGTTAAGATGAAGTCATACTGGATTAGTGTGCACCCTAATTGAAAGACTCTGGTGTCCTTCTAAGAAGAGGGAACACAGACACAGACACAGGAAGAATGCTATGTGCCACACAGGCAAGATTGGGGTGATGTGTCTACAAACCAAGGATTGCAGCCACCGGAAGCTCTTGAGGGCGGGAGACCACAGTTGACTGCTTTTTGCCCCTCTTAGTGCACTCAGCCAAGGGTAAGAACCTTTCTGGCACTCAGAGAGAGACATGGAACAGATTTTCTCTCTGAGCCTGCAGGAAGTAACCAATCCTGCTGACACCTTGATTTCAGACTTCTGGCCTCCAGAAGTGTGAGAGAATAAATTTCTGCTGTTTTAAAGCCACCAGTCTGTAGTAATTTTTATGGCAACCCCAGGTACCTCATATAGAAGCTTACTAAGAATCCACCATGTGAGGAAAAGAAGGGAAGAATGATTCCATCATAGGGAGCAGATTACACGAAGGCGAGCGGGAGTTACAGGCCATGGCAGAGAGAAATGAAAAGTTTAGTGGGGTTGGAATATTCCCTAGGACGTGGGAATGGGGGGTTACATTTTAGAGCATGTATGTGTGTCCATATGGTTTGCATGACTGTGATTATGTATGTGAAGTTTATACACGCATGTGCTTTTCGGAGTTTTGCATGTTTCAGCCTGTTTTTATGATTCATGTGTTTCTGTATGCTCTTGCATGATTTGTGTGTGTGTCCTGACCTGTGAGCATGTGTGCCTTGCATGTCAGTGCATGTATGTGCACAGTCTACAGGTGTGTGCATTGAACCCAAAGAAGTTGGTCTGTGGTTGGTCACAGGAAGATTTGAAGCCAGGCAGAGCCCTGTTTCCTCATCTATGTGGTTGGTGCTCACTGTAAATGGCAAAAATTTGGTCAGACTGTGCAATGACTCAGGTAGACACCAGGAGCTCAGAGCTCATCTGTCTTGATTCAAGAAGATCAAAGCAGAGTGGATGATGCCTTGACTGCATTGGTTAGCAAGAGGCATGTGTGGTACAGAACCACTGAGTCCCCGTGTTTGACAGCTGGAGGTGGCCTTGGAGGTGGTTCTGATTCCTCTTGCACCTCAGCCCAGCCCCACTGGCACTACCCCTGGGGAGTGCCCAAACTCAGTGCATCTTCCCAGAGAACATCTTCTTGGTAGAGCCCCACTCCCTGGGCAAGTTTTACAGTGGAGGGCAGGAATCAGGAAGGACACCCCTATCCCAGGCCCTCCTGATGGGATGTGCAAAGGGTTGGGTACACATGCGTCTTTTTTTCTGAGGAGATAAAAGCCAGATAGTCCATGACCCAAGAAACCTAAGAACCACTTCTCTAGTCTAGGCTGACATTGAGAGTGTGAGCGTGTGCTTGATATGTGCAGGTGTGTGCAAGCATGCGGAACACCCAACCTGTTTTCTCTCTGAGAATATGGTTGGATCAGGATGTCAAGTGCAGCCCCAGGCCCTACCAGCTGCTGTGTGGTCATATTGCAGGGGCTGTCCTTGACAAGGCTGGCAGAACAGACAGAGCCAGTGTTAAGGACAAAAAGGGAGGGGCAGAGGCTGCAGCTTTGTAGGGTGGGCTGGCTTGTAACCTGAAGGAGCTCATCGAGATCAGCTCCCTGATCATCCCCATCCCTTATATGGTTCACATTGAGGATGAAGCCTTGGAGGTGGAGCCAGCGTGGGTGTGTGGGCAGGGATGGGACCATAGGGTGCACAAGGAGCATTGTGAAGTTCCTGTGTAACAGGAATTGAGGCTGTTCAGGACCTTGGTCAGCACCCCTGGGTTCCCGCAGCACCAGTTTCCCTGCCTGTTTCCAGCCTGCCCTATTTCAATGCCTCTGGCTATGACGGAGATGCTGAGTACAGTGAACCTACATATAAAGTTCAGGATATAGTTGAGGGCCTTGTCAGGGCTACAGGAATTTTTGAGAGACTGGATGTGAAGAAGGAGGGTCTCTCACGTGGGAGACTCAGTGAGGGGATACTGAGCCCCAAAGGAATGAAAAGAGAGGATCTTCCAGAGGTCAGGGTGGGCGGCAGGTGGGGGGAGGCTTGATGTGGGAGCCCTTGGCTTCAGACTCATCCAGTGGGAAGGAAGAGGAAGAGCATCCTGGTGAGGAAGGGGAGGAAGAGTCTCCAGCTCGGGTTATGTTTCTCTTTCCTCTTATCTCAGGCACTGGGACGAGCCAACCTGGGCCTTACCACCCTTGCCCAACAAAACTCTCTCCCGCTGTGGGCTCCCCAAACATTCCAGGATCAGAGGCTTCCCTGAGGCTATTCTCTGAGACTTGTCCCATGTCCCTTCCTTCTGCTGTCCCACTCCCTTCCTTTCCTGGCACCATCACAGCCCTGCCCTTTGCACCCCTGTCTTAACTGGTAGGACTTTGCTGCTGCCATCCTCTGGCTCCCAGACATGATGGCTCTTTTCCTTCCAAAGAACTTTTTACAAGCAATTAATTAACCTCATCAGATCCTTTCTGTGGGTCCCAGTGCTGGGAGGGAGGCAGGAGAAGTGCCTTATCCCCTGAGGCCAGTCAAGTGGCTATGTGGCTACCCAGGCAGCTGCTGGGAGGATTCTATCTCAGGGAGCCACCTCTTACTCACTTTGGAGCCAGCAGTGTGGGCCCAGGTCCTGGGAGAAGTGAGGGTCACCCTGTCTGCTCTCAGCCCTGGCTTAGTCTCCAAACTGCCTTCCTTATTGGCTCCCTCCAGCTTCCCTTTTCTCCTAGTTCTCTCCCAGGCAACTTCTGGGATCAAAGGTTGCATGCAAAGTACAGGGAAGGAATGCAGGTAAGTGTAAAGAAGCATGACCTCAGGTAGCAGTGATAGCCTTTCCCCTGCACATTGGGCCTGCCATTTTGGTGTAGCAAATGGCATGGAAATACAGGCAAATGCATAGTGTCTTCATGCAAATGGGCCCAGACATCCTGGCCACTTCCCTGGCAGCACGCAGCCCCTTGGTGTACCCATGCAGGGTCTGATCTCCTGAGACCCTGAGGAGTGGTTCCTCAAATGCTCGGGCACTGGTGAGGGGAACACTGGGCCTACCTCAGCTGGTCCTGATGCCTGTGGATGAGACCCCTTCCTTCCACTCTGAGTTCCCAGCTAGGCCCTGGGGTGTACTTAGTGTGTGACAGCTGGGGAGAGGCAGGGGCTCAGAGGAAATGCAGAGAGAAGAGAGACAAAGTGGGGCATTGATTGTGCAGCTATCGATGCTGGGCTCTGAGCTAGACACAGAAATTAACTCATGTTCTTCTGACACCCCAAGAAGTTCTTAAAGAACCTGAAGTTTAATGAAATGCAGCAGCTGGCTCAAAATCTCACATTGAGTAACTTGTGAAGCCAGAGCTAGACCAAGATTTTTATTATCTGAGCAAAATTAAAATGTAAATCAGATAGTGCCATCCTCTGCCGAAATCACTCTCATGGCTTCTCAGTGCTTTTAGCAAGAAATTCTCTTCCTTTCCATGGCCAGCAAGACCATGTCCCTTTCCTCCACCTCATTTCTCACTCTGCCCCAGCACCAGGCCTTTTTATGTTCCTCTAGCACATGTGCTCATTCTCTTCTTAAAGCTCTTGCACTTGCTGATCTGCCTGCTTGGAACCCTCTTCCTCCAAATCTTTATAGAATGGCTTATTCTCATTCTTCAGGTCAAACTCCACCTCCCAGAAGGCCTTCCCTGACTGCCCAGGCAATAGCAGCCTCCCTCCTTCCCTCTCTACCCCTTCTTCCCAATTTATTTTCTTCACAGTACTTAACAGCATCCGAAGTTATTTATCTGTTCACTTGTTCATTATCTGTTTTGCCCACTAGAACATGAGCTCCTTCAGGGTACAAACTGTGTCTCTTTGGTTCACCATTGTATTCCCAGGGCCTGGTGCTTAATAAGTGCTCAATAAATGTTTGATGAATGAATGACTTCAGAAAAGCTTCACTAGGCCCCAAGGGGGCAGTGAGAGGAAGGAGGACAGGCTGGGTAGAGCAGTCAGCTGCTGGGCTGCAGACCACATTGAAGCCTGATCACTGAGGCTCTGGGGTTCATCAGAGAGAGTCCATCTGTCCAGCTGTCAATCTGATCATGAGGTGGCCTGGCCTCCCTTCCAGCACAGGGAACATGTGTGAACACATTTCCTGAGACTTCAAGTGAAGCCGACTGAAAGGGACAAGGCTGCCTGGTGTTCCTGGACCAGAGATGTATGCCTTTGGGCTTCCTGCATGTTCCCAGCCTTTCTTTATTTTGGGTGAGG
The DNA here is from genome assembly GCF_028885655.2 of Pongo abelii. NCBI lineage: Eukaryota > Metazoa > Chordata > Mammalia > Primates > Hominidae > Pongo > Pongo abelii. The sequence continues at coordinate 150,102,029 of NC_071989.2, forward strand.
TTTGCGGTGGCTCTGGAGCCCACCCTGCCTGCCCCCAGGGTTGCAGCAGGCATTGCCTGGCAGGGAGAGACTGCTGCTCAAAGAACCTGATCTTTTACATTCACTGACATTCTTGGATTTGGCATTTACAACCTCAGGGTTCTATTCCGAGGAGGCCTTTTGCATTTGATGTAAATATTATGGTGATGAGAGGTGACACTGAGAATACCCTGTAGGAAATGTAAATCCACCCCCACCAGGCTGGGAGCCTCTCCCCACTGCTGCTTTGGGTTGTTATTCAGGGGACTGATTCCTTCCGGTTCTTGAGTTAACCCAGAAGAGCCCCCTTCACCTGTAGGCAGCAGGGTCTAGGAGTAGTACATTAGTTATTTCTCTAATTTGCAGAGACACATTCATCCATCAATGTGGGATGCAGTGGCAGGGCCAAATGGCGCTGCAGCCATTCATTAAGGGGAGGGATGTCTCCTCCAAGAGGAGGCTTGGGCAGTTAGCTCTGGAGGGGTGGGGTTGGGGGATCAAAGCTAGTAATGGGCACTGTATTCCCAGAAGTCAGCTACTCTCCCAGCTACTTCCTCATTGACTCCCGGTTTCTACTTGTCTCCCAACAGAGTTTAGCCCTGGATCTCTGTGTCTCTCTAAGCACTGGGGACCACTTTCAGCTGCAGTGCCCCTTGGTGCCACAATTTTACTCTCTTCCCAAACTCCCAGGGAAATGATGTTTATAATCCCCACTGGCAATCATGGTGGGGTGCTGGGACTGGAGCAGCTGTGCTGAGATGGTTTGCAGGATCAAGGAAAGAGGTAGCATCTTTACAATAGTATCTCTTTGATACGCTGTGTGGCTGGGGACAAGTGACTGAATCTCTCTGAGCTTTGGTTTCTATATCCTTCAAATAGGGAAGATAATACCTATGTCATATATGAGGATTAGATCAGGTTATGTGAGTGCATGTAAGGGGCGTAACACAGGACTTGACATGCAGTGACTGCTCAAGAAGTAGGGACAGGTTTTTGTTGTTGTTGTTGTTGTTGTTTTGTTTTGTTTTGTTTTGAGATGGAGTCTCGCTGTGTCACCAGGCTGGAGTGCAGTGGTATGATCTCGGCTCACTGCAACCTCCACCTCCTAGTTCAAGTGATTCTCCTGCCTCAGCCTCCTGAGTAGCTGGGACTACAGGTGTTCACCACCATGCCCAGCTAATTTTTGTATTTTTAGTAGAGACGGGGTTTCACCATGTTGGCCAGGATGGTCTCGATCTCTTGACTTTGTGATCTGCCCGCCTCGGCCTCCCAAAGTGCTGGGATTACAGGCATGAGCCACCGAACCTGGCTGACGTAGGGGCAGTTATTATTAGGTACAGAGGGCTTGTGAGCCATAATGCAGACCAAGGGCCAGATGCTGGCTTGCAGGCCCAGAATTTACAGCTTTTTTCCCTAGCTGTGCCATGAACATCATATCTACAGTGACCAGTCATTCGATCAATAAGCATTGATTATTTGGATGTGTAATGAGTGTTTATTGTTATCATCAGTAAGCTGGTATAGCGTAGAGCTCAGATTCTGGAGTCAGAGAAACACAGTTCAACTCTTAGCTTGGCTACTAAATATTGGACTTTTCTTTCTTTCTTTCTTTCTTTTTTTGAGACAGTGTCTCACTCTGTCACTCAGGGTGGAGTGGTAAGCAGCACAATCACAGGTCACTGCAGCCTCAACTTCTCCAGCTCAGGTGATCTTCCCAGCTCAGCCTCCTGAATAGCTAGGACCACAGGCACATGCCACCATACCCAGCTAATTTTTTGTGTTTTTTGTTTTGTTTTGTTTTATTTTTGTTTGTTTGTTTTTTTGCAAAGATGGGGTCTTGCCATGTTGCCCAGGCCAGTTTTGAACTCTTGGACTCAAGCAATCCACCCTCTTCGGTCTCCCAAATTGTTGGGATTTCAGGCGTGAGCTACCATGCTCAGGCAATGGACTTTGTTCAAAGTTTTGATTTCTCTATCTCTGAGAAAGAAGTAATAATAGAACTCATGTCAGATGTTGTGAAGATTAAATGGGATAGTGCGTGGCATATAGTTGGTTCTTCATGAATGTTACAACAAAACATTTTGTGAGGCTGGGTGCAGTGGCTCACACCTGTAATCCCAGCACTTTGGGAGGCTGAGGTGGGCAGATCACCTGAGGTCAGGAGTTTGAGACCAGCCTGACCAACATAGTGAAACCCTGTCTGTACTAAAAATACAAATTAGCTGGGTGTGGTAGTGCATGCCCGTAATCCCAGCTACTTGGGAGGCTGAGGCAGGAGAATCATTTGAACCCAGGAGGCAGAGGTTGCAGTGAGCCGAGATTGCGTCATTGCACTCCAGCCTGGGCAACAAGAGCAAAACCCTGTCTCAAAAAAAAAAAAAAAAAAAATTATGAGGTGTAAGAGGAGACTCTGGATTGAAATAAAAGAGCTGGGTTTGGCTGGGCACGGTGGCTCACACCTGTAATCCCACCACTTTGGGAGGCCGAGGCGGGCAGATCATGAGGTCAGGAAATCGAGACCATCCTGGCTAACATGGTAAAACCGTGTCTCTACTAAAAATACAAAAAAATTAGCCAGGCGTGGTGGCGGGCGCCTGTAGTCCTGGCTACTGGGGAGGCTGAGGCAGGAGAATGGCATGAACCTGGGAGGCAGAGCCTGCAGTGAGCGGATATCACGCCACTGTACTCCAGCCTGGGCAACAGAGTGAGACTCCTTCTCAAAAACAAAAGAAAAAAAAAGAAAAAAAAGATCTGGGTTCAATCTAATTCCATCCCCTATTTATTTACTGTGCCATCTTGGGCAAATCACTTCACCTCTATTTTCCAATCTACAGATAGGATACAATGTCATCTAGTTTCAGATTGCCATGAAGAAAACTTAACATTTGGCATGGAGAGGAAGCTCACTATTTATGTAATAAATGAACAAATGAATGAAGTAGAAAGATTTTAGGATCTGGATTCAGAGAACTTGCATTGGCATCCCAGGTTTATTGTTTACTTTCTGTGTAATGGAGGACAAGTGACTTCACCTCTCTGAACTTTGGGTCCTCTCAGTGTAAAACAGGGTAATATCTATCCCCAGCATTATTGTAGAATTAAGTTAGACAGTTAATATTAAAATACCTTGTAAACCACAGGGAACTGTGCTCGCTCTAGTTTAATATTACTTTGTGCAGAGCCCTGGGCAAGGAGCTATGAGGGCTCCAAAGATATGCAAAGTCCTTGCTCCTAGCCCTAGAGGAGCTATGATAGACTTGGGGAAGGAAGGCGTGAAATGGGGGGCAGAGCTACACAGAGATTTCCACCCATTCATTGATTGCACACATATTTACAGAGTGCCTTCCAAACACTAGGCATGAAAGGTCTCCTGGAGATGTTAGGTTAGGCCAGTTGGAGGGGCCTTGAACGCCAAGGTAAGGCCTTTGGATTGACTGTTCCGTGGGTAGAGGTTTCGGAAAGTTCATATGTCATCTATGCTCCTGAGTTCGCTTGTGAACCAGGCCTCTAGCTTGCTGAGTCACTTCCCTCAGTCACACTCTGAGGGCCAAATGTGCACAGTCCATTGTAAGGAGAGCATTTAAATTAGCCATTCAGTGGGTGGCCCCTCCTCAAAGGTCAGTGGCCTATCTGGCCACCACAGCTGGCGGCCACAAAAGACCTGCCGAGAATCCTGCCGAGAATCCAATCTAATGGAGCGGTAAAGGTTCAAGCCACTCTTCCTGGGAGCGGGAGGGTGAGTTGCAAGGTGATTTTGCTGCTGTCACAATCTCCCTTTAGACACAGCCTGTCCTCGAGGGCAAAAATAGCAGCTTTAGAGGCAGGAGAGTTTTGTGACATCATCCCCAGGTTCAGCCAGCAAACCTCACTCCAGCCAGTAGATCTTGTTTTCCCCTTGGAGATTTATGACAAGGTCCTAAGGGACAACTTTGGTGGCCCTCGGGCTCCTTCCAGCCCCCTGGCCCCAGTTCTGGACCCTGCCTATGAACCAGAGTCCCCACCCCCACCCCACTGTTTACACACCAGGTGAAGAGGAGCACACTCACTAGTGCACTGTGGCTGGACTCGTGCCTACCTCCATCTCCCCAGGGCTGAGTACTATAGGCCTGCAGGGCCCGCAGGGCCTGCAGCCTCTCTGGGCTAGGAGCACACAGGCTGAGCTGAAGATGCTGAGGATGGCACCTAGCCTGGAGGCTGAACTGAGGGGAAGACATTCTGCAGTCTCTGGGAGGTGGGAGGGAGGGAGGGTGGTTTGCAGAGAGAATAAAGGAGTTTATGCACAACTCTGGGTGTATGCATGTATTTGCATGTGTGTGTGCCCGTCCTGCAGCAGAAGATGGCAGGCAGGAATGGGGACTCCACAGCCTCCACTGATTAGAAAGGTTTTGAAGTTGATAAATTACTTTGTATTAGGGCAAAATGATTTGACCAGGTTTCAAATGTCTCAGAGAAGGGAAGCTTCTCTTGGGCCAAGTATTGATTGCATTTAATAGAGCTGGGACTTTCTCACTTAAAAACAAAATAAACATCTAAGAGAAGGCACCAAAACACATATGCTCTCTCTCTCTCTCTTTCCTTCCTTCTTTCCCTTCTCTCTAAGGACAGGAAGGGATCCAGAGACCCACTCAAGGCTGGGGTGGGGGTGGGGGCAGTGCTGATGTCAGAGCCATGGAGTTCCTTTGGGGCAGATTGATGTTGGGGGCTCAGGAGAACAGGGAGCCTTGGGTTGGTCCCATTCTTCACAGATTGATTTTGCCAAACAGCAACCATCGGAGCCTTTGATAAATCACTAACCCAGTGATGAATGCCCTGAGGCTGGGTGGGGTGGGGGGAAGGATGCTGGTCTGGGAGGCAGCCCAGGGAGGGAGAGGGGCAAGGATGGAGGGCTGAGGGCAACAGGAGCCAGCTGAGCAAAAGTGAGTCCTAGAAATCCTGTGAGATACCCCTGGCTAGCTTACCCTGGGCTCATCTCTCAACAGGATTTGACCATAATCATTGACTCAACAGTGCTTCAAATTTCATTCTCAGTCTGTCTCTCATCTGTCTCTTGCTGTCTGTCTCACTGTCTGCCTCTTTATCTGGCTTCCAAATGGACTCTGATGGTTTCCTCCCAAGAGATGATTCCTCTGGGCCTCTTGGAAAGTGGAAAAGAATGTGGGGAAGGCTGGAAGCAAGTAGGGCCTTGGCAGTGGGAAGTGGGAGGGGAGGGGCGAGGTGACCTCCTGGAATGGAGGGATGAGGCCCAGCAGGGACCTGGACCAGTGGGGTGAGGGAGGGGCTGAGAGAATGCAGATGCAAGCTTGCAGAGCAGACCTTGCCAGAAAGAAGCCAGTTTTTAGGAAGTCTTATTCTTTATGGAAGGAAAAGTTATGCCATGGGATTCTCTTATCCATCAAAGTAGTGAGAACAGAGACTGCCCCAACTGAGCTCCCTGAGGAATAAGGGCAGAGGGGGAGAGGGACCAACCCGGAATCACAGAACTGATCTCTCCTCATGGCCAGAGCCTGCCTTGGAGGCAGCCCAGTTCATAGACCACGAGTTTGAATCATCCCTGAGTGACCTTGCACGTGTGACTTAGCCTCACTCACCTCTGGTTCCTCATCTATAAAATGGATGTTAGAATAGGGTTACATGAGGTTTATATTAATTAAGATCGTGTGTATAAAGTGCTGAGCAGAGGGCCCGGCCCATAGCAAGCACTCAGTAAATATTAGCTGGGAACATTAGTGTTCTCCCTGGTAGCAGCATGGCAGATTCTGAAGTCACAAAAACTCCTCGCTCTGCCTGAGAGTAGAGAACTCTACCCAAGTTACTGATCTACAGGCCAAGCCACGTCGATCTTCTGTCCCCACTGTCAGTGCTTATGCACCCTGGGCAGAGGCCTACACTGCCTTTTCGGTAAAGGCAGCTGGCCCCTAGCCCTCCGAATGCCTGCTGGCCACCGGCAGGTGTCTGCTTGCCCCCTGGTGTCTGCAAACGTGAGTGGGACTTGGTGCTGCTTTACCCGTTGCACACAAGGCCGCTCCCAGGCTCCCTCAGCCTTTGGCCCTGTCCATGGTGCTAACCCACATCCCAGCCCAAGACTTGCCCACAGTGCGGAACTTCTGACTTCAACCCCTCTTGCCCCTCAACTTTAACATCCCTGAAGATCCCCTCCATCACCAGGAATGAATTCTGAGCTCACGTTCTGGAATGCTGCCAGGAAGAAGGAAGCGGTGTTAGTATAAAGAATCACACAAAAGGCCGCAGGTAATTATGTCTCTTTTAAGCCGCTAACAGGATTGGCCGTTTGATAAATGGGAGGATTTGAGGCTGTTTTGTCACTGACAAGCTGTTGTAAGATCATATTGGAAGCTGAAGACAGTTTATCTTCATGTATGTGGTGGAGAGAGGGGAATTCTCCGTGGATTTTACACCCTGTTTAAATTAATGTGATTTCCTAGGCTGGTCCTGTGTATGGGAGTGAGTGATCTTTATGACTCATCCCCTGATTAGATTACCTGGCTCAGTAGCCACCTCCAGCCCCTCTGAGTGCCCTCACCCTCCCAGGCCCCTCCCTGCTCTCATTCCTCCAGCTCCCCTCTGACCTCCCCACTCCCTCCTCTAGCCCTACTCTCAGGTCCAGCTGCTGAGTGAGCCCACAGCTCAATTACTGCTATCTAGCCTGAGAGACAGGGAGATCTAGTTTCTTCAGTTCCTCTGAAGGGAGCAGAAGAGAGGGAGGTAGGGTGGGAAGAAGAGGGAGATAATGGGAGAGGGAGGGACGGAAGCAGTGAAGGAGAGAAGAAATGAGACAAACAGGGAGTTGAAACAGAAACAGAGAGCCAAGCTGAGCCAAAGAAAGGAAAGAAGAGAGATAAAAACAGTAGCAAAGAGAGAAGAGGGATTTTTCTTTTATTTCCAGAACCTTCCTTAAAACACTGGCATCAAGGTGGCCTCCTTCCTTGAACCCCCAAATTAAGCAGTCCCTTCCAGGCATACTCTATCAGATAACTGTTTCATCTTCCTCATAGCACCTGCCACAATTATCTTGTTTATTTATTTGCTTTTACAATATTTGTCTTCACTGCCAAATTATAAGACCCATGAGAGTAGAGATCCTGGCTGCCAGGTTCTTCCCAGAACCCCAGCACCCAGCATATAATGAGTTTTTGGTCCATGTTTATAGAATGCATGGTAAGGCAGGGATTTGAAGAGGGTCTGAAGGGGCAGGGCTGGCTTGCCCTCCTAGTAGAGGTCTAGAGGTGAGTGGGAAGATGCAGAGGCCAGGGTTGGATCACCATGGGGAGATACTTCTGGGGAGGAGAATGCTTCAGCAGTTATTCTGGGCAGAATTAGGTATCTTTTAAGGCAATGCTTCTTAAAATGTAATCTGTGAACTACATGCATCAGAGTCCTCTGGGAACCTGCATTTTCACAAGCATTTCACAGGATTCTGATGCAGTGGGTCTGAAGCTCACACTTTGAAAAACACTCTCCTGAGAAATGGGTAAGCTAGAGGCTCCTGTCCACAGGGAAACGTCGCAAAACCAGGGATCTGGCCTCAGTGTGTGTGTGTGTGTGTGTGTGTGTGTGTGTGTGTGTTAGAGGGGTAGTAGTTGGAATACCTGCAGTGAAATAAGAAAGCTAAAGTCCATTATTTCCAGCCCAGGTGCCACTTCATTTTACACACACACACACACACACACACACACACACTTCGGACTACTTGTAGGGGAACTGCCAAGTTCAAAGGAAGGGTTAAACCTGCTGGAAAGAGTTTTCCCACCCTACCCAGGACCCTTGAGGGTGAGGAGGACAGCAACAAATGTGAGAAGAGCGCCCCCTGCCCTGTGCCCAGGGGCCTCTGCTGCCCCCACCCATTGAAGTCTTTGCAGCTGGTAAGTCATGCCTCATTTCCCAGGCAAGCTGCACACCCACCCCTAAGCCCCAGGCCAGTCTCCCTTTTCAGGGGATCTCCCCCAGACTTGTCAGCAATGTATGCTACAGGATTGATTGGCTGCTACTGCAGCATATCACCCCCTAATAGACACACACATGTCACAGCCCCATCAGACTGGACATGGGCAGGGCCCCTACCAGATACCTGAATACAGCGGTGGGTGGTCAGGGGTGAAGGCCATATACTTGAGGAGTGGGACAGCCTGGGTATGTCCACGCTAGGCCTCATCCCGGGCCTGAGAATAAGGGGAGGAGTATAGAAGACAAGATCCAACCAGTTTGAAAAGACAACTCATCTGCACTTCTAGCCAGTAAAATCAAAGCATGTGGATGGAGCTACCACTACCTCCCAATCACTCCAGGCTCCAGTGACTCTGTCCTTACTTCATGCCTCAAACAATCCAAGCCCTCTCTGCCTCAGCAGTATCCTCGCTTATGCCATTCCCTCTGCCTGCAACATTCTTTGACATTATTCCATCCCTTTTGCCTGGTGACTCCTGCTTCTCTTCCTTGGTGGACCTGTCCAGACCCAGGGCTCTGTGCCACCGTGGGTCTATATCTTTTGCCATTTGCACCACTCGGCATTCTGGTCATTATATATTCAATGTCTGTCTCCCACTTGACTGTGAGCACGATAAGAGGAAGGACCATGCTTGTGTGTCTTGTCCAGTACTCTATCCGTGCCCCGCCCCCTTGCAGTACATGACACATGCGGGGCACTCAGGTGGGAAGAAAGAGACTTAAACAGATTCATTCATTTCAACAAATGGCTCTTGAGCATCTGCTATGTGTCGCATATGGTGCTAGATCCTGAGGTTGCAGTCATAGCCAAAAAGGCACTCTCTCTCTCCTCTCACAGAGGCTATGATCTGGTGGGGAGGTGCATAGTTGCCTGTACAGATAAATGTAAAAGTGCAACTGGGAGAGTGCGACAAAGGAGAGGCTCATGGTGCCAACACTAATATATAAAAGGAGGATTTGGTCAAGTCAGGAAGGTTAGAGGAGGCTTCCTTAGAAGAAGACATTTTTGTGAAAAAGAGAAGCTTGTGTAGAGCAACAGCGGAGGAAAAGGTGTTCTGGAGAGAGAGAGGGAGCAGTTTGTGCAAAGGCCCTGTGGCAGGAGGGAGCATGGCTTCTGCAAGGAAATGAAGGTCTAGAAGGGCTGAAGTGTGTGGAGTGAGTAAGGAGGCTGGAAACTGGACAGAGACCAGGCCATGCAGTGCCTTGTCAGCTGACAGAGGGAATTTGCTTCTTCATCTAAGAGCGAAAGGTTTAAACACTGAATAGTTTAAACAGCAGGGGGCTGAGCATTGGAGGTAATGATATGATCAGAATTGCATTTTGAAAAGGTCACTTAGGCTTCAGCACGAAGAAGGAAGGGAGGGGGTCTAAAGGAGGCAAAGAGACCAGTTAGTGGCATGTTGCAACCACCTAGGCTTGGACTATGAAGGTGGTGTTAGAGACTGAGCGTTGTGGAGTTTTGAGAGAAAGTTTTCAAGAAACACTACAGGTTAGTGGCAAAAGCAGGACTAGTACCCATCCTCAGCCTTTGTCCCTTCCTGAAGCCATTGGCCTCCTTCTGGTATGTCCAGTGGGCCAACATCAGGAGGGGTTCTCAGGCCTCCTCCAGAAGTATCCCCTGCTCTCTGCACACACAGGTGCCCATGTTCTGTACTGTGTTCCCTTTGGGATGCCCCATGCATCTTCCAAGCTGGAAGGCTCTGGCTGGATGCCATCTAGGAGGTGGGTTTCTCTCACAGCCTCAGGTGCTTTGCATTCTGGGAATTGTAGTTCTAGAGCAGGGAGGCTGGGCCTGCTCCTGACTGGGTCTGGCAGGCAGCCTGGTTGCCATGGCAGCAGCTGGGCTGGAGCCACCGAACCATTTCATCCACAGCTCTGCTGGCTCTGAGAGCCTCCCAGCAAGAAAGCTTGGGCTCAGGGGAGAAGGGGGAGGGAGGAGAGGGAGAGAAAAGAAGGGAGGGAGGGGAGGACCTCCCGGGCCTTCCCCAGAGGCCTGGGCTAAGCCTCATCCTGCTCTGGGGCTTGTGGACTGAGTCAGAGAGAAGTCACCAGGTCATCTGCAGAGCAGGACTCCTTGACCACTGGGAGTCAGCTCTGCTGCTCTGTTCTTGTCAGTCAGTCAGACCCTGTAGGTTCAGCTCTGTGTATGCAGAAGCCTGCACCAGACACAGAGAAAGGAGGGAGCAGCCTTCATCCCCAGGGGAACTCGGAGCCTGCCTAGAAAGGCAAGAAAAGTCCAAAAGAATGACAGAGCCAGGGAAAGTCTGGTCCATTTTCCCCCCCTAAATGTTCCTGGAATCCATTCCCTTTTCTCTGCCCCTTGGCCACCATCCTGGTTTGTTCCATCTCCCCTGGATAAGGCTTTCTAAAACACACCCCTGCTTAAAATTCTTCAATGGCTCCCCTTTGCCCACGACTGGATCCAATCCAAATTCTCTAGTAGGACCATTCATAGCCTTTCAAATACTGGCCTGAGGCTCCCCATCCAGTGTCTCCTCATGCCTCCCCCTCAGCTCCAGCCACACAGAAATCCCCTAGTTCCTCTTTCATACCCCCCGCCTTTGCACATGCTCACCTCTGTCTGAAGTGCCCTTCCCCCCCTCTGCCAACCTCGGAGCCGACCAAACACAGCTGAAACACCTCCTCCTCAGCGAAGTCTTCCAAAATCCTCTCCACCAGAGGAAGAATTAATGGCCTGGTGCTGTGAGCTCCCAGAGCACTTTGTACATCCCTCTCAAGCACTTATCACCCATGTTGTGATTATTGTCTCTGTAGCTGCCTCTCCCCTCCTCTCTCCTGCATCTGAGCTGTCTTTGGGTCTCCAGTGCCCAGCACAGTATCTGACACAAGGTAGGTACTCAATAAATGGTGAATGGGATGGAGTTCACTGAAGGAAGGCTATTTGGGCCTTCATCACTCACTCTCCCTCCCTGTGCTCGGCTGCTGTTCCTGGGCCCCTTCCCTCCCCTGCTCCTCCCTTGGGTACCTGCATACCTCAAACACTGCAGCTGATGGGCAGACCTTATCGAGCGGTGCCTTCTATTCTGGGCAGGGTGGCATGGGGACCTGCACGTGGAGGCTGCAAGCCTCTTCATGTCACTGGGAACTCACATCAAGTCATACCAGGGTCCCTAGAGAGGAGGCACCTGTGCTTTCAATGGAGCCATGATTTATGGATCCAACTCCAGGAGCTGAAGAAACCAATTAGGCTTCCCTGCTTCTGTATCTGGAGGCAGGATAATTCTAGGAAAGTCCTTCCTCCAGGGAAGAGGCTCCATCTGCTTGGACCTAATCCCTGAGGTTTGCCCATCCAGCATTTTACCCACCTTTATCGCCTACTCCCTGGTCAGTAATTCCAAAACTCCTGGGCCAGCTTTCCCTGCATTAAAATCCTGCCTCTAACACTTAAAATGTGGGAAGTGAGAGCCAGGTTTCCATTCTCTCCTAAATCTCATTTCCTCATTATAATAATAGGATAAAAGTCCTTGTCTACCTAGGTTGCTCATTCATTTATGAATGTATGTATCATTCATTCATTCACATATTCCCTTCCATGAAGATTTAATAGGCATCTACTGTGGGCTAGGTGCTGGATTAATCACTAAGGATGCAGACATGAACCAGAAAACGTGGTCCCTATCCTCAGGGAGCAGCTTACAGTCTATGGGGAAGATCAACCTCAAAGTGCTTTGAGGTAAAAGTACAGACTATTAAGGACAGGCATGGCCTGATCTTGAACCTCCATATTTATTTACTCAATAAATATTTACTGTGCACCTATGATATGGCAGGCATGGAAGATAAGGATGGAACCAACTCCCCTCACTCAACTCCTTTTCTCAGCACAGAGACACACACAGCACAGACAGGACTCTGAACAATCACTGTATACTACAACTGTATAGACAACTGTGGGAGGACCAGAGGAGTGGAGAATGCAGGCTCTGTAGCCAAAAACATGAGGTCCAGACTTCTCAAGGTTTTGGATGATTGCCTGAGATGGAGGGATGGGGTCCTTTGTACTCCATAGCAGTGAAAATGAAAGGATGGAGTCTTGGTAGGATTCACTGGGCTGGGGGAAGAAGTAGCCTTCCCTTGATAGGGCCTAGAGGATGATGGAGCAAAGGGCTCTCACAGAGAGAGGTGTGAAATGGGAGAAGCACTAGCCACACAGGGCCTGGAGAAGGCAGTCAGTTCCCAGAGCACATGGAGGCTACTGTGTCACTGCCTCCACCATTTGGTAGGACCTTTATTTTCTCCATTCTGGAGGTTCAGGAAGAGCTGGTCCAGGTGTCACTCTAGTATTGTGGTGAGGAGGGCAGAGGCTGTTATGGTGGTTGACTCAAGCTGTTATCCTTCCTGCAGCCCCTAATGCTGGGCCCACAGCCCTGAGCTGGCTCCTTAGTCGCTCCTTCCTTCTGCTCCTGTGACTTCTGGGAACCAGGGTCTTGACTCAAGGGGCTCCAGATAGACCATGGTGGGGAATGGGGAATAGGGTGGGTGGGTGGAGGTCCATGACGAATTCTTGATGTTTCCAGAAAAAAAAAATAGATGCTGGCTTGCTCTGTGAGTTCTGGGGTCTCCGTTCTCCCATCTCTAAGATGGTGGGGTTGGATTAGGCAAACTCTAAGGGTTCTTTGGCTTCTCTTTCTTCTGCAGCTGGGAACAGGGAGATGGTGGAGGGAGGCTCTGCAGAAAAAGGCTGGCTCCACCCTCTGCCAAGGGACCCAAATCAGCATTTGCTGACATTTCTCAGGATGCCCTCAGTGCTGGTGACATTTCAGAGACTTGCTCCCTGGCAGTGCTAGAGGATACAGGGTTGACCCCAAATCCACTGCCACAGGCCCCACCCAAGGACAAGCCTCACATTCCAAATAGCAGCAAGGCAGCAACTCTGAGGTTAGTCCTGACTTTGCTAAGGGGCTAGAGCCCATCTTGAAAATGCTGACTGGGACAGGAGCATAGCAGGTCTGGGCCCAGAGCATTCCTCACCCCAAGCCTCAGTGTCTGCATCTATCAAATGGAGCCCATTTCCCTGCCTCTTTCAAGGGTAGTCTTGGGATTCCAACTACAAAAATGTGAGCAAAGGAAAGTGTTTCATAAACAAGTGTGAGGAGCTCTGATGGAGGTATTAGGGCCAGGGCTGGGGTGAGGGGGAGCAGAGCTTGGAAGGATTAATGGAATGCAGAGGCTTGAGGAACCAAGTCATATTCTGGCAAGAGCCATATGGTGAGTAGAGGCCAGCAGAGGGGACCCAGAGAATTCTGTGATGCTCTTGCTGATGCTGGCAGATAGTCACAGAGCTGTGGGCAATATCAGAACCAGCCACATAAGGAGGAGGCCCCAAGCCTTGTTCATTAGCTTCACTCTTCAGCCTTGAGAAAGGGAGAGAGGCCAGCTTGAGAGGCTAGGTCAAGGAGACCGTAAAGTGCCTGAGTTTTGGAGTCAGAACTAATTCTGGCCCCATTGATCATGAGCTGTGCAGCCTCAGGCAAGTACTTAACCTCTCTGAGCCTCATTTTTCTCATCTGTAAAAGGGTGGGGGTCTAGTAATAATGCGTACCTTGCATGTTTCTTGGGAGAATTCAAGAAGCTAATGTTCGTAAAGCACTTAGCATGGGCTGCCACATAGCAGTTGCTGAGTCGAGTTGCTTCACTGATAACCATATTAGTGGCATCAGCTCTCAACCAGGAGGCAGATTGGGGTTCACCAAGAAGCTTTTCCACCTCTGGTCAGCCTAGTCCATAAGGACAGGAAATCCCCCTCCCCAGAAGGTTTTTACACATTTAAATGTGGGCCAGACACCTAACGTGCTCCCAACTCAGTATGGTGGGAAAGAGGAAGAAAACTTGATTTCTAGTCTGAGTCCTAATTTGCTGATTGTGTGAGCTTGAATGACTATGTTCCTCAGTCTGAGTCTCAGTCTTTTCATCTTTAAACATGAGAGTAATCAGGCAAGGATTACGTATTGGTATTAATAACCATTAGGTGAATGGCTGATGGGGAAATGGACATTTGCGTGGTGTCAGAGTAACCCACAAACATAATTTACTAGAAGGAAGATGGGGAGGAAATCATAACTATCATCAGCAGGTGTCTATCTGAGCATTTCTCATGGTGGATGAATTTGATGTTCTACATCTTCTGATACAGTGCAAAATGAAGTATATGACATCGCCTCACATGTGTTCTAGCCAAGAATGTTGAACTTGAATTGTTCTAGCCTTTAGATCTAACTCCCTGTTTATAGGAAACACTAGGATAGTTTCACAACCTCAACAACAGCACAAGGAAGTAACCAGGCAGTTGGAAGGAAGGATATACTGTGGGAAAACTAACCTGAATATTTCAACGCATTAATGACCAAAAAAAACCAGGGGAATGCACCATTTTAAGCAATTTAATACACATAATGATCAGATGCTATCCCTGTATTGGATTCGGACCAACTGTAAAGGACTTCTTGGGGGTCATTTGGGGAAATTTTTATAGGTTCTGGGCATTAAAAGGGATGAAAATTTACTGAAATAGAAAAGGTAGAGATTGTTGGTTAAAAAACAGATCATAAAGCAGTATGTGTAATTCAATCACATTTTGGTAAAAAGATACTTGTATGTAAGAAAAAGATCTGGAGGGAGATGCATTAAGGTGTTAATGGTGGTAGGAATATGATGTTTTTATTTTTATATTTTTGCTTTCTGTACTTTTAAAATTTTGCACAATTCATATTTATTACTTCTGTAATAATAAAATGCTCTTTAATAAATAAAATGGGAATAATAACTGTGTACCTTGTAGGGCTGTAATGATGCAGTAAGATAATGCCGTGAAGAACAAGGCCTGGCATAAGCACATGCTCAATAGTTAGGTGCTGCTAAGATGTTTATGCTGTTCCACCCCCAGCCACCACTAGACAGAGCAGGCTTATTAGAGATGTTCTCTCTGTCCCCAGGTTCTGGCACAGAGCAGGGCTCTACTGATGTTTTCTGAAGAAATTATTTCCATTGGTCCAGCATTTGTTGGACATCAAGGGAAGCATGATGGAAATCGTGGCCTTGTGCTCGCATAGGTGTAGGTCCCCAGGGCCCCCTCCACCCCCTCCCATGAAACTAGAGTGTGCCCTCAGCTAGGTCCTTGCAATAAGCAGGAGGTGACCCTCTGCCAGTGAAGTAAAGCTGTAGTGATCTGAGCCAAAGGGAACAACCAGTTGTGCCCCCTCCCCAGACCATACTCACCAACTATTTTTGCCATTGGCCTCCAAAAGCTTCCACCTTCTTGACTACCCTAAATTCTGGGACTGGGCTAGGGGCTGGAGGTTGAGTCTGAGGCTATTCCACAAATATGGACTGGGATTAAGGCTAGCCCTACCATTGGAGGGGGTTCTTAGTCTGAGTGTAGCTTCCCAGATAAAGACTCAAAATTGGGACCAAGCTGCAGTCTGTCCACTTCCAGGGCCTGAGGATTTAGTCTAGGTCCGAGGATAGCCCCCTGTTGAGAACTGATTTAAGACTTGAGGTGTGCCTGGGTCGATCGGAAGCTTGCTCTTGGCTGAAAGCTGAAGCTAAGTCTGGTCCTTGATAAAGGGAGGTTGCCCCTGACTAGGGGACAAGGGCTAGGCTATTTCATTCTCTGTCAAGGGCTGGGAGCTGGCTCTGTAGTCAGAGAAGGAGTCTGGGAGGGGACGGTCGGGAGAGGGGATGGCAGAGCGGGACGCTGGAAAAGGGCTCTCCATGGAGAAACAGAGGCGCCTTCCGTGGCTCCAGCTCTGGCTCCGGCGTCGGCAGCACCCGGTAGGGGTGAGGATGGGAGAGGAACGTCCCGCCCGGGGGTGGGGGTAGGGGAAGAGGGAGAGGCCACGGGTGTGTGTGTTCTGAGGGCCCTCGGCACTGCAGAAGCGCGGTGCGGAGGGAGAGAGACGGGCGCCGAGGAGAGGCTTCCGAGGGGGTCCCCGCGGCTGGAGAAAGGCCCTGCGTGTGTGGATAGCGCCCCATTACCCCCAGCTCCACCCCTCCGAGCCAGCCGGGCTCCCCGCTCATTAGGCCGACATCTCCTCCTTAATAAAAAATACATGAATAAATAAATAATAACAGCCACAACCGAGCGGGAAACCGCTTGCCACTCTTCTGTTTCCCCAGCTCCTTCCTTCCAGTGCGGCCCCAGGGGTTCCCGGGCTGGCTCGGCCAGTAAAGGCCCTCCTCTCTCCCGCCCCGCAGTGCCGCAGGCATCCCGCGACTGGAAGGGGACCGGGCTGGGGCGGGCGCCGCTCTTAGGGCGACTGAGCAGGCCCATTGCGACCCAGACCTGCTCTTAGAGGGGCGTGGGACGAGAGAAATCTGGAGGGGAGTCTTTTCTCTCGACCTTCGAGGAGGAAGAAGCAACAGCTGAACCTATAGGTCCGGGTCTTTGGGTGGTCCCCAAGCACACAGACCCCAAATCAGGGAGAGGCCAGACACGGCGTGAGAGAAGGAAATGGAAAGTGGGACGTCTAGAGAGTTTCAGGGGCAAACGGGAGCGAGGACCTGGCATTTGCATAGAGTGAGGAAACCAAGTACTTGGGAAGATTACCTTTCTTAAAAGGAACAACAAAATCACTTTTTCTTCCTCCTGGCAGTCTCGCATTGGTCTCTTTATCCCTGTGTGTCTTGCACACACTCTCTGTCTCTCTCCAACGCCTTCCCTTTCACTGTCATCTCCTTTCTTACTCGGGTCAGAATGCCTCCGAGATGCGTGCCAGGAGCCACCTCTTGTTCAAGGTTGACAAGTAATTCTGCCCCGGGACTCTGGTTCAGGACCATGGAGAGCATCCTGTAAGGGAGCGATCCTCTCCCAAAATAAAACAAGAACCCTGGATCGCCTGTGGAGAGTAAGGGAGCAGGTGAAGTAGAAGTAGGGCGGGGGGGTGGCAAAAGAGAAGGTTATGGGCCAAGGTCATTCCCAGCCCGGTCCTCCTAGAATGCATGTCTCTGAAGTAGGACTCAGAATTTTTGCTGCCAGGGACCAAAGGCCTTGGTTCCTCCATACCCCCAGCCCCAGCCTCAACCACTACCACCACAGGCTGGGGAAGGAGAGGAGCAGCCTGTCCTTAGAGTGTGTGGTTCTGGAGCACAGCCCATGCCAGGAAGTTCTGGGAATCTTTCTGTGTAGAGTGCAAAGCTAAACACATGCACAGATCCTGGCACAGAACCGTGTGACCCTCGAGCAGATGTTGGGGAGGCTGTGTGGGGTATGTTGGGTGTTACAACCCTACGGGTGAGGGGGTGCTCAAGGGTAAGGAGAATAGGAGACAGGAAGCAGAGTTCTGTTAGGCTAGTTCATTCTGGCAGCTGCAGGCTGGGATTGGGGGTCAGGCAGAGCCTTCCCTGGCCCCAGCTCTGAACTAATGGGACCCAGGAGTCTCCTCTTCCCTCTAGCAGCTCCCTCTGGATGGAACAAGGAGCCAGATTTCAGGAGCAGTCCAGATGTTCAGGGGAAATGCAGAGAAGTGGAGCAGATGGGACCTGGGATTCCTGTGGGGGCTGGGGAAGGAGGGCAGCAGCTGGAGGATGTGCTGGGGCATGTACTAGAGCTAAGGCTGGCTCCAGCATGTGCCACGGCATGTGCCACACTGTGTGCGTAAAACATGGGGCTTGGTCAGAGAGCAGTCTAGGTCGGGTAGCCCTGGGTGCTTTCCCGGTACCAGCTACTAAGATCTGTCCCGAGCTGCCTCTAGCTGTGGCAAGGCCTAAGGGGTATACCCTCCCTGCCAGGTGCTGTGCTGGGATACAGAAGTGAGCAAGATAGACCTTGCCCCTGCTCTAGGAGAGTTCAGCCTTTCCCCTTAATGCAGGGCTCTGACTTCGGCCCAGGGAACCCATGTTTCCACCCTGAGCCCAGAGTGGCCATTCGTTTAGAGCTGGAGAAGAAAAGCCTTCCTTGCCCAGAGGCCTGAGTGAGATGGCCCACACTGTCCCTTCATTTTCTACCCCAGGAGACCAGTTCACCTTCCCACCCAGTGCCTCAATCCCTGGCCATGTCATTCCTGCTGTTCCTTGACATTTCTGTAGTTCTCGGGAAGCTGTGGGACAAGGCAAAGGGGTCTGGACACTAACGGCAGGATGAATCTAGAACTGATATTGCTCCTGCCTTCCCCATGAACTCAAGAACCCTAGGGCTTTTGTGATCCACCCCTACTTTGCTGCATCTGGCTGTGGCCAGCTCATCATCATCACACCAGCCTGGGAGAATGGTCATGAGCTCCACTTGGTAGAAGAACAAACCGAGGAGCAGAGAAGTAAAATCACGGGTTGAAGGCACACCTCTTCAGCAGAGCCTGTTTGAAGTTTGCATGGCTCTGTTATTCCTCAACTCCTCCTCTAGGCAATATGGTCATTCTGGCTCTGCACACCGGCCAGTTGTGCAGCACCCTGGACTAGTAAGTACTTTTCCTCTCTGGGCCTCCATTTCCCTATCTGTAAAACAAAAGAGTCTAAATAGGATTATCTTGAAGAGCTCTTCCCATTTTGCTGTGCTGTAGCATCGAAACCACCCTCTGTACTGGGACAGGGGGCAGTGGGGGTAGACTGCATGCTGATGGTCCCCTAACTGAGGCAAGGCACTGACCAATCTACCACTTCTGCCAGATCTGTGGGACACCCTAGGATGTCAAAATGCTTGGCTGGGGTCGGGGGTGGGGAGGATGGTCCTCTGTAGGCTGCAGTGCTAGGGTTGGAGTGGGGCTGAGGGAGCCCAGGCCCTGAGCCCAAGCTCTGCCTGCTGGGGAGGGAGAGCAGAGGGAGGTCTAGGGTGGAGAGTGGAGCTAGCTGGGTAGGCCAGAGCCATGTGGGCAGAGCCAGGCGGGCAGAGCAGAATGAGGCTCAAAGCTCCAGGGCTTTACAAATGGATTTTGCTGAAATGGAAATTTCCACCCATCCCTGAAATAAGCCTGGCAGTAAGGCCAGGTTTGGTGGGGGCTGCGGCAGCTGGGGACGTGGACAGGGACAAAAGCCAAACTGTCAAAGCCTCTCAGGCCTATCCACCCCTCTCCATGCCACCCAGCCCCCTCCTTCACCTCCTCCCCTGCTCAGGTCCTCCAGGCCCTCAGGGACCTGCTCATTCCTCCACACCTTTTTCTACCCTTCTCACTTTCTCCCTAGCCACTCCGTGCACTCTTACACCCCCTCCACACCTAGCACCCCCACCGCATACTCACTCTGGCTGCCTTTCACCCTGCATACCCCTCCCGCCTCCCCCTCCACCTCTCCTTCACTCACCCCACACACCTGACACTTCCCTCCCCTCCTACTTTATCCTCACCCTGCCCTTTGACCCCTCACCTGCTCTGCAAACTCCTCCATCCTATCCACTCTACCTTCTATACCTGTTCACATGCCTGACACTTCCCCACTCCTGTTCACCCCTCACGTCTCACACATCTCCCCCACACTTCATGTGCCCCCCTCACATCACTCTGTGGAATCCTCTCCTGCTCCTGACACTCCCGCACCCCCTACCACTCCCCTTGTACCCCTGCACATACCACACCCCTCTCCCATCCCTAACCCCCTTCTCACCTCCTTATAGCCTTCCACCATAATTCTAGGCCAAATATCTCCTGGGGAAGAGCAGTGCTGTAGGGTCAGAATCGTAGCTCAACGCCTCCTGGCTGGGTGAGCCAGGAGGTTCCCTAATTTCACTGCAACTGTCTCCTCATCTGTAAAATGGCGTTGACAACTGCTCCTGCCTCTTGGGATTGTTGTGTGGATTGAGTGGGCCAATGCTTGTAAATCCCTTTGCCTGGCACACAGGAGTGTTGATCATGTTTATTGCCATTTAGTAGTTCATTGATACTTTGGGGAAAGAGGTCAGAGGTGAAGTTGATAGCACAGGGCCAGAGTAACAGGATAAGAGCTAACTAGGCTGCTGGGAAAGGTAGTCAGCAAGCCAGCCTGCAAGTGGTGAGTTGACAAAGGTGAGTCGACGACAAAGGTGTGGCACTCTCCCTCCCCACCTCCCACCCCCAGATGGACTGAACCTGAGACACTCCAAGGAACCCGGACACCCTTTCCTCCCTAGGTTGCTGCCGGCTATTGCCACTGGAGGGCAACACACTATCTCCCATGGACAGTGGGGTGTGGAGTGCTGGGAAGGGAGCTGCCTTCCATCACCCAACAGGCTTTTCTAGGAGCTGGAGCAGGGAAGAGGACAGGGCACAGGCTGGGACTGGGAGGTCCCTGGAGGGCTCTCACTGGCTCCCTGCTGAGTGGGAGCGAATGGGGAGAATGTCAATGGAGGACAGAGTGCAGGAGCCAAATGGGGTCAGCAGGAGAGGTGTGGGGCTCGACTTGCTGTGGATTCCTTCCAGGGACTTCTGGTACTCAAGTCCTGTGTGGGAGTCGGGGACTGGCCTGGCCCCTCAGGAAATTGTGATCCCCGGAGACATTGGGATCCCCAGGACTGTGGGGAATGGGCTCCTTTGGCCCAGTGTGGAAGGCAGAGAGGAAGCCAAGGCAGGAGTAAGTGGGGAAGATCCTGAAGGCTGAATGAAGGGGCGACCACAGGTGAGAGACCTAGTGGCAGGACCCAGCGTAAGCAAGGGGAATCAAGAGGCTGATCTGGCTATGACCTGGGCAGTGCAGGGGCATGTGTGGCCAGGCTCCAGCTCACTCCCCTAGGGCAGGGCCCAAGGAGCACAGCCACATGCCCTCATCCTCTAATTACATGTTGACTTATTACCCATTATTAATTAAACAGGAGCGCTGAGCTGCTCCAGGCTTCCTCCTGCCCCAGCCCCAAGTGCTGGGCACCAATCTCAGAGCCTGGGCTGAGCTGAGCCAATGGTAGAAAGAAAGAGAGGTGGGGGCGTGGAGTTGCGGGGGACTGCCCCCACTGTCAGTGAAAGGGCAGTCACTGAGTGCTCACTCCGAGAAGCAGCCCTGGGTCTGGGGCCTGGAAGGAAGAGAAACGGATGGGTAGAGGAAGGGGAGCTTCCTAAGGATGGGGCAAGGGAGAGGGACGGAGAGCCCGATGGACGTGGGGAGCTGAGGAATGTGTGGAGAGTTGGCAAAGTCTGGAGTTTTGAGAGGCCAGGGGTGGGCAGGTTAGGGGTGGGTGACAGCTGGACCAGGGGTGGACTATGTCTCTAGTAACTGCTGCAAGGTGCAGAGCGTGTGCCTACGACCAAGGGGCTGCCTGTGATTGAGGCTGAGCGCGTGCCTGCAGCTCTGCACTTGCGGGCTTGTTCCTCTGAAACTGGGTCTTTGTCGCCGTCTTGAACACCCAGCACTGCGGGGGAGGGGAGGAAGCACCGGGGGATTGAATTACCTTTCAAATCTAAAGCCTGAATTCCTCCAGGCCCGGCAGGTGGGCGTGTGCACACATTCCCGAGAGCATTGTGGGATGTTGGCTGTCACTAGGGAGCCACGAGGTTTCCTTTCCACGGGCAAGGAGAAAGAGAAGCCTGTGACCCTGGAGAGGAGAAGGGAGCCAGGGAGGGAGAGAATATCTGACTTGGCCCCAGCCTGCAGCCCCTCAGACAGGACTAGGGAGGCCTTGGTTAGAATCCTGACACTGCTACGATCTAGCCACACGTGATGCTGGCATATGACAACCTCCCTGGTTTTCTCATCTAAAAAGAGGATAATAATAGTGATAACAGCCGGCATGAACCAGCCTTTGTGCCAGGCACTGTGCTAAGAATTTTCTTTCTTTTTCTTTTCTTTTCTTTTTTCTTTTTCTTTTTTTTTTTTTTTTTTTTTTGAGACAGGGTCTGGTGCTGTCGCCCAGGCTGGAGTGTAGTGGCAAGATCAAGGCTCACTGCAGCCTAGACCTCCCCAACTCAGGTCATCCTCCCACCTCAGCACACCCCCTACCCCACTAGTAGCTGGGACTACAGGCACCATGGGGTTTTGCCATGTTGCCCAGGCTGGTCTCGAACTCCTGGGCTCAAGTGGTCTGCCTGTCTCAACCTCCCAAAGTGCAGAGATTAAGGGCGTGAGCCACCACGTTCAGCCCAGGCACTTTATTTCTTTATGTCTTCATACAACCCTATAAGGTAGGTATTCTTAACCTCCCCATTTTGAAGACGAGAAACCAGGCTCAGAGAGGTTAAGTGATTTTCCTGTGTCTCACACAGCTGGTAAGTGGGAAGGCTGAGACTCTGTCTGACCCCGGAGCCTTGCCCTGAATAGCCTATGTTACCCATATATCAGGGGACAGGGGATACATGAGGAGTAAATGAGATAATGCACATAATGAAGTATTTAGAGCTGGGCACGGTGGCTCACACCTGCAATCCCAGCAACTTGGGAGGCCGAGGCAGGCAAATCACCTGAAGTCGGGAGTTCGAGACCAGCCCGACCAGCATGGAGAAACCCCGTCTCTACTAGAAATACAAAATTAACCAGGTGTGGTGGCACATGCCTGTAATCCCAGCTACTCGGGAGGCTGAGGCAGGAGAATCGCTTGAACCCGGGAGGTGATGGTTGCGGTGAGGTGAGATCGCACCATTGCACTCCAGCCTGGGCAAGAAGAGTGAAATTCCGTCTCAAACAAAAAAATATTTAGCCTAGTGCCTTGCACACAGTGAGTGCTCAAGAAATATACTGTTAATGTTTTTATTATTTATTCATCTGTACTGGTGCTCAGATGTTTCATTTTATGGCTGCTCAGGTGGCAGGGGGCTGAGGAGGGGATGGAGAGGCTGGTTGTGGGCATGGGAGAGGGGAAGTTAGCTGCAGGGAAGCTGTGGGGCAGGGGCCGGTGGGCTGAGATGGGAGTTGGAGCCTGCATGCAGAAAGCAGGGGAGGGTGAGGCGAGCAGAGTGGAGGAAACAGAAGTGAGTGACTACGTATTTACTTAAAGACTTTGCTCCGGTGAGCGCCTCATTGGCCAGACATCTGGTTTCTCTGGGCATCCCCAGGGAATGGAAGTCGGACAGTATTACTTCAGCAGCTCTGATGCCATCTACCTCAGGCTGGCTTGTACTCATGGGGCTCAGGATGCTCCCCTGCAGAGTGGGGACCAAGAGCTACAGCCCTGGTCTAGAGCTCACTGGGAGGAAGTGGGAGTCCCTTCTGGCAGCCAGTTGGTCGCTCTCCTCTCACCTGCTTCAAGCTAGAAGCAATGGGGTTTGACCCCTGCACACACTCCTCCTCCCCCTCCTGACCTTTCCTCCTAAATATGGTGGTGGGTGATGGCCAGGAGCTGAGGAGGGCACTGAGGAAATCCTCCTCCATGCCGTTCCCCTCCGTAGTCACTTGGAGAAGAGGCCTGATGGAGAGGGGCCCACCAGGCGGCTGCCCGGGGCACTCATCTCTAAGGGGCACTAAAGCTTCACTGGTCACCTAATGAGTTGGAGAAAAGAGTATTTACCAGGCACAAGTCGCTGTGGGGGTGGAGGGTGTTGGCAGGAACACTTCTATAAGCTGCTAGGTACAGAGGTGAGATCCCCAGGGGCTGACGGGTTACAATTGTTCATTAAACTCCCTTCCCTTCCGAGGGGGTGGGTCCTGGAGAACCAAAGAGCTTTGGTGAAGCTCAGTAGGACCAGCAAGGTTAGGGCAAGCAGTGAACTGTTCAGCAGGTAGAGGAGAGGGTGAGGGCTGTGAGCAGGCCCCCTTCTCTGCACAGTCTCCGCGCAGCTCCTCTTCCAAATAAATATTGAACAAATATTGAAAGAGTGTTGGTTTGAAGAGGCACCAAATTATTAGCCTGCCCTTGGCTCTAATTTCCCAGTCCAACCCCGTTGCAAAAGTACCATAATGATGGCTTTAATGATTCCCTTCCTGTCTTGGTTCATGCCTGCATCTCATTCATTCATTTATTCATTCTTTCATTCACTCACTTAACAAAGGTTTCCAAGCACCTGCTATGTGCCAGGCACTGTTCCAGGCACTAGTGATAAACAACAAACTGCTTCTTCTCTCCTACTTCTCACCACCTCCTGTGTGATTAAACCAGTAAGTGTTTAGAGTCTTGTGTGCTTAGACTGGATTGGGTGGGGGTGAATCAGAAGTCTGGAGCTCGGCTTCTACCCCAGAAAAAACCATTCCCTTGGGTGACAAGGAGCCATGGTAAAGGTACCATTTTTGTGCCTGTCCACAGCTTAGCCCCACCTCCCCAGCTTTTCTTGCCCTCGGGACCTGGTGTAGTCTTATAAATTCACTGGGTCTGGGAAAGGGTGTGTGTGTGTGTGTGTGTGTGTGTGTGTGTGTGTGTGTGTGTGTTTATGTTTTGATCTCAAGGAGGGTCTTTGCAGAGAGGCTGCATTCTCCCTAAGCATAGCTCTGAACTGGACAGCTGGGTGTGGGGATCTGGGTAGAGCGGAACAGCGGATGATTCTAGACTCCTCCCTCACACCTGTTGTACACCCCACCTGAGCCTCTCTGATGGGTAGGGTTGCCTACAGGAATCCAGCACCCAAACAGGAGACCAGGGGTTTCTCTCAATCACCTGGAGAGAGGACCTGCAGGAAGCCAAGAGGTAGGAGGGACCCTGGGACTTGACAGTCATATTCCCTGAGAAGTGCAAGATACAAGACATCCTTAGAGCACATACTCTCTCTCGCTCACGACTACCACCCTAGGGCTCCACTCAGCTGTCTGGACTTCCGCACCTAATTCCAGTACTGAGAGGTATGAAGAGGTCCAGTCCTGACAGCCTTGTCTCACCCATCCTACATGGCTTGAAGGGAGAGGGAGAGGAAACCCGTGAAGCCACTTTCAGGAAAGTGGCAGATCCCCTGCCCTAACCCTGGGTCCTGGGCAATGGCTGCTGCCACAGAGGCAGGCTGTGAGGTAGGGGCGTATATGGGGAGAACTGGGGGCTGGGTCTCACATGCTCAGAAAGAGGGGGCCTATGTCTGCACAGGCGTCCCCCCTACACTGTCTGACAGAACGAGATGCGTCCTTGCCGTCTCTATTTTTAGTCAGAACTGGAAGGAAAGGAAGTTCGAGGGCCAAGCCACCAGCCCCAGCTCCCGCTGCCAGCACCCACGCCACGTGGTGCGGGGGCGCTGGAGGAGCCCCGAGTCCCAGCTCCTCCGGGAGGCAGGCATGGCTCCCCTCCCACCTGCCAGCAAGGCTTGGGCCTGATGGATCTCCAAGCAAGGGGACATGCTCTGGGTTGGGGGCTGGGGAGGGAGCGCTGCCTCCTTTCCCTGCCCAAACACAGGGCCCTGCAGTAGGTCTTGCTGGCAAAGAAGAAGGGAAAAGAGGAAGACCCAGTTTGGTCTCCCAAAAATAGGACTTTGGTAGCTCTGAGGTGCTTTCTTTTGTAGGTTCTTTGAATGGAACCCTGGCTTCTTCCTTCAACATTTAAACATCTTGACCTCTATCAGCAGTGTTTGGGGCTGGCTCTTCCTCAATAGGAGGCTTGTATGAGGCAAGAGCCAAGAGACTCTCCTCCACCCATCCTTCTGTAGAGCTAGAGGAAGAGAGGGAGGAGTTTTTCAGTGTCCTCACTTGCCTAGGCAAGAGAAGGACTCCTTGGCTGAAACCCCACAGCTGCTACAGTCATTACTTGTGGGTCAGAGAAAGGCCGCCCAGGTGGCAGTAGAGTATAGCAGTTAGAGCTTGGACTTCACAGTCTGCAGACAGACCTGGGTCCAAATCCTGACTCCTCCACCTGCTAGCTGTTTGACATTGAGAAAATGGCTAAACCTCTCTGAAACGCTGTAAAATGGGGATAATTAAGGTACCTACCTCATAGGATTGCAAGGATTAATTTAGAGCATGTGAGAAAATGCACACATTATGTGCTCGACTATTTATGAAATTTTAAAAGCAGATTCGCTGCAGTCCTGGGTCGGAACCCCACTGTGTGGCTGATCTCTGGCCTATGTTGCAGAATCCATAGCTTTCAACAGATTCTTCAAGGGATCTAGCTACTCCAGACAGTTAAGAACCACTATTGACTAGTCTGGAAGTCAGGAGATGTGGGTGTTAGATCTTGTCTGCCTCTCACTCCTTGGGCAGGAACTAACCTCCTCAGTTTTTCTAGCTGTTCCATGAGGGAGTTAGACCAACTGAGATCTATGGACCAAGTGGGGCATTATCAGACTCTGTGGAGTCTGATGAGCAGTGATGGAGAGAGTAACCAGAACTGGGGCTTGGAGGGCAGGTTCCAGGGAAGTGGGAGAGGGCTCCATCTCACCCTTCCCAGGAGCCAGTTTGGTCCATCAGCCAACATGTCAGCCAGCCAGCAGACAGAAACTGAGCTGCATCCCTCCACCAACTCGGGAGGCTGTTGCCATGGCAACTTCATATTTATCCACTTTAGCTCCTAATTAAGGGGAAAAGCATATAACATATTGGATGTCAAGGAGGCTTTGTGAGCCTCAATTTAGCGGCCGTGCCTGGATGTCAAACTCAAGCGTGATTGCTGTTAATCACCTCCCAAATTACCAAGACAGGTCACAAAGGGAAAGGTCCCCAGCAGTGGGGGCAGCTGAGCCCAGGGGAGATGAGGTGGTGGTAGGGGCAGAAAGGGAGACTTTATTCCACAACATGACCTGGGGGTGCTGCTGGATAGATGCTGGCTCTGTGGGTGTCTGATTATGAGGTCTGTGGGAACAGTGGCTAGATCTGTTCTCACTGAGATCAGGGATCTCCACCCCAGAATCTCACAAACCAAGGCCCTTGGTCTGTAAAAATGGACTGACCAATTGATGAGCAAAGCGGCAAGTAAGGACCATAGGGTGGCCTCTGATGTCAGAAGAAAGATTGACAGATGACCAGGGCTGGTAAATTCAGGCTGACGTGTTATCTGGATGGATGGATGGATGGATGCCACATGGCAGATGGCAGATGGAAGATCCACTCAGGAGAGACTGGCTGGATGGCTGGATTCACACATTCATCTCTCATCTCCCAAGCAAATGCCTGGCCTCTCTACCCCTATTTGGGACCCAGGGCATTCTCAGATGCCAGTTAGGTCAGCCCCTGCTGTGGTTTTTCTTGCCTGCCAGTACAGGAGCTGTGACCCGAAGCCATGCTCCTTGGGAGAAACTTTGGCAGGTTTCTGGGGATGTGGGAGGCAGGGAGTAGAGACTGATAGAGTAAGGTTAGGAGTTGGGGGCACAGAGGGGAGGACATCAGCACTACAGGTAAGAGCATGAGTTATGGGGTCAGGCAGGCCTAGGGTAGAGTTTCATCTTGACTATTTACAGCTGTGTGGCTTTGATCAAGTCACCTCACCTCTCTGCTTCTGTTTTCTCATCTGTCAAGCTGGGATGATGATAATTCATACCTCATAGGGCTTTGTGAGGACTTAGCAAGATGGTAAATGTAAGGCACTTGGCACGGTGCCCAGCACATGGAAAGCCCTCAAGACAGGTAGGCCTGGAAAGGAGGAGCAGGAACATGGTGACTGTGGGCTGGGCCTGGAGGGAAGTCAAGGAGCATTTTCTCTGTGTTCCCTTTCGGTCAGGACTCCAAGAGAAAGAACTCACAGAAGGGAACCTTGATGGGAGGCCAGCTGAGAGGGCATGGAAACAACTGGAACTCACTGGGGCTGTGTGGGCTATTTCTCAGCCTAAGAGAGGACCATAGGGAAGGAGGCGCTTGTACTCAAAGTCTTGCTGTCAGATCCAGAAGGGTCCTTAATGGTGCCCCAACCTGGGAAATCATTAGAACTACCTGGATGATTCCATAAGCTCTACTCTATGGGGTTACCCCAGATTCCCTGAATGAGAATCTCAGGAGTGGGGCTTGGGATATTGGTTTTGAAATCCTCCCAGGATGGTCTGATAATCAGCTGGGTCTGGGACTTACTGGTCAAAACCAGAGGCCCCTGTGCATCAGCACTGGGAAGAGCTGCAGGAGGTGTGGACAAGCACCCTTCCAACACATCACTTTTTATATATGGTATTGGGGTTCTGCTTAAAAATTTGCATTTGAACATAAAAAAAGATCTACAGCTAAAAAGTTTGAAAAACACCAATTATGATAATGGTAATAACAATAATTACAGCTAACATTTATTTGTCGTTTACTGTGAGCCAGGCACTATGCTAAGTGCTTCACATGGGTCATCTCTTTGAATCCTCTCAGTAGCTGCAGAGGTGGGTCCATTTGTTTATATAGAAGAGGAAACTGAGGTTAAGAGAGGTATGTCAAAGGTCACACCTTATTAGTGGTAGATCCAGGATTCTGGGCTTCTGATTTCAGGCTGGGCCCTCTTCTTATTCTACAGTTGAGGAAACGGGAGTCCCAAAGAGGTAAAGTGACTTTTCCAAGGTCACGAAGCAAGTTAGAGGCAGAGGAGGATGAGAACCCAGGAGTTCTACCCATCCTCCTGCTCTCCAACCTCACCCTGAAGATGCACTGGGCAGAGAAAAGTTAAGGACAGGCTGATCTGAGGGAAAGCATCTCAGCTCCATCCCTCTGCTATAGACAGAGTCGTGGAAACAGCGGGTGGAGTGGAAGGGGCTTGGAAGTTTCCTGACTTGGAGGGACAAGGAGAAGCTCAGGACATGGTGACCATGGCCATGGCAGCCCTGCTGGCCTGGTAGGAGGAGTTGCTGTGGCCTGGTTTCCACAGATGTGGGCTGCAGCCGTCCTGTTGAATGGGAGGCTATTAAGGGAAAATGCTTTGCAAGGAGCTGAGCAGCTGGGAGAGGAGATCATCAGAACTCTGAATGGGGAACTTTGTCCTGTCAGGCTCTGGCAGGCGCTTGCTCCCTGGTCTGTGTCAAGGAGACTGGCTGATCAAGAGGCCAAGGGGAGCTACCCCAAGAACCATTCCCTCCACTGCCTTCCTGTCCCTGGTCCCCACCCCCACCCCTGTGCTGCCCCATATCCAGGGTGGCCTGGGGGTTAAGAGCACAGGCTCTGGGGACTGACACCAGGGCCACATTCTGTAGGTGTGAAGCATGTTACTGAAACTCTCAATGCGTTAGCGTCATCATTTGCAAAACGGAACTAATAAGAGTATCTCCTTGTAATGCTGTTATGAAGATTGAGCGAGAAAATGGAGTTCATGCCTCAGTGGACTGGTTACTGTAGATATTATCTCCAGCTGAGGAATCACCCTTCCTGGTTTCTTTCCATCTCAGGCCCTTCCAGGGTGCAAATTCCTCTCCTGGGTCTCACCCTCTCTCCTTCCTTTCCCCAACAACCAGGCAGGGGCTCAGGACAGGTCTCCTTGTGGAGGCTGCATGTGGAGAGAAGGAAAAGTATCAGCAGGACCATCCCAGCAGGGACAGCTCCCAGGAAGGAGAACAAACTCTAGCCTTCATGGAGCATCATTGCCTATGGCTCCACTTCGACTCAGGACACTCATCACACAAAGCTTGCATGTCTTCTCCCATCCAGGCCTTTGCCGGGGCTGTTTTCCTCTGCCTGAGACACTCTTTCTCCCTTTTGCCTGGCTACCTTTGCCCAGCTAACTCCTATTTGTCCTCCAGATGTTAGCTTATACAAGCTCACCTCCAGGAAGCCATTCCTTAGACCAGGGTGTCCTCCTGTGTGCCCTCACCCTAGCACTGATAAAGCACCCAGCCCCCTTCACATTAGGCCATGAGTATCATGAAAGTAGGCACCTTGACCTGTTTACTTATCCCCCAGCCCATAGCACAGGGCCTGGATTAGAATAATCAATCTATAAATATTTGTTGGATATTGAATGAGTGAATGAAGTGAATGAGTGAATGTGTGAATGGGTGAATGAAGGAATGACTAGGTTCCCTGGCCCAGGGTGGGACAGGGGAAAGGAGAATGTCTGGTAGGATGAAGAGAAAGCAAAGTGGATGCTTCCGACAAGACCGTAAACACATCAAGTTTAGGGCCTTCTCCAGGACGATGACCAAACTGACCCCCTCTTGGGACCCTGTCTTGAAGTTAGGCTACCAATGTCTGTAGTCACATCATGATCATAAGTTAATGTTTACTGAGGACCTACTGTGTGTCAGCCACTATGCTCAGCACTCACACACACACACTTACTGTGTGCTACCTCACTGAATTCTAAAAGCAGCTCTTTGAGACAGGTACCATAATTGTCTTCATTTTACAGAACAGAAAACTGAGGTTCAGAGAAGTCAAGATGCCTTGCCCAAGGCCCATCCAGCTAGCAAATGATAGGTCTGAAGGTACGGTTAGTGGTCAGGCATGTTTGCTTGTTTCTAGAGCTATGCCTCTTTGCCACCAGGCCATCTTGCCTTCCTTGTAGGATGGAGCGGAAGTCACCATTCCTCCCTCCCTGGAAGTGGAAGTTGCTGGGAAACAAAGCTGGAGAAAGTTCAGACCATTCAGTTAGCTTTTGGTGAGCAACCATGGCACACTGGGCCCGTCAGGAAACACAGAGTTGGCAGCCAGCCCAGTCATCCAGCTCCCCATCTGAGCAGACAGACCGACCCCAGGAAGAGGGGTGGGTGATGACAGCAGACTGGTGGGGTGCCAGCCCATGCGGTGTTGATGGCTGGTATTCGTCACCGGGTGGCTCAAGGGTGGACGGTGGTGGGCCCAGGAACGGGGCATGGTACACAGAGCTGTTCTCGGTGGGGCTGCTTGGATGGCTGTACATGCTGGAGGCTTCACCACTCGGCGTGTGCCGAGCCCAGACATGGCTCTTTGGCACTCAAGTTACTAACAGAGATGACTCCTTTTCCCATTGCCGCAGAGAACGTTTTCCTGCTTTTTAGGCTCAGCAGAGCACTCTAACTTGCTCATTCTCACCCAACAGCTGTAGGATCCCAAGCTTTCAGAGTGTCCTTCTCTCCTGACAACTGTAAGCACCAAACTTTCAGCAGAGCGCAGAGCCCGTTAGTCTGTGGGAGACCCTGGGGGCTGCTTTCCCTGATTGTCCACCAGGCTGGAAACAGGCGGCCCATTAGGCTCAGCCTTTGGTCTTGTAGAAATTACCCAGTGAGGTGTGAGGAACAGCGATGATGGGGCGGCCCAGCCAAGTGCTAATTTCTTGCCATTCTTCAGGAGAAGCATGGCCTCTTAGCTCGGGCCCAGCAGCTGGTGTCATTGGGGCCAGTGGCTGGGAGCTGAACATAGCAGGAAGAACCCAGACTCCTAGACTTAGAGCTGGGACCTTGAGCACTCAAAAAGTGGGGGGCACCACCCTGAAGTTCCCATGGCTTGGTGGCTTGGCTCAAGATGGCAGTCCTCTAACCCTCAATCAGCCTTGTCTAGGTGCCATGGGGCCAAGCCAGGGGCTAGATGTAGTGCCAGGGCAAGTGATTGGCATCAATTGCAGTTAGGAGGTAAAATTGTTGTTGGAGAAGGGGTTGGGTCAGGTGAGAAATAAGGACTGGGAAGGAAGTTGGGGGTGGACTTCTCTCTGAGATGGATATTACAGTAAGAACCAGGGTTGAAGTCTGGGATGAGTGATGGATTGGTTAAGATTAGATTAGGATTGGGGTTGGGGTTGGAAACGATATTAGGATTCTAATTTCTCTTAGAGTTTGAGTTGGAGCACTTTGGCTTGATTTTGGTATGAAGGGTGGGATTAGGGTTGAAACTGTAGTTGATGAGGCTTGGATTTAGAGATGAGGAGAGGGTCCATAGGGTTGTGGCTAATTGTAGGTTTGCTGTTGGTATGAGGCTTGGTGTCAGAGTGAGGTTATATTTGGCTCAGAGTTAGACTTGGAAGTGATTGGGAAATGAAGAGAAGCAAGTTTTCTCTTCATCTACCGGGGTGTACACCTCCTGAGCAGGTGGAAAACCCAAAGGGAGAATACTGGGGCCTTCTCAAAAGATAGCTGCCATCTACCTATCACCTGTCTCATCCATTTACCTCCACCTTCCAACCCTTACTCCCATCTCCCCTGACTTCCTTCTCTTGCTCTTGGGCAAAGCCAAGGCTCAAATGCTGTCTCCTTACTGATCGCAGCAGACGTGACTGTCTGCGGCCCGTACCATACCCTTTTCCAGGCAGCTGCTTATTGCAGAGTCCTACAGGCTGGAAAGTGGAGCTGAAAACAAGGCATTCTGGGTAGATCTCCATCAGCTGGGCCCTCATCCTAGGGGTGAGTGGGGACATGGAGTGCCCCCCCACAACTCTTTCCTGGCCCTCGCCAGGGCCCTGACCTCTCTCCTCCTTTCTGCAGAGGCCCCAGCCCCTGCATGCCTCCTCTCGCTTCTCAGGGTGACAACCTGACATCCTCCAGCACTCAGCGCTGGGGTCAGGCTTTTAAAGCTGTCACTGGGGAGACTGTGGCCCCTCTCCCCCTCACTTCCCTGCCCCGTGTCCCTTCATGCAGAAACACGCATCAGGGCATGAAGCAGAGGACGTGGATGGCACTGTGATGCCTTTTAAATGCAGGCAATTAGTGGCTAAATAAAATATAGAACGAGCATCTCTGCCTGTTTCTGGCAGGCACTCACTAAAGACTGCCAGAGTTAGGGACCTTGGAAACTGATGGGGGAAGAGAAGAGAGTGGTCCCAGTCCCCTGGTGTGGAGTCTCTTGCTGGGATAAAGTTGTAGAGAAGAAAGCCTTGCAGACTCAATAAACCTCTTAACCTCATTGAGGGATGTCTTAGACTGTTTCAGCTGCTATAACAAAATATCATAAAATAGGGAGCTTAAAAACAATAAAAATTGATTTCTCACAGTTCTGGAGGCTGGAAAGTCCAAGATCAAAGTGCCAGCAGATTTGGTGTCTGGCAAGGGCACACTTCTCCTAGATGGTGCCTTTTTGCTGTGTCTTCACATGGCAGAAGGAGTGAAGGAGCTCTCTAGGATCTATTTTATTAGGATACTAATTCCATTCACGAGGGTTCTGACTTCCCAACCTAATCCCCTTCCAAAGGCTCCACCTTGGAGGTTAGGATTTCAATATATGAATTTGGAGGAGATGAACATTCCGTCCATTGCAGGGGAGCACTGGGGGTCTTGGGGGAGAGTCCTGCAGAATAGTGAGAAGCAGAGGATAGTGGCTTTAGAACATGACAGGCCTGGGTTTGTACTCCAGCTTTGCCACTCACCAGCTGTGTGACTTGGGCAGGTAGCTTACCCTTTCCAAGCCTCAGTTGCCTGGTCTGTAAAATGAGGTAATAGTTGTACCAATCTCTTAGCAATGTTGTTGGATTTAAATGAGGTACTAAATGCTCCATACCCCTCAAAAAAAGACCTTCCAGAAGGGAGTAAGGCTGGGGCATGAAATAGTTGGAGATATTGCTGAGAGGTCCTGGCACGGATGAGAACTCAGGTCATGGCAGCTGAGCAGACCTATTCCTGGGCCAGGGGCTCTTTCTGTGCTGAAGCCCCCTCTCAGGTGTTCCAGGAAGAAACAGGTGGTTAGACTCTGACCATTAGAGCATGAAAGAGAAAGAACCTAGACCTAGTGATTCTGGTAGTAAGTTCCCTACTCAGTCCTCCTCCCTGGCACCCTCCTACTGGAATGCCATGCACAGATAACCACCTTGGATGACTTAATGTCCCGGATCCTCAGTTTCCCTGCATGCCTTTAACAAAAGCATGTATCTTGACTCCAGAGAGCCCTTAACAAACACACTAGCTGGTAACACCCTCACAGAACTCGGGCACCTTGCTTCTTGTTTAACCTGTTGGTCTCCCCATACTGCTCCCATGCTGAGTAGGGCCCTCTCTGGGGTGCTTCTCAGGGGATGTGGCAGGAGTCATGAGGCAGCTTAGCAGACTGCAGGTTGGGGAACAGAAGAGGCCAGGAGCTGGGAGGCCAGTCACTTGGCTTTTGCTCCCACATGGTCCCCCATCCTGAGCTCCAGCTCAGCCCTTTTCTTTAAATAAAAGGAATGACGTCATCCTTGTGCTTAGCTGCTGAGCTAGAGGGAGGTGATCTGAGATACTGTGGAGGGGAAGCAAGAGGAGCTGGGGCTGGGGGTGGGGAAGCCATGGGACGGATGAAGGACAGATACCGAGTCCCCTCTGGGGATACCTTTGTGTGTGTGCATGTGTGTGTCTCCTGGGGTCCACCCATGTGTGTGTGTTGGTGAATGGGCAAACTGCAGACTCACAAAATGTTAATGCTTAGATGAGACTTCACGGTACTGCTAGAAAAAAGGCTCATAGGTAACATGGTGGAGTCAGATCTAGACAAGGTTCTTCATGTTTCTGAGTCTCAGTTTTTGCATCTGAGGGGGTAACAATGATTTGGCCTTGCAAGCATTTTGTGAAAGGATTGGAAGAGAGAATGGCTGTAAGTACCTGTTACATGGTAGGTTCTCAAATAAATGGTGCTATTAGGAATATGGGCAGAAGTAATGCTGGGTAGCAAAAGAACACTGGCTAGCGTCAGGAGGCCTGCTCTGGGATCAGCCCAACCCTTCCTGGCCCGAGTCCCGGGCCCAGGCTCTGCCAGGTCAGGGAGTGCATGGTCCTCCCCAGTAATTTCAGTTCACCTGCCAGCAGCTCCCCTCTGAGTCCTGGGAGCTGCCTCTGCTCTCCTTCTCCAGGCACAGCCCTGGATCGTCCCGCAGAAGCCCTGAGTTCTGTTTTTCCCTGAGCTTCTCGGAGGCCTCTCTTCAGGGTCTGCTCAGGCTCCTGACGGCTCCTTCCCATCTGAGCTCTCGATCCTTCTCAGGGTCCCTTTTCTTCTCCCTCCCCCAGGCTCACAAATGCCTCCTCTCCTTTTGCTCATCTCTGCTTCCTTTCCTCCGGGTTCCCTCCCTGCGAGTGTTTGCTTTTTCCCTCAGTTAACCCTCCCTTTCTCTTTTCCTATTTCTGTCTCTCCTTGTCCATCTCTGATCTCTGTCTTAATTCAGCCTCCATCCCTGCCTCTCTCTCCTTCCCTGTTTCCCTGTCACGCCTTGCTCTGTCCTGTCCCTGTCTCCGATAGGAGCTCTCTCACTGTTCTGTCTGCCAGCCCTGTGTATTTCTCCATCTCACACATGTTCTGCTCCCTAAAACATGAGTCCCAAGCCTTGAATAAAGGCCCGAGGGGCCAGGGTCAGGCTAGCTCTCCGGCAGAGAAGGGCCCCTACCCCCACCCCCAGCCCTCTTCCTCACCCATGTGGGGTGCAGCCCTGGCTTTCTGTGCTTCCTGAGCACGGGTGTGTGTGGGCCGAGGGCAGAAGGCCCAGCTTGCCTGTCATCTGGAGAGACGTGTGTGCAAAATGTTAGTTCTATGGCTCTGATTCAGCTCCGGGGCGGCTCACGGAGGGGGTGATGGGGACCCGGAAAAGGGAACTAGCTGGGCTGAAGTTGGAGTCCTGGGACTTTGGCAGAAGACTTGGGGATGCCTGGAGAGGACCCTGGGTGGGATAATGGAGGGGTTAGGTGGAGGTCGTGGCACCTTGGGATGCAATTGGATGGGATGAAAGTGAAGGAGGTTCAGTGAAAAGGGCCTGGAGGGGAGAAGGGGCATTTGGTGTGATGAAGGGGACACTGGCTGGAGTGATGAGACATTGCATGAGGTTTGTTCAAGGGATGGTGAATGTGGATGAAGGGGATGGGTCAGAAGGAGGCATTAAAGGAGGTGAAGAAAGCTGGATGTGGTGAGAGGCCACTGGGTGGGCTCCTTGGAGCTCCATCTACCTGCTCCTCGCCTGTCTCCCCGGCTGCACCTAATGGCAGGCCTCTGCTCCCAGTACTCACTTTGCTGCTTCTAGCCCTCACCTCTCAGTCCTGAGGCTTCCCCATCTCTCCTTTCCCTGTGCAGTTTTGAGTTGCCAGAGGTCCTCCCTATTTAGGACATTCCCCTTAGAGATCCCCTTATCACTGTGGTCTGGCCCTGCAGGTGGTTCTGTGTTTCAGGGTTGACCCTGTAGAACTGTCTGTCTGTCTGGTCCAGAAAGAAGAGCCTAAGTTCCCCCTTGCCCTGGTCTGGCTGATCAGCAGTTCTCACCTGAGGAGGAGCTGATGGTAGCTCCTGAACCTGGGTCTGTGAGCAGGGTGTTCTGCTGGTGAGCATCAGAACACGGATGGAGCCTCCAACAGTCATTAAGGCTGGCTGATGACTTCACAGGGAGTCCCAACAAGTGCCAGGGGCCAGTGTGTGTCCAGGCCACAGATGGCACATAGTCACCTGGAGGCCAAACTCACCTGCTGCTTCCCCTCCCCAGGACCCTGCAAGCCTATGTCTGCATCCACCGGGTCCTGAACAGGACCACTATGACCCTTTGGTTTTGGGGGAGAGGAGAGCAATTTCAAATAAATGATAACAATAATAATATAGGTAAAAGCTTTCACTCATTGATTGCTCACTCTGCTAGGCTATGAGAAAGCTGGACATTTTTAACTCAAAATCTCCCCAACCATCTGAGGTGGACATTGTTTTTATACCCACATCACAGAGAAGAAAAAGGCTCATAGGTCCCCTTCATCACACCCAATGCCCCCTTCTCTCCTTCACAGAGAAGAAAACTGAGGCTCAAAGAGGTCAAGTCATGTGCCTGGATTCATAACAGGGCCCAGATTCCTCCACAGCTTGCACTTTTAGCCCCTGCAGGCCCTAGGTAGCCCCTACAGTCAGTCTTCTCTGGTGGGACCCTGGGAGGTGTGAGTGGGGCAGGGATGGGTCCCAAAAATTCCAGGAAGACGCTCATTCCAGGCTACAGCTTTGGAAGGGCTAGGTGCCTGTAGCTCCTCCCCCAAGGTATGCCAGGGCACAAGAAGCACGACCAGTCCCACAGGGCCTGAAGATCCCGCCCCCCCCCCCCCAACCTCCATCAACACCCTCAGGAAGTTGCTAATTGTTTGCACTTGTAGCCAATGGAGGGCAGGTGACCTAAATGTAGGCCACTTTTCTGGGCTGTAGGTAGAAATCCGGGGTGAGAGTGAGGGGCTGTCCAGGGTCCATTCCTGCTTTATCAGCCTTGCCCTACAAGCTGCAGGACCCCTGCCAGCCTGTGGAAGTGCACCAAGACCCTCCCCACGTGTCTCCGTGTGGGTGCGCTGGGCTGCTGTGTTCCTGAGGCACCGGTGGGTGCGTGACGATGGCAGCTCCCACCCAGCAGAGCCGCGAACAGAAGGGGAGAGCTGCCGGCAGCTTTAAATAGCTCCTCACTGTATCTCACTTGCTGAAGTCCCATCCCCCCCTCCAATACTGGCTGTCCCAGGGAGGGGCTGTGAGCCCCAGAAATGAGGCCAAGACAGAGGGGCTCAGCCCCCAACTCAGAAACACCTACCAAGCAACACCTGCTCAGCGCTATGCCTGAGGCACAGCCCACTTTTTTCCTCGGGGGCAGGAGGATCCAGGAAATCTCTTAGGGATTGTGGGTTGTCAGGAGACAGGTTTCCCTGGGCCTGCATCTTGGCTGGAAAGATGTAGCAGGCAGGTTTGTATTCAAGCCTTCCCCTAAAGGGGACACACTGGTCACCTTTCAAGCCCAGGTATGGCCCTAGCCGTTCTGACACTGAGAAGCAGCTCACTACCTGCTGCCCCCCAAGAGCAGTCAGTGGCAGCCCCCTTGGTCATCAGCTCACCTCCTCACCCTGGCCTGCATCTCTATGCACAGTCCTTCCACAATCTGACCCTCCACATTCATTTCTCATCACTCTCCCCAAGCTACTTACCTCACTCGAGGTCCTTCTTGCTGTTTCTCAAACATGTCCAGCTCGTTCCCACCTCAGGACCTTTGCACTTGCCATGCCCTCTGCCTGGAATGCTCTTCTGTGGCTTTCCCCATGGCTGGAACAAGAGCCACACTGTGATTTGTGTGGGTCCCAGGCACTTGCCTTTGTGGGTCCCTTCTTTCATGAAAATATATACAAATTATATTTTAGCACTGCATTGGGATAAGCATGGTTATGTTAAAGAAACTATTTTGACCGGGCACGGTAGCTCACGCCTGTAATCCTAGCACTTTGGGAGGCTGAGGCTGGCAGATTACCCGAGCTCAGGAGTTCAAGACCAGCCTGGGCAACGTGGCAAAACCCCGTCTCTACTAAAAATACAAAAAATTAGCTGGGTGTGGAGGTGTGTGCCTGTAATCTTAGCTACAATCTTGGGAAGCCAAGGCACGAGAATTGCTGGAATCTGGGAGATGGAGGTTATAGTGAGCCAAGATCATGCCATTGCACTCCAGCCTGGGTGACAGAACGAGACTCTCAAAAAAAAAACAAAAGAAAGACGGAAACTATTTTAACCTATAGTTTCTTTAACCTAAAAGTTCATTGTTTTCTTCTGATTTTAAAAGAAATTAAAATATTTTGAGGGCCCCTAAAAGTATTGTGGGCACTGTGCTACTGTCCTTAATGGAGAAGTTGGCCCTGGTTGGATCCTTCTCATAATTTAGGCCTCAGTTTAAATGTCATCTACTCCAGGGTTCCCCAACCCCCAGGCCACGGACTGGTACCACCTGAGCTCTGCCTCCTGTCAGAGAATGCTTTAGATTCTCACAGGAGCGTGAACCCTGTTGTGAACTGCGCATGTAAGGGATCTAGGTTGCATACTCCTTATGATAATCTAATGCCTAATGATCTGAGGTGGAACAGTTTCATCCTGAAACCATCACCACCACCCCGACCCCCACCCTGGGTCCATGGAAAAATTGTCTTCCATGAAATTGGTCCCCGATGCCAAAAAGGTTAGAGACCACTGACCTACTCCAAAAGGCCTTCCTTGAAGCCCGCATTTAAAATATCTTCTGGCCAAGCATGGTGGCTCGTGCCTGTAATCCCAGCACTTGGGAGGCCAAGGCAGGAAGATCACTCGAGCCCAGGAGCTCGAGATCAGCCTAGGCAACATAGTGAGACCCCATCCCTACAAAATATTCTTTAAAAAATAGCTGGGCATGGTGGCTTGCTCCTGTAGTCCCAGCTACAGGCTGAGGTGGGAGGATCACTTGAGCCCATGAGTTTGAGGCTGTAGTGAGCTACGATTCCCACCTCTGCACTCCAGCCCTAGTCTGGGCAACAGAGTGAGACCCTGTCTCAAAGACAAAATATATCCCATATCCACTTGCTGGCCCATTACTCCAATTTAGTTCCTTCACAGAATTTACACCATCTGACAATAACTTATTTATCTGTTTATTTGTTCCATGTCTCCTGTAACTAGAATGTAAGCTCTATGAGGGCAGGGACTTTGTCTTTCCACTGCTGAATAACCTGTGCCACCAGCAACAAGGTCGATAAAATTGGTGAAAGAATAGCCTGAATTGCTTGACCAGAATATAGAATCCCTCCTCTCAGCCTCTCTAACATCTGTGCTCTTCCTTACTGGGCCCCCTCAGACTTTACTAGGATGGAAGGAAGAAGGGAATTCATGCACAGGCCTCAGACACAATCCACTTGTCCTCTCAGAACCTCAGTTTCTTCATCTGGAAAATGGGAATAGTGCTGACCGATTCTGAGAATGCAACAAGACAGCATACGTAAAGCAAAAGACCAGCCCACCGAGAGGGTGCAGTAAATTCAAGTTTCTTCTCCCCCTTCTCACTGTCCACCTCAGAGATTGTTCTTGGCTAAGGCAAAGTAACCTCAAGGCCTTGAGTCCCAAATACCTCGAAACACAGTAGGTGCTCAATAAACATTTGCTGGTTGCTGGTTGACCACGTCCCTCCTTCCCCTTCCAGCAAAATCTTAAACAGAAGCCCAATGGAAATTCACAACATCGTCTCCTCTTGCTCTCTTTCTACAAATACTTACAGAGCCCCTACTATATAACAGGCACCATGCTGGGCTCTGTGGAATCAATAATAAGTAGAAAGAATATATGGTCTCTGTCCTTCCTAGAGCTGGGTCCCATAGTCTGGTCTAGACAGACATTAATCAAATAACCACTTCCATAGAACTACAATTGTGCTAAACACATCACAGAAGAGGCTCACCTGGCTGTGAGAACACATGATTGGAGAATTTGACCAGACCAGAAAGGTTGGGGACAGCGTCCCTGAAGAAACAATGACTGACCTGAGGTCTCTAAACAAGTTGAAGTTCATTAGGCAAGGAGCCTAACTGGGCAGTAGGAGCATTCCAGGCAGTGGGAACAGTATGTGCAAATGCCCTGTGGCAAAAGCTATGCTAGACAATGAGATGGACTGGAGGGAGACATAGGTGGCCATGTGATGTAAGATGGGCTGTAACGGTGGACAGTGGCTGCACTGGGTAAGACTTTGTAAGCCACACTATGTCATTTTCTCTTTGTCTACAGGTTCCTCAAATGATTTTAAGTCATATGATTAGGTTTGTATTTTGAAAAAATTACTCTGGCTGCCTACAAAATAAAGATTTACAATTTATTTATAGATTTATAATTTATAACAAAAAGATTCCACAGTCCTACTAGAAGAGGAATGGCAAATATATGCCATACTTGTCACAATTCCCTATTCTCATGCCCAGAGCAGACAGCACTAATCAATTACAGCAGAGGTTCTCAAAGTGTGGGCCTCAGACCAGCAGCATCAGCATCACCTGAGAATTTCTTAGGAATGCAAATCATCAGACTTCACACCAGACCCCTTGAATGGGAAACTCTAGGGGTAAAAGCCAGCAATCTGTGGCTTAACAAGTCCTCCAGGTGATTCTGATGCACATTGGAGTTTGAGAAGCACTGAACTATTGTATAACACTTTCCTATGATGCCCCGTGCAGCATCAAAAACTTCAACACAGCACTCTAGGCCATCACTACTAATAGAGGCTACTTACACAGAGTGCTGGGCTGGGGCTCCTCAGAGAGGGCTGCACAGACCTAGGTCTGGAATTTGAGAAGCTAAGACCCTGACAAAGACCTAAATTTGGGCAAACAGCCAAGTGTGCCAGGAAAGAGAGCACTGGACGGAGTCTGGAGATCTGGCCTCCAGCCCCTGCTCAGCCCCCTG
The DNA here is from genome assembly GCF_028885655.2 of Pongo abelii. NCBI lineage: Eukaryota > Metazoa > Chordata > Mammalia > Primates > Hominidae > Pongo > Pongo abelii. The sequence continues at coordinate 150,142,685 of NC_071989.2, forward strand.
CTCAGTGGCAGCACAACCTTAGGAGCCTCTTCTCCCTTCCAGGTCTCAGTTTCCCCCATCTGTGCATTGAAGAAAATTTCTCTGTTCAGCGGCCCATTCTCCTGCAGCCTCCAAGCCAGGGTGAAGCAGATGGACGTGCAGGCCCCGGGGAAAACCCCTATAAATCTGCCTTCCCACAGGGGAGTGGAGCTGGGAGCGCAGCAGTAACAGAGATGTTGCCCAGAGCTTGCAAGAGGCACACATGATTCAGCCCTGCAAGGAGGCATCCATCACCCTGGGCAGCCAGCGAGGCGGCAGGAGAACCACGGAGGGACAGTGTGGGAGTGAGGGAGTGAGGGAAGGAGGAGGCGGGGCTCTTAGCCCCGTTTGCTCTACCACTTTCCCAGACCCGGGACCCATTAACAGACAAGAGGACTCTAAGCGCAGAGACAGGGGAAACCTGAGATAAAGAGTGGGATGAGCGGCAAGGAGTCCAATTCCATGAAACCATGCAGGATGCAAATTTGTATCCTGAGATTTGTAAGTAGCTCCTCAGATTACTTGTGAAGTTCAAGCCCATGCCCCTTCCCTCAGGTTAGCCTAGGGTGGGAGAGGCCCCCGTGCCCCCTCCTCCCTAAGCAGGGAGCCCCCACTCCCTAGTGACTTCCCTCCAGCCAGCTTCCCTATAGACTCCCCTGGGATCGCACAAATCCTGAGACTACTCACAAGAATGCCTCCTCCACATCCACACTCATCTGGCTTCTTCTCAGCTCACATGTCTCAGCCCAAATGTCACTTTACCAGAAAGGCCTTCCCTGATGAGCCATCTATCCCCCACCCGCCTGTGACCTTTTCATTGTCCTCATAGCTCAGATCACTCTTTGGAATCCCCCATTGATTTGCTTCCTGGCCTATGGTCATCTCCAGCATCTTCCTGGGATGGAAGCTCCCTGAGGGCAGGGGCCTCCCTGTCATATTCTATCACCTGCCCGTAGAACAGTATTTGGCACAGAGTGGGTGCTTCACAGAGCTCCCACTTACCATGTGCCAAGAACTATTTGAGATGATTTGCATACATTATTTTATCATGTCCCAACAATCTTGGAAATAGAAGGTATGATTATTTATCATTTTTCAGACGGAAACACTGAAGACAGAAAGATAAGTGATTTGCTAAAGGTCACACAACCAGGAAGTGGTAGAGTCCCTGTTTGGGCCTAAATCTGTCTGACCTCAAAGCTCAGAACATTTGGAATGTAGGAGCAAAGGGGCTATCAGAAACCTTGCAGAGGGCCGAGGGGGTACTGTTGACCCAAACCTCCCAAGTTACTGCTAAGGAAGCATCAGCCCAGAACCAGGAGGTCCCTTCTAAAGCTGTTGTTACTTAATTTAGGATTTCTAAAGGGAAGTCCTGCTTTGCACAGCTGCTGTCCAACTTCTGGAATTTGTTACCCCCAAGGGGTCTTCACAAGCTGAAAATAGAATGGAGTTCAGAAAGGGTTGCACAAAATTAATGGATGACAGGTCCCCAGTGGCAATTAAAGGAAGCGAGAGATGCTGGGGGTTTGGGCCTAGACGTTTGAGGTCAGCATCATGCTGGGGACTGCCATGGTCTCCCCGAAATGGGTCCCAGGTGCCCCAGCAGAGTGAGCCAAGCCGCAGGCTGGGAAGCAGGGGGGAGGTGAATGATGTCAACGTCCCCGCCCACTCTCTGGCAGGATTTGGCCGCCTGGCTGCTTCCTCTTCCCATCCCCAGGCCCAGCTGGGCTGTCAGGGGTTGCTGACTCACTCACCTGGCCAAGATGGCCAATTTGCACATGTTCTCAATATTTTCTTTGCTATTTTTTTTAAATAAAATGCTATTTTTGCAAAGTCTTCATTACTTCCTAATTATTCATACTCCTTCCAATTATTTGTCTTGTTAAATACAAAACTCAATAATCAGCTCACTTTTCTCAGATTACTTGTGAAGTTCAAGCCCATGCCCCTTCCCTCAGGTTAGCCTAGGGCAGGAGAGGCCCCCATGACCCCTTCTCCCTAAGCATGGAGCCCCCACTCCCTAGTGACTTCCCTACCACCAGCTTCCCTACAGACTCCCCTGAGATCACACTGCATTGTTCGGCTGTCCTGGCATCCCCACCTCTCCTTATCTTCCCCTCTCCATCCAGAGCTTCTCCCTCTGTGCTCTCTTCACCCACCCCTCCCTTCTCCCTCCCTTCCCCCTCCCTTCCTTCCTTCTATCAGTCTATCCACCCTCCTGTGGCCTCCCCCTCTACCTAACCAAATTATTCATCCTCCTCCTCCACCAGCCCCCTCCTTCCCCAGACTCCTTTCCTCTTTACCTCCCCTCCCCTTCCCAGCACAGCACCTTCACACCCGGGAGCTACCCTCAGAGCCTCAAGGGTCTCTCTCACCCTACCCACCTCCTCCTGAAATATCATCCACAGGCCTCAGTGATGCTGCACTGCTGGCTGCTCCAGCAGGTGGGTGCTGCGGTTCTCTCCACTGATAATTCATTACCCCTAGCCCTGCATAATCCTCCTTAAATTAGTTAATCCCTGAAAACTCACTTCTTCAGGCCCAAGAGCAGCAAGGAGGAGCGGGACGAGTCCCTAAGACTATAAATCCCTAGAGTACTGGGGCCAGGATGCGGTCCCTCTTTCAGCCACGCTGGTGTCAGGGATGAGACTAGCAGCTCCCCACAGATCCTGCTGACAGGCCAACTTTATGGAAGCCTTGGCAGGGACAGCAGCCCCCTCTTATCCCAGGTAGGGGAGTCTTGTGGCCACCAAGGGGTAGGTGGCTATGATGGGGGAGTTGCTGCTGGGCCTGAGCCCCTTCTTCAAAATAACAGGCACCCCTGGGCTCTCTGGTGGGGGCCTGATTTCTGCCTGGGCTTTTGCCGCTGCAGTTTCCAAATGCTCAGGCACCCGCATGTGTGTCCACGTGGCCATGTTCACAAGGCACACGCATCCACCTCACACATCTCTACACACTGTATACATCAGAACAGGGCTTCTCAAATTTGGGTGCACCAGAATCACCTAGAAAGCCTATTTGAGTGCTAAGCCCCACTTCTTGGGTTTCTGATTCAGTAGGTTTGGGGAGGGGCCTGAAAATGTGCATTTCAAGCACATCAAGTGCTGCTGATGCTGCTGGCCCGAGTACTACACTCTGAGAACCACTGCTCTAGAGATGCCCACATGTGCATACACACAAGAGTACACGTTCGTGCACAGAAGGTTTTGCAAAATGAGGAGTGAAGCTACTAGGAAGAACTGAAGCTGTGAGCTGTTTGGGGATTACTCAGCCTAAGAACACAAACTCTCAATATCATTTTCTCTCTCAGTCTCTGATTCTTGCTACTTCTCCACGGTCTCTGCATTTCTGTGTATCTCTTTCTCAGCCCCGCCGCCACCCAACTCCCTGCAGCCTCCAGGTGTCCTCCCAGCCCCTTTGCACACATGAGCTCATCCATCTCCATCACCCAGCAAGTGAGTGGCAGGCAGGTGAGAGAGGAAGAATACAGAACAGACTCAGCTCCCCGCGAACAGGGAGCTCACTCACCATGAGAACACAGCCAATTATTCCCCCTGTTCTGGGGGATAATCATTAATGCCACAGGAAATTCTAAACAAATGATTAAATCATTACTGGGGAAGACGCAGCAAGCCTGTGCCACCATTAATCCTCCCTTGTACTGTTGGTTTTCAGAGAGCTTACCTGGGAAGTGGGGAAGAAAGGGGCAGATGGGCATCATCACAGACCTGCAGCATCACCAGCAGCCAGTCTGTCAGGGGCCAGCCCTAGAACCACCTTCCCCTCTCTGAGCTGCACACCCAGCAACTGTCCAAGAGCCCCTCTTGCCCTACCCACGATGAAGACTCTGTTCCTGCAGCCCTTCATGATCTCATGCCTCCTGATGAATCGATTTATTCAGTTGACAAATATTTACTGAGCACCTACTATGTGCGAGGCCATAGTCTAGGGACTGGGGATAAAATGGAGAACATGACAGATGAGGTCCCTGTCCTTGTGGAGCTCACAGTCTAGTGGGGAAGGCAGATCATAAAAAAGTAAATAAGAAAACAATTAACAAATGTGGCAAGTGCTCAGGAGGAAACAAACAGGATACTCAGTGTTTTGAGTGGAGTGTATACTTAGAGGATCTCGGAGTCCCCCTACACTCTAACAAACAGCCTGGCAGTCCATACCCATCTCTTGGGCCTGCGGATCATGTTTTATATGAACATCTGCAATGTCTGAGCATCCCTCTTCTTATCCTGAATCCCCATTATGCTATCTTTGGAAAGATAACAAATATCTATCTATAACAGCCACTGTTTTTTAGCACTTACTATGTGCCAGGCATTGCACAAAGCAAGTTATGGTCATTACATCATTTCATCTGCAGAACAATAATAACATTATGAGGTGGGTGTTTTTTAATCCCCATTTTACAGATGAGGAAATGGAGACCTGGAACATTTGAGCCATTTGGCCAGGTCATACAATGGGCAACTGAGGGTTCAACTGATGTCTGAGTCCTGAGCTGGGTCATTTCACCCCTACCTTGTCCTGACTCCCAAGAGAAACATGACAGGGCTGTGTGGGCTTCTCAAGATCTATTTCAGGGCTAAGAGGTGCAGCTGGGTCCCTGTAGAGATGGGGCTGCATTAGAGTTGCCCAGCCAGGGCTGGTTACTGGCTCCTAAATTATGGTAAGTCCAAGTCTCCAAAATGCAGCCCAGAGAGGAAAGCGACTTGATATGGCCAGGGCAGGGTCCCACTCACTTAGGGACCCTAGGCCAGTCCCCTTTGACTTCCCCAGCCTGTGGGTCTCTGTAAAACCCAGAGAGACCATCAGCCCTACCTCCTGGCTGCCCCTCAGGACCCTGTAGCCTCCAGAGGGCTCCTGTAAGTGTCCCCACATGCCCTCCACCTCCTGCCCCTGTGGTCAGGCCACACTCCCTAGGGCAGTGGGGCAGCCTGAGGCAGACAAGACCGGAGCCTGGGGCTGAGGTGACTAATCGGCTGGTGCTTGGGAGGCCATGGTGAATTATTCACACAGATTCTGTGAATTATTCACGTTGTTATTATTTATTTTTCAGATGCGCCATGGCAGAGCCTCCAGGCCCATGTTCAAAGGATGACATAACTCCTGACTCCTGATCGCCTTAGTCTGTGGAAAAGGAGTCAGGCCTCACTCCAGTCTCACCTGGGAGTCCCAGGGAGCAGGCTGAGGGCAGAGGGCTGCTGCCTTGGGGCAGGCTCCTGCAGGGCCCCAATCCTAACACCAACTAAGCAGTAATAGTCGCCACTTATTGAGTCTTCGCTGTGCCCCAGCACTGTGATCCCCATTGACAGGCTCAAGTGAATGTCACAACTACCCTGTGAACAATACTGCCAACCCCATTTTACAGATGCTGGGACTGAGGCTCAGAGATGCCGTGGCCCTTGTTCAGGGCCGCCAGTTAATAACTGGGACTCAGGCCCATGTCAGTGGACTCTAAAGCCAGCAGCAGCCACATTGCATGTGTCAGTCAACATTGCACCTGACAAAGTCCTACGGAATCCCTTTGCTGCCCCAACTTGCCCACCCCCACCTGCAAATCATGCTGAGGGCAGGCCACGCCCAGTGCCGCCAATGCTGTCAGAGGAGCCAGCTCCCCATCTCCATGGCGACAGGATTCTCAGCAGCCAGAGCTGAGCTGGATCTGCCTCTGAGGAGTGGAGGTGGCCTTTGCCCATGGAGCCCCCCAGGTGTCTCAGGCTTTTAGCAAGTGTGATTCAGGGCTCCCCTAGGCACCCCACAGCTTCACAGAGCTCCCCTGCCTTCCCCCAGATGCACACAGAGCCCCACTCCTCCCTCACAGAGCTCTGATGGAAGAAGCCATCTCCAGCCTCCGTTCTGCACTCCTTCCCGTGGCTCACCTGCTCTCTAACCTCCATCCCCCTGGCTGCAGCTTCCTCTCCTCTCAGAATCTTCCTTCCTCTGCCCCCATAGCTGCCATCTGGAGGAGACAAGATGGACATGTGGGCTCAGCCCTGGGAAGGCCCTCAGGGCCCCTTATCAAGGTGACTCACAGAGATACCTTCCTATCCTGGGAGGGTGCCTTTGTCTTCCTGCCACCACATTCATTCATTCATTCATTCATTCATTCATTCATTCATTCATTCAATAAATGCCTACTGGGTGCCCTTATTCAATAAATACCTACTATGTGCCAGGCATTGTTTCAAGGGCTAGGGAAGTGGACAGCAGCAGCAGGGCTACCTTGTTAGGGCCCCTCCCATCCCATAGTAGCCTGGGCCTGCCTCCCAGGACCTGTCTATCCTAGCATAAGCAAAATCACAGGCAAACTGGATTTGAGCCTGACTCTTCCAGTCCCTGACTCTGGGTGACCTTGAGCTAGCAGCTCCTCCTCTCTGCCTTTCCCCTTTTTAAAATAAGGGAGTGAGACCAGAATCTGCTTTCTAAGGCCCCGCCAGGCCTGCTTTTCTCAGGTGTCGGTAACTCAGTAACTGGAACAACATAATCATTTCCATCCTACAGCTGTGAAAGTCAGAGCGTTGCACGTGCTTCATCTCAGGTGGACTTAATAACTGTCCCTCTCTTCCCAGCTCTGTGCATTTTAAAGAGGAGTCTGGGGATGTCTCTGCTGCTAATGGTGGATTTCAGTTGCCAGAGAGGAAAGAAAACAAACATTTGCAGAATGCTTGTGCTTTCCTTGCAAATGTTCTTTATTAATCTTTGCAGAGGTAGAGTCCACTATCCCCGTTTTACAGACAAGGAAACTGGGATTCAGGCCACACAGCCAGTAAGTAACAGGGCTGGGATTTGAACCCAGGCCCAAGACAACACATGCTCTTGCTGCTGTACCCGGCTGACTGAGTTGGGCCCTGGGGATGGAGTGTGGCTTCCTCTTCCAAAGCCTGTGTTGGAGCTGGAGGGAGGGCAACTAGTCAGCACCTCTTCCAGGGAGTTGGGTGCCACTGATTTGATTTCCACCTTCTCCACCAACCAACAAGGGGACACCTTGGGCCCAGCTTGCTGAGATCCAGGGCCTAGGAAGTCCAGGTTTATATTTACCCCCAAAGCAGCCACCTCGGCAGGGTTGGGACTGGATTTCCTCTTTATCTCAAAGCACCTGGACTAATTCCAGGTGGGCAGGCAGGTGGGGAGAGACCTTGGAATCTGGAATGCAGGGGCGGGGCCATCTCCTGCCCTTGCCGCACCCATACTCCTGGCCCAGTCAATGACCTTGCAGGCTGGATACCAGCCTGGGCCTTTCCCCAGTGGTCCTAGGGCAGTTCTCCAAGTGCAGGTCTTGGATCACCAGCATCTGAATGGGGAGTGGGGGAGGGGGGCTGCTAATATAACCAGGTCCAATTTGCATATTCCTTTAGACCTCCAGAACTGGGCATGGTGGGGATCCTGCTCAATATGGCTTCCCCCATTCTGAGCTTCCCCTAAGCTCAGAAACTGCTGAGCTAACTGCAGAGCCCAGGCTCTGGGACAATCCTGAGTTTGAGCCACTGACTAGTTAGGCAGCCTCTGACCAGGCGTTCACCTCTCTGACCTCAGTTTCCTCAACTGTAAAATATGGATGATTCCTGTACCCTCCTCACAGTATTGTTATGAGGATCATGCTGGACAATGTAGATAAAGTGCTGAAGACACTATAGATAAAGGCCAGTTCAAATTACCATCATCCCTCCCCACTCATTCCATTCCCTTCCAAGCTGATGACCTGGGCCCTGGGGCTGCAGTTCTGGGAATACTGAACTTGTCCAGCAGGTTCTTGGCTTTCAGAGCTGCAGCAGGCAGCATATCTGGTTAATCTCTAAACAAAACTTGCCCTCCAACCACAGTCAGGTGTACCTGTTGGTCTCTCTCAAGGCTCCAGCTGAAAGCCAGCTGTCCAGACCTTTATCTTGGATAGAATGGAGTGGTATGGCCCTTGCTGGACTCAAGGTCAGACGCAGGGGTCAGAGAGGGCTGCCTTGTGGTCTCGGGGACAGAAGATCTTGGGCCAGGCTTGTGCTCTGAGACCTGAGAAGTGGCATGGCTGCTGGGCCAGCTACCATTTAGGGAGAATCTGAGTCCCAGGCAGCTTACATCCCCTATCACACTTCCTCTCACCCCTGGCTGGGGTAAATACTGTTATTGGTTCTGTCTACCGATGACAAACCCAAGGCTCAGTCTTCTGCCTAAAGTCATTGAGCTGGTAAGTGGAAAAGCTGAGATCTGAACCCAGATCTGCATGATTCCAAGGTTCCTGTTAGTGCCCAGTATGTGATACCACCTCCCTAAAGCATCATCATGATCATTGAGCACTTGGTGAGGGCCAGGTTCTGAGCTAAGTGCTCTATATGCTTTTTCTCATTTAACCTCCACAGTCGCTGTCTAAGATAGATACTATTATTATTGTTCGCATCTTACAGGGAGGGAAATCGCCAGGCAGAAAGGCTAAGGACTTAAAATAACTTAGCTTGGCTCTTTCACTATTACATCTGGGGTCTGGGGAAAGTAACTTTCCCAATTATTAATCTTCCGTGATGGTGCTTTACCTCCAAGTACCTCTCTGCCTCACCCATGTCTGCAACCGTTCCCTCTTTTGGGGGGTCTCCTTACCCCACCCATGCTCCCATTCTGGCTCCTCTGAACCTGAGTGCAGGATTGCAGATGTAGGCCCCACTCCCACCTCCAAACAAGGAAATACCCTTCCCACTGCCTCCAGGCCCACTGGGAATCTGCCCCTAATTGCATCTCAGGCTGGGAGGCTATTAGCCTGTGATTGCATCCCCAGTGACTGCCTTGCCCCCTGGGTCTTCACTGTCAGCTTCCGTAGGGGTTTGAGATGATGTCAACAACTCCCAATCCCAGGGCCTGGCCAGCTCTGCTCCCCAAAACCCCCACCATCCAGTTCTAGGTGGGCTCCTCCAGGGAGCTGGGCCTCTTTACTGTGGGCCAGCCAAGAACATGGGCCTGAGGAGGGTGCCCCGCCATGAATCACAGCACATGCATGTCTGCACACACATCACAGGCCCTGCTGCTGCAGGATCCTCACACTGAACCTTTCCCCACTGCAACCCCTCTCCACCTCCTGCCAGCTGCCTCCCCTCCACCATGGGAGGACAAGGGACTGGGAGTTAGGACTCCTGGGTTCTTTTCCTGGCTCATACTCCCTCTGTATGACCTTGGCCAAGTCCCTTCCACTGTCTGGGCCTCAAAAATAGAGGATTCTTCCAGGCATGGGGGCACGTGCCTGTAGTCCTAGCTATTTGGGAGGCAGAGGCAGGAAGATCGCTTGAGTCTAGGAGTTCAAGGCAAGCCTGGGCAACATAGTGAGACTCTCTCTTTAAAAAAAAAAAAAGGGGGATTGGGATTCGTTTCAGTTTTCTCTATGCTTCTACCAGCAGAAAAGAAAGATTACCATTGGATAATTCCTGGGGTTTCCTTCCACCAATATCTAATGAGTCCTAGGCACCATGCCAGGCATTGAGGATTCTAGCAAGGCAAGTTCCTGCCCTGAAAGTTACAACACAGAGTGATCAGGGCTAGTATGGAGGAAGCACAGGCAATGGCGGTAGGGGTTGGGGGTGCCAGCAGTGGCCCTGGGGTACCTACCCAAAGGAGAAACATTATCTAGCTTAGAGGTATAGTCTGAGAAAGTTTCTAGTTTCTGAGACCTAAAGGATGAGGAAGAATTAGCCATATAAACAAGGATAAGGTGTGGGGCTGGACATGGAGAATATTCTAAGCAGAAGGAACAGGACTGAGAAGAAGCCTGGAGGCTTTGGTGTCAAGAGCAGAGGCTGGAGGGTAGACAGAGGCTGGCTTGAGAGCTTGGACTTTATTCTGAGGGCATTGAAGAACTACAGAAAGAATTTAGGTAGGAGGGTGATAGGGCTGCCGTTTGGAGGGAGGATTGGGGCCCAGAGAGGAGAGGGAGAGAGACCTTCAGGGAGGCTACCAACCATCTGTCTTACCTCCCCCAAGTGTGGGAATAGTCCCTCCTGTCTGTCTGTGTTAGAAGGGGAGGCCAGGCTTTGCTTCCTCTCCTTTCCCTCTACACCCCCACACTTCCCTCTCTTAAAGCTTACACACACAGACACTCTCATACACATGTGTGTGCATATACACAAGACCTGCTGCAGATCCTCTGGAGGGGAAAGGGCAGAGGTGGCTTTGGGGAGGCGACACAGAGCCATCTGCCCCAAGGGAGCTAGAAGAGAAGGGGTCTGGAGGTTTGATACCCAACTGAAGCTCCACTAGGGAGAGCACACTCCCTGCCACTTGGTGCAGTGACACCTTTCCTTTCTCCCCTCTCCCCTAAAGGGTTAATCCCATCCTGAGCCACGGAAACTGGAGCTGGGAGTTTCACCACCTTATCACCACCAGAGAGCCTCCAAGATCCTCCTTCCCCTCCTTCTCTCTCCTACTTCTCCCACCTCCTCCTTTTTCTCCTAGGTGCTCTCTAACTCCCTGCCTCCCTTCTACCAGGGCTCATCAGAGCCTGAAACATACTGTGTGTGCATCTGTGTATGGATGTATGGGTTAGGAGGTTTGGTATGTGTGCAAGAAGCACAAGGAGGTGCCCACCAGCCACCATCAGGAGGTGCGCCAGAGGGCTATGCAAGGCTGAAAGGGATTCCAGGAGGATTCAGAGATTAGAGAATTAAACATCTTGCTACAGCCTCCCTTGAGCCTGGAATCCTTGTGGCTCCAGCTGCATAAAGAGCTCAGCTGGGCCAAGCCAGAGTTGCAGGGGATTCCTGGGCTCCTTCTCTTTACCCTGCCTCCTGCTCCTCAAGGCTCCCTCAAGCCCCTTCCCAGACAGGGACCTGGGCCACAAGACGCCTCCGCCCCAGGGTCCCCTCAACCCCTGTGCCTCTTCCAGGCACCCTCCAGGGGTGGAGTGCTCAAGCCAGACTCTTCAGCCAGCAATCATCAGAATTCCAGCCCTGGCCACAATCACTCCTGGAAGGCACATGTCCATTTTTCTCCATCTCTGCAGCCCAGGCCCATTGACCTCCTCACTCTCCACCCTCACCCCTCTCCCTTCCAGTCCCTGCACTGAAACCAGGCAGATGTTTCTATAAGAACACCCATGTCACTGTTCTCCTCAGTATCCTACAGTGGCTCCACACTGCCCTCAGGATAAAAGCCAAACTCCTCCGCTCCGGCCTCAGCTCCCATTGCACAAGGTCCTCGGGTCCCTGCTTGCTCTCCCCTCCAGGCCTGGACACTGATGGTCTCCACTCTCAGAGTCTCCGTCACTCATTATCTCCAGGCAAATCTCTCTCTCTTCCTCAGGTCTCAATTCAGAAGTCAGCTCCTGTTGGAAGCCTCTGACCACCACTGAGGCACCCCCTTTATGGGCGTGGGTTGTCATGGCCCCCAGCACTTAGCCTGCCATAGCACTGACCACACTGTACTGTAAATAAATGCCTGTTGAACATATTCAGCCCCCACACCACTATATCAATAAAAACTCAATCATGTATTCCAAGTATATGAAGAAAGGAATGAGGCAGGAGAGAGGCGGGGTGGCAGTACCGTGCTGCAGACTTCAAGTGCCAAAGACACTACTGCATTTATAATAGTTGCAGCTATTACTGATTTTGTGCCAAGTCCACACCAGCCACTCTGCTAAGCATGATCTCATTTCATTCCCCCAGCAACCTTGAGAGAGAGGCATGATTGCTATCATTCCCATTGTATAGATAAGGAAACTGAGGCTCAGAGGGATTAATTTACCCAAGGTTATACAGCCAGAAGGAAGTCCAGGCTAGATCTTCCTAAAGGTTGGGGTAGGGGCTTTAAGGTGGGTAAAATGCAGCCCACTGAAGAGGCCATGTATCACCTCTAGATCCTCAGCAGTCCTGGAGAAGAAATCACTAGAGTACCCCATCTTCCCCTCACACCAGGAGAAGTTCTGCTTCTCTTGCCATCTGGTATGAGGTTCCTGAGGACCTAGGGGAAAAGTGTATGACCCCACCCTGGAACCTTCCAGGAGGTGTAAGAGAAGCAAGTCCCTTGTGACATCCTTGTTCCCACTAGTGTCTCTTTCCGAAGCAGGATTCTGAGAAGTCCGGAGTACGTCCCCTCATCATCAGGGCAGGAGGTAAGGTGCTGAATTTAATAGCAAAGCAAATTTTGCTGGAGAGGAAATGAGATTTCTTTGTCAAGGTGAGTGTGTCTGGGAGAGCCAGGAACGGGGTGGAGTTGGGGGATGGGGGGACTTTGGAGGGGCTGCAAAAGGGAAGTGTGGATCTGGAATTATTAGAATGTTGATTATGTCCTCTTGATTGTGAATGAAATTCTTCACCTTGGGTTTCTGGACCAGGGGGAAAGCTCCCAGAGCTCATTTTGCGGCTGATGAGAGCAAGAGAGACGGCAGGAGGGGGCAGAAGACTCTTGGCTTAGGGAGAAATTAAATTCCTCCTAAACAAATGGAACTGGACAAGTCTGACCACCACCATGTGAAGGCAGAGCCCTAGGCTGACATGAAATCCCCTATGGAAATGGGATGGAGACCCCTGGCTGGGTAGGGAGTGGCCCAGAGGCTTGACTCAGGCAGCAGAGTACAGCTCCAATAATAATAGCTGACATTACTGAGCACCTTCCATGTAGCCAGAGCAAATGAATGTGCATGTATTATCTCATTTAATCCTCCCAACAACGCTTGCAGATAGGTAGTATGATCGTTCCCTTTCTGCAGATGACAACACTGAGGCACAGAGAGGACTGAAGCTTGTCCAAGCTCCCACAGCTGGAAAGTAGAGGTGCCAGTCTTTCAGCCCAGGCAGCCTGCACCAGCACCTATCCTTTGAGATTTGAAAGACGCTCCAGCTCTCCTACTTTCTTTTCTTTCTTTTTTTTTAAGACAGTATTTCTCTTGCTCTGTTACCCGGGCTGGAATGCAGTGATGTGATTGTGGCTCACTGCAGCCTCAAACTCCTGGGCTCAAGCAATCTTCCCACTCATCTTCCAGAGTAGCAGGAACTACAGGTGTGTGCTGCCATACCTGGCTAATTTTTTTATTTTTAATAAGTCAGGGTCTTGCTATGTTGCCCAGGCTGACCTCAAACTCCTGGCCTCAAGTGATCTTCCCACCTCAGCCTCCCAAATTGCTGGGATTACAGGCATGAACCACTAGGCCTGGGCTCTCCCACTTTCTTCACTACCTCCCTGAGCCTCAACTGCGTCATCTATAATATGGGGCCAGTAATCGTTGTCAACATGAAGAGCTGTTGTTAGGAGCCAATGAAATAAAAATAAATTTAAAACAACTTAGTACAGAAATAGCATTCTCTTTGAAGCCTTGCTCTCTGCCTCCCAAAATGGGAAGTGTCCCTTCTTATCTGGCTGGTTGAGGACCTATGACACACAGGTGCTGTTCTAGGCACTGGGAATAGAACAGTGAACAAAACGGACAAAAATCCCTGCCCTTGTGGAACTTACAATTAGTGGGAGACAGATCATAAACAAGACAAATAAGTACATTATATCCTATATTAGAGAAGGTAAATACAATAGAACAAAACGAGGCAACAGAGGAGGAGTTGGAGCGCTGATGGGAAGGGCTGCAGTTCAAACAGGGCAGTCTGAGTTGGTCTCACCAAGAAAGTGACTTGAAGGACTCAAAGGAGTGAGCAAATATTCAGGGGAACAGCACTGCTCAGGAAGAGGAAATGGCAGTGCAAAGGCTCTGAGGTGGGACTGCACTGTTCGTGTTACAGGAACAGTAAGGAGGCCAGAGTAGCTGTGTTAGCAAAGTAGGAATTGGAGTCACAAATTCCGAAGGAAGTACAGCTAGTGTAGGGTCTTGTTGGTCTTTGTAAGGACTTTTAGCTTTTATCTGAATGAGACAAGAATCTATCAGAGGGTTTTAGGCATGATCTGATTGATGTTTTAAAGGTATTGCTGGGACAGTGGTATTGAGACTAGACTATAGGGGGCCAAGGGCAGAAGCAGGGAGGAGAGTTAGGAAGCTATTGCAAAAACCCAGGTGAGAGTAGGTGGCAGCTTAGTTCAGGGAGGCAGTGACAGAGGCAACGCTGAGAGGTCTGATTCTGGATGTGTTGCGAAAGGGAAAGCCCCCAGGATGAGCTGATCATCAAAAGTGAGGAATGGGAGAAAGAAGGAATCACCGTGGATGATTCTAAGGATTTTACCCTTTCCACCTCTCAATTCCTGAAGACCCATCCCTTCCTTTTAAAATCCAGCTCTGGCTGGGCATGGTGGCTCACACCTGTAATCCCAGCACTTTGGAAGGCCAAGGCGGGCAGATCACGAGGTCAAGAGATTGAGACCATCCTGGCCAACATGGTGAAACCCCATCTTTACTAAAAATACAAAAATTAGCCGGGTGTGGTGGTGCGCACCTGTAGTCCCAGCTACTCAGGAGGCTGGGGCAGGAGAATCACTTGAAGCTGGGAGGCGGAGGTTGCAGTAGCCGAAGTTGAGCCATTGCATTCCAGCCTGGCGACAGAGCAAGGCTCCGTCTCAAAAAAAAAAAAAAAAAAAAAAAAAAAAAAATTCAGCCCTCTCTCTCAGGGCTCTATTGGAGATCCACTGCTTTCATCCCTCTCTCTTTCCATTGTCCAGGCATTTGCCTTACAGAGCCCAGAGGACCCTGGTCAAACAACTTGACCCAGGGTATAAATCTGCCTCATGGCCTTCTGGGGCTCCCCCAGTCCTTACCCTGGCTCAGAAGGTCCCATCACAGTCTGCCGTCCACCTCAGCAGCCCCTCAAGGTCCCTTGCTCCTCCTGACTGCAGTACCCCTTTTCTCGCTCCCTGGAACTGGCTCTGCTCTTCTGTCTCACCCAGCTGCCCACCATGCTGCCCTCAGGTCTCAGTGGGAGCATAACCACCCCTGGGAAACCTTCCCTGACCTGCTATTCTGGAGGAAGCCCCTGATTCCAGGCTCTCAAGCCCTGAGCCTCTACCACAGGGTTGCATGTCTCTTTCCTTGTGTGATTATTTGATGAAAGCCTGTCTCCCCACGTGACTATAACCTCCATAAAGGCAGGGCCCACCTGTATCGCTAGAAGCAGACAATTCACCAAAAGAGACATTCAGTGGATCTGACACGGATCCTTAGGCTTTTGGTAAATTAACTTTCATTGACCTAAAGCCTCCAGCTGCTAGGTAAATGTCTGGCACATAGCAGGTACTTCACATATATTTATTGAAGGAATGAATCAGAGTTCTCTAAGATCTTGGGTATGTGACAAACTTCCTGAGCCTCAGTTTCCCCATGTGTAAGGATGGGAATAAGAATACCTATTTCATGAGTCATTGTGAGAATTAAAAAACCTACGGCATGAGCAATGCCTCACACTAGTAGATGCTCAATAATTGTTCCAATGCATGTTCAGACAATTACCACCTTACAACTCCCCTGTGCTTCCCCTCCCCTCCCCCACTCCCTCCCATCCCTCCTTCCATTCCCCAGCCTCCTCCCCTCCCCACCCTTCCCCTCCTAAGGACTCCCAGATGTGGAATCACCAAAGCCTCTGAACGTTCCCCTTCTCCCCCAAGATCCCCCAGTGCGCCACTGGTTACATATTGATCCTGTTTAACTTTCCCAATGGATGATAAACATGAAATTAAAATGACTTCCTGGAATATTAATGTAGTAAATGGCCCTATTAAAAGAAAGAAAATACAGCTGAGAAAATTCGCTTTGATGTAGCGTTTCTGCAGGAGGCTCATTTATCTGCAGCTCAGACTCTCAAAATAAGATTCTGAAGGTTTCTCTGATGTCTCTTATTTTTCCCTCACCCAGAATTTAAACAGAAAATAGAATCACCAGCTAGTGTCATAAAACCTGGGCCTTTTCCCTTCTCCACCAAAAAGCAAATGAAAACAGGGCCAGGTAGATATCAGTCTCTGCAAACATGGGGCTGAGGACTCACCTGCTCCTCCCAATCTCCTCTGTATCTTGCTCACTGGGGCCTGGTCCAGGCTGCCAGGCCAGCTGCCTAGATTCAGCAGGGGTTCCCAGAAGCCTGTGCTGCTACTGCTGCTGCTGAAGTTAGGAAAGGTGCCTCAGAGCTGGGTGCAGTGGCTCACGTCTGTAATCCCAACGTTTTGGGAGGCTGAGGTAGGTGGATTATCTGAGGTCAGGAGTTCGAGACCAGCCTGGCCAACATGGCGAAACCCTGTCTCTACTAAAAATACAAAAAAAAAAAAAAAAAAAAAAAAAAGCTGGGCGTGGTGGCAGGTGCCTGTAATCCCAGCTACTCAGGAGGCTGAGGCAGGAGAATCGCTTGAACCTGGGAGGTAGAGGTTGTAGTGAGCCAAGATTGTGCCACCGCACTCCAGCCTGGGTGACAGAGCAAGACTCCATCTCAAATAAATAAATACAAATTTTAAAATAAAATTTAAAAAAGGAAAGGTGACTCAGGACCCCAGGAGGCTGTGCCCCAATGTGGGTAAATACTGTAGGTTTGGTGGACTTGAAATCTTGGTTCTCTCACTTGTTAGCTATATGTTCCTAAAGTACTGCACCTCTCTGGGCCTTGGTTTTCTCATCTGTAAAATGGGGATATGAGTGCCTCGCTCACAAAGCAGTTAAGAAAAGTAAATGAGATCATGTATCTTGCATGTGTCAGGTGCTCAGTATTGTAATCATTGGTTACCATTATTACAAATGATAACTCGTGTTGTTACTATAATCATTCAGGCCTAAGCTGAGATGTCACTTCCTCCGAGAAGTTTTTCTGACCCCTAGGCTGGGTCATGTGCTGCCTCTGGGTGACCATAGCCCTGAGCTTCTCCCATCCCAGGCTGGTGACTTCCCTGCCTCTTCCAGCAGCCTGCTTATTCCATGAAGGCTGGCCTGGGTCTTGCTCATAATCATGTCCCAGCAACACATGGCAGAATTTGAATGTCTTGGAGTCAGAGCCAAGGTGCTCTGGGTGATATCCTATCCCCACCTGGCATGGTTGTGACCTAGGGTCCTTCCATGCAGTCATAAGAGCTCCAAACGCCCAGCTTGGCAACAGCTGTCCATCCACCTTCCGCAACCCTCAGGTCCCTTGTCTGCACCTTCCCTAGGTCTCACCTTGATTCTGTTATGCCCATTCCTTCCTCCCCAGGCTCAGAGAGGTGGCAGACAGAGCATTCAGATAGGTCCTCTTGGATGAACTCTTCCTTTCTTTCCCCCTTCTCTCATCTGACTTCCAGCTTCCCTCTCTCCACAGCAACTTCTGCTGACATCCTCAGTCTCCCTCACCTGGGTTTGGCCCTGTGGGCAGGTAGAGGGGTGCTGCATGCCTAGTGCCTGGGCTGACTCTTCTGGGTGCTGCTGGATAAGCCTAAGGTGGGCTCACGACTTCCCTAGCCACATTTCTGTTACCTGCAATTCAAGCTCTTTTTGCCCTTCCCCACTGCCAGAAGGGGCTCAGGACATTTTCTGCTCCTCCTAGGCAGCCAGGACCCTGCCATAGTGCTTCTGAACCATTCACAGTCCAGCCCCAGCCTCGTGCGTGTGCATACACAGAGTCGCACTCAGATCCGCAGTCACAGGATCTCTGTTCTCCACAGCCAAAGGCAAGAAAGAAGAGGACCCTCTGTGGACGAGGGGCAGGGGCAGAAGGCTTTGGAAGATCAGCTTGCCTCCTGGGGGCACTGTCCCCTAGAGACCCCTCCCCAGCCAGCCCATGGCCCCCTAGCAGGAAAATAAGAAACTGGAGCAGAGGGGTTAATTTGGGGAAAAGCAGCAGCTGCTTGAAACAGAGAGGGTAGGCCCAAGGCAAGAGCTGCTCCTGCTGAGGTAATGATTGTGAGGGATGCTAGAGCTGGGGCCACCCACAAGCCCCCCAAACGCCCTCACCCCCAGGCAAGTTATCTTCTTGGACACCGCCCCCCCCCCCGCCCCCCACACACACACATAAAGAAGCATCATAACCATCTGGGCATACGACACAGTCCCTTCCACACAATTACACAAGCGCTGCAGTCCCTCTCCGTGTTTGAGGATAAAACTCTTTTTTTTTTTTTTTTTTTTGAGACAGAGTCTCACTCTTGTGGCTCAGGCTGGAGTGCAGTGGCACAATCTCAGCTCACTGCAACTTCTGCTTCCCGGGTTCAAGCGATTCTCCTGCCTCAGCCTCCTGACTAGCTGGGATTACAGGCGCCTGCCACCATGCCCGGCTAATTTTTGTACTCAGTAGAGACAGGGTTTCTCCATGTTGGCCAGGCTGGTCTCAAACTCCTGACCTCAGATGATCCATCCGCCTCAGCCTCTCAAAGTGCTGGGATTACAGGCGTGAGCCACTGCACCCGGCCTGAGGATAAAACTCGGAGATTTCAGAGATGAGAGCTGCAGGCAGCCCTGGAACTCAGAAGCCCGAAAACACACACACATATGGCTACACCTTTTTCCAGTCTCTGTATCAGGATGTCAGTCTCTGTTCAGCGCACCAAGGTGACCCCCATCACTGTACAAGGGCAGAGGACCCCTCCCTGTGAAAGTGAGAGTTGGGGGCCGGCTGCCTTTAGACCTGCTGGCATCTCCTTACTCCTGGAAAAATACACATTACATAACATCACACACAATAAAACACAACCAGGTCCCACGTTACCTATGACTTGTATATAGCCCTGTGAGCAGCTCTGCAGTTGGCATAATGTTAGGTTTTTGTAGGCATTTAATTAAGCATTTGTGACTTGTATTTCTTCATGTGAGTTCTGGTTGTATTTGAGGTCATTGAAAATTGTCAGCAGAACCCTCAAAAGCCTTTAGGGCTTGGGTCTTGGGTTTATGATGAGTGATGGATAACAGGGCCCTAGTGAAAGGAGTGGTTGGGGGGAATGTTGCCACTGGGAGCCCAAGTCTGCTTTGGTGACAGCAAGCATGGATAAGCCGGGGGCTCACGGGCAGGACACCCTCTGAGGTCCTAACTCGATCGCCACCAGTTACCATCTCTCTTGGAGCCAGAGAGAAATCAAAGTGAGCTGTGGGCCCAGCAGCCCCTACACTGAGACGCAGACTCTACTTGCACGATATTGACCCAAAGACCACACCTGAACACTGTGTGCAGGCACCAACACACAAATACACACAAGCCCCAGCACACACACTCTGATATGCACATCCTCAATGCCTGGACACATACCCCAACTAATAGCCATTACCCCAACACCTAGGCACATACCTGGACACACTCCCCAGCAGACCCGCTCACCCCACATCCCCCAACACAGAGATCCACACAGAGTGGCACAGAGGTACCCCTTGGGCAAAGCTACAGATGGACACCTATTCCGTCACTTGTGTCCACACATCAAGACATACCAGGCATATAATTACAGATACCCACATTTGAACACCCTCCCTCCTGCTGCTTCTCACACCCACCCACACATGCTCCCTACCCTGTCATGGGGAGACAGAGCATCTCAGCCCCGAAGAGCCCAAGGGTCCTGATTAACAGGAAATTCTACGAACGCCAATTAGAGCAAAGTTTACTGAAACAAATTGTTTGCAGTTGTGCCCCGGAACTATCATGAATTTTAATCTTGCATTGATTTGCACTGATGTGAGGTTTGCAGATGGCAGGGCCTTTGGTGTCTCCTGCCCCTCTCATCCATCTGGGAGGAGTCATCACCCAGCCTCAGATGCAGGAGCTCTGGGGACAGCCTTCAGCCTCTACTAGTCCAGAGGCCAGCACCACCAGCCCAATTGGGAGACCCAAGATGCCCAGAAGAGGGGCAAGAGTTTTGGAAACATACATGTTATGGATGAAGAAGACCCTACATTTTCTTTCTTTCTTGTTTTGACATGGAGTCTCATTCTGTGGCCCAGGCTGGAGTGCAGTGGCGTGATCTCGGCTCACTGCAACCTCTGCAACCTCTACGTCCTTGCTCAAGAAATTCTTCTGCATCAGCCTCCCGAGTAGCTGGGACTACAGGTGCGCATCACCATGCTCAGCTAATTTTTGTATTTTTAGCAGAGACGGGGGTTTCACTATGTTGGCCAGGCTGATCTCAAACTCCTGACCTCAAGTGATCCCCCTGCCTCAGCCTCCCAAAGTGCTGGGATTACAGGTGTGAGTCATCGTGCCCGGCCAGACCCGACATTTTCAAGAACACCAGTAATCTGGGGAAAGGGCTGGAGGCCTGGAGCCTCTTGCTTTGGACACAAAAGCAAGATCACAATGTGGCAGAGATACATAGAGTCGGGCGCAGATGTTGTAATAGTTCTACTACTGCTGCCTCAACCAACATAACTGCCAGTATGTTTATAATCGCAGTCCAAATGACCTCTTCCAAAATTAATTTGTCTTCCTCTCCCTTCCACCAAACCCTTTTCTCAAACCCTTCCGTAGTTTCCTGTTACTTAAAAAAAAATCCAGCCGGGCACGGTGGCTCACACCTGTAATCCTAGCACTTTGGGACATCGAAGCAGGCAGATCACCCGAGGTCAGAAGTTCGAGACCAGCCTGGCCAACACGGCGAAACCCCATCTTTACTAAAAATACAAAAATTAGCCGGGCGCAGTGGTGTGCGCCTGTAATCCCAGCTACTCGGGAAGGTGAGGTAGGAGAATCGCTTGAGCCTGGGAGGCAGAGGTTGCAGTGAGCCAAGATCAATCACACCACTGCACTCCAGCCTGGGCCACAGAGTGAGGCTCCATCTCAAAAATAAATAAATAAATAAAAATTAAAAATCCTTGCCTGATCTTCACCCCACCCCCAATCATCTCACCCATACCTCCTCCTCTCACTCCTGCCCCTCTTATCCAGCCACTGTCAGCCCCTGGTAGAAGCCGTGCTTCCTTCAAGCCTCAGGGCTCTTGCACATTCTATTCCTGTCTGGAAGAGTTTACCTAGTTAACTCGTACTCATCCTTCAGGCCTCAGTTCGAGTGTCACATCCTCAGGGAAGCTTTTTTGACCCCCTACCTAGATCAACACTCCCTGCCATGAAGTGCTCTCATCATCATTAGAGAATCAACTCCATGAGGGCAGGAACTGTATCTGGCTTTGTTCACCACTGTATCCCCAGTACTTAGCATAGGGCCTGGCATATAGTAGGTGCTCTGTGTTAATTAGCTTTTGCCACAGTAATGCTGTATAACAAACCACCCAGAAAGTCAGGGTCATACAGCAATCAATAAGTATTGTTTCCTGCAGGTTGACTGGATTTTGCTTGATCTAAACTGGGCTCAGCTGGGCTTGGTTCTAACCTGTGAACTGGGTGCAGGTCTGCCCCCCCATCTCTCATCCTTGTTGAACTAACAGCTACCTGAGGCATGTTCTATAAAAGACAGGAATGCAAAAGAACATGCCCGACTATGCCAGCTCCTCCTTGGCCAAAGAAAGTGCTGATGCCCTGGCAAGGGCATGGAAGTGGTGGAAGCAGTGAAGAATTAGGACCAGTTGAATCTATCACAGGCCCAATAAATATCTGCAGTGTGGAATTGAATACTTGCTCTGTGCTAGGCATTGTACTAAGCACTTTACATGCACTAATTCATTTAATCCTCAAGTCAACCCTCTAAGTATTATTAACCCAATTTTTAAAAGGTAGTTTAATTGAAAAAATCTCCACAAAGTAAACAACTCAAATAGTACCAACTACACTCAATGAAGAGTAACTCTTCTTCCTACTCCAACCCCGGTCCTACTCCACAAAGAAGCAGTGTTTCTGTTGTTTTGTGGACTTTCTGATATAGTCTATGATATGCAAGTGCCCCCCCACCCCGCCACATAGAGATATCCCTTTTTAATCATTTGGTTTGCTTCATACTATATTAAAACGGTTCTGCATCTTGGTTTCATTTTGTTTTAAAAGAATATATATTGGAGCTCCTTCCTTATCAATCAAATTGATCTACATTATTTTTCACTTATTTCCATTTACAGATGAGGAAACTGAGGCTTAGAGAAGTTAAGAGACCTATACCAGGTAGTGCAGCCCAAAAGAGTCGGGCTGGGATTGAAGTTTACATCTTCCTGACTTCAGAGCCTGTGTTCATAGTCACTCTGTTCTACTGACATGGCTGGGGGACCCACAGGGTCCCCAGCATGGGCAGAGTAGATCTAGACAAAAACGTCTGAGCTTCAGCTGGGGGTCCTCTCTGGGATGAGGGATAGCAGTGGGAGCTCTCATGGTGCTGGGTCCACCCAGGGTCTGCTGGAACCACCACCAGCGCTGGGAAGTGCCTTGGCCCCGGCCTTTACCCTCAGACCATCCACCCTTCGTGGTGCCCCAGCACTAGCTCTAGTGATATGAATGAATAAGTGATAATGAATCAATGATATCAGCTCCACAGTATCTTGGAGGACTGGATGTTTTGGAATTTCTTAATTATTTTTAAAAAGATATATTAATAGCTCCCCCAATGTGACAAGCCTCATCTTCCCCTCTACTCCCTTGTGGAAGAGGAAAATGTCTTAGGCAGGAAACCTGCCCTCATCCCTAGCTGTCTTTAACTTAGTTTATGCCTTTGGGCAAGCCACTTGCCCCTATTTGTGAAAGGCAATCATAATTCAGAGAAAAGCGGAGAGGGCCTACTAAAACTGCAACCGTGTGGCAGAGTGTCTGGTGTAGATGCTGACTTAGAGGCATGGTCAGGGTGCTCTGATCCTTGTGCCTGGGCTGGGACTCACCGGGAATCCACAGGAACAAGCCAGAATTCAGCCTCCTTCCGTGGAGCTGGCAGCTGTGCGATGGGGGACAGTGCCGTATGGTGGCTCATAGCCTGCCTCTGCCTCTTACTAACTCTGGGGCCTGGGGCTCTGCTAATAATAGTTACAATCTATTGTACTCTTAATATGTTCCAGATGTAGGCAGCCCTGCCTTGTTTAATTCTCCTGACAATTCTGTGGAATAGAAATTATCTCCAATTTACACAAAGAAACCGAGTCTCAAAGAGGCTTAAGTGACTTTCTCAAGGCCAAGGGGAAGGGAAGCAAAATACTTTGAGTCTCAGTTTCCCCATCCATAAAGTAGGTACAATAATGCCCATCTCTCACTGTTGTGGTGGGGATTCACTGAACTAATGTAAGCAAATTAAACTGGCATAGCCACAGACACATAGTAGGTGCTCAGTCAAAGGAATTCCCTTCCCCCTCTTCTTGGAGATGGAGATTGTGTTGGGACAGTACATTGGAATCATCTGGAGCTTCAGAAAGGACTGATGCAGGGTCCTAGCCTCAGAGACCCTGATTTAAGTGGTCTGGGTGCAGCCTAGGCATCAGCATTCTTAAAACTCACTGAGTGATTCTAATGCTTAACCAACATTGAGAATACTGTTTTCTAGACCCTGACTGAGTGGAGGGTAGAAATTATGTGAGGCTCGCCACTCTGTAAGCTCCTGAAATAGCCTGCTCACTGGTCTTGTGACTTCTATCCCCCTCCCCATTCCATTCTTCATTCAAAAACCAGGGGGATCATGAAAAACTCAAATCATTCCCCTTCAGTAACTTCCCATTGTACTTAAGAGTAAAAAAAAAAAAAAAATGTTTTACCTTCTTCCAAGGCCCTACATGGCCCACACCCTGCTGACCCTGCCCATTGGTCTCTGTATCACTGTCCCCTCTGCCCTCCCTCTTCAATCTGTGGCTGGACAGTTCCCATCCGACCTTTATTTTTTAATTATTTATTTATTTTTGAGATGGAGTCTGGCTCTGTCACCCAGGCTGGAGTGTAGTGGCTCAATCTTGGCTCACTGCAACCTCCGCCTCCCAGGTTCAAGCAATTCTGACTCAGTCTCCTGAGTGGCTGGGATTACAGGTGCACACCACGCCTGGCTAATTTTTGTATTTTTAGTAGAGACGAGGTTTCCCCATGTGGGCCAGGCTGGTCTCAAACTCCTGACCTCAGGTGATCCACCTGCCTCAGCCTCCCAAAGTGCTGGGATTACAGTCGTGAGCCACCGGGGCGGCCCCCATCTGGCCTTTAGATCTTAACTAGCACTTCCACAGGGAGGTTTTCCCTGGCCAGCCCTCTAGGGTTGGTCCCCTCGGTTTTGCTCTCCCACATACTGTTAAATACATGATGAAATGAACAAAGCATATTTAATGTTTCTTATTATTATTATTATTATTATTATTGAGATGGAGTTTTGCTCTGTCGCCTAGGCTGGAGTGCAATGGCATGATCTCAGCTCACTGCAACCTCTGCTTCCCAGGTTCAAGTGATTCTCCTGCCTCAGCCTCCCAAGTAGCTGGGACTACAGGCGGGCACCATCATGCTTAGCTAATTTTTTTTGTATTTTTATTAGAGATGGCGTTTTGCCACGTTGGCCAGGCTGGTCTCAAACTCAAACTCCTGACCTCAGGTGATCCACCTGCCTCAGCCTCCCAAAGTGCTGGGATTCCAAACATGAGCCACCCACACCTGGCCTTAAAGTTATTTCATCTGTACATTTGCCTATTCAATGTCTCTCTCCCTTACTAGACTCTAAGCTCTATGAGGGCAGGGTTCATGTCTGTTTTTGTTGTACTCCAGTGGCTAGCATAGGGTCTGACACAGAGTCAGTGCTTAATAAATATTTGTTGAATGAATGCCTAAGTGATAATGAATGAATGATACCAGCTCCACAGCATCTTGAAGAACTGAACGTTTTGGAATTTCTTAATTATTTTTTAGAACTATGTATTAATGATAGTTCCCATCTAGTGAGTACTTACTGCATCTCATTTCCATAGAATGAGAGAACTACAAGGGCCTCCTTGTCTTGCATTCTCTCTCCACCCTCCACAGCTTCTCTGTCTTCTCTCCAGCTCACTGTTCTTCCTCCACAATCTGCCTTTCAGATTCCAGTCTATAGAACCACCTTCACCTCCTAATGTCCTCCCTTGGGCCCCTCAGCAAGGCCCCTGACACCGGCCAAAGCAGAGGGGGAACCACAGGCCTTTTCTAGAGGCTGGGCTCATGATGCAACTCTAGCACCAGGCATGGCTGCAGGGGAAGATGGGGCAGTGGAAAAGGCAGTGAAGAGAATTAGGATAACAGCCATGATCTGGTGGTCCTGGTGCAGGGAGAGGATGAAGAATAGATGCCTCAGAGGCCATCATGCCAGGTCTTCAGCCCTGCCTCACCCTTCCCACCTGAATCCCCAGCCTGCTAATTTCCCTTGAATCTTAACAGGGCTGTCCCAGCCCTTGAGGGAGGACAGGTGTTTAGAAGAAACCCTACTGCCAGCATCTATATTCTCTTCTTCTCATCTTCAGCTTCATGGCTGGCTGTGCCAGGCACTGCACCAAGCACTTTATACACATCCTCTCAGTTCATCCTTACAGCATCCTCAGGTCATCATGATCATTATTCTTGAACAGACAAGGAAACTGAGGGTCCAAGTGGTTGTGTCATTTGCTCAAGGTCACCATGTTTGTCTGATCTCAGAGACCAGCTCTTAACCATAATGCCATACTTGGTTCCCAAAAGGCTGCTGCCTAGAACCATCAAAATCCCTAATCCCAAAAGGACAGCCTCAAATAAGGCAGTGTCTTGCACACCTTCTTCTCAAGAACATAATGGCAATGCAGTTGAGCTCTTCTGTCACTTTGATAGTAGCTTTCCCTTCACGCTTAGTAAAGGTGCTGCAATTACTATGGGCACCTCTGGCAAGAGGAAATTTTAAGGAAGACGGAATCATAGGATGTCAGGCTAGCAGAGACCTAATGCCATACCTCTCAGCTCACAGGTGAAAAAAAAAGGAGGTCCACAGAGGCTTCCCACACCCACCTCAGAGCAACCACCTAAATTTGCAATTTGAGTTCTCTTGATATTTCTGCCCATGTTCTCATGCCTGAGCTGGGTCCTTTGCAACCAGCCTAGTTGCTGCTTTGGTAGATTTCCATTTTGAATTTCAGCTATCCTACCCGCAAGCCCCTGGGAGCCTCCTGCTTCCTCTCATTTCTTGTGTCTTTAAAGAAAACTCTCCTTGCCTGAGCTCCCTCCCATTGGATTTTGTCCTTTGGAGCTGGGTCTGTCTCCCTCCCTTCCTCTCTTCCTTCCTCCCTTCTTCTCTCTCTCTCCTCCCAGCAAGGCATCTCCCTCTTCCTTATTCAGCAGGAGCCACGGGAGGCCTCAAGACCCAAGTGTCCGCAGCCCAAACGTGGCCACATGCCCACCCTCCCTGGTTGGGGCAAGGAGTGTGGGCGACCTTTGGCTGCACTGCAGTACCTCTAACTGCAGCTTCTCCCCCTTTCTCAGGGTTGCTGGAAGATTATTAGATAATTTTCAAATTTGTAAAGCGCCTTAAGCTCCTCGGAGGAAAGGTGGTATATGAGTGTAATAACAATAACAATCCTATCTGTCAGAGCCATTGAGAAAATGAATCTTGTTATCCTCAGGAACCAGCCGGAGGAACTTCAGCAAGAAACATGAAAATAAAGCACAGAGCACGGCCTCCTGACCAATCAGCAGAGGGGAAAGTGCCCACCAAGGGTGGAGGTAGCATTCGAGCCCCGCTCCCTGCCAGCCCAGTGCTGGTGCGAAGGGGCTCTCAGAAAGTCATCCAAATTGCCTCTGACACTTCACCAATTAAAATGACTTTAGGACAAGTTGAAATCAACTTAGGGAGTGAAGCATTCTGATTTCTGTGACTCTCCCAAGGCAGCGGGGAAGGCAAGTGTCTGAGCAGGTTGTCACTCACTCAGGAGTAATGATGGGAAAATCCATCCCAGTAACGTGATTGAGTTTGGTGAATTAGTAAGGATGTTTACACTGTGTGCTGCAAGTTGGAGTGGGGCTGGCAGGGGTTTTGACACATGTGGCAGCTTCACTCCTAATGAGGTTCTCGGACTCCACACTCAGCCCGGCTGGACTTCAAGTCGGGCTGGGTCTTACCCTTCAGGCGAGTGGCTAAGGGCAGGGATGGGCTATGCAGGCAGACAGGACTGGGTTTAAGTTCTGACTCTGGTCACCACCAGCCCTGTGACCTCGGACAAAGCTCTGTGCTTCTCCAAGCCTCAGTTTCCCCATGTATACAATCTGCATTATGATAGCACAATTCATAATGTTGGCTGTCATAATGAGAAACATGAGATGAGCTATCTTTTTATTTTTTGTTCACCTCCACAGGCCAGCATGGCCACGGAGATAAAGGAAAGCCAGGTTTATCTCTTCTCCCCTGGAGTATCTGTTCCCTTAAGAGCCAAGAAGAGACAAGGAAGGTGGGAACCTGTGGAAAACATAACCACAGTTCTAGTCCTGACAATGCTTCTGCCTGGCTGTGTGATCTCAAACAAGCCACTTAACCTCTCTGAGCCTTGTTTTCCTCATCTATAAAATGGGATAAGCATGCAACTTCTCTGTGGGTATCTGAACAGAACTTCTAAAAGTTCTGAGCAGACATTTGTTGGTATGCAAGGCAATGAGCGGCCTCTGGGAGAAAGTTTAGAGAGGGAGAATGAGAACAGGTTGCTCTTTCTGGTGACCATGGCTCCCTGATGGGGGAAGAGGATTTAAGGACTGACAGGGAGATTGTAAAACCTGAGGGAAAGAGGCAAGAGTGGGAGACGACCCTGGAATTTATCAACTAGGCTTCCTGGGAACTCACCAGAGGAAATTACAGAGGACTACAGCATGAAAGACTGAAGTCAGACTGGAAACAGACTTCCAGGCAATCAGGCAACAACAGGCCTAGTCCTTCCTGATATCTTTGGCTGTACCTGAGTAAAACCCCAGGAAGGGACGCACAGCCTGACTGTGCTGGAAGGAAGGCAGAAGGATGGACAGGGAGCCCCTGAAGATGCTTCCGCAGGACCAGAGAAGGAGGCAGCAGAGGCACAGCAGTCCCTCCCCGAGGCTTTCTTTGAGCCTCATCCTCTGGAGGCCTTGTCGGAACCTACAGTGACCCTGAAGCAGGGGCCATGTCCTCACAGACATGCCCAGGTCAGCACTGGGCCACAGCTCTATTATTTAAGTGTTTCATAAAAGAGCAAACCTCCGGGGCTGGAAGAATGACCGGGATCCTGACTCTTCCTGCACAGGAAATGAAGTAGCTGTGTCCAAGCCCTGGCTTGACCTGCAGAGGACTCACCAGCTCTGGCAGAAGTTTCCCAGCCTGAGAGGGCCCTGCTGTGGCTGAGATGATGACACCTGGACCCAGACTGGGTCCCTTCCCTCCACACGGAGCCAGGACCCACCGGTCCCTACACTCACTGCTTGTGGACTCTGCAGCGATTTTATTGTAATTTCCTCGTTGTTGCAGTTAATAGCATTAGTTTGTTAATTACTGTATATTTTAAAAGTAAGACGAAAGGGAATTCCCACTGGAGACTTGTTCTTGGCTGAAACAATGTGATATGAGGGAAGGAAGAATGTTCACGGGTAATGAGCTTGCCCTGCTGCTTTCTGTTCCCTTGACAGTGCCTGGGGCCAGAGATGGGGCTGCCAAGGTGGGAGGCAGGGGTCCCCCACAGAGCCCAAGCCCATCCCTGGAGGGAGTCCTTTGTAGCACCCCACTTAACCCCAAAACCTCTGCCCGGGTCTCCTACCACCAGCCCTGCACTATTGTCAGAGGGAGGCTTCAAGCCTCTGAGGAGGAGGGGTCTGCCTGAGGAGCCCTGGGACCGAGGGAACCAGACCAGAGTGAAATAAGACACGAAGAAACCTGGCCTGTGACAAGGAGCATTGATTGAGCAGGATGGAATTTTTATTAGGAAACAGCTGGAATTTGGGGAGAGGCTGCTACATTTAAATTCAGCCTGAGACTGCAGCCCTAGAGGGGAAATGGGAGTTGGGGGGGCGGCAGGCACAGGTCTTGGCAGAGGCAGGAGCAGCAGCTTGAGGTTGTGCACAGAGATCTGGCTGAGGGGGACAAGCAGGGCCTGCCATTGAGCCCTGACGCTGCTGTCAGGGCTGTGGGCTGGGTCAGCTCGGAGGAAGGGTGCCTTTGGTAACTCATCCAACTGAAGGGGGTTGGTGTGTGCTCCTAAAGCCCTGCATGTTCAAGTTGCCCCCATTCTCCCCACCCAGAGCCATAAGGGAATGGAGGCTGGGACTGAGCCCCAGGACTCAGGAGGGGTTGGGGGCAGAGGCCTGAGAAGAGCAGATAGGGAGAGAGAGGGAGGAAGGGAGAGAGACTTAAGACAGAGAAGGATGGAGGACTGAGAAAGAAGTTCATACAATCTACAGGAGCTGATTAAAATCCTGGAAGAAAATGTGATGGAAAGACTTTCTATCTTTCTATTGAGACATTTAACCTAAAAGAAATGAGTTAAATAATGTATACAGAGAACGAGTAAAATTTGCTTTGATCAAATTAAAAAATATGACTCTGGAAATAAAGTGTCCGCCGCGTCCTTTCCAGGCGGCAGAAAGAGCTGCCGAGAAACAAAATGACAAAGACATAAAAATAACTAACCCTAACCCGGCGAATATTAGCACCATATTTTTTGGGAGATTACACGGCATCACTGTAGGCCAAGCAGAGAAATCCTCTCTAAGCACCAACAGGAGAGGTTTTGCTCATTGAGGAAGCCCCATAAAAGCCAAAAAACGGATAAAATTTTCCTTTGCAAAAGTGATCCGACTTCACTCAGGGGTTGGCCCAGAAGCCACAAGAGATCAAGTTAAATTTCCCATTTGTGCATTTCAAAAAAAGAAGAAAGCCGCTCAGCTCCCCTCCCCAATTCTGTGTTTCTTGAAGATTATTCCTCTCCCATTTACCCTACACACACACACACACACACACACAAACACACACAAACACACACACACACACCTGCCCTTTCTAAAAAAAATCTGGCAACACCTCATTCCATAAAAGTAAGTGTTCGTTTCATCTCCTCTTAGGAAACATCACGGACAAGCTCCAAAACTCATGAGCCATAAGCATAAATGCCAGCGATTTAACCTCTTGGAGCCTCAGTTTGCTACTCTTTAAAATGGGGCTAGCATCCACTGCACAGAGTCATGGTGAAATTAAAAGAGATGAATAGAACCTGGCAGATGGAATATTCAGTAAGTGTTATGAACACTGTCTTCCTCCTCAACCTAAAGAAACATCCAGCAAGTATAAACTGAGATGCCAGAGATCTCTACCCCAGCTCTACCCCCACCTAGAAAGCCCATGGTGGGAAACCATTAGTCCACTCCTGGAGAAAATGTTTTAGCTTCACGGACAGCAGTTTCTCTGACTTTGGGGGCCCACTTGACTAAAAAAACCACTTTTGTTTCCAAATAGCTGGGGAGAACATCCACAGATTAAAAGCAAGGGCTTCAGAGTCAGTACCATGTTGAAATTCTGACTTCAGCACTTACTTAGCTGTGTGACCATGGCTAAGTTAACTTAATCACTCCAAGTGTTACTTCATCTGCAAAATGGAATAATAATGGAACAACTCTTATGGGATTGAACAAGATAAGGGATGTAAACAGTGTACCTACTGTATAGTAAAAGTTCAATAAATGACAACAGATATTATTTTTTGCAATGACCTTGGGAAAGACATTCAAGGTCACTGTGATTTTTCTTCTCAAACCTTCAGTCACGGTTTCTGATCCCCAGATGGGAGGAGGGCCTAGCTGGCCTCTGTTCCCGCTGCACCACAGGAAGGACTGTGGTCAGCATTGGAGCCACCTTTACTGGTTCTCTGACACACCCCGGTGGCACTGAGCAGGGGAACTAGGATGAAGGAAGGGCTCAGCCCACTGACACATGAGGCCTGGAGGAAGGATGGGGAAGGTTAGCTTGAGACTGAAGTTGTCATCAGGAAGCTGGAATGGCAGCCTTCAGATTTCCAAAGGTCTGGCATTTGCCAAAGGAAGGCTGAAAGTGAATATGAACTCCTACTGAAGAAGCTCTCTTTGCAGTAATATAAAAGGCTGCCTCCATAGGCAGTGAGCTCCCTGTCCCTGGGAGTATATAAATAGAGCCTGAGGGCAATACAGAAGGGCTTTGAGCATCCACTGAGGATTGCACTAGGTGCTCTCTGTGTGGCTCTCAGAGTCTGCCAAGAGGACTCCGAAACTACTCAGCCTGTTTGGTCTCAGGTTTTCTGCTTCTGCCTTTCTTCTCTGTGTTCCTTCTTCTTTTCCTTCTCTATGGAATTATCTTCCTTCTCCCCACCCCATCCCTCTGAGGACCCCTGAAAAAAGCAAAGACCATATGGAGATAGAGTCTGTGCATATTGCAGGTTTGTTTGGTTGAATGGTGTGAAGATGAAAGAGAGTCAGGTGATGGAGAGGCAGGTGATGTATGTATGTGTGTCTGTGTGTGTGAGAGAGAGAGAGAGAGAGAAAGGGGGAGATTGGAAAAGGAGGAAGAAGAAACGTAGAAAACAGGGAGATACAAAGAGAGGAAGAAGCAAGATAGAGAAGAACAGATGAACAGAAAAAGGGAAAAAAATCAGAGAAAAATGCTGAGGAAGAAAAACAAAAATGAGAGACAGGCGATTGAGGGAGGGAGAGCATAGCTAAGGTGCAGAGTGGCGGTAGCTCCGCACCTGCAGCTGTCAGTGCAGCTGGGTGGTGGGTGGGCCCAGAGCACACGCGTGTGCATACACAAGTCGAGCCGCTGAGCCACTGTCAGTGCAAGCATGTCAGCCCTGGGATGGGGATGAACCGGCTTTTATCTCTTTCGGCTGTGCAGGATTTACAAGCTTTTGAAACGCAGGATTAATAAGAAGAGGCCGGTGTTTTAATCTATAATGGAACAGAAAGTATCATTATTGTTAAATAATGCACAGCCTGTCGTTTATTAAGAATTAATGGTTTATCGAGTGCTCAGGTTGCTGCAGCTGCCTCTGCCCTTCCAGGCCTGGGCTCCTAGCCACTGGCCTGGCCCGACTGGCCACGAGCAGGCTGGAAGGGTAGCAGCCAACTGGTCGGCCTGGGATGGAGAGGCTCTGGCTCTGGTTCAGAGGCTTGGCCTCTCTCAGTGGTCCTCCCTTGCTCAGGCTGGGGGTGGGAAGGGCTAGAGTGGAGGGAGAAGTTATGGGGTGTGAACCCCACCTCATTCCTTCAGCCTGGATCCATCAACCCCTTCTGAGGAGACAAAAAAAAAAGCATCCACACCACATGGGACCTACCCATTCTGTTTCTTTTTCTAAGCCTATAAAGTTTAGTTTCCCCCTCTCATGTTGAGTCATCTGGAGGTGGTGACAACACAGATGCAGGGAGACAAGAGTCCCTTCTTTCTCCTTCTCCCCTCTGGGTCCTGGAGTGATGGATCACACACTTCCCAGAAGGAGAAACAGAAGCACCTGCAAAGGCACCCTGGTGAGAAGGGAACCACATTTCCTGAGAACTTTCTCTGTGCCAGCTGTTCCATAGATATCATCTCACTGTAATCTGTATCATCACCCTAGGTGGTACTATTGTCTCCATTTTATAGATGGAAAAACTGAGGCTTGGGGAAATTAAATCATCTGCATAAGGCCACAACACAGATGGCAGAACTGGACTATACTATTTTATTTCAAAGCCCTTTCCACTGCACACCTTGGGGCACCTGCTCTGGGCTTCCCCATTGTCTCAAAATGAATGACCTCAGGGACAGCATTTGAGAATTCCTAAGGGTCTCTGCATCTGTCGTATTGAACTGCAACTACAATGGTGCACCAAGCAACAGCAGACCTAGCATCTCCACCAGCCAGGAAAACAGAGTCATGGATGGCAATCCAGGAGCCTGCCACTCCACTCAGCACCAAAACCGGGCTCCATTCTTGGGTTCTTGTGACACAGAACTCCCTGCCCTCCCCAGTCACCAATCTGCATGGTTTGGGTCTTCAGCCAGAAATACTCAGGTCCAGACACAGAAGCTGATCATATGTCCACCGTATCTGAGGCAAGAATCAGAGCTGTGTGATGTTGGGGAAGTTACTCAACCTCTCTGGACCTCTGTCAAATAGTAATAGTGCCTGCCTCAAAGGATTATTGAAAGTACTACATGAGGTCATCCATGAAGGAGTTTGGCACAGACTCCACTGTGAGCACTCAGTGTTGATATTGAAGAAGAGCTGTGGCATTGATTCCAGCAGGAGAGTTCTCCCGCTACAGCCCAGCATTTCCCACCTCATTCATTCATTCCACAAACATGTGTGAGCACGGACTATGTGACAAACACATACTTCCTGAGCACTTGTGCTGGGCATAGAGGTGAGCTAGTCAGATGCTGTGCCTATCTCCCAGACACTCTCTCCCTCATCGCACCCTTCTTAACCACCCTCTCTCTCCCACGCCATCCTTCTTCATTTCACTCAAATCTTAGCTCCCATCCCAATTTCTCATCTCCACCTTCTTCCTGCATCCCATGCCCCTCTCCACCTTGCACCTGCCACCAGCTCCCTCCCTCTCCCCATCCCAGCCTCTTCTCCATACGCAGGTCTCTACCTTCCATTTCCTCCAACTCATCCCTTCCTCCCCCTGGCCTCATTCCCATCTCCTTCCTCATTCCCCTTTTCATTTCTCCATCCCCAACCTGGACTCCACTCCCACCCATCCCCATCTCACCCCAGTCTCCCGCCCGATTCCCATTCTAGACTTTCCCTGCCATTTTTCTTCTTTACCCCATCTCCATCTCTCCCTTTCCCCAGCCCCAGCCCCAGAACTCCAACCCTTCTGATTAGAGGGGCCCAGTGGAACACATGGGGGAGGGGACACTGCTCCCAGAGGCCACTATGGGAAGGTGCATTCCAGGAGACGAACCCCAAGTCCCCGAGAGCTGGTGCAGCCCCAGAACCTGCAGCTGGCAGAGTCGGGGAGGGCGGCGACTGGGCAGCAAGCAAGCTCCTCGCTCCCTGCCCCCATCCGTCCCCCTCTCCTCCGGGCGGGCCACCACGCTGGGACCTCGGCCCACAGCCCGGCTCCTCACGCGGCTCCTGTTTTATTAACCTGACTGTCGCTGCTCTCGCCACTGAATAGGGCCTGTCGCGGGGGCTAAGGGGGTGGGGGGGCCTGGGCTTTGCCGGAGATCACCATGGAAACGGCAGCCTCGGCCAATCAGTGGACAGGCAGCACCGAGTGCAGCAGGCAGCTCGGTCTCCGAAGCCTCGTGCAGCCGCAGGCTGACTCCTGCCTGACAGGCCTTCCACAGCCCCTGCGGTGGGAGAGGATAAGAGCGGGGACAAGACCCTAGGAGAGGGGGCAGAGACGTAGGAGTGGTGGGTAGTATGAGGCCAGGGGACACTGAGGGTTGGACTAGAAGATGGGAAGAGACTGGGGAAGGGGATCAGAGACTGCTGGGGTGGGGTTTTGGAGGAGCCCGGGGCAGGGGGCTGCATTTCTCCCCAGCGGCAGTTCTCTGCCTAAGCCAAGGTTTCTCAGCCTCAGCACTATTGACATTTGGGACCAGGTGCTTCTTTGTTGTGCGGGCTGTCCTGTGCACCGTAGGTTGTTTAGTTGCACCCCTGGCCTCTACCCACTAGAAGCTAGCAGCATCCCCCCACCCCCAGTTGTGACAACCAATGTCTCCAGACATTGCCAAATGTCCCGTGGGGGGCAAAACCACCCCTGGGTGAGAGCTACTGGTCCAGGCACTCATAGGGCAGTGGTCACTGTTTATGAAACGTGCTCTCTCTGAGCTGGCTTCTCTAGGGGAAGAAGGAAGGAGGAAGAAGATGAAGAGGAGTGGGAGTGAAAGAGAAAGGAAGAGGAGGAGGAGCAGGAGGAGGGAGCCCAAGGCAGGGTTCCAGGTGGGTGGGAGAGCCTCTGGAAATAGGGATGTAGGAGAGAGACGCCCCAGGGGGGAGACATAGGGCTGCCATTTTGTGCTGCAAGAATGAAATAAAGTAAGGTTCCTAAATACTTTTCCTCCTGGAGTTCCTTCTACCTGCTACAGCCCTTACCAACCCTGCTATAGAAATACTGTCTTTCCTTCAGGCCCATATCAGGCACCACATCAAAGAAGCCCTCCCTGATAATCTCAACACATTGAATTTTCTTTTTTTTTTTTTTTTTTTTTGGAGATGGAGTCTCACCCTGTTACCAGGCTGGAGTGCAGTGGTGCAGTCTCGGCTCACTGCAACCTCTGCCTCCTGGGTTCAAGTGATTCTCCTACCTCAGCCTCCCCAAGTAGCTGGGATTACAGGCACCCACCATCATGCCCGGCTAATTTTTGTATTTTTAGTTGAGGCAGGGTTTCACCATGTTGGCCAGGCTGGTCTCAAACTCTTGACCTCAGGTGATAACGCCCACCTCAGCCTCCCAAAGTGCTGGGATTACAGGCATGAGCCACCACGCCCAGCCCTCCTTCTTCTTTTTTTTTTTTTTTTTGACAAGGTCTCACTCCATTTCCCTGGCTGGAGTGCAGAAGCATGATCATGGCCTACTGCAGCCTCGACCTCCTGGGCTCAAGCAATCCTCCCACCTCAGCCTCCCGAGCAGCTGGGACCACAGGCACGTGCCATCATGCCCAGCTAATTTTTAATTTTTTTTGTAGAGACAGGATCTCTCTATGTCACCCAGGCTGGTCTTGAATTCCTGGGCTCAAACGATCCTCCTGCCTTGGCCTCCCAAAGTTCTAGGAGGTGTGAGCTACCATGCCCAGCCCAGATTGAATTTTTATTTTCTCCAGGACTGCTCGTCACTTTGCTTCTACCTCCATGCTAGTACTCAGCACCTTGGTTCACCTACTAACAATAGTTCCCTTTAGTGAGGGTTTCCTGTGTGCCAGATGCTGCAGCAAAGGCTTTAAGCATGCTTTCTCATTTAATCCTCCTCACAGCTCCCTGCATCTCCAGTACTATTATCATTTTACAGATAAGGAAATTGAGACACAAATTAAGTAACTTGCACAAGGTCACTCACCCAGTTAGAAATAGTAAAGTGAGGATTCAAGCCCAGGTTTTCCTGACTTCGGTGCGTGTGTTTTAAGCCTCTGTTAGTGTCCATCTCCCCCATTAGATTCAAAATCGCTGGCAATGCCTAGCACAGTGCTGGCGAGTAGTAGGCACTTGAGAGCTGTTTTGAATTGGCTGGTGGTCTCTGGAAAGGTCTGCCTGGGCAGCTGAGAAGGCGGGACTGAATTGGCAGCGCCAGGGTGTTGAGCGCCCTCTAAAGGCCCTCAGGTTTTGCTGGGGCCTGGATGAGCTGGGCCAACCTCATGAAAGGCAAATGCCACTGAGGCTACATCTCAGCCACACTGCCTCACTGGGCCACCTTGGGTCTCTGGACTGACCTGTCCCTCGACCCCATGGATGCTGGGCCATGGCTCCCCCTAGTGGCCAGAGGGTCATGGTGGCGGTGGTGTGGGGTGGGAGTGAGGGCAGCTGGAGATCTCACAAACAGCCCAGTGGGCTTCCTTCCCTCTGAGCCCTATTCCTAGGTTCCAAGCTCTCTGAGGAATTGGAGCCAGATGCCTCAGGAAACTGTCATTGTGGAGCCGGGCCCCTAACCGAGGCCTAGAGGATGAAGCTTTGCTTCATTACACCCCTCCACCCAGTAAGAGCCCCTTTCCCTCCTGCCCCATTTGAAATGAAGGGGGTAGTGTTGGCAGACAACTTCCATCACAGCCCGCCTCCCCCCCAGGGTTGATTCCACCCCCATCCCTGCCTTACATTCCACAGAAAAGGGTTTGAGGCTGAGGGGTGTCTGCCAGGAAGCATCGCATGATGCTGCTTCCCACCCAGGTTAAGGTTTTGATCTGGAATCCAGGAGCTGGAGTCCCAGGGGGCTTACATCAGAGCTGCTCCCCCACCCCAGACATACGTACACCACCCGCCTTCCCCAAGAACCTGCAACACATGCACCCCAGCTTTGAAGGCAGGGCTCCTGACAGGCTGCCGTTCCCATGGCAACCCCATCCCAGGCTGCCCTACCCAGCACTTCCTTCCACCCCCCTTCCTCCACCCTGAACCCACATCACCTTCATTCATAGAAAAAAAGCTGCTTCACATTGGCAAAGTGGACACCTCTTCCCCCAGTTCTCTCCCTTTTTTTCTTCCTCTTCTCATTCAATGGAGAACCCAAAACCAGAAAGAGAGAAATGGATGGAAAGAGTAGGACTAAGGTGGATGAGGGGTAGGACAGGAATGGGAAGGAGCCATGGCTCAGTGCCTTCTGCCAACCTGTGGACCCCCCAACCCCAAGTCTCCAGTGTGTACTCTCATTCCCAGATCTGTCTCGGTTCATGGATCTGTGCCTCTCCCAGCTCTATCTCTGTGGAGATCCAAGACCTAGCCAGGCTGTCTGATGGCCTTATGGCTCCAAGCACAGAAGGGCCAGGTCCCAGCCTCCAGGCCCAGGTCTCCAGCCACCAGCCAAACTGTAGCTCAGAGGCCAGGTGCAACAACTGGGCTCTGGAACTCAGCCCAGGAGTACTGAGGCTGCTCCTGTCCCTAACTCTGGTGCCCCTCCAGCATAAGACACTACCTTGCAGAGGTCACTGGGGAGTGAGGGGACTCTAATTTACAGTAGGATTGTGGGAAGGGCTAGAGGGGAGTCTCAGACTCCAGCCCTGGTTAAACAAAATGCACCTTCTCCTGCTGGGAGAAGGAAACTTGGCTTTTGGACCATTGGCAGGTGCTGTTGGAAAGTCAGGACAGGCATCAATCCCATCTCTGCAGGAGGCGCTGAGCAATGGTCAGCAACTCAGCTTCAGAATCAACCAGCCTGGATTTGAATTATCATGCCCTAATTTATTCACTGTGTGATGCCTACCTTCTCCAAGACTTGCTTTCCATATATGAAAAATGGAGATAGTAATTATATATAGGTATATGACCAATATTTATAAGCTCTACCACCCTTCCAGAGACTGTGCTTGAGATGTAATATCTCATTTAATCCTCATAACAGCCCAGTGAGGTAGATATTATTATTATTATATCTAGTTTATCCTACAGAGAGGAAACTGAGGCTCAGAGATGTTAAGGTGGTTAAGGTGACCCAGCTATGGGACTTTTTTTTTTAACAGACAGGGTCTTGCTATGTTGCCCAGGCTGTTCTCAAACTCCTGGGCTCAATCAATCCTCCCGCCTCAGCCTCCCAAGAAGCTGGGACTACAGGTGTGCAGTACGACTGTGCCTGGCTAGGAGCAGAGCTTTTAAACCCAGGCCCTATAAGACAATGTATGCACAGTGTCCAGCAGCTGCTAACTAACCAGTAAGTGAAGATTTTCTTATTAGTGAGGTTCTAGGCCCTACATTGGCCTCATCTCTCATTTCCCTCACTCTGGGGATATACAGCCTCCACTGGCAACCAAGATTGTGAACTTACTGGGTGAGAGTCAGGAAGGAGCCCAGGCTTGGTGAGATTAAGGATGTGGTACGGAGGGGACCTAATTTTGTGGCTGTGAGAGACCATCTCTAGCTGGCCCTTCAACTGTGGAAATAGAGCAAGAGGGTGAGGCCTCCGGGAGGCAGTGGCTTGTCCAAGGTTACCTGGTGAACAGACAGCTTCACTCCTCTTCAGCCCCCCAACCCAACCCTTTGGACAACACATCAAGGTCAGAAGCCTCTGAGGATTAGAATCTCTGGAGAAGGGTGGAGAGGTGTAGGGGGGAAGCAATATTTCTACTAAAGGGAGCTGTCCTGGAGCTCAAACGCCACACAACCAGACTTGGAATCCTCACCTCCCTTAAGGCTCACCCACAGCCCCTCCAGCTTCTATCCACCCCTTCCCTGAGCAGCCCCGCCCCTCGAAGAACCTCGGAACACTGGGGCCTAACCGTCTCCCCCCACCCCTCATCTTGAGTGAATGTGCCGAACAAACAGCATTGTTCCCTACACAATGGACACAAAGAACTTGGGAATTCACAGAATGGTCCTGAATTTCTGCTTCCTTCCCCTCCAAGCCCTAGAGAGATCCATTGTCTGTAAACTCCACTTAAAATATGCACCATAGCTCCAGCTGGGGAGCCACTTAAGACGTGCGGAAGCTCCTCCTCCCACCCCCACCCGCTGCTTTCCCTCCTTCCTAGCCCTTTCAGAGCTAGGCAGAAAGGAGGGGGAGCAGCAGCCACCTAGAGTCCCTGATGGAGTCTGAAGCTGAGAACGACCCTGTCCACCCCCAAGTTCCTTAAGTCAGACGCTTATCTCACTGGGTCAGACCCAGCACCACTTGGCACCTGGGGCTCCCATTTTTACAGCTGCGTTGGGGTTGAAGGACCTGGTCAGCTGGTGGACTACTAATCACAGAACCTTGATGCTGACATGAAGACTCCCTGGGGCACCTCCCTCTATTCTCCTGTCTGCTTACAGACCCCCGAGAACAGGGAACTCACTACCTCCTAAGGCACCTGTTCTAGCCCTGAAACTTCTCATTCTTATAAGACTTTCCTTAGAAGGAACCCCACCCACTTCTCCTTAACAACCCACTTCTTCACCTCCCTGCTCCTACGTTAACATGGTCTTCCTCTGCAATGTGACAGCCTCGTGAAATTTGAAGGCTGCCAATATATTCCCCTGAGGGAATATATTGAATATTTTGAATATACTGAATATATTGAATATATTGAACATAGAATACATTTGAAGGCTGTCAATATATTCCCCTGTATACAGGGGATACACATAAGTTATGCAGATAAGATAACCAGCCCTCAGGCTGGGAATGTGACTCATGCCTGTAATCCCAGCACTTTGGGAGGCCAAGGCAGGTGGATCACTTGAGGCCAGGAGTTCAAGGCCAGCCTGTCCAACATGGCAAGACTCTGTCTCTACTAAAAATACAAAAATTAGCTTTGTCGTTGTGGGCACCTCTAGTCCCAGCTACTCTGGAGGCTGAAACACGAGAATCATTTGAACCTGGGAGGCAGAAGTTCCAGTGAGCCAAGATCGGGCCACTGTACTTCAGCCCGGGCAACAGAGCGAGTATGTCTCAAAAAACAAACAAAAAAAATCTCAGATAACCAGCTCTCCCAGAGGGTTGTAATTCTGGTGGGAAGTCAGATACTAATATCAGATAAGATAATGCATAATTACTAAGTAAGATAAGAAGTTGACTATAGGAACTTGGTAATATGAAAGCATCTAACAAAGGAAACTGATCTAGTGTGGAAGGTAGAAGGGTGACCCACCGTAGGCTTCCTGAGAGCTAAAGAAAGTAGGATTTGACCGGGCACAGTGGCTCACACCTGTAATCCCAACACTTTGGGAGGCTGAGGTGGGTGGATCACCTGAGGCCACGGGTTCAAGACCACCCTGGCCAACATGGTGAAACCCCATCTCTACTAAAATACAAAAATTAGCCAGGCGTGGTGGCACATGCCTGTAGTCCCAGCTACTCAAGAGGCTGAGGCAGGAGAATCACTTGAACCTGGGAGGTGGAGGTTGTAGTGAACAGAGATTGTGCCACTGGACTCCAGCCTGGGTGACAGAGTGAGACTCCATCTCAAAAAAAAAAAAAAAAAAAAAAGGCCTGGCACGATGGCTTATGCCTGTAATCCCAGCACTTTGGGAGGCCAACGTGGGCAGATCACCTGAGGTCGGGAGTTTGAGACCAGCCTGACCAACATGGAGAAACCCCATCTCTACTAAAAATGCAAAATTAGCCGAGTGTGGTAGCGCATGCCTGTAGTCCCAGCTACTCAGGAGTCTGAGGCAGGAGAATTGCTTGAACCCAGGAGGCAGAGGTTGCGGTGAGCTGAGATTGTGCCATTGCACTCCAGCCTGGGCAAGAAGAGAAGAGAGAGGAAAGAAGAGAGAGGGGAGGGGAGGAGAGGGGAGGGGAGGGGAGGAGAGGGGAGGGAAGGAAAAAGAGAAAGAAAGAAAAAAAGAAAGAAAAGGAAGGAAGGAAGGAAAGAAAGAAAGAAAAAGAAAAGAAAGAAAGAAAGAAAGAAAGAAAAGAAAAGAAAAGAAAGAAAAAAGGATTTAACTCCCGAAAGAGGGGAGGAAACAGTATGCAGGGTGATGGGATCAGACTGTGCAAAGATCCTGTGGCAGGAGGGAGCCCATCTTATTCAAGGACCTGAAGAAGCCAATGGGATTGGAGGCCAGTGGGTGGGGTTGTAAGACTGTAGGTCTCAGAGAGGAGGTTGGCATGATTCTAACAGCAATGGAAAGATACAAATGTGTACGTGCAATAAAAGCTGATTGACATTTGCCTCAGAATGACACAGATCCCTAGAGTCACTGGCCCAAAGCAATTCTTCCGAGCTTTTGCACTTGCTGTGCCCTCTGCCTGGAATGCTCTGTTTCCAGATTTTTTCTGAGGCTGATTTGTTCTCATCATTTAGGTCTTGACCCAAACCACTCATCCTAAAGGAGCTCCCTCTACATGCAGTGTTGCTCTCTATCCCCTTATCTTGTTTTATTATTTTTACAGCACTTTCACAATCTAAAACTAAATTGTTAATTTCTTTGTTTGTTTACTGTTAATCTTTCCACTTGCTAGAAAAAAAGCTCAGTATGGGCAGGAATTTTGCCTTAGTGACTACCGCATTCTAGCATCGGCATTGTGCTAGCCCACAGTAGGGCCTCAATAAATAATAAATGAACAAATGAATGAATTACTGAATACACACCAAGATAAAAGGGTCAGTATTTACCCACAAACATACACATATAAATGTATGGCTATTCATGGGCAAGTGCATGAGTACCCATGGTGACTCAGAGACCTCCCTCACCCACAAGGACCACCTCTCAAGGGGCCTCTTAGGCAATCCAGAGCCTGTACAGTTCATTGCACTAGTCTAGCTAATCAATATACACCTCCTCTGGCTGGATGAGGACCTGCACAAGCAGACACGTCTCAGGTCAGCCATTGGTTAATCAAAGACGAGGGTGGAATTTAAAGTGCCC
The DNA here is from genome assembly GCF_028885655.2 of Pongo abelii. Classification (NCBI taxonomy): domain Eukaryota; kingdom Metazoa; phylum Chordata; class Mammalia; order Primates; family Hominidae; genus Pongo; species Pongo abelii. Next base: position 150,184,335 of record NC_071989.2, read on the forward strand.
TATGGAGGGGCAGTGAAAACAGATTGATCCATGTGGCCTGGACACAGTAAAACCCCTTACAGGCTCCATTTATTCCCACCTCTTGTCTCCCCTCTCGTCCTGGGGCCCCAGCCCATCTTCCACTGCTCCCCATTTCCCACTCTACTGGAAGTGGCTGAACCAGGCATTGTGTGGGACACAGGACAAATAGATTAGAATTTAGTGGGATTTTACAGGGTTTGGGAATTTGACTAGGTGGGCAACATTTTAAACAAGCATTTACTGTCTTAGCAAGCACCTACTAAGTGCAAAGCTTGGCTAGGGACTGCCAGATTCATTACATAATAGCTGATTCAGGGGAGACTGTGAAAAATGATTTAGTAGGAAACCCTAAAGGTGGAATCCCTGTGTTCCCAAGGTACATGTCAGAGTGGGACACAGTTAATTCCAAGTTGGGGAGTGCTGGGATAGCTTACTAGAGTATCATTCTAAATAACTACCACTTTAATAGAGCACTTACTGTGTAAGCACGTTTTACATGTGACCTTTCTGATTTAATCCTCACTCTAAGCCTCTGGGTATGTGTGATTGCTATTATTATCCCATTTACAGATGGGGAGACTAAGGCTCAGGGAGGATTAAGCGAGTTGCCCAAATTTTCCACAGCTATTAAGTGGCAGAGTAGATTTTCAAGCTCAAGAGGAGACACCAGAGTCCCTGCTCTGGGACCCCACCATGACGATGGCCATAGCTGTGCCTCAATGCAAAGGTAGGACTTAGCTGGGAAGATAGAAGTCCATTCTAGGAAGAGGACACAGTTTGAGAAAAAGCTGATAGGCAATGGTGCCAGATGTTTTTCTGTGTGTGTATGGTTTTTTGTTTGTTTGTTTGTTTGAGACTCAGTTTCGCTCTGTGGCCCAGGCTAGAGTGCAGTGGTGCGATCTCAGCTCACTGCAACCTCCGCCTCCCGGGTTCAAACGATTCTCCTTCCTCAGCCTCCCGAGTAGCTGGGATTACAGGCATATGCCACCATACCCAGCTAATTTTTTGTATTTTTAATAGAGTCAGGGTTTCACTATGTTGGCCAAACTGGTCTCCAACTCTTGACCTCAAGTGATCCATCCACTTCAGCCTGCCAATGTGCTGGGATTACAGGCATGAGCCACCGCACCCAGCCTAGATGTTTTTTAAAACTCTCTGGTAGCAGGTTGGGTGTGGTGGCTCACGCCTGTAATCCCAGCACTTTGGGAGGCTGAGGCAGGCGAATCACCTGAGGTCGGGAGTTTGAGACCAGCCTGGCCAACATGGAGAAACCCCGTCTCTACTAAAAATACAAAATTAGCCAGGCGTGGTGGCGCATGCCTGTAATCCCAGCTACTCGTGAGGCTGAGGCAGGAGAATCGTTTGAACCCGGGAGGCAGAGGTTGCGGTGAGCAGAGGTTGCGCCATTGAACTCCAGCCTGGGCAACAAGAGCGAAACTATGTCAAAAAAAAAAAAAAAAAAAAAAAATCTCTGGTAGCCTGAGGTCCTAGGAGATTTAAAACAACAACAACAAAAATAACAAAAACAAACAAACAAAAAACAACTATTGCTGACTTTTTCCTCTATCTGGTCTTTAGGATATTAGCCCCAGGATGGATTCCTTGCCCTGGGTGTGTCTTTCTCTAGTTCCCAAACAGAATTTTATCCAAGGGTGGATGGTAGGGGGTGAGGGTGCAGTATTTTTGGTGAATTGGTCTTCTCCCTACCCTGGCTGGGATGGGGGCCACATGGGGACACTTTCCATGCCCAGCTGGTCCTCTGCCCATCTGCATCCCTGCCTCCTGACTCATTTCATTCCAACCAATAGAGTCTTAGCATGCAAATTTAATGAATAGGCAAAGAAATGATTGGCTCATTTTCCCTGATGTAATAATGCCACTATTCAAGTAACTCCTATGAACCCTACCCCCACCCCAGTTCAGGGCATTTGATCATGTTCTGGCAAGAATCCCCAACTCCTGTTTTCCCCATTCTGAGTTAGCGAATCACTTCAAAATGCCCGACTCATCTCTCCAGGGGTGGGATGTCTGGAGGGCCAGGAAGCCACCCTTAGGCCTGAACCACTGCCGTCTTTTTGGAAGGCCCCTTATGCCTCTGTGGACTGTGGGTAGCATCAAATCCAGGATAACAGAGCCCATTTACTAAGACATTTTGCGAGAATCCATGTCCAAAGCCTTCCTGAAACCAAACCCCAGCATATCGGCTGTTCCTTTCAGCCCCTAATTTAGTAATTCTATTGAGAAAAAGAGATTGTGGGTTTTTTTATTTGGTGTGATTTATTCTTTATCATATAAATAATAATAATTTACACAAAGCTCATCCCCAAACAGAAGAGAATCTGTACATAAAAATAAACAAAAATTAAACTGAGCTGGGCCTGTTGCCCAGAAAACCAGCCAATTCCAAACACAACCAGGGGGAAAAAATTCTCCAGGTCCTGGGAGCTCTGGGGCCTTGGCTGGAATTCTGGGTGGAGACTCTGGTCCGGGAAGCCATTGCCCTCTTTCCTATAGATCCTGTGCCAGATGATGGCACCTCTGGCAGCCAACACTCATGGACAGCCAACCAGCAAGCTCATTGGGTTGGAAGGTGGGTGGGATTTGAGCTTAAGGGAAGAATCAGTTTTAAAACTTCTGGGCAGTGTTGCTTGCTTCTGGCTTCCAGGGGCGGTGAGAGATACTGTGGCTGGGGAGATGGATGTTGGCCACCACCCAAAGGGGTGGAAGCTGCCTATGGCTCCATCTTTCTCCTGTAGCTCCTTAGAGGCATGAGTTGGACAGAGTACCCACTGGTCTTCTGTTCCCTTGGAGCTCTAGCCCCCTCTCTGGAGGCTTGTTATTTCTTATAGATATTGAAGGATGACAAGCAATCTTCTTGGCCATTGATTAATTTCCCTCAGCAGGCACTCTTTGGCTGTTTGAAACTTCTCCTTCACCACCTCCACCTTATTGCAGAAAAATCTCTTAAGAAGACTGCCTTCCACATTCTGTTTTCACACCTTTACTTACAAAGGGAGGCGTATATGCAGCTTAAGCTGCTGTTTGGTTTGACTGTAAGCCCCCATCCTCCCATCCCAAGGCAGGGGTTAGATCTGCATTGGTCTATAGGTACACAGTCATTTGCAATTAGAGACTTTGTAAATGGTGAAGTTGATCATGACAGTGAACGTGATAAGGCTAAGATGGTGATGGAGAAGATAAAAGGAAAAGGGATTTTGATAGCAGTGCTGAGCCTGCCCTTGTGTCTGGGGTGATTATCTGGCTTAGCCTGCAATGAGAAATTGTGAAGGTGGTGGTGAAAGCTAAGGACAGAAGAGGAAAGTGAAGGTAAATGTGTCCAGGTACAGGTGAAGCTTCCAGAGAAGAGAGGTAGCACAGCCCAGTGGTTAGGAGTCTAGATTCTGGGGCAGGACATTCTGGTTTCAAATTCTAGCTCGACCACATACTAGCTTAGGGAAGTATTTAACCTCTCTGAGCCTCAGCCTCCCCAGCTGTAAAATGGGAATCATAATAGTACCTGCCTCAGAGGGTGGCTCATGGTAAGCGCTGACTAAGCATGTGCAACCTAAGGTATAGGTGGGGTTACAGTTACAGCCAGAGGAAGGGCCACAAAGCACAGCAAGCAGCACTGGGAAGATTCAGGAGATCTCCATCAGGACCCATCACAGTCCTGTGTGACTTTCCCCATCTGGGCCTCAGGTGCCTTGTCAAAGGAGAGTTGAAGTAAATAATATTCAGCCCTCAGAAAGTCCCCTTGGGCAGCAAAGCTCTGTATGCATGACTGGTAATTGTCCTGTGGGAACATCCAGCCCCAGATAAGACTCTACAAGTCTATAGGTCCAGGTGTAGATTCAGCAGGCATGCTTGTGTCAGGGGTCAAACCGAGGGAGTTGCTGAGCCCGTTGAAACAGCCTCCTTTTAGGGGTAATAGAAAGATGAGAGGTGAGTTCTTGCCTGGGAGAGGAGGCTCCAGCTGTCCCTCTCTCCAAGGAAGCTGCTGGGCTCCAAAGTACAGCCTGATGGGGCTGAGCTGCCGATCCTGGTTGTACTATGACTGTAGCCATGTTGGCATCTGCTCCCAAGTTTGGGCACATGAGGGGTTTCACTACCAGAACCAGCCTTTTCCAGTTCTGCCCCTTGTTTGCATTCTTGAGTTTTTTCCTACCCCCTAGAGTTAAAGGACAGGAGGGATAGAAAGGGCACTTATGCCCTGTGCCAAATTAAATCTTTATAGACCCCCTTCTCTAGGCCTTGTCTAAGGATGTCAGAGCCCTCTAAAGTCCCCCAAGCCAACAGGAGGCTATCAGAGGCTGCAGGGCAGGAATTGGCCACAGGATGTTTTCCCTTTATTCTGCCCTAGAGGAAACCTAGCTTCAGGTTCATTGCTCCCTGAAAATCAGGGGTGAGGAAGGGAGTTTGGCCTTCAGTACCCAGGGGCCTTCATCAGTCCCTCACCTCTTCTCCTGACAAGCCCTTCAGCCACTCTTCCACCTGAAGGAGGGAGAAGAGCCCTGCTTGTCCTGAATTCCAATCATGGGAACTGTCACTCACATGGTCTCTGGTCCCAGACTGAATTTAATCCAAGAGCGGAGGCCTGCCTGGTCCCAATCAACCTAGGCATGGGGGATCATGGGCTATGTGTGTGCATTTGGTTGGTGCTTAGAAGATATAATACAAATATTAGCAATCCACTTGAACTCTTACTCTGTCAGGCTTTACGCTAGATGTTCCACATGCATCACTTTACTGAATCCTTATTTCAGAGTAGGAAACAGGCTCAGAGAAGTTAGGTCACTTGTTCAAGATCACACAGTTAGAAAGCTTCAGAGTCTAGATTTGTGGACCTCTCTGATTCCAAAGGCTGTGCTCTTATTCACTGAGCTTTGCAACATGTACCTGGATGAACATGAGGTCTCCTGCCTGACACTCAGTTTACTAACAATGTGTGCTGAGGACAGTGTAGTGGGCCAAGGGGGGCCACCCTCAGGCCTCAGATCCACCTGCCCACCCATGATCTCCTGTCTACCTAAGACTGTCCAGGGATACTCCCAGAAAAGCTGGAACAGAGCCCAGAGCCATCCCGATGCCTCAAGGAGGCGGCCAAGTCTTTGCTGAGTCTGCAAATCCTCATCTACAGGCCCCCCATGAGCTCATTTTGAGAACCCCCCCAATACCTCTCCCCAGCCCCTGCTCCCTCCATCAAAGTGACCCTCCAACCCCTCTTTCTTTTCTCTCCTACCTCCAAAGCATTCCCTGCAGCACCCCCAGGTTCCCTTCTTCCTGAAGCCCAGACCTGTAGGGTTAGACTGGTCCAGCCTGCAAATCTCCCAGTTGAGCTTCTTTTTGGGGTCACAGCTTCAGAAGCATCTCTGCATCTTGCCTGTACTTTGATAAATGGTATGAAAACCTGAGTCTCTTCGCTTCTCCTCTGGAACCCCCTCCTGCCTGCAACTTCTCTCTGCTCACCAGCTGCACAATGCAGTCAGAGGGAAGGGGGTGGACTGGCAGAAACCAGCTTGTTTCTGAGGCTGGAAAACAGAACTGTAGGAAATTAACAGGCTGAGAAATGTCTGCTCGGCTCTGCGTTTGTTTTGCACCCTCAGTCTTTCTCTCTGCTGCTCTCTCCTCCTGCCCCTGCCCCTCTCCCACTCCCTGCCGCTCAGCGTGGGCACCTGGGGCTTGGCGGCTGTGTGTCTGGGCCTTGCAGGAAGGTGCATCTTGGTGTGTGTGTGGGAGTGTGTGCGTGTGTGTGTGTGTTTCTCTGTGTGTGTTTAGGGATGGCAGACCTACCCCTCCTTCACAGGCAACTTAGCCAGAAACGCCAGCGGCAGAGACAACTGTGCGGGTGGGGATGCTGAGCGCAGAGCCGGCAGAGCCCGCGGGCAGGCAGAGAAGCACCACACAAAAAATTGATTCCATTAAAAAGTAATCTTAAATTTAATAAAAGTTATGATTTGATTATAGCCACAGAACCTACAGGCAAGAGGGAAGCGGGGTGGATTCTAGTGATGGATAAACAGAAAGGAAAAAAAAAAAAAACAAGAGAGGGGGAGGGGAGGAGAGAGAGATGCTTAGGTTTGGATGGATGAGAGGATGGAAAGACCTGGGGGTGGGGAACGAGACCATTTTCTCTCCCTCAGATGGAAGAAAAAAGCCTGTGGCTGGATTCCAAAGAGGAAGCAAGAGTGAGGAGTGAGTGAGGAGATTCAAGGAGCTCTCGGGAGATGGAGCTGTTGGAGGGGGCTGGGGACACGGAGGCACAGCCTGGGAGAGGCAGATGTGCAGGAGGGATGGTCTGGAGCCCTGGGAGGGCAGGTAAGGAACGCAAAGCACCCATTCAGCAGTCAGACAGGCAGTCCTGGGTTTCCACTCCAGGTCAACCTCTTCCTAGCAGTGTAACTTGACCTCTCAGACCTTCATCCTTTTCATTTGCCAAATGGAGCCACGGAGATAGTGCCTACCTCACAAGGTGGTCGTGAGAATGAATGAAATTGTGCAAGTGCATCTCCTGGGTGCCCAGTAAAGGACAGCTCCCTTCCTGACCCTCCCCGGATGGAGGTCATTACCCCAACACTGCCCCCTCCTGTTTATTTGCAAGCACTGGCCAATCCTACTCCTTTCTTGTATTCTTTTTGCAACGGAGGGGACTGAGTGGCCTTCAACTCCAATCTCAATCTGGAGGCTGGTTCTCCTGGGTAGTCGCATACTTTGTCCTTTGCCCACCTCTCTAGAGCATGAAGAGGGCATGGGCAAGGCACTCTAGAGCCCACTTCCACTATGAGCTAAGGGACCATCTAGGGGCACATTCCCTTGCCTAATCTGCCACCCCTCACCCTGCTTTTTCTCTCCCCCTCAGCCTAGAATCACATGTAAACACAGAGCTGAAACTCTCCTGACCCCTGAGAAGTGTCCCTTGGGTGAGACTGCCCAGGTACAGCCCCTTGGCCACCATAATCAGGTCCTGTTGGGTAGAACATTTGGCTTTCAGGCAAGTCTCCTGTTGTTCCTTCCGATAAACCTGGGCCCTGTCTCTAGGCCGGCTGGGAGGGAGCTAGGACCTGCAGGGTCAGCACCAGAACTGGTGAGTGGGGCCTGGGCAGGAAGCCAGGACATCACTGTGGGATGCTATGTGAGGCGAGAACCAGAAGATCTCAGCTACCCCAGAGTCCAGGGACTGAGAACCAGGAAAAATTGTCACAGCAACAGGAGTCTCCTGGGGAAGCAAGAAATCATTCTGAGGATAACACGGCCAGTTCTACTCAGTCATCTCCTCCTACCTGGGCTGCTTTTAGCAAAGTACCTCCACCTGAATTCACTCTTGCCTCGTGGCATGTTAAAGGCACCTGCTGGTTGGAGACATTGAGGAAGACAGGACAGGTGGTATTAGCATCTTCATTTTACTGATGAAGAAACCGAGGTCAGAAAGGGAAAGCTACTGTCCCCAGGCCACACAGCATGTAATATATGGAGGTGGAACTGAAGGCAAGCATTTAGACCCCGGATAAAGGCGCCACAGCCTACCCTACTGAGTGTCACTCATCATGGCTACATGTACTGGAGGCCTTGTCACCACTGCTACCACCATGCTGCTCAGCTCCCCCTTTCTTTTGCCAATATCACCACCTCGGGCCCCATCACAGCGGCTGCCGGGCTCACACACACATCCTCTTCCAGGAAGGGCAGCCCAGTCTGGGATTCTCATGTCCCGTGTGGTTTCCAGAAGAAAGAAACTATAGCCCTGAAGGTGAGGCAGTGGCCTAGAGACAGTGGAGCACAGTGACCTGCAGCTAAGAGGCTCTTGGCATTGCTGAGGTCCGGCTGGGACTATGGATGCAATCTGGCCACTACCTCCAAAGGATTTCCAGACCTCTCCCCCTGAACCAAGACAGGGAGATGGATAGGCCATCCTGGGTGGGGACCTCCAGTGGGGCACCCTGCTGCTTCCCTCACACTCATGCTGTGTGTCCAAGACAGAAATGCCACCCTGCTGTCCGACCTCAGTCTGTCTGATGTCTGTTTTCTAGTTCTATTCTCTGCGAAGAGACCAGTCTAGCCACTCCCTGTGTAAAAGCCAGCCACCCTCCTCTTGTTGAGGAGGATTCTCTTTCTCCTCTTCTGCAGAGACTGAGGCATGGAGGGCAGTGTCTGGGGTGAAGGGATCATTTAGGAAGAGGTCCTCCAGTGAGGTCTGATCTCTGTCGGCACCCTAGGCTGTGTTCTCAAAAGCAGATCCTTACAACTTTACTTGAAATGGTCCTTACCTCTAAGAGTTGCCTTTAGAGGTGACCTTTGGAAGGAGCCACTGTGGAGTCCTGACTTCTGTGTGACATTCATTAATAAATCACCTTCCCCAGCCACTCCCCAGAGCTTGTCTTCCATGATGGATGCAGAAAAGGGTTCAGTTAGGGAAAGGAAACTAACATGGGCCAAGAGCCTACTGCGTACCAGGCCCATGCTAGAGGCTTGACCTACAAGATGCCATTTGATCCTTGCAACAGCTTTGTGAAGCAGCTCTTACAATCTCCACTGGGCAGTTAAGGAAACAGAAAATCAGAGAGGTTAAGTGACTTAACCAAGGTCACACAGGGAAAAGTTGGCAGAACTGGGATTTGAACCCAAATATAACTGAATGGAAAGTCCATGCTCTTTCTACCCGGGGTGCCTTTCATCACTGGTTCAGCCCTAGGGATGGAGGGCTCCTTCACAGAAAAAAGTTTTCCACTCCAACTTGGCAGTATTTTTCAAAATGAAAAATTCATACATATTTTGAGCCAGCAATCTCTCTTCTAGGAATAAATCCTCAAGAAACACTCATACATGTGCACAGAGTATTAGATGTCCTTGTTTGCAAAGGAAAATATCAGAAACAAACTAAATGTCTATCAGTAAGGGATTGGATAAATAAACTGAATGACTATGTAGCTGTAAGAAAGGAGGAGCGCCGGGTGTGGTGGCTCATGCCTGTAATCCCCACAGTTTGGGAGGCTGAGGCGGGTGGATCACCTGAGGTCAGGAGTTTGGGACCATCCTGGCCAACATGGAGAAACCCCGTCTCTACTAAAAACACAAAATTAGCAGGGCATGGTAGCACATGCCTGTAATCCCAGCTACTCGGGAGGCTGAGCCAGAAGGATCGCTTGAGCCCAGGAGTTCAAGAACAGCCTGGGCAACACAGGGAGACCTCATCTCTACAATTAAAAAAGAAATTGGCCGGGCGTGGTGCCTCATACCTATAATCCCAGCACTCTGGGAGGCCAAGATGGGTGGATCACTTGAGGCCAGTAGTCAAGACGAGCCTGGCCAACACGGCAAAACCCTGTCTCAACTAAAAGTACAAAAATTAGCCAGAGGTGGCCAGGTGTGGTGACTCACGCCTGTAATCCCAGCACTTTGGGAGGCCGAGGCAGGCAGATCACTTGAGGTCAGGAGTTCCAGACCAGCCTGGCCAACATGGTGAAACCCCATCTGTACTAAAAATACAAAAATTAGTAGGGTGTGGTGGCATGCACCTGTAATCCCAGCTACTTGGGAGGTTGAGGCAGAATAATTGCTTGAACCCGGGAGGCGGAGGTTACAGTGAGCCGAGATGGCGCCACTGCATCCAGCCTGGGCGACAGAGCCAGACTCCATCAAAAAAAAAAAAAGAAAGAAAGGAAGGAAGGAAGGAAGAAATTAGCAAGCCATGGTGGCAGGCAACTGCAGTCCTAGCTACTCTGGAGGCTGAACTGGGAGAATTGCTTGAGTCCAGAAGTTCGAGGCTTCAGTGAACCATGATCGCACTACTGCACTCCAGCCTGGGTGACAGAGCGAGACCCTGTCTATAGATAGATAGATAGATAGATAGATAGATAGATAGATAGATAGATAAAGATTGGTCTTGGAGCAAGGATTACATGATGAGTTGTTAGTAGGGACATTGGTTGCAACTGGTTGCTGACTGTTCAGATAAACTCCAATGACCTTGTCTTCCTCCCCACCCCAAGTAGACCCACACCCTGTGCAGACTGGAAGCTCAGATGGACTACTGTCATTACACAGACAGACAGCCTATGTAGCAGCAAAAAAGCTTTCATGAAACCTCAGATTGGCCCATCTGGAAAATCATCTTTGGCTGTGGGCTCTTTCAGATAAGTTCTGTTATCCCTGCTTCACTATTGAATGTCAGTTCAGTGATCCTAAAGGACAATCCCACCCCCATGCACACCTGCTTTCCCATCAGACTCAGTCCTTATCCCTGTAGTTGTGTCTCTCTCTAGGTTGTCTTTCTCTCCCTCTGTTTCTCCTCTTTTTTTTTTTGAGACAGAGTCTCACTCTGTTGCCCAGGCTGGAGTGCTGTGGCGCAATTATTGGCTCACTGCAACCTCCGCCTCCTGGGTTCAAGCAATTCTCCTGCCTTGGCCTCCTGAGTAGCTGGTACTACAGGCATGTGCCACAACACCCGGCTAATTTTTTTTGTATTTTTAAAGTAGAGACGGGGTTTCACCATGTTGGCCAGCCTGGTCTTGAACTCCGACCTCACGTGATCCACCCACCTCGGTCTCCCAAAGTGCTGGGATTACAGGCGTGAGCCATCGCACCCAGCCTCTCTCCCTCTGTTTCTCTAAGTGGACTTAGAGTCTCTTAGATGCAAATGACAGAAATACAACTCAAACTGGCTTAAGCTTTTTTTGCTCACGTAACTGAAAAGCACAGGAATAGACTTCAGGTACAGCTGAATCCAGGCGCTCAGACATTGTCACCTGGCATCTGCCTCACTCCAACTTTTGGGTCTCTCTCCATTGTGTTAGCTTTACTCTCTGATAGCCACTTTCCAAGCAGTTTAAGAAGCTCCAGTCTTACACTGACCAGTGTGGCAAACCCAACAGAAAGAACCCACTCATCTTTCAATAGTTCAGCAAAAGAGCCACTGCTAATATTATTGGATTAACTTTTTTTTTCTTTTCTTTTTTGAGAAGGAGTCTTGCTCTGTCGCCCAGGCTGGAGTGCAGTGGCACGATCTCAGCTCACCACAACTTCCGCCTCCTGGGTTCAAGCAATTCTCTTGCCTCAGCCTCCCGAGTAGCTGGGATTACAGGCACCCGCCACCATGCCCAGCTAATTTTTCTATTTTTAGTAGAGATGGGGTTTCACTATATTGGTTAGGCTGGTCTTGAACTCCTGACCTCGTGATCCACCTGCCTCGGCCTCCCAAAGTGCTGGAATTACAGGCGTGAGCCACCGCACCCAGCCAGATTAACTTTTAATGAGTCACCGTGTCCTGAAGATGGAAGACACAGATTGACCAGGTCCAGTTACGTGTCCACCCTGGGATCCTGGGGTAAGATCAGGTTAGGTCACAGAGACAAGGAAGGAAGATGGGAGACTTGACTGTTTGACCATGACACTGACATCGGGGAGTTCTTCACCTTCTAGATCTCAGTTAGGTCTTGTGAAAAACTGGGTGTGGTATCCACATCTGATTCTCTGCTGTTGGGACACTTGCAGCCTAGTTTCTTTTCATAGCCTTAGGCAGATGATCTGAATTAAAGCAGCTTCCAGATCTTTCTGTCACCACCACTCTCACTACTCCCCTATTTCAACTCCCAGCGGAGACTCTGTGGTATAGAGGGGTGAGGGAGGAAGAAAACAGAAAGTAAGAGATGGGATGGGAAAGAAAGAGAAGGGAAAAACAACAGAGACAAAAGCTCTGAAGCAAACCTCCAAGGCTGCACTGGTCCTAGGCCACCTCAGCCCCCACCTCCATCCCACCCACTGGCCCACATCCTCCATCTGTGAGTGGTGCATTGAGGCTTAGCTGTTCCAGACCCCTAGCTGGGCTGGGCTCCAAGCTCTGCTGCTTTGTCAGGGTATCATTATCCCCATTCTGCAGCTCTTGTCACCTGGAGGCTCTTTCTTCTTCTCTGGCCCACATACCAACACACAGGTGCCTCCTGCCTGGCTTTCAGCTCCTCCTACCTGCCACCTTCTTTCAGGGCCCTTTCCATTGCCACATAGTCAGTGGCTCTGCCCCTAAGGGTGCCATCCCAGCCTGGGACCATTTTCCCTCCTCTTCTCTTCCTCACTGAGTTCTCCACCCTTTGTCTAGAGAGAGCCAAAGCCTCTGCTCTAAGGGGTTTCTTTTTTCTCCCTGGGAGGAAAAAAGTGAAAAAGGTATCCAGGGTGCTGGGCAGATCCAGATAACTGATCACTCCATGAGAACCAAGCACTCACCCGTGTCTGGTCTGCAATGCATCCACATTCTTCTCCACAGCTCAGAGTGGAAGCTCCTTTTCTAGTTATCCCACACTGAGGGCTTCTGAAACTCACCACTCTCCCTGAGTCCCTTGTCGATATCTAGTTTTGCAAATTCCACCTGGGTTTCAGGAGATTGCAAAAGCTTTGAGATCTGCCTGCAACTCGCTGTGAAAACCTTGGACAAGTCCCTTCCCTGCGGACTCCTAGGTTGTACTACAGTGAATAGGTTGAATTAGATCAAGGAGGTAAATCCTAGCACACATGCCACCATTTCTCATCCAATGCCCATGGCAGACATTGCTAATCAACTACGGCACTCTCTTTTCAGGATGCATTCCAGGAAGCTGCTACTCATCATTCAACATTAGCTCATGACATGAAACATCTTTGCCACTCCTGGACTAGCTGATCTCTGAAGGCCCTTCTCTCATTGACAGCAAGGATTCTGTGGCCTGGTTGAATCAATATTACTTCTCCCTAGTTCCCACTTTTCCCTCCAGCTCATTCTTTTGATCATCCCCATCCCTCCCTCTCTCTCGTCTTGCCTTGTTTCCAAGTCTCTGCCGCTGAGTCCATGTAAACCCTAGATGATGTCTGGGTCTCCAAGGTTCTGTTTACTGTCACTCAACTTCAGGCTCTTTGAAGGTTACATTTTCCAGGCAGTCACACTTACACATGTTGGGCGGTTCCTTGGCATTGGCTCAGGGGAGGGAGGCAGTGATCGAGACACCAGAGACAGTCAGAGGAGGAGCAGGAGGAATAAGACCAAAGAAATGTTAAAGAAATGTTAAAGAAATGTTAAGAAAGAGATAACAGACAGTGGGGCTAGAGTTAAATTTACGTATCAAGGCCATCCTGGTAAGAACAGGGAGCAGGAGTTTTAATGGAATTTATCCTGGACCCCCAAGGTCACAGTGGGAGGGAGGATCAGGGAGGACCTAAAAGCAAAGGACAAAGGGAGCATATAAATTAGTAGCTCAACTGACAAACATGAAAGAGGTGAAGGGATTCTTTGGTGGGGGAAATTATCAGGAGTTGCCATAATAAGATGGACTTAACCATGCTTCACGAGTATAAAAGCATCCACTAGTTATTGATCAGAAGAGTTTGGTAGAGTCAGGCGGGTGCTGGCTAGCAGCCAATTAGAGGCTTAAAGCAAAGCCCAACCCAGGTTTCAGGACATGTCTTATCTCCTCAGAACTGCCTGGAGCAGTTTTAGAGTTTCAGGAAATGCTACCAACTTTATCAGATGGGCATGTGCACTAGTGGGGCATGCAAAAGGGCCAACCAGCCAAGAGCGGAATGACCACAAGAAAGCCCATGTGGCCGTGCATGGTGGCTCATGCCTGTAATCCTAGCACTTTGGGAGGCTGAGGCAGGAGGATTGCTTGAGTCCAGGAGCTCAGGACCAGCCTGGGCAACATAGCAAGATTCTGTCTTGCTACAAAAATTTTAAAAATTAACTGGGTGTGGTGGCGCATGCCTGTGGTCCCAGCTATTTGGGAGCCTGAGGCAGGAAGATCTCTTGAGCCTGGGGGGGGGTGCGTCAAGGCTACAGTGAATCATGGTGGTGTCACTGCACTCCAGCCTGAGCAACAGAGCAAGACCCTGTCTCAAAAAAACAGGAAGAAAGAAAGGAAGGAAGGAAAGAAAGAAAGAAAAAAGAAAGGAAAGAAAGAAAAATAAGAAGGAGTGAGGGAGGGAGGGAGGGAGGGAGGGAGAAAGGAAGGAAGGAAGGAAGGAAGGGAGGGAGGGAGGGAGGGAAAAGAGAAAGCCCTACATGCTATAGGTCTGGGTTCAAATCCTGGCTCATCTACTTACTGAGACTTTGGTCTCAGTTTTCTCCTCTGTAAAGTGAAGACAAGCAGCACCTAACTCATAAGGTTGTTGAGTATTAAATAAGAATGCATGAGGCCGGGCGCAGTGGCTCACGCCTGTAATCCCAGGACTTTGGGAGGCCGAGGCGGGTGGATCACCTGAGGTCGGGAGTTCGAGACCAGCCTGACCAACATGGAGAAACCCCATCTCTACTAAAAATACAAAATTAGCCAGGCGTGGTGGCACACACCTGTAATCCCAGCTACTCGGGAGGCTGAGGCAGGAGAATCACTTGAAAGTGGAGGTTGCAGTGAGCCGAGATTGTGCCATTACACTCCAGCCTGGGTGACAGAGTGAGACTCCATCTCAAAAAAAAAAAAAAAAAAAAAAAAAAGAATGCATGTAAAGGGCTTGGCACAATGTCAGGCTTGTGGCTGATAATAAATGGTAGCCGGTAATGTTAGCATTATTATTATCGTGGGCAACATGTCTAAGGGGTCCCTTGAGTGACCCCTACTACACTCAACATATATACATATACTTTAATGGTGCGATCCTCCAGGCACACCACCTAATTTGCATATGATAAATTTTGTCTAAACCAAAAAAGGCTGTAATTCAAAATATATGCTCTTGAGTGGGATTGCTCATGTATAAGAAGAGCTGGACAGCTCCTGTGGGCCTAAGAGGAGGAGCTGATTCTTCCCTAGGATGCAAAAGCCAGATGTGGGGGAACAGCAGAAGTGCTGGGCTGACAAAGGCTCAGAAGAGACCCAAAGATGCTGACAAGAGGGGCAGGTTCTGGTCAGTTCTTTGTCTCCTTGACAATGCTGTGGGTGGGGCCCTGTCCAGGCTGCCTGCCCTGCCCAGCACCCCTTCCCTCCTCCCTGAGAAGGAAATGGAAGAAAACGGGACTTCTGCTGTCTGGAAGGCTGCATGGCTGGGGTTGGCAAGGGCCAATCAGGCCTGTAGGCTGGCAGTCAGGATGCCAGTCAGCTGGGGATTAGGAGCTAGGGATGAGGCTGACGGGGCAACTTCCCAGAGGCCCTACAGCTGGCCGCTGCTGCCTTCCTGAGGCTGTGCAGTGGGGTGTGGAAGGAGCCAGGGATCGTCTGACCCCATGTGTCCTGCCCACTGACTCTTCCATGTGGCA
Source organism: Pongo abelii (assembly GCF_028885655.2). Classification (NCBI taxonomy): domain Eukaryota; kingdom Metazoa; phylum Chordata; class Mammalia; order Primates; family Hominidae; genus Pongo; species Pongo abelii. The sequence continues at coordinate 150,199,561 of NC_071989.2, forward strand.
CAGAAAGAAACCTCAGCTTCCCAGTAGACTTCTATCCCCAGGACATGAGTGGTGCCCACCTGAGCCTGAGACCACAGTTGCTCTTCAGATGTCTCTCAGCAGGGTTCCACATCGTCATGCCCTGGCACAGGCACAGAGGTTAAGGGGAAAAGGCTGTGGAGTCAAGCAGACCTGAGTTCAAGTCTCAGCTTTGTCATTTACTGGTGTGACCTAGGGCCAGCTCTGTGAGCGATCCGGGCCTCAGTTTCCTTACCCAAAAGTTAGGGATGATAAAAGGAAGTTCCTGACAGGACCAAGTGGGAATGATGCATGTGAAGCATTTGGCCCAGGTCTGGCACACAGTAAGTGCTTGAAAAATGTTAGCCATAATTCTTCTAATTAATTATTACTATAGTTCGTGAGGTCCCCAAATGTACTATGATTGAGCAGTTACACAAATTCCAGCCAGGAAGTCCATATGGCCCAGTATGGGAATGACTGTCTCCAAAGTCCAGGGTGATTTGATCCTAGTCTTTCTGTCATCCTGAGGACGTGGCCCAGGTCAGGGCTGGAGTCCCTTCAGACCACTGGAGAGCCTCCCTTTCCATGGAAACCCATGGGGAATCTTAGATTATACAGCTCCTGGATTCCCTTTGCCCTCAGGCCTGGCCAGGGTGTGGAAGGAGGCAACGGGGATGGGGAATACATGCCTCTGAACAGCTGTGCCCGAAGTGGCCCGCTTCCACATCCCTGGGAACAGGACGCCCTCCAAGGGATAGGACCCAAAGCTGCCTGGATTTCCAAAGATTTTGGTCTAGACTCTAGATGGTCAGGGCTGGTGGCTGGGGGAATCAGCCCCCACTTCTCTGAGCCATTGCTGAGAAAGTGGGAGGGAACAATGGCTTATGGTGACAGACAGGAGGCCACGAGGAGACCCCAGACTCTTTTGCTAGGGACCTTAGTTCAAGAGCTCCACCTGGCAGTATTCTCCTCCCCCTGCCTTATTTCTCCTTAGGAACAGACTGTGTTCCTGTGTTTACCTGCGGGGGTGAGCTGGGTCTGGGTATTTCTCTGTATGTGGGCCCTTCCTTGTCCCCCACCCAACGGATGCCTGGGCTGGATTGTATATTTCCGGAGTTGCCTACTTGAATCACAGGCTTTTATTTTTAGAACATTACAAATGCGGGGGCTGGAAGAGAGAACCAAGGGCCCGGAGCTGGGGTGGGGGAAGAAGTTCAGGGTCTGAATATGGTGCATATGGGACAGGAGTGGGGTAGGCACTAATAAGGAATAAGTGAGATGGTGGGAAAAAACGAGGTGAGGAAGTTGGGAGGGGTCCCACTCTCTCAGTGCCCCAGCGCCTGTGCGGGATCAGATTTTCCTCGGGCTGGGGAGGGCCTTTGGAGGGGGACGGGTCAAGGGCCACCTCTCCGGCATGTAGCTGGGTCCCCAGAGAGGCTGAGGAGCCTGGGAAAGAGATGAGAAAATCGCTCCCCTTCCCCCTCCCCCAGGCCTTTGGGACTGGGAGAGAAGCTTCCTGTGCAGACAACTTCTCCATCCCCTGGGCTAGGACATCTTAACCCTTCTAGTGCTGGTATCAGAGAAACAGAGAGCAACACAGATGTGCACATACATTCTTGCAGAATGGCCCAAATGCTACGTCCCACACAGGTGTAGGCCTTGCTCTTGTTCTGCCGTGTTCAACGTGCACCTCCCAGCTCCTGACCCCAAAGCCCCAGATTACCCAAAGCAGCAAGAATTCAGTGGATTCTCCTACCAGAGCACAGACTGAGGAAAATGGAGACCCTTCACCTGGGCATGGGTGGCACAGCATCTCTTCCTTCACTATTGGGTAGTGAGAAGACATCAGACAGAACTTAGAGCTTGTAGAGTTAGGAAGTCCCCATCCTGCCATTAATAGGGAGCTCCAGGCTGACAGGAAAGGAGCCTTAAAGCCAGGAGAGCTGGTTTGCATTTCTGTCTCTGTGTGTGACCTTGAGAAGTTACTTAACTTTCTTGACTTTGGGTGCAGCTTCTGAAAAACACGAGGAAATCAAACCAGAGATGGTCTGGTGCCATAAGAGGCAAAGAAAGGATATCTTTCTTTGGCTTTTCATTCCCTGGAATCCCCTGACCAAGGCAGCCCCAAGTCCCCAAACACCGAATTTCAGGGCTTTCCTCTCCATCTGCTCTATAAAGGCAAGAAGCCATTTGCTTTCTCCACCCCTGAATGACCATGCCAGCATGGTATCTTGCACACAGTTGGCTTCCAATAAGCTTGTGATAAGCAACTAAATAGATACATGACCCACCTTGACTTTGGGATGGGATTCTTTTTTTTCTTTTTCCATTGTCTTCTCAAGAGTACTAGATTAGAAGTTAGAAAGACCCGGCCCAAGGCTGGGTGCTGTGGCTCACGCCTGTAATCCCAGCACTTTGGGAGGCCGAGGCAGGTGGATCATGAGGTCAAGAGATCGAGACGAGCCTGGCCAACATGGTGAAACCCTGTCTCTACTAACAATATAAAAATTAGCTGGGCATGGTGGCGCACACCTGTAGTCCCAGCTACTTAGGAGGCTGAGGCAGGAGAATCGCTTGAACCCGGGAGGCGGAGGTTGCAGTGAGCTGAGATCGCAGCACTGCACTCCAGCCTGGGCGACAGAATGAAACTCCATCTCAAAAAAAAGAAAGAAAGAAAGACCCAGCCTTGGATTCATGCTCTGACTGTTACTTACCACTTGTGAGGCTTGGGACAAGTCACATTGCCTCTCCAAGCCTCAATTTCATTTATCTGTCAAATGGACGTTAGAAAGAAAGCATCTACCTTATAGGCCTGTCATCAGCATAAATCCAAAAAGCCTTTGAAAACTCTAAGGTGATATGCAAAAGCAAGTAGAATTGTTATCGGTAATACTGGTGGTAGTCCTAGACCTAATTTCAGGGGTGGTCTGAAGTGTGGCACTTTTGAGCCTGAGGCAGCAGCTTGACAGATGTATGATCTTGAGCAAGTTTCTAAACCACTCTAAGCCTCAGTTACCTCATCTACAAAATGGGGATTCTAATAGTACCTGATAGTACATATAAATGGTTTGCACCATGCCTGGCGCGGCAAACTCCATAAATAGTGGCTATTGTTATCCTCACCTCCCCCATTAACTCCTCCAGCAGCTTTGCCCCCACCTTCCCGCCTCGAGGTGGTTGTTGCACCTATACCTTTCTTGCACAATGACAGATATTCCCAGCTTTCTACTTTGGCCTAATTTGGATGAAAATGTATCTCCCAGAAGCTGCCTGCCTCCCAACCCTGGAAGGAGACAGACTAGGAGTGAGGGTTGCTCAGGGGAGGCCAGAGGCTGAGGGGCTGTGAATTGACTGTGTGTGTGGTGGGGTACGAGGATCAGAGGCTGACCCAGCACCCCCACCAGCCACCCCAGATCGAGGCTGCTCAGCCTGCCAGGCGGGGCACATTGATGCTGGGAGCTGCTTATCAGGTTAGAGCGGAGCCACTGTCTCTGGCTGTCTCTGCACATTACCCGACCCATCCGTCCTGCTCTCCTGAGCGCCCTGCCTGCCCCCAGCTCTGCCTGCGCTAACTAGTTAATTGGATCTTGGCTAACCTGGTTATGGGCCAAGTCAGCCAACTCTTCTGCCTCCAGAAGCAGGGTGGGGGAGAGGCAGAGCCGCTGTGCATGTTGCATGAGCACGGGTGTCTGTGTGCTGGAGCCTGTCTTTGGGCTGGATCTTGGTCCCTAAGGTGAGCCCAGAGCACCCTGCCCCACTGTGACAGGTGGAAGGCAATGAGTCACACGACCTGATTCCAAAGCCCAGCCTACCACTAACACAGTCTATATGACTGGGGTGGGAAGCTGAGCGTCAGCTTCCTCCTCTGTAAAATGGGGCTTATAAAATGTACCACCCAGGGTGGTACATTTTATCAAGAGAAATAGAACATTCACTTCAGTGCCTGGCACTTAGTAGGAGCTCTGGGAATTACAACCAATCATCATCATCTTTAGTCACATTGGGTTCCTGCCATCCTCCCCAATCCTGGGGAGTTTGTAGGAAACATCTCAGGGTGGGGGGTAGGAGAAGCTTTCATTCACTGTTCTTTGCAGGTGTTTCCTCTGAGGCTCAACTCCAATCTCCTCAATTGTTCCTTATGCAAATTTATGCTAATGATCACATCAGCGCTCCCCCGAGCCCAGCGCCGGGAAGGTGACGCAGGGCTGACTCCCCGGCTTTCACTTTGGCCAAGTCCCTCGCCTTCCTCCCCAAAAGAGGAGCAAATGCTGGTCCTCTGACAACACCAGTCCTCAGGGCAGAGAGAGAGAGACCTCAATGGAGAGAGAAACAAAGAAAGGCCCCAGTCTTGGTAGGAGACGTGCAGCCTCGTCATCACCATAATCATCAACATCAAAAAGGCCTTTGGAAACTTCAGATTCTTCCCCGCCTTGTGCGGACTACTCTACAATTATAGAGGCCCAGCCCCCAACCCTGAGGAGCTGGAGCTGGGGCTGGAGGTGGGGAGGAGCTGGAGAGGGAGAGGGAGAAAGAGAGCTAGAATTTCTTTTTTCCTTTTCTTTTTTTTTTTTTTTCCTGAGATGGGGTCTCTCTCTGTCACCCAGGCTGGAGTACAGTGGTGCGATCTTGGCTCACTGCAACCTGTGCCTCCCGGGTTCAAGTGATTCTCCTGCCTCAGCCTCCCGAGTAGCTGGGACTATAGGTTCCCGCCACCACGCCCAGCTAATTTTTGTATTTTTAGTAGAGATGGGGTTTCGCCATGTTGGCCAGGCTGGTCTCGAACCCCTGACCTCAGGTGATCCACCTGTCTCGGCCTTCCAAAGTGCTCGGATTACAGGCATGAGCCACCACACCTGGCCAAGAGCTAGAGTTTCTAACTGGCAAGTAATTTTCCTTAAGGGCAGGGGCCATGCCCAGCATCGCCCCTCCCCAGCGCTCAAGCTCCAGGAGGACGGAGGTCCCCCAATAAAGTGTAGAGATCAAAACTGAGGAAGTGATCCCAGCAGTTCTTGTCCCGCCATGCTTTCACTTTCGTACCAGCTATGTGACTTCATCTCTTTGTCTTGTTTCCCCAACTGTAAGATGGGTATAATAATTCCCACTTTTTAAGGTTTACTATGAGAATTAAATAAGTAAAATCTTGTAGGCCTCCAGGAAAGTCGATCATAACTGGGGAACAGAGTGACAGCAAAGGAAAAGCAAATGCCCATTCCTGTTCTGTGGCCCACATTAGCTGGGCGGTCAGATATAACCTGTCCCACTTTGCACCTGGCAACTTGATGTGGGATCAGTTTTCTGAACCAAGGCAAACAATAAAATCAAATGGTGTGTGCCCTCCCAACTAGGTGGGTTTGAGATTGGGGTCTCCCCTGAACATTTAACTTGCCCTCTGCGTTAATGTTGGACAAGATTTATAGCTGGACTTTAGTCTTTTGACGCCATCCTCTAAATGGTATAAAAATAGAGATGGAGTTGGGGGAGGTGCCCAAAGACGACACTGTAGGCACAAGTACAGCAGCAGGGCAGGGGTGCTGATGAGGCCAATGTGGAACCAGACTCTTCCCTACAGGGAACCTCCTGCTGACACTGCCAGGTGTGTGTGTGTGTGTGTGTGTGTGTGTGTGTGTGTGTGTGTGTGTGTGTGTGTGTGTGTGTGTGTGTGTGTGTGTGTGTGTGTGTGTGTGTGTGTGTGTGTGTGTGTGTGTGTGTGTGTGTGTGTGTGTGTGTGTGTGTGTGTGTGTGTGTTGTGGGGTTTTTTTGTTTTTTTTTTCTGAAATGCCCAGGTGTGTGTGTGTGTGTGTGTGTGTGTGTGTGTGTGTGTGTGTTGTGGGGTTTTTTTGTTTTTTTTTTCTGAAATGCCCAGGCCTGTAGGCAGCTCTCTCCTGATCCCTCCAGTCTCTACAGAGAGGAGCTCCAGCACTGGAAGCCTACTCCAGGGCAGACCCAGCCCTCCAGGCATAGTAGGTGCTCAATAAATACAAATTGGATGGACTAGGGAGATAGCCCCGAGGACACTGCCAAATAAATAACAAATTGTGCAAGCAGCAGGCCGCTGTAATTAGACCAAGGAGGACAGTCAGTTATTAATATCAGACACGTGGCAGGGTTAACAGCCATTGAGGGTGGGTATAATGAAGACAGTCACTTTCTGCACCCTCAGGGACTTCCTTTGTGATGGCCTTCTAAAGAGGGCTGAACAGCACCAAGTGCCCTCGCTGCCTCTGGATCCTGCTGCCCTCCGCGTGCCTTGGTGCCCCACAACTAGGGCCCTAGTCCCTCCCATGTCGCCCTCCCTCCTACAACCCCTCAGCCCCTTATCTGCCCAGCCATAATGATGCCTATCAGTATGAAGCCCAGATGAGAGTTCTTTATACTCAAGCCTTATCTCCCCTGTGGGATTCTAAACTCCCCAAGGGCAGGATTTATACTGTGCCCATTACTGTATCCCCAGTTGTGGGAGCAGGGCTCCTGTCCTGTAAGGTCTGCTTAATAAATGCTTGTTAAAATGGAGAATTCCAGTGGGGAGGACAGGGAGCATGAGGGAGAGAGTGGGAAAAAGAAAAGGAGGTTAGCTCAAAGAAGGGAGAGAGAGAGGAGGGAAGGGAGAAGGAGGGAAGAGAAGGAACAAAGAAAGGAAAGAAGGGAGGGAGGAAAGTGGTAAGGGAGAAAGAGAGGAAGGGAAAATAGCAAGGCTATATTATGTGTATTCATGGGATCGGGAACAGAAGCCTCGCTGTCCTCGGTGCTTAGAGTCTATTTGGAAAGATAAGGTGGCAGGTAAAGAGCCCTGCCCCTGCCCTGCTGCCCTGCATCTGCTGGAGCTGGCTGGTGTGTCCCTGGCCCATACCTGCTCTCTGCCCTTCAGCCCAGGCTCCCCTTGGCAACTCGCCTCTGAGGAGGTACTCCTGGGAGCCTTCCAGGGGGTGGGGGCCGGGCAGGAACCCAAGCCAAGCCAGGGAGCATGGCCAGGAAGGAGTCAGCAAAGCAGATGCCGCCCCTCTCCTGCTGTCTTGATTAGAGAAATTGAGATGTTAATAATATTCTGAGATGCAAGGTGCTAATTAAAGTTAATTACTGTTTCCTTGTGAAGTAACCTCTCCTCGTGTTTACCAGGAACAAGGCTGCCAGCCGCTCCCCTGGCTCGTGCCAATCACGATGCCCACTGCTTAGTGTACCCCCGCACTCTCACAGGTGCCCTCAGCTGCCCCAGACCAGCCTGGCCCAGTCCAGGCAGGCACCAGGATCTGAAGTTCCCAAGCTCTGCCTCTTGGCATGGCACCAGACCAGTCCTGCCAGGAAGCATGGGGACACATGGGCATGAGTGACCCCTGGGGCCTGGGAACAGGACTAGTGGCCTCAGCAGCTGGCACCCCTGTCCTGTGCCTCCTCCCCTCCTACAGAGTCTTGGCTTGTCTCTTTCCAGCTCCTTGACCTGAAACAAGTTACTTAACCTCTTAGAACCTCAGTTTTCTCATCTGTAAATGGGGCTAATAGTTCCTACCTTGTACTATTGCTGTGAGAATCAAATGAGACACTGCCTGTAAAATGTTTACCACAACCACATAGCTGGAATTTAATAAACTCTCAATTAAAGATAACTGTGATTATTGTTGTCTTTGTTAATAATCATCCCTCCCAAATCCCTCTCCTGTGTGGTCTGACTGCAGGACCGGGGCTGGGTCACCTGGGTACATACATGTCCTCTGTGGATACGGGGACACCACCCAGCTATGCTGCACACATAATCCCACACCAACCCACACATTTGCGAAGCACACCCCCTACCCACCTTGTGGAGGGCCTCCCCCTTGCTGGCACCCTGACACATCCTCTTCCCACAGCCCCCTCCCTCATGTCAGCCTCACCCAGAGAAGTAGAGAGAAGAGGGGCAGCTGAGGAGTAGAGAGAACCCAGAAGTAGATTTCTGCAAAACCGTGTATATGTGTGTGTGTGTGTGTCTCTACTCTTGTGTTCCAAGCTTTACAGGGCTTTGGGGGAGAGGCCACCCTCTTGGGCCAGGTTACCACGACAACCACTGCAGGTGCACACCTCCAATCTCCTCTGCTCCCTCACCCCCACCCCCACACACATAGCCACTCTACCCAATTCCGGGGAGACACTGCTTCTCAGGGGAATCTCCCCACTCCCCAGCCTCCAGGCTATCTCCCCTGTCCCTTGCCTGCCTTCCCAGGAAGCCCCTGGGCTGAGGAGGAGGCCAAGGAACAAGGTGAGGCCCTGTGAAAAGATTACCCCTCAAATCCAGTTTCCTCTAGGGGCTTAATGCTAATGAGTTAATATTGCCATCACCTTTGATTTGGGAAGACGGAGGCTTCCCAAGGGGCCTCCCTGGGTAGAGCATGGGTAATCAAAGGGTCAGGAGCCCCTGTGGCTTTGCCTCCTCCTTCCCAGCCAGAGGAGGATCCCTGGCTCTTTCTATAAGGGCGGCCTGGCCAGCCCAGCCTGGGGCATTTCCTGTTTATGGGCTTAGAAGGGCAAGGGGAGGAGAGCTGGGGATGAGAGTGAGTTGTAGGGACATTGGTGGTACCAGCAGGCCCAGGGAAATCCTTATGACTCAGCTGCTCTTGGTGGTCCCCGCACTCTACTCACTGTGGCCCCAGACCTGAATTTCAGGTTTCCCCTTGCCCTTGCCAAGGACACACCCTGTCCTTGACTCCCTATTCCAGGTTTGCCCTCCTCCTACCCAAAGCCCCTGCCTCTGGCACCTCTGGGGACCTGAATCCCTTCCCCTAAAGTCCATGCCTCCTGGTTTTAGCTCCATCTACTTCCATCCCAGGTCTCTCCTCTTCCCCATTGTCCCTCCCAACCCATCCCACCCACTCTCTTCACCATCTAACCCTCTTTCCCTCTTTTCACCACAGTTCTCACCTACAGCCCTTCTCATCTGGAGCCTGCCCTCCTTCTCCCTCCCTTATCTTGCTCTGGCTACAGAATCTCCAAGCAGAATTCCTTCCATTCACTCATTCATGCAACAAATATTTTTGGTGGTGGTAAATAAGTTAAACAAGGTTCTGCCCTCCTGCAAACTTTTATTCTAGTGGGAAGAGGCAGAAATTGAAGGCTCAAAAAGATTAAATAATCATAGATTGGAATTCAGTCAAGGAAAGGGACAAGGGGGGCCTGTGACCAAGATTGAAAGGGACACCTTCTATTCCCTTACTTAGATATGTTGTCAGGAAAGGGTCATAGACAGCAGCCCTACAGGAACTACCCTGAGACAGAGGTTTGGCAGAGACAGTCCCCCAGCTCATCTGCAAGCAGGGGGCATGAAAGCCACTAGACTTGGATGCTGTCCCCTTCATTCCCACCTGTTCTGCTGGACACCTTCCTCCTTAGTCAACCATGACAGAGACATAAACTCAGGAGACCTTGACCTCCTCCCTACCACCCCAACCTCTGCCTCTGCTCCCAACCCACCAGCTTGTTTCAGCTATGGGGGTCTCCTGATAAGGCAGAGGGAATGAGGGTTAAGGGTACCAGTCCTTGGGAGTCATGCCTTTTTTTGTCCCTATGGTGGGGGGACACTGAACACAGGGGCAAAAAAAGACATGACTGTGTAAACATACAGCCTGAAAGCCGTAGGAACTACTACAGCTATAAGAAATGAAATATACACGTGCTGGGAAGGTTTTGGAGGGATCTTGGCCAGGAAAGGGTTCACGAGAGCAGCTTTCCTGGGTGTAGCATTTTGAGGGTTGGGGGGTAAGGAGGGCATCGGGCATATGGAACAGCTCCAAGCCACATGGAGTCACGCGCATATGCACAAACACAGCTCAGGGACTTTGCCCTTCCCAGCGCTGCAGCCCCATGAAATATTTAGGTTTCTGGACGCTGCTCATCCCTTATTGTCCCCCTCAGCAAGTATGCTTCCCCTACATCATTTATGGCTGTCCCCTTTCCTCCCCTCTGAGGCCTGCAGAGAAGGGAAAAACAGACCCTAAGCTGGAAAAGTGTGTCCCTCCAGACCTTGTGGGCAGAGGGCAGGATCCCAGCCTCACCCCCTACACGGGGACATGATAGTGAGTAGCCCTGGGAGCCAGGCAAGGGGGATGATGGGTCCAGGAACTGAGAGGCAATTTGGGCCCCCAAGAATGGAGAAGCAGCGGCAGGAGGAGGGGATTGGAAGATGCAGCTGTCCTGGCTCCAGAAGGACCCCGGAGAAAGGACAAGAGTCTGGAGTGATGATAAAAGCTGCCATTTATTGAGCCCTTACAATATACCATGCTAAGCAACTTACGTGCATTCTCACCTTAAATCCACACTGCATTTTTGGAATGTATTATCCTCATCTCATAGTTAGAAAAAGTGATGCACAGAGAGGTTAAGTAACTTGTCTGAGATAGTCAGCCCACCCAGCTCCAGACCAAACACACACACACACACCCTGACCTGTGTGGGTATGTGGAGGGGAGTTGTGCCAGGCCAGCGTCCACCCTACTCTCTCTTTCTCCCCAAAGACAGGGCTCCTTTCAGTATAATCCCCTCCCCCTGCTCCTCCTCCACTCCCCAGTGGATCGGCCTAGATTAGCAATCCTATATCCTTTATCTGTTCCATACACAAATATTGGTGGCCAGAGGTCAGGAGACTCCCAGGAAGGGGAGAAAGGAAGGTGAGGAGCTAGACAGGGTGAGCAGGAGAGAGCAAGAGCGAGAGCTAGAGCTAGAGACAGAGATACATGGAGACAGACGAGAAGGGGCAGAGTAAAAAGCAAGTGGGCGTGAGGGGGTGCTAGTGGCAGCTGGGAGGCTGTTTAGAGAGACCCATCAGCCTGTATAGTCACAGCCCACCCCATCCACTGGGTGGCGATAGAATGGATGGCAGGTGGTGGAAGGAACACCCACCCCCACCTTCACCCAGCTTTGTCTCCACCCACCCTCCCCCTTCACACTCCTGCTTCTCCTTCCCCTCCCCCACTATCTTCTCCGGAACAATTCTGATTAGACTAAGTGACTAAGAGGTGGTTTCAGCTGGCCCGAACAGCCAATTAGGCCGGGAAGAAGAGAAAGTAGCTTCCCCAAGTCTCCCACCCCTACCCACCCACCCCCATCTGCCTTTTTCACCTAGACCAAGTATTCTTATCCCAAGACTACAGACTGTCAAGAAAGTTCCCTTGATTCTGCCCACTCCTTACTGCCCACTGTGCCCCATTACCTGTGTCCAGACAGCCCCTAATCTACTGCTTAGTCCCCACCCTGAGCTCCTCCATCCTCAGGGCCCGAATCCACTCACGTCTTCCTGGCAGGGTTGTAAGGAAAGGGTAGGGCTCTCCTTGGGAGGTTATCTTTCTAAGTCTCTTTATTTCTCTTTCTCCCTTCTCCCTCTCCCTCTCTCTCTCCTCTTCCTCTGGCACTTATTTCTAACATCCGTGGACCAGGCCTACTGGTTGCCATGGAGACGCACGGTGCAGCTGGATGGTGAGTGTGTGTGAGAGGAGCTGTGTGCGCTCTGCAGCAGGGGCGGGCGGCTGTGTGTGAAATGTATCCATGTTCCAGGAAGCATTCTTTGAGGGGGAATCAGACAGGGATCCAGGCTGCCTCCTTGAAATGAGACCCAGGCCAAGGTGGAAACTCCAAAAGGCCTAAGCCCCTAAACCCCTTGGTCATCTTCATCTGAGAAACATCCACCCCTTGGCCCCTGCAGGTCAGATACTAAATTCTGTTTCATCCAGGATCTGGACTGGCAGATTCTGGAGAGGCCCTAACCTGCCCCTCCTGCCCAAGAGGACTAGGAACCCCAGAACCCACTGGGAAAAGAGCGGGCTGAGACCTGTCCTGAAACTGGGAGGGGGGTTGGGGGCAGCTATAGAACAGCTGGAAGATTAAGCTGGACAGATGGGCTGACTGATGAAGCCCACATCTCCCCAATATTACTCCAGGGGATGGGGTTGGAGGGGAAGGGGGTCGGCCCAGCAGGATGGAAACTCCCCTCCATTTCTTTTTTTTTTTTTTTTTCTTGAGACCGAGATTCAATCTTGTTGCCCAGGCAGGAGTGCAATGGTGCGATCTCGGCTCACCGCAATTTCCACCTCCCAGGTTCAAGCGATTCTCCTGCCTCAGCCTCCCTAGTAGCTGGGATTACTGGCATGCGCCACCATGCTCGGCTAATTTTGTTTGTTTGTTTGTTTTGAGACGGAGTCTCACTCTGTTGCCCAGGCTGGAGTGCAGTGGCGCAATCTCGGCTCACTGCAAGCTCCGCCTTCCGGGTTCACGCCATTCTCCTGCCTCAGCCTCCCGAGTAGCTGGGACCACAGGCGCCCGCCACCAAGCCTGGCTAATTTTTTTGTATTTTTAATAGAGACGGGGTTTCGCCATGTTAGCCAGGATGGTCTTGATCTCCTGACCTCGTGATCCGCCCGCATCGGCCTCCCAAAGTGCTGGGATTACAGGCGTGAGCCACCGCACGCGGCTGTATTTTTTTTTTTTAGTAGAGACGAGGTTCTTCCATGTTGATCAAGCTGGTCTCGAACTACCCGCCTCAGCCTCCGAAAGTGCTGAGATTACAGGCGTGAGCCACCACATCCGGCCAACTCCCCTCCATTTCTACTCACTTTGCCCAGAAGGTTAGAAGAAAAGAGACCCAGGTAACTGCCCTGAGGAAGCTTAGCATCTTAGAGTACTGTGGCTATGTTCTTTTCTCCCACCTCAGGGCCTTTGAAGGCAATTTCCCTGCAGTTTCCTTGTATCTGGAATGTTCTTTGCCAAGCTCTAAAACTTCAGGGTTATTTTCTTTTTTTCTCTCTCTTTTTTGAGACAGGGTCTCACCTTGTCGCCCAGGCTGGAGTACACTGGCCAACCTTCAGGTTTCCTCAGGGAAGCTTCCCTGGCTGGGTAAAGCAGCCCCCTCCCCTCCCCCACCTCCAGTTATCCTCCTTTTTGTCCCACTGTTTGTTTCCTTCACAGTGCTTTAACACAATCTATAATTATCTCATTTATTTGTTTATTGTCTGTCTTTTCCTCTAGAATGCAAGTTCCCAGAGAGAGAGAGAGTAGGCATCATGCCTGTCTTTTTCAGCACCATAATGCTAGCACCTGACACAGTGCCTGCCACTTAGTAGGTGTTAGACGTGTGATAAATAAAAAAGTGGACAAATTATCTCATTGAAGCCCCACAATAACCTTTGGTGATGGTAAGCACTATTATCCCCACCTTACAGAGGAAGAAACTGAGGCTTAGCCACCTACCCAAGGTCATGCCACTAGAAATAAGTACAGCCAAATTTCTAACTTAGGTCTCTCTGACTCCAAGTTTGATGGAAAGTGGGGACCATTCTTTTGTTTGTTTTCCGAGATGGAGTCTTGCTCTGTTGTCCAGGCTGGAGTGCAGTGGCGCAATCTCGGCTCACTGCAACCTCTGCCTCCCGGGTTCAAATGATTCTCCTGCCTCGGCCTCCCAAGTAGCTGGGATTACAGGTGCGCACCACCATGCCCAGCTAATTTTGATATTTTTAGTAGAGATGGGGTTTCCCCATGTTGGCCAGGCTGGTTTTGAACTCCTGACCTCGTGATCAGCCCACCTCGGCCTCCCAAAGTGCTGGGATTACAGGTGTGAGCCACCGCGACCAGCCAGGGACCATTCTTAACCAGCCTAAACTGCACCTGTTTCCTCTTCCTGTCTGCCTGTGTATCTCCACTCCCAACCCAGGCATCCCCAGAGAAACCTGGGGCAGGGAAGGGAGGAACACAGAATCTGGAAGAATGTAAATCTGACCTTTTCTTTTACAGGCTTAAAATCTGTAAATGGCTCCTCTCCAACCCCTCAATCCAAGCACTTTAAGTTGACCAGCAGGTCCTTAGTTCTGGCCCCTGCCTTCTTCACCAACTTCTCCTGCCCTCCTGAGCCACCTCACCTCCTCCTCCACCTCCAGACCCTGGCACACACTCCTCCTCAGCCTGCAAGGCTGACCCCTTCCTCAGTAGCCTATCCCTCATTTGCCCTTTGAAACTCAGCTCTGGCACCACCCCTTCCAGGAAGCCTCCAGACTTTGGAGAGGACAGCGCCTTTAGGTCTCCTGCTAGAATTTCCAGCTCAAGGCAGGGCCGAACACAAGATGTGGTCATTGTTTACCTGTCTGCCTTCCCCACAGAGACTGTGTGTCATTCTTGGGGTCCAGTACCCTGTGCCGGTCTGGCACATGGGAGGGGCTCAGGAAATGTTTGTAGAATGAGTTAATCAACCAGTGACAGGATTCTGGTACCCAGTCGGCCACCACATCTCCTCCAACTTCCTTAACTCCAGACATCTTTTCCTGGGCTAGGCCTTAACAGAAGGAACTCCTCACCCTTCACTGTGGGGTCAAGTCAGGGGTGGAGACAATGCGGGCCCCTCCCTCGCTGATTCAGCGCCTCTCCTAAAGAGGTGAGGCCTCAGGTTTAGGAAAGGGTTGCCACAGCCACTGGTAGGGGGAGGGTCTGTGATTCTGTAACTAGAGGATAGGTAGGGGGCTTCGGTTGCAGACTGAGTAGGGAGCTGACCTAACCCGGTAGATTCAAGTACTGCCCGAGAGATCTCTGCCTTTCCGCCCCACACCCCAGTCACCCCGCGGCCAGGCTCTCGGCGCGTCAGATCCCGGCCCTGCGTTCTTCATCTCCTGCCCCGCCCCGCCCCCAACTGCAGATCCAACTCGGGTCTCTCCGAAAGCAGCAAGGAGCCTCAGGATGGGCTCTATGCCCCGCGATGCTCCGCGTCTGGGAACGGATGAAGGGGTGCCAGCAACCCCCGCCGTCCCCGCTGTCGAGCTGGGTTTACACGAGGCTCATCCGGGATTAGTCCCTGCGGTCGGCTAATCCCAGCGGCTGGACCGACCCCGGGGTCCGGAGCGAGGCCCACACAGTACCCGCCTAGGGAGCTAGGACGCGGGCCGAGCGAAAGCGCGCGACGTGGGGCGGGTGTGGGGGTGGGGAGGGGCGGAGGAGGGAGCAGCGCCCCGGGAGGCGGGGCCAGGAACCGGCTGATCCGGTCTCTGTTTTCCGACCTCTCCGGAGCCGGTGTTTACCCGGGAGCCGCACGGAGGAGGCCGGGTCCGGTCGAGCCCGGAAGGGGGGAGGGGAGCGCAGTCGGAGACCGAGGCTGAGACCTTTTCGGTTCCTTTCCCCTAAATCGACTTCCAACCCTCGTTCCTGAGCGTGGGAGAACGCGGCAGACAGACAGATGTCTCCCGCCCCTTATCCTATGCAGTTCCGCAATTCACACTCGTTGCCAAAGAGTGGGGAGCGGGAATGGATACACCCGGGAACGACTGCACGTCCTGGGGGCGCCCGGGGAAGAAGGCAGCGCAGCACAAAACCTCCCCTGCGGTCACCTCGCACCCCATCCTGCACCTGAGTTATTGCGGGGAGGGGGTGCCCACAGCAGGTCGGGCCCAGAGGATCCGGCAGGGGTCACTTTGAGGTGTATGGACTAGGAGTCTGTCCTCAGAAGGCGTCAGCTCGACCCCATCCCCGATTAATACCAGTGCGGGTCTCAGTCTCTTGTCCCTCGCGTCCCCCAGCCCTCTCCAAGGTCTCCAGATTTAGCTCCCACTCTCCACGGGACGCAGGCCCGAGGACCCGGAAGAAGCTGAGTGGGGTCCGGTTTTCACACTTTTATTGTAAAGCTCGGGAATAATTACACGGGTCTTTCATTGACAGCTCAGCAAACAAACCGGAAACGAACCGAACTGGAGGGGGTAGGGGCGGTGCCTGCGCATGCTCGCGGCGGGGGTGGGGGTGGGGGGGGTCAGAGAAAGAGAAAGACAGAAAGAGACAGAAATCATTACAAATCAACGGGATTGTGCTCGCAGCGCCAGGGATGGGGTGGGATGGGGTGGGGTGGGGTGGGGTGGGGTGGGGTGGGGCGGGGCGGGGGCCCTTCCCGGGAGGAGCGAGGCGGTGGGAAGTGGCACGAACCAAGAGAAACACGACCCCAATGTGGGCACCCGACGCGCCCAAAACCCCCCACCCCGACCCCCACCCCCCTACACACGAGAGAGACACGGCCCCCCTCCCCACTAGATAACCCGAGGAGACACAGTCTCCCCTCCCCATGGGCAGACACACCCGCCCGAAACCCCATGGGCGAGACACAGTCCCCCCTCCCAGAGAAGTCCCCAGTGGAGACGCCCCTTAAGAGACTTTCTCATGGCCAACACAAGCCCTCCCAACACCCGGAGACAGCCCCGACCCAGGGAAGAAATGGCTCCAGAGGCCCTACCCTCGGGAGAGAGAGGTATCCCAGGGCTCCTAGGAGAAAAGACAACTCAGAGATGCCCAGCCTCATCCTAAAGTGCTGCAGGGCAGAGAAACCCCCATAGGAGAGATGGGGGCAGGGCCAGAAACATCCCTTCCCAGACGTGCTTCAGAGATAGCCCCCTTCCCTGGGAAGAGAGATGGCCCGAAACTGACTTGCCTTAAGTACTCCCAGGAACCCTGGGAGGAAAACAGGCTCCCCAGAGAGCCTGGGTAATCGGGGGAGACATGCTCCCGTGGTCCTCAGCAGGAACACATGTCCCCCAGAGACTCCCAAGGGGAGAGATAGGGCCTAGAGAGCCCCCAGAGGTGAGGGATGCCCAGAGAACTTCCTCCCACCCCGGGATGTGAAACATGCTTCAGGGACCCTAGGAGAGAAATACGTCCCCATATACCCTCCCCCTACGGAGAGACATGCCCTGAAGTAGGGGGATGGGGACCGACTAGGTCCCCTCTAGGAAGACACAGACTGGGTCAGGCTGGGTTTGAGGGGGGCTCTCCTCTGGCCAAATGTCGCCTATTGGTACATAAAACTGTAGGCGACACAGGCATTGGGGAGGGGCTTCACAGACCTAGGACCCACAGGGATAGTCCCCAGTGCTGTTGCCAACCCCTGCCCACCTTTGGTTTCATCTCTCCAGTGCCCAGTTGGTGACAGACTCAGTGCCCTAGCCCCAACCAGGGGGCTGGGGGCTCTGTCTTTGCCTGTGGGAAGGGCTTCTCAGCCCTCCCAGCCATCTGGGCCACCCTCTTTCTTCTGGCTTCTCCATTGTGCAAAATGATCCTCTGCTCTTCCGCTCAGTGCTCAGGGGTCTCTAAGACCAGGGCAGGGTACCCAGGCCACTAGGGGCTTCCAGTGGGAGTCCACTGACCCCAGGAATGCCGCCTGTCTGGACCACCTTCTCCACCAAGCAAATGGGCCTCATACAATCTTCTTGCCCGAATCCTGACCTCCAGGACCCAGGACAATCCTTGAGGCCACTGTTCCACCAGCTGGGCACCCAATACTACCAACTCCAAGACTATTGCACCTGCCCCATTTGTGCAGGGGAAAGGGGCTGTCTCTTTAACAAGCCCCCAGCCCATTTCCTGGGCCTCCCCAAGGGAAAGGAGCCTTTGGCCAACCCCTAGACCTGGCTGCTGCCACCCCATCCCATTCTACCCCTTCCCTTCCATAGAAGGGCTTCGTATATGCCGGGGCTACCAGCCTAACAATGCTCTCCTTCCTAGCACCAGCACCCCAAGCCAAGTTGGGGGTAAGGGGCAGAGAAATAGGGTGATTCTTCAGGCCCCTGGCTTTTCCGGGGTGGGGGTGGGGTCTCTGGGGTACAGGAGTCAAGACCCCAGCAGCACAGCTCCCAAAGGCACCAGACGACCCCGCAGCCTGTACCCACCCCTCGCAATCTTGGACCACCTCCCCAAGCTTAGACTAAGTCAAGCAAGGGCCATACCCTGAGTCTCCAGCCTCCCAGCCTGGGCCCCTAGGGAGCTGGAGAGGTATGGGCCAAGGCAGTGGGGGTTTCTGGAAGGAAGAGGGGCTGAGGCTTTGAGATGGCCACAGTGGGAGACGGGGGCTCTGCAGGACGCCCCTTACACCCTGGCCCCCTGAGGTGAAGAAGAGAACTCCACCTCATCATGGCTGACTGGGCTTCTCTGCCCCCCAACCTCCCTACCCCCTCCCCCATGGGACCCCTGACCCTGGCAAAGGGAAGCCCAACTGGAAGAAGGGGGCCTAGAGCCCAAGGTGCCCTGAGGCAGCCCTCCCACCCCCTGAGATCAAGGCAATGGTGGTTTTACAGGCTGACGGGTCAGTCATGGCAGGGGCTGGGGGTTGAGAGGGCAGGGAGGGGGCAGGATGCAGGCCCCCTATATCGGGAGCAGCACCCAGCCACCCCCTGAACAAACCTTCCTGCTCCCAACTCACCCAACCAGGCCAGAGGCACAGTCATCCCACCCCTGTCCAGCTGCCCCCCACAGCCTCAGGGCCCCTCTGTGATGCTCATCTGGATGTGGGAGGCCAGCCTGAGCGGGGATCCCCCCAGGGCACAGCGCAACAGTTCCAAAAAAATAGAGATTTGTATTTTTAAAAAAAATTAAATAAAAGCCCAGCTCTGCTGATAGGCAAATGTTACCCCCATCCCCACCCCCACCCACCCGTTGTTTCCCTGGCCTGCAGCCCCATCCCACCATGGCCCCAGGGGTATTTACAACATGGAACAATAGAGGCCTGGGTTGGGGGGCACTGCGGCAGGGAGGAGGGGGCACAGGGCAGGTCCCCCCCCAGAGGGGTCCCCCAAGACAACACAACATCAACGAGAAAAGTTGCAAATCAGGCAGAAATGGGGACGTCATTCCAAGGTCCTTATATACAGACACTGCATGACCAGCAGAGAAGGGGGGCCCAGATGGGACTAGGCGTGGGCATGTGGCAGGCAGGTGGGCCAGTCCAGGAGCAGCACGGGAAGACGAGGCCTCCGCTCCACTCCCACCCCCGTCCCTACCCCACCTTTGGTAACAAAAGCCCTTCAGGGAGCCACTGGTGGTCAAGAGTTTCCTCTGGGAGCTCCCAGGGAAAGGGGCTCCCCAGTTCAGCCCTGCTTCAGGGCTAAAATTGGGCGTGCTATCCCCGCCCTGGTCAGCCATGAGGGAAACAATGAGTTAGAAGTATGTTGCCCACCCTTGACTCCACCATCTGCCCAAATTGAGGGGGTGCTCCCTGGAAGTCAAGGGAAGGAGCCCAGTCATTGCAGAGGAGCCCTCCTGGGCATCAGCCGGGGGAAGCCCCATAAAGGGGAAGGGGCCCCTGGGGGCTGGGAGATGGAAATGAGGGGAGAGGGCCTGGACCCTGCATGGGAGAAGGGCCAGCGTGGTCATGAGGTCAGTGATACCCCCACTTGGGGCCCTGGCCAGGAAGTCCACGCTGAAGGGGTCGAGAGTGAGGCCCCGGAATGGGCCCATTTGGGAGCTGGCCGGCGGCTGGGGGAGGGGGGCCGGCCGGCCAGGAGGGGGCTCACAGGTAGATCTCGCGCTTGGCCGTCTGGGCAGATGCCGGTGTGGCTGCGGGTGGGAAGTCCGAGGTCTGGGTCAGGGGGATTTCCTCCAAGGTGGCCGAGTCCTTGCAGGAATCATGGCTACTGTGGGAGAAGGCACTGTAGGAGGGCAGGAGGCGCACGGGGGCCGTTTTGGTGTTTCGGTCTTCCGGGGGGCTGGGGCTGCCGGCGCCCGCAGGCTCCTGCCCTCCTCGGTCCTGGTAAGGCACGAAGGTGGAGAGTTTGAGGGCGCTGCTCTTGGTCCGGCGGCTGGGAGATGACTGGCCAGGCATCCAGCATGTGTCAGAGTGGCCAAACTCACTGCACTCCCGGGTACATGTGCCTGTCATGGCGACATCAGGCAAAGGGCGAAGGTCTGTAGGAGGGAGCGGGGAAGGACAATTGTCAGACATACAGCCTCTGCAAAGCTCTGCTTCATGGCCTCCCACTGGCATCTACACCCCACCTCAGGACAGGAGTATGTGCCCCTCCTGACCACTGAACTCACAGGCACACACACCCTCGAATAGACACATGCCCTCCCACCATCGACCTACTGGCCTACTGTACACACGCACACACACACAATCTATCTTTTTTCTTTTTCTTTGTTTTGAGATGGAGTCTTGCTCTTGTCACCCAGGCTGGAGTGCAATGGCGCAATCTCGGCTTACTGCAACCTCCACCTCCTGGGTTCAAGCAATTCTTTTGCCTCAGCCTCCCGAGTAGCTGGGATTACAGGCGCCCACCACCATATCTGGTTAATTTTTGGATTTTTAGTAGAGATGGGGTTTCACCAGGTTGACCAGGCTGGTCTTGAACTCCTGACCTCAGGTGATCCACCCGCCTTGACCTCCCAAAGTGTTGGGATTACAAGCATGAGCCACCGCACCCGGCCTTATCCTTTTTTTTTTCAAGACAGGGTCTCACTCCTGTCACCCAGGCTGGAGTGCAGTGGTGTGATCTTGGCTCACTGCAGCCTCAACTTCCCAGGCTCAGGCGATCCTCCCACCTCAGACTCCCAAGGAGCTGGGACTATAGGTGTGCACTACCATGCCTGGCTAATTTTTTGTATTTTTTTGTAGAGATGGGGTTTAAGCCATGTTGCCCAGGCTGGTCTTGAACTCCTGAGTTCAAGCAATCTGCCTGCCTCAGCCTCCCAGAGTGTTGGAATTATAGGCATGAGCCACCAAGCCCTAAATAGACACATTCCTTCCAGCGTCATCTACCCCACAGTGCTCTTCTTACACACCCACCAAATCTGCCCTCAGACAGGTGCACAAACACACACTCATCTACACACTGCCTCATCTATCTCCAGACAGACTTAAACATGCAAATCTATCCTCAGGTGGGGTTGAGGAAACCCCCATCCTCATTGAATTGATTGACACAATCAATCTCTCTCTCTCTCTCCCTCTCTTACACACACAGATAGGCATGGATACACAAATCTACTACAGTGGGCACCTCTATCCTCAGATGAAATTGGGCACATTGCTTCCTTCAGAACCCCCTCAAGCCTCACATGCTCCCGGTGGTCCTGAACCCACCCTCCTCCTGCAAGACCTTGCTTTAAAGCCAGGGGGAAGGGACGAGCTTCTATGTGGGGTATTCACATAGAGGCACACACTCACATCCACAAGCACGCTCATGCAGCCCCTCCCCACCTCACTCTGGCCCCTAAACCAGCCACCACCCCTGGCCTTGCCCCGGCTCCCTGCCCAGAACACCCACGGGAACAGGAGTTGGCTGCCTGACATCAGCAGTAGACGGTGTAGTTGCTGGGCAGCAGGGGTCTCCATGGGAACGGCTGGGCCATGAGTACTTCCTGTCACAGCTGTCCCTGTCCTGCCCTTGCTCAGGGACAGTACCAGGCAGTGACCCCCCCCACCCCCCAGGGACATGGCTAAGCAACACTGCCTGGGACAGGGGCTCCCCTGGCACCACACACTCTGGCTTGGCCTCCTGCCAGTGCCAGGTGAGGAGGGGACAGCTCTGTTGTTAACCCTCAAAGTGCCAAGGCTCTACAGCTCAGAGCAGAGTTGGGGGACGCAACGTGGCTCAGAGCAGAGCATGGGTACTGGGTAGGCGAGGCTGGGTGCTGGGCAGAGTCCCACAGACCCCAGACCCCAGAGCAGTTCCCACATACCTGGCACTCTGCCTCAGGGCCTGCTC
Source organism: Pongo abelii (assembly GCF_028885655.2). Lineage (NCBI taxonomy): Eukaryota > Metazoa > Chordata > Mammalia > Primates > Hominidae > Pongo > Pongo abelii. The sequence continues at coordinate 150,221,010 of NC_071989.2, forward strand.
CGGCCAGCCGGCTCTGCGCGGGCACAAAAAGGACGAGACGGGCATGAGATCGCGCATGGAGGGGCGGGGTGGGGGTGGAGGACACTCTGAGACCTAGGGCCTGGGAGGTTAGACAAGGGCCCTGTGCCTGAGGCAGGGGAGTGAAACCTCCCATCTTTTGTGGAGAGAGGGGGCTTTGAGTTGAGGGAGTGGGTGAGACCCGAGGACAACTCCAACTTAGAGAGTCTTTCCATCTCAGGGGTTAGCTCGTTCACTCTCCCCCTCCACAGGCTGCCATGGATGCCTTCACACATGCACACGCACTACACACACACTTACTGACGGCACACCTCACCATCCATTCCCACGCCGACCTCTGCTCCAGCTCACACCTCCCTTTTGCCATCACCCTCCAAATCCCTCCCAGAGAGGCCTTTCTCTTCACCAGACCTCCTGCCACGCTCTTCCTCAAAGAGGTGCCAAACCTTCTCCCACTCCTCACCCCAGCATATCGTCACTCCATTCTCTGAGCCCCCTGTAGCATCCAGGGCCCAATCTCTATTCTCAAGGCCTTCCCAACCTTAGAGGACCACCAACCTTAGAGGAAACCTTCTCAAGGTTTCCTCACCATTACGTGAGCTTTCTGGCCACCACACTCAGGGTCCCTGTTCCCAGGTGGCCGTGTAAACATGGTGACGAATGCAACAGCTTTGGAGTCAGAGAAACCTGGGTTTGAATCCCTCCTAGGTCTGTCACTTTCTAGATGTATGACTTTAGGCAAGTGACTTAACCTCTCTAAGCCTCAGTTTCCTCCATTGTAAAGTGGGTGCCATAAAGTTCTCAGATCACAGAGTGGTTCTGGGGATTAAATGCGTGTATTCCTGAAAGCCCTCAGCACGGTGATGATGACGGAGCACATAATAACTCAATACATAGATGATTTGTTTAAGGCCTTGTCACCATTCCCAGGCTTCCACTCATTCCTGGGGTGCCCTGACCATGTTGCTGTGCCTCACCATTCTCGGGGTGCTCCATCTCTCCTATGCTGCCGTCAGGGGTGGTGCGCTCATAGTGATCCTCAGGCAGGGCCAGGGGACCGAGTCGAGGCCCTGAGGATGACTTGCTGGACGGCGTCTCAGACTCCTCCAGGCCACTGTCATAGTAACTGTGCTGGGATGGGTCCTGCAGCTCCTGGGCCTGGCTGGTGGCCGAGAAGGTGACGCGGCGGTGAGGTAACTGCAGGGAGACAGATTGTCACTACTGACCAGCCAGCTTGCCCACAGGGCCCACCACCATACCAGGCCCTAGTACAAGCCAAGCACCATCCTACTCAGGCCTCAACAGCAACCAAGAAGAGACCCAGGCCCCAGCACAGCACATTCCTCCCGAAAGCACAGGCCCCAGTGAAAGACAGCTCCTGAGTTCTAGGACCACTCCTAGTACAGCCAAGTCCACATACTGGAAGTCCCAATACAGCACAGGCCCCAGTGTTATTATAGCCCCTATGCTACCCCAGTAACCCTCATCCAGTGCAACCGCTTGTTATAGCACAACCCTTCTAGTTCTAACCCAGCTTCCCAATATTGGCACAGCCTCCCTTTAATCCCAGAATGACCTGTAATACAGTGTAGAGCCCAATACCAGAGTAACATAATACCACCCGACTCCCCTAATTCCAGCTCAGCCTCTAAACACCAGCATAGCCTGCAGTTTCTAGAACAGCTTCCTAAAAGAAGCAGACTCCTAACTCCCAAACAGCTCACCAATACCAGAACAGTTAGTTCCCTCATTTCCAAACAGCACCCTCCAAACTCCAGCTCCTCACCTGTCTCACTGCTCTTGCCACTGCCTCCTTCCAAATGAGGGGACAACCTTTCTTTTCTTATCCTCTGTTCCTCATCCCTGGTTTGTGATGTTGCAGCAGTCTGAAGACTCCCTGCCGTGGCCCCTCCCACTCAGCCCCCCATCCCCACTTCACTCCCCTCCAGAGAGGCCTGGGAGTGGGAAAAAAAGGGAGGAGCCTGATAACAAACCCGGGCACCTGAGGGAAGGGGACAAAGCAGAACAATGGAAACTCCCCAGTCCTCCCGATCAGGAAATAGAATATTCCCTGGAGAGGGTAGGGCTCTGCCAGGAGCCTGGACATGGGGGGAGGGCATGGCACCCATTAGGGATTAGGAAAGCTGGTCTCAAAGGGAGACTCCTTCCAGGAAATAGGAAGGAGCTTCTGGGAGGACTGCTGGCATGAGGAGCCAGACGTGGAGGCTTGGACTGGGGACTGGGGGTCGGGGGAGTGGAACCGTGACAGGCTGTTCCCAGCCAGCAGCCCTGTATGCCTGCCACAGGTTAACGATCAGCCCTGGAACCTGGCAACCTCAACTTGGCACTTGGCACAACCAGCCAGCCACCCAAATACCCACTTGGGACTGCCACAGATTTTCCTGCCAACCAGAAATTAGGAGTTGTGGAGGGCGCAGACCCAGGGCCCCTGGAGGCCAGGGGTGAAAACAGCTAAGCCCAGGGCCCTGCTGATGAGTCTCTAAACTCCTTCCCATCCTCCAAGACTTTGGCAGTGCTTTGCCTTACTCTATAACACTGGATAGGAGGTTATGAAGATGGCCAGGGGAGGTGGCCCTGGCTTTGTAGACTTACCCTCCTAATAGCCCCATTCAAGGCAGCTAGGGTGGAAAAGGCTGTCAGGACAGGAGTTTTGGAGCTGCTGTGAAGGTAGCCCAGAACTGCCTCCCCACTATCCCCATTCCTGAAGATGGCTCCCACCTCATCTTCAGAAATAAGCGACCGTTCTTGGAATCCTTGTATTGATCTAAAACACTGAAGGGTCTGGGTGATGACTGATAAGGTCCCCAAAACTAACATGGATGTTTGGGGCCGGGAGGCTATAAAGGAGTGTAGTCCACCTGGTGTAGGGGTGATCAGGGTCCAGGAGGGGTCTGGGAGGCACAGGGCAACATGGTTGTTGGTGCTTCTCTTTCCAGTTTTCTTTCAAGATACTGGCCAGCAGTCCCACCTCCCTGCAGAACTCACATCTGGTAATTGAAGGCTTTGGTCCTGCCTACTAAGCAAGTCGCTTGGTCTCTTTTCCCATGATTCTTTTCTGTAAAATGGAGGGTTGGGTTATACCCAACACTTAATGTTCCCTCTAATTTTATGACTATCAAATTATAAAAGCCCAGATCAAAAAATCTCTCTCAAACTCTTTGAGTCCTGAAGCTCTAGACACTTGCTAATTATTTCCAATTGGCTCTGCCTACTGGCCCTTAAGATACAACATGTCTGAAACCAAATGCTTCTTCAATTAGCTTCTGTATGGGCAATGATCTCATCACTATCGTATCACCCAGACTCAGAAGGCTGATGTCTACCTGGGAATCCTGGTAGCTCTCCCCTCATTCCCCATCCCTACCCCATATCCAATTATCCCTTGAATCCTGTGGGTCCTTTCTCCCTAACCTTGGCCAAATCCATCCATCCATCACCCCCATTGCCACCATCATAGTCCAACTCTTAGAGGTTCAGTCCTGTACCTTCATCTCTATGCCCTTTTAAGCCCAACATATATTCCAGTGCACTTTCTAAAACTCAGTTCATCTAAAACACTCATGAGCTTTCAGGGACTAGTTCCTTCTGAAGAACTTTTGGTAAGGCACCTATGTCCTCTACAACCTACAGTTCTTCCAGTCTCATCCTTCAGCTTTCTCTTATGCCCCTTTTCTTGCCAGAATATTCCTTTTTCTGCCCTTTCCCTGCCTCCAACTTGGTTCACTCCTGCCGCAGGAGTTTGCCCACACGGTGACCCTGTGAGGAGGCAGGGGACCCTCCTGCCCTAATCTTGCTCATCATTGACAAGCTGACTTTCTCCTTCCAGAAGCCCATTTCCATGTCTTGTGCAAGTTTTCCCATACTGTGCTCGTCAAAGGAAGGGAGGGGCAATATGGTGAAATAAATTCAGAAAACTCAAGAGGTAAACAAAATTGGGGCTGGGCATGGCAGCTCACACCTGTCATCCCAGCACTTTGGGAGGCTGAGGTGGGCAGATCGCTTGAGCCCAGGAGTTGAGACCAGCCTGGGCAACATGGCGAAACCCTGTTTCTACAGAAATTACAAAAATTAGCCAGGTGTGGTGGTGCACGCCTGTAGTCCCAGCTACACAGGAGGATCGCTTGAGCCCAGGAGGCAGAGATTGCATGAGCCAAGATTGCGCCACTGCACCCCAGCCTGGGTGACAGAGTAAGACCCTGTCTCAAAAATAAATAAATAAATAAATAAATAAAAAGTTAAACGAAGTCTAGCGTGTTCCCTCTTTTTTGGAGGACTCTGCAGAGCCTTTAATAGGCTAATGTGATCATGAATTTCTTACTACCAAAACTAACTTCACCACAGAACCCCTTTTTTATAGCATAATAGATAACAGGAGATCCGCCTGCTTTGTGTTTGAATTTGGCTGCACCACTAGTTTTCACTTCTGCAAAATTAATATTAAAATGACCCATATCATAAAGAGTTATGAGCACTGATTGCACTAATTCGCACAAAGTGCTTAGCATGGTACCTCACACCTAGTAAGGACTCAAAAAATGGAAGTGAGTGCCGGGCGCGGTGACTCATGCCTGTAATCCCAGCACTTTGGGAGGCCACGGGGGGCAGATCGCCTGAGGTCAGAAGTTCAAGACCAGCCTGACCAACATGGAGAAACCCTGTCTCTACTAAAAATACAAAATTAGCTGGGCGTGGTGGCACATGCCTGTAATCCCAGCTACTCGGGAGGCTGAGGCAGGAGAATTGCTTGAACCCGGGAGGCAGAGGTTGCAGTGAGCCGAGATCGTGCCATTGCACTCCAGCCTGGGCAACAAGAGCGAAACTCCATCTCAAAAAAAAAAAAAAAAAAAGGAAGTGAGCAGTAGCAGTAGAAGTAGTTTCATGGGATAAGTTGGGAAAAGCTTTAGTAGGGCACTTCTCATTCGACTCTTAAGACTCTCAATTGCCTCATCGTTCACTTTTCTGTCTTGTACAAGTATGGCCATTTTTTCATCAGGGTCTAGTACCATGCTGAGTACTCAGTGGAAACTTGGCCTATGTGTGTTGATGATGACAACAGGTGGTGTGGTTTGGTTGTATCTGAATGTTGGGAGAAGACATTCAGTGTGGCTCCATGGATGGGTTAGGTTGGATTAGAGCTGAGTAAGAGACAATGCCTCAGATCATGGGAAAGAAAGAGATGAAGACGCTAAAGGAACAGGAGAAAGATGGAAGGAATGCCAGCAAGGACAGAAAAGGAAGAGAAAGAATGGGAGGTCAAGAGTTGCTGGAGGTCACAACATGGTTAGATCTCACTTCCGCAGGCTCCACTCCTCCAAGGACCCCAGGAGTTTTTACTTTGGGGGCCCCCCCCAGGGCATTGGGGGAATTTGTGGATGGAATCAGAGGAGAGAGCTGGCACCTTGGTCCTCTTGGGAGAGTCTCAAGCCTCTTTAGTCACCATGGAGATAGGTTGCCTCTGGCCTCGGAGACTCCCCCAGGGCCTGAGGCCCCTCAGCCACGATTTAGCCTTCCTCCAACTCAGGCACAACCAGAGACAGGGCAGACCCAGGAGAGCAAGAAGTGAGAGACGGAGAGAGAGAGAGTGCAAGCAAGCAACCCAGGGTGGCCAGAGCAAGGAGTGGAAAGAGGGGAGGGAGGTAGCATCATAGGCAGAAGGCAGAACTAGGAAGCCTCTGCTCATGAGCAGGGAACCCCCTAAGAGTGGCGGTGCAGGGCAGGTCAATGCAAAGAACTTAGGAATTCCCCATGTCTCCCCCTGGGCCCCGTCCCTGCAGCCCAGGCTGGTGATCATGGTGGGGAGACACAGGGGAGGGCCAGCTAATTGCTGGGTGTTGAGTGTTGTTGGGATGAAGAGGCTGGGGAAGGGACTTGAGGGAAGGACTTGCCCTGGGGGAAGGTGGCTGGTGTAATCAAGAGGTTCTCTGCCTTCACCCAAGGCAGGAAGGAAGGCTGAATGCTACTCCCTATCAGGTGCTCCAGTCTGAGGTCTGTCAGAGGCAACTGTTTGAGCAGATTGGAAAAATCAAGCCTCAGATGGGGCAGGACTTGGGTATAGCCCCACCTGCCCTTTTTGGGTCATTCTTAGGAAGAAAGCCCTACAGACATGGGGCAAGGGGACACATTGCCAGACACCTTCATTTGAAGGCTGGTCAGAAGGCCACTTTCCCAGACGTGGATAGGGACATGGGGGTGGATGGCAAGATGGTAGGCTAAGATAGTGTGGGGTACAGTGGGCAGGTCTAGGATGTGACAAGAGGCAAAGAGAAGGGAAGGGGAAATTGAGGTGGGACCTGAGGACAAAGGGCTGCTTCCAGTCTCTCTCGCTGCTTCTCTCAGTTCCAGAAAATAAGAAACCAAAACTCCAAAAATAGAGAACTTTATTGTCAGGGTCAAGGGCATGTGGGACCCAGCCCCAGAAGCCTAGTGGTGAGGAAGAGGTTAATGCACAATACACACAGAAGGCACAATGGGGAGGTCCCCTCCCCTGGCAGACTCCCCACTCAGTTATCCACAGGACCCCGGGTCTCCCTGTTTCCCTCCTAGAGAAGCACCTAGGGCTGGTCTCACATAGAGACCTAGGTTTGGAGTAGACTTCTTCCCCATTTCCCTCCCGACTTATGCTCACCTGCCCATCACCCCCAACCCACAAGGCCCAGTAGCTGGTCCAGGGTCCAGGGACTTGGCAAATCACAGGTTTCTCCCCAGTGGGGAGAGGGCAGGGAGGAGACCACAGAGCACACCCTCCCTGAATCTTCACTCAGCCTAATCCCTGTGCCTGGGTGAGGCAGCGGTGTTATTACTAAGGCCCCACCTCCCACCGCTGGCTCAGGCTGGCCCCCACACAAGCAGGCACAGTAAACCTGCTCCATCACTCCCACACCTCAGTCCAGATGGCTCCATGGTAGGGGTGGGGTAGGGGCTGGGGTGTGCTGAGCTGAAAGGGCTGGCCTACCTGCTTGCTGGGGTATTTGGGGGGGTTGGTGCGGTAGCTGTAGTCGGAGTACTGCTCAGAGCCCGTGGACGTGGTGTCCCCGGTGCCCACGAATGTGTTTGCAGGTGGCAGGTCCTGTACCACCTGGTGCTTCTTGGAGGCCGAGGGTGACTGGGGCTGCAGCTGGATGGAAGGCAGTGGGGAGTTAGAGCGATAGTGGCGGCCCAGGTCAGGGCTGCCTGGTGGGTAGTTGAGGGGCAGGTGGATGCGGGGACTGTCCCCAGGGGCATCGCTCATCAGGTTGAACTTGAGGGACTTCTGCAGCCCGGCCTCATCCTCGTCCTCCACTGGCTTCACGGGCTTTGGGGACTTGCTCTTCTTGCCTTTGCTTTTGTTTCCCTTGGAGGCCTTGCCACTGGGCTTGGGGGCATACAGGTCCTTGGTCTCCTTCTTACCAGCCTGGTAACCACTTTTGGCCTCCCGCTGTCGGCAGTAGCGCACAAGAACCGCCAGGGCGATGAGCAAGGCCACGGCCACCACACCAGCCACCACACCAAAGAGAATGTTGCCACGCTGCTTAGAGCGCTCATATTCTGGATCCCCGGCAATGTCAATATCCAGTGGCGTGTCCAGGCTGTGGCCCAGGAGGGTCTCCAGCAGCGTGCGGTTGGCCAGAGTCTCATTGACATAAAGATGGACCAAGGCTGTGCCATAGCGTGGGGGCTTGCCGCGGTCACTGACCTTCACCACCAGGCGGTGTAGCCCATGGTGGCGCCGCTCAATCTCCTTCTCCAGGGTGATGGCACCTGAATGTGACCCAATCTGGAAGAGTCCATAAGGGTTGCCACCTGCAATGCTGTAGATCAGCTCAGCATTGACACCAGAGTCAAAGTCCTCGGCTGCCACCTGGCTGACCGTCTCACCAAGACGTGTCTGGGGGGTCAGCAGCCGGTGAGAGGTGTTAGAAGGGGCAGTGATATAGGGTGCATTGTCATTCTCGTCCAGCACATTGATGGTGACACCAACATAAGCTGAGCGAGGTGGGACGCCACCATCCACCGCCTTCAGCTGGAAGGTGTAGGTGCTTTGTTGCTCTCGATCAAAGCTCAGGCTGGATAGGATGGTGCCTGTGCCATTCTGGATAACAAAGTCACCGTTGTCCTGCTCCACTGAGAGCTGCACCTGGGCATTCTCCCCCTTGTCTCCATCAATGACAGTCACCATGCCCACTGGACTCAGCGCTGGCATGTTCTCCATCACTGAGAAGTTGTAGCCACTCAGCATAAATTTGGGGTCATTGTCATTGCAGTCCAGCACATTGACAAGGACAGTGGCTGTGCCCTGGAGGCTAGGGCTGCCCCGGTCAGCTGCCACCACCTTCAACTCATAGCTCTCCCGCTGTTCCCGATCCAGGGATGTCTTCACCTGGATCTCTCCAGTCTCGGGTGAGATGGTGAAGAGGCCCTTAGCAGCCGGTTCAGGCTCCAGAGAGTAAACCAGCTCAGCATTAGAGCCAGAGTCAGCATCACTGGCAGTGATCTCAGCAATCACTTCACCAGGCTTGTTGTTTTCCGGGAAGGCGACCTCAGTGACACTCTGAGTGAAGACAGGTGCGTTGTCATTGACGTCCACCACCTGCACCTTGAGGGAGTTGGTGCTGGAGAGTGGGGGGTTGCCAGAGTCCACAGCCACAATCTCAATGGTGTAGTCTTTGACCTTCTCGTAGTCCAGCGGGGTGGTAGTCTGCAGGAAATACTTCTTCTTGCTGTCACTGCCTGTCTCACTGGCCTGGCGCAGCTGGAAGGGCACATCACCTGCCACCACACAGGTGACAGCTGCATTCTCTCCCTCGTCTCGGTCAGACACCTGCACCAGGGCCACAGCTGTCTCCTCTGCCACATCCTCTGAGATGTTAGCCATCCCATCTTGATGAGTCACTAGCCCTATGCCCCGGATCTCAATGGTGGGGGCATTGTCATTCATGTCCTTCACGGTCACAACCACCTGGGCACGGGCACTCTTGGGGTTGGTGCCTCGGTCCTTAGCAAGCACTGAGAAGCGCAGGGTGCTTAGGTCCTCACGGTCCACCGGGCCCTGAACAGTGATAAGTCCAGTGTTCCTGTCCAGTCGAAGAAGACGCCTCACAACTTCGGGAGCCTGGTGGAATGTGTATTCAATCTCTGCATTGGCACCTTGGTCTGAGTCATTGGCCTTCACCTATGGGGCAGGAGAGAAAAACAAGGAGAACAGAGATGGTTTAGATCAGGGATAGCAAATAAAGGGGCACATATGCTGCCAATGTCCTTTCCAACAAGCATGGCAGACACAGCCAATCCAACATCGCTCCCTTTCCAGAAGCCATGTGTGTATTGCCTTTTCCCAATTCGGACACTCTGGCAGGCATTACTAACCTATTTTCCTGAAGAGCTCAGATGCAGCCTGCAAATCCTCAACAGTGCTACAAGCAACTATTGGAGATGGGACAGGGCAAAATTAAACTTCACTTGTCATTGCTGTATGGGTCCACAAAAATACCAGGAGAGGATGAGGATCCAATAGAACTAGGGAAGCCATTTGAACCAATGAACCCTGCCTGAACCCTCCTGAAGAGATGGAGAGGTGCGAGTAGTAGAGGTGGTGTGTGTGCCCATGTGAATGTGCACTACATGCACGCGTGCACATATGTATGTGTATGATTGTGTCAGAATGTGTAATTAAGTGTGATATTTTTGTGTGAGAAGGTATATGTGTTTGTATATGTATGATTGTGTCAGAATGTGTGATTATGTGTGATTTTTGTGTGAGAAGGTATATGTATTTGTGCATATGTGTGCCTGCACACATGAGTAAAGACTCACACGCCCACCTGAAGGCCCCAGGTTGGGGGATTTCTTTTGAAAGAAGTCAGGTAGGGTTGTGGGTCAGAGAAGCCCTCCAGGCCAGGCCCCAGCTACCGCTCTGTCAAACCGGGGAAACCTGTTTCAGCAGCAACTTCTCCTCCTGGCTGGCACTGGCTGGCGAGGCACCAATGCGAGGAATCCGGCCTGAGCCTGCAGCCAGGAGGGAGGGGTTGATGCAGGCCACAGGGCCTGCTGGCAGTGGGCTGGGCTCCCAGCATCAAACAATGAACTGTCTGTCCCTTTGCAGTCAGCGGGCACGCCCTCCCACGCCAACTCCGACGCGCACTCGACTCAACTCTATACAAACATGGTTGGTAATGGGGCAAGAGGACCCAGGTGGGAATGGCCATGGGGTACTACTGGGCAGGGAGAAACATGAGGGCTGGAGTTAGGTCACAGCCAGACAGAATGTGACTGCTGTGGGGAGTGAGGGGAGAATAAGCATAACTTGGCAGAGTCTCTGGGGTAACAAAACAGAAGAGTCCTGGGTTCAAATCCCAGTTATACCACTTTGCAAGTAACTATGTGACCTTGGGCCAATTATTTAACCTCCCTAAGCCTCAGTCTATGAATGTGTGAAATGGGGATAATAATGTAACCTATTTCACAGAACTGTGGTGAGCATCAAATGGGATAATACAGGTAAAAATGCCTGACACTGCCCGAGACAGGGAAAGTGCTCCCTAAATAGCATGTATTTCTTTTTGTCTGTCCAACCGTCTACCCTCCTACCTGCCTGCCTCTGAAAAATCAGTGCTAATGCAGTAGTGGGCACTGCACCTAGTGAGCCCTCAAGCCACTGCCAGTCCTCTCCTCCTTGGGAATGGGAACTCCAGCTATCCCTGCCTGGGCTTTTTCTACAGCGAAGACTCCTGGGCAACGGTTCCCCAGGTACCCTGGTCTCTGCTCACATCTCTGAGTGCCAAACCCTAGCAGTTTCTCCTCCCCTCACCCCAGTCTACCTGTCACCAAATTTATGATGAGGATCCCCAGTCTCCCTTGCCTCTAGATTGGTCTTCCAGCTTCTTATCTGCCTCTTGTCTTACCTCTCTTTGTCTCTGTCTGTGACTCTTGGCTTCTGTCTTCTTTCTATCCTTGCTCATTTCTCAGTTCTGATTCTGCCCCTTTCCCACAGCCTGTTTTCTTCCATCCTCTCTTTTCAGCCCTGCTGACCTCTCTGCTTACTCTCTGCCCTATTCTCCCACTTCACCTCACTGGGAGGTGGTAAAGCTGTTACACACCTAGGCTCTGAAGCCAGACTCTTGGCTGCGGCAAAGGTGGACTCTGAACTCATTAGCTGTAGGATATCAGGCGAGTTTTCTAATATGTTTGGGCTTGGTTTCTCATCTGCAAAATGGGGATAACGCTTACCTTGTACTGTAAGGATTAAATGATATAACACACATCATGTGTTTAGAACGGTGCCTGGCACCTAGTCTATTATTATTTGCTATCCCCGACTGTCTGTCTCCCTTTTCTTTCTCAGTCTCTTTTCCAGGTCCCAGTCCACCAGGCTCTAAAAAAAAAAAAAAAGGCTGAAACTCCCACCCATCTCCCACTTTGGCTTGAGGACCTAGGACTAAGGGTTTTCCAGGATGGGTAACGGTGTCCAGGGCAGGCTGAGCCTCCTCAGCTCCCTCACATCAAAGAGAGAGGCATCTTCAGCCCATGGGGAAGGAGAAAGGAGCTGGGGCTGGCAGGAGGCCAGAGCTGAGATGACAGCGGGAGATACACCTACCTGTCTGCAGAGACGCTTTCTTTGCTCCCTCCCAGGCCCCAGCCCCACCAAGCTGCCCAGCGCCTGGGGCAGTTCCCATGGAGAGGGGTGCTGAGAACTTCAACAGAGGAAATTGACCCCCCACTGAACCCCACTGTGCCAAGCACCCCACATCTATGGGCACCCCATGCCTAGGGGAGGAGGCAGGTGTACAGACACCCCAGTATGTTTTTTCAGAACTCTGAGGGTCCCACCTGGCTAAAATGATCTCATTTGACTTTGTCAGGAAGAGGCAAAAAGAGGCTATATCCTCCAGCTTCAGGAAAACCTCATCTGGCTAAAGGGAAACTGTCCCTGGTTGGGAAGATACTCTCATCTCAGGGGAGATTCTACCTGGATAAACGGTGATTCCTTTGTTCCAACTCAGCTCACCTGGCTGGCAGAGAAGGCTCTACTTGACTAAGGCGGGAGTTTCACTTCTCAGAGGTTTCCCCAGCTTGAGTCTGCCTTAGGGGTCACGGGAAACTTTTCACATGGTATTTCACTGTCAACTAAGTAGCCTGATAGAGGAAAGTAATATCACCTGCTGGGGTGGGGTGGGAAAGACTCCCCTGGCTGAGTTTGGGGAGAAGGGGTCTCACTACAGTATTCTGGCAGTTTTTCCCCTAAGTGAAGGGAACTCTCACCTGGTTGGGTGGGCTCCCATTTCTAGCGGTGGGTCACCCTGACAGTTATACGGAAGGGGCCTCTCACCTGGATGACCGAGTGGCCTATGGGGCTATTCTCAGATAGTTCGGCCTCATAGGAGGGCCGCTCAAACTTGGGGGCGTTGTCATTGGTGTCGAGCACGGTGACACGCAGCAGGGCACTGCTGGCGCGTGGGGGGCTGCCGCCATCCTGCACCTTGATGGTGAGGTCGTAGGAGTCCCAGCGCTCACGGTCCAGGTTGCCCATCACAATGAGCTGTGGTTGCTTCTCCTCCTGGTCCTCTGCCACCTGCAGCCCGAATAGCTCCTGGGCCTCAGGCCCAGCCTGCAGCTCATAGGATGCCACACCGTTGGGACCAGCATCACGGTCTGAAGCCAGCGGGATGGGGAAGAGTGAGCCGATGTTGGTGTTCTCAGGGATGGCCAGAGTGATGACTGGTGAGGCAAAGTTGGGTGTGTTGTCATTGATGTCTTGTACTTCTATCTGGCCCTCTAGCAGCCGGGGGCTGCCATTCTGCACGAGGTCTGTGATAGACACCTCAAACTCCAGGATGCAGGGATCACCAGGGAGCTGGTTCTGGCATTCACGGAGCCCCTCACGGTCGATGGAGGTCTCGGTGGTGAAAATGTCACCTGTCTTGCCATCCACACGAAGGTATGGGGCACCCACCTCTAGCTTGTACAGGTGCCCCACATCTGGAAAACCATAGTCGGCTGCGAGGCTCCCAATGAGGGTGTTGGGTGGCTGTTCCTCCGGCACCTTGTACACTACCCGAGTGGCGTGGCCTGGGGATGGAGCCAGCAGGAGCAGCAGTGCTAGCAGCATGGAGGGCAGCAGTAGCTGTTGCCCCCCAGGGCCTGGGCTATGCCTCAGGGGCCCCATCCTGGCAGGCCCCAGAATCAGGAGGGCTGCAAGGGGAAGAGGCAAAACAGAGGCCATGAGCTGGGAAGAAAAGCCTGGCCCTGAGCTGCCCAGAGCTGGCCCCACACTCACCCTCTCCCACTGACACACAATTCTCCACAAGGGCAGTCAGTCCCAGCACAGAACCCCAATTCCAGAAACTCAGATCCCTGAATCTCATCCACAGCTGGGTGTAGTAGCAGTGTCTGCCCCAGCTGGAGGAGCCAGTAAGAGGTCTGGCATGCCTAGAGCAGCTCCCGCCCATGGAACACCCTCACCCACCTGACGCTCCCTGGGCCCAAGCCCGGCTGCCCGCCCTCTTTCCTTCTTTTCCTCCCCGCTCTCTGCTCTGTGCTTCACCCAACACCTCCTTCTCACGAGCATCCTGCCTTAGTCACCGATGGTAATTACCTTGATACTGAGATAAGGAGAGAGAGCCAGTGGAAGGGTGAGGCCTCGAGCATCCCCAATTGGAGCACCCCTCCCCACACGCATGGTAGGAAAGAGACACAAGTACATCCTTACACGCCCCACACCCTGGGACCTTGACTTGTCACACTGGGCTCCATTAAGGTTGGCTGGAGGGAGAGGGGATGATGTCTCATTTCTCTTTATTCTGAGATGCCAAGTCAGTGCATATGCATGAGGTATGACATCTAAATCCTCTTTTTCTGACAATCACCCACGGTGCCCAGTATTCTCCACCCCCATAAAAGGCCAGCTTCAATTGGGCAAGGCTTGTGAAAATGGTTAGGGTTGAGGAGTAGGTGTTAGCCTTCCCCGACTTTCCCCCAACACATATGCCCCAGAACGTGCACACAGGCCGCAGACTGTGCACACATGCCCCAGAGCGTGCACACATGCCCCAAAGCATGCACACAGGAACATGCACAGTTGCTAGGGCTCCTCTCCTCTCCCTCCTGCTGCCATGGGCAGGTGTGTACAAGGGAACACAGGTCAAGATTGGGGTCAGAACTGTGGTCAGGGCTGACTAATCCTGGAATTGGCATTGGGAGCTGCCCTGGCCTGTCCTTAGCAACAGGGAGCCCAGCAGGTCTAACTGGGACAGAGCTGCTGATGATAATGACACCACCAGCCTTTCCCTGGCCACTCCCCCACCCCACACCCTCTGGTCTCTGGATGAACATCTGGCTCTTATTTGACATCTATCTCCATATATCCAGCCCCTACTTCACACTTGCCTCTCCCAACTTCTGCCCTAGGCAACCACAAGCTGCACCCCCATCACAACAATAACCCCCTTCTTCTGCCCATCTCCCCTGGCTTTGAGGTCGTGCATTTGCAGATCCCAGCTAGACCCAGCTACTGTCTCTGTCTTGAATGCCCCCTCCTCTCCAACAAAATCATGGCCAGTCCCTCCTTTATTCAAATCCAAAATCTTTGGATCGGCAGTTTCTTTAGAGGCTTCTGGTTCAGTCTCCTTTCCCCACTTCCTCACTTTTACCTGGAATACCTGCCCCACACCTGAAACACCCACCCCACATCAATCCCACTGAGGGCAGGCTCTGGCCCTCCAGGAAACCTTCACAGTCCTCTCCTGCCCACGGTGACCTCTCCTTCCTCCAACTCACGGCCACTTATTGTCTGCTCCAATCCCAAGGCAATGAATCATGTGGCTGACTGGGACACCGCCCGCCTGTATTGTTCAGCTTCAGTATTGTGCACCTCTTCCTGAGTTCTCTGCCTTTCCAGGCAAACACAAAGTACCATGAAGGAAGGGACAGTACTCTGTATATTCACTCATCCCCTGCCCCCTAACAATGCACCTTTGCACATCTGGGTACACTGTAGGGACTCAGTCATGCATTCAACAAATGTTTATCGGGCATTTATAATATGCCAGGCTCTGTCCTGGGCACTGGGATGCAGAAGTAAACAAGACTGGTCCAATCTGCCATGACAGTGCTTCTAACTCAATGACGATTTGTCCATTTTGTTTGGTTGCTTCTGTATACCATTTGGCGAAAGTAAGGCAGCACGGTGGAGAAGAGTGAGGGCTGTGGCATCAGACAGTCTGAGGCAAACCCAGCTGCTCACTTCCTGGCTGCATGACCTGAAGCAAAGATTTAGTGCCTCAGTTTCCTTGTCTGTAAAATGGGGATAATACTACCTATTTCCTAGGGTATTTGAGATACTGTGGGCTAAATGTGGGTACTCAACAAAGGACTCCTTCAAAGCATTTAGCACAATTGTAGTTGTGTACCTGTTTGGAAAATGTGTTAATTGTCTGTCTTTGCTCCAAGATGGTGAGCAGAAAGCAGGAGAGTTTCTACTTTGTTTGCTGCTACCTCCTCAGGGCTTAGCCCTGGACCTGGCACACAGTGGGCACTCAGCAACTCTTGAATGACTGTTGTTATTTTGGCTCTCTGGGCTTAGCCTTTCCTGGTACTTGCTGTGTGACCACTGCTCTTTTACTTGCTCATTTACCCGATTCCCCTATGCCACTAAGAACTTCCTGGGGTAAAATGTAAGTCTCCTCTGTTTAGGGCACATAGTAGACTCTCAGCAAATGTTCACTGAATGCACAGAGTCCTTAGATAAATCAAACACATCCCCTCCTCTGTATGGCCTTCCCCAAGCACAGGCCCCTCCCTAAAGTGTGTGCAGCATTATCAGATTGGTGTGAATGTTAATCTCTTTAAAGGAAGCAGAAATTTATCTGTACTCCATTTGGATCCACCCCCCACACACTCTCCAGCCACCTCCCCTCCACCTGCATGAACCTGGCACAAGGCTCATCTGACTACTTCAACCCCAACCCAAACACGTCCCCAAAGGACCATCACCAGAGAACCTCATTTTCTTATGGGACTGTATCCTGCTGCCACCCTCGTCTGCATATACAAGGTGGTATCACTGTGCACCCCAATTCTCTACAAAAGTCTTGGCAGGTGAGGTGTTATGTGGGAAGCCCACGGGAATTACCCTAAACCTGACCAAGAGAATAAATAAGGCAGTCACTGTTTGCCTCTGTTCTCTCCAGATCAAGGATATTCAAGATAGTTAATCTTTTGTGGTCACATCCTCCTTCAAGAATTTTATAAAACCATGGTGCAGATTTTTCCAGGAAACATGACTGTTCACAAATTTTAGCTGCTAATTCAGGGGGCCATGATCTGGCAGTCAGGGCGAATGATGTGTGGCCACTCCAAGAGCTACGAATTAAGCCCCTACCTCAGGCTTCCTCCATCTCACAGTCACAACCTGAGGCCCTATAACCTTTCAAACCTCCTAGGCAGAACAGGCATACATGCTTGTGAGACTACCTCTGCCCCTCACACGCTCTTTCTCACCCTGAGGAGTTGCCTTACCTTCAACCAGCAAAAGAACCAGTTAAGGACTGTGGTATCTAACCTTTGAATTGGAAAGAGGAGAACCACAGGATAATATCCAGCTCAAGGAAGGTATGGGATGGCGGGGCCGGGGAAAGGTCCCAGAAAGTAGGAGGAATGTGGGGAAAACAGGGTTGGGGGAGAGTTGCTCACAGTGGGGAAAGGAGTTGAAGAGGGCTTAGGCCCTTCAAGCATCTGGAGAGTTTCTTCAAAATGAAGATTATCTGGCCCCACCCTTAGGAATCTTTATTCAGGGGGTGGGACCTAGAGAAACCCCCAAGCAATTGTGATGCAATGGTCGGACCATCTGGGTACAACTTTGAGATAATTCCAGGGAGTTCAGAAAGAGCCTGAGGTCCTGCAAACTCTTTTTTTTTTTTTTTTTTTTGAGACGGAGTCTCACTCCGTCGCCAGGCTGGAGTGCAGTCCCCTGCCTCAGCCTCTCAAGTAGCTGGGACTACAGGCGCATGCCATCACGCCCGGCTAAATTTTTTTTTTTTTGTATTTTAGTAGAGACGGGGTTTCACCATGTTGGCCAGGATGGTCTCGATCTGCTGACCTCACGATCTGTCTGCCTCGGCCTCCCAAACTGCTAGGATTACAGGCTTGAGCCACCGCGCCCAGCCCGGTCCTGCAAACTTTTTTTTTTTTTTTTTTTGAGACGGAGTCTTGCTCTGTTGCCCAGGCTGGAGTGCAGTGGCCCGATCCTGGCTCACTGCAAGCTCCGCCTGCCGGGTTCACGCCATTCTCCTGCCTCAGCCTCCCAAGTAGCTGGGACTACAGGCACCTGCCACCATGCCCGGCTAATTTTTTTTTTTTTTGTATTTTTAGTAGAGACGGGGTTTCACTGTGTTAGCCAAGATGGTCTCGATCTCCTGATCTCGTGATCCTCCTGCGTTGGCCTCCCAAAGTGCTGGGATTACAGGCGTGAGCGACCGCGCCCAGCCCCTGCAAACTCTTATCATCACCTTTGCCATCATAATCACTCATCATCATCATCATCTCAGCAAACACTAAGATTTTACTCAGTACTAAACATTTTACACACATGATCTCTTTCCTCCCAACCCTGTGAAATGGGTAGTATTTATTATTACACTCCTTCCCATACTACAGATGATCAAATGCGGGCTGAGAAAGAATAAACTGTCTTAAGTCACAGAAGTAGTATGTGGAAGAACCAGGACTTGAGAAATAAGAATGCCTCTTCACATCCCAGAGTCTGGGGGAAAGGAACAGAAATATCTGAGGCTAGAATCTGATGCCTGTTATGTCACACCCGCCTCCCCTCCATTCCCGGACTGCCAACCTTGCCCAGTAAGGAGGGAATAAGAAACATTGGGCCTAAGGGTCAAGGAATGAACCAGCCCAGGCTTCCTAGGATGCTGCTGTTCACCCAGGGGCCCGTAGAGATGCAGGGAGAAAGCCAGGGTGGCCTGGAAGGGCAGGAGCAGCAATAAGGAGGCCTTCCCTCACCCCTGCTCCCACTATCTCTGAACTTTGTCCCCAGCAGTTGGGCACTGGGAGTCATTAGTCCCATACGGCAGCCTTTGATACATGCAGCGCCTTATCTGCCCTTCCCCAGGCCCTGGCTGCCTTCCTGGGCAACGGTGCCCTACCTCCCCCCAGTGACATGAGCACCCAGGACCCTGAGAAGCCAGAGCCTGAGGGGGAACAGGCGCAGGGACCCATGTCCCTCAGACAGAGGAGCAGAAGTGCCATCAGCGGTGTAGGAGTAAGGGATAAGGAGGGGACGGAGTCCCAGCAAAGCTGAAGGAAATAGCGTCTGTGTCAACATCTGGGAAGGGATGAGAACAGAGGTGAGGGTTCACCCGGAAACTTCACTTCCAGCCCACCCCGGGGACCAAGGTCCATTTTGCTGAGTGCTGTGGCCAGAGAAAAAACACACAGAGGCAGCCACCACTGTCCCAGTAGCCAGGTCAGCTCTGACTCTCCACCCTCACCCCAGCACTGTTACACAACCGTCACTGCCCTGCCGCGGGCACAAAACACCAAGGGACAAACGGACTGTCGCGCGGGGAGAGGGGAAGCAAATGGGGTTTCTTGGGGTGGAGCTGAACAGAAGCCTCCCACAGAGAGCAAGTGTGCAGACCTCAGCTCCTCTCCCCTCTCTCCCACAACCCTCTATTAGCATCTGCAGGGCTTCTGGGCACCTGCATGTCAGATTGTTGGGGTTAGAACCCTCGCTCCACCACTTCCTAGCTGTGTGACATTAACCAAGTGAATTTACTTTTCTGAACCTGTTTCCATACTGTGAAATGGAAATAATGAATCCTGCCTCTTGAAATTATTTGGGAGAATTAAATGAGATCTCATGCCTATAAGGTCTATTACATTACATGTAAAGGACAAATCATTTTTTTTCTAAGTCTTCCAATTGCTGAATAGACCATTTTATTTCCAGCATCAGGCACACAGTGGGTGCCCCTTGGTTCGATGAATAAACAAGCCAATCCTTCGCTGGTTGGTAAGTCCTATGAAGGCAATGATGGTATGTCTCTTACTACCACATCCTCACCACCCACCATGGGCCCTGGCAGATAAAAGGTGCTCAATACATTGTTGAACAGAATCTCTGCACCAACTATCCTTGCTCACGGCAGGGGCAGCCCTCACCTTCTTCTTTCCCCACACCCCTCCCCGAACCCTGATTCCCACTTAGCTCCTCCCCCACCCTCGCGGCCCCCTCCTGGCCCTTCAACCCCCTTCTTCCCAGCAATTAGCTTACTATCGCTTGCCCAGCTCCCCTGCAGAAGTAGCCACAGCAGCAGCCCCTCTGCTAAGAAGATGGCAGACCAGCAAGACACCCACTTCCAGCTGAAGTCCCTTTTGGAATTGGGAATTGGAGGTGGGTAGGAGAAGGGGTAAAAACTAAATGTGGCCAAAACTGAATCCAGACTTGCCTCCCTATCACACTGCCTCTGGCCACCTCTGGGGATCAGTCTGCCTCTCCCCTCGATTTCACCCCATGCCCTAGTCTAGTTGTAATTACAGGTTCCAATTCCCCCAGACCTTAACGTCAGTAAAGTAATACCCACCTACTCCCGCGCCCCCCACTCCCCACAAACACAGCTAGACCTCCGGCTTGTCATAAAAACTTTCTGGGCGGCCCCTTCCATGGCAGCTCCCGAGGGTTGACCCAGAGCAGGTGCTAGAAGGCTCGCGGCGTCTTCCTGCACGAAGTCCTGGACTCGCCGACCCGAGCAGCCCCAGTCCGCACCGCCTTGGTCAGAGGGCGCTCCCAGCACACACCCAGCGCGCGGAGCGACTCCTCCCAGAGGACGCCGAGTGTGTGTGTGTTGCGGGGATTCGGGGGTGGCAGGGGAGACGGCCGCAGTTTCTTGGGCTCTGGTGGCCCCACCCCCACCCCGGCAGCGCCCAGCCTCCAGGAACCCAAGGCAAGGCTAGGGCGCGGCGTGGTGAGAACGCGCCTCGGCTAGCGCGGGGAGCCCTTGCGCCCCCCGCACCCAGGCCACCGCGGGGAATCCCTCCTCCCCGGCATCTCCGGCCTCGGCCTAGGGTCCCCCGCAAGCCGGAGCCGGCGCGAGCAGCGCAGCGGGGGCCGGGAGGGGGCGGGGAGGGAGCCGGCGCCGGAATCACAAAGCCGCGAACCCGGCTAGGCGGGGACATTCTCATAAAACCGACCCTCTCGTGGCAAGCGGAGGGGGGTTTTTGCCCTACGCTCAATCCTCCAAGGCCTCAGTGCCGCCCCCAGTCTTTCCTGGCAGAAGAAATAGTAGCCGACCACTGTTGGAGAAACTGAGGCCAGAATTCTGACTTACAGAGGATAGCTGGGGGGGAAGGGGTGCGAGACCACCTCGCCTACAAATTCTGCTCCTGTGCCTGCCGCGATCTCCCTTCTGGCTCCAGGGCCTGCCCGAGCACACACTGGCCTACAGCAGGGACCAGGCGGAGGGGGCGCCCAGGTGTGAGACGAACCCAGGTGTGCGGGACCCACCAAGGTGTGTGGGACCCAGGTGTGCTGGAGACCCAGGTGGCTCAGAAAACTCAGCTAAATGGCTGGAAGAGGGTCGCAATCACCGTCCCAGGCTAGCACCCTTTACAAAGGAACCTGGGGCCCGGATCTCCGGGGAGGCGGGATGGCTTGGCCAGCCAGGTCCAGCTTGTTCCCGGAACACCGGCCGGTTCGGCCCGGGAGTGGGGGTTGGGGAGGCGCCGACAGGGAAGCCCGCAGGCCGGCCCAGCCTTCCCGCTGTGCCGATATTTACAATAATAATGTCGCGATTAACGTGGCGGGGCGCTTGGGGCTCGCCGAGCGACCCCGGCGGCTTCTCCTGCCTGAATCTGGACTCCGAGGGAGAGGAACGGAGTGTGTGTGTTTGTGTGTATGCGCTGCAGGGTGTAATGTAATGTGACACTGTTGGTTTAAGGTGTGTGTGACACCCAGTGTTAAGATGGGTGAAGCAGTGGATTCTGTGTTTGTGACCGTGAGGCGCTGCTGTAGGTGCCACTTCCTGTGTTAGAGTGTGTGCCATCACGCGTGTGCTGAGATATTGGGTTGTGTGTTTGTGTGGGTGCAGTAGAGGGGTGCAAGGAGACCTGTGCTGTTTACCTATGTTCTGGCCAAGAAGTGGATAAGATGATATATGCTAGGGTGTGTTCCTTAAAGGAATGTGGGGGGTGGCTAGGTTTTGAGGGTTAATGTACTGAACTGTGGCTGTGACACTCGTACATGAGGGCACGAGATTGTGTTTGTGTGTCCACGTCGCGGGGTGTCACACCCGGTTGTGTTACTGCTCTGTAAAGCCACGGGTTGTGTGTCGGTGCTGCTGATCGTGCAGACACTGAAGCGGATTCTGAGCTGGTGACGGTGCCCCAGTGGGCGCTGGTGTGCGGGAGGTATGTCTGTGTGCACATATGTACGGATGTATGTATGTGTGTATATATGTCCACGGTCTGGCCCTCTGGGTGCCCGCGGGAAGCTGCAAGCGGCTGAGTGAGCCGAGCTAGTTGCCCAACAAGTGTGTACGTATGTATCGTGGACAAGGGTCCTTGCTTGCTCCGTCCTCCGGGAGACCCCCACCAAACTGGGGGCCGCGCGCTTCCCCAAACCCATCCTCCACGCCGCGCGCTCCTGGAGTCTCCTTATCCCCTTCTCTCCGAGCGCGCCCAGGTTCGGGACGCGGGGACTGGGGTTCTGCTCAGCACCCCCTCCCCTCCCTCGGCTTCTCGCCGCGGACCTGGGAGGCCGGAATCCCTCGGCCGCATCCCCCACTCTGGGCTCCCAGCAGCCCCCACCTCAGCCCCCTCGCGCCGAGCTCGGGCTGGGCCCCCGCGGCCTCGCTCCGCCGAGCGCCCCTCCCTCAGCTCCCGCCGGCCATGACCGCTTCGGGCCCCAAGCCGCTGCTGCCTCCACCGCCGCCGGATCCTTACCCGCCTCCGGGCAGCGCCGGCCGCCCGCCCCGCTGTCCATGAGCCGCCGCCGGCCCCGGCCCCGGCCCGGGCTGCGGCTCCGCACGGCTGGGGCTGGCGCTGCGGTTCGGGCTCCGGCTCCGGCTGGCTCTGGGCGCAGCAGCCCGGCGGCTTTGCGTCCGCGCCGCGCTCCCGCTTCCCGAGTGTGTGAGGCGGCGGCGGCGGCGGCGGCGGCGGCGGCGGCGGAGCCAGCAGAGAGCGGAGCGCACAGCCCGGCCCGCCCCCTCCCTCCCTCCCCCCTCCCTCCCGGCCCGCCCGCCCGCCTCCCCGCCCCCCCTCCGGCCGGGAGGTGGAGCTCGGGACCGCTCCGGTCCGGCTGGGAGGGGACCCCGAGCACCGCTCCCCAAAGCCTGGACCCCTCCCTTTGCCATCTCTTCACTGCCCGAGGCCCAGTACACAGGCCGTCCCCTCCTCTGCGCTTCACCTTACACTTATCGCACCCAAGCCTCCATCTAGGACCGCTCCTGGATTCCCCTCCTTACCCTACTCAAACACCTGTCCCCAGCTCTGTCTGCCCCCTGGGAAGTCGAGGCAAGGGAAGTGTCTCGCACAGCGCCTTCTTCCCTGGGCACCTGCTCCTCCATATCCACCCTCTTCCCGCCCAGATCCCCGATCACCCTGTGTGGCCCTCCCTTCCCGCTGCGCTCGGGGAAAGTCCACCCCTCCCCCTCCGGCCGAAGCCGCAGAGCGGTCAGCCTCGGTGGCCGCAGCAAGCCGTGGGGGTGGGGCTATGGAGGGGACCGTGGGAGGAGGAGGCTAATGGGACCCGGGGGCTCTAGAGTGAGGATAGGGAAGATACACAAGCGTGAAGACGAAGTGCTGCTCCTGAGCTTAGGCTATTCGAGGGTCCCCTGATCACCTGCCCTCTGGGCGGCGTAGTGCTGAGGCCACACGTATTTGCCAGTGACTTAACATTATACAGTCACCGGATCCCTGCCCCGCGAGGCCGCGCAGTGTCACGGCCTGTGTCACACGCCCTCGCAGTGCCACACGCTCCCTATCACACTCACCAAATCACACACGGTGTCACACGCAGTGTCTCACACACTCCAATACTCGGTTTCTCCCATTCAGCTCTGGCTCTCTGGCGCCATCTAGAGGTCTCTGAGCAGCTTGGGAACTCCCTCTCCTGCGCTTGCGGTTTGGTAACCCAGGCTGCCAAGTGTCCCAGTTCAACAGGACCTCCTGCCTTCTTCGCCTGCAGGCCCAGGCAGAGTGTTCTAGGTCAAAAGAATGAGGAAGGTTATCCCTAGCCAGGCCTAGTGCTGGGTGAGGAAAGGCTCTCGTTATGGGATGACCAGTTGCTGGGCCTCTTTTTGCCATAGCCTCTGACTCCCCATCTCTGTCCTTCCCCGTTTTCCTGTTCCTACAACTCTTCTGTGCCTTTCCTCTTTCTTCTACTTCCTTCTCTTCTCAGCTCTGGCCTCTCTTGGTGGGATGCTCTTCAGGGTAAAAGTGGAATCTCTGGCTAGCTAAGAGGGCAAGCAAAGTCTGTCCAAGATCTCTCCCAGAGCAGCCCCGCTTAACTGGACTCCTTTTCTGGCCTGGGCCCTGCTCTATCCTTCAGCCTCAGGAGCCCAGGGGCGGGGCTCTAGATGGGAGATGGGGTAATCTGGTGAAAGAGGGGGGTGGGTCTGTCCTGTAAGTAGCTTCTTTCTGTCTCTAGAAAGCTCATACTCTCCATATCATTGAGCACAGCTCTGAGGAGGGAATCAGTGGCCCAGAGAGAAGAAATCTTCCACGGAAGAGCTGCCCGGGTCTCCCTGCCCCCAGCGTGTGCCCGCTGCCCAGTGCAGCAAACCCTCCCCGGTCTGCTTGCTGGGAGCCATTCAAAGGCTCCTCTGTTCTCCTCCGTTGCTCAGGGCGGAGCAGGATCAGCAGCCGCAGAGCTGGGCAGGAAATGCTAATCTCCCAGATGTTCGCCTCCATCCTCCCTGCTCCACCACCATCAAACTCAAATTCTGCACCAAGTGGTAGGAGCAGAACTGGGCCAGAGCAGCAGCACCAGGGTGTGCCTACTCTTCTCCCTGCTCCCCAGCCCCTCCTACCCCGGCTGCCAGGCTGGGCTCTGTGCCCCTGAGTCAGGGGCAATGTAGATATGAGAACTGGGGCCTTTTTCCCCCAGGAAAGAGGGCAGGTGAGCAAGCAGGGACTGGGAGGATGGTTGGGGAGCAAGGGAGGTGGCATTTGAAGAGGAGAGAAGTCAGACTTTTGGCCCTGTACCAAAGTGGGAGGAGGACCTGCTTGGCAAGTGAAGCATTGGGGGAGGCTCCTGAAACTGATGGTGCCTGAGTTCTAGCTGAGACTGTGGCCAGGGATTGGAACCAGGGTGATGCCGGGTATGGGAATGGTTGGGGAACTTGCTGTGATATCCATGTACCTGGGATGGGCTGTGGCTAAGTGAACTAGGATGCTGTAGGGCCTGGAACTGTAACACCAAGGCTGCTGCCTCTGATCGTACTTGGGACACTGTTGCAGTGCTTTGATACTGGTGTGCCTAGGCTATAGCCAATAAGATTACCTGAGAAACTATCGCCAAGCTGTGTGTATATGGGTGTGTGTGTGCATGTTGAGGGAGGGCTGTAACGCTGATAAGCTGTTGGGCCTGAAGCTATAGATACGAGCTGGCACACTTGAGACTGGCTATAGCTGAAAAGCTATTCCCTGTTAATATGATGTAGATGGGACCGTAGCTGGATCCATTGCCTAGGTCCTAGGAGATGAGAGGCTGTTGTGAGGAGCCTGTACCTGGGAGACAGGCTGTTAACCTGGGATAGGAGCAGAGCTACTGTTGTATATAGGACTGTAGCTGAGCTGCTATTGGTCCTGGAGCTGTAGCTGTGATGACAGCATACTGGGGATTGGCTATAGCTAAGATGCTGTTGCTCAGGATTGTGGCTGGGCTGTTACTGTGTGCTGGACTCTAGCTGGGATGCCTGCAGCTATAACTTTAAAGCTTGGGTGTAGCTAGGAGGCCATTTCCTGGTAATTTTGCTGGACTCTATTGTCCAGAGACTCTATTGTCTAGGAGATGACAAGCTGTTCTGGGAGGCAGGATACTACCTGAGATGGAAGCTGATGTACTGTTGGAGCTGATCTACTGTTGTGCCTAGGGTGGTCCCCAAGTGGCTGTTGCTGGATCAGTGACGAGCTGGGTGGGGGAAGCCAAGTGAGTCCTGCCTTGAGGTCTGGGAGATGCCAGGAGCCCTAGGTTGGGTGGGGGCTGCTGCTCTGGGGAGGCCTCAGCAGCTGCTCTGCTGTGGAGCTGGAAAGCCTGTTTTCATTACTGTTTTAACTCTTTTTTTAACCTTGTTTTTCTCTCGGCTGCACTTTCGCTCACTCATTAATTTTGGTATTTTTCTCACGGTGCCTCAGCCCCTGTCATGGCTGCCATGGCAACAGGAGGCAGTGTGCTCAGTGCCAAAATATCTGATCAAAAAATAACCAAAATAAGCAAACACCAAGACGACTGTTCTGGGGACTATGGTTGAGGGAGAGCCAATGGCTCAGATCCAGGAAACCCTAGGCTCCAGGGTACCTGTTTCACTACCCCTCTCCCCCAGGGAAGCTTTGCTGAACGTTCTGATAACCTAGAGGGCCCCTTTCCAAGGACTCTCCCACAGCACAATCTCCCAGGACTCTGAGATTTCCCATAGTTCCTGTCCAAGGTGCAGCTTTGCCTGAGGTGGGAGCATCAGGAGAGGGTGAGGGCTGGGGATCATTTCCCAGGAGCTGGCAGATGAAGCTTCTAAGAAGCTCCCTCCCTGCCCTAGCCACAAGCATCTGCACTCACTCACTCACCCAACCCTCTTCTGGCCCTTCTTGCCTTAGGCTTATCTCCCTTTCTCTGCACCCAACCCCCACTAGGCCACTTTTGTTTTCTCATAGCCCAACATTCTGATGGGATGAACAGAGGGGAGGAAGCTGACAGTCTCCAGCCCCCTACCAACTCCTCAGTGGAGGTGCCAGAGAGGGGTACCATAAAAGTAGCTGACATTCTGAGGCCTCTGCCCACCTCTAGCTCACCTTCCTAGGGGAGATTCCTGAACAACCCTGACCACTCACACTGCACTCCAATTTTCCCTCCCATTTCTTGGGAGCCTTCTAGTTCCCTGGAGACCTCCTCTCAAGTGGGCATGTCCCCAGGAGGGGTAAAAGGATAGAGCCTCACATAAGTTAGAAATGGGCAGAGCTCTTGGTACTACCTGTCTCTTTTCCTTCTTCATCCACCACTTTCCCCTCTGAGGAGGCTTGTCTAGATGTCTGGAGCACTGGGAATTGGGGGAATGAGGAGGAGCCCCTCGACTCTGTCTCAGTCACATCACTTAATCACACCTCTCCTTCTGCCCCACCCCTCTGGCAGTGAAGTCTCACTCCCAACAGATCTCCACCCGCTTCCGGGAATGGCCAGAACTCGCCTCCTGTGTCTCTCTTTCCATTTCTATCTTCCCCTCCCCCCAAGAGCTGTAGTGGCCTTGGCCTCCTGGCAGTGCCTTCCCAGCCTGTTTCCATAGAAACTGGGTAGGCTGTGCAGTGCAAGAAGCGGAGGGGAGACAGGAGCAGGAAGGAGGGACCAAGCCTTAGGGACAGCCCCCGATGAAGGGCCCGAGGGAAACAGGGAGCTGCCCCATGCAAACTGAGGGTGGGACCCCGATTTGGGGAACCGGGCAGGATGGAGGGTGGACTGGGAGGAAGAGGTAGCAAAAGCTTGGTAGCTGGCTTTGCTGCCTCTTGAGGAAGGGGCACAGAATCTCCCTTTCCCTGCCACAGGTAGTGGGGGTTCCTCCCTCCCCACCCCCTTAAAATCCTTCTTTACCAGGAACTCCCTGATCCAGATGAATCTCTTCTCCGGGGCCCACTAGTCTCTAAGAAAGGGATCATGGGATTCCTTTCTTCCCCGAAGAGCTCCCCACTCTCCCTGGCCAGAGTCTCCTTGATCGGGAGGCTGGGCAGCCCCTGGGGACCCGGTGGCCGCCGCTGACCCTGTGGCGTGCGGCTCTCAAAGGCCCCATTCATCTCTGGGGGCTGAAGGCGCCATTGTCCCCAGCGGGGGGTGGTGTGGGGAGTGAAGGAGTCTGGACTCAGAAGGAAGGAATGCGTCTGGAGAAGTTGCCCCCGGGGCTCCAGTCTCAAGGTCCCCACCAGATCTCCATCGGGACCCTTTCACGACCCCGAGCCCTTTCCCCAGGAGCTCCCAGCAACCTTCGCGCTTCTCCGGAGGGTGGGGACTGCCGCGGCGCGGGGGCAGCCTCGCCCCACCTCTCTGGTGGACTCCGGAGAACCATTTCTGGGACCGGGAGCTGTCCAGCACCTCGGGTCCTGACGGACCGCTGATTCGCCTAGGTGCCATCGGACAAGCGGGTGCTCAGAGCCAGCCCTGGTGGCTCGGGAGCTTTCCCCCAACCAGGCTAAGACCACTAAACCACGCCTGGCCCGGATGAGCTTGGATGCAGCTCCGGACGTGGGGATCCATCGGTGCTGAGAACTGACCTAGGGAGCACCTTGACCCCTGCCCTATCTGGGCACAATTGAAGGGCCAAGGGCCACCAGACCACTTTCCTGGAACCCTGTCTCAGACTTGGGCAGGAAGAAGAGCCATGAGAGGTCAGGCCTTGCCTCTCCCCGCGTTCCCCGTCTTTCTCTGTGCCTCTGTTTCTGTTTTCCTCCGGCTCTCCTCCCTCCTCCTCTCTTTCCTTCCCTGCTGGGTTGGGGGCTGCTGAATTATCATTTCTCAGCTCTGCTAATGTGCTCCCCGCTGCGGGGAGGGATCATAATTCTGGGAGATGATTAAGTTTCAAATTGTTTTTCTTTGTGTTGTTGAAGATGAGGCTTTAATATGGTCCTTCCTCAGCCCGGGAGCCTTCCCCCATTCTTCCTCTCCTAGTACTCTCCTCACTAATAGGCTAGGTTTGGTACCATGACTTTTGTGGTCTTCGCCAAACTTTTATGTGTATGGGGTGGTAAGGGAGAGGAGCATAGACCTACCCTTTACTCAAAGGGGAATTTTTTTTTTTTTGAGACGGAGTCTCACTCTGTCGCCCAGATTAGAGTGCAGTGGCGCCATCTCAGCTCACTGCAACCTCTGCCTCCCGGATTCAAGTGATTCTCCTGCCTTAGCCTCCCGAGTAGCTGGGATTAGAGCTGCGCACCTCCACGCCTGGCTATTTTTTAATATTTCACTAGAGACAGGTTTCATCATGTTGGCCAGGCTGGTCTCGAACTCCTGACCTCAAATAATCCGCTCGCTTCAGCATCCCAAAGTGCTGAGATTACAGGCATGAGCCACTGTGCCTGGCTAGGAATACATTTAATATAGTGGTGAGAAACACTGGTTTGGAAGTCGGACAAGTCAACATGTAAATCCTGACTCTGCCACTTACTACTCAGGTGACCTTCGATGAGTTACTTGAACTATGAGCCTCCATTTCTTCATCTATTAAATGGGGATACTGTGAATTACCTCATAGAGTGTTGGTGAGGATTTAAAGTGATAAATCATGTAAAGTGGTTAGCCGGGTGTACAGCTTATGGTAAAACTCAATGAATGTTAGTAGTTATTACTACACACATACCTTACCCTGTTTGATCCTGCTTCCCATAGCCTCCCTGACTTTGTTCTTCTGTTCAATGTTTATCCAATGCCTACTATTTTCCAAGTACTGTACAATAGAGAGTAAGTTATCCAGGAGTGAGGAAGTTGGCTTTCTTGCCTATTTGTTCCTCAAACACCCCTTCCTTTACCTCCTTCCTTCCTTTCAACTTAAGTTCACTCTCATTTTACCCTCCCACCAGCTTCCAGTTCTTTCTGCATTGTTCCTACTCCATTTTTCCTTCTTTCACTGACATCTTATCACTTCACTTTGATTCTTATCCTCCTAATACACATACATTTTTTCACCTTCTACATTATTCTTCATCCCATTTGGGGCCATCATAGTGAAAAAAAGGGCTGAATTTTCAAACTAGGAAAGAGAATTCTGTCATGCTGTGTGTATGTGTATATGTGTGTGTGTGTGTGTCTGAGGAACACACACATTAATTCACATTCAACAGTAACTCTATAGCTGACTTCTGAACTCCTGCGTTTGAACTGTGTGCTTGTTTGCCTCTCTATCCCCTCTATTTAAGCTCTTAAAATACAAGTCTATTTCTTTGCCTGCCTACCTGTCTGCTCTGTCCTTTCCTCTCTCTCTTTTGGAATTTGTTGTTTTAAACATCTTTATTGAGATATAACTGATATACAAAGAACTACATGTATTTAATATGTATGATTTGATGAATTTGGATGTCTTTGTTATATTCTGAATGGGAATGCTTACTGGTTGTTAGTATGAGAAGCTGATTTATGATAATGTGTTTTTTTGTTTGCTTAACTGGCCTCCTACCTATCACCATACAGGTGATGGGTTCAGGATACACTACACCAAAATGTGGCAACTTGACATTTGAGCAAACAGCAGAAGCAGGAAAATCATTCCCACCTGTCCCTCTCTCTTCTTCCCGGAAGTGGGCCAAAAACCTCTGACCGTCTTCCTCCTTTTCTCCTGAGGTAGAACATAAAACCCTAATTCCAGACGTATCCTCCCCATACCCAGAGGAAAGGAGCATCCTTGTCCTCAAGTTACACAGAGTTACTAAGTAGAATTTGAACAAAGAGACCTTGCTAAGTTTTCTCCAGTTTACTACCACTAGACTATACCTCCTTTGTCCAATCATACTTCTGCTTGCTTGTCCACTCTTAATAAGAAATCCCTGTCTGGCCAGGCCCGGTGGCTCACTCCTGTAATCCCAGCACTTTGGGAGGCCAAGGTGGGTGGATCACAAGGTCAGGAGTTCAAGACCAGCCTGACCCACATGGTGAAACCCCATCTCTACTAAAAATACAAAAATTAGCAGGGCGTGGTGGTGCGTGCCTGAAATCCCAGCTACTCAGGAGGCTGAGGCAGGAGAATCGCTTGAACCTGGGAGGCGGAGGTTGCAGTGAGCTGAGATTGTGCCACTGCACTCCAGCCTGGGCAACAGAGCGAGACTCTGTCTCAAAAAAAAAAAAAAAGAAAGAAAAGAAAAAGAAAAGAAATCCCAGTCCATCCATTAGGGGCTTTCCTCATTTTTTTCCTTTTTTTTTTTTTTTTTTTCTGAGACAGAGTCTTGCTCTGTCGCCCAGGCTGGAGTACAGTGGCACAATCTTGGCTCACTGCAACCTCCACCTCCTGGACTCAAGCGATTCTCCTGCCTCAACATCCCAAGTAGCTGGGATTACAGGCGCACGTCACCACACCTAGCTAATTTTTTGTATTTTTTTGGTAGAGGCAGGGTTTCACCATGTTGGCCAGGCTGGTCTTGAACTCCTGACCTTAGGTGATCCACCCACCTTGGCCTCCCAAAGTGCTGGGATTACAGGTGTGTGAGCCACTGCACCTGGCCCAGCTTTCCTCATTTTAATCTTCATTGTTTGGTTACTGCTGGGAAAGTTCCATCCCAGTAGCACCAGTTTGGTGTCACAGATTAGTGGATATGTGACTGGAAGTGTCCTACATTTCTACATTTCATGGGAAATTGGAGAAACCATTTTCACAAACACCATCCTTTACCACCTGTGGCTCTGAAGGCCTTTGTTTTCTTTAGGCTATCTTTGGGGGTGGTTCTGGATCTTGGGAGGACTGAATCTTTTTGTACCCTCTTTTGAGGACATCTCTTTCATCCACGGTTAAGTCATAAAATACTTATTGGTTTTGGGCCAGGCACGGTAGCTCACGCCTGTAATCTCAGCACTTTGCGGGGCTAAGACAGGTGGATTGCTTGCGGTCAGGAGATCGAGACCATCCTGGCCAACATGGTGAAACCTCATCTCTCCTAAAAATACAAAAATTAGCCAGGCATGGAAGCGCGCATCTGTAGTACCAGCTACTTGGGAGGCTGCAGCACGAGAATTGCTTGAACCCAGGAGGCAGAGGTTGCCGTGAGCTGAGATGGTGCCACTGCACTCCAGCCTGGGCAACAGAGCAAGACTATGTCTCAGAAAAAAAAAAAAAAAAAAGAAAGAAAGAAAGACTTATTGGTTTTGGTTCTGAGTCACTTGATTGCTGTCTTTGATTAAAATAAGAAAAAGGATATTTGAAAGTTTTTAATTTATTTTTTAAGTTTAATTTTTTTTTTTTTTTTTTTTTTTTTTTTTTTTTTGAGACAGAGTCTCGCTCTGTCACCCAGGCTGGAGTAGCTGGGACTACAGGTGCCTGCCACCATGCCAGGCTAATTTTTTGTATTTTCAGTAGAGGCGGGGTTTTACCATGTTAGCCGGGATGTTCTCCATCTCCTGACCTCGTGATCCACCCGCCTCAGCCTCCCAAAGTGCTGGGATTACAGGCGTGATTTAACTTGTTTTTTAAAGAGCTCCGCCGGGCGCAGTGGCTCACGCCTGTAATCCCAACACTTTGAGAGGCTGAGGTGGGCGGATCACGAGGTAAGGAGATCGAGACCATCCTGGCTAACACGCTAAAACCCCATCTCTACTAAAAATACAAAAAATTAGCTGGGCGTGGTGGTGGGTGCCTGTAGTCCCAGCTACTCGGGAGGCTGAGGCAGGAGAATGGCATGAACCCGGGAGGCGGAGCTTGCAGTGAGCCCAGATCGCGCCACTGCACTTCAGCCTGGGCGATAGAGTGAGATTCCGTCTCAAAATAAAAATAAATAAATAAATAAATAAATAAATAAATAAATAGCTCTATGGTGGGAAGTTGGTTTAATTGAAAGTTGATAGGCTGGGCGTGGTGGCTCACACCTGTAATCCCAGTACTTTGGGAGGCTGATGCGGGCGCATAATGAGGTCAGGAGATCAAGACCATCCTGGCTAATACTGTGAAACCCCGTGTCTACTAAAAATACAAAAAAAAAAAAAAAATTAGCCAGGCATGGTGGTGGCAGGCCCCTGTAGTCCCAGCTACTCGGGAGGCTGAGGCAGGAGAATGGTGTAAACCTGGGAGGTGGAGCTTGCAGTGAGCCGAGATCGCGCCACTGCACTCCAGCCTGGGTGACGGAGCGAGACTCCGTCTCACAAAAAAAAAAAAAAAAAAAAGAAAGTTGATATTCAGAATATATATTTCATATATATACATATTATATATATACACATATTATATATTATATATATACACATATTATATATATTATATATATACACATATTATATATATTATATATATATACACATATTATATATATTATATATATATATACACACACATATTTTGAGACAAGTTATCAATCTGTTGCCCAGGTTGCAGTGCAGTGGCGTGATCTTGGCTCACTGCAACCTCCACTTCCCAGGTTCAAGCAATTCTCATACCTCAGCCTCCCGAGTAGCTAGGACTACAGGGGCGCATGACCACGCCTGGCTAATTTTTATATTTTTAATAGAGACGAAGTTTTACCATGTTGGCCAGGCTGGTCTTGAACTCCTGACCTCAAGTGATTCACCCACTTTGGCCTCCCAAAATGCTGGGATTACAGGTGTGAGCCACCATGCCTGGCCCAGAATATATATATATATATATATATATATATATATATATATATATATATATTTGTCGTTGTTGTTGTTGTTTGAGACGGAGTCTTGCTCTGTCACCCAGACTGGAGTGCAGTGGCACAATCTTGGCTCACTGAAAGCTCCACCTCCCGGGTTCATGCCAGTGTCCTGCCTCAGCCTCCCGCGTAGCTGGGATTACAAGTGCCTGCCACCACTCACAACTAATTTTTTTTTTTGTATTTTTAGTAGAGATGGGGTTTCACCGTGTTAGCCAGGATAGTCTCGATCTCCTGACCTCGTGATCTACCTGCCTCAGCCTCCCAAAGTGTAGGCATTACAGGTGTGAGCCACTGTGCCTGGCCCAGAATATACATATTTTAAGGCATTTCTTTTCTGTCTATTGAACCCTGCTTTTCTCATGGGAACTTCTCAGTTGACTGACCCTTCGCCCCCTTCCCAAACTCCTTCTGACTATATTTTCTGTCAACTCTCTCCATCTCCCTCTTTCTTGAGCTTCATTGCCTCTTAGGGAAGCTGAAGATCCCCCCAGACTAGCTCCTCTAAGACCTCTTCTTTCCATTTACTTCTGCTTTTCCTTCCTCCTTTTGCTTTGGTCTTCTTTCAGTTCCCTTGAATTCTTGATATGCCACCTTTCTCCCTTCCCTCTCCGGAACCTCAATTACTTGAACTTTAGGTCTCCAGCTCTCAAGATACTCAGAGACTCCTGAAAGTAACCACTTGAGGCTAACAAAGAGAAAGAAAAATACTATTTGGAAACAAAAAATGGATGTCTACTTAGATGGGCTTTGGAGGCCGATAGCCACTAGATGTCTCCTCAGTCACTCACCTAAAATTAGTCCACAGCCTCCATAAGATTAACCTCTGATAATAGACAAATATGCTTCCAAAACTTGCATTCTTTTTCTGTGCCATTGAGTTGTAAATTTTCTACCCTGTCTTCTTTAGAACCTAATAGTTACCTTTTGGAAATACAAACTTCAGGGAGGGAATTGTCATCAGAAAAAAAAAAAAAAAAAAAGAGCTATTTGAAATCAGGTAAGTAAAAAATCTTAAAAGTCTTTTCTACAAATATTGGTAAAAAAGCTTTAGACAACTGAGAAGGTAATCTTAACTTTTTATACCTGCCAAAAACACAATTTAGATCTAGCCATTTATTTTATAAATTAGTGTGTTTTGAATTATTGTACCTGGCACATGGCTAACATGTTAAAAGCTGTAAGATCGGCTGGGCACAGTGGCTCATGCCTGTAATCTCAGCACTTTGGGAGGCCGAGGTGGGCGGATCACAAGGTCAAGAGATTGAGACCATTCTGGCCAACATGGTGAAACCCTGTCTCTACTAAAACTACAAAAATTAGCTGGGTGTGGTGGCATGCGCCTGTAGTCCCAGCTACTCAGGAGGCTGAGGCAGGAGAATCGCTTGAATCAGGGAGGTAGAGGTTGCAGTGAGCCGAGATTGTGCCACTGCACTCCAGCCTGGTGACAGAACGAGACTTCGTCTAAAAAAAAAAAAAAAAAAAAAAAGCTGTAAGATCTTTGCCATCTGTCCATATGTTTACATATGTATGTGTATTTGTATGTTATGCATAGCTGGTATTTTTCCTACCTCTGGATAGTATTATCACATTTATTTATAAAATTCCTTAAAGGAATTCTATTCAAATTGGTCTGGAAATAAATCAGTGCTTGTATAAAGTATTCCTAAAACTCTCAGAAATGTAGAGTCTAAGCCAGGTGTAGTGGCATGATCCTGCAGTCTCAGCTACTTCAGAAGCTGAGGCAGGAGAATCTCTTGGAGAATTCCTTGAGTCCAATAGTTCAAGACCAGCCTGGGCAACATAGTGGCCTCATCTCTCTCTCTCTCTCTGAAAAACAAAGAAAGAAACAGAAACTAACCCCAAGCTTTTTTGAGTTTAGATGACTTGGGTAAATTTTCTTCCTTCCTTCTTTCCTCTTTTTCTTTCTTTCTTTATCTTTCTTTCTTTCTTTTTCTTTCTTTCTTTCTTTCTGTCTTTCTTTCTTTTTCTTTCTTTCTTTTTTTTTTTTTTGACAGAGTTTCACTCTTGCTGCCTGGGCTGGAGTGCAATGGCACTATCTCAGCTCACTGCAAACTCTGCCTCCTGGGTTCAAGGGACTCTCCTGCCTCAGCCTCCCAAGTAGCTGGAATTACAGGTGCCTGCCACCAAGCCCAGCTAGTTTTTTGTGTTTTTAGTAGAGACATGGTTTCACTATGTTGGCCAGGCTGGTCTTGAACTCCTGACCTCGCGATCCGCCCGCCTCAGCCTCCCAAAGTGCTGGGATTACAAGCGTGAGCCACCACGCCTGGCTGACTTGGGTAAATTTTCAAGAAATAAGATTAGTTTTTAAATTGTTCATAAAAGAAAATCAGAAATGTCTTCAGAATTGTTAGCATTAAATATAATGCAGACATACATTTTTTTCCACTTGGGTTTACTAGTCAAACAAGCTTATATTATCCCACTTATATATTTAACTTTTAGTTTCTTTGCTTCTGTGGTATTTTTGATACTTGCCTAATTTGTCAACAAGAAAAATAACTTAAGATGGTGGCTAGCTTTGTTTAATGTCTCATGAAATTTTCATGAGCAATTTAATTCAAGCATAATTGTTAAGAACAAGTGAATTAAATGAGATATAAGTGGGATAAAAGCTTATAAATAATCTTTTCCAACAACAATTATGTTTTATAAAACATTTCCAGTTAAAAATAGTTCCAAAATTTTTTTGGCAACTTCAAGCTTAAAGTTATACTAAATTAAATTGAGTAACAAACATTTATCAAACAAGTCATTTCTGTGTAAGATATAATGCTGAAACATTAATCGCTGAACATGAGTTTATCTACTTTTGCTTCTTATTTCAGAAGAACGAAATATATTTGGGTCTCAGTAAAAATGTCCTGTGCCACATTGAAAAATTTTGTTATGGAGATGCATACATTTCTAGAAATTATGAAATGGTGTTAATCTACAGAATGTTGGTATGTGACAGTTCACAATTGCTTACTTCTTAGTTTTCACTAGAAATTAAGGATACTAAAATTTAAAATTCAAATTAATATATGGAATTAAAACTATTAGAAATTATAAGTGTAACAACTCTGTATGCATGTAATGCAAGGAAAATAAGACACATTTTTGGTAAAGAAAATTATAAGGCATGAGGATGTGTTTTTCTGTTAGGGGAAAAACGAGTAATTAATTCTGTCATAAAGTAGAATGACTGATCTTCCCAGAATGAGAAAGAGAAAAATGTAGGGAAAGAAATGTTGATGGATATATATCATCAACGCCTGACCTTGTGATCTGCCCACCTCAGCCTCCCAAAGTGCTGGGATTACAGGCGTGAGCCACCGCGCCCAGCTTGATGGATATTTTTAAAAGGTTGTAATGGGTTTGAGGAAGGAAATCTTAGGAAAGGAGTCTTATCTGGTGTGATCAAAGCTATCCGAGACTGGATAGATTTATTCAGAAGACATTTTTAAAATTAGCCTTAGCATTAATAGTACACTGATGCAAAACTAGAATTTGGTCTCCTCTGTCAAAGACAAAGTTTTGGCCGGGCGCAGTGGCTCACGCCTGTAATCCCAGCACTTTGGGAGGCCGAGGCGGGCGGATTACCTGAGGTCAGGAGTTCGAGATCAGCCTGGGCAACACAGTGAAACCCCGTCTCTACTAAAAATACAAAAATTAGCTGGGCGTGGTGACACATGCCTGTAATTCCAGCTACTCGGGAGGCTGAGGCAGGAGAATCCCTTGAACTTGGGAAGCGGAGGATGCGGTGAACTGAGATCGCGCCATTGCACTCCAGCCTGGGCAACAAGAGTAAATCTCCATCTCACCAAAAAATAAAAAATAAAAGATAAAAATAATAAAGACAAAGTTTTTTGATGGGGGGTATATTGGTTTGCTTTTGATAAGAGATTATGAAAAGTTTTTTCTTTACCTTTTAAGTAATTGGCATAGAAAACAAAGGTTTTGTGAGCTATCAAAATAATTTTTGGTGCTTCACATGGTCTCTACTAGGTCTTTGATTACTTAAGAAAATGGAGTTCTCTCTATTAAAAGAACTAAAGATTTGTTTTTAAAACTATGTAACTTTCTGTACTTGCCTTTAAAATATTTTGTTGCTACTTTGATTAAATAGATAACAAATAACCTGATTTAATCAAGAGTTTTACACCTTTTGATATTGTTGACAAACTTCCCCAAATCAAATTCTAAATTAAATCTTTTTGACCTAAATCTAAATTTGGGAGCTTTTAGAGGGCCTCTGGAATATCTCAAAATTATTTTCTCTCCTTATATAAAGAGAGATATTAAACTAATTTGGCTTATTTGTGTTTTTTTGTTTGTTTTTGTTTTGTTTTGTTTTGTTTTGTTTTTTGAGATGGAGTCTCACTCTGTCGCCCAGGCTGGAGTGCAGTGGCGTGATCTGGGCTCACTGCAAGCTCCACTTCCCGGGTTCACACCATTCTCCTGCTTCAGCCTCCCGGGTAGCTGGAACTACAGGTGCCCGCCACCTCGCCCAGCTAATTTTTTGTATTTTTAGTAGAGATGCGGTTTCACCTTGTTTGCCAGGATGGTCTCGATCTTGTGACCTCGTGATCGGCCCACCTCGGCCTCCCAAAGTGTTGGGATTACAGGCGTGAGCCATAATTTGGCTTATTTGACATGTTAAATTTACATGGGAAACATTGTCAACTAAGAAACGATGTTTAATGTTCTTTGAATTATATCTGTATGGGTATATTATTAATGTGTGTTCCAAAAACTGTATAAAATTCTTAAAAATCTGATATGTTCTCATATAATGTTTTTGGTCGTAATTTTAGTTATGTTAAAATGTTTTATCCCACAGGAATAATCAAATTTCTTCATCAGGCCAGGCGCGGTGGCTCATGCCTGTAATCCCAGCACTTTGGGAGGCCGTGACAGGTGGATCACGAGGTCAGGAGATTGAGACCATCCTGGCTAACATGGTGAAACCCTGTCTCCACTAAAAATACAAAAAATTAGCCACATGCGGTGGCGGGCGCCTGTAGTCCCAGCTACTCGGGAGGCTGAGGCAGGAGAATGGCATGAACCTGGGAGGCAGAGCTTGCAGTGAGCGGAGATTGTACCACTACACTCCAGCCTGAGCGACACAGCGAGACTCTGTCTCAAAAAAAAACAAATTTCTTCATCAATTTTGTTATTATTATGATGAACTCTCATATTTTTAACCATGGCCAGTTTTGTTGTTGTTGTTGTTGTTGTTCACAGACAGTTGTTTTACTTTTATTCTTGTCTGAAAGTATTTGCAATCAACTATTGTCCAAAATTGCTTCTTCTTCAAGACATTCATGAAAAAGATTTTGACAAGTACCCTGGGATAGAATGCAGGTTCAGGTTTCTGATAACTTAAAAATCATACCATTGCACTAGGTAAGAATTTCCAAAACTCTAATGAAGAAACTGATAAATTCATGAAACTGTTAAGCAAGATCAAACGGAACAAGATTTGATTACATAGGACTGAATAAACTAATGAGGATGATTTTGGGGGATGACTTTTTGTCTGAAACATTGCTGGTTCTTTAATGTTTTGTTTTCCATATTTAAGAAAACTTTTTTTTTCCACTTTTAAGCTATCTATAGCTTACAGCCACTTGGTAAAGTATACTTTTATAAACAGAATTGAAGTCATCACTTTTTCTCCTTACCTGATTCCTCCAGAATTCAGAAACTATTAGTATCCTTTCCTGATTCCTCCAGAATTCAGAAACTATTAGTGAGTATCCTTATTTTTATGGCAATATAGTTATTTGCATAAGTTCAAAAAGAATCTGTTCCCCTTGTAGCAGAACACATTGCAAATATTGGCTATATTACCAAAGCTTTGACTGGAATGCCTATTTTCAGATATAACCAGAATACTTTAAAGAACTAAGGCTGACTTTATTGATCTAGTAAAGCCTCAGGAAAAACTGGCTTGGTAGTCTGCATACATGGTTCCCTTACATGGTTCCCCTATATGGTTGCCTTACAGGTAAGTAAGTAATGCCACTTTCTGACAGGCCCAGGAAACTCAGGGTATTTTGGGGACTTCAAGAAGGGAGGAATTCAGCCAGGCGCACACACCTGTAATCCTAGGACTTTGGGAGGCCAAGGGGGGCAGATCACCTGAGGTCAGGAGTTCGAGACCAGCCTGGCAAATATGGTGAAACTCCATCTCTACTAAAAATACAAAAATTAGCCAGGCATGGTGGCGGCCACCTGTAATCCCAGCTACTGGGGAGGCTGAGGCAGCAGAATTGCTTGAACCCGGGAGGCAGAGGTTGCAGTGAGCTGAGATTGTGCCATCGTGCCATTGCACTTCAGCCTGGGCAACAAAAGCAAGACTCCCTCTCAAAAAAAAAAAAAAAAAAAAAAAGAGAGGAATTCACCCAA
Source organism: Pongo abelii (assembly GCF_028885655.2). Taxonomy (NCBI): domain Eukaryota; kingdom Metazoa; phylum Chordata; class Mammalia; order Primates; family Hominidae; genus Pongo; species Pongo abelii. The sequence goes on from NC_071989.2 coordinate 150,260,010, forward strand.
ATCTATAGGTATTATAGGCAAAGTATAATGAGAAATCCTTGGTTTGGCTTCCTAGACTTGAGTGAGGTTTTAAAAGTCCAGTTTGAGATTCCTTGTGAAAAATTACAGCAAAGCAAACTTAAATGAGCCTATATGGCAATCACTGTTTTGCTGCACTTATGCAAATAATCAGGTTAAGTTTAATGAGATTGGGCCTATTTTGCAAACAAATTCATCTTATTTTGATCATCTTTGGTAGAAACAGAGGTGACTGTAGGTTTAAAAATTACAGTTCAGAAGAAAACTAAAGTGTATCTATTATTGAATTCTAGTCCTGTTCATGTTTTTAAGGTTTTGTTTTGTTGTTGTTGTTGTTGTTTTTAATGAAGAAGTCTTTTATTATTTTGCTGCAAAGCTATTGCTTCACTGTATAAAAATAGCACCAGCAAATGCAGTGTATTGCAAACTTAAGATAGTGGTGTTCCTCATCTGACACTGTACAAGCAGCAAAAACCTCTTCACTTCCAGTTATTTTCAATGGAAAGATCATTAAGTATTTCATCCCAAATCCAGGTATGGATACATGCAAGTTACAATATTATATAAGGCTTAAGAATAACAATGTTATCTTTGAATTGTGTAATTTTTATAACTAGTTTTTACCATGGATAATTTCATGAATTCTGAACACTAGAGCCTAGTCTAAAAATCATAGGATATTGTGAAAAAGACGCATATTATATTTATCTATAATCATTAGAAAGTTAAAGGGCATTTTCTTTCATTAGCAGTGTTAACAGTAGTTTTTTTTTTCCCCATCGGTAGTGCTAAAAGTTGCTATTCTAAGTCTATCCACCACTAATTTAAGACAACTCTGCTGGGTTGCATTATTTCATACTAGTTTATTTAGGAGTTCCATTTTCACTCCTCAATAGATTTTATGTATTTCTCATATGCTTCTTCACTCATAAGTTCATCTAGTTCTGAAGGGTTACTCAGTGTCATCTTGATCTGCCAACCATCTTCATAACAAGATTTGTTTACAAGTCCTGGATTTTCTGCAAGAGCTTCATTAATTTCAGTTACTTCTCCTGATAAAGGAGAATAGAGTTCACTAGCAGCTTTCACACTTTCCAAAGCACCAAACTCATCTTGTGTGTTCAATTTTGTCCCAACTTCAGGCAGACTACAGTAAGCAACATCTCCCAACGCTTCCTGTGCAAAATTGCTGATTCCCACTGTTTCAATGCCATTTTCTGTTGTTACCCATTCATGTTTCTCTGTGAATTTACGCACCGAGAGCAGAGCGGGTCCAGTGCGCAGCGTACAGACGGCGCCCACCCCCAGCTGCCAGGGCCTCGGCAGGCAGGGCGCGGCGGGTGACGGGACCGCGCGCAGGGTGCAGAGCAGGGCCCGTAAGCTCTGCACCACTCACAGCGCCATGTTCGCTGTTGTTGTTGTTTTCTGAGACGGAGTCTTGCTCTGTCGCCCAGGCTGGAGTGCAGTGGCACGATCTCAGCTCACTGCAAGTTCCACCTCCTGGGTTCACGCCATTCTTCTGCCTCAGCCTCCCGAGTAGCTGAGACTACAGGTGCCCGCCACCATGCCTGGCTAATTTTTTGTATTTTTTAGTAGAGACGGGGTTTCACCGTGTTAGCCAGGATGGTCTTGATCTCCTGACCTCGTGATCCAGCCGCCTCCGCCTTCCAAAGTGCTGGGATTAAAAGGGTGAGCGACCGCGCACGGACTTGAGGTTTTGTTATCTACCTATAATCTGGACTGGATCTTAAATTCTAGTTTCCTCCAATATCTGGTTATCACTCTCCAAACAATTTCCAATTTTTCTCCCACCTTATGACTGAGAATCACTAAAAATTAAAACTGCCCTTTTCCCAAAGCCCTGCAAGCTAAAGCTGGACAACTTCATATAGACTTTAGAGAAATCACAACAGCCATATATGAACAATTTTTGTACCTGTTGCTCTATGTGCTGCACAGAAATTTCCCCAGAACACCTCATGCAAACTGCAAACCAGGAAAATCTATCAGCTTGTCACTGTGTGTCCTCATTCCACCATCTCAAGATGCTTTGAGCTCAAATCTAGAAATTTTTTTGACTGGCTGTCTTCCGGACTCAAAAACTGAGTTTATGGATTGCTCTAATTGTTAATGTTTGTTTTTCTATTGTTTGTCTGGAAATGCCTCTTATTAAATGCCTGATTGATTACACTACATAGAGGCCTAACTTTGGTAGAAGCCCGACTGCAATACCACCTAACAACTGGAATAAGATACAACTGTTAACTATTTAACTGGACTGAGTTATTCCTGGAACTGAGAGATGGTTCAATGGGTTATACAATAATCTTCCAACTCAGTTTTTGGGCTGTGAAGCCTCTTGGGAAAGTTTCAGACAGGAGAATGATGGGGTTCAGGATACCGTACTCCAAAATATGGCAACTTGGCATTTGAAAAAACAGCAGAAGCAGGAGAACCACTCTCACCTTTCCCTCTCCCTTCTTCCCTGAAGCAAGCCATAAAACCTGGGAAGGTTGGCCAGGCGCAGTGGCTCATGCCTGTAATCCCAGCACTTTGGGAGGCTGAGGCTGGTGGATCATCTGCAGTCAGGAGTTCAAGACCAGCTTGGCCAACATGGTGAAACCCTGTCTCTACTAAAAATACAAAAAAAAAAAATTAGCCTGGCATGGTGGCGGGCACCTGTAATCCCAACTACTTGGGAGGCTGAGGCAGGAGAATTACTTGAACCCAAGAGGCAGAGGTTGCAGTGAGCCAAGATCGCACCACTGCCCTCCAGCCTGGGCGACAGAGTGCAACTCTATCTCAAAAAAAAAGAAAAGAAAAAAACCTGGCAAGGTCACTCTCTGACCTTCTCCCTCCTTTCTTTCCTGAAGTAGGTCATGAAATCCTCATTCCAGAGATACCCTCCCTATACTGAAGAAAAGGGACTTCCTTGTTCTTGAAGACAGAAGAATCTGAACAGGACTTGCTAAGTCCCCCACCCCCAGTTTATTACCATTAGATCACACCCCTTTTGTCCTATCATACTTCTGCGTGAGTGACCACTTCTACTCTTCCTCAAACCTAAGCCTAAATAAATACACAAGTTTTCCTGTTTTGGGGGGATCTTCATTTCCTTATGAAGGCTCCTGTGTCATGTAAACCTTATATTAAATACATTTGCATACTTTTCTCTTCTTAATCTGTTTTTTATTATTGGAATCTTGGCCATGAACCTAGAAGTGGATGAGAAAAGAAATCTTTTCTCTCCAACACAACACTGACTTTTTTTTTCTTTGTTTCTCCAAGGAGTCATTTCACAACTATTTGAGGGCCTAGTTCAGTGTAGGAAAACAGAAACTACTCTAGGTATTTTGAACTGAGGAGAACTTAGTGTAGAGAATTAGTGCTTACACAATCATTGAAAGGAGTTGTGGAATGGACTTCCCAAAACTGCAACAGGAAAGCGAATATGTTTGCCATGATTAGTAAGATGGGGAATCAAAAGGCCACCACTCTAACTGTTGAGTTAAAGAACACATTGTCAGAGATCTGCCATCCAGGAACTAGAAAGCAGAGATCAGGATGCTGAATGGCTGTTGCAGGAGAACCCCATGTCTCCAGGATCCTGCTTGCCAACAGAAAGCCCAGAATAGCAGAAAGAAGTCATCTTCCTCCTTTCTGTCTTCCAGTCATACAAGTGTGCCTAATTGTAAGGGAGTCATGGAAATGTATTCTAGCTTCCCAGTCCCTGTAACACATTAGAAGAAAACAAGAATAGAGGATGCATGCCAATTGACCATATTCAATACAAACCTGCCCTTTAGGAGTCCACAGACTAGAGAGAGAACACCACAATAAATGCAGGTTGAAAGGATGAGCCAGGAAGTATCTGTTTCAGACCGAGTTTAAGTGGCACGAGTCTGGGACTATTTTTTTTTTTTCCTTTTTGAGATGGAGTTTTGCTCTCGTTGCCCAGGCTGGAGTGCAATGGCGCGATCTCGGCTCACTGCAAACTCTTCCTCCCAGGTTCAAGTGATTCTCCTTCCTCAGCCTCCCGAGTAGCTGGGATTACAGGCATGCGCCACCACATCAGCCAATTTTGTATTTTTAGTAGAGACGGGGTTTCTCCATGTTGGTCAGCCTGGTCTCGAACTTCCAACCTCAGGTGATCTGTCGGCCTCAGCCTCCCAAAGTGCTGGGATTACAGGCATGAGCCACTGCATCTGCCCCATAGTAGTCTTAAAATGATTCCAGACCTAATCTGAAGCCATGGAGGTCAGACTCAGAATCATTAAAGGGACAAAGCTGAAGTCAGTGCAACACGGAAGAGAGGGGAACAGAAGACACCATGACCCGATGTCAAAAGCTTGGAGCTCTCACTTCCTGCAAGTGGCTGTACACAAGGCCGCGAGTGCAGCCCCAAGTAAATAGGGCCCACCTTCAGTGGCAGCTTCTCTCTCACACTGGCTGGTTATGGTTTATGAGGCCCTTTGTGGCTTATTTGTCACCTGCCTCAAGACCATCATCATTCACAAATGAGCCCGCAGGATCACCACTGGGAGAAGAGAAATACAGAGGGAAAGGATTCAAAGTGGTCCCATCTTCCAAGCAGGAGGGCCAGGGACCCAGGAGTATTTTGCTGTAGAAGACCAAGGATCAGGTGCCTTCCAGCTGCCTGTATTTGCTTCCTCCTGCAATTCCAGATGTTTCGGCACCTCTCTTCTGTGACTCCAGCAATCAGGAGCCAGGTCCTGGTCGTTCTAAGACAAGGGAATAGTGGCAGCTTCTAAGATTGCAAATAAATCCCAAGTCCATTAAAGGGCACCACTTTATAGCTGTTGAGTGAGTATGAGGTGGTCTGGTATCTCCTCGGGGCTTACATAGAAGGCAGCCTATCATGCTGGTTAAAAGCTTGGCCTCAGAGTCCTTTCCTGGCTCAGTTGCTTCCTAGTTATGTGATGTTGGGCAAATTACTTATTCTCAAAATGGAAATAGTAGTACATTTTTCTCTCGGGATGGTTGTGAGGATTAATTAATTATATGTAACTATATATAAAGTGCTTAGCCCAGTGCCTGGTATATAGTAAGCTTTCTATAAATGGTAGCTGATAGTATTTTTGTTATTATTATCAATACCATATGTTCTCGGCAACAAACATCTCCCATCTTAATTACCAGAAAACATCTGGAATAGAAGGATCCTCACACAAAGCTTGGTCTAGAACTATGACCTCTTAGTCACATTCTGGAAAACTGCAGAGCCAGACCATGCCAGGATGCCCCTCGGGCCTGTTTCCTCCAGCTGAGAAGTTTCTGTGTGCTTCAATCCTAATGCTGTCCCTGTGTAGTTCTACTGGGCATCTTTTTTTTTTTTTTTGAGATGGAGTCTCATTGTGTTGCCCAGGCTGGAGTGCAGTGGCATGATGTTGGCTCACTGCAACCTCCACCTCCTGGGTTCAAGTGATTCTTGTGCCTCAGCCTCCCAAGTAGCTGGGACGACAGGTGCATGCCACCATGCCTGGCTAATTTTTGTATTTTTAGTAGAGGCGGTTTTGCCATGTTGACCAGGCTGGTCTCGAACTCCTGACCTCAAGTGATCCGCCCGCCTCAGCCTTCCAAAGTGCTGGGATTACAGGCTTGAGCCACCACCCCCGACCTCTGCTGGGCATCTTAACATGCCCCAGGAGAGTTACATGGTGGCACCCTGGCAGGTGAGAAAGGAAGATACTGGTGATAGTCAGAGGCTCAAGATCAGAAGGATTTGGAACCATCTGTTCTGACATTTTCTGTCTGTTTTCCTTCTTCTCTAATGTCCTTTCCCCAAACCATTCAACTTCATTTTTTTAAATAAATAAATGTTTTTTTTTTGAGATGGAGTTTCGCTCTTGTTGCCCAGGCTGGAGTGCAATGGTGTGATCTCGGCTCACCGCAACCTAGGACTCCCAGGTTCAAGCGATTCTCCTGCCTCAGCCTCCCTAGTAGCTGGGATTACAGGCATGTGCCACCATGCCCGGCTAATTTTGTGTTTTTAGTAGAGATGGGGTTTCTCCATGTTGGTCAGGCTGGTCTTGAACTCCTGACCTCAGGTGATCCACCTGCCTCAGCCTCCCAAAGTACTGGGATTACAGGCGTGAGCCACCGCGCCCAGCCATTTAAGTTTTATTGAACGTCAATTCTGTGCCAGGCATTGTGCTAGCACTGGGGGTATAGTGAAGAACAGAGAGAAAGGCAACTCCTAACCAACTGGAGTTCTCTTTCTAATGGGGCCACAAACCATATAAATGTGACCACATAAATAATCATTTAATTACAGGTTTAATTAGTGCATGGAAGGAAAATGACAGAGAGTAAGGAGCATGGATAATGGGGGAACTTACCATCCCTCAATAGTAAGGGGTCAGGGGTGAGCAGGGGAGGTTGGGTCAGACCTGAAGAATGAGTAAGAGTCAGCTAGTCAAGGAGAAAGAAGTTTCTGGGTAGAAGTGGGCTTCTGCCAAAATGTTGGATGAAAACTTTATGGTGTGTTGCCGTGACTGGAGGTCTTAATTCTTAGCTGAGTACTCCCAAAATGATAAATATTTAATGGTGGAATCTTTGAGAGGCTTGTGACCAGCAGATAGGATCAGGAGGCTTTCTCATTAGCCTTCAAACCAAGCCATACGGCTAGGAGGCCTGGCTCTGGGTATGTAGTGTGTGTGTGTGAGCATGAGCGTGTAGGAGTGTGACTGCATGTTTGTGACTGTGAACGTCAATGCGGGTGTATATGGATAGATGCAGAGCTATAACAGAGAATTTTGGCATCTGGGCCAAGCAACAGAAATATATCTTGAAAGTCAGGCATACATCAGTTCAGGAGGGAGTTGGAGGGGAGCAGAGAAGAAAGACTGCTCTCCCACATGCACACAGGAGCCTCCTACAAGTGGTTTCCCTGTTCATGACCTTAGACATTCCAGGTCAGCCATCTCTGCCAAGAGTCAGGGGCAAGCTAGCCAGCACTTCTAGAGAAGGACTGGTGCTGAAGGTGGGGGGAGGAGAAGGCTTTAAAATGTGCACAATCTTTGAGAAAATAACTTTAAAATGTTGGCACCCTCCACATTTTTGTTCCTGGGCCCCTGATGAGTGTGCCTTTAAGACTCTGAATGTATATATGCATATATGTGTGTATGTGTGTGTTGACTGTGCTTATGTGTATATGAATAGGTGTTGGGGACTACCATGTAAATTGTGATAACTAAGAGCCCCTGTGAGTCTGGAGCCAGCAGATGTGTTCCTGCACTCCTCCCCTCCCACTTTATGTGCTCTGACACTCCCACTATGCTTATCTCTGTAGCTCTCATGAGAAGCAGAGGCTGGGATTATCTGCCTGCCAGGGCTGAGTCCCTTCACATTAACAACAGACTGAAGATGTACTGACTGCAACAAGACAAACAGAAATAATATGGTCACATTCACTTCCATTTCATAAAGCAAGTGGAACCTGGGCTCACTGCAATGAATGAGCTTCAATAATTCATCCCAGCTGCTGGTGTGGTATTGACATAAAGTTAATTTAACACTGGGGGAGCCAGGAGAAGTAGGGAGCAGTTAGCCTTCACTTACAACATGGTCACTCTGCTAGCACTCTGGTGCTATGCTGGAAAGCAGAACCCCAGAGGAGAAAAAGACCTGGGGAGGTCAATTGCACCCTTCCCTCCTTGCAGCCAGTTGACTTTCTGAAGTTGTTAGGATGGTATTTTCTTCTTGATGATACTCTTGACCTTTTGCGTCAGGAATAGAGACTTCCCACCCCTGTCTTCAGATCTGAACTTCTTAACAAAGAGATGTTTCTCAGGTCAGTCAGACTCAGGTCAGTCTCTCCAGGGAATCAAAACCACTGTCACTTTCTATGGGGTATGACAGTTGGATAAACAAGGTTGAGGGTTTTTGTTTGTTTTGAGACAAGGTCTCCCTGTGTCACCCAGGCTGGAGTGCAGTGGCATGATCTCGTCTGACTGCAGCCTCCACCTCCCTGGCTCAAGCGACCCTGCCACCTCAGCCTCCAGAGTAGCTGGGACTACAGGCCTGTGCCATCACACCCCGCTAATTGTTTCTGTTTTGTTTTGTTTTCCTAAAGAAGGAGTTTCACCACATTGCCCAGGCTGTCTCAGACTCCTGAGCTCAACCAATCACCTGCCTTGGCCTCCCAAAGTGCTGGGATTACAGGCATAAGCCACCATGCACAGCAATGTTGAGGTTTTTGCTAGAGAAAAAGGGAACCTATGGTTCATGTCTTAAATGATATTCAACAATCCATTTGATTTTTTTCTTTCTCAAAAATAAGTCACTCATTTAACATCCAAAACATGTTTGAGTTCCTATCTTTCTTCATTTATTCAACAAATACTTAGGCCAGGCACGGTGGCTCATGCCTGTAATCCCAGCACTTTGGGAGGTGGAGGTGGGCGGATAACCTGAGGTCAGGAGTTCAAGACCAGCCTGGCCAACATGGCGAAACCCCATCTCTACTAAAAAATACAAAAATTAGCTAGGCATGGTGGTGGGTGCTTGTAATCTCAGCTGCTCGAGAGGCTGAAGCAAGGAGAATTGCTTGAACCCAGGAGGCAGAAGTTGCAGTAAGCCGAGATGGTGCCACTGCACTCCAGCCTGGGTGACAGAGCGAGACTCCATCTCAAAAACAAAAAACAAAAAACAAAAAACACCCAAATACTTAGTAAGCACCTCCTGGTACTAGGTGAACCAGACAGATTGGATCCTTGCCTTCATGAAGTTGACAGTACAGCAGGAAAGATAGGCATTAAATAAATAAATGCATGAATGAGTATATAATTGCAAATTGTTGCTAAGGCTGTTTATTTATATTTATTCATTAATTTAGCCTTCAATGCAACGAGAGAGAATAACATTAAGGAATAGCTTTGGAATGGGAAGACCTCTCTGAACCCTGAAGGATGAGAAGTCTGGAAAAGAGAATGGGAAGAGTAGACCAGAAGGAGGAAAAGCCACATATTTAAGGTTTTGCTTCTTGCTGCAAGCAGGTGAATAAAATTTACTGGGGCCTAGTGGGAGAAAAGGAATCAGGAAAGAAAGACCTAAGTTCAAATTTGCTTTTGCCACATTACAGTTGTGTGGCCTTGGGCAAGTTACTTCTTTCAATTCTGTTACCTCATCTATAAGATAGAAATGATCATATTTTCCACTTTGTAGGATTGTTGTGAAAAATTAAGTAAAATAATGTTCTAAAGTGCTTACCAGTGCTTGGCATATGGTAAGTGTCAATAAATTACTATTACTGCTATTATGATTATCCTTAAATGTTCCAAGTTCTTTATTACCCCCAGGCTTTGGCACAGTTTGTTTCCTTTGCCTGGATCACACACTGTTCCTTTTACTCACTCATGCGCATCTTTCAAGTAACAGCTGAAATGTATTTCCCTGGAAGGACTTTCCTGACCCCTAGATTAGCAGCTCTCAAACTGTAGTGCAAGTAAGAATCACGGCCAGGTGCAGTGGCTCATGCTGGTAATCCCATCACTTTGGGAGGCCAAGGTGGGTGGATCCCTAGAACCTGGGAGTTCGAGACCAGCCTGGGCAACATGGCAAAACTCTGTCTCTACAGAAAAATACAAAAAACTAGCTGGGTGTGGTAGCATGCGCATGTAGTCCCGACTACTCAGGAGGCAGAGGCAGGAGGATCACTTGAGCCTGGCAGGTGGGGGTTGCAGTGAGCTGAGATCACACCCTGCACTCCAGCCTGGGTGACAGAATAAGAGCCTGTCTCAAATAAATAAATAAATAATGAGTATAAGTGATGTGCACGTGTGTGTGTGCACATGCACGTGCTTAGTACAAAGCAGATTCCAAGTTTTGTCAAAGTGCCATTGTAATGTAAGATGATAACATTAGGGGAAATGGAAACCAAATAAAAGATGTGCAGGAACTCTCTGTACTATCTTTGTACCTTTTCTGTAAATCTAAAATTATTCCAAAATAAAAAGTTCATTTAAAAAGGCAGATTCCTATGCAGAAATCAAAACCACAATGCAATATCACCACACACTATCCCCCCCTAAAAAAAGAGAAAGAAGCTGGGCACTGTGGCTCACACCTGTAATCCTAGCACTTTGGGAGGCCGAGGCAGGTGGATCGCCTGAGGTCAGGAGTTCAAGACCAGCCTGGCCAACATGGTGAAACCCCCGTCTCTACCAAAATACAAAAATTAGCCAGGCATGATGGCGGGTGCCTGTAATCCCAGCTACTCGGGAGGCTGAGACGGGAGAATCACTTGAACCCAGGAGACCGTGGTTGTAGTGAGCCAAGATCACGCCACTGTACTCCAGCCTGGGTGGCTGAGTGAGACTCCATCTCAAAAAAAAAAAAAAAAGAAAGAAAAAAAGTGAGGGTGTGGAAAACTGAAGCTTTTGTGGGAGGATAAAATGGTACAGCTGCTATGGAAAATAGTACGGTGGTTCCTCAAAAAGTTAAAAATTGAATTACCATATGATCCAGTAATTTTACCTCTGGATATACATTCAAAATAATTGAAAGCAGGGCCTTGAGGAGATATTTGTATGCCCATGTTTATAACAGCATTATTCAACAATAGCCAAACTGGAAGCAACTCAAATGTTCATTGATAGCTGAATAGGTAAACAAAATGTGGTATATCCATACAATGGAATATTATTCAACCCTAAAAACAAAGGAAATTTGTAGGGACCAGCCTCACAGGGTTGGTGCGTCTCTCCCCGTGTGCAGCGACTAGAGAGTGTAGAAATAAAGACACAAGACAAAGAGATAAAAGAAAAGACAGCTGGGCCCGGGGAACCACTACCACCGATGCGCGGAGACCGGTAGTGGCCCCGAATGTCTGGCTGTGCTGTTATTTATTGGATACAAGGCAGAAGGGGCAGGGTAAAGAATGTGAGTCATCTCCAACGATAGGTAAGGTCACGTGGGTCACGTGTCCACTGGACAGGGGGCCCTTCCCTGCCTGGCAGCCGAGGCAGAGAGGGAGAGGAGACAGAGAGAAAGACAACTTACACCATTACTTCTGCATATCAGGGACTATTAGTACTTTCACTAATTCACTACTGCTATCTAGAAGGCAGAGCCAGGTGTACAGGATGGAGCATGAAGGCGGACTAGGAGCGTGACCACTGAAGCACAGCATCACAGGGAGACGGTTAGGCCTCCGGATAACTGCGGGTGAGCCTGACAAATGTCAGGCCCTCCACAAGAGGTGGAGGAGCAGAGTCTTCTCTAAACTCCCCCAGGGAAAAGGAGACTCCCTTTCCCGGTCTGCTAAGTAGCAGGTGTTGTTCCTTGACACTTTTCGCTGCTGCTAGACCACGGTCCGCCTGGCAACGGGAATCTTCCCAGACGCTGGTGTCACCGCTAGACCAAGGAGCCCTTCTGTTGGCCCTGTCTGGGCATAACAGAAGGCTCGCACTCTTGTCTTCTGGTCACTTCTCACTATGTCTCCTCAGCTCCTATCTTTGTATGGCCTGGCTTTTCCTAGGTTATGATTATAGAGTGAGGATTATTATAATATTGGAATAAAGAGTAATTGCTACCAACTAATGATTAATGATATTCATATATAATCATATCTAAGATCTATATCTGGTATAACTATTCTTGTTTTACATTTTATTATACTGGAACAGCTCGTGTCCTCTGTCTCTTGCCTCGGCACCTGGGTGGCTTGCTGTCCACAGAAATTCAAACACATGCTACAACATGGATGAAACTTGAGGACATTAGTGAAATAAGCCAGTCACAAAAAGACAACTACTATATGATTCCACTTATATGAAGTACCTAGAGTAGTCCGACTCATAGAGACAGAAAGTAGAATGGTGGTTATCAGGTTCCAGGGGTAGGAGGAAAAGGGGGGTTGTTTAATGGGTATAGTTTCAGTTTTGCAAGATGAAAATGTTCTGGGTATTGACTGCATAAAAATGTGAATGTACTTAACTGTACATTTAGAAATGGTTAAAGTGGTAAAATTTATGTTGTGTGTATTTTACTCACAATCAAAACTTTTTTTTTTTAAAAAAGCAGATTCCTTGGCTTTACCTTCAGAGGTTTTGACTCAATGCAGAAATGGAAAAGCTGATCCTCAAATTCATATAGAATTGCAGTGGACCCCAAATAGCCAAAGCAATCTTGAAAAAGAAGAACAAAGCTGGAAGACTTACACTTCCTGATTTCAAAACGTATTACAAAGCTACAGTAATCAAAATAGTGTGGTAGTAGCATAAAGGATAGAGAGATATATATCAATGGAATAGAATTGAGAGTCCAAAAATATACTAATACAGCTATGGGGTCAATTAATTTTTGACAAGGGTGCCAAGAGCATTCAATGGGCAAGAATAGTGTCTTCAACAAATAGTGCTGGGACAACTGGATATCCACATACAAAAAAGGAAGAAGAAGGAGAAGGAGAAGAAGAAGAAGAAGGAAGAGGAGGAGGAGAAGGAAAAAGAAGGAGGAAGAAGAAGGAAGAAGAAGGAGAAAGAAAGAAGAACAAAGAAGAAAGTTGGACCCCTTACCTCATACCATATACAAATATTAACTCACTAAGGAGCTTCTGGATAGCTGAACACATGAAGATACTTGGAGGGAAGGTGGCATGCCTAGAGATGTATGAAAGCTCTATGCCCCTTCCCACATGGCTTGACCTATCCATCTCTCCATCTGGCTGTTCATCTTTAAAATACCCCTTATGATAAATGGGTAAATGCTACACGTTCACTTGGCATCCTAGGTCAGGCATTTGGTCTCCACCAGAGCCCAGGAACAAGCCCAGGAGCTGTATTTTTTTTATTTTTTCAAAGTGTGAATGAGTTATTTGTGTAAAAAGGCATAGCTGCAATACAAAACTCTAGGAGTCTACATCATGTTTCCTCTATCAGGGATTCCCAGATGGTTCGCCAGCATTCCTATCTGCAATAGATGTTTGGAGCACTGTTGAATCTGCTGGGTCATAAGGCCCAAGCAGGAAAGCAGCTTATATCATACCTGCAATAGCTTCAGAAACTTTTCTTGCTCTGGTCCTGTATTAGCTTTCTATTGCTATGTAACAAATTACCACAAACTTAGTGGCCTAAAACAAAAACAAAAAAACAAAAATTTTGAACTCATTATGTATCAAATACCTAAATGTAAGAGCAAAAAGTGTAAAACCTTTAGGAGAAAACATAAGGATAAATATTCATGACTTTGGATTTGGCAATGGTTTCTGTCTTTTTTTTTTTTTTTTTTTTTTTTGAGAGATGTCTTGCTTTCATTCCCCAGGCTTGAGTGCAATGGCTCAATCTCGGCTCACTGCAACATCTGCCTCCTGGGTTCAAACAATTCTCCTGCCTCTGCCTCCCAAGTAGTTGGGAACAAGGCACCGGCCATCACGCCCGGCTAATTTTTATATTTTTTAGTGGAGACGGGGTTCCACCATGTTGGCCAGGCTGGTCTCGAACTCCTGACCTTAGGTGATCCGCCCACCTCAGCCTCCCAAAGTGCTGGGATTACAGGCGTGAGCCACCATGCCCGGCCTGGCAATGGTTTCTTAAACATGATATCAAAACCACATGCAACAAAAAGTAGGTATGGATACACTGGACTTCAGCAAAATTAAAAACTTTCATGCATCAGAGAACATCTTCAAGAAAGTGAAAAGACACTTTTCATTTCATTTGTCAGTTTGCAAATCACATATCCTATAACCTTCTAGTATCCAGAATATATAAAGGACTCTTATAATTTGATAACAAAAAGACAATCCGTTTTTTTTTTTTTTTTGAGACAAGGTCTCACTCTGTCACCCAGGCTACAGTACAGTGGAAAGATCACAGCTCATTGCAGCCTCAACCTTCCTGGGGCTCAAGTGATCCTCCCACCTGAGCCTCCTGAGTAGCTGGGACTACAGGTGCCACCATGCCAGGCTAATTTTTTTGTATTTTTTCGTAGAGATGGGGTTTTGCCATATTGCCCCAGCTGGTCTCAAACTCTTGGGCTCAAGTGATCCACACTCTTTGGCCTCCCAAAGTGCTGGGATTACAGGTGTGAGCATCCTGCCTGGCCTAGATAACTCAATTTTTTAAATGAGCAAAGGACTTGAATAGACATTTCTCTAAAGAAGACATATAAATGGCCAAAAAGTACATGAAAAGATGCTCAACATCATTAGTCATTAGGGAAATGCAAATCAAAACTACAATGAGATACCACTTTAAACCCACTGTGATGGCTATAATTAAGGAAAAGAACACGTATTGGCAAGAATGTGGGGACACTGAAACCCTTGGGCCTTCCTGATGGGAACATAAAATGGTACAGCCACTGTGGAAAACAGTTGGTGGTTCCTTAAAATGTTAGACATAGAATTGCCTTATGACCCAGCAATTTCATTCGTAGGGGTATACCCAAGAGACTTGAAAGTAGGCACTCAAATACTTGTATATAAATGTTCACAGTAGCAATATTCACAATAGCCAAAAGATGGAAACAACCCAAATATCCATCAATGGATGAATGGATAAACAAAATGTGGTATATCCACACAATAGAATATTAGTTAGCAATAAAAATAAATGAAGTACTGATGTATGCTACAACATGGATGAACCTTGAAAACATTGTTAAGTGAAGGAAGCTAGATGCAAAAGATCATGTAGTGTATGATTTCATTTCTATGAAATAGAAAGAAGGTTAGTGGTTACCAGGGGATGGGGCGAAGGGAGAATGGGAGTGACTGCTTAATGAGTCAGGAGTTTCTTTGGGAGATGATCAAATGTTTTGGAACTAGATAGAGATGATGATTGTACAACATTGTGAATGTACTAAATGCCACTGAAGTGTATACTTTTAATGGCTAATTTTTTGTTATGTAGATTTTACCTAAATTTTTTTAAAAAGCAAGTTCCTTAGGCCCCACATTCAGAGCTTTGGATTCAGTATATCTGGCATGATGCCCAGGACCTGAATTTTCAACAAGTACCTCAGATACCACTGATGCAAGTGGTCCAGGGACCATATTTTGAGAAACATTGTTAAACAGTGTTAAGCTTCGAACTGATTCTCTTCCATAGATCTCTGAGCCTTTTACTTTTTGTAACATATATCATCATTGTAATGGCTTATCCTGCACCTTGTTTCTCATAGACTGTAAACTCCATGAGGGCAGGGCCCATATCTTCCTTCTTCATCATCATAATGCTAGCATTTGGAAAAAGCACCTTGAGGCTGGGCATGGTGGCTCATGCCTGTAATCTCAGCACTTTGGGAGGCTGAGGCCTGGGCAACGTGTCAAAAACCCATCTCTACAAAAAAATAAAAAATTAGCTGGGTGTGGTGGTGCATGTGCCTGTAGTCCCCACTACCTGGGAGGCTGATGCAGGAGGATAGATTGAGTCTGGGAGGTTGAGGCTGCAGTGAGCTGGGATTGTGCCACTGCACTCCAGCCTGGATGAGAGTGAGACTCTGTCTCAAAAAATAAAATAAAATAAAGAGAAGAAAAGAAAAAGCACCTTGACCTTACATGTGCCCAGTAGGTACAGGGTGAATTTTTTTTTTTTTTTTTTTTTTTTTTTTTTTTTTTGAGACAGAATCTCGCTCTGTCACCCAGGATGGAGTGCAGTGGTGTGATCTCGGCTCACTACAACCTCGCCTCCAGGTTTAAGCGATTCTCCTAACTCAGCCTCCAGAGCAGCTGGGATTACAGGCGCGCTTCACCACGCCTGGCTAATTTCTTATATTTTTTGGTAGAGGCGGGATTTCACCATGTTGGCCAGGCTGGTCTTGAACTCCTGACCTTAGGTGATGCACCAGCCTCGGCCTCCCAAAGTGCTGGGATTACAGGCATGAGCCACCACGCCCGGCCTGATATAGAGTGAACTGAATGACTGAACTGGATTAACTAGAAGGGATCAGAGTAGAAGGGAAAAATCTTAAGGAGCCTCTAGCCCAAGAATCCACAGTGTAAGTAATGGGACCAGCGTTTAACCCCCATTATCCCCATGGCTTCCATTGCACAACAAAATGTATCAGCCCACAGTGTGGAAATCAGGAAACTATGGTAGGGAAAGGAGGCCTTCCCCACGGCCCCAGACTGGGCTCCCCTTGGGGAGGCACCTCTAGGAGCTCATGGCCAAGACTGAGCAGAGTAGTCTTGGCTCTGAGACCCTGGAGCATGGCATCCAGAGGTGCACAGCTCTGTTGGCATGGCCTGGCTGGAAGACTCTGGCCAGGTTTTCCTGGTCTCCCTGGCTGATCCCAGTGCCTTTTGGCTTGGTGACTGCTCTCACTCTTGGCTGCTTCCACGGTGCCTTAGGGCACACAGTCAGCAGAATAGCTTCCCTCAGCATCACTGAGCTGGGTCTGGGCCATCCCACTGTCGCCTATGCTGACTTCTGAGGCCTCATCAATACTGCAGGAAGCATGAGGCACCCAAGAGGATGTAGGTGGGACATCCAGGGGATGGAGCCTCCTACCTGGGCCTCTCATATGGAGCCAGCACAAATATAATTATATCGTCACTGCTCTTACCTCTTCTCATCCAGGGGCAGGCTTCCTCTAGTCAAGCAATTTTCCTTTTCTCCTCTGTCTTCTCTGAAGGGAAGGGTGAAATTTTTCAAGTCTTCACTAAGTTTGTGACCATCAATTAACCCTAAATCAATCAATAATCACCACCCCTATACACACACACACTTATATACACAAATATAGGAAGTCAGCCAGGCACAGCGGCTCACGCCTATAATCCCAGCACTTTGGAAGGCCGAGGCGAGTGGATCACCTGAGGTCAGGAGTTCGAGACCAGCCTGGCCAACATGGTGAAACCTGTCTCTACTAAAAGTGAAAAAAAAAAAAATTAGCTGGGCATGGTGGCACATGCCTGTAATCCCAGCTGCTCAGGAAGCTGAGGGAGGATAAGCGTTTGGACCCAGGAGGCAGAGGTTGCAGTGAGCTGAGATCACACCACTGCACTCCAGCCTGGGCGAAAGAGCAAGACTCCTTCTCAAAAAAACCATATATATATGTGTGTGTGTGTTTGTGTGTGTGTATATATATGTGTGTGTATATATGTATATATATGTGTGTGTGTATATATGTATGTATATATATGTGTGTGTATATATATGTATATATATATTTGAAGTCAATGTCTTTCATAGAAAAAAGTAGGACCTTTTTAAAATCTTATCATTGGCTAATTATGTGGCCTTCTTCAAGGCCTCAAATCCTTCCCTCAACATGAACAGTTACTGCCAGCCAGGGGCAGAGGCATGTGCCTATAGTCCCAGCTACTGCAAAGGCTGAGGAGGGAGAATCTCTTGAGCCCAGGAGTTCGAGTCTGCAGTAAGCTATCATCATGCCACTGCTCTCCAGCCTGGGCAACAAACTGAGACCCCCATCTGTAAAATAATTAAATAATTTTAAAAATAAAAAATAATAAATGAAAAAAGTTGTTTCCATTGAGTACCTACAATGCACCAGGCAGTTAAGCTTAGAGCCTTACAAATGCATCACCTCATTCAGTTCCCACACAACCCTATAAGGTAAGTAACATTTTCTTTTTTCTTTTCTTTTTTTTTTGAGACAGAGTTTCACTTTTGTCGCCCAGCATGGAGTGCAATGGTGGATCTTGGCTCACTGCAACCTCCGCCTCCCGGGTTCAAGCTATTCTGCCGCAGCCTCCCAAGTAGCTGGGATTATAGACGTGCGCCACCATGCCCGGCAAATTTTTGTATTTTTAGTTGAGATGGGGTTTCGCTATATTGGCCAGGCTGGTCTTGAACTCCTGACCTCAGATGATCCACCCGCCTTGGCCGCCCAAAGTGCTGGGATTACAGGTGTGAGCCACCACACCTGGCCAGGTAAGTAACATCTTAAAAAGGTAATTGTGAAATATAACATATATACAGAAGATGTCTAAAACATGTATATGAATCTATATTAATATATATCTATTACATATATATCTGTAACAACATTCCCTTTCTTTCTTTATAGTTTTGTTACCCATATATGCATTTCTAAATGATATAATTTAGTCTTGCCTATTTTTGAAATATAAGTGAATGGGATCATACTGTACATATCCTTTCGAGTTTTTTTTTTTTAAACTTACTCTTATCTTCGTGTAAGGCTAGAAAATGTAGACCCCGACTGGACAGCCACATCCCAGCTGAATTCTAATACCATGGAAGAAGGAGAAAATGGATGTTGGTGGATAATTGGCCATTTTGCTACAATGTATTACCCACCCACCTCCCATTATTTCTGGAGTTTTTCTTTCCTGCGTACTTTGATTAATAATTTCCCCTTCTTTCCTATCTCACAGCAACCTCAATGATAAATCATGGAACCAATGAGTAGGCTTTAGTTCAAGAAGGCAATAATTTCATTCTAGGTGGTTTTGGGCAATGTGAGCAGAAATGCCCTTCTACACCATCAAATTTCTCTCTCTCTTTTTTTTTTTTTTTTTTTAGATGGCGTCTCACTCTGTTATCCAGGCTGCAGTGCAGTGGCACAATGTTGGTGCACTGCAACCTCCATCTCCCAGGTTCAAGTAATTCTCCTGCCTCAGCCTCCCAAGTAGCTGGGATTACAGGTGTGCACCATCACACTGGGCTAATTTTTTTTATTTTTAGTAGAGGCGGGGTTTTACCATGTTGGCCAGGCTGGCCTCAAACTCCTGAGCTCAAGTGATCTGCCCACCTCAACCTCCCAAAGCGCTGGGATTACAGGTGTGAGCCACCGCGCCCAGCCTCAAATTTTCTTGAATAAACATATTTTGAGGGCTTACTTCCCATAAGATACTAAGCACATGCAAAGGCATCCTGACTGCTTACCATGCATGGAAATTCCAATAAAAGGCCATGCACAGTTGAAGGGTTAAGGGTATGTGCACCCACAGGGTAAGCTTAGAACCAATTTATAGAGTCTTAGATGTCCAGCCATATCCTGTCCTGCAAGGACAGTCCCATGTAGTACATGCAGAGAAGGGTGGACTGGATGTGAGATACATAGGGGGTTGTGGGCGTAGGAGAGGTGGTGGGATAGGGTGAGGATCAGAAAGACCTAGGAGGTGCTTCCTAGCTCTGCCCTAGTTGGGCAAATCTCTTGATTACTCTCAGCCTCAGTTTCCTCATTGGTAAAATATACCTATATCTGAGAAAGAGATAGTTATTATCCTCATTTTACAGATGACAAATACCAGAAGTTAGGTTGCTCAAGAATTCATTAGAGAAAGCGGAGTCAGGATTCAAGCGCAGGCAGTCTGACACCAGAGCTGGAGTTCTTCATTGCTAAGAATCACTAGTGGGATGGGGGTGTGCAGAATGAGTGGGGGGAGGAGGATATACTTTTAACACACTTAATACAACCGCTGTTAAATGTTTCCTGATTTCCAAGTTGTTAAAAAGAGAGTAAGTGTGTTTTAGCATGAAGGAAACACGGTGCTGTGGGTTGGCAGGAAGGATGAGGAACAGAGACTCAATGATCCCCGACTCTCTTATGCTGTTTCTTTCTTGGGTTTACAGCCTTGGGCAGGCCCCAAGTAGAACAGCCACGTAAACGCATGCCTAGAGCGCTTGCCTTCAAGATGAGGGCATGAGCGCAGGATGCCACTAAATTTCTCTCCCCCGGCAGCCAAGGTTTTTGGGATTGGGGGGTGGGGTGCAATGGTTGCCACAGTTATTGTTCCTCCAGAGCCTCGGAGCAAGATTTCCCCCCAAAGCCATATTAAATAAATAAAAGGAAATTCAGCAGATGGGAACATGAATCAATGAAAACTCCCATATGAGTGCAAAGATTTATGTCAAAAAACAAAACATCAACATCTGGGAGCTGCCGCGTCTCCTCTTGGCTGCTCGTTTGGAATGGATTCTCAGTGTCGCTTTCCGCCTCTTTCCAGCCCTGGGAGAGGACAGCAAGAAATAAAGAATGATGCCCATTAAAAATAGTCATTTTTAATCAGAAATGAACGCTGCTTTCCCCCTCAAGGCTGGAGGGAACGTGATGCAGGCACTGGAGCTGCGGGCTCGGCCCCGGGATCGTGGGGAGAGAGAGCCCCCTGCCGGGCGCGGAGTTGCCCTCCCTCCCAGGCCCCGGGCCGCCGTCTGGGGTCGGTTCCCTCCAGATTTCACAGCCGCGGCAGCAGCAGGAGCGCGCACACGCCCGCGCCCACTGCACTGCGGCGGTGCTCGGCAGCTCAGCCGCGGGGCCATCACGTGGGTGCGGCCTGGCCCCGGGCGATTCTGGGGCCGTCTCCGCGGGCAGTCGAGCCTGCCGCCGGGGCGCTCCTTTGGTCAGGGCGAACCTGCACCTGCCTTCCCCAATCCGGGGGAAGGGAGGAGGCGAAAGAGGAACCTAGGCCTTGAGGAATGTGTACTGCGGCTCCAAGTCCGCACTTAGCTCTTAAGCTGGGCCACGCGGGGCCTAAAGGGGCAGGCGTTGGATCCTGATATCTGGGTCCAAATCAACTCTGCCACCGTCAACTATGTGACCTTGAAGAAATTTACCTCCCTGAGCCAGCATTTCATCATCTGTAAAATGGGAATAATAGCACCAGTCTCCCAGGGAGGCTGTGAAAAGTAAATGAGAAACCATGCGAAATACTTTACACAGTGCACATATACATACAATTTAATAAATGTTAGCTATTAAAATCAGGGATAAAGATTCAAATTCTCATCATAGCCTACACGGCTCTTACAACCCGTGCTCCTAGCTCTGCAGCCTTGGAGAGGTCACTGACCCCTTCCATCACTGGGTTCCAGCAGCATTAACCTTGACTTCCACTGAGCAGCCTAGTTCCTATCTGCCTCAGTACTTTGCATCTGCTGTTCCCTCTGCCTGGATGGCTCTTTTCCAACTTGTGCTTCAACCCAGCCTGCCTTTTCTTTGGGCCTCAATTTACTTTGTCACATTGTCCAGGAAACTCTTCCCGATTCATTTCCGCCCAAAATATAGTTCCTCTGCTCTATGCTCTCATAGCAGCCCAGCTTCTCCTTCCTAGCAACCTTCCTAATTGAAATGTATCATCAGTTTTGTCATGTTTCCCGTCCATCACCCCCTGGACAATTCACTCCATGAGGCCAGGAGCCCAGCCTATCTCATTTGGTGCTGTATCCTCAGTCCCCGGGATGTGACTGGCCTAGGCTCTCCATTTGTGGTAAATGACCCAGAGGGCATGGTGGGACTCAGGCCAGAGGGAATCCTGGGTCTTCTACATTGTTTCACCAGTTCCTTCCAACAGTAAACATTCATTTATTAAGCTCTTCTATATGCTACGTACTGTGTTGGGCACCAGAGACACAGACTCGTACAATTCAATCTCTGATTTAATGGAGCTTGTAGTTCAAAGGCAGAGATGGATATGTGAACAGAGGACAACACAGATGGGGTGGAGACAGCAATGGGGGTGGTCGTTCCTACAAGGACAGGGCCCTTGGCTCCAAGTGGCATAGATGGACTAAGCTAAGTGCTTTACCTGCATTATCTAACTAAAACTTACAACTATTAGAGAGGCCTGTTATCATCCCCATTATACAGATGAGACAAAAAGAATTTAAACAACTTGCGTAGTGTCAAAAAAAGAGTAAAAGCAGAAGCGAGATTCGAACAGGCGCATACACATTCCGATTCAGAGCCAGAGCTCTGAACTACTTGGTCACACTGCCTGGAGAAAACAGCTGTGAGATTACCTACCTCCGACCCTCGTGACTCCAGTTCTGTGCTGGGTAAAGTGCGGCCCTGCCCCTCCTGGGTTCCTGCCAATAGGACTGCCACCACCCAAGAGCAGAGAGGAGATAGGGAGAGCAGGGCTGAGGGGCGGGGAATGCATCCAGCCTGTTCCACACATGGCACTTAATGAGGAATGTTCACAAGGGCGGCAAAGGAGGCCTGCAACAGCTCAGCTAAAAACAGGAGATCTCTGACTTCCGTGCTGCCAAATCCCCAGTGCTTGAGGGAGGCCCCAGCCTAAACCCAGCTCAACGCCCTGAGGGTGTTGCTCTCACCTTTCTCACCAGCTTCCAAACTTCACAGATCCTGCTACACCTCCCTTCACCACCTGGGGCTTTTTTAAAGGTTGAATTCACATCCTCCGTTTGCTCGTTTGCTCTCATAATGGCAGTTCTGCCTGCCCTCCTAGAACCCAAGAGTCAGCCAGCACAGGGTTTGGAGGCTTCTGGGGGAGCTGTTCCTCAGGGCCTTCTCTGCTGAGGCCTGGCTGAGGTCAGGTACGGGGTTCCTTTGAGGATTCGATGGGACCACCTGCCTTTTCAAGTCTTCTCACCCTCCAGCTATCAGAAAGCTGCATCCTCCACTAGCATCTGGGGAATTCTGACAGGTGGATCTGAGGTCACAGCATGACATCTAATGGATAAATCTAGCAGGTGGTGGAGGACTGAACTGGAACTCAGGAAAGAGGACAAAGGTAAGGCTAATGATAGTCACCATTTTGAGTTCTTTCTGTGTGCCAGGCACTGTGCTAACTAAGCACTTTACATGTGCTCCATTTCACAGATGAGGAAGTGAAGCTCAAAAAATTCAAATAACTTCCCAAAGTGCACACAACTGAGAAAGTGGTGGAGGATTCAAACCCTGATTATTAGGACTCCAGAACCCAAGCTCTTAACCACTGTATTTTCATTTAAGAGTCAACAGGACAGAGGGAGTTTAAGAGCAATAAGGAAAGAATGCACATCTGGACAATGCTGGTACTGGGGGTCAGCAGGAGGAAGAAGCACTGCTAGAGAGATGTAGAGACCAGGGAAGCTGAAGGGGAGACAGATTTAAGGGTCTGATGCAAAAGAAGGTGATTTTGACAGGACCCAGTGACTAACTGGGTATGGGAGTGTCTGACACCTTTGGGGTATCTGGGCAGATCATGAGAAATCCAGACAGAAAGCCAGAGAAAAAGGGCTCACTTTGTTGCCTCCTGAGTCCATAATTCTGGTCTTTCCTGGGTCCCAGCTGTCTCTTGCCCTTGGGGTTCATTAAATGTCCTGTCCACTCTTCCATACCCTGATAAAACTTTTTCAAAAGCTAGCTTCAATGAGTTTCTAATATTTGAAGTAAGAGTCAAAACTAGTGTGGGGTCATGAGAAAACCTGAACCAGAGGAAAAAAAGAAAACAGAAAACTAGTATGGCGAAGGGCAGAGAAGGAAGACTTGAGCCAACAATGAGTTCAAGATTCCTTTCCTGGGTGGCTTGGGGAAACTACACAGTAGCAGAAAAATGGAAGTGGATGATGAGGTTTTGTGTGTAAGATTTAAGGAGTGGATGGTCAACTGAGTCAAGTGCTCTGGGTCAAGGTGTCTGAGCAAAGGTCCACTGGTGGTTAATGAGGTGGTCTTTGATGACCCTAGTGATCCCTGTGTTAGAAGAAAAGGGATGGAAGCTGGGAGACAAGGCCGAAAAGTGAAGGAGTCATGCAGAAATGGAAGGTAGCATGTGTGTTACTTAATTAAGAAATCTGGCAGTAGGGAGAAAGAAACAGAGTGGTAGCTGAAAAGTGCAGGAGGATCAAGTAAAGGATTTTTTCCCCCAAGATTGGAAAGGCCTGTGTATATTTCACAGACGGAAAGAAAAAAGGTAGGAGAAAGATGTATGCTTTGGCATGAGGGTCAGGATAATTATAGAGACAAGGTTCTAAAAGGGACAGGAAGGGAATGGGACTGAGAACAAACAGTTTAGCCTTAGAACAAAGGGAAGAGACAGACCTCTCCAACTGAGACTGTGTTCTTGTCATTTCCGCCAAATCATAAACACGCCTTACATTTATTTGCTTAGTGTGCAGCTAACATCTAGGTGTACTCACAGCTGCTCTTAAGTTAGATTCTTCTTCGTCATCATCAAATACAGCTACCATTTATAGACCATGTGCCCAGCAGTTTAACTGTGTCATCTCATAAGAAGAATACAATTATCATTCCCATCATACAGATGAAGAAACTGAGAGAAAAGATATTATAATGAACTTGACCGAGATAACCCAGCTGCTAAGGGAGACAGTTGTGTTGGATGCTAGACAATTCAATTCTAGAACCCCTGCTCTCATGTGCTGCTTTCTGACACTTCACAGAGTTGAAAATAATTGCCTCTAGAGAGTAGGATTAGAGGGTAGAGAGCGTGTGGCAGAGGTCTGCTGTCTTTTGATATAAGCCTTTAGTATTATTTGACTTTTACTAGAGTAGGAGCTTTTCGACGACCATTATTTATCTGAGGGGTCAAATCCTCTAAGCTTGGCTTGCTCTATGCTCCCTGCCAGTGGGCTCTTCCTTAATATACGTCACACTTAAGTATAAATTGACCCCTGGCCGGGTGTGGTGGCTCACACGTGTAATCCCAGAACTTTGGGAAGCCGAGGCGGGCGGATCATCTAAGGTTGGGAGTTCGAGACCAGCCTGACTAACATGGTGAAACCCTGTCTATACTAAAAATACAAAAATTAGCTGGGTGTGGTGGCGCATGCCTGTAATCCCAGCTACCTGGGAGGCTGAGGCAAGAGAATCGCTAGAACCTGGGAGGCGGAGGTTGCTGTGAGCCGAGATCGTGCCACTGCACTCCAGCCTAGGCAACAAGAGCGAAACTCCAACTCAAAAAATAAAATAAAATAAAATAAAATAAATTGACCCCTGACCAACCCCATGTCCAGATCCCTACCAGGTAGGTTTTCTATGATATGTTCTTTAAAAAGCAATTAAAACAAAAATATTTGTATAAAGGCATTTGCACTATTTTATAAGAAAAATCCCAGCCAGGTGCAGTAGCTCACACCCATAATCTCAGCACTTTGGTCAGACCTCCTCTCCTGAGGTCAGGAGTTCGAGAACAGCCTGGCCAACATGGCAAAACTCCGTATCTACTAAAAATACAAAAATTAGCTGGGTGTGTGATCCCAACTACTCAGGAGGCTGAGGCAGGAGAATTGCTTGAACCTAGGAAGCAGAGGTTGCCATGAGCCGAGATCGCACCACTGCACTCCAGCCTGGGTGACAGAGCAAGACTCCATCTCAAAAAATAAAAAATAAATAAAAACAAAATCCCCACTAATAAAAAGCAAAAGCAAGAAGAGCTAGTACTAGTATCGGTGCTGAGGTGATGACTCAGCTTTCTCAGTGCTGAAGGTGAGGTCACTGGCCTAGAAGGGACAGGGTGAAAATAAGGGCTTGACCCCCACTAATACAGCAGCCAATAGCCTTTCTTGGATCCCTTTGGCCTGGTCACTCCCCTGTCAAACCCCTTCCTAGATGTCCCATGCCTTCAGGACAGAGTCCAAACGTTTTACGGGCTTCCAAGGCGTTATGACCTTGTGCTATTTACCTCTCCAGACTAAAGGCCTATCACCACCCCATCGCCATGACTCTATGCCTCCCTCCCAGCTCCAGCTACAGTGATCTTAAATTGTGCTTTCTTTGCCTTTCTGGAACTTTGTATCAGCTGTGTCCCCTGCTTGAACTGGGTTTCTTTTCCTCTTCTTCACCTGGTTAGTTTCCAGGCCTCATCATTCAGGTTAATTTAGCATCACTGCTTCCAGGAAGTCTTCCTGACTTCCACGCCTAGGTTATGGGCCTTCCCTGGGTGTTCCCATAGCACTCTGTACTTTCTTCACCACAGCACTTGCTTGTCTCCAAAGTCTACTTCCCGGTATTTGTGACCTTGTGTTTTCCCCTCCCACACTGATTCTGGGCTGACCCTGTGAGTTGCTTTAACCAACAGAGTGCAGAAGCGATGCTATGCCAGTTCCTGCCAGCTTCCACTTGTGTACTTTTGGAAGCTCTGAGCCACTGTGTAAGAAGTTCAGCGACACAACTAGAGAGGTCATGTGGAGCAGAGGGGACCTGAGACTACATGGAGAAAGAGGCCCAGCCTTTCCAATGCCCTACTTGAGTCTTCATATGACTGCCATCTGACTACAACCTCACGAGAGACCCCAAGTGAGACCAGCAGAATTGCCCAGCTGAGTCCAGTCAATTTGCAGAACTGTGAGAGATAATGATTGTTTTAGGCCGCTGAATTTTGGGGTGTTTGTTATGCTGCAATAAGTACAAAAACACCACTCTGTATTTTAATTGCTTACTGACTTTGTTTGCACTCCTAGGCTATTTTCTGTAAGGGCAAGGACCACATCCATGTTTTTTTTTTTTTTTAATTTTTCTTCAAGACAGAGTCTTGCTCTGTTGCCCAGGCTGGAGTACAATGGTGCGATCTTGGCTTACTGCAACCTCCACCTCCTGGGTTCAAGCGATTCTCCTGCCTCAGCCTCCCAAATGGCTGGGATTACAGATGCGCACCACCACACCTGGCTAATTTTTGTATTTTTTTTAGTAGAGATGGAGTTTCGCCATGTTGGCCAGGCTGGTCTTGAACTCCTGGCCTCATGAACCACCCACCTCGGCCTCCCAAAGAGCTGGGATTACAGGCGTGAGGCACTGCGCCTGGCCCACATCCATGTTTTAAAATTGTTTTATACTTAGCATATCCTTTAGCACTAAATAAGCTATCATATATTTGATTAATGCAAATTAAGAATGCCTACAAAAATGAAGGCAACAAGTATCTAGAATACTCACTGTAGTGAGAGTACACAAAGTACACAATGGCATGTGTAGTCATCATAAAAGGTGATTAACTGGACAACAGGCAACAGGTTCCCAATGTCAGTTTACCTTTGTGGAGGGATTGAGTCAACTTGAGGGACTGTGTAGAGTGACTGAGCCACAATCCAAAACCATTTTGGGGTCTGGCAGTTGAGGCAGCTGCCATCCAACCAACAGCGCTCCCGTGAGCTGCACTGAACAGGTGATCTGCTGTGGGCTCCAGCCACCCTCGCCATCTACCTTCACGCAAGTGGTCTGCTGATGTTTCCGTTTATGGGGACAAGAGATGCCATAATGCCATTCTATACATGGGGACAGAGGTCCTAGTCTCTCCTTCAAAACTTTTCAACTAGCTTCAAACAGGGAGGGCCTTCAATGAATGTTTGTATGTGCAATGAATACATTTCCACTCAAATCAGTAAATCCCCTGGCTGGGGTCTGATACCCTTGGCTGTAATAATCATTAGTACAAGATGTTCTGTCAACAGGGATTGTTTGGACATATTCTTTGGGCTGACAATTTACGTCAAGCCCTATGTGGGACACGGAATAGGAAAATGCTATTCCTGTCCTGAAAGGAGAGAACTGGGAAGGCTAGAGTTACACAAATGAGATAAATACCAAGACAGAATTACTGCTAAATTGTGTAGTAAGAAATTAAGTGCTATAGGAATTGGGAAAAGTAGGGAGTAGGGAGGGCTCAAACAGTTGAGGAGTCTACACTGAAGAGCTGGGATTGGGCTGAGCCTTGAGAAATGACACAAACTGGATAGTCTGAAAGGAAGGAGGGTACAAAAGACGCAGGAGGAAGAACACAGCCGAACCAGCATACTTGTTTGTTACTTTATTTTGGGGACAGCAACACAAGGAATGTGAAAGGTTGCCGTCCCAAATCCCGAAGCAAGGCTATTTCTGAATAGTTGTCCAACATTCAAACTTCTGGGCCTTTATTTATTGTTTCCTCCGCTTGCAATGCCTTTCTTCCTTCTCCACCCGGCAAGCTCTTATTCATATTTAAAGGCCCCACTTAAATGCAACTACTTTTCTGAAGCCTTCGAAGGGATCCCACAACCCATTGCATTTGCTTGTATGGGAACCTAATCTATTACACTTGCCTACTTACCTCGCCGACTACTATAATTAATAGCAACACACTTACTGGGCTTTTACTATGTGCCACGAACTATGCTAAACATTTTTATTTATTTATTTTTTATTTTTTGAAGGGTATTCCCGAAACACCAAGTTAAACATTTTTAACATATTATTTTATTTAAACCTCACAACAATTGCATGAGGTATTTTCCCTATTTTACGGATGAAGCTCTTGAGACTTAGTGTGGTTAAGGAAACTGCACAAGATAACATACCTACAAAGTAAGCAAGCTGTGATTCCAACCTAGATTTGTGGGACTCCAAAGCCCACTACTAATCCACTGGACCGTGTTCCTGGAGGCCACAAATGCTCTTTCCTCATCTGTCTTCTCAGATCCTAGGACGGGCTGCTATATAGCTCAAAAGTTCTTTAACGGCCAGGTGCGGTGGCTCAAGCCTGTAATCCCAGCACTTTGGGAGGCCAAGGCAGGAGGATCACCTGAGGTCCAGGAGTTCGAGACCAGCCTGGCCAACATGGTGAAACCCCGTCTCTACTAAAAATACAAAAATTAGCAGAATGTGGTAGCAGGCGCCTGTAATCTCAGCTACTTGGGAGGCTGAGGCAAGAGAATCGCTTGAACCTGGGAGGCGGAGGTTGCAGTGAGCCGAGATCACACCATTGCACTCCAGCCTGGGCGACAGAGAATCTGTCTCAAAAGAAAAAAAAAAGTTGTTTAACGTATTAATACAACTTTCAAGCCACATGCCTCGGTCTAGAAGTAGGTGCCCCCAGTACACTTTTACCCCAGGTAGCGACTTCCACCCACCTTAAAGTCACATACCTGGAGGAAGGGGATAGGGAGGAAATCTAAACATCTTACACTTGAATATGAGCTCCATTATTTCACGGATTCAAGTGTGGTGAAAGGAACTATTTTTTTTTTCCTTTTTTTTGAGATGGAGTCTCACTCTGTAGCCCAGGTGTGATCTCGGCTCACTGCAACCTCCGTCTCCCGTGTTCAAGCAATTCTCCTGCCTCAGCCTCCAGAGTAGCTGGGATTACAGGGGCCCACCACCACGCGCAACTGATTTTTGTATTTTTAGTAGAGACGCGGTTTCACCATGTTGGCCAGGCTGGTCTCGAACTCCTGACCTCAGGTGATCCGCCCGCCTCGGCCTCCCAAAGTGCTGGGATTACAGGCGTGAGCCACCGTGCCCAGCCGGAACTATTCTTTTCCACAAAAGAACAAACACATACATAACTTTTGCCACGTCTGAAGACGAGGGTTCTAATAGGGCGCGGGTGGTGTCTCAGGTATTTTGAAAGGAGCTACCCAAGAATCTCGGCCTGTCAGGCCAGTCATTCCATTTGACCCTATCTGGCGCGTATTGGGGCCCGACAAGGTAAGGGGTTGGCATGAAGCTGCACAGTGAGATAAAGCTGGGCCAGAGCTAGAACCCAGAATCAAAGCCTTGCCCTGTGCGGTTTCTCATCGCCTACGCAGTCGGGCCCTGGCCTGACATCTCCAGGCAGGTGGCCTTGGACGGAAGCCCGGCCTACTGGCTTCATTTGTGGGACCCTGGGGGTCCTCTCCTCCGCCCACGGAGCCTGGTTACTCCCACCTCCTCAAGCCTAGGGCCTGGGGAAGCCTTTCCTCGTTCGCGGCCTCACGGCCTGCAAGGTCCTCTTGCTTCCCTGAAGCCGCTCCAGCCCCGCTTCTCAAAGGTCCCGCTTCCGAGCGGCTCGCTTCGCCACCTGCGGTCCCCTGCCTCGACTTGGGAACGCCAAGGACATCCCCCACGGAAGCCTGGGCCCACATCCCCATGCCCTTGCCGCACGTCACCTCCCCGCTGGCCCCCGAATACGCCTCCGCCCTGCACTTCCTCTCTGCAGCACCGTCTTTCCGGCCGGGCTCCCTTCTAATTGGCCGGCTCAGAGCTTCCTCGGGGAGTCGGCCACTCGGGGTATCGCGTTGGCCTCTCTAGCCGCTGTCCCCAGGTTTGGCCTCGCGCTTTCTGCTGCGAGCTCTCTGTGGTGCTGGCAGCGACATGTGGCGCCTCCCGGGACTCCTGGGCCGAGGTAAGGGACGTCCAAGCAACCAGCGTCACTCTGGGCCGCAAAGACCGAACTGGAGTGGGGGCGGGCCCGAGGAAACAGCAGAAGCGATCGTGGGCAGGGTTAGAGCTAAGGAAGGCGGGGCCTGAAAGAGGGCGGGGAAGTCAGGGGCTATTGGAGTTTGAGATGTGGGTGGGCCTAGCTAGAAGAGGGTGGAGTCCAAGGAGTTGGTGGGACTGTGGGGAGGGGGAGGAGTCCAATGGCAGGAGATGGTGGACTGAATGAATGAAAGAGGATTAGGGGCCAATGGAGTAGGCATAGCCAGTGAAGAGAGGAGAGGTTTAGAGTCAAAGAGCCCCAAACATTAGTGAGAGTATATGTATGAACGTTTGGTCATCTTAGAACAGTGGTTGGCATCCACAGGAGAGCGGCAGAATCACATGGGCGCTTTTAAAAAACGTGGATGCTCTACCCTGAGAAATCTTAGTTTATTGGTTCTGGAGTACTACCCTAGAATCTGTAGTAGATAAAAGATTACCATGTGTATCTATGTTTAAGAACCTCTGCTGAGGCAGATGACAGTGATTCCTGGGTTGTTGAGGTGCGTGAGTTTTGGTTCCGTACAGCTCTTCCCCGTACACTGGGACCTAGCCTCTGGAGGGTGACTCCTAAGTCCACCAGCCCAGATGGGCCTCAGACTACCTCCTCCACTTTGCTGGTTCCTGTGCCTCACCTTGACAGGTAAGATACTGCCATTTTACCACTCATTTTCTCCCCTGGTCGCCCTTTTATTTTTTTTAATTTTTTGTTTTTTGTTTTTTGAGACAGAGTCTCATTCTGTCGCCCAGGCTGGAGTGCAGTGGCTCAATCTCGGCTCACTGCAACCTCCGCCTCCCAGGTTCAAGCAATTCTCTGCCTCAGCCTCCTGAGTAGCTGGGATTACAGGCACCCGTCACACCACACCCTGCTAATTTTTATTTTATTTTATTTTATTTTTTTTGAGACAGAGTCTCGCTCTGTCGCCCAGGCTGGAGTGCAGTGGCGCAATCTTGGCTCACTGAAACCTCCGCCTCCTGGGTTCAAGTGATTCTCCTGCCTCAACCTCCCAAGTAGCTGGGATTTCAGACATGTACCATCACGCCTGGCTAATTTTTTTTGTATTTTTAGTAGAGACGGGGTTTCACCATGTTAGCTAGGATGGTCTTGATCTCCTGATCTTGTGATCCACCTGCCTCAGCCTCCCAAAGTGCTGGGATTACAGTGTGAGCCACTGTGCCCAGCCAATTTTTATATTTTTAGTAGAGATGGGGTTTCACCATCTTGACCAGGCTGGTCTTGAACTCCTGACCTCGTGATCCACCCACCTCAGCCTCCCAAATTGCTGGGATTATAGGTGTGAGCCACCGCACCCAGTCCCTGGTCTCCCTTTGCCCCTACTTGAAAGCCTCTTATTTCATCATCTAGGTCGGGTCCCCATGGCCCAGGCACAAGCGGGGGTCCAAGATCCCATGGATGGAAGGATGCCTTCCAATGGATGTCTTCCCGTGTCTCCCCGAACACCCTATGGGATGCCATATCTTGGGTAAGGCTTCCCCAGCCTGGTCCTTGACCTTCAGTGTAGATGAGAATGATCCTGCATGGGTATACAGCCTAACCTGGAACAAGGGCTAGGGAATCCCTGTGTCCATTTAACAAGTAACCCATGGTATTGGAGCATATTCAAGGAGATATTGCCACTTTCCCCACCCCCGCCATGTATGTTTTCCTCATTTCATTCAGTAAACATTTATGTAACACGTTCTCTGGGCCAGGCATTTTTGCTAGTCACTACGGACATAGCAGAAAACAAGATAGATATATTCTTGCCTTCATGGATCTTACAATAAATAATAATACATTGCATCATTTTTTAATTATTTATTTTTTTATTTTTAAATTATTATTATTTTTTTCTGAGACAGAGTCTTGCTCTGTTGCCCAGGCTGAAGTGCAGTGGCATGATCTCGGCTCACTGCAACCTCCGTCTCCCGGGTTCAAGCAATTCTCCTGCCTCAGCCTCCCAAGTAGCTGGGATTACAGGCACGTGCCACCACACCTGGCTAATTTTTGTGTTTTTAGTAGAGACGGGGTTTCACCATTTTTGCCAGGATGGTCTTGAACTCCTGACCTGGTGATCCACCCACCCCGGCCTCCCAAAGTGCTGGGATTACAGGTGTGAGCCACCGCGCCCGGCCTCATAGCATAATTTATTAATGTAAAGTATTATACATGCATTATCTTGCGTAATCCTTACAAAAATCTTAAAAGGGAAATATCACCTTCATTTTACAGATGAGGAATCTCAGGCTCTGAAATATTAGGTAACATGCGTAGGGTCTCATACCTGTTAAGTGGAGGAGCCAGATTTAACTCTGGAGTTCATGTTCTACTGCTTGGTTGCTGCATCAAATACAGAGCCTAGCCCATAATAGTTGCTCAATAAATATTTGTTGAACCTGATCTATAAGGTCAGATTCTTACTAGTGAACACTAGGTCTCATAGGGCAGAGTCTTCGCTTTTCAGGCAACGTTCCAGGTAGAAGTTCTGCTTATAAGATCTTCTGAATGAAGTTGACACACACATCACTCTCGTGTTTGTCACAGCTCATCCCTGCAGCTTTCATGCTGTGTACTTTGGACAAATGACTTGACCTCTGTGACCCTTGGCTTTCTCATCGTAAATTGGTGTCATCAGCAGAGCTGAGCCTGGGATGTCTCCATGACAGGGTTACCCCTCTATAGGGAGCTGTGGACTAAGGCCATATCATACCCTGAAGAGAGGAGCATTTTCCCATGTGCCAAAGAAGATCTGAGCCCTAGGGCTGTCCCATAGTGAGAAGTAGGAAGTGGGCCTGGATTCCAGAAGTCCCAATGCCATCCCTGTGCTCTGTCACTACTGCTTATGTGAAAGGGTCTGCACGCAAGCTGTCCTCAGTACCATAGATACTTGTCTCTGTTCTTCACAATGCTGGTACCTTTTCTTCTGGCCTTAGCCCACACGTCACCCCCACAGACAGGCTTTCCCTGACTCCTTGTCTTGTCAGGACCCCTCTTATGCTCTGTGTAGCTCTCTGATTAGTTTCCTTCTTGGCATTTAACATCACTAGTAATTATTGTATTTCTCTCTGTAGTTGTGTTTTGTCTTTCTAAACACAAGATATAAACTTCATGAGGGCAGAAATTATGTCTGTC
Organism: Pongo abelii; assembly: GCF_028885655.2. Lineage (NCBI taxonomy): Eukaryota > Metazoa > Chordata > Mammalia > Primates > Hominidae > Pongo > Pongo abelii. The sequence goes on from NC_071989.2 coordinate 150,293,008, forward strand.
TTACTTGCTATTGTATGCAGTGCCTGGAGCAACAAGTAAGTATCTGGGTCAACCTGTGTGTTTTTTTTAGGCTGGAGCGCAGTGGTGTGATCCTAGCTCACTGCAACCTCTGCCTCCCAGGTTCAAGCAATTTTCATGCCTCAGCATCCTGAGTAGTTGGGATTACAGGTGTGCCCCACCATGCCTGGCTAATTCTTGTATTTTTAGTGGAATGGAGTTTCTTCATGTTGGCCAGTCTTGAACTCCTGGCCTCAAGTGATCCGCCTGCCTCAGCCTCCCAAGTGCTGGGAGCCACTGCACCCGACCTTGGGTCAGCCTTCATAAGCATAACATAAGGAGAGACAGGAGACAGGGAAAACCAAGCAGTCTCTGGAATAAGAGCTAGCTCAGGTCTTCTGCAGACCTGTCAGAGAAGAAACACCTTTACAAAGCTTAAACCTGGAGATGTGTGTGTGCTGGGGTGACTTCATTGGGGGAATGGGAGTTGGTGGAAGGAGGGGTTGTGCAAGACTGGAAAGAGAGCCTAATGGGGAACTCTGACCTGTTGCTATATTTGCAACTAGGTGCCAACCTACCCCATTATCTTTTTGCCTGCTTATTCTTCACTTATTTAGTCACTTGATCAAGCATTTATTCAGTTTGTACTTATTAGGTCCCTACTGTATATTAGCACTGTGCTATACTTGGGTACCAGAGATACATTGGTGAGTAAAACATACATGGTCCCTGCCCATGTTGTGCTTATAGACTAACAGGAAAGACAGACCTTAGATAAATAACTGTAGAGATGATTGTTTAAATGCCAGTGTGGTCAGGGCTCCAGAGAAGTTAGGGTGTTGTGAAAGTTTGTAGTCGGGGAGCTGCCCCACCTGGATTTCCTGAGGAAGTGATGTTTGAGTGTAAGGCTGGGTCTGATGGAGTTGACTGGTGAAGGACCGTGTCCTTAACGTGCTGTTCTTCCCAGGGCACTCTGGCCGTGCTGGCCCTGCAGCTGGCAAGGCAGATCCACTTCCAGGCATCCCTGCCAGCAGGACCTCGGCGGGTAGAACACTGCTCCTGGCACAGTCCCCTGGACCGTTTCCTCTCATCTCCGTTGTGGCACCCATGCTCCTGTGAGTTCTCAGTCCTGGGGACAGGAGGGCTGGGCTGGGCGTTTCTCTGGGCCAGGAAGCGTCTCTGGACACACCTCAGGAAAAGAGCCATCAGCAGCTCCTTGCCTTTCCTATCTGAAGTCAGAGGAAGAGGAATGTGGGGAAGTTCTATCCACCCAGGGCGTGGGCCACACCTGCCCCTCAGTGTCTTTCCATTTCCTCCCATCACCTCCAACCAAGAGAGGCCCACAGGGTCCAGACTACTTTAGATTCTGGGTGTGGCTTCCTGGCCCACATTCAACCAGTTAAATTATTCTCTGGTCAGTCACTCAGTCATTCATCAATAAATGAATCTTTATTGAGCACCTATTATGTGCCATGGTGCAGAAGCAACGTAGCCTAGTAGTTGAGGCTCTGGAGTCAGATTGTAGAGGTTCAAGTCCCAAAATTGCTGCATACTAGTCTTATGTCCCTGAACAAGTTACTTTTAACTTCCTTCTGCCTTGGTTTCTTCATCTATAAATTGGGGTAGTAATAAAACCCACCCCATAGGTTTCTTGGGAGGACTAAATGAGTTAATACATGTCAAGGACTTAGGGCAATGCCTGACACATAGTAAGTGTGTAGTAATTATTAGTTTAAGCATTAGTTCTTGTCCTTATTATGATGATAATCATTAGCAATACTGCTATCAAAGAAAGTGCTAGGTACTGGGGCTATAACCGTGAGTAAGGTAGATGCCTCCCTGCCACTGAAGAATTTAGGCAGAGGAGTGATTGATGCTTAGGGTGGGAGATCAGCACGAATATAGGCTCCTCTAGACTCCTCTGGAGGGAAGCCAAGGAAACAGGGGAGGAGGAGTGTGAAGGAAGTGTCACGGGAGTTTCAAAATTCTTCCTATGGCCTCTAAAACCTCAGGGAGGACTCAGTCAAGCCTGAGCAGCCTGCACTGATCCTCTTCTGACCTGATCACTCTTTTTTTTCTCTTTTGAGACAGAGTCTTGCTCTGTCACCCAGGCTGGAGTACAGTGGTGTGATCTCGGCTCACTGCAACCTCCGCCTCCTGGGTTCAAGCAATTTTCCTGCCTCAGCCTCCTGAGTAGCTGGGATTACAGGCGTGTGCCACTGCACCCCGCTAATTTTTTGTATTTTTAGTACAGATGGGGTTTCGCCATGTTGGCCAGGCTGGTCTTGAACTCCTGACCTCAGGTGATCCACCCGCCTCGGCCTCCCAAGCTGCTGTGATTATAGGCGTGAGCCATCGCGCCTGGCCCAGACCTGACTACTCTTGCTGGCTCTTTCCAGCACTGCGACAACACATCCTCCCCAGCCCTGATGGCCCAGCTCCCAGGCACACTGGCCTCAGGGAACCCAGGCTTGGCCAGGAAGAAGCCTCAGCTCAGCCCCGGAACTTCTCACACAACTCTTTGAGAGGAGCTCGTCCTCAGGACCCCTCTGAGGAAGGTATGTCCCTGCCTCATGGAATCAGTAGAAGGCAGGGGGCGGTGGCGAGCTGGGCAGATGAACATTGTTTGCTGCGAAGGGAATTGGCACTCCTGTGAGGTCCCATGCCTTGTGAGGTGATTCAGGGTTATTTTGATTCCTGGCAAGGATGCTGGCTGGAAAGCCTGGGTAGACTGAGAGAGTCGGAGAAAAGAAGTACAACTTTCTCCTTTGCCCTGGCCGGGTGTCGGCCTTTCCATTGCAGGTCCCGGTGATTTTGGCTTCCTGCATGCCAGTAGTAGCATCGAGTCCGAGGCAAAACCAGCCCAGCCTCAGCCCACTGGTGAAAAGGTATTATCCAGATTTGGCCACCTGGATCCCCATAACATTATCTTGGGCAGGTGGCAATCCCGGTAAACCATCCCTTGGTGAGTCTTTTATATTTCTTTCCCAGGAACAAGATAAATCAAAAACTCTTTCCCTTGAGGAGGCTGTGACTTCCATTCAGCAGCTCTTCCAGCTCAGTGTTTCCATCGCTTTCAACTTCCTGGGTAACCAAATGGACCCTGCCCCAAGGCAGGAGGGTGGGAAAATGGAAAGGGTATGGGGCAGGTCAGATATAGTCAGGATAGGGAGTGGCTTAAACGAGAGATTTTATTTTCTCCCAGGTAGGTAGACCAAATCTGGCATGGCAGGGACTCATTCTTATGCAAAGGTGTCCTGCCATTTTTAAAACTGGCTCCCATCTTGAGGCGCAGTTTGGCAATTCCAGCTCCTGCCCTCCTGTCCATATTCTGCCAGCTGGACGGGGCAAGGTAGGAAAGCTAAAGGATCACTCCTTCCCTTTAATCTAGATGTTGCACAAATCCTTGTCCAGAATATAGGCACATGGCCACACCTCGCCACAGAGGAGACTAGTTACTGTGTGTGAAGGAAAAAATAAATCTTGGAGGGCACGTAGCATTCTCTGCCACACTTAGGAAAGAACAGGCTCCTGGGGTTTGGAGCAGATCCTCGATGTGTGAACAGGAACCTCTTAACCCTCATGTGGGGAGTCCAAATACCCTTCCACCATTTGTCCTGTTCTTTGCAGTAACTTGGCTCATTTTAGGCCTTCTAATGCGGAGATTTAGACTCCCCACAGCATCTATCGGGGTCTAGTGGGCAGATAGGCAAGAGGCTGGGATTCATTCACAACAAATTTATTGAGCATTTACCTTTTGCCAGTTCCTATTTTAGGTACTGGGGATACAGTGATTTACAAGACAAAGTCGTTATTCTCAGGGAGCAGAAAAACAATAATTGAGAAACAAAAAGAGAATTTCAGATGTTGATAGATGTTATGAAGAAAATAAAGGAACGTGTTAGTGACTTGAGCAAGGAGCAGTTTTTGATTTAGAAGTCCTCACTGAGCAGAAGACCTTTGATCTAAGACCTGTCACAAAGACAGCCACTTTTGTTTCAATCTGGAGAAAGAGCTTTCCAAGTGGCGGGAAGAGTAAGCGCAAAAGTCCTGAGGCAGGATTGGATTTTGATTGCTAAAGGAACAAAAGAAAGGTGAGTGTGGCTGGAGCTTAGAGATCTTGGGAAGGGCGGAAGGAGATAAAGCCAGAAAAGCAGGCAGGGGTCAGATCAGCTGAGGTCTTCTGAGCCACAGTAAAGAGTGTGGATTTTCTAAGTGAGACAGGAAGTCTTTGGAGGGCTTTAAGCAGGAGCAGGAAAGGGGGCAGTCACGTGATCTGATGTACTTTTCCAAAGATCTCTCTGGCTGCCATGTAGACAGACATGGATTGTAGGATTGCCAGAGGGGAAAAAGGAGATGAGGTAGGCGCTGTTGGTGACGGCTGAACAAAACATGTCAGTGGCATGGTCTAGATGAGAGAAAGAAGAGAGCAAGAAGAGTAGATGGATCTGGGTATATTAATGAGCCAGGTGGGAAGCAGGAGGATGGTGGCATCCTTTGCACTGTTGAGTCTTCTCCCCAAGGGCAGAGGGCTCTGTCAACCCTGGACAGTGAGTTTTCAGGCAGCAGGGAGGCAACTTTATTTAATTCACTGCTGGCTGAATGGAACCTGGTTTCTCCCTCATTAGCTTTATGTGATTTTGATGGGCAAAGAGTCTCTTCTCAGAATTTTCTTGCCCATCCCTTCATTCATATATTCATTTATTCAGCAAGCACTTGGCACGGTGGCAGAACGCAAAAGGAGCATAAGCCATAATCATGTTTTGCATTTGTATGGCGCCTTCACCCTAGGCAAAGTTATTTCTTCTACATTCTTTTTCTGCTTCTGCCTCCAGGATTTTACAGTCTAATTGAGGAGACAGGACTTGTACTTTTGAAACAGTTTAGTTTGTAGAAAAAGGCTTGGTATATTAAGTAAGTGCCAAAAAAGTGTTTAAAGCCTGAGTGTGGTCTGAAGGTTCTAGAGCAGACACAGGATGGGAGCTTTGATGGTGGAGGCGGAAAGAGAGATCCCAGGCAGGAGAGACAGTTGAAGCAAAGGCTTTGAGTTGAGAATTGGCCGTGCCCTGATCCTTTCCTGTTTCCTTTTTGTTTGGGCAATGAAAAGAGCATGGGCTTTGGAGTTGGACGTGCCTGCATTCAGGTCTTGACACTGCTGTATTACTGCTCCCAATTTCTTCATGAAACAAGATTAACAGTATCACTTGTATCAGTTAGGGTTTGTTGGTTATGAGCAACCTAAACCCACTCTGGCTAACTTAAACACAAAAGGAATCTATTGGGATCTATTGACCTGCCAAGCCTCAGAAAGGACAGGAATCAGGGAAGCTCCAGAGACCTAAGAGGCAGCAGCTGATAGACAGTATCTTTAGAGTTCTGCTGTCAGAATAAACCTACAAGGGCTGTTTTCTCTCCTTGCCCCAACCAGATCAAGGTTCAGATTCCTGAGAAAGAACCTCCGTGGTTAGGAAGAACACAAGCACATTGACTGACAGCACTAGGGGAGGGGTTGTTCCCAATGGGAAATATAGATGCTATTACCAAGAGAAGGAGGAATGGTTTATAGTAGGGCAGAACCCACTGCTATCTATGGCAAACCAGTGAAATATTCAGAAGATAGAAATAATATGCAAAGGCCAGGCACAGTGGCTCATGCCTGTAATCCCGACACTTTGGGAGGCCGAGGCAGGTGGATCACCTGAGGTCAAGAGTTTGAGACGAGCCTGGCCAACATGGTGAAACCCCATCTCTACTAAAAATCCAAAAGTTAGCCAGGCATGGGGTCAGACATCTGTAAACCCAGCTACTTGGGAGGCTGAGGCAGGAGAATCGTTTGAACTCAGGAGGTGGAGGTTGTAGTGAGCTGAGATTATGCCACTGCATTCCAGCCTGGGCAACAGAGCAAGACTCTGTCTCAAAAAAAAAAAAAAAAAAATATATATATATATATGTAAAGTGTCTGGCACAAAAAAAGAAAGGGAGGAGGATCAGATGAGGAGTCTGTAGGTACCTGGCTGAGGGTGTGGGGAAGTTCACTGAGGAAGCTGTGTTTGTGCCCTGTGCCTTCTTACAGGAACAGAGAACATGAAGAGTGGCAACCACATGGCAGCCTTTTCTTACTTCCAGAAAGCTGCAGCCCGTGGCTACAGCAAAGCGCAGTACAATGCGGGCTTGTGTCATGAGCATGGCAGAGGCACCCCCAGGGACATTAGCAAGGTATTTCTCTGCCCCCAAGCCCGCCCTCTGTGCTGGGCTGCTGAGATTGATGTCTAGAAATGAGCAGTGGGCAGGGATGGGGGAAAGTTTGGCTTCTTTTCTCCACTTGGTTCTAGCCCAGCTGCGAAGGAAAAATAAGAAAGAAGCTCCTAACTTCCAGGAATTTAGACTCAAAATTCAGGGAGGGCAGGGATTTTGCCTTTCTTCTTTGCAACTATATCCTCAGCCTAGAATAGCATCTTGATGAATGGATTAATTAATTTTTAAAAAGTGGGATAAGAACACAAAGAGGTTATATATAGGAATATATTTCTTAGAGTTGTATGTGAAGGCAAAAAAACCTGAAAGTTTCTTCAATAGAAAACTGGTTAATTACATCTATTTGGGCCTTAATATGATGTGCTAGATATGTATGTCAGGGAAAGACATTCATGGTGTACTATTAAAGTTAAAAAAATAGGTTATAAAGTAGTATAGTGTGACCTAAGTTTCTCTCTCTCTTTGCCCCCTCCACACACGTATGTGTGTGCAAATGCATAGATGTCTAAAATGTATGTGTGTGAGTATGTCTGACACATATATGTGAGAAGATATTTGCAAGGCTGTATGCTAAAATTTTAAGCAAGAATGATCTTTAGGAGGCTGAATTTCTTGGGATTTTATGTTTCTATTTTTGGTTTATATTTTTAAATTTTGGCTTATCTGAATTTTCTGACTAGTCTATAATTATTATGTATTATTTAATTAAAATAATTTTTAAAAATTTCACTGAGTGCAAAAGATGCTTACAGAGTTGCCAGCCGACTGGGTGTTTCTCCCTTTGCCCCAGGCGGTCCTTTATTATCAGTTGGCTGCCAGCCAGGGCCACAGCCTGGCTCAGTACCGCTATGCCAGGTGCCTACTACGAGACCCAGCCTCTTCGTGGAACCCTGAGCGGCAGAGGGCAGTGTCCTTGCTGAAGCAGGCTGCAGACTCAGGCTTGAGAGAGGTAAGTGCCATTGGCAGGGTCTTTTCAAGGTCTCTGAGGCCTGTGGAGCCTGAAAGTGACCAAGATGCCTTTTTTTCCTTCCTCCTTGACCACAGGCCCAAGCTTTCCTCGGGGTGCTTTTCACCAAGGAGCCCTACCTGGATGAGCAGAGAGCTGTGAAATATCTTTGGCTTGCAGCCAGCAATGGGGTATGCGATCTCCAGTGGACAAGCATGTTGGGGATGAAGCCTGATAAGAGAAGGGATTTTGGAACTGGTACTGAGTTCTTCTGTGCTTAGGAGATTGTTTGATAGGAGCCTTGGCCTGGCTTCAAGCCTTAGCGCTCACTGACTTACTGTGTGACCGTTGGGCAGTTGCAGTAGTACGCCAGAGCTGGCTTGCACCAGGCTGTGAGAGCTGTTGGCAGCTTAAAATCTGCAATGGTGGGAATATTTGCACCACAGAAATTGCTAAATGCCACAAAACAGGGCTTTTTCCCTCCTCCAGAGCCAGCTGTTCAACATTTACCAGCACACTACTGGGCCTGGTCACTTCTTGATTCAAACCTGTTTCCTCGTCTTTAAAATCAGCATAATAATGCTTGCCTTACCTGTCCAGTACTTCACAGGGTAGTTGTGAGGATCAAAATCTGACTGAGATAACTAACAGGTGTGACAGTGCTGTAAAACCTGTACACATGAAAAACGCATCATTACAAGTGATGGTAACCCAGGGAAATCAGAAGACGCATCAAGTGGAGACAGTAAACAGGGAACACTGCTCAGTTTGGGGTGGGTGGGGATGTCTGGTTGTCTGTGAACTGGGGTCATTGGCATTCAGACAATTCACATGTGTTCCATGAAGCATTAGTTCTCTGGAATGCTTGTAAGTCATAAGAGAAAAAAAATGATTAGATGGGTTTGGGAAATACTGAGTTAAACAGTTAACACAGGAAGTCTCAAAGCTTTATGTCACTGTAGATCACTGAAAAGGCCATCTGTAATTTGCTGTATTCCTCAAGTGTATTTGACCAGTATATCTTTTGAGTTGCATCTTGAAGGACCAGGAGTCTTGGATTAAATCAAGCAATATATGCGTGAACTGTAATCTCCCTACATAGGGGACTGCTGCTTCCTTTGTTTTCTGGCCAACACACTGATAGCATCATTGAACTCCTGGGCATCAGAATGCTTTTCCTTGTCTACTCTGTGTTGCCCAAAGTATCTATAGTAGCTGTCAAAAGGGGACCAATGTCACCAACAAGTGTCCACTGCTGTACCTGCCTTGCCTTGAAAGAGCCCCACAGAGCCTTCCAAAGTTGGGCAGGTCTGCACATCCATGTGCAGGGCAAGACTGTGGGCATGCTGGCCTGCTTTAATCAGACCAGCGTGCTAGCAGGAGAAATGCACAAAAGGATATCTGTCACCTGCTATGTGACGCTGTATTGGGACTCAGACCCCACACTCTTCCACCCCACAGGGAATTGTGTCTTTCTGGGTTTGTACTGAGCAGTGTTGCAGCGGTGGTGTTTTGGCCTTACGTGTGTCCACTGCTGTGTTGTAACCTAGTCTGTAGGCATGAGTCTGCCATATTTATTGGAGAGACTTTGGCCTGTGTGTTATAGAAGCAGGGGGAGAATGTGTAGACAACTCTTCCCAGAAATTTGACTGTGGAGGGTAGAAGAGAAATGGGACCATGGTTGGGAGTCAATAGTGTTTTGTTTTGTTTTTTTAATTGGGAGAGTGAATATGATTCGTATAGTGAATGTAAGCACTTTTCATATAGTGTATTTAATCCTTGCAACAACCTAATAAGGTAGGTGCTATTAGTATCCCACTTTATAGGTAAGAAAACTGAGGCACCACGAGGTAGAGTCACGTGCCTGAGTTAACACAGCTGGTAAGTGGTAGAGCCGTGATGGGAGCGCAGACAGTCTGGCTATGCAGCCGGACATCCAGCCTCTACCTGATCCTGTTCCTCCCAGGAGCATAGTTCTCAGTGAGAGGAGAGAGAATCGAGGATCCAGAGCTGGGGCAAAGAGCATAGCTTTTTTTTTTTGAGACGGAGTCTCGCACTGTCGCCCTGGCTGGAGTGCAGTGGCGTGATCTCAGCGCACTGCAACCTCCGCCTCCCGGGTTCACACGATTCTCCTGCCTCAGCCTCCTGAGTAGTTAGGATTACAGGTGCACACCACCACACCCACCTAATTTTTTTTTGTATTTTTAGAGACGGGGTTTCACTATGTTGGGCAGACTGGTCTCCAACTCCTGACCTCGTGATCTGCCCACCTTGGCCTCCCAAAGTGCTGGGATTACAGATGTGAGCCACCGCGCCCAGGCCAAGCATAGCTTTTTAAAGGAGAAGAGTTTCCTTTTCTGTCAGCCCTCCCAGGCAGAGATTCAGGAAGGCACAGGGCCTTTGGGAAGACAACCCTCCACCCTCGCCTCCTTGCTGTTTCAGGGCAACGTAGGAGCCCAACTCCCAGGTTTCCTATAACTGGGCTGAGTATTTCCTGTAGCCTTCCTTGTGCATGCTTTCAGCCAGCCTATGCAAGAGAAGCCTCCACACTGCCCTGGCTGGAATCTCCCCAGGTGGAGGGATCCCCCTCTCCTTTGTGTTGGGTGAGCTCTGAGCCTCTGGCATTTCGTAGTTGAGATCCCTTGCTATGGGGTGGGCCAGGACTGGGCCTTGACCCTGTGTGGATGAAGTCCCAGCATGCCTGACTTCACCTTCTTCCTCCCTTAGCATTTCAGTTCCTCATTCCTGCGTGTGTGTATCTGTTTGTCTGTCCATTTTCTCCTTAGGACTCACAGAGCAGGTACCACCTTGGAATTTGCTATGAGAAAGGCCTTGGTGTGCAGAGGAATCTGGGAGAGGCCTTGAGATGTTACCAGCAGTCAGCCGCTCTGGGAAATGAGGCCGCCCAGGAGAGGCTGCGAGCCCTCTTTTCCATGGAGGCTGCAGGTACAGACCCAAGTCCAAGCCAACAGGTTCATTCCCTGAGCTCAGTACTCTGTGACAGATAAGTAGGTAGCAGTAGTCTCTGGTCTCCTAGTCATTTCCAACCCCAGTGGTGGCTAAGAATGCAGATTTTGGGACGGGTGTGGTGGCTCACGCCTGTAATCCCAGCACTTTGGGAGGCCGAGACTGGCGGATCACGAGGTCAGGAGATCGAGACCCTCCTGGCTAACACGGTGAAACCCCATCTCTATTAAAAATACAAAAAAAAAAATTAGTTGGGTGTGGTGCGGACCCTGTGGTCCCAGCTACTTGGGAGGCTGAGGGAGGAGAATGGCGTGAACCTGGGAGGCAGAGCTTGCAGTGAGCCAAGATCGCGCCACTGCACTCCAGCCTGGGTGACAGTGCAAGACTCTATCTCAAAAAAAAAAAAAAAAAAAATGCAGCTTTTGGAGTCAGACAAACCTGAGTTTTTTTTTTTTTTTTTTTTTTTTTGAGATGGTGTTTCACTCTCGTTGCCCGGGCTGGAGTGCAATAGCGCGATCTTGGCTCACTGCAACCTCTGCCTCCAGGGTTCAAGCGATTCTTCTGCCTCAGCCTCTCAAGTAGCTGGGATTACAGGCACCCACCACGATACCCGGCTAATTTTTTGTATTTTTAGTAGAGTCTGGGTTTCGCCATGTTGGCCAGGCTGGTTTCGAACTCCTGACCTCAGGTGATCCACCCGTCTCGGCCTCCCAAAGTGCTGGGATTACAGGTGTGAGCCACCGCACCCAGTCAAACCTGAGTTTTAACCCCCACTGTCACTGAACTTGGACTCCATGGCTTTGTGCCTCAGTTTCTTCACCTCTAAAAATGAAGGTAATGGTAGCACCTCATTAAGTTGTCATAAGGATGAAATGAGATGACACTAAGGGACTTAGCACAGCCTGACAGCACAGTAGGTATTGAACAAATGGTAGCTGCTCTGATGATTTTCTAGGAGAGACAATATCCCAAGGTTGCCTGAATTACCCTTCTAGGGCTCTGAGAGCCCTGCTCACTCATGAGTCACTGGAGTTGGGAGTTAACAATGCCTGGGGAACCAAGCCCTTGAAGAAGTGCTGGCTCCAAAGTAGGAGTCCAAGAATATACAGCATGAGTAAGAGTTGCTCTCACCTCTTCTTGTAGCCCCGGGGCCCAGCGACCTGACAGTTACAGGACTGAAGTCTTTCTCCAGCCCATCCCTCTGCAGCTTGAACACCCTGCTAGCAGGAACCTCACGCCTACCACACGCCTCGAGCACAGGGAACCTTGGCCTCCTCTGCAGAAGTGGGCATCTCGGAGCCAGCCTGGAAGCCTCCAGCAGGGCTATTCCCCCACACCCCCACCCACTGGAAAGGAGTGTTGTAAGACTAGGTTTTGGCTAAGGTGAGATAAAACATAGTCACTGGTGCCTCTTAGGGGCCAGAGGGGGCAGGAGGTTGGATAACAAAAATAGAGCATCAGCAACCCTTTCCAGGTAGAAATTCCAGCGTGAATTCAGGTTCCCAAGCAATTTCACGTACATGGCTAGTAAGTGACTGATCTTTCCCCCCACTTGGTAGCCTCACAGATGAGTCTTAGATGCATTCACAGTCATTTCTGGTCTGTGCACCAAAGGATGCATTCAGTGACCTATGAAAAACCCTACTGAAGGGTCCAGAGACCCTGGTGCTCACCTTAGCCTTTGTCTTTGAGCAAATAACTTACCTTCTTCCTTCCTATGCCTCGGTTTTCTCACACTTAAATCTGTACTCCTGTTTGCCAATGTCTGATGTGTGTATCCCTGGTTCACAAGAAGATTTTAGGTGGTATTCAAATTAATATTTTCTATTTCAGTAGTTATGTATTTAATGTATAATATAAAAATATGACTAGCATATTGACCTGTAGTTTGACAGATGTTCTGTCTAGGATAAAGCTAACTGTAAAAAAATAGTGAATCAGTTTAAAGAAAAGCATAACATAAAAAAGTGGGCACAGATCCAGAGAGGTAGCAAAAATCACAGGGGTGGTTCCATGAATGGCTGACACTTAGGAAACTGAATTAGGCCATCCTCGAAACTAGCTCCACCATTCACCTCTGTTCATCCCCCATGGGCTCATAATCGTTTTCATTTCACCTTTGATTTGGAAGGAAGAAGTTTCTTGCCCAAATGCCTGGATGTGTCTACTTGACTTTCAGAACTTCTCACCTCAGCTCTAAAGATGGAGCCTGTGGGTTCTCAGAGAGATATCACAACTTGAGTCCCAAAGAAGAGGCCAGTTACCCACCCACCTTCCCCCAAACCCTAAGCACCTGCGCCAGTACAGTCAAGAAGAGGAAAGTGTGTGAAGACTCAGGTCTGGCTCTGCCACTTGCCTGGCCATGTCACCTTGAAGCAGTGACCTGACTCCCTATATTGTTTCCTCAGTTGTAGACCAAAGGCAATGGTGTCTGCCCTCCTACCTTATAAGACAAATGCAAGGGCATTTCACCACAGAGAGGACCTTTGTGCTCACTTTGGCCCAGGAGGCAGTGATGCTCATGGTTGCATGACTTTATGAGTCGCTGGGCCAGAATGAGGATCTGGGCTTCCTGACTCCTGGCCCAGAGTTCTTGTCCATCAGTTCCCACTGCAATTTTATGTGAAAGCATTATGACTGTCCTACCCATGGGAGAGTAAATGTAGATTGAACGCTAGGAGTCTTAAAGCGTAGATTTAAGTGTAGATTTTGAGGTCCCCCTTTGGGAAACGTGCCAGAAATGTCTAGGTGTTTAATAAAACAGATACTGGATTATCTCATCACTCTTGCCCTTGAGTATGTTGGGAAGAGCCAGGGAGACGGGCAGGGGGAGCCGAAAGCTGAGGCTCTGTCCTCATCTCTAAACTCTAAACTCTCCATTAACCAATTTAAAGGACCTTAAAAGCTTCTCCAAGAGAGAGACTTAGGAAAAAAAAAAGATTTCTGAGTCAATGCTAATGAGTCCAATTACTGAATTTGTGAATAGCTATTCCCTGGCTTCTGGATGTTAGCCCAAGTTGAATAGCATAGATGTGGTTGAGGGTGGGGGCTGGGAGGGATAGAGGGCCCACCACCCACAATCCCATGACTGTGTGAGTGGAGACCAAACAGCTCGGCCAATTCAAAGGCAAGAAGATTTGAGGGGGTAAAGTTGTCCACGTTTCTCCCTCTCTGCTTCCCACCCCACCTCTCTCAACTTCTAAATGGTCCTGCCACACTTTGCTAGCACCTCCCTTTCACCTGGGGAGCCCAAGCGTCCTCTAGCTCCAGCTCCTCGCCTGCTCCCTGCCTCCTTTTTAGGGCTGCCCTGCACACTGGCTCACCACTTTTGGACCCTGCACATGGCCACCTTCCATAGATGGCACTCCTTGGGAGCAGGGTCCTTGTTCTTTGTATTCCAATGTCCCCAGCACTGAGTGCAAGGCCCCGTGCAGGGTAGGAAACCTGAGGTTTCAAGCTCAGGGTTTTAAGCTGTGCAGTGCACTAAGCTCTCTGCCAAAAAACAAACAAAAAAAGGTTTCTGTGGTTAAATAAGTTTGGGAAACGCTGCACCAGACGTCCCCTTTTTATAGATTCACAATACACATCAGCATATTTGAGGTTCCAAGAAGTTCTCCAGTAAAGAACTTGGTTAACCCAATGTTTTCCCTCACTGAGTTGAGCCCAGAGCCCGTTTCCCTACAGATTGCTTTTGAGCCTTCCTGGGGCACCCTCTGCGTGAAATGTCACTGTGTGCCCTCCCTGTGGAGCCCCACTCCCCAGCCTCCTCCCATCTGTGGTCATTTTGGATTTTCTGACTACTTCCTTCTAGCCATAGCTGGGGCCGAGGGCTGGTTCACAGTCTGGCCACTGGGCATCCTGTGGTGAAGGCCAGATGCAGCCCTCCCTGAGTGGCTCTCCCTCCCACTCAGTCACTACTGAGCTAAATACTGATTGAATCTGGGGTGCCAAAGGTTGGGGGTAGGATATTTTTAAGCTCTCCAATTTAAAAAGGAAGGGCCTCTCATGTGGAAAGGGAAAGATTTCAGAGTCATGAGAAAGGTGTTGTCAAGGGACCAAAAATCCTTGGCTGTTCAGTCACTGCGGTCTTGATCCAGCCCCAGGGGGATGGGCTTCATTGGCAGAGCTGGGGACTGCTGTGCTTTTGCCATTAAAATTCTGTTATTAATGACTCATCATCAGTGCCCCAGAGGAAGTGTGAGAGGACGAGAGGGAGGTGCCTCCCATCAGCAGGGCCAGCCTGGGTCAGGATGCTGGGTTAAAGCCCGGCGCCCTCACCAATGAGACCTCTGTGGGAAGCTCTACTGCCTCAGTTTCCCTATCCAGAGATGCTGTTTTCAGGGAGTCCTGACACTATGATGGGAACAAGGCTATTTGGTTCACTATATCATTAGTGCTAATATAGTGTGGGGCACTCAGATGTTCAGTAAATATACATTCAACAAATAAGTGAGTGATTATACTCAACTCCACCCACTCAATGCCCAGCACCAAGCCTACCCAGCACATAGTAGGTACTTTAAGTGATTTGAATGAATAATTTTAAATAACTTGAATGAATAATTCTGTATTGCCCCCACTTGCCACCTATACACACACACACACACACACACACACACACACACACACACACACACACACACACACACACACACACACACACACACAGTTTCCTGTGCTGCTTCTGGCACTTAGTAATTGTTCAATAAACACAAAATGTTTCTTGCATGAGTGTTTCTGATCATGTCCTACTCCTCCCACATTGTACCCAAAATTTAGTAGGAGCTAGAAAATGCTTATCTATTTTCTAGGTACACACTATGTGCCAGGCCAAGCCTCTCCCTCCTCCTGTCCTCTCTTTTTTGGGATTTGGTTCTCTCCAGAGTTTCAAAGGTAGTGGTTGCCACATCACTCTTATTTCAGCCAGAGAACAGGCAGGGTCAATGAACTACCAAACTGAAGTTGGGTGACAGACAAGGCAGCTGCCTGTCAATCTCTGAGCTGCCCCCAGGCTCTGAGTGAGCACTGCATTGCACTCCTGGTGCTGGAGAACGGCTGACTATTGATTTAAAAAATGTCCCTCTATGCTTTCCAAATTAAGACGACATGTAACAGTGCTTGCTGGCTCGCCTGCTCCCTCAGTCTCCCAGGAGACAGAGCCCATCTTGGTGGAAACTGTTTTGAGTATGTCCAAAGTCTCAGCTTTGACATCTTGGCTGATGTCAAGAAGTTTCTGTAACCTTCCTGTTCAACACACCCAGTTCTGTCACCATAGATAGACACGGTCTCACTCTGAGCTTGTTATTGGGAAAGGTGCTGGTATCAGCTCATCAGGAGGGGATACATGGTGCGGGAGAGAACACTGTCCCTCACGTACATACACCCCCATTCTGATCAAAGTTCAGAACAGGAGCAGCTCTACCCATGAGTTCTCCAGGTTCTGCAGGGAAGGCAGGGCTGAGGGCTGACCTAGAGGATTGTAGTGCTTCGTAATCTTAATTGGGCCCGAAATCTCTTCGAGAATCTGATCTAAGCACCTACTTCTTTCCATAGAAAAAATGCATATCCTCCCAATTTTGCATGCAGTTCAGCAGGTTCATAGATCCTGAAGTCCAACCAAGGACGTCAGATTAAGAATCCTTGATGTATTAAAAAGACCACCATACTAAATCCCAGATCCAAATCCTGATTTGAGCAAGCACTCAGTTAAGTGTCTTAATTTGGAAAGCTCTCCCCCACAAACCTGCCAGGTGGCCTTGGGCAAGTCATCTGCCATTTCTTTCTATATTCTTGGCTATAAAATGAAGAGTTGAAATAGATAAAGTTCAGACTCCTTATGACAATTGCCCATGTCTGTGGATGTTTAGATAGTATCTTAAAGCAATGCTGCGTAACCTTTTAAAGGTCAAGGTTTCCTCTGAGAATCTGATGAGAATTTTGTATCTTCTGCCTAAAAAAAAGCCTAGACACAAAGTTTTGCCTAGTATTCAGGGGGCCCAAGGAGTACAGATTTAGGGCTTTTGAACTAGAATGATGCAATGGTCCCATGTGTCTAGTGATCCAGTTGCCAGCTATAGTTCCAGCTTCCTCAGGTCACCTCCCCCTGTCCACTCTCTTCTCTCTACCCTCCCAGCATCTGCTCTGCACTGAAAATCTGCTGGTAACTGGGAGGTCACCATGGTCTACTCCAGTACTGTGGTTCTCAGACTTTGCTTTTACATAACAGAATCTTTCTTTCTAATGAAGTCCTACCTGGAGCTCCAATATGGATAAAAGGGGCCTCTGAAGCATTCATTGACACATTTATTCATTCATACATCCATTCAACAGGTATTCATCAAGTGTTGCTTTGTGGCAGGCACCTGGCTGGTCAGGCTGGAGGCCCTGCCTGCCTGCTTGGTTTCCCCCAGCTTCTCTCACTGGCCCACAGAACCCAACAGTTCTGTGATCCAGCTGAAAATCACAGATTCTGTAAGTAGATCACTCTGGCCTAGAGTGAGGTGAGGAGAAACTCTGCCCCTGAAACTCATAACTTTGGGGAGCCTCATTTTCTTCATCTGTAAAATAGAATAATGATACCACACTGTATTCCAAGTATGTATGATGCCCATTATCCCTAGTTGGGAGTGTGATTGGCCCATTTCTGTGAACAGTGAACATGAGCACTGAGCTCCAAGAAAGGACAAAAAGAGGAGCAGATAGAGGAACTTTTGCCTGCAGTGTCCAGGAGAGACCCACACTATTTAGCAGCTAGCTGATTGGCTGCTCGGAAATTTCCAAGGAAATTATAAAGCTGAACCTTGGGAAAATATCTGCTATTTCTTCCCTCCCCCATCCCCTGGAAGGCTGGCTGCTGTCAGTGCCGATTTCATAGACCCAGTTCACACAGTGTCCTCTGGGATTCACAAGCCTGAACCTGCAATGACAGAGGAAGGTTTACCCACAAATGGGGTTGGGAAAGATGACATCCGCACTTGAAGAGCTACTTGTTGGGAAAGAACAGGGGCCTGCATCAGTTCAGATCCAAGTTCCTTTCGCCTTGTGCTTGGGAATGTAGAGAGGTGCGGGCCTGCATGGCTTTGGAAATGTTTCTTTCGACAGTGTTTCCCGAGGGAGCTCGGGCAAGTTCACTGCTGCCAACAGCTCACCTCCAGGGCCTTTCCTTCTCCTCTCCTTGGTTGGCAAGCTGGTGTCAAGGTTGAAGGCATGGGTTTTGGTGTTGGGCCAGCCTGGGTCCAAATCCTGGCTCTGGCTCTACTCCCTGCTTGATCTTGGGAAAGCCACTTGACCTCTCCAAGCCCCATATCCATGTCTGTGAAATGGGGTTAATAATACCTCCCTCCCAGGATTGTTGGAAAATCTAATTAAATCCTACTGTAAAGCCTGGTGCCTGGCTCATGTAAATGCTTTATAAATAGTTGTGCTTTCTTAGCTCTAATTTTGCAGCTGAGAAGCAGATTAGTTGGTAACAGTGACAGGGGAACAGGGTTAAGAGCACACATGTCTGCTATTTGTGTACCTGTTACTGTGTACCAAGGTGCCCCACTCCTGTCCAGGCCCAGTGTGACAGTCTTGCCAGGGATTGGATGACAAATAACCCTCACTCTATTATTCTTCCCTTCTCCCTCTTGACAGGTGCAAACAGGAGAATGAATCACTGCTTTTCCTTTATTGGTAGGTCAGACAGCATTTCCTGGCACCCCAGGGTACAGCCCCCGACTCCTGCTACCCAAGAAGGCCATCCTTTCCTGCTTGTGATACTCCATGGCATCTGTTCTGCCAGAGGACTGACCCTTTGTGCTCCACATATGTTTTGCCAGGAAACACTTATCTCAGCCACAAACCGTCCCTGTCCTCCAAAAGACTCAGAGCTGCTTACAGGGGGCTGCTTTGATCAGTTAGCTGTTAGTCCTGGGGCTCCTGCCTCCTCTGTGGGGGTAGCATCAGTCACCCTAAAGTTCTCAGGCCGCCACTAGCTAGTGAGTTACAAGATTTTAGAAACCAGCTCATGTCCACAGATCCTCAGGCCCCTGGTTCTTGGATCCAGAGGCGTCCGAGGTATGTTCACAGGCACCTGCTGCTGCTGCTGCCTCTGCTCCTGCCCTCAGTCCCCGTCTTTCCACCTGGGTCCCCTTGCACTTTCATGCCTGAGGCCGCACTGGTGGCCAAGTCTAGACTGAGGGTCCTCCCGCAGACTGAGAGCCGCCGCAGCGCCTCGGAGGCGGCCTCCACAGGCATGCTGGAGCGCTGTTCCAGCAGCATCTCCAGCAGTGAGCTCATCTCCGAGACAAAGGTGCTGGCCAGCCTCGTGCCTGTTGGGCTCAGCTCCGGTGCCTCTGCCTTGCCGAACGTCTGGAAGGTCCTCGGCTCCTCTGTGGCTGCAGCATCCGGGGAGATCACATTGTCACGGTAGTTGGTGGTGAGGGGCAAAGACAGTCTCGCCATCCAGGCCGGGTCAGGGGCACTCAGCCGATCCAGGGCCAGACCTGTGGGGGAAGGAGGGGACACAGTGAGGGCCAGGCTCTGGGAAGGGCCAGGCGGGTGAGGGTGGGGCAATGGGCAGGGCAAGGGCAGTGGACAAAGGAGGGAAGGGAAATGGCGGGGGACAGACAGAGTGGCCAGACAGGGACAGGAAGGAAGAGGCCCTGACAGGGAAGCTCCCTGGGTAGGAAAGCAGTCGACTGACACACCCGGGCGAACCAAGTGGGGAAGCAGCAGGAGGAGGAGAAGGCCTAGAAGTAGAAATTTGCCTTTTTCTGAAGAATTTCCCAATCTGGGCGTGTGTTTCCAGTCTCAGTGTCTTTTATATTTCATCCAGGATTTTTACTCCTCAGGGCGCCTTCTCCCCTCGGGGCTCCACTAGCTGAGGATGGAGGGAAAATCCCCTTTCTTAGCCAAGGCTGGAGTTCCTGACTTGGCGCTGCTTTTTGTTCCCATCCGTAATAACAGGGACCACATATTAGGTACTTATGGGATGAGCAATTTACATAATTATTTCATTTAACTTCCACACAAACCTTTGAGGTCAAGAGTATTATCCCCATTTGATGGATGAGGAAACTGAAGCTGAAAGAAGTTAAGTCACACATCTGCTAGGCAACCAAACCTCAATTCAATGCCAGGTCTGATGACTTTGAAGCCTCCCTATGATGGCACCACCCTACCCTCTCTCTGAAGAGCTGGCCCTTCCTCCCCCTGGATACTACAGGTGCCCAGCTGGGGCCTCTGGAATTCCCAGGCTACCTAAGGTCTGCAGTGTTACCACCTGGCCCCAGATCCTCAAATCCTCCTCAACATCATCTCTTAAGCTGCTGGAACCCTGGCCTAGAGTCAGGCTGGGGAGGGGCTGCCTGTCCAAGGGCTGTCCCAGGAGAGGGACTGGGGTAGTGGCAGTGGCAAGTCAGCCTGGTGGCTGGGGATTCAAAAAACTGGCCCCTACATTTGCAATGCCACAGTCACACTTCTTTTCCCATCCCTTTATCAGAAAATCCTGTCTCAAGAAACCAGTCCCAGGCCTGATGGTAGAGACCAAGCCAGAGGAAAGAAATTATAAGTCTTGTAGTTAAGAAACAGTGTCTTAAAAAAATTAAAAAAAAAAAAAAAGCACAACATCTACTTAACATTTATCTAATGTTTGCCTAAGGTGAGTTACTTTAAAATCTGCGCACAGAATAAAAGACTGGAAGGAGATATGTCAAAATGTTAACTGAAATTACCTCTGGGCAGAAGCAATCCATTCTCTTTTGTTTATCTATGTTTTTCTATATTAACCAAATACTACTTATGTAATTTGAAAAAGTTATTCCAAAGTACGTGTAGTCATTTATTGAACTGATAAATGAATCTCTGTCCTGCATTCTGGACTGTGCAGGTTGTGAGACAGTGTTGGGCTCCTGCCCTACTGGATCCTTGGGTTTAACCCCATGCCTGGGACTTAGTGAATGTTTGTTGAATGATTGAATGAACATAAATATTAACCTTCAACATTTGGGAAATGCAAACCTTAGTTTCTTGAGACTCTGAGGCTATAAGGTTGGATGGAACTCTTGGTGTTATAGAATCAGGCCTTTCCTTTTACACGGGTCAGAGAACTTCAGAAGGAGTGAAGCTTGGAATGAGAAAATCACTGGGGCGTATGAGAACAGCTGAAAAGTGATGCTGAATTCACCCAGCATCACCCACCAGTTCTAGCTGCAGGTGGGCACTGGGCCAACCCGGGTTTGATTTCCCAGCTTTGCCGCTTAGGGGCAGTGTGTGTGACCTTGGGAAAATGGCTTAACCTCTCTAAGCTCCCGTTTCCTCTTAGGAAGTGGTGAGACAGTAGTACTTATCTTGTGGAGTTGTTGTGACGTTCAGTGAGTTCATGCAACCAGTAAAACATTATCATGGTCACATTCTCAAGTGGGGCAATCTGAATCTGATGCAGCAAATCTGAAGCAATCTGAAGCAGATCTGAAGCAGCAAGATCCCAGTCTCCCCATGGCAGTCCAGCCTGTGAGCAGCAAAGGCTTTTCTGCCCCTCCTCTTTCCTTACCCCCAGCTCCTTACAGTGCCCCTGTGTTCAGTACCCTTTGTGCTGTGGGCAAGCAGGACCGTGTGGGAACTGACCCCACAGGTTCCAGCCAGAGCTGACCAATAGACATAGAATCCAAAGCTGTATCCCCCAGCCATACATAGCTATTGAGCGCTTGAAATATGGCCAGTATGGCAGAACAGAATATTTTATTTTATATAATTTTAATTCACTTAAATTTAAATAGCCACATGTGGCTAGTGACTACCTCATTGAACAACACAGCTCTAAAATTTAGAGCCACACTGCCTGTGTTAATAACCATCCACGAGCTGCACAACCTTGGGCAAATTATCAAACACCCCTGACCCTCACATTTTTCCTTTATGAAATGGAGATAATGAATAGCCCCTATCTCATAAGATTTTCTCATGAGGTACTTAGAACAGGGCCTAGCACATAGAAAGTGCCCAATAAGCGTCAGCAATATTTTTTTAACCAAGGAAAGAGAAGTCCCTGCCGTACCTTCAGTGTGTCTGCAGCCAGATGGAGCACATGAGAAACAGTGTTAACTACATAGATAGAAAACCACAGCACAGGGATGGTCCGCCGTGGGGTGTGTTACCAAAGGAGGCTGACCATTGTCCACAGCAGGCGCGGGGGGCGCTAGCAGATTCTTGAATTCAAGTTCACATTATGTATTTATTGTCAAAGCTAATTATTTCTCTGCAAAAAAATCTTTCTGTTTTCATTGCAATTGTTAGCATATTAAAGAGTTGACCTGGTTCCCAGGGTGAAAGGGTATTGAAACACACCAAACGCAAATGAGTGGTAAGAAGTCCATAGAGGACAGGCTGGCTCAGGGTTTGGCACCCCTTCGATCACTGGTGAGCTGGGTGACTGGGAAGGCTACTTGATTTTTTTGAGCCTCGGTTTGCTCATCTGTAAATTCGAGGTAATAATTATCTACTTGAGGGGATTGGTTGGAGGCTTAAATGAGATCATGTACATAAGATGCTTCCCCAGTGCCTGGCATGTTCACTATTCTTACAATGATTTTTAAAATGAATAATCAACGTAGGCCAGGTGCCTACTTTGGCTTTGATTACAGGTGGCTCATGCCTCTAATGCCAGCACTTTGGGAGGCTGAGGTGGGTGGATTGCTTGAGCCCAGGAGTTGGAGACCAGCCTGGGCAACAGGTGAATCCCCATCCCTACAAAAAAATAAATAAATAAAAAATTAGCGAGATGTGGTAGTGGTGCTCACCTGTAGTCCCAGCTACTTGGGGGGCTAAGGTGGGAGGATCACCTGAGCCCAGGAGGTCAATGCCGCAGTGAGCTGTGATCACGCTGTGATCATGCCACTGTACTCCAGCCTGGGTGACAGAGCAAGACCCTGTCTAAAAAAAAAAAAAAATCAAAGTAGAACCCGGTCTTTAAAATACTTTCTGAGGCTGCAAGGGTGCAAGGGAAGTTAAATGTTGCTGATGTTCCTCCACAGAAACAGAATGGCTTTTCCCTGCAGTGGATTGGAGCAGAACTCTGAAGCCTGGACACCATGGGGCAGAAGTAAGGTGACTCTAGGGGGTCCCTACCTGTGCTGGGGTCCAGCAGACTTGACAGCTCTTCTTCTAGCAGTTGCTTCACAGAGAGGTCCTCTTCAGGATCCAAAGGCCCTTCCTCTTGTTCTGGGTCTGTCTGGCCTCCAGCCCTTGCACTTGGGCCATCTGTGTCTGGGATTGCACTCCTGCAAAAGAAACCAACCAGTCCATGGGTAGGGACATTCCCGTATAGATTCATTCATTCATGCCCATTCATGTTTGCATTCATTTACCCGTATAGGGAACTGGATACACAGCCTGGCCTCTAGAGTCAGACCAACCTGGATCATGTGATTCCCGCCCTCCTCTTACTCTGTTTCCTCATTTGTAAAATGGGAGTAATAAATAACACGCACCTCACGGGGTGTTGTGAGGGTAAAATGAGATGTTGTAGGTAAAGGGGCCTACCACAGAGCCTGGCACATTGTAAGCACTCAGCAGACAGAAGTGAAGATGAGTTCATTGATATCATTCTCATTGCCCCTCCCATGCCTAGGCGTTGCCTGGCACACAGGAGGAGTTTAGTAAACCTCAGTGGAGCCAGTGCAGCCGTCCATCCATCCGTAGGAGAAGAGCTCCAGCAAGGCTGGGATTTTTGCCTGTCTCATTCCCTGCTCCCTCACTGATGTTCAGAACAGGGTGTGGCACACAGTGGGTGCTGAATCAATACTTAATGAGTGACTGAACATTCCTTCCTCCCTACTTTAGGCCAAATCCTAGGCCAGAAGAGCAGACCTATGGAGGGTGCAGCTGGAGTGAGGCAGCCTAAAGCTGCTCAGAATCTGCTACCTGCACCCCAGTCTCCTGCTGTCTCCATCCTGGTCCCTCTCTCCCATAGACACTTGGGGACAGGCCTGGACCCTCATCCCAGCAGGTGGGAAGGCTCCCTGAGGGGTTTTAAGGCGTAGGAGTCCTTCTGTTTGTTTGGTTTTTTCCCCTGTAGCCATTTCTGCTGCCGTGAAGAAATGAGCAGGGAGATGGCAAGTGTGTGGGTGATAATGACAACTAATGTTTTTGAGCAGTGAGTCTGAGTCAGGCCTCATGCGATGCAAGGTCCATGCACCGTCTCCTTCAAACCTTCCACACCTGTAAGGGGTTCTCTTTAATCACCCCATTGTACAAATGAGAAAACCAAGACTTGTGAAGATTTTGCAGGTTTCCCAAGGTCCCCATAGATTAAGAGATAAAGCAAGAATTCAAATCCAGGCCAGTGTGACTCTGGAGTGTGTGGACTCACCCCTGCAGTACACTACCTCTCACCATCCTTGTAAAAAGAAGCTGTAAGTTGTCAGGGCAAGAGCACTGATGCAGGAGTCAGGAACTCTGAGAGCTGGTCCCAGCCTTGCCACTCACTTGTTGCATGACCTTTAGCAAAATTGCTTCAAGGGGAAAGGAGGTAGCATTGTGCATCCACCTACTATGTGTCAGTTGCTGGGCTATGGGCTTAGAATACAATTGATCATGAAATCCTCACCCCATTACCACAAGGGAAATGGGATGGCTTCTGTTTTACGGATGGGGAAACTAAGGTCCTGAGAGGTTATCTCACTTGCTCAAGTTTACATAGCTGGTTTGAATCAAACTACTCAGAGCCTCAGTTTCTCCATCCATAACAAGAAGTTGGATTTGATGTTCTCTTAAGGTCTCTTCAATTCTAGGATTGCCCAAAGGGACACGCCCACACAGCCATGTCTTTAGTGGGGAGCCTTCATATTATGTTTATGGGTCAAGGGAAAGAGAGGTGACAGTTACAGATATAAAGGCAATTTACAGCACCTCTGTAATCGGGACAAATACAGTCTCAGGGATGAAGTCATTTCCTTGGTGACTACTGTATTGATAGTATTTATCAATACAGCTAGTTAGTCCTACAGGACTTCTAGGTCCTGTAAATACTATCAATACAGTTACCACACAACCAAGCCTCCCAGGGTGGGAGGATGGATGCTGTCTGCTGCACCCTCCCAGGGGACCGGTGTCTGGCATATGCTCACCCTTCCTCACTCACAGAGGCTGCAGAGATGAGGGGCAGCCAGTAGGGGCCTTGTGGGGGCTACGTGCTGCTTACCTACTGCCTCCTGGCTTGGCCAAGTACTTATTTCCTCGGTGGTTTGGTTTGGGCTGGAATTGGCCCTGATGCAGCAAGGACAGCAGCTGGGAGATTTGCTACAAGACAGGAAAAATCTGTTGACTCCACACAATTCCGACTCAGCACACTTCCTCGCCGGATGTTTCCCTCAATGCCGGTGCTTTCTTTTTATAGTCTTTCCTCTGGCTTCAGATGTTTGTGTGATCAGATGGGGGATGGTGCCCAGTGACAGAGACAGGGACCTGGGCGGGCAGGTCCCCTGCTCTGTCGTGTCACCCCAGGACCTGAGTGTCTGAAGGAGAGCAAGAGGACCCTCTGGGGGTCCTCATACTCATTCCTCTGAGTGTCCTGCGCCTGGTGGACTCTGAGAGATAGGGGTGAAAAAGGCATTTCCTGACCATCAATTTGTTGTTACTTTGATAAAGATTATCTTGAAGAGTTATGTTCCCCTTTAGCAGTATTTGGACATTCGGCCAATTTTTGTTGACCAGATAGATGTAAGACTATGTTGTAGAGAAGGCAAAATGGTGTCATTGAATTACTCATTTATTCATCTTTTCATTCATTCAACAAGTACTTAATAAGTGCCAGGCAGGTTGGTTGCTATGGGAGTAATAAGGAGGAGGAGACCCAGCTGCTGCCCTCAGCATGGTCACATCTGTCAGGATGTGAAGGTTGCAGGCAGCCCCACAGGGAGGCTGGCTGGAGATCAGGGCAGCGAAGAGTGTTTACCACAGGGGTTGCCTCTAGGCGTAGGGCAAGAGTGGGGGCTCTGTGGGAGCAGAGGGCCCCTAGCCCAACTTGGAGCAGGGAGGAAGCAGGGGGGTGGTACCGGATTAAGTTAATTCATTCATTTCAACAGATGTTACTGAGTTCATACCACATGCCAGGCACCTCTGCTGAGACCCAAAGGCTCCATAGGAGTTTGGCAAGTGGGAAGAGAATAAAGATCTGGGTAAGGGGTGGGGAGGTTTTCAGGCAGAAGCACTGCACGCTGAAAGGCTGGAAGAGAAGGTAGAGTTTCACAAAGACTGGAGAATGGAGTAGGGGATGGGTGAGATATCAGGGCCAGACCCTATAGGCCACTGGGAGGGAGAGGCAACAGATCAAGTCCTGGGAGGCAGAGTTCTAGTTCAAGGCCATTTGTAGCTTATTGTATAGCATTAGACAGGTTTTTAGACCTCCTCAGACCTCAGTTTCCTCATCTCTAATAGGGGGCTAGAAATACCCACACAACCTTCTTCTCAGTGTTGTCAGGATTAAATGGTTTGAAAAAGTTAAAAATCCTCTGCAAAAGCAAGGAGTTTGGACTGTTATTCCTAGAAACACTGCTTCCACCTCCTGGATCCAACCCCATTCCTCCCTTAGGAGGTCCACCATGCCCCTCCGTGCAGCTTGAGGTAGGAAGTGTCAACCTCAGAGGAGAGTTGGAAGAGGAGATGGCCAGGACTGGAGTTTCACTGTGACTTGGGAGACTCAGGGTCTTATTGCCTGCCTCAGGGAAGATCCCACCTCCCAGCCCAGGCCCAGAAGCCCTCCTAAGATACCTGCCACCCTTTGCTCAAGTGACAGCTGCCATTTCATGACATGACTCTCTACATGCCAAGCCCTATGCTGAGCACTGTCATTCAGGGTCACTTCACATTTACAGCACAGACTCAAATCAGTCAGACTCAGGTTTAAATCCTAAATATGTCCCTGCCCCAGTTCCCATCAGTGTGGCCTTGAGGAATTAAGCATTCTGAGAAAATTACTCAGTTTCCTCAAAAGTAAAAAAAGTGCATATTAATGAGACCCAGGTCATATGGTGGGTTACGAGGTTTAAATGAGCTTATTAATAAATCCCATGATAAACAATGATTGTCCAGTGGTATATAATCTCATTTAATTCTTACAACAGCCTAAACGAAGAGATACCATTATGGCCATTTTGCAGAGGTGGAATTGGAGGCTCACAGGGGCTACACAGAAATTAGTGGGAAGGCTAGAATTTACACTCAGATCTGACTCTATGTGCTGCTGGAAAGATATGAGCATTGGGCAAGTTGCCTCTTACCCTCAAGTTGATCCCAAATGGGCACCTTTCTTTCTGTCACCTCAGCGGGGTCACCCGCAGGGCCTATTCTCTGTTGTCCTGTCTACCAGCAGCCAGCACAGTGTTCAGCACAGAGTTTATCCAAAAAGCACCTGATAAATGGATGGATGAATGGAAGGATAAATGAATGGTTGGCTCCGGCAACCTCTGGGTCTGCACCGATCCCAGGGCAAGATTCCTAAGAGAACAGCTGGGCCATCTCCAGGTGGCTTCCTGAGGAGGGAATAAGGGAAGGAAACTGTGTTTTGCTTCACAGGAAACCTGAGCTGATGGCCTGGCCAAACAGAAGTGTGCCTTGGGCGGGCAGCCTGGCACAGTGAAAATATCTGAGGTTCACAGAAGCAGATATGGGTGTGAGATCAAGCATCATCCCTGGAAAGGTTTCCCCACTTGTGTCTAGAAAATCCCAGGTCCTTAGACATTTCGTTACTCATCATCCCATTTAGCCCTCACACTCTAAGGAGGCAGACACAGGGTAAGTTTGGTCTCATAATCCCCATTTTATAGATGAGGAAAATGAGGCTCAGATGTTGAAGGACGTGTACAAGGTTGCCCAGCTGCTAAGTGGCTGTGTTGAAATCTGAACTCCAGTCTGCCTAACTGCAAAGTTCTAAGGTTATTTCCACTGCCCCATCCTGCAGGCCCAGCCAGAAAGCTCTGGGGTCTCAGACAAATTATTTGCAGCACCTGGGTTTGGGTGCAATGATGCCTATGCTGGCCTTCTTCATAGGGAGGTTGCCCAGATGAGATGAAGGCAGGCAAAGAGTGGAGATGGAGAAGTGCTTTGAGGAAGTAATAGTGATAAGTTGCTGAGTACTGACTACATGTCAGATGGACACTGTTCTACAGGCATTAAGAGCATTCACTCATTTTATTTTCAAGCAAACTTAGAAGATGGGTGCTGTTAACATAGGCATCTTCAACAGAGACATTAACTTCCCCTGTGGTTCAGAGCTAGGAAGAAGTGGAGCCAGGACTTGAACCCAGGCAACCTTGCTCAAAGCTTATACTCTTAATCACTACCTTTGCTGTGTGTCTACTTGTGAGGCACCATAAATGCCTTATAGGAATTAATTGATCAAATCCTCTGGACAACTCTACAAGGTAGACACTCTTACTATCATTTCTAATTTACAGATAAGACAACTAAGGCCCAGAGACAGTAAGGAATTTGCCTAGGATCACACAGCTGAGTTCAGCCGATCACAAAGCTGTGCCCTGAACCATTGCTACCCAAAGCATCAGAAAGTGCCAGGTGAGCCTAAGGAAGAAACATGAGGACTGTGCAGGTTATAGGGGTGTCTGATTCTGTTTTTGGTGGCCCAGGAGTGACCAGAGAAAGAGCTGCCCATGCCCCAGGTACCTGAACAGGAGGAGAATCCACAGTGAGCTCCTCCACGGGGTTCCGCTCGGCGAAGGCAGCCACAGACAGCCGGACCAGGCTCCGCAGGATCTGACGGGGTCCTGATTCTTTCTCAGGGGACACTTTGCCATTGAGATGTCGCTGCCGTCTCAGGGTTGCAGAGGAGGCTGGTGGGCTCTGTGGGGCCTCCTCACTGCCCTGGTCTCCAGCCAGCCTCCCTGTGGGGCTGCCTGCAACCTTCAGAGGCCTGGAACGTGGCTGGCCTGTGGCAGGCTGGGGCTCGGGAAGGTTCAGGTTCTCCCGGGAGGCATTCCTCTGCCTGGGATGGTTGAAAAGGAGGTTGACCGTGTCTTGCAGCACCTCTCGGCTCTCTGTCGGTGCTCCCTGGTTGCCTTGATTACGCAGTGTCCTGTACAGGGTCGGGGTGAGGTGGAAGGGGGCCTGTAGGCAGGGGTCCCAGCCTGCTTCCATCATCGCCTCCTTGTCCACGTCTTTGTGGGACTGCCCGACTTCACAAGGCTCACCTGCCTGACCCCTGAGCACAGGCACGAGGTGGATGTCCGCCTTCTGAATGTGTTTCTGGGGCCTCTTGGGCTGCTGGCGGTAGGTGGACTCGGCCTCCCGACAGTTGTAGGCCCTGTTGTCCTTCTTCTCTGTCCGGCAGATGGACATGAACAAAGCCAGAATCAACCCGAAGATGCCCAGCAGTACAGCCAGGCAGATCACCGTCAGCATCGACATGCTCAAGGCCCCAGGCTTGCGGGCTGAGTCCCTCAGGTGGTCCACACTGGTGACAAACATGACCCTCAACAGGGCTCGGGTCTGTAAGGGGGGGCTTCCCTGGTCCTCTACTACTATCTCCAGCTCCCACTCACTCCCAATGAGGCTGCTGGCATTGGTGACGTTGACGGACAGCTGCCCCTCATGGGGGTTGAGGATGAAGAGGTGGGCTTCATTTCCACTGCGGATGCTGTAGAGGGGTTCTCCATTTGCCCCCGAGTCTGCATCTCTTGCCACGATGGTTGTCAAAAGGAATGGCCGGGAGCTGTGAGGGGCCAGTGGAGGTGTGTCAGTGCCTGCTGGACCCAAGCCATTGGGAGTCTCGATGGGCACCAGCAAGTGGCCTGTGGAGGCATTCACAAGCACGGAGAGGCTGGCTTTTCCATCGCTGAGCACAGGCTGGACCACCTCTGGGGCATTATCATTGGCATCCAAGAGGCTGACCCACACAGAGACACTGGATGCAAGCATGGGTTGCCCGCTGTCCTCTGCGATCACCTGGAACTCAAAGCCGGCCATCTCTTCATAGTTCAGTGACCTCTGAGCAGTGACCTCTCCTGTGTTGGAGTCAATAGCTACTAAGTGAGCAACTGGGGAGTCCTGGATGCGGTATGAGACTTTTCCATTAATGCCCAAGTCTGCATCATGAGCCTTGATGGTAATGAGGTGAAGAGAGGGTAAGTTGTTTTCCCGCGTGGAGACTTCATACCTGCTTTTCTCAAACACAGGTGCATTGTCGTTGATGTCACTGATCTGAATGCTGAGCTGTTTCTTGGCTGATAAGGGCTGGAGTCCTTGGTCTTGGGCTAACAGAGTGAGGGTATATTTGGGCCACTGCTCTCTGTCCAGTGTGGCATTGGTTAGCAACATGTATGTGTTGCCATTAGTTCTTTTCAGCCTGAAGTGGCCCAGCTCTTGGCTCAGCCAACAGTGGACCAAACCATTGTTTCCTGAATCCAAGTCGTCTGCCATGACAAGAGCAATAAAACTGTCCTTGGGAAGAGCTTCTGACACCAGTGATGGCTGGGAGGCCCATGTGACATGGATGCTTGGGATGTTGTCATTGACATCCAGAACCTTGATGAGAACTTTGCAATGGGCTGGGATAGGATTGGGACCCAGGTCCTTTGCCTGGACATCCACCTCGTAGGCAGGGTTCTTTTCATAGTCTAGAGGTCGACGCAGAATGACCTGGCCTGTCTTGGCATCAATACTGAAGGTGTCCAGCACCTCTGGAGGCATGTGCTTACTGAGGAAGAACTCCACCTCCCCATTGGGGCCTTGGTCAGGGTCTGTGGCGGTCAGTTTTATGAGAAGCGTACCAGGGGCAGCATCTTCTTGGATTTCTAGTGCCAGTGAACTCTCAGCAAACACAGGGCTATTGTCATTGGAGTCCAAGACGTTGACCTTGACCAAGCTGGTGCCTGACTTGGGGGGGTTCCCATTGTCATAGGCAGTTAACACCAGATCAAAAGATGAATGGATTTCCCTGTCCAGCTCCTTCACCACTATGAGTTCTGCGTGTTTGGTCTCATCAGGGCCCACAATGACATCCAAGGCAAAGTGCTCACTGGGAGACAGAGTGTAGGTGTGCAGGGTGTTAGGGCCTGTGTCTGGGTCAAGAGCTCTGTCCAGGGGGATCCGGGTGCGCAGAGAGGCGCTCTCAGAGATTTCCAGCTCCTGCTCGCCTTTGGGAAACCGTGGCTGGTGGTCATTGATGTCCAGCACTTGGATCTCCACGTGGATCAGAGCCAAATCCCCTGTGGCAAGCACATCAAAGGAAACCAGGCAGGGATCCCACTGTCGGCATAGCTGCTCTCGATCCAGCCGCCTGCCTGTGCTGAGCAAGCCTTCCTCAGAGTCCACCTGAATGGGGAGCGCCTGAGGCAGCTGTAACACCTGGAAGGCAGCCCCAGCTTGCCTCCGCCTCTCCTCCCGGCCCAGTTCCTGGGACAGCTTCCCGATCACTGTGCCAGATGGCACTTCCTCTGACACTTGGTATTTCACCGTGAGAGTGGTCACCTCCTGACAATCCCCTAAAAGAAATAAGTAGCCACCTGGCCCCAAAAGCCCCAGCAGAAGTTGCAGAAGTTGCATCATGCTTACCGCCAAGTGGGCTAGATTCAGAAACCGCTAGAGTTCTTTCAAGGCTGGACAAGTCCTCCAGTGTTTCCTGGATGGCTTGATCAGCCCCGTCCTCCTTCCCCCAGACCTGCTGGCACAACCTTGTCCCATAGTTAGATGATGATGGAACAAGCAGGACCCCAAGGCAAGGCCATCTTCATTGGAAGCGATCTGAGATGTCCAAACGCCAATCAAGAATTGCCAGGGGAGACCCCCTACTGGGGAACTAGTTGGTCCACTTCAGCAGATGATGGACAAGAGCTGGTTTAAGAGGGACCTGACCCAGTTGAGCAGGATGTGGGACTCTGACTTCCAAACATTTGCTAGGCTGGGGAAACAGAGAAGCAGCTTTTTCCTATGGAAACCCCACCTACAGGAAAAGGGAGGGCTGTGAGTTTCAATGCCAATTAGAGAAAGAGCATTTCCTGTGAAGCTAAGTGGCCTGCCGCTGAGGAGGATGAGGCTGGGGCTCCGGGGACAGGCCAGATGGGAAGCTGCTGTCCACGCAGCAAGGCGGCTGCTGAGGGAAAGGGAGCCTCTGCATCACCAAGTGAGCAGAAAACTTGAGCCTCCACCTGGTTGCACGTGGACTGATGCCCCTCCCGGGCAAGTCATGTTTCCTGTTTCTCTCCCCTTCCCCAACTCCCTTTGTTCCTATCTTTTCCCCCATTGTTCCCCTCTCATTCCTGTCTTTTTCCCAGTCTTGTTTACCTCTCTGTCTTGACTCTGCCCTGATCACCCATTTTTGTCTCACTGGAAAGCAGCTGAGATTAACAGAGCAGCCATCAGAGCTAAACTGCCTGAGTTCAAATTCTGACTTTGCAACTTACCAGCTGTGTCATCTGGGACAAGTCACTTAACTTCTCTGGGCCTCCATTACCTCATCTGTAGAGTGGGGATGGGAGTAAGAATAGTAGCCCTTTCAGCAGGAAACTGTGAGGATTAAATGAAATGATGTATGAAGGGCTTTGGCCTGGGCCTGGCCCCGAGTCACAGGCAGTGATGTTATTGCAAGGGGTGAGTGTTGTAATCTGCACAACTTGTCACACCCTATGGCTACCTCTGGATCTTGGGTTGGCCCTGGGGCAGTCCCTGCCCACACTGGACCTATGAGGGTGCCTATGGTCTTGATTCCAGAAGCTGCAAGAACCTGTGCAACTTGACCGTGTGGCTCTCCTCCCGCTTCCCTTCTGCCCCCCTCCAGCCTTGAAGTCCATTGTTCTCTGCATCTGGTCCAGCCTGAGTCTCTGTCTGGGGAACCACCAGCCTCCCACTCCTCTTGGAAGCTTTTATACATTTCCCTCTCCCACACCTTCCCCTCCCTTTCATCTATGTCTTTCCCCCTTCCTCCAATTCTTCTCTCCCCAGTTCTGTTTATAAGAGTCCCGTGAAGCACAACTCCTTTGCTGCCCCCAACTCTCCTTTTAGATGTTTTAAGGGATGCCCTCCCTCCCACTCACCTCCTCATAAGGTGAAATTCAGGAAGGAAGGAGGTGAATGTGCAGTTTGCTTGGGTGAGCTTTGAGGTGGCCTTATTGCTTCTCATTGTGCCCTTCAATTTGCTGCCCCCAACATTCTCCCAGCCTTATACCCACTTCAAGGTTGATCCCTGAGGCTCATGAAGCATTTGAGGTGATGAGAATGAAGACCAGCTTCCCTAGATGGGTGTTTGCTACTAAGCCCTTGGGGCCAGAGATGCCGTGTTTGGACCCAAGTGGCACTAGTCAGGGCTTATTGGCATGGAGGCCTGTGGTCATCAGGACTGGGGTGGCTAAGGGACAGTCACCTGCACTCCTTCCCTTTCTCTCTGGCTTTTCTTTCCTTTAACTCCATATCCCACTCCTGAGGTTTCCCAACTATTTCACTGAAACCCATTAAACCATAGCAAGGGGCCTGAATCCAGGGCCACCTCCTACAGCATGGCCCTGGAGACAGACAGGCCACTCACAAGCTCTGAGACACTGCACAAGGGACTTAACCTCTCCCAGCCTCTGTTTCCTTCTCTGAGGGCTGTCATCGATCTCACAAGGTGGGGTAAGGACTCAGCACAGGGCCTGGCTCAGAGAAAGTACTCAGCACATAGGGACTATGATTTTGCTATTTATTATCTTCCAAGTTTTATGCCTCATATGCAAATGGCAAAGATGGCCTTGCATTTGTCCCTTGACTTTTTTCTTTGCCTCTTTGGCAGGAATCCCATTTCTCAGATCTCCCTAAGCTTGGTGTGGGCAAGGTGCTGCCTAAGCTACTAGGAGCCCCTGGGAGCTCAGGGACACAAGGGTGCCCATTGCCGCCTGCTGGCAGCCCACATAACAGCCTCACTGCCCACCCCGCAATCATCCCCCTGTGTATCTGACAGTGAACAAGGCAAGGGGCTGACAGTTGCAGGTAGGGGCAGGGAAAATGAAAGGCGAGAGGCCAGTAGAATGGCTCTGGAATCAGGCCTGGGGGTCCGGGAGGCTCCTCATGGAGGGCACACGCTGAATCCTGACCGACCTGGAGGAGTGAGCCCGAGGAAGTTGAATAGGCAGGAGAGAGGCAAAGCTGGTGGCAGGGGCAAAATGGGCAAAGGCCCCGAGGTGGGCAGGCTGGCTCCTGGCTGTGCTGCAAGGTCAGTGCAGTAGCGTAGGGAGGAAGGTTGGGCGGGGGACATAAGCAGGGGTCCTCAGATGATGCAGTGGCCTGGGTTCCCATGGCTAAGAATTTAGACCTTGTCCTGAAGGTCATGGAGTGCTTCTGAAAAGCTCAACGCAGGATAATGAGAACAGCGACCACATGCCAGGCCTTGTCCTAAGTGCTTTACCTACATCCTCTCATGACACACTCACAGCCATGCCATCACATTGAAGATGCTGAGCACAGAGCGTTAGGTAACTTGCCCAAGATCACACAGATGTGCCCTCCAGAAAGGCCTTTTGGCTGCACCCTGGAAAATGGCTTGGAAGGGAACAGAGAAGAGAGAGGGAGCCTAGCTGAGAGTAATGCAGGGGAGCTTTGATGCAGAAAACTCGTTTCCAGAGCGCCATCTGGTGGCCAAAGGGAGAGAAAACGGCACAGAGGCATGGGCCGGGACAGCCACGAGGACAGGAAGTGGGTGCCAGGGGTTCATAAATATCCACAGCTCCAGCCCCGTGCTACACAGAAGAATACAACAGGAGAAGCTACTTACTGATGACAATAGTATCTCTTAATGGAAAACCTAACGTGGACCAAGGCCACAGAAGGAGTTATGGAATTCATGATAATTTTACTTGTGTTAACATTTATATTCTTCAGAGGACATGGTTTTATCTATATGTATTTTACATGCAGTTATATATCTGTTGTGTGTGTGTGTGTGTGTTTTGACTGGGAATGTGAATGCAAAAAAATGATGCATAGGTCACAAGAAAGTTTGAATTTAGATTTCATAGGTGGTTTTTATTGTTTGTTTTATTCACACTGGGGGCATGAAGCTAAGATTACCCTTTGAGATTTCAAAGCTGGCAAACAAGGCCCCAGACTTTTTTAAGGTGATCACCTCTGGAAATGAGGTCCCCATTTAGCAATTTTCTCTCCGCCTTCTGGCTGCAGGGGTCAGCTGATCTTTAGCAGTCAAATGCCAAGGGGTGAATGGAGCTGTCACTAGAGTTCATCTGGAAAGGCGACATTTTCCTGAGTTTTGAAAATAGGTTTGAAGGAGTGGAGGTACTCTGAAATAGGTTTGAAACAATTGAGGACAGCCTCCCTTAAGTCCAAAATATTTTTTTAAAAAGGGCAGGATTAGGGTTTGTGCTTGAAGGTCTCACTAACCACCAGCCTTGGGATTGTTCACACTTGGGTTCTTAACCACAAGGGAGGGCTGAGGGGTGAAGTGGGAAGGGTGGGGGGGGGGTCAGAGAATCTTCTTAAAACACCTGGAGTCCTAAGGAACCTTGAGGGGTCAGACCGGTAAGGTGTGACTCTGACCCTTGGAGGACTCCCAGGCCAGCTGAATGAAGGCTGAGATCACACCTCACCCCCACGAATGTCCCGCTGGGCTGGCTGCCCACTTCCAGGGCTCAGGTCTTCCAGGCTGGCTCCTCGTGAATCTCCCCTGTGGTTGCCACAGCATCACCACCAAGACAGCTTTGGGGAAGCCAAGAAGTATCCTCTGGCTTATCCCAGGTAGGAAGGTGGTTGGACCATCCAAGCTCAGCATCTTTTTTCAGGAAGATCTTGTTGCAGTTAGATTCCTAGTCAGACCAGGAATCTTGACTGGGAGACTCAGGTAGATGTTCTGGGTTATCTGCTCCTAGCAGGGCACTTTGTGGACTTTGTTGAGACAGATGACAGGTGCTGTCTCCCACACAATGGCACCTCTTTCTGGGGTCAGTGCAGAAAAAAGAATGCACTTTGCAGGGAGAAATTTGCCAAGAAATAGGACTTTTCAAGAAATGAAAAAGCTTTATGTCTTGGTTAAGAGCAGCAGTTCTCAAAAGGGCCCAGATATCAAAGTCACTTGGAAAGCTTTACAAAATACCAGGGACAGGGCAAGAAAATTCACACTTTTCCCTTTCCCAGAATACTGCCAAAGAATAGTCTGTAATTGCCAGCTCAGTTCTGCACCCTTCATTTGGGACAGGGTTGGGGAATTTGATTGGACCTTTTTGCTGAAAAGAGAGGCTAAGTTGATTTACGTGATAAAAATAAATAGACAGGAGGAGGGGGATTTCTGCAATCTGAGAAAATTGTGGAGAGCAGTACAGCAGACAACAGCAGAGGCTGTGAAGGAGGTAGAATGAAGATGAAAAGGACTTTTGAATTCATTATTGCAAATTATAGACCTCCCTCATGATTTTCAAGAAAAATACAAGAAAAGATTTATATGTTCTTTTCCAAATTTATTTTGTGCATTAGTAACCATAACATGGACCCAAAACTGGACCACTTGAGTTCTGGGTTGATAAGAGTTACACACACATGTCTTTCTCCCCAACCCTTGAGAGGAAGGGCACTACTTCTGGTGTATAGATTTCAATTTTGATATATTCTGGGTGATTCCAACATACATCCTTATCTCCACCCCAACTTCATCGAGAACCACTCATTAGAAATTCTCAGAATCACCATCCCCCCTTGCAAAGGCCAAACTCTATAGCGATCAGGCCTTCCTTAACCCAGCGTCCTCATGGTCCCCACCTCTCCCTGACATGTGTGTCACTATTCATTAGAATTCCATACTCACCTGGTTCTCTCTCCATATTTCTGCAGACTCCTCTATCTGCCTCTCTGGCTCCTTCTTTGGTTTTCCCTCCTTCTAACTCCCAGGTGCAGGCATGTCCCCTAGAAGCTATCTTCTGTCCTCTCCTCTACGTAGGGTTATTGGTCCAGAAAGGGGTTGCCAGATTTAGTAAATAAAAATACAGAGTGCCCAGTTAAATTAGAATTTCAGATAAACAATGAATAATTTTTAGTATAAATATTTTAATCTGACAAGTCTGCCCAGAAATAATGTATGCTTTCAACACGTTCCTTTTTTTTTTTTTTTTAAAGAATTTTGGTTTGCACAGTGAATTTGAAAACCTATTAGTAAACAGAAAAAAAATCAAACATATTGACTGGGAGCATCATCTGTGCATGAATATTCAGAAGCGAACTCTGTTGATTGGCCTTGTTATGTATTCAGCATTTCTGGGTGACTCCAAGATCGAACTGTTTTACACGAAAGAACCACCCTGGAGGAAGCCTAGATTACACTCATTTATTAAATCATTCGGTCATCCAGTCACTCATTTATTTGGTGGAATTCAGCATGTTCCTCTCTATTTACAAGGTCATTTTTTTGGCAAGGGAAGTAGCTCAACTTGACCCACATTTTCCCTTCCTCTAAACCATTGGCTTGGTTTTTTTTGTTCATATAGAATCTAATCGGCCTAATTCTCTCCTTGCTTCAGAAAGGCTCCTGCAGGAAGGAAAATGAGTCTTCCCATCATTACATAAATTCTCATGGGGCTTCCCTTTATAAGTTTATGACAGCCAGGAGTTGAGCCTGGAGCTCTGAGAGAAACAGCCACACACTGATTTATGATGGCAGCTGCTGCTAAATCTCACCCCTCTTTCCTCCTTACAGAGCCATGTTACCTTGGGGTTACAAAACTCTTTTCACTGTTATTCAGGGGAATAATAGTAAAATGCCAGGTTGCGAGTATAAACATGATCATTCTGTGCCTATTATTGTAAATCAAATTTTACCTTGCATCAAAAGCACAGAAAACATTTTATACTGTCAGCCACCTCAAGCCCTTGTAGCAGTCTGTCTTTATATAACCCTGGGCTGACCTGACCTCAGTTATTGTTTAGGTTACACTGGACAGGGAAGCTGGTCACACAGGTAATCTGGCTATTTCTCCTTACAGACCCAGCTGACCACTTTCCTTGAGCCAAGTATTGACTTGGTCTAAGCATAGCAATGGAGTTAATGATGTGGGCCCAGGGCACCAATTGCCTGGGTTCAGGGATTGGCTCTGTAATTTACCATCTGTGTGACAATGGCAAGTCAATTAACTTATCTATGATCAGTTTCCTTAGCTTTAAAATAGGAATGATGATGATGATGACGGTGCTATGTTATAGGGTTGATGTCGGGTTTAGCTTAGTTAACATACAGCACTCAGAGTGGAGCCTGGGACATAAGCAGCACTTTAAGCGTTATTTATAATTGTGCTTCTAGTGTAGGCACTTCCAATTTTTTAGGATGAAGCCTCTTTTTTTTTATTTTGTTTTATTTTTTGAGACAGAGTCTCATTCTGTCGCCCAGGCTGGAGTGCAATGGTGCGATCTGGGCTCACTGCAACCTCTGCCTCTTGGATTCAAGTGATTCTCCTGTATCTGCCTCCCGAGTAGCTGGGATTACAGGTGCCCGCCACCAAGCCCAGCTTTTTTTTTTTTTTTTTTTTTTTTTTTTTGTATTTTTAGTAGAGGCGGGGTTTCACCACATTGGCCAGGCTGGTCTCAAACTCCTGATCTCAGGTGATCCACCTGCCTCAGCCTCCCAAAGTGCTGGGATAACAGGCATGGGCCACCACGCCTGGCCCGAAACCTCTATTTGTTTTTTTAAAACAATGTTTCAGATGCCAACATGATAATAGACTTTTAAGATCTACATGATGAGCAAATACACAATGACAAGAGACCGGCAAGAATTCAGGGACACTTCTGTACTGGGGTAGGGCTCATTACGGTTCAGTTTTATCCAAGAGTTGGGCAGGGTTTTCCTGTCCACACTGCTGCCCCTCTATGTTCAAGGGCTTGTTGCAGGAGTGCTTGTGAGTGGCGGCCATGGAAAAAGAGGCAGTCCCCCCTGGGATGGTGGATGAGTTCAGCAAAGTTTCTGGACAGTCACCAGATGCCAGTGATAGATGGGAACAAATGCAGGCACCGTCAGGTCTGCTAACCCCTATAGAAACAAGCCATAGTTTGTGACTCACTTCTACTCTCCACTCCATGGCCTGGGTCCCAACCTCAGGTCTAGGCTGTACACTGTAACCTCTCCTCTCCCTAGGCTCCGTCATCATCCGGTGTCCCTGGGGACAGGGGGTGGGAGTTGGGTCTCTTTCTCTGTCTGTGTTCTCATTCTCACCTATCCTTAAATCATAAACTCGAATCCTAACTTCCCCACGGCTTTCCTGTTTAGTTCTTAAGGCCAGAACTATTTTACTCTTTGTGAATTTGTTACAAAAAACCCTTATTCTCTTACAGGCTCCTGGAGAGAGTCAGACTGATGAGGAATTGGCTCTAACCCTGGCTCCACCACTGTGTGATACTGGCCAAACCTTAGTGCCTCCATCATCTTTAGCAAACTAGCACAGGAACAGAATACCACATATTCTCACTTGTAAGTGGAAGCTAAATGATGAGAACACATGGTCACAAAGTGGGGAACAACAGACACTGGGGCCTACTACAGAGTAGAGGATGAGAGGATGAGAGGAAAGAGAGGATCCGGAAGAATAATAAAGTACTAGACTTAATATTTTGTCACTGGGTGATGAAATAATCTGTACAACAAACCCCCGTGACACGAGTTTACCTACATAACAAACCTGCACATGTACCCATGAACTTAAAAGTTTAAAAAAAAAAAAAAGTGGCCCAGGCGCGGTGGCTCACATCTGTAGTCGTAGCACTTTGGGAGGCCGAAGCGGGTGGATCACTTGAGCCCAGGAGTTCAAGACCAGCCTGGGCAACATGGTGAAACCCCATCTCTACTAAAAATACAAAAATTAGCCAGGTGTGGTGGTGTGCACCTGGAATTCCAGCTACTCGGGAGGCTGAGGCACGAGAATCACTTGAACCCTCTACCGGGAGGCAGAGGTTGCAGTGAGCTGAGATTGCGCCACTGCACTCTAGCCTGGGTGAGAGAGTGAGACTCGGTCTCAAAAACAAAACAAAACCCCAAAGTATAATACATCTGACTTCAATTTTATGACATTGTTGTCTTTTATTACATCTTTTTATACTAAAAATAAATAAATAAAAATGTCATAAATAGTAATTGTGTAAATATAAAAGGCCTTATTAAAAAACAAATCTTAGTGCCTCAGTTTTCTCTTCTGTCAAGTGGGCACATAAAATTACCTAAGTCATAGGGTCCTGGGCATTTAAGTGAGAGAACGTACGTGAAATATTTAGCACAGTGGAGGGCTAGGCACACGGGGAGAGTGCAGTTTAAAAGACTAACCAGGCACAAGAGACCAAAGACACAAAAGTCTGTTATTTTCCTAGAGTCAAAAACAAAACTTATTAGAAGACTCTCTTTACCCAATCTTGTCCTCAAAATTGACTCTAAATCTTTAGTTCACTTTAAACATTCAGTAAATTTATTAACACTGCTTTGAAATTCTCTTTCTATTCTCTCTATCCTGTGACCTCTGACATGATGTCACAATTCACCTTCTGCTCTGACTTTGTAAGAATTTCCCAAGCTAGTTGGTGCATGGGCTTCCTCACTTTTTGCATCGATGAGGTCTCTGGTCTCCCCTCTCTGAGCACTCTGAGGTAGGGTTGCTGTGCGTTTTGCTCTTGGTCTAATTCCTTTGGCTAAACATGAATAATGATATTAATGAACGGCTTTGGAGATTCTTCTTCCTTCCTTTGCATTTTTCTGAGATATGTTTCTGGTTTTGGTATCTATTAGAAGGGTATTTTGGTTTCTGTTTTGTGACAATCAAGATTTATAGTACAGAAAATTAGAAGTGATTATTTCTATTTCAAGGTACTTCCTGTGGCAGGCAGGTAATCCCTTGGGTGCCCTGATTTACTCAGTTGGTTTTTTTCTCTCTCCTGGGTATAAGACCAACTACGTAATTTACAAAGCCCAGGGCAAAATAAAAATGCAGCATCTCATTCAAAAATTATCAAGAACTTCAAGAGGGTGACAGCACAGCATCAAATCAAGAGCAGGGCACTTCTTTTTTATTTTAATTTTTCCATAAGTTATTGGGGTACAGGTGGTATTTGGTTACATGAGTAAGTTCTTTAATGGTGATTTGTTAGATTTTGGTGCACTCATCACTCGAGTAGTATACACTGCACCCTATTTGTAGTCTTTTATCCTTCGTCCCCCTCTCATCCTTCCTCCTGAGTCCCCAAAGTCCATTGTATCATTCTTAAAGCAGGGCACTTCTAAATCTGGGGCCCTTCTAAGTGCAGGGCCCTGTGTGACTGCACGGGTTGCTGGCCCATGAATCTAATCCTGCCTGGGAGGCAATGGTGGTAAGAGCTTTAGAATCCTATAGGCTTGGGTTAGAGTCCTAGCTCTGCAAGTTACTCTTTTGGAGGAAGAAATATATGAAAAAGCGGACGCGGGAGCTTATTAGACTATGAGGAGCACATTAGTTCGATGAGTCCCAGGAGAAGGAGCCAACATTTCTGTATTCCACTTAAGTGCTGAGAACAGTGCTTTGTACCTAAAAAAAAATTTTAATTAAGATATAATTGACATGCAATAAAATTAACTCTTCAAAAGTATACAATCCAGTGGTTTCTAGTACACTCACAAAGTTATACAACTATCACTGCTCTCTAATTCCACAATATTTTCATCACCCAAGAAACCCCATATCTATTAGCAGTATCTATTAGCAGTCACTTCCCATTCCCTCCTGCCTTAGTTCCTGGCAACCACTAAACTACTTTTTGTCTCTATGGATTTGCCTATTCTGGACATTTCATATAAATTAAAAACAATGTATGGCTTTTTGTGTTTGACTTTTTTTTTTTTTTTTTTTTTTGAGACTGAGTCTCGCTGTTACCTAGGCTGGAGTGCAGTGACTCACTGTAACCTCTGTCTCCTGGGTTCAAATGATTCTCCTGCCTCAGCCTCCTGAGTAGCTGGGACTACAGACATGTGCCACCATGCCCGGCTAATTTTTGTATTTTTAGTAGAGACGGGGTTTCACTGTGTTGCCCAGGCTGGTCTAGAACTCCTGACCTCAGGTGATCCACCGGCCTCGACCTCCCAGTGTGCTAGGATTACAGGCGTGAGCTACCACACTCAGCCGTGTTTGACTTCTTTCACTTGGCATAATGTTTTCAAGGTTCATCCATGTTGCAGCATGTATTAAGTACTTCATTACTTTTTTTTATTTTGAGACAGGGTCTCATTCTGTCACCCAGGCTGGAGTGCAGTAGCACAATCTTGGTTCACTTCATTCCTTTTTATAGCTGAACAATATTCCATCGTATGAATATAACATTTTGTTGATTCATCTATTGATGGACATTTGGGTTGTTTCCATTTTTTGGCTGTTGTGAATACTGCTACTATGAACATTTGTCTACAAGTTTTTGTGCAAACATATGTTTTCAAGAGTGGAATTGCTAAGTCTTATTGTAACTATGTTCAACTTTTTGAGAACCTGCCAAACTGTTTTCCAAAATGGCTGCACCATTTTACGGTCCCATCAGCAGTATATGAAGGTTCCAATTTCTCCACATCCTCACCAATACTTGCTATTATCTGTCTTTTTAAAATAGCCATCCTAGTGGGTGTAAAGTGGTTTCTCATAGTGGTTTTCATTTGCATTTTTCTGATGACTAATGATGTTGGCCATCTTCTTATGTGCTTATGTGCTACTTACTTCTTATGTGCAAAGATATTTGCATATCTTCTCTGGAGAATAATCTATTCAGATCCCTTGCCTATTTTAAAATGGGATTATTTGTCTTTTTGTTATTGAGTTGCAGGAGTTATTTATAAATTTTGGATAAATGTACCTTTTATCCATATGTACCTTTGTCAGATACATATGATTTGCAAATATTTATTCTATTATGTGGGTTGTCTTTTCATTTTCTTGATAGTGTCTTTTTGTTACAGGAAAGGGGTCCCAATCCAGACCCCAAGAGAGGGTTCTTGGATCTCACACAAGAAATAATTCAGGGGGAGCCCATAAAGTGAAAGCAAGTTTATGAAGAAAGTGAAGGAATGAAAGAATGGCTACTCCATAGACAGAGCAAACCCCAAGGGCTGCTGGTTGCCCATTTTTTATGGTTATTTCCTGATGATATGCTAAACAAGTGGTGGATTATTCATGCCTCCCCTTTTTAGACCATATAGGGTAACTTACTGACATTGCCATGGCATTTGTAAACTGTTATGGCGCTGGTGGGAGTGTAGCAGTGAGGATGACCAGAGTTCACTCTGGTGGCCATCTTGGTTTTGGGGGGTTGTAGCCCGCTTCTTTACTGCAAGCTGTTTTATCAGTAAGATCTTTATAACCTGTATCTTGTGCCGATCTCCTATCTCATCCTGTGACTTGGAATTCCTAACTGTCTGGGAATGTAGCCTAGTAGGTTGCTCAGCCTTGTTTTACCCAGCCCCTACTCAAGATGAAGTTGCTCTGGTTCAAATGCCTCTGACATTTTGAAGCCCAAAAGTTTTTAGTTTTGGTGAATCCAATTTATGTGTTTTTTTCCTTTGATGCTTGTGCCTTTGGTTTCATATCTAGGAAACTATTGCCTAATCCAAGTTCACAAATATTTACTCCTATATTTTCTTCTAAGGGTTTTTTTTTTTTTTTTTTTTTTTTTGAGACGGAGTCTCACTCTATCGCCTAGGCTGGAGTGCAGTGGCGCGATCTCGGCTCACTGAAGCTCCGCCTCCCGGGTTCATGCCATTCTCCTGCCTCAGCCTCCCGAGTAGCTGGGACTACAGGTGCCCGCCACCACGGCCGGCTAATTTTTTGTATTTTTAGTAGAGACGGGGTTTCACCATGTTGGTCAGGCTAGTCTCGATCTCCTGACCTCGTGATCCACCCGCCTCAGCCTCCCAAAGTGCTGGGATTACAGGCGTGAGCCACCGCACCCGGCCTTCTAAGGGTTTTATAGTTTTAGTTCTTACATTTAGGTCGTTGATCCATATTTAGTTAATTTTTGCATATGGTGTGAGGTAGGAAGCCTTCTAAGGGTTTTATAGTTTTAGTTCTTACATTTAGGTCGTTGATCCATATTTAGTTAATTTTTGCATATGGTGTGAGGTAGGAAGCGTATAATTTTAATTCCTGCATAGCCTGACGATAATCATGTGACCCTTGGTAAGTTCTTGCACCTAAGTCTCAATTTCCTTATTTGTAAAGTGAGAATAACAAATGGTAGCTAAATCATAAGATTACAGTGAAGATAGAGAGA
This sequence comes from Pongo abelii, assembly GCF_028885655.2. Taxonomy (NCBI): domain Eukaryota; kingdom Metazoa; phylum Chordata; class Mammalia; order Primates; family Hominidae; genus Pongo; species Pongo abelii. The sequence continues at coordinate 150,336,389 of NC_071989.2, forward strand.
CAATTTACGTAGAGCATTTATCACACTGCTTGAAGCATCCTAACTGCTCAATAAATGTGGTCGGTGTTACAGTTACAACATGAGCGATGAATGCGTGCTTCTACAGTGGAGTGCCAGAAAGACCGGCAGCATTTCTGAGAAGGTAAACGGGAAGAAGTAGGCTTGCTTAGTCCACTTAGAGAAGCAGGTCTGGGATTGTTGTGAGAGTCTCTGCCCTAGGTAGACCACTGCCTCATGATCCCCTCTAGAGATTGGTAAAAATTCGAATTCTCGGGCCCCATTAGAACTACTGAAAAGAGCCTCCAGTGAGCACAGGGCTCGCAGTGGTGGGGGTCACGGTGGTCGCGCCGGCAGCGCCGCCTTGGGCCTGCGGGAGGCGCCTGAGAGGCAGGGGCGACCACGGCGGCTGCGCAGAGTCCTCCCTACGCCGGCGGCCGCACCAGCGGGATCCGCCTGGCTCAGCTGACAGCTCCCGAGAACGGAACAGGCGGCGCGCCGGTTGAGCAGGGCGTCTCTAGGCCTGGTCGGCTGGCGGCGGTGAGTGGGCCCCAGGCAAGGGCGGAGGGCGGAACTTTGGGGTTCGGCACTGCCGGGAGGCCGGAAGGTACGGTGGGGATAGCTCTCTGGGCGCGCGAGGCAGAGAAGGGGACCGGGCCGGGACTGTACACTGGGCCTCAGTCCCTCAAATCCGGGACCGGGCGTCCGCAGCCCGGCTGGCCGGGACTCCCTTCGGGACGCTGAGGAGGAAGGGGAAGGTGTGGGCCCTGCTCCTTCGGGACGCCCCAGGCTGGCCAGCAGCTCACACGCCCGCATTGCGTCCTCTGATCCCAGCGTTGGGGCCGATAGCTAGCCTTGGGCCTGCTCCTGTTTTTGGGCAGTCGCCCAAACGACTCCGCACGCCGACTGGCGAGCTGAACCCAGACTAGGACACCCGAAGACCAAATGGATAGAATGAGAAGGAAATGGGGGTTAGCAACCTGAATTGAGGTACTGGATTCCAAGTGACAGCTTCACAAGCTTAAATCTTGTAGGGTAGGTCATGAGGAAGTGTTGAAACACTGCTTGGAGTAGAAGTTCTTAGCCCTGGCTGCATATTGGAATCACCTGGAGAACGTGGAAAACTACTGAGGCCTGAATTCATTGTTCTAGGGTGTGGCCTGGGTATTGAGATTTTAAAAAACAGCTCCTCAGAAGATTCTAATGTGCAGTCGGATGGAGAACACTAACCTAAAACCATAAACTGCATGAATGAATCTCTCATCCCATTTGCAAATGTTTTAACAGGAAGAAACAAAAAGCTTAATTCAATTAGCACCATATACTCCCACCTAGTAAAATAAAACAATGTGAAAGGACCTAATACAGTACATAGTAGGTGCTCAAGAAATATAAATTGATTCTGAACCTCATTCTTATCTCATTTGGGAGTTACACATCCGAGAATCTGGTTTTTAATTATGGTTTTGTATATAGTATTTTTGCATATAATTTTAGGGTGTTGATAGGATTCTCCGTAACCCATCTATAGACCATACTCCCTTTTCCCCTCACCCCAGTGAAGAAGCCTAGCTCTAAAGCATTTAGAATAAAACTTAAAAGTTTGTGTTTCTGTACTCTTGTTTTGTTGAAGTATTTTTCTGTTACCAAAATTAACCTTGAGTGCCACTGGCAGGATTAATTCATGAACAAGAGAGGAAAAACTGGAGGGGAATGGCAAATGAAGGAATACAAGAAGCAGAAGAGGAAAGGAGAAAAAACAAAACAAAAAACAAACTGAAGAGGTTGTTTGTTATGGGGCATGGTGTCCTGTCCTCTCATATGACCTTGGTATTCCTCCTTAGCTCCTCCCATGGCTGAGGGCAGACAGATAAAAAGTCCTCAGTCATTGCTGGGGACATGCAAATACTCCTTTAACCACATGGCTGAGTTAGCCTGCCCTAGGAGAGTAACATGCACCTGTAGATTAGGATTGGCTATGTGTTAGGATATGTTTGACTTAAGCGGTGATCATGGAAATTCAGAATTTTAATTTGGAGAGGGTCCTAACACCATCTTTTGTATTTCTTTTCTGCAGATGGCAGGATTTTCATAATATATGTAGTATGAGTTCCACATCTTGGCCTCTTACCCAGCTTCAGCAGTCTCAGCTCCACCAGTTAGAGAGTAAATGGGATTTGCATGAACTCCACTCTGAGCTGAAATACAGACTGTGGTGTTAATATCCTTTTCTTCTGATTGTTGTTAACAGGTACTAACTGACCTCAAGTAGAACATATAATTGTGTCTTAGGGATGCAGCTTAAGCAGAGCCATGAACTAACATCTCCTAGAAAAAAAGTGTTTTTTGAAAATGAAATCATTTTTAATTTCATAGTATGACCTTTTAGAATGTAAAAAATCCTAACTTTTTACTTATGTACATTTTAATTAAAAATATTTTAGTTGTGAGGGAGGATATTTGCAAATGCAATTGTAGTTCTATATTTTAATTGACTGGTAGTTTTTGTTTTATTAAAATGATTTTTGTAAATTCTCATTGCATATTTTTTCCACATTTAAATTATCTGAAATTGCTGTATCTTTCAGTTGATGCTATTTTAAAAAACATTGATTCATACTTTATTTTTTGAGACAAGGTCTTGCTCTGTCCCCCAGGCTGGAGTGCAGTGGTGCAAACACGGCTCACTGCAGCCTCAGCATCGAAGGCTCAAGCGATCCTCCTACCACAGTCACCTGAGTAGCTGGGACTACAGGCACACACCACCACACCTAGCTAATTTTTTATAGAGACAGGATCTTGCTATGTTGCCAGGGCTGATCTCAAACTGCTGGCCTCAAGCGATCCTCCTGCCTTGGCCCCACAAAGTGCTGGGATTACAGGCATGAGCCACCATATCCAGCCAGTTCATACTTTAATTGTAGCTAATTTCTTTCTTTCTTTTTTTTGGAGACAGAGTCTGTCTCTGTCACCCAGGCTGGAATGCAATGGTGCAATCTCAGCTCACTGCAACCTCTGCCTCCTGGATTCTAGTAATTCTCTAGTCTCGTGCCTCAGCCACCGAGTAGCTGGGATTACATGTGTGTACCACCACGCCCGGCTAATTTTTGTATTTTTAGTAGAGATGGGGTTTTGCTGTGTTGGCCAGGCTAGTCTTGAACTCTTGGCCTCAAGTGATCTGCCTGCCTTGGTCTCCCAAAGTGCTGGAATTAAAGACTTGAGCCACTGTGCCTGGGCCTTGTAGCTAAATTCTTAGTATTACCTAAAATAATGGTAAATCTTTCTTAAAATTTTTATCTTTTAAATATTCTTGAGTCATAATGGTAAATCTTAAAATCGGTGACTGCTTGGATTTGACAAAATCTATTATTTCAAAAATTTAATATTATTTTGCTGCTTGCTCAGTTATCTAATTTTCTTCCATAATATCTATGCCTGTAACATCCTCAAGCACTGTTTTCTCAACTGGGAGCAATTCTGCCTCCAACCCCCATCCTGCCCCAGGACCTGGCGCTATTTGGAGATTTTTTTTTTTTTTGAGACGGGGTCTCACTTTGTCAGTCAGGCTGGAGTGCAGTGGTGCTATCATGGCTCACTGCAGCCTCGACCTCCCAGGCTCAAGTGATCCTCCCATGTCAGCCCCCCAAGTAGCTGGGACCACAGGCGAGCACCACCACACCTGGCTAGATATTTTCAGTTGTCACAGCTCTTGTGGGTGGAAGCAGGCCGCTATTGGGTATCTAGTGGGTAAAAGCCAGGGGATGCTGTTAAGATTCTATAATGCACAACACAGCTCTCCAACAACAATTATTTACTCCAAAATATCAATAGAGCTGAAGCTAAGAAAACTTGCCCTAAAGATTCCTGTGGATTTAAAAAATTTACTTTTTTGTTTTTTTGAGACAGAGTCTCTGTCGCCCAGGCTGGAGTGCAGTGGTGCAATCTCGGCTCACTGCAACCTCTGCCTCCCACATTCAAGCAGTTCTCCTGCCTCAACCTCCCTAGTAGCTGGGATTACAGGGGTGCGCCACTACACCCAGCTAATTTTTGTATTTTTAGTAGAGATGGGATTTCACCATGTTGGCCAGGCTGGTCTCGAACTCCTGACTGCAGGTGATTTGCCCGCCTCAGCTTACCAAAGTGTTGGGATTACAGGCATGAGCCACCACGCCTGGCAAATTAACTTAAGGAAGGAGTGTAATATACTTTGACCACTTTTGCGAGCCAGGCACATTGCTAGGTTCAGTGGACAAGTCCAAGTAAATTTGTGATGTGTCCTTTTCAAAGAAAATTTTCAAATTGTGCTTTTTTTCCTCTAATTCAGTCATAAAATATCTAACTGATAAGATCAGGAATTAGAAGTACCACAACCATCCCTTTTGAAAAAGACTATTAATATTGCAAAACTAATGGAATGCCAGATATGGCTGTCATTTTTGGTTTAGGAGAAAAGTGATAATATCGATTAATTCTTTGCAGTTGTTTGTGCCATTAAGCTTTTTCCACCTCTGTGCATTTTCTTTTCTTTTTTTTTTTTTTGAGACGGAGTTTCGCTCTTGTCGCCCAGGCTAGAGTGCAGTGGTGCGATGTTGGCTCACTGCAGTCTCCACCTCCCGGTTCAAGCGATTCTCCTGTCTCAGCCTCCCAAGTAGCTGGGATTATAGGCACCTGCCACCATGCCTGGCTAATTTTTGTATTTTTAGTAGAGATGGGGTTTCACCATGTTGGCCAGGCTAGTCTCGAACTCCTGACCTCAGGTGATCTGCCCGCCTCGGCCTCCCAAAGTGTTGGGATTACAGGTGTGAGCCACCACACCCGGCCAGCCTCTGTGCATTTTCTGTTCTTAACTGATTTTAATGTTTTCAGGTCCTTATGTCGTCAGAAGATCGAGAAGCTCAGGAGGATGAATTGCTGGCCCTGGCAAGTATTTACGATGGAGATGAATTTAGAAAAGCAGAGTCTGTCCAAGGTGGAGAAACCAGGATCTATTTGGATTTGCCACAGAATTTCAAGATATTTGTGAGCGGTTAGTTAATAATTTCTTAAACAGATTTTTCTATTATTCTTTATTTCTTAGTGTACCTTAAACTATTTGTCATTTTGTGTTTATAGGCATTAGTGATAGGTGGTAGTATTACAGATGTAATGCATGTTTCTGTTTTAAATGAAAATTGCAATGAGGGGCAAGCAGTTTTCAATTTGATTCTACCTTTTTGATCACTGAAGAGGGATATTGTCCTGCATATTTCATACATCCTAGTCTGCTAACTAGCAGTTTATCAGCCGTGAGTCATTGGCTGTTACGTAGTAATAATCAAAGAGAAAATGAATGTATGTGAAAACACTTAGAAATTTTCAAGTACAGTGGTGGTGGTTAATAATATTTGGTTTCCAGAATCATTTCAACTATTATAAACATATGACACATACTATTACTCTGTGACCTTTTGCTTCAGAAAAAACAAAACTGCTGCTTTTGATACAGACATTTACAGAAGACTTTGATGCACACTTTCTCAAAATGTTTCTACTATAAAGGGATTGAGTAAAGAACGTAAGTGTGGTAATTTAAATGAAACTTTGATTGTGAGAGTGTTGTGTGCTTTATCATATCCTCAAACCTGAGATCATTGTGTTGGCACAAATTTTCCCAACTGATTCATGGGTAGTTGAGACATGCTGGTCTAAGTGGGACATGCTGGTCTAAGTAGGTCATGCTGTTCAATGGAAATGAACATCTTTTCTCTAGATTGTGTCTTTAATCATCTACTGTAAACCAAACCACAACAAAACAAACATTGTGTGTTCCTTGGTCATTAGTGTTAGGAATTGTACCCAGAAGTGTATACAAGAATAAGTTGTAGTATTTTCATTATACATTTCATGGTGCTGAGTAGATTTTTCAAGGGCTTACAAGATTTTTTTTAAGGTGGTGGCTACCAAGTTAAAATTAGGAAATAGAAAGTGCTTTGGGGGAGGGTTTTTATCCCTCAACTAAAGCATTAAGTCTTTCTTGAGTGCTGCTCAACAGTAGTGGACACTCAAGTGTTGACCAACTGATCCTTTCTAATCTTTGTTTTTGGTTCAGGCAATTCAAATGAGTGTCTCCAGAATAGTGGCTTTGAATACACCATTTGCTTTCTGCCTCCACTTGTGCTGAACTTTGAACTGCCACCAGATTATCCATCCTCTTCCCCACCTTCATTCACACTTAGTGGCAAATGGCTGTCACCAACTCAGGTTAGACTTGAAACTTAATTTTTCCTATCCATTTTTAGAAACTTAAAAATCATCTTTAATTGAAGACTATCTTAATGATCTTGAATTCAGTGCATGAAAAACAAATGGCTTTGGTTTTGTAATTTTTTTCCCTTGCCTTGGTGAATCCTGATGTTAAGAAATTGAAAATGTTTGGTGTTTTAAAAAGGAATGGCAGTAATTAAAACAATCATGAATTGTAGTAGGAGTAATTTTTAATCAAGTATATTATTTCTTTTCTTATCTTGCTATTTTCCTGTTTAATCTGTATTATAATGGAGACTCTGAGGTCTTCCTCATTTTCCTTAGATATTAATACTACTTTTTTCTTAGTTTCTTATCCATTCCTTAAATGAAAGATTCCATTGTAATTAGGACTAAAAATTGAGCTAATGTAGTTATAATAAGCAAATTTTCTGAGTGAATACAATAACTGATTTTCTTTGTAAAAATCTGTATTGATAACAAATAACAGCCAACTGGTATCACATAGACATAAATGCATACAAGTAGAAATGTGTATAGTTCCTGTAGATATCTCAGTAAGGCTTGAGGCCTTATGTTAATTAAGCACCTCATTTCCTCTGGGTTATATATACTTTTCTGGTAACAACCTCAACTCTTGATTGAGACATAAATATGGCTTGAAGCTAAATATAAATAATATAAAGCATTCTGGGAGAGATAATGAATCAGCAGCTGCTTTTCTAGAAGTCATAATGAAGATTGATAGACTGATGTGTATTAAGAGAAAAGCTCAGCCTGTGCAACATGGCAAAACCCAATTTCTACAAAAAATACAAAAATTAGCCAAGAGTGGTGGTGCGTCCCTGTAATCCCAGCTACTTGGGAGGCTGAGGTGGGAGGATCACTTGAGCCTGGGTGGCAGAGATTGCAGTGAGCCAAGATTGAGCCACTGCACTCCAGCCTGGGTGACAGAGAGAGACCCTGTCTCAAAAAAAAGAAAAAAAAAAAAACCCACAAAAGCTGTCGGAGTTGCTGACCTCAAGGAATAGCTCATTAGTTTTTCTCTTTGGATCATAGAGTTTTCATTCCCCCATCCACCAATCTAATCTTTTAAGTGAGAGTACTTTCGCAAACTAGAGCTTATGGTTTAAAAGCAAAATTAAACCTTAAAAAGGATAACACAGGTAGAATAAAAAGGAGTATTACCTTACATTCTAATGTCTGTGCCAGAGGCAACAGATGCAAGACAGTTGATTTGTCCAGAAATATCAAGACTGTTTGGCATTTAGGCTACTGATAATTGGCTGAATTATTTAGATTTTCATAGTCCTGTTTCACCAGAGAGCTTTTCATACTTCACATCACGCATGTGTGTGCATGCACACACACACGCACAAAACAGGGACAGATTAACTGGATGCGTGGTTGTGGTTTCAGATTCCAGCTAACCAGCATCTACTTAATGCTGGATTTGGGGGCGGGGGTGTGTGCTGGGGAAGAGAGTTGTTTTATGTGTTACAGCTAAAATTACAGTAGAATTCTTTATCAAATAAATGTTTATGCATATAATTAACATTTTAATTGGTCTCTTATGTTCCTTCTTGGTTCAGTTCTTGTTTGTTGCTGTACGCTGATTCCTTGGCATTATGACTCTCACCTGTTAATGGTGAAATTGACACATAGAGCTGTCATTCCCTGAATTGGGGTGGGTAGACAGAGGGAAGTGGTTTTAGTTTTCTAAAACCTTATTCCTTATTCCTCCCCCAATATACTTACACAGTCTCTTTCCCGTCCCTCTTCCATTTACATGCATTCCAGCTGCCTTTCTCTCTCTCTCTTTTTTTTTTTTTTTTTTTTTGAGATGGAGTCTTGCTCTGTCACCCAGGCTGGAGCACAGGGGCGCAGTCTCAGTTCACTATAACCTCTGCCTAGTGGGTTCAAGTGGTTGTCCTGCCTCAGCCTCCTGAGTAGCTGGGAATACAGGCGCCCGCCACCACACCTGGCTAATTTTTTGTATTTTTTAGTAGAGACAGTGTTTCACCATGTTGGCCAGGCTGATCACCAACCCCTGACCTCAGGTGATCCACCCGCCTTGGCCTCCCAGAGTTCTGGGATTACAGGCATGAGCCACCACTCCCGGCCCCAGCTGCCTCTCTTGAGAAGGGACTGGGGTAGAAAAGAGGTTGGAGAATGGCTTCTTCATAGGACTTGGTAGCTCACACAGCACTCAGAGCTTCCGTTTTAGTATTTATCACATTTTACAGATTTTAGCAGATTTCTCAAAAGCATGGTTGATTTATAAGGATATTTATGCAAATGTGAAAAATCATTAGTTGTTCAATCTTAACTCATCAATAAGTATTTAAGGTGGTACCTATGCAGGGTTTAGTCAGTGGCACTACACAGAGTGTGAGAAACAGAAAATCTGGTCCCTTTTCATTTGTCATTTAAATTTACAAAATTTGTTTGCCATCTGGAAGGCATATTTTTGGATGTTTACCTAAAAAAGAAAAGCTGCTTATAATTCCTGTGCTCTAGTTATAAATATTTTATATTTCTAATGGAAAATCCTCTTACATTTGCCTTTCAAATTGAACAGACCAGTTTTAAAGAGGAAAATTCCAAATAATTTAACTTTGGTTGCTTAGCTTAGGAAGTGTAAGCTTTCTCTATGGCTGCCAAACCTTGCTGAGGGCTTGTGATTAGGACCAGGGTCAATATCAGGCAGCTTCCCTCCATTAACCAGGATCTGATATAAGCCTAGATTGCTTACTTAAAAGCAGTTTGTAAATCTGAACAAGGACTCTGAGGTTGAATTCTGTTAGTGATTGTTTCAGATGAGTTGACTTTTTGATAAAACTGAAAGAATTAATTTTAAAACTTGGATAGTGTTTTTAAACTATTCTTTTTCTAACCATTATTCTAGGATACCAACAGGGCTAGGACTCCTAATGGAAGAAAAATAGTTTATTTTTAGAACTAGATCTCTTTGTCCTACATGAGGTATATGGCAGTACTAAAAGATTAAAGAACAGAAGAAAGTCTTCCATTTCAGTGGCTAAAATGTACAGCTATTTCTCTACCTTACGGAGTCTTGCTATTTCTCTTGTTCTCATGGTACTTCTTGCTTCTGACTTTGTGTTCTACTCTGGCTCATGTTGCCGAATAGTTTAAGAAGTGCTCCAGTAAGAATGTTTGTACTGTTTTATAGCACAGTGTATCACAGCAGTAAAAAATAGTGTTAGAATAAGGGCCTAACTTGCAAGTGGAAGAGATTTCTAGGGAAACCAGGAGTTGGCAGCAGCATCATCTTTCCAAACTCACCAACATCTTCATGTGTTTTCTCCTAGCTATCTGCTCTATGCAAGCACTTAGACAACCTATGGGAAGAACACCGTGGCAGCGTGGTCCTGTTTGCCTGGATGCAATTTCTTAAGGAAGAGACCCTAGCATACTTGAATATTGTCTCTCCTTTTGAGCTCAAGATTGGTTCTCAGAAAAAAGTGCAGAGAAGGACAGCTCAAGCTTCTCCCAACACAGAGCTAGATTTTGGAGGAGCTGCTGGATCTAATGTAGACCAAGAGGAAATTGTGGATGAGAGAGCTGTGCAGGATGTGGAATCACTGTCAAATCTGATCCAGGAAATCTTGGACTTTGATCAAGCTCAGCAGATAAAATGCTTTAATAGTAAATTGTTCCTGTGCAATATCTGTTTCTGTGAGAAGCTGGGTAGTGAATGCATGTACTTCTTGGAGTGCAGGCATGTGTACTGCAAAGCCTGTCTGAAGGACTACTTTGAAATCCAGATCAGAGATGGCCAGGTTCAATGCCTCAACTGCCCAGAACCAAAGTGCCCTTCGGTGGCCACTCCTGGTCAGGTAACTGTTTACCCTGCTGATGGTTGCCTCCTAATTCTCTTCCATAAATGGAGATATCATCTCAGGAACTTCCTTGATAGGGCTCATGGGGCAGTCTGAGGCCTTGGAGCCAGCCCACAAGTTGTTTTGCTGTATCCATTAAGAATGCTATGGTCTTAGTCTACTGCTTAAGCAAATGGAATGCTTCCTTTGGCCTTGCAATGGGCAAGGATGAGTGTTAAAGTGGTTATTAAGTAATTGTGATAATTTACTTTGTATATCTGCTAGGATCCCATAAACCTTGGGGAATCACTAGCTTATTCTTGTGTGAGGTTGGGATCTGAAGGGGACATCTCTTAGAATGATGAACCAACTTTTTTATAGACTTCAGCAGAAGTACAGCCTACTTAGGTTTTGTTGTTGTTGTTGTTGTTTTGTTTTGTTTTGTTTTGTTTTGTTTGAGACGGAGTCTTGCTGTATCACCTAGGATGGAGTGCAGGGGCATAATCTCAGCTCACGGCAGCCTCTGCCTCCAAGGTTCAAGTGATTTCCTGCCTCAGCCTCCCAAGTAGCTGGGATTACAGGCACCCGCCACCATGACTGGCTAATTTTTTTTGTATTTTTAGTAGAGACGGGGTTTCACCATGTTGGCCAGGCTGGTCTTGAACTCCTGACCTCAAGTGATCCTCCCACTTCGGCCTCCCAAAGTGTTGGGATTACAGGCGTGAGCCACTGCGCCTGGTCAGTTTTTTGTTTTCTTATTAAAGCATAATTTTACTTAAAATAAACTACACATTTAAATCATACAAGGCTAGCATGGTAGCTTACACCTATAATCCCAGCACTTTGGGAGGCCAAGATAGGAGGATCGCTTGAGGCTAGGGGTTTAAAACCAGCCTGTGCAAAATAGCATGACTCCATGTCTTAAAAAAAAAATCAGGCATGATGGCAAGTGCCTGTTGTCCTAGCTACTTGGGAAGCTGAGGTAGAGAATCATTTGAGCCCAGGAGTTCAAGGCTGCAGTGAGCTATGATTGCACCACTGCACTCCAGTCTGGACGACAGAGTAAGACCCCATCTCTAAAGAAATAAAACTAAAATATAAAATAAATTGGACACTTTGCTTAGTTTTAACAAATGTGTAGACCCCTATAATTGTCATTTCAGTCAAAATGTACTTGGTTTGAATTTGAAGTGAAAGAGAGGTTTTAATTTATGTGCCCATCTGGTTTACACTAGCATCCTAAGAATCTCCTCAGGTTCAGAACTGGTTGTGGAATCATCAAACCTATGGTGTTTTGTATTTCCCTCCAGGTCAAAGAGTTAGTGGAAGCAGAGTTATTTGCCCGTTATGACCGCCTTCTCCTCCAGTCCTCCTTGGACCTGATGGCAGATGTGGTGTACTGCCCCCGGCCGTGCTGCCAGCTGCCTGTGATGCAGGAGCCTGGCTGCACCATGGGTATCTGCTCTAGCTGCAATTTTGCCTTCTGTACTTTGTGCAGGTTGACCTACCATGGGGTCTCTCCATGTAAGGTGACTGCAGGTATGTTTTAACTGTGAACCCAAACCCCCATCCCCAATCTCTCCCTCACATTTCACTCTACTACCAGGGCCTTATGACTTCATTCTTCAATTTGGAAGTATTCATTTAGCAGATATTTCTGTGTCACTGACTGTCTCAGGCCTTGGGGCTGTGGTAGTGACCAGAAGAGAGAAAATCTCTGCCCTCATGGAACTTACATTCTACTAGGGGAGACAGGAAAACAAAATAAGGATATTAGGTGGTGGTAAGTGCTGAAGAGGCAGAAGAAATAAAGCAAGGACAGGATATTAAGTGTTCTGAAGGGGAGGGGACTTGGGATTTTAGTTAGAGAAAACAGGGGAGGCCTCACTGGCAAAGTGGTTTAAGTAAAGACTTGAAGGAGGTAAGAAAAACTGTGCAGATACCAGGGAGGAACATTCCAGGAGAAGGAATGGCGTGGGAAATTCTATATACGAACATGGAATAATGTAGATCCTGGATGGCCAGTGCAGGGCATCTAAGCTGCCATTCTTGTCTCCATGGCACATGTGTTTGACTAGTCATCAAATGCTTTCTCCTTGAGCCCAGAGAGGCCTCAGAATCTCCCTCAACATGGCACTTCGGAAAACTACCCTCTGATGAAGTAGACACAGGAGTGAAATGTGTTTGCCATTTCCAGTCTAGATAAGGAATCATAAATCAGGCCCTTAACGTCGATTTAATTGGACTTTGGTGGCTTAGTCTTTTTCGGACTAACAGGGATAATGATAACAGCTACCTCACAAAATCGCACTAGAGCAGATAACAATAACTTCACAGGGTTATTCTAAGGATGAAGGGAACGAATATCGTGCTATTCAAAATTGTTATATTTGTTACACTGGTCTATAATGAGATATAGAAATTGAGAGGGTTAGAAACTTTTATAGTGATTTCACATAATTTTATGTCAAATCTAATAAAAATTTAGACTTTTTTTCATTTTTCTAATAATTGATTGTTAGCTGACTGTGATGGTGCACACCTGTAGTTCTAGCTATTCGGAAGGCTACAGCAGGAGGATCTTTTGAGCCTCAGTTGAGACTAGCTTGGGCAACGTAGTGAGACTCTGCTTCTAAAAAAATTAAATCAAGCAAACCTGATTATATCTTATAAAAGTGTTGATCTTTGATGTATTAGAGAAAAAAAACTGGGCCTTTACCATAAATAGTTTGAGAAACAGTGGGCTAATACATGTAAAATGCAGAATGGGGCTGGGCATAGTGGCTCACCTCTGTAATCTCAGCACTTTGGGAGGCCAAGGTGGGCGGATTGCTTGAGTCCAGGAGTTTGACACCATGGCAAAACCCCGTGTCTACAAAAAAATACAAAAATTAACGAGGTGTGGTGGTGCACATCTGTAGTCTCAGCCACTCAGGTTGCTGAGGCGGGAGGATCGCTTGAACCCAGGAGGTAGAGGCTGCAGTGAGCCAGATTGCGCCACTGCACTCCAGCCTGGGGGACAGAGTGGGACCGTGTCTCAAAAAAAAAAAAAGAGGAAAAATAAAAATAGTAATTATTAATGCTATTATTATTGTAGTTATTACTTGCTAATGTTAGCAGACTGTCATTATTTCCAAGAAAGTACCATGAAAGGAAAGACTGAGTAGATAATTTCAGTTGCCTCAGGCAGCATCTTGTGGAAGGTAAGGCCAGATGGGATGGAGAACTTAGCAAAGTATAATATAAGCCTTTACTTTAGACTTCTGTAACCTTTTCATTAAAAGTCGACAGTACATTTCAGGTGTTTCACAGCATTCAGGGAAGAAATTGAAGATAGACTCAGGGCTTTAGCGAAATTAGGAATCTCTCCCTCTCTTTGTATGTATATATTATATAAAATATGAAATACTAATAATTTTATTATTTTGGAAAGACTAAAGCAATATAACCTTTGTCCTTAAGATGCCTAGGAACACAAAATGCATTGAATTATTAGAGGGATGAGATTTACATTGCTTCACTGCTACATTGAAGTAGAGGTGATGGAGCTGTGGGAATGTACTACACAGAGAATTCACAGGTGAAAGCAAAGAGTGGAGATAGGATATAGGATTCTATATCAGAAGATGTCTTTTGCTTTAAAAGGGAGATAGACTTCCAAATAATGTGAGGAAAGTAAACTGATAAAATAACTAGAACATTGTTGAGAAAACTCTTTAATTAATTGTGTTGAAAAATTAAGGTAATAGAACTGTGAACAAAAGCCTTTTGTCTGCAAGTAAAGCCTTTGGGATTGGTTACCTGTTCCATTTCAGTTAAATGATAAAGCAGTAGAAGCCAGATTGAAGAGTATCGAGGGAAAACTTTTCAGCACCTATAGCAAAGCATAGTACAGGGTGAGACTTGGGTGGTAAGTTTTATTCACTGATTTTTTTTTTTACACAGAATTGAAGAGGTAGTCTTTGCCCTTAAGCCAAAGGTGCCTTTGTGTTTGGTAGGCCTCTTCATTATCAAACAGTGAATGGTGCTGACTTAGTGGAAAAATCAATGTCTGTTTCAACCTTTGTGTCTTCTAGATAAGTCAGTCTTTAACTGCATACTTCTAGTTGCATAAACATACCAACATTAAGAAATCAAAATCAAAGGAAAAAAATAGCCTATCTTATTCTACCACTTTTAGCAGATACATCTTTTCTAGTTGGGGGATTCCTTTCCATTTATTATCATTTGTGCATGTATAATTTTTACTGGGTTATAACATAAATATACTTTTTTTCTGGATTCTGTGATGAGTGTTTTAATTGGGTTGTAGCGAACCTAATTATGTTTTTAATAATTGAATATTATGTCATTAAATGGCTCTTCCAAACATAATTATTTCCTTAGAAATTTAATTTTTTTGCCATTGTTATATGCATCTCCATGCATATGACTTCGGATTATTTCCTTATGATAAAGTTCTAGGAATAACATTATTGAATAGTCGAAGATTATAGCCATTTTTAATGATTTTTAGTCAGCATTACAAAGTTATATAAAAGTTAATTTTCCATTTCACTTTGTAGAAAAATTAATGGACTTACGAAATGAATACCTGCAAGCAGATGAGGCTAATAAAAGACTTTTGGATCAAAGGTATGGTAAGAGAGTGATTCAGAAGGCACTGGAAGAGATGGAAAGTAAGGAGTGGCTAGAGAAGAACTCAAAGAGCTGCCCATGTTGTGGAACTCCCATAGAGGTAAATGTTTTGGGACAGACTTGGAGGCCATCAGACTTGCAAGGATGTTATGATTACCTTAAGAAGCCTTACTAGTCAATTTTATGATTTATAAAACACATGCTGGTATTATTACACCTTCTTACGTGGAAGGTGGAAATTTCACTACTAGATCTTGTTATCGACCTTAAATGTTTGTAGACTTCCCTTTTCAAAGTGTTTGCTTACAGTGACCATTGTTCTCACATTGTATCCACCTCAAAATTGAATGGGTTGTAAGGAGGGCATACTAGAGCTATGGTCAACTCTTACCTCATCTATGTGATTAAAAAAAATCAAATCTGATCTCTCAGAACTATGTATCCTGGAATGCTGCACACCTGTTTAAGATACACTCAGGAATTAATTTGAGTCAAAATAATTAGATCTATTACTTCTTGACAAAAATCTTAATATGTTTTAAAATCAAAATACATCTTTGCATTTGATTCTGTTGTTCTAATCTGTTATGTCTGAACTGAACATAGTGGGCTCCAGTTAAGGAAACTGGGACTATATGTAATCACTTTTTTTTTTTTTTTTTTTTGATACTGAGTCTCTCTTGCCCAGGCTGGAGTACAGTAGTGCCATCTCAGCTAACTGCAATCCCCGCCTCCCAGGTTCAAGGAATTTTCATGCCTCAGCCTCCCGAGTAGCTGGGATTACAGGCGCCAGCCACCACACCTGGCTAATTTTTGTATTTTTAGTAGAGACAGGGTTTCACCATGTTGGCCAGGCTGGTCTCGAACTCCTGACCTCAAATGACTCGCTCACCTTGGCTTCCCAAAGTGCTAGGATTACAGGCATGAGCCACCACACCTGGCCATATAATCACTTTTGACATACCTTAGCCCTATGACAGAGTGGAGGACTTGGTACCAAATATTTACTTAGATTTCTGTAAAAATTAAAAACCCAAACATTACATCCAAACATTTTAATATTAATCTAACTACATTTTCCAGTTATATGTGTGTGATTTTTATCTACTGCTTGTCAGAAGAGATTGTGTCAAGTAACTAGTTGTAGTAACACTAGCTATTTTCTGTATTTTACTTCTAATGCAAAATAGAAAGTATTACATAGTCATCAGTGTGTTACATTGATATCTCAACCCTGCATAAGAAAAGGGAGAAGACCAGGACAATGTTGTACTGAATCATTTTGGCATGTGCTGTCTCTTCTGCTTTTACAGCCTTGATATTTTTCTCTTTCTGTCCTTCCCACCAGAAATTAGATGGATGTAACAAGATGACATGTACTGGCTGTATGCAATATTTCTGTTGGATTTGCATGGGTTCTCTCTCTAGGGCAAACCCTTACAAACATTTCAATGATCCTGGTTCACCATGTTTTAACCGGTATGTATACACAGAACTCCTTAGGCTCACCAGCAATTTTTGGTACTTGATTTGCAGACCACAAATCCAGTGTTTTATTTAAGTACTTGGACTTATTTAGAGAATTCTCTTACATGTTTTCCCCTATAAAGGAATTTTTATATTATTTTCTCAAAAATGAGTTTTATAATGAGAATATACACCATCTGGAAGTTTTTATAGTGAAAGTTTTCAAACACAGAAAATTTGAAAGGATAGGACTATGAATAGTAGGATACTTTCCACCCAAATTAACAGTTGATAGTACTTTGCCATATTTGTTCCCTTAATATTTTTACTGAACTACATGAAGTTGGAGTTATGATAATGCTTCAACTCTAAATATTTCCACGTTTCTCCTAAGATAAGGAAAATGCTTCTACATAATGACAGTACTTTTAAAAAATTTAATGATAGTGGCATACTATTATCTAGTAAACAAACATATTTGAAACTTCCTAATTATTTCTGAAAATATCTTTTAAAGCTAGTTGATTGAACCAGAATCTAAACAAGTTCAGTCATTGTATTTGGTTCTATCTCTTTAGTCTCTTAATACAGAAAAGCTTTGGCCCACCTTTTTTGTGTGTGTGTTTTGTGAACATTCACTTTTTTTTTTTTTTTTTTTGAGTCAGAGTCTCACTCTGTCGCCCAGGCTGGAGTGTAGTGGTGCTATCTCGGCTCACTGCAAGCTCCGCCTTCTGGGTTCCTGCCATTCTGCCTCAGCCTCCTGAGTAGCTGGGACTACAGGCGCCTGCCACCACGCCCGGCTAATTTTTTTGTATTTTTAGTAGAGACGGGGTTTCACCATGTTAGCCAGGATGGTCTCGATCTCCTGACCTCGTGATCTGCCCACCTCGGCCTCCCAAAGTGCTGGGATTACAGGCGTGAGCCACCACACCCGGCCGAACATTCACTTTTTGAAGAGTCCAGGCCAGTTGTCTTATATAATGTCTTACCTTCTAGAGTTTTATTTGTCCATGGTGTCCTTTAGCTTGTTTCTCTTATTTGCTATAAACTGGAAGTTAGGTCTAGACTGAAGTTTGATTAGATTTAGAATAACATTTTTTATGCTGATAATTCATGAGGAGTGATGTGTATTCCGTATTGGATCACATCAAGAGGTCCATGATGTCCCTCATTAGTGTGGTGCTCAGTTCTACAGTTTGCTTTATTGTAAAGGCACGTTTTCCATTTTGTTATTAGGAAGTAATCTGTGGGGTGATTCCTTGGCACAATGTGAATATCCTGTTCTCCAAGAGCTCTCCACTTTCAGCATCAGTTGATGATCTTTGTTAAGAGGTGTCTGTTAAGTAAACACATTGGTATTGTGAAACTGTAAGAGAAATTGAAGAAACAAGCCCTGCCATGAACTATTCGGAATCTAGTGTTGGAAATTGCATAAATTGTAGATAACATAAGGAAAGGAAGACAAATTGACAGCTACAAAACATTCTACAAATGGAGGGTGCAAGGACTGTGAAGATAGAATGGAGTGATGAGCATGTAATAGTAATAATAGTGTCTTGAAAGAGTTCAGTTTAAATTGCCTGACTTCCCCAGTCTTGGCTTGTTCCATGTATTGTATACGCTGAATATCAGTTTTGTGATACCCATCCCCCATTATTGTTTATCCTTGGCCCTGGAAAATTTGTCTGGATTCTAAAAGGACTGTTTTGTTCGTTTGTTTTAATTTGGAAAGGAGAGCTTTATTTCTTATAAAGAGTTGAAGCCGGCAAGGTGGCCATTATGACAGGTTGGGAAGCATAGTCTTCAGCGAGAAGCTGGAAACAGACACTTTAAGGATGGGAAGAGGAAGACAGGGATTTATGCCCTACAAGATAGCCAGATATACATATTCAGTAAGGTATAGGAGGAGTCATGAATATTTATGAAAGGAGAAATACGCTGCATGTGCAGTTGAGCTTCATTACCCTTCAGGGGACCCATGTTCAAAAAATGGTGGCATAAGCATGATCTCTGAGGGAGTTCTCTGATATCAAAAGGTGAAGCAGAGAACACGAAAACCTCAGTACACATCGTCCATAGACTGGCTAGAACCACTCCATGGTCAGTGGTCTATTGGCAGGAAGAAATGCTGGTTGGTTTTTGTGCCAAAACTGCAGAAGGGAGGGGCAGCGTCAGGTGGTTGGTTGATATCAGCGGTGGAGCAAGTCTTCCCAAAGGGTTGGTTTGAACGCTTAGGGAAAGAAAGCCTAATGGTGGTCAGTGAGGGAAGGGGGTATGACCAGGTGTGTCTGGCCTCCCATCCCGTCATGGCCGGGAACTGTTTTCAGGGTTTATCTGGGGTTCCCTTGGCCAGGAGAGGGTCTGTTCAGTTGGTTGTGGGGCTTAGGGTATCATTTTTATTTCTCATTTTCCCCTTTTTGGCTGAGATTTGCCAGAGGCAGCATTGATAGTCAAACTTATTTTGTCCCATATCATTGCTGGAGTGGTGTGGCTAACCTGCCTCGCCTCCATCTAGGCCCTCAGTGGGACCCCTATGGCCAAGGGACTTAAGGCCAAAAGACAGCCAATTAAATCTTCCAGGCCAGTGGGAATGGAGCTGGACAGGTACTCATCCACCTTAAATGGGCCATTCTTAACCAACTTTAGGGTAGATTGTTTAGAGGGACCCATATTTCAGCCCTCCTCAGTGCAATGATTAAAGGAGAAGAAAAGATATACAAAAATGTTATAACAGTACAAAAAATATTTTTCAGCAGAGAGGCAATTTATATTGTTTCATTCAAGTGTATAAAAATGTACCTTTTTTAATGCTTCCAGGCTGTTTTATGCTGTGGATGTTGATGACGATATTTGGGAAGATGAGGTTGAAGACTAGTTAACTACTGCTCAAGATATGGAAGTGGATTGTTTTTCCCTAATCTTTCGTCAAGTACACAAAGTAACTTTGCGGGATATTTAGGGTACTATTCATTCACTCATCCTGCGTAGAAGATATGGAAGAACAAGGTTTATATTTTCATGTGGTACTACTGAAGAAGGTGCATTCATACATTTTTTAATGTAAGTTGAGAAAAATTAGAAGCCAAAGGTTCAGAAAATGAAACTACAGAATATTAAATATTATAATGTGCCCAAAGCTCTGAATAGTTAAAAATTAAATATTTATTTTCTTCCCCAAGCTTTAGGTAAGGAGAAGAGGGGTCAAGAGTTAAACTTAGAGACCCTTTGTCTCTGAGAAGCATCCTTCTAAGACATTCTGTTGGAGTTCCCTCAGTACTATTCCTTACAACTGGAGTGGGTAGAAGCCTTATGAAAATTATACTGAGAACCTGATCTCATTTACTCCATGTTAGTCACATTCCTACCAACCTAAATTTCTGCCAAGTCAGTTCTCTTTGGAGGAAGCCCTTTACTCTGTAACTGACTGGATGGTCCAGTGTCATTTTTATCTGCTTTTCAGAATGGAAATTTATAATATAAATATATGTTTTAATACCACAAACAGTGTGGGGCACTTGATATTTATTAGTGGTGTATATGGTCCACTGGTTTCAGGCCAAATCTAGAATTTAGTGATACTGGCTCAGAAGAATTTAAGTTCTATTCAACTTTCCTGGGTGTTAGAACAAGTCATTCAAAATGACTTGTCTTTGCTACTTTTGTTCCACATTCTCTTTCTTTACCTTTGCCCTACCTTCTGTTTGTAAGGATGATTTTAATATTAATTCCAGGAACACATGTTTTTATTTCCTCTGCTGGAATAGGAGAAAGCTTAATATATTCCCAAGCTGAATGTTCTTGAATTATCTGCATTTACCACTGTATATGCATATAGTGACATTATAACCTGTCTATACTACAGCAGTTCCAGTCCTAACTTTCTGAATTATTTTTAAAGATCTTCTCTAACAAGCTATGGAAATTTGGCTTCATACTCATTTTTTTGCAACAGCAGTGTTCTGGGTGATAATTTTGAATTGATACCTGTTCCTTTTTCTGGGTTTTGTTGGCTTTTTGAAAAATTGTCTTTCCTTATCATTGGTGGGAGGCTTGGTAGCAAAGTAACATTTTTTGGAAAAGAGGACAGAAAAATTGAACTGCAGCTTGAGAACGTATTCTTTTTTTCCTACTTTGTCATTGCAAATTGAGGAATCACTTTTAACTGTTTTAGGTGTGTGTGTCCAGAGTGAGCAAGGACTATGTTTTTGGATTGTCAAAGAGGATGCTTAATCTTAAAATAAAAATAAATTTAAAAATCATCTTATAATTAGAACAGAGTTGCTGCTATTTGTTCTGTCACCAAGGCAACTAATCACATTTTAAAACTGTTCAGCATATAACATGTTCTTAAAGTAAGAAGAAAAATGTCACAGAATAGCATCTCTTTTACCTGGGCTTGTGACT
The DNA here is from genome assembly GCF_028885655.2 of Pongo abelii. Taxonomy (NCBI): domain Eukaryota; kingdom Metazoa; phylum Chordata; class Mammalia; order Primates; family Hominidae; genus Pongo; species Pongo abelii. Next base: position 150,356,980 of record NC_071989.2, read on the forward strand.
GAGCTTAGGTTTTAGGGCCCATATTTTGTTTAAACCAGATAGTTTCATGGTCTTCCATTCAGGACATTTTGTGTAAAAATTGAGGTTAATTTGCTGGGCGCAGTGGCTCACGCCTGTAATCCCAGCACTTTGGGAGGCCTAGGCGGGTGGATCACGAGGTCAGGAGTTCGAGACCATCATGGCTAACACGGTGAAACCCCGTCTCTACTAAAAATACAAAAAATTAGCCGGGCGTGGTGGCGGGTGCCTGTAGTCCCAGCTACTCAGGAGGCTGAGGCAGGAGAATGGCGTGAACCTGGGAGGTGGAGCTTGCAGTAAGCCAAGATAGCGCCACTGCACTCCAGCCTGAGCGACAGAGTGAGACTCCTTCTCAAAAAAAAAAAAAAAAAAAAAATTGAGGTTAATTTAAAGAATAAATTAAAGATAAGAAATGGAAATTAAAATGATTTGTTCTACAGTATATACCTGAGGAGAGTGATTTCTGTTGATCAAAGAGTTCAATTCAGATTTATTCAGAAAGAGCTACTCAGAAGCTCTATAGTTCATGAGCTACTTGATATTTTCTAGAGACCATTTTATGTTAAGCTGTTGTACATTGTTGATGATGTCATAGAAGTAGGAAAGAAGCCTTTATAATACAGTTTTATGAAAGAAATGGGAGCCTTTTTTCCCATTTATGATATTAAAAACAACACAGGTATTTGGTGTTTAGTCTCAAAAATTTGTTTGGTCACCTTAGTGATTCTTAGGTACAAAGTCCTCATCACTCAATTTCAACAAAGAAAATAGGGCTTATAAAGTTATACTTTTGAAGCATGAGTTATGAGCTAATTTTAAGATAGTATAGTTTGGGTAGAGTACTTTTGTCTCAGTAAAATGAAAGATTTGGGTAACTCCCCAAATGTCCTGTAAAACAAATGGGTTTGTGGAAGGTTGTGGTGTCAGCAAAATATATGATAGAATAAAGAGTTTTGTACCTACCTTAATTTCATGAAAGCCTTTTTTTATGAGTGGGTTGAGATTTGCCATAAATTAGTATGAACCTCATGGGCCTTTTTTCTTTTTGAGACAGGGTCTCACTCTGTCACCCAGGCTGGAGTGCAGTGGTGCGATCGTAGCTCACGGCAGCCTTGAGATCTCCTGGTCTCAAGCAATCCTCCCACCTCAGCCCCTGAGTAGCTGGGACTACAGGCACATAGCACCATGCCTAGCTAATTTTTTTTTTTTTTTTTTTTTTTTAGTAGAAATAAGGTCTCGCTATATTGCCCGGGTTGTGAACTCCTGAGCTCAAGTGATCCTCCTGCCTCAGCCTGCCAAAGTGTTGGGATTTACAGGCATGAGCCACAGTGCCTGGCCTCCTGGGTGTTTTTGGGGGAGTTTGAATAGTCAGTGTCTCTTCATTTTTATATAAAAGGTTTGGGTCTAGAGCTGATAAATGAAAATAAGCTATCAAATAACTTATTTATTTATTTATTTGAGATGGAATCTCACTCTGTTGCCCAGGCTGGAGTGCAGTGGCACAATCTCAGCTCACTGCAACCTCCACCTCCCAGGTTCAAGTGATTCTCCTGCCTCAGCCTCCCAAGTAGCTAGGACTACAGGCATGCTCACCGTGCCCAGCTAATTTTTTTGTATTTTTAGTAGAGACGGGGTTTCACCATGTTGGCCAGGCTGGTCTCGAACTCCTGACCTAGTGATCCACCCGCCTCAACCTCCCAAAGTGCTGGGGTTACAGGCATGAGCCACCGCGCCTGGCCATAATTTTTTTTTTAAATCAAAATAGCTCTGTGACGTTTTAAGCTTGTGATCGAACTAACTTTAGGGCCTGCCTTTGTCAATTGAGATGCATCTTGTTTCATCTATTTTTCTTTTAGTTTAAATTTTTATTATAATTTTTATTTTTTTAGCTACCCTATTAACAGACCATCCATTTTTTAAAAAGAAACTTTTTATTTTAGAATATAGATTGACACAAAAAGTGCCAAGATTGTACAGCGCTCCTATGTACCCCTCACTCGGTTTTCCTTATTAACATATTAGTGCAGCACATTTATCATATTAATGAAGCAGTATTGATATTATTAAGTAGAGTTCATACTTTATTCAGATTTTCTTAGTTTTACCTAATGTCCTTTTTCTGTTCCAGGATCCCTTCTAGGACACCACGTTATTACATTTAGTCGTCATGTCTCCTTAGACCCCTCTCAGCTGTCACAGTTGTCTCATCTGTTTTTACTGTTATATAAACATTAATTATACCTTGGTACATCTGGATTGGGCAGGAGCCAAAAAACTTTTTGAAGACAGACTACCTAATCCTAGCAGGCTCAGCAAATCAGTGATTTCTTTTTGACTGAGGTCTTTTATAGCTTTAAATCAGTTACTTCTCAGGATGCTTCAGTGCTGTATATGCAGTTTTAGGCTGTTCACCTGTTCTGGTAATTTTCCTGCTCAGCGTCTTGAAAAACATCATTAAACACTGGGCAGGTTGATCAAGTCAGGAAGTCAGCTGGACCCATTAGACTGTGCCCTGGTGTGAGAATTAGCCTGCCATCTTGGCTAAATCCCGAAGTTTGTTGAGTAGATGTATCTCTTCCTGTTGACCTGTGGAGGAGCTGGTGAACGTAAGAAAGGCTCAGAATCAGAAGCCATATTCCCAGACAGATTTGTGGTGTTGTCAGCAGTCTTTTTTTTTTTTTTTTTTTTTTTTTTGAGATGGAGTCTTGCTCTGTCACCCAGGCTGGAATGCAGTGGCTTGATCTCAGCTCACTGCAACCTTCACCTCCCAGGTTCAAGTGATTCTCCTGCCTCAGCCTCCGAAGTAGCTGGATTACAGGTGCCCACGACCACACCCAGCTAATTTATTTTTTATTTTTTTATATTTTTATTTTTAGTAGAGACGGGGTTTCACCATGTTGGCCAGGCTGGTTTCGAACTCCTGACTTAAAGTGATCCACCCATTTCAGCCTCCCAAAGTGCTAGGATTACAGGTGTGAGCCACCGCACCCAGCCCAAAGTCATTTGCCCAAAGTCATTTTTTTAGTAGTAGACAGTTCTAATTTACATTGGTAATCTCTTAATATACTTAGTATTTATTTTTTCTGTCAAGAGCAATGAGAGTTAATTCGAGGAGATAATAATAAAGTTGTTCACGTGGCTGTCTGCTTTGAAAGGGAATTCCAGAATTTTGGAGTTTGGATCTCCCACCTAGTATTAACTTTGCCATAAGCATCACCAGCAGGTGGCAGCAGTTCCCATGTTCTAAAAATACAGTCACTAGTTAAGACAGGTATAGAGTATGCTGTTTTGTTACAGAAGTAGATTTAATTTCTGGTATTTAAATTTTCCTCATTATATTTCATTGTAGTCTGTTTTATACTTTAGTAGACAGAATGGTATCTAACAATACTATCAAGGCAGGAACAGCAGTATTATCAGAAATTTTTAAATACTCAAAAGTGTATGTGAACCACAGTTGACATCTTATGCAATTGTTACATAGTAGAGTGTCACTCCTGATAGTGGCACTTAACCTTCAACCACCAAAGTAGGGAAATTAAGTTGTATATAAAGCCCCTAAGTAGGACCAAGGAATTGTAACACCATGGTGCCCTCTGATGCTGGTAAGAGTAGCCAGCCTGCTCCCCAAACCTTAGCTTAACTAAAAAAATCAGGCCAGACTGAGTGTGGTCAGAAATCTGGCTATGGGAGCTTTAGGGGTATTCTTAGCAAACGTTTATGGTGATCAATTTTCATCACCCATTGTTTAGACTGTACAGTTTCTCAGGTTGTCTGAAGATTTACCACTCCAAGGACTCCCACATTTCTCTGAGCCAGAGGATGCTTTGGAGAAGATTGTGTACATTGGAAACTTAGGGAGATTTGATGCTGAAGTTGCTAAGTACAAAGTTAACACAGTCACTTCTTTTCCTTGCTTGGATCTCTTTTTTTCCCCTCATTATAAAAACAAACCAAAAAAGGAAAAACAACTAAACTCACACTAATACAACATAAATACATGTAAATTTTAAAAGCGATTGTCTTACCCTCAGTACCATTCTACTTTTTGCAACCTATAGTATTTCCTAGAATAACTCACTTATTTAACAAATACTGATGGAATACCCAGCAATGGGCCTTACTCTTTTTCGAGGTGGTGAGAATATAGCAGTAAATAAAACAGACATAATCTCCCTGCCCGTGTGGAACTTAAATTCTGGCGGAAGGAAAGAGACACTAAGTAAATTATCTGGTTCATCAGAAGATAAGTACCGTGGGTCGTGCACAGTGGCTCCCTCCTGTAATCCCAGTGCTTTGAGAGGCTCAGGTGAGAGGATCGCTTGAAGCCAGGAGTTTGAGACCAGTTTGGGCAACATAGTAAGACTCCGTCTCTCTTAAAAAAAAAAAAACACTAAAAATTAGCTGGGTGCAGTGGTATGTGCCTGTTGTCCCAGCTGACATTCAAGAGGCTGAGGCAGGAGGGTTTCTTGAGCTCAGGATGTCAAGGCTGCAGTGAGCCTTGATCACACCACTGCATTCCAGCCTGAATGACAAAGCAAGACCTTTGTCTCAAAGAAAAAAAAAAGAAAAAAGGAAAAAAAAAAAAAAACCATAGAAGTTGGGGAGAAGAAATAGGGAGTTAGGGGAGGCAGGGCAATGTTGGAATCTTAAAGAGTAGAGAAGACTCCATCAAGATAGCACTTGAACAAAGTCTCAGCAGTGTGGGATTGAACCTTCTGGACACCTGGGAGGAGAGAATTCCAGGCAGAGACAGCAAGGGCAAAGCCCTTGGGCTATGAGCATGTAAGAGGGCTCCAGGAACAGTGTGGTAGCCAGTGAGGGCTGAGGCAGACCCACGAAGAGTGAGAGACGGGATGTGAGCATGTGGTCCTGTAGACTATATAGAGCCTTGTGTGAACTTTGGCTGCCACTCTGAGAGGGGGCCATTGAGCAGAGGAGTGATAGGGTCAGATGTGTGCTTTAGGGGATTGGTGAGCAAAGGTGGAAACAGACCAGTTAGGAGGCCATTTGCAGTAGCTCAGGTGAGAAGTGCAGGTGGCTTGTACCAGTGTGCCAGAAGTTAGAATCTTGAGAACTGGTTAGATTCTGTACTTACCTTGAAGGTAAAATTAATAGGATGTGTTGACAGGCTGACTATATGAGAAAGTAAGGCATCAGGGTTGATTTCTAGGTATTTTTGTCTGAGCAGCTGAGATGACAAACCTGTAGGTAGCACAGGTCTGTGGCTGAAGATCAGGAATTTGATTGTGGACAGGTAAGTTTGAGATGCCTGGTAGTTATCCCAGGGGAAATGATAAACAGGCAGTTGGATATTCTAGTCTGGAGTTCAAGGGAGCAACTCAGGGTAGAGATAGAATTATGGGAGTCAACATGTAAATGGCATTTAAAGCCATGAGACTAGATGAGATTACAAAGGGGGTGAGTTTTATGTAGAGAAAGGTCCAAGGACTGAGTCTTGGGTCACTCCAGATGCTACGAAGTCAAAGAGATGAGGAAAAACCAGCAAAGACAGACAGTGGCCAGTGAGGTAAGAAAACCAGCTGTGTGTGGTGTCTTGGAAGCCAAGTCAAGTTTGAGGGAAGGAGTAATCAACTGTGTCATACGCTGCAAAAAGGTCAAGTACTGTGAGCTGTAACAATTGAAGCAGTCAGTATTGAAGTCCTTGGGGACTTTGACAAGTGCTGTTTCAGTGGAGGGCAGTTGCAAATCTAGAGTACGTTTGAGAAAGAATGGGGTGTCCTCATAATAAGAAAAAGGCTGAGTAAAGTGATAATCAGCAGCTTTTCTTATATCTGTCAGAATTGAGGTTACAGGGCAAACCTTCACTGCCAAAACAGGCAGGAAAATAGAGATCGGCTCACCTAAGGCAGAAGCTATTGGAGACAGTAATTGAGATTTAAACATATTGCTGTGGGCTAAGTGTGGACTAGCTTGAGGGTTCAAAACCGGGAGCTTGTCTAAGGAAACCCCACACTTTGGTGGGTTTTACCTCAAGGAGACCCACTAGGTTCTCCTGTAAAGATGGCAGGAAAATTCCCTTGTGCTTTGGACACGGGAGGGGGGAAAGTAATCCTTCTGAAATACATCCAGGAAGAAATCAGCCCCAGGTCTTCTGTTCTCCATGGCAGAGAACAGTTTTCTCAGGGAAAACTACTTGCAGGAGCCTTCTCTAGCTTAGGAGAAGGGCAGTTGGATGGCTCAACCCCCCTCTAGCCTTCCTGTCTCACATAAGAGGAGGAGGAAACAAGTCTCTACTAAAAAAAAAAAAAAAGACAGATTTAATCATAAGAATATGCAGTGCATCTTCTCACCAATACATCAGTAGGGCTCCAGGATAACAGTGGATTACAACTGAGAGCTCCAAGACACGGACTCTATTTTAAGAAGGAATTTCCAGGGAAACCCAAAGACAACAGGGGAGACAAAGATATTGAGGAAAATTGGAGCCTCTAGCACCTACAGCGAATATCAGATGCAGCCTGTTAGCCACATAAACATACAACTCACATTAAACGTCTGTTTACGTAAGTTCTTGTTACCTAATATATCATGTCTGGCTTCAGTAAAAAAGTACAAAGCATGCTAAAAGGGAAAAAAGAGACAAAGCAAGCATCAGAGCCAGACTCAGATATGTCAGAGATTTGAGAGTTATCAGACTGGGAATTTAAGATAACTGATTAATGTGCCAGATTTCTAATAGAAAAAATGAACAACATGCAAGAATAGTCAGGTAGTATAAGCAAGAGATGGAAACTTAGAATCAAAAAGAAATGCAAAAAAAAAAAAAAAAAAACCAGGTGCAGTGGCTCACGCCTGTAATCCCAACACTTTAGGAAGCTGAGGCGGGAGGATCACCTGAGGTCGGGAGTTCAAGACCAGCCTGACCAACATGGAGAAACCCCATCTCTACTAAAAATACAAAATTAGCCTGGCGTGGTGGTGCATGCCTGTAATCCCAGCTACTCGAGAGGCTGAGGCAGGAGAATAGCTTGAATCCAGGAGGCGGAGGTTGCAGTGAGCCAAGATCGTGTCATTGCACTCCAGCCTGGGCAACAAGAGCGAAACTCTGTCTCAAAAAAAAAAAAAAAAAAGCTAGAAATAAAACACTGAAACAAAGATGAATGCCTTTGATGGGCTCATAAGACTGAACACAGCCAGAAAGAATCAGTGAACTTGAAGATATGTCAATAGAAACTTCCCAAATTGAAATTGAAAGATTTCAAAAAGGAATGGAAAATTTTTAAAAACAGCAGACTATCCAAGAACTGTGGGATAATTTCTAAAAGTGTAGGTTGGATGCAGTGGCTTACACTTGTAATCCCAGCACTTTGGGAGGCTGAGGCAGGCGATTTTTTGAGGCCAGGAGTTTGAGACCAGCCTGGGCAACATGGCAAAACCCAGTCTCTACAAAAAAAAAAAAAAAATACAAAAATACAAAAATTGGCCAAGCATGGTGGCGCATACCTGTAATCCCAGCTACTCAGGAGGCTGAGGTGGGAGGATCGCTTGAGCCCGGGAGGTGGAGATTGCAGTGAGCTGAGATCATGCCGCTGCACTCCAGCCTGGGCAACAGAGAACTTGTTTCAAAAAAAAGGCAAAGTGTAGCTATGCATAATGGGAATACGGTAGTTCCCCCTTATCCACAGTTTCACTTTCTACAGTCAACTGTAGTCCAAAAATAGGTAAGTGCAGTACAATAAGATTTTGAGAGAAAGGGAGAGAGACAATGCTCACATAACTTATTACAGTGTATTGTTATAATTATTCTATTTTTGTAAATTTCTTACTGCGCCTAGTTTATAGATTAAGCTTTATCATAGGTATATGTGTATCAAAAAAAAACTATATCAGGTTCAGTACTATCCACGGTTTCAGGCATTCACTGGGGGTCTTAGAACATATGCCCTGTGGATGAAGGGGCAACTACCATACCAGAAGGAGAAGAGAGAATAGAAGAGGGAGAGATTAAAGTCAGAGTATGGGTAACTAGAAACTTTGCTCTAAAGGAGATCAGAGAAATGAGGGTGTACTTGAGGGGGCAAATGAGGTACAGTTTTGTTTTTAAATCTTGTCTTGAATGCCATAGGAGTGGTCCAGGAGAGGACAATTTGATGCTGTAGGTGAGAGTTGGGAGTGTTGCCAAAGCAATGTCCTCAAGGAGGCAAGAGAGGATGGGATCTGGTGTGCAAGCAGAGGGCTCGGCCAAGGAGCAGGTAACAGGAAGACAGCAAGTGTGAGAGCGGGGCTGACGTCTGGGTGTGTGATGATGGGAACTCGTGGACATTCTTTTCTGATTGCTTCTGTTTTCAAGATCATCAGGTGAAAGGAAAGCTGGAGTAGAGGGGTTAGAGGTTTGGGACCTTATGATTTAGTCTTTGAGGATACTAAATGGACTAGTCTGATTGTTAATATAGTATGACTGCCAGCTGGTGGTAATGGCGCCCCTGAGGTCCAAAGTACTATGTTCTGTTTTACCTGCCCATTATTGCCTAACTCTAAATCCTGTCACACTGTATCTTAGTGGAAACGGATGTGTTTCATTAGCATCTCATCACAGTAAGGATTTTGGTTCCCAGGAAAGAAGCATCAAATTTTCCAAGTTAGATCTCCTCAGTAGGCCAGTTGGCTAATCCATTATGTAATATGCCATGATTTCTCCTGGTTGTTATGTACGATCACTACTCATGGGGACAACTATCAGGCTTATGGTTCAACAAGTACCAGTGCCTTCTAGATATCAAGGCACTGCTATAGGGGCAGAATAGAGCAGTATTTAACATGTACCTTCATGGAGTTTACATTTAGTGGGAAACAAAATACATGTCCAGTGGTAAAGTGTTCTGAGAAAATAGCGCATGGCAAGGATGGGAACTTGGGGATTGCAGCTTTATATTGGAGGATCAGGGAAGAGTTAATCTGATAAATGACATTCGAGGCAAGGCCTGAAGGACGGAAAGAGTAGAAGAGTAGGCCATAGGGGGAATAGTGAGCCAGGCTCGTGTTCACCTCTACTTTATAAACTAATAGAAGGAAGGCGGCACCCATTGATGTCAACACTGCCACTTTTTACTAAATGTAAGTAAACACATTGTGTCTACTCTTCCTGAAATACAGCTTTGTGTGCACTTAATATTACATTTTCCCTTTCTTATCAAACTTGCTGTTTTACAAATACAACTTGTTCCAGTCAGCTGTATTTAGTATTTCCTTTTTGATCAAATTGTGGAAACCTGGTCAGTGGGAACACATTTAACTGGCTGTTTTGTCCTCTGAGAACTGCCTCAGACATTTTTGTTTTGTTTTATTTCATCCCCAGACTTCCTGGGACAAGCCCGACTTTTTTTTTTGGAGACGATGTCTTGCTCTGTAGCCCAGGCTGGAGTGTAGTGGCATGATCTTGGCTCACTGCAACCTCTGCCTCCTGGGTTCAAGCGATTCTCCTGCCTCAGCCTCCCCAGCAGCTAGGATTACAGGTGCACGCCACTGCACCCGGCTAACTTTTTGTATTTTTAGTAGGGATGGGGTTTCACCATGTTGGCCAGGCTGGTCTTGAACTCCTGACCTCAGGTGATCCGCCCGCCTCAGCCTCCCAAAGTGCTAGGATTACAGGCATGAGCCACCGCGCCCAGCCAGCCCCAGACATTTTTGAAAGCACCCTTATTTCCAGTAACAAGATATTCCAGGACTACTCTGATCCCTACCCCCAAACATATTAGCTCCTGTACAAGGAGCCCTGGTATTAGAGGCCCAAGATGACCCAAGGGTGTACATCCCACTTGATGGCATAAGCACTGGTTGTAGCAGTACACTGCTGTTGAGCCACCAGGAAAACACAGACTTGGGAAAGACATCAGATCTTTCTAAGGTCTCAAGTTCATACAGATATTTCCAGTTTAGCTGTCATCACTAAGTCCTTTTTTGTCTCATGTTAATGTAGTTACTATAACATACTTAAAATTTAAACCCTTCTTGACTGGATAAACAAAATGTATGTCCACAAAACGGAATACTATACAGCAATAAAAAGGAATGGACTGCTGCTACGTGTTGTATGAACCTGAAAAATGTTATGCTTAGTGAAAAAAGCCAGACACAAAAGATGTCATGTCACATGATTCCATTTATATTAAATGACCAGAAAAGGTAAATCTATAGACACAAAGCAGACCAGTAGTTGCCCGGGGCTGGGGTTAGGAGTAGGGAGCTTTTGGGAATGATAGAAATGGATTGTGGTGCTGGGCGTGGTGGCTCATGCCTGTAATCCAAGCACTTTAGGAGGCCGAGGCAGGCAGATCACTTAAGGCCAGGAATTCGAGACCAGCCTGGCCAACATGGCAAAACCCTGTCTCTACTAAAAATACAAAAATTAGGTGGGTGTGGTGGTGCACACCTGTAATCCTAGCTACTGGGGAGTCTGAGGCAGGAGAATCACTTGAACCCAGGAAACAGAGGTTGCAGTGAGCCGAGATCGCACCACTGCACTCCAGCCTGGAAGACAGGGCGAGAATTTCTCTCTTTAAAAAAAAAAAAAAAGGATTGTGGTAAGGAAGTGCACAATTCCATAAACATAAAAATCATTGGATTTGTATCTAAAAAAAAATTTTTTTTGAGATGGGGTCTTGTTCTGTTGTCCAGAGTTGGGGTACTGTGATGCAATTATAGTTCACAGCAGTCTTGAACTCCTGGGCTCAAGCAATCCTCTCGTCTCAGCCTTCTGAGTGGCTGGGACTACAGGCATGCACCACCATGCTTGGCTAATTTTTAAAAATTTCGTAGAGACAGGGTCTTGTTATGTTGCCCAGGCTGGTTTTGAACTGCTGATCTCAGGTGATCCTCCTGCTTTGGCCTCCCAAAGCACTGGGATTACAGGCATGAGTCACTGCACCCAGCCTCAAAATAGTTGTTAAAAAAATTAAACCCTTCTTTTAACTTCTATATCTACCTCCTTAATTGGCTATATTGACCTAAGATATTCCATTATTATGTTAACTTTAAAAAAAAAAAACCTAAATGTATTTTTCCATACCTTGCAATAATATCTCTCATCACAAATCTGCCTTAATCTTTATAACAGCTGTATCCTCGTTTGGATCTCAGGTACAGCCCCAACATGATAAGTTATTGCTCATCTATTCATTCCTACCCTTTTTCCTGTAAGTGCTCCATTTTCATAAAATCTTATTTTTCACTCTGATGACTGAAGAAGAGATCAATAGATGGTTGCTATGCTTGTGACCTTCCTACAAGCTCTTGTGAGGACTGAGCGTGAGGCTTTGCTTACCAGCTCTTTCTAAAATACATAAATAGCCCAGAGAGTCTTCTAAAATTGGGGGCTCAAATCCACAAATGACATGTTATTTGAAAATACTAGATTTAATAGAAAATATCACATTGTAAACAAATCCATTGATCCATGAGCTTAAAACAGAATGACGGCACAATCACATAGAAAAGCTAAAGACAAAACACTGGTACCAAACATAGCCCTTAGGCCTGAGCTAGGCTCTCAAAGGTCTTTCCCAGAAATGGAGGCAGCAGTAGCTTCAAACAGGCACAAAAACAGCGAGGAGGAGGCAACATCCACTCCATGAAGGCCTAAGACAATGAAAGGAAGCCAGAGCAACAGACTACCTTGGGATCCGGGGAGAAGGATAAATGGGCAAAAGGGCTGTATTTCCTGATGTTCTCAGAACATCAGACCACACCATGTGAATTTAAGCAGGACTATTTTAAGTGGGGAAACAATACTAGAAGCATTTGATGTATTTTCCTGGCACTCACCTCCTAGGGAAGCAGGAGAACGGGACACTCAGGAGTTGTGACTAAACTCACACTTAAGCTGCCTGCCCAGACTGTCCCCTTGGCTGAACACAATATTGAAATTGTGGCAGTGTCTGTTGCCCCAGTGGACCTCCCACTTACTAATGAGTATGTAAAACAGAGGAGCCACAGTGAGGCATTTCACAAAAACACAGGGCTCTGGGGGGAAAACGACTTCCACCTTCTGCCTTTTGGTGCTGGAGAGTCCCTGAGGGAGAGAAGTTTGACATGGCCCCTTGAGGCTCTGGGTTTATCAGTAGAAACCTCCTCTTTGGCCCCACCCACCCAAATCCACCCCCAGGTTCTCCTAGTTCAGAGAAAAGCTGTGAAAGTGGAAGAAGGAAGGGATCGTTTTCTTTCCATTGCACTTGTTACTGACCAAAGAGACTGCTTTCTTGCACTTATTTTAGATATTGAGAGTTTGTGCCTTAACCTGGAACAATGGTTCTCAACCAAGGGGCAGGCCTGTGCAAGAAGGACTCTCAAGACTCTTCAAAGAGGTGGTGTCCAATATACACAAGCCCCTAATTCCCTCCGACTTGAAAATCAGTGCATGTAAGGAGAGAAATTCCTGACGGGAGTGTGTCATACATGTGAACCATGGCTGAAGCAGAACAAAAAGTTTAAAACTCCCAACCTCGGTTTGGCAGACATCAAAATGATGGAGTACATTTTGCAGAGATTTTTTTTCTGATTAAGTTACAAACATTCTCCCTATAGCTAAACTCCGTGACTAGGCTCCCAGCCTCATGGCCAAGAACAATAAGTTCACCCACTTATCTGGAGTAACCATACTAGATTAAAGAAATACAATTCTTTCTTCTAAAGACAATTTCCAGAAAGACCTGCCTTTCCCTATGGGTACTTGACACTAGGTCCCAGCACAGGCTAATCGCTGTATGGTTTCTTCGAAGATTGGCTTTTCTCAGTTTCTTTCTCTTTGATACTGTACAAGGGGTCCACCAACTTGTTATGAACAAGCATTAAACCTACAAAAAATTAAAAACAAAAAGTAGTTAATTCAGGCAGTGGCAAGAGTTCCTTGATTATCAATCACAACATCCAGGAGCTCTCAAATTTTGTCTTAGAGCTGACACTTCTCTCTTTTCTCTATGATCCCCAAATGATAAACACCCTAAGAGTACAAAAAGAGTTATTCACAGTGAGTACTACATTCATGGAACTTTTATAAATTCAATCACTATGGGAGTTGGCTATTTAAAGCTTAGTCTTTTCAGCAAAGAACAAATTCCTAATTGACCTGCTTGAGTAAAGGAGGACTTTCACATGTTTGCCTAAAGCAGTGTGCATCCTTTTAAAGTAAAAGAAGGGCCGGGCATGGTGGTTCACACCTATGATCCTAGCACTTTGGGAGGCCGAGGTGGGTGGATCACCTGAGGTCAGGAGTTTGAGACCAGCCTAGGCAACATGGCAAAACCCCACCTCTACTAAAAATACAAAAATTAACTGGGTATAGTGGCAGGCACCTGTAATCCCAGCTACTTGGGAGACTGAGGCAAGGAGAATCACTTAAGCACGGGAGGTGGAGGTTGCAGTGAGCTGAGATCACACCACTGCACTCCAGCCTGAGCGACAGAGTGAGACCCTGTCTCAAAAAAAAAAAGTAAATAAAAGAAAGGAAGATCTTCCTGATAATTCAGTGTCTCACCTAGAGGGGAATCGCTTGTTTAAGATTTGAAAAGAGAAAACCTGAGGCTTAATGGCACTGTGAGGTCCCCACATAGTCCTTGGACCACACTGCGTTTTCTTTCCTCCTTCTCAGAGCAAACAGATCTCCAGAAATGGATCTTTGCAGTCACAGGCAGAAGAGAAATGACTGTGTACTGTGATGCAGTTGGGTTTGATATTTCTTAAGATTACAGTTGTCAATTAAAATGACCAGAGGATGAAAGCTGGATCTACTCCTCACTCCTAGCACACCCTGAGCTTGACCATCTCCTCCTGGACCCACACCTCCCTCACCTTTGAAATACTTGACAGTCTTCACTTTCAGCTCCAAGGTGGCATCCTCGTCACACACAAACACGGTGCGGGGATGCTGCTGGAAGGCAGACACGGTCCACATGTGGTTCACTCCCTCCTCGATGGCCTTGTACAGAGCAAATGCCTTGTGAGCACCTGTGATGAGGATCATCACCTGGGGATCAGAAAACAAGTCTGTGATGGAGGGCAGCATTCCAGACACCCTAAACAGTTGTAAGGATGATTGTTTTTCATATCACATTGTAAGTGGTTACCATGCAACATACTTTTGCTCAGTGCTCCCTGTGCTTTATCACACAACCCGAGGCAGGCAGCATCATTATCTCCATCTTATAAGAAAACAGAGCCCCAGGGGGTTAAGTTACTTGCCCAGGGTCATTTATGACCCTAAAGTTCATGTTCTTGACTACCATGTGACAGTGCCTCCAGGTATCTTTGATGATGACTATGAAGGTGCCCTGTAAACAGACATGCCATGCCCAGGCCCGCTACCCCATCAGCTGGGTGACTCTCCACAAGCACAGTTTGTGAAAGAGGGCTCCCAATCCGCACCACCAGCAAGGGCGCTTTGCAAACAATGGTGGGAGTTATCTGTGGGGCCTCTAAGGCTGAATCCCAGAAAGGTTGCCCCATTATCTGATCACTTTCAGTTCACAGCATTAAACCTATGAACTAATGTGACTTGGGGTGATGGTTTTTGTTAATATATAATAAAGGCACAGTCTCCACTTAACAGTTAAAATATCAAGAATGTAAGTGATCTTAAAGAACTCAGCTCTATTCAAGGGCAGGGAAAGAGAAAAAACTCAGTTCTATAGATTTCCTTTCATTTTAATTCACATGTGCCACAGAATTGTGAACAGGATTTACTGGTCCTTAAAAGATTAGAACGCAGAAACAGAGAGGGAATGTGACTATTTCTTCCGGACCCCTCAGCAACCCAGAACTCTTTAGAAAAGATAATTTCCTGATTTCCAGCCCCAGGTCCTTTCCCAGATCAAGATGCCCTCATGATAAAGACGGCCCTAAACCCGTTTCCAAGCTGCAAGGCTAAAAACAGCGAGTTAACACCCCCACCCCACGTACTGATTGAAGATTACCCAACAGAAATCTGGGTGCCGTCACTCATTTCACAAAAGTTCACTTTAAACAGGGAAGTTTTCACTGATTTAGATGCTTGTTTATTGGCTTGGGCAAAGAAATGTAAATCTAACATGTCTATACATGTCAGAAAGGAAGAGAAAATGCTTCTAAAGTTCTAATGAAAATAAGGAAATTGGAACTACAAAAATTCAAATTCAAATGATAGCCAATTTTTTAGGGGAAAAGCTAAATTCAGTTTAAAACACTTATATTTTAATCACACTTCACCACATTTATTAATCTCAGAGCACGGGGCTAGAAGCACAAGCATCCTTGGTGTCCAAACAGTGACCTCTACCAACTACAAGGAACAAGGGAGCCCCTCTCTCCATACCTGGTCAGGTACAAATATTCCAACATTAGCGATGCTGGCCTCCTCTCTGCCTGTGAAAAGCATGAAAGAGGCCCGAGGCCAGAGAGCCTGCTGTCCCAGGCAGTCAGCCAAAGGCACCAAAAACGTGCTCAAGGGATTCACCTCACACTGGGAATAATGATGTCTTCCAAAGAGGCAAGAGGAACAGTAACAGGGTCAGCAGGGATTTTAGCCTTATTTATCATGTCTTCATCTTTAATAAGAATGTAGGTGGTACCAGTATAGTTAAGATTAACAAGAGAAAGACAAGTCCACCCAGTGCAAGGCTGGTGGGGCCCTTGTGCCCTTACCTCTCTAGCATCCATGACAGTGCCCACCCCCACCGTCAAGGCCATGGTGGGCACCTTGGTGAGTTCTCCATCGAAGAACCTAGCATTGGCCAGGATGGTATCCATGGCCAGCGTCTTCACACGGGTCCTGGACACCAGACTGGAGCCTGGCTCATTGAAGGCAATGTGTCCATCAGGGCCGATGCCTACAGGGAGAGAGCCCGTGCAGCCCTGTCAGTCCCAGGGATCCAAGATTTCAAGAATGAACAATCTCTCCTTCCCTAACTAGGGTCTGAAAAAAAATCATTGAAAGCTGTGTCACCTTTCTCATTTGCAGCCCTGGGCAGGTACACCTTAAACATATGATCTGTCCCCCTCCCTACCATTTCTTTCTCTTTGCCATACTGTCTCAGAGGAGACCCTCCCCACCATGTCTATCTGAGGCACACACAGACATTGTTAACTTGCTATCACCCTCAAAAAGCTGAGGAGGAAGCACTCCAAACAGCTTCTGCCTCCCCAGATTGTCAGAAAAGTGGACCTTCTCTGTCTGTTCTGCCTGTAGTTAGAGGGTCCTGCTGCTGGGATAGAGGTGCAGTGAACAAAACACCCAGAGAACCTGGACAGGGGCTGCCGAGGTTCTAAAATCTCAGGGGATGAGAGCTCCTGCCCACCTCCTCCCCACCTTGAAGTATAGAAAAGTGATCTCTAGAGCAATAAAAGGCAGTTCAATGTTACCCCTCATGGGTAACTCCAGAGGTGGCGATAGATGGACACACAGAAGGGCAGCCCAGAGGACCCGAGCACAAATCCAAGAAGCAGACACTTGCTCCCACCTGTGAACCTTGAGTGTCACCTAACTTCTCTGGGGTTCAACTGGCTATCTATAGGGGCTATGTGGAGCCTTCTGGAACTACATGAGTCCATGATGTTAAATGTTTAGATAAGTTCCAGGACTGATCCATAAAACCTTAAGACGGGGGAGTAGACAGAATCTCAGAGTCCAAACCCAAACCTCTCAGTTTACAGACAAGGCATCAAACTGCAGAAAGAGATCTCCAAGATAACATAGTTCCTGAGTAACAGAGCCAGGCAGGGCCCATTTCTCCTGCCTCTGTCTCTGTGGTCACTAGCACACCCAGAAGAAGCTGTCTGGAGACAGGCATGGTGTCTTGTCCTCCTTCCCACAGGTCTGGCCCTGGACATGTGTGCTGAAGAGTGTCAAGCTCACCTCCAACAAATAGCTCGATCCCACCTGCAGCCTTGATCTTCTCTTCAAAGGCATCACATTCTGCCTGTAGGTCGACTGCATTCCCATCCAGAATGTGGGTGTTTTCTGGGTGGATGTCAATGTGCTTGAAGAAGTTGTTCCACATGAAGGAGTGGTAACTCTCCGGGTGGTCTCGAGGAAGGCCTGTGGGGCCATGAGACAGTTATGCCTAGGCCAAGCCAAAGCCCCCCTCCTAAGAAGGATGCCAGGACACCATGCTGACCTACAGAGACACTCCCAGGGGTCTGCCCATCTGGGAGCCTTAGGCACCAGCCCTCTGACCCCTAGCCACTCGGGACAGGCTTAGCCAGTATCCATAAGTGTCCACCCACCCAGTACCACCATCTGTGGCCACAGGGCTTGGCCAGAGTAACTGCACACCAACGGCCTGGAAAATCCCCACATTCTGATCTGCTTTTCATAAGGCAATGACCATAGGTTAGAGGCTGGGGACACTCTGGCCACCTGGGGTAGGGCTGGACTCAGAAAGCAAGCAAGCACACCCCTCACCCTGTGCCTCTCAACCCACCATCCACTCCCAGTTCTACCCCACTCAGCCTGAATAAATCCCAGCTTGAACACCAGGTAGTTAGAGAGAACTATCTCAGGGCTTCCCCAAATCAACTTTTTTTTGGCCAGGAAAAAAAAATAATAATGTTTAATGTTAAGCATTAAGAATATGTAAAATCAGCCTTAAAAAGGCAGGAAATTTTGACACACGCTACAACAATGGATGAACCTTGTGGAATTTATGCTAGGTGTAAGAAGCCAGTCAAAAAGACAAACACTTTATGATTCCAGTTATATACTCTAGTTTGATTCTAGAGTAGTCAAATTCATAGAAACAGACAGTAAAATGGTGGTTTCCGTGGCTGGTGAAGTGGGAAATGAGAAGTTGTTGTTTCACGGGTATAGAGCCTGAGTCTTACAAGATGAAAAGAGTTCTGGAAATTGGTTGCACAACAATGTGAATGCACTTAACACTACTGAACTATACAAAGAAAGGTGGTTAAGATGGTAAATGTCATGTTACATGTATTTTACCACAATTTTTTTTTTAAAAAAAGGATGTTTAAAATGAAGCTATTACAAAAGGACTGGGTGAGGGGGAGGTGATAGAAGACCAAGGTATAGCCTTTCAGCAGCAGGAAGGATACCAATCTCAGGTCCCCTCCAAGTGTACCTGGCAGAAAGGGGAGCTGGAGGCCACACACAGAAGAGAAAGCACAGACACAGATCCTAGGGGAAACACCCAAGCCAGGATCCCACTTGCAATCATTTGTTCCAGAAAGAAATGAAATGGAGTTGAGGAGCAGGCAGAGGAGAAGGAGATACTCTAATATTTATTAAGTATTTGTTATGTATAAGAAACTTCCACATCTTTTATCATAAAAGCATTAAATTCATTTAATGCTTACAACCTGTGAGGTCAGCTTTATTAGCCCCATTTTATAGCTGAGTAAACCAAGAGGTAAGTATTGATAATTGAGCCTATCATCAAATGTCACTGGCTCCCCGATTCCTCTCCAGAATTGGGCCAATGAGAGGAGGAGCATCAGTCCCCTAGAATCAGGAAAGAATCTTGAAAGAGAAAGACTCACCCACGTACTCATCCATGTTGAAGGTCTTCACATATTTAAAGGACAGGTCCCCATTCTTATAGTATTCAATCAGCTTCTTGTAGCAGCCAAGTGGGGTACTCCCTGCAAGAGTGGCCACACCCATGAACACCCCTTGCACCCCAAGTCTGGAAGCCCAAAGGGTACACAGGAATAAGTCAGGGCTGCTCACAGGGAGAACCTGTCAGATCTGAAGTCCTACCCAGTACTCCAATCCTAACTGCCATCCATCCATTAAT
Source organism: Pongo abelii (assembly GCF_028885655.2). Taxonomy (NCBI): domain Eukaryota; kingdom Metazoa; phylum Chordata; class Mammalia; order Primates; family Hominidae; genus Pongo; species Pongo abelii. Next base: position 150,375,738 of record NC_071989.2, read on the forward strand.
TGCTTGTTTAATGCCTATTTTGCCACTAGACTGTAAGCTCCAGGAGGGCAGGACTGTGTCTGCCTTGATCACTGCTGAATCCCCAGTATCCAGCACACTGATGACTGAAATCACTCTCATTAGTACATGAGTGAACGTCAGACTTAATTATTGACATGATACTCCCTGAACAAGTACTATGTGCAAGGCACAGGGCCATGTGATAAGGACATAGGGAAGGAAGGGACAGTAGCTACTCTTAAGATAACTCACTGTTTAGGAGTAGAACACAAAGCAGGAACGTCAGTTGTGATAGGGTAAAGCACAGGCTCACCCAGTGCTTCAGGGTTCAAGGAAGACTTCCCTGAGGAGCAGCGAAGCCCTAGTTGAGTCTCATTAAAAAGTCAATGTCATGGCTGGGCGTGGTGGCTCACGCCTGTAACCTCAACACTTTGGGAGGCCAAGGCGGGCAGATCACTTGAGGTCAGGGGTTCAAGACCAGCCTGGATAACATGGTGAAACCCCATCTCTACTAAAAATACAAAAATTAGCTGGGCATGGTGGCATGTGCCTGTAATCCCAGCTACTCGGGAGGCTGAGGCACAAGAATCACTTGAACCTGGAAGGCAGAGGTTGCAGTGCACCGAGATTGCACCACTGCACTCCAGCCTGGCCAACAGAGCCAGACTCCATCTTGAAAAAAAAAAAGTCAATGTCATAAAAACACACACATAATAAAAGGTAGGAGGACACTGTATATTAAAAGACTAAAGATGCATGAACTCTGACTGGACACTGGATTAATTTTTTAAAAACCAACCTATAAATGTGGACAATTGAGAAAAAAATTGTGAACACAGTTTGCATATGAGATGATGGCATGATTTTTCATTTTCTTAGGTATGATGGTATCGTGGTTGTGTAGGAGAATGTCCTTATTCTCAGGAGATAAGTGCTGAAGGATTTAGAGATAAGTGTCAGGATGTCTGGAACTTACTTTCACGTGGTTCAGAAAAAAACCGTGTGTGTGTGTAGATAGAGAACAAGAGCCAGAGAAAGGTAAAAGCAAATGTGGCAAAATGGTAACAATTGGTGAATTTAGGTGAATGGTATTGACCTTTTTCAACTTTTTTGAATATCTGAAATTTTGCAAACTAAAAAAATGAAAGGAAAAAAAAAACCCATCGAGATTACGTCATGTCACCCCTCTTTCCAAAACCCACCAATAGCTTCTCATTTCACCCTCAGCAACACCAGTCATTTTAAGGCTCCACAGAACCTGGCCCCTGGCTATGAGACCCTCCCTGCCACCATATCCAACACTGCACAGCCCCACCCCTGCCGACACACTCCCTATCCTTTCCTGCTTCATGTTTCTCCTTTCCTCTTATCACCATCTAACACACTCTATATTTTGCTAATTATTATCTGCCTCTCCCATTATAATTTAAGCCTCAGAAGGCAGAAGTTCATATCCTTTTTGTTCATTGCTGTATCCTTAGAGGCTAGAACAGTTTTGCATACAGAGGGTACTCAATAAATACCTGCTGAGTGAATGGCAGCTCCCTGCAGCCCACCCAAAATAATCAGTTGGTCCGTGTGACAAGGCCTTAGCTATGCCTGAGCCACATAGCTTCCTCTCTCCTGCCATTTTCCAAACTTCTAGCCTTCCCATGAATTCTCTGAACTTCCCAATATCTAGCCAATAAACTCCTTTTCTGCTTAATTTAGCTGGAGTTGGTTTCTGTGGTGTCCACTCAGAACCCTGACAGGTGCTACATCTAACAGAAGGAATGTTCCAAGGAACCCATGTGGAAATGCCGTCCTGTTGGTTCAAGCAGAACAGGCTTGAATGCCACTCTGAAGAGCTTGGATCTGACTCTGCAATGATGGGAACGAGGGAATGGTTTCAGAAGGCCAGACTCTGACCCATAGAGAGGTTGGGTCTCTCCACAGTTAGGAGACAGGATGTTAGCACAGCCTCCGAGGGCCTGAGACACTGGTGGTTTCACAGGCACAGGCGGATACTACTCCCACAAACCTCTAGTGCAGAGCTCAGCAAACTTTGGTCCACAGGCCAAATTTGGCCTGTGGCCTGTATTTTTTATTTTTTTAGACAGAGTCTTGCTCTGTCACCCAAGCTGGAGTGCAGTGGCACAATTTCAGCTCACTGTAACCTCTATCTGCTGGGTTCAATCGATTCTCCTGCCTCAGCCTCCCGAGTAGCTGGGATTATAGGTGCCCGCCACCATGCCCAGCTAATTTTTGGTTTTTTAGTAGAGGCAGGGTTTCACCATGTTGGCCAGGCTGGTCTCAAATTCCTGACTTCAAATGATTGACCCACCTCAGCCTCCCAAAGTGCTGGGATTACAGGTGTGAGCCACCACGCCCGGCCCTGTGGCCTGTTTTTATACAGCTTATGAGTTAAGAATGGTTTTCTTTTCTTCTTTTTCTTTTTTTTTTTTTTCTGAGACAGAATCTTGCTCTGTCACCTAGGCTGGAGTGCAATTGCACAATCATGGTTCACTGCAGCCTCGACCTCCTGGCCCAAGCAATAATCACACCTCACACCGCAGCCTCCTCAGTAGCTGGGACTACAGGCATGTGCCACCATGCCTAGCTAATTTTTGTATTTTTTGTAGAGATGGGGTTTTGCCATGTTGCCCAGGCTAATCTCAAACTCCTGGGCTCCAGCAATCTGCCCACCTCAGCCTCCCAAAGTGCTGAAATTACAGAGATGAGCTACCATGCCTGGCCTGGTTTTTACATTTTTAAATAGTTTTTTTTTAATTAAAGAATAATAATATTTTGTGACATGTGAAAATTATATAAGTTCAAACTTCAGTGTCCATACAGTTTTACTGGCATACAACCATACTCATTCACTTATATACTGTCTTTTCTTTTTTTGAGACAGGGTCTCACTGTCACCCAGGCTGGAGTATAGTGACACAATCATGGCTCACTGCAGCCTCAATCTACCGGCTCAAGCAATCCACCTACCTCAGCCTCCCAAGAAGCTGGGACTACAGGTGAGCGCCACCACGCCAGGCTAATTATAGCTGCTTTCAAACAACAGAGGGGTTAAGTTGTTGCAACAGAGACTATATGGCTAGTGAAGTCTAAAATATTTACTACTGGCCATTTATAGAAAAAGTTTGGACTGCAAGGAAGACCAAAAAAAAAAAGAAAAAGAACAAGTTTGAAGACCCCTCCAACACACACACACACATAGACACGCTAATGGATGGGTCAGGTAGGGCCACTAGGGCAAACCCATCCATCTCTGAAAGAAATAATCAGGACATTTGTCTTGAGGAGCTGGGGTCAAAATATCTTTCTGAAAAAGCAACATTTTGATTTTTTTCCCAAAGAAATTAGAACTGTTTTTTTACTTAGGTCCTGTGTTTAATTAAGCCTTACAGAAAATTACCTAAGTGACTATCTTCTCAATTCTCCCAAGGATGGTACTTAGCTAGTACCCCTCTAGATGCAGAGAAAAGAAATTAATTCATTACATAAAATGAATGCCTTAGGGTATCAGGACTTAATTCTGTTAAGAAACCCTGGTGGACAGGGCTGACTTAGGATGTAGCCTAAAAATCAAATTCTTCCTGCCTAACCAAGATCCCTTCTGCTCCAGGATTCTGCAGGGACAGGCAGCGACTAAACCAACCCATAAGGGAAGCTGGGTCCTTTGTATGTGGAAGGGGCAGGAAGGTGCTCTCTCAGCACCAGTACCCCAGAGCCCCCGTGAAGTCCCTTGGCTGAGTGAGCCCGTGTACCTGGCCCCTGTTGCCTACTCTCTCCACCCCTATCCACGGCACCCTCTCCATCCAAGAACGCACCAGTGGGGAGCCCCAGGGTGAAGTACTTCTCTGGCCCTGGGTTAAACTGGATGATGCGGTTCCTGATGTATTTAGCCGCCCACTCGCTGGCCTGAGAATAGTGCTCCAGGATGATGAGCTTCATCTTGTCCTGCAGTGGGGGAGAGGGGATGACAGAAAGGAATCAATGGTAAGGGGCAGAGAAAGAGATGGAGGTGGTGGGAGAAGCTTCTCTTACCCAGGAACAATCCCCTTCCCAAGCTGTCTGAGCCAGGAAAAAGGCCTGACTTTCTATTCACAGAGGAGCTAAGAGGCTGGGCCAGTCGCCTCCACCACCCACAGCCCACCAGGAGGCGCCACTGGGGGCAGGTCTGAGTTCTAATCTCAGCTCCTTCACTTACCAACTGCAGGACCTCGGTCAAAGGACCTAAGTTCTCTCTGAGCCGTTTCCTCCTATGTAAAAATTGGGACAATAGTATCTACTTCACAGACTTCACAATGGGTAATATGAAATGAGAGAATGCATATAAACAATTTAGTATTTACCACGTTGGCTGTTACCATCCAGATAGATGCTCGGCTCAGCCCCGCCTCCCTCATCCCTGCCCCAACGGGAACGGGATACCCTACCCCCTCCCCGCCCTCTACCCCACGACTCTTCCTCAAGAAGTAGAGAGGTCATGGGATCATGCTGGGCCACTAGAGCAGATGGGGCAATGAGCTCTGCCTGGGGAGCTGTGTGCTCTCTCTGGACTAGCGGAGGGGTCTTCCTACTGGTCCGCCTTGCTTTGCGAACCCCTCTGGGTCCTCAGTTTCCCCCAAAGCACAAAAGGGAAAAGGTAATCGCTCCAGAAGGAGGACATTTTGCTCCCCCAGCACTGCGGTTAGTGGGAGTGTGAAGGAAAGAGGCGAAGGTGGCCCGCGCGGTCGTCGGTAGGGTACAGCGTGTCCCCCACCCCATTGCCCCTCCGATCCCGCCTGGAAAATGTGTGAGGGCGGCTCCCCGGGGTCCCGACCCCGAGGGCCGTAGGGCTGGGGCAGCGCTCCGCGCTCCGGCCCGCGAGGAAGGTCCCCGCCAGTCCTGCTACCACTTACACGGACGCCTCCCGCGGCGACAGCAGCGACTGCGCCGGCGGCCCGGCCCCGCGCGCGTCACGTGGCTGCGGGTCACGCGGCGCCGCGTGCGCCGCCCGCCGGGCTGACTCAGCGTGGCCGCAGCTACCGGGACTGACTCTCCCTCGCGGAGGAGTTCCGGCCACTCAGTCCCACCTCGGCCCCTGGCCCCGGCAGGCCCTGGAACAGACCTTAAAAAACACTTTCCCTTGGGAGGCGGGGATTCGAGCCTGGTTTTTGTGTGTGTGTGTGCAAGAGGAGGGAGACTTGAGGGGTGCCGGGTCGCCCCCAGGAATACAACCCTCTGGACCTTGGGGCTGGGGCTGGGGGTTTTTAGTGCAGGGGTTGAGCTGGGGGCAGGCAAAGCAGAATCGCTTCCTCAGTCTCTTAGGGTTGGGCCTGGCTCTGCCTTCAGTTTCTTTCTTTGTTTAGATGCCATTTATTTAGCCAAGTATTAAAACTTTTGTTGTTTAAAATACAATTGGACTTTTTAATGTCATTTTTTAAAGATCAAACTTTGCAGCATTACATAATAGAGAAAAAGGCAGGCCCCTGGTTTCCCCAACTCCCCACACCAAGATAACCATTCCTTAGTTTAGAGTACATTCTGAATTGCTTTCTATGAATATGCTTACACTGTTATTTTACATAAATGGGAACACATACACATGAGGCTTATATATATATCAAGGCTCAGATATTTGACCTGCATTATTTCACTTAATCCTTATTAAGCTCCAGTGAAGTAGGTTTGCCATTACTTTTTAATAGGTGGAGAAACTGACGCTTGGAGAGAAAAATTAACTTGGCCAGAGGCACAAGTGGTTTCCCTTGTGCCTTCAATTCAGGGGGATCTGTCCAAATCCAAAATCCATGCTTTTTACCGCTAGTGGGCACTGCCTCCCAGCTGGTATGACTGGATTTGGGATGCTTCTATATCAGAACAAGAGATCCATCTTATTCTTTCCAGTCAACGTTAGAGTGTTCCAGACTTCTAGGGACACTTGGGAACTTTCCATGCAGAGGCTGGAGGAAGGACTTGAGTGCTGGTCATCAGTAACATCTTCCATTACGTAGGGTTTTGCAAGAGCTTTGCCCATTATTTCATAGAATCCTGCCCAATCGTCAGATATGATTACCGCCATTTTATTGATGTGGAAACTGGGGATCAAAGGAGTACAGAGACTTGTGATATATGACCTCATAGTCTGACATCCCGGACTTTGGTCAGTGCTAGGGAGCAGTGGTGAGACCTTCTGAATCAGCCTAGTTTTCCTCCAGCAGCAAAAGGCCAAAGGAATCCTGGCTTTATGCCCACGGGACAGGGCCTTCCTCAGTCAGCCGGGTGGCCACGTTCTGCATCTGCAATTCTGCTGAATCTGCTCACTGTGGACAGCCCCAGGCACTCACCCAGCAGCCCTTGGGCCCAACTGCAGCTCCAGACCAGCTTGCTAGGGGTAGGCTTCATCTGGTGAGAGCCTGATGAGACCAGAGATGATGGAGCTGATACCTTTACAGTGTGGGGGACTTGCTCTTTGCCTCAGTGTTATTTTGTTTTGTTTTGTTTTCCAAATCCTGAGAGCCTGAGAATGGCTCGGTGTTGGTGTAGTTTTTGTTTATTTTTAAATTCAGTCAGAAATCTTTTTTTTTTTTTTTTTTTTTTTGAGATGGAGTCTCGTTCTGTTGCCCAGGCTGGAGTACAGTGGTGTGATCTCTGCTCACTGCAACCTCTGCCTCCTGGGTTCAAGCAATTCTCCTGCCTCAGCCTCCCAGGTAGCTGGGATTACAGATGCCCACCACCATGCCCAGCTAATTTTTGTACTTTTAATAGAGACGGGGTTTCACCATGTTGGCCAGGCTAGTCGTGAACTCCTGACCTCAAGTGATCCGCCTGCCTTGGCCTCCCAAAGTGCTGGGATTACAGGCGTGAGCCACTGCCCCCAGCCAGAAATGTTGTCTCAGCTTGAGGACTGCAGATGTTTCACAATGAAGCTCCAACTCCAATCTCCGAACACGTCTGATAACATGGGCCAGGTCTGCAGCATCTGCATCCAGACCTTTCCAGGAGGAGAGTGACTTCTGGTGACTAAGCCCATTTCCCCTGAGTTATCCCTTCTGCAGGGAACCAGTGAGGGTCTCTGTGAAGCCTGGAGGCTCTTGGGTCAGCGTGGGGACTAATCGGAAAGACCTGCGTTTCAATTATGGTCTGGCTAATTTCTGGTTCTTTAGTGAGTAATTCAAGCAAATGACTCAACTTCTCCAGGTCTCAGTTTTCTTACCTGAAACATAAGCATTGAGTGGAAATTAAGTAATACTGCCCTCGTGTGGCTGTTATGACTATTAAATGAAATATTAGCATAGCATGGCATTCACAGCCAGCTGTTATTACTTACCCCTTATTTCCTCCTAACCCTCCTTACAGCCCACTCTCTAACCATACTGAAATGCTCTCTAGCCCTAACCTCCTGTCTCCCTGTACTCCTCCTGCTCCACATCTGTGTTTAAACTATTACCCACACCTATCCTCCCATCCTCTTGTCGTGGAACTAAAGTTGCCAAATTAAAAGAATTGTGAGTTTATCCATACAATGGAACACTCTGCAACTCTTGTATGGTCAGATATTTTTATACCTTCTAATGCACCCTTGCTTTGGGCAAACAACCTGCCCAGATGTTACCTCCCAAATTCTGCTCAATTCATAGAGTTTGTGTGGTGCTGGCCCTACCCTTTGACTTAGGAGCGAACCAATTAGAAACTCCATGGCTCTGGCCATGATTACTTCAAGGCCAGGCAGGCATGGAAGACACTAACCAAGCAGCCATTCAGAGACTCCTTCTCCGTTGCTGCTTCCCACTGGAGAAACTGGAAAGTCAACGACTCTCACAGCTTCTCCCACAGCTATGGGGTGGCCAAGTAACTTCGTTCTGCCCAGTGAGGGAGGAGGATGGCTTCTGGTTAGATATTTTACTTCCTGAGAAAAGTGCTGTGCTTGAGAAACAAACTGGCGGTTTCTGGTTCCTTCCCTTTCCTTCCTGCCTTGAAGGCAGTTGTGATGACTGAAGCTGGGGAGGCCACGTTGTAACTGTGAGGCACCAAGCATAAGGATAGAGTGGAGAAGGGAAAACACTTATGTCCTTGATATCTGACTAGTGCTGGGACCTCCTACTTCTGGATTTCTTCTAAGTAAATGGTAAATGTCCTTATGATTTAAACTTTAAATCATTGTTAGGAGAATTTCCTGTGACTTGAAATTGAAAACATGACTCACTGCTACAGCAGGTGATTCAGATCTTCCTTAGGGTTTATGCCACTACTGGGGGAAAATACACTTCTCCTGAGATCTTAAGCCGTAAAACAGAGGAAAGCTTAGAGCTACAGAAAGGTACAACAAATAGGAGAGAGACACAGAACTCTGATGACATCATTTGAGCCCCCTAGAATAGCATGTCTGAAGCCAAATATACCCTTTTGGTTTCGTGGTTGAGTGAGTGAATGAGTGAATACATAATTAAATATCATTTCCCCCTGATGCTAGTTAGAGGAAATTCTGGAAGGATATTTTATTAGTTATCTATTGCTGCGTAACATATTACCCCAAAACTTAGTGGCTTAAAACAACAATAATGACTTATTTCTCACAGTTTCTGTGGGCTAGAAATTCAGACAGGATACAGTGGCGATGATATCTTGCCCCTCAACTGAAAGACTCAAAGTCTGGGGCTGGAATCATATGAAAGCTCATTGACTCACACATCTTGACAACGGGTGCTCACTGTCAGTGGAACACTCACACATGGCTCTCCTTGTCGCCTGGGCTTCCTCACAACATAGTGGTGGGTTCCAAGGGCAAGCGTATCAAGGGACAAAGGTGGGCTAAGGCTGTATCCTTCTTCTGACCTAGTCTCAGAAGTCATATAGCATCACTTCTGCTGAGCTCTGTGGGTTGGAGAAATCACAAGCCCCTATCCAGATTTAAACAGAGAAAACAGACCCCCATCTCTCTGTGTAAGAAGTTCAGTAATATTATAAGAAGAGCATGTTGGACGGGATACATGTACAAGTATGGCCATGTTTAAAAAATACTATCTGCCACAGACACACACTAACTTGTTATTAAGATTTGATCTTGCCAGGAGTGGTGGGTCACACCTGTAACCCCAACACTTTGGGAGGCAGAGGCGGGCAGATCACTTGAACCCAGGAGTTTGAGACCAGCCTGGCCAACATGGTAAAACCCTGTCTCCACTAAAAATACAAAAATTACCCGGGCGTGGTGGCACGTTCCTGTAATCCTAGCTACTCAGGAGGCTGACGCACGAGAATCGCTTGAACCCGGGAGGTGAAGGTTGCAGTAAGCTGAGATCGCACCACTGCACTGCAGCCTGGGTGACAGAGCAAGACTCTGTCTCAAACAAACAAACCCCCCTGCCCCATTTGGCAAAAAAAAAAAAAAAAAATTAATAAAAAGATTTGATCAAAGTAATTGACCATCTACTCTGTGCTGGGCACTGTGCTAAAAGTTTTTAAAGCATCGTCTCATTGACTCATCATATTTTTTCAAAGTGGGTGCTGTGGCGTAGGATACATTCTGCCTAATATTTGTATGAAATGAATGATTTTGTCTTGAAGGAAAAACAGCAAAACCTTGAAAACTTAATGAATCTTATGCTTCCATCCAAGCCAAGTAAAGTGCCACCTGCCCTGCGGTCTTCTTTTTCATTCACTTATAAAATATTTATTGAGCCTTTACTATGTGCCCAGCACTATTTTAGGTTCTGGGGACACAACAATGAACAAAGCAAAGTCCATACCCTTGTGGACCTCCAGGCTCTAGGAATTACATTTTTATGAATTTTAGTAACTTGGTGTGACAGCCAGCCTCCAAGACGGCTCCTAGTGATTCACACTCTTATGTAGTCCCATTCCACAGTGGATGGGGTGACCTGTGTAACCCCATAGGATAGTGCAGAAATGGTGGGTGTGTCTTCTAGGGTTAGGTCATAAAAGCCATTGCAGCTTCTTCTTTGCCTTCTCTCTGGGATCACTTTCTCAGTGATGTCAGCTGCCATTTGGGGGACACACTGGAGCAGCCTTATGGAAAAGCCCAGGTGGCAAGGAAACAAGACTTCTCCCAACAGCCATGGGAGCCATCCTGGAAGCGGATCCTCCAGTCCCAGTCAAGACTGCAAATGACTGTAACCCTGGCCAGTAGCTTCACTGAAATCTCATGAGAGACCCTTAACCACAGCCACTCAACTAAGTCATTCTTGAATTCTTGACCCACAGAAGCTGTGAGATAATAAACACTTGTGGTTTTAAGCTGCTAAATTGAGAGTGATTTGTTTTGCAGCAATATATCTAATACGCTCAGAAAAAAATCCACAAATGGTGAGGGTGGCGAACAAGAGATTGAACCTTTGTAGCCACTCCCTTGTGTCTGGAGGTGCAATGTCAGACCCATCAGAGACTCCCCACTCCCCACCCCTATACTCCAACATCCTGCCCCCTTCCACATGTTTGTGGAATCCCCTGCCAAGGCTTTTGCTGAGCCTTTCTTTCTGCTACTTGCTGTTTTCCACCTTTTCATTTTCTGAGGACCTGTCTTACTTCCTATAATGATAGCCATATGTCACTACTCCCTGCGTTTCCCATACTCCCTGTAGCTCAGTGGTACCTTGCACATCAAAGCCAAAGCCCCAATTGGCTCAGAACACTGGCTCCGAAGCCCACTGGATTCAGATTCTAGATCAATCACTAATTAGCTGGGACACTTTTCTTAACCTTTCTGTAGTTCAGCTCCCTCAACTGTAAAATGAGGATAATCATAGTGGCCACTCATAGGATAGTTGTGAGGATGAAATGAATTGACACGTGTAGAGCATTTGGAACTGCACCTGACATATGGCGGGTGGTCAATAAATACCAGTTATTAAACCATATGAAACTGTGACTTTTCTGGGTCAAAAACTATAAAATATCAGCAATTTCATACTGTTTAACCTAATATTATTATTCTTTCATCAGAGATATTCAGAGAAACAATCCAGCAACTGAAAATTAACATTTTTATTAGTGTCTCTAGAAGAAAATCAAAGATGATCCAAATCAGAACTCAGAGCACCTCTTAAAATTCTCCTTCGTTAATTTTACTGCTAACCAGGAAAACTTTCTCCACCCCCTTTTTTTTTTTTTTTTTTTTGAGACAGAGTCTCGCTCTGTCGCCCAGGCTGGAGTGTAGTGGCACTATCTCAGCTCACTACAACCTCCACCTCCCAGGTTCAAGCGATTCTCCTGCCTCAGCCTCCCAAGTAGCTGGGACTACAGGCATATGCCACCACACCCAGCTAATTTTTGTATTTTTAGTAGAGACGGGGTTTTGCCATGTTGGCCAGGCTGGTCTCGAACTCCTGACCTCAAGTGATCTGCCTGCTTCAGCCTCCCAAAGTGCTGGGATTACAGGCATGAGCCACTGCGCCCAGCCAAACACTAATTCTTTTTTTTTTTTTTTTTTTGAGACGGAGTCTCGCTCTGTCGCCCAGGCTGGAGTGCAGTGGCACGATCTGGGCTCACTGCAAGCTTCGCTTCCCGGGTTCACGCCATTCTCCTGCCTCAGCCTCCCGAGTAGCTGGGACTACAGGTGCCCGCCACCAGGCCTGGCTAATTTTTTGTATTTTTAGTAGAGACGGGGTTTCACCGTGTTAGCCAGGGTGGTCTTGATCTCCTGACCTCATGATCCGCCCACCTCAGCCTGCCAAAGTGCTGGGATACTAATTCTTAATTCTGACTAAAAAAATCTCTTTGCCCCAACAGCACACCCACATGACCAGCCAAAGTGGGTTTCTACCTTGCTTTCCTTTCAATTTAGCTCTGTTCTCCTCTTCCTTGTAGTAAATTTCTCTTAGTCCTTTTGGCTTCTCAGTTGTTTCTCCCTTCTTCTCTCTCTTCTCAAAAGCCCAGATTTGAAACCACCGAAAACTGGCTTTTTAGAGGGCAGAAGAGAGGGGAGAAGCCTGGAAGGCAAAGGAAGAATTTCTTCTTTCTTTTTTTTTTTTTTGAGACAGAGTCTCGCTCTGTTGCCAGGTTGGAGTGCAGTGGCGCGATCTTGGCTCACTGCAGCCTCCGCCTCCCAGGTTCAAGCAATTCTCCTGCCTCAGCCTCCCAAGTAGCTGGGACTACAGGTGTGCACCACCATGCCCAGCTAATTTTTGTATTTTTAGTAGAGATTGTGTTTCACCATGTTGGCCAAGATGGTCTCGATCTCTTGACCTCATGATCTGCCTGCCTTGGCCTTCCAAAGTGCCGGGGTTACAGGCATGAGCCACCACGCCTGGCCTTTCTTTTTCTTTTTAATTTAGTAAACATACACACACACACACACACACACACACACACACACACCATTAAGCTTAGCATCTTAACCATTTCTAAGTCTATAGTTTGGTAGTATTAAATATATTCACATTGTTGTGTGACCAATCTCCAGAACTTTTTCATTTTGAAAAACTGAAACTTTATAGCCATTAAACAATTTTTTGACTTAACATAATGTCCTCAAGTTTCATCCATGTTGTAGCATGTGACAAGATTTCCTTATTTTTCAAGGCTGAATAACATTCCATTGTATGTATATACCACATTTTCCCCTACTATCTGCCATCCATTTACTTAATTATTTGGTTTCAGTACACATGCATAGCAGTACCATGATTGTAACCCTCCCTCCCGTCTGAAACAACTTTATCAAGTAGAGCACAGTGCTTATGTACAGCTTCTTTTGCCTTTCATCTGACAGGCTCCACTAATTTCCAAAGTTACTTGTCAGCATCTTTCCCCCTCTATAACTTTCAGTGAGGTTGTTTAATACATTTTAATGCAGTTATATTGTTTTGTCACATTCTATATTCTGTCCTGGGATCCTTCTCCTAAATGATTTTTTAAAAATTTGTATACTCTTTGTGCTGTAAAATTCTATGGGTTTTGACACATGCATAGTGTCAAAAATCCCCTAAAAAATAGGGGATTTTTTTAGGACACGGAAACTATTCTATATGACACTATAATTTAGGACCTATTTAACTCTCTGAACCCCTTGGCAATCATTAAACTTTTTATTTATTTATTTATTTATTTATTTATTTATTTTTGAGACAGGGTCTTGCTCTCTTGCCCAGGCTGGACTGCAGTGGTGTGATCACAGCTCACTGCAGCCTCCACTGCCCAGGCTTAAGCAATCCTCCCACCTCAGACTCCTGAGTAACTGGGAATACAGGCATGAGCCAACATGCCTAGCTAATTTTTAAATTTTTTTTGTAGAGATGGGGTCTCCTATGTTGCTCAGGTTAGTCTCAAACTCCTGGGCTCAAACAATCCTGCTGCCCTGGGCTCTCAAAATGCTGGGCTTACAGTCACACACCACCATGCCCAGCCTTTTTTTTTTTTTTTTCTGTAGAGATGGAGTTTTGCCATGTTGCCCAGGCTGGTCTTGAACTCCTGAGTTCAAGTGATCTGCCAGCCTCAGCCTCCCAAAGTGCTGGGATTACAGGCATGAGCCACCGCACCTGGCCTCACTGAGCTTTTTATCATCACTGTTGCTATGCCTCTTCCTACCACATTTTGATTATCCATTCATCTGTTGATGGATGTTTGAGTTGATTCCACCTCTTGTCTATGGCAGATTCCTTTTAAAGGGGGAAATGAGAACAAATTTAGTAATTTTAGGCTCCATCACAAGAAAAAAACTATATAATAAATTGTGTGGTTCCAACATTAAATGGGAAAGCGGGTCATAGCTTAAAGAGTCTCACAGGGCAGAGCAGGGTACATGCAGGTCGGGGTTCAGAAATGGACTCCATGGCCACACTATCTGGCTTCGAATCCCAGCTCTACCACTTTTGGGCTGTGTAACTTCTGTGTAAGTTATGACATGTCTTTGTTCCCTAATGGCTTCACCCATAAAATAGGAAAAATAATATCTACCTTACAGTATGTACTATTATTATCAACAGCCGTTGCCTCACGAAGGTTAAATGATGTAAAGCATCTAAGGCAAATAATACCTGCCACATTGTATGTAGTATTATTCTCAAGAATAATAATCTTGCCTGTAATCCCAGCACTTTGGGAGGCCGAGGCAGGCAGATCACGAGGTCAGGAGATTGAGACCATCCTGGCTAACATGGTGAAACCCCATCTCTACTAAAAATACAAAAAATTAGCTGGGCGTGGTGATGGGCACCTGTAGTCCCAGCTACTCGGGAGGCTGAGGCAGGAGAATGGTGTGAACCCGAGAAATGGGGCTTGCAGTGAGCCGAGATTGCGCCACTGCACTTCAGACTGGGCGACAGAGCGAGCCTCCATCTCAAAAAAAAAAAAAAGAATAATAATCTCAGGGAGGAACAAATGATTTACCATATATAAAGCCCTTAGAACAGTGCCCGGCACAGTTAGCCCTCACTAAGGGACCATTACCATTATTACTAGCGTTTTGAGATGGGCTCAAAAGAGTCAGGATTTGATCATTTAAGAGGAGGAGGAAGGCATTACAGACAGGCACAAACAAAGGCACAGCGGCACGGAGGCTGAGGGAGTAGATTTAACAAATAAAAGTACAGAACATCAGTGAAATCTGAATTATTTATAATTGCCTGTGCATGTGTACACTGAGATAGAAAAATATTGCATGCACTGACTTATACTTTTAGTAAATTACTTTTAGTAACATATTCATTGCTTATCTGAAATAAATTGTAAATATCTAAATTACATACCTCTTTTATTATATTTCCCTGGAGATTTGGCGCTCCCTAATAGTTCTTCATTTTGCAGAATTTATTTATAAAATTCCTTGCAATTAGTCTGTGTTCCATTTACATTTTATCATGACTTCTGCAGTGGTTGCATCCAATTTATTTTGTTCTTTTGGCCACTGAACATTCATGAATGAGAAATCATGCTTGACATTAGCTTTACAAGCCAGTGTATTGAACATACATAGGCATAAAGTTACCAACTCTGAGAATTACTCTTCAAATTTGATTGGCTGAAGCACATGTGTCATCTTTCGTGCATAACTTGCTTTTCCATTCTTCAGGATCACATTGCATCTTTTGATCAATGACTCTTTAAAATGTTGTCCACTGACAAAAAGGAGCACTGTCATCAGTTTTTATTCCTTCTTTTCATTACACTACATGTAGATTACAATAGAACTTTTGATGGATGTATGCAAACAGGTACAATGTTTATCCAAAGTTGAAGCAAAGCCTGAATGATCCTGTGACAGATATTGGCTGTCCTGCCCATGTTCTCGTAATGCTGCTTAAATAGCATTGGATGTTTTCTATTGAGACTGAAGTAATTATCATGAAATTTTTCACGTAATGTAATCATTTAGGTTTTGCTTCAACTTTGAATAATCATTGTACCTGTATGCATAACACATAATGTAGTGTAATGAAAAGAAGGAATAAAAACTCATGTAATAAATAAAAAAACACATGTAATATAATGTAGTATAGATTTTATTCTTTCTTTTTCATCACACCACACATGGTGATTCCACTTGTACCCGCACTGGACAAGTATTTAGTGACATGCATGTAAAAAAAATTGAATTTTTCAAGGGATGAAATCCATCTTGAAAGATGGTCATAACAAGTGTTGTAATAATTGTCCACTCTGAGCTAAAATTTATTTTCCTGTTCATATGTAATGTCCCTTTTAACAATAGTTTTGATAATTCAAGGGATGCATTTTTCATCAATTCTCCTTCAACACATTCAACAAATACATTTAGCAATGGAGTAGTACTTCCATAACACTATTTGCTCTTTCAATTTGCAGAATCCTATAGCAGAATTGACATTGAAAACTATGAATGAGAAATAACTAGGCATCATTCAATGGATTATTTTAAAAGTCAAGAATTTTGGGGGCCTTTTCTTCATAATTAAAGTATAATTTCAGTGCTTGAAATAAATGGAAGATTCTCTCGACTATGTTTGTTAAAGAGATCCAATGGGTTTTTGAATGCAAGAGAAATGAAGAATTCTGAATGCCAAAATCATAAAAATCCTTAAAATGTTCAGTTAGAACCCTATAAATACTAAAGTAAGAGAACAATTTCAGGATAATTACTTCAGTTTCAATAGAAGACATCCATCCAATGCTATTTACGCAGCATTATGAGAACACGAGCGGGACTGCCAATACCTTCCATAGGATCATTGAGGTTTTGCTTCAACATCAGATAAACAGTGTACTTGTATGCATACATCTACCAAAAGTTCTATTTGTATTATCTCCAACAAAAGCAGTAAAAATGTTTTCATTAACTGCTAACTCAAGAGGCTCTGCAAATATTTGCTATTGTTTCTGAAGTCTCACCTGGAAGGGATTCTACCTGCAATTGCCTTGTTGCAAGTGTTTTTATGAGAAAACTAGTGTGCGCAGGAAAAGTTGTACCTGTATTGTGATACTTGTATTGTGGCTATGCCATAAAAAGATGAGGCATTTAGATATTTGATAATCTCTGTAATAATAAATGAAGCTATTATATTTTTTATTAGGGCAGTCGATTTTATCCTACCATGTGAAATTTTGCTTGCAATTTTGGAACCAGAAAATACTTTGTTAGTAGTATGTTCAAATAGTTATTTGAGCAGAAAGACTGATAATGATATCATGTGGAAGGCCATTACAACTTCTATTACAACTATTTTTGTCTTAATCTGAGTTTCTCTTAATCAAAAAACTTTGTTAGTGTATCACTTTTCTTAATACTAGTTGAGAAAATCTTACATCTCTTTTATGTTTAGCCATTAATGTATGCTAGTTTCCATCTAACTTTCTATCATTTTTATACTAAATGAACAATTACTGCACAAAGAGCTTCAAAAGGACTTTTCCTTGTTTAATACATGTCCACTGGTCAGAAATTTCATCACAAAATTTACACCTGCTTTTTGACAATCAGGGGTTCAAATATACGCAAATAAAAAACAGATAATATAAACTACTGCAAAAATGGAAGACTGACTTTGCTAAGCTCACAGCCACTTCAGTACATCTGTCACTCCTAAGTCCAAACTCATAACAAACCATAAACAAGGTCCAACTGTTAAAAGAGTTGCGTTACATTGAACCTGACATCTGATGCCAAAAAAAAAAAGTGAACTTCCGATTTGATTGCAAGAGAGAACCGTACCTGTATGGGAAAGTCTCCCAACCCGCAGGGCTAATTTAGTGTAAGGTTTAGGGAAGCGGGTCATGCAGGGTCTGGTGGCGCTTCTGAAGCGTAAGTATTTAGGAATCTAAGGCCTTTCAGCTGTGTTAGCAAATCATAGGCGGAGGCTGCCATTCGCCCCCGACTTCCGGGAGCGTCGGCGCGGGAGCGAGACACTTGCTCATTGGCTGCTGTCGAGCAGCGGAGGGGACAGAGGGGCCGGCCCTGATGCGCTGCCTTTCGGGCTGTCGTGAATCCACTTACTTTTAGGAGTGCAGTTACTGCAGCGATGCTGTCGCCGACTGGCCGATTTTCAGAACGTGTGTATGATTGGAAGTTATCTCTAATTAACAGTGGCTCCTGTTCATGACTTTGGACTTCTGCAAAGAACAGTGTTTTCCTTTCCCGAATAAGAAAATAAGTACCCTTAATTCTCAGTCTTCCCTTCTGTTCTTCCCTCAGCCGAACCTGCATGAAACCAAGAAGGTATTGTCCAAATCCTTATGGAGATAAGCTTTTCAGCTAGTGTTGCCATTTAGGTGATTTAATTTAGGTGCCAGTTACTGTGGAGGAAAAGTAGCTCTGATGAATTTTTGAATGTACTGAAAAAAGCTGAACACAGGACATTCAAGGAGTCTTGACAAAGTCAAGTAGGACAAAATACAGGATGTGCCCCACATACACAGCCAACTCTATGGGGAAAGTGAGAGGGGAAGGGAGGGAAAGCCCCATACCCGACAGAAAGAAATCTAAGTCCTTTGTCTTTCTGGAAGGGCATCCATGGCATCCCGGCTTGTTAAAGAAAAATATTAGAACAACCTAAATATCCGTCAATCAGGGACTGATTGAACAGTTTTACACACTTGTAAAATGGAATACAATACAGCTACTAAAAAGGAGCCAGTTCCATGAGTTGATAGGAAGACTACCACAATAGTTAAATAAATTTTTAAAAGCAAGATACAGAACTCTGTGTATAGCATGTGTGCTAAAACATGCATGAGGGTCAGGAGGTAAGAATAAAGATATGTTCCTGCGTGCATAGACAATTTCTAGAAGGATGCTAAAGAAACAGGTCGCAGTGATCTCCTTGGGGGAAGGGAAGTAAAAGGCAGCAAGCGGAGGGAGTCTTCCTTTTTATGGCATATCCTTTGATACTGTTTTCATTTCTTTATTCTCTGTGATGCATTATGTGTGTATATATAATATGTATATATATGTATATATATATATTTTGAGATGGAGTCTGTCTCTATCGCCCAGGCTGGAGTGCAGTGTCGCGATCTCTGCTCACTGCAAGTTCCGCCTCCCGGGTTCACGCCATTCTCCTGCCTCAGCCTCCCGAGTAGCTGGGACTACAGGCGCCCACCACCACACCCGGCTAATTTTTTTTTGTATTTTTAGTAGAGACGGGGTTTAACGGTGTTAGCCAGGATGGTCTTGATCTCCTGACCTTGTGATCCGCCCGTCTTGGCCTCCCAAAGTGCTAGGATTACAGGCGTGAGCCACCGTGCCCGGCCGCATTATGTATATCAAACAATTTTAATTACATATATTTTATATATATAGAGAGAGAGAGAGAGAGAGAGAGACATTTATTGCAAGGAATTGGCTGATACTGTTGTGGGAGTTGGCGAGGAAGTTCTGAAATCCATAGGTCAGGCTGTGAGGAAGGCATGCAGGAACTCCTGGGCGTGAACTGAAACTGCTGTCCAATTTCTTCTTCTGGAAACCCTCAGCTCCTCTCTTCTAAGGCCTTTCAACTGATTGAATCGGGCCCACCCGGATTATTTTGGACAATCTCTTATTTCTCCTTCTTTCCTTCTTCCTTCTTCTTCCTTTCTTCTTTCTTCTCTTTTTTTGAGACAGAGTCTCACTCTGTCGCCCAGGCTGGGGTGCAGTGTTGTGATCTTGGCTCGCTGCAACCTCTGCCTCCTGGGTTCAAGCAGTCCTCCCACCTCAGCCTCCCAAGTAGCTGGGACCACAGGCATGTGCCACCACGCCCGGCTAATTTTTTGTAGTTTTTCTAGAGACAGAGTTTCACCATGTTACCCAGGCTGGTGTCGAACTCCTGGACTCCAGCGATCCACCTGCCTTGGCCTCCCAAAGTGCTGGGATTACAGGTGTGAGCCACCACGCTTGGCCTCTATTTCCTGAAGTTAACTGACTATGGACTTCAATCATATCTACAAAATAACCTTCACAGCAACAACTAAATTACTATTTGATTGACTGAGGACTGTATCCTAGACAAGTTAACATATAAAACTGACCCTCAACCTATATTAGTCATTCTTCACTGCATGACAAATTACTCTAAAATGTAGTGCCTTAAAACAACAACATTATCTTAAAGTTGCTGGAGGTCAGGAATCTAGGTGCAGCTTAGCTGGGTCTTTTTTTGTTTCCTTAAATTTTTTTGTGTGTGTGTGTGTGTGGAGACAGGATCTCGCTTTGTTGCCCAGGCTGGTCTCCTAGTTTCAAGCAATCCTCCTGCCTCAGTCTCTCAGTCTTCTGGCCTCAGCCTCCCGAAGTACTGGGATTACAGGATTGAGCTGCCACACCTGGCCCCTATCTAGGACTTTTTTTTTTTTTTTTTTTGAGATGGAGTTTTGCTCTTGTTGTTATCTCAGCTCACTGCAACCTCCACCTCCTGGGTTCAAGCGATTCTCCTGCCTCAGCCTCCCAAGTAGCTGGGATTACAGGCACACACCACCACACCTGGCTAATTTTGTCTCCTGGTTTGTACTTTATTTGTTATCCCTAGTGTAAGATAAAAGCAACCTTGATGTTATTGCACACATTATAGGCTAGGACACACACAGCATTCTTGACTGTTCTGGAGGGCTGCCTTTAACTGTCTTGCCAGGGCATATTTACTATTTCCCCATAGTATATAATCCTTGGATCTGGGGAGTAACACATCTACCTGTCTTGTGGCCACGCAAGACCACACTTCTGTCTAAGTTACCTTAACGAATCATCCTTTACCAACAAGCTGGATTTGTCAGCCTCCTTTGGTTTCTTGGCTCTGGCATTTGGGGGTCGCTCTGCATATCCAGCCCCTTTGCGGAACACTGGCTCACTCACATGCTTATTGGTAGGATTCAGTTGCTCATGAGCTGTCAGCTGGAGGCTTCCCTTGGTCCTTGCCATGTAGACCTCTCCACAGAACATCTCACAACATGGCAGCTTATTTTGTCAGAGTGAGCAAGAGACTTTTAATTATTTTGAAAACAATAAATTTTTAAAAATCGAATGTGTGGGCTGGGCATGAACAGGAGACACGGATAGATTTGCAGGTGTGGACAGGATGTTTCTGAGCCTGGTGACCCTTCTGCAGGTGGGTGGACCTCCACGCCTGGCTGATCAGCAGTGTGGGACACTTCCCATATCTCCAAGTCTCTTCCATATCACGGAGCACAAGAAACAGCCCCTGGGTGGAAATGGGGGAAGTCCTAATCCCAGAGGGGAACAGCTTCATCCCACATAGCGAATGACTGAGAAGAAGAGCTCATGATAAATGTGCTTAACTGCACAAGCAGCCAAAGGGCACAGGAACCACTCTGATCATTCCGTGTAGAATTCATTTCCTAGGCCGGTTGCTGTGGCTCACGCCTGTAATCCCAGCACTTTGGGAGGCCGAGGTGGGAGGACCACGAGGTCAGGAGATCGAGACCATCCTGGCCAACATGGTGAAACCCTGTTTCAACTAAAAATACAAAAATTAGCCAGGCGTGGTGGTGTGCGCCTGTAGTCCCAGCTACTTGGGAGGCTGAGGCAGGAGAATTGCTTGAACCCGGGAGGCAGAGGTTGCAGTGAGCCAAGATCGTACCACTGCACTCCAGCCTGGGTGACAGAGCAAGACTCCATCTCAATAAAAAAAAAAAGAAAGAAAAATTAATTTCCTGGGAGCTCCCTACTGCTGATGGACGGAAACACCAAGGAGGGGGTCTCTGGAGCTTCCTTGGAATTTCATCACAAAAAGTCTCCTCTTTGGGGAGTCAGCTTGCTTTGAAGGTAATAGCTCCTTTCCTGCCAAAAACAGTTATCTGCAGCACGAAATGTATTACAGAGAGGTAGTATGGTAAACATTGGTGAAAATGGAGGGGTTGGGAGCAGCAGAACTCACTGTAGTGTATAATCACCCTTGTGCCAGCAGCTGATACTTACTGAACACTTACTGTGTCTTAGGGATGGTTTCAAGTGCTTTTCACACATTATCATTTCACTTAGTCCTTAGAACAACCCCCTGAGGTAGGCACTGTTTTTCCAATTTTACTGATGAGAAAACTTGCATAGACAGGTTTATAAGTCACCCAAAGTCACCAAGCTGATAAGTGGCTGACCTGGGGTTTGAACTCCGGTGTCTGTACTCCTAGCCATTCGACTATACTGCCTCCAGGAGAAGGCTTCTCTCCAGCACAGCCTAAAAATGAGTTAAAAACGTCAGCATTCATTGAGTCCTTATTGTGTTCCTCAGGGCTAGGAGAGATGCCATGGGCAACATTTGGTGTTTCTGAGTGCCAGAGTGGCTCCTGGAGTGTGAATGTTGTGTGTGTGTAAAATATACATAACATAAAATTCACCATTTAATTCATTTTAAATGTACAGTTTAGTGGCTTTAAGATTTTTGTATTATTATTGTTATTATTATTTTTGATACGGAGTTTTGCTCTTGTTGCCCAGGCTGGAGTGCAATGGTGCGATCTCGGCTCACCATAACCTCTGCCTCCTGGGTTCAAGTGATTCTCCTGCCTCAGCCTCCTGAGTAGCTGGAATTACAGGCATGCACCACCACATCCAGCTAATTTTGTATTTTTAGTAGAGACGGGGTTTCTGCATGTTGGCCAGGCTGGTCTCGAACTCCCAACCTCAGGTGATCGGTACACCTCAGCCTCCCAAAGTGCTGGGATTACAGACATGAGCCACCATGCCTGGCCTTCTACCACTTGTTAATAGCATGTGCATAAGCTTAGTTATGAGTCTCTTTGAGGCTCAGTTTTCCTATCTGTAGAAATGGAGATGTTGATAACTTCCATTCATTTATTCATTAATTCATTCAGTGAATCTGTTGAGGGCTTACTGTGGGCCAGTCACTGGGGATATAGTGAGAATTCATAGAATTTACAGAATGAGGGGTTAGGAGAGAAAGGGAAGGACTCAGGGGTGAATTACTTTGCAAAGGGAAGAATCATTTTGTCTTGGGAGTAATCACTCCCTTACATCATAGGTACACAGTGAGTATACCACTGTGAGCCTGCACTTTATTCCTCTCTATCCCACCATCCAACAGAAGACCTACAAAAACAGATATGTTATTTAGGGGTCTGGGGTTGTAAGCAACAGAAACTGACTAGCTCAGTTTAACAAGGATTACAGGGAAATGATTGGGATTGCTCCAGAATCAAAAGAAGAGATAAACAATCAGTCCTCAGGGAGGCCCTGAAGAGCCCAGGCAGTGACAGCAATCTCAGCGACAACTGTTTGTGGCCCAGCCTCCCTTGGGGCTCTTCCTTAGATGGCCTGCTCCAACGTTTGCCTCCCATCTGAGAGTCTCCTGCCCCAGCTCCCAATGCCTGATTGCCCCAGCTCAGGGCACGTGGGGCAGGGCTGCTGCCAACACTTAGAATTAGGCTTTGTAAACTTCAGGGGTTACCCATCACAGTCATCAGAGGTTTGAACACCCATTATGACAGTTGTCTAGCAAATAGCAGTAAAATGTCGTGAGGAAGGGTGTCTTTGTTGAAAGTCACCACTAGGGCAAAAAGAGTAAAACTCTATCTAGGACTGAAAGTGAAAATCAACTTGTCCTGGAAAAGAAAACAGCAGGTTAAGAGGACAGAAAAGTTAAAGCCAGCTGCAAAGCCGGCAAGAAACATTGTTCCTCCCAATGTCATGTAGTGTCTGTGAAATGCTGTAAGGACCCTCTGCAAGTGGCCACTGCTCTCCTACCTATGACCAAAGACAAAGGCAGAGGCGTGCTTTGCTATTCTCATCTAATACTGGGGCTAACCAGCTGCTCAGCTGCCCTGGCCCCATGACAATGCTCAATCCATAGTTAATCCTTGCTCTTCTTAATCCCTCATCCAAAACAGCATCCAATCCAGAACTGATGCCTGCTTCCCTTCAACCCTCCTTAGAATCCTTGAGCAGGAACCCAAATCTTGCAAGACAGCTGCCCTCCTTCCGGAGATCCTCTGGAGTGCTCCACCTTACTGCTTGGAGGAAAGAAATCTGATTTCCTCAGACTGTAGGCTCATTCCTGGTGGTCTCTGGCTGATGAGGTTTTAAAGAAACTGTCAGGGACTGGAATAGAGGACTGTGATTGGCAGTCCCACCAGAACCATGGGAGACGGGTAGGCAATTCCCCATAGGAAAATGGAGTGCGGTCATCAGAAAAAGGTGAAGGTATTGAGCATCCAGACCCAATGGATGGCTCTTGGAGTAGGTGCTCAATTAATCCTAATTGTTATTCGTGAGGTTGTGTTTTAGAGATACTACAGCAAATTATATAAAGTTATAGATTATAATAATGCATAATAATGATTATTTGCTGTGTGGCAGGCATGATATGTCTACTACCTCATTTGATTCTTAAAGCAAACTCACACTTACTTTATAGGTCTCCACAGTTTCTAGGACATGCTTTCTGTATAGGGAGCGTCTTCCAGTGTGAGTACTGGTGATGTTCCACTCGTCAGAGGGACACAAGGAAAAGATGGCAGTTGCTGTCATCTCAGGATACCATCTCGGTATCTAGGCCAGCCTGACAGCGCTCCTTGGATCCCTGTGGATCTCCGTGGGGCTGTGTGTGAAGTCCAAAGCGGCTTTAGACCCAACTCACTCTGCTGTGGGGCAGGGGACTCGTGCTCTGCTCCAGCAGCACTAAGACAATAGCAATAACTAAAAACACTTAGAGGCTGTTTTACTACATGCCAAGGACTGTGCTAAGAGCTTTACATGTGTCATCTTATTTAACAGATGAGGAAACCAAGGCCTGAAGATGTTCCTTATGAAGGTCACACGGTTGATAAATAACAGAGCCAGGACTTGAACCAGAAGCTGTCTAGAGCTCCTGGGCTAAACTACAGGCTGTATTGCTTGGCTGATCTGCGACCATCTGTACATGCAGCCTCTTTATTGTTTTTACTTGTTAATTTATGTGCACATTTCACATGCGAATATATTTTTAAGTGAATTAATGTATAAAGCATAATTAGCACAAGGACTTGCTCATGAGACTGTCATTATTATTGTGGTTATTTTGAGATGGGGTCTCACTCTGTCACCCAGGCTGGTGTGCAGTGGCACAATCATGGCTCACTGCAGCCTGGACCTCCTGGGCTCAAGTGATCCTCCTGCCATAGCCTCCCAAGTAGCTAAGACCACAGGCGTGCACCACCACACCTGGCTAATTTTTTTTCTCTTTTTACTTTTGTAGAGACAGAAGTCTCACTATGTTACCTATTCTGGTCTTGAACTCCTGGGCTCAAGCAGTCCTTCCACCTTGCTTCCCAAAGTGCTGGGATTATAGGCGTGAGCCACGGCACCTAGACAAGACTGTCATTATTATTTCAATTGCAAATGGATGTGTTCTCGACAAATATATAAGCCAAATCCTATTCCGTTTGTAACTTTAGCTTGTGATTCCCATTTTATCTTCATTGCTCAGCAATGCACTGTTCACCACAGCTCTTAAATGCTCTCTATCTCTTCCCTGAACATCTGCCAAACTGCTCCCTCGCGCTCTTAACGTGGCAAACACTTACAGGCGAGTTCCTGAAAAATAAGAGCACCTCTTAGCAATTCTTTTGGGAAAGGAAGAATCCTGTTGTCATGGGATAGATGTCCTCACCCTCTAGTTTTTCCGTTCATAATTTCAGGAATCCTCTTCAGGATTTGAAGAGGAAAAGGTGGAACAGAGTCTATGACCACTGTTCCACAGACTGGGGAAAGCCCAGGGGAGCTTTTGTCACTGACAGTAGCCAGCATGGCTCAGATTGTAGGCTCTGGTCACCAGCAACACCTTCCTTGTAGGCATCTGGGTAAAGATGCGGGCTCCTTGGCCCACCTTGACTTACTAGAGCCGTATCTCAAGGATGGTGCCCATGACCCTGCATTTTTAGCACATTTCCTAAGCTATAGTCTTATTCTAACATTAATGGGGAGAAGCCTGGGGCAGGACTGCAATCACTGTTAGAGGAGCGAGTACGTTTACAAAGCGCCTCATAGATTACTGCCTTTTTGTAACTGGACCCGGGTTTGTCTGCTCTGCTCTGCTCTGCTCTGCCATTCAAAAGCCAAACACAAGAGGTGAGGTTTGGTGGGAGGAAAAGCAGGTTTTAATCAGAGAGCCAGCAAACCAAGAAGATGGTGAGCTAGTGTTCTAAAATACCATCTTAAATTTTAACATTACCTTAGGGTTCTTAAAGGGAAACTTGGTATGGGAGGCATGAGGGAGTGGTGCAGGGTACAGCATCTGTGTGTCTTGTTCCTATGGCTATCTTGGGTAATTGCCCGTTCAGAGGTCTGGTTGGTGTTATCTTGATTTTGGCCTGATGGTGGTGGACTAATTGTTCATGACTCCTCCTAAACAGGAGGATTCCAAAAAGAAAACTCCGTGCCTGGTTTCAAGGTTAGCCTTTGGGATTTCTTAAGCAAGAGCATAATTAGATAAGCACGTATAACCAGATGGGGAAGAAAGGAAGAGGTGAGAGGGGAAGGAAGGAAGAAAAAGAAAGTGGGTGTTTCAATAGCAAAGACATGGAATCAACCCAATGCCCATCAATGATAGACAGGATAAAGAAAATGTGGTACATATAGACCATGGAACACTACGCAGCCATAAGAAGGAATGAGATCATGTCCTTTGCAGGGACATGGATGAAGCTGGAAGCCATTATCTTCAGCAAACTAACACAGGAACAGAAAACCAAACACTGCATATTCTCACTTGTAAGTGGGAGTTGAACAATGAGGACACATGGACACAGGGAGGGGAACAACACACACCGGGCCTGTTGGGGGAGCGCGGTAGCAGGGAGAGTATTAGGAAAAATAGCTAATGTATGCAGATTTTAATACCTAGGTGATGGGTTGATAGGTGCAGCAAACCACCATGGCATACATTTACCTAGGTAACAAACCTGCACATCCTGCACATGTACCCCAGAACTAAAAAATTAAAATTAAAAAAGAAAAGAGAGTGTTTAGTTTTTGTTTTTTTGTTTTTTTGTTTTTTTTCCTTGAGACAGGGTCTCCCTCTGTCACCCAGGTTGGAATGCAGTGGTGCAATCTCAGCTCACTGCAACCTTGACTTCCCAGGCTCAAGCGATCTTCCCATCTCAGCCTCCCAAGTATCTGGGACTACAGGTGCACACCACCACATCTGGCTGATTTTTGTATTTTTTTGTAGAGACAGGGTTTCACCATGTTGCCCAGGCTGGGAGAGTGGGTGATTTTTAAAACTGAGGTCTCTGGTTACATTTTCTAGGCGTCTGTGATTTCACTCTCACATGTCTTCCCTGCACAACTTTTTGTCATGGCTTCGTTTATTTTGTTACCATCAACTTCCTTATTACACTGTGATTCTAAGACTCCACCTCTGAAGAATATGGTGGGGGAGCAAGCACTCTCTCTGTTTCTCCTTCCAGAAGGCTGTTTGCACATTATCTAACATCTTCCCAGGCCTCTCAGCCTTTTTCTAACTTCTGGTCTTTGCTGCAGGTGTTCAATTATTGAGCAGGTTGGGAGGGTACCTCTAGAATGTGCAAAAGACCCATTCCCCTTGTGAAGCTCAAAGATGAAATTTATATGAAATCAGTTTGTCTTTGGATTTGAGGCACTGATAATTTGTAGCTAATTTAATATGAACTGGACTGAGAGAACTAGAGCCTGTTTGTTTTATCTCCCTGGCTGGCCTTCCCCTCCCTCCTTCCTGTTTGTGTACTTCTTGTCTCTAGCTACTATCGCAGACTTCATTTATCATCTGAGGGTGCCTGAGGTGCCCTGGAGGATGTCACTCCTTCTAGGTGGAGGAGTGAATGCAGAGGGGACCTATATCTGTGCCTGGCTGTGGGTGGGGGATTAATAAGAGATGCCACATGCATATGGGAAGAAAGAAAGAAATGCATGTAAAACACCTTGCTACAACTCAACAACAATAACAAAAAACAACCAATTAAAAAATGGGCAAAGTACTTGAGTTGAAGTACTTTGATATACAAATGGCTAGCTAATAAGCACACGAAAAGATGCCCAGCATCACTAATCTTTTTTTTAAATTTTTAAATTTTTTTTATTTTTTGAGATGGAGTTTCACTCTTGTTGCCCAGGCTGGAGTGCAATGGCGCGATCTCAGCTTACCGCAACCTCTGCCTCCTGGGTTCAAGCAATTCTGCTGCCTCAGCCTCCTGAGTAGCTGGGATTACAGGCATGCACCACCGTGCCCGGCTAATTTTGTATTTTCAGTAGAGACAGGGTTTCTCCATGTTGGTCAAGCTGATCTGGAACTCCCGACCTAAGGTGATCCGCCCGCCTCGGCCTCCCAAAGTGCTGGGATTACAGGCGTGAGCCACTGTGCCCAAGCCTACTAATCTTTACGTAAAGGCAAATCCAAACTGCAATGAGATACAAGTCACATCCATTAGGATGGCTACTATCAAAACAACAGCACAGAACAAGTGTTGGCAAGGATGTGGAGAAATTGGAACTCTTGTGCACTGTTGGTAAGAATGTAAAATGGTGCGGCCATTATGGAAAACAGTATAGCGGTTTGTCAAAAATCAAACAGGTAGCTGGGTGTGGTGGCTCATGCTTGTAATCCTAGCACTTTGGGAGGCTGAGGTGGGTGGCTCACTGGAGCGCGGGAGTTTGAGACCAGCCTGGGCAATGTAGTGAGGCCTTGTCTCTTTTTATTTTATTTTTTATTTTTGAAATGGAGTTTTGCTCTTGTCGCCCAGGCTGGAGTGCAATGGCACGATCTGAGCTCACTGCAACCTCCACCTCCCGGGTTCAAGCAATTCTCCTGCCTCAGCCTCCCAAGTAGCTGGGATTACAGGCGTTAGCCACCACGCCTGGCTAATTTTTGTACTTTTAGTAGAGACGGGGTTTCACCATGTTGGTCAGGCTGGTCTCGAACTCCTGACCTCTTCCGCCTGCCTCAGCCTCCCAAAGTGCTGGGATTACAGGCGTGAGCCACTGTGCCCAGCCTCTATTTATTTTTTAAGTAAAAAAAAAAAAAAAATCAAACAGACTTGCCATATGATCTATCAATATAACTTCCTTTTTTTTTTCTTTTTTAGAAAAGATGTTTATTCAGGCCTGATGTCTCGGTACAGCTAGATGTACAAAAATATATCATTCAAAGTCACGAAAACCATCATCATATTGGTGTGACTCCTTCCTCCCCTTGGGCACAGCCTTTGCAACTGGCCCCCTTCCCAGCTGCCTCCTTTGAAATCTAGGAGTTAGGGGGCAAGGGTCACCTCCTGGCAGCTTCCTCCTGGGTGGCCAAATCTGCCTCCTTCTGAGCAGCCAGGAAGATGGCTTGTTCCTTCTGGGAAGCTGCAAGCGCTTCTGAACTGAGGCTGCTGGCCGGGCCCCCTTTTCAATCCCAGCTGCTGCCTTCACGAAGTAGGAAACAGTGGGCTGTCCAATCTTGATTTCAAATGTCCCGTCAGGCTTCACAAAAATCTTGGTAAGCAGAGGAATGCCTTCCTTGATGTCCTTTGTCCTCGCATTGAACTCCTTGCAAAATTGGTTGATGGAAGCCCTTCTCTGACCCAGCACTGGGCCTAGCGGGGGGGCCCGGGCATGGCCAGGCCTGCCCGCACAATGGTCTGGATCACACCGCCGACCTCCGGCTTCCTGAGGCCCCCGGTGGCCCGGCCGAGCTTCGACATGATGTGGGGCTGCTGGCTTTAGTTCACCTCGGGGCCGATCTATCAATATAACTTCTGGGTGCATGTCCAAAAGAATTGAAAGCAGAATCTTGAAGAGGTATTTGTACACTGTTAAAAGAAAAACTTCAGCCGAATTAAATTTAAAGGAGTTTAATTGACCAATGAAGGATTCACGACTTGGGCAGCCCCCAGAATCACAGCCAATTCAGAAAGACTCCAGCACAGCCACGTGGCGGAAGATTTATGGACAAAAAAAAGGGAAATGGTGTAGAGAAATTGGAAGTGAGGTATAAAAACAGCTGGATTGGTTACAGGTTGGCGTTGCCTTATTTGAACACAATTTGAACACTTAGCAGTCTATGAGTGGTTGAAGTTTGGCCACTGGGACTGGCCAAGACTCAGCTATTGTTACAGGTGCACACTCCTAAGTTAGGTTTTCAATCTTGTCTGCCTGTTAAGCTAGGTTACAGTTCCTCCACGAGGACTCAAATATAGAAGTACGGAGTCCTTCTCAGGCCATATTTAGTTTGCTTTAACAACACCTATGTTCCTGGCAGCATTATTCACAATACAGGTAGTTAAAACATGGAACTAACCCAAGCGTCCATCAACAGATGAATGGATAAGCAAAATGTGGTACATGTATACAATGGAATATTATTCAGCCTTAAAAAGGAAGAAAATTCTGACACATGCTATAACATGAATGAACCTTGAACAGACTATGCTAAGTGAAAATAAGCCAGTCACGAAAGGACAAATACTGTTTGATTCATATAGCTGTGGGTCTGTGAGTACCTGGAGTAGTCAAATTCATAAAGACAGAAAGTAGAAGGGTAGCTGCTGGGGGCTGAGGGAGGAGAACAGGAGTTATTGTTTAAAGATACAGAGTTTTAGTTTGGGAAGATGAAAAAAATTCTAGAGATGGATGGTGGTGGTGATGGTTGCACATCAATGTGAATGTACTTCACCAACTGTGCACTTAAAAATGGTTAAAATGGCTGGGCGCTGTGGCTCACGCCTGTAATCCCAGCACTTTGGGAGGCCAAGGCGGGAGGATCACGAGGTCAGGAGATCAAGACCATCCTGGCCAACATGGCGAAACCCCGTCTCTACTAAAAATACAAAAATTAGCTGGGCATGGTGGCACGTGCCTGTAATCCCAGCTACTCTGGAGGCTGAAGCAGGAGAATTGCTTGAACCAGGGAGTCAGAGGTTGCAGTGAGCCGAGTTCGTGCCACTGCACTCCAGCCTGGCGACAGAGCGAGACTCCGTCTCAAAAAAAAAAAAAAAAGGTTAAAATGGTAAATTTTATGTTATGTATATTTTACCACAATTTTTAAAAGTGGAGGCAATAAGAGTACCTACCTCAAGTGTTGTAGGTAGTTTCCAGTATTTATTAAGCATTTACTGTGTTGTGAGCACTGTTCCAAGAACTTTAGGCACATATTTATTTTACTTAATCCTTGCACAAACCTTTAAGGTGAATTTATATAGACATGATATATATCTGTTATATACGATATATAGATATGCTATATCAATATCTCTCTCGCATATATATTTTTTGCTGTTTCACAAATGGAGAGGCTGAAGTCTAGTGGCACTAATTGCTACTCATCTAATAAAAGGCAGAGTCAGATATGATACCCAGACCTGGTCTCTGGTGTAGTTTCTTTTTTTCTTTCTCTTTCTTTCTTTTCTCTCTCTCTCTCTCTTTCTTTTTCCCTCCCTCCCTCCCTTCTTTCCTTCCCTCCCCTCTCCCCACTCCCCTCCCTTCCCCTCCCCTCCCTTTCCTTTCGCCTCCCAGGTTTAAGTGAGTCTCCTGCCTCAGGCTCCTGAGTAGCTGGGATTACAGGCGCACGCCACCACGCCCAGATAATTTTTGTATTTTAGTAGAAATGGAGTTTCTCCATCTTGGCCAGGCTAGCCTTGAACTTCTGACCTCAGGTGATATACCCACCACGGCCTCCCAAACTGCTGGGATTACAGACATGAACCACCATGCCTGGCCATTTCTTAGACTAGGGACTTGGCCTTGGCACTGCTGTTTCCCCAGTACCTAAAACTGTGCCTGACACGTAGTAGGCTCTTAAAACAATTTGCTGACTGAAAAAGAAACTCCAGAGCGCATGATTGTCTCTCTGCCAAATGGGATAATGCATGGAAAGCACTCTGAGTGGTGCCTGGCACGTGGTGAACAGTCAGTATATGGAAGTAATGGTCACTGCTATGATGGGCCTGTCTGTATGGCAGGGAGCTCTGAGAAGGGATATAAAATTCACCCTCCTCCAGCCCTGTCTTATGAGCCAGGGTACGGCCCTGGGGGTGACTCTTCCATCCTCAGCCTGGCCCTATGTGTTCCTCCTTCTCAGCCTCCTTCTGCCTTTGTATTGTTTGTGTGCCTCTCTGCTCCCAGTTGCACTGAGCTCCACTAAGAACAAGGTGGTGGCATCTTTGCGTCCTCCTCTACAGCACCCTGTGCACAGGGCTGGGGGACAGGGCTACTCTTCCCAGTGAGTTCTGAGAGTGCCCAGAGGAACTAAAGTCTGGGGCAACGCCCTTACTTGCTCCATTTCTTGCATGACCTTGACCTTGACAGCTAGCCTTGGTATCTGACGGTAAATTTATCCAAGTTAGGAAGCATTTCACTCAGAAACAAGAAGAAAAAGAACAAAGAAAAAAAGAAAAGAAAAGATTTCAGAATATTGAAAGGCAATCTAAATTCTTGTTTTTGTTTTGTTTTGTTTTTTGATACTGAGTTTCGCTCTTGTTGCCCAGGCTGTAGTGCAATGACATGACCTAGACTCACTGCAACCTCTGCCTCCTGGGTGCAAGCGATTCTCCTGCTTCAGCCTCCCAAGTAGCTGGGATTACAGGCACCTGCCACCATGCCTGGCTAATTTTTTGTATTTTTAGAAGAGATGGGGTTTCACCATGTTGGCCAGGCTGGTCTCAAACTCCTGATGTCAGGTGATCCACCCACCTTGGCCTCCCAAAGTGCTGGGATTACAGGCGTAAGCCACTGCACCCAGCCTGGCAACCTAAATTCTTAAAATGGATTTATGATAGGATTTAAGAAAGAGACTGTCCACTCAAAGTTAGAGTACTGTTCCATGTCTTTGGTCGTTTAATGGTTTAGTATATGTACTTTCCCATGGCTGACGGTCAGCCCTGTGGGCAGCCATTTTGTCTGTGGTCTCAACAAACAGGAAGTTCCCATGTGGGGAGATGCCTGAACTGGGAAGAGCATGGCTCTGGGGATATCACCTGGGTGAGGATTGGGAGACTTTGCCCTTTGCCCTAGGAAAACAAAAAGGAAATCTCTATTGTGACTACAAAATAAGCTATTCTAGAGAAATCTGCACCATTTGCTGTCTTTAAGGTGTTGGGTCTCAGAAAATAACACCCCAAAATGAAGGCCTCAGAAAAAACATCAGGGACAAAAGTTTTTCTCTGACCTTCTCCTGCCCTTCTGTCTCCCAGTCCCATTCTAGCCATAGAAACTAGGATCCCTCTTCCCTAAGGTGATTCATAGCAACCAGAGCCCCTTTTCCCTAAAGCCAGCCATAAAACTTGAAAATATTACTATAACTTTCTCCCCACTTTTCCGTGTAAAAAACTGGCCGTAAAGAAATGGTCTGACCTACCTTGTTTGATTGCAGGTCATAAGACCCCCATTGTAGAGAGGGTCCTGCCTCACACCAGAAGGAAAGAATGCTGCTCAGAGAGGCCAAGAAGAATCTAGACAGACAAGCCTGGCTGGGTTATCCCATCCAGTCTAGAGTGTATCTTTTTTTTTTTGAAACAGAGTCTCCCCCTGTCACCCAGGCTAGAATGCAGTGGCATGATCTCTGCTCACTGCAAACTATGCCTCCCGGGTTCAAGTGATTCTCATGACTCAGCCTCCCAAGTAGCTGGGACTACAGGCACGCGCCACCATGCCTGGCTTATTTTTGTATTTTTAGTAGAGACAGGGTTTCACCATGTTGGTCAGGCTGGTCTCAAACTCCTGACCTTGAGTGATCTGCCCTCCTAGGCCTCCTAAAGTGCTGGGATTACAGCATGAGCCACCGTGCCCAGCCAGAGCATATCTTTTTGGTCCAATCATATTTCAACACAGCTGTCCATAATTTGTTGAAGCTAAGCATACAAATGCACAATTTCCTCTGTATCTTTGGGTCTACTTTCTGAAAGCTCCTGTGTATACATGTTAAATAAATTTGTACACCTTTTCTCCAATTAATCTGCCTTTTGTGAGTTAATTTTTCAGTGAATCTTCAGAGCCAAAGGTCCTCCTGATCCCTGCAAAGGTCTTCGTTTTTCTAGCAAGTGGCCTATTAGCTTCTAACTTCCAACACGCAGTTTCTGTGCTGTTAGATTCTGAACAAATTGCTGATTTAATTTTGCTCCTGATTCACCCACATGGAGTAGCCCCTTATGTGCTTCCCCTTCCCCCACCCCCAAAATCCTGGGTCTCCAGGATCAGTTCACAGAGGGAGAGTGGCATAGACCACTTTTTTTGAAACCTCAAAGATTTGCATACTTCATGATATTTTTTCTCTATTTAGGTACCATTTGTGTCATTATTTACTCAATATTTTTCTTTACGGATTTTTTTGTTTTTGTTTTTTTGGTTTTTGTTTTTAGACAAGGTCTCTCTGTGTTGCCCAGGCTGAAGTGCATTGGCACAATTATAGCTCACTGTAGCCTCGTCTTCCTGGGCCAAGGTATCCTCCCATCTCAACCTCCCAAGTAGCTGGGACTGCTGGCATGTGTCACCACATCCAGCCAATTTTTAAAAGTTTTTTTTTGTAGAAATGGGGTCTCACTATGTTGCCCAGGCTGGTCTCAAACCCCTGAGTTCAAGTGATCTTCTGCCTTGGCTTCTCAAAGTGCTGGCACTATAGGTGTGAGCCATTGAATCCAGCCTTACAATCATCTCTTAAACTTTAACATTACCCTAATCAATTGCTGCCTATACAGTCATGGATTTTATGTTTCATTATACATACACACAAACTTATATATGTATAATTTTTTTTTTTTTTGAGACGGAGTCTCATTCTGTCACCCAGGCTGGAGTGCAGTGGCACGATCTCAGCTCACTGCAACCTCCGCCTCCCAGGTTCAAGTGATTCTCCTGCCTCAGCCTCCCCAGTAGCTGGGATTACAGGTGTGCACCACCACGCCCAGTTTATTTTTAGTAGAGACGGGGCTTCACCATGTTAGCCAGGCTGATCTCGAACTCCTAACCTCAGGTAATTCGCCCGCCTCAGCCCCTCAAAGCACTGGGATTATAAGTGTGAGCCACTGCACTTGGCCTTATAATTTTAAATAAATACATAACTAGTAAAAAAAAAAAAGTACTGTTATACCACTAAAATCATCTGATATGTGCACCCCATCTCAGGAACACTGGCCTCAATTGTGGGGCTCAGAGTAGATCTATGGAGGTGGATTTTCTCAGGCTTGAGTGGAACAAGGACCAGCTGTTACCATGAGGACCTTCTCGGGATCTGCCCTGCTTTTCTTCTGCATGAGTCTCCAATCATTGTCTTCAACTGTGGGGCAAACAGTAATAAAGTGCTGAGTGCAGACCTTTAGAATCGCTCCACAGCTCTATTAGCGTTAGGACATTCTCCCCAAGTTTCTGTTCTTCCTTTTTTTAGTGGAACTGGTTTCTGCTCTACCACACCCTGGGTGGAGTCTCTGTCATTCGAGCAAGTCAGCTGACCTGAGGGGTTGCCCTTGGAATGCTGAACCATGTTGGGCCTGGAGCAGCTGGTCTTCTTTGCTTGATATAACTTTTAAACCTCTACAGAGTCTCCGTATGTTGCCAAGGTTGGAGTGCAGTGGTGCGATCTCAGCTCACTGCAACCTCCACCTCCCGGGTTCAAGAGATTCTCCTGCCTCAGCCTCCAGAGTAGCTCCCCCGACTATGCCCGGCTAATTTTTGTATTTTTAGTAGAGACGGGGTTTCACCATGTTGCCCAGGCTGGTCTCAAACTCCTGACCTTGGGTGATCCGCTTGTCTCAGCCTCTCAAACCTCTTTTTAAAAAGGGTTTTAAGGCCGGTTGCGGTGGCTCATGCGTATAATCCCAGCACTTTGGGAGGCCGAGGTTGGAGGATCACCTGAGGTCGGGAGTTTGAGACCAGCCTGACCAACATGAAGAAACTCCATCTCTACTAAAAATACAAAATTAGCCAGGCATGGTGGTACATGCCTGTAGTCCCAGCTGCTTGGGAGTCTGAGGCAGGAGAATCGCTTGAACCCGGGAGGCAGAGGTTGCAGCGAGCCGAGATGGTGCCATTGCATTCCAGCCTGGGCAACAAGAGCGAAATGCCATCTCAAAAAAAAAAAAGGGTTTAAAAATTCTTTTAAATTATTTTATTGAGATATAACTTTTATATCTTAAGTGTACAGCTTGATGAATTTTTATATGTAAGTATATACCATTAAGGCTACCACTCAAGATATAGTCCTGTGCTATTCAATACAGAAGCCATTGGCCAGGTGCAGTGGCTCACACCTGTAATCCCAGTACTTTGGGAGGCTGAGGTGGGCGGATCACCTGAGGTCAGGAGTTGGAGACCAGCCTGGCCAACATTTTGAAACCCCGTCTGTAATCCCAGGTACTTGGGAGGCTGAGGAAGGAGAGTCACTTGAACCCAGAGGTGGAGGTTTCCAAAGTGGTTGTTACAGTTTACACTCCCATCAGCCATGGATGAGTCTTGGTTGCTCCATATCCTCACCAACAGTTGGTATTGTCAGTCCTTTTGATTTTATCTAGTCTGATTGGGAGGCAGTGTAGTTTTTTCATTTTTGTTTTTTGGGTTTTTGTTTTTGTTTGTTTGTTTGTTTTGAAACAGTCTCGCTCCATCACCCAGGCTGGAGTGCAGTGGCACGATATTGGCTATCCACAACTTCCGCCTACTGGGTTCAAGCGATTCTTGTGCCTCAGCCTTCCGAGTAGGGAGGGATTACAGATGCCTGCCACCACGCTGGCCTAATTTTTGTATTTTTAATAGAGACAGGGTTTTGCCATGTTGGCCAGGTCAACTCCTGACCTCAAGTGATTCACCCGCCTTGGCCTCCCAAAGTGCTGGGATTACAGGCGAGAGCCACCGTGCCCAGCCAGCAGTCTAGTTTTGAATTGCAAATAATTCTAATCATTTTCTTCCCTTTGCAAGGTAACAAACACCCACCTAGAAGATACACATAGGCAAAAAGAAGACAGTAAAAATACTCATCATCCCAAGCAAATCACTGTTAACATTTGCTATATATCCACCTGCATGTGTATCAGTGTGTAAACTGACAAAAATGGCAACATACTACAATATTTTTTCTAACAGTTTACCATGACCGTCTTTCCATGTCTATGAATATTTACATACAGCATAATTTTTTAAAGCCAAATAGTGTTCCGTCATATGGCTGTCCATAATTTCATCCTCTTATTCTTCAGCATTTAGACTATTGCCAATTTTTCACTATTATAAACACATTTATAATGAGTATCTTGCCACTAAATCTTTGCTTATGTCCTTTAAAATTTCCAGGAGTGGAGCTGCTTGTTAAAAGGCTGGTATGCATGATTTGAAGGCTGCCAAGCTGTCCTCCCGAGCAGCTGCCTCCCCACCCTTGAGACAAAAACCTATTTCTAATCAACAATTGCCAGTTTGAAGAGGATCCCCTCTAGAACACAGGATTGCTCCTTCTCTCGTGCAGGAGGCACTCCTTCCCCAAGAATGTGAAGTAAATCTATAACACAAAAGCACAGTCAGGCCAGGTGTCTCTAGGGCCGAGCAGGAGCTGTTGGGTTTCCGGAGAAGTCTAGGAAGGGAAATGTGGATCTGTGAGAGGGCAGATGCTAACCAAGTAAGTCAGAGAGGCCAGAGGGGTCTCTCAGGTGAGGTCTACAGACAGAGGTCAGGGAATAACAGCACATTGTGACTTGGCAGCTGTTGCTTCTGACAATCCATATTCCCAACAGCTCTCCTTGATCTCTATCCATTTGTGTGGGAAGTTTTGCTCTGTGAGAGGGGAAGAAATGTCTGGAAGTAGATGGAAGTACTTGTGCCCCCTACTCACTCCTTCAGACTCGACATAAGCACTCTATAAAGAGAGGGACTTAGAGCAAGAATAAGCTGATGGAACAATTCAAGATGGGACTTCCCAAAATTCAGGACCAGGCAGAGCTGCTTGAGAGCCCAGGCAAGCTGGTGTAGCTCAGAGGGAGCCAATCCAGTCTCCAGCTCTGCATGAAATGCTCTGCCTTGGGGCCCAGAAAAGCCACAGGCCCCTCATGATGGTTAAGGCAGAGGTGATGCCTTTCCAAGGGGATTCAGGGGCACAGACATGCAGAAATGGGGCCAAAGATTAAAAAAAGACTAGAGGCTGCCTGGTGACTCCAGGGATAGACTGGTTTTGCGTGCCCTTGTGAGGCTCCTCTCAGAGCCTCTCAGAAAGCAATGGGACACTCTGAGGAAGGCAGAGGTCCCACTGTTGCACAGGTGGGGGCTGTGGAGCCAGCAGCCTAATGGGCTGCAGGAAGAAACGTGCATGCTGCGTGAGAACACCTGGTGACTCCTGGAGGAACGTGACTGGACAGACCCTGCTAATGGTTCCCCAATGTCCATTCTCTGAGTCTTCCTTCCAGGAAGAGGCTGTCTCAACTTGAGGTTAGCCACTCTCCAGGAGGCAATATCTTTCTGCTTCTCTTATAGCTAGGTGTGGCCACATGACTAGATCTGGCCAATGGGATGTGAGTGCAGAAGTGACGCATTCACCCTCTGGGTCATGGCACTGAAAGGAAATTGGGCCGGGCATGGTGGCTCACACCTGTAATCCCAGCACTTTGGGAGGCCAAGGCGGGCGGATGACAAGGTCAAGAGATCGAGACCATCCTGGCCAACATGGTGAAACCCTGTCTCTACTAAAAATACAAAAATTAGCCGAGCGTAGTGGCGCATGCCTGTAATCTCAGCTACTCAGGAGGCTGAGGCAGGAGAATCGCTGAACCCGGGAGGCGGAGGTTGCAGTGAGCTGGGGTTACGCCACTGCACTCCAGCCTGGCAATAGAGTGAGACTCCGTCTCAAAAAAAAAGGGAAGGAAACTGTTTATACTTTATTTTATCTCTTTCTATAAATTAGAATGTGGACATGGTAGAGCAGAATTGTCTACCTTGTGAATGAAGGTAACACTCTAGAGCAGAGTGATGATGGAAATACTACATATCTTATACATCTGCACTATTCAACGTAGAACCACTAGCCACATGTGACTATTAAGCACTTGAAATATGACAAGTGCAACTGATAATTTGAATCTTTCATTTTATTTAATTTTAATTAAGTAAAAGAGCTATCTGTGGCTAGTGGCTGCAGTTTTGGATAGCATGGCTCTTAGAGATGGCAGAGCAACAAGATAGAAGGCATCTGGGTGCCTGGGGCCCCCTCAAGTAACAAAGCCTCCCCTTTCCTCCAGGCTTCCTAGGCTCAGACTTTTACATGGCAGAGATATAAATATCTTTTTTTTTATAAAGATATAAAAATACCTTTTTTTTTTTTTTTTGACTGAGTCTCACTCTGTCACCCAGGCTGGAGTGCAGTGTGTGATCTCGGCTCACTGCAATCTCCACCTCCTGGGTTCAAGCAATTCTCCTGTCTCAGTCTCCCAAGTAGCTAGGATTACAGGTGCCCAGCTAATTTTTGTATTTTTAGTAGAGACAGGGTTTCGCCATGTTGACCAGGCTGGTCTCAAACTCCTGACCTCAGGTGATCCGCCCACCTCGGCCTTCCAAAGTGCTGGGATTACAGGTGTGAGCCACCGCCCCTGGCCGTATCTACCTCTTCAAAACTATTTTTATTCGGTCTTTGTTAAAACAGCTGAACAAACGTCTCAACTAATATGACTTACTGCAGATCAGGGAGATTTTACAGAATGGTCTAACTAGACTTTTAGATGATGCAAATAGCACAAGGGGAATGTAATGAAAGGTAAGAGGTGAGAAAAAGAAGAGATAGATGGAAACTCACTACAGACTAATTGATTCATTCAATGAATATCTTATAACCATTGTATTGATTATTGTTTCATAGCAAACTGTCCCAACACTTACCAGCTTAAAATAAAAAACACGCATTATTTCATAATTTCTCTGGGCCAGGAATTCAGGAGTGGTTTAGCTGGGTAATTATAGCCCAAGGTCTTTTTTTTTTTTTTTTTTTTTTTGAGACAGCATCTGGCTCAGGCCAGAGTGTAGTGGCATGATCACGGCTCACAGCAGCCTCAACCTCCCTGGGCTCAGGTGATCCTCCCATCTCAGCCTCCTGAGTAGCTGGGACTATAGGTACATGACACCATGCTTGGCTAATTTTTGTATTTCTTGTAGAGATGGGTTTTGGCCATGTTGCCCAGGCTGGTCTCAAACTCCTGGGCTCAGGTGATCCTCCAGCCTCAGCCTCCCAAAGTGCTAGGATTACAGGGATGAGCCACTGTGCCCAGTCCCCAGGGTCTCTTATGAACTTACGCTCAAGGCATTGACTGGGGCTGCGGTCATCTGAAAGCTTGACAAGGGCTACAGATCCACTTCTAAAAGGTGCACTCTCATGGCTGTTGGCTGGGGGGCCTCAGTTCCTCCCATATGGATCTTTCCCATAGGGCTGCTTGAGTGTCCCCTGGGGTGGGTGATTCAAGACAGCAAGAAGCAAGTTGCATGCCTTTTATAATATGACTTAGTCTCAGAAGTCACACATCACTTACACTATCCATAATATTTTAGTCATTAAAATTTACTAAGTCCAGGCCAGGCATGGTGGCGCATGCCTATAATCCCAGCACTTTGGGAGGCTAAGGTGGGAGGATCACTTGAGGCCAGGAGTTTGAGACCAGGTTGGGCAACATAGTAAGACCCTGTCTCTACAAAAAAAAAAAAAAATTTAATTAGCTGGGTGTGGTGGTGCACACCTGTAGTGCTAGCTACTTGGGAGGCTGAGGTGGGAGGATTTCTTGAGCTCAGGAATTTGAAGCTGCAGTGAGCTATGATTGTGCCACTATACTTCAGCTGAGTAACAGAGAGGAGAGCTGTCTCTAAAAAAAAAAAAGAGAGAGAGAGGAACTTACTAAGTCCAGTTGACACTCAAGGAAAAGGAAATTAAATTGCACCCTTCGAAAAAAGTAGTGTCATGAAAGTTGTGTACATACTTTAAAAAAAAAAAAAAAAGCCAGACGCGGTGCCTCATGCCTGTAATCCCGGCACTTTGGGAGGCCGAGGCAGGTGGATCACCTGAGGTCAGGAGTTTGAGATCAGCCTGGCCAACATGGTGAAACCCCATCTCTACTAAAAGTACAAAAATTAGCCAGGTGTGATGGCACTTGCCTGTAATCCCAGCTACTTGGGAGGCTGAGACAGGAGAATTGCTTGAACCCGGGAGGCAGAGGTTGCAGTGAGCTGAGATTGTGCCATTGCACTCCAGCCTGGGTGACAAGAACGAAACTCTGTCTCAAAAAAAAAACAACAAGTATACATTTTCTCTCTGTACCTCTATAAAACATTACTGGCAAGTGAGGAGAATTATTAGTCAATAAATATTATTGTCATAACTGATGAACCATTGGAAAAAAAAAAACTTAGATTTCTACCTCACATTTTACGCCAAAATAAATTCCAGATGGTTTAAATATTTAAGTGTTTAAAACTACTGGAAAAAATTTCGATAAAGACAATTGAAGTAGAGTCCAGGTACAGTGGCTCATGTCTGTAATCCCAGGACTTCGGGAGGCCAAGGTGGGAAAATCACTTGAGGTCAGTAGTTCAAGACCAGCCTAGGCAACATAAGGAGATCTTGATTATACTACAAGAAAAAAAAAAATGCTGAGCATGGTGGCGTGTGCCTATTTTCTCGGTTACTCAGGAGGTTGAAGAGGGAGGATCACTTGAGCTCCGGGGATCAAGGCTTCAGTGAGCTGTGATTGCACCACTGCACTCCAGCCTGGCCAGCCTGGGTGACAGAGTGAGACCCTGTTAAAAAAAAAAAAAAAAAAAATTGAAATAGAAAGGATATTAAAATATGACACTGAAGCTTAGGCAACACCAAAGAAAAGACTGATAGACGTGATTACATATGCAAATTAAATACCTCAGAAGAGAAAAAAACAAGTCAAAAGACAAACGAAAACTGAAGAGAAATATTTGCAACCTATAAGACGACAAGAACTAAACCCTTAAATAAAGAACTTTTACAATTTCATGTAAAAACAACAACAACAACAGGACTCCAAAACATGTCCCAGCAGTATGTCTCCTTCCCTGGGTAACTAGATTGTAACCATGGAAGACAGCATTGTGTCTGAAATGTCTTCTTACTGCTCACAGAATGTTACACATTGTCAGTACTCAGATAGAGTCTGTTGATTGCAGCTCTTTATACCACTTCCAAAAATGCCTGTGCTTCTTTCTGTTCCTCCCCTCAAGTACTCTCCTCTTGTCTCTCTCAGAGCAATGTCATTAAGATGCTTCCTGTGCAATCTGTGACTCACAGCTAGATTATGGCACAGGCAGTGCTGATTTCAGCAAGAAACCGTCCCCAAGGCATAGATTGCGTTCCTGCAATGATGCCCAAAGAGAAAAGTAAAACAGGAAAGTCTTTGCATTCATTCAGCACCCCATTCTTAGACCCTTACTATGTATCTGGAGCTGTATTTTTTATCTGAGTTGGTGCTCATGAGGGAGAGTGCAGCCAAGAGACCTGGTCAGGGGGAAAGGATGCTGGGCCAGGAGATCTGGATTTAAGTGCTGGCTCTGCCGCCTGTGCTCTGGAGGACCAGACAGGTCCCTTCCAGCCTTTGGCCTCAGTTTCTCCCTCTGTAAAACAACTGAGGGAACTAAGTGGTCCCATGGGCTCCTCCAGCTCTGACATCTGAGGATGCAGCTCATTTCCTCTTTTTAAAGCGTAGACTCTAATATCTGATTTAATCGTAATTGAGAAGTGTTTTGAAGTCCCTTAA
This sequence comes from Pongo abelii, assembly GCF_028885655.2. NCBI lineage: Eukaryota > Metazoa > Chordata > Mammalia > Primates > Hominidae > Pongo > Pongo abelii. The sequence goes on from NC_071989.2 coordinate 150,417,804, forward strand.
GAGTCCTTGTCAGATTTTGGAACCCACTGAGAGTAAAGAAAATGTTTTCAATTACTGAAGTTATTCCTCCATTTTCTAAAAAAGACTGCTCTACTCACTTGGAAAAAGTAAAATTGCACAGATTGAGATGACTAGGGAGGTGGTAATGCGGTTAAGTGTTGGGCCTGCCCTGGTCTCCAGGTTCGCTGTGGTGGTGCATGCTGAACTGTAATTTGGAAAGTGCCTGTTGGGTTTTCAGGGGCTCAGTATTCTCTACTACTCCAGGAGTCTGTCCAGAGCAGGGCTGCCTCCAGACCTAGACAGAGTAAGCTCTGGAGTTGATTTCCAGCTCTTCCTGTCCCCAAATATCCTTCTACCTGTCTGCCATGGTGTCTGAAGTTCCTATCATTGGAGCTTCTCCTTTAAATTAAGATTTTGGGCAGCAATTAATTCTGGCTCCCCAGTGTGTGCCTCCCACCACCTACTTCCACACATCCATTCCCCTTCTTCTGATCTGACCACAGAGACAGGCATGGGAGCCAGCTTGGGCCAAACATTAGACTTCATTTTCCTGGACACATGATTGGTCCAGGGATGGGCATGGCATAGCCAATGCAGGGAGAGAGAGGGTCCCTGTCCCTATGTTACTAAGCTGGGAGGGTGTTAGTCTGAGTCTTCTGCCAGACATCATTCTTATAAGGAAATAAACTGACTATGGAATGAGGCCAGGCAGAGGCAACAGAGATGAGAGGTAGAGAGAGAGCCATAGAAAGGGGACACCAGGCCGGGCGTGGTGGCCCATGCCTGTAATCCTAGCACTTTGGGAGGCTGAGGCCAGCAGTCACTTGAACTCAGGAGTTTAGAACAGCCTGGGTAACAGGGTGAAACCCTGCCTCTACAAAAAATATAAAAATTGGCAGGGCGAGCTGGTGTGCGCATATAGTCCCAGCTACTCAGGAGGCTGAGGTAGGAGGATTGCTTGAGCCTGGGAGGCAGAGGTTGCAGTGAGCTGAGATCGCGTCACTGCACTCCAGCCTGGGTGACCGACTGAGACATTGTCTAAAAAAAAAAAAGAAGAAGAAGAACAACAACAACAACAACAACAAAAGGGGCACCCAAAGAAACACACAGGGAAGGGAGGGGTTGGGGGGTGGAGTGGGGGGGAAGAGAGAGAGAGGGAGAGAGAAATTTACCCTGAAGTCTCTGTTCCTATAACTCCCCCTTAAAGTCTATAAGCTACCCCATTATCCTTCTAGCTACATAGGTAAATGAATTCTCTTTTTGCTTCAGACCACTTGGATTTGAGAGAGTCCTGATTAATTGCCTCTCCAGGAGGCTCTTCTTGAACTGCAAATGTGTTATCTAGAAGGGATGACACATGGAATCAGTAATGTTGATGAGCTTTTCATATAAACTGTGAATAGTACATAGAACAGATAAGTTTTGACAAGGAAGATAAAGTAAGGGCATTGCTAGAGAAATCAGGCATTGTAGAGAAGGGCAGAACCCTTGAACACTGCTGGTAGAAATGTAAAATGGCACAGCCACTGTAGAAAAGAGTCTGGCAGTTCCCCAAAAGATTATACATATATTACCATATGCTCAGCAATTCTACTCCTAGGTGTATACCCAAGAGAACTGAAAACATATTTTCTTTAATGTTTTTTTATTTGTAGGGATGGGGCTCTCGCTATGTTGCCCAGGCTGGTCTCAAATGCCTGGGTTTAAGCGATCCTTCCACCTCAGTCTCCCAAAGTGCTGGGATTACAGGTGTAAGCCACTGCACCTACCCTGGAAACATATTTTCATACAAAAACCTGTGTATAAATGTTCACAGCAACATTACTTATAATAGCCAAAACAGTAGAAACAATCCAATTGCTCATCAGTGAATGAACGTATAAACAAAATATGGTTTATCCATACAACAGAATGTTATTCAGCAATAAAAAGGAATGAAGTTTTGATACATGCCGTGACACAGATGAACTTTAAGAATATCATGCTAAGCAAAAGGAGCCAGTAACAAAAGGCAACAAATTGCATGATTCCATGTATATGAAAGGTCTAGAATGGGCAAATCCATAGAGACAGAAAGTAGATTAGTGGTTGCTGGGGCTAGAGAGAGAGAGGAATGGAGAGTAGCTGCTAATGGATATACAGTTTCTTTTGGGACATGAAAATGTTCTGGAATTAGATAGTAGTGATGGTTGCACAATCTTGTGACTATACTAAAAAACAGTGGCATGTATATTTGAAAAGGATGAATTTTGGGTTGGGTACACGAGTTACATCTAATCCAACTCTTTTTTTTTTTTTTTTTTTTTTTTTTGAGACAGGGTTCAACTCTGTTGCCCTGGCTGGAGTGCAGTGTTGCAATCACAGCTCACTGTAGCCTCAATCTCCTGGGCTCAAGTGATCCTCCCACCTCAGCCTCCTCAATAACTGGGACTACAGGCGTGCGCCACCATGCCCAGCGAATTTTTGTATTTTTGTAGAGACGGAGTTTCACCATTTTGCCCAGGCAGGCTAGTCTTGAACTCCTGAATGCAAGTGATCCACCCGCCTCAGCCTCCCAAAGTGCTGGGATTATAGGCGTGAGCCACGGAGCCTGGCCTAATTCAATTTTTTTTTTTAAGTATCATTGCTCTTCTTATTCTGATCATTCCCTTTTTTATATCACAGTATCCAGAGTACATTTTGTGGTCTGACTCTGATTCTCCTTTAGACATCCCTCCCCCAGCCCCACTTCCACACTTAGTCCTCCAAAATACTTAGAATCTTTGGAACACTGCCTGGTATGAATAGGATCTGGGGCTAATTTCCCTTTCAAAGGAGCTGGACCCTTTTTTACTCGCTCAGCTATTTTGCTGGGGGTAAAGGACCGGTCTTATCAACTCAAAAGGGACAGGCAGCAGTGGACTGAAACTAATCTACAATTTTGTTTAAATTTACTTGTCAAAAGCAGAAATATTCAATTTCATGGATACTCCCAATTCCCTGCACTGGGAGCAGACTTCCAGGAAGCAATTATGTAGTATAAAACGTAATGGGCAACAGGGGGTGCCTGGTGAATTATTCATAATCTGATAATGATTTTAACCCATTTTTAACATGACCTGCTATTGGTGTTAGCTTCTGGAAAGTTCTCAAAGTAAACAACACAGAGGTTTTCTTTAGTCATGTTTATATAACCATAAACCTCCTGCCTCTCCCTGAAACTACCTGAATAATTAAAATCAAGAGGCCTGGGAACCCTTTTCCTGCCCAAGTCTACAAAGCAGAGGTAACAGCTGCTTTACAGCCTTCATCTAGCACAGCCATCACTGCTCACTGCAGCCTTCTCAGGGAGGTTGGTGTGGCATCATGCCCAGCATAGTGCCTGGCACCAAGAAGGCACACAATACTCATCTGTTTTTGATTGCTGAATGAATGAATGAATGAATGATAGAAAGAATGAGATATTTGTGCTAAGGAAGAGTTGGGCTAGTCGTTTTGCTGCTTACCAGCTGATCTGAGCAAATGTCTTGCCCTCAATTTCTTTATCTACAAAATGAAGACAATAATACCTGCCTTGCTGAGTTACTGGAAGAATTTGAGAAGATAAATGCTCAATAAGCAATAAATGTTATTATGGTCTCGCTTTCTAATAGCAGCCCTATAACTTCCCCACATTTGATTAACTATGAGTCAGCAGAAGCTTACTTAGGAGCCAAAGGTTCCCCAACCTGACTGTGTATCTGAAACACCTGGGGAGGTTTGTAAGACATAAATTTGCAGGTTTTTCCTCCAGGGATTTGGATTCAGTATGAATTCAGTAGGGTGGGGCCAGAGAATGTATTTTTTTAGTTTTGTTTTTAAAATTAAGGTAAAATTGCAAACCATGAAATGCAAAAATCTTCAGAGTATAACTGGATGAATTTTAACAAATGTATACACTTGCATGTCCAACACCCCAATGAAGATATAGAACATTTCCGTGACCCCGGAAGATTTCCCCTTCTGCTCAACCCCATCCTGCATAGATGACCACTGTTCTGATTTCTGACACCACGGAATATTTTTGCCTGTTCTTTAAAGTAGTATTAATGGAATCATACAACATGCATTCTTTTCTGTTCACAGTTTCACTTACATTAAAAAAAAAAGAAAAAAATCATTTTTCTATGTGCCTGGTTTCTTTTGCTTCTCGTATGTTTCTGAGAATCAGCCATTGCTGCGTGTGTCATATCAATAGTACAGTACTTGTTACTGCCGAATCACATTCTGCTATCTGGCTATTTCTCAATTTGTTTATCTCTTCATCTATATAGGCCTTTGAGGGTTCTTTCGGGCTATCATGAATAAAGCTGCTATAAATATGTTTTCATTTATCATGAGTAAATACCTAAGAGTGGCCGGGTGCAGTGGCTCATGCCTGTAATCCCAGCACTTTGGGAGGCCGAGGCGGGTGAATCACCTGAGGTCAGGAGTTCGAGCCCAGCCTGACTAACATGGTGAAATCCTGTCTCTACTAAAAATACAAAAATTAGCTGGGTGTGGTGGCAGACACCTATAATCCCAGCTACTCAGGAGGCTGAAGGAATTCTGTGGTGCTTCCAAGGGAAAGTGGGCAGGGCCCAGGAGACTCCTCAGACTCAGCAAATGGGAAAATGGGAGTCAGAGTTGGGTCCCATACCTGTGATGGGACACAAAAAGTTGTCAAAATACAACCATTTTATTCCAAGGGTCATGCTGGTTGTTGGCTCAGGAATTTTATATATATATATATGTGTGTGTGTGTGTGTGTGTGTGTGTGTATATACATATATATGTATATATATAATTCCTGTATATATATGTATATGTGTGTATATATATATATTTGTATATGTATATATACACATATATACACACACATATGTACACACACAAATATACATTTTTTTTTCCTTTTTTGTTTCTGAAATTGCATTTCCTTTTGGGATTATTACAATTTCTCAGTAGGGGAGAAGACATTGGGTAATCAAAGTGATGCTGTGGTCCAGTATTTCCCAAAGGGTGATACAGGATGGTTTCAGAGGTTATAGAGATAAATATGATTAAAAGTAAGTGTTATAAGCTGGGCGTGGTGGCTCACGCCTGTAATCCTAGCACTTCGGGAGGCTGAGGCAGGCAGATCACTTGAGGTCAGGAGTTCAAGACAAGCCTGGCCAACATGATGAAACCCTGTGTCTACTAAAAATACAAAAAAATTAGCCAGGCATGGTGATATGTCACTGTAATCCCAGTTACTCAGGAGGCTGAGGCCGGAGAATAACTTGAACCTAGGAGGCAGAGGTTGCAGTGAGCCAAGATTGTGCCACTGCACTCCAGCCTTGGTGACAGAATGAGACTCCGTCTCCTAAAATAAAAAAGTGTTCTAGTACATAGTGGTAAAAATAAAACTAGTACATTAAATATGTGATTTCTTGGACATATTGCCTGGCATGAAGCCAAGTTAAAAAGCGAATTCAATTTTCAGAAGCATACTAAGTATATAAAAATACAGGTGACACCCGGGTATGACAAAAATTATGATGGTGGATATGAGTGGCTGAGATGATAGAAAATTACACCAGTCAAAACATGCATTTAACACATGAGGAATCTAAGGCCCTGCCGTGCAAGGGACTTACTCAAGGTCAGACCTCATCAGGGCTAAAACCAGATGACAAAATTCCCTGGTTCCTGGCCCAGTGCTTACTCCAATATGCCTGCTACTTCCCTCTTGCGAGAAGGGGAAGAGATCTCAATGACCATGCAGCCTAGCCCCTAGATTCAAAGTCAAGTGCATTTTCAGAAATAGCCTGCAGTTTGCTTAGAGTTAATAAGGTGGAAGGAGATTTCTAAGGAATGAACACCAAGATCTTGGTAATTCTCTTCATATGAATTCTCTGGGGGAGCAAAGTGTGCATCTGGGTTCCTACCGCTGCCTCCCATCCCTCCAGAAGACTGCAAATGGCCCTTCAGACAAAGCAGCAGACCCATGCTTGAGTGCCCCGGGCAGAGCGTCTACCCCTGCACAGGCCCTGGGAGGCCACAGAGAGGGCCTTCATTGTTCATAGAAACTACTTCATGCAGCTGGAAAGGTGTAAGGGCACACCTTCTTAGATGCCTGTCTCAAATTCTTTTTCTTTTCTTTTTTTAAAAGTTATAATTTTTTTTTAAGTTGGGGTCTTACTATGTTGGCTAGGCTAGTCTTGAACTCCTGGGCTCAAGTTATCCTTCCACCTTGGCCTCTCAAAGTGCTGGGCTTATAGGCGTGAACCATCATGCCCAGCCTCAGATGCCTGTCATCTTTGAATCTTTATGGATCCAATAGGGAGACTCAGAGGAGATGACTCTTAGAATTTTAGCGTCTGCAGATCCCATAGCTCTGAGACGGAAAAGGGTAGGCTCTGGAAATGCAAGCATGCACTTGAACTTCTTTAGCTGGAAAATAGAACTGACGGCGGGAGTGACTCCCCCCAAGTTTCATAAGTCTTTCTCTTCTCTGATCTGTGTCTCTTGCTGAGGTGTCCCCCACCTCTACAGTCTGGGAGCCACTCATTCTTCCCCTGTGTTACTGTCGGGGTTTGGGCTGGTGTGTAGCTTGTTGAACCCATCCCTCAAAGGAATGCTAAGGGATCTGAGCATGCAGCCCCGATCTAACCCCGATGTAACTCTACTTAGTGAGTTATACCACATACAAGTTTTTCCCAATCGACCTTACAAGAGCTCAGCATTGAGGGGAGCAGCCCTTTATCCTGGGGCCACGTCAGGATATATGAACTCTCCCACTCTCACTCCTGTCCTTGCCATGGTTTGCATGTGTCTCCCCAAAAAGCATGTATTGGAAACTTAATCCACGATGCCACAGTGTTGGGAGATGGGGCTGAATGGGAGATGTTTAGGTCATGACGGCTCCACACTCATGAATGAATGAATGCCAATTATAAAAGGGCTTGAGGCTGCGAGTTCCATCTCTTGCTCTTTGGCTCTCTCCCACGCTTTCTTGCTTTCCACCTTTTGCCATGGGAACAAGAAGGCCTTCGCTACATGCAGGACCCTTGACCTTGGACTTCCCAGAACAGTAGAAATAAACGTGTGTTCTTTATAAATTACTCAGTCTTAAGTATTCTGTTATAGCAGCACACAACAGACTAAGATAGGAGACATAGTAAAATATAACACATCTAAGTTTCCCCAATCAACCTTACAAGATGGGGAAAGCACTTTATTGAATATTGAGTAGGACAGCACTTTATCCTGGGGCCACATCAGAGTGCATGTGTGAACCCTGCTCCATCCCACCTCCTGTGTTTGCTGTGGTTGTTGGGAATAGGACCCCTAAGAATTTGAGAGCAGATAAATTAAAAAAAATATCTACAGCCCCAAAGCTTCTCCTGTCCTTTGGAGGCTCACAATGAAGATTCCTTTGTTTAGCAAAGCACTTAATGTATTTTGAGACTATGCCAAGGTAGGCTCAGGAGGTTGATTTGGATGGAAGCTGAAAAGTGAATACTTCTGCATTAGAAAGTAACAAGGAATTTCAGGGTGCACCCTGGGGGAGAAGTCAATGAGCAAACAATGCAACATCCTTAGTCTGAGCCCTGGAAGACTGAGAAATGATTCTATTGGAGCATAAGTTGGTCTTGTGAGCTATGGGATGTTCCCCATCTGTCAACCCCAGACCTTCAGTAAAACCTGCTGTACACAGTAGCCTGGTGTTGGTGGTGACTTGGGGTCATGCATGAAGTGAGTGGGACTCACTTGAGGTCAACCTCAAAGACTGACCTTAAGAGTCGGGACTGAGGCTGGGTGCAGTGGCTCACACCTGTAATTCCAACACTTTGGGAGGCTATGGTGGGAGGATGGCTTGAGCCCAGGAGTTCAAGACCAGGCTGGACAAGGTGATGTGACCCTGTTTCTCCAAAAAAAAAAAAAAAAAAAAAAAAGCCAGGCATGGTGGTGCATGCCTGTAGTCACAGCTACTCAGGAGACTGAGGTGGGAGGATCACTTGAGCCCAGGAGTTCAAGGCTGCAGTGAGCTATGATCCCGCCACTGCACTCCAGCCTGGGCAATAGAGCAAGACTCTATCCCTACAAAAATTTTTTTTTAATTTTTAATTTTAATTTTTTGCATGTTCTTATTTTTGGGATCTAAAAATCAAAACAAACTCATGGACATAGTAGGTAGTAGGGGGAACGTGGGGGTTGGGTAATGGGTACAAAAATAGAAAGAATGAATAAGACATACTATTTGATAGCACAACAGGGTGACTCTAGTCAATAATATAAATTTTTTTAAATTATATATATATATTTATTTATTTTAAAGAGTTGGGACTGAGCTGGAGCATAGGCCGTAAGATTGCCTCTCAGGAGCAGAAGTGAGACTGTGAAAGTAAGAAAGCAGGGGTAGGGCCGGGTGGGATGAGGTGAGGGAGTGGAGGGCACATACCTAGGGGAGTTTCATTTTGTAAGGGTGTTCTAGATGCTGGGATTGTCTGCCTTCTGCAACCACAGAGGGCTAGCCAGGAACCAGGGAGCCTCGTTGTCTGTACTCTGATCCCATCCTTAGCCTTAGCTGATTAGTCCAGGTATGGGAACCTCTGACCTGGGCCATTAAGCCTCTTCCCTTGGTTTCTGTCTCTTAGACTTCAAGAATGCTTGAGGTCAGGTTGTCTCCCATGACTGAGGCAGTGAAAGGTAAAATTCCTAGGATCTGTCGGCAGCCATGCTTTCTGTCATGTGGGAAAAGCTAGCCGGGCATGGTGGCTCAAGCCTGTAATCTCAGCACTTTGGGAGGCCGAGGCGGGCGGATCACCTGAGGTCAGGAGTTCGAGACCAACTCAGCCAACATGGTGAAACCCTGTCTCTACCAAAAATATAAAAATTAGCCGTGTGTGGTGGGGGGTGCCTGTAGTCCCAGCTACTTGGGAGGCTGAGGCAGGAGAATCGCTTGAACCCGGGAGGTGGAGGTTGCAGTGACCCGAAATCATGCCGTTGCACTCCAGCCTGGGTGACAGAGTAAGACTCTGTCTCAAAAATAATAATAATAATAAAATTTAAAAATTAAAAGAAAAGAAAATCTACTGCAAGGAGAGGAAAGGAAGCTGACATCTGAGAGGGATGCAGAGAGAAGAGACGATAACTGGGTCTTGGTGACTTTCAGGCCTCAGAGCTCCAGCTGCAGCTCTGCCCAGAGCACCCTTTTCCCTAAGCTGCTGAACTTTGGTCTCTGCCACTTGCATCCAAAGTGCCCAATGGACACCAAGCACCTCCTCCTCACCCCCTTCATCTGGTGAACCCCTCTGGCTGGAAGTGGGGAGCTTGAGTGAGGACAGAGGCAACTGTCCATCCAGAATTGGGGTCCCTCATTTCTTTCTCGTCACCATGCTTAACATGATCCAAAATTACATGTATTTATTTAATTGCTTACCTGTTTACATTGATCACCCCTGCACCCCCCAAAAATGTAAAGTTCCATTTTGTCTTGTTTAACTTGGTATCCCTAGTGCCTGGCACATCATAGGTGCTCATGAGTCATTGAATGAATAAACGAATGTACAAAGAAGATAGCTTGAAATCAGACCACTGAGAGCCCCAACGAGGTCACAATTGCGGGAGAAACATCTCAGTGCCAGGCACTGAGCCTGGGATGTTTGAAATTTCTGTGCCCAAGCTGTGTGCCCATTGGGGCGTGTGTGTATGCTGGGTACAAGGCCAGATACACAATCAATGCTACAGAAACCACAGATAAAGGGCCAGGGAGCTGAGTGTGACAATGGGCTGTTGGGAGGAGAAGTTCCACGCAGATTACAAAGGGTTCTGAAAGGACCGGGGAATTGAAAGGCAGCTGCAATTAGAAAGCATAGGCATTCAAAGCTGCCTGGAGGTCAGAGGGGCTGGGCTGGCGGGCTGGGGAGATCGGGCAGGAAATGGGCACGGAAGCCCTGCAGTTCAGGGCTGACATAATTGGACAGAGAGCGGCAGCCAGTTACCATGGTAACAGCCAATCCGAGTGGCCGCGTATGTGGCAAGGAGTCAAGGTTTCTAAAGAAGGGGCTAAAAATGCTGCCTTTGTTCCCACTTTGAGCGAGTTGCCATCAGATCCCTGCGGGGGTGACGCGGCATGGGGACAGAGCCAACAACTGCTAGCCACCATGGCTGGGAGGGAGCCACGTGAGGACCCAGAGGACTGGCTGGGGCTGGGGAAGCTAAATATGTCATTCCATGGAGCTGGCTGTGCCTCCCAACATAAAGCAGCGGCCAATGGCTTGGGATTCAGAGTCTGAGAGTCCAGGGCTCAGATCGCAGTGTGGCCTTTTAGCAGCTGTGTGACCTCAGTTTCCTTACATACAAAATGGGACTAACACCTTTTTCGCAGGGCGGTTGTAAGGATGGAGAGAAGTGATGCATGTCACACATTCACTTAGTGAGTGGTAGATGCTGTTGTTGTTATTCTGACAGACAACAGCAGCTCCTCCAAAAGGCTCTTAGCTTCTGGGGAGTAAAAGGCAGGTTTTGCTTCTTCAGGGGTCTCTTTAGGGGTACCAAAAAGGCAGTTGGTAGAAACTAAAAAACTCCAGGAGGTGACCAGCTAGACTAACCAAGTGGTATTTAAAAAGAAAACATTCTTCAGGCAGGCTCGAGAGCTGTGAGTAATCAGAGAATCCTGCTCCTTTGTTCTTTTGTCCAATTTGTGGGCCTGGACAGGACACAATGATAAGGCCATCCCTCCCCTCTCCTTCCACAGCGGGGAGAGAAAGCAGAGAAGATCCTGAAATGAGTGCTTCCTGAGACTTTTTTTTTAAATTTAATTTTTTTTTTTTTTTTTTTGAGACAGAGTCTCTCTCTGTCCCTCAGGCTGGAGTGCAGTGACACGATCTTGGCTCACTGCAACCTCCACTTCCTGGGTTCAAGCAATTCTGCCTCAGGCTCCCAGGTAGCTGGGATTACAGGTGCATGCTGCCACACCCGGCTAATTTTTTGTATTTTTAGTAAAGATGGGGTTTCACTATGTTGGCCAGGCCAGTCTCGAACTCCTGACCTCAGGTGATCCACCTGCCTCAGCCTCCCAAAGTGCTGGGATTACAGGTGTAAGCCACCATGCCTGGCCTTTTTTTTTTTAAACTTTTAAGTTCAAGGGTGCATGTGCTGGTTTGTTACATAGGTAAACATTGGTCATGGGGGTTTGTTGTTCAGATTATTTCATCACCCAGGTATTAAGCCTAGTACCCGTTAGTTATTTTTCCAGATCCTCTTCTTAAGATTTTCAAGTGAGGAAGTGAAATGAGGGTGGAAAGGCAGAGGAGGGTGCTTTGCTTAGAGACCAGGACAGGTCAGAGACAGGGCACAGGCACAGCTGTGGACTGACCACCCCCTGCCTCCCCAGCCAGAAGTGCCGGGAGATGCAGACATCCCTATTTGGACTCTGGTGCAGTCCTCTGTTGCTATGGCAACTCAGGGGCTCTGTGGTTGGTGGAAGAAGGCAGTGGCTGTGTGGAAATCGGCATTGGAGGCAGCAGCTGTGCCCTTTTGCTCCAGCAGTCTGGGTATTTCTGATGGGGGCAGGGTGGGGATACTCCCTCTGCCATCTCAGGAAGCCACACAGGAGACCCCTGGACTCCAGGGCCAATGCATCTGGCTCAGATCATCTCCCACCCAAACTCCCTCACAGGGAGGAACCAGGCTTCTGTATGGAGTGGCAATTCCCTTGGCACCCCTACCTTGGAGTATCTCCTCAGACCATATATTCCCCTGGGATTTCCTCTTCATCTTCCTCATTGATTCATTCATTCGTTTGTTCATTCACTCAACAAGTATATACCACACAAAATGCTGGGCCAGAGCAGTGAAAAAGACAGACGAGGCTCCTGCCTTCAGAGAGCCTCCAGTTTAGTTGGGGAGAACACAGCATACAAATAAGTAGAAAGAGAGAGAGACTCAGATGCTGATAAACAGGCGACATGATCCAGAGAAATTAAGGCTGGGCTGATTTAGACTGGACGGTCAGGAAAGGTCTTTCTGAAGTTGAGAAGGAGCTACAGGTGTTGGGAGTGGTCCAGGGAAGAGCAAGTGCAAAGGCTCAGAGCGGCAGGCCATGGCATTAGGGGCAGAGAAATGAGGGGGTCGGTGGAGGTCAGCAGCAGAAGCCAGGGCTGGAGAGAGGCCGGCTGGGATAAGCAAAGCCTTGTCATGGAGTCTGGTTTTCACTCTGAAGGCAATAGGAAGCACTGGTTGTCTTTAAGCACAAGAGGGGAGTGATCCCACTGATGCTTTTAAATGCTCCCTCTGCTAGCCTAGGGGACAATGGACTTCCTGCAGGAAGGCAAGAGTTGAAGCAGGGGACCCATGAGGAAACCACTGCCCTGGCCCAGGTGAGAGCTGAAGGGCCCCTGCCTGTGCTGGTATGGATGGAGACAGAGGATTTGCAGGTAAGCCCAGCAGGACTTGCTGGGGGACCGAGGGTGGAGGACAAGGGAAAGGGGACTCAAGGATGACTCCCAGGGTCTGATTGAACCTTGGGTGAGTGGAGGTGCCATCTGTGAAGGGAGGGATGATAGCAGAGGCAGGGGGAGAAATTGCACTGCATCTCAGCTCTGTTGGCCTGGAAGCCACATTCAAGTTATCCAAGAGCATCTTTCATTTTCACCATGAAACCCCTGAGAACTGAAGCATTTTATAAGCAACATTTCTAAGGTGTTAAGTCGAAAGGAAGCTTTCTTACAACACACTAACAGGGAAGAAAATTATTATGTTAAAAGCTAACTGTTGGATGTCTTAGGTTGGTGGCACAACTCACTTAGGGCAATACCTGCTCTTTTGTAAGATAAACACCTTGATGGGTCATTTTCCAGTGTGAAAGGTGAGATCCTCTTGGACATGATGTGAACTAACTTACTACCTGCCAATCTCTGTGTTCACTGTTTTCAATACACTCTAATTTAACCTCTGTTTTTTATATATAATAATAATTGTTATTATTATTGTTATTACAGGTGTTAGCCACTGCACCCAGCCAAGAGGAAAATTTCTAAATAAATTATAGTATGTCCATACAATAAAATAGTAATGTGATCATTGTAAAGAATGAAATAGATCTATATACTTTAAGTGGGATTATGTCTAAGACAAAATGTTAAATGAAAAAAGCAAGTTGTAGAGTACATAGAATATGGTCTCATGTAGGAAAACAACAAAAACGACCTCTCCATTAAAAAAAAGTCTCAAGGCTGGGAGCGGTGGCTCACACCTATAATCCCAGAACTTTGGGAGGCCAACGCAGGCGGATTGCTTGAGCTCAGGAGTTCGAGACTAGCCTGGGTGACATGGGGAAACCCCATCTGTACACTTGATCTTATCCAAAAGGCCAAGAAGCGATGGGAATCCCATCTCTAAAAAACATTAGCTGGGCATGGTAGCATGCACCTGTGATCCCAGGTGCTTGGGAGGCTGTGGCGGGAGGATTGCTTGAGCCCGAAAGGCGAAGGTTGCAGTGAGCCTGCACTCCAGCCTGGGTGACAGAGTGAGACTGCCTCTCGAAAATAAATAAATGAATAAAAATAAAAAATTAAAAAGTCTCAAAACACACAAAATATCAAATGGCTACAGTGTGTACTTTTTTTTTTTCTTTTTGAGTCGCCCAGGCTGGAGTGCAGTGGCGCTATCTCTGCTCACTGCAACCTCCGCCACCCAGGTTCAAGCGATTCTCCTGCCCCTGTCTCTCAAGTAGCTGGGATTACAGGCATGCGCCACCACTCCTGGCTAATTTTTGTATTTTTAGTAGAGATGGAGTTTCACCATGTTGGCAAGGCTGGTCTCGAACTCCTGACCTCAGGTAATTCGCCCACTTCAACCTCCCAAAGTGCTGGGATTACAGGCGTAGGCCACTGCACCCGGCTTACAGTGAATACTTCTGAATAGAGAGAGTAAACTTGGGTTTGGGAATTCAAATGGGCTTTTACTTTAATTGTATTGTTTGATGTTTTTATCCAGCAGGAATACACTTGTGTGTTTCCTGTGTAATTTAAAAGCTCTAAAAATAAATGCATCCCCAAGTGATGTGCAGAAGGCTGGCACTGATTGACCCCAGACCTGCCCTTCCTGCAGGTGATGAGCTTCCGAATCAGCCTGAGTAGACATGGGCCAAAGCCCTCCCACCCCAAGTCAGACAGTTTCAGTTTAGCGGGACCCAAATCCTTCCTGCCCTTTAAGGATCTCAAGCACACAAGTCCGTCATGGTTCAGAACAGTCACGTAGTGAAACTGGGCTTTAAGATAAACTGTTGAGTGAGAAAGCAAGGTGGGGAAACAAACAAGGCACAAGATATTGTGAATAGAATTCCACTATTTGAATGAAAATAAAAACCACAAACATGCAGACTTGTATATGCACAGACTATTTCTAGAAACTAGTAACAGTGATTGCTCTGGCTGGAAGATGAGTGGGAAGGAGCAGCTTTATCTTAAGCCTCTTGTACCTTTGGAATTTTGAAATATTTTGTGTTACCTAATTCAAAATAAGTAACTTCAAAGAAAATGTTTAAAAAATTGGTCCACCAAGGGCCCGTTTCTGTTAATAAATTGTGAGAAACATGGTTGAGGGAATGGCCTCCATGACTTAGGGACCCGGGGCCACTGCTAGGATGATATTAATACAAGAGGAGCCCAGGCACAGTGGCTCACGCCTGTAATCCCAGCACTTTGGGAGGCCGAGGCGGACAGATCACTTGAGGTCAGGAGTTCGAGACAAGCTTGGCCAAAATGGTGAAACCCTGTCTCTACTAAAAACACAAAAATTAGCCAGGTGTGGTGGCGGGTGCCTGTAATCCCAGCTACTCAGGAGGCTAAGGCAAGAGAAACACTTGAACTCAGGAGGCTAAGGCAAGAGAATCACTTGAACCCAGGAGGCGGAGGTTGCAGTGAGCCAAGATTGCACCACTGCACTCCAGCGTGGGCGAAAGAGAGAGACTCTGTCTCAAAACAAAACAAAACAAAACAAAACAAACAAACAAACCAAGAGGATACTATCTTAGGTAATGACAGTTTCTCCCAATGCACATTGGAATGCCCTTTCAGTGATCCAGAAATAATCTTGCTGCTGTGAGAGAGCACCTGTGCAGGCATCTCATCCCTTATTTTCCCTTCAGGACTTCTAAGATAATGGAATATTAATTTATTATTATTTTAGACTGTAGTTGGTTCATACAATGGGATTGACATTTCCAAAATGTAGCTGAGACAGCTTTCTGTTGTTGCCTGCCCAGGAAACATAGTATCATTATTATCATTATATTATTATTATTATTTAGAGATGGGGTCTCGCTCTTTGCTCTTTTGCCCAGGCTGGAGTGCAGAGGTACAATCATGGTTCTCTACAGCCTCAACTTCCCAGGCACAAGCCACACCCAGCTTTTTTTTTTTTTTTTTTTTTTTAGAGACAGGAGCTGGCTATGTTGCCCAGGTTGATCTCAGTCTCCTGGGCTCAAGCAATCCTTCCCACTCAGCTTACCAAAGTGCTGGGATTACAGTGGTGAGCCACCATGCCTGGTGGGAACCGTATTATATACCCAGCCACTCCAATTCTTTTGTGGATGAGCCAGGACCTAAATAAATATACATAAGTAAATAAATATACTCTACCGTGTATCAAATGAAGCTTATACTAATGTCATGTTCCTGTTTAAATATCATAAACCACCCTCCTTTGAGAGAGTATACATGCATACACACACACACCCACACATGATTTTTCACAAGTAACTGCTCTTCCAGCCGGGTACTAAGGAAAATAGGAAGCTCTTGAAGGGTTTTAAGCAAGGCAGTGATCCAGTCAGATCTGCATTATTAAATGACCTCTCTGCCTGCCATGCAGAAAATGGAAGTGATCATAGTGAGGCCAGAGTGGGTAAGGGGAGAAGACCGGAGGCTGCTGCAGTGGTCCAGGCTACATATGATGGTGGCGAGGATGCGAGAGTGGGTTGGTGGGGTAATAAATGCGCTTTACAATTTGTAAAATGCCTTACTATGGACTCACTGTGACCACCCTGTCCCTGGAACCACCCTTTGCAGCTCCACTCCATGCTCCAGTCCAGGCAGAGATGACAGGTTCTCCTTCAAACAGCTGAGGAAAGAGGTGAAGGCTGATGCTCAGGTTGCCGCAATTCCTGCAAGTCACATGGAGTGTGGAGGAAACTTCAGCCTGTGCGGGAGTCTGGAGCTGCTCAAGATTGCATATCTCTAATGTGTCAATTAGAGCTTTTGAAAATGATATGTAGTTGAAGGCAGAGTGAGGCAGAGTTTCAGACAGAAGGGCAGGACTATCTCCTTTTTCACTGCATTTATTTCAACCCAAACTCAGCTCTCTTCCAAAGTCCCTGGTGTTCAGCCCCAAGACAAGCTCCGATGGAGCTGCAGGGCCAGAGACCAGTAGCATCCTAGCTCGTGTAACAGGGAGAAGACCTGGCTTCTAGTCCTTGACTTCTTCACTAACCATCTTTCAGGAACCTGGGGCTTATCACTTTACCTCTCTGGACCTCAGTTTCTGCATCTGTAAAATGGTGATTATCATCCCTCTTGTAGAAATCAACATAAACAAATTAGCACATGCTTTTCTTCTTGTTGCATGAAAAGCAACAATCTCATAAAGCAGCAATTTTTCAGGGAGTGCTCTGGGTACCCTATAGTGAATAATGAGAAGGGTCCGTGGTGAGACCCTTGACTCTTCAATTCTCTGCTTCAAGGAGGACAACTCCACTCTTTAATAGACTGGGATTCTGAGTAAGATTTCATTGAAACAATGGGTTCTGCTGCAAAGAACAAAAACAAAAACAATTTGAAAACCAGTGTTACAGAGCACTTTTCACTAGGCAATTCAGACATCTGACCTTAATCCAAGGATGGCAAATAGAGCCACTGCCACATCCTGTGCCTGTTTCTGACATTAGTAATCAATCACAGACTCTTTTTAGTAAAGCCTCAGAATTATTTGCAACACACAATACTTATAGCAGTCTGTTCCTCAGAGGGCATATGAAATAAAACCAATTTTCCACTCTTTGCATTTATTTATTTTTAAGAAATGGGGTCTCCCTATGTTGCCCAGGCTATAGTGCAATGGCTATTCCTGAATGTGATCATGGCACGCCACAGCCTCCAACTCCTGGGCTCAGGTGATCCTCCTATCTCAGCCTTCCCAGTAGCTGTTACTACAGGTTTGCATCACCAGCAAGGGCTCAATTTTTAACTCTTTTGATTATTCATTTTAGATAGACCTTGAGTGTTCAGTTGAACTGAGAGCAACAGCTGCTTTAAAACTTCATTTGGATAAATAAGTTTTAAGGAAAGATTCAAGTCTGTTTTCAATGTGTTTTACTAACATATATATATTATAAAACAAGATTGATTACTTTTGATCAGTTACAGATTGTCCTTTGTGCTAATACGCCCCACCTTCTTGCATTTTACATATGCAAATCATACTCACCCTTTAAATTCCAACTCCAGCACCACCTAGCTACTTCCTCCATGAAGCTGAATTTTCTTCTCTGAATGTTCACAGCTTTGTCTACTTTGCTCATGGCTTTTATTTTATTTATTATTATTATTTTTTCCAAGACAGAGTCTCACTCTGTCAACCAGTCTGGAGTGCAGTGGTGAGATCTCAGCTACTGGCACTGCACCTGTAGTCCCACCTCCCAGGTTCCAGAAATTCTCCTGCCTCAGCCCCCCAAGTAGCTGGGACTATAGGCGCATGCCACCACGCCTGGTTAATTCTTGTATTTTTAGTAGCGATGGGGTTTCACCATGTTGGCCAGGCTGTTCTTGAACTCCTGACCTTGTGATCCACCTGCCTCAGTCTTCCAAAGTGCTAGGATTACAGGCATGAGTCACTGAGCCCGGCCTGCTCATGGCATTTAATGCTTTGTATTATTGTTTTCTTGTTTTTTTGAGACGGAGTTTTGCTCTTGTTGCCCAGGCTGGAGTGCAGTGGCATGATCTCAACTCACTACAACCTCCGCCTCCCGGGTTCAAGCGATTCTCCTGCCTCAGCCTCCCAAGTAGCTGGGATTACATGTATCTGCCACCACACCCCAGCTATTTTTTTTTTTTTTTTTTTTAGTAGAGACGGGGTTTCATCATGTTGGACAGGCTGGGCTCGAACTCCCGACCTCAGGTGATCCACCCGCCTTGGCCTCCCAAAGTGCTGGGATTACAGGCATGAGTCACTGTGCCTGGCCTGTTTTCTTGTCTTAATAAATGCTATATGTTTCTGAAGGGTAGCAGAATATGCCACCCCACAATATACCACTTTAGGCCTAAGAATTATTTTGAGCTGAAGACAATTGAGAAGAAGCAGATACAAGAAAAGCTCTCTGTCCCCCCTCTATGCTATGATTTGAATGTTTGTCCCCTCCAAAACTCATGTTGAAATTTAATTGCCATTGTAACAGTATTAAGAGGTGAGACCTTTAAGAGGTGATACGATTATTGTATTATTTCGTTTTCACTTTGCTATAAATAACTACCCGAGACTGGGTAGTTTATGAAGAAAAGAGGTTTAATTGACTCAGAGTTCCACATGGCTGGGGAAACTTACAATCATGGCAGAAGGTGAAGAGGAAACAAGGCACATTACTCCCATGGCGGAGCAGGAGAGAGAGAGTGCACGTGAAGGGGGAGGTGCCACACACTTTTAAACCAGCAGATCTCGTGAGATCTCACTCACTATTATGAGAACAGCAGGGGGAAATCTGCCCCCATTATCCAATCACCTCCTACCAGACCCTTCCTTCAATTCAACATGAGATTTGGGCAGGGACACAAATCTAAACCATATTAGTCATAAAGGCTCCACCCTCATGGTTGGGATTGGTGCCATTAATAAAAAGATGAATTTGACCCTCTCTTGCCCTCGTCTTCCTCCATGTGATGACACAGCAAGAAGGCTCTTGTCAGATGCCAGTACCCTGATATCGGACTTCCCAGCCTCCAAGAACTGTAAGCCAATAAATTTCTGTTCATAGCAAATTATCCAGTCTCAGTATTCTGTTATAGCAGCACAAAACAGACTACAACACCCTATTTGCCTAAAAGCAGGACATATATTTTCTTTTTATTTATTTTTAGGTAAGCTCTCCCTATGTTGCCCAGGCTGGTCTCAAACTCCTGTGCTCAAGTGATCCTCTTCCCTTTAGTGTCTGGAGTAGCTGGGATTACAGGCACACACTATGGTATCCAGCTGTGGACATAAATTTATAAAGCTGTCCCCCATCCCTTCTCTATCAGGAAGGGAAGAAGTTAATCACCAGAGACAGTTCTAGATCCTTACCAGCCTGGAGACTAAACCAGAAGAATCTATATAGCAAACCTTACTAACTAGCCCTTATCTGTCATTAGTTAACCCGTATATTTACCTTCCCACAATTTGCTACCCTAGAAACTAAAAGCCCTTTTCCTTCATCTTGTCACTTCTCTAAGTCTAATCTTTGTTAAGATGCTTTGTAAGCCCCTATTCTAACCCCCACTTTGAATTACTCATCATTCATTGCTCATGTGTATATGTTGATACATGTGTTAATAAACTTCAGTTTATTCTCCTCTTGTTAACATTTTATCAGTTTGATTTAGGGGTCCCAGTCATTGAATCTAGGAGGGTGGAGGGAAAAGGCTTTTTCCTTTCCTACATCTCCAAGGAGACAGCTCTGGGAAAGCATGATACCCATCTTCATACACATTTGTATTGCTACAAAGTAGCTCAGTAGCTACTCAGTAAATATTTGTGGAAAGAATGAATCAACATAAGCAAATCCAAGTACTAGCCCAAAAGGCTGTTTCATTTTGTTAAACTATGACCTGAAGTGTAATCAGTTCTGTTGGTTCTGTTGGCAAATGGAAAGTAGTTGCTAAAATGTAAATTCTAGGACAGCAAGTAATCTTTGTTTGGTTCCTGCTTCATTGATGCCTAGAACAGTGCCTGGCATACAGTAGGCCCTTAATTTATCTTAGTTGAATGAATGGAAAAATGAATGAATAAATTATGGTTGGAGAGAATACTTCAGCCTGGCAATGATATGTCTTGTGTTTATCCCGTGTGAAGTTAAGGCATTAAATGACTAACAGGGTCTAGCCATTTTTGAAATCTGCTGGACAATCTGCTGCCTGGTTATTTCTACGGAAACCTGCACATTCACATTTTCCTAAACAGTTAAGAGTTGAGGGCGTGGTATGTGATCAAAGCATGACTTGTACCTCTAATTGGGAGTTTACTTATCCTTGCCTTGTAGAAATTTGAATAGATTTGATCCTTCAAAGATGAAAATACTCTGCATAATTTTTCTGTTTTCATTTGTTAAAACAGCTCCTGAAATTCTGTTATTTATGCTGAATCTGGCAAATGACTATTGCTATCTTCCAGGGTCATCCTGCCAAGAGAGCTATTGTCAGAGTTTCAATTTGTCTGTGTTATGAGAAACTATTTGACAGTTTGCTATCAAGCAGGATTGTTCAATGATTTGATATTTTGCTGTATTGTTGGTTGTGCACTGGCTGATGGAGAAATCCACATTCAGAGTGTGTGATAACATTCCCAATCTCCAGACAAAATATTCACATTAGAGGGGTGGCTTTTAAAGCTTGTTATTTGTGGCCGAGTGTGATGGCTCACACCTATAATCCTAGCACTTTGGGGGGCTGAGGCGGGTGGATCACTTCAGGCCAGAAGTTCGAGACCAGCTTGGCCAACATGGTGAAACCCTGTCTCTACTAAAAATACAAAAATTAGCCAGGTGTGGTGGCAGGCACCTGTAGTCCCAGCTACTCAGGAGGCTGAGCCAGGAGAATCGCTTGAACATAGGAGGCAGAGGTTACAGCTAAGATAGCACCACTGTACTCCAGCCTGGGCAACAGAGCAAGACTCTCTCAAGAAAAACCTTGGTATTTGTAATCCACTGTCTGGCGCATAATAAGTGCTTAAGTAAATGTCAAATTCTTTTTTTGTTTGTTTGTTTGTTTTGAGACAGAGGCTCGCTCTGTCACCCAGGCTGGAGTACAGTGGTGCGATCTCAGCTCACTGCAACCTCCATCTCCTGGGTTCAAGTGATTTTCCTACCTCAGCCTCCCGAGTAGCTGGGATTACAGGTGCCTGCCACCATGCCCAGCTAATTTTTGCATTTTTAGTAGAGACAGGGTTTCGCCACATTGGCCAGGCTGGCCTCGAACTCCTGACAGGTGATCTGCCCGCCTCAGCCTCCCAAAGTGCTGGTATTACAGGGATGAGCCACGGCACCTGGCCCCAAATTCTTGCATTTAGTTTTTCAACAAATATTTACATAAGGCCTGCCCTCCACCTGAGGTTGCCAAGATTAAATTCAGGATCTAAGAACATGACTGGCATTGTCTGTCAGAGTCAAGTTGGCTAATTCATGTGGGCATGCCATTATTTTCCTGTCTGGCCTAGTATTGCCAAATGACTCGATTAATGCAATAAAACTCAAGAGGGCTTGATCTTCCTTTAACATTTATAATTAACAGGGGCTCAGTTCTGTGCTGAAAAGGCCTGAGTAGAGAATTTACTGGGCCCTTTTCCTATTCAAACTAGTATATAACCATTAACTAGTTAATCCAAATAGCCCCTTAGGGAGGCTTGGTGGAGCCATTATCTGTACATTACTGAAAGCCAGGTGGCCTGCTCATGTCAGAGCTGGTTTACAATGGCTGCCAACTGGAGGCCTGCCCTTCTTCGCTGGGATTGGTCAACTGCTCCGTGGCACTCTCATGTCTGTCTGCATTTTTTCTGACATAAGAGGAACCCCATTTTGCTGCCTTCCAGCACTACTTACAAGTGACCTTATTTCCACTACCTTCTCTGCTCAGACACCCCACCCCAAAAAGCCATCTGGTGGAAGTGCTAGCCCTTTGAAGCGAGGCTTGATGACCTTATATTTCAGCAATTATCCCAACTTGCATGCCAGCCTCAGCAATGAAGGCTTTGGAGTCAGGCAACTCGAGTTCAAATCTTGCTTCTGATGCTTAGTAGCTGTGTGACTTCACACAAATTATTCAATCCTTCTTGAACCTCCATTTCCTTCTCTGTAATATGGGGGTTCACAATACTTACCTATGGCATTGTTGCAAGAATTAATGACTTCATGTCTGTAATCACTTGGCATGGTGCTGGCACATAATAAGTGCTCAATTTATTGTAGCTATCAAATCAGTAGGCCTTATTACAAATTGCCTCCAGAAGGAAAAATAAGACTTCTAAACCATTACATCTGGTCTTTTGAACAAAACTCACCTGAAAAATCTATAGACAGACTAGAAACAAGGCTCTCAAAGTGAGATGGAGCAGGTCTGACCTGTAAATATCCATGTTGTCAAGCTCGGAATATACATATATAATGAGAAAGGAGTATGCCTCATAGAACTTATGCACCTGGATACAGCAAATTGAAGAGAAAGCAGACACACTTTGGAGAAATGCATTTAGTACCCTTGGGAGACTGAGCTGAAGTATAGCTGAGTAACCAGTATTTTGAAATTTATCTGCTTTCCTGATGCCTTATAGCTTCCATATAAAACCAGTCTAATGACCTCCTTACCGCGCTTGAACAATTTGCTGATGGAGCTGCAGGTTTCTGTGGGTGTGTGTGTGTGTGTGTGTGTGTGTGTGTGTGTGTGTGTGGCTTTTATTTCATTTCTGGAATAAAGGAAGTACAAAGACATTAACTCTGAATCCATCAAAGAAAGAACTCTGTAATTGCAATTTGGCAGTGAGTGTGTTTTTGCTGTGTGTGCTGTGAAAGCCAATGATGATTAATCCTGCACATTTATCAGAGCCCAAGAGTGGAGACACAATAATGACAAACTGCATCAGGCAAGATAATGGTTGCGTTTGATCACTACAGACTTGTGCCTGCTGTGATGTACAGGGGTGGTAGCACCAACCAGATCTCAGCCAAGAAATGAAAACCTGCATGTCCGCTGTGGTAGCCACCTGCCATCTGTGGCTACTGAGCACTTGAAATGTGGCTAGCCCAAATTGAGATGTGCTGCAAGTGTAAAACACACACTGGATTTTGAAGACAGTATGTAAAAAAGAACATAGCAGGCTGGGCATGGTGGCTCATGCCTGTAATCCCAGCACTTTGGGAGGCCGAGGTGGGCAGATCACTTGAGGTCAGGAATTCGAGACCAGCCTGGCCAATATAGTGAAACCCCATTTCTACTAAAACAACAAAAATTTAGCTGGGCATGGTGGCTCGCACATGTAATCCCAGCTACTAGGAAGGCTGAGGCAGGAGAATCGCTGAACTTGGGAGGTGGGGGTTGCAGTAACCGAGATTGTGCCACTGCACTCCAGCCTGGTGACAGAGCAAGAGTCCGTCTCAAAAAAAAAAAAAAAAAAAAAACATAGCATATCTAATTTTTTATTGAGTACATGTTAAAGTTATAACATTGACTAAATAAAATATATTACTAAAATTTATCTCATGTGTTTCTTTGTACTTCTTTAATGTGTCTGCTAGAAAATTGAAAATGATATGTGACCTACATTTGTGGCTTGCATTATATTTCTTTTGGGCAGAGCTGTTCTACAGTCAGACGTTAACAGGTGAGGCAGACACCGCTTGAGTCTGCTTCTTGGCGCACAGTGATTCCTCTTTTTCAGATGGCTGCCTTTGTCTTGATCCCAGGGTTGAGTGCTCTCCTATTTCTGTGGAGCTGGTTTTTGATCAGAGGACGGAATGTGACTCAAACCTGTCAGAGTGCTTCTGTGAGAACGCTGGAAGTCGTAACATGGCGGGTGGAGCCGTAACATGTAAAGTGAAGTGATCTAGACCAGGGGTCCCCAACCCCTGGGTCATGGACCTGTACCAGTCCATGGCCTGTTAGGAACTGGGCTGCACAGCAGGAGGTGAGTAGCAGGTGAGCAAGCATTACTGCCTGAGCTCCGCCTGCTGTCAGATCAGCAGCGGCATTAGATTCTCATAGGAGCAGGAACTCTATTGTGAACCGCGCATGTGAGGGATCTAGGGTATGCACTCAGCACCACTTACAAGAATCTAACTAATGCCTCATGATCTGAGGTGAAACAGTTTCTTCCCAAAAGCATCCCTCCATCCCCTGTCCATGGAAATTGTCTTCCATGAAACCAGTCCCTGGTGCCAAAAAGGTTGGGGACTGCTGCTCTAGAGGCCATGATTTTCTATTCCATGGGTCAGGAAAACAGATAGAGCTTATCTGCAAAGATAAGATAGAGACAAAGCACATGTGTAGGTTTAGAGAGGTACAGGTGAAAGATGGGGAGTGCTGCTGGTGTTTGAGTCTCTGGTTGCAACATATATTTGCCCCAGCTAAATTCTCGTGCTTTGTCCTGCGAGATACCCTGGATTGTTGTTATACGTGTCAACTTTTTTTCACTTAATCTAGCACAAATGGGTTTCTCACTGCTAAAAGAGTCTGAATAATTCTGAATAATTCATACTTCAAATCTAGTTTTTTGTCATCAGATCAGGTCTAAATAGATTTTCTAGGAAGTTCATAAAGCTGAAGCTTAAGCTTCGGGGCCATTCGCTTGCAAAGATCCCTTCCAAAGCTCCATTTTGTCATTTTGTATTTGGAATTTTGTATTCTTTTTCTGTTTTTTCTTTTTTCTTTTCCTTCTTTCTTCTTCTTTTTTTTTTTTTTTTGGAGATGGGGTCTCACTCTGTCACCCAGGCTGGAGTGCAGTGGTGCAATCTGGGCTCACTGCAACCTCCGCCTCCCGGGTTCAAGAGATTCTCCTGCCTCAGCCTCCTGAGTAGCTGGGATTACAGGCACATGCCACCACGCCTAGCTAATTTTTGTATTTTTTAGTAGAGACGGGGTCTCACCATGTTGGTCAGGCTTGTCTGGAACTCCTGACCTCAAGTGATCCTCCTGCCTCGACCTCCCAAAGTGCTGGGATTACAGGCCCGGCTGTATTCTTTTTCTTAAAGAGGGTTATCCAAATTGTATAAACCTCAGGCTCCACAAAATGTGAATTTTCCCTGTATACCCATTCCTCTCTGTGGTTGCAAAAACAAACTTTTGGTAATTTCAGAAAGACTATTCCTCCATAATTCCAAACTCATAACTTCTTTGGGTCCTTTGACGAGCCTCCCTCTGCCTGCAATGTTCTTCCTCCAGACCTTTCAGGAGTTGGCTCCTTCTTACAAATCAGGTCTCACTTTCAATGTGTCAAAGAGTAACAGAGCCAGTTGTTACAGGTGGTAAAACAAAATTTATTCAGTACTACTGCCACAACGGAGAGAGACTTCAGTGTAAAGGCAACTCAACTCCACCAAAACAAAAGCTTGAAAGCCTTTTAAATCCTGGGGTGTGCTAAAGGAAAGATACTAAAGGACATTAAGGGGGCTTTAGTCTACCTGATTGGGCTATCTGGGTTTGTTAACTGGAACTTTTGTGGAGGAGAAACAAACTGCTCCTATCATTAGGACAGGAGGTAGTTTTGTAAATTGGAGCAAGGCACCCACAGAAGTTAGGCTCTTACTCTCCCAAAAGAACTGGAAGACAGAAGCACTACCTCCCTGGATGTCTGCCTTTCAAAGAGATAGCTACTATGTCCTTGAGGAAACATTTCTGAATGGTGACATATTTACATCTTAAAGGGTCAGGGAAAGGATTCATAATGGCAAGGTTTCTAAAGTAAACCCTCTAAGAGTAAAGAAATCAGGAGCCTATTGTCAGGTCTTGGTGGGAACAGTAAATTTTTTTGGCAGTGTTGAGCTTTCTCAAGCAGGCACTTAAAGTGGAGCTGGGGCCAGAAGTCATGCTAGAGTTTAGTCAAGTCTCTTAGTGCAGCAAGTTTGGGAGGGTGGTCAATGGTATTGGATGGAGTCATTTGTGCCAAGGGTTTTATAGTTCTCAAATGTCACCACCTTCAGAAGGCATTCTCTCTATAACTCACCCAAGGAGTTCCTTCACATCATCTTGTTTTCTTGACAACTTCTTGACCTTTATTTTCTTACATATGCCACCTCCTACTTTTTCTAAAATGAAAGTACAATAAGAGCAGGAATACTGTCTTGCTCACTGCTGTAGCCCCAGCATCTAGAACAGTGCCTGGCACATAATAGGCATTCAATAAACATCTGTTAGAATTATATTTATAAATACTTATAAAGTGTTTCTTGTGTGCTGGGCATTATTCTAACACCTTAACAAATAAAGTTCCCAAGTTTCTATTATTGTCCATACTCTGGATCAGATTTTCAATTCCTTCTTTTTTTTTTTTTTTTTGAGATGGAGTTTCACTCTTGTTGCCCAGGCTGGAGTGCAATGGCTTGATCTCAACTCACTGCAACCTCCACCTCCTGGGTTCAAGCTATTCTCCTGCCTCAGCCTCCCGAGTAGCTGGGATTACAGGCATGCGCCACCACGCCCAGCTAATTTTGTAATTTTAGTAGAGACGGGGTTTCACCATGTTGGCCAGGCTGGTCTTGAACTCCTGATCTCAGATGATCCGCCCACCTCGGCCTCCCAAAGTGATGTTATTACAGGCATGAGCCACTGCGCTCGGCTCAATTCCTTTGTTGTTCTTTTTTTTTTTTTTTTTTTGAGACAGAGTCTTGCTCTGTCACCCAGGCTAGAGTGCAGTGGCATGATCTCTCCTCACTGCAACCTCTGCCTCCCAGGTTCCAGCAATTCTCCTGCCTCAGACTCCCTAGTAGCTGGGATTACAGGTACGTGCCACCACGCCTGGCTAATTTTTGTATTTTTAGTAGAGATGGGGTTTCACCATGTTGGCCAGGCTGGTCTTGAACTCCTGACCTCAAGTGATCCGCCCACGTCAGCCCCCCAAAGTGCTGGGATTATAGGCATGAGCCGCCGTGCCCAGCCCTTAATTCTTTTTTATAAGGAAGAAAACTGCAACTCATCAGCAAATATTTATTAGGCTATGCCTGTGTTCCAGGTACTGGGCTAAGTGTTTCACGAACATTATCTCAAACGAATCCTCACAGCAACCTTTTAAGGTAGGCTATTCACTCGAGACTGCATTTGGCTGCATGTAACCAAATCCTGACAACAGTGGCTTAACCCACTAAGAGTTAATTTCATCATGTAACAAGAAGTCTGGGGCATGTGGTCCAGGATTTATCACGAACCCACCAAGGTCTGGGTTTCTTCTGTTTTCCTGCTGTCTCATTCTTAGAATGTGGCTCTTATAAGATGATTGCAACCACTCTAGGTGTCATTTTCTTTCTTCAGGCAGGAACAGGGGAAGACTAAAGTTCAAAGAGTATGTATCAGCTGAATCTCTCCCTTCTGATGAGGGATACAATTGTCTTGGAAGCCCCTTATATGATAATACTGTTTATACCTTGATATGGTTAGGCTTTGTGTCCCCACCCAAATCTTATCGTGAATTGTAATCCCCATGATCCCCAGGTGTCAAGGGAAAGACCAGGTGTAGGTAACTGAATCATGGGGAAAATCAGTTTTCTCCATGCTGTTCTCCTGACAGTAAGTCCTCACAAGATCTGACGGTTTTATAAGGGGCTCTTCCCCCTTCACTCAGCACTTTTCCTTCCTGCCGCCTTGTGAAGGTGCCTTGCTTCCCCTTCATCTTCTGCCATGATTGTAAGTTTCCTGAGGCCTCCTCAGCCATGCTGAACTGTGAGTCAGTTAAGCCTCTTTCCTTTATAAATTACCCAGTCTTGGGCAGTTCTTTACAGCAATGTGAAAACAGACTAATACATACCTCATACTGCTTATATACTTCCCAGTGGTCAAACTGAGCCACTCTGAGTGGCAAGTAAGTCTGGAAGGTGAGTATCTTAACTTTTATTTACTTCAGATATGGGGTCGGCTGGGCTGGTCTTAAACTCCTGGACTTAAGCAATCCTCCTGCCTTAGACCCCCTAGTAGCTGGGATTGCAGCAGGAGCCACCACACATGGCTAAGTGAGTATTTTTAACTGGGCACATTGCTGCCCTGCATAAAATCCAAGTTCTGTTGGTAAAGAGAAAGAGAAGAGTAGATATTACACGGAGAATTAGCTGTGTTGGCCATGACTAGGTTTTGTTATTATATCCAGGGCCCTAAAGAGTAACCAGGTTTGCAAGTACTCTAGGAATTCCAAGTGTTTGGGACAGCTGGAAACACTGAAAGGTCTGAAGGTTGTGTAGGATTTGGGTTATTGGATAGAGGAGAAAAGCATTTTATTTTATAGAGGAAGAACCAAGGCTACAAATGGTGAAGTGTTTTCCTCAAAGTGTAGCATCTAAAAAGACGTTGCGTGGCTGGGCATGGTGGCTCATGCCTGTAATCCCAGCACTTTGGGAGGCTGAGGTGCACAGATCGCTTGAGCTCAGGAGTTTCAGACCCAACCTGGGCAACATGGTAAGGCCCCATCTCTACCAAAAATACAAAAAAAATTGTCAGGTGTGGAGGCACACCTGTAGTCCCAGCTACTCAGAAAGCTGAGGTTCAAGGATTGCTTGAGCCCAGAAGGCAGAGGTTGCAGTGAGCCAAGATTACACCACTGTACTCCAGCCTGGGTAACGGAGCGAGACCCTGTCTCAAAAACAAAACAAACGAACAAAAAAAAACACTGGGCGCGGTGGCTCATGCCTGTAATCTCAGCACTTTGGGAGGCCAAGGAGGGCAGATCACAAGATCAGGAGTTCAAGACCAGCCTGGCCAACATTTGAAACTCCATCTCTACTAAAAATACAAAAGTTAGCTGGGCGTGGTGTTGTGTGCCTATAATCCCAGGTACTCAGGAGGGTGAGGCAGGAGAATCGTTTGAATCTGGGAGGCGGAGGTTGCAGTGAGCCGAGCTTGCGCCCCACTGCCCTCCAGCCTGGGTGACAGAGCGAGACTCCGTCTTGAGAGAAAAAAAAAAAAAAGGTTTAGGGAGGAAAAACAAAGATTAAGAACTGTAATTCAAAGCCAGGACTACTTGAGTCCAAAGCCCATATTCTTAAGAATTGGGGCCAGGCATGGTGGCTTACAACTGTAATACCAGCACTTTGGGAAGCCGAGGTAGGAGGATCACTTGAGGCCAGGAGTTCAAGAGCAGCTTGGGTAATATACCAAGACGTTGTCTCTAGGAAAAAAATTTTTTTTAATTAGCAGGGTGTGGTGAACGGTGGTATGCACCTATAGTCCTAACTACTTGAGAGGCTGATGTGGGAGGATTGCGGAGCCCAGGAGTTTGAGGTTACAGTGAGCCATGAGCATGGGATTGCACTACTGCCTGAGTGACAGAGTGAGATCCTGTCTCTAAGAACAAACAAGCAAAAAAACCCCAAAGAATTGGGCTTTGGTGGGTCTTAAATACAGTTAAATCGTGATTTTTCTGGTATAGAGTGAGTGGTCTTTTCCTGATAGCTTTTAACAGTAACAACGTTGATTGAGTATTTATGTGTGATTTTCCTTATAAACATTATCTCATTTTGAAAACGGCTTTTTAAAAAAATGTAAAAATCACTCCTAATCATTGTATAAACAAAACAAACAAATCCAATCAACATGGAAAAGAACTAAGAAAAAAGTAAAATCTTCAGAAATCTCACACCCAGAGAAAACCAAGCTTAACATTTTGATAAACATCTTTCCAGACATCTCTCTTTGTAAATAAACAGAGATACCTGTTTAACTACATAAGTGGGGGCACACCATATATGTTTTTCTGTAGATATAAATCATCCTAGTTAATCATCCCATCAACCCTATGGGGTAGGCATCATTACCTTCATTTTATAGGCTTAGAATGGTTAGATGACATGCTCCGGGACACAGAACTAACAAGTAGTCAATAAGTTTCAGCATTATCTGAACTGACTACTTCAATTCCCTGGCACAATTAGAGTTAGACAAAGTAAAGGTGTTCTTCCATGGAGAATTTTTAAATATGTGCATATTAAGATGGCATCAAGTCATCTTGGTGACAGGAAAACACAGCTGGCTTAGCAGACTCAGCATCTATAGTGAATATATCCATTATGAATAAAATACAGTGAAGCATTTTCAGTGCTGTAAGGCTTCTGGGAGACACTGTTAGTTTGAAGTCTCTGTGTGAAGCAATGCTGCCTTCATGTTACTCCGGGCAATGCTACCTGGTCTATCACATGACCAAGTCTTCTAGGACTGTCAGTGCTTACAGCTCGTGATCGTTGCAAGGGATCTTTATTCTGGTGCATTGCAAATGACTTTATTCATACCACACCCCAGCCCCAGCTCTGCTGAGCTTTCCTTTGTAGTTGTATTTGCCAGAAGTTGTGGACCAAGTTGAATAATCTTTGGAGCTGCAGGATTTTGAGTGAATGAATGAAATAGGTGTCCTTCCTCCTTTGTTGATGAATAACAGTTCAAGTGGGTCAATGAGCCCCCTGAAGTCTTCAAAAGATGTTTTACCATTAACAGAGTACCGATTAAGTTATGGTACATCCATGTTATGGATTATGGCACATCCATATGCTGGAAGACCATGTGAATGAATGAATGAGGTGAATCAGGAAAGAATGCCAGATGTATAATTCAGTAAGAAGAAAAAAACCAAGCTGCAGAACATATTGTAGAGTACGCTTCACCCTTTTCCCCTTTTTTGGTAACTTTTAGAAAAGAATATATACATACATATACTTTTTCTGGTAGAACCCATAAAAAACTATCAATAATCAATAGCTGTTATCATTAGGAAGGAAGGAATAGAAGTTAGCACTTGTCATGTTATACTTTCATGTTTAAAATTTCTACTCGTATGCATGTATAACTATTGTAATGTCATAATTATTATCTAATACAGACAGGAGTGAGCTGGGCAATAAGAATGTGGGCCATCAAATGTTTTCTTCTCTGTACTTCTCCATGCTTAAACAACATTAAAATTTAAGTTTAAATGATGCTTTTAGAGACATTTTCTTTCTCTTTGAAAGAACAAGGGGCCCTCTCCCCTTATAGACTCTTGCTGTTAGAAGAAATTCACAGAATAGCACTGTAAGTGCAGGGCTGCAAGTGATACAATAGATCCGAGCAATAGTGTGATAACTGAATCCAGTTTGGAGGACAGATTTATCTTTTCTTTTTCAATTGTTATTATAAGTCAGGCTAGACTACCAAATAGTGCCAATTCAGTTCAATTGGTGGTGGCTGACCGGGGAGCTGTGTTGAGAAGAACCAAGAAGAACTGGCTTTGCTGTGGTTGGTGAGCCAGGTTGCCGTGGGGTGAGGGTGGGGAGTGGAGTAAGAGTCAATTTCCCTTGTCTGAAGTTCAAGCTCAGTGTGGGTGGGTGTCACCAAGGGACGAGTTCTCCCAAGTCAGCTGTGGCCTCCCCCACCCCAGCATGCCAACACATCACAATATGCTCCCCACAATGTCCCAACATCCCAGAGGGAGAAGCAAGGTCTAATGGATGTGGGAGACTACAAAACTTAATGGTGCATGAAATGAGCAATGAACACTGGGAAACATAAGTCACAGTCCTGTTTGATCGGGGATGGGGTGAAAATCACTATCATTTCTTCAGAATAGGAGCTAAAAGCAGAGAAAAACACAGTACCAACTAATCAAAAGGAGCAGCACATTTCAGATGGTGGCCCTCCCACTCACTACTGCCCGTCACCGGTAGTGCGCTTCTGCAGCAGAAAAGGAGATAGCTAGGGCACTGCATCGTGCCAGGCTGGCTTGGCCATTCAACTTTTGTGGTCTCTTGGCCTTTATGAGGCACCAGGGAAGGCCCTTCTGGGACAGTGGCATCTGAAATCTAAACTGACTATCAACTAATGCAAAAGAACCAGCACAAGCAGATCTGAAAACGCTGCTTCCGGTTGAGTGTGTGGGAGCACCGTGGGGTTTTCCAGGTACTTACACGCAGGGTATGTCATTCCTGCCCAGCATGTCTGCCAAGGTTTAACTAATAAGGGGCAAAGAGTCATTTCCCTGAAAATGGCTTTTGGACCTCCCTCCGGCACATCTGCAGTGGGGCTGACCGAGTACATGGCTGTCTGGTCCATAAAGGTGCTTCTTTCACCAATGTTGGGGAACAGCCTCAACACCACCCGTAGGGTACCTGAAGTCCAGTGGTGACAAAGGAATGAGAAGATACAGGTTAAGAGTTCATAAAAGTGGGAGCCAGGGGGCCAGAGCAAATCAGAGACTGCAAAGGCCCAGAGTTCTGGTCTACACACTATTGATTACAATCACTTAGATCTAAGAAGCAGATGTTCAGTGCGAAACAGTGAAAGGGAGGCAGTGCATCATAGGTGTAATCTATAGCAATAGCGGTTTAAATGAATCTCTTTCGTGCTCAAACAGCGTATCTTTAACTTATCAGAGAGTAGCTAGTGGGAGCGGGCTTAACTAGGAGCCTGCACGTCTGTCTACATTCCAATGCTTCAAAGGAGTGTCTTTCTCCTTGAACACAGTGTTTACAGATAAGAGAGCGGGTCTCACCCTGAGCATGGGAATATGATGGCAATTAGGCTTTCCTCCTCAGAGGCCTCTTGTGGCTTTCCACAACTTATTGTTCCATATTTTTATGGCCAGTTTATACAGGCACCCCACAAGCCCTTCTCCCAATACACCAACCCCAATGTCTGCTGCCCACATCAACTAACCAGACTGGGTGCCTAAAATAGCAGCATTGAATCGCCTGCTTATTCGTTTCTCCAGAGCTATAATTACAGGTCACTGAGGGGTCAGGGAGCCTTGGAAGGAGGGATAGAGACCTCCACCGCCACCTTTGAGCCTTTTTCTTTTGTTTCTCAATACAAACTCCAGTGTTTCAAGGTATTAAAAAATTGCTGTCTCTCCAAAACTGGCAAATGAGGTGCACAGGAAGGAACAAGATCATTTGGTTTTCCATTGTTGATGCTACTCCCTTCCTTCCCCACAAAGATAAATACAATCTTCCAACTACACCTGCCTTCGATACATTGTGATCTGAGACTCTATCTTGTCCCTTGGAATTAGGTGGAACTGGGGTCTGGGGAAAGAGCAAACAATAGGGTGGGAGTGGGTGGGTGGGGCAAAGGCTAGGAAATCTGATTCTGGACACAGCTTTCCTTATTTTTTTATTGAACAAATATTTCTGGCGTGCCCACTACAAACAAGATGCAATCTTTGCTCTCAAGAACTTAGAATCTAGTGGGGGACTGGGTCCATTAAAAAACTTTGTCCTGTGTTTTGCTTCTTTGATTTTACTGAACCATGTATGTTGCAATCCTGTTAATGGCAGGATTCACAGGCAAAATCTATTAGATGTTTATGTTAATATTAAAAATTGAACCTCAAGTGCATAAATAAATGAATGGAGTTGCCCCTAGTACATAAAGAAAGACATGAATAGAGTTGCTTGAGCATCACTTCCATCATCATTGGGTCCTTCTGAGCACCCCCCTAGACATAATTCCCCCAGATTACAGTTTTAACTAAATTCTTAAATTTCTTTTTTTTTTTTTTCTTTTTTATAGAGACAGGGTCCCACTATATTGCCCAGGCTGGTCTCGAACTTTTGGACTCAAAAGATGCTCCTGCCTCAATCTCCCAAAGTGCTGGGATTATAGGCGTAAGCCACCATGCCCAGCTTAAATTTCTTGATTTAGTTTTCTCCTTGGTGGTTTAAATTAGCATAGACTAATAAGATTAAGGCCTTCACAAATGAAATTACATTACGTTTGGCTTTAAAGAAGCAAGGTTGTGGCCCGGCTTGGTGACTCACGCTGGTAATCCCAGCACTTTGGGAGGCTGAGGTGGGTGGATCACTTGAGGTCAGGAGTTCAAGACCAGCCATGGCCAACGTGGTGAAACCCCATCTCTACTAAAAGTACAAAAAAATTAGCCAGGCATGGTGGTGCATGCCTGTAATCCCAGCTACTCAGGAGGCTGAGGCAGGAGAATCACTTGAACCCAGGAGATGGAGGTTGCAATGAGCCGTGATCGTGCCACTGCAATCTAGCCTGGGTGACAGAGTGAGACTCCGTCTCAAAAAAATAAAAGAAGGTTGTGGGCAAATAAACTTTTTAATCATCCTGAAAAGATGGCTTACAGGACTGATACTGCAGATAAGTATATGATTTTATGCAAAAAATAAAGTTATTTTTAAGAGAAGTATATAGTATACATAAAAACTTGTACAAGAAGGTTCATAGCAGCATTATTCATAGTAGGCAAAAGTGTAAATGATGAAAATGTCCGTCAACTGATGAATGAATAAACAAACTGTGCTATATCCATACAATGGAGTATTTGACAATAAGAAGAAATGAAGTATATCTACATGCTATAATATGAATGAACTTGGAAAACATGCTAAATGAAAGAATCTAGTCACAAAAGGTTACATACTATGTAATCCCATTTACATGAAATGTCCAAAACATGCAAACCCACATAGAGACAGAAAGTAGATTACTGGTTGCCAGGGGCTGGAAGGGAGGAATGGGGAGTGACTGCTTAATGAACACAGGTTTTGCTTTTTGGATGATGAAAATGCTTTGGAATTAGATAGAGGTGATGATTGCACAACATAATGAAGGTGCTAAATGGCACTGAATTAAACACTTTAAAATGATTAATTTCATGGTATATGAACCTTACTTCAATTTAAAAAAAGAAAGAAATTAAATGTGGATATATACTATACTGTAGATGAATTTTGAAAACATCCTAAGTGAAAGAAGCCACATACAAAAGGCTGCATATCGTATGATTCCATGTATATGAAATGTTCTTTGTGGGGTGATGGAAATGTTCCGCCAAAGAACAAAATTTCAACAAATTTAATTTCAAAGATCTAATTGGCTTTTATTAGTAATTCATGAACTGAGCAGCATCCAGTCTAAAACAAAGAGGGCTGGGCATGGTGGCTCACACTTATACTCCCTGTGCTTTGGGAGGCTGAGGTGGGAGGATTGCTTGAGGCCAAGAGTTCAAGACCAGCCTGAGCAACAAACATAGCCAGAGCCCATGCCCCCGCACTGCCACCAAAACAATTAGCTAGCCAAGTAGGTATGGTAGCATGTATCTATAGTCCTGGCTACTCAGGACACTAAAGCTGGAGGATCACTTGAGCTCATGAGTTTGAGACTACAGGGAGCTATATCATGCCACTGCATTCCAGCCTGGGCAACAACGACCCTGTTTCAATAAATAAATAAATAAATAAATAAAGTAAAACACAGAAAAGAGCTCTCACAAGCTAGACAGAATGGGTGAATTTCACACGTAGAAAAAAATACAGGAAAGAAGAAACAATGAACCAACGGTATGTTAATCATTTCAAGATTACTTTCCTTGTAGAGGTGTATAGGAAATCCTGTTGGCTTTATGGGATTTGGCCATCGCCTTTCTCCTGGTTTCTCAGAAGGTCAAATCTTATAAATAAACAACTTAGGTTTCAGTTTGGTGGCATAGAACCTTAGCATGAGTGACACCATTTTGGACCTGCTGTCTTTTAATAGTTCTAAAATTGATTGTGGTGAAGGTTACACAACTGTGAATATGCTTAAAGCCACTGAATTGTATATTTTAAGTGAGTGAATTGTATGGTATATGAATTATATGTTAATAAAGCTGATATAAGAATATGTAAAAATTTCAGCTTTCAAAAAATTGAATAATTTCATGGGTAATTAGGACAGCTTGCTATCTGTAGCCTCAACAGTTCTATTTCCTTAGGTTATCTAATTTGTATGTTGAAGTCTTTGTGAATTGTCTTCTAAAAAACAGGACACTAATAAACACACGGATAGGTGAGTGAAAAAGAAGTGGGGGGCCAAGCACAGTGGCTCACGCCTGTAATCCCAGCACTTTGGGAGGCTGAGGTGGGTGGATCACTTGAGGTCAGAAGTTTGAGACCAGCCTAGGCAACATGGTGAAACTGCGTTGCTACTAAAAATACAAAAATTAGCCAGGCATGGTGGCACGCACCTGTAGTCCCAAATACTGGGAGGGGCTGGGGGTGCTGAGGCAGGAGAACCGCTTGAACCCGGAAGGCAGAGGTTGCAGTGAGCTGAGATTGTGTCACTGTATTCAGCTTGGGCGACAGAGCAAGACTTCTTCTCAAAAAAAAAAAAAAAAAGGAAACAAAGAAAAGAAAAAAGGTGGGATTCCAGAAATAAAGGAGACTTTTAAAATGGTCATTTAACAAATGGTATGGAATCTAGCTAACGATTAAAAAAAAAAAATCTGGATTACTAGCTTCCTTACCCCTAAATAAATTACTTGATCAGATATGTCCATGTAAAAAAGAAACCACAAAAGCACTAAGGAAAATATAGCTAAGTATTTTTGTGATTTTGGGAGTGAAGACCTTCCTGAGCCTAAAAAAGAAGAAAAAAAAAAAAGGAGGATACATTTGACTACATTTTAAAAATGTGCCCAGGTGCGGTGGCTCATGCCTGTTATTTAAGCACTTTGGAAGGCTGAGGCGGGTGGATCACTTGAGGTCAGAAGTTCGAGACCAGCCTGGCCAGCATGGTGAAACCATGTCTTTATTAAAAATACAAAAATCAGCCAGGCATTGTGGCACATGCCTGTAATCCCAGCTACTTGGGAGGCTGAGGCAGGTGAATTGCTTGAACCCAGGAGGTGGAGGTTGCAGTGAGCTGAGATTGTGCCACTGCACTCTAGCCTGGACGACAGAGTGAGACTCTGTCTCAGAAAAAAAAAAAAAAAGCGAAAAATCTTCAGTATGGCAAATAATGCTGCCAAGTAGACTCAAAGACAAAGGATAAGCTGTGAAAAATATTTGCAATAAACAAAGGGTAATATTCCTAATACATAAAGAATGCTTATAGATCAAAGACTAATTATAAAAAGATATAAATATGCGTGTGCATTCGACTAGCAAAGAATATTCTTTCTTTTCTTTTTCTCTTTTTTTTTTGAGACGGAGTCTCACTCTGTCACCCAGGCTAGAGTGCAGTGGCGTGATCTCAGCTCACTGCAAGCTCTGCCTCCTGGGTGAAAGGGATTCTCCTGCCTCAGCCTCCAGAGTAGCTGAAACTACAGGCGCCCGCCACCACGCCCGGCTAATTTTTTAAATATTTTTAGTAGAGACCAGGTTTCACTGTGTTAGCCAGGATGGTCTCAATCTCCTGACTTTGTGATCCACCCTCCTTGGCCTCCCAAAGTGCTAGGATTACAGGCATGAGCCACTACACCCGGCCCTTTTCTTTTCTTTAAAATAGAGACAGGGTCTATGTTGTCCTGGCTCATCACAAACTCCTGAGCTCAAATAATCCTCCCACCTCGGCCTCCCAAAGTGCTGGGATTATAGGCATGAGCCACCACATTAACTCCTTTGATCAGATCAGCAAAGACTTTTTAAAAATTGCCAATAACCAATGTTGGTAAGAGTGTGGAAAAATGAGTACTGGTGTGCCCTGGTGGTGGGAATATTAATCAGTACAATCTCCCTGGAGAGCACTTTAGCAATGTAGATCAAGAATCTTAAAAAGTACTATATCTGAAAAACAGTAATTTCATTTATAGATATCCGTTTTAAGGAAATAATCAAAGATGGACAAAAATAATTTATATATAAGGAGGCAGGGTACAGTGGCTCATGCCTGTAACACCAGCACTTTGGGAGATGATTTGAGCCCAGGAGTTTGAGACCAGCCTGGGCAACTTGGCAAAATCCCATCTCTACTAAAAATGCAAAAAATTAATCGACCGTGGTGGTGTGCACCTGTAGTCCCAGCTACTCAGCAGGCTGAGGTGGAAGGATCACCTGATGAGCCCAGGAAAGTCGGGGCTGAGGTGAGCCGTGTCTCACCACTCACTCCAGCCTGGACCAGGGAGTGAGCCTCTGTCTCAAAAAAAAAAAAAGAGTACTCTGGCCTTCTAAAAATAGTGCTTTTCAGGAGCACAGTGATTCCCAGGAACAGAAACTATCACCAAAGTGACCTCTAGTTTAGAGTTGGGGGAAAGGAGGGTGGCAGAGAGTGAGCACAATAGAAATGGGCACATCTTTATTTTTTGTATTGAAACAATTGTTTACCTTCAAACTATATTCACTATATGTGGACAGCAAATGGAGTCTTTTAAACAGAGAAAGCTGCCAATGGAGTAAGAATTAAATATCTATTTATTGAAGGAGTGAATACATGAATAAAATAAAGATAACTGAAAACACTTCTAACATGACAAAGTGTTCAGTGGAGCTCAAGCATTGCATGGTACTGGCGAGAAGCTAGCAAACATGTCTTATCTTAGTGTTGAGACCAACTCCAAGTTAACAAGGTACAGAATCAACTGGGAGAGACTCCCATGGGTGAACAGGCTCTTTTTGTTTGTCTCCTCAATTCTGCTGGCTTGCTTCAAACTCAATTTTAGCTGGTGTGAGCCCAGCCCAGCTTCAGGCCTGCTCTCTGCAATCATTCTAATGTCATCTCAGCACACAAGGAGTTACCCACGGAAAGCCCACGCCAGGAAAAACTTCCCCGAGTTTCTGTGGCCGGAAAATCTGTGTCACCAGAGGTATCGCTAGAGAAGTCTCCCTTCCACCCACTGCAATTTTTAAGAATCAGGGAACACATGCAGAGACACATGATAGTTCCTGGTATCTGCAATTTATAAAACACATTTATATACATTGTCCCATTTCGCCGATCTTTAGGAGGTGAAAGACCAGGACAAGACCCACACCCTTTTCCCT
Source organism: Pongo abelii (assembly GCF_028885655.2). Taxonomy (NCBI): domain Eukaryota; kingdom Metazoa; phylum Chordata; class Mammalia; order Primates; family Hominidae; genus Pongo; species Pongo abelii. The sequence goes on from NC_071989.2 coordinate 150,456,445, forward strand.
GAAGTCATTCTGCTTTAGAGAAAGCAATTTTTGTCAAAGCTGATATGAAAGGTCTTTCCTTCCTGGCAAGAGACACTATTGTCCCTTCCTGAAGAAGGAAGTCTAGTCTTCAGGTAAGAGGAAGGTATATTCTTAGGCAGCTGCTGGGTTGGAAAGAAGGAACAGTGAAGTCTGTGTTTTGGAAGGGAGGAGGGAGTGACATTTTTAAGTTACAAGCCTCTTCTGGGAGAGCTGGGGACAGATCTATTTTTAGATGTGTTCCCTGACACCCAGGAAGAACTCAAAAGGTAACCAAGCACTTGGCAGGTTTCCTGAAGAGAAAGTTGCTAAGGGCTAGAGGGACTCTGCGTGTTCTGAGGCACAAAGTTTGACTTCAATCCGATGCAGTGTGGTGCCCGCCCCGCCTTTTAGCATAGTTTGGTTGCAGGATGACAGAATACTTGGGGGTGGCACAAACCCTCAAATCATGAAAGGCTAGGCCGCAGACTCACAGAGAGCCGGATGATGTGTGCCACCCTAAAGCCACTTCCTGGCTGCGTGATTATGGGCATGGGACTTAACTCCTTTGAGCTCAGTTTCCCCATCTGTAAAATAAAGTCCTCTTAGCCCTAATCTTCTAACAACACACACACAGGTCAGGCATGGTGAGTAATCTGAGCACTTTGGGAGGCCAAGATGGGTGGATCACCTGAGGTCAGGAGTTCGAGACCATCTTGGCCAACGTAGTGAAACCCCATCTCTACTAAAACTACAAAAATTAGCCGGGTGTGGTGGTGGACACCTGTAATCCTAGCTACTCAGGAGGCTGAGGCAGGAGAATCACTTGAACCCAAGAGGCGGAGGTTGCAGTGAGCCAAGATTGTGCCACTGCCCTCCAGCCTGGGTGACAGAGTGAGACTCCATCTCAAAAAATAAAAATAGTAAAACATAATAATAACAAACACAAAATAATTAACCTTCATATGACCTGTTCTTTCACTTATAGAATAGAGAGAGAAATAGACACTACCTCATGTGTTTATTGTACTAAAAAAAGATGATAAATATAAAATTGTTCGGCACAGTCCCTCACTTAAAGTAAGTGCTCAAGTCATGTGTTATTCAAACAGCATTCTTGGGACTCATGACGTCAGAGGCCCCTTTGTTAGGGCATTGAACAATAAAAAATGTGCCTTACAACTTTTTATGGTGAAATACATCAAGGAGCATGTAAGCTGGTGTTCTGGAGCAGCTATAAACTAATCTGACCGTGCTTGTTGATGAAGTGACACTGGCTCACCAGGTAAAGGCAAGAGGGTGTTTGGGGTGTCAAGAGCCAAAAACACAGCCTCCCTCAGCCATGAAGCAGGTGGCCTATTACTCTGTTAGAAATGGAAATCCAAGATTTCGTGGCCTGTTTTGCCATAAGGAACTCGGGAAAGGCCTCATTGCCAGGTGGTGTCTTACCTTGTACCCCGATTCTTTTTTTTTTTTTTTTGAGACGGCGTTTTGCTCTTGTTGCCCAGGCTGGAGTGCAATGGCTCAATCTTGGCTCACTGCAACCTCCGCCTCCTGGGTTCAAGCAATCTTCCTGCCTCAGCCTCTCGAGTAGCTGGGATTACCGGCATGGGCCACCATACCCGGCTAATTTTGTATTTTTAGTAGAGACGGGGTTTCTCCATGTTAGCCAGGCTGGTCTCGAACACCTGACCTCAGGTGATCCGCCTGCCTTGGCCTCCCAAAGCACTGGGATTACAGGTGTGAGCCACTGCACCCAGCCACCTTGTACCCCGATTCTATCATAACAGTGCTCACTCCGGTGGAGGAAGTTGACACAGAGAGGGGCTTGTCTTTGCTGCTCTCTGTGGGTTTTAGTTACTGAAGATGTGACAAAGGACTGTCCCAACTTGGGAATAAGGTTAGGGAGAAGTTATGAATAACTGGGCCAGGATTTCTATAGTACTTAAAAAAACTCAGCAGCCAGGCATGGTGGCTCACGCCTCTAATTCCAGCACTTTGGGAGGCCGAGGCAGGTGGATCACCTGAGGTCAGGAGTTCGAGACCAGCCTAGCCAAAATGATGAAACCTGTCTCTACTAAAAATACAAAAATCAGCCGGGCGTGGTGGCTCACGCCTGTAATCCCAGCTACTCGGGAGGCTGAGGCAGGAGAATTGCTTGAACCTGGGAGGTGGAGGTTGCAGTGAGCCGAGATCGTGCCACTGCACTTCCAGCCTGGGCAACAGAGCAAGACTGTGTCTAAAAACAAAACAAAACAAACAAAACAAAAACTCAGGTATTATTTTCTGGTCCTCATGTAATCTTATTTAGAACTAGAGATTCTCTTGTACTTTGCCTGAGGCCTGCTGAGTCACCTGAGCAGAGCTCCCTGAAGACTTGTAGTAACCGGCGTGCATGCCCACAAGCTGCTGCTGAGTGCAAGCCAACATGGTTTCTTCCACTAAGGGCACCTGAGGGTCACTTCTCTTCTGCATCATAATTAACGCATATGTGTCTCCCCTGACACACTGCAGAGCTCCTAGCTTTAGCATTTCCAGTGTGCAATCGTGTTTCTTCTGATACTCTCTAAATACAGTGAGAAAACTACCATCCTAGGAAATGTGAGAACCCCTTGACTTATCTTACGAATCAGTGTGGGAGCTTGGAGAAGTGAAGCACCTTCTCTACTCACCTTGTTCTCTTTTCAAGGCACTTGGTTAAGACAACTGGTTGGAACATTGTGTCCAAAGATGAGGTTCAGAGACTTCATTTCCTTGTAGATGAACACTATGCTGTTCCTCATTTCTTGGCCACCCACAACACCTTGTAGGGGAGGAAAAAATAATTTTCCTTCCACCCTTCTAAGTTATCTGCTGGGGCTCCTGTAACAAAAGACAGATTAACAAGAGAAAAAACAAACAGAAGTTTACTAACGTGTATCTTGGCTCATTCCTGTAATCTCAGCACTTTGGAAAGCCAAGGTGGGTAAATCACTTGAGTCCAGGAATTTGAAACCAGCCTAGGCAACATTGCAAAACTCCATCTCTTAAAAAAAAGAAAAAAAAAAAAAAAAAAAAGCAGAGAAAGAAATATTTTTTTAAAAAAAGACGAAGAAGAAAAACAAAACAAATTTACTAACAGGTATATCTCATATAAACATGGAGCAGTCAGGGAAATGAGTAACTCTCAGAGAGGTGGCTTAGAATTCAGGCTTAAATACCATCTTCAGCTAAATCAATGAAAGAATTGTGTGGTGGAGGTAAATTATGAGAAGGCGACCAGGAAATGTACAGTAAACAAGGGTAAGCTTTGTTATGCAGATATAAGTTGGTGCCTTCTCCATTGATAAGAATTTCTTGTGATTTAGAATATCTTTCTCTTCCTAGTACAGAGAAAGACATCCCTACACATGGAGATTTCCTTTATAAATGTAAATTTCCCCTTCAAATGGGAAACTTCTCTGTTTTCAGAGATTCTCCCATGTCTGCTATTTCCTAAAATAATTGGCTCAAAATAATCCTTATGCCAAAGAGGTATATTTTGGGGTAGCATATTCTGTTCTTTTACAATCTCTAAATATACAGTGAACACTAAGCCATTTGTCAGAGGAGGAATCACTTAAAGATTTTATGGAGTCACTCTTGTAGGAGCCTAGGTTGTATATTACCCAATGCAGAGTGTGTGTGGTTGGGGAGAGGGTGTTGTTTGCATAGACTGCAATGTGATGGATGTCCTGGAGTTGGACAGTACACAATTTGCACAATCAGATGTGGCAGCCCATGGAGACTAACTATAGCATCACTCCTGGGAAGGGGAAATTCCCAAACTTAAAGCATACATTCTGTTTAGGATGGAGGAGTTTGTTTGGCATATTTATAACTGAATGTTAGTGACAACCCTTGGAAGGAATTTCTCTATTGTTCTTGGTATCATCTCTTGTTTTATTTAGCTCAGGGTCACTATCAATTGTATAACCAATCAGGTCTCCACTTTAATTGGATGCCAAGTTTACGGTACACTTGTAATGTATAACTTCATTTTTGTGTTAACCTTATTCTTGGTGTTATTTTAATTCTATGAAGACTATTATGTGACAGGCCCTGTTCACATGGCAACAAAAGTGAACAAGAAGACAAAGTCTATTTTACGTTGCCACTCTTGTTTTGCTTTTTCTTTCTCATCTACTTCTAATTTGTGATTTCTTGTTATATAGTAACCTCCTAAATCCTTTCAGGATCAAGTGCGTAAAATAAGTGGATATTATAAATATATATGCACCTAAAAATAGAGCAGCAAAATACACAAAGCAAAACTGACACAATTGAAGGGACAAATAGACAATCAACAGCAACAGTTGGAGACTTCAACAAACCACTTTCAATACAGTGAGAACAACTAAGTAGAAGATCAATAAAAAGATAGAAGTCTTTTTTTTTTTTTTTTTTTTTGAGACAGAGTCTTGCTGTGTCGCCCAGGCTGGAGTGCAGTGGCATGATCTCACCTCACTGCAACCTCTGCCTCCCAGGTTCAAGCAATTCTTCTGTCTCAGCCTCCCAAGTAGCTGGGACTACACATGTGTGCCACTACGCCCGACTAATTTTTGTATTTTTAGTAGCGACGAGGTGTCACCATTTTGGCCAGGCTGGTCTCGAACTCTTCACCTCATGATCTACCTGCCTTGGACTCCCAAGGAAAGAGAAGTCTTAAATCATACCATAAGCCAGCTACAGCTAATAGATACCTATAGAACTGTTGGGGTTCAGAAAATAATACTCCAAAGTATGGCATATTATTTAAATACTGAGCACTTTGAATTAAAGGAAATTGAAAGCCTTAGAAGTGACCTCAGAATCAGGGTCTCTCTGACCTTCTCTTGTTTCTCCCCACAAGGGCGGGGACAGGCTGTCTCTGAAGGTCCCTTATCTCATTGAGGGAAGTTCTTTCAAAATAAACACAATTGCCTTCAATCCACTTTTTAAAATCGCATTGCCAGCCGGGCGCAGTGGCTTATGCCTGTAATCCCAGCATTTTGGAAGGCTGAGGTGGGCGGATCACTTGAGGTCAGGAGTTCAAGACCAGCCTGGCCAACAGGGCAAAACGCCATCTCTACTAATAATACAAAAATTCACTAGGCATGGTGTTGGGCATCTATAATCCCAGCTACTCGGGAGCCTGAGGCATGAGAATGGCTTGAACTCGGGAGGCAGAGGTTGCAGTGAGCTGAGATCATGCCACTGTACTCCAGCATGGGTGACAGAGTGAAACTGCGTCTCAAAAAAATAAAAATAAACAAAAATAAATAAATAAATCTCATTGCCTAGGGAAGATTAATCAGGAAGAAGAAACAAAAGGTTGTCACTACACCCACCCAAGCAGACTTATCATATTGCCTGAGAGACCTTATTTGCATACTAAGACAATCTTTGCATTGCAGTTCTGCCCCCTCACCTTCCCATAACTTGTCACCACCTTCCCCAGAGCTCAGAGGACCTTTGTCCCAGGCTATTGTCTGTTCTTTGGGCCCATTCATCTCTCCTAAAAATTACTTATTCTTTGTATTAGTCCATTTTCACAGGGCTATAAAGAAATGCCCATGACTGGGTAATTTGTAAAAGAAAGAGGCTTAATTGACACACAGTTCAGCACGGTTGGGAAGTCCTCAGGAAACTTACAATCATGGCGGAAGGCAAAGGGGAAGCAAGGCAATGCTTCTCCACAAGGCAGCAGGAAGGAGAAGTGCTGAGCGAAGGGGGAAGAGCCCCTTATAAAACCATCAGATCTCACGAGATCTCACTCACTATCACGAGAACAGCCTGGGGGAAACTGCCCCCAAGAATCAATTACCTCCACTTGGTCTCTCCCTTGACACACGGGGATTAGAATTCAAGATGAGATTTGGGTGGGGACGCAAAGCCTAACCATATGAAGAGTGATAACTCTTTCTCTAAAATTGCCTCTATCTCCCCTGTGAAGAGGGTATTTAAACTCTATCTGTCAGGTCCTTCTTTGAGTTTCATACTTGGTGTGACTTCCATTGGCTTGCAAGTTAATAGCCTCTTCTCCTGTTAATCTTTTGTCCGTTTATTTCAACAGGCTCAATTATTGAACCCTCAGAGGGAAAGTTTAAACTTCCCTAACAAACACGGCAGAATATATATTCTTCTCTAGCGTGTGTGGAACATTCTCCAGGGTAGACTTGATAATCTAGGCCATAAAACAAACATCAATAAATTTAAAAGGATTGAAATGATGCAAAGTATGTTCTCCAAATACAATGAGATAAAATTAGAAATAAATAACAGAAATTTGGGGGATTTGCAGATATATGGAAATCAAACCACAATCTTAAATAACCAATGGGTAAAAGAAGAAATCACAAGAGAAATGAGAAAATACTTTGAGGCCGGGCATGGTGGCTTATGCCTGTAATCCCAGCACTTTGGGAGGCGGAGGTGGGCGGATCACTTGAGGTCAGGAGTTCAAGACCAATTAGCTGGGCGCGGTGGTGCACACCTGTAATCCCAGCTACTCAGGAGGCTGAGGGGAGAGAATCACTTGAACCCGGGAGGCAGAGGTTACTGTGAGCCATTACTGCACTACTGCACTCCAGCCTGGGTGACAGAGCGAGACTCCCTCTCAAAAAAAAAGAAAAAAAAAAGAAAATACTTTGAGATGAAATTAGATAAAGATACAACATACATGACTGGGCACAGTGGCTCATGCCTGTAATCCCAGTACTTTGGGAGGCCAAGGCGTTTGAGGCCAGGAGTTTGATACCAGCCTGACCAACATGATGAAACCCTGTCTGTACTAAAAATACAAAAACTAGCCAGGTGTGACGGCACATGCCTGTAATCCCAGCTATTCGGGAGGCTGAGACAGGAAAATCACTTGAAACCAGGAGGCGGAGGTTGCAGTGAGCCAAGATGGTGCCACTGCACTCCAGCAGCCTGGGTGACAGAGCGAGACTCTGCCTCACACAAAAAAAGAAAGACACAACATACCGAAGCTTACGCATATGTAGCTAGAATACATAAATAACCACTTTCAGCATTTCTTAATTTCATTTTGTAGAATAAATGAGAGACCATTTTTTAAATAGTTTCAGGTTCTAGGCATAAAGTCACAGTGTTTATCTATAGTGGTGCTAAATTAATATTTGCTGAATAAATGAATCTGTGGAATTCCAGTGGCAGGAAGGTAAACCAAGGAATCAGGAGTCCCATGTTGGATTCTTATTTGATGAACCCCTTTCCTCTGACTCACCTTTCCTTTTCTTTTTTTTGAGATGGAGTCTTGCTCTATCCCCCAGGCTAGAGTGCAGTGGCGTGATCTTGGCTCACTGCAAATTCTGCATCCCAGGTTCAAGCGATCTCCTGCCTCAGCCTCCTGAGTAGCTGGGATTGCAGGCTTGTGCCACCACACCCAGTTAATTTTTGTATTTTTAGTAGAGACAGGGTTTCGTCATGTGGGCCAGGCTGGTCTGGAACTCCTGGCCTCAGGTGATCTGCCCGCCTTGGCCTCCCAAAGTGTTGGGATTACAGGTGTGAGCCAAAGCATCCGGCCTCTGACTCACTGTTTCATAAAAGCCACTTACCTGTTTATATTTTAGGATCTTTTATAAATTCTTATCTTCCTCTCTCTTTCCTTTCCTTTTCCAGTAGATGTTCTGCATTAGTCTCTGGCTTAAACTCTCTACTTAATCTCTTAGCAAATAACTTCTTTTGTCTTGCTTCTAAACTAGGGGTTGGCAAACTACTGCTCAGGAGCCAAGTCCAGCCTACTGCCTGTCTTTGTTTGACCTGAGAGTTGAGAAGAGTTTTTACTTTTTTTTTTAAATTCTATTGTGTAGAGCTGGTGTGCAGTGACGTGATCACAGCTCACTGCAGCCTCAAACTCCTATGTTCAAGTGATCCTACTGCCTCAACCTCCTGAGTAGCTGGGACCACAAGCGTTTGCTACCATGTTTGGCTAATGGCTTATTTATTTTTTATTTTTTATTTTTGTAGAGATAGAGTTCTGCCGTATTGCCCAGGTGGGTCTCAATCTCCTGGCCTCAAGTGATCCTCTGGCCTCGGCTTCTCAAAGTACTGGGATTATGGGCATAAGCCACTGTGCCTGGCCAGTTTTTACTTTTTTTATTTTTTTTTATTTTTTATTTAAACAGAGTCTTACTCTGTCGGGCAGACTGAAGTGCAGTGGCATGATCTCAGCTCACTGCAACCTCCGCCTCCCGGGTTCAAGCGATTCTCCTGCCTCAGCCTCTGAGTAGCTGGGACTACAGGCTTGTGCCACCACACCCAGCTAATTTTTGTATTTTTAGTAAAGACGGGGTTTCACCATGTTGGCCAGGATGGTCTTGATCTCTTGACCTTGTGATCTGCCCACCTCTGCCTCCCAAAGTGCTGGGATTACAGGCGTGAGCCACCGTGCCCAGCCCAGTTTTTATATTTTTAACTAATTGGAAAAAAAAAATCAAAAGAAGAATACTATTTCACGACACATAAAAATCATATGTTGAGGCCGGACACGGTGGCTCACGCCTGTAATCCCAGCTCTTTGGGAGGCTGAGGCAGGCGGATCGCTTTAGGTCAGGAGTTTGAGACCAGCCTGGCCAACACAGCAAAACCCTGTCTCTACTAAAAATACAAAAATTAGCTAGGTGTGGTGGCAGGTGCCTGTAATCCCAGCTACTCGGGAGGCTAAGGCAGGAGAATCTCTTCAACGCAGGAGGCGAAGGTTGCGGTGAGCCAAGAACATGCCACTGCACTCCATCCAGCCTGGGCGATAGAGTGAGACTCCACCTCAAAAAAAAAAAAAAAATCATATGTAATTCACATTTCAATGATCATAAATAAGATTTTATTGAAACACAGTCATGCCAGTTTGGCATTGTTTATGGCTGTGTTCACAATGCAATGGCAAAGTGGAGTAGCTGCAACGGAGCTTATGGTTCACAAAGCCGAAAATATTTCTATCTATTCCTTAACATTAAAAGTAAAAAAATCCTATTATTCATCTGGAAACACTAAAGACCCTCAAAGCCTGCAGTAATCAAAACAGTGTGGTACTGACATCAAAACAGATATATAGACAAATGGAATAGAATACAGAACCCAGAATGGAACCCAGGCATATATGGTCAACTGATATTTACCAAGGGTGCCAAGAATATACTATGGAAAAAAGAATCTCTTTAATATATTGTGTTGGGAAAATGAGATATTCACAAGGAAAAGAATGAAATCAGAGCACTATCTCATGACACATACAAAAATCAACTAAAATGGATTAAAGACTTAAATGTAAGACATGATAAATAAAATATTAAAATAAAACATGGGGGAAAAGCTTCTAGATGTTGGCCTGGGCAATAATTTCTTCTATAAGACACCAAGAGAGCACAGGCAAAAAAAAAAAAAAAAAAAAAAAAAAAAACAGCAAAAATAGATAAGTGGAATTACATCAACTAAAAAGCTTCTGTACAGCTAAGAAAACAATTAACAGAATGAAAAGGCAACCTGTGGAATGGAAGAAAATATTTGCAGACCATATATCTGATAAGGAGTTAATACCCAAAATACGTAAGGAATTCCTACAACTCTATAGGAAAAACTCCAATAACTGATTCATGCTTTCTTGAATTATACTGAGAAAAAAAAATCATGTTCATTAAAATTTTCTTTATGTTTAAAAAAAAAAAAAAAAAAAAAAAAAAAAAGTTTGCTAAGTTCTAAGCTTTTGTTCTAAACTAAGTTCTAAGCTTTTGTACAATTACACTCATGACTTTGTGAAAGTTGTAAGAATCAAAATGGAGTCACTTATGCTATACCCCAACAAATAGGAGTCGGGGGGCCATAAAGGAGGGGCTTTCATGCACAGATGTCTATGTTAAAATCTATTTTTAGATTACGCTTTCTGAAAACCACAACCTTGAACAAGGCCACCACAACTTTACACACAGAATACTACAAGGACATCTGCCTAGCAACTGTCTGTTCAGCCTTGGAGTGATACCACCCTTGTTATTGATCCTTGTAGCCAAGGTTAATAGTTTCAAAACAACTTATGTAACCTTGCTCATGTTGCCTTTAAAACCTTTGCCTTCCTTTCCCTCTGTGGGTACATCCATGGCCCTTCATGAGGTGCATACATATCCCAAATTGCAATCTTGAGGATTCACAAATAAACTCACTGTCTGGAGAATCTCTCTGTTGTTATTTTAGGTTGACAACTTTCTCTCTTCCCATGACAGCAAAGCGCTTTTCTTTCTTTCTGTTTTTTTTTTTTTTTTTTTAGATGAAGTTTCACTCTTGTTGCCCAGGCTGGAGTGCAATGGCGTGATCTCGGCTCACTGCAACCTCTGCCTCTCAGGTTCAAGTGATTCTCTTGCCTTAGCCTCCCAAGTAGCTGGGATTACAGGCATGTGCCACCACGCCCGGCTAAGTTTTTCGTATTTTTAGTAGAGATGGGGTTTCTCCATGTTGGTCAGGCTGGTCTCCAACTCCCGACCTCAGGTAATCCTCCCGCCTCGGCCTCCCAAAGTGCTGGGATTACAGGTGTGAGCCACCACACCTGGCCAACAAAGCCCTTTTCTCGTTCAAAACCCTTTCTTCCCAATCCTTACCTGATTATCCCAGCTGGCCACACAATTCTCTTCACTATCTCTCAGCACTAGTTAATACAGCTCAACACAGTTGTAATTAACTTGTAAGTTTTATATTTTAAAAATGTCTTGAATAAGTGTTTACTATCATCTCTATTTCATCATGAAGACTCCAAAGGTTAGAACTTTCTATCTCCTGTCTATTTATGTCCTGTATTTCTCTCCACACCCAAAGCAGTGCATACATTTTGGAGCCAGACAAATCCCAGTTTGCGTTTCGACTCCACCGCTCACAAAGCTGAGTAGGTTATGTAAATTTCCTGAGTCTGTTCATCTGCAGAATGGGTTTGTTATGAAATTTAAGCAGATGATGTACCATCAGGTCCAAGATTCTGGAAGTGCTCCATAACAGTAGTGATTATCAGTGGATAATTTCTTTATTTGTAATATGAAGATATTACCTTTTGCTCTTAATGGACCTTATGGTAATGTAGTGAGAATTAAAAGAAGCAGTAAGTCATAGAAATAAAACTTCATGGTTTAATTGGATCCCTGTGAAGACTAGCTGGAGAAGTTCAAGGCCTCAAATGAGATATTAGACTAATGAGGCTTTTGTCTAAATTTAACACGTTTAACAAACCCTTCTTGGTTACTTACTGAGCTCTGCATTACCTAGGTCAAGCCTCATGTGGATATGAAAGACAGAAGGCCACATTTATCCTAGAGATTTGTATCTATATTGCAGGGGGAAAGGGATACAGACATGAGCTATGCTTATACTTGTCCATGTTTCTCTTCTCTCTCAGGAGGGATGATTCAGAGTCAGCAATTCACATATGCAGTACTGCACATGGAAAGTATTACTGTTATTCTGTGGGGAAATAAGTTTCAAAGTGCAGCAATCTGAAATTAATAACTTTCTCTGTGGAAACTCTCTTGACAACATCTCGAGATGAAGCCAAAGAGCACAATTTTTATGGCTTTGGATTATCTTCTCTGTCTGCTTGGCTTGCACCAGGCATGGATCTGTGAGCCAGCAATTCAGTTTTCCCCTTCGTTGTACAATTTGCCTGCCAGCTGGAGGCCTAATATAGCAGTGACTCAATTTCTCAATTGTCCAATTTATCCACCCATCAAATCAAGGCAAATAATCTCAATTTACTTATTAGAGGCTTTGGGGAACTCAAGAAAAAAAAGACCAAAATCTTTACCGTGACTACAAAACATTTTGGTTGAGGACGTAGGAAAAGGAGATTGGAAGTTGGAGATCAATTTTCTTTTACTTTCAATGCAAAATATTTCTATGATAAAGCCTGTTATTTATATTATGATAAATATTTGTGTCCACATGCAAGGAGTATATAGATATTGAGGGAGAAAGTAATTTAGGAAAGAAATAGAAGGGTGGCAACATCTTTTCCACAAAAGCCACAGCACTGCAGACATGCATAAAGATTGCAGTTGTTGCTCCAATAGCCTTATGTGGTAGGCCGACAAATTATTTTTTCTTTTTTTTTTTCTCAGAGATTGTGTCTCCCTATGTTGCCCAGGTTGGTCTCGAACTCCTGGTTCCTGGGCTCACGTGATCCTCGAGTCTCAGCCTCTCAAAGTGCTGAGATTACAGATGTGAGCCACTGTGCCCAGTGGACAAATTCTTTTTTATTCTTTCTTACACGTAAATTTAGACAATCTGGACAAAGAAGTCTGGATTTCTACTTTCCACTGCTGACATTTTTAAAAATTTCAAATTAGATTTTTGCACCCTTTATACAAGACTACATGGCAGGACATTATGTTTGATTCACTGTACCTGATTACATTTAAATGTTGTTTTCCTGGATTAAAAACAACAACTGAGGGGCAGAGTAAGGAGGCTCTAAATAGACTTGAGAGCTTGGAATGTTGCTACATTTGTTCACTCTCCCAGCATGTTAATATGTGAGACTAATACTTGGAAATAGCGACAGATATGGAGGAGTTTGGATGCTGAGAGAGAACTCAAAGTGAAGATGGTAAATATCTAGAGTTTTTATTGATTACAATTTTCTCATATATACAGAAACCTCAGGGTGTGTTAGAAACACAGCTCTCTTTTAAAATACATAATTAACTAAACTTCAAAATTAGAAGCTAAGACAATAATCATATTAATATAACCTCTACACTGCCAACTTAGAAAGGCAATGACGAAGAAATGGGAATTGCAACAAGCTTCAGAGATGGAAGATTTTGTTTTTCTCTGTAGGACATGTGGGTAGAAGCAATTACAGATGGCTGGGTGTGAAAGAAACAGACCTTGCAAGCCTGCTATATAGCTATACTGTGCTAGATGCCATTGGGAGGTAATAAGATTTAAAAGACAAATACTCTTGTCTTCACAAAGCTTATAATTTAGTTGTGCAATACTGGTTAAGAAAGCTGGCTTAATGGAGTTGTAGTCCAGCTTCACCCCTTAGTAGCTCTGTGTCATTGGGTGAGATATTTAATTTCTTTGGGCATAACTTCCTCATCTGTGAAACACTGATAATTGTATCTCCTATATGGCAGCTATGCCAGCCTCCTTTCTGTTCTTCCACAAGACAATCTCTCTCTGGACCGCCCTTTGCACCTGTTCCTGTGGTCGGGAAAGCCTTTAGCATGGCCAAACCTTCAAGTTTTGACTTCCATGTCACCGAGTCAGGGAGATTTTTTGGAAAATATTGTTTCCGATTCCTCAGATGAGGCTGTTAAAATACTAAAGGATGGCATAAACATGAGGATGCTATTATAATCATCCACCCTAAGTAGGATTTGAGATCCAAGCAGTTCTCAAGGATTTAAGGTTAGCAAACTTTTTCTGTAAAATGCCAGATAGCAAGTATTCTACGGTTTGCAGGCCATACCAAACAAATGGGTGCTGCTGTGTTCCAATAAAACTTTATTTATGGACGCTGAAACTTGAATTTCATGTACTTTACACAGTCATGGTGGCAGACCGGATTTGGCCCCCTCCCTGTCGCTGGCTGACCCCTGGTTTATGAGTACGGCGATAAAAGAAGGGGGTGAATAAGAACCACGATTCTGCTGCCAGACACGAGGGATCAGGTCGCTGCTGTGAAGATTGTCAACCTCTCTGGTTGCCAACGACCTCGAGAATGGGGCTGTGGTCCCTGTGTCAGGGCGGTTGTGCTGAAGGCTGGATGAGGGCACGTAGGTGAAGCTCAGTGCTTGGCACGAGGTGCTCATCAGCAGCATCGCCCTTTCTTTGGGCTGTCCTGTTAGTAATTCGTTTTTAGTGGAATCGAATACAACACTTCAGCCTCGGAGGCTCAGGTCGTCGGAGCAACTACACCCGGGCCGGTGCACCTCGGTGCGGCGGCGCAGGGCTAGGCCGGGCCGGGCCGGGCAGGGCGGCGCGAGGCGGGGGCGGGGCGGCGGCGCAGCGTCGTCGTCGTAGTCCCCGCCTCTTCCCTAGGGGCCGCGTCGGAGCCTCGGCGGCGGCGGCGGCGGCGGTGCTTACAGCCTGAGAAGAGCGTCTGGCCCCGGAGCGGCGGCGGCCATCGAGACCCACCCAAGGCGCGTCCCCCTCGGCCTCCCAGCGCTCCCAGGCCGCAGCGGCCGCGGCCCTTCAGCTAGCTCGCTCGCTCGCTCTCCTTCCCTGCTGCCGGCTGCGCCATGGCGTTGGCGTTGGCGGCGCTGGCGGCGGTCGAGCCGGCCTGCGGCAGCCGGTACCAGCAGGTAAGCGGCGCCCGACTCCAGCCCCGGACTCCGGCCCCTGGCTCTGCCCTGCCCGCTGGCCGCCTCAGGCCTCTCTGGCCGGCCCGCGGCCAACTCGACGCCGGGGCTTGGCAGGCCGCGCTGGGCCTGGAGGGGCGGGTCGGGCCCCGGGCTCGGATTCGAGGCTGCCGCGGGCCCGGCTTGCCCGTCCACGACCCCGGGTGGGACGCCGGCGGTGAAAAGCCCTCCTCCTGGCCTCGTTTCCCGCATTTCCCAGGGCGGGCGGGTCCCTAAGTCAGAACCCGCGACCCACAGGCGGCATCGATCTGAGGCATTCGTTTTTCATTTTTCCGCCTTTGGTTTGATGTCATTGGAAAAGAAAGAAAGAAAAAAGCATGAAACGGAAACTGGGTGGAGAGAAAAGATTAAAATCTCTGCTGCTGCCGATAGCTCCCCACAGCAAGATGCTATTGCTCAGGCTTTCAGAGCCTAGTTTGTCGGAACCCATCCCCCTCGCCTCCGTTTTAAGACAAAAGTGAAAAATGAAGCAAGAAACAAGCCCGCAGTTTGCAGTAGATTTGGAAGAGGCGATGTTTGGCTGTGGTGATGCCCCAAAAGGGAGAGCTACGATGAAGTCTGCAGGGCGTGTGCCGGGTGTATTTTAAATGCTTGGAAGTGACGTTTTAAGAGATTTGATGGCATAGCTGGGGAGGAAATGTATAGGGAATGATTGGATCATTTTCTCGGGTTTGATTTAATACATTGAGGCCCCAGGGAAAAGAGCAGCTTGTTTCACTCCCCGTCTGTAGCTAAGTTCCCCCAGGAAATTGAGCGACCTTTTGCAGGGTTTTTGGAAGTGTTAATCTAACATACAGTAATGGTGGGAATTGAGCCAGGTGGTAAACTGATGTTGATTGTAACCGCAAATAACGGCTTGTGTTTGTCATGTTTCAGATGCTTTCGGTGCATACAGATGTCAGTCCTGCTTTTATCAAATAAAATGTCCTATCTTAGACGATCTACAATTTTATATTTTAGAAGTAAGGAAAGCCAGACAGTACGATGAAAACGTAGATTAACCCTGGTGCGGCCGGTTACTGGTTTGTTTTGCTATCATCAGCCATGTGTTGCAATCCGCCCCCACTCAGGCTTGGACTCCCAAAATGACTAGTTAAGAATTTCGCTTCTTGGTTTTATAAACACGGCGCAAATTGTGGCAATGCAGTTAATCCTTAGATCTCTTCAGAGCACATGGATCTAGCACATGCTTTTTTTGTATGACCTTGGGCAGCCTGCGGGTTCCTTACTGCTTTAATAAAATGGGAATATCAGATGTCACTTAACTGTCACCACAGTGTTTGCAAATCACCCCTACTGTATACTGTCATCTGATTTCATCTTTTTCATCCTGACTTGGATAAGGCTAACAAGCAAAAGAGCTGTGGTTTTTCTTTGTACTGCCATCTTCTTGAGCTATTAGGTAATGCTGACATACTGCTAGAATACGAAAAATTTGCTGGAGTATCAAAATCATGTATTCCTTAGTGTGGCATTTAATATTTTTTAATTATGCAGAATTGAAGTATTAAAAAAAACGAAAAAAAATCTTCCTAGAAAAATTGTAAAGGATGAAAGCTAAAAAAACTGCAAAACCCTCCCTAAACAAAAACCAAATAGATAACCAAAGGTAATATTTTAATGTGCATTCTTGTGGGTTTATAGCTATGTAAATACACATAGTTACAGATCAGTATATGTGTGTACAGATAAGGAATGCAGGAAAGCTAATATTGATTTTTTTATGCAACAATCACAGTATTAAGTAATTTACATCCATTTTTTTTTTTTTTCATTTAATCCATACCAAACCCTTATGAACCAGGGTTTGTTCTCATTGTCAAAGACTCAAAGTGGCTCAGTAACTTGCCTCAAGGTCGCAGGCTGCTAAGTAGTGATTACAAGGATATACACACACTCACCTACTTAAAACACAGGCTCACAGTCCAAATATAGGTGTATGCATTAGCAGATATGTACACATGCATATGTATTCTCTTATGTACCCATGCATATGTATTCTCTTATGTACCCACATATACATATACAGACATATCTTTGTACATTCGTGTGCGGTTTTATGAGCCCCTGATCATACTTGCACATACTTTTGCACGTGTCCATGTGTATCTTGTTCTCAGACATGTGCATTCATACATTTGCACATGTGTATCATGCACATGTATCTACAAAGGCATGCTAGATAAATAATGAAATGGGTTCATATTTCTGTTTTGTAATGTTCTTCACACAATGTTGTTAACGTCTTCTATATAAAATATTTTTAATGTCTGCATGGCATGTAATTGTATGGCTGAATCATAATTTAACTAATTGCTTATCTTTGGTCACTAAGAATGTTTATAGTTTTTTTTCATTGACTGAAATTTATTTTACATACGTCTTCAACCGTTTCCTTAGCATAAATTACTAGCCATGGAAATGCCTGGTCAGAGAATATGCATATTTAAAAGGCTTTTGAATTATAGAATGATGGTGAATTGTCCAGGCAACTTGATAGGAACATGATACTCTTTGGTTGTCACACAGGGCTGTTCTGACTTCTGTTTGATCTGGTTAATCAAATTGAGCTGGTTTTCTCACCAAGTAAATGTAATGGAAAACTGTATGATTCATTCATAAATGCAAACACAGTTTTGTCTTTATGGTCTTTTTATTGGTAGTGTAATATGTGGACAACTTGAATTTAGCATAGTGACAGACTATGCTAGGCTCAACCAGGTGTGGTGGCTCACACCTGTAATCACAGCACTTTGGGAGGCCGAGGTGGGCGGATCACTTGAGGTCAGGAGTTTGAGACCAGCCTGGCCAACATGGCGAAACCTTGTCTCTACTAAAAATACAAAAATTAGCCAGGTGTGGTGGCACTCGCCTGTAATCCCAGCTACTTGGGAGGCTGAGGCAGGAGAATTGCTTGAACCTGGGAGGCAGAGGTTGCAGTGAGCCGAGATTGTGCCACTGTACCCCAGCCTGGGTGACAGAGTGAGACTGTCTCAAAAAAAACAAAACAAAGCAAAACAAAAAATGGCCAGGCAAGGTGGCTCATGCCTGTAATCCCAGCACTCTGGGAGGCCAAGGCGGGCAGATTACAAAGATCACGAGGTCAAGAGATGAGACCATCCTGGCCGACATATGAAACCCCATCTCTATTAAAAATACAAAAATTAGCTGGGCGTGGTGGTTTGCACCTGTAGTCCCAGCTACTCAGGAGGCTGAGGCAGGAGAATCGCTTGAACCCAGGAGGTGGATGTTGCAGTGAACTGAGATCGTGCCACTGCACTCCTGCCTGGTGACAGAGCAAGACTCTGTTTTAAAAAAAAAAAAAAAAGAAGCGTGGCATGGTGGTGCACACCTGTAATCCCAGCTACTTGGGAGGCTGAGGCAGGAAAATCACTTGAACCCAGGAGGCAGAGGTTGCAGTGAGCTGGGATCGCGCCACTGTACTCCAGCTTGGGTGAGCAAGACTGTCTTAAAAAAAAAAAAAGGGGCACCGAGGTGGGCAGATCACGAGGTCAGGAGATCGAGACCATCCTGGCTAACATGGTGAAACCCCATCTCTACTAAAAATACAAAAAATTAGCTGGGCGTGGTGGCACGTGCCTGTAGTCCCAGCTACTCGGGAGGCTGAGGCAGGAGAAACCCGGGAGGTGAAGGTTGCAGTGAGCCAAGATCATGCCACTGCACTCCAGGCTGGGCGACAGAGTGAGACTCTATACAAAAAAAAGAGGCTAGGCTTATAGGTTCCCTGTGGCATTATTTTATTTTTTTTTCATTTTTGCATTTTGAAACTGAGACTGTGTCTCAGACAGTATGAAAGCACTATTTTAGAAAGACCTAAGTAGGCCCATACTGAGTGCTGAGAAACCTGTTGCGTGTTTCTCTCTCTGAGGACATTAACTCCCGTTCATCCATAGATGAACGCAGATCTTCAGCAGTAGATCTGTGCATGAATTTTGCCAATTCATTTCAAGTATTTTGGGATACTTGGATTTGAATTCAGTGTAAGCGGGTGATGATGACACTGCCATGTAGGTTCAAACAGATTACAGAATGTTTAGTTCTGGACTTGCCTCATTACCTGCTAAAGAAGTTGCCCGTTTGTGAGCATCACCAATACTCTGTATTATTGTTTGATGACATTATAGTGCAGCTTTTGGAATGGTATACTTTTGGATAAATTCTCTCAGGATTATGGAGGAATATTTTGATGAGCATAAGAATTTCATCTCTGATAGGTCAAACCATATTCATGTTAAATTATTAGATGAAGTAATGATCCTGGAGGAAGGAATGAATAGTGCTTATGTGGCTTTTTTGCTTATTTTTCAGTTTCAAAAGAAGTTATAATTATATCACAGAATGCCAACATAACCTAAATGTCAAAGTTTCTTAAGTTATATGCTGTATTTGTGGCCTACATGGTCAGTGATCAAATAAAATTTATAAAAATATTAGGAAGATGGGTACATTATTCCTTTGAAAACTTTGAATTATGGCAAAATACACATAAAATTTGCCATGTTAACCATTTTTAAGTATATAGTTTAGTGGCATTAAGTACATTCACAATGTTGTGGAACCAGTCCATCTCCAGAACTTTTTCACCTTGCAAAACTGAAACTCCATATCCATTAAACAATAACTCCATTCCCCCCTCCTCCAGCCCCTGGAAGCCACCATTCTGCTTTCTGTGTATTTGACTACTGTAGGTACCTCTCATAAGTGGAATTAGACAGGATTTGTCCTTTTGTGACTGGCATATATCACTTAGCATAATGTCTTCAGAGTTCATCCATGTTGTAGCATGTGTCAGAATTTCCTGCCTCTTTAAGGCTGAATAATAGTCCATTTTATATATGTACCACATTTTGTTTATGCATTCATTTGTTGACGGATGCTTGGTTTGCTTCTACCTTTTGGTCCTTGTGAGTAATGCTGCTATAAAAAACATGACTCTACAAATACCTTTCAAGTCCCTGCTTTCAGTTCTTTTGGATATACCCAGAAATGGAATTGCTGGGTCATATGGCAATTCTATTTTTAAGTTTTCAAGGAACTCCCATACTATTTTCCATAGCAGCTTCACCATTTTATTTTCCCACCAGCAGTGCATAAGGATTCCAATTTCTCCGTATCCTCAACATACTTGTAATGTTCTCTTTTTTGTTTTTGTTTTTTTGATAGTAGCCATCTAATGGGTGTGAAGTGGTATCTCATTGCAGTATTGATCCCTGTTTCCCTAATAATTAGTGATGTTGAGCATCTTTTCATGTGCTTATTGGCCATTGATATTTTCTTTAGAGAAAATGTGTACTCAAGTTCTTTGCTCATTTTTGAATTGAGTTTTTTGTTTTGTTGTCGAGTTGTAGGAGTAATTTCTTCATGATGTTTACTTTTTCAACTTTTTACTATGGAAATTTCAAACACATACAATAATAAAGTAGTATAAGAAACTTTATGCACCATCACCCAGCTTCAGCAATTGTGAATGAATGGCCAATATTATTTATACTTACCACATTATTTTGAAACGAATCCTGGAAATCATATATTGATAAATATTTCTATGTGTAACTCTAAAAGAAAACAAATGGTATGATAGTTCAAGAAGATATCACATGAGGAATATATCATGAGAGCTCTCTTGTAATCTGTGAGGAGTATGGAAACAGGATTTGTCAGTGTTGGGCTGTGGATCCATAACTAACTGTCCTTTGTATTGATTGGGCTTACTCTTGCCAAGCCTTATGCTTTGTTTTTGTAGCAGTGATAGATTCCTGTTAATCTATCCTTGTTTTCTTACCTGATCCCATGGGTGACCACTTGTTAGGCAAGATTTATTTGGCTTAATCATACTATCTGTGTCCTGAAAACAGGGCAGCGCTTCCTGGTTTGGGCAGAAACCAAGGCCCAGTTGAACTGCTCTAGGGAATTTTGCTCTAAGCTGGTGCCACCAGTAGTTTGACTGCACATAACTTCAAATTGTTTTATCCTAGACATCAATTAGATTTCATAATTTTATGCTAGGTTATAAAGTAAATCCTACCTTGAGAATAACTTCATATTTTTATTAAGAAAGAAAAAAAGGCTCGAAGAGATTCAAGTGACATTCTCAGATTTATTTGTTTTTAGGGCTTTAAAATAATTATCTTGGTTTCTTAAAATGTTCTTATTTTATCTTTAAGCAAGTACAACAGCTTAGAAGAATTATATTCTTTTTTTTGTTTTTGTTTTGAGATGGAGTTTCGTTCTTGCTCAGGCTGGAAGGCAATGGCGCGATCTCGGCTTGCTGCAACCTCTGCCTCCCAGGTTCAAGCGATTCTCCTGCCTCAGCCTCCTGAGTAGCTGGGATTACAGGTGCCCACCACCACGCCCAGCTAATTTTTTATATTTTTAGTAGAGATGGGGTTTCACCATGTTGGCCAGGCTGGTCTTGAACTCCTGACCTCAAGTGATCCGCCCGCCTCGGTCTCCCAAAGTGCTGGGAATACAGGCGTGAGCCACTGCGCCCGGCCTATATTCTTATAATAATGGACAATTTAGTTAAAGCAACTTTAATACTTCTGTTCCATTCGTACTGAAAATTGGCTTGATGATTTATCTTTTTTTCAAGTCATTGTTGCCAATAAGCTAGGCAACTGGCAAACATCATGTATGACATTTTTTGGGCTTGACATACTTTCCAGTGGTAATTGCTTCTAGTGGTTGGCTAGGTGGGGGTATGAGTTAGAGTAGGCTCTGGGTATCCACAGGTTCCACATTCGCAGATTCAACCAACTGCGGATTGAAAATAGGGGAAAATAACAATACAATAATAAATAATAGTGCAAGTAAAATATACACTATAACAGCTATTTTACATAGCATTTACATTGTATTAAGTGTTATAAGTAAAGATGATTTAAAGTACACGAGGTAGGTTATATGTAAATACTATACCATTTTATGTCAGAGGCTTGTGCATCCTCAGATTTTGGCATCTGTGGGGAGTCCTGGAACCAATTTCCAGTGGATACTGAGGGATGACTGTATGATGTATCTTACTAACTTGACCAAGAGTGGTAGTAAAGCAAGTGTAACCTGACATCACTTAGGACATCCTGCTGTTACAATAAGGCTTACTCATGATTTTTCTGAATAACATAATTTATATTAAATGTCCTAAATACTAGCACTGATCAAGTTTAAGAGCATTCCTAGTGAAATATTTTCTTATTAATGCAATTCCCTTCATATGTATATTTCTTTCTTTCTTTCCTTTCCTTTCCTTTCCTTTCCTTCTTTCCTTCTTTCTTTCTCTCTCTCTCTCTGTCTGTCTCTCTCTCTTTCTCTCTCTCTCTCTGTCTCTCTCTTCTTTCGACAGAGTCTTGCTCTGTTGCCCAGGCTGGAGTGCAGTGGCTCAATCTCGGCACACTGCAACCTCTGCCTTCCAGGTTGAAGCCATTCTCCTGCCTCAGCCTCCCGAGTAGCTGGGACTACAGGTGCCCACCACCATGCCCAGCTAATTTTTGTATTTTTAGTAGAGGTGGGGTTTCACAATGTTGGCCAGGCTAGTCTCGAACTCCTGACCTCAAATGATCCACCCACCTTGACCTCCCAAAGTGCTGGGATTACAGGTGTGAGCCACCATGCCCAGGCTACCTGCATATGTATTTCTCTTCTCTTCTTTCCTCTTCTTTTTTTTTTTTGAGACAGGGTCTCGTTCTGTCACCTAGGCTGTAGTGCAGTGGTGAGAGCTCCACTCACTGCAATCTCCGCCTCCTGGGTTCAAGAGATTCTCAGGCCTCAGCTTCCTGAGTAGCTGGTGTTACAGGTGCATGCCACCACAGCTGGCTAATTTTTGTATTTTTAGTAGAGATGGGGTTTCACCGTGTTGCCCAGGCTGGTCTTGAACTCCTGGCCTTAAGTGATCTGCCCGTCTCTGCCTCCCAAAGTGCTGAGATTACAGGCGTGAGCCACTGTGCCCGGCCGATTTCATTTTATCATTCAATGCTTAAATGTGGTATTTAAAATTAAACATTTTGTATTATATAGTAATACATTCTTCATGTGCTAGATTCAAACAGTAACTTTCTAAAGAAAAACTTGATTTCCCTTTCCTCCCTATCTCTTCGCAGAGCTGTAACTGCTCCTCAAGTTTGGTGCGCGTTCTACAGGCTTTTTTTTTTTGAGACAGGGCCTCACTCTGCACCCAGGCTGGAGTGCAGCCGCATAGTCTCGGCTCACTGCAACCCTCCATCTTCACGCTTTCTTCTTAACCTTTCCTTGGCTTTAAATGTTTTTTAAATAAATCTATACTTTCAAATAGACTTTACTTTTTGGAACTTTTCTCCCCCTAAGATGGGTTCCTGCTATGTTGCTACCCAGGCTGGCCTCAAACTTCTTGGCTCAAGCGATCCTTCCCCCACCGGCCTCCCGAGTAGCTGGGACCACAGGCACACACCACCACACCTAGCTGAAACATTTTTAATTTTTCAAAAACACTGAGAAGACAGTAGAGAGTTTCCATATGCCCTACGCTCCGCTTTCCCTATTAGCATCTTATATCAGTATGATATGTTTTTTACAATTATTGAACCAATATTAGTACGTTGTTATCAATTAAAGTCTGTACTTTGTTCAGATTTTCTAAGTTTTTACCTAATGTCCTTTTTCTGTTCCAGGATCCCATCCAGGATCCAGGATGATATAATGTGGTAACGTTACATTTAGTCGTCCTGTCTCCTTAGGCTCCTCTTGGCTGTGAGTTTCTCAAACTTTCCTTGTTTTTGATGAGCTTGACAGTTTTGAGGAGTACTGGTCAGGTCTTTGTAGAATGTCCCTCAATTGGGGTTTGTTTGATGTTTTTCTCATGATTAGACTGGGGTTGTGGATTTGGGGGAAGACCACAGGTAAAGTGCTGTTCTCATCACATCATATCAAGAATGCACACTGTCAACATGACTTATCATTGTTGACATTGACCTTGATCACCTGGCTGAGGTAGTGTTTGTCAGGTTTCTCTTCTGTAAAGATACTTTTTACCCCACTTTCCGTACTTACTCTTGGGAAGGAAGTCACTATGCATGGTCCACACATAAGGAGTGGAGAGTTATGTAACACCTCGCTGAGGGCCAAGTATTGACATGAATTATTTGGAATTTTCCTGCATGGAACATTTGTCTCTTCTCTGATAATTTGTTTAGTATTTATATCTGTATAGACTCATAAATATTTATTTTATTCTTCTAATTATAATCCAATAACTGCTTTATTTTATTGCTTAAATTGCATTCCTCCATCATTGTGGATTTTTTTTAACCACTTCCATACTTTTTGGCACTAGGCTCATCTTATATATTTCCTGCACTATCCTAGAATCAGGCATTTTTCCAAGGAGCCTAGGTTCCTTTTATTGAAAAATAATACTACAAACCAAGATCTGTGCTCCTTGCTACTAGGGTGTCATTGCTTTTAGGCCTTCTAAGCTGACAGAGCAAGGAACTATAAATGTCTGTATAGTAACCTGTGGGTATACACATCTGTAACTATTTCTGTATGTACCATCTATCTATATTAAGCTAAACATAAGTTCATAATAGTATCTCCACCTCGAATTTGTTACCATATGGGTCACTCTAGCCTACTCCCCTTATCTATAAACTCCCACTCCAACATGGAGAAACCTGGCTCACTTCCACCATCCATTTACATCATTCTTCAGTTCTGATATACATGTGGAAGTTGTATCAGAATTATTAACCCACACCTCTGTGGGAAATAGTATTATAACCACCACAGGACAAAGCATATGTACAGTTCCTTTGCCTTTAG
This sequence comes from Pongo abelii, assembly GCF_028885655.2. Taxonomy (NCBI): domain Eukaryota; kingdom Metazoa; phylum Chordata; class Mammalia; order Primates; family Hominidae; genus Pongo; species Pongo abelii. The sequence goes on from NC_071989.2 coordinate 150,480,615, forward strand.
TCTTAAAAACTCTACTTTTTTCCAAATGTTACTTAGGTCAGCACCTTTTCCTCCACCCACTTGAGTGAGGTTGTTTCAAACATTTATAATACAGTTATCTTGTTTTGTCACATTTTGCATACATCCTCCAGCCACCTAAGTGGATTTTTAAAATTTGCATACCTTAAGATTCTTTCTTTGTGCTATCAAGTTCTATAAGTTTTCACAAATGCATAGTGTCTTATTTTTTTCTTTTTAAACAACACATTTTAAGAAAAATGGTAGGACTGATTTTTTATTTTCTAAACTTTCTGCTAATGATGATGTTTGCTTTCTTTTTAAAGTACCTTTAAAGAAAATTTTATTTAGAAATAATTTTAAACTTAGAGAAGGTTGCAAGAGTAGTATAACATAACACTCATATATCTATTACCAAATTCATCTTAGACTCATTGTTAAATTTTGATTAACAAAATACAATCCTATAAAAATTGAAAGCTCTACAGATAAAACCCAAGTCCCTTTAATCATCACAGTCCTTTCTCTATAGAATTCAGTGTTGATTTAGCTATTTGTTATCAAATTGTTATTATTATTATTTTTGAGACGGAGTCTCGCTCTGTTGCCCAGGCTGGAGTGCAGTGGTGCCATCTCAGCTCACTGCAATCTCTGCCTCCCAGGTTGAAGCAATTCTCCTGCCTCAGCCTCCCGAGTAGTTGGGATTACAGGCACGCACCACAATGCCCAGCTAATTCTTGTATTTTTAGTAGAGACGGGGTTTCACTATGTTGGTCAGGCTGGTCTCAAACTCCTGACCTCAGGCAGTCTGCCCACCTCGGCCTCCCAAAGTGCTGGGATTACAGGCATGAGCCACTGCACCCGGCCCAAACTTTCTGTTTATAAATCTCGTCTACAGCCATACCACTCTGAACATGCCCAATCTCGTCTGTTTATAAATCTCATTTTCACTTCTACTTCTACCAGTACCTGGTGCCACCAGTTCTTGAGCTTTTGGGGGATACAAAACAGGTTGTTTTTTGGCTTTCTGGTTTAGGATTTAGCTTTCTTGGGTCTGCTGAGTCAGTTACCCTTGTTATCCTGCTTCTAGCTTTCAGAAATTTATTGCTGCTTCCTTTCCTGTCGCTTGTAAGTTTTTTTTTGCCTTTAAACAAGCAACAATTTACCCACATTTATATTTAAGAGGGTATCAGGAGGAATAAGAGGCAACTGTCTAATCTTTAATTGGACATTATACAGTAATTGTAATTCTTTGTGTTTCATTTGCTAAACTTGCAGACTTAGTGAGGCCAAAAACACCAGCCATGTCACTGTTCTGTCCCCAGACCCCACATCAGTTGTGGCCTGACACATTTAATGAGTGTTGTTAAATTAACCAGCAGTTGAATAGTTGTAGAATGAAACATTCTGTGATGATAGTGTAACAGGAAAGGTATTAAATGCTTGAGGCACCTACTTTTTGGCTCTCTTTGTTCTTGCAGGAAGAGGAGACCTCATGACCAGGCCTGAATCAAGGTGGACTCTCCTGAATAGAATACCTTTTCCCACCCATAATGTCTGCCTGAGTATGCTCTACTCCAGGCTAATAAGCAAGCATAGCTTTTGGAACTTCTCACTATCAGAGCTGAGCAGGCTGCAGTCAACATGCAAGCCTGGGTTCTAGGCGTGGCTCTGTCACTGTCTTTCAGTGTCTACATTTGATTTCACTGTCTTTTCAATGTGGAATATTCCATTCTTGGGATATACCAATTGGTTGTTTTTAGAAGAAACAATATTGTAGGAATTACATTGTGATCAAGATAAGTTTTCCTTCATATATAACACAAACTTTAATTGAATACCTGAGCACTTAATGCTAAGTGCTGTAGGTTGAATACTAAATGTTAAACATTTCTCATTTCTAAAGAGATAAAGGTTGGAGATGTCTGTTTCTCCTTTGTGTTTCTTTTCTGTTATTTCTTTTTAAAATTGGTAACTATAGAGCCATACTATTCGTTTCATTTTTATTGTGAAATTATGGATACATATGAAAGGAATACATAGTATAGATGTACCTTATGCAAAATAACAATAATAAATCAGAGACCTGTGACTACCATCCAAATCATAGCAATCTTTTTTGAAAGTTTGTTTGTTTCACACGTATTCTTTTAGACCAGTCAGTAGGAGAGAGCTACTTTTGCCTTAATTGCTTTGTAAGGCCATGTTTCTCCTCAATTCTTCCATGTTTAAAATGCACTCCTTGTGCTGAGTACTGATGGGGATACCATACCTGCTGTTCTCCACTCCTGAAACCATCATCACTGTCCTCTCTACAGTTATAGCAGTCATCTGTGTATGGCTACATGCATAGCCTGTGAATTTATTTGGAGATTTGTAAAGTAATATGAATATTTTTCATAGATGCGAACTGGTAAGTTAAAATGATATTAAGATTAGCTGCTATTTCTTCAGGTAAGTTTCTGTTAGAAATCCACCTCCATGCCTGTTTTGGCCAACACTCACTCATGTATCCATGCTGTGCCACTCACTGGTAAGTGCTGGGGTGAATGCAGTGGTAAACCATGCAAAGGTCTCAGTCCACAGAGGGCTCACAGTCTGCATCACTATTCCTCGTACAGTCTTTTTCTTCTCCCATTTCTGAATTGTTAGTGAAGTATGATTTATGTATAAAAACATGTACAATCATAAATGTGCAGCTCAATGAATTTTCGCAAACTGAACATGCACAGCTAACTAGTACTTAAATCCAGAAACAGCATTACCAGCACTCCAAAAGGTCCCTTCAGTGCCTTTCCAGTCACTCTCCTCCCAGGGCATACTCGCTGGTATGTTTAGTTTGCTTGTTCTTTAAAAAAATCTTTATATGAATCTAATCATACAGTAAATACTGTTTTGAGTCTGGCTTCTTTCGCTCTACTTGATGTTGCAAAATTTACCCATGTGGGTTACAGTTTATTCAGGCACACTGCTGTCTCATTATGTGAAAATACCACAATTTAGTTACCTATTCTACTGTAGATAGGCATTTGAGTAATTTCCAGTTTTATGAATACTGTTGCTTTGTCCCTCCTTATGTGTCTTTTGGTGTCATATGTAAATGTTTCTGTTGGATATATAACCAGGAATGGAATTGCTGGATATGTGTAAATTCATTTTTTGTTGATATTGGCAAACAGTTTTCTAAAGTGGTTGTACAGGTTTATACTCCCATCAGTAGTGTAGTGTGAGAGTTCTGGTTATTATATATTCTCAACAATATTTGGTATTTTCTGTTTTTTATTTTGGTCATCATCTGTGGTTTTAATTTTCATTTCTATAATGACTAATGAAATAAAGCACCTTTTTGTAAGTTTATTGGCCATTTAGATATCTTTTTTTGTGAAATGTCTATTCAAGTCTTGTCCCTTTTTTTATTGAATGGCTTCCTTACTGATTTTAAGAAGTTCTTTATATATTTTGGATATAAGTCCATTGTCTGAAAAATATATCCTCCCGCTCTTTGGATTTTCTTTTCACTTTCCTAATGGTGTCTTCTGAATGAATAGTAGAGTTCTTGTGTGTGTGTTTTGGTTTTGTTTTGTGTTTTAGGCAGAGTCTCGCTCTGTTGCCCAGGCTGGAGTGCAGTGGAGTAATCTCGGCTCACTGCAACCTCTACCTCCCAGGTTCAAGTGATTCTCATGCCTCAGCCTCCCAAGTAGCTGGGACTACAGGGGCGTGCCACCACACCCAGCTAATTTTTCTGTTTTTGGTACAGATGGGGTTTCACCAGGTTGGCCAGGCTGGTCTCAAACTCCTGACCTCAAGTGATCCTCCCACCTCAGCCTCCCAAAGTGCTGGTATTACAGGCATGAGCCACTGTGCCTGGCCCAAACAAATGATTTTTAAAATTGTTCTTGAAATCTAAAAGAATAATTTTTTTTTAACAGGCAGGGTGTTGCTATGTTGCCCAGGCTGGTCTTGAGCTCCTGGGCTCAAGCAGTCCTTCCACCTCAGCTTCCCAAAGTGCTGAGATTACAGGTGTGATCTACCATGTCCAGCCATAAAATAATTCTTGAATAGATGCCAGTTGTAGTCCATGGTCTGTTGTGACTTTTTTTTTCCCCTTTGGAAGGAGCTGCTTAATGTATAATTTTAAATGACAAATAATTAGGAGCTTGTTTCTGCTTCCATGTTTCTATTTTAGAGCTTTAACATATCTTAGATGAAATCTATATACGGGGTCTTGAGGGGTTAAAACAGAATGTATTTACCACCTTTGCATTTAAATTATGGACTAGATTTTATATAAATTATTTTAAAACGAGTCTGATACAGCCACTATTTTTAGTATTGTTTACTCTGTAAACAAAAGATGACCAGTTCCTGCTATTCTGTCAAAGTCAGGGAGCCAGGTGCTTAGTCTCCTTTTCAACTTGTCTTTTTCTCTAGGGCTTTAAATCCTTCTCAAATGGGCCCTGGAGCTCTGAGCTAAGCCTGAATTTTCTTATGGAACCAAGAAGTGGAGAAAAAGAACTCACATTACTGAGGATATGGACTGGTTATAAATAGTGTAGATGCTACTTCTTAATTTAAAATGCTATATGTTCATGAGCAGAGAGACTTGCTATTAACTATTTGGAAATATTGAACAATTGTCCCTCCTTATTTCCGTAGTCTTTGTAAGATCATGACCCATCAAGGGCCTACCGTTAACCTCAAAGGCTCTTGGCTGTAGGTTTTCCTCAAGCTGGGTGCCAGAAAACACTGAGGATTATTTGCTTGATGATATCTTGGTGGAGCCATCAGTACTAGAAATATTTGGATGTCAGACACAGATCCCAGGGGTTGGCAGGTTGATGACAATTTTCTGGTGCCACCCCAAAACCTTGCAGTGCTACTACCATAGCCATGGTTGGCTAATTAGTGCCTTCAGGGATGAGGGTTGATTTCTGCTAGTTCCTTGCCTTTCTCTTTGGATGCCATGCCTTCACTTGTTACTTGGACCTATGTAAAGAATAGAAAGATCAGAAGAAAACCCATAAAATTGATGATCATAGGTCACACAGTATTTGTGCTTTCATTTCTAAGGACTCATTCTAACATAAATAATTTTCTCTTTCAAAACCAAGTTGTACTCATCAGTTATATTGATACATATTAACAGTGATGATAACCACAAAAATTTTAAATAGAAAGCTTTACAAACGGTTAGCCTTTCTGAGGGGATTTACTGCAAAATTAGGGTATTCTTTTCATCTGTTATTGTATTGACTTTTTAAAGCATTATTCTGATTACTTCGCTTTTCCTTTGGCAAATTTTCATTTTTAAATGTGTTTTCATTTTGCTATTAAGAGGATTTTCATTTATCTTTTCCATGAGAGATATTGAGGATAGTCTAAATCTGGTAATTGGTTTGGTGGGTTTTTCTTTTCTTTTTTTTGGCTCCCCATGAGCAACTTGGAAGATTTTTTTTTTTTTTGAGACGGAGTCTTGCCTCTGTCATCCAGGCGGGAGTGCAGTGGCGCAATCTCGGCTCACTGCAAGCTCCACCTCCCAGGTTCACACCATTCTCCTGCCTCAGCCTCCCAAGTAGCTGGGACTACAGGTGCCCACCATCACACCCGGCTAATTTTTTTGTATTTTTAGTAGAGATGGGGTTTCACCATGTTAGGCAGGATGGTCTCGATCTCCTAACCTCGTGATCTGCCTGCCTTGGCCTCCCAAAGTGCTGGGATTACCCACTCCCAGCCTCTTGTACTATAATATTTTTAAGGTTCATCCATGTTTCAGCATGTGTCAGTACCTCATTTTTTCTGGATGAATAATATTTCATTGTACAGATATGCCACATTTTGTCGATCCCTTCGTAAGTTGATGAACATTGTTGGCTATTATGGATAATGCTACTGTGAAGATTCATGTACAAGTTTTTGTGTGAACTTGTTTTCAGTTCTCTTGGGTACATACCTTGGAGTGGAATTGCTTGATGTTAATATAAATCTGTGTTGTTGTTTTTGTTTGAGACAGGATCTCACTCTGTTGCTCAAACTGAGCAACAGACTGGACTGGACTCACTGCAGCCTTGAACTCCTTGGCTAAAGTGATCCTCCTGTCTCAGCGTCTTGAGTAGCTGGATCACAGGTGTGCCGCCATGCCTGGCTAATTTTTAAATTTTTAGTAGAGACAGGATCTTGCTGTGTTGCCCAGGCTGGTCTTAAACTCCTGGCCTCAAGTGATCCTCCTGCCTCAGCCTCCCAAAGTGCTGGGATTGCAGGCTGAGCCACTGTGTTTTCAGCCTATGTTTAACTTATTTTGAGGAACTTCCAAACTTTTCCATAGCAGCTGCACCATTTTACATTCCCACCAGCAGTGTATTAGAGTTCCCGTTTCTCCACATACTCAGCACTTGTTATTGTCTGTCTTTTTTATTATAGCCATCCTAGTAAGCATGAAGTGGTATTGAGTCTTGGTTTTGATTTGCGTTTTCCTGCTGACTTGATGATGTTGAGCATTTTGTGTCTACTGGCCTTTTGTATATCTTCTTTGGAGAAACATCTATTCAAATCATTTGCCCATTTTATAATTGGGTTGCCTTTTTATTGTTTAGTCTCTCTTATCTTGTCAGAATTATTTAAAATATCTTCCCCTAATTAATAACAATTAAATAGTGAATTTTTCTTGAATGTAAATAATTTGGTGATGTTAGAATAACAGAGTTTATATTTACAATATATAAAGTAAATGTACAGGCCACACAAACTTGATTATTTTTGAACAACAGTAAAATAGCATACTCAGCTGTTTACCAAAAGAAATGTGCTTGTTTACTTATTGTAATTATACTGGCTTGTTTTGATAGGATTTAGGGACTATGTAGAAGTAGTGGGTTGGTAATGAGAGCTTTAAAAATTGCATTTTAAGGTAAAAGTTTTAGAAATTAACTCTAAGATAGAAGTGGTAAATAACATTTAAAGCTAGAGTTCAGGCATTGACCCAGAATTTTCTGATATTTATTTTTAATAACTTAAAGAAGGGACTTGAAACTTACAAGAATTTTCTTGCTGTTTAAATAGGACCAAACCAAGAAAAAGTTAAGTAGTGAAAATACTTGCAACTTTATGGACTTACTGGATACTTCAGCATTATTTTTCACGTGCTTTGTTTGTTTGTATGAATTCTGAGGTGTATGTTGATACCTTTTCTCATATATAAGGATTTATGGGTTTTGTTTAGTGTAGGGTTTTTTGTTGTTCTCCCATTCTTAGTAAATATAGAGAATCCAAGAATGACTTTTAAGTGCCTTTAGGTCCTGCCATTTACTACAGTTATAAATGTTGCCCCTTGCTTAGCCCTAATCCTAGCCCCAGCTCTGCTATTGCTTAAAAACAACTCATTTTAGAACTGCTTAGTGAGGAGGGCAGTGGTGAAGCTTTCTTGCTGATTGGGAACTTAAATAATAGTTTAAATCTGTAGGGTATAATGTCTTAAACTTGTTAAATTCAAGTTTATTTCTATTAGAATTAGAACTATATATGATTTCTGTGTTGGAGATTCATAAAAATGTCATATTTATTTTTAATAACAATAGGACCTAGATACAGAGGAAGGTGATACGGAGGGGGAAAAAAACCCTCTATTTTATTTTATTTATTTATTTTTGAGACAGAATCTCGCTATGTCGCCCAGGCTGAAGCGCAGTGGCTTGATCTCAGCTTACTGTAACCTCCACCTCCCAGGATCAAGTGATTCTCATGCCTAAGCCTCCCGAGTAGTTGGGACTACAGGTGCACGCCACCACACCTGGTTGATTTTTGTATTTTTAGTAGAGACGAGGTTTTACCATGTTGGCCAGGCTGGTCTCAAACTCCTGACCTCAAGTGATCTGCCCACCTCAGCCTCCCAAAGTGCTGGGTTTACAGGTGTGACTTGAGAACAAAACCTTAGTAGCACCTATTTGTAAATAAATGTTTTTTTAAAATTGAAGGTCATCAAGGCCAAAGGCACCATGGCAGATTGTGACATATCTGAAGTAGGAACAATGGAAGAGTTTTAGGGTTCTTCTGGGGAGCCATTCTAGTCTGCTCAGCACATAGAGGGGAGCAAAGGTAATCAGGAAAAGAGTAAGGGCACACTCTGGGTGTGAGAAAGTGAAAGGTCATCTGAATTCTCAGGTGATTAGATTATTTATTTCTTAGTGATGGAGGCATAGGTAGTTATAGGTAGTTCTGTATTAAACTCTACTTTATATGGCCTGTGTAGGTAATTGTATAGCTCTATTTGGAAAAAATGCCATTTAAATCATATTTCAGCCGGGTGTGGTGGCTCACGCCTGTAATCCCAGCGCTTTGGGAGGCTGAGGCAGGCGGATCACTTGAGGTCAGGAGTTTGATACCAACCTGGCCAACATGGCACAACCCCATCTCTACTAAAAATACAAAAATCAGCCAAGTATGGTGGCGCATGCCTGTAATCCCAACTACTTGGGAGGCTGAGGCGGAAGAATTACTTGAACCCAGGAGGCAGAGGTTGCAGTGAGCCAAGATCGTACCGCTGCACTCCAGCCTGGGTGACAGAGTGAGATTCTGTCTCAAAAAAATAAAAATTAAAAAAAAATCATATTTGAAGTTTAGTAAAATTGATCAGAATTTTAACAGAAATTATATGACGGGAAAAAAAATCCAGTGTCCAACAGCTATTTATTATCTATCACAGTCACTCAAAGGATATCCCCCCTACCCTTGCCCAACATCTCTGTGCACTGAGAGCAGAAGTTCCTAGATCTGTTCCAGTTTTCAGGTCTGTCTCTCTGAGTATCCCCTACAACCCAGATTCTGTGACAGTTAAATTGGACTCAGGCTTCCACTGACCCAGTTGATGGAAGAGACTGAGCATCTTTCCAACTCTAACCCCAAAGTGACAGTGCCGCGTATTCTTTCAGAAAGTGTCAGGAAAGAGCCCGAAAATCCCTGAGCTCCAGGGACATGGCAGGGAGGCTGCACAGAAGGGTTCCCAGGGGCGGAAAAGGGGAATCTTAAAAATAAATTTTGGAACCAAGTAATCAATTCTATAGCACACTCTAGTTCTAGCGCACATGGTTCCTCCACTTGTTAGTGAATGCCTGACTTGTTGCCCCCGAAGTGTAAAAAGATGTATATTTAGGGATTCCATTGTTCAGCAAGTTATTATTCATGCAGATGGCAGGCACTAAATGCTTACTCTTTTTGAAGGTGATTGCCTCTCCCCCCCAATCCCCCTACATTGCAGTGTTTTGTTTTAAACAGCTTTCTTGATGGAGCCTAATCTTATCACCAGCATTATAGAAATAAGCCAGAGTGGGAAGCCTGTACAGTGAGGTCTTGGGATTATACCATAGTCATAATGGTGTTTTAAATTGTTTTTCTTTTTCTTTTTTTTAATTGAAAAAAGTACACTATTCTAAAGTAGTGAATTTTAATGGAGCAAACTCTTCACCTGGAAGTGTTTCTTTTTTCCATACCAAAATGAAAATTGGTGGTTCTAAGAAGGCTGGAATTTATTTGCACTGTCATCTTTTACTATGGTGGGGGATGATCAAATTTAACATTTCTAAGTTGCCAGGAGACAGGCAGCCTATCTTATAAATATTGTTATAGAAGACCTCTGAACCTTTTTGTTCTTTGGATTTCTGTATTTCTTAGAATTGTCATGCTTCCTTTCTGAGACCTAAATTATGCAGAGGTAACGTGATTACTTTGACACCAAGCTCAGGAAATATAAAACGGGTTAGATATAAACCAAGCTAAGTTTAAATGAAGTTCATTACTGGCTACAGTATATTAAGGGAACATATTCGGAAAGTCCGTATTTGCCTTTGTTCTTGCTGCTGACGCTTCTGCTTCTTTTGGTGACCTTCCCACAGCACAAGAGTGGTTAGGTGTGAGGAGGCTAAGAATACCTTGCCAAGAGCTTCAAATAATGTTAAAACCAGTATTTTAGGTGAACCGTGGTCCCAAGAACTCTCTTTAAGTAATTCCTAGTTTGGTGTCCCAGGAGCATTTGGCTTTACTGCAGCTATTTTGGCCACATGTCTTTGTTTAAAAGGAAAAATTATCTTAGGTTATAATACAGTTATTTTGGGAGTACCTTAAGTTTAACATTAGATTTCTAGGATTCGAAAAAATGTACCCAGATGGTAGATGCTGATGAGAATTTGACACAAGAATTCATTTGAAATTGAAGCTTTTGTAGTATTAGTCAGAAAAATTTATTGACATCTGGTTTTGAACAGCATAGTGAGTGGAGATTGAGATGATCAGTTAAAATTTAATGGATTATGGCCGGGCACAATGGCTCACACCTGTAATTCCAGCACTTTGGGAGGCTAAGGCAGGCAGATCACCTGAGGTCGGGAGTGTGAGACGAGCCTGGCCCACGTCTACTAAAAATACAAAAATTAGCCAGGTCTGGTGGCACACACCTGTAGTCCCAGCTACTTGGAGTCTGAGGCAACAGAATTGCTTGAACCTGGGAGGTGGAGGTTTCAGTGAGCTGAGATCCCACCATTACTCTCCAGCCTGGGCAACAAAAGCGAAACTCCATCTCAAAAAAAAAAAAAGAAAGAAAATTTAATGGATTATGGAGCTCTACTTCATGTTAGTACACCTCAGCCTCTCTGTTTTTCTGTCTCAATTCAAGATAGAGTTCTTTGTAGCAGTATGGTTTGGAGGTGGTATGTATTTTACAAGTATGTCAGTTGGCTCTGTATATCCTGATGATACTGAAGCCAGGACCAGACCCCTACGTCAGTTATACCACTAAATATTATGTTATTAATTTCCAGATTGACTCCTAGTCCCAGCCAACTCATGTTTTAAATTAATATAGTTCATTGTCACACTGGACTGGAAAAACCAAATGAAATATCCTTATTCTATGAAGATGACTTGTGTAGACTATACAGACTAGCAACAGCAGACACTTTCAGTGCAAGTTATTTAAAAAAATTGAAGATTGGGCTGGCAGAAAAGTTGCTGAGATAGGGAAAAGGGATATCTATTGACAGATATATGTAGAATTAGGGAGAATTTTATGTTTTCATAAATGTCTCAATTATTTAAGATTTAATTTGGTGTGCATGCTGAATATAATGGTAACATGGTTTGTCTGTGATTTATCTTTTGTCTTAACAGATTATTTTTCTAACTTTAAAGAAGTGTACATCAGTTGAGGCCAGGAGTTGTAAACCAGTCTGGGCAACACAGAAAGACCCCATCTCTACAAAAAATAAATTTAAAAAAAAGCCAGGGTCGCAGTGTGCCATAATTGTGCCACCCACTCCTGCCTGGACAACAAGAGTGAGATCCTGTCTCTCCAAAAAAAAAAAAAAAAAAAGATAAATATTGACTACAAAATATTTGAACATGCAGATACACAAAAAAAAGGAAAAATTCCCCTGTACTCCTATTACCTAGAAATAACAGTGTTGAACTGTCAATGTCTCATTCTAGGCCTCCTTTCCATTATATGTCTGCCTTTTTAAAAGGGATTATATGATGCATATTGTTTGGCAAATTTAGTTTTTTTCATGTAATAATAGTACACCATAAATATCTATTTGAGTAATGAAATTTAATTTTTTTTTTTTTTAAAGACATGGTCTCGCTCATGCCCCAGGTTGGAGGGCAGTGGCACAATCTTAGCTCGCTGCAGCCACGACCTCCTGGGTTCAAGCCGTCCTGCTGCCTCAGCCTCCTGAGTAGCTAGAACCACAGGTGCATGCCACCACTCCCGGGTAATTTTTGTATTTTTTGTAGAGACAGGGTTTTGCCATGTTGCCCAGGCTAGTCTTGAACTCCTAAGCTCTCCTAATCTCAAGCGATCCCACCCACCTAGGCCTCCCAGAGTGCTAGGATTACAGGTGTGAGCCACCATGCCTGGCTGAAATTTAATGTATATATTTTTTGACACAGAGTTTCACTCTGTTGCCCAGGCTGGAGTGCAGTGGCACCATCTCAGCTCACTGCAACCTCCGCCTCCCAGGTTAAAACGATTCTTGTGCCTCAGCCTCCTGAGCAGCTGGGACTACAGGAGTGTGCCACCATGCCTGGCTAATTTTTGTATTTTTAGTAGAGATGGGGTTTTGCCATGTTGGCCAGGATGGCAAAATTTAATTTTTAATGGCCGTTTAGTAGTCCTTTGTGAGATGTACTATAATTTATTTGTCTCCTATGATTGGAATTTAGGTTGTTTCTAATTTTTGCTGACACAACACTTATATGTACCCTTTTTGCCTCTTTGAATATTTCCATAGAATAACTTCCTGGGAGTAGAATACTTTTCTTAAAGGATTTGTGCATTTCAAGGCTTTCAAAATATGTTGCCAAATAGCTTTCTAGAAAGGCTACTTATTTCAGTTTTGGGGTTCTTATCTTTCTAATTGGCTTTATGCTTACATTAAAATATGAAATTTTTATTTAGTTGCAGAATGAAGAAGAGTCTGGAGAACCTGAACAGGCTGCAGGTGATGCTCCTCCACCTTACAGCAGCATTTCTGCAGAGAGCGCAGGTAGGTAACAGGGCAAGGTGATTGCGGAATCCTTAAAAACACTCTGTGCTTTGACATTACGGTTTAAAAAAAAAAAAAGCTTCAGAAGCAGTCGGAAGAAAGGTTACAAAGCGAGTCTGGATTTTAAATAATTGAGAAGTGGATACATTTAAAAATCACCCCCAGCCTCTTAACATTCATCTAGGACTGTCTTTTGGTTCAATTGTTAAATGTGTACTCTTAAGGGAATGGCTGGGTTTTGTCTGCTAGAGTTAGTGGAACTCCTTTTATTTCAATTCAGCTAATCATCAAAAAATTGTGACTGTTAAAATTCTGCAGCATATTTTGACTACAAGGATGAGTCTGGGTTTCCAAAGCCCCCATCTTACAATGTAGCTACAACACTGCCCAGTTATGATGAAGCGGAGAGGACCAAGGCTGAAGCTACTATCCCTTTGGTTCCTGGGAGAGTGAGTATAATTTGCTATGTTACTTGATGGCTGCTCTGTGGGAATTAAGTTATTTTCATTATCCAATTTTGATTCATTACTTACGATTGTATTGATTAGTGAAAGTAGAGCTAATTTTAAAAATCAGATACATTTGCTTTTGGGATAATAAACTCATCTGTTCTTAAAAATGACGAGGTAAATTACTAGTCAAACCTGCTCATTTTTCCTTCATCTCTCCTATTACCACTACTTTTTCAAGTCTCTTGGGATGGCTGAAGTATCTTGAAGCAGAAGCACACTAACGTTTCCTTGATTCTGCACACTTAATATTTTGCTGTTGGGTGGATAGCTGCTAGGGATGTCTAGGAAGAGAATAAATATTTGCAAATTTATAGAATTAAACTCATAAAAGGGATCTTCACATTGATTTAGATGAACTCCATTCTTCCAGCAGTCCAGATCATGTCATTTGTGGGAACATAGTGAGTTCAGATTCCATCTAGCCTGATGTTGATTCATGGAGGTGGAGATTGGGATGCCATATAAACCAGTGGAGATTATTGGGCACTCTTGGTTCTTGATGTCAGATATATAAGTGCTGCATTTGTCATTTTGTAAATATTCATTCAGATTGAGGCTGATGAAGGTCGGGCATTGGACCAGATGCTGGGAGAATGGAAGCAGGATAAGTCCCCAGAAATGTGGGGACCATCAGGCCTCTAGGCTCTATTCTAGCAAGTAACTGGAGTGAGTGATGAGCAAGTACAGAAGCCTAGTCTGGGCAGTGTGATGGCATAGGCCCAGATGTTCCCCTCTTGGCTTTAAGATAGGAGACTGTTTACAGACCACACCTACTGTGACGAGCGGAGCTCCTAAAATCATTGCTTGGAAGAAATAGTTTATGAGCCCAATCTAGGATGATCCTAAATGGTGATGATGTGCATTCAGTTCTTATAGGTACCAGAGAGAAACTAAAAACCCTAGCGTCTAAGGGCAAGACCATCATAATGTAACTGCCGCATATTGGAAGCAAATCACATGCTTGGTACTGTGCTTGATGCTTTTATATATTTTGTATATTGTTTCCAGTCTTCATAGTAACCTTGAAAGGTAGAGATTATATTATCTCCATTTTACAGATGTGAAAATTTAGGTCCAGAGAGAAAAAGTAATTTTCCCAAAGTCATATGACTGATAAGTAGCAGAAGTGAAAGTCAAACCCAGATATTCTAGAATCCAAAGTCCTTGTTTGTTTCACTGTACTCTGCAGACCTGTTGTAATATATGGTAAATAGATCAGTATGGAAATTAGCTCTGATTAATCACAGAACTCTTCAGAATACTTTCATTTGATACAAGTACATATTTAGGAACTTCTTAAAGGGCTCTAGTATTCAGCAGACATGTATAAAGCACTTTGTAAATATAAGATGCAGTATATTTTACAGTGGATAGGTAAAAAGCTTTGTATAAGGCAGTGTTCCTCATTGTTATTCAAAAGCCTAAAATCCAACTAGGGTAAATCGCCCACAAATACTGATAACTAAGACACATAAGAGCAGTGGGCATCAAGAACTGAAACTTTTTACTGGGTGATCATAGGGGAAAATGAGATTTTATGTGGGCCTGGAGTTTTGATGGGTAAGAACATTCCAGAGGGAAAAAGCACAGAAAGCAGGTGTGAATTCAGCCAGGTGAGGGCAGTTCTGTAGATGTAGTAATTGGCTTTGTATGAGCAAGAGTTTGTGAAGGGAGATAGAAAGTAGTGACTAGAACTGTTGTTTATAAAATCCTAGGAATGTTAGATGGGGGTATTTAAACTTTATATGTAGCTTTTAGAGGATCTTTCGGAGTTTTTGAGCAGGGGTATGAGAGGACTTGTATGGTGTTTTGGAAACATTAACTTGGCAGCAATTTCTAGGATGCGTCATGGTAGAAGAGATACCAAGAGGACAGGAAGAACAGTTAGAAGGCATTTGTAATATTGTTAGATGTTACTTCCATGTGTTTTTTGGAGTATATCTTTGAGTAGTTATGCAAAAAACCATTAGCTTTTAATTTTGGCAAAACCTTATTCTGCTAATATGAAGTAAGAATACTAATATTTAATGTTTTAAAAAATTAATTATAAAACAATTCATTTTTATAGAAATTTCAAACAGTAGAGGAAGTATGTTAAGTTAGAAAAGGAAGCTGCCATTGCCACCGACTTCCCTTTCTCTAGTTCCCACTCCCCAGGGGAACCACTGTTAACAATTTGGGTCTTCCAGACCCTTTTCTGTGTACAACAAGTTTTGATATTCCCTAAAATATTTTTCATTTGAGGAGCCCTCATTGAACTGTGTACAAATCTATCACTTTTAAGTATATATTCAATTATTTTTAAATATCTCACCACATACCTGTATCAGTTAAAAAGGTAGCCCACATGTGTTGGTATTGTTCATGATCATGTTATTTCTAGATCTGCAATATTATGTTATCAAGTTAGGATGGAAAAGATCTTATCTGCTGATAAGGTTAGAAGTGAGATTGTTTTAGATCTGTATACCAATACAAATACATGCTTATGGAGTTGAGCAGTGGGCAGTTCTGTGGACTATTCATGTATGTTCGTACTATTCTTTTTTCCCCTATATCAGCCTCGTAACGCACTTGAGCTGGTTGATTTTATCTTTTTTTTGTTTTTTTTGAGACGGGGGCTCACTCTGTCACCCAGGCTGGAGTGCAGTGGTGCGATCTCGGCTCACTGCAAGCTCCGCCTCCCGGGTTCATGCCATTCTCCTGCCTCAGCCTCCCGAGTAGCTGGGACTACAGGTGCCCGCCACCACTCCCAGCTAATTTTTTTCTATTTTTAGTAGAGACAGGGGTTTCACCATGTTAGCCAGGATGGTTTTGATCTCCTAACCTCGTGATCTGCCTGCCTTGGCTTCCCAAAGTGCTGGGATTACAGGCATGAGCCACTGCACCTGGCTGATTTTATCTCTTTAATAGACCCTGGATTACTAATATTTTAGGTCCTAAACAGGTCCTCGATTAATAATATTCCAGAATTTAAACCAAATGTGTAAGTAAATTTTGTCTTTTGTCTTTTCTTGAGGTATATTTTTTTAAAGGAAGAGTGAATAGTTCTTTGTGAACTTTTAAATTTTTGAAGTGTATTGTTAAAGAACTTGGGTCATAAGATGAAAATTTCATTTAGAACACTGGAGATAGAAGAAAGATTTGCTTCTTTTCTATATATTAATAATGCAAAATGGAATTTTAAACACACATTGAGCCTTTAATGCTCATAATTTTGAACTGAGCCAAAGCAATAACTTTTTTCCTTGCTACTCAAATTTACCCCTTCATTTTTCTTTATATCTTCCCTTTGCCAAGAAATAATTCTTTTTCTTTTCATTTAGGATGAGGATTTTGTGGGTCGGGATGATTTTGATGATGCTGACCAGCTGAGGATAGGAAATGATGGGATTTTCATGTTAACTTTTTTCAGTAAGTATGTATGCATAGCAGTACCACCCCCTACAAACCAGAGTGCTTTGGATTATGAGTGAATCTGACTGAATTAAAATAACTGTTGAGCTAATATATTAATACATTATGTTTATTTGGTGCCTTTTACTGGAATGTTGAAAGCTTAATATACCTTTGTTTTAATATCCCTTCTCTTTGCCTTCTATTTTTATGAATATCTGTGGAAAATATAATTAAAGCAGTTATGAGGATGCTGCATTTTTACATGAGCTAAGCCTCATCTTCCAGGTCTACGGGGCCCTTCTGCATTGCTTCTACTCATACTTAATCTGTAGAATAGGAATTAAATGCCTTTGATGAATTTTGCTCTGAAAGCTGCTTTTTTCTGACAGATCAAAGTCAGCCTGATTTTCTTCCTTCAAGTTACTTTGCATTTATCTTTTCGTGTGCCTCACATAGAAGTGAGCAACCATTTCCTTTATTTGTTATATTAGAAAGATAAGAAAATGCAATGCTTTTAGAGGTGATGTTATATAAGTTGTCAAAATTCAGAGAACAGGAGGATGAGTGACTTGAATCGGATTATTTGGGGGCACTTATTTAATGTTGAAGGCATTTATTTTATTTACTGGACTATATATATAACACACACAGTAAAAAGCAGAGGTCAGGCTGGGCATGGTGGCTCACGCCTATAATCCCAGCACTTTGGGAGGCCGAGGCAGGCAGATGACCTGAGGTCAGGAGTTCGAGACCAGCCTGGCCACCATGGTAAAACCCCATCTCTACTAAAAATACAAAAATTAGCTGAGTGTGGTGGCAGGCACCTGTAATCCCAGCTACTCAGGAGGCTGAGTCAGGAGGCAGGAGAATCGATTGAACCTGGGAGGCAGAGGTTGCCATGAGGTGAGATCGCACCATTGCACTCCCGCCTGGGGGACAAGAGCGAGACTTCATCTCAAAAAAAAAAAAAAAAAAAAAAAAAAAGCAGAGGTCAAAGGCTGGGCACAGTGGCTCATGCCTGTAATCCCAGCACTTTGGAAGGCTGAGGTGGGCGAATCACCTGAGGCTAGGAGTTCAAGACCAGCCTGGCCAATATGGAGAAACCCCATCTCTACTAAAAACAAAAATTAGCCAGGCCTGGCGGTACACGCCTGTAGTCCCAGCCACTCGGGAGGCTGAGGCAGGAGAATCACTTGAACCTGGGAGGCAGAGATTGCAGTGAGCCAAGGTCATGCTACTGCACTCCAGCTTGGGTGACAGAGTGAGACTCAGTCTCAAAAAAAAAAGCTGAGGTTGTAAGTACACAGTTTGGTGAATGTTAAGTTTTCCTTTTTGCTGTTTTTTGTTTTTTTTTTTCCTTTTTCCTTTTGAGACAAGGTCTTGCTCTGTTGCCCAGGCTGAATTTGGAGTGCAGTGGTGTGATCACTTCTCACTGTACCCTTGACTTCCTGGGCTCAGGTGATCCCCCTACCTTGGCCTCCCAAGTAGCTGGGACTTGCAGGTGTGCACCACTGTGCCCGGCTTTTTTTTTTTTTTTTTTTCAGTTTTTGCAGAGATGGGTCTCACTGTGGTGCTCAGGCTGGTCTCAAACTGCTGGGCTCAGGGGATCCTCCAATGTTGGCCTCCCAAAGTGCTAGGATTACAGGTGTGAGCCACTTTGCTCAGCCTATTAAGGCGTTTTTGAAAGTGACTAGCAGTAGACATAATTGTGTAAAACCTGATAGGGAGGAGTTTTTCTTGTTTGCTTTTTGGGGAAAGACAGAAGAATGGATGTTTTAGAGGAGGTATGGTGAGGGTTGTAGAGGACAGGCTGTCTTTTATCCTTTGGAAAGTCATTTAAACAGAGGCAGGTGTAAGGCACTCTTGTTCTTGGGTAACAGGACATGTCTAACATCTTTCCCCTCTTTTGCAGTGGCATTCCTCTTTAACTGGATTGGGTTTTTCCTGTCTTTTTGCCTGACCACTTCAGCTGCAGGAAGGTATGGGGCCATTTCAGGATTTGGTCTCTCTCTAATTAAATGGATCCTGATTGTCAGGGTAAGTTGTACAACAGAAAAGATGGGCTGTACAGAGAGGCAATAATTAGAATATTTTTGAATATTTGATTTTTCATTTGCTTTTTTAAAAGTTATTTCAACTTGTTAAATGATTTTTGGTTTGTCTGTGGTTTCATGATGAAGCTGAACCAAAATCATTTGTAAATGGTTCATGCACACAAGTTTTGTTGTCAAATCTATTGAAAACTGGTCTATCATTAATATTGTTCACCATCTGCTTTCTTTGTTTTTAATGTTTATAATATGATAATGTATATGTTCTGAAATTAGTTGTTTTTGTAATAAAAGGAAGGATATTACCCCTTTGATATCTCATCAAAAGCAGCCATTCCTCTCATTAATTCTGTTACAGTTTTAATCTAGCTCTCTTCTTCCTTCTTTTCTTTTCTCCTTCTCTTCCCCTCTCCCTTCCAGGATTGTTTATGCCGAAATGTTTGGGGAGCCAAAACTGTTTAACAAGTATTGCTCCATTAGGAGCCTACCTCTGAAGTAAATTATAGAGATGTATGTCTTTAGTGACTTAAGAGTTACCAGTTAGTTAAATTTGCATGAAGTAATTTAAAGTTGTAAAAGATCTAGGCTTTTAAAGTATCCTCTGATTTCAGATAAATTTATTGCTATCGTCAACCTTATAAACAAAACCAATTTATCCATCATAAATTGGCATACTTAACTAACTAATGGGTGTTGCTTGACCACTGTAGTTTTTCCAAGTAGTGCCACCTTATTTATTATAAAACATTTGTTAACGTTTTTAGGGTTCCAGAATCCTTTGGGAATCTGATGAAAGTTGTAAGCTTTTCCCCCACATAGCTAATATGTACTCATCTATAATAATGGACTTTAGGTTAAGAACTCGAGCCCTAAAGAGGTTTTCATTCCTTCCCTAAATCTTAATTGTTACTTTATTAACAAATAAAATACTATATTTTAATTTTCAAACTACATTAAACTCTTGGACACCACAGCCTCCAAGGAAAGGAGAAATCAAATTAATTCCAGTCTTTTTTCTTTTTTTTCAAACTAAATTTTCAACTGCATTTAAAAAGTAAATCAAATGGGCCGGGTGCGGTGGCTTACGCCTGTAATCCCAGCACTTTGGGAGGCCGAGGGGGACAGATCACGAGGTCAGGAGATCGAGACCATCCTGGCTAACACGGTGAAACCCCGTCTCTACTAAAAAAAAAACAAAAAAAATAGCCAGACATGGTGGTGGGGGCCTGTAGTCCCAGCTACTCAGGAGGCTGAGGAAGGAGAATGGCGTGAACCCGGGAGGTGGAGCTTGCAGTGAGCCGAGATCCTGTCACTGCACTCCAGCCTGGGCGACAGAGCCAGACTCCGTCTCAAAAAAAAAAAAAAAAAGTTAATCAAATGAATTAACTTGTATCAGGTAGGATGCTTTTGACTGTGAGTAACAAAAACCTAGCTCAAAATGGCTTAGAAAAAAATTTTTAATTGTTTTTTTAAATAGGGAAAGTTTATTTCCCCTGAAAACAAGTCCCTGACAAGGAGGTTAGTTAAGTCAGTGGTTCTTTGACATCATCAAGGACAGCTGACATATCAGCATATTGGCACAGGTCTCCCCTCCCCTCAGGGTTAAAAGATGGCAGTTTCATGTATCAGTATTACATTGAAACACGACAGTGCTCAAGAAAAGAAAAAGAACTATTTTATTTTATTTATTTATTTATTTATTTGTTACTTTGTGCTGTCAGCAACATGTATCCTTTTTTTAAAATTTTATTATTATTATACTTTAAGTTTTTGAACTATTTAAAAAAAAATTTTTCTACCACCTTTAGAAAGAGCTATTTTTTCTTTGAGAAGCAAGGAAAGCTTCTCAGAAGCCCTCAATTTCCACTGGTCAGAATGGCATCCTGTGCCCATTCCTAAACCAGTTGCCAGCATGGGAAGGGGATTACCCTGGTATACATGATAAAGCTTCCAAAGTCAAGACAAGGCTGGAGGAGTAGGAACAAAATCAGGCCTCATTAGAAAGAAGGCAATGATATCAGCTACTCAGGAGGCTGGGGTGAGAGGATTGCTTGAGCCCAGGAGTTCAAATGCAGCCTGGACAACATAGTGAGATCCTGTCTCTTAAAATTAATAATAATAATAATTGCTTTTGGCACTGAATAAGCAAAGTAAAATGATCATTATTGAAACATTTCTAGAAGAGCAGATATTATGTGGGGAAAGATGTTTTCTAAAAAACAAATTTTTGTATACTTTCAAAATAAGGAGTTAATAAAGCTAAAAGCTGTCATATTTAACAATTGCTTTTCCCTGAAAGGAAATAGATTTGCATTTATTGTAACCATTTCAAGCTAGTAATATGTAAAATACTTTCACTTATATTTTAAAATTATTCTAAAGGCTAAGTGATGGCATTGGTAGAACAAATAAGTCTTGCTGGGCACGGTAGCTCACGCCTGTAATCCCAGCACTTTGGGAGGCCGAGGTGGTTGGATCACCTGAGGTAGGGAGTTTGAGACCAGTTTGACCAACATGGAGAAACCCCATCTCTACTAAAAATACAAAGTTAGCCAGGTGTGGTGGTATATGCCTGTAATCCCAGCTACTCGGGAGGCTGAGGCAGGAGAATTGCTTGAACCCGAGAGGCAGAGGTTGCAGTGAGCTGAGATCACGCCATTGCACTTCAGCCTGGGCAACAAGAGCGAAACTCTGTCTCAAAAAAAAAAAAAAAAAAAGTCTTGCATTTTGTGATTTTGTGTACCCTTAAGTTTAAATGAGAAATTGTGTCTGTTAAGCTGCTATAAAGTGTTTTGCCTTATTTTTTAGTTTTCCACCTATTTCCCTGGATATTTTGATGGTCAGTACTGGCTCTGGTGGGTGTTCCTTGTTTTAGGTAAGTGTTTTTAATGTAAGAAACGGCAAGAAAACATTACATTAAATTTTATAAGTAAAATTACTTGTAGTAAATGTTCATCTTGATTACTGTATAGTAATATATTAACAATTAATAATAAACATTTTAAAAATGTTGCTTTCTTAAAGAATAGTCTTTTGTTACCATCAGAGTAACATGCACGTTAATAAAAAGTTTCTTTGTGGTTGTAGATTTTTCCTAACCTATACATATGTTCTTCTTCCCCATGTGATAAATGGGGTATACTGATGACTCTGTAGTCTGTCAGTTTTTTTCCCCTTGTGAGCTGTTGCCACACAGCATTCACAGACTCAAACCAGAATTGCTTATAGGCTTACTGCAGCCAGTTGAACTAACTCATAAGTGCAGGTGGCCCATCTTTGGTGGGTCTGTCAGTAGAAAACAGAAAATATATAACCTCGCTAGACATAACTTTTGAAAGAACCACCATTGGATTTCCAGAATGCTTTAGTTTACTGTTGGTGAGATAAGAATTATTTTACAATAGGCAAGAGGACTTTTTTTTCTTTTTTTTTTTTTTTTATACAGAGTCTTGCTCTGTCGCACAGGCTGGAGTGCAGTGGCGTGATCTCGGCTCACTGCAAGCTCTGCCTCCCGGGTTCATGCCATTCTCCTGCCTCAGCCTCCCGAGTGGCTGGGACTACAGGCGCCTGCCACCACGCCTGGCTAATTTTTTTGTGTTTTTAGTAGAGACGGGGTTTCACCATGTTGGCCAGGATGGTCTCGATCTCCTGACTTCGTGATCCACCTGCCTCGGCCTCCTCGGCTCGGCTGGGATTACAGGCCTGAGCCACCGTGCCCGGCCTGGATTATATTTTTTACTCTAAATATTGATTTTTAAATACTTTTTTCTTAGACATTAAAACAAAGAGATGAACATTGGAGTAAATTATTTCAATGTTGGCTTCTTGATTATATGTAAAGAAAATATATATGATACAGTTAGAGAGACCACCATCACTTCTGTCATTTCTACAAGAGAATAACAGGGCCATCTTGTGGCTGTTAAAGATGGTGTGATTGCCTCACTGTGCTTCTGTGGCATCAGTTTCTCCTGTGTCCTGTTTTGCTTCTTGTTGCCTCCTTAATTAAAATCCTTGGTGGTAGTGCTGCTAATGGTTCTGGCTAGCACATCCTGGCACCCATGCCTGGCAGGTGTTTAATAAATTGAGGACCTGGGCCAGCCATGGTGGCTCACGCCTGTAATCCCAGCATTTTGGGAGGCTGAGTCAGGAGGATTTCACCTTGAGGCCAGGATTTTAAGACCAGCCTGGGCAACATAGCAAGACCTCGTCTCTACAAAAAATTTTTTTTAAATCAACCAAGCATGGTGGTTTGTGCCTGTAGTCCTAGCTACTTGGGAGACTGAGCCAGGAGGACCCCTTGAGCCCAGGAGTTGGAGCCTGCAATGAACTATGATGGCATCACTGCACTTCAGCTTGGGTGACAGCAAGACAGTGTCTCTAAAAACAAAACAAAACAGTTCAGGACCTGTTTTGCCAAAACTGACAGAGCCTTGCATTGCTGACCCTACATTTCGCTTAGAAAACATAAATCATTCATCGCACCATCTACCACCTCCTCAACAGCATCATGTACTCTATGATTGGTCATTAGAATTCTAAGGAAAGAGAAATATAATTTTTTTTCCTCTCTTGATTATTGAGAACTTCAGTAATAAAAATGACCAACAGGAGAATAATTTAGAATAAATACTTCCTTGGCTTGCTTATTTTCTAAACTGTACCTTTAAGAGAAAGGCTGACCACCCCTGTTTCCCCAAGTCAAATCCTGAATGGACCAAAGAAGAGCCCTTAAGCATATGTTCAGATTGATTGCTTATGGCATAAATAATTTAAAGAAATTTAATGGATTGATTCCCTTCCTTTATTAAAGTTTCATGGGAGGTGGTTTTATAATACTTCATCACTGATCATTCTTGCTACGTACCATTTGCTTGTAAGCAAAAAATAAGAGTTTGGCTGGGCGTGGTGGCTCATGCCTGTAATCCCAGCACTTTGGGAGGCCGAGGCAGGCAGATCACTTGAGGTCAGGAGTTTGAGACCAGCATGGCCACCATGGTGAAACCCCTTCTCTACTAAAAATACAAAAATTAGCTGGGTGCGGTTGCTCATGTCTATGATCCCAGCTACTCGGGAGGAGAATGGCTTGAACCCGAGAGACAGAGGTTGCAGTGAGCTGAGATCGTGCCACTGCACTCCAGCCTGGGCGACAGAGCAAGATTCCATCTCAACAAAAAAAAAAAAAAAAAAAGTATATATATATATATATGAGTTTGGATACACTTATGAGCATTTGTGCCCAATATTCGGGTCATTTTGGGAACTTCCCTTTTGAAGAGAACCAGTTTTATGGTGTTTTCTCTTGCAGAGCTCTATGCAGAGCTCCCAAGCTGGCTGCTCTTGAGCTATAGTTAGCCTATAGTTTATTTGTTCCACAGTTATTTTTCAAGTTTTTTTAAATTAGTTGCCAACATTTTAAAAATCAAAATTATTTCACATAAAACGCCTGAATGTTTTTACCTTTATTAAAAGTTGGAATATCAAGCAAAGCTAGCCTGCATTCCACATGGCACCCTTTGGCTGGAGCTGAGTTGTTGCTATCTCCTCCATACAGGTCATGTGCCTTCCAGTTCAGTAAGATCCCACCACCATACCCCAACTTAGTATTTGAAGGGGTAACCCCTGCTCAATAGTCACTTGTTGTTTTGGGTGCCAGATAGAATGATGTTCCCCAGGCTCAGAGCTGACAGCTCTTGGTTACTGCTAAAAATCAGTTCAACTGTCCAAGTACCGTTTTCTACCACTGAGTAGCCCAGTAAAAGTATTTAAAAAAAAAAAAAAAATGTGCTAAAGGCTCAGAGACCATCTCTGAAAGAGGAAGGCCAGGAGGAGTATCTGAGTTTCCGCTGGAGGGGCATATCACCCCTCTGCTGACAGTTTTAAGAGGTACAAACTTTTGTGAATGTATAGATTCTGGTGTAGTCACACAAAAAGAGTCTTAGTAAGAATAGAGAAATAGGCTGGGTACAGTGGTTCACACTTATAATCCCAACTCTTTGGGAGGCTGAGACAGTAGAATCACTTGAGCCTAGTCGTTCAAGGCCAGCCTGGGCAACATAGTGAGACCCCTATCTCTACAGAAAATTAAAAAATTAGCTGGGCATGAACCTGCTATCCTAGCTACTTGGGAGGCAGAGGCAGGAGGATCATCTGGGCCCAGGAGTTCAAGCTTGCAGAGCAGTGATCATACCACTGCACTCCAGCCTGGGCAACAGAGCAAGACCCTGTCTGTTAAAAATAATAATAATAGAGAACTAAAGTTTCAAGTTGAGACGATGAGAATTGCTGTAATAGATAAGGGGATCCTGACATCTAGTGGACAACATTATATACTGTCGACAGAAAAAACAGCCCATGACAAGGAAGGTTACATTTTTTCTTTTTACTTGAGAAAAACACAGTTATAACCTCTTTTTGTTGTTATTGTTGTTGTTGTCATTGTTTGGAGTTAATTATCTTGGAATGCTTTTTTGGAACTCAATAGGTAGATTTTGATGTTTCTCAATGAGGCTTTCTTATGTAAATGTTTGGATCCATCTTTTATTTCCTTTTTAGACCAATTCAATTCTGAATATGCAAAAGACACTATTGACTCTTGCATTATACCTTCTCATTGAAGGATGGATAATTTGGTATGAAAATCCTTTGCAGATTCTGGAGGAAATTGCTCATGTTTTGATTACCTTTAGCAGAAAAATAACAATGTATTGCTATCAGGAGAGGGATTTCTGGGGAGGGGACTTAACATGGAAATTATAAATTCATTCATGACTTTTCTTTTTTAAATTAGGCTTTCTCCTGTTTCTCAGAGGATTTATCAATTATGCAAAAGTTCGGAAGATGCCAGAAACTTTCTCAAATCTCCCCAGGACCAGAGTTCTCTTTATTTATTAAAGGTATTAAAGAAAAAATTTATTCTAGTCCCAGTGTAACCATGTGCTACATTGTAGATTTCTGTTCAGTTTTAGAGTAAGTATCTGTGGTAGGGGGATATAGAGAAAGTAAAGAAGGCACAGTCCCTGCCTTTTAGCAGTTTCTTGCCTAGTAACAGGGATTTTTACAAAAAGCTATTGATAAAGTCAAATTAGAAAAACTGCCATAGGAGAAATCATTACTTCATGCTTTGACAGTGTGAAAGAGGCAGGGGTCTTAGCAGTCAGCAGAAAGCTGGGATATTTGGCTGCTTGACTGAATCCAGCATCCTGAAGCCACTGCTTACTGTTGCACCAGTTCCAGAGGATGACATTCAGAAGGAACCCTTCAGGCCTAATCACTCGTCTCTGCCCCTAAATCCCAGAACCTGGAGAGACCGTGTAGTACTTTAAGAACTCCTTTTGTCTGGGCTGCTGACAAGCCCACCAAGTCTTCCATTTCTTAAAATTGTCGTTGAGGCTTTCCTGATGGCTTTCTTCAGGTTGACATTCTGATACCACTCTAATGTGAGGACGGTCAAACTCAAGAGGAGAAAGGACCTTTTCCCTTGCCTAGAACAGGAGGACTAAGCCCTGCCAAGGCTGTTTGATTCACACATGATTTTCCCCAGAGGTTCACACTCCATCTTACATCAATGGCTGCCTAAAGGAAGAGGCAGAGAATCTTGAGAAAGAGTACACCAGAGAGAGCTCTCTCTGGTAACAAGTTCTAATAGGCTTTCTTGGACTTGGCTGTTTGTTCCTTGGGACTTTGGGGACTGTGTTGATCATAGAGTGGAACCTTGAGCACCACCTAGAGGCCAGTCCGGTTGAAGGTCTTAGGCAAAGCATTATAAAAGATAGGTGGTGTAGTTCAGATAAACTTTACATGATAGTGGAGAGTGTGGGGAAGAATTTCAGAATCATCTGAGGCAGAGTGAAGAGCAAAAATAGGGAAGTATGGAGCTTGTTCAGAGGACAACAGCTTGATTGGGGCATAAAGGAGTATTGAGGGTCAAAGCTAAAAAGTCAGGTTGAAACAGGTTTCTCAAATACCTTGAGCACCAAGCCCATTTGCAGTAGAACCATCAAAATGATAGAGCCAGTGACATGTTGGGTCAATGCAAGACTAAGCCCACGTGGAACATGAATTTGTTCTGTACTCGCAGAGTGTCAGTTTATATAGGCGATCATACGCTAATTGTGAGGTTCTCAATTTTGAAGACTTGTGGTGGTCTCAGGTGGTATGCTTCAAGAAAATAAAGCATCTACCATAGTTGATTTTCCAGGTGATAAAACAGCATTGAAAGCTTTTAGGCAACAGAATAATATAATGAGACCCTCTCGAATATAACAAACATTTTTTCAAGCATAGTAGAGTAAAATTAACATTCATGGAGTTTTCCATGTGTCAGATAATATATTAAGCATTTTACCTGGATAATTAAATGTATGTAGGTAAAGAAGGCTCAAACTGCTTTTAAAGTTAGTTTCTTCATTATTAAAAAACTAGTATTCATTATTAAAAAACAGGAATCTTTGATTGCATGTTTAAAAATGTGTAGCATGTCATGAATTTGAATTCAGTCACACAGTCTGGACGCAGATGGATATTCATACCACTGGCCTGGGCCTTAATGCCTACGATGTGTCTCTGTTTATGTCTAGAACATAAGAGACTTATTAGATATTCTTTGCAGTTTTATTTAGTTACCATTGTCATCTTTCATCTATATATCAGATTGGAATTTATAGTTAGCCTTAGGTTTAACTTTTACCTATCAAGGATTCAAAAGCTAGTACTATTGGGTTGCTACAAGTCCTCCTTATGAAGGGTGCTGAAATCACCTAATATTTTCCCTGTAATACATTGACACCCAAAATATACTAAGGGGACAGATTTCTTTCTCTTTTAAAAAAAAGTCATCGATCCTGTAGGTGTAGTCTAATGTTAGCTCTGAATTTCTAAATGGACTGAGATCACACCTCTGTCTATTCTCTTTGTTCTTCAGTTAGAAGGAAATTTGAATCTTTATTAGGGGATTGCATACCTTCTTCATCTTGGTTCTAAGCATAAGAAATAGCAGCCCAGTTGACAGAAAGCCTGAACGTCTCAGTTTTCCTGTGTTGTTTGGTGCTTTACTGAAAATTTTGTTGTTATTGTTTGGATTTTCTAAAATTTCTGAAATGTTTTTTGATATTCTAAATTTAAAACTATGCATGTGGGGTTGTGATTTGAAGTAGGCAGTCCTTAGTAATAATAATGTTGTAGGAAGTACTAAGGGAGATTAAAGTGATGTGCCTGCTGGTGCTTCAGGAGTGTACATTAAGAGTTGTCAGAAACTTACTCGGAGGTAAATGAATGCACACCATTGGAGGGCATAATAGAGTTTATTTGCTTTTCTATTTAACTGTGATACCCTGGTTTATTTGAAATCATTCCTGACACACCCAGAGAATTCAGAGCTCTAAATTAAGGGTTTGAGGAACTTACAGCAGAATTTAGAATTCTAATGACTTCACTAATTTTCCAGGGATCCCCAGAGGGAACCTGAAAAGCCATAATGTCCTATGGGACTGAGTTCCCTTTGTCCACTGAAAGAGTAAGAACTCTGTCCAGATCCAGATGTAGAATCATTTCTTTCTCTAGTTCAGAGGACATTTAGTTTAATTTTGTTAGAAGACATACTAGAAAACCGTCATGTGAAGTATGAAAGCTTTATTTTTTCCTCCCTATCGATTCTTTATTATGTTTATCACAGTTTTTAAAAAGTAATTATCTGCTAATTCCAACATCAAGATAGGTAAGTCTATTTGTATTGATGGATTTTTCTCTTGACTCTGGGTTACATTTTCCTGTTTTTACACACATGGCCAGTTATTTCTTTGTTGCAGCATTGTTAATTATCATGTTGTAGAGATTATGAGCTCTGAATTTTGTCAGAAGGTTGTTGAGTTTTTGCCTAGCAGGCAGTCAGATTACTAAAGGATAACTTTGATCTTATTTCTAACTGTCATGTACAGTGATTCTTCTAGGGAGATAGGGATAGGGGAGAGGGAAAATGTAGTTTAAAAAAACCTAGGCTAACTCCTGCTGAGGAAAATCACTGGTAAAACTAGTGACTACTCTGCTAAATTGCCTCTCTTGACGTTGTCAACCTGAAGCCATCAAAAGGATCAGAATACAGAGTTTATGCAAGTAGAAAGCTGGGAATGGCCAATCAGAGAACACAAACTTTAGAAAACGGGGTCAGTGTTCCCAAAATCTTTATTTTCTTTTATGGACTTCTACTTCTTTGATGGAGATGTCACCAATTAAAAGGTAGCTGAAGAAAGACACAGGTAGGGAATTTTTAAAATAACTTTGCCAGAAAGATACAGATACAGAATTTTTAAAATAACTTCACCATAACAGAAAAATAATATACTTTCCATATTGTACTAGGATTTGGCATTTTACTAGAAAAGGGTATAAGAATAGTGACTTTTCTAGTCAGGCTACCTGAAATATAGTACAAATAAACCAATCTTGAAGTGATCCCAAAACACCTCTTTCTAATCAGCCAAAGTAGATATTGCAAAAGCTAAACATTAAAGCTTATGTACTACTATCATAGGGGCAGCTCTCAGGTTCCTTTTCAGAGTCCATTTAAGCTTAAGGGAGGGAAAAATGTACTAATAAGCTGTTATCTGTTTTCCTGCATCATAACAAAATGCCAGAAGGAACTGCTAAAGGTGTGCACAGTGGCCATCAAGAAGTATGTGACTGGGCTGGGCGCAGTGGCTCACGCCTGTAATCCCAGCACTTTGGGAGGCCAAGGTGAGCAGGTCACCTGAGGTTAGAAGTTTGAGACCTGCCTTGGCAACATGACAAAACCGCGTCTCTACTAAAAATACAAAAATTATCTGGGTGTGGTGGTGTGCGCTTGTAATCCCAGCTACTTGGGAGGCTGAGGCAGAAGAATCGCTTGAACCCAGGAGGTGGAGGTTGCAGTGAGCCAAGATCACGCCCCTGCACTCCAGCCTGGGCGACACAGTGAGACTCTGTCTCAAAAAAAAAAAAAAAAAAAAAAAGTATGTGACTGAGGAAGCAGAAGAAACAGATACCTGTTATAAACATCTGTACCTGAAATGTTAAAAAATGTAAAGTGTTTATACTTTTTCTTATTTACCAGTTCACTGGAAAATACATTTTTATGGATTACCACCTCCTCTGATGCTGCCAGGTGAATGAGGAGTTAGCTACAGTAATAAGGTGGTAACACAGTTGATTGATTATATCTAACACTATTTGTGTGGTATCAAAAGCACTTGTACATATGAAGCATAATATATTTTAAAATTATTTATTTTAACTGCATCTGAAATAGAAGGAAAAAAGGAGGTTTTTGAGCCCTAGCATTAATGAGCTAGGGCCTTCATAATTAAAAAAGTGACCTAGTGAGCTGTACCTATTAGGCATCAAATATTTTAATTTTTATCCATGTGATAACAGACACTTTCATTTCTCCTTTTCTACAATTTTTCTCCTGTTCCTTAATACTTCTTTTATTTTATTAAAGGAAATTCATCTCAAGGTAAAGGTTTACTTATTGGACTATGTTATAAGATAGCAAGATAATAGGGAAATGGTGTTTCCAGTAGAATTTTTGCTAAACAAAATTTACATGTCTCCAAGAAGAACTGGTTGTCTTCCTCTTGGAATAAAATGATCTGTAGGCTATTCGATTCCTTTTTTTTTTTTTTTTTACAAAGTGATCTGATCTATAATTTAGTAATGCGGTCCAGAGTCACTAAGATCTGTTTGTCCTTCAGTTTGTGTACTGCCAGCATTTCTGTAAAACTGCCACTCAAGCCTCCAAGTCTCAGACAGCAGTGCCCTCTAGCAATCTTTCATTTGGAGATTGTGTGGTGATTGAGATTACCCACTGGTGAACTCTCTAGATCCTCTTGAGAGATTTTATTTTAATTTAATTTAATTTTTACTTTTCTTACTGAACAAGCAAAGGGATTTTTAATGTTTGTTGGGTGGCAGGCTTTGACTTTGAGGGATCTGTTAAAGCTGTTTACCTATGCTAAAGCATCATAAACTAAGGAAGTGGCCAGGTAATTGTCTGTACCATATTGTATATTCTTGCAAACTCTGTTTTGACCTACTAGTCACTGTTTC
The DNA here is from genome assembly GCF_028885655.2 of Pongo abelii. Lineage (NCBI taxonomy): Eukaryota > Metazoa > Chordata > Mammalia > Primates > Hominidae > Pongo > Pongo abelii. Next base: position 150,511,182 of record NC_071989.2, read on the forward strand.
ATCAGTTTTCATCTATTAAAAGAAACTGGGCCGGGCGCGGTGGCTCACGCCTGTAATCCCAGCACTTTGGGAGGCCAAGGCGGGCAGATCACGAGGTCGGGAGATCGAGACCATCCTGGCTAACACGGTGAAACCCCATCTCTACTAAAAGTACAAAAAATTAGCCGGGTGTGGTGGCAGGCACCTGTAGTCCCAGCTACTCGGGAGGCTGAGGCAGGAGACTGGCATGAACCCGGGAGGCGGAGCTTGCAGTGAGCCGAAATTGTGCCACTGCACTCCAGCCTGGGTGATAGAGTGGGACTCCGTCTCAAAAAAATATATAGAAACTGATAAAACAAATTATTTATGTTTATAATGAGTCTGGCCTCATTGCAAAAACATTCATTTAATATTCATCTGCCAATTTTCTTTTTGCTTCTGCTTGGCTTTTAGAGTTCCTCATACTTTTGTGTCGCTGTTTTCTGTGCTTTCCGAGGTCTTTCAATCTCTTATGTCTCTCAGTCTAAAGAAAAGATGTCCTTGTATCAGTTTCAGTGGTTTACTTCAAATCACAACACAAGTGAATTTATAGTTTGGAAAAATGTTGATAATATTAAAATATGTTCATTTCCTCCAGTGTGTTTGTAGTCTCTCTCCATTTCGGCAGCCTTTTAAATGCTTACGCAGTAATCTAATCAGAAAAGATACAGAAGACACCGGGCATAGTGGCGCACACCTGTTAGTCCCAGTTACTTGGGGGGCTGAGGCAGAAGGTTGGCTTGAGCCCCGGAGGTGTAGGTTGCAGTGAGCCGAGCTCGTGCCACTGTACTCCAGCCTGACTGACAGACTCTTGTCTCCAAAAAAAAGAAAAAAGAAAGAAAAGACACAGAAGAGTTTCTTGTGGCTTTTACAGTAATTTGGAGGATAGAAAAGTAAGTTATGGGCCCATATGTGAGCCCATCCAACTCTCACTTGTTGCTGAGTACCACAAAATAGTTTCTCAATAAATGTTTATTAAGCAGTAAATGTATCTCTTTAGTGTTTCTTCTTTTATTGTTAATAGTTCTTCTTTTATTGTTAATATAGGGAATTACTTGTAGTTTTTCCCAAGTTATTTTCATGAGAACCAAAACAATATACTAATACAGAAATGCCTCAAAGTATTAGATGAAAACTGCATTTAGTAAAATGCATAGGCATTATTTTGAGAGCATTTATTGCAGTCAGATATATTCCTTTCTTAAAATTAGTTTGAAACTGCATATATTATTTTAAGAGAAATATGCCCCAAATACAATCACTTTTTAGGAAAACTTGTTTTTTAAAAGTATTTGTGGTACCTGTGAGTTTATCCTTGTTTTCTAATTTTGCCATGCTCAATTGAGGTATATCATGATACTATTGGCATCCTTACTGGAAACCTTCCTTGTGCAATATCTAGTGGAATTGTTAGGGTAAACAGTAGCTTCAGGTATATTAGGAAAATTACTTGTGCACTTGGATTATGCTCTGTGTCCCAAGTTTCAGTCATTGCTGACAGCATTAAGTGTGGGATGCGCAGTAGCACTGCTTCCATTCTATTCTTTTGTTAAGAGGTTTGGAAAGAGAGACTCCTGATTTCAGGAGCTTTTAGAAAAAGCATTCCAGTTTTTTCTAGTTCTAGAGGCCTTGATAACTTTAAGAACTGAAATTTTAATGTTTATTGAATACCGTGATGTCAGTATACAGTAATCTTAAAACTATGTTAAAATGCACTTGTGTCTCCAAACATCCTGCCTTCTTTTGTGACTACATCCTTCTCTTAGCCAAAATAACAAGCTAACTAGAGTTTCAATATTCAATATCCTTCTCTGGCAGATGTTTTCTGGCAAAGGCCTTCCTGCATTTATGAATTCTCTCTCAAGAAGCAAGAGAACACCTGCAGGAAGTGAATCAAGATGCAGAACACAGAGGAATAATCACCTGCTTTAAAAAAATAAAGTACTGTTGAAAAGATCATTTCTCTCTATTTGTTCCTAGGTGTAAAATTTTAATAGTTAATGCAGAATTCTGTAATCATTGAATCATTAGTGGTTAATGTTTGAAAAAGCTCTTGCAATCAAGTCTGTGATGTATTAATAATGCCTTATATATTGTTTGTAGTCATTTTAAGTAGCATGAGCCATGTCCCTGTAGTCAGTAGGGGGCAGTCTTGCTTTATTCATCCTCCATCTCAAAATGAACTTGGAATTAAATATTTTATTGTAAGATATGTATAATGCTGGCCATTTTAAAGGGGTTTTCTCAAAAGTTAAACTTTTGTTATGACTGTGTTTTTGCACATAATCCATATTTGCTGTTCAAGTTAATCTAGAAATTTATTCAATTCTGTGTGAACACCTGGAAGCAAAACTATAGTGCAAAAATACGTTTAAGGTGTGGTCGAAAATAAGTCTTTAATTGGTAAATAATAAGCATTAATTTTTTATAGCCTGTATTCACAATTTTGCGGTACCTTATTGTACCTAAGGGATTCTAAAGGTGTTGTCACTGTGTAAAATAGAAATGACTAGGATACAAATGAAGCTTAATTACTAAAATGTAATTCTTGACACTCTTTCTATAATTATGAGTCCTTCACCCCTACCCCCACCCCCCTTATTTTCCTTTTGTCTCATGATTAGGCCAAAGTCTGGGAGTAAGGAGAGGATTAGGTACTTAGGAGCAAAGAAAGAAGTAGCTTGGAACTTTTGAGATGATCCCTAACATACTGTACTACTTGCTTTTACAATGTGTTAGCAGAAACCAGTGGGTTATAATGTAGAATGATGTGCTTTCTGCCCAAGTGGTAATTCATCTTGGTTTGCTATGTTAAAACTGTAAATACAACAGAACATTAATAAATATCTCTTGTGTAGCACCTTTTACTGTAGATTAGTGCTTAATTTCTTGGCTTGCATTTGTTGATTGCTAAGGCAATTTTTTCTAATCTTAGGGAATCATTCAGTAGATGCGATTAAAAAACTAATATTGGGTCAAATTTTTTTCTTCATTTTCAGCACAAGAAGTCCTCTTATATCCTACTAAATACATTCCTAAAAATGTATATGAACATTGGTTCTGTAAAAGATAATGGACTAAAAAAGTAGAGAGGAGTTGTAGAGATCTTAAATCATTCTGGAATTCCTAATTATGCTTCAATTTTTAGACATAATTTTAGATAATTTATTTCCAGTGTTTTGTGCATGTTCTCATTTGTTCTTTTTCTCAGTTGAATGCACCAACTGGTTTGAGTCCTGTGAGCATTCAGTCAGTTGAAATTAAAGATTCCTCATTTCTCCTGATTTCTATTCTTGTCTCGATCTTAAATTTAGAGACCAGTGGTTTTTATGATATCAGCCATTTGATTTTTTTCATTTTCTATTTAAGAAATATGAAGAAAAAATACACCAAGATGGTTAAATTACTACACAAATCAGCACCAGCACAGTCTGATAGCTGCAAATGTCCATTCATATGCTGTGTATGAATATCCAGAATCAGCATAGGAAGTCGTTTAGGATGTCAGTATATAATGCACAGAAGTGTGGGTTGTTTGAAAGCCAAACAGGAAAATTAGGAGCCTCCTGGATTGACATTTCAATGATCCCTCTAACCAGTTTATGGAGTCTTATGAATAATAGTGTAGTGTGTTCTTGTTCAGAAGTTATATTTGATAATAGAGGAGGGAGTTTTATGAAAGTTTCTTTGAAGGGTTTTTTTTTTACATTTTGAATCAGATTATACCAACAATGGAGTTTGGAAGTTTGTATGGCCTATAATGTTCTAAGTTCCAGAATGAAAGGATCTGTAACAATCTGAATAGATGTGGACACATATAGCAGAGAGAACTATGTAAATTATCTTGCAGAACAAAATAGAAGGGTCCTAAATCACATTAACTCAAACATTGTAGACTAGCTTTGTGTTTATTCTTCAGGTCCTTGTGCCTTATTTGGTTTTGTATATTCAATGAACTGAAATATTTGGAATTCCTATTTCTACGTATTTGGTGGTCCATAAGACTTTGTCAAATGTAAACCTACAGTTTGATACGCTTTAAAATACCTAGTCAAGAGGATGATTTCTCTTTAATCGTTTAAATGTTCTGAAAATTAAAATCTTTTGAGGCACATAAAGTTGGCACCATATATCATCTAGAGTCCTTACTGGTATTCAGGATGAAAGTGTTCATGCTGCATTGTTAATTCTCATTTTTCTCTCCCATGTTCTTTCTCACTTTGATAACGTTAATACTGATAATGGATAAAGGGTGAGTTTTTATAATAAATGGTTTTGGAAAGGTATTCATAGGAACCGCGGTTATTTACTTAAGGTTATGGAGTAAACTAGCTTGGACCTTGGGCTACAGGACTAGGATTCACCCATAACGACACAGTGCGCTATGTTTCTTAACTTCTTGTTGCCATTTGAAACTCTGTACTCTTATGTTTAAAGGGTTCTGTATAGCCTTTTTTTTTTTCAGAAAGTTACATTGCTTTGTATAGAAATAAAAGGCATTATTAAAATTTGCTTGTTAAAAAATGATAAGAATGAATATCTTTACTAATAGGGTCAATTTTGTTTAGAGTTTTAAAGAAACAACAGAATTTTTAGTGAAGTAAATGATTTTTTTTTCCCCTTTGCTTTCTTATTACATACTGACTTGAGCTCTGGCCCACTGAGAGTCATTATTAGTACAGATGAAATTTTGTTTGGTCTTCACTATGTGTTTTTTTTTGTTGTTATTTTTTGAGATGGAGTCTCGCCCTGTCGCCCAGGCTGGAATGCAGTGGTGCGACCTCCGCCCACTGCAACCTCCGCCTCCCAAGCGATTCTCCTGCCCCAGCCTCCCAAGTAGCTGGGATTACAGGCGTGTGCCACTACGCCCAGCTAATTTTTATATTTTTAGTAGAGACAGGGTTTCACTATGTTGGTCAGGCTGGTCTCGAGCTCTTGACCTCGTGATCCGCCCGCCTCGGCCTCCCAAAGTGCTGGGATTACAGGTGTGAGCCACCGCGCCCAGCCTTCACTGTGTTCTTATACTAAAATATACTCTACTTAGCTATAAATGGTTTACATTCAAAGGAAGAAGTAAGATAACTACTGAAGTAGAGTATGAGGACCAATAGAAGTGATATTTCAATTTGAGTGATTGCCTGAGGGGCAAGATTCTGGGGTGAGAATCAACAAAACTAGACCCTAACAAAACTAGACACCTGGCCTCAGGCTTTACATCCAGTCCAATGCCCTCTTCCCATTGTCCCAACCTTCTGGAGGGTTGGCGTGTAAACATTGACATAAAATGAAAAAAATCATTTGGCCGTGCTTCTTGTAAACATCAGTAATCTAATTTTAACTTAAAACATGCTAAGAATAGACATGGAATTGTACATTTATATAAAGTAGGAGGATGTGTGTTTGTATAGATAGATGGGCAGATTTTTTTTTTTTTTTTTGAGACAGGGTCTCGCTCTGTCGCCCAGACTTAAGTACAAAGTCGTGATCTCGGCTCACTGCAACCTCCACCTTCCAGGCTCAAGCCCTCCCACCTCAGCCTCCCCAAGTAGCTGGGACTACAGGCACATGCCACCACACCCAGTTAATTTTTGTATTTTTAGTAGAGACAGGGTTTTGCCATGTTGCCCAGACTGGTCTTGAACTCCTGGGCTCAAGCAATCCGAAGTGCTGGAGTTACAGGCGTGAGCCACCTCACCTGGCCAGTAGGACGGTATATTTTATGAAAAAGTAATTGTGACCCCTATTACCTACCTGAATCTGGTTCTTGGTTAAACCTCAGTGGTGAATATAGGTTAATCATGTGCAAAATGTATAATAATTTTCAGGTTCTGTGGGTGGTTCAGCTGTTTAGAAGATTTTCACCTCTCAGGCTTTTAGAATATGATTTGAGGAATGATGAGGGTCATAACAGAAGGCAAAATATGCTTCCATAGATGGTTTATATATTAAAAAAAGTTTTTTTTTTTTTGCATATTTTAAAGCCTAAATAGTGTTTCTAGCCTATAAGATGGATAAGGTGGATTGGGTGAGAGCATTTGTTAAAGCAGTAGTACAGTACTCTTGCATCTCCTTTTCCCTTTTGCATATACCTGTACACGTTTGTGTATGTGTATAATTGTGTTCTTTTAGACTACCTACAGAAAGTGCCCTTTGACAAGTAGCCTCTGCATATTGGTTCTTTGTAGGCTCTACTGTTAACGTGGAAGACATCTCAAAGAAATACACTGGGAATTCCCAAAGGGGAGAGTAAGTTTAGGTTGAAAGTGAGAGGTGTTCAGGAGGAAATGATGGTTGTAGAAATTGATTTTGTATCATCTCCATTCTAAAAAGAAGCTATTTTATAACCCAGTTTATTGTATCACCTACAACTTTATGGCCTATAGAAAGAACTGCTCTTATGTAAAGTATATGAATTGAGAGCTGTCCTCCTGAAGCCAGTTTCCCTGACTATGAAAGCTGAAATAGTCCATCTACTGCATGGCATTTTAATCCCCTCAGTCCTCCATTATTCTCAGAATTTTCCGCTTATAGGATAAATACATTACTCAAAGTTTTTGTGTTAATTTTTATACCTGTTTTTACTTAAAACCTGTTTCTTTTTTTCTTTACCAAAAAGTATTGTCTTCTGATTTTGAGAGTTTTAATTCTTAAGTTTTTCAGTTGATGAATTAATAAAATGTAAATGCACATCTCTTAAACCTGAATACAGAACATATGAATATAGAGGATTCTCTTACATTTATGCAGGATTTTACCTAGGTCAGAAACTGAGATGCAATTGTATGAAATAGATGTCGTCCAACTTGCTTTGTATGTTGTTCGTTCTGCTCTAAAAACAGTAATTTTAATCATTTATGTAGGAAATAAATGTTTCACAGACTTTTCCCCATTCATTAGTGATTGCGGATTCATAGACATCAAAACTGAGAAAAGTGGTTTCCTCTAAGTCTTAACAAAGATTAGTGCTGGAGCTCTGGGAAGATGGCAGTATTCATTGTTATTCTTCAGTTGTCTGGAAGGTTCGCAAGTGATATACGCAGCCTGGGAAACAAGAAAATAGGTCAAAAATCTAAAAGAAATCTCTAAAATAGAGAAGATGATTTCCCTGACAAAGCATTATTAGAAAAAGTATAAAACTAAGGAAGTTCTGCCTTCTGGTTATGAAACCCAGCCTGATTCTAATGAAATTCAACCAAAATGCCAAAGCTAGAGTGATTTTCACCTTGCATAGTTGGGTTTGCGTTCGTGTCTGCTGCTGAGAGCTGCTTTGCCTCCCACTTCCCCTCCCCCATTTAAGCCAGATACTTCCTGAGCCAAGTTGGAGAGGATTGGAGCAACCTATCATCATAACTGGGCTAGAGTTACTCTTGATGAAACATCCCTCTTTTCATTTGCAGAACTGTCAGAAATGCCTAAAATGCTACTTAAGTGAGGTTTTAGAAAGAATTTTGCCATCTGCTTCCTGATTCCCCATCTTTATTTTGACAGAACATTTCATAGGCCATATTTGGCAGTTCTTCTGTTTGGATGTCATTTTAATATGTTGCTTTTTTCTCTGATTATCAACACTGAGGATTTTCATGTATATGATTTATTTCCAGTTTATATTTTAACAGATTGCAGATAAATCAGTGATTGCAGAGAAATCAGATGGATCAACATTTTCACTATTACTTTTTATGTATTTTTTACTATTTATTTATTACTAGTATGCTTTGGTACTATATAGTTGATGAAAATAGTGGGCACTGGTGACCTGAAGAAGCAAAATTAGCAGTCCATATTTTTATAGGTTTGACTCAGTGACTCTTAAGCCCTAGATCTGTATACGCATGGTCATGTGTAGGACAAAAATCATCTTTTTTCCTCTTTTTGGTTAATTATATATTTTGTCCCTGAGACTGTGAAGTGAGTTGAATCTGTATAACCTGTTTTTGTCCGTAAGCTCTTCTCTGGTTTAGCAGTCCTCTAGATTTAGGTATTGGACTTATATATATTTTTCCAATATCCACCTCATTGAATTATAGACTTAGTTCCTACAGCAGTTCCACAGAGCTTCCAAATAAGGGTAAGGATAATGGCTAAGTAAGTACTTATCTCTCATCACTTCCATAGAAGAAGGTTGAGTGCAGTACATTTGTATCTACACTTTATAAATTATGAACTAGTTTTTCATCAAAAAATTTCATGGATGCCAGGCACGGTGGCTCTCGCCTGTAATCCCAATACTTTGGGAGGCCAAGGTGGGCAGATCACCTGAGGTCAGGAGTTCGAGACCAGCCTGGCCAACATGGCGAAACCTCGGCTCTACTAAAAATACAAAAATTAGCCGGGTGTGGTGGTGCGTGCCTGTAATCCCCAGCTACTTGGGAGGTGAGGCAGGAGAATCACTTGAACTCAGAGGCGGAGGTTGCAGTGAGCCAAGATGATGTCACTCCAGCCTGGACAACAGAGTGAGACTCCATCTTAAAAAAAAACAAAACATTGGGTAAGATTAAGAATTATTTTGTCTTTATATAGGTCTCAAAGCTCATGGCCACAGTATTTTCCTCTTCAGAATGGCAGGACTGTGGGAAGGAATGTGCATTCAGAGCAACGGGGAAAGGCTATAGGAAATTAATTTCTAACTATTTGGCTGAGTGATTGTGGACTCTTCCTTGGAAGTCTTTAAACATAGAATAGATCCTCCTATTTGGAATGACTTAAGGGTAAAGGAAAAGGAATGGATTAGCAGGCGCCTTAAAGACCCCAAGAGCTCTAGAGATTTGTATGTGGCCCACGTCAGTGACAGACGGAACAGTAAGTTCAATAGATGTCATGTCTGCCGTTCCCAGGCTATGCTTCCTTTAATGTAGTGACCTTCTGGGAGCATTGTCCTCAATTGTCTGCAAGAGGGAAAGGAGTACATCTAAATTTCTGGTAAACTTAATTTGGGTGGCTTATTACCTACTGTTACGTATCTTTTAAAGATCCGGTGATCTAAAAAAGCTGTGCTTTGCCCAAAATTCCAAAATGAGAAAACCATAAAAACCACCCTCTAGTTTCTGGAGCCGTTTTCAAACCTGTGTTGATTCTGAAGGAATTTCATTTATGTAGCATTTTCTCATGTTAACAGTCCTTCCCCTAAGGAACTATGGGTAGAGGAAAGAAGATGAGGTGGTAAGGAGGCACCAGAGGAGATGAAGCCTGATTTGTTTAGAAAGGACCGATGGAGGAGTGTAGCAGATCAGTTCCTTTTGTTCTTTGCTCCTGCTTTAATCCTTCAGACCCACAGGACAAGACTGCCAGCTAATTGCAAGGAGCCCGTAAAAGAGAATTGGCCTAAATTGAAGAATAAATTTAAGAATGAATATATATATTTTTTAATTCTTCCTTTATTTGGGTCACTTTGCTTTACATATGTTTATGTCTCCAAAAAGTGGTTGGATACCCTCTTGAGAGGTTTTCTTTACAAAAAAGAAAGAAAAAAAATCTGAAATTCCAAAGCTTCTTTCCCTGCCATTGTAGCACTTAGGCAAAAGCATGAAGAACTAAATCCACTAGACTGTAGTTTAAACTTGAAAAAACAAAAACAAAAAACCCCAAAAAGACTATAATGTACTTTAGAGTGGCATTTTTATACAAGTGACTCATTGCTAGAAGTATATTGACCATTTTAAAGTGCAATCTGATCTTTCATGAGTAGACATTTAAATTCTCTGAGTACAGACACTGTACTTGGGACAAATTATTATATTTGTACCTTGGTGCCAATCTTAATCATGTCCTCATTGGGTGCTTATTTTCAAATACCTGATCCTTCTAAAAACAGTATACTAAAACCTGTCGTTAAACATATATCAAGTTTAATAGCAAGCCATGGATACTTTTTACTGCCTTTTATTTATTGCTGGGTGTATTTTATTAGAAGGAAAGGTAAGTAAATGTGTTTTGCAGAAAATACGTAGTATAAGTCAGCTCCAGTAGCAGTTATTATTTTTTAACTAGATGGTGGAGCATTTACACACTTAGTTTATTAGTGACCTTCCCATAAAATTTTTAGGAACACAGGGCCAAACAGAGGTCATAAGTTTATCCACGCCAGCCCACTTTGGTGACATCAGACTGCTGAAGAGAAGCCAAGAAACGTTCCCTACATCTTCAAATTCTATGTGTCCTTGGCTTTGCCTCCATTCATAGTATTTTATTCCCCTCAGAAAGAATTGCAGATGGAATTTGTATAATCACCTGTGTTAGAAGTGATGATCTACTTTGAAAAATATGGTTTTTATATATTATAAATAATTGTGCTCTGCCTTCTTGCATATAGTTGCTTTGGCCTTTGTTTGATAAAAACTATCTTATTAGCCAATTATGACAAACATGACCTTATGCTGGATATAGTATATACAAAGGTTTGTACAAGACAACCCCTGAACACAAGGAGGTTGTAGTCTGGGAGGAGACTGGTAGGAGACAAAGTGCTTTCCTGTCCAAGAAATCTTAATATGTAATGTTTTTCTGCTTTGTTTGCATAGTGATGGAAGAAGCTTTTTAGACTTTTCAAGCTTGCTGCTAACTTAATTTTCACCAGAAGGGCACTTTTAAAGATGTTCATAAAACCAAATGCCCTCAAAGGAGAGATTACTGCCACTTGAAGAGGCCACCCTCAAAAGGGCCAAAAGGATGGAGGGGGAACATCTCAGGGTGCTATGTGGCCAGGACCTAGAAAACCGGCTGCCAAGGGGACTTGTGACTGTTAGCCTAGGGCTTGAGCCCTCCCTCCCCATTTACTGGCTGTGTAATCTTGGGTCATTTGCATGTCCCATCCAAGCTTTGGTTTTCTAATCGTGTGCTGGAATATTTTCTCACAGGGCCATTTTTAGGGAGGTAAAGTGCCCAGCATCTAGCAAACAGCTCTTCACAGCTGATCAGCTATAGTATTGGGTCTAAGGGCAGGACATGAAAAGCCCAAACCTATAATTCAAACCAAGGGAATTCATTTCCTTCTCAGGACCATATAGCTGTCATACACCCTGCCTTTCCTCATTCCTTCTTTCCTAAATGTTGTCATTAGGCCATCCCTGATAAATCAGATCGTTCTTATCCTCCTAAATTCCTGCAGCCCAGATGAGAATATGATTTACTATTGCTTTTCTGGTAATATTATCATACGTTTATGTAGCAACTTACATACATGTTCATTTGATCTTCACAGATTACTACAAAAAGGGATTATTCTGCGTTCTTTACCACCAAGCAACCAAAGCCTCCCTCCCCCGGCAAATAATTTTCCAACAGTCACTAACATCAAAACACTCTATAAATTCAATAAACTTTGATTCTCATTTCCTTTTCTGAGTTCTATAGGCTGAAACTCTGGCCTCTTTTTTGCTTACTCCATGTATTACATTACAAGACTTGCCATATACTCTCTTTGTATGGATTTAGGTCTTCAAAGCAGCCTTTGAACTTCTTATCCTTTGCTTTGTTTCTTTCTGCACTGGCCTTACATTCTCTGCTCTTTTCCCTGCCCTTTCCATGTCTTCTTTGCTGCCCTCTCCACACCTCCCCCTCCCCTACGTTTCCAGTGCTGCTTAGATCACTCTTGTTACTTCTCTGTCCTAAATTCCTACACAGGTGTAGATAGGGCCATTTTCTCAGTGGCCACTTTCCCTTTCCTTTCTCCAAATCTTACCCTGGGCCATTTGAACCCTAGTTACTTCTTTTTTTTGTTTTGTTTTTTTTGTTTGTTTGTTTTGAGACAAAGTCTCACTCTTGTCCCCAGGCTGGAGTGCAATGGCATGATCTTGGCTCACTGCAACCTCTGCCTCCTGGGTTCAAGTGGTTCTCCTGCCTCAGCCTCCCGAGTAGCTGGGATTACAGGTGCGTGCCACCATGCCCGGCTAACTTTTGTATTTTTAGTAGAGACGGGGTTTCACCATGTTGGTGAGGCTGGTCTCGAACTCTTGACCTCAGGTGATCCGCCCGCCTCGGCCTCCCAAAGTGCTAGGATTACAGGCGTGAGCTACCGCGCCCGGCCTAACCCTAGTTGCTTTCTATCTTCCCATTCCATCTAGCCGCATCCAACAAGAAAACCACATGCCTGCTTTCTCTTCCTGAAGCTCTCCAAGGAACGTTCCTGAATGCCCCTGGATAGATGGTTCCAGCCTGTGTCTGTGCCCCCCCAACCCAGTCCTGCCAATCCAAGCCTGCCCACATAGGGCCTGCCTGTTTTCCCCTTTATTGGGGGATCTGGGGAGCTTTTCACAGTGGTGGCATTTGTCACAGTGTTCACAGGCTCACCTCTTCATGCCCCTTCAGCACTAGTTTGGCTTGGCCATTAAACAGAAAGCATTGGGGTGTCCTCTGCTCTTTGTTCTCTCTCACTATATAGATCACCTCCAATGGCATCTGCATGAATCTATGACAACTCCCAGGCCTCCATGGAGAAGCACCTGGCTAGTCCCAAATTTCATAATCCTTCTGATGCTTCTGAATTACCTTCCACAAAACACTAGGATTCTATAAACTTTTAATTGGAGTTTTATCTTTTAAAAACAGCCTTAATCATGTAATAAAATGTATTTTCAAATATGTGTTCAATTGTGTGGTTATTTGTGCTCTCATTTACAGACATGAACAAATACTAAATATACAAATAAATTTACTCACAGTATTTGGGATCTCAGATTTTGTTTTACAAAAAGGGTTCTGCAGCTGAAAAAAATGGCTTGAAAACCACTGCCCTAAGTAAACACTCAACTCATCTCTTACTTTGCCTAAAACTGTTAGACCGTTATACATTTTTTTTCCTCCGTCAATCTTACAGGGGTTTCAAAATGCCCTGATTTTGCAAAACTTATAAGCACATCTAAAAAGTCACTTTCTAAGCCTACTATCTCCAAAAATCAACTGTTTGTTCTTTTTCAGACTTGTTTTTGTGAATTTATTATTTTTACATAGGTAGTACTAGCATACTGGTACAGCCCAGTGAGATGAGGTCTCTTAAGCCATTCTGTTTATATCAGATGTTAAATTTTTTAAGTAGTCTTTGCTGCACTGTAGATTATCTTGTCTTTTTCTGCTTTTCAGCTCGTTCTGAAAAATGCCTCATGATGTTTTTGTTTTTTGAGACTGAGTTTCATTCACTCTTGTCACCCAGGCTGGAATGCAATGGTGCCTTCCTGGCTCACTGCAACCTCCACTTCCCGGGTTCAAGTGACTCTTCTGCCTCAGTCTCCCGTGTAGCTGGGATTATAGACGCCCGTCACCACACTCGGCTAATTTTTATATGTTTAGTAGAGACGGAGCTTCACCATTTTGGCCAGGCTGGTCTCGAACTCCTGACCTCAAGTGATCCGCCCTCCTCGGCCTCCCAAAGTGCTGGGATTACAGGTGTGAGCCACCACAACTAGCCTCGATGATGGTGTTTTTTTGTTTTTTTGTTTTTTTTTTTGAGATGGAGCCTCGCTTTGTCGCCCAGGCTGGAGTGCAGTGGCGCAATCTCGGCTCACTGCAAGCTCCGCCTCCCGGGTTCACGCCATTCTTCTGCCTCAGCCTCCTGAGTAGCTGGGACTACAGGCGCCCACCACCGCACCCGGCTAATTTTTTGTATTTTTAGTAGAGACGGGGTTTCACCGTGGTCTCAATCTCCCGACCTCATGATCTGCCCGCCGCGGCCTCCCAAAGTGCTGGGATTACAGGCTTGAGCCACCGCGCCCAGCTGATGATGGTGTTTTTAAAGCCAACTTCTAATACCTCTTTTTTCCATTGCTTCATTGCTAAGAGGAATAATTAGACTTTTGCAACAATTATGACAAAGGCGTCCTATACCCTTGGTCTTCTTTCATCCATAGGGCATCCAAAAGAGACCTGGTTTCTCTGTTGATTGGAAGTTCACATCAAATTCCTTGATCCTGGGATTAAACCTACAGTAAACATGTATGTTTTTGTGTTGCAGATGCGTATCATAGATGGACAGTAATGAATACCATTTATTGAGCATTTATCATGTGTGAAGTACTCTGCTTTCTTCTTCACAGGTACATTTAATCATCTCCCCAACCCTTTGAGGTAGGGAGTACTGTGATCCTTGTTTTATACTTTAAAAAAAATGGAGACTCATGTTAACTGACTTGCCCCTTACAATTCTTAAGTGGGGAGGCTGGGATTAATTTGGTTTGTGTTGTTAGAGGATGAACTCTTTAACAATAGAACACTCATCATCTTTCCTGTGTGTGCACTTGCTTCCATTTTCCATTTCTTTTTATTCTCCTGTCCCTTCTTGATCTACACTTTAACACATTCCTTTCTCTTCCCACAGGATTCCCTTTATTGAAGGTGGGAATGGGGGGGATTCTGGACTGCAGGCACAGGACATCTGCCCTCCCACAGCAGCCTGAGATGTTTTCTTGTTTGTGCATGTTCCCCATGAAGTGGGCTCCTACCCCTCCATCAGTGTGCCTCCCCACCTCACCTGGAGCATGGCTTCAGTGCCCCCACCGCCACCCCCAGCTTGTACTGCAGGGTTTTTTTTTTTATCCTTTCTCTAAGCCAGTGAGATAGGCACAGCTGATAGTATGAATCTTTCTAGCTAAGAGTCAGATCAAGTGCTGGACAGAGACATGGCAAGTTCTCTCAATTAAGCAAAATGGTATCTCGAGACAGGATTTCAATTCTAATTTCATATTAATAGCTTACATTTATTCAACATTTATTGTGTTCAAGTGCTGCTACAGTCCTTTTCACGCAGAATCGCTTAACCCTCCAGAATTGAACAGCAACAGCGCTATTATCCCTATTTTACACTAAAGGAGCTGGCTCCCAGAGAGATGCAGTAACGGGTCAGGTCACACGGTGGACGGAGCAAGAATCCAAATCAAGGCATTCTTGACCACTAACCAATACTTCTTCCCCTACCATCATCCCTGCCCCCTCCCCTTTTTATTTTACAAAGTTAACCCATGTTTATTATGGAACATCTTAACTCTGATTTTTAGAAATCTGCCTTCTGTCAATAGCGCAAAATAGAGTGTTTCATTAGCCTCTTAAAATGCCAGCAATTGTAATGTATACAGATGTGAACCTTCATGGGAAGAGCGTGTCTTTATGTTAGAGAAGAGTGACTAAGGCTGCCCAGTTGAGGTCATATATATTGAGTTATCTGTAGGAAATATTCATTTAGATTTGAGAAGTCATGATTGTTATTAGTCTCATCCTTTAAATTTAACTTTTATTTTTTATACTCAATATTTAGATCAAAATCTGTTGCAAATCTGAAAGAAAGCTATAATCATTTACTGTTATTCAATATACCTTTCTAGTAGCCTTATACATAAATGCTCGAATCTAGTCCTTCTCACACTTTAATATGCATACAAACTACCTGGGAAGCTTAATAAAATGCAGGTTCTAGTTTAGGAGGTCTAGGCTGGGGCTTGTGATTCTGCATTTGTAAAAACTTCCCAGGTGATGACCAAACTGCCTGGCCAGAATCAAATTTTCATGAGCAAGTCTCTAATCCACATTAATAGTCAAGAAAAAAAACCACTAAATTCAAATGTACAGCTTTACAGGCTGGGCCTGATGGCCCACATCTGTAATCCCAGCACTTTGGGAGGCTGAGGTGGGCAGATCACCCGAGGTCAGGAGTTCGAAACCAGCTCGGCCAACATGGTGAAACCCCATCTCTACTAAAAATACAAAAATTAGCTGGGCATGGTGGCACACGTTTGTAGTCCCAGCTACTTGGGAGGCTCAGGCAGGAGAAACTTGAACCCAGGAGGTGGAGGTTGCAGTGAGTAGAGATCACATCACTGCACTCCAAAGTGAGACTCATCTCAAAAAAAAAAAAAAAAAAAAAAAAAAAAAGAACTTTACAAACACTACTTACAGAATAAGCCAAAACTCAAATGGTCATGTAAACATAAAAATAAAAAAAAACCTTATCCTCAGGCTCCAAAGCAGTCTGATTTTCTTGGATTTTCTTTGGGCTTGATTTTAACTTCCTTTCTGATGGCATCAGTGCATGCAGGAAAACACATCAGCTTTCCCTTCCTTTGTGAGTTGAGTCCTCTGTCTCTTACTAGTGTGATGGGTGGGTCATGGCTTTGGTTAGCACACATGTCCTGCTTGAACGATCTCGATCTACAGTGCATTTTCTAGAAAATTTTTTCTAGGCCAGGCACAGTGGCTCACGCCTGTAATCCCAGCACTTTGGGAGGCAGAGGCGGGCGGATCACGAGGTCAGGAGATCGAGACCATCCTGGCTAACACGGTGAAACCCCGTCTCTACTAAAAATACAAAAAAAATTAGCCGGGCGTAGTGGCGGGCGCCTGTAGTCCCAGCTACTCGGGAGGCTGAGGCAGAATGGCGTGAACCCGGGAGGCGGAGCTTGCAGTGAGCCGAGATTGCGCCACTGCACTCCAGCCTGGGCGACAGAGCCAGACTCCGTCTCAAAAAAAAAAAAAAAAAAAGAAAAGAAAAGAAAAAGAAAAATTTTTCTAAATCTCCATTGTTAAGAGATCACTGTGAGGTAGGGTAGGGAGTGTGGGGAAAGATTCGGACCCCCGAGGTTGAAGATCAGCTTGGTCTTGCCTGTGTGCATGTATCTGATAAAATGCGGGAAAAGTTTGTCTCTTCCCTACCCTCACTTCCACCCACTGTGAGGCATGCTCATGTCCAGATTGGGCTCAGGATGGCAGTTGTGGATGCTCAGAGCACAAAAGGCTTCTTGTTTGCCCAAGGGTCTATCAGTGTTTAAATAGAACTGGCGGAAGCACAAGTACACCATATCAGCAGCTTATCAGGGACCATGGTTTTCCATGTACATTTGCTAGGCACTTCAGTTTACCCAACTCCATCAGCGCTGCGTTAAATTGCAAGGCTGGGCTGTACTACGCTGAGCCAGGGCAGGGAGAACAAGCCAGTTACTGGGGATGAGGGTGTCGGGGGGCCCTCAAGACCTTATTTGCATTCTGCCCACATAGAGAATAAAGCTGTGATAGCCTGTGTACTAAGAAGCACCCAAAGAGAACCAGTCAGGCTTAGGAATGCACCCGGAAGGTGGGATGAGTCCAGGCCTCCCTATGGTGGAAGTAGTTGGAGATACCTCTTGTTACCCTGGTTTTCCATCTTAGTTTACCAGGTCTATAGTCAGTGCAGGTTATGGTTAAAGGAGGTGTCAATTGGGGGCCTGTTAATGTCTTAAAATTGTATGCAATTTTGGGGTTTGCAAATGTGTCTGCATGCATATTTCTCTGGGAGCTGACCTATGAATCAAAGGACTAAATGTTCTTGTAGTATTTGGGCTGCATCTTCTTTGAGGGTAATCTTCAGGGCAGATACATGGGTAGCCTACTTTAGAAATGAGGCCTTTGCAATTATAATCACTCCTACTTTCTAAGCACTTGCTATATGCCAGGTGCTGTGCTAAATACTTTATAAATGTTATCACATTTAATTCTCAGAAAATCTTATAAGATAGGAATTTTTATTTCTAAAAGAGTTATAATTTGCCCATGATCACAGAGCTAAGTAAATGATAGAGCTATGATCAGAACTTCAACTTTCTGATTCCATGTCTGTTAGTTAGCACTGTGGAAGGCTGTCTTTGGCGTTTTAATATACTTATTCAAGCGTTTCATATACATTGGTTAATTTGTCTAACTGGCACAGAGTGGGATGGGTGGCTCTTTTTCCTAAACTGTAGCCATCTTTTCCCCAAAGTGTAGCCTTCATGAATTTTGCCCTATTTATATATCACCTATGCTATTAAGTTACCTACCATTTAAAATTTTTAATTAAATGTGTTATTTCTTATCCTCATTCCTAAATAATAGCCACGGAAAAACCATTGATGTGCTAATTTTTTTTCCTGAATACACACTAAAATAACTACATAACCATTAAGATGAAAAATGCATTAGCCAGGTGCGGTGGTGTGTGCCTGTAGCCTCAGCTACTCGGGTGGTGGAGGAGAAGAATCGCTTGAACCTGGAAGGCGGAGGTTGCAGTGAGCCGAGATTGCGCCGCTGTACTCCAACCTGGGCAACAGAGGGAGACTCCATCTCAAAAAAAAAAAAAAAAAGCTATGTTTTAATACTACTTAATATCATGTAGAGTGCCATCAGTGTATTGGTGCCGTGCTTTAAAAAACCCTAATGTATGATTTAAAGACTACATGTCTATATTGCAGTAGAATTGTGGGTAAACTAAAATACCACCTCATGCCACCCACCCCAGGCAGCCCTTCTGGCACAGTGACAGGCTAGGGTCATGGAGAGTGGTGCTAAGAGCATCAGAGAGGAGGCTGGGTTTGACTCCAGGGAAGGCACTCTTACGGTGGAGGCCATGCCCTGTATCTTTCAGGACCTGTTTTAGTTGCTCTAATGAGGCAATGATGCCAAGAAAAAGAATGTTGCTTAGCTCTCCTTGAGGGGGTTGAAGGATTCCAGTGACTGGGGCAAGAATCTGTGCTCTGTGTGCTCTTGCTGAAAGGATATTGCTGGGATATTGAGGGTTGTGGATGAAATAACCTTCCAGGGGCAGAATTGTGCAGTAAGGTCCCTCAGCCTAGGATGAAAAAGGCCTCTAACGAAAAGCCCACTTGTTCATGTTTCCATTTTAACTAAATGTTCCTCTCTAAATTCCATACCTTCTGGGGCATAAGCTGAAGGAAAATTTGGAATCTTATTGTCTGAAATTGTATATGCATTTGACCTATATTGCTATGTCTTTAATAAAAGCATCTGAGGAATAGTTCCTAATTTATTGACCTCACTGTTATTCCAAAATATGCTAAGACCCTCAGTAACGAAGCATCCTCATTATCCTCCCCAATAAAATTGCATTTTACATATTAAACTTTCTAATCTTGGACCTTAACCAACTTTATAATTTGACAATCCCTCTAACCAGCAAGTTAGTTAAAGAAGAGCAACATACTCATGCTCTGGAGAATAGAATCCTGGAGTCTGTCTTCTTTCACTTGCCTGGGTAAATCGGAGAGTGGGAAAGGTTATTTTTGAGCACCAGCTGTAGTAGGATCTCTCTGATTAGGGCCACCTGTATCAGAAAAGTGACATTTGTCTGCGGTGCAGCTAAGCTGGTGTCTTGATAGTCCCAGAGACAGCTATTGCCTCCCTATAGTCTGTTACTATTTCACTAAGAAAAAAAATGGAAAAAAGAAAAAGGAAAAAAGTCTGCTTTTGGACTGGGCTGGGTGGGCTGGGCCAGGCATTTAGCATTCCGACTGTCCTCATGCTTGTGTTCAGCAGTGGCTGACCCATGACACTCTTCTGGGGACTGCAATAGTGCGGTCCAGAAAACAAAATTCCAACTCTGTCTGGTGCAGTTCTAATCTTCCCCTATTGTCAGGAATGACAATATGACACGGTCTGGCCAAGAACTCCCAGATATGGTGCTTTTAACTCCCAGATACGTGGCTGGGCACGGTGGCTCACGCCTGTAATCCCAGCACTTTGAGAGGCCAAGGCAGGCGGATCACCTGAGGTCAGGAGTTCAATACCAGCCTGACCAACATGGAGAAACCCCATCTCTACTAAAAATACAAAATTAGCCAGGTGTGATGGCGCATGCCTGTAATCCCAGCAACTCGGGAGGCTGAGGCAGGAGAATTGCTTGAAGCCGGGAGGCAGAGGTTGCAGTGAGCCAAGATTGCGCCATTGCACTCCAGCCTGGGTAACAAGAGAGAAACTCCGTCTTAAAAACAAAAAATAAAAGAAGTCTCTCGCCAGCTTTCAACTTCATATCCCATTCTCCACAGCAGCCCCTCCTCCCTGCAGGAGCTGTGGCTGGAGTTTACAGGAACATCAGGCACAAATGGAATGCTGCCAGTCGCAGGAGATTCCTAGGGAGATAAAAAGCACATCTTTGACCACTTCTTTACCAAACAGACCCAACATGTGTAATTAAAGGCCCTGGGACTCTGCTGGAAATAGGTTTAAACTTGAGGTAATCCCTTCTGGCACTTCCTCTTCCTAATAACCATCAACAAAAATCAAACAAATCCACCTGGCTCCAGTCGGTAAGTCTGCAACCAGCAAAGGTCACAGGAGGAGCGATAAGAGAAGAAAGCGGCCACAAACAGAGTTACTGGAAACACATGTTGTGACGTGTTAGAGAACGACTCCTGCCAGGACCATCCTGGCCCTGAGAAGGGCCCGCTCTGCTGTCTAGAAACTCATTCTCTTCCTCGGAGAAAGAATGCCAGCACGACATGGGAGACGAAGCATGACTTCGGGGAGTTCATTGGTGCAGCGTGCCTTGGTCTTTCTCTCTGTGAGATGTGACTCAAGCCAAAGAAGACGTGGGGGGAGAGGCAAGCCTTAATGTTCTTCTAGAGTTAATTGCCCCCATCTCTAAAAGTAATGCATGGCCATTATTGAAAATACTGACAGGCAAAATGAATAAAATAATTATCCCTAACTCCACCATGCACTGATTACCCCTGTGAACATTTTGGTGTATCTATTTCTAGTCTGTTTTCAGTGCCTGCATATGTATACAGGTAGAAAATAGATAAACACACATGCAGGGGAAATTTTTTTTTTTTGACTTTTAAATTGCATTTCACTGTCTCATTAGTCAATTTGGGCTGTCATAACAAAATACCACAGACTGGGTGCCTTAAGCAACAGAAAGTTATTTTCTCACAGTTCTGGAGGCTGAGAAGTCCAAGATCAAGGTGCCAGCCGATGTGGCTCCCGGTGAGGCCTCTCTTCCTGGCTTGCAGATGGCGGCCTTCTCACAGAGAAGAGAGAGAGAGCTCTGATGTGTCTTCCTCTCCTTATAAGGGCACTAACCCTACGGGATTAGGATCCCAGCTCGTTTAACCTTTATCCCCTTCTCACAGGCTCTGTCTCCAATTACAGTCACGTTGAGGGGGCCTGGGCTTCAACACATGAATTTGGGGGCTGCAATTCAGTCCAGAGCACCTGTGCAAACTCTTTTGACTCTGCTTTTTGTTTCACTCCACTTGTCTTGAACATCTTTTTTCCTAGTCTCTAGTCACATCGTTTTAAGTTGGCTCAGTCATATTCCATCACCTGACTGTACCATCATTAAATAATCTGTGATTAATGTCCCCCTCCCCTCCCCATTAAGTTATGTTGTGGAAATATCTTGATTATTGCGGCAAGCGAGTTTTTAGCCGAATGGGCAGATGTCAGCTCGTTTGAGCCTGCTCAGATGAGCTCAACAGCTTTCAATGGGGAGAAGACTTTGAGTTTCTAGGTGACAGCTGAATCCTCATTGGGTGAATCCTTACTGGTGGCCCATGCCCGAGGCACCTTGAGGACAACATGGAAAGCAACTCAGGAGTAAGGGTGAATTAGGTTCCTCTCTGGTGCTGAGAAGATGTTGGCTGTGGAAGCAGAGGAAGTGAATCAGGATCATATGGCTGTGGAATGGCAGTTTGCTGAGGGCAGTGAAGTATAGACAGAAGGACAGTTTTAAAGAACAGGAAGTCTTCATTCCCTTCTGGTTGTCTTTGGTCATCTGGGCCCTGATGGTGGAGCCATGCCAGATAGAGGGGTTATGATGCTAAAATCTAGTAGGATTACTGGTGAACTTGGCCCTAGGGTTCAGCAGGCTACCTAACATTTGTTCCCTCCATGTGTTCTCCATCTGTGACGTTTGTAGCAGGGAATTGCAATTAGGGAAAGCTGTAAAGTCAGGACAAACAGAAGAAACCTAGCAGTGAGCATGAAGTGAGCGCCTCCTAGGTGTGAGGCTGGTACCTGTTACCATCTTCATTTTCCAGCAGGGGTCCCCATGTGTAGGAATGTTGAGTCACTTGTTCAGGGCCATACAGCTGAGCCAGGTAGAGCTGGGGTTCCATCCCATGTTTAACCACAGAACCTGCCCCAAACCATTGTGCAATACTGCCGCATTCTGAAGCATGTGTAAAAGCTTTCCAGTTGGGCAGGTCTGTATATAAGACTCAGTTAGTTAAAAGATAAAATAAGGTCATTGTCAAAAAAAAAAAAAAAAAAAGTCACTATTTAGTGGTATTTAGACAACTATCTTTGCCAAAAGCTGGTGGGGGTGAGGGAACGTGTGAGAGCAGGTCCTGGAAGCATCCTTGATCATTGTCAGAACAGTTTTGTATGAATTCATACAATAAAAAATAGAACTAATGGGGTACATTAAGTGTTTGTATCTTGGGGTAAGACACAACTTCGAAAGTTTATTATTTTGAACTGACTTTCTCAGTTTGAATGTCTTGAATGAATATTGTAGGGAAGAAAAGGGATAAGGAAAGAAAAGGGATATATATTCCTCACCTATCTCGAGGTTTATGGCCAACGCCCCTATAACAAAAGACAGATTAACAATAGAAAAACAACGAATGTGTTTAACCAAAGTTTTGCGTGACACATGAGCATTCAAATATGAAGACCTGGCCGGGTGCAGTAATCCTAGCACTTTGGGAGGCTGAGGCAGGCAGACCACCTGAGGTTGGGAGTTTGAGACCAGCCTGACCAACATGGAGAAACCCCGTATCTACTAAAAATACAAAATTAGCCTGGCATGGTGGCGGGTGCCTGTAGTCCCAGCTACTCAGGAGGCTGAGGCAGGAGAATCACTTGAACCTGGGAGGTGGAGGTTGCAGTGAGCCAAGATTGCACCATTCTAGCCTGGGCAACAAAAGTGAAACTCCATCTCAAAAAAAAAAAAAGGAAGAAAGAAATGAAGACCCGACCCAGGGAAAACTGTATTTTTATTTTATTTTATTATGTTTTATTTTATTTTTGAGATGGATTCTCTCTGTCGCCCAGTCTGGAGTGCAGTGGCGTGATCTTGGCTCACTGCAACCTCCACCTCCGGGGTTGAAGCCATTCTCCTGCCTCAGCCTCCCGAGTAGCCAGGACTACAGCATGCACCACCACACCCAGCTAAGTTTTGTATTTTTCATAGAGATGGGGTTTCACTTTGAGACCAGGCTGGTCTCAAACTCCTGACTTCAAGTGATACACCCGCCTTGGCCTTCCGTAGTGCTGGGATTACAGGTGTGAGCCACCACACCTGACTGAAAACTGTATTTGTATGGAAAGTTGTGCAGAAATATGATTGGAGGTCAAAAGGGTATGATCTAAAGATAACAAACTAGCCTGTTTGTTCAGATTTCTCTTGGCCTCTCTGTGTAATAGTCCTTTCTTCCAGGTATAGGGCAGAACACTTGTCAAATAAGGCTCTTCAAGAGAAAAGTTCAGAGGCCAGGCGAGGTGGCTCATGCCTGTAATCCCAGCACTTTGGGAGGCTGAGGCGGGCGGATCATGAGGTCAGGAAATCGAGACCATCCTGGCTAACATGGTGAAACCCCGTCTCTACTAAAAATACAAAGAATTACTGGGCATGGTGGCAGGTGCCTGTAGTCCCAGCTACTCGGGAGGCTGAGGCAGGAGAATGGCCTGAACCCAGGAGGCGGAGCTTGCAGTGAGCCAAGATCGCACCTCTGTACTCCAGCCTGGGGCAACGGGGCAAGACTCCGTCTCAAAAAAAAAAAAAAAAGAGAGAGAGAGAAAAGGTCAGAAAGACTTCTGCTTCTGAGATTTTCTCAATTTCTTTCAGTTTAAAATACTCAGTATGCCAAAGTGCCATATTTTGGGACAGTATTTTCTACAACCCGATCAATATAAATGTGTAACCTCATATATTAGTCCATTTTCGCATTGCTATGAAGAAATACCTGAGACTGGGGGCCAGGCGTGGGGGCTTACACCTGTAATCCCAGCACTTTGGGAGGCCGAGGCAGGCAGATCACGAGGCAAGAGATCAAGACCAACCTGGCCAACATGGTGAAACCCTGTCTCTACTAAAAATACAAAAATTAGCCGGGTGTGGTGGTGTGCACCTGTAGTCTCAGCTACTCAGGAGGCTGAGGCAGGAGAATCGCTTGAACCCCGGAGGCGGAGCTTGCAGTGAGCCAAGATTGCACTACTGCACTCCATCCTGGTGACAGAGTGAGACTCCGTCTCAAAAAAAAAAAAAAAAAAAAAGAAATATCTGAGACTGAGTAATTTATAAAGAAAAGAGGCTTAATTGGCTCACAGTTCCACAGGCTGTACAGGAAGCATAGCAGCCTCTGCTTCTGGGGAGGCCTCAGGAGGCTTCCAATCATGGTGGAAGGCAAAGGGGGAGCAGATGTCTTGACATGGCAGGAACAGGAGAAGGTGTGGGAGAAGGGGGTTGGGGGGAGGGAGAGGGAAGGTACCTCACACTTTTAAACAACCAGATCTTTCGAGAACTCACTCACCATCAGGAGAACAGCACAAAGGGGATGGTGCCAACCCATTCATGAGAATCTCACTCCTATAATCCAACCACCTCCCACCAGGTCTCACCTTCAACAATGGGGACCACAATTCAACATGAGATTTGGTGAGGACACAGATCCAGACCGTATCACCTCAGAAGTGTTCAGCCTCAAACTCAAGTACACATTCCAGAAAGTTGGAGTACAGCTTTAGGCTGTGTGCAGTGGCTCACGCCTATAATCCCAGCACTTCGGGAGGCTGAGATGGGAGGATAGCTTGAGCCCAGGAGTTCAAGAGCAGCCTGGGCAACATAGTGAGACCCTATCGCTATAAAAAATTTTTAAAAACAGTGGGCCATGGTGGTGCACACCTATAGTTCCAGCTACTTGGGAGGCTGAGGTGGGAGGACTGCCTGAGCTCAGAAGGTTGAGGCTGCAGTGAGCCATGATTGTGCCACTGTACTCCAGCCTGGATGACAGGGTGAGATCCTGTTTTGTTTAAAAAAAAAAAAAAATCAACAAAAACAAGAAAAAATGAAAAGACCAGAAATTTGTAGTATAGCTTTAAAAACAAGGATAGAGGCTGGGCGTGGTGGCTCACGCCTGTAATCCCAGCACTTTGGGAGGCCAAGGCAGGCAGATCACTTGAGGCCAGGAGTTTGAGACTAGCCTGGCCAACATAGCGAAACCCTGTCTCTAGTAAAAACACAAAAATTAGCTAGGTGTGGTGGTGCACGCCTGTAATCACAGCTACTCGGGAGGCTGAGGCAGGGGAATTGCTTAAACCTGGCAGGCAGAGTTTGCAGTGAGCTGAGAGATTGTGCTACTGCACTCCCAGCCTGGGCGACAGAGCAAGACTCTGTCTCAGAAAAAAAAAAAAAAAAAGGATAGAATTCAAGTTTTGTGCTTTTCAAATTTTTTCAGCTTTAACTTTTCAGATACTCTTTTGATTGTGATACTAATAATTTTGACCTGATTGGTCAAAATTTGAAAAAGCTTTGGAAGGCAAGATTGGATTTTGGCAATATGTGCAGGTTATAGGACACCAAAACGGTGATAATGAGAGTATGCAGTGAAAAAACACTTGGAGTCATTGCAGCCACGTGGGAGCCTGGAAATCATGCGTTTTCACCACCATCCCTGGGGAGGAAGGAGGAAAACGTGGCACTGAGCAGCCTGCCCACACTGAAAATGAAATCCCAGCCAGCAGGAGTGCCAATGGTGGGGGAGGGGGGGGGGTTCCTTGGGAACAGGTGCTGCCTCTAAGGTTTCAATTTGCTCATCTGCCCCCTCAATCAGAATAACAGTTTCACCAGGACTTTGAGAGGTTATTTGGCTGCTAGGGAGAGTCAGGGGAAACCCAGGTCTTTGGGGCTTGTGTACCAAGAAACTGTGGCCCAGCCGTTGTCATGCTCTTGTCCTGCCAGAGGACATATGGAGGGAGCAGGCCTGACCCAAGAAAGTCTTGGCAGCACTGCTGTGCCCCCAAATGAGGCTTTATCCTGATTTGGGGGCCTCTACTGCTCTCTCTGCCCCCTTGTCTGGGTCTTGGGGCTGAATCCCATCAGGCTGGCAACTCATTGCCCCATCACCCATGGAGAAAACTGGAAAGCCTAGAAGCTGAGGGCTGGAGAAAATAGGGCATAGCACTGACAAAGTAGTAGCCTAAGGACAGAAGAGCCAGGCAGGGCCAGGGACCTGAAGGTGGCCTTTGGTTGGAGCAGATTGGAGCAGAGCCCTTAGCATCTGTGTGTGTGGCTCTGTCAGAAGTAACAGCTCAGGAGGAAGTCAAGGGAACCCAGGCCACCTGGACGGAGTCAGGAACAGGTATGGTGGTGGCAGAGAGAGGAATAGGATGATAACATGATCCGTTCCCAGGACCCGGCCCAGGCAGATAAGGTGGAGAATTGGTGTGATTTCCTCTGCGCACCTAGTCACTTTCTTTCCGGCTCCCACCCTTTCTCCGTCCCTGGCAGCACTGCAGGTGTTAAGTGGATAAAGATAAGGCAAGATCTTGAGCTTAATGAGACCATTGTCACTGTAAACATATAATTGCAGTGCAGTGTGATGAGCAGAGAAGCAGAAGGAGGAAGCCAGTGCAAAGACAGTGTCCGGGGAGGTGCCATGCAATCTCGGATATTATCCCTTCTAGTAATCTCATGTTTCTTGGTGTTGTCTTCAAATGGACTATGAGCGCTTTTAGGCCAGAGACCAGGCTTTTGCCTCTGACTCCCGCACAAGCCTCACCCAGTTCAGAGTTTACAATAAGTGTTGGTCAGTGCTTTAAATGGATCAACCATCCTTGACTCCTGTGGCTGATATGTTTGGTTGGAGATGACAGCCCCAAAGTCTTTTTAAAGCAGAAAGCAGAAAAGCTTGGATGGCCAGTTAATCCAGGCTCTGCTTTCAGACAGGCAGGTTTGAAATCTGTCCCACTTTAGCTGAGCCACTTGGGGCAGGTTATAGGACAGATTTGTTATACTCTAGCTCTCTGAGATTCTGTTTCCCTAGCTGTCAGAGTGCACGCCGGTGCTGAGAGCTGACCTCGGGATTGTGCCTGGCTGCAGTCAGCACTCAGAACAAGGTGTGGCTTCTCTAGACTGGAGTGGTCTGAGTCTATTTTATTCCATCAGGCTCTAGTTTTTTCTAGAACTGCCTTTCTTAATTCTGTTCTGAGCCAGTCTGGAGGTCCAGGAAACGGATTAGTCCTTGAAGTTAAGGACTTTTTGTTTTTCAAAAACAAAAAAATTTTTTTTAAAAAGCTTAGATCTCGGCCGGGCACAGTGGCTCACGCCTGTAATCCCAGCACCTTGGGAGGCCGAGGTGGGTGAATCACGAGGTCAGGAGTTTGAGACCAGCCCGGCCAACATGGTGAAACCCTATCTCTACTAAAAATACAAAAAAATTAGCTGGGTGTGGTGGTGGGTGCCTGTAATCCCAGCTACTTGGGAGGCTGAGGCAGGAGACTCGCTTGAACCCAGGAGGCAGAGGTTGCAGTGAGCCAAGATTGTGCCATTGCAGCCCAGCCTGGGCGACAAGAGCAAGACTCCGTCTCAAAAAAACAAAAAAAAGCTTAGATCTCCTATTGGCTTTTTGAAAGACTTAGGTATAATTAGGAGTAGCAAAAAGGTCAGGTGACAATCTGGGACCAGAGAGATCTTTAGTCTTCCAAAACATCAAAAGACTCACCTGATCCCTCCAGGGCAGTTACGTGTCCATTTTCTACCTTGCAACCAGCAAGTAATTTAGAGGGTGATATTTTGGCCTTGTGTGAATATCTGATCCCACAACGACCAATTTTACCCAAGGGCTTTCTAGCATCCATGCCTGATCAGAGTCTCACTCTTTTGCCCAGGCTGGAGTGCAGTGATGTGATCTTGGCTCACTGCAGCCTCAACTTCCCAGGTTCAAGTGATCCTCCCATCTCAACCGCCTGAGGAGCTAGGACTACAGGTGCATGCCACTATGCCCAGCTAATTTTTGTATTTTTTGTAGAGACGGGGTTTTACCATGTTGCCCAGACTGGTCTCGAACTCCTGAGCTCAAGCAATCTGCCCTCCTCAGCCTTCCAAGGAGTAAGGAGCAAGGAGTTGGGAAAATGTGTTTGGTCTTTAGGAGGTGGAAGAGTGAATGTAACTGAAAGGTTGAGGTTTCCTCTTCCTCCCTTTCCTCTCTTTCTCCTGTGATTCTTCAGCTCTTTGGAAATGGGTCCGAGGGCCTTGCCTGGGACAGACCGTGCTCCCGAGCCTCTACATGGAATGTTTTCCATTCCAGGCCGGTGCCCTGGGTGAGGTTGGGGAGGGAGGCGAGGACAGCGAGCTTCATCTCCTGATCCTGTGTTTTTTCCATTTTTGGAATGAGCTGGAAGGGTGTTTGGAGGTGGTAGTGTCATTATCTCTCCCGCTGACACTTTGCTTGTGGAAGGCTCATTGGTGTCACCAACCTCTTCCTGAATGGAAAAATGTTTCCGGTCTTTGTTTATTTTTTCCCCTCTTCATATAATAACGATGGACCAAAGTGCATCAATGCACCACTCACCTGACATTGACGGAGCATTGTCTGTGGGCCGCATCCTCAGGCTAAGCGGACAGAAGGCAACCTTAAGGTGCTCACTGTCTAGTTTGGGAGGCGAGACATGTACTCACAAGAAACCGAGCAGAGGACAATGCAGCCCAAAAAGACTTGTAAAAATAAGCTCCAATATATTGTCTGGCCTGATAGCAATCTTTTATTGGTCACGTATTATGCACTTATCTTTAATATCTCTGGAAGACAGACAGACATTATCATTCTATATTTCAGATGAGGAAACCGAAGCTCAGATAGGTTACACAGTTTACCCGAGGCCACGCAGCTCTTCAGTCTAGGAGACTGGTTCTGTCTGTATCAAAGCCCGCTCTCCATTCACACCATGCTGCTCTGTTACCAGGCGGTAAAAGAAACAGTTTAGAGAAGGTGAGAAACAGTTACTATCTACAAGGTATGTGTTACTTCTGAAATTTTAACTTTTCCATTTTTAGGTATTCATCAAAACAATGTGTTAGCAAGGTATTAAATGCATTGCAGCAGTTAAAAAAAAATCTTTGGCAGGGTGCAGTGGCTCACGCCTGTAATCCTAGCACTTAGGGAGGCCGAGGTGGGTGGATTATGTGAGGTCGGGAGTTCTAGACCAGCCTAGCCAACATGGTGAAAACCTGTCTCTACTAAAATACAAAAATTAGCCAGGCATGGTGACACATACCTATAATCCCAGCTCCTCGGGAGGCTGAGGCGAGAGGATCACTTGAGCCTGGGAGGTGGAGGTTGCAGTAAGTTAAGATGGTGCCACTGCCCTCCAGCCTGGGCAACAGAGCAAGACTCTGTCTCAATTAAAAAAAAAAAGAAGAAGAAGAAGCAGCAGCAAGGAGGGAGCAGGCACCAGGCCCCACAAGGGCTGGCATAAGGGGAGGCCTCCCTGGCAGGTGCTGTGGCTTTGAAAGAGGGACACAGCCAGCCCAGGATGACTCCGTAGGGAAGGAGCTGGGAAAGTAACTCCCCAACTCCCCAACTTCACTCTGCTCTCTTCTTCCCCTCTCCTGCTGGTGCCTGAGCTCAGATCACTACACCTGTGTTTCCCAAATGGTGAGATGGTTCCGGGAGGTTCATGGATAAAGATTTTTTTTTTTCTTTGAGATGGAGTCTCACTCTGTCGCACAGGCCGGAGTGCAGTGGTGCGATCTCGGCTCACTGCAACCTCCGCCTCCCGGTTTTAAGGGATTCTCCTGCCTCAGCCTCCAGAATAGCTGGGACT
Organism: Pongo abelii; assembly: GCF_028885655.2. Classification (NCBI taxonomy): domain Eukaryota; kingdom Metazoa; phylum Chordata; class Mammalia; order Primates; family Hominidae; genus Pongo; species Pongo abelii. The sequence continues at coordinate 150,540,753 of NC_071989.2, forward strand.
ACCGGCGCCCACCACCACGCCTGGCTAATTTTTGTATTTTCGTGGAGACAGGGTTTCACCATATTGGCCAGGCTGGTCTTGAACTCCTGACCTTGTGATCCGCCTGCCTCAGCCTCCCGAAGTGCTGGGATTACAGGCGTGAGCCACCGTGCCCAGCCGGATAAAGATTTTTTAAAGTTTAATAGTCACGTATTAAAATATACACGTGTCCATATATATCAAGTGCTTCTATCTTCTTTATGTAATAAAATATTTACAAAATCTATTATTTCACAAGTGTTTATTTTTGGTACAAAGCTAAGCTATGTATTGAAGTTAAAGGTTGACTGGATTTGATGGATTGTGGTACAAGGCCTGGCAAAACTGCTTGGAGTTCAGGGAACCAGTGCTCCCAACAGACTTCACACTTGATCCTTTGATCTCTGACTTCACACATACACCATCCTTCCTGGGAGGTCAGGGGTTTTGGTCACCCATGGACACTTGTCCCTGATATCTCAAGGTTACAGAGGGGTTTCCTAAGGCCTCATCCCAGAAACTCGCTCACCTCACCTGAGGAGCTAGGAGAGGAACCCTGCCTCTGTGTAGGCTCACTGAGTTACACCCCAAGTAAGAGTGGGCTGCCCCTAAGTCCTGCACTGCCCTGAAACCTGTCCTTGTGCTGAAAAATAATCCCACAGCAGAACCAGCAGGGAGGAAGAAAGGGGAACCGGGACCCTGTGCCCACATTCTGGTCTCGGGGAAGCACGGTAAGTACCACCCCCTTACTCCAGCCCCCATCTCCCAGAGGCATGTGGGGTCAGCCCAAAAGACAAGACACAAAGGGACTCTACCCAGAAATCAGTGGCCACTGGCTCGTCCCTCCCCTCTCCCACCTGGGAAAAGATAAAGGCCCTTCTCCCTTCCCCCTTAGAAGGAGTGGCACTACCGGGAATCATTCTGTACAACAGGCCATTTAGCATTATCTCTGTGCTCTCCCCTGGGAGTGTCTGCTTCACCCAGAAAATGCTCTAGGGCACGTGCCCCTGTGCAGAGCAGCTGCAGGAGAAACCAGGGGACATTAAGCAAAGGCTCCATGCTATTACGATTTATCATGTATCTTATTATGTTACTCAGAGAAGTGGGTTGTCAAACTCTCTTTGAGAAGTGGCCATTTCTTTTGGAAAAGTTTGGACAGTAATTCCAGGTTTTAATCTTGGATCTACCAAAATTTGGGTAAACATTCCCTGTCCTCAACACCTTAGGTAGAAAAGTGTTGCCTGGGGTAGGCCTGGTTTATGCCTGTGACTTCTTTATTTTAAAAGTATTTTGGGCTGGCCATGGTGGCTCATGCCTGTAATCCAGCACTTCGGGAGGCTGAGGTAGGTAGATCGCTTGAGCCCAGGAGTTTGAGACCAGTCTGGGCAACACAGCAAGACCCTGTTTCTACAAAAAATACAAAAACTAGCCAGCCATGGTGGTACATGCCTGTAGTCCCAGCTACTTGGGAGGCTGAGGTGGGAGGATCACTTGAGCCCACAAGGTTGAGGCTGCAGTGAGCTGTGATCACATCACTGCACTCCAGCCTGAGCAACACTTGAGCGAGACTCCGTCTCAAAAAAAAAAAGTATTTCAGAACAATAAATTATGGCTACCCTGCCCACAGGCACATGTGACCAATCTTCAGAAAGATTCTAGAATGTGGGGCTGGAAGAGGCTTCCAAGGGTCTTTAATTCATTCTGTGGCTGGAAGGCAACAAACAGACCCCACAACCCTGCTGTCCAGGAAGAGCCCCATGCCTGCCTCAGGCCAGCCCTCAGTCCAGCCCTTCACAGGTGTCTCCATGGTACAATTTCTCCTTCGTCTGCTTCTTCTCTCCTCTGCTCAGAATTCTCTGATGAGAGATAAGCAAACAGGAAAAGCTGGGACTGCAGGGGGAACAGCCTCCTGTTCCAGCATCAAGGAGACCCTTGGGCTTGAAGATAAGCCCAGGAGGTAACTTGTTCTCCTGGCTTCCTTGTGATAAAGGCAACAACTCTCTGAGGTGGAATCATAGAAACGAAGAGAGGAGGCCAGTGAGTGTGGGTGACCCAAAGGGGCCGCAGGGCGTGCAGGGCTGGTGCTGCAGGCCTTGTCTGCAGGCTCAGGGCCATGACTGCCCAGAGCCAAATGGCCTTTACCCATCTGAGCTTGCCTAGCTCCTCACTATCACAAAGCCTGCTGTAGGAGCCCCACCTGGCTCTCCCTGAGCTGGACCCCTGCCAGGGCTGCTTGCGGGGCTCTCAGCCTAATTCTAAGCTTCTTTCTGCTCCCCTCCCAACCCCAGCAGTCAGCTACTTCTTAGGGAGCAGACGGGACCAGAATGTCCTGGGGTTGGAAGGTTTGCTCTCTATTTTGTTATTCTGGGAATGATATGCTTGATTTTACTTAATTATAAGACATTTATTGAATTTCTGCCGAGTGGCAGGTAGCTGACTGTGCTAGGTGCTGGAGGTGCAAAGGTGAACCGATCCTGACTCTTCCCTGCAAGCACAGTGAGTTTGTGCCATGATGCTCTGAACTACAGGCCGAGAATGGGAGCAGTGGTTCTGCCTCAGGCCGTGAGGAGGGCTGGGGAAGTCTTTAGAGGGGAGCAGACTTTAGGCAAAGCCTTGAAAGATAAGGGGAGTGATATGGTTTGGCTCTGTGTCCCCACCCAAATCTCGTCTTGAATTGTAATCCCACATGTTAAGTGAGAGAGGGACCTCTAATCCCCATGTGACAAGGGAAGGAGGTGATTGAATCACGGGGGCAGTTTCTTTCATGCTGTTCTCATGATGGTGGGTGAGTTCTCACGAGATCTGATGGTTTTACAAGTGTTTGACAGTGTCTCCTTCACACACTTGCTCTCTCGCCTGCTCCATGTAAGACGTGACTGCTTCCCCTTCCGCCAGGATTCTAGGTTTCCTGAGGCCTCCCCAGACATGAGAAACTGTGAGTCAATTAAACCTCTTTTCTTTATAAATTACCCAGTCCCGGCCAGGCACAGTGGCTCACACCTGTAATCCCAGCACTTTGGGAGGCCAAGGTGAGCAGATCACTTGAGGTCAGGAGTTCAAGACCAGCCTAGCCAACATAGTGAAACCCCATCTCTACTAAAAATACAAAAATTAGCCAGACGTTGTGGCAGCCGCCTGTAATTCCAGCTACTCAGGAGGCTGAGGCAGGATAATCGCTTGAACCTGAGAGGCGGAGGTTGCAGTGAGCCAAGTTTGCGCCACTGCACTCCAGCCTGGGCAACAGAGTGAAACTCCATCTCAAAAATAAATAAATAAATAACCCAGTCTGGGGCAGTTCTTTATAGCAGTGTGAAAATGGACTAATATAGGGAGCCTTTCCATGGTTGGTAAAGATAGGAAGGACTTTCCAGACCAAGGAAAATGCTTGAACAGATGTCTGGAGGTGTTGGAAGAATGGATACTGTTGGGTGAGATTGGAATGCAGGGAAAAGCTGGGGCAGGTTGGAGAGTCAGAGCTCAGAGGTGTGATGAGAAAGCCCTCTGGAGGCACACAGACTAGCTGCACAGCCTTGGGCTAGTCATTTCACTTCTCTCAGCTGCAGTTTATTTATGTGTATAATAGGGATAATATAACCTACTTCATAAGATTGTTGTGAGAATTAAAAGATATATCAGATGTAAATCAACCAGCATGGAGTCTGGCAAATACATGCTCACAAAATGTCAATTATTGGCACTGTTCCTACTGCTACTAATAAAAAGTGGGCTGTTCTTTTCTAAACCATGTGGCTTGAGTCACTGGAGTGAGCCAGCAATGCTGTGCTCTTATACCAGGTCTGGTCTTATGATTCCATTTAGAAAGATGCTATCTGGTACAGGACGGTAATGGAAGAAAATGCACATGGCTGGCTTGCTTGGGGCTCTGCTGCCGTATTTTTCTGACAATTACATCAGGCCAGCAGTGTGGCTCTTGACATCAGTAATGCATTTATTAATTACTTTTTATTACACACCTATTTATTACAAACCTGCTATGTGTCAGGTACTGGATCCAATGTCTTAGTAAGAGTAGGTGAGTAAAGCTGACAGGGAAGAGAGAAACAAATTCTTTTCAAAACTGACTTTGTAAATGTATTAGAAGCCATAATTTAACTGCATATTATGACCCTGTACCTGGAAACTTGTTCGGGGGCTGGGGGGAGAGTTCTTTCTGTATGTCTCTGTTATTGACATGTGAGTGCCTCAGGAGTAGCCACTGTGGGGACTGGGTCACTTTGTCCATTTGGACACTCGACAGGTATTTATGCACACCTACTATGTGCCCAGCAATATGCTATGCACTAGCTGGTCATTGAGATGTGAAGAGCTCTTTCAGGATGATAACGATTATCTCTAAAATGATCACTTTTGTTTTAGAAAGAATCAAGCCCACTTTCCCCTGCCTGTTCTTTCTCAGATAGACTTGGAAAGAGGAAGGGAGAAATGCATGCACCTGCATTGCTGTCGGTAAACTGCCGTTCAAGCAGCAACTTAAGCTGGAGTCAAATGCTACTCAGGAGTGATGGGCAGGGAAAGGGTTCGGGTAGGGTGGGGCATTAGCTCCTGTTTTAGAGCTCTCGTTGTCTTTTTCTGTGGCAGCGTGGGCTGGTTTCCCTAAAGGACACCTGCTGGACTCGTCCATCCAGGATGTCACATTTCACTCTCAGCTGACACAGTGATGGTGGGGGGGGGGGAGTGGCGAATCTGTTCAAGGAAAAGGCAACTACTTACTTTCCCTACCCTATCCCCACACTTTGAAATCAGTATCTACAGGAGGTAGTTTATCCCCTTATATTTATTTAGAGGAAAGATTTTCCTCAAACATGGTCAGAAGAAGACTGAAGAATATAATGAAACTAATTTAATGGCCAGGTAGTAGCCATCATTTTGGAGAACTTATAATGTTCTAAGCAAATATGTGCCTTTCATACATATCTCGTTTAATCCTAACAACAATCTTGTCAAGTTCATGCTATCATTTCCATTTCACAGACAAGGAAAATCGAAACCAAGAGGATGGGTAAGTCCATGGTTACACAGTTGGTGAGTAGAAAAGCTGGGAGTCTAACCTGTCTCTCTCAGGCCTCAGGCGGCATGGCCTCCACACCAGCGCTCTCTCGGTGGAGGGGTTGATGCTGCCATGAGAGTCTCTTCTCCCCTTGATTTTTTCTCTTCTCTTCTCTTCCTTTCTTCCTCCTATCCCCTCCACCCATTTCTTAATGATTCTTTAATTAACCAAGCAAGGTTAGAAAACTTTGATGAGCTTCCTCTAGCACTGGGGCCATTTATCTTTTTTTCTTTTTTTTTTTTTTTTTTTGAGGCGGAGTTTCGCTCTTGTTGCCCAGGCTGGGAGTGCAATGGCGCAATCTCAGGTCACTTCAACCTCCACCTCCCGGGTTCAAGTGATTCTCCTGCCTCAGTCTCCTGAGTAGCTGGGATTACAGGCATGCGTCGCCACGCCCTGCTGATTTTGTATTTTTAGTAGAGATGGGGTTTCACCATGTTGGCCAGGCTGGTCTCAAACTCCTGGCCTCAGGTGATCCACTCGCCTCGGCCTTCCAAAGTGCTGGGATTACAGGTGTGAGCCACCACTCCCGGCAGGGGCCATTTATCTTATTTTTATTTTTTTGAGACAGAGTCTTGCCCTGTTGCCCAGACTGGAGTGCAGTGGCACAACCTTGGCTCACTGCAACCTCTGCCTCCTGGGTTCAAGCAATTCTCCTGCTGCAGCCTCCCAAGTAGCTGGGACTACAGGCGCCCATCACCATGCCCAGCTAATTTTTGTAGAGTGGGGCCATTTATAATGAGGCACCGCCCTGGAGCTGCAAGGGTTAACTCTGGCCTGGTGTTCAGAGCCGAGTGCCTTGGCCTTGGGAGGCGGCTATTAGTCCTCCTTTCTAATTAAAAATCGTCACCACTGACTTTCATCCCGTGCTAACAAGAAGAGTGTGTGTGAGTTTGTGCGCAGTGTGTGCATGGGTCTTTATCTCTACTTCCTGTTTCATATTTAATTTGACAATTTTTTCCAGTTTGTGGATGTGGAACACGCGTAAGGTTGGGAGCATCATCTGTTAGTAATCATTCCCGCATTTAGGGGCTGGCTTGCTCCCACTGAGCCTGACCAAAGTCTTGTGGATTATAATCTTCTCGCCTCCCAAAATTGCTTTGTCCTGATCACCACAGTTCCTGAAGGGACTGCCTTCAGGGCAGCAGTTTTGCCTTGGAAACTTTTGCAGAAGTTCTGGGATGATTCTTGTGTGTCAGGGAGAGGGGAGGTGGTACAGAACCCCGATTTGGTAGATAAAGAACTGCAGGCTCTGGAAAACACAACCTCCCACACCTCCCACAGTAGTTGTTTGGGTTGGGGTGAACCGTAGCTCCAGCCTTTGGGTCGTCCTTCATCCAGGCTGGATGAGGACATGGTGAGTCTGTGTTCACTTCTGCCTTTTCTCCAAGGTCTGGGGCCCAAATCCATCTGGACTGGACTCTCAGACCCAGCCTGCCCCCTGCTCAGCAGCATGGTCTTGCAGACCCCCATTGTGGAGTATGAGGCCTGAGCATAGCCGCAGAGTGAGACCTCATGAGAACATGATGGGCACTGGGGGCTTGGAGAAGCTTCACCTTCTCAGCCTATCTGTGGGTATAAGGCAGTGGAAATCCTGTTGGCCGTAAGGGTCCTAGGGACCCTATCCTCATGTCACCAGTCTAAGTGGGGATTCAGAGCTACTATCCAGGTGCCTGCTGCAAATGCCCTAGTTCTCCCACAGTGGTAACCATTCTCACCCTACTAACTATTGAGCCTTAGAAACACTTCCTGGGTGTTTCTGAGCCACTGAGATTTTTTTTATCATCAGACTCTGATTGCTAAGGATTATCTCATGTATTGAATGGGAGCAAATAAATCGTAGAATGAGAGCTGGAAGAAATTCACCAATCGGTCTGACCTGGGAAGTACTGTATCTGGGAAGTACTGTTCCAAGACTGAGAAGTCTTGGAACCGCTGAAATATGGTGCACAATTCTGTGTGGTGTGCATCTTTCCAGGGAGAGGGTTCATGGCCTTCATGAGCTTCCCAAATTGTCTGGGACTTCTCCAAAAAGTTAAGAATCACTGGTACAACCACTCCCTCACCCCACCGAAGAGTGCTGTAGAATAGGTCCCAATGAACAGGGTTGGGGGAGGTTCAGAGGGGGTGAAGTACTCATAGACTTGTGTAAATGGTTCTAGGTCTCATACTTTCAGGTGATGAGAGTGGGTGGGGGAGGATTGAGAGAGATAAATCATTTGTATTTCTTTGCAGTAAATAGTTTGTATTTCTTTGCATCAACTTTTGGTGATGAGAGTGGGTGGGGGAGGATTGGGTAGAAATAAATAGTTTGTGTTTCTTTGCAGACAAGGATAATCCATTTTTATTATTTGCTCTTAGCTTTGTGGATGTACATTAAAGAGTCTGAAGTATAAAGAATTATAACCATCCCAGACTCCCTGACTTTGAATAATCCATTATAAAAGTACAGTTCCTTTTATCACAATATTCTTATCTTCTGTTTGTTTCTGAGCTAAAAAGAAATGCCCTAAGCTACACCCCAGCTGCAGAGTTTCTAGACCAAAGGCTACTGTTTTTTTCCTGCAGGAACCCTGGGGTGTTTGGGGGTTAAAAGGCCTGGGCCAGCCATGTGTGTTTAAAAAACAAGGCTGACTCCGAAGCCGGTGGCTCCAGCCTGACTCCATCCTGCTGTTAATGGAGGACAGAGGACCACTTATAGCTTCCTCTTCACCCCATAACAAATAACCCAGCGCTCCCCCAGGCCTTCCCGCACCCCCCACCCACACCACCCTCCCTGTGGTGGCAGCAGCAAGCGCATGTTCTGAATCTGGTTTCTCGGCAGGCCCTGCGGTCAGCCCCGACAAGCTGTCTGAGACCCAGCTCCTTTCAGAGATAAGGCCCAAACTAACCACATTAGCAGGGTGCTTGGCCTGTTTGCCTTGGCTCTATCTTGTGTTTGGACACTCCAGAACCTCCTGTGCAGGGTGGAGGCCTTTGCCCTACAAAGTGTGGTCCAGCTTTGAGCAGAGGCTCCTCTGGTGCCTCCTCTGGGAAGTCCTCCCTGACTGCTCTAGCGCAGGTGATGGCTCTTTGTTGCATTCATTTAGCAAATATTTGTCATGTACCTTTTAAAAATTCTTTATCACAGCTTGTACAAACACAATTTAGCATACCAGCACCGTCACTCCCATTTACTCATTGTACACACAGCTTGGCACTAAGCATCTGACAGAAAATATTTTACTGACTCAGCACAAGAGTCCTGTGAAGTTGGCATCATCAGTATCCCATTTTACAGACAGGAAAATTGAGGCACTTTTATGTTTTGTTCTCTCTCCTTTTCCTCCCTCCCTCCCCTCCTTCCTCCCTTTCTTCCTCCCTCCCTCTCTTCCTTCCTTTCTTTTTGACAGGGTCTTGCTCTGTTACGCAGGCTGGAGTGCAGTGGCATGATCACAGCTCACTGCAGCCTCAACCTCCAGAGCTCAGGTGATCCTCCCACCTCAGTCTCCTGAGTAGCTGGGACTATATGTCTGGCCACTGCATCTGGCAGTATTTCTTTTTCTTAGCTTTTATTATCCTCTGTGGTTACATCATGTGTTTATCTGGTTACTTGTTTCATATCTGGCTCAAGTATTATATCATGAGCTCCATGGGGCAGGGATTTCCCTCCCGAGGTGGTGGGGACCTGGCATGAGCAGCACCTGTCACCTGGGAGGTACTCAATAGATGCTTGCTCAATGGCTAAGACACAGGAGGCTGTCACTAGTCCACAGCCTCACACCTGGTCAGCAGTGAAGCTGGGATTTGAACCCAGATCCCTGTGTGCAGTCATTGCATTCAGTATTTTCTGTCCATGTGTGAGTTCTTGTCCCTGGCCAGACCATCAGCTCCTTCAGGCCGGCCCAGGTCTTACCTGAAAGGGCACCAGGGCTTTGGAGTGGGGTCCACCTGGATTAAAACACTGGTTCCGCCACTCAGTTGGGTGACACTTGGAACGTTACCTATCCATTCTGAACCCACATGGGTGCATTTCTAAAATCGGAAAAATAGTGCCTGGTTGTTGTGAGAATTGGAAATAGTATGTGGGATGCCTGGTTTTATCATAGGTGTTCAGTGAAAGGACAGCTAACATGAGACTGGGCTCAACCTAACTTCTCAGGAAGCCAGTGGACTGAGTTAAAAAAGCTTGGAAATCTGTCCTCTTTTATTAGATTATAAAACTATAAAACATGAGTACATGGTCATTGGAAGAAGAAGGAGGAGAAGAAGAAGAAGGAAAGGAGGGAAGGAAGGAAGGAGGGAAGGAAGGAAGGAAGGAAGGAAGGAAGGAAGTAAGGAAGGAAGGAAGGAAGGAAGGCCGGCCGCAGTGGCTCACGCCTGTAATCCCAGCACTTTGGGAGGCCGAGGCGAGTGGATCCACAAGGTCAGAAGTTCGAGACCAGCCTGGCCAACATGGTGAAACCTCGTCTCTACTAAAAATACAAAAATTAGCCGGGCTTGGTGGCGGGTGCCTATAGTCCCAGCTACTCGGGAGGCTGAGGCAGGAGAATCACTTGAACCAGGGAGGCAGAGGTTGCAGTGAGCTGAGACCGCACCACTGCACTCCAGCCTGGGAGACGGAGTGAGACTCTGTCAAAAAAAAAAAAAAAAAAAAATGGAAGGAAGGGAGGAGGAGGAGGAGGAAGAGGAAGAAGAGGAGGAGGAGGAAGAAGAAGAAATTAAACTGTATAGAAATCAAAAGTGAAAGTTTGTATACCCTTTTTTGCCCCAAATCCACTTTTTTCCCCAATAAGTAAATACTGTTAATGGTTTGGTGTATATCTTTTCGATAGTTTTAAATGTGTTTACCCAAATCACATATTTTTACATAACAAAATCATACTAGGCATATGGTTTTAAAAATTGCTTTTTTTGGCCGAGTGCAGTGGCTCACACCTGTAATCCCAGCACTTTGGGAGGCCAAGGCAGGCAGATCACAAGATCAAGAGATCGAGACCATCCTGGCCAACATGGTGAAACCCGTCTATACTAAAAAATATAAAAATTAGCTGGGCGTGGTGGCGCGTGCCTGTAGTCCCAGCTACTCAGGAGGCTGAGGCAGGAGAATCGCTTGAACCCGGGAGGCAGAGGTTGCAGTGAGCAAGATCACACCACTGCACTCCAGCCTGGTGACAGAGCGAGACTCCGTCTCAAAAAACAAACAAAAAATTGCTTTTTTCATTAAGCAACTATCTTGGGGGCCTTCCTCTGTCACTTCATTCAGATTCACAGCAATCTTCTTGAAGGCTGCGCAGCATTTCTGGTATGGCTGGACTATAATTTATGCAACCATTCTCCTACTGATGGCTTTTTGCTTCCAATTTTTTCTCTATTTCATACAAGATGACAATGAATATTGTTTCTGTTATCTATTCCTGAGTAACAAATCCCTCAAAATTAAATGACTTAAAGCAATAATTCATTATTCCCCATGTTTCTGTGGGTGGACTGAGTGGCGACTCTGCCTCCTGTGGTGCTGGAGAGGGAGGGTCCAAACGTTCTCACTGGTGGGGCTGGTAGTTGGTGCTGGCTGGCCGCTGAGTGCTGGGCTGGGGCTATCCCCAGGAGCGCCTTTGGCTTCCCTCTTACTGGTCTCTCCATGTGGCTTGAGTTTCTCGCAGCATGGGTCCAGGTTCCAGAATGTCACTGCTGTCATACTCTATTGATCAAAGTCAGTCACAAGGCAAGCCCAGATTCAAAGAGGGTGGGAGCCAAGCTCTGCCTCTTGATGTGGGGAGCAGCATGTGTGCATGTGCGGGGAGAGGAAGACCTGCAGGGGGCCGTGTACTAATAATATATACTGTCCTCAACATGATACAAGAGCGCTTATTTCTCCATACCCTCACCAGGGTTGGATGTTATCCATTGTTTTCATCATAGTCCATCTCGTGGATGTAAAATTATAACTCGTTTTTAGTTCCAGAGGTGCTGAGCATCTTTTTATATGTTTCACTTAAAAAAATTTTTTTTGAGACAGAGTCTCATTCTGTCACCCAGGCTGGAGTGCAGTGGCACCATCACAGCTCATTGTAGCCTTGAACTCCTGGACTCAAGTGATCTTTCTGCTTTAGCTTCCTGAGTAACTGAGACCACAGGTGTGCACCCCCACCACACACACACACACACACAATTTTAAGAGATGGGATCGTGCTATGTTGTCCAGTATGTTCTGAGAGTTCAGTTTGGGAATAAGTCCATGAGTTTCCTATATCATCAAAGAAGCAGAATGGTAGTTTGGAGCTCAGAGGGGAGGAAATATCCCATATGAGGACTCTGATTCAGGGTTTCATCAGCCAGCTCTGCTGCCTGCGAACTGACTTTGAGAGAGAGTTTCAAAGTGTTGACAAGCAGATTATTAACCCTGTGTTATCTCCAGGCTCATTCCTTACTTATAAGGGCCTGTGCTTTCAGAGGACTCTGTGATTCCCAGTAAGAGAATGTCCTGCTCTTCAGTGAAATTGTGAGGCAGCTCTGAACTCTAAGCCCTGGGGCTGGGCAAAAAATGCCCTTTTAGTGGGAGGGAGTGGGCTACCAGTAGTAAGATGGCGGGTAAACCTCCGTTAAATGGCCTGCTATTAATGTACATTTCAGGCTTTTTCCCTCTGCTATTCCCATGTTCCCAAGAGAAGAAAGGTAACAGAATATAGGCCATGGTAACTTTGATGGAATAGTCCAGGGTTTAATTCAAAGATGCTCACTGGTCAAAGTGGGCCCCACTGCTTTTCCAGCTTTTGATTCAAGCTTCAGTTTCCGAGAGTTTGCACACTAGTATGTCACACAGGACCATTTTGGTTATAAGACCCAGAAAAGCCCATGCCCACTCTGGCTTAATAAAGAAGCAGTTTGGCCGGGTGCAGTGGCTCACACCTGTAATCCCAGCACTTTGGGAGGCTGAGGTGGGTGGATCACAAGGTCAGGAGTTCGAGACCTGCCTTGCCAACATAGTGAAAACCCTGTCTCTACTAAAAACAGAAAAAATTAGCCAGACATGGTGGTGGGCACCTGTAATCCCAGCTACTCGGGAGGCTGAGGCAGGAGAATTGCTTGATCCTGGGAGGCGGAGGTTGCAGTAGGCCAAGACTGCACCACTGCATTCCAGCCTGGACAACAGTGTGAGACTCCGTCTCAAAAAAAAAAAAAAGAAAAAAAGAAAAAGAAAAAAGAAGCAATTTATTGGATCATATACAAGGATGCCGGGGGGTGGGGATGAGAATGGAAGGGATTCAGGGCCCAAAGAGGACATGCATCAACCCTGGACTCTCTCTTTGCTCTCTTCTCGCCGTAGACTCCTTGTGAAGACAAGATGGGTTGGCACCGGCAGCCCCTCAGCCTCAGGATCGAAGTCTAGCCAGAGAGAGTGCCCATCTCTGGCTCTGCATTCCCAGGAAAGGCCTCTGTGGCCCATTGGCTCCCCTGGGGCCATTTTTCCTTTCCTGATTTAAGCCCCGTGGCCCAGGGAATCTGGAACAGTGATTGGCTTAGGCTAGGACGTGTGTTCCTCCCCATGGCTGTGTTCTGGAGCCTCACCTTGAGGGTGGCAGGGTGGATCCCAAACCAACCCTGGGAGCTGTTCCTGAAGGCAGAGGAAAGGATATTGGACATGTCACAGACAAAAGTGACTGTCCCTGGTTTCTCCCCAGTGCCTGTCACACAGTCATTCATTTAGAATGTAAAATCTACAGTGGGAGGAATTTGAGCCTCCTACCTGTCCTCAGTTAAAGCTAATTCACTTCCTCCCAGGACTAGTGTTAGCAAACAAAAAATTGTGGGTCGTCCAAGAACAATTACAAATGATCCAAAACCCTCGCTTCAGTCACGGGTTGTGGTCTTAGAGCTCAGCCTTCATGAAGGAAATGATGAAAAAGCTGGATTCTAATACTTCTTTGTGCCTCTCGCCCTTAAGGGGAGGTGTCTGAGCAGTGAACTGGCAACAAAGGGAGGAGTGTAGGAGCTGATGGATCGAGCCGTTTCTTTCAAAATGTTATTTACAGGATTATTATTTTTAAAGTTGATTATTGCAAATTATCCATGGGGGTCTAGGGTAAGGGTATTTATTGTCTTCAACCACAAGCCTACATAGTTTGGGGAAGCGAAACGTACTTCTTTTTTGCCAGGCTGGGAGAGCAACCCTGTGATGTGCTAACAGGCCCAATGGGGTCATTCGCTTCCTGTTAATCCTTTTATGGTTTACTTTTTTTTTTTTTAGAGAGAAAACTTAGGTTAAATATTTATTATACAGGAAAGGAATGCTGCTGCTTCCTCCTGCTTTTCCTGCTCTGTTGCTCATAATTGTTTAATAGGCAATAGCATGCAAATAGTATAAAATCTAAAAGGTACACAATGCGATATGGGAAAAATACATGGCCCCTGGAACCTTTGTCCCCAGCCCCCTCCCCCACTGCCACCCCAGAGGCAGGCCCTGTTACCGGTTTCCATCATATCCTTCCTGAGATAGTCCATATATACTCCTTCTTTTTAATAGAAAATCGCACCGCATACACATCATTTAAGGACAAATTATTCTTTTGGCCTTTAAAATGAAACAATCAGAATTTTCCACTGCTGTGACTTGGAAGCCCCAGAGTTAAGGCCCAGAGTTAAGGCCACAGACTTAAAGAGACAAATCAGTCCTCACCTCCGGCCAGCTGACCTGCTGACCACCAAGGCGTGCGCGCTGTTTCCAGAGGTTTACTTGCACTCATGTATTCTCTGCCCCGCGGGGCACCCCCATTCACAGGGCCTGCACGCTGAACTGCTTCCTTGCACTTTTGACCAAAAATGGTCTCACTCAGCATCATTGGACAAACTCCTCCTCGCCTTATTTGCCGTCTGGGCTCCAAATGGCCTACGGTTTCCAGAAATAAAGTTGAAGGCTTGTCACCACTGAGGTTATGCCAGAGCTGATGGCTCAGAATCTGAAGGCCAGAAAACATTGCCAACAAGGGCAAGGTGCCACTGGGAAAGCATGAATGTAGTCCCTACTGTGTTCTCAGGCCTTGTGCTGGACCCTGAAGATAAAGCGAGAGAAAGTGCACAGTGTCCTTCCTAGCCTCGCTTAGTGCAGTCCCAGGGGGACGGGGCACAGGCGCTGTTGTAATTCAGTGCTCCTTATGTCCAGCTCAGTCCTGTTTGGAGATGACCATGAATGAACGGCATTCACTTTTATAGACATAAGAGTTCTGCTGTTTAAAAAGAAAATCAATCACTCGATAGTCACATGTCTTACAATGCAGCAGAGAGATATGGAAATAGTAATAGTAATAATCCTCACTTTTTAAAAAAACTTTTTTTTAATTTATTTTATAATGACAAGGTCTCCCTATGTTGCCCGGGCTGGTCTTGAACTTCTGGCCTCAAGCAACCCTTCCGCCTCAGCCTCTCAAAATGCTGGGATTACAGGCATAAGCTACCGCAACTGGCCCTCACTTGCTGATGAGGAAAAATAATTACTGTGCATAGGTACCAAGCCCTGTACTTAGTACTTCTTCAGCCTTACCTGATAATTCCCAAGGGCTCTGTGAGGTAGGGCTGAGTGTTGTCCTCATTTTACAGGTGTGCACTTGGCCTCAGGGAGAGGAAGTTAGCAGCTCCAGGTCACAAAGTTGGGGCATGGTGGAAGCAGCGTTCGCACCCAGGGCCTTCTGATTCCAGTGCCCATGCATTAGGCCCTAGGCAAAACCGCGGCCACTGGCACAGTGAAGCCGCCAACCTGTCCTTTGGCAGTTTGTTCAGAATTTAAACTATTCGCTGGGCACAGTGGCTCGCTCCTGTAATCCCAGCACTTTGGGAGGCTGAGGCAGGCGGATTAGCTTGAGCTCATGAGTGCGAGACCAGTCTGGGCAACATGGCAAAATCCTGTCTTTACAAAAAGTGTAAAAAGCTAGCTGGGTGTGGTGGTGCATGCCTATAGTCCCAGCTACTCAGGAGGCTGACGTGGGTGGATCATTTGAGCCCACGAGGCAGAGGTTGCAGTGAGCCAAGATCACACCACTGCACTTCAGTGGTGATAGAGCCAGACCTTGTCTCAAATAAATAAATAAAATACTCTCTTAAAGTGAGCAATTAGTGATTTATAGGAGAAATCTCTTATTCCCAGGAGACAGGTAGACAGCCTGAGCCCTCTCTGGATTAGCTCATTGTGTTCCATAGAGAGGTAGCATCATTATTTAACAAAAAGAAACACCTCCGTTTATTTATAGTAGAGCTGTAACTTTTGTTCCCACCACTCTCAGTATGCATAGAAAGCTCAGCTTCTTTATTTAAGGCTATACCTGGTGGAAGCCCCCACCCCACTGCTACCCACTGGGTGGCATGTATATATACACACACGCCATTCTGAGCCTCTCTGGATGACATGCCTGTAGGGTGGACAGGGAAACTGAAGCTTAAAGAGCTTAAGTTATTGAATAAATCAAAATGAACTGGGCTAACAAAGAAGCTCATGGTAGACATTGATGAATTAGAGATAATTCAGGCCAGGTGTGGTGGCTCACCCCTGTAATCCCAGCGCTTTGGGAGTCTGAGGTGGGTGGATCATCTGAGGTCGGGAGTTCAAGACCATCCTGGCCAACATGATGAAACCCTGTCTCTACTGAAAATAGAAAAATTAGCCGGGCGTGGTGGTGGGCGCCTGTAGTCCCAGCTACTCAGGAGGCTGAGGCAGAAGAATTGCTTGAACCTGGGAGGCAGAAGTTGCAGTGAGCCGAGATGGTGGCACTGCACTCCGGTCTGGGTGACAGAGTGAGACTTCATCCAAAAAAAAAAAGAGAGAGATAATTCTTTCAATTCTAAATTATTTTTATTATTATTATTTTTTGAGACAGAGTCTTGCTCTATCACACAGGCTGGAGTGCAGTGGCGTGAACACAGGGAGTGGCAGCCTCAACCTCCTGGGGCTCAAGCGGTCCCCTCACCTCAGGACCACAGGTACATGCCACCACGTGCAGCTAATTTTTTGATTTTTTGTAGAGATGGGGTCTAGCCATGTTACCCAGGCTGGTCTCAAGCTCCTGGGCTTGAGCAATCCTCCCGCTTCAGACTCCCAAAGTGCTGGGATTACAGGTGCGAACCACTGTGCCCCGCCGGATTTTTTTCTTCCACAGATTTACTACATGCTGGCTAGATGTCGTTTGGCTGTCAAGTTCAATGTTCTCCTTAGATAGGTAAGCTTATGTTGATTTAAAAATTTTTTAAATCATTTAATATTTTAAAATATTTATATATTTATCTTTTTTGAGATGCAGATTCTTTTTTTCTATCAGACAAACATTTCTCGGGGGCAAAATGTTCCTGGTTCATGGATGGAATTAAATATGTCAATATTTTATGATGCCTCATGTGGTGACCCCAAATCCAGCGCGACCAGGACAAGTCAGTCAAGAGGAACATTCCCTTAAGTGTGTTCCTTACAGCACTACTTCCAGGGTAAAAAACCTGATGATTTTTAAGAAGGGGCAATGGGCCAGGCATGGTGGCTCACGCCTGTAATCCCAGCACGTTGGGAGGCCGAGGAGGGCGGATCACTTGAGGTCAGGAGTTTGAGACTAGCCTGACCAACATGGCAAAACTCCATCTCTACTAAAAATACAAAAATTAGCCGGGCTTGATGGCATGTGCCTATAATCCCAGCTACTTGGAAGGCTGAGGCAGGAGAATCATTTGAACCTGGGAGGCGGAGGTTGCAGTGAGCTGAGATCTCACCACTGCACTCCAGCCTGGGTAACAGAGCGAGACTCTGTCTCAAAATTAAAAAAAAAATTAAAAAGAAGGGGCAATGACAGGAGGTATGTGTTCCCTGGTTCAATAGGTTTGGGATGCAGGTGAAGTAAAGCTAATTTCTTTTTTTTTTTTTTTTCTTTTTTTTTGAGACAGTGTTTTGCTCTTGTTGCCCAGGCTGGAGTGCAATGGCATGATCTCAGCTCACTGCAACCTCCACCTCCTGGGTTCAAACAATTCTCCTGCCTCAGCCTCCTGAATAGCTGGGATTACAGGCATTCGCCACCAAGCCTGGCTGATTTTGTATTTTTAATAGAGACAGGGTTTTTCCATGTTGGTCAGACTGGAGTTTGGTCTCGAACTCCCGACCTCAGGTGATCCACCTGCCTTGGCCTCCCAAAGTGCTGGGATTACAGGCATGAGCCATCGCGCCTGGCATTTTTTTTTTTTTTTTTTTGAGATGGACTCTTGCTCTGTTGCCCAGGCTGGAGTGCAATGGCACGATCTCAGCTCACTGCAACCTCTGCCTCCCAGGTTCAAGCGATTCTCCTGCCTCAGCCTTCCAAGTAGCTGGGATTACAGGCATGCACCACTATGCCAGGCTAATTTTTGTATTTTTAGTAGAGATGGGGTTTCACCATGTTGGCCAGGCTGGTCTCAAACTCCTGACCTCAGGTGATTCGCCTGCCTCGGCCTCCCAAAGTGCTGGGATTATAGGCGTAAGCCTCCGTGCCCGGCCTAACCAAATGTTTTAACTACTGGGCTTCTCAGCCCCTTCACAGAACAAACTGCTATATTAATCCCAGGGTGAAACTGTTGTAAACAGTGTTGCCCAAACTTACTTTTTGATGAGCATTTCATGGGAGTAGTGTTGCATGAAACCTACTCTGGAAGCACTGACCTAGAGTGAACCATTCCCTTGCAGGGGAAAGCAAGGAACTCTTATTATCTTAGTATTTCCTTGTGACCAAAATCTATGGTGCCTGAATCAAAGAAGGAGCCTGCATGATGGAACCACTTCCAAGCTCAGTGCTGAGTCCCAGGAACTAGTCCTTTATTGTTCTTGTCCAACAAACCCTCCTCACAAACGAACCAGGCCAGCACTGGCTTCCTCCTGCCTCTCCTAGAAGCAGAGGCCACTCCTGAGGAAGGTGTCGGGATGTGCTGCTTGGCTTGGAAGTGGGAGATGGTCTGTTCCAAGCTCTGCTTATTCAGCCACAAGAAATAAATATCTTTCATCCACCCTCCCCCACCAACACCATCCCTACATCAAACACTAGAGCTTTCCTTCAACCAAACAACACTCAGAAAGGAAGAGGGGGAAATGAGCAGGAATTTCAAGAATTTGCATGACACTTCCTTCTTCACTCTAGCACCATATTGCTTTAGACTGCAAATATGATTCTAGCCATGTAAGATTTAAATGACAACTGAAATTAGTTGTAACAGGATTCCACATCTGTTTTGTTGTTGTGTCGCCCCTTTGGCCAAGGTCTGAGAGACGGCGGAATCAACCAGAGCTAATAACCCAGCACGTTGGGAGGCCAAGGCCGGCGAATCACTTGAGGTCAGGAATTCAAGACCAGCCTGGCCAACATGGTGGAAACCCTGTCTCTACTTAAACAAACAAACAAACAAAAAACAAAAGTATTAGCAAAATTCCTTTGCAGATGACTGAGATTGACCCTTCCAGCCTGTGGAGAACTGGGTGGCTCTGTGAACATTTTAGGGCATTAAGAAGGAGACAGGCCCCATCTCCCAACCACTGGCACTGTAGATTGGATTGGTTTTTGCAGTGAATAAAGACAGCCTGAATACATAAAGGGGGGACTCAGGTTGGGGGGGACTCTGAAAGAATCTACAGATGAGAACAAAATCTTACCTACCTGGTAAAGACTTCTTGGGCCATATACTACCCTCTAACAGATTTATATGTCTGAGGTATGAAGCCAGCTCTTGGAGGAGCAATCCTATAAAAACAAAGCCACAGAAGGTATAAATTTGCTGGCTGCACAAGCCATAAATCAGCGGTGAGAGGATCCAAAGCCCTGTAGAGGCCCACTGCCTGCAGGATAAGAGGGCAGTGTTGCTCAAGGGGTCTCTGCTGGGCCTGCCTTTTCCCCAGCAGAGTAACCAGAATTCTCTTCTCCCTTCTCCCTGCCCACCCCGCTTCTGTCCTGTGAACTGAGATGCTGCTGATTACAGCCTGATGGTAAGTGGGGTTCATTCCATTTCTGAAGGTCACCAATGCTCCCCAGAGCGCCTGCCACACAATCCTTGCTGTCTTGGATCATTTCTCACTGTGGCATTTCTTAGTTCCCTTCAGAGATTGTTGGCTTGAGGAGGCCGATTGTGCCTCATCTGTTTCCATGTACTTCACAACCACCGCTCAACTCTTTGCATTTGATAGGTGAATAAGGGACATTTTTGAGGTCACTGACCCTTGGTCCCTACAAGTGTCACCACTTCAATCAAGAATGGGTCCAGGAAAGAGAGGTCGAGCCAATGGGTGCAAACATACAATTAGATAGAAGGTATAAGTTTTTTTTTTTGAGATGGAGTTTTGCCATGTTGCCCAGGCTGGTCTCGAGCTTCTGGCTTCAAGTGATCTGCTTGCCTTGGCCTCTCAAAGTGCTGGGATTACAGGCCTGGGCCACTACAACCAGCCAGAAGGTATACGTTCTTTTTTTTCTCTTGAGACGAAGTCTCACTCTGTGGCCTAGGCTGGAGTGCAGTGATGCGATCTCAACTCACCACAACCTCCGCCTTCCGGGTTCAAGCGATTCTCCTGCCTCAGCTTCCCAAGTAGCTGGGATTACAAGTGCGTGCCACCATGCCCAGCTAATTTCGTATTTTTAGTAGAGACGGGGTTTCAACATGTTGGCCAGGCTAGTCTCAAACTCCTGACCTCAAGTGATCCACCCGCCTTGCAGAAGGTATAAGTTCTAATGTTCAATGATAGCAGAGTAAGACAACTGTAGTTAGCAACAATGTATTGATAAATACTGGAGGTGATGGCTATCCCAAATACCCTGACCTGATCATTAGGGATTCTATCCATGTAACAAAATATCACATGTAGCCCATACATAGATCAAATATTATATAACAACTAAAAAAATAAAAAATAGTTCCAGGAGCCAGGTTTGTACCATGTAACCCTGTCCCCCTTTAACCTTTTCCCAAACCTGTGGAACCATGAAACACATGCCTCCTGCCATACCCCTTTCGTATCATTGGTTCTTTTTCCCTGGAACTAATGCCCCTTAAGGAATACATGTAAGGGAGTGTCACTCCTGACTGACTTGTCCAGGTGGTGCTGAATTTGAGGTCACTACATGGGGTATCACAACATATTGACATATTTATTAGGAGGCCACAGGAGATGGGCGACTGACCCACGCTGGACCACTCAGAACCTCTTTCCTGAGAACTTGGAACTAAGAATCAGACTCTTTGGTTCCCATTGGTCTTTTGAACAGGAATAGGTAAGACAGGAGCTGTGGATCATCATCACCATTTTCTGCTGTGTGCATGGGGAACAGAGGAAAGAGGTCTGCCAGGGAGGAGAATAGAGCATGTGTGAGGGAGCAGCATTGACGAGCGACCATGTGGCCAGAGTCAGATAGAGGAAGGACGCCTGCCCCAGCACTGGGCACCTCTCTGGATACTGGTTCTTACTCTTCGTGAGACCCGGCTGCTCCTCCTGCCTTTGGGTTCTGAGAGCTTGAGAGCTACACCTGAATCCTTACAAATTCATCCTCTTATCCTCTTTGTTTAAGTTAGAGTGGGTTTGTGGGTTTCTTTCTTTTTTTTTTTTTGAGATGGAGTCTCACTCTGTCACCCAGGCTGGAGTACAGTGGCGCGATCTCGGCTCACTGCAACCTCCGCCTCCTGCGTTCAAGCAATTCTCCTGCCTCAGCCTTCCGAGTAGATGGGATTACAAGCATGCACCATTGCACCTGGCTAATTTTTGTATTTTTAGTAGAAATAGGGTTTCACCATGTTGGCCAGGCTGGTCTCGAACTCCTGAGCTCAAGTGATCCACCCACCTCGACCTCCCAAAGTACTGGGATTACAGGCGTGAGCCAACGTGCCTGGCCTAGAGTGGGTTTCTATTTGCAACCCACTTGAGCCGTAACTAAGCAAACTAAGCAAAACAACAAAAAAATTGTCCTTGGGTTGAATTCCCAAGTGTTTTTATCAGTATTTCTTATTGACTTTACTTTTAGAATATACCTAGAGTATTGACCACTCCTCACCACCCAAGTCACCATCATCTCGATGGGATTGCTGCGATAGCCTCTCACCTGGTTTGCCTTCTGCTCCTGCCTCCCTACAGTCTGTTCTTCACTTAGCAGCCTGGCTCTCTCCCCTCTTTTCTACTTCCTTTCCTGTGCTTTCCCATCCCATTCTGACCAGATTGTTCTAAAAACCATTAGGACAAAGCAAGGCAGGCACCTAGTACACCTGGGAGAGACTGCTGTAGTCCAGAATGGGGTGTCGGAGCCTGAGTGGGGTAAGGAAGGTGTCTATGTAGAAAGACTGCCTGGCATGGGGAGTAGACAGGGAGAAGAAGGCATCTGAGGAGGAGGATGTCAGAGCCTGTGAAAGGTGAGGGAGGTATCCACATGGTGAAAGGGCATGCCCTCATGTGGGAAGACAGAACCGGGTTGGGACAGGAGAGTGTGCATGGGGAGGAGAGGCCTGGCAGCGGGTATCAGAGTCCATAGAGAGGGAGGAATTTGTCTATACAGAGGAAGGGCCTGGCATGAAGGATCAGAGTCCATGCAGATAGAGGAACATCCCCATGTGGGTGTTAGAGAGATGAAGAGGGTGTCCACGCAAGAGGGCAGCTGGGCACAGAGAGTCAGAAGGTGAGAACTGTGTCCAGGGCAAAGAATGATGATGGCAGTTGGGTGACAGCAGGGAAAGTCATCAAAAAGTACATATATTAGGAATAATGGGAGCCAGATTTCTCAGAGTCAGAGAAGGGAGTTACAATTATGGAGAGGAACAGAACTTAAGTGAACCCTGTAGTGTCGTGTTGGAATTGAGATCTATATCAGAACTCATGGCTTTCAACACATAGGTAGATGGATGAATAAATAAAATGAGATAGCAATGTCCACTAGCTCTGAGGGCCTGGGAAGAGTGATACACCTCACTAGCAATGAACACATCCAGCACCCAGATCTTCTAATTACCATTTTCCAATAGCAGGAACTAGGGCTCCTTGCAGAAATGACTGATTCCCATATTAAGGCATAGAAAGTGTAAGAAAAGCCTAGAAGATCCTGTTGTGTCAGAAAGCAAAAAAGTGCTAAAAAAAAAAAAAAATGATGAGGATATGTCAACACAGAAGCCAGCTTGAAGGGGCTTCTATTATGCAAAGCTGGGACAATTTAAACACCAAAATAAATTATGGTAGTAATGGTTATAACCCATTGACTGATTTAGGAAACCATGACTCCACACTAATATAAATAAATAAATATTTACATAGTTTCAGATAGTCTCTCCAGAAAGCATCTATTAATTTCAAGGGGGAAAAGGGTAACTTTTCAGTGAAGAAGTCTGGCAGACATCACCTTAATCAAGTGATCAAAGTGAACATCATCAGCAATGGGACAAATGGAAAGCAAGGCAGGAAATGCACTGATAGGATGTGGGAAGAACACAGCATCACTTCTCTGATATTCTTGCCAAAGATGCATAACCAGGATCGAGTCGTGAGGACTAAGTTGAAAGACATTCCGTGAGAAGCTGCCCTGTGATCTTCAAAAGTGTCAAGGCCATGAAGGCTAAGGAACTGTTTCACATTGAAGGAGACTGAAGAGATATGATGACTAAATGCAGTATGTGATTCTGATCTGTCTCTAGGCCAGCTGGGGCTCCGCTGCTCTCTGCTAGCATCTGTGGGTCTTGGCTCCAGGTTATGGCTGAGTTGAGGTCTCCACCACATGTCTTTCATCCCCCTTGGATCAGCAGATACCTGAGGCATATTCTTTTTATTTTTCAGTTTTTGAGACGGAGTCTTGCTCTGTCACCCAGGCTGGAGTGCAGGGATTACAGGCGCATGCCACCATGCCCGGCTAATTTTTGTATTTTTGTAAAGACAGGATTTCACCATGTTGGCCAGGCTGGTCTCGAACTCCTGACCTCAGGTAATCCACCCGCCTCGGCCTCCCAAGTTTCTGGGATTACAGGGGTGGGCCACTGCGCCCGGCCACCTGAGGCATATTCTATTCATGGCCAAAAAGTAAGGCAAGCCCAACTGCACAATCATATTTCAAGTTTCTGCTCACTTCACATCTGAAATCTGTAATTAGCATTTAACGCAAGTCACAAGGCCAAGCCCCAATTCAAGGGTGAATGGCACACTTTGCCCTCGCATGACCACGGCAAAGGTATGGATGTGTGATGCTGCTGCAACAGGGCAGTGAAGAATTGAGATTGATGATTCAACCTACTACACTCTCTGTGTCCCTTAGACTTTTTTGAGCATACTGTACAGTCTGGGAATTCCTATGTTGGGTACGTGTTAGTGCCAAGCATACTGCTGAACCCACAGAAAGTGCTTATCTTGACTAATCGATTGTTGTCAAATGTTTCTCTATCCTTGTTGGGGGAAGAGACTAAAACTACTGTGTCAATGTTCCCTATCTACATTGGTTCCAGGCAGCCTTCCTACAATTTAGACCTACCTACTAAAATGCAAGATATGCAAACTTTTTGAATCATCAGTTTAATTTTTCTGGAGAACTAATTATAGATATGGTTTAAAAAAACAAACAAATATGAACAAGAGTGCTTATTATAGCATGGTTTGTTAGAGGAACAAAGTGGACCTTCCCAAAGGTCTCATATAGGAGAGAGGCTAAATCACATTGCCATTTTCATGGTGGTTAAAAAGAATAAAGAATGAAGTATTATTATGTGTTCTTAACAGTTCAATTAGAGAAGTGGAACCACTAGGAGGTACAGTGTGTGTGTGTGTGTGTGAGAGAGAGAGAGAGAAAGAAAGAGAGAGAGACGGAGAGGGAGAGAGAGAGAGAGAGGTGGGGATTTGACTTTAAGCAATTGGGGAGCTGGCTAAACTGTCTTGGGAAGGCTGTTACCTTCTCATCTGACACTGGAGCTTGGCATCCACAGGGCAGGAAGAGAAGAGGGATGTAAGTAGGGAAGAGTGAGAACCAGCAGGAGCCCACAAGATCCACAGGAGTCTCTCTCCACCTCCAACTTGTTGGTACAAGTGTCCTGCGGGAGCAGCTGACCTCTTCCTTCATCACAGAGCCAAACACACACCTGGCCCAGGAGATGGAGCTGCTGAAGGAGGACACAGGGCAGGTGGAGCAGCTGCAGCCGTCAAATGAGCAGCAATACAGGATATCCAAATCTCAGCCTAAATGTCTCTTGGTCCCCCCTAACTGGCTATATACAGGGAAGACAGAATCCAGCCTTCCCAAATGGATGCATTCCAATGCCACCACACTGCTAATATGGAAACATTTCCAAGATATATTTATGTGTAAGAAATGCAAGTTTCAGGGCTGGGTGTGGTGGCTCATGCCTGTAATCCCAGCACTTTGGGAGGCCAAGGCGGGTGGATCACCTGAGGTCAGGAATTCAAGACCAGCCTGGCCAACATGGCGAAACCCTGTCTCTACTAAAAATACAAAAATTAGCCAGGCATGGTGGTGCACACCTCTTATCCCAGATACTCGGGAGACTGAGGCATGAGAATCTACTTGGATCTGGGAGATGGAACTTGCAGTGAGCCAAGATTGTGCCACTGCACTCCAGCCTGGGCGACAAAGTGAGACTCTGTCTCAAAAAAAAAAAAAAAGAAAAAGAAAAAGAAAAAGAAAAAAGAAATGCAAGCTTCAGGCTATTATGGAGAATATGTTTTTTAAAAATGCTGCCGCAAAAATTATTTTTATCTGTACACATATAGGTAGGTACATACACAGAGACAGATTTGGAAAGATAAACACTGACCATGGTCACCTCCAGAAGGGGACTGGAACTGGGAAAGAGGGTGTCAACGGGACTTTGTGTTTATCTGCATTCAAGTGCAATTGAAGGCAAACATAAAAAGCAAAAAGAAAATCCCCTCTGTGTTAGTGTCAAGTCAGGGGTGTTTTACTTCTCTGCGAGGACCCTCATTTTTAGTTCTTTCAAAATAAGCAATGAAGTAGTTCTTTCAAAATGAGCAATGAAGTAGATTTCAAGACACTGTGAGGTGTGTGTAGATGGTCAAAGGGTTGTTCTTGTAGTTTTCTTTCTTCTCCGTTTGAAATCGTTAACAGTACAGCGAGGCTTTACCACATTGCTTTGGCCTTTTGCTCCTGAGAGGTGGGTGAACCCCCAGGGCTCTGCCTGCAGCCAGTTGGGCATTGGGGGAGGGGTGGTGACCCCTCCTGGGCAGAAATCAGCAGAAGTGATGACGTCCAGTTGGAATGCCAGGACCTCCTGCAGGGGTTGAGGAGTCAAGTCCCTCTGCTTTCTCAATAGTGGTGCTATGTGCCAGATATACCTTCTAAGAACTTTGCTAGTGTCATGGACTCCAGCTGGGGCACTACTGGGAGCCTGCCCTCTGTGGATGGCACCTGCAGATCTCTGTGGGGTTTATGCAAGAAGAGTCACAAGGATTTTTCAAGAGAGAGAAACAAATAGATGATGAGCCTCAAGAGGCTTCCAGCCTGTTAAAAGTGACTCCATGAGGCCCCTCCCCAACCCCACACTGTGTCTCCAGGCCCAGAAGACAGCCTCCCGGATGGGGCTACCCCAAGAGTTCCACCTTTTCCCAGAGCCTCTCATTCTTCCGTCTTCTAGGAAGCCTTCAGGGGCTTTCTCCATTGAGAAGGTCTCTCCCTTCTCTTTTTTCTGTTAAAATCCCAACCATACTTCAAATCTCTCCAGAAGTTTCTTATCAGCCAAAAGGAGTTTGATTTTCCATCATCACCCAGCTCTCCTTTAAGGCAAGACATGGTACCCAGCCAGGTGCTCTCAGCAGGGAGCTTCTAGCTGTTGCTCCTACACGGGTTGTCCTGCCTGAGCCCATGGCCTCCCTAGGGGAGCCCCATCTGGTGGCTGGGTGAGATGAGGGCACCAGGGCCTGGCCACTTCAGCCTGGCAAGGGTAACTCTGCTGCAACATTTGCTCCAGAGCTCTGCACTGGGCTGGCCACGCATTTGACAGGTCTGCATTGCAGCTTGGCTTTTCCCTCTGCCGACATCTGTTCCCGTACACCTCTTTCCTTTCACAGTTATTGATCTCTAGTAAACATCATGCACCCTCAACTCCATATCAGCCTCTGCCTTCTGGAGAACGCAATTTGTGATAGTTGGTACAAGGAATGGTCCCAGAAAGCAGTTGACAGGTGGGTTTTGGAACTGGACCAGTTATCACAGGGCCAGCATTAAGAGGGGTGAGGCACAGCAGCCCCTGGGTCAGGGCAGTGGCCCAACTATGGATTCCCCTGGTGAGGAAGGGGGGAAACACACTAGTAGGTGTTATGCATGAGGTACTTGAGAGGTCTGGAGTTCACAGTTGCTTTAAGGATAGGGTATGGGATAGAAAGTTGATGTCCTTCAGAAAAAGAATGGACAGCTGAGGGCCAGTAACAGGCAACTGAAAGGCAGGTGTGAAGCCAGAGGGCCTTTTTGTTTGCATACAAAGAAATTCTAGCCTCCTACAGCACAGGGCAGGATGAAATGCCCATTGAAGCAGTTTCATTATACCAAGGTTAAGGCCCTGGTGGGTAAAACCTGGCTGTGATATATATGTGGGATGGAGACATCTATATGGATGCTCCAGAAGCCTGTGAATTCCCAGACTCAACTGACCCTTCCGAGCATGCAGAATGGCCCACCTGACACGAGTGGGAGCTAGCACTGTCCCTGTACTGGAGATCACTGCAAAGGCCATTCTCCTGAAGTGTCTCTCAGGAAGTGCTCCTGCCTCCCCTCCTGGCCACTAGGCCTAAAAATAAGGTTAGATCACAGCACGATCCAGCTGGGTGTGCAATGCCCCTGATATGGGAGGAAAGGGATCATTCCCCAGGGGCTGCAGGACAAAGCCAGATAGCAGCACACACAGGGGCCAGGGGAGTGCGCAGGGGCCTGGACTGAGACTGTTGATCAGAGGACCAGAACATCGCAGCACACAGGGAAGAGCTTTCCTGAGATGCAGCATCCAGGGAGATGGCACTAACTGGGCATCACTACTAGGATGTCCCAGAGGTGTGGAGAAAGTGACCATCCTACCGAGCAAAGGTGAAATGCCAGAATTGCTGTGGCAGTTGGTGGAGGAAAGGATTAAAAGGCTCAAGGCGATGAGTATGCCAAAATAGATAGGCTATGGCCAGCCAGAATGTCTGTCTATTCATACGGTCCATGAAAGGGCTCAGAGGACACAATGTGTTGGTGAGAAGGGCACCAGCATCACTAAAACGTTCAGTGGTGGCTCTCCTCTGCAGGCCAGGGCTGAGGGCAAAGATGCTGCTATAGAACTTGGCTCCCAGCTGGGCGCGGTGGCTCACGCCTGTAATCCCAGCACTTCGGGAGGCCTAGGCGGGCAGATCATCTGAAGTCAGGAGTTTGAGACCAGCCTGGCCAACATGGTGAAACTTCCTCTGGGTTTCCAGAAAGAAAGGTGGCTGGGTTTCCAGAAAGAAGAACCCTGTATTACCAGGGTATGTAAAACTCCTGTTTCTGGCATGTGATACCCCTGTGCTTCCCCCAACAGGACCTATGGCCATTTATTTAGGTCACTCTGCACAAGGGAACTGGGAATACAATACCTAGACATTTGAGGACCATTGGACACAGGGTCTGAGTTGACATTGACACCCAAGGACCTGAAGTGTCATCATAGCTCCCCTGTCAGGTGGGGATGTGGGGGTCCAGGTAACAAATGGAGTCCTGACCAAGATGCAGCTTACAGTGGGTCTACTGGGTCCCAGACCTAACAATGGTCATTTCTTTCCATCCTCCTCCCACCTTCCTTCTCTCTTATTATGACGTTCTGGAGAATAGGACCAGTGTCTCTGAATGCCCCCTAGTGCGGGGCATGATGCCTGGCATGCAATGAGGAGTAGGTACTTAATAAATATCACCACTCCCAACTGGACGGGAGCCAGACCTCCCCTGGGTGCTTATAGCTTCTAACACTTATTTTGCACATTGGGGACTTTAATCTTTACTGCCCTTATTATTTTTTGTAACTTATTTTAAAATAATTATAGACTTATAAGAAGTTACAAAAATAAGGCTGGGTGCAGTGTCTCACACCTGTAGTCCCAGCACTTTGAGAGGCTGAGGCGGGCAGATCACCTGAGGCCAGGAGTTTGAGACCTGCCTGGCCAACATGGCGAAACCCCGTCTCTACTAAAAATACAAAAATTAGCCCTCTGTGGTGGCGGGCACCTGCAGTCCCAGCTACTCGGGAGGCTGAGGCAGGAGAATTGCTGTAACCCAGGAGGCAGAGGTTTCAGTGAGCTGAAATTGTGCCACTGCATTCCAGACTGGACAACAGAGCAAGACTCCATCTCAAAAAAAAAAAAAAAAAAAGAAGTTACAAAACTAGTCCAGAGTGGTCCTGTCCATGCATTGTACCCTTCCCTGAGCTTCCCCAGTTACAATATCTTATATAACTACAGCACATTAACAAACGAGGAAATTGACATTGCTATGGCAATATTAACTAGATGACAGCCCCTATTTGGATTTCACCAATTTATACATGAACTTTTGCATGTGTGCATAGTGCTATGAAACTTTGTCACCTGTATAGATTTGTGCGACCACTACTACAATCAAGATACAAAACTGTGCCGTCACCACAAAAGAACTCCCTCGGGCTACCTTTTCTATAGTCACACCATCGCCCCGTCCCTTACTTCTGGCCACCACTCTCTATAATTTTGTCATTTTGAGAATGTTATATAAAATAAGTTATACAGCAAGTATCTTTTGAGATTAGCTTTTGGAATTCAGCATAACACCCGTGGGCAGTATTCTCTTGTGTAGATGCTCCCGACTTTTTTCTTTTTTCTTTTGTTTTTTTTTTTTTTGAGACGGGCTCTGTCACTCAGCCTGGAGTGCAGTGGTGCAATCTCGGCTCACTGCAACCTCTGACTCCTGGGTTCAAGCAATTCTCCTGCCTCAGCCTCCTAAGAATCTGGGACTACGGGTGTGCACCATCACTCCTGGCTAATTTTTGTATTTTTAGTAGAGATGAGGTTTCACCACGCTGGCCATGCTGGTCTCAAAATCCAGACCTCAAGTGATCCGCCCACCTCGGCCTCCCGAAGTGCTGGGATTACAGGTGTGAGCCACTGCAGCCCACACTTTACTCTTAATCTGGTTACCTCTTGAAGGACATTTTGGTTGTTGGCACTTTTTGGCTATTGCAAATAAAGCTGATTTGAATATTCACGTACAGATTTTTCTGTGAACATAGTTTTGTTTTGTTTTCTTTTCTTTTTGAAACAGAGTTTTGCTCTTATTGCCCAGGCTGGAGTGTAATGATGCAATCTCGGCTCACTGCAACCTCCACTTCCAGGTTCAAGTGATTCTCCTGCTTCACCCTTCTGAGTAGCTGGGATTACAGGCACCTGCCACCACGCCCGGCTAATTTTTGTATTTTTTTTAGTAGAGACGGGGTTTCACCACATTGGCCAGGCTGGTCTGGAACTCCTGACCTTGTTATCCGCCTGCCTTGGCCTCCCAAAGTGCTGGGATTACAGGTGTGAGCCACCGCTCCCAGCCACCTGGCTAATTTTGTATTTTTAGTAGAGACAGGGTTTCACCATGCTGGTCAGGCTGGTTTCGAACTCCTGACCTCAGGTGATCTGCCTGCCTCGGCCTCCCAAAGTGCTGGGATTACAAGCATGAGCCACTGCGCCCTGGCTACAGTTTTCATTTCTCTAGGATAAATGCCCAGGAGTGCAATTGCTGCGTCATATGGTAAGTGTGTTTAATTTTATAAGAAACTGCTAAGCTGTTGTCCAGGGTAGCTGCAGCATTTTACAATCCCACTACCACGGTGCGAGAGCTCCAGTTTCTGCCTCCTCCCCAGCACTTGGTATAGCAGCAGTTGTTTTTAGCTATTTAATAGGTGTGCAGTGGTATGCCATTGTGGCTATAATTTGCATTTCCCAATTGGTTAATGACGGCAAACATCTTTTCTTGTGCTGATTTCTCATCTGTTTCTTTCATGAAATGCCTGTTGAAGTCTTTGCCTATTGGATTTATTTTCTTCCTGTTGAGTTTAGAGTTCTTTTCATATTCTAGATACAAGTTCTTTGTCAGAAAGGTGAATTGCAAATGTTTTCTCCTAACCTGTGGCTTGCCTTTTCATCCTCTGCGTGGGGTCTTTCGCAGAGCAAAAATTTTAAATTTTGATGAAGTCCGATTTATCAATGTTTTTCTTCATGGATTGTGATTTTGGTGTCAGGTTTAAGAGCCCTTTACCTAACCCTAGTTCATAAAGATTTTCTCCCACGTTTTCTTCTAAAAGTTTGATATTTTACATTTAGATCTACAATCCATTTTGAGTTACTTTTTGGATAAGGTGTGAAGTTTAGCTCCAGGTTTGTCCATTTTGCCTAGGAATGCCTTAAACCGTTATTCCAAAACCATTTGTTGAATGACCTCTCTTACTGGCTACTTCTTTCTACACATCCATCTTTTCACTACATAAATAGTAAGAGTAAAAGTAGGAATCACATTTTATGCCTTTTTTTTTTTTTTTTTAATATAGATGGGGTCTCATTATGTTGCCCAGGCTGGTCTCAAACCCTTGAGCTTAAGTGATCCTCCTGCCTCGGCCTCCCAAAGTGCTGGGATTACAGGTGTGAGCCACAGGGGTCGGCTTATCTTATGCTTCTTGACATCTCCCTCTGAACTTAGCATTCATTCATTCATTTCTTCATTCATTCAATAAATATTAATTGAATACTCATTATGTAGTCATTATGGGCTGGGAATTATGCTAGGCACTTAGAATACATCGATTCTCATGGAGTTAATAACCTAGTGGAGAAGAACAATAATAAAAAAGCAAAAAGGGCCAGGTACTGTGGCTCACTCCTGTAACCCCAGCACTTTGGGAGGCCAAGGCAGGAGGACCGCTTGAGCCCAGGAGTTCCAGACCAGCCTGCACAACATGGCCAAACCCTGTCTCTACCAAAAAAGATACAAAAAGTAGCCAGGCGTGGTGCTGTGCACCTGTAGTCCCAGCAACCCAGGAGGCTGAGGTGGGAGCATCCCTTGAGCCTGGGGAGATCAAGGCTGCAGTGAGCTGTGACTGTGCCACTGCATTTCAGCCTGGACGACAGAGTGAGACCCTGTCTCAAGAAACAAAAAAAAAAAAAAGAAAGAAAAAAAGAATCTAGTTGGTGCTGTGATGATGTGCTCTGAAAGAAATGAGAACCATAGTAGAAAAAGAATAATGGATGGGGGTGCAAAATGCGTAGGGAGCTGCACTTAGGGGAAGATAAAGTCTAAGCTAAGACCTTACCACCTCTGAGGCTGTCACGGGGATGAAGAAAGAGAAGCGGCGAGAAGCTCTGACACTATTGGTCCAGCCATCTTTTTGTCTCTACGCCCTCCAACTCTCACAGCTGAAAAAGGCACCTGGAAATATTAGCCACCATCATTAAAAGGAATGCAGTACAACTCCATCTCCTGACACAGGAACCTCCCCAACATAATGCTCAATGAGTGATACATTTCTCCCTTCCTCCCTCTCCCCTCCCTCATGCCATCTTTAGCTACTAGAGTTCTCCACACCTCTGATGCCTTCCCCTTTCTCAGAAGTTAGTCATGGGCAGTGAAAAGTCTCCATTGGTTACTGACCCTCTGAGCTATGTGTCATGCCCCGCACTGCCTCTCCCTATCCCCCATTCTCAAGTCCACCTGGGGAGAAAGCAGGTATTCCCAGCCCACAGTGCTGATTGAGGAGTTGTGGGGGTCAGTAGAGGCTGGTGGACAGAAAGCGGGTTCCCACCGCTGCTCCACACAGGGCAGTGGTGACCCTGATTGAGCCCAGCAGAAGCCCAGCCTAGAAGGAGGGGGAAAGTGGCATCCCTGGCCTCAGCCTCATTCAGGACTGGTTGTCTACAGCCCAGTGTGGTTTTGCGGTTCCTCTTGGATTTTGGATGTTCATAAAATAAGCTGCCAGCTGCCTGCCTGCTGTGGTAGGGGGAGGGTCTGTGGGACGAGTGCCTTGCTGTTGAGGGCTGGGGGTGCTGGCGGGTTCCAATGAAGCTGGCCTGTGAGCCTCCTGGTTGGCTGCCTAGAGCACTTTCCCAGGCCAGGGCAGGAGGCCCAAACCACCTGCTGGCCTGCTGGTGAATGAGTAGTAGACCAGGTGGGATTTCATAGCTGCATCTATTCGGGATTTTCAAAAGGCTTCCAAGGTTTCTATCCCCCACCAGATCTCCTGGCCGCACCCGTCTTCTATCCATGCCCTTCGGCACCCATATCTCCAGAAGCTTGGCCATGATTAGCGCAGTGCCTGGCGCAGAGGGGTGAGGACTCACCTTTCTAGGGCCTTCTTGGCCGGCGGTGTGTTCTGGGAAGACAGAAGTCTGGAGAGTGAGGATCAAGCAGATTCTCTTTCTTCCATGGGCATTGTCAACCAGTGAGAACTTTTAGGCATCACAGTGTGTTTGCTTTTAGCCTCCAGGGGCAATCAGATCTCTCTGCTGGAGGGCCTGGCAGGGTCTCTGCTGCGGGTGGGGAGACAGCAGTGGAGCCCAAGCACCTTGGCCCTGGTGCTCTGGGGGTGTGGTCGGTCAGCTCTGGGACTAGGGGGTCCTGTTCCAGCCCCATGGTCATTGGATGACTTAACCCTGAGGTGGCCTTGGTTATGCAGGCCACCCAGATAAAGCCTCTCCCTGGGCTTGGGCTGACTCGAGCTGGCTGCTTCATCTCTAAGAGTTTGCTCTGCCCACGCAGGTTCACTCCTCTGGGAGTGACACATTCTGGAAGTGTGTCCCCTAACCTCTGTCCACAGCCTGGGGGCCGGGAAGAAGACCACTCCAGCTAAGATGAGATTCTGTCTGTTCTTGCACTTGACACTTCCCTCAGATTTAATACTTGTTCCCTGACACTGCGCTGTCTTATCTGGCCTTGAAGGCAGGACTTTCTCCTCCTTGGAAACTAGAGGTACCAGGATCCCTGTGAGTGGCCAGGCACTGGGGTGTGGCTTGAGGGTCACCCATTGTGTTCATGACACATCATCCAGACATTTTCTTTTCACCCCCCACTGCGGGGACTAGGATCACCAAGGTCCTGCCCTGCTGCCCCTCCCAGAAGCCTGGATGATACCCCAAACTTCAAATAAGCTTAAGATAATTTGCTTTCATTCCAGAATGCTTGGGTTCAAACCTGACACTATTACTTCCCTGCTCTGTGATCTTGGACAAGTGATATAACCTCAGTGAGGCTTAGTCCCCTCTTCTGTACCCCCTCAAAGAACTATTATGGAGATTAGATAGGATAATGTACATGAGTAGGCTGGGTGTGGTAGCTCACACCTGTAATTCCAGCACTTTGGGAGGACAAGGAAGGAGGATCACCTGAGGCTAGGAGTTTGAGCAAGACCAGCTTGGGCAACACAGTGAGACCCCATTTCAAAAAAAAAATTAAAAATCAGCTGGGTGTGGCGGCGTATATCTGTAGTCCCAGCTACTTGAGAGGCTGAGGCAGGAGGACCATTTGATCCCAGGAGTTTGAGGCTGCAGTGAGCTATGATTGTACTATTGCACTCCAGCCTGGTTGACAGAGCAAGACCCCATTTCTAAAAAAATAAAATTAGCTGGACGAGGTGGCTCATGCCTGTAATCCCAGCACTTTGGGAGGCAAGGCGGGTGGATCACCTGAGGTCAGGAGTTCGAGATCAGCCTGCCCAACATGGTGAAACCCCCTCTACTAAAAATACAAAAAATTAGCCGGGCATGGGGGTGGGTGCCTGTAATCCCAGCTATCAGCAGGCTGAGGCAGGAGAATCGCTTGAAACCCAGAGGTAGAGGTTGCAGTGAATCAAGATTGTGCCACTGCACTCCAGCCTGGGCAACAAGAGCAAAACTCTGTCTCAAGAGAATAATTAATTAATTAAAAATAAAAGGCCCCTGGGGTGATGGCTAATGTCTGTAATCCCAGCACTTTGGGAGGCCAAGGCAGGAGGATTGTTTGAGCCCAGGAGATCAAGATCAGCCTGGGCAACATAGCGAGATTCCTTCTCTACAGATAATAAAATTAGCTGGACATGATGGTGCTCGCCTATAGTCTCAGCTACTCAGGAACCTGAGGTTGGAGGATCACTTGAGTCTAGGAGTTCGAGGGTGCAGTGAGCTGTGATTGCACCACTGCATTTCAGCCTGGGCAACAGAGCAAGACCTCATTAAATGGTAGTCATTGTTTTTGTTATCCCTTACAAAATTTACCCAGCTTGTGTTCTGTTCCTCAGGACTGATCAGTGACAGGGCTAACAGAAAATTAACTCAATTAGCTGGGGAAGACATTCATAACATGCTTTGTGCCAGACACTGTTCTAAGCCCTTGATATATATTGTTGAATCCTCCTAACAACCCTCTAAGATAGGCTATTATTATTTTTTTAATTGTATTATTTTATTTATTTATTTTATTATTATTTTTTAAGACAGTCTCGCTCTGTCGCCCAGGCCGGAGTGCAATGGTTCGATCTCGGCTCACTGCAACCTCTGCCTCCCGGGTTCAAGCGATTCTCCTGCCTCAGCTTCCCGAGTAGCTAGGATTGCAGGCGCATGCGCCACCACGCCCAGCTAACTTTTGTATTTTTAGTAGAGATGGGGTTTCACCATGTTGGTCAACCTGGTCTCGAACTCCTGACCTCGTGATCCGCCCGCCTTGGCCTCCCAAAGTGCTGGGATTACATGAGCCACCGCGCCCGGCCCTGTTATTATTATTATTATTATTATTAGAGACAGGGTCTCACTGTTTTCCCAGTGCTGGTTTTGAACTCTTGGCCTCCCTAAGTGTTGGGATTACAGGCGTGAGCCACCACTTCTGACCGGTACCATTATTATACAAATGTAAAATGAGGAAACCGAGGCACAGAGTGGTCAAGTGAGTTGCCCGAGGATACACAGCTAGTGAATGGCTGAGCGAGGATTCAGACGCAGGGAGTCTGGCCTCAGAATCTATAGCCTTCACCCTAACACACTTGGTTTGCTTCCCCCAGAAAACACAGGGCAGTGGAAGAACCTGACCATGGAGTGATGATCGGGCTGGGCTTCTAGTGCTTTTCCTATCACCGCAGGCAGAAAGCCCCCATCCCTACTTAGTCCCCTGGGGGCCTGGGGCATCTCACCATTACTAGCAAAGGATTTTGTGATTTGCAAGACATTTTTACGCATCTACAATTTCTCTGCCCCTTCCAGCAATCAGGTGGGGTAGACAGAAGACAGTAATTGTCATTTCTTTCTTACCGAGGCTCATAAAGGTGAAGCAGCTTGCCCGAGGTCACCCAGCTAAAACAACATGACAGGTTTTCAGGTTCCCAACGCAAGTTCTTTTATCTATACAGTCATCTCCCTTTATCTACAGGGAATACATTCCAAGTCCCCCAGTGGATACCTGAAACCATGGATAGTACTAAACCCTATATGTGTGTAATATGTTTTTTTTACTATACATACATACTTGTGATAAAGTATAATTTATAAATTAGGGACAATATAAGCTTAACAACAATAACTAATAATAAAATAGAACAATTATAAAAATATACTAAAATTAAATTTATGTGAATGCCATCTCTTTCTTTTTTTTTTTTCTCCTCGCTCTGTCACCCAGACTGGAGTGCG
The DNA here is from genome assembly GCF_028885655.2 of Pongo abelii. Lineage (NCBI taxonomy): Eukaryota > Metazoa > Chordata > Mammalia > Primates > Hominidae > Pongo > Pongo abelii. The sequence continues at coordinate 150,576,437 of NC_071989.2, forward strand.
GTGGCACAATCTCGGCTCACTGCAACCTCTGCTTCCCCAGCTCAAGCTATTCTTCTGTCTCAGCCTCCCAAGTAGCTAGGATTACAGGCATGGGCCACCATGCCTGGTTAATTTTTGTATTTTTAGCACGGACAGGGTTTCGCCATATTGGCCAGGCTAGTGAATGTGGCTTATTTCTAATTTTTCTTTCTTTCTTTCTTTTTTTTTTTTTTTTGAGACAGAGTTTTGTTCTTGTCACCCAGGCTGGAGTGTAAATGGCATGATCTCGGTTCACTGCAACCTCTGCCTTAAAGGTTCAAGCAATTCTCGTGCCTCAGCCTCCTGAGTAGCTGGGATTACCGGCACCCGCCACCACGCCTGGCTAATTTTTGTATTTTTAGTAGAGATGGGGTTTCACCATGTTGGCCAGGCTGGTACTGACCTCAGGTGATCTGCCCACCTCGGCCTCCCAAAGTGCTGGGATTACAGATGTGAGCCACCACACCCAGCCTCTTTCTAAATATTTTACTGTATCATGGGTAACTGAAACTGCAGAAAGGGAGACCGTGGATAAGAGGGAGAGACTACTGTACCATCCTGCCTTTTGTTGATGCCAAGGGTAGTTCCTATACCTGAAAAACATAATATAAAATACTATCTTGGGGTCGGGTGCAGTGGCTCACACCTGTAATCCCAGCACTTTGGGAGGCTGAGGCGGGCAGATCACTTGAGGCCAGGAGTTCAAGACCAGCCTGGCCCACATGGTGAAACCCCATCTCTACTAAGAATACAAAAATTAGCCAGGTGTAGCATGCCTGTAATCCCAGCTGCTCAGGAGGCTGAGGCATGAGAATCACTTAAACCTTGAAGGCAGAGGTTGCAGTGGGCCAAGATCATGCCACTGCACTCCAGCCTGGGCGAGAGAGTGAGACTCCATCTCAAAAATAAAATAAAATAAAATATTGGAACTAGACAGTCCCTTAAAGCCATGCAGTTTATGTTTGAATATACTTGAATACATCCAGTGATAGGTAACTCACTACCTATAAGAGGAAACCAGAGAGTGGATCCTGATGGTATACAAGAAGGAGGTGGCCTGGGACATGGCTGACCTGCTGACCTTGGAGATGTTTGCCCCACAAAGGAGGCTGCAGGATTGAGTCTATCTAAGGAATGTCCTGCAGCCAGGCCCACAAGGTGTCCCTCCCAGCCCTGCCCCAGAGTCCTCTCAATCCTTCCTCTCTAAAACCGCAGCCCCTCCTTCAGAAGGGAGCCCTCTCTGCACAGGCTGGTTAAGGTTTATTAGTCCTTAAAATTCCTTCGAGATGAGTTGGTATTTATTTCCCTGCAAAGCTTATGTAACCGTAAGAGGATACTGGGGCTGCCAAAGCTTTCTGTGGTTTGGATGGGGCTCACAGTGGTTTCTTCTGGGAGCTAAATATTATAATGAGTGACCTCATACTATCATTTTCTTTGGAACCAAGTAGTGCTTGTCCCAGTGGTACCCGGAGCTACCTCCCAGGCCCCTGCTCTTTTCATTCAGGCCAGGACCAGAGGGTAAAATGAAGGGCACAGGGAGAACAAAATTAGTCTGTTGAGCCAACTTGTTCACTCGGCTTCCGGGGAGGCTGAGATCTGGGTTTTCAGCCAGCGCCGAGTGCTGGGTGGCCACCGTGATTGGACTGCTGGGGAAATTATGGGAACGGCCAGCCTTCCAGCCACTGTCTGTTTCAATCTGAGCTTTTGTAAGGATGCAGATTTGGGACTTGGAACAGGAATGGGTTGGGGAGGATCTGACTGCTGAGTCGTCAAGGGCCAATCCTTAGGAACTGTTGAAGCTTAGGAAGTCTCGCACGGGGAGCCTCCAGCTGTTGAGTAAGAGGCATCATTCATGGAGCACTTGCTGCACATCAGGCACCAAGAAAAGCACCCTGCCTGCATTCACCAGGGGGGCTGTGTAAGACAGTGGGTTGGAGGGTCGACATAGTGTGGAATGGCTGGGTCTGTGTCCCAGCTCCACCAATTAATGTCCATGTGACACTGGGCAATGATATAACCTGTATGTCCCCATCTCTAAACAGTGGTGATGACAGCCCCCTGTGAGGTTGTTAGGAAGATTAAATGTGATAATGCAGACAAAACGCTTGCACAGTGTCTGGTATAGAAAAGAACTCAAAAAATGTTAGCAGTCATTATCAGCGGCAGCATCTAACTGGATCATCATAGCATCCCTAAGGGGTAGGGACTCTTGATCTCCATTTTGCAGGTGAAGAGATGAGACTTGAGCGGTCATGTGCTCAAGGTCATGTGGTTAATGAGCCACGGGACTAAGATATGAAAACTTCACTCTAGTGTCCCCTTGGCCTGGAGTTGGAAAGGGTGGAGTTTACTGCATGGATTCCTTCCTTAGGGAGCTTGAAAGCTGCCACGTGCAAGGCTAGGGAAGGGAAAGAGCTGGATTCCCTGGCCATGGAGGTCTATATTGGGAGAAAAATGGTTCTTAGAAAAGACTCTGAGGAACCTACTGGATGGTGAACTTCAAGAGGGATCAGGAATCATGTTGGTCTTGCTCTCCACCACAGCCCAGTTCTGAGCACAGTGCCTGGCACCATGGTTTTTGATTGAGTAAGTTACATTTGCAGTGATCCTTTGAGCATTTTCATTTTAACAAGAAAAGCCTGGCTTCTTTCTCTGTTATTAACTTTTTTTTTTACCTCAGTGACACTATGCAGGTGGCATCTACCGGGGGTGATAAATCCCCCTGGGAATAAAATGCCCAAGGCAGATGAGGCGACCACAGCTCTGGGGCCCAAGAGAACCCACAAGGGAGAGGGAAGGATGGGTTAGCGCTTCCAAAGCCCTGGTCAAGTGCCTTGAATGTAGTGGGCAAATAGATATAACGCACCTTCCAGGTGCCCACCATGTGCATAAATGCTGCAGACACAGAAGTGAGCAAGAGAGACAGAGAATTCCCTGCCTTTGGGGAGTGCCTGGCCTGGTAGGGAAAAGATAGCAAATGAGTAATCAAATGAGTAGTTGTTGATTATAAATTGTAGTAACTGCTGTGAACGAAAGATGCCCTAGGTACCAAGACAGAGAATCATAGAGAAGCAGAATTCCTATTTTAAAGTAGTCAGGGTAGGCCTCATGGAGGAGGTGACATTTAAGCTCATTGGGAAACTTTGTATGACCTCGAAAAGGACTCAGTTTTCTCTCCTGATGGTCACAGGGGAGAATTTGAGGCTCATAGGCCCGAGGCTGGCATCAAAGTCTAAGTGAAGCCATGTTAAGGTATTTCTGAAGCCCCTGCTGCACTAGAATCTCAAGAGTAAAGATTCGGTCTCACCCAAAAGGCTGGGAATAATTAACAGTGAAGGGACAAAAGAGGAGCCTAGGCCGGGCATGGTGGCTCATGCCTGTAATCCCAGCACTTTGGGAGACCAAGGCAGACAGATCACCTGAGGTCAGGAGTTGGAGACTAGCCTGGCCAACATGGTGAAACCCCATCTCCCCTAAAAATACAAAAATTAGCCGGGCGTGGTGGCATGTGCCTGTAGTTCCAGCTACTCAGGAGGCTGAGGCAGGAGAATCGTTTGAACCCGGGAGGTGGAGGTTGCAGTGAGCCAAGATGGCGCTACTGCACTCCAGCCTGGGCGACAAAGCGAGGCTCTGTCTCAATAAATCAATAAATCAATAAATCAATCAATAAATAAATGAATAAATGCATGCCTAATTCAAGAAAGAAATGGAATGGCTCTAGCCAATCAGGCTAGAGGTGCTATACATCCCTATTCCGAGGGCATACATGAGGCCTGTTTTCAAGAGTTTTTCACATTTATCCCCTTGGTTCAGGATCTTATTTACATGTCCCCAGCAAGAAACAGCTCTGGACTTTTGCTTTACCCCTTTGCAGAGCATTGTCAACCACTAGTCCTCTTAGTCATCCTCACCCACACTCAATAGGCCCTGCCAGTTCTACCTTCGAAGTGTACCCCAAATTCGTCCTCTCCCAGCCCCATTGCCCAGCGCTTCCTGTCCTCACCAGGCCATGTGCATACGCTGCCAGGGAGGCTTTTAAAGATGTTGGCCTCAGCCAGGCACGGTGGCTCATGCCTGTAATCCTAGCACTTTGGGAGGCCAAGGCAGGCAGATCACTTGAGGTCAGGAGTTCAAGACAAGCTTGGCCAACATGATAAAACCCCATCTCTACTAAAAAATACAAAAAAAACTTAGCTGGGTGTGGTGGTGGGCACCTGTAATCCCAGCTACTAGGGAGGCTGAGGCAGGAGAATTGCTTGAACCTGGGAGGCGGAGGTTGTAGTGACCTGAGATGGTGCCACTGTACTCTAGCCTGGGCTACAGAGCAAGACTCTGTCTCAATGTATGCTTATTGTAACTTGGAACTAAAAAGCCCTTTCCATGGCCGTGGTGGCCCATGCCCTTCCCCATCTGCATCTTCTACTCCACACCCCTCACCCACCGCCCTTCACCTTTCACCAGGATTTTGTCTGAATGGATCTAGTCCCAGCTGCATATGTCCAGCATAGACAATGATTAAAACCTAGACTTCAGGGCTCTGTAGCTGGAGGCAAGTTGCTCTGTGAGCCTGTTTCCATACCTATTCAACGAGCATAGGAAATGCCACCTCTGACAGATGTTTAAAGAATGTTAAAGTCTCTTTCCCATTTAGGCTAAAACAAAAGTACCTCCTTAGTATACTTTATACTTTAAACCTTCCAGGGCACTTTCCCATTCGTTCTCTTATTTAAAGCTACTGAAATCTGGGCTGGGCGTGGCGGATCACTTGAGCCCAGGAGTTCAAGACTCGCCTGGGCAACATGGCGAAACCCCATCTCTACTAAAAACACAAAAATTAGCCAGGCTTGGGTGGCTCATGCCTGTAATCCCAGCTACTTGGGAGGCTGAGGCAAGAGAATTGCTTAAACCTGGGAGGCAGAGGCTGCAGTGAGCCGAGATTGCACCCTGCACTCCAGCCTCGGTGACAGAGCGAGACTCCATCTCAAAATAAATAAATAAAACTATTGGCCGGGTGCGGTGGCTCACGCCTGTAATCCCAACACTTTGGGAGGCCGAGGCAGGCGGATCACCTGAGGTCAGGAGTTCGAGACCAGCCTGACAAACATGGAGAAACCCCCGTCTCTACTAAAAATACAAAATTAGCCAGGCGTGGTGGTACATGCCTGTAATCCCAGCTACTCGGGAGGCTGATGCAGGAGAATCACTTGCACCTGGGAGGTGGAGTTTGTGGTGAGCCGAGATCACGCCATTGTACTCCAGCCTGGGCAACAAGAGCGAAACTCCATCTCAAAAAAAGAAAAAAAAAAACTATTGAAATCTGCATATGGCCGGGTGTGGTGGCTCACGCCTGTAATCCCAGCACTTTGGGAGGCCGAGGCTGGTGGATCACAAGGTCAGGAGTTCGAGACCAGCCTGACCAACATAGTGAAACCCTGTTTCTACTAAAAATACAAAAAGTAGCTGGGTGTGGTGGCGCACACCTGTAATCCCAGCTACTCAGGAGGCTGAGGCAGGAGAATCGCTTGAACTCGGGAGGTGGAGGTTGCAGTGAGCTGAGATCATGCCATTGCACTCCAGCCTGGGCAACAGAGCAAGACTCCGTCTCAAAAAAAAAAAAAAAAAAAAAAGAAATCTGCATATGAAGCAGGGTGGGCGATGTGGTCTCCTTATCAAGCAGGAAGTGGCCTCAGAGAGGTTAAAGTCCTGTTCAAGGAGACACAGGGAATGGATAGTGAAACTGGGACTGCAGTGACAGATGCACTTGAACTTCTCCTGAAGGTGATGCTGCGGAGGGACCAGATGAAGACTCTGAGACCCAAAGCCAGCCAGCGTCTAAGGGACAGACCTCTGCTTTCAGGTCAGCCCCGACCCAGCTGCCTACTCAGGGAGGCTGACTTCCCTACAGCCCAATTCTGGGGCACTCACACATCTCTCAAATTCTTCAGTGTTCACCCTCTCCCTGGTCTTCTCCCATTGCACTTCTCCTGCCACTGACCTTGGCTTCTCCAGCCTTCCCTCCTCCAGTTTACAGCCCCAATTCACTGGGCAGTGTGGGGAGCTTGGGCCAAGGGTAGGATTTGGCTGTGGGGTGGGTCGGGTCACAGGGCAGCGAAAGCTTCACCGAACATCTTTCCCACTACCTCCACAGCCCAGGTCTGGGGATGCATTTCCTAAGGGGAGCCCTGTTCAGCATCTAAATCCTTCAAGGTGGGGAGCCAGAGGGAGAGGGGTGTTAAGATCTTTAACTTCCAGAATTCGCATTCTTGCAATGAGGGGGACCCTGTCCAGCTAAGAAGCATCCAGCTAAGTACCACAGGAGGGAGTTTAAGCAGGAAGAGGAGATTTTGCTTTGTGGTTTGATTTTAATGCTCTCTCAGCTGGTTGGATGAGTGCCTACTTTCTGGGGCTGGGGTGGTAGGGTAGAGGTGGGAAGGTGGTGGGGGAAGAGAATAGGGAGGAAAGGAGGGTCCTCAAAAAAGTAGTGTAGCTACGTGGGAGAAAGCGATGTCTGAATCCTGTGAATCCCCTGGAGCTGCTTCCCAGCTGTTTGACCTTGTGAAATGGCCTAACTTCTCCCAACTTCCATTTCCTCATCTGTATAAAAGCAGGGACAATACTTCCTTTATTAAGCAAATATCTTCTGTCTGCCTACCGTATGCTTGACCCTGTGCAAATGAACAAGACAAACAGGAGACAGGATCTCTGCCGCCCTGGAGCTTATATTCCAGGAGGGAGACAAACAAGAAATACATCAACTATAAACAAACAAGATAATTTTGGATCATGCTAAGTGTTAGTCAAAAGCCAAAAGGGAGTGGGGAACATGGGACGGACAGCGAACTCCTCTCTGAGGAGGTAGCATCTGAACAGAGACCTGGAAGTTGAGAAGTCAGTTCTAGAAATGGAGGAAGAGTGCTCCAGGCACAGGGAACAGTGAGTGCAAAGGCCTTGAGATGGGAATGGGCTTGACGTACTTGCGGAACAGGCAGTGGCCTCAAAATGTAAAATGTGGCGAGCAAGCAGGGAAGTGGTTTGAGCAGAGGTGGGAGAAGTAGGCCAGAAACAGATCACACAGGGCTTTGGAGGGTATGCTGAGGGGTTTGGAAGGCTTTCGAGGGTAAGTTAAGCAGGAGAATGACATGATTAGGTATATATTTGAAAAGATCACCCCCTTGAACTTTCTGAGCCTCATTTTCCCCCTCTGTTAAAAATGGGCATAATAATACATATCTCACAGGATTATAGAGGATTAAAAGACTTGAAAGTTAAAGCAACAAGCAAATTGATGAACATATATGCCCGAGGTGCACAACAAATGCTAGGACCATGATGTGAAGACTTTTTAGGAGCTCTGAAGAGATCTGCTTAGGAGTGAAGATGGTTCCTAAAGAGTTAATCAAACCTGTCTTGGGAAAAGCAGTCCCATGCTGCTAATATAATGGTAAAGGATGCAATTCAGGCTGTTTATTTTTTAGAGATTCAGTGCTCCTATTAAGCAATCACTCTGTTTATGTCACTGCTAATTGAAGTAAATTGCTTTCTGCAATCAAATCGGGAAGTTCCCCCTTCCGATCACGAAAGGGACTTGGACTCTGGTTCCTGATTTCCAGTATTTAGTCTGACTTGAGATTTGCCCTGTAATTAATTGCATACATTCCACTGATTTCCTTAAACAAGCAGTTGGTTTGCTGCTGGGTCGGCAAGGGATGTGTTGATTTTGAAACTGCCCCTGGGATAGGAAGTGTTCCGCCTCCCTTCTCTCGCAACCCCAGCCACAGCAGCCTTCTGGCTGATGGAGCTGGTGGGGAGTGGGCCTCACAGCAGATGTGAGAGGTGGAAGCGAGCAGCAGGTGTGACCGCTGCGGTCCAGAATCCTCTTGGTGCCCCCGCCCAGTGGAGAATTCTAGTGCATTAGAACCAAAGCCCGTGAATCAGGCTGGAGGAATTCCAGGCCATGGGCACAGGCTTCCTCGCAATCATCAGCTCTATCTTCACTTCTGTGAGAGGCACGGGAGGAAGTGAGGGGAGGTGGGCAAAGAGCAACACTGCCATCTGAATAAGCACCCTGAGAGCCCCGATCCTCTCCACGGCCCAGTCGCTGCCACCCACCCCATACCCCACCCCCAGCTCTCCATCATGTGCATAGGCCTGGAGGATGTTCAGGAAGGTGTGAAGGGATACCCCAAGGAGGAGGGAGTAGAGAGTTTTAAGGCCTGTGGCCCAGCCCCAGGGAGGAGCACTCCAGCGCCTGCTCCTGGTCTTGGGGAGCAAGAGCAGGGGGTGAGGAGGAGTATTTGATGCTGGATACAGCTGTTAGGTTAGGTTGCCAGGTGACTGAGAAAACAAACAGTGTCCACCCCATCCTTCATCCTTGATGCTGAAAAGAAAAAAAAAAAGGGCCTCAGGATTTAGTTGAAGGTGAAGACGTTGGGTGCTTTACCTTGAGGTGTGGAGAGCATCTCTTTATGGATTGATCCTGTGACCCTGCAGAAAGTGGTCTTCAAGGCCCAGCTCAGTAGCTGCCTCCCACATGAAGTCCTGTCTTGATGCACTCCCCAGGAGTCTCCCTCTCACAATTCCCTTGGACTGTGTGCCTCTGGGGCAGTGCCACACCCGTCCTGCCCCACAGTGGGCTCTATATTTGAGTTTCCTCATCCACTGACAAAGCACCTGGCATGAGTGAGATTCTGCTAGGCTGGGGATACTCAGGTGAGCTGAGGTCAGGAGTTCAAGACCAGCCTGGTGAAACCCCGTTTCTATTAAAAATACAAAAATTAGCAGGGCGTGGTGGCACATGCCTGTAACCCCAGCTACTCAGGAGGCTGAGGCAGGAGAATCACTTGAACCCAGGAGGCGGAGGTTGCAGTGAGCCAAGAGCACGCCACTGCACTCCAGCCTGGGTGACAGAGTGAGACTCCATCTCAAAAAAAGAAAAAAAAAGACTCAGTTGAGATACAACCCCCACCTTCAAAGAGCTACCAGAGCCGCAGAAGAGTTAGGTAAGTATCAGGAAGTTAACTAAAGAAGTAGCATTGGCTGGGTGCCAGTAGTGGCTCATGCCTGTAATCTCAGCACTTTGGGAGGCCGAGATGGGCGGATCCCTTGAGACCAGGAGTTTGAGACCAGCCTGGGCAACATGGGGAAACCCCATCTCTACCAAAACTACAAAGACTAGCTGGGCGTGGTGGTGTGTGCCTGTAATCCCAGCTACTTAAGAGTCTGAGGTAGGAGGATTGCTTGAGTCTGGCAGGTTGAGGCTGCAGTGATTGCACACTTAACCATGAGCCAGGCACTGTACTGAATGTTTTCTATGCATTGACTTATCAAACCCCATTATATCCATACAAGGGAGAGACTCAGTATATTGAGTTTGCCGATGATGAAATTGAGGCTAAGCCACTTTGGAAAACAGGGAGGCAGTTTCTTAAAGAGTTAGACAACCCATACTTTTTTCCCCCATACAGCTCAGCAATTTCATTGCTATGTATAGACCCAAGAGAATTGAAAACATATATCCACACAAAAACATCTACACAAATATTACATAGCAGTAATATTTATAATAGCCCCAAACTGGAAACAATTCAAATGTCTATCAACTGATGAGTGGATAAATAAAATGTGGTTAATTTATATAATGAAATATTATTTGACAATAAAAAGGGAAGAAGAGCCAGTATATGCTACAGTGTGGATAAATCTCAAAAACATTATGCTATGTGAAAGAAGCCAGACATAAAAGGCCACATATTGTATGATTCCATTTATAGGAAGTGCCCGGAAATGCCAAATCTATGGAGACAGAAAGTAGATTGATTAGTGGCTGCCAGGGAGTGAGGCTGGGATGAGGATGAACTGAATGGGCACCAGGGATTTTACTGGGGTGTTAGAAATGTTCTAAACTGAATTGTGGTGTTGTTTGCACAACTCAGTAATATCTACTAAAAATTATGATGTTGTGGCTGGGTGCAGTGGCTCACACCTGTAATCCCAACACAAGGAGACAGAGGCGGACGGATCACCTGAAGTCAGGAGTTCAAGACCAGCCTGTCCAACATGGCGAAACCGCATCTCTACTAAAAATGCAAAAATTAGCTGGATGTGGTGGCAGGTGCCTGTAATTCCAGCTACTTGGGAGGCTGAGGCAGGAGAATCTCTTGAACCTGAGAGGCAGAGGTTGCAGTGAGCTGAGATCATGCCATTACACTCCAGCCTGGGTGACAGAGTGAGACTCTGTCAAAAAAAAAAAAAAAAAAATTGAGGCTAAGTAAGGTGGAGCAACTTGTCTGAAGTGACTAGCTGTTAAGCGATGAAGCCAGAATTCAAACACAGACAGCCTGGGTCCAGAGACCAGTTCTTTTTTTTTTTTTTTTTTGAGACAGAGTCTCACTCGGTTGCCCAGGCTAGAGTGCAGTAGCACAATCATGGCTCACCCTAACCTTGAACTCCCAGGCTCAAGCAATCCTCCCGCCTCAGCCTCCTGAGTGGCTGAGACTGTAGGTGTGCATCACCACGCCCAGTTACATTTGTTTTTACTTTTTGTAGAGATAGGGTCTTACTATGTTGTCCAGGCTGGTCTCCAACTCCTTGGCTCAAGTGATCCTCCCACCTCGGCCTCCCAGAGTACTGAGATTACAGTCAGAGCCGTAGAGCCTGGCTCAGAGACCACATTCTTAACTACTATGCAACATTGCTTCCCTGAGGTAGCTTTTATCTCAGCCCAGCAGGGGCATGCTCACACAGGCTTGGGATGAGGCTGGCTTTCTTGGGATGTCTCTGGGAAAAGTAACACTTGAGTTGTGTCTGCAAGTCTTGCATGCAAGTTCTCCTCCACCAAGAAGGCTTCTCCCATCTTTAACCCTCCCTACCTTTTAAGAGCTGGATCTCATTGAGTAAACAGAAGAGCGAATGCCTACAGAAAGGAGGTGACACCAGCCGTCTTCCCACCATGATGAAAATTCATAATCTGGTGACTAACGTGGCCTCTGGAGAGGTGCTTAGCTGGAAACAGGCCTCACACTAGGGCTCTGGCCCCACTGATGTCCAGGGCTGATTCCCACAGGCAGAGATGTTCTCTGCCCCTCTTTAGGCTGGAAAGAGGATAAACTTCCTTCTTTGGGCCTGTTGGGAATTCTTGGCTTTCTGGGGGCTTCTTCCAGGAGCACATTTGAATGAGGGCCAGAAAGGCAGAAGGAAACAAGGACTTCTTCCAAAAGCATTTTCCAAAAACTTTCCGGTTTGGTCCTCACTGACTTAGTCACAGCAGTGTACAAAGAGCAGGGTGGCAGGAGCGGCCCCCCAGTGCAAGCAATAAGGGGGTGCATTGTCTGCAGAGAATGAAAAGAGAATAAAGAATAAAACCAATCTAAAGGTGCTTGCCATACACCAGCAATTCTAAACAATGTCAGGGAAAATATTCCTCCCACTGGGGCAGGCTGCTTCTGTGCCCTGCCCTTGGTCTGCTGCTGTTTGGTTAGAATAATTTAGTAGCAGGGTAACAGACTCATTACAAACTGGCTTAAGCCTAGAAGAATGAATTATAAGGAACCGGGGTCTCTTGCGGAAAAGCCTCTGGGCGGTGCCTCTCTCCTTTCTCTGGGACCCTGTGACACCTCTGGCTTCTCTGTGTGTCAGCCTCGTTGTTCCTTCTCTGCATGATGGCTTCCTCAGCTTTATTGAAGTAGCACATTCTCAGTTCAAGCAACCAGCAGAGACTGACCTGCATCTCTTAGTTCCAACTCCAAATTTCTGGGAGGCAGAATCTAACTGGTTCAGTGTAGATCCAGTGACCAATCCTAATGCAATAGCCAAAGGAGGGTGTCCTAAAAACCAGGGCTTTTAGGGCACTTGGGGGTTTGTGTGCTGACCAGACACCCCAAAACAAGTCTACTAAATATGTCTGGGTGTTGTTTGAGAGAAGCTGAACAGTTCTTTGTTCAGGACCCCTAGGAACCTGTCTCTTTCCTTATATTCCTGTTTCTTTCTGATATAGCCCTTTTCACTTAAGTTAGCTGGAGTGGATTTTTATTTCTTGCAACAGGAGAGTCCTTGACCAAAAAAAAAAAAAAAAAAAAAAAAAACATAAGTTGATGGGCAAAAGGGAACACATAGGAAAGGTGAACATCCCTGGTTGTGTGTGCACGTGAGTAGGGGAAGGGGGTGGCCTCGCCTCTGAAAGAGGCATAAGTCTACGTTTATGCTTCGCAATGGGGAGTTTCTCTTTCCTTGGAGCACTTGGAAACTGACATAGGTTACAACAGTGTGGAGACTTAGACGCCTCTCCAGAAGGCTGTGGCACCTGCCTCTCCCTCTTCCTGTCCTATACTTTCCCACAGATTTTCCATTCTACCATCCAGACAGCTCTCAATATGAAATCCCCTGTCTGGATTGCCATGAGAGAGATTTTTTTTTTTTTTTTTTTTTTTTTTTGAGACGGAGTCTGGCTCTGTCACCCAGGCTGGAGTGCAGTGGCGATCTCGGCTCACTGCAAGCTCCGCCTCCTGGGTTCACGCCATTCTCCTGCCTCAGCTTCCCGAGTAGCTGGGACTACAGGGGCCTGCAACCACGCCAGGCTAATTTTTTGTATTTTTAGTAGAGATGGGGTTTCACCATGTTAGCCAGGACGGTCTCTATCTCCTGACCTCGTGATCCGCCCGCCTCGGCCTCCAAAAGTGCTGGGATTACAGGCGTGAGCCACCATGCCCGGCCGAGACAGATTTTTCTAATCATTGATAAGCTTATCTCCAGGCCTTCCTCTACCCTCACCCCCAGCTGGGGAACTGTCTCTTGACTGGCAGGTAAAAGCGCAGGCTCCGAGGGCCACTTAGCATCAATGGCCTCCTGAGGAGATACAACAGGAGGGACCGGCATCACCTATAAAGCATTCCACCCAAAAATATTTAATCTGAATCAAGTTCATCCTCTACTTCCAGTTTACAGAGATAAGGAACAGAAGAACAAGTTAAATGACATCATGAGAAAATGATCAGACCAATGGAGAATGTAGTGTTCAATAGGACAGCAGGGCTGGCCTCTTCAAAAAGCCAGTATCGGCCGGGCACGGTGGCTCACGCCTGTAATCCCAGCACTTTGGGAGGCCGAGGCAGGCAGATCACAAGGTCAGGAGATGGAGACCATCCTGGCTAACACGGTGAAACCCCGTCTCTACTAAAAATATTTTAAAAATTAGCCGGGTGTCATGGCGGGCTTCTGTAGTCCTGGCTACTTGGGAGGCTGAGGCAGGAGAATGGCGTGAACCTGGGAGGCGGAGGTTGCAGTGAGCCGAGGTCGCACCACTGCACTCCAGCCTGGGTGACAGAGCGAGACTGTCTCAAAAAAAAAACAAAAACAAAAAACAAACAAAATAAAAGAAAGCCAATATCGTTTAATAAGAAAGTTGGGGCCAGGCATGGTGGCTTATGCCTGTAATCTCAGCACTTTGGGAGGCCGAGGTGGGCAGGTCACTTGAGGCCAAGAGTTCAAGACCAGCCTGGCCAACATGGCAAAACCCGTCTCTACTAAAAATACAAAAATTAGCTGGATGTGTTGGCACATGCCTGCAATCCCAGCTACTTGGGAGGCTGAGCCCAGGAGGCAGAGGTTGCAGTGAGCTGAGATCTCGCCATTGTACTCCAGCCTGGGTGACACAGGGAAACTGTCTCAAAAAAACAAAAAACAGAAAATGCAAAAATTAGCTGGGCGAGGTGGCACACGCCTGTATTCCCAGCTACTCTAGGAGCTGAGGCAGGAGGATTGCTTGAGCCTGGGAGGCAGAGGTTGCAGTGAGCTGAGACTCTGCCACTGCACTTCAGCCTGGGCGATACAGTGAGACCCTGTCTAAAAAAAAAAAAAAAAAAGTTGGGATACAGTTCTAAATTAAAAGAGGCTTAAAATTTATGACAACCGCCGGGCTCGGTGGCTCACTCCTGTAATCCCAGCACTTTGGGAGGCCGAGGCAGGCTGGTCACCTGAGGTTGGGAGTTCAAGGCCAACCTGACCAACATGGAGAAACCCCATCTCTTCTAAAAATACAAAAATTAGCCAGGCATGGTGGCACATGCCTGTAATCCCAGCTACTTGGGAGGCTGAGGCAGGAGAATTGCTTGAACCCGGGAGGCAGAGGTTGCAGTGAGCTGAAATTGCGCCATTGCACTCCAGCCTGTTTAACAAGGCAAAACTCCGTCTCAAAAAAAAAAATAAATAAATAAATAAAATAAAATATAAAAATTCATGACAACCACATGCAGTGCTCAAACTTTAATGGGCTCTTGATTTAAATAAAAATTAAATAAAATAAAAGATATTTTGGGAATACTAGAGAAATTTGACTCTAAGCTGGCTTGATTGATATTCAGAAATTGATGTTAATCTTCTTGCTGTGCCAGTAGCAGAGTGATTATGAGGAGGATGCCATCATTTTGGAAGATGTATGAGGAAGTATGCAAGTTATTTTATATTTTTCCCAAGGAAAAATCTACATATTTAGCTCAAACAACCCAATTCAAAAATGTGGAAAGAGGCTGGGCATGGTGCCTCATGCCTGTAATCCCAGCACTTTGGGAGGCCAAGGTTGGTGTATCACTTGAGGTCAGGAGTTGAAGACCTGCCTGGCCAACATGGTGAAACCCTGTCTCTACTAAAAATACAAAAATTAGCCAGGCGTGGTGGTGGGTGCCTGTAATCCCAGCTACTCAGGAGGCTGGAGGCAGGATAATTGTTTGAGCCCAGAAGGCAGAGGTTGCAGTGAGCCGAGATCGTGCCATTGCACTCCAGCTAGGCGACAGAGCAAGACTCCGTCTAAAAAAAAAAGTGCGAAGGACTTGAATAGACATTTCTCCAAACAAGATAAACAAATGACCAATAATCCAGAAAAAGATGTTCAACACCATTAATCATTAGAGAAATACAAATCAAAACTACAATGGGATATCACTTCATACCCATTAGGATGGCAGCTATCAAAAAACCAAAATAGTAAGACTTGGCAAGGATGTGGAGAAATTGGAACCATTGTAGACTGTTAGTGAGAATGCAAAATGATACAGCTGCTATGGAAAACACAGCATGGAGGTTCCTCAAAAAATTAAATATAGAATTACCATACAGCAATCCCACTTCTGGGTATTTATCCAAAATAATTGAAATCAGCAACTTGAAGAGATGTTAGCACTCCCATGTTTCTTGTCCCACTGTTTACAATACTTGAGATTTAGAAACAACCTAAATGTTCATCCAGGATGAATGAAACAAAAATGTGGTGCCTACGTACAATGGAATGTCATTCAGCTTTAAAAAATAAGGAAATTCTGGCACACGCTACAACATGGATGAGCCCTGAGGACATGGTGCTAAGTGAAATAAGCTAATCGCAAGGAGACAAATACCTCATGATTCCACTTATATGAGGTACTTAGAGTAGTCAAAATCATAGAGACGAAAATAGAATGGCATTTGCCAGGGTTTGAGAGGAAGGAGAAGTGGGGAGTTTTTGTTTGTTTGTTTGTTTGTTTTGTTTTGTTTTGTTTTTGAGACAGAGCACTCTGTCGCCCAGGCTGGAGTGCAGTGGCGTGATCTTGGCTCACTGCAACCTCCCACCCCGGGTTCAAGCGATTCTCCTGCCTCAGCCTCTCTAGTAGCTGCGATTACAGGCGTGTGCCACCACGCCCGGCTAATTTTTTGTATTTTTAGTAGAGACAGGGTTTCACTGTGTTAGCCAGGATGGTCTCAATCTCCTGACCTTGTGATCCGCCCACCTCGGACCCTCAAAGTGCTGGGATTACAGGTGTGAGCCACCACGCCCAGCCCGAAGTAGCGAGTTATTGTTTAATGGGTTTGTTGAAACTCTCTTGTTTGAATTTTAGTTTTACAGGTGAAAAAAGTTATAGAGATGGATGGTGGTGATGGTTACACTACATTATGAATGTATTTAATTCCACCAAACTGTACACTTAAAAATGATCAGGATGGTAGATTGTATGCTATATGTGCTTTAACACAATAGAAAACTGAAAAAGAAATACAGGAAAGGTAAACCAAAAAATCTACAAATTTATATATACATATAGATGAAACAAATATGACAAAATATTGCCAATTGTTGAATCTAAGTGGTTAGTACAAAGATGTTCATTGTTTTATCCCTTCAACCTTTCTCTATGTTTAAACATTTTCATAATGAGAAGTTGGGAAATAAAAATAAAGAGGGCAGGCACAGTGGCTCATGCCTGTAATCCCAGGACTTTGGGAGGCCAAGGCAGGTAGATCCCTTGAGGTCAGGAGTTGGAGACCAGCCTGGCCAACATAGTGAAACCCTGTCTCTACCAAAATAATATAAAAATTAGCTAGGTGTGGTGGTGCGTGCCTGTAAACCCAGTGACTCAGGAGGCTGAGGCATGAGAATCGCATGAACCCAGGGGGCAGAGGTTGCAGTGAGCCAAGATTGTGTCAGTGCACTCCAGCGTGGGTGACAGAGTGAGACTCTGTCTCAAAATGAATGAATGAATGAATGAATGAATGAATAAATAAATAAAATAAAGGAAACTGTATTTTAGTTCCTATTCCTCGATTAATAAGCACAGGCCTTGAGCCAATTCCATAAACCTTTTGAGAATCCATTTTCTCATCTGTAACATGGGGATAATAACAGTGCTCATCTCATAGTGATGTTTTGAAGATTAAGATTGTTTATGTGATGCCAGTAACACAGGCATGGTGCATAGGTGCTCAGTAAGTTGATTTTATCTACAAGCAAAGCTAACAGAGAGAAGCATCACGTGGCCCCTTTCTTAGCTTCGTATTGGTCAGATGCTGGCTTCTGGTCAACCAGCAAATCCTTCCTGAGGGCTGGGCTAGGTGTCTTCTGTTTGCCATTCCAGATCCAGTCTATTCTTTCTCTACCCTGCTCTGTGACCGGAGAGGCAGAGGCGTGTGGACTGCATCCTTGCCTTCCCTTTCCATCTGCCCTCTAGTTAGGTTCAACCAACGGGAAGCACCAGCAGGAGGCTGGAGGGAGGTGCAGAGGAAACTCTCTTCCTGCTGTGGTGCCCTGGGTGGGCAACCATTCCCTCTTCTTGCCCCTTCTTGCCCCTAGGAATTTAAAGAACCCCCACTATTGCTTGCCTGGGACACTGTACTGTCCCTTGTTACTTTCCTTAAACCTCGTACATAGAGACTTTATTAAACTGCTTATTGATCCAGTTTGAGTGTGCCACCTATTTCCTACCAGAACTCGGGCTGACGCAGGGTCTTCTGTGTGTTATTTTGCCAGGCTCTGAGAGATACCATAATTAGGAACTCAGACATAGTCCTTTCTGGGGCTTATTGTGCCTTCACCTTGGACCTGTCCCCTTGGGGATTTCTAAGCTGATACCAACTTCTTATTCCAATGGACACAGCATACACAGAATGGCAAACGGCACCTACCCTGCCTCTACTCCTCAATACACACGTGGTAAAATCTGACTTGGATTCTGTGATATCTAGGCCTATCCCAAATCTTCAGATCCAAACAGAGAGAAATGTTGGCTGTGCCCCATTCTCTTTACTCTGTGTGTCTAGGAGCTTGAGAATTCAATGGAACCTCATTAAATGTCTGAAGCTCTTTGACAACAAACAAATACGGTAACATTTAGCAGGATGTTGTGTATAGTGTGGGGCTTCTTACGTCAAGTTTGTGGTGAGAAGAACTCAGAAAACACATTTGTTTAAGACAATAGGATTAGATCATATTCTCCTCAGATGTTTCTTTGAGTCTTTCAATATCTGTATAGATAACCCCCAAATGAGACTAGGATTTAACATCTCTAGGGAAGCTGGGGTTCGCAAACTCACGGTCTTCCTTTATATCTACTCTGAAATGGTTTTCTCCCTCCCACTATAAACATGAAGAGTTGGACATCGTTTGTGGGCAGGATTTATTTGCAACAATGGTAAACAGTCCCCACCCTGGTGCACCACTGAGCATGCACCACCATGCTCAGCTAATTTTTTTGTTTGTTTTTGTTTTTTTTCAGATGGAGTTTCACTCTTTGTTGCCCAGGCTGGAGTGCAGTGGCGTGATCTTGGTTAACTGCAACCTCTGCCTCCTGGGTTCAAGCGATTCTCCTGTCTCAGCCTCCCGAGTAGCTGGGATTACAGGCGCCCACCACCACACCCAGCTAATTTTAGTATTTTTAGTAGAGACGGGGTTTCACCATGTTGGCAAGACTGGTCTCAAACTCCTGAGCTCAGGTGATCTGCCCATCTCAGCCTCCCAAAGTGCTGAGGTCAAAGGTGTGAGCCACCACTCCCGGCCAATTTTTATATTTTTTTTGTAGAGATGAGGTTTTGCCATGTTGCCCAGGCTGGTCCCGAACTCCTGGGCTCAAGGAATCCGCCAACCTTGGCCTCCCAAAGTGCTGGGATTACAGACGGGAGCCACCACGCCCGGTCTCAGTGAATGATTTCAAACACCCTTGTGTTCTCCCTGTTGGGAACCACAACGGAATCTGCCTTTTTGAGCCAACACCTATTGATATGGTTTGGCTCTATGTCCCCACCCAAATCTCATACTGAATTGTAATCCCCACGTGTTGAGAGAGAGAAGTGATTGGATCATGGAGGCGGTTCCCCCATGATGTGCTCGCGATAGTAAGTGAGTTCTCAAGAGAGCTGATGATTTTGTAACTGGAAGCTCCTCCTTTGTGGTTCTCTTTCCTGCCACCTTGTGAAGAAGGTGCTTGCTTTGCCTTCGCCATGATTGTAAGTTTCCGGAGGCCTCCCCAGCCATGCAGAACTGTGAGTCCATTAAACCCCTTTCCTTTATAAATTACCAGTCTTGGGTAGTATCTGTATAGCAGCGTGAGAACGGACTAATAAACCTATGAAACAACTGATGAAACTTGCGTCATCTTCTGGTTTGGTAGCTCACAAAGGACCCTCTCAGAGCACGCTGTTTCCTCTTAAATAGCCCAATAACAATTAAAAACCTTCCTGGGTCATCCTTTCTCACAGACTGCGGAAGTCTGAACCATATAGAGAGTTTGTTTGCATTTGGGTCTTGTCCTCTGGCTCCATGCATTGGCTGCCAGGTTGCAATTACAGCTCCTGAGTGTAAGCCTCAGCAGAGGCTCCTCCACTGGGGTGAGCATATGCACAAGTGGAAAATAAACAACCCAAGGGATTTCTAGCTTTGAAGCTGGCTCACAATAAGATGTCACAGAGAAGGCAGCAGTCGAGGCAAGTGGAACTTTTGCAGGTACAAGGTAAAGCAGGGTGAAAATTCCCTCCTAACCCATCCTGGCTAACATGGTAAAACCCCGTCTCTACTAAAAAAAAAAAAAAACAAAACCGCCAGGTGTGGTGGCACGCACCTGTAGTCCCAGCTACTCCAGAGGGCGAGACAGGAGAATCGCTTGAACCCGGGAGGCAGAGGTTGCAGTGAGCCGAGATCGTGCCACTGCACTCCAGCTTGGGCGACAGAGCGAGACTCGGTCTCAAAAAAAAATAAATAAAAAAAAGAAAATTCCCTCCTATGGATAGCTTCCCTGAGGAGGAGTGACCTCATGATGATACCTAATGTTTATTGAGCGTTTATTTATTACATCCATAGCACTCAAAATGCTCTTGACACATATCTTCTCACTGGGCCCTTACAACAACCCCTGTGGTAATTCACTACCATTACCCTTAACAATAATGTTTATTTCAGTAACAAACCCTATCTTACAGATGAGGACACTGAGACTTAGAAAACTAGGAACAATTCTCCTGGGCGGACACAATAGCTCATGCCTGTAATCCTAGCACTTTGGGAGGCTGAGGTGGGTGGATCTCTTGAGACCAGGAGTTCAAGACCAGCCTGGGCAACACTGCAAGACCCTATCTCTACAAAAATAAATAAAATTAGACAGGTATGGTGGCATGCACCTGTAGTCCCAGCTACTCAGGAGGCTGAAGCAAGAGGATCGATTGAGCCCAAGGATTTAAGTGAGCTATGTTCATGCCACTACACTGCAGCCTGGGTGACAAAATAAGACCCTTTCTCATTTAAAAAAAAAAAAAAAGGAAAAATTCTCCTAAGGTCATACAGTTTGCAGATGGATAGAAGCAGACCTTGAGGACAGGTTTAGTTAGCATCAAAAACCCTACTCCTGCACACCCCTGCCAAGGAGGCATTTTATTGCCACATGGACCTGGCACACAGGTGAGAGTAGAGAAACAAGGAAGGATCTGCCTGCTAGAACATAAGCTACTTAAAGAGAGAAATCTTTGTTTAGTTCACTGTTGTATCCCCAGCACCTGTAACAGTGCCTGGCACATATTTGTTAAAAGCAGTGAAAGAAGTGGTTATTATTAGTCACTTGTCACCTGACCTCAGCCATCACACTTCCAGCCTGTGAGTGTGTGTGGGTGATGACCACAATGGAAGAAGTCGATCGGTCATCGAACTCCACCCAGTGTGGCTGTGGTCCTCGGAATCACGGGGTGGGCTCTGCAAGGCTGGGAATGTGTTCAGATTTTAACTCCATGGATCATAGCTACAGATGTGCGAGAAGGAATGCCGCAGAGCTCCACAGGGCAAGCAGGGTCTGGCGACAGGTGACAGGCATCAGGGTGGGGCCCCTGGGCCCTGAGCTTCCTGCACACTGAAGATACTGTTGAGGGGCGGTGGGCGGGTGGGGGTAAGGGGAAGAAGAGGCTGTGGGAGATCCAGAGGAGGGAGGAAGAGAGGGAGAAAACACAAGAGCCCAGGAGGGAGGTGGGAAGGCCCCCTTCTGCTGCTCCCTGCTGCTCCAGCTGGTCGGACAGGCCCCCAGGCCCCCACTCCTCCTGCTCCTTTGCCCATTGTGGGGCAGTCTGAGCGAGAACAATGGGAATGGAATCCTTCTTCCCCTCCTGCCTGGCAGGGCTGGGCCCACTTCCTCCCGGCCCCACCGAAAGGAATGCTTTCTTGTCCAGACTGTGTGGTACCCGCAGGGAAGAAGGGCACTTGGGGCTCCCCAAGGACCGAAGGCTTTGTGGCTTGAGCCGACGACAATGGGGTTGGAGCAGGGAGTGGGGGTGGGGGGGTGGATCTTTTCAAAATTTCTCTTGGGTTTCTAATGAGTATTTCTGCTCTTTTTTTCTGATTCATGATGGGGTCTCTGTCATGAGGCCTTAAGTCACGCTAAGTTACTTGGGGCCTTTTCTGACTTCTGGAGCAGACCACTCAGGCGGATCTGTGACCCAGAGTGACAGCACCCACAGCCGGAGAGAAGCCCTTTGAGACAGGTTAGCGGTGCCTGAGCACCCCCCCACCCTGGGCAGGGCTGCGGATCATCTGAGCTCTTCCCTCCTGGCCTCCCGGTACCCCAGAAGCCACTCCATTCTGTGTGGAAACTGCAGCTCAGGGCCACTCCGATTTTTATTTCAGGTTTGGAAAGCACAAAAGCTGATTCTTCTGCCTCCTCCATGTCTCAAAGCATAAAAATCCTCCAATCTCCTGCCTGGAAGGTCGACGCCTGACTGTCCACCTTCTGGGGACAGATGAAGGCAAAGGGCTGGGGCTGTCTCAGCACACAGTCCGTAAACTTAATCCCACTGTAGTCACCTGTGCTGCTTGTTGACCCTCTGTTGTTCCTTCTTCGGAGAATAAACCTCCTGTCTCTGCCAGCTTTTGGGGAGAGGCAGCAACCGGACTGCATGGCGAGTGGGAGGGTGTGGAGTCTGGCTTCTAACAGCCCGTTCTCAGGCTCGGAAGCTCCACTGTAGCAGGACAAGCCGCAGACAAAACTCCTCAGGCACCGAGTTAAAGAAGGAAGTGGTTTATTCGGCCGGGAACATCGGCAAGACTCCTGTCTCAAGAGCCGAGCTCCCCAAGTGAGCAATTCCTGTCCCTTTTAAGGGCTCACAACTCTAAAGGGGTCTGCGTGAGAGGGTCGTGATCGATTGAGCAAGCAGGGGGTATGTGACTGGGGGCTGCATGTACCGGTAATCAGAATGGTAATCAGAACGGAACAGAACAGGACAGAGATTTTTACAATGCCTTTCCATACAATGTCTGGAATCTATAGATAACGTAACCGGTTAGGTCAGGGGTCGAACTTTAACTACCAGGCTTAGGTCAGGCAGGCCCAGGCCTGGTTTCGGGTCTGGTTCCTTGGTTTCCGGTCTGGTTCCTAGGCGCCAGGCTACCTGCCTTTAGTTTTGCTTCTCTTTCCTTTTTTGAGTATAAGATAATATAAAACAATATGAGAGGATCTGTCTCTCTTTTTTCACCACCAACACTCCACTGCTAGAGATCCTTGGTGCTGTAGATCCTGGAGCCCTCTGTAGGGATCTGCAGTGCAAATCACATTGCTGCTCAGCATTCCGACTGCTGGATTAGAAGCCAGCTTTGTTGGGTTTGCTAAATTGGTTACTACTTATGGGTCTGCTTTTTGTTGTTGTTGTTGGGTTTTTGTTGGTTTATGTTGTTTTCCTTATTTTTTGGCTGCTGTCTCTTCCCCTGTTCACTTTGTCCTTCTAGGTTTTTGTCTTTTTTTTTTTTTTTTTTTTGAGACAGAGTTTCACTCTTGTTGCCCAGGGTGGAGTGCAATGGCGCAATCTCAGCTCACTGCAACCTCCACCTCGCGGGTTCAAGCAATTCTCCTGCCTCAGCCTCCAGGGTAGCTGGAATTACAGGCATGTGCCACCACGCCCGGCTAATTTTGTATTTTTAGTAGAGACGGGGTTTCTCCATGTTGGTCAGGCTGGTCTCGAACTCCTGACCTCAGGTGATCTGCCTGCCTCAGCCTCTCAAAGTACTGGGATTACAGGCGTGAGCCACCGTGCCTGGCCTGGGTTGGTTTTTTTTTTTTAATTCCCTTCATCTTACTCTAGCGGGCTTTTGGAATGCATGTGTTCAAACTCCCATCTTTGAACTGTTTTCATTTATCAATCCTGGAAAGGTTTAAGACTTTGAGTAACAGAAAATGTTGTAAGTCATGGCCCTTAAACACATTTTTGGATTTAAAAATTAATTTTGCAAATAAATAATTGTGTGTTCTCTCTTGTCTCCACTCCCGTTACCTTTCCCTAAAATGTGTTACTTCGTTATGGAACCCAGAGCCTCACACTGTACCAGAACTTAGTGCATACGTGTTAGATGACTGACTGACAGGCTGACTCACAATCTAACTAGCCCATATCTTATGGGATCGTTCATCTAAGAAGAGACACAGCATACTACACCACGCATCTTAATTTCCATAGCCTATACTTTCTTTGTTAATTTTCATTACAAACTATATTGAAGATATCAAAAAGCATATCAAATGCAAGATATAGAATGTAAAGAGGAATAATACAAGAACTACCACGGCACCCAGTAGCCAGCTTAAACACTGCAGCCTTACAAGCCCTGAGTGCCTCTTTCTGAGCACATGTCCCTCCTTCCCAGAAGCACCCACTGTTTTGTGTTAATAAATCACCTGCTTTCTTTATAGTTTTACCATTTGTGCATGCAAATCTAAACAATACATTGTATCCTTTTACTCATTTTTGAAATGTATACATGGAATCATACACTGTAGTTTTCTCCTTTTTTTATTTTTATTTTATTTTATTATTATTATACTTTAAGTTTTAGGGTACATGTGCACAATGTGCAGGTTAGTTACATATGTATACATGTGCCATGTTGGTGTGCTGCACCCATTAACTCGTCATTTAGCATTAGGTATATCTCCTAAAGCTATCCCGCCACCCTCCCCCCACCCCACAACAGTCCCCAGAGTGTGATGTTCCCCTTCCTGTGTCCATGTGTTGCCATTGTTCAGTTCCCACCTATGAGTGAGAATATGCAGTGTTTGGTTTTTTGTTCTTGCGATAGTTTACTGAGAATGATGATTTCCAGTTTCATCCATGTCCCTACAAAGGACGTGAACTCATCGTTTTTTATGGCGGCATAGTATTCCATGGTGTATATGTGCCACATTTTCTTAATCCAGTCTATCATTGTTGGACATTTGGGTTGGTTCCAAGTCTTTGCTATTGTGAATAATGCCGCAATAAACATACGTGTGCATGTGTCTTTATAGCAGCATGATTTATAGTCCTTTGGGTATATACCCAGTAATGGGATGGCTGGGTCAAATGGTATTTCTAGTTCTAGATCCCTGAGGAGTCGCCACACTGACTTCCACAAGGGTTGAACTAGTTTACAGTCCCACCAACAGTGTAAAAGTGTTCCTATTTCTCCACATCCTCTCCAGCACCTGTTGTTTCCTGACTTTTTAATGATTGCCATTCTAACTGGTGTGAGATGGTATCTCATTGTGGTTTTGATTTGCATTTCTCTTATGGCCAGTGACGGTGAGCATTTTTTCCTGTGTCTTTTGGCTGCATAAATGTCTTCTTTTGAGAAGTGTCTGTTCATGTCCTTCACCCACTTTTTGGTGGGGTTGTTTTTTTCTTGTAAATTTGTTTGAGTTCATTCTAGATTCTGGGTATTAGCCCTTTGTCAGATGAGTAGGTTGCAAAAATTTTCTCCCATTTTATAGGTTGCCTGTTCACTCTGATGGTAGTTTCTTTTGCTGTGCAGAAGCTCTTGAGTTTAATTAGATCCCATTTGTCAATTTTGGCTTTTGTTGCCATTGCTTTTGGTGTTTTAGACGTGAAGTCCTTGCCCATGCCTATGTCCTGAATGGTAATGCCTAGGTTTTCTTCTAGGGTTTTTATGGTTTTAGGTCTAACATTTAAGTCTTTAATCCATCTTGAATTAATTTTTGTATAAGGTGTAAGGAAGGGATCCAGTTTGAGCTTTCTACATATGGCTAGGCAGTTTTCCCAGCACCATTTATTAAATAGGGAATCCTTTCCCCATTGCTTGTTTTTGTCGGGTTTGTCAAAGATCAGATAGTTGTAGGTATGCGGCGTTATTTCTGAGGGCTCTGTTCTGTTCCATTGATCTATATCTCTGTTTTGGTACCAGTACCATGCTGTTTTGGTTACTGTAGCCTTGTAGTATAGTTTGAAGTCAGGTAGAGTGATGCCTCCAGCTTTGTTCTTTTGGCTTAGGATTGACTTGGCGATGCGGGCTCTTTTTTGGTTCCATATGAACTTTAAAGTAGTTTTTTCCAATTCTGTGAAGAAAGTCATTGGTAGCTTGATGGGGATGGCATTGAATCTATAAATTACCTTGGGCAGTATGGCCATTTTCATGATATTGATTCTTCCTACCCATGAGCATGGAATGTTCTTCCATTTGTTTGTATCCTCTTTTATTTCATTGAGCAGTGGTTTGTAGTTCTCCTTGAAGAGGTCCTTCACTTCCCTTGTAAGTTGGATGCCTAGGTATTTTATTCTTTTTGAAGCAATTGTGAATGGGAGTTCACTCATGATTTGGCTCTCTGTTTGTCTGTTATTGGTGTATAAGAATGCTTGTGATTTTTGTACATTGATTTTGTATCCTGAGACTTTGCTGAAGTTGCTTATCAGCTTAAGGAGATTTTGGGCTGAGACAATGGGGTTTTCTAGATATACAGTCATGTCATCTACAAACAGGGACAATTTGACTTCCTCTTTTCCTAAATGAATACCCTTTATTTCCTTCTCCTGCCCAATTGCCCTAGTCAGAACTTCCACCACTATGTTGAATAGGAGTGGTGAGAGAGGGCATCCCTGTCTTGTGCCGGTTTTCAAAGGGAATGCTTCCAGTTTTTGCCCATTCAGTATGATATTGGCTGTGGGTTTGTCATAGATAGCTCTTATTATTTTGAGATACGACCCATCAATACCTAATTTATTGAGAGTTTTTAGCATGAAGCGTTGTTGAATTTTGTCAAAGGCCTTTTCTGCATCTATTGAGATAATCATGTGGTTTTTGTCTTTGGTTCTGTTTATATGCTGGATTACATTTATTGATTTGCGTATGTTGAACCAGCCTTGCATCCCAGGGATGAAGCCCACTTGATGATGGTGGATAAGCTTTTTGATGTGCTGCTGGATTCGGTTTGCCAGTATTTTATTGAGGATTTTTGCATCGATGTTCATCAAGGATATTGGTCTAAAATTCTCTTTTTTGGTTGTGTCTCTGCCTGGCTTTGGTATCAGGATGATGCTGGCCTCATAAAATGAGTTAGGGAGGATTCTTTCTTTTTCTATTGATTGGAATAGTTTCAGAAGGAATGGTACCAGTACCTCCTTGTACCTCTGGTAGAATTCGGCTGTGAATCCATCTGGTCCTGGACTCTTTTTGGTTGGTAAGCTATTGATTATTGCCACAATTTCAGAGCCTGTTATTGGTCTATTCAGAGAGTCAACTTCTTCCTGGTTTAGTCTTGGGAGGGTGTATGTGTCAAGGAATTTATCCATTTCTTCTAGATTTTCTAGTTAATTTGCTTAGAGGTGTTTGTAGTGTTCTCTGATGGTAGTTTGTATTTCTGTGGGATCGGTGGTGATATCCCCTTTATCATTTTTTATTGCGTCTATTTCATTCTTCTCTCTTTTCTTCTTTATTAGTCTTGCTAGCAGTCTATCAATTTTGTTGATCCTTTCAAAAAACCAGCTCCTGGATTCATTAATTTTTTGAAGGGTTTTTTGTGTCTCTATTTCCTTCAGTTCTGCTCTGATTTTAGTTATTTCTTGCCTTCTGCTAGCTTTTGAATGTGTTTGCTCTTGCTTTTCTAGTTCTTTTAATTGTGATGTTAGGATGTCAATTTTTTATCTTTCCTGCTTTCTCTTGTGGGCATTTAGTGCTACAAATTTCCCTCTACACACTGCTTTGAATGTGTCCCAGAGATTCTGGTATGTTGTGTCTTTGTTCTTGTTGGTTTCAAAGAGCATCTTTATTTCTGCCTTCATTTCATTATGTACCCAGTAGTCATTCAGGAGCAGGTTGTTCAGTTTCCATGTAGTTGAGCGGTTTTGAGTGAGTTTCTTAATCCTGAGTTCTAGTTTGATTTCACTGTGGTCTGAGAGACAGTTTGTTATAATTTCTGATCTTTTACATTTGCTGAGGAGAGCTTTACTTCCAACTATGTGGTCAATTTTGGAATAGGTGTGGTGTGGTGCTGAAAAAAATGTACATTCTGTTGATTTGGGGTGGAGAGTTCTGTAGATGTCTATTAGGTCCTCTTGGTGCAGAGCTGAGTTCAATTCCTGGGTATCCTTGTTAACTTTCTGTCTTGTTGATCTGTCTAATGTTGACAGTGGGGTGTTAAAGTCTCCCATTATTATTGTGTGGGAGTCTAAGTCTCTCTGTAGGTATCTAAGGACTTGCTTTATGAATGTGGGTGCTCCTGTATTGGGTGCATATATATTTAGGATAGTTAGCTCTTCTTGTTGAATTAATCTCTTTACCATTATGTAATGGCCTTCTTTGTCTCTTTTGATCTTTGTTGGTTTAAAGTCTGTTTTATCAGAGACTAGGATTGCAACCCCTGCCTTTTTTTGTTTTCCATTTGCTTGGTAGATCTTCCTCCACCCTTTTATTACACTGTAGTTTTCTCTGATTTGCTTCTTTCACTCAACATTGGTTTTGAGGCCCATCCTAACTGATCTACATAGCTGCAGTTCATTCATTCTGCTAAAATATTCCATTGTAAGATAGCACCACAATTTATTCATGTATTCCACTGTTGATGGACATTAGAGTTGTTTCATTTTTTTACTATCCTGGGCAACAAGCCTGGGACTAGGGTGAGGAAGAGGGACGTCATACTAGTTTCCTAGTGCTGCCATAACAAATTATTGCTAACTTGGTGTCTTAAAACAACAGAAATTTTTCTTCTCGCAGCTCTGGATGCCAGAAGTCTGTAATCAAGGTGTTGGCAGGGCCATACTCCTTCAAAGGCTCTAGCAGAGACTCTTTCCTTGCCTCTTCTAGCTTCTGGTGGCTCCAAGTGTCCTTGGCCCATGGCTTATGATTGCATGACTACAACCTCTGCCTTGGCCTTCACATGGCCTTCCCCTCTTCTCCCTGTGTCCCTCTTCTATGTGTCCCTTATAAGGACACTTGTCATTGAATATAGGACCCAACCAGGCTATCCAGAATGATTTCAGGCTGGGCGCCGTGGCTCACGCCTGTAATCCTGGCACTTTGGGAGGCCGAGGCGGGAGGATCACGAGGTCAGGAGATCGAGACCATCCTGGCTAACACGGTGAAACCCCGTCTCTACTAAAAATACAAAAAATTAGCCGGGCCTGGTGGCGGGCGCCTGTAGTCCCAGCTACTCGGGAGGCTGAGGCAGGAGAATAGCGTGAACCCGGGAGGCGGAGCTTGCAGTGAGCCGAGATCACGCCACTGCACTCCAGCCTGGATGACAGGGCGAGACTCCGTCTCAAAACAAACAAACAAACAAAAAACAGAATGATTTCATCTTCAGATCTTTAACTTCATTACATCTTCAAGAACCCTTTATCCAAATAAGGTCACATGTGCAGGTTTTGGGACACAGACGTACTTTTGAAGGGCTAGCATTCAGCTCGCTATCAACATTGAGCGTGCGATAGTAGAGACCACAACCTACAACAGTCCTGTAGGGGAGTAGGGGAGTACCACCTTAAGTATTGTGCCCTAGGAGCCGTTCTTCCTCCTTCTGGTCCTGACCCTGCTGAAAAACCCTGCCATGAACATCTGTGCATACCTCCTGGTACCCTTGGGCAGTAGTTTTTCTAGAGTGCGTAACATAGGACTGGAATTGCTGGGTAGTAGAACATGTGCATATTTGTCTTTATTAGCTAAGGCGAGGCTCTTTTCCAAAGTGGTTTTGCCAGTTTATTCTACTATCAGTGGTGGATAGCAGTTTTGTTGCTCCACATCCTGTTTTTGTTGCTCCAAGACCTGGCCTTGTCTGGCTTTCTGATTGTAGTAAGTCGGGTAAGTGTGGAAGAGTATCTCCTCAAGGATTTTTTTTTTTTTTTTGAGACAGGGTCTGTGTCATCCAGGCTGGAATGCAGTAGCGTGATCATATAGCTCATTGCACCCTTGAACACCTGGGCACAAGCAATCCTCCTACTTCAGCCTCCCAAGTAACTGGGACTATAGGAGCGTGTTACTGCAGCTGGCTAGTTTGTTTTAATTTTTGTAGAAATGGGGTCTCACTATGCTGCCCAGGTTGGTCTCAAACTCCTGGCCTCAAACAGTCCTCCTAGCTGGGCGTCCCAAAGTGCTGGGATTACAGGCATGAGGCACCACACCTGGCTTCATCAAGATTTTAATTTGCATTTCTCTGATTACTAATGAGGTTAAGTATATTTTCACATGCTAATGAGCCACTTGTATTTCCTCTCCTTTGAAAGGCTTTTTCAAGGCTTTTGCTCATGTTTATAATTTATTTTTGCTTTTTCTTTTTCGTTTGTAGGAATACTTTATATATTCTCTATACTAATCCTTTGTTATTTAAATATGTCCCAAATAATTCTTTCCCAATAAGTTATCTCTTTTTTTGTCTTTTTTTGAGACAGAGTCTCACTCTGTCACCCAGGCTGGAGTGCAATGGCGTGGTCTCGGCTCACTGAAACCTCCACCTCCTGGGTTCAGGTGATTCTCCTGCCTCAGCCTCCCGAATAGCTGGGACTACAGGCGCGTGCCACCACACCGGGCTAATTTTTGTATTTTTAGTAGAGACGGAGTTTCCCTATGTTGGCCAGGCTGGTCTCGAACTCCTGACCTCGTGATCCACCCGCCTTGGCCTCCCAAAGGGATTACAGGCGTGAGCCACCGTACCTGGCCTAAGTTATCTTTTTACTCTCTCTTTTAAAGATGTAGTTGAATTTATCAATTGTTTCCTTTATAGTTTGGCCTTCTGTTCTTGTTTAAAAAATTCTCCCTATCTTTAAGCATATAACAATATTTCTCTCTGTTGCCTTTTAAAGGTTTTATAGTTTTGCATTTCATATTTAAGTCCTAGAATGGATTTTCTGGCATATGGTATGAGGCAGGGATGCAAATTTGCTTTTTTCTATTTTATTTATTTCTTTCTTTATTTATTTGCATTTATTTATTTTTGAGACAAAGTCCTGTTCTATTGCCCAGGCTGGAGTGCAATGGTGCGATCCCGGCTCACTGCAACCTCTGCCTCCTGGGTTCAAGCGATTCTCTTGCCTCAGCCTCTGGAGTGGCTGGGATTACAGGCTCACACCACCATGCCCAGTTAATTTTTTTGTATTTTTAGTAAAGACAGGGTTTCGCCATGTTGGCCAGGCTGGTCTTGAACCCTTGAACTCAGGTGATCCGCCCACCTTGGCCTCCCAAAGTGCTGGGATTACAGATGTGAGCCACTGAGCTGGCCATTTTTTTCTATTTAATTAACCAAGTGTCTCAGCACCATTTATTAAATAGTCTAGGCTTTACCCAATATCTGAAATGCCCACTCAGTCATAAATCAAGTCTCCATATATACATGGATATTGTTCTAGGTTCTCTGTTCTGGTCCATTGATCTATTTGTCCATACCTTTCCAATACCACATCATCTTTATTACTACAGTCTCAATGGTAAGTTAAATCATGGTATCTGGTAGGGTAGGTTCCCCTCAATTTACTCTTTTTCATAAGTGCCTCGACATTCTTGGACAGTTGCTCTTCTATATACATTTTTGAAATAGCTTTTCAAGTCTCTTAAAAATGCCTGTTGGGACTGGGTGCTGTGGCTCACACCTGTAATCCCAGCACTTTGGGAGGCCCAGGTGGGCGGATCATGAGGTCAGGAGATCGAGACCATCCTGGCTAACACGGTGAAACCCTGTCTCTACTAATAAAAATTAAAAAATTAGCCAGGCGTGGTGGCGGGGGCCTGTAGTCCCAGCTACTCAGGAGGCTGAGGCAGGAGAATAGCGTGAACCCGTGAGGTGGTGCTTTCAGTGAGCCAAGATCGCGCCACTGCACTCCAGCCTGGGCACAGAGTGAGACTCCGTCTCAAAAAAAAAAAGCCTGTTGGGATTTTTACAGGTGTTGCGTTAAAGGCAATTGACAGTTATGATATTGAATCTTCTTACCTAAGAACATTGCATTTCTCTTCATTAATTTAGGGCTTTCCCCACCACCCCCAAAACAAGATCTCACTCTGTCGCCCAATCTGGAGTATGGTGGAATGATCATATTCACTGCAGCCTTGAACTCCTGGGTTCAAGTGATCCTCCTCCGTCAACCTCCCAAGTAGCTGGGACTATAGGTACATGTCACCACATCTGGCTAATTGAAAAAAAAATTTATAGAGATGGGATCTTGCTATGTTGCCCAGGCTGGTCTCAAACTCCTCAGTGATCCTCCCACTTTTAAAAATAGCATTTAGAGCTTGATCATTTTTCCATAAAGAGTTTTGGGTGTTTGACCCCTCCAAACCTCATGTTGAAATTTGATTCTCGATGTTGGAGGTAGGGGCTAATGGGAGGTGTTTGGGTCATGGGGACAGGTTCCTCATGACTAGATTAATGCCCTCCTTGAGGTGTGGCTGGGGAGTGAATGAGTTCTCACTCCATTAGTTTCCTCAAGAGCTGGTTGTTAAAAAGAGCCTGGCATCCCCCTCCCCTCTCACACTCTTGCTTCCTCTTTTGACATACAATCTCTGCACACACCAGCTCCTCTTCAACTTCCACCATAAGTGGAAGCAGTCTGAAGCCCCTACCAGATGCAGATGCCCAATCTTGAACTTTCCAGTCATGAGAATCATGAACCAAATAAGCCTTTTTTTTAAAATATATAAATTACCCAGCCCTGGGTATTCCTTTATAGAAATACAAAATGGACTAAGACAGTTTTATGCATCTTTTATAGATTTATTCCTAAGTCCTTTTTTTTTTGAGACAGGGTCTCTCTCTGTCACCCAGGCTAGAGTGCAGTGGCACAATCTCGGCTCACTGCAACCCCTGCCTCCCAGGTTCATGAAATTCTTGTGCCTCAGCCTCCTGAGTAGCTGGGACTACATGTGTACACCACCATGCCTGGCTGATTTTTTGTATTTTAGTAGTGACAAGGTTTCACCATGTTGGGCTGGTCTCGAACTCCTGAGCTCAGGCAATCCATCCAATTTGGCCTTCCTAAGTACTAGGATTACAGGTGTGAGCCACCATGCCTGGCCCCTAAGTACTTTTTAAAAAATGGAAATTTTTTTTCTCACAGTCTTAAAGGCTGAAAGTCCAAGAACAATATGCCAGGAGGGTTGATTTCTTCTGAGGCTTTCTCCTTGGCTTTCAGATGTCCACCTTCTCTCTGTGTCATTATGTAGACTTTTCTCTGTGTGTGGGAATCCTTGGTGTTCATTCCTAGGTGCTTAAAAATGTTTTGGTGCCTATTAGAAATGGGCATCTTCATAAGAAATTTACATTTTGCAACTGATTGTTGCTGATGTATAGAAATTCTATAGAAATGCAAATGATTCTTGTATCTAGCAATCTTGCAGACCTCTCTTATTAATTCAAATGCTGTATCTGCATATTATTTTGGGGTTTCTATGTAGCCAATCCTTCCTCCTGAAATAATGACAGTTTTATTCCACTCATCCTTTCTTGAATGTCTGGAATGTTTAATGAGGCATTGTTCATCCTGCAGGTCCAGTAAGAAAACATTAAGAAACACTGAGTTCAAAATGACAATCTACTCACTTTATATAAATTCATTTTAGTGTTTAAAAAGTCCTAATCCAAATATGTAGCATAAAATGCAAAAATAAGTTGGAACAACAGATCTGAACCCATGTTTATGAGATACCTAGAATTCCAAGGAGAATTAGGAAACCAACCCATTGACTTAGGTCCTGAGATGGTATGAGGAGATTCCTCACAATATATGGCAGGTTTTTGGCTACATGGGGTTGAGGGTGATACTTGCTGACAGAATGACTACCTAGTGACTTCCTCTCCCTTCTTCAGGGATGGTGGAGAATAGACATGGGCTTTAGACTCAAACAGCTCACTCTGCGTGGCCCTGAGCAAGTGAGTGATCCCATCTTAGCCATAGTTTCTTCATCCGCAAAATGGTGATGACAAGCAGACCTATCTTGGAGGGCTTGGGGGAGGACTGAATGGGTTAATGTATGTAAAGCATGTAAGGCAGCCTGGTTCCGGCTAAATGTTCCATTAATATTGGAAACCAAGATTTCTCCCAAGTCACAGACCGTTAAATCTGGGCAGGTCCCTGAATCCTGTGCCTCCACAATTCTTCAGCACAGGGATGAGAAATCCTTCAGTCCTGTGGTTTCAAAAAATTATTCAGCAAGGGAAGTTTCTTAAAAAAAAAAATAGGTAATTAAACCCCAATATATATATAAAAACCCTAGCCACGATCTATGCCGTCCCCAATGATATGGGTATGGAGGATCAGGAGCCCATCTCCCCAGCCCCCCTGTGCCTGCCTCCCATGGTGGCTGGTCGCTGGGGCCCCTCTAATGTACACTCTTCCTTCACAGGGTGCCGATTCAGTCCACCTCTTTATATGAGGCTGCTTGGGCTGCCATAAGAAAATACCATAGACTATGTGGTTTAAACAACAGAAATTTATTCTCTCACAGTTCTGGAGGTTAGAAGTCCAAGATCAAGATGCTGGCCAGGTTGGTTTCTGGTGAGGCCTCTCTTCTTGGCTTGCAGATGGTCACCTTCTTGCTGTTTCCTCACATGGCTTCTTCTCTGTGCACACACCAAGATAGAGAGTCTCTGGTGTCTCTTCTTCTTCTTATAAGGACACCAGTCCTATCTGATTAAAACCATAGCCTATGACCTCATTTAACCCCTCCTGCCTCCTTTTGGGTCCTATCTCCATAAATACAGTCACATTGGGGGTTAAGGGCTTCAGCATATGAATTTTGTTTGGGGAAACACAATTTAGTTCATAACACCATCCCATTTTCCAGATGGAGGATCTGAGGCTCCAATAAGGTGGTGATTCTTCCCAGCACACTTTGAAAATGAGGGACTGAGGCTAGACCAGTTCTGACACAAGCACAGCTGCCCTGATCGCCGGTGGCTGAGTGAGGTCCAGAGCTTGGCAGGGCCTTATTCTCCTGGCCTCTGCTCAGAACCCAGCACTCCACTGGTACCCTGAGAATGGGCAGGAAGCTCCAGGAGCACGTGTGGGAAGCACTGCTGGCATGGACACTGGCATGCACACAGGGTGTTTTTCTAAGGGTCTTTATGAGCTGGAGCACATGGTGTCTGTGGTCTGTGTGCACAAAGACCTATAACCCTCATGGCGGGTGAGGGGCACTGAGGTTCTTCTGTGAAAGGCTTTAGAGTCTCAAGGGAGTAGACCTTTGGGGTCACTGCAGCAGCAGCTCACAGTGATCAAGTGCTTACTGATTGTCAGCACAGTGCTAAGTGCTTTATAAACCTCTGTCATTGGCCAGGCACGGTGGTTCATGCCTGTAATCCCAGCATTTTGGGAGGCCGAGGCGGGCAGATCACGAGGTCAGGAGATCAAGACCATCCTGGCCAACATGGTGAAACCCCGTCTCTACTAAAAATACAAAAATTAGCTGGGCGTGGTGGTACGCGCCTGTAATCCGAGCTACTTGGGAGGCTAAGACAGGAGAATCGCTTGAACTAGGAAGTCGGAGGTTGCAGTGAGCTGAGATCACGCCACTGCACTGCAGCCTGGGCGACAGAGCGAGACTCCTTCTCAAAAAAAAAAAAAAAAAAAAAAAAAGCCTCTGTGATTGGCCCCTCATGAGCATCTTTTGAGGACCTTTGATTATCAGAGAGCTCAGATCACCTCTCAATGCGACACAGCTCAAAAGTGGTGGAGACCATTCATGGGCCCAGGTCTGTTTGACTCTACAAGTTCACACCCTTAGCACTGTACTCTACTTCCTGGGTTCTCCACAGCCCCTTCCTTTAAGCTCCTTTCTTCTCCAAACCTAGAGAACAGCCCTTGGTGATGCTGCGGGGCTGGGCTGGGCCGGGTTTCTTCTCACACTTGGTCAGACTTGGATGTTTCTCGTCTCCTGGTGGAAAAATAGGGAAGGGAAATGTATGTTGTCGGTCTCCAAGCCCCTCCAGGAGCCAAATAGATCAAACGAGGTTGGAGGTGGGAGGTGGAATGTCCCAGGCTGTCTTCTCCCAGGTTGAGGAGCGGAAGCCGTGACAACTAAGGGGATTTGTGGAAATTCCTCATGCATTGTTACCAGGCAAAGGAAGTGGTTTAGTGTTGAGCTCTCAATTTCTGCCCTGGGGAGCCACCACCAGTTTCCGCTTCTGAAACTTGTTTGTGGGAAACTGAAGGGGCTGTTTCAGGTCTTGAGTGTGGGGGGCTCCAGATAACGCCACGTCCCTCCTTTCCAGAGGGGAAGGGGGCAGAAGAGCCCAGCAAGCCAGACAAAACACCCCCAGAATCTGCTCTTTTTCCTTCCGCTTTGAGGCTGGTGGCTCAGAGCCGAGGCAAATGAACAGAAACATTTTATCCAGGCCTGCTGGTATTTGTTTCTGGCACGATCAGCACAAGCAGATTAGAGAAATAAGTTGCATTTTTTCGTCTGTTTGCTGTTTGGACTGGACCTTGGCATGCTGGATCTGTGTGGTTCTCTATAGCCTCCAGTCCATTCTGGAGGGATGGCTGGGCCTGAGTCCCTGGCATGGCTGTTCATACTCTGCCAGATAGTGAGTCACTTCCCAGGCTCTCAGGAAGGTGGTAATTAGCTCACCAGGAAAGATACACAGGCACCCATACATGCGTCTACATATGGAGACACCACTTAACGTACTTACACGTGCGTATCCTTACATGCGCCAAACGGCTGCATGTTTCCTTCCTGTTGCTCTCCTGGGGTGCCTCTGGCCCCCCTTTCTGATGCAGGAGCACTCTGTGGGAGCCCCCCCAGAAAACACCAGAGGAAGGGGAAGCTGGCTTTTCTGGGGCCAGTAAGGGTCTCCCATGAAAACTCTGGCTGGGAGGCAGACACGGAAGACCCTACCAGGCTGCGCCACCCAGTCCCTGCCAGAAAACTCTTTTCCAGAAAATCACCTTTGAGGCCGGGTATGGTGGTTCACTCCTGTAATCCCAGCACTTTGGGAGGCTGAGGCAGGTGGATCACAAGTTCAGGAGTTCAAGATCAGCCTGGCCAAGATGGTGAAACCCTGTCTCTACTAAAAATACAAAAATTAGTCGGGCCTGTGCCTGTAATCCCAGCTACTTGGGAGGCTGAGGCAAGAGAATCACTTGAACCTGCAGTGAGCCGAGACTGCGCCGCTGCACTCCAGCCTGGGTGACAGGACGAGACTCCGTCTTTAAAAAAAAAGAAAAAGAAAAGAAAATCACCTTCGAGGTGAGACAGAAATCTGGCAGGGGAAGAAGGGACACGTAGGCCCACAAGGTCTTTCTCCGCCCCCACACTCTGCCTGGCTGGAAAGCCAGGGTGTATCAGCTTGGCTTAACAAACCAAGTAGGAGTTACCAGCCTGTGAAAGAACTTTTACAAGATGAATGAACTGGGCAGGAGGTGCCCACTTGCCTGCCTTTCTCCCTCCTTCCTTCCATCTGTTCCTCCTTAATTTTTTTCAGCGGGGGTGGGGGGTGGTGGACAGAGTCTCACTCTGTTGCCCAGGCTGGAGTGTAGTGGCGCAATCTCAGGTCACTGCAACTTCCACCTCTCTGGTTCAAGAGATTCTCCTGCCTCAACTTCCCGAATAGCTGGGATTACAGGCGTGCGCCACCATGCCCAGCTAATTTTTATATTTTTAATAGAGATGGGGTTTTGCCACGTTGACCAGGCTGGTCTCAAACTTCTGACCTCAAGTGATCAGCTTGCTTCGGCCTCCCAAAGTACTGGATTACAGGTGTGAACCACTGCGCCAGGCCTCTTCCTTGCTTTTTTAATTTTCTCTTCTTTCTCCTTCCCCTCTCTTCTCCCCTCCTTTCCGAAATTTCTTCCTCTTCCGTCCCTTCCTACCTTCTCCTTTCCTTTCCTTTCCTTTCCTTTCCTTTCCTTTCCTTTCCTTTCCTTTCTCTGTCCTTCCCCTGCTTTCCTTCTATCTCTTAATTCTATCCTGGAAAAAGATCTCCAAGCATCCCTCTCCTTTAATCTTTCAGGGCACACACTCCCCGACTTATGATGGTTGAACTTACCATTTTTTTTAGTATACGGTGATGCAGAAGTGTCACGCATTCAGTAGAAACTGTACTTCAAGTACCCATACAACCATTCTGTTTTTCACTTTCAGTACGGTAGTCAATAAATTGCATGAGGTATTCAACACTTTGTTATAAAATAGGCTTTGTATGAGATGATTTCACCCAACTGTAGGCTAATGTAAGTGTTCTGGGCACTGTAAGTGTTGAAGGTAGTCTAGGCTAAGCTATGATATTTGGTAAGATTGGTGTGTTAAATGCATTTTCCACTTACGATATTTTCAACTTACAGTGGGTTTATAGGCAGATAACTGCATTGTAAACCAAGAAGCACCTGTATATCCAGCTCAGTATAAGCACTGAGGTTGGAGGATTTAACAAGCCGCAGCTCAAGGATTACAAAGTATCTTTCCCCTTCACAAACTCCACCTCTGGGTGAGATTTCAAGATGGCCAGAGTTGAACCTGTCATATCTCAACCCCAAACGCTTTCCTTCTTCTCCAAGACTGAGGAGCAGGGTCTTTGTGGAGCCTATGCAGCAGGCTAAAGATGCGAACACCTAAGAGAAATGGAATTTGGGGTCATAAGTCAAGTAGCATATTCTATGTGGAAGAATTATTTCAGAGTTAACAGAGAATTTTTTTTTTTTTTTTTTTTTGGTTTGGTTTTAAAGTGGTTTACATCTATAAGACTTCTGGGAAAGGGACAGATTCCCAACGTGTAAAATATGAAATTTTCAAAGTCAACATTCCTAATGCCCAAATACACTTTAGGACTATGAAAACTTCATGTACAATGATATGTTGTTATGAACTAAATCGTACTGAACAGTTAGTTGTAAGAGGGCATTTTATGTTTTATTTTTATTTCCATGCGCGGTTTATTTTTGCTCTGACATTTTGTTAAAATTTCTTCCTACAGTAGGTGAAGTGCTTGGGAAGTTAATTTAAACCAGCCTGACTCTCTGTGTGTTTTTTAATATTTGTTTAAGCTTTTATTGAGCTTGTCAGGCAAGTCAGTGTGCAAAAATGCGGCCGAAAACCCCTTTTTCCTTCTGCGGTGCCTGCCCATTAATACTAGGTGGTGACAACAAGATTCGCGCACACTTCAAATGGGGGATTATTCTGGGTTTTCAAGGAAATTTGAGCCACCTGTTTCAGAAACCTCTTAGTGACTTAGCAAGATGATGAAGGGTGTCTCCCCAGTCAGCCGTCACTCAGAGTTCCACCTCCTCTGGCTCCTTCTGACTCGGCCGGGCCCTGCAGGGGCAATTTGCAGCACTGGTTGGACGCCTGAGCTCCAAGTTGTCCTCCCAGCTTGTGGCTTGGCCTCTGCCTGGGCCAGAGAAGCAGCTGCCATCTCTCTGCCTGCGGGGAACTTTCCAGATCCACAGCAGGCTGGCTTTCCCCTGGGTTTGGGCTGCCCAGTCTGGAGCTGTTTATCATGGACAGCAGAACGACATGGGATCACCTTTGAGGAAGTGAGCTGTGAGAGCCAATTGTGCGGCCTACGTGTCGGGGAGCCACGCTGCCCACAAAATTTGGCCAAGGAGGGAAATAGAAAGTCAACATTTTCCAGCAGACTGGGAAGGCGGCTGGGTATTTCTGGAGCCCAGGACTCTCTGGTAAAATGGTCCTTGTGGTGGTGAGAGGCAAAAAAAAGGTGGTAGTGGCGGGGCGGCACAATCAGATCTCTACTCAGCTCAGGAAAGGCCTCTTAACACAAGCAAGAGGTTTCCCTGGCACACAATCCAAGTGCTCCACACTGACCAGGAAAACCTAACCCCAGGAGCAGACTAGAACCAGGGTGCCATGGCTGGAAGGAGCCTTAGCGATGATCTAGACCAGGGGCCCTCCAAGTGTGGGCTTGGGTCCTCTGCATCAGCATGTCCTGGGAACTTGTTAGAAATGCAGATTCTCAGGCCCCAACCCAGACCTGCTGGGCCAGAAACTCCAGGGGTGGGACCCAGCAGCATGTGTTGTCACAAGCCCTCCAAGTGCTGGTGCTTCAGGGCACAGTTTGATCATCACTGGGAAGGCTCCAAGCTTTCAATCAGTGGGGAAACTGAGGCCTGGGGTGAGGTGGGAGGAAGGAAAGTAACACATTCATCACCGGTTTGTTTGTGGCAGAACCAGGACAAGTTCTGCCAGGCTAGGTTTCCTCCTGCCTCTTCTTCTCCTGCCAGTTTAGAGAGGAGAAGGCTCTAATGTCTGAAATCCCACCAATTGCTGGCAGTTGATCTGGCTCTTCTCTCCCTCTGCTGACCTTATACCCATCTGCAAACTTCAGGAGGACTCTATACCACCTCTCATAGCGGGCGTGTTGATAATTCAGACCTTCACTTTTCAGTCAATGTTGTGAATAAGCGAGCTAGAAGAATGACCTTTGACTTTGATAAATGACCAGGTCTTTCACAAGCTGAGTTAGCTAAGTGTTCCTGCCCTGCTGCACTCCCTTCTAAATGAGGGCTCTATGCCTGCCACCCCTGCTAAGTGGACAACACCTTCTGCTCCATGGGACAATGCTCCATGGTCACTGATATTGATGGCAGGGGGACAGAGCCCTGACTGAGAGGAGGGGGCAGCCACAGGCTAGCTAAGAATCTCCAAGGCCCATAATAGACTTGAAAAGATGATCTGGGCCAATCAAATTCCTCCCCTGGGAGTTTAGAATTGGGAAACTCAGAGGCTGGGGCCATTAGCAATGGAAACCAAAGCTGAAAGGCCATTTGGGGAATTGCATGATGTAGATGGGGCCTGGGTAGTCCTGAGGAGCTTGGTGCAAGCTGAGGACAGACAAAGTAAGTGGAGGAAGGTTGGCAGTGGAAAAAGAGCAGAGAAGAAAGAGAGAGAAACAGAAATCCCACAAGGAAGACCTGTGGGATTTAGCTTTCTTGAAGACTGATTTTTCTTTTTTTTCTTTTTTTCAGATGGAGTTTCGCTCTTGTTGCCCAGGCTGGAGTGCAATGGCACGATCTCGGCTCACTGCAGCCTCCACCTCCCAGGTTCAAGCAATTCTTCTGCCTCAGCCTCCTGAGTAGCTAGGATTACAGGCATGCATCACCACGCCCGGCTGATTTTGTATTTTTTATTTATTTTATTTTATTTATTTGTTTATTTATTTGAGATGGAGTCTCACTCTGTCACCCAGGCTGGAGTGCAGTGGCTCGATCTCGGCTCACTGCAAGCTCCGCCTCCTGGATTCAAGCAATTCTCCTGCCTCAACCTCCTGAGTAGCTGGGACTACAGGCGCCCGCCACCACATCCGGCTAATTTTTTGCATTTTTAGTAGAGACGAGGTTTCACCATGTTAGCCAGGATGGTCTCGATCTCCTGACCTTGTGATCCGCCCACCTCAGCCTCCCAAAGTGCTGGGATTACAGGCGTGAGCCACTGCGTTGGCTGAATTTTGTATTTTTAGTAGAGTCGGGGTTTCACCATATTGGTCAGGCTGGTCTCGAACTCCTGACCTCAGGTGATTCACCCGCCTCAGCCTCCCAAAGTGCTGGGATTACAGGTGTGAGCCACTACGCCTGGCCAAGGCCTGATTTTTCTGTAGCTCATGCTCTTGGCATCTAGCACATTTCCTGTTACGTTCTGACCACAAACAGAGCTAACCTGGGTGGGTCTCTGTTCCTGGCAACCCAAGGTACTACATCAGGGCTTGGCAACATTTTCTATAAAAGGGCAGATAGTAAATATATTAGATTTGCCAGCTGCATGGTCTCTGTTGACAATACTCAATGCTGCCTCCCTAAGGCAAAAGCAATCACAAACAATATGGCAATAAATGGGTATGGCTGTGTTTCAATAAAACTTTATTCTCAAAAATAGGTGACTTTGCTTGTCCCCTTCAAGCAGAAAAATAAGTTAAAAAAAAAAAACCCACAGGAGACCATCTCACTAGCCAAGATTTGCTGACTCCTGTGCTGGATTAAAATCTAAGTGTGGCCGGGCACGGTGGCTCACGCCTGTAATCTTAGCACTTTGGGAGGCCAAGGCAGGTAGATTGCCTGAGCTCAGGAGTTGGAACCAGCCTGGGCAACACGGTGAAACCCTGTCTCCACTAAAAATACAAAAAAATTAGCTGGGCATGGCAGCATGTGCCTCTAGTCCCAGCTGCTTGGGAGGCTGAGGCAGGAGAATTGCCTGAACCTGGGAGGCGGAGGTTGCAGTGAGCCGAGATCGCACCCCTGCACTCCACACTCCAGCCTGGGTGATGGAGAGACTCCATCTCCAAAAAAATAAATAAATAAATTTAAGCGTGGCAGGCTGGGTGGGGTGGTTCGCGTCTGTAATCCCAACACTTTGGGAAGCCGAGGCGGGAGGATCACCTGAGGTCAGGAGTTCGAGACCAGGCAGGCCAACATAGTGAAACCCTGTTTCTACTAAAAATACAAAAAAAATTAGCCAGGCATGGTGGCGCATGCCTGTAATTCTAGCTACTCAGGAGGCTGAGGCAGGAGAATCGCTTGAACCCAGGAGGCAGAGGTTGCAGTGAGCCGAAATCATGCCACTGTACTCCAGCCCGGGTGACAGAGCGAGACTCCGTCTCAAAAACAAACAAACAAACAAAAAAAAACCTTAAGAGTGGCAAATACTACCTCCTTTCCATCCCCATCCCCTTAAGTCTAGTCCAGGTCTCATTTGACTGTGGGATTTTTTTTCTTTTTTTTTTCAGACAGAGTGTCGCTCTTGTTGCCCAGGCTGGAGTGCAATGGCATCATCTTGGCTTACTGCAACCTCTGCCTCCCGGGTTCACGCGATTCTCTAGTCTCAGCCTCCCGAGTAGCTGGGATTACAGGCATGCACTACCACACCTGGCAAATTTTTTGTAGTTTTAGTAGAGATGGGGTTTCATTATGTTGGCCAGGCTGGTCTCAAACTCCTGACCTCAGGTGATCCAACCACCTTGGCCTCCCTCCCAAAGTGCTGGGATGACACGTGTGAGCCACCACACCCAGCTTAGATCTTAATCTTAAGGCTGGGTGGAGTATGGGCCATACATTCCCTCTGTATCCTCTCTTCTCTTAGTACTCTGCCACTTCCCAGGCTGGCCAGCTACCTCTGGAGTTATGGTAAAAACTCCAAACCCAAAAGTTTATAAGAACCAGGATTATCCAATCAACAAACTAACATACACACAAGGTATCTGCAAAGCGAGAACATCCTCTAAGCTCAGCTTTAATGAACTATGTGAAATTTTACAAACAGGAAATCTGGAAGGAAACCTTATAATTTTGACATATGAAAAATCAAATAAAATACTTAAGTTACATTTAGATAATGATGAATGTAAAATAGGGTGGACAATAGAAAGTGGTGGAGACTATGGTAAACTGGTGAGATTCTGCCCTGTCTAAAGTCAGTGCTAGCCAGTACTTAGCTTTGGTTCATTGTACCCTTTGGGGATGCAACCTGTCTGATGTCAGATTTTCCAATTCTTTGGTATCTGAATTTTTTTAAAAGTAAAACCTCTTTGTTTTTTAATATTAGCAACTAATTTAAATTTGGGGAAAATTCTGTTTTGTTTTTTTTTGAGATGGTGTCTCGCTCTGTCACCCAGGCTGGAGTGCAATGGCACAATCTTGGCTCACTACAACCTCCACTTCCCGGGTTCAAGCAATTCTTCCTGCCTCAGGCTCCCGAGTAGCTAGGATTACAGGCACCCGCCACCACACCCAACTAATTTTTGTATTTTTACTAGAGACGGGGTTTTGCCATGTTGGCCAGGCTGGTCTTGAACTCCTGACCTCAGGGGATCTGGCCCCCTTGGCCTCCCAAAGTGCTGGATTACTGGCATGAGCCACCGGGCCCAGCCTGATTTTTTTGAAAAACGTCCATAAGTCAGATTCAACCCATGAGACTCTCAGAGCCAATTCACCCTTTTGTCTTTATCCACGTTGGACTGAGCTTCCTTTGGCATATTTACCTCACTCCTTGGAGAAGGAAGGCCCTGCAGTTATCTCCGAATTCTTGAAAAGGAAACTGAGTCCAGAAAGAGTGGGCACCTTGCCTATCACTCACTGGGTGAGGACCAGAGCTCAGCGACAGCCATGCCGGCTCCAGGTTTCCACTTGAGGGAGGCCTGCCCTGTGTTTGAAGCTTCGGCTGGTCTTCCCAGCATTTCTCTCCACTCATTCGCGCTCCCACATCTGGGCTGTGCTCACAGTGGTATCCGCCTGTGGTTGCTGCAGTTGGCAGGAGGGGCTCTGAGAAACCAAAAGACTTGGGTATATTTAATAAGTCAGAATATGAGCTGGAGTCTAATCCTGTGACACGAACAACTCTCAGCTGGCCCCTCCAGCACATGTTGGGAAATGGACCTTTCTCTGGTCCTCACACAGAGTCCCTCCAACGTGAATCACAGGTTGTTTATTCAAATTAAGGAATATATTTTCTTCCTGAGGGCATGGCAGGAAGAAATATGCTATTTGCAAAACAAGAGTTACAAGCAAGACTTCAGGAAGAAGAGAGATTAAAAAACAGGGACACGGCTTCTGGAAGTGTTTGTGGGTGTTCTTTTTCTAGAGGCTCTCAGGGATGCACTAGCTCAGGGCAGCTGGTTGGGGAGTGGGGGACAGGGCTGCATCCTTTGAGGATCCCTTCCAGAAAATGTCAG
The DNA here is from genome assembly GCF_028885655.2 of Pongo abelii. Classification (NCBI taxonomy): domain Eukaryota; kingdom Metazoa; phylum Chordata; class Mammalia; order Primates; family Hominidae; genus Pongo; species Pongo abelii. Next base: position 150,620,071 of record NC_071989.2, read on the forward strand.
CCTTGGGTAAAGATGGAAGCCAAGTCCAGATGGTTTGAATGTAGCTGCTCCTCTGAGAATATGTTTCTGGCTATATTCCTGAGCCAAATGAAAGTGGTTTTTGGATTATCCAGTGTTTTATTTTAATTCAAGCCTCATCTTCCATTAGTCCAAGCCAACCCATCGTTACCAGCATTGGTTCTGTAATTATGAGTCATCAATCTATTTCTCTATGGCCGATGGGAGTAGTGGTGGTGTTTGGAGTCAAATAGTTGGAGTTCTAATCCGAACTACCATTATTAGCCATGTCATTCTGGCAAATTACTTAATCTCCTTGTGCCTCAGTTTTCTCATGTGTAGAATGAGAACAATCATAGTATCTACTTCATTAGGTTCTTGTGAGATTAAAAGGAGAAGGGTATTCATTTATTCCTAAGTATTCACTTAACACCTGCTTTTAAGTGCTGGCAATAGAGAACTAGACAGGCAGTGCTCCTGCTCTTGAAATGCTAACATTCTCCAGTGTGCTCAGCAAATAATAGGTACTATTATTGTTGTTGTGCTGTTGCTATTGGTGTTCTTACCACCCAACTCATGGGGAGGGAGAGAGATCTAATCCTAACCTGTGGCTCAGTTTTTCTGAATATGCATGGTCTGAAAGATTCGGCCTGGCACAGTGGCTCTTGCTTGTAATCCCAGCACTTTGGGAGGCCAAGGTGGGGGCATCACTTGAGTTTAGGAGTTCAAGACCAGCCTGGGTGACATGGAGAGATCCCATCTCTACAAAAATATAAAACAATCAGCCAGGCATTGTGGTGTGTGCCTGTGGTCCCAGCTACTTGGGATGCTGAGGTGGGAGGATCACTTGCGCCCAGGGAGTCAAGGCTTCAGTGAGCTATGACCAAACCACAATACTCCAGGCTGGGTGACAGAGCAAGATCCTGTCAAAAAAAAAAAAAAAAAAAACATCCATCCTTTACTGTATAATAACCATTCTCAGGCCAGGTGTGGTGGCTCACGCCTGTAATCCCAGCACTTTGGGAGTCCAAGGTGGGTGGATCACCTGAGGTAAGGAGTTCAAGACCAGCCTGACCAACATGGTGAAACCCCACCTCTATTAAAAAATACAAAAATTAGCCAGGCGTGGTGGCGGGCACCTGTAATCCCAGCTACTCAGGAGGCTGAGGCAGGAGAATCGCTTGAACCCAGGAGGTGGAGGTTGCAGTGAGCTGAGATTGTGCCATTGCACTCCAGCCTGGGTGACAGAGCAAGACTCCATCTCAAAAATAATAATAATAATAAAATAAAATAAAAATAAAAAATAACCATTCTCAGAGCCTGCTTGATGTCAGAAACAAGCTTCCAGTGTACCTGGACATATAAAATATGCCCACAAATTATTTGATGCTCTTCCCTTCAAGTAGCAATTCCCCTCCCTTTGAATGTGAGCTGGACTTAGTAACTCACTTCTAACAGACAGGATGTGGCCAAAATGATGAAGTGTGTGACATCCAAGCTCAGATCATAACAGACCTTTCAGCTACCTCCTTGCTCTCTCTCTGGGCTCACTCTTCCTGGGGGAAGCCAACTGCCATGTTGTGAGGACACTCAAGCAGCACTATGGGGAGGCTCACACGGCAAGGAACTTAGGCCTCCTTCCAACAGCCAGCAAGGAACTGAGATCTCTTCATAATGACCATGTGAGTGAGATGACTTGGAAGAGCAACCTTCACACCCAGTCAAACTTTCAGATGATGGTAGCCCCAGCCAGCATTTAGACTGCAACCTCATGCAAGACAGTCAGAACCACACAGTTTAAGCTGTTTTTGGATTCCTGACCCACAGAAACTGTGAGAGAATAAATGTTTGTTGTTTAAGCTACTGAGTTGTGAGGTAATTTGTTGCACAGCAGTAGGTAATTAATACAGTGTCTTTCCCTAGAACAGACCTTGGAGGAAGAGTCTCTCTAAATACTGGGGTGAAATTCTGTAGAGTATATTTATATATCAAAATCTCAAAGGATTCTATCTTAATATAAGAAAAAAACAATAAGATGGTAGAAGCTGGAAGGTCTATAGTGTAGCCATAGTTCCCTAATTTCACTGATATAAAAATCACCACTCTCGGCCGGGCCCAGTGGCTCACGCCTGTAATCCCAGCACTTTGGGAGGTCGAGGTGGGCAGATCACGAGGTCAAGAGATCGAGACCATCCTGGCTAACATGGTGAAACCCTGTCTCTACTAAAAAATACAAAAATTAGCTGGGCATGGTGGCACGTGCCTGTAGTCCCAGCTACTCAGGAGGCTGAGGCAGGAGAATCGCTTGAACCAGGGAGGCAGAGGTTGCAGTGAGTCAAGATCTCGCCATTGCACTCCAGCCTGGAGACAGAGCGAGACTCCATCTCAAAAAAACAAAAACAAACAAACAAAGAAACCACCACTCTCATTGCAACAGCAATGCTACAGAATTTAGGCAGCATGATAAATCAATACTAATTATATATCCCTGAGCAGTCCTGCATGAACTGGAGGTATAGAGGAAAGGTTTCGGAAGATGGTGCCCAGTGCAATTCAGCTTCACACTGATCCATTCACTTGGTGATAATGCCATCACAGCCAACTAATGGCCTCCTAAATGGAGAAATGTGCCTCAGTAGTTGGCAGGGAAATACTTTTCCAGAGATGGGGGAAGAAAGACGGTGCAAGAGGGTAATCAGTGTTAAAGTGACTTGGCTTTCTTCTCCAGTAGGGCAATATTCACCAGCCTCTGCCTTCTCTGAAGTCCTGTCTTTCCACCTCTGCCATCTGGCCCTGAATAGGGCTACTCTCAAGTATATATCTCTTCCTGGAACATGAGATTTTTATTTCCTCCTGTTGTCCCTTACTGCCCACCTGTGATGATTAACTTCCTCTCTCAACTTGACTGGGCACAGGGTACCCAGATATTTGGACAAACATTCTCCTGGATGTGTCTGTGAGGGTCATTCTGGATGAGATTTAGATTTGAACTGGCAGACTGAGTAATGCAGATTGCCCTCTCTAAGGCGGGTGGGTCTCATTCAATCAGCTGAAGACCTGGATAGAACAAAAAGAAACTGAGTAAGAGGGAACTCCTCCTGCCTGACTTCTTAAGCCGGGACATTTTCTTGCCAGCTTTTGGACTGGAACTTATGCTATCAACTCTCCTGGTTCTGAGGCCTCAGAACTCAGACTAGAACTATGCACTGGCTCTCCTGGGTCTCCAGATTGCCCATTGCAGATCTTGGGACTTCTCAACCTCCACAGTCATGTGAGCCAATCCCACATATTTTATATATATATATGTATATATATATATATATATATATATATGTGTATATATATATATATGTATATATATATATATATGTATGTATATATATTTGAGACAGAGTCTTGCTCTGTTGCTCAGGCTGGAGTGTAGTGGTATATATATATATGTGCTGCCAAAGCGAGCACAAGTGTAGTGGTATAAACTCAGCTCACTGCAGCCTCAACCTCCTGAGCTTAAGCAATCCTTTGGCCACGATCTCCCAAAGTGCTGAGATTACAGGTATGAGCTGTGGTGCCTAGCCATGATATATATATATATATATATATATATATATATATATATATATAATGTTATAATCTATATAATATAATATACATATATGCACATACACATATATACATGTGTGTATATATATAAACACATATATATGTATACATACACACACTTACATACACACACATATATAATCTCCTATAGCTTCTGTTTCTCTGGAGAACCCTGACTAATGACCATTCACCCAACCCATCCACTTTTCCATCTTTGCAGTCACTTCCCTACTCTAATCCACTATAGTCCTTCACCTGCAGGCCTGCAGTAATCTCCTCATTGGTCTCTGTAGTGGGTTGAAATGTGCCCCTCAAAAGGATATGTCCAACTTTTAATCCCTGGTCCCTGTGGATGTCACCTTATTAGTTAAACAGGTCTTTACAGATGTAATTAAGTTAAGGATCTCAAGATAAAATCATCCTGCATTAACTGAATGGGCCCTAAGACCAATGACCAGTGGCCTTACCAAAAGAGGAGAGAGCTGGGCACAGTGGCATGCGCCTAGAGTCCCAGCTACTCAGGAGGCTGAGGTGAGAGGATCACTTGAGCCCAGGAGGTTGAGGCTGCAGTGAGCTACGATTGTATCACTGCATTCCAGCCTGGATGACAGATCAAGACCTTGTCTCTAAAACAAATTAATAAATAAATAAGAAAAGAAGCACAGACGCACAGGGCAGAAGACACAGAGAGAAGGCCACGTGAAGAAAGAGGCAGAGATTGGAGGGATGCCACAGACCAGGGAGGACCTGGGACCACTAGAAGCTGAAAGGGACAAGATTCTTCCCTGGACCTCCGGAGAGAGCGTGGCCCTGCTGGCATATTAATTTCAGACTTCAGCCCTGTAGAGAGCTGAGAGAATAAATTTCTGTTGTTTTAAGCCACTCAGTTTATGGTAATTCGTTATGGCAGCCCTAGAAAACTAATACAGTCCCTTCCTTCGACTGTTTTTCATTTTTTATCTTATTATTCATACATAATAAATATATTTTGGTGGTTCATGCAATAATTTAATACATTTATATAATTTGTAGAGATCAAATCAGTGTAATTGGGATATCCATCACCTTCAGTATTTGTCTTTTCTTCATGCTAGAAACATTTGAATTATTCTCTTCTAGCTATTCTGAAATATACAATAGATTACCATTAACTATAGTTACCCTACTGATCTATCAAGTACTGGGTCTTATTTCTTCTACCAAACAGTGTATTTGTACTCATTAATCAACCTCTCTTCACTCCCTCTTCCCAACTTTACCAGCCTCTCATAACCACCAATTTGTCTTCATAAGATCCACTTTTTTAGCTTCCTTATATGAATGAGAACATGTGATTTTTCTTTCTGCACTTGGCTTATTTCATTTAACATAATAACCTCCTGTTCCATCCACATTCTTGCAATTGACAGGTTTCATTTTTTTACGGGTGTATAGTATTGCATGGTATACGTGTACCACATTTTCTTTATCCATTCATGCACTGATGAGCTCGTAGGTTGATTCCATATTCTGGCTATTGTGAATAGTGCTGCAATAGACATGGGAGTGCAGATATCTCTTTGATGTATTGATTTCCTTTATTTTAGATATACACCCAGTAGTGGGATTGCTGGATTATCTCGTAGTTTTATTTTTAGTTTTCTGAGTAACCTCTATACAGTTTTCAATAGTGGCCATACTAACTTACATTCCTACCAGAAGTGTACGAGGGTTCCCCTTTCTCCACATCCTCACCAGTATCCACAATCACAAACCCTCCTTCCGCTCTTGGCCCACTGTGATACATTCTCCACCCAGCAGCCAGAGTCATCTTTGAGAAAAACAAATCTGATTTTAACTTCCGCTAAAAATGTTATCATGATAAACTGCAAACCTCTTACCATAGTCTCCTAAGCCCAGCTAGATCCAGCCGGGGACCTCTGGGCTCTGATGGCTCAGGTACTGCCCTCCCTCCCTCAGCACACTCCTGTCCCCAGCCCTTCAGTCACTGCCTGGAACACACCAAGCTCTCCCCTGTCTCAGGGTCTTTGCTGCTGTTCCCTCCGCCTCCAACTCTCTTCCTTCAGATCTTGTGGGACTGGTCCTTTGTCATCTTTGCAGTCTTCATTTTTTATTGAGACAAAGTCTCGTTCTGTTGCCCAGGCTGGAGTGCAGTGGCGTGATCTGGGCTCACTGCAACCTATGCCTCCCAGGTTCAAGCAATTCTCCTGCCTCAGCCTCCTGAGTAGCTAGGATTACAGGCATGCGCCACCACGCCTGGCGAATTTTTGTGTTTTTAGTAGAGACGGGGTTTCACCATGTTAGCCAGGCTGGTCTCCAACTCCTGACCTCAGGTGATCCTGCTGACCTCAGGTGATCCGCCCTCCTCTGCCTCCCAAAGTGCTGGGATTATAGGCATGAGCCACTGCGCCTGGCCTCCGGTCTCAATTTAAATATTACCATCACAGAGATGGCCCTGCCCTATCCACAGTGCTCTTCCCCTATACCCCATCCTAGCTGCACTATCACCATGTTTATGCCTTTCCTACTCCTTGTCACTGTTTGAAATAAATGCATTTACTTGTTTACTTGTTTAACCTGCTCCCCACCCCCACTGTGGAAGTAGGCACTGTGCTTGTTTCCCATCATATCCTCAACATCTAGAACAATGCACAGAATAGCTTTTGACAAATGATTGCAAATGTATGCTTGCATGAATTCTTTCCATTCGCTCATTCATTCAATAATTGTGTATGAAGCACTTAATTGGGGCCAAGCATATATCACAGGCCAAGCTCAGTGACAAATGTCAGGTTTCCTTTTCTTTTAAACTTAAATTTTATGTATTTTTGAAATTAGGTAACACTTTCCCTGAAATAAAATTGAAAAGGTAAAATAGGTATTCGGTAGGAGCCTCTGTGCTAGTTATTAAGTTATTGTTTCTCAGCCCCAGCCCAGCCTTTTGTTCTCAGGTTTTGGGTGCTAGGGCTGGGGTTCTCTGCAAAGCACGTTTCTGCTTTCTCAGCATGCTTCGTATTAGACTCTCCCAGTAACGGTGTCAGGGAGATGGTAAGGCCAGAGGAGGAAGAAGGGACTCGCTCCTTCCTGTCGGCTTCCCATCTGCCTCCTCACTGTGAACATCACCCCAGCAGCGCTGTTTCACCCAGAAGCAGCAACTCCGTCCTGAAGCTGCAGTCGAATCCAGTTTGTAGTTTTTCTTTTTTTTTTTTTTTTGAGACGGAGTCTCGCTCTGTCACCCAGGCTGGAGTGCAGTGGTGCAATCTCAGCTCACTGCAACCTCCACCTCCAGGGTTCAAGTGATTCTCCTGCCTCAGCCTCCTGAGTAGCTGGGATTACAGGCACATGCCACCACGCCTGGCTAATTTTTGTATTTTTAGTAGAGATGGGATTTCGCCATGTTGGCCAGGCTGGTCTCAAACTCCTGACCTCAAGTGATCCGCCCACCTCAACCTCCCAAAATGTTGGGATTACAGGCGTGAGCCACCGCGCCTGGCCATGTTTTTAGTTTTTCTACCATCAGCTTCATTGCCCCCTGCTCACAGACACCAGCAGTAGCCATTGGTGCCCTCCTCCTCAGGGGTCTCTGCCCCAGCACATGATAGGAGGGCCCCTCTCCAAACTTCTTAGTTTTAATAATTTTTTTTTCTTCTTAAGACAGAGTCTCACTCTGTCGCCAGGCGACAATGGCACGATCTCGGCTCACTGCAACCTCCGCCTCCCGGGTTCAAGCGATTCTCCTGCCTCAGCCTCCTGAGTAGCTGGGACTACAGGTGCCCACCACCATGCCCAGCTAATTTTTGTATTTTTAGTAGAGATGGGGTTTCACCATGTTGGCCAGGATGGTCTTCAACTCCTGACCTCATGATCCACCTGCCTCGGCCTCCCAAAGTGCTGGGATTACAGGCATGAGCCACCGCGTCTGGCCCAGTTTTAATAATTTAATTCCAACTCTTCCTTTTGTTTTTCCAGCCCCAGGACTGGCAGCTGCTTCCTGCAGTGGTTCTGCCTATACAAAGTTGGCGTGTTCTCTTTTTACCTTTTCAGTTACCTGGTTAGCAACTTTACGTGACGTTCACAATTCTTTATATTGAGTTCTCTCTGTTCAGATGACTGGTGTGGTTTCTGTTTCTGAGTAAATCTTGACTGATTCAGCCTCCCTTCCGCATCTGTCCTCACTTCTCTTCACGGGCTACCAGTGAACTCGTTTCTTATGCATCCTCCAGAGATCAAATGTTAGTTTTTTTGAGTCAGTCTCATCAAATATAAAATAGAAACCATCAAACTTTGTCAATAATTCAAGCAATAACAACTAACTTTGTTGTTAGTACCAGACTAAGTGCTGGGCTGTGGGGAAAGTACGACTTCATGTGGAAGATACTATTATTCACTCCATTTTGCAGATGAGGAAACTGAGGCATAGAGTGATTGAATACCTCACTCAAGGTCAGTGTCAGAGCCACCATATGAATCCATGCACATCAGTCCAGCATCCTCACACTTAACCACTTTGCAATATTGCCTGGACTGTGGTGTTATTGTTAAGAGCTTGGGCTTTCAATTTGAGGCATGAAGTTTGATTTCCAGTTACTGGCTTATATCCTTAAGCAAACTACTAGTCTCTTTGGGCCTTAGTCCCAATGTGGGTAAAATAGGTAAAAAATAATTATCTCCCTCACAGAGCTTTACAAAATTAAGTGAGACACTATATTAAAGCACCAAATGTAGCATGTGGCATATAGTACTTGCTCCATAAATGTTAGCTTTTATAATTAACATTAGCACTATACCTTCCCTATTCACTCCGTCTGTGTCTGTTTTTCTCTCTTTTAGCACATGTAGGCTGTGGTGTGCTGGTAAATGTTTAACAACAGCTTTTTCTTTCCTTTTTTTTTTTTTTTTGAGTTTGAGTCTTGCTCTGTCGCCCAGGCTGGAGTGCAGTGGTGTGATCTGGGCTCACTGCAACCTCTGCCTCCTGGATTCCAGCGATTCTCATGCCTCAGCCTCCAGAGTAGCTGGGATTACAGGTACGTGCCACCACACCCAGCTAATTTTTTTGTATTTTTAGCAGAGACAGGGTTTCACCATGTTGGTCAGGCTGGTCTCAAACTCCTGACCTCAAACGATCTGCCCTCCTCAGCCTTCCAAAGTGCTGGGATTACAGACGTGAGCCACTGTAACCGGCCTAACAACAGCTTTCTGAAATTTTTAAAAAGACCTCATTTGTAATTTTTACGGGTTTCTGCTGTGTTAATTCTCGCACCATGGCCAGTTTTGAGCTACCAACATGATGATAACTGGCTTGTAAATTCCCTGAAAATTTAACACTGAGCTCTTCAGAGCTGGTGGGGGCAGCTCCAGGGTACCATCACACGTAGGCCTTGCTGGGAAACCTGGCCTTCCAGCACCCTTTGTCTAATGACAGCCTCAAAACACATCCACCTTAACTCTGCTTAGGGTTCAGGAAGGTGACTCTGAACCCTTGAAGAGCTTCCTGACTTTTGCTCATGCATTCATGCATTCAGAAGATATTACTTGCACTCCTGCTATGTGCTCTCTGGAAGCACTTATTCAAAAATGAACACCTGCAGGCTGCCCTGTTGAGTCTGCTTTGTCCTTGTGTACATTCCTGTCCCTGTCCAGGGAGCCTTCTCTTTCCTCCTCAGCCCTTCCTTCCTTCCTCCCCTTCTGCCAGCATCTTTACTGGGAATGCAAGCTTTGGTCCTGGTGGGCTCCTCTTCCTCTGTACTCTGTGACAGAGACGAGAAGCTGTCCCTCCCAACTCCCTAGGGCCCAAGGAAGCGCATGCGGTTCAGTTGACACCCTCATGGTTGAACAAATATTTGTTTACCAGTAGTATTTTATGCATATTTGTCTTTCCTGTACAATTTTTGCTTTCCCTGGAGGTAATACTCATCGTATTTTTTTTTGTTTCCTAAGTATTTTCTTTTTTTTTTCTTTTCTTTTTTTTTTATTATCATACTTTAAGTTCTAGGGTACATGTGCACAATGTGCAGGTTTGTTACATATGTATACATGTGCCATGTTGGTGTGCTGCACCCATTAACTCGTCATTTACATTAGGTATATCTCCTAATGCTATCCCTCCCCCTTCTCCCCACCCCACCACAGGCCCCAGTGTGTGATATTCCCCTTCCTGTGTCCAAGTGTTCTCATTTTTCAGTTCCCACCTATGAGTGAGAACGTGGGGTGTTTGGTTTTCTGTCCTTGCAATAGTTTGCTGAGAATGATGGTTTCCAGCTTCATCTATGTCCCTACAAAGGACATGAACTCATCCTTTTTTATGGCTGCATAGTATTCCATGGTGTATATGTACCATATTTTCTTAATCCAATCTATCATTGATGGGCATTTGGGTTGGTTCCAAGTCTTTGCTATTGTGAATAGTGCTGCAATAAACATACGTGTGCATGTGTCTTTATTGTTTGCTAAGTATTTTCTATGATGATCATAAATTCAACCTAAAGAATCCCTAATTGTGAATCTCCTCTCAATACATTAAAATATAAAGACGTTCTTTTCTTATTTATTTATTTATTTATTTTTAGAGACAAGGTCTCGCTCTGTCACCCAGGCCAGAGTGCAGTGGTGCAATCATGGCTCACTGCAGCCTTGAACTCCCAGGCTCAAGGGATCCTCCCTGGCCTCAGCCTCCCAAAGTGTTGGGATTACAGGCTGGAGCCACTGCACCTGTCCTTAAATTCTTAGACATTCTTTCAGCTTCCCATCAGCAAAGTCCCTGCAGATCCACTGAGCTCTCCAGCTGAGCCTGGTTTTCCCCTGGCCTCAGCAGCAGCTTCTCGCTCGGGCTCTCCCTGCACTGTCTCCCAGGAGCCCCTTCACCTCCTGCTGCTGCTGGTTCCCTGTTGCCAGACTCTCAGCTCTTCTGGTGGATTACATCATTCAGGGGCCTCCTCAGACCTTTGCTGAAAATGCTTTCTTCTGCCCTTACTTTTAACTGATAATCTGGGTGTGGGAGTCTAGGTTGCAAGTCATTTTTCTTCAGAATTTTGAAGACACAGTTTCATTGTCTTCTAACTTTCAGAGTTGCTGTTGAGAGTTCTGGGTACGGTGGCTCATGCCTGTAATCCCAGCACTTTGGGAGGCTGAGTTGGGCAGATCACTTGAGGTCGGGAGTTCAAGACCAGTCTGACCAACATGGAGAAACCCCGTCTCTACTAAAAATACAAAAACTAGCTGGGCGTGGTGGTGCATGCCTGTAATCCCAGCTACCCGGGAAGCTGAGGCAGGAGAATCGCTTGAACCCGGGAGGCGGAGGTTGCGGTGAGCCGAGATCACGCCATTGCACTCCAGCCTGGGCAACAAGAGCAAAACTCCGTCATAAGGGACAAAAAAAAAAAAAGAGTTGCTGTCGAATCATCTGATGTCATGATTCTTTGCCTGAAACCTATTTTATTTCTTCCTGGAAATTTGTTTTCTCTTTGTCCCCAGTTTTCTGAAATTTCACAACAATGTGCCTTGATGTGAGCCTGTTTTTCATCCATTATTTAGAGTGCTCTGTGGACTCAATTAAACATGTCTTTCTGTTTTTTGTCTTTTTGTTTTTTTTCGAGACAGTGTCTCGCTCTGTCACCCAGGCTAGAGTGCAGTGGTATGATCTCGGCTCACTGTAACCTCTGCCTTCCAAGTTCAAGCGATTCTTGTGCCTCAGCCTCCCAAGTAGCTGGGATTACAGGCGCGCACCACTACGCCCAGCTAATTTTTGTATTTTTAGTAGAGATGGGGTTTCCCCATGTTGTCTAGGCTTGTCTTGAACTCCTGACCTCAGGTGATTCACCCGCCTCAGTCTCCCAGAGTTCTGGGATTACAGGTGTGAGCCATCGCACCCAGCTAAAAATATCTTTCTATCCTGATAAATGTTATTGAATTATTTCTTGTGGTGGCTTTGTACTGTTGTCCTAGCTAAGCTGGAACTAGGCCTCCTCGTGTTCCCTTATCTGTATGGTGTCAGGCTACTGTTGGCCACCAAGGCCATTTTGTAGCAGATTTGGAAGCTAGAAATGAAGTGGCAGCCATATTTTATGCTCTGAAGGTTGGTATCCAGCACCAGGCCCTGATGCACCTGCTGCCTCTGCTGCCTCACCTATCTGGTTTGGGGCAGCACCTGGACTCACAACTCCATTAGCTCTACCATAACTGTTCCTTTAGACACTGCAAGTTCTTTGGCTGGTGTGTGTGTGATTCTGTGGTGGTGGAGAGGGTACCAGATTCTACTGTAGATCACCCGCGGCATTGAGGTTGGAGGCAGTGAGAAAAAGACCTGGGTTCCAGTTTGTCTTTTTGGATTCCACTCTGTGCCTGCTCTCATCCACATTCAACTTTCCTTCCCAACTGCCCAGTCTATGGAGATTTTAGGCCCAATGCTAGTTACAAAGGCAGCAGTCTGCAGAGACTGCCCCACCAGGTTCACAATTGTGTATAGCCCAGCTCCCAAAACAAATCCCTTATCCTATATCACATGTCATGGCTCTCTTCATACCCTGACTGATTCATTTCTTTAATGATTTCCTCCCCTTCATTTTCTCTATTCTTTCTTTCTGGGTCCCCTATTAATTGAAGATTAATCTCCTGGATAGATCCTCCATTTTTCTTATTACCTCTCTCTTATTTTTTATCTCTGTCTTTTTACTCTACTTTCTAAGAGAATTCCTCAGTTTTGTCTTCCAACAGTTCTATTCAGTTTTAAATTTGTGCTATTTAAATTTCCAGGAGTTTGTTGTTGTTGTTGTTGTTGTTGTTGTTATTCTCTGAATATTCCTTTTTTATAGCATACTGTTCTTTTTTCACAAATGCAAAAATCTCTTGACACTAAAAATAGTAATGATTTTTTTTTTAAAAAGATTTCTTCTTTATATACTGTTTCTACTTCTTTCAACATATTTATTTATTTATTTATTTATTTTTGGGACAGAGTCTCACTCTGTCGCCCAGGCTGGAGTGCAATGGCACAGTCTTGGCTCACTGCAACCTCTGCCTCCCAGGTTCAAGCAATTCTCTTGCCTCAGCCTCCTGAGTAGCTGGGATTACAGGCGCACACCACCACACTCGACTAATTTTGTATTTTTAGTAGAGACAGGGGTTTTACCATGTTGGTCAGGCTGGTCTCGATCTCCTGACCTTGTGATCTGCCCGCCTTGGCCTCCCAAAGTGCTGGGATTACAGGTGTGAGCCACTGCCCCCGGCCCAACATGCTTCTTTAAATGTTTGTTTTAGTCTCTACCTTTTGTTTCGCTGTCCCCAAGTATCCAGTGAGATAAATATGTTTGTTCATAGTTAAGAATGAGGTACTTGGCTGGGCGTGGTGGCTCATGCCTGTAATCCCAGCACTTTGGGAGGCCGAGACGGGCAGATCACGATGTCAGGAGATCTAGACCATCCTGGCTAACACAGTGAAACCCCGTCTCTACTAAAAATACAAAAATTAGCCGGGCGTGGTGGTGGGCGCCTTTAATTCCAGCTACTAGGGAGGCTGAGGCAGGAGAATGGCATGAACCCAGGAAGCGGAGCTTGCAGTGAGCAGAGATCACGCCACTGCACTCCAGCCTGGGCGACAGAGCGAGACTCCATCTCAAAAAAAAAAAAAAAAAAACGAGGTACTTACTGGTAGCTCTGAGTGTGTGGGGCTTATTGACCCTGATCTTTGCGGTGTGCTGATTTGACTGACTCCTTCACTGGGAAACATCTGATTTTTCTTTTTTTTTTTTTAGCATTTAAATTACCATATTTTATTTGAAACTTAACAGTGAGCTACCTGCTGATTTAATCTAGGGCAGCAAAGACTGAGAAAAGAAAATCATATTTCACCTTGGAAGAGAAGACTTGACTACCTCTAATTTCAGTTCATGAAGACTTATTACCAAAGCCACACATTAAATTATTACACTTATTCAAAAGAAATATATAAGTGAGTGAGAAACGAATGAAAAAAATCAAGAAGGATGATACTTCAGCGATATCCACCAAAGATTTTTAAGTGCTACTTAGTAAGTGCCATGTATTGCTAGCTGGCACTGGGGATAAAATTGCAAACAATATAGAAATGGTTCCTGCAGTCATAAAGCTCTTAATTTAATTTTATTTTTTGCATTGTGGCAATAAACATTAATTGTTCACTGTTAGAAGTTTATAATTTAATGTATTATTATTTGAAGAAAATATAGAAATATATTCATATAATCTCAGAGATTTTTTGACATAGTTATTCTCAGCTGGGTCATCAAGTAATAAGAGATTTTTTTTTCACTCAACAAGCATTTATGGAATATATATTCACTATTCTAGACTAATAGCAAGACTGGGGATATTGTTTAGGAAGAAGCAGTCCCTGTTCTCCAGAATTTGCAAAACCATAAAAAAGTACCTATTTTAAGCCATTTTTTTTTTTTTGTTCAGCAAGCAATCATTATGCCAGAAAAATTTAGCACACAAATACAGGATAATATATGGGACACTTCTGATTTTTCTATTTTGGATCTTTCCTCTTGGGTTAGTCAGATTCCCCAGAGAAGGGATTCTAGTCTCCTACTGATACAGCTCCAATGAGTGGAGGAACACCAGGTTCTTTGCCTTGAGTCGAATTAGAAAAAACGACACGGACACAAGTGGAGTAGTTTTAAGGAGCGGAGAGTTTAACAGGCAAGAAGGAAGGGAGACGACAGAAGGAAGAAGCTCCCCCATACAGAGACAGAAGGACAGGGGCTCCAAAGCCGAAAGCGTAAACGCCAAGTGCAGTGGATATCAGCCAGGTATTTGTAGAGGCTGGAGGAGGTGGTGTCTGATTTGCATAGGGCCTTTTTTTTTTTTTTTTTTTTTTTGAGATAGAGTCTCCCTCTGTTGCCCAGGCTGGAATGCAGAGGCATGATCTCAGCTCACTGCAACCTCCGCCTCCCAGGTTCAAGCGATTCTCATGCCTCAGCTTCCCGAGTAGCTGGGATTACAGGCATGCACCACCACGCCTGGCTAATTTTTTGTATTTTTAGTAGAGACGGGGTTTCACCATGTTGCCCAGGCTGTTCTCAAACTCCTGAGTTTAGGCAATCCGCCCAACTCGGCCTCCCAAAGTGCTAGGATTACAGGCCTGCATAGGGCTTAAGGAATTGGTTTGAGCAGGCATGTCATTCACGTAAAAGCTGGTCTTTTCACCCTAGCCTTTTAATATGCAAATGCAGGGCGCCATGATGTTCTACACACGTGGGGATATGTGGGGGTAACCATGTTGCCAGGAACATATGGGGCAAGGGCAAGAAGGCAAAGAGAATTGCCGTGTTTGGATGGACCCAGTTTCTAATGCCCTTCATTTGCATATCAAAGGTTGCCGGCCTGGCTCCAAGAGCTGCTTTAAAAACGAAAACTTCCCAAGGACCCCTTTTCCTCTCTATCTGCCTAAAATAATTTCTTAATAACTCCTACAGCACTGCCAGGAGAGTACAAGACTGGCTGCCAGCTTTCTGGGAACCAAGGTAGGAAAGAAGCTGATGAAGCTGGAGTGTG
Source organism: Pongo abelii (assembly GCF_028885655.2). Taxonomy (NCBI): domain Eukaryota; kingdom Metazoa; phylum Chordata; class Mammalia; order Primates; family Hominidae; genus Pongo; species Pongo abelii. The sequence continues at coordinate 150,635,197 of NC_071989.2, forward strand.
GGGGGGGTTGGGTCTTAGCATTCAGTATGTCAACGTTGCTTAATCCCTGTTTTTCCGTGGTGCCTTTACCTTCAGCTGTAGATTTCTCTCCAGCCCAGAGTCTTCCCATTCTACCCTCTTCTGAAAAGAAACCTAAATCTTTTACTGAGGCAAGGACATGGGGAGTCACTCCTGAAGTGGGGGAGGGGATCTGGGCTTTAACAGCTTTTTCTTTTTCTTTTTTTTTTTTGAGATGGAGTCTCACCCGGTTGCCCAGGCTGGAGTCTAGTGGCGCAATCTGGGCTCACTGCAACCTCTGCCCCCTGGGTTCAAGCAATTCTCCTGCCTTAGCCTCTCGAGTAGCTGGGGTTGCAGGTGTGCACCACCACTCCCGGCTAATTTCTTTTTCTGTATTTTTAGTAGAGATGGGGTTTCACCATGTTGGCCAGGCTGGTCTCGAACTCCTGACCTCAGGTGATTGGCCTGCCTTGGCTGGGATTACAGGAGTGAGCCACCACGCCTGGCTTTAATAGCTTCTTAAACCAAGTTTTCACCAGCACCCTGCTTTTAGCTGCACTCTACCCCTACTTTAGGAGTTAACCAGTGCTCCCTATTCCTGAGCCTTTGGGGGATGTATAATCTGGCTGACCCTTGGCTTTCTCCACACCTGACTTAGGAGTCAACTTTCTCAAGTCGCAAAGTCAGTTGATACTTATCCCTGCTTCTAAATTTTTGTCAGTGTTATCTCAATGTCTATTTTATTTACTTTGTAAGCTTATTAATTTCTTCATTCATTGCTTTATTCTATAAATATTTATGAACCCATAATATGTGCTAGACATTCTTTGGCTTTTAAAAAAAATAAATTTAGGCTGGGCGTGATGGCTCATGCCTGTAATCCCAGTACTCTGGGAAGCCGAGATGGGCAGATCACCTGAGGTCAGGAGTTCAAGACCAGCCTGGCCAACATGGTGAAACCCTGTCTCTACTAAAAGTCCAAATATTAGCCGGGCATGGTGGCAGGCGCCTGTAATCCAAGCTACTCAGGAGGCTGAGGCAGGAGAATCGCTTGAACCCGGGAGGCGGAGGTTGCAGTGAGCCAAGATCATGCCACCGCACTCCAGCCTGGGCGACAAGAGTGAAACTGTGTCTCAAAAAATAAAAATAAAAAATAAAAATTACTCTTTTTTGCTACACCACACAGATGTAATCAATTTACTCTTTTAGTGGAGTTTTAGATGTGTACAAACACAGTTATGTGTATTCAATCCTCCATCTTTACCTGGAAATCAAAATCTTTTCTAAATCAGTTAAAGAGGGATAATATTTAACCATGGGTTTGGGAGAGGATTAATTGAGATAGTGGAATATAAAGTACTCAGCACAGTGCTCAGCACATAGTAAGTGCCCCAAAAATTGTAATCACTATGGTTATTATTTTAGTTTTTACTATTCTAAGGTAGAACCAGGCTAGGTATGGTGACTCCTGCATGTAATCCCAAAGCATTGGGAGGCCAAGGCAGAAGAATCACTTGAGGTCAGGAGTTTCATATCAGCCTGTGCAACATAGTGAGACCCTGTCTCTACAAAACAAAATTTTTTAAAATTAGCCCGGCATGGTGGCATGCACCTATAGTCCCAGTTACTTGTGAGGCTGAGGCAGGAGGATCGCTTGAGCCCAGGAGTTCAAGTCTGCAATAAGCACCACTGCACTTCAGCCTGAGGAACAGAGCAAGACTCTATCTCCAAAAGGGAAAGGAAAGGGGAAAGGAAGAAAGAAAGAAGTGGAGGGAAGGAGGGAAGGAAGGATGGAGCAGTCTGCATGGTTAATAATTTTATGAATGTTTTGTTGAGGATAGTTATATTCAAGTGGATTAGGTACATTGTGGATTATGCTGCAAATTTTAATTTTTGGCTGACCTCTCCCATCAGGCCATTAGAGGTGTGCCTACAGTCTTAGCTTAAGAAGACCCCAAATGCAATTTCAACAGTAACTCTGCTATGGAGAAGAAATCTGATAAAATGGTCTAAAGTCAGATAGACATGACTTTGAAATTTTCACTGCTGGTCCCCTCCATTAACATGACACTTGAAATTTGTTCGATAAGTAACACTTTGCAAGGCACTGCCACGATGCTTCTCTGTAGAAAATTCCTTTCCATTGAGCGTCACTCTGTCTTATTTTTATTTTTTAATAGAGACCACTGCAATGGGGTCTTGCAGCGGGGGAGAAAGAGTGGACTCAACTTCCTTACTCTGTCTTTTTAGAAAGAGTGCCTGGGCTGGGTGCAGTGGCTCAGGTCTATAATCCCAGCACTTTGGGAGGCCAAGGCAGGAGGATTGCTTGGGCCCTGGAGTTTGAGACCAGCCTGGGCAACATAGTGAGACTCCATCTCTACAAATATAAAAAATTGGCTGGGTGTGGTGGCTCATGCCTGTAGTTCCAGTTACTCAGGAGGCTAAGGTGGGAGCATAGCTTGAGCCCGGGAGGTTGAAGCTGCAGTGAGCTGTGATTGTGCCACTGCACTCCAGCCTGAGCAACAAAGTAAGACCCTGTGAAAAAAAAGAAAAGAAAGGAGAGAGAGAGAGTGAGTAGCTGGTCTCCTTTGGGTCTCTAGGCCTTCATGGCACAGGCTCTATAGCAAAATATTATAATAATGACAATTTAAAAAGAGGGAGAGGGAGAGAGTATTTTATTACTCAGGAAACTGAAGCCCTAGAAAGTGAAGGTTCTTGTTTATTGATGCGTGGCTAACAAGCAACTAAGCCAGGATTAGAACACAGAGTTGCTCCCTTTTTTCCTCCCTAGTTCTGCTAAGTGAGAAGAATCGAAGATAGTCCTGAACTTCCATTGGGTAGTCATGATGAAGTCTAGGAAATAAATGGTTTCTGTGGTCCAGGAACGTTTTGGGTGTCTTATGTGATTGCAGTCACATATTAGTGAGGGCTGCAGTCATCTGAAAGCTTGACTGAGACTGGAGGGTTTGACATGGCTGACTCCCATACCTTAAAGTTGGTGATGGCTTAGGGCTCCTATATGAGTTACCGCATGCTGTGTAACAAATTACTCCTGAATTTAAAGACTTAATGATATGGTTTGACCGTGTCCCCACCCAAATCTCACCTTGAATTGTAGTAATCCCCACTTGTCAAGGGCAGGGCCAGGTGGAGATAATTGAATCATGGGGGCATTTTCCCCCATACTGTTCTCATGGTAGGGAATAAGTCTCGTGAGATCTAATGGTTTTATAAATGGGAGTTGCCCTGCACAAGTTCTCTTGTCTGCTGCTATGTAAGACTTTCCTCCTCCCCTGCCTTTCACCCAGCCATGTGGAACTGTGAGTCCAGTAAACTTCTTTCCTTTATAAGTTACCCAGACTCAGATATGTCTTTATGAGCAGTGTGAGAACAGACTCACTTAAAAACAATAATTTTTTTAAATAAAAAATAGGATGAGGGTATGGGTAGGTTGACTGCAAGATAAAACCTTTCTAGGGCTGGGCACGGTGGGTTCACACCTGTAATCCCAGCACTTTGGGAGGCCAAGGCAGGCAGATCGTTTGTGCTCAGGAGTTTGAGACCAGCCTGGGCAACATGGTGAAACCTCATCTCTACTAAAAATACAAAAAATAGCCACACATGGTGGCGTATGCTTATAGTCCCAGCTACTCAAGAGGCCGAGGCAGGAGGATTGCTTGAACCCAGGAGGCAGAGGTTGCAGTGAGCCAAGATCGTGCCATTGCATTCCAATCTGGGAGACAGAGTGAGACCCTGTATCAAAAAAAAAAAAAATTATAGGAGATGGCCTGGGTACCTCTAAAGGTACCAACAGCACCAAATGCTGATAAGGATGCAGAGCAACAGGAGCTTTCATTCATTGCTGCTGGGAATGCAAAATGATACAGCCCCCTTGGAAGACAGCGTGGCGGTTTCCTACATAACTAAACATACTCTTACCATATGATCAATTGCACTCTTTAGTATTTACCCAAAGGAGTTAAAAACTGATTTCTGTACAAAAACCTGAGGAGGAATATTTATAGCAGATTTATTTGTAATTGCCAAAGCTTGGAAGCAACCAAGATGTCTTTAAACAGGTGAACAGACAAACTGTGGTTCGTCCATGATGGAATACAATTCAGAGCTAAAAAGAAATGAGCTATCAAGCCATGAAAAGACACAGAGGAAACTTAAATATATACTGATAAGTGAAAGAAGTCAATCTGAAAAAGCTGCATACTATATGCTTCTAACTATATGACATTCTGGAAAAGGAAAAGCTATGGAAACAGTACAAGATCAGTCAGTGGTTGCCAGAGTTTACTGGGGAGGGAAGGAAGGATGAATAAGAGGAATGCATGGGATTTTTAGGGCGGTGGAAAGATTCTGTATGATACTGTAATGGTGGATCCAAGTCCTTACACATTTGTCAAAAGTCATAGAAGGTACAACACAGAGTGAACCCTAATGTAAACTATGGACTTTGGTAAGTAATAATTTATGAATATGGGCTCATCAATTGTAACACATACACCACACTAATGCAAGAGGTTAATAATGGAGGAAACTGTGAGAGAGAGAAAAAAGCCTGTATGGAAACTCTGTACTTTCTGCTTAAGTTTTCTGTAAATCCAAAACTGCTGTAAAAAATAAAGTCCCAGCCCTGGCAACATAGTAAGACCTCACCTCTACACAAATTTCAAAAATTAGCTGGGTATAGTGGCATGCGCATGTAGTCCCAGCTATCTGGGAGGCTGAGGTGGGAGGATCACTTGAGCCTGGGAGGTTGAGGCTGCAGTGAGCTGTGATCACACCACTGCACTTCACCCTGGGCAACAAGGTGAGACCCTGTCTCAACTCAATAACTCAGTAAATAACTCAATAAATAAGTCCATTAATTTTTAAAAGGATGGGGGCGTGTGGTAGGTTGGTTACACGACAAAACCTTTCTAGGAAACATAGCCCAGATGTCACTGAGGCCTTTGTGCCACACATTCTCTAAACAAATCAATCTAGAGGCCAAGATACTCTAAGGATAATGATGTACTTGGGATAATATAATATCTGCACCCTCCTGAAATGCAGGCCTGGCTTGGGTGACTTTGAGATTGACTGAAGATTATTATTTTATTTATTTATTTATTTATTTTTGAGACGGCATCTCGCTCTGTTGCCCAGGCTGGAGTGCAGTGGCGCAATCTCGGCTCACTGCAAGCTCCACCTCCCGGGTTCATGCCATTCTCCTGCCTCAGCCTCCTGAGCAGCTGGGACTACAGGTGCCTGCCACAATGCCCAGCTAATTTTTTGTATTTTTAGTAGAGACGGGGTTTCACTGTGTTAGCCAGGATGGTCTCAATCTCCTGACCTCGTGATCTGCCCGCCTCGGCTTCCCGAAGTGCTGGGATTACAGGCATGAGCCACCGCGCCTGGCCAGATTATATTTTTAATACATTTGAGCCATTCATCTTTATAAGTTTTGTCTTCCTTTCTCTCTCCCCTCTGTTTATTGTCATTATTATAATATTTTGCTATGGAACCTGTGCCATGAAGGCCCAGAGACCCAAAGGAGACCAGGCACTGTTTCTAAAAAGACAGTGAGGCTGGGCACGGTCACTCACACCTGTAATCCCAGCACTTTGGGAGGCCGAGGTTGGCAGATCACTGGAGGTCAGGTGTTCGAGACCAGCCTGGCCAATATGGCGAAACGCTGTCTCTACTAATAATACAGAAATTAGCCGGGCATGGTGGCGGAGGCCTTTAATCCCAGCTACTCAGGAGGCTGAGGCAGGAGAATCACCTGAACCCGGGAGTTGGAGGTTGCAGTGAGCTGAGATCTCACCACTGCACTCCAGCCTGGGTGACACAGCAAGACTCCATCTCAAAAGAAAAGAAAAAAAAAAAGGAGAGAGGGAATTGAGTCCACTCTTTCTCCCTCACTGCAAGACCCCATTGCAATGATCCCTATTAAAATAAATAAATATAAATAAATAGAGTGAGTCACGCTAAATGAAAAAGAATTTTCAACAGAGGAGCATTGTTGAACAAAGCTAGTATTGGTAGTCCCAGTCCCACACCTACCTTAATGACTCACTCCATCACCTTTAGACTGGAAGTACAGCTGAGGGCACTTGGCCCACAGAGATTCCTGGGAAGGCAGACGATACCTCAGATAACCTAACTGGCTACCAACAGCTGGCACTGCCCCATGTAAACCTCAGGGAGGAACTGCACCTGGCAGTGGCATCAGGATCAGTCCTTGGCTGGGGCAGAAATAAAGTCCTTGGCTGGGGCAGAAATAAAGTCCTTGGCTGGGGCAGACACGTTGCTCAGTGGTTTATGAGTCTTATACATTTGTAACTGAATATATCCTAACATGGTGAAGAAAGAAATATAGCTGGCTGCGGTGGCTCACGCCTGTAATCCCAACACTCTGGGAGGCCGAGGCAGGCAGATCACTTGAGGTTGGGAGTTCGAGACCAGCCTGACCAATATGGAGAAACCCTGTCTCTACTAAAAATACAAAAATTAGCCGGGCGTGGTGGCGCATGCCTGTAATCCCAGCTACTCGGGAGGCTGAGGTAGGTGAATCGCTTGAACCCGGGAGGTGGAGGTTGCGATGAGCCGAGATGGCACCATTGCACTCCAGGCTGGGCAACAAGAGCGAAACTCTGTCTCCAAAGAAAATAATAATAATAATAAAATTATATATATATATATGGAACAGGATAAGAAAAGTCCTGAGTGACATTTCTTTTTTTTGACATAGGGTCTCACTCTGTTGCCCAGTCTGGAGTGCAGTGGCTTGATCAAAACTCGCTGCAGCCTCAAACTTCTCAGCTCAAGAAATCCTCCCACCTCAGCCTCCCGAATAGCTGGGATTGCAGTTGTGCGCCACCACACCCAGCTAATTTTTAATTTTTTTTTGTAGCGGTGGGGTCTCACTATGTTGCCCAAGCTGGTTTCAAACCCCTGGGCTCAAGTGATCCTCCCACCTAGGCCACCCAAAGTGCTGAGATTACAGGCATGAGCCACACACCTGTACATGGGTGATATTCTGAATGTCTGCAAGCAGGTCAAAGAAGCACAAACAAGCTGACTATGTGTAAGTGGCCAAGGGTTTAGGGAAAACCAGTGTGTGCAAGCAACAGAGCTCTTGGAAGCTCCCCGGCAACTGAACCCCCATAGATGCTTGGGGATCTCTCCACTGTAAGAATCCTGATGGAAGGACCTAATTCTCACTATAGAAGCCCATCCTTCCCCTCTGGAGGTTATGATGAGGCCAAGTGATTGATGCTGCCACTGGGACTCAGGGCCCAGGACTGATGATGCAGAGAAGCAGGAAAAGAATTCATCCTGGGTAGTGGCAGCCATGAGCAGCTGTCAACAGAAGCAAAGCTGGTGCCAGCATCCAGTGGTATTGTGATGACACTGGTATCCTCACCAGGTGGGGACTGGGGTCCATCTCCCTTGATTCTTGGTTGTTTTCCAAGCTTAATTCTTTACTTTTCTAGCAATTCTGTGGGCTACCTTGTAACCCCTAAACAGATTCTTTTTCTGCTACACCAATCAGGGTTGTTTTCTTATCCTAGTGAGGATCCCAACTGACTAGGCAAGGTGGGTGGTCAGTACTGCTAAGAAGAGGACTAGTCAAGACTGATCCAAGGAGAAAGCTGTAAAGGTCTCCTGAAAAGAAACTGCCTACATGTCAAATGCAAGGGATCTGGGGACAGACCTTCCCGGATTGAACCCCAGCTCTGTCATTTGCTGCCTGAGTGACCTTGGGCAAGTGATTTAACCTCTCTGAGCCTCAGTTTCATCTGTAAGAGGGGTTTGACCATAGGACCTACTCCACCTACATCCCTATCACTGATGAGATGATTGAATTAGATGACACAAGTGGAGTGCTAGTTCAGATTCTGGCACGAAGCTGGTCTTTAGGGAATGGTAGTTATTGTAACTAACTTTAGCTCAAGAGGTGAGCTTCCTGACAGGGGACTCCACTGCATCCTTTCTTGAATCTATTCATCCTCCCTCTTTGTTCTTCATTCACAGCAGAAAGGGAAAAATTCCTGATGTGCGGTGGGAGAAATTTAAGTTGGATCCAGGCAGACATGTGCTGGTAAATGTTTAACAACCAGCTCTACAGGAAAATAAAAGCACTGATCCGCGGCATTTGCGGATTTCCTCCCCTCCGTGGCTGATTTCAAACAACCAACATGATGTTGCTGAACAATGGAGTTGGGACGAGATGTGTGCAATTGGCTCTTGTGAGCCAGCACCAGTACATCACTGGACTCAGGGGAGGATACCTTTAAAATACTAGGGAGTGGGGAAAAACAGGTGGTTCCTAAGTTCTGAGGAAGATTGTCAAAAGAAATTCCTCACGTACTATTGAGAGGATGGGGGATGAACTCACATTATGCTTTGACTTAAAACTCCAGAGTTCTCTTTAAATGATAGCCTTTAAATCCTCCCTCCTGCTCCCACATACAGCCAGTCAGGTCTCTGGCTCTATTTCTTCCTTAAAATATCCCCTGCAGGCCAGGCACAGTGGCCCACGCCTGTAATCCCAGCACTTTGGGAGGCCGACACGGGTGGATCACTTGAGGTCAGGCAGATCTTGAAAGACCAGCCTGGCCAACATGGTGAAACCCCATCTCTACTAAAAATACAAAAATTGGCCGGGCGTGGCAGCATGTACCTGTAATTCCAGCTACTCGGGAGGCTGAGGCAGGAGAATTGCTTGAACCCTGGAGGAGGAGGTTGCAGTGAGCCTAGATCACGCCACTGCACTCCAGCCTGGGCAACAGAGTGAGACTGTGTCTCAAAAAAAAAAAAAAAAAAAAAGAAAGAAAAGAAAAGGAAAAAGAAAGAAATAAAATATCCCCTACATCCATCCATCTCTTTCTCTTCATGGCCCCTATGGCCACCCCAGCCCATGGGCTCAGACTGTCAACTCTGAAATACTGCTCCTTGTCCCTGCCCCTTCCCACCCATTCTGTACTAGAATGGACCAGCCGTGCCACCCCTAAGCCAGCTTTCATTGCATCATCCTCATTCCAGCTTCACTGCCATATGGCTCCAGGCTTGCTGTCCCATTCATTGTAAGTGCTGCTGCCTGGCTGTCCCAGCTTTCACCTGGCCCCTCAGTCTGGAAGTGGTCTATGTGTGAATCTCAGATTTCCTGCTTACTAGTGATACGCTCTTGGGAAAATTACAGAACACTTTCTGAGCCTTCACTTCCTTACCTCTAAAATAGTGATAATGAAAGAACTTTCTTAGGAATGTTTCAAAGGTCAAACAAAATAGTTCTAAGAAAAGCTTGGTATAATACCTGGCCCCATTGTAAATGCGGAATTGAATATTGGCTCAGTGACGACTCTGATAAGTACTGCTAGTACTAACGGTAAATGGTAGCTAGTTGAAGGATGATTTTCCTCCTACCTGAATTCTACCCCACTCTCCTTTGCTAGTCCAATGCCACTTTTCTTTTGGCTTTAGTTCTATTTTTTCTGATATACTTTTTCTCTGCACTCATTAGCTCCTTTTTCTCTGAGCTTCTGAAGCAATTACACCCTGCAGTGGAACATTTAATTCAATATTGCCCCCGACTATTCCCTGTTGATGTCAACCTTGTCTTCCTGACTCGTATTTTTCAGCTTGCAGGGAGCAGCCTGTCTCTATCATCTTCTCCCCTGGAGGGTCTTGGATCAGCAGCCTCAGACCAGCAGCCAAAGCGGCTGTGGCTGTGAATGGTACTGAGCTGTGCCTGGTATTTTGCCTGCACCATCTCATTTTATTTTTTTTCATTGAGCCAAGATTTATTGAGCACCAGCTATATACTGGGCACTGAGGCTACACAGTGAATAAGACAAGAGCCTCTGTCTTCCAGGAGCTCACAGTGTAGCCAGAGGAGCTAACCCTGAACACACAATTACCCAAACCAATGTCCAAAGACGGACCGTGCCCAAGAGCTGTGGAGGGGAGAAAGAGGGTATTCCAAGAGGTTAGAACAGGGGCCTGATTCAAAGACGAGTAGGGGTCTAGGCAGGAGCTACTGAGGGGAAGAGATTTCCCAGGAAGCTCGTATTTTGCGGGCCGAGTGGAATGGCTGAGTACTGAGGACCTGAGATAGGCCCAAGCAGCTGGAGGGGCAAGCAGGAGGGAGAGCAGCCCTCAGTGATGGGCAGGCAGGTAGGGCCAGGGCCTGCAGGGCTTCCCAGGTGGGTTGGGTATTTGGGTCTCTATACTAAAGTTGGCAAGCATTTAATTCTCAGGGATCTTAGGGAGTAGCGTCCATTATCAGCTCCATTTAATAGCAGAGGAAATTGAGACCCAGAGAGATGAAGTCACTTGCCTAGGGTCACACGGCTAGTCACTAGTCAGCCGCGAAGCAAAGGCCAGCGTTGCCAAACACACCGCCTGCTGAGTGACTGATGGCAGCACTGACCACTGTAAGCCTGCCCAGCCAGCCTTCCCACGGGCTATCTGGAATGCACCCTCTAATTGGAGCTTTCCTCCAAGCAGGGCCAGCCTGAGGCCCTCTCAGAAGCACTGAACCAGTTTGGTGGGGGTAGAGATGTCAGCGGTTCTGATGTCATGACTGGCTTTGAAGAGCTCAGCTCCCACGGCTGCCTCCATTCCCAGCCCCTGGGGAGCTGCAATGAAACTCTCTGGGTTGTGTTTTGTTTTCCCCAGAAGTCTGGGGCCAGGGTACTGAGAAAGGGAGGAGGGTGGTTTATGGTGAGCCATGTGATTTTTCAGGATTTAGCTGGGACAGTCTTGGCCCAGAAGCCAATACTGGTACAAAGGGACCTGAGGAAGCGCCACATCCTGGTTCTCCGGGAGACAGGATGTGCTCAGGAATCTGTGAAATAGGCGGCACTTGTCTCTCAACTCCTCTGAGTCCCCTTTTGTCTAAGGCCTCCTTCCTTTCTCAGAGAGTCCCCAGGGAGATTTGGTCTGGAGCCCTTTCCTTGTGCCTCCCTGGGGCCTCAGCCTTCCCAGCCCGGCCTCCAGAGGGCCCCTCCCCAGACATTAACCATGCTACTAGGTGATGATGACACCTCCAGGGTCAGACCCCAGGTGGCAGGAATTTCAGGCACCAAATGGAGGTGGCCTTTTGGCCCCCCTCGAGTCAACCTGTCACTCTGAGGAGATAATTCTTTTTATTTCCAGAGTCTTCGCTGATAGGCAGATTTCTTTTCATCCAACGTTAAAACCCCTTGGTTTGTGGAGAGGAAGGAGCTTGAAGCTCAGTGTGCCAGAGGGGCCAACAGAGCGGGGAGAGGTGGGAAGAAAATGAGACAAGCAACCCTCTTGCCTGGCATCCTGCCAGGGAAAGTCCTCTGCTCAACCCTGATCCTGGCCCTTCTGCCACAGCATGACCAGAGGCCCTGGGTCAGGCTGCCCTTTATGGCCTTCCCATGGCCCTTCCTTCCGGCCACTTGACCAAATGCCCCTGTATGCGAGGGGGGTGCGCTCCTCTCCAGCTGGTTTGCCAAGGACCCCTACTCCCACCTCACCCTATAAAAAACTCAGCACCTCTGGGGCCAGAAGAGGACGTGCAGCAAATTCCCACCAACAATTTTGTCTGAGGGACAGGAAGGTTTGCTGACTTGTTGCCCTAAGGATTTGCTCTCTGCTTTTCCTCTTGCGGTTTGGAATCTATCTTTTCGCAGCTTCCCTTCGGCTGCACCATGTTGTAGGTCTTAGGCTCCATCAGCATTTGGTCAGGACAAGTTGGCCCATGGTTTCTCTGATGCAGAAATGGTGTCAACAGGTCCCAGGAGCCAGTGATCTGAGCCTGCACACACACACACACACACACACACACAGCCAAACCCACACCCACCCATCCCCCTAAACAATGCCTTCAGCTCACCCTGACCTCTCTGCCTTTTTTGTATCCTTCCTGACTTTTTCTGTCCTCTTTACCACACTCTAGCTCAGGGCCTTCCTGGCTAATCTCTGACCTGTCCTCTGCCTCTCTAATCCATCCTGTAAATGGCTAGCACATTAATTTTCCTAATAATAATTATAGCTAACATTTGGTGAGCATGTTCTGTGAGTCCAGTGTACCAGAAACTTGCATTAAGTTGTCCAGTATTATATCCATTTTGTAGTTGAGGAAACAGAGAGGTTGAGTAATTTGCCTAAAGTCACATAGCTAATAAGTGGCAGTACTGGGATTTGAACAAAGTCAGTCTGGTTGCAGAGCCTGCATGCTGATCATCACTAACGCTGAATTTTTGTTGTAAACCTTTTTCTAAGTGTTTATGATGAAGAAAGCATTAGGCCAGGCACTGAGGCCATTTAAACATGAGTAAGATTAAACTTGCTTCCTCCTGCAGTTCTGGCCCCAGGGAGTTGACTTGTCTGGGAAGACGAGTAAGACGAGTCCAGAAACAGCCTATGCAGGAGAGGGTAGAGAACCTTTCACAGAGAATATGCACACAGAGGGCCTTTCCTACAGAGGATGGAGAAACCACATCTGGTTTGTGAGAATCAAAAGTTGGCCTGCATGGTGGCTCATGCCTGTAAACCCAGCACTTTGAGAGGCTGAGCAGATCACTTGAAGCCAGGAGTTTGAGACAAGCTGGGCCAAGAAAGCGAAACCCCATCTCTACTAAAAATACAAAAAAGTTGACCGGGCACGGTGGCTCATGCCTGTAATCTCAGCACTTTGGGAGGCCGAGGCGAGCGGATCACAAGGTCAAGAGATTGAGACCATCCTAGCTAACATGGTGAAACCCCATCTCTACTAAAAATACAAAAATTTAGCCAGGCGTGGTGGCATGCACCTGTAATCCCAGCTACTCGGGAGGCTGAGGCAGGAGAATCACTTGAATCCGGGAGGCGGAGGTTGCAGTGAGCTGAGATCGTGCCACTGCACTCAAGCCTGGGCGACAGAGCCAGACTCCATCTCAAAAAAACAAAAACAAAGACAAGCAAACGAAAAAATTAGCCAGGCGTAGTGGCACCAGAAAGTTAGGAAGAGTTCCAGGGAGGCGGGTGGGTGGAGGACACTTTGGAAAAGTAAGATAGGGCTCAGGGTCCTGGGGGTGAGGAAGCACCAGATGGGAGCAAAGAGGGTGAATGTGATGCCCGGGAACCACAGGACAAACCAAGATAGAAATGCCCTGACCACAAGACACAGATCCCTGAAAACTCAACATGGAATTGAGGTTTAGTTTTATTTTAAGACAATGGGCTCTGGACTGTCTGGGTTCTCATTTCTGCTCTAGCACTTACCAGCCCTGTAATCAAGACAAATAACACAACCTCCCCCTTGCCCACATATCAGTTTCCTCATCTGAAAAGCGGACAAATTCAGGGCTAGGACCAGGGAAGGTGAGCGAGACAGGTGCTGTGAGTATAAAATTTAAGGGATACCCCCCAAAACCTCAGTCATCAAGATGAATAATAAATGCAGTATTTTTAGAGAGTCAAAATCAATGCAAAAAAATCTGCGATGAACAAAGCATCAAACCTTTAAATAAAGGAAGCTCACACCAAGCCAGCCCGGAGCCTGAGGCAAAAGAAAAAATCAGTAATAATGATCCTGTCTTAAGATAAAGGCACGTAGGCCGGGCAGAGTGGCTCACACCTGTAATCCCAACACACTCATCTCACCTTGGTCCTGGCCCTGATTTGTAACACTAGGTATTGGGTGGCTGCAAGGATTAGACAAGATCGTGCATGTTAAGTGCTGAGCGCGCATCTGGCAGGAAGTTCCTTGTAGAACTTGGGGATCCAAGGCCTGTGTTTTGAGGTGAGATGGAGCTGTGTTTGAACACCTGCTCCACCACTTCCCAGCCATGAGACCTGGGCCACAGGCGGTTTCCTCATCTATAAATGGTGAGCGCACCTTGTTTGCCGGGGCTGTTGGATGACATGGGATGAAAAATGCAAACTGTCTCACACAATGCCTGGCACAGAGAGTCAAAGGATCATGCTTGTAGCAGATGCTTGCGTTTGCCAGCAAGCATATGTTGTGCCTGCACATGGAGGCTTTCTGCTTGCTCCTGGTAGATTATTGCACTTGCTGGCTTTTCTAATAATTTTTCATTTTATTATTGGGGCGCGAGATTCAGCTGTGTTCCATGGGTCTAGCCGCCAAGTCCTGCAGTGTCGCTGTATTCCTCTGTGCCATTCACGCCTGCGACCCTCTGTGGTGCTGCTCCTGACCAGACTTCCAAACTCACAGGTACCTGGCTGCCCTGACTAGCAGCCCTGTCCACCCCTACACCTTTCTCTGCCCAGGCCAGAACTGGGTTCTGGGATGGATTATTTGGTGGTATTATCACCTAAATGACGGAGTCCTTTGCCTGGCCCTCACAAGGCTCAGAGAGCCCTATTCATTCCAAGCTCTCACTCCCTCTTGCTCTGTGCCCCTGCTCTGCTTCCCCACCACCCCTCTACCTCTTTGATGGGAACACTGCCCCCTTCCCCGGGTATTGGCAGCCCACCTATGACATCTTCCTTTGTGGTGCAGCTGAAGGTGCTCTTTGCTGGTTCCCAGACCGAACCATTGGCATAAAATGCCATTGTCATTAAAGCAATCCCTTAAAAAATCAACCCTGCCACTGCCTAGCCACAGGAGGAGGTCCCAGAATGTTACCTGTGAGGCCAGAGGAGCCATTTCCCATTGTGTTACCCTCAAGGCCTTCTCAGAAATGTAGCCTGGAGCCTGGACAGGAGGTAACATGGTGCTTCTCCCACATTCTGAGGGTTCCCAGAAGTAGGCCAGCCTGGGCTAGAGTCCGGGCTCCACCTCTTATTAGTTGTGTGACCTGATCAAGTCACTGAATGCTCTAGCCTGTGTCCTCATCTGCAAAAATGTGCTGATCTCAATGGCTTGCTGTGAGGGCTAAACAGGAAATCAGTGTTTGCACCCATGTTATTTATTTATATTAACTCATTTGGTTAGAACAGAAATTGGAAATAATCCCCTCACTTATGTGACAAAAACATACTTGGCATGTACTACGTGCGAGATAATGTTCAAGGTTGTATGAGGAGACCAGACGCAGTGGCTCATGCCTGTAATCCCAGCACATTGGGAGGCCCAGGCAGGAGGATAGCTTGAGCCCAGGAGTTTGAGACCAGCCTGGGCAACAGAGCAAGCTGTTTATTAAAAATAAATGAATACATAATTTATTTAAATTAAAAATAATTTAATTAAGTTTAAAAAGTTCTATGAGGAGATATAAGGATAAGATACAAATCCTGCACCTTGCAGTGATCAAATGGAGGAGGAAAGAAATATGAGCAAAAGACTGTATGGCAAGATAGAACTGTGAGGTGTCTGACACTTAGTAGGCACTCAGAAATATTGGTTGAATAAATCAAAGAAAGAAAACCAGGCAGACATTAAAAATTAGGAGATATTTGGCCGGGCACAATGGCTCACATCTGTAATCGCAGCATTTTGGGAGGCTGAGGCGGGTGAATCATTCGAGGATAGGAGTTCCAGACCAGCTTGGCCAACATAGTGAAACCCCGTCTCTACTAAAAAAAAAAAAAAAAAAAAAAAATTAGCCAGGCGTGGTATCAGGTGCCTGTGATCCCAGCTATTCAGGAGGCTGAGGCATGAGAATTGCTTGAGCCTGGGAGGCGGAGGTTGCAGTGAGCCAAGATTGCACCACTGCACTGCAGCCTGGGTGACAGGGCAAGACTCTGTCTCAAAAAAAAAGAAAAAAAAATTAGGAGATGTTTTTGTGAGCAATCAAGCAAGGCTCCCTGGAAGAGGATGAATTTAAGCTGTCAGAGATCAACATCATTTTAAAAGGGTTTTTGTTTTGTTTTATTGTTGTTGTTGTTTAGCAGGCACCAGAGATACAGCAAAGTATATGAGAGATACTATTCATAACTTCAAGGAGTTTACACTTTATGGGGAACATGAGTAATAGCAAATACTTTAGACTCACTAATTAATCTCCCCAAGTATAATAAGTGCAAGGCAGCGGGTACAGGGTGCTGGGGGACTATAAACTGAAACACAAGAACTGAGCACTGAATTTTTCTTTCTTTCCTGCTGTATTTATAAGCTAGATCTGACGGATTTTTTTTTTAATTTACAAATAAATTTCAAGCTTTATCTCTTTTTTTGAATAGGTATTACTTGCATGTGATACAAAATTTAAAAACACGAAAGGGTAGAGCATGAAAAGTCTCCATACATCCCTTCCCCAGAGGCCAGCGATGTTGGAATTCCTTGTGTATCTTTCCAGAAATAGTCTCCCCACAGTCAAACAAACTCATGTATAATTACAGAAGTGGGAGCATGCCATACTCACCAATTAACACTTATTTTTCTTGGAGATTGTTCCATATTGGAACAAAATCTCTATGGCTGCATAATACTCCACTGTGTTCTATCACAGTTTGTTTAATTAATAACCCATTGGTGGACTTGTAGTGTTTTTTGTTGTTGTTGTTGTTGTTTTTTGAGATGGAATCTCGCTGTCGTTACCCAGGCTGGAGTGCAATGGAGCAATCTCAGCTCACCACAACCTTTGCCTCCCCGGTTCAGGCAATTAGCTGGGCGTGGTGTCAGGCGCGTGTAATTCCAGCTACTCAGGAGGCTGAGGCAGGAGAATCACTTGAATCCAGGAGGCGAAGGTTGCAGTGAGCCGAGATTGTGCCATTGCACTCCAGCTGGGCCACAAGAGTGAAACTCTGTCTCAAAAAAAAAAAAAAAAAAAGAAGGGACTAAGGAGGAGTGTTCAAGGTGGAAGAAACAAGCGCAAAGTCACAGCGTTTTCTGCAAACCTCCAGGAACATTTACATGGCTCACATATCTGCTCTTTCTAGTTGTTTTTGTTTTTTGTTTGATTTTTTGGTTTCTTTTTTGTTTGTTTGTTTTTGAGACAGGACTCTATCGCCCAGGCTGGAGTACAGTGATACAATCATACTTTACTACAGCCTCAAACTCTGGGCTCAAGTGATCCTCCTGCCTCAGCCTCTCTAGTAGCTTGGGACCACAGGCATGCATCACCATGTCCGGCTAATGTTTTTTTTTTTTTTTTAAAGATGGGGTTTTTGCCTAGGCTAGTCTTGAACTCCTGGCCTCAAGTGATCCTCTGGCCTCGGCTTCCCAAAGTGCTGGGATTACAGACATGAGCCACTGTGCCCAGCCCATCTGCTAGATTTTTTTTTTTTTTTTTTTTTTGAGACGGAGTCTTGCTCTGTCGCCCAGACTAGAGTGCCGTGGTACGATCTCAGCTCACTGCAACCTCTGCCTCCTGGGTTCAAGTGATTATCCTGCCTCAGCCTCCCAAGTAGATGAGATTACAGACGCGGGCCACCATGCCTGGCTAACTTTTGTATTTTTAGTAGAGACAAGGTTTCCCCCATGTTGGTCAGGCTGGTCTCAAACTCCTGACCTTGTGATCTGCCCGCCTCAGCCTCCCAAAGTTCTGGGATTACAGGCGTGAGCCACCGCGCCCGGCCCACCTGCTAGTTTTTGAAGGAAGAGAACAATCTTTAGGCATAAGTTAATCTATATGCGCTCAGTGACCAGCTGGGCCTGGTACACAGTGGAGCCTGGGAATGTACAGCAGGACTGTCCGATCCATGGCCAGGCCCTTCTCTGTGGCTCCTATCCTTCCCTGCAAACACTCCTCAGCCACACTCTCCCCAGCTGTGCCCTGGGGGCTTTGTTTGCTGAAACATTTGAGCCCTTGATACCAAGCCCCAATTACCCAAGAGAAAATTATTGCCTCTTTAAAGAGGCAATTCAAAAGCCCAAGACTTTTTATAAATAGCTCATATCCTTTCACCAGCCCTTAAGGCTACAATTTATGGCCCATTTCCCCAAAGGCAGACAGACCTACAGACAGGTTACTTCCCTTAGAGTCCAGGTTCCTACAATTGTGGGATGCTCCCACTTCCTTTTTGCATTTTATGACCTCCTGGCTGGCTAATCCTGAAATGGGTTACATGGGAAGGAGGCAAATTGTGGAATTGTGCGGGGCTGCAGCTGCCTCGGAAACCAGAGTTCACACCAGACTCAGGAAAAGGCTGGCGGGTGGTGGAGAAGGCCCAGCAGCCTGGCCCCTTGGCTGTGGCTGGCCGTTCTGGTATCCAGAACATTTCTGCAGCAAGACAGACCGAGAGCGGAGGCCTCAGTATGATAGGTTCCCTGTGGAGTTTACCACAGAAGGGCAGACAAGAGGCCAAAAACAAAACAAAACAAACAAACAAAAACAACAACAAAAAACAAACCACACACACAGTCAGTCCAGTGGCAATGCAGCAACATTCATGAGAAGCCACTCATCATACACACACAGTGCTCTTTGATTTTTAGAAATGAAAGAAAATGAAAATGAAAGAGAAATGCCTTTCATTTAGTTATTACAGAACTCCAGTGAATAGGTTTTCTTTTCTTTTCTTTTTTTCTGAGACAGAGTCTTGCTCTGTCGCCGAGGCTGGAGTGCGTGGCACAATCTTGGCTCGCTGCAACCTCCGCCTCCTGGGTTCAAGTGATTCTCCTGCCTCAGCTCGTGAGTAGGTGGGATTACAAGCATGTGCCACCACACATGGCTAATTGTTTTGTATTTTAGTAGAGATGAGGTTTCACCATGTTGGCCAGGCTGGTCTCAAACTGCTGACCTCAAGTGATCCACCTGCCTTCGCCTCCCAAAGTGCTGGGATTACAGACGCGAGCCACCATACCTGGCTATGAGTAGGTCTTCTGACATCTTTCTGACGGATGAGGAAACAGCTCCAGAGACTAGCCTGGGTTGCACAGCCAGGAGGTGGCAGAACCATATCCTGATCCTGGCTTCAAAGGCATCAAAGGCAGAGTTAGGGGCTGGAGGCCATCAGAGCAATGACAGGTAAGGAAAGAGAGTAGCCTTTCGGATGGGTGTACCAGCTTTCAATAGACTGCAAAAAGTGAAAGGGTGCCCTAGCAGGGGACACAGCAGAAAGGGCAAGTCCTGTCAGAGGACGACGCTAGCACTAGCCTGGCCCAGGGTGTGGAAAGGCGCAAGCCTCTTGCTGATATTTCTCACGGGTCTCTTCCATTGCACACCAGCCTCCCTCCTTCTCCACAACCTTTTCTCTAGTTCATTCTTTCTCACCCAGATGGTGAGGCAGCATCCAGGAGCACAGGCTGTGAGTTCAAATCCCTTTTACCAGCTATGTGATTTTGGGCAATTGGCTTATCCTCTCTGGTTCTCCTTTTCCTCATCTCTAAAATGAGCTTGGTAACAGCAGGATTGGGGCGAGCACTGGCCTCAACAACGATCGCTGATACTATACAATTCCCATGACTGTTGCCTTTTCAGTGCTCCCCTTTCCCAAGTACAGCTCATAACTCATCGCTTGCCCTGCTCAGAAAACCAGCACTGTTCTTTTAGTATTCAAGGCCCTGTAAGTTCTGATCCCAGACTTTCCCCAGCTTTACTCTGGCCCTCAGTTACCTTGTTCAGTCGACGGTCTGAAATCCTCAGAGAGGTGACATGCTAGCATGAATTCCCTGACACCATGGAAAGAACATCAGCATAGGAGTCGAGAAAAGCCAGTATGCACAGCCTGTTTCTTCCAGCAATCCCATGTGAGGAGGGCACCTCATTTCCTGGAGTGCCAGCGGCCTTGCCTGTAGGGAAGGGTCCCGTTCCTCTACTGGCTTCTTTGAGAGACTGGTACCATGGCATGCTTCACCCTCTGGGCATCATGGATGCCTTTGCAGAGTGTTTCCGTTTCTTCATTTCAACAAATGGTGTCTTCATTTCATGTCATCCATATAAAAGGGCTCTACGAAAAACCCGGAATCAAGGGGCCCAGCAGTGTAACTTACATTAGCACCTTGCATGTAGCATTGCCACCAAGCATGAGTGTTGTCCCCCCAGTTGGATGGCCAGGCTTCCAGAGGGCAGGCTCCACGCCTGTCGGGTTCATCCCAGCTCCCAGGCCTGACAAATAGTCAGTGCTCAATAAATATTTATTGGATAAATTAATTACGGAAGAGAAGCCTTGAGCACTATACTCAGTGTCCAGGGAGCGTGTTTGAAACTGTACTGTGCATCTCAAAGGCCTTTGGAAGTAAACTCATGTTCCTACGAGTATGACGGTGAATGATAATCAACAGGTCATAGCCATGTGACCTGGAGAGCAGTGACTAAAGAGTACGTTTGTATTAGAGATAGGGGACCCTTTGAGCAGCTCTCCTCAGCCCCGCTCTGGCCCTCTCTCTTCCTCTGAGGGAATGGAACTAACTGTTACAGTGTGCCTCCTGGCTCCTCTGTCCTCGGTATTTTACTGCCAACATCCCTCTTAATCCCAACAGCAATCATGTCAGGTGAGAATTATGGTACCCATTTTACAGATGACGAAACTGAAGTGAAGAAGGGATGAGGAACTGGTCTAAGGTTCCCTACCCAGTGGATGCAGAGCTGGGATTTGAACCCAAGGCCACCCCTGAAACCCACATTCTTTGGACTACTCCATCCTTCCTGTGTTGTGGCCTTCAAGCAGCACATCTACTATTCTTTTCTCAGCACCCATTTCCTAGGCTAACAGGACCATCTGTGAAAGACCAAACCAACTCAGTTTGTTTCTAGCCTTGGACAAGCCCAAACCACTCTGTGCGCTGGGTGCTGGCAGCACTCGGCCATGTGTCTCCGACAGTCCCTGAAGGGGTTGAAACTCAGGGCAAGTGGAAACTTCCCCCAATGTGGTGTTCAGAGATGGAATTTTTTTCTCTCTCTCCTGATTTTGAAAGAGTGAGAATGGAGGCTGCAGTCTGGGCTCTGCTCCTCAGGGTTTGATGATTTATTCATCAGGTGGTTTTGGTACATACATTCCTCTGCAGGAATTTGTTGTAGAGGGAAGTGGAGAGGCAAGGAAATCCACGGGGCTTGCACACCATCCCCCCGAACCCTCAACCAGAGGTGAACAAAGACACGTCTTCAGGGGAAAATGAGATCTGCACCCCCCCGCCCCAAGCTGGGTGCTTGATAGGCAGAGATAGCATCAGGGCAGCAGGAAGCAATTAGCTGCCATTGTATTACTTAGGCTGGAGCCAGAGGGAGGTTAGGGATTCGGGGTGGGAGATCTGCAAGTTTATTAGCTCTCCAGCCCTTTTACACACAAGTGTACACTAATCCCCTTGAGCTCTGGGTTGGCTAAGCCAATAGTAAGGTCAAGTTGATTTGCTTCCTTCCTTCCTTCCTTCCTTCCTTCCTTCCTTCCTTCCTTCCTTCCTTCCTTCCTTTCTTCCTTTTAGTTTGAATACTGGCTTCACCATTTACTATTTGGGTGGTAATTTGCTTAAACTTTGAAGGCCTCAGTTTCCTTATCTGTAAAATGACAAAAAATAATAGTGCCTCATGGTTTTGTGGGGAGGCTTAGGTGATGAGCTAATCCATTTCAAGTGTTTGGCATCTGGCCTGGCATATAAAAGGAACACCCTGAACGTCAGCTTTTACTATTACTATTGTTGACTTAGCAAACAGTGATCATTAACCCACTGTGTGCCATGCATTGTGTTAAGTGTTAGTGTGGTCCTGCCTTCCAGTAACACTCGACTAGTAAGAGAATGTCTTAGTCTATTTGTTCTGCTATAACAAAATCATTGAGACTGGGTCCTTTATAAACAATAGAAATTTATTTATTTATTTATTTATTCTTGGCCGAGTCTCACTTTGATACCCAGGCTGGAGTGCAATGGCGCGACCTCAGCTCACTGCAACCTCCACCTCCCAGGTTCAAGCGATTCTCCTGCCTCAGCCTCCCGAGTAGCTGAGATTACAGATGCCCACCACCACTCTCGGCTAATTTTTGTATTTTTAGTAGAGACAGGGTTTCACCATGTTAGCCAGGATGGTCTCCATCTCCTGACCTCGTGATCCTTCCGCCTTGGCCTCCCAAAGTGCTGAGATTACAGGCATGAGTCACTGTGCCTGGCTAAACAATAGAAATTTATTTATCACAGTTCTGGAGGCTGGGAAGTCCAAGATCAAGGTGCTGGCACCTTTGGTGTCTGGTGAGGGCCCCGTCTGTGCCTCCAAGATGGCATCTTGAACACTGTGTCCTCCAGAGGAGATTAATGATGTATCCTCACATGGCAGAAGGGATGGACGGGCAAAAGGACCTCACTAGTTCCCTCCAGCCCTTTTATATGGTCACTAATCCTATTCATAAGGGCTCTGTCCTCATTATTTAATCACCTCCTAAAGGCCCCACCTCTTAATACTGTTGCATCAAGGATTAAGTTTTAACATAAATTTTGGAGGGGACACAAACATTCAAACATAGCAAAGGGGATGGACAGTAAACAAACAGTTATAACACAGCATGGTCAATGAAATGCAGACAAATGCACTTACCACATGTCGGGCACTCTTTGAAGGTCATTATTTACCTTATTTAATCTTCACAACTGTCTCATGAAGCAGGTACTATTTTCTCCCTCCTTTTAGATGCAGAGACAAATGCAAGAAGGGTTAAGTAACCTCCCTATGCCACCCAGCTACTGTTGGAGGTGGGATGAGAAGCCAGGCAGCCTACACTAAGTGGCAGAGGGACACCTGACCAGCTTGACACAGGAGAGGCTGCATGGAGGAAAAGATGTCCGAGTTGACCTTGACGGTCAAGTACATCAAGTAGGAGTGAATAGGAAGCAGGGGATTCCAGGCAGAGGGAGCAGCGTGTGGAAGGTTCTCTCTGCTGTGCAAAGCCCAGAGTTTAACCTGGTTTCCTTTGTCTTTAAAATGGGAGTCACATGGGCTGGGCACAGTGGCTCATGCCTGTAATTCCAGCACTTTGGAAGGTCAAGGTGGGCAGATCGTTTGAGCTCAGAAGTTCGAGACCAGCCTGGACAACATGGCGAAACCCCATCTCTACAAAATAAATAAATAAATAAATAAATAAATAAATAAATAAAATTAGCCAGCCAGGTGTGGTGGCACACCCTGTAGTCCCAGCTACTCAGGGAGCTGAAGCTGGGGGATCACTTGAGCCTGGGAGGCCAAGGCTGCAGTGAGCAGTGAGTGGGTGACAGAGCAAGACCTTGTCTCAAAAAGAAGGGGGGAGTCACACTTTGAAGTGATAATAATTGTGAGGATGAACAAATGTATATATAATATGCAAAGTGCCTTACACAGTGCCGTGGTGCATGAACGCCCAGTAAATTCATTCATTTGTTCATTTGTTCATTCAACACATTTTTATTAAGCACCTTCCATAAGCCAGCTTCCTGGGCACTGGGAATATAATGGTGAGCAAAGACAAACTCTTTGCCCTCATAGAGCTTACATTCTAGTAGACAAGACAGACAATAAACAACTAAATAAAAAAATGTAAATATAAAATAAGGGCAGGTAGTGATAAAATATGAACTAGGCTAAGGGGAGGTGCGAGGTTGAAATGTGGACTATTTTGGACAGGGAGGTCAGATAAGCCCTTTCTGGCCGGGCACAGTGGCTCACGCCTGTGATCCCAGCAGTTTGGGAGGCTGAGGTGGGCAGATCACCTAAGGTCAGGAGTTTGAGACCAGCCTGGCCAACATGGTGAAACTCTGTCTTTACTAAAAATACAAAAATTAGCCGGGCGTGGTGGTGAGTGCCTGTAATCCCAGCTACTCGGGAGGCTGAGGCAGGAGAATCGCTTGAACCTGGGAGGTGGAGGTTGCAGTGAGCCAAGATCATGCCACTGCACTCTGGCCTGGGTGACAGTGCCAGACTCTGTCTCAAAAAAGAAAAAAATAAATAAATAGATAAGGCCTTTCTGAGGAGGTAGCAACTAAACAAAGACCTGAATGAAGTGAAGGAGTGGTGAGCCATGCAAATATGTGGCCAAAGAGCTTTCCAGACCAAACGATAAGCACACCCAAAGGCCCGGAGACAGAACATGCTGGTGTGATGGAAGGACCCTGAGGAAGGCCATGTGGCAGGAAGGAAGTGAGTAAGAGGTAGGGTGGGTAGAAGGGATACAGTCAGGGACAGGTCACTTGGAGCCTATGGGCCACTACGTGGACTTTAGACACTGTTTTAAAGGAAAAGAGAAGCCATGGGGATGGTGGGGAGAGGGGGTTGAGCGGAGGAGTAACTTCTGATTTTGTGCTAGGTGTTAGGTATGGCTCCAGCCTCCCAGTGGGACCCAATCTAATGAGAGGAGATGACTGTTATGCTTTGTTTTGAGATGGAGTTTCCCTCTTGTTGCCCAGGCTGGAGTGCAATGGCGCAATCTGGGCTCACTGCAAACTCCACCTCCCGGGTTCAAGCGATTCTCCTGCCTCAGCCTCCTGAGTAGCTGAGATTATAGGCATGTGCCACCACCCCTGGCTAATTTTTTATTTTATTTTATTTTTTAATAGAGACGGAGTTTCTCCATGTTGGTCAGGCTGGTCTTGAATTCCTGACCTCATGTGATCCTCCCGCCTTGGCCTCCCAAAGTGCTGGGATTACAGGCGTGAGCCACCGCGCCCAGCCAGAGGAGATGACTGTTAAACATCCAGTGTAGTAAGTGAAACAACAGACAAATCACAATACTAGGACTTCCTATGCCAGGCACTCTTGGAAGGCTGTGACTTCTTTTATGTCATCTTCACAAGTGTCTCATGAGGGAGGTACCATTACTTTCTCCCCTGTTCAGATGCAGAGACTGAAGAGCAGAGGGGTGAAGTAGCCCAAGGCCACCCTGCTGGTAAACGCTCCCAGCTGATTCCCTCGGGGAGGCAGGGGGAGACCTGTTTAGAGATAATCCAGAGAGAGAATGGTGGCTTGGAGGGTGGTGGCAGACGTGGAGATGGTGAGAACTGATAGGATTCTGGATCTGTTTTGGCAGAGGTGGTGAGAACAGATCCGATCATTTGAACGTACACCTTTAATTTTCAATACACGGCCAGTTGCGGTGGCTCACGCCTGTAATCCCAGCACTTTGGGAGGCCGAGGTGGGCGGATCACAAGGTCAGGAGATCAAGACCATCCTGGCTAACACAGGGAAACCCCGTCTCTACTAAAAACACAAAAAATTAGCCGGGCGTGGTGGCGGGCCCCTGTAGTCCCAGCTACTTGGGAGGCTGAGGCAGGAGAATGGCATGAACCCGGGAGGCGGAGCGTGCCGTGAGCCAAGATCGTGCCACTGTACTCCAGCCTGGGCAACAGAGTGAGACTCTGTCTCAAAAAAATAAAAAAATAAAAAATTTTCAGTACGATTTTGCTGCTGGATCAGATGTAGGGTAAGAAATAAAGAGAGAAGCCAAGAATGAGCCCAAGATTTTTGGCCTGAGCTACCAGGTAAACTGAATCTTTACTGAGATGAGGAAAGCTGTAGGAAAAGCAGGTTGGGAGAGAAACCGAGACTTCGGCTTGGTTAAAACAGGTAAAAATACGTGTTTACGGAATGAATGAAAGCAGCCCCCGAATGCTGGGCACCCACCCTTCTCACGCTCTTTATCGCAGTGGAGGGACATCTGTGGTTAAAATGGTTGAAAAGTGCTTTTTAGTCAAGTCTTTTTCACACACACGCCTCACCCCCACCCCTGGGTTCCAGAGAGAGAGGCCCATAGCTGTGTGACCTTCTCACTTTGTTTTTACACCTTTAACTTTGTTTTGGCAGCTTTGACCTGAAGGCAGCAGTTCCAACCCGGTTTGTATTTCTGGGTCAAGGAGAGGCTTCCTGTCTGGAACTCTTTCCCTGGCTCCCCTTGAACCCCCCCCATCCCTGGGCTTTTCTTTGTATGTAGATCACGGTCCTGTGGCCCCCCTGGCAAAGGCAGAGGTGGGTTGGGGGCCTGCAGGGCTGGGAAGCATGAAGTTTCTCCGCTGTTAGAGGAAGCCTAAGAGGTGATTCAGTGAGCTGGGCGCTATCATTAGGAAGGAAAACATCATGTAGCGGGGGATCTCTATCCGGGCCATTTGTCTGCCTGCTCCCTCCCCGGGGAGGTCTTCCCAGGGGCCTGGCAGCCCCTTCCTGCTCTTGCTTATGCCGTGTGACAGGCGTCTTTAGTTCTGAAAAACTCTAGACCTGTAGATCCAGTTCATCCCCGTCTTGTGTTATTTGAGCAATTCTTGCAGATGTTCTTTGGTCTCTT
The DNA here is from genome assembly GCF_028885655.2 of Pongo abelii. Classification (NCBI taxonomy): domain Eukaryota; kingdom Metazoa; phylum Chordata; class Mammalia; order Primates; family Hominidae; genus Pongo; species Pongo abelii. The sequence goes on from NC_071989.2 coordinate 150,661,226, forward strand.
TTTTACGGTGTGCATGTGCATGGGCACGCGTGCATGTAAGGACTAAGTTCGGGAAGCCTGCTAGGAAAAACCACAGTTGAGGCTCAGACCTCCAAATTTCAAACCGGGTTTCAGCTCAAACATCACTTTCTAAGAGAGGCCTTCCCTGACCACTACCTGCATCATTTGCTACCTTGTCACCTGACTTAATTTCCCTGCAGCATTTTTTACTCTTTAAAATTATCCTGACCATCTTTTTTTTAAATTTTATTTTATTATTATTATACTTTAAGTTTTAGGGTACATGTGCACAATGTGCAGGTTAGTTACATATGTATACATGTGCCATGCTGGTGTGCTGCACCCATTAACTCGTCATTTAGCATTAGGTATATCTCCTAAAGCTATCCCTCCACCCTCCCCCCACCCCACAACAGTCCCCAGAGTGTGATGTTCCCCTTCCTGTGTCCATGTGTTCTCATTGTTCAATTCCCACCTATGAGTGAGAATATGCGGTGTTTGGTTTTTTGTTCTTGAGATAGTTTACTGAGAATGATGATTTTCAGTTTCATCCATGTCCCTACAGAGGACATGAACTCATCATTTTTTATGGCTGCATAGTATTCCATGGTGTATATGTGCCACATTTTCTTAATCCAGTCTATCATTGTTGGACATTTGGGTTGGTTTGGAACTGACCATCTATTTCTTACGTACCTGCTTCTTGTCTGCCTCCTTCACTCTAGAATGTATACACCCTCCGTGATGCTCTTGCTCCTTACGTAGCCTGAGCCCAGGCCTGTGCCTGGTACCTACTGGGCCCTCAGTCAAGGTTAGTTGACCTGGTTGACCTTGACCTGGTTGACCAGCTGTAAGGCCCTCAGGGAATGCCAGTCAGCAGGCACTACCTCTGTTCTTGTTTGGATCTCTGCTTACTATAAGAGGATCTGAGTTATAATTTTTCCTTTTTTGGCTGTGGAGCTTCCCTGACCCTTTATCAGCAGGCAGTGGGGACTCTGGGGAGCTTTATCAACCCTATGCAAGACAGAAAGCCACTTTTGTCCCTCCTTTTCCCCTTGAGAGCTTCTCACATCATCTCAGCCTCTGCCTTCCTGTGTCTTTCTAGATCTGTGCTCTCAATTTGTCCCCACCCCACATCTCACTGTGGTTCTCCCTCTGTCTGTCTGCCCTCCGTTTCTCTATTTCTGTCTCCCTCTCCTCCTCCTTCTCCCTCAGCTCTATGTTTTCTTTCCTTTATTGAGTTCTTACCTCATGGTAAATGCTATACACAGACTCTCACTGACCTCTGACAGGAGTCCATGTGAGAGAGGTCATTATTACCCCCATTTTCCAGATGGGGAAACTGAGACGCAGGGAGACTCCTTTAGTGTCAAAGCACTGCTTGCAGGTTGTTGGGTTTTTTCTTATCCCAAGGTCAGAGAAACTTGGGGAAGTCAGAGCTAGAAGGTGAGAGACAGCTATAAGCTGCCTCCACCAGGTCATCTGTTCATCTGCTAACTTCAGCAGATCCTTTTTGGGGAAGAGGTGGTAAGGAAGATGGGAATAAAGCTTTCTTCTTATTCAGTCTACCAGAAATATGAGCTCTTCAAACTTTAACATGGAGGCAGAAGGGCCAGGATGAATCAGGTTAAACCATGATCTCCCAGACTGCATTTTCAAGAGACGTGTGGGGCAGCCTTGGAAATAGCTACTCCCCAGCTCACCTAGCCTGGATAAGTTATTGTTAAAGAGTAAAGGGAAATGATCCTAATGGATTCCGCTTCCGGCCTCCCCCACGGAGTGGGCTAGTAACTGTTATTTACAAGGCTGGCTTATTCATGGCTACTGAAGCTAGGAGAGGCAGGATGGAGGCAGAATCCAACAAATGGTTTATTTATATCTACATCCCAGACCTCAAAAGGAAAATTCCCATACTTAGACATTCCTAGATGGCCTGCGACACAGGATATTTAAAGTAACAATGGGCCAAATTCTTGCTCACATTTTTGGCAGGGCTCCAGTCTGAAAGTCCACAAGAGAAAGACTTGGGCTGTATAACATGGAGGGAGGGGGGACTGTTTCTAATTTGAGACCTGTTTAAGATCTGATTTCCCCCTCCTTCCTGGAGTGACAAGGAAAATATGATTTTGATTTTAGAGACAACATTCCATGTGATCCACTTTGGAAGATTTTAGAAGTTGAAGCTCTGGGCCCTCCCCCTTGCCTTTGAGAAAAAGGGGGTTGTTAAAAGAACTAATAGAATACACTTTGAAAAACCCTAGAACTCCTCTTCCATTTCTTCTACCTGAGTCAGGGGTTGGCGGGGGGAATAGCCACTACCTATGGGCAGTCTAGTAGCCAAACCGTCTGAATGCTGCAGATGACCATATAGAGCTGAATATGGTTGTCTACAAACTAGTCATTGAGCCATTTAAAACATGTCTTTGTGACATTAGTTCCAAGGAAAATCTCAGAAAGGGTTTTTAATGGTGACTTATTAGCCTGGGCAACATAGCAATGTAAAAAATCAATTAAAAAAAAATTAGGGCCAAGCATGGTGGCTCACGCCTGTAGTCCCAGCTACTTGGGAGGCTGAGGCAGGTGAATCACTTGAACCTGGGAGGCAGAGGTTCTGGTGAGCCAAGATCACGCCATTGCACTCCAGCCTGGGCAACAGAGCAAGACTCCGTCTCAAAAAAAAAAAAAAAAAGTCACTGCACCCCAACCTGGTGACAGAGTGAGACCCTGACTCTAAAAAACAACAACAAAAAATAGTGACGTATTGTACTTATAGTCAAGGTGAATTTTTTTTCCAATAACTTTATTGAGGTATGATTGACATATAAAAAGCTGTGCATATTTAATATATACAATTCAATGAGTTATGACCTTCCCAACCCTATGATAATCCTAAACACCAGCCCTGTAAAGAAATAGAAAAATGTACTAGCTCATAAAAATGATCCAGCTCACCCGGCGTGGTGGCTCATGCCTGTCATCCCAGCACTTTGGGAGGCTGAGGTGGGTGGATCACCAGAGGTCGAAAGTTTGAGACCAGCCTGACCAACATGGAGAAACCCCATCTCTACTAAAAATACAAAATTAGTCGGGCGTGATGGTGTGCACCTGTAATCCTAGCTACTTGGGAGGCTGAGGCAGGAGAATTGCTTAAACCCAGGAGGCAGAGGTTGCGGTGAGCCGAGATCGCCCCATTGCACTCCAGCCTGGGGCAACAAGTGCAAAACTCCATCTCAAAAAAACAAAACAAAAAAAACAAAAAAAAAACCGAAGGAACTTCCCAGAAGTCCCCCCAGATTTCCCCTCACCTCCCATCGGCGTGCACTGCATCACATGCCAACACCTGGTACAGTCACATTTGATAAGACTCCTCTGGGTTTTACAGCTGGAGACGTCAATAGGGTTATTCTTCCCTGAGTCACATGGGAAGGGGGTGAACTCCAGAACAAACGTGGGGCAGCAATAAAAAATGAAGGATAGCTATCAACCAAGGTGTCTGCCACAGTGGCTGTGACCGCAAAAATGTGGAAGCAATGTAAATGTCTATCAGTGGGGGAGGGGTTCATTCATTAAAAGAAAGAAAAAAGTACTGATAGTCAATATAGTGATAACCAATATGCATAACTAGGTAGTGTCTAGAACCTGAAGATAGAGCAGTGAATAAAACTGCCTTTGATGCCGCGGTTCACACCTGTAATCCCAGAATTTTGGGAGGCCGAGGTGGGCGGATCATTTGAGGTCAGGAGTTCTAAACCAGCCTGGCCAGAATGGTGAAACCCCGTCTCTACTAAAAATACAAAAATTAGCTGGGCGTGGTGGTGGGCGCCTGTAATCCTAGCTATTCAGGAGGCTGAAGCAGGAGAATCGCTTGAACCCAGGGGGCAGAGGTTGCAGTGAGCAGACGCCAGCCTGGGTGACAGAGCAAGACTCCATCTCAAAAAAATAAATAAATAAATAAAAAATAAGCAAATAAAAATAAAACTGCCTTTGAAGGGGGAAAGACAGATAGCAAATAAAGTAATGAGCACATGTGTAATATAATTGCAAATTGAAATAAGGACAGCAAAGGAAAAGACAGCAAAGGAAATAAGGACAGCAAAGAGAATATCAGGGCAGCCCAGGAAGGCCTTCTTACCTTCCTGAGGGTAAGAAGGAGTGAGCCGTGGGTAAGGAAGTGGAGGACTATGGAGTATTCCTGGCAGAAGCAAGAGCTGCTGAAGCAGGAAGGGCTCAGAAGCAGGAAAGGACTGCTTAGCTTCTTGAGAGAGTTATAGGAGGTGCGGGAAGGGGCACAAGATAAGGGTGGGAGAGGATGGATGTAGGCAGGGCTAGATTAGGTAGGGTCTTACAGGCTTCAGTAAGAAGTCTGACTTTATTCCTAAAACCAATGAGAAGAAACTGAAGTTTATTGTTTATTTATTTATTATTATTATTATTTGAGATGGAGTCTCACTCTGTCGCCCAGGCTGGAGTGCAGTGGTACAATCTCTGCTCACTGCAACCTCTGTCTCCTGAGTTTGAGCGACTCTCCTGCCTCAGCCTCCCGAGTAACTGAGATTTCAAGTGTGCACCACCACGCCCAGCTAATTTTTGTATTTTTAGTAGAGACGGGGTTTCACCACGTTGCCCAGGCTGGTCTCGAACTCCTGACCTCAAGCAATCCACCAGTCTCAGCCTCCCAAAGTGTGGGGATTATAGGCGTGAGCCACCGCACTTGGCCTTTTTGTTTTTAATTATTTTTAAACACTTTTTGTTTTGGAATAATTTTTGATTTACCGAAGAGTTGCAAAGATGGTACAGAGAATTGCCCTATATTTTTCAGCCAGCTTTCCCTAATTTTAATATCTTACAAAACCATGGTACATTTATCTAAATCGGAAATTAACATTGGCACAATCCTGTACAGAATTTTATTCAGATTTTACCAGTTTTTCAACTACTGGCCTTTCTCTGTTCCAGGATCCAGTCCAGGAAAACATTTACTTATCATGTTTTTCCCAGTCTGTGACAATTTGTCACTCTTTCCTTGTCTTTCAGGACCTGGACACTTTTGAACAGTACTGGTGAGGTATTTTGTAGACTGTCCCTCAATTTGGGTTTGTTGGATGTTTTCTCATGATTAGGTTAAAATTATGAATTTTGGGAAAGAATACCAGAGGTGAAGTGTCCCTCTCACCACATGATATCGGGGCTATCTGATAACGTGATTTATTGTTATTATTATTTTTGAGGCAGGGTCTCCCTCCATTGCCCAGGCTGGAGTGCACTGGCACCATCATGGCTCACTGCAAGCTCAAACTCCATGGCTCAAGGGATCCTTCCACCTCAGCCTCGCGAGTAGATGGGATACAGGCGTGCGCCACCATGCCTGGTTAATTTTTCTTGCATTTTTTTGTAGAGACAGAGTTTCACCATGTTGCCCAGACTGTCTCGAACTCCTGGACTCAAGCAATCCATCCACCTCAGCCTCCCAAAGTGCTAGGATTACAGGCATGAGCCACTGGGCCTGGCCAATATGACTTATTACTGGTGATGTTTAACCTTCTTCACCAGGTTAAGGTGGCATCTGCCAGGTTGTAGAGTTGCTATTTTTCCTTTCCATACTCTGTTCTTTGGAAGTGGGTTACTAAGTCCAGCCTACACTTAAGGGCAGGGAGAAACTAGAGGGTTTTAAGAAGGGCAGTGACAAGAAAGAACTGGATAAATAAATGATGGTCACTGTGTAATACTCCAAGTTGTGCAGATGTGAAGCTTACAGCCCAGTCAAAACTGGATTTTAAAGGCAATATCCTTTTATGTCTCCTCCTGTTTATTTTCTTGGTTATCTTTAAGGCGAATCCCACACCATCTAGGATTTTGCCCTAATTCAGAGATATAGCACTTGGCAGGTCTTCTGAGGCAAAAGGAATGTCCTGTGCCCCTCAGTGCCTCACAGCCTGCTCTGTGTCTGCCCTTTCCCCCTGACCCCACTTCATGCAGGGACCCAACAAGTCTCCTGTTTTTGCTCACTGGGCAGGGCAAGCAGAGGGTGTGGCTAGTGTGGTCCAGGTGAGGTTTGTGGCTGGGTGTGAGAACAGAGCCTGTCACAAGAGGCGGTAGAAAGAGGAGGTGATAAGACCATAAAATGAACTACTACACAATACCAGCTATTATAAAAGACAAGGTGGAGCTAAGGTGTGGAAGGATATCCATGTGTATTGTTACACAATACACAGAAAAAAGCATTTTGCAGAACAGCTTGGTGCAGTATGATCCCATGTATGGTTTTAAAGATAGAAGGGCAATGCCTCGCACATAGTAGACACTCACTATTTGTTAAATGAATGAATGAATGGTATATACCAAAGTGTTACACTAAAGCTGGGAATATGGTGGGGAGAGTTTTATTTTTCCTGCTGTTTTCCGTTTTGCAATAGTCATGTTATTTTAACATGACATTACTGATCCTTAATGTATCTGTCTGGTGGCCATACATGCTTTATAAGGGCCAGGAGAACCACATGGTATAAATTCCTAAAGTGGCCTCCTTTTTATTCTTCTTAAAGGTATTCATCAGAGGCAAGTGACGAAGGGAGCTAAGGGGTGGGAATCCACCAGATTCAGTTTTGGAAACTACTGGCTTTGAAGACCTTTTATAGCCCATGAGTGATTCTACAATGCAGTCAAGGCTTCTGGCTCAGGCCTCTCCCCCTATACACCAACCGTCCCCACAATTGGTAACCACAAGACACCCTGCTGATGCCTCTTCCCAGTGTCCATGGGTGGGTGGCTGGGTAGAAAAGCAAGGGTCTAGGGTCAGGCCTGCACAACCTTGGGCATATGGTTTCATCTTCTAGATCCTTGGTTTCTTCATCTGTAAAACTGGGGTTATAAAAGTACTAATGCAGCCGGGCACAGTGGCTCATGCCTGTAATCCCAACACTTTGAGAAGCCGAGGCGGGTGGATCACTTGAGGTCAGGAGCTCAAGACCAGCCTGTGCAACATGGTGAAACCCCATCTCTACTAAAAATTCAAAAATTGGCTGGGCACGGTGTTTCACGCCTGTAATCCCAGCACTTTGGGAGGCCAAGGTGGGCAGATCATGAGGTCAGGAGATCAAGATCATCCTGGTCAACATGGTGAAACCCTATCTCTACTAAAAATTAGCTGGGCATGGTGGTGTGCGCCTGTAGTCTCAGCTACTCGGGAGGCTGAGGCAGGAGAATTGCTTGAACCCGGGGTGGAGAGGTTGTAGTGAGCTGAGATCACACCACTGCACTCCAGCCTGGGTGACACAGCAAGACTCTGTCTCAAAAAAAAAAAAAAAAAAAATGGACAGAAAGCACTTTGTTGGTTCACATTGTACTCAGCACCCTGGCACATGGCAAATACTTAAATGTCAGCCATACAAGTTGGAAGCTGGTACTATATTGCTATCATTATGGGTATGCAGTGGAAACATAGCTACATAATCCTAGCAATTTTTTTTTTGAGACAGGGTCTCCCTGTCACCCAGGCTGGAATGCAGTGGCACGATCTTGGCTCACTGCAGCCTCGACCTCTCCAGGCTCAAGTGATCCTCCCACTTCAGCCTCCCAAAGTGCTGGGATTACAGGTGTGAAACACTGTGCCTGGTCCTAGCCATAGCTATAAGACAGAAATAAAGTTTAAAGCTACATGTCCAACTCTCTTTTGACTGTCCTCTCAATTTATTATTCATTAATTAATACCTTTAATGAATACATTTAATGAGTATCTGCCACTCCTATGCCAGATGCTGTACTGGAAGCTTCCCAAAAGATGTGAGGTATATTGAAATTACTGGTCCCCCACTCTCACGGCAGTGGGTGAGACCTGGGGAGGACAGAGCCCCTGGATATCAGCGTCCCTGGAAGTGACTTTGTTGGTTTACCTCAGTGGACAACCCAAATATCACGTTTATGTGGATTGTGAAGAAGGCCGGAAAGCACTAGAGTCGTGGACAAAAGAGGCCAAGTTGTCTGCTCTCATCGAGCTTATCCCCCAGTGGGGAACAGACAGGCTGCGAACAAGTCAGCAAATCACCGTTCACTGTAGGAATGGTGGCAAACAATCAGATGCAGAACAGGGAGAATCAGGGTATGGCCAAGTGAGAGTGTTACTGATACATCATTAAGGGTGATGTCACTTTTGTAGAATTTTTTTTTGGAGACACAAAAAAGCCACAATTTCCTAGAGAGATAGAAAACCTGGCTCCTGTTCTTGGCTTTGCAACTCAGCTTCCGTGGGACCTTGGGCAAGCCGCTTGTCTCCTCTCAGGGTCTCACATCTCCATCTATAGAACAGAAGTAGGTGGATTAAACCAGTGATTGAACCCTCACATTTTGGGGAGGCCACTTACCTCTCTGAGAATCTGGAAAGCGTCCTTCAGAAAAAAAGCACACACAAACAACACAGAACTTTATCTATAATATCAAAGGGTTCACCAATAGTCCTCCCTCTTTAACCCCCAATGCCTCAACACACAGACAAATTCTAGGCTAAGAACCACTGGCCTCTACAACCTCAGTCCTTTCTGGGATGATGACTCTGGAAACTGCATCTGAGTCACATGCCTGTGGGGTGGGTATCCTTAGGAAGCCACCAGACGGGGGTTGGGACATTATGATGGTTTGAGTTAAAGTGCCCAAGGAGGCCAGTCAGACCTGACGCCAGCCAGCATCAAGCACGGAGAGCCCAGCAGGTAGCAGAAATGAGAAAACAGGCGAGGCGTAAGGGACATCAAGGTGCAAACACAATGATTGATGGCAACGGGCACCCAGCCCAGGGGAACTGGGCAGTGTTACTTAACTGGGAGAGGTGCTGAAGGAGACTGAAGGGCTGTGCCTGGTTTGGGAAGGGAAGCTGCCCTTCTGCCCTAGCCCATCGCTGCCTTAGGGAATGGGGGCCCAGCAGGGCAGCTCTCTGTATTTTTCAAGAAAAGTTGTCATCAGAATTTGAAACCTCTTAATTTCTGAATGATGACAACCAACAGTTTTTCAAACACTGTGGGCCAATAGTTTGTGACTTCCTGCCTACGTGGTCCAGACTGCCAGGCTGAAGATGAAGAAACTGAGGCTAAGAGGAGAGGAGAGGCGAGTTCTTCTATTCTCTGCTCTCCAGTCTTTCAGATATTAACAACAGTTGTCAGTGCTGGGCTGAGTGCTGTGCAAAGTCACGATCTAATCTTCCAACTACTATTAGAAGGGCAGCCACTTTCCCAAGATCACAGCTAATGAGGGCGGCAGAGCAGTGGCCCACGCAGCGGATTGTAAGGCTCTGTGCTCTTCCCCACCATGTTGTTCTAAGAGGAGTGGCCAGTGGAAGGAGCAGTCACTTCTCAGAGAGTACCAAGGCCCATGCCAGGCACACTCTGGGAACTGGCCCTGGCTGGATGGACACTAGTTCTTGAATCCTGTTAGATGTGCATCTTAGAGTGCTTTAGTAATTCAGGGCTGGCCAGGGAAATGGTCAAGGCGTGGCCTGGCAGGGTTGAGTGGAGCACTATTTATAACATGGGGTTCCCCAGCTCCTACCCCCTCCACTGCACCCCAGCTGCTTTGGCTCTCTGGTCCTGCCCCATCCATCTGACTCCAAGGCTGGCACAGGAGGAATGTGCCTTTGCCCCTGGAAGAGCAGGAGTGGCCTGCACCCCTCTGTCTCTGTGTAATACATCTTTTCCACAAAGCCACCAGATGCTGACTTTTTTTTTTTTTTTTTTGAGATAGGGTCTTACTCTGTTGCCCAGGCTGGAGTGCAGTGGTGTGATCTCTGCTCACTCAGCCTCTGCCTCCCGGGTTCAAGCGATTCTCCCACCTCAGCCTCCTGAGTAGTTGGGATTACTATTGGTGCCAACTATTAGAGGGGCAGTCACTCTCCCAAGATCACAGCTAGTGAAGGTAGCAGAGTGGTGACTCAGGCAGCGGACTGTACCTGCCACCATGCCCAGCTAATTTTTGTATTTTTAGTGGAGACAGTTTCACCATGTTGACCAGGCTGGTCTCGAACTCCTGACCTCAAGTGATCTGTCTGCCTCGGCCTCCCAAAGTGCTGGGATTACAGGTGTGAGCCACCATGCCCGGCCAGACCCTGACTTTTTGAATTATCTGAAGCAATTTACAGCCCCCTCTCTCCTCTGTAAGATTATTGCCCTGTCCCCAAACAGTCTCTGGCCATCACAGCCCAAATTATTCTTTCTACTGTAGAAGAAATCAGGAAAGCTGGCCAAAAGCAATGTTGTGTGGTAATAGAAGATCCTTCCTGAGATCAGTTTGAGAACAGGGTTGTTGTGGTTCAGTGGTTAGACCTGGGCTCAAGTCCCATCTTGATTAGTCTATGTGTTATTTGTTGAAACAAACTACGTATTCTATCAACTTCTACAGAAGCACAAGTGGGAAGGAAGCCTCTTTCTGGGGACACAGGAAAGCAACCCAGGGCAGGTGTGAATTGAATTGATCTCAAAGAGGGGGCCTTAGCGAGCAGTGCACTGACTTTGGAGGCATATCCTCAGGGTTAAAATTCCAGGTCTACCACTTATCAGCTGTGTGGCCTTGGGCAAGTGACTTTATCTCTCCGACCTTTGGTTTTCTCCTCTATACAATGGGGTTGATTATATCAACTTAATTTGACTGTTTTCAAGATTGTAAATGATGGTCGGGCGGGGTGGCTCACCCTGGAATTCCAGCTACTCAGGAGGCTGAGGCAGAAGAATTGAGTCTGGGAGGCAGAGATTGCAGGAGCTGAGATCACGCCACCCACTGTACTCCAGCCTGAGTGACAGAATGAGACTCCATCTCTCTCTCTCTCTCTCTCCATATATATAAATGATAATGCATCTGTGCTCACAAGTGATAATTACTGTAACGATGATTTTATAAGGCCACTTGGCCACTGTTACCTGAGGGCTTAATATTATAGAAGCAATCAGTCTGCAGGTATTCTAACTGCTGATTCCAATTAGAACATCACCCAGGTGGGGTGCAGTCTCACAGCTGTAATCCTAATACTCTGGGAGGCCAAGGAGGGAGGATTGCTTGAGGCCAGGAGTTCGAGAACAGCAGTTCAAGATCAGCCTGGGCAACATAAGCCCCTGTCTCTCAAAAAAAAAAAAAAAAAAAAAAAAAAAAAAAAAATTAGCTAGGTATGGTGGCACATGCCTGTAGTCCCAGCTACTCAGGGGCTGAGGTGAGCGGTTCCCCTGAGCCAAGGAAGTCGAGGCTGCAGTAAGCTAAGATCATGCCACTGCACTCCAGCCTGGATGACAGAGTGAGATCCTGTCTCAAAAAAAAAAAAAAAACAAAACACACACACACACCAAAAAACAAACAAACAAAAAAACACATTACCTAGAGCTCCATTGTCTTCTTCTGTAGATCATGGTGTTTTTTTGTTTTTTTTTGGTTCAGAGTCCCAAGTCACCCCCTCCACCACGCCCAGTGGGAGGGAGGCCAATCGAGAGAAATTTACCTGAGTCTCTTCAGTTACAGGAAAGAAAAGGGCGGGCCCAAGGGTGGAGAAGGTGGGAGAGGAAGGGAACAGGAAGGGTTCCAACCTTTGCAACAGTTAAATGTTAATATAGGTGTCAGCATAGGAAGTGTCTTCTAATGATAGAAGGAACAGAGGGAGTTTTTCAATCATCTCCTGCTTAACACATACAGATGTATTCATAATTATCCCTTGCCTCAGGCCTCAAGGCCCAGGTGGGCTCCAGAAGGCCTGTGTTCCTGCCAGACAAGAGTCCTTAAAGAACATCATGTAGACAATTGGAATGCCATTTATCGTGCAAAACACAATAAAACCCCAAACTCTCTTCCTGTCTCACAGACCCATAAATTATGAAAATTATACCTGCCCTAGGCCATGGACATATTGTTTTATTAAAGTTCCGATGAATAAACTTAAGGCTCTTAAAAATGTCCTCTTGGCTTTCATCTGGCACACACCTCCAGCATGGAGCTGGCCGCCTGGGTTCGTTTGATTGGTTCACAAACCTACTTTGGAAAGTGGAGCTCACTTCAAGTTGCAAGTTCAGCAAGTGGGAAAGGCTGTCTGGAGAGCTGTAGGAGGGAGGCGGGGACTCCTGGCCAGCTGACGAGGCTGCCTGGGGGGTTCTCTTGTCACCAGCGGCTGCCCCTCTCTCCAGATCATTCCTTTTTGTTGGGATGAGCGTCAGGCTTGGTGCCTTCATAGGAGCTGTTTGGTTATGGGTGTGGAGAAGGCTGAATTCTGCTTCTTTCTCTTTAATTTTAAATTTGATCACTGGGGAGCCTTTGATCTACTCCATTTTGGGCTTCTTCCTTCTTCCCCAAATGCTAAATCCTTCAGTTGATGTTTTTACCCTCTACCTCTGCATCACATACTGGGTGCTGGACAACTTCTCTGAGCCTCAGTGTCTGCATCTCTAAGAGGGAAAGAATAGCGTCTGCCATGGATGTTCAGTACCTGGAGAAAAGAAGCCATTCAATAAGTGATGGCCGTTATTATTACTCCAACGCCATTTGATAACTGGGAACCAAAGGCATGGGGCCAGAGGGATAAAGATAAGAGGGGCACATGTGGAACTTTTTCTCTGGATACTGCTTGGCTCCTGTTTCCCCAAGAGCATTTGGGTGCCTGAGACGTTCAGCAGTCAAACCCTTGTATAGATTTTTGTCATTGTTTTTAATCTCCAAGCACTAGAAATTGTTAGAGTAGAACCAGGGGTAGGCCTGCCCCATGTGCCCACCCATAAGGAAACCCAAGACTGAATCAAAGTGTGGTGTACATGAACTGGGACTGAGCCAATTAAAAAGACGATTATCTCTAAGTGCCAGTGACTTACCTTGTCAGTGAAGCAGGACTTGGAGCATTACCTAACCTTGGTCCACATTGCAGGAATGGGACAGGCCACATGGTCTGGCCACAGAGAAGGAGGTCAGTGCCTATCTTTATTCTAAAAGTTCTGGAGCAGACAAGTCCACATTGAAGAACATCCTTTGTGTCTTCTTGGGCAGTGTCTGGGGATCCTGGCACGCATTTGGATGTCTCTTAAGAGGAACTCAAGAGGATCCTTTCACAAAGGATCCTGGGAGGCCATAACTGGTAACCCCTAGAAAAACCAAGAACCAGACCCACAGTTCCTGATCTGTCTCTACCACTCCCCTTTCTTCCCCCATCCCTCACCATTGGTTATTTCCCCCCAATTATTGGTAATAGGAAAAAAAAAAACAAAAAACTATTGATTTCTAGAAAACAAGAGGTACGTGCTCACATGTTCAAAATAAAGTCCAACTTTCATTCTGATTGGCATATGAATAAAAGGTCATTAAAAAGTTCCCATAGTGGGCTGGGTGCGGTGGCTCACACCTGTAATCCCAAAACTGTGAGAGGCCGAGGCAGGCGGATCACCTGAGGTCAGGAGTTCCAGACCAGCCTGGCCAACATGGTGAACCTCGTCTCTACTAAAAACACAAAAATTAGCCAGACATGGTGGCGTGTGCCTGTAGTCCCAGCTACTTGGGAGGTTGAGGCCAGAGAATCGCTTAGAACCTGGGCGGTGGAGGTTGCAGTGAGCTGAGATTGCGCCACTGCACTCCAACCTGGGCAGCAAGAGTGAAACTCCATCTCAAAAAAAGGCTGGGCACGGTGGCTCATGACTGTAATCCCAGCACTTTGGGAGGCCGAGGTGGGTGGATCACGAGATCAGGAGTTCAAGACCAGCCTGGCCAACATGGTGAAGCCATCTCTACTAAAAATACAAAAATTAGCTGGGCATGCTGGCATGCACCTGTAATCTCAGCTACTCGGGAGGCCCAAGAATTGCTTGAACCTGGGAGGTGGAAGGTTGCAGTGCGCCGAGATTGTGCCACTGCACTCCAGCCTGGGCAACAGAGCAAAACTGTGTCTTGGAAAAAAAAAAAAAAGTTCCCATAGCTATGTAAATTGAGAAGTGGCTGGGTCTAAAGTTTGAGTGCACTGGTCGGGGCTGGGGGTACAAGGGAATCAGAAGGAAGGTGGTGGCCAGGCATGGTGGCTCACACCTGTAATTCCAGCACTTTGGGAGGCAGAGGTGGGCAGATCACTTGAACTCAGGAGTTTGACACCAGCCTGGCCAACATGGTGAAACCCTGTCTCTACTAAAAATACAGAAAATTAGCCGGGCATGGTGGTGCATGCCTATAATCCCAGCTACTCAGTAGGCCAAAACAGGAGAATTGCTTGAACACAGGAGGTGGAGGTTGCAGTGAGTGAGATCACTCCACTGCACTCCAGCCTGGGACGCTGTCTCAAACAAAACAAAAAACAGAAGGAAGGTACATTAGAAGGTTATGAAATGGATGGAAGGCTTTTGAGGCTAAAAGGACTAGTTTTGTGTGATATGCACCAATCCTGTGAAAATAAGGAAATGGCCAACGGCTTTTCTATTTGGTTCCTTGAAGCATGTATGTGTGTGTTCATGTGTGTGAAAACCTGCTTTGGGGGCAATCAGGACATAAAGGGAGAGGAACGGACAGGTCAGATGACCCTTTTTCCCCCTCTACCTCTTCCCAGTTTTGGAGCTTTGCTGTCCATCTGCAGCACACTCCAGTTTAGGGGACAGCTTGCCTAGGAAGGAGGCTCTAGCAGCTCCTTGCAGTATTCGGCTTCATAATGAAGAGCAGCTTTCCTCCGATGGTTCTACGGTCGTCCTAGAGCGGGGAGAAGGGATTGCCCAGCCCAGGAATCCCTATCTTCTCTTCCCCTTTCAGTGGCTGCTTATTCTCAAACTTGAGGCCTTGCTGGGTGAAGAGGTCAGGGAAGTAGACACACAAACACACCAGAAACGGCAGTCCTGTGTAGATTTAACAATATATATTTATATATATTTTCTAAATCAGTACATTCAGTTCTTAACTTGTTTTTTTCTTCACAAACAGAAGAACTCTTACAATAGTAGACTTTCTAAAATAAATACTATTAAAATAGAGCTTCAAAATAAATATTCTATACAAAGAAAACCTTCTGTGGCAACTTTGTGGTGGGGTGGAAATGGGCTACAGTGAGGGGGAAATGAAGTCGGGATGTGGCGGGGTGGGAGCCTCGAGCTTTTCTGTTTGTAACATGAAACCAAGCTGTGGGACAGTGAGAAGAGAAAGCAAGGCAAGACACTGCACGCAGTTACCCACAGCAGAAAATGGCAACGCAAGATTCATCATCGACTGTCACAGTAAGCAGAGGGAGCACAAAAATGCTTGTCAAAGGCATGAACCAGAAGGCTAGTGAGGCTCGCAGGATGCCCTAGTGAATTGTACAGTGTAGAGCTGTGCTGCCCACGCCCGCCAGACACTTCCTGGGACAGCACAGAAGGAGAACAGGATGCTTCAAGGTGACAGTCATCCAGGTTCTGGTGCAGATCAACTTTCCACATGTGCCATCTTGGACAAGTCATTATCTAGCTGGGCCTCACTCGAGGTATGATGGCGACTGCCAGACTCCACAAGGCTGAAAGAACTAGCCATGTTTTCCATCTCAGCTCTGAGGGGGTGCGTACCAAAGGACCAAAGGAAGGGATTGGTCTTCACCCCCTTCCTGCTCAGGAAAGCCTTAGTTGTGCCCATCTTTTCTCTGGGAGGGCTTTGCTACCCGAGACCCAGTTCCCAGGGTGCTCGCGGAAGTGCTGTCCTTCATTAACACGGGCAGCCAGAGCCCCCTAGAAGCGTCCTGGATCCCAGGTGCCCCTCGAGTTAAGGCAGAACCCCCACCTACCCCAGGTTTACCAGGGGCGGGAACTAACCAGCACTTTTCAAAAAAGGTCAAGCCGAGGCATCGTCCAGCCAAACAGGCCATTGGTGACAGGAAACACACTCAGCCAGAAGCAGCTACACATGTGTGTCGTGTCTCTGAGTGCTGGGTCCCTCAGTGGCTCTCGACTGGCCCCAGAGCGGGGGAGGGTCCACAGGCAAGCCAGTTTATCCTTTTGTGTTTTTTGTTGTTGTTGTTGTTGTTTTAATTTTTGCCAAGAAGCTGAGAAAAACAATGCTGAGGGATTGCTACACAACCAAGCTGGGAGAACCAAGGATGGTTCCTTCGCTCTTTCCCATGGCCACTGAGCACACGGGGCACTGAGGTGGACTCTTAGAGAGCACTCTGCAGACATCCATCAAGCAGGTTGAAAGCAAATCAAGAAGAACAAGCTAGAACAGGGGCAAGGGGAAAAAAGGAAAAAGCAAACCAAAACCCAGAAAAATCCGTGTTTACAAGTATGTACACAAAAAGTCAGGGTTCAGGAGGCTGTTTGCCAGGAAATAGGGTCTCTGTCGGTAGACGGTCAGTGTGGGGTAGGGGGGTGTGTGTGTGTGTGTGTATACACAGCTTATGTAAATCGACTCTCCACAGAACGGGTGTGTAGACCACCAAGATCACTGAAGTGCAACTTGCCACTGGGTCAAGTTTCCCATGGAGACAACTTGAGGGAGGGGCCCTGGGAAAAGTTCTGAGGCCTCGCAGAAAGCGTGCAGATGTGCACTATCAATTTTGGGGCCCCCTCATCTGAGGAAAACCATCTCCAGTCCCTTCAGTACACTTCTGATACATTCAATTCATATAAGTGGTTGGCTGAATGTGTTTTTTTTTTTTTCTACCACTCCCTCTGAAATGTTCAAGAACATCCATACATCTGTCACAACTGTGGCAAGGGTAGCTACACGAATCAGCCTTGGAAAATGCAGATGCAGTATTTCACATTCGCCTTTTACAAGCTAGCAAATGTTACATAAATAAAGCCGAAAATAATATGACCCTCCCTTCCTCCAATCAATAAATACCTATGGTTACAATTAACTTACTCTAAATCATAAGATGTTACTACTAGTCTTCAAGAAGGAAAAAAGAAGTCCTTGAGAAGCATTAGGTGCCTGCCTATCATAGCTACCTACCTCGCTGCCTCCTTCCCGGAGGCACCTCTGTTCCTATACAGAACAAACTGGAAATGCTACGGACGCTCTGCCTTATGCATTTCCAGTTTCACCTGGGGTAGCTCTTCTGACTCAGGCCATGCCCTCTCATTAGAGGGGAAACAAAATACCACACAAAGCAAAAACCCCACACAACAGCTGGGGAGGAAGGACCAGATACACTACAGTTTTTGCATGCAACAAGTACCTACCCACTGGACGTGCTGCACCTTCTGAGTCCTTTAGCACCTTGAGAGAAAGAGTTGCTACGTCTTTGAAGGCTGTCGGGAGAGGGTGGTGTGGCTGTGCACAAAAGCAGGGCTCAAACCCAGTGGCCCCTGGAAAACCTTTCCCCTACCCTCTCCCCAGCTCTTCCAAGCTCTTCCGACTCCCCTGCTGGGGCTTCTTAACACTAAAATAGACTCTTTTTTCATCATCTCTCTATTTACATTAAAGATACAGACACATCACTATACACAAAAGGCTATGACAGTGAGCAGCAGAATCAGAAGAGAAGAAACCCAAACCCAGCCTGGCTCAGCGGTCATTCTGCCAATGGGAGGTGCTGCCTCTCTTCTTTGCTGTTAAAATCCTCTTGTTGATAGGGAGGGAAATTGTGTTCCTTGAGGTTGCTCGCCCCCAGATTTTGAAATCAGCCCTTCCTGGGGGTGGCCAAAAGGAAACAAGTTGTTTTATTATTATTTTTTAAAACACCGTTAGCATCCGGTTTAATTATTCTATAAAAACATAATGACTGGATCCAGAGACCACAGCCTCAGACTCATTGGCAAAATGATATTTGGTCTCGCATTTGCCGCCCTGGCTTCCTCTACCCATATAAAGTTACTGGAAGGGATCTGAGTAGAGAGAACCCAGGACACGTAGTGGGCAGGCGAGTCTGTGACTCAGTAAGAACCGAAGGACGGTGTGGTGAGCAGAACACCCCCGAGAGTTAGTTGACGCAGTTGGAAGGGATAAGTGCACTGAGCAGTGGCTCCTAAATCCATCCTGTGGCTCCGGGGAGGCAGAAGGAGGAACGAGGCTTGGACTCACTGGCCGTCCTCTGTTCTCAGTGGCTCCCAAGTATATACAGTAGGAACTGCTAGGGTGTTCTACACCTTCCCCAAGACATCATGGACAAAGTGGGGTGGAGTGAGATGGGGGAGGAGAAGAAGGTATAGAAGACTCCAAGAGTCTTCTTTAAAGGTACCCTGGTACTCAGTTAACAATTCCTCCCAGGCAGCTAGCTCCTGTGAGAGCCAAAGACGATGGAAAAGAGGAAGAGGGAGACAGAGAGAGAGAGGGACGGAGCGAGGGAGGGAGAAGGAGGGGCTGGGAAGGCATTCAAGCAGCTGCAGTTTCCGGATATGTGTCCACATCTGTGTTCTGTCTTCTGAAAAAGAAAAATTTCCCCCCAAACCACACCCTGCCCCTGCATTGTCTGTTTGACACAAAGTTTCAGGACCCTGAAAAAAAGCCCCAAAGTGCTTCTTCATCATCTTGGGGAATACAGGGTACATGGTGGTGGTCTCTATTTTCCGAAGCTGGGGGTAGGGAGTGGGCAGACTAGCAAGGTCAGCCTCAGGAGGCTAAAACCTCTGACCTTGCTGCAGTCTTCTTAGATGTCAGAAGAGAACCAGGTTTCCAGGCAGAGCACTGGAGCTTCCACAGAAACTGTCAGAAAGGCTTGTCGGGCCTGCTGGTCTTGGCATCCCCGCTGGCTGCTTTGCAGATGACGCTGTTCGTGTGCTTGCAGCGGCAACCAGGGCGGCGCAGACGGTCGTAGCCACGCTGGGCCAGCTTCACGCAGCCGGTGGCAGGCAGGTAGCAGAGCAGGCAGGGCAGCACCACGGAGAGAGCACCCATGAAGGACCAGCGGGCACAGCAGTTGGAGCGGGAGCAGGAGCAGGGGTGGTCAGCGCAGGAGCCCTCATCGTCCTCATTCGTGCAGTGGTAGAAGATGCCCTGCACCAGACACATGCATGTGCCATAGTTGACCAGGGTCTGGGCTGAGCACAGGCACTCCTGGTTGCAGACCCAGCAGGAAGGCAACGTCCGGGGGGATGCACACTCCTTGCATTTACACTTCCCACAGGCCTCGCACAGCAAGAAGTGCTTTTCCAGCTCAGGTGGGACTGCCGGGCCCTTGAGGTCCAGCGGCTTGCAGTGGACCACCTTGGGCTGGATGCGCACAGCCCTTGGTGAGGCCTGGTCGGCCACGGGTGGTGGTGCCATGTGGTCTAAGAGCCGCTGGTCAGAGGATGTGCTGCTGCTGCTGCTCACAGAGCTGGGGCGCCCGCTGAAGGAGATCCAATGGTGGGTGACGTCCTGGTCACAGCGGGCGGGCGTCGGGGCCAGCTCTGGGGCCCCGCCCCGGGTCCGCTTTGGGCCGGTGGTGGGGGCCAGGCCAGGGTTGTCTATGTAGTCGTTCTCCACGTGGCTGGTCTTCATCTGGTCAATGGGTAGGATGGTGAGTGGGTGCTGGAGCCGGCTGTGGGACATCCGGCTGTCAAGAAGGGGCTGGACCATGACTGAGCTGGGAGTCAAGGGGGCGCTCTGTGGGATCGGGGGCTCCATGGGGCTGGAGGTCCTGGACTGTACGGAGAAACAGGCTTCTAGGGGCCCTGGGGGTGGGGTGGGGAAAAGGAAGAGAGAATGGATTCCAGGCATCAGTATGTGGCCTGCCAATACCTCACCCCCCATCAGGTCCTTGGGAGCCGCCCAATTGACATAGGAACTAAAATCCCTCTGTGGACTCTCCAGTGACTCCCCAAGCTTAAGATGATTAATAATGACAAGAAGTCAGTGGTGGAAATAATACTACTGAGCACTTAAGACAGAGGTACTCTCCTAAGCACCATATACATTAAGTCATTGACTTCATGATAAGCCTAAAACGTAATTACTGTTATCCCCCTTTTCTATTTACAGAAAAGACATGTTCAAATTAATTTGTCCAAAGTCACACAAAACTATCCAAAACTATCAGTAGCAGGACTCAAACCTGGGCAGCCTGAGTTCATTCTCTTAGTCACTGTGAAACATGCTCCTTATTTAAGACACATAGCTCAGTGGATGTAAACACAGGCTCTGGAACGAGACTCAAATTTGATTCTCACTTTGGCCTAGCAATATTGCTACGAATGAGTTCTTTCATCTCTATGCCTTAGATTTTGGTTTTGTCATCTGTAAAATGGGCTCTTGCAAGGATTAAATAAGAAAATACTATCTATTACCTAGCATATTACCTGGCATGCAGCAACAATTTATCGCTACCCCAGGGAATAAGTTTAGATCTCCTGAGCACTTACAAGCACTGCCTGCCAAGCACTGTGCCAGGCACTGGGGACAATGTGGTGAACTCACAGACAGCTCTGGGTGCTCCCATGGGATTTATCAGCTGGATAAACAAGCCCTTTATTTCAGATATTCACAAGAGAAGGGCTGTATCTGATGCCTGAACATCCAGGATATTAACTTATTACTACCACTTCTTAAGAGCAGCAACCTGCAGTGGCTAATAATCCCTGGGTATGTGAGCTTCTGACAACTTGGATGGGAAATCCTCTCGAGGGGCACTCACATCACCCATTTCCAAGTGCTGAGCTGAACATTCAGCCTAAATGCTATTTACTAGAATAGCTAAGCCAACCCTGGATCAGTTTCTAATTTCACCGAGAGAGTGCAATTTTAAGTTGGAATCCAGCCAGAGATTCAACTGCAGTGCCTGACACGGAACCCCAGGAAGTCACTTAAATCAAAGAGCGGAAACGGCTTGGTTCAAATTTAGAAAGTGCACATTGTTTTCTATTAGAAGTGCCATTTCCTTGCCTGCTGACCTTTACATTTGGAATTCTGCTGGAGATCAATTTAAAGAAATAGCAGCAGAAGGCCAAGACCTCTGCTCAAGGGGATACAATTTGGAATCCAAGGGAAAGATTACACTCTGGGAAGATTCCACCCCAATCTTAAGAACCCCAGGGAATGGGGAGGAAGGGTAGAAGAGAAAGATGTCTTTAAAACAAAACCAAGAAAAGGCCATTGGATTAATGTATTATGTGGTGGGGTTTTAGTAAATGCTTTTGCATTTACTAAATTTGCATCAAGATGCTAATGATGTTCTAATTAGGAGAGCTGATCCTGCCCCTCTGCTGTTAGGTTTATCTAGAACCTGTCTAAAATAAAAAGCTAGCTCTAGATAAAAGTTTATGAAAGGGATAAAAAGGGGGCTATCCACGAGGCTCCAGTGTGTATATCACTTACACTGCTAAATCCAAAAAGCATCCAGTCTTTTCTGCAAGGTTCAATGCTCAGTCAACTGATATTTCCCATTCATGCAGGGCATCAACTATTGGCTTTGCTCCCATGGCCCTGCCTACTTAAAAGGATGCTGGTATTTCTTTACACGCCTTGTTTTTCCTGTCTTGGAGAAAGCCTACCTAGTGGCAGTGCCTGCCCCCATGTTCTCTTCGGATGAAACCAGAGCATCACCTTTGAATTGGCGATTTCCTTGTGGCAGAGTTTACCTTAAGTGTCTGGCAGGTCTGCCACCAAAGAGTAGCCACTTGCCAGAGCAGCCTCCCGTGGAGATCCTGTGGTCAGGGCTGGAGACAGGGAATGCAAGTAAGCATCTATGGAGAGGAGTTTTTTCCAAGGATCAGGCTGATGACAATGTAGGAATTCCAGGGAATGCTACCTCAGCCTGCCCACTTATTCTCAATAGGTGTTCCAAGGCCTTGCTTCTAGAATAAATGAGTTTGGGGCAAGAGGCCAGGGTTAGAAGCCCAAGGTCCAGCACTGAGGACGCTGCCTGGAGGAAAGGGTGTGACTTAGCCTAAGAATAAAAAATGCCATGGATAAGATTCTCCAGCACCAGCCAGAACCCTCACCCCTGGACAATGATAACATGAGTCCCTTGTTCCAGAAACCCATGTCAGGAATATTCAGGGTCCTGCCAACACAATGTAGGCAGCAGTTTGAAGCTTCTATTGCCCCACATAGTTGGGTTTTGTCTCTCAGGACCAGGATTGGGTCTAGTCATGCTGTGGAAGAAAGTAAAATACTCCCTTTCCTTAAGCAGATTCACTTTTTTTTTTTTTTTTTTTTTTTTGTGAGGTTCTTTAAAAATAGCCCATGTCCTACAGATAAAGCAAAAGAAATGGGCAATGCTCAGAAATTTTAATAGGCCTTGGAATCAGAAAGCAGATTCCCCAATTCATGGAAAAGTCCCACCAGGAAGCCAGGATGGGAGCAGCCGCTGCAGGCAATGGGGATGTTGGCATTCACAGGCTCCCATAACCCTCCAGAGGCAGCTGTCAACATCTGGGCCTGCAGTTGAGGCCAGACATGGAGATGGGAGCTTGGCCCACGATGACTTGGCTCTCTGGGGACGATGCAGCATCTGATGGCTCCACTGGGCATATTCTAAAATGTATCTTCCCTATTATAACCCCAATGCAGTAGGATTCCTTTCAACCACCAGCTCGGCAAAAACCAAATCAGAGTTCCACTGCTGGCCTCACCCCCCAACAGCAGGGACCCATTTGGCTGACAAAGAAAAACAATTTTCTGAGCTGCCTATTTAATAACCCCTCAGCACAGCTAAATGATGTCTCAAAAAAAAAAAAAAAAAAAAAAAAAAAAAAAAGAAAAAGAAAAAGAAAAAAAGAAAGAAAAAGAAAGAAGGCCTGGCGCAGTGGCTCATGCCTGTAATCTCAGCCTTTTGGGAAGCCAAGGTAGGAAGATCACTTGAGGTCAGGAGTTCAAGAACAGCCTGACCAACAGGGTGAAAGGTGAAACCCCCATCTCTACTAAAAATACAAAAATTAGCCAGGCATGGTGGCAGGTGCCTGTAATCCCAGTTACTTGGGAGGCTGAGGCAGGAGAGTCACTTGAACCCAGGAGGCGGAGGTTGCTGTGAGCCAATATCGCACCACTGCACTCTAGCCTGGGTGACAGAACAAGACTGTGTATCAAGTAAAAAAAAAAAGAAAGAAAAAGGAAAAACAACTCTCAGTTGATTTGGTAGATCAATCTCTACTCACTGAGAAACACCCACCCTCCACTCTGAGCAATGCTGACAATCTTAAGTGCAATTTAATATGTGCTCCCTGCTTCCCCTGCAAGGTAGTAAGAGATTTATAATATAAATAGGAGAGAGGAGGCTTTGCCTCATTTAGGCAGTTTGGAAGAGACTGATGGCCAATTTGGAAGACACTGGACAGAGAAAAAAACCCAGCACTCCACTTAGCCAAAGAAGCACCTCTATCAAGTTTAGGTGGTACTCTTACGAACTGGCAAGAGGGAAGGGACTTTTACCTCCACTCAACGTTCTAATAATAATAAATAATAATTATGGAAGCGGCTAATATTTACGAAACATTTCTTGGTGCCAGGCTCCGTGCTAAGCCCTCAGTGATTTATTTTCTCATTTAATCCTCACCATACTGCAAGAGAGAACCCATTTTACGGAAGAGAAAATGGAAGCACAAAGGGTCATAGAGCTAGCAAGTGACGAGAGCAGGATTTGAACCAAGATAGCAGAGGCTTCAGAGGCTGAAATATTAACCTCTCAGCCCTGACTTACAATGACTTTCAAAAGCCCTCCATAACCTCTGGGAATTTATGGAAAGGCATGAAAGTGCCATCACTTTCACAACCATGGACTCCTCCAGCCCTCACGGAACATCATCAGAACATCCTGGGGCTCTGCAATGCAACCAACAGGGAAGGAAAGCCAGATGGGGCTTACATCAGTCTGAACCCCAGGGAGGGGAATTTTCAATGTGGAGAGTGAAGGCTGTGGGGGTTTGTAATCTCTGTCATTCAAGGAAGGCTCAGAGTTCAAGTTCTCTTCACTCCCAGTTCAGTGTTATGTGCCATCCCCCGTCTTAAAAGTGGTTTCATTTTTAGTTTTCTTATAGTTGAATGGATTTCACTTGTAGGAGTTTATTACAAAGCAGTCCCCAAAAGGAAACCCTGGGGTGGAAAGGAATCTCTACTCCTCCCCACCTATCTACTCTTCCCCACCTATCAAGTTGAACCTAAGGGTCCCTAGGGTACCTTCATTGATGGGACTCCCCGGCCCAGGTCTGTGAGGAAGGGAGGGAGCCAGGGCACAGAGAGTCCTAGAATACTGAATCAGCAGGATATCAAAATCCCCAGAACACGCGCAACACTGTATTTGCTGCTTGGCAGGTCTGGGAGCCCAGAGCCAGCCAGTCTGACACTCACTGCATTTGTACCTGTGGGGAGGGGGCTGAGCATCAGGCTGCAGACCGCTCAATACAGGCTGGCTGAAAAGAATCAAGAGGCATGTTAAATGTCCGCACAATTGAGCAGGATGCCTAATCCCACCCACCCACACCCTCCCCTTGACTTACCCTAGGGAGGCGAGTTGGGAAATATTGGGAAAACCTGACAGTTGTACTTTGAAAGCTACAGGTCAGCTAATGACAAACTGGCAAGAGGCTGTGAATGAATGGGTAGTTTGAGCACTGCCCCATTCAGTCTCAGCGGGTTCTTTCAGTGAAGGTTGTTTAACCCTTTAAACAACTCAGAATAAAGGTCTCTAGGCTGCCAGAGAGCCTGCCCACCACTATTGCTTGGTTCTTTGTGACACTATCCCAGTTTAGCTAATTAAGCTACAACCAAATAATGACTTATTGCTTTAAAAGGACTTTAAAAAGAGGGGGAGGGATGCTAAGGGAAGCAGAGGACTTGCCCCTCCCTATACCCTACAAAGAAAGACAATCTCTGCTGAGAATGGCCCCAGTGGGAGAATAAAGCATTTGGGCAGCTGGATTTGTCTGTGAATCCTTCTTCCTTCCCCAACCTCCCTACCCCCAGCACCAGCACTAAGAATCTCACCTCTGGCCACAATCTGTCAGAGATCACAAAAAAAAACGGTTGCTTTTCATCACTTCATCCCACCACCAGTTAGTTACCGGTTCCCAACCCTCTTCTCTTCTCTCTTTCACAACCCATCAGCTGAGCTCCAAAGCCCCAGCACACGGAAGGGTGGGAATCTTGCTGGACTTTGGGCTTTGGGCTATTTAATCAGCTTCGAGTTTCTGCTTCACTGTATTACCGCCTTAATTGTCTGCTCAGATTCCCATAAAGAAGGATTAGAAGCCAAGAGTCAGTAAAGAAGGAGTCAGAAGGAGCCTGTTAACCACTGGCATAGTTTGGGAACTACTGGCCAAGTCCAGGTCTGGGTGGGACCAGAACCCTAGACTCCTAGGGCAGGGCTTCCTCCCACAGACACTAAGATCTTATTATTTGTCTCCTTACCCTCCACCAAGAAATGAACTTACAATAATAGATTTTAGCTTACTCCTGGGACAGGAGCAGGAAATGACTTCCCCTTCCCCCAACCAGAAAAAGGACTACTGACAAGGGAAACCACTCTTCTGCAAGTGGCCACCTGCCCCGAAGGGCCCCTTCCCTTCTCCGCCAGATCCAGCACATCTGTGCTCCCTCCCCTGTGCCCTTGCTTCCTTCACTGACTGGGGCCTGTCCTTGGAAAGAACAATCGTGATCACAGCTGAACTGTGGAGCCTCTTAAGCCCAGCCACATGTCCCGGATACATTCCCCAGCCTTGTCAGCTGTCCGGATCTGCAGGGTGGCCCCAGACCCCTGAGAGCCAAGAATACCCTCCCTCTTACATCATGCAACACCCCACACCTCCTGTGCAGGAAGCGGGCACCCTTAAAACTAGGCCCTCCTCCTAAGAGCCCAACAATAACAATGAGCATAGCCCTAGTCCTGGCCGCTCACTAGCAGCTCTGCTGGCCTCTGTCCCCTTGGGAGGAGTTTATTTTCTCTACTGTGCAGATGGGGAAACTAAGGCCATGCTTAGCAGGTTTGCCTAGTCACACATCTGCTCTGTTCTGGCCCCTGGCTTGGTCTGGAAGGGGCAATACAGCTTTCTGAAAGTTGTTCATTCACCTTCCCCTGGCTCTTTTGAAAGAGCAAAAATATATTCTAATGAGTCACTGCTTTCTCCTCTCAGGGAGATAAGGTCGGCCATGAGATAGAACCTTCTCCACTCTAGCCATTTCCCTTCCTTAAATACTCTGTCATGTCTACATACAAAACCCCAAATTTTCAACTTTGTCTCCAAATTCAGAGGCCTGGGCGAGAATCCTTAGCCAGGTTGTCATCACAAGGGAACTGCCACCTAAGTAGAGGCCAGATGACAAACAATGTGGATTTAGAACCAAATGGAACACTATGATTCTCCAAGAAACACTGGACTTTTCTGAATAAAGAGGGAGGGCTCCTTCCTAGGCCTCCTTGGCACCAACACCAGGCCCTCATTAACAGGATAGCCCAAGGACAGAAAAACACTGTGGGGGCCCAAATCTGGGAGCTAGAAGATGTCAAACCACGAGACATTCAGCCCTGGAAACTGGAATCCTCACATATGGTCCCAAAGTATTAAATCCCAGAGCAACACAGCTCAAGGGTCACTTCTGGAAGTATTAATGGGTTTTATTCCTCTCTTAACTTTTATATCACTGATTTTCAAATTTGGCACTGAAAGGCTGCTTTCATTTATTATTCACGAAAGTCAGCCAAACCTTTGGTTTACCAAAGTTGGGGCTGGGGTCATGGGTGGGTGTGAACTGGGCAGGACAGATTTCCAAAGAGCCACATCTCTCCGCCAATTCTGGGAGGAGGCAGATAAAAATGACATGTGAGGCCGGGCGTGGTGGCTCACGCCTGTAATCCCAGCACTTTGGGAGGCCGAGGCCGGCGGATCATGAGGTCAGGAGTTCGAGACCAGACTAGCCAACATGGTGAAACCCTGTCTCTACTAAAAATACAAAAATTAGCTGGGTGTGGTGGTGCACACCTGTAATTCCAGCTACTCGGGAGGCTGAGGCAGGAGCATCATTTGAACCTGGGAGGCGGAGGTTGCAGTGAGCCAAGATCACGCAACTGCACTCCAGCCTGGGTGACAGAGCAAGACTCCGTCTCAAAAAAAATAAAAATAAAAAATAAATGAAAACGACATCTGTAAGCTCCAAATGTCCACCTGTCCACAGCCTCTGCCCTACTGTGTTCTATCTCCTCCCACCAGCCCCAACTAAAGCTTTAGTGAGATGAGGCCATTTCAGAGGGTGATCTGGAAAGGTCGTGGGGCTGGGCAGGAGGGCTAAGGGCAAGAGGGCATTTACACTCCACCGAAAGGGAGTGACTCCCGATAACCAACAGATGCCTTTAAAGTCTGCTCACTGTAGCTAACCAATATTTGTCCATGGAGATTTCAGAAATCTGCTACTAAAATCCCCACCCTACACCCGTACTGGCCACACGGCTTGGTTGGTAAGTGTGTGTGCTGTTCACCACATTAGGATTTGCTGGAGCCTGGCAGCACGTGAGAACCCTCCCAAGGGATGGGAAAGAGGAAATGTGATTTCACACTGGACATCTCCACTAGTTCTTTCCCACCCTTCTGGGAGACAGAGAGGAAGAGAGAAAGAGAAATCTTTAACTGCAGCCCTGCCTCTCCTAGTTCTCCTGACACCTGCACTAAAAAAAAAAAAAAAAAAAAAAGGCTGAAAATTTCAGAGATGTTTATGCTCCATTTGTGTGAAGATCTGGAGAACTCCAAACATTGTGAAATCCACCAGTGCAATATTGGGTAGGGCCTCAGGCCAGACTGAGCTCATTAAGAGATTGATAAACCCACAGTTCCCAACTTCTCTGAGCCTTATACCTTCTAGCTTTGAATCCCAAGGGACTTGTCAGGGAGGTTAGTGCCTCGGTCAGCTACAGAGACAGACAAGTGCTTGCTCCTGCCCCTCTGCAAGTTCTTTGGCCTCCAGTGTGTCTGGCCTCTCCCAAAACTGGAGAGAATCACGCCACTGATTTGGAGGCAGGAAAGAGGGGGCTGCCACTAGGTTTGGGCACCCCACTGTACACTCTTCTTTCCAGCACTAACCGCGCTGGGGGGTACCTAAGCCTTGCTTCGCCAGAAGGCGGCCTCCTGCCCTCACAGAGGCCTTGGCAATATGGATGCCCCTCCAGCAGCTGGTGAAAGAGGCAGCCAGCAGCTCCCTGCTCTGCCTACCATCTAGCTCCTCCAGCCCATTTCGCCTCTCTTGCCCATCCTTGAGCCCTATAAGCCATGCAACCATTTTCTGTCTCCCCTGCCTCTCCTGCCCACAACCCCCTGCCCCCAATCAAGGAAAATTGAGAAACCGTCTTCTTGCACAAGAGCAGCTACTGTCTAAATGCTTTTTGATCGTCTGCATGGAGGGAGAACTGGGCACAGCCTTGGACCCAGTGATGGAACCAAGCTCCAGCTGCCCTGGCTAGCCAAACCCCCCCTCACCCAGCTCACTGTCCCCGGGGTCTTGGCGATTCAGAATTTGTCAGAACATACCGTCTCTATCCTCTTCTCTGTGATGTCAAGCCTGGTACCACCAAGAAGAAAGGAGGGAAAGTAGGAGCCTTATCTCTCCTACGTTCGCAACCTCTTCCTCCAGCTCCCACACGCCTGGTGTTATGTAAACGCACCTTCAGCCCCCACCGCAGCCCTAGCGCGGCCTGGGGGCTCCGGGGCCTGGCACAGCTCGGTGCCCGAGGATAGGGAGGTACAGGGTGGCCGAGGAGCCTCAGGCCCTACAGAGGCCAGGCGAGAAAAAGGCAACTGCAAGGCAGCTGCATAGCATAAAATGCGGCAGCGGAGCAAAGGTCAGACGGCGAGGAACCGCCTCGCCAAGGAGAGGGAGTAGGAATGCCCAGTTCTGAGCCAGCCCCTCGCTGACCATCGAGGGAGACGCAGAAGGGGAGGGAATTCAGTCCGTCACGGCTCCGAAGAGAAAGGAAAAATCTACGTCGAGCATAGGCCGCTGCGGCGGGCTGGGAGATACACGGCAAAGCTGGCACCGTGGGCACGGAGCTGGGAGGTGGGCGAGCCGCCCAGAGCGAGGGCGCCCCCCGACCCAAACGGTGGCTCCTGACCAAGCCCAGAGACGCCCGTTCCAGCGTTCGAGGAGGATGGTGGCAGGAGAAGGAAAGAGGCCAGGCCAGAGACAAACTCCCGGGACACGCACTGGGCTTCCCGAGTCTCAGAGGGCGGGGAAGCCGGGCTTGGCATTGCCCAGGGGTCGGAAACGGCGGTGCCAGGCTGTGAACACCCCCGGCGCCGTGCCGGCCGGGCCGAGGGCGTCAGGGAGCTGCGGCGCACCGCAGCGACTCAAGGAGGCGCAGGCTGAGGGAAGGAACACTGAGGCGCGCCTAGAAATAGCGCACCATTTGCCCCAGCCCAAGGGGGGAGTCGCGTCGCGGCTCAGAGCGGGGCAGTTTCAGATCTCCAAACCGGCCATGGACTTACTTTGAGGAGCTGCAGGGTCACAAGCATCGCCCCACGTCTGTGTAAATCCTGGAGCCGGAGCAGGTTAGCTGCCGCTGTACTCGCAGACGCCGGTTGGAGGAACCGGCAAGGCTCCCTGCGCTCCACAGCGCCAGCTCCGCGCTGTCAGCTCAGCTCGCTACCTCCGCGGCGATGTTGCAACCACTGCCTGGGAAAATGGCTTTTTTATGAATGGGAGGGAAGGGAGCGCCAGTGCGCACGCGTGCCGTTCGCGATTCTATGAATGGGTGGGCACAACAGACCCAGAGCGCGCATGCGCTGCCCTCCTTTTTTTATGAATGGGGGGCGGGAAAAGATCTTAACCCGTGATTGCTGGGACTGGCTCAAGCTCCACCAGGAGCCGTCGTTCTTTTACAAAGAGGGGTGGAGGTTCCAGTGGAGGTTGTTGTTGCTTTTTTTTTTTTTTTTTTTTTTTTTAATGAATGGAGGGCGGCGGCGACTGCTGCAGCTGGGCCAGCTGCGCGGGCTGCACCCCCTCCCAGCCTGCGAGAGGAGGTAAAGGCCACCTTCACGCCACTGCGGGCCTGGGCAGGAACCGTCAGTGTCGCTGGGGGGTGGGGGGCGCTGCGGCCTCCGGATCCCGGGTTGAGAGCAGGGTGGGGGAGGACACACCTAGATCTGGGGATCTCTGCCCCCCGCAGGCAGTCAAAAGGGGGGGCGGGAGGATCCCTACTGGGGGCCTTCTCTTGCTCTAGACCAGAGACGCCAGGCGGGAGGGGTCTTGAAGCTGCGTTTACCAAAAATTAGAAAAATGTCCATCATTCATATCAAAGGGTGGGGTGAGGATTGGTGAGTGAATCTGGTTCTTTTTCCTGAGGCTGAATCTCTCGTGAGTGCTGGCCGCCCCTCCCCCCCATTTCTTGGGTGTAGACAGTGACTGGGCCCAGGCCTCTTCCGGCTCCAGTACCCCCCGGGGCGATTCTGGCAACTCAGCCAGAGGAAGCCTGGCCCTCGCCTCCCAGCATTCCCCCCGCCCCCCGCCCCAGTGCAATGTCTGCAGTGCCCAGGCGTCTGCCCGCTCTCTGCCGCCCTAGCTAGGTGTCCTCTTTCTGTCCCAGTCGGTTTCCCAGCCCTCACAGGACGCTGGCCTGAGAAGCCTCGGTCCACCGAAGGCCCACGGCCCTTTGCTGTTGTAGGCGCCTTTCCCCAATATCCCCCACCTCTCACCAGCCTCCCTCCGGGGAAGTGGGAGCGGCCGAGAACTGGCCAGGTGGATGGGTGGAGCCGGCTGCGCCGAGGATGCTGCCGGGGTGGCCTCAGGATTAAATAACAACGGGGCTCTTGAGCCGCAGAGGAAATGGAAATGGCTGGGGATCCTTTCTTTGCTGTTAATGATGGTGGCGTTGGGGGGCGAGGGTGAGGATCAGCTCAAGCCGGTGAAAAGAAAAGCCCCCGCCATTAGGCCTGACTCCAGGAAGGCGGGGAGCCCTCGCGGCAGGCCCTGCTCCTCCCTGGAACGGAGGAGCCTGTAGCCTCCGGGAAGTCCGGGGCGGGGGGTGGCTTTGATGCGTGGATAAGAGCAGAGTCTGGACCAGGGCTTGGCCCTGAGTCCCTTGTAAGGTCTGTCTTGCCGCTGTTCTGGCCTCACGGGGAGATTGTGTGGCAGTCTTTTTCTTCCTACGCCACTATAGGATTGTGCTTGGCTGTTGTCAGAGGAACCAATGAAAGGCTCCCAGCCCAGGGCTGAGGTCTGGCCTAGGGCTGGGGCTGGGACTCTCGAGACAGGCAGCCCAAGGTCACCGAGTCCTAGTCTAAAATGCCTTCTCACCATTTGGCTCACCTCTCCGTGTACTTACCCAGCTCCTGAGGGCAGAGCAGACTCTCCCCTAGGGAACCTCAGCCTTCCTTTCAGGGGCGAGACCTTTCTCTAAGACCAAGAGAACTCTTCGCCAGAACAATGGGTACAGCTGTCCAGGACTTCCTTTTAAGGGTGTTGAAGTCCAGTATCGCCCTCTCTGTTTGTCAGCTGTAGAAACTGAGGCCAAGGGTCCTGCACCGGGTATATGGAAGAGCTAGTAAATTGTAGCACTGATTTTCTAGGTCTTTGCAACCTGGCTTTACTTTGCTACCAACCCTTCTCAGCATCACAGACCTAAAAACCTGTTTCTCGCATGTCATTTAAGCATTTTAAACAATGAAAGTTGAAGCAGTAATTTTCCAGCTGGTGCTCACCCATGGCCGTTGCTGAAACAATTAGAAGGATGGGAATAAATAAATCTTAAATCTATGGCAGAAAAGGAGGATTGGAGGAGCCGCGGGGAGGGGGGTTGCTGTCCTGTTTTCTTTATTAGAGAAACTCAAGAGACAGACAGGATTACATTTCATAGTCTTTCTCAGCTTCCCTGAAAGAGAATGCGAGGAGACCCCAGCCTGTGGTGGGGAGAAGGAGGAGCTCCCAGTCTTGAGCTGGGAGGGGCCTCTAATGCTTAAGTACAGCGAGATTCAGAGCGTCTAGAAGGGCTCTGGAGGTCATATTCTGGTTGTGCTTGCAACCTAAGCTGAGGAATGGTTTGGAGCAGCAGTTATGAAAAATTCATTCATTCATTCATTCATTCACTCATTCATTGATCGATTCTGTAGTGGGGCCTGCCCTGACTCCGGAGACTCAGTGGTGAGGGACAGACAGCCCTCCCTGCCCTTGTGAAGCTCACAGTCTTTTGAAAAGACAGACAGACTGCAACATGAGGTTATAAGTGCTAGGAGGGAAATGAGCTTTCTCTGGGGTATGTTGCTTGATGGGGAGGTGGGGGATGGTGGAAGGAGCTGATTCTGATTTGGTCATCAGGGAATGTCTCTGAGAGGGCGGCTTCTAGTTGTGAGTTGAGACCTGAAGACTGAGAAGTGAATCTGAGGGAGGACTGGAGAAACCTCTCAGGCAGAGGGAGCATGGGTGGAGGCCGTGTGTGGGAAAAGCCTGGTATATTGGAGGCACTGACAGAAGGCCTCTGTGGCCACAGCTTTATGAGCAAGTTTGAAGTGAGCCTGGTGAGGAATTCAGATGTCATCCTATTAAGGATTTTAAGCAAGGTCTGCCACATTCTGATTTGTATTTTAAACCTCTCCAGCAGCCCTGGGGCCACAGTTTAGGGGGTGAGGGGACAGAACGAAAGGTGGTTGGGGAATGCAGAGCATTTGCTCCATTGCAGGGTGAAGACATCATGTTCCTTCTTTGGGATTGGGTGGCCGGTACGCCTGTGCTGGATTTGTTTTTCTACTTCATCTGACTCTGTTCATTCCAAAGCTACTCGATGTCTTCCCCAGGTATAACTTTTCTGCTAGAGGCACATCCTAACAAAGTTGCATTCCTGCCAGGGCTAATGACAATCTTTTACCCTGATTCCAATAAAAACAGCCTCACTCCCACCAGATTGTGGCCAGGGGAGTAGAGTAGGTTCAGTTTTGAGCTTTGTTCTTTTATTAATCTCCTAGCCTTGCTAGGACCTGGAAGATGAGTTAGTGGGATTGAGAAGAAGCAGGAATTCCAATTCAATGACAGTCACTTCTGGAGCACTTACTGTATGCCAGTTGTATGTGCAGCATGTTTTCATATGTAAAATTGTTTCAAAAAGCTGGGTCTTCAGCTGGGCGCGGTGGCTCACGCCTGTAATCCCAGCACTTTGGGAGGCTGAGGCAGGTGGATCACAAGGTCAGGAGTTCAAGACCAGCCTGGCCAAGATGGTGAAACCCCGTCTGTACTAAAAATACAAAAAAATTAGCCAGGTGTGGTGGCATGTGCCTGTAATCCCAGCTACTCCGGAGGCTGAGACAGAGAATTGCTTAAATCTGGAGGTGCGGAGCTTGCAGTGAGCCGGGATCGCGCCGCTGCACTTCAGCCTGGGTGACAGAGCGAGACTCCGTCTCAAAAAAAAAAAAAAAAAAGCTGGGTCTTGATTGTGTCACCCCTCTTTTGCAGACCAGAAGTGCAAGGCTCCATTTTAAAATTTTATTTATTCCACAAAAAATTGTTATTTTTTTGTGTTATTTTTGTGACATACTTCTTATGTTTCAGGCATAGTGCCAGCTGTTAACAGTTATAGTGAGAAAAGGGACAGACACAATTTTTGCCCTTATAGGGCTTATAGTCGGTGGTGATGCCACAGGGAGGGCATGGAGAGGTGAGGATGGCATGTGTTTTCTTCCTACAATCTCCATCAGAACCCCCATTCATTTCTGTGTTCAGTTGACATTTCTCAACCTTAGCAAGTATTAAGCAATGGAAGCAAAGGCCCCCCTACCCAAACAGATTATTTCCTTCCACCTGGGTAGAAATTCTGGACTGCTACCATTTATAGTCAAGTTCGGGAGATAGACATTAAACAAATAGTTGATCAAAGAATCACTTAATTACAGTTAACATCAGCAGTGCATACAAAGTACAGAGAGCAAAGGAGCTGGGCACAGCCTGAGGCCCTCAAGAAGGTTTCCCAGAGCTCAGATCTGCAGAATTCAGACTTAGCCAGGCTGAGCTCAGTGGTAGAAGGCCCAGAACCAGGAAAGAGCCTTGGGGACCCTAGTCCTTTGAGGAAGAGACGATGTGTCAGAACAAGAGGTTCGAACTCTGGCCTGGCACTACCTCCTAAGCTTTCTGGTTCAGCGTTTCAGCTATTTCAGCTTTGGGCTGGACAGCTTGAAAGACAGATGGACAGACACTGCCTACAGATTGCTAGGGTTAAATCCTGCCCTTACATGCTCCATAGTCTCAGACAAGTTATTCAAACTTTATGTGCCTCAGTTGAAAACTGATAGTAGTACTTACCACAAAGGGTTGAGCGGAGCTTGAATGGGGTATTGAATATAAGGCACTTAGAACAGTGCCCAAGCCAGGCTCGCCTGTAATCCCAGTGCTTTGGGAGGCAGGAGGGTCACCTGAGCCAAGGAGTTCAAGACCAGCCTGGGCAGCATAAGGAGACTCCCCCTCATCTCTACAGAAAGAAAAAAAAAAAGCTGGGTGTAGTGGTACACGTCCGTGGCCCCAGCTACTTAGGAGGCTAAGGTGGGAGGATAGCTTGAGCCAGGGAGGTTGGGGCTGCAGTAAGCCGTGATTGAGCTAATACATATTAGATGATTATTCAACATATGCAACTGTTTTGATGCAAAGAATTAGTTAGAATTTCAACAGAAGCTCATTTATCTGGGTGCATCAAGAACTCAGAAAAACAATCTAAAAATTTTTTTAAAGTCTGTATTAATAAAAAGTTAAAACAGTTATACTGCAGTTGTCATCAATGTTTTAACTAGAACAGTTTTTGCAGGACAAAAGCATTTTGAGGCCGGGCACGATGGCTCACGCCTGTAATCCCAACATTCTGGGAGGCTGAGGCTGGCAGATTGCCTGAGTCCCGGAGTTCAAGAACAGCCTGGGCAACATGGTGAACCCCTGTCTCTACTAAAAATACAAAAAATTAGTCAGGCATGGTGGCGCGTGCCTGTAGTCCCAGCTACTTGGGAAGTGGAGGTGGGAGAATCACCTGAGCTCGGGAAGTCTAGGCTGCAATGAGCCAAAATGGCACCATTGCACTCCAGCCTGGGTGACAAAGTGAGATCCTGTCTCAAAAAAAAAAGTGTTTTTAATTGTGTGGTTGGCTACCTTAAATAGTTGACCAAAGGGTTGATTTTAACCAAGATCAACCCTTGTTTGAAGAGTTTCAGTGGTAGCAGGTAGTGTGATATAATGCTGAATGTATATGCTGTTGGTTCTCTTGAATCTGTATATGGGGGGGACATGTTAAGCACTTGGTGACTTGGCATAATTCTTAATCTCTTCAGGCCTTGACTGTAGGAAGAGAATATACATAGCATCTACTTAGAGGGTTGCTGTAAGCACTAAATGGCATGATGCTTTTCAAGTAACTTAGCTCAGAGCCAGGTGCATAGCTATTTTTGTGGTCTTTTAGTTGTTTTGTGTAACGGAGATTTTAAAGATTTTAACTTGGCTATGATAACACAGGTCACTAGTTTCCTTTTCCCTGCCCTTCTTCCAAGACCCCTGGTTTTCATTCATGAATTTCTATGGCACAGTTCAAATTTGCATTTGTTGAAATTCACATTTAAATGCAAGCACACTGTCCATTTCAGATGTGAGAGCTAAATCCAGAACAGCCATTGTGAGCAGGGAATATGAAGAATAAAAAAAAAGACAAAAAAAACCACAACCCACCAGTGGCCAGGAGTAACCCCCTTAGTCCTTGCTTGAAAATCACAGAAATTCCCTGGTAACCCTGAACACTCAGATGTGACAGTGGTTGGCAAGCTCTGGCTCTGGGAACTCCATAAACGGACTTGGCCCAGGGTACTGCCACTTAGTTTGTTTAGAGATCTTAGGCAAGTTACTGATCACTTAGAGCCTCAATCTTATTTATGTAATGGGCATAATGATTCCAACTCCATAGGGTGGTTCAGTAAACACCTCATAAGTGTCTGTGTCCTTTATATAAAAGAACGGGACCCTCAGGAGAAGCACAGGGATAAGGAATGCCCATCTGGACGCATCTGGGTCAGCGACTTTGTGGAGGCCTGATCTTGGCTTTCACACTGCGTGGGAGGGATGGGGGCTGGGCCTGTCTTTCTGACTTGACATTTGTGCTTTGGGCCACCTTTACTACTCTGGCCTCCATTCATGCCACTTCATTTGGTCATTCATTCATTCAACCAATATTTAAGCCCGTTCTAGTTACCAGGCACCGTGCTAGACCCCAAGGACACAATAATGAATGAGTTAGAGGAATCCC
The DNA here is from genome assembly GCF_028885655.2 of Pongo abelii. Classification (NCBI taxonomy): domain Eukaryota; kingdom Metazoa; phylum Chordata; class Mammalia; order Primates; family Hominidae; genus Pongo; species Pongo abelii. The sequence goes on from NC_071989.2 coordinate 150,697,248, forward strand.
TTGCTCTCAAATAGCTTAGTCTAATGAGGGGAGCATATAAAATTTAAACCTCCACTGAGCGCGGTGCCTCACTCACGCTTGTAATCCCAGCACTTTGGGAAGCCAAGGTGGGCGGATCACCTGAGGTCGGGAGTTTCAGACCAGCCTGCCCATCCCTTGAGACACGACTCATGGGATGAATCTCAGTTTGTGTAGTGATTAAGTGCACAAGTCTTGGAGTCAGCTAGGCCTGAGTTAGATTCTCACTCATCTCCTCTACCTATCTACTACCTCTGTGACTTCAGGCAAGTCACCCAATGTCACTAAGCTTCAGGTCCTTTATCTATCAAATAGTGTAAATACGGGAGCGCTCATCTCATTGGGTCTTCCACCCATTCCTTTATTTGAGAAATGTTTATGGAATGCCTGCTGGGCTCTGTTTCGGGCACTGAGAATTCAGAAGTGAACAAGACAGATAAGGCTTTGCTCTCATGGAATGTACATTCTAGTTAGGGGAGAGGGATGGTAGTTAAATCATTAAGATCATTTCAGATAGTGATACATGCTCTGGAGGTATCAGGGGGCTGTGGTCAAGCAATGAGGTGAGGGTGGTAGGGAAATCAGGCAGGTGATGCCTGAGCTGAGACTCAAGTGAAGGAACAGTGCTTTACACAGAAGGGCTAGCTGGTGCAAGGGCCTGAGGCAGAAACAAGCGTGGTGTATGTAAAGAGCAGAAGGAAGGTTGATTTTGTTGGAGCTAACTAGCCAAGGGAGAGGGCTGTTTGAGAAAGGCAGTAGAAATAGGCAGAGCCAGGTCATAGGGCCTTGAAGGCCATGGTTAATAGTTGCATTTTAAGATTGATGAAAAATCACTGAATGGTTTTCGGTAGGGGACCAATATGAGCTGATTTCCACAAAGGTTTAAAAGAGATTATATATATATAAAATGAATAACTTAGCACAGAGCCTGGCACAGAGTGATGTTCAGTATATGTTAGTTGCTGCTATTGTTATTATTATTATTATTTTATTTTTTTTGACACTGAGTCTTGCTCTGTCACCCAGGCTGGAGTGCAGTCACTATAACACCTCTGCCTCCCTGGTTCAAGCGATTCTCCCACCTCAGCCTCCTGAATGGCTGGGACTACAGGCACGTGCCACCACACACGCCCAGCTAATTTTTTGTATTTTTAGTAGAGACGGGGGTTTCACCGTGTTAGCCAGGATGGTCTCGATCTCCTGACCTTGTGATCTGCCCGCCTCGGCCTCCCAAAGTGCTGGGATTACAGGTGTGAGCCACCGTGCCTGGCCTACTGTTATTATTGTTATTATCGATGCCCTTAAAGAGCCTAAAAATCTTTATCCTCTTTAAGGATAGGAAGCCAAGGCATAGTCATTACCATCCACGTGTAAAGTCAATCAAATCAGAGAACAGGATGCAGATTTTGTTAATCGAAGGAAATGCTTTGGTCCTTTTCCCCAAGTGTGAATTTTAAAGCAGAGGGTTTTCTCTATGGTTAGCAATCATCTGGAACCAACTAAACTCCTTCAGCCCCACTTTGCCAAAATGCCTGGAATTCAGCCACTTAGGTGCCATTGCCTATGGCCCCAGCCACCATTTAGGACCCTTGGAAAGGTTCCTGATTGATTGTTCAATCCAGCTGCCTTTGCTCTGGGTCTGACGGGCCCAGATGGGGAGAGGCTCCCTGTCCTCCACTTTGAGTGCCCACCAGGTTTGCTGGGATGCCTGGCCAATCTGCCATCGCTGACTTGGAGGTTCTCCCACCAAGTTCATGTCATTAAAAGCCCAGGGGCTGTTTTGATGTTTCAGAGAGGCCCTTGAAGGAAGCTGCCCTTAATTCTCTCTGACCCAGAGAAATGGAAAGTGAGTAATATGTGAATGGGCTGGGCACAGTGGCTCACACCTGCAATCCCAGAACTTTGTGAGGCCTAGGTGGGAAGATCGCTTAAGTCCAGGGGTTCAAAACCAGCCTGGACAATATAGCAAGACCTTGTTTCTACAAAATAAATGTAAATTTAAAAATATATATGTGAATGAATGAGTGCAAGCTGTGTAATGAAACTGGGAAAAGCTTCTTGGGGTATATAGTATTTGTTTCTGGACAAAGTGCTTTACACCTGGTGAGGATTTTTCATTCCTTCATTCATCAGTATTTACTGAGCTTCTGCTAGGTGCCAGCCACTGTATAGCAGTGAGCAAAAAGGGTGCCATTCTCACCCTCATGGAGCTTCCAATTTAGTAGGACGTACATGCATCAAATAATTGCACAAATATGGTCAGGTGTGGTGGTTCACACCGCTAACCCTAGCACTTTGGGACCAGCCTGGGCAACATAGCAAGACCCCATCTCTACAAAAAATTAAAAAATTAGCCAGGTGTGGTGGTGTGCGCCTGTAGTCCCACCTACTTGGGAGGCTGAAGCAGGAGGATCCCTTGAGCCCAGGAATTCATGGCTGCAGGGAACCGTGATTGTACTACTGCACTCCAGCCTGGGTGACAGAGCAAGACCTTGTCTCTAAAAAAAAGAAAAATTAATTGCATAAATATAAGTAGAAAATGACAACAGCAGTAAGTCTTCTGCAGGAGAGGCAGTAATGTTCTAAAGGTATATAATGAAGACAGAGTTTGGAAAAGTTTCTCTAGTAAGCGACATTTCAGGTCAGAGCTAAAAGATGAGTGGTGTTAAGCGGGGTTTGGAAAGTGGAGTGAGAAATATTCCAGGCAGAAGACAGCATATGCAAAGGTCTTGAGGCTGGAGGGATCACGGTGAATCCAAGGAAATGCAAAAAGACCAGTGTGACTATGGGGCTGAAAATGAGGTGGACCCTGATCTCAGGAAGAGCTAGAAATATGGGGGGGACAGGGCCCATGCTGAGGACAGATCACAAAAGGCTTTGAAGGCTCTCTCAGGGATCTGCACTTTTATGCTTCTTAAAGACAATGGGATACTATTAAAGAACTTGAAGCTGTGGATATGTGTGTAAGTATTTGTGTTAGGGGGTGACAAGATCTAATTTGCATTTTGAAAAGCTCATTCTGGCCACCCATTGCAAGGACCACAATGGGTTCTGGTAACTGCCCATCCCCACGCTGCCCCTTCGGTTCTAGGAGACAGTGGAACCCTGTTGTTCCTGGTTCCAGGGTGCTGCACCATCCCTGTAGTTTCCCTACACTCTGCAAAGTATGTCTATTATGTTTGCAAAGAGTTTCTTTATCAAATAACCTCTCCTCAAATGACCAAATTTGTTCTGCTTGACTTTATGGAGAAATTATATAGGCTGGAAAAAAGCAGGAGGAAAGTTTAGCAGTCATTTACCCTAACTCCTTTGTTTTGCTTGTGATACACATGTATTACTGGATTTTGTTTCCTAGCAAGTTGGACAAGCTTTGTCTTTTCACTGTTTTCGCTACACTGGATAAGCTTCTTGGGGTATGTAGTGGAGTACATTTCAGATTGCTTGCATTAATATGAGTATTGAAAATTATTAAATTAGTCAGATTTCCTTCTATCTTATTTTCTTCTCTTTGTCCTGGTTTTATTTTTGTGTTTCTTTCTACTTTCCTGTCTTCTTATGGATTGGGCTTTTTTTTTTTTTTTTTTTAATCATCTCTTTTTTTCCCATTGATTGCCTAGGAAGTTACAGTCTCTCCATCTCTTCTTTTAGTGGATCCTCTAGATATTTAAAAAGTTAATCACAGGCCGGGCATGGTGGTGGCTCACACCTGTAATCCCAGCACTTTAAGAGGCCGAGGTGGGTAGATCACTTGAGGTCAGGAGTTTGAGACCAGCCTGGCCAACCTAGTGAAACCCTGTCTCTACTAAAAATACAGAAATTAGCCGGGCGTGGTGGCGGGCACCTGTAGTCCCAGCTACTCGGAAGGCTGAGACAGGAAAATCACTTGAACCTGGGAGGTGGAGGTTGCAGTGAGCCCAGATCATGCCACTGCACTTCAGCCTGGGTGACAGAGTAAGACCCTGTCTGAAAAAAAAAAAGTTAATCACAGTTTCTATCCTCCTGAAGAATACAAGGACCTGGCCAGGTGCGGTGGCTCATGCCTGTAATCTCAGCACTTTGGGAGGCCCAGAAGGGTAGATCACCTGAAGTCAGGACTTCAAGACCAGCCTGGCCAACATGCTGAACCCCCCGTCTCTACTAAAAATACAAAAATTAGCTGGGTGTGGTGGCGCGTGCCTGTAATCTCAGCTACTTGGGAAGCTGAGGCAGGAGAATGGCTTGAGCCCAGGAGGCGGAGGTTGCAGTGAGCTGAGATCGCACCACTGCACTCCAGCCTGAGTGACAGAGCGAGACTCCATCACCCCCAAGAAAAAAAAACAATAAAACCTGAATATAAGGATCTTAAATTGCATTAACTTCAATCTCTGCCCTCTCCCTTTACCTCAACACATATACACGTTTATATTCTGTAGTCCGGTGCTTTCATTCTTTTTTTTCTTCCCTTAGGCCAGATTAGACAGTTTTATTGTTTCTTTATACAGTCAAATGTTGCTCACATTGACCCACAGAACTACCAATCTCCTTTTTCACTGTTCCTTGTTAGAAGACCATATGTCTAAGATTGACTTCCTTCTGCCTGAAATTCATTCTTTAGAATTTCCTTTAGTAAGAGTCTGTTGGTAGTAAATTCTGTCAGTTTTTATTGGGTTGAAAATGGCTTTATTTCATCTTCATATTTGAATTCTTGAGTAGAATTCTTGGTCGCTAGTTGTTTGGCAGCACAATGAGGAAAATACCATTCTGCTGAATTCCAGCTTCCATTGTGCCTACTAAGAAGTATGTAGTGAGTCTGACTGTATCTTTTTAAAAATTGATCTGGGCTGGGCACGGTGGCTCACGCCTGTCATCCCAGCACTTTGCGAGGCTGAGGTAGGAGGATTGCTCGGGTCCAGGAGTTTGAGACCAGCCTGGACGACCTGGCGAAACCCCATCTCTACAAAAAATACCAAAATTAGGCCGGGCGCGGTGGCTCACGCCTGTAATCCCAGCACTTTGGGAGGCCGAGGCAGGCAGATCACGAGGTCAGGAGATCGAGACAATCCTGGCTAACACAGTGAAACCCCGTCTCTACTAAAAATACAAAAAAATTAGCCGGGCGGGGTGCGGCGCCTGTAGTCCCAGCTACTCGGGAGGCTGAGGCAGGAGAATGGCGTGAATCCGGGAGGCGGAGCTTGCAGTGAGCCGAGCGCCACTGCAGTCCAGCCTGGGCGACAGAGCAAGACTCCGTCTCAAAAAAAAAAAAAAAAAAAAAAATTAGCCGGGTGTGGAGGCTCTTGCCTGTAGTCTCAGCTGCTCAGGAGGCTGAGGCAGAAAGGATCGCTTGAGCCCAGGAGGCAGAGGTTGCGGTAAGCTGAGATCACGCCACTACGCTCTAACCTGGTTGACAGAGTGAGACTCCATCTCAAAAAAATAAAATAAAAATAAAAATTCATCTGGGCTAAGCACAGTGGCACACGGCTGTGATCCTAGCACTTTGGGAGGCCAAGGCAGGATTGCTTGAGCCTAGGGGTTCTAGACCAGCCTGGGCAGCATAGCAAGACCCTGTTTCTACAAAAAATAAAAATTGGCCGGGCGCAGTGGCTCACGCCTGTAATCCCAGCACTTTGGGAGGCCGAGGCGGGCGGATCACGAGGTCAGGAGATCGAGACCATCCTGGCTAACACGGTGAAACCCCGTCTCTACTAAAAATACAAAAAAAAAAATAGCCGGGCGCGGTGGCAGTCACATGTAGCCCTAGTTACTTGGGAGGCTGAGGCAGGAGAATGGCTGAACCCGGGAGGCAGAGCTTGCAGTGAGCCGAGATCGCGCCACTGCACTCCAGCCTGGGCGACAGAGCAAGACTCCATTTCAAAAAAAATAATAAAAATAAATTTAAAAAATAAAAAATGAATAAGTAAATAAATAAAATAAAAATCAACTGGGCATAGTGGGATGCATCTGTGGTCCCAACTACTCAAGCGGCTGAGGTGGGCCAGGCACGGTGGCTCACGCCTGTGATCCCAGAACATTGGCAGGCTGAGGTGGGCAGATCACCTGAGGTCAGGAGTTCGAGACCAGCCTGGCCAACATGGTGAAACCCCATCTCTACTAAAAATATAAAAATTAGCTGGGCGTGGTGGTGGGTGCCTGTAATCCCAGCTACTCAGGAGGCTGAGGCAGGAGAATCACTTGAACCCAGGAGGCAGAGGTTCCGGTGAGCTGAGATCATGCCAGTGCACTCCAGCCTGGGCAATAGAACCAGACTCTGTCCAAAAAAAAAAGAAAAGAGGTTGAGGTGGGAGGATTCCTAGAGCCCAGGAGTTTGAGGCTGCAGTGAACTGTGATCCTATCACTGCAGTCCAGCCTGAGAGACAAAGCAAGATCTTTTTTTTTTTTTTTGTATTTTTAGTAGAGACGGGGTTTCACTGTGTTGGCCAGGATGGTCTCGATCTCCTGACCTCGTGATCCGCCTGCCTCGGCCTCCCAAAGTGCTGGGATTACAGGCGTGAGCCACCACGCCCGGCCAAAGCAAGATCTTATCTAAAAAAAAAAAAAAACAAAGAAAACAAAAGTGATGTGTATTTGTCCCAGGCCCTCTGCTGTTTCACTGTAATATATCTAGACGTGAATTTTTTTTTCTTTATCCTGGACCCCTGGAATTTCTGGACCCAGAGCTTGGTGTTTTACAACAATTTGTAAAAATTCTCAAGACTATAACTAGTGTGAACCTAGGGCACAAAATTTAAGGATGTGCTCATTATGGAGCTTGTGTAAATATAAGGCTGGCCCTGAGAGTGAGTGTCTACATTAAATTTTGTAGTCTACACATATCACGTACCTCACTCTAGTCTCTGTCCTGTTCTATATAAATACTTCCTCTTCCTCATTCTTTTCTTTATTAAATACAAATACGTATTGGAACTCTCGTTTTATCTTCCAATGTCACATATGTTGCTCTTTGTATTTTTTTAATCTCTTTGTATCTGTGGGTCACATTCTAGATTTCTGCAGATCCATCTTCCAGTAAATGAATTCTGCCTTTAACAGTGTTTAGGCTGGGCCTGGTGGCTCACCCTGTAATCCTAGCACTTTGGGAAGCTGAGGCAGGAGGATTGCTTGAGCTCGGGAGTTCAAGACCAGCTTGAGCAACATAGCGAGACCCCCGTCTCTACAAAAAAATTAAAAAATTAACTGGTCATGGTGGCAAGCACTTGTGGTTCCAGCTACTCAGGAGGCTGAGATGGGAGGATTGCTTGAGCCTGGGAGGTAAGGCTGCAGCAAGCCATGGTCACACCACTGCACTCCAGCCTGGGCAACAACAGAGTAAGACCTTGTTTCAAAAAAACAAAAACAAAAAGTGTTGTTAGTCTGCTATTTAAACCACACTAGGTTTTTTTGTTTTGTTTTGTTTTTTCCAAATTGGCTTAGTTGTTTTACAGCCTTTCGCTCCTGGCTCATGTATTTAAGCCTCACATTTACTTCTTGAAATATAGTAAATATAACTATTTATATTCTGTGCTTGATCATTTCTATATCTCATATTTTTGTGGGTCTGATGATGCTGTCTATTGTTTTTTGTTGGTTCTCGCTCATGGTGCCTTATTTCCTGTGTGTTTTGTGATTTTAACTTTAAGCTCAAGTTTCTTGAAACTTTGTGGGCATTTCTTTGAGGTATGGGTTGAAATCGGTGATCTTGGCTCACCGCAACCTCCACCTTCCGGGTTCAAGAGATTCGTGTGCCTCAGCCTCCTGACTAGCTGCGATTACAGGGGTGTGCCACCATGCCTGACTAATTTTTTTTTTTTTTTTTTGAGACAGATTCTTGCTCTGTCACCCAGGCTAGAGTGCAATGGCATAATTTCAGCTCACTGCAACCTCCGCTTCCCAAGTTCAAGCGATTCTCCTGCCTCAGCCTCCCAAGTAGCTGGGATTATAGGCATGTGCCATCACGCCCAGCTAATTTTTGTATTTTTAGTAAAGACGGGGTTTCACCATGTTGTCCAGGCTGTCTCAAACTCCTGACCTCATGATCCACCTGCCTCGGCCTCCCAAAGTGCTGGGATTACAGGCATGACCCATTGTAATTTTTGTATTTTTTAGTAGAGACAGGGTTTCACCATGTTGGCCAGGCTGGTCTCGAACTCCTGACCTCAAGTGATCCACCCACCTTGGCCTATATTTACTTTTAACAGCTATATTTACTGGGGTTTATTCCTATTAGGAACTCCTACTAGCCACAGTGGCTCACACCTATAATCCCAGCACTTTGGGAAGCCTGAGGCAGGAGGATTGCTTGAGCCCAGTACTTCATGACCAGCCTGGGCAGCAGAGCTCCTTGTTCAAGGAACTTTATCTCCTGTCCCCCTCACCTCCTATGTTAATCAAAATGGAAGCTTCAAGTCATCAAGTTGTAGCAGACATCCTCAATCTAAAGCTGTCTTGTGCACTCACTTATGCTTCAGAATTCCCTTTTTCATTTCTTTTGTTGGTCTCTGAATATTCCTTACTTTTCTGCCAGTTCAGCAATGCATTTTTGAAGGAAAAAAAAAGAGATTTCATTCAATGTTTGTCTGTGTGTGTTTTTTTTTAATCAGAAGGCCATCTGATAGTATGGCTACCATACTCTCAGAAACTGAACAAATTCCTTTACATTTTTGCAGAGAGAAAGAGGAGTAGAATGATGTAGTATAAGAGTTTTGAGGCTGGGCATGGTGGCTCATGCCTGTAATCCCAGCACTTTCGGAGGCCAAGGCAGGCAGATCACCTGAGGTCAGGAGTTCAAGACCAGCCTGCCAACAGGGAGAAACCCTGTCTTTACTAAAAATACAAAAATTAGCTGGGCGTGGTGGCACGCGCCTGTAATCCCAGTTACTTGGGAGGCTGAGGCAGGAGAATCGCTTGAACCTGGGAGGCAGAGGTTGCAGTGAGCTGAGATCATGTCTCTGTACTTCAGCCTGGATGACAGAGTGAGACTTCGTCTCAAAAAAAAAAAAAAAATTTTAGGCTAGACCATACTGGGTTCAAATCCACATTTAATACTAGGGCTGCCATAACAAAGTACCACAGGCGGGGTGGCTTAAACAACAGAAATGTATTTTCTCTCAATTCTGGAGGCAAGAAGTCTGAGATGAAGGTGTTGACAGGATTGATGTCTTTTGAGACTGCACTTCTTGGCTTGGGGATGGCTGTCTTCTCCCTGTGTCTTCACATGGACTCCCCTTGCTCTGTGTCCTAATTTTCTCTTGTTACTGTTAGGACACTAGTCATATTGGGCTCACCCTGGTGACCTCATTTTAACATAGTTACTTCTTTAAAGATCTATCTCCAAATATGGTCCTATTCTGAGTTGGTGGAGGCTAGAACTTCAACATATTAATTGGGTGGAATGCAGTTCAGCTCATAACAGGAGACAAGAAGCAGAAACTGAGAGGGAAGTGGGGAGGATGACAAAAAGGGGTATCCCGCAGTGGCTCACGCCTGTAATCCCAGCACTTTGGGAGGCTGAGGTGGGCAGATCATGAGGTCAGGAGTTCAAGACCAGCCTGGCCAACATAGTGAAACCCCGTCTTTACTGAAAATACAAAGAATTAGCTGGGTGTGGTGGCGGGTGCCTGTAATCCCAGCTGCTCGGGAGGCTGAGGCAGGAGAATTGCTTGAACTAGGGAGGCAGAGGTTGCAGTGAGCCGAGATTGCACCATTGCCCTCCAGCCTGGGCGACAGTGCGAGAATCTGTCTCAAAAAAAAAAAAAAAAAAAAAAGTGGGAGTCCCTCAGAGAAACTGAAGGAGGAGAAAGGTGCTAGGAGAGGGATATCAAGTGTTCAGTGTTGTAGAGAGGTTGTGAGGGGTAAGAATGGAGGAAAGAGGGGCTTAGCAATGGGCACTCCCTGAGGATTACCTACGAGGAAGCCCTCCCAGCAGAGGCAGAGGCCAGGCCAGCGTGGTGAGGAGCACAGGGGAGGCCGAAGTCGAAGTAGGAGATACTCTGTAGAGGTTCACTGAGTGAATACAATGCACTTCTTTTCCTCACTCCTCTAATATTCCATGGCTCTGGGACTTGGTTTCTCCTTAGAAACTCTGAGGTGAAGGCTGCATTCTAGGACCCTGACCCTGAACTTACTATTCATCATATGCAACTGGGTCTTGAGGATGAGCCAGGAAGAATAGAATATCTTTTCTCCTGGGAAGCCAGAGAGAGAGAGAGAGGGAAAAGAAGGGGGAGGAGGAGGAGGAGGAGGAGGAGGGAGGCAAAGAAGAAACAACTGAGAGAAAAACAAACCAAACCACATTGTCACTAATCTGCCACAGCCCTAAAGAAAAGCATGGCGTGACACAGGAAGTTAGAGAGGCCTTGGGGGCCATTTTGCAATTTTCCTGTCTGCCCTCTAGAAAGAAAGAGGTTGTTCATTCAGTCATTTATTAAAAAAAAAAAATTCTAATTAAGCACCTACTCTAAGTTGTATGCTAGGCTAGGCCAGAGGGAAACATCAGTGAGGCAAATATCAAATATTTATTGACTGCTTTTGTAACACCATGTCCTGTGCTAAGCACTTGGTGTACATCCTGCTCTCAAGGACAGTCTAAGACGGGGGCTGTTGGTGTGGCTTTTATACCAATGGGGAAATGGGCTAACTGAAGCTTAGGATGGTTCAGAAACTCACTGCAGGTCACAGAGTGATCAGTAAGCCAGTTGGACACAGCCCAGGGGCACCTTTTCCAGCTGTGTTTTCACCCAGGCCCCTAAGACTTCTCCCAGGGCACAGTCAGTCACTGCTTGGAGTTGTGGATGAGTCAGGATGAGCTGGGGATAAGCAGTCCCAGTTCCTGCCTGCCCATCCTGTCCTTGGCCTGAGAAAGGACAGGCACTGAGGACGGATGTGGGCCGGGACAATAGTGCCGCGTCACTGCTGATGACAGGCCTGTGTTCACCTCTTCCCAGCCACCGCCTGAAGTCCATTTCAGCTACTGTCCTTGCTGTCACACACACCCATCCCAGCACCACTGAAAACACCTGGGATTGTGTCTCAAGAACCAAAAACGCGTTTCGTTCCTTCTCTGGGGTTTCCTCAAGGGTACTTGAGAGTGCAACCGGTTTCTGAAATTCGATTCCCAAATGCCCAGGATTTCTCCTGTGGTTCCAGAGAAAGGGAGATATGTGGCTTCTGTGAACACCTATTGAGTGGGATCATGAGGAAGCATCCCATGACCTTTCTTCTATTTTGAGATGAGGACGTAGGTGGCTGTGCTGCTGACCAGTGAGTGAGTCAGTGGGCCCAGGGACTGAACACTGTGTATAGGTGGAGAACTCGGGAGGTAGAACCACATTTAAAGAAATGCTTCTGGTCATTCTGGTCTAATTTGGCAATCAAATAATTTTAAAACTGAAGGAGTCCACAGAAATTTGTATACAAGAATGTTTATCGTAATGTTTTAGTAGTAACAACCTAAGTGTCCACCTGTAGGGGATGGAGGAAATCAACAATGGCTGATCTCTACAAAGGAAAGCTATGTTGTCATTAAGCAGTGTGTGGTGGATCTATTAGGTGTGGATACAAAAAGGTGTTCAAGACTGTTAAGAGAACAAAGCAAGACACAGAACAGTGCATATGTGTATATGCAGAAGTGTGTATATGCTTCTGTGTAGCCATGGGTGATTTCTGGAAATGCACATGAGAAACTGCTAACTTGAATTGACTTACTTCCAGAGTAGGAATGGGGGTTTGGGTGGGGAGTGAGACATTTACTCTTCACTTTACACTCTTCTGTACTTTTACATTTTTTAAAGTAATGAGTATCTATTGCTTTTATAATACAATATAATAATAAAGTAGAAGAAAGAAAGGCTTAAGAAGGCTCGCAAACCAAAGGTACCAAAACAATTCAGCATAGCATCCAGGAGTGCTGGGGGCAGGAGGAATGATGAAGTGGGGTCCGAGATGAACTTGCATGTTGGAAACTGTCCCTAGCCAGTGCTTGCAGAGCTATACTTTGAACAATCAAGAGTGGTCACAGAGGCAGGGACTGGCAGGAAATCACTATTTGCAAGGCTGATCAGTGACAGAAAGAATAAAACAAAGTCAAGGCCAAAGTTCAGCTCCAAAAACAGGGACTGAATTGTCTATTATAATAATAGCCAAGGCCAGGTGCCGTGGCTCATGCCTGTAATCCCAGCACTTTGGGAGGCTGAGGTGGATGGATCACCTGAGGTCAGGAGTTTAAAGTTGGGGAGATCTGCTGGAAGTGTGAGAATCTCCAGGTGTGTGATCTTGGCTCACTGCAACCTCTGACTCCCGGGTTCAAGTGATACTCCTGACTCGGCCTCCCAAGTAGCTGGGACTACAGGTGTGCGCCACCACGCCCAGCTAATTTTTGTATTTTTAGTAGATATGGGGTTTCACCGTGTTGGCCAGGATGGTCTCGATCTCCTGACCTCGTGATATGCCCACCTCAGCCTCCCAAAGTGCTGGGATTATAGGCGTGAGCCACCACGCCTGGCTGATGAATTCAATTTTCATTCCAAACCCCCTTTCTTCCCAAGATGGTAAAGACTAGAACAAGAATTCATAAGAACTCTTTCTATGCTCCTAATGTCAAAGTGACATTTTTCCCCCTAAAGCAATCCTATTCTCTACCCTAAAGTCTGGAGCATGCACCAACTGGTAAGGGCATTTGTCAAACATTTTATCATAGATTGTATCTTCTAATAAAAAATACTATTGTGACCATTCATCTATTTATTTGTTCTATAAATATTTATTGAGTGGCACTATGGCTGTGAATTTTCAGCTGTCGTGCTCACAATTGAGTGGATGACACAGACAAGTTAACAGGTGGTAATGATATGACAAATGAGCATATGAAGAGGATAAGCACCAGGTGTTGTGTGATCTCCTAGGAGGCATATCCACCTAGCCTTGGAAGGAGAGGTGGCAGGAAGGGAAGTTTCCCAGATAAGAATAATGAAGTGTTAGCTACACCGGTATAAGGGTGAGGATGGGGATATGTGTTCAATTGCGGGGGGAAAAAAAACCCTTCTAGTTTAAAGACCTGGACACTGGATAGGCCTAGGCTTATCGAGGAACAGAGGTGGTGGTGTCAAGGAACAATTTATAATTTAGAGGCTGGGAATGGTAGGGGAGAGTGGGAAATAAAGAGTGGTTGATTAATGGAGACAAGTATATACTTGGAAGAAGTAAGACTTGGTGTTCAATAGATCAATAGGATGACTATAGCTAACATCAACCAATTGTACATTTCAAAATAGCTAGAAGAAAATAATCCAATGTTCTAAGCAAAAAGAAAATATCAGTATTTAAGATGATGGATATCCCAATTACCCTGACCTGATTATATGAATACATGAAATTATCACATGTACCCTGAAAATATGTACATTTATTAATGTAGCAACAACAAAAAAAGAAGCTAAAAAAATCTAGAATTTTATACCTAGCAAAACTATCAATCAGAATATGAAAACAGGGAGGGCGCAGTGGCTCACGTCTGTAATCTCAGCACTTTGGGAGGCCAAGACGGGCAGATCACCTGAGGTCAGGAGTTTGAGACCAGCCTAGCCAACATGGTGAAACCCCCGTCTCCACTAAAAATACAAAAATTAGCCAGGTGTGGTGATGCGTCCCTATAATCCCAGCTACTCGGAAGGCTGAGGCAGGAGAATTGCTTGAACCCTGGGGGCTGGAGGTTGCAGTGAGCCGATATTTACTTCTGTGTATCTCTTTCCAGGAAGCTAGTAGAAGATTTGTACCAACAAAACCAAGGAGTAAACAACTTGAGAATAACTGCGTGAGCTCAGGTAGGCAGGGGCTGGATCAAAAGTGTTGTATAGGCATAGTAAGGAGTTTGAACTCCATTAAATGCCAAAATTACTTAAAGTCATGATAGAATGATATTCTAGGCCAGGCGTGGTGGCTCACACCTGTAATCCCAGCACTTTGGGAGGCTGAGGTGGGCAGATCACCTGAGGTCAGCAGGTCGAGACTAGCCTGGCCAACATGGAGAAACCCCATCTCTACTAAAAATACAAAATTAGCCAGGCGTGGTGACGCATGCCTGTAATCCCAACTATTTGGGAGGCTGAGGCAGGAGAATTGCTTGAACCCAGGAGGCAGAGGTTGCAGTAAGCTGAGATCGCGTCACTGCACTCTAGCCTGGGCAACAAGAGTGAAACTCAGTCTCAAAAAAAAAAAAAAATGATATTCTAAAATTGTGATTTGTTTCCTAGGACCCCTTTTGAGCAACATTGTGATTGGCTTCAACCAGAAACAATAGTTTTAATCTCGTTTTCATATTTTGCATTCCTTTAAAATGCTTCTGCTGCTTTTTTAAAAGTCTAGAAGCCACTGTACTAGAAAGATCTTAAAATGTGTATAACACTAGTTACACAGCCTTCTGCAATTTGGCAGGGCCCCCAGAAAATCCTGGGATCAAGAGGTTATAGGAAGTTTAAGGTCTATGTAAGTGGTCATAGGTTTATGGAAGTTCCTGGAGCAATACACTGGGGAAGGCGTATGATAGGGAGGTGAAATTCTTACTGAATTTCAGCAAGACTCTATTGGTCATTCTTCCTTCAGGAGCAAAAGTGATCCCTATAACATTTCTACTAGAACAGCTCTGCTTACCACTTAATTGCTAAAGCTGCTTTTGACTTTCCAGACCGCCAGCAAATACATTTTAGAAATGCAAAATGAGGTGGGGGAAAGACAATATGGCTAACGTTCTTCTTCTGCTAAACGCTGCCACAGCTGGAATAAGGCAATATCTGTATAAATGTGTGTGTGTGTGTGTGTCTGTGTGTGTGTGTGTGTGTGTGTCTGTGTGTGTGTTCAGTGGGCTCAGAAGAAATTTATGGATATGTTATCTTCTAGCAAATCAGGGTTGAAGCCAGAGCAGGGATCCAGGTGTTCCTTAAATCTGAAGCCAAAGAAACTTTTTATTTATGGTTTCAGCAGACAGACATTTTCTTTCCAAAATCTGCATTGTAATCTGTATCTACAAGGATAAAAGATCCGCACACAAACCAAGCCCTGTGTTATGATGTTTACTGGTTTTGCTGCCCAAAAAGAGGGCATTCTCCAGTTCCCCATCAGCTGGGAGAAATCCTTCCCCCACCCTCTCTTGAACAAGTGCTTTCCCTCCCCACTAAGCAAGTGAATTTTAAATACTACTCTAAAGTTGTTGGCTGGTGACCCGGAAAATTCCTTTTGCTTTGTTATGCTGTTAATGGTCCATCAGTTTAAACCTCATATCCCCAGAAAGTTTCCTTCTCTTAACTAGATTGGAGAAGGAGGATGAAGTTAAAAAAAAAAAAAAAAGAATTGCTGTTTCAAAGGGCTTGGGGAAGATTCAAAGATGGTGTTGGGAAAATTGGATATCCATATGCAGAAAAATGAATGAAAAATGAAACTAGACCTCTGTCTTTCACCATACACAAAAATAGATTCAAACTGGATTAAAAACTTAAATGTAAGACCTGAAATTATGAAACTACTAGAAGAAAACGGAAAATGCTTCAGATCTGGGCAAAGATTTTATGGGTAAGACCTCAAAAGCACAGGCAACAAAAGCAAAAAGAGGCAAATGGGATCATATCAAACTAAAAAGGTTCTGCACAGCAAGGGAAGCAGTCATGAGTAAAGAGGTAATCTGCAGAATGAGAGAAAATATCTGCAAACTATTCATCTGACAAAGGGTTAGTATCTAGAATATACGAAGTACTTAATAACAAACCAAATAATCAGATTAAAAATGGGCTCATGATCTGAATACACATTTCTCAAAAGAAGACAGACAAATGGCTCATGCCTATAATAATCCCAGTACTTTGGGAGACCGAGGCAGGTGGACCACCTCAGGTCAGGAGTTCAAGACCAGCCTGGCCAACATGGCGAAACCCCGTCTCCACTAAAAATACAAAAATTAGCCAGGTGTGGTGGTGTGCACCTGTAATCCCAGTTACTTGTGAGGCTGAGACAGAGAATCACTTGAACCCAGGAGGCAGTGGCGCCAAGATTGCGCCACTGCACTCCAGCCTGTGCGACAAAGCAAGACTCCGTGTCAAAAAAAAAAAAAAAAAAGGCCGGGCGCGGTGGCTCACACCTGTAATCTCAGCACTTTGGGAGGCCAAGGCAGGTGGATCACAAGGTCAGGAGATCAAGACCATCCTGGCCAACATGGTGAAAGCCCGTCTCTACTAAAAAATACAAAAAATTAGCCAGGCGTGCATGGTGGCATGCACCTATAGTCCCAGGTACTCGGGAGGCTGAGGTAGGAGAATTGCCTGAACCCAGGAGTTGGTGGCTGCAGTGAGCTGAGATCATGCCACTGTAGTCTAGCCTGGCCATAGAGTGAGACTCTGTCTCAAGAAAAAAATAATAATAATAAAGAAAAAATGCTCAACATCACTAATCATCAGGGAAATGCAAATTAAAACCACAGTGAAAGCTGGGCTTGGTGGCTCATGCCCGTAATTCCAGAACTTTGGGAAGCTGAGGTGAGTGGATCACCTGGGGTCAGGGTTCAAGACCAGCCTGGCCAAGTGGCGAAAATCTTTCTCTATTAAAAATGCTAAAAATACAAAAATTACCAGGTATGGTGGCAGTCACCTGTAATCCCAGCTACTTGGGAGGTTGAGGCAAGGAGAATTGCTTGAATCTGGGAGGCGGAGATTGCAGTGGGCTAAGATCTTGCCACTGCACTCTATCCTGGGTGACAGAGCGAGACTCCGTCTCAAAAAAATAAAACCACAATGAAGTATCTTCTCTTCCAGTTCAAGTGACTGTTATCAAAAAGACAAAAAACAACAAATGCTAGCAAGGCTGAGTAGAAAAGGGAATTCTTATAAACAGCTGGCAGGAATGTAAACTGGTATAGCCATCATAGAGAATGATATGGAGGTTCCTTAAAAAACTACAAATAGAATTACCATGTGACCCAGCAATCTCACTGGAGTATTAATCCAAAGGAAAGGAAATCAGTACGTCAAAAAGGCATCTGTACTCCTATGTTAATTGCAGCATTATTCATAAGAGCTAAGATACAGAATCAGGCCAGGCATGGTGGCTCATGCCTGTAATCCCAGCACTTTGAGATGCCGAGGCAGGCGGATCACAAGGTCAGGAGATGGAGACCATCCTGGCTAACACGGTGAAACCCCGTCTTTACTGAAAATACAAAAAATTAGCCGGGCGCGGTGGCGGGCGCCTGTAGTCCCAGCTACTCAGGAGGCTGAGGCAGGAGAATGGCGTGAACCTGGGAGGCGGAGCTTGCAGTGAGCCCAGATGGTGCCACTGCACTCCAGCCTGGGCGCAAGAGTGAGACTCCATCTCAAAAAAAAAAAAAAAAAAAAAGATATGGAATCAACCTAAGTGTCCATCAAGGAATGAATGGATAAACAAAATGTGCTATAAATAAACAATGGAATACTATTCAGCCATAAAAAAAGAATGAAATCGTGTCATTTGTGGCAACATGGATAAGCTTGGAGGACATTAAGTGAAATAAGCCAGGCACAGAAATATCAATACCACATGTTCTCATTCATATGTGGGAGGTAAAAAAGTTGACTTCATACAAGCATTGAGTAGAAGAGTGGTTCTTAGAAGCTGGGAAGGGTAATGGGTAAAGGGAATAGAGAGAGGTTGGTTAATGGATAAAAAAATTACAGCTAGGCCGGGTGTGGTGGCTCATGCCTATAATTCCAGTACTTTGTGAGGGTGAGGTGGGTGGATCACTTGAGGTCAGGAGTTCAAGACCAACCTGACCAAAATGGTGAAACTCCTTCTCTACTAAAAACACAAAAATTAGCTGGGCACTGTGATGGGCGCCTGTAATCCCACCTACTCGGGAGGCTGAGGCAGGAGAATCGCTTGAACCTGGCAGGTGGAGGTTGCAGCGAGCTGAGATTATGCCACTGCACTCCAACCTGGGTGACAGAGTGAGACTCTGTCTCAAAAAAAAAAAAAAAAAAAAAAAAAATTACAGCTAGACGGGAGGAATAAGTCCTAGTGTTCTATAGCACTGTAGGGTGATAACAGTTAACAATTACTTATTATATATTTTCAAATAGCCAGAAGAGACAACTTTGAATGTTCCCAATACAAAGAAATGATAAATGTTTGAGGTGATGACTATGCTAATTACCCTGATTTGATTACACATTGTTTACATGTATCAATATATCACACTGTATCTATAAATATGTATAATTATGTCAATTAAAAATAAAATTAAAAAATGCAGTGAAGGAAATGGTTCTGTAACTACTGATGCAGAAATATTTAAATTAAGCAAAATAGATTGTAAATTAAATTTATTACAAAGCACAAAATAACTTTCAAACTCTTTGATTTGCCAAGTTTTGATAAGACTAGAAAGAACTTGGAATTCTGAATTGCAGTCTCAATAAGACAACTCTATTTTGTCATAGAAAAAGTAATTGAAAGAAGAATAGATAAAGAATAACAGCTTAGCTTTTTAACAGCTTAGTTCTTTCATCTTTGTTTGAATACAAAGGCCAAGGAAAATAGTCTACATGTTATTTTCAGGAAAATTTTCTGTATAATTATTGTTATTGAAGCATTAATTTTCTATTTTATGGTCAGGTTGCATGCCTTGGAAAGGATGTAGTATATGATGAAATTGCCCAAATCATTTGAATGATAATAAAAGTTAAAAAAATAAAGGTGACTAGGCTCCAGAAGAATGGAAGGAAAGAATTTCATCTATTTCAGTCTGTACAGCGGCTAGCACTAGGGCATATGTAAGTAGGTAAAAAGGGCCTTATTAAATGATTTTAGATGAAGGCGATAATTTTTTTTTTTTTTTTGAGACAGACACTCGCTCTGTCACCCAGGCTGGAGTGCAGTGGCATGATCTGGGCTCACTGCAAGCTCCGCCTCCCAGGTTCACGCCATTCTCCTGCCTCAGCCTCCAGAGTAGCTGGGACTACAGCTGCCCGCCACCACGCCCGGCTAATTTTTTGCATTTTTAGTAGAGATGGGGTTTCACTGTGTTAGCCAGGGTGGTCTCGATCTCCTGACCTTGTGATCCACCCGCCTCAGCCTCCCAAAGTGCTGGGATTACAGGCGTGAGCCACTGCGCCTGGCCTGAAGGTGATAATTTTTTAATGAAGTAATTGATCAACCACGTAGGATTTTGGTGGACACAGGTCTTCTGGAGCACCTATCATTCTGGAGGCCAAGATTCAGATTTCAATTTGAGATGTGTAAACTAGTAGGTATGTCAGTGTTGATGAGCCACTTAACTCAGTCACCTTCCTTATTCTTATTTGTAAGGTACAGTTTACCACCTTCTTGTTGTTAGTTATATACCACTTACCGCGTGTGCCAGGTTCAGAGCTAAGGGCTTTTCCTGTATTAGCTAATTTAATTCTCACCAACACCTCTGTAAGGTAAGTACTATTATTATAATATATTACATATTATACATTATATAATCCTATTATATAATAATTATGTCATAGTATTATATAATTATATATTAATATTAATATATTAGTTATATATTTTATATTATTTATATAATTATATAATTTATATAATTATATATTATATTTATATTAATTATATATTAATATATAATTAATATAATATGTATAATATATAATTAATATTAATATAATATACAATATATAATTATATATTATATTTATATTAATTGCATATTAATATAATACATAGTTATATAACAATTATATATTATATATTATATATTATGTATTATATAATATATATTATTATATTATATACTCTCTCTCTCATATATATATATACTTTTTTTTTTGAGACAGAATCTTGCTCTGTCACCCAGGCTGGAGTGCAGTGGTGTGATCTCAGCTCACTGCAACCTCTGCCTTCTGGGTTTGAGCGATTCTCCTGCCTCAGCCTCCCAAGTAGCTGGTGCCCGCCACCATGCCCTGCTATTTTGTGTATTTTTAGTAGAGACGGGGTTTCACCATGTTGGCCAGGCTGGTCTCCAACTCCTGACCTCAGGTGATCTGCCCGCCTTGGCCTCCCAAAATGCTGGGATTACAGCCATGAGCCACCGTGCCCGGTCTGTATTATGTTTATATATAGATATTATAATTATTTACATTATATAAATATTATCTATATTATATAAATATTACATATTATATAAGTAATATTATTCCCATTTCAGAGAAGAGGAAACTGAGGCTTAAAAAGGTAGTGAAGCTAGAAATCCCACGTGGGTTTTCTGTCTCCTTAGCTCATGCTCTGAACCATGCCATTATGCTGTTTATAAACAGCAAAGATCTAAAAAAACATAAATAAAAGGAAGCACAGAGTGGCCAAACAATTCCACCCTAGAGCATGACATTTCACCTTCTGCCAGTCGCTCAGGTCATATGTTTGCTGAGTTATCAGCTCCTAATTGGAGGGAACAGTTCTGCACATAACGTTGTAAGCAGACCTCCTACCCCTAGGCTTTCAGATTTTTGCAATAAGATCCTTACGACAAAGCGCTATTGTTTTCCTTCAGGGCTTGGACTGTCAGATTCCATTTCTAAGCTTCCAGAAGAGCAACACATAGACACTGGGGAAGTCAGAGCCTTTGAACTCCAATGCCATCCCCGTCACCCACCTCCACCACCAGCACCACCACCGAATGGCACTTTGGACAATTTTTCCCTCTCATGTGACTTTTGTCATTTCTTACGTCAGTTGGAGCCAGCACCTCTCAAATCCATCTTCTGAAACCCAGAAAATTGTGTGTAACACATGATGACTGAAAGGGAGTAGGCAGACCAGTTAAGAGCCTGCCACTGGAATGGAAGGCTGTGGGAGGGTGAGGGGATGGTGGACATCAACCGGGAAGAGCCGAAAGATGGCGTTACCAGGTATCTACCCTGCTACCCTGCATAGAATTCCCAGGACCCAGGGTGGGTTTTTATGCTTCCCCTTTTAATATTTATTTTTATTATTTGTCAGTAGAAGTGTCTTTATCTTAAAAAGTTAATACATTATTGTTGTCACCAATTTAAAGAATATGGAGATGAATAGAAAGTAAAAGTATAGATTTACACTACACACACCCCTTTACCACCCTCCCTCATGCCTCTGCCAGCCATCACTCCTAACCCTAACCCTTTGGAGTCTATCCTTCCAGATGGTTCTGGGTGGGTGGGGGTGTGTGTGTGTGTGTGTGTGTGTGTGTGTGTGTCGTTTACAAAAATATCAGTGAGAGAACCCTATTCTGCACCTTGTATATTACAAGCATCTTTCTGGTCTACCAGCTCTCTTATTATTAACAGCAGCACAGTGCCGCACTGTAGGAATGCATCATTTTCCTTTTCTTCTTATCTTTGGTTTCTCAGATCTTTTACTTTCCTAGGGAACCTGTCCCAGCTCATGCTTATACTCTCCCTGGGTCCTCCCTCAGGGAACTGCACAAATGGGAAGGTGGTCAAAGGTGAAAAGGGCATGGGGTGGCCCTAGAAGGGAGAGTGAGGAGGGTGGGGGAGTGTATCCTATCCTGGTCATTACTGGGGTACACAGGGAGTTCTTTTTCCTCCTCACCTTGCCAAATGTTTCCTCTGTCTGGCCAAGGCATACCTTTAACAATTTATGGGAATCATCTCTGAAAACGACCGAGAGGATTAGCACCAAGAAACATAAAAGTCTGTTTTGTTTGAGTTACAATCTCTCTTTTAAGACCTCCACTCTGGGCATCTAATCCAGTCCGCTGCCTCTGTCCAAGATGTATGGGCAGCCTGGGCTTATAGCACCCCATGCTCTTCTCTAGGTAGATACTCTGCCTTATTAACAACCCCATTAGGTAGAAATTTGTTCCTTGCCACTGGAAAGGTATTTCAGCTTACAGGATACAGACAAGACCACTTACTACCTGTGTGCCCTTGACCATATTTTGTGTCATCCCTGTACCCAGTTTCCTCATCTGTAAATAGGAATAATAATACTATCTAAGTTGGTAGGGTTTTTCTTTGTAACTTAAATTAGATAAAATACATATGTAGCTTACTTAGGATATTATATAGCAGCTGGTAAGCACTCAATGAACGTGGATGATTATGCCCTTAATTGAAATAGCTCTTCCTGCACTTTATTTTTATTTATTTATCTTTTTGAGACAGAGTCTCCCTCTGTCACCCAGGCTGGAGTGCAGGGGCACGATCTCGGCTCACTGCAACCTCCTCCTCCCAGGTTCAAACAATTCTCCTGCCTCAGCCTCCCAAGTAGCTGAGATTACAGGTGCCTGCCACCATGCCTGGCTAAATTTTTTTTTGTATTTTTAGTAGAGACAGGGTTTCACCATGTTGGCCAGGCGGGTTGCCCAGGCTGGTTTCAAACTCCTGACCTCAGGTGATCTGCCCATCTTGGCGTCCCAAAGTGCTAGGATTACAGGTGTGAGCCACCACTCTTGGCCTTCTTACTGTACTTTATTTTATTTTATTTTGAGATGGAGTCTTGCTCTGTCACCAGGCTGGAGTGCAGTGGCGCGATCTCGGCTCACTGTAGCCTCTGCCTCCTGGGTTCAAGGGATCCACTGCCTCAGCCTCCCAAGTAGCTGGGACTACAGGCGGTGCCACCACGCCCAGCTAATATTTTGTATTGTAGAGACAGGGTTTCACCATGTTGGCCAGGAGATGGTCTCCATCTCCTGACCTCATGATCCGCCTGCCTCGGCCTCCCAAAGTACTGGGATTACAGGCGTGAGCCACCACGCCTGGCCACCTTATTGCACTTTAAACCCAAACCCAAACTTTAAATATCATCTAGGTCAGTGGCTCTTTTTTTTTTTGAAACAGTTTTGCCCTTGTTGCCCAGGCTGCAATGCAATGGCGCCATCTCAGCTCACCGCAACCTCCACCTGCTGGGTTCAAGTGATTCTCCAGCCTCAGCCTCCTGAGCAGCTGGGATTACAGGTGCGCGCCACCACGCCCGGCTAATTTTGTATTTTTAGTAGAGATGGGGTTTCTCCATGTTGGTCAGGCTGGTCTCAAACTCCTGACCTCAACTGATCCGCCCGCCTCGGCCTCCCAAAGTGCTGGGATTACAGGCGTGAGCTACCGCGCTCGGCCCTAGGTCAGTGGTTCTTAACCCTGGCTGTACACTACAACTCACTTTTGAAGTCTTACAGAAATGCCAGTGCCTAGGCCCCATTACCAGAGATCCTCATTCCCTTGGTCTGAGGTGGGGTCAGGGGTGTCAGTGTTTTTGAAAGCCTTGCTGGGAATTCTCATTTGCACCTAGGTTGAGAAGTACTGTATCTAGTTCAGTGTCTCATTTTCCCTATAGGAAGTTGTGAGGCCGAGAGATGGAAGAAAACGGCTCAGGCGATATAGCAAGAGCAGAAGGACCCAAGTCCCTTATCAAGGCTTGTCCTCAAGGGGAAAATGCAGCCCTGGGGCTGCCCTTCACTTGGTCTTTGGGATGGGACTTCTGAGCTCTTTCCTGATAATAATGTTTGGACCTCTCCAACTCAGTTCTTCCTAGCACCCTTGCCTTTTCATCCTTGGATGAAAAGGGGCCTCAGGTCAGACCCCTCAGAGAGGTGTCCCTACAGAAAGCCGCTGTTGTAGAATATGACCCATTAAACTCATAGCACTTACGCATGTGAAATAATCCTGTTCATTCATTTATTTTTGAGAATCTAAGCCCCCTGTGGGCAGGAACCGAATCTGTGTTGTTCCTGCGGTGCGGGGGCTTAGAGTAGTGACCAGCACTTAGTGAAACATACTCATTAAATGACTGAATGAACGAAATCCCAGGAGGGCAGTTGAGTAGTTTTTGTTTTTTGTTTTTTGTTTTTTTTCCTGGTCTCGACCATCTGATTCTCATTACTTCTACAGCTCGAGAAGTCTCTCTCTGCTTTGGCGTTTTATAAACCTCCTGTGCGTACGTCGACATTTTAACCATAAATCCACAGAGTTTTGGGGCTGCAAAACACGAGGCCAGGGGATTGGGGGAGGGGGATAACTACCCGGAGGTCCGAAGCCCGGCGGAGCTGCCCTGGGGTTGGGGGGAGGGAGGGGAACCCTCGGGAGGACGCCCCTCCGCCCCCTGCCCGCCCCCTCGGCGGGAGATGGCCCCGGGCCGCGACGTCCTTCAGAGGGGTGAGCCGCCGCCGCGACCGTCTCCTCCCGTCGGGCGGGGTGTGGGGGTGAGGGACGCGATCCAGGTCGTGGCCTGGGGGCGGCTCCGGCCGCAACCCTCGCATTCCGGCCGCGCGCCCCCGGAGGTGACGCCTTGAAGAAGCTGTATTTTTTTGGCGGGGGAGCCGCAGGGAACCGTAGGGAGAGGGGCCCTGTGTGTGTCCCTTTAAGAGCCGGAGCGCTGCCCCCGCCTGGCAGGCGCCCGGAGCCTCACAAAAGAACAGGATGTTGTTGATTTGTCACCAAACCACAGAGAGGAAATGATTGTAAATTTCCTTTAAACATCCCCACCGCGCTCCGGCCGCCCCCGCTTCCGCCTCCGCCGCCCCCGCCCGGCTCGGCACAGCGGGGCCTCAGCGCTCCCGCGGGGCGCCTGCTCCTCGGCCGGGCCACGGGCCGAGCGGCTCCTGGGCGCCTGCGGGAGGAGCCCCCGGCCCGGCCGCTGCCCCAGCTCGCGTTCCAGTTGCTTTCTTATGATTATTTTTTCTACAGCTGCAGCCCAGGAAGGTCCTGGGCTTTTGTGTGAGCCCGCGCGCCGCCCTTCTCTCCGGGAGCGAATGGGAACCGCGCGCGGAGAGCTCCGTGCTGTGTCTAGGGAGCGCCTTAGCGCGCCATCCCCGTTTAGCCTCGCAGCCTCCCTGTAGAGGCAACAACCTTTAGCTCCTTCGTTAGGGTCTGGAGGGAAACTGAGGCCCAGGTTAGTTACGTGAGCCGAAAGTCACCAGCTCTTGGAACGCTCTGGGGGCTCTTGGAACATACCACGCAGGTTTAGGTCACCCCAGACCTTATATTTGTGAATCAGTGAGCGACCGGAACATTCTAGAATCCCCAAGTCATCAAAAGTGGCAATTTACATCGGGACGTCCAAAGCAATGATTGCCAAGTCCAAGTTTTTTCGTGGGGGAACTTCCCTCACCACTTCCAGCCGGGCACCCCCTTTTCAGAAGCTGTTTGGGTCTCAGTTTCTACCTGTGCTTTTTTGCACCCGAATTCCTCCTACTTTCACCCCATTTGCTTGTAAGATTTCAGGAAGCCTCTGGTGGAGTAAGCGTTTGCTCCCAACCTGTGGCCCATGTTGGAGTGGTGTGGTCTGTGGTCTAGGAAAGGGCTGCCTTTGCTGTACAGAGTGTTCTTTTGGAGCAATTAATGCTTATTCCGGCATAGGCTGCACTGGGCTTCTTGAACTAAAAGCAGCAGCTAATGTCCTAGACACCGCTGAACAGAATTCTCTCATTTCATCCTTTGACCAGCCCCAGGAGGTAGAGGTTGCTTTTCTCTTTATACAGTTGAGGAAGCAGGTTCAGAGAGGCTGAGGAACCGGACCAGCTTGCACATTGTAAGTGGAAGACACAAGACTCATTTAGTTACCACATTCTGATTACTGGTGATGTCTCTCTTTAATACTTTGTCTTATTACTCACTTGCGGAGACAGGTGATGAAGAGAACAGAACACAGGATTTTTTTTTTATTATTATACTTTAAGTTTTAGGGCACATGTGCACAATGTGCAGGTTAGTTACATATGTATACATGTGCCATGCTGGTGTGCTGCACCCATTAACTGGCCATTTAGCATTAGGTATATCTCCTAATGCTAGAACACAGGATATTTTTGTTGGGTCTTGTTACCTCAACTTCCAGGGAGCTCTGGGCCGGACTCCACTTTCTGGGAATAGAGTTAGGTGGCCAGTGCTCTCAGACTGGAATCTTCCCTTTGCCAGCCTTATGAGGTCCTGAGTGGCTTGGGGACTGAGGTGGAGTTCTTTTCACTCTACTTGAATAGGAAAATGGGCTCTTTTAAATGATTACCTGGAGTTGGATTTCTAAGGCTGAATAGCCCCCGTCCAATGTAAGCCCTTCTATTCAGATTCTCAGCTCTAGGGGGCAATGGTGGAGGGTTGACTTTGAATATTAAACGTGCGGTTCCTAACAGCTAATGTTTTCATGTACCTGCTATGTGCCATGTGCTGTGCCAGGTGCTGTGCACGTGTTTTCTCATTTGATCCTAAGCCACAAAAAGTTGGTACCCAGAGAAGTCGTGCACCTAGAAACGATGGAGCAAGGGTTGGCATTTCTCTCCACAGGATCCCCTGTGTCTGTGCAAGAGGTCATCCAGGCACCCCAGAAATGAGACCACAGTTGCTTGCCTTCAATCATGCAGAAAGCCAAGAGGGTCCTTGGTGCGGGTGGATTTTGAGAGAGAAAGGCAGTGGCCTTTGGCTCCTTTGTGCGGCAGGTGTCTGCAGTTCCTCAACTCTGAGGACATTTGTTGATGGATTTCCAGAGCGGACTTCTGTGTCTCCACCTGTCCTTTTTGCTTTTATAGAATGCCAGTCACTAGGGCATCCACATCCTGACACTTGGGAGGGTGAACCATGTCCTTGTTTCCATTCCTCAGATGAGGAGCACAGGGCACCAACCTGCTGAGTTGTTGTGGGCACTGAATGGGCTGACTTGAGGCAGAGCAAAGCCACTGAAGTCAGGGTCCCTAGTCCCCGCCACTCAGTTCTGGGGAAGCTGGAACCATAGGGCAGGTCATCTGATGCCACCTGGTCTCAACTTCCTGGCCTGTGAAGAACTTTGGTCTAGGTGGTCTATGAGGGCCCTTCCAACCATTGTGGAAAAAATAGCTTCTATTTACTGGTTCTGTTAATATTTATTAAACATCCATTACATGCCAGGCACTACTGTTACAGGTGTTGGAAATACAGTGGTCAACACAAGTTCTGCCTTCTTGGAATTTAGATGAAGAAGACGCCCTAATAAAATAATTATATATATATAAGTGTATGTATATGTGTATATGTCTATACATATATATATATGTGTACAGTCGTGGACTGCATAATGATGTTTCAGTTAATGATAGACTGCAGATAACAGCGGTGGTCCGTAAGATTTATAATAGAGCTGAGAAATTTCTGTTGCCTAGTGAAATCATAGCTATCCTAATGTCTTAGCTTAGTGCAGTGCATTACCTTTTCTATGTTTAGATACACAAGTATTTATCACTGTGTTATAGTTGCCTACAGTATTCAGTACAGTAACATGCTGTACAGGTTTGTAGCCTAGTAGCAATAGGCTGTACTGTATAGCCTAGGTGTGTAGTAGACTATATATACCATGTAGGTTTAAGTAAGTACGCTCTAGCCGATGTTCGCATAACGATGAAATCGCCTAACGAAGCATTTCTCAGACCATTTCTCAGAACTTTACCCCAGTCGTTAAGTGAAACGTGAATGTATGTGTATATATGTAAAATGTCAAGGAGTACTTTGTTATGGACAAAAATGAAGCATGTAAGGGGAAATGCAGTGTGTGTGATGGAAGGGCTACTATTTTATTTAGGGTGAGGAAGGCTCACTGATAAGGTAGAAGGGAAGGAGTGAACCAGGCAGCTTTCTGGGAGAAGCTTACTGTAGGTATTTGAAATGGCAGAGATAAAGACTGGAGGTGGGACTGTGTTGCATAGCACTTACTATGTGTTGAGCACTGTGCTAAGTGCTTTATAGTCTTATATATTTAATCCTGCTTATCACTGTTTTGTTTTCTTTGAAGTGTGAGACTCAGAGAGGTTAAATGATTTACCCAAGGCCACACAGCTAGTATGTAGCGAAGGTGATATTCAAATGCTAGTTTTAATCATCATGCTGCTTCCCACTAGGGACTCTCCTTTTTGAGCTGGACCTGGCATTTCATTCATGACCTGGTTCTTTTGATTTCTTGGGGGATTAAACAGCAACAGTGGCCAAGGTGACACCTGGCAACTGAGTTGCATGGTTGACAACAGCTCAGGGCCTGAAGTTCCTTTTTGTGAGTGGAGGAAGGTGATATGTTTAATACTGGAAAACCCCATGTTGTGTTTATGGCAGAAGGGGGGAGAAACACCTTCGGATTATTGTAAACAAGAGAATCGGGAGAACGGGGTAGCCTGAATCCCTCTGTTTCCCCCTCCTTTGTTTTAATTTCCCTAAGATAGGCCCAGCACAGCATGTTGTATTATACAGCGATAATTAAAACACTTGGATTTGTGAACTGAGATTTATAGGGCAAACAGGAGCCAGAGGAGAAAACGACAGTCATCTCTTTTATTTGCAGGCAGATATCCAAATTGCCACTTGCTTGCTTTTTCTTCCCGACACTATCACCGACTCTGCTTAATTAGATCCTTTCTTTTCCGTATCATTTCCAATTGCCCGCTCTCCCTGCTGCACTGCAGTTTGTGAAGCCACACACTGAACACTTTCCCACAGCCCAGGGAAGATGTGAGTCAGAAACGCAGCAGCAAACAAGAGCGGAGGAGGGCACCTTTGCATCCATCGATCGGGCTGTCCCGCCTGCCTGTCCATCAGCCTCAGGGAGTAGGGACGGGAAGGAACCTAACCCAGGGATAAGATGAGAAAGTACTAGACATTTTCCAGCCTTCCTAAGACAGTTTTCTACTGAGTGCCTGTTTGTTGTGGGGAGTGGAGAGAAGAATGAATTCCCCAAACAGCAGGCCACCCCCAAATCACATTGCAATATCAAGTAATATTTTGCTATGTTCAAAGGTGTCATTCTAAACTTGAAATGGGGAGGGACGGGGGGCAGTTATGGGGACTGAGATGAAGAAAATGCTGTCAAATTTAGAATCTAGTAGAAAGGACAGTCAAAAATAGCTAATGAGAATTTTTGGCGAAATTAATTTGTTTTGGCCGAAATATTTATTGAATACTTTGAATATTTGCTGATACTACGTGTCAGACATTGTTTTAGGCACTGAGGGGGCATAAGAGTGGCCAAACACCAAGAAATCCCTGCCCACATTGATTTACATTCTACCTGGATAAAGGAGGGTTGTGACTGTTAATTTCTTACCAAAGAGCATAGAAACTATGCAGAAAAATGAAGCGAAGGGGCCAGGCATGGTGGCTCCTGCCTGTAATCCCAGCACTTTGGGTGGCCGAGGCGGATGGATCACTTGAGGTCAGGAGTTCGAGACCAGCCTGACCAACATGGTGAAACCATGT
Source organism: Pongo abelii (assembly GCF_028885655.2). Classification (NCBI taxonomy): domain Eukaryota; kingdom Metazoa; phylum Chordata; class Mammalia; order Primates; family Hominidae; genus Pongo; species Pongo abelii. The sequence continues at coordinate 150,726,428 of NC_071989.2, forward strand.
CTCTAGTAAATAAAAAAAAATTATCTGGGCATGGTGGCGCATGCCTGTAATCCCAGCTACTTAGGAGGCTGAGGCAGAATTGCTTGAACCCAGGAGGCAGAGGTTGCAGTGAGCCAAGATTGCACCATTGCACTCCAGCCAGGGCAACAGAGCGAAACTCCATCTCAAAAAAATAATAAATAAATAAAATAAAAATAAAGCAGAGAAAGTGGCTAGGGAGCCGTACTGGGATTTGTAATTTTAAAACGAAGTGAAGACAGTACAGTGTGGAGATTGACAGGCCCGATCTTGATTCTGGGCTTTGACACCTGCCAGCTGTGTGTGACCTTTGAGTTTCTATAATCAACCAGTCTGAAACTTAACTTTTCTTATCTGCAAAGTGGGTCTAGTAATAAGGGGTTACATGAGAAAAACTATATATATATATATATATATATATATAAAATTTTTTTTCTTTTTGAGACAGAGTCTCACTCTGTCGCCCAAGCTGGAGTACACTAGTGCGATCTTGGCCCACTGCAGCCTCCACCTCCCAGATTCAAGCAATTCTCCTGCCTCAGCCTCCTGAATAGCTGGGATTACAGGCATGCGCCACCATGCTCGGCTAATTTTTGTATTTTTAGTAGAGACAGGGTTTCATCATGTTGGCCAGGCTGGTCTCAAACTCCTGACCTCAGGTGATCTGCCTGCCTCTGCCTCCCAAAGTGCTGGGATTACCATCATGAGCCACTGCGCTGTGCCAGAGCAAAACAATATAAATTTACATATTCAATCAGGGTTTCATTAATGTTAGCTGATATTACTACTAAGTGCTTATAATATAGGGTGATGGGGGAGCCGAAGGAGGAGTGACCCATCGCAGTTGGAAAACAGGTTATTGTCCCTGTCAGCTTTCTTTTTTCCAGTAATCCTAGTTCGACCATACACCAAGAAGGCAGCAGGAGTTCAGGAGAACTCTTGCAGCCAGGATTAAGGTTGGGAAGGATTTAGATCCTGGTTTGGTCTGTGGGACATAGGCTGAAGTTAAGAGAATTGTCAGTATTTTAGATTCTGTTTCAAAAATTATTTTCTACAAGCTTTGTGTTCAGCCAGATAGTTCACAACAAGCCTAGTGGGGAGGCTGGGGCTGTCCACTTGACAAATGGGAAAACAGGCACAGGATGTGAGTGCCTGGCCAAGGTCACCTCTAGTCTCCAGAGGAGATCTCCTGCCGGCCCAGTGATGAGTCATGCTGGAGTGTTGCTCCCGGGGTGAAATCACAAAGGAAGGAAGGCTTGGATTTATTGCAGGCAGCAAGGGGAAGTTTCCTGTTCTTGAGAAATCTCAGAAACAGTAACTCCTCCACCTGAGGGGCCTCACCGAGTAGCCCCCAAACCCACACAGGTACACGGCCTGGTTTGGGGTGAGGGAGAGGCCTTTGGCCTGTGTAGAGGATAAGCAGTAAACAGGAGAAAGAAAAAAGAAGGGGCAGGGCACGGTGGCTCACGCCTGTAATCCCAGCACTTTGGGAGGCTGAGGCGGGCGGATCATGAGGTCAGGAGATCGAGATCATCCTGGCTAACACGGTGAAACCCCGTCTCTACTAAAAATACAAAAAAAAAAATTAGCTGGGCGTGGTGGCGGGCGCCTGTAGTCCCAGCTATTCGGGAGGCTGAAGCAGGAGAATGGTGTGAACCCGGGAGGCGGAGCTTGCAGTGAGCCGAGATCGCGCCAGTGCAGTCCAGCCTGGGAGACAGCGAGACTCCGCCTCAGGAAAAAAAAAAAAAAAAAAAGAAAAGGAAAGAGGAAGATTGTAGTGGAGAGCTTGGGCTGTGGGCTCAATGGACTTCGGTTTGCTGATTCTGCCCCTTACTGGCTTGGACAAGTCCTATAACCCTTTCTGAGCCTCAATTTCTTCACTGTTAAATGGGATCATCACAGTGCCTGACTGACGGGTTTAATAAGAGAGTGAAATAACGTGCGTTCAGATCCTTGATCCCAGGAGTTCAAGACCAGCCTGGACAACATAGATCCCTGTCTCTACAAAAAATACAAAAATCAGCTGGGTGTGGTTGTGTGTGCATGTAGTCCTAGCTAATCAGGAAGCTGAGGCAGGAGGATGGCTTGAGCCAGGGAGGTCATGGCTGCAGCGAGCTGTGATGCCACTGTACTCCAGCCTGGGCAATAGTACGAGACCCTGTCTTAAAAAAAAAAAAAAAGATATGTGCCAGGTATTCAGCACTGTGCCTTGCACGCAGCAAACCCTTATAACATTGGTTGTTATTTATGGAGAGGAAAAGGATAAAGGGGTGGGAAGGCAAGAGAAGAGGGCTTAGGGTACTCTGCTCTCTAATGCTGGACCATTCAGATGAGGTCTTGATGAAGATCTGTCCACCTGAAGCTTTTATTTTTATTTATTTATTTTGAGACGGTCTCGCTCTGTCACCCAGGCTAGAGAGCAGTGGCATAATCTTGGCTCACTGCAACTTCCACCTCCCAGGCTGAAGCGATTCTCCCACCTCGGCCTCCTAAGTAGCTGGGACTACAGGCACGCATCATGACGCCCAGCTAATTTTTGTATTTTTAGTAGAGACAGTGTTTCATCATGTTGCTCAGGTTGGTCTCTAACTCCTAGGCTCAAGCAATCCACCAGCCTCGGCCTCCCAAAGTGCTGGGATTATAGGTGTGAGCCAGCACACCTGCCTTATCTGGAAGCTTTTAGAGTCAGTCACACAGGAAATGCCGTCTTGGCTCTCCAGGGGTTCATGCTGGATCCAGCAGAGCAGGACCAGACAAACACCTGACATCTTCCCGTTTTTACTCACCCTCCCTGGCATCATGGTTCGGTGGTCACAGTGGGCCTGGGAGGGCCCCCCTTGGTTCCCCCTGTTTCCCTTACCTTAACCTTTGCCTCTCTGACTGAGACCCATTATGCCTCCTGTCTCTGTTGACTCCATATAATGAAAATAATTGAGCCTGTCTCCACCGATAACTGTCTCAAAACAATCAAGCCCCGCCCCGGTCATCTGCCTCTGACTGAACACACCCCGCCCACTGCACAGGGCCTGCCTAGCCTGGTTCCAGAACCCAAGCAGAGAGAACCCGTAGGTGAGGTGCACGTTTCACAGTGAATGAAGGAACTGGGGCTGACACCCTGGTGGACAGCCCTGTGGTTTGCTGAAGGGTGTCTAATGGTTCTGGGACTAAGGTTCGAAATCTCTGAAAACACCTCTAAACAAAACGTTAATTATGGTGTTTTTGCATTTCGACTTTGCCCTTCATCCTCAGCCTTCCTTCCTCAACGCTGCCTGCCCTGGTTTTTTGTGGAAGATTCCTTTTTTTTTTTGAGAAGGAGTCTTGCTCTGTCACCCAGGCTAGAGTGCAGTGGCGTGATCTCGGCTCAGTGCAACCTCTGCCTCCTGGGTTAAAGCAGTTTCCCTGCCTCAGCCTCCCGAGTAGCTGGCATTACAGGTGTCTGCCACCACGCCTGGCTAATTTTTGTATTTTTAGTGGAGACGGGGTTTCACCATCTTGGCCAGGCTGGTCCTGAACTCCTGACCTTGTGATCCACCCGCCTTGGCCTCCCAAAGTGCTGTGATTACAGGCGTGAGCCACCACGCCCGGCCTTTATGGAAGATTTCATTAAGAAATCAGGTAATAGGCAGGGCTAAAGAGTTGCATGCGCTTGGGGAGGGGAAGCTACAGAAGCTCGTAATTTCGGATTTCTGTGTAAATTGCCCCAAGAGCTGACCTCATACTTGTAAGCACAGCACCTCCCAGGATGAGTGAGAAGGGCAGGGTTGTCAATTAGAGGAAACATTTAACTGTATCACTCTAGTTCAAAGCCCTCATTTATGTTTGTATACCTAGTTGAGATATTGTAACAACCTTAGATGAAAAAAATTGTAATTCTCATAATGTTTCAGTGTCTTAAATGACCCTGCCTATTTGCCTGGGGTCTCTTCTCATCTTTATCCCTGCTCCTGCACACATCTGCACATGGTGTGAGTTCTTTCACCATGGGCCTGGATTGTGCTAAAACCTTTTACATATTTTTCACCGAATCCTTGCAATAACTGTAGAAGGGAGGAATTATTATCCCAATTACTCTGTTGGAGAAGCGGAGGCTCTGAGGGGTCCTATAGTCATAGTTGGCAGAGCTGGGATTCAAACCCAGGTCTGATTCCATCCAAAGCCTGCCAACTTTGTGGTCAGTATGATTTTGTGTCTGTGTTTTTCACTCGGTATTGTATTATAGATATTTTCCTTTATAGTTTTCATAATTATTGTTTAAAATGAGAGCACAGAATTCCGTGAACCATCATTTGTGTAACCATTTTCTCCTCCTAGGCATTTGCACTGTCCTCATTTTGTGACAGTTATGGACAATGCTCTAACGCGCATTGTGCTTAAAGCTTTTCTCCTCCCCTCTTGCCCCTCTCCTCATCCCACATGTTGGGTGACTTATTGACCTAAGTTTCTGATTCCCCTCCGGGGAGTTGCTTAAATATAGAAGGGAAGGCAGAGCCTCTCAGTGGTTCAGAGCACAGGCTTTACAATCAGACAAAGCTTGGTTTGGAAATCAGTTCTGCTACTTCCTAGCAATATGAACTTATACCTCTTTTTTGTCTCAGTTTCCTTTTCTGTAAAATGGGGATAATGTCTGTCTCACAGGATATGTTGTAAGGATTATATGAGATGATACATGCAAAGCACTTGGGGCCAGCGTATCAAATACATATTAGGCACTTGGTACTTAGAAATTGCTGGACTTGATCCACAGATGTATTTAATTTGGTCTGCATAGTGTGAAGTTTTTAAAAAATTAAATGGCCAGCACTTAAAAATTGGCAGTTTTGGCCAGGCACTGTGGCTCACGCCTGTAATCCAAGCACTTTGGGAGGCCAAGGCAGGCAGATCACGAGGTCAGGGGATCAAGACCATCCTGGCTAACACAGTGAAACCCTGTCTCTACTAAAAATACAAAAAATTAGCCTGGTGTGGTGGCGGGCGGCTGTAGTCCCAGCTACTCAGGAGGCTGAGGCGGGAGAATGGCGTGAACCCGGGAGGCGGAGGTTGCAGTGAGCCAATATCGCGGCACTGCACTCCAGCCTGGGCGACAAAGCAAGACTCTATCTCAAAAAAAAAAAAAAAATCTCTAGACTCTCTTGAAACATCAGAATGTCTGGAAACATTGCACCTGCATCTTCATGTGGTTGGATAGGCTGGAGCTGAGCAGCAGCTGCCCCCTTTAGATGTAGCATGAACTACCAGGTCTTTTTTTTTTTTTTTGAGACAGAGTCTTACTCTGTTGCCCAGGCTAGAGTACAGTGGTGTGGTCTCAGCTCACTGCAACCTCTGCCTCCGGGTTCAAGCGATTCTCCTGCTTCAGCCTCCTGAGTAGCTGGGAATACAGGCGTGTGCCACCACGCCTGGCTAATTTTTGTATTTTTTAGTAGAGATGGGGTTTCACCATATTGGCCAGGCTGGTCTTGAACTCCTGACCTTGTGATCCGCCTGCCTCGGCCTTCCAAAGTGCTGGGATTATAGGCATGAGCCACCACGCCCGGCCAACTCCCAGGTCTTTTATCTTAGGCTGGGTTACCCAAGGGCAGACCCTGAAACAGCAGAAGCTGACAAGGGAGTGAGGGAATTGGGACTGGAAAGGGGAAGAAACCAAGCAAAGGTGCAATTTCATGCAAAGGCCCTTGGAGGGTAGCTGCAGCCTGAGCCTACAGGGAACTCCGGAGTTGTCTTGGCCTGAGGCAAGGTCATTGGCTAAGGTCTACTGAGTACCTGGTAGTGGTAGTAAAGGGACACAGCATAGGAGGTCTAAGGTTTGGGCTGTTGGAATTACACTGATGTTCAGAGGGGCTCACAACTGGCAGAGGGATCTGGGTGAGGCACCGACAGTATCGGCTACATGTCATTAACTCATTTTTGCATCAGACACTTGAGTTTGCAACCCTTGCACTACTTGGTCATTATTTTATCTGTGTAAATTGGGTCACAGCTGTGTCAGAGTGGCAGCAGTTCTCTGCTTGGGTAAAGGTGGTAGGGAAGGAACAACTCTCTTGCAGTAGACAGGAAAGGTGTTTTTATGTCCGTTTTCCAGATAAGGAAACTGAGTCTCAGGGAGGTCAAGAGACATGCCAAAGTGCAGCTTGGAAGTGGTAAGGTGAATAACAGAGTGCTGGTGTTCTGCTTCCTGGTTTGTCTCTCTCCCTCTGGTTCATCTCATCCAGCCCATTTCTTCCTGTACATGGAGATGCTCCCTAAGCAAACCTTTCTGTGCAGATGCAGATTGAATACAGATGTTACAAAGGGTTAGTCCCACATAGCTGAACTCTTTCTAAAGAAAGACAGAATCGTTTGCAGAGAAAACCAGAACTTGTTTCCTAAAAAATTCCCTGGTAGAGGGTGGGTTTTTGTCTTTTTGGCCCAAGACAGAGATGGTGGATGAAGCTTCTCCTTCAGATCTTCAAGATTTAAAGAAATTGCTCCGCCTCTTTGCCTGGAGGAATGCCGTGCTGCTAAAAACACACTTTTGGACACGGCACATTTTTCTCTCACAGTGGAAAGACCTGACTCCCTCAAAAGGGTGTTTGCAAAAAGCATCGAGTTCTCAGAATGACAAAACAGTTTTAAAAGAAAAAAAATGGTGTCAGCCCTGCAGCTTATCAATATAAAATGAAGATTAAGATTCATTTATGTGAATGGATCATTTTTTGGGGGAGGGAGTTGTTAAAAATTCATATATCTTGGCTAATGGAACCACTTCCATATCCACAATGAAAAAAATTAAAAAGGAGGCTTATAAAACCTTTCCTGGAACAACCAGAAAAGGAATGAGTCCCTGAAAATACAAATTGGTGGTGTTATCTTTGCATATTTGCAAAATTCTTTGAACTTCTGAATAGTCTGTTGTGAACCTAGTCTGCTGTTAGTTGACACAGGGTCTTGCTCTATTGCCTAGGCTGCAGTGCAGTGGCGTGATCCTAGCTCACTATAGCCTCAAATTCCTGAGGTCAAGCACTGCTCCCACCTCTGCCTTCCAGGTAGGTAGAATTACAAGCATGTCACCACACCTGGCTATTTTTTTTTTTTTTTGAGATAGTTGTCTCACACTGTTGCCTAGGCTGGAGTGCAGTGGTGTGATCTCGGCTCACTGCAACCTCCGCCTCCTGGGTTCAAATAATTCTCGTGCCTCAGCCTCCCAGTAGCTGGGACTACAGGCGTGCACCACCATGCCTGGCTAATTTTGGTATTTTTAGTAGAGATGGGGTTTTGCATGTTGGCACAGGCTGGTCTCGAACTCCTGTGCCTGGCCCTAGTTATTTTTATATTAACAGTAATGACCAAGCTCTGAGAGGTTCCTTAATATTAGTAGCAGTGGTAGGATTCAAATGCAGGTCTGGATGACCTGTAACATATCGTTTTGCATACTCAGTTTTGCCTTAAATTAGCCCCTTCTTTGGAATAAAGCACCCTGTTAAGAAGACACCTTGAAGGCTGGGCGCAGTGGTTCATGCCTATAATCCCAGCACTTTGGGAGGCCGAGGCAGGCGGATCACGAGGTCAGGAGTTCAAGACCAGCCTGGCCAACATAGTGAAACCCCGTCTCTACTAAAAATACAACAATTAGCCAGGCATGGTGGCACACGCCTGTAGTCCCAGCTACTTGGGAGGCTGAGGCAGGACAATAGCTTGAACGTGGGAGACGGAGGTTGTGGTGAGCCGAGATGGTGCCACTGCACTCCAGCCTGGGCAACAAGATCAAAACTCCATTTCAAAAAAAAAGAGAAAAAAAGGCACCTTGAAGGTCATATTTGTCCTTCTCTTCAAGGTACTTGCTATCTAAGGCGGGGGTGGAGAATCATCCCTTATTTTACAGAAACAGTGATTAGTTCTTAAGCCTTACTTCATACGTAAGGAAACTGCGAATCAAAGAGGTCAAGTGGGCCAGGCGCAGGGGCTCACGCCTGTAATCCCAGCACTTTGGGAGGCTGAGGCAGGAGGATCACGAGGTCAGGAGATCGAGACCATCCCGGCTAACACAGTGAAACCTCGTCTCTACTAAAAAATACAAAAAATTAGCCACGTGTGGTGGTGAGCACCTGTAGTCCTAAGTAGCTTACTTTGGAGGCTGAGGCAGGAGTATGGCGTGAACCCGGGAGGCATAGCTTGCAGTGAGCCGAGATTGTGCCACTGCACTCCAGCCTGGGCGACAGAGCGAAGACTCTGTCTCAAAAAAAAAAAAAAAGAGGTCAAGTGATGTGTTCAAGGTCACAGCTATGAAGTGACAAGGCTTTTTTTTTTTTTTGAGATAGGGTCTTGCTCTGTCACCCAGGCTGGAGTGCAGTGGTGTGATCCCCATCCGCTGTAGCCAGCCTCAAGCTCCCAGGCTTAAGCAATCCTCCCATCTCAGCCTCCCCAGTAGCTGAGACTACAGGCACTTACCACTGTGCATCACTAATTAAAATTTTTTTTTTAATTTAGAGATGGGGTCTAACAATGTTACCCAGGCTGGTCTCAAATTCTTGGCTTTGTGATCCTCCCACCTCAGCCTCCCAAGGTGCTGGGAGACAAGACTTTTATCAGGTGGCTGTTGCCGGTTGCCCTTAGCAGTTGGAGACGTTTATGTGGACTACCTCATTCCTGCATCCAAGGCAGGTGAAGGTCACAGCTGTCCTTCAGGGTCACCCAGAGGCCAAGGTAGCAAATGACCCAGGTGTGTGTTTAGTGTTCCTGGAGTGGAGATTCTAAAGCAGATTTAGCTGTTAAAGATGCCTCTAGGGTTGTGGGTCCATGGCATTATGTGCAGCAGAACTCAGGTGTGTTAGCAGAACTAACCCACCCCTCTCTCTCTCTGTGGGGAAGGGTCCCTGCTTTGGCAGGCAGACTTAGGAAACTTCCTGAGACCCATCCCCAGAGATTCTCCAGCAGGACAGTGGCCACTGAGGGCCACTGAGTTGAGCTGTGCTGTGTGTTTGCCTAAAGGCTGCACAAGCCCAAGGAAGGTCTGTAGTGGCAGAGGGAAGGAGGGAGGGGAGCACTGCGAGATGCTCTTGTCCTCAGAGAGCAGTGAGCCCCAAGAGGCTGTTTCCAGGCCCCACTGCCCAGGAGCGTCATGATCTCCCTGCACCTGCCTGCTCCGCTGAGAAGTGCGGATCAGGATAACACAGGGTAGTTGGGAAGATAGGAGAGGAATGGTTGGACCTGTATTTAGACATACAGTAGATGCTTCACACGTGTTTCTTTTTCTTTTTTTTTTTCGAGACAGAGTTTCACTCTGTCACCTAGGCTGGAGTGCAGTGGCGTGATCTCGGCTCACTGCAACCTCTGCCTCCTGGGTTTGAGCAATTCTCCTGCCTCAGACTCCCGAATAGCTGGGATTACAGGCGCCTGCCACCACGCCCGGCTAATTTTTGTATTTTTAGTAGAGGTGGAGTTTCACCATGTTGGCCAGGCTGGTCTTGAACTCCTGACCTCAGGTCATCTGCCTACTTCAGCCTCCCAAAGTGCTGGGATTACAGGCATGAACCACCACGCCCGGCCTTCACATATGTTACTTACTTCCCACTTCCCTCCTTACCTCCCTTCCCTCTTAATTTCTGGCTGGTCAGTGAGCCCAGTAGGGCTATCCTGCTGCAGTCACATCTGCAGTGACAGCGTTTCCCTGCTTCACACTCTGGGTTCCCTGGTGACTGTCCTGCTATGTACGAAGTTCACTGGAGGTGCACACATTAAAGGTGAAAAAATGCTGGAACCTCCTAACATACAGGGGAGGTGGGCTAGTGAGGCCACTCTGTATTTGGGCTTTAGAGTCACCCGGCCTGGGTGTTAATCCTGGCCTGTGCCACATTGGCAGTGTGACCAAAGGTATGTTATTTAATATATCTGTGCCTCTGATTCTGTATTTGCAAAATGAGGATGAGACCAGTACTTACCTCATAGAGATGCCGGAAGTTTTAAAAGCATTAGTTCATGACAGCCCTGGCACTGATAAGTGTTAGGGACTATTATCCAAAACAAACACAAAACATTAGGTCCTGCCTTGTTACTTTTAGAGTTAATTGATTTAATTAACTGACAATAAAAACAACTAATAATAACAATAGCTAACATGTGCCAGGCATAGTGCCAAGTACCTTTAATTATTAACTTGTTTAAAAATCAGAAGGTACAAGAGGGATATGTCTCCCTCCTACCCTGTATTATTTAGGGTTCTCCAGAGAAACAGAACCAATAAGATATAGAGAGAGGCCGGGTTTGGTGGCTCACACCTGTAATCCCAGCACTTTGGGAGGCTGAGACGGGCAGATCACCTGAGGTCAAGAGTTCGAGATGATCCTGGCCAACTTGGTGAAACCGCATCTCTACAAAAATTAGCCGGGCATGGTGGTGCACACCTGTAGTCCCAGCTACTCGGGAGGCTGAGGCAGGAGAATGGCTTGAACCCAGGAGGCAGAGATTGTAGTGAGCCGAGATCGCACCGCTGTAGTTTAGCCTGGGTGACAGAGTGAGACTTTGTCTCAAAAAAAAAAAATATGCATAGAAAGAAATTTATTATGAGGGATTGGTTCATGATATGGAGGCGGAGAAGTCCCACATTCTGCCATCTATAAGCCGGAGAATCAGGAAAGCCGATGATGGAGTTCCATTCCAAGACCAAAGGCTGGAGGAACACAGAACAATGGTGTAAGTCCCAGTCTAAGTCTGAAGACCCCAAAACCAGGAGTGCAGATGTCTAAGGGCAGGAGAAGATGGATGTCACAGCTCCAGAAGAGAGAATTAACTCGTCCTCTGCCTTTTTACTCCATGCAGGTCCTCAACAGGTTGGAGGATGCCAGTCCACACTAGTGAGGGTGATCTTTACTCAGTCTACTGATTCAAATGCTGATGTTGGCCCCAGTACAGTGGCTCATACCTGTAATCCCAGCAATTTGGGAGGCTGAGGCGGGTGAATCGCTTGAGCCCAGGAGTTGAGACCAGCCTGGGTAACATGGCGAAACCTCGTTTTTACAAAAAATACAAAAATTAGCCAGGCATGCTGGCGCATGCCTGTATTCCCAGCTACTCAGGAGGCTGAGGTGGGAGGATCAGTTGAGGCCGGGAAGTAAAGGCTGCAATGAGCTGTGATTGCACCACTACATTCCAGCCTGGGTGACAGGGTGAGACCCTGTCTCAAAAAAAAAAGCTAATATTTTCTAGAAACACCCTCACAGACACACCCAGAAAGAGTATCTTGCCAGCTATCTGGGCATCCCTTATCCCAGTCAAATTGACACATAAAATTAACCATCACACCCCCATGGTTTCCTCCACGGAAGCAGCCATTATTACCAATACTCTGTGTATCTTTTCAGATATCTTCTGTGCAGACGATTATTTAAATATCTTTCTACCCCTTCAGCTTTAAATGTAAGGAAACGGGCTCAGAGAAGTCATATAGTGAATTGTAATAATAGCTCCTATTCTGGGTGTGAGGCTCTGCTCTGGGCACTGTGTGGTTTTGAATCCTGGCTACAACCCTGCAGCATGAGACTTACTGTGTAGAATAGATGCTCCAGGCCTCATTTTGCCTCAGTGGGTTGACTGAGGATTAAATGAAATAATCCATGTAGAGGGGCTTCTCAGATCCTGGCACATCATAATTGCTGAGTAGGTGATGACTGCAGGGGAGGGGAGGATCTGAGTTTTTTTTTTTTTTTTGAGACGGAGTCTCGCCGTGTCGCCCAGGCTGGTGCACTTGGATCCTCGGCCGGGCGCGGTGGCTCAAGCCTGTAATCCCAGCACTTTGGGAGGCTGAGACGGGCGGATCATGAGGTCAGGAGATTGAGACCATCCTGGCTAACACGGTGAAACCCCGTTTCTACTAAAAATACAAAAAATTAGCTGGGCTTGGTGGCGGGAGCCTGTAGTCCTAGTTACTCGGGAAGCTGAGGCAGGAGAATGGCGTGAACCCGGGAGGCGGAGGTTGCAGTGAGCCGAGATGGTGCCACTGCACTCCAGCCTGGGCAACAGAGCGAGACTCTGTCCCCCCCCAAAAAAAATAAACTAATACTAGGAATGTAAGTGAATATTTATTTCAAGTGAGAAACAGAGCTCTAACGATTTACACATTTTATCTTTTTTTTTTTCTTTTTAAAAGTTTTTTTTTTTTTTTTTTTTTGGCTGGGACCGGTGGCTCATGCTTGTAATTCTAGCACTTTGGGAGGCCGAGGCAGGCAGATCACCTGAGGTTAGGAGTTCAATACCAGCCTGGCCAACATGGTGAGACCTCGCCTCTACTAAAAATACAAAAATTAGCCAGGTGTGGTTGTGTACACCTGTAATTCCAGCTACTCGGGAGGCTGAGGCAGGAGAATCGTTTGAACCTGGGAGGCCGAGGTTGCTGTGAGCCGAGATTACACCATTGCACTCCAGCCTGGGCGACAGAGACTGTCTCAAAAAAAAAAAATTTTTTTTTTTTTTTTGGTAGAAATGAAGCCTTGCTATATTGCCTAGGTTGGTCTCAAACTGCTGGGCTCAAGCATTCCTCCCACCTCAGCCTCCCAAAGTGTCTGGGTCAGTTTACACATTTTAAAAGCCAACAAATACCTCAAACACTACACACTGCAGAAGAATAATAGGACATTTTTTCTTAATTTACTGCCTGACACATTTCTGTAGCACTTTTTATTCCTATATTATCCAGCTTCATACTCTTTGATCACTTCTTTATATGATAATGATTTCCTAAAATAATTTTCTGTAGCGCAAATAAAAGATAATTCAGCCTTTTCTCTAGCACGGGTGATCAAAATTTGCTTTTTGTTATTGATAGTTTAGATGCAAAAAATAAAGACATTCATAGACACAAACACTGTCTGTAGTATTACTACGTGTTTGTGTCCCTCAGAGGAATTTTAGTAAATTCAGTTTTGTGTGATTCCCACCAAAAATGAAAAAATAATCTAAGGTGGGCTGGGCGCGGTGGCTCACCCCTGTAATACCCGCACTCTGGGAGGCCGAGGCGGGTGGATCATGAGGTTAGGAGATCGAGACCATCCTGGCTAACACGGTGAAACCCCGTCTCTACTAAAAATACAAAAAATTAGCCAGGCGTGGTGGCAGGCGCCTGTAGTCCCAGCTACTGGGGAGGCTGAGGCAGGAGAATGGCGTGAACCCGGGAGGCGGAGGTTGCAGTGAGCCAAGATCGTGCCACTGCACTCCAGCCTGGGCGACAGTGCGAGACTCTGTCTCAAAAAAAAAAAAAAAAAGAAAAAGAATATAAGGTGCATTACAATTAAATGCACGTGTTAATGAAGCGTATTTCTTTATTATTATTATTATTATTTTTTGAGGCAGAGTCAGGCTGGTCTTGTACTCCTGACCCCAAGTGATCCGCCTACCTCAGCTTCCCAAACTGCTGGGATTACAGGTGTGAGCCACCAAGCCTGGCCTAGTGGAGTATATTTCTGACAGAAGAGAACTTCCATTTTGACTGACTCTTCACCTATTTTGCACGTCTAATAATGGGAAGCATTTCTCACAGGCGAGCATCTAACTATACACATTTTAAACCTTCCTTCTTCCCTACCACGTCCTTCAGGGTTGGGCCCTGTAGGATATGTTCATATGGTGATACAACTTCTGATGAGGTGTCAGGACCTGGGTGGGGGGTACTTGCTACTGGAGTTTTATTGGGAGCTGTTCCTACCCTGGAAGGGTTAGCAATACTCAGCTTAATGATCTGCTAAACTCAACGTACCACCGACTCAACTCCCATGTGCGTGCATCCCTGAATGCCCATGGCCACTCTTAACATCACACAACAGGAAGGGAGAAGGGGCAGAAGGGAGACTGGAGTGGAGAGAGATGGTGGTCTTTCCACTTGTGGTTAAAAGACTTGATGCTGGCAAATGTTAGAGAAACAAAAGACCATCCGATGGATGCTTTTCTTTCCGGGCCCTTTGCAAGACCTTGGAAGGGGCTGATCCAAGCAGGGATCCTGAAGCTTCAGCTCTGTTAGCTTCACGGTGGACCTGGTTAGCTATCACTTATATTCATGGTTCAGGGCAGTGTCGTTTGAGAGCGAGCCATGGAGCCCACTTAGGAGCTGCAGACCTCGTTGGCATGTTAACGTGCTCCATAAACCTTGGTTCCTCAGCAGGAAGCATGACACTATTAATAGTCTCCACCTCACTGGGAATATAAAGTCCACGAGGGCAGGCATTGGTCTGCTTATTGCTGTGTCCTTGGTGTATAGAACCCATGGGCTGCACTGAACATATGGTATGCTAGGTGTTGGGTGGCTAGCCCCACACTCTCAGAGAAAAGGAAACTGAGGCACAATGAGCTTACATACCTTCACTTGAAGCCAGATGTGTCCAGCTCCAAATTCCTTTTCCTGTACAACATGCTGCCCCTAGTCAACTGGATGGAGATCCTGGGTCTCTAGGCCTCCTTTCCTTCCTGCTTTTTCTCCCATGCAAGCTGAACAAGCAGGGGAAACTTAGCCCACCTCTGAGTTCCTGAGATCATCATCTGAGTTATTCTCTCCCTTATGGATCTGAGGAGTCATCCCTGGGATTTGTTCTGATCCATGGAATCCATTGTTCTAGAGACTCTTTGGACTCCAACGTGAGTCCCTGGGAATGATGTGAGGCAGGAGATGTGGAACAACAAAAATGAATGGTTTTGAGCCATAAAATAGCCTGAAAAATGAGTTTGGAAGATGAATGGCTTTGGGGCTTCTGGAACTTAGCAGGGGCCATCCTGGGAATTACTGACATTTCTGCCTCAGACCTCTGGGAGGCCACTGGTGAACCAGAGGCCCCTCTCCCTTCACAGGTCCATTGGATTCGAAGGGGTCCTCACACGAAGCAGGAAGTCACCCTGTATCTCAGAACTGTGGAGATCTCAGTCCGTGGTTATCTTGTCATACATGACATGGCAGGAGCCATGGTCCAGGGAACCAGGTGGCTGCCAATTTGCAGAACAAGCGACAAAACCCCAGCCTGGACCCCCAGACCATGCACTTCTCCCTTTGCCCTGCTTCTCCTCTGCCTGGTACAGGTTTCCAGCCAAGCTCTGCACCGGCTTCTACGTCTGTTTGTTTTCCTTAGAAGCTTCCTATAGAAAGCACCAGGTAAAGCTGAAGATGCTCACTTCCCCCCTGTTGTTTAACAACGCAACTGGGATTTTGCAGCCTCTGCTTCCAGCCTAATTCTCCATCGAGCCCTGGGATAATATTTATACACAAATGCTGGCTCTAATCTCCACCCAGGAAAACACCAGCTGCTATTGAAAATCTTTTCACCCGTGATAGAAAGCAGAGCGGCCAGGCCTCACGCAGGCACCCTCGAGCTTCTCTGGAGAGTGTTAGGGAACAGCAAGTGTGTTTTATTTATATTTTTTTAAAGTCATCCCAGGGCTGTGTCCAGGCAACTGAGGGCCTGTCAAAGAACCGAATTCTTTGTCTAATTCCCTTTAGAAAAAACAAAGGGATTAGGTGTCCCTGGGACTTTAACAAATGCATTGTTGGTGGTTTTGATTTAGGTTTCATTTAGGGAAGGCAAGTGCAGAAAGGAGGATGCCAAAGATCCAGGCTGCCAGTGTTGCGAAGATGCCTGGAGACAGGCATGCATAAAATGTTGGGGGGATGTAAATTAGTGCAGCCTTTTGGAGGGAAATTTGGCAACATCGTTCATAAAAAATGAGCGTGACCTTTGATGCGGTAATTTCATGCTTTGTAAACTATACTACGTTAATAGTTGCACATGTATACAAAAACTTATGTTAAAAAATGCTCACTGCAGTGACAAATAGGAAATCACCATGAATCTATCAGTAGGAGACTGGCTTGATAAATTATATTTTATCCACACAGTGGACTACTATATGGCCAGTAAATAAAACAACAAGGTGGGGCCGGGTGCGGTGGCTCAAGCCTGTAATCCCAGCACTTTGGGAGGCCGAGACAGGCGGATCATGAGATCAGGAGATTGAGACCGTCCTGGCTAACACGGTGAAACCCCATCTCTACTGAAAATACAAAAAATTAGCCGGACGTGGTGGCAGGTGCCTGTAGTCCCAGCTACTCGGGAGGCTGAGGCAGGAGAATGGCATGAACCTGGGAGGTGGAGGTTGCAGTGAGCCGAGATCGTGCCACTGCACTCCAGCCTGGGTGACAGAGCGAGACTCCATCTCAAAAAAAAAAAAAAAAAAAAAAAAAGAACAAGGTGGATTATAACAATGGCCAACATACATAATATAGCACTTACTGTGTACACACTAGTCTGAAAGTTCTATGTATTTTAGAATATCTGCACATTTATAATATTAACTCATTTGATTTTCTCAACAATTATCTGGTTACTATTACTAGAATTTTTTTAAATCAGGAAAGAGATGTTAAGTAACTTGTCTAAAGTCACATAGCTGGCGAGTCAGGGAGCTGGGCTTCAAGCCATCTGGCCTCAGGGTCAGGGTCAATAACCACTACCCAAATGCCTGTATGTACAGGTATGGAAAGATGCTTTTGACATATGATTAAGTGGAAAATTCAAGTAGCAGAGAAATAGGTGGTGATCTTTTTCATGTAAAAAGAAGCTGCATGTATGCATGCCTATGTGAATATATTTTATATATTTGTAATAGTAAAGGTTCTGGAAAAATACTTGTTCAATCAGCAGTTCTCACCAGGAAGGGAGGTGAGATGGGCTACATAAAGAGGATTTTGGCTAGGGACAGTGGCTCATGCCTGTAATCCCAACACTTTGGTAGGCCGAGGCAGGCTTGAGCCCAGGAGTTCCAGACCAGCCTGGGCAACATATCAAGACCCCATCTATAAAGAAAAAAATTTTTGGCTGGGCGCAGTGGCTCACACCTGTAATCCCAGCACTTTGGGAGGCCGAGGTGGGCAGATCACGAGGTCAGGAGAGTGAGACCATCCTGGCTAACACGGTGAAACCCCGTCCCTACTAAAAATACAAAAAATTAGCCGGGTGTGGTGGCGGGCACCTGTAGTCCCAGCTACTCGGGAGGCTGAGGCATGACAATGGCGTGAACCCGGGAGGCAGAGCTTGCAGTGAGCTAAGGTTGTGTCACTGCATTCCAGTCTGGGTGACAGAGCGAGACTCCGTCTCAAAAAAAAAATAAAATAAAATAAGTGCAGAGGCACGATCTTGGCTCACTGCAACCTCCATCTCTGGGGCTCAAGCGATCCTCTCATCCCAGTCTCCTGAGTAACTGGGACTACAGATGCAAGCCACCACACCCAGCCAGTTTTCATATTTTTAGTAGAGACGGGCTTTCGCCATGTTGCTCAGGCTGACCTCGAACTCCTGGGCTCAAAGTGATCTGCCTGCCTCAGCCTCCCAAAGTGCTGGGATTACAGGTGTGGGCTACTGCTTCCCGCCAATTTTTTTTTTTTTTTTTTGAGATGGAGTCTCGCTGTGTCGCCAGGCTGCAGTGGTGTGATCTTGACTCACCGAAACCTCCGCCTCCCAGGTTTAAGCAATTCTTCTGCCTCAGCCTCTCGAGTAGCTGGGATTACAGGCATGTGCCACCACACCCTGCTAATTTTGTATTTTTAGTAGGGACGGGTTTTCACCATGTTGGTCAGGCTGGTCTCGAACTTCTGACCTCATGTGATCTGCCCGCCTTGGCCTCCCAAAGTGCTGGGATTACAGGGGTGAGCCATCGTGCCCAGCCATTTAGTTTTCATTTCTAAATTGTCCCTTCAAAAGAAGACTTCCTGTAATCGTGGGCTCAGAGTGACACTTTTGATTAACACCAAAGTAAGAGATGTGGAGCCAAGCCTAGTAAGTCTTGCAATAAATTGGATGAAGGTAGACCAATTAATTGTTGTTCTGATTGGCTGAAGGCATCCTGAGATAATGACTCTTGTCCTCATTACCCTCTAGTCTTGCCTCCTTCTGGAAGCTTTGGCCCAGATGTTGGAAGAGTAATGTTGATTTTCTTGACATACAACCCCTCCACATTCCATCTTCACTCCACTGCCCCCCTGCATTTAATGTGTTCATTTAATGCATTATTGCTGCATCTCGTGTAAATACCCCCGGTACTTAACTTGGGCTGTTGTTTAAACCACTGTCCCTTCAGGGTCATCCAGTAAAAACCGGACTCAGGCTGCCTTCCATTTGTAGGCACTTTACAGTCTGCTAATCTTGTTCGCATTCATTATTTTGGTTAACGGGGTGGAGCCTTGTCACTTTAATGCACGTTGTGCAATATCTCTTTCAAAGTAAAACTAAGCAGGGGCTTAGGAGAAGGTCTGATGAGGACAATGAGGGTTATCAAAATTTTAATCCCCATTTTTAAACCCCAGTGTTTAAACCTTGCTTTGTGAAGTGTGACCTATCACAGTGAATATAGAAAAATGACATAACAGCTTCTACTTACTGTGTCAGGTCAAAAAGCACCCAAAGTTTCCATGTGTTTTCTTAATTTTATTCTTGCAGCAAGTTTAGGGGGTAATTTTTTTTTAATCTCCTATTATCTCCATAAGGAAGCCGAGGCTCCAGGAGACTAGGTAATGTCCTCAACATTACACATGTGGAAAGTGGAAAATGGATTTCTCAACCAGGTTTGTGTATCTGTCTGCAAAGTCCCAGTGCAAAGTCCCAGTCCCAGTCCCAAAGTACGGATGAAATAATTGAGAAAAGAAAAAAAGTGTAACTCAAAAACCACCTCCCTAATAGATAGTAGTACTCATATACCATCTCCCTAACATACTGTTAGCAATTTAGGTTTATTTCCTTTGTCTTATGTATCTAAACAAAATGAAATTTAAAAAAACAACTTGGTAACTAGAGGATATGTAAAATGTTTATATCCTGTTTTGATTTTTTTTGTCCTACTAACGTTATCATCGTACATCTTCCTTATTGCTTCGTGTCATAATTTTAAATGGTCGCACTCTATTTAGAGAGTGGTGGACTTGCGGGAGAGATTCCTAGACGTGGAAATTGGTAGGTCCAAGAGTATGAATGTTTTTATGGTTTTTGATACACATTGCTAAATTGCTTTCCAAAAGATCCATTTTAATTTGCACGTCAATCAACAATTTTGAGAGTGTCATTTTCATCACATTCTTGCTGGCATTAGTTATTGTTAGAAAACGAAAACAAGGCCAGGTGCGGTGGCTCACGCCTGTAATCCCAACACTTTGGGAAGCCAAGGTGGGTGGATCATGAGGTCAGAAGATCGACACCATCCTGGCCAACATGGTGAAACCCTGTCTCTACTAAAAATACGAAGAAAATTAGCCAGGCGTGGTGGTGCGCCTGTAGTCCTAGCTCTTTGGGAGGCTGAGGCAGGAGGATTAGTTGGACCCCGGAGGCGTAAGTTGCAGTGAGCTGAGATGGCGCCACTGCGCTCCAGCCTGGGCGACAGAGCAAGAGTCCATCTCCAAAAAAAAAAAAAAAAAAAGAAAGAAAAAGAAAACAAGGCCAGGCACGGTGGCTCTTGCCTGTAATCTCAGCACTTTGGGAAGCCAAGGTGGGTAGATCACTTGAGCTCAGCAGTTCGAGACCAGCCTGGGCAACATGGTGAAACCCTGTCTCTACAAAAAAATACAAAAATTAGCCAGACATGGTGGCACGTGCTTATAGGCCCAGTTACTCTGGAGGGCTGAGGTGAGAGGATCATTTGAGCCTTGGAGGTAGAGGCTGCAGTGAGCCACGATCACACCACTGCCCTCCAGCCTGGGCAACAGAGCAAGACCATGTCTCAAAAAGAAAATGAAAACAAGAAAAAGTCCTAATATCTACCAAATTGTTCACAGTAGTTAGTGTCGAGAGTGGGCTGGGGCTGGTGAAGTGAGAAGGTGTCTATTTTCTTTTTTTTTTTCTTTTGAGACAGAGTCTCACTCTGTCACCCAGGCTTGAGTGCAGTGGCGTGATCTCCGCTCACTGCACCCTCCATCTCCAAGGTTCAAGTGATTCTCCTGCCTCAGCCTCCTGAGTATCTGGGATTACAGGTGTGTGCTACCACGCCCAGCTAATTTTTGTATTTTTTTAGTAGAGACAGGGTTTCGCCATGTTGGCCAGGATGGTCTGGATCTCCTGACCTCGTGATTTGCCTACCTTGGCCTCCCAAAGTGCTGGGATTATAGGCGTGAGCCACCGCGCCCAGCCAGGTGTCTGTTTTCTCCTGTATCTAATGTGGTATTATTAAAAATATTTTACTATAGGCACATATTACTTTTGTGTTATATATATATATATATATACACATATGTACATACTTTTTTTTTTTTTGAGACGGAGTCTCGCTCTGTCGCCCAGGCTGGAGTGCAGTGGCGCCATCTTGGCTCACTGCAAGCTCCGCCTGCCGGGTTCACGCCATTCTCCTGTCTCAGCCTCTGGAGTAGCTGGGACTACATGCACCTGCCACCACGCCTGACTAATTTTTTGTATTTTTAGTAGAGACAGGGTTTCACCGTGTTAGCCAGGATGGTCTTGATCTCCTGACTTCGTGATCCGCCCGTCTTGGCCTCCCAAAGTGCTGGGATTATAGGCATGAGCCACCATGCCCGGCCTGTCATAGATACTTTAAACTTTATTTTGAAATAGTTTGTCTTATAGAAAAGTTGCAAAAATAGTGCAAAGAATTCCATGTATACTCTTTGTAATACATTTTTTTTGTTTTGTTTTGTTTGTTTTTCGAGATAGAGTCTCGCTCTGTCACCAGGCTGGAGTACAGTGGCGCCATCTCGGCTCACTGCAACCTCTGCCTCCCGGGTTCAAGCGATCCTCCTGCCTCAGCCTCCCAAGTAGCTGGGACTACATGCCCGCGCCACCATGCCTAGCTAATTTTTTATATTTTTAGTAGAGACGAGGTTTCACCATGTTGGCCGGGATGGTCTTGATCTCTTGACCTCGTGATCTGCCCACCTCAGCCTCCCAAAGTGCTGGGATTACATGAGTGAGCCACGGCGCCCAGGCTGTGATACATACGTTTTTTTGAGATGGAGTGTCGCTCTGCCACCCAGGCTGGAGTGCAGTGGCGCGATCTCTGCTCACTGCAAGCTCCGCCTCCCGGGTTCACGCCATTCTCGTCCCTCAGCCTCCGGAGTAGCTGGGACTACAAGCGCCCGCCACCACGCCCAGCTAATTTTTTCTATTTTTAGTAGAGACAGGGTTTCACCGTGTTAGCCAGGATGGTCTCGATTTCCTGACCTCGTGATCCAGCCGCCTCGCCTCCCAAAGTACTGGGATTACAGGCGTGAGCCACCACGCCCAGCCACTTATTTTTAAATATAAAGTAATTAAAATAAATGTTTTCTAAATGTCAGTCCTTACATCAACCTGTAAGTTGAGATTTCTTCATAGGTAGGCTAGGGCTCAACAACAGCTTGGGAAAATGCTTATTAAAAATGTAAACTCTTAGGCCTGAGCAAGATATTGAATCAGAATGTTTGGGCTGAGCTTGGAAAATCTGTTTTCAATAGCCCTTCTCCTGCCCTCTGAGGCCCATCAGGGACTGAGAACCAGTGTCAGACAGGTTCCTCTTTACTTCCTCCAGCAATATTGTGGCTTCTTTACCTTGAGAGCCCTCCAGTGTGCAAAGGTTGGGAAAAGTGAGTGAAATCTGAGCATCTTTGTTGTAACTTTTCCCACTTGGTGCTGCTACTGCTCTGCTCCAGCCAAGCTGTCTGTAGTTTGTTTTCACAAGAGCCTGCTCTCTCCCTCAAACTAGAAAAGACCCCTCCACAGGAGGCCAGGTCCAGAACGCAGGTTTAGGTGGTGTAGGCCCTTCTCACCTCACCCCTTCTGTCCTGAGTGTTCCAGGGAACGGACGCCAAGGAGGAGGAGGCCTCCCTGTCTCCTGGCTCTCCTGGAGGAGCAACCATGAGGCCCCAAGATGGGGAGGGAGCCCAGATTCTGGTTCTTGGTCTTTCTGCTGTTTCTTTTGTCTGATTCTGGTGCATTTCCATGGACAGTTTGTTTCCCTTGGACACTGTGGGCTTGGTTTTTCCATGAGTGTGTGACGCTGTGGTCATTCACCAGGCCTTGTTGGTCTTCTCGGTGGGGGCCACGAGGCTCAGATCTCACCTGCCCCTTCTCCTACCTCCTCCACTCTCTGCTCAGCCATCAACATTCCTTTCTGCCCCAGAAGTGTTCTTTCCAAAATGTAGATCTGCCCATGTCCCCTAATGACGTCACTTATTGACTTCACTATGGAAAAGGAGCGATGGGGAATGTGGCCGGAAGGACAGCAGAGAGCCAGACCGTGGAGACCTTTGAATTCCAGAGGAGCAAAAGTATTTGGGGTGGCTCACACCTGTAATCCCAGCACTTTGGGAGACCAAGGCGGGCAGATCACCTGAGGTCAGGAGCTCGAGACCAGCCTGACCAACGTGGTAAAACCCCGTCTCTACTAAAAATACAAAATTAGCCAGGCGGGGTAGTGGGTGCATATAATCCTAGCTGCTTGGGAGGCTGAGGCAGGAGAATTGCTTGAACCCGGGAGGCAGAGGTTGCAGTGAGCCAAGATTGCACCAGTGCACTCCAGCCTGGGCAACAGAGTAAGACTTGGTCTCAGAAAAAAAAAAAAAAAAAAGGCCGGGCGTGGTGGCTCACGCCTGTAATCCCAGCGCTTTGGGAGGCTGAGGCAGGCGGATCACGAGGTCAGGAGATCGAGACCATCCTGGCTAACACAGTGAAACCCTGTCTCTACTAAAAATACAAAAAATTAGCCGGGCGTGGTGGCAGGTGCCTATAGTCCCAGCTACTTGGGATGCTGAGGCAGGAGAATGGTGTGAACCTGGAAGGCGGAGGTTGCAGTGAGCCCAGATCACGCCACTGCACTCCAGCCTGGGCGACAGAGCAAGACTCCGTCTCAAAAAAAAAAAAAGTGTTTTATATAAAAATATATACATAAAATATACATAAAATATAAAAAATAGGCGGGGCTCAGTGTCTCACACCTGTAATCCTAGCACTTTGGGAGGCCAAGGCGGGCGGATTGCCTGAGCTCAGGAGTTTGAGACCAGCCTGGGCAACATGGTGAAACCCCATCTCTACTAAAATACGAAAAATCAGGCGGGCATGGCGGCGGGCACCTGTAGTCCCAGCTACTCAGGAGGCTGAGGCAGGAGAATCGCTTGAACCTGGGAGGCAGAAGTTGCAGTGAGCCGAGATCGCGCTACTGCACTCCAGCTTGGGTGACAGGGCGAGACTTCGTCTCCAAAAAATATATATATATATATACACACACACAAAATATACAAAAAATATAGTGTTTTTTATGTATAAACATATACATAAAATATACATATACATGAAAACATACATATCAATATACATAAGTATATTATGGACTAATACAGGCAATTTGGAAAAAAAGAAAGTAGAAAGTAGGGGGGAAAAAGTTGCTAGTCGTTCTGCTAGACAAGTAAAGCTGCTGGCTGCATTTGGGTGTGGTCGTGTGCAGGATAAGGGCACAGGCCCTGAATCAGGTGAGTCTGGGTTCAGATGCCTTCCTTCTTCCTTATTAGCTGTGGGCAACCATCGGGCAGCTTAATTATTCTCTGGGAGCTTCAGTTTTCTCATTGGTGAAGTAAGGATAAAAAAAGTTCCTAATGTGTAGGCTTGCCTTGAAGACGAAATGAGGTAAGTATGGAAAGCAGTTAGCTGGCTGCTTCCTAAGTGTTAGTTCTGTTTAATCTTGTTCATTTCCTTTCAGTCCTTTCACTCTAAAGAGGGGTGTGTGTGTGTTTGGTTTGTTTTCACATAGTTGTGATCACATTGTCTGTATAATTTTATTTACTGCTTGCTTAGCATAACATCTGTAGCCAAGCATTTTCCATGTTATTTTCAACTCCTCATAAACATACATCTTAATAGTTGCATAATAATCCGATGGAATGGATATATCATAGTTTAACCATTTCCTTATTGTTGGCCATAGGAATTGTTCCAGGTTTTCATTGTTATAGAAAACTCAAGGCATGGCTGGGCATGGTGGCTCATGCCTGTAGTCCCAGCGCTTTGGGAGGCCGAGGCGGGTAGATCACTTGAGTAGATCAGGAGTTTGAGACCAGCCTGGTAAACATGGCAAAACCCCGTCTCTACTAAAAATACAAAAATTAGCCAGGCCTGGTGGCAGTTGCCTGTAATCCCAGCTACTCAGGAGGCTGAGACAGGAGAATCACTTGAACCCGGGAAGTGGAGGTTGCAGTGAACCGAGATCAAGCCACTGCACTCCAGCCTGGGTGACAGAGTGAAACTCCACCTCAAAAAAAAAAAAAAAGAAAAGAAAACTATAGGCATGAACACCTTTATGTGTCAAATATCACTAGCAAAATCAGCCTCACTTTTCCCAGCCTGTTAGAACAAGTTCCTTGAGAAAAATTCTTAGAAAGGATATTACAAAGTCAAATTATATGAATATTTATCAAGATTTGTGACTTATCCTGCCAAATTCATTCCTGTAAAGTGAGTTCCCACTTCTGTTTCCAAGACAGTGGATGAGACTGTGGCTGAGGGATGTGGATTTTGTTCTGCAGTGCTGCTGGTGAAGGCATGAGACCAGGGTTTTGATGGATTCATCCAGCAGCCATTGGGTGGGTGGCTGGGCAGACTCGGCAGTAGGAGGCTCTCAGCAGTGACTTAACTATCTGCGAACCTGGCCCCATCCCCATGATGACTAGAGCTCCCATCCGTAGGAGAGGGAGGCCCTGTGGTCACAGTGTCACATTCCTTTTCAGTCCAGCATAAGCACTTTCACATTGTTTTTTTCCTCCGTGATTCAAATGACAAGGACTTTTCATCTTTAGGGATCACAGTATAAGACAGTGAATAAGTTCATGAGCCTTGGTGTTATCCTGCCTGGATTGGGATCTCAACTCTACTGTTTATTAGCTGTGTGATTCTGGACTTCAGTTTCTCAATCTGAGATGTGGTACTCACCTCCTAGGATTAAATTAAACAGGTATTTTATACACAACATAATAAGTGCTGAATGCTTCTTAGGTCTTCTTATCTATCTCCCTCTTTCTAAATGAAAGCGCCTGGTTGAAAGAAACTAATTGAACCTCTGTATTCACCACTTTCCTCCTCTTGAAAATGCAGCAAGGGAAGCTGTATAAAGAAACAATACTGGGCCGGGCACGGTGGCTCATGCCTGTAATCCCAGCACTTTGGGAGGCCAAGATGGGTGGATCACCTGAGGTCAGGAGTTCAAGACCCGCCTGACCAACATGGCGAAACCTCATCTCTACTAAAAATACAAAATTAGCCAGGGGTGGTGGCACATGCCTGTAATCCCAGCTACGGGGGAAGCTGAAGCAGGAGAATTGCTTGAACCCAGGAGGCAGAGGTTGCAGTGAGCCAAGATCACGTCATTGCATTCCAGCCTGGGCAACAAAGAGCGAAACTCCATCTCAAAAAAAAAAAAAAAAAGGGAAAAAGAAACAATACCAGAAAGCCCATCTCTACATTGCTAGGCAACCTTTCCAAGGTGTGTACCGACCCTGAAACCATGGGGATGAAGGGGAGGAGGTTGGGAGGCTACAGTGGTGCATGACCAATCATCTCGGGACATGGTACTGTCAGTGCTAAGACTGGGACAGTCCCTGGCAAACCAGGAGTGTTAGTCACCCTAGCATGGTGAGAGTGGGTGAAGGATCTGGTAAAGTTGTCCAAGGGTGGGAGAACGATCTGGTAAAGTTGTCCAAGGGTGGGAGAACAAGACTCTGGAGCATTTGAGAAGGGTTTGCTTTTCCTTTAATTATTGTTTGGCAAATCCCCTTGAAGCTCATTTCACCTGCAACTTCTGGGACTGAATTGGCTGCCAGAAATAAGACCCACCTGGGGTGGGGGCAGGGGTAATTAAGTGCCTCCCAGGAAGCAGGGGCAAGGATACTTCAATATCTTCCAGATTCCTAGAGTGTGAATGATGTGAGCTTGCCTTGGGGTGAAGGCTGCTGGAGTCAGCTCTTTCCGATCCTGGCTAGTTTTCTGCTCCTAATAAAGGCTTCTTTCATGGCTGGGCAACAGGAAGAGTCAGATGGCCCTCCGTGGACAAGGGTTGGTTCCCGAATCTGTCCCAGGTAACTTCTTGTTCCTCTGGGTCTCTGTGTGTAATATCCCCAGAGACAGAGGCCAAGAGAGGGGAAAGTGGCTACACTTACACTGCAGGCCAGCGAAGGGGGTGGTCAATAGCTGGTACTTCCTCTTCCAGCTCTTTTAAAGCATTTTTAAATTGGATTAGCGTTTCAACAAACACTTGAAGGTTTGCTTTCCTCAGAGAGGCCCAAAGGGCTGAGGAAGAGCCTTCATCTGTTTACTTTTTCTTTATGTGGAAATCTACTTGGGCTGTTTCTACAACTAGCTTGCCCCTCTCCCTCTCCCTTGGTGCCTCCTCCACCAGGTAAACCCTCACCCCCTAACTTCCAGGCAGGTCTGAATTCACCCTCAGGGCCCTGGCCCACCATGGCTTTCTGGGTTGGCTGAACCCTCGTGCCCTCCAGGAGCACTTTGGAGCAGCAGGGCTCAGGCAGCTCTCTGTGACCTGTGCCAGCCTTGAAAGTTTTCCTGGAATGAAGAAGTGAGCTGACAGTGGACAGCCCTGTGTACTTCATCTGCTTCTTGCAGGGAAGCCAACAGAAGCGGTCTCTTTCCTCCTGTGGGTAGAGAAAGCCAGGAAGATGGGGCAAAGCCTTGGGAAAACAGGTGGCGCTCAGCCCCGCCAGGGCTCTTTGTCCTCATCCTTTTTATTTAAGCCCCTGCTTGGAGCCAGGCAGTGTGTGTGTGTGTGTGTGAGAGAGAGAGTTGTGCAAACAGATATGTGCATGGATGTATATACAGAGAGAAAAAAAGACGGGGGCAGGGCATTGTGGAGCTGTGAAAGGGAAGGACGGCAGGCAGTCAAAGTAGACTTCTATGCTTTATTCTGTGTATTAGTATATTATATACAAACACATTTAAAGTACATATTGAATAATAAGAGAATTATCCTCTAAGATCAATATGATCACTGTTAACTGAAGTACAGGGTCAAGCCTTGGAAGATTCAGGAATGACTTCCCAGAGGAGGTGGCGGGTAAACAGAAATCACAGAATAAGTGGAGATAGCTAGATTCATTTTACAGACATTTGTTGAGTGTCTGTTGTGTGTCAGATACTATTTTATTTATTTTTATTTTTTGAGATGGAGTCTCGCTCTGTCTCCCAGGCTAGAGTGCAGTGGCATGATCTTGGCTCACTGCAACCGCCGCCTCCCGGGTTCAACTGAGGCAGGAGTGCCTCAGCCTCCCGAGTAGCTGGAACTACAGGTGTGTACCACCACGCCCAGCTAATTTTTGTATTTTTAGTAGAGACGGGGTTTCACTATACTGGTCAGGCTGGTCTTGAACTGACCTTGTGATCTGCCCGCCTTGGCCTCCCAAAGTGCTGGGATTACAGGCGTGAGTCACTACGCCCAGCCCCAGATACTATTTTAGAAGCAAAGGATCTAGCAGAGAACAAACACATAAAGATCCTGCCATTGTGGAACTTACAGTTCAGTGGAGGGAGAAAGATGAACAAAAAGATCATATGATGTCAGGTGGTATTAAAGAAGAATTAACACTTATGGTAAGGAAGACTTTATTCAAGACTACTGCAACAGGAGTTGACTTTTTTTTTTTTTTTTTTTGAGATGGAGTCTCACTCTGTCACCCAGGCTGGAGTGCAGTGGTGCGATCTGGGCTCACTGCACCCTCTGCCTCCCAGGTTCAACTGATTCTTCTGCCTCAGCCTCCTGAGTTGCTGGGATTACAGGCACGTACCACCACACCTAGCTAATTTTTGTATTTTTAGTAGAGATAGGGTTTCACCATGGTGGTCAGGCTGGTCTTGAACTCCTGACTGACCTCAGGTCATCCACCCACCTCAGCCTCCCAAAGTGCTGAGATTACAGGCATGAGCCATCACGCCTGGCCTAGGAGTCGACTTTTCCTAGGAGAGGAAGGAGGTTGAGTTCATCATTGAATCCAGCAAAGACCTAGTTGGGCATTTATAATCAGAGTGAGGGGGTCATTGGGTGGAAAATCACTAAGAGAAGACACGAAGGGTAGGGGGACTCTTGCTAAACCAACTCAACAGGATTCTGTGCAAGGCAGGCCAAGGACTTACACATTGAAAGTGGGGGATGAGGAACTTGGTCAGATATTGAGGGTGGGGGAATGACTCAGCCGAATTCTTTGCTAAAGGCAGGCCACATCAAGAAGAGGATCCGGAGGAGCCTGTCTAAAGTTTGGTCAAGGAGAGAGTCTTTGTTGGTGCTGTGAAGAAGATGAAGCAGCTGTGGGATAGTGAGGCTACAGAGTGACAGGTTAGGCCCTTTTTGTTTTTGAGATGGGCGTCTTCCTCTGTTGCCCGAGCTGTGGTGCAGTGGCTTGATCATAGCTCACTGCAGCCTTGAACTCCTGGGCCCAAGCAATCCTCCTGCCTCAGCCTCCCTACTAGCAGGGACAACAGGCACCTGTCATTGTGCTTGGCTCATAGGGGTGCTTTTTAAATTTAATTTAGTTTCATTTTTGAGGTGAAGTGTTCGCTGTGTAGCAACAAGATCTCGGCCCACTGCAATCTCCGTCTCCCAGGTTCAATCAATTCTCCTGCCTCAGCATTCTGAGTAGCTGGGATTACAGCCGTCCTCCACCACGCCTCGCTAATTTTTGTATTTTTAGTAGAGACAGGGTTTCACCATGTTGGCCAGGCTGGTCTTGAACTCCTGACCTCAAGTGATCCACCCGCCTTGGCCTCCCAAAGTGTTGGGATTACAGGCGTGAGCCACTGCACCCGGCCTGCAGTGCTTTTTAATAGTGTTAGCAAGGTCTTTAGGGCTGAAATCTAGATCATGTGTCAGAGCCAGACTTTCAAATGGCCCCCCTGGAGGGTGTGTTCTGGGTAAAGGAAACAGCCTGTACAAAGGCCCTGAGGGGTGTGTTCAGTGTGTTTGAGCAACAGTGAGGAGGAGGGGGTTTGTAGGGGAAGAGTGATAGGAAATAAGGTTGAAGAGGGTTGGGTGAGAGTAGATCATGCAGGCCTTATAGGATGTGATAAAAAGGGAGGAGAAAGCAAGCTGGGAGGAAGGATAATTTGGATTTAGGGTGAGGGAGAGCTTTGCTCATCTACAGGACCACAAGGGGTTCAGTGCTGCAGGGGCATTAGAAGGAGCATGTACCATGTGGGGAAAGCAGGGCAGAGGGACATAGGGGAGGAAGATTAAGAGCCAAGGGGGAGGGGCAGGCAGGCAGGTCCTTTTCCATCTTTTCAGTCAGGGTTTCTCAATCATTTTAATGAGAGCCTCAGCCCTTGCGTAAAAATCAAGCAACAAAGGGAGGAATGCCTCTCTGTTTAACTTGAAGAAGAGCTACAGAAGATGGAAAAGAGGGTTAGTTGAAATAAAGTTGGAGCTGATCTCGCTTGGCTGGCTGCCCTTTCTATAAATATCGCCCTCCCAGTCCTGGAAATGCAGCAGTTAGGGTCCTTGTGAGCTACTGAGGAACATCCTTCCTGTTCAAATGCCCAGGACTTGGCTGCCTGTGCACTTCTGTATGCAAAGTGCCTAGAAGCTGGGGAGAGGGACAGTGCAGGGTCAAAAGTGGGGAATTCTGAGCCCACTCCTTTTACCCGCCGGGGGTGGCCTTACTTCCTCTGGGGGCTCTGGCAGCTCTCTGGCCTGTCTTCAGCTTAGGAATCTGCAGAAGTCATTGGCCAGGCTCAGGAGAACTAATCCTTTGTGCCAGAGGTATGGTGGTATGGTGGGGAGCTAGCTCCTCACTGGTGCTGAGCCCTGCTGCCCCTGGGGTTTTACTGGGAGTGAGGGAGAGGGTGGAGGGCCTAGTGTAATTCGGCAATTTGTGAGTTAAAAAGCAGAGGAGAACCCACAGAGTAACTAGACATTCTTCTCTTTGCATGCAAGATCCTGCTGAATGTTGGAAGAGGAAGGAATATTTTTCTTGCTTTTCAGACATGACATCCTGTGAGGGGAAGATTTGGAACAGATGGGGGTCAGGGGAGCCTCACTGTATTTGCTTGTTTCACCACCACCTCCTCCCTCCCACAACCAGAAATGTCTTTTTCTTCCCCCCTAGGGAAGTTAATGTAAAGGCAGGTCGGGGGGATGTCCTGTAGATTAGGAAAGTAAGTTATCAGGGGTCAGGGAAAAATAATCCATTAGGTTTCCAGAAAGAATCCACTTTTCATTGCAGTCTCCTTCTAGGTCCAAAGATGGACAACTAACTCAAAATTGTATCTTCGCTTTAATCACTGCTCTGGTGATATTTGCATTAATGAAGGAGAAAAGAAAGGATCCCCAACAGATGGAGAAGGCAGCTGTCCGACTAGTGAAAGGTAAGGAGTTTTTCTGAAATCTTGGGTGCACAATGTGGGAAAAACAAAATTGGTAATGTCTCATGGGATCAGCGCAGGCATCTGCACAGTTTTCACTCCGACTTCTGTCTGTCAGATTGACTGCATTAGAGAAGACCGTAAATGTGGTGATGGAAGTGGGCTGTGACACACTTGATTGGCTGTAGCAGTGTTCCTGGTAGAGCCACATTCCCAGCACAGCTGTGGGTAGCTGGGCAGCTGCTATGATGTTAGCCCCCAAATCACAGCCGGTTCTTTCTGCTGTCAAATGTCCAGCCCCTGAGCCCCCTTCCTCTGAACCTGGAAGGGGGTTCTGCTAGTGGAGTCAGATGGCCTTGTTAGCCAGGGTGGGCCAGTCTAACTGCCTGTTGCATCTTGTCTGTTCCCCAAAGACAGCTTGGGTTGATGTGATATGAAAAGGATGGGGCAGAAGGAGAAGGGGACAGATTCTGTGCTTTCCTTCTGTCGTTCTTTTTTGGCTGGTGGGAGCCTGTGTTGTTTTTCTCTTCCTTCGTAGGAGGGGATTTTGAGCTCTGGGGTCTGGCTGAGGAGACACGTGCCAGAGTGTCTGGCCCTTTTGGGTCAGGCTGCCTGACTCTGGCACACAGTTCTGGAAGGATGTCCTGGAGAGCTGGTTTACTGAGGCAACAGCTGCAAGCTAACTAGGGAAAGAGAAGAGGAAAGTACTAGGTGGCTGTGTGCTCAGGATCCCCGGTTGAGATATGGAGAATTATGTCTGGGGAACAAAACCTAACAGGCTGTCCTCATCACATGAGGTATGTTCCCAGGCTGGAGTGCAGAGGCGTGATCTTGGCTCACTGTAGCCTCTACTTCCTGGGCTCAGGAGATCCTCCCACCTCAGCCTCCCAAGTAGCTGGGACTACAGGCACATGGCACACCCCATGCTTGGCTCTTTCTTTCCTTTCTTTGCTTTCTTTTTCCTTCTTTTCTTTCCTTCCCTTCCTTCCCTTCCTTCCCTCCCTCCCTCCCTCCCTCCCTTCCCTCCCTTCCCTCCCTTCCCTCCCTTCCCTTTCCTTCCCTCCTTCCCTTTCCTTCCCTCCCTTCCCTTTCCTTCCCTCCCTTCCCTTCCCTTTCCTTCCTTCCTTCCTTCCTTCCTTCCTTCCTTCCTTCCTTCCTTCCTTCCTTTCTTACTCTGTCACCCAGGCTGGAGGCTGGAGTGCAGTGGCACAATCTTGGCTCACCGCTGAGATCAAGCAGTTCTCCTGCCTCAGCACCTCGAATAGCTGGGACTACAGTAGTGCACCACCGTGCTCGGCTGATTTCTTTTTGGTATTTTTAGAGATGGGGTTTCACTGTGTTGGCCAGGCTGGTCTCAGAACACCTGACCTCAAGTGATCTACCCACCTTGGCCTCCCAAAGTGCTGGGATTACAGGTGTGAGCCACTACGCCTGGCCGCCTGGCTTTTTTTTTTTTTTTTTTCTGTATTTTTAGTAGACATGATGGGGGGCGTTTGCCATGTTGCCCAGGCTGGTCTCAAACTCCTGGGCTCAAGTGATCCACCTGCCTCAGCCTTCCAAAGTGCTAGGATTGCAGGCGTGGGCCACTGCACTTGGCCAAGGAAAGACATAGTTTAAAAATCACTTGCTGGCCAAGCACGGTGGCTCCTGCCTGTAATCCCTGTACTTGGGGAGGCTGAGGCAAGTGGATCACCTGAGGTTGGGAGTTTGAGACCAGCCTAACCAAAATGGTGAAACTTTTCCTCTACTAAAAATAGAAAATTAGCTGGGCATGGTGGCAGGCGCCTGTAATCCCAGCTACTTGGGAGGCTGAGGCAGGAGAATCGCTTAAACCCGGGAGGTGGAGGTTGCAGTGAGCTGAGATTGCACCATTGCACTCCAGCTTGGGCAACAAGAGTAAAACTCCATCTCAAAAAAAAAAAAAAAAAAAGGTCTCTTGCTAACAGAGTAATGTGGCCTGTGTGCCTAGCTAGGATGAGATCTCCCATCTTGATTCTTTACTCTTCTAACAACTAGACAATGTAACTTGATATATTCAGTGGGAGCTCTAGGCTCTCCCTGTCTTCTCTGTTACAGCCCCCATAGGCATGTTATCTGCCCATTGGAAAGGATGATGGGAAAACAACAAACCTGTCCTGGACCCTGCAGTTAGGACTTCAGGGGACACATGAATGAATATAAATAATACAGGTCTGCTCCCATAGAACCCAAATGCAAATATAAGAACATTTAACTCATAGTGGACTTTCTAGGGTCAGGCAAGGGTATAAGCAATAGACATAATTAGTTAATTCAACAAATATTAATTGAACCCTCACTATTTGCTAGTCCCCATGGATACAGTGAAGAACGGACGGACACAGCCCCTACCTTTCTGGACCTGTGGTCTTTTGCTGTGTACGCAGACTCATAGACAGGCTTTTGCGATACACTTTGTGAGAGGTGCTGAGATACAGGACATAAGAAGAGTTGTGGGCTTTTATGGAGAGCAGGGGAATCGGGAAGACCTGCCCAGAGGAAGTGATGTTGAAGTTAATCCACGAATAAGCAGAGTTGACATTGAATGTTTATGCTTAGTTGACCTGCTACAGGCCTTTGGTCCTGGTATAATTTTTATTTGCACCATCTTTTACTCTGAAAAGTGCCTGGTTTGGATGGTGAGCTCTTTGGTGCCCTAACTATGTGCCAGGCATTGCTCTAGGAGCCCCATCATCAGAATAGCCCTGGCTCATAGCGAGTGAGTAAAACTGAGCTGTTTGCCAGTCACATGATTTACGTCATTCAGTCCTGAGCTGGGCCCTATTTTATTAGTTAGGGATGCTTTGGGCTGCAAATAAGGGGAACCTCTGTGAACAGCAGCTTTAATCAGACTGGTATTTTTTTTAATTTAATTTTATTTTTTGAGATGGAGTCTCACTCTGTCCCCCAGGCTGGAGTGCAGTGGCACGATCTCAGCTTGCTGAAACCTCCGCCTCCCAGGTTCAAGCGATTCTCCTGCCTCAGCCTCCCAAGTAGCTGGGACTACAGGTGTGTGTCACCATGCCCAGCTAATTTTTGTATGTTTAGTAGAGACAGGGTTTCACCATGTTGGCCAAGATGGTCTCGATCTCTTTTTTTTCTATCTCTCTCTTTTTTTTTTTTTTTTTTTTTTTGAGATGGTGTTTTGCTTTTGTTGCCCAGGCTG
This sequence comes from Pongo abelii, assembly GCF_028885655.2. Taxonomy (NCBI): domain Eukaryota; kingdom Metazoa; phylum Chordata; class Mammalia; order Primates; family Hominidae; genus Pongo; species Pongo abelii. Next base: position 150,759,947 of record NC_071989.2, read on the forward strand.
GAGTGCAATGGCATGATCTCAGCTCACCGCCATCTCCACCTCCACCTCCCAGGTTCAAGCGATTCTCCTGCCTCAGCCTTCCCAAGTAGCTGGGATTACAGGCATGTGCCACCAAGCTCGGCTAATTTTGCATTTTTAGTAGAGATGGGGTTTCTTCGTGTGGATCAGGCTGGTCTTGAACTCCTGACCTCAGGTGATCCGCCCACCTTGGCCTCCCAAAGTGCGAGGATTACAGGCGTGAGCCACTGTGCCCGGCCAAAGGACTGCTGCCTCCTCGTCAGGGAATCGAACCCCAGTCTCCCGCATGACAGGCGGGGGATACTCACCGCTATACTAACGAGGACGACAGTCTTGATCTCTTGATGTCGTGATCTGCCCACCTTGGCCTCCCAAAGTGCTGGGATTGCAGGCGTGAGCCACTGCACCCAGCCTACAAATTACCTTTTTAAACAAGCTTGTTCTTATAAAATGTTCGCAGTTATATATTAAAAGTAAAAGGCAAAATACAAGTTAATGTTAACGTTTTGATCAAAATTATTTCAAAACTAAAGAAATAATATTTTGAAAATTTAATCTTAGTTTTACTTCAATGAGATATTTAATACCTGAAATTCCAGTGCTTAACGTCCATTTAATTTCCAAAGAAGAGAATTGGCATTGGCTGGTGCAGTGGCTCATACCTGTGATCCCAGCATTTTGGGAGGCAGAGGCAGGCAGATTGCTTGAGCTAGGAGATCAGCCTGGGCAACATGGTGAAACCCTGACTCTAACAAAAATACAAAACTTAATCAGGCATGGTGGTGAGTGCCTGTAGTCGCAGCTACTTGGGAGGCTGAGGTGGGAGGATCACTTGAGTCCAGCAAAAAAAAAAAAAAAAAAAAAAAAAAAATTGGTATTATTGGTATTATGCATCCTTCAAGTTTTATTTCATAAATATATTTCCCATATCTATGTGAGATAATGTATCTGTATTTATGATGCATATGTATGCAATGTGATATAATTTTGCAAAATATTCCTCTGCCACCATGTGCAACTGGTGCTAATTTAGTAGCACTGATTTGTGAGTCCTCTGGAACCATGAATAGGAACAGAAGCAAAAAAATGGATATTCAGTTCTCCTGAATATCCTATTCATGCTCCTATTCATTTTGCAAGAATGTATCGCATTTGTGCTGAGAGGAAGGATTTGACAAGCTAATTTGTCTTTTCTCTTCCCTAAGTGCTCTACCACTCCAATCCTTCCCACAGTCCACTGCAGCATTGGTCTCTGGTGTTGGCAGTGGCATAATCCACAAACCTTCTCATTTAGACACAGTTACCTTTCGTTTTGAGGGGACAGGGGAAGAGGTGTGAAGTGTTCTCTGGGGTCTGACTGGTGTTAGGTGTTACTTGTGCTAGGTGTTACTTGTGGCAACATCATGCCGTGTGACCCTCGATGACAGAGGTGCCCATGTGTTGTTTAACTTTTACGCATGTGTTTGAAATAGGTGGGACCCTGAAGCACAGGGCCCAGGGCAGGGGCTCTCTTGTCTGGTTCTAAGGGCAGTACTCTTGTTTTCTAGAAACCCTCAGTAGGCTTCCTTTTACATTTCATTAGATAGAATTAATCACTGCCAGAAAGAAGGTAAATTTCTGTAACTTCCTTCTGCCAATCATGAGTCATTCCCTGGGATGAGCACATGGTCTCTGGACAAAATTGGGGTTCTGTTAGTGAGGAAGAAGAAATGGCTGGACAGTCAACCAGTGATATCTCCACAATTATTATTCCCGTTTTTATGAAGGGGAAATTGAAGCTTAGAATGGTTAAGGTTGTACACCTGGAAGTGGTGGAACTGTGGTTTGAACCAAAGAAGGTTGACTAAGGAATCTATCTTAACCACTCTACTTGCTGTTTCCCATGGCTGAGGAGCAGGAGTTAGCTATATACAAGAGTTTGAGAAAATCACAGGCAGAGGAAATAGCATGTGCTGAAGCCTAGAGAGGCAAGGGATGGCATGGTCTCACTGCAGATTGAGAGATGCCAAGTGACTCAAGTCTGTTGTATGAGGGGAGTGCTGGGGGATGAGGCTGGAGAGGGTGTGCAGCTGGGGCTTCTGGGTGGAGATGGGAGGGGATGAGATTGGGAATGGCATGGGCTGGAAGACTGTTCAAAGATTTTACTAGGGGAAGAGATCCAGGTAACCTGAAATAGGAGAGGCAGAAGGGAAGGCATGCAATTAAGAGAGATTTAGAAAGCAGAATTGGGATTTGATGATATGAAGTTGGAGGAGAATCACCTGAGTTTATGGCTTGGAAATGGGTTACCATTCAGAAACAGGAGGCAGTGTTACCAGTGGAAGGTCTTGACCATGAGTTGTCCAGGTTCTTGGCATTTTGAACAAAGAATTGGACAACACACACAAAGCAATGAAAGAATGAAGCAATGAAAGCACAGATTTATTGAAATGCAAGTACACTCCACAGAGTGGGAGTGGGCTGGAGCAAGCCCTGGTTACAGAATTTTCTGGGGTTTAAATACTGTCTAGAGGTTTCCCATTGGTTACTTGGCTACAACCTATGTCAATGAAGACTTGGTCCATGACCAGTCTGTTTGGTTGTGGGAGGTGACCAATTAGAGGCTGAAGTGAAGTTACAGAGTTACAACCTATGCAAATAAAGGCTTGGCCAGGGACCAGTCTGATTGGTTGTGGGAGGGGACCAATCAGAGGTGCTTTCCATTTTTCGTTTGCAATGCAGAAAGGGGGTGGGGTTGCAAAAGGAGTAGCCTCTGATCCTTTTGTTACTTGGGCATAGAGAGGTAAGATTTTCCTTTTGATTCAGTTCTAGGAAGTAGCACGAATCAGCCTTAGGTTCCCTGCCTTCAGACCCTATTCTCCTGCCTCAACAGTACCAGATGAGGGCATAGGGGAGAAGGAGCACACTTTTTATTTTTTGAGTCTCATTTTGGACATGTTGTGTTCAAGGACATAGAGTGGAGCTGTCCTGTAAACATTAGAGTCTGAAACTCAGGAGAGACATCTGGACTAGAGAGAAATGTGGGCTGCTTCAACACGTAGAACCCCTGGGTTCCATGGTGGGTGAGAGTGTGTAACACATGAAAAGAGAGTCTAGGACAGAGCCGTGTTTAAGGAAAGGAGGCCCACAGAGGAAACCAAGAAGACATGCCTCACATAGAAGAAGCCAGGAGAATTTGGTGACACTAACGCTGAGGAAAGGGAGTTTTAAGCAGGAAAGAAAGATAAGGCCTGAGAAGTACCACAGAGGTCATTGATGATGACAGCAAGAGTGTGACAGCCAGATAACAGAAAGTTGATGGGAATGTAGCTCCTTCATTCAAGATATTAAATATGAAGGGAAGGGTATGTGAGGATCCAGGGAAAGCTTTTTTTTAAAAACAAAACAAAACAAAACAAAAACCATGCAGGAAGATTGGAGCATGTTTAATTGCTTCTGAGAGGTAGACTTCTGGTAGACCAGAAGTTGAAGATAGAGACGAGGTGGGTAGTGGAAAGTGTGAGGACCTGAGAAGATGGGGAAGAGTATGGGATCCTGACTCAGATAGAAAGAGGACTCCCATTGGAACAGGTAGAGTAGAGACCAGGAGAATGGGTGGGACCGGGACATTGAGGAACTTCCTTTTAGATGGTTTGTTTCCTATATAAAGTAGCTGCAAGAGAGGGAGTGGTGGGTCAGATGTTTAGGGAAGTTGAATTGGAATTGTCTCCTGTAGGGACAGGAGAGCTGAGTGGGGAGCAGGGCTGGCTTCATGAGTGGGCAGCTTGAGCAGTCGCACGGGTCCCTACACTTAAAAGGGCTTCATGCTTTGTATAATGCTCTGGCGTCACTGTCTTGAAATTGTTAATGATTTTTGAACACAGGCCCCCTCATTTTCATATTTGTTTTGAGTGTAAGTGTGTCCCATGCAATATCTGGGACATACTGAGATTCACAGTTACTCACAGCCGAGCACGGTAGCTCACGCCTGTAATCCCAGCACTTTGGGAGGCCGAGGCGGGTGGATCCCCTGAGGTCAGGAGTTTGAGACCAGCCTGGCCAACATGGCAAAACCCCATTTCTACTGAAAATACAAAAAAATAGCTGGGCGTGGTGGCGGGCGCCTGTAATCCCAGCTACTCAGGAGGCTGAGGCAGGAGAATCGCTTGAACCCAGGACACAGAGGCTGCAGTGAGCTGAAATCGTGCCATTGCACTTCAGCCTGGGCAACAAGAACAAAACTCAGTTTCAAACAAACAAACCAATTACTCTTTATCTGAAATTCCAATTCGGTATCCTATATTTTATCTGGCAACCCTAACTGGGCACTACAAATTATGTAGCTGGTGCTGCTGGGAAGACAGGAGAATTGCAAAGTGGTATCACAGGCTCTGGGGAGGTTTCTTCTGTGAAGTATCTGAGAGTGGGGAAGTGATGGGTGTAGAGACTGGACTTGTGGCTCTAAGTTGTGGGGCTGTGAATGGTCTCCAGCAGGGCCAGCCACCTGAATGTCTAGACAGTGCAGGAAAGGCAGGTGGCTTAGAATATCTGGGTTGTCTCCAGATATCTCACTTGGGTGAGACCGAAAGCCCTTACCTTGGTTGGTGAGGCCCTGCCGTCCCTCTCACCCTTGCATACAGCAGCCCGCTGCTCTGCTGGCTCTTCTGCAAACACCCTTTGCTCCTTTAGTCTCAGGGCCTCTGCTCTGGCGGTTCTCTCTGCCTGGAATGTTTTTCCTGTAGGTATCCCCAAGGCTCATGCCCCTTGTTCTCCCTGGGCCCCTGAGAGGCCTTCCCTGATTACTTTATTACTTCCTGCTCCATCTTTCTTCATGTCACTTCCCACCTCCTGACATATTATATATGTGTATTTTCTGTCTCTTTCCATTAAAATGAAAGTGCTGTGAGAATGAGAAGTTGGTCTTGCTCACTGACATGCAGGGGAAACTAAGATACTTGTTGAACTGATATGTAAAATAATGATACATGGGCCAGGCAAAGTGGCTCACACCTGTAATCCCACCACTTTGGGAGGCCGAGGTAAGTGGATCACCTGAGGTCAGGAGTTCAAGACCAGCCTGGGCAACATGGTGAAATCCCATCTCTACTAAAAATACAAAAATTAGCCAGGGGTGGTGGCGGGTGCTTGTAATCCCAGATACTTGGGAGGCTAAAGCAGAGAATTGCTTGAACCCAGGAGGCGGAGGTCGCAGTGAGCTGAGATTGCGCCACTGGACTCCAGCCTGGGCAACAGAGCAGGACTCTGTCTCAAAAAAAAAAAAAAAAAAAAAAATTAGTTGGGCATGGTGACATGTGCCCGTAGAACCAGCTACTCGGGAGGATTGCTGGAGCCCAGGAGTTGGAGGCTGCAGTGAGCTATGATTGTGCCGCTGCACTCCAGCCTGGGTGACAGACTGAGACTCTGCCTCTTAGAAAATTAAAAAAAAACAAAAAACAAACAAACAAAAAACATTATCACCTAGATTTTGGTAGTAGTATTTGGGCATTTCTAGTGAATATTAGCTAATAACTCACTTTGCCTAGGTGACAGAGTAATCCAGCCCTATGGTGTCACTCATGCTTACCACTGCCAATGAATGTGCCAAAAATCAGATTTGATCTTAAAGCAGGAGAGATTTGTTTAGGTGGAAATCTGCTTTTGGTTTCCTTTCCATTATCGCCCATTCCCTGTGGAGTTGGATGGGGCTGACCTTTGCCCTGTGTCCTTAAGAGTAGGCAGGTGGTCTGAGTCAGTTGAGTCCTTCCTGGTACTTCTCTGCCAGAGTTCTTGGGGAAGATGGTCTATTTCTGCTGGACCTGGTAGGATGTGAGTGTGAGGCTGTTGATTAATATCCTGCTCACTAAGTGGAGAAAGGACAGGGAAAGCTGATGTTTGAGGCCTTAGATCCAGCCACTCCCTAGTGACATGAGCTAATGAATTTTTTTTTTTTTTTTAACTTATGCCAGATTGACTTTAGCTTCTATCTCTCACAGCTGAGCAAGCTCTGACCCATACATGTTATGTTGCTCAGGCTGGAATGCAGTGGCTATTCATAGACATGATCAGATCATAGTGCACTGCAGCGTTGAACTCCAGGGCTCAAGCAGTCCTCTTGTCTCAGCCTCTCAAGTAGCTGGGACTATAGGCACACGTCACTGCACCTAGCCCACACAATTTCGACTGAAAAATTAGAACAACTTGACCTGTGAGATAATAGTAGAAGATTAGACAGTTAACTGAATTAGTGAGTTGTGAGAGGAGCTTCTCCTGATTTCCCTGATTCTTTTTATTATGGGAGTGGGAGCAGGGGCAGAGGGTAGAGATGGGGATGTGAATGAAGGAGACTAAAGTGAGCCCACAGGCGTGGCCTTTGCCAAATGGTGGTGGGGATGCTGGGGCCCCAGTTCCCTGCCAGCTGTGGCTGCCTGGCAATGGCTGAGGAGTCTGGGGTCAGCAGGCAGCTGGATTGGAGAGAGCTCTCGACTGTAGGCCAGCTCTGGGCTCCTGTCCTGTTTCTGTGTGTGCCTTGGGGCACATCTTCAACTTCCTGAGCCCTTGCTTTCCATTTCATAAAGTGGGAGTGCTGACTGCTCTGCTGACCTCCGAGTTTGTGAGAGAGGCTCCCAGGAGCTGATGAGAATCTCTGAAACCATTGTGAGCACCATCAGGTCTCTATAACTGTAAGGTGGTTTGTCTCTCTCATTTGATTGAAGACTGGACTAGACAAGCGCTAGGAAGACCCTCAGGACTTGGGCTGGGATCTGACCTTCATGAATTGCAGACTATAGACCTTAGGTAAAAAGTGGGCAAGAGGAGGCCGGGCGCAGTGGCTCACGCCTGTAATCCCAGCACTTTGGGAGGCGAGGCGGGCGGATCACGAGGTCAGGAGATCAAGACCATCCTGGCTAATGCAGTGAAACCCCGTCTCTACTAAAAATACAAAAAAAATTAGCCGGGCGAGGTGGCTGGCGCCTGTAGTCCCAGCTACTCGGGAGGCTGAGGCAGGAGAACGGCGTGAACCCGGGAGGCGGAGCTTGCAGTGAGCGGAGATCACACCCCTGCACTCCAGCCTGGGTGACAGAGCGAGACTCTGTCTCTAAAAAAAAAAAAAAAAAAAAAAAAAAAAAGTGGGCAAGAGGCAGCCTAAAATGTATGGCCCATGGCCTGAAAGTTCTTAGGGGTCATGGATGAGGATGTGAAAGGAGTTTGCTGGGCACGGCAGTCTCTGGCCTGGGGCAGGTTTCTGGCTGGAGTAGTTAATTCAGTGCCTTTTACTTGTTAGAAAGACAGAAAGATACTTTTTCCCCCCTTTCTTTTAAAAAGTGATAGAGTTTTCTGAATATAAAAGAGTCACATATCTATTTAAGAATTTTGGGCTGGGCACCGTGGCTCACGTATATAATCCCAGCACTTTGGGAGGCAGAGGTGGGTGGATCTCCCAGGAGTTCCAGACCAGCCTAGGCAACATGGCGAAACCCCGTCTCTACAACAAATACAAAAATTCACTGTGCATGGTGGCACGCGCCTGTAGTACCAGCTACTCGGGAGGCTAAGACCAGAAGATGACTTGAGCCCAGGAGGTCAAGGCTGCAGTGAGCCGTGTTCACAACACTGTACTCCAGCCTGCGTGACAGAGCAAGACCCTGTCTCAAACAAACAAAAAAAGAACTTTGAAAATAAAAATACGTGTAAGGAAATCAAAGCCACTCATGATTATCCAACTCCCATAAATAACACTGGTAATATTTTTGTCTATCTCCTGGTATTTACTTCAGTGTGCGTATGTGTCATGTATATGAGAGATGGCTTATAAAATTTGATATGTAGAGCTTCAGAATCTGTTTTATACATAATATAAACATCTTCCTGTATCTTTAGATTTTTTTTCTTACAGCCTGATTTTTAACTGTTATGTAACAGTTTTAACTGTTCTACCATATATAATATATTCCTTTTATTGGATAGAAGACTTTCCAATTTTTTAGCATTATAAAATCATATTGTGGTTAAATCTTTACGGATAAATCTTTGTGCATGTGGAATTATGGGGTCAAATGGGATGTCCATGTAAGAATTTTTGTATGCTCCAATTGACCTAAAAAAATGCTAATTTGCCTTCCTATTGTTGTGTGAGGGGGCATCATGATTCTCTGAATCCTGGCCCTTGCTGGGTATTACTGGATTTTTAGGACTTTGCCAAATGCTAGATGGGAGAAGCTTTGCTTTTTTTAATTTTTTTTTTTTTAGACAGGTCTTGCTCTGTCGCCTAGGCTGGAGGGCAGTGGTATAATAATAGCTCACTGCAGCTTTGAACTCCTGGGCTCAAGCTGTCCTCCTGCCTCAGCCTCCTGAGTAGCTGGGACTACAGGCATGCCACTATGTCTGGCTAAATTTTTATTTTTGTACAGACGGGGCCTCACTCTGTTGCCCAGGCTGGTTTCGAACTTCTGGTCTCGAGCAGTCCTCCCATTTTGGCTTCCCAAAGTGTCAGCATTACAGGTGTGAGGCACCATGCCTGGCCTTGTTTTTATTTTATTGTGCCTTTTTTTCTGGTTCCCAGTAAGGTCATTTTTTTCCCCCATATAATTAATAGCTATTTTTATGTTTTGTGAATTGCTTTATTTATCCTTTATTCATTTTCCTATTGGGGTGCTTGTATTTTTCTTACTGATTTATACAGATTCTGTTTGTAATAAAAATATTAACCCTTTGTGGGGAATCAATACATTTTTAGTAGTGTGATGAAATATTTTAATAATGGATCAAAGCAGAAGGCTTGATTCCAGGGGGAAAAATTTTTAAGCTACCCGCCTCTTTCCCTACACATAAATCCAGAGATAAGTAGTATCTTAGTACTTAAACATGTCTTAAAGCATGGACAGGCTCCCTTCCTTCCTTCCTTCCTTCCTTCCTTCCTTCCCTCCTTCCTTCCCTCCTCTCTTCCTCTCTGTCCTCCTTTCTGTCCTCCTTTCTCTCCTCCTTTCTCTTTCTTTCTTCCTCTTTCTCTCCTTTCTCTTTCTCTTTCTCCCTTTCTTTCTCTCTCTTCCTCTTTTTTTCTCTCTCTCTGTTTCTCTCTTTCTCTCCCTCTCTCTTTCTCTCTGTCTCTTTATTTTTTTTATTTTTTATTTTTTTGATGGAGTCTTGTTCTGTCTCCCAGGCTGGAGTGCAGTAGCATGATCTCCGCTCACTGCAACCTCCATCTCCCAGCTTCAAGCTATTCTCCTGCCTCAGCCTCCCGAGTAGCTGGGATTACAGGCGTGTGCCACCATGCCTGACTAATTTGTGTATTTTTAGTAGAGATGGGGTTTTGCCACATTAGCCAGGCTGGTCTCAAACTCCTGACCTCAGGTGATCCGCCTGCCTCGGCCTCCCAAAGTGTTGGGATTACAGGCGTGAGCCACCATGCCTGGCCATTACCTTTGTTTCATGGGTGAGTTAGTCTGGCAACTAGACTAGGGCAACCCACCCACCCCACCCCTAGAGCTGGTCACAGGCACAGCTGAGCTTGAACTTGGGCTTCACACGTGTGTTTACACGCACCACTTGTCATTGCCTGTGACTTTCCTGTCCCTGCTCCTCCTCTTTCAAACACTCCCTGGAGCCATTTAGTGCCTAGATGATGCGTGTTTTTATACCAGCCACTCTACTCAAAAGCAAAATCTGTTTGAAAGCTGTTACAGGTTTTTCCAGAACTTCCAGTTTTTAAGAATCTCTTCCCCTTGCTGCAGCTTCCTTTGTACCATGCAGCCACTGGCTCCGAAGGGACCTTCTACCAGGGAATTTGATTGCTTGGATAGAGCCCTTCTGTCGACCACTGACCCCAGGGCTAGCTCCCCAAAATGTCGCCTTCTCTACGCTCGTTTCTGCAAAGTAGCAACAGGTCAGTTAGGATGTGGATTTTCTTGCTCTCTCAAAGGTTCTTTTATTTAAATATGTTCATACATTTTTCTCCTACCGCTCTCTTTCCTGAAAGAATGAAGTTAGAGGATTAGGTTGCTAAATTTAGCTCTTGCTGACGCACTGGCCTCTCACTAGCAGTCTCCTCGTGTCTCAGTGTTTCTTTAAGCCTTGCTTTTTTGCTGGTAGACGCACACCATCACATCCTACATAATATTTAGCTCTGAGGCGTTTCCAGATGGGAAGTGCGTTTCTGTATTTTCATAGCCGTGTTCTCTACGTGAATGGACTGGCATGAAGCTGGGGGCTGACGGCTGGCAGGGCAGGTAGGGGGGCTGGCAGCGGCCTGAGAGAGGTGAAGATCCCCAGGGTGGTGGTGGGGAAAGCAATGCAGTCCTTGTCAGATGTTTGCTTGCTGTGAGGAGAGGGAGATGGCTGTGAGAGGAGATCTGGGGATGGTATTTGACTGGGATATGAATGGAGCATTTTCAGGCAGGGGAGGCCCTCCTACTTGAAGCAAGCCTGAGTGTTGTTAAAGAAAAAAATTATTCTGGCACTTGTAAAAATGGTAAGGAAGACTTTACTCAGGAGTCTTGCAACAGGGTTATTGCAATAGGGGAGAGAGATGGGGCTCAACTCTAAATGCAGCAAGACAGTTGAGGATTTACAGCCAAGGAACAGAGAAGAGAGGGGGTCAGTGGACGGAAAGTTACTAAGAGGAGACATCAAGGGAACGGGATTCTCGCTAAAGAGACCTAAAAGGACTCTTGCTAAGGGCAGGCCAAGGACTTATACACCCAAGGTAGGGGATGAAGCGCTTTATCAGACATCAAGGGTAGGGCACTCCCTAAACTGAATTTGCAGGATTCTTGCTAAGACTGGGCTCTGCAGGCCTGGCAAGGACAGGAGGGACACAGAAGGCCAACATTCAGAAGAAGGCTCAGAAGAGCCTAACTAAAGTTTGGTCAAAGAAAGGGTTTTTGTCAGTGCTTCCTCTCGTTCAAGGAAAGAAAAATTCTTCTTTTCTCTGAATAATATAGGTCCATTTCTTGTTCGGTTGCCTTTTGTTCATTAAGGACCAGCTTGAATGTCTGTTGGGGCCTGGCAGTAGAGGATACTTGACGGACAACCATCAGGCATTTAAATGAGGGAGATTCATGATCTGCTGTGGTGACGGGTCCTTTGAAGTTTATGTCACGTCATCCAGCTTGCAAGCCTACTTTAGATCTTGGTGGGAAGATCAGCTATAAGACAGCCTAGAGTTGCAATGAGGATTTGGGCAGTCAGCCTTTAGCTCTCAGTGATGTCAGGAGGGTGGGAGAAAACTTAGAAAGTAGAAAAATTGAGAAGTTGGTAAGAACTGATGAAATGTGCAGAATGGCAAATCCAGTCCAATTCACAGTAGGTAACAAAGTAAACAGTAAAATGTAATTTACCAAGAGGTGAAAAAAGCTCAAAGGCAATGAACAGCACTAGAATTTGATAATCTGCAAGGATGTGCTATAGTTTTCTATTGAAATACAAACAAGCACTGGTCCCTGGATGGGCGTGTTGACATGTCAGCATGGAAGGTGGCCTGGTGTTAGACAGGTCTCGGTTCAAATCCCATCACCTTACCGGAGATGCTAGGCAGATTGGTTGCTCTCCTAGTGTCTGTTTCTTTAGCTGTGAGACATAATGAAAGCTAACATTTATTATTTCTCATGTGCTAGGCACTGCCATAAGCATTTCACATGCTTTATCTCATTTAATCCTCACAACTTAGTGAAGCAGGTTAATCATCATCTCCATTTTGCAGAAGAGTAAACTGAGGCTTTAATATATCCTATAATATGTCCACAGATGTAGCTAACCTGCAAGTAGAGATTGAAGCTCATGTACTTAAAATGAGTTTGGCACTTTTCAGGTATCTGATAAATGTAAAACATTTTTTTCCTCCAAAGTATATGTGGGAAAACTGAAGCTATAGAGTGTGCCTGAGCCCAGCCAGATTCAATAGGTGGGGCTCTCCCCCAAAGAGGGAAAATCCTGAGACACTCGTCAGTGGAGGGATGGAGCCTGCTGTGAGGGTCCTGGCAGAGCCCCTGCATTTTGTCCTCTGGGGGCAGCTCTCCTGGGAGTTGGAGAGAGGCTTTGACCCAGCCTTTGCTGGCCACTGGGCAGGACCTAGCTGGGAGCAAGTGCCAGGGCCAGCAGAGGCTTGTCCAGAGATGACTCTCGCTGGCTGTGCTGTGTTTGCTGTGTACCTGGTAGGCACGCATCTCAGTTATTCTCACATCTCTGCAGTAGGTATCCTTCACCTTCCCATGCAGATGGAACTGAAGCTCCAAGAGGGTAACCAACCGCCCAGACACATTTGAAGTAGTGAGGCAGGGATTTGAGCCCAAGTCTGGTCCCTGAGCCCATGCTCTCTGTTCTGCTGTGCACCGTGGGTGATCAGGGAAGCAGACCCAAGCTAGGGAAGAAGTCATGTGGGCAGGGCTGAGGCACTGGAACAGAGTGGGTAACGCAGGACCTTGGGAATCTGACACACTGGGGTTCAAATCCTGGCTCTGCCACCTCTTAGCTCTGTGAGCATGGAAGTGACTTAATTTCTCTGATCCTTGGGTCCCCATCTATAAAAGAGGAGAGCCATAACTACCCAGAGAGTGTAAGGATGACATGAGAATGTATATAGAGCCTTGGCATGGGCATTCAGTAAATGCTGGCTGCTGTGGGCACGTGGGAATTGCTGGGCACTTTCTCATCCACTTGATCTCCTTGGCTCTTAGGGAAGGCAGACGCTGGAGGGCAGGTCTCTCAGACATAAGAGAGACCCTTAGCTTTATTTATCCCCCCTGGGATGTATCCCTGGGAGCTGTGTATCAAAACTATAGCCACTGAAGGTTGGAAGGACAAAGGGGAGGCTAGGCCTGGGTATGGTATCTTTACAGTGGTCCAATTTCCCTCCTGCTGGTGATGTCCAAAGAGAAAGGCCAGCACAACAGCTCAGATGGGCATAGCGGGACTGCCTGGAGGAGCCTATGCAGTGGGCTCAGGCAGGGCCCAGAGTTACTGGTGGCGGGGGTGGGCGTGCTGTCAGTGTCTCCCCCAGACTCCACTGAAACTTTCATATCAGTGCCCTAGAGTAGCACCTGTTTACCTAGACCTGCCTTCCAGAGACACTGTCTCCCCACCTTGTGAGCTCCTGGCTGCCATGACCTCCGCACTTGCCCTGAGAGGCTGTGAGGATGAAATGCTGGTGTACATGAAGCTCTTAGCCTAATACTTCACATTCAGCAAGCGCCCACCTTCTGACTGTGGCCATTAATTTGCGGATTCAAGTAATGTTTTAGGTTGAGAGGTCGTAGTTATGAAGAAAACAGTCCCCACCCTCATGGAGGTCACACTGTAGTAGGGAAGATGGATGAGAAACATGTAAGCAAGTAGATTTGATTGTAATATTGGAGTGAAGAACAGTAAAGCAGGGAGAGGGAACAAAGACATCGTTGGTGTGGCTGGGAAGGAAGGCTTTTATTGGGAGATAACAAGTGAGCAGAGACCCTGGGGATGCGGAGGTGCCAATCATGAGAATGTTGGGGGAGGCCAGGTGCGGTGGCTCATGCCTGTAATCCCAGCACTTTGGGAGGCCGAGGCGGGTGGATCACTTGAGGTCAGGAGTTCAAGACCAGCCTGGCCAACATGGTGAAACCCTGTTTCTACTAAAAATACAAAAATTAGCCAGGTGTGGTGGTGTGCCTGTAATCCCAGCTATTGGGGAGACTGAGGCAGGAGAATCACTTGAACCCAGGAGGCAGAGGCTGCAGTGAGCAGGTATCATACCGCTGCACTCCAGCCTGGGTGGCAGAGCGGGACTCTATCTAGACAGACAGACAGGTAGACAGATAGAATGAATGTTGCGGAGCATCCCAGCAGAGCCATCAGGTGGGACTGAATCTGGTACAACAAGACAGAGAGGAGGGATAACTAGGAAATGAAGCCAGGGTGGAGGCTACCAGGTCACATAGGACCTTATTGTTTTCAACAATCATTATTTCTAGATGTCGCTGGGCAGGATCAGCTGTTCCTTCTCTTGTGCTATTCTGCGTGGTATGCACACAGCCATTGTAGCAAGTCACCCTTTGTTAGGACTGTGTGTTTTACCACCACACTGGGAGCTCTGGAGGCCAGGGACTATGGCTGTTTTGCATACACCCAGCACCTAGCATGGCAGCTGTTTATCGAAATTATAGCCACTGAAGGTTGGAAGGACGAGGGGGTGACCAGGCCTGGGTATGGTATCCTTAGAGCGGTCCAACTTCCCTCTTCCTGGTGATGTCCAAAGAGGAAGGAGCATGGAGTCTGTGCTTCACACATTTAAAGATAATGAATCTTAGTGGCAACGGATGCTGTCTATTGGGGATTTCTGTGTGCTATCCACAGCAGTTAGCATTTTATATTTCATCATCTCATTGAATCAATACAATAGCCTTGTGCCCAAAGTGTCATCTCCATTTTACGGATGAAGAAATAAGCTCTAGAGGCCATCCCATGCCCCAAGCACACACACCTAGGAACTTGCTGAGCTGAGATTTGAAGCCAGGACTCTAAGGACCACACTTTCAACTCTGACCAAGCTGGAAGGTCGACTGCCTCCGGCAGGGGCTTGGCCCAGGCCTGCCCTTCCAAGGGCTGTGGTGTTTACTGCCCAGGGTTTTGGCATCCTTCGGCCTTCTTGGTCCCTCAGGGGTCACCTTGCACCCCAGCCTGCCCTGTAGCATCCCACGGAGCCTGAGGGGCTGTCCCTCAGACCTCCTCACAGCTTTGTAATCCACAAATGGAAAAGTGGCACTTAAAATGAATTTATTCAGGTGGGAGCTGTGTAAGGCATGAAAATAAGGCTTTTGAGCTCCTCCACATAAACTTGAGTGTAAATGAAAAGCTTTTTATTTGGTTTCTGAGCCAGACTTTGAGAAGCCAGTGGGCCGTGCGGTCTGGAAGCGCACGTTATGGGCGCTGGGTCGGAACAGGGGCCACTTTGAATGGCAAGGAGGGAGAATCGCTCCAGCGAAGCTGGAACGGCCAAGAAGCTGGGATGTCAATAAACACAGGCAGGACACAGAAAGCCTTTTCCGAAGAGATGGAAGGCGGGGAAGCGAAGGAAAGGCAGTGCCTCACTCCCGGTGCATTTGAGAAGGAAAATGCTTGAGGTAACCCGTGTTGGCAGCTTTTATAGCTTCCTCCCGATAATGTGCTGGGCAGACCCTGAACAGGCTGGTGTTTTATTTTCGTGTAACGAAGCCGAGTGGACCAGGGGCAGCTCTCCAGCAATGGCTGGCCTGGGGCTATGCTCACGGAGGGAGGCAGGGCTGCCTGAGACCTGGGGCAGGGGGCAGTCTCCTGCCTGCTGGGCAAACCGCGGGGAAGGCGGGGACCAGGATTTCTGACTTCCTATGGATGATGTTTGGTTTGTCACAATCCTTAGACGTAAGGCGCTTTTATGGCCAGTGCCAGTGAGGGAGGTGGCAGGCAGCCGTGGCAAGGCAACTGCTCTGAGAAGGAGGGCACAGGTCCACGCTGTCTAAATGTTGCCGGTTGTGAGCTACGCAGGAACCTTAGCATGGGGAACCTACAGAAAGGTCTTTGTGCCCTTGGCTGCCTTTTGCCAAGGTACTTTCCGTGACTAGATTTACCTTGCATTTATATTCTCTTCTCTTTGGTAATATGTACATATGTGTGTGAGGTATATTTGGACCTGGGATTATGTGTGTGGTTAAAAATATACGTCAGTACGTTAGTGACCTGCATGGGTGCATTAAGCAATGTATTTTGAGAGCCATGGGCTGGAGGGAAACACCCAACTAGCTACTTTGAGACAGTAGCAAAGCCCAAAGTACTTCTGTTAGATGAGCGTATGAGCTACTGTTTTATATGTTTGTTACCGATTTTTTCTTCCTGTTTTCTCCTGGATATTATGTGAAAACAATATATGTATTTAAACAAAATTTTAAATTTCAATCTTAAGAATTTCAGGGTTGGTTTGTTTGTTTGCTTTGAGATGGATTCTCATTCTGTCACCCAGGCTGGAGTGCAGTGGTGTGATCTTTGCTCACTGCAACCTTTGCCTCCCGGGTTCAAGTGATTCTCCTGCCTCAGCCTCCCAAGTAGCTGGGACTACAGGTGCGCTCCATCACGCCCAACTAATTTTTTGTATTTTTAGTAGAGATGGGGTTTCACTGTGTTAGCCAGGCTGGTCTTGATCTCCTGACCTCGTGATCCGCCTGCCTCGGCCTCCCAAAGTGCTGGAATTACAGGCGTGAGCCACCGCACCCGGCGAATTTCAGGGTTTTTTTAAACCCGTGTTTATTTTGAAAAATTGAACATACCAGGAGAAATAAGAAAATGAAAGTCTTCTGCAATGCTATCATTCAGAATAATTGCTGCTGTTCTTTAGGTATTTGTATGCTCTTCCAGACATGTTCCTAATGAGTATATATTAATGTAAAATAAAATATCAATGGCGAACATTTGAGTGTTACCATTTGCCAGCACTTTGCATGTAGGGACTCACTCGATCCTCAGCAATTCAATGATTGGTTTTATTATTAAACCCATTGTACAGATGAGAAAGCCGAAGCCCAGAATGATTACCTTGCTTAAGATCACATAGGTAAGTAGCCAAGCCAGGATTTGAACACAGGCAATCTGGTTCCAGAGCCTGTGCTCTTAAGGCACTCGCTATACTAACTTGCAAAAGAATTCGGAGAATACTATCCATACCAATTTGTAACCTGTTGTTTTTCCCACTCAAAATGTTATGAACTCCCTTCCATGCCAATAACCTTATATCTAGAACATCATTTAAAATGGTTCAGTTGTGACACATACATCCCCAAAATGGAATGCTACAATGCTGTTTCCCTTTGTGGCTGTTTTGGGTAATAATAACAATTAAACTTAAAAATAGCAAATATTGAGGTTCTATGTCTGGTGCTGTCCTAAGACCTGTTTACATCTCATCTAATTTAATCCTTGTAATAACTGGGGCTTCTTACAGGGGAAGAAGTTAGGGAAGAACAGGAAGAAATTTGCCATGACATCTTCCTTACATAAAACTTCAAGGTTAGATTTTTGACATCATCTTCAAATAAAATTATATATGTAATAATGTTTTTGTGTATTTGTTAATTTTTTTAAACTTCTTATTTGGAAATAATTTGACTCACAGGAAGCTGCAGAAATAGTACAGAGAATTCCCGTGTTCCCTTCACCCAGCTTCCCCCAATGATATCTTAAATAACTAGTATGCATCAAAACCAGGAAATCGACATTAGTGTTTCCTGTTAGCTCAGGTTGTATATTTGTTACTAATTTTTTGTTTTGAGATGGAGTTTCGCTCTTGTTGCCCAGGCTGGAGTACAATGGTGCTATCTCGGCTCACTGCAACCTCCGCCTCCCGGGTTCAAGCAATTCTCCTGCCTCCGCCTCCCAAGTAGCTGGGATTATAGGCACCCGCCAACACGCCTGGCTAATTTTTTGTGTTTTTAGTAGAGATGGGGGTTTCATCATGTTGGTCAGGCTGGTCTCGAACTCCTGACCTCAGGAGATCTGCCTGCCTTGGTCTTCCAAAGTGCTGGGATCACAGGTGTGAGCCACCACACCTGGCCTAAAATTTTTCTTTAAACACTTAAAATATGTCACACTATGATAATCTAACTTTTCAGTTCTTTGCTGTGAAGTGTACAGGAGCCTCTAGGTGAAAGTGGCTCAGGCCTCTCTCCTGGCCTTTGAGAGGTTAACATTATTATTTGCTCCATTCAACCGGCAAGGAATTGGAGGTCTAGGGAGGTTGTCACTTGCACAAGGTCACACAACTATAGTAAACTTCTGATTGGGACTTAGCCTCTCTGCTTCTAAAATCCCCTCTCTGAACCTCATACTCTCCAGCATCTCTTCTAGTTTTTTGCTGTTCTTTGCTACTCAGGCTGAGGCCCCGAATATAAGTAGATGTGTGTTAATAAGTGTCTGTGCATGCATGTACATGTACACAGACATTTCCCCTGCTCTCTAGAGTCCCTTCTCCCAGACTGGAGAATGCTGAACTGGAGAGGACCTCAGGAATTGAGCACATAATCCTGACTCCTTATTTAACGGGATGGGAGGATCAGGCCAGCTTGGGGACCATCTGCTGTGTCCTGTGTTGGCCTATCCCCAAGGGCTCTGGGCCATATTCTCCTGTAAATCCTCTGCCTCATTCTCATGGTTGCCTCTCCCCAACTCTCCTCCAGTTGCCCCTTTTGCCCAACTTCCAGCCACCTGGCTCCGCATGCTCTCAGTTCCATGCTTGGGTGGCAGTGGGCTTAGCCTGAGATGCCTGGACTTCACTCTCGCATTGCTTCTGTTATCCTCCAGCCTCTGTGCCCCATGGCCAGTGACTGAGACAAGAGAAAAGGAGAAAAAGCCACATGTATAGGGAAGACCTAGGAGAAGAAATTTCTCTAAAGTCCCCTCTAGAGGAAAATATATTTTTACCTCCACCTCAGTCACTCCCTCTCTTTTGTTGCCTTCTCTTCCCCTTTTATTCATAGCTGTAGGTACCAGCCCAATCCACTTTTGTAACCCAAAAAGCAGACAAAGGCCTCTGCCCTTGCCTTCCCAGACACAGTCATGGTCTCATGATCTGCCAACCTAAGCAGGGCTGGCATGTGGGATTTAAGTAGCTCTGTCCAAGCTTTCACAGGAGTCTGTGCTTGGAATTGTCAGAGTGCAGAGCAGTGTTGTTCTAGATCCCTACCACCCACTTCAGAAAACCCAGAGGTGCCTGCCACTCTAGGTTGACCTGACAGTTGTTTGCATGTGTGTGCATGTGTATGAGAGCAACTGACAGGGTATGTGTGTAGCTGGTGGCCTGTGTGGGCCTCCTGAACATAGAACTAAGCACTCACTTGCTGAGCCCTGTGGCTGCTTTTGGTAGAAAAGTGACCCCAGGGCCAGGAGCTGCACCTGGCAGAGACCAGGATGGGAGACTGATGAGTTTGCAGGAGTGCTGCCTGGAAGGGCTGGGAGCGCTGGTCTGTGAGCTAAGCAGGGGTTGCTAAACAGCATCACCACCCCTAACCTCATGGCATACTGGCTCCTGCCCTTGCCATCCTCTGAAGCATGTAGTAGGGCTATATTTCCTAACAGGAAGCCCGTCAGGCTGAGAGAAGGGGAAAGAGAGAGGAGTAACTTGCTTCCCCCTTGGACCTGAACTTCCTTAGCTCCTCAGAGCTTGGTCTGCTGTTGAGATCTCTGGTGTGCAGGGTTGAACAGCTACCCTCCCTAAACATGTGGTGGGCTATAGAGAGAACATTCCAGGACTACAGGTGACAGTCAGGTGCCTGCCAGAGAGGGGCTTTCCAAAGGACAGCTAAGTAAGGGAAATCCTATCTACCTTGTGAGTATATCTGGACTCTTTGCATTTCTCACCACTTCTGTTACCACTACCTTAGCCCAAGCCACCATTATCTTTTGCCTAGATTATTGCGGTCAGTTCCTAACTGCTTCTACTGCTGACCTGCCATTCTCAACATGGCAGTCAGAATGATCCTTCTAAAGTATTATCAAGCCAGGCACCGTAGCTCATGCCTCTAATCTCAGCACTTTTAGAAGGCCAAAGTGGGAAAATTGCTTGAACACAAAAATTTAAGACCAGCCCGAACAACATAGTGGGACCCTGTCTGTATAAAAACTTAAAAAAAATAATCTGGGTGTGGTGGCACATGCCTGTAGTCCTAGCTACTTGGGAGGCTGAGGTGGGAGGATTGCTTGAGCCGGGGAGGTTGTTGCAGTGAGCCATGATTGCACCACTGAACTCCAGCTTGGGTGACAGAGTAAGACCCTGCCTCAAAACAAAAAAAAAAAAAAGGGATCAGTAGGTCCCGTCACTCTGCTCAAAATCCTTCAATGGCTGCACATGCCACTCAGAATAAAAGCCAGGGTCTTTACAATGGCCTTATGAAGCTCGGCCCGAACTGGCCTGTTGCTGCTGCTTTGACCTTATGTCCTGTTACTTGCCTTTTGCTCATTCTATTTCAGTTGTACTGCCCTCCTTGTTGTTCCTACAACATTCTAGACTTGTTACCTAGCATAATTTATTTGTTGTTCCCTTTGCCTAGAATACTTTCTCCCCCGCTACCTACAAGCCTTACTTTTACATCTATATCAGGTCTTTGTTAAAGTGTCTCCACTCCATCTAAATTTTCATTCCTTTCACTGTATTCCTTATCCTGCTCCCCTTCATTGTTTTCCTCCCGACCTCTTGTCGCCATCTCACATACTAGTATTTTGCTTTTTTATGTTGTCGTTTCTGTTTAAAATGTAAGCTCCATGGAG
Organism: Pongo abelii; assembly: GCF_028885655.2. Classification (NCBI taxonomy): domain Eukaryota; kingdom Metazoa; phylum Chordata; class Mammalia; order Primates; family Hominidae; genus Pongo; species Pongo abelii. The sequence goes on from NC_071989.2 coordinate 150,780,194, forward strand.
GCAGGGATATTTGTTTATCTTCTTTACCGCTGTATCCCTGGCATTTAGGACAGTACCCCTGTGCATAGGAGATGCTAAGACATATTTTCAAATGAATAATAAATAAGTCCATATTGGTGAATCATTTAAGATTCAACTTAGAAATAATGAAACTTCAAATCCATGAACATGGTAAACCGCTCCACTTGGCTAGATCTTTATTAATCTTTTAGTCATAGTTTGTAGTTTTCAGTGTACAAGCTATGGATATTTCTGTTAAACTTATAGATAAGTATTTTAAGTTTTTAAAAACGCTATCACAAATGGTATTTTAAATTTCACATTCCAATTGTTTATTGCTGACCTATAGAAATGCAGTTTACTGTTGTATATTAATTATTTTGACTTTGTATTCTGCAACTTTGCTAAATTTACTTATTAGTTCTGGTAATTTTTTGGTAGATTCCATAGGATTTTCTACATATACAATCATGTAGTCTCCAAATGAGGAGTTTTACTTTTCTTCTAATTTTTATGATTTTTATTTCCTTCTGTGGTTTTATTTCCCTGGCCAGGAATCTAGTACAATGTTGAATAGAAGTGGTGAGAGTGGACATTTTTGCCTCATTCCTATATATAGGCAAGTGCTTTCTCTCTCTCTCATCTGTCTCTATTTCTCTCTGCGTGTGTGCGTGTGTGTGTGTCCATTACTCTTTAGCAAATTTACAGTTGCCTGCACTTAGCCAAGCTCACAAAGATTTTTCTCCTATTTTTTTTTCTAAAAGTGGGATGGTCTTAAGTTTTATATTTGCATCTATGATCCATCTCCAGGAGGCATTTTGGACACTGATGAGGGCATTGTTGTTTGTCAAAGTGACAGGGGAGGGGTTTAATCAGCAATGGATTGGCAGGAATGCTAGATGTGCAAGAAATACACCCACCATAACAAAAAGCCTCATGACTCATATGACCATCAAGTGTCCTACCAAACATTTATATAGGCAAAATGTTTATAATTATATAGATATCTATTTTAGCTTCCCTTTCAAAATACCAAAAATTTTAAGGAAGATTTTGACAATATTAATAGATTCTTTCCTTTCTTCTCTTAAATCCAAAGCTCCTATTTCATTATGTCTTTTAGTATATTTGTGCCTGTAAATTTACATATTGAATTAGATATTTTATTATAAACTAACTTCCTTTCACTTCTTTATAATTCGATTATGGCATTAAATTAATTTTTTATTGTGTGTGTAGCTGGTTATATATTAGCAACATCATGAGATTAAAAACATTGAGCTGAGTGAAAAAAGATTGGAATGACATCTATAAAATACCACTTATTAAAATATTAGCATTTTATAATTAAAAGTTTTAGAAACCTACATACATATTAACTATACACATCTTACAAGAACACGTAGGGAAAGATGCACATCACACACATTAGGATAGCTGCCTGAGGGAAGAAGAAAATGGGAGTAGGGAATGAGTTGGAATGGGAGATAATGACATCACAGGAGAGCAGCCTTGCTCAAACCATCAAGGAGTAGACTTAATCCCCTGCCCTGGGGCTTGATTAAAAAAGAAAATATTTTGGGTGGGTGCGGTGGCTCACGCCTGTAATCCCAGCACTTTGGGAGGCTGAGGCGGGCGGATCACGAGGTCAGGAGATCGAGACCATCCTGGCTAACACGGTGAAACCCCGTCTCTACTAAAAATACAAAAAATTAGCCAGGCGTGGTGGCGGGAGCCTGTAGAGTCCCAGCTACTCGGGAGGCTGAGGCAGGAGAATGGCGTGAACCTGGGAGGCGGAGCTTGCAGTGAACCAAGATCACACCACTGCACTCCAGCCCAGGCGACAGAGCGAGACTCTGCCTCAAAAAAAAAAAAAAGTGTGTATACATATATATATGTATATTTTAAAATTAAATTTGCATTTATCAATTTTACCTTAAAGCTGTTAAAAAAGAATAAATTGGTTAGCCACGGTGGCTCAAGCCTGTAATCCCAGCACTTTGGAAGGCCAAAGTGGATGAATCACTTGAGCCCAGGAGTTGGAGACCAGCCTGGGCAACATGGCAAGACCCCGTTTCTACAAAAAATAAAAAATTATCTGGGCATGGTGGCATGTGGCTGTAGTCCTAGCAACTTGGGAGGGTGAGGTGGGGGAAAAATGGCTTGAGCCTGGGAAGTCAAGTCTGCAATGAGTTGTGATTGTGCCACTGCACTCTATCCTGAGTGACAGAGCGAGACCCTGTCTCAAAAAAATAATAGTAATAAATAAAGTTACATACCTGGGAAGGTGAAAGCAGCAGACAGCCTCATAGACCCGGCAGGAGGAGGAGGACCTAGGCATTGCTCTGCACCACTCCCAATATCGCCAAGGGGCAGAGCAAGAGAAAAGCGAGCAAACAGACTTGTACGTAGGTATTCATAGGAGCTTTGTCATAGCCAAGACCCAGAAACAGCACAAATGTCCACTTGCAGATGAATGGGTAAACAAATTGTGATATATCCAAAATGCCCCAGGGTGGTATTTCCCCTCCGAGAACCCAAAATCCAAATTTCTTTTTAAAATTATTCTATTTTTATTTTTATGTTTTTGAGATGGAATTTCTCTCTTATTGCCCAGGCTGGTGTGCAATGGCGTGATCTTGGCTCACCGAAACCTCTGCTTCCCTGGTTCAAGTGATTCTCCTTCCTCATACTCCCAAGTAGCTGAGATTACAGGCATGTGCCACCACACCCAGCTAATTTTGTTTTTTTAGTAGAGACAGGGTTTCACCATGTTGGTCAGGCTTGTCTTGAACTCTTGACCTCAGGTGATCCACCTGCCTCAGCCTCCCAAAATGCTGGGATTACAGGTGTGAGCCACTGTGCCCGGCCTTTTTTTTTTTTTTTCTCTCTTTTTTTTGAGACGGAGTCTCACTGTATTGTGGAGGCCAGAGTGCAGTGGCGCGATCTTGGCTAACTACAACCTCTGCCTCCTGGATTCAAGCGATTCTGCCTCAGCCTCCCAAGTACCTGGGATTATAGGCACCCGCCAACACGCCTGGCTAATTTTTTGTATTTTTAGTAGAGATGGGGGTTTCGACATATTGGCCAGGCTGGTCTTGAACTCCTGACTTCAAGTGATCTACCTGCCTCAGCCACCCGAAGTGCTGGAATTGCACATGTGAGCCACTGCACCTGGCCTTCTTCATAGATTTTTTTTTTTGAGACGAAGTTTCACTCTTGTTGCCCAGGCTGCAGTGCAATGGTGTAATCTGGGCTCACTGCAACCTCTGCCCCACTGGGTTCAAGTGATTCTCCTGTCTCAGCCTCCTGAGTAGCTGGCATTACAGGCACCTGCCACTACACCTGGCTAATTTTTGGTATTTTTAGTAGAGACAGGGTTTCACCATGTGGGCCAGGCTGGTCTTGAACTCCTGACCTCGTAATCCACCTGCTTCTACCTCCCGAAGTGCTGGGATTACAGGCGTGAACCACCGTGCCTGGCCAGATTTTTAAGTGTATGATATGGTATTGTTACCTATAGGTACAGTGTGATACAGCAGATCTCTAGAACTTAATCTTGCATAATTGAAACTTTATACTGTACCCATTGATTAGTGACTACGAATTTCCCTCTTGCCCCAGCCCCTGGTAACCCCCATTCTCCTCTCTGCTTCCATGAGTTCAACAATTTTAGATCTCTCCTGTAAATAGAATCATGCAGTATTTGTCCTTCTCTGATGGGCTTATTTCACTTGGCACAGTGTCCTTCAAGTTCATCCATGTTGTCATATATTGCAGGATTTTCTTCTCTTTTTAAGGCTGAATAGTATTCTGTTATATGTATATACTACATTTTAAAAATCATTCGTCTTTGGATGACATTTAGGTTGTTTCCAAATCTTACCTATTGTGAATAAGTGCTGTAATGAACATGGAGTGCAGTTAGCTCTTTCACATCCTGATTTTAATTCTTTTAAATAAATAACCAGAGGTGGGATTGCTGGATCATGTAGTAGTTCTATTTTTAATTTTTTAAAGAATTTCTGTACTTTTTTCCATAGTAGTTCTACCATTTTGTACTCTCACTAATAGTGTACCAAGGTTCCGATTTCTCCACATCCTCATCAATGCTTGTTGTCTTTTACAATTTATTTTTATTTTTTTAAATAATAGCCATCCTGACAGGCTTTTAGTAGTATCTCATTGTAGTTTCATTTTGCATTTTCCTGATGATTAGTGATGTTGAGCATGTTTTCATATACCTGTTGGCCATTCGTTTGTTTCCTTTGGCAAAACATCTATTTGAGTCCTTTGCCCAATTTTTTTTTTTTTTTTTTTTGTAGAGATGGGGTCTTGCTATGCTGCACAGGCTGGTCTTGTATATACATTTATGTTGATCTTTTATCCTCGTAGTGACCTTATGAAATAGATTCTAATTATTATCTATTTTTAGATGAGGAAAATGGGACATGAGGTTAAATAGGTTAAAAATCACATGCAGGTAAATGGCAGAACTGAGGTTTATAAACTTAGATGGTCTGGTTTTGGAGTTCCTGCTCCTAACTGTTGCACCATATTGCCTCCCAACGTTTAAAAATTAGGAGATTTCGGCCGGGCACAGTGGCTCATGCCTGTAATCCCAGCACTTTGGGAGACTGAGGCAGGCGGATCACCTGAGGTCAGGAGTTTGAAACCAGCCTGACCAACATGGTGAAACCCTGTCTCTACTAAAAATACAAAAATTAGCTGGCTGTTGTGGCATCCGCCTGTAATCCCAGCTGTAAAAGAGACTGAGGCAGGAGAATTGCTTGAACCCAGCAGGTGGAGGTTGCAGGGAGCTGAGATCGCACCATTTGCACTCCAACCTGGGCAACAAGAGTGAAACTCCATCTCAAAAATAAATAAATAAATAAAAATTAGGAGATTTCACGTCAAACCATGGAGAGCTGGCTTCTCTTGAAAAATCAGAAAAAGAGAGGACACTGGGCCATATCCCCTGTGGTCACAATTGGCTCGTGCTGCATCAGGCCAGCCCCTTAGCGGGGTGGTGTTCTCTGGCTCACCCCCAGCCCCACCAGTCCCCCACTTCCCTGACTCTGAGTTCCAGTTCCTACACTCATTTGTACCAACAGACATTTTAGTCTTCAACCCCTGGGTTAAGGTTGTATGATAATATTTATAGATATGAATATTTATACAAAGAATATTTATGCAAGCACCAGGCACTTTTGTTCTGAGAGAGGAAGTGTTTTCTTCCCCATTTTATGTGTGAGTAACTGAGGCATGGTGAGGGCCTGTACTCACATGAATAACAGAGACAGGGTTTGAACTGTGCAGTGCTTTGAGCTGTATTATCTCCCCTTCCTTTGTGGTCTGGGGGTTCCTGCATCCTGTTAAAGATTCTAGGCTGGGCGCGGTGGTTCACACCTGTAATCCCAGCACTTTGGGAGGCCGAGGTGGGCAGATCACCTGAGGTCAGGAGTTCAAGACCAGCCTGGCCACCTAGTGAAACCCCATCTCTACTAAAAATACGAAACTAAGCTGAGCATGGTGGTGTGCACCTGTAATCCCAGCTACTCGGGAGGCTGAGGCAGGAGAATCACTTGAAACTGGGAGCAGAGGTTGCAGTTAGCCGAGAGTGCACCACTGCACTCCAGCCTGGGGGATAGAGTGAGACTCTGTCTCAAAAAAAAAAAAGAAAAAAAAAAAGATTCTAGGGGTAAAGTTGATCATTTGAGCAGATGAAATTTCGGTACTGAAGGAACCACATGTGAAGAAGCCATACGAACAGCCCACGTCTGTTTTTGTCTATGCACTGAGTAGATTCTAGTCTTAGAGAGCATAGTCAGCTCTCTAGAACTATTTATTGAATGAAAAATAGACCAGGAAGAGTCATCTGTTGAGAGTTTCATAAAGAGGAGAGAAATCTGACAAAATTTCAAACAGTGAATCAGCACCTAGTAGAAATTAAAAAAAATTTATTTACTGAATTTTTTTTTTTTTATAACCGGAGGAAATGCCCTGGTTTTTTTTTTTTTTTTTTTTTTTTTTTCTAGCTAGTATTAAGGATTTTTTGTTTTTGTAAGAAAATGATACAATTCTGGCCCATTTCTCAAGCAAGTTTATTTTAAAATTCCCATAATTCTCTTTAAGTGTTTTGGGAGTTGGAGCAAGTGATAACAAAAGCAGCTGAGAAATGAGGCTTTGGCCTGGTTATTGTCTAACCAGGTGGGTTGAGGTCCCTGAACTTTAAGAAGCTTTTGTGCTTCCAGCTGTACCAGGGGGATTAGTGGCTTAGTCCTACCTCATGGGAGCACATTTTATTGTTACTTCTCATAGAGCTGAAACCATAATGTTATGGTTTTTTATATAGCACCATCTGCTTCAGGCTCTCGACATGCTTTGAGTGTTTCCCCTCACTCCCCCTTCAAGTTTCTCCCTCCAAATAAGTTCAGTATCTGGAAGAGTGAATTCACTTTGGGCATAGCAACAGATGTGCATGGTAATATGTAAAATGCAATCGGTTAGTTACCAATCAATCATGTGGTCATCAAATGTTTAATGCAGACGAGGCAGTGTGCTAGACTGCTGTGATGGAAACAAAGTTAACTAAAATGTGGTTTTTGCTTTACGGGACCTAGTGGGGGCATATTATACAAAGACATACAAAAGGTTTAATAGCTGTAGGAAATAAAAAAGTTAATGAAAATAAGTAGAAGAGAGTATTTTCAGCTCATCATTAATTTCCAAATGAAGGCTGCAGATGTTAAGTGCTATAGGAAGTCAGTGTTCTCTTTGATTAAGTTCCTTCTTGAGAAGCAAAGTCCAGAATGAATGTGCACAATGCAATTAGAGGGACACTTTGATGGGAACAAAGCTGCTTGTGTAAATGCAAGGTCTCTCTTCAGCATGGTCCGGAAATTCATTCTGTAACAAAGAACTGTAATTCCAAGTCAATGACACCTTCTAAATCCTCTCAGACTATGCCCAAAATTATAGAGAAGGAATGGCGAGTCAATTCCGTTCAGTCAGAACTGGATAGCTGTGTACTTTGCTCAAATGCCTGGGATCTAATGGAGATGGGACAGCAGCCAGGAGATAAAGCAAGTCAATACAGGCCTGGGAGAACTCTGATGCTGGCGCAGATAATGAGGAAGGGGCCAGGATTTGAAAGCGTGACCTCTAAGTCTTCCTGTGTAATGAACGGAATATAATGGAGGGCTGAGATCTGAGACCCTAGTGCACCTGTGTCTGTGGCTACCCGGTCAGCAGCCTGGCTTTATCCCTAGATAACTTGGATGAGCTCTGTGGGAACTTGACAACCTTCAGGCTACCATTACTACTTACTGAAAAGAGTAGAAGGCAAGAAACTTCCTCTAAAGGAAATAGGTGTGGGGCTTCATGGTTAAGAACTTGAACTTTCATGTCAGGACCTAGCTTCCCCACTCACCAGCTGTGTGGCCTTGAGCAAGTCACTTACCCTTTCTGAGTCTCAGATTTATCACCTGAAAAATGGGAGAAAAAATGATAGTACCTACCCTGTTGTGTTATTGTGAGGGTTAAGTAAGACAAGGGATTCAAAAGGCACTTAGCAGTATATATGGCTCGTGTGAAATCACAATAAATTATATGTCATTGTTATTAAAGAAGATGAGGCAGGAGGATTGCTTGAGACTAGGAGTTAGAGACCAACCTGGGCCCTCATCTAAAAAAAAAAAAAAAAAAAAAAATAGCTGGGTGTAGCAGTACATACCTGTAAGTCCTAGCTAGTGGGGAGACTGAGGTGGAAGGATCCCTTGAGCCCAGGAGTTTGAGGTTACACTGAGCTAAGATTGCACTGCTGCACTCCAGCCTGGGCAACAGAGCAAGACCCTATTTCTCAAAAAAAAAAAAAAAAAGTCATGAGGATAAATATTTTTAAATTACTATTTCCTTGTAGAAGTTCAGGAACTGGCTTAGAGACAAAGCAGGAATTATTCCACTCTTCCCTTAGGTTCTCCATGAGCAACCTTTGAGAAGATAGCTAACTCATGTTAGTGTTATGGTAACTCATGGTAGAGGGTGGGATGAGGTTTTACAGCAGGGCCCTCAGTTCTAAAATCCAAACTTACACAAAGCTAAAAGGGCAGCTCTCTGAAGGCATAGGTGCAAGACTGCTGCTGGAGGACCAGAATATTTTTATTTCTCTCCCCTTAGAAAATCTTAGAGCAGTGCTTCTTAAGCTCTGACACGCAGATGAGTCAAAGCTGAAGAAGCACTGCTCTAAGACATGAACCTGAGATTCTGCACTTCTAACAAGCTCCCAGATGATGCCAATGCTACTGGCCCTCAGACTACATTTTAAGTAGCAAAGTCCTAAAAGGCCTTGGGTCATTTAGTCTAGTGGCATGACTGAAACCTCTCTCTGACTTTCCTGAAAATGCTAATTCAGTTTTTTATTGAAAACCTGCAGTGATGACAAGCTCCCTACATGCCAAGCAGCCTTTTCTGTTTCCAGGTGGCAGGGATGATGGGAATGTCTTTTTACTGAGCTGATGCTCACCTCCGTATGACACCCATCCATTGGTTCTAGTTTATGACTTTGGCACAGGGTGGGCGTTACACAGGTGATGCCTAATCCTGAGGCTCTGAACGCTGGTTTTGGTCTTCTATGGGGGTTGTCTGTGGATGGGCTTTGGCAGTGGCGGTGGAGGGGCAGCAATCCCCTAAAAATGTTTGTAGAATTTGTTTTCCATGTACAATTTCCTGAGGAGAGTTCCCATAGCTTTCAACAGTTTTTGAAGAGAGTCTGTTGGCTGTAGAAGATTAAAAAGCACTGGATTCCTCATGGAATGCCGTATCCCTCACAGACCTTCTGTTTGGAAGGCTAGACCTTCTCAAGTTTTTGGATCTCTTGTTATCTGAGTCTCTCTTTTTTTTTTTTCATTTTTTTTTTTTTTTTTTGAGACGGAGTCTCGCACTGTCACCTGGGCTGGAATGCAGTGGCACGATCTCGGCTCACTGCAACCTCCGCCTCCTAGGTTCGAGCAATTCTCCTGCCTCAACCTCCCAAGTAGCTGGGATTATAGGTGCCCACCACCATGCCCAGATAATTTTTTGTATTTTTAGTAGAGATGGGGTTTCATTATGTTGGCCAGGCTGGTCTCAAACTCCTTACCTCATGATCCACCCACCTTGGCTTCCCAAAGTGCTGGAATTACAGGAGTGAGCCACCGCGCCCGACCCTGAGTCTCTTTTATTTATTTATTTTTACATAAGTCTCCATGGAACATGGTTTCAGGGATCCTCGTAATCCTGATAGTTTTTCCTAGTATGTCTGTATCCCTCTAATTTTTGTACTCAGAATCATGTACAAGCTGAAAAGCCACCTGACCAGCAGGAAGGGTAAGCTGTCTCTCTTTCGTTTGACCCGAGGCCTCTTTCAGTTCTTCCTAAAAGTGTAATATCTGCTTTGGAAACCTTGGTACACTTAATAGTGCTATCAGTTTGGAATGTTTATGTTGCAGATTAAAAAAAAAAATTTTAAATGGAATTCGTTGGTGTATTTACAGGGCTGGGGGCAGCAGGGTAGCAGTGTCTTCAGGTGAGACTTAATCCAAAGGCTCAGATTCCTTTATCAAAGATCCAGCTTTCTTTTTCTTTCTTTCTTTTTGAGACAGGGTCTCACTCCATCACCCAATCACCCAGGCTGGAGTGCAGTAGCACAATCTTGGTTCACTGCAGTCTCCATCTCCCAGGCTCAAGTGACCCTCCTGCTTCAGCCTCCCGAGTAGCTGGGACTACAGGTACATGCTACCACGCCTGGCTAATGTTCTTGATTTTTTTTTTTTTTTTTTTTTTTTTTAAGAGTCAAGGTCTCATTACGTTGCCCAGGGTGATCTAGATCTCCTGAGCTCAAGCGATCTGCCCACCTTGGCCTCCCAAAGTGCTGGGATTACAGGTGTGAGCCACCGTGCCTGGCTGCCAGCTTTTTGTTCTCTCTCTCCACAGTCACCAGAGTCCTGAGTCTTTTTCACATGTACTACATTGGGCCTATCTTCCACCATCCTGGATGGTTTGTGTGGTTTCTGGACTATGTATGCAGGACCTGTTTGTGTTATTTATTCCTATGAAGTATCTTGTTAGTCCATCGTCCTGATTATACCATCTCCCCTCTCAGATTCCCTGCCTAGTTTAGGGTCATCTTCAAATCTGATCAGCATGCCAGCAAATTAATGATGTTGAACCAGACGGTCAAAAACAGAGCCAACGATATGCCCCTCAGGTACTCCTGCCAGGGTTGGTGTCACATATCCTTTGAACATGGATGAGCATTTCTCAAAGCACATTCCTTTTTTTTTTTTTTTTTCAATATCCTCTCACCTTTGGCAGGCTATTGATTGATTGATTGAGACATGGTCTTGCTATATTGACCAGGCTGGCCTTGATCCTCCTGCTTCAGCCTGAGTAACTGGGACTACAGGCACTGGCCACCACACCTGGTTCAAAGCATATTCTGAAGAATACCAGCCTGAAGGATACTCAATAACAGAGCCCTGTGAGCAACACTGGAGACTCAGAAGGGTGGGGAGGGAGAAAAGGGTGGATAATGAGAAATTACTTAATGGGTACAACATCCATTATTTGGGTGATGGATACACTAAAGCTCAGACTTAACCACTACACAATATATCCATGTAACAACATTGCACTTGTACCCCTTAAATTTATACAAAACAGCCCCAAACCAACCAGAGCCCTGTAATCAAATATGTTTAGATAGTGCTGTCTACCATAATCCCTTCTGGAAGGCTCATGATGCTTATGAGCATATCACAAACTCTGAGAAGAAATTGTTAGATGTAATTTTCCAAACATAACTGACCATGAGGCTCTCCCCTTCCCTGCTGTGATAACCTGTATATAAATGTTGTAGAGAGCACAGTCTGAGCAGTGCTCATGTGGATATTCCACCCGTTACCATTCCATTTAGTTGTGTTATCTGATTTCCTCTATCATTAACCACAAGGGTGAAATGACAGATGACATAAAACGCCTTGCTGAAAACTGGTTTATCTTGCCAGCCTATCACCGACTCAGAAGGGAGTCTGTCTTCAGTTGGACATGATTCACCTATTGCTGCTCTCATCCTAAGTCTGCCAGGTTGGCAGATTTAGGCACCCTGGCTGGGTACTTTTCAGGTGTTCTGTTAAGAGCAAAACCCAGACATGCCTGGAGGCTCTTGGGAAAACCCAAAGCCGGGGAGTAGCCTATCATCAACCACAGTGGTCATAGTCACTGAAATTTAATAATAGTCCACAGTTATTGAACTTTTACTTTGTGCCAGGCCCATAATACATACTTCCTCTGTAAATCCTCACAAGAACCAGATGAGATGGGCAATACGACATCCTTACTTTATAAATTAGGAGCCTGACGCATACAGAGCTTAGAGAAGTTACTCAAAGGGATACAGCTAACAACAAATGGAGCCAACTGTCAAACTCAAGTTTGACTTACTCCGTAGTCCATGTGTTCATCAGATTCACTCTTTTTTTTTTTTCCACAATCGCACAATCATCAGGCATTTATTAAATGTCAACTTTGGGTCTGGCTCAGTATTTGGTGAAATTGAAGACACGACAAAATATTAATAGACACAAGGATTTGAAACTTTATTTGGAGGAACTTTTGTAGTTCAACGGAGAGAATACTTAGCAAGCAAATGGAAGTGAGTGCATGAAAACAGAGTGCCAAATGCCACATAAGTGGCACAGGATATGCTTCCGCGGCCTGCTCAGACCTCAACGGCCAGATCTCTACAGCTTGCTTTTAGAAATCCACTTGCCTATGGATGCCTCACTCCCAGTCTTCCGCTTTGTCCATTCTCACAAATTCCCCTGTTTGTCTTTGTCTTCCCCTTGTGTGACCTCCGCTTGTCCCCAGGGGAAACCACTAACCTCTTGGCTCCTCAATTCTCGGTCTGTGGTGAACTCCCCGCTGACATCCACAGCGCTTGGAGGTGACCTAGTTTGAGTGAAACGCTGGCTTTTCAGTTATATATCCAATAGGCTGAGCTGGCAGCTTGTCAGCAGGCTTATGTCACCTAATGACTGTGTCAATTCCCTCCTCGCCTGGCTTCCTGCGAGTAAATATCCTCAGGATGCTCTTGGAATCCAGAAGGTGTAGGAGGCTTGTGAGGTGGCCAAAGAGAAAATAGGAAAAAGAAAGGGGGAGAGAAGCAGAGAGGGCCTGCCCCTCCCTGCCAAAGTCAAAAAGAATGCACACCAGGAAAGAAAATGCTCTAAAACAGAGAGAGAAACTTGTGATGAGGTATCTCCCTATAGAACAGTTCTGCTCTAAAGGACATTTATTTTTTTTTAATTTTTTTTTTTTCTTTTTTGGCCTAGTCCCATCTCTCATTTCCCCCCTCATGCCATTCCTTCCTGTTTGGCGCTTTTCAAGTGGTATTACTTCTCATCCACAATAGTGACCTGCTGGGAGTCATAGCGGAGACATTTCCTGTCCTGTGGCTCTAGTTGTATTTTTAATCATCGACCTCCCTCCTCTTTCTTTCCCCTCTGGTTTTCTTCATAAACATTTTCTTAAGGCTGGGCAGCAAAGCCTCAGGTGTACCCATCATGTCCCTCAAAGCTTAGCTGTGTTTGGGGCTTGATTTTTTTTATCCCCTCTCCAGGGGCTGCAGCATCCAGCATTCTGCACCGTGACCTCCCTTTTGCCCAGTGAGCTATAGCCTTGAGTTTGGATGGTGCATACTCAGCGGTTTGGCTCTTGCATTTGAGAGGAATAGTAATTCTGTGAGCTCATTCCCAGGGGAGCTACTCTCAAGATTCTAGGCCCTTCCAGCCCCATTGGAGTTGGGTTAAAGGGTTCAAGTGGCAGTAGAGACGCTTGCCTGTCCAGCCTTGCCTGGGGCCACACAAGATCATCCTGGGAGACCTGGTCAGCTCCATGGTCCCCTCCAAAGACTTGAGAAGGCAAAGTTCAAGTTGCGCAAACCACCAGAACAGATGAATTGGTTAGGAGTTCTCTGTCATTTTCTCCAAACAGGTATTAATAAAACCATGGATTCATAATCCTGAAGTTTAGCCTCAAATTTTTCCACCAGAATACTGCTTTTACTGAACGTATATCTCCCAGTGTTGAGAAGAAATTCTTCCCTCTTTTAGTCTTTCCTTTGATTAATTCATTTGTTCATTCATTCATCCATCCATCTGTATGTTCAATCGATAAGCATTTGTTGAGCAGTTCATGGCCACACACTGGGTAAACACAACAAACAAGGCCCTGCCCTTTTGCGGTTTATGGTCCATGGGAAGAGACCGCCAAGATGTAAAACAGGAACATGTGGCCATCCACTGGGAACCCGCTGTGGAGGGAACAGCGAGGATGCTGTAGTAGAGAAGCAGAATGGGGAGCCCATCTGAACTCAGAAGCAAAGGATGTGAAGGAGCTGACAGGTGGGGAGCTGGTAGGTCTGCTGAGCATTCCCTGCAGAGGGTCAGCAGGTATGCAAATATATGGAGAGAGAGAGAGGGGGGGGCAGGCTGTTATGTACAAAGCTTTAGCAGTCTTAACTCCAATAGGACCCTTGGGGGAAGATTGTCACCATATCAACTACTGAACTTTTGAATGCCAGGGCCCGCCCATGGCAGACAAGAAAAAGATCCACAGCATCTGCCCCTATTCTGCCTACCCACCTGGCCCCACCAAGTTTTATATCCTTGACTGAGTCTATGATGAACTTTCAGCAGATGTTTATGTGCTGTCTCTGCAGTCAGGTCTGTAATCTCCTGGCAAGCCCATTCTGTCACTCTCCCAGTTCCCGCTGTTGATCCATTCAAGGGAGTGGTTTCCTGAATCCTATCACAGTTTTATAGTACTTGGAGCCTAAAGTTATAGCAAATGTTTGCATGATGTGTAATATGTTCCTTACAATATTCTCACTTATCTATATTAAAAGGTATTAACCACCATTCATAGCAAATGGAACTATGGCTCCAAGAGGATAAATAACCTACGGAGCTCCAGGCTGGTGAAGGAGAGGAGCTGGGAATCACTCCTATGTTTTCTGGCTGTTAAGTGACTTTCTCACCAATTTGAGTTGTAATTGCTGTCATGGATACCAGTTGGGTACAGTTTCTGTTTGGAGTCTTCTTGGGAAGGGATAGAACAGTCAAGAAACTGCCCCGCTATCAAACCCACGGAATCCAAAGAATTTGCACCCACAAATCTCCTGCCTATCATGAAGCCCATTCTGCTTGTCCCACCCTGGTGAGACTTTAAAGCTGATCCCTGAGCTGAAATGACCAGATGGAGTGAGCACTAAGTATTATGTTGTTATTTAATAAAGGGTGTGTTGTTCCCTACTTGGCAGTGGGGCCAAGTCGCTGTTCTAGCAGGTGGTGGGTAACTGAACCCAAGCCCCCTGATCTTCTCTCAGGAACTCCCTGGTCAAGCCTTTGATATCAGAACAAGAGGAGAAAACAGTGACATAGGACACTTCCTGTCCCAAAGGGGATGTGACACAGGACACCTGAAACAACAGGCAGAAGAAAAGTTTCACTGGAGCCGCTTCGGAGAGCTGCCCTCTGCCTGCCCGCCACAAGCCATCTCAGATTTGGGAAGAGTGGGACTGGGCCAGCTGTTTCCATGTTTAGCTCAGTGGATTAGCTTTTGTCCTCTATGGGTTAGGCACTGACATTCCAGCTCCTGCCACTTCAGAGGGTGTGACCCAGTGATGGAGATGGACAAGCAGGCGATAAAAATTAGTATAATGAGGTTCAAGTTTTAATAGAGAAAGTAGAGCCCAGGTGCCTAGACTATCCTGGAGAAGTCAGGGAAGGCTTCCTGGAGGAAGAGGAGTCTAGGCTGGGACTTGAAGGATGACTAGAATTTGACCACATACAGTTAGTTGCACAGGCTCCAAAAGTCTTAAAAGAAAAATGAAAGCTTAGGCTTAAGAAATCTGACAAATACAAGAAATTGAAACTTTAATGCTAGGTTTGTTTCCCTCTGCCCCCACCTCCACACCTTCCGCATCCGCCTATGCCCCAAGTCTCTAGCTCCTCCCTGTTACTAGAGGCATGGCTCACATTGTGTGGGGCGTGTGGAAAGGGCTGATATGTGGTTGGTTGTCTCGGGGCTAGATGTATGCAAATGAGACTTTTATCTTTAGAATCTTGGAAGCAAGAGTCCCAGATTAAAATCACCCAACATGTTTTTGATTTTTTTTTTTTTAATCTGGTTCATATCCAACCAGCAATTCACTTCAGGGCTGTGAAAGTTAACTGTTTGAGACTGTCACAAATTCCAAGTGCATTGTTTTATGCAACAGAGATTAAAAAGATATGGGAGTTTGGATATTTTGGTCATAATCTCAACTCTGCCAGACACTTGTTTTTTAGAGACAAGGCCTTGCTCTGTTGCCCAGGCTGGAGTGCAGTGGTGTGATCATAGCTCACTACAGCCTCAAACTCCTGGGTCCGCGTGACCCTCTGCCTCAGCCTCCTGAGTAGCTAGGACTACAGGTGCACAACCTTACCCTTGACTAGGTTTTTTTTTTTTTTTTTTTTTTTGAGACAGAGTCTCACTCCGTCACCCAGGCTGGAGTGCAATGGCACTGTCTTGGCTCACTGCAGCCTCTGCCTCCTGGTTCAAGAGATTCTCCTTGCCTCAGCCTCCCAAGTAGCTGGGATTATAGGCGCCTGCCACCATGCCCGGCTAATATTTGTATTTTTAGTAGAGACAGGGTTTTACTGTGTTGGCCAGGCTGGTCTCCAACCCTGACTTCCGGTCATCTGCCCACCCCGGCTTCCCAAAGTGCTGGGATTACAGGCATGAGCCACTGCGCCTGGCCACTTGACTAGTTTTTTTTACTTTTTTTTTTTTTTTTTTTTTTTTTTTTTGTGGAGATGGGGGGGTCTTGCGTTGTTGGCCAGGCTGGTTTTGAATTCCTAGGCTCAAGCAATCCTCCCGCCTCAGCCTCCCAAAGTGCTGAGAGTACAGGTGTGAGCCACTATGCCTGGGCAAGACTATTCTTATGATCTTGGATGACTCATGTCACTTCAACTAAAAAAGAGAACAAAATCTCTGACATTTATCCATCTATTACATTTGTTTGTTTGTTTGTTTTCAGAGTTTGACTCTTGTTGCCCAAGTGGGAGTGCAGTGGCATGATCTCGGCTCACTGCAACCTCTGCCTCCCAGGTTCTAGTGATTCTTCTGCCTCAACTTCGGAGTAGTTGGGATTACAGGTGTGAGCCACCACGCCCGGCTAATTTTGTATTTTTCAGTAGAGATGGGGTTTCACCATATTGGTCAAACTGGTCTCGAACTCCTGACCTCAGGTGATCCACCTGCCTCAGCCTCTGAAAGTGCTGGGATTACAGGCGTGAGCCACCGTGCTATTATTTAATAGTAATAAAATGTATTTTATTCCCCCCATTTTTTCACTTTGAAATATTAAAAACTATAGAAAAATTGTAAGAATAAAAGAATGCCATATGTGGGTGTATATATACAAGTGTGTATATTTTTGCTGAGCTATTTGAAAGTAAGTTGCAGGTATCATCACATTTCCCTCCTACAGTACTTCCGCATGCATCTCTGCATTCTCCTAACAGTGGAATTCTCAAACTTAGAAAATGTATTATGAATGTAATACTCTTCTTTAAAGTTTCCCTTATTGTCTCCATCATGTTCCTTTTCTGTTGTTTGTTTTTATTTCTGACCCAGGCCAATCAAGGATACATATTGCATTAAATTGTCATGTCTCTTTGGTGTGCTTTAATCAAGAATGATTCCCCAGCCCTTTTTTCTCCCATGAGTTGACATTTTTGAGGAGTCCAGGACAGTCATTTTGCAGATGACCCGGCTGGTTTGTTCAACAGTTAGCAGCAGTTGAATACCTCCCACGCGCTGGGCACTGTGCTGGTGATAGGAAAACATCTGAATCGAGGCAGGTGGGGTTGTTTTCCTTTTGCTGCTCACAGTCTAGTGGGAGAGCCTGAGGATAAATAAGTTACAGAAAAGTGAAAAATGCTGGGAGGGACTGAAGAGCATTCCCACCTAGGCATGCATCTGCTCTAAAAAATAAATAGGGCCCGAGACAGCCCAGCCTCGGTGCTCACGCCTGTAATCCCAGCACTTTGGGAGGCTAAGGTGGGCGGATCACAAGGTCAAGAGATTGAGACCATCCTGGCCAACATGGTGAAACTCCATCTCTACTAAAAATACAAAAATTAGCTAGGCATGGTGGCACACGCCTGTAGTCCCAGCTACTCAGGAGGCTGAGGCGGGAGAATCGCTTGAACCCAGGAGGTGGAGGTTGCAGTGAGCCAAGATGGCACCACTGCACTCCAGCCTGGCAACACAGCGAGACTCCATCTCAAAGAAATAGGGCCCGAGACAAGAAAAGATGAAGTGGAAAATCATGGGGTGCTTTGAAGAAAGGTCTGTCTCTGAGATGGTGATATTTAAGTTGGAGGCTGGGGTGACGGTGGCGGTGGCATTCCAGGCAGGGGAAACAGCATGTGCACAGGCCTGGAGGCTGGAAGTGTTTGGCCTGGTTGAGGAACTGAGCAACGGCCAGTTTGACTGCAGCATGCTGAGCAGGGGGTGGGAGGTAGGAGAGGAGGTTGATGCCGTGGGCAGGGGTTAGAGCATGGTGTGGCTTTTCGATCTAATTTTAGGTGCAATGAGAAGCCCTTGGAGAGTTGATAAAGTGGACCCCATGAACTGAGGCATGCTTTAAAAAGATTACCAGCTGCTGTTTGGAGCACCCCTGAAGCCATTTGCCGGGTTGGAATGAAATTTCTTCCACAAATTCAAGAGGATGGATAAATTCAAAGTGTTGTTTGTGAGAAATTTAGAGCTATCGCAAAAGGTGGTTTAAAAATCCTGACTTATGTTTGTTATTTGAAATTATACCTGGGTAATTTCTGAGGCATGGACTTGGCTTGGCTTTCCAGAGAGGTGGGTGGGGACATCTCTTGTTCTCTTGTCTGGTTTGTCCCCTTTATCAGTGACATCATCACACCCTAGAAACCACACAGTAGTCCCATTGCCTCCCCAGCAGTTTTTAATTTGGACTTCGGCTGGTGTCTCTGGGGAATCCTGCCACCCCTGGCTGAGGAGTGTGTGCCTCCCACCTTTGCTTCAGGTCCTTCAGGCCAACCACACTGGAACTAAACCAACGCTTAAGAGGAACAGATTAGCAGGCACGGCAAGGCCCCTGCCTGTTCTGGGCAGGCCCCATGCAGCTGGAGGCGTACACGGTACCTGTGCTCATTGGCCTCCTGCCTGGGCTCACCCGGCCAGAGACTGGGGAGGGTGGCTGCCAGGTGTGTGAGGGCCACAAAAATGCTGGCAGTCTGCTTGAAGCTTCAGAATCAGAGACTGAGAGGAAAGACTCCCAGTTTACAGAAGAACATCTCCAGGGTTTATTGCACTGAAGTTAAAGTTACCTTAACCTGTCTGCTGCAGCTTTATGCTGGTTGATGTGTATTTAATTCACAAACTTGTGTTAATTTCCTCTGCTTTTTTGTCCTCCACAAAGTGTGTCCTTGTCACTGTTCTTCTCATACATGCATTCATCCTGACCTTACTGAGGGCTTCCTGTGTTGAGAGCTGGGTGAGGTCACTGAAGAAAGTGTTCAACCCAGAGTCTGCAGTGGATGGAACAGCCATGATGCAGTGCTGCAGGTGTGGAGATGCTTATCAGATACTTCCTTGCCTGCGGCCTGGCCCCTGCAGCCCACACTCAGCTGCAGGAGCTCTCTCAGGTCCTGGAGCACACCATGCTCCCTGCTTCCTTAGGGTCTTGGCATTTGCTGTTCCCTCTGCTAGAATGCTCTACCTGCGCCACCTCCTTCACCTAGCCAACTGCTACCCTTCTCTGCCCACCCTGGCAATGCCTGATAACCTTGTTATCTGCGTGCATAGGACCGTGTCTCTTTCCTTCAGACTACACAGTTCTATTTGGAATAATGTGTGTATGAATGTGTGTGATTATTTGATTCCTGTTTGTCTCCCCTACTTGGGTGTAAACTTTCTAAGGGATGGGAAGATGTCTGTGGTTGCTCATCACATAACCTTAGTGTACCCTAGGCCTAACTCTTTAGTGGTAGAGGGTTCTCTAGAGAACAGCTAGTTACTGATGGAATCTCAGGAAGTGTGTGCATGGTGGGTGGCTTCTGTGAAGTCGGGAAGTCAAGGCTTGCTCTCCCCTGGGCAGAATCCAGTACGATGAAATGAGAGAGAGATGGAATGCAGAGCACTCGAGAGCGTTTGGAGATACTGGGTGTTTTCTGGCATCCTAAACAGCAAGGACCCAGGATACCCACCCACTTGCCTTCAGAGCAGACTACAAGGAATCTTCCTGTTCATTTTCCTGACTGTCTCCCTGTATCCCCATTCTCCATATTGAGTTTTTCTGGAAAGAAATAAGGGGTGTGTTTCATTTTTGTGTTCTGTGCCAAACCTCAACTAGGGAGAGGAAGTTCTGTAATCAGATTTTTCCCTTCTGGGCTCCTTTGTTAGGATGTTGCCCTGAAAGAATGTCTCATTTCACTGGAGACCTCAGCCAGCCTCAGCATGAGCCCTGTTCCACTTGGGTTGTATTTACTTCCAAATGGTGTGAGACAAATGCACTTCTGTGTCCCCACTTCCCTGGGATGTCCTGCTGCACAACCTTCTGAATTAAAACTTAGGATCTGTGTGGCAGTGGGTGAGTAACTCAGGAGCTGGGTGGGGATGCAGTGGTTGCAATGTGGAGGAAGAGACTATTCTTGTGTGGTCCCAAACTGTGACCCAGGTATTAATATTCAACTAGCCTGGCTCCTCTACCTTCTGATAAGATCAAATAACAGCAGCATGTGGTCAGAGACTCAAATGCCTACAAAGCCTAGGAAAGTGGATCACCCCATTAGTTGAAAAACTGTACTCTCTAGTTAACCCTAGTCCTCACCACTCCCGATTGTCCCCAAGATAAAAATGACCACTGGTTTTGAAGAAAAGACTTCTTGGCTGGCCACACATCTTAGTTTCCATTTTGGTTGTTGGATATTTGGGGATAGGGACTATGGTGAACTAGAAAGCTTGTGCCACTCTAAGAGGACAGCTACTTCTCAACTCCAGGTAATTGTTGTCACATGAAAATATGGGCCCAATGTCACCAGATAATCTGTTAAAGAGAAGCCAGATAGCTGGATTTGTTTTTATTTTTACAATTTTTACATTTCTTGTAGAGACAGAATCTTGGTACATTGCCTAGGCTGGTCTTGAACTCCTGGGCTCAAGTGATTCTCCCACCTTGGCCTCCTAAAGTGCTGGGATTACAGGTGTGAGCCCAGCCAGATATCTGGATTTGTATGAAAAATCTTCCAATTTTTAAACGTTGGGAACAAATACATGTTTTAAGGCTGGGTGCGGTGGCTTCTGCCTGTAATCCTAGCACTTTGGGAGGCTAAGGCTGGCGGATCACCTGAGGTCAGGAGTTCGAGACGAGCCTGGCCAACATGGTGAAACACTGTCTTTACTAAAAATACAAAAATTAGGCGTGGTGGTGGGCACCTGTAATGCCACCTACTTGGGAGGCTGAGGCAGGAGAATCGCTTAAACCCGGGAGACAGAGGTTGTGGTGAGCCCAGATTGTGCCACTGCACTCCAGCTTGGGCGACAGAGTGAGACTCCGTCTCAAAACAAAAAACCCCAAATACATGTTTTTAAACAAATTTGTGCTGGGCATGGTGGTGCACACCTATAATTCCAGCTACCCAGGAAAGAATTCAAGGGCAAGCCAGAGGTAGAAGAAAACAGCTTTATTGAAGAGGCAGTGTTATAGCTCCAACAGTGTTACTGCCCCATGACAGCTACTGCAGAGCAGGGCTACCTCACAGGCAAAGAACAACAGCTCAGAGCAGTTTTGCAGAAACATTTATACTCACCTTTAATAACATGCAGATTAAAGGGCGGTTTATGCAGAAAATTCTAGGGAAGAGGTAGTAACTTTTGGGTCATCGGGTCATTTCCATAGAAACGGGCGGTAACTCCCAGGTGTTGCCATGGCACACCGGTGGGTATGTCTGATTGGAAAGCTGCTTCCACCCAGGCCCTGTTTTTGCTAGTTCTCAGTCTGGTCCAGTATCTGAGCCCCACCTCTGGAGTCAAGTCCTGCCTCCTACTTCACTATGACTGTACCACTGAACTCCAGCCTAGGCCACAGAGGGAGACCCAGTCTTTAAAAAAAAAAAAAAAAAAAAAACATACACACACACATATATATATAGCATATGTCAAATGCAACTTGCGTGTGGGTTTTGCTTTGTTCAAAAGTTGTCAGTTAGCAGTCTGTTGGCCAGTGTGGGGTGGGTCATCTGAAAGCATCCACTTCTTTAGATGGCAGGACATGAGCAAGTGGGTATAAATGGAGAAAAATAGAAGCCCAAAGAACAGCTGCAGGGAAGCTGCACGGGCGGGTCCAGGGAAGTAAGCCTTGGTCCAGAGAGGCCTGGATTTGTACTCCAGCTCTTCCATGCACGAGGATGTGAAGGGCCTGATCACTCCACTTCACCCAGCCCCAGCTTTCCACTATGTGATATGAGATGAGTGGCATTTGTTTCACAGAGCATGTCAGGGTGCCCAGTGCAGGGCTCAGGAGCTGTTACTCCAGCAGGCCTCACCTTTAACAAGCTCTAATGGAACTTTTTGGCTGTTTTTTTTTTCTTTTGAGACGAAGTTTCGCTCTTCTTGCCCAGGTTGGAATGCATTGGGGCAATCTCAGCTCACCGCAACTTCCGCCTCCCGGGTTCAAGAGATTCTCCTGCCTCAGCCTCCCTAGTAGCTGGGATTACAGGCATGTGCCACCAAGCCCGGCTAATTTTGTATTTTTTAATAGAGACAGGGTTTCTCCATATTGGTCAGGCTGGTCTCGAACTCCTGACCTCAGGTGATCCACCCGCCTCGGCCTCCCAAAGTGCTGGGATTACAGGCGTGAGCTGCTGTGCCCCGCCATTTTGCTGGTTTTTAAATAGCTCCATGTCCCCAGTCCCCAGCTGGGACTCAGCTTTCTCCCTTGACCCCTAGGCATTCCAGGGTTCTGACCCACCTCTCTCTGCTATCTCTCTTGAATTCCTTCTCACCTCTATTTTTCCTTGCTGCTCGCTCCCGTCATAGTCATTACCTCTACCTGGATGTGATCATTGTTTCCACACCACCAGGGCTGCTTCCCCTCAAAGCGCTTCACATGTGTCTCCAGTCCCACCTTCCTGAAGTGCAGCTCTGCTTGTGGCAGTGTTCAGACCCCGCCAGCCTGTTGGTTGAGCTTCCCTAGCCCTGCTGTTATGAGCTTCCCCTTGACCAGCCTCCATCCCTTTCTCCATTTTCTCCCTTGCCAACCTCTCCCTACCCATCTGCTGTTACTCTCTGCCTTACTCCCCTCACCTAGCGTACCCCAGCCCTTCAGCTTTCTGTCACTTCCTCCAATTTGCCATTGTCTTTCTACAGTCTGTGCAATTGTTGCTCCTGATACTTGGTACGGTGATGTCCCCTTTGTTCCCCCAGCTAACCTTCATTTGTGTCTTGGGGGTCTGTCTCAGATAAACTTCTTTCTTACCTGCTCTCATTACACCCTTCGCTCTTATCCCTAGAATTATTTGTGTATAAACTTGTCCATCTCTGTCTTCCCTATTAGACCAAAGTTCTGGAGAGGCGGTGCCATGTCTGGTTGTTCTGTGCATCTCACATTTATAGAATGAATATAGAACTCTCCTTCCACCTCTTTATATACCTCTTCCTGGAGAGAAATGGAACTGCCTGCTATTCCCTGCACACACCTCAGAGTCCTTAAATGCATGAATTCTGCCATTGTCTGCCTAGGTTTAAAGCCTCCCTCTACCCATTCCTGGCTCTACTGCATTGGATGGGTCACTTTACCTCTCTGGGTCTTAATTTCTTCTGCCGTAAAATGGGACTGATAAGAGTGCCTGTCTCATAGAACGCCTGTCCTGTCTCATGGTGGCTGTGTAATGCTGGGCCACTGAACCTCCCTGAGCTTGGTTTTCTTGTCAGTGTGATGTGGACGTTGATGATGATACTATATCATCCCCATTGTGTTGGGGATTAAAGAAGTACGGGAACGCACCGGAAGTGCATGGCCCGATGCCTGGTGCAGATCGTGGGCTTGTTAAGTGCTTATTGCTGTTATGATTGTTATTAGTCTAGTAGTGGCTCTGGCACAAATTAGACCTGTGTTTGTGGTTATGCTTTAGGGCCATCTGTGGGGAGGTGTGTTAGATCCTCCTGGGTCCATCCTGTGCTAACCTTTACATTGCTTAGTGGTAAGGGAAGAGAAGAGACTGATTAAATAGAAAGACCCCACCCCCTCTCCAGTCTAATCCTTCTTTGGCTTGGTTCAAGTACTTCATTATTGGGTCTGTTTTTTGTTTTTTTGTGATTTATTTATCTATTTATTTATTTTTTTGCCTAGGAAATAAAGAATTAGCAAGATAATCTGTTTTGTGTGACTGGTGCAGCCTCTGGTTATATATCGTCTCCTCAGGGAAGCCTTCCCTGACCACCTCAACTGAGAATATATCCCCTGTCACTCTCCATCTCAACACCCACTTTATTTCTTTCATAGGATTTTTCCTAATTGATGACTTTATGGTCTGTCCTGTCTCCTAGACTGTAAGTTCCCTGAGGTCATAGACTTTGCACTGCTCACTGGGAGGAAAACTGGAAGGGAAGGAAGGAAAGAAAACCTTGTAGGGGTCCTTGAATATGCTTTAAAAGTCTAAGATTTTAATCTGCTGTTGACTCTGACTTGGGAATTGAAACTATTAAGAGACACAGGGGCCGGGCTTGGTGGCACATGCCTGTCATCCCAGCACTTTGGGAGGCCAAGGCAGGTGGATTGCTTGAGCTCAGGAGGTCAAGATGAGCCTGCGCAACCTAGCGAGACCTCACCTCTACAAAAAAAAAAAAAAAAAAAAAATTAGCCAGGCGTGGTGGTGTGTGTCTGTAGTCCCAGCTATTTAGGAGACTAATGAGAGATGGGAGGATCGCTTGAGCCCGGGAGGCAGAGGTTGCAGTGAGTTGAGATGGTGCCATTGCACTCAAGTCTGGGTCACAGAGCCACACCCTGTCTCAAAAAAAGAAGAAGAAGAAGAAAAAGAAACAGAGGAAGGTAGCTCTATTGGTGTCACTGTAGTTTAACTCAATTGCTGGTGGATTCTTTTAATTTCACACAGATGTTTCTTTCTGAGTGTAGCTTGTTAATCTCTAGGGAGGATGCCAAGCCTTCTCACCCCATTCCAGCTACGGAGGCTATTCTCCTTGGTCAGCTGGTGCCCACGGGAAGCCTCCTGGCCCAGCTGCACCCAGGTCCTCTCTGATCATAGGGTTGGAATAGAACAGGTAGTAGAAATAATAGCAGCTAACTCTCATCTGTAGAACTTTTCCTGTGTGCTTGGTGCTTTACACAGATTATTTTGTTGAATTCCCACAGTAACTCAATGAGGTAAGTACTCTTATCTGATGGAAGAGCAAGGTGAGGCTTGAGGAGCATAAGTTATTAGCCTAAAATAATAAAATTTGTAAAGCTCAGGGCCAATGTTGGAACCATGTCATCTGTTTTAAAAGCTACTGCTGTGCTGCCGAGCTGCTGAAGACTTTAGATCATTGAATTTTGGCTTTGGGATGTGTTGTGGGCAGGGAGAGGAGGAGGAGGAGGGGAAGGAAATGTTGCAGATTTATTTTCCTAATTTTGCTTGGCTTCAGCTAATATTAAAATTATTTTGAGCACTCCACTGACAAAGGCGGAAGAGAGAATCCAATTTGATATTAAATATTTGCAATGGAAAATTTGCAGAGTCTTTTTGAATAGAAGATATTTCCGAGTAATTCCCGTGGGACTAATTTGGCCAGTTGTTCCCTTCTGCAGCATGCTTCCTGTGGTTGCTTCACTGTTCTCAGAAATGAACATTCCTGACTTTGAAGTCCTGGGGTTATGCTGGGTTAGATGCTGAACTGTGCCTTGGTTTCCCTGGCAATGTATGAATAAAGGGGAGAGGGTTACGAATGGCACTTAATTGTCTGAGTTATAATTCTGTGATCTATGACAATTGCATTAAACCAGGCGTCTTTAGCCGGGTGTGGGCTTTATCATAATAGTAATATTCATAGTAGCTGATGCTGACTGAGCATTTGCTTGTGTGCTACACAGGACACTGAGACCTTTATATGCCCCCACTCTTTTCATCCTAACAATGACCTTGTTGTAAAGGTCCCATTAACCCTATTTTATAGACTAAGAAACTGGGGATCAGAGAGGTTAAGTTCTGAGCCCAGTTGGCAAGTGTCAGAGCTGGGACAAGAAGCCAGGATTGTTTGACTCAAAAATCCCATGCCCTAAACTAGTATGCTGTGTGCCAGAACCATCTTTGAAGGTGTTTTGTTTTTTTTGTTTTTTTTTTCCCCCCGAGATGGAGTCCCGCTCTGTCGCCCAGGCTGGAGTGCAGTGGCGCAGTCTTGGCTCAGTGCAACCTCCACCTCCCAGGTTCAAATAATTCTCCTGCCTCAGCCTCCTGAGTAGCTGGGACTACAGGTGCGTGCCACCATGCCAGGCTAATTTTTGTATTTTTAGTAGAGATGGGGTTTCACCATGTTAGCCAGGCTGGTCTTGAATTCTTGACCTCAGGTGATTCGCCCATCTCAGCCTCCCAAGGTGCTGGAATTACAGGCATGACCCACTGCGCCCAGCCCATCTTTGAAGCCTTAACTGCTTGATGGAAGAGCTGATCCCTTCCAGACCAGTTGCCATGGTGAGCTAGAATTCCTGGCACAGAGTGTGGATATCCTCCTCGTTGGACTTGGTTGCCCTGTCACCTACTGCATTACCACGGATGATGCCAGACGGATAAGGGAAGAGGGTCTTTCCTCACTGTAAGTTTCAATGCCCATGCTGTAAGGCCATCAGATGAAGACATCCTTGAGCCTCTGAAGCAGCACTGTCCGTTTCCTCATTGCAGTCATGTAGTTTGAATCAATGACAGTTCTACCAAAGGCTAGTTTCTCACTAGGTGAACATCTGGGATGTAAACTCCAGGAGGATGGAGACCTTGCAAATTGTGTTCACAGCTACATTTCCAGTGCTCAGAGCAGCACCTAGCATGTCACAGGCTCAGCACGCATTTGTTGAATCTTTAATCCTGACGGGTCTGCCGCTAGCACTACCAGTTTGTCTTCCTCTGAGCTGGACCATCTCATGCTGTTCTTTGTGCATATAATGCTGTTCCCTCTGTGCAACATGCTGTTCCCTACCCTGCCTGCTTAGTACCCTCTCCCCTTCAGGTCTCAGCCTAAATGTCACCTCTTTAGATGGGCTTTCCTGATCTCCATATAGGCTGTCCCCTATGTCCAAATAGCGTGTCTGTGTTAAATGGTCTCGTAACACACTGTACTTTTCCTTCAAGGCATGTGTCTCAATTTATATTTATACTTACGTGAATAGAACTGTTTTACATGTGACCTCTCCTTAAACTTTTAGTTCCATGAGGGCAGAGATCCTGTCTATTTTGCTCACTCTTATCCTCCTAGGGCTTAGTAGATGCTCACTAAACATTTGTGAGCAAATGAGTTCTCCACTTTCCCCACCAACACCAACATCCCCCAGAGTGAGATTCTAATGCATTTAGTATTTACAAATGGATGAAGCCTTTTCTCCCTATCCCTGACCCTCACAACCACTTCCTTGGCACTAATCAGACTTGCTGCTTCACAGACAGAAGGGATTTATTTTCCCTTTGGATCTGCCATAACTCAGGTTCAGGGAAGGCTGTGATCTGCCCTCACTGTAGCTACCTAGCCCCAGGCCCAGGGAGCCAGGGCTGCTGTTTTTAGAGCAACTGAGTAACTTCGAGTTCTCGAGAGTCATCTATAAAAAGTCTTAGTCTTCAACCCTTTATTCCGTGGGCAAGGTGAAAAGAGTGGTGCCTCTGCAGACTGTCTCCCTCCTTAGCACGCACTCTGTCTTTTGTTCCTTCTCCCTGTTTATGATGTCTTGTTAGCACTGAAATGAATGGCTCTTTCACCAGGGAAAATGGGGGAGGTTGGAAACATCAAAACCAGTAATGCTTTTTATCAGGTAGGAGCCAGAGGAGGAGGAGGGAGGCGTGTGAGCAAAGCGTGTCTCAGGCTGTGAACTGTCGCTGGGCGCTGGCACCCTTGGCCTTTTAGAGTCGCCACTCTGTAGGATAAGACAAACGTGCAGAGAGGCCAGAGGCTTCTGCGTGGCTCCCTCTGGTCTCGCTCCTTGCTTCCTTCCCCTTTCTTCTTCTTGACATATGCAGCTCAGACTCCTCCTCACTTGGCCCTGCCTCGTCAGTATTGGCTTTCAGCTCTCCCAGCCCGACATCCTGTGGACGCTGCAGTTCAGACAAATAGCAAGATCATCAAAGAGAGGAGCATGAATGAAAAACTGCTTTATGACATGCCTTCAAAGTGTCTTTTTAGAAGTTCACAGGATGTGGAGAGGAGGCAGGGGAATCAAAGAAGATGGGGGAGAGCAATGAACTCTCCAAGGAATCATTGGGTTTTTCATTGTATATTTTCTATGACGCTTGTGATGTAAAAATCAAAAGTATTCCCAGCCC
Source organism: Pongo abelii (assembly GCF_028885655.2). Taxonomy (NCBI): domain Eukaryota; kingdom Metazoa; phylum Chordata; class Mammalia; order Primates; family Hominidae; genus Pongo; species Pongo abelii. The sequence goes on from NC_071989.2 coordinate 150,807,829, forward strand.
TGAAGGGTTCTCAGTGAGTAGATCTGATGCAAAGAAGGAAACAACACACCTTGCTGTGGAAGGCTATACCCTGGCATTCGTCCCCCATTTTGTATCTGCAGTTTCTGTTTGGACCTCAGTCGAATACTTTGATCAGGGAAGACTGTCCAGAGATGGAGATTGAATGCTGTTTATGTGGTTCAATGCAAATGAATAATTTAGTCTGTGCAGATATTCCCCATTACCTCTTCCATTTAAAGACGAGCTAGGGTCCGGCTGTAGCAATGGATATGCAGAGCTTAGAAAAGATCTGGCATAGATCATACAATCCAGAGACTTTTTTTTTTTTTTTTTTTTTTGAGATGGAGTCTCACTCTGTCACCCAGGATGGAGTGCAGTGGTGTGTTCTTGGTTCACTGCAATCTCTGCCTCCCGGGTTCAAGTGATTCTCTCCTGCCTCAGCCTCCTGAGTAGCTGGGATTGCAGGCGTGTGCCACCATGCCCAGCTAATTTTTTTATTTTCAGTAGAGACAGGGTTTCACCATGTTGGCCAGGCTGGTTTTGAACTCCTGACCTCAGGTGATCAACCCGCCTCAGCTTCCCACAGTGCTGGGATCACAGGCATGAGCTACCACACCCAGCCTGATCCCAGAGACTTCTTTTCTGACACACAGGAGAACCAAGATTTGGCTTGTGGCTGGAGTTGGTCCTCACTGGTATGCTGGTGGGAATATCATTGATATTTTCATGCAGGAATGCCTTATGCCCAATCTACCCAGAAGGTTTTGGCAGCTAACACAGTGCCTGGCACATAGAGGGTGCTTGAATGAAATGAATGAATGACCAAACAAATGAACAACTTTGTTTTTGTAACCCTAGAGTAGACTCTTTCTTGGGGATTCTCCTTGGGCCAGTCAGGCCCAGAATACAAGGATATGAGATGAGATCTGAATGACTGCATTAGTTAAATCTGCAAGGGATTCCAAGGCAAGGGACGTATACACCAACTCAAACTGGGTTGAGGCTGAAGGAATTTTGCTGGAATACTATTATTGAAAATGCCAGCCTAGTATTTGATAGCATGCTAGGGTGACCATAGTCAATAATAATTTAATGGCATAATACATTTGAAAATAACAAAAATTATATAATTGGATTGTTTGTAACAAAGGAAAATGCTTGAGGAGGTGAATACCCCATTTTCCATGATGTGATTATTGCACATTGCATGCCTGTATTGAAACATCACATGTACTCCATAAGTATATACACTTACTATGTACCCACAAAAATTTTTTGAAAAAACTCCAGGGGTAGATTTGACATCTGCCTTGGCTGGTTTAAGGGGCTCCAGTGATTCCTGAGGGCTCTGTCTTACTCTCTGCATCTCTCCACTCTGCTTCTCTGTGCTTTAGTTCTCTGTTTTCAGGTAGACTGTCCTCTGGGGGTGCCAAGGCAAAGGAAGTATTATTTGGTGGTTCAGAACACAGCTAGCTGGGCGCGGTGGCTCACGCCTGTAATCCCAGCACTTTGGGAGGCAGAGGCGGGCAGATCATGAGGTCAGGAGATTGAGACCATGCTGGCTAACATGGTGAAACCCCGTCTCTACTAAAAATACAAAAAAATTAGCTGGGCGTGGTGGCAGGCACCTGTAGTCCCAGCTACTCGGGAGGCTGAGGCAGGAAAATAGCCTGAACTCAGGAGGTGGAGCTTGCAGTGAGCCAAGATCACGCCACTGCACTCCAGCCTGGGCGACAGAGTGAGTCTCTGTCTCAAAAAAAAAAAAAAAAAAAAAAAAAGAACACAGCCTCTGGAGCCCAAAACAGCCTCAGTTTAAATTCCCAGTCTGTCACTTGCTAGTTGTACAAACTTAAGTCAACATTTCTGTGTCTCAGTGTCCTGGTATGTACCTTAGAAATGATGATGGTCATAGCTAAATTTTATTGAGCATTTGCTGGGTACCTGATGGCCTTCCAAGTGCTTTACATATAAGACCTTACTAATCTTCACAACAACCCATGGAGTAAGTACTATTATTAGCCCCATTTCATAGATGAAGTAAACTGAGGCACAAAATGTTTAAATATTGCCTGTTACACAGCTAGTACCTATGGAGCGAGAGTTTAAACCCAGGCAATCTGATTCCAGAGCCAGTACTATTGACCTCCAAACTATGCCACCTCATATAATAGAACTTACAACTTTTGGAGTTGATGTGGGAATTAAATGAGATAATGTTGATATATATAAAGACACTTGAGGCAGTTCTTAGCACATAAGGTGTATTCAGACTCATCTAAAGAAAAAAACCTGCCAGTAACTTCTGACCTATATTCTGTGCTCTCAGTAACATGAGCAGAGAAGAGCAATTCTTCCTAAGAGATCCTCAGAATTCTCAGAACTGGGTCTTGTTGACTCTCTTTGGGTCCCATATCCATTGCTGAACCAGTCATTATGGCTAACAGATGTCAGTGTTCCACTGAGCCAGGCTGGTTCATAGGCCCACCCTGAAGCTGAGGGTAGTGTTGGCACCACCTGAGCCACCTCAACTAAAAAGTGAAGGAGGGTTGTGTCTTTGGAGCAAAAAAAAAAAAAAAAAAAAAAAGGTAGCATTACTAGAGGTAGACAAACAAGAAGTCACCTATATCATGCATTTACACTAGCAAAAGAGGCTGTCTGGATTTCTTGGGGAAAAGACACATTGTAGCTGATGAACTGAACAGAGAGGGTGGCCAGGGGCCCTTCCACTAAGTCCTGTTGAATCCTCCAGCATAGAGTAGTGAGGGAAGAGGGTTGGCGGGGTTTGGCAAGAATCACCATCTTTTTATTTATTTTTATTTTTTTAAATTTTAAGTTCCAGGGTACATGCGCAGGACATGCAGGTTTGTTATATAGGTAAACGTGTGCCATGGTGGTTTGCTGCACCTATCAACCCATCACTTAGGTATTAAGCCCCCCATGCATTACCTATTTATCCTGATACTCCTCCCTCTGCCCCCGCTCCCACTACAGGCCCCAGGGTGTGTTTTTTCCCTCCCTGTGTCCCTGTGTTCTCATTGTTCAGCTCCCACTTATAAGTGAGAACATGTGGAAGAAGCACCATCTTTAAGGCTCAACCTGCTATGTCACTAGGGGCAGCATTCAGAGAGGTCGTCAGGAAGTCCATGGCCAGTTCATTGAATCTGCAGGAGGGTAAATAGGACATAATTACCCAAATGGCATGTGGGCAGGCCCCAGGCCATCCTGCAAGAAGTGCTGGGTAAGCATCTGCAACCACTAATGATGACCCTCAAGGCCCTGGTGCTGCTCAGAGGTGGCACTGCCAGCCCTGAAGCCCCTATTCCCATGCTCCTGGGTGAGTCAGGCTGTGCTGAAGGAGGGCCCCACCTGATTCACCAGTCCCACTTCCTTTACTTCCTGGTGGTCCCCACCCACACAGCCACCACACCCAGAGCAGCACTGACCAATAGGACCAAAATTAGCTTCTGAGGCATAATGGGAAAACTTGGTCCAAGATCCTGTGGGCGATGGGTAAATTACAAAGGGACCCCGGGTTAAAGATATCAGCTCACCAGTTTCCACTTAAATCCCTACCACCTTCCACTTACTGGGGCCATTTGTTGCTGGAGTGGGCATAAGGAGACATTTCCTTTAGTGCCAAGTTTAAGCAGCTAACTCCTGTCAAGCATCTAAGAGTTAGTTCGGAAATGAGAGTGTACAATGGTACCAGCACCATAAAAATAACTGGATGGTTGTATTAATCTGTTCTTGGATTGCTATAAAGAACTACCTGAGGTTTTATAAAGAAAAGAAGTTTAATTGCCTTATGGTTCCACAGGCTCTATAGGAAGCATGGCTAGGGAAGCCTCAGGAAACTTACAGTCATGGTGGAAGGCAAAGGGGAAGCAGGCATGTCTGTCCTACATGGCTGGTGCAGGAGGAAGAGAAGGGAGAGGTGCTACGCATTTTTAAACAACCAAATCTCGTGAGAACTCACTATCACAAGAACAAGGGAAAAATCCGCCCCCGTGATCCAGTCACCTCCCACCAGGCCCCTCCTCCAACACTGGGGATTACAATTTGACCTGAGATTTGGGTGGAGACACAAATCCAAACCATATCAATAATGGAGACTCAGCTGCTGTTTCACAACTACTTGTTTACTAGTGTGTGTGTTGGGAGTGAGGGTTCTAGTCGTTCCGGATATTATTTCTCAGGCTCATTTTTCTAAAGTTGACTTCTACTCTACCCGCCTTATCACATTCCATTCACTGATGACCTTGCTTAGTGATCAGTAAAAAACGAGACCAGCAACATCACAGCTTTCTCTCTCTCAGTTCTTCACTGAGACCCCAGAACCAACTCCTCCTGCAAACTCTGGGAACTTCATCCACAATGTTTCCTTCTCTCTCCCTCCTGTTTCATCAGTCTGTGTTTTTCTGACTTCTTCCTCTAAACCTATACTAAAATGACCCATTCTAAAAATAATCACCTTCCCACAACTTTCCACTCTCCTTGTAACTATCCATACCCTTCCTCTCTACCAAATGTCTTTTTTCGTTGTTGTAAGTGAAAGCATGTTTATTAGCAAAGCAAAGAAATAAAGAACGGCTACTCCATATGCAGAGCAGCAACTTGGGCTGCTGGACTAATGATGCTTATAATTATTTCTTGATTTTTATGCTAAAAAAGGGTGGATTATTCATGAGTTTTCTGGGAAAGTGGTTGGGCAGTTCCTGGAACTGAGGGTTCTTCCCCTTTTAAAACCATATAGGGTAACTTCCTGACATTGCCATGGCATTTGTAAACTGTCATGGCTCTAGTGGGAGTGTCTCTTAGCATGCTAATGCATTATAATTAGCATAATGAGCAGTGAGGACGACTGGAGGTCACTGTTTTCACCTCCTTGGTTTTGGTGCTCTCCACCAAATATCTTGAAAGACGTTTGCCTGCTATCTCCCCTGCTCAACTCCAGTTACAGTCTGGTTTCTGCTTCCACAATGGCACTGAAATTACCCTGCCAGGCTTATAGCAAGCAACTCTGAACTCTCCAGATGTTTTGAGAGTTTCATCCCTATCAGTGAAAACAAATTGAGTATGTGCCTTAACATATGAATATTTATTTATAAATTATATACATATGCTAATGTATAGATATTGTGTCTACTATGAAATATAAACCAAAATAAATACTTTAAGAGATGATTTAAATATAGAAGTTTGAATATTTTCCCTAGTGGATTGTCTTCTGCCTGCCTCTTTGGTCTACTTACCGATTTCAATATATTTTTTTTTTTGTCAGTTTTATTGAGACATAAGTTAATGTGGTAAAATCAATTTTAAGTATACAGTTCAACGAGTTTAGACAAATGTATAAAATCTTATAACCACTACCCCAATCATAATATAGAACATTCCAACACCTCCAAAAGATCCCTCATTTTTATTTTCAGTGAATTCCTTACCTCTTCCCTGACCCCTAGCAACCAGCAACTTGCTTTTTAATCACTATAATTTGCATTTTCTAGAATTTCATATCAATTAAATCACACAGTAAGTAGTTTTTTTGTATCTGGCGTCTTTCACTTACCATGATGCTTTTGAGATTCATTCATGCTGCTGCATGTGTGGGTAGTTTTTTCATTTTTATGGCTCAGTAATTATCTGTTGTATGAAGATGCTATAATATGTTTACTCATTTACCTGTTGAAGGACAGGAATTTATGACTAAAGCTGCTATGAGCATTGACATATAAGTATTTGTGTAGATATGCGTTTTTATTTCTCTTAGGTAAATACCTCGGAGTGGGATTTCTAAGTCATATGGTAAGTATATGTTTAACTTTATCAGAAACTGCCAAACTGTTTTGTAAAGTGCCTGAAAAATTGCATCCTCATCAGCAATCTATGAAAGTTCCATTTGCTCCCACATCCTCACCAACACTTAATATTGTCAGTCTTTTACATTTTAGCCATTGAGGGGGATATGTAGTGCTATATACAAAGCTGATTACTGCAGCCTTATAAGAATTTTTGAAATAATCCTTTAATTTTTTTAAAAATCAAAATTGTTTAGACCTCCCTCCTTTTTTTTTTTTTTTTTTTTTTGAGACAGAGTCTCACTCTGTCACCCGGGCTGGAGTACAGTGGTATGATCTTGGCTTACTGCACCTTTACCTCCCAGGTTCAAGTGATTCTCTTGCCTCAGCCTCCCGAGTAGCTAGGATTACAGGCACATACCACCACACTAGGCTAATTTTTGTGTTTTTAGTAGAGATGGGGTTTCGCCAGGTTGGCCAGGCTGGTCTTGAACCCCTGACCTCAAGTGATCCACCTGCCTCAGCCTCCCAAAGTGCTGGGATTACAGGCATAAGCTGCTGCACCCAGCCCCCTACTTTTTAATATAAATATCTAAATCTGCCATCTTGCTACTTGTTTTCTATTTGTCCCATCTGTGTTTTGTTGTTCCTTTTTTCTTTTTCTGCATTCTTTTAGATTAAGTGCTTTAATATTATTTCTTAGCAACTTTATTGAGGAATAATTTACATACCATAAAATTCTTCCATCTTAAATATACAATTTGGCCAGGTGCAGTGGCTCACACTTGTAATCCCAGCACTTTGGGAAGCTGAAGTGGGAGGACTGCTTGAGGCCAGGAGTTCAAGGCCAGCCTGGGCAACACAGTGAGACCCCTGTCTCTGCAAAAAAAAAAAAAAAAAATTAATTAGCCAGGCATGGTGATGTGTGCCTGTGGTCCTAGCTACTTGGGAGGCTGAGGTGTGAGGATCACCTGAGCCAGGAGGTTGAGGCTGCAGTGAACCAAGGTTGCACCACTGCACTGCAGCCTGGGAAACAGAGCGAGACCCTGTCTCTAAAATATATATATATACACACACACATTTTTTTTCTGAAAAAATACTTTTTCACCCCTTGTTTAGCATATAATCAATAAATATAATTATCCTTAGTCCAGCAGCCCAAGTTGCTGCTCTGCATATGAAGTAGCCATTTTTTATTCCTTTACTTTCCTAATAAACTGGCTTTCACTTAAAAATTAAAAAAAAAAAAACATTTGGTGGAGAAGAAGGGTATGGATAGCTACAGGGAGAGTGGAAAGTTGAGGGAAGGTGATTATTTTTAGGATGGGTCATTTTAGTATAGGTTTAGAGGAAGGAGTCAGAAAACACAGACTGATGAAACAGGAGGGAGAGAGAAGGAAATATTGTGGATGAAGTTCCCAGAGTTTGCAGGAGGAGTTGGTTCTGGGGTCTCAGTGAAGATTAAAAAAGTAATGGCAAAAACCACGATTACTTTTGCACCAACCAAATATTTAAGTCATTATATATTTATAATGTATATATACAGATGTCCTGTTCATTATATATTTATAATGATTTATATATAAATCATTAAATTATACATTTCATGATTTTTAGTAAATTTACAAAATTGTGCGACAATCACAACAATCCAGTTTTAGAATATTTCTGTCACCCCAAAAAGATCCCTCGTACCCATTTGTAGTCAATATGATTATATTTTATCTCCTTTATTGGTTTAATTAGCTATACCTGATTTTATTTTTTTTTAGAGGTTCTTTTGGGATTTACAGTGTACATCCTGAACTTAGTGCAGTCTGTCTTCAAGTAATATGTCATTTAACGTTTGTCATAAGAACCTTGCAACAGTATGTTTCCACCCCTTCTCCTTCCTAGCCTTTGTGCTCTTCTTGTCACTCATTTTATTTTTTTTTCTGCATGTGCTATAAATCCCTCAAAACATTGTTGCTATTTTCCCTTTGAACAGCCAAATCTCAAGGTTTGTTTTTGTTTTGTTTTGTTTTTGTTTTTGAGACGGAGTCTCGCTATGTCACCGGGCTGGAGTGCAGTGGCACAATCTCGGCTCACTGCAACCTACACCTCCTAGGCTCAAACTATTCTCCTTTCTCAGCCTTCTGAATAGCTGGGACTGCAGGCACATGCCACCACACCTGGCTAATTTTTGTATTTTTAGTAGAGATGGGGTTTCACCATGTTGGCCAGGATGGTCTTGATCTCTTGACCTCATGATCCACCCACCTTGGCCTCCCAAAGTGCTGGGATTACAGGCGTGAGCCATCACCCAAGATTTTTAAAAGGGAGAAGAAAAGATATTTTATATTTGCCGACCTATTTTTTATTTCTAGCACTCTTCATTCCTTTGTGTGGATCCAGATTTCCATTTGGTGTCGGTAGCCTTCTGCCTGAAAGACTTCCTTTAACATTTCTAATAGTGGTGGTCTGTTGGTGATGAATTCTTCCTATGTTTAAAATGTCTTTATTTCACTTCTGGTTTTGAAAAATACTTTTGCTGGGTCTAGGTTAACTTTTTTTTTTTTTCTTTTCAGTACTTTAAAGATACCACTGTCTTCTGAGTTGTATTGGTTATGACAAGGAGTCTACTGTCAATCTTTATTTCTCTTTGTTTTTTTCTCTACTTTAAAAATTTTCTCTTTATCACTAGTTATAAGCAATGTGGTTATCATATGCCTTGGTGTAGTCTTATGTTTCTTCTGTTTGAGATTTGTTAAGCTTATTGCACCTGTGGGTTTCTAGTTCTCCTTAAATTTGGGAGAATTTTGGCTATTACTTCTTCAGATATATTTCATGCCACTTATTCCTGTCCTGTTTCTCATGCTCCAATTATATTAGCCTGCTTGATGTTGTCCCACAGCTCACAGATGTGCTGTTCATTTTTTTTAGTTTTTTTTTTCTGTGTTTTTACTGACAGATGGTTTCAATTCATTAACCTTTTTTTCTGCAGTATCTAATGTCTTAATCTCATCCAGTTTATTTTACATCTCAGACGTTCTATTTTTCATCTCTGGAAGTTTGATTCATAACCTTTTTTTTTTGCCTTCCATGTCTCTCCTTAACATGCTTATGCTTTCCTTTAATTTTCTTGAACATACATAATTAGAACGCTGTTTTAATGTTTTCATATACTAATTGTGTCATCTGTGGCATCTCGGGGTCTATTCCTCAATAGCGGGTATGTTTTCCTACTTTTTGCATGCCTGTCAACTTTTGATTGGATGCTAAATATTGTGAAGTCTACATTGTGGAGTGCTGGGGTGTTTTGCATTTCCATAAACATTGTTGGACTTTGTTCTGGGGTGCAGCAGAATACAGCTGTGCTGCTTGGAATTAATCTGATCTTTGAGTCTAGCTTTTCAGCTTTGTGAGAGTGAGTCTAGAACAGAACTTAGTCCAAGTCTGGAGCTGACAAACTATGGCCCACAGACAAGCTGCCAGTATTGGTAAATAAAATTTTATTGGAACACGGCCGCACCCATTTGTTTGCATATTGTCTAGGGCTGCTTTTATACTTCAGCAGCAGAATTGGGTTGCTATAGCAGCAGTGGCTGTTATGAACCACGAGCCTAAAAAAATTTGTATCTGGTCCTTTAAGAAAAAGTTTGCCTGGCCGAACTTGGTGGTCCATGCCTGTAATCCCAGCACTTTGGGAGGCCAAGGCAGGTGGATCACTTGGGGTCAGGAGTTTGAGACCAGCCTGACCAACATGCAAAAAACCCTGTCTCTACTGAAAACACAAAAATTAGCTGGGTGTGGTGGTGCATACCTGTAAACCCAGCTGCTCTGGAGGCTGAGGCAGGAGAATCGCATGAACCTGGGAGGTAGAGGTTGCAGTGAGCCAAGATCCTGCCACCACACTCCAACCTGGGGGACAGAGCGAGACTCCATCTCAAAAAAAAAAAAAAAAAAAAAAAAAAAGAAAAAGGGTTACCAATTTCTCATCTAAGGTAACTTGGGCTCAATATTGAAGAAGTGTTCTCCTGAGGACTCTACTTGATGCTCCATGTATTAGAAGGTCTTTCCCCTTTGATTGGTTGGAATGAACTACTCTTGGCCATGTCTTAGCTCTGGAGATTATTCCACCTACTTTATTCCTCCCTTCACTATGGCCTGGAAACTCTATCCAGACAGTGAGCTGGGGTGCTCTCAGGGCTCACCTAATTTGTTTTCTTTTCTCAGGGGATCATTGTCTTGTGCTTTGTCTAAAAACTTGTCCAATGTCTAAAAACTGTTGTTTCATAAATTGCATGTGCTTTTCTAGTTATTTAAGGTAGGAGAATAAATCACCCTCTGTTATTCCATTATGGCTGAAAGCTAACATTCCTCACCTTTTTTTTTTTTTTTTAAACTTTTTGTCCTCTTCTGATTACAAAAGTGGTATGTGTTCCTAACCTACTGGCTTCTCTGCCACAATGGATCTGATTGGCCGCCCCAGCTTTTTGCAGTTACTCTACTTTTTTTTTGAGACAGAGTCTGGCTCTGTCACCCAAGGCTGGAGTGCGATGGCACAATCTTAGCTCAATGCAACCTTCGCCTCCCGGGTTCAAGCGATTCTCCTGCCTCAGCCTTCCAAGTAGCTGCTACAGGTGCACGCCACCATGCACCACTAATTTTTGTGTTTTTTAGTAGAGACAGGGTTTCACCACGTTGGCCAGTCTGGTCTCGAAATCCTGACCTCAGGTGATCTCCCCGCCTTGGCCTCCCAAAGTGCTCGGGTTACCGGTGTGAGCCACTGTGCCCGGCTACTTTTATGATATCTCTTCCATCTGCAATCTCTTTATTTTATCTGTTCTTTGTTGGTTTCGTCCTTTTTGTCTGCCTTAAATATTAGGATATCAGGTAGTAATAATCCCAGTTTCTCACCATTCCTCCATTCTCCTGTAGCTTCAACCTCCATATGGATGGGGATCCTTAGGGATTTAAAGTATACTTTTCAGTTGTTCAGTCCTAAATTGAAATCTCGGTTGTACTATTTGTTATGACATGGGCAGACTCAGGTTTTCTGGAGTTAAGAATAATCTAACATTTTTGTGCTCTTAATACATACCTGGGCTGGGCACAGTGGCTCACACCTGTAATCCCAGCAATTTGGGGGGCCGAGGCGGGGGATTACCTGAGGTCAGGAGTTCGAGACCAGCCTGGCCAACATGGTGAAACCCCATCTCTACTAAAAATATAAAAAATCAGTGGGGTGTGGTGGCAGATGCCTGTAATCCAAGCTACTCAGGAGGCTGAGGCAGGAGAAGCACTTGAACCCGGGAGGCAGAGGTTGCAGTGAGTCAAGATGGTGCCATTGCACTCCAGCATGGACAACAAGAGTGAAATTCTGTCTCAAAAAACAAAAAACAAACAAAAAGCCATACCTGATGATGGGCTCTGTACATCACACATATCTCTAATCCTCCACAGCAACTCTGTGAGGGAGGTACTTTTGTTATTCCTAGTTTATAATGGAGAAAACTGAGATTCAAATAAGTTAGGTTACTTGGCTCAGGTGGACAAGCTAGAATTTGGACCCAGGATTTTCTGATGAGACAGGGCTGACCAGCTATCCTTTCTCCCTAAGATCTTCTCAATCTGATCTTCTGTCTTGGCACTGAAAGTCCTGCTTGCTGGGAAACCCCTCAGTCCTGGAAAAACTGGGGTAGTTCACCAGCACAGTAAATTGCCCTGTTCTGCCTGGATCGCTTCCCTATACCCACCTCATACTTAGTATAATTTAAACTCTAAATGCATGTTGAGCAGTTTGTATGGTGCCTGACACACAGTAAACGCTTAAAAGTGCAAGCTGTTATTACTGTTCCTGTTTCTAACCCTTCTGAATATAAGTGGTGAACATTTGTTAGTCTTTCTGATGACCAAACATCTGAACATTATTTCTCTGTGTTGGGAATCTTGCACCTTATGGGGCTGAACGCACTTCCCACTCCAGAGTAATCCTTCCCACGCTGGCAGCGAGAACGCAGGCATGTGGCTCAGGCCCCACCTGTCAGAAGCCCGTGCTCTGATCCCGATTAGAAGCGGGGCCCACACAGATCTCTCCTGGTGAGGATGACAGTGGCAGGATTCTGGAAGCAGAGCCCAAGCCAGGGCTGTGAGCTAGAGTCAGTTTCCAGCGGTATCAACAAGGGGCTCCTCACTGGCTGAGGTCCGGAATGAATTCAATGTTTACTCCTGGCTGTAAAGGGGCCAACTTTGGTTCTCTGGCTGTTCTGGAAATTACGAGAATTGCCAGATATCCTCTAGTAATTTCCTCTTGTGCTTGAATTAGCCTGAGTTGCTTTCATTTCTCTACAACCGAGTGCACTGATTGATACATATACCATCTGGATATTGTGGGCACTTCAAACTTAATGCATCCCAAATAGAACTCATTGCCTTTCCTCAGAGACTGCCATCTCTCATATTCTTCATCACAAGCACAGCTCCTCAGCATTTGCTGGATTTATGAAATTAAAAGCTATAGTCACCTTCAACTCCTCCTTCCTAAACCTTCAGCTCTCAGCATTTACCAAGAAAGGGTCGACCCCTTCTGGGTTTCCCTCTCTATCTTCTCTGCTGTTGCCTTCACCCAGGCCCTCTTGCCTTGAACATGGCACAGCTTCGGATCTGGTCATCTTTTTGCCATTCTCCTGCAGAGATGAAGACCAGGAAACAGAGAAGGTCCGGCGTCACTTGTGAGGGCCAAAGATGAAGACAAAATAGAAAAGAAAAGGAGGTGGATGAGGGTGGATTCAAACTGGAGAAATTAATGCTTGGGATGGAAGAGAAGAAAAACCTTTTTAAAGGGGAAAGAGTGAAAAATACAGCTGATCGGCTGGGCATGGTTTCTCACGCCTGTAATCCCAGCACTTTGGGAGGCCGAGGTGGGTGGATCACCTGAGGTCATGAGTTCCAGACCAGCCTGGCCAACATGGTGAAACACCATGTCTACTAAAAATACAAAAAAATTAGCCAGGGGTGGTGACGGGTGCCTGTAATCCCGGCTACTCAGGAGGCTGAGGCAGGAGAATCGCTTGATCATGGGAGGCAGAGCTTGCAGTGAGCCAAGATTGCGCCACTGCACTCCAGCCTGGGTGACAGAACAAGACTCCATCTCAAAAAAAAAAAAAAAAAAATACAGCTGATCCTCTTTATTCACAGAGGCCATATTTGCACATTCACTTACTTGCTAACATTTACTTGTAACTCCAAAAATCAGTATTTTTAGCGCTTTTGTGTTCATTTGTGGACATCATGGGAGCAGAACAAAATTTGAGTCACTCAGTTCACATGGTCCCAGCTGAGTTGCAACAACAAGACACTCTGCCTTCACTTTTCAGCCCTCATACTGTGGTCAAGTGTCCTCTTAGTATTCTGTGTGTGCTGTGTTTTTCACGTTTTTGTGCTTTTTGTTAGCGATTTTGTTGTTCATTTTTTATTTTTATTTTCAAAATTTTTTGAGACAGGATCTTGCTTTTTTGTCCAGGCTGATGTGAAATGCAGTGGTGTGATCGTAGCTCACTGTAACCTTGAATTCCTGGCCTCAACAATCCTCCTGCCTCAGCCTCCCACAGTGCTGGGACTACAGGTGCACACCACCACTCCTGGCGTTGATTTTGCTGTTTAAATGGCCACCAGGCATTGTGCTGTCTAGTGTTCCCAAGCTCCAGAAGGCTGTGATGTGCCTTGCAAAGAAAATACGTGTGTTAGATAAGCTTTGTTCAGGCTTGAGTTTTAGTGCTGCTGGCTGAGTTCAGTGTTAATGAATCAAAAACATGTATTGAGTGAGTTGTCTTTAAACAGAAACATACATAAAGCACATCGATGTATTGATCAGTTGACAAAAAATGGTGATCAGTTTGGCTAGAGGCTTTAAGAAACCTCCTTCTGTATTTCCCTTGGGAGCAATGGTTTAATATTTGCCAGTGCAGTGTTTGCAGTCACTTTATGGAACATAACTACTGCGAGTTATAAGAATTGACTGTGTACTCGTGCTCGTATTCAGCCCTTTGATCCTTAATATGCTTGATTTGGAAAAGGGGAAGTGGTTCATTGCACCCTCAAGTTAACACTTCTGAGAAATGTATCAGTCAGAAGTCAAGCAGAGAAGCAACACCAGTAGGAGATAAATGTTTTAATAAATGTATGACGAGGAATTGGCTTACATAATTGTGGGGCTTGGCTAAGTAAGCCTGAAACCCACAGGGCATACTATCAGGAAGGAAGAATCACATGAGCATTGCTGAAGCTTGTTCACAGGCAGCCAAATAGGGAAAATCCAGTGAAAGAAAAGCAACTGTGGATCCATCTGCTGTTGGAATCTCTTTTACCAGGAAAAGCTCAGTCCCTTTTAATGGCTCACCTGATTGAGTTGGGCCCATCAAATATCATCTCCCTAGATTAGAGTCAACTGATTAGGGCCTTGAATCACATGTATAAAATCCCTTCACAGCAGCACCTAGGTTAGGGTTTGATTGAATAACTAGGAGAAGGTGTGTGTCACAAAAAGGTTGATGCCCATGTATTTAGCCACATAGACACATCTAAAGATCACTGCAATGATGTATCAAATGTAGATTTTAGGCTGGATATGGTGGCTCACAACTGTAATCCCAGCACTTTGGGAGGCCAAGGTGTGAGGATTGCTTGAGCCTAGGAGTTCAGGACAATCCTAAGCAACATAGTGAAACCCTGTCTCTCTAAAAAATACAAAAATTAGTCAAGTGTGGTGGCATGTGCCTGTAGTCCCAGCTACTTGGAAGGCTGAGGTGGGAGGATGATCGAGCCTGGGAGGTTGAGGCTGCAGTGAGCTGTGATCATGCCACTGCACTGTAGCCTGGGCAACAGAGCAAGACCCTGTCTCAAAAAACAATGTAGGTTTTAATGCAAGTTATTTTGTTTCTATAAGTTGGAATGATGAGTTCTGCACAAGTAAAGTCACATGATTTCACTTGGCTGTCTTATCAACTGAGGTTTCCTTACTTCTCCCTTCTTTCCTAGGACCAGGCACCATTCCGAGTTTCTTCTATAAACCAGGTACCCTGACCATCCTCATTTTACAAGTAGAGACACTGGAGCATTGGGAAGTTAACTATCTCTACTAAGTGATGAAGCCAGGATTTGAATCCAGGTAGTCTAGAGCCAGAGCCTGTGTTCTTAACCTTCATGCTATGCTGAGTCTCAATATGACATGAAGCAAGTCATTTCTATCAAGACCCCTTCATGTTTTAGGTAGGCAGGTCTGTATAGAAGCACATGAGAACTCGTGCCATTCTTGGTTATCTGATAGCACAGGGGGGCATATACTCTTGTTAAAGACATTAGTCTGTCTTTCAATGCTGGAATCTTGGGCTCTACTTCCAGAACCCCAGTCCGTCTGACCCTTTTCTTAGACCATGTACCACCTAAAGTCCCCTGAATCATTTAAACCTTGAAGTCATACAGATTCCCCGCTTGCCCCACACTCATGCCTTCTTCCACAAAGTCACACAGATTTGTGTTCTGAGGCTTTAATTAACTCTCCTGGCCAGGTTAGACCTTCCCAAAGAACTTTATTATTTGGTTCTGCTCCATCCCCCATTAATTTATTCATGCATTCATGTATTCACGTATGCAAGCAACCCAATGTTTGAGCATTTACTATGTGTCAGGTACATGCTAGGTACTGGGGATATAGTCATTAATAGGATAGACAGCTCTCAGCACCTTGAAAGTGGTTGTAGTCCCGTGTCCCAGAGAAAAAGTCTGGGGAGTAGGATCACCTGCTGATATGGTTTGGATTTATGTCGCTGCCCAAATCTCGTCGAATTGTAATTACCAGTGTTGGAGGAGGGGTTTGATGGGAGGTGGTTGGATCATGGGGGTAGATTTCCCCCTTGCTGTTCTCATGATAGTAAGTTCTTATGAGATCTGGTTATTTAAAAGTGTGTAGCACCTCCCGCTTCGCCTTCTTCCTCCTTCTCCAACCATGTAAGATGCGCCTGCTTCCCCTCCACTTTCTGCCATGATTGTAAGTTTCCAGAGGCCTCCCTAGCCATGCTTCTCATACAGCCTGTGGAACTGTGAGTCAGTTGAACCTCTTTTCTTTATAAATTACCCAGTCTCAGATACTTCTTTACAGCAATGCAAGAATGGACTAATACACCTGTTACAGGAAAGCAGGCCCACAATGCCTTGCATGCTGCCTTTCTTCCAGATTCAGCAGATATTTGCAAAAGTGTGTGTTTTCCCCTATACAGGTGAATGTGTTAAAATAATTTTACATCAGTAAAAGCCTCTCTTCATCAGCCTCCTTGTTTTTTTCCTCCCCTCCCCTTTCCACTGTCACAGGGATCCTTGGGGGATCTCTTTGCCAGCCAGAAACCTCTGTGGCCAGTGGTGCCATCTGCCTGAATATTACTTGCACCCACTGGGTTCATTCTGTCTACTTGGCCTGGCAGGCTGCGCTCAGCTCACGCTAATGGGCTGGATCCACACCTGCCAAGGGTGAGCCAGGCGCAGAGCAGTGAGGGGTGTGTGGCTGAGCAAGTGCGGGGTCTGGCCACTGTGCACAGCCAGGCACACTGGCTGCTATGGCAAGGCAGGCACCTACAGGCACCAACATAGGTGTTGGCTCTGTGCAAGGCTGTGGCTGGACCAGATGTACTGCATGCAGCTTCTGCTATGGACACCTGCGTCTTGATGAGGGGAACATGGTGGCACTCAGAAGCTTGTAAACATCAGGAACCACAGAACCCCAAAGAGGGTGTCACAGTCCTGGCTCGGGAAACTCTAAGTCTGGGCTCCCCTAAGGGCTGCAGCTCTTTTTTCCTCGTCATCTACAATGTGGTGAGCAGGGGGCGTGTTCCAGTCCTATTTGTGTTACAACTGTTTTAGTCCTGTCATTTGGCAGGTCCCCAGTTCTTGTCCCATGTCCAGGAAGAGTGAGGTACACGTACAACTGGAGGGTGAGCATGGCAGAGAGGAGCTTCACTGAGCAGCAGAACAGTTTTCAGGAGACCTGAAATGGGAAGCTCTCATCCGCAGGCAGGTCATCTTGACAAGTGTACAGCTCTCAGTGGAGGGGAGACCTGCAGTGGGTAGCTCCTCTCTGCAGGTTGAGGGGCATCCTGACAAGTTCATTCAGCTCTCTGCTGAGAGGAGACCCACAGTGGGTAGCTCCTCTCTGCAGACAGGTCCTCCTGACTTCTATCAAAGTCTGGTTGAGTTTGGGGTTTTTATGGGCTTCAGAAGGGAGGAAGTGCATGCTGATTGGTCCTTGGGCAGCCATGAGCAGGCCTGGAAAAATCACCGTAAGTTCTCACTCAAGTCTGCAGAAATGGCAGCCCAGCCTCCAGGCCATCCCTGGCCTGAAGGTGGGGTTTCACTGGGGACCCATCTTTTTTTGGCTGGGAACCTGTCTGCCTCCTGCTGCCATCCATGGTGGCCAGGCTGTTCATGCTGAGGGGTGCCTGCAGGCCCTCACACTCTGCTCAGCCTCTCTCCTGTGCTTATCGGCACCCAAAGTCCAGAGGGGGCTGAGGAAACAGGAGGCTTGTGTGTCAGCACTACCCCAAGTGTGCTGGGTTGTGACAGTGCCTGGGTGTGGCCTCAGCTTCACTCTGAAATTGGTGCAGGTGCTGAGAGTGAGGAGAGGCCAGGCAGCGGGAGTGGGCACTTCTGAGCCTGCCAGGGAAAGGAGCCTTCTCAGGCCCCCAAAAGTGCAGAGATGCCTAGGTCCACAGCTGTGGCTGGGTGGCTGCAGCTGCACCTGGGAGGGTGGGGCTCCCACCCCTCCAACTTGGAAGGGTTGGAGCTCCTGCCTGTTTCTGGCTTCCACCAGCTCTGTGAAGTGCGCAGCCCTGGCTGCATCTCCCCCACTGCAGCCAGTGTCATGGCAGTGGCTGCTCCAGACAGGCCACTGCTGCTATCACCACTCTCTACTCCCATCAAACTTTATTCATTTAGTGTATACCTTTCCAGATCTTTCTTCCATGCATTTATAAACAAATATGAATATATTTTGTTCGAAAAGAATTTATAATGGTACACAATATTCCATAAATGCTAATTGGTGGATGGAATCATATTCACATGTGTTTCTCTCCAGTTTGCTTGCTTCCTTCCCTGATTTCTGTACCTTTTCCAAGTAGAGTGGCTAGGCAGATAAGGAGAGTAATGTCTCTGAATTCCTGTTTTTTCCCATCAGCCATGTTGACTAGATGTGGCCATAAGAGTTTGCTGTGTTAGTCAACTCAGGCTGCCATAGCAAAACATTATAAGTTGGGTGGCTAAAAGAATAGAACTTTATTTCTCATGGTTCTGAAGCCTGGGAAGTCCAGCATGGTCAGTTTCTGGTGAGGGCTCTCTTCCTGGCTTGCAGACAGCCACCTTCTTGCCATGTCCTCACATGGTGGAAAAAGAGAGTTCAATCTGTCTCTCTTTTTTTTAATAAAGATCCCAGTCCTATTCAATTAGGACCTCATCCTTATGGTTTCATTTAACTTCAGTTACCTCTTAAAGACCCTATCACCTAATAGTCATTTTGGGGGTTAGGACTTCAACATGTAGATTTTGGGGAGACACGACTCAGTCCATAGCATTGTCCATGGTGTCTGTACATGCCTCAGGGCAACCATATACATAGCTGGGCTGCTCCAGTGCACCTAGCTCAGGGCTCTGCCCCCAGTGGGCACTCTTTAGGTTTGTTGACACATGCGCTTCTTAGATTAGAACTGCTCCTTGCCCTGTGACTTGAGATAAGCTGAGGGCCTCCCAATGGCCTCCATCCCTAGCATTCCATTTGAATTCGTGGAAATTTCAGCTACCACTTTGTGAATGGTTCCAGGTGTGCAGGCTTGGGGAGACCAAGATAGCTGGAAAGCCAAGCTTAAATGTTAAATCAAGCTTGGGGTGGAGGGCAGTTACCATCACCTAAGGATCTAGGAATAGGGAATAGTACCATCATGGGATGACTCAGGCCTGTTAAAAATAGGGGAATAGGCCTATGTCTTGATGAATCAAGTGGCATGCCAAAGCCAGTTAATTAACCTCACACTTCAGCTCAAATCTTGGTTAGTTTTAAAGGCTCAGAAGGACAAAGAAGCATATAGAAAAGGATATGGAGTCCCCATGGAGTTACTGAGAAGAGAGAACTGTTCACTGGGAGATTTGAGGGCCAATTAAGGTGATTTCAAAGAAGAAAACTGTCAAGTGGCCACACAGGATTCTGTCGTGGGGATTCTGAGTCAATAGGATGCTGTGAGACATGTTTCTGTAGTGGTTTAGATGCCAGGATGAGAGTGTGAAGCAGGGCTTCAGGGTAGATGGAATTGGAGGATGTTTGTGGAAGAAGTATTGAGAGGGAAATGAGCTCCTGGCTTGATGTGGCATGAATACTTGCAAGACACGTCAAACATGAAGACTGCATATATTATCTAGAAATGAAATGTCATTCTGTCAAATGAAATGACAGAACCATATGGCAAGTGGGACGGCACAGGTAGATCTGCAAAAACCAGAAGGTTGGTTGAGAGTAGGCAGGGGACCAGGACTGTGAGGCTAGTAACCTGCTCTCATTGTGGGGTGACTTCCGTCAGCCATGAATGTGGACAATTGTTCAGCTTGAGAAGTTCATATTTGGTAGCTACACTGTGGAAAATCACTGTGCATCATCAGGCAGTGAGGAAAGAAGGTACCAGAATGGTTATAATCCTAGACCTTGTAATCAGACAACCTCCATGACTTTCTGAAGGCTAGTTATAATTTCTCCAAGCCTCAGTTTCCTTATCTGTAAAATTGGATAAAAATAGTACTGATATGGTTTGGCTGTGTCCCCACCCAAATCTCATCTTGGGCCAATACAAGTACCTACCTGTTAGGGCTGTCAAAAGGACTAAATGAGGCCAGGTGCAGTGACTCCCACCTATAATCCCAGCACTTTGGGAGGCTGAGACAGGAGGATGGCTTGAGCCCAGGAGTTCAAGACTAGCCTGGGCAACATAAAAGACCTTGTCTCTACAAAAAATAAAAAAATTCACCTGGCACAGTGGCATGTGCCTGTGGTCCCAGCTACTTGGGAGGCTCAGGTGGGAGAATCATCTGAGTTCAGGAGGTTGAGGCTGCAGTGAGCTATGATCACACCACTGTAGTGCAGCCTGGGTGACGGTGAGGCCCTGTCTTAAAAAAAAAGACTGAAGAAATGCCTGGAAAGGGCTTGGATCAAGGTAAATGCTTAATAAATGTTAGTTATAATTATCACAGTTAAGCAATATAATTTGTATCCTTATAAGGAAGAATATTCAGTTTCTCATGTCAGAAAGAATAGACAGTGAAGAAGGAAATAAACAGAACGCAGGTGCACCTAAATGGATTTTGGCCAAAATCTTGCAGAAGGGAGCCTAGGAGAGTTTTCAAGCTATGTTAGAAGTGTTTATCAAGTTCAGAAGGGAGATTGAGTAACATGGGTCTGGGAAGGTTGAAAGGGAGGAGAAAAAAGAAAGTGAATTTTATATCCCTGTTATCTTGACTGTCAGTAGCCTGTGTAAAGCACCCACTGTGTGCAGTGTGCCCCATTAGATACATAGGATTGCACAGATATAGATGAGCTGACCTCTCCTCACATGGAGTTGACCATACATGTTGTCATGATCAGTAAAACAAGTGTAGCAATGACATAAGAACTAAACACAGCAAATGGGCAGGATCACAAATCTAGCACAGGCCTGACTGTATCCAGCTGAAGGCACATCACCTCAGGGACTTCATACATCTCTCTGATAAGTTGCATACCCACTTCTTGTACTGTGCTTTTCTAGATGCTCTAGGAAATTCGCAGCCTTATCCCTGATTTTAGTGATGTTTTGGAAGGTAACTGGGGAGCCTATTCAGGAAGCTTTGATGATAGTCCAGGTAATAGGAGATAAGCCCAAATGAGGACAGTGGGATTGGAGAATAGAGAGCAAGTGCAGAAGCTGGTGATATTACATTGGTAAATATCAGTAGGACCCAGCAAGAATGAGGGATAAAGCGGCACGTGCTGCAGTTCTAGCCTGGGTGACCACAAAGTCCTATTCGCAGAGCTTGGGGGACACTGGAGGAACTTGGACCAGTGGTTCTCATGTTTTATAGTGTTTAGGAGTCAACTTTGGAGATTGTTAATGCAGATTCCTAGGATCCACCACAGGCCTACTGAATCTGAATCTCTAAAGTAGACCTGGAAATCTGCCTTTTTAGCAGGTACCCCAGAGGATTCTGATGCAGGGGGTCTGCAGATCACGCCTTGAAAAATGCTGGTCTAGAGAAAATAAACAGCTTTGGTCCTCCAGAAAGCAGAGTCGGAGGCAAGGACCCTGGTGCTAAAACTTCATCTGGGAGCTGAAATCGCAGGGCGAGGGTGTGTGGGGCACAGGGAGAGACGATGGGATACATGAATTTCTTTCCTTTTCTTTTTTTCTGCTGGCTACTGTTTCAAAATAAGGCATGAAGGATCATGCAGATCACTCAGCATGCAGGGCTCTTCCAGACAATTTACGAGAGAAGTCCGGCCTTAGCCTAGCGGGAGAAAGAAGGAAACAGGAATCTGGCTCTTTCGCACTCTGCCCTGGCTCCTGTTTCTCATTGGTAAAGCACTCCTTGGGGGCTCAGGGTTGTATCACCCATCCTCTCAGTGGCCTCTCAGGAAGCCGGACCTCAGACCATTAGGGGTAGAGGGGCAATCAGGACAGATGGGATCCTGGCCTAGAAAGAAAGGAAGAAGGAAGCTGTGGAGGGTGTCTGAGAAGGTACACAGACTTGTTTCCAAAGAGAGTGAAGAAGTGAGGCTGGGAAAGGTAGATTTTTTTTTCAGTTCTATAAGTAATTACAGTTTTGAAGTTGAATAAGAAAGATTTCTAGGGAACTTGTCTAAATAGAGTTATATTAACAATGGGAATAAGAAAGGAAGCCTAGAATTTGTACCCATTGTACATTTTCTTTAAATTTTTCTTTATTTGTATTCCTTTCCTCAGAACAACTTCCAGTAAAAGAAGGCACTGAGGATTAAGTGCTAAGTGGGAGCAGTTGCCGATTTTTGCAATGGGAGGCTGCATAGATTCAAGGTATCACTTGTTTATTTTATATCCTGAATTAACTTTCCACCTTCCCAGTCCAAAGTTCTAAGAAAAGATTTCACTTGGACTAGAGAGCAAATGATTTTGTGACTCTCATCCAAAATCCCACAGCTTTTTCTCTGAAGACCTATAAGTTCCTAAGACACTCTAAAAGGAATATAAAAATAATAATTGTAATTCTTAAGAAGTGCCAATTGCATACTGGAGTCCAGAGAGTAATAACTTTGCTTAATGTTTACATGAAGCTTTCCCTCTGTGTGTTACCAGAACTTGGCTAACATTGTATGCTGGCAAATGGCATTAATCTGTCACAGAAATAAGGGGAATTTAGTCACAGGAAGTTTAAATAACTGATCATGTCCTACAAGGTGTTGGCAAGAAATGGACAATTAGATTTACTTTCCACTACCATCCTGAACCATGTAAAAATATCTTGGGTGGCTGCGAGATCTGATTCTAGGAAGAAATATCCTTTGGCTCTCGTAAAGATGTTGATAACTCAGTTGTGAGAAATTGATTTGTGTGTGTGTGTGTGTGTGTGTTTGCTTGGGGACAGGGTGTAAAAAAAAATAGCTGTTTTTAATGCAGTCGAACTGTGTGTGAGGATAGGTTAGAGGATGTGTGACGATGGATAGGTAATTCAGGGTTTGCAGTAGAAGTTAAAGGATGGAGAAGTGAACAATGTGTAGATTCTTTTTTTTTGAGACGGAATCTCACTCCGTAGCCCAGGCTGGAGTGCAGTGGTGCAATCTTGGCTTACTGCAAGCTCCGCCTCCCGGGTTCACGCCATTCTGCCTCAGCTTCCTGAGTAGTTGGAACTACAGGCATCCGCCACCACACTAGGCTAATTTTTTGTATTTTTAGTAGAGACAGGGTTTCACCATGTTAGTCAGGATGTTCGTGATCTCCTGACCTTGTGATCTGCCCGCCTTGGCCTCCCAAAGTGCTGGGATTACAGGCGTGAGCCACTGCGCCCGGCCAACAATGTGTAGATTCTTAAGTGCCTGTAAGTAATGTGGAATCAAGAAGTAAAGAAAGGTTTTGAGCAAAAAAGGAAAGGGCAAAATAGAGAATAGAAATAAATGAGAAGGTAGTGTCAAGCAAAGAAACAGAAGGAAGGAGAGACAAACTGCTGTAGGAGGTGAAAGTAATCCACTCAGGGAATTACTGGAAGAGATATATGCCTTGTAAAAAGAAAAGCAGGCCGGGCGTGGTGGCTCACACCTTAATCCCAGCACTTTGGGAGGCCAAGGTGGGTGGATCACCTGAGGTCAGAAGTTCGAGATCAGCCTGGCCATAATAGTGAAAACCCGTCTCTACTAAAAGTACAAAAATTAGCCAGGCATGGTGGCACGCGCCTGTAATCCCAGTTACTCAGGAGGCTGAGGCATGATAATTGCTAGAACCCAGGAGGCAGAGGTTGCAGTGAGCTGAGATCTCAGCACTGAGCTCCAGCCTGGGTGACAGAGTGAGATGCTGTTAAAAAAAAAAAAAAAAAAAAAAGCAGGCTGTTTACTAGCTGCATGTTTGAGAGAGAGGTTGGTTATTGGTGACTGGGTCCGTAATGTTCAGTCAAAAAGGTTTTATTGAGCAACAGCCTCATACAAGGCATTGAGGCAGCAAGGGGAAGAAGAGTTTGCCTCTTGCTTACTATGTGCTGTCCTTCCTCCCTGGACCTCCAGGTACATACCCAGTTAGAGAAAGAAAGTCAGCAATGGTGGTTGAACAGGATGTGTTGTCTCCAAGGTCTCTTCCACCTCTATAATTCTTTGACTCTGGCCGAGGTCTCTATGGCTCCACAGAGGCTGTAGCAAGTGTGTTCTTGGTAGGCTGGATCTCTGTTAGGTTGAATAGTTGTTGTTTTAACTTCTGCCTCCTGATCTTATTGCTACCAGATAGGATGATTTTAGTTGCAAATGGACAGAAAACCTAACTGAAGCCAGTTTAAGCATAAAAGGAATTCATTGGCTTACAATACTGAAAGGTTATGAGTGGATTCATTCAGCAACAGCTTAATCCAGGCCCTCAGATGCTATTCCAGTGCTGTGTGTGTGTGTGTGTATGTGTGTGTGTTTGTCTCTCTCTCTCTCCCCCCTTCCCGTGGGTTGTCTCCATTTTCAGGTCTGCTCCTCCCTATGGCAGCAAGATGACTGCCACAGCTCCAGTCATCACCTTTCAATCCCAAAATTGCATAGAAAAACATAGCTACCCAAGTGTGAGCTCCCACACACGTCCTGAGCGTCATGCTGATTGTACTGGTTCAGTGCGAACACTCATCCTTGAACCAAACACTCTGGCCAGAGGGATTAAATTGATCAGTACTGGGCCACATGCTCCTCCCTGGAGCTCGAGGTATAGCCCTGCCTGAGCCTTGAGCATTGGGGAGTTTGGGATGACATAACTAGGAGGCAGGGAAATGGATTCTGGGGAGCCAAAAATTAATACTGGGCTACCTACTCCAGGCTCTGTGAAACCTGGGAAGAGACATGAGGTTCTGATCCAAAAAACAACAGGAAAAGGCCAGAGGGACAAGAAAGAATCCTGATCCAGAGATGACCCCAGGATTGAATGACAGGTCCATAGTGGCAGCTCACTGCCCACTCAGGCTGCCCTTTGTTCCGGGCACTGAATCAGGGATTTTGGATGACCCTGGTACATAGTTACTTCCAGGCGATTACAGGGGGGGAAATACTCCACTTCCTGTTTAGGATTACACTCTCAACCCTCCCCTCCCACGCAAGCCATATGTTCATTCTAAGCCTCAGCTTCCAGCCAGAAAAGCTCTTTGTGTTTTCTTGGCAAAACTGGAGCCCAGTAATTAAAGTCCATATGCAAAGCTGCTCCATCTAGCCCACACCAAGTTCTTTTAATTAGTATGTAATTGGTCAGAGAGGTACTATCAAATAGCTCCCAGTTTGGCCGGCTGGAAATGCGTGTTTGAAAAGTCCCAGACCAGAGAGGGATAATAAATGCTTTAAGTCCCATCTGTTGGAATGATTTGTTTAAGGTATAAATCGCTGTTCTGTTACTATATTTAACAATTCTGCTTATAGCATTTCTTCAAATATGGTAACAACTACCAGAGTATTTATTGGAGGTAGGAGTATGAATAAATGAACTAGAAGAAGGCTGAGCAAATCCACGTTTTCCCTTCAAAGAAATTCATATAATGCAGTGGAGGTGGGGAGACAAAGAGGTGAGTTGGACATTTGGTTAACTATTTGTGGTCTTCACAATGAAGAGCTCCTATGGCCCATTAACCTTGCCCCAAACACGCCATGTGTGAGAGAGTCTGTGGTGATGTGAAGAAAGACTTTGAATGCACCTTGGTAGACAAGGGTCAGCAGTTGCAGAGAAGCAAAAGCAACAAACAGGAAAGTGGACACTCCATTGCCCCTAGAAGCCATGGCAATCCAGAGTGAAGCTGGAGTAAGGTTTGAGAAGCAACGGTCTAGGGCAAGGGTCCCCAAACCCTGGGCTGCAGACCCTGTTAGGAACTGGGCAAACAGCAGAAAATGAGCAGTGGACAGGTGAACATTACCACCTGTGCCCTGCCTCAGTCAGATCAGTGGTGGCATTAGATTCTTGTGGGAGCGGAACCCTGTTGTGAACTGCGCATGTGAGGGATCTAGGTTATGTGCTCCTTATGAGAATCTAATGCCTGATGATCTGTCACTGTCTCCCATCACCCCCAGGTGGAACCATCTAGTTTCAGGAAAACAAGCTCAGGGCTCCTATTGATTCTATATTATGGTGGGTTGTATAATTATTTCATTAATATGTTACAATGTAATAATGATAGAAATAAAGTGCTCAATAAATGTAACACACTTGGATCATCTCAAAACCATCCCCCCAACCCCCTGGACCTTGGAAAAATTGTCTTTTGCAAAACCGGCCCTTGGTGCCAAAAAGGTTGGGGACCACTGGTTTGTGGATCTTTAAAATTCCTTCCAGCTCTGACAACGCAGGTCAATATTGATGCTATTGATGCAATTCTTTTTTTTTTTTTTTTTTTGAGACGGAATCTCGCTCTCTTGCCCAGACTGGAATGCAGTGGCGTGATCTCAGCTCACTGCAAGCTCTGCCTCCTGGGTTCATGCCATTCTCCTGCCTCAGCCTCCTGAGTAGCTGGGACTACAGGTGCCCACCACCACACCTGGCTAATTTTTTGTATTTTTAGTAGAGACAGGGTTTTGCCATGTTAGCCAGGATGGTCTTGATCTCCTGACCTCGTGATCCTCCAGCCTTGGCCTCCCAAAGTGCTGGGATCACAGGCGTGAGCCACTGCACCTGGCCTATTATTCTTATAGTAGTGGTGTTAATATAATAATAACAGTGCCACCATCATCATCGCGGCTCAGTGTTTTACATGGATTGTCTCATCTGAGCTTCACACCCAACTCTGAGGTTGCTACTATTGCTCTGCCTGTTTCATAGATGAGGACACTGATAGGTTTACTAACTTGCTCAAGGTCACCACATAGTAAGTGGCAGAGCTGGTGTGTGACCCCCCCCGGCCATCTGACTCGAAGCCTGCGTTCTTACCCACCACACTTGCCACCTTCTGCCCAGCATCGCGGAGTACCTGGGTTTTGCTTGATGAAAACACCCTGGAATCAGGAAGCTGGTGGAGGGAACATGGCTGAGCCCCTTCCAAGTTCTTTTTGTTCAGTTAGCCCCTTGGGCAAACCTGTGGGAAAAACTTATATTTCAGAACAAAAAAATTCAAACTCATAGAAACAGTAGAAAAGCATTTGCCAGGGGCTGGGTGGGGGGCAGAGGATATGGGGAGATGTTGGTCAGAGGGTACAAACTTTCAGTCATAGGATGAACAGATTCGGAGGCACTGATGTACAGCCTGATATGACTATAGTTAATCATACTGTATTATATATTTGAAATGTGCTGAGAGTAAACCTTAAACCTCATTAAAAAAAACAGGTGATGGATATGTTAATTAATTTGATTGGGGTAATCAATTTACAATATTTACATATATCAAATCATTACATTATACTATTTAAATATATACAATTTTTTTTTTTTTTTTTTTTTTTGAGACGGAGGTTCACTTCTTGTTGCCCAGGCTGGAATGCAATGGCGTGATCTTGGCTCACCGCAACTTCCACCTCCCAGGTTGAAGTGATTCTCCTGCCTCAGCCTCCCTAATAGCTGGGATTACAAGCATGTGCCACCATGCCTGGCTAATTTTGTATTTTTTTAGTAGAGATGGGGTTTCTCCATGTTGGTCAGGCTGGTCTTGAACTCCCGACCGCAGGTGATCCGCCCGCCTCGGCCTCCCAAAGTGCTGGGATTACAGGCATAAGCCACCGCACCCAGCCTAAATATATACAGTTTTAACAGTTATACCTCAATAAAGCTGAAAAAGATAAAAATAAAACCAAAAAAACGAGGTTTAGAAGCATAGACGGCTATGTGACATGGTTCTCTAGGAGAATGAGTCGGAGGTCTGTCTCAGCACCTTAACTTCCCAGCTGGCCCCTTCTAGGTGTGGAATTGAGGAAGTGTTGCCACAGCCCACAGGTGCAGGTGAGAATGTGTGCCTGTGTTGAGGAGGCTGGGGGAGGTGGATGGAGCATTCGGCTCCACAGCCTTGGATGCACAGACTTGTGGGGCCTTTCTCACTCTGATTTTGTGTGGCCAGACCCCTAAGCACTGGACTCCTGTTCCCTCCAGGGACCTATTTCCTGCTGTCTCCCCACTCTCTGCTTCTGAGGGTAAGAGATGGGGCCTATTTTTGCCCTGTCTGCCCTCCTTCCCAGGAGGCTGAGAAATAACTTGGACTGAGGCCTGCCCCATTGAAAGAAGAAAGCCTGACAGTTCTTTTTTTGCCTGCCCCCTTGTCATGTTGTCTGTCTGTTCATTCATTCCCATTCATTCCCTCCAGGGTCCACCCTTACTCTCCTTTGGCTGGAGAGGACTGGGGGAGTGGCCTAGGTTTACTCCGTTCTAGGCATTGGGTCCGTTGCCCCATTTGTCTTGCTTGTTCTTCTCCTTGCTGGTGTGTTGTGGTGGCTGGCTCTGGGTGGAGGCGCAGATTTGGGTCTGGGGGTGGGCATTCAAGAAAACCCCTTGGGGCACTCAAGCCTCGCTAGCTCCAGTGAGGGAGCTCGCAACCCAGCCAGTGTTGCTGGGGTTCTACTCGGAGCCAGAGGCCAACCAGCCAATAATAAGGTGTTGCTTTGCCTTGCTCTGTCCTCCTTGCACCCCTTTCCCTTGGGGCCTCATGGGGAAGGGTGGCTGATTTGTGGTAGGATTTGGGTTTTCTGTGTCCTGGCCAGTCCCTTCATGATGCCCTGTTACTCTCACTCCTGCAGACTGTGTGCCTATGAGTGATGAGCAGACTTTGTTAGGTGAGTGGGGTCCAGATGGAAAACGATGGGAAGAACCATGCTAATGTCATGATGCATTGAACAGGAAAGCCACTGATGGAGATGAAAGCATTTGTGTAAAGTAGCCTGGAAGCCTGGAAAGGGACTGGAACTGTGGGAATCGACGACAAAGGGAAGTCGGAAGGCCTGGCTTCTAGATGGAAGTCCTGTTTGAAGGGAAAATTAGTGATGGCTTAAAATACCATGTTTAACATAAATTAAAGGGGATTTCGACTAGAATCTGGAGTAAATCTTATTTGTCTGATGCTTAAATCCTTGCTTCTAGAATGCCCTCTCCTTGCAAAATAACAGTATTTCAGGTTTTGGTTATAATGCTGTATGAATAGATCTTGGTTTAGAAAAGCAATTGATCAGCCCCATATGAGAGTTATTTACAGTACCTTTCCTTTTAGTAACATCTGAAACAAAGGTTGGTTTTTAAAAAAGTCTTTGTAGCATTCCTGACAAAACTTAAGAGACTTGCCTGATGGCACTGCTACATGCAGTTTGGTTTGTAATCTAGGGACAGTTCCAGCATGCAGAGATTCAGAGTGTGTTTCTTTGTGGTTTGTCTGCACCTGCCGGAGATCTGGTGCACCTATTAAACTTACAAGGCAGCTATTAGCCACCAACTGACACCAAGATTATAGGTTAAACTCTGAATTGGTTTAAATGGTGTCATCTGTCCACCAGGGCAGAGAGCAAGGTGGGGGGCATGTGTTTGGCAAATGGTAGGAAGTTGCTCCAGCATGGGGAGGAAAGTCTGTTTATTAGCAACGGTAACACACAAAGAGGAGCAGGGTTGGGGTGGGCTTGTTGGAAAAGCCTTGAACCTGGAATCAGAGAGACCCAAGTGTTGAATCCTGACTGTGTAACTCTGGTAAGCCTCAGTTTGTCATCTTGAAAATGGGAATGATAGGCTGGGCACAGTGGCTCACGCCTGTAATCCTAGCACTTTGGGAGGCCAAGGAGGGCAGATCACGAGGTCCGGAGATTGAGACCATCCTGGCTAACACGGTGAAACCCCGTCTCTACTAAAAATACAAAAAAATTAGCCGGGTGTGGTGGCGGGCACCTGTAGTCCCAGCTACTTGGGAGGCTGAGGCAGGAGAATGGTGTGAACCCGGGAGGCAGAGCTTGCAGTGAGCCGAGATCGCGCCACTGCACTACAGCCTGGGTGACAGAGCAAGACTCCATTTCAAAAAAAAAAAAAAGAAAATGGGAATGATAATACCTGATTTACAAAACAATTAAATGAATTTGAATTCACACAATTCTTGCTGACATTAATGCAAAAAAGTTGGCCGGACACAGTACCTCAGACCTGTAATCCCAGCACTTTGGGAGATTGAGGCAGGTGGATCTCCTGAGGCCAGGAGTTCAAAACCAGCCTGGCCAACATGGCAAAACCTCATTTCTACTAAAAATACAAAAATCAGCTGGGCATGGTGGTGCATGTCTGTGATCCCAGCTACTCGGGAGGCTGAGGCACAAGAATCGCTTGAACCTGGGAGGGGGAGGTTGCAGTGATCTGAGATCATGCCATTGCATTCCAGCCTGGGTGATAGAGCAAGATTCTGTCTTAAAAAACAAAACAAAGCAAAACAAAAAAACAAAAAAAAGCCACACCGAGCTGCCTTAGTAGAAAAATAGCAGCAGCAGCATTGAAAAGAGAATTTTATATAAGTCTCCAGCCTGCTGAATAGGGTAATTGAGAGAAAAGTTAAGCGTGCAGCTCTGGAGTCACACACACTTGGATTCAAGTCTTGGCTGTGATACTTACATATGCTCAGGGTGTGCGACCTAGGGTGACCTCTCTGAGCCACAGTGTCCTCATTAGGATCACGGTAACATACATATCTATAGAGTCATGAAGAGTAAATGACATTACAGTACAGTGCTGGGCTCACAGCTCCAGAAATGCTCATAGGCTCCGGAAATGCTCAGTCACCTTCTCTGTTAGTCACCTTGTTCCATCAAGCAGCATTTTTTCCTCTTGCATCACGACTACTTACTCTAAACTGGATTTTATCCTGAGTAGGGTAAAATTTTTCCCCTCTTCCTACAAGTACCCCCAGAAGCTTCCTACAAGCATGCCCCAGACTTTACTAATTGCAGGCCACCTGCCCAATTTCTGCCACCATTGCCTGCCTCCTCCATTGTTATTTATTTAATATTTCTTCAAATTAACTTTTTAATACTTGAATGCATTTAAAGAAAACTTCACATCACTATTATAAGCAAATATCGAATAGATCTTTAAATAGAATGTCTATGAATCACCTAAAATCCTCATATGTGCTCTCAGACACATCCACATTATACTTGGGGAAATACTGGTCTGGTCTTTTACTCTTTAAAGTGTGGTCTCTGGACCGCAGCCTCAGCATGCCTGAGAATTATTAGAAATGCAGTATCTCAGACCCCATCCCTCCTGAATGAGAATCTGCATTTTTAGAAGATCCTCAATGATGGACATACTTTTTTGGGGGGAATTTATTACATTTTTTATTGAAGTGACATTCATATGTACACTTTTAAGGTTTGAGAAGCAGTAGTCTAGGGGATCTTTAAAATCCCTTCCAACTCTGGTGTGTGCCTATAGCCCAGTGACTTGTAACTCTGGAGCAGAAGAATTGCTTGAACCCAGGAGTCTGAGGCCAGACTGGGCAACATAGCAAGACCCTGTCTCTCAAAAAAAATTCTTCTAGCTCTGACAACAAATGTCAACTATTGATATTACTCTCTCTCTTTCTGAAATCCAGATCCATATTTCCAACTGACATATTCTACTTCAGGCCTAAACCTTGCTTTTCCCCACCTCCTCATCCTTGTAACCTTAGAAGCATCAATCATTAACTCCTTCCTCCCTGTTTCCTGACATCAGTTCTTGCCAAGGATGCCCAACCCTGTCTCCATCAGCCTCTTTCTGTCCATTCCTATAGCTCCAATTGCACTTCCAGTCCTTTACGTCTTAGTGCCTGGGCTGTCACCCTCTCCTTCATTCTCTTTCCTCCAACTCTTGACAGCTCTGTATTCTCTTTTTTTTTTTTTTTTTTTTTTGAGATGGCAGAGTCTCGCTCTGTCTCCCAGGCTGGAGTGCAGTGGTGCGATCTCAGCTCACTGCAACCTCCGCCTCTTGCGTTCAGGTGATTCTCCTGCCTCAGCCTCCCAAGTAGCTAAGGACTACAGGTGCCCGCCACCACGCCCAGTTAATTTTTTTTTTTTTTTGAGATGGAGTCTCGCTCTGTTGCCCAGGCTGGAGTGCAATGGCATCTTGGCTCACTGCAAGCTCCACCTCCCAGGTTCACGCCATTCTCCCGCCTCAGCCTCCCGAGTAGCTGGGACTCTAGGTGCCCGCCACCATGCCTGGCTAATTTTTTGGTATTTTTAGTAGAGACGGGGTTTCACCATGTTAGCCAGGATGGTCTCCACCTCCTGACCTCATGTTCCACCCGTCTCAGCCTCCCAAAGTGCTGGGATTACAGGTGTGAGCCACCCCGCCCAGCCACGTCCAGCTAATTTTTTGTATTTTTAGTAGAGACTGGGTTTCACCGTGTTAGCCAGGATGGTCTTGATCTCCTGACCTCATGATCCGCCTACCTCGGTCTCCCAAAGTGCTGGGATTACAGGCATGAGCCACTGTGCCCGGCCCAGACAGCTCTGTATTCTTAAGGCAGCGTTGATTGTCTCAGTCCACTGCTCAGTTACCTTTAGTAACTCCCTATTATCTACCACATAGTAGCCAGGCTCCTTGGTCTGTCACTTAAGGCTCTCCACTAAGTGACTGATAGTGAACTCTCACCTGCATATACCCTGAGCTGTAGATAAGTCAGAAGAGCTATTGCTTTATGTATGCAAAGCTTTTCTGCCCCTGCATCCTTGACTAAGCTTTCTCATTTCTGAAATGCATTTTTCTCCAACCTCCCTATTTACTATCTCCATCTCTGAAAAGTCTTAACGGCCCGAGACCCCTGCTCACATTTCACCCCCTCCCTGAAGCCTTCTGTGGCTCCCCAACTGCATAGCTGTCCTTACACATCATAGCATGATGATGATCTCTGCCTTTGGCAGTTATATTAGTACAAACCTTAACTCTTCAATTCTGTGTAGCAGGTGCCACTCCCAGTGCCACAGAGTCAATTTAATTTTCTTTAACTAAGTTTCTTTTCTGAACTCCCCTTCTGCTTGTGAATATACCATCCCATTCCCCACCCTACTCCCTTTGCCTCAGGGCAGCATCTATATTCTAGAGGATTAGGGCCAAGGCAAGATGGGATCTGGTCCTCAGGTGTTATCTGTCTATTTGCTAGAATGCACGTCATCCTGTCCAGTCCTTAGTCACAGGGACTGGACAGTATGCTTCTTTGTCCCTTGTTTCCCTCTGCAAGACCTCGTTAGGTCCTGCAACTCTGCTCTTCCTGCATTGTCATCTCCCTTAGGCCCATGGGACCCTTCTGCCCCACACCATGCTGGGGGCAAGGGAACTCTGCATGGTTGCCTAGCACCCAGATGCCTTAATGCAGCCCTGCCTCTCTGAGGTCTTGACAGTTCCCCTAGGAATGGGTCACCTCAGCTCTCAGAGCTTTCAAACCTGTCTGGAATTTTTTGCTGTTTCCCCCTCCCTTGGAGTTCATCCTGTTTGGCGGTTGGTTGGGAGACTTTAATCTCCTGTGGGGTCAGGAAGCCTTGTTCTTATATTATCATGTATTTTCCCCCAAAGTGTTAATTACCGGAGTCCATTCCATTCCCAACAGGGTGTAGACTTTGAAGCTCAAAAGAAATTTTCTTCCTGCTTGTCATCCATTCCATCCCTAAGGCAAGAAACACAAAATAGTCCTGCTGACTGAATAGGGCAAGGGCCATGGAAACCCGGAGAAAAATTCAGCATTAATGTTATAAAATATTCTCCTGCTCCATGATTTGTAAACCGCTTGAGGACAGGGAACTTGATTTCATTCATCTTAATATTTCCCTAGGGCAACTGAAATAGTTCCTTGCACAGAGAAGGCACTAAATACACATTTTTCAGGCATAAGAATAAATGACGGAGTATGTTTTAAATTCTGTATTATTAGCATCTAATTTATGATTTTTTGTCTCACCGATATTAACAGCTGTCCATCTTTCTATAATGTGATGTTAAAATATGAATAGAAAAAAGTTAACCTAGTGATTGGACTGACTGGATAAAATCAAATAAATGGGAATCAAGATATGTAACACATTCCTTTATTTATACAGCCTATGTGTTAAGGGCTTTCTCTTGCAGGAGGCATTGAGAGATAGCTGTGGATGAAAGATTCAAGGACCCTGGCAGGGTTATAGGGAGACAGATAATTAACACGTGTTCAAATAAATAGGATATTTTTAGATATGGACAGGTGCTATGAAGAAATTCTTACAAGAAATGTAAAACTGCACAGAAGGAAAGGTACACGGTGCTCTGATACAGTAAAACAGAGATACCTGGGAGGAATTCTTGTGCTGAAATCTAAAAGACGAGTAGGAATAACCAGGCCGAGGAGACAGTGAAGGAGAGGGCGAGGAGGGGCAGAGCATTTCAGGCAGAGAGAATAGCCCTGTGGCAGGAAGAAGCACGTCCCTGCCCTCATGGAGCTCACAGCCAGTTGGCAGAGGGAACGTTCTCTGTGGCAACACTACCATGGCACACTAATTGGTTTGTTTAATTTCTGCTCGTTATTTCTTTAGGAGCTTGTATCTTGCTAAATATAATTTGTGCCTTTTTTAAAAAAATGACAGCGTGTTCTTGGTGTATGCTGTTTTACGGAATAATGCACTCCTAGTGAGAATATCACTTGTCGGTTAAATAATTCATGAGAGTGAGATGAACAGGGCTAACACAGGTATAGTGTGTTGATTGCATTAGTCTGTTGATTGACTTAGACTTATAACCTCTGACATGGTCTTGGGAAAACTCAGTGTTTGCAAATGCCAGAGTGAGGCTGTGTGGGGGACATGGGTAAGATTTGAGCTGTATATCAGTTAATGTAACCCTAGCTGCTACTAACGTATTTTGGTGGCTTAATACATACATGTTTGTTTCTCACTGGATGTTCTAATCAGCAGGTGGTTCTCCTCTAAGCGGTGGTTCAAGCTCCCAGCTTTCTTCCATCTTATGGCTCCACCATTGTCAACATGTCTCTTCCGAGACCATGCAGAAGGGTAAAGGGCATGGTAGGTTATGCATGAGAGGTTTTAGTGGGCCAGGCCTGGAAGTGACACTCATCACTTCTGCCCACATATCTCTGGCCAGAACTCAGTCACATGGCCGCAGCTTACTGCAAGGAATATGAGAAATACAGTCTAGTGATGGGCCCAAGAAAAAGTAGAGACTGCTTTAATGAATCATGAACATCCCTTCTGCAGTTTAATCCTGACACCTCTTCTACTTGGGTTCATTTTCTTCTGTGGCCTCTGTCTATTCCTTAAAAAATAAAAAAAGCCACATTTGGAAAGTATGTTCATATATGGCATAAATAAATGGCACTCCCCAAAATTGCTCATTACTTTTACTTTTCTTTCTTCTGTTCATTCATTCATTTTTTTTTTTTTTGAGACGGAGTCTTGCTCTGTTGCCCAGGCTGGAGTGCAGTGGCGCGATCTCGGCTCACTGCAAACTCCGCCTCCCAGGTTCACGCCATTCTCCTGCCTCAGCCTCCCGAGTAGCTGGGACTACAGGCACCTGTCACCACATCCGGCTAAATTTTTGTATTTTTAGTAGAGACGGGGTTTCACCGTGTTCCAGGATGGTCTCGATCTCCTGACCTCATGATCTACCTGCCTCGGCCTCCCAAAGTGCTGGGATTACAGGCGTGAGCCACCGCGCCTGGCCAAGAGTCAGGAATTTTTATTAATTTTTTTTTTCTGAGATGGAGTCTCACTCTGTCACCCAAGCTGGAGTGCAGTCGTGTGCTCTTGGCTCACTGCAACCTCTGCCTCTCGGGTTCAGGGATTCTCCTGCCTCAGCCTTCCGAGTAGCTGGGATTACAGGCACATGCCTGTACGCCTGGCTAATTTTTGTATTTTTAGTAGAGATGTGGTTTTGCCATGTTGGCCACACTGGTCTGGGACACCTGACCTCAAGTGATCCCCCTGCTTCGGCCTCCCAAAGTGCTGGGATTATAGGCATGAGTCATGGTGCCAGTGAATTTCTATTAATTTTGATTATTATTTTATAAGTTTGAATATAACCAACTCACCTTTCATATATTTATAAGTCTAAAAAAGTCAATGGACAATGTATAATTCAGAAACCACTTATTTCCATTTGGAGGAGGATCTCGGGGGGATATAGTTAGCTTTGGAGAACATAAGATCATTTGGTTTTAGAGGTCACCTTATCCTGATTGCATGAAAGGAAAGGATGGAATTCAAGCTTTTTATGACCTAAACCCTCAATGTCCGTCTCTATCCTTAGTAACAAATGGGGAAAGGGAACAATAACGGAAGCATTTTTGAGAGCTGTTAATTTTCTGCTTGATTATACAGGGCTATGAAATATGAAAGACATTAGGGACTGTGAGCATGGTTCCCCTAAATGCCCCGTTGCCCACAGGGAACCAGCCCAAGGACTGGGTTGGCTTCAGATGACTGGACAGGTGGCTTGGTAATTAAAACCTTTCCCTTCTAACTGCAGGCCTTGTTTTGCCAGGAATCTGAGGTGAAGAAAATGTTCTGGTTATATGCCTCTACCAGCTGCTTTGAAAGCTTCCTCACAGCTGTCCTCAAACCACAGCAGACAGCCACATCTCTACTTTCAAAATCTTGGGGGCTTAGTGTTATTTGAGATGGGATAAGCAGACATGGAGGTGAGGGAAGATTTCTTCCTGAACTCAAATGTTCTGAGCCCTTTTGAAGAATCAAACAGCACAAAAGAAAGTCTGGAATGCACACGTTTCCTCCTTGTATCAGCTCTATGCGATGGAGGCTATTATTAGTCTTTGTTTCATGGATGAGACCACTGAGGCACAGAGGATTTAAGTACCTTGATCAAGATCATGCAGTTGAGTGTCAGAGTCAGGACTCAAATCCAGTCCGCCTTGACCCCAAGTTCAGGCTCTGGTAATCTCCACTCTTAAGAATGTTCAAATTTAACTCTCAGTTTTTCTCCAAATACGGGCTCTACCCTCAGCTTTCCTCCATCTCAGTTTGTGGCCATTCAGCCTTCCAGTTGCTCAGGCCAAAAACCCTGACATCATCTTTGAGGTGTTTCTTTCTCTCATGCCCAAAGTAGAATTTATCAGGAAACCCAACTAATTGTATCTTCAAAATCTATCAGGAATTTGACCACATCTCACCATTTCCAATACTATCACCTTTGCCAATGCTCCTATCTCTTGTGTGGGTTTCTGTAATAGTCTTGACATGGATCTCTGCTTCTTGCCTTACAATTCTCCAGTCTCTTCTCATCACACCAGAGAGATCCAGGTTAGTAAGCAGCTCTACTCTGCAAGATCGTTGTGGGACTGAAACTCCTTCCATCCTGTTGTTCACCTTCCTTTAGGTTTCTGTGCCCACTAGTATGGTCAGAGCTGGTACAGCTCCAAGTCTGCATTCAGCCCACAAAAAAGGGAGCAAGAGAGGAAATCCTGGGAAGCAATTTCCTTTTAAGCAAGTGATGTAAATTATGCTTGCATCATTTCTACTCACATTTTACTGGCAAGTATGTGGTCACATGGCCAGCCTAGCTGCAAGGGAGTCTGTGGATGGAACGCTGTATTCTCAAACCCCCACAAAGAGGAGCACTGTGCCACAGAGTCCCAGAGGGCCAAGGGGGTAGACCAGTTGTGGGGCTGCTCAGGAGCCAGGGTGAGTGTTGATGACAGCTGAACCTAAAGAGGAGGCAGTGGAAGTGGGGAGAGCCAGGCAGGCTTGGGATGTATTTTGGATGTAGAGTTGACCCAACGTAAAATGGGCATAGAGACTGAGGAGAAGCAGGAATTAAGGATGATTCCCAGCTATTTCTGCCTTGAGAGACAGGGTGGTATCATTTTCTGAGGGAGCAGTCATTGAACATACCTGTCTCTGGAGCAGCCACTGTGGACCAGTGCATGAGCCGCCTCTTAGGGGGTCCACCTTGCATCACAGTGGAGGCAACCATGGAGGTTGGAATGGCCCAGAGGTAGAGTCTGAGGGGTAGTCTGCCTGATCCATCAAATGTATTTTGTCTTAAAATGCTTCAAAGGAAGAGGGGGGCGGGTCAGCCTCTTCTTGGCGCATTGATAGACAAATATGCTGGGCATTGTGGAGGTTGAATAAAAAAGACCAGGCACCCTAGAGACCATACTGCATGTGGTTGAAGCCCTTGTTGAGTCTGGATAGCTGTTTGGTGGTTGAGAGAAGGGAGGGGCTAGGTAAAGGCCCCTACATTTCAACACCTGGGTCAGAGGGGTCATGTTCCCAGCACCTTGATGCTCCTTGACTTTGAGGGCTCCCAAGTGTATTTCGGTCTCTTGTTTGCCTGGGTTGGAGCATATAATAGGGAACTGTGTTTGCTATTAAAGTAGTTGAGAGGCTGAGGGTCTGGAAGGATGAATAATAACTCACACAGCAGGGCAGTTACAAGAGGAAGTAAGGAAAAGGGGGTTGTGGTAGGCTCAGAGGTTGGACACACCTCACTTTGAGCCTGGGATGAGCCCAGCTAGTGCTATCCCCTATGAGAATGTGCCTGGAGCACTGTCAGGTTCTAAAAATGTTAGCTAGTTTAAAAGTGCTGCTTGAGAGTAGTTTCCAGGTCACTCAGGATTGTGCCATGTAACTTTTTTTTTAACCTCTCTATTTTACAATGGAGAACTTAATTAAGGTTAGGGAATTAGTACAAAGCACCATGGTAAGTAAGGAGAGCCAGGATTTGAACACTTGCTCATAAATACTCTGATGTTCAATTCATATCCTGGGTCTTCTGGTGTCTAGAGGGTTAAGTGTTGACAGGACCTGGGTAGCTCATGGTGTCCTTTAGGGAAAGAGCTCCAAGGCATGGGATTGCAGCATGGGTTTGATTCCAACTCCACCTTCACTGGCTTCTGGGACCCAGAGCCTCCAGTCACTTGTGTAGCCTCCTGGAGTCTGTTTCTTCCTCCTTAAAATGGGAAGTAACCATTTTCCTACTACCTTTGGGTATTGTTGGAAGAATTCCATGAAATAGCACCCACAAAGGCACTTGGATGTTTGTCAACCACAGATCTCAAAGAAGTGACCAAAATATGGACATGGGGGACCCAAATGCCTGTGCTTAGGCTAAACCTGTGGATGCTATTTGCGAGTAGGGAAATGTGGTTGGCTATTGGAAAACCCAAGTTGTGTTCATGGTAAATGGAAAGAAAAAAAAAAAACTTTAGATAAGTGCCAAGATGAAAAGTGAAGAAAAGTCTTAATTTCCCTCTGAAGATTGATGTGTTATTGAGGGGTGACCAGAACTCCTAGATCAGTGGATTTGTCTATATAGCCATGATCTCTCCTGATTGTCATCATACCTGGGACATGTAGGAATCATCATTTTCCTCATACCATAGATGAGGCAAAGGCAGAGCTGGACCTGCAGATGCTGTGGCATCCTCAGTCTAAGGCCTCCCTCGCAGGCTCCCTGGCTAAGGAACCTCTGTCTCGCCAGTTCCTCCAGCACTGATCAGGCTTAGGGGACTCACCTACTGGCAGCAAGACCCTGAGCCATAAACAGAATGCTAAATTATCAATGGAAGGATGGAGAAACCAGGATGATTGTTCTGGGAGTCTCAATTTCAAAATCCAGGAACTGAATCCGTCTTAGCAAGCCTGAAATCAAAGCAAAAAGCTAGGGAGTCTTTGTGGGATATTTTATCTAACCTGTCTGGATGAAGACCATTTGAGCTTCCACTTTGTCATTTATCTTCCAACAGACCAAAACACTCCAGCCCATCAGATATAGGGCCTCCTGGGTAAGCTCTGACATGTTCTTCTTACCAAGTTCTCCCTTTTTGTCATCCGCCTTTGAGTCACCAAAAACTTCTGTCCTTGCAACTACTTCTCCTCACATGGTATGACAGTTTCTGAGGCCAGACCTTCCGTGCCGTTAGCTGAATTGAAATCAATGTCTTCCTTTTGAGCTGAATTGAAATCAATGTCTTCCTTTCGAGTTTTTTTGAGTCTAGGAGCCTTTAGGATGTGCCCTTGTCACATGAGCCCTGCACTTAGGCATCAATGCTTATGTGGTAAGTTTCTGGAGGAAAACGTTCATTCAGCTAACCACATTTCTTTTACACTGGTCCCTTTTAGCTTCCACACCAGCGTAAGGCATCTTCTAATCTCCAAATTCTAGGTTATGTCCTCTTTGGGAATGCCCTCTCCTCCACACTGAATATATTTATTTCAATCCAGTGAATAGTTGTTGAGGGCGTCTCATGTATATGACACTGTGGTGGCCACTGTAGGCTTAGCAAGATTAGAATAATGTTTTGGTTAAAGGGTACAGGCTTTGGAATCCGACCTGGGTTTGTGTTCTAGCTCCATCACTTACTAGCTGAATCAAGTTACTGACTTCAGTTTCACCCTCTGTAAAATTGGGATAATAGTACTTACCTCAATAGATTTTTTTGTGAGGATTAAATAACGAAATGTATATGAAGTGCTTAGCTCAGCGGGTGTACATAAGTGCTTGGTGAAAATAAGCCAAACTTAAAAATACGGACAATGCTCTGCACATCCCTAAACACATGTGTATGGAGTTCCCTCCACAGGCCAGACTTGTTCTAGGTGCTGCAGATCCGCAGTGGTGAAATCAGAGTATGTTTGTGTCCTCATCAAGCTCAAAGTCTAGTGGGGGGGTGTAAATAGTAAGCAAGTAGACTCACAAGTATAATGTCAAATAGTGAAAAGTGCTTTGAAGAAAAACAATGTGGAGTAAGAAGGCAGAATGACAGGGGTAGGCAGAGTGGGGGTCTTGCTTCTCATGCTTGCCCCTTAACCTAGAGCCTTTGTATCTGCTGTGTCCTCTTCCTGGAGGTTTTCCACTTCGCCATACCCTCAGGGATTGCTCTCACTTCTTTCAGGTGTCTGCTTCTGTATCACCACCTCCAAGGGGCACACCTAATCTAAACAATTATACACAAACTCAAAATATGTAAAGAGATGCCATTCCTGCCTTTGAAGTTTATAGTTCAGCAAAATTGATAAATGACTCCATGCTCAGATTAAGGTAATTGACTTATTTATTTATTTATTTAGAAATGGAGTCTCGCTCTGTCTCCCAGGCTGGAATGCAGTGGCGTGATCTCGGCTCACTGCTACCTCCGCTTCCCAGGTTCAAGCAATTCTCATGCCTCAGCCTCCCAAGTAGCTGGGATTACAGGCGTCTGCCACCACACCTAGCTGATTTTTGTATTTTTAGTAGAGACAGGGTTTTGCCATGTTGGCCAGGCTGGTCTCGAACTCCTGACCTCAAGTGATCTGCCTGCCTTGGCCTCCTGAAGTGCTAGGATTACAGGCATGAGCCACCGTGCCCAGCCTGTAATTGCCTTAAGAGAAGTACAAATAAAATTCAGTGAGGGAATCGGGAAATGTGATATTTTAAAAATGGTGCTTAAGATGTTGCTTGGTATAAAAAGACCAGGGACTTTGGAATCAGAGCAACTGGGTTCAAATCCCATCTCTGCCCTTCACTACCTTGGGGACCGTAGGCGTCACTCAGTAACACAAAGATAAGAAAGCTACCCCCAGGGGCTGCTGTGTTATGTGATAAACACTTTAAGCCCCCAGTGCCCGTGGTAGTACCAGAGGTCGGTTCTCAATGGCACCCCTTTCCATAAATCCGTATTGTTAATTGTAGCGTTTGGTTTTGGTTTTCATCAACATTCTACTCTCACAATGTGATATTGTCTTGGGATGGTCTATCTGGGCATCTGGCTCTGCCAGGAGAAGATGACTTTCTTGAGGACGTGGACTACCGTGTCCCCAGCGTGGGTGGCAGGGGACTGTTGATCAATGATAATGGGTGCATGCATCTAGCAGAGACACAACTGTTCTGTACGGGCAGGAACCCCAAGGGATGGTCTGTTCTATTCTCCGTCTCTGCACCTCAATACCCCAAAATTGTTTCTGACAGATGGATGTTTCGCATGTTCTTGAAGGAAGAAGCGTCTGTGCCCCCTCTAGGGAAATGCACGCTGGGTTTAACTGCATAATTCAAAACAGGTGAAATGATGCCGGCATACCCACCTCTTCTAGCCTGGATTCTGTTTTAATGCCCTGGTTTTTACAGGAATAAAAGAGTATTGATTTTTCCAGTGCAAGGGCTGTAGCCAGATTTGTTATTATTTTAAAATCAGAGATACTTTTTAAAACATGGAAATTTTTATGTTAGCTAAATCCTAGTTATCCCGGGAATGCCTAATGTCAAATAGTAGCCTTTCCTGGCATATTTCTCCTCCTGAATTTTTTAAAAAGAGCTTTCTGTTTGTTTGTTTCTTTTTGCCTCATAGCAGCTCTGCCGTTAAATACATAAGACACAAAAGAGAGACAATCTAAATAATTATCCTTAGGAAATTTTGTTAAGATATGGGTAGGAAGAGGGGGCGCAGAGGCCACTGCCTCCTTGCGAGCTCATGCTCACCGATGTTGCTGTGTATCACCCCTCGCTTCTGCTCGCCCTGTATCAAAACATAGTTTAGGGAGAAGGTCACTGTGAATTTAGAGATGACATCTGGAATTGTACATCAAGAAGCTTGAGTGTGTTGTGAGAGCTCTTCTGGTGGGCAGTTCCCTACTCCTCAGGGCTCCTACCCTGGATCACAGAATGTGGACCACCAAGACACCCATGCTCTGAGGTCTCTGGCAGCCCTGTAATGCTGCAGCCACAAACCATAAGGGGCTTCTCTTCTTTTATCTTCTTTTTATTTTTTGTCATAATCAAAACCTTGACCTGTGACAGTGAGCTGCCAGGGGACTCCATTGCCTTGGAGTCTCCCTGGCTCCCCAGGATAGAAAGCTTCATCAGGAAAGAAATGCCCACTGAAAGTTGCTATGGCAGATGTCCCCCCTAAAAGAAACCTGAAGACCTTGAATAAAGGTGGCACCCAAGTGCCTACTCTGTTTAAAGAATGTGTGCAACATCCAGCAAACAGGAATGCATGCTCATTTTCTGTATGTGGATTGGTGTTAACAGTTGGGTGACATGCTGGGGCTTTGATGACACCACTTGCATCTGTGAGTTGATGGGGCATCTGCAAGAGTGGAGTTATGTTTAGTCCATCTTGGTTATGGTGGATGCTTCTGGAGTGAGTTAAGCGTAGGAAAAGGGGTGAAACACTCACCCAAACCAGGATGTGTACCAGAGAGGGCTCCATTGTCTACAGCTCTCAAGGCTGTGTGTGATGCTGTGACTGCCTCCCCTCCCAGAGCTTCCTGCCTCCCAGGAAGAATGATCATTCCACTGTGCCTGCACGTTCCTTCCCCTCTGCTGATAGGAACTTAGCCTCCAAGGGTTTGAAAACCAGCCTCCAGGGCTTGCTCTGCTCTTTACCCATTGCTGCTTATAAGTCAGGACCTGTGAGTGATAAACCTCTCCACCCCAGCCTTCACACTAAATGGAAAAAGATGGGCACCTTGGAGTATTCCTTTGAAAGATTACTGATTTCTCCACCCCACCACCACCTCCATCATGAAAGGTCCATTGATAGCCATCAGATTTCTGAACACACTCAGGTTTAGTGTCCCCTGCTATGCACCAGCCTTGGAGGCCTGGACGCCCCTCCTGTTATTGGTGGATCCAGCCACTGGTGCCTGACTCTTTTGCTCCTCACCTCCACCACCTCCTCTTGGACTTGGTTCTGTTGTTCATCCCTGTGTGGTACATTTCTATGGCCTTTCTTTCACCAGTGACTTATTTCTCCCATTAAGATGTCCAAGTCTCACTGATCCTTAAAAGGGATCATCCCATGGCCCCATATCCTCTCTAGCCTCCACCCCACCTTTCTTTTCCCTTTCTCACCCAAGTAGTCTATGTGAACTCTGTCCACTTAACCCTCATCCTCTACCCAGCTCATTGCCCTCTGGCTTCTTCCCTCACCATGCGAGGGAGCAACGCTCCCTGTGGCACCCACAGCTCATCTCCCCAGTGCTGTGTCTCCTTTGGCTCCTCCTGTCTCTGGACCTCCCTGCTGCACCTGGCCCAGGTGGGCACTGCCTCCAGCTTCAAACTCTCCTCTCTTAGCTTTTGAGACTTCAAGCTTTCTTACTTCTGCCCCAATTTATTTGACTATTTCTTTCTCTTCTATATGAATTTCTCTTCTATTTCTAAAAACTTGATGGCCCCAGGGATACTTCCCTGACTGCTTCTCATTCTACTTCATCTCTGGGCAATGGCACCCACAGTCACGGCTTCTGCTGCCACCTAAATGCTGGTGACTCCCAGATGTATATCTGCAGCTCAGACCTCTTCCCCATCAGAAGTGTCAGATGGAAATGTCCTCAGGGGCCAAGCAGGTAAAGAAAATGAATGAAACTGACTGTGAGTGTGGCAGACCAGCTCTCTGGTTTTAGCCAAAGTGAGTGGCTGCTGCTGGGCTCCAGCTAACTCTTGATGCATAGGAATTCAGAGCCAGTGTCACCAGATTTTCCAGTTTTCCCACAGAAGCTAGAAATACATAACCCTATTTGGAATCTCTTAAAGAGTAAATGTTGGTTCAATTTTTTTTTTTAACATCTTTCTGAACTAAAGCCCATCTGAGAACTAGATCTGACTATGGACCACCACCCTGGGATCATGGTTTGCACTCCACTGACTGTTCAATGTCTTTATTCCAATGCCCATGGGCACTTCAAATTGAGCCTGCCCCAGACCATCTCTTCCCCAAACCCACCTCTCCTCCCCACCGTGTACCTTATCTCAGTTAGAAAACTTCCTTCTAACCTGCTCACCCAAGCTGGAAATGTGGAGGAGGGTGTCCTTTCCTTCCTCCTTTCCCTCCTCCTCCCACATTCACTAAATTCTACCAACATAGCTTGCTAAATAAATCTTATCTATTCTTACCTCTCCACCCCTTACCACCATTATCGTAGCTTGGGCTGCTAGCATCCGTTGCC
Organism: Pongo abelii; assembly: GCF_028885655.2. Classification (NCBI taxonomy): domain Eukaryota; kingdom Metazoa; phylum Chordata; class Mammalia; order Primates; family Hominidae; genus Pongo; species Pongo abelii. The sequence continues at coordinate 150,852,205 of NC_071989.2, forward strand.
TGGTCCAGTAGCCTTTCAAGAGTTTCGAGTGATGATTCATAGCAGTTGACTCCCACCATGTGTAAATTATTCTAAGCCGGACATGTAACCTTATCCTCTGACAATGATTGATTTTGGAATGGGGTGTGTGACCCAATCGGGGCCAGTGAGATGGGAGGGAGGGTTTGCTGGGAAGCTTCTGGAAAAGTTTTCTTGCTAAGAAAGAGATACATAAAAGAGGCCAGGCATGGTGGCTCATGCCTGTAATTCCAGCACTTTGGGAAGCCGAGGTGGATGGATCACTTGAGGTCAGGAGTTCAAGACCAGCCTGGCCAATATGGTAAAACCCCATCTCTACTAAAAATGCAAAAATTAGCCAGGCATGGTGGTGTGCACTTGTAGTCCCAGTTTCTCAGGAGGCTAAGGCAGGAGGATTGCTTGAGCCGGAGAGGACAAGATTGTAGTAAGCCGAGAGTATGCCACTGCACTCCAGCCTGGGCAATGGGAGTGAACCCTGTCTCAAAAAAAAAAAAAAAAAGATACATAGAAGAGATGGTACCCTTCTGTCTATGGTCATCACTGTGCCTGGATGCCTGGATGTCACCCTGGGAACTGCTGCAGCCATCTCTTGAAGATGAGAAAAGGCAGCCTGTAGGCAGAGCCAGCCACAGAGAAAAGTAAAGTGATGAGAAGGAGAGCGGTAGGGAAACTGGGTCCGTGGTGATGTTGTTGAGCCACTGAATAAGTCTTCCGTGTTTGTCATCTCAGAGCTTCCAGCTATACCAGATAATACGTCCCTTGATAAATTCAGCCAATTTGAGTCAGAGTTTTGTGTTTAAGGAAGCCAAAGGCATCTTGGCTGGTACCCCTGTCTGCTGCCTCCAGGCCTGTTCTCCATCACTCCATGTGACATCTGACTGCCAGGGTGGTCCCTCAGGATGCTAATCTGATGGCATTGCCTCCTGCTCATGGCTCCTGTTGCCCATAGGATAAAGCCCCAGGACCTTGGCAGAATATACAAAGGCCTCCATGACCAGGCCCCCTGCCTCCACAGCCAAACCAGTTCTCACTCCTTAATGCAAACCTTATGCTCACTGTAGTCTGCCCTGCTTGCAGTTCCCTACATCAATGACACTGTTTAACTCTTTCATTCATTTGTCAAATCCACACAAGTGCAGACTCTGTGCCAGGAGCAGTTCCATGTGTGGGGATACAGAAGGGAACAATCCGGATGAAGTCCCTGCCTTCACTGATGTACCAGCTACTGCTCCAAGTCCTCTGCTGTCACCATCCCCTCTCCCTAGAGTGCCTTCCCCTCTGTCTTGATCTGACAGATGCCTTCTTTTTTCAGTACAGTGTTTAGCCCTTGAATTAGCTTTACATACAGATTGAGTATCCTTCATCCAAAATGCTTGGGAACAGAAGCTTTTCAGATTTTGGAATATTTGCATTATACTGGTTGAACATCCCAAATACAAAAATCCAAAATCCAAAATGGTCCAATGAGCATTTTCTTTGAGCATCATGTTGGCCCTCAAAGAGTTTTGGACTTTGGAGCATTTCAGATTTGGGGTGCTCAACCTGTATTGTATTTCAAGTTGTTTACCAAATTTTTTATTTTATTTTATTTTATTTTATGAGATGGAGTCTTGCTCTGTCGCCCAGGCTGGAGGGCAAATGGTGTGATCTCAGCTCACTACAACCTCTGCTTCCCAGGTTCAAGTGATTCTTCCACCTTAGACTCTTGAGTAGCTGGAATTACAGGTGTGCACCACCATGTCTGGCTAATTTTTGTATTTTTAGTAGTATTTTAGTTTCACCATGTTGGTCAGGCTGGTCTCGAACTCCTGACCTCAGGTGATCCACCTGCCTCAGCCTCCCAAAGTGCTAGGATTACAGGGTGAGCCACCACGCCCGGCCCAAATGTTTTATTTTGAAAAACTTCAAACACAAAGAATTGTACAATGAAATATTCATGTACCTTCACCTAGATTCACTGATTAACATTTTGCCATATTCTCTCCTCACCCTTGGCTGTATGTATGTGCACACACATACACACACACAGGAAAACAAATGTTTTTCAGAACTCTTTGAAAGGAACCTATAGATATTATGACTCCTTACACATAAATAGTTCAGCACGTGTTCCCTAAGACTAAGAATGCTCTTGGCCGGGCGCGGTGGCTCACGCCTCTAATCCCAGCACTTTGGGAGGCCGAGACGGGTGGATCACGAGGTCAGGAGATCGCGAACATCCTGGCTAACACGGTGAAACCCCGTCTCTACTAAAAATGCAAAAAATTAGCCGGGCGTGGTGGCGGGCGCCTGTAGTCCCAGCTACTGGGGAGGCTGAGGCAGGAGAATGGCGTGAACCCGGGAGGCGGAGTTTGCAGTGAGCCGAGATCGCGCCACTGCTCTCCAGCCTGGGTGACAGAGCGAGACTCCGTCTCGAAAAAAAAGAAAAAAAAAAAAAAAAAGAATGCTCTCTGGGAGCCTGAGGCAGGAGGATCTCTTGGTCCAGGAGTTTGAGGTTGTACTGCGCTGTGATCCTGTGATCGCGCCTGTGAATAGCGACTGCATTCCAGCCAGACAAACTAAAAACAACAACGAATATGCTCTCCTATATAACCACAATGCCATTCTGCTCAAGAATTTTAAAATCAATACAGTAATATTTAATATGCAGTCTATATCCAACTTTCCTCAATTATCACAAATATGTTTATGGATTTTTTTTTTCCCTACCAGGATCTTCTGAGCTAAGTTCTCATCTCCTTCAGGGGGCCTTCCTTGAACTCCTTCTGGTACTCACTGCCTCATGCTTCCAGAAGGCCATGTGCAGATGGCTGTCATGGTCTCAGCCTCTCTTGTTACATGTGCTCACCCCTCTTTACATTGAATCCCATGCTATGCTCACCTCCGTGTTCTCAGTGCTTGGTGCAGTGTGCGGCACATAGTAGGGACTCAGCACTTTTTGGTTGAGTGGATGATCAAGTAAGTGGCAGAATTAGAGACAAAACCCATGGCCTCATAGCTATTTTCTTGATTCCATATTTAACTGCTTTTTGCAGACAGTGATTGTTAATAATGTAAGAGCGGAAAGTCCCATCTGCCAAATGGTGAGAAGAGAGAGGTAATCTAGAAAGATAATTGTGAACAATGGAAAGAACCAACAATTAATGATGTTCAAGGTCATGCCCTTATAGAAGCATAACCCAGATCTCTGAGAACATCCATACAGGCAAAATTCTGCCTTCTAACAATTGTTGCAAAGCCTCCGTCGTATTTGCAGGCATATCTTATAAACAGAATCCAGGACCCCTTCCAAGTGAAATGACTGCAAACCCCACATCTACCTAGAGCCACACTTTCTCCCAAAATGAACTTGTTAGCCCTCCAGGATGGGCTGATAAAACCAGTCCATAAATCCCTTAGCTTGGATGCATCATTTCTTCCCTCTTCAGTTCTAACTTTAAGTTTGGAGTTGGCTCTGATTTTTTTAAGTATATAACAGCTGAAACCATAATTAATATTTGGATCCAGGGACTCCAAATGTGAACCCAAAGAACATTTCCATTTTACTGGTGACTATTCCCTAACCAAGAAGAATGTGGAGGCAGGATCAGGGTCAGCCAAGTTATTCAGAAAGAGGCTGGCCATTTGTGGGAAGCGACCACTTGCTATCTTTTTTGGAGGACTCACTTTTTCTTTCCTAACTGGCCACAGTGTATGTTGCTTGGTCTCTTAAGACCCCTAGGTTCGCTAGGAAAGTTCTTTCCAGCAACCACAGGGACCAGTCTAAAGGCCAAATAACCTGTCCATCTCACACTCTGCTGTGCACAGCTCAGACACCTATTAAGAGCCAGGCATTGTGGATACAAAGGTAAATAAGCCACAGCCTCTAGGAACTCATCATCTATGGGGGTAGGCAGACACACATAGTCCTCCAATTTATGGAGAATGCAGTGGGAGAGACATGTGTGGACACTACAGAAAGGGTACCAGTCCAACTTGGGGAGGGCATGTCAAGGAAGACCTGGCTGGGGAAAGTGGGCACAGGCTACATAGGAATGAGGTAAGCAAGTTGGAGGGCTCTCTAGACCAGGGACATGGAAAGAGGCAATTATGGAAATAGTCATCATCCTGATGAATGTGGGGACAAAGTGGACCTTCACTATATGTTAAGATGATGCATGAAGAGTTCCATTTTTTTTTTAATCACATTATGCTGACAACAGAAGGCCAAAGACTATCTCCGAGTGGACATGGAAAGTCTTTGCCTCCCTGACACTGGGTGATCCTTTAATGTTATTCCCACTAAGAGTTAAAGGTTGAAGACAACCCCTACCCCCAACAGAAAAATTCAGTGAAGGTAATTATACCACCATCTATTTAGCTGCTAAAGAATTTACCATTCAAGGAGATAGGACCCTGCCTCACCAGAGGCGTTTAACAGGCCAGCACTATCACATTACCCAGATTGTATAAAGAGTATGAATGATTTCCGCTCACAGACCTCTAATGGAGGTATCTCTTTACAAAGCCCCTACTTCAGGCCAGCTGAATGCCTCAGCAGTGCCTCCGAAATCCCGCGGTCCTAATCCCTTTAGCAACAAAGATCTGTTTCTTTGCTTAGCATGAAGTAGGCCTCAGAGGCCTGTGTGTGTCTTCGCCTGTAGGCCAGAAGCCTCCTGTTTACAATTTCCCTATTCCTGTTTTTAATGTTGTTCTGAGAGCAGCCACAAAGGGCTAGTTTTGTCCAGCAGGAACAAGGGAGCTATTAGAGAGAGAGGGAGGAAGGAAGGAAGGGGGATCGCAGGGAGGACTCCTCCAGGGATTAGCAGACACAGCTGTTCCCGAAGGGAGAGGAGCTTTAGGCTGTTTATAATTTCCGTCACATTTACATGTTTTAATATTTTATTTCCTTATTTTTTTTTCTGATTAGTTTCCTATCCACCATGTAAAGTGAGCATCTTGTGGCCATATTGACAGACTCAGAGTACCTGTTTCAAATGTTTGGGTCAGATGCTGCTTTTCCCTTCAGTGCCGCGCAGCTCTGGTGTGTCGGCCTCCAGCTTTTCCTGGGGTCACAGACCTCGCGACCACCAGGTGCCCAAGGAAATCAATCGTTGAGGCGAACGGCCTCACTTCTTGTCCCATTTGTGTGTGTGGCTGGAATTTTCTAGCCTGAATGACTCCATAGACCACCACCTGTATTCACAGAGTCTCAGACCGGCTTTTAAGATGCATTTCATTTTTGTCTCAAGGTTACATATCTAACCAGTGTGTTATAAAGGGTATTGACCACAGGTAGAGAGTGTATCATATTCCATATTTCTAAAATGCCTTATGGCAATTGCTTTAAGAGAATTATCCATGATTTCATCCTAAAGCAAACAAGTTTCCATTTGTGTCACCTTGTATTTCTTGTCTAGGTACATACTCAGTGTTTGCATTTTACAATAAAAACTAAGATAGAATTTTAGTCTTAATTTTCCATAATATTATGGCATGCATATTATCCAAGAAAATTTGTTTCCAAAACAAAAAATTCCAAAAATTTCTATCCAAGGAAATTTGTTTCTCTTTTTTTAAAAACTCCTCCTCCCTCCTCCTCTTACTCTCTTCCGTGTTACGAATATTCGCAGTGGGTTGTACATCCCTCCACATCTAGCTCTGTGCTTAAATAATCATATAAAAGCTTTTTAAAATCTTGGATTGGAGGAATCATTATTTTATTAAAATGGAATTATATATTATCTGTTTCCCTGCATGTTTCCTTAATATACAGAGGAAAATGCCTTTAATATAATATTTTTAAGCTGACATGGTGTATGCAGGGTCACCTTGCCTGAGAGCACCCTTTGGTTAAAGTTGCAGATGCCTATGTATATGGCAGTTTCATTTCTGCTCTGTTTTTCTTAAGTTTTACTTTTTCCTGGGGAAATTTAGTCAAGAAATAAATGACTTTCTCAAATGTCCAGTCGGCCCATTGCTGACCCTATGGGCTCTCATTGCCTTGGGGTAAGTTTCCAGACTTGAGCATCTTTTAGATCTGGCTGACATGCTACTACTGTTACAGAAATGTTCCTCACGATAGTCTCAAAAGTTAAGTATATGCGGTTTCCTTTTGCAGGGGCCTGGGATGTGAGCTAATCTTTAAGTAAAAGAGAGAAGGGACAGTGATTAACATTCTCCAAACTCACCGAGGGACAGCTGTTCCAAACCCTTCCTTCCTGCTCAAAGTAGTTTTCAAGAGAAACCTAAAAAAAATTTTTTTTTTTTAAAGAAGAATATGGAGTTCTTCCAAGATTGCTCAATTTTTCTTTCTCTAAAGTAAAATAGTTCAAACCACATGCCAATCCAAATGCACTTACTGTATTCGGCCCCACTGGAAATGTGGACCATAAGATAAGATGCACAGCTTCTGGAATATTGTTTTTCAGATCTGGCCAGAAAAAAAAAAGCCACAATTTCAGCTGCTTTGATTTCCCCTCATGCTTTTTAAAGAGAAACGCAAAGGATATTTCAGGGAACATGAGCTTCTGTGAGCCCCTGTCATCTCACTGCCCCATTGAATAGCTTTCTTTGGCAGGATTACAGATCTGAGGTGGTGATTATTGCTTTGGTGATAACATGCATTTTGAGGGGACCATTTTCTGATGAAAAAACTTTTTTTTTTGAGATGGAGTTTTGCTCTGGTCACCCAGGCTGGAGTGCAGTGACACGATCTCAGCTCACTGCAACCTCCGCCTCCCGGGTTCAAGTGATTCTCCTTCCTCAGCCTCCCGAGTAGCTGGGATTACAGGCATGTGCCACCAGGCCCAGCTAATTTTTGTATTTTTAGTAGAGACGGGGTTTCACTAGTTGGCCAAGCTAGTCTTGAACTCCTGACCTCAGGTGATCCACCTGCCTCAGCCTCCCAAAGTGTTGGGATTACAGGCGTGAGCCACTGCACCCAGCGAAAAAACGTTTTAAAGATGTCTTTGCATTCCAAGTATAAATTAAAGGTTCTGTGAATTTTACTAAATGCTTTTATTGAAAAATCTAGAATTACCCAATATACACATAACCTTTAGGTTTTGAATGTGATTATTTCGTTAGCCCATGCCAAGGACATGCCCTTAACAGAGGAACTATCTTCCTTCATCTGAAAATGGGGATTCCTTGATGCAAAGTGGTGCACCTATGGGGCCATGATATAGGGCAGGATCTCTGTGTGGCTACAGAGGCAACAAAATCAATGCTGACCATCAGTGGGTGGCAGACACCACAGTGCCAGCATCTTACATTCATCAAGACTATGTTAATGAAAATGCAGATGGGAGAATGCGTCGGACCCTTTTCTAGCTTTAGAGTGTGTATCAATTTAACTAACTCCATATACATTATCAAATTATAGGTGAAGAAAACAGAAGATGAAATTTGTCCCTTTTCCTTTTGCCCAATATACAATCTAAAAAATTAACCAAAAGGGCAAAAAGGAAACTTGATAACATATTAATTTTTTTCAAAATTGATTTATTGATTTTTTTTGAGACGGGTTTACTCTGTCGCCCAGGATGGAGACACAATCATGGCTCACTATAGCCCTGACCTCTTGGGCTCAGGCAGTCCTCCTGCCTCAGCCTGTCTAGCAACTGAGACCACAGGCTCATGCAACCACACCCGACTAACTTTTAAATTGTCTGTAGAGATGGGATCACACTATGTTGCCCAGGATGGTCTCAAGTGATCCTCACACCTTGGCCTCCCAAAGTACTGGGATTATAGGCATAAGCTACCATGCTGAGCCAGAATTTATTTATTTTTTACAGTAAAAACTGCCTTTTCCAGGAAATAATAAAAAACATAATACAGAATCAAGGAGACTAAAAACAAAAGTCAAATCCCCCAAATTATATTCCCCAGTAACTACTATTTATGTGAGGTATTAACATTAAGGAAAAGTACAAACATGCTCTTGTGGCCTAAGTAAAGACCAGCTCTAAATGATGCCAGTTCAATCAATTGAAAATAAAAAAATTCATCCTGAAACAATTTTTTTTTCATGTGGTTATCCAGACAGTAGGGAACAAAGAAAAGTATTGGGATGGGGGCAGGAGGATGAAGGGAGGGCTGAACTTCCAGGAACCCTGCTTTACAGAGCAGTTCTGGTTTTTTTATTTTATTTTTTTTTTTTGAGACGGAGTCTCACTCTGTTGCCCAGGCTGGAGTGCAGTGGCGCAATTTCAGCTCACTGCAACCTCCGCCTCCTGGGTTCAAGAAATTCTCCTGCCTCAGCCTCCCGAGTAGCTGGGACAATAAGCGCCTGCCACCACACCGGCTCACTGCACTCGGCTAATTTTTGTATTTTTCGTAGAGACGTGGTTTCACCATATCCAGGCTGGTCTTGAACTCTTGACCTCAGGTGATCTGCCTGCCACAGCCTCCCAAAGTGCTGGGACTATATGCATGAGCCACCACACTTGACCTGCTACACTACTTTTAATGCTTCTTCGACTAATAGTATTTAGGCCTTATGTGGGCAAAGTCACAGTTCTGGCTATGGATGGATTTTTTAAAAGGTGCATGCTTCAGAATCATCCAGATTTCAAATCTTCCAGGGGTTGGAAGTGATTGGAAATGTTTTCTCATGTTGAGTATTAAGAGAAAAAAACAAACTCCAAATGCCCTACCATCTGTCTATATTACAAATTGCCCAGAGCTATAATAGTTTTCTGTAGGAAAAATCATGGTGGCTTATCCACATAAAATGTGAACTTGCAGTTGCTGACAAACGCTGCTAGACCACAATCATGGTCCACCAAATTACATTTGTGGAGTGAGAGAATCAGAGGTCTTCCTTCCTATTATTGATTGTTCCCCATGTCTCATTCTGATAAAACATTCTTTCCTTGGATTTTAACCAGTGACATGGTACAGAATTAGATCCACATGTGCTGATTTTTCCGTTCTGTTTTTTTCCCTTGGAGTCTGAAGAAAGTCAGTCCTGGAATGTATGCATCAACCCTTTAGAGAATCTTTTCTATGAACAAATACTCTAGCCTTTGTAACTACAAGTGCTGAAGTTACAGTAAAATATCCATTATAATCCCTATTTTCATTTGCTTCTAACTTTCCAATAAGGTATCCTTTGGGTTGAAACTCTCCATGCTTCATTTCATCTCAAAGGTGAATTTATTTTGGAAAGTTCACACTAATTTAATTCAGGGACTTGGAAGGGATGTGAGAATAAAAATATACCTTCTTCTGCTCTACAAACAAATGTAAGACTTCGGTCATAGATAACTCCAGAGTAGCCAAGCAGTGGAACAATAAACAGGTCTCCGAAAATCTGTTGAAGTAAAGCAGGTTGAAATGATTAACCACAGATTTCTTGCACGCACTGAACAGCCTGTAGTGCCTTGAGGCTCTCTGGACTCTTCTGAAGGACCTTGGCCAAAATGAGTAATCTGGCGGCCTGAATGGGAGAGATGAGAGATTTAATTTGGGTCAGGGCAAACTACGCTATGGTCCACAAAGTTTTAAAACACATTGATTATTGTCAAAGGCTCTTCTTTTAAAAGAGAAGCTGATTGAAATGCCATAGAGACTAAGTTACTCAAGCCTGTGACATGATGTCTATGAATATAAGGCCAGGGTCCCTAGGACATTGAAATAGAATGGTCTAGAACAAGGTTTCTCAACTTTAGCACTACTGACATTTTCAGCCAGATAATTATTTGTTGGAGGCGGTGGCGGCGGTGGTGATTGTGTTGGTTGTGGTGATGGTGGTGGCAGTGGCGGCGGCGGTGGCAGCAGTGGCTTCAGTGTTCTATCGGAGGTCTAGCAGTATCCTGGTCTCGACCTACTAGATGCCAGTAGCAATTCTCCCCCTCAACCCCCTAGCTCAAGTCATAACAATAAAAAATGCCTCTGGGCGTTATCAAATGCTTTTCTGGGGGTAGGAATAGCACCCAGCTAAAAACAGATAGTGAAACTTAAGAGTTTAAACACATCTGAGCAAGGCATTTAAAATAGAATGGAATCCATGAAGTAGAAAACTTGACTTTTTTTTTTTTCTTTTTCTTTCTTTCTTTTTTTTTTTTTTTTTTTTTTTGAGACAGTCTGGCTCTGTCACCCACGCTGGAGTGCAGTGGCATGATCTCAGCTCACTGCAACCTCTGCCTCCCAGGCTCACCATGTTGGTCAGGCTGGTCTTGAACTCCTGACCTCCAGTGATCTACCCACCTCGGCCTCCCAAAGTTCTGGGATTACAGGCATGAGCCACTGTGCCCAGCCAAAAACCTGACATTTCTAATAAAGGCTTCTTAAAAAGTAGAATCAGCATTGCAAAGAAGTGGCCCTCCCATCCAAAACCTGTCCTCCCCTGAGTTACACCTGGCACAAAGCAGATTCAAGCAGGTTTCAGACTCTAGAGCCCTGTCTCTTAGCCTCTGTGCCATTACACTCTGCCCGTACAACTGTATAAAGCCTTCCTTACCATTATTAAAAGGAAAGGTTTAAAAATATGTCTTTAGTAACCCAACAAATACTTATTAGATATGATAGGGCCCCATACTATACATTGTGTAAGACAATAATGATCACAATGTAATCCCTCCCCACAGCTGTGGCCCATAGTCAGAAGACTTAGAACATAACAACAGTGCAAAATGTGAAATGTACCTAAAACAAAAGTACAATCCAAGGACAACTGAAGTAAAAAGACTGTAGAGAACTTTTAAACTTGAGTAAGAGAAAATCAAACATGCAAATTCCCTGGAGAGATGAACACTGTCCTGTCTCCTATGAGACCACACTGTGTGGCAGGCACTGTGCTAGGCACAAGGGATAACAGTCTAATGAGGGTGGCAGAGGTGAATCAAATGATCACACAGATTTTGGTGAGAGGTGCTAAATTTGAAAGGGACATGGTATGATGACTGTGAAAATGATTGAACTTTCTTTCCCCCTCCCCCTCCCCTCTTTCGACAGAGTCTTGCTCTATTGCCCAGGCTGGAGTGCAGTGGTGCAATCTCGGATCACTGCACCCTCCGCCTCCCAGGTTCAAACCATTCTCCTGCCTCAGCCTCCCAAATAGCTGGGATTACAGGCATGCACCACCATGCCTGGCTAATTTTTGTATTTTTAATAAAGAAGGGGTTCCACCATGTCGGCCAGGTTGGTCTTGAACTCCTGACCTCAAGTGATCCTCCGCCTCGGCCTCCCAAAGTGCTGAGATTATAGGCGTGAGCCACCACGCCCGGCCTGGACTAACTTTAGATGAGTGGTCAGGGACATGATGGCTGACCTGAGTGCTGAAGGATAAGTAGGCATTTGCCAGGTGAAAGAAGTAGGTATATACATGAATGTGTGTGTGTGTGTGTGTGTGTGTGTGTGCATTGTGGGAGTGGGAAGAATGAGGATATTTGAGGTAGAGAGATCAGCATGTGCCAAGGTCCTGAGGTTGAAGAGAACATAGGGCAGAGAGGCAACAAGAAGCCAGTGAGACCAAGGCAGTGAGGGGGAGTAGAGACCAGAGCCCGCAGGGCCATATATGCTATGGTAACAATGTTAGTCTTTATTGAAATAGCAGTGGGACATCATTAAAGCATTTCAGGGAGATGAGTGACATCATCTGATTTGAGTTTTCGAAAGATCCTTCTGGCTACAGTGTGGAGAATGGATTAAAAGGGGCCAGAGTGGGTTGGGGCCTCTGTGGTGGTTCAGATGAGAAACCATGTAGCACAGAGGCCCATGCACATGTTTGCTTTTGTTCTTTTTCATGGAAAGATCTTGCCTTTTTATAAGGAAAAAAAAAAAAAAATGGGAAGACTCCAGTGGAGTCCTCTGTTGAGCCAGATGGTTCCATAACTCTGTCCCAGCTTCTGGCAGGTGCCGACAATCCTTGGGATTTCTTGGCTGGTGGATAACATTGCTCTGAGCTCTGCCTCTGTTTGCACACACTGTTCTCCTCTCTGTGCGTATTTGTATCTCTCTGTCTCTTTTCTTTTCTTTTATTTATTTATTTTTTTGAGATAGAGTCTCGCTCTGTCTGGCCCAGGCTGGAGTGCAGTGGTGCCAATCTTGGCTCACTGCAGTTTCTGCCTCCCAGGTTCAAGTGATTCTCCTGTCTCAGCCTCCCGAGTAGCTGGAACTACAGGCATCTGCCACCACACCCGGCTAATTTTGTATTTTTAGTAGAGATGGGGTTTCATCATGTTGGCCAGGCTGGTCTCGAACTCCTGACCTCAGGTTATCCACCTGCCTCGGCCTCCCAAAGTGCTGGGATTACAGGTGTGAGCCACCGTGCACAGCCTCTCTGTCTCTTTTCTTAAAGGACACAGGTCACTGGAGTTAGGGCCCACTCCAATCCAGTTTAACTTCATTTTAATTTAACAAATTACATCTGCAAGACCCTATTTTCAGGTAAGGTCATATTCTGAGGTTTCTGGTGGATATAAATTTTGGGGACAATGATTCAACTTAGTACACAGCCCATCCTGACAGTGTCACGACATTGGGTATAGACTTATTTCATCCAGAAGAGATCTGCAAAGAACTCCGTTCAAGAAAAGCATCCTGAAGTTAACATCATCAACTGGAACTGAGTGGCCTCTCTCTTGACAGGCAGGGACCCTCTGGTTGTCATCTAGCCTGCTTTGTTCATTTGTATTATCTGAAGGGCTCCCATAGAAATTTGAGTTTGTGACCCCAGGTTTACAGTAAAAGTGAGCAACATTATAATGTGGGAACAACTGGAGGCTGCTGGGGAGTGTGTAACAGGGGGACCGAATTTAGTAAAGGTTGCGGAATGGATGAATGGCTCTATTTGAAGGCTGTAGCGGAGTTGTTCTGGCAACTTAATCTCTGGAAGACCACAGATGATGTCTATTATATCCCTATGCACCAGCTATGACCTTGGAAACAGGCCATCCTGACAGCATGTCAAGGAAGTTGTTATAGGGAATTATTTCAGCCAGAAGAGATCTCTGCAAAGCAATCTGTTCCAGCCTACTGTGTCATGGAGTAGTCCCCATGTCCCCAGTTTTTTTGCTGGAAATGCAGCGGCAGCCAGCGTGAAGCCTACACCTGTCATGAGCTAATGTTTGATTCCTGCCAAAGTTTGCACTTGGGTTCCATTACCAGGGTAGAGAGTCCTTCCAGGGAAGTGTGTTAATGTTTAACCCTTTACCCACAAATTCTGTCTGTCTCCCGGAGAAACCTACCACTTGCCAAACCACTACCATGCCCTTTGGAATTTTGCTTTTTCTTTTTAACATTTTTTGGTTTTGCAAGCAGACTAGAGAAAGGAAAATTAATAGAAACTGGGCTTCACATGCAAGGTCCATAGGCCTTTTTGAAAAGTCAAGGAAGAGTGAAGCTCATCCTTGGCCAGGAGAATATGCATTGGCAGAAATGATATAAAGCCTGATATAGGAAGCAAACCTGTTAGTGTGTTAAATGTCTCCTTTCTCTCCAGCTGCAGCCTGAGCAGGACCTATAGATGCATGGTTGGGAGGTTAGCAAATCCAAGCCTCAGAATAAGAATCTTATTGCTGTGTCTAGCAAGGGGCGGGAAGCCTTTTTCAGACGGAGATTTGCATTTCACTGTGTATGTCCCTACCATGAGAGTTGGGGGTGGTCTTAGTGGGGAAGACCACTCCACATTCATTCGTAGCCTTTGTAGACTTGAGAATGCTCCCATCAGGTCAGGGTTGGAGTCAATGAAGTGGAGTTAAGTGGTACAGAGGCGAATGGTTATGTTAATATTTGTCAAGGAATTGCTGAGTGCCTGGGAGAATGAGAGGGCTGGGGCTCAGGCTAAGAGTTGGGAAGGCAGAACTGGTGGTGGAAAAGCACTTGGGACTAAGACATGATTATGTGGAGTATTAGGGAATGAAGAAACTCTTGAGTAGGAGGCTCTGTGTTGAGAGAAGAGATGTTTACAGAACTGGGCCTGCACATAGTAGGCCCTCAGGAAATATTTGTTGAATGAGGAGTGAATGATGAGTAGAGAAATTGTCAGCTGTCAAGTTGAGGTTCCTGGAGCCGAGAAGAGTTACTTTGTTTTATTTTGTTTCTTTTATGTATGTTGGGGGAGAAGTCCCATTGCTAGGAAAGACATATCCAATTTATTTAAACATCTTAAAATTATTTCTAATTGTATAAGTGATACATAAATACATTGTTCTTATAAACAAAATCAGAAAATGTCAAGTAAGACTGAGGTCCTTCACTACTAGTCCAAATCCCAGGGCCCTTTCCTCATACTCTCCAGAGAATGTGAGGTTTTCCATTTGTGCTTGGCCTTGAAGACCTTGATGAGCCTTTACAAGTATATTCATGGCTATTTAAACATGTTATTTTGTTTATTGGTGAAAAATGATTATGTAAATCATATGGTAAGTAGTAGTCTGCCACTTGCTTTTGTCACTCAACAGAAGTGACCTAGATCCCTCTCCATATTAGTCCCTATATGTCTTCCTCATTCTAACTGCAGCATAAGTGTTCCTTGGATTGACTCTACAGGTTGAGTATCCCTTATCTGAAATGTTTGGGAACAGAAGTGTTTTGGATTTGAGATTTGTATTATTTGCATTGTACTTACCAGTTCAGCATCCTAAATCTGAAATCCAAGATGCTTCAGTGAACATTTTCTTTGAGCATCTTTTTGGTGTTCAAAAACTTTTGGATTTTAGAGCATTTTGGATTTCAGATTTCAGATTAGAGATGCTCAACCTGTACCACAGTTTGTAGAGCCATTCCCTATGGATGGACATTTAGATTGTTTCCAGCTTTATGCCATGACAAATAATGGAATGAAGGACATCCCCATGCATGCCTCCTTGGCAGGTACGTGAATTTAATTTCATTAATTACTCATTGGAGGTAAGGCTGGCATCCTGAGATGCCTGGCACCCCCTAATAGTTTTAAACTTTGACAATGGATGTTACAGAGAAGGGGTAAAAGAAGAGAACTGACAAGAAAAAGATGGCTACCCCAAGGCCAGGATCTTTAGAGAAAAATAATCTGACCCTTTGCCTGCCAAGGTTCTGTAGATGACATGTGCAACATAGTCATTTGCTTGTATGTGCTTGTGTATATCTGTATTTGTATGGGGAAGTTGTGTGTGTATGTTTGTATGCATGCTGTGGTCTGAATGCGTCCCCCAAAATTCATGTTTAAACTTAATCCCCAATGCAACAGTATTAAGAGGTGGGGCCTTTAGGAGGTGATTAGACCAAGGGCCTTTAGGAGGTGATTAGACCAACAGACCTCATGAATGGATTAGTGCCTTATAAAAGGCTTGAGGGGATGAGCTCGCCCCTTTATCCCTTTTGCCATGTGAGCCACGTGAGCACACAGAGTTTGTCCCCTCTGGAGGATGCAACAAGAAGGCATCATCTTGGAAGCAGAGAGCAGCCCTCTCTAGATACTAATCCTGCTGGTGCCTTGATCTTGGGCTTCCCAGCCTCCAGAAGTGGGAAAAATAAATTTCTATTGTAAATTACACAGTGTGTGAGTTTTTATTTTTTACAACAGCACAAATGGAATAAGGCAATATATAACCAGCAAACCCAAATCTACTTGTTTGTTATCACTACATATGTTGTCAGGGATGTTCTGGTCATAAGCAGGGGAAGTTCCTGATGGCCTTTGACATCTTCATTTGATATGGGATTAGTTTTGCATTCCATCTAGGCAGAGGTTGGAGCTTCCATCGATAGGATCTAACCCACTCACTCTATTGAATGAGAAAGACTGATTCTGTTTTAGATACAGGAGTAAGGTCTCTTTGGTGATCTCTTGTCAGCCTAAGGCATTCTGATTTTCTATATAGTTTACCAAATTGTCTTAGCCTCTTTGGTGGTCTGTGCAGCCCAACAAGTCTGCAAATCATTTGTGGATCAGGTTAATAATCTCATCACTAACATCCTCATAATCTTTAAAGCATTCTGTAACATGTGTGATCCTTGTAGATAACAAGTGGGTGTACTGCCATTTCTTTTGTGTATGTGTGCTAACTGCATAGCCCTGATCTGTGGAGCTTGGTGCTAAAGAAACAGGGTAAAGAGGTTATTGGCAATGGCAATATTTTCTTTTTACTAGGTCTTTCAAAAGATTAGCATAAGTGGCCAGGCGCAGTGGCTCTCACGCCTGTAATCCCAGCACTTTGGGAGGCCAAGGCAGGTGGATCACGAGGTCCGGAGATCAAGACCATCCTGGCCAACATGGTGAAATCCAGTGTCTACTAAAAATACAAAAATTAGCCAGGTGTGGTGGTGTGCACCTGTAGTTCCAGCTACTTAGGAGGCTGAGACAGGAGAATTGCTTGAACCTGGGAGGTGGAGGTTGCAGTGAGTCAAGATTGTGCCACTGCACTCCAGCCTGGGTGACAGAGCGAGACTCTGTCTCAAAAAAAAAAAAAAAAAAAAATTTAGCACAAGTGCAGATTTGGCTGTTTTATTATTAATGAAAATTCTTCAATGATCACTTCTAACCATACCATTTACACATCCTCAAAGATGACACCAAAGAACATGTTATTATCAGTTTTTCCATTTTTAGTCATCTTCGATGTACTTCTCTTAAGCAAACAGTTTACTGCAACAAAACTTTGAGTTCCTGGGAACCCTTTAATAACCCTCCATATTTTTAACCTACCTTTCATATTCCTGTCCAGGCCCAGGAACCTTCAATGAGAGGCCTGCTCAGCACTGTCACTAAATAAATCAATGTTTTTTTCCACTGGGATTCAAAGAATCATCTATCTATGCACTTGTAAATTTCTTACCTCGTATGCTGAAATCTCCCCAAATTATAAAAAAATATTTATACCATGGAATCTGGCTTGGCTTAGCTATATAGGAAGGTGAAGCTTTCAAACCTTTTTATATATGTTTTCCTTTGTTGCACCTCAAGGCATCCTTGGTAAATCACTCTGTGCTGGCTAATATAAGGCTCTGGAGTTATAGTCATCAGTTTGAAGTCTGGCTACATCACTTATCAGCTGAGTTTGTCATTTAAAATTTTAAACAACAGGTTTATCACCTGTAAAATGCTAATAATGATAGTGTCTACATTGTAAGTATATTGTGAGGATTAATGAAGCAATATGTATAAAATATGCCAGGCATATGGTAAAAGCTAAAACAGGAGGATGAAAATGATGAAGAGTATTGTGGGGAAATCACCAGACAGGAAACTGAAAGCAGAGGTTGGAGGTGGGCATAGTGTGATGGTTAATATTGAGTGTCAACTTGATTGGATTGAAGGATGCAAAGTATTATTCCTGGGTGTGTCTGTGAGGGTGTTGCCAAAGGAGATTAACATTTGAGTCAATGGACTGGGAAAGACAGATCCACCTTCAATCTGGGTGGGCACAGTCTAATCAGTTGCCAGCGCAGCCAGAATAAAAAGCAGGCAGCAGAACATGGAAAGACTAGACTGGCTGAGTCTTCTGGCCTCCATCTTTCTCCTGTGCTGGATGCTTCCTGCCCTCGAACATTGGACTTCAAGTTCTTCAGCTTTGAGACTCTTGGACCTTCGACCACAGACTGAAGGCTGCACTGTCAGCTTCCCTACTTTTGAGATTTTGAGACTTAGACAGGCTTCCTTGCTCCTCAGCTTGCAGATGTCCTATTGTGGGACCTCACCTTGTGATCGTGTGAGTCAATACTCCTTAATAAACTCCCCTTTATATATACATCTATCCTATTAGTTCTGTCCCTCTAGAGAGCCCTGACTAATACACATAGCATGGGTGGAAAACAGTGGTTAGTTTCCCTCTTTCCCAATTTTGCATAGCTACGTTCTTCTTACGTGCCTGCAAGTGATGAGAGCCCCACCATGTCCATCTTCTTATGCCTTTAGGTTTGTTTTTGGTTTTGGTTTTTTTTTTTTTGAGATGGAGTCACACTCTGCCACCCAGGCTGGAGTGCAGTGGCTGAATCTTGGTTCACTGCAACCTCTGCCTCCCGGTTTCAAGCAATTCTCCTGCCTCACCCTCTGTAGAAGCTGGGATTACAGGTGCCTGCCACCACGCCTAGCTAATTTTTGTATTTTTAGTAGAGATGGGGTTTCATCATGTTGGCCAGGCTGGTCTTGAACTCCTGACCTCAGATGATCCACCTACCTCGGCCTCCCAAAATGCTGGAATTACAGGCATGAGCCACCACACCTGGCCCGCCTTTAGGTTGTTTTGTAGAAAGTTTCAATGCCAAGACCTACAATAGGTAAGATTTTCTATAAACCCAGAATTCCCTTTATAAATCGGAGGGAACACATACTGAACCCCTGTCACATCCCTTGTTTCTGCTGAAAAACTGCATGTTGTTTTATGGGATCTTCCTGGGTCTGTTTCAATAGAACAGATTCAAGAGTCCACCCACTGGTCATTCACTGAAGTTAGAAAGGTTGGTATTGATGACAGATTACAGAGATGACCAGCTAAGGCAGTTAAAAAATGATTGCAGAGGCCGGGCGCGGTGGCTTATGCCTGTAATCCCAGCACTTTGGGAGGCCGAGGTGGGCGGATCACCTGAGGTCCGAAATTCGAGACCAGCCTGACCAACATGGAGAAACTCCATCTCTACTAAAAATACAAAATTAGCCAGGTGTGGTGGCACATGCCTGTAATCCCATCTACTCCGGAGGCTGAGGCAGGAGAATGGCTTGAACCCGGGAAGTGGAGGTTGCTGTGAGCCAAGATCGCGCCATTGCACTCCAGCCTGGGCAACAAGAGCAAAACTCTGTCTCAAAAAAAAAAAAAAAAAAAAAAAAAAATTGCAGAACTCAAGACCTGTGAAGTCTCTGATTTAGCCTGAGTCACTGAAAATGCAGCCTCAGTCTTTGGAGGGTTTCCTTATTATTTGTATCAGCTGCTGAGGATATTCCGAGAAATCACTTTACATCAATCAAGAGAATAGAAGGAGGGTGAAAATGTCTCCCTGAAAAAGGCATTTCTCCAGCCCACCCTACCCTGGCCCAAATATTTGATGACTCTCAGAGCCAACATAATCTGTTGGTAGATTTCAAGCCAACCTGATGTGGTCCACAGTGAGCAGTATTGGGGTTGAGTGATTTCCTGTCTCTTTTTCAATTTTCATCTTCAGCCTTGGCACAAGCACCTGAAAACCCATGGAAACTATTGTACAGTGCTAATGCTTTTCAAAATTTTTGAGTTTTTTGTTTGTTTGTTTTCTTGATCCAACATCCTAATCCTGTAGGCAGGGTCTGGAGGCGGGGGTACAGACACATATTGAATACCACTGTGGGACACAGTTTGAAGACCAGTGTGATAGGCTGCTGTAACCCAAATCCAAATGATCAGAAATATGATAACAGCTGACTGTAAGACCAAAGGGTTCTATCCCAAGGTGAACTTGCTGTACAGCTTGACTGATGGCATGCACGCTTTTCCACCTAATAGAAAATAAGTTGTATCTTGCCAAGAGTAGAATTTGTTAATGGTTATCAGACAGAGTTTCCTTCTGGTGCGTTCCCCGCTTAAGGTGGGTCAGCAGAGCTGAAACCACATTGTTGGCCTCTCCCAAACCTTCCATGGTGGGGACTGTGTGCTTCCCTTTTCTTTGGAGATCTTTTCCCCTGTTTATCTGTAGAGCTAAAATACATGCAAAACTTGCACAAGGAATTTGTTTCATTCTCCTTTGAAAGCTTCTGGTGGTTGAAAAGATGCAGGGAAGGAGGATGGCGAAGCTTCAAGGATGCTGTTGTGGAAAAGAGAAACAGACCATGAACCTGGGAAAGGACAGCGAAGGAATCCTGAACCATGCGATGCTGGAGGAGAGCAGGAGGAAGGGTCCTGCTCTCTTTCCTACTGGGATGTCACAGAAAGATGAAAATCAACTGGGAAACCTCAGGAAGGAGTTCCCCTTCAGAGAAGGAAATTGCTTCTCAGCTCACTGAGGCACTGATAAAGTACATCAGTGTCTATTCAAAACACAGCTGAATTTCTAGAGTGCATTGCCTGAAGCCAGGTACTGGGGGCAATAGGTGGTCCAGAATGTAATTCAGGGCCACCATGTTTACTTTTACATGGAATGTGTTAATGTGAAGAAAGGATGAGCAAAATCATCTCATGACCATCCGAAAGCTATTGCTGCTTCTCTCTGCCTGTGGTCCCCTTTGAGTGAATCATAATCGTGGCAGGCTCAGGAGAAACCCCTACCCATGAGGGAGAAGTCCCTGGCCGAATGGTGCATCTCTCCTGCCAGCAGTTAACTTACCATTCAGATGGTTACACCCTTGGCACAGAGTCAAGTAGATTGCCTTCTTATTCACGTTGAGTGAGGATGGCTACGCTCTGTATGTCACAATCAAATAACTCAATAAGGACGATGGATGGAACAAAGAATTATTGACAAACGTAATACATGTGTTTACATATTCTTCCCAAAAGAAATCGTCTATGAGAATGACTGGGTTCTGCTTGTGATCATTAGTGTATAGTTTAATTTCCTCAAATATATTTATCTTAGAAGTTCTACATTTCATAAAAGAAAACCGAACACATCTTTTTATGAACCGATGTGAGTGTTTGGAGTTACAGGAACACCTTTACATACGTGAGTGTTTCTTGCTACAGCCATTTTCAGTGTGAGCTGTGTCTTGTGTATCTTTCACGAAGAACACAGTGCCTGAGGTGAAAATTGTAATGGATGGAGGGAGAGAGGAAGAAGGAAGGGAAGTTTCCATCATTAACAAGAGACAGAAGAGTGTTTTTTAGAATCTAGAGGGCATGTGAATCCCCAGCAGAGCTACTTCAAAAAGGTAGATTCTCGAGCCCCACTCCCAAGAAATTTTGATTCAGCGATGGATATTGTCAACAAGTTCCCCCGGTTTTTCCGATACAGGTAGCCCGCAGGCCTCACACTGAAAAATGTTGTCATAGGAACTGTGACTCTGACTAATCAGTTTCACCCTGTAGAGCATGAAGGTAGGTGGATTAGTCTCTGTCAGTGTTTTCCAGAGTTATAGTCACCTCTCTCTATAGAGAAGGAGAGTTGTTTACAGAATTATGCAGACTGCTGGTGAGGGGGCAAACCGATACACCATTTCTGCTTTCAGCCAGACTCAGAGTTGTAGCTGCTTAAATGTCAGTATCTTTTATTCCTCAGGGACCTGATGACTACAGACCTGACATTTTCCTTTTCTCGAGGTTCTTAGCTTTCTTTCAGATTCAAGCCAACCACACCACATGACTTTCTTGAGGGAACAAGAAAATCTAGTATATCATAAATATAAACTTTTCAGAAGTCTCTACTGCCAGAGCGTGTTAGGCAGCTTATTCAAGGTGCCGATGTTATTGTGCTCTCTGCCCCATGCCTCAGCTCTTTTCTGTAATTCATATTTCTTCCAAAGTGGACTCTGCCACTGACTGACAGGATTCCCTTCCAGACGTTTCGATCTCCTTCCTGTCTGACCTTTCTTGGCTCTCAACCCCCCACATCAAGTTGTATGTGGCCGCTGTCGTACGGCTAGATTAGGTGGTGTTTACTTTGTTCTGCAGGAGTGTTTGTCAGGGTTTTATGTGAGAATAAAGAATTCTCCGTAAATTAAGACACTGTGTGCCGGGCTGCCTTCCATGCACCGGCCTTTGGCAGTCGCAAAAGATCTTTTACCCTGCACCATCTTTGGCTGCTTGACCGAAGCAAATGCCTATTGCTTTTGGCTTTTTTATGTTTGTTGCTGTTAGAGAAATCAGCAGAAGCCTCCAGATAAACCCTTTAGTTGTCCAGGTAGGAAACCGAAGTGGACCCTGGGCAGTTTTATTTGGAGACCTCTTCTGCTTTTGTGATTGTGTGCGTGTTGGTGGTACTGGAATACAGTTCTCTGGGTTGGAGAGCTTGTGTTCCGGATGCTGGCAATTTGATGTGAATGTGCTAGGGGAAGTCTGTATAGATTACCTTATTGGAAAGGCCAGATGGCAGCAAGCTCTAGAGTTCTAAGTCCCACTTTGCTCAAAGGTGCCTGAGGAATAGCAGCCTACTGACAGCTTGAAGTATGGTGCACTGGATAATTGGCTTCCTCATTTAGTAATTTGTCTGCTTTCTTTCCTCTTCCTCTGCTTCCTCTCTTCTTGTAAACTGATAGCCTCCTGCCTCTTCAATAGACTGATAGAGAGTCCCTGAGCAGCGGCTAAAGGGAGGGGGTGGCCAGAGCCCCAGGTGGAGAGAGTCATTTGGAAAACTGACACAGAAAATAACCATCCTTCTTTTCTGCTTTTCCTCTGCTTAGGTATCTCGATTTTAGTCTCTCCCTTTCATTTTCCCCTTATCTTCCATCACTGTCCCTTGCCACTTCATCTTATATATATTTTTCTTTTATGGAAAAGAAAATTTCTTTGCTATTTTGTCTCTTTCTTTCGACTTTTCTCATCTTTCCTTTTTTTTTTCTTTTATCCCCCTCATTCTGTTCCCTTTGCCTTCTTTGCTTTTGCAATTGTTCTAGTTAAAACTTAATTCAGAACAGGAAATTGCATCACATTTATTCAGGTTAAATTACCTTTTCCTTTTTTCATGTTTTTCTCTCCAAGGAAGAAAAAAAAATTGAAAAGCACATTTCCAGCTCATTCTGGCACCTCCATCCCCTCAAATGTGTTTATCTTTAGGTGTTGGAAGTCTCAGGACATAACATTTCTGCTTCATTGAAAGTGCAAATGCACCCTCACAGCTTTTACTCTTGGACCTGGAGAATGACGTCTGGTTTCACTTAATAAGTCATTTTATTCTCCAGGTGGAATTCAGATTATTCCGTGGCAAATTTAGGAGAAGACCTGCCCCTGGTGCTGGAAGAATTGGGTCAGATGCCTTAGCCTGTTTGCAGTCTGGAGGGGTGACATTGAAGTTCACCAGCTCTTCAAAATGCCCCCAGATGTTGGGCCATCCTGACAACAGAGGTAGAAGAAGGTCTCTGCCCCTGTCTTGTGGTAGACCAGTTGACTCTCCAGTCACCTACTGTTCCCTCTACCATCATGAGGCAGCCTGAGTGAACACCACTGACAAGGGACCTTGCTCAGAGGTAGGGGGACAGCTACTGCATTCCACTACACATCCCCATTTTTTTTCTTATAATTTACAGAGGCTGCCTGGGCCAGTGGCTCCTATTTTGTTTTAGAGAGTAGAGAATGGACTCTGGAGTCAGGATACTCCAGTTCAAATCCCAACTCTACCAACTGTGCTGTGACCTTAGGCAAATCACTCTCCCTCTCTGAACCTCAGTTCCCACCTGAGCTTTATGAGGAATTTTTGGCTGTTTTGTTCATAGCTGTATCCCCAGCATCTATCATACCTGACACATAGTAGGTGTTCAATTAAATACATTCCAGGGATGAATGTAGTGGTTAAGAACAAGGACTTCATGCCAGATTGCCTGAGTTCAAATTTCAGCTTGCCGCTTACTAAGTATGTGAACGCGGGTAAGTCACTTCATCTGCTGGGCTCAATTTCTTCACCTGGGAAGACATATAGGATTGGCATTGATGTCCTAAGCCTACCATAACAGATTACCACCGACTTGGTAGCTTAGAACAACAGGAATGTATTCTCTCAGTGGTGAAGGGCAGAAGTCCAAAATCAAGGTGTTAACAGAGCCTTGCCCGCTCCGAAGGCTCTAGGGGAGAATCCCCTCTTGCCTCTTCTAGCTTCTGGTGGCACCAGGTGGTCACTGGCTGTGGCAGCATCACTCCAGTCTCTGCCTGGTTCTTCACTTGGCCTTTTCTTCTTCTCTGTGTCTTCTCCTCTTCCATCTCCTATAAAGACATTTGTCATTGGGTTTAGGACGTGCCCCAATAATCCAAGTTAATTTCATCTTGAGATCTTAATTACACCCACAGATATCCTTTTTCCAAATAAAGTACCATCTACATGTTCCAGGGGTTAGGAAGCGGTCATGTCTTTGTAGGGGCCACCATTCAACCCACTACAGGGTTGCCGTGTTGACCAATTGAGCCAATATATATCAAATGCTTAGAACAGTGCCTTGCATGCAGTAAGAGCAAATTAAGTGCTTTTCAAATTTTATCTTTAATTTTTAAATTTTTTTTTTTAAAGAGATAGGGTTTTACAATGTTGTCTAGGCTGGACTCAAACTTCTGGGCTCAAGGGATCCTCCTGCCTCAGTCTCCTGAGTAGCTGGGACTACAGGTGTGAGCCACTGCACCTGGATTAGTGCTTTTTCAGATCTTACAATAATCCTATAATAAAAGCTGAGACAGATGTTGTAAATTACTACAGTGTCTGGCACATGGTAAGTGCTCAGGGGATGTTATTAATTTAACAATTTTGGACCAAAGGCCTACTGTGTGTCAGGTATTCTGTTCTAAGTGCCAGGAATGCAGTAATAATAAATAATAAGTAATTAATAATAATAAAGGACAAAGAACACCAAAAAGGCTTTCCTCTTGCTTGTGCTTACTTTCCAGTGTTTTTGTGAATACTGTTCTCACCAGCCCCACCATCATCATAAATGCCAGCCTCGTAATACCAAGACACCCAAACAAGATGCTGAAGAATGAGTTTCCTATGTGGAAAGGGTCAATGAAGACAGCCCACAGTCAAACCAAATTTCTGCTTGTGGTTTCAAAAGCATGAAAGATCCCTTTTAGCTTTAGCAAAACAGGGTTCAAAGGTCTGGAGTTTGGTTTACTAGGGAGTTTTTTTTTTTTTTTTTTTTTTGACTTGTTGAGATCTGGTAGACAAGCAAGGGGCATCAGTCTTGTCTGAAAGTTCTGTCAGCTCATGGTCTGGAGGTGGTGCCCAGACTGCTGGTGGGGAAGGGTCCGGTGGAGGCAGGGCTGTTGGGGATGAGGCTGAGAGGCCTATGGGCAGAGGGCCACAGGGTGCATTAACCTCAGAGAGCAGCAATGCTGGTCCCTGTTGCTGTGACAACAGCAAATCGCGCCAGGAGACCCAGAGAACGAATTAAATGGAAGGAAATTGCTGGTGCCCTCAGAAGAAAAAAGAAATTAAAGCAAGCTTCTCAGGAATCTGTGGATGTTGCTGTGACCTCCACTCTCATGTTGAACATGTCAGCAAGGAACATTCTTGGCAATGGGGTTGGGAGGACCTGCCTTGCCCACAGGATGTCCTTCAGAAAAAGAAGATTGATTGCACAAATCACAGACGCTAACTTTCCCTGGCTGGCCCTGGAACAAGAAACCCTCCTCCACAGTGAGTGCCAGGCTGTGCTCAGCAGTGGCAGCGTGGCCCATTTTATCTTCCAGCTTATCCCACATCTGTTGAGTTTGCCCTGATGGGACATGGTGACCTGGAAACTCACACAGAGCTCAGTTTCGGAATGGACCGTATAGAAAATAAACATGTGGGATAAATACAGCACAGGGCAGGAAGAAATGGTTTTAAAGTTACCAGGAGAACTGCGGGTGAGGTCAGATTCAGAAATGGGATGGATTTCGGAGGCCCTTAGTACTGACATCACTCAAATTGCTCAATAGAGACCTCCAAGTGGAGCAGTGGCTTTTGGAGTTTGCCCAGCTCTATGTGTGCTACCAGGCAGAAGTGCTCTGACCTAGTTTTCTTTCTTTTTTTTTTTTTTTTTTTTTTTTTAAAGAAAATTTTACTGCTTGTTGTGAGGCCTCCAACAGGGCACTGAACTCGAGTAGATTTTTTTTTTTTCTTACTATTTTACATGTCAGGTTCCACATCTCTCTCACAGAGATGTGCCAGCCTCCAAATGGGCTGCCTGGCGACAGGACCAAAGTGAGAGCCTGGGCATGGCGTCAGCCTCTGTCCTTTTGCTCCCTCAGCTCAGGCTGCATCCCAAGGCACTGGGATTCTGTGTTTAGGGCTCTGCCCTGCTGAGAAAGAGAGAAAATGGCCTTTTGAGGGATTGAACCAGAGAGCAGCCTGCAATACAACCTCCTGGTAATTGAGTCGTGAGTTGTCAAGCCCTCGCTTCAAACACGCCAGCAGCTCTCCTTTGCGTTTAGAATAGCATCCAGAATCTTCACCATGGTCTCTGAGGCCCTGCCTGACCTGGTTCCTGCCTATTTCCCCGCCCTCGCCCTCCAGCACTTTGCCTTCCTCCTGACTTTCCAGCCACAGGCATGCTCTTTCTGTTCTTCAAGTTCCCCAAGCTCATTTCCTCCCCAGGATCTTTGCACATGGTCCTGACCTCTGCTTGGACAGCTCTGACCCCAGATTCCCATGTGTTGACTCCTCATTTGATTTGCACTCAGACATCACTTTCTCAAACAAACCTAGGCCACCACCTTGTGCAAAATGGCCCTGCCGCCCGTGGTTCACTACTGGTCACAGTCCTGTGCTTGCTTTCCTTCTTGGCATTTATTGCTATCTGAGGTCATCTTATTCAGTTATTTGTTTAGTCCTTTGTCGTAGCCCCCCATCCTACCCCCCAGTGTAAGCTCCATGAAAACAATGAGTCTGTAATTCTTGTTCAACCCTCTTATCCCAACCTCTAAAATAGTGCCTGGCTTATGGTGGGTACTTAAAAAATATTTGTTAAGTGAATGACTGCTTACCAAGAGAGTGACCTTTCCAAAATGTTGCCAGGAGAAGAAAGATTGAAAATCCTCAAGGAATGAGTTTCCCTTGGCCCAATAAGCCTGATTTTAAAAGATACAGGCTGTCTCCACAGAGATGCTCTTGCCCAAAGTCTCAGTTAATTGAATCTGATAATCATTGTTTGGGATTGGAGTGTACCTGTTAGGACAGTTTCTGCTACAAGAAACAGAAAGCCCGATTAAAACTCACTTAAATAGTTAGGACATTCACTAGATCACTTAACAGGAAATCCTAGGGTAGGGCTCTTCCAGGGTCAGTGAATTCAGTGGCTAATGATAGTATCAAGGATTTGAGTTCTTTTGATCTGTCCATTCTGCCATTCTCTATCTATAGCTGTTTCTCTTAAGTTTGTCCTCTCATGTCACAGGATGACTGCATTAACCAAGGGTATCATCTCAATAGTCGATTTGAAAGACCAGAAGAGGGAATGAGCCTCTTTTCCTTTTTAAGAGCAAAATGAGTTTCTTAGCAGGCTTTCCTTCCTGTCTCTTTGGCCAGAGTTGTAACACATACTTATTCCTGAAACAGTCAGTGGCAAGCGGAATCCTCCTCTATTTGGCTTTGACTAACAACAATTCATCTCCTGGGATGAGAGAAGGGCCTAACTTCCCCCAACGCACCTAGCCTCCAGATACATGCATCAGTTGGAAGCTGTTAGGTTGACATCTACAAGCTCTACTATAAAATGAAAGGCCTTTCTGACTATAGCGCTTTTCAGAGCACAGATCACCCTGTTAGCAGGTGATGGACTTGGAGAAATCCTTAGACACCCAATTAAGTAAACTTTAAGGCCACATTAACAAAAGCAGAGTATCATAGGAAAGTGGAAAAAATGGGATAAAAATAGAAGTAAAAGGGGAAAGAGGAAGTATGAAATATTCATGGTCCGTGATGATAGAACTTCATTTAAAAGAATTAAGTGTCGCATAGCTTCTTTGTTCATTGACCTCAGTTGTCCTCTATTTATTGGGGCTGTTTTGTTAAGTTTAAACAATGCTCACTGAACATCTACTTCATACTAGATTCTGGTCCAGAATTTTGTTTTCCCAAGCAGCATTTCACTCAATCATGTCGGTTATTCATTCTCAAAAATTTCTAGAAAAGGAGATGCTCTCATTAATCTTATAGCCCTTAGTCTGTGACTTCAAGGGAGACTTTTTGCCTCAGAAATACCTAAGACAAGAGTAAACCCTTTGGGTCTCTGCATACAATTTGTCTGGAGACCAATCTTTGACAGCCTATGGCCTGACCAAATGTATTTTCTCAGGATATCACAAGGGATACTTTAGTTTTCAGTATTTTACACTAATCAGATATTCTCATCTCTTTGTTTTCTTTGGTGCTATTTTCTTGGCAGATCTATTAAGAAAAAGCACAACCACATTATCTCCTAGCTGCTGAAAACATTTGGTATCAATATAGCATTCTACCTGTGTTATGATCAGTAGCTCCATTCCTCTATGAGTAAATACTACTTCTCATATTTTGCTTTAACCAAATCCTATAGGAGTTAGTCCTCATAAAAATATTTTTATTCCTGCTTCCCACCATCTTTTTTTGAAAAGACTGGTGACCTAAACTATTCCTCTTCTTTCCATGCATCACAGTGAGAAGCAGCTCACTGTGCACTGGTATCAACTTGCCTCAGTCTGGTGAGACAGAACACCCGTACATACAATGAGTTACACAGAGTGGGTTTATTACTTTTGGATAGGCAGCAAGGGAGAGCAGAAGCCTAGGATTCAGGATGAGGCAGCCCCCCAAGGCTCAGGAAAACTGCGTGGGGCAGTTGGGGTCTCAACTGCACATGTCCTGCTTGGATCACAGCTGAGGGACCCCAGAAAACAGCTCACCCTGGTTTCATACACAGAGGTCACATGATTCACTGGTATAAAGCATTGAAGGACATCCTGTTTCTAAGTGGGGACTGGAACAGAGCCTGGCTGTTCTAGCCAGCTCCCTCTTATCTCAGAATGTTGAATTCTCAGCCCATCCTACAGTTATTCATGAGAACTACAAGTGAGAAAAGGGGAGAGAACTGGGTCAATCCAAGGACATCCAGAAAACTGTCCTACACCCAGGACTATAATGGACTGTGTCAGTCTTACCTAACCTAATAACAACTCTGTGGCTGTTCATTTTTGTTTTTATTGTTTAATTATTAAATACTTCAGCCTACACAAACAATATAACAGACATCCATTTACTCATCACTCACGTTAACAACTGTGTTAACATTTTGTCATATTCACTTCAGATCTTTATTTATTTATTTAATTTTATTTTTATTATTATACTTTAAGTTTTAGGGTACATGTGCACAATGTGCAGGTTTGTTACATATATATACATGTGCCATGTTGGTGTGCTGCACCCATTAACTCGTCATTTAGCATTAGGTATATCTCCTAATGCTATCCCTCCTCCATCCCCACACCCCACAACAGTCCTCGGAGTGTGATGTTCCCCTTCCTGTGTCCGTGTGTTCTCATTATTCAATTACCACCTATGAGTGAGAACATGTGGTGTTTGGTTTTTTGTCCTTGCGGCACTATTCACAATAGCGAAGACTTGGAACCAACCCAAATGTCCAACAACGATAGACTGGATTAAGAAAATGTGGCACATATACACCATGGAATACTATGCAGCCATAAAAAATGAAGAGTTCATGTCCTTTGTAGGGACATGGATGAAACTGGAAACCATCATTCTCAGATCTTTATTTTTTAAGGCAAGAAACATAGCTAAAGTCCTTTCCTCCATCCCCAGAATAAACCATTAACTGAAAGTTGATGTGTGATATGATTTGGCTCTATGTCCCCACCCAAATCATATGTGGAACTGCAATCCCCACATGTTGAAGGTGGTACCTGGTGGGAGGTGATTGGATCGTGGGGGTGGATTTCCCCCATGCTGTTCTCGTGATAGTGAGTTCTCATGAGATCCGATGGTTTAAAAGTGTGTGGTACTTCCCCCACCTTCCTCCTCCACCAAGGAAAGATGTGCTTACTTCCCCTTCACCTTCTGCCATGATTGCAAGTTTTCTGAGGCCTCCTAACCATGCTTTCTGTTAAGCCTACAAAATTGTGAGCCAATTAAACCTCTTTTCTTCATAAATTACCCAGTCATAGGTAGTTCCTTATAGCAGTGTGAGAACAGACCAATACAGAAAATTGATACCAGGAAAGTGGGGCATTGCTATAAAGATACCTGAAAATGTGGAAGTGACTTTGGAACTGGGTAATGGGCAGAGGTTGGAACAGTTTGGAGGGCTCAGAAGAAGACAGGAAGATGTGGGAAAGTTTGGAACTTCCTAGAGACTTGTTGAATGGTTTTGACCAAAATGCTGATAGTGATATGGACAATGATGTCCAGGCTGAGGTGGTCTCAGATGGAAATGAGAAATTTGTTTGGAACTGCAATAAAGGTCACTCTTGCTATGCTTTAGCAAAGAGACCAGTGGCATTTTGCCCCTGCCCTAGAGATCTGTGGAACTTTGAATGTGAGAGAGATAGTTTAGGGTATCTGGCAGAAGAAATTTCTAAGCAGCAAAGCATTCCAGAGGTGTCCTGGCTGCTCCTAACAGTGTACAGTCATATGTGTTCACAAAGAGATGATCTGAAATTGGAACTTAGATTTAAAGAAGAAACAGAGCAGAAAAGTTTGGAAAATTTGCAGCCTGGCCATGTGGTAGAAAAGAAAATCCCATTTTCTGGGGAGAAATTCAAGGCTGCCGTAGAAATTTGCATAAGTAAAGAGGACCCAAATGTTAATAGCCAAGATAATAGGGGAAATGTCTCCAGGGCATGTCAGAGACTTTCACAGCAGCCCCTCTTATCACAGGCCCAGAGGCCTAGGAGGGAAAAGTGGTTTCATGGGCCAGGCTCAGGGCCCAGCTGCTCTGTGCAGCCTTGAGACATGGCACCCTGCATCCCAGTCACTCCAGCTCCAGCCATGGCTAAAAGGGGCCAAGGTATGGCTCAGGCTATGGCATCAGAGGCTACAGGCCCCAAGCCTTGGCAGCTTCCATGTGGTGGTGGGCCTGCAAGTGTGCAGAAGGCAAGAGTTGAGATTTGGGGACCTCCACCTAGATTTCAGAGGATGTATGGAAAGGCCTGGATGTCCAAGCAGAAGTCTGCTACAGGGCAGATCCCTCTGGAGAACCTCTACTAGAGCAATGTGGAGGAGAGGAAATGTGGGGTTAGGGTACCCACAGAGTCCCCACTGGGGCACTGCCTATAGGAGCTGTGAGAGGAGGGCCATCGTCCTCCAGATCCCAGAGTGGTAGATCCACCAACAGATTGCTCCATGCACCTGGAAAAGCTGCAGGCACTCGATGCCAGCCTGTGAAAGCAGCTTGAGGGGCTATACCCTGTAGAGCCACAGGTGGAGAGCTGCCCAAGGCCTTGGGAACCCATCCTTTGCATCGGTGTGGCTTGAATGTGAGACATGGAGTCAAAGGAGATCATTTTGGAGCTTTAAGAGTTAATGACTGCCCTGCTGGGTTTCAGACTTGCATGGGGCCTGTAGCCCTTTTGTTTTGGCCAATTTCTCCCTTTTGGAATGGGAGCATTTACCCCATGCCTGTACCCCCATTATATCTTGGAAGTAACTAACTTGTTTTTCATTTTACAGGCTAGTAGGGGGAAGGGACTTACTTTGTCTCAGATGGACTTTGGACTTGGACTTTTGGGTTAATGCTGGAATGAGTTAAAACTTTGGGGGACTGTTAGGAAGACATGATTGTGTTTTGAAATGTGAGAAGGACATGAGCTGAGAGGAGCCAGGGTGGAATGATATGGTTTGTCTTCCTGTTAAGCCTTTCAAACTATGAGCCAATTAAACCTCTTTTCTTCATAAATTACCCAGTCTCAGGTATTTCTTTATAGCAGTGTGGGAACAGACTAATACAATGTGCATAATTTGCATCCATGCTCTGTACTATTTATTATATGTGATTGTTCACATAATAATATATAATACTATTTGTATTTTAACCAATTTACTTAAATGATATTGTTCTGTATATATGCTTTTGAAACATGCTTTTCTTTTGACATTATGTTTTGTAGGCTTATCCATGTTAATTCAATATACTTATTTCATTTTAACTGCTATAAGTAATTAGCTATATTAATATAGCACAGTTTGTCTATTTACTACTCTATTGATGGATATGTTGGCCTTTTACAATTTTTTTTATAATTATAAACATTGGCAAAATGAACATCTTTACATACAT
Source organism: Pongo abelii (assembly GCF_028885655.2). NCBI lineage: Eukaryota > Metazoa > Chordata > Mammalia > Primates > Hominidae > Pongo > Pongo abelii. Next base: position 150,883,988 of record NC_071989.2, read on the forward strand.
TCCTCATGCACATAGATGAAATTTTCTTCATTATGTATCTAGAAATTGATGGGTCATGGAATATGTGCATTTTAAAATTAACTAGTGGTTAAGAAATGGCTCTGTAAACTCATTAAATGAATTAGCAATATCATTAGCAATATAGAAGCACTACTATTTCTTAACCTTCTTGCAAACTGTTAATATTATTAGATTTTAAATCTTTTTTCTGATCTAATACATGTGAAGATAGTATCTAACTTTTAAAATTTGCATTTGCTGGTTTGCTGGATTGTTAGTGAGACTGAGCATCTTTTCATTTGTTTATTGGACATTTGGATTTTCTTCTTAGTGAATTGCCATCTTATATCCTTTGTCTAAGTCTGTAGTATTAGGTTATATATTTCCTGATTTGTAGGAGTTCTTTAGTAAGTATGGATGGTAATTGTCTATCAGAGTTGTGTGTTTCAAATATCTTGTTCCAGTTATTTGCATGTCTTTTATATTTTGAGTCATTTATTGTAAAGACTTCTAAAATTTTCATGTAGCTGAATTAATAAATTATTTGTTTATACTTTGTGGGGTTTTTTTGTTTTGTTTTTTGTTTTTTGAGATGGAGTCTTGCCCTGTTGCCCAGGCTGGAGTGCAGTGGTACAGTCTTGGCTCACTGCAACCTCTGCCTCCCGAGTTCAAGCAATTCTCCTGCTTCAGCCTCCCGAGTAGCTGGGACTACAGGCGCACGCCACCACGCCTGGCTAATTTTTTGTGTTTTAGTAGAGACTGGGTTTCACCATGTTGCACAGGCTGGTCCCGAACTCCTGAGCTCAGACGATCTGCCTGCCTCGGCCTCCCAAAGTGCAGGGATTACAGGCCAGGCCTATACTGTGTATTTTTTGTAGCTTGTGGTCCTTCTCTACCACAATATGAAAAATTCTTTTTTTTTCCTTCTAAAGATAAAGGATTGCTGATTTTTAACATGCAGATTTTTCATTCATCTAGAGTTGAATTTTGTGTATGGTATGAGGTGGGAATCAAGTTTTTATTTTTCCTCATGGATAGCCAGTTGTCCTGGCCTCGTGTTTTGAACAATTTCACCTTTACTATGTATCTTTAATAGGTGCTATGCGGTAACCTTGGCCTATCTGAAAATAGGGATGAAGGAAATGGATTTGTTTTATTCCAGGAGGCTCGACACTATAGTGTTAGTGATTTTCCAACTCCCAGGCACTTAAAAATTACTAGAGGAGCATGTTGAACATGCAGATTCCCAGGAGCCACCACAGGTCACTCTGTCTGAACTTATGGGGTGGGGAGTCCAAGCACCTGTATTTTTTAAAATTTCACTAGGTTTAGGGGAACAGGTGGTGTTTAGTTAAATGGATAAGTACTCCCACCCTTCCCCTCGAGTGTCCAAAGTTCACTGTATCCTTCTTATGCCTTTGTGTCCTCATAGCTTAGCTCCCACTTATAAGTGAGAACATACAATATTTGGTTTTCTATTCCTGAATTACTTCATAACTTAGAATAATGGTCTCCATCTCCATCCAGGTTGCTGCAAATGCCATTATTCCATTCTTTTTTATGGCTGAGTAGTATTCCATGGTGTGTGTGTGTGTGTGTGTGTGTGTGTGTGTATACATATGTACAACATTTTGTCCACTAGTCGATTGATGGGCATTTGGACTGGTTCCATATTTTTGCAATTGCAAATTATCAAGCATCTGTATTTTTAAATAGATGGGTTTGGTGCAAATCACCTATAAATTACACTGAGAAACCTTCCTCTTAACAGCAGAAAATAGTTTTCCCTTCTCCATATTTTACATCTTCCAGGAGACACAGCTTAAAGTATTATGCTCTTTCTCTCTATTTTTTTTTTTTTTTTGAGATGGAATCTCGCTCTGTTGCCAGACTGGAGTGCAGTGGCACCATCTTGGCTTATTGCAACCTCTGGCTCCCAGATTCAAGCAATTCTCCTGCCTCAGCCTCCTGAGTAGCTGGGACTACAGGCACATGCCACCACACGCAGCTAATTTTTGTATTTTTAGTAGAGATGGGGTTTCACCATGTTGGCCAGGATGGTCTCAATCTCTTGACCTTGTGATCCACCTGCCTCGGCCTCCCAAAGTGCTAGGATTTTATGTGTGAGCCACCACGCCTGGCCGTACTGTTTCTCTTTTACACTCACGTTCTTATAGTCATATGCGAAAGGATATCCCCTAACTCACTCCTTTAATGAGAATAGGAAGAATCTCAATCCTAAATTTTCTGTGATTGCTGTGGACCCTTTAATTCTCCTAAGCCAGATAATATTAATTAGGCCAGTAAAAAATGAACAACAGGGAGTCCAGAGAGCCACAGTACATATGCCAGTGTTCTGCTCAATTTGACCATCCATCAGGAATATTTCATGCTGTTATGCCCTCTCTGTACAACTTTGCTGTTTCATGCCTAATCTATGCTCTTCATTCTGGTTGGAGACCTCAAAGTTTTACAACTTGGAAGAAGACCGTGTAAACAATAATAATTCACTCATAAGCACTTACCCTTGGTAGTGGTTTTCATTCTTGCTGTCAGCAGGTACTGCCCAGGGGCCGGCCTGTGTGGCCGATGATCTAAGCCCTTTCCTGGGATACCTAAACTCCTCTTTACCATGGGGCCAGGCAGCCTTTTGTGTTTCAAAAGCAGGAAGATTGAGTTTCTCATACTTGCATGTATGTGTGTGTAAGGGGCAATGTGGGTGAGTTGCTGATGGTCACAAAGGTTTGTCTGCTCACTGTGAATGTTAAAGAACCCCGAAAAGGGATATTTCTTAATGCAAGAGCACATTTGCTCCATTTCCTGGCACGGGGTTTAAAACTAGATAAAAACTCAAAAGCCTCACCTGGAATATTTATTTTTTGACTTGTAAGAGAGGGCCTATTTTCTCTTTTTCACTTTGAAATATATGATTAGTTTGATACTGCGATGGTTCTGACTGTCAGGACAGCATGTCAAATATATGCAAATCATTACAAAACATCATTCTCCTTGTTGCTTTATTTTCAGGCAAATTTCAGACCCCAAAATGAGAACAATGGAATAATGCCTCTCAATATAATTTCTAGAAACCAAAGATTATCACTCTCAGAGCTCTTCCTTTGACTTGAGATGGGAAATCTGATCCTTTCCGTTGATGAGGATTGTCCTGTCTTTTAATAGGCTTCAGGGGAGTTTAAATTTCCATTTTTTGTCTTTGTTTTGAATATTACTAGCTCAGATAAGCAAGGCAGAGGGGCAGAGAGTGACTCGTGTGCACAAATATGACCAGTTGTTGGGAAACCAGTAGGAAATCCTAGGAAAAGCGTAATCTTTCTAACAGGTGCATTTCTCTTTGACTTATCTCTCTGAGTCTCTCTTGGGAAATGCTTTGCTGTGTGTTTGCTTGGTGTCGACAACACTGAGTCCACCTCCCTAGCCACAGATAAAATAGAGTTGTTCATTATTAACCTCTCGGACTTTGCACGGACACCTGCTTGTGCAATTTAGCGATCCTTGGTGGCCGGAAACCCTTGGAGGTGTGGACTGTCTTCACATCTGCCAGGCAAACTGAGTGCCTGGCTTGGGTCACCTGTATTCATAGTTTTCCAATGCTGAGGTAGATTTTAAAGTGGTTACAGTATATATTACCTACAGTTATATGTACTGAGCAGTCATTGAGTACAAGATTGGAAAGTCAGATATAGTATTAATGAAGTCTAGAAGACAGGCAAATATTTAGCTGTGATCTGTATTTATTATCTATCGCATTAAAAAGAAGCAGAACCAAGACTTAAAATTTAGGTATGCATGATACTAAAGTCTGTATTCTTATCATTAAACTATATTGTTCCCCTTGGGATTCTAGGAAAGTCCTGTATGATTCATAATCGAAAGGATTGACTGACCATATCACTAAGAGAAAATGCTCTTATTTTACAGGGCTTTTGCTACATATATAAAAGATTAAAAATATACATGGGATGTTAAATGTAGAATCGTTGAAATCAGTGACCACAAGTGCCTGTTCATAATCAGATAACAGTGGGATTTTGTTCTCATTGATAACTACATAGTTAATCTGTTTTTATCTGTATTAAAAATAGCAAAATATAATTAGCTGGGCGTGGTAGCAGGTGCCTGTAGTCCCAGCTACTCGGGAGGCTGAGGCAGGAGAATGGCGTGAATCTGGGAGGCGGAGCTTGCAGTGAGCCGAGATTGTGTCACGGCATTCCAGTCTGGGCAACAGAGTGAGACTCCATCTCAAAAAAAAAAAAAAGCAAAATATATCCTTTCCCCCTCTTTGGGAACATATGAAGTAAGAAAAGGAAAGCCAAGAATAGGCAGGCTACATTTGGATACAGTTATGTTCATACAGTCAAGACATAGTGGATTTTCCTTATTAGTATATAAACATGTTCTTGTAACTCCAACATTAAGCAAAGAAAACTTTCCTTGACCCAGATCCTCCTTCAGCCACTGCCCCACTTCTTTCCCCATTCACAGTGTAACTTCCATAAATAATCTCCATGGTCACCATCTTGACTCCCCACTGCCTTTCGTTTTCTCCTCAACCCACTCTATGTGGGCTTTTGACCCTCATTCACCCCTCACACACTGCCAAATCTGTTGTTTGTTTGTTTGTTTGTTTGAGATAAGGTCTGTCTGTCACCCAGGCTGGCGTGCAGTGGTGCAATCATGGCTCACTGCAACTTCTGCCTTCTGGGCTCAAATGATCCTCCCACCTCAGCTTCCCAAGAAGTTGGAACCACAGGTGCATGCCACCACTCCTGGTGAATTTTTGTATTTTTCTGTAGTGATGGGGTTTTGCCATATTGCCCACGCTGGTCTCAAACTCCTGAGCTCAAGTCATCTGCCCGCCTCGGCCTCCCAAAGTGCTGGGATTACAGGCGTGAGCCACCGCACCCAACCCCACACTGCTAAATCTAAAGGGTATTCTATATCTCATTTTTCTAAAACTCACAGTAGCACTCAGTTGACTTATTTCTTATTAAAGCATTTGTTTTTTCTTGGAGGCTTTTCTCCTAGCTTACTTGAAACTTCTACATTTTCTTTTGCTTGTTTATCTTTCATTCAGCTTTCAAATTTTGGCAAGTCCAAGAGCTTGTTCCTGAGACCACTTCTTTTCATCTTCACTTTCCTCAAGTAAGCTCATCTAATCCCATTTTGTTGTATACCATATATAAGCTAAAGCTCCCAATCTATACCTTTCACTCCAACCTCTGCTTTGAACTTCAGAGTCAAATATCTGGCCATGTACTTGCCATTTCTTCTTAAATATCTAATAGGAACCCTAAACTTAATATGTCTTAATACAGCCTACTGTCAACTTGCTTCTTCCTAAATTTTCTCCATTTCATTAAAAGACACCATTATCCACCTAAGTGCTCAGGCTACAAACCTAGGAGTTATCCTAGAGTTGTTCCTTCAGTCACTACATCTAATCCTTTAGCAGATACTGTTGACTTTTCCTTTACATTTGAATCTGTCTGCTTCTCTTCCTTCCTCCTGTTCCTACCCTAGTGCAAGCTACCACCAACTTTCTCCTGGACCATTGCAATTGGTTTCTGCAGGGACCATTGGTTTCCGTGTTTCTCCCATTGATCCGTGCTACAATACATTCTCCCACATAGCAGCCAAAATTATCTCTTTAAAAAGTAAATAGGCTGGGCACGGTGGCTCATGCCTGTAATCCCAGCACTTCGGGAGGCCAAGGCAGGTGGATCACCTGAGGTCAGGAGTTCGAGACCAGCCTGGCCAACATGATGAAACCCTGTCTCTACTAAAAATAATAATAATAAATAGAAGATCAAAAGAGACATGACAAAATGGTTCAGTTCATTACCGAGTAATTATAAATATTCATGCTCCTGATAATAGAGGTTCAAAACATATGAAGCAAAAATAGAATTAAAGGGAGAAATAGACATAGCCACATTTATTATCAGAAAACTTAACATTACTCTCTCAGCAACTGACAGAACTAGACAAAAATATAAATAAAACCACATAAGATATGAATAACATCATCAACTATTTTGATGTAATTGATATTTATGCAACTGCAGAATGCACATTTTTCAAGTGCATATGGTACATTCATTAAGATAAATGGTATCTAGGCCAGAAAACAAATCTCAATAAATATATGAGGACTAAAGTTAAAAAGACTTTATTTTCTAACTACAGTGGAATCGAATAAGAAATTGGAAACATGTCTAGAAAAACTCCAAGTATTGGGCCAGGCGCGGTGGCTCACGCCTGTAATCCCAGCACTTTGGGAGGCTGAGGCAGGCAGATCACAAGGTCAGGAGATTGAGACCATCCTGGCTAACATGGTGAAACCCCATCTCTACTAAAAAATAGGAAAAATTAGCTGGGCGTGGTGGCCGGCGCCTGTAGTCACAGCTACTCGGGAGGCTGAGGCAGGAGAATGGCGTGAACCCAGGAGGCGGAGCTTGCAGTGAGCCGAGATCCTGCCACTGCACTGCAGCCTGGGCAACAGAGTGAGACTCCGTCTCAAAAAAATAATAATAATAAAAAAGAAAAACTCCAAGTATTTGAAAAACAACACGTTTATTATTGGCTTCTTCTGTTCAGCTGGGGCTCAGTGAAGCTTTCCATGACCACCAAGGTAAGGGAAATTTCCCGGTGAAGTCCTGCTGTATCACTCTGCTGTACTTTGTTGTTGTACTATTCACAGATATTTTTTCTTTAGCCATTGTTTTAATGGTTTTCCCACTAACATGTGAGTTCTGAGGAGTAGGGACCTTGCCTTTATTATTCACTGCTAGAATGGTAGCTGAAACACAGTAAATGCTCAGTAGCATTTCATTGAATGAATGAAGAGTGAATATGAATCCTCCACAATCCATCATAAGCTCATCTAGATGGTGATAATGAGAATGATGATAAGATCACTACCATAAAAATAATATTCTGCTGGTGTTGTTATTGCTCAGGCACTTTAAGTGCCTTGTGTCATTTAATCCTCACAATTGCCTGTGCAGTAGATACTTCTGTTATCCCCGTTTTACAGAAGGAGAAACTAAGATACAAGGAGGTGAAGTAACTGATGTCATTTGGGTAGTAAAGAGTGAGCCAGGATTCAAATTCACGTTGTCTAATTCCAGAACACTTGTTTTAAGTAACCGGTAGTGAATTTATGATGGGAGAAAGGAGGCTGGTGGTTATATATGCATATTTGTAAGTAAGCCAGCATAAGCTCTGTCTAGTCTTAGAATCAAGGCTCTGGTCTTCTCTCTCGAAGCCACAACTGACTTTTAACTAAAAATATGGAAGAATCTCCTCAGTGTTTAAGTCAGTATTTTGTTTCTGTGGCATCAGTCCTGATAATGGCAGCATTTTAAACCAGTGGAGAAAGGATAGATTAGTCAATAAATGGTGTTGACAAACTAATATTTGGAAAAATAAAATTAGATTTTTACTTTATGTAATAAATATAAACAAATTCTAAAAGAATTAAGGATTTAAATTTGAAACATGAAACCATACACAAAGATATTAGGAAAGAATATAGGTGAATATTGGCCAGGCTCAGTGGCTTACGCCTGTAATCCCAGCACTTTGGGAAGCCAAGGCGGGCAGATCATCTGAGGTCGGGAGTTTGAGACCCGCCTGGCCAACATGGTGAAATCCCGTCTCTACTAAAAATACAAAAATTAGGCCAGGCGCGGTGGCTCACGCCTGTAATCCCAGCACTTTGGGAGGCCAAGATGGGTGGATCACGAGGTCAGGAGATCGAGACCATCCTGGCTAACGTGGTGAAACCCTGTCTCTACTAATAATACAAAAAACAAAACAAAACAAGCAAACAAAAAAAAAAAAAACAAAAATTAGCCGGATGCGGTGGTGCATGCCTGTAATCCCAGCTATTCGGGAGGCTGAGGCAGGAAAATCACTTGAACCCAGGAGGCAGAGGTTGCAGTAAGCTGAAATCATACCACTGCACTCCAGCCTGGGCAACAGAAAATGCCTCAAAAAATATATATATTTGTATATATAATATATATATTTATATATATAATATATATATGTGAATATTTAAGCTTGGATGGGAATGGCCTAAGTGTGTTAGTATGTCCTACCTGAATCTGAATCAGGAATTTGGGTGCCTTTTGGTGATCTGGTGAGCCAGCATAGACAGTGCAAGGTAGGATATGGAGGGTTAGGAAGTAATTCCTTCACCTGTGTTTGGTTCAGCCCTTTCTCACTGCCTTTTGCAGCTGTTCCAGCCTTCCCTGGACTCGTCGCAGATGATTCATCCCAATATCCAGAAGAAAAATAGACCAGGGGTTTTAAAGTATAAAATAATAAATCTCATCATTTATCCTTCTCATGGTTTTAAGAGAAAGTAGTGTTCATCTTCTTGACCTAAGCCAATCCTTCTACAAGTACTTTTAACATGTATTAATTTACAGTGAGAAATATTACTATCAAATACACAGGAATGCTCATATTAGCTCTTCAATGCATTCTGTCCCTGAAAGACAGTAATATGGGAAACCAAATGATGATCTAAAGGTTTCCTTGTGGGCAAGGACCTATCCAAGCCAAGGGTGTGAATGGGACACTCTTAATGCCTGGGGCAGAGTGTGACAGGTTCAGGATCTAAGACTGCTACAGGGGTTGTGTCCACCAGGACCTAGAGAAACACTCTACTGACTGGTGTTCACCAATTTAAAAGAAAAATAATTGGTTTGTTTCATAAAATCAATATATGTACATTGTTGAACCATTAGATAAGGAACATGAATTAATATAAATAACACTCATAATGCTTTATTTCAAAATATGCCATGGCAAATGCGTTGTATATCCTTTCTAGGCAAATGTCTTATATATCTTTTCTAGCCTTTTTCTCTGCACATCTGTTAAACTGCTTAATGCCCTTCTAATTGGTTTCCTCCCCAAAAAGATGATTACCCTTATGAAAAATCACTCTAGGTAAACTGCCCGTATTGTTTGCCTCTCTAGCAGAGTTCAGCTTATTATTTCAGCTTCTCTAACCATAAACAGTATGAGAAGACCTCTCTAGCTATAATTGTTTCACTCTCTCACTTCCTGCTTTTCGGAATTATTTCTTTGTAAAACCTTTTGTATTGTAAACAAACAAAAAGCCAGAAACAGAAAATCTTACAAAACAAATATACAGTTTAATGAATTATTCTAAGGCAAACCCTTCCCAGGTCCACAGACATAACTGAGCTGCCTCCTCCAGAAGGTCCACCCTGGGCTCCGTCCAATCCTACTCCTTCCTTCCCCCAGAAAGTTCCCGCTCGCCCGACTTTAATCACTTCCTCATAGTTTAGAAAATAGTCTTATCACCCAAATGTGTATTTCTATATACTACAGCTTGGTCTTTCCCTCTTAAAACAATTTCTTTTTATTTTATTTTATTTTATTGTTATTATACTTTAAGTTTTAGGGTACAGGTGCACAATGTGCAGGTTAGTTATGTATGTATACATGTGCCATGCTGGTGTGCTGCACCCATTATTAACTCGTCATTTAGCATTAGGTATATCTCCTAAAGCTATCCCTCCCTCCTCCCCCCACCCCCCATCCCCCACCCCACAACAGTCCCCAGAGTGTGATGTTCCCCTTCCTGTGTCCATGTGTTCTCATTGTTCAATTCCCACCTATGAGTGAGAATATGTGGTGTTTGGTTTTTTGTTCTTGCGATAGTTTACTGAGAATGATGATTTCCAATTTCATCCATGTCCCTACAAAGGACTTCTCAAAAGAAGACATTTATGCAGCCAAAAAACACATGAAAAAATGCTCACCATCACTGGCCATCAGAGAAATGCAAATCAAAACCACAATGAGATACCATCTCACACCAGTTAGAATGGCAATCATTAAAAAGTCAGGAAACAACAGGTGCTGGAGAGGATGTGGAGAAATAGGAACACTTTTACACTGTTGGTGGGACTGTAAACTAGTTCAACCCTTGTGGAAGTCAGTGTGGCGACTTCTCAGGGATCTAGAACTAGAAATACCATTTGACCCAGCCATCCCATTACTGGGTATATACCCAAAGGACTATAAATCATGCTGCTATAAAGACACATGCACATGTATGTTTATTGCGGCACTATTCACAATAGCAAAGACTTGGAACCAACCCAAATGTCCAACAATGATAGACTGGATTAAGAAAATGTGGCACATATACACCATGGAATACTATGCAGCCATAAAAAATGATGAGTTCATGTCCTTTGTAGGGACATGGATGAAATTAAAACAATTTCTTAAAAGATTCTTTAACAGATTTCTCACCATTCTTTTCTTTTCCTTAGAATTTATCCATTGAGGCCAGGCACAGTGGCTCACGCCTGTAATCCCAGCACTTTGAGAGGCCAAGGCGAGGGGATCACCTGAGGCCAAGAGTTAGAGACCAGCCTGGCCAACACGGTGAAACCCCGTCTCTACTAAAAATACAAAAAATTAGCTGAGCATGGTGGCGGGCACCTGTAATCCCAGCTACTCAGGAGGCTGAGGCAGGAGAATTGCTTTAAACCCGGAGGCGGAATCTGCAGTGAGCTGAGATTGCCCCTCTGCACTCCAGCCTGGGCAACAAGAACGAAACTGCGTCTCAAAAAAAAAGAATTTATCTGTTCAAAAATTAGAGGCACTCAATCCGTAGAGTTGCCCACGGTCTGGAATTGGTCCATTTCGATCCCATGGTGCACTTCAGTGTATTTGCCTATGTCCTTTTTATTTCCTGCAAATTGGCAACGATTCAGAGGCTTGATCAGACTTATGGCCAATCCCTTGGGCAAGACTATAAATGGTACTGCATTTCTTCATCAGGTGGCACATCAAGTCTGCTTGTCTCTTTTTTTTGTAATGTTAGTAGCTGTTGGTGCACATTGCCTCAGTCTTTTTTTTTTTTTTTTTTTTTTGAGATGGAGTCTCGCTCTGTCACCCAAGCTAGAGCACAGTGGCACGATCTCAGCTCATTGCCAGCTCCACCTCCTGGGTTCACGCCATACTCCTGCCTCAGCCTCCCGAGTAGCTGGGACTACAGGCACCCGCCACCACGCCTGGCTAATTTTTTTGTATTTTTAGTAGAGACAGGGTTTCACTGTGTTAGCCAGGATGGTCTCGATCTCCTGACCTCTTGATCCACCCGCCTCGGCTTCCCAAAGTGCTGGGATTACAGGTGTGAGCCACCACTCCTGGCCGCCTCAGTCTTAATTCATTGGGGTTATAGGCTGCTGATGATTCTAATTCTTTTTTCTCATGCATTCACATTTTATTTTATTTTAAAGAGGTGCTGTGCCTCATCTAATATTTGCTTACACAGTGGCACAGTTCATATAGGAAAGGCAGAATAAATGCTTTCTCTTTATTCATCAAGTTTTTTTTTTTTTTTTGGAGACAGAGTCTGGCACTGTCACCCAGGCTGGAGTGCAATGGCGTGATCTCAGCTCACTGTAGCCTCTACCTCCCAGGTTGAAGTGATTCTCCTGCCTCCGCCTCCTGAGTAGCTGGGATTACAGGCGCCTGCCACCATGCCTGGCTAATTTTTTGTATTTCTAGTAGAGATGGAGTTTCACCATGTTGGCCAGGCTGGTCTCAAACTCCTGACCTCATGATCCACCCGCCTCAACCTCTCAAAGTGCTGGGATTACAGGCATGAGCCACCATGTCTGGCCTATACATCAAATTTTTAAGATAATGAATTGATTCCCTGTCATCATCAAAAACTGACTTAAAACAAACAAACTATGAACTCATGGAGGTGTCTCATCATTAGGGAGGTGAGTCAGGTTGTTCAACAAGACCAAGGCTGTGGAGTCAGCCAGTGTCACTTCCGCTACATTCCATTGTTGAAAGCAAGTCCAGACACAAAGAGTGGAAGGACAGACTCCAGCTTTTGATGTAAGGAGCCGCAGAGGATTTGCCACCATTATTTAATCTGTAATACCTAGTTTTGCTGTAAATGCTTCCATGCTTTTTTGGTTTTCTGTTTCAGTGTGAGGATTTGAAGAGATTCAAAGACTATATCACCACCACGGTCTTGCCAGTATCTGCCCTCTGAGTCATTTCTTAATCTACTGATAATCTGTAGAACCAGCCTTATATAAACTAGGAGGCATCTAGCAGGTGAGGTGGCCACAACTTCTGCTCCTGATCCTCATGCGTGGCAGGCTTTGCCTCTGTACTACTTCCATTACCTTGGAGACCTCCACGAAAGCCTTGAGTCCTTGTGCTTTCAGGCCCAGAAGGCCTTCTGGGTGCCCAAATGGTCTCTTCCATGCTCATTGTGCTAGGGCCACACTATATTCCTAACAGAACTGTCACTACTTCATGGGCACTCAGATCTGGTCCCTGGGGCCAGAAGCCTCTTACCATAACCTGTGTCCATTTCAGTCAATATCTACCATTAACTCCTTCCTGCCACCTCACCTCCTGAAGGCCTGTTTACCTGCAGACAAATAAAATCCCAAAATATATGTTTGCTCCCAACCCACACTGGCTGTACTAGCCTGCCCAATTCCAAACAGAGCCAAACTCTGAGTCCCAGTTCAGGCTCACCTGGGACATCCTAATACATGTAGAAAAACCACCCCCATCCAAGATCATATTACTATTTCCCTATATACTTTTCTGATAGCTTCATATATGATTTCATGTCATTGATTTACATTTAAACCCTAATCCATTTGGAATTTGTCTTAGTGTATTATAAGAAGTAAGAATCTAAGTTTTCCTCTAAATGATTTGCCAGATATATTTAGACTGCTTGTTGACTAAACTGTCTTCCCCAGCTGATTTGAAATCACATCTCTATTTCATTTACTGAATACTTAGACACACACACAGTGTACTCTCTCTCACACACACACACAGCACAAACACACACACAGTGCAAACACACACACACGCGTGCAAACACACACGCGCGCACACACGCACACACATACACACACTTGGGTCCACCTCTGCAGCTCTCACTGTGACGTGGGCTCTGGACTTCTGAGCCTCCCGATGGCTGCCCCCAAGCAGTGTCAGGCCATTACCCTTGCCAGAAAATGGATTAGGCATGTTACTCTTGTGAAGATAAGTCTCTCTGATTAGAGAAGACTGATCATATACCTTCACTCCATCTTCAAGGAAGTCCAGGAATGTGGGGCAGCAGCTTCTCTGAGAAGTAGGACTTAACGAGGTGTAAGCAATGTCCCAGACTTGGAAACACCCAGAAGTTACTCACACTTAAAGGACAGCTGTCCAGCAGATACATTTATTACATGGGCTTTAGGAAGTCAGCTGGGCCTTATCATACAAGTGTGTGTCTTAAAGCTGAGAGACCTTTCTGAATCTAGACCTTGAAATAATAGTCACTAACACTCACTCCATGCCAGGCCTTGTGCTAAGTTCTTTACGCACATTTTCCATTAGACCTCACAACAATTTTATGAAGTGTCTACTGTCATCTCCAGTATGTATTATTATCCCCATCTCACAATTGAGGAAACCGAGGCACAGAGAGGAAGTATCATGTTCTGTATCATTCAGGTAGTAAGCAATAGGCATGGACTTGAACCCAGGGGGCCGCGCATTGTTCTGCTTTTGACAAAGCCGTTTATTGTGTTGAAGACCAAATCCTGGTGCTGGGTCACCACTACACTTTCCTCAGTTCAGAACTCAGTTCTGATGCCAAAACCAAAGAGAATTTTACGGGAAAATAAGGTCAACCAGATTTGAAAGAATCATCATGCATAGTTCTCTTAATGTTTTCTGAGATGAACGGGTTTCACTACAAGGATGTTTTATTATCTTTGTTAAAATGGAAGTGTTGGCCGGGCACAGTGGCTCATGCCTGTAATCCCGGCGCTTTGGGAGGCCGAGGTGGGCGGATCACCTGAGGTCAGGAGTTCAAGACCAGCCCGGCCAACATGGTGAAACCGCGTCTCTACTAAAAATACAAAAATAAGCCAGATGTGGTGGTGGGTATCTGTAATCCCAACTACTCGGGAGGCTGAGGCAGGAGAATCGCTTGAACCCCGGAGGTGGAGCTTGCAGTGAGCCAAGATCACTCTACTGCACTCACTCCAGCCTGGGTGACAGAGTGAGAGCCTGTCTCAAAAAAAAAAAAAAAAAAAAGGAAGTGTTGAACATTCTTGGTGGTTTTGTCCTTCTTTACCCTGTTATACTGGGAACTGTGTCCCAAAGGAATAATGTCACATGAACTTAGTTCCCAGGCCCCAACTTCAGGGTCACTATAGAGTTCTGGAAACCTTTGTAGAACAGTTCCTGTTCTCACCCCTTCATATGCATTCTTTCAGTTTTTCCAGACAGTATCAGCGGCCAATTTGGAGACACAAATACTTAAAACAATCCCACTTCTCACCTTGCCATAAATACATGAGCATAAGCTCTGGTTGTGAAATTCAATGCTTATTTGGCTCAAGGTTAAATTGTAAAGGAGCTTTAAGGGCCCCATTTAGGATGGAGATAAATGCACAAACGAAAATGCACATAACTCGGGGAACACACGCAATTAATGATGGCCACTGGAATACCCTGCCTCCCTGGGCCAGCAGCTCTCCTGTTTTGGAACTGCTTAGATAAAATTGGCAGGACCCAGGAAGCAGGGGACGCTGTTGCTTCAGTGCAAGATGACAACTGAAACCAGGAGGGAAGTAAGTGAGAGGAGAGGCTGGAGCAGAGGGCCATAATTTCATTATGAATTCCTGCCTATTCTGAGCAATTGTCCCCAAACTTGTCATTGAAAGTGTAGTTTCCTCTATGAAAACTGTCTTTCCAAGGACCTTGGGAAAGATTATGAGAACAGGAAGTAGAGTATCCAATTCTTGTTGGTAATGAATTTTATTCTGTATTTGTTATTTATGAATTCTGTGTGCTGTTCAGTCTTGTCTGGTAATAAAGTTAGTATTACTTTTTATTCCTTCATTTGTCCAGCAGACACCTGCTGATGGCTCACTGTGTGCCAAGTGTTGTGCTGGGCACCAGGCATATTGAACAGGTCCTGGTTACTGCCCTCTGGTGCATATGCTCCATCAAGAGAAGCAGACAGGAAGCATCTAATCACAGACAGAAGTTTCATACTTATCAGGGTGATGTGTGCTATCAAGAGTCAAAGGATGTGATGAGAGCAGGCAACAGAAGTGACATTTGAGCTGAAACTAAGGACGAATAGGAGAAAAGTTGGCAAAAAGATGAGGGAGAGAGAAATAGGGAAAAAAAGCAATCAAATGCCAGAAATGGGGTTGAAAAGATGTAGAAGTGGTTTCTAAGCATGGGTTTATCATCTCTTTTCTCATCATCTTTGCATCAACTACATGAGTTTTTCCAAGCGTGGTCTGTGAGCCTCTTGGATCAGAATTCCCTGGAAGTACAGTCAGTCCTCTGTGTCCACCAGTTCTGCATCTGCAGATTCAACCCACTGTGGATAGAAAATATTGGGGGCTGGGTACAGTGGCTCATGCCTATAATCCCAGCACTTTGGGAGGCCGAGGTGGGCGGATTACTTGAGGTCAGGAGTTTGAGACCAGCCTGGCCAACATGGTGAAACCCTGTCTCTACTAAAAAATACAAAAATTAGCTGGGCATGGTGGTGCACATCTGTAATCCCAGCTACTCAGGAGACTGAGGCAGGAGAATCACTTGAACCTGGGAGATGAAGGTTGCTGTGAGCCAAGATTGTGCCATTGCACTCTAGCCTGGGCAGCAAGAGCGAGACTCTATCTCAAAAAAAGAAAAAGAAAATATTCAGGAGAAAACCCAAAACAATAAAAGTATATATAATAATAATAAGTACAAGTAAAAAATGGTGTAACTATTTATATATCATTACCATTGTATTAAGTATTATGAGTAATCTAGAGATGATGTATATGGGAGGATGTGCCTAAGTTATATGCAAATACTAAGCCATTTTACACAAGGGACTTTGAGCATCCTCAGATTTTGGTATCTGGGGTCCTGGAACTAATCCCCCATGGATACCAAGGCACTACTGTATGTTAAAAAATCAGGGCCGGGCGCAGTGGCTCACACCTGTAATCCCAGCATTTTGGGAGGCCGAGGCAGGAGGATCATTTGAGGTCAGGAGTTCCAGACCACCCTGACGAACATGGTGAAACCCTATCTCTACTAAAAAAATACAAAATTAGCCGGGCGTGGTGGCACACACCTGTAATCCCAGCTACTTGGGAGGCTGAGGCAGGAGAATTGCTTGAACCCAGGAGACAGAGGTTGCAGTGAGCTGAGATCATGCCATTGCACTCCAGCCTGGGCAACAAGAGCGAAACTCCGTCTCAAAAAAAAAAAAAAAAAAAATTAGATTCCTGGGCTCCACACCAGGCCACTAAATCACAATCTCTAAGAGTAGGACCCAATAATCTGCACTTTAAATTCAGCCCACACCCCTCCCTTTAGGTAATTATTTTACATACTCAGTTTGATTTGAGAGCCACTTCTGGTATTAGAGATTTATAATTTCTGCCAAGACTACTGCTAATGTAATACCATTTGATCCCCACAGTAACCTTATATGGAATACAGGCATAGGATATATCATCATTCCACTCTTACAGATGACGTAGCTGAGGCCTGGAAAAGTGAAGGGATTTACTCATTCATGTGCCTTCTGCCCTCCTCACACCACCAGGCTATGCCTCTAAGTTAGATTACATAATAATCCTGCTCACTTTACAAATATGATGTAATATACCCAGACATAGTTAGCTTGAAGGCATACTTCTATTTCCTTTACAGTGTTTGTTTTTGGCATAATATTACCTAGTAGTTTAGCAGGTTTAAAGTCAGAAAGACCTGGAATTGAGTCCCAGCTCTGCCACTTACGAGCTGTGTGACCTTGTGACCTTGAATAGGGTACTCACCTCTCTGTACTTCAGTTATTTCATTTGTCAAATAAGGATGAATAATAATGCCTACATCACTGAGTTGTTACAGAGACTAAGTACTGCATGCAAATACCATGTACAGAGTTTTTTGAGCACTTGGTAAATACTAAAAAAAAATGGCAACTATTTTACCTATAACATTTAGGACACATTGAAGATGTTGTAAGTGTTACTAACTAATAGAAACCCAGATAAGTATTACAAGAGAGGTTACACATGGAAGGCTTAAATAAATGCTATAAGTCATTCAGGCAAAGACATGTAAGAAAACCCAGTATCAAGCCCAGTATCAATGAGCACATCTAGTATCCTGATTTTGGTATCTGAATACCATTTCTCACAAAGCCAAGCTAGGCCTCCTTGGAGAAATATTGATTTAAGGTCTGAAGAAGGGAAAGTACAAAGTGAGTCTGAAACATTTTGTGGCTGAGTGCTGTGTCTCACACCTGTAGTCCCAGCACTTTGGGAGGCTGAGGCAGGTGGATCACTTGAGTCCAGAAGTTCAAGACCAGCCTCAGCAACATGGTGAAACCCCATCTCTATAAAAAATACAAATATCAGCCCCATGTGGTGGTGTGTGCCTTTAGTCCTAGCTACTTGGGAGGTTGAGGTAGGAGGATCTCTTGAGCACAGGAGGCTGATGTTGCAGTAAGCCAAGACCACACCACTGCACTCCAGCCGGAGTGACAGAGGGAGACCCCATCTCAAACAAACATCTTATTGTGCCACTGTGATATTGTGAAACAAATATATATTCAGTCATGCATTACTTAACAAGAGGGATACATTTTGAGAAATGCATCTCTGGGTGATTTTGTCATTGTGCAAACCTCATGGAATGTACTTACACAAACCTAAATGGTGTAGCCTACTGCACACCTAGGCTATATAGTATACAAATAGACTTTTACTCCTAGGCTACAAACCTGTACAGCATGTACTGTACTGAATACTGTAGGAAATTGTAACATCAGATATTTGCATATCTAAATATATCTAAACATAGAAAAGGTACAGTAAAAATGTAAAAGACTTTTAAAAGTGGTTTGCCTGTATAGAGCAGTTCCATTACAATCTTATAAGACTATCTTTGTATATGTGGTCCATTGCTGACTAGAAGTCACCATGTGGCACATGACTATATACGTTTATGTGTATATTTTTGTTTTCATGCACGGTTCCTGACTCATGGCTTCTAAAACCCTTGTAATTTCCTAAGTGATGAGAGCAACTGGTATACCTTTTGTTAAAATATTTGGCCCTTTGTCTTGGGTTTCTGAAACAGGTGAAAGGTGAAAGATGTGTCTTTGGTTATACATAACAAGCCTCTTTCGACTACAGTGAACTTATTTTAATGATGTGATTTTTGGAAAGTCCCTAGATATCCACAGCATGGGGGCTGGTTGCCAGGGGAATCAACCGTGTAATTATAGGGTTCAGTTCTCCCGCCTCCTCCACCTTTGGGGACGGGAGAGGGGCTGAAGTTTGGTCACCAGTGGCCAGTGGTTTGATCAATCATGCCTATGTAATGAAGCCTCCATAAAAACCCAAATAAGACTGGGTTCCTGGAGCTTCCAGGTTGGTTAACAAGAATGCATTCAAGTGCTGGCAGGGTCGTGCACCCCAGCTCCACAGGGAAGGAAGCTGCTACACTTGGGATCCTTCCAAACCTCACCTTATATCTCTTTTCTTCTGGCTATTCATTTATATCCTTTAAAAATACTTTGTAATAAATAGGTAAATGGAAGTAACTTGTTTTTTTGAGTTCTGTGAGGTACTCTTGCAAATTAATTGGACCCAAGAAGGGGGTTGTGGGAACCCCAATTTATAGCTGATTGCTCAGAAGCACAGGTCCCAACCTGGGGTTTGTGACTGGCATCTGAAATAGGGGGCAGTCTTATGGGACTGAGCCCTTAACCTGTGGGATCTGGCCATCTCTCCAGGCAGAGTGTGTCAGAATTGAATTGAGTTTGAGGATACCCAGAATATCCAGGTGTCTGCTGGAGAATTGCTTGGCGTATAGGGAAAAGCCACCTCCACACATCTGGTGTCAGAAGCGAGGTGTTTGACTGTGTAAGAGAGTAAGACACTCTGTCCTTTGGTTTTTTCCCATCTTTAGACACATAAAGCAAAGAAATACTTAAAGACTGATGGGAACACATCAAAAAAGACAGATGAGCTAACTCAAAGTGGATCCCATTTCCCAAATTTGGGACAAATGATGTAGATTATAATGCATTGAGTTAAAAAAAAAATCTGTGAGTTCACAGTGGTGATTAAAAAGATGGTGGCTCACGCCTGTAATCCCAGCATTTTGGGAGGCTGAGGAGGGCAGATCACGAGGCCAGGAGATCGAGACCATCCTGACTAACACGGTGAAACCCCGTCTCTACTAAAAATACAAAAAATTAGCTGGGCATGCTGGCGGGTGCCTGTAGTCCCAGTTACTCGGGAGGCTGAGGCAGGAGAATGGCATGAACCAGGAGGTGGAGCTTGCAGTGAGCCAAGATCATGCCACTGCACTCCAGCCTGGGCGACAGAGCGAGACTCTGCCTCAAAAAAAAAAAAAAGATGGGACGGAGCAGGGAAAGCAATTTTTTTTTTTTTTTAACAAAATGCCCATGTCTGTATATAGAAGGAATTATAGAGTCAGAAAAGCCAGAAAATTACTATTTTGTAACACCGTTATAATAAGGGATTCAGACAACAATCATCGTTGGGTGCTAAAACCATTGGTTAAAGGTTGTTGGGAAACAAGATATTCACGTGGTCTAAAATATTACTTAATTTCACTTATTTTAATATTATACAAAGAGAAAAGTGTATCTTTCTGATAGGGAGATCTGGTAAATACCATCTAACCAAATAACCAAATTTAGCATCACCTATCATCGGACAGACTGACATGACGTGTCTTCTGATGTGATGCAACAGGAAGTATGCAACCTCACCCACGCAGTAGTGTTGCCAAAATTGTCTAATCTGAGTCAAATAATAGGAAACAATCAGAGAAATCCAGAAAGACATCCTTCAAAACATCTGACTGGTACTCTTCAAAACTTACTGTTGTAAAATGGGAAGAATGTTCTAGGATCTAAATCTAGATTAACATTCTAGAATTAATGTTGTAGCATCTGGATTAAAGGAAACTAGTGACTGGCAACTAAATGCAGTGTATAGTCCTTGATCGGATCGTGGCTTTTAAAAACAAGTTATAGCACAATTTAAATGTCTACCAACTATCAAATAGATAAAATACAAATGAACCCTGAAAACATTATGCTAAGGGAAAGAAGCCAGACACAGACACATATTGTGTGAGTCCATTTCTATGAAATTTCCGTAATAGGCAAATCCACAGAGACAGAAAGATTCGTGTTTGTCAGGGGCTGCAGGGAGGTGAAGAGTAGGGAATGACTGCTAATGGGTACAGGATTTTTTTCTAGGTGGATGAAAATGTTCTAGAATTAGATAGTGGTGATAGTTGTATAACCTGTGACTATTCTAAAAACCTGAATTGTACCCTTGAAAAGGGTGAACTTTATATGTGAATTATATCTCAATTTTATAAAAATATCTCAAATTTTAAAATCAGAGATAGAAAGTTTAAAAGGCTATAACGGGCCGGGCGTGGTGGCTCACACCTGTAATCCCAGCACTTTGGGAGGCCGAGATGCATGGATCACGAGGTCAAGAGATCCAGACCATCCTGGCCAACATGGTGAAACCCTGTCTCTACTAAAAATACAAATATTAGCCGGGCATGGTGGCGTGCACCTGTAGTCCCAGCTACTCGGGAGGCTGAAGCAGGATAATCGCTTGAACCCAGGAGGCAGAGTGAGCTGAAGTTGCACAACTGCACTCCAGCCTGGCGACAGAGCGAGACTCTGTCTCAAAAAAAAAACAAAAAAACAAAACCCTATAATGGACATTGGGACAGTTGGGGAAATTTGAATGAGCTGTCTATTAGGTAATATTTTTTTCAATGTTAAATGTCTTGTATGTTATACCTATTAGGAAATATTTAGGGATCATTGTGCTTCACTTTCAAATGTATCAGACAAAATTATTGGGAGAAAGCAAATGTGGTAATATTGTAATACAGTTGAACCTTGAATAGCAGGTGTTTGAACTGCTATGGTCCAGTTATGCTTGGAATTTACTTCCACTTCTGACATCCCTGAGACAGCAAGAAGACAACCCCTCTTTTCCCCTCCTCCCCTCCTCCCCTCCCTGCTTCCCCCTCTCCCCTCCTTGCTTCCCCCTCCCCTCCTCCCCTCCTTGCTTCCCCCTCCCCTCCTCCCCTCCCCCCTCCCTCCTCCCCCTCCTTCCTCCCTCCCTCCTCCTCCTTTTCTTCCCTCCTCTTCTTCCTCCTCTGCCTACTAAATGTGAAGACCTTTGTGATGACCTTTGTGATGATCCTTTTCCACTTAATGAATAGTAAATATATTTTCTCTTCCTTATGATTTTCTTAATAACATTTTCTATTTTCTAGCTTACTTTATTGTAAAAATACCACATATAATACACTTAACCTACAAAATATGTGTTAATCAACTGTTTATGTGATTGGTAAGACTTCCAGCCCACAGTAGGCTCTTAGTAGTTAAGTTCTGGGGGAAACAAAAGTTATACTCCATTTTTGGCTGTGTGGCGGTCTTAACCCCCATGTTGCTCAAAGTTGAACTGCAGTTGGTAATTTAGGTAAAATGCATATAGGAGTTCATTGTATTATTGTTTTAGTTTTTTTGTAGCTTAAGCTTTTCAAAATAAAAAGATGGGGGCTGGTGGGACCACTTACTGAGTGTCTATGGCAAACCAGATAGGAGGTTGTAGATTCCTGTGGATTGTGACAGGGATATTAGGAATATTAAGGCGTATTTCTACCTCTTTTCTGAGTGAATCCTCAATGGAGAGTGAATTGTATGCTTCCCTTCAAAATTTTCTCTTGGTTCTACCAGCATCAGAGACAGAAAGCTAGGCTGTTTGTCTTCTGGCAAAGTCATTCTGTGCTTGCGCTTCGTAGGTATAGTGGGTGTCCTTAATCACGTTGTCTGATTTAATAGCATTGGGGGTCTTAAAATCTTCCGAAGAACTAGTGTTAACTTTATTAGTGAAATTGAAAGGGTGATGAGATGCAAGTTGGTTGGGAGGGGGAGGTGAAGGTCTAAGAACAACAAAGAAGAAGAGGTGGGCATGGGCCCCTTTAGTGGGGAAAGCAAATGGTCAAGGCTAAGAACCCAAAGCTTGGCTGTTGAGTTTGGGTAATAAATGGGAAGTGAGGCAAGCCAGTGCCCCAACCCCATCTGCAGCCTCTAAGTAGTAAAATGAATCCATGGGAGCGTCTCTGTTCAGGCCCCAGGTGCTCCTGGCTAGTGGTTAGGAAGTGGGTAAATTGGTGTCTCCTATTGTCCCACCTATTCACAGTTACCCCTCTTAACCATGGAATCATTGTCATCTGTTCAGCCATTTTTCTGTTATTCAATATTTGTTCTGTTATTTTTGCCTCAAGGAGGCTAGGAGAGTGCCCTATAGAGCTGAACTAGCTAGCATGTACATTTGGACAGAGATTCAGGGTCTCACTTGGGAGCGGGGGCTGGGGGTATGGAAGTGGCTGAGCAGCAGCAGCAGCGACATAAGGAAGTTTTTGTGAGGCTGACTAGGGAGGGTGGGGAAGACTGGATTTCTGGTTCACCCGGACCACTGGTGCTTTCTGTTTTTAAAACAGACATGCTTCATCCTTCCCAGAGCAGGGGCCAAAGATGGGAACTTGAAATGCAAAGTTCCAGCCGGGGAAATTAAGCTGCAAGAGCTCAACGCCTGAAAAATATTGACTGTTTCTTTTTTTAAGCTAATATTCCAAATTTCTTATGAAAGTCAACTTAGACATCCAGGACACAGGAAACAAGGCAAGAGGCCGCAGCCAGCTGCCTCAGAGGACCCGGGACACTTTCTTAATAACATCCAGATGGTTCCACAGGAATTGCTAACATCTTGAAAAAAAAAATCAGCTGCGGGAGAAATGAGATTCAAGTGGTTTAGGAAGGACAGCCTGGAGGAGACTCCCAAGGGACTGAGAGTGGGTCTGAAATAGAAACCTCTCTGGTGGGATGACTGCTTCCTACAGCAAGGCTTGAGAGGAGTGGGTGTAAAAATCCAGGGCTTCTCTTGGAGACTTGGGGTTGGCAAGGGAGCCTTGACAGAACTGGCCTCCTAGTCATGTTAATCCATTCACTAGCCTGGGGTTGCAAGAACTTTTTACATTATTTTTTCTTTGTTTCAGAGAGGCACATTTACTTCACAATCTACTGTATCTGTTAGGTTCTGCAGGCACAGGGCTCAGGGGCCAACAGGTTTTTGAGGGGCTATAGCAATATTTAGCCCTGAAAAAATGTTACATAGATAGTATATATAAAATCCTATATATGATATGCATCTATATAGACAGCAAAATATATTTATTTATTTTTTATTTATTTATTTTTTCGAGACGGAGTCTCACTCTGTCGTCCAGGCTGGAGTGCAGTGGCACGATGTCAGTTCACTACAACCTCTGCCTCCCAGGTTCAAGCGATTCTCCTGCCTCAGCCTCCTGAGTAGCTGGGATTATAGGCACCTGCCATCACGCCCAGCTAATTTTTTTATATTTTTAGTAGAGATGGGATTTCGCCATGTTGGCCAGGCTGGTCTTGAACTCCTGACCTCAAGCGATTCAACTGCCTCGGCCTCCCAAAGTGCTGGGATTATAGGTGTGAGCCACTGGGCCCGGCCTTAGACAGCAAAATATAAATATGTTTTCCAACAAATGAAAGAACCACCCCCCCCAAATTTAGTGGATTAAATGCCTATAATAGCTAACCGATTGTATCAACTCCATCAGTTCTTAAGTTTAGTATTCATTAAAAGCTTTATTTCATTTGGAAACAATCTGTATGTTAGATTTTCTCATTTCTGAGGAATTGTTTCAACATCAACTCCTTGGAGTCAAATAATTTTAAAAGCAAAATTTTTAAATCCTTCCATAGTTATGCTGCATGCTGTGGAATGAAGAGGCTGCGGCTCACCAAGGCTCACACAGACCTTACCACGATCCCGGGTGTTCAGAAGAGGTGTGTGTTTCTTCCTCCCTCTCCTCACAGTTGCTGTCCCCCAAGGAAGAGGAAATGACTTGCTTATGGAATCTGTTTGCAAGCAAATCACTTATTTGGAGCCAAAAATGGAGGAGAAGGAAGTAGGAGCCATAGACTCAGGGCTTGATCAGGATTCTGCAGGCCTTAAGAGTTTTCCACTCCCCACAACACACCTCTCACCTGGGCCATTTAGAGGCATCCCCTGCCTCTCACTCTGTCTCTGCCTGAGGGCTACACTCCGCACCCCCCACCACCCCCCAGCCCGACCCCCACTTTAACAGGATTCAACTCCTTTGTCTGACTGTGACCACAGGTGATGAGAGCTGGGAGGGCGACTTGGTTGGCCTTTCTTGCAGCTCCCACCTTCTAAATCAGGAAGCATGCAGGAGTGGAGAATGAACAGCAAGAATATACACAGCTTGGAACTTCCAGTCTGAAATGTCTAGGGCATTTAGTATGAAAAATCTGTTCATAATTGAAAAAACAAAACACCTAATGGAGGAACCAGAATTTTCTGCAACAAGCAACATTACCAAAAAAAAAAGACCAGCTGAGAGGGCTTGCCAGAATTGGCTATAGAGCGTTATACCAGGTAAACTCATCAGATGGAACCATGTCTTTCCTTTGGGAGAACACTGACATTTAGGCTTTGGCTTCTTGGGATTCTGCTGGAGGACTTTTCAGTGGAATGCAATGACTCCTTCCTTCCTCCCTGAACTGAAATCCGGGCTATTACAATTCCAAATGGACACAGAGTCCTGCCAAGTTTATAGGAAATTGGAATGACAGCTTTGGTTCCCACCACTAGGGATAGCAGAAGCTGAATGCTCAGAGAATAAGTAACATTTCCCTGGTGATTCCCAGTGTGTCTATTTTTATTTTAAGGAGTTCTGTGTTTTCATTCAGTTTTGTGAATGGAGGAATCCATATGGAATTTTCACCAACTCTACTAAAATAAAAGCATGTAACTTTTCAGCAGTGTACTGAAATATCCACAAAGATTCAAGGTTAGGTTGGAAAGAATTCCAGACATTCACTTTTGAAGACCTGTGAAAAATCTGCTAACTTCTAATGGGTACCTTCTGGGCACATGACAAAGGACAATATCAGTTGCTAAATCCATCCATGTACAAGAGATATTGTCTTCAACAAAGCACAGCTCATCATTTAATAGAAGTTACAGAGTAGTTGCTCTAAGATAAGCAGCTTGTTTTAATAAATATCAAGTATGAATATTTATATATTTTATTGAAAGTGCAGGATTTTGGGGGTGGAATGAGAAAAAGAGACTGATAAGTCCCATGCATAAAACAGGTATATTTTTATTGGTAATTTCCAGTAAGTTTTCTTGAATGTGTATATTATTCACGACTATTTGAAATTATCTTGTTTGTTCATTTGTTTGTTTACTGATGGTGTGATTCCCAGCTTCTTCAGTGTCCACCTCTACCTCTTTATTTCCTCTCTAACATAAGCCCCACAAAACAGGGAGCTTATCTATCTTGACTCTACCTCCAGACCTAGAAGAGTGCCTGAAACATGGTTCTAAGTAAATGATTTTCTCCCCTCTTCATCCAACAGACAAAAATTTCCTTCTTTCCTTATTTTTTTAAAAGGTTAGTAATGAAAAAAGACATTATACATATTCATACAAGTGACTGGGATTTTTGTTACAGTTGTTACTGTTTGTCTTGTCTTATGGTACGCATTAATTGGACAATGTGCCCACATTATTCATGTAAAAAATATGTGTCTTCTCTGTACCCAGCACTGTTCTCAGAAGGAAAAATCCTGTATCCATGGAACTTACATTCCAGTGGAGAGAGACAGACAGTAAAACATAAATATATATTTTGTCAAGTGGGGATAAGTACTATGAAGAAAAGTAAAGCTGGATTTTAAAGGGGTGTTCAGGGAAGGTTTCTGATAAGGGGCCTTCCTTATCAGAAATGAGAGCTTAGGAAGCTAAGCTTGCTGATAGCTGGCGGAAATGCTGCCTGGGTAGCATCATGTGCACAGCTTAAAGCCAGACACATGCTTACCTCCTTTGTGGAGTAGCAGGGAGGCTGGAGCAGAGTGAGCCACAGGAGGGGGTGCAGGAGGTGCCATGGGAGAGCTGCGGCAAGTCACAGAGGGCTTAGGGGCCTGGGCAGACTGTGGCTTCTAGTCTGTATGACATGGGGAGGCCCCTCGAAGGTCTAGAACCAATGGGCACCATGACGTGGCTTAGGTTCTAAAAGGCTTCCTCTGGCTGCTGTGTGGCAAAAAGAATGGGATGGGTGGGTTGGCAAGAGGGGAGGAACGAGACCAAGTAGGAGGCTATGTAGTAATCCAGGTGAGAGGGGTGGCAACCCAGACTAGTGGAAGTGATGAGAGATGGTCCGATTTTGAATATGCTTTGAAGGCAGGGCCAGTGAGATTTGCTGATGATTTGAAAGTGGGACGTGAGAGCGGGAGCCAGGGATAGTTTTGAGGCTGACAGGCTGAGCACTTTGCAGAATGATTTCCTGGCCATGTAGCGAGATGGAAAAGCAGGCTTGAGGAGAACTCAAGGGTTGACTTTGGGTATAGGTTTGAGAAGCTTTGTTGAGCCTGTAGGGAGAGGCCAAGTAGGCAGTTGCATGTAGGAGAGTGAAGTCCTAGCTTGAGACCTTCACTGGCATGGTGACCACTGAGCCCTGACAAGCCAAGGGCCCAAGAGGATGGGGCCAAACATGGGACCGGTGTCAACTGACACAGATGCCAAACCTACATGATCACAGTCCTCAAGTCTGGAACAGTTCTACCTAGTTACCAGGGAAATCTACCAGGGTTGAGATTCCACCCCTCTGAGTAATTCAGGGGCCTTATTTAGTCTGTTGTCTTCATGCTAATGTTCTTTTCCTTTATCTCTATACCCTAATGCTATTTATTGATCAAAGAACCATAAAGTTACTTGTTTTTAACAAGACAGAATACCACAGCATGGAGGTTTCATTTTAGGATTTAAACATTTGGCTTTTTACTGCTAACTAATGGGCCTGCAGGCTAGGAAACATAAAAGAACCCTCATTTGTATTCCTAGTGAATAACCATCCTGTGTCTGGGAAAGCCTGGCAGTAAATGACAGGTAAGCCTGGGGCAGGGAGGCTTCAGGTCCCTTCTTTGCAGAGGCCTAATGGACCACCAGTCCCTAGACTCTGAAGATTGATGTCAGGCAAGAACGTCCAGGGAGTCTGTCACTGTCTGCTCCAAAACAGGATTTAGTCCTTCCTAACCTTGGGAATTTCTGAAGCCCCAATTCCTTTATGACTGTTGACTATCCTTAGTCCCCTCTGGGATCTAGTATAATCAGCTGGTGGATTCCGTTTTCCTTGAACCTAAATCTGAAGCCCCATGGGCCTTTCTCATAGCATAAATAACATTCTATTCCTGTACATATTGTCTCATTCACAGGAAGTCGTCTCTAAATTACATCACAGGCCAGTTTTACTGTATTCCATTGACGTTTATTATGGAACCATTGTAGGAATGACATGGTTCCTGTCTCCAAAAGCTAGCTAGCATATCCCATCCATTATGTTCAAGATTCTGGAGCTGGTGGCAGAAATGGGAGAAACACAGGTGACTGAAATCCCAGGATGTCTCATCATCCTCTCTAGGTTGTAGCAAATCTTTTCTCCAAATATTTCCCTAAGTTCATAGGGGTGAGTATATGACAAAGCATGATAACTTAGCTATGCCGTTGGCTGACATGATGGAATGCTAAACACATTCATCTTTGGAAAGTAGATTAGAGGGGAAAAAAGTGGGTTATATCAGTGTTGCAGAAAACCACTAGTCATCCCCCAGTATCTACCCTTCTCTTCTTCTATGGTAATAACATTAAAGCCCCAATTTTAAGCTGGGCATATAGCCACTTGGCATTAAGACTACATTTCCCAAATTCCCTTGCAGCTAGGTAGGCCATAAGACTGATTTCTGGCCAATGTGAGTAGGTTAAAGTGTCTAGGGGCAGCTCCTAGAAACCCACTTAAGAGGCATTGTGTATACACACTTTCCCCTTCTTCTTCATGCCTGCCTTTGTCCTGCTGTCTGAAATGCAAATACTGCCATCTTGGTTGAGTCCATGGATGATGAAACAAGAGAGAAGGAAGAGCCCGCCATGCACTGACTGTTGTCAAGGCTTCTTATATGATAGAGAATGAACTTTTATTTATTGGAGGGTTTCTATTCTTCACAGCTGAACCTAATCTCAATTCAACTAGCTAAATATTCCTCCAATTAGAGTGCTTAGCGACAGGCTCCACAGTATCATTCTCAGCTGCTGAGAACAATGTGCTCATTCCTGCTGAGTCATGGAATCTTTACTCCAAGAGATGGTAATATATCATCATGATCATTCTAAAAGCTTAATGCAGCAAGCATCACTTAATACCTGAATACCAAAAAGTGAAAATAATGGTTTAATGTCTCATGGGACTTGAGTTCACATGTCCCCTCAGCCACAGGGACTTGTGCTGGCACACACGACTGTCCTCTGCTTTTGTATTTCTATCACTTGGACTCTAGATATAGGTGAATAAAGCCAACACGGTTTCTTTCTTTTTTTTTTTTTTTTGAGATGGAGTCTTGCTCTGTTGCCCAGGCTGGAGGGCAGTGGTGCGATCTCAGCTCACTACAAGCTCCGCCCCCCGGGTTCACACGATTCTCCTGCCTCAGCCTCCTGAGTAGCTGGGACCACAGGCGCCCACCACCACACTGAGAGAATTTTTTTGTATTTTTAGGAGAGACAGAGTTTCACCGTGTTAGCCAGGATGGTCTCGATCTCCTGACCTTGTGATCCACCCATCTCGGCCTCCCAAGGTGCTGGGATTACAGGCGTGAGCCACCACGCCCGGCCAAAGCCAACATGGTTTCTAAAGGCAGATGAGAGAAGTACCTACCGTTTCTTGAGGCTGGCTTTACCAAGGACGTAACACATGTAAATTCTTCAAACAATACAGAAATGTATAGTAAAACGTGCCCCATATCCCATGACCCCTTATCTAAAAGTCATGATGTTAAAAGCTTTCAGGATATCCTTCTAGATATTTTCCATATATGTAGAGCCCTTCCTTTTAAAAAACACACATATACACACATATATATATATAAATATAAATGGGATTGTACTGCACACACTGTAATATACTTTGCTTTTACATTTAACCATAGTTCTAAACATCTTTCCAAAACATCATATATATACATTGACTTCTATCTGCATAGAATTCCATTGTACAGTAGATGTACCATAATTTATTTCACCAATTTCCTGTTAATAGATATTTGTTTCCAGAGTCTTGCTCTGGAAGTCTGGACAAAGATTGCTGCAACAGATTCCTTTGCACATCTATCTGTGTACCAATACCTTGGTAGATGTGATTCATAGAACTGGAGTTGCTAGGTTAAATCGTTACGTTAAGTATCTAAGTAGTGCTCCCTGCAGTTATGTTCCCAGCAACTGTGCCAAAGCTGCTTTTTAAACTCAGATGGAAACCACAATTGGACATTAACTTTATTTCTTATTCACTTATTACTTTTGTTATCTGGGTTTCTGTTCAGAGAAAGAATGACGTCTGACTTTTCAAAAGACAAATGAGAAGCAGGTGAGTGATCTGCTTCAGTATAATGCTTTCTTTTGTTTAAAGTGCATTATGGGCAAAAGTTCTGTCTTATTGCTGAAGAGATGCTAGTGATTATTCTTATTCAAGAATTCAAGATATAGGCAAACAGGAGGTCAAGGCTGCAGTGGTCTGTGATTGCACCACTGCACTCCAGCCTGGGCAACAGAGCGTGACGCTGTCAAAAAAAAAAAAGATATAGGCATATTAAGCTCTCAAGAAATGATGGAACTAGCTGAAAATCATTGGAGAGGAAGAATAGGGAATGCCACCAGGAATATAAAACCTGGTCTTCTAGATCCCAGGCTACAGAGAGGTTATTTCACCACAAATACAAAATGACTTTGAAAATAGAATTATATTCTAAATAGAATATAGGTAATAGAAAGATACCTTATGTAAAGACTGGAAGAAGGTCCACATTTAGGGCTCATCAATATACTGTGATCTCTGAGACCACCCAACCCTGTGCTTGACACTTCCCCTCTCAGAATCTTTTCAAAGCAGTCTCAGAGTATATGCAGCAGTAGTAGTGGTGATGACAGAGTTCTTTTTTTTTCTTTTTTTTCTCTTTATCCCCAATATCTAGCAAGCTGCTTGGATAAATGCTTAAAACAAGATGAAGATCTTTGTCCTGAATCTGTGCATCTGTGTACTCTTTTTGCATCTGCTCTGCTGATATTTTCATGCTCCCTTGACACCTGCCTGCTATTTTAGAAGAAGAGGTCTTTGTATCAAAGGAGGGGTAGGGGAGTCGGGCATTTCCTCTGCACTGGCGAAAGGGCTGTGGGGGAGCCTGAGCCCCAGCCTCACTTCAGGTGGCAGAGGCCTTGCTGCTGGTCTTTCTTGGAGAGGCTGTCTTAGAAGTAGGTAGCACCCTCTCCTGGGCTAAATGAAAACGATCTCTATTTGTCCTGAAATCATCTGGATAATAACAGGCATCTCCTTTTCTCTGGCAAGCTCTGCCCCATCACTGCCCCCTCCTGGCCCCTTCTATTTGTTTTTATTTGAATGCCACACTGGACCATTTACAAGTCCAAATGAGTCAGATTGGAGATTCTAAGTAAGACTGGTTGGGGAGCAGGAACTTATTTGAGTACTCACCGTGTGCAGGGCAGGGATGTGAATATAAAATGAAATAAAAGCTTGGAGTCAGTATAGAGAATATGAAGAATGAATGACTAAATGTTTATAAAATACTATTTAAACAATTCCCAACATGCTAGAGGAACTCTGCATATAGTAGAAATCGTATAGCGGTCAGGTGATATGTGCTACCTGGCAGTCTCTTCATGAAATGGCAGACGCTGAGAAAGGAGTTGTCCAAAGGAGGAGGGTAGAGCCTCAGCTCGCGAAGTCTCTGGAAAGAGATATACTGGAAGTTTCTTTTATTGAACAATTTAACAGAAAATTGCAAAATTAAAACCTTTAGGACTCTCCTACCACCACCTTCTACCCTCTTGTCTTTTCTTCACCAGTAATTTGTTTTTCTCAATGACATTTGCAGAAAATGAAGACATTTTAGTGATACCTTCTCCTTTCTACTCAGCATTCTGGTTTCTGCTTCATCTGAACATTTAGCCTAATACTTAATTGAACTCAATCTACATGCTACATATTGATGACCATGGCTGTTGTTCATTTTATCCCATAAGTCAAAGATTGTGTCTGTTTTGCTTGTTCAATTTTCAGTGTAACAATAATGAAAAATAATGGTAATAGCTGTCACTTAGTTTTTACCTGAAGCCAAGCACATAATCATTTACCATTCTTTCACCTGATGCTCACAGTTACCTGATAGGATAAGAGCTTTATTATCCCAGTTTTTACAGATGAGAAAATTAAGGTTCAAAGCTATTCAGTAACTTGCCCAAGTTACAGAGATGGGATCTGAGCTTGGAAGTCTAGCTCTAAAGACCTTGTTCCTGTCCACTGTGAATATTGTTCTGCTTAGCATTCACAAGTAATAGATGAACGTTCAGGAATTCAGTGACTAAGGAAAAATCATGTTTCCAGGTATAGTTCATTGCATAAAAATTAGTGTGACTTGAGACATCACAGAATTGAGCTAGGAGGGAAGTATAGCATTTCCAGTGTCTTCGGAGCAGTTTGTTAATAGAAGAGGTGTTGAGAGCTGGGTTGGCTTATTCCTAACAGAGCACAGAACACTGACCTCCAGGGACACAGCCAAGACTTACTGAATACTTACTATGTTCCAGGGCAGTGGGCTCAAAGCCCAGCATGTTTTTCTATTTAATCCTCACGACAACCTCACCTTACAGAGGAGGCTCAGAAAGGTGAAGCAACTTGCCCAAGGTCATCCAGCTAGTGGTTGGTGGAGTCAGGACACTTCATTGCTCTGCTGGACTCCTCTCAGGTGCCCCTGGGGAAACTTCAGATTGTCTTATAGGCCCCAGCTTCCCAAAGGATGCCCTCTGAATGGGGGGAGGGAGTTAGAGGGAGGATCAGGGTCTACCAGGAGTCTGCCAAAGGTGTGCGCTGGGAAATGCTCCTGGTCTGGAGGGTTTGAGGGAGCATGTCTGCTCCAGGAAAATCCAAATGGGCTTAAAAGAATCATGTCAAGGCCCACGATAAGACTGCAAATATGTTTGGAATCTAAGCCTGTAAAACCTGTAAAATGTGTCCTCTAGTTATCTTTGTTTTTTTTTTTTGAGACAAGATCTTACTCTGTCACCCAGGCTGGAGTGCAGTGGGGCAATCATGGCTCACTGAAGTCTCAACCTCCTAGGTTCAAGTGATCTTCCTGCTTCAGCCTCCCAAGTAGCTGGGACTACAGGCACTATGTCCAGCTATTTTTGTTGTTGTTGTTATTGTTTTGTAGAGACAGGGTCTTTGCTATGTTGCCCAAACTCCTGGACTCAAGTAATCCGTCCACTTTATCCTTCCAAAGTGCTGAGGTCACAGGCATGAGCCACCACTGCAGGCATAAGGCCTCTAGAAGGCCTAAGGCTTCTTTAGAAGTCAGAATGTGTCTTATAACTTTATAGTACCTAACTTTGCCGGCCACACCATAGGTACTTAATAGATACGAAGGAACAAGTGAATGAAACAATGAATGACAAGGAGAAGGCAGCCTATGTGTGGGTAGCAGTCTGCTTAGTAACCCTTTCCTCCAGATACACGTATAAAGTAATGGTTCTGGTTGCTCTTATGAAAAGTTTGTGAAATATGTTTTCAAGTTGGATTTGAGTGTGGGGCTCTAGAGACAGTGCCTGGGTTCAAATTCTTGCTCTGCCACCCCTAGTGATTGTCTGTGGCAAGTCAGTGAACCTATCCAGGCCCCTTGTTGTGAGTTGCTGGTGAAGCACCTGGCTAGAGGAAGCGCTTGGTAAATCCCAGCTATGCTAATCACAGTACCAAAGCCCAGTCCAGCTGGAGGCAGTGCATCCGCCGTGGTTTACAAAGGCACCAGGGAATTGTTTCCCTCAGCATGTGAGCGTAAAATTCTCAGTCCCAAGTTGAACCCAAATGTGCAGGAACAAACACCTGGCCCCAAATATAATTTCCTCCCGCAGCTCATTGCAGCCCCGAGGAAATCACCGGGGGAGGGCTCGGGAGTGCGGCGCGCAGCCCCATAATTTCCAGGGCCCTTCTCCTACACTGACACGTAATTGTCAGATTGTTTTATGAGAGCAGCTTCCTGCCCGCTTCCTGCCTGGCTTCCAAATGTGCTCATTCCCGAGGAAGCCTCACTTCTCCTTCTCGCCCTTAATCGCTCCTTTCCTGCCCGCCCCAGCCCCCAGGCTGGGCGATTTCCTAAATCACTCGGAATTGGCTTCCAGCGCCGGCGCCCCGGGTGGGCTCCTGGAGTGCGCGGGCCTGTGACCTGGAGGTCAGAGATGCCTCCGTCCTGTTTGATGTCTTGCCCTGGGGGCCTTCCCTCGCCCACCCCCTTTCCCCTTCCCTCCGGAGCTGATTTGGCTCCTGAAGTCAGGGAGAGATCATTCCCTGATCTGTTGCTCTTTGCTCTCCCTCCTGGGCTGGAGAGCAGGAGCCCTGCCTGGGTCCTCAGCCCACTCCCCTTCCCCACCCAAATGGGGCAATTCCAAATATTCCATCCTGAAGGAATTCCTTTTCCTTAGGACCATTTCCCTGTCTCTCCAAAAGCCAACTGTTAGGAGGAAGTGATAAGCCCTAACGCTTTTAGCTTAATTTTCCCCATTTGAAGAATTTCCGAGGAAGCATCATGGGGCTTTTTACATCTTAACTGTATATTTTATTACTAAAGAAATATGCAATCACGGTAAAAATTTCAAACAGATCGTTTCCAGACGGAACCACAGTTAACAGTATTTTGAGTATCCTTCCAGAAGTGTTCCATACACATACAAGCATATAAAAGTATATATATGTTTTTTCTTTGTTTTACACAAATGGGAGCATATTGGACATCTTGTTCTACAACTTGCTATTTTTTATTTAGCACACTTTGGATGTTTTCCATTTCAATAAATCTAGCTTTACTCATTAAAAAAATTGTTACATCGGGAGGCTAAGGCAGGAGAATCGCTTGAACCCGAGAGGTGGAGGTTGCAGTGAGCCAAGATCGGGCCATTGCACTCCAGCCTGGGTAACAAGAGCAAAACTCTGTCTCAAAAAAAAAAAAAAAAAAAAAAAGTTCGTGCCAGTGAAAACTCCAGTAAAAGTGTGTGGTTGCACGTACCATCACAAACACACATACAATCAAACTTTTTAACAGTCCTAAAAGAAATTTTATTATTATTTAAGGATGGGCTTCTAATCTTATTCCCAGATAATGACTGATTATTTTCTGTGATTCTTAGCTCATGAAAATTTGACCATTTTTCTATTATTTATCTGCATCTTACTGATTTGAAGATCTCTTCATCTAAATAGGAAAATAACGCTTTTCTGTCATAGATTTTATCAGTAGTTCCCAACTTTATCATTTGTTATTTAGGCTTGTTTATGATATATTTTTCCCAAATAATATTTTAAAAATTATTTAATATAATAGTGAATTTATCAATTCTTTCGTTTTTTGCTTCTGGACATGCTTAGAAACCCTTCCATAAGCCAAGTGTGGTAGTTCATGTACCTGTAATCCCAGCACTTTGGGAGGCTGAGGTGGGAGTACTGCTTGAGTCCAGGAGTTCGAGACCAACCTGGGCAACATAGTGAGACCTCATCTCCACAAAAATAAAATTTAAAAAATTAGCCAGGCATGGTGTTATGCACCTATGATCCCAGCTACTTGGGAGGCTGAGGTGGGAGGATTGCTTGAGCCCAGGAATTTGAGGCTGTGGTGAGCTGTGATTGTGCCACTGCACTCTAGCCTCGGCAACAGACTGAGACCTCAAGAAAGGAAGGAAGAAAAAAAAAGAGAAAAGAAAGAGAAAAGAAGCCTACCCATAAACTAAGCATTTTTGAAAAATAACCCACATTTTCCTTTGTATTTTTCACATTTAAATCTTTAAAATGTTGAGGGGAAAATAAATCATATAATACAGGTCAGACATTACTTCCCACCTCCCTTATCAGGTATTCTCATGCTGTTCATTAACTAATGTGTCTTTTCTTGGCAGTTTTAAAAAATAAAATGTCTTCATATAAGGAAAACACTTATTGTTTCATAATGATAGCTTTCCCAATACGTGAAGCTCTTTAGAGAAGAAAATAATTTGGTCCTTAGCAGCTTTAAAGATGCTGAGACCCATCTTCCAGAAAAAACAGGTTCGTTGCTAATATTTGACTAGTCTTAGTGAAATGAGTGGCCCATAAGATGGATTCTTAGTGGCTGTTTTCCCCTCATTCATTAGGCAAGCCCTCATTGCTACTGTGTAAAGTGGTCTATGGGATCACAGGAATGACCATGTCTAATTTTTGCCCTCAGGAAGTATATAATCAAACAGGAAAATGTCAGACCTTTATTTTCTGGAGGGGTCTGGCTGCGCATGTGTACGTGTGTGTGTGTGTGTATGTGTGTGTTTACTGTGGGTTCCTAGGGCTTTGAAAATGTAAAGAAAGGAGATTCCGATTTGTTTAGTTGATTATTTCAGGAAATACACTGTTGAATAGTTGAAAGTTGGAATAGAACGTCGGAAAGTATTGTAAGGAACATGCATTTTAGAAATGCATACTCTGTGTGAATATTCCTGTTTATTTTCATTTGTCAAAGAAGCAAAGTCCTTTTTGGGTACAGACCCCTCAGATTTAGAATTTCAGAGTCGGGAGATAGGAAGGAGACTAACTTGTTAGTTATTCCTGTATGTTGCTTATCATACCCATTTTACTGAATGAAAACATGAAAACTCCATGTCTTACCCACAGGTATTATTACCAAGCAGCAGAGGTAGAATTGTGTGCAACTTTCTCAACTCAAGAGTTGTGGTGGACCTTTTTAGTTGCCTACCCAGTAGCTACTCCCCCAACCCTTTCCTGGCTAAGAAAACTGATTTTGTATGAGGTGAGAGTGCCCAGCCTGAGGCAAGGATGCCACTGAATTCCCTTCCTAAATCTCCCTTTTACAGACTCTCTTTTGCAGCTAGGCGACTGTATTAGTTTGCCAGGGCTGTTACAACAAAATCCCAGATTGAGTGGCTTAAGCAACAGAAATTTATTTTCTGGGTTCTGGAGTCTAGAAGTCCAAGATCAAGGTGTCAGCAGGGTTGGTTTCTCATGAGGCTCTCTTTCTGGCTTGCAAATGGCTGTTTTCTTGCTACGTGCTCACATGGTCTTTCCTCTGTGCGTGCATGTCCCTGGTGTCTCTCTGTGTGTCCAAATTTCCTCTTTTTTTTTTTTCTTAAGACAGAGTTTCACTCTTGTCACCCAGGCTGGAGAGCAGTGGCATGATCT
The DNA here is from genome assembly GCF_028885655.2 of Pongo abelii. Classification (NCBI taxonomy): domain Eukaryota; kingdom Metazoa; phylum Chordata; class Mammalia; order Primates; family Hominidae; genus Pongo; species Pongo abelii. Next base: position 150,920,546 of record NC_071989.2, read on the forward strand.
CGGCTGACTATAACCTCCGCCTCCTGAGTTTAAGTGATTTTCCTGCCTCAGCCTCTCAAGTAGCTGGGATTATAGGTGCCTGCCACCACGCCTGGCTAATTTTTGTATTTTTAGTAGAGATGGGATTTCACCATGTTGGCCAGGCTGGTTTTGAACTCCTGACCTCAAGTGATCCACCCGCTTCATCCTCCCAAAGTGCTGGGATTACAGGCATGTGCTGCCATGCCCGGCCCCAAATTTCCTCTTCTTACAAGGATGCCAGTGAGATTGGATTAGGGCCCACCCTACTGGCTCCATTTTAACCTTTTTAATGGCTCTATCTCCAAACGGATTCACATTCTGAGATACTAGAGATTAGAGTTGATAAATTTATGGGGGACACCATTCAGACCATAACAGGGACCAAATCTAGTCCGGCCATTGAGACCTAAGGAGAAATCTACTGGGTGCTACTGTGCTGGATTTCCTTCTCAGATCAGTAGGCCCTTGTGAAGAGAAGGCTTTTGTCTCCCTGCCTGCCTCTCCTGCTTGGGACACTGACACCTGGAGCTGTGGCAGCTATCTTGTACTCATGAATTGAAAAGTATAAACACAAAAACCCTTTATGCCAGGTGTGGTTAAGCCGAAGAATGAATGGAAAGACCTGCAACCTTCACAAAATTGTTGAGTTGTTGAATGAATCTTCAGATTATGCATTTCCAGACTTCTTGTTAAGTAACAAATAAAAGTCTTTATAGGAGCTCTGTTCTTATTAGGTTTTCTGTTATAGCAGCTGAAAAACATGTCTAACTAATATGCAACTTCACTGCTTCTTCACTGAACTATACTGACTCCAGGGAGATCATGGCTGATCTGTCTTGTATTAATTTTAAAACACTAGGGCCAGGTGTGGTGTAATCCCAGCACTTTGGGAGGCTGAGATGGGAGGATCACTTGAGGCCAGGAGTTTGAGATCAGCCTGGGCAACATAGCAAGCAAGACCTTGTCTCTACAAAATAAAAAATAATTAGCTGGGTGTGGTGGCATATGCCTGTAGTCCCAGCTACTTGGAAGGCTGAGGTGAGAGGATCTCTTGAGCTCAGGAGGTCGAGGCTGCAGTGAGCTATGATCATGTCACTGCACTGCAGTCTGAGTGACAAAGTGAGAACCAGTCTCAATAAATAAATAAATAGGAAAAAGAAAAACACTGGGATGCTGGTTAAACTTCTCCAGCTTCCCTCAACTATTAAGGACCATCAGCCAAGAATTCACTCTAAACCTTCCTGAGCCCTTTTACCTTGTTCCTGCCAACTCCCCAGGTAGAGAGTTTCAGAAGTTTACTTCCTGCTAAGTGTGGCTTTTGTTTCCTTCTAAAATTACTCCTATAAAGTTCTCAGAACTATCGGGGTTCTCATAGTCCAGGATTTGATGGACAAATCTACATTCTGTCTATGCACAAACTCTGATTTTTATGGACCTTAAACTTACCTCTCCATACTCTGAACATTAGAACGAGAGGTTGGGTGTACCAGAAGGGATTTGATTTTCATTCTAGAGCCTTCTCTGCAGTTTTACTTTTCAATTATTACTTTTATTATTTGTATGTACTTGTATCATTTGTACAATGAGTACAAATTGCGATAACCCGTAAGGTAGAGGAGGGAGGAAAAACAGAGCCCATCAGTCTTCCTTTTTCGAAGTAAGTGCCCTGAGAGTTTTCCTGCTTCATTTGATGTTATTTTGTCTCTTTGAGTTAACTTTCAAGAATGTATTTCCTCCAGCTTGTAAAGGGAGAAACGGCAGAATGGTAGGTGCTAGGGTGGTGGCAAGTGAGAAACAATCTTTGGAGTTACTCTCTCTAGGTCTGAATTCGGCCTCAGCCTCCTTACCAGCTCTATGACCTTGGGCCCTACCCAGCCTCTCTAGGCTTCAGTTCCCTCATGTAAGACATGGAGATGTAATTAGTGCCCATGTCATAGAGTTGTTGAGAGGTCTCAATATCTAATGGTAGGCCAGTGTGTGGCTCAGAGCCTAGCCTATTATAAACACTTGCTAAGTAGCCATTGCTATTAGGTTTTTGTGCTGTGGCATCATCATAGACTTTATTTTTTCATATTTACAATTTTTTTTTTTTTTTTTGAGACAGAGTCTCACTCTGTCACCAGGTGGACTGTAGTGATGCAATCTCAGCTCACTGCAACCTCTGCCTCCTGGGTTCAAACAATTCTTCTGCCCCAGCCTCCCTAGTAGCTGGGATTACAGGCACCCGCCACCACGCCCAGCTAATTTTTTTGTATTTTTAGTAGAGACGGGTTTCACCATGTTGGCCAGGATGGTCTCGATCTTTTGACCTCGTGATCCGCCCGCCTTGGGCTCCCAAAGTGCTGGGATTGCAGGCGTGAGCCACCGCACTCAGCCTCATATTTGCATTTTTTGCTTTATATTTTGGCATAATTTTAGGGTCAGAGAAATAGTACAAAGAGGGTACAGAGAATTTTCATATACTGCCGACTCAGTTTCCCCCATTGTTAACATTTTGCATTGCCATGGTACATTTGTCAAAACTAAGAAACCAAGAGACATTGGTACATTACTATGAACTAAACTCTAGGATGCAATCCAGGGCACCACACTGCACTTAGCTGTCATGTCTCCCCAGGCTCCTCTGTTCTGAGAGTTGCCTAGTTTTCCCGTTTTTCATGACCTTAACAGTCTTAAGAAGTGAGTCCTGGACTCTTGAGTAGAAGCCAAAAAATCCACGCTACTTCCCCCAGCCCAAATCTTTTCTTTTCCAGAGACTTCTGAGCCCACACAAAAGAGCAGAGAGCATTAGTCAAAGGAAATGAACTGTGTCTTTTTTTTTTTTTGAGACGGAGTTTTGCTCTTGTTGCCCAGGCTGGAGTGCAATGGCTCAACCTCAGCTCACTGCAACCTCCGCCTCCCGGGTTCAAGCGATTCTCCTGCCTTAGCCTCCCGAGTAGCTGGGACTACAGGCATGCACCACCATGCCTGGCTGATTTTGTATTTTTTTTAGTAGAGACAGGGTTTCTCCGTGTTGGTCAGGCTGGTCTCAAACTCCCGACTTCAGGTGATCCACCCACCTTTGCCTCCCAAAGTGTTGGGATTACAGGCGTGAGCCACCACGCCTGGCCTGAACTGTGTTTTCTAAAGAATAAACCCTCTAAACAACTCTATGGCATGGATACTAATTTCATCCCCATGTCTTAGATGAGAGAACTAAAGCTGAGAGAGGTTAAGGTAGTTTCCCCTCTGAGGGTGTACTCTGCCTTTGGAGGAGACCCTTTTAGATGACTCCATTCGCAAATGGAACTTGTCCAAGGAGGATAATGTGAGGACCAAGGGAAAGTTCTCATTGGCCCTCCAAAGTCTCACTGAAAAATCACCTTGTGAAAAGCAGGTTAATTGGAGAAAAGACATACAAATGTACTTAACACGTATATACAAGAGCCTTCAGAATGAAGATACAATGACACAGGTGAAATTGTCTATTTTTATGGTTAGATTCAACAAAGTATAGGCAGTTGGGTAGAAATATGACTGGACGAAACAGGTATGCTGTAATGGTAATACACTAAGTGGGGAACCCCAGCCAGGCCTGTCTGTCTAGATTGTTCTGGGCCTCTCTGTACTTGTGTTCCTTCCTTCTGGGTGTGAAGCAGGACCTTTTCTGGAATGTGGGTCTTTTGGCCTGCAGTCAAACAAGGTAGGTCAGACCTTTTTTTTTTTTTTTTTTTTTTTTTAAGAGACAGAGTCTCAGTCTGTTGCCCAGGCTGGAGTGCAGTGGCGCGATCTTGGCTCACTGCAAGCTCCACCTCCTGGGTTCATGCCATTCTCCTGCCTCTGCCTCCCAAGTAGGATATGGTCCATAGCCTACCACAGGCGCCTGCCACCACGCCCGGCTAATTTTTTTTAGTAGAGATGGGGTTTCACTGTGTTAGCCAGGATGGTCTCGGTCTCCTGACCGCGTGATCTGCCCACCTCGGCCTCCCAAAGTGCTGGGATTACAGGCATGAGCCACCATGCCTGGCCTTTTTTTTCTTTTTCTTTTTTTTTGAGATGGAATCTTACTCTGTCACACAGGCTGGAGTGCAGTGGTGCGATCTCAGCTCACTGCAACTTCTGCCTCCTGGGTTCAAACAATTGTCCTGACTCAGCCTCCGGAGTAGCTGGGATTATAGGTGTGTGCCACCATGCCCAGCTAATTTTTTTATTTTCAGTAGAGACGGGGTTTTGCCATGTTAGCCAGGCTAGTCTCAAGCTCCTGACCTCAAGCCTCCACCCGCCTCAGCCTCCCGAAGTGCTGGGATTACAGGTGTGAGCCACTGCACCAGGCCAGAAGATTTCTTTTTAATGGCCAGTTTTTGACACAGAAAGGCAGAGTAAAAGTTAGCCTAATATTTTTAGGTTTTATGGCTGGCTTTGGGGAAAAGGGGTTCTGGTTTTTACGACCCACCTTGGGGAAGAGGGATCCTAGTTTCCATGCCTTACCCCAGGGAGAATGGAACTGAGAGACAGGAAGGCAAGGAAGGTCAGAGAAATACTTTTGCTTCTGAGGCTGTTTCTTGGGCCTTCATTTTGGGATCTTGGTTTCTGAGCCCCAACAATGGAATGGGGATTTATGGGCAAAGTAGAATGTCCTGGGGAAACTTGGATGTATTTGTGGTAAGCCTGGGGACGGCTGACTCTTGCTTCTCATTTCTGTTGGGCACTGGAGGACATCAGAGGCTCTCCTGGTCAACCGTCATCAGGAACACCCCTCCTTGGACCATGCTGGATAGCCCTATGATTACCCCTTCAAGGGATATGGTCCATAGCCCTACGGTTACCCCTTCGAGTTCCAGGTGTATGCAGGGAGAGGAGGAGAATGCATCACTAAATGAAGAAGAAACTCTTCAGTTAAACTGATCCACAGTTGCACACTAATACCTTCAGGGGCTTCAGACTTGTCCATTCATGGTCAAGTTCAGTCAGCCCCGAAGGACATCTGAGGCCCATTAAGTCCAGATTTACATTCTTCTCCAGCAAATGGCAGTACTTCAGAAAGTTTGTTTATTTAACTTAAAGTGCAATTAAAAAAAAAAAAAATTAGCCCCTAGAGTACAGGAGTTTATGGGACTTAGTGCCCCTCTTTCTGGGGTAGTATAAACAAAACGGCAAGGGCAAAGCCTATAGGGTTCTTCCTCTCTTCCCATGGATGCCTAGTCTTTTTTTTTGTTTATAATATTATTGGTGAAACTTACATGTGGGAAGGAAAAAAGATTGTTTTGTTTTCTCTTGAGCAGAGTTGTTTGTGTTCATATATCATATATATATCTGGCTAGTTTTGGAAAACCTAATTTCTTATCACTTTTCAACTGACTTTATTGCTCCTACTTCAAGTTGCAAATTTAATTTTACTGACCATAATATGTGAAGTTTGGGGAAAAATCTTGGATGTGGTAGAACTAAAGAATCTAAAACTGTTCTTTGTGCAAATGTCAGGGGAGGGGGCCAGAGGGCTGTGCCTGAACAGTTCTCCTCCTTAAGGCTTCATTTAGCCTGCAGGGTTGACTGATCCTAGCAGAGCTTTTAAGCTCTTTGCCACTTTGGGGTGGAGTAGGGATCAAGACAGAGGGCATGGCCAAGGACGGCTGGGAAGACTAGTCAGAGGAGAAGAGAGATGACTTATAAATAACAAATTATGATTATAGTTTTCTAAAAAGATGCAGGTCTTAGTATTAAACTTCTTGAAATGCTGCACAACTGTCAGTCATTGATGTGAAAAATTTATAGAAAAAGTCAATGCTTGGCTGGGCACGGTGGCTCAAGCCAGTAATCCCAGCACTTTGGGAGGCCGAGGCAGGCAGATCACCCAAGGTCGGGAGTTTGAGACAAGCCTGACCACCGTGGTGAAACCCCGTCTCTACTAAAAATACAAAAAATTAGCCGGGTGCGGTGGCGCATGTCCATAATCCCAGCTACTCGGGAGGCTGAGGCAGGAAGAATCGCTTGAACCCGGGAGGCGGAGGTTGTGGTGAGCCGAGATCATGCCATTGCACTCCAGCCTGGCAGCCTGGCCGACAAGAGCGAAACTCTGTCAAAAAAAAAAAAAAGTAAATGCTTGACTAAAGATCTTTTTTTTTTTCTCTCAACATATTAATAGGTCAACTTCAATATGAACAATTTTTCAAGGATTATCAGACTCTGGGTTATACTAGAGTTACATGGCATTAAATATTGATAGAAATAAGTGGGCCCTGGTAGAAGTTTGGGTTTTTGTTGCAGTTAGAGTCATGGTTATGGAATTTGGTTTTCCTGGAACCAAAAGTTCTTTGTTAAAATGCACATCCCTAAGAGATTCTAATTCTCACTGAAAGTTATTCTTGGGAATACATGGAGAAGTGTCTAGTTCTCATTTCAGGGGAGAGAGACCCAGATTGAGAGCCTTGTCGTGAAGTCCTATAGTTAAAGGTCCTGAAGGATGAGCCCCGGTAGCTCTTGGAACAAACAGTCTCAAGGCAAGTGAGGTGTGCAGATTTCATGCCAGGCCCTGGTGTAAAAGTGGTCAGCCTGGAGGTGGCCATCACTGACTTACTTCTCACACAGTCTTGTTTTCATGCTGCTTCCTCTAAGGTCTTTCATCCTGATTCTAACACCCATCATGACCACATGCTATCTCTGGGAGTCACGGAAAGGCACCACTTTTAAGAGAATGTGCCATGGGAGAGCAAGGGTGGCTCCACATCCTACCGCACTCTTGGTTTGAGTCTGTTTCCATAATGAGCCTGTTTCATGAGTCAAGAATATTCCATTAACCAAATGGATGCAGCTGCCAACAAGAATGTTCCAAAGAAAATAAATGAAAACGTGTCTACTTTGCACTGTTTTGATGGGCAACTTCTTTTTTAAATCCTGGTGCCTGATCTGTCTCTTCTCAGGTTGTAGTTTATTAGAAAAAAAACTTATACTGAGAGGCCTAGGAATGTTTTCCTGCAGTGATAACTCACAGCTCAAATTTTACAGTGCTTTACACTCTCTCTCCTCAGTGCTCAAGGCGCTGCCTGGTAAGAAGCTAAACATTTAAGGAGGCACATTAACTCTTTGGAGCCATTGGCTTGCAAATCTAAACACTGAATGCAATCACAAGACAATATTATTTTTATTTTAAAATATCTATTGAGATGACCTCCTATAAATGCGCTTTTATCATTGTAAGTGACAAGTCCATGTCAAGTGAATTTGAAAAGTGAGGAGAACTCTAGTAACATCAAATGACCAATGTCAGTCTTTTCCTCCACATTAGCAAATGTGGAGTTCTTTTGGTAGAAACTGAGGACTTGGCCTGTCATAAGTCTGACTTTCAGCTGGCTCGTCTGTTCTGGGCCTCACGGACCAAAATCAAGGTGCTGGCAGGACCAAGTTCCTTTTCTGGAGGCTCAGAGGAAGAATCCACTTCCAAGCTCATTCAGGCCGTTGGCAGAATTCAGTTCCTTGTGGCTGCAGGACTGAGGCCCCCATTTCTTTGCTGGCTGTCTTCTGGGAGCTGTGCTTAGCTCTTCATGGCTTCTCATGAGAAAGCCTTGCCAAGAAAAACAACAGGCTGTTAGAACCTGAAGAAAGGACCTTAACCCTTGTAAGCCTTGATGCCTGAGCCCTTGGAAGCCATCTAGAGCCATCAGGCACATGGATTTTTATTGCACTGTCTCTTCTGGTTAGTTACTAGGTATTCAGGGTTCTCATAGTTTGGATTAATTGTTTTCTGCTGTTCTCACCATTGCCCCCTTTCCCAAGACTCCTCTCTGACAACTTGCCGAGAATCCTTGGTGTAGGAAATGTTTCCATCTGGGTGACTGGAGCTCTTTGGGCCAACTCCACCGAATACTGTGGCCTTTTAAGGATTAGGGCCCCCATTAGACAAGCTTGGTTTCAGACTTTTTATAAAAAAATCAACTTTGGCCAGGCGCGGTGGCTCACACCTGTAATCCCAGCACTCTGGGAGGCCGAGGTGGGTGGATCACGAGGTCAGGAGATCAAGAACATCCTGGCTAACACGGTGAAACCTTGTCTCTACTAAAAATACAAAAAATTAGCCAGGTGTGGTGGTGGGTGCCTGTAATCCCAGCTACTTGGGAGGCTGAGGCAGGAGAATCACTTGAACCCGGGAGGCGGAGGTTGCAGTGAGCCAAGATCGTGCCACTGCACTCTAGCCTAGGTGACAGAGTGAGACTCTGTCTCAAAAAAAAAAAAAAAAAAATCAATTTTATTGAGCTGTAGTCTAGTACCATAAAATGCACCCATTTAAAGTTCCATAATGGTGTGATTTGAAAAAGTTATACATCCAGGCCAGGTGCGGTGGCTCATGCCTGTAATCCCAGCACTTGGGGAGGCCAAGGCGGGTTGATCACGAGGTCAGGAGTTTGAGACCAGCCTAACCAACATGATGAAACCCCATCTCTACTAAAAATACAAAAATTAGCTGGATGCGGTGGCACACGCCTGTAATCCCAGCTACTCGGGAGGCTGAGGCAGGAAAATCGCTTGAACCCAGGAGGCAGACATTGTAGTGAGCCAAGATCTCGCCACGGCACTCCAGCCTGGGCGACAACAGAGGGAGACTCTGTCCCAAAAAAAAAAAAAAAGAAAGAAAAGAAAAAGTTATATATCCAGGACAACCACCATGATCAAGATGTACATTTCCATTACCCCCAAAAGTTTCCTTGGGCCCCCTCCCTGTCAGTCCTCACTGCCCATTTCTCCCCATAGTTACCCCCTGGCAATCACTGAACTGCTGTCATTTGATTTGTCTTTTCTACATTTTGATATAAATGGAGTCATATATATCTATATGTCTATGTCTATACACATGTATTTTTTTGTCTGATTTCTTTTACTCCATGTAATTTTTTTTTTTTTTTTTTTTTTTGAGAGGGAGTCTCACTCTGTCACCCAGGCTGGAGTGCAGTGGTGCAATCTTGGCTCACTGAAACCTCTGCCTCCCGGGTTCAAGTGATTCTCCTGCCTCAGCCTCCAGAGTAGCTGGGATTACAGGTGCCTGCCACCACGCCTGGCTAATTTTTATATTTTGGCAGAGACAGAGTTTCACTATGTTGACTGGGCTTGTCTGGAGCCCCTGACCTCAAGTGATCCACCCACCTTGACCTCCCAAAGTGCTGGGATTACAGGTGTGAGCCACCGTGCCTGGCCAATGTAATGTTTTTAAGTTTCATCCATGTTGTTATAGGGATCAGTAGTTGGTTCCTCTTTATTGCTGAGTAGTTTTCTGTTATGTGAATATATCACAACTATCCTTTTTCTTTATTTCTAGAATAAATTTGCTAATGTTTTGTTAGGGATTTTTGCATCTATGTTCATAAAGGATATTGGTTTGTAGTTTTCTTTTAATGTCTTTGTCTGGTTTTGGTATCAGGGTAATACTGGCCACATAAGTTGAGTTGGGAAGTACTTTGGGTGTTTATTTCCAGGTGGTTTTTCTTGGCCATCTGTTGGGCACTACTGCCCCAAGAGGCCCAGAGATGTCCTTCAAAGAGCTTTTTTATAGGTCCAGGGAGGGTGTAGAAGCCCCTGGCACTGCTCTCAATGTTTTGTGGCTTAGCAGCTGTTCGCCGTTTCTGTTCGGTGTATGGTGTGCCAATAGGGCGCAGACATCCAAACACTGTACATGGAAACTCCAAAACCCTGACCTATTGCAGCCACCCTCTCAAATCTGGCTGCTTCTGCTTTTTTGGCACAAGACAGTGGCCTCCATCCTTCCCTCTGGGATGATCCAATGAAACCCCCCTAAACTAAAAAATATAGTTTACTTTTTTTTTTTTTTTTTTGGGACGGAGTCTTCCTCTGTCACCCAGACCAGAGTGCAGTGGTGCGATCTCGGCTCACTGCAACCTCCGCTGCCCGGGTTCAAGTGATTCTCCTGCCTCAGCCTCCCAAGTAGCTGGGACTACAGGTGCATGCCACCACACCCAGCTAATTTTTTTGTATTTTTAGTAGAGATGGGGTTTCACCATGTTAGCCAGGATGGTCTTGATTTCCTGACCTCATGATCCGCCCGCCTCTGCCTCCCAGAGTGCTGGGATTACAGGCGTGAGCCACCACCCCCTGCCAAAATATAGTTTACTTCTAAGAGAAGGGGTGACGGAGAGGGAAGGGAAGGAGAGAGGTTGGTGAGAGGGATAGGGTGCTCAGATCTTTAAAAACAAATTCAGACCTTGCCTGAGAGTGGAATGGGGAAAGGAGACAATTTCATGTTCCCTGGTAAGTGCCCAGAAGCAGGAGTTCAAGAAAAAAAGTTAGGTTTTGCCTTAAACACCCTCTGTAAGGCAAACCCAGGAAACTTTAGATCCGTATATAAACTTCTAGAAAAGGAATCTTACACATCATATAATGTCCTCCTCAACCATTTATCTTTTACAAATGTGGAGACTGTCCCTCATCTCCACCCATTACAGATAGCCAAAGATGCTTGAAAACCACTATTTTATGAGGTTTTGGGGGCCTCAGGCAAATAAAATTCCTGCTGATCTAGGCTGATTCCCCAGCTATCCTGAGTTGGCATGCAGATCAGGCTCTAGGAGTTCTGGCTTGCAAAATCAGGACAAAGAACACATTATAATGACTTCCAGCCTGGGATGGAGTCTACTGCAGCATCATGCAAGGTAAAGTCCCATGATCTTCAAGGGCCTTTATTGCTGGTGTTTTGGGCTAAACATTACAGCAAGAACAACCATCATCAACACATAGACTCTAATTTGTATTGTGTGAGTGTGTGTCTGTGTACACACATATACAGCTATTGTTATTATATGATCAAGGCATTAGTACATCAAAAATGGACTATTCAACATTTGGAGAGCCCACTTCCCTATGTTGTTTGGGATAGTCACCATAGATTTCCAAGGGGCTGGAACAAGTTACTTGAGCCACGGCCGTTTACAGAGACCTGAGGATGTCAGTCCCCATTACCAGATAACCTCACTGCAAACCAGGTATGTTGCTTAGATGGGAAACTGGAACTGAGTGGAAGATTTGCAAAGAAAAAGGGTCTGCGCCAGGAGCAGTGGCTCACGCTTGTAATTCCAGAACTTTGGGAAGCTGAGGTGGGTGGATCACTTGAGGTCAAGAGTTCGAGACTAACCTGGCCAACACTGTGAAACTCCATCTCTACTAAAAATACAAAAATTAGCTGGGTATGGTGGTGGGCACCTGTAATCCCAGCTACTCGGGAGGCTGAGGCAGGAGCATCTCTTGAACCCGGGAGGCGGAGGTTGCAGTGAGCCGAGATCAAGCCATTGCACTCCAGCCTGGGAGACAAGAGCGAAACTCCATCTCAAAAAAACAAAAAGGGTCTGCTTTGTTAGAGGAGCTGGGGTTTGACCTTGAATACAGCAAGATATTTGAATAATTGAGGAGCCAAGGAAACAAGGCAGTGGTGGGAGACTGTGTAGTAGGGAGACAAGTAGGGGTACCCCTCAGGGTGGAGGGACGCAGTCAAGACCTTGTTTGAGTGGCTGCTTGAGAGAGTGAAAAGGACCTAAGACAGGCTGTGAAGTCACCAAGTTCAGGTTCAGCCTCTGCCACAAAATAGTTTTGTGTCCTTGGGCCCATCACTTACTCTCTCGAGACCTTAGTCTCCCTGTTTATAAAAAGAGAGGTTGGTGATTGCTCGTTCCCTGCTGCTGCTGCTGAGTCATGTGAAGGCTCAGGTGTGGCCTTGATTTGGCTTCAGTCGTGACCCACCGCCAAGGCCCAGGAAGCCACTGCTGCAGGAAGTGTCCTGGACGTTAACACTGCTTTACAAGAAGTGCTGACCGCCCTCATCCATGATGGCCCAGCATAAGGATTTACAAAGTTGCCAGAGCCTTAGATGAGAGCCAAGCCCATCTCTGTGAGCCTGCATGATGAGCCCACCTCTGTCAAATCAGGGGAGGCCCTTTGTGCTGAACTCCAGGTCAACAGACTTAAGGGAGGGTGATGACAGAAGAAGCCAAGGGGACAGGTAGGTGGCCCCTGTAAAATTGACAGAGAGGGAAGACCCTGTACAGCGGTCAGTTGTGTTGTGTCATAGTTAAGAACTGTGGCAAAGAATCTCAGGTGGAGGATGTTATTGAAGAGTACTTCAAATGCAGAAATGAACAAACAAGCTGGGGATGGTGGCTCATGCCTGTAATCCCAGCGCTTTGGGAGGCTGAGGTGGGAGGACCACTTGAGCCCAGGAGGTTGAGGCTGCAGTGAGCTGTGTTCGCATCATTGCACTCCAGCCACCCTGTCTAAAAAAAGAAAAAGAAAAAGAAGGTGGAGGAGGGGAAGGGAGAGGAGGGAGGAGAAGAAGAAATGAATAAATAAAAAATTTGGCTTGCAGAAAAAAAAAAGAGATTGGTGATTAAATTATGTCTAGGTTTTTAAGTCCTAGAACTGTGTGAGGAAATAACTGTGCTTTATTTTTGTTTGCTTGTTTGTTTTATAATATTCTGTATAAAATTACCAGCTGGTCTGAGACATTAGAAGCAGAAACAGAGAAAGGGAATTTTGTCAATGCTTCAGCTAGAGACAAGGTCAGACACAGCTGAAGGACCTTAAAGCAGAGAGCAGAAAGTCAGGGGACAAGCATCTGACACTGCCGATCATTCATTCCTTCCAGAAGATTGTGCTCTCTTTCTTTAGAAAACTTTGAGTTTGATTTAACGACATAATGCCTTTGTTAAAGGGAGCTTCATACATCCCGAGATCCTGAAGACCTAAGCAAACTCTACATACTTTCCTAACTTTCTTCACGTTGTAAACAATGAGGTAGGTCTTTATAAACAATTATAGCGAGCGTACGTATTGAAAGCTCTCGAAGTCCATAGTGCATTGTTTGATCAGCCTCCCCAGCTTTCACACAATCAGTTCCTGTCTTCTGGAAATGGCTCCGCATCACTCCAGCCTCACCTGCCCATACCCATCTCCCCAGCCTTAGGGGCCAGAAGGTACATTTATACAACATCATCACCTCTAGCTTCCTTGCTGGAAATATGCTCATTTTGAGACCGAGAAAACATCAAAGGAAATGTTTTGGAATGATGTTTGCTATGGAGCTCAGAATTTTCATGAGCAAATACAGGAAGAATAGATTTGGGACTGAGGAAGGGAAAGCAGATGACTCTCAGGGTGTTTGTGGATTATCCACATGTCAATGACCAGCAGGCAGTTAAACATACTGACCTGTAGCTCCCAAAAGAAAAGAAGCTGCAGACATAGATTGAGAGCTACCAGGAAACAGGCTCTCCTTGAAGGGATGAGAACAGCTGTAGTTCCCCAAGGAGAGTGGAAGAGGCCAAGAACAGACCCTTATATGAAAGAAGAGGAGAAAAAGCCAGCCAAAAAGGATTGCAAAAGGTGAGGGGAGCTGTGGGTCTGAGGAGACAGCCTGTGGCTCATATGGGTGCCCTCTGTGTTTCACAAACCACTGGTTTTCAGTATTTTTTGTCTAGGATGTCAACATTTGCAGATACATTCATGTTCCTGCTTGTCTAGTGATCTGTCCACATGCACCATTAATTCCTAACTGGGTGAGATAAAATATCTGGACTTGTGTCTGCCATTCCGTTCCGATTGCAAAGGTATCTGTTACAACTTTTTGGAAAAGATCCAAGTGACCGGGTAGAAATGTCATAGCCCTGCTAACTTATTGTATGCCAAAAACAGATAAGAATTATAATCTATCTTTTGGTTTCTTGATTTCTTATTTTGATGGAAAAAATGGGCTCTGTAACTTCCTTCTTGCTGGGAGCCAACAAAGGAAGACAGGCTGGTACTGGCGGGTCAGTGAGAGCATCACAGATTCAGGTCCAGTTTTGGGTCTTGTCCCACCACTTGGGGCTATCTCCTTCAAGTACTACCAATTTTTCACCAGGAATGAGATAGAGTAAGAATCATGGTTGCTTGAATATAACCTAGTTTCTTCCTCTCATTTCCGTGATACCGGAGTCAAAAACATAGAAATACCGGTTTCGTTGTGTGAATATTGTTGTGTTTCAGTTCACCAGTTATGGAAAATAAATGGACATGGCTGCAGTTTGAACTACATCCCTGAGGTTTATTTATGTATTTAAAACATAAGTTTAGTTTTGCAGTTGAGTGAAAAAAGGAATACTTGGGCTAAGTTCAAAATTCACAAAAAGTACAACTTTTGGTTTACAGTATGGGTTAAACCCCTAGCTATTTATTCTTAGCTGTCTGTTTCAGAGAGAAGTTGAGAAAACATCTTCCCCTTTACTAGAAAGGCCTATGGAAAATGGGTTACTTAATATTCCTCCTCTATTTTTCTCTGGGTAAAGGTGCATATTCCTAAATTTAGCAAAGTTTAAGTAGATCTTCCTCCCCTTTTCACATCCTTCCTGTTTTGTTCACGATCTGGGGGATTGGAGGAAGTATTTTTTTTTTAAGTAGTGTTGCTATTTCTCTTTCTGCTTGAGCATTAAGGATAGATCCTATGTAGTAATTCCTGAGCATCCTGCCCTCAACAGACGACCAGTGATGAGGTTAATGAGGTGTTGGAAGATGGCAAAACCAACCCCAGTGTTAGGCTTTCCAGCTTTTTAATTAGGAGTCCTGATGAATGGCTTGCTTGTAAAATACTCTTTCACTGGGTGACACCCCAACCCAGATAGGAGAGATGAGGAAGCGCATGGTGAGATAAAACAGGGCACTCAGTCCTCTGCTTTCTCCCAAGTTTGTCCAGCTCACATCCAGGGCCTGTAGCTGTCTGTAGCTGCCATAAATAATGTCCCAGGGGCTTCCAGAGGCTTCCAAAGGCCAGAGCTGCCAGTGCAGCATGAATTATCACAGAAATATGAGATAGCTGGGAGTTTTCTCTCAGCATTTTTCTCCTGCAGGCCACTGGGCTGGATCCAGGGTCTCCCACAGTTTTTTGTGTGTGTTTGTTAGATGGAGCCTATATGGGCTGTTGTGGAACTGGGTACTTCCAGGTACTCACAGTCATGAAACCAGAAGGTTTTCAGGGGCTATCCTTATTAAACAACCTAGGAGACTTGTACTTTGAGAACATGCCAGTGTTACACCTCAGTGGAAAGGTTCCGAGCACTGCCCTCATTGTGCCGTGACTGACGTGTGTTCCAGTATTTTCCAGGACTCTGTGGACATTATCACTGGGACACAGCCACGTTTCTTTTTCTCAAGTGAAAGAAGTTTTGTCCAGGAAAGACATCAAGGCTGAAAAGACAAACAGTGTGGCTCTGTGTGGGTGGATGAGGTGCAGGGAAAGAATCTCTTCTAGGAATAGAAATATAAACCCTTTATTGTAATTTTACAAGTTGTATTTCCCCCCAGACTGATCTTTGGACAATTTTAAGAGATTAAGAAACCCACAGATACTATACTCAATATCTGGGTGACGGATTCATTTGTACTCCAAATGTCAGCATCATGCGATACACCTTTGTAACATGTCTGTACATGTACCCCTTGATTCTAAAATAAAAGTAGAAAAAAGAAAAAAGAAACAGGAAATCAGAGTTGTAAGAGCAGTGATAGCAATTGGTGCCATTTCTCCTTCTACCCCACTTTAAAAAAATAACTTGGCCGGGCAAAGTGGCTCATGCCTCTAATCCCAGCACTTTGGGAGGCTGAGGTGGGCAGATCACCTGAGGTCAGGAGTTCGTGACCAGCCTGGCCAACATGGTGAAACCCCGTCTCTACTAAAAATACAAAAATTAGCCTGGCATGGTGGCATGCACCTATAATCTCAGCTACTTTGAGGCAGGAGAATTGCTCAAACCCAGGAGGTAGAGGTTGCGGTGAGCTGAGGACGCGCCACTGCACTCCAGCCTGGGTGACAGTGCGAGACTCTGTCTCAGAAAAACAAAAACTTGATTTTTAAAAAATTTGGTGACTCATTCTATGAATTTTAACATTTGTGTAGATTCTTGTCACCACCACCATAATCAGGGTTCAGAACAGTTCCATCACCCGCCCCCACTAAGCTCCCTTGTGCTGTCTCTTTATAAGCATATGCTTCCCTGACCCCTAACCCCTGCCAAACCGCTCATCAGTTCTCTGTCCCTATAGTTTGTCTTCTCGAGAATGTCATATACGTGGAATCCTACAGCTTGTCACCTTTTTGAGATGGGCTTCTTTGACTCACCAAAATGCCTTTGGGAACAATCCAAGTTGTTGTGTATATCAATAGTTGGTTCCATTTTATTTCAACATATGGATGTACCACCATTTGTTTATTCATTCACTTGTTGAAGGACATTTGAGTTGTTTCCAGTGATTCAAGTCCTTTATTTTTTTTTAGATTGTGCTGAAACATATAACATATAATTATCCCCTTTAGCTATCTTGAAACGTACAAATCAGTACCTGGTATTAATTACGCTCACACTGTTGTGCAACCATCACTACTATCTGTTTCCAAAACGTTTCCATCACCCCACATAGAAACTGTGTAACCATTAAGCAATAACTCTCCATTTCCCCCAGCTCCTGGCAATTCTGATCTACTTTTTATCTCTATGAATTTGCCTATTCTAGATATTCTCATATAAATGAAATCATACAATACTCGGCCCTTCGTGTCTGGGTTTTTTCACTTAGCATAGCGTTTTTAAGGTTCATCCATGTTGTAGCACGTAACAATGCTTCATTCCTTTTTATGGCTGAGTACTATTCCATTACATGTATATAAGACATTTTCTTTTTTTTTTGAGACGGAGTCTCGCTCTGTCACCCAGGCTGGACTGCAGTGGTGTGATCTTGGCTCACTGCAACCTCTGCCTCCTGGGTTCACGCCATTCTCCTGCCTCAGCCTCCCGAGTAGCTGGGACTACAGGCGCCCGCCACCTCGCCCGGCTAATTTTTTTTGTATTTTTAGTAGAGACGGGGTTTCACCGTGTTGGCCACGATGGTCTCAATCTCCTGATCTCGTGATCCGCCCCCCTCGGCCTCCCAAAGTGCTGGGATTACAGGCGTGAGCCACCGCGCCCGGCCTAACACATTTTCTTTATCCACTCATGTAGGGGACACTTGGGTTATTTATACTGTTTGGTTATTGTGAATAATGTTGCTATTCACATTGGCATACAAGTATTTCTTTGTGTCTCTGCTTTTAATTTTTTTTTTTTTTTTTGAGATAGGATGTCACTCTGTCGCCCCAGCTAGAGTGCAGTGGCATGATCTCAGTTCACTGCAGCCTCAACCTCCCCAGCTCAAGTGATTCTTCCACCTTAGCCTCCAGAGTACAGGCACACACCACCACACCTGGCTAATTTTTTCTTTTTTTTTTTGGGTATTATTTTTTAGAGATGGGTTTTCACCATGTTGCCTAGGCTGGTCTTCAATTCCTGGGTTCAAGTGATCCACCCGCCTCGGCTTCCCAAAATGCTGGGATTACAGGTGTGAGCCACTGTGCCTGGACTTTTTTTTTTTTTGAGACAGGGTCTGGCTCTGTCACCCACGCTGTAGTGCAGTGATGTGATCTTGGCTTACTGCAACCTCAGCTTCCTGGGCTCACCTGCTTTTCATTCTTTTGCCACCCCTACTTTTTAATTTAAATTGGCAGGGGAAGGAAGATTTTAGTTCTAAGAATCTGATACTTTGTATGAATCTAGTAATTGTTCTTTGTATTTTGTAAGCCTAAAGGATTTTAGGAATTCTACCCATTTTTTTTTGCCATTAATGTCTCTTGTGTCCTGAGAGGATGAAGACGGTAGTCAGAATTTGGTTATGGGAAAAGGGGACTCGTGGAAGTGGCCCAGGGCCCATCGGGGGAGCCAGCCTCTGTTTGTGTGCCCTGTCTCAGGTTGTGGTGTAATCGTTTGCTTGGGTCTGGAAGTAGTCTTTGATAGCATCTCATGTGATCGACTTTGTCTGGCCCTTGCTTCATTTCTCCACAGGGTTTGCCAGGCCATTAGGAGAAGACTTAAGGAGATAGGGGCCAAAAGTACCATGTGGGAAGAAGCTTTCACACTCTGCAGGATCTGTTTTTATTTGTAAGATGTGTCTGAACCTACCCAGACTCAGAGCTCAGCTAATTCCACACTCATTTAGAATGATTGGTAGTAGGGCCAGTCTGAACTGTAAAATGTTTGAGAAATAGATTATGATTACCTTCAAGGATGCACCTTTGTGACAAAGAACTGAATAGACTTTCTTTAATTAAGAGATAGCTATAATTTATATTTGAGTAGCTTCATTTGTATACGGTAGGGGCTAAAGTCGTTAAAAAGCAGTGGTATTTTTAAGTAGTGCAGTTTCTTTTCTAGTGTTGCTAGTTGGCCTATTAAATTTCCCCTGATAAACATTGTAAAGAGTTCAGTCTAGTCTTTCTTATCATGAATTGCCACCCCATAGAGACTAAAAAGTATAAGGTTATCGTTCTGTATAGCTGGAATTGCCCTCTTTGTTGACTGGGTATATAGCAGAGTTTTGTTGGTTTTTTTTACGTGCATAAGCATTCTTTTGACCCTAGAGTGTAACAAACCCTCTCCTTTACCAGTCCCCTGCTGTAGCCTTCCGCCAAGCCTAATATTCTCACCTCAAGAGATTCTTTTGGCTTAAAACCCTTCTTTCCAGGAAGTTGTTAAATCTAACAGAGAAAGAGAGAGAGAGAGAACCAGAATTCACATATACATTGTTAAGTGTCAGAGAGTTCTAGGAGGGGTGTGTGTGTGGTGGGGGGGGAGGGGAATGAGTGTGTACGTGTGTGTGTGCCTAGTGTGTGTCTATGTGTGTTTCTGTTTTCTTTTGAAAGGACGAAAGGACTGTAAACCTATTCTGGATCACCTGGATGACCACTCGGGGAGTGTTGACCACACTTTCAGTTCCCAAGTTTGCATGGAAGTTGATGCTCACACAGGGACCAAGGGAAGGCTAATACTACCCCATCGCAAGGTAGACTGATTAGAAGACAGAGTGTGAAAACTGTCATCAGTGGCCCACACTAACTAAGGCATTCCAAACTCAAAAAAGCCTGGTGGTTGATGCCTTATTCATTGCAGGTGAAGGTGAACACAGAGCCAGCTTTGTAGGTCCTAAGTTCATTAGGATTTTTTCCTTGAATAATCTTTTGGTATTATATTTTGGGGTCTCATTAAATTGATTAGCCTTTCAAAATAATGGAACAAAGGTTAACATGGGTTTATCATTAAAAAGGAGCAATAACAACAATGATAATAATAATTTATGAAGCCTTTTGTGTGTCCTGGGCACAGGGCTAAATGTTTTCCTTGTATTGTTGCACTGAATCTTCACAACTTCCCCATGAGTAAGTGTTCTTACTATATCCACTTTACAGGAAAGCAGATAGAAACTAAGAGGTTCAGTCACTTACCCAAATCACACAGTGGGATTTAAACCCAGGCAGTCTGACTCCAGACCCATCATTCTAAGCCACTATGCTCGCCTCCCACAGTGAAACAGAAAGCATAAAACTATATTGCAGGATTCTAGATTCTAAGAATCTGGTATTTTGTCTGTGGAAACAACTCAAGTGTCCATCAACAGATAAATGGATGGTGCATTCTGTCACATTTATGTCAATGTTTTGGATTTTATTGGCAATGTAACTTTGTTTTTAATTTACAAATAAATCACATATATATTTACACATTTGTTTGGGTTTAATAGTTGTTTACTATTAAACAACTTTATAGTTTAAAGAACTATAAGCATATGAGGTTTATACCTAGTTTTATATATTTGTGCATATTTTAGTAATATTATAATAAAAGTGGCTTAGGTCAACACTGGCAGGCCACAGTAGTATGTCATTAACACCCTGAACACATTAACACTGTTTACTTTAAATAAAATCCCTTAATAGCCTAAGAGACTGAACCTATTTTGATGGCTGAGAATGAAGAGGTCATGAGAAGGTTCAAAACAGAAGTTCAAAAGTGGATCTGCAGTTGGTTATGAGGCACCAGCCGGGCGGGTTGATGGTTATTTTCTCTCAGCTTTTTGAAGACCAGATTCTGCTCTCTCCTGGCCACTGTCATCGTGTTGAGAAGTCTGCTGCCACTGTAAATGCCACTGTGGAGGACATCATTCTTTCCTCCAGCTATTTTTTTTTTTTTTCTTTTTTGAGACAGAGTTTCACTCTTGTTGCCCAAGCTGGAGTGCAAAGGCGTGATCTCAGCTCATCACAACCTCTGCCTCCTGGGTTCAAGCCATTCTCCTGCCTCAGCCTTCCTGGGATTACAGGCATGCCCCACCACGCCCCACTAATTTTGTATTTTTAGTAGAGGCGGGGTGTCACCATGTTGGTCAGGGTGGTCTCCATCTCCCGATCTCAGGTGATCCACCTGCCTTGGCCTCCCAAGGTGCTGGGATTACAGGTGTGAGCCACCACTCCTGGGTCTTCGAGCTATTTTTAAGATATTCTCTGTGGCATTCTTCGTGCTCACAAAGGTGTTCCTAGATGTGGATATGGTTTTATTTGTACTGAAGGAGACTCCGTGTCCTTCCTGAACCTCAGGATTCTTGTCTTTCCTCAAAACTGGAAAATCATCAGTGATAATCTCTCCACATACCATCTCACCACATTTCCACACTTCTGTCCTACAGGAACTCCTCTCATTCTATTTTTCATGACTCTGCCCTGCTCATTTATCTCACCACATGGCATTCTGGTTAATTTCTGCAAATCTATTTTTTTCTGTTTTCTGTATTCTCTTCAGATGTGTTCAATATATTTAACCCATACATTAGGATTTTTTTTTTTTTTTTTTTTTTTTGAGACAGAGTTTTGCTCTGTCGCCCAGGCTGGAGTGCAGTGGCTCCATCTCCGCTTACTGCAAGCTCTGCCTCCCGGGTTCACGCCATCCTCCTGCCTCAGCCTCCCGAGTAGCTGGGACTACAGGCACCTGCCACCATGCCTGGCTAATTTTTTTGTATTTTCAGTAGAGACGGGGTTTCACTGTGTTAGCCAGGATGGTCTTGATCTCCTGATCTCGTGATCCACCTGCCTTGGCCTCCCAAAGTGCTGGGATTACAGGCGTGAGCCGCTGTGCCCGGCCACATTAGGATTTTTTTAATGGAGGGGGGAAGTTTATGTCATCATTTACTTTTTAAAACAACTTTATGGAGATTGAATTTATGTACAATAATGCGTACCTATTTATATTTATTAATATTTATTTTAAGTTCAAAATCATCACATTTATTGCTCCTTGAATTTCCCGAGTTTTCTTTTTTTAACTTTTATTTTAGGTTCGAGGGTACCTGTGAAGGCTTGTTACATAGGTAAACTCGTGTCATGGGGGTTTGTTGTACAGATTATTTCATCACCCAGGTATTAAGCCTCGTACCTAATAAGTATCGTTTCTGTTCCTCTCCTTCCTTCCATCCTCAAGTAAACCTCAGTGTCTGTTGTTTCTTCCTTTATATTTATAAGTTCTCATCATTTAGCTCCCACTTACAAGTGAGAATGTGGTGTCTGGCTTTCTGTTCCTGTATTAGTTTGCTGAGGATAATGGCCTCCAGCTCCATCCATGTTCCCACAAAAGACTGGTCTCACTCTTTTCTATGGCTGCATAAAAAAGTACATGTGGTACATATACATGGAATACATGGAATACATGGTGTATTCCATGGTGTATATGTACCACATGTTCTTTAGTTTGTCATTGATGGACATTTAGGTTGATTTCATGTCTTTGCTATTGTTAATAGGAGCACATCTATTTAAATTGTACAGTTAGGTACATTTTGATGAATGTATATACCCATGAAATCACCACCACACTCAAAATACAGAACATTTCTATCAACCCTAAAACTTTCCTTATGACCCTTTGGGAAATTTTCAATAATTATTTCTTCAGATATTTTTTCTATTCCCTCCTCTCTCCTCTTCCTCTGGAATTACAATCATATGTATACTGAACATCTGGATATTGCTCCCCCAGGTCTCTAAGGTTCTCTCCATTTTTCTTCAATCTTCATTTTCTCTGTTGTTTGGGTGTGGCATTTCTGTTGCATTATCTTCATGTTCCTTGATTCTTCCTTCTGCCATCCCCAATATTCAGTTAAGCCCATCTAGTGAACTTTTAAAATGTCAGATTTTGTACTTTTCAGCTCTAGAATTTCCCCCTTTTTTATTTTATATGTATTTTAGTTTTAATTTCTCCACTGAGAGTTCCAAGCTGTTCATTCAGTGTATACCACATTTTCCTTTGATTCTTCGAATATATTTATAATAATTGGTTTAAAGATTTTTGTCTGCTAAAGGCAACATCTGGAGCCACTCAGAATCAGTTTCTATCGGCTGCCTTTTTCTCTGAGTGTAGAGTGCACTTTAATGTTTCTTTGCATGTATAGTAATTTCTGGTTGAAAGTTGGGCCTTAAGGCCGGGCGTGGTGGTCCACGCCTTTGATCCCAGCACTTTGAGAGGCCAAGATGGGTGGATCACAAGGTCAGGAGATCGAGACCATCCTGGCTAACACGGTGAAACCCCATCTCTACTAAAAATATGAAAACAAAATTAGCCGGGCGTGGTGGTGGGTGCCTGTAGTCCCAGCTACTCGGGAGGCTGAGGCAGGAGAATGGCGTGAACCCAGGAGATGGAGCTTTCAGTGAGCCGAGATCCTGCCACTGCACTCCAGCCTTGGCAACAGAGCGTCCATCTCAAAAAAAAAAAAAAGAAAGAAAGAAAGAAAGAAAGTTGGGCCTTATGGATAATACATTATGGCAACTCTAGATTCTGTTGTATTCTTCTGAGGACTATTGAGTTTTTGTTCTAGTAGGCAGCTGACTTGTTTAGTCTCCAACCACAAACTTTGTCCCCCTGTGATACACAGCAGCCAATATCTCTCTTCTCATGGCTTCCTATTGCTGCTTTTCTGTCTGCCCCTTTGGGGGTTTTCCCTGTTTCTGTGTAATTTTGTAGTTAGCCAAGGATTTCAGCAGAGATGGAAGTCACCTTCTTTGTGCACTTTCTTGCTTATAGGTGCTTCCTCTCCCTGATTTGTAGCTATTTGGCTGATTTTAGGCTGTCTCTGACATTTCAAGGCTGCAAGATTCAATTTTCTGCCACCTGCATTGTGCATGGTTAGGAAATGTACTAAGTCTGTCTGTTTGTTTGTTTGTTTGTTTGTTTTTAAAAGGCAACACATTCACATTGCTCTGTATTCAAGGGGAGATTTATCTCTGGTTTCTGTCTCCTTTTTCACCAGGTTCCTAAGGGTATTTTACCACAAATGTGTAGTTTAGCTTTTGGCCAGAGACCTGGACAGAGTTTATACTCAGAGTTTTATACTTCTTCAGTGGTTTTTCTGCTGCCAGTACTTTTCCTGTAGACTTCTAGCTACTTTTCAGCCTTGAACTCCTATCTGTGGAACCTTTAGCTAGTAGGGCTGTGGTTTTCCACGGCTGTTTTTCACAGCCCTAGCTGTAAGGGTTGGGCATCACCCTCGGGTGAGGAAGATATAAACTTGAAATTCCTAGTGCTTCCTGTGGCAGTTTTTAAGATTAAAGTCTCCTGCTTCTATCTGCTTTTGGATTCTCTCCAGGGTCTTTAAATAGTTCTTCTTAAAAAAAGTTGTGTTTTTTTTTTTTCCCCCTAAACCTGTTTTTATCATTGTTATTGGTGGGAACATTTCAAAACCACTTCAATCCTCTGCCATTTCTGGAAGTTTCTGCGTATTGGGTTTTTAATTTCAATGTCTCCATTTTTCATTTGAAGTTTTATTTAGTTACTTTCTGAATTAAATCTGCTAGTGTTTATGATAGCTTTTTTATTTCTCAATTTTAAGTCCTTTTTGAAAAACGTGTTGGATCATTTTAAAGATGCTTATTTTATGGCCTGTATCCAGTCAGTGTCCTGAAGCTCTTGAATGTTCAGTATCTGAAGCTCTTGCATGTTCAGAAGTGACTTTTGGCGTGTCTGCTGACTCTCTTTTAACTTTTTGTAAGTAATTTTTGAATTATGAGCTATTGATCAGGGTGCAGTAAACATGGAAACACCAAGCATCTTGATTTAGGGCTTTAGATCTACAGAGAGGCTTTTCTTTGCTGTCACCTGGTGTCCCAGGAATATCGCGGACCTCTTTCTTATGTTAATTTCTAAGGCTAAGGGTTCCTAGAGCAAGCAGGTATAACTGTGTAGCCCAAATCGTCTTGAGGACAGGCTCATGATTATAAAGTCTTGGAGAACTTTCTTCTTCATGGCACAAGGTTGAAGAGAGCCACATCCTCAGGCCAATGAATAGGCTATTTTTTTTTATCCATCCCTTCTCTGACTAGAGTGTAGTTCTTCAAAACTCCTGGTTAGAAGATGTCTCGATTGTGGTTCCTGCCTGCCTTCGGCTCAAGACCTAGTTTCCTACCTGCTCCTGCTTCCTGAGGAGTTTAAAAACCTCATCTACTTGACTGATGAACCCCCAATACTGCCCACTTACTGCTATGATTTTTTAATTTTCCTCTTTGACTCTCTACTTTGCGAATTTTAAAACAGAAGTAAAAAGAATAGTATAATAAACACTCATACACCCACTGCTTAACAACTTACATTAGAGTTTTCCAGAGAACCAGAACCAATAGGGTGTGTGTGTGTGTGTGTGTGTGTGTGTGTGTGTGTGTGTGTGTATGAGATAGTTAGATACTTACTTTAAGGAATTGGCTTGCATGATTGTGGAGGCTGGCAAGTCCATTGTACCTGCAGGGTATGATGGCACACTGAAAACTCAAGTAAGAGCATGGTAGTACTTACCTGTATTCCCAGCTACTTAGGAGTCTGAGGTGGGTGGACCCCTTGAGGCCAGGAATTTGAGGTTGCAGTGAGCTATGATCGTGCCACTGCACTCCAGCCGGGAGACAAAGTGTGAGACTCTCATATCAACATAAATAAGGAAAAAAATACCTAAAGGAAGAGCTGATGTAGTTTGAGTGTGAAAGCTGTCTGCTGGCATAATTCCTTCCTCCTCAAGGGAGGTCAGTCTTTTTCCTATTCAGGCCTTCAGCTGATTGGATGAGGCCCACCCGCGTTACGGAGGAGAATCTGCTTTACTCAAAGTCTAATTAAGTGTTAACCTTACATAGAAGATACCTTTACAGAAGTATCTAGAATAATACTTGACCAAATATTGGGAGACTGCAGCCTAGACACATTGACACATAAAATTAATCACTATACAAATTAATAATAATTCCGTAATATCATCCTTCACTAAATCCTTAATAATTTTTAAATATCATTTAATGCCCATTTCATATTCACATTCCTCCAGTTTTTTCAAAATTGTCTTTCATAGTTGTATTTTGCAAATCAAGTTCCAGTCAAAGACTAAGCATTTATTTAATTATTTTGTCTTTTAATTCTTCCTTAATTTAAAACAAGTAGAAGAAATCTTCCAGAGATATGACAAAAAAAACACCAAAAGATGGAAAATAGAGATAGAAAAAAAAGAACATTAAAGGATCAAATCAGGAAGTCAAGCTTCTACTAACAGTAAAGCCGGGTTGGTGGGGGATGCTTAATAAATGGATAGAAGACAATTATCTAAGAAATTTTACCAGAGAATTTCCTAGAACCAAAGGACATACTTTTCTAGATTGGAAGGGCCCACCACAAACTCAACACAGTGAATAAAAAGATCCACACTAAGACTCACTATTAAAACATTTCAAATACTGGAGGCAAAGAAGATACTGAAAATTTCCAGAGGAAAAGAAGGCATGCCGTGTAATTGATCAGAAATCAGAATGACATCACACTTTTTCATTTCAATACTCTTAGGGGACAAAAGAACAATGCCTTCAAGTTTATGAGGGAGAATAATTTCCAACTGAAATTTCCATACCCAACCAGACTGCCACAGAAGTAAAAGGTTAGAATGAAGACATTTTCAGCACAAAGCCCCTTTAAAAAGGGACTTTCCATGTACCATTTATAAAAAAGCTACCAGAGGATATTTTAAAAGATGGGTAGGTGGGTGAAGAATAAATCAAGAAAGAAGATTCTGTGGGATCCTAGAACAGCCAGTCTAAAACAGGAGCGAGTTATAAGGAATCCCAGGAAAATCGTGGAGGGAAGCCACAGGGTGACTGCTCTGCAGGAGGCCCCGAGAACAGCCTCACAAATTGGAGAAAGAGATTGGAGGGCTTCAGAAAGGATATTGCAATGAAAAATTGAAGTGATATGCAATGTAGTTGACTGTACTGAGAGGCTTTTTAGAGTTTTACCACAAGTTAGGGGCTGAATTAATGACTTTTTATTTTTATTTTTTCAGACGGAGTCTCGCTCTGTCACCCATGCTGGAGTACAGTGGAGCAATCTCAGCTCACTGCAACCTCCACCTGCCGGGTTCAGGCAGTTCTCCTGCCTCAGCCTCCTGAGTAGCTGGGACTACAGGCGCCTGCTACCACTCCCAGCTAATTTTTTGAATTTTTAGTAGAGACGGAGTTTCACCGTGTTAGCCAGGATGGTCTCGATCTCCTGACAGTGTGATCCACCAGCCTCGGCCTCCCAAAGTGCTGGGATTACAGGTGTGAGCCACCACACCCGGCCTGAATTAATGATAAGTAGATTGAAAATGGAGGAAATAAAAACCAGACACTGATGTAAGAAAAGACACATAATCATCTGTGTGGTCTTTATGCAACTAACAGTTACACAGTTTTACTAACGTAAACATTGAATGTTGATCTAACCAGTGGTGTGCTGTGGCTACATAGGGAGGGTGCAAATGGCACTAGGATGCAGTGGAGTCTGTGTATACATCTGGCTGGCGGATAGGGCATAAAGCTAAATCCTTATTTCCCATAATGAAGCCAATAGACACTGTTTAATATTGAAAAAAAAATCAGGAAATGCAATATCAACATGATGTTTAGAAATACAAAGTTATCAAAAGAAATATCTAGAGGAAATGAAAATAGTTGCCTCTGGGGAGCAGGAAGTGGGTGCAATGGGAGGGGAGCCTGCTGTTTTTTGTTATAAACCGTATAGTACCATATGACTTTTTAAACTATGGATCTGCATTCATTTGATAATATTTTAAAATAAAAAATTTAAAATTCATTAATTTCAGATTTTGTTTGTTTGTTTTGCGATAGGATCTCACTCTGTCGCCCAGGCTGGAGTGCAGTGGTGTGATCCCAGCCCACTGCAGCCTCAACCTCCCAGGCTCAACAGATCCTCCCACCTTAGCCTCCCCAGTACCTGGGACTATAGGCGTGTGCCACCACACCTGGCTAATTTTTGTATTTTTTTGTAGAGAGGGGATTTCGCCATATTGCCTAGGCTGGTCTCAAACTCCTGGGCTCCTGGGCTCAAGCAATCCACCTCCCAAAGTGCTGGAATTACAGGCACAAGCCACCACGCCCACCCTAATTTCAGATTTGTTAATACTCTTAGTAACTTACTGTGTGACACACGTCACCGTGCAGTATCATATCATCATGTTGGTGAAGTTCTAAGTCACCTTCACCTTCTTCAGTGCAGGATAGTCTACCTCCTACATTTTCATTGTTCAGTACAGTAGCCACTAGCCATGCATTGCTATTTCAATTTAAATTAATTAAATTTACATAAAATTCAAATTTTAATTCTTCAGTCACACAATTCACATTTCCAAGTGCTCAAGAGTCACATGTGGCTAATGACTACCATACTGCACAGCACAGATATTATTTCCATCATTATAGAAAATTCTATGGACAGCACTACCCTAAATTGTTCTCAGATTCATCCCTTCTTCCCAGCATGTTGCCATTCTCTCTGATGCAGTATAGAGTAGTGATGGAAGGTGTGGACCCCGGAGTCGGAATACATGAGCTCAAGTATGGGTGTCATCACTTACTTGCTGTGTGAGTTTGGGTATATCATATATCCTCTTGGTTCTTCAGTTTCCCCATCTATAAGATGAAGATACAAATAGCATCGTCACCTCCTGAGGGTTGTAAGGGTAGACTGTGATAATGCATTTATATGAAGTGCTTAGCACCATGCCTGGCTCATGGGAAACACCCAGTAAAGGTTGCCTGCTGCAATTACTCTTCCTCCTCTTCCTCCTCCTCCTCCTCCTCTCCAACCCCCCATATCCTGTCAGCCACTTCTGAGCTCTCATGCAGCCCTGAAAGACAGTTCCCAATCAAACTCAAAGCTTCCCACCTCGAAGCCCACCTCTCTCTCTTTCTCTCCCCAAGGACTTCCTCGGGTGCTCCAGGAGCTTGTCATTCCAGAGGCAGAGCAGCCCAGAAGTCCTGGGATTTACACCTCTAGTAGAAACCCTCAACCAGAGAAGGATGGAAGTCAATGGGTAAGTACCCCAGCTTCCCTTGTTGGGCAATTCTTAGGTGTTTCCTCCATAATTCCTCAGAGTGCCCCCATTGGAATTAAGGCCAGTTTTCTACAGCAGTGACCTGCTCAGGGATATGCCTTTTGTTGGCCCTTCTTTCTTCCACGTCTGACTTTCTCCTCCCTCAACTTGTAGTTCTTGGACTTTCCTCTCAACCTGCACCCAAGTCATGGTCTCAGGGTCTGTTTTTGGGGGACCCACGCCAAGACTATTATTATCATCGTCATTGTCATCATCATCATTGTGAATTCATTTTCTTTCTTTCTTTCTTTTTTTTTTTTTTGAGACAGAGTCTTGTTCTTTTGCCCAGGCTGGAGTGCAGTGGTGTGGTCTCAGCTCACTGCAACCTCTGCCTCCTGGGTTCAAGTGATTCTCATGCCTCAGCCTCCTGAGTAGCTGGGATTACAGGCATATGCCACCACGCCCAGCTAATTTTTGTATTTTTAGTAGAGATGGGGTTTCATCATGTTGGCCAGGCTGGTCTCCAACTTCTGGCCTCAAGTGATCCTCCTGCCTCGACCTCCCAAAGTGCTGGGATTACAGGCGTGAGTCACTGCACCTGGCCAATTTATTTTCTCCTTATCTCAACACCAAGCTCCTGCAGGAGCCTCCTGGCTGATTTTCCCATCTTCTTTTCCACGCTACAGCTAGAGCTATCTCAGTTTAATCAAAATGTCGAGTTATGACTTACCTGCTTAAAATCTCCACTGGTTCCTTCTTGCCTAAAGGCAGAGTGGAAGCTTAGTCCTGCAATAAAGAACCTTCCCAAATTCCCCAGATTTGTGAAGTAAGTTTCCTACTTTACAGGCTTCACCTCTGGCAAGTTGTGCTGCTCAACATCCTTTAAACCTGGTGTTCTTGTCCTTGTGCCCAAACCCGTGCTGTCTCCTCTGACTGGAGTCATAATAATAGCAGTAATAGTAAATACGCATGGACCACTTTCCCTGTGCCTCACAGTGTTTCTGTGCAATCTGCATGGCTTAGTTCACTGAATCCTCATGCCAACTGTGTGAAGATGCTTATGCTGTTCTCTCTGTATTAGAGATAGGGAGACCAAGTCTTAGGGAAATCACAAATACAGTATTGGCATCAGAGGACTCCAGAGCTTGTGCCCTCTACTTGGCAGGAAAGTGACATTACACACACAGTTAACTCACAGGAAAGAAACTTTACTTACTCAGGAGAGAGAAAAGAAAACGTCACAGTTAATAGTGTGGGTGATCTGCTCATCCTTCTACTCCTTGCATTTGTGGTCCCAGGGCAGTGAGAGGTGAGGTGGGAGTCTGCTGTTACCCCAGTTTTCTGAGCCTCTCATACCAGGAGCACTTCTTGGCCAAGGGTGATTATGGTGCTTAATTATTCACTATATTCACAGGATGTAGCCCCCAAACACATGTCAGTGACTTCCTCTGGTGCTCAGCTGAAGAAGCAGTGATCTGTGATCTGTTTCCATGTGGGAGAAAGGAACGGCCATGTTGGATTTGCCCAAGGATGGTACATGTGTCTCCCTGCAGGCTTGTTGGGGGTGACTTTGACCATGTGTGGCTCCCTTTCGTGCGTGACTCTCTGGTATCTAATCCACGAGTGAGGTGAGACTCCATGGTCCTGCTTCCTTTTCCTACTTCCCCACCTGGTAGACACCTGCTGTCTTAGTCTGTCTGGGCTGCTGTAAAAAAATACCACAGACTGAATAGCTTATAAACAACAGAAATTTATTGTTCACAGTTCTGGAAGCTGGGAAGCTCAAGATCAAGGCATCGGCAGATTTGGTGTCTGGCAAGGGCCCACTTTCTGGTTCATAGAAAGTGGTTCATGGCTCCTTTTGGCTTTGTCCTCACAGTGGAAGGGACAAGGCAGTTCCATCAGGCCTCTTTTATAAGGGCACTAATTCCATTGACCAATCACCTCCCAAAGGTCCCATCTCCCACCACTGTCCCATTGGTGATTCAGTTTCAACACATGAATTTTGAGGACATGCAAACATACAAACCATAGTGCCTGCTTATCTCTTCTGATAGAACTGAAATGTTACTCGTCTGGGAAGTCTTCCTTAACTCCCCTGGGAAGAATTTTTCCTCCCACCTGTGTTCTGGTAGCATCCAGTCCATATTCCTCTTAGTGCTCTCCTGTTACATTTAATGATTTGTTCGTATATCACATTCTCCAGCCAAGTTGTGAGTGTGAACTTCTCAATAGTATCGGTTTTTTGTTCTCTGGATTCTTTGGTGTCTATTACAATCCCTTCTTCCATACCAGGAATTCAGAAACTACTTTATTGTTTGGTTGTCAGGAAGGCAGATCTCCATGCCTTTTAAACTTTTATTTATTTATTTATTTATTTATTTATTTATTTATTTATTTTTTCTGAGATTTTCTGAGACAGAGTCTCACTCTGTCACCCAGGCTGTAGTGCAGTGGCATGATCTCAGCTCACTGCAACCTCTGCCTCCCAGGTTCAGGTGATTCTTGTGCCTCAGCCTCCCGAATGGCTGGGATTACAGGCATGCGCCACCATGTCTGGCTAATTTTTGTGTTTTTAGTAGAGATGGGGTTTCTCCACGTTAGCCAGGCTGGTCTCGAACTCCTGACCTCAAATGATCCACCTGCCTCGGCCTCTCTAAGTGCTGGGATTACAGATGTGAGCCACCATGGCTTACATGGTGAGGCATGGCACCCAGCCCCATGCCTTTTAGAAAAAAGAGTGAGATCAATTCAGAGTGGTTATTATAAAGAATCAGTCATGTTTCTTATAGAACCTGGAATACCAAAAATATTTTGTCTCTATTCACTTTATTTCCCTTTGATTTCTTTGTTCTTTCCATGGGATCACTATTTGACCTTATGACTCTAAGGAGCTAGTTTCTTTTTTTTTTTTTTGAGATGGAGTCTCGCTGTGTCGCCCAGGCTGGAGTGCAGTGGCACGATCTCGGCTCACTGCAAGCTCCGCCTCCCGGGTTCATGCCATTCTCCTGCCTCAGCCTCCCGAGTAGCTGGGACTACAGGCACCTGCCACCACGCCCAGCTAATTTTTTTGTATTTTTAGTAGAGACGGGGTTTCACCGTGTTAGCCATGATGGTCTCAAACTCCTGACCTCGTGATCTGCCCACCTCGGCCTCCCAAAGTGCTGGGATTACAGGCTTGAGCCACCGCGCCTGGCAAGGAGCTAGTTTCTGAAAAGTAATGTGAGCTGTTGAGTTTTCCTCCTTAGATCTATAAAAACATATGTATGTTGTCTATTTTCATACCCAGATTAAGACATTGCCTCCAGCCAGCCAATTCCCCTTCTCCTGTCCCTGAGTCATGAAACTGGCACCATCTCTGAAAAGTTTCCAAGTTGTCTTTCTGTTTTTGTAGCTTGTGAAAGATGTGGTTTTTGGTTGTGTGATTCTTTTTAAGCTGCTTCATTTGTTTTTGGACTGAATAGTAGCATAGCTACCCAAACTTGGACAGAAATATCAAAATCAGAATCTCTGGAAGTACAGCAATAAGAAGCTAATTACTTCATGTTTTCAATATGAATGAGACTCAGATACAGAACAGAATCACTGCTTCCCTGTTCTAACTCGCACCTCAGCTATGCTGGCAAACCTTGTTTTTCCTTTTGGGTTTAAGGGAATATGTTGGGAATAAAAAGAATTTTCCTGTACTCCACCTGCTGAATGGAATGAAAAAAAGCCTCCATGAAAGATGTAAGTATTTAGCAAATACAACTTCAGCTTCCAAAGTTTCATGTCTGAAATACATTTCAGAGTTTCAGATTTGAATCCAGGCCAGAAACATGCATGCTGTTACTGATTATTTGTGTCCTTTGGCAGAGGGTCTAGGGAAGTGTTATAATTCAGCTGTGTGGGGAGAGAGGATGATCGTGTATATGTGGCTTCTACATGGTTGTCTGCAGATGGTGGAGAATGGAGTCCACCAGCTTCCCTCTTCTATCACTGGCTTCTACCTCCCTGGATGGCCTTCCTTCATACCATGCCCTGCCGCCCCTTGCCTTCTATACTTGAGCCTCACTGGCATCATTCTTTTTCCTGCCACAGGGCCTTGGCACATGCTGCTGCCTCTATCTGGAGTGTTCTTCACAAGCCTTGCCATATCTCTTTAACTAGTCAACTCTTACTCTTCCTTCAGATATCAGCTGACTTCCTGGGGGAAGCTCTTAAGTGAAATGAAGTGAAATCCCCTTCTTATATGGTCCGAGGACACTGGATACTTCTTTGCAAGCAGCTGTGACAGTTGCAGTTTTACATTTCTCTGTGTGATTCCTTGGGTAAATTACTTCCTAAAGTGTGGTATATGTATGACGGGAGAGATGGTATGTGGATGTCCTTTTATGATGTTAAAGTTATATGTTTATTTTAATGTGTATTAGAAGAAATATCTATATAGTACTACTAGTAATGAATACTTACACTTTTATGAGTATTTTTGCATACAGTGGGCCTTAAAGTAGATAAAACAATCCATCTTACATAAATTATATAAATGAGAAGTACCATAATCAGACAATAGGTATATATGGCAAAAATTTTGGAAGCAATATGCAAATGGTTGAAATTTGAAAAATGTGTTCATCAATATCTGTCTCCCTTTATGAGAGTGTAAGCTCCAGGAAAGAGGTTTACTGTGCACCCTTGCACCCACCAGACCTAGTGCATATTTAGGTCTTAAGAAATATTTGTTGAAAGAATGGACAAGTGATTGAATGAAAAACCTAGTGATTTAACCAGTGCCCCTCCCAAGTAACATTAGGACAGGTGATTAGAAAGAAGGTTAAGGTTTCATTGAGGATCATCCATATAGATTGCAGACAGGGGATAGGCTGGAACTTTGTACAATGCCTATACTCATTTTGATGACCAGAGCAAGAAAAACAATATGACCCTTGAACTAGCTGAAGAGAGCTATGGTATCTTTTAAATCTTCTCTTAACTAAACAAATCTCGTTTCTTTAGTTGTTTTTTGTTTGTTTGTTTTGTATATGTTTTTATGGCCCTTTACTAGTCATCCGTTATTCTCCACATAATTTTGTTTTAAAATTTATAAAGGTTTATTTAATATGCAGCATCTAGAATAAGATACCATAGTCCACATGTGGGCTGACCAGCTGAAACTACAATAGGGAAATTATCATCATCTGGGTCTTATTAAACTTGGAGTCAACTAAGATTCTCATCTTTTTCATATGCACTGCTGTGGAACAAGATCTCTCCAAATACGGATTCATGAAATTGATCACTCGGAACCTAAATGGAGGCTCTAAAAGGTTATTTTTAGTCCTATCTTATTATATAATATATAGGATATTTATTATAAAAATAATGGCACGTTTATTTAATCCTTATTATATGCTAGATATTTTGTTAAAAATACTTGCATGCCTCCCTCTCATTTAATCTTCCCAACAACTCTGTGAGGTTGATACTATTTGTATCCTCATTTTACAGAGGAGGAAATGGAGGCACAGACAGATTAAGTAATTTGCCCAAAGTTACAAAGTCAGTAAGTGGAGGAGTCAAGATTGCAACTCTGTCTGACTTCTAAGGTATCTTCTTCTGTATCTGTATCTCACGTTGATTTGTGTTAATTTAAAGTAGGGAATGACTCAACTATATGTAAAGATAGTACCTTGAACATACCTAGTGTTCTTCTGAGAATCTCAGAAGGCTTAGAAAGATAGCATTTTTTTTTAAAGGAAATAAAGCCAAAAAATTAGCACTTTCTCCACCACTATAAGCTTTTTCAGAGAAAGAACCACCTTTTTTCATCTTTGAATACTCTGTATCTAGCAGAGTATCTAAATCATGTTTATGACAGTTAACAGTTTATTGCTTTTCTGCTCCAAATCTACTCTTTGCATCATTTTGCTACAGTGAAGCGGAACCCTGAAAACATTTCTATACCAGCTGATATGAAGTAACGTTTGTCAGTAGAGGGCGCTGGGGAGACGCTATCAGAAGAAGGGGCATTTCTTTGGGGTTCTTGTACTTTTCTTCTTGCTCCTGTGTTTCTTCTTGCTCCTATGGTGCAGTGGCCACCGGGCAGCTCCCTGTGGAGACCTGCTGGTGCACACCTTTTGGCGAGTTTTACTGGCACCCCAGCAAGTTGCTTCCAGAGAGTTTCACCAGCATTCTAGTGGGAATGAAGCACCTCGGTGAAATTCTTCACCATCCAGTGGGCCATGGACATATCTCGAATGCAGCCTGAGTCTCATCTTGACAGGGTGTCCTTTTTCAAATGAGTTCCTTCCTTGAATACTCTCCTCAGCTTTGAAGATAGTAGTTGCTCTCTACACCTGCTATTCCAATGTTCTTTAGAGATCTCCTTACCCTTCTTAGTAGTTAATCCCTTTTACTAGTTAACAATTCTTTCCATTAAAATATCCCTCCTATTCAAATGATTTGTGTGGTTTCTGTCTCCTGACTGGACCCTGACTAATATAGACAATAAATAGTTAATGGATGGGCTGGGCATAGTGGCTCATACCTGTAATCCCAGCACTTTGGGCGGCTGAGGCGGGCAGATCACTTGAGGTCACGAGTTCGAGACCAGCCTGGCGACATGGCAAATCCCTGACTAAAAATACAAAAATTAGCCGGGCGTGGTGATACTCGCCTGTAGTCCCAGCTACTCAGGAGGCTGAGGCAGGAGAATCACTTGAACCTAGGAGGCGGAGGTTGCAGTGAGCCGAGATCATGCCACTGTGCTCTAGCCTGGGCGACAGAGTGAAGTTTTTTGAAGTGAAGTTTCTTGGAGTTATACATTTTCTCTCTCTCTCCTTCCTTCCTTCCTTCCTTCCTTCCTTCCTTCCTTCCTTCCTTTCCTTCCTTTCCTTCTTTTCTTTCCTTCCCTTTTTTCTTTCTTTTCTTTTTTTCTTTCTTTCATTTCTTTCTCCCTCTGCCTCCCTCTTCTCTCTTCTCTCTCTCCCTGCCCTACCCTGCCCTGCCCTGCCCTGCCCTGCCCTTTTCTTTCTTTCTCTCTCTTTCTCTCTTTCTTTCGTCTTGCTCTGTTGCCCAGGCTGGAGTGCAGTGGCATGATCTTGGCTCACTGCAACCTCCACCTCCTGGGTTCAAGCAATTCTTATACATTTTCAAGCAATCTATAAAACCTACCTCTTTTTGGCCGGGCATGGTGGCTCACACCTGTAATCCCAGCAGTTTGAGAGGCCAAGGCGGGCGGATCATGAGGTCAGGAGATCGAGACCATCCTGGCTAACATGGTGAAGTCCCGTCTCTACTAAAAATACAAAAATTAGCTGGCGTGGTGGTGGATGCCTGTAGTCTCAGCTACTCGGGAGGCTGAGGCAGGAGAATCACTTGAACCTGGGAGGTGGAGGTTGCAGTGAGCTGAGATTACACCACTGGACTCCAGCCTGGGCAACAGAGTGAGACTCCGTCTCAAAAAAGAAAACCAAAAACCTACCTCTTTTTCACCTCAATTAAATATACAGCAGATTTCAGTAGCATCAAGGATATAGAAACATATTTCCCTGTCATGTGCTCTCTCTGCACAACCATCTTGGATTTGCAATTTTGTCCTGTATTAGCAGAAACAATCTGCCCAGTCTTAAAACTTGTACCATTTCCTGGGTCAATAGCACTGTCCCTAATGCAGGTGTTCTGTTTTGAGAATGCAATAGATTTTACTATTCATTTCCACAGGAAGTTGCTAAACTCTTAATACAGTTGATATTCCCAGGCTCTGAACAGTCTTGTTTTTCTAATCCATGCAAAACGAGTTAGTATATAATACATTCCTATAACTTATTTTGGAGAATAAGGCATATTAGAAAATAATCCAACATCTTACTCTTATGTATCTATGGGTCAGACTAAAAAAAATTATTTCCTAAGAAAACATGAAATGTGAAAATCACAGTGAAGTGTGTCTCTGTGACAATTGGCACAAATTGACTATTTACAGCTCTATCCCCAAACACTTTGGCCAAGTGAACCAAATCCTTAAATTGAACACAGTTCCAAACAGGGAATGCCCAACCCTTCATTAAGGCTGATAGAAAAGCGCATCAAGGACATGTGAGGTTTTCCTTGTTTATGTAATAAAACAGACACCAATGTTTAGCTGCTGAATGTGTAAATATAGCCTGCGTGACAGTGGGGAGCTAAGAAGGAAGGAAGCAATTTGGGAAATACCTCCTTCCCACATCACAAACATTCTCAGAACCATCAGAAGACCCCAAAGCGAGGCCCTACAATATGTGCATTTTATAAAACAAACCCACCCTCTGGCTTCAGGCTGTGTGTGACCTGGTTTCTCTTTTTAATTTTATAACTAGGGTGGAAAGCTAACAGTGTAGTATGTCATGGTCAATATGTCAACCGCAAAGTGGGTCCAATGTTGCAGAAAGATTCCAATAGTCATTTAGTACATTTCCCTTGTTAATTGACAGAATGGTAGTTCAATCACTAGGGTCTGGAGTCCCTAGCATCAGATCCCCAGGCCTAAAGCTCTGAGTTCTCTGAGTCGATTTTAGTGTACATTTATGTACAATGGCAAGAGGAGTTTTTTCTGGGGGGTGGAGGACAGCTTTGGGGAGTGGATTTGAAGGAGGGGGCGCGGAGGTCCCACTTTTTACTAGCCATTATTTCAATTTTAATGGTCGTCAAACAAATCATCCCTAGTCATTTTGAAATGGAGAGCATACAAGTCCTGCTGCTCAGTTGGGCTTAAATATTTCCACCTTGTCACTACTGCTTCCAAAAATATTTTTTGTTAATTTGTGAAAGTGTAGTTGACAGCACATTTTTGTCTGATGTGCTACTACTACCATACTAGCTAATATAACAACCCAAAAGTGCTTAGGATTGGAGATTCCTCCTCCCTTTCCACCCCATGATAAATAGGATATCACTCAGATAAATATGAAAAGTGAAGACTATATTTATATTTTTCTCTTTGTGGTCAAGTTCACTGACAGGAGGTCCATTCTCAGCCACCCACACCCCACCAAATATTTAAGACATAGGATTACTTTGTTTAGTTGGTTCAGCCAAGATGGAAAATGCAGAGCCATGTATAAGCTGCATTCCAGCAGCAATGGTGTTTAGCTTATGACTGAGCCAGGAATGGCACACTTTTTAAATGGTAGATAAGAGGTGAGACAGGATCATTTCCAGAAAGTGATGGGAGCTGGGGAAGATGCATAGAGGCCCCAGGTTATAGCCTTTTCTTGGTTCAATCTGCTTTTTATGTTTTTATTAGAAATGGTTAAGAACTAGGAATTGGTGGGGGGTTGGGGAGGCAACAGAGAGGAATGAAGTGAAGACTGTGGGAGTTAGGGAGGGAATGACCTCAAGACCCAACGTGATGAGAATTCCAAAGGAGCGGGAAGGGGGGGTCAAAGTCTCCAGGGCTTCCAAGAGCAGAAAAATCTGCCAGACCAGCCTTGGAGGCAGCAGTGGGCGCCCATGGAATCTGTTCCATTACATTCATTTTGCATGATTAGCAGCAAACCAGGCTAAAAGAATTAACAGAGCCTTCAAAACAGATGGTTCCTGGGTAACAGGATGTCCTCTTGTCTTGTTTACTCAAGAACAAACTGCGTCTTTGAAAACACTAAAGTCATAACACAAGATCCTCATTGGGTCTCGCCATCTTTGGGAAGAACAGTTGCTTTAAGTCAGTGTTTTTCAAACTGTGGTTGTGACCCATGAATGTTGTGAACCAAGTTAAATGATGTTTGACTAGTGTGTTTTAGTGGAATGTAACAGAAGAATCAAAGTGCCTCTCATCTAGTTTTGTGAAATTTTTGTTTCAGTGGTGTGTATGTATAACAGTGTGTATGTGCCAGTTTGTAATGGAAAATGTAGTTCTTATGGTGGAGCAAGATCCAAAAAGCAGAAAAATATTGCTTTAGGCAACTTTAGAAGGGAAAGAAAGGATTGAGTGTGGTATACCAATATTGTGGTATGTAATTAGCAGAGTGAGCACACTCTCCCCACCTTTTTCCTTAGATGATGCGTGTGCATCTGTGTGTGTGATTCTGCGTGACGTGCTAGGCAGCAGCGTACTTCCTCCTAAGAATAAGATGTCATAAGATCCAGAGGTTTATTTAAGGAAACACTGCTTAGAATGATAATTTAGAAAATCTGAGAAGCAAATCTATAGCTCCACATCAGGGCTCCTAAGATGAAGAGATCCACCCTCTTGCCATTGACTTAAAATTGTAAATAAGTCCTTAAATGTTTTTTTTTTCAGGTCATATAATATCTTTGCCTAAGCACGAGCCAGTCACCTCAACAATAGTAGCATAATTTTACATGGTTTATGTTAAGAAGAAAAGGTTTCACCTGAGTTGTTTATGGTGCCTGGCTCCTCAGGAGGCGAATTTCCTGTATATGTATATTACCCTAACAGAAATGTAGAAAATCACCCATACTGCCTTCTGTTTCCAAACACATTGAAAAATGTTTCTACCTTCGCATTCCCTGTTAGCCTTTAAAGTCTGACATCTGGTAACAAGGTAAGTATCGCAAACTAAGCAGCCACACCTCAGGGATGCTGGGGAAGTCCTTCGATAGAAAGATGAGGCAGCAGGATGCTCAGAAACTCAGAGACATTATCACCTATTATTGGAACATTTATTAATATTTGTAAGGTGCAGACTATGATACACAAAAAGACAGTGATGTGAAATGACAGGCGTCTTCATCAGAGGTCTGCTTTGCAGCCTGTGAGTTTAGTTGTCAGCAGTACACTCAAGGCTGGGGACTTGGCGACTTGGGTTCCTTTGCCTCTGACACAAAGCAAGGACCTTCAGTAACAGCTGATGCTCCAATCAGTTTTTTGTTCACACACACTGTTGGCCATAGGAATCTTTCTTATCATGCCTTCCAAGGAAACCAATACCTACCTCCACCACCATCACATTGCAAATGACCAAAAGCACATATGTTCATGATGCTTTGTTCAGAGCTGGCCCGAAAATGAATCCATATGAGAGGCACATGACAGGAGCTGGCTATGAGACTTACTTAAGACAGCAATGGGAATGTCCCCAGGTTAATGAACTAGAGCATGTTCAAAACAGAGCAGGGAGCTACCAACCTCTTCCTTCTGAGAAGATCTGACACGCTCTTTGGCTGATTTGAAAGCAGTCCCCCTGAAGCTGACCCGATTCTCAAGATGAAAATGCTAAGTTTACCTTGCCATGTCCTCTGACATTTTGATAGGGGTTTATTTTATGCTGGGGGTTGCTGATTCTTCCAAAATCTGGGTTTCTGGGATTTGCTGTTTATTCAGCAGGAACCTACAAAGTCTGTGTTTATTCTTGACTGAAAGAATTGAATCCACAGCATCTTTCTTCATAAATATAATGCCCTGGGAGAAGATACAGCAGCAAACCAGACAGACAAGGTCCCCAGTATCCAGTACAGTGCCTAGCACACAGTAGGCACCTTAATAGTCATTGATAGATGGTCGAGGTCACACTGGTGTTTTTACTACAATGCTTTGCATCTCTGAAATCACAGACTTCCATTTCACAAGTTAGCAATGGTATTTAATTTTCCTTGGCCAATGTTATGCTTGAGTTTGATTCATACAGTAAAAAGTATGGACCATTATAATTATCTTAGATTTCCTCTCTGGGCATCTTTTTCTGGCCAAATCTTCATACTAAAGAGACGTTAAGCCACACTGCAGTTTCTCTAACTTGCCTGCAAAGATTTACTAAAATAAAACAGATTGATCTTATCCAAGTAACAAAAACAAAAAAGTTATGAAATCATTTTGCTGCACAAATCTAAAATACTATTATTAACCATAATGTCAGCTTACTTAGGTCAATTCTTCAATTTCACTATTGCTTTGAACTTTCACAAATTGTCATTTTCCTTCCATTCTAAATATGACAGTTCAGTTACTAAGGAATTGTTTTTAGTTAACAATTACTTCAATTTCATATGAAACATGAGCTAACACTCTCATCAATTTTTATTCACAATTACCATTGCTTAAGAGTTCCTACTTCCAAAACAAAATTTGTAATAGCACAGTGGAAAACAAAAATCTCATTTTATAGGTAAATGTAAGTATCAGATAAGTGAGTAGCTTATACATTGTATCCTATTACTATCGTTCTCAGTGCCTGAATACTAATCAGTTTAACTGCTTTCAAGCTATATATTTTTAAATGCAATTAAAACATACAGTCTCACAGTAAATTTCAATGGCTTATTAAAGGCCTTTACATGGCATCAGTATCATATGTTAGAGATGAATGGTGTTTCTAATTTGCTAGCCACTTGGGTCAAGTTTAAGCAGGAAGCATATTTATACAAGTAATGGTAATACAAACGGTCTCTTGGGAAAAGCTGTTGGTAGGGGTTTAACATTTTTGAAGTATGTTTTTGTATATCTTCGAAATGGGCATTTTATAGGCATTGGGCCAAAGCATCTTAAAATCATGCTCCTTAGTACAGGCATAACTATTGTCAGTGCT
Source organism: Pongo abelii (assembly GCF_028885655.2). Lineage (NCBI taxonomy): Eukaryota > Metazoa > Chordata > Mammalia > Primates > Hominidae > Pongo > Pongo abelii. The sequence goes on from NC_071989.2 coordinate 150,961,306, forward strand.
GCCTGAATGCTCAGGTAGACTCATGAGGTGTGCATTTTTAAGGGTGAGTTGAGGTCAGGTGAGGTTCGGGGAGTCGAACCACCTTCATTTGAATAACACTCTTTAGGACCAGGACCCTGCTCCTTAACGTATGGCGGGTAGGGCAGCAGTATTGTCAGCACCTGTACCTGGGGGCCTGATGGAACTGCAGAAACTCTGCCCCCAACCCACTGAATCAGAATCTCCATTCAAACCAGGTCGCCAGATGATCTGCAAGCACTTCAGTGTTGGAGAAGCACTGGGCTAGGACCCCAAAGCCTCTGCTTACCAGGGGCCAAGCACAATGTGGCATTACTTTCTTCTTCCTTCTCCTTCTGAAATCATCCTCTTTTTATGATATCCCCTCAGCCAGTTTCCCTTTCTTTCTCCTCACTCCCACACTCAGTCCCCAGATCCACATGAATTTCCCAGCTCTGATATCCTTGCTTGTTATCAAAAAACCACTTCTAGTGCTCTCCACCTGAAGTCACCCAGGGCTCTCTGCTGCTGAGTAACCTTGGGAAGGTCAAGGCGTGGTAATGACTCCCAAGGATTGATTCTGCCTTCCTGAGGCTGGGCCTCCCTTTCTTCATTTATTCTACATGGAGATGCCATCCTTCTAAGTTACCCACCAGAATCCAATCTCTCCTTTCCATTTTAGATGCCTCTGTTCTGAAGGGGGGATTTCCTTGTCCCTGTTTCTGGTCATGGAACGCTGCCTTCCTAACCTGGCATGAAGCTTCTTTGCTAATATTTGCAGGGCACAGGAAGGACAAAAGGGAGCCATGCCAGATGTTTGGGGGAATCACAGACAGGGTTTACTCAGTAGAGGGAAATAGTGTGCAGTTACTAATGTCCCACTTAGCAGACCCCTTAACACACTTCATTTGGCCCCACTTTTGCATTGAGGGACTCAGCCTGCAAGAGGCAATTGGAGATCCAAACCCAGACCCAGACTGGCCAGCCAGTTGACTCCTAGAAGCAATTTGGTCCCTCTGTTCTAAACTGTGCAGGGGTAAAAGGCTCTGCAAAGAAGTGAACTGGGCATTTAGAAGCAAGTTGCTTACGAATTCAGGCTCTGTGGGCTGGGGGTTAGCGCAGCCAATGGTCAAGGGAACATTTTTGGGTCAACCGGGTGAGGACCCCTCGAAGCTTCTCTGGAGTGGTCAACACCCAGAACAGATCTCTTTAATCGGAAGAGACTGGCAGGGGGAGAAACAAGATTGCTTTCTGGCCATAGTGAGTCCGAGGACCGCGTTTGCAGCTTCCATTCTTCTTGAGGCCAACAAACCAATTCTTCTCTGCATGCTTCTTGGATATATAGGTGTTGTAATGGTTCTCCTCCAGCCTTTCCAGGAACAAACATTCCTCATTTGGTGTCTGCTAAAAACATAAAACCAAAAGAGAGTAGGACAATCAGTGAGTAGTTTCACATGGGGATCCCCATCTACTAGCTGTGTGACATTGGGCAAAATACTAAAGCTCTCCATGCCTCAGTCTCCTCTTCAGGAAAATTGGGGTCATGGTGGAACTTATTTCACAGGGTAGTCATAAGGACTTAGAACAGCACCAGGCACTAAAGAGCCGTCAATATGCATTTGCTGTTATTGCAAACTCCCTTTCCATTTAAAATCCATTTTAAAGTAATTAAGATGCTACTGATAAGAGCACTTCTAAGAGTCCTCAGGACTCTAGAATCTCCCACTGGGGACATCCTGCTCGACTATAAGTACCTTGAGGGCAGGGCTGGATCTTTCATCTCTGTAGTGGCCTGGCACACAGGCCTGACCATGGAAAAACATTCAAAATAGGTAAAAACCAGACTGTGATGTGGTGGGTTGTTGTTGTCGTTGTTGTTGTTTTAACTTGAAGACTAGACTTAGAGAATAAACAAAAAGCTGCTAAAATGCCTTTTTATCCTGGTGATTTTCACTAACATCAGGATTTTACCTGAGTATTGTTATGAAGATATGCTTGTGCAAAATTTATCCTAAGCATGAAACATATCCTAGAATGTAAATGTTTTTTAAAATGAAAATAGCTTTATTTTTTGCTCCTTATAAAAAGAATCTTATAAATAGATGCTACTTGTGGTCAGGCACAGTGGCTCATGCCTGTAATCACAACATTTTGGGAGGCTGAGGCAGGAGGATTGCTTGAGCCCACGAATTTGAGGCCAGTCTGGGCAACATAGCAAGACCCATTCTCTACAATTTTTTTTTTTTTAATTAGCTAGGTGCCATGGCGTGTGCCTGTCCTCCTAGCTACTTAGGAGGCTGAGGTAGGAGGATTGCTCGACCCCAGGAGTTTGAGGCTGTAGTGAGCTATGATTGTACCACTGCACTCTAGTCTGGGTGATAGAGCGAGACCCTGTCTCTAAAGAGTAATAAAAATGCTACTTATAAGAAGAATTGTACTTTTAAAAACATACCTTTACTTTGTAAAAAGAAAAAACTATCCCAAAACCCACCACCCAGATATAGGCAACTGTTAATCACTGATGAACATCCTTCCCTACATCTCTTTATGTACATACAGACTAGATAAGGCTGTATGGATATAGACTTATGATATCATCAAAATGTCATGTTTTATTTGATGTTTTAAAAATGAACAACAAACCTATGAAAACATTCAATACTGCTAACGAGAAAAATGCAAGTTAAAAATTATTTATCATATGTTAGCTATCCTATGTGCAAAGATAAAAAAAAATTTGCGCAAAGATAAAAAACCATTTGCAAGACTTAGAATGTGGGAGGTAGGCACTGCCATGCACAGTTGGCGAGAAAAATTAGTGGAAACTTTCTGAAGACAGTTTAGCAATATGTATCAAAATTTACAAGATGTATTACCTTTGACTCAGCAATTTCACTTCTAGGAATCTACCCCTAGGAGATGGTTGAGTAAGTGTACAACTGTATTTTTGAGGATGGTCTCTGAACCAATGGTTATAGGGGCAAGCGATTAGGAGTAACCTATGTGTCCGTGGAAAGGTGATTGGTTAAGTGGATAAAAGAATATCTGTACAGTAGAACCCAGTGTAGCTGTACATTTATTAAGTTGAAAATCAGCCACAACATATTAAAGAGTGCAGTTACTTGAAAAAAATCCAGCAACCACTATTTTGCGTACTTGTAGTTAATCTGTTGGTGGAGGGGGAACTCAGTTTTTGAACTTTCTCTTTGTCAAGATCTTAGAATATATTTATTACATTTGGGTCTAAAACAGGTATATTAAAACACTTATGCTGGAACTGAGACATCTGACTTTGCTTTGCCTTTTTCAAGTCGTGTGACCCCTGCAGTCTCTCTTCACCCACAGTGGTTGGTGATTCCCTGTCTGGCGGTTTCCAATTATATTGTTCATTGTTCTCTACATGTGAGCATGTTTGTTTCTTTAGATTATAAACCCTAGTGAGGAAGGAGATGGAATCTTGTTGGTCTTCTCTCCATCCCCCAGACACAGAGCCTTGCAAATAATAGGTGCTCACCAGCTAAGTAATGTGTTTAATTTGATTCTTGAGATAATATAAAGCAGTCAGTAAAGTCAGCCTTTCTTAGTAAGGAACTGTGTAACAGGAAGTATCCTGCTTCTTATTCATTCATAATCTAGTGAAATGACAACTGGGTGAGACACTTTAGACATTTTGGAACAAGATGAGATATAAATATAATATTTTATTGGATGACTCTGCTGCCTCCAGAGGAACATGGTGCAGACATTTGTGTTTGATGCACGTTGTTGGGGGTAGAAGGACCTATGTGGGTTGCCCACTCCCTTGTAGGGAGGACTCGCCCCTGACACCTCATAGTGGGCATCAGGCCTGTGTTCTGTGACGAAGGTGAGGATGGCCACATTCCCCACCTGATGTTTCTATTATACTGGAGCAGTTGACACACACAAAATAGCTGAGTCACAGGCTGAGTCAGCAGGCCAGATCAGCGGTGCTCCGTCCCTCCACCAGGATTTGTCAGCACTCATTATGCACTTGGTACAATGCTGAAGACATGTGGGTTAACTATTGATTCATGTCTATTGTTTAAATTGTCTTCTTTTTTATATTTAGCATGTTTCCCCTCCCACTCTAAATTACATAGGTGACATATACTTACTGTAAAAAAAATTTGGAAAATACAGGAAGTGATTCACATACTATAAAATCACCCATTCTCCACCCCCAGAGATAACTATATCAGTATTTTGATATATAGCCTTTCAAACTTTAAAAAAATATATACATCCTTTCCACACACACGTTTGAATCAGGATGGATTAGTGCCTAAATTTTGTGAAGAGCATGAAGCAGAGCTTCATCTTAGAACTTCTCTTTATCAATGGGGAAAATGCAAACATTCTTAGGCATAATATACTAAGATCATATTTCAGGTGAATTGTAGTGATGGCCACGGCTATGGTGGGAGAAGGGGGTGCCTGGAGCCTATCGGAAATTAGATTCTGGGAGTTCTCCCTCAATATTTTTATATAAGTGAAAGCAGGTTACAATAAACATCAAAATTTATTTAAAGGGGGAAAAGCCATAAAACTGTGGCGTAGCCTAAGACACAGTGAGGGTGAGGGGCTTCTAAGCTGATGACTTGTCTTACAGCCACCACTGGTCTGCGACGTGCCAGCCACTCTGATGGGCGCGTTCTGTGTGTTGCACCACTGAACCCATGTACGCTCTGTGTGAGGCAGTTATGATCCATGACCGTCCTCATTTTAGACAAGGCTCAGAGTGGGTAAGTGACTTGCCAGAGTGGCAGAGGCGTGAGATTCAATCATGAGTCTGAGACTAAATGATTGACTGATGGATTGATTTTACTACCACTTGGAAGAACTACCTTAAAAAAATCCCCTACTGCCAAACCCCTTAAAGCCATCCCAGGTGATCTGTACTGAGCACATAGCATTTTAGAGGTTACCTATTACCCTGATGATTTAATCTCCTGATCCCTAGTGGGCAGTGAGAGGAAATGAAACTGTATTCACATCGGGACCCTTGGCTGAGATGACAACTTCAAGAGAGGGTTTCTGTGCCCTCTGTCACTTGGCAATTCGATATAAGTTGAAGCTCCAGACTAAAATTCCCCCTACTGACTGTCTTTTTGAAGACATCTTCATAAAAGGGAGGAAAGGGGTGTGGATTGGGCTAGGAATTACAGCCAAGCCTTAGTTTATCAACTGTTAGGATACGGAGGAGGGAACATTAAAATCTAGAAATAACTTCAAAACCTGCAGTCATTGGTTTAAGCTGTCTCTCCAGTTAACTCCTGTCACAGAGATACCAACAGGGGCAAAATCACGTTGCCTCTATTTCTATTCCTTTCCCATAAAGACCTATCTATACATGGTCAAACCTGTATAAAGCACTGGCTATGATAGGGAGAGGGCAGGAAACATGGAGGATTTTAGCTACTGAAGAAACAATTAGACTACGCCTCTCCATGCAGCTCATTCATCCTCACACCCTTTCAGTACCTAACATGGCACTTAGACACAGGCATTTGATAAATGTTGAATTACGTTATTAAGCTTTCTATCCTTTTAGGTGATCCTTTCAGAATAAAAGGGGCTATTTTCAAAGTTTTATGCATGACATATAAACTACGAAAGCCCAGGCTCTGCCATTTGTGTAAAAAGCAATAAGAGACACACCTATAGCACATAGTACCCAGGTACTCAAGAAACATTTCTGGGCTGTGTGTGGTGGTCTATAATCCCAGCACTTTGGAAGGCTGAGGCCGCTCGAGCCCAGGAGTTTGAGACCAGCCTCAGCAACATACTGAGACCTTGTCTCTACAAAAAATAAAAACATTAGCTGGGCGTGGTGGTATTCATCTGTAGTCCCAGCTACTCAGGGGGCTGAGGGGGGAGGATTTCTTGCGCCCAGGAGTTCGAGGCTTCAGTGAGCCATGATTGTGCCACTGCACTCCAGCCTGGGCGACAGAGCCAGACTCTGTCTCAAAGTGGAAAAAAGAAAGAAAAACATTTTTGGAATGAATGAACGAATGAATGGAATGGGATTAGATATTCTAAAATGAGTGACTGAAGAGTTACCAAAACATCAATCAATCTTTCCTCTGTGTTTATGTGATAACACATTTGAGTGTTTTGAGAGAATACCACAAGAAACTCTTTTATGTTTGTGCCTAAAATAAAGCAGGGTGAGGGTGGGAATCCTTCTGGAAAAAATAACAAACAGAGACTAATTGTTGCTTTATAGTTTGCCTCACTCCGTGTAACAAGATTTCTGGAAACCTCAAACCTTGGCCATGTCTGGAAGCATGTCAGCTTCATACTTACTGAGCCGTATAAAAGCCCGTCGGTGTCCATGGCCAAGTACTGGCCAGTCTCGGTACTCTTTATATACACCTCCCCCACGCTTTCCGCACTGAGCTGCAGCTGAACTGGAATAAAAATAACACGAGCAAAAGTAAATAAACACTACGCTTTTGCCGATAGGACCCGGCAGCCAGGACAGTTGGCCATGGAAAATTCTGCTCATTCATTTCACGGAGCCCTTAGGGATGAGCCTCAGATTAATCAAAACATAGAAATACAGTCCCTTTTTCTTTGCCTTCCAAAGAAAGCTGTCCATTGGGAATTACGTCCTTGGGAAAGGAAGGAGAGACAACGGCCGGCTCACCTACCTGTCCACCCTGTTGGTTACAAAATGACCCTGAGTGCACCTTCACGGTGCCTCGCCCCTTTCTTTCTGTCACTTGTAGGAAGATAATCACAGGAGGAAATGGCACTCACTCCCCCGGTTTCCCTCATCCCTGCAATCTTGGGATGCCATAGAGTAGGATCTGGCCAGCCTGCATGTGTTCTGCTTTCATTATCAACCTGCACAGGGGTGCCTTTTAATTGTCTGGGCCTTCTAGTCATGGGAGAGACTCCTGTCCGCAGATCGTTATTTTATAAAATCTGAGACTGCTATTTTCCCTGAGACAGAAGAGGTTCTCAGGGAGTTAGGACTGGTTGCCACATATGAAACTCAGGGAACTCCCTCACAATGAAGTTTCTGTCAATCCCTCAGCCTCTATGGCAACTCACCTGGGGTACAGGCAGAGGGGAGATCGCCAGCTCCTGATGGGGGGAGAATGAAGCCGTTACCTGGAAATGCAGTGATGAGAACAGTGGTTCTCAACTGGGGGGTGATTTTGCTCCAAAGGGGACATTTGGCAATCTCTGAAGACAGTTTCTGTTATCACAGCTAGGGGGGCGGGTGCTACTGGCATCTGGTGGGTAGAGGCCGGAGATGCTGCTAACATCCTACAATGCACAGGGCAGCCCCCACAGCAAAGAATTTTCCAGCCCAAAGAGTCAGCAGCGCCCAGGTTGAGAAACCTGGAGATGGAGGGAAAGGACTGTGAGTTACAGAGTCACACTCTCCTCATTCACACTGATTGACACTTCCAAGCTGCTGGACACTTAATTGGAATCCAATATCCATTTGATAATTATTAACTTGTTTATTCACCCTAGGGTGCCCTCTTGAGAGAGGTGCTTTGATAATTCACATTTGGGAATTGGAATTAATTCTAGACTCTTCGGGATAATTTATTTGGTCACTAGACCGTCACAACCATCACTACGACTAGGAGTGAAATCTAGACCAGGAACCAGTGGCTGCCCAGTAGTTAGTTCCCTAGGAGGATGAGGGGCATCTCTGAGGTTCATCTTGGCAGAGGCCGAGGGGCAGGAGAGGCTGGACCACACAGAGCTTTGGTTGGTAGATCTAGACCCCTCATTGCCTTTTCTTTGTTTTCTTTTCTTTTCTTTTTTTTTTCTTTTGAGACGGAGTCTTGTTCTGTTGCCCAGGCTGAAGTGCAGTGGTGCGATCTCAGCTCACTGCAAGCTCCGCCTCCCGGGTTCAAGCAATTCTCCTGCCTCATCCTCCCCAGTAGCTGGGATTACAGGCAGGCACCACCATGCCCGGCTAATTTTTGTATTTTTAGTAGAGATGGGGTTTCACCATGTTGGCCAGGCTGGTCTCGAATTCCTGACTTCATGCTCCGCCTGCCTCAGCCTCCCAAAGTGCTGGGATTACAGGTGTGAGCCACTGCACCCGGCCTGTTTTCATTTTTAATTTAATTTCTTTGAATAGAAAATATACTTCCATTTTTCCAAAGAGCAGAGGAGATAGTGAAAAGCTTCCTTCTGGGGTGCACATCTCCTGGGGGGATGCAGAAACAAGGAAACCCCTCCTAGACATCTTGTGTGTGTATCCTTTCTAGAGAGCTTGTGTGCGTATATTGCAAAAGACATACTATCTCATACTAATGGTAATGTACTGAGCACACAGTTCTGCACCTTGCTTTTTTTTTGCTTAACAACTAATTGTAGATCTTTCTACATCAGTATGGAAAGAGTAAACTTCTTTCTTCTTGCCGATTGAATTGTGTTCCATTATGTAGCTATACCATAATTGTTTAACCACTTCTCTGTTAATATGCCTGTATTTTCTTATTTCTCTTTGCCTTCCTTATCTCCTGATTCACCCCCAGGATGATTCATAGTTTCATCACCTTTACCTAAGATGCAATTCTCCCTTCCTTGGAAGTCTTTGCTATAGAGACTCAGGACTTCCTCTAGCTTCCTGTGGCAAGTGGAGTTTATTTAATTCACAGGAAGGAACTGGAAGCCACTGATGCACTTTCTCACAGGTCCTCCTAGGAATGGTTAGCTCTGAGAGTGTAGCCATGAGGGGACAGGCCTATGGGCCTCCACTGTAAGGTGGGCCCTGCTCTCTGGAGGCTTCAGTCACACCACTTGCTCGCTCTGTCTTTCTGCTCCTATTAAACTCCAAACTTTCCCTGTTTTCCTGGGATCTTTGCACATGCTATGCCCTCTCTCTGGGACCTTCTTCCTCCAGATATTCACAAGGTCCTTCTCCTCCAGGCCTCAGCCTAAATATCCTAAAAGAGGCCCTCCCCAGTAACTTGTGAAACTCTGCGCATGGGGTCCTTTCATCCCCACCCCATTCTCCCTGCCAATGCCACCATCCCCCACATCCTCCTCCTCCTCTGCCCCTTGTTTCTTTCATGGCACTTAGTACAACATGCAATGATTTTATTATCTAGGGAGCTACTGATCTATTTCTGCCTCCTCAGGAAAGTGTACACTCTGAGAGGAAGGGTAGAGATCTTGTCCTGTTCCCTCTGGGATCCTCAGCACCTCCCACAGTGCCCTGCACACAGCGGGCAGTCTACATTATTTGGCGAATGAATGGTGTTGGGCTAATATTGGCAGAGATGATACTCCTGGCCCGTCATCAATAAGCTGTGCACTTTGAGTTATGTTTCCAATAACGCTCTGAGGGGGGCAGTAAGATGGGACCACATGGAGAGTTGTAAGGCTCAAGGCTGGGCTCTGAGCTGAGTGACTTTGGCTAGGCTGCATAGCCTCTTAGACACAGTCTCTTTTTGAGTAAAATGAGGGGTATTTGCGCTCAGTCTCCATAAAGTTATTTCTCAGTCTACCAGTCTATGGAGCAAGTAGATACATGGAATGCCAATAGAATATTCTTTGGCAATAAAAAGGGAACAGAGTTCTGAGGCGTGCCACAACACAGATGAGTCTGGAAACAGTGCTGAGTGGGAAGAAAGCATCACAAAGGACCATGTGTTTTATGTTTCCATTTAAATGAAATGTCCAGAATAGGCAAATCCATAAAGACAGCAAGTAGATCAGGGTATCCAGGGCCAGGGTGGGTGGAGATGGGGGAATTATGGTTAAAAGGCATGGGGCTTCTTTTTGAAAATATTCTAAAATGGATTGTGGTGTTGGTTACACAACTCTGTTAAGTTGTAAGAAAACCCACTGCATTGTACAACTTAAATAGGTGAATTGTATGGTATGTGTGTTATCTCAATAAAGCTGGTTTTTTTTTTTTTTTTTTAAATGGTTATCAGACTTTATGGTTTTCAGAGAACCTTCACATATACTTTTCTGTCAATTTCTCAGCATAATCCTATATGTTTAAGAGAGATCAAAGGAAGGGGCTAACTTTTATTGATCACCTACAATGTGCCGGGCACCATGCTAGTTTCTATCTTGATATAAACAGTACAAAATTAAAGAGTGTGGGCTCCAGAACACAACTGCATGAACTCAAGTTCTGCTTGGCTGCCTATTAGCTGTGTGATCATCAGGCAAAGTATTTGCCTCTGTTTCCTTATCTATAGTGGGAGTTGTTGTAAGGGCTAATGCATGGAAAGTGGCCAGTACTCGTATGACTGTTTCCTCTGTGCTTTTGTGACCTTTTCTCCTTGAAGCATTCCCTGGAGAATGGTGGTGCTTGCTCTGTCCTTTAGGTGAAGAGCTGGAGTTTGGTGAAAGTGTGTTTTATGCAACGTTATACTTCTAAGAAGGGGAAAAATCATGACCAGACCCCAGGTTGAGTACTCCAAGTATCCTACTTGTTCCTGTCTTTCACACAACCTCTTGGGCTCCAGTTATGGGAATGGATTGATCCAAATCCAGCCATACTCTCCTGCTCGGACCCTCTTCTGTTCAAGATCACACATGGACAAGATGGCGGGTGGCCATCCAGGTTCCCATTTGTAGCCATGGAATGGAGTGAGGTTAGCTGCCTGGGACTCTTTTCAACCTATCGCCCATATATGTAGATATTTACTCAAACACTAATTATAGGTGCTACAGAAACCCCAAAGGGGAGGTCTTTTTAGGTAATCAAGGAAGTTTTTTGTTGTTGTTGTTTGTTTCTTTTTTCTTTCTTTTGAGATGGAGTCTCGCTCTGTTGCCCATGCTGGAGTGCTGTGGTGTGATCTCAGCTCACTGCAACCTCCACCTCCCAGGTTCAAGTGATTCTTCTGTCTCAGCCTCCCGGGTAGCTGGGATTACAGGCACACACCATCGCGCCCAGCTAGTGTGTGTTTTTTGTTTTGTTTTTTTTTTTGTATTTTTAGTAGAGACAGGGTTTCACCATGTTGGCCAGGATGGTCTCAAACTCCTGACTTCAGGTGATCCACCCCGCTCGGCCTCCCAAAATGCTGGGATTACAGGCGTGAGCCACCGTGCCCAGCCAATCAAGGAAGATTTTTTAAAAGCTTTTCATTTCCTATGCATTTCTATTTTGCTGCCTTCAATAGCACCCACTTGTCTGGCCATGGGGCTGAATAGGGTTGGCTTTGCCATCTGTGGAGTTCCATCATGGCCATGAAGAGGCCTCATAGAGGTAAACAAGAGCCAGAGGCCTGCTTAGCACATGACTTCAGCCCTCAGCCATGAGTCCCGACACCAGGTTTGTTGTGCCGGTGAGAATTCGTCTCAAGAGTTTCCTCTGTAAATATTATTTCTCCAGGATGTCCAAGTTTCATAGCTCATTTTCACTGGATTTCTTTCTGGCTAAGTTTCCTAAACATATATCCTTCTGCAAGTAGGGCTGGCAGGAAGGAGCAACACCCAGGCTGAGCGGCTCGTGTAGCTGGCTTGGTGTCCAGCTCTCTAGTGTGACTTCATTCCAGTTTTCCAGACCTACATCCTCTTGCAGCTGCTGCTGAGGACAGGCAAGGAAGGAGAGAGCATGAGAAAGGGGGACCTTGGGAAGAGAGGGAGGGGCTGGCCACACAGCAGCAGCTCCTTCCTCGGGTAGCAGCTCAGGGTTGGGGGACGGAGAACCATTCAGTCAACACATATTCATCTACTAGGTGCTGGGACTTACGCTCAGTGCCAGCCATGATCCCTGCACTTGGTGCTTCCACATGATTAGGGATACAGACAAATGAACCTGGGAGTGATACAGCAACACAATAACAAAAGCTCCACTTGTTTTTGAGCTAAAAGCAAACAAAAGCACAAAAACTGCAACATTCTTTCTCTCTCTCTTTCTGTGAGTGTGTGTGTGTGTGTGTGTAGTTTTTTTTTTTTTTTAATCCCCTTTCAAAGAAAGGCAGAATATAACATACAGTGAAAAAAACAAAATTGCAGTGGGAGAATATAGTAAATCCTTGATGAAAATTGTATTAAAAAACACAATACATTCGGGAGGCTGAGGCAGGTAGATCACAAGGTCAGAAGATCAAGACCAGCCTGGCCAACAGGGTGAAACCCCGTCTCTACAAAAAATACAAAAAAAAAAAAAATTAGCCAGATGTGGTGGTGGGTGCCTGTAATCCCAGCTACTCGGGAGGCTGAGGCGAGAGAATTGCTTGAACCCTGGAGGAGGAGGTTGCAGTGAGCCGAGATCGCGCCGCTGCACTCCAGCCTGGCAACAGAGCAAGATTCTGTCTCAAAAAAAGAAAAGGAAAAAAAAAAAAAAGAACACAATACAACGTGTGTAGCTCATGAATATATCTATAGTAAAATATAAAACTGTGCACCAGATACTGACCAGATTCATACAAGTAGCTGCTTTGGGAAGGATAAGAGGAACTAAGACTGGGAGGGGAATTTAGGAAATGTTTCCTTCATCCTAACTCTATTTCTTTATAAACAGTTCTGAGGTAAAAACAGCCAGCTGGTGACACTGGAGGACTCTGAGTGATGAGATTCCTGGTGTTTGCTGGTGTTTGGTCTATATCTAGTGCATAGTTTTCTATTTTACTACGTATACATGAACTATGCATATTGTTTTGTGTATTTTACAAAATTTTCATCAGGGATTTGCTATGATCTCCCCTGATTCTCCATACATTTTAGGGTGGTAGCTGATGTGTTAAAGCTCCGTTCATAGTCAATGGGACACTTAGAGCTGGCCAAGACTCCCGCTTTTTGTTCCTGGTGACCCCTGAGATGTTTTATGACCCAGCTTAGGTTTGAGTCCATGTTGCATCTAGACCAGAGCATAGGCACTTATAAAAGGTGGGTCTTCTTGGTGGCAGACAGGGACCCAGGAGATCTGGGGAGGCAGGACGGGTGGATGAGGCACCTCTAAAGCTCTAACTTCTCTGTCCACTCCCTTTTTCAATACCTCCCGACCAGGTTAGCGCACAGAGCAAATGAGGAGCAAGCATCTCTTCTTTATCCCATACAGGGATCTAGGAGTTGCTATCTATGAACAGGAAGGTCAGTGTCTCTCAAGCATCCCAGGGATGAAGGGGCAAGTACTTTTTGAAAAACAAGATACATCCATGGTCCGTAGGGTGCTTCATTTTCCCCTTTTGAAATGGGGACATTAACAATTAATTTAGCTGAAGAAATGGAAAGCAACTTTTAAAAAGGTAATCTAATGATAGAAATTTCTTGGAGAAATTCAAACTTAGATAAAGCATTGTAAAAATGTACGGGAAGAGGGCTGGAAGTGTTTACTTGGTGGATTTGTGACTGTATGTGCCCCCAATAGAATCCAGAATCCTGCTCCTTTACTAAGAATGAGTTAAGAAGTGTTGGTTTGAAAACAGCCTATTTGTCAGAACTACATGTCAATGAAACTGAAACGTGCAAACTCACCTTTGTGGGTCATGGTCTTCCTTGTCCCATGCTCATTATTTAAACTGCTTCACAAGTCCCTGCATACCTGGGAAACCTACATAAAGGGGAGCCCAGAGCTTTTGCATGGCTGTGCTAGCCCCCATCTAGGTGTTCACACCTTTTATCTGAGGAACTAAGTTTGTAGCTTTGGTTTTCTCCTCTGCTCCCCAAAGCCTTCCATTAGGTCTTAGCAGTAGTTTGTTCACAGTAAGAATAGCAATCCCTTACTTTCCAAAGGTAGAAAAAAGGAGAAAGGGTTATGAGCCTGCCAGGGCCAAGAGAAGTCAACTTTGAGGTCTTGCACCCTGTTTCTGAGCCCCAGGCTATCCTAGCATCTTCCTGTCCCATCCCAGGCAAATGTAAAGGTAAAACCACAAGTGGTGCATTCAATGAGGAAAATGCCTGGAGAGAGAGGTTCTGCTTCTGTAGCATGTCTGTCTGTGGCCTCTAAGCCTGCTTTCTACCTCTGCTCTCCAAAGAGGCCAAGAGAGATTATGTGCCTGGTTTATTCTGGGTTGGAGACTTCCCGTCGTTTGCCGTGTTTACCCAAAGTGAGGTCAGCCTCATTCAGAACTTGGTGAGGTTGTTTTATGTCAGTGGCATTTATAATTAAAATGCAGCCACAAGCTGGGATTGGTAAAACATTAGAGAAAGACAGAGAAGGGGAAAAATCGAATTTGGGGGAAAATAATTCCAGTGGTAAAAAAAAATATACGCACATACATATATATATAAATATATATACACATCTATATATATATACACACATATATGTAAATATATATGAAAAAAAACCTTATCTTAAAAGATGTCTGCTTCTTTAAGGTCTGAAAAAGTTGCCTGGAAAATTTTGATACAGTCCAGAGACTGAATGACATATGTATATCATATATATATATGATATATATATATATAATGATATATAATGATATATATATGATATATATGATATATATATGATATATATAATGATATATATATGATATATATATAATGATATATATATGATATATATGATATATATACACACATATATATCATATATATAGTATATATAATATATATTATATATTATGTGTGTGTGTGTATTTTAAAGTTTATGCATAAAAATCCTCTATGTAATCAGATGAGGGTTGTGGGGAGGAGGGCAAGGAGTCCTTCCCATCACATATGACCGAGGTGAGAGCACCCTGTCGCGGAGTACATTCCTGCCTGGAGACCTTCCTCTCTCTCTGACTTCTGGCAGTGGGGTCCAGCTCTCCCCATCGTGGTCATTTGAAAAACTGTTTTAACTTCGGGTCTGTGCTGGTGGAGAATAAAGTGCCTTAACTGCTAGGTGCTGAGTGATCCCAACCAGAGAATAGAAGTCTGGACTCCCCTAAAGCAACAGGGCAGGAGGCATTTCATGAAGAGGAATCTGCCCTTTAGAAAGGGCTGCAAGGTAGGATTGTTTTGACCAGTGAACTCTGCTAGTGCCTTGAGGATGTGGCTTGATTTATAAATATTTGATTGGCACGCACTTTGCTTAAGAACATTTCCATTTGTGCAGTGAGTGGTGCCGGTAATTCTGCTCCCCACGTAGCCTCTTGCGTGCTTGGGGAGCTGAGGAGTTGTGGGCTGTGGCAGGCAGCTGAAGGTTTGGAATACTCGTGAGGAAATTATTCTCTAATTATTGTTCCAGTTATTAATCCCATTGAGGGATAAGTCATGGTCCCCCTTCACCCGAGAGGGAACTCCTCAGAAAGATCAGAATCAATCACAGAGCAGACTTGCCCTGCCAGAGGAGTGAGACGGGGCGGGGCTTGCTGCACCTGTGCCTGGGCACATTATGCCTCTGTGTCAGGCCTCAGGGGCTTCAACCCAGATAGTCCCAGAGAAACTGGGACAAAGAGTCACCCTCAGTTCTGCGAGCAAGCATAGCATTCATTTAATCTAACAGACTTGAAAGGTCAGCTGGTTAGGTGAGGAAGGCTCAGGAATCCCGGAAGAATGATGATCAATACCATTTTTTCTGAGCACTTGTGTACCTAGCAGTGTGCTAAACACTCTTACAAACATTATCACATTAAAACTCCTACATTCCTATGAGTGGGTGCTGTTGTCATTCTTGTTTTTAAAACAAGGAAACTGAGGCACATTGAGAAGTAACTGTCCCAGGATGATACAACTGGTGAGCAGCAGTGTTGGGACCTGACCTACACCCATCTGACCCACAACACAGATGTGTTTATTGAATCAGTTTGTGGGGCGGAACCACTGTCATGATGTTGGTGTTGGATGGTGGTGGGATACGGAAGGAGACTTAGTCCTGGAAGCCGAAGACGTGGTTGGTGCCAAGCCTTCCCAGTTAGGAGCTGGTTACGCCTGTCAACTGCAGTGTTCTTAGAGTGATAATAATTAGTAATTTCTCAAGGTTGTGATTAGGTGGAAGTGAAGGGGTTCAGCATAATGCCCAGCACATATCAGGGCTCATAGATGTTTATTGAATATATTGTTGACTTTGAATTTAGCTGCCACCAATATAATTCAGTCACTTATCAAATTAATGTTTACTGGGCATTTTACCAAGTGGCAGGCAATGTGCTAGACACAAAATTTGTAGTGTTGAGCAATAAGAGACAAAGTCCTTGTCCTCTAGGAGTCCAGTAGGAGGGAAAACCATTAAATAATCACACAAATCAATGGAGAATTATAACCCTGAGGACAGCTGCATGGTACGTGAGACACTCCTCAAATGCTTGTGTCTAAAATGGAACTGGCCATCTTCCCCTGGACCTGATCCTCTTCCAGGACCTCCCCCTCTCACGGTGACACCACTTACGTGTTCCCCTGAGTTGAAGCTTAGGGGCCAAGATGAGCCTTCTCACAAATTGTGCCCATCAGCCCTGGAATCTATGCAGCACGCCCTGGCTGATTCTGCCTGGCCTTCCTAGCATGGCAGCGTAACCAATGTTCACAGTCCATATTGGTAATTGCCTGCAGCACCGATCTAAGGAATGGTAATGGGACAAACCAAAACCCAAAACTATCTTCTCTGCAGGCCAGAAGTCCACCAGTAGAGACATTTTACTCCGGTCTCTATTAGAATAGCCCACACACAAGCATCTGCCCTAGGGTTATACCACTATAAGAAAGGTTAGGTACTTGGAAACTCATTCTTGTAGAGGTAGGAAGAAGATACATTTGCCCAGGAATGATCAATGACTTGGAGACAAAGAGAAGCCGTGAAAGGAGTTATTTCTACTTTGTAGAGCTCAAAGGCATACGGTTCTATCTTGTGTGATTTGTTTAAATTTTTCGATTGGCTTTTAGAAACGCTCTTTCTGAAGGAAGTCTTAACGTGTGACTCTGTCACCTCAGTCTCTAATTATGCTCAAACTAGCGATCAAGGAATCAAAAATATCTCCTTGCCAGGCCGTGTGGATCACATTTAGTCAGGGAGCATCCGTCTCATGCCTGGCTGAGGCAATTCTGTTTCTCAATAACCCTTGAAACTCAGAAGGGCTCTGGCAGTACCACCACTGGGCAGAAGAGGGCGACAGAACCACATTCAGGGAGTACATCCGTGCCCAGGAGTCCTCTCACCTGCAGAATCCTAGTAAATAGAAGTTTCGCCCTTGTGAGGCACACTGGACAATGCTGCCATTCCCATTCCACAGGTGAGGAAACTGAGTCTCAGCGAGATTAAACGATTTTCCTGAAAATTATCTGGGAACACTAGAGACACTTCAATTTCTAGTCAGGAAAGGACTGGAAGAGTCCCAGGGCTGAGGGGCTTGAAGCTTCTTTTGCAGAGTTTGCAAACAGAAAGAATGCATAATGGCAAGAACGTTAATTGTCCAGGGCTGCTCCAGGTAGAAAGGGGCAAAGTAGGCTTGAACTCGAGCCTGCTGACTCGGCAGTGGAATATCCAGTTCCAGTACTGACAGGTACAGGGATGAGCTTCTGGCCACCCACCCCACTTACTCTGATCTCTGTCCTCTTGGTCCTTGTTCTTAGTTCCAGAGTAAGCAAATAATAGGCCCACACAATAACTCTGAGTGTTGGCAGAGAGAACCTGAATCTAAGCCTGCATCTAGCCCCTTGGCTTTCCTGGGTGGCAGTACTGTTAAAAAGAGGAGTCTGGAAGGTCCTTAAATACGACCCTGTGTTACCATATGCTAGGCTGATTATATGGAAAGCTTGATGATAATAACTGCAGTATGAACCAACACATGCTGTACTGTTCCTCTGTGCCAGCCACTGTGCCAAGAACTCTCACTATATTACCTCATTTAGCCCTCCCAAGAAACCTGTAAGGCAAGGAATATTAGTATCCTTTTTGTACACATGAGAAAAGTGAGGGTGAAAGGTGCAGTTGTCCAAGTTCACTTGGAAAATAATCTGGCGTTCCTTGAATGCAGAAATCCTCACCTGCACTCCCAGGGCTACGCTGTGCTGCTTTCTAGGGGCTCCTGACATCTCAAGTCAGGCGGCCAAATCCACTGTGGACTCCAGAAGTTGTGCCAGTGTTACACATCCAGAGTGCAGTCTGTTGTGCTAATGATGGAATGACAACAGTGAAGCCATTTTCCATTGCTACAGAAATTCCAGTATTGGAGCCTTTTGTTACTCCAGAAGTCAAGGTTTCCAGAAGAGCTAGCTTAACCCCAAGGAACATGTCACGAAGTTTGCCTTTCCTCTTGGGTTCTGAGGACCAGAGAGCATTCCCTACTTTTTCAGAAAATTGGTAAGACGTATTACGAACACTTAAAACCCAGAGGAATTAAAGCTTGTTCCTTTGTGTTGTGTGGGGCAGATCACGTGAGTTGTGTATCATGCCTGACACAATGGACTACAATCTAAGTTTGCTAATTTGCAGTGAACATTGCTTATGTATGCTTTTTAACAAACTAGAGTCTTTTTTTGCCTCATTCTGACACCTGTTTTTCACTGAGTATAAGGCATTCAGCAAGCCCATTTGAAGATAAGCCATCAAAACAAAGCCCAAAAGAGCTAATTCTGCAGCTGCAAGCCCCAGCCTCAGCCTTCTGGCTCCTCATCTCAAGGGTCTGTGTGGTGGGTGGGGAGGAAGGAACAATGTCACCCCATGTGTAAACGCCAGCGTCCATCCCCATTACCCGTGCATCTGAGGGTACAGCGTGAGCACCAGCGAAGTGGTCATTTGTACTTAGAGCCTGCAACCTCTGGTGCATGGTCCATGAATAATTAAGACCACCTGATATATAAACCATCATGTCAAAGTGAGTGTTTTGCATTGCATTTTAAAGCCAGTCCTACAGAAACTTCCTGCCTGCCTGTCTTCTTCTGTGTCTCCTGATTTTCCTTCTCTTGATTTGTGGCATGTTTGACTCTTGAGATTGCTGACCCTCTAAGCAGGGACTGGATCAGACTTTAGGCTTCTTTGTAACCTCTGATGCTGCAGTGGGACTCAGGGAATCTCAGATAACATCACGATAGGACCCGGACACCTAATATCAAACATGCACACCAATGCCAGAAGTACCAAAGCAGAAGGAAGAGATTTTTTTGTACTTAGATAGTCAAGAAGATTCTTTTCTCCAGAGTCATACCTTCATTTATCAACACCTCTGAGAACCAGGCTGCCAGGAAGTCCTGGAAGAGATATTCAGCATTTGGCGCTAGTCGCTCCTACTCTCCAGTTTCTATAGGGTCTGGAGAATGACTTTACCACTGCCGGTTACCACAGCCACATCTGCGTGATACGCAGAGGGAAAGCTGCATAATTTATGATGTGTAAGACTACGATTATGAACTAGGATTTCACAAATCAAGCCCAGTGGAAACATAACCAGGAGAGTCAGCTGACTTGAAACGGAGCCCACATCTCCGTGCAGGATTTACCGCCATGCCCGTCTGGTTCATCCCATCATGAAGCGTGCAGGCCCCTGACTAGCCTTCGGGGCCAGATCTTTCACTAGTTACAGAAACCTGGGAAAACATACAGCGATTGAGCACCGGCAGCCAGTTCTGTTGGGTCAGCAGAGAGTGCTTTAAAAAACTTGAAATAGGACACGTTTGGGTAAGTGGTGGCCCCCACAACTTCCTATTTTCCAAACCCAGACATTTTACACATTTATGTGACTCCACCTCTGAATGTGTCATGCCCGGATAGAACCTTGGAGAAGCAAGTACCTGTACTTAAATATGCACCTTCCTCCCTCCTTGACTACAGAAGATGTCAGAAAGGGAAGGGGGTGCCATAGAGATGGGCTTACTGTGCTGGTCGCTCCTGTCCCTTGTCCCATCCACTGTGCCATCCGGAAGGATCCTCAAGAAGTGGCCCCCGTTGCTACAGTAGAGGAGTTTGGGCTTCTTGTAATTCCCTGGAGGCAGATTAAACTTCTCGGTCAGGGCTGTGAAGGTGGTGATTTCCCCTTCAGCCATGGCTCAGCAGCTGCTGCTTGTGGCGCTTTCAAGACTGTAAGAAATTGAACAAACTTATAGTCGGTTCTTCCAGCAAAGGCACAAAATGCACTTTGAAGAGAGGAAGGACAGCTCCAGGGCACAGGGCTCCTGGGTAGTGAGTAAGCACAGCCTGCCCAGGTGATGCCTGCAGTCCGCGGGCCTGTGAGGTGGCTGGTGGTTAAGGAAGGATGGTCCCAGGCCTGGGAGGGGTTTCCAGGGCATTTTTCCCTCTTCCCAATTGGACACAGCTTTGGACCAAACTGTGCATTTTTTAGAACTTCAAATTTAATCATCTGACCATGGGGAAAAAAATCATGTTTTGGTCCCTCCTTCTGGTCCACACACATCCTCAAATTAAACACCGAAGTTGCACTAAAATAACACCCAGGGTCTGGCTGAAACCCACAAAAGCTGAGAGGCCAGGACCAAGGTTCTGCCCTCCACCCTTACGCTGCGTTGATGAGGTACCGTGAAGCAGATAGCACAGATGGCCTGGACGTTCGGGACCTGCAGCCAAAGGCACAGGAGGCCTTTCAGGGACACAACAGGGAAAGCAAAGGGTTAGTATGTTAAGGGAAACTTCTGGATTTGCTGGGGGAAACAGAACTGGAACCAGGGAAAAAGGCACAGACTGGGAGTAAGTGGGGTTTTTAAAGGGCAAACACCATATCAAAGGAAATGTTATGAGACAGATCATTATGAAGGCTATGCCTGGTTCCTGCCCATTCCGCAGCTTTCCACATAGCTTCATGTGGCACAGAGAAGGTGGGTCTGTCCCTTGCACGCAGGCTGTTTTCATCCTAGCTATTTTCTAATGTGAGATAGAACACAGAAACCACCATATTATATATAATATACCTTTAACATTATATGTAGCCACTACATACAAACTTATATTATTAATGTGAAAATGCATCACTTACACCTCAAAGGATTAAAAAGCAAAACCAATGAGCATTAGAATTGGTGAAAACATATACTTGCTCCACCATTTAGGAGAAGGAAGTGCTGGTGACTCTAAAAACTGAAAAGAAAGAGGCCAAAAAGAGACCAGGAAACTAATGTGTGAGCTGCGCTTTTTTTTTTTTTTTTCCCGAGACGGAGTCTCTGTAGCCCAGGCTGGAGTGCAGTGGTACGATCTTGGCTCACTGCAACCTTTGCCTCCCGGGTCCCAGTTCAAGCAATTCTCCTGCCTCAGCCTCCCAAGTAGCTGGGATTACAGGAATGCACCACCACACCAGGCTAATTTTTACATTTTTAGTAGAGATGGGGTTTTACCATGTTGGCCAGGCTGGTCTTGAACTCATGACCTCGTGATCCGCCTGCCTCGGCCTCCCAAAGTGCTGGGATTACAGGTGAAAGCCACGGCGCCCAGCCTGGGAGCCGCACTTTGTAAGTGTGAGTAGTGAATGTGATCATCAATACATATTGATTATCAAGTGGTCTTAGAATAAAAATCATCATCCTCATTAACGTATTTTGGGCTACAGGTTATCTCAAGTAATCTCACCATAATCCCTTGAAATGGACACGAATATTATCCTCATTTTTAATAAAATCAAAGCTTAGAGATGCTCAGTGACCTGCCCAAGGGCAACAGCTAGTAAGCAATGGAGCTGAACCACAAAAGGGGTCTGGGAACAGAAAGCCCCAATTTGCCCTTGATCACCATGAAAAGGTTTAGTGACTTTATCAACACTTATCTTTTTATGAGGAGTGGGGTTTTTACCCATTGTCTGGCATGTACATCTGCCACCATTAACTTGTCATTCATATATTTATTTGTGACCCAAAGGTTGGCTAGTCTCCACCAACAGCCTCTCTTTTTGCCCCCATGCCATCTGTGAAACAAGACTCCATGGATCTCCTCCTTCTCCAGGAGAAGCCCACCCCAGCAGCTTCGTGAGCATCATGGAAGACCAGCAGCTACCCTGCCTTCCCTGCACTAACAATCCATCAGTGCCTGTAGCAGTCGTGTGGAGCTGCTCTCATAGGAGACGGTTCCATCATAAATCAAGACACCAATTACAATATGTCCCTATGACTTTAAAATGAGGGCTCGTGTTGGAAGCCTCCATCTGTTTTCTCTGCTCCTGGCATTTTAATGTTTCTGGTACATTTTTCCCACTCTGCCACCACATGGGCCAGCCATTGTCCCTGGTTTCAGCTACTGTTGGAGGTGCCTCCAAGAATCCCAAAGAGAATTTTGCATATATTTAAACTATATGCAAATATGCGAAATACATATTTTTAACTATATTTAAAGTCAGACCGTCCCAAATGTCCCCTCCATCCCATATGGTGAAACTTCGATCAATTCTTTTCACTTAATACAGCAACAGACAGAAAATAAACATAATATTACATATATATAATATATATAATTTTATTTATATCAGTTTCACAGAGAGGATTGCAGAGTTTACCTTGCATAGTACAATCTCTCTCCATCCTCACTGTCTCTTCCAAACCTTTCTCTCTTATCCATAAGCCTCTAAGTCCTTCTGTGCCCACCTCTGGCTCTCTTACTCTCTCTCCCTCTGTCTCTCCCTCAGTCTGTCCACTCACTCCTGTCTCCACCCAGCCTCTCACTCTAACTCCTCACTTCACTCCCTTCTGGATCCACTTCTAATGTAAAGCAATTTAGCTTTTCCCAGTGTGGATATCTTTACCCCTCACCTCTCCATTAGCACACAACCATCACCAGATTCCCCTTCCTTAAAGTACAGCTAAGAGATAATGATTTTTTTCTTTCATTTGTTTTTTCCAACCACTTCCTAAGTTATGTACTTCATTTGGTACAGGAGACAATAATTATATACTAGTTGTTGCCACTTAACTGCACAAATAGTCATTTGTATTGTCAATCTTAGGTGGGCTGAATTTTGTTTCTCCTTGTCTCTGGACTTCCTCCAGTGTAGGTCCCCATTTGTCTCTGATTGTGGGGCAATTTCATGTTAAGAATGGCCTTTCAGGCCAGGCATGCTGTTTCATGCCTGCAATCCTAGCACTTTGGGAGGCCGAGGTGGGTGGATCACTTGAGGTCAAGCGTTCAAGACCAGTCTGGCCAACATGGCAAAAACCCATCTCTACTAAAAATACAAAAATTCGCCAGGTATGGTGGTGCATGCCTGTAGTCCCAGCTACTTGGGAGGCTGAGGCAGGAGAATCGCTTGAACCTGGGAGACGACAATTGCAGTGAGCCAAGATTGCGCCATTGCACTCCAGCCGGGCGACAGAGCGAGACTCCGTCTCAAAAAAAAAAAAAAAAAAAAAAAAAGACTGTCTTTTCTTCTAGATTCTAGATCATGTGTGTATGAGCCATGCAGCCCAGACTTCACCACTGTGGAGTTTTCACTGGCTGAATGACCTCAGCCAGAGCCCAGCAGGTCCTCAGGGGCCCCTCCCTCCTGACCACAGTGTACCTGCAGTTATACAAGGCCACACCTCTGCTCTCTGCCTGCTCCCCTCAGTGAGAGGGACCATCATGAGGGTGCCTATACTGATGTCAGATGGCTCCCCAAACCCTTCAGATCCACACCTGAAAACCCGAAGGAGACATGTAGGCTCCTGAAAATAAGCCTGGAGTCAACATGAAACTGACAGAACATAATAGCTGAGATTGATGACTCAGCTGAAACATACAAAAAATGAAATCCCTTTTTGTTGCTAAAGGAAACCCCAGGGGCAAGAAAAGCCCTTATTTTAAACTTTATTTGTAATTTACCTATAGTTTGAGCAGTAGTTGGTCCAAAGTTCCTTGCCAATCCACTATTTGTTAAAGGATAGAAATAAAGGAAGTGTATGGCGTGATAAAGCCACAAGGCAGCAACATTAGCAGGCCCTTGGAGATTTACACAAATTGCTTTAATAAATGAATCCATTAACTAAGTGAAATCAGGCATTAAGTGTAATGGAAATTTATAAGCTCTGCTTCTTGTTACTATTTTCTTTTTAGTGGCTGTCAGAGGAGGGGATTGTCTGTTGTGTTGGGAAACGGAGAAGATCAAGCCCAGCGAACTCCGTGTCATCATTGTGCACGAAGCCCAGCCCTTTGAGATTTGGGGTATGGGTGAGATTTTAGGAAATCCAGATGATTTTTTTTGATTTATCAGTGACACCCAGGTTAGAGGAACACCAAGCCTATTGGAACATCTGTGTTAAGGCTGACATACTTTGTCAGCTGTGGCCTCTGGAAGGGAACCTGAACTCTGACACATGAACAGGATGTGGATAGTAAGCAACCACTTTGGCTCTGGGAACCCGGGCGAGTCATTCACTCCTTCTGAGATGTTTCCTCTAATAATTCTCATCCTGCCTCTCACACAGTTGTCTGAAGGATTAGATGGGTACAATATTCATACAGCACTTGAAAAATGGGAACTGACCTATAGGAGATAATAGTAACTGGTTATGTTGAGCTAGTTGGAGCCTGGTGTGATCTAAGTCAGCTGTGATTAAATGCTTAATTAAAAATAATTTTTTAATTGGTTTGAAAATAGAAGTTTTTCATTCCCATATTTGGCAGAAATGAGCTAAGCTCCTCCCCCTGTGATGTAAGCCACAAACATAGCAGAGAAGATGAAAGACGCAAAGGTAAGCCATGGTTATGTAAGAAAAAATCCTGGTCTGCATTTCAGACTCAGTTCTCAGCTTATCAACAGTTAATATAGTGACAGTTACTATATAGTTATTATAGTTATTTGCAAAGCCCATTATTTCTAGGAGACATTTGTGCTCAGCTTGGCCCTGGAAACTAAGCTGGAAGGAAAGACTGTGATGTGTTAAGAATCAAAGGAAGGCAAACACTGACATTTAATTTTTAGTTTTGTTTTTAATCCCTGTCATTGTGTAAGCAATGTGGAATACCCATGAAGGAGGATATTTTGCAAAGTGTATAAAGCCACTGAAGGTAGATGTGTAGACAGACACCTGTTAAGGTGATAATTGGATGTATCCTCAAACCCAGCATACACAAAATGGGCCTTAGCTTTGGTTCCAAATATGCTCTAAGTCCTTGCTCCCTGTGGCTATGAATGGCATCACCCAAAATCTTAACTCTTCCTTAGAGATATTAACTTTAAATTTTGTTAAGTCAAATATACATGTTAAATGTTAAAGGTAACTACTAAAAGAAAAGAAATAGAATGTATTTAGTCTAAGCAGCAACTGGTAGGGGTAAGGGGGATAAGGTGGAATAAATAAAACTGTGCTTATCTTCGTGACCAGCCTGATGAACATGGAGAAACACTGTCTCTACTAAAAATACAAAATTAGCTGGGCATGGTGGTGCATGCCTGTAATCCCAGCTACTCAGGAGGCTGAGGCAGGAGAATCGCTTGAACCCGGGGAGGCGGAGGTTGTGGTGAGCTGAGATTGTGCCATTGCACTCCAGCCTGAGCAACAGCGAAACTCCGTCTCAAGAAAAACCAAAAAACAAAAAACAAAAAAACCCTGTGCTATTCCAAAATAATCTAGAAAAAGAAAAAAAGAAAATAAAGTAAAAAAATTGCTCAAAATTAGGTGGCCAAACTAAATCCAAATATATGTATAATCACAATAAATGTAAATGTGCTAAATTTACTAGCTACTGTTTTTGTTTAAAATCCATCTGCACTCTGATTACAAGAGACACATTTAAAACATAATGACATAGAAAGGTTAAAAGCAAAAGAATGAAAAATAGATACCAGACAAATGTTAACAAAAAAATTGAAAACTCAGCTGGGCGCGGTGGCTCACGCCTGTAATCCCAGCACTTTGGGAGGCTGAGGCGGGCAGATCACGGGGTAAGGAGATCGAGACCATCCTGGCTAACACGGTGAAACCCTGTCTCTACTAAAAATACAAAAAAATTAGCTGGGCTGGTGGCGGGTGCCTGTAGTCCCAACTACTGGGGAGGCTGAGGCAGGAAAATGGTGTGAACCCAGGAGGCAGAGCTTGCAGTGAGCTGAGATCGTGGCACTGCACTCCAGCCTGGGTGATAGAGAAAGACTCCATCTCCAAAAAAAAAAAAAAAAAATTGAAAACTCGTGTGGCGATATTAATATCAGATAAAGTGGGACTAAGACAAAAAGAATGACTAAAGATAAAAGGAATTGCCACATAGTAGGTGGATTAATTCAACAGAAAGATATACAAATTCCAAACATGTATATATCTGATGACATAGCCTCAAAATACATAAAACAAAAATTGACAAATATGTAAAGAGAAAATGACAACTCCACAATTACAGTGGGAGATTTTATAATACATTTCTGTCATAAATGATAGAGCAAACAGACACCAAATATTAATATGTAGAAGATTGAAATACACAACTAGTAAACTTAATTGATGAGTGTATAAAAGAACCTTGTACCCAACAATGAAGTGAACATCATTCTTATCAAGGACACATGGAACATTTACAAAAATTGACCATGTACCAGGTCATAAGGCAAGACAACCCAAATAGAAAAATTTGTTTCATTCAGACTATTCTTTGGGCAGAATAGAAATCACTCCCACCTGTACAGTTGGTGACAATGCCCTTTCAGTTTTACCTTTTTAGTGTCTCCTAAAGCCATCCCCTTTTCTCCAGCCTCACTTCTGTTGCCTTAGCACAGATCCAGCACCTGTCTCACCTGGGCTGCTGCAGCAGGTGTCACCTTTCCAGCACTGCCTTTTTTCAATCCACTGTCAATTCTGCTGCTAGTGACCATTCTAACTCATCACTCCCCTGCTGTAGATCTTTGACTGGGTCATTGATTTCCCGTTGTCTTTCAAGATAAAACCCAGACTCCTGCCATGACCTGTGAGGCTCTCATCATTTGACCCCTTCTTAACCCTGTGACTTTTTCTCTTATTGGCCTCTTTTTATAGTCCCCCTACACCCTCATACTCACCCAGGTCTTAGCCCAAACATTCTGCTGCTGCCAACAGTATTTTCTGTCTCTCTCTCTCTCTCTCTTTCTCTTTCTCCCTCCCTCCCTCCCTCCTTCCCTCCTTTCCTCCACCCTTTCACCATGGTCTGACTAAGTCACACTCACCCTTCAAAAATTTAGCTGGATATTTTGGATATTTCCTCCTCGAGCAAGCCTTATTTGGACACATCCCCCAACCCTAACCTCCCTACTCTTTCTTAAAATTCACATATACCAGTTTAGGTGGGTTCATTCCCCCGTGTTCTCCCAACAGCAGACAGCATTTCCTTTACTTCACTGCAGCACTGGATGTAATTCCCATCTATATCCCCCTGCCTAAACTCTTCAGTGATTTCCCATTGCTCCGGGACAAAAACAAAAGCCTTGCTGTGGCCTACAGGACTCTGGGAGGTTCAGCCCTTACTTCCCGTCTGCCTCATTTCCCACCACGTCTCCCTCCAAACTTGCCTTCCATTTTCTGATTCCCTCCCACCCTAGGACCTTTGCCCATGCTGTTCCCTCTGGAGTGATGTTCCTCTCTTTCTCTCTACCCTACTCCCCTGGTTAACTCCTAGTTTTTCTTCAAATCTTAGTTCAACTCTCAATTCCTCATGAAAGCTTTTCCTGTCTTCCCTGAACTGAGTCAGGTTCCTCCAGTTCTCACAGGACCATTTAACATTTCTTCAAGGCTCTTGCTACCAGTGTTTCATTACACATTTACTCTTGTGATTATTTAATGTCTCTTTTCATGACTTGACTGTCAGCTCCATGATAGTACAAACCAATTGGTCTTGCTCACAATGGTATCCCAGTGCCTAGCAAAATGCCTGGCACCTAATGGGCATTTGATAAACATCTGTTGAATGAGCAAATGAATGTAATTTAACTACGTTTACTTGACTGACTCCTTCATTAGTCTCTGAGACCATGGGACAGAAACTGTGCCTTTTCTTTCTATATCTAGCATTGAGCAAATACCTATGCATATTAGTGTCCTGTGAATTCTTGTTGATTGAAGGGCCAGTCCTTTCTCAGGAGCCTCTCGTGGAACATCTTATCAGACTACCTAATTAGCAGGTGCTGTCCTATAGGTATTGACAAAGAAGCTAAGCCAAGAGTCTAAATGTATTTTAATTGGGTTCAAATTAGGCCAGAATACCCTACCTTTGGTTAAAGGCAGGCTCAAACCCTGTCCTCATCTTGTAATAAATACTTCCTTATTTCTTTAAAGAAAATACTATGGAAATTAAGGATCTCAGAAAGGAAGTGATCAGCTCCTTTAGTCTCAAGTCTGAACTTATCTAACCAAGAAAAATATTTGTAGGGCCTGGAAAAAAAAATCCAGGTTTTTTTATTTCTGCCATGGCGTGTTAGGCTGGCAGGGACCCACCTTCCACTCCCTGGTGAAGGAAAGTTGCCGAAGAAAGGGAGGCAGTGTGTTCTTTGCTTTCTATTTCTTCTTCTCCACCCTCCATGATCTGTACTGAGTCTGAGGTAGGAGTGTAGCCATGGCTGACTGGCCTGGGCTAGCATCTCAGCATGCTGCCCCCAAACCAGTTCTGTTCCATGAGCTGAAATCTCATCTTCCATGGTTGACAGTAAACTGTGGACTTGACTATGGGATGGACTTGACAATGGTGTGCAGGAGACAGCTCCCACAAGCTCATGAAAGCCAATTATTAAATATTCAGGAATTTTACTATTATTAAATCATTAATATCTTGAAATCAACCCTGGTGAGAATATTTATATCATAGAAATTGGCAAATGCCAGGGCTTTTAAAATTCTCCTTTTTTTTCCCCTCTGATAAACTTGGGTTTGAATCCTGGTTGGAGACTCACTAGTAAACGACTCATTCTCACAGTGCCCCAGTTTCCTCATCTGCAAAATGGGGCTGCATAACAGTAGCTATTGAACAGAGTCACTGTAATCTCAGCACTTGAGAACTTGTACGCGTCTGATAGATGTTAGCTTGACTATCACCAGCTGTGTACCCTTTTGTCACTTTTTTTTTTTTTTTTTGAGACAGAGTCTTGTTCTGTCGCCCAGGCTGGAGTGCAGTAGCACGATCTCGGCTCACTGCAACCTCCACCTCCCGGGTTCAAGTGATTTCTCCAGCCTCAGCCTCCTGAGTAGCTGGGATTATAGGCACATGCCACCACGCCCAGCTAATTTTTGCATTCTTTTAGTAGAGACGGGGTGTCTACCATGTTGGCCAGGCTGGTCTCAAACTCCTGACCTCAGGTGATCCACCTGCCTCAGCCTCCCAGAGTGCTGGGATTACAGGCGTGAGCCACCGCGCCTGGCCCCTTTTGTCACTTTTACGAATCATCTGGTGTTGATTTAGGATTGAACAAACTTGATTTTTCATATTTAGAAATATTTTGTGTCATTTCATTAAAAAAAATTTTTTTTTTTTGAGATAGGGTCTTGCTGTGTCACCCAGGCTGGAGTGCAGAGTGCAGTGGTACACTCATACTCACTGTAGCCTCAAATTCCTTGGCTCAAGTGATTCTCCCACCTCAGCTTCCCAAGTAGCTGGGACTACAGGCATAGGCCACCATGCCTGGCTAACTTTTTTTTGTTTGATTGTTTGAGACAGAGTTTCGCTCTTGTTGCCCAGGCTGGAGTGCAATGGCACAATCTCGGCTCACTGCAACCTCCGCCTCCTGGGTTCAAGCAATTCTCCTGCCTCAGCCTCCTGAGTAGCTGGGATTACAGGCACCCGCTACCATACCTGGCTAATTTTTGTATTTTTAGTAGAGACGGGGTTTCACCATGTTGGCCAGGCTGGTCTCGAACTCTGGACCTCAGGTGATCCACCTGCCTCAGCCTCCCAAAGGGCTGGGATTACAGGCGTGAGCCACCATGCCCGGCTGCCTGGCTAACTTTTAAAATTCTTTTTTGTAGAGATGGGTCTCACTGTGTTACCCAGGCTGGTCTTAAACTTCTAGGCTCAAGCAATCCTCCCACCTCGGCTTCACAAAGTGCTGGGATTACAGGCATGAGCCACCACGCCTGGCCCATTTAGTAATATTTTAAGAGTATTCGAAAAATACCATGTTCTAAGTGATAGGTTAGAATTTTCCATTGTCATTTATAAGCACTGATGCACTCCTCTCATTTGCTTAGGTGCTCAACATGATGTGCTAGTGATGAATTTTCAGTATATTTCATGGGTCTACATGTGTTACTGTTCAGGATGACAGAGAATGTGCTTAATAGTCTTTCTCTTCTGTTCTTTAATTTAGGATACTTTTAATTCTAAAGACTCCCCAAGTCACTGAGAATGAACTGTCCCCTGGTTTCTAGAATCAAATATTATTTGAGGGAGATCAAGATGTCACATACTCTAGAAGTCAACAACTTCTACTCAGTGCCTGCCATGGGCAGAATGCTGCAGATGTCCTGGAAATTTAAAAAAGAAAAGAAAGAAAAAGAAAGACCTGAGATCCCTAATCCACAATTCTGAAATTCAAAAGGCTCTGAAAGCTAGAAGTTCTTTCACAACAGATCGTGGCAAAACCTGGCCCAAACTGTCCTGAGACTTAAAGTCTATTTGTTTTGCTTTGTGTTAATAATACTTATATAATCTGGTACAGTTATTAATGTGTTTGATTCTAGGGTAGTGTCCCAGACACCACTGGAGTTGTTCCATAATATACAATATATGCGCCATACTACCTCGCTAAAATTATCCAAATTCCAGATTCTGAAACATATCTAGCCCAAGGCTTTTCAAATAAGGGAGTATGGGTTGGTAGTAGAAATCAGTTGCTGCCTTTAAGGAGTTTACAATTTAGCCACACCAGACTCATCAAGCCATGTTTCAGACAAGAGGGACATAGATGCTTGCATCTAGTGTAACTGGCAGGAAGTGGGGGCTGTTATCTAATCCAGCTGTGTCACCAAACAGCTCAGTCCCAGCCCCAGCTTGCACACTTCTTAACGAAGAGTAGAGAACTACAAGCAGACACACACACACGTGTCCTGTAGTGTCCTTTATTTCTTCCCTTGATTCTGTATGTTTTTTCCCTGCAGTCTGGCTTATTCATCCACAAAACACTCCCCCTCATAGAGCATCATTCAGTTGGAGGTCAGGAATTCTTTTAAGTGCTTAGAGAAAACAGTATCCACTCCAAAAGAAAAAACAGAGTGCTCCCTGGTGCAATGGCGTGCTCTGCCGGCCCCCATTCTGTCTGGACTTTAATGGTACACCACGGTCCAAACCATCCTGCCGGCCCTGGGCCATCCTGAAGACCTGCACACATCTTAAATGGAAATATCCTTCCTGCAGACGGACACATTAAAGCCCCAGGGCTTCACACCAAATGCAAAGTGATTCTGCAGGGGTTCTGGCAGCCCTTCGCCACCTCCTTTAGCCTTCTCTCACTGATGTGTCTCCAAAAATCTTTTGAATCTGTTGTTGTGCAAGTTACAATTTCCAGAACCAGCCCAGCAAGGACATTCCTTTCTCTAAATCAGCCAACCTTCCAGCTTATAGGAAGATGGTCTGTTGGCTGCGTCTTTTTTTTCTTCCCTCTTGACCTAGAAAATTTAGCTTCTCCAGACACAGTCTTTTGAAGTATGTGTTTGTTATCTCTTTAGAAATGCTGAGGGCTTGCCCTACCATTTGTTACTCAATAGCCGACTCTGGACCTACCCGTAAATAATAAAATATGTCCACAAATAATAATATAATGACCCTTTTTGAACATTTACTGTATGCCAGATATGGTTCTAAGCACATTACATTAATTAATCCTCAAATTCTGTTAGGAAAATATTTTTGTTTTTGTTTTTGGCTAGGAAGGAAATGAATAGAATAATATTCTCTGTGCAATCACCTACCCTAGCCTGTTTTAATGCCCCAATGTTCCAAAGTTTAATTAACAGAAAAGGGAAGCTGTCCTCGACTGAACTCAAGGCATTGTCTGAGTTCCCCCATTTGGCAGCTAAGGAAGTGAGGCTCAGAAAATTTATGTCATTTTTCTAAGGTCATACCACTAAATATTAAAAGTAATGGCAAAAGCGCAATTACTTTTGCACCAACCTAAAACGTGTTTGAGCTGAGATCTGAAGGTAGGGTTTGCTGACTCCAGAGTCCACTATTTTCATTGCTGAATAAATGTGGATAAGAGAATAAAATGCCCCTTGAACTGAGTGACCCTTGAGCTTCTCTATTCTTTTTACTCTACCAGCCCCTGGAACGTGTACAGTCCATTCGTTCATATTCTAAAGGAGATATCTGTTTTTATTGAATGGAACTTTGCAAGTTCCTCCCCTGATGGCCTGTCCTCTTCACGAGGGTGCAGCGTCCCACCATCAGCACTTTCCTGATTGTCACTCCTGTGCCTCCTTTAGGCGACCCTGCAGCCTGTGAGACCATCTTGGCCCTTGTCAGGGCAGCCATTTGCCATTGCAGATGAAGGGTTGGGGAGAGGCCAGAGACTCCTTCAGACTGGGTTGGAAATGTCATGAAAATGGAAATTCTCACAACCTGAGAGTCATAGACCTGGATTTGGGTTTCTGCTGTGTCATTAAGTTCTTGCAAACCAGGCAGGTCACGTAACCTTTCTGGTCCCCAGTTGTCTTCTCTGTAAAATGAAGCTGTTAAGAGCTCAGATCTCATCATGTTGCCATGAGGAAGGAATAGGACAAGGCCCAGGAGGGAGCTTGCATATAGTGAGTGCTAGGAAATGTCAGCTATCATTATCCTTGTTAGTATGAACCTGTGTTTAGTGAGTTGATTATCTGAACTTTGATAGCAGTTGGGGTTTCACGGAGCATTTGGGATGAATAAACAAGCATCTCTGGATAGCTGTTGTGTAGACACTATATGAGGTACTTCATAATCATTTTGTATTTGCTGTTCCTCTATCATATGGGCTAGATGAACACCTCTCCTTCTTCTCCAGCCAAGAGAAGTGTGATGCAGAGAGACTGGACAGCTTACCAAAGCAAATCTGTGGCTTAGTCAATAATAAAACCCTCAGTCCCGAAATACCAGTTTATAATGTCATCCCCATTTCCAAGGGGCCCAGCCTCCCTCAAAACATTAAAAAATAAAAAGGACAAAACTCACATTTCTGCTAGACAGACAATATCCAGGCATCTCTGGAAGAACAGTTAGCAATCCCAGCATATGGGTTTGTGTATTAAGGTGCTTGGATATGAAGAAGGAATGTAAACCCTGTGGAGCTCGTTTCATATGTCAGACTCCATTCTGGATCTTGAAAGGGGGCCATGGAGGCCCCAGCATTCCCCAAGCACCACGCAGGAAGCAGGCAGGGGAGCAGCGCCCAGGATATGCAAAGTGACCCAGTTGGTATCACAGCCAAAGGGCAGGAAGAAAACAGTCACTTGCCCCAGTGCTAGCCTTCAAGGGCCAAGTTTTTGCAGAGCCTACACTAGGACAATGTAAAACTTGTGTCTTTTTGCATTTTTTCTTTTTAAGGATGTGGTCTATTTTTAGAGGTTCCATATGCTTGCCAACTCCCTTTGATCCCACATAAACAGTCCAAAAGGAACCATTCTCCCATTTGCACTGTTTGCTCCCTGTTTCAGCACCACTGACGGCTCTCATTGTCCCGTGACCACATCATTAGTATTCTACACCTGGCTCCACTCACAACCCAGCTATTGGCAGGCAAAGGAATCCTCCTTTATGGGAAGGAGATGGTGCAAGAGAACATCACCAAAGGCCCCAGGACATGACTGGTGTCTGATAAGGGAGGAAAGGGCTTGGAGGTGAGTTAAAATCTTGAATCCAAGAAGCTATACTAAGAGATAAGTCTGCCTTGGTATCTAGCATCTTCAGGAAGGTGCACATTGCAGTCAAGATGTCATTTATCAGGGCTGGGCGTGGTGGCTCACACCTGTAATCCCAGCACGTTGAGAGGCCGAGGCGGGCAGATCACGAGGTCGGGAGTTTGAGACCAGCCTGACCAACATGATGAAACCCCGTCTCTACTAAAAATACAAAAAATTAGCGGGGCGTGATGGCACGTGCCTGTAATCCCAGCCACTCGGGAGGCTGAGGTAAGAGAATCACTTGAACCCAGGAGGCAGAGGTTGCAGTGAGCCGAGATCACACCATTGTACTCCAGCCTGGGTGAAAGAGCGAGACTCCGTCTCAAAATCATGAGGCTAGATAGAGATAGTTGCCAATAACTCTGTCGGTAAACTCATCCATCAAACATGGCCTCTCATGGGAGTTTTCTTTAACTTTGGCAGGTAGCTCAAAACATGGTTTGCTTTTATCCCTTCAACTCCTCATGGTTTTTCTCCTTGTTTCTTTTTTTCTAACTGACCTTTCAAAGCCATTTATATCCTTCATGTCCACTGCCCCCTGTCATGTTTAGAGATTAAAGAATCACTATGTTGGGTGGGGTTGTTTGAAAAATGGAGAATTTTGAATTTATTGGCCTTTGAAAGCAGATTAGGCAACAAGAAGTAAGGAGGAACGTCAGAGTGACTTCTCCTTGCTTCTCGGAGCTGCCATCTTTTCGCACATAATTCCTCTTCACATTCAAGATCCTGCATTCCTGGGCTCCTTTTTGGCATTGTCAGGTTCAGTGGGCTCTTATGAAGTTTGATAAATCTAGATGTTTAGATAGGCCCCTGGGGTGGGGCAGACAGAAGGCAGAACTTTTCCTAGTGTTTCATGATATTGTACTCTTGAACCCTCAGTGGTGAGAGCAACTTTTCTATAGATCTGTTCAAAACTTTCCAGTTAGTAGATTGTAAAATTTTATACAATGTAGGAAGTTTGATAGGCTTGATTTGCAAAAATTATTTTTCTGTGTGTAACAGGTTCTTGCTCTGTTCCCCAGGCTTTAGTGCAGTGGCACGAATACAGCTCACTGCAGCCTCAAACTCCTGGGCTCAAGCGATCCTCTTGCCTCAGCCTCCTGAGTAGCTCAGACTACAGGCACGCACCACCACAACCAGCTAATTTAAAAATATATATATTTTTAGTAGAGACAAGGTCTTGCTATGTTGCCCAGGCTGGTCTTGAACTCCTGGGCTTAAGCAGTCCTTCCACCTTGGCCTTCCAAACTTCAGGGATTATAGGCATGAGCCACTGCGCTGGGCTGCAAAAATTTTCATTAACACATAACATTTCCAGGCAGAGCATTTGCCTCCGAACCCAATTGCGTTAGGCCCAGCCTATCTAAGGAAGCCCTCCTGACTTCCTTGTCCTCTATCTCAGACCGAAATGTGTTTCTTTCATGACAATTATGATAATTTAGGATTGTGTTTACTTTTTTGTTTACTTCTTATTGTCTGTCTCACTCCACACAACTGTACATGCACACTAATGTAAGCCTCGTAGGGGCCCATTTCAAATTTGTTTTGCTCACATTATCACTGTTACTCATCCTGTCTTTATTATTATTATTATTTAATATTTTGTTAATCACAGATTTTTTGCATTAAATTGGATTTTTGAAAAATACTGCATTAAAATATGATATTATATATACATATATATATATATATATTTTTTTTTTGAGATGGAGTCTCGCTCTGTTGGCCAGGCTGGAGTGCAGTGGCATGATCTCGGCTCACTGTAAGCCCTGCCTGCCGGGTTCAAGTGAGTAGCTGGGATTACAGCTGCCCACCACCACGCCCAGCTAATTTTTGTATTTTTAGTAGAGACGGGGGTCTCACCATATTAGCCAGGATGGTCTCGATCTCCTGACCTCGTGATCCGCCCACCTCGGCCTCCCAAAGTGCTGGGATTACAGGCGTGAGCCACCGTGCCTGGCCTAAAATATGATTTATCTTGAGTGCTTGAGTACATTTTTACCCAAAGCAAGTGCCTCCCCCACCTCCCCCTAGTCCCAGCTGTGTTAGCTGGCTGACTTCTCTGAGGTCTGCTAATCGAGCCCTTTGACTGCCGTGAGGGGTTATCACATTTAAGTACTTATTACCAACCCCGCTGTCCACAGCAGGTCCAATTCACCAGCAGCTCCTATCTTACCTTCTGAAATAGCCCCATCTTTTGTTCTTGGCCCCCTCCCATCACTTTTACACACAGAGCCAGAGAGATCTTTTAAAGTTTATATCAGATTGACTACTCCCTAGCTTAAAACCTGTCATGACTTTCCATTTCCATAAAGTAAAATCCAAACCCTTACCATGGCCTATGAGACTCTGTATGGTCTGGCCTCACCTACGGCTCCTCCCTCCCTTTGTCCCTCTATTCCAGCCGCTGCATGTACCCTTGGGTCCTTGAGCCCACTATGGTCTCCTCCGTATGGCTGCCTTCCTACAAATTGGTCCCTCTGCAGCAGTCCCCTTCTCTAACAGTTTCCCATGGGCTGCCTCCCATGCCCCTTTCAGAGGGCAGCTAAAGTACCACCACCTCAGAGGTCTTCCCTGGTCTCCCCAACTAAGGTAAGTTCCTTCTCTACCTCCATGATTCTCTTTTGCAGCCTCTTGTTCTCTTTCTTCCAACATTCACCATCATCTGTAATTAATTATATATCCATCCATGCGTTTCCTTGTTTGACGTCTTTTTCCCACGCTAGACTGTAAGCTGCTGGAGGACAGAAGCCATGTTTATTCAACACCTTCTGCCCAGCCCTCAAACGATGGCCAGCACAGACGAACTGCTCAGATATTTATTGAGTAAATGAGGGAGGGAGGGAACAAATGAACAGATAAATTTTCAGCTTGTAGAATCTTGACCTAAGGACTCTGCTACACACTAAGGGACTTCAATGTCCCATTCTACTCTTTGTTGTAATGAACTTTGCTCTTCTAAAGCAAGTGTTTTTCCCCAAGATTATTTTTATAGAAAAAAGTGAAGCAAATATAGAGATAATTATTGATTCTCGCTCATCAAGTCCCTGTTCCCTATCACCAACATCCTCCTGAGAGCCTGCTGCAGAATTCCTGGGAACCACAGGAAATACGTCCACTAACCACTTGAAAAACATTTATAAAAATAGACCGGACTTGACCTTCTTCCTGTGGAAGGGCCTCTTTCCTCAGGGCAAACATTGCAAAGAAATTTTATCTCTTCTTAGGAACCTCTCTTTCCAATCACTTTCCCAGCAGGATTTATCTGGACATTCTCAGAATCATGTTCTGAAATTATTTCCCCACTGGCTGGGTCATCACTTGAGCAAATTGCTTATGTATTATTTCCATGCTATTGTTTTTATATTAAAATGATAAGATAGAAATCAAGACCTGGGGGAACTATTGGGATATTTCAGTGCACAGACATTCCAGTAGGGGTAGCTTTATCCTCACCAGGGGTTAACACCCATTGCTTCAGACTTCAATACAGGTGCGCTGCCTTCCTTACTTTGATCATTATCCTCTCAACTCATTCCTTACTTTTAAATTTTATTTAAATTAGCTAATTTTTTTTTTTTTGAGACGGAGTCTTGCTCTGTCGCCCAGGCTGGAGTGCAGTGGCACAATCTCGGCTCACTGCAATCTCCGCCTCATGGGTTCAAGTGATTCTCCTGCCTCAGCCTCCCCATTAGCTGGGACCACAGGCGTGTGCCACCACGCCCGGCTAATTTTCTTGTATTTTTAGTAGTGATGGGGTTTCGCCGTGTTGGCTGGTCTTGAACTCCTGACCTCAGGTGATCCACCCACCTTTGCCTCCCAAAGTGCTGTGAGTACAAGCGCGAGCCACCGCGCCCCGCCTAATTTTCTTATTTAAAGCAAGCTTTATCTCCCTGGTGTAACTGCAAAAATTTCCTATAAATAGAAGGCAGTGATAAAGATCAATACAATGAAGCACAGCAATGGCATTGACTTCTGCTTAGATGCTGCCTCCTGTATGCTGAGCTCTTTTGGTTATAAAGAGAGAAGAGCAGTTCTTCTAGGGAAGTTGAAAACATAATTGTCCCAAGACAAGGTTTTCTCCTTGAGTAACCAAAATGACTAAGGAGACTTAAAGATGGGGGCTTCCTTTCTCTCTGCAGTGTTGTTCAAAGATACTTCTCAGTACCACTCAGAATTCTCTTATCAACAGGAGCACATGTATCATACTTTTGGGAAACAAAGAAATAATATTTAAGGTCTGTTGCTTTAGTGTTGTATCAATTCAACAAAGCAGGGGACATCAGTCCACTTACAAACCCTTAACTATAAGAGAGTGATATAAAAATTAGAAAATACAGATAAACAATAAAAAGTTTTAAAAGATTGTCCATGATCATATCTGCCAGAGATACCTTCTGTTAACTTTTCTGTTCATAGAGATTAAGCATCTTACAAAGCAGAATCATATATAGAGAGTGAACTGTTTTATAACCTGCTCTTTTATGATCTGACTTTACTCAATACATTAGGAATTTCCCCCTCATTAATAAACAGAAACCTACACCTTCATTTGTAATGGTTGCGTAGGAGTCCACGACAGGAACATGCAAAACTGTGTCAACTAATCTTTTATTGTTGGACATTTAGGTCGTTTACTTTTTTTTTTTTTTTTTAGACGGAGTCTTGCTGTGTCGCCAGGCTGGAGTACAGTGGCACAATCTCGGCTCACTGCAACCTCCACCTCCGGAGTTCAAGTAATTCTCCTGCCTCAGCCTCCTGAGTAGCTGGGACTACAGGCGCCCGCCACCACACCTGGCTAATTTTTTGTATTTTTAGTAGAGATAGGGTTTCACCATCTTGGCCAGGAAGGTCTCAATGTCTTGACCTCGTGATCCACCTGCCTCGGCCTCCCAAAGTACTGGGGTAGGTTGTTTACTTTTTATCACTATTATAAGCAAAACTGCTGTAGTCGTCTTTGCCAACTATCCCATTACTTCTTTGGGAAGAATTTATGGAAATGGAATTACTGGGGGAAAGCACATGCATTTTATTAAGGCTTTTACTCAGACATTTCCGAATGTGTGTACCTTTTACAGGCTTGAGTTCCATTTTTACTCCTTGACTTCTCTCTACTTCCTTTCTGATGTATATGTCTGCTCTTTAAGGTAGAAGATAAATTAATGTGAAAGTTTTAGATCTGTTGACTTTGGTGTCAAAATCTCCTTGTAAAAGAAGAGGCTTGCTTCCTTTGCCTAAACTTCCTCTGAAGACATACAGTAGCATTCATGGAATTTCCCTGCACCCATTTTTGTGCACGTGCCCTACCTGAGGGATGCTCCTCCAGCAGTGTGGGCCTGTGACTCTTGCCGGAGTCCAGCATGCCCCAGGCTCATGGGGAGCAGAATGCCCACTGCAGCATTGGCTGAAAGCAGCTTTGGACTTGCCTTTTGCCTTTGACTCTTTGGGTCCCAATTTACTGCCTTGCTATTCCACCATCAGAGGTGTCTCAGCTCCGACCTCTGTTCGAAGCTCATCCCCTGACTTCTGACCTCTCCTCCACTCCTGGCATCTGTTCAAAGCTCAGCTCCTCCATGAATCTCCAGGCACTAATAACTCTGTTGAATCAAGACCTCCCTCGGCCGGGCGTGGTGGCTCACGCCTGTAATCCACGCACTTTGGGAGGCCAAGACGGGCGGATCACGAGGTCAGGAGATCAAGACCATCCTGGCTAACACGGTGAAACCCTGTCTCTACTAAAAATACAAAAAAAAATTAGCTGGACGTGGTGGTGGGCGCCTGTAGTCCCAGCTACTCGGGAGGCTGAGGCAGGAAAATGGCGTGAACCCGGGAGGCGGAGCTTGCAGTGAGCCGAGATTGTGCCACTGCACTCCAGCCTGGGCGACAGAGCGAGACTCCATCTCAAAAAAAAAAAAAAGAACTTCCTCTAGTGAAATCACCTCTCTAAAGTTTTATGTGTGTTCCTTTTATCCACTGTGACCACATCTCCCACTTATTAAATGCAGGGCTTTTGTGCCTGGCACAGAGCATAGTGTATTGAAGTAATACTTGCTGAAATAAGAATCCAGCCAGTCTCCCAGATTGAAGTGAGGCTTGGCACAGCCAACTTAAAAATGGCAGACGGTTGTGAATTCTTGCTCACTCAGCATTCCAAACGGTATCCTTGTATTTAAAATAAGAGACAGCCTAGATTCAGGGTAAGAACCATGGCTGGAGTTCAGACCCCTTGCCACTGAGCAGATGTGTGACTATAGGCCAGTTGCTAGCCTCTCTGAGTCTGGTTCCTCATCTGAATAGTACTTACTCATAGAGTTGCAAAGATCAAATTCGATAATAACATGTAGAGGGAATAGTCCAGTACGCAGCATGTGATAAGATTACCACAAATAGTATTATTAATGTCTTTCATCCTTTGGGAGTTCACAAAATAATGAAGCCTCCCTCCTCAGTTTGGACTGCAGAGCTCCTGGCTCCTGCACTTTTGTGGATAATGGGACTGTTTGACTTTCTCTAAAAATCTGCTGACTCTGCCCTTCCACGGAGGAGGGAAAATAGTTGCTTTGGTTATTGCTTTTCTTTTTTTCTTTTTTTTTTTCCACGACTCCTTGTAACAAAGAGTAACAAATAGTCAGGCTAAGTAATTAGCCAGAACAGGATAAGTCTCACCAGATGTCCCCATGTCGATTGCTTGTTGTTGCACAAAGCTGTATAATTTGGAGTTCTTCTTTTGATTTTCTTGTACCTTTTCCACTTAATTTAAGTATCAGAAAGGCAGGGGCTGAATGTCTTAAGGGAGACTTACACTATAATGGTTGAGACTAGACTCCAGAGTCCGGGAGACCTGGCTCCCCTGTGGCTCTGCACTAACTTGCTGGGTGACTTTGGGTAAGTCACTCCACTCCCTTGTGCCTCAGTTTTCTTCAGTTTTCTTGTCCACAGAATGGGGATGATAATAGTACCTCGTAGGGTGTTGGGGAGGATTAAATGAGATAATGCATGTAAAACACCTGGCACATACTAAGTTCTCAGTAAATGTGAGTTACCGTCATCTTCATCTTGC
The DNA here is from genome assembly GCF_028885655.2 of Pongo abelii. Classification (NCBI taxonomy): domain Eukaryota; kingdom Metazoa; phylum Chordata; class Mammalia; order Primates; family Hominidae; genus Pongo; species Pongo abelii. The sequence continues at coordinate 151,001,975 of NC_071989.2, forward strand.
TCAAATCCACTGCCATCATCACCTTTCTATTGTACCTGGCACAGGCCCTTCTCTATGGGAGCAGCTCAGTCAGTGTCGACTTAAGTCAATAAAATGAATAGAATATGCCACCCGCCCCTTCCACAGAAGGTGAAATCAACAATCTTCATTTTTCTGCATATCCGAAGTCAAGCTTGTGGTGCTTTATTTTAAATGAGGTTTGCAGCGCCTGACACTGGAATTCCCAGTTACAGACCTGAGCTTATTACCCAAGATGCATCTTGTGTTACAAGGCACAGGACATACCATGGCACTCCCACCCTGAGCTTTCTTCCCCAAAGTAGGGCCCACCTGTATGGGAATCACATAGGTTCCCCCAACAAAGGGTTCTGATTTGCTGGGCTGAGTTGGGGCTGGCACCCACATGTTCAACAAGACTCCACAGAGGATTCTGATGTGAGACTCCCTAGTCTGGGTGATATTTTTTCTACATCAAGATAGAGGAAAGCAGTGCAGCCTAGAAAGGAAGGGAGGGCTTGATTATTTTTCTCTTTTTAGCAAAGCCACTGAAATATCTCCAAATCTACTCTTGTTTTATTTAAAAGCAGTGGCCCTGGGGACGTTGCCCATTTTGATATGTTTATTTTTTTCTATTTCTTTCCATTACTCGTATTTCCTTTATTGAATTACTGTTTGTTGCTGCTGGGGGGAAGAAAATAAAACAGAGGGTGAGGTAACATAAGTGAAGACTCCCCCTCCTTCTTGCTCTGTTTTGCTGTGTGAGGCTGGGGCCTGATTTTCTGCTTCTGCGGTGAGACGAGAGGCACGGGCCACTAGTAGGTACACGAATGCATCTGCATGTTATCTGATTTGCTCCACAGTTCTGCTTTGCTGATCATGATGGTGCCTGGTGGAAAGGCCCATCTTTCTCTGAACTGAGCCAGAAACCGGATCTCAAAAACTGGGACCTAATCACAACACACAAGCCCATAATATGATGACATCAGGCCTTTAGGGTGAGGAAGGGAGGTGGCTCAGGATTACCATGAGGTCCTGTTACTTTTCAGTTTGTCTCTGCCTCTTATTTTATTTGGTAAAGTTGTTCCCAGCTGTTTAACAATCAGAGGACTCATTCATTCACTTGACACATATTCAGTGAGTACCTACTATGTGTCAGACATAGGGAATATTGTGAATAACAAGGCAGACACAGAGAGGCTCTCTTGAAGTTTGAATTCTAGTGGGGAAGACCTTTCCCCATGCAAGCGATTTTGAGTGAACTGAGTATTATAGTGGCAAAGTCCAGGTTGCCCTGAGAGCCAGGTAATAAGCAATCTATAGGACCTGGGAGACTTCGGATGACTTCTTAGAGGAAGGGGTATTTCTATTACTAGTGAGTAGAGAGTGGGAGGTTGCAGGTGAAAGTATGTGCAGAGGTCATGAGTCCAGAAAGAGCGAGTTTTACTTGGGGGAACTGAACAGAGTCCATCATGGATGAGGGGAGAAAGCTGTGGCTGGGGAAGCTGGCAGGGCCAGGCTACACAGGGTCCTGTAGGCACCTGTCTGAAGAACTGTGGGAAACTATGGAATACTCAGGCTGGGATGTGATGTTATCAGATTTGCATTTTTAAAATGTCATTCTGGCTGCTGAGTGACTAATTGGAGGAAAGGCAAGGAAATCAGCTGTAATCGCCCAAGTAAGAGGTTTTGGGACCTCAGATCAAGTGGTATATGTGGGTATGGGCCAAGTACTGTGTCCACTGCTCACAGCTTTCCAGCCAGGACACCTTGAGTATGTCAGCCCAGCGGCCTTCTCTGAGAGAGACAGTGGCATTTAGCCAAGGCACGGTACTGGCAGATGAACTAAACTCGAATTTTAAAATCCCAACACCAAAGATACAAGGAATATAATTTCCAAACAAGATGTGCTGCTTTGAGAATGTGGAGGTCATTGACCTTCAGAGGCAGATTTGGAAGTGAAGCACCATGGCGTCTTTTTTTTTTTTTTTTTTTTTGAGACAGAGTCTCGCTCTGTTGCCCAGGCTGGAGTGCAGTGGCGCAATCTCAGCTCACTGCAAGCTCCGCCTCCTGGGTTCACACCATTCTCCTGCCTCAGCCTCCCGAGTAGCTGGGACTACAGGTGCCCGCCACCACACCCAGCTAATTTTCTGGTATTTTTAGTAGAGACGGAGTTTCACTGTGTTAGCCAGGATGGTCTCGATCTCCTGACCTCGTGATCTGCCTGCCTCGGTCTCCCAAAGTGCTGGGATTACAGGCGTGAGCCACTGTGCCCGGCCACCATGGCATCTTAATAGTTGACAAACAGTGCTGGGAGCCAGAGCTCCCTCGTTGCCTGCCATGCAGCCTGGGCATCCAGGACTGTTGTCCCTGCTCTTCTGCAGCCTGCCCTGGACTCACCAGATGACTGGACACATTGTCTGTCCCTTGGTGTGAGTATGATCTCAAGAACCCAATTGACAAGTCATGCTACTGTAGTTTATAACATCTATAAAACAGTGCCATTTGTGGGAGGTTTAAGGGCAGGACAGAACCTGGAGGGGAAAGGGTGGACCAGCTGGCTCTCAAGATGCCTTCTGGTCTTATGACTCTGTGGGGCCTGGTGATGCTAGAGGAGAAAGCTGAGACCATCTGTGGGGGCTTCATTCACCTACTTAGCAAATGGTCATTAAGAATCTACTATGTTCTGGCTGCATCCTCAGACAGCAAACAAAGCATGGCAGTGAATAAAGCTGGCAGAGCTTTTATTCCAGTCATTTCCTGAGGACAGCTGGTGACCCGCTCTGCCCCCAAGCTCTCCTGGTCTTTGTACTGGGTAAAGACAGACGGCCCAAGAGTCCCCCAGCTTTGAGCCATCAGTGGCCTCAAACAAGAGTGAACTCCTTTTAATTCTCAAATGTGCCATGCTTACTCTCACCTTGAGCCTTTGAACTTGCTTTTCCGTTGGCATGGACCTCCCTTTGCCAACATCGCCACCACCTCCACCTGCTACAACCCCCAGGATATTCCTTCTTCTCCCTCAGACTTCACCCCGGAGGCCTCGTGCTAGTTATTTGAGTGTTTCCTCCAACTTTGCTCCATAGGGCAGAACCCCTATCTTGCTCAGCTTTTTATCCCATGTCTAGCATAAGCCTGGCACATAATATGTGCTTAATAAATATGTGTTGACTCACACAAAGTACAAAGATCAACTGAAAATGAATTGAAGTCTCACATGTAAGACCAGAGTTTGTAAATCTGCTAGAAGAAAACATAGGGGAAAGCTTCTTGATGCAGGTCTGGGTAATCATTTTTTGGATATGATTCCAAAAGCACAGACAACAAAAGCAAAAATAGTTCAATGGAATTGCATCAAACTAAAACATTTCTGGGCAGCAAAGAAAACAGAGTGAAGAGAAAACCTATGCAATGGGAGAAAATATTTGCAAACACATCTGATAAGGTGTTAATGTCCAGAATATATAAGGAACCCAAACAACTCAACAGTAAGAAAGCAATCCCGTTAGAAATGGGTAAAGGACCTGAACAGATAATTCTCAAAAGAAGACGTACAAATGGCCAGCAGGTACAGGTAAAAATGCTCAACATTGCTAATCATTAGGGAAACACAAATTAAAACCACAATGAGATACTACCTCATGCATGTTAGAATAGCTAATACCAAAAACACAAAAGATAACAAGTATTGGTGAGGATGTGGAGAAAGGGAAACCCTCATACACTATTGTGGAAATAAAAATTGGTACAGCCATTATGGAAAACAGTATAGAGGTTCCTCAAAAAAATAAAAATAGCACTACCACATGATCCAGCAATCCTACTATTGGGTATATATTCAAAGGAATTGCAATCAGTATCTCAAATAGATATCTGCACTCCTGTGTGCATTGCTACATTATTCACAATAGCCAAGATATGGGATCAACCTAAGTGTCCATTTACAGATGAAATGGACCTTTTCATTTAGTCTGTAACACACATGAAATCTGTAACACATTTCTTCTAAAGAAAATGTGGTATATACAGACAATGGAATACTATTAATCCATAAAAAGAGGAAAATCCTGTCATTTATGACAACATGGATGAACCTAGAGGACATTATGCTAAGTGAAATAAACCAGACACAGAAAGACAAATACCACATGATCTCACTTATATGTGGAATCTAAAAAAAGTCAAACTCATTGAAGTAGAGAGCAGAATGGTGGTTGCCAGGGGCTGGGGAGAGGGGATTGGCAATGAGGAGATGTTGCTTAAAGGGTACAAGGTTTCAGTTAGACAAAATGAATAGGTTCTAGAGATCTATTGTACAGCATGGTGACTATAGTCAATAATGTGTGGTATACTTGAAGATTGCCAAGAGGGTAGATCTGACATGTTTTCACCACGCACACAAAAATGATAATGATGCGAGGTGATGGATGGATATGTTAACTAGCTTGATCATAGTAATCATTTCACAATGTACACATAGATCAAAACATCACATCGTATTCCCTAAATATGTGCAACTTTTATTTGTCAATAATACCTTAATAAAGCTGGAAAAAAATATTTGTTGAGAGAAAGGATGGTGGGAGGGATAAATGATGATCTGTCCCATCCAGTGTCGCATATCAGTTTACCTGAAAAGATGCATGCTGGCTCAAGTCTCCTCACAAACCAAAGTCTGTTAAACTCTGCTAATTTGTCAATTGCCATACTGAACCCAAGTATGAGTATTTTTGATTAAGTCACTTTGGAATGAATCATATATATTTTCTAAAACCCTGGACCCCTCTTCACAAAAACAAACCAGAGAGAGGAAGAAACTCGAGAAGAAGAGACTGAATTAGACTATTATTCATTAATTCGTTCAACAAATATATATTAAATACTGTGATTTATCAGGCACTGGGAACACAGGGGTAAACAAGAAAAGCAAAGACCCTGCTTTCCTTGTCAATTTTTATTCCTATAGGGGGAGATATTAAATTTTTAAAAAGTGAACAGCTGACTAAGAAAATCTAAAATGGTGCTAATTCCCGTATCTCCTGGTAGAAAGGAGCCCATGGGGGCTGGAAGGGGAGAGTGTACCAGGAGGTGGAGTATGGTTGGGGGGTCTCTCTGAGGAAGCGGCATTGGAGCTGAGGCCTTTGCCAGGTGGGGTCAGGGTCGTGCACAGAGTCACATGCACCTAAGCCTGTCTTGTGGGCTTGTGATGCGCATGAGCAGGGAGATGGCCTGTCTCAGAGAAGAAACAGCAGGATGTGGTACCTTCTTCCAGCTGTTATCCAAGAATAGGCAAGAGACTCGAAATAATCCACCAATTGAGGGGTAGGGCACAAGAGTTAATACAATTTTTTTTAAAGTCAAATGCTTCTCGGAGAACCAATGCTGCCTCCATCTGAACCTGTCCTCATCCCCACCAAGCCAAAAGTCATTTCCTCCTATGACATCCTGTGCATATTGGCTGTAGCTGTTTGTGGCAGTCACTGTATTCCACCCTGCAATTAGAGCTATTTGCATCCTCTGTTCGGCCTCCCTTGTGAATCTTCAACTCCTCGAAGGCAGGGATTGGATCTTGTGCACTCCCTTCCCCCACAGACATAGACTCTCTCCATATACTTAGTAGATGCTCCGTGAATATCTGTTGGTGTTTATTCGGTTGAATACTAGGATTTCCGGATAACACTTTGGAGACATACGTACTACAAAAAGAGAAGAGCTTCGATTGCAGGGAAGGGGAAGATAATTTGGGCGTATAGAGACCCCACACTTTAGGTGGTTCTTCTAATGGAGAATGTTGAATGCTTTGAGACTTTCCAGTGGAGACTGGCCAGGATAACAAAAGAAGTTGTGAGGGCCACAAAAAGAAGATGGGGCAATGAGGACTAACTGCCTATTTTGCTGTTTTGGTCTTAGTGGTTAAACAGCCATTGAGAATGATTTTGCATGCTTCCTCCAACTCTTGGTCCTTGTTTGATCTGAGATTTCTGCTGTCTGGTTAGCTGGTTGATTTAGGGTTCAGTTAGGGTTTCTTGTCTTCTTGTGTTTGTCATTTCCTTTTTCTGTGGGGGTTAATTTTCTATATATTCAGAATGTTTTTGTCTTGAATAATCTAAATATATACAGCTAGAATGTATTTTTTATTTAATTAGTATTTTTGAAGTATTTTCAGTTTAAGCTGAAATTCATTTTAAATGGAACTTGATATCAATAATGAAAATGAAAAACCAGTATCACTTGCCACATATGGTCATTGTAAAGGTAAATTTGTTGTAAAAACATATTGTAATGAATTGAATCTAATTTATTTGTACTATATTATTGAGTACTTTGTTATCTCATGATTTATTATAACAGCACCACCGTATAAATGGTGTTATTTCCATTTTTACAGGTGATCAAACTGAGATCTTGAGAAATTAACTCCCAGGGCTAAGAGGTATTTTAGGCATCCGAATAATTATTCAATTTCAGTTTACAAATGGAATACGTAAAGAGAATCTTATGATTCCATTTTTACAGATGATAAAACTGAGATCTTGAGAAATTAGGTCACTCCCAGGGCTAAGAGGTATTTTAGGCATCTGAATTATTATTCAGTTTTGGTTTACAAATGGAATATGTAAAGAGAATCTTATGAATTTCATGGAGCTGAAAAATGGATCTGAAGGTGGCACTGGAGATGATTAACCTCTCAAATAGACATATAAATTAACTGCTTACTTTTGTAAGTAAAAAGAAAATCAAATGAAGCATGGGAAAACAAAGCAGAAAAGCAAGTGTTAAGAGAATCCTTTTCTAGGAGGAGCACAATAGGGCATCCACCACTGTCAGAAAAGCCAGCTGACCCTTGGCTTCCTGGGTCACCAGATGGATGCTGTCAGTAGTGACCTCACTTCCAGGACCAGGAATGGCCCAGGAAGAAAAGATTACATGGAGACAGGAAGGGAAGAGAAGAACTAGGAGCTTTGGTTCCCTCTTGGCTGTCACTTATGAAGTACACTCAAGTTCATTTTCCTTGTCCCCTTGGCCTGGGGGTAATGTCCTGATCAAGGCCTGAGGGGATAGTTCTGTGGGGCCTTTTCAAAGTCAGAAAACTCACATGCCAGCAACTTTGTTTGCATCAGCAAATCCAGCTGCATCATGCAAGCACTTGACTGGCCACTGACTCCCAACACAAAGCAGATGTCAAGATATGAAGAGGGAACACACAGGGCTTCTGAACTGGTAGGACTTTGTCTTGATGATCTGGGTAAAGGACAAGAATCGGTGGCATAAGGTATGCCAACAGTGGACAACAGCAGCCACCAAATAGATCTGGTTTTGTGCTGGCTTGAGCCATGTGGGCTCCCAGAGGAGACACTCACTGAAGTCTGTGAAGGCCTTGCTGCACACTTGCCTGAGACAGCCAAAGAGCTCTGTGTGTTGGACTGTGGCTTTTTGAAATATGTTTGGCTGGGAGATGGGGAGAGCTGGGATCCTGTAGATCAGTGAAGGGGAGGTGGGATCAGGACAGACTCCACTTGGAGCTGAGTCCTAGAAACTGCTCTTCTGTTTTTTTGTGTACACAACATTAATGAATGCTATGCATAGGGTAGAGTATGGAATAAATCTCTCCTAATAAATATATGGTTGCCTGATTAGGTTAGTCATTATGCTAAGTATTTGTTTAGGCAATGCTTACCAGCTAGAAATATTAACAAATAAGGAAAAACCAAGTTTTTCTTAAAGAACTAGGCACTTTCACATACGCTATATCCAACGCATCCCAGAAGGCTCCATGGCTTCTGCCTCCTCATTTGAACAAACCAGCTTGTACTGCCTATCAACAGATTTGCAAAATTGAATGTTGTGATATAATTCTCCCTTGAGGAAAGGGCTAAATCAAGGTCATAACAATTATCGAAGATATAAAGAACTGTAATTTAAAAGACAGCATCACCATATATGCCTCGGAAAAAGAGACTACAAATTACATACACACACATACCCCAAAATATGACAAAAGCCATTCCTGGGTGGTAACAGTAAAGATGATTTTTGTTTTCTTCTTTATGTTTTTCTATTTTTTCCTAATTTTCTACAAGGAGCATGTATTATTTGTATAGTCAGAGAAATTATTATTCTGACAAAATCAATTTTAAAATGCTGTATATACCTCTTGCTGCAACCTAGGAGGCAATACCCTGAGTTACTGCCTAAAGTTCTTCACTCAAGTCTCCCTCTAGGAAAATAGGCCTTTTCCATTTTGGATTCTATTCGAAAATTTCTCAGTAGGGAGCAACAGCTGACCTTAAGTTTTAAAATTGTACCCATGAGAGAGGTGATCGCTAAGGAATCAGGCTTCCTTCCGATCGCTTATTATGCACATAACATTCTTCTTCATCTGGCCCTCACTTTTTCATGTTTTCTGTCAACAGACTCTTAGTTATAGTAAAACAGATCTACATTTGCATCCCAGCTCCACAATTTGCTAACCATGGGATCTTAGCCAAGTCATTTAAAATCCTTGTGCCTCAGTCTGTTCATCTAAACTGATAGGCTTATTATGAGTATGAAATGAAATAGTGCATGTAAGCTCATGTTAGCGCAAGCAATAAAGGTTGGCTATTATCATTATCCTATTGGCTTCTCCCAACATCTTTTCCAGTTCTCATGCAGAGAACATTTTTCCGACTTAGCTAGGCTCTGTAATCTCAAGGCTTGTAGTGAGAACTGTGGCCTTCCAGAATGTCCCCAGCAGCCCTAAAACAAAAAAGGAAAGCCTTAAAACATGCTTACCTGCTGGCCTGAGGCTGGTTTCCCAGCAGAAGTGGCAAAGCCTTTCTTTGAGCAGTGAACTCACTCACTAAGGAATCCCCCAAGAGCCTGGCCAGCCAGCCCCACTGCCTGGTTGCCTCACTGAGTTGGTGCTCTCTTTAAGCTGTTCCTTTTGTTTTCTCTGACTCAGAATATCTTAGGTCATTCTGAGACAGCCTTCTCCTCCACACCTTCCCTAATTCTACCTGCTGTCCTGGAAATTTGTCATCATTTTTGACTGCCCAGCATCTGAATCTCCACCCCATGAATTTGAAAGTTACACCCGCCCCCTCATTCCCCACCACACACATACACACGTACATCTTGGTTTGGCCGGACCATTCCTGCAGTGTGATTTGGGGCCACCACACCTTCCCAGCTACTCTGGGAGCAACCCCAGGTTCTCTGAACTCTCCTTCTAGAGTCAATTTTGGTTGCTTACAATTAAGAGACCAAGCCAGCTCCTCCTCATCCTTCATACCTACCTTAGTATAAATCCTCTGGCTGTTGGTTTCCAAAACTCCCTGAGCATGCATGTCATATGATTTAGCATATTCTGTTATGATATTTGACTATAATTGTCTGTTTATCCCCACACCCCCAAACTGTTAGCTCCCTGAGGACAAGGACTAAAGCTGTTTAGCTTGTGATAGTCTCTCCATCATGGGCAGAGTGCATGGCACATAGTAGGCCCTCAGCAAATGCCAAATGAATGAACAAGCAACAAAACCTTAGCACACATGAGAGGACCAGAAACAAGCATGGTAGCTCCACTTGGAGAACCAGTTAACTCGCCAGCTTTCTGATATTCTGGCACCATTCCTAGTCGGATTCCAGGGGAAATCAGATTTCTTTTAGGCTTTGGCAAGGAAGAAGATCTTCCAGCAGCATCCTGAGTGGGAGGGTGCATTGTGGGCAGCGCCTTGAAATGGGTGAGTAATCCCCCAGGCAGCTCTTAGCTTTAAACCCTGGCTTGTAATGCAGTCATCTCCTGAAGCTCCCAGCTTAAAATGGAAAGTGGCATTACTCATGGTGAAGGGCAGGCAATAAAAAAACATTTAGGTGGGGCCAGCACAATGGAGTGAGTATTCCCTGATGGCGGATGAGAACGTCTCCACTCTGCGCACTCACAGCCCTGGCAGACGGCTCAGTCATAGCAGGGCTTTTGAGCTACACCTCCGAGTTAGCTCATCACATAGCACCTCACTCTTTGGGGTGCTGGGAGACATCGCATTCCTCAGCCTACATCAGGCATGGTGGGAGGAAATGCCCCTGAGTCAATATTGGAAGGTGGTGGAAGGAGTGGATAAGAACCTGGGCTTTGGCATCCAACTGACCTGGGTTCCAATCCCAGCTCTTCTAGTTACTAGCTCTGTGACTCCAAGCAAGCCCTCTAACCTCTCTGATCCTCAAGTTCCTCATCTGTAAAATGAGTAAAATAATAGTACCTACTACTGAGTCATTGGGATAAGTAAGAAAGACTATCCCTACAAATCCTTATCACAATGCCTGGCATGTAATCAACATTCAGTAGGGTGACAGCTGCTGTAATTGACAGAGTTGTTCTTTTACCACCTTCCTCCAACGGCCTCCGTTACTCCTCCATCTTTTCTGTTTTATTTCTGTGTGACTCTCACTCAGCTTCCATACCCTTACTTCCTCCAGAAGTCATCCTTTACCTCTGACATTCTCCTGAGTTCAGGCCACAGCCCAGCCTCCCTCCACAGTCACCGCTCATTTCTATCTTGTCTTTCTCTCCCTTACTTCGGTTTTTGTTTTTTTTTTTCTTAGACGGAGTCTTGCTTTGTTGCCCAGGCTGAAGCGCAGTGGCGCGATCTTGGCTCACTGCAAGCTCCGTCTCCTGTGTTCACGCCATTCTCCTGCCTCAGCTTCCCAAGTAGCTGGGACTACAGGCGCCCGCCACCACACCCGGCTAATTTTTTTGTATTTTTAGTAGAGATGGGGTTTCACTGTGTTAGCCAGGATGGTCTCCATCACCTGACCTTGTGATCCGCCCACCTCGGCCTCCCGAAGTGCTGGGATTACAGGCGTGAGCCACCGCGCCTGGCCTTTTTTTTTTTTTGGAGACAGAGTTTCACTCTGTCACCCAGGCTGGAGTGCAGTGGTGCAATTTCAGCTCACTGCAACCTCTGCTGCCTCAGCCTCCCAAGTAGCTGGGATTACAGGTGCCTGCCACTGTGCCCGGCTAATTTTTTTTTTTTTTTTTTTTTTTTGAGATGGAGTCTTGCTCTGTCCCCCAGACTGGAGTGCAGTGGTGCGCAATCTCGGCTCACTGCAAATTCCACCTCCTAGGTTCAAGCAATTTTCCTGCCTCAGCCTCCCAAGTAGCTGGGATTACAGGCCTGTGCCACCACGCCCGGCTACTTTTTGTGTTTTTAGTAGAGGCGGGGTTTCACCATGTTGGTCAGGTTAGTCTCAAACGCCTGACCTCATGCTCCGCCCGCCTTGGCCTCCCAAAGTGCTGGGATTACAGGTGTGAGCCACGGTGCCTGGCCCTGGCTAATTTGTTGTAGTTTTTAGTAGAGAGGAGGTTTCACCATCTTGGCCTGGCTGGTCTTGAACTCCTGACCTCGTGATCTACCTGCCTTGGCCTCCCAAAGTGCTAGGATTACAGGTGTGAGCCACCACGCCCGGCCTTTTCTCTCCTTTTCTATGTGTCTGTGAACCTGTGTTCTAAGACCTCACCACCTGATGTCTGACCCTGTCATTGTTTCTTCCCCACTTCAGAATCTGAGACCTGGCACACTGTGAAGCAAAATGTATTAGGATAAATCAATCGGAGTTGAAGGAAGCCTCATGGACAGATTGGGCATAAGGTCATAAAACGATCAGGGCTCAACACCAGTTTTCAGCACCCAATACCAGTTTCCAGGGCCCCAGCATAATGTACACGCACCCACAGAAAGAAAAGTGGCCTAAAGCCAGTTTTATAAAATATGGGCATGGGGTAGCAGTGGTGAGAATAAAAAAATTACAAATGTAATGTTTTTCTTAGGAAAGAATATACCACCAACTTTTCTAATAATAGGCTTCTTTAGTGAGTTCATAAATGAGATTCAGACTTCTTTTAAGGAATATACTCTTTGCCTAAAGCAGGTGATATGCATAGAGATAAACAGTGATGCACCTGTGCTGAGACTGTGCCTTGCACGAGGTAGTTCTATGCCAATAAACCAGAAACACAGCTATCATCAGGGACCATCAGCCAGCCCCCTAGGGTTAAGAAAGTCTCCCACAGCCAGGCACAGTGGCTCACACCTGTAATCCCAGCACTTTGGGAGGCTGAGGCGGGCAGATCACTTGAGGTCAGGAGTTCAAGACCAGCCTGGCCAACATGGTGAAACCCCATCTCTACTAAAAATACAAAAATTAGGCGTGGTGGCGGACACCTGTAATCACAGCTACTTGGGAAGCTGAGGCGGGAGAATTGCTTGAACCCAGGAGGCAGAGATTGCAGTCAGCCGAGATGGCACCACTGAACTCCAGCCTGGGCAACAGAATGAGACTCCATCTCCAGAAAAAAAAGAAAGTGTCCCACTTTTTACCACTAATGATGAATTAATCTCAGATAATCATCTTAGGATGTATTGTAGTCATTCATTTATTTAGCACATTTAATGAGTAGCCTTCTGTGTGCCAAACACATTTTTGGATACAGTATCCTCCAGATACCATTAAAAAAAAGTAAAAGGATGCAAGCTCTGCTCTGCCCTCCAGGAACTTACAGCCCAGTACAGGAGGTAAAAACATATAAATAACTAACATGGGAGAAAAAAAGTGACAAATGCCACAAGCCATCTGGTTTTAATAAGAGTTTCCACAAAGCAAAAATCACTTATGATGGGGATTTGGAGGGAGAGACTTGGGGTTACTTTAGACTATTTGTATACATGATTAGAGTCTCACAAGGTCAAGGTTGGCAGGTGCACTGGGCAGAGGATACAGCAGGGGGAACAAGTTGGGAAAATGTGAGGTGAGAACAGGAAACCATCCACTTTGAATTAAGAGTGGCTCACATAGAATGAGTTCATGGAGGATGAGGGTAAGGCTGGAAAGGTAATTTATAGCCAGATCTTATATTGTATCCCACTGCCTGCTCAACATCTCCACATGGATGTCCAAGAATTATCCTTAGCATGGCCCAGACAGAACCATTGATTCCCCCTGCCCAACTCCCCAGCTTTTCTTTTCCAAATATTTCAAGTCTTAGTAAATGTCTCCAGGTCCTCAGCCCCAAAACAGGGGAGTCAGTCTTTCCCTCTCTCCTTCACCTACCCCTATCCAACGCATCAGCAAGTTCTATTAATTCTATCTCCAAAACACATCATCAGTCTGACCTCTTCTACCTTCTCCATTACTATCACCATGTTCCAAGCCACCATCATTTCCTACCTGCCTCCTTGTTTCAACTCTTGCCCTGCTGCAGCAACATGCTTAAGTCAGATCTTGTCCCCTTGCTTGCTTACAACCCTCTGATGGCATTCCATTGCTTTCAGAATAAAATGCACACTCCCTACCATGTCCCACAGGCCCCTGGTCAGGCCCCAGGCCCTCCCTGGCCTCATCACTCCCTTCTCCTACCTCGCACATTGCGTTCTACCTAGACTATGGTTTTCCTTCTCATCTTTGAACTCACCAAGCACAGACCTGCCACAGCATCTTTGCACTTGCTGTTCCCCTCTGCCTGAAAAACTGTTTCCTCAGCCTGAAAGGCTCCTCTTCCCTTAGATCTTTGCTGGTCCACTTCCTCATTGCTCATATCTTAGCCCTGATGTCACCTCTACAGACGGGTCTTCCCCGAATCTGCAGTTCAACGAGATTCCTCAGGTGACTCGTCTGCATATTAAATTTGAGGAGCACTGGTCTAGCAGAAATACGAGATTCCTGAGGCGTAAATTCTTTGAATTTGGCACGCTGGGTTTGCTGTATCTGCAGGGCATGGAGGTGGGCATGTCCCTCAGACAGTGGAAATGTGGTTCTGAAGCCACAGGGGAAGGACTGTAGAGGAAGAGAACACCTTCCCCGTGATTCTCATTGATGGCTGGAGTCCAGAGGCTGGGGGAGATCATTAATGAGAAGAGCAAGAGAGCAGATAAGAAGATGGAGTTTGTGGGCTGCAGAAGAGCCCTGGTATGGGCGTGAGAGAAGAAGGGCTGAGATGAAGTGAGAAAAGAAACGATACAGAATGATTACAAAAGTCAGAGTAGAAGAGGAGGTCGAGAAGGGGGTAAACAAAAGTACCAGCTTCAGCAGAGAAGTAAGGGAACATAAAGATCAAGAAGTGACCATTGAGTTTTGCCCCAGAGATGGGTAGGTGGAGGAGCAAGGAGGAGAGGACAGGCTGAAGTCCGTGGTGAAGAGAGGGAGGGGAAGGGTGGCAGAGTATGCAACCTCCAAATAAGCCAATTTGGCATATCGATTATTTTTAATTGAAGACAATTGAGAAGAAGCAGATAAGGCTCTCTGCCATTTCTCATTTGCTTAAAAGCAGAGCATAAATTTGTGACGTTGCCCCCTCACCACCAGGAAAGACTGAAGTTAACCACCGGAACAAACCTTACCAACTAGCCCTCCTCTTTGTTCGTTTCTCCCATATGTTTACTTTCAAAATTTGCTGCTCTAGAAACTCAAAGTCCTTTTCCTTTGTCTTGTCACTTCTCTAAAAATCTTTTGTCCTTCTGTTAAGCTGCTATAGAAAGCCAAGTTCTTACCACCGTGTTGAGGTAGTCAGTACTGCGTGCTCCCATGTGCACACACAATGCACATGTTCATAAACTTGTAGTTCTCCTCTTAATTTGTCTTTTGTCAGTCTAATTTAAAGGGCCTCACCAATGGGCCTAAGATGGTAGACCACTCCCACCTGTTTAGATGGGATCCAGATCTAAACACTAAATTCATTTATGTTTCATGTACACTTTATATACCTAGTCTGAAGGTAGTTTTATACAATACTTACAATAATTTTATGCATGAAACAAAGTTTTGACTGCATTTTGACTTTGACCTGTCACATGAGGTCAGGTGTAGAATATTCCACATGTGGCATCATGTCAGTGTTTAAAAATTTTGGATTTTGGGTTGGGCACGGTGGGTGGGATCACGCCTGTAATCCCAGCACTTTGGGAGACTGAGGCGGGCAGATCACTTGAGGTCAGGAGTTCAAGACTAGCCTGGCCAACATGGTGAAACTCCATCTCTACTAAAAGTACAAAAGATTAGCTGGGTGTGGTGGTGCGCGCCTGTAATCCCAGCTACTTGGGAGGCTAAGGCAGGAGAATCATTTGAACCCAGGAGGTGGAGGTTGCAGTGAGCCTAGATCGTGCCACCGCATTCCAGTCTGGGTGACAGAGTGAGACTCCATCTCAAAACAATAACAACAACAACAACAACAACAAAACTTGGATTTTGGAGCATTTTGGACTTAGGATTTTTGGATCAAAGATTCTCAGCTTGTACTGTGGTCACACCAAGAGAACAAGTGTCTTCACACACACGTATGTTTATTGTGACACTGTTCACAATAGCAAAGACTTGGAACCAACCCAATATCCACCAGTGATAGACTGGATTAAAAAAATGTGGCACATATACACCATGGAATACTATGCAGCCATAAAAAAGGATGAGTTCATGTCCTTTGCAGGGACATGGATGAAGCTGGAAACCATCATTCTCAGCAAACTAGCACAAGAACAGAAAACCAAACACCTCATGTTCTCACTCATAAGTGGGAGTTGAACAATGAGAACACATGGACACAGGGAGGGGAACATCACACACCGGTGCCTGTTGGGGGGTGGGGGGCTAGGGGAGGGATAGCATTAGGAGAAATACCTAGGGGGGCTAGGGGAGGGATAGCATTAGGAGATGACAGGTTGATGGGTGCAGCAAACCACCATGGCACGTGTATATCTGTGTAACAAACCTGCATGTTCTGTACATGTATCCCAGAACTTAAAGTACAATAACAAAAAAAAAGTGATGTTCCCCACCAACCAAAAAAAAAAAAAAAAAAAAAAAAAGAGAACAAGTGTCTTGAGGGAGGAGGAAAGGAGAGAAGCTTTTCTCAAATGAGAGACCTGAGAATGTTTGTCACTGGAGAATAAGCCTGCAGGGAAAGGGACTGAACGGTTTGAAGATGGGGAGAGAATTTAATCGATAGGACCAGGCCCTGGAGGATGTCGGAGAGAATCAGGTGAAGAATATGGATGAGATGTATGTGCTTATTAATGTGTGGACAGGCCTAGACCTAGACAGATCCGTGAAAACAATAGCAGGACGGTCAAGAGAGGAAACAAGGCGACCAGGGGGCGAGGGGACTACTTTTTTTTTTTTTTAATTTAAGAAAAACAGAAAGGAAAATAAGAAACATCTGTGTGCACTTTACTCTGATTTAACAAATGTTCATGTTTTCTCGAATTTACCTCAGATCTTTATTTATATAAAAGAAATAAAACATTAGAAAGTTGTGATCGCTCTTGATTCCTTTTTTCATAACATTTCTATCCCCCTTCCTTGAGGCAACTGCTCTGATGAATTGTGTGTGTGTGACACACATCAACAGCTTGCTCTTGTGGATGGTTCTGCAATTTGCCTTCATTTGTTCAATATTATTTCTGGGATTATTCATTTTAATATATTATTTATAATATTTATTATCACTACTGTAAGTACATTCTCATCTTGCAAATAGCCTACCTTGCATTTATGTATAATCTCTAGGGGTGGACATTTTTTTTTTTTGAGACAGAGTCTCGCTCTGTCGCCCAGGCTGGAGTGCAGTGGCGCGATCTCTGCTCACTGCAAGCTCTGCCTCCCGGGTTCACGCCGTTCTCCTGCCTCAGCCTCCTGAGTAGCTGGGACTACAGGTGCCCGCCATCATGCCCGGTTAATTTTTTGTATTTTTAGTAGAGACAGGGTTTCTCCGTGTTAGCCAGGATGGTCTTGATCTCCTGACCTTGTGATCCGCCCGCCTCGGCCTCCCAAAGTGCTGGGATTGCAGGTGTGAGCCACTGCGCCCGGCCGAACATTTTGTTTTGAATTTTTCACTATTACCAAAACTGCTGCCATGATCATCTTTATCCATGGGGAGAGATGCTTTTTACTGTCTACTCTTTTAAACTTTCTGACTTTTGTTTTACTGTATACACTTTCAACAGGTCTCTTAAGTAAGAAAAAACAATTTTCTTTAAAAACCCACAGATTAGTGTTTGCCAAAGTATGACCCAAGGAACAACAAAATCAGAATTACATGGGACATTTGATCACATCTTGGCCTTTTGGCTAAGATCAAGTGTAGTCCGTGGGACATTTGTTTTTAAAATGCAGATTCCTGGGCCCCACCTCAGATCTACTGAATCAGAATCTTCATGGGTCAGGCCTAGGAATCTACATTGCAATAAACATCCCCAGGTGATTTTTAGGCATCTTCCAGTTTGGGAGGCACTGGATAGACAGAGGTTTCCTCTGAGAAGGAGAAGGGGAAAGTGGAGTAACAGCGTGCAGGGGTAGGGATGGAGATGACATTGATTGACTGCTCTTCTATGCCAGGCACCATGCTAGGGCATGACATTTGTGTTATCATTCTCTTTTAAAGAAGAGAGAGGGAATCCATGACATTTAGCAAGATAACATTGCAAAAGGTTCAGAAAGACAGTCAAGGTGAACATGGTAGTTTAAAACGAGGTCTGTGAATTCTGATAACCTGGCGTCACCACTCACTTAGTGGCTGTGTGCCCTTGGGAAGTTGTGTAGCCTCTCTGAGCTTCAGTTTCCTCATAGGCAGAAGGGTAGTAATTACAGTACTTACCTCCTAGGAATTTTAAGAAGATCAAATGATTTAAGGCTTCAGTAACCTGCTTAACCCAGAACCTAAACATCTTAAGTGGCCAATAAATGATGATGGCAGGGAGAATGACGCTCGTGACTGTTATTGTTTGACCCCTTTATAATCAATGCATATACATTTTATATGTGTGTGTATATATATATATACACACACATACACACTATGTATACTATGGTCTCATTATTTGAAACTATAACAGTAGTTAAAGTAGCTGGATATTGCTGTAGTATTAACTGATAGAAATCCGAAACATGCAGTCCCCATTACTCTATTATTCTCACAGGAAAATATGAGCAACAGTCTTAAGCAGCTGGTTCCAGAAATGCATTCAGGATGGACATGGAGATTTCCTATGTTGGGGTGGGGAGCAAGTCAGAAGGGTGAACATTTTAAAATTTAAGTAAAAATATATAGTTTAACACTCATACTCATCCCTAGCGTGCACGCAGCCCAAATCAACCCCCACTGAGAGCCAAGTGTGTTAATGGGAGGGTGGTGCTAACGCAGCTTCAATGTCTCCTCCCTATTTGTGCTTTTGCTCAGAGAGAGGTGAAGGAAGGCGGCTGCGAGGGCTGGGGATCCTGCCTGAGTACCGAGAAAGGTGCAGTGATAACCCAGGGGCACCTGGTATCTTTCCTCCCTGGGTCTCCACCTCCTTCTTTTGGGTAAACTTCATCACCCACAGGAGCCTGAACCCACCACGACTTGCCTAGGAAAGTGGGCAAGACCCCCGGCTCTGAGTTCCGATTTGAATCTCAGCTCTGCTTCTTAGGAGCTGGGTTGCTTAACCTTTTTACCTTTTTATTTGAAATTCATAGTCTTTATTGTTTGAGTAGTTTCAGGTTCCAGCAAAATTGAGCAGAAAGGACAGAGAATTCCTCTCCCCCAGCCCCACCCCTAAACAGCCTTCCCCACCAACCGCACTGGTCCATTTGTTACAATCAATGAAGATATGTGACACATCATTATCACCCAGGGTCCATAGTTTATTTTAGGGTTCACTCTTGTGTTATACCTTCTATGGGTTTTGACAAGTGTATAATGACATATATCTACCATTATAGTTTCCTACAGAGTAGTTTCACTGTCTTAAAAATCCTTCATGTTCTACCAATCCATCCTTCCCTCCCTCCTAACTCCTGAAAACCACTGATATTTTTACTGCCTCCGTAGTTTTGCCTTTTCCAGAATGTCTTATAGTGGACATCATGCAGAACATAGCCTTTTCAGATTGTCTTCTTTCATTTAGTAATATGCCTTTAAAATTCCTCCGTATATTTTTTGTGTCTTGGTAGCTCATTTTTTTTTTTTTTTTTTTAGTGCTGAATAATATTCCACCATGTGGACAGTTAACCTCTTTCCAGCCTCAAATTTCTGGGCTGTAGTACAGGGGTAATAGGTGGCCTAATCTGAGAGAATTTGTAATAACGATAAACATGAACGTTTATTAAGTGCTTCGTACCATGTGCTCTACTAAGTGCCTCTTTCTGCACTGCCTCACATAGTCCTTTCTGAATGCCGCGATGGAGGGATTATTAGCACTTCCATTTTCCAGACGAAGAGACTCAGACCCAGAGAAGTTAAATAATTGCTCAGGGCCACATGTCCAGGAAGGAATGGGTCTGGGATTTGAACCCAGACATTCTGAAGCCAGGTCTTAGTATTTGGGCTATAACCTCCTGGGAAGGTTCTTAACAGTGTTTGCACATAGTAAAAACTTGTTGCCAAATGGTGCTTCTTCTTGTTAATGTTTTTGAAGTAGAGCCATTTCAATTGTAAGGTCGTAGTTCTTCTCTAATGGCTGAGGATGAAGAAACACAAGAGGCGCTGGGACATTCAGAAGTCACCTAGTGCTATGGGGCAGGTGAGTTTTAGAACTGGACCTAGAAGCCTTGGGTGATGGAGGCTTTGCACTGCTCTGAAGAGAGCGCTGATTCATTACTTACTAGGCCCTTCCTGTGTAGGTCATCCCATTCAAGGCCACTCACAATGACCCTGTGAGCTAATTATCCTTAAGACCCCCTTTAGGAAACAGAAGGGCCCAGGAGCCCCATGATGTTCTTTGCAGTCCCCTTGAATGTTCTCCCCATATTGCCTGTGCCTACCCCAGGCCAGTACTCTCCATCTCAGACCTGGGCCCACACGTGCAGCCTGGCACACATCACAGCACAGAAGCAGCCCAGGAGTGCCTGTGTCTGTCTGGGTCTGGCTGGAGGAGTGGGTGCCTCGGCGGCGGCCGCAGCCCTTCCTCATCACCTCGTCATAGTGCACACGTGTGTTCACACCAGGCCCCGGGTGGGCAGGCTCATCCTGGGCACATCTGCTCACTCACTCCCTGTCCCCTCCACTTCCTTCTGCCCTGGATTTCCAGACAGAGTCAAAAATGGGTTCACATCAAATAAGATTTGTTTTCTTTCAGTGTCACTTTCCATTTATAGACAGCCTTCTCTTGGGAGGCTCCGTCCTCCTTCCTCTGTCTCGTTTTCTTTCCTGAGTATTTGGGGATAAACTCTTGGTGGCTGTTTTGAGCCCTGTGGTCGGCAGCCCAGCCAGTCATTCATGCAGAGCGTCTCCAGAAAGCCAGTGGTTACCTTTACAGGAGTTTATGCTCATTTCTGTGGCCTCTGAGACCTCTGTAGAGCTGTGCCCACATATCAAGTGTGAATTGTTAAAAAGACACATCCGACCTGAGCCAGCAGGGTCCTTCTCCGCTAGCTCAACCTGGCAAGGATGACGAGGGGGATAATTACAACAGTCACAGCAGCCGGTACTTGTGGCACCCTCCTCTAAGTGCCTTACAAAAATGGACTCACTTATTCCTATGAGGTAGATGCTGTTCTGATCCCTTCAGGCAGAAGAGGAAAGGAGCACATAGAAGTGCAGGCTGTGGTCCACCAGACCCTACGTGGGGTCCAGCCCTGCTGACCTCTCCAGCCCAGCCTCCCACTCTCCCCTTCTAGCTTTGTGCATTCGCCACACGAGCCTTGGTTTGGCCCCTGGGATGCGTCATGTGCCTTCCTGCCACGGTTCCTTTGCACACACTCTCCTCACTGCCTGGACCACTGTTCACCCCCCTCTACAGCGAATTAACCCTGACCCATCTTTCAGATCTCAGCTGTGACTTCTTCAGGGATGCCCTCCTCTACCCCTCAGCTCTCATTGTGCTGCCTGCCTGTCTTCTATGACACCGGTTGGGGCTTAAATTCTACTTTTATTTGTGTATTTTCTGATTAAGTCAGGCTCTCCCTCCAGACCATGAGGGCAGAGGCTTGAAAGTTCCACCTTGGGCCTGGTGCCGTGGCTCACGCCTGTAATCCTAGCACTTTGGGAGGCTGAGGTGGGTGGATCACAAGTTCAAGAGATCGAGACCAGCCTGGCCAACATGGTGAAACCTCATCTCTACTAAAAATACAAAAATTAGCTGGGCATGGTGGCGTGCACCTGTAGTCCCAGCTACTCGGGAGGCTGAGGCCGGATAATTGCTTGAACCTGGGAGGCAGAGGTTGCAGTGAGCCGAGATCGTGCCACTGCACTCTAGCCTGGCAACAGAGCGAGACTCTGTCTCAAAAAAAAAAAAAAAAAAAAAAGTTCCACCTTGTATGTAATTCTAACATTGCATTTACCATGCTGGACTGACATGATCTGTTTATTCATCTGTCTCATCTTTTGATCTGTGAATTTCCTGAGGGCAGCATCCAGGTCTTTTTCTAACACAGTGCTCAGCTCAATAAATATCTGGAGAGTTAAACTGCATTTAACTGAACAGCATAATTTGGGAAAGGGCACCTGAAATTTGGGGACTTTTGATGGAGCAAGCTCACAAAATACAATCCTTTTGTACCACCTTCTTGGAACTCAATGATTTTAGAGAGAACGTTAGCTTTAGGAAGGCAAGTTCACTTATAATGAACTGCTCAATAGTTCATTGAACTTTGGATAGTAGAAAGATTCTTACTTTTCCCAAAGAAATATCAAGTTGTGGTTATAAAGCCAAGATAAGTGAGGAAGAAAGGATATCTGCCCCTTCACGGTTCATCTGAAGTTTTAGCAAAAGTGGGGCATAAATAACTAGTGGAATCTTGGACATTGTGCTGCGATTTGATACCTTCCAGCCCTTGGCCTTGTGTCCTTTCCTTATCTCTCTTGGATGACATTGCCTGGCTCTTCCACCAGGGCTGCCATCTGCTGTCTTCAACTCCATGAATGTTGTGGCCTCATGGGAAGGAAACACTCCCTCTTTAGGGCTGGCTCCTTCCAGGGGCCAATCTCCCTTTGCCTGTCGAGTGGGCCCCCAGGCATTCACATGGGATTGAGAGAGAGAAAGAGGGAGAAGGGGCTTCTCTTCTACCTGCAGGAGAAGCAGGCTGCGGAGAGCAGAGGGCTGCAGGCCTGTGGCTCACCCAGCAGGGTTGATGAAGATAGTGCCAGGTAACCACAGGCTCCCCCATCCAAACAGGGTCGGGCCTTAGCTCTGGCCCACCCCAGGTCCAAGGAAAACAGGCAGTTCTTTGGAAAAAACTGTTTTAGTTTATGCTGCTTCCTCCTTCCTATCGTAACAGATTATAAGCATGTTCCCTGGAGGACCGAATGGCGCCTTTCAAGAAGTTAGGAAGGAGCCATTTCTGAGTTGAGAGGATTAACTTGGTTCAATGTGGTAATAGCAGCACAGGATAGATTAACTGGGAATTTGAAAGAACATGATGGAGGCTTCAGTAACCCCTTATGATGCTTGTAAAATTCCAAGCATTTTGCAATAGAAACACTGCCTAGGTATCACACATAATGAGTGAAGCGGCCCTTCCCTCATCTCGTCCACCATTGAGACCTGCTCCCAGCACACTCCCCACCACAACATAGGTACTCAGCAAATAGTTGTTAAATGAATACAAGAACTATGAGGCCGACCTAAGGTTCTGACAGCTTTCCAGAGTGGACAGAAAACATCAATCTCAGCCATATTTTGCTCACGGGCATTGGGTAATGACACATAGACCTGCTTGCCGTTCTCCTTTGGCTTCTAGATCTAGTTCTTGCTTATCCAAAATTACTAATTCCCAACAGCTAACAAACGTAACTGCAATCCCAATAGCTTAACTCAGATCTAAGAAGGGTGATTTTAAAAACTAGTCATCAAGAAATCCTTCTTACAGAGGAGGCAGAGCCCAGTGTAACTTGAAAATATTGCACAAATATTGAGAAAGAACATCTTGGGGTTTCAGTGGCCACAGCAGAAGAAGCTGAAGGATGTGCTGATGTTGGAACGGGAGAGCCAGAGCAGCTTTCCAAACACTGAAAACCCAACTTGTCCTGTGGGCGGGAGCCAGGCTGGTGCAGGGGAGCCCGCAGCCAGAAGAGGGCGCTCCGAGCTCAGTGTGCTGGCCGCGCTGGTGCGATCAGAGGACCCTTGCAAAGAGACTGTTTACACTTCAGCTTTGTTTTTCCTGAGTGTTTTTGCGTTCTCTGCAGGAGTGAGGGAGGGTTTTCCTACTCTGTGCCAAAAAATGATCTGGAAATATAATTAAACTGATGACTTCACATATTAAATACCAAGTCCTAGGAATATAATTGTTTTTAAAATTTCTAATGGACTTAAATCTTTGATCTCCCTGAAATCTGTGAACAAATTTCCCACATCATAACTCTTTTAACACATCTAAATGTGCCCTCAGGAACCAGTATCTTCTTCCAATATTGACTCTAGCCATAGAAAATGGATGGTTAAACCGAGCAGAGCAGACTGTTACCCCTCTGAGAGTTATTTCTACCTGGTCCATCTTAACAGGTTAATAAGAGTTACTATGTATAAATATAGTCACCCACAATATCCTGATTTTTTAAAAAAGCTGTTATTCAGTTGGGATACTTTAAAGCCTTGTTTTCCATTTACACGCCTCCTTGGAAATCTATCTTCTTCCCCACATTTTTCATTCCCAGTCCATAAGGGAAGAGCAGACAAATCCAAGAAGCCCTTCAAGGAAAACAGCATACTTATGTGCAGACCCCGTGACTGACAACTCCAGCATTAAGAATTTTTCCTACAGAAGGACTCACACAAGTGCCCAAAGATCAATGCATGAAGTTCACTGCAGTGCTATTTGTGATAGTGAAAATTTGGAAAAAATGTTGCTTCAGAATGGAGTGATAAAATAAGTTATAGGTCTAAGCAAATACCAGGCAGCCGTAAGAAAAAGAGCACTAGACATACATGTACACATATGAGTGGGGAAAAGGAAGCCTCAGGACAGTATATCTAGAATTATCCCATAGCTTATTTTAAAAATCATATATCTATGTGTAGACACATAGATAGAAAACTGAAAAAATGATTACCCTTGGGGAGTGGGATGGGGTGGCTGAGGAGGAACTCACATTTTGTTACTGCAGGTATTGTTTTTTTTATTTTTATTTTTATCTTTTTTGGGACGGAGTTTCGCTTTTGTTGCCCAGGCTGGAGTGCAATGGCGAGATCTTGGCTCACTGCAACCTCTGCCTCCCAGGTTCAAGCGATTCTCCTGCCTCAGCCTCCCGAGTAGCTGGGATTATAGGCATGTGCCACTATGCCCGGCTAATTTTGTATTTTTAGTAGAGATGGGGTTTCACTATATTGGCCAGGCTGGTCTTGAACTCCTGACCTCAGGTGATCCACCTGTCTCAGCCTCCCAAAGTGCTGGGATTACAGGTGTGAGCCACTGCACCCAGCTCTACTGCAGGTATTTTCTAATGTAAAGGAAAAAACAACAACTTTTCAAGAGGGCAAGGATGCTGTCCACTGAATCTTTCCCTTCAGCCCCCAAACTTGCTAAGTTCCCTCTCCCTGGAGAATCTTGCCCATCCACCTGCTCCCACCCCATTATCTGCTTCTCTGCACAGCCGAGCTTTCTGAAGGATGTCAGCACCCCCCAACACCTCTCAGGCAACCCCAGCCCTCTGCAGTTCCCCATCTAAGCCCACCCCTCCACCAAAACGACTTTGGAAAAGCTTGTCCATGGTCTCCTCCGACATCTGATTGCAGTGGCCTGAGGCCGTGTGGTCAGCTGTGGATGTTGTTCTTTTTTGGCTTGACTTTTACTGATTCAGAGATTCCTGCTATCTGGGTTCCCTTTAACTCCCAGGAGACCTGGTCCACCACACTCGCCATGCTGCTGGCTGCTGGCTGCAGCTGAGTGTCTGCCCAAGACTGGGTCTCTACCACATTCTCTGCTGGACTCTCAGCCCAGTGGGCAGCAGAACTTTCCAACCCACTCTGGACAATTCTCGCCCCTCTGGTTTCAATAATAACGCTGGTGTCTGGGTCTTCTTTCTCCTTCTCTTGCTTAGTATCCTGCCCTGGCTTCTCTGCCTTTCACCACCTTTTGGAGTGTGGTGTCCTCAGGGGCCTGTCCTAGGTGGTTCTGTCTTAAATGCGTATATGCTCTCTGGGAGTGCTGGTCTGCCTCAGATTCTACCCAGGACTCCCAAATCCTGCCCTATGCCTCCACCCTGGTCTTTGCATTCAAAGCTCCCATCACCTCCAAGAAATCTTCCAGGATATTCTGCAGATAACAGCCCACGGTGGACGTCTTGCATTCTCCTTCTTCCATTGCCTTTGCTTAATTAATGACAGTGCAGTGGTTACAAAATAGCCCAAGCCACTTAATATGCCCTAGTCATATTCCCTTTCCCTCACTCCCACAGGCATCTCCAAATGATTCTACCTAAATATTTCTTAAATTTTCCTTCCATCAGTGTCTCAGGTCAGGCCAGCAAATTCTCAAGCCTTATCCATGGCAATTGCTTCTAGTTTTTCTCTCTGTAGCTTATTCCCCTTACCTCATTCACAACGTCGCCATCCTTGGCTTCCCATTCACAGATCTGTTCATGCCTTGCCCCGATCACATTTCCTGTTATTTCTCACTGCCTAAAAGGCCAAAGGCCAAACTTCTTAGCATGGCATTCAAGGCTCTTGACTATCTGGTTGCAACTTTTTTTCATTCAATCAACAAACTAAGCACCCAGGATGTGTCATGCCTTGGAGATACCTTTGTGAATAAGAGAGTGTGGCTCATGCCCTTATGGGACCATATTGTAGTGGGGCTTCATAGGCAACAGACACACACATGCACACACACACGAGTTAAAGGACAAAGAAAGAAAAATTGTCAGTTGTGTTTTGGAGGATATTTCCTTCGATATCAAGGAACTGAGATAGAAAAATAGAGTAAGACCGACTAGCAAGACTCCTTGAAGAGGTGACATTTAAGTTGAGATCTGAAGGAAGAGAAAGTATAGGCTGCGGAGAGTCGCCGTCCTGGTACCTGTGTGCATGGTGCTCTGGGGATGCTTCTGCCATGATCGTGAACTCTTCCCAGGGAGGAACTGCCAGGTCACTTGAGTCCCCAGTGCCTGGCATGTGGTAGGCTCAGTAATTGTGAGATGAAAAGCTGGATGGATAGGCAAGCGGAAGCATGCACTCTGAGATGAGCTGGGTATACTGTCTTTGGGGAACAATTATATAACCAACAAGGCTGAAGCCTTGCATTTGCTGGTGTTGGCATGTGCTGGGGGAAGAATGTCTGAAACGAGCTATCATTCAGGTTCTTTATCAATTTGGTTCCATGGTCACCATCCTTATTATTGTGAAACAAGCATGTATTTTTTTACAAATAAAAGATAATACTTTTTTTTGTATTTTTCTTTGATAAACAGTGCTTCACCAGATCTTGCGTCAGTTTGTTTTTTTTTTAAGACGGGGTCTCGCTCTGTCGCCAGGCTGGAGTGCAGTGGCGCGATCTCAGCTCACTGCAACCTCCGCCTCACGGGTTCAAGCGATTCTCCTGCCTCAGCCTCCCAAGTAGCTGGGATTACAGGCATCCGCCACCACTCCTGGCTAACTTTTGTATTTTTAGTAGAGACAGGGTTTCACCATGTTGGCCAGGATGGTCTCAATCTCTTGACCTCATATTCCACCCACTTCAGCCTCCCAAAGTGTTACAGGTGTGAGCCACCGCACCCAGCCCTTGCATCAGTTTTAAGGGGGAACTTTGAAGCAGAATGATGAAAGGCAGTGTCAGCGGTGGTTAAGTGCCCAGCACAGGCAGTTACATCACTGAGTTCAAATGCTGCCGGACAGCAGATCCCAGGAAACCACTCAGCCTTCATGGCTTTATCTATAAAATGTGAATAACAAAATCTTTCAGAGAGTTGCTGGCGGGAGGATTCAGTGACACATGTGAAGAGTTAGCCCAGAGCCTGGAACACAGCTGAGGGGTGCCATTGTTGTGGGAGTGACATTTCTCAGCCTGGCCCATCCAAATGTCTCCAAATGCTTCCGAGAGAGTCACGGCCAAAGATGACGGGGAACATGCCCTTTGGTCTGTTTCTCTGGTCAAAGGGGAGAAATTATCTTGCCCAGAAGCTCTTTGACTCCAGAGCAGGCCTCTGAAAGTGGCCACTGCCACAGCAACACTAATGGGACTGCATCTCTGGTCTTGCAGGCCCTGCGTCGGGCCATTTCACTGCTGAGCTGACCGGTCCATAAACAGGCCGTGTCACACGTTTTCTCACACAACAGGACTGTGGTTTCTCTTAATTTGTCTCTTCTCTGGGCTTCTTCCCGAGGCCTCAACTGTGCGGCAGCTGAAAACCATCTTCACGCTCATCCGGGGTGAGAATTAAACAGTTCTGTTAGTAAAGCTCTGTCCTTCAGCTCCTCTGTCTTTGGCCGCCCTCCCTGCGGCATGGCTTTAGGAGGAGTGGGAGCCACTCAACCTCTGACTGGAAGGGAAGAGTTGGCCCCCGGCACAGGGTCTCCAGCATGGAGCCCTCAGCCTGCCCTGTGGCTGCCCACCCTTTGGCTTTCATGACTCAAGTTGGGGCCGCTGGTCTCTCTTGGCTGGGTCAGGGCCCAGGGCGGCTCCTTGGCTGGCCAGCTCTTGTTGGCTGTGGGTTTCTCCTTCCCTGCCCAGGAGGTCTGCCCCCGCTCTGCTGCAGGGTCACCCCACAATGGCCTCTGGCTCTCATCTCAGCATCTATATCACGCAGGAGCAGCAGAAATCTGGAGTGTAACGCACACCCACTCGCCTTCTGATCACACCCATTCAGCCTCTCAAACTCTGCAGGCCTCCCAATGCTGCAGGGCTGCCCTGCCTTCCGTGTTCTCCTCAGCTCATCAGCAAGTTTTTAGTGCCAAAGACACACACTCCATATCTTCTTTTCCAACCTCACACCCCATACCCCAGTGGCAGACAGGCATCCCCTACCATGGTAAAAGAAATCCCACAGTCTGTCTGCCAGGCCTAGCCCCTGCTATGTTACAATGGAGTGAAAGCCATTTTGCAAATCTTTCCACAAATCTTGGTGGTTGAGCCAGCTGTCTTCTTTCTTCTGTGTTCCTCCTTCCTTCTCTGGCTCCAGGCAACAGGACTCCTGGCCCAGGCTCTGAGAAGAGAGGCTCCAAATGGAACATGGTTTAAAGGCAGGATATGTGGTAAGAGGGGGGAAATGCATTGCTTCGTATCTGCAAAATATTATCCATCATACACCATTCCTCTTGCAGGCTTGCCGTAGCTAATAGAACCCTTGTCCTTCAAGATACTTTTCTTTGCTCCACTCTTACATTCATTCAACAAATATTATTGAGCACCTGTGACGTGCAGGCACTGTGCTGGACACCAGATCAATAGCTGCCTCACAAACATGATGCAGATGTTCTCATCTCCACCTGAAAAGATGCTCAACCCCATTTGCCACCAGGGAAATGCAAATCAAAAGCGCAATATCACTTCACACCCACTAGGCTGGCTTTCATCAAAAAGGCACCCAATAACAAGTGTTGGTGAGGATATGGGGAAATTGGAACCCTCATACACTGCTGGTGGGAATGTAAAATGGTGCAGCCACTTTGGAAAACAGTCCCTCAAGTAATTAAGCATAGTGTTACCATATGACCCAACAATCCAGCACCTAAGTAAGCAACTAAGAGAAATGAAAACATATTCATGCAAAAAAGAGTACATTAATGTTCATAGCAGAATTACTTATAAAGCCAAAAATGGAAAGCAACAAATGATGAGTGGATAAGCAAAAGGTAGCATATCCATGCAAAACAATCAACCATAAAAAGGAATGCAGTACTGATACATGCTACAATGTGGATGAACCTTGAACACATTATATTAAGTTTAAAAAGCCAGTCACAAAAGACCACATATTGGCCGGGCACTGTGGCTCACTATCCCAGCACTTTGGGAGGCCGAGGCGGGCAGATCATGAGGTCAGGAGATTGAGACCATCCTGGCTAACACGATGAAACCCCGTCTCTACTAAAAATACAAAAAATTAGCCAGGCATGGTGGTGGTTGCCTGTAGTCCCAGCTACTTGGGAGGCTGAGGCAGGAGAATGGCGTGAACCTAGAAGGTAGAGGTTTCAGTGAGCCGAGATTACACTGAACTCCAGCCTGGGCAACAGAGCAAGACTGTGTCTCAGAAAAAAAAAAATACACAAAAAAAACCCCCACATATTGTACGATTCCATTTACATGAAATGTCTGGAATAAGCAAATATCTAGAGACAGAACGTAGATTAGTGGTGTGCCCGGGGCTGAGGGAGGGGGAAGCGGGGAATGACTGCTGATTCATATGTGTCCTGAGATTAGATAGTGGCAATAGTTGCATGACACTGTGAATATACGAAAAGTCATTGAACTATACACTTTGAATGGATGAACTGTGTAATTGTGAATTATATCTCAAGCCGTTAAAATGTTCTCACCTCGTTCGCTAATTGTGTCTCTTTTTTCCCAATTTCTTAGCTCTCTTGGAACAAATGTGAATTCAACTTTCTGTGATTTCGAGACTTTCTCCAACATGCTTATTAGAGTTCAATATTAGGTGGACACCAATTCAATGATTTTTGAATGGTCATTTTCCATCAGAAGATAAGTTTCAAGAGGGGAAGGATTTTTGTTGATTTTGTCACTATTATACCCACCATGCTTAACACAAGGCTTGACACACAGTCGGGTCTCAGTAAATATTTGTTGAATGAATGGATGCCTACGTGAGCTTACTTTGTAAATGGACACAAAAGCCCAGTGATGACTGCTGGTCATTCATTCATTCATTCAGCACATATTTTCTGCAGCCTCCTCTGTGTATGGAGTGCGTGAATGAAACAGACATCTCTCTGCCCTGGGGGAACTTAGAACAAAGGAAACCTGTAGGTAGCAGTTTTCATACTTTGATTAAATACTGAAAAAAAATAAATCTAACATCCAGTAAAGGTTTAGAGTATTAAAATTGTAATTTTTTTTTTTGAGACAGCATCTCACTCCCTCACCAGGCTGGAGTGCAGTGGCACAATCTCAGCTCATTATAGCCTCGACCTCCTGCACTCAAGCAACCCTCCCACCTCAGCCTCCCAAGCAGCTGGAACCACAGGCACGTGCCACTAGGCCCAGATAAATTTTTTTGTATTTGTAGAGATGGGGTCTTGCCATGTTGCCCAGGCTGTTCTGGAACTCCTGGGCTTAAACAATCCACCTGCCTCAGTCTCCCAAAGTGCTGGGATTACAGGCGTGCACCACTGTGTGCCTGGCCTGCAAAATGTTTTAAAGTTCTTCTCAGCAGGGCTTTGAAAGAAAGTTAGGCTGAGTTGAGACAGCCATACAAAGAAAAAGATTCCGAAGGACAGAGGATAGGTGAGAAGAAGGTTAATCAGGAAAGAAAGAAAAAAAAAAAAGAAAAAAGATAATGCGCTTTTCCAGCAGAACGATTTTACCAGTTAGGAAGGCTTTTCAAGTTGTGATATTAATTTCTTGTTGAAGTAGGGAGTAAAATCAGAAAAGGAGAAAGTGCCAAGTCCTAGCCCTCATCTCCAGTGGCAGGGAAGTCTTTGAGAAGTTGGGAAAGTATGACTCAGTGGCTTGGAGGAGAGAGAACAAGGGTGTTTTAAAGAGATGGGGAAGATCTAATTTAAGTACAACTGCCTTCTTCACTATGGAAACTTATTGGAAAGATAGCCAAGAGGTCGAGACAGAGGGCAAGAGGATACTCGGTGATGACCCGAGTTGAGAAACCAAGAGAAGCCAGCTTATAGATACACAGCCCACAGCGGAGGAGGGAGGTCTTGGGGTCAAAAATCAAAGCTAGGAAACTTGTCCAGTTGACTTTTTTTCCACACAGACAACCTCTTCGTTCCACCTCTCTCTTGCCCCAGATTTCCATGTTAACATGCAGGGATTCTAGAAAACCATTAGCGATTCGATGTGAACAGAGCTAGGAAGTGGTTAAGACATGAATAAGGCTTTCGAAGAGGCAGGGTGAGGCTGAAGGGTTAAGACACTTGGAGAGATGAGAGGAGGCAAGGAAGATGTGGGAAGAAAAAAAGTTCAGGGTCAGGGATGATGCTTCCAAATCTGGCGCAAATCACAAGTGAAGCTCGGGAAAAGAAAGAGATGGGTCCGAGAAAGAGCCTATACCATGGAGGCTTATGAACTAGGAAATCAATGGCCACAGCTGCTGCTAGGGTCCTGCTGAAGGGGTCACCTGGCCTCACAACCAGCACCCCTAAAGTCCAGGGGGAATGAGCAGTTCCAAGTGAGCCCAGGCACAGATGAGCCCCAGGGGGAGGAAGGAGGCAAGGTGTTCTTTTTTCCTGCAGTGAGGTGCTGCATTGTGTTTTCTGTTTGCCAAGCTGGCTGCCCACCTGAAGGAACAAATAACAAAGGCGCCCCCACCCCCCAGGCAGCGTGCACTGACGGGTCAGGCAAGGCAGGGATTTGGGCCCAGGAAGTTGCCAAGGACAGATTCAGGCTCTGTGGCTCCCTAGCGCCGTGTCACTGGCTATGGGCACAGGCGCCACTGCTCTAAGCCCTGTATTCTCTGCAAATGTAGTGGTGATACAAAAGGGCTCTCGTTGGGCTGAATTAGATCGTAGAGGCAACGCTCCTAGCATGGTATGGCGCTTGTAATATTTTATCAAGCCTCAGATGCACATATTTTCAGTATTTGAACGTCTCTAAAATCAGGCCATGCAGCATTCTTTTTCTTCATGGTACATGAAGTGATGGTCTAACTTCCAATTTACTGTATCTTAGATCTGATAAAATATGGAAGTAGCCATCCAGGAAGTGGCAGTGGGGTGTTTTGTGATTGCTCTGCTTGTGTTTCATTCATGGCACCGTCGATGTCCAGGGATTTCCTCTTCTAAGCTGGTTGAGTCTTTTTCCTGGTGGATGGGAGCCTGGGCTCTGGAGTCAGCCCAGCTGAGGACAAGTCTTGAGTCCGCTGCTAACAGCAGTAAGATGTGGGCGAGGTGACATCACCTCTCTGAACCTCAGTTTCCTCTTTTCTATAATGGAGATTACAGTATTACCTAAACTCATAGGGTTATTGTGAGGATAAAATGAGGTAAAGTTATGTAAGGTGCTTAGCACAGTGCTGCATTGTATAAATGTTAATGAGCATGATAAAAACAAATTATTAAACAGTAACATTGAAAAAATAGTAACATTGCCTTATGTAACAGTATTACATTTTATAAAAAGTGTTATTTGTGCTGCAATCTCAGCTGCTCTGAAGGCTGAAGTGGAGGATTGCTGGAGCCCAGGAGTTTGAGATCAGCCTGGGCAACATAGCAAGACTTCATCTCAAAAAATAAAAAGCAAAACTCACAAACTTTACTTTAGAAAAATATTCCTGAGATACCTTGGGAACCTCAAGACAACACAAGTGCTCTATCTCACCTCGCACCCCTCACCCCTGCCCCTCGTCCACACCCCTGCCCTTCCATCCTGCGTTCTGGGTGGGGCTTTCCATCTCCCCCTGTCCCACTCCCCTCCTCAGGACTTTGGCCTCTTCTGGAAACATTACTTTAGAGCTGTTTACCTTGGAAAAAGGACTGGCCTGTGGAAAAGGTCGCCACAGGTTCTGGCTGGGATTTTCTCAAGCAGTGAATGACCCAGGACCTCCCCCCAACAAGGCTTCTCTGTCTCTTCATCTTCCCGTCTCCTGTCCCGCCCTGGCCCACTGCATCCAGCTAGCTGCCTCTGTCCTCCCGGAATTCCCTCAACACTGAGTGACCTCAATATGTTCTCCTCAAAGCCTCTCATCTCTACCCAGTGAGTCCTGTCTATCAATAAAGCTTCATGCTTGTAACATTAATAGCTCACACACTCGGAGCCTCCCCATATCTTCAGAAACCCATGGTCCTTCCCACTGAAGGTTCTACAGTGATCCTAAGAGGATTACGGGTCACGCAGCTCTTCTCTTCAAGCACAACCAATAAGCTTTTCCTTTGGGGAGGCTGGAGAGGCCCACAGGTGGTCAAGCGTTGCCTGTTCTTTTCTTGATCCCCAGTCGTTCTCATCATCTCATGAGCACTCAGGCTGGAGCTAATGACTTCCCCCTGGGTTGGCTCTCTGGCAAACTCTTCTTTTTTCAAGGTGAGACCCCCCGCTCCTACAACCTGCCTTTGATAACTGGCCTGCTCCACCACCCAGGGTCAGGAAAACCCAGACTTTTGCCTGCCACTTTGACTGCCAGTGGAATTCCATCATAACACAAGCTACTCTAGTATGGCAACTGCTGAAAGTCTCAGACTTGAATGAAACTTAACCAGTGCTCAACCTTAAGGTCTTGTTATATTGGGGTTGAATCTGTATCAGCATCATGGGCCCTGCAGATGCCCCTGGGGGAAGCTGCGAAACAGGACTTTTCACTGGTTTTGTAACACAACAGGATGACTCTAATGGTCTAAGGAGCATGTCATACACACACACACACACACACACACACACACACACACAATCCTAGCTTCTCAAAACTTGTTTCTGCTCCTTTAAATTTCTTAAAGACATGATACAATATACTGGATAGGATGGGGTGTAAGATTTCATGAAATCCAGCAGCAGTGTGGTGTCGTTGAGTCAGAGTCTAGAAAACACAGTGTGTTAGACAAGAATCCCAACATTTACTTATTCATCAGTCTGTCCATTCACCGGTCTGTGTATCCTCTGACATGTTCCCCACAAAAAAAAACGTGGCATTTCAGGCAGGATATGGAGAACAAAGTGGCATATAAAGGTGTGTACATTATAACAAGAGAAGCCAAACTCAAGCCAAGTAAAGAAATGGAGCAAGAGGCCTGGTATACCAGTTCATGCCTACAATCCCAGTACTTTGGGAGGCCAAGGCAGGAGGATCACTAAAAGCCAGGATTTTGAGAGCAGCCTGGGCAACACAGCAACACTTTATCTCTACATTTTTTTTTTTTTTTTAATTAGGCAGGTGTGGTGGTGAGTGCCTACAGTCTCAGCTACTCAGGAGGCTGAGGTGGGAAGGTCACTTGAGCCCAGAAGTTTGAGGCTGCAGTGAGCTGTGATAGTGCCACTGCACAGTGAGGCCTTGTCTCAAAGAAACAAAACAAAAACAAAAACAAAAAAAAAAAAGAAGAAAGAAAGAGACAGAAAAAAAGAAATAAAGAAAGAAAAACAGAAAAGAAGCCAGGCACAGTGGCTCACGCCTGTAATACCAGCACTTTGGGAGGCCAAGGCAGGCGGATCACAAGGTCAGGAGTTCGAGATCAGCCTGGCCAATATGGTGAAACCCCGTCTCTACTAAAAATACAAAAATTAGCTGGGCAACGGTGGTGACGGGAGCCTTTAGCCCCAACTACTCGGAAGGCTGAAGCAGGAGAATTGCTTGAACCTGGGAGGCAGAGGTTGCAGTGAGCTGAGATCGCACCACTGCACTCCAGCCTGGGCAACAGAGCGAGACTCGGTCTCAAGAAAAAAAAGAAAGAAAGAGTCCGGGCGCAGTGGCTCACGCCTGTAATCCCAGCACTTTGGGAGGCCGAGGCGGGTGGATCATGAGGTCAGGAAATCGAGACCATCCTGGCTAACACGGTGAAACCCTGTCTCTACTAAAAATACAAAAAATTAGCCGGGCGTGGTGGCGGGCGCATGTAGTCCCAGCTACTCGGGAGTCTGAGGCAGGAGAATGGTGTGAACCTGGGAGGCGGGGCTTGCAGTGAGCTGAGATCGCGCCACTGCACTCCAGCCTGGGGGACAGAGCGAGACTCCTTCTCAAAAAATAAAAAGAAAGAAAGAAAGAAAGAAATACAGCAAGGAAAGATCGCCGGCTTTTAGTCCCTCCCAGGCTGATGGGGAGAGGAAAAGGGAAGATGACAGGAGTGGGCTGTCCTCCCACTACCAAATGTCCCATGCTAAAGATGTTGCAGGCCTTGGGGGGCTCTGAAAAATCCAAACTCTGGATTCCGTTCCTCCAGGCTCCCTGGGGCTAGTTCCAGCCTCATCCACATGCTGTCTTGTTCATGCCCCAGAAAGGAATGGAGGAAGCACTCTGGCTGGCGTGATGGTGACTGTCTTCCCTTTCTCAACCTTCCCATCCTGACTGTCCCCTGTGGCCTCACTCCCACTGACTTGGGATGCCACAGCCGTCTTGCAGTCCAAGAGCCTTCCTGCCTGCCAGCCCACCCCTGCTCACAAAGGCAGACCTGTCTGGAGCTGAGCAGGCAGGCCCCCGGGGGAGGGCCTGGGCTCCATGCCACTCTCTTTCTTTAAGAAAAGGGACAGGTCCAGTCCAGTGAGGGAAGGAGAAGAAATTTCCCTTGTGAAATGTCTCCTCCCAGGCTCAGGCAGAGGCTGTGGTAGCTGGGTGCAAGGAAAATTCTTTGCTTCAGGCACCTGGTCCAACAGGGCTGTGTGACTGGGCACATCACCATCCAAATTAAATCAGACTCAATCAATTTGGATTCAACACACTGTCATCTAATCCTTTGCACAGTCAAAAACGTTTAGTTTCCCTTTGAAAACTGTTACTTCCATTTCCTAGGTAAAAGGTGTAGGAGAAAATGTGGTTGCTAAAGCTCCCACATTCATGATGTTTATGTGACCGTGACTTGTCACATGACCTTGGGGAGGCTGCTCTTGTCTTCACTGTCCCATCCTCTTGACACCACCCCCACCCCCCGCCGCCCCAGTAAGGACTTATATACAAGGAACTCACCCAGACACAGTTAGGTAATAAAAGTGAAGTCATGGCTAAGGGCATGGGTTTTGAAGTGAAGCTTCCTGAACATAAGTCCAGAAAGTCAACTCATCTCTCTGAGCTTCCTTTATAGAAGGAGGCCAGTGATACACCTACCTCACATGTTTGTCAAAAGGGTGCAACAAGATAGTATAAGGGAAGCACTTAGCACATTGCATCATATAAATAAAATATGCATTCTAGCATCTCATAATTTTAGCTATTATTTTTGTTGTGATTATTCAGGATGAATGAGATAAGCTTCCTGTCCTTGAAAGAAGGTGAGAAGCTAAGTCATAAATGCCATGACAAGCTATGATAAGTGCTGTGAAGGATGTACCAAGGGCTGGGGGGATGGAGGGCTGAAGAGGAAGGGATCAGGAGGACTTTCTGGAAGATGTGGCATCTCAGCAGGAAGGACAAACAGGTTTTACACATGTGGGCATGGAATAAAGGAATCATTTGAACAGAGGCCCAGGGCTGGGCAAGTAGAGGGCATCTTCTCCCAGCATGCATGGCTGATGCCGCTGAGCAGGGGGTTTGCAGGGACACACAGGGTTAGTGCAAGCTAGCTTGGAGTCAGATCATGGAGGACCTTGAATGATGCCATTCCAAAGCATTTAGACTTTTTTCTGCAAGCAAATGAAAGTGGAGCCAGTGGAGACTTTGGAGAAGGGAATTTGGAAATTCTTCTGGAAAATTGTTGGTTACTGGTAGGGGGCTGGGCAGAGCAGAGGCCACGGGGCACAGTGTCCTCTATTTCCATCTCTGAAAAGCTCATCAGTCCTCAAGTCTTCTTGACTAGACTACAAGCTAGTCGAGGACAGAAGCATGTGCTTCCTTCTCACGATTATGTCCCCAGCACAGCCCCTGGGGCTCAATACATGGCTGTTGAATTGAAATAGACAAAAGATCCTAAACTTGAGCCGTGAGAGTAGAAGGGAGAGGATGGCTCCAAGGACACTCCAGGAGAAGAATGAAGAGCATTCTACAAAGGAGTAATCAGAGGTGACTCGGGCATAGAGGGACTGGAAGGATGAATGGAGAGGCTATGGGGCATAGAGGGGCTGGAAGGATGAATGGAGAGGCTGTTTACTGAGAGAATGGATGCAGCCAGGAGCAGCCCATCTGGCAGGACGACTGCTGCGCTCGCTGTGGGGCGTGTCACGGCTGAGGTGAATAGAGTCATCCATCTGCTGACTGGCAGGCAGTGGACGCGAGCTCTGGAGAGAACCCAGAATGTGAGGCAGGCACAGGAGAAGCGGAGCAGAGGGGAAAGATGGGATCTGCAAGGAAGAACAGCCTGGAGCCTGAAGAGCGAAGCAGACAGAGGCAGCCACCCTGGGGGTCACTCCACACTCCGAGATCCCCAGTGCAGCTGGTTACCACAGAGGAGCAACCCCAGAATCCTGGGGAGAAGAGACATAGTCAGGAGGAGAGCCAAGAAGTACAGGATCACAGCCTTCAAGGGGGCTGTCAGCTGGTCTGCACTGCCCGAAGCTACAAAGAGGTTAACCAGAGTGGAAAGTGGGTGCCGGAGCCTCGGGTTGATCTCCTGCCCCACAGCTTTGCTGTTCCGGTCACTTCTGCACACTGGCACTGAAGTCATGCTTCTCAAGGAAGATCTGTATGTGCCAATGCTTGGCTCAGAAACCTTCCCTTGTTTCCTGCTTCCCAGCTAGGAAGGCCAAAGTCCTTGGCCAAGCATTTAAGTGACTTCAAATCTGGTGTGAAAAGCCTCACCTTCCACTACGTCCTTCCACGTCCCAGCAATCTGAGCTGCTCCCTCTCCCCTGTTGCACACCAAGAACTTCCATGCCTTCCTGTGTTGGTTCTTGCTGTTCCCTCAGCTAGGAAGGCCATTTTGCTTGATGTTCTGCTAATTGAAACTCTCCTCATCCTTCAAGTCCTATGTCAAATGCTACCTCCACTGCAAAGCCTTCCCTGGTCTCTCCAGTCAGTAGGGTCCTTCCTTCAAGGACCCACGGGGTGGTGCTTTGCCTAGTCATTACTTCATTCTTTCTACAACTGAGTTGTTGGCCCCCACCCACTCCCACATGACAGCATGAGAGCAGAGAACATGTTTTATCTTTGAATCTCCCATGGTATAAATTCTTACACGCAGAAGGCACTCAACCAACGCCAGCAAAGCATATGAAGAAATTAGGATAAAAAACAGTAAACTATCGCAAGAACAAAAAACCAAACACCGCATATTCTCACTCATAGGTGGGAATTGAACAACGAGAACACATGGACACAGGAAGGGGAACATCACACTCTGGGGACTGTTGTGGGGTGGGGGGAGGGGGGAGGGATAGATTAGGAGATATACCTAATGCTAAATGACGAGTTAATGGGTGCAGCACACCAGCATGGCACATGTATACATATGTAACTAACCTGCACATTGTGCACATGTACCCTAAAACTTAAAGTATTTAAAAAAAACCCCACAAAAACCTGACAGCAGTAGATGCTACCACTTCCAATCATTTATTTGGAAATTACGATGTGCCTCACAGTTATTTGGACTTCAGGGGTTTTGCCCTGCAATTAATGTCATGGCCCGACGTTGGGTTGCCTTACAATCACATGTGTTATCTGTGATTTCTATGCCATTTCGGTTTTGAGAGCACACTATTACACATACACTAAGACGTTTCTGAGTATTTCCCATAGTTCGACAAAAATGGAAAAACTTGGCCCAGCCGTCAGAAGCGCTTTATCACATGTGCTGCCTATGACAGTGGTTTAGGGAAATCTCTACACAATTCCACCAGGATCATAAACACATTTCCTGAGCTATGAATTAAGAGGAAAAAGTTTCTCAACATGCAACACAAACTCAAAAAGCAGCTGTTCATTTAACCATCTATCATCTTCTTCTGACCCTCTGAACAGGCTCTGATACTATTTAGATTACATGAACATACTGTTTTATTCCTCAATAGCTTGCTGTTTGTAAGGAAAACATATATTCAAGAAATGTATTCAACATGGTTCAGGAGAACCTTCTATGTATGTGTTAGTGGAGTGTCTGTGTTAACAGATGATGTCCAGTATATGAATCAGGTTAGTTCTTCCTTGGTCTGTGTTTTAGGGGTAAGATGTCTTCTGTATTGTTATATAAAACTGAGAGCAACTTAGGATTGATCTAAACAGTTCTGCTTTTTTCTTTTTCTTTTGCCTGCTTTGTTTTTGCTTTAAGACAGACAATCATAAAACACAGCTGCTAAATAGAAAGGAAGGCTACATTCCTCTTGCAGCTGTGAGCAACAGAATTATTTAAATGTTTTCTAATCCAACAAACCTGGTTCTTGGTAAGGAAGAGAAAAAGAGCTAATTGTCTTTAACACTTAAGACTTTAACACTCCCCTCCTTCAAAAAATTAGGGGAAAGGGCAATATGATCAGAGGGTATTTTGAGTGATTTCTAAATTCATTTTTCTTGGATCCTGCAGAGTAGGATGGGAGGGAGTTTTCAAAACCACTGGACTTGTGAAGAAACACTTCTTCTAGCTTCATAACGATAGCAATGAACATGTTCTGCACATTTGTTTCATGCCAGGCAGAGTGCTCGGGAGACCTTTACCTGTTTTACCTGATTACATCCTCTGAGGTAGGTGCCATTTATACCTGGGGAAACTGAGGCTCAGAAAAATGACCTTGTCCGTGGTCACACGGCTGGTAAAGGGTAGGAATGGAATTTAAACCCAGTTGTCTAACTTCAGGACCCACATTTCAGCCACAACTGAGGTTTTTCCTAACCTAACCCCATTGTGGTGGAATTGCACAAAAAACATACTTGAGAGGTGAGTAATGTCGTCATTCCATTATATACAAGTTAAAAGACTACACAGTATGATACCATTTTTGCTATGCACACACATATATATGCATAAATAGATAGGTAGATAAAGAGACAGACACAGACATAAACAGGAAAAAACTGAAAAGACATAAATCAATATTACCAATATTTTAACAGTGATTACCACTGGATGATGAATAAATTTTAATCTTCTTAAAATTCCTGAAATTTTCTATTTCCTATAATGAGATCTATTACTTTAATTATTCAAAAATAATTTTAGAGTAACATATACTCATTAACTCAACAATTTAATTAAACAAATAGATTTTGAGCATCCACTCTACCAAGTACCAGGCACTGTATATTCAAAACAATAAAAAAAACCTACATGAAAAACACAGCAAATTACTCACATCCCTGCTCTGCTAATGTTTTGGATGCTCTCCTTCAGGTCTTTTTCTGTACGGTTTTTCTTTTTTTTGAGACCAAGTCTCACTCTGTCACCCAGGCTGGAATGCAATGGCGTGATCTTGGCTCATTGAAACCTCCACCTCCTGGGTTCAAGCCATTCTCCTGCCTCAACCTCCCGAGTAGCTGGGATTACAGGCACGCACCACCACACCTGGCTAATTTTTGTATTTTTAGTAGAGATGGGGTTTCATCCTGTTGGCCAGGCTGGTCTCGAACTCCTGATCTCAGGTGATCTTCCTGCCTCAGCCTCCCAACGTGCTGGGATTACAGATGTGAGCCACCGCCCCCTGCCTTCTATGCAGTTTTTAAATTAACTAGCAACCAAGGCAGATAGTCAAGCCCTGGTTTATAGTTAGGAGTTCGACCAGCTTCCGGACCTGACCCTCTGCTCCTACCGTGAGACTTCACATCACTTTTCTCTAAGCCTCAGTTCCATCATCAGTGAAAAGGATTAAGAGGGGGACCTACCTCATCAGTGATTAAGTGAGTTAATGTAAGTAAAGTGCCTTGAAGCAAACAACAGATAATAGCTATTATTATTATTATTATTCGATGCAGAATCTCTGCATTGTGGTACTGTTGTTTTCCATCTCCTTTCTTCTGAAGAGCAGTAACACAATAGTGTTTTTCTTGGAGAGCACGGAAAACTGTTCAGGCTATTCAGGCATCTAAAGTCACCTTTGAGTTTTGCAGGTGAGTAGCATCACTCAGTCAAGGCAAATTCTATCAGAGTTGAGAATTTGGGCCTTTTCTCATCTTTTATTCTTAGTTGATCCAAAAATTCCTCAGGAATAGTGGAGTTGGCCCATTTGGCCTCCTATCTCAGCCAACGATACAAAGAACAGAGATAGCTACCATGGTATAAAGAGAGAGGAGTATTTGGACACCATTCAGAAAATCAAAGAGGCAGACGTTGAACAAAGATCTTACTTGTGTTTGGAAACGTAATAAATATGACCAGTTATAAGCAATAGGCTCTCTAAACTCTATTGCTTATACAATTCTATGACTTCAGGCCTTGGTGTTCTGTTCTGCCTGATGATTGTGGGATATGGTTCTATGAGCTCTTTAGAAGGAAGATGTTTGGTATCAAGCTAATTTCTGGAAGAGCCAGCCTGATTCTATTGTGGTCCTGCTCCACTCCAGCCTCAGCCACCATTATCTCTTTTCTACATGACTCGGTAGCCCCCTAAATCATGTCCCTGCCTTTCCTCCACCCCGCTTAGGGTGAGTAGGGTCAGTTCTCCACTTAGGGGTCCACCTTCTTTATAGGAGGATATCAATCTTCAGCGAGGGTCTTAAAATGTCAATCATTGCCTGACCCCTGCTACATCCAACATGCCCAGTGACTTTCCACCACACTCAGAACAAAGCCCCAAACTTTTTGCATGGCTCCAGGGCCCTGCATGAGGTCTTTGCATGCCTCACCAGCCTCATTTTGACTACTTTCCTCCAGAACCCTGGCCTCTGTGGCATTTTAGCACACACCAAGCTCATGCTCACCACAGGCCCTCACACCTGTTCTCCCTCCCTGAGGAACAGTCCTCACCCTGCTTCATGTGTGCCTGGTGCCCCTTGTTCTACTGGCCACCACTTCTATGTCACCTGCTCAGACAGGCTCCCCTCCCCTCCCAGTGGACAGCTTTCCCTGTCCTTGTGCCTTGTTTGTTCTCTTTGGAGAAGACGTCTTATCACAATCCCTGTTGACTTGGTTTATTTCTTTGTTGGCCTACTTTTTCGTGTGTGATGCTCTATCTGTCACCCACTCCTCTGCCCCATCAGAATGTCAATGGCTCAAGAGCAGGGATCGTATCTGCCCTTGTGTTGTTCTATCTCCGGGGAGGGCCCACATGGGGTAGGTGCTCCCTAAATATGAAAGGAAGGGAGGCAGGGAGGGAGGGAGAAAGTCCCCGGAGAGGGGGACACCTTTCCAAAGCAGCCCCATTTCCTGTGAATGTAGGTGGTATCCCTGCTCAACCCTAGTGTTACTGTGCGAGTTAAAAATAAAACCCTTGGGTGGAGTGAGAAGCCTTTAAAGAGGCTGGGGGAGAGATAATGAGAAACATGAGCCAGCCAACGCAGGTCCAGCAGGATGTGGGACCGGCCAGGAAGCAATGGGATCTTGGCTCCGGAAAAACACTGACTTTGGGGCTGCAATAGTCTGACCAATGCACGACTCCTGATTAGTCACCAGAAGCCTCTCTCTGGATCTGCCGTGTATGAAAAGACTTTAAAGTGGCCAATTCAGGATATGCTTCCATCCTAGAGCAAGACATGGTTAGAGGTTTCTAAAGAGATATTCTTTACAATTCTTAGAACAAGAGACTCCACACCCCTCCTCTGCCTGCCACGGGTCAGAATAAGAGGGAGAGGCCTGGAGGGAACGAGAGGCCATAAGGCCTTCCTTGGCTCGCCCTCCCTCTGACCTCCCCTAGGGCCCATCCAGCGTGGGAGCCGAACCTCCCACCACAGTAGGACTGCAGCCAGAGATCCCAAGGTGAAGCCGCCCTCCAAAGGCTTGGCTTGGTTCAGGGGCAGCGTGAGGTGGGGAGGGTCAGGTCAATGGGTCGTTTGAAACAACTCGGCCATCGCCTTGGAAACGCTCCCCCCTGCGCTGCATGCATCTGGATCCACCCTGAACCAGCTGTGTATTAAACCCTCAGACCGCAGTGGGAGGTGGGGAAAGCCTTAGGGAGGGTCAGAGTGGGACAGGAAGAGGTCCACCTTCTGTAGAGGAGAAAATCAATCTTCAGGCCTTAATGAGAGGCCTAACAACCCAGGGGAGCAGCAAGTGAAAATCCATATTCTGGCCTCCCTTGGTGAAAGGATGGGCTGAGTGGAGTGTGGGGGCTGCCAGCATCCCCTCCTCCAGACTGCGACCTGGACCCCTTCCCAGAATCCATCTCTCTGTGCTGGTGTGGAAGCCAAGTGATGTGCTCATGGTCACCTGGTGCAAGGGAATATTCTCAGACTTCGAAAACGTTGATCACCACTGGGTTTTTCCATATCCACAGCTATGAGGCAGTCAGGAGGACCACAAAAGAAGGGGAAGAGAATTAGCAAGAATCAAGAGAGACAGCTATGCTGAGAGCTTTACATGCCACCTTGAATTTAACCTCCACCACCATCCTCTGAGACAGGAGCTCTTACAGATAAGGCAACTAAAGTGTAAAGAGGACCTGTTCCCCACCCAAGGTCACCCAACAAGGGAGGGTAGAGCATCGGGCAGCCAAAATGCAAAATGGCTGTGCAATTTACCACCTATAATAGCCTGTCCTTTTATCTCTGCAGTCAATGTCCAAATGATTTGAACTCAAAGCCCAGTGCCAGGGGACACTGAGCAGAATTTTCAAAATGTACATATATTGAGGAACCGAACACCCCCTGGCTGGTTGGGA
Organism: Pongo abelii; assembly: GCF_028885655.2. Lineage (NCBI taxonomy): Eukaryota > Metazoa > Chordata > Mammalia > Primates > Hominidae > Pongo > Pongo abelii. The sequence goes on from NC_071989.2 coordinate 151,045,343, forward strand.
ACCCCAAAGCCTTTTTGTGCATTGAGCAAAAGGAATCTATTGAAGTCAACTCTTCTTTAATCATTTGTTGGGAACATCTGCAACTTAAAACTTCTGAACAAGTAGCCTGTGTCTGCCCTGGGCTTAACCTCTTTAAGGGGGCTATTTCTTTCTTGGCTAGTTCTAGGCTCCTGACATGAAGATTGTAAGTGCTTAAAAGGCACAGGATAATAATCTTCCCCTGGAACAAAACAGGCTGACAGAGGAACAGCAGGGAAACAGGTGACCCGCATGTCCTAGTACCATTTTTTGTGTTCAAGTACATTCTCATGAAGACTTCCAAAAAACCTTTGCCAGAAAATTTGCCAGCAGCAACAATCATTCATATCTTATTGAGCAAATACTAGGTGCTGTGCATTGTGCGCTAAAACATTTTAGGCACTCTACGTGGATTCTCTCACTACATTCTTACACCAACCCTATGAGATAGGAACAAGTCACACTGATGCAGTGCTGGCATGTACTATAGACTTTAGATGTATTAACTCACATCTTCCTGTCAACAACCCGAGGACAGAACTGCTGCTATTATCTCTATTTTATGGAATCAAAGAGGTTGTGTAACTTGACCAGGGTCACACAGCTATTGAATGTCAGATCCAGAATTCACACCCAGACAGTCTCACTCCAGGGTTCATGCTCTTGACCAACATGCTACCCTACCAGAGTGCCACAGGCTGTGGCTCTGAAATAGGGAAAGGTTAATGAGAGATGGGTCAGAACTGTCAGAAGTATTCCTGTCTTCTTCTGTGTGAGCTAGCTTTCCAGGGAGCTTAGGGCTCTGCTTCACACGCCTTCAGCTAAGACATCCAGGACCAGCCTGGGAGAATGGCAGTGAGCTTTGTGTGGCCAACTGAGTGAAGATTTCATCCTTGGAAATAGCTCTCATTTGAAAGAAACCATTCTGAAGTCACCCTGCATCTCTGCCATTTAGAAAGATCCCATTCTTACTTCAAAACAAAAACAAAAACAAAAAACAAAACAATAACAACAACAACAAAAAATCAAGGCTCAAGGAGGAATGTTTTGCTCCTATAACTTAAATACCACCTTATCACCAAAGGCAATGCAGCCAACTGCAAAAAGCCGGGACTGGCCCAGGCAGCAGCTCTCTTCTCCTCTGGGCTGCTGAACTTGCTCTGCGGAGACTCCAGGGAGCGACTCTGGAGCATTCATTCTCAACTTTCCTTTAGTTGCTGTTTCTTAATTCTGATAGATATTCTGAGGAAGGATAAGAAGAGTCTCATTTTCTAGAAGCTCTTTATGTCCTTAAAGATATTGGTTCAGCACTTTGCACACATTGATTAATCAATGCAAACTGCTTCCACTATTCCCATCAGACTGATGGGGAAGCCAGAGATGAGCTACATTGTCTGTCTCCATGGGTGCAAGGGCTGGAACATGCTGGATCCATGTCTCCCTTCTGGGTGCCTGACATCACTTGTTTGTCTTTGATGCCCATCAGCCAAAAGAAGTTATTCATCTCTAAGCATGAATAATACCACTAGGGTGGATTTTTCCAGGCTTCCGAAGTGAGTTCTCTGCAGAGATGACACTAAGCCGACTAAGCCTGAGCAGCTGACACATAGCATACGGTCCTGGGAACTGCAAGAGGCCAGCCCACCTGAGTTAGGGTGAGAGGCTCTTGATGCAAAAGTCTAAGCTTTACTTTCCAGGCCCCTTTCCAGAGCTATAAGGGGCAACAGAGGGTAGAAGGTCCCATTGCTGTCCTAAGTCTTGGCTTTAACACTCCCAACTTCAGTGATTCACTCAGTCATTCATTAGACTGATATTTGAGCACCTACTCTGTGGCACGGCTCTGTCCTATTCACTGGGGATATAGCAGGGAGCAAAACAGACAAGGTCTTATTCCTGCCTTCATGAGGCTTACATTCTAAGGGGGAGAATGGGTAATAGAAAGTTTTTAAAAAAATTGACAAGAAAATTACGAATTGAGGTAAGCGGCATGAAGGAAAAAGAAGTCAGAGGGGAGAAACAGGGAAACCTTTTGGAGGAACTGACAAGAAAGGCAGGGCCTGAAGGATGGAAAAAGGCCTGCTACCTGAAGAACTGAGGGGAAAGCATCCCGGGTAGAAGAAACAGCAGTTGCAAAGTCTGAGAGTCAGGAAAGGGCCTAGAACAGTAGAGGAGCAGACGGGAGGCCAGGGGCTGGATGGGTTGGGGTGATGTCAGATGGGTGGGAGTCAGATGGATCTTGCCCCCCAAGAGGCCTCCTGTCTACTTTCTCACCTTCCTGAAAATCACCACTCTCCCTTACAGTGTGCTTCAGGGACTCATCATTGCTAAGCGAAAACCAGTCCCTCTGCTCAAACTGAAGAGAAGGGAATTATTTTTGTGGCAGACGGGGTATGTGGTAAAGGCATGGCGTTCGGTTTTATATGCAGACTTTTTACATATGGATCATGCCAACAACAGCTGAGAAGCTCCCCAGTGATGGATGTGTTTGCCTCGGAATCATTCAGGCACCTGCAAAGCTGCAAACACCAAGCTGGGACTCTCCCTCACCCGCAGAACCTACCTTGCTGCTTCTTGGTGACATCATGAAAAAGGCAAATTGGGCTTCGGGTACTCTGCACTCCTCCTTTCAGTGCCCTCTGCCCCTTTTCGGGGTTGTCTCCACCCATTCTCTCCCCCAGTGCTCTCATGGGGTCTGCGTGGACTAATCTCTGCCATTCGCCACAGTCCCTGATTAATAAGTCACCTTATGAATGCACGCCTGCTCCTGCAACTTCAGGCAAAGTACAGGCAGGCAAAAGAGAGGCTAGATTTACAAGACCTTTCTGTGTCCTTCAAATGATGCCAAAGAAGGGGCTGCCTAGTCCACTGCAGTCTGAGCCTGGCCGGGCTGCCCAGCTTACTAATTAGCCGTACTGACAGGGGAGTCCCTATTCAGACCCTTCCCAGTGGAGCCATTGCAAATTCCTAGAGCATACTCTGTTGAGGAAGGACTATGGCTAAAACACTTTGAGGAGTGGCCTGGAACTTCCCTCCCTAATGGCCATGCAGCCAACCTTGGGTGTGTGAGCTCAGAAAGCCTAACGTCTCTCTCCAGGGCTGACCCACTGCTGAACCTTGCCATCTGCCTCTCTAGCCCATCATTCCCTTCGTTGAAATGAAAGACTGCCCTACATAGGATCACTTTCTCCCCTGGCTTTCTAGGGCTCACAGCTTAAGGAACTAAATCCTCAGTATGGCCGCACAGTCTGACCCCGCCTGCTTCTTGGGTTCTGGCTCGCCCCTTTGTCCCTGCACTCAGCCACGCTGGCCTTCCTCCTGCTCCTTGGTGATGCCAGGCTTCCTCACGCCAGGCAACCTTTGTGCATGCTCCTCTCCCTGTCACCTGAAACATTCTGCCCTCACCAGTTGAAACCTGCTGATCCGTCAGACCTCAACCCAAGCCTCACCTCCTCATGGAAGCTTTCCAGGACCCCCTGTTGGGGTCAAGTTCCCCTGCCATGTGGTTTTTCAGGACCACTCGGTAGAATTGCTGCTTGATTGATGTCTATACCCCCATCTAGCCTCTAACTTTCATGAAGGTGGGGGCTCTTGTCCTCAGGCACTGCTGTAGCCCAGTGTCTCACATCCCTCTGGCACACAGGAGGCATCCATGCCGAGCTCAATGAACCTGACATGGCCCTCAGTAGGCCCATCCCAATCCCTTCTCCCTTTCCTCTTTTCCTCCAGCCTCCCTTCTCTTATTTTCTTTACATTTGCTTCCTTCCTCCCTCTTCACTCTTTCTGTTCATTCCTTCTTCCCTCTTGGGCCTTGGGCCTACTTGTTGCTCCCAATTTGCCAAACCTTTGCATAATGTGTAGGCCTTCAACCAGATCACCCCAGAGCCATGGCCTAGCGGGGGAACCTAGGAATCTGGCTTTCTACGAGGTTAGTCTGTTATGGTTGCCATAACAAGCACCATAGGCTGGGTGGCTGAAACAATAGAAACTAGAAACTTATTCTCTCACAGTGCTAGAGGCTGGAAGTCCAAGATCAAAGTGTCAGCAGGGTTGGTTCCTTCTGAGGCTATGAAGGAAGGACTTGTTCCAAGCCTCTCTCCTTGGCTAGGTAGATGGCCATCTTCTTCCTATGTCCACTCACTTTGTCTTCTCTCTATGCATGACACCAGTTATAGCGGAGTAGGACCCACCCTAATGATTTCATTTTAACTTGATTATCTCTGTAAAGATCCTATCTCCAAAATAAGGTTGCATTCTCAGGCAATAGGGGATAGGGGGTGAATTTCATCTTATGAACTTGGGGGTGGACACAACTCAACCCTAACATCTACCACCACATGTCCATTGCCCCAACTCTCTTCGACTCATTGAATGAAATAAAAATAAGGAAACACCAGACACGTCTTCTAAAGAAATGACACAGGAGTCTGGGAATGGGATGGGCATGACAGGAATGGCAACTGGAGAAAGACACCCCACCCAAGAATGAGAAAGGAGGGTGGTACTGACAGGAGCTAAAACTACTCTCATTGAATGGCCTAGCAGTTAGTTACACATCTAGGCTCTGGTAAGCTGCTAGTTCTGAGTTCAAATCCCCACTCAGCCACTTACTACCAGTGAGGTTTTTCCCTTGCTCATAAAATGTGGGTAATAGTAATACCTCACTTATGGGATTGTTGTGAAGATTAAATGAGAGAATAGCCTAAGCATAGGGCTCCACACTGTACGCAGCACATAATAACTCAATATGTACCAAATGTGTTGTTATTGTTATCATAATAGGGGTGGTCTCACCAGGCAATTCAGGAAGAAGTGATGACAAAGAAGGGGGTAATTGCCATGACTGAGTCCACACAACTCTGTGTTCCCTCTCATAGTCACAACGAGAAAGGAAGCCGAGCAACGGCCTGACCTGATCTTCTTTAATTGTGCTCTGTGGACCAAAGGCAACAGAATTACCTAGGCCCCACCCAGAAAATGCAGAATCCTGGGTCCCTCATGAAGCCACTGAATCAAAATTGTGGGGAGCACCCAGGAACCTGATTTTTAAACAAGTTCCCCTGTGATTCTTACACACATTAAAATTTGAAAACCCCTGGACAAGAACACAGGTCCTGGAGGAGCAGAGATGAGTCATGTCCATGAGTAATACCCCATGTTGACACAGCCCTGGTGCAAGGTAGGCACGCCCCTCACACCTGTTCTCATCACCAGCATTCCTTGGACAAGGTCAGGAGACGGTCTTGAGCAATTAGGTATAAAACAAATCTCTGTGAGTCACATTTTAAATATAATGTTTAGAGGGATTGCATTAGCAAATCAAATTGTTTTCATTATTGTAAATTTTACTGTGCTCAGATACTTACCCAATCTTGACCTCAAGTTTAGCTCAAGATGACCTCTGGCCTTAGGCTTGAGGATTGTAAGGCCCCCTGGCCCAGCATGCTTGCTGTGCTTGGGGCTCTGTTGTTAGCACTCTGTTTATTTTGTTCTTGGGCACCATCCACTACCTGGTCAGAAAAACCTTAGCCCCACTGTTCCCCAGTGCCTGTGTTCATGTCTTGCCCCAAAGACCCAATCTCAGAGGCTACAGGTCCTCAAGGTTGAGATTCTACCTATGGCCCAAGCTAAGGTCCTGCCATCTCTTAGCAGAATTTCCAAATCCTGGCCTACTTTCTAGGGTCTTCCAATATCATCTGGTGCTGAATTCCTATCACCAAGCTCTATGTGCCTCTCAGGACACCTCTCATAATCCCCCCAAACTATATATAGCCTATCAGTGAGGAGCACAGGCTCACTGGACAACCTAGGTATGAAGCTTGGCTCTGCCACTTGGTAGCTGTGTGACCTTAGCCAAACACCCCACCCACCAAGCTTCAATTCCTGCATCTATAACAGCCCCCACTATTATATGCAGGGTTGTCATGAGTATTGAGTGAGGTGATACACTTACAGCCAAGCACAGTGCTTAGACACAGCAAGGGCTCAATAAATGTTGGGGACCAGTCCAAAAGCTGTTCTATGTCTGAGTGCTCATACATGTGAACAAAGCTCCATGCCAAAGCAAATGTGCCTCCAAGCTGCCCAAGCAGTGGCACCAGGGGTCACTCATAGAGTGTCACTTTGGGCTTTGGAACAAATGGACTTGTAAGCAGCCTTTTCTCCTCTTTTTTTTTTTTTTTTTTGAGACAGAGTTTCACTCTTGTCACCCAGGCTGGAGTGCAATGGCACGATCTCGGCTCACTGCAAACTCCACCTCCCAGGTTCAAGCAATTCTCCTGCCTCAGCCTCCCAAGTAGATGGGATTACAGGTGTGTGCCATTATGCCAGGTAATTTTGTATTTTTAGTAGAGATGGGGTTTCACCATGTTGGCGAGGCTGGTCTTGAACTCCTGACCTCAGGTGATCCACCCGCCTTGGCCTCCCAAAGTGCTGGGATTATAGGCATGAGCCATCGCACCTGGCCGAAGGAGCCTTTTTAGAATTCACCTTTGAATAATAATAATAATAGCAAATACATAGTACTCACTATGAGCTAGACCCTGTGCTGATAAGGGCATTACTCATTTGATTCCTTCCATGACAAGGTTGGTACTTTATTACCCCCACTTTACAGAAGAGGAAACCGAGGGCCAAGGTCACAGGACTAATAAGTGGCAGAATTTGGATCCCAGGCAGCCCAGCTACAGAATCTATGTACTTAGCTAATGTGTTATGCTCCCTCTCGTAAGTAGTATAATTTAATCATTAAAAAGGAAAGGGGAAAACAAGGAAAAAGTTAAAGACAGAGAAATGTTTTAAGCAGATAGCATTGGCACCAGGATTCTTGCAAGTGAACTCAGAAGCTCACTTCTGGCTGGGTTTAAACCATGGTGTATTTAATAATCAAAATAACTGCTATTCTTTCCCTCCCCTTTTCTCTTCCTGTAGGCCACTGGCCCAGATGCTTGTTCTTGTTCCTGTACCTTGGACTCCTTTGCTTATCTTTCCGTTGAGTTGGACACGCCAGCCCAGGCCCATTCTCTGTTACCTGCCCACCCAATCAGTCCCCTTCCTTCTCTATGATTGTTTGGGCTGGATCCAGTCATATCGCAAGATGGGGACACCTTGCTGGTACTTGAACATTTGTTGATTAGTGAACCCTTTCTTCAGAAAAAGTACTCTCACCCACATGTATAGATGTTAGATTTACCTAAAGCATGGTATACCTATGGCGCAAACAACTTCAGATTATTTTTCCAGCAACCTAAATCAAGGGATACTACATTAGCCATGCAATGCTTATTTAATGAGGTGGAAATGGGTGTGTCCACTCTGCACAATACCTCACCCCTGGGAGCTAGCACACAGGCTGACAGTGTCAGAGGTGTTCGAACCAGAGCAACTCCATCTTGAGTGAGGGCTAGGAAAATGAGGCTGGGACCTGCTGGGCTGCATTCCCAGAAAATTAGGCATTCCTAAACTCCAGATATTTACGGTTAAGGGAATAGATTGATAATGTTTACTACACAGACTCAGACTTGGGAGTGTCCAGATAGCCTGATATTTTGAGAACAAAGGCATTCCTAATTTTGCTTTAAAGATAATATGGATTCTCGCAAAATATAGTAATTAAGAAAATTAGGCCGGGTGCAGTGGCTCACACCTGTAATCCCAGCACTTTGGGAGGCCGGTTGGATCACCTGACATCAGGAGTTAGAGACCAGCCTGAGCAACATGGAGAAACCCCGTCTCTAATAAAAATACAAAATTAGCCAGGCATGGTGCCGCACACCTGTAATCCCAGCTACTCGGGAGGCTGAGGCAGGAGAATTGTTTGAACCTGGGAGGCGGAGGTTGTAGTGAGCCGAGATTGTGCCATTGCACTCCAGCCTGGGCAACAAGAGTGAAACTCTGTCTCAAAAAAGAAAAAGAAAAAGAAAAAGAAAATTAATCCTTTATCACAAACCCTTGTAGCAGAGCACATCTCCCCATGACCTTTTTAAAATCCTATATATACGAGCATGGTGCCTAGGATGGACGTGTTCCTCCTCTTACTTTTGGGAACACCCTACTCTGTCAATGGAGTAGCTGTGCTTTCACCACTTTACTTTCTTAATAAAAAGAAAGTAAGTGCTTTTGCTTTGCACTGCGGACTCGCCCTGACTTCTTTCTTGCTTGAGATCCAAGAACCCTCTCTTGGGGTCTGGATCTCTTTCCTGTAACAGCAGTCCCAAGATCCTTAATAGTTTATGTGCAGTTCACAGAATGCATGTCACCTAAGTGAGGGGCTGCACTGTCCCAGGATGAGATGTCCCTTCAATGTAGATACAGCGTATGGATGTCCGCCCACCATCTCCACTGAATGTTATCATTGTGGCTGGTGCTACTCACCTGTAAACTCAAACCACTTAACCAGATATGGCTTCCTTGATCCTTTGCAGAACTAGTCAAGTCATTTGTAAACAGCAGATTTGAGAGAGAGTTTAAAAGAAACTCATTGTGTTTTCTCTTAATGTTTTGCATACTAAATTTGCTTTGGATTACATACTTCATTTGGAAGCCCATTTATTCACACTAACAAAGGCAGGGGCAACAGAACAAAGTCTCTCTGAGTCCCTCTGCCAACAGCAAATTGTTGATCTTGCCTTCAGATCTACATCTCAAGAGGGGACTTTCCTCGGAAGCCCTCAAAGACCAACACAAAGAAAACAAAGGAAAAGAGAATTTGTGACTGTGAATCAGAGTCTCCACCAAAATCCTCAGTCATCCACACTGACAAACAGCTCCGGTAAACTGCTGGCCACCCTTCACTAGACACCACTTCCCAAAGTGAGGCCCACTTCTTTCAGCCCTGATGCCACTACTGCTGGCTCACTGTTACACAGAGCTGGCGGAGGGGCAGCCTGGCTCGCCCTCAGCCGGGATGCTCATGTCCTCCCACTGGGTCGGGGAGCTAACTCGTAAACAATCGCATCCCTGTAGAGAATGAAAGGAAAAGTGCCAGTCACCAGTGCAGAAAGGAGGGAGGCAAATGGGGGTGGTGGGGTGGTGGGTGGATGTAACATAGCTAGAGAATAATGGAGTGTTTGAATTCTGCTGAGGCAGAGTGAGCCCTTGGGCCTGAGAGGGGTCTCCCTTGGGTCTCTGAAAAGTGGGTACTTGATTAAATGCCTGAAATTTCCATCTCAGTATCTGGAGGGCTGCATTTCTGAAGTGCTCCTTTGCAGCAGCCTTGCATACCTTTGGCATGTAATTGTGATGTGGGTGTGGATAGCGTATGTGCCAGAGACTCTGTCCATTCTGACTCCTTCTTTCCTAGTGCCCATCGGAGGGGTACTGAAACGAGGATGTGATATTCCAAGATCAGAAAGGAAGGAAAGAAGTAATCCGAGTGACCATGGGGCCATGGGAATACCACCCTACCAAAACCCTGAGCTGACATGCCCAGATAATCCTAAACTTCAGCCTGACTTCTATATCAAAAGGTTAATAAATTCTAAGCTGCCCACCATGTGGACAGCTTTTCCAAGGCAGCTGAATATCCAGGCTTCCCAAGAGAGAGCTAGTGTGACACAGCAAGATAATGCTAGCCACACTCACCACAGCCAGACTCACCGCAGCTTTCTGCTTCTGCCGAACCTCAAGGGCTGCATCCAGCACTTTAGTAAATGAGAAATGCCTGCCCCTTCCAGCCCTGATTCACGGCCAGTGTCAGGCAGGCACTGGAGGAATGGAGATAATGTGGCAGCATGGTGCATTCATATTTTTGCAGTCTCTAAACTAGAAGTACTATTTTTACATGTCTGTGACATCAGCACGCCCTTCCCCCAGAGCAGTCTGCACCACAGTTTAAACCCAGCCAAAGGTGAGCTTCTTGAGATTCACTTGCAAGAGTCCTGGTTCCAGTGCTATCTGCTTGAAACATTTTCTTTCTTCTTCAAGTAGCATTACATTTGCACTTGGACACACACACACACACACACACACGACCTCAGCTATAACCTGCTCTGTTTCCCGGATCAGATGCCCTGATTCTTACCTAAAGAGCTTGTAGGCCGAGGGCTGTACCTCTCTCCACACTCGCTCAGTGCTGTCCCAGGGGAAGCAGAATCCACTTGGTGTCTTCTTCTCTGTATTTGTCACTGTCACTGTGCAGCGGCCGCCGCCCCAGCAGCCCCAAGCCGGCTCTCTGAACCTCCAGGCTACTGCAGCTCTGAGTGGGGAGAGGGACGGGCCGTGGCATGCACATCAGGTTGCTGGCCTGCCTCCAGATACCATGCCACAGAGCTGGCTACCCGTCCCTAGGGCTGTGTGGGAAATCGAGGTGGGGGGGGGGCAGGCTGGGGGAGCCAAGAATGTCAGCCTCTAGGTCTATCTCCGGTCCTTGTTTATCAGCAGAGGGGACTTGCCTTTAGACAACCGCCCACTCCCACACCACCCACAGGGATGCACACAGCTCTAAGCAACCCCTACTCTGGACAGCCAGCAGCAGGCCCAGGAACACAGAGCCATTGGCCAGCTGGGAGGGAGGTAGAGACAGAAGACGGTGGCAGCAGCTACCCTGGGTGTTATTTTAACGTGGTTTGTCTTGGGGCAAATGTCTGAGCCGAATGGACTTCTGGCCCGTCTGAGCAGAATCCTGTTTATTTTGAGGCCTGAGTCGCCAAGGAAACAGCAGGTCGTGGCTCGGAGACTCTCCTCTGGAATCAGAAGGCTGCTGGATGAAAGGGAGGCCTTTTCTGTTCTGTCATCTGGCATCCCTGCATAGGGTGTAGATGTCTGTGTGTGGCAACGTGTATGTGTGCGTGTGTGTGTCTGTCTGTGCCATCCCCAGAGCCAAGCCCTACAAATGGCATTTTGCGAAGTCAATCGAGGCGAAAGCCATCCAGGTTGGGACTGGCAAGGGGCTGCAGAGGTGGCAGCTCTGTCCTCCCTCTCCACTGTTCAAGCCTGTCCCCGTTGGATGAGGTGAATCCTCAGGTGAGCTCAAATTCAGGGGTGGGAAATTCTTCAATGGGCCATGGACAACCTCTTTATACTTCTGGCCAGGACAGGGTAAGTGAAGGGAGGGAGCTGTCTGGACAAATAACTCTTTGGCTAGGAGGTGGGGAATAAGGTGGACTGAAAGGATATGGATCAAGAGCTGTCTTTGAAGAAACCAAATGAAAACATGATTAATAGTTTCCAATAATTGAAGAGTCACTCCTGCTTATGCAGGCGTTTGAGCCCAGAAGGCAGGAGTGTGTGTGTGTGTGTGTGTGTGCATGCATGCACTCCCATGTATGTACACAAGCCTGCTCACCTGATGATTCAGGTAGAGAGGTACAGATCAACCTGTCAGAACTAGAAATATGCTCTCCAGTCTCTACCTTCTCTGGGTAGTTGCTTAGGTGTAGAGAGGATGGAGTTGCAGTTTGTTCCCCACACCCCCACAGAGCATAGGGGTGTGGGGAAGCCATCCATGTGCCTTCTGAAGGGATAAGGCTTGGAGAAGGAGCTTGTGTCCTGTACTAAAGAGCTAGAGGCTCAATCATCACAGAACTCCAATCATGGATAAGCAGCAGCTCCCAAAAGGGACTTGAATATACAGAAAATGTTGATTTCTTGAGACCCTATTAATTGGAACCCTCATGAACTACCACTTCTACACATGCAAAGGATGCTGATAATTTGCTTTAAAACATAATAATCTTCCTGAGTATCTGCAAGGTTCCAAACGGCCTTCTGAATCCTTAAAAAAAATATTTCGGACAATGGTTTTCCAAGTATTAAAGAATCATTATGCTAGATGTAGTATGCATGTTAACCCTTTTTAACTACGTGAAATGATAGACTTGAAAGTTAGAAAATACCCTAAAAATCCTAAGGACAGAGATGCAGACTCAGAGACTCACTCAGGTGGTACCCTTAGTTAAAGTCCTCATTGTGACTAAAACCAGGTCTCCCTGCTTGAGGTTAACCCCGTGTTAACCGGCCTGCACTGTGTGGTTGGCCATTGTTGGGCAATTCAGCCCAAGGGCTCTAGAATCCCCACCTCCTAGTGGAAATTAATAAGACTTTCCTACTCATATCTTCCCTGCAAACTCACAGGATTATCATGACAATCAAATGTGTCCAAGTGTGTTCAAGCACCTTGAACGCAGGGAATGCAAATGCAAGTCATTATTTTATTTTATTTCTCCATTATGTCCAGTTATGAAACCCTGTTTAAACACACACACTCACACACACATACACACACAGCTTTTAGGCAAATGTAATCCCTAGCTACTGACACATGCTAATTTATCTACTGCATATTGGGTGTTTGGCAATATTACTGTCCAAATACTGGGAAATAATCCTCAGTTAAGGTATTTACTGTAATATAATTCCCACCAATGTTGAAATTTTTTAAAATTTCATTTTAATATCCTTCAATTTCTACATTTATTTCAACTTCTGTTACTATCTAGATTTACCTTTTAAATAACATATATTGAGATTTTTCCCAGTCTGGAGACATTATCATGTGAATGCTTTTCAGCCCCACTGTTATTTAGAGTAGGAAGGGACTTTGCGATGACCTAGTCGAAAAGTCTGGTCTCAGAATAGCCCTCCAGCTCTGTGCCTGGAAATAGTCAGTGGAAATAATAGCCGTCGAAGCTGCTTATTAAGCATCCACAGTATGCTAGATCGTATGCAGAACATGTAACAGAAATCATGTCTTCCTCCAAAGCTCTTACACCACTTTAAAAGCCATTTCTGCCCTGATAAAACCTTGTAGGAGAGGCTGCTAGTACTGCAGAGGGGTCCTCAGAGAAAGGAAGAAAATTACAGGTTTGGAGGACCAAAAAAAATTCTAGTAGGTTTATCCACAGAGATGTGGGCTTGCCCTGGAGTCATCCACATCTAAAATGTTGTGGCTGTTGCCAGAGGTGAGATTTTTCCTTTCACATCCTAGCAGATGGACTCAATACAGAGCACTTAGGCAGCTGCTATTACAGAAAGTGGCTCTACACCTCTCCTAAGAGCTTTAGAAGGGCAATAAAGGTAGAATGTGGTGGTTCTGCGGTTTTACTTATTTTGTGCTCAGTGCCTCTGAAAATCAGACATATAACTATCACATTTTAACTGTACCAGCATGAAATAAGCAGAGCGTTATTGAATCAACAGGGTTCAAAATGCCCCCAATATATACATTTTTTTTCTCTCCAGGCAGAACATAAGCCCTGGTGTCTTGTCCTTGATTCTTGAGAATGACACTCAATATTTGCTTTAAAAATTCCCCTTCATTCATCCTGTTTACACAAATGATACAGTTATGTGAAACACACACCAGACACATTGCATTTTCTTTCTAATCTCATTTGACCTTCTTCAGGCACAACAAATCTTAATCAGCTGACGGGAGAAATTGGATGCTGCATGCCACTCTCTCCCTCCAGCAACACATTTCCCTCTGTTTATGCCCAATGAGGCAGTTAAATGAAGGGTGTCCTGGTCTCATGGTGAAGCAAGCACCACGATGACAGAGGGCAATGGGAAATGCAGCAGACATTCATGGGAAATTGTATTCGTTGCTCAAGGAGACCAGCCAGCCACAAACATCACCAGAGCTGCAGGACAGAAGCTGAGTCCAATGATCCTCAAGAAGGAAGGTGCCTCACCCTGATCCCACTGAAATCCAATCACACGCGCTTGTCCCCCCGCTGGTTAGCCTGATTCTTCAGCAACTTCAGGGGAGGAGGCTTGGGAAGGGTCCTACCCATGAGAGCTGGGTTTCCTCTCCTCTAATATTGATTGTCTGTCGCCTATTCTACTGTGTTTTCCTCGATCCTAGTTTTTTTGTTTTTTTGTTTTTGTTTTTGTTTTCTGAGGCAGAGTCTCGCTCTGTCGCCCAGGCTGGAGTGGAGTGGCGCGATCTCGGCTCACGGAAGCTCCGCCTCCCAGGTTCACGCCATTCTCCTGCCTCAGCCTCCCGAGTAGCTGGGACCACAGGCGCCCACCACCACGCTTGGCCAATTTTTTGTATTTTGTTTAGTAGAGACGGGGTTTCACTGTGTTAGCCAGGATGGTCTCGATCTCCTGACCTCGTGATCCTCCCGCCTCGGCCTCCCAAAGTGCTGGGATTACAGGTGTGAGCCACCACGCCCGGCCCCTCGATCCTAGTTTTTTAATTTTAAAATATTTTACTTTGGCCGGGCGCGGTGACTCACACCTGTAATCCCAGCACTTTGGGAGGCTGAGGCGGGCGGATCAAGAGGTCAGGAGATCGAGACCATCCTGACTAACACGGTGAAACCCCGTCTCTACTAAAAATACAAAAAATTTAGCCGGGCGTGGTGGCAGGCGCCTGTAGTCCCAGCTACTCGGGAGGCTGAGGCAGGAGAATGGCGTGAACCCGGTGAACTCGGCGAACCCGGGAGGCGGAGCTTGCAGTGAGCCGAGATCGCGCCACTGCACTCCAGCCTGGGTGACAGAGCGAGACTCCGTCTGAAAAAAAAAAAATTTTTTTTTACCTTTACATAAAACGAACACTCCGTGCACATGATAACACTGCACCAAGAGGTATAAAACGACCCTCATTAACCCTCTTTTCTCCAAAGATAACCACTATTCACTTTGAATGTATGGATCCTTTCAGGAAAGAAAGCTGTCTTTGTACCCTGAATATGTGTATGCTAAAAACACACATTACTGTGCACAATGTCCTGTGTGATTGTTTGTTTTTCACTTAATAATAGATGTTTGCACATTGCTCTAGTTCATCCAAGCACCAAATTTCTTGCCTGGAGTATTGGGGTATCTTCCTAATTGGCCTCCCTGCTCTATCCTAACCCTCTGCGGTTCATTTCAGAAGGAACCTGCTAAAAGGTAAATCAGACCATGTCCCTATTTGTTCAGAACTGTCCAGGGCCTTTCCTTTGCACTAGGAACAAAAGCTAAGCTCACTACCACCACCTGCCTCTGCAAGTTCTCCCCCAACATATTCATTGCTCACTGTGCTTCAGTCACCTGCTCCTCATAACGTGCCAGGCTTGGTCCTAGCTCAGGGCCTTTGTACTTCCCATTCCCTCTGCCCAGAATTATGCGTTTATTTTCTGCCTCTAGGTTATTTGCCTGGCTGTCTCTTTCCTGTTATTCTTGTCTCAGCTCAGGCCACCTGCACCCTGACCACCTGTTCTAAATCAGCCCCTTATCACTGTCTTTTTACATCTCCCACTTTCTTTTTCCTCATACTACTTACTACTTTCTCAAAATTATTGTATTCATAAAATGTTTACTTAGGCTGGGCGTGGTGGCTCGTGCCTATAATCCCAGCAGTTTGGGAGGCCGACGCGGGTGGATCACCTGAGGTTAGGAGTTCGAGACCAGCCTGGCCAACATGGTGAAACCCCGTCTCTACTAAAAATTACAAAAATTAGCCAGGTGTGGTGGCTGGCATCTGTAACCCCAGCTACTCAGGAGGCTGAGGCAGGAGAATCACTTGAACCCGGGAGGTGGAGGTTGCAGTGAGCCGAAATAGTGCCACTGCACTCCAGCCTGGGTGATAGAGTGAGACTCTGTCTCAAATAAAATAAAATAAAATTAAATTAAAATAAATAAAACATTTACTTACTTGTTCTGTCTCCCCTACCACATACACTGGAATACAAATTCCACAAGGAGAGCAGGACTTTGTCTTCTCACTGTTATATACTCAGTACCGAGACCAGTGGTTCTGAAGCTCGAGTGTGCACTGGAATCACCTGGAGGATTTGTTAAAACACAGATTGCGGGGCCCCAACCTCAGAGTTTCTAATTCAGTAGATCTGGGGTGGGCCTACTGAAATAGAGTTTATATTTCTAATAAGTTTCTAGCTGCTGCTACTGCTCCTGGTCCAGGGACTGCGTTTTGAGAGCTACCAGTCTTGACGATGCCTGGCATATAGTGGGTGTTGCATATACATTTATTACATGAATGCATGAGCCTGCACATAGGATCTTCCACCTTCTTTGTAATGGCAGTTTTGTTTTCAGTTTATCATTTATTTATATTTATGGGACTATAGGCTGTGAACCTTGCCTCCTCAAAGTCTTTGTGACAGGAAGGCCCCAAGTTTTGTCAGCTAAAATGGTGCACTACCTCCACTGATTTGTCAGTTGATGATTAAAAACCTAAAGTTTAGGCCAGCTGCAGTAGCTCATGCCTGTAATCCCAGCACTTTGAGAGGCCAAAGCAGGCACATTGCTTGAGTCCAGGAGTTCAAGACCAGCCTGGGCAACATGATGAAACCCCTTCTCTACCAAAAAAAAAACCCACAAAAATTAGCTGGGTGTGGTGGCATGTGCCTGTGGTCACAGCTACTTGGGAGGCTGAGGTGGAAGGATTGCTTGAGCCCAGAAGGCGGAGGTTGCAGTGAGCTGAGATCACGCCACTGTACTCCAGCCTGGATGACAGAGAAAGACCCCATCTCAAAAAGAATAGCAGCAACAACAAACTAAAGCTTTATAGACCCAAGAGGAACCAGTGAGAGACTTCTCATTCTCTGCCTCAGCAGAACATCAAACCAAAAGATGGTGCAACTCTCACTTGACATGTGACAGAGAACAGAGTGATCTCTCAGGCCTCCCCTGTAATGATTTAACAACTATCCTGTTGGTTTAGATTGGGTCTTGGTATATTGGAGTGTATGCAACATAACCCCAAGCAGGTTATGAAATATAGAAAGCCTACTGGTTTTCCTGAGTCACAAAACCTCTTGAAAATCTTGACAAGATGTATAGCTCTATTCCCCAGGACACACACACACACACACACACACAGACACACACACACACACACACACACAGTTTTGCATTTAATTTCAGGAAGTTACAAGATGCCCCAGGCACACTTTAACCCCAAATTAAGAACTTCTGGTTTCATAATTGTCTAGCTATGTGGCAAAAACAAACAAACAAACAAACCCAATCTGGATCCCCAGTTTCTTATTTAAATTCCTGATGAATCCGAGGTTTAAGTGTGAAGAGACAAGCCTTAGAGGAAAACATTAGTTAATAAGATTTATAATCTTAGAATGGGAAACACTTTCTGAAGCACGATTTAAAACCCAGAAGTGAAAATAAAGTAGTGAGACTGATTCCAAAAAATCTAAAATGTCTGCCCAGGAAAGCGGAAAAAAACTCTCCTGGTTTAGACTCTGAGGAGAAATTAATTGATCCTATCTTTTCCATCTATCTTCTTCTCAGTGGAATTGTGTAAGTGACCTATGGCCAGGCTCTATGGGACAAGACAAGCTTATCAGGGCTTACAGGGTGAGATCACATCCTTCGGCAAAGCCCTGTCACAGGGTTAATTATTTCAATAGCAGTTGTTTGGGTTTTTAAAATTATTTATTTTTATTTTTTATTTTTTGAGACAGAGTCTCACTCTGTCGCCCAGGCTGGAGTGCAGTGGAGTGATCTTGGCTCACTGCAACCTCCACCTCCCAGGTTCAAGTGATTCTTCTGCCTCAGCCTCCCAAGTAGCTGGGATTACAGGCGTGCACCACCACACCCGGCTAATTTTTGTATTTTTAGTAGAGACGGGGTTTCACCATATTGGCCAGGCTGGTTTGGGTTTTTAAATGACTTTATTGAGATATACTTCACATACTCTGAAGTTCACCCATTTAAAATGTACAATTAAGTGGTTTTGGTATATTTACAAAGTTGTGCAGCCGTCACAACTATAATTTTAGAATATTTTTGTCACCCCCTAAAGAAACCCCATATCCATTAGCAGTTCATTCCCCATTCCTCCCTCCTGCCAGGCCTAAGCAACCACTCATCTACTTTCTGTCTCTATAGATTTTCCCGTTCTAGCCGTTTCATATAAATGGAATCAAACAACATGAGCGTTTTTCCTTTAGTGTGATGTCCTCAAGGTTCTTCTGTATTGGAGCACATATCAACATTTCTTTCCTGTTTATTGCTGAATAATATTTCACTGTATGGATACACCACATTTTATTTCTCCGTTCATCAGCTGATGAACCTTTGGGGTGTTTCTTCTGTTTGGCTATTATTATAATGTTGTTATTCATGGGCAAGTTTTTGTGTGAACATGTGTTCATTCCTCTTGGGTCTAGCAGTGTTTTTTTTTCTCTTAAAGATTTACCCAAAGAATTTATCTATATCTCCATCTATCTATCTGTCTGTCTATCTATCTATCTGTCTATCTATCTATCTATCTATCTATCTATCTATCTATCTCTATCTGCCTGTCTGTCTGTATATATGTATTCCCCCCAACCCTGCCCACCATCATAACCTCATGGAGAACCAAGCAGATTTGGGTTCTAAAGACCTCAGAACTCTTACATTCCCGGCCTGGGACCTTCTGTGTAAAGGTCACGACTCACTCTCACAATGCCTCAGTTGTGCTATCAATGGAAGGAAGGTGAGAACAGCAGCTCTTTCACACTGCCACAGGATATTGTAAAGATACAGGAATGACGTAAATCAATAGGATCTGCTCTTTCCAAGATACGAAGCCATATGAATAGGCCGGTGTGCATCAAAGAAACAAGATACACTTGAACCAAAAGTTTTGCCAGCACAAAGATGACTGCATCAGCCAAGAGTCCAGTGGCTTGATGTGGGGGCATAGATGGTACAAGAAATCACCACTCTATTCTCAAGATTTTGGTTTTCTTTGAGATCAGAATTTGCTTGCCTTCCAAATCCTGCCAGCCACCCTCTGAGGGAGGGCCCCAGCTTGGTCACCCTGGTGGGGGGTAGGATAAAGGGCAGGGCCATAATATACTGACTGGCAGCCCAAGGGGCAAGCGTAAATTCTAAAGCCTACCCTCTAGCCAACATTTCCTGCAAAGACCACCCTACCCCCATTTAATTAAAAAGCACCCTACTCTATGCAGAATCCCAGAGGCACCTCTTTTTGTGAAATCCCTGACATTCCTGTAGGCTCTGGGGCAGGGGAGTGACCCCTTACCCCTGGGTAGAATCTAAAAAGAACTTCCCAGTAGAGGTACTGGGCACCCAGGTGGCAGAAGAGGGGTCTAAAATACATGTACTTCTTCCTGCTCTCTGACCAATCACCTGTGCCCTTTGCTCTTTAAACTCAGGCAGCAGGAAATTCTACTGATAGGTGTGTAAATGATTAGTGGAATGGGAAATGAGAAGGTGGCATCCTGGGTTATAATCCACACATCACCACTTACTAGATGTATAATTTAGGATAAGTAACTCATTTCTTTGAGACTTGGTTTACCCATCTGCTAAATGGGATAATAGCAGTACTTGCCTCGTAGGTTCATTGTGAGGATTACCTGAGATGATGCCTGTAGGGACTCCAGCATACCATCTGTGTTTGCTATAGTTATTATATTACTTCTAAAGTCAGAATTAAGGACCTCAAGTCTGGGCGCGGTGGCTTACGCCTGTAATCCCAGCACGTTGGGAAGCGGAGGCGGGGGTGGATCACCTGAGGTCAGGAGTTCGAGACCAGCCTGGCCAACATGGCAAAATCCTGTCTCACTAAAAATACAAAAATTAGCTGGGTGTGGTGGTGGGTGCCTGTAATCCCAGCTACTGAAGAGGCTGAGGCAAGAGAATCACTTGAACCTGGGAGGCGGAGGTTGCAGTGAGCCAAGATCTCACCGTTGCACTCCAACCTGGGTGACAGAGCAAGACTCTGTCTCAAAAAAGAAAAAGAAAAAAGAATTAAGGACCCCAAGTAATCCATCCATTCTCCATAATCTATTTAGGAAGACTCATTTTCTATTGGTCAATTAATTGGATGCACTTAATCAAGCACCTAGTATCTATTAGCTACCACAGAGAGGGCTCGGGAATGAAACTTAATTTTCCTGCAAGAATGGAGAATTCAAGCTGTGAGAGAAACTAAGATACGTGAAGTTCTTAAAGAACATGTAAACAGTAAACTGCAATCCTGACAGTCAATTCTGATTCAGAGAGGGGAGACAGCAGGAAAGTCTGGAAGGGCCAGATAAGGCCTCAGAGGGGAGACAGCACCAAGGTTGGCCCTCACAAGGCAAGATGAGTTCACAGCAGAAGAGGAGAGGGAGACAGAACTGGGCAAGGGGGGGGAGAGGGAGAAGGGAGACCCATGTGAGCATGGGCAATTTGGGAGCCCAGGTGGGTCTGGACCTGGTGCATGGTCTGGGGGCTAAGCCACAGACAAGCCTCCTGCTGTCTTTCCTACTCTCAGGGATCTCTAGGAATAACATGCCATGGAGTCTTTTAGTCACCTATTCCGCTAATAATTATCCTTCTTATGAGAAATTCTGTCACTAATACATTTTTATGGCATGTAAGAGGGAGGAGCTGCTATCAGATGAGCTTTGAGTCAATCTAGACCATTGCAAAAAAGCAACATAGAGTGGCAACCATTGACTTCAGCCACTCTGCATCTAGCCCACTTTGTCCTGGGACGAGAACTCTGATCATTTCTGGGGAAACACCCCTTCATTGCTTTCAGTCCATGCAGTTTTGGGGATGGGAATGACTCCACGCCCATGGCAAGGATGGGTACAATAACCACATTAGTTCTATGAGATTGACCCTGAGATTCTAGCTAGAACTAGAAAGGGAAGCACCTGTTCTTGTACGGTGCTGTGCTAGTAGGATGTCAGCTGGGAGCTGCTGCAGCCGTCTGGCCATTGCAATGGGCAGGTCTTCCTGGAAGCAGAAGGACACAGGGGAGGCAAAGCCAAGAAATGGAAAGACAGATTCACGGTGCCATCATCTAAGCCCCTGGATCTCATGATACCAAAACCTTGCTTTTTCAGGCACATGAGTTAATAAAAAAATCCTCTTTTTGCCTAAATCTCTTCAAACTGGGTTTCAGTCCATGGTTACTAAATGAATCCTGACTTATTCAAGTAATGACCTTGTTCCTACCAGAATTTTGTTGGTTGCTTCTTAGCATGGGTATTTGTAGTCCATAGCCTAGGGGCAGACTGCATCCAGGATAACAGTTTGTGTGTGGACGTGATAGTGGCGTCTATCCATATCCCTAAATGGATATAGGTACATGTTCTATGAAGAGGCATTAAAGGGGAGACCGAGGCTGCAAAATCTGTTTCTCCTCTTTGTCTCTGAAGTCTGTGTACAGAGCAATTTTCCCCAAACCCCTGATTTTATTCCTCTTGTTTTCAACCAGAGAAAGGAGTTCTTGAATCTGTTAAGTATGTTTTGCAGGGCTCTAAGAAATCAGGAAGAGATGGGGAAGGGAGGTGTTGGGGAAAAAGAGGCTCTGCATGTCTCATTTTTGTTTTTTTCCTTTTTGCCAACGACAAAGAATCAGCTGGCATCCTTTTATTTTCTATTTCATGCAGTGCTTTTTAAAATGAAGCATTAAGTCTACTGTAATGGGATTTGTCTAATGATTTCCTGGTAAACGTCTTCTTGGATCTCAGCAAAGATAATTCACTTAGTAGGAACCACTTCCTGCTTCCCCACTAAGAACTAGACCTACCCAGTTCTTTCTGGGAGTAAATTGGCCTTTGAATGAGAGAAGGCAGTACAGGAATATTTCACTCTAGCATTCATCACATAGACTCAAGCTTGCCACAGACCCAGATCAGGGATGAGAAAAGGAAGGCGGGGGTGAGGGAGAACGTTCATGCTGAGCACAAGCATGAAGCCAAGCAGAAAGTCTGTAGCAATCTGAGCCCTTTGCAGAAACAGATGCACTCACCTCTTTGCCTTGGCTCTAGGGTCCTTTCTTTCTTGGGCAGTGACAGCTTCTGCAGTGTCCACACTGTTCTACCAGGACGGCTGCAGGCAGGCTGCTGCAGGAGGAAGGGAGTTCCCATTCACCATCAGAAGGGAGTGTCCTCCCAGAAAAGGAGGCGATGCCCTGATTCCCCTGGAGCGAAGGCTGTTGGATCCACTTGTCCTCTCTCTCCTGCTCCCTTTCTGGTATGAATGGAGCTCAGAGAAACCCCATGAGAAGAGCTGAGTGAAACCACACACCATACCCACCCTGTTAGTAGGTTGGCCTCCTAGCCTTGGGGATCCTGGAGAGGAAGGCGGCGGAGTGGGTCATGAGGTACTTGGGCCCCTACAAGTGCAGCTGACACTGGTATGCCCACAGAAAGGCCAAGGACAAGCACTGTGTATTTATTTCTCCCCCTCTCATGTGATCTTATTTTTGGACTGGACACAAAAGCTATTTGGGGGCTGGACAGCTGCCAGGTGAAAGGACAATGATCTCATCCAAGTTCTCTCCATGCCTCTCTCTGCACTAGTCCCTGTTACCTTTCCCAATATTAGGCAGAAGGGAGTGGTCTGAGCCTTACTCTGAGCCTTACTTTCAGTACATCCCAGCAATGTGTCCACCTTACCATTTTTCTTCAATTAGCTGATTGCTACCCTTTGAGGTTTCACAGAGGATCAATGTAATGAACGAAGTCCTTACTTTTATGTCTGAGGCAGGTGAGTATTTCTGAGTCTGGTGGTCCTGTCGCACAGTTATCATACTCACTATTTTAGATGCAAAGATCCTCTTTTCAACACCAGGATGGGAGCCCCGACCCTGGAAGGCAGATGTGGGCAACGCCACAGAGCTAGGCTCTCAATGTGTTGATTCTGCCTTCTGCCCTGGCTGTTTCTGCCTCTGGCTCCTAGGCTTGTAAAACTTACAACATTGAGACAGCTTGATTTTTCACCTCTGATCCTTCCTCTTCAGACGTGAATGGAAAGTTTTGAAAATGTCATGCCTGGCAAGATGCCAATTCAATATCATCCTCTTCACCATTATCACTGTTATTTACTGGGCTCTTTCTTGCTGAATGCCCTTCATTTGAGGAGTACTTCTGCATTCTTGCATTTAATCCTCACAACACCCCTGCCAGGAGGGTAAGATTGCTCCTATTTGATATCCAGGGAAGCTGAGGTTTGGAAAGGCTCCTCACCTAACCTTTGGAGAGGGCAGAGTGGGATGGGAACTCCCGACTGTCTGAGCTCTTGGCCACTTTGCCCTACTGTCTCCTGAAGATGTGAATCATTGACATTTCACTGTTGTTTTCACTTCATAAGAGGGAAAAGAAAACCCTTAGGGTTGATTCAGACCCACAACTTCAATCCTTGATTTCTGTTCCAAATCCAGTTATTGAAGGGGAGAGAAAATGAGGTTTTCATCTGTTTACAGTCCCAGGCCCTGGTTCTAGGTACAGGATGGAGTCTCTGGCTACCATTCTCGTTGGAGCCATTTTCCTGTGAATAATTCGTTGTACAAACACACACACCAGAGAGGACTGGGCTGGGCCGCCCAGGCCAGGTTCCCACTGTATCCAAACTGGACTGCACTTTCCACTACCCTGAGAAAGAGACAGAGAGATTGAGCCAACAGCTTGTCCAACACTGCCCTCTGCAGGTCACTAGGCTGCATTACCCCGATGGGAGTCTGCAAGGCTTTCCAAAGAGGCAGGCCACACCAAGGATTATTTTTAGAGGATCAGTTTCCAGGTTCTCCATTTCTGCAGCTACTCTTTCCTAAACCTGGTTTGCCTGAGCACGTGTCTGTGTTCATAATCCTTCCCCTACTGTATGAAAGGAAATCATACCTGTCAGTCTTCACAAATCTTACTAAGGTGCCATTATCCCAAGTATAAAAATATCAAAGTCCCCAAACTAGGAACTTCCTTTAATATTTTAATTCAGCCTCTTTTAATGATTAATTAGGCATTTTTTTATTTAACAACTTTGCTTTTCCTCCCTTGAATACTGAGGGACACAACTGTGGAAGCAAATCAAAGAGAATATTAGAAATAATAACAGATTAATAGGTACACTTAAAGAATGATGCCACAGTTTAAATTTTTTTTTTTTTTTTGAGACAGAGTCTCGCTCTGTTGCCCAGGCTGGAGTGCAATGGTGCAATCTTGGCTCACTGCAACCTCCACCTCCTAAGTTCAAGAGATTCTCCTGCCTCAGCCTCCTGGGTAGCTGGGATTACAGGCACCTGCACCGCCCCCCCCCCCCCCAATGCCTGGCTAATTTTTGTGTTTTTAGTAGAGATGGGGTTTCATCAGTTTGAGGCTGGCCTCAAACTCCTGACCTCAGGTGATCCACCCACCTTGGACTCCCAAAGTGCTGGGATTACAGGCATGAGCCACCACACCTGGCCCACAGTTTAATTTTTACATTCCAGCTTTATAATATATTAGAAATTATGCTCTTGAAACCATATAAACTTAATGATGAAAATTAACATAAATGTTTAAATGTGGGTATATGTAACATTGTTTTTCAAAATTGTTTTAGAAGGTACAAGAACAATTTGTGAAGTCTGCTGTACCCTTGGGCTGGCTATTGCTGACTGATAATAGGTTGCCATCTATCCATCCATTCATCCAGCCATTCCGCAAATACCCATTGAGCACCTATTGTGTGCCAGGCCTTGTTTTAGGCACTAGATATAAAAATAGTGAGCAAAAAATGGCATGTTCCACGGCAAATTCTTAGTGATGGCCTCCTCTAGGAAGCTCAGGGAGGGAAACAGATTATGGATACACTTTTAATAATTAATCCAATAAATGTAAGAATTCAACATTGATAAGCACTACTAAGTGTTCTGTGCGGGAAACGTGTGAGGGGAGAAGAAAAGGCACACACAATACTTTTGAATCCTATGTAAATAGCAATGCAGATATAATAAGCAAATGATATAATAAGCAAATTGCAATGGGAAGGGGAGAAGAAAAAAAATATATATATATATTTATACTCACCAGACTATGGAGGATTCATCACCAGGCCGGGAAGCAATAGCCTGGGCTCCAGAGTCAGCCACTCGTCTGTGCACAGACGAGGAGAGGTCTGTGAAGCTTCGGCACAGTCTGGGACCCTAGCTCTTTTGTAACGAGTTGTTTGGCATGAGGTCCAGTCACGAGGGTCCTTCGCAACTGGCTCAAGGAACACAAAAAGGTCAACTTGTTTTTGTGATTGTCTGTTGTTTTTCAATAACTAATGTATAGGAATAGATTGAAATGGAGATTTCTCCAAAACAGTGCTGGATGAATGCCTCAAGGGGTTAACACAACCTGTTCTGGGACTTGGTGACCATTGTTTGTGTCCACGTTCAATTGAGTTCAAATTTAATATTTTTTTCCTCCACACCAAGGAGGGGTATTTGGTAATTAGAGAATGAATAATGGAGATTAACAATGTATAATGAGGATTATTATACATTATAATCCTCATGTATATATACATGAGTTGATGGGGGAGGCATCAGGGAACGTAGCCCTGGAGAAACGAAATCCAAACCAAAAATAAGGTATCCAAGAATCTCTATGAAAAAACTGTGAAGACCCGGGAAAAAAAGGCCACTATAACATGAGAGGATCAGGGAGAAGTAGGATCAACGTTTTTAGAGTTAGTTGGGGTTTTGTTTGTTTGTTTTGTTTGAGATGGAGTCTCACTCTCTTCCCCAGGCTGGAGTGTAGTGGTGCGATCTTGGCTCACTGCAACCTCCGCCTCCTGGGTTCAAGCAATTCTCCTGCCTCAGCCTCCCCAGTAGCTGGGATTACAGGCCTGGCACACAGTGGGTGCTCAATAGGTATTTGAGGAATAGGTGGATAAATGGATGGATAGATGGCTGGGATTACAGGTGCCACCATGCCCACCTCATTTTTTTTTGTATTTTTAATAGAGACGGGGTTTCTCTATGTTGGCCAGGTTGGTCTCGAACTCCTGACCTCAAATGATCCGCTGGCCTCAGCCTCCCAAAGTGCTGGGATTACAGGCATGAGCCACCGTGCCCAGCCTAGAGTTAGCTGTTTTCGTAAAGGGCCTTTGCCCTTATACAACTTCAACCCGTATTATAAATCAGTGGTTCTCAATCAGGAGTGATTTTTCCCCAGGGGATATTTAGCAGTTTCTGCAGACATTGTTAGTTGTTGCATCTGGGGTTGTTCTAGTGGCATCTAGTGAGTAGAGGTCAGGGATGGTGGTAAACTTTCTGCAATGCTCAGGACAGCTCCCCATAACAAAGAATTACCTGGCCCTAACAGTCCATAGTGCTGGGGTTGAAAAATCCTATTATAAATGGGGGCAGGGCAGGCCTGACAAGTGTCTATAGTGGATGTGGATTCACTTGTTTATTCATTCATGCATTCAGCAAATACTGAGTGCCCACTATGTTTGAAATACCATTCTGGGCATAGTTGAATCCCACCTGTCACCCATTAACCAAAAATAACCACCTGAAATAGCTGGCCTGGTTGTGTTCCTTTGTTACTCAGCTTAACATTTTTACCATTAGAATGGTGACAAAGCTGGTCTTATTGCCTGCAGAAAGAAGACATTGAAATGCATGGATATTATTTGCAAGGATGGTCACTGAACAATTGTTTGCAATTGTGGAAACAACCTAAGTGTCAACAGAATGGTTGCCTAACTGTGATACAGTGGTACTATGGCATACTAAGCTGCCAATAAAAAAGAAAGGCAACTCTCTTTACGGTAACATGGAAAACAACCATGGAGATATTATCAACTGGAATTTTTTTTCAGAATTGCAGGTAGAATATGATTGATGCGATGTGTGTTTTTTTAAATTGGTGTGTATATGTGTGTGTGTTTGCGTGTGCATGCAATTGCTGGAGAAATTCTCACCAAATTTTTTTTTTTTTAAAAAAAAAAAGCAGAGTCTTGCTCTGTCGCCCAGGCTGGAGTGCTGTGGCATGATCTTGGCTCACTGCAAGCTCTGCCTCCTGGGTTCATGCCATTCTCCTGCCTCAGCCTCCTGAGTAGCTGGGATTACAGGCACCTGCCTTCACACCTGGCTAATTTTTTGTATTTTTAGTAGAGACGGGGTTTCACCGTGTTAGCCAGGATGGTCTTGATCTCCTGACCTCGTGATCTGCCCTCCTTGGCCTCCCAAAGTGCTGGGATTACAGGCGTGAGCCACTGCGCCTGGCCCTCACCAAATTCTTAATAATGGCTACCTCTAGAGAATGAGAAACAAAAACAAAAACTGTAATGTGTTCATTGATAGTAGCTCTTTACCTAATTCCACCCTTTCATACTGATCAGCTTCTTCCTGGTTCATCTCCATTGTTATCAGTAGTCAAGTCAGTCACCAACTTCTGGAGATCCTTCAACTTGTAGGACAATATCCAATATTTACTGTTAAATCCATGTTCCTTTAAAACTTGCCTCTAGCCAATCTTCATAAGCTCTTCTTGGGAGATGCTTTCTCTGCCTCAGCCACAATTCCTGTGCCCATCTCCCTGGAACTTAAGCCAGTGAACTCACCAGGACTGTATCACACCATATTCTTTCAAAACAGGCTCACCTCTGTGCCTGGAAAAGAGCCCATCTTTTTTTCTATGTGTATTAGTAGAAAAAAAGGTGAGATGACTGTGATCATGAATAATCCCCACCTCTCAGTGGCTTAAAATAACAAAGGCTCCTTTCTCACTCACAGTTGGGCATGTCTGTCCATTTGCAGGTGGGTTGGGAAGCTCCATTCTGTATCGTCCTCACTCAAGGACCTGGACTGAAGGATTTCTGCTTTCAAGAAGAAAAAAAAAAAATAGAAGACATGTTTACTAATACACTGGTAATTATTTCTATTCATATTTTATTGGCCAAAGTGAGTCATATGGGTATACAACATAAAATGAGGTGCAGAATTTCAATCCTATCATTTGCTTGGAAGGTGGAGAGTCATATTTGGAGAACATGAGTTCTATAATTGTTGGATGTAGTAGTCTATACATGTCCACTAAGTCAAGTTTGCTAATTGTGTTTAAATAATCTGTATTCTTACTCATGTATCTGTTCACTTCTTGTAGTTTTGTCAATCTTAGTTTTATATTTTTGAAGCTATGTGTACAAGTTTTATAATCATTGTACTTTCTCATGAGTTAAACTTTTTATTGTTATGATAATACTTTTTGCCTTAAAGTCTACTTTGTCTAATATTAATATAGATAACATTAATTTTTGTTAATATTTATGTTTTTCCACTCTTTAATGTCAACATTATAATACAAATGTTTTAGGTATGTTTCTTATAAACAGTATGCAGATTGTTATCCAATTCAATCCCTGATTTTTAATTGAACTATTTAATTTATTTACATTTAATGTAATTACTGATATATTTGAATTTAAATATACCGTCTTATTAAGTGTTTTCAATTGTCCCACATGCTCTCTGTTCTCTTTATCCTCACTTTTTACCTGCTTTTGGAAAATATTGTTTTTGCCTTCATTGTTTTGGAAGTTACATATCTTTTTAGTAGTCTTTTAGAGGTTATCCTATAGATCATAATATGCGTCTCTGAGTTAGCAAAGGCTAATAATGTTAATTGGCACTTTCATTTTCTTCCATAATAGTACAAAGACCTTAGAACGTTTCAATTCATTTACTTCCTCTCCTGATTTGTATGCACTTTTAATATTTTTTATTTTTTAAATCTTCAGCACTGTGTTACATTGTTTCATATGGTATAATTCATTTAGACTTCCTCAAATGGACCTTCGTGCTGGACCTCATTTCTTTCTGCATCTATATAACCTATCATCCTTAATCATCTTCCTTCTGCTTAAAGAACATCCTTTAGTATTTGATGCTGGTAAAGAATCCTGAAAATGTCTTAATTTCACTTTTATTATTGAAGGCTATTTTCACTGGACACAGAATTCTACTGTTGACAGTTATTTTATTTCAGCACTTGAAAGACATTTAAATTCCACTAATTTCTAGTTTCCATTGTTTCTAACAAGAGGTAAGGTAACAGTCTATTACATTTTTTCAAGTAATGATAGCTGCTTGTAACTTTTTTTCCCTTTGTCTTTGGTTTTCATCTGTCTTATTGTGAGGTACCTAGGTGTGGCTTTTAAAAATTTCTCCTGCTTGCAGCTCCCACGGCTTCTGAGATTTGTGGCTTTTTGTCTTTAATCAATTCTGGGAATTTTTCAACTATTTTCTCTTCAAATATTGATGCTGCACCATTCTCTTTCTCTTCTCCTTCTGAAATTTTAATTCTCATTTTATCTCCATATCTCTTACTCTCTGTAGCATTGCTATCCTTTTGTCTCTCCATGTTTCATCATGATGTTTTCTTCTAACCTACTTTCCAGTTCATCAATTTTCCCTACAGCTGTGTATAATTTTTTGTTAAACCAAGTAAAGAGTATCCACTGAGCTCTTTTCTTTTGTTAGTATATATTTTAAATTCTAAATTGTTCACTGGTTATTTTTTAAATCTTTTTCATCCTTTTTTAAAGTTTTCAGTTCTCTGCCAAATTTGTTGATACTGTCTTTTATCTCCATATGTGCAGTAAACATAGTTAATTTAAAGTCTGTATCTGATAAATCCATTAACTGGAGTTCTGTGGGATTGTTTCTATTGTAGTTGTTTCTACTGGTCTCATGTTTTCTTATTTCTTTATGGGCCTGGTTATTCTCTTGTGTGCTAAAATTGTATATGAAAAGCTGTTGGTTGAAGTAATGTAAAACTTATTGTGTTATATTCCTCCTGAGAGTACAGTCATCCCTCAGTATCCACAGCAGGATTGGTTCCAGGACCTACTGCAGATACCAAAATCCATGCAGATTTCATTCCCACACGTCGACCCTCCATATATAAGTGAGTTTGGTGTCCTGCAACTACTGTCTTTTATATTTATGTTTGGTTGCAGATGCAGAATTCACCAAAGCCTAATCCAGAGCAAGGCCCTAACTCTCTTCAATTCTATGAAGGCTAAGAGAGCTGAGAAAGCTGTAGAAGAAAAACTGCAAGCTAGCAGGGGTTGGTTTATGAAGTTTAAGGAAATAAACCATTCCGTAACATAAAAGTGTAAGATAAAGCAGCAAGTGCTGATGTAGAAGCTGCAGCAAGTTATTCAGAAGATCTAGCTGAGATCATGGATGGCCATGGTTACACTAAACAACAGAGTTCCAGTGTAGACAAAACAGCCTTCTATTGGAATAAGATGCCATCTAGGACTTTCATAGCTAGAGAAGAGTGGGCCGACTATATTTATTTTTAAAATCCATGTATAGGCTGGGCGTGGTGGCTCACGCCTGTAATCCCAGCAGCACTTTGGGAGGCTGAGGCAGGTGGGTCACCTGAGGTCAGGAGTTTGAGACCAGCCTGGTTAACATGGTGAAACGCTGTCTCTACTAAAAGTACAAAAATTAGCTGGCGTGGTGGCAGGCACCTGTAATCCCAGCTACTCAGGAGGCTGAGGCAGGAGAATTGCTTGAACCCGGGAGGCGGAGGTTGTAGTAAGCCAAGGTCGCGCCATCGCACTCCAGACTGGATGACAAGAGTGAAATTCTGTAAAAAAAAAAAAAAAAATCCATGTATAAATGAGCCATACAGTTCAAACCCATGTTGTTCAAAGGTCAACTGCATTTATATTTGCTTTTGCAAGGTACCTGGGGATGCAAGGACCTGGGATCACCTTTATCCAATTTGAAAAATTAAGCTCATTGGATCTCAGCTGAGGCCCTACAAAATCTCATCTACTTCCATCCAAGTCATCCTGTCTTTTCTCTTTTTAAAATTTTTTTTGGAGATGGGGTCTCACTGTGCTGCCCAGGCTGGACAACATAGGTCCAGTGGCACAAACATAGGTCACTGCAGCCTTGGACTCTTGGGCTCAAGGGATCTTCCCAAGTAGCTGGGGCTACAAGCACATGACACCATGCTACCACGCTGGGCTAATTTTCTCATTCAGTCTTAAGATGAAGACTTTCAGGGTCCTAGCCTGCCATGGGGAGTTATATGTCTGCCCTTTCCTTTGGTGAGCACTGCATTCCAACTTGTGTTCGTGTGGCCACACAAAGCTGCCCAGGTGCTGCTTAGTCTCTTCAGTTCTTTTTTTTTTTTTTTTTTTTTTTTAGAGGGAGTCTCATTCTGCACTCTGTCGCCTGGGCTGGAGTGCAGTGGCATGATCTCAGCTCACTGCAACCTCCGCCTCATGGGTTCAAGCTCCTCCGCCTCCTGGGAGCCTAGGTGATTCTCCTGCCTCAGCCTCCCGAGTAGCTGAGATTATAGGCACCTGCCACCACACCCAGCTAATTTTTCTTTTGTATTTTAGTAGAGATGGGGTTTCACCATGTTGGTCAGGCTGGTTTCAAACTCCTAACCTCAAATGATCCGCCTGCCTTGGCCTCCCAATGTGCTGGGATTACAGGTGTGAGCCACCATGCCCGGCCGTCTCTCCAGTTCTTAGTTGTCGTTTCCAGAAGCAGCAAATGTCCCAAGGG
The DNA here is from genome assembly GCF_028885655.2 of Pongo abelii. Taxonomy (NCBI): domain Eukaryota; kingdom Metazoa; phylum Chordata; class Mammalia; order Primates; family Hominidae; genus Pongo; species Pongo abelii. Next base: position 151,076,568 of record NC_071989.2, read on the forward strand.
GAAAAGAAGCCCAGTTATTGGGCTTGCCTCCTTGAATACCCATCTTTCTCCAGATCTTTGTTGGTGACTCTTCATTATCTTTTTAACTCTGATGTTTTCAAGCAGATTTTATTTTTATTTTTTCCCACTTTTCTAATTGTCCTCAGCAGGACAGTAGGTCTGAATTTAGTCTGCCATTACCAGATGGTAGGAAATAGACAGGTATGCTTCATTTTATCGTAGTTTGCTTTACTACACTTTGCAGATATTATATTTTTTACAAATTGGATGTTCGTGGTAACCCTGCATTGAGGAAGTCTTTAGGTGCCATTTTTCCAACAGCATGTGCTCACTTTTTGTTTCTGGGTCATATTTTGGTAATTCTCACAATATCTCAAACTTTTTCATTATTATTATATTTGTTATGGTAATCTGTGATCAGTGATCTTTGAGATTACTCTTGTAATCATTTTGGGGTGCCATAAACTGTGCTCATATAAGATGGTGAAGTTCATTGATAAATGTTGTGTGTTCTGACTTCTCCACCAATCAGCCATTTCTCATCTTTAACATTCTTTTCAGGCCTCCTTATTCCCTGAGACATAACAATGTTGAAATTAGGCTAATCAATAACCCTACAATGTCCTCTAAGTGTTCAAGTGAAAGCAAGGGTGGCACATCCCACACATTAAATGGAAAGCTAAAAATGATTAAGCTTGGTGAGGAATGCATGAGGAAAAGCCAAGACAGGCCAAAATAGAGGCCTCTTGTGCCAAACAGGTAGCCAAGTTGTGAATGGAAAGGAAAAGTTCTTGAAGGAAATTAAAAGTGCTACTCCAGTGAATACACAAATGATAAGAGAGTAAAACAGCCTTATTGCTGATATGGAGAAAGTTTGAGTGGTCTGGATAGAAGATCAAACCAGCAATAACATTCCCTTAAGTTAAAGCCTAATCCAGAGCAAGGCCCTAACTCTGTTCAATTCTATGAAGGCTGAGAGAGGTAAGGAAGCTACAGAAGAAAAATTAGAAGCTAGCAGAGGTTGGTTCATGAAATTTAAGGACATAAGCCATTTCCACAACATAATGTGCAAGGTGAAGCAGCAAATGCTCATGTAGAAGCTGCAGCAAGTTATCCAGAAGATCTAGCTAAGATTATGGATGGTGGTGGCTACACTAAACAACAGAATTTCAATGTAGACAAAACACCTATCAGAATAAGATGCCATCTAAGACTTTCATAGCTAAAGAGTAGAAAGCAATGCCTGTCTTCAACGCTTCAAAGGACAGGCTGACTGTCTTATTAGGGGCTAATGCAACTGGTGGCTTTAAGCTGAAGCCAATTGCTCATTTTCCATACAGAAAATCTTTGGACCCTTACAAATTATGCTAAACCTAGGCCAGGCACAGTGGCTCATGCCTGTAATTCCAGCACTTTGGGAGGTTGAGGCAGGCAGATCACTTGAGCTCAGGATTTCGAGACCGGCCTGGGCAACAGGGTGAAACCCCATCTCTACAAAAAAATACAAAAACTAGCCAGGTGTGGTGAAGTGTGCCTGTAGTCCCAGCTACTCAGGAGGCTGGGGCAGGAGAATTGCTTGAGCCTGGAGGCTGAGGTTGCAGTGAGTGAAGATCATGCCAATGAACTCCAGCCTGGGTGACAGGAGTGAAACCCTGTCTCAAAACAAAGAATTGTGCTAAATCTATTCTGCCTGTGCTCTATAAATGAAATAACAAAGCCTGAATGACAGCAATCTGTTTATGGCATGTTTACTGAATATTTTAAGCCTACTGTTGAGACTTACTCCTCCAGGGAAAAAAAGGGATTCCTTTAAAAATATTACTTCTTATTGGCAAATGCATCTAGTCACTCAAAAGCTCTGACAGAGATGTACAAGGAGAGTCATATTTTCATGCTTGTTAACACAACATCCATTCTGCAGTCCATGGATCAAGAAGTCATTTCAACTTTCAAGTCCTATTACTTAAGAAATGCATTTTTTAAGGCTATAGTTGTCATAGATAGTGATTTCTCTGATGGATCTGGGCAAAATCAATTGAAAATCCTCTGCAACGAATTTACCATTTTAGATGCCCTTAAGTACATTCACGATTCATGGGAGGAGGTCAGAATATCAACATTAGCAGGAGTTTGGAAGAAGTTGATTCTAACCCTCACGGATGACTTAGAGGAGTTCAAGACTTCACTAGAGGAAGTCACTGCAGATGTGCTGGAAACAGAAAACTAGAATTAGAAGTGGAGCCTGAAGATGTGCCTGAATTGCTTCAATCTTGTAATGGTTAATATTGAGTGTTCACTTGGTTGGATTGAAGGATGCAAAGTATTGTTCCTGGGTGTGTCTGTGTGAGCTTCCCTAGTTTAGAGGTTTGGGGACTTAGACTGGTTTCCTTGCTCCTCAGCTTGCAGACGGCCTATTGTGGCACTTCACCTTGTGATTGTGTGAGTCAGTACTCCTTAATAAACTCCCGTTCATTTATACATCTATCCTATAAGTTCTGCCTCTCTAGAGAACCCTAATACAAATTTCATGATAAAACTTGAACAAAAGAGGAGCTGCTTCTTATGGATGGGCAAAGAAAGTGATTTCTTGAGATGGACTCTACTCCTAGTAGAGATGCTGTGAACATTGTTGAAACGACAATAAAGGATTTAGAATATTCCATAAACTTAGTTAATAAAGAAGCAGCAGCATTTGAGAGGACTGACTCCACTTTTGAAAGAAGTTCTACTGTCATTAAATGCTACCAAATATGTTACAGAGAAATATTTTGTGAAAGGAAGAGTCCATTGACATGGCAAGCTTCATTACTGTCATATTTTAATAACTTGCCACAGCTACCTCAAAATTCAGCAACCACCAGTCTGATCAGTCAGTAACCATCAACATCGAGGCAAGACCTTCCACCAGGAAAAAGATTATAACTCACTGAAGGCTCAGACGATCATTACTATTTTTTTAGCAGTAAAGTATTTTTAATTGAGGTATGTACATTTTTAGACATAATGCTGTTGTGTACTTACTAGACTATAGCATAGTGTCAACATAACTTTTATATGCACTGGGAACCAAAAATTTGTATGATTCACTTTGTTGCAATACTTGCCTTACTGTGGCAGTCTGGAACCAAACCCACAATATCTCCAAGGTACACCTGCAAATGCCGGCAGTGGGCCAGGTATACATGCATATACATGCCTTATGTGAGGGGTGGGCACTGAGGTTAACTAGAAAGCATGAGCCTATTTTTGCCTTGTGGTAATAAGGGCCTCATATTGCCAAATTTTTCCATTTTTTTCAAAAGAAATAGGAAAGGAAATGCAGGCTTTTAAAATATGAAATCCCAATTTTCAATTGTTGGTTCAAAAAGATCTTAAATCTCAACTAGCCAAATAAAATGCATCTGGGGTCCGCACCCAGCTACCCTGTAGGATACTAGTTTAAAATATCTGGACTATAGTCTATATTGATGAGAGAAGTGGGGTGAAAGTTGGCATTCCCTTGCCATTAACTTCTAGCCTCCCAGTAGTCCAGGCTGCCTTAAATAAACACCAGACCATCATACAAAACATAGTTTTTATCTTATTTATTTATTTATGAGTTGGGGGTCTTGCTGCATTGCTCAGGTTGGAGTGCAGTGGCACAATCATAGTTCACTGAGGCCACAAACTGCTGTGCTCAAGTGATCCTCTCACCTCAGCCTCCTGAGTAGCTAGGACTACAGGTGTATGCCACCACATATGGCTAATTTTAATTTGTTTTTGAGAGATAGAGTCTTGCTATGTTGCTCAGGCTGCTCTTAAACTCCTGGCCTCAAGCAATCTTCCCACCTCGGCCTCTGAAAGTACTAGGATTATAGGAGTGAGCCACTATGCTCGACCAAAACACAGTTTTTAAATCAATTTATGTCTTGACTGAAATCTCTTAAAAATGCCAAAGGGTGGGATTTGGGTTCCATTCATAACACCAACATTTCTGAAGAATCCTCTTCTCTTGTCTCTTTCTCAAGTCCTCCTCATGACATCTGTGTAAGTCTCTTCTCACACTGCTATGAAGAACTGCCTGAGACTGGGTAATTTATAAAAGAAAGAGGTTTTAATTGACTCACAGTTCCACAGGGGTGGGAGGGCCTCAGGAAACTCACAGTCATGGCGGAAGGGGAAACAACCACATCCTTCTTCACATAGTGGCAGGAAGGAGAAGAGCCAAGCAAAGGGGAAAAGCCTTTCATAAACCCATCAGGTCTCATGAGAACTCAAGAACAGCATGGGGGTATGTGGAGGAAAAGTTAAATCTTAAATTTGAACTCAATTGAATGTGGACACAAACAATGGTCACCAAGTCCCAGAACAGGTTGCATGAGCCCCTTGAGGGTTCCTCCAGACGGTTTTGGAGAAATCTGTTCCTGTATGTTAGTTATTGAAAAACAACAAACAATCATAAAAACAAGTTGACCTTTTTGTGTTCCTTGAGTCCAGTCATGAAGGGCCCTCATGACTGGGCCTCATGCCAAATAAGTTGTTACAAAAAGAACTAGAGTCCCATACCACGCCGAAGCTTCATGAGACCTCTCTTCATCTGTGCATGGATGAGTGGTCAACTCTGGAGCCCAGGCTGTTGCTTCCCGGTCTGGTGATGAATCCTCTATAGTCTGGTAAGTGTAGTGGCTGACTCTGGAGCCCAGGCTGTTGCTTCTGGTCTGGTGATGAATCCTCCATCGTCTGGTGAGTGTGTGTGTGTGTATATATACAGTCTATGTTGATGGGGAGAAGTGGGGTGAAAGTTGGCATTCTCTTGCCATTAACTTCTAGCCTCCCAGTAGTCCAGGCTATATATATATATATATATATATGTATCTTCTCCCTTCTCCCCTTCCCATTGCAATTTGCTTATAGCATTTGCTTATTATATCTGCATTGCCATTTACATGGGATAAAGGTTGTTTACCCTTAAAGGTATCGCGTGTGTGTCTTTTCTTTTCCCTTTGCGCATCTCCCTCATAGAACAGGGTAACCGCCCCCATGATTCAATTGCCTACCACTGGGTCCCTCCCACAACACGTGGGAATTATAGGAACTACAATTCAAGATGAGATTTGGGTGGGGACACAGCCAAACCATATCAACAGCCCAGCAGCTACTTCAGTCCTCCTTAATTTATCTCTTGAATTCTCCCAAACCCAGCTCATCCCTGGCTTGTTTCTCTTATTCTCTCTCTCGCTTTCTGATCCATCCTGCCTTCCTTAGTATGTAACTCCCTGCCTTCTCTTAGGTAGACCCATCAACCCATCCTACCCATGGTACTGCACAATTCAGAATCCTTTCCCACATTTTCCCTTATTATGCACAAGAAATACTCCAGGGCCAGGTGCAATGGCTCACGCCTGTAATCCCAGCACTTGGGAAGGCTGAGGCAGGAGGATCACTTGAGCCCAAGAGTTCAAGGCTGTAGTTAGTGATGATGGTGCCACTGCACTCCAGCCTAGGCGACACAACAAGACACCATCTCAATTAAAAGAAAAAAAAAGAAAAAAGAAAAAGAAATACTCCAGAACTTGGCTAGTGAAGACTAATTCCTCCTTCACAGGAAGGAAGCGGGGGTAGGGGAAAATGATGCTGTAAATACTCTAAAATATGTATTTTTTCCTGTCCCATCAGCTATGCCATCTGGGATGGGGTGACGCCTGGATGAGATGTCATTTTAAAGGACATTTCTGGGACATGCTGGCATCAAGGCAAGTTTTCAGGTGGCTGCCATTTCCTTGTCATTTACCTTCTATGGACAGGACAGAGTCTCCACCCAAACCACCACCCTCCCACAAAAGCGAGAAGGAGAAGCCAGAAGGGAGAGAAATCAGACTTTTCCTGATTTGTCTAATAATAGAAAGTTGGCAGAGCACGTCACAGAATAGAAAGTATTTGACAAAAATAGCATCTGTTCAGCTTGGGACTCGAGCCGGAGCTGCATGGAAATTTAATTTATTCCTTCCTCGAGTATTCCCATTCGAGTATCACAGTTCTGTCTTCCTCATTAATGAGAGAAGTTCAAAACTTTGCTTCCTGTGACCAAAATGGCTTTCTTTCCCCAGGGCTGATGGCGGAGGAGGCGACGGCGCAGCTGAGCGAGCGGCCAGCAGGGGGCGCGGCCCCGCCGTCCTCACACCCACCCCGGACACGGAGACGCGGGGCGGGCGGGGCGCCCCTTACACAGCCTGCGAGGGGAGACCCGGGAGAAGGTTTTCCAAACAAGAGGCTTTGCTGACTCTAGGGACCTAAGAATAACCACTGTGTAGTATCACGACTGCCAGCGGCCTCAGTAAAAGTGGTAGACAGAGTCTTCCCTGTCGCTCAAGGAGCTCCCAGGGCTTTCTAGGCTTCCCGTTCTCCTCCTGTTTCCCAGGACCCACCAGAGTGCCCCCTGCAGGTCAGGACGGGAACCGACACCTGGCCTTTGTCAAAACGCATTCCAGCATTCCAGCGCCCAGTGAATTACTGTCCTCATACCTGTCACCTCTCCATCTCCAGCTCCTCCCAGCTCTGGCTCCTTAAAGTCCTGCTCTGGGCAAAGTGGCCTTAACAGGAAATCAAAGCTGAGCCAAACTAATAATAGTTTGGCTATTGATCAGGCAGCCCCTTTAGATCACCTGGTGTTTTGTTCAATTGCAGAAAAATACACATAACATAAAATTTTCCATTTTAAATGTACAGTTAGTTTAGTGGTGTTAAGTACATTCACATTCTTGTGCAACCATCCCCACCATCCATTTCTGGGGCTCTTTTCATCTTCCCAGGCTTAAACTGCACACTCATTAGACAAAAACTCCCCATTCCCCTTCCCCCAGACCTGGCAGCCACCATTCTGCTTTCTGCCTCTGAATTTGACTACTCTATGTACCTCTTATAAATGGGATCATATTGTATTTGTCCTTCTGTGGCTGGCTTGCTTCACTTAGCATAGTGTCCTCAAGGTTTACCCATGTTGTAGTGTGTGTCAGAACTGCCTTCCTTTTAGGGGTGAATAATATTCCACTGTACGTATATACCACATTTTATTTGCCCATTCATCTGTCAATGGACACCAGGATTGCTTTCACCTTTTTGGCCATTGTGAATAATGCTGCAATGATCATGGGTGTCCTTTTCGAGATTGTTTTGACCTGTTGGTATTTTAACAGGACTCTTTAGGAAGGTAATCCCAATGGAATAGTTCAAGGTCCGAAGAAAGCTGATGGGAACTATTTTAGGAAGAAACAGATTTAATGTCCCTTGCATCAGACCATATCACCTACATAGGGGGCTGCCCTAGGATATATGTTCTGATATCATGCATTTTGTATTTCCTCACTTAAAAGGATAAGAAGTTGTGCCCAGTGGAGGGAAAATGTTTCTGACTTAAACAACTTCTAAGCCACTTGGCTCTCGGAATCTTTGATAGCCGTAGATTGTCAGGCAGTGACAGTGGGAAGCCAGAGAGTGATGCAGACATGAGCAGGCTTTGGTGTCAGACCCGGCGAACATGTCTCCCGACATGAGCTTCAAATATCTTCGTGAGCGGACTCTTCGGGGTCCTTGCTGATTCAGCTTCTATCCTCCCCCCTATGCTTTCCTGTGCCTTCAGCTCTTAGTTTTTCCCCCATCAGCATTGCAATATGCTCAAGTAGTTAACAAAACAAATTAACACAGAGAAAGCACAACCCTCCCTTAAGCCCTGCCTCCCTTCAGTTCCCATCCTTCCTCTCTCTCTCCTGCTGTAGCCTGTAGCCTGTCTTCTTGAAGGAATCATCTTGCCACTTCCACATCCCCACTCCATTCACTCTTGAACCCGTTGCTTTCCTGGCACTGGATTCTGAGGGTTTCTGATGTGACATCTTGGTTCAAGCTTCTGATGGGAACTCAGCCCCCTGTTCAAGTCAAAAGCCCTGCATCCTGAGAAGTTCTGGCACCTTGCTTCAGACACAGTTCCTAGAATACCAGGATATATATATATATAAAATATATATATAAACACTTCCTCATCAAGAGAAGGCCTAACAAGAACGTTTGTAAATCATCTTTCCTGCCAATGGAATATAGAGGTTAGGGGACCAACTGTATCATCATCCACAGCTTGCTATGAACCCCAGCTCTGCCAGTTGCTAGCTGGGTGACTTTGAGCAAGTTACTTAAGTTCTCTGCGCCTTCTTACCCTGCCTCTAACATGACGATCACCCCAGCACCTACCTCATAGGCCTATTAGGATAAATAAATAATGCATGTCAAGAGCTGAGCACAGGGCATGGCTCACAGGAAGCATTTCATAAGGGTTAACTCATGACTACTTTTTATTGGCATAATACTTAAAGGTTGACCTTAGTAATTAAGTCTATCTTGATTTTCATGCCTGTAAAATTTGAATGAACAAATGTGGTAAGACTAAAGGGTTTACTGCAAATTTTCTAGGGAATAATTGGTTCCCTAAGTGATCGGAAACACTTACTAAGGATAACATGAGGAACGACAGGGAGAAACATCACATAGGGCTAATGAAAAGGCAGAATCTCTGAATGGAGATGAACACTCCTAGATATTGTGAGATAAAACAAAAAGTGGGAGAGTGTGATTGAACTTGTGCATCAGTGATTAGCATTGGATAGGATTAGCATGCATAAACACAGACTTTTTGGAAAACAGCCCCTTGAAAAGCTATCAGAACTAAAATATGATAATAGTCAACACAGTCTGGCCACCAGATGAGGTATTCTGCTGCTTGATAAATTTTATAAAACTGCAGACCTTATTTTAAACTATGCGGAACTATTCCAAGAACTGATTGCAGAGTACATGAATAGGTATGTGAGTCTGATAAAATAGCTGAAATAAGGACAGGATTGGAAGGACATTGAAGTAAAATTGGCACGTGTTGTTCCACATCTAAAGGCTGGAAGCCATTTGGGCAGAGGCAGAATCTGGGCTCAGAGTCTAGCCCTGCAGGACCCAGTGTGGCAGCTGCGTGTCTCTGGAGCACTGGAGAGGAGGCTACTGCAAATTAAGATCTGCTGTAAAGGTAAGATACACACAAATTACAAAAACAAGAATGTAAAATATATCAGAGATTTTTAAAATATTGATTACATACTAAAAAACATTAGCACAGTAACTCACACGTACTAAGCACTCAGGATATGTAGTCTATTTTTTCTGTTGTTGTTTAAACCCAAAGAGCTGAGAGTTTATTATATGTCAGTATCCTAGGCAAGATAATACTTGAAAATACCCTCACAGTCTGCCAAATGGAAGAGGAAAATATTCCCACTTTTTAGAGTGGTGGTTCTCAAATGGGAGAATTTTGTCTCCCAGGGCCATCTGGTGTTGTCTGAGACACATTTAACTATCAAAACCTGGGGGAAGTGGCTGCTACTGGCATCAAGTACATAGAGGCCAGGGATTCTGCTAAAATCCTACAATGTACAGGACAAACTACCCCCACAACAAAGAATTGCCAGGTTAAAATATCAATCGGGCCCTGGTTGAGACATCCTGAATTAGTGGCTCTTGATCACTTACAGATGTGACTGATTAATAATCAAGCTCAGCAAGTGTGTGGTAGAAGGAGAATTACAAATGTTATCCAAAGAGGCATCTCCTGGCCAGCTGCATTGGCGTCACCCAGAATTTACTAGAAGAGTAAATTCTCAGGCCTACCCTAGTCCTACTGAGTCAGATCTCTGGGGGTGAAGCCCCTATATCTACATTTTAACAAGCCTTCCAGGTGATTCTAATACAAGCCAAACTCTGAGAAGCGCCGCTCCACTGCCGCTGTGTCCTAGTTACCAACTCCTGCTCATTCCGGGCCGAGTAGTAGGTGGCAGTGAATTGCAGAACAGTATTTTGACGGCTGCTAAATGCTGAGGAGGGGCTGGCTTGCACCAGATTGGTTGGTGACGGAGCTGGTGGCAATTGCTCCAGTGTTCTTGCACTAGCCCACAGTTCATGATGCCAGCTTTCTCATTTCAGGAAAGTTCAGGGAACAAATCCAAACATGGTTCAAAGTCATTCTAAGATCTCTTCTTAGTCACATGGTGTTTCCAAGGCTTTGAAATTGTTTACTTCTAACTCATGTTTTCAAAGGTGTATCCTTTAACAGAGAATTCTGTGAGTATCTGGGTTTGGACTATTCTGCTAAGACACCTTCCCACCCTATAAAATCCCAAAGTCATGAGTACAAATCATTTCTGCCGTCCTTGGACACCTTTTGGGCCAAGTATTTGACCCATCTCACGCTGAATGGACCCTTGGCCCTTCCTCTACAATGGACCAGATCTGGTGAATGGTGAACATCCTGTTTCCATGGATCTTTTGTCAGGCAGATAAAATTCAATGTTTGGCAAACTTTGTTAAGGCTGAGAGTGAGGTCACTGCAGTTCAGGTTATTTTCTATTTGGGCCACAAGAGGACACCCTCCACTCAGCCACGAGCATCTATAGTCTCCGTAAAGCTCCGAAGTGGGTTGAGTGACGTGCTGGATTATGAAGAGGGGACAGTCACCTGCTAGAGAGGGAGGGTATGTCACTTTCCTTCTGTAGAGTGGTGGGATGACGTGGCTTTGGATCAGACCTCAGTCCTGAACTCTAGAGCTGGGTTGCTCGAAGTGTGGCTCCCCGACCAACCATATCCGCATCAACTGGGAAGTTGTTAGAAAAGCACATTCTGGGGTCCTAGCCCAGACCTGCTGAATCTGAAGCTCTGGGGGTGGAGCCCAGCAATCTCCGGTTTAACAAGACCCCTCCCCTCCCAGGTGATTTCCATGTGAGCTCTCACTCGAGAACTGCTATTCTCTCCTCCAGAGCATCTTCCTAGTTATTCTCTGGGATGCAAAACTATGGCGGTATCTGATCTCATCACACTTCTGCCAGGAGGTGAAATCAAAGAGCCTACATTCTTGATGCTCAATGTCTTCTTCAGGTCATTTGCCTGAGGACACCTGGGGATACTGAGGTCAGTCATTCTGCATGAACATGTGCAGTCCCTGGGCTCAGCCCTGGGCCGAAGGCTCTGAGGGATGTAAAGGGCACTAAATAACAATAATTTGTCAGCCCTCACAGAGCTTCCAGTCCTCCGTAAAATGCAGGGTTGCCGCCTAGAAACAGACCAAAGGGGGCACACGACGTGGTTCTGACAGCATGGGTAAATACAAGGAAGCTGGGAGCCATGCAATGCTGCACAAGTCCCCTCCCCGGCTTCATCTCCCATTCCTTCCCACCCAGCTGCTGTTGCAGGGCCCCCTGCCTTCTTTTTCACTCTCAACAGCACACCCTCAGTTTGCCCTTGTTTTCACTTCCTTTTCCCCTTACCTCCCATACCTCTTTTCCAATCTCTCCCCATCCCGTTCTGGTTTTGTTGTAAATCACAAAATTTCAGGAACAGGCCCAGCAAGGACAGAAGTCCCAGGGAGCAGGGGAAAAGGAGAGAAACTGCATAGGTAAGAACAGGCTTCTTTTCAGAGTAAAGACTAAGAAGACACAGCCATACTGTAATAGTAGTTACCCTTGTTGGAAGGGCAGTGTAAGCCTGGAAAAGGGAGACCACCCGTGGGCTAGGGAGTGGGGAAGAAGCTCATTAGGGTGTCTGGACACGAGCTAAACCTTCACAGGGCAGGGGGACTTGGGAAAGCAGAGGGGACGGAGAGGCCATGCCAGCCCCATAGCAGGGAGGAGCTGGGGTGGAGGGGGGCCGGGGGCAGCCTGGTGGAGAGGGAGGATGGATGGGGAGTCATAGGAAGTGAGGCAAGATGGGCTCCCAGATGGAGGAGGGAGCAGTTAAAGTATGAGTTTTATGATAGATGTACCAAAGAGGTATGATAGGTTCTGAGCAGAGGAAAACTGTGTATATTGTTATTGTGAAGACACCTTCTCTTCCTGAGTTCACAAACTCAAATGCCTATAGCATGAAGCAGGCCAGGTAAGAAGCTAGAGGGCCTGGAGGGGTCACGTGAGCTGGAGAGCATGTGTCCACCCTGAAGTGGGCAGTGATACACAAATCCCGACAATTATTACCAGGGGCAAGTAGAAACTCAGAGTTGCCAAGTCATCCAGTTTTTCGACAGAAATCGGATCTCTGGACTTCTTTCTCATAATGTAAAGTTTCTTCATTTTTAAATAGGCAGCTCATTGAAAAATTTAAAAAATCTGTACACCTTTGGGTGGTAACTTCTGACCTGCATTTTTAAAAATTGGACCTGAGGGTTTGTACCATACTCTCAATCTAAAATATTATGACCATTGTTTCTTTTTAGTTTCCTCGCTCACCCCTTTCTAGCAAATCCATTTATTATGAACAAAAAATATAACATCCAAGCATGAACAATGTACTGTTTTCAACACTGCACACGAATTATCTCATCCTCACACAACTGTGTAAGATTATCTACTCCGACTCTATAGATGAGAGAACTGAGGTACAGAGAGGGAAAACAACTTGCTCCAAATCTCACTAGTTTTAAGTTGGGGAGCCAAGACTCAAGGCCAGGTGGTCAGACTACAGGATCATGAGTTCAGCCTGTGTGTTATATCCTTCCCTATATTCTTTGGTGACCACATTTCAGTTGTGTTTTTCCCTCTTCCAAGTATGAGTGACATTTGTGAGGTTGTATTTTCCTTCTTGTGTTAAAATATTAGGTTCGCTGTCTTTATTGCCTGTGCCCTGGTGCCTGAGACCTGTGAGTCAGCTGTGCTCAGTCTAGCAAGCATCCATTGAGGACCCGCCGTGCGCCATGCCTCGTGCTGGTGCCAGCTGTCCAATTTCATGAGACTCCATTTTAATAAAGGATACTGACAGATAGAAACCAAAAATTTCAACCTAATATGGGATGTTATGCTGAGACAAAGGCATCTTTGGTATGCACTGCGATCACATAATGGAGTCACAAATGTGGAGGAGGGTGGGTCAGGGAAAACTTCCTGGGAGAAACGTCCTGAGTGCTAAGTCTCAAAGAACTCTGAGGAACACCAGGTTCAAGAGGCCAGGCATTAGAAGTCAGAGGGGTGCAGGGAAGGTCAGCAGAGTGGCGACAAGGCAGGAGGAAGGAGCCTGGGATGGTAGGGTTGAGCCTACCTGAGACAGCTGATGGATAGGAGGAAGGGACCAGTCAGAGGGGCTGGGGAATCATGACCTGCATTGTGTGTGTTGATTCAGTGTCTACACGCTCAGTGTCAGGCCATGGGGAAGACCCCACAGAGAGGGTAAGGCTTGTTGTTCAAGTAGATTGATGAGAGGCTCTACCCATCATTAGTTGTGGGGCCTTAGGCAGGCTGCTTTGCCTCTGGGAAGCCGGGTTTCCTCACCTGTGAAATGAACTCGAACTTATTCAGCTTAGTGAGTACTGAATAAGAAGATGCTGGTGCCAAGTCTAGCACGATGCCTGACCCCAGCAATCATTCAGACAGTGTTTGCAATTACTATCATTTCTGACACTTAGTAAATGTTTATTGAAGGAGTGAAAGGGAGCAATGGCTTAGGTGACCCCAGCGGCACCCAATGCAGTTGGGAGATCAGATCATCAGCTAAGCTTAAGCCTGGCCCATGATTTCCACTTGTCTTATGAGGACTGGGAAATAAGGTTTACATTAGTTTGAGGGAGACTTCAGCTTTAACATAAGCTCCAAGTGACGTCGTCATCCAGTCCACTGGAGAAGCAGCCTGCCTCAACAGGCAAGTCTGACCACAGAGACTGCAGCTGAATCAGCCGTAACTCCGAGCTGAGGCTGATAATTTTCTGAGGCTTGTCTGCATGCCTGTGAATCTTGCGTTCCTGTAGGTTACATCATTCTGTCCAGGTGCAGACAGTCCTGCTGATGGGACACTCCCCGGCAGCTGCAGCAACCTGGCACCTGTCATGGAGGAGTCCATCTGGTGGTGATATGCAGCCACTCAGGACTCATGCCAGCCACGCCAGCTCCTGGATGACGGGCAGATACGGTTGCGGCTGCCTTGCTTAATCCCAAATAGCACAGAGCGGGACAGTCTTCCAGCCAGGTGGGTAGCTCCAGGAGGCCACATTCACCTTGGAGATTCCTACCACACTCAGGAAAAGAAAGAAAAGCTGCGTACAGTTCTTACTATCATGCTTGTCATTTCTGTAGTCCTTTTTGTTTAAGGATCTCAGCTGCTGGGGCACGTGCAAGTTTTCCTGCAGTTTCTGTGCCAGCAACAATGTGCCTTGATTTTCAGGCAGTTATAAGTGGCCAGAGAGAAAGGGGACCTTAAAAGTGTAAGCCTGGCTTATTTTTTCTGGAATGAGATTTCTGTAGCAGTGGGTCCCAAACTCAGCTGTGTGCTGGGTTTTTCTGGGGGAGTATGACACACACAGGGCTGCCAATTCTGAATCAGTAGGTGTGTGGCCAGCCCCAAACACCTGCATTATTAACCAGTTCACGGGGTGGTCCCCTGACCGGCTGCCTCCAATCCCCTGAGGCACTTGTTAAAAATGCAGGTCCCTTGGCCATACCCCAGACCCACTATATAGACAGCTCTGTCTAGGGTGCGGATGGATGGAGTTTCACTATTGTCACCCAGGCTGGAGTGCAATGGCATGTTCTTGGCTCACCACAACCTCTGCCTTCAGGTTCAAGCGATTCTCCTACCTCAGCCTCCAGAGTAGCTGGGATTTCAGGTGCCTGCCACCACGCCTGGCTAATTTTTTTGTATTTTTAGTAGAAACGGGGTTTCACCACATTGGCCAGGCTGGTCTCGAACTCCTGACCTCGTGATCCACCCGCCTTGGCCTCCCAAAATGTTGAGATTACAGGCGTGAGCCACTGCACCTGGCCACCGGCTTCCTTTTTAACAGGTGACTTTTACCACAGGTCCCTCAGTGGCTCTTGAACACAGTCAAGTTTTAGAGCTGCTGCCGTACGTGATTCTGACGCACTGTATTTGACTACTACTCCAGAACAATTATGCTTGAATTTCTGTCTGCAGATCCTAGATTTTTTTTCTCTGACTCAACTAGACTGTCCTCAGCAGCGGAGAGAAGTGTTGTTGGCCAACATAACACAAAAGAGGCAAAGAAAGTAGAAAAGTGATGTAATCTGAAGCCATGTGGAGTCTGAGGCCAAGAAATTGTGATGGAAAAACACCAGGGATCCTCACCTTGACTATAACCCAGCTTTGAGAGTTGAAACAGAGTGTGTGAAGACGCTGCACAGTTCTTTGGCGAACGGGCTAGTTGGAGTTAGCAACCTCCTTGGAGAAGCTTCTGCCACTGCTTGTAGGTTTGCTTGGCTTTTGTACTTTTTTTTTTTTTTTTGAGACAGAGTCTTGCTCTGTCACACAGGCTGGAGTGCAGTGGTGCCATCTCAGCTCACTGCAACCTCTGCCTCCCAGGTTCAAGCGATCCTCCAGCCTCAGCCTCCCAAGTAGCTATGACTACAGGTATGCACCACTATGCCCAGCTAATTTTTGTATTTTTAGTAGAGACAGGGTTTTGCCATGTTGGCCAGGCTGGTCTCGAACTCCTGGCCTCAAGTGATCCGCCTGCCTTGGCCTCCCAAAGTGCTGGGATTACAGGCGTGAGCCACTGTGCCTGGCTGGCTTTTGTATTCTTCTGGGCAGTCTTGGGGCAGGGACTGTGTGAGCAGAGAGTTTGGAAACTTGGATCCCAAAGGTCAGAGGCAGGATCTGACCTCCAAGGGAGAGGAGAGGCACAGTCTGCAGATCTGGGAAGTGTTTCAGGACAGGCTTTGCTGCCAGTCCCCAGGAGCCTTCCTTCCCTGTGGGGAGCCAGTACAGAGGCATTCTCCAGGAACCCAGCTGGCCAGACAATGCGACTCTGTTCCTGAGTTTGCTGGCACCCAGGCGGTTAACCCAGAAGCTGCCTCTGTGCCCTTTAGGGCAGGCAAGTTTTAAAGCTCTCCTTTCAACTTCGGCCCAACAACATCTCACAGGGTAAGAAGATGCACTTTCCTCCCACAAGGCACTGTTTTTCAGTATTCTTTGACCATAAGGCCCTCAAGAGGGTATCTTTTCTTCTTTTCTTCCTCTGCAGCTGATGATCCCTGGGAGAATTTTTTTTTCTTTTCTTTTTTTTTTAAAGATAGGGTCTTTCTCTGTCACCTGGACTGGAGTGCAGTGCAGTGGCTCAGGCATCGCTTACTGTAGCCTTGAATTCCTGGGTTCAAGCAATCCTCTCACCTCAGTCCCCTAAGCAGCTGGGATTACAAGCAAAAGCCACCATACTCGGCCCCTGGGAGAATTTCTACATCTTCAGAAGAATTCTCCCAGGAACTCTTGAGATGAGAATAACCCATGTCCACTCAGCATTGTGAGCCAGGAACATGCAAAGTGTCTTTCTCCTACTCCATGGTGGCCAGAAATCAAACAGCCATTCCAGAAGGCCAGACACTGGAGACATTTAAAAAAAATTGTTTTAAAATTTATTTTATTATATTCCATATCATGTCAAAATTTAAGACAGCTTTAGGCCGGAGGGCGCACGCCTGTGATCCCAGCACTTTGGGAGGCTGAGATGGGTGGATTGCTTGAGCCTAGGAGTTCGAGACCAGCCTGGACAACATGGCAAAACCTCGCCTCTATAAAAAGCAAAAAAATTAGCCAGGCGTGGTGGCACGTGCCTATAGACTCAGCTACCTGAGAAGCTGAGGTGGGGTGGAAGGCTCGCTTGAGCCCAGGAGGTCAAGGCTGTAGTGAGCTGTGGTCATGCCACTGCACTCCAGCCTTGGTGACAGAGTGAGACCCTGTCTCCAAAGACAGCTTTAAAATTGCATACAGTATATCTCAAAAACAGGAATAACAACAAAGAGAAATAAAGGAAGGGGAACCAATGAAATTAGGTAGAGGTTGATGCATGAACTCCTGGCACACTTACTAAAGACAGCACACAGATTTGTGTTTTTTGTTTGTTTGTTTGTTTTGAGACAGAGTCTCGCTCTGTCATCCAGCCTAGAGTGCAGTGACGTGATCTCAGCTCACTGCAACTTCTGCCTCCTGGGTTCAAGTGATTCTCCTGCCTCAGCCTCCCATGTAGCTGAGACTACAGGCATGTGGCACCACGCCCAGCTAGTTTTTGTATTTTTAATAGAGACAGAGTTTCGCCATGTTGTCCAGGCTGGCCTCGAACTCTTGACCTCAGGTGATCTGCGTGCCTCAGCCTCCCAAAGTGCTAGGATTACAGGTGTGAGCCACCACACTCAGCTGGTTCTAAGCTTTTTAGCAAGGAAGAAGTGGTCAGGCTTAAAGATAACCCAAATGACATCAATTCCTTTACCCTTTCCTTTATTATTTTTTAAATCTATCATTTTTTGAGCTTCTACTATGTGCCAGGCACTGTCCGAGGCACGGAGGATACAGCCACAGTCAAAATGAAGCCCCTGTCTCCGTGTAGCTGACTCTCCAAGTGGGAGAAGGAAACAACATGCAAGTAAACAATGCCATACATGATAATCATATGTCAGGCAGTGCTAAGTGCTAAATGAAAATGACCACAGCATGCCCAAGGATGGAAAGTGACTGGGAAGAGGTGTGGCCAGTTTAGACAGGGGCACTATGGAAGCCCCCCAGGGACTGGCATTTGGGCAGCAACCTAAAGATGGAGGCGGGGAGCTGCACTGATGTGTGGGAGAAGAGTGTCAGGCAGAGGATAGTGTGTGCAAAAGCCACAGAGCGTGAGAGTCATGGGTGTCTGTGGAACTCCCAAAAGACAGCGTGGCCCAAGCACAGTAAAAGGGGAGGCCCGGAAGGGGTAGGAAGTTCACAGCACCCTGGGGATTTGTGCAACATGGCGGCCCTGGGGAGAAGATGAGGTCAGGAGGAGAATGCAACTCTCCAGGCCATGGCCTTAGGGCAGGGAGGCAATATGATTTCAAGAGACCACTCTGGCCACTGTGTAGAAAACAGGGTGTCAGCAGGGGCGGGGCATTAGTTTGCTGGGGCTGCCATAATAAAATGCCACTGGCTGAGTGGCTTCAACAACAAAGTTATTTTCTTACAGTTGTGGAGGCCAGACGTTCAAGTAAGATCAAGAGGTTGGCAGGTTACTTTCTGCTGAAGTCTCTTTCCTTGGCTGGCTGCCGCCATCTTCTCACTATGTCCTCACAGGGTCTCTCTGTGTGCACACATCCCTGGTGTCTGGGTGTCCAAATTTCCACCTCTTATGAGGACATCAGTCAGATTGGATTAGGACCCACCCTAATGACTCATTTTAACTTAATCACATCTTCAAAGCCCTTATCCCCCAATACAGTCCCATTCTGAGCTACTGAGGGTTAAAGCTTCAACACATGAATTGGAGGGGACACAGTTCGACCTGTAACAGGGCAATGACAGAGTCAGGGAGACCAGTTACGAGACTAATGCCGTGATCCAGGCAAGAGATGATGGTAGCTTGGACCAGAGTGATAGGTGTGAAAGTGTGAGAAGTGGTCAGATTCTGCAAATATCTTACAGGTGGGATAGGATTCACTGATAGAGTGGATATAGAGTGTGAAGAAGGAGGGGAGACAAGGATGGCTCCAGTTTTTTTTTTTTTTTTTTTGTCATAAGCAACTGGAAGCATGGAGTTGACATTTATTGAGATGGGAAAACTATGAGAGGAGCAAATTTGGAGGGGATGCTGAGATCAAGGAGTTCAGGTTGGGAACTCCTTGCTAAGTTTGACGTACCTGTTAGGCATCCAGGTGGAAATACCAAATAGCCAGGAGGAGATAACCAACATTCAGTTTAGGAGAGAGGTCAGGGTTGGCTGACATCCTTATTTTTTTCTCATTCCTATCGTTTCTTTTTTTAATATAGAAATTTTGTTGAGAAATAATTCACATACCATAAAGTTTTCTTTCTAAAATGTACAGAGTGGTAGGTTTCAGTATAGTCACAGGATGGATGGTGCAACAATCACCACTATCTAATTTCAGAACATTTCATCACCCCCAAAAAGGAATCCCATACCCATTAGTCATTCCCCAGTCCTCTCTCCCCTTAAGCCCTTGAGACCATGAAATTGCTTTCTCCCCTACTGATTTGCCTATTATGAACATTTTATAAAAATGGAATCATAAAATATGTGGCCTTTTGTTTCTGGCTTCTTTCACTGTGCATAATGTTTTCAAGGTACACTTATGAGTATCAGTACTTCATTCCTTTTTATCGCTGAATAATATTCTATTGTATAGATTAGCCATGTTTAGTTTGTCCATTCATCAGTCAATGGGCATTTGGGTTGTTTCCACTTTGGGCTGTTATGAATAATGTTGCTATGCACATTCATGTATAAGTTTTTGTGTGAACATGTGTTTTCAGTTCTCTTGGGTATACTTAGAAGCGGAATGCTGAGTCATAGGATAACTTTATTTTTAACATTTTCAGGAACTGCCAAACTGTTTTCTAAAACAGCTGTACATTTTACATTCTCACCAGGAATGTATGAAACTTCCAATTTCTCCAGATATTCAGCAATCCTTGTTATTGTCTGTCTTTTTTTATTATAGCCATCCTAGTGAGGGTGAAGTGGTATATCATTGTGATTTTGATTTGCATTTCTCTGATGACTAATGATATTGAATATTTTTCATGTGCTTATCGGCCACTTTTATATCTGCTTTGGAAAAAATGTCTATTCAAATTTGTTGCCTATTTTTTTCACTGGGCTGCTTATCTTTTTATTGTTGAACTGAGAAGTTCTTTATATACTCTGGGTATAAGTCCCTGTCTGATAAATGACTCACAAATATTTTGTCCTATTCTGTGGATTTTCTTTTCCGTTTCTTAATTGTCCTTGGAAGCATAAGAATTTTTCATTTTGATGACCCGACATACAAATTTGAGAGTCATCAGCATATAAATGTTATTTTAAGCCACAAGACTCCACAAGATCCACTAGAAAGTTAGCTTAATAAGGAATAGAAGTGGGCCAGGAGCAGTGGCTCACGTCTGTAATCTCAACCTTTGGGAGGCTGAGGTGGGTGGATCATTTGAGGTCAGGAGTTTGAGACCAGCCTGGCCAACATGGTGAAACCGCACCTCTACTAAAAATACAAAAATTAGCCGGATGTGGTGGTGGATGCCTGTAGTCCCAGCTACTTGGGAGGCTGAGGCAGGAGAATCGCTTGAAACAAGGAGGTGGAGGTTGCAGTGAGCCAAGATCATACCACTGTACTCCAGCCTGGGCAACAGAGCAAGACTCTGTCTCAAAAAAAAAAAAAAAAAAAAGAAAAGAAAAAAAAAAAAGGAATAGAAGTGTTCAAGGACTGAATCCAAGAATGCCCACCATCCAGAGATCCAAGACATGAAAAGAAACCAACTAAGAGGACTGAGGACTCCACTCTCACTTCCTCTTTTCTCTGAGTTTTGGAGTGCCCATTCCTTTCCAGAGTAGCAACAGAAAATTTAAAACTCATGTTTGTTTTTTAGGAATTGCAATTCCAACCTTCTCTTTCAATTCTCACCTTCAAGGCCATGCAGGTTCCAAGGGCTTTGCCCGTTCTGATGAGGAGTGCTAGCATGTCAATTCAGGCCCCAAGATGGCATTGAAACCACCAGAGATTTATTGGATTTCCTGGCCTTGAAAGATAAGGGGGAAAGGGAGCAGCAGTGGTCAGGAAGAGCCTTCAGACTGCATTGTAGCTTTGATGTCTCCAAAAGGAGAGGGAGAAGAAAGGAGGGCTGGGTAGGAAGAGCTTCAGGCTGTAGAGCAGTTCTGAGAACATCTTGTCAAGCCCAACTGAGGCCCCAGCACAAAGCTTGCCCACAAAGTTGTCCATGCTGGCCAGAAATTGCTTGGCTCCAGTACTTCTGCCAAACTATCATTGGCTGGGAACAGCTTGGGGAGAATGCTGCCCTAGCATGAACACTGAGGTCGATCTCAAAGATACTGAATCTGGAGATCGTCTGCTAACTGTAATCCTTCCAGCAGGTTCTTTCTTGAAGCAAGACCTGAGTGCTGCATTCCTATGGCTTCTACAGTCCATCTCTAGTCCTCACAGACCTGCTTCTCCATATAAACTCAGGAAGCAGTTCCTCTGGGGTTTTCATGAGTTTCTCTTCCTGGTGGGGAAATTAGAAGGAGATGAAAACTGACTACAGCTTCTATAGCTTCAGTAGATGCAGCTTCTCAGCGCTGCTAGCCTCCCTCTTGCTAGCCATTTAAAATTCCCTTCACCCTGTTATCACCCCTGCAGGTCTTTATGGCTTACCTGGTGATGTGACGTAAACCCTCATTCTTGAGGGGCCTGAGTCTCAGCCTTCTCAACTGGGGTTGCTGTACCTATCTACATGTCACCTGGGTTCCACATGCATGCCCTCATACTTCCATTGTGTACAGGCAGCCCTATATGCTTTTGCTGATCAGGATCAATTACCTCTGCCAAGATGGCAACTCCTTTTCTACTGTCTCCTAGACACACAGAGTCCAAAGTTCCCTGGCAGCAGCCATAGCTTGTAGTTCAGTGGGACCCTTGCTGTGCCATCTGGCAAGAGTGCATCCTCTCTGAGAACCATGACCTCCAACCCTGCAGAGCCTAGATTTGCGGGGACAGGAAATACCAAGTCTCTCAATGGGTCATTAGGAGTAGTGGTAAGTGGGGACACTCCTGCTTCCATTCCTTGGTTTCCTGATCAATGTATTCATCCTACTGGGGACACAGTGACATTGAGATCTCTGATTTAATGCCTATGACAGATCCTGATGCATAGCACCCATCCTTCAGCTGCCTGTAGAAAGCGATTTCCACACACTGCAAGGCCCACTGCATCTAGATGGTGTGCTTCTGGGTGATATGACCAGTGGATCCCATGTTAATGGGCCCACATCTTCACTTCTTTTGCTGTGAAGGGATCCCTGTGAAGGGAGCTGGTTTTGTTGGATCAAGTCATAAGCTGGGTGAGCCCAGCAGCACCACATTGTAAGATGGAAATGATACATTTGGAATCAAGCCACATGAATAGGTAGTCCAGACCCCAGGTCACCTGTCACAGTTGCACAAGTGTTTCTCCCCCAACTGGTACCTATGCCATGGATCTCAGGGCTGGTCTATGTTGTTTCCAAGTTGAACATTCAAAGGTAGCAGTAGCTAGATCAGCCACGGTAGGTGGGGATCCACGTTGTTTGGCCCATACATGTATGGGCACCCTCTCTGCTACCAAGGCCACTCCATGCCTGTGCCCACCATGCACATGACATCAGCCTGCTGAATTACTTGTCTACTTGGTTGTTGAGTACCTCTTCCATGGTGGATGCTTTCTGGCAGGCATTAAAATGTGATACAAAAATCCTCACATTGTACCCATTCCCATATATGTCTGCCCCAGACCTCCTTGTCTCCCAGACCCCTAATCTGATAAGCAGGCCATTGGCCTCTGCCCATAAATCTCTATAATCTCACCTCAAATCACACAAAGTAGGTGAGCACATGCACCGCTTTCTGCTCCATCCATTGGGAAGATTTTCCATCTCCATCCACTGTGTTTCAAGACGACTCCTGAATGTAGCTGGAGTGCAGCTGCCATACCCTTTTGCGTTTCACCTGTCTAACAACCCAAGCCATTCATAAATCAAGCTAGGGCTTCTTTCTCCTACTCCAGCCCATGGCACACATTTACCTGTGTAACAAACCTGAACATCCTGCACAAGTACCCTTGAACTTAAAAGTTGGGTAATAAAAAGAACTCCCAACATGGCATAGGTACCATTTGGGGGAGAAACACTTGTGCAACTGTGACAGGTTACCTGGGGTCTGGACTACTGTTCATGCAGCTTGATTATAAATGTATCATTTCCATCTTACAATGTGGTGCTGCTGGGCTCACCCAGCTTATGACTTGATCCAACAAAACCAGCTCATAATAGGCAGTTTCAGATACACGATCACTTTGTACCCGATGGCCAAGTGATCTATCTCTGCTAGGGCCCAGGAACACATTATGGGTTGTTTCTCCAGTGGCAGATACTTGTCTGCTGTGGGTGGCATGGCCTTGCTCTGGAATCCCGGGACTTCAACATGAGTCTTTCACTGGGGCTTACAGCAATGTTTCTTTTATCTTAGAGGGGATATTCCGTTAAGCCCCTGAACACTGGACCCCTACAAACTTCACTAAAGTGGCAGGTCCCTGAATCTTCACAGCATCCATCTCGCATGCTGAGGGTACACTTGTCTCACCTAGGCTTCCAGTGTTTAGCCACCTCTTGCTCATCCTGTTGGAACAGCATGACACCATCAATCAGCGTAATGCATTGGTGTGATGTTCTGTGGGGTGTCCGGTTAGTTCAGGTCTTTAGGACTGTATCATGACAGAGGGCAGACAGTTAAGAGAGCGCAGAGGCAAAATTATAAATAAATGTTGCCAGTTTCATGATAAAGTGAATTGTTTCGGATCCTCTTTTCTAATCAGAATAGAAAATAACACATTTACTGAATCAATGGCCACATATCTTATATGTACTTTAGGGTTTATTAATCCCCTCTAGCAGAAATCCCACCTCTAGCACAGCAGCTATGATAAGGGCTATGACTTGGTTGAGCTTGCAGTAGTCTGCAGTCATTCTCCAGGATCCATCTGTTCCCTGCAGGGTCCTGACTGGCAAATTAAATAAAGATATGAGAGGGACCATCAGCAATGCATCCCTTAGGTTTTTAATGGTGATGCTAATTGTCTCCATCCTTCTACGACATAGTGTTTTTTATTTACTCTCTTAGCCAGGAAGGAGCAGGTAGCTTCAGAGGATTCCATTTGACCGTCTCTACTACCATCATTCTTACCTTACAGGCTGAGGAGCCAATGTGGATGCCATACCAACTGCTAAGCTTATCAATCCCAGTTTCACACCCAGGGACTGGGGAAATGATCATATCATGGTTTAACAGATCCAGGAGACCTTTCATCAACTAGATTTTAGCCATGAGTACATTCATATCCTAATATTTGTAAGCCCCCTCTTTAACAGGGGGACTGTGCTCATCCTTTGGGTCTCTGGGCATCAACGTCACTTCAGATCTATCTAGAAGTGTTTTAAATATCTGGGTATCCCCTTTTCTTAGTGTACAATAACCTAAGTAAATATTCTAGTATATACCTCCCATAGCCTTTCCAGATCCTTTCTTTTAAGGACTTATTCACCCCTTCAGTCAACTGGTTCTGGATCTGAAAACTGACACTGGTTCAGGAACTGAGTAAGAGTCCAGATTTATTTATTTATTTATTGAGATAGAGTGTTGCTCTGTCGCCCAGGCTGGAGTGCAGTCGCAGGATCTTGGCTCACTGCAACCTCCGCCTCCTGGGTTCAAGTGATTCTCCTGCCTCAGCCTCCCGAGTAGCTGGGATTATGGGTGCATGCCACCATGCCCGGCTAATTTTTTATATTTTTAGTAGAGATAGGATTTAGCCATGTTGGCCAGGCCAGTCTTGAACTCCTGACCTCAGGTGATCCGTCCACCTCGGTCTCCCAAAGTGCTGGGATTACAGGCGTGAGCCACCGCGCCGGGCCCCATGACTTCTTATTGGGGTAATTTCTCTCAGTCTCCTGCTCCTTCACTCTTGGTTTTTTTGGGGATTGGGGGAATTATAAAGGTTAAACATCACCTTGTAGCCTGCCCATCTATCTTGCTCCTAGGAGTGCCACGCTCTACCAGTCACTGCCACAACTCCATGAAGCTCTTTTAGCTGCCCCTTCAAACTTGCCAGTCATTATGGTAAAAGCTACCAGAGGTGGCTTCTGATGCTTAATGTACCTGGCCTCTGTTACTTGAGAATGAGGAGACATCCCTGTGGATACTAACCAGCCCAGCCCTGTGACCACCTCTCTGGCCTGGAGAGGAGAACTACCACTGGACTTCTTCATGGTGATGGTACCCCTGATAGCCTTGGTTGATGGTGTGTGCTCTGAGGCCTCTCATAGAACATGATCCTCTGGCCTCACATAATGTATCCATTCCAGCTTTCTCACTTCCTTCACCTTCTTTATTTCTTTCTCTACTATCTTTCAGGGGCAAATCAGGCATTTCTATGTTGTTCAGCATGGACCATTACTTTCTCTGAGCTTCTAGGAGCTATTGAATTTGTTGTTGATTGCTGTGCTAAGTTATTGTTTTCCATAACTTAGTGGCTTAAAACAATAAACATACATTATCTCAGAGTTTCTGTGGGTCAGATTGGGAGTGGTTTAGCTGGATGGTTCTGGCCCAGGGACTCATGAGGTTGTAGTCAAGGTGTCAGTCAAGGCATCATCTGAAGCTCTGATTGGGGCTGTAGGGTCTACTTCCAATAAGGCACGCTCACATGGCTGGCAGTTGGTGCTGGTTGTCAGCTGGGATGCCTCAGTTCTGCATGTGGCCTCCCAACCTCCAGGACCTCTCTTCTCCATGTGGCTTCTCCAGAAAGGTGGCCTGGACTTCTTTACTTGGTGGCTGGGCTGAATAAAGAGGCTAAAGAGAAAGGGAGCATACACCTAAAATTTCAACGAATGTAATCATGGAAATGACATCCTGTCACTTCGGCTGTATTCTGGTTATTAGAAATGAATCCACAAGTTCAGCCCACATTCAGTGGGAAGGGATTAAACAAGGGCATGAATATGAGGAAGTGAGGTCATTGAGACCATTATGTTTGAGGCTGCCTACCATAGCTACCTAGCAGCAAGTTTGCCCCCAACTCTGGGGATCTTTAACCAGGTGTTAAATCCTATGGCCCAAGAAAGTGCCCCAAAGTCAATGAATTCTTGCTTATTCAGTCCTATGTTATTACTCCTTGATCAAGAACTCTCAAATCTAACCCTTGAGATCCTTCCCTTTCTCCTCTTGGTTCATGCTAGCTCATTCTTATCAATCATTGTATAGTCTCTTCTCTCCCTTATCAGGCTCAGCACATCCTGAAATGTAATCCTAGGTATTGGAAAGTGAAGGCAGTTCCTGAGGGACCAGAGAACCTGTTCGTTGTAGGGGAGAGGTCTCTTTAGCATCAGTCAGCATGGGGAAATACTAACTTGGGTTACCTCTGCAATCTCTAAGGTGCAGAACCACCTTATGGGGGTGTGGATGAGGCGGTTCATCCCCTTGGATATTACTAATAAGAAGCCCAGAGCATCCATTTAGATGTCCCCATATGGGAGGGGCCAGGTTTTCCAATTAGGATCTTGACTTTAGTAAAACAGACTAGTCTAGGCTGAGCATTTGAATGCCTTTGGAACTCTACACCTCTAACAATCAAGTCCTGCAGCTGTTTCTCAGCTCTGTTAGCCCTTCCACTACAGGAAATAAGGGCCTCTTGGCAAACTTCCAAATAAGCCCTCTGGTTTTCACACTTAGCCTTTAACTGTTTGTATAACTGTTTGTTAAAGAACCTCAGTTTCAGCCGGTGGAGGTGGCTCACACCTGTAATCCCAGCACTTTGGGAGGCCGAGGCAGGCAGATCATGAGGTCAGGAGATTGAGACCATGCTGGCCAACACGGTGAAACCCCACCTCTACTAAAAATACAAAAATTAGCTGGGCATGGTGGCACATGCCTATAGTCCCACCTACTCAGGAGGCTGAGGCACGAGAATTGCTTGAACCCAGGAGGCAGAGCTTGCAGTCAGCAGAGATCGCGCCACTGCACTCCAGCTTGGCGACAGAGTGAGACTCTGTCTCAAAAAACAAAACAGAACAAAACAAAAACAAAAACCTCCCTCTGGTGGGCTTCAAGAAAATTTAGCAAAAAACAGCTAACTCTTCTGTCCCTGTAGACACTGCCTCCCTGAATATCTTTCAAGTGCCTGATTTGTCCCACCTGCAAGACTGTTCCCTTCCACCAGTATGTGTCCCCAGGCCACCACCAGCACAGCTTCAGCAATTAGGCTGCCACCTTGTGCCAGGGACTCTCTGTGTCCCACAGTCTACTTAGGATGGTGTCCTCTTTGCCTCCCTAGTAGTGAGTGAGGCAGTTCCCAAGCCCTATTATTCTGTCTGTTTTCTCCAACCATTCCTGTGCTAGTTGGGGTCCTCTAAGAAACAGATGCCAAGGGTGATGATGTGCAAGAGATTTATCTGCAGAAAGGAGAAGGAGCAAGATTAGACAGGGAGAACCTTCAGACTGCTCTGCAGAACTGGTGTCTGGTTAAGGAGGCTGAGAAGAGGATTCATTAGGAAGAATTTCAGACTCTGGTGCAGTTCTAAGAAAGTTTCAGCCAAGCTAATGGAGAGTGCTCAAGCCATGGTTAGAGGGGCCTGCACTAGAACCCCACCATGTTTAGTCATTGGCTGGGAGCAGCTCTAGGAAGAAGAGCCTGGGCATAAACAACGTGGCAGGTCCAGAGTGGCTATCAGTCAACTACACACCCCACCCCTCCCCAGCTCCTTAGGGGAGGATATCTGAACAGACTTTTCTTGGTCTTCCAGTGTGCAAGTGCCCAACTGCTGAGAACTCCAACTTGCCTGCTCACTGAGCCTGGTGAGAATGTGCAAATATCCTGAGTCACCAATCGTCTGAGTCTGAGGCCCCCTCTGTCCTGGAAGTGCAGCCAAATACCCCTTCTGGACCTCCCCTTACATGCCCCACACTGGCCCTGGGCACGGGCCTGGTCTCAGGAATGAAAACTGATAGGGCATGGAATTGTGGCGAGGCAGGCAGAGAGAGGGTGGGGCATATAGCGCACTTTTAGTGAGCCTCATCTAAGATTTACTGGTCAGACTTGAAAAATCTGAGACACTGAAGATCCCAACAGCCAAATGGGTTCCTCAGGGTTAAGTCCCAAGCAAGAGACTTACATTGTAATTTGAGGGGATCACAGCTGTGTTCCTGCCCTGTCTTTGTAGCCTCAACTTCCACCCTCGGAGTCCTTCCTTTATCTAGAACACAATCTTCTCTAGACTCCTATTTTTAAATGCTGTTCCTTACCCCCCTCCCAATCCTGCCCTCACTTCTCAAGAATGAGATGATGAAATTGCAAATCCTCCCATATGAACTCATTTTCCTGGTCCTTTCCTCAATCCCAGGAATAACCCTGGGTAGGAGGAATGCACCAGGGGGTGCTTACAAGGGGAAGAGCAGATGGGAAGGCAAGCGATCTACTGCAAAATAGGCTGCTCTTCCCCACCAGGAGGGAGCAGTTGATTACACATTTTTTTCTGTGTGGTATTTGGCCGTGTTACCTGTTAGTACTCTAGGAAGAGATCTTTGTGTCTTTGAGGTAGGAAAACAACACTTAATGTCATGCAATGGGTAGACCAAGAAATGGATAAAATCAGGCAATGTATGTGTCCCCTTGCTGCCTCCAGCAGGTGCTGGGGAGAGGGGAGGACATCAGAGTTGGCTTAGCCTACCTGCATGCTTTTGTCTTGAACCTCTTGAGGGTGAAAACGATCCCAGTTCCAAACTGGAGGGGAGCAATACACCCTTTTCTCACCCTGAAGCTTTGTGGGACAGAACATTGTGCTCAACCTGGAGAGCAGACGGCTGTGATTGTTCTCTTTGCGGGCAGGCAGCCCTTGCTTGTTTCCAGCTACAGGACAAAGCTGATGCAGAAAGAGCTAGTCTGGGGATTGGCTTTTGACCAGGAGTTCTTCACAAACATTACAGGCAGAGTGGGGAAGAGTAGAGGTACTGGTCTCAAGGGGATTGGCCTCCAAGGTCTCCAAAGTGGAGCCCCCCACTACTGCCTCTCACCCTGTGTGGACCTGGAGATCTAGTAATCAAGCATCTCTGGGCCTCAGCTGCCAACTCTGATAGATGATAGATAGATAGATAGATAGATAGCACCTCTCTCATAGCATTGTTTTAAGATTTAAGGTAAGTTGTGGAGTGCCCAGTCCAGGCCTGGCATTCTAAGTTCTTATCAATGAAAGCTGCTATAAGTGTAGTATTCCTGGGCTGGGTATTGAGCAGCAGATGTGTACTCTTTCCCAAGCTCAAAGGTGTCTGAAATGTCCCATGACTTCATTACTTTTAAAAAATGATATGAAGTCCAACTCCCAGCCCCTGTTCTATCAGGCTTCAGGAAACTCCATCTCAGTTATTATTCCAAACCCTCTACCCTCCAGGTTTCCCAGGCTGCCCAGACACTGGGGGCTCCACTATAGTTGACTCAGGGGACTAGTGCATGGGCCTTGTCCAGGCTCACCTTGTCAGGTGAGCACCTGAAACCTGAACTCCTGTGCCTCTCAGGGTGCAGGACTCTCATACCTGGCTCCCATGCCTGGTGTCTGCCTTCCTTAGCCCACCTTGAAGCTCTCTGTTCCTCCTCCATTTGCAACTCCCCAGATCCCACATGACCTCAGGGACCTACAAGGAGGTACCTCTAGGACCCATCGTTCACCAACCAGCAGATCTCCCACTGCTTGAAGAAATCCTGTTCCTCCTCTTCTCAACCAAACACAGTAAGGCCCCGCATGCTCCAATCCCCGGGGCCCCAAGCATCTGCTCCTTAGCTTGGTAAGATCTTCACGAAAGAGAACGACAAGCTGGCTTCAGACAACTTCTGCTTTTAGCTCTGAATCACAAACTCCCCCAAGGCAGGAAGGTGCTGGGGTGGGAGTAGTAAGAGTGAAATATACATTTATTTATTTACTTATTTATTCAAACATCTCTTCTATGTGGCAGGTACCATTCTAGTTCCTGAGGTTCATTAGTGAATAAGTTCTCTCTCTCTAGAGGCTCACTTCCTAGCAGGGGGAGTCAGGTGATAAGTGTATAAACATACAAGGCAATTTTGCCTAAAGTGCTATAAAGAGAAGTTTTAAAAAGTAATCCAGGAGAGAATGGGGTGGGAGAATTAACATTTGGTTGGGTGGTTGAGGGCGGTCTCTTTAAGGAGGTGATGTCTGACTGGAGACTCCGCTGCTAGGAAACCAGCCATGCAGATATCTGGGCAGGAATGTCCAGGCGGAGGCATCAGCCCCCACAGTGGGAATGAGCTTGGCCTGTTCTGGAGTCATGAGCAAGGTGGTGGTGCAAGATGAGGCCAGAGAAGTCGCTGGAGGCCAGACCATGACCTTTAATTTGTTAGGATTTTATTTTAAATCCACTAGGAAGCCCACAGGATTTGAAGCAGAGTGGTAACATAATCTGATACTTTTTTTCTTTTTCTTTTTTTTTTGAGACTTCCTCACTCTGTCACCCAGGCTGGAGTGCAGTGGTGTGATCTTGGCTCACTGAAGCCTCAACCTCCCAGGCTCAAGCCATTCTCCCACCTCGGGCCTCCTGAGTAGCTGGGACTAGAAGCATGCGCTACCACGCGCTGCTAATTTTTGTAGTTTTTGTAGAGATGGGGTTTAGCCGTGTTGCACAGGTTGGTCTTGAACTCCTGGGCTCAAGCTATCCTCTTGCCTTGGCCTCCTACAGTGCTAGGATTAGAGGCATGAACCACCGTGCCCCAACCAATATGGTTTTTTTTTTTTAATATCAATAGGTTTTCGGGGAACGGTGATGTCTGGTTATATAAGTCAGTTCTTTAGTGGTGATTTGTGAGATTTTGATGCACCCATCACCCGAGCAGTATACACTGAACCCAATTTGTAGTCTTTTATCCCTCACCCCTCTCCCACCCTTTCCCCTGAGTCCCCAAAGTCCACTGTATCATTCTTATGCCTTTGCATCCTTATAGCTTAGCTCCTACTTATGAGTAAGAACATATGATGTTTGGTTTCCCACTCCTGAGGTACTTCACTTAGAATAATGGTCTCCAATTCCATCCAGGTTGCTGTGAATGCCATTATTTTGTTCCTTTTTATGGCTGAGTAGTATTTGATGGTGTGTGTATACCACAATTTCTTTATCCACTAGTTGATTGATGGGCATTTGGGCTGGTTCCATATTTTTGCAATTGCAAATTGTGCTGCCATAAACATGTGTGTGCAAGTATCTTTTCTGTATAATGACTACTTTTCCTCTGGGTAGATACCCAGTAGTGGGATTGCTGGATTAAATGGTAGCTCTACTTTGAGTTCTTTAAGGAATCTCCACACTGTTTTCCATAGTGGTTGTACTAATTTACATTCCCACCAGCAGTGTAAAAGTGTTCCCTGTTCACTGCATCCACGCCAATGTCTATTATTTTTTGAGTTTTTGACTTTGGCCATTCTTGCAGAGATAAGGTGCTGATATGTATTTTTTTTAAAGGTAACTTCGGCTGGTAGGCAGAGAATGGTTTGTGCAGGGGCAAAAGTGGAAGCAGGAGACATTTGAGAAGCCTCACCATAGCACAGGGGAGACCGTGGCGCCTGTACTACAGTGGGAACAATGCCATTATCCCACCACAGTATACCACCATGGATGTTATTATTTTAATAGTCACACTACTAGATTACCAGCAAAAGCAGTATGGCCTCCTTTATCACTTCTAGTGGGCATTTTAATTACATTCTTTCTTATTTCTCTTTTTATTTAGGAATGAACATATGCAGTTTCCTACTAAGTTATTTTAAATCTTATGCTCTGTCACCATAAAATTAAATTGTATTTCTGAGAAGTATATTCTTATGATGAGTTCTTTATCTTTCACGTTTTCCATTCCCATTTGGTGTTTCAGAACCTCATGGTTAGCCAGCTAGTTCTTCTCCTTATGATGGTTAATTTTACGGGTCAACTTGACTAGGCTAAGGGATGCCCAAATCGCTGGTAAAACATTATTTCTGTGTGTCTGTGAAGGTGTTTCTGGAAGAGACAAGCATTTGAATCAGTAGACTGAGTAAAACAAACTGCCCTCCCCAATGTGGGCAGGAACCATCCAGTCTGTTGAGGGTGTGGATAGAACAAAAAATCAGAGGAAGGGCTAATTTTCTCTCTCTCCTCTTGAACTGGGATATCCATCATCTCCTGTCCTCAGACATTAGAGCTCCTGGTTCTTGAGCCTTCAAAATCCAGGACTTATACCAGCAGCACCTACACCTCCCTACCTCCCTTCCTATGCCCTAACCCCAACATAGACCTTTGGCCTTGGACAGGGAGTTACACTATGAGCTCACGTGTTTCTCAGGCCTGCGGACCAGACTGAATTACACCACCAACTTTCCTGGTCCTGCAGTTTACAGACTGCTTATCATAGAACCTCTCACCCTCCATAATCCCCATCGTGAGCCAATTCCCAACGTAAATCTCCTTTCTATCTCTATGAATCCTTTTTGTTCTGTTTCTCTGGAGAACCCTGACTAACATCCCCTTCCTCTTTCTTCTTTTATCTTCTAGTGAGGATTGGATTTGGTCAACTTCTGTCTTCATTTTTGAGCCAATTCCTCTTCATAACCTTTGCTGTTCTTCACAAAGAAGGCCATCAAAGGCTAAATAAAGATTTCTATCATAAAAATCAGTCATATTTAGTCATAATCATGTGTATCTTAAGCACTTACCATGTGTTAGGCACCAAGCTAAAAATTTGTCTCATTTAATTCTCAAAATGAAATGGATATTTCTATTGTCCCATTTTACAGAAGAAGAAAAGCTCTGGGAAACTAAGCACATTTCCTAAGATCTTATGCTAGAGTGAGTGGCAGAGCCAGCTTATAGGGCCAAGTGTCTGATTCCGAGGTACACTCTTGATTAGCCCCTCATCTATCATTGGTCCAGTGGATGGTTTTTCCAGGCTCGACTAACCCAGTTTGAAAACAGAAGGACATGGAGCTATGTGAGCATAGACCATAGTTGCATTCTTTGCACCTACGGGAAGTAAACAACATGCCAATCCAAGTTCTAATGCAAATAAGACCCTATTTGTTTTCTGAGTCAATCCTTCAGGCATTATCTGTAACAGGTCTGTGGCTCCTCTGGTAA
This sequence comes from Pongo abelii, assembly GCF_028885655.2. NCBI lineage: Eukaryota > Metazoa > Chordata > Mammalia > Primates > Hominidae > Pongo > Pongo abelii. The sequence continues at coordinate 151,109,282 of NC_071989.2, forward strand.
GACTGGGCCTTGATTGAATGTGATGTTGCTGTCAGTCTAGATTTGTGCTTACATATGTGACTGGTCCCCAGATGCCATACAACACTTAAATGCAGCCCAGTAATGGTTCCTGACCACCGCACCTCCACTCCAAGAACACATAGCTGATGCAGCTGCTGAGCTATTTCCTAGCCTAATTACTTTCTTTATTTTCATGCCTGGCCATTGTTAATGACATTTGGCCATCACGCACACAGTAAATAGAATTAGGATGTATTGGAAAAATATGACTTCTGTATAGAAAGTTGAGAATCCAGAAATTGCCATCTGGATTTTATGTCTTCTTGCACAATAAGACAGCCTCTCAAGGCAGCACATTTTGGGAGTAGCTTGGCAACATTCGGCAGCAGCTTGATTCCTCTTTCTTTATCCTGCCTGCTCCCAGATGCTGAGTCCTGCTCTGCAGCTTGAGTGGAGCAGGAGATGGGTCCGTGGAGTAAAAACCTAAGGCTGTGTCTTCCTTGTTCTCTGGCTCTGATCACTGCCAGTCCGGCACAGTTCTGTCTATGCTCATGCTGCCATGCTGCTGCTTTTCCCTCTGAAGTTTTAATGAAATTGTCCTAGTAAGTCTGACCCTCATATTCTGCATAGAGCACCCTTTATTGTTTCATGTATTTTTGAAGGCTAGTAGAGCTTCCTAAGGAAGGCAGGTCAGGAGATGGTAAACCAAAGCTCTCACTAAATGCTAGCCATTACTACTACTGCTACTGGTAAAAACCTCAATGTGGGGTTCGTCCTTTCTTTGCCTCTTACGTCCTTCTTGATGCCTAGAAGAGTGCTGGGTACACAATAGATATTCCTTCATAGATACTTGGTGGCCTGGCTTTATGCTTCCATTTCACTACCTATAAAATATCCATCAGTGTTTTCCAAGCTTCTGTCATTTCCCCATTACCTTTGCATATTGATTACTATCTGTACAATTAATTTTTCGGTATACTTTTTATTTTATTTTATTTTTTAGACAAAGTCTCACTTTTTCACCCAGGCTGGAGTGCAGTGGCACCATCTCAGCTCACTGCAACCTCCGCCTCCAAGGTTCAAGTGATTCTCCTGCTTCTGCCTCCTGAGTAGCTAGGATTACAGGCATACGCCACCACACCCAGCTAATTTTTGTATTTTTAGTAGAGTCGGGGTTTCACTATATTGGCCAGGCTGGTCTTGAACTCCTGATCTCAAGTGGTCCGCCCACCTTGGCTGGGAATCCCAAAGTGCTGGGATTACAGGTGTGAGCTGCCGTGCCCAGCCTTTCTTCAATATACTTTAAATCAATTGATGCTCTTTTAAAAAATTGATTCCTTTTGTAATCTATATATTTCATCACTACCACAAGTTGGAAACCAGCACCTTGTGCATTAGGTGGAAGGGAATGTTGAAACTTAATTTTTAACTATTAAAAAAAATGTGTCCTTGTATTATCTAAAAACGTCTATGTTCCCTGTGAAATAGGACATTGAAGTCTGAGCTTTGCTTGAAGGGGGCGGTGGTCAGGACTGTCAGCGCGCATCAGACCTTAGTGCTTCATTGTGCTCTGGACACGTCTAATTGCTGGTATCTGCATCTCTGTGCATGAGGGATTTTCTGGGAACCATGGAAGGCCCCTCTGCCCTGGCCTGTAGGCTGCCAGGGAATTAACACCCTAAGAGTAGCTGATGGCTGATGGGAATTGGTGGATAAGTACCCTAGCTCCCCATGCCTATTGTGGGATACTATTCCCCAGAGTGTCCCTGTGGGGTTAGACTCTTGTCACTTACTGTAGTAGCTGGCTGAATAACACATCCTTTTTTGGCTGTCTTCCTTTCCTCTTTCACCTCCCCAACCCATAAGCTGTGTCCCTACACTTCCCAAATGAAAGGCTTGCACTTGAATCATGGTTTCCAGGTCTGCTTCTGCTTCTGGGAGAGTCCAAACCAAGTCAGGGGCTGCTTGCAAATCAGGGGTCAGTGGTCATTGTTATACTCACCAGCTAAAGTTTGCATGATGTGTGCTTTGTACAACTGTGCGTTGACTATACCAATTTATCAAATGATAAGTGGGAACAGGTGCAATCACACTTTGACAAATATTTCATTCAGGTGACATTTTCCCCACAAAAGAAATGATTTGAAAATATTTTTCCAGAAAAAATTTTTAAAACAAAATCTAAATAGTTTCCAATAGTAATGGCTCTTTCCAACACACACAAGTAAATATGAGCTATTTTTTATTTGGATAATGTTTTGTTTGGATAATGTCCTCCAGTGAAAGAAAGTCAATATGCTTCAAGCCTGGGAGATATTAAGCTGAAAGCTTGGTTATAAATGCAAATAAAGCTGGGTGCAGTGGCTCATGCCTATAATCTCAACACTTTGGGAGGCCAAGGTGGGCAGATCGCCTGAGCCCAGGCATTCAAGACCAGCTTGGGCAATATGGCAAAACCCCATCTCTACAAAATAATAATAATAATAATACTTAATAATAATAATTTAAAAAATTGACTGAACATGGTGGCACATGCTCATAGTCCCAGCCACTTAGGAAGCTGAGGTGGGAGGATTCCTTGAGTCCAGGAGTTCGAGGCTACAGTGAGCTATGATTGCACCACTACACTCCAGCCTGTGTCACAGAGTGAGACTCTGTGTTTAAAAAAAAAAGAAGAAAAGAAAGGAGAATGGGTCCTGGATAGGCAGCTAACAACTCTGTCACAGAATAAGGGTCAAGGAAAATTCTTTTGAGGAAGTGACATCTAAGCTACGACTTAAAAATAAAGAAGAGTTACCTATGCTACCAGTGGGAGAGGCATTCCAGGAAGAGGGAAGAGCAATACATGAAGGAGGGAAAGGAGGGGAGGAGAAGAGAGTGCAGCTTCCCAGTTGTGCATCCCATACTAAGCAGCATGAGATGATTCTGGCCCCTTCCTGGCTTCCCATAGAGAGGCACAAGGACTGCTGTCAAATAATAAAAGAGCAGGAATATTAAGTGACTGTTCTCAGAAAGAGAAGATTATGTATCACTGTTTCTCTATGACTCATCCCTTCCCACATATCTTCAATTTTGAGCATTTAGTCCTTTTTCCACTGGAAGTATGAAATGGTGGTCCCTCTTCCTGCCAAACTCCTCATCAGCTTTGTTTTGGACATTGGCAAAAAGAAATCCTGTTTCCTGTCTTTTGTTTCCTGGCTGTAGCCTCTGGTTCCACCCCCTTCTTGGTCTCACAGTGTCTATTTCCGCCTCAGGCCCCAGAGTTTCTAACAAACCCGTAGATCAGTTTTCTCTTCCATAGTTACTAGTTACACAGAATTATCAAAGAGGAAAATAACTTTTCTTCACCCCAGGGATTTTTTCTCCTTGGATCACTTTGTTTAGTTTTTTTCTTAGGTTAAGTTCCCAGGCTCTCCTCTGCAAAGGCAGGAAGAAATTAGCAGGTGTCGGGGGCCCGATTCTCCCCGGGAACATACTGGAGCTGTACTGGTGTCAGACCAGAAATGATGTAATCAAGTCACTGGCAACAGAATGAAGACAAGGAAAACTCCAGGGTTTATATCTTGGGTGTGGAGATTGAGATATAATACTATGGCCAGGAGGGGGAGTAAAGTGGGCCTCCTTGCAAAGAACAGTTTTTGAGTTTGCATAATTTTTCCCGCTTCTAGGCTGGTTGACCTTAAGCAAGTTACTTGACCACTTTAAGGTTTGGTTTTTTGATCTGTAAAAAAGGAAATGACAGTACCTACCGATGATGTATCTATCCACTTGACTGGGCTAAGGCATACCCAAATAGCTGGCAGAACATTATTTCTGGGTGTGTCTGTTAGGATATTTCTGGAAGAGATCAGCATTTACATCAGTAGACTGAGGCAAGAAGATTCACCCTCATCAATGTGGGCAGGCATCGTCCAATCTGAATAGAACGACAGGGCAGAGGAAGGGTGAATTTGCTCTCTGCTGAAACTGGGACATCCATCTTCTCCTGCCTTTGTACATTAATGCTCTTGATTCTCAGGCTTTTGGACTCTGAGACTGACACCAGAAAGCCTCTTCACCCTCCAGCTTCTCTGGCCTTGGGCCTCACACTCTGAGTTACACTATGAGCTCCTGCTCCCGTTTCTCAGGCCTTTAAACTCAGACTGAATTATAGCACCAGCTTTCCTGGTTCTCCAGCTTGCAGACATCATACTGTAGAACTTCTCATCCTCCGTAACTGCGTGAGCCAATTCTATAATAAATCTCCTCATGTATCTCTATATATATCCTATTGGGTCTGTTTCTCTGGAGAACTCTAATAATATACTACCTAATCAAATTGTTGTGAGGATTAAATAAAATGATACATGTCATAGTGCCAAATAGCAAGCCCGCAACAAATGGCCATTATCTTTATTACTAGTGGGATTTAGATCATGTGTTTCTTACTAAAATAATAAATAATATTTATTGTTCATTTCAGTTATGAAAAGAAAATATTTGGAAGATCACTGATTCCTTCATGGAGAGGCTGGCTTGGGAATAGATGACGTGTCAAAGATTGGCATCAACCTTGAGTGCTTCTTCTATGTGGACTTGAGATACAGATAAAAAAAGAAAAAAAAAAAAACCTCCCTAGAGTGAGGGCTACTTGGGATACATGCTATATCCCAAGGAGTTCTCAGTTTGAGGTCAGCCCCAGCTCTACAACTCACCAGGAGAGTGCGTGAGGATAAGGGAGAGACAGCCTGCTATGGTTCTCTTCAGGGTGACAATGACACCTGTTGACAGATGAGAATTCCAGCCAGGAACACAGATTTAGGAATCATGTTTCTCACTCTCATGATGACATAGAAGAGATGCCTCTGAATCTTTCTGCCAGTGTGTTAAAGCTATTCTGATATTGACTGTAGTTCTGAGCTTTGTCTCTATCCCACTAAACCACTAACTTCTGGAAATTAATTGTAGACCAAGATGAGAGGACTCTGTGTGTGGCTCCGTGAGTATGTCTGTTATACATGTCAACTGCATTTATATATATTCTATATCTGTTAGGAAAGGCTAGGCTATGCTGCAGAAATGAATAGCCCTAAAATCTCAGTGGCTTACGATGACATAAAGTTATTTTGCTCACGCTGCATGCCCAGATCAATACCAGCTGTCCCTGGCAAAGAGAAGGGGGATACAGAAAGTTGTATTCTGATTCTTATAAACTACTGCCCATATTCCGATAGCTCAAACAGATCCTTAGCCACACCTAACATTAGGAAAGAGTTCTCTCATCAGTGTTAGAATTTTTCTAATTCAAATGGATCTACCTGTAGTCAGTGGGATCTAACTGATGTCTTGAACCTTTGAAATTATCTGGCTTGAAACTGTGGAGTACTGACCAGTGATCTAGTGAAAACAAGACAGGATGGGGATTTTAAAATGCCTGCTAAGAATCTCTTTTAAGAAAGGAGTGATGTTTCATCTGCTCGCTATGTTCAAAATCAAACCTGTTTCATGCTTTATATTTAAGTCTTAAAATAGATACAGAAAGTTTGGACAATAGAACAGTCAAGATGCAGTAGCAAGGCTGATTTTTAAAATAAACGGTTAAAATAATCTTTGTAAGAATAATAGAATTATAGTATTTTGAATTTTTCCAAGGCAGAGATCAGGACAGATGTTTCATTCGTATGTCTGTATCACTTCATTGCCTTAGTTCAGATTAATTTTGCTTACAATTTGGAAGTTGATAAAGTAATCCACTTAGTTGAAGGATGACTTCACATCACACCTGCCAGTTAAAACACCAGGAACACACTGGACTTTTCAACTGTTTTGAATGAAATGTGCAAGTGAAGCCAGCAGAAATATCACTGTAAGTCACTATTTACTGACTGCCTCGCATGTGCCGGCACTGGTTTAAGCACATTAAACACATAATCATTTACCATCTTCCCAGCAAGAGACAAGGCTGCTAAGGCTTTGAGAGCTACCATGTTCTGCTCAAGGTCACATGGCTGACACATGTCAAAGCCAAAGCCTAATCTCAGGTTTATCTGAATCCAAAGGTCAAATTCAGAACTAAATAGCAGTGAATGAATGAGACTGACTCCACTGAGGGAACCTCACAGATTTGGAGGAAGATTTTGACTGTATATGTGCTTATTTGACTGTTTTCCATTCGAGGAACTGAGACATGAAAAGAGTTCACTCAAGGATATGTTGTGAGTCTTATGTCAACCAAAAATTATCTCTAGTTATTCTCTCCGAAAATGATAAAATAACATTATGTTCCCAGTCCTTGATGGAGAGCTTGATACCTGGATTTGAGCTCTCTGAGAGCTTACTGGCCCTGGAAAAAGTATGACTGGTACTTGAGCCTTTTAGCTTATACTTCCCAATCAGATTTTTTGAAACTTCTGTTCCTCATAAACTCAAGCCAAAGCATGACTATGCATAGAAGATGCAACAGCTCTTCAGGAAGGGAAATCGCTGCCCAGGATTCCAAGTTTGAAATCATCCAATGCTATTTAAAGGCTTGGCCAAACTTCAAAGTTGGTTGAATTCACTAGGGGTAACCTGGAATTTCTGTTTCCCAGAAAGGGATTTCTTGACATTTTCTCCTAACCTTGTGATGGTCCCTTATTCTGAGGACCCTACAGGATATTCATTGATTCTATAAGGATTTTTTGAGAACCTCCTCTGTGCTAGGCATGTGCTGGTAATATTGTGGTGGACAGAACATAGTGTTTGCCCTAAAGGAGCTTATAGTCTAGTCAGGAATATAGAACGTGACATGGGCAATGAGTTCAGTTGTCATTTTTTTTTGAGCTACAATGCCACATTTAATATTCTTTCCAGTGATGCCTTGGACTAAGCAGGTACTTTCAATTTAAGGCAATGGGTCACAGTGTAAGGAAGACTTGGGGACATATAGGGGCACACAGGTAATAAGTGATTGGTCATGTTGCACATTAGCCCTATTACTTAACCTCACTGAGCTTCCAGTTTCCCCTCTGTAAAATGGGGATAATAATACTGGCTTTGAAGGGCACTGTAAGGATTAAATGAGGTAATACGTGTCAAACATCTATCATTGTGCCTGGTTCACAGGAAGTGCTCATAACTGTTAACACAGCCAATAAAAGTGAGCAATAGTGAGGATGTCAGTAACAATAAGAAAGAGTAAAAACTGTAACCATGAGATGGGGGTAGAAATCAAATACAGGCTGATGAGAGAAAAGGGTTCAATCACTAAAGCTATTTTCTCTGCAATAGTCACTCCTTAAAATGTGTATTTGGATGCAATTTCCAGCCTTTACAAAAATACATAAAGAGTCAACTTTCTATTAAATTTCTATGTAAAGGGCAGATATAGCTGAATGGGAGCTGGTTTAAACTGAGCCCAAACTTTTTTCCCTTTTCTTTTTTCTCTTGTCCTTTCCTTCCCTGGGTCCAGAACAATAAGCTTTGTTTAGAGGAAGAGTATTTACCCAAGGCCTGTTTCCACTTAAGATATTTCAGCAGGACAGTGAATAACCTCTTATCCTATTGAGAAATTTTCACTGTCTGGAATTACTGGAACAAAGATGTCATTATTAAAACAAACTTTTGACCTTCTATAGAACGGTCACTTTAGCTACAAGATAATCATTCACAATGGCTTTATAAGAATGGAAGCTATGACATCATTATTATATACAACACTCTATCAAAGATCTTTATTGTGAGAATCAGTTAGAATTCTTTGGTGGCAAGCAACAGAACTAACTCTGGCTCACTTAAGCAAAAGAAACAATTTATTCCAAGGCTATCAGGGTTGCTTACAGATCTGAGGGAAAGGCTGAAAAACCAGGTTTCTGAGAGCACAGGAACCAGGGCAACAGCTTAGGAAGCAGAAACTAACAGATTTTTGGGGTCACCCATACCAGATGAATCAACTTCATTTATTTTGTCTCTGCTTCGGCTCTCTCAGTATTTAATTTCCTGGGAGAGAAAATCTGGTTGGCCAAACTTGGGTCTTGGGCCCAGGGGGCAGCCAGGGGGCAGCAGAGCACCTTGACTGACAGTCCTACAAAGCCTTCCTACAGTGAGTGAGGGGCAAGTAGTTCCTCGAGGAAACTGAGGCATGGCCACCCGAAGTGGGACTAGATCATGGGAAGGTATCAATACTTTCATACTACAGCAAGCTTCTAGGGCAGAGAAGTCATGGAGGAATCATCACTTTACTTAAAGGGACAACTGAGGAACTGAATTAAAGTGGTTTGCCCAGGAGCCACAGGTAGTGGCAGAAAGGAAATGTGCTGACGCCTACCAGCCAAATGGGAATTTCCCTTATTCCATCCAGTCGGCTAAAGCAGTGGTTCAGAGACTTGGCAGTGCATCAGAATTACCTGTGGAGCTTGTTAAAAATAGAGAAGCTAGGTTTGGCACAGGGCTGGGGCATCTGTATTTTTAATAAGCTTCTTGTCTGATTCTGCTTACAACCAACTTGGAGGCCCACTACGTCATCAAATTTCCATAGGATCTGATATAGGAAAATAACATTGCAGAAATAAAAATGGGATAAGGTATGATACAGTTTGAATATTTGTCTCCACCAAATCTCATGTTGAAATGTGATCCCCCAATGTTGGAGGTACGGCCTAATGGGAAGTGTTTGGGTCACGGAGGCAAATCCCTCATGAATGGCTTGGTGCCCTCCTTGCCATAATGAGTGAGTTCTCACTCTATTAGTTCATGCGAGAGCTGGTTGTTTAAAACACCTGGTGCCTCTCCTCCATCTCGCCTGCTTCTTCTCTCACCATATGACTCATCATCTCTCCTTTCACCTTCCTCCATGAGTAAAAGCTTCCTAAAGTCCTGACCAGAAACAAATGCTGGTGCCATGCTTTTTGTACAGCCTTCAGAACCATGAGCCACATAAACTTTTCTTTATAAAGTACCCAGTCTTGGGTATTCCTTTATAGCAATGCAAAATGGATGAATGCAGTAATTTTAGGGGAAAGGTTTGGGTTTGTCGATAACATTTTCTGAGGTCCAATTTGTGTTAGCTGACTCCATGGTTTGGGGTTTGAGGGAGCGTGAGGACAGGGAGAGGTCTTTCCCTATTTGTGACAAGCCTGCACCAAGTGGATCAGGCAGGTTAGGCTGTTTCCTAGAAAGCATCTACCGTTGAGCATACTAAGCATTGAGCATATTAAGCATTGAGAAAGGAGCAAGGCTGGGACCCCTCTAGGGTAGTCCTGACTATCTACGGTATTAAAGGGGGAGGATCAGATTATACAGGTAGGGTACCCACGTGCCAAGATCTAGAATACAAAAAAGGGTTGGGAAATAGGCCTGAGCTGGCACAAACAGGAAAAGGATCTGTTACCTTTATCTTGTTTCATCACAGCTGATGAAGACAGGTTAATGCTAAGTCTCTTAACCAACCTGGAGGATGGAGAAGAAGGGAGAGTGCTATTCTTCTTCTAGGAAGCTGCATTCCTCCACTCTTTACCTGGGTACTCCTATCCACCCTTCAGGTCCTTGCTTAAATATTACCTCCTCAGAGAGGCCTTCCTAACGCCCTCATCTCCCAACTCAATCTAAACTAGGGCCCTTGCTGTTCTCTCTGTGGTCATCTGGTCTTTCCCAGAGCCAGATTCATGGACATGCAATATGTACAGTCATTCTGCACTTAGAAGGACTCCATGCTTGGTTTAATGCTCTGCTGTCACCATCCTGAAGTTCTTAATACTTTTTGATCCAGGGGTCCTCCATTTTCATTTTTCACTGGGTTCTGCAGATTATATAGCTGGTCCTGTTCTTTCCCTTTCTTGAACTTAGCACCTTTAATTGCTATTAAATTAGGTGTTAATATTCCTAACATCTAGCTCCATGCCTTCCACTGTCATACAGGCTTGATAAACATTGCTTAACCTTTTCAAATTATGGTTATTTGACTACTTTTGACTTATAAAAAAGCATATTCATATGATTAAACCTAAACTATTCTGGATGAATGAATAGATGAATGAATGAATGATGGCAGGAAGAAAGATACTTTGGACAAGTGCATTGTTGACCCAATATCCACTCACCTACTTCCTTTCTAATAGAACCTAAATTATGATCAGGTGTCCATCCCTTCCCCAGTGACTCGGGGGAGGTGACCCAATTCCCAATTCCAAGGTAGATCCTGATTAGCCTACATTTTCTTTTTCTTAAAAATAGTCTTCTCTCTCTGGACATTGTCAGGTTTGAATGTGACTCCCAGGACTACTAAAGTCATCTTGCTATCGGTCTAACAATTAAATGAACCAAAGCGAAAAGTAGCACCAAGGAAATTGCATAAAAGTGGTAGCAATATGCATAAATAAAAGCAGTATTCTAGATGGCCCTTGCTGTACCCTGAGCTTCTTCTTATGTGAGATAATAGGATTTCTGTATTGTTTCTTCTGGTTGTCTATTGCTATAGAACAGTTACCACAACATGGAGTGGCTTAAAACAGCATCCATGTTATTAAATTTCATAATTTTGTAGGCCAGGAAGCCAGGAAGGACTTACTTAGGTAATTCTTCTATTCTATGTATCATTGACTGAGGTCCCTTAGTGATATTCAGTTGGCTGATGGACTGGTCTTTAGAGTCCACATATTTGGCACCTTGGCAATGCTGGCTGGAAGTGGAGGCTCAGCTGGGACCTTTAACCAGAACACACATAGATGACCTCTTCAACATGGCCACCTCAAGGTACTCAGACTTCTTCCCCAGGGTGAAGGGCTTCCAGAGAGAGTATTCCAAGAGACAGGAAGTAGAAGCCTTCAGTCTCTTAAGGCCAGAGCCTAGACCGGCACAGCATCACTTCTGTCATATTCTATGGGTCAGAGCAGTCACAAAGTCCATTGAGATTCAAGGGGAGAGGACATAGTTTACCTCTTGATGGGAAAATGATCATTTTATGGCTATTTTAATGCTTCACATTATTTAAGTCAATTGGACACTGATTTTCTGTTATTTATAGGCTAAAGAATTCAAGAATTCCTGAGGAATTCAAGGAACTGAAGGTTCTCTCAAGCTTGGGAAGATATTTCTTCCTGTTCCCCTAAAACAGAAGTCTGTACACTTTTTCTGTGAAGGGCTAGATAGTAAATATTTCGGGTTTACAGGCCACACGGTCTCTTTTGCAACCACTCAACTCTGCCAATGAGGCATGAAAAACAGCTATGGAAAATAAATAAATGAATGGGTATGTGTATGTTCCAATAAAAATTTTCTTTATGGTCACTGAAATTTGAATTTCACATAATTTTCACACGTCACAAATTGTTTTGTTTTTCATCCATTTAGAAGTGTAAAAATCATTCTTAGCTGTGGGCTGTCCAAAAAAAAAAAAAAAAAAAAAAAAAATGCAGGCCAGGTCCCTCTGTTATTTCTTGGGCTGTATTTTACCAACCCCTACTCTAACATGTCAAGCCAGCTTCAGGCTCAGGACTTTGCACCTGCTGCCTCCTGGAATGCTCTTCTGGGTGGGTCTCCATGTGGTTTGTACATTCTCTTCACTGGGTTTTATCTCAAATATTACCTCTTCAGAATAGTCTTCTCTGATCACTCTATCTAAAATAGTACCCTTACTCTGAAACACATTATCTCCTTGTATTTTCTTTTCTTTTCCTTTTTTTTGAGACAGAGTCTCACCCTGTTTTCCAGGCTGGAGTGCAGAGGCACAATCACAGCTCACTGCAACCTCCGCCTCCCAGGTTCAAGTGATTCTCCTGCCTCAGCCTCCTGATAGCTGGGATTACAGGCGCCTGACATTATGCCTGGCTAATTTTTGTATTTTTAGTAGAGATACATGTTGGCCAGGCTGGTCTTGAACTCCTGACCTCAGGTCATCCACCCGCCTCAGCTTCCCAAAGGGCTGGGATTACAGGCATGAGGCACTGTGCCTAGCCTCTCCTTGTATTTTCTTGATAGCATGTCTAACTGTCAGAAATTTTGCTCATTTATTTATTTACATATTTGCTGCTTTTTCTCCACCCTCACTAGATTCTAATATGAATGAAGCAGGGATCATGTCTGTCTTATTTCCTTCTGTGATCGCATTATCTAGCACGGTGCCTGGCATGTAATAGATGCTCAAGTAAATATTGGTTGAATCAATAATGGTTACAATTCAATTCACTAGGGCTTGAGAAGAACATAAAAGGCTACTCCATTTATACTCATTGAATGAAAGAAAGATAATAAAAGCAGAGGAAGGAGATCAAGTCATCACCTTTACTCAGAGGAGCTTTTGTCCCTCTGTTATTTCTGTGTGTTTCAGGGAAAGCTGAAGGAAAAATTCTTCTCCTCTTATATAATTTTGAAGATAGTTATTTTTCTCTCTTGGCAGATATGAATGACTTATCGTGCCTGTCCAGAGGCAGGGAAAGGAGAAACAATCCTATTTGAGAAGGGAAGATATCACTGCAGTGGTTGTGAAATCGTGTTTGGAAGCTAGATTGCTCTAGACCACTAAGGTATGATTTCACAGAAATTCCCAAGATCCCTGCAGGGGAAATAACAAAGGTCCTGGGTGTCATGGCAACAATAGAGATGACAGAATTGAGAATAATATTAGGCTAAACCTGTCCTGGGAGGCAGGGAGGAAAAGCAGCAGCAAGTACAACATTTGGGACAGAGAGCTTGAGCTTGAACAGAATGTACCGGTGCTGTTGGGTGGCAGCCAGGCCCAGCAATTTAGCATTGGGCTTTCTAAGCCTGGGGACAGAAGTGGCTTCCATCCAGTCCTGCCTCTACTTACTAAAACAAACAGATTGGCAAAGGAGAAAGAGACTGTTCTAGGTGAATATAATAAACAGGAAGTGTCCATGGGAAACAGTGAGGTCCACAGCTTAGGCTGTGAGTTCAGTGAATTCAGCTTAGGAACCGAGCACTGACACAAATCACAAAGTAATGGAGAGTGGGCCTGATACAGAAGGTAACAAGGGGCTGACCTGAAAATGTTGAGCACAGTGTGGAAGGCACAATAGGCTAGCTGGGAAGAAGCATGAACTTGGACACTTGAGTCCCTGTTGGTAGATGAGGCAGAGAAAATAGAGATCAAATGATGTCTATAACCTGGACTGACTGGTTGCAAGTAGTGGAAAAGCTAAAAAAAAAAATTGACCAAACCTTAAAAGGGGCATTTATAGGCTCACATATCTGAGGAGTATGGCAATATGCTAGCTTTAGGGATGATCAGAGAGAGGATCTTGAAGACTGTCTTCAGTCTTTGGTCTCTCTCCCTTTCTTCATCTCTCAGCTCATCTTTCCTCTGTGTTTGCTTCATTCTGAGTCTTTCCCCATGATGCCCAGTGTGCTATGGGAGCAGTGGTCCACATCAGCTCTGGGTGTATATCCATCCAGCTTCAAGTTCAGCTAAGAGTACTTTTGGCCTGGTTGTTCTAACAAGTCCAAGAATTCTATCTCATTGCCTCTAACTGGGTCATAAGTTCATTCCTGAGCCAGTCACTGGGCCCACGGGTTTGCAGTGTTTCATTGGTCATCTCTGGGCTGCATGCCTTTGCCTGAAGCCAAGTGGACTCAGCTTTACCAAAATCACTTGGACTAGGAATCAGAGAGAAGTGGTTCTTCAAGAAAAACTTGGTACTATTTATATCAGAATTGGGTATGGATACTGGATAGGCAAAAACAAATCAAATTAAAACAAATGAAAAATAGATGTTTGCAACCAGTAATCATCACACTCACATAGAATTGACGAGAAGCCACAATCTCTCTCATCAGTACCTGAATATAATTCTAAATGTTATAACCCAATCTTAGACATTCAGTTGTTTTTACACTGACAAAGCTGCATGCTCTGGTCTAAATTAGCTTCAGGGAGTTAATACCAAGAATAGAAAATAATCATCATAAATGAGGAAAAAAGTATCTGCAATTATTTAAAACAAAAATGCACAATAGCATAAACTTGGAATTAAAATTGGTAACTAGAAATGCAATTAACTATTGCTCAAATAACCCTTGAATTAGAAGATTAGAAAGCTCTAGAAAAAAGAGCTTTTTTATATTTTCCATTTAGAGACCTACTTAACTCTTATTTTCCATTTAGAGACCTACTTAACTCTTATTTATTTATTTATTTATTTATGGCAGAGTCTTGCCTTGTCACCCAGGCCGGAGTGCAGTGGCATGATCTCAGCTCACTGTAACCTCTGCCTCCTGAGTTCAAGCGATTCTCCTGCCTTAGCCTCCCGAGCAGCTGGGACTACAGGTGTGCGCCACCACGCCCAGCTAATTTTTGTATTTTTAGTAGAGATGGGGTTTCACCATATTGGCCAGGCTGGTCTCAAACTCCTGACCTCGTGATCCACCCGCCTCGGCCTCCCAAAGTGCTGGGATTACAGGCATGAGCCACTGTGCCTGGTCTCTTTTTTTATTTTTTACTTTTATTTTGAGATAGGGCCTCACTGTGTCGCCCAGGCTGGAGTGCAGTAATGCAATCATTGCTCACTGCAGCCTTGACCTCCCTAGGCTCAGGTGATCCTCCCACCTCAGTCTCCTGAGTAGCTGGGACTACAGGCATGTTCCACCATGCCTGGCTAATTTTTGTATTTTTTGTAGAGACAGGGCTTCACCATGTTGCCCAGGGTGGTCTCAAACTCCTGGGCTTAAGTAATCTGCCTGCCCTGGCCCTCCAAAGTGCTGGGATTACAGGCATGAGCTACCGCACCCGGCCTTCACTTTCAATTTAGGATTAATTCATGAAGAAATGTTAACATGGGAGAAGGCTCAGAATTTTACAAGCCCTTATGATACCTGAAGAAGTGTGGTGGTGTCCTTGGCTCCTATGCCTATCTCACTTTATCCCCATGACACCACCTTTCTGACCACTCCCTTTCTGCCTCCTTTACCTGAAGCATTGTGTTTCTGGAGTTTCATCTTTGGTTTCCAGCTCTTCTCTTTTTATACACTCTTGCAGAATAACTCTTCCTTTACTCTTTTCAACAGGCACCCACTGAGAGCCTCCCTTGTCCCAGGTACTGGGCAAACCATCCTCATAGGTTAACTCCTGAATATCCGTGTGCCAATGATACCCAACTCTCTAAAGTCTAGACTCTCCCTCCAAATGCACACTTGGAAATTCATGTAGAGTTCCTTTATAGGTACTTTTTGAATGGATAAATAGAATGCTTCTCCCTTAGTGATTCAAGTTTAGCATACCTAAAAATGAAATCCTCTTCCTTCCTGATTCTATCTGTATTTGTATTAATACTTGATAATACCCTCCAGGATTGAAACTTCAGGATTGTCCTTGCCTCCTCCCTCTACCCTCCCTAACATAAAGTCCCACTGATTTTTGACTCAATATTTCTAAATCTGTCCTCTTATCCCCCATCTTCACTCCTCCTTCCCTAATTCAGACCTGTATCACCTTTTATTTAAATGCTGGTCTCCCTCCCTCCAAGTGTATCCATGTGTCAATCACATTCTCCTGCTTCAGTGGCTCTCTATTGCCTATTACACTCTTTAATATGCTAAATAAAGTTCCCTGTATCCTGCCCTCTGCTCCACTTCCAGCTTTACCTCTAGAGTGACCTGCTTCAAATGTCTGTAGTTTTCTGCACACCTTACACAGATTCATGCCACTGTGGCTTTGTGCATGCTCTACCCTCTGTCTGGAATATATCTCACCCCAAGCGTTAACTGAGATGCAGTTCCTCTAGAGTGCCTTGTTGGCACTCTTCAGGCTGAGCTGAGTGCCCTTGCGTTGGCTCCCATAGCACACTGGGCATCCCTCTCTCATTGCACTGTGAAGTTCAGGTCCTCTGGCTGTCACTCAGACTCCCTTGTGAGTTCCTTGAAGGTGTGGGCATGTCTTGTTCATCCTTGGCTCCCCAGTGCCTAGTCCAGCACCTGAAGCATAGTAAGATTTCAATAAATGTCTGGTGAGTAAAAGAACAGTTATCATTGTAGATCTATGTTTCTTCTTAAGTGCTTATGATTCTTCTTATAATTATAGGTCTGTGTCTCCTCTTGGTCTTCACAGCTCTTGTCATGTGACAAAGAAACTTCCTAAAATACTAAAAGCTAAAGGAGATTGTTATCTAAGCTTGAGATGGAAGGTTGCCAGCAGAAACGTGGAGGTAATCTAATTTGCATTTTCTGGGCCAAAGGATTAATTCTAGAGGCCAAAACGAATACTACAGAACCTAAAATACGTACTAGTTTGATACAATGGATTAGAAGAATGACTAACAAAAAAATAAGATCCTATTTCTCTAGTTTAAACCATTTATTTACTTATAGTCAGTTTTTCTAAGCCTTATCTGGAATTGTCAAACTAATATTTTCTAAATTAATTTTAAATCCATATGGAATGTCAACTAGTCTTTGTACTGCATTCTGAGTATAAAATGAACAAGCACAGTATTCACCCTGCAGAAGGCATTCAGCAAATGATTATTGACTTTACATTTTCCTATTGAAATATACAGAATATTTCACCAAAACAGTATTATTCATTAATTCAGTCAATAAATTTTTTGAGTACTTGTTATGTGTGAGGCACTGTTCTAGGCCCAGGGGATATAGCACTAAACAAAGGACTTTTCTGTCTAAAAGAGCCCACTCCCACTCTCTTACCCTGCTGTCATGGGGTTTTCATTCTATTGTGAAGAAAATAACAATAAATCATGCAAAAAGTATACATCACCAACAACCACGATAAGGATTGTGGCGAAAAATAAAATAGGGTGAGGGTGTGTGTGTGTGTGTGTGTGTGTGTGTGTGTGCTATTTTGGATGGGGAAGGTAGGGGAAGCCTATCTGAAAAGATGATATCGGAATAGAGACTTGAAGGAAGAAAAAGAATGTCATGTTGATATCTATGAAAAAAGAATTATAGGCAGAGAAAACAGCAAGTGTAAAGGCCTTGAGGGAAGAGAGTAGGTATGCCTTGTTTGAAGAATGTCAAGAAGGCCAGGTAGCTGGGACAGAGTGGGCAGAGGGAGAAGGGCAGGACATGAGCTGAAAAGAGTATCTGTGGGTCAGATCGTGGTTTCGTTTTTACTCTGGTAAGATGGAAACCACTGGAAGGTTGTGATCAGAGGTGTGACATGCTATCTTCTATGTTCGCTCTAAAGGATCACAGCCAGTTGCCTGGGATTGACCATAGGGAGTGGCAGGGGCAGAAAGCAAAAGACCAGTTGCAATTATCCAGGTAAAAGATGCAGGCTGTTGCAATAATCCAGGTAAAGAATGTTTGGTGGCTTGAACCAGGGTGGCAGCAGAATAGGTGGAAAAGTAGTCAGAAAATAGGTATCTGTCAGAGACTCAGTCAAAAAGATTTGCTGATGACTGGGCATGAATTGTGAGGGGGGGAAATGGTGGCTCCAAGATTTTGTCTTGAACAACTACAAGGATGGGTTTAGTGGGGTTTGGGGAGAAAAATCAAGATTTTGGAGGTGAGAGGGAGGGATTTTAATTCTGGTCTCCCTTTAAATTTGAGATGCCTATTCAGATATACAAGTAGAATGTTGAGCAATCAATTGTGTACACCTGTCTGAGCTCAGGAGTGAGGTCAAAGCCGGGCTACACATTGGAAGTTGTTAGTGTGCTGACGGTGTTAAAAGCTACGGAGTATTCAAAGTTGGGGTCACCTAGGAGGTGTGTTTGCATAGAGATTTGAGAACTGGCCTGGAGTATTCTAATGTTTAGAGATTGGGAAAATGAGGAAGAATCAGAAAAGGAAACTGAGAAAGAGGGATCAGTGAGCTAGAAGGAGATCCAAGAGAAAGTGAGTGGGTGGAGACCCAGAGGCCAAGTGAAGAAAGATTTTTATGCCTGAAGTAAGGAACAACCCACCAAGTTCCCATTTACCCCAGGTCTCAGTGGATGGTGTACATCCACATCTATATGTGTGTAAAAATGTTTTTTCTTTATTCTTTTTGGCCTGGGGTTACCCAACTGCCATATATTCCCTTTGTTCCTTCCCCTAGAAACTCTGAGTCCATGTGGTCAAAGACTTCGGTACTAGGCCTGTGTGGTTATGAGTTCATATTTCTCTTTTCCTCTTATAAACAGCTATAAGATCAGATCAGTTCACCTTTTGTTTACAGTTCTAAGGAGAATTTGAAGCACTGAGCATATGCCAGGGTTGTCCATTCATAAAATCACTCATTTATTCATTTGCTGTGTAGTTACTGGGAATTTGCAATGTGCAGGCACTGTTCTAGAAGCTGATGATATAGCCATGAAGCAGATAGACCCAACATGAGATCTGCCAACAGGGAACTTACATTCTAGTGAACTAAGAGGGAATTACTTTCAACTGGGAGGGCAGGGAAGTATCTCTGAAGGGCTAGATTCTGCTGTCTCCAAAGTAACCAGCTCATCTGTTCCTTTTTTAGAATCCTGAATTGAGTCTGTGTTCCCAGTTCCTAGAAACCCTCAAGGTTATTGGTTTCCTCCTCGCTTAATAGAACAATGGAAGAAATTTACCTCCAGTTCTATCTTCACATGAGCAACTATTTACAATTTACAACATTACTCTGAAAATCAATTCTTTTCAAGTTTTATCTAACACCCACCAGAAGAAACAGAAGATTATGAAAATGGAATTTGTCAAAGTTCCTCTCCCAACAATATGATATTTAATTTTGCTAACATTTTTTTTGAACACTTACTATATTGCAGACAATGGTATAAGTAAAGCATTTTATGTGCATCTTATCATGTCATCATCACACAGCCCTGTGAGGTAGATACTATTATTATTAACCACATTTCACACTCAAAAAGACTGAGCCTTAGAGAGACTAATTGTCCAAGGTCACACAGCCATGAAGTGGCAGAGCTGTGGTTAAAACCTATGTCTGTCTGATGTTTAAGATTTTGCTGTTAGCATTACTTTGAAATGACAATATGAGGGCATTTTATGTATTTTTTCCCCCAATATGATCTGCAGAAACTATGTATTTTAAGTACTACATTTCTTTTATTTACCAAATTATTGTCAGATAAGAAACTGAAATAAAAGTTTACAGGGTCTAGGATTCCTCCATAATGAATGAACTTTGGGGTATTTCAGTGAGAAATTGGCTTTAATGTGATCAAATTCCATCCTACAATGAAAGTGTGTTAGTTTGTGGTTTCAAGTTTAAAAACAGCACTATATTGTCTTCCAGAAATATATAAATAGAAATTCAAGAAGTATTTCAATGAATACAGATAAAATTAGTTTTGTAAGAACATCAAATATGTGGGTTTCATTTCTTAGCTCGGTTTAGAAACTGTAATTTCAATTTTTTTTTAGCAGCTGTGGTAAATTTTGAGATTTGAAATTTCATATAATATAAATCCTCATTTATTGAGCATTTAAATTATATGCCCAACAATTTACTGTGTACATTACTTCACTTGTTCTTAACTATAACTCTATAAAATATTATTGTCCTTGATTTACAGATGAAGCTATTGAGACTCAGTTAAGTAACTTGCCTGAAATTCAAAAATGTTAACTGTAGAAGGCAGTATTTGAACCCAGTGTTCAAAACCCCATGCTCTTTTTATTATATGACCTTCTTTCCTGTTCAGTCTTCAGAAGATATATTGTCTTATTAGATTATTCTCATTCTCTAAATAAGGGACCTTGGGCAACTATCTTTTTCTCTGGTATTTTCCCCTGCCTTTAAAACAATGTGATCAAACTGGAAGTTTTTCATGATCTGTCTTGGCCCTAAAGCTCCTTGGTTCTGTAATTCCACGAATAGCCCATTTCAAAGATAATTCTACAGTCATCAGTGGGACTTCTGTTTTTCTCATCCTTTTTTTTTTTTGAAACAGAAAATTGAAACTTTTAAATTAGTTTAGTAAATACATCTACTAGTTTTTTTCTTTTATAATCATGATTATATTATTTGGTCCTTCTTAGTTGCAACATGTTTCCTCACTGTCAATTATAATACTTCTCATCAACAATAACCTGAAGAAATAGATTTGAATTGCTTTCCCTAATTTATAGCTGGAAAACTAGGCTATGCTGGTATCTTAAATTGACTTTCCTGAGGTCATGGGCACTCAGTGCCAAGAAGAGTTGGTACCTACGCATTTGAAATTTCTGGATTTCTGGTCTTACTCTGTACTTAGTCACTCTTTTCTTTCATTTGGCCCAATGGTGGGCAAACTACAGCCTACAGGCCAATTCCAGCCTACCATCTGTTTTTGTATGGTCCATGAACTAAGAATGGTTATCACATTTTAAAATGGTGGGAAAAAAAGACTATTTTGTGACATAAAAATTATATGAAATCCAAATTTCAGTGTCTATAAATTTTGTTGGAATATAGATACCACACTCATTCTTTTATGCACTGTTTTTGGCTGGTTTTCTGCCTCAATAGCAGAGTTGAGTAGGTGCAACCAAGACTGTATGGCCTAGAAAGACTAAAAGTTTGTTATAGAAAAAGTTTGCTGACCAACTCTATTGGTTGCTTACTATTGCTAGGCACTCTGCAAGTCACAGGGAACACAGCAAACTAGACACATGAATGCCTTGGGCTTAAGAAGAGGTTTCTAAACTTTTGAATAAAAAACAAAACAAACAACAAACAAAGTTGGAGGGACATAAAACTTCCAAATATTAATTTTGCCAGTGGGGTTTGTTTGTTTTTTTGTTTGAGATGGAGTCTTGCTCCGTCACCCAGGCTGGAGTGCAATGGTGCGATCTTGGCTCACTGCAACCTCTGCTTCCTGGGTTCGAGCAATTTTCTTGTCTCAGCTTCCAGAGTAGCTGGAATTACAGGCACCTGCCACCACGCTTGGCTAATTTTTTTGTATTTTTAGTAGAGATGGGTCTGGTCTCGAACTCCCGACCTCAGGTGATCCACCCACCTCAGTTTCCCAAAGTGCTGGGATTACAGGCGTAAGCCACCGTGCCCGGCCCCAATGGGTATTTTTTAAAAACACAGTTACTATTTTCACTCATCATTTTATTTAAAAAAGGAGTATGTTAATACAAAAAAGTATATTAATGCCAAATTTATAGGAAGAACATAATCTCAAAAAGCACTGTTTCAAATGGAATATATTAAGCTTCATGAAAAACTTTACATGGTCATTGTTTTTCTCATTTCATTATGGATCAAAGTAAACTTTCTAGACTGGCCTATATCATCAGACCAGCTTTGGGAAGCACAGGAGTAGTTCACATTGTTACTTTTCAGGCAAAACAATCTTTAAAAATGTTTAGTCTTTATAGTGATAGAATGCTTTAGTTTGAGAATTTAACAGCTAGTAGCTTTTTTTTTTTGAGACGGAGTCTCGCTCTGTAGCCCAGGCTGGAGTGCAGTGGCGTGATCTTGGCTCACTGCAACCTCAGCCTCCCGGGTTCATGCCATTCTCCTGCCTCAGCCTCCCGAGTAGCTGGGACTACAGGCGCCTGCCACCACGCCCGGCTAATTTTTTGTATTTTTAGTAGAGACGGGGTTTTACCATGTTAGCCAGGATGGTCTCGATCTCCTGACCTCGTGATCTGCCTGCCTCAGCCTCCCAAAGTGTTGGGATTACAGGCGTGAGCCACTGCGCCCAGCCAACAGCTACTAACTTTTTTAAGTCAAAAATAGAAATATAGTGATGGGAAATTCCAGAAAAGAAATACAAAGGAAAACGGGGAAGTAAAGAAATCTGCCAATATTCACTCTCCCCTAACAGACATTGTATCCCATTCACCCTGTGTTTAGATGAAGGATAATCCATTTTAGCATTGATTTTTCATCCTGGCTTTTCTCCATAGAAGAAAAGAAGATCAGAATACTTTATCTATTGAAATATTGCCCTCTTTACTGGCACTAAGCCACCTTCAACAAACACATACACTCACTAAAAACCACAGCATCATCTCAAAACCAGAGCCATCTAAAGAAATGTGAATTCCCATGGATGAAAAGCCCATCCATCAATAAGGATTTGAAGTTGGGAAGTGATAGTTTCCCACTTGCTTTAGAAAGTTTGCTAATGCTTCATGACAGACTTCCTATTTTGCAATAACTAAAATGACAGAAGATAGAAATTATCGCTTTATCTTATATGTCCTTATTCCTGCAGTCTATGTTAGTGTTTATGTCCTGAATGCATTTTTTTTTTTTTTTTTTTTTTTTGGAGACAGAGTCTCACTCTGTCACACAGGCTGGAGTGCAGTGGTGTGATTCCGGCTCATTGCAACCTCCGCCTCCCAAGTTCAAGCAATTCTCCTGCCTCAGCCTCCTGAGTAGCTGGGATTACAGGCGTGCACCACAACGCCCAGCTAATTTTGTATTTTTAATAGAGAGGGGATTTCACTGTCTTAGCCAGGCTGATCTCGAACTCCCGATCTCAAGTAATCCACCTGCCTCAGCCTCCCAAAGTGCTGGGATTACAGGCGTGAGCCACCACGCCCTCCTGAATGCATTTTATAGAACACTATGCATAGGATGTAATGTTTGGGGGAAAAACAGGATTCTGTGCTCAAAGAACTACAAGAAATACTTGGTTAAGCAAAATCTCAAGGATTACTTAACACAGGATTTCTCAGGATCTATAATATGCTGTTGTCCATTTAAAGCATATACTCATGTATAAGACTCAGAGGCAAGAAAGAGAGCAAGGCACATAGGAATGCTTGAGTTTAGGTTACTGAAGTGAACTAATTTATTTGGTCATTTTAGCACCAACAATTATAGAAGAATAGGCCAATTATTTTTATTGACCCAGATAATTCTGGGTCTCTGTTGAAATTGTCTTTGATAGTTTTCTGGTTTCATATCAGCTTTTGAACAGTTTATTTTTATCAATAGATTGTCCTTTTTCTTAAATACTTTTCCTCATTTAATACATATTCCTGCCCTGTAAATGCAGATATCATCTTTAAATGTTTAAGAAATCATCCTTAAAACTATGATTTTCTAATTTGAAAACTACCTAAAGACCATGGATTAATGCAGCTGCTGAAAATCCAAGAGGAAGTGAAACAATAGGTTTTATAATTAATGCATTATATCAACTAGAGTAGTTTTGACTTTGAGTAACAGGAAACCCCATTAATGTAGCTTAAACAAATAGGTTGCTTTTTCCCTCTTTATGTGATGAGTAGTTGGGAGGTGAGTACTCTGGAGATGGGTGTTGTGGCTCTTGAGTGTCACCAAGCTACCTGGCTCCCTCTGTTTTCCCATCCAGCCATCCTTAGCATGTGGTATTCATCTTCATGACTGCAAGATGGCTGCTGCTGCTCCATGCATTGCATCCATATTCAAGGCAAAAAGAATAGGGAAAGGAAGTAAGCAGAAGGTGTGTGTCAGCAGTTGTCTCTTTATTTAAACACACACACACACACACACACACACACACAAACCTTTCCAAAGCCCCAGCCAACACACTTCCAAGTGTATCTCAGTGGTCAGAAAAGTGGCACATGGCCACCACCAGCTGTGTGAAAACCTAAGAAATTAAATTCTTTAGTTGGGCACATTGGGGTTCTGCTAGAAACGTAACCTAAGTCTGGAGCTAGACTACCTTTTGAGAATCTCAGCTCTGCCACTCATTAGTTTTATGATTTTAGGTGATTCATTTCACTTTCCTCCCCTATAAAGGGAGATAAGATAATAATAGGGTTGCTAAGTATTAATTGAGTTAATATTTTTAAAGTGTTTAAAACTATATCTGGTATACAGTAAATGTTATATAAGCACTTTCAATAAATGAGTAAGGTAAAGAGTGAATATTATGTAGAAAAGTGGTAAGCATGAAATAAATCATGAAAACTGAAAATAAAAGTATTGCTAACATGTAAAACTTGTGTAGAACAAATGTTATGAGTTTCACTAATTTCTTGAGCCAAAGAATGTTAAATAGGTGCTGCTACCTCCCTTAAAGAACTATGAGCCAGTGGCTTTATGAGGATAGATTATTCTTTTGTCTTTAAGGAAATTGAGGATTTTATGTCTGTTTCAATCAACTGCTTCTACATAAATTGTAGGGCCTGTGATTTAAAGCTAAAGCAAATTAGAGGCTTGTGTAATTATTGACATATTTGGGACATACCAGAAAAAAGCCCTGGAAAACCACATACAGCTCATAATGAGATCGCTCCTCTGTCATTCATATGTGATCTCATTCAAGTTTTAGGTGTTAGGCTATTATAATTTAACAATGGTTTTAGACATATACAATGTATTTCTATAGATTTTTATATGGATGTAGTTATTTAAGCCAGATAGATTTGAATTCTAAGCCTAGCTCTATCAGTAACTACATTAGGCATCTTACTTCTCTAAGCTTTAGTTTCCTTACCTGTAAAATGGGGATGGTAGCAGCATCTAATTCTCAGGATTGTAGTAAACATTAAATAAGGAAATGTAATAGAGTGCTTAGCACAGATCCTGTTACACAGCAAAAGCTTAATAAATATCAGCATCACTGCCATCATCATTATTTTATTATTATTATTATTTTTGAGACAGAGTCTCATTTTGTCGCCCAGGCTGGAGTGCAGTGGTGCGATCTTGGCTCACTGCAACCTCTGCCTCCCAGGTTCAAGCGATTCTCCTGCCTCAGCCTTCCGAGTAGCTGGGATTACAGACGTGTGCCACTACGCCCAGCTAATTTTTTTGTATTTTTAGTAGAGACAGGTTTTCACCATGTTAGCCAGGATAGTCTCGATCTCTTGACCTCATGATCCACCCTCCTTGGCCTCCCACAGTGCTGGGATTACAAGCATGAGCCACCGCGCCGGGCCTATCATCATTATTTTTTAAAATCAACCTTTAATGAGGTTTACACACAATAAAACGCACCCATGAGTTTTGACAAATGCAATGCCTGTGTAATCACCACCATAACTGAGATACAGAACATTTACATCAACCTTAAGCTGTTATTTTAAAATAGGAAAACTGGTATCTTATCTAGTAATAATAAACAGGAGAAGTCATTGTGCAGCGCAAAATATGGTATCAACCATTAAAAAGCATGAATAAGTGCTAACTAGAATTATGGGGCCATGAGAATGTGGCAGGAGGCACATTCATTGTGAGGGAGTTGGGGACAGGTCAAATGTACTATACATTATTGCCTCTGCCTGTGCAGCAGCGATCCCCGTTTTCCCTGTTAAATGCGCTGTGCTTGTCCTTTGGTGGAACAACTTCACCCCAGTACTTTACGTTTTTGGAGTGGGGCTGTTTTATCCTTGACTCCAGTCTTGTCATTTCTATTGGAATTCTTAGAAAACCCTCTTCCTGCTAATATTGCTGGGCGTAATTTGGAGAAGCTGAGAGAGTCACTGAGACTGAAGCCACCACAGACAAAGGTCAGCTTGGGGATGGAGAGAGAAACCTGTGCTGTTATCATCTTCTAGATCCCCAGAGGCTGCCTTGAAGCTGGATCTACCCCTGAACTTCTCAGTTACATAAGGACCCATGAATGCTTCATCATGGATCAGATCTGTTCACAAGCTGGTGTTCAGGAACCAATGTGTGACTGGTTCATGCCCACTTCTGATTATATGGGCTCAGAGACAATGTAAATGGGAGTGCTTTGCCAGTGGTGAAGTCTCTACAAATGG
This sequence comes from Pongo abelii, assembly GCF_028885655.2. Classification (NCBI taxonomy): domain Eukaryota; kingdom Metazoa; phylum Chordata; class Mammalia; order Primates; family Hominidae; genus Pongo; species Pongo abelii. The sequence goes on from NC_071989.2 coordinate 151,134,839, forward strand.
GAGGTAATTGCATGGCAGGTGTAAAGTTATTTGGACCATTGAGGCCAGAAATAATGTAGATTTAAAATATACTGATACTGAAAGCAGAACTGTTTGAACTAATTGCTAATTTTAAGGAATTCAGACATTTATCCAAAGGATTTAGGCCAAATGTTGCCTAAATTGTTTCTCTATTTCATATGAAAGTGATTTCTGCGGCTTAACTGTTCTCTTCTATTTATGTGCATGGCCATAACTGATGTTGTCACATGAGTCCTGTTTCTTTCTTATTAAACATGTGTCCCTCCCATTGATGTTCAGCACCTTTGAAGTTCCAATTGCTGTTCTAAGCTGGGGTTGCTGCATTGAATAATACAAAATCTCTACCCTCATGAGCTGATTTTCTGGGAGGAGAAAGACAACTGCACCCTCCATGCGCCAGTTTCTGTACTTCTGCATTCTTCTTTTTTTTTTGAGACAGTCTCACTCTGTTACCCAGGCTGAAGTGCAGTGGTGCGATCTCAGCTCACTGCAACCTCTGCCTCCCAAGTTCAAGTGATTCTCCGGTCTTAGCCTCCCGAGTAGCTGGGACTACAGGCATTCACCACCACGCCCGGCTAATTTTTTTTTTACTTTTAGTAGAGACGGGGTTTCACCATGTTGGGCAGGCTGGTCTCGAACTCCTGACCTCAAGTAATCTGCCTGCCTCGGCCTCCCAAAGTGCTGGGATTACAGGCTTGGGCCACCACACCCAGCCTGTACTGCTGCATTCTGATTCTCTCTTTCTAGTAATACTGCTGAAAGTGTGGGAGGTCTTTTGTGGAAATTTCAGATTAAATTTATGAGAAATTTACACATTATTCACATATACATATTTGTCTGTGAATGGACATATTAAGTTATATGTTTGTGCCACATAGAATTATTAATATTATCTGGGTAAGCTGGTTCAAGTTACAACTCTGGGCCTCAATTTCTTATCTGAAAATATGAGAACTATCATAGTACCAGTATCACCCTGTAGGGATTATATGCATGTAAATAATTTTTTTGTTTGTTTTTTGAGACAGAGTCTCGCTCCGTCACTCAGGCTGGAGTGCAGTGGCATGACCTCAGCTCACTGCAAACTCTGCCTCCTGGGCTCAAGCAATTCTTGTGTCTCAGCTTCCTGAGTAGCTGGGATTAAAGGCATGTGCCACTACACCAGCTATAAATGCATGTAAATAATTTACCATAGTGCCTGGCATAAACTGAGAGCTTAACAAATGATAGCTGATATATTATTGTTGTTATTATTAATACATATATATTATTTTACACACATTTGCCTACTATTCCTCAATGGGATAAAACAAATAATTGTGGATCACATTTTATTTCATTCATTTAGCATGTATTGAATGTTACCATTTATGCTGGCCCCACTGTGGCAGATTATGTTTTTCAGAAATAGCTACGATAATGTCTCCCATTCTTGTCATTCCCCCATCAAGAGGTACAGTCTAATCTCCTTCCCTTTGAATCTGGGTGGGCTTATGAGTTGCTTGTAGCCAATGAAAGTTGTAGAAGTATGTGGCTTCCAAGTGATTCAGGGCAGGCAAGACCCAAAATTGCAGCTTAGCCCAGGAGGCTTCTTGGCTTTGCCCAGAAAAGAATTCAAGGGCAAGCCAGTGGTAAGAGAAAGCAACTTTCATTGAATCAGTGCTGCTCCTTGTGGAACAGGGCTATCCCATAGGGAGTGTGCTCAGGATGGGCAGTGTACAGGGCTGTTGGCAACTGTACCTATACCTACCTTTAATTATATGCTAATTAAGAGGTGGGTTATTTAGAACTTTCTGGAAAGGGGGCAGGGAGTTTCCAGAACCATATAAGGTAACTTCCAGGCCATTGCCATGGCCTGTTGCAATGGCATTTGTAAACTGTCATGGCAATGGCGGGAGTGTCTCTATGCTAATGAGCAGTGAGGGCAACTAAAAGTGTCTTTTTTACTTGCCTGCTGGTTTCTGCTGGCTGCTTCACTGATCCCATTTGGAATGAATCCTGGTTTGATCAGTGGGGTTGTGATTGGAAAACAAGTCCTGCAGGCCTCTCACCTCACAAGGCTAGGTCATAAAGGGTGATACACCTTTCCCCTTGTGAGCTGTATATGTTCACACTGGAGCCTTAAGGCTGCCATACTGTGAGGAAGCCTAAACTGGGCCACAGAGAAAGGCCATATGGAGAAGCCCTGAGTCTACCTTAAAAGTGGGAGATGCCCAGCTAACCATCCACTCCTCCAGCTCCTATCACCATCCAACTGCAATCACATGAGAGACCTCAAGCCTTTGGCTTCCCTAAATTCCTAACCTACAGAGATTGTGAGAGAAAATAAAATGATTGCTGTTGTCTTAAACCATTAACTTTTGGTATCATTTATTCTGTATTAATAGATAACCAGAACACCTACCTTTAGGTGCTCAAGATAAAGCATTAAACAGATTTACTTTCATAGGGTTTCCATTCTAGATCTTTCTCATCTTTGGCAAGTGAAGAACAATTATTTTTGGGTTGTAATTATCTATCAGATAGCTGTCTGGACTTGCTATCAAGTCTAAATTTGTAGATACACCTATCAAACAGATCACATTCATTTATTTATACATTTACTTATTTATTTTACAATTTTTTTGTAGAGATGTGGGGGTCTCGCTATATTGCCCAAGATGGTCTTGAACTCTTGACCCCAAGCAATCCTCTCACCTGGCCTCCAAAAGCTATGGATTACAGGTGTGAGCCGCCATGCTCCATTTATGAATTTAATACATCAATTGCTTTCTTAATATAGATGGGACACCTCTGACCCCTCCTGAGTGAAAAATCCATGTTCCCAAGCACCCAGGCCTTCTATCACAAGGCATGGTTATCGCTTGTTTGCTTCCATCTCACCTCATTCCATCAGCAGCTAAATTCATTCTGTTATTCATCTTTGTATTCTTACCATCTAGGCTAGTGCCTGCACATAGCAGACCTATTTAAAAAACAAACCAACCCAAACAAACATGAAGCCCCCACGTAGCTGAAGGTGGGCTGTTGGTTCCTAGACATAGAGATAATTTATTCAAGGACAGTCCCTATCCTCCAGGAGTTAACAATTCAGCACTAGACACCCTGTGGGACCCAGCCTGACAAGTGCAACGAGTGAGATGCCAGAATTGAGTCCTGCGGTCGAACAGAGGGACTACAGGGCAAGCACTGGGCGTGGGAGGTGGAGATGGCTCTGGGAAAGGATCCATTCATTTATTCTACAAACATTTATCAATCACCGTAGCACACATAGCACATAGTAAGTGCTCAATATCTGTTATTAAATGCCAGCCACTGTGCTAGGTGCCAGGATGCAACAGCGGACAAGAAAATTGCAGGGGCACTTGCCCTCGTGGGGCTTACCGTGTAGTGAAGGATGATAGGCAGTAGACTGTCATCTTATTATGTAAAATTGTGCTAGATGCAGAGCAGGAAAATAACAGGCGGCTGAAATTCTAGTAATGATGCGAGCTTCTTCGGCTGAGGGGAGCCGTGGGCGGGTTCTGAGCAGGAGTGGCCGTGAGGGGGACGGACCGTAGGGGGCGGGAAGACTGCAGGCAAGAGCTGGTAATTTTAAGATGCAAATAACATTTTTTTTTCTGCCTGACTGGAAGAGGAGCGTTTGGTCGCTCGGGATTCTCCCGGAGCAGGGGGCTGTATTTTGAGTGTAAAATCGCTTGCCCCGCAGTGCAGGGCAGGCGGTGGTGAACTGCAGCCCTAGATCCCAGGTTTTTCATGCTTGGCACATCGAGGCTCTTCGTCCCCCAGGACAAGCAGACTCGCCATGCGCGGCTCGGATTCCGGCTGGAGTAGGCGGGCAACGTAGCGGGGGCGGGTGCACAGCAACGCTCACCCCCAGGTTTCGGGGTCTGCAACGCTGGGAGGGCAAGAGGAGGCGGAGTTTGCGCTGCGGACCTAGGCGTTGGCGAGGGCCACGCCCCCAGCCGCAGACCCTGCCTCCAGGCCCCTTTGATTGGATCAAGACCGCGGAAGGGCCGGGCGTCCCCGGGCGGCCTGAGGCTCGGGCAGGGGAGGGTGCGCTGATTGGCCCAGCGGGGATTAAGTCATCGCTAGCAGGTTCGAGCGGCCCAGACACCGGCGGGGCGGCTGAGGCTGCTGTGAGAGGGCGCTCGAGGCTGCCGAGAGCTAGCTAGCGAAGGAGGCGGGGAGGCGGCGTCTGCACTCGCTCGCCCGCTCGCTCGCTTCCCGGCGCCGCTGTGGGTCCGCGCTGCGTTTCCTGCTCGCGATCCGCTCCGTTGCCCGCGCCCCGAACAGCAGCACCTCGGCCGGGTCCGAGCTCGGTTCGGGAGTCTTGCGCGCCGGCGGACACCGCGCGGGGAGTGAGCCAGCGCCACACCTGTGGAGCCGGCGGCCGTCGGGGGAGCCGGCCGGGGTCCCGCCGCGTGAGTGCTTTGGGCGGCGGGCGGCCCGGGCCCCGGCGGAGGCGCGCCCCCCGGCTGGGCGCCGCGGGCACCATGGGGCTCCCAGCGCTCGAGTTCAGCGACTGCTGCCTCGATAGTCCGCACTTCCGAGAGACGCTCAAGTCGCACGAAGCAGAGCTGGACAAGACCAACAAATTCATCAAGGAGCTCATCAAGGACGGGAAGTCACTCATCAGTGCGCTCAAGAGTGAGTGTCCCGAGCCCCGCGGGGACGCGGCTCCGGGGCGGGAGGGACTGGGAGGTGGCGCTTAGCCCGGGTTGCCCGCGCGTCTGCCGGGTTTCTGCTCCCGGTACACTGGGGGACGGGTGTCGACGCCTCCGAGGCAGGAAGGATACGTAAAGCGGGCGAACCAGCAACCATCAGATGAAGAGAGAGACCCGTCGCCCCGCCTTTTGCGTTCGGGGATGGTCGGGAGGTGACCCAGAGCGGGTGGTGCTCTGGGGCAGCGCGGGTGGGCGTGGGCGTGTGCGGCAAGCAGGTGTCCCAGGAGTGGGGCCAGAGTGCAGAGCGCGCCGCAGCCTGCGGGCAGATCCCATCGTGTCCACAGCTCCAGCTCTCTTAGGGGCAGAGTTGCTCAGCCTTGAGTGCCCAGCCGTGAGAATGGAGCGTGCCCTGCCGAGGGGGCGCTGCCTCCCCTTGGGAAAAGGCGGGTTGTGACTGCTTCGCTCCCTGTACGCAGCTCCAGCCTAGTCAGGTCGCCGGGTTCCCTGGGTGGAATGCTTGGTTAGCTTGCGATTCCTTGGAGTATTGGCAGCCAGTAATCTCTAAATCTAGAATCAGTACGTGCGCAGGTTCTGATTCTTGTGTTTAGCAGAAGGTGATAGGGGTGGGAGTAGAGAATCAGAGTGTTCCTTTACTCTAAACTGTGGGCGAGGGTTTAAAAATAGAATGTACATGTCCCAACTCTCTCCCTCTCCTGCTCCCAAGCTCTCCTTTTTACCTCTCCCGTTATCCTTGTAAAGGTCTGAGAAGGAATGTCCATAATCCTCAGAAAGAAGTTCAAAGGTATTTCAAAGATTCTTGGACCTTTTGTAAAACCATTTTTGCGTTTTCTCCTTTTGGTACAAGGGGAGAGATGCAATTTTGCATTCTGCTTCACTTTTGCAGAGCCAGAGAGTTTCTTTTTCTGGCCAAATAAGCGTGCTCTAGGGATGAGTGCTTTGGATTGTGAGAACATTTTTGGTGCCTTTTCAGTCTCCCCATTTAAAAATAGCTCAGTCCATCTTTTAGTTTTAAGAATCAGGAACCACATGAAGGCAGATAGTGGAATTGTCTCTGACTCTGTTATTGTATCTGTTTCTGTGATGGATTTCTTAGTAGGTGATACCTTTCAGCTAAGAAATGTTGCCTTAGCAGAGTAGAGTCGTAGCTGTGGGAATTGTTCCCAGGCCTCTTTAAAGGGCACTTACAAAAGTCAGGTGCCTGAGATGTCATTTTGTCAGCTTGTTGCTTCTAAAAATGAAGAGAGAGACAATAGAATGCCAGGGCAGCCCAAAGTGCCAATCTTTTGGGATGAAATGAACACAGGACTGTGATGTGATGAGGTTTCTTAGAGGCAGATTCTTAGGCTGTGCCTTACCTGAAACATATGAACAGACCCTTCCTTTGTCAATAATCAAGGCCATTCTTGGTTTAGGGGATGTGGGTCCCTGGTTTGGAGTAAGTTAGGGGCCCACTTACAGGTTGGGCCCAGGAATTTTGATTGAACCTCAGGCTGGCTTTAGTGGGTTCTCTGCTTCACTCAGAAAACTTTTAGTGTGATTGTGGTGTACTGGATACTGCACTGGGCACTGAGGGTGTAGGAGTGAATATTTTGCTACTCCTGTGCTTACAGAGGTGTACTTCATTCCAGGCACTGCTTCACATATAATTATCTCATGTGCTTAGATTCATTTTGCAAATGAGAAAACAGAGACTGGGGGAAGCACTACCTCTGAGTCACACAGCTCTAGCAGCAGGACTAGAGCTTTTGAATCCACCTGGTTTGAGCCAGAGATGGAGTCCCTGCCAGTGCAGAGCTCTTACTTCTGCCCCATCTCACTTGCCCGGAATGGAACCTCTTGCACCAAGCCCTAGAATTTGGACTTGTGTTTTCTATTTTGGCATTGAATCTGAGGAGGGTGCGTTTGGGTGACTTGCAGTTTTCCTACTACTAGTTTTTGGGGCAAGAATTCTTTGGTAGGGAGAAACATTGCAGTGATAGAGTTGAAGGGTTCTTTAAGCTGTCTAATGGAATGGATCAGCCCTGTAATCTGGAGGAAAGACTGATGGGGGTCTTGGTGTTCTGTTCTCTCTACGTCCAGCTCTGCTAATATATTCTACCACTAGTAACTACTATTTGATCAGGTCAGGTGACCTCTAAAAATAGAGGGTGGAGTCAACCACTGTGTCCTGGATTTCAGACATTCCGATATCGTGAGATGCTTGCTGCGTTGTGTACTACTATATTAATGTTTGTGTATTATTTTTCTTCAGTCATGTTTATCACATCTATAAACAGAAGTGTTTTCCCAGTACAACTTAAACATAAATACATAATTATATAAACACTGGGTTTAGATAATCTATGTTCTCTTATAGCTCTAAACTTTTGTGGCTTTATTTTATAGCCGTATTTTATTTTATTTTACAGTTATTTTATAACTAGTATGTCTAGCTCTTTGGATTTAGCTTGGTTTTGAGTGTTAATCATAGGCAATAAAACTGTCCTCTAGGGATTGCCAAAGTTCAGGTAGATCATTGTTACTATTACTTCCACTTTATGAATGAGATGCTGGCAATGGAGATGCAAATTCTTTATAGATCTAGATCCCGTAAAGGAGAAACATGCAGCACGTGCTTGATTAAGTGAAAATATTGCCAGTTGTTTTTTAGACTCCGAGCCCTGGGTAGCAAAGACCAGCTAAGATTTTGTATTATCCTCTGAAGTTTTGGAGTTCTTTCTCCATCACGGGCTTTGAAGGCTAGAGGGACAGATGAGAGTGGCTGAATATGTCTTGGCTTTGTAAAGCAGCAGAGTTTCTTTTGGGGGTAGCACTGAATGATTATCAGTGATTGTCTTTTCACTGAGTAATATAGCATTGAACAGAGAGGCCAAAAACCTGTTCTTGGTATGATTCAGTAAGGTAAGTAAGTGGTTCATCCTCTTTGCCTTTTAAAGCAAGAGTAAAAAGGTCAGCATTGAGTTACATGCTTTAAATTAAAGCCTGTCACCCTTTTGTACTTGTTAGAATTAAGCATAGGCGTTTTGCAATACATAAGCACTTCTTGAATGGCATAAACTCTCAAAGGATGTTCGATGCCAACGTGCTTTGTTTAGGAGTAATTATGTTACTCAGAAAATCCTAATGGAACAAATGGATGTGGAGTTGGGTAGCAAAATATTTTCCCCAGATCCTTTGCTTTGCTTCAGTACCTTGTGAATAAAGAAAAGCAAAGGCATTTCCTAATTATTTGTAAATGGTAGTAATTGACATTTTGAATATTACTCATACAAACATAAATGACAGCAGATTAAATTCAAACAAAGTTTTGTAGTTTTTATATAACATTGGCTGAAAAACATCCCTTCATTTTACTCCATTCTGTGTTCTTAGTTGGACTGAATAAATTTGCATCCAGTCTATAGTTCTCAGTTCGTTGACTTTGGCTTAAACCCTCCTCCCCTGCACTTCAAATCATTAATGGACTTTTCTTTCTTTCTTTCTTTCTTTCTTTCTTTCTTTCTTTCTTTCTTTCTTTTTAACAGCAGTTTTAGATTCACAGAAAAATTGAGTGGGAAGTATAGAAAGTTCCCACATAGCGCCTCATACCTGTCCGTTCCAGTTGCCACTATTTCTAACACTCTGCATTAGCATAGTACAGTTGTTATAGTTGATGAACCAATATCAATATAACATTATTAACTAAAGTCCGTAGTTTACATTAGGGCTCACTGTTCATATTGTACATTCTGTGGATTTTGACAAATGTGTAATGACATATAACCACCATCATGGTATCACATAGAATACTTTCACTACCCTAAAAATCCTATGTGCTCCACCTATTCATCCCTCCCTCCCCACTAACCCCTAGCAACCACTAATCTTTTTACTGTCTCTCTAGTTTTACCTTTTCCAGAATGTCATATAGTTGGAGTTAAACAGTATGTGGCCTTTGCAGATTGGCTTTTTTTCACTTAGCGATGTGTACTCAAGGTTCTTTCATGTCCTCTTATGGCGGGGTAGCTCATTTCTTTTTATTGCTGAATAATATTCTGTTATCTAGATGTGCCATAGTTTATCTTTTCATCTATTGAAGGACATTTTGGTCATTTCCAAGTTTTATCAATTATGAATAAAGCTGATATAAACATTTGCATGCAGTTTATATGTGGAAATAAGTTTTTAACTCATTTGGGTAAATACCAACGAGTATAATTGTTAGATTATATAGTAATGTATATATATATAAAATAAAATAGTACGTGTAGTTTTTTTAAGAACTGTCAAACCGGCTTTCAAACTGATTGTACTGTTTTGCATTCTCACCAGCAATGAATGAGAGTTCCTGTTGCTGTGCATTCTGCTCAGCACTTGGGTTTGTCTGTGTTTTGGATTTTGACCATCCTACTAGGTGTGTAGTGGTATCTCATTTAAAAAAATTTAGCTATTTCCTTATGACATATGATGTTTGGCATCTTTTCATATTGCTTTCTTGCCATCTGCATATCTTCTTTGGTGAGGGGTCTTCAGATCTTTTGCCCGTGTTTATTTGGGTTATTTCTCTTTGTTGAGGTTTGTTTGTTGTAAAATATACATAACACAACATTTACCACTTTAGTCATTTTTAAGTATGTAATTCAGTGGTTTTCAGCATGTTCACTGTGTTGTATAATTGCTATCTCTTTCGAGAACATTTTCATAATCTCATACTGGAACTCTGTTCCCATTAAACAATAACTCCCCACTTTCCCCTCCCCCAACCCTGGTAAGCTCTATTCTCCTGTCTCTATTAATTTGCCTATTCTATGTACTTCTTATAAGTGGAATTATACAATATTTGTCATAAATATCTGGCTTATTTCACTTAGCAAAATATTTTCAAGGTTCATCCATGTTAATAGCATGTGTTAGGATTTCATTTCTTTTCATGGGTGATCTTATTGCTGAGTTTTAATTATCAACAGCTGTCATTAAGAAAGACTGTTCTTTCTCTTTTAAAGTCATAAAAACGTATTTTTTTTTCTTTCCATTTCGTTTCCCTTCAGTATGATCACTAACACTTGGAATTGACATATCAATTTATCATGGTTGTCTCTCACAAGAACACTGTATTTATATTTATTCCTTTCAAAGCAGTTACTTGCTTCAGATCAGCATATTTTTAGGGGAATTTTTCATAAAAGGTTAATTGAATTATAATTTACATTCCATAAAATTCACCTTTTAAAATTTTATTTTTTATTGTTTTTATTATTTGTAGAGGTGGGGGTCTCACTTTGTTGTTGCCCAGGCTTGTCTTGAACTCCTGGCCTCAGGTGATCCTCCCATCTTGGCCTCCCAAAGTGCTGGGATTACAGGCATGAACCACGGCTCCTAGCCACTCACTTTTCTTAAGTGTATAATTCAGTGGTTTGTAGTTACAGAGTTATGCAACCATCATCCTAGTCCTGTTTTAGAACATTTTTTAGCACCCCAAAAAGCTTTCTCATGCTCATTTGCAGGCACTGCATTTTTGTCTGAAGCCTCATACAACCACTGATCTACTATTTTCTGTCTCTATAGATTTCTCTTCTCTGAAAAATTAAGCTAAATGGAATCATATAATATGTAGTCTTATGCATCTGGCTTCTTTCACTAAGCATGCTGTGTTTGAGGCTCATCGTGTTGTAGCATGTATCAGTAGTTTGTTCCTTTTTATTGCTAGAAAATACTCCATTTTGTAAACCATAAGTTGTTTATCCATTCACCAGCTGATGATCTGGGTCGTTTCCAGTTTTTTGCTCTTATGAATAATGCTGCTATGAATGTTTGCATACGTGTCTTCATGTGTATATATGTTTTCACTTCTAATTTCATTTTTTACCTAGGAATAGAATTTTGCTGGGTTGTATGGTAAATTTATGTTTAAGTTTAATTTAAACTTGTGTTTATTTAAAAAACCTACCATACTGTTTTCCATAACAGAAGCACCGTTTCACATTCCCACCAACAATGTATGAGGATTCTGATTTCTCCACATCCTCGCCAATACTTGTTGTTGTCTTTCTTTTTGATTGTAGCCACTCTAGTGGGTGTGAAGTGGTATCTCATTGTGGTATTAATTTGCATTATCCTGGTGACCAATGAGGATGAGCAGCTTTTCATGTGTTTGTTGGCCATTGGTGCATCATCTTTGCTGAAATGTCTATTCAGATCTTTTTTTTCCTTTACTTTGTCCCATAAAACTTTTGATGATTAAGTGAACAGCACTTAGTATATTTTCTCCATTTGCCCTCTTTTGGGGACTATTTGTTTCCATGTGCTTCCACCTTAGATGTATTTAACTGATCAGTTTCAGGATCTCAGGAATTAGGAAGGTGGTTCTTATGAGGCTGTGGTTCGGATTTCTGCTCTTGTTAGGCCAGTGGGCATCGCTCTGGGCAGATGCCACAGGCTGGACTTCCTAATTCTGGCCTGCATAAGCTAATGATCCAAGCCCTCTCAATGTACAAAATGAGAACTGGCCGAGGAAGAACTGTTATCACCGCTGAGCTACTGGGGAAAGCAAGTTGTAAAGCGGACTTTGTTATCCTGTCAAGGCCATTGCATTTCTAAAAATTAGCCAGTGGAGGAATAATAACCTAGCAGTCAAAGTAGTTTTTCTAGATTTAAGTTTCTGAGTGAGCCTCATTTTAACTTTTAAAATTATAACCCATTCTGTTTCAAATTATATATTTTTTGCAATCAGAAGAAGAGTTTCGTTCAGCAAATATGGAGAACCTGCTCTGCCTTTACCATGTCCTCCAAAGCCCTAGACTAATGAGTTTTTGGATGGAGGTAACCCATGTAGGAGTCATTAGGGGGGAGATTGAATGGGACGTTTGGGGGCCAGTGGCACGGCCAGTTGTGACTGTAGCAGAGTGAAGGCGAATGCACGAAGAGATAGGCCAGGGCCAGGTCATAGGGATCTTGAATTCTAGAAAGGACTTAGAGTTTTATTCTAAGTGTGATGGGCAGCCATGGAAGGCTGTGCCACGATCGTACTCGTACTTTAAAAAGATTATGTAGGCAGCTGTGTAGAGACCAAGTGTAGTGGAGCAAGAATGGAGGCAAGATGACCAGTAAGGAAGCTGTTGTAATAGGTGAGGTGAGAGATGATGGCACCGTGGGCTAGGGTGGCAGCATCACAGATGGTGGTCAGAGGCTGGGTATTTTTGGAAGTAGAGCCCACAGGATTTGCTGCACAGCATATGGGCTATGAGAGAAAAGAAAGAAGTCTAGAATGATTCAGATATTTTTGGCCTGAGCAGTTATGTGAATGATGGTACTATTTGCTAAAATAGTTTGCTTGGGAAGGATTAGGTTTGGGGTAAAATTAACAATATGAATGAATGACCTAATCTTATAGTGCAAAGACAAAATAATATGACATGGATAGTTCCTGAATACATTTTCATGCAAGCATCAAAGAGTATGGACGTGTACAGTGTAAAAGCACCCACTTTTCCTAGTTAACAATCATTGTCAGCAGGTTGGTATGCATTTTTTCTTGTCCTTTTTCTGTGTGATTTTTTCGTAAATGGGATTATACTATAAGGATTATTTTGTGTTTTGCTTTTCCAGTTGATCATTTGTCTTGAAGACCTTCCATGTCAGTACATGCATGTAGTGCATTCTTTTTAATGACTACAGAGAGCTTTATGTGGATATGCCATAGTTGGTATTTACTCAGTTTCCTGTTGAAGGATATTTGGATTGTCTCCGTTGTTCACTATTAGAAGGCGTGCTGCAGTGATTATTTGCACACCTGCTTTTGTGTGTGGATTCCAGCATTTCCCTGAGACGGATTCCTTCAAGTGGAATGGTTGCTGACTCCAGTTTTTACAAGCCCTTTGACATCTGTTGTTTAGGTCCTTTGCATCCTTATAGCCGGTTGATAGTTTGGTGCTCCTTTGAGTCTGTTAGATTGTTTCTGAAGCTTAATCTTTTGGCTAAATCAGAAGCATCCTTAACAGACCGTTCTGTTAGACACTGACACTGATTCTAAAACAACCAAGGGATAGAAAAAAAAAAAACTTAGTGTGTGTGTATGTGTGCCAGGGAAAGAGAGATGACAATTAATTGGATGTGTCCCTATTGGCCCTGGAACTGCCTGATATGCTTTCTGAGTGGCATGTTCTTATAGGTCAGATGGGAGATGGGATGGGGCTTTGCCCATATCTAACAGTCTATTCTGGCCTCCAGGCTCAGGGACTAAGAAGGAAATCATGTTTATTTAGGGCGAGAACAACAGCATTAGCAGCCAGAGGAATTTTTACAAATTATAGTGACTGGGGTTTACACATTTTTTTAGCAACTCAGAATGGAGAGAGAGGAAATGGTAAGGAAAACAGCTTGGCAGTGTGGGCCACGAGCTGTCATGGCATGTTTGTGTCTGGCTCATTTCACCTTGGTTGGAAGGCACAGAACGCTGCCCTGGGTAAGCTGGAGACTGGGCAGTTTCCTGCTATATTTAGAAAGAGGAGATTCCTGGGGTTAGGGTGGTCTGTGTGTGTGTGTGTGTGTGTGTTTTCTTTGCCAGATAGACAAAGGTTTGAGGGGTTTGTGAATTCCACACCAAACTGTTAACTAGCTGGTTTCTCTGGGCCAAGCCAGTAGCTACTCTTTGACTCTTGCTGCTGCCACACAGCAAAAGCTCAAAAAACTCCTATTTTATATGGTTTGAAAAGATACCGCTGGTAAGTTTCAAAACTCATTTGATCTTGCTATCACATCTGCTTTTAAGTTTACGGCAGGCTAATTTGAACACTTTGAAAATATGAACTGCCTCCTCCTCCGAGACTTCAGATAGATCTACAAGCTGACTGAGTTGAACTTTGGCTGTTTCTGTGCCAAGGAGACTGTCAAACAGATAGGACCAAAGCCTTAGCAAATTCCTGACTGTGTATCTCGTTATCACACTTGTGGGTCAGGGGTAGACAATGAATATTAGTTGAACAAATAAAATAAGGCATTTTTACTTTAACTCATAGCTATGTTTCTTTTTAAAAGGGTTGTCTAAATAGGTAATACCTATAACTGGTTCATAATTTGAAAGAGACAAAAGAGAATGTGAGTATCTCTCCAACGCTTCCTGTCTCCTCATCCCCACTTCTTCCTCTGGAGGTATGATTTTATCAGTTTCTTTGGTATTTTTCAGATGTAATTTATGCGTGTGCCAACAAATACACATACACATTATGCCATATGTGCTGTTTTACCCTTTGCTTTTAATATATTAGATATTATTCTACATTGGTACATAGATAGCTCACTCATTGTTAGATTGCATTGTATTCTATTGTATGAATTAAATATAGTTTATGTAACCATTCCCCTAATAATAAACATTTAGATTATTTCCAACCTTTCACCATTGCAAGTAATGGTGTTGTGAACATCCTGGCACCTCTGGCATGAGGCACATGAGTGACAAATTCCTAGAAATGAAACTGCTGGACCAAAGGGTATGTACATTTTTCATTTTAATAAGTATTTCATAGCAGTGTTTCTGAAAAGTTCTAAGTGAACTGAATTTGATAAACCATGATTTTAGAGTAGGAAGGAAACTCACCATTTTAGACAGTTTATTACAGAATGGTCTCTGTAAATAAAACGATACTTAGAATTTTCTCCATTTTCCCCTTTCCAGTTTGTATGTATTGTTAATTCTGGGATTAAAAGCCACAGCAAAAATCATTCCCTAAACTGAGACAGCTGTACCTAGAAATCAGTTGAATGTAGGATCCCAGAGACCTTGTTTGTGTTCCTAGTGATGGTGCTGTTGAGTTTTTATCTTCATGCGGTGCGTGTAACATTCAGGAGATTCGGCAGGTTTGTTGAAGGAGGGCAGTCTTCTGCCTTCTGTGACCGGAGACCATGATTCTGGTCTAGGGGACACCTTGCCTATCATAGAAGCTTCCCTGTGGGCACTGGAATTCCTGGGAACTGGTGAGGGAGTGGGGAGTTTTGCATGACATCTCTCTCTGGCAGCTTCTCCTGCGGAGCTTAGCACTTTTCCCTGATGGAGGACAGGATCATGCCACATGTCCTCTGCCATCTCTGTTCCAGCTCCTGTTGATGTAGAAGGCTACTTCGGCCAGGTTCCTGGCATGAAGCAGGCACAGTCCTTGTCTCCTAGATGCTCACTGTTTTGAGAGGAGGCAGGGAAACAGGCAGCCCACAGCACAAGGGGGAGATTGCTAGCAGTTTAAAAGGGTCTCTGGGGGAGGGAGCAGAGGCCTGTGGGAAAGGCAACTGAAGGCTTATCAAGCCCAAGGGGGCAGTGTGGTCACTAATGATCAGTCATGTGAAGGGTACCTCTGTTATTTTTGCCCCACCTCACCACCATTTATTTACTTTGAAAAAAGTCTACTCATTACAAAATACATTTATTTCAAAAAGGAGCTTTTGAACCTGCATTCAGAAATTGCAAGTTTGATATGGTTAACTTTTTTTTCTAAATATCTTCAAATAATTATTAAATCATAATCATTACATTGAAAAGTATTTGTTATTGTATTGCCTAAAATAATCCCATATTTCACCAGTGGTATGAGAGTCATTCTCTTCTTAACACTGTCCCAAGGCAGAAGTATGTGGGAGAATGGACGCCATCTGCCCATAACACCCGGGGGAAAAGGGAGGGGAGCAATGCAATCCTTAGACTTGGGTGCAGGTGTCTGGGGCAGGAGGCTGTGTGCCAGCGAATATAGTCTGCTGAAAATCTGTTTTACTCAGTGGAATCACAATTTGAATATTCAAATAAACACTGATAAGTTATAGAGTGGAATGCAGAATTCATGGCTTTTTTTTTATTGTTATGTTTTTGAGATGGAGTCTGTCTCTGTTGACCAGGCTGGAGTGCAGTGGTGTTATCTTGGCTCACTGCAACCTCTGCCTCCCGGGTTCAAGCAATTCTCCTGCCTCAGCCTCCTGAGTAGCTGGGACTACAGGCGTGTGCCACCATGCCCGACTAACTTTTTGTATTTTTTTTTAGTAGAGACGGGGTTTCACCGTGTTAGTCAGGATGGTCTCGATCTCCTGACCTGGTGATCTGCCCACCTTGGCCTCCCAGCATGCTGGGATTACAGGCATGAGCCACTGCGCCCGGCCGATTCACGGCATTTTTGAGAGAGATGATCAGTTGTGGATGAAGAGAACACATAGTCAGCAGCATAGTGCCTGAGGAAGGGATGACAGAGGAGTTAGGGGCATCTCCAGAGTTTCCTTCTTAGGCCTTGGGAGAATGGCTGAACTGCATACAGGAGAGGAATCATGGTGTGTGATGGGGGATACAGAGTTAAGTAAGGTTTGTCCTTGCTGAGTTCCTGCAGGGCATGCAGGTGGAGACACTCACAAGGCTGTGGGAAGCACAAGTCTGGAACTCTGGAGGAAGATGAGGGCTACAGGTATAGATTTGGCTCTCTCCAGATGGTATTTGAGGCCCTGGGAGTGACTGAATCTGTAAGAGTGAGACCCACGCAGGGGTCCTCAGCCTCTGCTGTCCGTTGAAATCAACTGAGGAGCTCAGGACTCACCTTCAGAGATTCTGATATAATTTGGCTGGGTTGCAGTCTGGGCATGGGATATTTTAAAAACTCCCCAGGTGATTCTAATGTGCAGCAAGGGTGAAGAACGCCTGGCATGGAGTGAGAGAAGAGAGTGGAAGCTGAAACCATGGGGAGCATCCACATTTAGCAGGTGGGTAGCAGAGAGTTGGAGAGGCTTTGATGACTTGATGTTTCATCCTGGCCAGTTTAGGTGAGACTGTTTAGAGGCCTTTGGATTTGACCTTTGGAGATGAAACTGGAGAAAGCAGCATAAGTGCAAGGGAGGATAATAAATATCTATTATACCTTACAATATTATTGTGAGGAACAGCTGAGATAATTGTAGATATTGTGCTTAGCAGTGTAAGCAGGCCTGTGGTAAGTGACCTGTTATTGGAATCTGCCTTTAGAGTGTCCTTGTAAGATAGTGGTTCTTAAAAGTGAAGGTATATAAGAATTCCCCTAACTGCAGATTCTCTGGCTTTACCCAAGGAAATGCTGATGCATGAGCTCTAGGCAGGTCTGGAAACCCGAATTTCCTATACCCCTGCCCCCACTCCCTTCCATCTCACCCCAAGTGATTTGCATGGTGGGAGTCCTTGGACCACACATTAAGTCTAAATAGGTCAGAAGAGATTCTGCATAAATCTAGTCCCCAAATCCTGTTCTCCGTTAATGTGCACAGCTGTGCTGTCCAGCCTCATGTGGGCACATCTCAGATATCTGGAGGGTGTTTGCATTACTGCAGGCCTAGGAATGATGCAGGAGGTTTTCAGAAGCGTAAAAGTTCTAGCAGCTTGAGAACATGTCAGCCAGTGTGGCTCCACGCCTGGGATCCAGTTGTTCCGTGAGCTTGGCCTGTGAGCAGGAACCCTTCTGCAGCATTGCCAGCGGATGTGGGGGAGCTCCTGAAAGGAAACTTTTGCTCCTGGGCAATCACAGGGAAACCGTATTCCCATAGTGAGTCTTGGGTGCTCTTGTCAGGGTTAAAGTCATTTGGGGTCAAAGCCTGTAATTATGTTTCACATTTTTTTTTTCCTTTAAAAACATTCAGGAAGCATAATGAGCTGGTTGAGCTGTTGCACAGCAAGGGGAACTCAGGATCTGGGGAGAGGAGGAGAGAGACTGGCTGATGGCTCTGGAGCTGAGATGCCTTAAACCCAGAGAGAGCTGATCTCCTCCTTCTACCTGGAGGTGCCCCTGGGCAACTCATTTCTGGCAAATATTGCTGTCTCTGTTCTGATCTCAGGTGGTTCTCACCCTGTTAAAGCAGGGCTGGGTGACTGGGCAGACCACAGCTGCTGCTGGTGTGATCCCAGGGTGTCACCACCAGGAAATTAGTGCTGCTTTCACTCTGCTGTTTGCTTCTTAAGAAAATCTGTGGGTTGCTCTTCCAAAAATAAGGTTTTCTTGCATTTGTATCTGACTAGTGCACTGAAATGTTTGACAC
The DNA here is from genome assembly GCF_028885655.2 of Pongo abelii. Classification (NCBI taxonomy): domain Eukaryota; kingdom Metazoa; phylum Chordata; class Mammalia; order Primates; family Hominidae; genus Pongo; species Pongo abelii. The sequence continues at coordinate 151,152,550 of NC_071989.2, forward strand.
AGACTTTACCGTGGGCGACTTACCCAGCAGATCATCAGCCACACAACCCCTGCTGTGGACAATATGTCATTGTGGAGGCCAGGGCAGGCACTGGAGACGAGTGCCTCAGCATCTGTAGGCTTCGGCCTCCAGATGCTCCTGCTGCATCTGTGTCTGCTGGCCAGGCCTTGCCGCAATCTCCTGGCCTTCTGACTGAAGCTGCCCTGAGCTCAGTGTGCAAGGTCAGCAGACTACCATGTTGCCAGCTCTGTTTAGAGCAGCAAGATGGGTTTCTGTCTGGAAAGAAAGCCTGTTTCCTCTTATGTAGCCAGCATGCTTGTAATCGGTTCCCCAGCAGGGAAGCTCTGCTCCATTGCATAGGAAATTGGAGTGGAACTGATAGCTTTTGACCTCTGTGTCTTTTGGGATATAACTTTGGCTTGCTTCTCATCTCCTCCACCTCTCTTGGCCAGCGCAACTTCATACCATACTGCAAGGAAAAGGCACAGCCCAATGGGGCTTGCTTGGGATTTTGTGCTTGAAACCATACGTAATTTGTACATGAAGATGATCACCAGTTGAAGATAACTTAAATTTTGCTTGTTTTCCTAAGGAGTCTAATCCTTACTGCCCCTAAACTGAGTCTCTTTAAGAAAGACAATTTAAGTGTTTTTTTGATGGTTAAGCAAGAAACTTGTAAAATGTCAAACTGGAGAAGGATGACTCATATCTCTTAATGTGCCGTCTCAATCAGCCATATTACTGAGCTCCCCAAATGGGCAGCATGGGGGTAGGCGATGGTAGGCAGAGACCATGGACGATGTTTTTTAAAAACAGCTTTTTTGAGATACAATTCACACCACACAATTTACCCATTTGCAGCATACAATTTAATGGCTTTTAGTATATGCACAGGATTTTGCATTCATCTTTACGATTAATATTAGCATATTTTCATCATTCCCGCAAAGCAATCCTGTACTCCTTAGCTAATATCTGCCATTCTTTCCATCCCTACCTCCCATCCCTAGGCAACCACTTCCTTAGGATTTTTTTTTTTTTCAGATGGAGTCTTGCTCTGTCGCCCAGGCTGGAGTGCAGTGGCGCGATCTCGGCTCACTGCAAGCTCCGCCTCCCTCCTGGGTTCATGCCATTCTCCTGCCTCAGCCTCCCAAGTAGCTGGGTCTACAGGCACCCACCACCACGCCTGGCTAATTTTTTGTATTTTTAGTAGAGACGGTTTCACCGTGTTAGCCAGGATGGTCTCAATCTCCTGACCTTGTGATCCACCCGCCTTGGCCTCCCAAAGTGCTGGGATTTCTTAGGATTTTTAACTCATGTCTCCAAGTGTGGCACTCTCCTATCTGCTTTGTCTCTTGATCTTGTGAAGCCACATACCCTTTTCCTTCAGTGCATCCAAACAATTTGCAGTTCCTCAGAATGCTGCAGTTCTGACACCAGGATGTTCCGACCTGGCACTGTTCTTGCTCTTCACACATTCTTGTCCTCTGACAGATTTACTAGAGCAACCTGACTAAAGCATACTCACTGCCGAGGGGGCCTGTAGGCCTCTGGTTTCACACTTCTTTTGTCTTGTCTGTCCCTTGGTGTTGATCTTGCTTTAGAGAGAGTAATTGGAATGAGAGCATGTTATTTCTGCTTGAGAATGGGTACCCCAAATCCAGTAGGTAGATGCATTCCTTCATTTCTGCAGAGGAAAAAAATTTCCAGTACTATCCTAATTTGGCTGGTTGCACTTGAGGGTTTCTGCTTTAACCATTTTAGGGACTATTGACAAAAGTAAATTTTTTATGTGCTGAAATGGTGATGTTTGGGGGTGTCAATGGTCTTAACAGAAAAGCCCTTCTTCTTCACTAGCAACCTTGCATTATTCTAGGAAATTCTAGTCCAAATGTAGAGAGCGTGTTTTCTACCATCTATATGTTTTCTCTTTCTCTCATTTGCTTTCCTCCCTTCTTTTTCTTTCCCTTCATCTTTCCCCACACACCCCCCTCATTTGTTCACTGTGTCTGGCCTTCTCCCATCTCTCTCTTGCCTTGCCAAAGGACCAGAGAGGTGACTGATCCCTGATATATTTTTTTTTTTAAATAGACAGAGTCTTGTCTTGTCACCCAGTGTGGTACTACAATCATAGCTCACTGTACCCTCAGACTTCTGGGCACAAGCAATCCTCCCACCTCAGCCTCCCAAGTAGCCAGAACTACAGGCTTGTGCCACTATGCCTGGCTAATTAAAAAACTTTTTTTTTTTTTTTTTGTAGAGATGGGGGTCTCAGTGTGTTGCCCAGGCTGGTCTAGAACTCCTGGCCTCAAGTGATGCTCCTTCCTTGGCCTCCCAAAGTGCTGGGATTACAGGTGTAAGCCATGGTGTCTAGCCCTAATACATTTTTTAAAAAGTTAATTTCTTTAAGAGTTGGGGTCTTCCTTTATCACCCAGGCTGGGATGCAGTGGTGTGATCATAGCTCACTGCAGCCTCGGACTCCTGGGCTCAAGTGTTCCTCCCACCTCGTTTTCCTGAGTAGCTGGGACTACAGGAGCATGCTACCATGCTCAGCTAAGTTTAAAAAAGTGTTTTTAGAGATAGGATCTTGCTGTGTTGCTCAGGCTGGTCTCAAATTCCTGGCCTCAAATGATCTTCCCGCCTTAGCCTCCTGAGTAGCTGGGATTCATCCCTGATATCTCAGTTATGGAGAAAACAAAGCCTTTGGTAAATGGAAATGACCTGAAACAGATTTCAGGAGTTCTAGATTTTTTTTTTTTTTTTTTTTGAGATGGAATCTTGCTCTGTCGCCCAGGCTAGAGTGCAGTGGCATGATCTTGGCTCACTGCAACCTCCGCCTCCTGAGTTGAAGCAATTCTCCTGCCTTAGCCTCCCGAGTACCTGAGATTATAGGCACATGCCACCACACTTGGCTAATTTTTGTATTTTTAGTAGAGATGGGGTTTCACCATGTTGACCAGGCTGGTCTCGAACTCCTGATCTCATGATCCGCCCGCCTTGGCCTCCCAAAGTGCTGAGATTACAGGCATGAGCCACTGCGTCCGGCTTGGAGTTCTATAATTATAGCTAAAATGACTCTCAGATTTGAGGTGACTAAGATGTTCTGGTTCTAGAGAACTCTTAGTCGGACTGTGAGTGGTCTCATCTAGGTAAACAGCACTGTCTAGGGCTCCCTTTCCTGTTATACTTCCTGTGTTACATTTCAGAGTGAGAGGATGTGCTCAGAACCAGGGTGGGCACAGAACATCTGGCTCACTGGTTAGCTGTTCTGATGGGTAACATTTAGTGGCTTATTTTCTGCCTCTCTAATGGGACCTGATGACAGTGTCAAGTGTCCCATTTTTATCTTTGGGGTGGGAGAGTGCCATTAAAATGGTCTTTAACAAAGTAGGTCAATGATTTATATTTCAAGAAGAGAAATTTGGGGACATGGAATGAGAGCATGGTATTTGGGTTAGTTAAACAGCTCCAGAAATAATTATGTATTTTTAATGCCAATTAGGGACCTAGAAACCTATTTGGGGAGGTCAGGAAACTGAGTATGAGGTCTGAGTCTTTGCAGGTGCTCGATCTAGAATCTCCAGGGAGAATGTATTTTGGACATATACAATGAGACGTGGATAAGATGGATGGCTTACATCTCACTCCCTTGGACAGCCAAGCCCACAACTGACAAAGCCACTGACAAAGCCACCAACACCAAAGGAGCAGGCTGACCCTTCTGCCTTCCCCTGACTTTCTGTCTACATAGGTTAGTCATTAAAAGGAAAAAAAGCAATCCAAAAACCTGTATTTTTTTCTTAGATAACATGATTATATAGACAATACATGTTCATTAGAGAAAATTTAGAAATTACAGATGGATAAAATAAAATGCAAATTATGCCTATAGTACTGATTAGAGATTGTCATTTTGGTTTTATAGTCTTTTCAACAGTTCATGATCATCCCTATGTATCGTTAACTACTCTCTAAGATGGTTTTTAGTGGCTACATAATACTCCAAGTATATTGTATGAAGACTTTTTGAACTGGTGACCTATTTTTGGATGGTTAGGTTGTATCTCTCTTTTGTCCATGATTATTAACCAATTCTTTTTTATTTTTTAAGACGGAGTCTTACTCTATTGCCCAGGCTGGAGTACAGTGGCATGTGGCATGATCTTGGCTCACTGCAACCTCTGCCTTCCAGGTTCAAGTGATTCTTGTGCCTCAGCCTGCCCAGTAGCTAGGATTACAGGCACGTGCCACCATGCCCAGCTTATTTTTGTATTTTTAGTAGAGATGGGGTTTCACCATGTTGGCCAGGCTGGTCTCGGACTCCTGACCTCAAGTGATCCACCCACCTTGGCCTCCCAAAGTGCTGGGATTACAGGCATGAGACACCGCGCCCGGCCAATTAATCAGTTCTTTTAAAACCAGCTCCCATTTCTCTGCTTGCTTCCTGACTCCCACCCCATTTTTTTGTTGCTGGTTTAGCAGAACCATGGGGACAAAGAGAAGATACCTTACCAGAGTGTCACAGAATAACAAATTTCATATGTTGAAAGCATGATTTAAATTTATTTGAACCATACTAATAGTACAGTTGACCATCTGTATCTGTGGGTTCCTCATCTGGGGACTCAACCAACCACAGATCAAGAATATTGGGTTGGGAAAAGAGCATCATTACTGAACATGTTCAGACGTTTTTTCCTTGCCATTATTCCCTAAACAATACAGTACAATAACTATTACAGAGCATTTACCTTGTATTAGGTATTATAAGTAATCTTGAGATGATTTAAAGTATATGGGAGGATGCGCTTAGGTTATATGCAAATACTATGCCATTTTATATCAGGGACTTGAGCATCCATAGATATTGGTATCTGTTGGGAGTCCTGGAACCAATGCCCCACAGATACTAAGGGACAACCGCAGTAGAATATCTCCACCATTTAAGTGTTTTCTGTGAGTCAGATGCTTTTGTTAAGTGTTTTATAAACTTTATTTCATTGAACCTTCACAACAGTCTTAATGAGGTATGTACTGCTCTGTTCATTTATAGACTAGCAACGGAAGCATAGAGAGATTAAGTGTCTCAGACAACTAAAAAGTGCTATTGTCAGAATTTGAACCTTGATCCAATGCCAACCCTTTTGCGTGGAACTATTGTTATACTGCTGACTATAAATTGTTAGCCCAGCCCTTAAATCTTCTGTTTTCTCATTTACAAAATGGAGACAAGTGCTTACTTGGGAGCACTGGAAGAGTTAAATGGGGTAGCACGTGCAAAGCAGCAGACACAAAAATGTAGCAGCTATTGCTACTCTAATCACTCATTATTTTCACCTTTTGTGAGATAGTAATAGTATAGACATTTAAACAAATTGTCTCTCTGCTGTCTGTACATCTGAATCTCTGGCTTACTCCGTGGAGATAAATCTTCATAATTATCTCTAGAAATTAGAGTAGACCTCGTACTCTGGCCAGTATTATATTGAATTTAATCCAGATGTCTTGGTTTTAAATCTATCTAGTCACAAGATTCTGCAATCTTTTCTGGACTGTTTGGGAGGCTGAGTTATCAAAAATCATTATAAAAGCAACACATCACATGAGAGCCCCTCCCGTCCCAACCCATCTCACTACCCAGAGGTGATTACTTAAGAGTACTTCTTTGAGTCTAATGTAAGTATCTGTTGTAGTACTTAACAAAAAGTTGCCTTATTTATACAATTGTTTGTGTTAAGGACTGATCTCCATTCCCTGGTCATGAATTATTTCAGTTCTCAGCACTAGAAGTTTACATTTCCTTGCACCCCCACCCATACACACTCCTGCCACTCAGCAGACTCAAACACTTGGGTGGTTCTGGGGTAAACAACAGCACAAGACACTCCAAAACATATCTAGACTGGGTTATGATGGGATCTAGGACAAGGGAACCCTTCTTTCCTTATGTATCCAGGACCAGGGCACTCTTTCCTAATCTCTGCTGAATTTCTGAAGTCATTTTAGTTATAACAACCCACATAAGAAGCTGATTGCCCTAGAAAGGAATCTAGAACTGGGGACTGGTAGAATTTTTTTTGAATACAAATCAAGATAAGGTCTTTATTAATCCAGTCAACAAATGTTTATTGTACTCTAGCTGTATGGTAGGCATTGTTGTAGTGTTGAGGGGTTAGCTTTGAACAAGATTAAATTCCAGCCTTATGGAGCTTTTATTTCTGTGGGCAGACAAACAAGTAAACAAGTAAGAAGGGTGCTACTGGATAGGGTAAAGTACCATAATGGAAATAAGATAACACTGAGTGATGGATGGTAGAGGGTAGAGGCACCTTTAGATTATGTAGTCAGAGAACACTTCTCTGAGGGGCTGAATGACCTTCCATTCTGGGCCTATAGTTGGTGACCACAGTGTTGAAAATTGTAAGGCATCCCTTTATTAAAGGAAAGACTGCTGGATAGTATTTTTTCCCATCGTATTTCTCCTATTTTTGTGGGCAGAATGATATTCTTACTCATTGGAATCATGACCACCTGGAACCTCAGTGATCTTGGTAAGATAGAATCCATTTCTTACATGGCAGGCAGACCAATATTTTAGAAGTCATAAACCTTATTCCACTCTTTCTCATCCAGAATTTCCCAGTGGCTTCCCATGCCATTCGTCATACAGTTCTGACACCTTACCATGGTTCATGTGGCCTTGTATGATCAGGCTTCTGCCTACCTTACCTAATGCCTCTCTCACCTTCCTCTTTCTACCTCACTGTGCTTAAGCTTGGCTGACCTCAGATTCCTCTGATGCTCTGAGCACTTTCCCGCCACCTTCTCTTGCTGTTCCTCTGGAATGCCTTTGCTACAGATTTTTATGTCATCAGCTTTTCATCCTTCAAGTCTCAGCCAAAGGTCCTCTCAAAGAGTCCTCCTCTGACCACCTGGCCTAAAGTCTCAGGTAGCTGTCCCATCCTTCCCCTTCTATCTTGTTACCCCATTTAATAGTCTTTATGTTACTTCTCATCCTCTAAACTCCCCGCTGCATGTTGAATAAATGATGTCGAATGTTCCTTTAGAGGGCCCTTCTCAACCACTTGACTTTTTTCTAGAAGCAACTCGAAGTGTTGATGGCCTCAAGCATCTCTTGGTTCTCCTTAGGGTTTATTTTGCTTTAAAGTTTTTTTTTTTTTTTGAGACAGAGTCTCGCGCTGTCGCCAGGCTGGAGTGTAGTGGCATGATCTCGGCTTACTGCAACCTCCACCTCCCAGGTTCAAGCGATTCTCCTGCCTCAGCCTTTTGTCTTGGATAAACCAGGTGTAACTGCTCTGATAGGGTGGCATCTGGCTTCCTTTGGGCTAGCCCAAGAAATGATGCGTTAAAAGAAGCAAGAATCAGAACTAAGTGTAGATTAATGCTGTCACCAGCCTCCATCTCCTCTCCCATTCTTTTGCCAGTGTGCTCATTCTGTTTCTCTCTTAGGTCTCTATTGCTTTACTTTTATCAGGTAGGGGAAAGGGGAGAGAAATTGAATGTTTCTAAATCTCTTTCATAAGTAGCACTATGCAGGAAGGCCAGGTCTGCTTGGCTGGGCCAGTTGACTTTTGGTGAATTGATGTCTTTCCTAATCTTCACATCTAGAAGAAATGGACTGATGGCTAACTCTTAAATTGACAAAGCTGTTTGTTTGTGTATATGGAACTGCTTTAAAAAGAGAGATTTTGAATATTAGAGTATATATTCTCCTCCCTACCCCTCACATTTAAAGGTGTTAAGTTGGCCGGGCATGGTAGCTCATACCTGTAATCCCAGCACTTTGGGAGGCCAAGGCGGGTGGATCACCTGAGGTCAGGAGTTTGTAACCAGCCTGACCAACATGGTGAAACCCCATCTCTACTAAAAACACAAAAATTAGCCAGGCATGGTGGCACGCGCCTGTAGTTCCAGCTATCTGGGAGGCTGAGGGACGAGAATTATTTGAACCCGGGAGGCGGAGGTTACAGTGAGCCAAGATTGCGCCATTGCACTCCAGCCTTGGCAACAAGAGCAAAACCCATCTCAAAAAAAAAAAAGAAAGGTGTTAAGTTTTAACAAATCATTTTAGTTATAGTACCACTAATGGGAAGGTACACTTTATAAGCCTCCTAATCAATTACAAAAGAGTCATTTTTCACTTTCCTTTAAAATTAAAAAGAAGTTTCTCCTGTCTTTGTCCATATTTCAGGCCTCTCATACATTGTTTGCTGACAGCGTTTCTGTGTTCTAACCACATCTCTTGTTCTTCCAGTAGATACCCTCAGGGCATAGTTTCTGCACAAAATTTATCTGAAATCTTTAGTGACCTTTTGCAGGATTTAATATCAGTTCATTTGGATAGTTCCATGTGCATAAATGGGCCTTAACAGGAATTTAGCAAACAAAAGACAGTGCCTCCCATAGAGCTTCTTATTTTTTAGGCTTGCTAAGTAAAATTTAAGCAGAAGAGACTGTCTCTGTCTCTCTCTTGGGCTCAGTTTCTGTGTTTTTTGTGGAACACTACCATTCTTAGGTAGAGTGGGTAGGGAGAGAGAAGGAACAGCATCACCTCTTCTCTATTTTTGCTCACACAGATGCCCTGTTTGGCGACATCTAAGCACTAGAGACTTATTGACCCACATTTTTTTTCCTCCTTCTCCTCCAGGGTACTGACCGTGCGGGGATCTAGTACCACAGTTACTTCTAAAATGTGTTGCCAAATGTAGAAATCTCTATCCCCATTGACTTCTCAGTTGGAAATTAGTTCATGACCTAGAGACTGAGAGCACCCCGGCTGTGCTTTCAGAGCAGGAATCCTTGGATGTAGCTGTGGAATGAGCAGCATTGGAGGATTTGAAAAAATCCTGGACCTGAAACGTAAGCTGGCCTGTGTTTTCCTGATGTGCCCTGTGCCTTTTATTGTGCTGATTTCTACTATCTTAATAAATAATAACATTAAAGTTCTTTCTGTGTTCAAAACCTTTTCCTTGTTTTCCTATCAAACTGTTTTTGAAGGCCTATTTCATCTATTTTGAGCAACAATGATAAATGATGTTCGTTGAAGGCAGAAAGGTTGGAGGAACTTTGGCCAGCGTGGGGCAGACAGAAACCCACGGGTATTCCCCTTAGGCATCAGGGGCTTTGGCAGCTGCATTCTGCCAGCTTTGTAGAACAGCATGAATCCACTCCTGCCCTCAAGTAGTGGGACCACAAACAGTACATGGTGCATGACCTGGAGGCCTGACATTCGTTCCTCTGCCTGTCCACTGGAATGACCAGGCTGAGACTGGTTGCCAAGCAACCCTGGACCTAAAAGAAGCAGGAGAATTTGCCCACTGATTGTTATATCCCTTTGCTTTTTTTTTTTTTTTTTGTCTTTCTTTAGAGGCTTGAGGGGTCGTAGCTTTGGTAGGAGGAGATGAAGCATGCTAATTTGAAACACTGATGGTGAGTCTTAGTGTTTTAGTCTCTCTGGTCCCAGCTCTAATCCGATCACTTGGTGTTAAGTTAGGAGGCCTTAATGTCTCTCTGAGAGCCCCAGAGAGATGGAATAGATGGGGAAAAGAGAGTTGAACCCCTTCAGGTCTCAGTATGGACATGGAGTATTGGTGAGGAGCTTTGCTGACAGTGAAGGCAGTGCTAGTTATCACCATTCTCTCAGTTGGTTTTATTTATTTATTTATTTATTTCTTTTTTGGAGACAGAGTCTTACTCTGTCACCCAAGCTGGAGTGCAGTGGCATGATCTCAGCTCACTGCAACCTCCACCTCCGAGGTTCAAGTGATTTTTGTGCCTCAGCCTCCCGAGTAGCTGGGATTACAGACGTGCACCACCATGCCTAGCTAATTTTTTTATTTTAAGTAGATATGGGGTTTCTCCATGTTGGCCAGGCTGTTCTTGAACTCCTGGCCTCAAGTGATCCACTTGCCTCGGCCTCTCAGAGTGTTGGGATTACAGGCATGAGCCACCATGCCCATCCTCAGTTGGTTTTAATAAGTTACATTTATAGATGTGGTGCTTCTCTTCTGGCCACACCAAACGGTGTTTTCCATGGTGAGGGAGAGAAGAACCAATCCAAGTGGCTTAAACAGAAAGGGAATTTGTTGTGGTATGTCTCTGGAAAGCCCAGTGATGTTCTAACTGAAGACCTGCCAGACTCTCATGACTCCAAAGATATCAGCAGGCTCTGGTCTCTGCATCTCTCAACTCCACTCTTCTCTAGGCTGGCGCCATTCTCAGGCAGTCTTTTCCTTCACATTGGTGGGATGACTTGGCCAAGATTTTGAATGGAAGCCCTCAGCATGGTTCTCATTGGCTCTTTGCTGAAGCCTGTGCTCATCCTTGAGATAATCCCTGAAGCCGACCTGACCCAGCCCCAGAATAGAGTTGACAGTGGGTGAAATAAGTGTTCTGAAAGTCAGGGAGGGATGATTTCCCAGAGGAATACTGAGGTGCTATAAATACAGAAGGAGGGGGGACAGAGGCCAAGGCAATGCAGTTACTCCACACTGGCATAAGTAAATTGAACACGGTCATCTGTGGAAGAGAAAGGGCCCTGCCTTCCAGATATAGCATGGTTGTTACCCACATTTGAAAATTACTTTGGGCGATCAGGCTGTGGTTTAATAAAGTAACCCTGGACATTCAAATTTGTAGGGGGAAAAATGAGATAGTTTTAGTATTTTAGTATTAGGCACCACCAGGATTGGGCAGACTGTGAGCAGCCTAAGAATAGTGTTTGGGAGTTAAGTGCCTAGAGAGTAGGGAACAGGGATGTCAGGCAGATAGGAGGGAGAGAGGGGACTGCCCCTGTTGGGACAGATGATAAGAAATGAAAGCAAAATGATGTATGAGAACTATTAAGTAATGCCACAGAGTTCTGTAATACTCTGGCCAATGATTGATTGCCCTATAGCCCAGCCAGTACGAGAGCTAGTTCTTTATCTTCCAGAGTCTCTTTCTCTTTATATTTACATTTTGGGAAATAAACTACAACTAATAGAGCTTGTTGTGAATCTGTTGATGTCTCGTATAATGGATTAGACTACAAAGGTGGGCAAGCTTTTTCTGTAAAGGGCCAGTTAGTAAATTTTTTAGGCTTTGTGCACCACATAGTGTCTCTGTCATATCTTCTTCTTCTTTTTTTTTTTAAAAAAATTTATAGCCCTTTAATAATGTAAAAACCATTCCTAACTCACAGGTTATACAAACACAGGACAAGAGCCACATTTTGCCTACCCCCAGAATGGGTTTTGGAGTCAGATAGACCTGGATTCCAGTCCTGGCTCTTGCTCATTGACTGTGTGGGCATTTTAATCTCTCAGAAACTCAATTGCCTCAGTTTTCTCATCTGTAAAGTGAGGCTGATGAAAGTGACCACCTCATAGGGTTATTGTGAGGATTGCTTAGAAATCTGGAATGATATTGTTGACTCTACCACTGCACAGCATGCTCTAGGGAAGAAGAGGCCAAGCTCTAATGGTCTTTGTAATCTCAGTTGTTCTTCTTCTTTTGGTGCCTCCTTTTTCTCTGTTCTGGGCAACTCTTCATCAGGTTTTGGGAACTTGGTGCCAATCTCGGTTTCATTTCTGATGTGTTCAGGAAGTGACCCACATTTTAATCCATATTTGGCAGTAACCAAAATAAATTGGCTTGGTTCATTATCCAAGTGTAGAATATGTACTTGTTTTGCTTCCAGCCCCAAATTCCCTCCGTATCCGCTTTTTCATTACATTACAATTTATCAGTCTATCAAGGCCTCTTATTAAAGCCAGGAGGATAATTTTTTCCAGTTTGAAAAGAGAGAATGTTAGAATTGTGGAGTTTTGTTTGTTGGACTTGGTAGATGGATGTCACCAGGTTTGGAAAAGGGGCTGAATTTATCCCCAGAATCTTAGCCCTATTACCTACCACTTTGTACAGGTAAGTTATGATGGAATGGATAGAAATCATGTGACCTCTCAAATCCCCAGGATCCTGAAAGTATCTGCCTTCTTTAAGACTTTCTCAAATGTCATCTCAGCAAATTTTACCCTGACAGCCTCCCCCATCCCACTTCTCTGCTCTACTTTTTTCTGTAGTACTTATCTTGTTTTAACATGCTGTATAAGTACTTATCTTGTTTTAACATGCTGTATAATTTACTTTGTTTACTAAGGTGTTTTTCAGTGTGTGTATGTGTGTGTGTGTGTGTGTGTGTGTGTGTGTGTTTGATCGTCTCTCCTACTAGAATGAAAACTCCACAAGGGCAAAGATGTTTGTCATTGTTCATTTCTGTATAACCAGTGCTTAGGATGGCATCTGCTGTATAGACAAATATTTGTGGAATTAATGAATGAATTCTTTGATTCTTATATTGGAATGTTTACTATATCCTATTCTCTCTGGCCAAAGAAGACATAAGACTTGGCTTTAAATATTGACTCTGCCACAAATTACCTCTGTCTTTGAGCAAATTATTTAATCTCTTAGGACCGTAGTTCTCTTATCTTTAAAATAAGGGGTTAGAGTAAATGATTGCTAAAGTTCCTACTAGTTCTATAGTTCTGTGATTATAATTGCTGGTTAAAAGAGAAGATGTACTGCTATTAAAATTCCCACATATATTTCCTAAAAACAGTTTGAATTTCATTGGTGGGCAAAGTGAATCAAGAGTTTCAGAAGAAGTCTTTGGAGGTACCTTCTGCTTTCACTAAAACAGTTCTCAAGTATTACAGTATAGTTGTTTTCAAGAACATTTCTGCTAGCCCTTTTAGGATAAAGTTCAGACGTCTCGATAGGGCATTCTGAGCCCTGTGGACTCTGGCCCCTGCCAGCTCCTCCAGCCTCACATTGCCTATGTGTATAAGCTCTCTGCTCCAGTCTTTCTGAATCTGTTTTGATTTTTTCTAATGGATAATGGGTTTCCCAGCATAAGTCCACTGAATATTTCTGTTCCTTCTGCCTGGTGTCTCTGGTACCATCTGTGTCCTCCTTTGTTTGGCCAGTGCCTACTGGTTGTTTAGGTCTCAACACACAGAGGGTGTGGACTTAGGGAGGGATTGGCAGTGGGGTTCCGTTTCCACTGGGAAGCTCACTAGCTAAAGTGTGGTGTCAGAAACTGACTAGCCTGGTTGGCTAGATCATCTGTGCAATAAGAATCCAAAAGTTGTTGGAATTAGATTGTGGAAGGTTTAGGTGACACAGTGAAGAGTCTTTGTTCAGTGGACACTGGGAAGTCACTGTAAGTTTTTTGAGTAGCATAGTGACATAATCAAAGCTTTGTGAACTAAATAGCCCAGATATACCTCTAAGAGCATTGAAAATATCATTTCTCTGATCCCTAAAACATCCTTTGGGAGATAAACACTAGGATACCTGTTTTGTAAATGAGGAAAAGCTAGGACACTTAATGATTAAAGGACTGATTTTCAGCATCATAGGAAAGCAGTTGATTGAGCCAGTGTTTTTATAATTAGATAGAATTGTGATCTGCGGGATTGATGAATGTTGCAAGTAGTTTTGTTCATTTTTCAAGTGGGCAACAAGATGAATATTTGAGTGTTGAGAAGCTGTCCCTCAAAGGTGACTGACTCATGGATTTGTCAGGAAGCTTTGGCAGAGACTTAGATTCTGCTTAGGAGGTAAGTGATGCTTTTGGGCGTGGTCACAGGGTGATTTTTTTTTGTATCACAGCTGTCTGTGCTCACCCTACGTGGTTGCTTTTGTTGTGTTGACTTGGCAAGATCAAAGAACAGGTGGATGCTGATTTCCCCTTCCTGGCTAGTTTAGGAATTGAGAGTTCTCTCACAGCAACCCTTGTCTGTGATTCCATTCTATTTAAACCCTAAGGCAGGTATTTCGGTTTTGCAGCTTCATTAACAAACTGTTTAAAGCTGAGTTTGAAAAGGCAAGTCTTTGGTGGTATGATTGATAATCTCCAAAGACCAGTTCCCGCTCTGTTGGGGGAGTGCTTTTCAAACTTTAATGTGCATCCGGATTGCCTGGGGACCTTGTTAAAATGCAGGTTCTGAGGTGTGGGGCTTGACATTCTGCATTTCTTACAAGCTCCAGTTGATGTTGATGCTGCTGAGTTGCCTGTGCTAGACCAAGTTTCCCTTTACCTGACCCTTCTTCTTTTCCCCTATGTCCCAGCCTTTCTCTTTCTTGATGTCTTGAACAGTGGTCCCCATTTAGGGGCTACTAGCATTTGCCAGGTGGACTCATTGATTAGCTTGCGGCTACCACTATAGCCAGGGTGGTCTTTTCAAAATGAAAATCTGATCACATATGCCACTTCAGTGCTTAAAACCCTTTAGTTGTCTCCCATTGCTCTTAAAATGACCCCCTTATTGTGGTCTGGCTTCCTTTGCCTCTCCACTCTCATCTTACACCATCTCTGCATCTTCCGGCAACAGGACCCTTTTTCTGCTGCCTTTGATGCTCATGTGCCTCCTCTATCACAGGGCCGTGGTACATGCAGTGCCCTCTGATGCAGCATTCCTCCGCTTCCCTTCACCTCTTCCTCCTTTTATGTCTCAGCTCAAATGCCACTGCCTCTGGAAGCCACCTGGTTTCCCAGTCTAGTGACCTTCTGTCATTGGTAGGCTTCTTTGGTGTATAGCTGGGACCAGCATCAGAGAAACAGGCTTGGCTGGGGCATGGTGGGATATTGTGCTCTGATTGTGCTCTCAAATGGAGCATTATGTAGCATTTTAGGAAGTTGTAGATTGCCTAAGAGCTGTCTTTCAAAAGCCACTCTGCCTGGAAGGGTGGTGATGGCGCAAGTACACTTTGTGGTATGTAGCGAGAAGAGGAAGAGCAAAGAGTTTCCGCCCAGGACCTATCATGCCATCTAAAGCTGGGTTTGTGTCTATGTATGCACTTGGTGAACAGTTATATATCCCTCCCCTCTTCCCCATGCTTCTCCTTTTTCTACTGGCCTTGTCATTTTATAAATGCAGGAACTATATACCCTCAGGGAAGGAATTGACTAGTTCAGGGCTGTAGGATATATGGCTGACCTGAGAAAAGAATCCAGGTCTCATTGCAGCATGGAGCCCCTTCATCCACCAGGCCAGGCTGGTCTGGCATTTGAGTGGTAACCTTGAAGGCCCAGTAGCTGCCTGGCAGCTTTCCTGGGCATAGAAACAGCCCTGTTTAGGTGATGCTGTTCCTTCCCAATCTGGTATACCTCGAAGAGATAATGTGTTCCACATTAAACCTAACAGACATTGCTAATTTGGTCACCTTTTCTGCTTTTACTCTTACTGTAAGAGTAAAGTAATGCTGGAGGTATTCACTCTTATAGCAGTGAATGGTATTAGGAGTAACAACTGTGTTGGGTTTTTTTTTGGAGGCATATTGTAATGTATTTTTATTTTCTTTAAAGATATGTGTTTCTGCATTTTGGTTCTTTCTTACATTCGTTACAACTCAGACTATAAGATCCCCTTAGATGCCAAGCTCCATAAGGATAGGGTTCATGGCTATATCCTGAGTAGTTTGCATGGTGCCTGGCACATAGTAGCCATTCTACAAATGCTTGTCAAGACGAATGTCTTAATTTGTAATATGGTGAGAAGTTTACCCTCCATCTTTCAACAGTCCCAAGAGTGGATGCTTTGAGGCTGAGAGTATTTGTACCTGTGAATCCCTCAGCAGGATTTATTCCTTGAGCTGTAGGAATGACATGTACCTTAGTTCATTTTGTGCTGCTCTAACAGAATACCACAGATTGGGTAATTTATAACCAACAGAAATTTATTGGCTCAAAATTCTGGAGGCTGGGAAGTCCAAGACTGAGGGCCCGGCATCTGGTGAGAAGGGGTCTGCTTTCTATGTCATCCCATGTTGGAAGGGGAAAGAGAGGATGAGAGAGGCAAAAGGGAGCAAACCCATCTGTTTATAAGGAACCCATTCCTGTGATAATAAACTCACTCCCATGATTACAGCATTGTTTCATTCATGAGGGCGGAGCCCCCGTGGCCTCATCATCTCTTAAAGGTCCCCACCTCTTTGTACTGTTACAGTGGCAAGTACATTTCAAACATGAGTTTTGGAAGGGACATTCAAACTGTAGCAAAATGTAATTGACTTAGCTGCTTATTCACATGCTTGAGTCACTGGCCTGTGGTAGTGGGACACACAGTGTTAAACGAGCACTTTTGACTCATTGGTACAAATTTAAGTTGGTACCTTCTTATCCTTGAATGCAGACTCTGAGACAGCGATACTTCCCATTGTCTGGCACAGTGATCTAGAAAGAAATACCTGAGTAATAAGTAACTATAAAAAATCCACACTAAGTTTCTAATGATGAATAAAATTTGCACTAACTTAAAGGCTTAAAGATTGAGCCTTTAAAGGGGAACTAGGGAGGGCTCTAGAGACATGCAGCTTATTCACTTCTGTTCTTTAGTGACTCATTGGAGTCCTTCCTCCCCCTCTCTCTGTCTCTCTCTGTCTCTCTCTCTCAAACTGCCATCAGAAGGCCAAGGTCTTTTTCTTTGTAATTTTTTTTTTTTTTTTCTCAGATGGAGTTTCGCTGTTGTCACTCAGGATGGAGTGCGATAGCGTGATCTCGGCTTACTGCAGCCTCCGGGTTCAAGCAATTCTCTTGCCTCAGCCTCCCGAGTAGCTGGGATTACAGGCACCTGCCACCATGCCCAGCTAATTTTTGTATTTTTAGTAGAGTCGGGGTTTCACCATGTTGGTCAGGCTGGTCTCTAACTCCTGACCTCAGGTGATCCACCCACTCAGCCTCCCAAAGTGCTGGGATTACAGGCGTGAGCCACTGTGCTCAGCCTCAAGGACTTTTTCTCGTCTAATTCCATTATTTGTGCTTTGTTAATAGACCTGCTTATGGTGTCAGTTCAGTAGTTTCTTGGCTTTCCACAACTATTCTTGTGAACCTGGCAGCACATTCTCACGTGCTCACGTGTGATTTGACCCCCACAGCTAGAAGGTGTCTGCCTGCAAACTGGAAGGTCTTAGAATCAGGGTGGGAGGAAAGCGGAGGCCGTGGCAGAGAGAGATCAAAATGATGCCAGGTTCATTTTTTGTTCCAGTCTAAGAAGGTATCCAAACCTCCACATTGTGTGACTCCTGTTCCTCCCTGATGGGGAACATCAGGTCACAGATGGGGCTCTGGGCAAGAGTGTGTGTGTTTGCCTGTACGATTCAGTCATCAGCTTACTGCAGGTGCCGTTTCCTGTTCTTGAGGCATCTTTAACTGCATGATGGTGGCTATGTGGTTTTAGTTGGTTGGAGCACAGGTCTGATTGCTTTTTCTTTTTAACATTTTTTCTGGGCATAGCTTTGACTCTTTCCTCTGGGTTTGAGCTGTGGAATTGCTATAGGAGCTTTTTGCATTGTGTTTTACACATCATCTAGTTCTCCCTCCTGTCATCTTGAAGTTCACATCTGTGCTATTCTAGTGCTGCACTGTGGGATAATAAGAGTTATAGTCATAGCGAATAGAAATTGATGACGCCCTATGTGCCAGACCTTAAAATCTTATATGTACTGTCATTCAGTCATCAGAACTTTATAATGTATAGTGTCACTGTTGTGCCACCATCTCTTTTTTTTTTTAGATGAGGAAAGACATGAGATCCATGGGAAAGACACTGGATGCCCCTTTTTGGTAAATACAGACAAACATAAAAACCCCAAACATCTTTTTGAGAAAAAGAGTGGGTACCTTGCCTGAATCCCTGGCATATTTTCAAGACTGCCTGCTAAGGTGTAAGATTTAGTAGAGGGTTTTTTTTTTTTTTTTTTTTTTTTTTTAAGAACTGTTACCAAGGAGATGGATTGCCTTCCAAAGGCAAGTATGATGAAGAATTCCCACCACCCCCCCCAAGCCCCCGCCTTTGGCTGCTCTTGTGTTTGAAGAATGTCACTGTACCCAACTGTTTTCCTTGCAAGGAATGGGGATGAAAGTACCTTGTCTTAAACTTTTGTGGTTAGAGAAGCCCACAGCCCTTAGGGAAACATTGCATTTTTAAAAAATGACTTTAAATCCATGCTGTTGATACTTATGTCTAATGCCAGTCATTGGTCTGGGATCTGTGTGCAGAGTTGCCTTCTGTCTGGTGAGACTGGAGTGGGTGTGGGTCAGATTCCGTAACCTCGTGGAGAGAGGATAAAAACTAGATTGAAAGAAGAACATCAGAGGGGATCTGTTCCCTCTTAAATCCCTGGAAGTTCCAGAGGCTGTGAGAGTTGAGATGAGAGAAACTATTCTGTGGTACCTTTTATATGAATGAGTATTTGTTTACAACAATATCCAGATAATTTTCTTTTTACAGTAATGGCTACACTTTTGCCCCATCCTATTATCATCGGTGATGAAGGCTATAAACAGATGTGTGGAAGTTGATGTTTTTCGGATTTCATTTTCATTTTATTCTGAGCATTCTTTAATAGAGCTGTACCCAGTTAGCAGGATTTACCTTGTTTAAAGTTTGGTCTCCTTTTATTTTTCTGGTCCTTAATTTTAGTGGAGAGGTCCATGTGAAGTCAATTTGCTGAGATCTGCCAGTA
The DNA here is from genome assembly GCF_028885655.2 of Pongo abelii. NCBI lineage: Eukaryota > Metazoa > Chordata > Mammalia > Primates > Hominidae > Pongo > Pongo abelii. The sequence continues at coordinate 151,171,082 of NC_071989.2, forward strand.
GATGGAGGAAAGAAAAAGTACAGTAAGTCCTCACTTAACATTGTCGGTAGGTTCTTGGAAACTGTGGCTTTAAGTAAAATGGGTCCTTGAATAATGTCATTTTGTTCAACGTAGTTTTTATTGTAATGTTGAGGACAAAAAAATTGGTTTTGTTATGTGTTGTTTTGCTTAAAGTTGCAGTTTCCAAGAACCTATCGACGATGTTAAGCGGGGATTCCATGTAATTGTAATCGTCAGTTGAAGTGGCTCTGGAGTGTTTTTGGGATTGAAGTTTTATTGATGAAAAAGTAGGCATTGGCAGATTTTTTTTTTTAACAACTGTATTGAAATACAGTGCACATACTAGGGCACTGGAAATTTAGAATTAGCTCAGGGACACTAGAGTAGACAGTAGACCAAGTCTGGGACTCTGATGAGAGGCCCATTGACATTATTTGTTTGTTTAAATTAGGAGGCCCAAACCTGAGTTTGATTTCATCCTTTCCAAGCCTCAGTTTCCTTACCTGTAAAGTAGAGAAAATAGTACTTGGGCCTACCCCATAGGGCTCATTCAAGGATTCAGTAAGCCTCTAGTCCATATTAAGTGTTTTGGGGCCATGCAGGCCCAACTGAAGTTCCAGTGTGTGGTGGCGGGGAGATACCCCTTAATCCAGCCTCATCCACAGACTCTCATAAAGTTTGCGAACCTTATCTTTCTGGTCTGCATAGTTTCTTGTGGTGAAAGAATGGTTAATTGAACTGAAAGTACATCGTGTCTTGTGTTTGGGAAATAAAATAGTGATCTGAGATGCCAATTAAATCTAGGGTTGCCAGATAAAATATGGGACACCCAGTAAAATTTGAACTTCAGATAAATAATGAAAAATTTTCAGAATAAATATGTCCCAATATAATTGTAGTTTACCCTAAATTTAACTAGTTGTTCTGCATTTTTATTGGTGAAGTCTGGCACCTCTAATTTCATCTCATTGTTTCCCCGTTTAGAATCTTTTGGCTGCCTTTATGATAGCTAAAAATGAGTTGAGCAATTTCAAATAGGATGCAGAGGTATGATTTTATTTGCATCTGCCCCATAGCTCCTGTCCTTTGTTGTTACTAATAGAAACCTGGCCTTTTACGAAAGGTCTCGTCATCTATTAAAACACTGGTTGCATAGCAGCCAAACATTTTTGTTGAGAAATAAGCCGGACGGAAATCTCTGTGGTGACGCTTCCTTCAACCTCACGCTATTGCCGAACATGCGACAAGGAGGATGTTGGGAATGGAATCATAAGAATCCTCCTGCAGCACGTCAGCAGTTCATCCTGGAGCAGTTAGAGGTCAGCAGGCAGGGACTCTCTGGTGGCATCTGGGGATGTGTTCTTGGGCTTTAATAGCAGGTAGGAAGCTTTATGTGGAGGAGTCCAGCGGTGAACATCCCATTCTGCATGCCAAGGGAACGCACAAATAGGCAACACACAAAAACAAAAGAAGTCAAAGGCCTGGTCCTTGATCACTGAGGAGTGTATAGTTCCAGAGAGGGATAGGACCAGCAGGTATTTACACAACACTTCCTTTATGACTTTGTGTCAGCACTGATAGATGCTTTCCACGCACTGTCATAGTAATCCTTACAGCAGCCCTGTGAACAAGATCCTGTTATTATTCCCATTTTCCACATGAGGAGACTGAAGCTTAGGCTGTGGGATGGAGCCTGCAGCTGTAAAGTCAGCCTGACCTAAAAGTTCCTGTTCTGTCTTGACTCCTTATCAAATATTGCAAGTATAGGTTGAATCATATGAAATTGCTAGTATGTAACAATTTTGACCTACAAAAAATGACAGTTTCATATGGTTCAACTTCATCCAAAGAATGAGACCCAATATTATATACACACACATATATATTACAAATAACTTGCTATTCTGTAACTATTACACATAACTTGCCGAGGCTGACTAGGGTGAATGAAATATGTGGACCTAGTTTTGGGCTAACCAGAGATGCTTCTGGGAAGCCAGTTTTCATTCATTGACTCACCCACTCACTCATTGGCTCACTCACTGAATGGAAACTTACTGAATTCTTCCAAGCATATTATTAAGCATAGGTTTGAACAGATTTTTTTATTTTTTATTTATTTTTTGGAGACCGAGTCTCACTCTGTTGCCCAGGCTGGAGTGCAATGGTGTGATCTCGGCCCACTGCAACTTCTGCCTCCTGGGTTCAAGCAATTCTCGTGCCTCAGTCTCCCGAGTAGCTGGGACTACAGGCATGCACCACCACACCCAGCTAATTTTTGTATTTTTAGTAGAGATGGGGTTTCACCATGTTGCCCAGGCTGGTCTCAAACTCCTGACCTCAGGTGATCCACCTGCCTTGGCTTCCCAAAGTTCTGGGATTACAGGCATGAGCCACCGTGCCTGGGCTGAACAGATTTTTTTTAAAAAACTTTTTATCCAGAAAAATTTCCCTCCTGTTCATTTGTAGTCAATTCTGCTCTCACCATCATGCAACCACTAATCTGTGTTTTGTATGTGGGCCATTTCTGGCCATCTTGTATGAATGAAATCATTCAATGTATGATTGTTTGTGTCTTGCTTCTTTCACTTAGCATAATGTTTTTCAGGTCCATTCATGTTGAAGCATGTGTCACAAGCTTATTCCTTTTTATTGCTGAGTAGTATTCCATCATGTGGCTATACCACATTTTCTTTTTCTTTTTTTCCTTTCCTTTCTTTTCTTTCTTTTTTTTTTTTTTTTTTTGAGATGGAGTTTCACCCTTGTTGCCAGGCTGGAGTGCAGTGGCGCAATCTCAGCTCACTGCAACCTCTGCGTCTCGGGTTCAAGCAATTCTCCTGCCTCAGCCTCCCAAGTAGCTGGGATTACAAGCATGTGCCACCACACCTGGCTAATTTTGTGTTTTTGTAGATGTGCGGTTTTGCCATGTTGGTCAGGCTGTTCTCGAACTCCTTACCTCAGGTGAACCACCCGTCTTTGCCTCCCAAAGTGCTGGGATTACAGGTGTGACCCACCGCACTCGGCCCACATTTAGTTTTTCTATTCTCCAGTTCATAGACATTTGGATCATTTTTACTTTTTGGCTATTACGTATGTTGCTACTATGAAATTTTTGTACAAGTTTTTGTGTGGATGTATCATTTCTCTTGGGTAGGTAACTAGGAGTGGAATTGCTTGGTTATGTGGTAAGTTTATATTTTACTTTTAGCAGGTTTTTGAGGAGGGAGAGCGAAAAATGAGTTTATATGAAGGCTCAAAAGTGTGACTGAGGTTTGGAATAGCTAATGAGGCAACTGTAACCTGGAATGAAGTACCAGAACCCAGAAATATGAGCTGGACAGATTTTAAAGTAGGAAGGTTAAAGGCGCTCTGGAGTTAGCCAGCGATCCTGCTGCCTCTCCTTCTCTATGAAGCCAGTGATCCTTTCTTTGCACATTTGGTAGGGTGGGTAAAAGGCTTCTCTTTCCATTGCTGATTTTGGACCAGGAATGTCATTTTTTAACCTTCCAGTGGCAATAGTCCTTAACCGGGAAGTAGCAATGCTCCGCCTTCTAGAGCATCAATTCCCTAATGTGGAAAACCAGTCCCACAGTTTTCTCTGAGAAAAATATGGACAGTGTAATATAATGGGTTATTCATAAACCTAAATTTATATAATGCAAAGGTGTGTGTCTTATTCTTGGAGTGTATCTTTCTTACTATTTTGGAATAATGAAGACTTTTTTTGTTGTTGTTGGGGACAGAGTCTTGCTGTTTTGCCCAGGCTGGAATGCAGAGACACAAAGATGGCTCACTGGAGCCTTGACTTTCTGAGCTCAAGTGATCCTCCTGCTTCAGCCTCCCAAGGAGCTGGGACCACAGGCATGTGCCACCAGGCCCATGTATTTTTTTATTTTTATTTTTTGTAGAAACGGAATCTCACTATGTTGCTCAGGCTGGTCTCGAACTTTTGGGCTCAAGCAATCCTCCTGCCTGGGATTACAGTGCTGGGATTACAGGCCTGAGCCATTTTGCTGGCCATGACAACTTTTTAATTCAGTGATGTTAATATATGTTTTTTAATGGTTGTACATGGCATAATAAGTTATAGGCAATGAAATGTGTGTGTGTGTGTGTTTAGTTTAAGTTGGTTGTTGAAATTCCCAAATCTGGGGACTCCTGCTCCAAAGAAAGTTTTGGGAAGGCATTAGTTAACATCTTTGTATTTTGCCTTCTTCCTTATTCTCTTACATTATTGTGTAGTGTGGGCATCTAGAGTGATGCCTGGACGAGATCACAATGAAAGATTAGAGCAACGAAGAAAAGACAATCCCAGTTATGTACCCCCCACTACTTAGACATGTAACTCTGTGTTAATATATGCAGTTGATGGGCACACGTCATCCTAAATCCTTTTGGTAGTACAAAGAAGCCAGAACTAAGTTTAATTTGGATTTCTTACACATATTTGGAACTAACCAGCAGTTGACTCTGTTCAGGATAAGCAGTTGTTTTCTGTGGATGTTCTGCTGAGGTTGGAGGCTCGGCACCAACTGTATGTGGTGAGGGCTTTGATATAGAACAGCAGCACTGGATCCTAAGTGTGAAGGGAGCACTCAGGCTTGCTATACTGTGCCCGTTCTCAAGGTTGAGGCTAGGGAGAGGGATTTTTCTGTAGCATGATCCTACAGTACACATAGCCACATTCTCCAGTTAATAATGACAACAGTGATGATGGTTGAAATGAAATTAATAACAGTGAAATTAATGGCATGAAATTAATAACAGTGAATGCATTGAGCCAGCATCGTGCTAAATGCTTTCAGGCATGATGCAATTTGATCTTAGCAACAGTTGTGTTAGACAGGTATGGTTATTCCTTTTTTGTGAGAAGCAACTTAGGGGCAGTAGTGTTTGGTTAATTGCACACTTACCTTGCCACTGGCTGGATGAGAGATGTAGAGCCCATTGCCAGAAGGGGCCAAGCCAGGGTTCAAACCTAACCTGTTCTTTTAAAACCCTGAGCCTCTCAGATCAGCAGTTTCTACACCAAATCTTATTCCCAGAGGCCCAGCGCTTCAGTTCAGCTGTGCTGCTGAGGTCTTGTGTATGAAAAGGGAGCTGGGAATGGATTCCGCGGGCCATGCTTAGCAAAACCTCCCTGAGGCAGCCCACGGCTCTGGTGTATCCAGCACACTTTATTGCTGCCCCTCTGTCTACAGACGGCTCTATTGATTCAGCCTTGGGAAGTCTTTGCCCCAGCTGCCCTCTTCACCCCTTTTGTTGATATATTCCCAGAGTGTTGAAGTTCACACCCATGTTGCAACCCTGGCTCCTAAGCCTGAGGACAGGATGTGAGTGCCTGCCCTGGTGCTCATGGGTATCAGCGGGACAGAGATTTGTGCTGAGCTACGTGCTGCTGGCTTCCCCCTTGCCTGTCCTTGGGAACTGGGGACTTTACCCGCTGTCTTTATGCAGTTCTTACAGGCCATATTTTAATGCTGTGTCATTTCTTAGAAAGATGGGTTGAAAAGGATAAACTGGAAGCTTCTATCCATTTCTCTTTTATTTTTAAGAATGTTGTATTTTGGCAGGGCGTGGTGGCTCACGCCCATAATCCCAGCACTTTGGGAGGCCGAGGCGGGTGGATCACGAGGTCAGGAGATCGAAACCATCTCGGCTAACACGGTGAAACCCTGTTTCTACTAAAAATACAAAAAATTGGCCGGGCATGGTAGTGGGTGCCTGTAGTCCCAGCTACTCGGGAGTCTGAGGCAGGAGAATGGCATGAACCCAGGAGGCAGAGCTTGCAGCGAGCCCAGATCGCGCCACTGCACTCCAGCCTGGGCAACAGAGAGAGACATCGTCTCGGAAAAAAAAAAAAAAAAAAGAATGTTGTATTTTAGGAGAACATTGATCCGAAAGGTGATTTACATGTCTTTTCTGCTTGTTAAACTCAGCATATTTTAAGGTGGGGAAATCCCAGTCATCTAACTGGTGTCAAATTTTGTTTAGTAGTAATTTCTGCATTCCCTTTTCTTTCGTTTCCTCCTCTCCTCTTTTTTTTTTTTTCTCATCAGTTTAATATTTGCCATAGTTTATGCTTAGCAACCTGTGAGATATGGCTAGTGTCACTCACTTTCGGTAACATGGAGTCACCAAGGTACAAAATAACTAAGTGGGGTATGCAGGGTCTGGCCAGAAATACAATCTTTTGATTGCTAGCCCAGCTGCTTTCCTTGTTATCACTTTGTGGAGCAGGCTGGACATTGACAATGAGTTCTGAGACTGAGTGGAATGGGAGACCCCTCCCAGCTGGTGGTCGAGCTGCTTAGAGCATGGTCCATCTGTTTGGGACTAGGGTTGAGCTCCAAGATGGACCAATCAACCCCACGAAGAAAGAAACTCCTTCTATCACTGTGGAGTGTACCATAGCTCCTGTCAGCTGCTCTGAAAGTTTTTGCCACCAGAAGAGGGATGCAGAGCATCTTTTCTTACCACAGCTGAACTGAGAACATATGTTTCATCCATATACGGCACCTTACTTATTAAGCTTGTGTCCTTGTCCTTTCTAATACTCTGGCACCTTGCCCATCAGATGGCTGCCTCTTTTTATAAGATAAGTGCCTGTATGGCTGGCTGTTCTGATTTTAAGTCATGAGCTTTGACTTTTATCAGAAATTTACAGCTTGGTTTTCAAAGGACTTAGTTGAGTGTAACTGCATTAAAAGGTAGTGTTAAATTTTATACTGTAGAAATGTTAAAATGGAACTCTATAAAATATGCGTTTCAGTGTCTTTTTTGAATGGTTTTATTTGTGTGTTTTATCAGTCTTAGGCATTTTTATTACTCAAGTAGTCGTTCATTGCAGAATGATTAGAAAATACAGATAAGCAAAGAGAGAGAGGAAAAGAAAAGACAAAATATATGTCTACTCTAAATAAAAGTTCCCCAAGAGAGAAACCAGGATGTGAAGGACTTTGAGCTTCTTAGAAGAAGGGGTCAGATCAGCTGGTGCAATTCTCCATTTCCAGCATCACTCTGTTCTTCCTGTTCTGGACACTAGCGATCAAGACAGAAGTTGTAGCGTCTGAGGATGTCCTGGAGAAAGTCAAGGTGGCTTTTGGTTTGCTGCCCCAGGCAGTGAGTCCCGGTGGTTCAGGGGCCAAAAGTCCTGCAGTTAATCCACCACCTGCAAGGGACGGCTGTGAAAAGAGAAAAATAGTCCTCCTTTGGAGTCCCATTATTTATACAGTTGCTAGCTTTCAAGCAGATAGAGAAAAAATAATCTTACAGTCATGCTTTCCCTTCCCTTCTCCCAGTCCTGCTGGAGCCATCCATTCCTTCATTCATCTGTCCATCCATCCATCCATTCACTCATTCGTTCATTCATTCATCCACTTACTGGCTTACTTCATTCATCCATTCAATACCAATTTACTGTGTACCTGCTGAGCCCTAAACATTGTTGCATTTGGTTCTGGGAATGCAGCATAAATAAGATAAGGCCCTTCTCTCATGGGTCTTACATTGGACTGGTGCAGGTTGTAGTATCATTGCTTCCCTTTCAGCCTTACCTTTCTACAGCTGTGGATAAGATGCCATGAATTCGCGAGTAAACGTGTTTATCTCTCCCTGGAGCAGACTAGACCCCTAGGCTCTGTCCTAGAGCACAACTCACCCTCAGCTGCCCTGCAACCTGATCATCTCCAACAGGGAAGGTGAAGAGAAGGCAGTATTTGGCTGATGAATTCCTCTCAAAATGATACTTTAGTTTTGTCTGGGAGGGGCAGGGGAGCAGATCACAGAGGGAGGGGTTTTTGGCTTTATCAGAGAAAGAAGGCCTCATTGTGTGTTGTTGTTGGAACAGGTCCCAGAGACCTCAGTACAATTATTTGGACAGGGCTGAGCTAAGCTACCATGTATAAAATAATAGTCGAAAGAATAGTGTGGAATTTAGGGTAGTATCAAAGGGAGCTCTGTGTTACAGCTGTCTCCAGGCAGAGGGCATGACTTCAGCCCCAGGTCAAGTCCTGTTGTTAACTTCGTAATATTTTAATGAACATGCCTTTTTGTGTCTGTGTCTGTTCCTCTCCCGTCTCCCCCATCTCTTTCTCTTTTTTGTGTGTAGTCATTTATTAAGGGATTTTGATAGAAAATTTAAAACTTAATCTCTGTAAACTCTTCCTTTTGAACTATGGCATACCTGAGTGGACAGGCAAGTTGCAGGGTTGGGGACATTTGACACAGAGAACTTAGGAAGTTCCAGGAAACCAGTATTTCTGAAACTGTAGTCAATTCTATTATGATTTTTTGCTACATTGATGTAACACCTATTTCATTGTTGACCTAATATTGTTCTTTAAGTGGGAGTGCTTGTTCTTTTTGAAGGGACACTCTGTTTAATAAAGAACTAGTATAATTTGCCCAAAATAGTAAGTAACCATAAGCGTTGATATGTAAACTCTAGTGTTTGTGTCCTACATAAAGCGATTTGTGGTATGCAAGGTCATATACATACCACATTTTGGGAAGTTCTGTTGTAGATTGTACCAGCTGTATTCACCATATTCTTGGAGAGTCAGATGAATAAATCTACCCGCTTCCAGTCCTTTCCTCCCATCTCCCTCTCCCACACTAAAGTGAATTGCGGGGCATGACACAAGTTGGAGAGAGGCCCCAGGGAGTGTTCCAGGACTGAGGGAAAGGAGCATTTGTGGCTACTCTGCACCCTGCCAGTGGAAGTAAAAATAGACCTACCTCCTGGGGTTATTGTTAAGTTTCAGTGAGCCAGTGCATATGGACTTTGCTTATTAGCACAATGCCTGGGCTTCCACTTTTCCTGATCGTCTATAGGCACTGGCCCCTTGAATAACTTCACTCTGTATGCTGGGTACACAGTAATATTGCCAGCGCTGAAGCAGAAGATGCAGACACTGTGAAATGTGCTGTGGACAACCAAGCTGTCCACATGCCAGGAGATTTATTTCCCATCTCTTCAGCAAGCTCTCTCCATCCTGGGTGGCATAGAGTAGAAGCTGAGAGTGTGGGCTCTGGACACCCACAGCATGGGTTCCAATCCTGGCCTGTCCCTTATGTGAAGTTGATAAGTACCTTATTTTTTTCATGTATTCAACAAATAAACATTGTGTGCCTACTGTGGGCCAGCCACTGTTCTAGGCTCTAAGGATTTGCTAGTGAACAAACTGAGGGACAGAATCATGCCTTTGCAGTGCTTATATTCTGGCCTTATTTTCATCTCTTAAATGGAAGTAATAATAGACTTACCTCCTGGGGTTATTGTTAAGTTTAAGTGAGCCAATGCATACAGAGCCTACTTATTAGCCAATGCCTGGCTTGCAGCTATTGCTTAATAAATGCTAGCTTTTCACTTATGATACTCTTGTGCCCAGCCTTGCACCAGGCTTTGAACCCATTTTCATCATTCCATTCCTGCTTTGGCTTCAGTAGCACCCACCTGAAATATTCTCTCCTTATTTCTTGGCCTCTAAGTAATTCTTGAAACCTCCCAGCTCTAGGAACCTCTTATGGCTTGCAGCCTCCTCACCTAATCATAGCACTCTAAGAACTCCTGGTCACCCGCTAAAATAAGCTTACTCATCACCTAGCTGCTGTGATGAGTTGGCATTCTCATCTCCTGGATGACGTTTTTTGGAAAGGATCTTTTGTGAAAGGCTCCCCCCCGCCCATCTACTGCGGTGCTTCCTCTTCACTTCCTGTAGTATAAGGGTTGTTCAGGCAGACATCCTGACCTTGCAGTTGCTGTAAGGATCTTTTTAACCCAGTTCTTTACAGGAAAACTCACTGTAGCATGGTTGGTCTAATACAGAGGTATTTTTTCATATTTTTAGAGCTGGGGTCTCACTTTTTTGCCCAGGCTAGAGTGCAGTGGTGCAGTCATGGCTCACTGCATCCTTAAACTTCTAGGCTCAAGCAATCCTCCTTTTTTTTTTTTTGACAGAGTCTTGCTCTGTCACCCAGACTGGAGTGTAATGGCATAATCTTGGCTCACTGCAACCTCTGCCTCCTTGGTTCAAGCAATTCTTGTGCCTCAGCCACCCGAGTAGCTGGGATTACAGGTGTGCACCACCATGCCTGGCTAATTTTCGTATTTTTAGTAGAGGTGTGGTTTTGCCATGTTGGCCAGTCTGGTCTCGAACTCCTAGCCTCAAGTGATCCTCCTGCCTTGGCCTCCCAAAGTGCTGGGATTATGGGCATGAGCCACCACATCCAGCCTCAATCCTCCCTTTTCTGCCTCCTAAATATCTGGGACTATAGGCACATGCTATCATGTCCAGCTAATTAAAAAATTTTTTTAGAGATGGGGTCTTGCTATGTTGCCCATGTTGGTCTTAAACTCCTGGGCTCAAGCAGTCCTCCTGCCTCAACCTCCTGAGTCTTTGGAATTATAGGCATGAGCCACCATGTCTGGCTCCTAAAACAGGGGTATTGATGCTGGGCCTTAGCAACCAATTATCTTTGGGAGGGCTTGACTGCATGTTAATTCTATATAATTTCTTTTTCTTTTCTTTTCTTTTTTTTTTGAGAAGGAGTCTCATTCTGTCGCCCAGGCTGGAGTGCAGTGACATGATCTTGGCTCACTGCAAGCTCCGCCTCCCAGGTTCATGCCATTCTCCTGCCTCAGCCTCCTGAGTACCTGGGACTACAGGTGCCTGCCACCATGCCCGGCTAATTTTTTTTGTAGTTTTTTAGTAGAGATGGGGTTTTACCGTGTTAGCCAGGATGGTCTTGATCTCCTGACCTCGTGATCTGCCCGCCTTGGCCTCCCAGAGTGCTGGGATTACAGGCGTGAGCCACCGAATTCTATATAATTTCTAAAGAGAAAAATTCTACCTATCATCTCTGTGTAATTGACCTAAGATTTTGTCCTGGGTTCTCAGCCTCTGAAAGGCAATGTCAGGTCAGTCTCCATTGACTTCAGCACTCAGTGGTCTGATAGGACTTTTGTGCTTGGCCGTGCCATATGGCTGACTGTTTCAGAAGGAAACCAGACTACTCTGCCCTTCAAAGAGTGGGAGGGAACTGGGTGACAGGGGTGACTTGGACAGTGTGTGTATTAATCTGCTAGGTCTGCCATAACAAGGTCCCACAGACAGGGCAGTTTCAATAACAAAAATTGGTGTTCTCATAATTCTGGAGGCTAGAAGTCAGATCAAGGTTTTGGCAGGGCTGTTTTCTTCCCAAGTCTCTCTCTTTGGCTTGTCTTCTCCCAGTATCTTCACACGGTCTTTTCTCTGCTGTGCCTGTGTCCTAATCTCCTTTTCTTATAAGGTCACCATATTGTATTAGGGCCTGCCCTAATGACCTCATTTTCCTTAATTGCCTCTTTAAAGACCCTATTTCCAAATACAGTCCCATTCTGAGGTACTGTGAATGAAGACTTCAACATAGGAATTTTGGGGGCCTCAATTCAGCCCTTAACAGTGTGGTTCAGGAATGCAGTTCCAAAATAGACTCCTGTTACATAAGCCTTGAGTTCCTCAGGTAGGCCTCTGAGGGCCAGCAGGGAAGACAAGGTCAGCCAGCTTTAGGCTTGGGTGTGGACTTGGTGGCCACCATTACTAGTTTAATAGGATCTTACTGGTGGCTTAGGCGAGTTGGCTGTTCCTCAGGAGGGTTGGCCAGGCCTGAAGTAGGTGGACAGTGTTATCCACAAGTAGGTAAGCTTTGCTTATTAACCCTTGTGTCCTGGCTACTTTCAGACAGGAGTTGAGAAAGAGGAGTAGGAATAGTTTGGGGAAGAATTTGTTGATGGTAAAAGTGCGATATTGTCCTTCAGACAAGACTCAGAAGTTTGTCAAGAGTTGGGAACACCATGGCTAGAGCCTTCCAGTAATCTGCAACTTCCCTGTTCTTCCTGTTAGATGTGCTGTAAACAGCGACTGCTTACAAGAGAGGTTTGGAATCTGTTGACTTTGGCTGGGATGTAGCCTAAGGAGATTCATCAGTTTCCAATTCCTGTTCTCTCAGGATATTAAGTATTGCCATGAACTGGAAAATTTTTCTTTATTAAAATTGGAGGAAGAGTTGGAGTGTTTTGAAAGAGACCTGGAACAGGAAGGGAGTTGACATGAGACGTTCCACTGCATTCCTTCAGAGATGATTTTTATCTTTTTTGCGTTGTCGGTGCTCAGTGGCTTAAATCGTTAGTACGACAAGGTGAGATAAACAAGTAAATTAGACTCTGGAAGTACTGACATGGTAGCTAGCTTGTGAGGCAGTGTAGCATGGTGACTAAGTGTACAGGCTCCGGAGTCCCACTAACCCGCATTCAGAACCTAGCTCTACTGCTCATCACCTGTGTAACCTTGAGCCAATTATTTAACCTCTCTGGGCTTCAGTTTCCCTATCTGTAAGATGGTAATGATGTTGGTACTTACCACACTGGTTGTTGTGACAATCAGATGAGATAATGCGTTAGTGCCCGTAGACAATGCTTAATAGTTATTAGCCAGTTATTAGCCTCTGCTCTTGTTATCAGTGTAGGATGATTGAGAGGCTGTTTCCCTAGTCAGTTGGCTGGCTCCTAACTCAAGGATAGAGCAACATCATATTACTTATGGAATTACATGATTTTTATTTTTTAGAGACAGAGTCTTGCTCTGTCACCCAGGCTGGAGTGGGGTGGCATGATCTCGGCTCACCGCAACCTCTGCCTCCTGGGTTCAAGGGATTCCCCTGCCTCAGCCTCCCGAGTAGCTGGGATTACAGGCCAGCGCCGCTACACCTGGCTAATTTTTGTATTTTTAGTAGAGATATGGTTTCACCATGTTGGCCAGTGTATTGTTAGTAGAGATATGGTTTCACCACGTTGGCCAGGCTGGTCTCGAACTCCTGACCTCAGGTGATCCGCATGCCTCGGCCTTCCAAAGTGCTGGGATTACCAGTGTGAACCACCATGCCCGGCCAGAATTACATAATTTTTATGCTTGCTCTTCTATTTCTATTTTAGCTATGAGAACTCACTTTAGTCTTTTTTAGAGAACAGCAGTTAAACTGAAGGAGGACATTTCTTTTAAATGGGAAAGAGTATTTTTTAAGTTATATTTTGTGTTTTGTTATAAATCTAAGGTTGGTTAGTTTTATTGGTTAAAAAAGTTTGCTAAGTGATGAGGGTCATGGATTCTTATTCACTGCACACATTTACTGAGATGTCCTTGCCACCTTCTAGCACCTTTCCCTGCTTCCTTTGCAGTCTCCAACCACACTGGCTGTCAGCCCTGGTCCACCACAGGGCCTTTGCACAGGCTTTCCCCAGGACCTGGAGCACTTTTGCCACTTCCCCTTCTCACCACTTTCAGACTCATTCGAGCCTCACTTTCCCCGGCTAGCCTTCCTGGTCCATCTGTGCTACTGCTGCTCTTTTCTTCTTATTTTTTTGAGACCAGGTCTCACTTTATCACTCAGGTTGGAGTACAGTGGTACAATCATGGCTCACTGCAGCCTCAACCTCCTGGGCTCAAGTGATTCTCCCACCTTAGTCTCCTGAGTAGCTGGGACCACAGACATGCACCACCATGCTTATTGTTTTTTTTTTTTTTTAATTTTTGTAGAGATGAGGTCCCGATATGTTGCCTAGGCTGTCTCAAACTTCTGGGCTCAAGCCATCCACCCGCCTGGGCCTTCCAATGTATTGAGATTACAGGTGTGAACCATGGTGCCCAGCCCCTCTGTGCTTCTATAGGACTCTGATTCTTTCCCTTCTACAGCATAGAGATATTGCTAACTGTACACTCATTTGGGTACAATTTGATTGAAGTTTGGCTCATCATTAGACGGAAAGCCCATGAGGGTAGGAACCATGTATTTTTTTGTTTACCATCATATACTGAGCAGCTGAGAGCAAGTTGGTGCATGATCGACACTGGATAAATATGTGTTAATGAGTGAGTGGATATCATTTTGATGTGAAGAGTGTTAGGTACGTGGAGGCTGCAGCGATAAAGCTTGTTCAATCTCTTCCCCTAAGGAGCATCTGGTATCATAGAGAACACAATTAAATAGTGCCATAGGAGGAGTACATGAGTGAAGCCACAATTCACAGGAGGATAGTCACTCTCCATTAGTGGAGAAGCAAAGGCATCTTGTAGGAGATGCCATGTGCGCCCTGGGCCTTGGAGAAAGAGGAGTTGAGTCAGAAGAAATAGGAGGAAGAGACACATGAGATGGAAAGAACTGTGTGAGCAAAGGCTTGTGAAGTGCAGTGTGGCTTCAGGCAATGGGAGTCACATGGTTTGGCTGGAGCCCAGCTGCCTTGCAGGGAAGCAGTGGGTAGTAAGTTGGAATGTATGTCACAGCCACATTGTGGCAGGCCTCCAGTGCCAGGCAAGTCACTTGGGGTTGGTTTGGAGGAAAAGATAGGGGGGAGGTGTGATCAGTCCTTGAGCAGAGGGTTAGTGTGATCAGCACTGTGCTCAAGAAGATAGTGTCCAGTGTGGTTTGCATGGAGTGTGGAGGCAGGAGCAGCGGGAGGGGGAGCAGGTAGGAGACAGAGTGTGGGAAGAAGAGGGCTTACGGAGAAACCTACAAGTGGGCTGTGTAGTGAGGAGAGAGAGCACGTGGATGGGGCTTGGTCACTGACTAGATGCAGGAGCCAGGGCAGAGGGAGGGGACAGAGAGGGTGATGGGATTTTGCATCTTGGGCTTCTGAGACTTTAATGATTCTTTTAAATGAAGGAACATGGAAAACACTCAGCATGGTCCTGGAAGTGTGGGAAGTTCAGTAAATGTTAGTTCTCTCCCCAGTGCCAGAAATCAGGAACTCAGGCAGAGAAGCAGGTGGGAGGGGAGGGGGAAGGTGGAGGTGCTGGCACTGTATTCATTCAGGTGATGAGACCCAGCAGCTGGCTGGAAAGAGCAGGAGCAGAGTTGGCAAGGAACAGCGGCGAGTGCCACCTTCACAGAGTCATTGTTGAAAACAAGGAGGAGAGAAGAGGCTTGGGTAGAACCGGGGAACCATTCCCCTTTCAGGGTAAGAGGAGGAAAAGTGAGAGGCAAGTGCAGAACGATCAGAGATAAAGGGGAAGGGCACCGAGAGGATGGTGCCTTGCAGTCCTGGGTTCATAAGACAGGTCTTCCTGCTGTAGAGGTGAAGGATAAGAGGGCTGTTGGTGGCCTGTGGGTGGGATTGGGTCTGGGGTCGGGCCTCCATTTCAGCCAGCCATCTTTGTTACTCAGGTTCGCTGACCACAGACCTCATCCCCATCCCTGGGTGGCCATGTAGTAAGTGCCCACCTCTCATGAGGTGGTGTGGACACATCAGCACAACTTCAGTGCTGGCCTCAGTGACTTGCCAGGAGCAGTCATTACATCCGTACTCGCCAAATTGCACTGTTTGCCCATGCTGCAGAGATGGTGGAGAGTGGTTGTATCAGCATTATTTTTATAGGACCAGCCATACTAATGTTGAAAAGCTCAGGAGACTTACTTAAAATTCCTGGACAGAACCTGAAATCTACTTGGAGTTTGGGGAATCAGAGTTTTAGTTGTGATTGATTTGTGAACTTTGACAGGTTTGTTGTCTTCTCTGAGCTTCAGGTTTTGGAAATGAGATATGAGTTATAGGGTGTCAGAACAGGTTCTGGGCTTGTAATTAAGGTTCTGCTTTCTCTTTCTTAGCATGTCATCCAGTCCTAACACCAGGAATGTAGTTTCTGTTCCAGTATTTGTTAGGAGTTGGGACAGCTTGGGTATTGGCAGGCTTCCTTGGTTCTGCCTGGCCTGGAAGTGTATCTTTCCTTCCACCGTGCCATGTGGGACCACAAAGGAGAATGCCATATACCAATTATTGTTAAAAAAAAAAAAAAGTCACTCTGGTTTAACACTCTGTGATCTGGGACCAAGCCAGGCTCCACTGGGCCTTGTTCTGGCCAGCCAAGCCATGCCCCGGTCAGGTGGCACAGCCTCTCCCCCAGCCTCTTACCTCTGTACACCCTTGTTTCTTGGTGCCGTGCCCATAGGTGTGGCATTGCTGGCTGTGGTCAGGGACTGACTGGCACAGGAGACAGGGCTGCTGGAGGGAGGACCTTTTGGTGGCTGCACCGTCTGCTGTCACTCAGACAGTAGGTCTACTTGGGGTCTCTGTCCTGTCCTTTGATATCATTTAAAAAAGCAATGTAGTGAGATGGCTCAGACTCTGGAGTTTGGATCTTTTATTTATTATCTATATCACCTTGGAGATCACTTAATATTTCTGAGTCTTCATTTCCTCGTGTATAAAATGAGGAAAATGACGTTACCACCTTCATGGGGCTCTCAAGAAAAACAATATGAGGTAACAATTGTAAAGAGCCCGATTCACATGCTAACATACACAGTAACTATAAGCTGTGTTTGTCGTCATTCTTTCCCCACCATCAGCAGGAGGGAAGAGCTCCAGGTACCCTCCTGTTTGCTCCTTCTTGTGGCACCTCTCACCTGGAGTAATGTGGAGGGGACCCACATTAGAATACCCCTTCCCTGCCCCTATGATAAGGTTCAAGTCCTACCCTCTTTTGGGGTGTATCTGGGAAGGGTGCTCACCCAGCTTCTAGCCTTCCTTCAACTCCACCTGGACATTGGAGCCAGAGCTCTGCAGCACAGTGAGTCTTAGGGGTGATTTGGTTGCAAGGAGAAACTGCCTGCTCAGACCAGCTAAAGAGAAGTTTATTGCTAGGTTGCTGGGATGTCCCTGTGCCTACTTTTTCTCTAGGGCAGCTGGTGTCTCCTCTTACTTGCCTCTATGGACTGGTTTTCTGCCTTAGGAGGTCACCCCAGTCCACGTCGAAAACATTCCTCGGTTTGCATGTCTAACATCAATTAACAAGCTCCTCTGTGCCCTAATTACAAATTCCCCTGAAGAAAAGCAGATTGGCCCCAATAGGTCAGAGGTCAACCATGGTCCTTGCAGTGGGGAGTCTGGGCTGTGGGTGGGTGGGCATTTTCATCTCACTGATGGGGCAGACAGGTCACAAAAAGGACACCTGGACAAGTCAGTCACACCCACAGGTGGCATAATTTTCTGGCCTTCTGGCAGGAGGGAAAGCTCTCTCCTCCCATAGCCTGCTCTGCCAGGCATATGCAGACTGAGGCTGTTAGGTCTTCTGGAGTTTGCCAGAATAGACAGCCTTCCGCATCACAGGCCATGCATGCCTCATAAAATCCCCACATGGTTCCAGATCTCTGGATTACACAAACCGATGTTTCCTGAACAGGAAGAGTAGTCATATATAGGTGATAGGGGAGATGATTTTAGGTGTGCAGTGACACAATATTTTATACTGATAATTATATGCTTTATTTGGGAAACTTATAACTAAGAATCAAACCCACAATTTCACAATCATTACATAGAAAATTTACTTTCATTATAGATGTAAGTAATAATGAGTTTCTTATAAAAATTTACATCGTATGGACTTGATTTTTTTTTTTAAAGTGAAGGTGGGATAATTGAATGATGAAAGTTAAGAAGCCCTGACTGGTGTTGCATACACCAGGGATTCTTACCTGTGAACCTGTGGGAAGACTTCAGGAGGCCTGTGAAGCCCTTGAAGTTGTAGACAACATTTTAGACTTACTTACCGGTCTGCCATTGTTTGTGGAGGAGGGAGAGTGAGTCATTGCTTGGTTTAGAAATTTAGTGTTGGAACTTTCTGGGGGTTATTTATTAAAGGTTCCAATTTCCTTCCCCGGAGATTTTGATGTAGCAGTGGAAATGGAATCCACGAATGTGCATTTCACATGCATTTAGATGAGGAGTGCAGGTGGTTCTCAGACCTCACATTGAGGAACACTGCTTATCAAGAGTTTCAGGAGACCTCAACGTTGAGAATTCAGTTCTGACCCATCCCAACTTCTTAGGATTGTTGTGCGGTGGTTAAAACTTTCTTGTTAAGAGTTTTTGAGATCTTTGGATGAAAGGTTTCTGGATACATTTATATCACAAATTAGTAAGGGTTTCTTAGTAAGGTGGCTCTCTTTTCCCTGATCAGTCATTTTGTGGTTGGGTTTGATCTTTTTAGTCCAAGATGCTTAAAAAAAAAAACAAGCAAAAAAACCCACCTAAGGCTCATATTGAACATTGCCGTCCTGGAGCTGAAGGTGGTAGAATAACTTCAATTCAGTGTTAGAGAGAGACAATCACAAGTGTTTGTGAGCAGCTACGATGGCCTCCAGCATGGTTCTCAAACAGCAGGGGTGTATCTGTGCAGCAGTGGGATGGGCAAAGCTGGACCTTGCCCTAGACATACAGAGCAGCAGTTACACTCTTCCATTTAGAAAACAAAAGCCTTTTCTTTTGAATGGATCTTGATCTTTGCATGTTCGTAAAGGCCGTAATAATAAAACATAAGAATGAAACATTTTTAAGCAATTGCAATGTGTCAGGCACATCACGTATGCATTTTCTTATTTTTCCCAGAACATTATGAAGTGGAGTCTATTCTTGATTGCATTTCATAGACAAGGAAACTCAGACTTCAAGGGTAACTAGGTAGGACAGCCAAGATGACCAGCCTTCTGTCCCTCCACCTCCACTAGAAATCAAATTACCTGGGAAGGCAATGCCAGGTAGTGGTGGGATTAAGTAGCTTTTGCTCTACTTAGAGCAGACAGAATGCCAGGAATGAGGACTCCTTGAGGTGGAACTCAAGTGGAAGATGAGTAAACTGTATCTTAGAGCTATATTACAGAGCTTCTTGATATTCTGTTTTTATTTTCCTTTTATTATCCCCTATCTTTAAGGCATCTTAACTATGTTTCTGTGGACCAAGAGAAGAAAGGGTGAATTACTCACACGTGGGCCAAAGTGATCAAAGGGATGCATCTCTCTACTCCACCCCAAGCTAGTTTGGTGTTGGCAGCCTTCTTAAGGGAGAGTGTTTTTTTTTTTTTTTTTTTTAAACTTGGCATATCATGGACTGCCTTATAGAGGTGGGAAGTTCTTTTGATGGCCCATAGTAGAGTTTGGAAATTTTGTGTGTGTATGCCCACACCTGCAAGTGCACTCATACATTTTTCTAGGTGGTAGAGTCGTTGACTTCCATTTTAGTCTCAGAGTCATCTGTAACCCTGAAAAGATGCCTTAGAGCAAGAGGAATGTTTCATTGCTGGGCCACGGCTGGGAATTATCGTTCCTGGACCAGTACCATCAGCATCATCTGGGAATTTGTTAGAAATTCAGAATCTTGGGCCCCATCTGGTAGCTACAGAATTGGAACTGGCATTTTAACAAGATACCCAGGTGATTTTATATACACATTAAAATTTGAGAAGCACTCGGACTGAGTAACCCTTCCCATTTGGTGAGTTAATTTCCAATGCCAACTCTGTGTAGGAGGAATTTTTATTAAGAAAAGCCATGTTTCCTTACAGCTTTGTTTAGAAAGTAGGGTGCCTCTGGTAAGTGTAATAGTTCTCATCTTTGCCCCTTCCATATTGGTGCTCAGCTGATTATAAATTGAGTCAGATGTAGATAAAGGAATTTTTGTCCTACATAGATTAATTGACATGAGCTGTTAGGTTGGCCATAAAGGGCTGACCCAGCCCTTTGAGAGAAATAAAGTTAGAGATGACAAACTATTAACCTGTTAAACATACTCCAACCCCCATAAAGCCGTTCTTCTAAGAGTTCATTGGTGGGTTTTAAGGAAATGATTGCACTGGCTTCTCAACTTGTCATGGTTACCTTGGAGCAGTCTTTACTGGTCTCTTTTCTTCCTCTTCTTGCCTTTTGCCTAGAACTGGCTCACTCTCCATCTTTCTATCACACTAACTGTTTGATGAATCATCAACAGTAGGGCAGTTTAGGCTTACATTTGCTCAGAGTGCTGCCTGATGACTGAGACTCACAGTTAATAAATGCAGCATCTTTAGTTTTGTGATTGTTTTCTGGTGACATACATGCTGGGCTCTGTTAATCTCGAAAGGGGAAGACTATCTTCATTTTGGCGTGCTTGGATCTGGCAGCTCCTCCAGTTAATGCTGAACTTTAGCTCACTGTTGAACATTAACTCTCTGTGGGTGTGTTGGCAAGAGATGTGCAGGGTTCAATCTCAGTATAATTCCTAAATAGGAAACAAGTATAATGTGGTACTGGAGATACATACACAAACACACACACACGGTGTTTGTGTACATATTTATCAGATACCATATATATATATATAGCTGATGTATATGTATATGTATAATGTGTATACACACACATATTTCTCACTGTGTGTGTGTATGCACACACACCATACATATATGTATATTCATGTCACAATTAAAGTCCATTCTAAATTACAGTAAAGCATTCGAATGGTTGAATTGTGTGTGCTTCTTATTGGTCTTCATTTGGAACCTTGGACACTGTATTGGTTATATGACAGTCTCCCCAGTGGAGGAGTTGTTGAAGGCTAAACCCCATATTATTCCCTTTTATATCCCTAACCTCTAGCCTGGTGCCAGGCACATGGGAGACCAGTCAGTAAATAGTTGATGAGTGATGGATGAACCATCTAGGGATCAATAACTGTACTGGTTCACCAGTGAGCCCTTATTTATTGAAATATGAATGATGTTGATAATAGCAGCTATCATTTATTATGTGCTTACCATCAAATAGGCACTTTAAATACATTTTGTTGTATAATTCAATAACGTTATTGGGCAAGGGGCATCACTATTCCCATTTTACAGCTGAGTTTCTTATAAAGTAACTTGATCAGCGTCATTCAGCTGGTGAGGGTGGAGCTGAGGATTGGACCCTTGGGCCTCTGGCATGGAAGCTCGTGCTAAACACTTGAGCATTTAATTCTCTTCAGGTAAGGACACTGACCTGTAGAAAGGGATAGGAAGCAGCAGGCCATGGCTTCTGCATGGCTCCTGTAACATGATCAGTATATGCAGATTACAAATGTTGGCTACCCCAGTGCCTGGTGCTCCTCCCTTCATTCAGTGTGCCCCTCCCTTCTGTGTTTTTTTTTTTTTTCTTTCTCTTCTTCCCTGCAGAAATAAAGCCACAGACATCTGAATGTGTTCCCACTTCTCCCATTGTCCACCCTAAAGCCTGGCTCTTGGGACTGTGTGACGTTATACACCACTCTTTTTGTTTTTGGAACAAACTGTTACTCTACCGTTTGCTGGTGTTAGTGGCAAACTAATCTCAAGGCACTGATCATAAGCAAGTACTATAAGAAAAAAAATTCCTGTTTCCTTCCTCTAGGCGTAGGACCAAGGGTCTGGTTTGAAAAGTATTTTTATTTTTTAGATTTTGCTAAAAATCAGTGTCCTGCTGTCTTACTGAAATATGAATGTCACGGTGTGTGTGTTAACAAGTATTTGATGGCAATAATTGCTTTTGACAGATTATAGCTTGCTGATGGTTATTTAAAGGCAGTCTTTCCTTAGGTTACTTCTCTCTACCACTGCTTCGGGTAAAATGATTTGTTCTCTTATAAGGCCTGTCGTGACGGAATTTTCACTTTTTAAAAGTGGTCGTCTTATTTGTAAAACTGAAAAGATCTTTTCTTTCAGTGGTTTATAGACAAATAACAAAGCAATGGATGAGTACTGTAAAAGTTTGGGGACGACTTCACTTATTTTTGTGGTTCCAGGGCTGGATGTGACTCATGTACATTTGGCGACCAGCTCCACAGTGGGTTTCACACCATAATTTTTTGTTTGTGGAACACTGTATGAGTTTCAATATGTTTTGTGTGTGTGTGTGTGTGTGTGTGTACGTTTGCTGCAGTTCACGTTCCCATGCTCTGTGTCTTAACAGCTGTGTCCTGGGATGTTCTTGCAGTCCAGGTTCTTGAAGATGTGTTGTTGCTTGCTGAGTGGAGCTATGCTAGTTGCTGTTGCATTGGGCAAAATGGGAATATTAAAAAATCCCCAAGAGCTAAGCATGGAGTAGGAAGCATAGTTCCTGAGGATCTTCCCTATCAAACACCACACCCTGGTTCTCTAAGACAGGACAGAGCTGGAAGTGTGTGGTCCCCAAGGCTCAGTACTTACTGGTTTAGCTGACATCCCACAGGCAAGGCTGCAGCCCTAGCATCAGCAGCTGTGTAAGCTCCAGAGTGGGTGTCCTGGCAAGAGAGCCAGACAGGTGTTTTGTTAAATTATTACCTGTGTGCAGTTTCTGGCCTCTGGTGCCAGGCAGCATGGAGCTCGGCAGGATTAAAAGGAGGTTGATTACACAGCCAGCAAAGGTAGGAGGTGAGACTGCCAGCTGCCGCTGTGCTTAACTCTTGAGACACCCACAGAAAATGGTCCCTGCAGCTGTGTCTCTGTGGGACTTAAGAACATATAGGGAATGAGAGATCCAAACACGATGCATTGACAATGATAGGATTTCCTAGGAAGCCTTATTAATGGGCAGGGCACCAAGAGTGCCGTGGAAGGGGCTAGGCTTTCAGCAAAATATGCAGGAACTATATTTTAGGAGTTGGGGAGAATCTGGCAAATGTTAAATATTTATTGAGGATCATCTGTCCTCTGCTACTACAGGCAGAGAAGGGAGAAAGTGGGCTCTTAACTCTTATTGGGGCAACCAGTAAAAATGGGCCAGCAACTCTTTTCATTCATTATAATTATTCAGTGTCTCCTATATGTAAGAACAAGAGGACCCCTCCCCTCTCCTACAAGCTTGGAAAGTGGGCTGGGATAAGTAGTAGAGGCAGCTGTGGAGCATACTGTTCTCTTGCTGTGCGATCTTGGGGATAATAACAGTGCCTCCTTTACAGGACAGTTGTAAGGATTTAAACCAGGTTATGTATTGAAAGTGCTTACAACAGTACCTAGCACACAGTACATGCTCTATATCAGTAACAGTAACTGTTGCCATTGCTACTATTGCCATCCTTATTGAGTAAGCAGGGGTCCTTGTGGAGGAAGAGGGTAGTTGGGATCCCACTCAGGAGGTGGCCACGAGGGACAGAGGCCCCCTTCCATCCATTGTTGGAGGGCCTGGAGGTCTTGGTGCCCTTCCTGCTTGAGGTGCACATGGGGCTGAGGTTATGGAGATGAGAAGGAGGAGCCTGAAGGCTGGTCTCCTTCCCATTGTCCAGCCCAGCAGGGGACCTATGTCAACGGCCTCTCCTTGGGGACTGCCTGAGTGTCGTCACCCTGAGCAGCACAGGCTCCTTGATTTAATTTGTTTCCTGCCCACAAGCCACCTGAAGTTCAAAGGGTTATTATTTTTCTATTGTAATTCCTTAGCGGGACAATAAATTCCTTCTGGGACATTCAGGACTTTTTTTGGAAAGCTAAATTGGCAACACTGACTCAAGGAAAAGGCAAGTAGTTAAGAGCCAATATTCCGAAGCAAGGTATTCTAAAAAGGCTTTTCTGTCCAGCAGAGACTCCAGATCAGAGAGCAGGAAACTTTTCCTGAGCCAGAAAGTATCATTTATAGGTGTCCTTGGCGGAATCCCTCAGAACACAGTTTTCGAATCTGCCTGTGACAATGTTGCCTTTCCCGTGCTGTGTGCTGCCTTGGGAATTGTGGAATTCTGCACATGATGCATCTGGGTATTTAGTTTCTGGTGGCTGAGGAGAGATGATGAGGAAGCAAAGATAGAAGACCTAGATTTTGTTATCGATTTGCCGGTTAACCCAGGGAAAATTACTCTGTGCTTTATTGATAGAATTAGATCATCTTTCTGTCTCACAAGAGTGTTAATGACCAGTCGGGCAGTGTTGAATCTGGGAATTATTTTTCAAAGAGGGGGATATGATATGTGATCAAATTGTCTTTTATATATTTAACAGACTAATGAACTGATGCTTCGTCTGTCCATATTATCAGGGAACGGGGGCTGCTTCCTAGGTCAGATTTCCAGATAACTGAAGATTGTCCATACACTTGTCATGATAGAGTAAGACTCACATCTGGGGTGGAGGAGGCGCTGTACACAGTTAACTCATTTAACCCCTGCCACAATCCCATCATGTTAGGAATTGTCATACTACCTATTTTGCAGAGCAGGAAATTGAAGTTTAAAGAGGGGTAGATAATTTTTTCAGAGTTGCCCAGTTCATTCAGTTATTGGATAGCCATTTATTGAATTTCAACTACGTGCTAGCATGAGGGTTATTATCACCACGGTGAGCGGACCAGGCTTGGGTTGTCCATAGGGGAGTCAGGATTCTTCCCAGGGATGTCCGGCAGGTGACTTGTCGCCACACCATGTTCTCTCTCACAGGATTTTAGTGGTGGGAGGTACAGGGCCTTCTTGAGACCCATGAGGTGGGGTGATTCCCTGTGTCCCTGGCCCCATCACCAGGTGCGATCTAGTTCTCAGCCCTAAAGCCCAGGTCAGTCTGCTGTCCTCTGTGCCTAGTTCTCAGCCCTAAAGCCCAGGTCAGTCTGCTGTCCTCTGTGCCTATCTCCACGAAGCCCTCCTGCCTGCTACTATTTCAAATGCCAAGACTTGAAAACTTTTAAATACTTGATAAAAACCTGGCCTCCAAGTTAGGCATTTCCCTGCTTTTAAAAACAGAGGAAGCTTGAGCAAAAGCCAACATTTTTCTGGATGACTCAGACCTGTCATTATGTGCTTCATTGATATAATTTTGAGTCTGTACTTTCAGGTTTTCATTTTCTTTCTTTGTGTCACTTGTCACCTCACCTGTGGCCACTGAGATTGTCACTAAGTGCCTCTCATTTCCTTTGGGTTGGCTGTTTTTCATCTGCTGTGAATGAGGAAACTGAGCTTCTGTTTTTTTTTTTTATCCTATTTTTTTCTACCCTATTTTTTTTCTAATGAAAAGCCGGAAGTTGCTGGGTGAGACCTGAGGAATGAGTCAGTGACTGTTACAGCCACCTCTGGTGTTGGCTGACCTCCATGGTTGGTTGTGGCATGGCCCTGTGTCCTGTGGTCATGGTCTTACTACAACTGTGGCCTCTGCAGGAGGGATTGAGAGCTTGGGCACGGGAATCTCCTGGACGTGGGCTCAGGTCCTGGCTCCACTGCATATTAGTTTGGGAGCTGAGTCAGCTTAATGCCTTCAAGCTAAAGTTTTCTTGTCTTGGCACAGCAAGCCCTGCATAAATGATCCCCTTTATTATTAGCGGTTGTAGAATTTGTGGTGCTGGTGGTGGAGGTTGAGGTTGGGGCAACATGACCAGTGAGTGTTTAGGTAACTGTGTAGAGTGTGGGTTAAGAGCATGGGCTTTAGGGCCAGGATGACCTGGGGTTTAGTCCTTACCTCTTCATTCACCAACCAGGTGACAGATAATCAAAGGGATACTTATAGAGGTCAATGGCGTGGGCTGTTGAGTTAATGTGGGAGTCTGTTCCTGGCTCTGCTGCTTACCCTCTGGTGACCCAAGTCTAGAAGCTGCTTTAGGTTTCTCATCTCCAAAACGAGGAAAAAGGACCTACCTGTCAGGATTGTTGGGGGAATTAGCTTAATGCATATACCCTTAGTGTTTCAAACAGTGTCTGGCACATGTAAATGCTCAATAAATGTCAGCCGTTACTAGCTAATGATTCTCCTGGCATCGAGGAAGTGTAGATACTGCTTTTATTTTTTAAATATTGTCATTTATGCTGTAGCCCTTTTCAGCACTTCTTCCTGGTCTTTGTTCCTTTGGCTTTTCTTGGTCTTCCAAGTATTGAAGTAGGACTAGTAGATGGCTCATTCTGGGAATAGTTACGCACGCTATTCAGAGGGAATAGATGCTTTGCTTTGTGAGTTTCCCTGGATCAAGTTTCCTCTACAGGTAGGAATTGTCTCCTTATCAGGCCCTCAGCCTGGACCTCCCTGGGAGCCGCTGGCAGATTGTATGAAATAACAACAATACTCAGGGGATGAAGTATCTTTTAAAAATTCCGAGTGTTGTCCTCTTTGACATCTCCACCCTTTCTTATGGAAAAGATTTTGAGTGCACTGTAGCTGAAAGATTATTCCTGCACTCTGTACGATTCCACTTTTACCCATGTAGTTTCTCTTCTTTTCTTGGTAGGTTTACAGCATATGCACCACAAAATCAGTCGTTATGACTTAAGTTTTTTTATTTCTTTTAAGCCCAACATGTAGGTGGTAAACTAGGGTCCTTCCTGGTCAATTCTAAAATGGTTGGGAAAATGAAAATTAAAAGAAAAGCGTGGAGAAGGAAATTAACAAGCATATATTATTCTTTTCCCCCTAAGGTTTTTGCCTTCACATGGGGTTGCTTTCATTTTCCTGATAATTAGTTGTAACTAAAATACTGTGTGTCTTTGGAATAATTTAAGAAGAAAGGTTTTGCCTCCATGAGGCATCAACCATGTGCAGGGTACTGGTGATGGACGGTTGCTGTGACGGGGGTAGTCTGGTTTGGCAAGGACTTGTCATGTAGGGGATTGTCTCTATATTTTGAGGGGTTGGCAACTCTCTCCGCATGCTCAGGGAGAGTTACCACCTGGCCCATCTGTAGAGTGGCCCAAATCTGGTTTTTGCCTCCTCTAACAAGACGGGTTTGGTGTGCTAGGTGATTCTGACACACACCAGGTCCCCTCATTCCTCCAGCAGCCTGACCCTGTCCTCGGTCCAAATCAGCTAGAAGGCCTGCGTATCTGTTTCACCTGTTTAAGTGTTTCTGCGTGCTCATGATCCTCACTATTGGTGTGTTATTGGAAGTTAGCCACTGTTCAAAAGAAAGGCACAGCTTGATTAAATAGGTTAGTAAGTGCTGGTTAGGCATGTGCTTCTCTTGAGTTAGGGAAAGGCTGGTGGTGATAAGGAGAGGAGGCTTTGAGATTTCTGTAACCTTTCTGTCCTTTAGATTTCTGAGGTTGACACTTGGTAGAAGGGAGAGAGAATGCTGTATACCATCATCTTCTCTGTGCAGGACCCAACCAAGTTGACCAAATGTCCTGGGTCACACCTGCTATCTCAGCATGATTATTAACAGTGCCCCCTTTCTCGAAACCGTCTGTTTGGATCTGGCCACCCCATGTATGCGTCACACAGGTCTCTTTGAAACTTTTGTCAATAGGAATGAACCTCATTTTCCAGTGGCCTTTTCCCCCCTAGTAGATCATGATAAGAGTGAGATCACCTTCTTTTCCACCCAAATTAGCAAGAAAGAACAGTTCTGTGAATGGTTGTTACAATTCTCACCATTAATAACTTCAAAAAGCTACAGATCTGCAAAGCAGAGGGCACTTCACATCACCATTGTGGAGAGGGTGAGGTGCAGTGTGATATAATTGGTATTTATCTCTGTGGCCTGCTTGCCACACTGGGTTAAAACAAACCAAAAATTTCAAGGCTAATTGGCTAAAATTATATGTGTAATTAGAGAGAGTAGAAAAGCTAAAGGAAATGAACTTACCCAGTGTCACCTGGTCAAGTAGGTAATGGAGAACAAAGAGTGTGTGCCCAGGTGTGTCTGGCTGTCTCCACTGCCCCTTGCTATCCACCATATTGGCCTAATGTTTTCCACTTATGACACTGAGGATGGTGTCATTCTCATCATGCAGGGGATGAGCTGATTCAGAGCATGGTCATTGTTCCCACTGCTGTCTTCCCACAGCTAGGAAGTGGCAGAGGTTAGGTTTAAGCTCAGGCCTTTATACCATTGTTACTTTGGGGAGGGCTAAATGGTGGATGTTTTTGACCTGATGAGAATAGTAGGAAGGAGCAATTGGTGTGAGGAAATATTGGTCCAGGGTGAACCTTTTCAAGTTTATTGGTGTGAGTTAAGTCATTTCCCTAGAATGTTGGCCAAGCCTCAGGAACACAGCACGTGGGGATGTTATTCATGTTCAATACATGTCAGATAGCATCCACAGATTTGTGGGTTTGTAAATCCAAATGAAGTGCTGTTATTCAGGTTTCTTGTATGCTCAGGATTGTTAGCATTTGTTTTTGAACAGTTCTAATAAAATAGCTCATTACTATCAAGTATGGATTAAATACCTGGCTGAGAAAAGTAAGGTGATTTATGTATCTTCTAATTAGTGCAATTGAGAGTGACTATGGCAATGATTAAAAATTATTTTGTGGTGATAATAAGTTGCGGTGGAGGGTAGGAAGGGGAAGTGAAGGGTTTTTCCATTTGTGTTATATTTCCACAGGTTTGGGATGTTTCTGACAGTACATTATGGCAATCAGTCTGTTTTTCCATAATTGTGATGACCTCTGAGTGAAGACTTGACTTTTAAAATTAATGATCTGATCAATGCAGTCTTTAATTAATATAGCTGTGCAGGTGGATAAAAAATACCAGTCTTCAAAAAATGTTACCGATAGTATCAATTTTCACTGGGGCAGATTGACCAGACTAGCATGGTTTTGTATTTTTTCTCCCAAGCAGTTCCTGTGGGAGAGACAGACAGACAGATACACCCACAAAATATATAGCCTCTGGGAGTCAAGTTCATCTCTTTGCCATTGCAAATACTTTGGCCATTGTGATTAGTCACTCAGCCAGACTGCTCCATATCCCCCTCTCTGAGTTTGTATCATTTTCCTTGATATCTGATTCCACCTACATGCCTGCTCTCAAATCTCCATGGCTACATCAAAATATGTATGAGAGGTATGTTTTTTCAGACAGGCAAATATGACCTTGCAGATGAGCTCCTTTCATTATTAAGTTTTACACAAAATGCTCTGAATACAAATTATAATAGCACCTACCCTGTAGGAGTGTTTGTGGGGACTAAAGATGATAATCCATATGAAATTCTGATCACAATGCCTGGCATGCACATAGATTCTCAGCCTGTTAGTGTCTGTTTCTTTCTTGCTTTCTGTGGTTCTCTGATTTGCTGTCTCCACCGTGTTGAGTTGGTTCTCTCAAGAGTTCCACTGATCACGATGGAGCCAGATCCGAATACTCTGTGCTCAGTCATTTGATATCTCTGTACCTCGTTCAGGTGCTGAACACTCTGTCCATCCTGGAAACAGTTCTTCTCTGGATTTCGTGACACTGTGTTATTCTGATTTTCCCTCACCCCCTGGCCTTTCCTCATCTTGTTTCCTTTGCTCTTTGGTCTCCTTTTTTCTCCTTGTTGTCCACAGAAGACAATCTCTGAGTTTCGGTGCTCAGTTCATTTAGGTTTTATCAGCCATCTCATTTACTTCTGTGGATGAAATTCAGATATTCACCCCTGGCTTGACTTCTAGGGTTCCATACCTCCATTTCCAAATGCGTGCCTAATTACCTCTGCCTTGATGTTTCATGTCAGCTCAGATCCAACATGTCTCAAATGCAAGCCACCCTCCCCTCCCTTCTCCAAAGTATCTCCTCCTCCTCCACCATACCCTACTCCTCCTCCTCCCAACCCGTACCCCCCACCCTCCGCTGCCCATCCCTGGGTCTTTTGATGGTGAAGCCTTTCTCTCACCACCTCTTCCCTTTACCTTAACACTTTGCTGCTTTTTCTATCTCCCATTATCCAGTGGG
Organism: Pongo abelii; assembly: GCF_028885655.2. Taxonomy (NCBI): domain Eukaryota; kingdom Metazoa; phylum Chordata; class Mammalia; order Primates; family Hominidae; genus Pongo; species Pongo abelii. Next base: position 151,200,477 of record NC_071989.2, read on the forward strand.
TAGCAATTTCTCATGGATTCAACCTTGATGATTCCTTCTTGAATCTGCTTTTTCCTTTCTCTCTCTGCTCCTTGCAACATAGCTACCTACATAGCTGCTTGACTGACTCTTGCGGTGGCTTCTCACCTCCTGTGTGTCTCTGTTTGCATCAGATTTACTGCCCCCTCATCACTCCTCCTAAAGCACAGGTTTGGCCATATCATATCCACCCCCAAATCTTCCCTTGGCTCCCTGTTGTCTATTATGAAGACATACCAAAACTGTACACATGTCCTTTGGTATACCCTGTCAGTGAACACAAGGGATGCTGCTGTTCAGATGGTCACAGATAATACTCCGTTTTTGATGTCAACTTAATGGTCTCCTGGTGAGTGAAGTGTTATCAGTTTCCCTTTAATAAATGCTATGGACTGAATTGTGTCCCCTGCCAAAATTTGTGTGTTGAAGCCCTAACTCCCAATATAACTACTTGGAGATAGGGCCTATAAAGAGGTAATTAAGTACAGTTGAATGGGGTTATATGGGTGAGGCCCTGATATGATAGGATTAGTGTCCTTATAAAAAGAGACAACCGAGAGCACGCTCTCTCTCTCTCTCTCTTTCTGTCTGCACACATGCACAAAGAAGAGGTCATGTGAGTGCACAGCCGGAAGGCAAGCCAGGAGGAGAGCCTGCAGCAGGACCTAACCTTGCTGGCACCCTCATCTTGTCTTCCAACCTCCAGAACTGTGAGAAAATAAAGTTATTTTTCTTATGGCAGCTCAAGCTGGCTAATACAAATAACAAACACTTATTTCGGGTCTTTTGTGTGCCTGGCACAGGACATCTAGGGAAGCGTGGCCCCTGATGTTATGCAGTTTAGGTAAGTCCCTCTGTCGTTGCCCTGATGTCTTGCAGCTTTCAGTCAAAATGTAAGAGCAAGACACTGTGTTGGGCATTGAGTTTACAAAGATCATGAAGAGCTTATATCTTAGAAGGAAAGAAAGAGAAATGATTCACTGGGAGTTGAATCTGCTCAGATGCTTAAGACACGTGTATAGCTGAAATGATGATCTAGGCAAGCAATGTAAGGAATAGATTATAATATTAATTATTTTTCAGCTTAACACAGTTCAGTTTTTTACTTAAAAAATTTTTTTGATTATAGAAGAAGTGAAAAATACATGTATCTGTAGAACATTTGAAAAGTATAATATGGAAAATTTGTAAAGCAGTAGGATGGAATACACTCATGATCTTATCACAGATAACTTTTATTTCTTTTTTTTGTTTGTTTTTGAGGTGGAGTTTCACTTTTGTTGCCCAGGCTGGAATGCAATGGCACGATCTCTGCTCACTGCAGTTTGCCTCCCGGGTTCAAGCAATTCTCCTGCCTCAGCCTCCCGAGTAGCTGGGACTACAGGCACCCGCCACCACACCTGGCTAATTTTTTGTTTTTTTAGTAGAGATGGCATTTTGCCATGTTGACCAGGCTGGTCTCAAACTCCTGGCCTCAGGTGATCTGCCTGCCTCAGCCTCCCAGAGCGCTAGGATTACAGGCATGAGCCACTGTGCCTGGCCCTTTTATTCCTTTTTTAAAAAATGTTTTTTAAAAAACATGTTCATGTACTTTTAAATGTGTACTGTTTCTGTTTTATGGATATAAGATAATTTTCTTACCTCTTAACTTTAAACATTTAGAGTGTTTCCTTTTTAAGTTTTTTTAAAACTATTTTAAATAATATGATGGACATTTTTGTACATACTTTATCCCCCCATTTAATTTCCTTCAAACAGACTCCTTGAAGTAGAATTACTTGGTCAAAGGGCACAAGCATTTTTAAGGGCTTTGGGGACATCCTACCTACCGCTGATATTTGAGTTCTTTCTGTGTGAGCAAGGGTCATGTTTGGCTTTGGCATTGGGGGCGGAGGCCTGGGGACAGTGAGAGGAGAATGAGATGTGGCCACTACCCCTACAGAGTCTGTGTAATCTACCAAGAGAGGCATACACAGAAGTGTGGGAGCTTTGAGGACCTTTTACCTCATCTTTCTGAAACAACACAAAAATTTCAAACTACCACTTGGAAATATCTTGACCTTGGCATTGGTAAATTTTCTGGGATTTCGGGGCCATCTTTAGACTCATAAGTGGGACAGTCATGCTTTTGGCAAGAAAGAAACATACTCATATTTAATAAGCCATGTTCAGTTTTAAACTAGATTTGTTCCAGTTTATCGGGGTGCTTCTTGAGGAAATTTTGATTTGTGGACAAAAAATTATGAGCATGATAATTTGTTTCCTTAGCCACATACCCCTATTTCTCAAAGAGATTTGCCAAGAGAGGCTTATTTTAAACTATTTAAATGTAAGCTTAGCATGTATCCAGAAAAGTACACAACTCAGAAATGCACAGCTTGATAAATTATCACACAGTGAATACTCTTATGTAATTGCAACCCAGGCCAAGCAATAAAAATTATTACCATCCCGGAAAGCTCCATCTCATCTCTAGCCTTTCCCTCCTCTCCTAAAGCAACCATTCTTCCTGAGTTCCAGCAACTTGGATTTTGCCTCCTGTTGAGTTTAAGAAAAGTTTTTAATCATTTTGGAAACTTATTTTAAAAATTAAATTCAAAAGCCCTAGCTAATCTACCTGTATCCCTTATCTATTATGGTATAACAAATCTTCCCAAGCCTTTGATACCAAAGATGACAATAGTGTTTATTTCTTGTGACTCAGTGGATTGACTGGGTGGTTCTGTTGTCCTCTTCTGGGCTCACTTGTGCAGCTACATTCAGGGCGGGGACCACAGGGCCCCTCCCCATGTGGTCTTTCATCCTGGGCATCTACATGCTCTGGCAGCTTCAGAGCAGCTTTCCAAAAGGACAAAGGTGGAAGCGCTGGGCCTCTTGAGGCCTAGGCTTTGGAATTCGCATGGCCTCACTTCTGCCACATTCTGTTGGCCAAAACAAGTCACAAGGGATCCAATTGTATCACAGAATCCAGACAGTGGAGAAATTGCCTCCAACTCTGAATAGGAGGAATGGCAAAGTCACGTTGCAAAGGAACATGCATTAAAGGTGCATGGCCATTAGCAATCTACCATATCACCCAAAGAGTGCTATGATCCTGTGTAGACCAAGTTTATTGTTAGTACAGAACTCTGTAATACTGAGGCTCTGTTCCACCTGGTTCACGTGTGAACACTGTCAGTTGACAGAGCCAGGATGCCTGGGGCTAGTAGGGGATGTATTGTCTCCATCTGATAGAAGAGGATTAGATCAGAAATAGGAGAGCTTTTAAGGATTGCTTTTCTTTGGTAAATCAAGTTTGATCTGTACTAAATCATTTTCTTTTTCTTGATGTTTCTTTCATTGTTTGAAATAGCCTCTGTTTATCTCATGAAGTGATTTGAAGTTAATGCTTTAACAACATGAAAACATTTCTGGAGTTGGAATGGCTGTTCTTCAAAGCACATTGTACCTTAACCCATGAGAGGTAGAATTTATGGTATAGAGATGTCTTCTTTTTCTTCTGGCTCTAGACACCCAGTATAAGAGAGTATTCAGGTGGCCCCATTCATTTAACTCCTGGGTCTTGCAATCTTTATCAAAGTGAAATAGTCAAGGTAATATCAAGTCTATTTGATACAAGAAGAGTCTCTGACTCATCAAAAACATCCAACTGACATATTACCCAGATAGATGCTTATAGGGTGGTTAAGTCTCACAATTTCTTTGACTTGTCTTTTACCCAGGTGTCTTTTCAGAATGGGGGGAAATGGTGTTTTGGATTTGATTTGGTGATTTGGTGATTTGGTAATGATAATAGCAAGAAGTGGGTCCTTTTTTTTGAGCATTTTCTATGTTCATGGAGTTCCCTGAGCTTAGTGCTTTTCACACATTGTCTCACAGGGTTTGTGGGGAATGAAATTAGGTAACCCATGGTTAGCACATGATACATAATAAAAGCTCAATAGTGGTTAGCCACCAACACCAAGAGATGGATAATAATAATTTTCATTTAATTTAGCCCTTACTGTGATCTAAATTAGATTCTATTTGTGTTATTAACTTGCACAATCAAATCATCACAAAACCCTCTAAGATTAGTTTTAGTATTACACCCATTTTATATATTAGGAAATTCAGGTACACAGAGTTGAAACAATTTACAGAGTTAGTAAATGGCAGAGCCAGGATTTAAACCCAGGCCACGGCATCTGAATCCAGGGCATTGGTACCCTTTCTTGGTTCTTGGGAATGGAATCTTCATGTACATTGACTTGGTGTCTCGATTGTTGGAGAGCAAAAGTAAGATATCAACCCACTCCCTCCTCTAATGTTTAATTCCAGGTCCAGACATCCTGGGCAGGGGCTCTGAACCGGTGATACCAAGTTGCTGCTTCACTCAGTTAATGATCTCTCTGGGATTTTGGCTTTTCACTTAATCTGTGGTTCATTCTTCCCCTCTGAAGAGAGGAGCTGGCTTCCTTAAAGCCTGACAGCATTTTTCCCCGGTGATGAACCAGTCATATAAATCATTTACAACTTACTCTTTAAAGAAATGTTCCTTTTTCCCAATGCCAGAATTCAAGATACTCTGTAAGGCAGGAGCTCAAAGCCCTTTACCTGGGCTAATTAGACCACCTATGCTAATTAGAGCACCTCTTCTCATTTCTCTGTTTGAGGCTTCAAGTAAGAAGAAGTCTCCCATGCACTCAGTCTGAAGTAATTGCCATAGTTTTCCTTGGCATCACTGAGTATTTTGAGACATCACGAGGCCTGTGTTTTCACAGAAGTTGTCTCCGGGTTTCTTATAAGAAGAAGGATTGGAATAGAATTGCAGGGTACCCCAGTTTTGGTCTCCCCACGGAGTAGTTCAAAGGAATTTGAAACTGCAAATATAAATAAGACTTTATGGTTCATTTTTTTATTGCCACCCTTCCCAATTTAGAAAATCTTTGGATCAGATACCATACTAGGCATTTTATAGGTATTATTTCATGTATTCCTTAGAACAGTTTTATGACATTGGTATTATCGTACCTACTTTCCAGACATGGAAACTGAAGGACAATTATGTAACTTGCCTCAGGTCAGGTAGGGAGGAAGTAGCCCAGGTGGTACTGAGATCAGAGCTCAGGTTTTTCAGATTTCAAATCCTGTTTTTTCCTGGGTGACTTACCCCATTGATGTGTCCTTCAGGCACCCTTTAAATCTCTTGCAGAACACATTTGGAAACCAAAACAGTTTTTGTCTAAAATTCATTATCTGGAACTTCTGTAGTTAGTACTCTTTCTCCACCTCATCCTCTTTCCATTTTTCTCCTCTGAGTTCTTGGGATGAAGTAATGAAGTTTGGAGGCAAGAAGGCCTGGGATTAGGTTCCTTTTAAGTTACTTGGCAAGAGAAAACAAAAGGGTAGACGTCATGAGAAAGTTTCCCATTGTATCTCTAAGCTCAGTGGAGGATACTCTATTGGAAAGTTCTGTTCTTCCCATGAGAGGAATTAAGGAAGGGAAGAAAGATATTGGCAAAATTCTGTTTTTTTTTTTTCACCCTCTCCCTCTGACCAGCCTCAGTGCTTTGGTTCACTTCTGCTTTCCTCTTCTACCACCCGCCCTGGGTTCCTCGTAGTGAACACGTCATTCGAACTTGGTATCTTGTTACTCTCACGTCTCACTTGAGCTTCACTTGGCGATGATAAGAAGACCTGGTTTTTAGGCTTGCAGTGGCCAGTTGTGCTTGCTTCTCCTGCCTTGTGCCCTGTACTTGCCCTCTGGTACTTTGTGCAGCTGCGGAGCTTAAGGGTGAGCTAGTCCTATCTTTTCTCTGCAGTAGAAGATACTTTTGAATGTGAAATCAGTATTGAGTATTTCGTAAGATCCCTGATTCTTCTTGTTCCTTTTTGGGCATCATGTTTTATGAGATTCTGGATTGGCAGCCTTGGTAGAATAGTTATATATTTATACCCCAGCTCATTCTCTTTTCTTAGGACTAACTCAAACAATACAAAACAGTTTTGCCCCTCACATTGCTTCAGATGAAAGCAGAAGAAAAGAATAGTTATTTATGTGCATAATTTCACAGTAATCAGATCTTTCATTTTTCCCTACAGGGATATTGGCAGATAGCAATCTGAGTGTTTGCAGGTATGACATGTTGAGGGTAGGCCGGGCGCGGTGGCTCATGCCTGTAGTCCTGGCACTTTGAGAAGCCGAGGCAGGTAGATCACCTGAGGTCAGGGGTTTGAGACCAACATGGCCAACATGGTGAAACCCCGTCTACTAAAAATACGAAAATTAGCCGGGCATGGTGGGTGGGCACCTGTAATCCCAGCTACTCAGGAGGCTGAGGCAGGAGAATTGCTTGAACCCAGGAGGCGAAGGTTGCAGTGAGCTGAGATCGCACCACTGCACTCCAGCCTGGGCAAGAGAGTGAGACTCTGTCTAAAAGAAAAAAAAAAAGTTAAGGGTAAAATATTGATTGATTCTGTAGTAATGTTTGTATGGTACCTTAACAAGGAAATAGGTTTTACATTTTTCTTCCTCCTTATAGCCAAGCTTTCATTGTTCTTACCTTTTGATTGAACAGAGAAATACAAAGGAAGTTAATTTTATAATGAGATGGCCAAAGGCATAATGATATACTAACGCAGGTATGAGGTCAGGTAAACCTGGGATAGAATCTAAGTTTAGCCATGCTTATTGGCTGTGTCACCTCAGACAGGTTGTTGAACTTCTCTGAGTTTTGCTTTTATCATCTTGGACAATAATGCCTACATTTCAAGATGGTTGTGACCATTAAAAATAATTAAATGAATTCGTAAGCATCTTGGAATGTCTTGTATATAGTGGGGCTTAGTACATTATTGTTCTTATTTTTTTTGCTACAAATGCACAGAACAAGCTGGTTTGAGGGACTTGTGTCTAGTAGTCATGTTGTGGGATCAACTTTGGAAAAAGAGACAGCTTTGGAATGATCTAGTCTGAAATTTTCATTATGCAGAGAAGGAAACAGACTCAGAAAAGCTAAGTGACCATGTCAAAGCTGTAGAACTGGATAGGGACAGAGCTGAGACTAGAACTCGTACCACTGACTCTTAGCTTATGGTCTTTTTATGCCATCATGACTTATTTGGTCTAGATATGTATACCAGCATCTCTAGGGCAAGATTTCCTAAAATCACCTGGGAAGTAGTAGTGTTGATGTGGTTAAAAAAAGTACATTCCTGGACTCCATCCTAGATTAATGACTCAAATCTCTGGAGTATAACCAGGGATCTGCATTTTAACAAACATTTCAGACGATTCTTACGTATCTTATAAGTTTACATTTATTTTGTAATGTAGTACGAAGTACATTACAAAGTGAGTTTGAGATGAGTCGTTTGAGTTTACTGGGTTTGAGTCTCTGTTCTTATGCTGTAATTAAGATTTGATTTTCACAGAGTTATCTGAGCACCTTCAGGCACTTAAAGAGTGCCTGGCACATAGCAAGCACTTTACAAGTGTTAGTTATAATAACCCCATTTAATTGTTATAACAATCCTTTGAAGGTTTTTTTTTTTTAAATTTCTTTTACAGATATAGGAAGCTAATGTACAGAGCGGTCATATAACTTGCCCAAGGTCATCCAGCTAACAGTTGACAGAGACGATACTTGAACTTCTGTGTGTCTGATGTTGGAACCCATGTGGGATAGTAGATTTTTTTCAATAAATATTGAAAGTTAAAGGATTTTTCTCATTAAAAGAATACCCCTCTGGGTTTGGTTGATATTAGTCTGTTGAGGTAGGCCAAAGGGAGACCTCATATAGGTAAAATAATCCCTATTCTGGTTTTCAAAACCAAAAAGTTCTGGAATGAGGCTTTCCTGAGAGTGAGAAAGCTGGCAAAAATAATTTGTTCAAAAGGGAAAGTTTTTATTTTCAGTCTCTGTGCAAATGAAATGGATGGTTAAGGGAGAAAGTGGCAGCTGGCCGAAGAGCTTGACTCAGCTTCTTCAAGTCCAAAGAGCTCAGAGACTGGAGACCTTGGGGAAGTTTTGTGTGCTGTCCAGTTTTGTGTTGTGAGAGAGAGAGAAAGAGAGGAGAGAGACTGAGCTAGCCTCTGGAGTCATGCGTATTATTTTCCCCATGTTCTTTTGGTTGAGGCAGTTGCAGTGGTCCAGCCAGGTTCGAGGGAATATAGACCCCACTGCCTGGTGGAGGAGTGCCTGTGCCTCATTCGTCATTAAGAAGAATATGTGGGATGGGATGTATGGGTGTGGCTATCTTTGGGAAGTAGAATCTGCCACACGTGTTGACTCTACTGTTGCTAAATAGGTTCATTCAAGGACTGGGTAGTTTATTGAGGTCCTTTATCCTCATAGTCAGTGTGATTTATGGATTTGCTGATGTTAAAAAGGCTAAACTTAAACAGTTTTTGGGTGGAACCTGAACTGTGTTTATTCAGAACTATGTAAATATATGATGGGGAGTGTCTGGCAAAGCCTTACCTCATCATGGAGGAATAATACATTGGTTATTTTTTTCTTTTAGTAGGGAATAAATCCTTAGTCCTTGTCCAGAATCTTAGGCAGTACATAATCACTGTTTTTTTTTGTTTGTTTGTTTTTTGACTATTGTTAAATAGGGCCTAAAATGTCTTAGGGGTTTGTGAACAAGACAGCCAAGGTTCTACTCTGATGAATCTTCAAGTCATGTGGAAAAGACAGACAGTAAACAAGAAAGAATCTGTGTTTAAGAATTGTAGTTCTAAGGTTCCTAGGTAAATGAATGGGGAGGCCCACGGCAAGTGGTAGTTGTCATCATCTTATTTGAGCCTAGTTGGTCAGTAGAGGCATCAGAAAAGCCATGTGAGGAGTTTCACTTAGCCTCTTCTCTGAGGTCCCGGTGTGTGTACTCCACCCAGAAGCTGAGATGAAATTGTCAGGGAACAAACATGGACTTGTTCACAGAATCCTAGAATAAAAGCTAGATTAAGCACCCCTTCCATATCTACTCTGCCAGTTCTTTTTCTTGCCTTCCTGCTCCAAAGAAAGGTTCAGTAGAGGTAATGTAAGAACATAAAAGGAAGTAGTACTTTCACACAGCAGACAGTAAACACGTGGAATTTATGTGTTTTCCTTGAGATGGAAAGTGTGAAAAGATGGAGATTTCATAAGTTCATGAAAACTGGATCTATAACAGGTTATTTAGGGAAGTTAGTAATATTATGATCTATGTCTCACCATTTAAGGATATCCAGGGACCTCCCCTTGATTTCCTTTCCTCATCTTACCCCACCCATACAATAAAGATTAATTGCCTGGCTTCTTTGTATCAGCCTCGGGGGTCTGGGGATAAAACAGCATTCAGGCTTCCTACCTTCATGTAGGCAGACAAAGAAGAAGGCAATGAGACAAAAATCACTGTAAGTCATCAACTAGGAAAGAAACAAATCCTGGGTGATAGGGAAAGACTAATGTCAGATGAAGTGTCAAGATCTGTCCCTGAGGAGGTGGCCACAGGTTTCAAGTCTCACCGTGCTAAGCCCAACACCTAGACTGGAAGATATATTAGGCCAAATCCAGGACATCATTACCATTACGTTTACAGTGTAATTAGGGAAAGATTGGATGGGAGCTGAGGATGCAGCGGTTCCTGCAGTGTATTGAATCCTTGGAGCCTTCACATTGAATAAGAATCCTTTACCCTAGCTGGAGGTGACTGTTTAGTCACACTGAGTGCGGGCAACCCCGCAAAGCTCCTCAGCCTCTGAGCCCCATGTCTGATGGAAACTGTAGATTTCTTGGCTCTGCTGAGAGCTTGTCCCATGAGTACAAGGGAGCAGGAGATGTCAGAGGCCTGACTTCATCTTGGCTCCTGTTTTTGTTGGAGGGCAGTTGCTAAGCAACGCATCCCTCTGGCTGGAGCAAAGTAGATGGCTGGCGAAAGAGGGTAGAGACAAGGAAAGTAGAGTAGTGCCTGAGTCGTGTGGAAGGATGACTTCTAGGAACAGAAATCCATAGAGAGATTTTTGTTTTCAGAGGGAGGTCCTGTTGCAGAATTTCCCATGTTCATTGTGTCTACCTCTCCCCACCTCTCTTGTGAGCTCTGTTCTTGGTTTAGGGGTTCATAGACTTTTGCTCATTTGGTAAGAGCCATGCAAACCTCCAGGTCTGGTGGTAATTACTGAAGCGAGGTGGCCTGGTATATGAGAGTGCATTTTCCCTTGTACAAACCTTCAAGGGGGAAAGGGCCTTTAAATGGGAACTTTTGGTTCAGATTATTTTGATTTGTGTTAATGGGTTGGTTCCAAAGTCATGATTTGCTTTGGGAAATTTAATGGAGAACACTTGCAGGGTGTTATATGTTTGCTTTTTTCAAGTGATATTTCCCCTGCATTCTTCTGTGGTCACCTTTCCTTATTCTTTAGATACTCCACCAACATTTCAAGAATTTTATTGTGTTGTGAAGAGGCATGTTTCTTGAAATTGTTCTTGAAAAGAGAGGAGTGTGGAGTTATCTGGGTATGTAGTCTGTGGGACAGAAGGTTTGTGGCCGCTTCTTCCATTCCTTCTACCTGTTAATATCCACCTCACCCATACTTTGTGTCATTTATGCCCCTGTCTTGTGTGCTTCTAAGCATAGCAGAACCTTTGGTTAGTGCAGTTTATTCTTGGGTTCAGCAGCCAGCACAAGAAATCTTGTGGAGTAGGATAGAATGGAATAAGTTCATCCCTATGTTTCGGGAAGGACTAGGAGAAAAACATGCCTAGAGGTCCCACAGGTGAAACCCAATAATAGATCTAAAAGTGCATAGTAGTAGAGCATGGGATTTAGAAATCTGTCTTGTCACCTACCAGCCCTATGTCTTTGGGCAGGCGCTTAATGTTTCTGAGGCTAATTTCCCATTTGTAAAATGAGAATGGAAATTCCCTCAACATTTCATTTGGAGGATTATAGGAGGTAATATATGCAATAGGCTTAGAACGTAATTGTTTAATAAATGAATGGCAGCTGTTACTGTTGATAATTGTCTTATGTGTGGAGACTTCAGAGATTACACTAGTGATGTTATATTCTTGTGGGACAAACTCATGAAAATTATCCTCCTTGAAGAATCACATCAGTTAGATGGCTTCTTGTAGGGATGTAGGGGACATGGTTCAAAGGTCCCCCAAACCTTTGTTCCCCCATACCCTGGCTTTTTCTTCTGTTGGCATATCTGGCTTGGAGGTGGACCTACCCCGCCTTTGGCAACTTCTTATACTTATTTTCTGGGTTGCTTTCTGTGTCTGGAGAAGCTTGCCATGAATATTCCCTACCCCCTGTAATCACCCTGGAGGTTTCCAAGACCTCTTGGCACCTCAGATGATGTTGGATAGTTGGCTCTGGGACCCAGGCATGCTCCCAAGTCTCTCTGGCTGCTGCTGCTGTTGCTTCCCAAGCATGCAGCTGAGGCAAAGAGTGTGATCACTCCTGGGAGCCAAATTGAGGCCTCTGTCTTTCTGACACCGAGTGGAGTTCAGGGATGCAGGGACGTGGGCTCATTGAAGCAACTAATGTGGGGTTCATCCACTTAAAGATGATACCTTTGATTGCTAAGGCATGCTGTTTCACTAGATTGTCATGATTACAGTGATACCTACCATTCATTGAGTGCTTACTCTGTGCCAGACATGCCAGGCAAACCCACGTGCTTTGCACATTTTGCCTCCTTTTAATCTCAGTAACATACCTATGGAGTAGTGCTGTATAATCTCTGTTTTTCTGGCGAGGAAGCTGAGGGTTTTATGGTACCACTACACTTCCTTATGGCGTGTTGTTTTTTTGATGATTAAAACATTTCTCAGTATGAGTTGTATGAAGACATGGGGCAGGGTGGATATAGTAGAAAAAGCATTGAATTATAAGTCAGGTTCTAACCAATCTCTCATAACCTCTACCTTCTTTCCTTCCACTTTTCCTTTTAGTTTATAAAATCTGGGGCTTGATCTGCAGAAGGTGACACTGTGATGTGGTGATGAAGAGCCTGAGCTTTGGCTTCACACATTCTTAGGGCTGAGTCCTGGCTCTGCCATTTGTTAGTTATGGGGTCTTGGGAAGTGGTGTGCTCCTGAGCCTTGGTTTCCTTCATCTAGAGATGATAACTGTCTCCTTCCATTGTTGTGGGGACTAAGTGAGATAATATACAATAAGATACTTGACAAGTATCATTACATGTGAGCTAAAAGTGAGATTTTTTTTTTTTTTTTTTTTTTTTTTTGAGACAGAGTCTTGCTCTATTCCCCAGGCTAGAGTGTAGTGGCACGATCTCGGCTCACTGCGACCTCCACTTCCTGAGTTTGAGCGATTCTCATGCTTCAGCCTCCTGAGTAGCTGGGATTATAGGTACCCACCACCACACCTGGCTGATTTCTGTATTTTTAGTAGAGATGGGGTTTCGCCATCTTGGCCAGGCTGGTCTCAAACTCCTGACCTCAGGTGATCCACCTGTCTCGGCCTCCCGAAGTGCTGGGATTACAGGTGTGAGCCACAGTGCCCAGCCCGAGAAATTGCTTTATATTAGTCTTTCTCAGACATTCTTGTTCTTGTTTTCTGTGAATGAGTTGGCAGTTTTAAAGCTTTTTTTTTTTTTTTTTCTTTTTCAGGGTAGTGTCAAAGACTTTGAAATATGATGAAAGTTCAGGACAATTTCCCAAGAAAATGCCTCTTTACCCAAAATTCATTTTCAATTTCAGAGGGTTCAGGGTCAGGACCTTCTAGAGCTCTTTGAGAACTCCAGAATAAGAACTCTTTTAGGCTGGGCGTAGTGGCTCACGTCTGTAATCCCAGCAGTTTGGGAGGCCAAGGCGGTGGATCACCTGAGGTCAGCAGTTTGAGACCAGCCTGGTCAACATGATATCATCCCGTCAATATAAAAATTAGCCGGGCCTGGTGGTGGGCTCCTATAATCCCAGCTACTTGGGAGGCTGAGGCAAGAGAATCGCTTGAATCTGGGAGGTGAAGGTTGCAGTGAGCCGAGATCACACCACTGCACTACAGCCGGGACAATAGAGTGAGACTACGTCTCAAAAAAAAAAAAGAACTCTTTTAGTTGATTGTAGGATGGTAGCCCCTGTTTTGAGGGCCATTCCTCACCTGCTCTCTGATGCCTGCTGAACTTAACTGAGACCAGCACATGTGGAGGAGCCCTCTGTGAGGACTGGAGGGATGCACTTCCTTTTCCTCTTCTCCTCTGTTCGCTAATGAGCAGCCTCCTGATTTCTTGGCCCATGTTGCTGCCCAGAACAAGCACCAGGAATATCCTGAGGAGCTGCAGCTCTTGAGGGAGGCTGCTAGGAGAGCAGGGAAAATCAGTCTTTCTCTTCCTTGGTTGGGTTATTTCAGGGATGAGAGGAGAGGGAGCAGCAAAGACTCTGGGATTTTAGGAAGAACCAAGCTACTGTGTGTTGATCGTCTGTTCTGTACCAGGAACTGTGCCTAGGTGGTTTGCATTCATTATTTCTCATCCTTAGAAAAACGCTTCCCTGTGGGTATTTGTTATCACCCCGCTTCACAGATGAGGAAGCTGAGACTCAGAGCAGTTAAGAATAGCAAATGTCCAAGGTGGGAGTCAGGTCAGCTCTCTGAAATCATGGAGGTCTTCTGTGCCATGCAGTTCCCCTAGATGGAGTCAGGCCTCTGGGGTAAAGGGTGACTTCATGCCCTTTGCTGATAAAGGAAATGCTTTTCCTTCTGGTGGCCAGACATCCGCAGTTGCTGTCTTTGTTATATGCTCTAGATGGCCTTCTCAGTGCTGAACTGCAGACCCGTGTATTTTTAGAAAAGGAAGAGGCTTCTGTGTGTACTGTTTATGTACAGACACATATCAGCTTCTGAATACTAAAATCAGCTAAAGCAGCTGAGTGTCAGCTCTGGCTGGTGTCCAGCTAACTGGCGGTCCTGTCTTCTGGCTGGCAGGTCCTCACCATGATGGCTTCAGGGACAAGACTGACCCCTCACGTCTCTCTTCTTGATAGACTAAGCTCTGAGTCCCCACAGAGACCTGCCTCTACTTCCTCCCCAAGCTCAGCTCCTGGCTTGTCAGCAGTTGGTCAGGCTGCATCCTTTTCTTTTTTTCCATTTCCCTGCCTGCATTTTCTCCTTGTTTGCTCACCCACACTTCACTCACATGCCTTTTTTTCCCCTGTGAGACCAATCGCGTTTTGATTTTTTTGTTGTTATGGTCAAAGAGGTGTATTTTGTGCACCGCAGTGAAACTGGCTACCTAAGGTATCCATGTGTGAAAGCCACGCATTGGTTTCATGGGAGGGCGGTGTACTGCAGCGTTTGGGTCTCTGTATCACCATTGCCTGCTCACATTTATAGCTGACTCATGTTGAGTTATATGCCAGATGCTGGCTTTGTGTATTACCTGTTGAGCCACAGTTACCTGTGTGAGGGTGGTTCTGGTATTATCTCACGGGCCGGAGACCTTTCCAAGGTCACATGGCTGGAGTTGTATCCGAGCTCAGAGGGGTGCTGAGGTACATGTGTTGGGTGAGGAGGAGTCACCAGCACATAGGCGGGAGGGTGGGGCATGCCACCTTTCGTGCCTGTCTCTTGCTCCCAGGGGAATGTCTTTTGGTGTGGCCCAGGTGAGCCAGAATTTCAGGTCTTTTTGAGGATTAGTCTGTTTGACCTTCTTCTCCTCTCTGGCAAAGAGGATTTGGATGGGATTTCCCTTCAGTGGGGATTTTGTCTTAGTAAGGGCTGCAGAACTGGGCCTGCTGCTTCTAGGATGTGCTATGGCATTCCTGCTCACTCCTCTGCTGTGACAACCCCTACCTCTTCCCCTTTATACCCCAGAATGAAGACTGCATCTCACAGACATTTGGGAGCAAAAGAGACTTCTACATTTTGTGCTGTCCTGTGAGGATCTGTATATAGGATGTTGAGTAACCACTTGTAAGACACTTTGGTATCTTATTTGAGTAGTTTGGCAGATGTTCTTTAGTCTTGTTTTCTCTTTCTTCATTCATTAATTCATTATGTATTGATTAGTATGCTTAAAGCATATATGGATGTGAATAACTCTCCTTTAAAGGAGGATACCATGGGAGACAGTGAGATCCAGAACCAGTCGGTGTGCTAAGGACTTTTCATGTCTTATCTCAGAACAACCTTATGAGGTGGGTAGGAAACCGAAGAAGGGGTCTGTGAAAAAAGGGGTAGTGGGTGGTGATTCATGAAGGGCCCCATGTGGGGCTGCCAGAGTGAGAATCTCAGCTCTGTTGCTTGCTGTCTGTGCACCTTGGGCAAATCACTCTGCCTCTCTCACCTTCTGTTTTCTCATCTGCGAAATGGAGATAACAGTGCCTGTCTCATGGGATTTTGAGTGTCAAATGAAACAACGTTTGTAAATTTCACAGCATTTCTCTGATACACGGTAAGATCTCAATAAAAGGTGGCTATTTAAAAAATTACTATTGTTAGGCACTGTTATCTCCTTGTTTTCAATATACAGAACCCAGGCCTTGGGGAAGCTGCCTCAGCTTAGGTCACACAGCGAATACAGCAAAGGATGGAGATGTCTTTTTTTTTTTTTTTGAGACGGAGTTTCGCTCTTGTTGCCCAGGCTGGAGTGTAATGGCACGATCTTGGCTCACAGCAACCTCCGCTTCCCGGGTTCAAGCTATTCTTCTGCCTCAGCCTCTGGAGTAGCTGGGATTACAGGCATGTACCACCATGCCTGGCTAATTTTGTCTTTTTAGTAGAGACGGGGTTTCTCCATGTTGGTCAGGCTGGTCTCAAGCTCTGGACCTCAGGTGATCCGCCCGCCTCAGCCTCCCAAAGTGCTGGGATTATAGGTGTGAGCCACCATGCCCCGCCAGGATGGTGATGTCTTAACTGCCATTAGGTGGCACAAATAGAGTGCCACTAAGAGGCTTAAGGGAGAGAAGCAGGACCTGTGTTGTATGGGTGGTGGTCAGTGCTGCAGGTGGACTGGCGTGGGCCTGGGAGGACTCCATGGACGAGATGGCATTTGGAGGATTGGCCCATCTGGACACCTGGAGGTGGGGAAGTACAACATTGTTGGTGGAGTGAACATCAGGGCAGATATTCAAGATTGAGAATTGGGTTGTGTGTGAGCTCAGGCATCCTCTGATTCAGAGCAGAGGTGGGGCTGTGTAAGCCCATGAGGGCAGGGGCTGGGCTGGGTTAGTTCTGTCCTAGAAGAGTGCCTACCACCTGGGAGGGGCCCCACACACAGTTGTTCAATCCAATTGAATGGCAGTGTCTGGAGGTGGCAAGCTTTAGTTGGTGAAGGGGAGTGATCTGGGAGAAAGGAATTTTGAACTTCAGTTGGAGAAGTTGATTTCTTCCCACAGTGAGACGTGGAATTCTTTCATTTGTATTGCAAAAGGCTAGCTCTCTCAGCCGCCTGGTATTAAACTGTAAGTTGCTCTAGACACTAGTTTTGGTTTTATCTGGACAGTGAATCTGATACTCTCTGAGTTGTTTGGTCAACATTGCTTATGGTAATAGGAGATTACAGGACTGGGTGGCCATCACTCCCTGGGGTCTTTTAAATTTAAGACCACAGAACCTTGAACCAAACAAAAGCTTGTTTGAAGTAAATATCGTGTGTGGCCCTGTGGTTTTCCCAGTCCCATTTTCCTCCTTTACTCCCTTCCGGTTCTTCCTTGTTTTCTGTGGTCAGATTCTCACCATAGGTGGTTCTCCAGCCTTGGCACATCAGCTGAGTGCAGGCGCTCCTCACTTCGTCTAACATGTGTGTTAGAGTAAGGCTGTGTGAACATCATAGTTATGTAGATGGCGTGGAAGCTGCCGAGGTGAGCACAGTGTGAAAGAGTCTTGCTTATAATGAGTCCTTAGTGAGGCAAAGGACGGCATTAGTTTTGAACATCTGTACCCTAATTCTGTATATGATTCTTTGCATGGTTTTTATATGTTAGGTTTTCCTGTAGCAGTCTACAAAATTGGAAGCTCCTTAAGACAGGGGCCTGCTCCCTCACTATGTAACCTAGCCATGGCTTGTGGGAATTAACCAGTGGGCATCCGATTTATGGGCCAGGCAGCTCTTTCTTTCCCGCCTACTT
Organism: Pongo abelii; assembly: GCF_028885655.2. Classification (NCBI taxonomy): domain Eukaryota; kingdom Metazoa; phylum Chordata; class Mammalia; order Primates; family Hominidae; genus Pongo; species Pongo abelii. The sequence continues at coordinate 151,217,555 of NC_071989.2, forward strand.
GGTTTCTTGGCCCTACTAAGTAATGACTGTCAGAGGACAAACATGGGTGTGTTAGAGATCTCAGAAGTAATTAGTTATCTTTGCACTAAATTGGTTTTAAACTAGAGGTAATGATCTGAAATTTACTGAAAGTCTCTTCCATGTTGTTTATTGGTTCCATGGTGATACGGTGCCCAACTCTAACTTGATTTTTTATCAAATGTGTTTATTACCCTCTTCTCTGAGCCACAAACAACACTTTAGAAGGGCATGAAGGGATGGGAGTCAAGGTGAGCAGTTTTGAGAAATTATTTGAAAGATTGAAACCATCTCAGGATAATTTTCACTAGCTAAAGCAATTCCAGTAGGTTTTCATTGTGAAGTAGGTGTGGACTCTTGTGTTCTCACTCTTGGGTAAGACAGGTTCTCACACTAAAAAGACCCAAAACTTCAGAGCAGGGGAGGCACACCTCTTATCTCTCCCCTCCCAGAGCATTCCCATTTGTATTTGGCTTTTCTTTTAAAAAGACAAATGGTGCTTGAGAAGTTGTGCATGCTTTCAAACATTAGCCGCCATGAGATTTTGCTAACATTCCCTCTCTGTCTTGAAATTCTCTCCTCCTCCATTGACAGTGTGCTCTCCATGCTTCATTCATCCCCTTCTGAACGTCCCTTCCTTGCTCACCTTCTTTGTCCTGTGGGTCTTCTCAAGGTTCCCTCTCTTGTGGTCTTCTCCTCCCCAACCAGAAGGTCTGCCTCTCTTTGTCACTAATCTCTCCAGTCCCTAGCTTCTGCCACCACCCACATGAATGTGGCTCCTAGACTTCCCTCTGGCAGCCCCAGCCCCTCTCCAGTTCTTTAGTTTCTTGATGTCTGCTGGCATCTCTAATCTGTATGCATTGCTGGTGCCTCAATCCTGCCATGTTTCTGTCCTGTTTCCTCCAGTCTGCTTCACCTCCCATGCTCACTGTTTCTGTTAAAAATGCTGTTGCTGTCCCCGTCATCCAGGCACAACCTCTGGACCCACATGTGATGATTTGTTTCACCCAGTTAGTCCCCAAACCCCACGGGTGTTCTTTTGCACACACTCTTCTCACCACGCCAACCCCTGCTGGTTCAGACCCTGGCTGCCTCTAAACTAGGCCCCAGACAGAGCCACCTCACTTGGATCTTTACTTCCCTTCCTCTGTGGAGACAGAGACTCTGCTCTGCTGCCTCCTGCAGCCTCATGCCCTCACTGTGTTCCCCAGGCCTCTGCAGAGCTCTGCCTGCCTCTCCCGCTCTGCCTGTGGCTTCTCCCCTTCTTTTGGCCCTACTGTTTCCCGTGTGTGCAGCCCAGTGTCCTGCCTCTGTGATTTTGTTTAAATTGTCCCCTCTTCCCATAGGGGTTATTCTCCCCATCTCTCCTTGGTCAATTCCTTAGTGACCAGTTTATTCCTTCCTTAGAGGAACATCATCCTTTCAATGGGGGCGGTTTCTCCTCTGACTGAATACTTACTACAGATGATCTCTCTCTCTCTATGGTACTTACTGCTTGTTCTTTTTCTTGTAACCAACGTTAAAAACGACAACAACAACAACAACAAAACACACACAAAAAAACAACATTCTGTATTTTTGAAGCATGGTAGAGTTGTTAAGAGTAAACTTAGGGGTCAGACCTATACTTGCATACAAACTTTTGAAGTTATTAGCTATATAAGGTGGAAAAATTTCTTATATCTCTGCGCCTCAGTCTCTCCGTAAAATAGGTATAATGATGCCTTCCTGATTGAGCTCTTGGGAGGATTGAAGGAGATGGTATAAGTCAATGTCAGACACGTAGTAGGTCCTCTGTTAGTCCTGTTTCTACCCTCCTCCCTTCTCATTAGGCTGCTAACTTCTTGAGTCTGCATATGTTTTAGTTTTGTATTATGCAGAGCCCTGTGCCTCATATGTAGCAAATAAGGGATAGCTATTAGCTGGATAGCCAATGGATCTGAAAGGACTTTAAAGAGAAAGGATTTTAAGAGAATCATTGGTATAGCCAATGGTTCTACTATGCAAATGTCTAGCATTAGAGCAGTGGATAAGCTTGATGTGCAGTGTCAACCAGGCCACAAGAAGATTTCTGTATCACCTCTGAGACAAGGATAGTTTACACTACAGATTAATCAGGATGGATTTGACGATGAAATAATTTAATTGTTTCACAGATGAGTGGATTTTGTATTTTTGTTCACATGGAAAATACATTTTTTTTTTTTTTCCTGAGACAGAGTCTCACTCTGTCGCCCAGGCTGGAGTGCAGTGGCACGATCTCGGCTCGCTGCAAGCTCTGCCTCACGAGTTCAAGTGATTTTCCCGCCTCAGCCTCCCGAGTAGTTGGGATTACAGGTGTGTGCCACCATGCCCGGCTAATTTTTGTATTTTTAGTAGAGACGGGGTTTTGCCCTGTTGGCCAGCCTGGTCTCGAACTCCTGACCTCAGGTGACCTGCCTGCCTCGGCCTCCCAAAGTGCTGGGATTACAGGTGTGAGCCGCTGTGCCCAGCCGGAAAATACATTTTTGACATTAGCTAAGATAACATCAGGCATTAGCTTGTTAGCAAACATTATTCTACCACATCCAGGCTTGAGATTGTAATTTTAGTAGTTCAGTTCAGTTGTTTTATTATGAACAGCTTGGCATTTTGCCCCTCATAGGCTCATGTACAAGAACTGAGTTTTACCTCATAATCAGAAGGTAATTCCCAACTATTTATGGATCACTGATGGAACTAGTGCCTCCCTGGCAGCTGTGCAGAATTGGTTATAATCCTTTAGGCCCTGTGTGGCCGCCCCCTCCCTCCCATTTTACACTGGTCTCCCCACCCCTGCCCTTTCTCCCACGTGCTGGTCTTTAGTTGCTGTGTTTTCTCCAGCCACGTGGTCTTGTGCACCTGGTGTTCTTTCGGCATGGCCTTCTCTTCTCTCTCATCTTTGTCAGGTTGACTATTTCTGCCTATTAATTTCACACTTTGTCACACAGAGGTCCAGAGACTTGCCTGAGGTCATAGCAGGTTATTCATGGAGTCTGGGTATTTCCAGGGTTCACTCTACATAGGCACGTAGTCCCTCCCCAGTCTTGGAAAGATGATTCATGTTGACCAGAAATTCAGCTGTCCTCTAGCAATAGTTTGGGTTTGCTGACAGTCTCACTCCTTCCAGAACTTGATAAAATAATGATAAGCACTTGTTCTAGAGGGTTGGATAGGTTTTCTGTGAAGAGGCAAGTAATGCTGTGCAGAGGAATGTTAACGAGAAAAGAAAGAGTGAGGCATGCAGCTGCCGGCAAAGCATCAGAGAGGTAGTTTGTCCTGCAGGGGCTCTGAGTGGTCAGAGGTAGTTTAGAAGGGACAGATCTCAGGTGGGAGTCATTCAGCCTTTGCAGTGTTGTGGGATGCTCACATATGTTAGTGAGTATTGTTGAGGGGACCTCATTGTTCTCTGGGGACATGGAATTGGCCCTCCTCACAGGCATTGCTGAGTTCTTCTTTACTAGTGCAACAGCTGGGTAAGGTCAAAGGCATTCTTGGGAAAGCAAGTCAGCATGGCAGGATCAGCAATCTTAAAACCATCTTTCTAACTCTTACAAAATTCAGGGAGACTGTCCTGGAGCAGATTTATTTTATTTTTCCCTAAATGACTAATTATAGCATTCGTGGTATTAATATGGATGCCTATGGCTTGTAACAATAGGGATTTCTATCCACATCTCACATGCATTCTTGCATGTTGATGCATTTTGGCTGCTTGCTGCCTGTGGACTGCCAGCAGTTGGATTGGTTTTGCATGATTTGGTTGCGTGTCTTGGATGGAGACAATGGGAAGGTTCTTTGATCCAGAGGAGGTCTGTGTTTCCCTGGAACTCTGTCATCATGACAACATGATCTCACTCAGTAAGTTGGTGACTTACTTATGTTCTAAAAGACCAACAAAACAGAGTTTACCATGTAGAAGCCTTGTGTGTTGCTCTGCCTGCAGTCAGGGATTCGAGCTGCTGTCTCTGCATGTCCCGTTGAAGCACCATGATATTGAGCCTCTCCTTTGGCACAGAGATGTCAGAGTCTCTCTTTTGCAGAGAGCTGCTGCTTTGAAACCTTTGACCTCCCTCATTTCTCAAGCTTGCCTTTATCAAGCTCCAAAGGTGGAGGAAGTACTGATGGGGGGAGGCCAGAGAGTCTACTCAGCAGAGAGCAGTGTCAGCTGATTCTCAGTTTGGCCCAGAAAAACTACTTAGACTCTGAAGTGGGTTTCTGGGGCAGTTGGTGAGAACTTATCTTTATGGTAGCTTAGATTTTATTTTTTAATTTTATTATTATTTTTTTGAGACAGGGTCTTGTTCTGTCGCCCAGGCTGGAGTGCACTGGCGCCGTCTTGGCTCACTGCAACCTCCACCTCCTGGGCTCAAGTGATCCCCCTATCCCTACCTCTGCCTCCCAAGTAGCGGGTACTACAGGCATGTGCCACCACATCCAGCTAATTTTTGTATTTTTAATAGAAACGAGGTTTCACCATGTTGGCCGGGCTGGTCTCAAACTCCTGACCTCAAGTGATCCACCTGCCTTGGCCTCCCAAAGTGCTAGGATTATAGACATGAGCTACTATGCCCGGCCTAGCTTAGATTTTATATTGAGGGTTCTAGAGTCAGGCTTCTGGGTTTTCACCTTGGTTCTATCACTTACTGGCAATTTTCCCTTTTGTAAAAGGGATTTAAACAATAGCATCTACCTCATAGGGATTTGGGGAGAGTTGAATGCATACTATCTTTGAAAGCACTTGGGGGCTAGCACAGAGTAAGCTTTCAACAAATCGTTGTCTATTATGATGTTGAAAATCCTTCAGAGTAGCCTTGACTCCACGTTCTCAGATGCTGTAGGTCCTTCTCAGTGTGTAGGCAGCACTTACGTTTTCCACTTGAGTCCACACTGGCAGGAGGCTACAAGCTTCCAGAGAGTTGGGTTATGCGTGTTTCTATTTGTAGTGTAATGGGAAACACTAATGGACAGTACTAGCCCTTAGTACTTATATTAATAATTACTTATTGAAGGAACGAATGAAGCTGTGAGCAGGCCAAGAACAACAATGTGGCAGGGTGGTGTGTTTCCTGTAGCTAAGTCAGTTTTGTTAGTTTATGACTACAAGAACCTTCATCATCCTGGAGATCTTGAGAGATGATAAATGAGTAGCAAAATATTGGGGAAATTATTATGTTTTTAAATATAATAATTTTAAATATAAGTTTGTCACACAAAAAACTGCATGTGTTTAATGGCACACTTTGATAAACTCTGTTACCTGTATAAATTCATGAAGCCACCACACCAATATTCAGAGAATTCTTAATGCCTGTCTCTGAAGTGTTTTATTTCTCTGTTGCTGATAAACCACTTCCACCTTTGCCTTGAATATGGCTCCCTGCCTCATAAGGAAGGTAATGGGAATCTGCTTTTTCCTCTCCACCATATTCCTTTCTAGCTTGCATGTGCAGTTTTACATTCTTGCCACTGAAATTTTCAGTGTTAATAGTGTGTATTTGTTGAGTGTCTGTCTCCAGTAGGTTGTAGGTTTGGGGAACGGAAGGACTGTGTCAGTTTTGTTCAGTGTCTTATTCTCTGTGCCACCCACAGTCCCTGAAATAGGAGGTGCTCAATGAAGAGTTAAAGGATGAAAGGGTGAGCCTATTGCCAGAATAAATATATGACACAGTTCTAATATATGGCCCTGAGTTGGAAGCAAAGGAAACTTGAGTTGTTCTTGGAGATTAAAAGTTATTCTTACCTTCAGCAAAGGAAAATGAAAGGGAAGAAAGGTCTCCTAGGATCTGAATTACTTTAACTTCATTACTGATATGAGACCAAGTAGACCCTGGAAATGCAGGGAATCTAACATGGCTTAAGCCAGACCCAAAGATGAGGCATGTTGGGGTATTGTGAGACCGCTGTCATTCTAAGACCCGGCTGCTTTGTAGGAGGTTAAATGTTAATGTTGGGGCTCTGTATTTTTGTTTTATTGCAAACTGTTTCTCTACTCTCGGCTGCCATGGAAGGGGGCTTTAACTGGATGTGCTGTTCGAAGGACCCACCCAGTCCCTTTTTTTCTCCTTCAGCTTGTGGTATCCTTCCCCTGCCTCCCCATCATATATGACAGTAAGGTGTTTAGAGTCAGCTCTGGGTCCCTCAGAGAAAAGTCTCTCTTAAGGCACTAGATAAAAGAAGAATCACAAAAATAATAATTAAAAATGATACAACCTGGCAGTGGTGTGTGGTATGTGTTTTGGCAAGAGTGAAGTCACCGTTTTAGAACATAAATGCTCTCAGTGGTGGAGAAAGACTGGCAAAACAGCCTCTTAAAACCCCCATTACAGAAAGAAAGGGCAGGGGTGGGAAGAGAGAGAGCATATTTGTGTTTATGAAGCTGTTTTTCTACTAAATGTTTACAGAGGAGCTGGAATGCCGGATGCATTTAGAGTTATTGTTTCTTTCAGTTACTAGGAGGCTGCTGGTTGGTCTGAGATGAAATGAAGTGGAGGTTTTAGAGGTGCCACTTAAGGAGGCTCTGGTATCTTTTGCACTTTTGAGTTGTGCTTTATGCACATTTCATCCCAGGTGCTTTGCTTCCTAGATATCCATCTGTCCTTCCATCTGCCCATCATTATTGACTGCCTGTTACGTACTAGGCCTATATCCATACATCTCTCTGTCCATCCATCTGTGCATCCATCTATCCTGCTGGCTGCCTGTTATGTGCTAGACACTATTCCTTCCTTCTATCCATCCTCAGTGTCTTCATCCTCTGTCCATCCAGCATTATTGGTTGCCTGTTATGTGTCAGGCACTGTTCTCGGCCCTGGGTACCCTGAGTAGGAAATAATTTAGCTGGGAAGACAGGCTCATGAGCAAGATTGTTTTATTGTTTTCTGGTTTGGATGTGAGGCTACTAATGACTGACTTATATACCCTCACTTGTAATGCCATGAAGGCACAGGCTGTCTACTTTTTACTTACTGTTGTCTCTCTAGTGACTTATACCAGGAACGTAGGTCCACAATACATAGATTTTTGAATGAATAACAATAAATGAGTGGTCTTTATGGCATAGTCTACTCCTTTAAGAGGTGTATAATCGCGGCTGTGAGAAGTCACACAGCAGACAGGCCTCATTTCTGGACCAAGTAATGAAGAGTGAGAGACGTCTCTTTATGTCATTGTGTTGACTGTCTGTTTGCTCCTGTGGACAAAGCTGAAGTGAATACTGGGCTGTGGGTGGTGTACAGGACTGACCTGGTCCCTGTCTTCTTGGAGCTGCCCACACTGAGCAAGTGTGAAAAGTGTTGGGAGAAACCCAGGAGCTGTGGGCACACAGTGGAGGCCAGCCTGGGCCATGTGTGTGAAGCCACACCTTGAAAGGGGTTCCTGGAGGGCCAGGTGGCGGTCGGTTGGTTGTGTTGGTCAGGGTGGGAGAGGCCTGTATGAGGGTGCCGATCTGAGGACATCTATCTTGGAAGATCGCTGTTTGGCCAGTGGGTGGGTGACTCTGAAGTGAGGCTGAACAGACCACCTACAGTGTTGAAAGAGCAAGGTTTCCTTTTTTCGTTGCGGCAGAACCCCTAGGATTTGGTAACAATATGACTTTAAGGCCCAGGCTCCCTAAGGAAGGAGGTATATTAGCCTCTTTAGGCTGACATCACAAATTACAGCCAGGCTTCTATATCTGTGGGTTCTGCATCCATGAGTTCAGTCAACTGCGGATGGAGAATATTTATTGCATCAGTACTGAACGTGTACAGACTTTTTTTCTTTTTTCTACTCTCTAAGCAATACAGTATAACAATGATTTACATAGCATTTACATTGTATTAGGTATTGTAAGTAATCTAGAGATGATTTAAAGTATACAGAAGGATGTGTGTAGGTTATATGCAAATACTATGCCATTTTATATCAGATACTTGAGCATCCATGGATTTTGGTATCTGTGGGGAGTCCTGGAACTAGTCCCCATGGATCCCGAGGGACAACTGTACCATGAACTGGGTGGCATAAAACAACAGAAATGTGTTTTCTCACAGTTCTGGAGGCCAGAAATCTGAAATCAGTGTCAACAGGGCCATATTCTTTTGGAAGGCTCTAGGCAAGAATCATTCCCGGCCTCTTCCTGGCTTTCCTTGGTGTTCCTTGGCATGTAGCTGTGTCACTTCAGTTTCTCCCTCCATCTTCACAGGGCCTTCTTCCCCGGGTGTGTGTGTGTGTCCTCACCTCTTCTTAAAAGGACACCAGTCATTGAATTTAGGACCCATCCTAATCCTATATGACCTCATTTTAACTAGTTACATCTACAAAGACCCCATTTCCAAATAAAGTCACATTCTGAGGTTCCGGGTAGACATCAATTTCGAGGGTACTGTCCACTACAGGAGGGGATATTGAAGTGGGTGGACCTGTACTAGGAGGCTTCCTCCAAGTCTTTTCATTCTTCAAGGTTCCTGGGTTGATGGGGCCAGTGAGGCTGCTCGGGGGAGGGTGGGCCAGCAGCTGCTAGGATTCCTGTCTCTGGTGAGGGCTCCTGGGTACAAGGTTCTTCTCAGGTGCCCAAGAGAAGCTGTGTGACTGAGAGAGGTGGCCCTGATCATGCATGCCCCTGGCTCAGGGTCACCTCGTCCCTCCTGCAGCAAGGGAAGCATGTCAGGGTTTCTTTCTGGCTGTCCTAGGAGCACCTTGAGATAGGAGGAAGTGTCTGTGAATAAATAGCTAAAATAATTAATGACCCTAGCAAACAATGGCTTAGGGTTTTTCCACGGTTCTTCTCTCCTCTGGGAACGGTTTCCCACTGCTTTCTTGGAGGTGTGTTGCCAGGGACTTTCCGGGTCTTCGGGACATCACTTTCCTTTTCTTTCTTGTTTCTCTGCTTTCTCAGGTTTAGTGCTATTAGCTTCTTCCATTTCTCTGGTATTTAAATATTACCTGCAGTGTCTTTCTATAACAGTGGTTTTTAAACTTATTGTGCATAGGAATCATCTGGAGAGTTTATTTTAAAAAGGCATACTTCCAGAAGTATTTTCCAGAATTTCTGATCCTATAAGTCTGGGGCAGTCAGATTCAGGTGAAATTCAAAAGCCAAATCAAGAAACACGTCTCCAAAGAGAGAGGGAGAGGGAGAGGGAATGAGAGAGAGAGAGAGAGAATCTGTGTGTGTGTGTGTGTGTGTGTGAGAGAGAGAGAGAGAGAGAGGGAGTGTGTGTGTGTGTGTGTGTGTGTGTGTTGCAGGCATGCTTTCCCTCAAGTGATATAACTGATGTATTAGAAAGGATGGTTTTTGTATTGACCTGATGTTAATTGGCACGATTTGTCACTAGTTTATTTATTTAAAATTCTGGCCTAGATATGCTGTTTAGATACACACATGCAAATTCTTCTTTTATCATTTGCCCAGAGGCAAAGTGGTTTTAAAATAATATCAGTAGTACCTTGAAAACATTATAGGCATCTTGTTGGCTAAGGAAGAAAGTGAGTGGGGAATGGAAATGGGTGTTTTATGGCTTCAAGACTAAGCCTAAGAAATGGTGTTCTAATGAGAACACATGGACACAGGAAGGGGAACATCACACTTCGGGGACTGTTGTGGGGTGGGGGCAGGGGGGAGGGATAGCATTGGGAGATATACCTAATGCTAGATGACGAGTTAGTGGGTGCAGCGCACCAGCATGGCACATGTATACACATGTAACTTACCTGCACATTGCGCACATGTACCGTAAAACCTAAAGCATAATAATAATAATAATAATAAAATAAATAAATAAAATAAAAAAGGACCTCTTGTAAGGCAGGTATGGTGATAATAAATTTTGTTAGCATTTAGAAAAAAAAAAAAAGAAATGGTGTTCTGATTGTTTTGTGTGTCGTGAAGGAGTGAGTAATGGGATGGCTGTTTTGTCTACGTTTCTGGGACTTAGCTTTCCCTTTTTAGAAAAAGGGGATTGCAGGGTTTATCATTCTTCTGACTGAACTCTTAAAAAAGGTTACACTCTTATTTGCTTGCTTATTTATTTATTTAGAAACTATTGGGGGCTTCTGGCATGCTAGAATTGTGATGACTATCCTTTTATGAACAAAACAGTCACGGCTACTGCCTGCCTGGGGTTTATAATGTCACTGGAGCTGTGCACCTTAAACAGTCACCAAACTCAGAGGAGATTACCAATTGAAGGGATAAGAAAGGGAATTCTGGGGAGCTATGAGAGTGTACCCCTGGGGTGAATAGGGAATGCGAGGAGGCTGCTTCCCTGAGGAAGTGACCCTTCAAGGAGAATCTAATGGGCTAAGGGGCAGTAACTAGGTGGGGAGACAGGGGAGTGTTTCAGGAAGAGGGCACAGGACAAGTGCTAGGCTTTGTAGCTGGATGGCCACCTTTGAGAATCTGCAAGTTGGCCAGTGGACTGGGTATGGAGTGAGGGCAAGGCCAGTGGGGTGTGCAGACGAGGCAGGTTTTGTAGGCCTTGGTTGGATTTATTTTGAGTGGGATGGGAAGAGTTATAATCAGGGAGGGTATGGAAGGGACTATCAACAAGATCAGGTCTGCCTTTTGAATAGGTTGTTCTGGGCAGCTGAGTGACAAATGGACTGGGAAGCATCAGGAGGGAAGCGGGGAGGCCAATTAGGAGTCCAGGCCAGAGATGATGGTGGCATGGACTCAAGTCTTTCTCAGGGTACCAGTTGGAGGAGAGGAGAGCTAATTGAGGTTGTAAAGCAATTCCAGGGTATTCCCGTGCCCAGGACCAGGTACTTAATCTGTGGGGCTCCTTTTCAAAAAGCAGACATAAGTACTGTTAAAAGCATTAAAATAGAAAGCTGTTTTCTTTCTTTCCTGGTTTCTTTCCTGACGTGTGGTGGTATTTTTAATCTGCCCATGTTCTTCTAAAAAGGAAGAATTAAAATTTTAAATTATTAGTATGAACTCTTCTGTTCATCTTTATATTGTACAATGCCAATTTTCAATAAGATCATCTGACTTATATGCAGAATCACTAGAATTATACAATCCATATTTCATAGCTCATGTGCATTTATTTCATTCTTCCAAGAACAGTGGAAATGTTGCACAAAATCAGTTTTCATTTTTCTTCGTGATGCATGCACATTTTCCCAGTGTGCTCCACCTTCGGCTTACGATGTGTGAGGAGGGCCTGAAAGGAAAGGAACTATGGGTTGTCCAGTCTGTCTCTGTCCTAGGTTACCACGGTCAGTGTCAGTGTTGGCTTATTCAGGGAAATAACATGAGGAAGAAGGCTATGATAGGGTTCCTGGGCTGTTCATGTTTCTTTGGATGCCATTGTCTCATTGTCGTCTTCTTGCATCTGGCAAGTTCTGGTTGAAATGGTAAGTGTAACCCCTCAGGGCTGTCAGTGTTGCCCGTTACTCAGTCGTAGATATAAGACACTTACCTTGCACTTACTTTGAGTCTCACTGAGCTCCCACACATGGTGGGTCCACCAGAATTCTGTGCACCGGGGCCACAAGGAGCCCCAGTGGGCCCGCATGACATCCAGGTTGTTGTACCTGTCTCCTCTACGCACACATGCTCCACTGTCCCACTGGATCTTACTTGCAAAACACAAGTTCAAAGATAAAATTATTAAAAATTTCAAGACAGCTACAGCAGAGCATTAAGCCAAGCAGGCCCTTCTGAGCATGGGACCCTGTGCATCTGTACTGGTTGAAGGCCCATGAAGCTGCCCTGCCTATACCTCAGGCACTTGCAATTTTCAGCTGCCCTGTGAGCCTGTTTTCTGGATTCACTTGAGTCTGTGTGTCAGGTTTAATATTTGCAAGCTCAGAGAAGATTAGCTGGGCAGAGCCTGTATTGGCAGCTCCAGCCTAGGACTGTAGTCCAAGAGTGCTTGGCTCTCCAGCTGCCTCTTCTATGGGAAGCCTGCTTTCCGGATTGGTTTCTGGGCAGTCAGCTCCAGGGCCATTCATCAGCTCCAGGTGCCATGAGCTGGGTTTCTACAAAACAGAGATGTGTTCCCAGTCAGTTGTGTAGGCTTCAGAATAAGGAGACATGATTGAGAACATGTTTTGAAGAAGACTCAGGCTTCGGAATTTGTGATTTTTAAATTGAATTAGGGTGTTTCCTCCTCCCACCCCTGCTGTCACCTAGCTTTCTTCTACCACGAGCATTAATTGCCTGCTTTGGGAACATTTGTAAACCCGCTGTCATGATTTAGAAGATCCGGCTTGCTCTGTGGAGCTCCACCTTTGTCATCTGGAGGGGTTCCATTACTGGTACTTAGTACTAGATGTTCTGAAGGGTTAGGTGATATCAGCTCTCAAACTTCAGCATGCGTAAGAACTGGCTCCCAGGCTCCTAGGCCTCAGCCCTAGAGATTTTGATTGAGGGTGGGCTCCCTGGAAGGGCTCTTGCAACACCTATTGCAAGCGGTGTTCGGACATGTTTTGAGAAACACTCATCTTTGGCCTCCCTCATTCTGTGGTGGTCTGCAGTGGCAAGGAGTACTCCTTGCTGGAGCATGAGTTCCTGCCTGGACTGGCATCCAGGCTGGAGAGGAGACGGTGCAGAGTGGGGAGGCGGGGAGCCTGGGGATTTCGTGGGCACCTATCAGGAGGGTGTTTGCCCACTCAGACTTCTGTTCTTGGTCCCTGGAGCACAGCCTCCCCTGAGGTATAGCAGAAAAGTGACTAATTAAAGAGGGGATAAAAGAAAGTGGAACCAATTTCTGGGAATGTTATTAGGTGTGTCTTTGTTCAGAATGGCTAGGTCTTTTTTTTTTTTTTTTTTTTCTTCCAGAAACATGAATTTAATTCAGGGGGAGATGAGTGGATTTTTGTTTTTTAATTGAATTTATTCTGATGCTTAGGAGTTGCCACCTTGCTTCCTGTGGTATTAGTGGCAAGGAGTGTCTGAGCTGTGTCCAGGGATCAGGTGGATTCAGTTTTGACCCTAATTATGCTGCATGGACTGACGGTGAGGAGGAGGGCGAGAGGAAGTCAAAGTGGTAGGGGCTGGGTGGCTTCATTGTCCTTTCATTTTTATGCAGAAACAAATCAGCCTGGCATGTTATTTATTAAATATATATGTAAATGATTCTAATACCTATGGTTTATTGAGTGTTTGCTGCCGGCCAGGCCCTGTGCTAAGCACTTCAATGCATCATCTCTCTTCTCACAGGAACCTCAGGAGGCAGGTTTCCCTTTAGTGCCTTTTCACACAGGTGGAAATTGAGTACTTTGTAAGTGGGTGAAATGGGATTTTGAACCCTGGGAGTCTGTTAACCACAAATCTAAGCTTATTTGGCTGGATGAAGGCCTCGATTTACTCACCATGCCTTGTTTTTCCCTTGATTGCCCTCAAATTCATGTTAGCTGTTGGTAGGAACAGTGCAGGGGTTTCTGATCCTTGTTTATGGCTCCAGGTTCTGCTGTCTGTGACTTTCTGAATTCACAGCTGTTGAATGCCAGTGAAACTCTGATTCTTTGGGCTTGGTTATGGGTTGGCTTGTTTGTTGTTCCTTTTTTTCTTTTTCTTCTTTGCTAGAGAAAGCGAGAAAACTCAGGGGTTGCAGGGAGGTGACAGACCTTGGCTTCTCTTTTCCTGCTTTTCAAGTGAGGTTCTTGCTTGCCCAGATTTGTTCAGGGCAAATGTGACTGCATGGACCCTGGAAGAGGCAGGCCTAAGGATGTGGAAAGACAGTAAGTTGTAGAACTTACAGACGTTGAGTTTTCCATTCACAGTTCTAACTCCAGTCAGAAAACCTTGGAACAGAAAGATTTGCATCCTGTGATGACCTGTGGAGAAATTAATTTGGCTGGAAATGTAGTGTCAGCCCTAATTTGTTATTTTGCAGTTGTCCTCTTTTTCATTTAAAAGTTTTTCAATTATTTTGGTAAATATTTCTGCAGACTCTTCTGAGGTAGCAGTATTTTCCTTTTGGAATATGCATGAAGAAAGGCATAGAACAAGGATAAAATGGCAGTCTTTTGATAACTCCCTGGTAGAAGTGGTGGTACTCAGATTTGTAACTGTTTAACCAATTTCTGGGTTCTGTCTGGGTGCGTGGGCCCTGACTGTGTGAACCTGGACAGGCAGAGCAGTCCTGCCCAATTTCCTCATCTGCTTGACTTCTCTGGCTCTTTGTCCTGAATTCCATTTATTGGCAAGGCCTTTCTTTTACTTATAAACCTCTTCCAAGAAGGTCTGGCTTTCACTGTAAGTTTACGACGATAAATTTTCAGATGGTACACGTCACCCTCTTAATCTAATTGAGCCAGCACATCATTGTGAAGACATCATTTCATTTGGGGGGTATTAGTTGCTATGGTTATTTGCTGAGACTAACAGTCTGTGTTCTCTCAATTGGATTTTTGGAAACTGCTCTTTGAGAATGACATAGAGGTGTGCCTTGCTGTAGGAATATCCAGTATATAACCTCACTATTAAAAATAAAAGGCACAGAAAAGATACTTTGGGAGGGATCTTAGAGCTAGAGAAAGGGATTGGCTCCTCGGTTTTCAAGTGAGGTTTTTTTTCTTTTTGAGAAGGAGTCTCACTCTGTCACACAGGCTGGAGTGCTATGGCACGATCTCAGCTTACTGCAAGCCCCGCCTCCTGGGTTCAAGTGATTCTCCTGCCTCAGCCTCCGGAGTAGCTGTGATTACAGGCGCCCACCACCACGCCCAGCTAATTTTTGTGTTTTTAGTAGAGACGGGGTTTCACTGTCTTGGCCAGTCTGGTCTTGAACTCCTGACCTCGTGATCCGCCCGCCTCGGCCTTCCAGAGTGCTGGGATTACAGGCGTGAGCCACGGTGCCCAGCCTCAAATGAGTTCTTTAAGGCCGAGTGTGTCACATAACTTTCCCTAGGTTCATGTGTATAGTTGGCTGCACAAGGAGACAGGCCATTTCTGGTTCTTTTTCTAGGTTCTTTTCTATTAGGTCTGCAACAGCTTAAGTTCTCTCAAGGAATTTATTCATTCATTCCTCCAATATATATTGAGGTCCTGTATGTTCCAGGCACGTGCTAGGAGACTAAAGAAGCTGTGATCTTTGCTCTCAGGGTCTTGAGTGAGAGTCCAAACCCTTGCCTTAGAGGGTGTGGTGCCTGGATCAGCACTATTGGCTTCACCTGGGAATTAGAAATGTAGACTCTTGGGCTCCCAGGCCTGCCGAATCACATGGGAATTTTGACAAGATCCCAGGTGATTGGGTGCACCTTAAAGCTCGAGTAGCTGTCTCTGCGGCAGAGGAAAAGGCATTCCAGAAACAAAATCTAAGTCTTGAGGCTCAAGCCAGGATCAACCCTCCCAGCCCCACTGCCTCCCATCTGCGCACCTGCTTGGTGTTGAGCAGAACAGAACTGCTGAGGTGTTGAGAGAGAGGAATCCCCGCTCCACTTGCCCCTCCCCACCATTTTTAGACCTCTATCTCCCTCTGTCTCCACCCACCAGCCCCTACCGGTTTTTCCAGCCCTAGTCTGACCCAGTGAGTGGGTCTGACTTGTGTGGTCTCCTCTTAATTCACCACCCCCTCCCCTTTCTAGAAATGTGTCTACCTTAGGGGCCAAGCTCAAGTTCCACCTTCTGAGGAAGCCCAGTACTTCAGGCCTGTGAACGCTGTCAGTCTCTTGTATCTTAAATGTCGTCTTAACACACTCATTCTTTTATCTGTTTCATCTGGGGCTGGCCTGCCTCCCCAGGCAGTGGACAGTAAGGATTTGATGATAGCACTGTTTCTCTAGTGCATTTAAAAGGCACGACTTGAGCTTAATAAACTTCTCAAAAAGAAACCCATACTGCTTTGAGTTCATTTAGTTAAAAAATGGTGTTATTTAGTCCATCGGGGTTTTGCCTTGCCTTTCATCTGCCAGGGGTGAAAGGAAATTGTAAATTTGTAGAAGCATTAGGGGTTTTCTGAGCACTGAAGAAAACCCTTAGGAACTCAGGTGTGTTTTTAGTAGTTCACAAGAATGGGGTTGATCTGGTGACTCAATGAGGCAAAAATTGCTCAATTGTTATGCTAATTAAGATTCTCCTTTGGTTGATTCTCCTTTCTCCAACCTGCTGGTAAACTTCCACTCCACCTCTGCTGTGGGAAGGAAAGCAAGGCAGGGCTGAGGGCATCCCTGTCCTCTCTCTTCCAGAACACGTTTCTTTCCTATTTTGAATTCCCACAACAGCCCTGTGAGGTACATACTATCCTCACAGTTACATACATGCTTGGAAAGGTTGGGTAATTTGCCAAAGGCCACACAGCTGGGAAGTGAGAGACCGGGCATTTAAGCTGATGTTTGCGCAGCCAATGCGCGTCATACGCCTCTGAATTACCTTCCCCTTGCCCCGTGTGTGTGTGATATTTGTACTGGAGCTGCCTGGAATTACCCTCTCTTTTTTGTTCCCTCACTTGATTAGTCCCTCTCAAAACGGGTTTCTTTGTTTTCATTAAGCAAATGTCCACAGTCTTCCTTGAGGGAGTTTTTCCTGTGGTGACCTTCTGCTGTCTTATCATGTCTTGGGGCAGCATGTGAATGCAGTTGTTCTAAATACAGTACCTCAGTTCTCTGTGCCAGGGCGGAGCTGGGGCTGGGCCCTTTAGGGTTTGAGTTTTCATTGGAGATCCAATGCTGACTAACTCACTTGACACAGCGGTCATTGATCCAGTAAATGTTTATTAAGCACCTACTATGTGACTTGCACTGTCATTAAGCCAGTCCTTAATTTCTTCATCTAGAAGCGGTCAAGTGCTTTCACTTAACTCTCAATGTTCTTATGAGGAAAAGCCAATACAGCACTTTGGAAATACATATGTATTTGTATACATTATTTGCATATAGTTATGTATAAGTCATAGTGGGCCTGAACTTGGAGTTTTCAACACGGAAAAATTTTTTTTTTCTTATAACTCTTTCCTTATCTCCTGGCTGACCGATGGTCTGTGCACAAATGTCCAAGTTGAGAGGTGTTCCCTGTCATTTAGTTACCTACAGGGAGAATGCCCTTTGGCTGTGGTTGCACATTCTCATAGTGAAGCATGTTGGAGGAGTTACAGTAGGTGTCTTCAACAAAGTTCTGGGCCAGCTCCTTCGTAAAAGGCTTAATTGTTGTTTAAGTTGATCTTGTTGCTCCTCTGTATAACAATCCAGTTCCCATTTCTTTAAGGGAGTAAGTTCAAATTCCTTAGCTTGGCATTCAGGTCCTTCCATGGTTTGATTCTAACCGGTCTTCCCACTCTGACCTCCTGTCCATCTAGTTAAACTTGCTGCTTTTTCTGGGTAGGTTCTGCATTTTGCATCTCCTTGCTCCATGTTTCCACTTCTACAGCATCTTCCCACAACTGCTTCCCTGCCTTGTACTGCTTCCCTTTTCTACATATCCAAATAGGACTGAACTTTAAGGTTCAGCTCAAATGCTACTCCCTGTTCTTTTTCTTTTTCTTTTTTTTTTTTGGAAGCCCCCTCCAATGGTCCTAGCCGGAATAATATCCCACTTGCATTTCTGTAGCCATTTTTGTCTACTCTCTGATTGCCCTAGCACAGTCTACCTTAATTTTGTAGTTTTGTAC
Organism: Pongo abelii; assembly: GCF_028885655.2. Classification (NCBI taxonomy): domain Eukaryota; kingdom Metazoa; phylum Chordata; class Mammalia; order Primates; family Hominidae; genus Pongo; species Pongo abelii. Next base: position 151,235,125 of record NC_071989.2, read on the forward strand.
ACACAGATTAGGCCCTTCTAAAAATTGTATTCCCCTTAAGGCACGGAATGTATACATACCATCTTTTCATTTCTTTGAATACATTGATACCAGATTCTCAAATATTTGAGTAAATGAGGCAATATAGTGTAGTAGTTAAGAGTTTTGGAGTCAGAGAGACCAAGTTTCTTACATTACCACTCATTCCTTGCATGATCTTGGGCACATTATTTAACCTCTCTGAGCCTCAGTTCCCATCTGCAAAATGGAGGTAATAATATCTACTCAACAGAATGGTTGTGAGGATGGAGGGATTTAAAGTACTTGGTAGGTACAGTATTCAGTAAGTTAATGTATATAATATATTCATAGTTATTTGGATGTAGATTAAGGTGAGTTTGGGTAGCCCAAATTATTTTTAAGGGGTATTTCATCTAAATAGAATTAGAAACCTCATTTTGGAAAGAGGAACACTTCTTCATTCTACTTGATTTCATTTTAAAAATCAACTCCGAAAATTTCATTAGCCTTAGTGCTCTGGTTGGAAAAACAAATTTTCCAGAATCAGTGCTGGTGATGGCCTCATTTAGGAAATGCTGTTTTAGGGAAATGGCCTCAGGAAAAGCACGCAGATGTATGATCAGAATGCATGTTACGTAACGTACTGTGGCTGATGTGGTCGGTGGGCGCATCATCCGCCTGGGTGAGATAAGAGGTTTTCTGAATCTGCTCCAGCCAGATCTGAAAGAATGTGAGAGACACTGTGGTGGTGACTTCATCCCTATACCCCTCCCACTCCATGTCTCAGGCTTGACTCGCTGTATGAGAGCACAGGCCCTCTGAATGTGTTAGAGCACTTCTTCCCACGTGGAAGCCAGGGCCCCTCTCTCAGTTGCTGAGTGTCCACTGGACATTTCTAGGTGGTTATTTGTACCTCAGTGGGACAGGATCCGTTCTCAGCACTGCCTTTAAGGCTGGCCCTGTCATTTCTCCTTGAGTCTTAGCTGTTGTTTAAATTAGCTCCTTGGTCAAGGTGTTCTCTGATGTAGTTGATTGCCACCTAGTGGCCACAGGTAAGACCGCGTGTCACGGAAACGAGAAAAATGCTATGGAGAATTTTGTTTCATTCTAAGATTTGCACAGGGTGTGTGTGTGTGTGTGTGTGTGTGTGTGTGTGTGTGTGTGTGTGTGTTTTGTTTGTTTTTGCTAGTACAATGCCAGGAGTCTGGGCTGCAGAATGGTATTTACAAGGGACTGTAACTTGCTTTTCTTATAGTGAAGCACATCGAACTACGTTTAAAATGCTACATACAGACTTGGGGAAATGGGGAGTCGTGGGAAATGCCTCTCTCCAAGCACAGTTTCTGATTGGATGTGTTTTCAGTTTTCCCAGATATGGGGAGAAAGGAAAGAGGGATCTCTGGGGCCTCTTCCTTAAACTGTTTTAACTGCAACCTGGGGCTTGTGCTGGGGCTAAGAGAGGACAGTTGGTTGTGGCCAGCAGTTGGGTTGTATGTAGCTCATTTCTCCAGCTTCCTTGGTATAGGTGAGGTTTTATTTTATCCTCCTGCTGGTGGAAGCTCTCCCTCCAGCTCTGTGGGACTCAATGGACAACATGAAGGGAGGTGGTCACATGCTAATAGGAAGCACATTCCCACATATATATCAGGCTCTAGCCAGACTTACGTAAGTTGGAGAGTTTGTCCTAACTTACCTGCTTTTTTTTTCACATGTCAAACATTGAGTTGGGAGGTTCACCTTTGATGAAGGCTAATGGACTTATGGAGTGCCCAACTTCCTCTCTCTTTGTTCTTTCTGCAATACCTGCTCTCAGTCAAGCAGTAGAGTGTTGGGCTTTGGGGATAGAGTGGTGAGCATGAAGGGATATGATCCTCGTCCTTATAGAACATACTAGTTGGGGAGGCATTACTTGAAGAGAAGAATTACCTGAACAAATATAAAATTGCTCTGAAGAAAAGATGTATAGTACTCAGAGAGTGAGAAATAGGGTTGGGTTCGGCCTGATTAGAGAAGTCAGGGAAGGCTTCCTGGAGGAAAGAACTTTTGGGCCAAGGGCTGCAGGCAGAGGTGGCATGTGGTGGCAGGTAGGAGTTGGGCATGCCCCAGGAACTGGCAGAGGCTGGAGCAGCTGGAGCCCAGAGAGGGGTGTGGGGAGGCCAGACCCTGCAGGGCCTCTCAGGCCTTGGGAGGGACTTTTGTCTTCACCTCCAGAGCTCTGGGAAGCCATCACAGGGCTCACTGCTGGTATTGACACAATTGGGTGGAGAACTGACTTGATGGACAAAAGTGGATGTGGGGAGGCCGGAGAGGAGCAGTTGCAGTTATCTAGGCAAATGGAGGTGTTTTGTTTAGGGGTTGCTGATAGTGATGGGAAGGAGTGGGCAGAATTGAGATGTGCTTAGGAGACAACATGGACAGACTTGGGAATGGACATGGCACATGGAGGAGCCTGCTGTGTGAGAGGATGACATATACTGGTGACTTGTGTGGCAGGGTGAACGGTGGTGCCCTTCATCACACTGGGGATGCAGGAAGAGGCCCTCGGCTGGCTCTCTGGGGAGAGGGTGGCAGAGGGTGTTTCAGTAGAGAGAGTTTTGTTTTGAGTGTGTTGAGTTTGACCTAGGAATGGGGGTGTGGGCTAAACCTGAAGTTTCCCTGGGGCTCGTGTCCATCCATGTCTCAGCTCTCTGTCATGGGTCCTCTCTGGGGACTCTCAGGTGTTCCACCTGTAAGCCAGCTTGTGTTTCCTTGCCCGTTCACATCAGTACAACAGGTTTTGAGGGACATTGTGTCCAGCCCTGTCCGAGGCACTCTTTGTGCATTGTGACATGAAGCCATTCATGAATAGTTCCAGAATTATTCCAAATACAAGGTGATTTGTATTCCAAATACAAGGCACAGAGAGTAATTGGCGTCCAGGAAAGGGAGAGATTAACAAGGCCCGGGGACTTTGGTATTCTTGAGCTTTTTTAGGCAGCCATGAGGCCAATCCTGTTGCAAGTTCTAACCTCAGTGATGGCCTTTCTGAACTGTAATCACTTTCTTTTTTTTTCTTTTCTTTTTTTTTTTTTTTTGAGACGGCATCTCACATTGTCGCCTAGGCTGGAATGCAATGGTGCAACCTCAGCTCACTGCAACCTCAGCCTCCTGGGTTCACACGATTCTCCTGCCTCAGCCTCCCTGAGTAGCTGGGATTACAGGTGCACACTACCACACCTGGCTATTTTATTTTATTTTTTTGTATTTTTAGTAGAGATGGGGTTTCACTATGTTGGCCAGACTGGTCTCGAACTCCTGACCTCGTGATTCACCCGCCTTGGCCTCCCAGAACTGTAATCACTTTCTAAGTCCAAAGAGAAAGATGTGACTGAGCAGCAAAACATTTCAAGGGTAGTTAATACACAATTTTGGTAACTTTGGAGGTCACAAAGGCAATAGATGCATTGAAAATACAGTAGTAAGGTTACCTGAGTCCATGTTTGTGTGTGTACATGTATGTTAAGTTTTACCCAAGGAGAAAAAGGAAATGGCTTGACTTGTGGTATTACTGGTACAACTTGTATAAAATTAAGGTAGATTCTAATTTTTAAAAGATTATGGTAAACCTTCTGTGTTAGTGAAAGTTGGATCTATTTGGGTTAAATTCTCTTAAATCCGGTGCAGATTAATATCTGCTGGCATCTCCAAGAAAAGAAGGGTACTTCCTCTGGTCCCTGAGTGAGCAGGTGGCTCTGGGAGCAGTCTCTCAAGGCCCAAACTTCTAGCTGCTTCCATATTTCTTAGCCATCTGGTCTCCTCACTCAGAGAAGCACAGCCCTACCTACTCTGGAAAGCAGATACTTGGCCTCCCCAGATGCCGGCAGTTATGACTTCTCTCCACTCTGGCCAGGATTCTGCTTTTCTAGCAACAGATGTTTCTGCAGAGTAAATATTATTGACTCTGCTTGGCTCCTTGCTGTGTCTTGCACTGCCTGTACATGAAACAGCAGGGTTATATGAGGAGGGTGCCACGACGCTTGGCATGCACCCAGCACCAGTGCCAGCCTCTTCTCTTTTCTCCCTCCTCTTACTGGAATGTGTGTGTTAGATTCCTGTGTGCATCAGAGGGAAAGCTCTTGAAATAAATCTTTGGGCTGCTCCATATCCAAGGTGAAAATTTACATAAGATACCACCAATCCTACTGGATTGAAATAGGCAAGAAACAATGGTTTTTAGGTAGAGAGTTCTCTTTTTAGTGTTGTTTTCAATCTCTCAAGTAGCATAGAGGGTTTACCTTAATGGGGTGAAGTGGTATGGTGTTCCCACATACTACAAGGATCTCAGTTCACAGGACTTAAGTCACAGGTCCTCTCCTTAGTGGCCTTGCACTCTTATGTCAGTCCTTTAACTTCTCCAAGCTCCAAACAGTTATTCATGCTTACCTTTCCTGGTTCCTCTTACTGGAGGATTCATCTATAAGGAAAGAATAGCCCAGCTATACCTAGAACTGAGTCTTGAGATGTGCAGAGTGCCTATACAGTGTTTCTCACTGGATCCTCCCTGCCTAATGCACAGGCTGACAGCCTCCGTCAGATGAGATAACTGAGACTTTACGACTAACCCAGGGTTGGTTACACATCTGATCTATGTTGGAGCTGGAACTTGAACCCAGGAGCTGTGGGATTGGGGTAGGGGCAAGGGGTTGGGGTTGATCACCCTGTCACCAGCACCCCATAGAATGCAAGTGGAGAAGGGAGGTTCTCCAAAACAAGCTTGAGATGCTGTCCCAAAGTCTGGGGAATGGATTCCAAACAAGTAAAAGGACAGGTGTCCACTTTAGCTTTACTGAAAAATTCCCCTATCAAGCCTGAGGTGAGTTTCTTTTTCAGGTCCATTCATTAGGATTCTCACTCTACCCAGCTTTCCTCATTGGCCTGAAGCCCAATACTGACTCCATACCAGCAGTCATTACCTAATCATCTATCGGGGGATCAGCCTGTCCCTCAGCTTCATGGGGTCCTCACTGCTTCCCAGGCTTGCACTGTGGCAGGGTGTGCTCCATGCCAGTGGACAAGGAAATCAGGTCACCTGCTGGTCATAAGCTAACAGGCCCTGTGCTGATTCAGTGGGTCCCCCTGTGCAGAAGCCTCACAAAGGCCCCGTTGTGCATGACCAGCCACTCCCTGATCCTCATGGCAGCTGCCCTTGGCAGTGCGGCTTTTCAGGTGTGTGCTGGGAGCTTTCCTGAGCCTGGCTTGCATTTCACCTGTTTCCACTTTGTTGAGGTGATTGAGTTTCTCTTGCTTATGGGGGAGGCACAGGATTGTCAGGTGGGTAGAAAGGCAAACCTGTGTTACTCTTAGTGCAGACCTTTGTGAGTTCTCATCAGGAAACATTCTGACTAAAAGGGGAATGTGTATAACCACACCCACATTTGATGCACACACATTTGGAGGCTCTAACAGAACATTCTCTTCCACTCTAAAATATTATTCTTTCCCTTTTTTCTCGTGTCTACCTGTAGCCTCCTCCTGCCTTCCTACCCACGGTGTTCTGGCTTTTGGGTGCATCTGTTTCCTTCTTGGCTTGCCTTTTGTGATTTGTGTTCTGAGGGATAGCCTCAGCCTGGGCTGGCCATTTTTGTCAGATGCCTGAGTACCCTGCCAACATCTTTTGACATTTTGGTAAGGACCATTCTGTGAAAGTGACTGAACGAGGGAGAGATCAAAGACTGTTGGCTCCTGTGTTCCCCTTCTCCACCCCAAGTGCCTTCTTTTGGTGTAGAGCAGAGCGCTTTGGACAAGCCGCAGCTAGCTCGGGACCGTGTCATTACAGCGTGTGGGAGGGCAGTCCAGGAGCAGGAGCTGCAGCTGCTCTCCATGCAGTAGCTTGAGCCCTGGTCCTGAGAACAGCAGCACAGCCCACGCCCAGCTCTTCCACTAGCAGCTATTGCTTGGAATGAGCACTGGGGATTGGATTTGTATCCAGTGCCCCCCCCCACCCCACATTTATTCAGCATACACTGAGCAGGATGCACTGCCAGGTACACAGAGGAAACAAACCAAAACAAACAGAAAGATGGAAAACACGATCCCTAACCTCAAGGGACAAATCTGGGAGCTAAGAAAAAGGACTGGGAGTCACGGATGCTTTTATTCTAGTAGGTTATGTTGATCTGTGCAGCCACAATACATCCCGCCCCCGCCACCCATATCTTATTAAAGCCAGGCCTTGTTGCTGGTTCTGCCTCATGTTTCCCTCCCTTGGGCATTTGGACATAATGCCATTTCCCCTTCAATGAGGGAACCATGTATGAGGGTAATTTGAATGATTAGCCTAATCTACAGGAAGACTGCACATGGAATTAAGTTAAGCACATTTGTCCTCAGCAGCCAGATCTGCCAGTCCACTTAAAAGTACCTTGGTGGTTTCATACCCTTAAGAGACGTTGAAGGCTCCAGAAGGATCACTGGCTTTCATTACTATCTTCAGTGAAAGTTTATGATGATGACTTTTTAATGATAAGGGCCCTTGAGAGTTTTTCTTATGGATACTGTCTGTGGAATGTGCTTTTACCCTAATACAAAACATTGCCGGGGCTTTGTTCTCCTGGTGGTGTTGGATGTGGCCAGCCAGGAAAATTCAGGTGAGCTTTGTCAGGCTGGCGGTCCACTCTGCTCATGAGGAGGATGGAGAGGATTGTGAGAACCTGGGCCTCGCCTGTGCTTGAGTCAGAAGAGGAAGGCCAGGTGCTATGGGCAGGGCAGTTCCCAGCCCCTCCTTCCAGCCTTCTCCAGGCTCCCTCCCTAGTGAAAGTTTGTGTTGTGAGTAGGACCTAGGGGAAATTATTGTTGAGTCAGACGTGTGGGGGAAGCTGCACTGACTGTGTGGAGGGTCAGTGGCAGAGCAGACCTGCAGGCTGTGGACACTAATGTTGGCTCTGATCCAAGCTTTCTCCCTGACTTCCTTTGGCAAGTGGATTCCCACATGTCAAACGGAGATGACAAGTTGCCTTTAGGAAGCAGAGATAGAACTTAAATTGTTAAAGCCAATATAACAAAAATATTAATTTCTAGAACAAATCAGTGCTTCATGTTATAACCAAGTGTTGACTGTTTTGAATTTATATTCTTTTGTGCTTTGAAATGGACTCAGGAACAAATCTGCCTCCTAAGATATTCCTAGAAGGACCAATAAGGGCAGCAAATCAGAAAGCCAGTTTAATTTTAGTAATTCCTGATTTTTCCTGTCTTTTTCTTGCTAGATTTGTCTTCAGCGAAGCGGAAGTTTGCAGATTCCTTAAATGAATTTAAATTTCAGTGCATAGGAGATGCAGAAACAGATGATGAGATGTGTATAGGTAAGTCATAACTGTGCAGAAGATAAAAATGTTCATTGTTTGTCATAGCCTTCAGTGTCCCAGCAGAGCCTTTTTCCTGAGATAGGAACTCTCTAAGGTTAGTAAAGAAAGAAGTCCTTAGTGGAAGTGGAGGGCCAGAGATACGTGAAGATCAGAGCTTGGGGCTACTTTGGTCTTCTCGAGTTTTGGGATTGCCTCACCCTCCAGCATGCAGGAGAGAAACTTGAAGTTTTTCAGTGGGACTCTCCTTTCCACCTCCCTTTAGTATTTTTCTGGCTAGTGACGTTCTTCCCCTCCAACCACAGTACTAAGAGCTTAGAGCATACGCAGAACACAGGTAGATGAGGGGAAATTTAGATCAGAGGTTGCAAAATGATAGGCTGAGATGAGAACACAGCCCAGTTTTCTTTGGCTCTCATTTTAAAAAATTGAATTACCATATAAATTCAATTTATAATCTAAAATTCCAGTTTTCCAGCTTCTTCGAAAAGTTTGAGAATTTGATCTACTGGCCCCCTCTTCTGACCTGGCAGCAGTTGGCTGAGCTATGCATCTGCCACTGCCTTCAGATAGGGAGAGGAGCTCCGTATCTGGTTCTCCTGTGCTGTGGACAGGGAGGTCCCCACCTCTCCTGTTTCCTTAAAAAGAGGCTGAGGTGTGTTACTGTTTATCACCACGGTGTATTGCTTCACTCTTCACCATCACCTGCCTTGGTCTGTAGGCAGCCGTAAGCATGGAGGATTTGCAATGTCAAGACACCTTTCTTTGCCAGGGCCTTGTCATTGCACACTATTCTTCTATGGGCACCTTGGTTGACTCCATTAAATGAGCAAGAATTGAGAAAGTTTTATTGGATTAATTAATTCATCAAATGCTTATTGAGTTCCTGTTGCCATGCAGAACATCAGCATCCGGGGCTGAGTACAGGCAATTGGGAGACAGCTGAGAGTGGTGAAAACGTGTCCTTGTAACTTGTGAATGTATGGCTGCTTTTCCCAACATATGGCTCAAGGGTCTCGAGTATCCTCAGGGCCATTGCACGTAATGCTTATTGCTTTTATGAATAATTTTGGCAAAGACGACTGTTCATGTATGAGCACCATGCTTCGAGCTGCATTCTATTAATGAGTGGCTTGAGGACTCAGAGAGGAGGAACCCAAAGAGAAGCCAGAGATGTGGCTTCCAATGCCAGCAGCACTGTTTGTTTAGCTCTGGCGCCAAAGAAAAGGCTGGGTTCTGACGCAACGCCATGACAAAGGTTGAGGAGGTCGAATCCGGACAGGAAATCCTTCAACTCCTAAGCGGAACTCTGCCCCTTCCAGCCCGGGGCCTGGAAGCCTGCCAGCATCTCACCAGTCCTGGGTACTCTCAGGAACAGGCAGATCTTTTCCTTGAAGAAATCGTTCCCTAGCTAGGGTGCCAGGTGGAATTAACCTGCGTTTCTGGGTCATCCTTAATGGTTAATGATTAAAAAGATGAAGGGAGCCTTGGGAAGCAATTGACTTTAGGCATCTGTATGTGCCAAGGAAATGAAATCCATAACAATAGCCAGAGCTAGAAAGGCTCCCCAAGGCCCATGACACTCCTTCCACCTCATGGCCCCTTTCTGTTTTCCAGCAAGGTCTTTGCAGGAGTTTGCCACTGTCCTCAGGAATCTTGAAGATGAACGGATACGGATGGTGAGTAGGGCTGGGCTACTCTTGGTCCCAGATAGTATATTCATGTTGAGGGAGCAAGGGATGGGTTATCAGAAGAACTAGATTCAAATCCAGACTCTGCCATTTGAATGTTTTGAGCTCTTCAGCAAGCCTCATCTTTGTAGAATTTGAAGGCTTTTGTAAATATTAAAGGATTACCCTGGTGGATAACTTTAGAACAACGTAGTTAAATGATGTCCTTCTGAAGATTCATTTTAAGGTCTTTTCATAAGGTGTATGACTTAAGGGTGGATCTTTTGAATTATTTCACTTTTTTGGGCCTCGGATTCTCTACCAGCAGAATGGGAAAGAAGGTGCCCCACTCTGCCCCTCCCCCCATCTTATTGAACCTGATGAAGAGCTCTTTGAGGGCAGGATCACTTTGCTCTTCATTTTTAAGCACCCAACACAGTGCCTGCCAGGTAGGAGGGGGACCCAGTAAACAGGTACTTTGTAATGAAGGTAACTATAAAAAGCTCTTCAAAGAGAGGCATTGTCCACATTTAAGAGTCAAATGCTGATCTCCAGATTCTTAAGATATATCTTTTGTACTAGAATTTATTGTTCTGGGAGACAGAGAGGGTCTCACTCTGTCACCCAGGCTGGAGTGCAGTGATGCCATCACAGCTCACTGCAGCTTCAAACTCCTGGGCTCAAGCGATCCTCCTGCTTCAGCCTCCTGAGTAGCTAGGACTATAGGTGTGCACCACTGTGCCTAGCTAACTTATTTTTGTTTTTTGTAGAGATGAGGTCTTGCTGTGTTACCCAGGCTGATCTCGAACTCCAAACCTTAAGTGATCCTCCTGCCTTGCCTCTCAAAGTGCTGGGATTACAGGCATGAGCCACCCTGCCTATAATTTATTCTGATATAGTTCAGCATTAGCAGATAAGAGATTCCACATCTACAGGAAGTTCCTTTGCATTTTCCTCCATATCCCTAAGATATGAGGAATGAAGTCCCCTGCTGCCTGTACACTGATTTTCTGCTAGGAGGGCGTGTCTTCAGGTAGCAGTGCTCCAAAGTCCTAGGAAATATTGCATCAATCAACATTTTCTTTTCTTCCCATGCTAACAGTTGGTAGTTTGAACACTATTCACCAAGATGTGTTTTCTATTTTAACCCCCATGATGACTCTGGGAAGTGGTATCTATATTATCGCCATTTTTCAGATGGAGATATTGAGGTTTACAGAGGTTAAGTAACTTGTCACAGATCACACAGTTAATAAGTGATACAGTCTGGGTTCAAACCCAAGTCTGCATTATATTAAAAAATATTAAAAAATGTGGGGGCCAGGTGTGGTGGCTCATGCCTGTAATCTCAGCACCTTGGGATGCCGAGGTGAGAGGATCGCTTGAGCCTAGTAGTTCAAGACCAGTCTGGAGGCAACATAGTGAGACCTCATCTCAACATTTTTTTTTTTTAAGAAGCCTGGCATTGCGACATATGCTTATAGTCCCAGCTACTTGGGGGGAGGTAGGAGGATCGCTTGTGCCAGGGAGGTCAAGGCTGCAGTGATCTGTGATTGCACCATTGCACTCCAGCCTGGGCAACAAAGCAAGACCCTGTGTCAAAAAAAAAAGGAAAAAAAAAAAGGAGGATTTCTTTAAAACTCCAAACAGAGTAGAAGCCTCTTACCTTCTGCCCTATGGAAAGACCAGTTTCTTTTGATTGCTCACTGCTGGTGCCTGAACCAGAATCAGAAGGGTGGTGGCAGCAGCAGTGGGGGTTGGTGGTGGGTGGAAGCAAGGGAAAGCTTGTGTGTTTGTGCACGTGCTGGTGCCTAAGAAAGGGAAATGATTCTTTTGAGTCTGATTCTTGGCTGAGTTAGTATTTGGGGGTGGGGGTGTGGTAAGCAAATCACCATGAATACCCTGCAGATTGCTATGGCCTGTGGTAAGGGAACAATGACTGGATTATACTTTTCAGCTTGCCTCTGCAATTTTATTATTAATGTCAGTGAATTGAGTTTCTGCTGTCTGCATCTGAGTATCTGGCCATTGCAAGCCCCTTCTCTACCTCCTTGCCCTGTGACAACTCCATCAGTTCAGTTAAGCTCAGCAAGCAAAGCCACACCTTCTCTGGGAAGCCTTTCCTGACTTCCTGGGTTATATGGCTACCGTTGGTATTTTCTTAACATCCAGTTCATGCTTCTGATCCTGTGTTTACCACATTGTGTCCTGATAAACATTGTACCTGTCTGTGCCCTGTAGTAAATATGAGTTCCTCAAGGGCAGAGAATGGGCTTCCATGTCCCCAACATCAGGCAGTGTTGGAACCAAGTGGATGTTACACAGTCGTAGAATCTTAGACTAAGTGGGATCTTATTCCTCACCATCTGCAATTGCTCATTTGACAGATGAGAAAACAGGTCTTATTAAGGCTGATAGCAAGTAGTAGTATGGCTGGGCCTAAGGACTTGGGTGTCCTGATTCTCAGGTGAGCAGTTGAGCACTTTCGTATTATAAGCGACTACTTATGACTGCATTCTCAATCATGGATGTCCACTGGAATAACTTGGGGAGTTTGAAAAATAGTGATGTCTGGGACTAAGTCCAGGGATTCTGAGTTAGTTGGAGTGTAGCCTAAACATAGGGATTTTAAAAACTTTCCAGGTGATTCTATTGTGTAGTTAAGGTTGAGAATCATTGACTTTAGGGGCTTGGCACACCTTTGTAAGCTTCAGAGACTTGCAGATGATTTGTGGAGAATACTTCAGTGAACTGATTAAGTAACATCAAATAACAATAAAAATCACAAAATCAAACCAATTAACACCACAACACTCTAGTCTTAAATTTCACTCTTCTGAAATAAGTGATCGCCAAATTGAGAAAAAGGCAAATAGGAATAAATTTGGAGACTTGACTTTTTCTGTCCCTTACATTGTTCAGTTAGTTCTTTACTGTGCCCATCTGTGACTTCTGGCATTTACCCGGTTAGTTTCATTGCAGTGGACATGCATGTGGTTTAGGAAAAATAATGCTTTGTTGCAGCGAGATTCCTGGAATAATTGGTTGAGCAAAGAGTGATAAATGAATGACTTAAAAGGAGAAACTGTAAAATATTGTACTGCCTTTGAAAAGACCATAGAATCTTAGAGCTGGACAATTCAGCCCACTCGTTTTGCAGATGACGAAATTAGAGCCCAGAGAGGTTAAATGTTTTGCCCATGGTCACACAGTTGGCAGCCAATCAAGAATTAATCCATTCATTCATTTAGTCATTCAAAAATGTTTGAGTGCTGCTTTGTCTCAACACTCTTCTTTGTTTTGGGGATAGTGGTGGCAAAGTGAGCCTTTACAAGATACTGGTGTGTGTGTGTGTGTGTGTGTGTGTGTGTGTGTGTATAAGTGTGTAGTGTGTAGTGGTGAACCAGAACACACTTGGTAGGGGAGGGAAGTTGAGTTATGTTGGTAGTCAGGGAAGGCCTCCCTAAAGAGGTGACCTTTAAGCTGAAACCTTAATTACATGAAGGAGCTGTCCCTGTAAGGATTTGGGAACACAGTGTCTGAAAGAATAGCCAAATGCTATGGCCCTGAGGTAAGATGAGTTTGGTGCGTTTGAGGTGCATTGGAGTGCCGGTAGGTTGGAATGCAGGACCTGAGGGGTGAGCCCTGTGAGATGAAGTTGAGAGGCAGCCAGTAGTCAGGAGGCACAGGTGTCCTGGCTCTAGTCCAGTCCTGTCTTGGTAGAGCAACACAGAATCAGGCTTGAAAGGTTTTTACGCCATCAGATGTCCAGAGGTGTTTTGTTTGTTTGTTTGTTTTTAACCTAGACTCAGTGTTGATCTACTTTACCTATAACTTGGGTAAATGAATATTTGCAAGAAAATGTCACCTGAAGCTTGTAACTTAGACCCTACTCTTTCACCAGTTCCCCTCTGCCCCTTCAGAGGGTTGCTTACAGTTTTAGAGTTCCTCATTTTTGCTTTTAAAGAATCCATATTAATCATGCATGGGAGGAAGATTATCATGTTTTGAAATGACAGTTTTGATTTGACATGCTATTAGTTCAGAGGTTGTAAACAGTTGACATGTACAACACTGCCTCCCCCAATTTTATCTTAAGACATGGGGAGGCATCTCGTGCTGGAGCTGCTGTAATTCTTTACTGATACTGCTTTTGTGTCTTCTTTCCCCTACTCTTGTTCTTCACCAGATTGAGAATGCCAGCGAGGTGCTCATCACTCCCTTGGAGAAATTTCGAAAGGAGCAGATCGGGGCTGCCAAGGTGAGAATTTTTTAAGCTTTGGTCTGGATTTTAGGGTGAGAGGTCTGGAAAACACAGCACCTTCTTTAAAAAATGTCTTCAGAAATGTCTTCAGAAAATCGAAGCCCACCTTCTTCAGAAAATCTTAGGCAGAGAACTCTATAGAGCCCAACTCATCAGTTCTTTACGGGTGACTGAAGTACGACCATCTGAGCCGTCAACCCTGGAGGAGCCATTCTGGATTGTTATCTCATTGTTTTGTGCTTGTTCATAAATCATCCAAAGGTAGAAACCACACCTCATTTGTGTTATTATAATAGATAGCTGTGTGCTTAGACAATTGCCTTTATCGGACAATACATTTATTTTTGTGGAATTGTATTTTGTGGAGATCCAGGACATGCAGCCTAAGCAGGGGTTGCAGATTTGTGCCCTGTGGGTACAGGGACTTTCTTTAAAAGGAGGCAGCTAGTACTTAGGTTTAGCTGATTTTTGTTGGGTCTGGAAATGGGCCCTCTCTTGCTGATTCTTTAAATGTTTCAAGACAAACTGAAAAGCCAGTTTTATGTGAAATTTCTTGTTGGCAAATAATTTTAAAATATATATTACCCATTGTGCAGGTCAAAAAACGACATCTGCAGGCCTGCTTCAACCCAGAGATCACTGTTTGTTGTCACTGACCTGGAGGGACTGTAGCCTAAGCTTGACTAATTCTGATGTGTTCTTGAGAGACTGCAAAGGGAATCCTGTTCCTTTTTAAAAGGTGGATTCTCCAGGGCTCCTTTGCCCTGTAATAAATCACTAGGAGGGCTGGGCGCAGTTGCTCATGCCTGTAATCCCAGCACTTTGGGAGGCTGAGGCAGGCGGATCACGAGGTCAGGAGTTTGAGACCAGCCTGGCCAATATGGTGAAACCCTGTCTCTACTAAAATAGAAAAATTAGCTGGGCATGGTGGCGGGTACCTGTAGTTCCCAGCTACTCGGGAGGCTGAGGCAGGAGAATCGCTTGAACCCAGGAGGTGGAGGTTGCAGTGAGCCGAGATCGTGCCACTGACTCCAGCCTGGGTAACAGAGCAGGACTCCATGTCCAAAAAAAAAATCACTAGGAAACTCTAGCTGGTTTGACCTTCGGTAGAGTGTTAGAGGCTACCTGCAGAGAAGATGTTTTCATTGGAATCAATGAAAGCAAATAGATTTCCAACATTTTCTTCCTGTTTTTCTGGAACTGTGAGTCAATTCAGCTGCGGTCTCTTATGCCACCTGCAGGGGCTTTTGGGCAACACCACCCTCTTACTTTGTGTGGATTTTGCTTAGTTGCAAAATGAGGTATTCCTCACCCCTACCACACACACCCCCCTAAGTGCATCTGCTTTCTGGAAATAGATATGATTAGGGCCTGCAAAAGATGATGTTTAGTCAGGGTCTTTCTGAGGGATGGTTGATCACAGTTTGAAAGAGGGACTGTGGCAAAGACTTTCTCCCAGTTTTAGGGTATTTTCTACTAATTTTAGTTTATACATTTATGAGGAAGTGGGAGCTCACTGGTGTTGTATCAGAGATTAAGGAATGTATAATTTGCACGAAGTCTTATTCCACTAAGAATTCATACAGACTGTGAACCAGTCCAGTGATGGCAGATAATAAGCCGTGAGCAAATGCTCCTTCAGTTCTGGCAGTGCAGGCCCTGCCCGCAGGCCTCCTCTTGGTGGCCTTGGGGCCTGTGCCTCCCCACTCTTGAACATGCTTGGCAGTGGCTTCCGGGGGTTATGCAGAGCTTTGAGACTGAGGCAGAGCAGACCTGTCTGTTGAGTCATCTATCTTTTCAGTAGTTACTTCTCCTTCTCAACACAGATGCCTCTCTCTCTGACCTCTTCTCTCACTGGCTTGAGGGTTACCATGGTTACCAAGGAGGTGAGGCAAGAGTCTGAGTGAGCTCCCTTTGGGCTTAATACCAGTGATCTAGCTACTGTCCCCCGGGGCGGGGGGGTGGTATAGATGGTGACATATTAGAATAAAAGAATTTAAATAGTCACTCACCAAAGCATGTTTCCCCTCATGCATATTCTATTCTCCTATTCATTAAACCATGAATAATTATTGATTATTAAATAACTTTTGGATGATCACTAAAGAAGAATTGTGATGACATTTGGGTGATTTCTCATCCCTCCCCATTTGTCATTTTTTCCTCCTGGTATGTCCTCCTTTGCATCACTCCACACACACATACATTTATATCATAACATTATGTAAATTTAAGAGAAAACAAACAAGCAAACAACAGATCCACTTCTAGGCGACCCAGGGAGCAGTCTCAAGAACATCTCAGAGCCAGCAAGTGCTCTTCAGCTGGTTTTGGTATCGGCCAAGTGGAGGTTCTGAACTCTGTGCCATGCTAAAATTACTTTTTCCTCCTCCTCCACTCTCTGGTGCTGCTTCAGTTGCCATAACAGCCTGTTGCAGAGTGCACCGTGTGAAGGCTGCCAGGGAGGAAGATTCTTGGGCATTCTTATGCTAATGTGCTACTCTGGAGTAGGGCACGAACCCGGGTGCTTAACATAACCATGGCCCTACGTTTCTATTTCCAAGTTTGAGGAAATTATTTTTTCCTGTATCAGAGGTACATTTCGAATGCTGGACTCTAGAATAAGTATTAACAGACATAAGAGAGTAGCGTAGAGAGTGGGTCTACAGCTAGACTGTCTGAATCCAAATCTCACTTCTGCCATTTGCATGTGGACTTGGGGAGGTTACTAAACCTCTTCATGCCTGTTTCCTGATCTCTAAAATGGGGGTAATAATAAAACTTGCCTCGTAGAGTTATTATGAAGAAGAAGTGAGTGAACTCCTATCAAATGCTTAGAACGGTGTCTGTTGTGTAGCTACCTGAACATGTGAACAAGGTCATGTAGTCGTTCAATGTTAGTGATTATATTAGATACACACAGTTCATTTGTTTAAAAAATATGTGAGAGCCTGCTGTGTGCCAGCACTGTTCTGTGCCTGATATTTGGTGGAGAACAAGGCAGGCGTGGTTGCTGTGCTCATGAAGTAGCTGGGGTGAAAGACATTAGAAAAAAAGATACAAAGAAATGTCTAATTTCCAATTGTACTAGGTTCTTGGGAGGGTTACCTTCATGGCACACGAGACATGGAAAGCAGGTATGCTCTTGATAAGAAGGAGGCAGGTTTAGGTGATGAGCTCACCCCTGTCACCACCATTGCTGACATTTATTGAGCACTTTCCATGTGGCAGGCACCCTGCCAAGCACTATATGCGGTTTATTTCATTTAACCCTAGAAATCCTTTGAGGAGGGGGTGTTCTTATTTTTATTTTGTTATATGGCCCTTGAGCTGAAAGAAGAAACCTGAGCAATTATCTAATCATCCTCAGTTTATTGTTGAGGAAATTGAGTCCTAGGGAGGGATGGTGATTTGTTTCTAGCCAGTCCATATTGAGTTGGGAATAAATTTTAGGATTCTAACTCAATCCTTCACTTAACTACCCCACAGTAGACTCTCTGGAAGGTGAAAACCATCTTGTGTCCTGAGTAATGGACACAGTCTCCCATCTTAAGAACATTATCTAAGCTGTAGTACTTTTTTGCAGCAGAGGTCTTATTGCTGTTTTTTCAGGACAGAAACGGCTTCCCTTTCTCCTTATTTCTTTCTCTAACTTTGGGTGTCCTCTTAAACATGGAATGTGGAGGCACAAGTTGCCAGAATGTCCCAGAATGCCAGTGACTCATGTTCCCTGGCCTTTTCTCACCTCTGGCCAGCTAGACTGTCTGGGACCAGGATTCTCCTTTTGGGGTTGCTGATAAGGCTGGTGGGAATGGATACATGTGAGTAGCATTTGGAGTTGGAGCCCCAGTTCAAAGTTGCTGGTTTCACTAATGGAAAAGAATTGCTTGAGTCAAGTCTCTTGCCTGTACACTCCTCAAATTTGAAGGAGTAATGTGTCCTCAGGTTTTTTCTTCATTTGCTGCTAAATGTTTAATTGTTCTTGTATGTGAGCAGTCTTTTAAGCAAAACTGAGATTCATAGAAATGAATATATGTCAGCTAAAATGGATATATGGTTATTCTGCCCACTCTGTGAGCCATGTACCAGATGAGTGGTATTCTGACATGGTGGAGCTTGTTAGCTGTGGGTGGTGGCTTCTTGGCTCCGAGTGTCCTGCCCCAGGGCATTTGCACTTGTTGGTTCTGCTCTAGAAGGCTCTACTCTGCTCCTTCTGTATTTAACAGGTAGGTCTCAGCTCACATCTCCCTTCCCCAAATGATGCCTTTCCTGGGTGCCCTATCTAAAGAATCTCTGTGACTGTGCCCTGTTTATTTCCTTTGTAGCACTTGCAGCAGTCTATAATTATGCTGATTATTTGTTTACTGGTTAATCATGGTTCTCCTACTAGAACATTTCTATCATGAGGGTTGGGACCATTTTTGTCTTGTATTTCTAGTGCCTATAAAGTAGAGCCTTACACAGAGTGGTTGCTGATTATAAATTTGTTAAAGGAATAAAGAGATGTGTCTGAGCTTCTCTATTTGGCCAGAAAATATCTTTTCTCTTCTAGGCTTTGGAGTTGCAGAAAAACATCCCTATGGGTTCAGGCTTCACATGAGTCAAAAGCAGGAATAATCTACCCAATTAGCAAATTTGATCCCATTTATCAGCCAAGTGCCAACCTTCTTCCAGCTTCCTTGCCTGCTCTCCCCATTGGAATGTGGAAGGAAGGCAGACTGCCTGTGACAATCTGTCTCAGCTGTGGTGGAGAACATGGGCTTTGGAGGCACATTGTCCTAGGCTCCAATCCCGGCTCTGTCACTCTCCGTGACTTTTTACAAGTTCATCTCTTTGGGCCCAAGTTTTCTTATCAGTCAAATGGGAGATAGAAATAGAACCACAGTGATCCAGTGATTCAGTGGTGGGGAGCAGGGATTAATTATGATAATTATTTTTCATTTTGAAGACAATAATACGGCTAATAATTTCTTAAAGAGAAGAGAAAAATAACTGTTACCCCATTACCATAACTCAGGTATTTGCATATAAGTAAATTCCCACCTCATCTTTGTCCATAGGTAGACACACTCTATGTAGGATGCAGCAAGTTTATATGATGCTGATTTACTTTTCTCTCTAGTTTTCCAATGACTAGTTATGCTTATTGGATGTTCCGTACTTTAATTATGCCAAATGCTATCCTTGGAAGTGATGTTGCTGCTGCTGCTTTTATTTATTTATTTATTTTTTGCTAGCATAAATGGTGCCGTAGTAAACAAATTTGTGTGAAGATAATATTGTTGTTTTGAATTATTCCTCAGCTTAAAGACCTGCATGTGATATTAAGTGTCAAGAGATATTTAGGCTTACATACCAAGAAGTGTTTTTTGGACAGTATTAAGGCTGGATCTAGCCTTAGTCTAGACTTGTCTCATTCAAGCTGTAAGGAGATCTTCCTTCCTTGGTGTTAGCTTCATAGTTACCCACACTGCTGCTGCCCCCCAGCCCCCAACCCCCAACCCCTGGCCGCCTTCTGGCCTTGAATATCCTTGTGAGTTAGAAAGTAGAAATTTCTGTTTCACAAAGTTCTTAGAGGGGGAATCTTGGCTTTGCCACCATTAGATATTCGTATTTACCTCATTTCTGGTCTTGTCCTGGTTGGTGCCTCTCTGCTAGACACTCAAACCCAGGGGGCTGTTGATGGGTGGCTGCAGGATTTAATGGGCATTACCTGAAAAGTAGGAGCTGAGTCATCATCTGTGTTCTGAGCAGCAGAAGGATCTTGAGAGATGGAGGCTGCTTTTATTCCTGCAACGTGTTACTCTTTTTCTTTTTCTCTTCTCTTTTTTTGCCAGGAAGCCAAAAAGAAGTATGACAAAGAGACAGAAAAGTATTGTGGCATCTTAGAAAAACACTTGAATTTGTCTTCCAAAAAGAAAGAATCTCAGCTTCAGGAGGTAAGAGACTTTATTAGTATCCTGAATAAAGTGTTCAATTTGTACATGATGCTGTGGATATGTGCTGGTTGCTCTTTGCTGGAAAATCTTAGGGTTAGAAGGGACCTGGGAAGTCAGGGGATTGCTCCTGATCCCTCATCCAATGCCTGATGCCTGGACTGCCTTTGTGTCCTCCCATCCCACCCCACCCTTTGTAGCTTTCCCGCCTGTCAAGATGGAACACACTGCTGGCCGAGATGACCACCTCCTTGTTGGGCTGCCCTGATTGCTAGATGCCTTCATTTCATACTGACATTTCTTTTCCTGTTTCTCTCACCCTTGGCCTTAATTCTGCCCTCTATTACTTTACCTTTTGACTTCCTGCCTCTTATCAGTGATTTGAAATGTTAGCATCTCAAACACTATGGTTATCCTTCCTTAATATTAATTTTTTCATTATTTCAACCAGCACTTGACATTAGTTTTCTTTCTTTCTTTTTTTTTTTTAAAGCAGTGCTTTATTGTCCTGTATATGTTTTGTGCTTTGGTAATGTTGTTTCAAGAAAATACATTCTTAAATTTGCGCTTGGTTTTTCTGGGTTTGCATGGTATCTTTTAAAAAGTAGTTCACTTGGAAAGAAAAATGATGGAGCCATCGCAGCCATGGAGCTGTGACCATTTTTATTTAGTTCATGAAGATTGGCATGTTAAGGGAGTTTATGCTTCTTGGAGATAGGGAGTTTCCTAGTGGAACCTCAAATTTGGCTTTAAAAATGTCATCTTATTTAACTCAGCAGTTTGCTTGACCTCTCTCATATTTTTGCCAAAAGAGGCTACCGTGGCTTCCAGGCTGGCCCCTGTTTTTAAATTTTAATTCTTTTTGAGCAGATACCATGCCAGTACTTCTGTTAGGTGAAAGTTCATATGAGGACAGTAGAGTCAGAGGTTGAAAGGTTGAAGTAACTCAGGAGATGGTGGAGTTCAATCCCCTCCCAACCACAATTGGTTACACATCTTGGGATAGGAATGTGGTGTTCTCAGAACTCTTTGCTTTGAAATGAGTATTTAATCCAGTTTTTAGAGTAGTGATAAGGACCATTACTCAACAACAATGACAACTGTAGCAGCAACAAAGGTTTATAATGGACTTTGTAGATCAGTTCTTGGCCAGCCAATAAACAGCATTGACTATTTGGTGTGTGCTTTACAAAGTAGAAAATACTAATTTATCCTTGAAGATCTTGTGCCTGAGTAGGGAAAAAGAAGCAAAAGCGGAGGAAGTGCTTCTTGAAGTGGCATAGCTACTCAGGTAAATCTTGTCAAATGTGATTGAAAAACCTAAAAAAAAAAAAAAAAAAATCTTATTTTCACGAGATACAAAGGCTATCCCAACTTGACATGAGGATATGGCACTATCTCACAGACACAGATAATCCATGATAAATATGGGATTCCGTTTAGAATCTGTCTTGATACCCTCACTTTTTAGTTATTCTTCTGGCATCACTTGGCATTTAGGATTTGGAAACTAACTTACATTTAAAGAAAAGCTTTTTGGCTGTGCTTCACAGTGACCAGGTCTGCCCAGCTCTCCAGTTTCTAAGCAGGTATAAATTACGGATTAGATGACTATGCATCATTATTAGTACAGATATTCAGAGTATTCAGAGTTGAGCAGGTGTGTGGTTATTCTAGCACCTACTGAATCTGGGAGGCCCACAGCACAGTTACCCTGTAGGCATGGCATTCTCTAGAACAAAGGTGCTTCTCCACTAGATCCATTCTCTCCGTGGTCAAATATTGCAGACTTGGTCTGGAATGAGTCCAGCATTTTCTTTTAGGGCTGTGAATGTCTTCTGAATTACCACAGTGTTCAGAATGCTGGGCTGGCAAAGAGGATACCTTGCCTCAAAACCTCTGCTGTGTATTTACTCTGTGACCTGGAGCAAATTACTTAGATTCTCTAAGCTTTATTTCCTTTATTTGTTAAATACTCATGAAATACCTGTCCTACTTATGTTATACATGGGAAGGCAAATATAACTGCTGCTCAAGTATAAAGTATTTTATATTTAATATAAAATGTGTAAATATCTTTATGATTGGCCTGTTCCGCTCCATTTTCTGTTCTCAGATTGGATGCCACTATTCCTGACTTTGACAGTTCTGTATTTCAGTGGATGTTTTCCATTATGCTTTTTTATTATAGTCCTTTATGTTCTTGCCTTTGACCTAGTCACACTTTCTAAGTACGTTGAGTGTAAGGATTGGGTTGCAGATCTTGCAGGTTCTGGTCTGTTCGGGTCAGTTCTCAGGCATTGCTTTTTAGTTGTACCTGAACTAAATTAAACAGTATAAAAATCTAACACTAAAGAGGTAAAGAGATCGAGACCATCCTGGCCAACATGGTGAGACCTCGTCTCTACTAAAAATACAAAAATTAGCTGGGCATGGTGGTGGGTGCCTGTAGTCCCAGCTACTCAGGAGGCTGAGGCAGGAGAATCACTTGAACCAGGGAGGCGGAGGTTGCAGTGAGCTGAGATTGCGCCACTTCACTCTAGCCTGGTGACAGAGACTCTGTCTCAAAAAAAAAACCAAAAACCAAAAATCAAAAACCAAACAAAAAAAAGAACAGTGATGATATTACTACTGCCACCAACCACATCAATAACAACTATAATATAGGGAAACATTTGTTGAATGCATATTTATGGCCCGGGTACGGTGTTAAGCACTTTACGTGGAATCTTCTGGAATCCTCACCCTAAGAGGTATAGATGTGGTTATTACTCTGTTTTACACATGAGGAAACTGAGGCTCAGATAGGATAAATAGCTTATTGGTAATGAGTCAACTCCAGCACTGGCTGTGCCGCCCTTTCCCTTCACCCAGTTTGCTTTTCTACGTCTCTATCTGGGGAGGGATGTTGAGGCTCTCTTGCCTGCTGACTATGTTATTTAATGCCAATGTCATGATATAGAATTGGAGAGAGGGAAGGACCTTAGTGATCATCCATTTCAAATTTCTTGAATTACATTTTATGAAGGAACTGAGTTTCTTGTAGGGGTCAGGTGTTTTGCTCAAGGTGTTCAGCTATGTAGTGATCATTTTCTTCACATTTATTAAAAATTCAACTTTTAGGAACATTGTTGAGCACCTGGTACACCTTTGATGAAACCTTCCACTTTGATTATCCAGAGTTGTTCCGTGATTGCAGGGTTCTGCACGGAATACTTTTAAATTCCAGCCCATCCCTAGATCCCTGGAAGTAGAAACTACAGGGCAGTGATGTGGAATGGCACTGCCATCTAGTGGATGATTTAAACAAATGCATAGTTTTTGAATGGTAAAAAAGCTCGCCTCAAAAACAGTAGTCATTGATTCAACAAATACTCATTGGACGCTTCTGCAAAAGTCTGTCCAGGCACTGGGTGTTTTGTAGAAAGTGAAATGAAGGATCTTCTTTCATGGAAATTGCAATCTAGAAGGAAGTCTCTTTTCCAAGAAGTGCAGAATGGTTGACGGGTTTAATCAAGCCGGTAGATTTATAGCTTCTCAAGTGGCAGGCAGGGAAACTGTCTTGAGCGGTCTGCAGGGTGGGTTGGAATCCTGGCTTATAATTTCATTGCAGGGGGCCCAAGGATGTGATGGATTCTGTGGCCCACACCATTCTGGGGCATTGGCAAGAGAAGCATAACATTCCACTTAGGATTTCTTCTTCCTTTTCCTTTGGGAATGCATTGAGTTATGCATTTGTTCTTAGTTCTGGGTCACTGACGGGATGTGCCTTTGGTGCTGACTGATGGCCACGTGGGGATCAATTCATTCATTCTGCATGCATCTGTTGAACGTTTATTATGGGCCATACACCATTCTGAGCACTGGAGGAGAAAAATGAAAAAATTAGACAAGGTCTTTGTTCTCATGGACTTTATATTCTAGTAGTCTAGTAGGCCAGGCGTGGTGGCTCATGCCTGCAATCCCAGCACTTTGGAAGGCCAAGGCGGGTGGATCACTTGAGGTCAAGAGTTTGAGACCAGCCTGGCCAACAAGGCGAAACCCTGTCTCTAGTGAAAATGCAAAAAAAATTTAGCTGGATGTGGTGGCACGCGCCTGTAATTCCAGCTACTTGGGAGGCTGAGGCACGAGAATCACTTGAACCCAGGAGGCAGAGTTTGCAGTGAGCTGAGATCATGCCGCTCCACTTCAGCCTGGGCAGCAGAGCGAGACTCTGTCTCAAGAAAGGAATAGATAAGAGTTTAAATTGGGAGATGAGACAGAGATTTCCTGGTAACCTATTTAAAATAATGTAGTCAATGAAAGCCTCTCCTAAAGAGGTAACATTTAAACTGAGCCCAGAAGGAATGAGCTAATGAAAGGCCAGGACAATTCTTCTTCAGGTTGTGAGTGTGCTGCAAAATCACAATTATTGGGTTATATAATAGGGTAGGCTAAAATAGAGTAAAAAATACGAGGCCTGGTGCGGTGGCTCATGCCTGTAATCCCAGCACTTTGGGAGGCCGAGGTGGACAGATCACCTGAGGTCAGGAATTCGAGACCAGCCTGACCAACTTGGAGAAACCCCATCTCTACTAAAAATACAAAATTGGCCGGGCATGGTGGTGCATGCCTGTAATCCCAGCTACTTGGGAAGGCTGAGGCAGGAGAATATCTTGAACCTGGGAGGAGGTGGAGGTTGCGGTGAGCTGAATTCACGCCATTGTACTCCAGCCTGGGCAACAAGAGCGAAACTCCATCTTAAAAAAAAAATATCTATATATATATATAGATATGAAAGTGCATTGCACTTAACCATTATGTGTGTTTATTGATTCATAATATAAAAAGTATTTCTTACTGTATGTTGAAGTTAAAATGTGTGTTTATCTAGGAGAAGAGGTTTTTGGGCAGAAGGAACACCAGGTGCAAAGGTTGTGGGAAAGAAAGGGGTTTGGAGTGTTAGAGGACGGGAAGGAGATCCAGAAGTTACTCATGTCACCATGCTGGAGCAGGGTGACAGTGGGTTAGGATGGGAGGAGGTGAGGCTGGAGGGTTGGGCCGATTATTACACAGGGTCTTGCAGACCATGGTAGAGGCCATGAGAAGCCCTTGAAGGGGCCATGAGACCATCTGATTTAGATTTTAAGGGAAGATATTCTGGCTCCTGGGTGCAGAGTGGATTGGGACAGAGGGAGAGAATGAAGACAGAGAGACCAGTTAGGAGAGAAGTGTAGTAGCCCAGAGATGATGTGGCTGATTTAGGGTAGAGCAGGAAGTGAGACCCCTGTGTTCTGAAGTGCCTGGTGACAGCAACCACTGACATGCACAGGACACTTTCCAGTTTTCAAATGGTTTACATCATTTGGCCCATTTTCTCTTGGAAACACTCTACTCAGAAGCAAGGGCTGATATTATCTTCATCTTCTAAAGAAGATCAATGACTTGAGCAGGTGTCACCAGCTAGGATATAGCATTGGAGCTTGCACTTGGGCAGCTCTCTGTTGTGGGAGTCAATTCTGTTTTCCTTATAGGAATTTCCTTCTGGATCCTTCATCCCTGCCTTTGCAGATTTTCAGAATGATTTTTCCTGTTTTCCCCCTCTACTTGCAGTGTCAGTTGGCAAGCCCAGGCAGAGAGAAGCTTCGAGGTGTGTGGGGTGGTCGGGAGTAGATGCATCTCTCCGTGTAAGCATGTTGGATTTGGGCTACGAGAAGATCAAAGGCTACAGGAACACATGAGGCTTAGCTGCAGGAGCCCAGTTGGAAGGTGTATCAGCCCAGTTGTCTAAGCAGCCACATGATGCAGGAGGTGGTGGTGGTGAGAAGCAGGACCTTCTGAAACCTGTCTCCAAATAAAGATTCATCAGTGCTCAGATATCTCCTTTCCCTGCTTGGAAGCCTTAGAAAATGCCCCCAGTCTTAGCCTTTCAGATTGGTTTGATCCAGCAGTTACTCAGCAGACTGGCTTTTGAGTATGAGAATGTCTATTGCTGCGGGAGGAAGTTGCTAGCATGAGAGACTTGAATATATTCTTTCGGGGTGTTTTATAACATATTGTGTTTTACCAGAGCTTATAGTTTTCTCTTAACTTATTTGACTAATGTCTTTTTTCTTTACTATGCTGTAAGTTCTATGAAGGAAGTTTCTTTTTGCTCATGATGGTGGAACGGATAGATGATTTGCTAAGCTCTTAAGATGTCCAAGTAGCATATTGTATTTGGTATAATGGAAGTAGGGGTCTCTTCCAAGTTTCTTCTGTAGGAATGTTGACAAAGGAACACTAAGAGAAATATGCCTTTGGGAGCTGTGTCTTAGTAAAGGGTGTTATAGAACGGGTTCTGACTGTGTCATTTCTAAGGAAAACAGTGTTTTGTTTCTTACTAGCAGGATATTAATTTATATTAAAAATATATATTCACTTTAGTGTTTTGTCATTGAAATATGCTTTCAGTGTAATTATCTGCTTTAAAGGAGTGATTTGACACAGACACATTATGGAAAGGTGTAGAGCTCTATAGTGAGAGTTGAGATACTTCCCAGCATAGCATCTTGCAACTCCATACATGGAGTTTCTCTCTGGGTGCCAGATCCCAGATCACTGGTTCAATTGTACCCGCTCGTGGGCCTGTCCTGGACACACACCTGCACAGAGGGAGAAGTGAAATTGAGAGAGAGTGTTGAAATTTCCCTGCTTGGAGTAAACTGTTGTTCTTATCACAAAGAAAGTATTTGGGACGTCTGTGAACATGGCCCATGGCCTTTTCTGAGATTCCCTGCCCTCTGACAGCTTGTTTTGTGTATTGGAAAGGTCTAGATGAGGATGACTCTGCAGGAATTTCTTTTTCACTGTAAGAATCTGTCTCCCATGGAACCCAGGTTGTCCCAGGGTATGAGGAGACAGTGGAGACTGGTGGTTTCAGGATGATCCAAGGGCCTTAGGGGCAGATCCACCAGGACAGAAATCCCAGCTCTGCCTTACACTAGCTGTGTCACCTTAGTCAAGTTCCTTAATGTCGATGGATTACATTTTCTTCCTGTATGTTAGAGATACAGATAATATCTCTTTTCTAGGAATTTAGTGAAGATTAAATAATTAAAATTAATGAGGATTAAATAAGGTAATGTATGTACAGCTATGGGCATGATTCCTGGCACAAAGTTAGTGCTCAGATAACCATTATCATTATTCTTATTTCTGTTTTGTTTGTTAGATTCGAGTACTTTTAACATGTGACATACTATTTGGGCTAATATGACGTCGGTTTGGCTCACCCACTTAACTTTTTTATTGATATGTAGTAATTGTACATATTTATGGGGGATGTATGCTATTTTGATACATGCCTATAATGTGTAATGATCAAATCAAGGTATTTAGGGTATCCATCACCTCGAACATTTATCATTTCTTTGTGTTGGGAACATTTCATATCTTCTAGATATTATGAAATATACACTGTACATCAGTTAACCATAGTCATCCTACTGTGTTATGAAATACTAGAACTTATTCCTTTTATCTCACTGTATTTTTGTACCCATTAAGCAACCTCTCTTCATCCTTCCCAACCCCCCCCACCCCCCCACCCCCCCTTTTTTTTTTTTGAGACAGAGTCTTGCTCTGTCACCAGGCTGGAGTGCAGTGGCGTGATCTTGGCTCATTGCAACCTCCGCCTCCTGGGTTCAAGTGATTCTTCTGCCTCAGCCTCCCAAGTAGCTACCATGTGTGCTACCATGCCCAGCTAATTTTTGTATTTTTAGTAGAGATGGGGTTTCACCATGTTGGCCAGGATGGTCTCGATCTCTTGACCTCGTGATCCATCCGCCTTGGCCTCCCAAAGTGCTGGGATTACAGGCATGAACCATGGCGCCTGACTCCCACCCCTTTCTTAGCCTCTGATAACTATCATTCTACTTTTTACTTCCTTGAGATCCACTTTTTTAGCACCTACATATGAATGAGAAGAAGTGATATTTGTTTTTCTGTGCCTTCACTTGACATAATGACCTCCAGTTCCATCCATGTTGCTGCAAATGACAGAATTCCATTCTTTTTCATGGCTGAATAGCAGTCTCTGTGTGTGTATTTATCCATTCATCCATTGAACACTTAGGTTCACTTCATATCTTGGCTGTTGTGAATAGTGCTGCAGTAAACATGGGGGTACAGGTATCCCTTTGATATAGTGACTTCCTTTTCTTTGGATAAATACCAAGTAGTGGGATTGCTGGATTATATGGTAGTACTATTTTTAGCTTTTTGAGAAATCTCCATACTGCTTTCCGTAATAGTTGTACTAATTTACATTCCCACCATCAGTTCCCTTTTCTCCCCATCCTTACCAGCATTTGCTATTTTTAATCTTGATCATAGCCATTGTAACTGGGTTGAGATGATATCTCATTTTGGTTTTGACTTTCATTTCCCTGATGATTAGTGATGTTGAACGTTTTTTAATATACCCTTTGGCCATTTATATGTCTTCTTTTGAGAAATGTCTATTCAGATCTTCTGCCCACTTTTTGATGGTATTATTTATGGGGCTTTTTTTTTCTGTTGAGTTGTTTGAGTTCCTTGTATACATTTACCTTTTTAAACCAATAATCTCATTAGAAAGCTTTTTTTTGTTTTAAAAAAATTGTATGTATTTAAGTTGTATAATATGATGTTTCAGTGTACTTTTGCATAGTGAAATAGTTACTATAGTTATTCTTCTTCTGTGTAATGCTATTTTATTTGTTTTTGAAAATTATCTCCTGAGATTTTTTTTTCTGACCTGCTTTCGGAATGCTATCCTTGGGTAGTGATTTGATTTTTCTCTTAAATTCCGTCTTGTTTGTAGGCAGACAGCCAAGTGGACCTGGTCCGGCAGCATTTCTATGAAGTATCCCTGGAATATGTCTTCAAGGTGCAGGAAGTCCAAGAGAGAAAGATGTTTGAGTTTGTGGAGCCTGTAAGTAGATATTCAGGGTTTAATGATGTACCCATATATTCATCCCTCATTCTAACTAGTAGTAGATTACAAAATGCTCTAAATTGTTGATGAAGAGGTTGAGCAGCCCTGACGCTGTCCCTTCTGTAAGTATCAGTGCTTTGTGAGCCTGGCTGCCCTGGATTCTTCCCAGCAGCCATTCCTGTACAACACATAGCAATGGAGATAGAGCGTCCAGGAGTCATTCCTTCCTCTAGCTACCCATATGATTTTCAAGTGGACAGAGTGGAAATGGGAGTCCAGAGGGGAGGGGTTCTTTATCTTGCCATGAAATAGTGATTATACCTTAACTTCCCTCCTCTCTCCTACCCTTCTTCTCCTCCTCAAATAATTCAGATGTAGTAGTCACCCAAAGACATAGTACATTTCTGTTTTTACCCTCTGGTTCAAAGCCCCTTCTCACCCCATTCAGGTATTAAAGGATGCTATATAAAGTTTCTCACATGGATTTCCCACATGGATTTGTTATAAACAGAACAGCATAGAGACTCTGCTGAGTGGACCGTGATGGAATTTGGACTTGGACACTGTCCCACTGAACATGAAGATTGCATTGTGGGAAAAAGCCTGACTTTAGTTTAGGCCACACCAGCATGGTTGTGGTTTTGTTTGGACATGGTGCCACTCCACTTTGCTGGGTGTGGCACTGGTGTGGAGAATCCACAGCAGGAAGACTTCATGGAAACACCAAAATAGTATATGGACCTCAATTTAAAACTCTCGCAGACTGTGGATTTTCGAGTCAAAATGCAGCCTCTGATTTAGACTCAAGCATGGCATCTCTGTACAAATAAGATTCTCTACCTAGATTTAAGAAAGGATAATTTTCTTTTTTCTTTTTTTTTTCTTTGAGACAGAGTCTCGCTCTGTTACCCAGGCTGGAGTGCAATAGTGCAATCTCAGCTCACTGCAGCCTCTGCCTTCTGGGTTCAAGCGATTCTCCTGCCTCAGGCTCCTCAGTAGCTGGGACTACAGGTGCATACCACCACGCCTGGCTAATTTTTGTATTTTTTAGTAGAGACGGGGTTTCACCATGTTGGCCAGGATGGTCTTGATCTCCTGACCTCGTGATCTGCCCGCCTCAGCCTGCCAAAGTGCTGGGATTACAGGCATGAGCCACCACCCCCGACCAAGAAAGGAGAATTTTCTTAAGCAAATAGGAGTAAAACTATAAGAAACTGAAAGAAGTGGCCACTCTTTCTAGTAAAGAGCATTCTGTACCCCATGTCTAATTTATAAACTTTTGGGGTGGATTTTTTTAGGCATGTAGACTTGCTAGTAGTTTCATCAAGACTCCAATTGGTGGCCAGGCACAGTGGCTCATGCCTGTAATCCTAGCACTTTGAGAGGCTGAGGCAGGAAGATCACTTGAGACCAAGAGTTTGAGATCAGCCTGGGCAACTGGGCAACATAGTGAGACTCCATCTCTTTAAAAAAAAAAAAAAGATTCCAATTGGCTTTGGAACCTTATGTCTACATCTTTTACTATGCTAGAACTGTAATTTCTGGATACCACTCCCAGCTACCTCATTTGGTAGATTCGTTACAGTCGTCAATTACTTCAGTCTCCGTATATGAATATTAAAACCTTAGACCTAACTTCCTGTCCAGCAGTGGTTTCAGTCAAGGTCCCAGGTCAAAAATCCCCATCTTTCCACAGGGTCTGTTAGGTATGAGCAGCTATCTGTCAGATAAAGCAGCCTTATTGATTTTCCTGCTTAAAGCATAAGCTGGCCTTTCAAGCAAAGGTTTACTGAAGACTTGCTTCCTGTGGTCAGGGCAGGAATTCAAATGCTGTCACATAGAATTTGCCTTTAGCGTTATTTTTATTTGCTTTTGCCAGAATTGCTAGAGAAAAAGAACAGTGCATTTCTAATAATCTTTATATATACTTCGATTAATATTATTCCAAATTTGCTTGCTTTTGATGAGTTTTTTTTGTAATTGGCCCATCCAGTTTTTTTGAGGTGAGTGTTTTGTTATCCACTTTGATCTCTCAGTAGGTGTACCTAGTGAGTCAGGTATTTTATCTGTTGGCTTTTGCTGAACGGTATCCACAAAACCTCATACAACAATAGATGTTTACTTTTCACACATCTGTGAGGTTCAGCCAGCTTAGGCTGGGCTCAGCTGGATAGCTTTGCTGATCTCAATGGGTTTTCCTCCTCCTTCTTCTCCTTCTTTTGTCTCTCCTCCCCCTCTTCCTTCCTTCTTTTTTGAGAAAAGAAATCTCTAAAGATTTACTATTCCATTTCCTGGCATTCTGTTGTAGTGTGTCCATGTCTTAGGGAGTTTTCACTTTAAGAAGCAGTAGCATCATGGTTAAGGATTCTAGAGCTAGACTCCCTGAATTTAAATCCCAGCCTAGCCATTTACTGGCTGTGTGTTCTTGGGCAGGTTATTTCTCTGAGCCTTACTTTCCCCATCTGCAGAATGGGGATAGTAATATCACCTACTTTATAAAGATGTATGAGGATTGACTAAGTGTTTATCCATGTGAGGTGCTTAGAACAGAACCTGATTAGAACCCAATAAAAACTTAGCAATTATTATTTTTTTATTTATGAGCAAATGAGTGAAGTACCAATATTAATAGGGCCTACCTGTTTTAATATAAACAGTTTTGGTAGCTCTAAATGTATGTAT
Source organism: Pongo abelii (assembly GCF_028885655.2). Taxonomy (NCBI): domain Eukaryota; kingdom Metazoa; phylum Chordata; class Mammalia; order Primates; family Hominidae; genus Pongo; species Pongo abelii. Next base: position 151,265,955 of record NC_071989.2, read on the forward strand.
ATTTATTGAATACCATAGAAAATGCTGAAAACCCAGATGCTGTGGCTGAGGCATTCACAGCCTCACTGGGGTAAGCAAGATATGTATAGTAGAGAGCTAGTCAAGGTAGCAAGTAGTTCAGTGACAGTTTGGACAGGATGGATGCTATAGATGTGCCAGAGGGATTTAAAAGTGTAACCATTGTAGTGTGCAGATGTTTTTCAGTTCATACAGTGAGAAACCTGGAGAGCTAATGAAAAGAAATTTTCAGTCTTATGTTAGGACAAAGAGATAGTAATAGGGATTTGCCCAAAGTTAAACTAAATGTTGAGAGGCTGGATATAGGATTCAGATGTTTGGCCTTTGCTTTTCTACAGAAGTTATTGTCTCTGCACATCAGCTTCTAGGCAGGTCAGTGGCTTCAGGAGCTGGGGATGGGGAGAAGGTATTCATACAGTGAAAAAGCTACTGAAGAGATGGGTGATTCTCAGTGTTAGACATGCACATTCTCAGGCTTCATTCCAGACCTGAAATTTAAGGGAGGGGCCCAGTAGCCTGTAGTTTAGTAAACCTTCCCCATGATTCAGCTGCACATTTCAGTTTGAGCCACTGGCCTAGATTATACAAAGGAAGAACATGAAATAACAATTGATGATATTATCTGAAACTGTCATGTACCATGCTAAGCGCTTTACCTAACAGTATGTCAGTCAAACCTTATAACATCTCTGAGGGTAAGTACTGTTTTTATCCCAATTTTCAGATGAAGAAATGGAAACAAATAAGTTTCTTTACCTGTCCAACATCATATCTAGTAAATAGCAGAGCTGGAAGGATCTGACTCTTCATCTCCGTGAAATAGCATTTGATTGCTTACAGGTGGGAAGGAAACCAGCAAGAAGTCTATTGAACTAAATTGCTGGAGTGGGTATTCATATTTGAGTTGGTTACAGTCAAGGGAGTCTTCCAGTCATGTAAGGGACCTCTATGCAAATCGACTGTGTTCATTTGTTTCTTGAAAGTAACTTCAAGTACCAGGATATTATTGACCTTCAGAAAAAGAAACAGTTGTAGTGTTCCCGAGGAAGAAAAATCAGACTTCTGGGATCTAAATCAGATCTTCTGGGATACACACACACACACACACACACACACACACACACACACACACACACACACACACACACACACACACACACACACACACACACACACACACACACACACACACACACACATAGACACACACATACACATATATGTATGTGCATATATATGTATATGTATGTATATATTTGCACTGGAAGCCTTAATTTTCTTGTCACAGTACTAAATGTTCTTGAGATTTGGATTGCAGATTAATAACATGTTGACTCCATGAAGGTGAAGCCACATTCCCTCTGTTCCCTGAGTTTTCGTAATTGAAGGTTGGGTAGTGCCTCAGAGAACTCATTCTCCATGTTCATTAGGCCTGCATCCTCCGAGTTTTACATCCTGAATATTTCTTGGTGCAGTGTCTCTTCCTCTCCTTTCCGTCTGCTTCTGTCCCATTGCAGGCCTTCATTCTTTTCTTTGGACTTTGCATTCTGCCCTGGGCTTCCCTCTTCTCCAGTCTGGCCTGGACCAGAATGCTCCTTCTAACACGTCAGTCTGATTCTCTCTCTCTCTTTTGCCAAGAAGCTCCTGACAGCACTCCTGTGCTAAGCCCGTTACATGGATGATCTGAATTAATCTTCACTGCAACTCTGTGCAATAGTAAAAACCACTGTTATCCTCCTGTCAAAGATGAGTTAAAGGGAATTATGTGGCTTAGCCCCCTCAGCTTTTCATCACTCTACTGGCTGCCCTTCTCTTTGTTGCCTGTGTGGATGATTCTTGGTAGCTGTATTAGTTTGCTAGGGCTGCTGTAACAAAGTACCACAAATTGAGTGTCTTAGAACGACAGAAATCTGTTGTCTCACAGTTCTAAAGCCTAGAAGTCTGAAGTCAAGGTTTTGGCACCAAGATCTCTCTGAAACCTGCAGTGAAAGGCGACTTCCTTTCCTCCTTCTAGCTTCCCGTGGCTTGTGATCATGTTTGGCATTTCTTGGCTTATAGATGCCTCCCTCCAGTCCTTCATCCTCACATGGCCATGAATGTCTCTGTGTCCACATTTTCACCTTTCTAAGGACACCAGCTATGGCATCCTTGTAAAAGTACTAGGGCCCACCCTAATGTCCTCATTTAACTTGATTACCCATGTAAAGACCCTATTTCCAAGTAAAATCACCTTCAGAGGTATTAGGACTTCAACATATCTTTTTTTGGGGGACACAATTTAACCCAGTAAAGTAGGTCTGTTCTATGAATGGTGACAATCCAGAGTGATGCAGCCAGCATTAACTTGGGCAATTAGATTTTTGCTTTTTAAAATGAAAATATAAATTATGTTGTCAGCTAGGAAGTAGGAATAGGTTTTGCTTATGGTTATTCTTTTAGGATAACAAGGATGGAGAAGGAGGCACAGGGAGGTGGGAAAGATCTTTCCTATGTCAGGCTGTGATGTTGTGGTTGCCCCGTGGACAGCTGACCCCTCTTATTTGATAACCAGGTGGGACTGCAGCAAGCTCTTCCTCCTAGTGTTTGGGTAGAAGCATTTCTTTGAAGCAGACAGCTCCCCTATCTCTGGAGTCTCGTGGGCTTCATCTTGCCCCCTGAGGAGTGGACTTTCATTTCCCACTTTGTAATAGTTCAAAGGTTCATATAGTGTTGGGGGTGGGGGAGAGAAAAGGTGCTGGGAGGGGAGAAGCAAGGGGGAAGTGGGCCAAAAATAGCAATATGTTAAGGAGTCATTTCCCATAGAAAAATGGACAATCAAGGCATGAGATCAAAGGAAGAAAAACAAAATAAATATTAGTAACTCTCTGCCTTTGGGGAGCACTTGCAGGTATGCCCAGGTGGCATCTTAGTGAGCTGTTTGAGAATATTTAATTACCCCGAGCAAGAGAGGCTCTGTTTACTTTAAGTGAAGGATAAATCATAGTTAATAGGAGGAATGACCTTGGAATTAGCTGCTTATCTTCTGCGTTATTCTCAAGTCAGGGGTAGTGTCATGCCTTGGAAAGGCGATGGGGCAGGGCATTTGCAGACAGCAGGGAGAGCAGAGATAAGAAGAGGCAAAACAGTTTTCATTGTGAATGCTGGGACTCGGTTTGGCAGAGGAGCCCCTTCTCCTGTATTATTGGAGCCATCTAGAAGGAAAGGTATGGGTCTTCCTCTCAGAAAAGTATGTATAGAATGAGCCCAAAGCCTTCGGTCATCTTTGAAGAAAAGCATTCATTATCAGTCTCTAGTGACTCAATGGCGCTTACCACTCATTCACGGATTTATGTTAGGGGTCTGTATATGGTGCCACTGGATAGTTTTATAGCCAGAGGACCCAGCAATGCCTACTCTCCCACCACCCATAGAATCTAAGGGGATAGATGGGCCGGGGACAGTGGCAATGGGAAGTTAAGGGCCATATCGTAAGGGCCATATCGTCATAATCTGGGTTTTATCTTCACAGTGCGCAGATCTTTGATTAAACCGGGCTGGCCTGCCCTCTGAGTGTAGGTCCAGTGCTATATACTTTTGTGCTGACTATTCCTGCTGCAAACAAGGTGGGAGAGTAGGGGGAGGGTGGGCGGTATGAGATTCCTTTACAGTCACTTATTATAGCTGCCTCTCAGAAAAGGAGAGTTAGTTAGGTGAAAATAAGTGGGATGGGATTATGTTTAGTAAGTAAAGTAAATTTTTTTTACATAATAAGTAATGTTTAACAAGTAAAAAAAAAAAAATCATTTAGGGACTGAAAATCCAAAGACCACAATGTAAAATAAAGCAAATGTGTCTTGGAATAAGGTGGTATGGCAGGTCAGGGAGGTCAGAGTGGACCCCTCAGAAAATGTGGGTCAGCCTTCAGAAGCCGAAGTTAATGGGATAGTCCCCAAATACTATGGAGCTGTGCTTTGTGATAGAGGTGAGGCGCTGGTCTTTCCTAAATCTCATTTGGGCTTTTATTCTAATCCTTTCTTCAGGTTGAAGTTTGGAACTGAGGGAAGATGTGTAGAACTTGAGAAGGGGCCAGGAAAGCATAACAGCAGTGAGGTTTGGATGTAAGCTCCAAGAGGAAAGACCACAGGAATGTTGTTTGTTTAGTTTGGAGAAATGAAGGCTGGTAGGGGCTCAGGGAGGGGACATTAATAGTTTTTAAGTATATGAAGGCATGTGGTGAGCATCGTGGTGAACAGATGTTTTTACCATTCACTAAAGACAAGACTAAACAATGAAACGGGCTTACCTTTTAGCCTGAGGGATTTAATTGAGAATTTAGGGAAACCACCATAAGTGAAAATGTGGGAATATGGAAATATTTTAATAAAGGAATCCATAGTGTTTACTTTTGAGTAGTTTGGGGAAAGTACAGAAACACACTTCAGTTGGATGATTTTCTTTGATTTGACTTTGCCTGTTAGACTGTAGACTCAGGACACCCCACTTCCTTTTCTCCCTTCCTTTTCTGTGTAATAACCTGATACTACAAATGTACTAGAGGGAAACTGAGTCAGAACCCTGGTCTTTGGTTTCTGAGGAAATGATGTTCTCAGCAGGTGGTGAGGCCCGCAGGGCAAGGGCATGGGTGTTGGTGCCAAGGAGACCTGGTTTCAAGTTCTGGCTGCCACTTACTGTGTGTTTTGGGGCAAGTTTCTTAACCTCTCTGAACCTGCTTCCTCATTATTAAAATGGGGATAACAGTAGTGCTTAGGTCATGGGATGTTGTGAGTACTCTCTCAGGGCATGGAAGGGCATAGTGCCTGGCACACAATTGGTGCTCTTTAAATGTCAGCCATTATTATTCTCTATTTTAGACTTTCAACCCAGTGTTGGGAGCTCAGATACAGCTACATAATACCTCTTTTCAACCTGGTTATGTGACCTTTGCCTTTCTTCCTTCATTACAGCTGCTGGCCTTCCTGCAAGGACTCTTCACTTTCTATCACCATGGTTACGAACTGGCCAAGGATTTCGGGGACTTCAAGACACAGTTAACCATTAGCATACAGAACGTGAGTGGGCATAGGGACAGGCTTCCTTTCTCTGGTTAACGAAAAACAAAATATGGGCCTGATTGCCCTAGAAACCATCCAGGTGGCTTGGAATGTAGGTGAGGAGGGTGGGTCTTGCTTGGGTTCAGAGGGAAACTAGGGGCAGGCGTTTCTAGAGTGCTTGGTGGTTCTGAGTTAGACCATCATCCTCTTCTCCATTATTTCAAAGCCCTATTTATGTTCTCGGAAGTGCTGCTGCTGATTATGTTTCAAATCTGTAGCGTCTGTAGCATTGGAGTCAGGATTTCCTTTGGCGGTGGAAATCCCAGCCCAACCCAGCCTCCATTCTATGCATCTAGCTGCCTGACTACATGAGACCGTGTGGAGTGTGTGTTCTGGGGATGGGGGCTGGGGACATATGCTGGCCTCCAGCTCAAAGGATGTGCTCTTGTCCAACTCTTAGGAAGGCTGGCAGGAAATCCAAATCTGTGCTTCACTCCCAGCGTGGTGAGCATTCCCAAGTTTTAGACACAGGACCTTTTGGTGCACAGAATCCTGCATAGGGCTTTTTGGTCAGCAGTCACTGGGGCTTGAGCCCCCTTCTTCACTGTGGGATTGGACCATGTTATTCTTCATATTTTCTTTGTCTCTAGGTGATCTTGTGTCCATGTAGGTTGTACTGCATGGCTTTTAGAAGCCTGGAGGTTACATAGTAGTCAGTGTTGTCTCAGAGAACCGGAAGTTGCAGAATCTTGGAAAAGGTTTCACAAAGCATGGCTTCCCCTTAGGCCAGGTTTCTCAGAATGCAGGCTCTGAAATCGAGATTGACATGCAGCGGGCTTACCGGAGGTGGGGGCAATGCTGGTAAAAACACCTGTGACAGAGTGAGGGCACCTGGACTCGCAGAGGGGGAAATAGAGCTGTGATGCAGATGCAGCAGAGGTCTCAGTGCAGGGGAGGCTCTGGAGCTGGGACGATCCTTCACAGTCACCCTGAATACAAGCAAGGGGGCCAGGCTTTCGACCCCTTCTGCCTTTCCTCTAGCCTTGACTAGTCATTGGGTGCAGGCTGACCTTGAGTGAAGGAACTCCCCTTTTAAGGAGGGACTCATCTGTGAGCCATCAGCAAGCAACATTCACGGCAGCTGGAGAAATGAACGCCTAGGTCCTTAAGTCATACAGGCCTCTAGAGCATCTGAATCAGAATCACCTGGGAGGCTTATTGTAAAACACACTTTTTGGCATCCAGAGGTGCTGAATTGATCTGTAGGAGTGAAGGCTGGGCATTGGCATTTTCTATAAGATCTCTAGGTGATTTTGATGGTCACTAGAGTTTGAGAGTCATTCTGGTATAGGACTTTAAGGCCAAAGTATACTTCTCATAAGGGAGTATTTGGCCAGTTCCTGGAAGGTTGAATGTCCTTTATCTCATTTTAGATCTAAGGATTCTATTAGGTTGATCTGGATTGTTTAAACAGATACTTCGTTTCTTTGATTTGAATAAAATTATTTTCATCCTAGACAAGAAATCGCTTTGAAGGCACTAGATCAGAAGTGGAATCACTGATGAAAAAGATGAAGGAGAATCCCCTTGAGCACAAGACCATCAGTCCCTACACCATGGAGGGATACCTCTACGTGCAGGAGAAACGTGAGTGCTTTGACTAGCAACAGCTTGGGATGTACTCAGGCCTCTTACCTAGAAGGTGGAGGGTGTATCCAGCAGTGCCTACCTTACTGTAAATACATGCTTGGATAACAAGAACAATTTTATAGTTCATCTTTCCAAAGGGAAAGATGATGTCCACAGAATCTTGTCTACCTTTGTTTTTCTTTATGAATGGGAATTCCTTTGGGAACCTGCAATTCTTTAAGACTCTGTGGTTGTTCTTCTCTCTCTAGTGTTACTCTACTCTTGAGGTTCCTATACCCCTAGTCCAGCTTTATATAGCATACCCTGAATATAGCAGCCCTGGAAAGGTCTTAAATGCTAGGCCTCTGTTATCTATCAGCAGTGCATCCTTTGGTAGACTTAATACTTGGTGATTCTGTTTTCATTTGACATTGTTTCAGCAAGGCCCAAACAATCATGACTTAGGCCTTTTCCCTCTTCTCCTCAACTCATTTCATTCCAACACTTGAATTTTATGAAAAGTAGAAACAAAGGCTCATTCAAGAGCCAGGAAGAAGGCTGCATGCAGTGGCTCACGTCTGTAATCCCAGCACTTTTGGAGGCTGAGGTCAGTGGATTGCTTGAGCTCAGGAGTTCAAGACCAGCCTGGGCAACATAGTGAAACCCTGTCTCTACAAAAATACAAAAAGTAGCCGGGTGTGGTGGTGTGCACCTGTGGTCCCAGCTACTTGGGAGGCTGAGGTGGGAGGATTGCTTACTGGAGTGAGCCTGTTGAGGTTTATAAGAGCTCAGGAGGTGGAGGCTGCAGTGAGCTGAGATTGCCACCACTGTACTCCAGCCTGGGTGACAGAGCAAGACCCTGTCTCTGAAAAGAAAAAAAAAACCAAAAAACCAAGAATACCCATTGTTCTGCCAGTGATGTCTAGGAAAGGAATAGGAAAGGAATGCTAGGTGCTGCTAACATGGACATTTTAGTGATGACTCCCAAGTTCATGCCTTATGGCTGGGGAAAGGCTCTGTGATGGGGCCGTGCCATTTAGGATAGCACATTCAGACTTAATTCATGTATGCAATGCTAGGAATGAAAGAAAGTGAATGTTTTTTCTTTAATGGGTAATTCTTCTCCTAGTCCTTTGGTAGAGAACATTGTCTTTCCAGATTTTTGCAGGTTTTGTGTTCTTTCATGTCCTTCTTTTCATGTAGAGTTAGGCAGATGTCTTCACTCCTAATAGCTTTCTGATGGAATAGAATAGAAATACTTGGTTTCACTAATTATTCTATTTAGTAATTACTCAAAAATTTGTTTGGACTTAAGTTTCCTGGTAACAATGAGGCAGTAGTGGTGTTGGAGGTATTGGCTGTGATGAGGATTACATTCCTTATTCTTACAGGGATGAACCTGTTGAGGTTTATAAGAAATGTAACTACTTCAGTTGTGTGTTTTGTATATGCCTGAATACAAAGTGATCCCCTCTTTGCCCAGTGAGAAGATCCCTGCAAAAGGTTTTAGGTCTACTTGAAAATATAAATTTTTAGGACTCTAAAAATATAGTTCAAAGTACCTATAATACTTAATTTGTTAATATATCATTCACTTACATATATAAAATCAATGTTTTTTTTGCACTGTTATATTATATCACACACTTTTATTCAGACACTTCACATGCTCTTTCTACATTAGTGTGTTGATTATCACAAGAACACTTTTTTGTTCCCTAACACAGTCCAGAGCACATGATGGGGATACAGCACTTTTTTTAAATTTTAAATTTTTTGTAACTTTTTATTTTGAAATAATTTCAGACATACAGAAAAGTTGCAAGAATGGTGTAAGGAATAACCATAAACCCTTTACCCAGTGCACCAATTTTTAACATTTAGCCACAATTATATCATTCCTTCTTTCTCTGTGTGGGAGTGTGAGTATGCACGTGAATACAACTTGCATACACACACACACACTTTTTTCTGAGTCATTTGAGGATATGGTTGCATATACCATGCTTTTTCAGTAGTGAGTATTTTCTAAGAATAAAAGATACTCTTTTTATGTAAACACATCTGTTAGGTTGGTGCAAGAGTAATTATGGTTTTTGCCATTAAAAGTAATGGCTAAAATCGCAATTGAACTCTTGCACCAACCTAATATCAAATTTAACATTGGTGCAATATTTAATCTGAACTACAGTCCATATTCCAGTTTTGCCGGTTGTACCAATAATGGCCTTCTAAAGCATTTTGTTGTTCTCCAGTACAGAACCTCATACTGCATTTAGTTGTCATGACTTTAGTCTCCTTTAATCTGGAACAGTTCTCCAGCTTTTCTTTGTCTTTCATGACATTGACATTTTTGAACAACACAGTCCAGTTCCTTTATACAGTTTTCTTCAGCATGGGTTTATCTGGTGTTTCTTCATGATTAGATTTGGATTATGCATCCCTGGTCAAATCCTACATAAGAGTTCTTCTCTGGGGCCACATGTGGACACATGTGGTGTCAATCTGCCCCTCAGTGGTGATGTAAATTTTGATCACCCAGTCAAGGTTTTGTCTGGTTTCTCCACTATACAGTCACTATTTTCCCCTTGCAACTAATTAGCAATCTGAAGGTAACACCTTAAGATCATGTAAATATCCTTCTCCTTATCACACTTTACCTCCATAGATTTAGCATCCATTGACAATCCTTGCCTGAGCTGATCTTTACTATGATGGTTGCAAAATGGTGACTTCTCAGTTCCACCAACCCCTCCACATTTAATAGTTGCCATTCAGTGTACTTATGTAAGGAAGAGTCCTGCTCCTCTTTCTTCCTCCCTCTCTCCCTTCCTACTGTCTATCCATCCATCCGTCTGTCCATTATCCGTCTTTCCATTGTCAGTTTGGATTTATGGGTTCCTATTTTGTTCAGGAGGCTATAATTTATCACCGTCCTTATTTATCTTGATGCTCAAGTTGTCCAAGATACAGTGCTTTGGGAATCTTTGTGTTGTTCATTTGCTGGAATTTTTTCCCCAATCTGTAAGAATACACTAAGATGGTTTGTATTTTCATTTGTCCTTGATGGCCCAGTGGAAACATTTACTGTTTTGTTTTTTAAGTTTACTAAATGACATCTAACACTTGCAGTTGGCAGTCATGCCATAGCATTGACAATTATTAAATGTCTGCTAATTCTCTTTATGTTTAAGCAATTTTTTTTTAACAATTTCTGCTGTGTGATCTCCATAAGCACCTAAAACTAATATTGGTTGAAGTCCTTTGCAGGCTGACTAATGCCTTCTTCCTTTAATAGTGCTTTGTTTTCAAGTAATTGGCTAAGCACTGAGTAAAATCAGAGACTTGGCCAGAATACGACTGCATGGCACCTCCTTCTTGAGGTGACATACTAATCTTGAGGGACATAGTCCTTAGAGGTTACATCTGGGCATTGACAGTCACGTCCACTCTGCATCTCTGGTGTCTCTGAGGTCTCCTTGTCTGCTTTTCAGATCTTCTTGAGTTTTGCTAAAGTAAGTTAGGGGTTTGGAAGTAGGTCAGAACCCCTGATGTCTGTGCACAGAGTCACAGATCAGCTGTGTGGGAAGCATGATGTCATCGTAACAGATGGGGATGGTCACAGGCGCTTGGAGGAGGCTTTCTGCGTTCTCTCCTCAATCATCTTACTCCTGTCAGCGAAGAGAGTGGAAACTTCAGTTGGGGCTTGATGATGGGAACATGGATTAGTTTCCCCAGGGAACCTTTACTTCCGTTGTATTTTAAGACCCACTGGATGTAGCATTAATGGGAAACAGTCTTCTTTGGTCCCTGGGGGAAATCCCTGGGTTGGTTTCATTTGAGCCCGTGGGATCAGATTTCTGTCTATTCATTCTAGCTGGTGTGGAGAATATATTACTTCTAACATAGTTTAAGGATAGATGAGCATTATGAATTATGGGTTGTGGTTTTTCCAGCTCACGATGTATAGCATACAGTGGAATGTATAGATATTTTGTGGGAAATATTACCTTTCAGGTCACTTTGGAACTTCTTGGGTGAAGCACTACTGTACATATCAACGGGATTCCAAACAAATCACCATGGTACCATTTGACCAAAAGTCAGGAGGAAAAGGGGTGAGTTCATTTTTAAAATTTGATGTTTGATTTGCTTGGCTAACATATAATGATTATAATGCATGTATAAAGTAACACCTCCAGTGTTTTATTTATGTTTCATTATAAATTTAAAATTAATAATTTAAAAAATTTTTATACAGTAGTTCCAGGAAGCCTAAGAGGCTGAAGAATCGCTAAAATAAGATGATTACTCTTAGCTCTAAATTATGTTAGGAACTGCAATTAAGAAATATTTTTGTATTTCACATATATACAATATCAAGCGTGTCAAAGATTTTTATATGCTAAAAATTATTGAATGACCTCATCCTGTGAAACTGACTCAATCCCACTCCCACTTGATACCTGGAGAGCTGCCAGTGGCAGCGTAGATGTCCTGGTTACCTATTGCTGTGTAACAAGTCACCCCAAAACTTAGCAACATTTAAAACAACAACAATCATTTTAGTATTTCTTATCATTTCTTTGGGTCACGAATTCAGGGGGCATTTGGATGGGTGGTTCAGGCTTGAGGTTTCTCATAAAGTACTAAGCAGATGGTAGCTAGAGCTAGAACAAGGAGAGTATGAAGCAGCTCAAGTTGGCCAGATACAGCTGTCTTCCTCTCTCCTGTATCCTTCTCTTCCCTTTTCCTTCTTTCTCTGCATACTCCCAGGGTCTCGCCATTTGGTCTCTCTGTATTAACAAGTTTGGGCTTCCTCACAGCATGGTGGCCTCAGGGCAGCAAAAGGTTTTAGGAGTGAATATTCTAGAAACTAAAGTAGACACTGCATTGCCTTTTCATGACTTAATCTCAGAAGTCATAGAGCCTTACTTTTACCTTATCTGTTGGTTAAAGTGGTCACAATAGCCCTCTCAGTTTCAATGGGGGAGGAGGTAGACCCTGCCCCTCCATGGGAGGGGCATCAAAGTGTCATTGTAGGAAAAGCACGTGGCATAGAAGGTGATATGTGGCTATCTTTGGAAGAGACAGTTGGGCACATGTGGCTCCCTGGTGTCCCTGCCATTGGGCAGCTCCTTGAATGCTCCTAGTTCTTCCCTCCTCCTGGCTGTTGCCTCTCACCTCCTGCCTGCTTGTGAGTCTCCTCTGAGTGTTCCCACAGCAGGCCACATGCATTTCTATGGAGGCAACCTGTCTTTTCTCTTTGCTCCTATACTTTATTTTCTGCCTTTGATATTCTACATTTCATTATGATAGCCCTAGCTTTGATTTTTTTCTTTTTTAATCTATTGCTTGGGAGTTTTTGGTTTTCCAGGATTTGAGATTTGGTCTCTTCCAATAACTCTGGAAAATTCTCACCAATTATCACTTTGAGTTTTGCCTCCTTCCCATTCTATTGTCTCCCTCTGGAGATATTTAAATGTTTTTAATAAAAATATTTACATGTTTCATCTGAGTCTCTGGACTATATTCTGAATAATTTCTCTTACTCTGTCTTCAGCTTAAATAGCTTTTCATTTGTGTCTAACCTGTCGATAAATTAGTCCTCTACAAGCATTCCACTTCGGTCCTCTCTGCAGTACATTTTTATGCAACATGTTGAGTTTGCGTGTGTGTGGGCATTATAGAGTAGGGGTTAAGAGTGCTAGCTTTGCTCTCAGTCTGCCTGGGCCAGTGCTATTAGGTGCTGTTGTCATTACTGTTAGGTACTCAGCCATGTTGTGCCCCTTGTTCTCTTCCACTTCCAGCTTTTCTTCCTGGCTTTCTTTTACTTAAGCCATGATAGAGAAGTTTATCAGCATCTCTGTTCCTTCCCTGAATCAAAGCAATAACAAAGCCCTTTTTATGTTTCTTGGCAGGGGCAGGATTGATTTATAAATAATCTCAGGAAAACAGACGTTAAAATGTCAGAACAGTGAAATTACATTTAGGAGGAATATTAAAAACCTACATTATTAGGTGTCCCCTAGTTTTCATGAAATTGAAACAGAGTTGGGCCTGCTTTCCTTGGATTGAGCCTTAGTCCCTTCCCAATTCTTAGTCCTTCTAGAAATCAACTTCACCAAATTGTTCTCTCACACAGTCTGTTTTTGAGCTTTTTATCTTGGGCTTTCTCAGACTTTTAATGAAGAACTCTTGTATTTTCTCTATTCCTTTCTTATCACACTTGAAAGTGAAGGGTAGAAACCAATTATAGTGGATGTTTGGTCCTCCAAAGACTTTAGAGAGATACTAGAAAGCATGTCATTGGGTAGTGAAGAGGTTTATGTGAATTAGTATATATAAATTTTTTGGAACAAATCCTGACACGTAATGGGTGCTATATTAGGACCTTGATATTATAAGAATTAATTTTCCTAGTAATTCCTTACATTTATATTATGTTTTGTATTTTTCTACAACCTTTTATTATTCTATATTATCCTGTTTGGTCCAGTTTTCCTCCTTTTACAAAGGAGGACATTGAGGTTAGGAGAGATAATATGATTTCTAAGGTCATTTAACAAGTTACAGAGCTGGTGCTCAAACCCTCTTTCCACAGTCTGAATCTCCTGATTCTGAAGTCATTATACTTTCCATGACATCACTATTTCCTCAGCTTTAGGGTGAAGGAAATATGAGGACTGGCTGTCTAGAAGTGATATCTTCTCGATTATGCAGAGGAATCATGTGATGTTGTATATATTTTTTAAAAATAGAGACTGAGGCCAGACGTGGTGGCTCATGCCTGTTAATCCCAGCACTTGGGAGGCCGAGGCGGGTGGATCACCTGAGGTCAGGAGTTCAAGACCAGCCTGGGCAACATGGTGAAACCCCATCTCTACTAAAAATACAAAAATTAGCCGGGTGCAGTGGCGCATGCCTGTAATCCCAGCTACTTGGGAGGCTGAGGCAGGAGAATCACTTGAGCCCAGGAGGTGGAGGTTACAGTGAGCCAAGATGGCGCCATTGCATTCCAGCCTGGGCGACAGTGCGAGACTCCATCTCAAAAAAAAGAAAAAAAGAAGAAATAGAGATGAGTCTCACTATGTTGCCCAGGCTGGCCTCAAACTCCTGGTCACCTTGGCCTCCAAAGTACTGGGATTACCAATGTTTTCTACCATGCCTGGCCTGCATACATGGTTGAACAAAGCTCTTCTAGGAGCTAGAGGTAGATAGAACATAGATAAATAGATAACATAAATAATCTTTTAACCTAGATAATTGGGTGTTTTCTTTTCCTAACATGCTTTCTCCACCTGTTAGTTTCCCTCACTGTCCTTTTCATTTGGATTATTTTCCTTTAAAAGTACCCACTGTTCTCATAGCTTCAGATCTGGAGTTGTGAGCAGTTTTGCCACATCCTCCTGGAGACCAGACCCTATGTGTGACAAAAGAATTTCCCTGCATCCGACACTCTGACCTGAGGCACCTCTGCAAATCTGGAGCAGCCCAAAACCGATCCTATCCCTTCTTTTGATTGAAACCCTTCTTTATTTTCCTGCTGCTCTCAGGATACAAATGAGAATCCTGCATGGTCTTGCCTCTGTCACTCCTCAAACTCTTCTTCTTTCTACTTTCCCTCACTCTGGGCTTCTAGCCACACCAGCTGCCCTGCTGTTTCTCCAAGCCTATGTGGACCCTGACCCCAGGGCCTGTCCACTTGCTCCATTCCCTCCTCCTTATTTTATTTCCTATGAATTCTTTCAGTTTCAGCTCAAGAAAGCTTTTCCTAACCTTCCTGACGAGGTCAGATCTCCTTAACTTTGGCTTTTTAAAAATAGAATTTGTCATGGTTATAACTTTTCATTTACTTATTTAAGTGATATCCATGTTCCCCACTTTTTAAAGCAATCAGTAGTTGAACAGACCATCTTTATAGATTTTTGCTGATATGGTATGGTCATCCTTGGAACAGAATCTTAATCTTCCTCCTCTTTCTGCATGTATTTGGTGATCCTTTATATATCCCTATTCCCTCCCATTTCTCTGGGACACCTCATGTAATTTTTCAAAATGGAAGCTGGTCCATAGCCATTAAATCGGATTTATAGTTAGACATCAGCAAAGTCAGAATCTCTTTATGTTTGGGTGTTTTCACTCAGATATTTTACAGACTAGAGAAAGAGCAGTTCTGTCTGAGAAATTAATCTTTGCTATTCAATGGAAGACAATAGGTGTAAGGCCTGTGAATATAAACTGTCTCCTCCTAGGCCTTCTGTGTTTTGTTTGCTCTTCTGGTATTAGTGGGTGGTTAAATTTTACCTTATGTAGCCACACTTTCTGTTATTTCAACAAACTAGGCAAGCTTGCTAATTTCCCCTGTTAGTTTAGATAAAAAAGATTGACAGAGGCAGGAGAAACAGAAACCCTAACAAATTCCTAAGTGACAGTAAGAAGAAATCAGGGACAGCAACTTCTGTGTTTCTGGGTAATAAACTAGTGCTATGAGATGAAATTGTCGCATTCAGTTGAACAATGGAATACTACTCAGCAATAAAAAGAAATAAGCTCTTGATATGCACAACAATATGGATGAATAGCAAAGCAATTACGTTAAGTGAAAAAAGCCAGACAAAAAGAGCACATACTGTGTAGTTCCATTTATATAAAATTATAGACTATGCAAACTAATCTATAGTGACAGAAAGCAGATTCAGTGATTGCTTGGGGATGTACTAGGAGGAGGGATGGATTGCCAGGGGATACAAGGAAACTTTTGGGGATGATGGAATTGTTTGCTGGCTTGGTTGTGGTGTTGGTTTCATGGATGTATATGACATCAAAATATATAAATTGTACAGTTCAACATATACAGCTTATACCTTAATCATATGTCAGTAAAGTTGTTAAAATGTATTTATTGAGGAGCTACTCTTTTCTAGGATCCAGTTGGGCTCAGGAGACAAAAGTAAGCAAAATTTGACCCAGTCTCTGTTCTCAGGGTCCTGTGGTCTAATGGAGAGAGAGACATTATTGTATTCATCACCTATATCAATGCACAGTTTCAGCTATGGTCAGTGCTGTGATGGAGGGAGAGGTACATGGTGCTTTGTGCACACGTTCTGGGGATATTTGTTCTGGTCCAGGAAGGTTTTCTTGGAGAAGTGATGACCAACCCAAGATCATAGAAGCTCAGAGTTAGGAGGAGACCATCTTCTTCTACTCTTATCAAACCTGCAAATTAAAACAGTGTCAACACTCATTTATCTACCATGGACTGATGCGGTGCCATCATGATCCACCCGTACTAAAGATGTTTGGGTCCAAGTCTAACATGGTGGACAAATGTAAGCTGCATGAGGCTTTGTCCTGGAAAGGTTTATAGTCACCCTTCCACTGCCCATGGTCATGAGCACTCAGATTTGAGAAGATGAAATGATTGCTCCTGTTTACATGTCATGTATGTCCTGGGAGGAGTAGAGCTCCCATTCTGGCCTCATCTTGATAGTCTGTGTGTTCCCACTAGGGAGAAGATGAATCAGTTACCCTCAAATCCTGCACACGGCGGAAAACAGACTCCATTGAGAAGAGGTTTTGCTTTGATGTGGAAGCAGTAGACAGGTGAGTAGCTAGCACGCTTTTCTCAGGAGCAAATAGAGCTGAATTTCTATATCTTACTTTTTCTTTCCAGTCAAAGCTTTTCAGCTTTTTTTCCCTTCGCCCCCTCCCTCCTTCCTTTCTTTCTACATCCCTTCATCTATGTCCAGGGTGCTGGATCCAGGCCATTGCTGATTTGCGAGAATCATTAGAGCCTCCCTATCTTTTGGGTTCAGCACTGAATCACTGGCTTGGTTTTGTTTTACTTTAATATTAGTGCTTTCATGCTCAGAAATGTGTGTTGTATCTCCAGGAGATTGAGTAGACTTTTAAAGAAAACTATTTAGCATGATTGTATCAGCTATTTGAATTTTTTTTAACTGAAAAAGTTAGTATAATGATTCGAAAGGCATTGGAATGGAAGAAATTTTTCTCAAATAAAAAAACAGCTTTTAGTTACATTTCACCTACCAATGTGTGTGTGTGCCCAGGAAAGACACCAAACCACTTGTGAAATCACAATTTTTTGGAGAGAGCCGTGTGTTGTATTCCTCGAGATTTATAGAGTCTCTCATTAAGTTGTACCATTTCGTGGTGTTAAGCTAGTTTGACAACATTCCAATTCTTTGAGACACTTTACTTGGCAACAGGTTAATTTTTTCAATGAAACCCACGTGTTAAGCTTATTTGAGCTGCCTGTTCAAGATCAGGAATGCTAGCACCAAGATCCTTAAATCTCAGCATGATACTCCATATAATGCCATTTAATCTCTCCCTTTTATTAAAAAAACATTATACCATTTCATCAAGCCAGTACTTACCCCTCCCTGGGAAGTTCACCTGTGGCCACCTTTCTCTGGCTCTACGGCATCCTGAGACTGAGTACTGCCTGGGGTTGCACTGCCTTCTTCTGGTAGGTGTCTATTCTGCACTGCAGGCTGCTGGGGCTGCTGGAGGCTGTTAGGCCTCCCATGGAGACAGCATGCCCTCTTAGCCTGTATCAGAAGTTCGTGGAAACTAACTGCATCTCTTAAGCAATTTAGTCATTACACCTTTGGCTGTCAAGCCAGACAACCTGGGTTCAAATTTTGACTTTGCTGCTTAGTAGCCATGTGACTTTGAGCAAGTTATTTAATCTTTTGGAAACTTGATTTTCTCACCTGGAAAATGAAGTTCCCAGGATGGTTATGAGGATTCAAGGAAATAATGCATGTAAAATGCTTGGCAGAGGGGCAGATAATAAGTGCTCAACAAGTATTAGCTGTTATTCTTTTTTGCTAATAGCTTATCCTGTGTGCTCCTCAGACTTGGTATTTCACTTCTAAACACAGAGAGGTACATATCCTTTACTGTGTGTAGAGGTGTGAGAGGGGAAGGTAAAGAATGGCATGGGTGTAGGGTTGGAGGATAGGTTGAATTGGGGTAGCAAAGGGGAATTGCAAACAGCCTCCCCCAAACCAAATTTGGTTATTATTGGTTTTAAACAAAACCTAAACCTTGGTGCTTTAAGCATCTCTCTTCTCTTTTCTAAGCATGTGATTGAAGGGAATTCATATTATTGGCATCCTTGAAGGAGGTTCAGAAGATCTGTTTGCATGGAAGTACAGCCACCTGTGATGCTCATCAAATGCACAGTTCCTAGAGATAACCATCTGCTGCAGAGCTGCTTTGAAGAGGGCATGCTTTGTGTTGCAGCTCTCTGTCAGATTGAAAACAAGCCCAAATTTGCTTTCTGAAGCCGAATTATTTTTGTATTTTCATCTTCAGAAGTTTCCCGAGAAGTTGTGGAGAGTGACTTTTTAGGCGATTAAAGCTCACTGTGGCACCTCCATCTTGTTTCCACCCTTGCCAGCACTTCCTAGCACCTTCCCTCCTTTATGACTCCCACAACAGCTGTGCATGTCCCAATCATAAGCAAAGAGCGAATGTGTCACATTCAGCATACTGAGTGGGCTTGCGAGTCGATTGCTCCTGAGTTTCTGTCCCTGGTTCCCTTTGCATGGCGTGGAGAGATTTCAGTCATGGTTCAGATGAGGGTACTGAATCTCCTCTTTTTTTTTTTTTTCTTTTTTGGGATGGAGTCTTGCTCTGTCACCCAGGCTGGAGTGCAGTAGCATGATCTCGGCTCACTGCAACCTCTGCCTCCCGGGTTCAAGTGATTCTCTTGCCTCAGCCTACCGAGTAGCTGGGACTACAGGCAGTCGCCACCATGTCCGGCTAATTTTTTGTATTTTTAGTGGAGACGGAATTTCACCGTGTTGGCTAGGCTGGTCCTGAACTCCTGACCTCAAGTGATCCACCCACCTTGGCCTCCCAAAGTGCTGGGATTACAGGCATGAGCCAGCACGCCTGGCCTGAATCTCCTCTTAATATACAGGAGGTAAGTAGACCATCCTAGGAAACACCTCCTCTCAGTTTTCTATGTAGGTCCCAAAGATTAGGTTACAGTACAGCAGGATTTTCCTCCTTTCTCCTTTTTTGACCCCAGTGCCTTTCTGTTTTTTTTCCCCTCATTGTTTAGAAGGGGGCCCGGGTAGAGAAGGAAAAGGCATTTTCATGCGCTGGGTAGCTGCATCCCTGGGAACTCTGCCCAGAATCCTTTTCTCTTGAAGACTCCTGTACTTTCCTTTTTCACCAATGTCCTTTAGCGAGGAGGCGATTGCTGCTAGATGCCCTGCTGTCCTGCCTTCCACAGGTTCCCCAGCTCCACCTGCTGGACCAGAGAGGCAGAGGATCAAAATGCAAGTTTAGCACCTAGGAAATGTGGAAGTGAAAGAGGGGATGGTTATATTTAATCGCATAAGGGTTCGAGGTACTCCTGGAGTATGTTAACTGGAGAATACACAAACATTTATGTAGTAACTAGAAATGTTTTATTCTATCAAGATACAAATACATGTTGAAGTGTGAAGTATGTGACTTAGAATACGGGATATTGTGGATTTTTAAGATTGAATACATTTATCCTTTATACTTAATGCTGATATATCATGTTATTTTGTAACAAAAGCTGTAGCCTTTAGGAGGTGATATCCTAGGACGTCAATATTGTGAGTTGATTACCGTACATCAATGTATTTTACTGTGGTGAAAACCACGTGCACTCAGTTACAGATTCCTGGTGCTTGTCCCACACCCACACAGTTCGACTTTCTGGGACTGAGACCCTGAAATCCATATTTTCAAGCTTTTTAGTTGTCCTTTATTCTTACTACTACTTGGTATGTTAAATACAATGTGTTTCACAATACAGTTTCATCAGAGCACATGAAAACATTTTCCTAATTTGAAAAATCACAACAAGCAACTACAGCAAAACAAAACAAAAAAAATTCAGGCTCCTCTACTAAGGAGCTGAATGCTTACCTGTATGGAGGAGGAGAATGTAACTGCTAGGAAAGGTGATTTCTAGTCTCTGAGACAGATTACTTGACCAGGCAAAAGGCAAAAACAACCACCACAATAAAACCCCTGCCTTTTTAAAGGATGTGAAAACGGAGGAGGAGTGAGGCAACTGGTAGTATCAGAGCATTTCCTATAAGCTGAACACTTTCATCCTTGTTTTGTGTCATCCTCACTACAACCCAGGGGGGTAGGTCCTCCATTATTCCCATACTGCTGAGGAATCTGCAGTGTAGGGTGGTGAGGCCGTTTACTCAGGGCTAAGGTGGGATTTGAACTGAGGTTCGTAGGAGCCTGTTCCAGGGCACATTGGTGCCTCAAGACTTTGGATTTTTTTTTTTTTTTTTTTTTTTTTTTTAGATAGAGTCTTGCTCTGTTGCCCAGGCCGGAGTGCAGTGGCACGATCTCAGCTCACTGCAACCTCTGCCTCCTGGGTTCAAGCAATTCTCCTGCCTCAGCCTCCTGAGCAGCTGGGATTACAGGTGTGCACCACCATACCCAGCTAATTTTGTATTTTTAGTAGAGATGCGGTTTCGCCATGTTGGCCAGGCTGGTCTTGAACTGCTGACCTCAGGTGATCCACCTGCCTTGGCCTCTCAAAGTGCTGGGATTACAGGCGTGAGCCACCACACCTGGCCTAAACTTCAGATATTTTAGAAACATTTTCCAGTGATGAGCTCAGAGCTGTTGGTGGTTGCATTTCAGAGACACCGCAGTGTCCAGTTTTCAGGCTGTGAAATCTGGGAAGTGCTATTGGCACCCTGTCAGATGCATTTGGCATTATAAACTACAATGAAACTGTACAATATAAAGTACAATGAACTGAAGCAGCAAACTTGCCTCTCTTCTTACATCTACTCCTCTGTGACCTTCAGAAAGTCCTCATGTGACTAAATTAAAAGAGGCAATGCAGATAGAGCACAGTGACAGGCACATGGCACTGAGTAGGTGTTCCATGAATGGTTTTTTGGTTTCTGTACACCTTTTCTTCCGTCTTTTATTTATTTGTTTAGAGGTGGGTGGGGTCTCCTCATGTTGCCTAGGCTGGAGTTGAACTCCTGGGCTCAAGCAATCTTTCTACCTCAGCTCTCGAGTAGTTGAGAAGATAGGTACACCACTGTCACTGTCCCCAGCTCCACCTTTTATTTTTAAGGTGACACTCTTTTTTTTTTTTTAATCCAGGATAGCTAGCATGAGTAGGAGATATCCTAGCAGTAGTATCACTTGTCAGCTAATTGTTTTCATTGTATCACAATACATTGCTGTCAGTTTGTTAATCCTCAAATCCCTGACACGTAAGTCCTACAGAAAACTGTTGTTGTTCTTTGACCAATGAATGAGCTGAAAATCAAATTAAGTGTTAATGCAGGTCAATGGGATTTAGATCTATGGTTCTTGAATTTTATGTGTCAAGGATCCATTTTGTTTTATTTTGTGTTTTATTTTATTTTATTTGTTTTATTTTTGAGACAGTCTTGCCCCGTCACCCAGGCTGGAGTGCAGTGCTGTGATCTTGGCTCACTGCAACCTCTGCCTCCTGGGTTCAAGTGATTCTCCTACCTCATCCTCCTGAGTAGCTGGGACCACAGGCGTGCACCACCCCGTCTGGCTAATTTTTCTATTTTTTCTATTTGTAGTAGAGACAGGGTTTCACCATGTTGGCCACGCTGGTATCAATCTCCTGACCTCAGGTGATCCGCCTGCCTCGGGCTCCCAAAGTGCTGAGATTACAGGCGTGAACCACCGTGCCCGGCTGAGGATCCTTTTTAAAACCAAATACATTTCTAGAAATCTACTTTTAATTCTTACATATCTAAGTTCTTTTACCTTTGATATTGAAAAAGTAGACCTATACTCTCGTCTCTGTGTCCACACCCTTTCGTATTGGCTTCTACATGATTTCAGAGGCCACATCTCCTCTAATTTCTTTCCTCTAGTGCCTTCCTTTTTTTCAGAACTAGTTTTGGGGGGGAAGTTCAAACCTGAACTACTGAGGACCCTGGGATTACATGGAGCAAATGTTTCACAGACTAATATTAGCTCTTCATATCTCTGCTTTCCCTCAAAAGGATTTCATTGTTCCTAACATTGAAAAGCTAAAGTTTGTATAAATTCTTTGTATTTCTTCAATCTGAAACTGAAAACTTCTTGGATCAAGGTATCATGTCAGCCCAATCAATGTAATGATTCTTCGAAGTTTCCTTCTGATTTCTTTTGAAATTCAGTTTAAAGACTCCAGCATTAATAATATGATATGGCTTTAAATAAATGTAACTTGTAGTAGTTGTGTGGTATGGCCACAACATGCTCCAAAGGATAATTTAAAAAAATTTCCTAGCAGATACTAGTTATAGATTAAATTGTGTCCCTGCCAAAATCATATGCTGAAGTCCTAATCCCCAGTATCTGAAAATGTGGCCTTATTTGGAGATTACTTGATAGAGAAAATCAAGTTAAAATGAGGTCATTAGGGTGGGCCTTAATGCGGTATTACCATTGTCCTTGTAAAAAGGGGAAATTTGGACCCAGAGATGGACATCTACACGAGAAGATACCGTGTTAACATGAAGGCAGAAGTCGAGGTGATGCACCTACAAGCCAATGAATGCCAAAGGTTGGCAGCAGAGCACCAGAAGCTAGAGGAGAGGCATGGAGCAGATTCTTCCTCCCAGACCTCAGGAGTAACCCTTGATCTTGAACTTTGAGTCTCTAGACCTGTGAAGCAATAAATTTCTGTTGATTAAGCCAGCCAGTTTGTGGCACTTTGTTACGGCAGCCCCAGGAAATGAACACAGTGTTGAATAGGGAGGGCCTTTCTCGATGAAGCAGCACTCATGCACCCAGCAGCCTTAAATGGATAACTCAACACCTACTGCTTGAACAATCCCATTGCCAAGGAACCCCACTTCACAAAGCAGCCCATTCACATAAATTACCTTCTTCCTTTCTTTTCTATTTTTTTTTTTTTACATGATGATAGCCTAAGCTTTCATTAGCTTTTTAAAAATCACCCTTTTTTGGCCTAGTGTGATGACTCATGCCTGTAATCCCAGCATTTTGGGAGGCTGAGGCAGGTGGATTATTTGAGCTCAGGAGTTCAAGACCAGCCTGGCCAACATGGCAAGACCCTGTCTTTACTAAAAATACAGAAAAAAATTAGCTGAGCATGGTGGCAGGCATCTGTAATTCCAGCTACTCAGGAGGCTGAGGCAGAAGAATTGCTTGAACCCAGGAGATGGAGGTTGCAGTGAGCTGAGATCGCGCCGCCACACTCCAGCCTGGGTGACAGAGGGAGACTCCATCTCAGTAAAATAAAATAAAAATCAATTTTTTAATTCTTTAATAAAGCAGCATTCTTGGGTGCTTTTGTATTACTTTGCCATAGCACCAAGCATTTGAAGGTTTATAATTTATATTGGTTAATTGAATAAAGACTAGATTGATCATTACAAAATGTGTCAACTCTTTGAGAAGATTTAGTGTAAAATTTCTGGGTTAAAAAATGGGACATGATTTCAAAGCAGCCATTAGTGGTAGCAGGATGTGAATCGGTAGTACTTGCTCATGTCTGTGTTCTGTCACTTTGAATAATTAACTCTGTCATGCAGTGTCTTAAGGAAATTCATGAGCAAATATAGGGAAAATATTTGTTTAGGCTAAAGAATCATGGTACTAGTCATTTGCCAGCATCCCTGGATTTGTTTATTTCTAAGAAATTTCTCACAGATGTAAGTGACACGTGGATATTTTCTCTCAAGTGTTTTCCAGGAGGACCTAGTAAACCATGTGAAAAATAAAACTTTTTCTGATTCCCTGAATCAATAAAGTCTCTTGAGGGGCAGTGTAAACACTGCCCCTCAAGAGTAAATGATTACTTTTTTCTGGGATTAGCTGACTCTCACCAATGTCCATACATTTGAAAATGCTGTGTGTTAAGTGCCCCTTTCCCAGCATTGGTACTCTCTAGAGGTGGGCAGCAAGGATAACTTCTTAGAGATGGCAAGGATATTTAGTGCTGGAGTTGTAATAAGGGATAAGGCAAGAATAAACTTGTCTTCATGGAGCTTACCTTTGAGTTTGGAATGCTCATATATATTCAAGCAGCTAAGGTATAAACACCAGGATGTTGAGTGTTCCAGCAAACCTTGAGGGCCAGAATACTGGGGGGAAATGTAACAAACAAGAGGACTTTACCCTTCCATTCTTACAGGGGACGATGGCATGACTGGAATACGCTGAATTCATTCCCTCCCTCCTTCCTTCCTTATTTTATTGAGCATTACTACATGCTAGAGACTACTGGCAGTGGAGATATAAAGTTTACAAATCTATAGGACTTTCCTAACAGACCTCATCTGATTTTCTTTCATACCAATTCCAAAGTCCTTGTTTTGCAAGCTTTCCATGAATAGGTAAAGGGCAGTAGCTCTCCTCTGATCTAGTCCCAACCTAGCATTTCACATCCGCTGTCAACTCTATTCTTCTTCTTCCCAGGTAACCTGCATTTGCACAGTAATAAGCTTTTCTTTGTATTGGTTGGTTAGGTGTTTAATTAGGTATGTTTTATATACCTCTGTTCAATTCTAAATATCTGTCTCAGGTGATTTGCTTCCAGAAGCAGAAAAACATTTTATGCAGCTTTTAATACAGTAATATGTGCATATGGCTGTTCAGTTTTATTTTTTATGGTGACATAATTTTGAGATGGATTAATTATTTTCTTTGAGGCCATGGTAAACTATCGTGTAAGAGACTAGAGGAGCTTAATCAAGTTAGTTGCTATTTAAACTAAAATTTTAGCAGGTGCCCACGTAACCTGCATTTGTGTAATGTTAGGGAAAAGACCCAGGAAAATTGAAGGTTGGTGAAAGTCAGAATAGTGGAGGCCAGAAAGATTTTTGAAAGATCTGAAGAATCTCCTGGAACCCTCAGCACCCTCATTTCAAATATGTTTGTATGGCAGGCTGCATGATGCAGGTAAAAAAGATAAGAGCATTCCTAAATTTGAATTTGGGATCTGTTCCTTACTAGCTGTGTGACTCTGGGTAAGTGGTTTAACCACATCTGTAAGATGGGGTGAGTTATCACTACATTGTAGGATTTTTTCTGAAGGTGGAACACACTAATATTCCCCTCTGATGGAGTCTTATGTCTGAAAACATGGCTGTTGAATTTTTTACTATACCCTAAAACCTGGGACTTTATTGTTGTGATGGTGAACCTTAGCTTTGGTGGATATTCCTGTGAGCCTGCTTTTTGTCTTAATGGTGCTCCTTTTCCTGTAGTGTCATGAGTTTTCAAGTTATCTATAAGCTGAGAGGAAATACAGGTACATTCAGGTTATATGTGCGAAGGGCCTGCTAGGGTAAGATTCCATTTTCAAACTGTGTATGTGATAACCTGTTATTGATACATACTTCATATAAAGATAAAGTTTTATGCCCTCTCTTTCCAATTTATGGCCTCAAGAAGAAACTATATTAATTTTAAATTAAAATAATATTGTTTCTTCTAGCTTGGTAAGAGGTGTGTGTGCATGCATTTGTGTGTCTTTGTGAAATTGTGTGACTGTGAGATCATGTGTTTTCCAAAAAGGATCATCTTATGTAACAGACTTTGTTTCAACATTCAACCTCTAGATGGCAGTTTTGTGTATGTATTAGTAACTATTAGAAGGTCCAGTTGAAAATCAGCTGTCCTATATACACCTTGTATACATTGACAGAAGAGTGTGTGTGTGTGTGTGT
Organism: Pongo abelii; assembly: GCF_028885655.2. Taxonomy (NCBI): domain Eukaryota; kingdom Metazoa; phylum Chordata; class Mammalia; order Primates; family Hominidae; genus Pongo; species Pongo abelii. Next base: position 151,291,363 of record NC_071989.2, read on the forward strand.
GTTTTCTGTAGAAAAAAATAATCATGTGAGTATTATTCCTTAAAGGAAGAAGAGTATCCTAAATGACTCATTCATTCTCTAGAAATTCCTTCCTCCCACCCTTTCATCACAAATCATTCATACCCACTTTCTTGCAGAAACAAACATGCTCAGTTAGTTGGGCCTCTGTTTAAACATGACCCTTTACCTGGCTCTTTGAACTCAAGTGCCAGGCCCTTTGCTTTAGGAATGGCTTATTTAGGATGGTGCAGAAAAGATGAGTGATTTCACTGTCCTGTGTGTGCTGAGAACCTGGCAGTCCTACTTTTCCCTCCTGGTGCAATGTGCCTTTATCTTTTGCAACACGTGAATCCATTTTTCCTGGTTTCAAACTTCCCCTCCCTCCCCTTCTCACCCCTTGTTTGAAATAATATTTGATTTTGCCTTCCTGCTGGTTGGATTAAAGTGCTGGTCTCAATGCCATTGACATTTCAGGCAGGAAATGGCGTTTTCCTTCCTCAGAGGGTGTTATATGACTCTGACTTCCATGACTTGAGTTGGGGGAAGATACCATAGTTTCTGAATTGCTTTTTGGCTTTTCTGTAAAATAAGTTAGTGGAGAAGTTCTTGGAATCTTAGAATTCATGTAGTTTGAACTTATCATTGAGTTTTCTTTTTTCTTTTAATTAAATGAGAGCATGCCTGTTTGCTGTTTGATTCTGGTTTAACAAAGAATGGGATATGGTGGTTAATGGACTTGATTGGGAGGGTGATTGAGGCAACCCTATTTTTACTCTTTAGTCTACATGGTGAAATATGGAGTTTTATTGGTTGAGTATACCAGTTTATTTACCAATTTCTAAATATAAGATGAGTTTGTCTTTTTAAAATCAAAACCAAAAATTAGCTATTACGTAATTCTGGATAGAAGAAACAGTTCAACCAGTACATTCCACTTATGTACATTTCTGTTGATTGTGAGATAGAATAGTAAAAATGAAAAAAAAAATACATGAAACAGAAGCTATATTTTCATAGTTTGTTATCAATAGTAGTAACAGGTATTTGCATTCTCCTTGAGTCTCACTCGTCCCATCAGTGAATAATGCCTTGTCCTTATGCAGTGTGTTAACATTTGCTTGCTTCTATGTCCCTGATACCTAGCATCATGACTGGCACATAATAGGAACTCAGTCAATATCTGTTGCATTTAAGAGCCATGCAATTTAATATGCCAGAGATGTCTTTGGGCTTCCCGATGTTTTACGACTTCAGTCTCTCATAAAAATGTAAGAACTTATCTGATGTGGTTGGTGATACCTACTTTTTAGACTATTATTATTGCTATGATCCTAATTATTTTAGGAACATTCCTCTAAAAATACCAAGGTTGCAGGCTTTAATAGGTTATGATTCATTCATTTATTAGGATCAGATCATTTCTTTTTTTTTTTTTTTTTAGACGGAGTCCTGCTCTGTCGCCCAGGCTGGAGTGCAGTGGCGCGATCTCCGCTCACTGCAAGCTCCGCTTCCCGGGTTCATGCCATTCTCCTGCCTCAGCCTCCCAAGTAGCTGGGACTACAGGCACCTGCCACCGCACCTGGCTGATTTTTTTTGTATTTTTAGTAGAGACGGGGTTTCACCGTGTTAGCCAGGATGGTCTCGATCTCCTGACCTTGTGATCCACCCGCCTCGGCCTCCCAAAGTGCTGAGAGGATCAGATCCTTTCTAAATAATTGATTAGAAGCTACTTCCAAAAACTTCTTAGAGGGTTGACCCTTGCTTCCTCCCTCCCTCCTCTTTCCAACTCCCCTTCCCTCCCTCCCTCCTTCCTTCCTTTCTTCTTCCCCTTGAGATTCTGGTCTTTCTGGATCCCAGGACATGTGTGCTACATGCACAGGGGGGCAGTACAACATTGTCATTAAAGCATGGGCTTTGCTTTAGATTCAGGCACACCTGGGTTCAAGTGCAGGCTTTGGCACTTACTAGTGGTATGACATTATGCAAGTAATTTATGTGAGTCTCAGCCTTTTCACTTTTAAAAAAAGAAATAATGGTAGTGTCTACTTCATACAGTTATTGTGAAGAATGAATGATAATACAAGTAAAGTCCTTAGCACAGTGGTTAGCACAAATCTACCTGTGGTTTGAGGCTGCCAGTTGCAGCATCTTCTGGTTTCTTACTTCCTCTGTCTCTCACCTGTACCACACCCAGATTGTCATGGCATATTATTAATTCTTCCCATGCACAAAGGTCTTGCAGAAGGACCTCAATGGTTTATTACATCAGAGCACGCATAGTAGTGCAGATTCATACGTTCTGTCTCTAAATAGTAAATTACCATTGCCTTCCAGTGATGGCACTGCGTCCTTGAGTATTGGAAGAAAAACGGAAGTAGCCCAAGTTCCTCCTTTGTGGATGACCTGGAGATACTCTCCTGAGTTTGACTGTAAGGTGAATCAAGAATATAGACAGGCATCCTTCATTGTTGGTCTTAATGCATGAGATGGATGACTTTATAACATGCAATGATGACCTGGGGTGAAGCTCAGATAGATTCAGAGGAAGACACAGACAACAGAAGTTGCAAACTGGTGGTCCACAGACATGCTTGGTTTGGCTTGAATAGTGTTTGAGGCAACAGTTTAAAACTGGAAAAATCTTTAACTGCTGATCATGCCTTCCCACATGCCAACTACCGGTTGAGCTGAATGACAGATACTTCCTTTATGTGGGGTGTGTGCTCTCTGTTCTGCCACAGTCCCCACCATGCCCTGTTGCCCACCTCCCCCATGAAGACAAGTGGCAGCTTTTTGCTTTGCACTTGCACTGTTGTTTTTCCCACAGAGGGGAGCTAATTCTTTGTTCTTTGTATCTATCTGAAAGTAAAACTGCAGAAGGAAAAACCAAGAGCAACATGAGACCAAGTCTATTTTCCTTGGATTAAAGAATTTCTCATCCAGTTTCCCTAATTTTTCTCACTTACCTAGTCTCTGTAGACATTTGGGTCTGTAATCTCATGAACAGACATGGAAAAGGTGTCATTCTCCAAGATTATTCTATGTGGCTTTGGCCATATCTTTGTGTAAATGAAGCTCTTCTGAACCCGAACCATTGCATTGTCCAGGAACTGTTAGGAATTCATTTTCCCAGTAGCACTTTAGAAACAAAGGACCACTTCCCCTCCCTGGCACTTGCAAAACTCTTCTTGCAAGTTGATGGCAGCTCATGCTCCATTCCTTATCATTCCCCTTTGTCTCCGGAATAAGCATAAGGGGCAGGTTTCAGACACAGGCTTTGAGATTATGTGTTCCTGTGGGTGCCTCAGCTCTTCTACTTTGAATTTGACCCTTAAATATACAGTAGTGTGGATGGAATGAACTCTTGCCAACAGAAGATTTATAGTCTCATGAATAAATAAATTCTAGATCTTTGGAGGTTGATTTTGAAAGAACGGTACTGTTAAATTCTGAGTGTTTTTGTTTCAGTGGGGTGGAGTTAGTAATAGCTTTTCCTTGTCCAATAGGAAATGGGTAAATTGCCAAACCACTGAGATCACTATTGTTGACTCAGATTCAGGAATAAGATTAGCGTAGGAAAGCTGTCGAGTAACCCTGGAATTGGGGCTGGTTGTGATTCTGTTTGCTCTTGGCTGGTGAGCAGGCTATGAGTTGATATAGCCAGTGGTCCCAGGATCCTGAATGTGTTGCTAAACCATATATTGCTTTCCATGGGCTGTTTTTGGGGGTCAGGGTTGAAAGAGTTATGGTGTTGGGTAGCAACTTGCCCTGTAATAGATGGAGAGCTGTTTTCTCCATGGCTTCTGCAGTGTGAGAGGTGAGGTGCCAGCTTAGAGAAAATTCCAGATCCTCGTTCTTGATTCTTAAGCAGATCCAGATATAGCACTAAGGACATATTCAGAGTGAAAAGGAAGTGCTGTATTTTAAGTGGATTCTTAGGGTTGAGCTCTACAGAGGTTTTTTTAAGTCATTTGCTCCTTCTCTCATCTGGCGGGTGGAGGGAGCTCCTTGGCAGATTTTTTAGAATTTGCCAAAGACCCCTTCTCTGTTCTTATTAGTTATCAGATGTTAATTTTAAAAGGGAGTGGTAGGCCACTTTGTTGCGTTACTCAGGAGGAAAAAGGAAATGGCCATTATGTCAGTGCAGGTGTGTCCCTTCAGCTCTCAGCCCTGTGTGCTTTGTGGTAGAGGCATGAATTTCAGTGCTGTGTATGAGCATGTTGGGAGTGGGAATCACACACGTCATTAGCACCTGTGGGTTGTTTCTTTTCCTTTTGAAACTATACACACCTGCCCTTCTGCAGCCGTAATTTTAACCCTACCCCATACTTACCATCCTGTTCTGCTCACCCCACCTCTACCTGCCCCTGTGATTACAACTAATTTTTGGAGCATTCACCGTGTGCCTGACACTTTGAAATGCCGCATACACTTCTCATGTAACCTTCCCAGCATGCCCTGAGGTGTAATCCTGATAACGCTGGGAGACAAGTAATTGAACTGCTCTATGCTACTGTTCTTTAAAACGTAGTTAATACGAGTAGCACAGAATAGTTCAATTGCTAGTCTGCTGTGGTTATACATCTAGGAAGCACTAGAATGAGGATAACTAGTGAGCCTAAGTTATTGATGAGAAGTCATAGCTCTTGGGTATTTAAAACAATTTTTACTGAGGTGTAATCTCAGTAAAATGCATGAATCCAAGGTCTGTGTTTTAATAACTTTTTATACACACACAACTGTGTAACCACCCAGATGAAGATATAGAATGTTTCTGTCACTTCAGGAGATACCCTTGTGCCCCTTCTCAGTCATTGCCCATATCTCTTTTCAAAAAAAAAAAAAAAAATCACTGTTCTGACTTCTGTTGCCATAGATGAGTTTTGCAAGTATTTGAACATCATAGAAGTGGAGTCACACAGTCACATAATCTTTTGTGTCTGTCTTCTTTCCCTCATCATTATGTCTCTGAGATTCATTCGTGTTGTTGCATTTAGCAGTGGTTGACTATTTTTTTTAAAAAAATTGTTGTATGGTATGTCATTGTTCAAATATACAACAGTTTATCCATTTATCAATGGATATTTATTTGTTGTTGTTTTTGCAATTTTTGGCTATTCTAAATAAAACTGCAGGTATTCCTGAATGCATCTTTTGGTGGACATATGCACTTATTTCTCTTGAGTATATATGTAGAGGTAGAATTGCTAGGTCATAGGGCAGGTGTATGTTTAGTTCTAGCAGATATTGCCAAAGTAGTTCCATCAACTTATTCTCCCACCAGCAATGTATGAGAGTCCCAGTTACTCTACATTTTTTGCCAGTATTGGTTATTGGTGGCCTTCTAATGCCTTCTATTCAGGAGGGTACTTGTTATATCTCATTGTGGTTTTAATCACATTTCCCTCATAAGTAATCAGTTTGGGCTCTATTTCTTAGCCTTATTGGCCATTTGGATGTCCTCTTTTATGAAGTGCTTATTCAAGTATTTATTGTATTGGGTGGTTCATTTTTTCTTACTTACTTGTAGGCATTCTTTACATATTCTGGATATGATTCTTGTAGGAGATAGATATTACAGATATCTTCTCTCACTATGGTTTGACTTTTAATTTTTTAAATAAAAGTAATTAAGTAATTAAATGCATCTTTTGATGAGTGTAAGTTCTTCATTTTGGTGAAGTCCAATTTTTCAATATTTTTTCTTTATGATTAGGACTTTTTGTGTGTGTGTGTGTTTTTTTTTTTTTTAAAAAAACTAATTGCCTTTCCATCTCTTGAGTATTTTAAGACAGATAAAACATGGAGAACCACTTCTATAGAAAGTAAGCCCCAGTTATTCTGGACGCTATTGAATTCTTGTTTTGGATTAGCTGTTTGCCTAGAGTAGCGTTGTAAGCCCTCATATTTATGAAGCACTTTAGGTTTTTACAGAGCTCTTTATCATTCAATCTCATGTAATCCTGTGCAGGAGCTCACTAAGGTGTTTGCAGAAGTGCATGGCTGATTTTGACATCAGAGGACTTGGGTGGTCAACGTGAGCTCTCTGGGGGCTGCGGTGCCATCACATTTGCCATGGCATTGTGCACAAGAGTTAAGGGTTGGAATGCCTGTGTTCACATCCTGGCTCGTATCTTGCCATCTCTGTGATTGTGGACAAGATACTTAACCTCTCTGAGCCTTGGTTTTCTCATCTGCTAAAGGGGAATAATAAGAATATACTTTTCTCATGATATAGCTGTGAAGATTAGGTGAATTAATTTATATATAGTGCTTAGCACAGCAACTGGCATATACTGCTGGGTTATAATTATTACTGTTCTTTTATTGTAGTGGGTCTAATAGGCTCACAATTCTTTGTAGAGGTAAAAAGATCTCTGATCATTTACTCCATTTCTCTTTCATTGTTTTATATGTTTCCTTCCTCATTCCATATTATCCTCTTTCTTTTTTTATTTTGAGACGGAGTCTCGCTCTGTCGCCAGGCTGGAGTGCAGTGGCATGATCTTGGCTCACTGCAGCCTCTGCCTCCCGGGTTCAAGTGATTTTCCTGCCTCAGCCTCCCGAGTAGCTGGGACTACAGGCGTGTGCTACCACGCCCAGCTAATTTTTGTATTTTTTAGTAGAGACAAGGTTTCACTATGTTGGCCAGGATTGTCTTGATCTCTTGACCTTGTGATCCGCCCACCTCGGCCTCCCAAAGTGCTGAGACTGATGTTAGTCACTGCGCCTGGCCTATCCTCCTACTTTTAATCTCTCTCTTCTCTGTCTCCCCTGCCCTGCCCATTTTTTGCTGTGAAGAACCACATGCATTTCAAACATGAACTAAATTGGCATCCTGTAAGAGAAGGTCTCAAAGTATGTTATTGTATAGGGACTGACATGGAAAGTGGAGGGTCGTTGAGGGTTTTGCTTGTTTTATTTTGTTTTGAGGGATAGTTGTTAGTAGGGGCGTAAGGAAGGTAAATATGGAAAGAAAGTTATTGTTTTACTCCAGAATAAAGATAGTTTACCCTTTTTACCTTGGTTCTTGGAAATTCACATGCAAGACATGTGAATCCGTCCCCTACCCCACTTCCCCTGCAAAAGGGAACAAGACCACATGTGGAAAAGAACTTGTATTTTGATATTTCTTCTTGGAATGAAAACAAATCCTGTTGACGTTCCTGGTTACCAAGGCCAAGTGGCCCACCCTTCACAGCCTCTGAGGTTGTCGAACTTCCTCTTTGTGGCTCGGGGTGGAAATCTCACACTGTGTGCCATGAAGTTGATGTAATATATGTGAGCCCCTGAGACCTTGGTATGTAGACAGCTCTTGTGATCTCACTGTTTGCTGGTGAGCCACTAGCAGGAAACGAACTAGAGACGTGTTGGCTCCTTGACCTCACTGCAGAAAGGAGGGTAACTTTGCTCTCTAGGGCAGGGGGAACAGGAAGGAAAAGACTGGGGATGGAGTGGACAGCCCAGGGTGTGGGCCTCAAACTTAACTCTGCATCAAGATCACCTGGGGAGTTGGTTAAAATCCAAGTTCCCAGGCACAGCCCGGTTCAGATTGAGTAGAGTGGGGTTGGGCTGGAATCTCCATGTTAAGGTAATGTCTGATTCTGAAGCAGGTGGTACAGCAGCAGCACTTACAGCAACATTCAAAGACCCAAAACCGGGGACTTGAGAGTTCTGCAATAGACAGTAGCTGCAGAGGCTTTTTGTTTCAAAGCTATTAAGATGTCATACTTGGTCTTTAGAGAAAGGTGGAAGGGTAGAATCAGTTCATTGTGCCCTCAAGCCACAGGGTCAGTTCTGTGGAGCCACCACTGTCAGCTGTCTGCAGATACCCACTGAGTCTGGTACACTGAATGGGTTGATGGTGGGAAGTGGGCACTTGGTTGGGTCTGAGAATGAGAATTTCTGAGAAGAGGAGGGAGAGTCCTGGAAGGTGCTCATGGAGAGAAGAGTTATTCCATCTTCTGAGTCATCTTTGTATTATGGTGCCAGTCCCAGTGTGACCTTCATGGGAATGACCATCCTCTTGGGATCAGTATTCCACCATCATCAACACGCCCACCCATCTAGCTGCCCACACATCCCACCCACATACACCCCCACTCCCCTTTCTGTCTCTTGCTTATTTTCTCACTCCCTTCTCTTGCTCGTTTGCATGCTTTCCCTCTGTCTGTCTCTCCCGACCCCATACACATTTACACCCTCACACATTCACACCCCTACCCCATGCCCCTTGTATCCCCAACCTGTCTGTATTTACATGCCCACGGCTCTAAATTTTTTTTAAGGGGATGTCGAGGAATGATTAATGAAAAGAATCAAATGTGACTTTTAAATTGTGTTAAACACAGATAGGTTTAGCATATTCGTTGGAACTATAGCTATAAGCCAGAAGCAGAGATGATGGGCGGGTGAGAATGACCAGGCTTGGGTGCTTATGGGGCCCAGGCCTGTGCTGCTCAGGGTGTTGCTCAGCCTTTGTGGTTTTAATACCATGTTGTTGTATGATCATTAGCAGTGTTTGTGTACTCAGACAGGAGTCGGACTTTAGTTCTTGCCCAGTGGACCTCTTCCTCCTTTTTAGGCTGTCTCAGATTTTAAAGAGGATGGTTTTAACTAGCAATTCTTAACTTTTTGAGGGTTGCAGTTCTCTTTGAGAATCTGACGGACAATTTGAATTGTTTCTACAGAAAAATCCACATACATTTGAGGGAGAGGAGGAGGTGGTTTGGGGACACTCTGGGATCTGTCTTCACCCTAAATGAAGAACTCTTGCTTTAATGGGCATAGAGGGCTTTCAGCCGCTTCTCCCAAGGTCGTTTTTATGGCGCAGTCTCTTTTTCTTGTGGAGTACCATTTGTGATGGGAACTGAACAAAACCCTTTTGATATTGTGTGCATGTCTTCTGGAGGGCTTGTGCTCAGTTTTAGAGAGCAAGCAGATTTCAGTGAGTGAAATGATCTCATGCATGTAAAGCACTTAGCACCTGACATGATTAAGTATTCATTTTAAAAAAATACTGTGCACATTTAATCATAACTACCAAGATGATGACACCATAAAACTTCTCCATGTCTGAAGCAGTTTAGAAGCAGTGGACTAGATATTAGGAGACAGGCATGCTTCCAGCTTGGATGTTTTCTCCTCTTTTTTATCTTGAGTCCAGTAATTCCATTCACTTCCACAAACATTTATTGCATTTCTACTGTGAGTAAAATACTCTGTTAAGCATTTTGAGGTCTAGAAAAGAATAAGATTTCAAGGACCTGAACAACGTCTAAAGGAATCACTTAACTCCTCTATGTCCCTTACCTGTAAAATAGGATCAAGTCTTCTGTGTTTCTGCCTCTCTGAGGGAGATGGGCTGACTGATAGGAATTTGGGCCGTTCTTTCTGAGAGTAGAAGGTGGCTTAGTAAAGCCGAGTGTTGTGCCCCTCTTTGTGTTGTTAACCCTAGCAACCACTGACTCTTTTGAGTGGATGTTTAAGATTTGCCTTCACCAATCTCTCTACATGTGGCACTGGTTTCATATCCATGTCCCTCCTTTCTCTGCAGGCCGGGGGTTATCACCATGCAAGCACTGTCGGAAGAGGACCGGAGGCTCTGGATGGAAGCCATGGATGGCCGGGAACCTGTAAGTAACAATTCAGGGAAGTAGAGCAAGAATGAAGGCCCTGAGTTGTTTGTTGCTTCCCCAGTGCAGTGATTTTTGCTGCTGTTCTAAAGCCTTGGGTTCTTGAAACCAATGTACCAGAGGTGGTTTTTTATTCCTAGGTTTATGTTTGTGGATATTGATATTGCTTCTGTATAGATGTAGTTCTTGAGCTTTGGCCTCTCTGTCCTAAGGCATGGCTTCGGCATAGAATTACACCAGAACTCCCATCTTTTATCATTGACTTCTGGTTCAGCCTCCCATAGTAACTTACCTCCCCTTATAAGCAGTGGGACATTATCAGGGTGGATGGAGGGAGGTGAGCCTGGTAATATGATCCCTGCTGCCATTTCAGCGATGCTGGCCTGAGCTGGGTGATGTAATCTTGTAGTTGTTCTGCATCTTGTGACGTGTAAAATCCGTAAGAGCCCTGGAATCATTGTAGTCATCTTATCTTAGTTCCAAGGATCTCAACTCCAGTGTTCAGCAAATCTCAAGGTTGCAGAAATCATAAGAGTACAGTCTAACCATGTGCCACCAACAAAAGAGAAAAAGAATCTACAATGCCAAAGGGACAATAATTGATACTTACACAGGTACTGTCCAAAGGGAGGAAATGTGTGCAAGGAAGAAGTAGGCCATGGGCTCCATTGACTATAGAACTCTGCGTCAAGCTGGATAATGCCAGCTGATTTGTGTGTCTCTTTCTCAGCTTACCCTGGTGAGATGGTCTGGCAACATAGATTATGTACCTTTCTACTCCGCCATATTTTATACAAACATGGGACGTAGTCAACTAAGCATAAAGAAATAGCTAGTATTGTATGACATTGTATGACATTTGATAATGTAGAGCAAGATCTCTTAGTGATTTAGACACAGTTTGCTAAACTATAATTTAGCATTGTTTAATCTTAATTCTTCTCCTGGGCTAAAATATAAGATAGCTGATTATCTCTGAATACGTTGTTACCCATAGGAACCCTCAAAAGCAGATACACATTTCTACCTTTGAGGCTTTATGGGCACAATAGCTGTTTGATGTCAAAGGCCTTTGAAAGAAGCTTCCCAAGTAGGTCTTTCTTTTTGCTAGCATTATCTACCATTTGTTGAGCACATTTTTACATGTTAGGCACAGGATTGAGCACATTACATCTCTTAACCTGTTTATTTCTCTTAGCACTTAATGAAATAAGTGCTGTGATTCCATTTTATAGATGAGGAAACTGAAGCTTAGGGAGGTTGAATAACTTGCCCCAAGTAGCACAGATGGTAAATGGCTGTATTAGTAGGGTACAGGCTAGGTTGCTATAACAGAGAGACTCCGAAGTATGGTGGCTTATGTAAGATAGATAAGTGTATTTCTCTCTTAGAGCCGAGAAGGGAGGAGTCCATGCCTAGTAGGGTCATTCTGCTATCCTCAGCCCACGGCTTCCCACATTGCTCTAGTCATTGCCATTTTCCAGCCAGAAAATGAGGGTGAAAGCATTTCGAAGGACCCAGAAGATGCACACGTCACTTCCATTGGCTCAAACATAATGGTACAGCCACATCTACCTGCAAAGTAGGCTGCGAAACCTAGGCTGTACATAGGCAGTCATGGGCCCTGCCAGGACCCCGGACATGTTATTACTTCAAAGAAGAAGAGGAGAAAGGATACTGTGAATAGTTGGGAGTCTCCATCCTAGTGGCAAAGCTAGAATTTGACCCATGTCTAATCTTAGACATATTTGGTTTTCATCTTTAATGGAGATAAAATTTCAAATTGCCTTCTAAGAATTCTCAGTTCATTTTTACAGTACTTTCACTCACTCCCTTGAATGATTCTTCAACTCATAGGGGAGGAAATGCCCAGGAAGAACAATCCTGTATGGCATTCTATTCTTGGTATGGGCAAAAAAAGCCAAATTACGACAAAAAAACCCGAACCCACTGCTATCTCTCCCTCTGCCCCCGATAAGCCGGAGTTCCAAAACTGCCTCACCAATTAATTCCATTTTAAGCCTCCCCATCCTCTCTCCCCACCACTTAGTTGTTTGTTCTCTGTCTGTGTATAATTGGTCTTCTTACTAACCACTTCAGTTTTCCTGTAGATTAACATCTGGCCTCTGCAGATGGAAAGTGTGCTGTTGAAAGAAACATCTTCTTGCTCCAGAATGTACAAATTAAAACAAGTTTAAACACAAAATAATTTTGTTTCTAAACATGATATAAAATTGTTTCCTCACAGGAGCATATAGCTTGCACTGAAAACCACACTTCTGTGTGCTTTTTAGTTTCCTAAAGAGAGAGATAAATATAGACAAATGATGTCTGTTTAATTGACAGTAATACTAGGCTTAATTTTGTCTCCCATTGCTGAAAGCCTCTAGGGGACATTACTAGAGATATATGTCCAGTAGACAATTAGCAGCTCCAGCTTTAATCACCATCTCCCTAATTAGTTAAATCTGTCCCCGTGGGAGCTTTGGATTTCTCTAGTTAGCTCTTTCTGTAGTCGGTGTTAGTGTCGTTGCCTTATTTCAGGGAGATGTTATAGTGGCAAGTATCTTCTGTTTTATACTTCTATCTCAGTTGTTCTTTGATGGATTATTTGGTGTTGGTGGATTTTTTTTTTTTTTTGGAGGGGGTTAATTTTAGTTTCTGTTCTTTTTGTTCTTTCATTGTCCAATAATACCTTAGGATGGTTGGTTGAAAAACAAAGAAAAGCTGAATGAGTCCCAAATCAGTTGATTTTGCAACATTTCATTTTTAAATGTTAAATTTAGTTTTAGCATTAAATCATACTTTTTTAATACACAGTCATATCCTAGTCTAAAGAAATGTTGAATGTCTTTATGGTGTTGATGGACATATAATGGAGGAAGAAATTAGAATTGTCTTCCTACAATAAGCATTATGGATTTTATCTATGTAGTAAATTTGAATTATTTTAATTCAAATGTAGGAAACTCAATTCAAACTTGAGGAAAAGCTGGATTTATTGGGTTACATAACTGAAAAATACTGGAGTCTAATAGTCTGTGGCTCATCCGAATCTGGGAACTTACATAATATTTGGAGTTGGTTTCCTCTTTTGTATTGGCTTCATTTTCCAACATGTTCTTTTCATAGAGTGGTGAGATGCTTCCTTACTATTCATTCCAAGCTTACGTCTTATTATTAAAAACATGGGTCAGTAACCTTTATCTGTAATGGGCCAGATAGTATTTTAGGCTTTGTGGGCCATGTGGTCACGGTTGCAGCTACTAACTTTGCTGCTGTGGCTAAAAAGCTGCCATGGACAATATGTAAATGAATAGGTATAGCCTTGTTTCAATAAAACTTTATTTACAAAAACAGATGGCTGGCTTGATTTGGGTCATGGCCCATACATAGTTTGTTGATCCCTGATCTGTAAGTCTAGTGGAAAGAGAGCTTTTTGTAATCATTCCAAAAAAGTTCTTTATTTGGATTTTATTGGACTAACTACTTGGTCTAGAGGCTAGGATGGATGAATTGACCAGAACTTACTCATGTGCCCATTGCACTGGAGCTGTATAAATGATGGCGGAAGGTCATCTTCCTCTGAGAGAAAAAGCATTGTTGTATGAGGGAAGGAGGTAGACACTAGTCAAGAAAAGCAGCACAGTTTCTACTTACTCTCAGATATATGTTCCTTTACATTTTATGTTCAGAAAACTTCCTCTCTGATACTTGGCCAAAGGTGGAAACACCAAGTTTACCACTAACATCATAATTAGGGTAAAAGACTGAATGCTTTCCCCCTAAGACTAGGAACAAGTTGAGGGTGTTTGCTGTCAACACTCTTACTCAGCAGAGGACTGGAAGTCCTAGTCAGTGCAGTAGGGCAAGAAAGTAATATAACAGGCATACAGAGTGGAAAGAAAGGTATACAACTGCCCCCACTTTCAGATGACACAATTGTCTATGTAGAAAATCCTGAGGAACACACACACACACACACACACACGCACACACACACACACACACACCCCCCTTCTATGATTAGTAGGTGAGTTCAGCAAGGTCACAGGATACAAGATAGACATATACACAAAATCAATCATATTTCTGTAGATTAGCCATAATCATATGGTGATCAAAGTCAAAAGCGTAACACCATTGATAGTCAGTCTCCCCAAAAATGAAGTGACTAGGTATAAATCTAATTAAGCATGTAGAGGGCCTGTGTGTTGGAAATTACAAACTGCTGCTGAAAGAAACTAAAGAGGATCTAAGTAAATGGAGAGACATTAATGGGTTGGAAAAATCAACATAGTAAAGATGTCAGTTCTCCCCAAAATTATTATAGGTTTAATGCAATTCCTATTAGAATCACAGCAAGATTTCTTATAGATACAGACAAGCTTGTTCTAAAATTTATATATAAAGGCACAGAAACCAAAATAGATAAAACAATTTTAAAAAAGAAGAATGAATTGGAAGTAGTCTCTCTACCCTATTTTAAGACTTTCTTTTTCATGACAGTAATCAAGACTGTGGTATTGACAGAGGGATAGACACGTAGATCAATGGAACAGAATAAAGAACCCAGAAATAGACTCACACAAATATGCCCAATTGATTTTTGACAGAGGTGCAAAAGCAGTTCAATGGAGGAAGGATAGTTTTTTTGAGAAATGGTGCTTTTTAAAACTAAACATCCATAGGCAAAAAAGAAAAAAAAAAAAAAAAAAAAAAAGGCCTTGACTTAAACCTCTTATCTTATACAAAATTTAATTCAGAATGGATGATAGATTTAAATGTAAAATGTAACACTTTAAAACTTTTAGAAGAATGTGTGGAATCTAGGACTAGATGAAGAGTTTTTAGATGCAATGCCGAAAGCATACACAACCCATAAAATAAAAAATGGCTAAAATTTTCTTCATCAAAATTAAAAGCTTTTGCTTTGTGTGTGAAAGACCCTGTTAAGAGGATGAAAAGGCAGTCTACAGAATGGTAGAAAATATTTGCAAAAACATATATCTGATAAGGGACTTATTTACATCTAGTTCTTTTTAGATCTGGGATTAAATAAATAAATAAATAAATAAAAACTCTCAAAACTTAACAGCTAAAGAGAAACAGTCCAATTAGAAAAAGGGCAAAAGACACAAGGAGACATTTTACCAAAAAGAATATGGCGAATAAACACAGGAAAAGATGTTCAACATCATTAGCCATTAGGGAAATGCAATCTAAAACCACTATGAACTATCACCTTCCAGAATGACTAAAATTAAAAGTAGTGAAAATACTGAATGCTGGCAAGGATGCAGAGAAACTAGATCTTCTGTACATTGCTGGTGGGAATGTAAAATGAAACAGCCATGCCGGCAAGTCACTTGGCAGTTTCTAAAACTAAAAATTGCTGTTACTCTATGACACAGCAATTGCTCTGGGGCATTTAATCCAGAGAAATGAAAACTGTTCGCACAAAAACCTGTATGCATAAACCTCCTTCATAGCAGCTTTATTCATAATAGCTTGAAACTGGAAATACTACAGATGTCCTTTAATGGGTGAATGGTTAAACAAACTAGTATATCCATGCAATAGAATACTGTTTGGCAATGGAAAGAAATGAACTATCGGTACACAACAACCGGGTGCATCTTAGGAGCATTATGCTAAATGAAAAAGACCAGTCTCAAAAAAAAAAATACTTTAATTTTGTAACATTTTTGAAGTGACAGTTTTAGAAATGGAGAATGGAATAGTGATTTCCAGGGTATATGGACATTGGAAGTAGGAAGCAACTATAAAGTGGGTAGCACAAGCAAGTCCTTGGTGGTGATGGAATAGTTCTGTGTTTTGATCTTGGTGGTTAGTTATATGAAACCATATTAAAGTAGTTATGAGAAACTACAGCAAAGTATATGTGTATACTTCTGTACAATCCTACATACACACAGGTGAACTCATGTCAAAACTGATGGAGTTTGAACAAAGTGTATAGTCTAGTTAACAATATTGTGCTAGTGACAGTTTTCTGTTTTTGATGCTATGTTATAGTTTTAAAAGATAGTATCATTGGATTATGGGGGGAAGTAGGGCGAAAGATTCACAGGACACTACCATTTTTATAATAGTATGAAATTATAACTTTAAAAAACAACAAAGTTAGCTAGTCAGATAGTCAGATAAAGCTTTGAAATGATTCTGCTGGATTTTTTCACTTTCTGTTAAATCTGGGTTGGCAAACAATAGGGTCACTGTTGCAACTACATAAGCTTTTGTTTTACTTTTGTGTGGCCATTGTCTAAGGCTTGGGAACAGATGACTTTTCATATTAAATTGGACATGGAAACCTTAGTTCAAACTGCATAAATACCACAGCTCAGGAAAATTTTAGAGACAGCAGATTTTCTTTGGCGAGTTTCCAATAACTAAAGTTGTCTCTCCTTTTCTCGTTGCATATTGCTGGTAAGCATGTTTGCTAAAAGAAAGTAGAATAGAATTACTACCAGCCCATCATCATTGCCAACATATGCACACCCAACTCGAAGTATTTAATATCCCTCTGCTATGGAAAAGATGGCTCAGGAAGCCAGGGAGACTCAGGGTGATCCACAGCTTCAGGGCTTGCATAGCCTCTTAAAACTGCATTTCCATATATCCCCTTAGCTGTGATTAGTGGTGTCTTTCTGGAACTGCTTATATCACCTCCTTATTTTAGATGTATTAGTCCTCCTTCACATTTCAAGGATTCTTTAGTTAAATTAAATATTTCTCCACTTTGAGCTGGTACTTGAATCTCTTTTGACAGCCACAAGTTATGAAGTTTGGCAGATGCTAGAATTAGGTGGAATTAGATTAAGAAGGTAAGAAACAGATACTTTAACGTCAACAATTGTGTGTAAGTCTGTGTATTAGGAAATCACCACTCTTGTAGGTCAAAAATAGCCAGATATTGGCAATTTCTTATGGCTCAATCTCATAGCTGTGGAGCAGGAAGAAGCAAGCCCACACGTAAGTCAATATCATACCCTTATTTATGGAAGAGGGAACACTGCCTAAAAAAGGCTGGTAATTGGTTGATCTCGGATAGATAATTGAGATCTGTTAGCTTCCAGTTCTGTGCTGTTTTTGCTGCAACACACAAAAAATTGTTGCTGAATTATTAGGAAGTCACAGTTGAATGGTATCCACCTTTACTTTCTAAGTAGAGTTACTCTGCTGTGGCTACAGCAATGGACGAAGGGAAAAGAAGGAAGAGGCTAAGGAAAAACCACTCCTCTAGTAAAAGACAATGTTACTTCCTTCTGCTCACCTCCATTTTAAAGATATCTTCTGTTTTTGTCTTTGTGGATTTTGGGGCTGAACAAAATGTGTCTTCTCTCACCTTTCTCTACCGTGCCCAAGCTCTAACCCCCTAGTGCTTCTAGAACTCCTGGAATAAATGGGCAATTGTATTGCATATGTTCTGCATCTAATATCTGAAAGAGTAAGCTGTGGAAAGTATTTAAAGGAAAAAGTAACATTGATTACTGTTAAGATGAGATCTCAGGATTAGAAGCAGAATGTTATGGTGGTTGAGAATGTGCACTCACACAGCCCAAGTTTAAATCCTACACCACTGCTTATTGGCACTCTCAAATTGGAAAATGACAGTCTCTCTGAGCAGGTTTCCTCACCTGCAAATTGTGATAATAATAGCCCTTACCTCATAAGAGTGCTTTGTAAGGATCAACATATATGTAAATACCTGTACATGGCAAAGTGATCATTTAAAGCTAGTTCTTACTATTATCTTTTTGGAGAGGAAGATGGATATTGGGATACCTGGGTTCTATTTCTAGCTCTGTTTTTAAATTACTTGATTCACTTAGACAGCTCAAGTCACCTTGTTCCAGTTAACCAGAGTGCAGGGCAGGGACTGCTTTCAATAGTATGCAAAATGTGATTTCATTTAGCAGTCAGTGTGAACTTTCAGGATATGACTGGAGGAGCAGGACGTAATCTTTAGCCTCCTTTGCTATGATGCATCCCAGGCCTGGCAGTTCATAATCCTGCTGTATGCTAACCTCAGCTCACCAGTCTGTGGCTGATACTTGCGTTTTTCTTTCTTTGTTAAAATAAGTGATTGAAAGAGTATGGATAGTTAAGAAGGTATGGGGTGAGCTTGCTAGGCTCTAGTGTGACGATGCAGGCCTCACTCCTTTCTGAGCTTTCTTTTTATTTATTTAATTCTTTTTAACTTTTAGGTTCAGGGGTACGTGTGCAGGTTTGTTATGCAGGTAAACTTGTGTCACGGGATTTTGTTGTACAGATTATTTGTCGCCCAGGTACTAAGCCTAGTACCCAATAATTACTTCTCCTGATCCTCTCCCTCCTCCCGCCCTCCACTCTCAAGTAGGCTCCAGTGTGTCCATGTGTTCTCATTTAGCTCCCACTTATAAGTGAGAACACGGGGTATCTGGTTTTCTGTTCCTGTGTTAGTTTGCTAAGGATAGTGTCCTCTAGCTCCATCTGTGTTCCCACAAGGGGCATGATCTTATGCTTTTTTATGGCTGCATAGTATTCCGTGGTATATATTTACCACATTTTCTTTATCCAGCCTACCATTGATGGGCATTTAGGTTGATTCCATGCCTTTGCTATTGTGAACAGTGCTACAATGAACATATGCATGCATATGTCTTTATGGTAAAAGAATTTGACCAGGCACGGTGGCTCATGCCTGTAATCCCAGCACTTTGGGAGGCTGAGGCAGGCAGATCATGAGGTCAGGAGATCGAGACCATCCTGGCTAACACGGTGAAACCTGGTCTCTGCTAAAGATACAAAAATTAGCTGGGTATGGTGGCGGGTGCCTGTAGTCCCAGCTACTCGGGAGGCTGAGGCAGGAGAATGGCATGAACCCAGGAGACAGAGCTTGCAGTGAGCCGAGATTGTGCCACTGCACTCCAGCCTGGGCGACTAAGTGAGACTCCATCTCAAAAAAAAAAAAAAAAAAAAAAAAAAAAATTTATATTCCATTGGGTATATACCCAATGGGATTGGTAGGTTGAATGGTAGTTCTGTTTTAAGTTCTTTGAGGAATCGCATTACTGCTTTCCACAATGGTTGAACTAATTTACACTCCCATCTGCAGTGTAAATTGTGTTCTCTTTTCTCCACAACCTCACCAGCATCTGTTATTTTTTCACTTTTTAGTAATAGCCATTCTGACTGGTATGAGATAGTATCTCATTGTAGTTTTGATTTGTATTTCTCCAATGATCAGTGATATTGTGAACTTTCTTTTTAATATAACGTACTATGAATGGGTGAAGAGTCTGAAAGTGAAATCCCCAGTGTGGTTTCTGTTTCCCCGTCTCCCATGCTCACCCACCCCCGATGGCTAGGAAATTACGTTATACCCCTCATATTATTTCGTTTGCGTGTCTTTTCCTTTAACGGGATCGAGAAGCCTGTTGCAAGCTTCATTTTTGTGCCATGTAAGTGCTTTTATTTAGGTGGACTTCATAATAGGTGCATATGATATCACATCAGTGCGCTGAAGTCTTACATTTAATAATATTCACTTATGTCCTTGTTCTCTTTGGTTAGATTATTCAGAAGAACAATTTCTCATGAAAATTAGGAAATATTTAATTAACCAACCTGAGTTACAAGGTTGGAGAAAAGAGAAAGAGGTCAGTTAAAATTGTTTTATGTTAGAGAGTTGATGAAATTTTCTAAGAAATGGAAATTTTGATAGCCAGAGAATTTTTGCTTGAACCTTATGACTTATATATGTTGGTGGCACTTACTCAGGTCTTAGACATTCTTCTTTCAACATTGAGCAAATATATTTAGATTGTCCAGCAATCACTCTGATGGGTAGTAAAGATACTAAGATGAGGATGGGTCACATTAATAGAAATTTCTTTTTTTTCTTTTTTTTTTTTTTTTTTCTGTACTTTCCCCATTGCCTAGCACAGTGGCTGGCAGAGTAAACATTCAGCAAGTATTTGTTAAACAACTAGAGTCAAAACTAAAGGGAAGGGTGGAGGATGACCAAAATTGTTTCTTAGGGAGTTGAGTTGCCTTTGTTATCTGAGACCTGAATTCCTTGATTTTATGGTTCATCTTGACACATATTTACCTACTTGTACCAGAATTTAGCTCAGAGATTACATTTTTTGTGCCATGGATACATTTGGCAATCAGGTAAAGCCTTTAGATACTTTCTCAGAATAATGCTTTTACATGTATAAAATAAAATACATGGTTACAAAGGAAAAAATTATATAGAAATATAGTTATCAAAGTATTAAAACATTTATGATACAATAAACATGAAATAAGATATCTGGGCAGGTGTGATAACTTCTATAAGTGATATTTTGGGCTGTCTGCCTATACAGTAATGCTACATGGATTTCTACTGGTGACAAAGTCACAGGTACTACTGTGGTGTGTTGCCTGCATTCATATTTGAAGGAAACAATAAATTTAGAAGTTAATGAAAATAAAAAATTTTTTTGTTCCCACTCTGAGTTCATGGACTCCCTGTATCCTCTCTCTAGACCTCACTTCTTCATTCTTTGCAAATATATTTAGAGACTTTTCCTATGAAGTGCTTAACTCAGTCAGGCATTATACATTGATTAGTGGGACTATTTGATTAATGTCTGTCTGCCTGCTGGATTGTGATTGTGGTGGGTTTTTGTTGTTGTTGTTGTTGTTGTTGTTTTGGAGACAGAGTCTCACTCTGTTGCCGGTGCTGGAGTACAGTGGTAGGGTCTCAGCTCACTACAACCTCTGCCTCCCAGGTTCAAGCAATTTTCCTGCCTCAGCCTCTGAGTAGCTGGTATTACAGGCATGTGCCATCACACCTGGCTAATCTTCTTTTGTATTTTTAGGAGAGACGAGGTTTCAACATGTTGGCCAGGCTGGTCTCAAACTCCTGGCCTCAAGTGATCCACCTGCCTCATCCTCCCAAAGTTCTGGGATTGCAGGCGTGAGCCACTGCGCCTGTCCTGGATTGTGATCTTGAAGTGATAAGAACATGTGCGTTGATTTTTTGTCTTTGTGGCTTTGGCGCATAGTGTCTGGCCCAGCGTAGGTGTTCACTAAATATTTGTCAAATCATTAGATAAACCTAAGGAATATTAAAGTATGGTTGGCTTGTCATGACTTCCTATCTGCGACTGGTTCCTGAAGATTCCCTGCTGTCTTAATCCATTCAGGCTGCTATCACAAAATACTATAAATTGGGTAGTATAGAAATACATATTTATTTCTTACATTTTTGGAATCTGGGAAATCCAAAATCAAGGCACCATCAGATTTGGTGTGTAGTTAGGGCCTATTTTCTGATTTATAGATGGCACCTTTTATCTGTGTCCTCAGACAGTAGAGGGGCAGGGCAGCTCTCTGGAGCTTCTTTTATGAGGGCACCCATCCTATTCATGAGGGCTCCGCTGTCATGACATAATCACCCCCTAAGGCCCTACTTTCTGTTACTATCACATTAATGATTAGGTTTGCAATACATGAATTTTTTTGGGGGGGAGGCACACACATTTAGACCATAATGCCCACCTACCTTTAAGGATGTTCAGAAATCCGCTGTTCATTATTCTCACTTCTTTATTAATTTATTGGTTCTAAATATAGCACAAAAGCCCCTTTGATTGTCTTTAGCATTTTTTGCAAGCCTCAGATCATTGTTGATTTTATCTTCGTACCACTACCTTTATAGGCTTGAGCACCTCTTATTTTAATTTTGATTACATGTACTTCTTTAATCTTTTGCCATTATTTTTGTCTATATTAACTTAACCTTTGGGGAATAGGATTAGTTGTGAGACTTTTTGAACCTTCTTAATTTGCCTGAATTTTTCGTAGTGCACGTTAATTTTGTTATTAAATAAAAATCCTACTGGTGGGGGTCCCTGTGAGTCTCATTTATTCTTTGGCCATCTAAAGAATGACTTTTTCTTTGTCATTGGCATTAGTTGCAATTATGTAGTCTTGCCTGGGTTTGTAGAGCCTCCTATCCTCAGCTCTAATGTGAGGGAGAAGTCCCTCTCTAGAGTTAAAAGTGTAGTGTGATTCCCTCCAGAGCTTCTCCTGTGTGTTTACTCCTGTACCTGCACATCTAGAAATAAACCCTTCTGTTGTGTAGCATTTTTGACATAATAATAGCTTTAGTAATAGATTATTAGACCCTTAGTCTTTTACATTTAGGTTGTTTTCAGCTTTTGATGACATCATTATGAACAATGGCTTGGAAATCCTTGTATGAACTTCACTGTTTACTATTTTGAACATTTTTCTAGGATACGTATCAAGTGGAATTACTAGGTTGAATGGTATGCACATTTAATATTCCAGTAGATATTGCCAAGAGATAGCCCCACAAAAAAGCACCAAATTGTGCTCCTTCCAGTCACTTATGAGGGTGCCCATTTTCTCCACACCTTTGCCACTTCTGCATTTGATGAGCCTGTATGTGTATGTATATGTGTGTGTATCAACCTGAGAGTGGAAAATTGTATCTTGTTTTCATTTGTATTTCTCAGATTACTAATGAGATTGACAATCTTTTCTCATGTTTATTGGCCGTTTATATTTATCCTTTTTTATACAAAATGTATGTAAGGTACTTAGAACAGTGTCTGGCACATGATTCATGTCATGCAAAGTAGTAGTATTCCTTGTTTGAGTTTCTGGCCTTGGGATTATACCCATTGTTTTACTCAGTTCTGCTTCCAAAAGCCCAAGGTACAAACCTAATTTTCTCTTGTGTTCTTTCCTTAACGGATTAGGATTCTCCTGCTTTATCCTGGCTGGTGTATCCTATTTTCTAGCAGCACCCCCCCCCCCCGCCCCCGCCACAACATTGCTCAGATTTGGAGCAGTGAGTAACAGAGGGTGTGGCAGCCAAATATGCACTCCTTACCTCTCACCTGTGCTGTTCTTATTCACCAGGCTGTGTGATCCGACAGGGAACCCACGGATCCTCTGCGTCTCTCTGACAACAGCCAGTAACTTGTTGTATTTCCCCCAGTGCTACCAAGTCCTTTCTAACTCCCGAGTAGAAAAGTACCCCATCCCATCTCAAGGAGCCACAGGAGCTGCCATGTCTAACCAATGCAAGAGTTCTCAGCTTAGAAAAGCTCCCTGAGGGGTATGGGTCTCTGCCTGGCTGACGTGTGTGCTCTTTCAGCCTTTCTACCTGTGCTTCTATCTCAGAGAAGAGATGGAAGATGCCTGCCACTCTCTATACCTATTCTATTCTAAAGGGCAGTCTCTGTTCTGCCTGCTCTCCTTTTGTTAACGCTACACACAATTTTATATTTTCTGGAATTTCCTTCCTCCATTTTTGTGGCCTGGGTTAACTACTGCCCAGTCTCCTCTGAGGAGGTTGATGTGAGGGAGGCCGCAACGTTGAAGGTTTCTATCGCCAGCTGGTTGCTCATTTGATTCAGAATTAAGGCCAAATTAAGAGTTCTCTATTTTGTTTCCTCCATCTGGAAGATGATATTTTGGCAAGTCAAGAATTTATCAGAGGCTTGGTTGTATGTGTGTGTTTGCATTAGCTCATTAAAAGTTTTTTTTAAACTTTTTATTTTGAAACAATTTCTGACATAAAAATGTTACAAAAATATTACAAAGAATTCCAGAATACTTTCCACCCAGATAACCTAAATGTTAGTGTCTTACATAACACAGTACAATGATCAGACCTGGAAATTAACACTGATACAATATTTTTATCTGTTTTACAAATCTTAAATTTTGCCAGTTATCTCACTAATATATATATTTTTCTGGTCCAGTGTCTTTTATCCAGGGTCACACATTGCAATTAGTTGTCACATCTCCTTAGTCTCATTTAACCTGGAACAGTTAGAGGCTTGGCTTTTTAAAGGAACATCACCACCAGCTGATGTCCAGATAGTTGAACATCAGGACAGCATCCTCTCTCTGTTCCCATCTTGCAGTGTATCTGGGGACTGTTGTCACTATCCTCCCTTCATCTAGGTAATAATTCATACATTTCCATAATCAAACCACTTACATTTCTCTCTCTGCATCTTCTAAAGCCTCTCTGACGTATATTCAATCTCAGGTTTGTAGATTTCCTTATAATACATCTATTGCTTTTGAACATTGTGTCTTCTACCCTATCTACTCACATCATATATTCTTCCTTATACAGTTTGTTATCTATATTGTAGTTGTTGGTTTAAAGACATTTGAGGCCATAATATGATCTTACTAGACATTCTGAGGTGTGACCTCTCACCTCCAGCAACAGCACCAGTTACATTGACCCTCTCTCAGATATTGGGCAGTGATTCGTGGGAGTGGAGATTATGGTTGGATTAGCTTCAACTTTTTTTTTTCTTTGTGGGAAACGCGGTTTGCAAAAGAAAGTTCTTATAAAAGTGACTTTGTTCATTTGAAGAATGATGGAGCTGGCTTTTCTGTCAATTTCTGCAGCTTTTTCTTATTCTTTAAAAACCAGAAAGTGGTAATATTTGTTAGTGATCAAATCAAAGATGATATTTAAAAACACATGTTGACAGGAGGACCTAGAGGCGTTATGAGTATTAGAAAGTCTGCAAATTAGGTTGTTTGCTTTGTGGTGAGGTGTGAAACAAGATACGCATTTTTGAAAATGTATCTTTGGATATGCTGAACTGGGCTCAAATGTGGTCAAATTGAGACAGCTTATGATGCCAGTTTTACTGCATTCTTTTTAGTTGTGTTCCCCAAAATCCTGCCCCATGACCTTTACCAGAACAAGTAAACATATCCTAAAAACAAAGTTATTTTCTAGTATGGTTTTAAAAGTCTTCATTTTTGGTTATTTGGAAAATAGTGCAAACGTGCGGTCTAGTGGTTATGGCCAAAGGCAGAGCAGAGGGAGTGCGGCCTTTGCCAGCCCCAGCCAGCTGCCATTGCTCCCACGCTCTGTGTGGTCTTGACCCAATGCCCAGAAAAGCAAGGTTCCCCACTTTCTACCTCTTTATTTTTAAAAGTTAAAAAAAAAAGAGAGAGAGACAGATGGGGTGGAGGGTGAGACCTCTCAGGTTAGAAATATGTCCTCTTAATTGCTAGTTAGTTTTCACTATAAATCTAAAGAGAGCTTTATCTCAGCCAAACTAAGGAAATCATCAACATTCTTGGGGTAAACTGATGTGGACTTTTTGTTTGTTCATTTGGAGAGGGGGAGGGAGGGATGGTGGTGCTGCTGCCTAGCATTGAGATATACTGGAGTACTTCTTAACTTAATCTCTTCTTATTACTAGTTTGCTGAGATGAATGTCATCTTTCTCCTACAGTAGTTGTTGGCTATGCAAGGCATTTTGGATGGATACCAATACCCTTCTTTGGTAATTTCTCTACCTAGTTCTTACCTCTGTGTGTTGTCATGCCAGGGAGATGTTGACCTGCTGAGGGCAGGGATTGATCCTGTCTGTTATAACCTTAAAATTATCTATTAGGGTGCTTAGTAGAGTGCTGTGAAACACCATAAGCACCTATTACTCACTGAATTAACTTGGAGGCAATAAATTGAGTGGTTTTCTGTTAACTAGTCTGTACTCAAGTTGATTTGTTGAATGTCTTGGGTTTTATTCATTATTGGGCCACTCTGAATAGAAATCCATGAAGGTGAGGAGCTTGACTTTCTTGTTCTTCACTATGATCCCAGAACCTAGAACAGCCCCTGGCCAAGATCATTGAGTATATTGATTGAGAATCCATGTTCAATAAATATTTATTGTTAAACTAGGTGCAGTGGTGTGCGCCTGGAATCCCAGCTACTTGGGAGCGTGAAGGGGGTGGGTCACTTGAGCCCAGGAGTTTGAGGCTGTAATGTGTTGTGATTGTACCTGTGAATGGCCACTGCACTCCAGCCTGGGCAACATAATCATACCTTGTGTCTTAAACAAAAATTTTTTTTGAATGAATGGATTTAAAAAAGAGAGAACCCAAGAGCATATTTCTCTTTTTAGATGCGGGCTTTGAGCTTAGTACCTTCACTTTCATGCAATTCAGGATGCCTTCTCCTTTTCTTAGTAATTTTTAGTATATGGCAGAAACCATACACTAAATGCCACACCAGAGAAAGTCTCAGGTCAGAAGGCTTATTAGAGCTCAAGGATCAGGAATTGGTTGAGAAGTTTGTAATACTGTCTGTAGCACCAGCAGTAAAATTAGGATGAGTGTGCATGTGTGTATATATGAATATGTGTGCGTATATGAATATGTGTATATATGACTATACATACTTGTGTGTATTAAATATATATATATATTTTAATTTCTTGCCATCTGCTGGCTTTCTTTGAATTTATGAAAAATATATCATTGTGCCCAGAGCTCTGGTTCCTGGCGGTTGTGTTGCCATGTTGTAAAAGCAAGTGTGACCACCAGTGTCCCTGTGGCCATGCTGAAGAAGCTACATATTGATAGTTAACAATTGATTTTAGTCAGCCTTCCATTTCCTGAGACAGTTCCTATACTTTCCTTAGCTCTTTTTTTTTTTTTTAAGAATGTTAAAAGCAGAGGTTAGAAGGGGATTTAAAGCAAGAAAACAAAATAATAATACTTTAAAAATCTTAGGACTTAAAATTGGAGGGAAACATGATTCTGAAATTCAGGCCAGTTTCATTAATTTTGTGTCCATATGGTAAGAGTACATTAAACAGGTCGGGTGTGGTGACTCATGCCTATAATCATAGCACTATGGGAGGCCTAGGCGGATGGATCACCTGAGGTCAGGAGTTTGAGACCCACCTGGACAACATGGTGAAATCCCGTCTCTACTAAAAATACAAAAATTAGCCAGGCATGGTGGTGGGTGCCTGTAATCCTAGCTACTTGGGAGACTGAGGCAGGAGAATTGCTTGAACCTGGGGGACGGAGGTTGCAGTGAGCCAAGACTGCAGCACTTCACTCCAGCCTGGGTGAAAGAGCGAGACTCCGTCACAAAAAAAAACAAAACAAAACAAACAAAAAAACCATTGAAAAAAGCACAGAAATGTCCTGCTGAAGTTTTATAGTTGAATTTCCAGAGAGAGAGAGTTGAGAATAGTAGCGAGCACTACTGTCCAGTTTTTGTTGCAAAGGATTCAGAGGCCAAGTGATGAGTATGTTCCTCTCTATGAACAGGCTCAGCACCCGAGCCATATCACTTACCAGTTCCAGTAAGCCTTCAGTTTTGCCACTGTCATCTCTCTAACCCTAAAATGCAATCATTATGAGTATTGTCCTTTTGCTATTCTTTGGTTGGGGCCAATATTAGTGCATCAGAATCAGTGTTTGGAAGTTCAGATCAATTTTACCCAGAAGGTAGGCTGTTTCCTTGGATAATAGGTATCAGTCAGTATTTTTTCTTTGGCTCAAGACTTTTCAGTACAATGTTCTAAACTCCAGCTACCATGTAGTTGACTTTGTCTATTTATTCATCAGAATCAAAGGAGGGTTGGTACAAGCAGAGGGAATAGACACAAAGAGCGAGCATGAGGGGCAGAGTGGGAGGTAGGTAGCTGGAATGTGAATGAGCAAACTGATTTGGTGAGCAGGGCTTCTCACTCTAGGATCCATGGATCAATATGGACAGGGGCATAGTGGTCATGTCTGTGAACCCTCTGCAGTGGCATACAGGGTGTTGGAATATGGACAAACTAAGGAGAAAAGTTCATAGCATTTATTAATTTGTCAAAGGGCCCTGTGGCCTACTGCCAATAAATGAAAACTGTGGACCAGGTCATTTCATGAGAATAAGTATTTGGAGGAGGTTGCTCTGTTCTTAATATCCAGAAAAGTAATGGCACATTGTCTCTCCTGAGCCCACTTGTGAGCTGAAGAGGGCTTTGGAAGGTCTCACAGCTGAGTGCATCTTTCTGATGTCTGCCTGCATTTTGATCTTGCCCAGAGATAAAATACAACCTTGTTTCTTTCACAGATGAGTTTATAGAGAGAACAAACTTTTAGGTATGGGTAGGGTGTGCGTGTCTGTGTGTGTAGTGGAGGAGTGAATGGGGAGGGGCAGGACAGGCAGAAAGCTGGAGGCGGAGAGAGAGGGAACCCACATGCATTTGAGAGATGTCTTCAGTCTCACCATGGGGTTTCCATGTTGGATTAAAACTGATCGTATTTACTTCATTTTGATTAGCGTATGTACTTTCCTTTTTGTGACTGCAACAATTAACAGTTAAACTAGTGGTGGGATTTTTTTTTTTTTTTTAAGTTTTTGGGATAGGTTCTAAAAGTTTTACTTGCAAGAAAGAGAAGTAGTATCAACGCTGCATGTTCTTTTTCCTAAACAACTCTATTCATTTCTTTTTCTATTCCTGGTTCATACAAGAAATCCTTAAGGTGATCCTTTTTTTGCTGCATTTATTTTTTGTTTGGTTCCACTATTGTTATCAGAATGCCACATTTCCTACAGTGACACCCAATTTGAGTTATTGACCCAGGAAGTCAACCTCAAGGTTATAAGAAGTTCTGTGCATCTGCCCTTGTTTTAAACTTATCTCAGGCTGAATTATGATGGAGACCTATTTAGATTAGAGAGGGCCCCTCCCAAGTAAATGCAGAACACAAAGATGACTATATGAGTTATAGAAATAAAGAAAACTGTTCAGGAATGTGGAATGGGTCCCATGGAAGGCTAGCATGTGTCAGGAGAGCCCATCTTACTTGCAAACCAAGTTACTCCTGTGGTGTGTTTCTTGTGAAGTAGATTCTAGGTTGGTAGATCTTTGAGAAGTGGGAATAAGACCTTTCCCTTTCCCTTTCCCTTCCCCTTCCTCTTCCTCTTTCCCTTTCCCTTTCCCTTCCTCTTTCTCTTTCCCTTCCTCTTTCCCTTTCCCTTTCTCTTTCCCTTTCCCTTCCCCTTCCTCTTCCCCTTCCCCTTCCCCCTCCCCTTCCCCTTCGCTTTCAGAGACAGAGTCTCACTTTGTAGCCCAGGCTGGAGTTCAGTGGTGCGATCTCAGCTCACTGCAACCTCCACCTCCCAGGTTCAAGTGATTCTCCTGCTTCAGCCTCCTGAGCAGCTGAGATTACAGGCATGCACCACCACGCCCAGCAAATTTTTGTGTTTTTAGTAGAGACAGGGTTTCACCATGTTGGCCAGGCTGATCTCCAACTTCTGACCTCAAGTGATCCACCCGCCTCGACCTCCCAAAGTGCTGGGATTACAGGCATGAGCCACCACACCCGGCCAGACTTTTTCTTAAAATGGTAGTTGTTTTAGGGACCTTTAAGGA
Source organism: Pongo abelii (assembly GCF_028885655.2). Lineage (NCBI taxonomy): Eukaryota > Metazoa > Chordata > Mammalia > Primates > Hominidae > Pongo > Pongo abelii. The sequence continues at coordinate 151,320,248 of NC_071989.2, forward strand.
AGGCTGGAAATGTAAAAAGAGAAAGAGGAAGCACCAATATTTATTGCTTATTTAGGCCCTGGTGTCTCTGTGTATTATTTGGAGTAGCAGAAGGAGGATCAGTTTGGGATTTGGGCTGGGATCTAATCTAGTCAGACTTTAGGCCAGTTAGCTAACTTTCAGGGCTTGATTACTGTCAGGGTGCTAGTATGTCTGTCTTGAGGATCTTATCGTCCTTTAAGGGTCCTTCCAGCTCTGAGATGTGAGTCCAGATCTTCTGACTAAATAACCAGCCACGACCTGGCCACTCAGCGTAGAGGAGGGCCCTATCTTAGGGAGTCCCCAGGCTGCTGTGGCTGTTCATTCAGAAAGCTTTTCTGCACCTTCCAGATGGGAGGTGAACAGACCATGAGGGGAATACCTGAGTTGGAGGTATGGCATGTGGATTAGTTTCCTAGAGTTACCATCACAACTTCCACCAACTGGGTGGGTTACAATAACGGAAATGTATTCTCTCAGTATTGGAGGCCAGAAGTCCTGAACCAAGGTGTTGGCAGGGCCATGCTCCCTCCAGGGAAGAATCCTTCCTCACCTCTTCCAGTTTCTGGTTGCTTTATGCATCCCTTGGCTTGTGGCTGCGTCATTTCAGTTTCTGCCTCTATCTTCATGTGACCACTTCTCTTTTGCTGCTCTTCTGTCTCTAGTAAGGACATTTGCCATTGGATTTATGGCCCACTCAGGTAATGCAGGATTATCTTACCTCCAGATCCTTAATTACACTTTTTTTTTCCAAATAAGGTCACATTCACAGATTCTGGGGGTGAGGACATGGACCTGTCCTTTTGTGGGCCACCATTCGGCCCACTAGAGCAAGGGACTTTTCTTTCTTGGTCTCTGCATTTTATGGGTGTCATAGGCCATCTTTGCTGCCAACATTCGGCAGTGCAGTGAAAGATGCCTCTAACTGGGGAGGTTTCTCTTCTGGGAGTGTTGTTTTATTTCTTTTTCTGTTGTCTGAGTCAGAGGTACTCTCATCTGTTTTGGTGTTTGCCTAGAGATGACTTTCTTATTCCCCCTCAACATCCTATGTACCATAGTGTGTCTGCAAACAGAGGAAAGCCTTGATACCTTGGTGGAGGTGATAGCGTGGAGTGCTGGGGCACTGGTGATAGAAGAGTGCAAAGTTATTTTTAAAAAATGGACCTGACAGTTCTGTGGACCATTTTTTCAGCTATTCAAAGGTACTTATATTTACTCTTTGGGAGATCAGTCATCCCGTTACCACTGGCAATTGGCTGTTACTGTATATATTTTTTAGCATCCTAGCTGTACTTTTTTTTTCTTTTTTGACGGAATCTCGCTCTGTCACCCAGGCTGGAGTGCAGTGGTGCCATCTCGGCTCACTGCAACCTCTGCCTCCCGGGTTCAAGCAATTCTCTGCCTCAGCCTCCTGAGTAGCTGGGATTACAGGTGCCCTCCACTACACCTGGCTAATTTTTTTGTATTTTTAATAGAGATGGGGTTTCACCATCTTGGCCAGGATGGTCTTGAACTCCTGACCTTGTGATCCTCCCGCCTCGGCCTCCCAAAGTGCTGGGATTACAGCCGTGAGTCACAGCACCCGGCCCCAACTGTACTTTTTTGTGTTAAGATGATTTTAGCCACAATGTCATGGAGAGAATATAACTTATAACACCTTGCACTAGCTAGTCCATGTAAGTTGTTCTGTGGTTTAGCTTGACAAAATGAACGCCCACACCAACCAGGATTGTCCTCACTGGATTCCCACTACTGCTCTCATTCTTGACATACAAGGGAAGGTGAGCTGCTCTTCAAAATTTTGAGCCTCTGAAATTTAATTCAGTGAATATTTATTGGGTATAAACTCTGTACCAGCCACTGTATAGGTGCTGAGAGAGTCAACAAGCAAACAGATTGGTCACCTGCACTTATGCCGTAAATAGTTCCCTTTTTCCTTCTCGTGTACCTTTTTCTAGCCCTGTACGGTGCAGTGGTTAGTTATCTTAAACTGAAAAACTTTTCATTTTTAAAACTTTTATGCAAAAAAGTCTTTGAGCACTAGATATATACAGATGTGGTCCATCATAGCTGGAGTCCATTTCTCCTGGGTTTGTAGCTTTCAACAGTCTAGTTCAAGCACCTGCTTGTTTCACCACCTTCTTCCTTTCTAATAGGCTCTTCAAATCCTGACCCTGGAGAACACTGCCTGTTAGGCTGGTTCACTATTTTGGGACTTGCCAAAATTAAGGCAGCCTGTCCTGTATGGACAAGACTGTCCTTTTATTCTTTTTTAATTTAGTGAGGTAAAACTTATGGAGTGCCAATTGACAAGAGACCAACCAAAAGAATTTTACCGTGTCCCCTGTTTTCTTTTAGATGTAGTGACTTGGTATTACCTCTGCCTGAAGGTAGGTCTCTCCACCATCTGCCTGAGATAGGGGCACAGAGCTGTCTCAGTTTAGCACTAAAGAGGACTTCCCACAGAACCTTGGTTGACATCGCCCATTTGGGGTGGGGTGCTAGAACCACACTCTTCAGACTTGGGTCTCTGTTGGTATCTGATCATAATTTTCTTGTCTCCTTTGGAGCACCAAGGGACAAGTTTCCTCATTTTAAAATATATGATACATGGCAAGCAAGTATGCTGTCTGAGCAAAGGCGTTTTTAAGCGAGAGCTGTACAAATATTATGCGTTCTAACCCCACAGCCCATCTCTGGGAAAGGGCACCCAGACTTTGGGGGCTGTTGTTAAATACCACTAGGCAATCATCAAGATCTGTTTGTCTCATTCTTTCCATGAAATATAAGAATGTTAGGCCCCATATATGGGATTTTCCTGAGAATTTTTTGTAATGTTCACTCAATGCAGAGCCCACATCAGGTTATGCTTGCTTTCTCTGCTCCTGTGGTCAGAATTTTATCTGAGCCTACATCTACCCCTTTAGCTTCTCGTAGAGTCCCTTTATTCTTATAATTGAAAATTCCCAAGGCTACCTGTACTCTGTGTTATAAATAAATATGGTTTCTAACAAGTTGATGAATTACACTTCCCATGCAACCTCCACTCTTCTGGAGTCATTCAGTTGGTCCTGTTTTCTCTCCAGCTCTGTTTTCTGTGTCTCTTAAGAACACTCAGGTTCCTTGTTAGTCCACACTCCCTGGCTTCTCATCCAGGATCTCTACACCCTCCCCTCTGGGGATCTTGCCAGTTCCCTCACCCAGATCAGTAACATTTTCAGGTGGCATATTATCTGGCACACAGTAGCATGCAGTACATGTTGAATAAGCATATGAAACTTGACTAGTGTCCAGTGGTGATATGATGTCAACTCAAATGTGTTTCAGGTGTTCTGATGCCCAGCTGACTAGATGTAGCCCTTTGTCCTTATGGAGACACTGCAGTATCTGTCTAAGGGTTTTTCTTTGTTTAGGAATGTGCAGTATAACTTTTACTGAGATATTTGGTGTAGGGCCAGTTCCTGCACTGCTTAAGTGTCATTAATTCAAAGGCTTATCATCAATTTAATAATCACTTTTGAGGAGCAAGAGGGAAACATCTTGTTAAAGATAAAGAAGGATTATAAAATGCATTCTGGGCTGGGTTCAGTGGCTCACGCCTGTAATCCCAACACTTTGGGAGGCTGAGGCAGGAGGATCACTTGAGCCCAGGAGTTCAAGACCAACCTGAGCAACATAGTGAGACCTGTCTCCACACACACACACACACACACACACCCCGTCTCTGCACACACACATACAAGTTTGGTGTGTTGGCATGTGCCTTAGTCTCAGCTACTCCAGAGGCTGAGGTGGGAGGATTGCTTGAGTTCGAGAGGTTGAGGCTGCAGGGGGCCGTGACCATACCACTGCCCCAGACTGGGCGACAGAGTGAGACACTGTCTCAAAAAAAAAATTTTTTTTTAAAGCCCCACAAAACAAAACAAAGAAGATGCATTCTGATTGCAGAAAAAGAGGTGTTTGAGAATTGAGAAAATATGGTACATAGAAATTCCTGGTGATGTGCTGTGATGGGCCTAGAGGACTGAATAGGAACATTATGTACACAGGAAGTTTTTGATAGGAATGGTATTATCAGAGACCCCTTCAAAAATCCAGTGAATACTGTGGACTCTCTAAGAAATTTGGCACAACACTTATGGGGATTTATGAATCCTCTGAATCTACCCATATCACAAACCTCCCGCCTCAATCATTGTAGAAGAGCATGTCCTTATTTGACACTGTTGGAAAGCTCTCCAAGATATGACTGAGGAAGAAATTTGTGCTGTTTTCTATCAGGAACCTTGTTTAGATTATTAATACCAAAAGGTTCTTTAGGCCTTTAATAGGGAAAATGGAAATAGACAAACGACCGGTTCCAGATGTTAGTCTTGTTGTGGCCTCTTTGGCCAGGGTGCATCTCATGCTGTCTCCATGTTGCACCCTCAGAGTGAATCCTTATGAAGCTTTCTGCTTACTTGGCTTTACTACCTCAGAATGCCAGAATCTTGGCTGCAGCAGTGAGTGGAGTCCAGCCAGCCTGGTATTTCTTTAGAACAATCTCTGGAGGGCTTCTTTTACTTGGGACTCTTGAAGACAACAGGGAATTATTTGAGAATACTCAAAGCCATATTGTATAATGAAACCAGGCATTGGTATTAAGCATAATTGTGGGCCAAGGCATCCTTGTTTATCTATGTTTTCATTATCTGAGTCCCTGAAGTTATGATTAATCAAAAATATTAACTGATGACTGACCACTAATGAAATTAATCACAGCTCAAATAGTCCTCCCTGCTTAATACTTTGATTTATTTTAGGACATCTTGTCTGTGTCCTGGTCTGTCTCTGAATGACAGATAAATAATCAGAAGCATGCCAGGCATAGTGGCTCATGCCTGTAATCCCAGCACTTTGTGAGGCTGAGATGGGAGGATCACTTGAGCCCAGAGATTCAAGACCAGACTGGGCAACACAGCAAGAACTGGTCTCTACTAAAAATTTTAAAAATTAGCCAAGTGTGGTGGTCCATGCCTGTAGTCCCAGCTACTCGGGAAGCTGGGGCGGGAAGATTGCTTGAACCCAGGAGTTCGAGGCTGCAGCGAGCTATGATTGCACCACTCCATTCCAGCCTGGGTGACAGAGTGAGAGCCTGTCTCAAACAAAACAAAACAAAACAAAACAAAACAAAACAAAAAAGCAGTGCAAACAGAAATTGTAAATCATTCAAGAGATCTGTGACTTTATGAAGTCTATGAACATGATATTGGAGACCTGTATTAGTCCATTTTTACACTGCTTGATAAAGACATACTTGAGACTGGGCAATTTACAAAAGAAAGAGGTTTAATTAGACTTCCAGTTCCACGTGGCTGGGGAAGCCTCACAATCATGGTGGAGGGTGAAAGGCACTTCTTACATGGTGATGGCAAGAGAGAATGAGGAGGAAGCAAAAGCAGAAACCCCTGATAAACCCATCAGATCTCATGAGACTTACTGTCATAAGAATAGGATGGGAAATACCGGCCCCCATGATTCAATTATCTCCCCCTGGGTCCCTCCCACAACACGTGAGAATTTGGGGACATACAATTCAAGTTGAGATTTGGGTGGAGATACAGCCAAACCATATCAAGACCTCTTGAATTGTGTACGTTGTCATAGACAAAGGAGGATCTGGCATATTAGAACACTTAATGAAGAGAAAACACATGAGTTGATGACTTGATGGGCGCTTGAAAAGAGTGATTTGAATCAAAAGGATGAGGATGGATTTGGGGAAAATTGATGAGGCTCTCAATTGCTTTTGCAAGAATGATAATCTTTTTGATAGTGCTGTAATAAAGCCAAACTTAAAGGCTATCTTACAGCATTATCATAAAATCTTGTAGAAAAAATTGTGTCTCTCATCAGCACTTAGTCTTTGTGATTTCGTACACAGTTGAAATAAGAACATAAATCTTACGTAAATATAAGGTTACCTTATTTTGATTATTATGTTATTTTTCAAAATAAAGTTCCATTTAGCTCCCTGCCTTCCCTCCAAGACCATCATTGGACCATAAGATATCGGTCCTCATGTTAGGGGATTCACTTTGTGGCTCGTTTTTGTACCATTGGTAATAAGACCTTCCTTCCTATACACTACATATACATAATAGGCAGTGGGTTTGATACAGATTTCTAGATCCTCCTCCCTATGGAGAGTCTCTTCCCTAGTTTGATCTAGATTTCCGTGCTGCACTGTTTTTATTCTCTGCTACCCTGTGCCAGGAAGCCTCTTCTTGCATTGCAGTGCACACTGCTTTTTATAGAAAGTGCTCCTGCACTCCATGCCATGACCCAGAGTTCAGCTTAAGTACAGAGAATTTAGCAGTTGAATGGCAAGGAAAACTTGTGCCTATCAAAACACTGCAAACAGCACTCTTTTTCTCTCTCTTACCCCTTCCAGTTCCTCCCACTTGCACGCATTGCCTTTTGCACATGCTCAGGTTCTCGATCTGCAAACGTACTTGAACTGTGGCATAAGCCTTTGAGAGATGCTGCAGATAGCTTTTCTAGAGAGATTTTTGTTTCATAATGCTTCAGTTGAGAATGGCATGCAACTTTAACATAACTTGAACACATTTGAAATAACAAAGGGGAATGTGTGTAAAGACCCTTCTTTCTGTTTGTTTTAAAATAAAAATTAGTAGTGAAAAAACTGAAAGGACAGATATGAAAAATTTGAACAGAGGCCCCCAAACCTATATGGTCATTTTTGTCAGGGAGCATTTTTTTGGGCTTTAAGTCATGTATTTAGATAAACCATTTCCCTTCCGCCATTTCTCCTCCTCCTGGTTTGGCACCCAGATTGTGTTTTAAACAAGTTTTAGGATTATGTTAACTCAGCTTTTATGCAAAGATGATCTATGTAAAATGCCTAAATATTTAGTTAATTTCAAGATCGAAAAGGCTCTGAGGTGGTATTGTAACCAGAGCTAAAGATAAATGCACCAATCATATGTTGAATATATTTAAGATCAGTATAAGCAGATTCTGGCCAGGCATAGTGGCTCATGCTTGTAATCCTGACACTTTGGGAGGCCAAGGCAGGAGGATTGCTTGAGTCTTGGAGTTTGAGACCAGCCTGGGCAACATAAGTAGACCCCATCTTTACAAAAAATAAAACAAATTAGCTGGTTGTGGTGGCACGTGCCTGTAGTGCTAGCTACTTGGGAGGCTGAAGCAGGAGATGGCTTGAGCCCAGGAGGTTGAGGCTGCAGTGAGCTGTGATTGCACCACTGCACTCCAGCCTGAGCTACAGAGCAAGACCCTGTCTTGAAAAACAAAACAGTATAAGTAGATTCCTTTTTCAGCAGCCTTCCTTAACTATTGTGACCTTGAGATACAGGTATGCTAATTAGCTGGGAAAAATGAGTGTCATTAGCAAATTCAACATCGGCCGGGTGCAGTGGCTCACACCTATAATCCCAGAGCTTTGGGAGGCCAGGGCTGGAGGATCACTTGAAGCCAGGAGTTCAAGACCAGCCTGGATGACACAGTGAGACCCTGTCTCTTAAAAAAAAAAAAAGAAAAGAAAAAAAAAAGAAAGGAAAATATATAGAGGAAAATGTGCATATTTGTTTTTAGTTGTTTTCTAATGTAATAAGGAATTATTAAACTTAGAGACTATCAGAGCTGGAAAAGACCTTAATAGTCATCTTGAGCATTTCTCTCATTTATAGAAAAAAGGCCCAGAGAAAGAAAATTCATTTTTGTGAGTCACACAAGTGGCTGGTAGCACAGTCTGAACCCAGAGCTGCTGGCCCTTAATTTTATGCTCCATTATGTCATGCTATTATGTGGACATTTGTACAGATGATAGAGCAAAAGCACATTCATTTATTTTATCATTCTTTGTCAAACTTACTAGACACTCACTTCACCAAGTATATTAGTTTTCTGTCAGTGTAACCAGCCACCACAAAATGATTAGCTTAAAATAACCTCCATTTATGAGCTCGTAGTTCTGAAGCTCAGAAATCTGGCATGGTGTGTGTGTGTCCTCTGCTCAGGCTAGAAATCAAGGTGTTGGTTGGCTGTGCTTTCACCTGGACTTGGGGCCCTTTTCCAAACACATGTCTGTGATTGGCAGATTGGGTTTCTTGTGGTTGTAGGACTTGAGTCCACAGATCCTTGCTGGCTGTCAGCCAGGACCCCCTCCCAGCCTCTGGAGGCAGCACCATGTTCCTCCTCTTGAGGCTCCTCCATGTTCAAGCCAAGGCCAGCATGTTGAATCCATCCTATGCTTCACATCACTCTGACTTCTTTTGCTACCAGCCAGAGAAAACTTCCTGCTTTTAAAGAGTTCATGTGATTCAATTAAGCCCATCTGGATATCTCTGTATTTTAAGGTCTACTGACTTGGGGCTTTAATTATATCTGCAAAACCCCTTCACAGTAGTACCTAGATTAGTGTTTGATTGAATAACTACAGGATGAGAACCTCAGGGGAGCTATTTTTAGAATTCTGCCAGCCACATCCGACAAGTCTGGTGGCCAAACTTTGGAAAAACCCTACCATGTGTGACACTGTTGTGAACCTGGAAATAAAGGTGGGAAAAGGCAACTATATGGGATTGGTCTGTTTTTGTATTCCAAGGGCCCAGTAATAGAAATGGCCTCTAGGCAGCAATGACTATCACAAAACCCATGTGCTTGGTTGAATAGAAAAGACAGAGTCATGGCCTGATGGCCATAGCTGAAGCTGTCTCATCCAAATAAGGCAGCTAGGACAATCTGATATAGCAAGAAGTGTTTGCTGGTAGCAGCAGCAGAAGAAAGTATACTATAAAAGCACAATTATCTGGGTTTACATACTTCTGTCCTCCTCCTGATGACAGAGCACCAAGTAGTAATAATGAGCCTAAATTGACAAAATAAGTTAAGTTCTATATACTCAGTCTAAGAGCAGAAAATTTATAAGCAGTCCTCTGTTATCCATGGATTCACTTTCCATAGTTACCTGTTAAATTAACTGCAGTTCACTGCAGTCCCAAAATATTAAATGAAAAATTCCAGAAATAAACAATTCATAAGTTTTTAATTGCACATCATTCCAAGTAGCATGATGAAATCGCCCAGAGCATGAATCATCCCTTTGTCCAGTGCTGTCTATCCATTAGTCACCTAGTAGCCATCTAGGTTATCAGATCAAACAAACAGCAGATACAGGATTTAGTACTATCTGAGGTTTCAGGCATCTACTGGCGTCTTAGGAGGTGTCTCTTGTTATGAGGGGAGACTACTGTAATGTGAAAGAACCTCCCGTTGAAAAATGGTTTAAAGTTTTGTACCTAAAAAGGCTAAGCTTAACTTATTGAGAAAAGTAGTTCACTTTAGTGGAACCCCAATGGCTTCTCATTACCTTAAATAAATCCCAGACCTCTAGTTTGATCAGAAAGGCAGCCTCACTGGCCATTTTTCTATGCCCAGCATGCCAATCTATTTCCCACCTTGGGACTTTTGCTCATGCTGTTCTGCTGGTCTGCAGTGTTCTTCTTCAGTTTTTCACTTGCCTCTTTCCATAGCTCACTCTTTCTTCTTCACATCTCAACTTATAGGTCACCTTCTCAGCTCTCTTTCCTGATTACCTGATTTTATAAAATTACCACTTGCCTCTTCCCCACCTCTAGAAGCTTCTATCAAATCACCTGCTTATCTTCTGTACAGCCTACTATGTTTTCTTGTTTATAATTTCTCTTTCCTTTAGAGTGGCACTCCTTGAATTAGACCTTATCTAACCCACCTTTGTCTCTTCCATGTCTAGATCAGTGCCAGGCACACAGTAGAAAGCCATTGTTTGTTGGAGATTTAAAAAATGGATCCACGCCAGGCACGGTGGCTCATGCCTGTAATCCCAGCACTTTGGGAGGCTGAGGCGGGAGGATCGCTTGAGCCCAGGAGTTCCAGACTAGCCTGGGCAACGTGGTGAAACCCCATCTCTACAAAAAATACAAAAAACTAGCCGGGCGTGGTGGTGTGCACCTGCAGTTCCAGCTACTCGGGAAGCTGAGGTGGGAGGATTGATCGAGGTTGGGAGGTCAAGGGTGCATTGAGTTGTGATGGGGCCACTGCACTCTAGCCTGAGTGACAAAACAAGACCCTGTCTCAAAAAAACAAAAGGGGGGTCCAGAGAGTTTAAATGTCCCATTGTCACAAAGGAAAATCATGGCATAATAGGGAGTAGCACTCAGTTTAAGGGAAATATCAGCCTGTCACCTGACCTATGGGTATTCCTGGCTATGAATTTGGCAACTGGGATAAGAATGGCTTAATGACTAGCCCTCGTGCAGTTAATCATAGTAAGAGATAAAGGCTAGCCTCCTGTGCCCTTGATATTTTCAGCCATTCTCCCACAAGGAAATGTGTTGAAAATATTCAACTTTTAGAATTCTTGTCTTTGTTAAATAAAATTAAATAAATGATCATCTTTTAATGTCCCATTTGAAGTGTTTTTTAGTTCTTCTCACTATTCATATTTTTCCTGCTTGCAAATTCTCTTTTAAATTTGTTATTTTCATTTTCAGCATCTGTTAGACAAAAATGACGACAGATCCATTTCTTGGTAGAAATTACACATCTTTTGAATGGTGTTCCTAATCCTCAGCATTCCCAGATTTGTTTAAAATATCACTGACCCTTTGAGATACTGCTGTGTTTGGTACTGAGACTGAGTTAATGAGAAACTTCAAAAGCAAAGCAGGAGAAATGCGAGTGGCGAAAAAATAGACGATGGAATTTTTTCCAAAATAAAACTCCTTCTGCGCCTGTCTTCTACAGATTATACCAGATATTTCATGCCCTACTGAAATGTAAATGAGGGTTATTTAATTTGGGCAACTCCATGTGAATTTTACCTTGACAAATTTGAAATTGTGCTTTCAGGTTTTTGTTTGTTTTGCCTTTTTTGCATCCTTTAACCTCAGTTCAACTCTCAGCCAGGAGCTGTCTTGAGTAAGCAGGAATTCACTATGTGCTCTTTGGGTGGGGTTGCTTTTGGTTTTTAACAAATATAAAAGAATAAGGGAACATAACAAGAACTAAAAGAGCAGGAAAAGCCAACACCCTTTATGCCCCATTTCTAGATCATTTCATTGTTGAATAATAATATGATAACTGATACAGGGCATCTTTATAGTCTTAATCTTTTCCCAGGTTATAGGCTGCCAACCAGAAATTCACAAGAATTTTCCTTGGTTGACTAACAGGCCTGAATGGCGAAAGGTTTTTTTTTGGTTGTTTACTTGTTTGTTTGTTTTAAATGTCTGGTTGATAAAGCTATCTATGTACAAAGCTTTGCTTCTACTTGAGTGTGAGATAAGTAACCTGAACCCCCAAACAGATGAGCCACGTGAACCGCGGGTAGAACAGAGGGTGGCACAACTTTTTCCACAATTAGAGAGGCAGCTTAACTCTGTTTGTTTTTTTAACTTTTATTTTAAGTTCAGGGGTACATGTGCAGGTTTGTTACATAGGTAAACTCATGTCATGGGAGTTTGTTATACAGATTATTTTGTCACCCAGGTACTAAGCCTAGTACCCAATAGTCATTTTTTCCAATCCTCTCCCTTCTCCCACCCTCCACTCTCAAGTAGGCCCCAGTGCCTGTTGTTCCCCTCTGTGTTCATGAGTTCTCATCATTTAGCTCCCACTTGTAAGTGAAAACATGCAGTATTTGTTTTTCTATTTCTGCGTTAGTTTGCTAAGGATAATGACGTCCAGCTCCATCCATCTTCCCACAAAGGGCATGAGCTCATTCTTTTTTATGGCTGTGTAGTATTCCATGATATATATATATATGTGTATATATATATATATATATATGTACCACATTTTCTTTATCCAACCTGTCATTGATGGGCATTTAGGTTGATTCCGTGACTTTGCTATTGAGAATAGTGCTGCAATGAACATATGTGTGCATGTGCCTTTATGGTAGAACGATATATATTCTTTTGGGTGTATACCCAGTAATGGGATTGCTGGATCAAATGGTAGTTCTGTTTTTAGCTGTTTGAGGAATTGCCGTACTGCTTTCCACAATGGTTGAACTAATTTACACTCCCACAATATAAGCATTTTCTTTTCTCCACAACCTTACCAGCATCTCTTTTTTTTTACTTTTTAATAATAGGAAGGCTTAACTCTTAATATCTGAACACCGTACTTACAAAACAAATTAGGATTAAAATAATTACATGTCAAAATTATTACTAAATCTCAGATCTCAGCCTAAATGTCAACTGCGCCTTCTCAGAGAGGTGATTACTCCTGATTACTCTGCTTTATAAAATTAGCACTTTGTCTCTTCCCAACCTCTAGAACCTTCTATCAAATCATCTGCTTATCTTCTGTGCAGCCCACTATGTTTTCTTGTTTATAATTTCTCTCCCTCCTTTAGAATGGCATTCCTTGAATTAGAGGATCTCTGTGCCTATTTTGTTAGAATATCTGCAATATTTTTTATAGATCATCAGAAATTTAACAGAGTGGAAAACTGAAAGTTGAAGTGTTCCAAGTCATTAAAGATTAAAAAGTAACCAGAATTCAAGATAAAGCAAAGTTATAATGATTTTTTAAATGGACATAAGAATCAATGGGAAATCAAGATAAAGCAAAGCTGAAATTATGGTATTTTGATGGACTTAGTGTCTAGTTTTAAATGTTTTGTTTTGACTGACAGAACTGAAATGCTAGACTGTCTGTTTCTATATAGGATACCTGGCAACTGAACTAAGACATATGATATTAAAATATAGCCTTTTACCCTGAAGGATATAACAGTTACGTTGAGAAGATGAAGACATAAAAAAGATAAGCATGAAATGTAAGTAGGCTTAATGCAGTTTCCCAAACTGTAGTTTTCCCCCTACCCCACTTTCAGTTTTGATCATATCCCTGTAACATTTGTTCTATTTACTAAATTCTTTACTTTGATTTGATTCACTTTATTTACAAAATTTCCTTTTAAAAAAATAAGTGCATATCCTACTACCTATATCAGTATCACTTGCTGAATAAGGAAACCCTAAAAATAAGTTAAATGGCAACAAAACTATATTGTTAAGTTCTAGCTAGATACTTTGGCTCCTCAAGCCACTGAGCTTATGCCCTGCTTTTCTCTATTTAAACACACACACACACACACACACACACGCACAAAACAACAAAAAAACCGATGTTAAGAACCGTTAAGTCTTGGAGACATGCCAATATCAAGTAGAGACTTCTTTTAGGCTATCTCACCAAGTTTAAAAAAGACTAGGAAGGGAGTATCTTTCTCAGGTCGTGACACACAACCTGAGATGCATTTCTGGATCACCCGAAATTATCTCTTGCACGGTAGCCTGTAGGGGCCAGCTCCACAGGGTCAGTGGGCTTCTCCCTGTGTGCGGTGACGAGAGAGTATAGAAATAAAGACACAAGACTAAGAGAGAGAAGAAAAGACAGCTGGGCCCGGGGGACCACTACCACCAATGCGTGGAGACTGGTAGTGGCTCCGAATGTCCGGCTGCGCTGTTATTTATTGGATACAAAGCAAAAGGGGCAGGGTAAAGAGTGCGAGTCATCTCCAATGATAAGTAAGGTCACGTGGGTCACGTGTCCACTGGACAGGGGGCCCTTCCCTGCCTGGCAGCCAAGGCAGAGAGGGAGAGGAGACAGAGAGAAAGACAGCTTATGCCATTTTTTCTGCATATCAGAGACTCTTAGTACTTTCACTAATTTACTACTGCTATCTAGAAGGCAGAGCCAGGTGTACAGGATGGAACATGAAGGCGGACTAGGAGCATAACTACTGAAGCACAGCATCACAGGGAGACGCTTAGGCCTCCAGATAACTGCGGGCAAGCCTGACTGATGTCAGGCCCTCCACAAGAGATGGAGGGGCAGAGTCTTCTCTAAACTCCCCCAGGGAAAAGGAGACTCCCTTTCCTGGTCTGCTAAGTAGCGGGTGTTGTTCCTTGACACTTTTCGCTACCGCTAGACCACGGTTTGCCTGGCAACGGGCGTCTTCCCAGACACCGGCGTCACCGCTAGACCAAGGAGCCCTTCTGGTGGCCCTGTTTGGGCATAACAGAAGGCTCGCACTCTTCTGGTCACTTCTCACTGTGTCCCCTCAGCTCCTATCTCTGTATGGCCTGGTTTTTCGTAGGTTATGATTATAGAGCAAGGATTATTATAATATTGGAATAAAGAGTAATTGCTACAAACTAATGATAAATGATATTCATATATAATCATATCTAAGATCTATATCTGGTATAACTATTCTTGTTTTATATTTTATTATACTGGAACAGCTCGTGTCCTCGGTCTCTTGCCTTGGCACCTAGGTGGCTTGCCGCCCACAGTAGCCTAGGTGCCATACTTGGGCAGTCCAGGCTCAGTAGGATGCTGCGGAGACCTAGCCACAGTGATTTTGTTGGTCTCGTGTACTGGGAGTAGAGGGGAGTTTTTGAAAGCCATCCAGTGTAAATAGTTGGAGCGTTGTGTTTTAAAGGGCCTGTAAAAATTTTTAGTTTAATCTTTAATAGCCGGTTCTAAAATAAGCCTTTTGTTTTCTCTCTCCCGCTCCTTTTCCCCTTGCATTTTGGGCAGTTTGGTTTCTGTTTTCAGTGGTTTGCTTTGTAGCATGCAGAATGGGAATGATTCTATAAGGTTGGGATGGCAGAGAAAAGAGTACAGAAAAGAGTCAAATATTGACACGCACACTTCTCTTTCTGTTTGTAAGGTCTCAGCTGAGGAGTCCCACATAGGAAAACTGTCGTAATCGCATTTATAACGTACTATAGGAGAGGGCATGCACACCTACACAGACAGCTCTCAGGTATCTGTATGGATGACTTTTGGCCTATTTGGAATTCTGTGACTAATTTCCTCCTGCTCCCTGATAGGGTTCAACTTTGTATTATTTTTTTAAATTTTCCTGAGTACTTTGACATACCTGATCTCATTTTATCTACATGCCTTCTGTTGGCCTGTGAAGTGCAATTAAGAAGACAACTATTCTGTAAAAGTATGTGTAAATATTTGGCCTCCTAATTGCAAACAGAATGACTTGGGTTATGCTCAGCGTTGTTTCCTTCCATGAGTATGAATAATAAAGTGTTGATTGTAGGTGCATTTAATTGTTAAAACCCTTCAGAACAGCCATTTGGCCATGAAAGACTTTGTTGTTTATTTAATAGCTTTTGGTCTAATAATCTCATTGCTGGAAAAATGTATTCCAAGTCTGTAATTGAGAAGAAGAAAGATAAAGATTCTATACAGGAAAATCGTTCATTAATGAGTTATCTTTTTGAAATTTTTTATTTTACTTTAAGTTCTGGGATACATGTGCAGAACGTGCAGGTTTGTTACATAGGTATACATGTAATGAGTTATCTTTTAAAAGTGTAATAGTCTGTGTTTTAGCCAACAAGGCAGTAAGTAAACTATGGTATGACAACCCTCTGAATGCTTATACTGCTATTACAACCATAAATACTGAATGCAGAAAAATGCTTAGCCAATAAATGAAAAATATATGAGGATATATGCACGTTACTATAATAACTCTTTGTGTGTATATAGTGCATATTGTACATATTTATATGATACCACACATAGACACACACGCACAAACACACATACATACAAAAACCCACAGAAGACAGAGGAAAATAAAACAGCTGCTGTTAGGGTGGCAAATTTTTTTTAAGGTGTTATTCTTAATGTTCTTTTAGTGCTGTAATGTTTTTATTGGAAGTAAGATTCAGGACAGGGAAAACAGAAAGATAAAAATTGACCACATATGTATAAAAACAAGTGCCCGTAAGACAAAGTGAACTCTAGTTGTATAGAGAAGTCAGATATATGTGAATCTTAGTAGAGCCATTCAGTGTCAAGCGGTTAGAAGGTGTGTGGCATCAGTTTAACTTTTGATGGTGTGGTGACCTCCCAGCCTCAGATACCCACCCTAACCTAACCTAGCACCTAGCACAATGCTTGGCTTGTTATTGTCATCACTAAAGGATGGATGGAATCACTGGATGGTTTTCTAAGAACATAAATCCAAATTAGAATTTAAGAGGCCGGGCGCGGTGGCTTATGCCTGTAATCCCAGCACTTTGGGAGGCCGAGGCAGGTGGATCACAAGGTCAGGAGATCGAGACCATCCAGGCTAACATGTTGAAACCCCATCTCTACTAAAAATACATCAGTATTCTATTGATGTGCCAATCTAGGCACTTAGATGATAGAATAATGAGGTAAGATAGGTGGGAAACACTAATTAGAACCAGAAGCATTTAGTTGGGTAAATAGAAAGAAGGAAAGAACACAGTTTGTTAGAGAACAGAGGATCTGCAAGGCTGGGAAAGTAGCATTCTCTTGGGTATGAAAGCAGGAAAGGGTGGTGCACGGATGTGGATGATGGCAGCTGGGAGGTGGGTAAACTGATAAAATCAGTGATGAGCAAGAGTTTGCTAGAAGTTCCTGAAGCTTCTGGAGAGGTGGTCCTTGCTACTATTAAAGGCATTGTTCAAAGAAGGGCCAGAAAACCCTTGGATCAGGCTTGTACTCGGAATTGTTTTTAGATGAGGCTCCTGGCTCATAGGTAATAGATCCGGAGCAGCTTTACTTCTTGCTTCTCCTCTTCTTCCTCCTCCTCCTCCTCCTCCTATTCCCCCACCACCATTACCACCACCATCATCATCCCTTTTATTATTATCATTTAATCCTCATAACAACTCTATGAGGTAGGTTGTATTTCCCTCAGTTTACAGTTTTGGAAACTGAGACACAGAGAGATTAAGTATTTCACCTAAATTCGCACAGCTAATAAACAGAGATAAAATTTGAACCCAGACCATCTGGTATGAGAGCCAGTGCTCTTCTCCACTGTTACACTGTACAGTTGCCCCTGGGTAAGCAATGATTATTTCCTTATTAAAAATAAAGACCTATAGCCTGTCTTTATAATAAATAATAAAGACCTCTCAGCCTGTCCTTTCTCAAAAAATTATTTTAGGATCTCTGGATTGTTTTTGTGTGATATATTTCAAAAAATTTTTAACACACAAATATTAGATATGCTCACTCTCAAAATGCAAATAATATGGAAGTAGTATGAAGAAGATAAGAATAATTACCCTCATTCCTCCCTTCTAGGGATGACCACAGGTAATTTTTAGTGACTATCCTTTCAGTCCTCTCTGGATGTGTATATATTTACATACATAGGATTGCACTTCCTTTATTATTTTATACATATATCTTTACATACACATGTGTTGTGCATATGGATGTACATGTGTTGATGGAATTGTGCTTCACATGTTCTTTTGCTTTTTGTAGTCTTTGTATCATTGTCACTGAGATCTGACCATGTTAATGAGTTTAGGTGTATATCACTGGAGCTCTTTGATTTGCCTTTGTGTATCCCTTCTCTGACAAACTGCTGGCACATAATAGATGCTCAATAAATATTTGTTTAATGAATTGTGTTGATTCTATTATCTTATGCCACAATGTTTAAGTAGTCATTTTTTATTTTACTCATTTATTTACTGATTTTGAGACGGGGTCTTACTCTGTCACCCAGACTGGAGTGCAGTGGCGCAATCATGGCTTATTGTAGCCTTGACCTCCCAAGCTCAAGTGATCCTCCTGCCTCAGCCTCCCAATTAGCTAGGACCACAGGTGTGCACCACCATACTCAGCTCTTTTTATTATTATTATTATTTATAGAGATGAGGTCTTGCCATGTGGCCCAGGCTTGTCTTGAACTCCTGTGCTCAAGCAATCTGCCCACCTCAGCCTACCAAAGTGCTGGGATAACAGGTGTGAGCCACCGTGCCTGACCAGGTAGTCATTTTTTAAATGAACGTTTAGTTTGTTTCCTGTTCTCCACTACTATAAAAAATGCCATTTCCTCATTTCAGGAAGGCTGGCCATTTTGTGATGAGACCTTTACAGTTTGGCAGGCTCTTGGCAGGATGAAGATGAGCTGTTTTCTCTCCATCTGGCCAGGTATTTACTGGCTGCCATTGATCAGTCCCAATGGAGATAATGACTCTTGGAAAATTATTTCCTCCTACATTAGAGGCCAGATTTAAACAAACAAAGCTTGATTTTATGTTGGCCTGCTCTTTAGAGACTCTTTATCTTTGGTGGTTAGAAGAGCTCCAGTTGGATTATTTGTCTTTTCCATGAATAATGTTCGTTTAACTGAATTAGCAGGGGAAGAGCAATGAAATATTAGATATGCTTATTGTACCCTTTAGAGTAGTGCTTCTTAACCTTTCTGTAATCTCAGAGCACTTTTAGAATGGCTCTGGGACTAAGCTGTGGGTCCTCTGCTTAGAGAAGTGCACACGGGTGGTCAGTGTATCACGGCCCCTGAAGATGGAGGAGTATGGGTTGAGGACCTCTGTATTTAGGGGAGCTGTTGCCTGTATTTGCCTTCCCTTCCTGCATAGTCTTTTTGCTCTTTTTCTGTGACAGTGTTTTGGTGACACTTCTCTGGAAACTTCGGTGGCTTGTTGTTGTTGTTGTTTTTGATATTTTTGAGGTTGGGGATGTATGTAAAGAATTAACAAGTGGATTGCATCTTGGTAGGCAGAAAGGAAGAATACAGCATTTTATTTTCTGCCAGTGTGTATAAACAGCCCACACCAGGGACTTTTTGTAGATACTGTTAGTCATGTTAAGCAGATGAACAGGGTGCATATAAAGTGTTTGTTGAACATGAGAGTTGGTTGTAGGAAAATTCCCACTGAGCCCAGTGCTGCACACATATTCAGCACTCGTGAACCAGGCCTTCTGCTAGATTACAGGAATAGAAAGATAATGAATCCTAGTTTCTGCCCTTTAAGGGCTTATGCTCTAGGAGAGGGTAAGGGTCATGAAATGAAATAAATGGAGTAGTTTTATTAGTGAGCATGGTTTGTTTCCAAAGGCCAGAAACTGGCTCAAGGAAAAAAGAGAATTTTTTGGTTCATGTATCTGAAAATTCCAGAAGTAGCCTTTGACTCTGTTTTCCTCTCTGTTGGCTTTATCCTTAGGTTACATCTTTGTATGTGACCCACCAGCCATCCACTTCTGGCGTCTCCAACCTCATATCACCCTTAACAGTCAGCAGTTCTGGCAAGAAGACATAATTCTTCCCCTATTGTTCCAATACAAGTCTTGGAGTTGGGTCACATGCGCATTCCTAAGCCAATCATTGGGGCCAGGAAGAGGGCAGATAGAATATGCTGATTGGCCAGGGCGTAACAGACAGGGGAGCCGTCTGGACTGTCATTTGGGGAGGAATGGTTCCCCAAGGGAGAATCAAGGTATTGTTACCAGAAGTGGGAATGGATGTGGGGCAAGTAGAAGCAAGGACCACTACAGCAGTAATCTACTAACAGAGGTTTCTGTAAGATATGGGTGGACAAGGAAAAGGATGGGACGGTCACTCTAGAAGGCTTTCTGGAGAAGGTGATGCCTAACCAAGTTTCTAATGAATGAGTCAGTGAATCAAAGAGTAAAATAGCTATCTTTCAGGACATAGGATTCTTTCATATGAAACTTTTTAAAGTGTGATTGTGTTAGTTTAAATTCTGGTTTCAATCCCATTTTGGTAAAATTTAAGATTCTACAAATTTTTTGGGTGGCATTGGAGGTTTAAGTAAATTTGAAGACTGAGATACAAATTTGAAAATAATTTTTTTTCAGAGATGTCCATTATAATAATACTTAATGTGGTGGGTCTATATATTTGGTACATATTCTAAGTAGGAGGAAAATAACCTAAGTTATAACTGTTTCTCCTTATCACTGATCATTTGTAAGGGACTGTGCTTGGTACAGTACTATAAACTCTTGATTTGTTGGTGGGGCAGAATAACCATGGTTATAAGTAAATAAAACTAGCATGCTTTTGAAGAGAATGAAATTGCAGGAGAAGGAAAGCATCTATATCTTGGAAGGTTCCAGGTGCCTGGAACTTGACAGTAGCCATTGGGAGACTGCTAACCGGTTTCTGGTCAGATGTTTTCTTGTCTCACTGAAGCCCTGGATTAGCTGCTATCTCCTCAGCTGGGGAGGCCCCAGGGTATCACTAATTAGCAGCGCTGCAGGAAGTTTGAGCAAGTTTAATCATATCTTTAAGCGAAATCTTCTGGTAGTGCTAGACTACTCTTTTCTGTACCTGCTGATTTTTTTTTAGAAACGGAGGCTGATGACACCTTTTGAGTACTTACTGTATACCATTCTTTCTGCCAAGAAAGTCTCGTGTATTGTTTCTTGGTCCTGTGAAGGTAGACACAATTATCCCTGTTTTGCATTTGAGGAAACCGAAAGCTTAAAGAGGCCATACCCTCAACTTTTTCAATTTAGCACCAAGCTAATCTGAGAGTGCTTGAAGGCTTCTCTGATGAGCCCAGAGAAAGACAAAAGGAAGCTGACATTAAGGATGAGGTTGATTTCATTTCCTATGTGATACACGGAGTTTAAGATACAGTTGTGGGCCAGGCACGGTGGCTCACGCCTATAATCCCAGCATTTTGGGAGGTCGAGACGGGCAGATCAGTTGAGGTCAGGAGTCCGAGACCAGCCTGGCCAACATGGTGAAACTCCTTCTCTACTAAAAATATAAAAATCAGCCGGGCGTGGTGACACACGCCTGTTATCCCAGCTACTCGGGAGGCTGGGGCAGGAGAATTGCTTGAACCTGGGAGGCAGAGGTTGCAGTGAGCCGAAATTGTGCCACTGCACTCCATCCTGGCTGACAGAGCGAGACTCCATCTCAAAAAAAAAAAAAAAAAAAAGATGTGAGGTTACTTGATGATGAGGAGCAAGTCAGAAGCAGTGAGGGGTGACTGCTGGCTGGCTTTCATCATGGGAAGGCCTGCTCACCTTCTGCTTCCCTTGCCAGGTCATTTAAGATGCTACTTTGCTCAGAAACCAGTTGCTGTCTGCACATTTTCTTCTAATATTTGAGTAAAAGGAAGTTCATCTGAATAGGGAACTTGGAGCCAACACTAGGGGACTGCCTTAAAAGACTGTTACCTCTTTGGGGGGCCTTTTTTTTTGTTTTTTAATAAAGGCTTAATCCCAAACCTTTGTATTGTATTCCTTATTTTTAAAAATAACTTTTATTTTGTGTGCTTAAGGCATATGACATGATTATAAGATACATATATATAGTAAAGCAGTTACTATAGTGAGACAGATTAACATAGCCATCATCTCACACAGTTAGCCATTCTCCACTTGCCAAGAACAGCTGTAATCTCGTTTAGCAGAAATCCTGAATGCAATACACATTATTAACTGTAGTCTTCCTGTTGTATCTTTAGACTTGTTCATCCTATATATTTGCTATTTTGTGTCCTTTGACCTCTACACCTCATCATTTCCTTTCCACTACCCCAAACCTGGTAATCACTATTTTGTTTTCCATCTCTGTATATTTGACCTTTATTCTTTTTTTTTTCAGATTTTACATATAATTGAGATCATGCAATATTGTATTATTTTAATTTTTTTCTATGATGTTTTTAAAATGGTAAATATTTCTGTGTATTAGAAATCAGATTCTCTAAACAAACTTTTATTTCATTTTTATACCATATTTTATTAAACTTTAATTGTTAATAAGGATTGATTTGGGGTTGTTTTAGAGTAGTAATTCCCCCTAGTCCAGTTAACTGAGAGTTAACTGCAGGATGAAAATGGACTCTGACAGCTCAGAGTGGGCTAGAACAAATGCCAGACCTACAGGTAAGGATGTTTGTTGCAGCATTGGTGGAAAAGCTAAGATAGATAGAAGAGATAGTTAAAAAGGCATTGCTCAAAACAGCTTACTAGTATGAGACTCACAATTTCCATTATGTGTATCCATACCATGGAGTCCTGTGCAGCATTTTCTCTGTGATGCAGGTCTGTGTGTCCTGTTAAGAAAAGCACTGTGACAGTAGCGACATCCAAAACTGCTTGAATAATGTGATCTCATTTGAGTGAATAAAAAGATGTTTATGAAGTCTGTGCACATGCTCTTCCTCATATATAAATAATTTCTGGAGATGATACTCAAAGCCCGTTGAAATGTTTGGGGAGCGAGAATAGAGAATTTTAACCTTCCATTTTTAAATTTTTCTGTATAGTTTGATTTTACTCCATGCACAAGTATTAGTTTTATTTTTAAAATAACAGTCCTAAAAGTAACACTTACTGGTTATGAATGAAAGAGAAATTTCAGTAATAAAATCCAGTTAAGTTCCTTAATTAAAATAAATCCACAGGTGTGGTTTTAAGTAGCTAGGTCTGTTGCATACCTTAAGACCCAGGACATTTCTTTTCTTTCCCTCCTCCCAGGCTTTATGAAACTATAGTTATTTATTTCGTAGATGTTTAAAAGTAGGTCAGCAACACAACCAGAAAAAGATTCTCCGTTGGTTTAGGGGGAGGTGGGTGGGAGGGCGCTAGCAGAGGACATCAGGTTGGCTTCCTTGATCTTCCTCTGCCTTTTTATGTTTGTTGCTGGTTTCTAACCTTTTTCCTCCCTTTTCCCACATACATTTTGAAGATTATTTTAGACTGGGCAGTGCCCTAACATTTTTAGCTTTTGCCTTCTGTATTTTTACAGCATGTTTTTAGAGTCTGTTTATTTTCTTAGTGTCTATTTGATCAGTTCTTTTAAATTTTATATCTAGTGCTTTATTGCTTCTTATCCTGCTTGCTTCTGCTATAGTTTAGTGTGCATCTGACTTTGGTCATTCTGTTGCTATCCTGTTCCATTTATCCCTTTTATGTTTGTACTTCAGTGTTTTTTTTTTTTTTTTTTTAAATATCTGAATAATTCAATGTCTCCAACCCAAATAGCCAGTGGAACTTTTCTCGATCTTCCTGGTTACAATGGCTGAAATGATACAAGCAACCACCAGGCAGGAAGGGCTCTAGTTCTCGATGGTGTATTATTGTTCTGACAGCTAAACCCTGGCAGGATGATGCCTACAGGCTCCTAATATGGAGCGTGAATGTTTGGAAATGTTGGAAAATTAGAGGCAAGGGCCCTCTTTACATGGGCTTTTCATGGGAATAGATGAATTCATATACAAATATTGCTTAATGTTTTATTTTAAGAGGCAGTAACTTTACAAACCGATGAAATGTTTACAATGTGTTTTTTCTGAACATTAACTCATGTAAAGTGTTTGTGGTTCTCATGGCTCCCATCATCGGTGGATGAGGAAGCAGAGCCTCCTCCACATTCAAGCCTTCTGACTGCAGGGCTCCGCTCCCGCCTGAGCTTTTCCTTCCATCCTCGCTTGTCTTCACATCAGTAATACTGAAAGTATTTGGCAAGCTGAGCTTCTAGAAAGTGATACATTTTTGGAACGATTTTTTCCTCCTCAACTATTTAGCATCGTGAATAGTTTCCCCTTTTGTTCCTTTCGCCCTCCGTCCCTCAGGCCGTGTTATTTTCAAGACCTTCCATTCCATTTTGCTAGCCTCCCTTTTTCCACATCCATGCCTCCCTTCTCATACTTTTCATTCCACCTGAAGAGTGGGTAATGGCTTTTTCCATTAATCCTGCCTCGCTTTTCCTGTAAGATCTAGCACCAAACCTCCCTCTTCCCAGAAGTCTTGTCTGACATCGTACATCCAACTTCAATCATTTCAAATCTCCATTGGCCCTCCCCATACAGTTCTGAAAGATTCTATCTTACATATGGGGTGGTCACGGAGGGGAGGCAGGTTTGTAATGGAAATGGTGGTAGATTGAGCAAGGAGATGTGGTATCTGCTTCCCTTGTGCTGCTAAACGGCATGGCCTTGGAAAAGCTGCTCACCCCTTCTAGGCCTGTGGTTCTGCAGCTTTAATATAAAAGGGGTAGTACTAGAGAACTGCATCTACAGTAGTGATTTTCAAATTATGTTTCAAGAATCTTTGGGACTCTACAGTTGCTGAGGTGAAAGAAACCTTTCTCCCAGCTTCTTCCAGAGCTTCCCTGCCTTCATCTTGCTGGTGTACTGGGGTTTCACATTCAATTTTTATCTGTCTGTCTATTTTTGATAAAAGATATTCTGTACTAATAGTTTTAAAACCATCAGATTAAATGACCTGAATATGGTTATTGTTTCTTACACACAGTTAGCTACTTAATAAATAGTTTTAATTCAACTTAGCTTTGATTATTTAGCAAACTGTAAAGATGATCTGTGAAAGTTTAGTCTTAGCTTTGTTCTTTAGATGTTTCTTGTGTGTATCATCTCCCAATCGACAGTCAATAAACTTCATCATTCCCAGTACCTAAGATTGCAGTGTGTATACTTTATTACCCAGGGTCCCTGAGATTACTTAATAAAGGATTTTATAGGATAAAAGTAGCTCCAGTCTTTGTGTCCTGGGTTGCCTGGAGAGTATTAAGAAAACATAATAAAATTGGTCAAGGTGTACCATACATGTATTTATCTTACATGAATTCAACTATAAGCATTCTGCAAATAACAAGAATATAATGTGGCCTCTGAACACCAGTAACTGCTTTGTCTGGTGCTCAGCTGAAGAAACCACCGTATGGAGGAAAAACTCTCTGTGGAACTTAGTGACAGGCAGTACAGTACAGTTTAAACAAAGCAAAGTATATTATGCCATATGCCCGGCTTAAGGGCTTTTCAAGAGCAATTCTCACTCTATCTGGATTTTGCCTTAAATGTTAGCTGTAGAACCTAACACCCAAGTAAAGATATGGTATCATCATATTCTATTTCACTTCATTGGAAGCTCTTTCCCATGAAGGATTCTGCAGATTTTTAATACATGGTGATGCTTCCATAAAGTACTCCTTTAAAGCATTTGAAAGAATCTTTTTGAAATAGGAATATGAAACCATTTAAAAAGCACCTCTCTAAAGGAAATTAAGTTTATGAAGTGAATAAGTGAACTAATGTCATGCTAGCAGCCTGTGTAGAGGATCTTCTGCTTCTGAGGGGCAGGGGTTATCGGCTAAAGGAAGGTCAGATCCTCTTGATCCCTATTTGGCCCTTTTGCTAACCCTGAAAGTAGCCCAAGAGCAAGGCCTCTGAAATGCTAGGACATTTGACCCAATCACTATGACTACATTTTTGTATAGTCTTGATGAAGTCTTTAACATCCATACATAATAAATGTATCCATCCAATATAAATTCAAGGAATAAAAGCGCACCGAAGTAAGACTGTGTATTGAAAAATGCAATGTTCATAAGATATCCTGTTGGGAAAAGATATTTTTTTACATGCCAAAAATACAAATTGAGACTTTACTAAACTAGATTGGAAAGACAGTTCTGTAGAGACATCTGGTTCCCTGTAGGTGGAATTTCAACTCTTAAAAGCGAGCATATCAACTTAAATAGTATGTGAACTAGAGAATTTAGATTTTGAACCTACTGGTTCAAACTTTTCTGTGTTTGCCATCATCCTCAGGTAGGTTCTTCTCATCGTGTCAAAGATAGGCCCGTGGAGACCAGGAGAAGCTCCTGGTCTGTACCCTACCCAATTGCACGCGAGAGTACACCTCTGTGGTAATAGTTCCAGCAAAAGTCCCAGGGCAGGCTTTTTCATTGGCCTGGGCCAGGTTCTGTATTCATCCCTGAAGTGGTCACTGTGACTGAGGCCACTCCTGAGTCATATGCTAGCCCTGGGGTTAGCTCCACCCAACCACACAGACAGAGCTGAGGGAAGGAGTACACTAAAGGAAAATTGAGAAGTTTTAGTTAGAAAGTGGGGATAGATTCTGGGCTAGCAGAAAGAACAGATGTTCCTCATAATGAGCAATTGCAAGGGCTCATACAAGACAAGTTTCAGAGGGGCTATTGATGGTGTGGGTAAAGAAAATTATATAAAAGTAACACCTCAACCCGCGGTTCTTCCTTGAGATTGTGGTTCCTTTTATTTCACAATTTGTGGCATTGCTGGGCCAATAAAGAGAACTTCAAACAGATATTCCACATTCTTTTATTGGCACACAGAGAGCCATCAATTAACCTTATTTTTAAAAAAAAACAGTGGAAGAATCCTGTTTTGAAATCTTGATTTGCTTTAAAAGCACATAGATGGTTGTTGATAGATTTTTGTTGGTCCTGGGGCTGCCACAGGTCAGCCAGGTGTTTTTTTCCCCCTGCGGGATACGGATCTTTGGACATTTGCCTCCAGTCTTCGTGTTGAACCCAGCAGTTTCCTGGGTGAGGAGGCAACCTTTGTGTGCTCACCTTCTTCCAAAGCAGCTGTCTCTAGAAATTGCTAGCCGTCTCCTGGTTAAGAAAGAAGATGGAAGGTGGTAGGGAGAGGAAGCAAAAACATTTCACACTGCCTCCCCCAAGACAGATCTGTTATCCTGCCTTGACCACAAAAATTCACGGAGGAAGTCAGTGAGTCAGAGATGCGCCAGGGTGTAAGTTGTCAGCATAGTTCAGTGAGCTCTGGTATCTTGTGTTTCTCTGTTCGTACCACTACTGCTTTCCTTCCTGGCTACATTCACCAGCATGAAGAAACTGGAGCAGCACCTTGAGAGGTTTCATCAGCCCGTGGCTGGGATGGTTGACAGATCACTTGCAAAGCCATGGGAAAAGGACCTGGTTCCTCTTGACTCCTCTGACTTATTTTCAATGATTCCGACATCTTGAAAATATTTTCCATTTCACTCCTAGGTTCTTGTAGGCCTTCTCACAATGAGCACATTCAGTCTTAAAAAATTTTTTTTCTGCCTTAATTGGCGTGGGGTCAGATCGCTTCTCCTTGGGTCTTAACTGTATTCAAAGGGGCTAGGGTTTGCCCAAGGCCTTAAAGGCCATGAGTGGTAGGTCATGGTCAAAGCATGTCCTCTTTCCTCAATAGCAGTGTTGACCTAAATTCATTCTCCACTTCTTCGACTCTCTTTCTCTTGGGTGATAAGGAGGTGTGAGATAATGTGTGAGAAATCCTTGGCCGTCTTTGGAGAGAGGGGCACTGTCTATGTACCTGTGTCCCTATCCAGAAAATACATAGCCAGGGTTGGCTGGTGCTGCTGTCATCATTGACATAACCAATCTGAAACTGGAAACCGAAGCACCAGTATAGAATGGTGGCCAAGAGGGTGGTCTGGTTTCAGACAACCTGGGTTGAATTCAGGCCCCATCCCTGACTACTTAGAATAATTTTATGCCCCAGATTCTTATCCGTTAAATGGAGATGATTTTAACACTGACTTCATAGAGTTCTCAGTGCAATTGAATGAGATAATCCATTGAAATCAATTGGCATGATACTTTCCACCTCTTGAACACCCTATAAATGTTATTATTATCTTAATCCTGGAGCTTTATGTCAAGAAAGGAGTTTGCCTTTTTTTTTTTTTTTTTGTAAAAATTGAAAATTCTCAAGATAAAAAGTTGGGGGAAAATATAAAGAAGCATAATGGATAATATAATGGCCAGTCATGTCTCACCAGTCAGCTTCATCAAATCTCGACACTTTACCACATTTATTTTTGAAAAAGGAATTAAAGCATTGCTGATTCATATCCTCTGATAAAGCAATGCTAGGGTAAAGGAAAAAGGAGGCAAAACTGTTTAAAACAAAAGTGACTTAAGACACCTAATGAAATGCAATGTGTGGACTTGGGTTGGGACCTGACTTAACCAAAGCAATTATACAAAGACCTTTTTGAGGCCATTATGGAAATCTCAATGTGGGCTGCCTATCAGATGATATCAAGGAATTATTAATTTTGCTAGGTTTGATAATACCATGGTGAAGATGAAAAAAACATTATTAGCTTAAAGAAGATAGGAATTTGTAGGAGAGAAGTTTGTCTTTTTAATGTTTCTACTTTCTGCCTCCTTAATAAATAACAGTGTTACCTTGGCAGTTTCATCTAGGCGTTGTTTCTCTCCTCTCTACATCATCCCCCAAGTCTACTGAATTTTGAGGTCCCGGCTGGTGTCAGAGTTTTGCTCTGCAATTGCTTTTTTCTGTCTCAGTCTGTGTGTCCAGTTGGAGTGAGTCTGCTCAGAAAGTGGATTCTTCCACCTTGGGAACCCTGTGCATCCAGAGACTATGGGACATCTTCCTTTTGACTCAGTGTTTCACTTGGGATCTGGCAAGCATAGATGTATCTCTTGAGGGCTAGGAGTGCCACTGATGGGGCCACATTATCAACCGCTGCAGAAGAAAACAGCAGGAACAGGCTGATGGCTTGTGAAGTATTTTTAAAATTTCTTCCATACACAATCAAGGAAAAAGGAAAATGCAGAAGTGGAGGCCCCAGCTTCTGTTCTGGCTGTATTGTTTGCCTTCCAGGCAAAGAGAGTATTTGTGTGAGAATTAAGGGAAAGTGTCCCACTGTGAGCCCAATCCCAGAAGATAATTCCATATGAAGTTTATTCTCTGCAGGCACTGTTGTGGGCGTGCAAGAAGGGGGAGCGGAGTGTGGGAGGTGGGCAGACAGCACTTCCTGCCTACTATAAATCCCTGGCCAGCAGCTGGAAACTCTGGAGTGAGGCCTTCAGAGAGGAATGTCACCTGGAGTGGATCATGCTGTGTTGTCACTTTCAAGCCAAATTTATAAATATGTGATCACCAACCAGATCAAGATGTAGAACATTTCCAGCATCCCAGAAGGCTCCCTAGTGCACTCAGTCAATACCTTCCTCGCTCACCTTCTCCCTCCAGGTAACCACTCTTCTGACTTATATTGCCATTGATTAGTTTCCCTGTTCTTGGTGCTTCATGTAAATGGAAACATATACCATCTACTCTTTGTGTGTGGCTCCTTTCATTCAGTATAAAACCTGTGAGACTCATCCATGTTTCCATGTAGCAGTAGTTTGTTCTTATTGTTGTAGAAAGCATTTCGTTGTAGAGAGCATATCACTAATTATTCATTCTTCGATTGAACAATGTGTTGTTTGTAAATTTGAGCTATTGTGCATAAAGCCTCTAGGAACCTTTATTTTATTTTATTTTACTTTTTTTGAGATGGAATCTTGCTTAGTTGCCCAGGCTGGAGTGCAGTGGTGTGATCTAGGCTCACTGCAACCTCCGTTTCCTGGGTTTAAGCAATTCTCCTACCTCAGCCTCCTGAGTAGCTGGGATTACAGGTGCCTACCACCACACCCAGCTAATTTTTGCATTTTTAGTAGAGATGGGGTTTCACCATGTTGGCCAGGCTGGTCTCGAACTCCTGACCTCAGGCGATCTGCCTGCCTTGGCCTCCCAAAGTGCTGGGATTACAGGTGTGAGCCACCTCACCCGGTCTGGAATGTTCTTCTACAGGTGTTTTGAGGCCATAAGTACTCATCTCTTGAGTATATTCCTGGGAGTGGGATTGTTGGATTATAAGGGACACAAATCTTCACCTTAGTAAATATTGCCACATAGTCTTGCAGAGAGGTTGTACCCATTTTCATACCCACCAGCAATGTGTGAGGGTTTCAATTGTTCCATGCCCTCACCTATGCTTGGAATTATCCATCTTTTTAGTTGTAGCCATTCTAGGGCATATGTGTGTATTGTAGTGGTTGTTGTCATTGTCGTTGTAGTGTCACACTTGGTGTTTATTTGCATTTCCTGGGTGAGTAATGATGTTTGGATATCTTTTGAGAAATGCCAGTACCATCTTTTGGCCCTGTTTTCATTGCAAATGTATCCTTTTTATAAAGGTGATTATGAACATCAAAAGTCATCATGGAAAGAAAAATGCAGATAGAGAGGCTGCATGTGGCAGCAGTATCAGCTGGTTAGTGATAAAGAACATAGGCATTGCTGCCTGACAGCAGGAGTTCAAGTCCCAGCCTTGCTACCCACTAGTATGGTGTTAATTCACTTTCTAATCTTATTTCCTAAACTGTAAAATGGGGATAATAACAGTGCTTATCTCACCAGTGTGCTGGGAGGATTCAATGAGACATGCATCCTTAAAATACCTCTCTCTGAAGCAACTTGGGCCACGTGAACAGAGCATTAACAACACACAAACACAAAATGTAGTCTAAATGCCCTGGTGGTCTTTCTTGAGCCATGCAGGCACCTTCCTCTGCCTCCCTACATTCAGAAGTGATAAGGCCATGAGCTACCCTCATGATTAGGTTTCCTAAATCTGTAAAGTCTGCTTTATTATCTAGGGTGCAAGTTAGTATTTGGAATGTTGTTTGAAGCCCTGAGTGTGCTCTTGATAGTCATTATTATTATGAGCAGCAGGTTGGCTCCTTTCCTGCAGAGCAGAATTATCTTAAATCAAGTGACCTTTCTGTATACTTTCTACTTTAAAGGATTAATTGCGTCTTCCTTCCTGTCTCCCTCTTCACTTCTGCAGAACACTCGGCCCAAAACCAAACTGGAGTTGCCTTTGTCCCTAAGTGGTGCCGTGGTACCACCACACCCACAACCTGGCTCAGAATGAATTCAGCACCCATTCCTTGCTTTTTAAACCTCAAAAGTTCCCGACTCAGTGAAAGGCTCCCATTTTCCTATCCTCTTCTCTGTCTGCATTTTACTCTGTAATTTATTGACATAGAAAAGGCCTCGTGCAGGCTTTCATTGCATTAGTCCACTTGGAAGTCTTTTCTCCAATCCATTTGACCTCAAGCTGCTTTTTTGCTGCTGCTGCATATAAGCTAGACTGATCCAGCTCACCTTATGCTGCTTTTGAAGGCTGAAAAGCCCTGTGACCAAATGTTTAGCAGGCTGTTCAGACAGTGGACTGATGGCTTGATCTAAGTTCATTTCCTGCGTTACACACACCTCCCCATCCCCCAAGGCAAAGGTGGGAAACCCAGCAAGTTACATAAGTTGTTGGAGCAGTCCAGATGGCTGGCTGCTAGCCCAGGCAAACTCAGCTTTGGAGCACTTAGGGATGCCTGCACTGGCAGTGAAACATGGGCTCATTTTTTAATGGGAACAACCATTTTGTTCAGCTGTATGAATCCCAGTAGTAGAGTGAGATCAGGGCTGTGATCCCTTAAACATGGCTGCTGGCTTCCCTCTGGGGCAGGACAAGGGGTGTCTTGTAGTGGGAGGGTGTCTTGTCCTACTGTTTGGACTTTACTAAACAGGAAGGAGTGGGCAGGGCTGCAGGACAGGAATTACACCATTGTACAGCCTGGCAGTCCTGTGGAATTGGCTGGATAGCGGAAGGAAGGAATCTGAAAAGGAAGGGAAGGATCTCACCACCCAGTGTGAGCCAATTCCAGCCTCTCTATTTTATCTGCCCAGTGACTGATCTTAGCCTTTTGTTGTATACCTTTCTTCTTGAGAGGTTTTGAAATGGTATGCATTCCTTAGCTTTGAGGCACCATGTGGTTGCAGTTAGTCAGACTAGCTCCAAATCACAAGCTTGGATTGTTGAACCTGTTATTTCTAGAGTGGGAGGAAGATGGACCAGAAATTGATGTGAGGCCCTGGGATCTTCAGTTCAGGTGGCCAGGGGTATGGCTCACAGGATGGTCATCTCTAGGTCTGACTTCCCCTGTGTGTTGTCCTGATGTGACCGGGAAGCAGCTGTCCAAGTTGCCTGTCCACTTCTGGTAGCACATGCAGCCTTGCATCTGGGGTTGGTGGTTATTTCGTGCAGGTGACCGAGAGCTGCCTG
Source organism: Pongo abelii (assembly GCF_028885655.2). Classification (NCBI taxonomy): domain Eukaryota; kingdom Metazoa; phylum Chordata; class Mammalia; order Primates; family Hominidae; genus Pongo; species Pongo abelii. The sequence continues at coordinate 151,351,874 of NC_071989.2, forward strand.
GGATTGCTGTGCTTGCCCAGCCCTCCACAAGGGGTTGCCCTTTGTTGGCTGGTGGTGTGGAGGAGGACAGGTCCCCTGACTGCCGGCTACTCCAGTGCATCTGAAATGGAGACACCTGTATGTCTGTGATCTCTGAGCCTTATCTTCCCTTGCTACCCCACGGTGAATTAGACCTAAAGATGCTATGCTGGTTCGTTTTTTTTTTTTTTGAGATGGAGTCTCACTGTGTCACCTGACTGGAGTACAGTGGCACGATCTCTGCTCATTGCAACTTCCACCTCCCGGGTTCAAGCGACCCTCCTGCCTCAGCCTTCTGAGTATCTGGAACTACGGGCATGTGCCACCACACCTGGCTAATTTTGTATTTTTAGTAGAGACAGGTTTCCACCATGTTGGCCAGGCTGGTCTTGAACTCCTGACCTCAAGTGATCTGCCCTCCTCGGCCTCTCAAAGTGCTGGGATTACAGGCGTGAGCCTCCACGACCAGCGTGGTCCTTTGTTTCTATTGTTTTCAAAATGGTCTGAGAAATAGGAAAAATCCCAAAGTCTACAGAACGTAGATATAAAGGTACAGAAAAGAGAGAATGCAGATTTTCGTGTATTTTTACGTCAAAAAAATAAACTCTATTTTTTGACTGATAGAGTAACATAGAGCAACAAACAGTAGAAAATGTGGAAAATAACTAAAAAGATGAAGAGGAAAATGAATATCACTCATCTTAGAAAACAGTGGTTAATTTTTGATGTTTGTGTTTTCAACTCTTTTCTATCATTATGTGTTTATATATATCTAGACACACATCTATTCATATATAAATAAAGCATGCATCCCTTTCAGGTATTGTACTTTAAGTAGGATTTTCATTTAATTTTTTATATTTTCTCATATCTGTCAGTTTAGCAGCGAGTTTTGCTGCAAACAATTGAAAATCCAACAAATAATGGCTTAAAATAAGTTTTAGGCATTAATATATACGATAGGCCACGTGGGACAAATAGGGTGGCTCTGTGAAGCCATTAAAGACCCAGCTTCATTGCATCTTTTTACTCCTCCTTAGAGTGAGGAGGATCCTTTAGGATGTAGGCTTTTGTCTTCCTTGTAGGCTGCTGCACCTCCTGGCCTCACATCTGTGGTTCAGGCAGGGAGAAGGAAGGCAGGAAGAGGAAGGAGTGGTGTCTGTGTCAGTGAAACAAAGGTTTGCCAGAAATCCCCTGTATATATCCACTTATGTCTCATTGGCCAGAACTGTGTCATATTCCTAAGAGGAGTGTGTGTTTTCAGCTGGGTAAAATCTTGCTCCCACTTATCAAGGGTCTGATTAAGGAAGAAAAGGAAACAGACATTGTACAGTCCATTAGCAGTAGCTGTCACACTTGTTTCTAAATACTATTCTACAACCAGAAGTGTTGAGTGACTTGGAAACTCCTTTGATGAAAGAAGAAATAATATTAAGAAAATTGTGAACACTTTCCTCAGAGAAGTATATAATTTGTAACATTTTGTGTATAAGAAACAGATCTGTGCATTCATCTCTCAGTGGGCTGCTATCCATGATTCTTTTCTTAGCATAATGCATAGAAATAGATTTGCTTGATGAACATATACAGTCACACACCATATAAAGACATTTCAGTCAATGACAGACCACACATACCTCTGTGGTCCTATAGGATTATAATGGAGCTAAAAAATTCCTATCTCTTAGTGCTGTTGTATCCTTCATATTACTGCAACACATCATTCATGTGTTTGTGGTGATGCTGGTGTAAACAGATCTACCACGCTCTCAGTCGTACAAAAGTAGAGCACATGCAATACTTGATAAAAAATGACTGTATTACTGGTTTATGTATTTACTACAGTCTACTTTTTATCGTTATTTTAAAGTGTACCCCTTCTACTTATTTAAAAAAAAAAGCGGTCAGACAGCCTTAAACAAGACCTTCAGGTGGTATTCCAGAAGAACGCATTGTTATCATAGATGACAGCTCTACGTGTGTTATTGCCCCTGAAGACCTTCCAGTGGGACAAGATGTGGCGGTGGAAGACAGTGATGTGGATGATCCTGACCCTGTGTAGGCCTAGGCTAATGTTTGTGTTTGTGTCTTGTTTTTTTTTAACAAAAATAGCTTAAAAAGGAAAATAATAATAATAAATACAAAAAAAAACTTGTTGAATAAGGAAAAAAATACTTTTGTACAGCTGTACAATGTGTTTGTGTTTTAAGCTAAATGTTATTACAAGAATCAAAAAGTTAAAAAAATTAAAAAGTTTGTAAAGTTACAGTAAACTAAGGTTAATTTATTATTGAAGAAGAACACTTTAAATAACTTTAGTGTAGCCTAGGTGTACAGTGTTTGTAAAGTCTACAGTAGTGTGCAGTAATGTCTTAGGCCTTCACATTCACCCACCACTCACTCATTGACTCTCCCAGAGCAACTTCCAGTCCTGTAAGCTCCATTCATGGTAAGCACTTTATACAGGAATACCACTTTTTATCTTTTTTTTTTTTTAATTTAAGTTCTAGGGTACATGTGCACAACGTGCAGGTTTGTTACATATGTATACATATGCCATGTTGGTGTGCTGCACCCATTAACTCGTCATTTACATTAGGTATATCTCCTAATGCTATCCCTCCCCTCTCCCCCCACCCTACAACAGGCCCTGGTGTGTGACGTTCCCCACCCTGTGTCCAAGTGTTCTCATTGTTCAGTTCCCACTTATGAGTGCGAACATGCGGTGTTTGGTTTTCTGTCCTTGTGATAGTTTGCTGAGAATGATGGTTTCCAGCTTCATCCATGTCCCTACAAAGGACATCAACTCATCCTTTTTTATGGCTGCATAGTATTCCATGGTGTATATGTGCCACATTTTCTTAATCCAGTCTATCATTGATGGGCATTTGGGTTGGTTCCAAGTCTTTGTTATTGTGAATAGTGCTGCAATAAACATACGTGTGTATGTGTTTTTATAGCAGCATGATTTATAATCCTTTGGGTATATACCCAGTAATGGGATGGCTGGGTCAAATGGTATTTCTAGTTCTAGATCCTTGAGGAATTGCCACACTGTCTTCCACAATAGTTGAACTAGTTTACAGTCCCACCAACAGTGTAAAAGTGTTCCAGTTTCTCCACATCCTCTCCAGCACCTGTTGTTTCCTGACTTTTTAATGATCGCCATTCTAACTGGTGTGAGATGGTATCTCATTGTGGTTTTGATTTGCATTTCTCTGATGGCCAGTGATGATGAGCATTTTTTCATGTGTCTGTTGGCTGCATAAATGTCTTCTTTTGAGAAGTGTTTTGATTTGCATTTCTCTGATGGCCAGTGATGATGAGCATTTTTTCATGTGTCTGTTGGCTGCATAAATGTCTTCTTTTGAGAAGTGTTTTGATTTGCATTTCTCTGATGGCCAGTGATGATGAGCATTTTTTCATGTGTCTGTTGGCTGCATAAATGTCTTCTTTTGAGATGTGTCTGTTCATATTCTTTGCCCACTTTTCTATGGGGTTGTTTGATTTTTTTCTTGTAAATTTGTTTAAGTTCTTTGTAGATTCTGGATATTAGCCCTTTGTCAGATGGGTAGATTGTAAAAATTTTCTCCCATTCTGTAGGTGGCCTGTTCACTCTTATGATAGTTTCTTTTGCTGTGCAGAAGCTCTTTAATTAGATCCCATTTGTCAATTTTGGCTTTTGTTGCTATTGCTTTTGGTGTTTTAGACATGAAGTCCTTGCCCATGCCTATGTCCTGAATGGTATTGGCTAGGTTTTCTTCTAGGGTTTTTATGGTTTTAGGTCTAACATTTAAGTCTTTAATCCATCTTGAATTAATTTTTGTGTAAGGTCTAAGGAAGAGATCCAGTTTCAGCTTTCTACATATGGCTAGCCAGTTTTCCCAGCACCATTTATTAAATAGGGAATCCTTTCCCCATTTCTTGTTTTTGTCAGGTTTGTCAAAGATCAGATGGTTGTAAATGTGTGGTATTATTTCTGAGGGCTCTGTTCTGTTCCATTGGTCTATATCTCTGTTTTGGTACCAGTACCATGCTGTTTTGGTTACTGTAGCCTTGTAGTATAGTTTGAAGTCAGGTAGCGTGATGCCTCAAGCTTTGTTCTTTTGGCTTAGGATTGTTTTGGCAATGCGGCTCTTTTTTGGTTCCATATGAACTTTAGAGTAGTTTTTTCCAATTCTGTGAAGAAAGTCACTGGTAGCTTGATGGGGATGGCATTGAATCTATAAATTACCTTGGGCGGTATGGCCATTTTCACGATACTGATTCTTCCTATTCATGAGCATGGAATGTTCTTCCATTTGTTTGTGTCCTCTTTTATTTCCTTGAGCAGTGGTTTGTAGTTGTCCTTGAAGAGGTCCTTCACATCCCTTGTAAGTTGGATTTCTAGGTATTTTATTCTCTTTGAAGGAATTGTGAATGAGAGTTCAATCATTATTTGGCTCTCTGTCTGTTATTGGTGTATAGGAATGCTTGTGATTTTTGCACATTGATTTTGTATCCTGAGACTTTGCTGAAGTTGCTTATCAGCTTGAGATTTTGGGCTGAGACGATGAGGTTTTCTAAATATACAATCATGTCATCTGCAAACAGGGACAGTTTGACGTCCTCTTTTCCTAATTCAATACCTTTTATTTCTTTCTCCTGCCTGATTGCCCTGGCCAGAACTTCCAACACTATGTTGAATAGGAGTGGTGAGAGAGGACATCCCTGTCTTGTGCCAGTTTTCAAAGGGAATGCTTCCAGTTTTTGCCCATTCACTATGATATTGGCTGTGGGTTTGTCATAAATAGCTCTTATCATTTTGAGATATGTCCCATTAATACCTAGTTTATTGAGAGTTTTTAGCATGAAGAGCTGTTGAATTTTGTCAAAGGCCTTTTCTGCATCTATTGAGATCATCATGTGGTTTTTGTCTTTGGTTCTGTTTATATGCTGGATTACATTTATTGATTTGTGTGTATTGAACCAGGCTTGCATCCCAGGGATGAAGCCCACTTGATCGTGGTAGATAAGCTTTTTGATATGCTGCTGGATTTGGTTTGCCAGTATTTTATTGAGGATTTTAGCATTGATATTCATCAGGGATATGGGTCTAAAATTCTCTTTTTTGTGTGTGTCTCTGCCAGGCTTTGGTATCAAGATGATGCTGGCCTCATAAAATGAGTTAGGGAGGATTCCCTCTTTTTCTTTTGATTGGAATAGTTTCAGAAGGAATGGTACCTGTTCCTCTTTGTACATCTGGTAGAATTTGGCTGTGAATCCGTCTGGTCCTGGATGTTTTTTGGTTGGTAGGCTATTATTGCCTCGATTTCCGAGCCTGTTATTGGTCTATTCAGGGATTCAGGTTCTTCCTGGTTTAGTCTTGGGAGGGTGTATGTGTCGAGGAATTTATCCATTTCTTCTAGATTTTCTAGTTTATTTGCATGGAGGTGTTTATAGTATTCTCTGATGGTAGTTTGTATTTCTGTGGGATTCGTGGTGATATTCCCTTTATCATTTTTTATTGTGTCTAGTTGATTCTTCTCTCTTTTCTTCTTTATTAATCTTGCTAGTGGTCTATCAAGTTTGTTGATCTTTTCAAAAAACTAGCCGCTGGATTCATTGATTTTTTGAAGGGTTTTTTGTGTCTCTGTCTCCTCCAGTTCTGCTCTGATCTTAGTTATTTCTTGCCTTCTGCCAGCTTTTGAATGTGTTTGCTCTTGCTTCTCTAGTTCTTTTAATTATGATGTTAGGGTGTCAATTTTAGATCTTTCCTTCTTTCTCTTGTGGGCATTTAGTGCTATAAATTTCCCTCTACACACTGCTTTAAATGTGTCCCAGAGATTCTGGTATGTTGTGTCTTTGTTCTTATTGGTTTCAAAGAACATCTTTATTTCTGCCTTCATTTCGTTATGTACCCAGTAGTCATTCAGGAGCAGGTTGTTCAGTTTCCCTGTAGTTGAGAGGTTTTGAGTGAGTTTCTTAATCCTGAGTTCTAGTTTGATTGCATTGTGGTCTGAGAGACAGTTTGTTATCATTTCTGTTCTTTTACATTTGCTGAGGAGTGCTTTACTTCCAACTATGTAGTTAGTTTTGGAATAAGTGTCGTGTGGTGCTGAGAAGAATGTATATTCTGTTGATTTGGGGTGGAGAATTCTGTAGATGTCTTTTAGGTCTGCTTGGTGCAGAGCTGAGTTCAATTCCTGGATATCTTTTTAACTTTCTGCCTCGTTGATCTGTCTAATGTTGACAGTGGTGTGTTAAATTCTCCTATTATTATTGTGTGGGAGTGTAAGTCTCTTTGTAGGTCTCTAAGGACTTGCTTTATGAATCTGGGTGCTCCTGTATTGGGTGCATATATATTTAGGATAGTTAGCTCTTCTTGTTGAATTGATCCCTTTACCATTATGTAATGGCCTTCTTTGTCTCTTTTGATCTTTGTTGGTTTAAAGTCTGTTTTATCAGAGACTAGGATTGCAACTCCTGCTTTTTTTTGTTTTCCATTTGCTTGGTAGATCTTCTTCCATCCCTTTATTTTGAGCCTATGTGTGTCTCTGCATGTGAGATGGGTCTCCTGAATACAGCACACTGATGGGTCTTGACTCTTTATCCAGTTTGCAAGTCTGTTGTCTTTTAATTGGAGCATTTAGCCCATTTTCATTTAAGGTTAATATTGTTATGTGTGAATTTGATCCTGTCGTTATGATGTTAGCTGGTTATTTTGCTTGTTAGTTGATACAGTTTCTTCCTAGCATCGATGGTCTTTATAATTTGGCATGTTTTTGCAGTGGCTGGTATTGTTGGTTCCTTCAGGAGCTCTTGTAAGGCAGGCCTGGTGGTGACAAAATCTCTCAGCATTTGCTTGTCTGTAAAGTATTTTATTTCTCCTTCACTTATGAAGCTTAGTTTGGCTGGATATGAAATTCTGGATTGAAAATTCTTTTCTTTAAGAATGTTGAATATTGGCCCCCACTCTCTTCTGGCTTGTAGAGTTTCTGCCGAGAGATCCGCTGTTAGTCTGACAGGCTTCCCTTTGTGGGTAACCCAACCTTTCTCTCTGGCTGCCCTTAGCATTTTTTCCTTCATTTCAACTTTGGTGAATCTGACAATTATGTGTCTTGGAGTCGCTCTTCTTGAGCAGTATCTTTGTGGCCTTCTCTGTATTTCCTGAATTTGAATGTTGGCCTGCCTTGCTAGGTTGGGGAAGTTCTCCTGGATAATATCCTGGAGAGTGTTTTCCAACTTGGTTCCATTCTCCCCATCACTTTCAGGTACACCAATCAGACGTAGATTTGGTCTTTTCACATAGTCCCATATTTCTTGGAGGCTTTGTTCATTTCTTTTTACTCTTTTTTCTCTAAACTTCTCTTCTCACTTCATTTCATTCATTTGATCTTCAATCACTGATACACTTTCTTCCACTTGATCAAATCGGCTACAGAAGCTTGTGCATGCGTCATGTAGTTCTTGTGCCATGGTTTTCAGCTCCATCAGGTCATTTAAAGTCTTCTCTACACAGTTTATTCTAGTTAGCCGTTTGTCTAATCTTTTTTCAAGGTTTTTAGCTTCTTTGTGATGGGTTCAAGCATCCTCCTTTAACTCAGAGAAGTTTGTTATTACCGATCATCTCAAGCCTTCTTCTCTCAACTTGTCAAAGTCATTCTCTGTCTAGCTTTGTTCCATTGCCGGTGAGGTGCTGCATTCCTTTGGAGGAGAAGAGATGCTCTGATTTTTAGAATTTTCAGCTTTTCTGCTCTGGTTTCTCCCCATCTTTGTGGTTTTATCTACCTTTGGTCTTTGATGATGGTGACGTACAGATGGGGTTTTGGTGTTGATGTCCTTTCTGTTAGTTTTCCTTCTAACAGTCAGGACTCTCAGCTGCAGGTCTGTTGGAGTTTGCCGGAGGTCCACTCCAGACCCTGTTTGCCTGAGTATCACCAGTGGAGGCTGCAGAACAGCAAATATTGCAGAACAGCAAATGTTGCTTCCTGATCCTTCCTCTGGATGCTTCATCTCAGAGGGGCATCTGGCTGTATGAGGAGTCAGTCGGCCTCTACTGAGTGGTGTCTCCCAGTTAGGCTACTCAGGGGTCAGGGACCCACTTGAGGAGGCAGTCTGTCCATTCTCAGATCTCAAACTCCGTGTTGGGAGAACTACTACTCTCTTCAAAGCTGTCAGATAGGGATGTTTAAGTCTGCGGAAGTTTCTGCTGCCTTTTGTTCAGCTATTCCCTGCCCCCAGAGGTGGAGTCTACAGAGGCAGGCAGGCATCCTTGTGCTGCGGTGGGCTCCACCCAGTTCGAGCTTCCTGGCCGCTTTGTTTACCTACTCAAGCCTCAACAAAGGCAGACGCCCCTCCCCCAGCCTTCCACCTTTCAGTTCGATCTCAGACTGCTGTGCTAGTGGTGAGCGAGGCTCCGTGGGTGTGGGACCCTCCGAGCTGGGTGCGGGATATAATCTCCTGGTGTGCCGTTTGCTAAGACCTTTGGAAAAGCGCGGTATTAGGGTGGGAGTGTCTCGGTTTTCCAGGTACCATCTGTCACAGCTTCCCTTGGCCAGGAAAGGGAATTCCCTGACCCCTTGCGCTTCCCAGGTAAGGCGATGCCTTGCCCTGCTTAGGCTCACACTCCGTGGGCTGCACCCACTGTCCAACAAGCCCCACTGAGATGAACCCGCTACCTCAGCTGGAAATGCAGAAATCACCCGTCTTCTGCGTCACTCATGCTGGGAGCTGTAGACTGGAGCTGTTCCTATTCAGCCATCTTGGAACCTCCCCCACTTTTTATCTTTATACCATATTTTTACTATACGTTTTCTATGTTTAGATATGTTTAGATACAGAAATACTATTGTGTGTCAATTGCCTACAGTATTCAGTATGGTAACATGCTGTATAGGTTTATCACCTAGGAACAATAGGCTACACCATATAGCCTAGTTGTGTAGTAGGCTATACCATCTAGGTTTGTGTAAGTGCACTCTATGATGTTTGTAGGGCAACAAAATTGCCTAACAACGCATTTCTTAGAACATATCCCTGTCATTAAGTGATGCATGACTGTATATTTATCTTTGAAGCTTGCTCTTCATGAAGACTGTGCCAATTTATACTTCCATGAGTTGCATATGGGAATATCCATTTCCCTGAGCCTACATCTATACTAGTTGCTACCAAAGTTTTAGAAAATTCTTAACTTTTTCAAAAAGTAAAACATATTATCATTGTTATAATTAGGATTTTTTTTTGTTTTTGAATATTCCCTATGCTTATTGAATTCTTTTTCTCCTTTTGCAATTAGTTTATCCTTTGTACATTTTTTTTTCTTTTGGTGTATTCACCTTTGAGTGTTAATTACTCTTTCTGTATTAAGGCTGTGAGATACTTTATACATCCTATCTTTGTTTGAATGGATTCCCATTATAAGATAAATATTTACCTGAGATTTGTTTTGGCATCAACATATAATGTAAGGTGAAGACCTACCTTGATTTTATTCCTCCAAATGATTTTTATTATCTTAACACTATTGAATAATTAACTATTTCACAACTGATTTGAAATGCTCCAAGATGATTTAAGAAGTGCAGTAGTGATTTTTTTTTTTGAGAGGGAGTCTTGGTCTGTCACCCAGGCTGGAGTGCAGTGGCGTAATCTCTGCTCACTGCAACCTCCTGGGTTCATGTCATTCTCCTGCTTCAGCCTGCCGAGTAGCTGGTACTACAGGCACCCACCACCACGCCTGGCTAATTTTTTGTATATTTAGTAGACAAGGGGTTTCACCATGTTAGCCAGGATGGTCTCGATCTCCTGACCTCGTGATCTGCCCGCCTCGCCTCCCAAAGTGCTGGGATTACAGGCATGAGTCACCATGCCTGGCCAGTAGTGATTTTTTTTTAAAGCACATAGGGTATGCAAAGATCAGCTGCCATACAGAAACCATATGAACTGTCATCCAAGACATTGTTAATTTTCATAGCTGACACTGCTGGGTTCTGTGCCTGGCCTGATGCGGACTCCTTAACCTTCTTGGGGTGAGCACAACTGTAAGTGAGCAATTTAATACTTAAAATGCTGCTAGACAGATGGCAATTTGCTCTTTCCATATTTGGAGAGCTTCCTGAGTGCTAAGTTCTTATTTTTATTTTTATTTTTTTTGAGATGGAGTCTCGCTCTGTCACCCAGGCTGGAGTGCAGTGGTGCAATCTTGGCTCACTGCAACCTCCACCTCCCAGGTTCAAGCAATTCTCCTTCCTCAGCCTCCTGAGTAGCTGGGTTACAGGCACCCACCACCATGCCCGGGTAATTTTTGTGTTTTTAATAGAGATGGAGTTTCACCATGTTGGCCAGGCTGGTCTCGAATTCCTGACCTCAGGTGATCCACCTACCTTGGCTTCCAAAAGTGCTGGGATTATAGGTGTGAACCACCGTGCCCGGCCCTAAATTCATTTTTAATTACAAACTGGATTGTTGATTTTTTTTCTTTTTATTTGAGACAGGGCCTCGCTCTGTCAACCAGACTGGAGTGCCATGGCATCATGATCACAGCACATTGCAGCCCCAACCTCCTGGGGTCAAGCTATCCTACTGCTTCAGCCTTCCTCCTGAGTAGCTAGGACTACAGGTGCATGCCATCATGCCCAGCTAATTTCTTTTTCTTTTCTTTTCTTCTTTTTTAAGTAGAGGCTAGGACTCCTTATGTTGCCCAGGTCAGTCTCAAATTCCTGGGCTCAAGTGATCCTCCCACCTCACTTCCCAAAGTGCCGGGATTATAGGCAAGAGCCACTTTTTGTAAACTGTTAATGTAAACTGAATCTAAGATGTGCATTGACAACATTTTAGATGGCCTTGGTTCCTCATGTCATTCAACCAGTGTTTATTAAATGCCTGCTATGTGCAAGGCCCTCTGGTCTACCAGGATAAATTTGTCACCTTGCATTTATTTCAGAGTGAAAAACATCAGTGTGAGGTGTGAACATAGTGCTATTGAAATAGAACAGATGATTTTAGACTGAGGGAGTTGAAGGCAGCTTCATAGAGGAGGACGTATAGGTAGGGCATTGAAGGATGTTCACGGGCAGAGATGCATGGAAGGGCTTCCTTGGCAAGAAATATGGCAACACAGATTCTTAGACAGGAAGCATGCGACAGATGAGGAAACAGCTAGTAGTTGCATGTAGATGGTCATGAGGTTTGGGAAGGGAAAGTAGAAAAGTAAGGTAGGAAATGTTGGGGCCAGGTTATCAGAGGCCTCACATAGAAATCTGGACATTATGCTGTTAAGGGATGACGCAACCATAAAGGATTTGAGCAGAAGTGATTTCGGAGCTGTGGCCACGTGAAGGATATGCAGTTTATAGGAAGGCAGAGAGTAAACCACTGTGAAGGCATTCCAAGCAGGAGGTGCTGAACTCCCAGATGGGACTGTTGGGACTGAAGAGAAAGATACAATCATGCTGGAAGCACAATCCAGTTATTGTCACCTGATTAGATATGGGAGTGAAAAGACAGGACTTTAAGATCTTAGGTCTAGCCACTGAGATAAAAGTGATGCCATTAACCAAGATAATGATTATTAGCTGCTGTTTACTGAGCATTTACTCTGTGCCATGCATAGTGCCAGCTGCTCAGCTGCTGCTACCTTCTACTTTATGCGGTATGCTCTCCATTTTATAGATGGGGTAATGAGGCACAGAGAAATGTCACAATGAGAAAATAACAGTTGCTAGATGAAAATAGGCTTGACAAAAACAAACAATGGGGAAAGGATTCCCTATTTAATAAATGGCATTGGGAAAACTGGCTAGCCATATGCAGAAAACTGAAACTTACAACTTATACAAAAATTAATTCAAGATGGTTAAAGACTTAAACGTAAGACCTAAAACAATAAAAACCCTAGAAGAAAACCTAGGCAACACCATTCAGGACATAGACATGGGCAAAGACTTCATGGCTAAAACACCAAAAACAATTGCAACAAAAAACAAAATTGACAAATGGGATCTAATTAAACTAAAGAGCTCCTGCACAGCAAAAGAAACTATCATTAGCATGAACAGGCAACCTACAGAATGGGAGAAAATTTTTGCAATCTATCCGTCTGACAAAGGGCTAATACCTAGAATCTACAAGGAACTTAAACAAATTTACAGGAAAAAAACAAACCCATCAAAAAGTGGATGAAGGATATGGACAGACACTTTTCAAAAGAAGATAAAATTTATGCAGCCAACAAACATATAAAAAAAAAAAGCTCATCATCACTGGTCATTAGAGAAATGCAAATCAAAACCACAGTGAGATACCATCTCATGCCAGTTAGAATGGCAATCATTAAAAAGTCAGGAAATAACAGATGCTGGAAAGGATCTGGAGAAATAGGAACGCTTTTACACTGTTGGTGGGAGTGTAAATTAGTTCAACCATTGTGGAAGACAGTGTGGTGATTCTTCAAGGATCTAGAACCAGAAATATCATTTGACCCAGCAATCCCATTACTGGGTGTATATCCAAGGATTATAAATCATTCTACTATAAAGACACATGCACACATATGTTTATTGAGGCACTATTCACAATAGCAAAGACTTGGAACCAATCCAAATGCTCATCAATGATAGACTAGATGAAGAAAATATGGCACATATACACCATGGAATACTATGCAGCCATAAAAAAGAATGCGTTCATGTCCTTTGTAGGGACATGGATGAAGCTGGAAACTATCATTCTCAGCAAAGTAACACAGGAACAGAAAACCAAACACTGCATGTTCTCACTTATAAGTTGTGTTCTCACAACTCCCACTCCCATAAGTGGGAGTTGAACAACAAGACCACATGGGCATAGGGAGAGAACATACCATACCAGGGCCTACTAGGGGGTGGGGAGCAAGGGGAGGGATAGCATTAGGAGAAATACCTAATGTAGGTGACGGGTTGATGGGTTCAGCAAACCAACATGGCACATGTATACCTATGTAACAAACCTGCACTTTCTGCACATGTATCCCAGAATTAAAGTATAATAAAAAATAAAAAAGAAAATAGGTTTGTGGCTGGGTGCAGTGGCTCACACCTGTAATCCCAGCACTTTGAAAGGCCAAGGTGGGCAGATCACCTGTCAGGAGTTTGAGACCAGCCTGATCAACATGGTGAAACTCCGTCTCTACTAAAAATACACAAAAATTAGCTGGGTTTGGTGGCATGTGACTGTAATCCCAGCTACTCAGGAGGCTGAGGCAGGAGAATTGCTTGAACCTCAGAGGTGGAGGTTGCAGTGAGCCAAGATCACACTACTGCACTCCAACCTGGGTGACAGAGCAAGACTGTGTCTTGAAAATAAAAAAAAGAAGAATATAGGTTTTTGTGTGCATATGTGTGTATGTGTTTCTGTTCAATGGCCTTGCTGTCACCTCACTAAAAACAAGTACTAATTTAGTGGCTTGTTCACAGGTTTTAAGGTGTTACCCCTCCTATTGCCTTGAGAAACCCTTCTTGGTGGTTGTAGGAGGGATAGGTGCTAGAGTTGAGGTTAGGGGAAATTCCTAGATGAAGATGGCCAGCAAACAGTTAGAAATGGAGGTCTGCTCCTAAGAAAACTGGAGGGAGATTGGGGTTGCAGATTTAGAGGTGGGGCACCATCTTCATGGAGGCATTGTTGCAGCTATGGGAATGGATGAAATTTCTAATTGTGGTTTATAGAAAGAGAGAGAGAGAGATGAGTAAAGAGGTCCAAGGAGGAGCTTAGGGAATTTTTAGAGTAGGCTATGGAACTCTCATAATGTACTGCTGGTGGGAGTCTTAATTAGTACAACCATTCAAAACCTAGTAAAGTTGAATATATACATATCCTACAACAGACTGTTGAAACTACTCAACTCTATTGTAGCACAAAAACAGCTATGGACAAGTAAGTGAATGAACATAGCTGTTTTCCAAAAAACTATATATATATGCATTTACATATATTCATATATGTATATTGTATGTGTGTGTATATATATATATACACACACGTATATATCCTCATTATTCATGGATTCCATATTTGTGAATTCATCTACTCACCAAAATTTATTTGTAACCCTAAAGTCAATACTTGCAGAGTTTTCACAATCATTTGTAGGCATGTGTAGAGTGGTGAAACATTTTGATCATCCACTGTGCATGTTCACTGCTGGTGTTGCACAGCCCCTACTCTACCTTCTTGCTTCAGCTCTCATACTGTAAACAAATATCATTTTTCTTTTTCTTTTCTTGAGGGGTTGGGGGACAAGTTTTTGCTCTGTCGCCCAGGCTAGAGGGCAGTGGCTCCATCATAGCTCACTGCAGCCTCGATCCCTTGGGCTCAAGTGATCCTCCTGCCTCAGCCTCCCAAGTAGCTGGGACTACAGGTGCATGCCACCATGCCTGGCTGATTTTTTTTTCTTTTTTTTTTTTTTTAGTAGAGACAAGGTCTCACCATGTTGGCCAGGCTAGTCTCAAACTCCTGATCCCAAGCAGTCCTCCTGCCTTGCCTCCTGAAGTGCTGGGATTAGAGGTGTGAGATACTGCACCTAGCCCAATAAATGCCCTTTTCACACTCCATTTAGTGCTACTTTTTTTTGTGTGTGTGGTTTCTTTTGGTGATTTTGCTAAAGTGGTCCCCAAATGTAATGCTGATATCCTGTCTAAGTGAAAGAAGTTTGTGATGTGCCTTGTGACATAATATGAAAATACTTGTGAGATGAACTTTGTTCAAGCATAAATTATAATGCAGATGGATATGAGCTCAGTGAAAACAATTCAGCAACAGAAATTGAATAAGGTGATGTCTTTGGACAGAAACACACATAAAATAGGGTTATATATTGATTGGTTGATGAAAATGTTGGAACCAGAGGCTTGCAGGAACCTGTGTTTCTCCTAGAAGCAATGGCTTAGTGTTTGCTAACTCAGTGTTTGTTGCTGTGTTATAAAATGTAACTCCTGCAAATGACTCTATATGTATGTGTGTATATATGCACTTATATAGATTTTATATTTATATTTATGATTGTATGTGTATGTTTATATATTCCTTTTATGTTAAGATTAGTACAGGGCAGAGGAACCTGTGGAGAGCTGTGGAGCAGGGCTGAGTAGTAGAGCCAAGGAGTGGTGGACATTTAAAGGACACAGGTGGTCAGCTATATCAAGCACAATAGGAAAGGACCCAGAAGCAGCCTTTGGATTTGTGTGTTCATCTGCCATGCTCTCAAGACAGACATGCCCTAATCTCTCCCATCCTCCACTCTGGGGAGGGGACCCTATTGGGCTTAGTCCACTTGGTTGCCTTGGCTGCTGGCTGTGCTTGTAAACGTATGTTGGTTGCTCAGGTCCGGTGTGCTTGGGTTCTCTCTAGAGAAGAAGCAAGAGAGGCTTGGCTAGGCACTTTGAGCTTTTGATGTGAACATACTAACAACCTGTTTCATCCAGGTCAACTTTAAACCACATTGTTCAGTGAGCTGTGATCGAGCCACTGCCCTCCAGCCTGGGTGACAGAGCAAGACCCTGTCTCCCCACCCCCTAAAAAAAGAACAAAAAAAAAAGAAAAAGGAAAAGAACATTTGTTTACAGTATGATAACTGAAACAAGAAGGGAGAGTATGGCCTGTGCAACACGAGGTGGTGAGCTAGTCTGATCAGCAGCTTTCCAACCTGCTGTCCCTTTCCTTTCCAGTTCCTACTCCCTCCAACATTTGCAGGACCTTATTCCTAGTCAACTGTCAGCAGATCCCAGTTTTGCTGTTTGCTGGTAAGATTTGAGATGTTACCATCCTAATGTATATATGAAATTATTAAAGTGCCTAGAGAGCCCTTCAAGACCTAAAGGAGTTCATTCATGATGGTGAAATATTAAAAATTATAGGTACTAAGAGTATGGAATTTCAAAGCTGGTTTGTTTCAGGCCCCCCTTTTGATGCCTTAGGAAATTAAGATACAGAGAGAGGAAGAGATTTGATCAGGGTCCCACAATAAGGCAGTGACTGATTGGGGCCACTATACTTGTTAGCTCCCAGGGCTCCCTGCCCATTCAAATCATAGCTTATAGATGGCCATGTAGTCAGGTGAGTCCCCTGAAAATTAGCCTTGAGCATATAGATCTTTACAATGCTCAGCACACTTACCTGCTTGTCCTTTTAGCTGAGGGGGTAGGAGGCAGATCTCAGTTTTATTAATATAGTGAGGGTTCCCAAAGGATATATGAATCAATTCTGTAATATGAGAACTTTTTGGGGGGAAGGATAAAGAGAAGGAGAGTGAGGCAGGTTAAGGCTACTTGTTCCTAAATTTGTATTTAAAACCAGTGAGTTTCAAATCTAGGTTATGTCTCAGAAGCACCTCTAAATAATGTTTATAAACTCGGCTAACTAGGGGGATTAATTCAAGGTGAATTTTTCTTTCTGGCCGCTGTAGAGGTTAAAAAATATCAAGGTAGGTTATAAACATAAAATCTAAAACTATAAAGCCTCCAGAAGAAAACATAGGACAAAATCTATGCAATCTGGGATTGGCAAAAGTTATTTAATAGGACATAGAAAGTGATAGCCCTACAAAAAAAGAAAAAAAATTGACTGCATTTTAATGAAAAACTAGTGCTTATCAAAAGACACCATTAAGAAATCAACTGGCAAGCTGTAGAATAAGAGGACATATTTGCAAACCATATGTCTGACAAAGGACATATCCAGAATGTATAGAGAACCCATAAAATTCAGTAATAAAAAGAAGAACCTAACTAAAAGACAGAAAAAAGACTTGAAGAGACGCCTCACAAAAGATGGCCCAATACATACATGAAAAAGTATACATCATGAATCATCAGAAAAATGCAGTTTGAGACTATAATAAGATACTACTATGCATACCCATCAGAACAGCTAAAAGTAAAAGATTGACAACACAATGAAAAGATTGGCAAGTGCTGGTGAGGATGTGAAGCAACCCAAACTCTGATACATTATTGGTGGGGGTGTAAGTAAAATGGCACAACTACTGTGGACAAAGGCTTGGAAGTTTTTTGTTTAATAACAAATAAAAAACTCTACTGTAGAATCCAGCAGTTCCACTCCTAGGTATTTACCTAAGAGAAGTGACAACACATGTCTTCAAAAAGATTTGTACAAAAACCTTTGGACCAGCTTTATGATAGCCACAGACAGGGAACCACCTAGGTGTCCATCAACAGAGGAATCGATAAAACTATGGTATATTCAAACATTAAATTTCAACTCAGAAGTAAAAAGGACTAAAGGTATTGGTTCACACCACAACATGGATGAATATTAAAAATTTTATGCTGAGTGCAATCCTGTTACTGGGTATATACCAAAAGGATTATAAATCATATAAATCATTCTATAAAGACACATGTACACGTATGTTTATTGCAGCACTATTTACAATAGCAAAGACTTGGAACCAATTCAAATGCCCATCAATGATAGGCTGGATAAAGAAAATGGGGCACATATACACCATGGAATACTATGCAGCCATAAAAAAGAATGAGGTCATGTCCTTTGCAGGTACATGGATAAAGCTGGAAGCCATCATTCTCAGCAGACTAACACAGGAACAGAAAACCAAATACTACATGTTCTCACTCGTAAGTGGGAGTTGAACAATGAGAACACATGGACACAGGGAGGGGAACATCACACACCGGGGCCTGTCGGGGGATGGGAGGCAAGAGGAGGGAGAGCATTAGGACAAATACCTAATGCATGCAGGGCTTAAAACCTAGATGACGGGTGGATAGGTGCAGCAAACTAACATGGCACATGTATACCTATGTAACAAACCTGCACGTTCTGCACATGTATCCCAGAACTTAAAGTAAAAAGAAAAAAAATTTATGCTGAGTGAAACAGAGTAGCTATAAAAGAATATATATGATGTAAGTCTGTTTGTATAGTGATCTAGAATAAGCAAAACTAATTGGGGGTGCAAAACAAAACAGGACAGTGGTTGCCAGTGCATGGGGTGTGTGAGGGGTGGGAGTAAGATGGAAGGAGGTCTGAGGGAACTATCTGAGGTGATAAAGATGTTTCTATCTTGATAGAGGTTTAGCTTACATGGGTATATGAAATTGTCACAATTCATGATTGGCACACTTATGAATTGTGTATTTCATTGTATGTACATTTTACATTTAAAATGAACAAATATTGAACTTTAGATGATATGTGTTCTGAAATGTTTAAAAGTGCTGATATATGCAACTCCTTCTAAAATTTATTAAAAAGCAAGATGGACTGATGGATGATAGAAAGATGGCTAGATATGAGATAAGGCAAATATAGCAAAATATGAACAACTGTAGAATGGAGGTGATGGGTATATGCATGTTTACTGTCTCTTTCATCTTTTCTGTATGTTTGAGAATTTTTATAAGGGTATGTGGATTGGGAGTAAATGTGCTGTTCTGGCTGGCCTAAGTCACACTATTCCTGGAGTCGGAAGTGGAGTGGATTCTGCCTGTGATGGAGGTGGGGGACCCACACAGAGTACAGAATTCTAGAACCTACAGTTCCATTTTAGAAACCTCATTCTGCTCCTTGGGAGTTGTAGGAGAATACTGAGATTCTCCATGTGATCACAGTGCTGGGGATACCCTTTCCTGCCAGCTCAAAGCAACAGAATAAAAGAGTGAATATTCTCAGAATCTCTTGTTGCATGCATACGAGTTGGCATCAAGATTATTTTTGGATTTGGGGTAGGAAACTCAGCTTCGAGTCATAGATCTGGAAATGCAGTCCTCTGAACTGACAGCTGTCTGCGGCAAGGGAAGAAGCCACCTTTCCCTGTGTCTGTGTTGGATAACATAACATTCACCTTCTGCCTCTCCAAGGGGCATTGTGGGGATGAAGGCGATCATGAACGTGCTTTGAGTTTGTCTGACTGCATCAGCCTCAAGTTGCAATGAAGACAGCTATGCATGCCACTGCCTGGAACCTCCTGGAAGGAGGGACTGGAAGTTGAAAGGAGCAGCATGGTGCTGTGACTCACTCTCTGGCCGTGGTTTCTCCTGGGCTGGGCCCCACTTGGGCAGCAGAAGAGCCTTATGAGCTCCTACTTTGGTGTCCTGCATACCATCCTGAGGAATTTCTCATTTGCAGTTTTCTAAAGCATCAAAGAGCAAGGTTCTCTCTTCTGCTAACAGAGCTGTGTAACTATTTCCAAAAACACTGGGTTGGGGGTTGGGGAGGGGAGCACAGAAAGACATTCTCTGTTTAATATTTCAGTTTCTTTTGGGGGGATGGGAGGTGGTCTCTCCTCTCACTGTGAAATGGCATGCTGACAGATGAGTGGGTTCACATCCACTTTTTAATGTTGCATCAGCCTGAAGCCAAGAAGTGCTAGAGCCATAAGACTCCTCACACTGTGACCTGGCCACATCCTACGTACACGTCAGCTTGTGTGCCATCTACTTAATTGTCATGCACTTGATAGCCAATGAGCTTGTGCCCTTTCTGCTGCCTTTAAAAATTTCCTGAAACACTTTTCTGACTTGTATATTACTTAGATTTCTTTCTTCCTCTTTTGCATCCAGTTTTTGTTTATGTTGGCTGTGACTCCAATCTTCGGTTGAAAGCTAGGGAAGTTGCTTATAAAGGTTTTCAGGATTGCTGAATACGAAATGCAAGGAAATTGCATAACATTGCAGCGTTTCCTCCTCTTGTTGCTTGCTTGTTACCCAAAATACAGTAGTTCCTTCTAGAAGCTTGAAGAAATTTGGCAGATCCTACCCTCTGATGGTCTATTGTGGTCTAGAGAGTCAGTGTTATCCTGATTTGAGGTTGAATTTTTCTTAAGGTCAAACAACAAAGCTTCCTGAATTATAACTATGGCAACAGTGTTTATATAACACACAAATCAAAGTCACGGGGTAGCCGAGGAGAAGCACCCACAACAATCAGTGTTAATAACCCCAGAACGGTTAGCCTGTGCCTAATTCACCAGAACCAAAAACAAGTTAAAATAAATGGCCTACTCCTTCACGGGTTATTGGGGTGTGACCTACCACCTACATGCTCCAGGAGGAGCTGTTTCACCTTTTCTCTTGAAACTATATCAGCTTAATTTGAAATTTCTCGCAGAGAAGTGCAGTAAGTGCCAGTGACACTCAAAATGTGAAAGCATTGCTATAAGGATAATTTGCTCATCAAGGTCATTATGACCTGCCTCTGACCCGCAGAGAAAGACCCAGACAAGGAATGCGCATCCTTAAGCCCCTTGTCCTTTAATGAGGAATAATTTCTTGGACACTGAATATATGCAAACACTTAGATGCCACATAGATCACTTCCCCTAAACCCTGCCCCATAGAAATGTAAAATTGACCTTGATTGGAGATTGGAAATGATGAGAATGAAAAATTATATTTGGAAGTATTAAATTCTGTAGAATATAGACTGTAGGAGCAGTAATAGATCAAAGAAACGAGAGATTAAGGTTGTCTGCAGCCATCAAGTAAGTTAGGAAATATTTGTGGAGTAAGGAAAAGGGAAATAACGTTTTTGAGCACCTCCGGTCACTGTAATAACTATTTTAAATTCTGTTAATACTCTCATAAGTATTATTACTTAGCTCTACTTTGCAATGAGAAAGCAGACTCAGAAATGTTAAATGATTGTCTAAGGGCACATAGTTCAAAAGTGGTAGAACCAGGTGACAAAATAAAAACTTCATCCAAATTAAATTTAAAGGAGTTTAATTGAGCTATGAACAATTTGCGAATTGGGCAGTCCCCAGAATCACCACAGATTCAGAGAGACTCCAGGGATGCCTTGTGGTGAAAACAAATTTATAGACAAAAAAAAAAAAAGGAAAGTGACGTACAGAAATCAGAAGTAAGGTACAGAAACAACTGGATTGGTTATAGCTTGGTGTTTGCCTTATTTGAACATAGTTTGAACACTCACCAGTGTATAAGTGGTTGAGGTATGGCTGCTGGGATTGGCCAAGACTCAGCTGTTGTTATAGGTAAATATTCCTAAGTTAGCTTTTCAACCTTGTCTACCTATTAAGTTAGGTTACAGTTAGTCCACAAGGACTCAAATATAGGAGTATGGAGTCCTTCTCAGGCCATATTTAGTTTGCTTTAACACAGACCTTAATGCCAAGTTTCCAAAGCCCACAGCATGCTCCATCCACCACTTGACTCAACTTCATCCAAATCCATTTCTCCCTGTTTTGGAATCTGTCCAGGGCCTATACCAGTGAAAGGATTAGACTAACAATGATTAAACCCCAAATGCAGCAAAATTAATCAGCCCAGGAATGCCCAGGATGCCTTCTAGACAGAAGGGGGCTTAGGTCTCTGTGTAAGAGGATGCTGGGTCAGCCTCCTGCTTTAGTGGACCATGAAGAGCTCCTGTCAGTTATTTATATTCAGCTGAAATCTGCCTTCCTGGGGACTCCACCCTGACCTTCATCTCTGTACAGCACAATAAGATTTCCCCTTCATCACATCACTGCCCTTTGAGAATCTGAAGACTGATATTGTGATGTTTTGAAGCCTTCTCTTCTCCAACCAACACTGTGGTTTAGGGAAACACATCTTGCAGAGCAAGTGAGCAGAGCCAGAGAGTGGAGCCAACAAGAACTAGGATATAGCCAATGTCAAGGTCTAGGTGAGAAGGCAAAGACAATCTGACCTTGGGCAATAGAAAAAGACGTGGGGATGAGGAATAGGTTCAAGATATATGAAAGTAATAGAAGTGATACAACTTGGAACTGATTGGATATGTGAGGTAGAAGGAATGGGAAATTCAAGGATGACAGCACAGTTTCTCTTTCAACTTTGTTGCACATTTTTCTCCTTCACTCTAGAGTTCCTTATAAAGCACAAGTAGGCTTTTCTCTCATGCACTTAAAAAAAAAATTACCACAACCCTTGTCTGCGAGCAACAGAAACACAACTAAAAAATAAAAAGGATGTTATTGATATACTATGGAAAGAGCAGGGATGAGCTTCTGATATGTTAAGATAAAAGGGCTCAAATGATACCATCAGAATCCCATGTCCCTTCATTCATGGCTCTGCATGTCTTTGTTTGACCTTTTCTGCTCAAGGCTTTGCCTGTGTGGTAGCCGAAGTTGGCCTCAAAAGCTTCAGGTATGCATCCTGTTTTCCTAGCAACACAAGGCCTCATTTCCAATAGTTGTAGTAAAAAATGAGTGAGTGTCACTGGCTGCGTTTGGCTTGGGCCAATCACATGTGCAGTAGGATGCATAGTCTGGATCAGATGCAACAAACCTGAAGATGGAGTTGGGATCAGCCCCACCCAAACCATATGGACTTGCCTTGGCAGGGAGGTGGCTCCCCAAGGAAAATAAGGGTGGTATCCCTGGAAAAAGAGGGGCATAGATGTTGAACAGTAGTAATCACAGGTGTCCAGAGCACTTTTTTCCCCCAATGTTACTGAGCAATAATACAAAGAGATAAGTTGCTTATATCCACAAGGTACAAAGCAGCAGGCAATGCTTAAACTAATGGTAAAGAAAGTTTACTTTTCTATTCATCATCATTGTTGTAATCATGTTTTGAACAGCAAGCAGCAATTTTTATTCACCAGCAAGAAGGCTTCCGGGGCTGTTAAAAGACTCTGTCTTTTGGATGGCTGTAGGAGCACAGCCATTTGGTCACTTTTTATTGGGCCATTTTCTAAGAGACTGCCTAGTCTTGAGATGCCTCTGATTGTGTAGGGGAAGGGACTCGGCACCAACAGGTACAGAATCCCTTTCTTAGCCCTTATTTCAGAACTCCCCAGTGGTACCATAGGCTCCAAAACTATTAGCAGCATTCGTTGTCACCTGGTGGATGTAGAGCTAACACACAGGGGTGGAACATAGAAAATAAATGGCTATGTGAGGGATTTTGATAGCCTTGAGTTAAGCCAAATAAGATAAATCTGTATCCTATTTTCTCCTAGGAAGGCCTGAATTGTCTGTTTTCACACCCTTGTAAGAAAGATTCATAGAGAATTTGCCAGGTGTTGGGGAGAACAAAGCAGTCACCTGGACACCTGAGCACACATCTAGCTTGCCTTTTCTGTCTGGCCAATGCATTGTCCTCACCAACTCCACCTTTAGTGTTTTTTCTGTTTTTTTTTTTTTTTTTTTTAATTGCAGTTTCTCTCTTATTCTCTCTATTCATCCAATCAGTACTTTCTGAGTGGCTGGCTGTGTGCCAATTACTGAACCCCCTTTATGTATAATTCTACAGGGTAAGAGCAAGGTCTTGACATTGGTTCAGGAATCGGTCATTGGGAAGTGCCATCAACTATATTTTTATTGGTTTCACATTTGAGGGAGCCTCCCTAAGACAGCAAGTGCAACAGTGGTAGCAGTGGAAAGGGAAAGCCTGGCAGAGTATTGTCAGCTGAGAAACAGAAAAGTAGCAACAACCATCTTATTTTTGCTCCACTGAGCACATTTCACCACTCAGACCATGGTGATGAGAGTCACATTTCTAATTGGAGGAGGAGGAAGAACCAGTAGCTGGCTCCCTGGCTCTGACCCCTTGAGTTGAGACACATCCTTATTTACTCCAGGCTATTCATGCTTCAGATTCAAACAATTCCTTCCCAAAAGCTTTTCCAAGTGTGGCCTGTGGCCCATGGGTGAAAAGAGAAGTCCTGATCTAGAAAAATCATGTCCATTCATGGGTGGCATTCCACAGACTAAGGGTGTCTTACTAGTAACTTCTCAGGGGTGTTATTAAAAGTTCCTAAGGCTGGGCACAGTGGCTCATGCCTGTAATCCTAGCACTTTGTGAGGCCGAGGCGGGTGGATTGCCTGAGCTCAGGAGTTCAGTGAAACCCCATCTCTACTAAAATACAAAAAATTAGCCAGGCGTGGCCTGTAGTCCCAGCTGCTCAGGAGACAGGAGAATCGCTTGAACCCGGGAGGCGGAAGTTTCAGTGAGCCGAGATCGCACCACTGCACTCCAGCCTGGTTGACAGCAAGACTCTGTCTCCAAAAAAAAAAAAAAAGTTCCTGAATTTAGCCTGTATTGGTGTTTGCCGAGCATTCTAATGTGCTCAACTGAGAAATCTGCCACAGAGTCTTTGGCAACCCTGGCCAGTTCTCTCTGTATGTGCTGATAGGTTTTAGGAGGGTTGTTTTTTGGGCATCCTAAAATGTCTCAAGCTGGTCGTGGTTTTTAATTACTGCCACACTTGTATTAATTGGAAGTTTGTAGAATTCCTGTTATGCTTAAATTGGGTGGAAATTTTGTTATTACATAATGGTTGCATTGTTGCCATTTTAATTACTGCTTAGCCTCTTTTGAGTTCTTTGTTAATTGGCAGGCTGTTTTTCCTCTGGAAAGCAGGACTGGGTGGAGAGGTTGTATGAAGTTGTGGTTGAGTACAGACTCTACTGTGCTCTGCCTAAATCAAATCCTGGCTCTGTAATTTGCTAGTATGTAACCTTTGGAAAGTTAATTAACCCACATGATGCTATGAAATAGAGGCAGGTGTAGTACCCCATAGGCTTGAGGATGAAATAAAATCATTTGTTTAAACGCTTAGTATGGTGCTTGGCACATAATTGATAGTGAAAAAGCGGTTGGTGGCAGGTGGCTATTTTTATGTTTGATTGCTGTTTTAAAAAAGATTAAGAACCATTGATTTAAAAGTTGACCTTAGATTGTCTCCTTTCCTTTCCCTTCATCTCTTAATTAGTTTCAGTTGGTTATATTACATTGCCAACAAGACCAATGCCACGGGGTCCCTCAAATGACATTTCCCATCCTTAGTCGTTTATCCCATAGGGGATACGTTTCCATCACCAGAAGATGCTTTTTGTTTTGTTTTTTTAAACACAAAGTGGGAAGAGAAGGAAGGAGGAAAATGACAGTGATGAAGATGAAAGTTAATCCTTGTAGAATGTTCAATAGGCCATAGAATTTACATTCAGTGCTGTATTGAATATTGTATATCTACGATTCCATTTAATTATTACAACAATCCTAAGAAGTGGAGAGTATTAGTATCCCCCTTTTTCAGATGGCAAGACTGAGGTCTGGGGATGATAACTGATGTGCATGTTAGCCAATAAACAGTAAAGTTGGACTTTGAACCTAAGCAGTAGATTACTACAAATCTGTTGCCACTGACAGAAACAATTCAAAAGAGCAAGCTCTTTTGACTCTAGTGATGGTGGACCCATTTTGTCACGCAGAGGAGATGAGATGATATTCGATGGTGTAGAAGCAGCCCGTTGTTTTAAGATGTTGACACATTGCCTTATTCAGTGTGTCTCCACATTGGTACATCAGGGGAACAACCAGGTTGGAGGAGACTTGGAGAAAACCTCAGGGGATCATAGAGTTTGGATGTGCATTTAGGTAAAGATGGTGCAGTTTAGAGAGGAGCATGAGTTTTAAACAAATTTCCTTATGAACCTATTTCCCCAGCATCTTTATTTTGTCCAGATTTTGATCCAAAGTGTGGTATGCCTAAGCTCTAATGCAGTTGTGTGTGAAAGGGAAAAGTTAGATTGTTTTGTCAAATTTTTGCTTTACTTATGTCTTTAATATCTACATTTGAAAAACAAGCCTCTCTGCTTTCTCCGTATGGCTTGGATAATGGTAATAAAGGTACTCATAGAAAAATTCTGGGAATCCAGATGACTCTGTGTATTCTCTGTTAATTCTGTAGGGACATGTAAACTGAATTGGCTCAGCAGTGAACAGAATTTATTGCAAAATCACATCTTGGTGCAGAGGAAGCATATGAAGGCTTTCCTCACCCTCCTTTGATTTATTAAATTGTACTTTCATTGTAGCTTCTGGGTAACGACTCAGAATTGCTGTGCCCTGTGATTTGTATCAAAAAGCTACTCTCTGCCCCTGGTGTTTATCATCAGGATCGAACCCTGTGTTTCAGAGAGAATATGAAGTGTTACTTCTACACTAGATGCCAGCTGGTTGCATGGGTTGGTGGTAAATACTCCAGGCTAGAATCAGAAGGCTGTTCCCAGTTTCATTTTCTTTCTGACTCAGGGCAAGTTCTTCCTTCTGGTGATTCACCTGCCCAGCTGCCCACAACATCTCACCTTTATCATCGTCATCATCATCATCGTCGTCATTGTCATCATCATCATCACAATGACTTATTGATCATGTGGTTAGTGGTTAAGTGCTTGGGCTCTGGAGACAGACCGTGGGAGTTCCTGTCTGGACTCTGCCCATTTCCAACTGTCTGACGTTGGCCATGTGACCTAACTTCTCTAATGCCTCAGTTTTCTCATCTCTGTGACAGGAATAATTAGGCTGGTATGAGAACCAAATAAGACAATGCACACAGAATGCTTGGCATGGTGTCTGGCACATGGCAGGGGTTTTGTCATCATCATCATTATTAACTTCTATCTGTCATAATTATTCTTTAATGACTCTTAGATGGACCGTGATAAGATAAAGTAAACACATGTAATTTCTCTTCTTCAGAAGCATATACTTGAAAATAGATACTTGTTGGCATGGATCTTTAACAAATCTTCATATACAATGGTCAGTAGAAACTAGACTATACCTACATCAAAGTATAGAAACCCAAAGGAGATAATGTTCCCAGGTTTTAGAGTACTCTAGCTAAGCAGAACAGGTGGAGCTTAGCTTCAGTTGGGTTGTCGATGCATCAGCTGTTTCAGTCTTCTGAGGAGCCACAAATCAGGCATTTAGTGCCCCTTGTCCACTTGGGTTGCTCCTGAAGAGTTGGGTTCTATTGTATTAAGGTAGATGCTCTTGAGAGGCTTACCTGAAAGCATATAAATTTGAGATTGCTAATCATAAGACAAAGCTATGGTCAAAGTGACCTTTCAGGACATTGCTATTGCCTCTGAACCTCAGTCGGATGCTAGTGGGCAACTGTGAGATCTGGAGAAGAAGGATAGCCCAGAGCAGACTCACCATTTCCAAAGGGTGAATTGCATGCTCTTTGCTTCTGTCAGTATAGAAGGTATTTATGAACCATAATACCAACCACTGGAGTGACTTGGTAGTGATATACATTTGCCACTGCCTAGAAAGGTAAAAGGGTATTGGAACATCCTTTTAAAGGCAAGATAGAGTAGTACACCACTGACCAGCTCTGTGTCCCTAGACAAACTGTGTAACCACTCTGGGTCTCAGGTTCCATATCTTTAAAATGTGAGTAATACTAGACCTCATCCATATGGTGGTTGCAAGGATTAGATGTTGCCATGTGTGGCACTTGGTAAGTGCTAGGTAAACAAAACCATTCCTGCTTAGTGCTGTGACTGAGCCACCATCTGGTTGCTTCCCCACCCTGGGCCTTCTTTGTTGGGCCCTGTAGTCACAAAGTCCTGGTAAGCAGGATTTGTTAGCTTCATTTCAAAACTCATTCTCTTTGGCTCATTAACCCAAACCAGACAGAGATTAACAGCCTGGCCTCAGAGAAGCAGGTGAGTACATGTTTCTGGTGCCTTTGGCTCATTGATTACCCTTCTCCAATTCAGGGAATGCTTGGGTGTTCCAGGAAGGGGTCTCCTGAGACCCAGGAAACCTTGAAAGAAAGTAATTTGGCACAAATTCATCTCCTAATGAAGGAGGGCTGGAAGTCCTGCATTTTACTATTCCTTCTGGATTTTGCCAGCTATAAATAGAAGCAAGTTTCCCTTGGATAGAATGTTTGAATTTACTAGGAGAAATGCAGGGATCAAGGATGGCTGAAAAAAAATACTTGCCAAAGTGCGGTCTTCTCTTCTGCACTTCCCTTGCCCAACTTTCCAAGGTTAGTGAATGCTGGTCACCATGGATTGCTGGTCCTAGCTATTACACTGTGACCCATTTCACTCACAGGTCACAAGGCTCTACAGGATCGGATTGCTGCCCCTCTGCCCTATCCTCGTCTCCTACCCCTGTCTGCATTGCACTGATTGCTAACCACACTGGCCTTCTTCCTTCAAATGCAATGACTTTTCACCTTCCAAGGACCTGTACTTTCTGTTGGCACTAGCCCCCACATCTTCCCAAGGAGGTGCCCCTCATCATTCAGGCCTGCCGCAAACGTCACCTCTTCCGAGAAGCATTTCCTCACCTAAAGTCCACAATACACCCCCGCTTTTTTTTTTTTTTTTACTTTCACCGATGTATTTATCAATATTTGAAGTAATCATAAATGTGCATCTGCTTATTTCTGTTTTCTTCACTAATTGGAAAGTTTTTTAGAGCAGAGATTACAGATGTCTAGTTCATCTGTATCCCCAGCACCTGGAACATTGCCTGACCATTATAAGCACACAGTAAATATTTGTTAAAATGCATGGATAAATAAATGAATCGCAAGCAACATGGGAAATTACTATTTAGGAGGTCTTCAAACTTTTCAAAGCCGCTATGCCCTTGTTCAATAGCCACATGAGTAAAATGGATAAAAGCCAAGGGAGGGGTCATTTGGTCTTAGCTTCTCTCCAACTCCTTTGTTTGTGCAGGTGTTGTAGGGCTCAATTTGGAAACCATGATCCAGCTCAAGTTCATTTATATAGATGATGCTGCTGAGGAAGAATGGGCCACGGTGTTTCCTCTTTTAAGTAGAAATTACACAACCTCTATGTCAGCCTCCACCTAGACTTGGTGGTGACTTTTGCCCTCCCCTCAAATTCCATGAATATTAAACGTTTCTTTTCTCAGTAGTAGAGTCCAAAGTGCTTGCATTGTGTTGTGCTGTTTCAGTATATTTCTTTGGCACAATCTCATTTGATGTTCACAGCAGCTCTGGCTGAGTTAGTCAGAAAAACCTATCATCGCCCACATTTTATAGATGAAGAAATTAAAGTTCAGCAAGATGAAGTTACCAATGGGGAAGCCCAGGCCAGGATCAAAATCTTTTGACTCCTTATCTCTAGAACTTTTAGGTATATGCATTGATGCCTTTTCATTCATTAGACAATCCTCTTTAAGTACAGAAACCTGTTCTCTTTATCCTCATCTTTCTGACCTTTAATAAGTGGCCTGGTAGCTTTAGTTTTCTTTAGAAAATTAATAATGAAATGGGATGATTTGTTATATTTAGAGCTTGATAATTCAAAGACCTTCTTGGGCGACTCCTTCAGTTTACAGATGAGGCAATAGATGCCCAGAGAGGCTAAGAGACCCAATGACACAAAGCAGCTGAAGGGCCAAGTGGGACCTCTTGACCAGCCATTCTCCATCATATTTCTTAAGTGAAAAATCCCTTTCTGGATTTAATGGTTCTTTTCAGAGGTAGTTGCCTTGGTTTCTTTAGGGGTTAAATAAGTGGTTCTCAACTGAGAGTAGCCATTAGAGTCACTGGAGGGATATATTTATATATATACATACATATATATATATATTATGATCAGGTTCACCTTATGCCTTTCTATACCTACAGAACCTTAATGACCAAAGAAGGGCTTGGGTTCTATGATTTTTTTAAAATTTATTTTATTTATTTAAGACGGAGTCTTGCTCTGTTGCCCAGGCTGGAGTGCAGTGGCACGATCTCGGCTCACTGCAAGCTCGACCTCCTGGGTTCATGCCATTCTCCTGCCTCAGCCTCCCAAGTAGCTGGGACTACAGGCACCCGCCACCATGCCTGGCTAATTTTTTGTGTTTTTTAGTAGAGACGGAGTTTCACCATGTTAGCCAGGATGGTCTTGATCTCCTGACCTCATGATCCGCCCGCCTGGGCCTCCCAAAGTGCTGGGATTACAGGCGTGAGCCACCGTGCCCAGCCAATTTTTTTCTTTTCTAAAGTAGAGGTTTCATCTTGTTTAATTATGACAGCATATCAGAGATGGGCAAACTGTGATCCACAGACTGAATCCAGCCCACCACCTTCTTTTGTAGAGCCCATAAGCCAAGCATCATATTTACAAACAAACATCTATAATTGACTTTATAAGGAAAACTAACTTTGAGCACCAATTAAGCTAAATATCAACCTCTCTTAAAAAAAAAACTCATTCTTCTGATTAGTAGGCTTGCATTTCAGAAAATCATACTCAAATATTATTAGATTTTAAATTTTGTCAAAAAATTTATGAAAATGTACTTTCTATCTTGTTGTAGAAGTACCTACATAATGTCATTGATTTTGCCTCTTGGCCTACAAAGCATAAAATGTTAATGTCTGACCCATTGCAGGAAAAACTTGCTGACCCTTGCAATATGTCATTGTGTCTTTTATATTGGGTATTTTCTTTTTCTTTATTGGGGTACTTTCCCTTTTTATGATTTACATTATTTAAGGGGTTTCTATGGAAAATATATATTCTCCTTATAACATTCAAACTTCTAGAAGTATGTAGAGTAAAAAGTAACAGTTCCCACTCCCCAGTATTAACAGTCAACAGTTTTTGATGTAAAGGTCCTGACTTTGCCACTAAGTAGCTGTGAGACATTAGTTAACCCCTCTAGGCTTCATATTCTCCATCTGTGAAACAGTGATAATAACAGCTCCTGCCCAACAGAATTGTCATGTTGATTATTTCAGATCATTCATGTGAAATGCTTAGCACATTGCCTGGTGCGCAGTTCATGCTTAATGATTTGTAACTAATTTTAATTTTTTTATCTTTTCTATTTATGTACGCATATACATTTACTTTCTTAAAAAGAGGGAATTTTTTTTTCCCACAATAAAGTTGCACAGATGATTCTGATGCACACACATTTAAGAACAGCTAAAGTAAATCCTGAGAAGTAGATAATTATTGAATGGGTTCATATTTGGGAGCCAGAAATTACCTTCCACTTCATGGTGCAAACTAGGGAAAATGAGGAAGATAATGGTTTTCTACAGTGAACCTATAGGGTGATATAAAATGCACACAAGTGAATTTTTATTTTTATTTTCCAGGTCTACAACTCGAACAAAGACAGCCAGAGTGAAGGGAGTAAGTACGATGCTTGGGTAACCTTCTACAGCTGGGGTTGGGAGTGGGCTTTGAGAAGTTGCTACTCCAGGTGTGAACCACCAGGCGGTGCTGTGGGCATGGTGGGTTGGCCCCAGTTCCCGAGTGCAGTGGGACATGCCTCCACCCCAACTTTCCGCCAGTGACTCCAGAGGGACGGTAAGTGAGCCTGGCTGGCAAGGCTGTAGTGACACCTTACATTGAAATAACGTGTCACACTTCACAAAGCATTCTCGTGTACATTATCTCCTTTAATCGTATGTCTTAAGACTTATAGCTCATCACCACTTAAAAATTACTTAATACAACAGTACTCAACTCCAGGAGAGCCTTATCCTGTGGGAAAGCCAAAGTTGCTCTTGCCTCCAGCACGGTCTCGCTCAAAGGACTGGAGAGACAATAACTATGTTAGGTGATTTCTTAGTAACTCTGTTTTCTTTGTGGTCTCTTGGGGGAGGAAAGAATGGTGATGAATTCTATGGTAATATTCTTCTCTGATGGAAGTGTCCCTGGGCAGCCTCTGTAGAATGTAGTGCATTTGCCCTGCTGCTGCCTGTAAGCACTCTGGTTAATCATGATTTCCAAGGGTATCTGTAACCTTGTAAAGGCAATGGGATTAAAATGAACCTGCTACTGGTAGAATGTTTGGGCTGATTATCTCCTTGGTGTATAGGAGAAAAAACAAAATCCTTCCAGGTTGCTGCAAGAGTACAGAGGAAATCCTGTCACCTTGCTTTGTAAAATCCAATTGAGAAAAAATTTAAAGGTTGCTCTACTGTGAATTCCAGTTGTGTTAGGAAAATCAGTAGAACAGTGCCTCTCCATGTGGACCAAAGGATGAAGTTGTTTTTTTCTGAAAGCCGTTATAGGACAGATATTTTTCCCCCCTTTCTTTATCTTCAAAATATAATTTTTTACCCAGGAATTTTGTATGAAATATTAAGTAATTTGGAATGCCTGCTGTGAGTAGGTTGAGAGGCCTTTACGAGATGAGAAAAAAATGTTCCCCTCCACCTCCAAAAAAAGTAAAATGAACAAGGGAAAAATTTCAAGTAAATATGCAAGGAAACAAAGAAGTAATTCCACCCTACCCCACCCCCAATTAGGTAAGATTGTTTTAGAGCACCTGAAGTCAACTCTGGCTAACTGAGGCAAAAACAGTAGTAACAATAATGAAGGAATATGTAAGGCTGTATGGTAGCTCATAGTATGGTCGGAGGAGCTGAAAAGCTAGGCTTGGGAATAGACGAGTTCTGGAGACCCAGGAACCTGGTGAGAAAGGGTCTTCTGGATAATACGATAAAGTTCTAAACTGTTTGTTGTCCTTGCCTCACCTTTCTGAGCATTGAGATTCCTAGGCATCAAGTTGGTCTAACTTGGGTCCACCCAGGGAAAAACTGTACATTTTGATTGAGAGTTTCAAGACTGCTGCAAAAAATGGGAGCAGAGTAGTTTCCCAGAGGGAAATCAGGGAAGCCATCAGGACCAGAGGGGATGGATGCCAAGCAGGCTACACTAACAGATACTCACACCTGGCCCCACCTGGGACACACTGCCTCCATAATAAAGGACCCAAGAGTGGTGGGGGAGGAGAGGCACGTGAATGGAGACCTCCCCCCACACCAGCCAGAAGTTTACTTGTAACTTGTGACCTTATGAACCTACATCTCTCTACTTGGGATAAATCCCAATAGATTTGAAAGACAACCATGGCTCTAGTGGTGGGCATCCCAACTGGTTCTGACATTTCTTAAGGCATTTCGAGAATATGCTTTGGAATCCTTAAAAAAGTGACCACCCTCTAACTCCCCAACGGCTTATCCTAAAGGAATCATTAGAGTGCAAAGATAGTTTGTACAATAAATAAGTTTGTTGGGGCGTTGGTGATAATAGCAAAGAATGAGAGACAATCTAAATACCAAATAGGGAGTTGGCTAAATAAATTAAGGAGTAATACACAACCTTTGCAAAGAACCAGAGAGGGCTGGATATATTTGCAGAAATTGTGTTGATAGTTTGTTAATGACTGAAATTTTAAAAACATTAGGCTATAGAACAACATACATAATAGCATGCATTACTTGACCTCCCTCGAGAAAAGAATAAGACAAACAGTTTTATTTTGGAAAATATAAGCAGTTGTGACATTTTGCTTTTTGCACCTCATTATTCACAGAGCAAAGAGAGTTGCTTGCCTTGGGTGTCTAATGATTCTTCAGTCATTACCCTTTCATCTAGCACACAGCAGATAAAAAGATGGGTTAAAAAAGTTGGTCACTTTTGCCAGCGCGGTGGCTCATGCCTGTAATCCTAGCACTTTGGGAGGCCGAGGCAGGCGGATCACAAGGTCAGGAGTTCGAGACCAGCCTGGCCAACATGGTGAAACCCTGTCTCTGCTAAAAATACAAAAATTAGCCAGGCATGGTGGCACACGCCTGTAATCCCAGGTACTCAGGAAGCTGAGGCAGGAGAATCACTTGAACCTGAGAGGCAGAGGTTGCAGTGAGCCAGGATCGTGCCATTGCACTCCATCCTGGGCAATAGACTGAGACTCCGTCTCAAAAAAAAAAAAAAAAAAAAAAAAAAAACTGGCCACTTTTTCAGGAGTCGTTTAAATAGGAATTGTTTTTTTTAGGGTATTGATTGATTTCTAAGCTGGCAAACCAGTGTCATGGTCTGGTTTAGTGCTTCCTTGCCCTTTTTTGAGTTTGGACCCTTTCCCACGTGGTACAGGTTCTTAGCTTCCCCTCCTTGGTGGGGTTGTTGTACTGTATCTCTTGATGGCAGTAATTTGCAATTTAATGCAAACCCATAGGGCTCATCTACCACAGGTGGCGCTAATGCTCTGGGTCTTGATTGTTCTGCAACACTCCTTCTGTTTATGACACAATCTAAACTCTTTTAAAGATATGAAGCCAATCTGATATGAATTTAAGAGTGAGGCACTGCTCTTCTTAACCAGATTCCAAATGTCTAGAGTCCAAATTCCCAATGTCCGGCATTTTCCTTTCTAGGAAATGTTTTGGTGGGAATTTCAATGCAAACATTTTATCACAGAGCCAGAATGTTCTGAAGGAGCAGATAGCAAAAGGGAATTTCTGAATTCGTTTGCTTTCATCTCGAAGTTTCTCTCAGGGCATACGGTGCCTGTGGAGTATAAGACAGGGCCATAAGTAATGTCTGTCAGCTGCTGGTATTTTCCAAATGACCCAGTTGCCAGGGAGAGGATGGCAGCTGATAAATATATGTACATTTCTTTGCAGAGCCTTTTCTTCTCCTCTTCTCTATGCTCTGTTTGGATCTCAGGTTTAGAGAGATGAATTCATCACACTCCCCTGTTCATGGCACATTATCAGCACAGGTTTCTTGATTCATTCATTCTTTCCTTTTGTTTCATTTTATTTATTCATCCATTCCCTTTTAGTTCTTTTTTCTAAAATGTGTGTCTTTTATCTTCCTGTGTTCTTAATAAATGGTGTGTGTTAATAAATGGTTCTGGGTCTTGTTTTATTTCTTACTTTGTGCCCTCATCATTGTGTCAGGAGTCATTCGTATTCCTCTGTGTCCTTCTATGCTGTGGCTTCTGATTACTGCATAATTTGTGGTACACAGCACTTTGTATCTGTTTTTGTAGAGATGTACTCCATCTCCTCATGCCTCCAACTCCTCACCACCACTCACACCACCACAAGGGACATCTTTGTACATGTCTTCCTGTGTGAGAATTCCTCTGGGATACACCCACCCAAAGCATTGCTGGCCAAAGGCTATGCATATACTTAGTTTAAGCACTCTCTTGTATTGTTCTCCAGAGTGGTTGATCCACAGTCCCACCAACGCTACATGCAAATTTCTCCATTCCTGCCAACTCTCACCAGTATTCAGCTCTCTAATTTTTTGCCAGTCTGGTAGGTGTAAAATGATAGTTCATTGTTGTTTTAATTTGAATTTCTCTGGTAATTAATGAATTTGAGCATCTATTCATAGGCCTGTTCGTTTACTGGGTTTCCTCTTCTGTTAATTGCCTATTCATGTCCTTTGCCCATTTTTCTATTTCAGTTACCATCTTTTCTTTTTGATATGTAAAAAGTTCCTACTGATTCTAGATACTAATCCCTTGTTAGATTTAGCCAGTTTAAATATGTTCTCATCTTGTCATCTGCCTGTTAATACATGATATCCTTTGACTATAAAGCCTTCAAAGCCTTTTTATATATTCAAGTCGTCTCTTTTTTGCCTTCTGGTTTATGATTTTCAAGTTGTGTTTTGGAGAAGGCCTTTATGACCCATATCACAAAGATGTGTACCTATGTTTTCTTTTATTGGCTTTATGAGTGTGTCTTTCACATTTAAGTTTCTAATTTAGCTCATTTCCACCACTGTATGAGATGTTCCATGAAGATCCATTCTTATTTTTATCCTTGGGAAGAGTTAGTTTTCCTATCAACATCTACTAAGCTATCCATTCTTCCCTTGATTGATTTGTAGTGCCGGTGTTCTTGCATTTTAGGTTTGCATATTTTAGTTCTGTCTCTGAGCCCTTTATTCAGGTTTTTTGTGTAGCTGTTTTTGTCCCAATACCTCTCGGTTTTTAATAATAACTTTGAGGCAACTCTTAATATCTAGTTATTTAAGTCTTCTCTATTTATTCTCCCTTTTGAGGTTTGACTTGGGTATTTATGAGTCTTTACCCTTCTGTATAAATTCTAGAATAAGTTTAAGAAGTTTCTCCCAAAGTAAAATTTTTCTTTGGAATTGCATTGAATCAT
The DNA here is from genome assembly GCF_028885655.2 of Pongo abelii. Classification (NCBI taxonomy): domain Eukaryota; kingdom Metazoa; phylum Chordata; class Mammalia; order Primates; family Hominidae; genus Pongo; species Pongo abelii. Next base: position 151,387,580 of record NC_071989.2, read on the forward strand.
ACAGGTTATTTGGAGGAAGTTGACACCTTTGTAATACTAAGTCATGTCTTCCAAGGGCTTTGAATGTCTTTCCATTTATTCAGACCACCAATGTTTTTTATTAGGATTTTATTTTTCTGCCTAGAGATCGTGTGTGCTCCTGGTCAAGTTAACCCCTAAATACTAAATTTAAAAACCAGTATTTTATTTTGCCAGCCCTGCTACCCATGGGGACCCTTCCTGGATTTGCTTCTAGAATGTCAGGAATCTATATCAGTGACACCAGATTCTCTAATTGGTCAAACTCTTACCTAGTAGAGAAGTAAAGGGGAAAAAGGGAGTATTGGTAATAAAGAAGAAAGTATGATATTGTTTCTTCTTAAGCTTTTTTTTTGAGGAAGTGGTCACTGCCAGTGTCAGTCACCTAGTTATCTGATACTTGTCATTGATTCGCCCCTTTCATTATTACAAAGAACAAGACTTCCCTGGGCAAGAACCGTTTCTCCCATCTCACCCCCTGCAGCCCCGTTTGCTGTATCTCCCGATGTCTTTTTGTCTTTTTGCTGTTCCCTACCTTTGGGTACAAGGTAGGGAATATCTTTAGGGAGTTATAAGATTTACTCCCCAAAGACTATGAGAATTGGTTCATTTTTCTTTGTAATGAGTCCAGGTTGGAAGCAGGATGAGAGGCCTGTTCTCAGCTCAGGCTGCTGTTGTCGTGCCGTCCCACCTGAGGGAAGGTTAGAAAGCCGAGAACTTGTCAGAGAGAACACACCAGTCCAGTGCAAGGGAGTAAGAGAAGAGCAGGCTCTTATAGTGTGAGTTGGTCTTTTCCAAGTTTGACGTTTTAAACAACAAATGTCACTGCCTACTTAACTCTAAAAAGATTAGCTTGTTTACAGGAATGCTGACCTCCCATTTTTTCTCCAGCTGCTTGAAGGCTGAAGTCTGACAGATTGAGGCAGAGAGGGCTCAGTCTCCTGATCCTGACTTTATAATGCCACTTTCCTCCATGTGGGTATTAACTCAGATTCCATAGGTTAATCGGGTTATGTTGAAAGGAATATGCTGAAGTTGCTGCAGGCATGCCTTCTCATGCATGTCAGGACCTGGCTTAACACTGGCCATCTGGCTTTTCAGAATGGCATTGTGTAGTTCACTCCACTTCTCACTCTTGTTCAACATTTTCCTGTTACTCCCACCTGGATCTTGTGCTGGATGAAACTGCAGGAGTCCAGGCTTCCTGTAGCTCTTCCTTCAGTGAATGCCTCTAGAAGTTCTTGCACTCCTGGCCTCACACGATCCTTCCATCTTGACCTCCCAAGGTGCTAGGATTATAGGCATGAGCCACCATGCCCAGCCTTCTGGGAGTTCTTAAGGGCAGGTGGCACTGAGATATATGAGTACCGAGAGGTAAGGACACTCATAACTAGAACATACATCTGTCTCTACCTTTAAAGCTCATGTGATCTGCTGTGGAGGTTCAGACCACAGGGGAACAATAGACAGATGGCCCAATTACATCGTGTGGGTGTATGTCACATTCATACCATCTACAGAAGTACCCAGGGTGCAGACTACATGCCCAGAGCTCATGGATTTGAGAGTGAGTTCAGAGTGGGATTCCATCTTGGTTAAAAACACTTAAAAAATGGAAATTTCCTCCCTTCTCTCCTCCCCAGAAGAAGAAAATATAACACTTCCTCCTCTTTGCATCCAAGTCCTAGTCCTTTCTTTCCTTGTGGTTTGTTTTTAATCTAGTGCTTTTTTTTTTTTTTGAGATGGAGTCTTGCTCTGTCACCCAGGCTGGAGTGCAGTGGCGCGATCTCCGCTCACTGCAAGCTCCCTCTGCTGGGTTCACGCCATTCTCCTGCCTCAGCCTCCCGAGTAGCTGGGACTACAGGTGCCCGCCATCACGCCCAGCTAATTTTTTTGTAGTTTTTAGTAGAGACGAGGTTTCACCGTGTTAGCCACGATGGTCTCGATCTCCTGACCTTGTGATCCGCCCATCTTGGCCTCCCAAAGTGCTGGGATTACAGGCGTGAGCCACCGCGCCCGGCCTAATCTAGTGCTTTTATAAGAATCCTTTATATTTGAATAAAAATGCTGAAGAACCCACTGCAGTTTGCCAATTTGTCATTCACACTGGGAGGTGGGGAGAAGAGCAGTGATTGTAGAAGGAAATATGAACTCATTGTAGAATATTACAGAAATACAGCAAAATGATCTTGAAACATTCAGTCAAAAATCATTGGTAATATTATTCCGAGAGATATTTCCTTCTTGCCTTTTTTAAATGATGTCTTGTATTTTGTCAATGTCAGTATGAATTTTAATTTAACTGGCATTATGTTGAATATGCTTGTTGTATTCTGCTTTAAAAATTACAGACATTTTCTGATGTCATGAAATGTTTAGAAGTATCACCTGTCATGGTTGTTTAATATTCTGTCATAAGACTATATCTTAATTTGTTGAATCATTTACCATTGTTAGACTAATGTTCTTTCCAGGTTTTTGGTATTATGAATAACATTGGCCTATGTTATTCATAATAGCTTCAAAAGTTATTAATTTCATCAGTTATTGGCCTTGTACATCAGCCTTTGTACATATCTCAGATCGTTCTCTTTGGGTAGATTCTGCCACATGGATTAGAGAGAGGGTTTGCATGGAGGAGTACTGTGTGGCTGGTGTAGAATAGCATCCTGGGTGTAGAACCTTGGACAGGTGGTGCGCCTCTCTAAGCTTCCATTTCCTCTTCTGTAAAATGGGGATAATAATACCCCTGCTTCATAAATTCATTGTGAGAATGAAAGTTCAGCACATTAGTATCTACACATTAGTTGGTAAGTGCCTAATTACTCTTGGTTATTGCTCTTATCATCTGGCCAGGCCAGTTACTCTCACAACAAAAGGAAAACCCACTGGAAAGGAAAAGCCAGCTGGATTGGTAACACTGATCTTGAAGGGAGGAAGACAACTTGCTACTGTTTCTCAGTCTTGGTGATTTATAAGTGTTCATTCATTTAATCCTCGTTACTGTATTTCTCAAAGTGGGGTGTGCACACCACTGGTGGTACACTAGGTCATTTGAGAGATATATTTTAAATTACCATTTAGATTTCTATATTTATTTTAATGTGTATTGTGGGGAACATAAGTACTCTTAAATCCCCTGATTTTATTTTATTTTATTTCATTTATTTTTTTGAGACCCCCGTCACCCAGGCTGGAGTGCAGTGGTGTGATCACGGCTCACTGCAACCTCTGCCTCCTGGGCTCAGGTGATTCTCCTGCCTCAACCTCCCTAGTAGCTGGGATTACAGGTGCCTGCCACCACACCTGGCTAATTTTTTTTTATTTTTAGTAGAGATGGAGTTTCACCATGTTGGCCAGGCTGGTCTCGAACTCCTGACCTCAGGTGATCCACCTGCCTCAGCCTCCCAAAGTGTTGGGATTACAGGCATGAGCCACTGTGCCTGGCCAATCCCCTGATTTTCCAAATGTTATTGCTTAGCACAGGGGTCCACTTTTTTAGTAAAGGGCCAGATAGTAAATATTTTTATTTTTATAGGAGTATTCAACTCCGCTGTGGTAGTGTGAAAGCAGTCACAGACAATATGGAAATGAGCAGGTGTGAGTGTTTTCCAGTAGAACTTTGTTTTACAAAACAGGCAATGGTGAATTTGGCCCAGGGACTGTAGTTTATTAAACCTTGGCTTAACACAAGGCTAAGTTTTTAAAATTAGTCTAAATAGGATGGCATGAGGTTTTGACAGGGAGCATGAAAGTGTCACATGATGGGCTGCCATTTGCACAAATGCTGTTCACAGCAACTGAGTTTCCAAAGGAGCTCACAGGCTTAAAGAGGTCAAGGGAGCACAGTTGAGAAGTAGTGAAGCTCATACTCAAACCCTAGCCTGCCTCATCGCCAGGGTCATTTTTTTCCTGCGACACTTCATATGCTTGAAGTCTTTGATCCATTCTGCCGTCCTGTTCATATGTGGTCCACCCATGGGGGCTGGAAGGAATTTCATCTTCAGACTCCAACATCTAACCCCTCTAGTTCTTTGTGGCTGAGGGGCCATCCCATATTCCTTCTTAGTGCACCACCTCATTAGAGCCCTCAGTGGTTCTTCAAACACCTGTGCACAGTGCTGCGTGCACAAGGGTCACACATTTCACTGACTGGCTTCCCCAGGGTCAGACCCTTAGCGTGGCCCACCACTCTCCCACAGGGATTTGGCAACACAACATAACGCTTTATATGTTGTTTCTGTACATCCACTCATCCTTCTTTAGGCCGTCATTCAGAGCAAACTCCCTGATGGCGTTTTATTCAGGTTTGCCTTGTTTTATGAGGACAAGATTGAGGACCAGGAGAGGAGATGGGGAGGGACATCATTACCATTGCTCTGTTTCCCATTGTTGTGCCTCTGACTGTACATTTCCTTCATCTCTGTGCCTTAGCTTCCCTTGATCTGTAAAACAGAAAAGGAGATTTAGGCTTGGCAACTGTAGGGAAAGCCTTGATGGGATCGCCTGGGCCGCTATTTTTAAAAGGCTTCTAAAGCCTTCAGCCGTTACCAGAAATCCACCGTCTCATGAAAGCAGCAGAGGGCAGAAAAGAGGATTTTTTTTTCTTTTGCTTCTAGTCACCTTTGGCCTTTTGCTGTTAGAACACCCACAGTTGAGAGGCAGGAGGAGGCAGCCACCGGTAACCAGGATCCTTTTGGGATCAGAGCCATCCAGAGGCTGCCAGGCCTCTACTGGTCGGTGGCTTATAAATAGAACATTTCCCCTTTTAAACCTGAGAAGGGTGGAAGGCATTAATGGGCACAGTGGCCTGGCCTTCTATGCACTGGCCCACGAGGCAGTCAGCTGAGTGCAGCATCCCCTCCAGCTTTCTCTCCAGGCCTGCCAGGTCTGAGCTGATAGAGGACAGACACTCTGCCTCCCTCCCTTGCCTGCGTTCCTTCCTGCCCTCCTCCCCACACCCTTTTTCTTTCCCCTTTCTCCTTTCTCCTGTGCATGCAGTTTCCGTGGCCACCACTTTCATCTTCTGAGCCACAGTCAGGCGAGGTGGTATAATTCTCTCTCTCCATAGCTGGTGACTTTCTACACCTCAGTTTTCATTATGAGTTGCCTGTGCAACACAGTTGCTGTGGTACATTGAGCTTGAATTATATTTAGTTGAGCTGTAATACCCCAGCTCTACAATAGCCCTGGCTCAGAGGGCAGGGGGCTGGAGAGAGAAGAAGGGGCAGGAACAACTTGTTTTTGCAGATATTTTATTATTTGAGTTCCCAGCTATTTTGCTTGATGAGACCCTGGCCCCCAAAGCTATGACTGGTGGTGGTACTCCTTGGACTCGCATGGATAATCAGAAGCCTTTCTGCTTGTCCTAAAAGACACTTGACAAATCCACCCTCTCTCTCAGCTAGCTTTAGACTGGCAGATGCAGACAGTGTATGCCTTTGCCATGGCCTAATATTCCCCTTTCCCTCAGTGACGTGGGCTCTGTACTGACAGCAGGCTGCAGCCTGAGCAGGTGTGAGCCACCTGTTGGCATCCCAGTCTGGGCTTCAGCCAAGAGACAGTGAGCAGGTCCCTGGCTACATCTTTAACCCCTAAAGTCCAGTGCAAGGGGTTATTGAGACAGAGACTAAAATATTTCCCCCACTGCCACTGAGTACAGGCTTCCAGTTATTGTGGTTAATGTTTATTGAGTACATACTGGGGAGTGGTCAACATGTTCACTGCTTGATATACGTTGTGTCATTTGATCCTCCTAAGAACCCTATGAGCTAGATACTACTATTGACCCTGTTTACAGATGTGAAAACTGAGACTTCATTCTGAGGGCAAACTTGGTCACTCCCTGCACTGATCAGAGTTGTCAGAGCCTGCAGCTCACATTCAGCATGTAAGATTGAGCAGAGGGTAGAGTAGTGCTTAGAAGTGTTAGCTCTGGAGTATTCCACACGTGGTTTGAAATCCCAGCCTCAAGAATTACTGAGTGTGTGATTTTGAGAAATTAATTTCACCAGGCCTCAGATTCTTTGTCTGAAGGTGGGAATAGTTTTAATAATTAAGTCTTTGGTTTTTTTGGAAGAATAAATGAGGTTAGGATGGCCATCCTTTGCTCAGTGGTGCCTGGTATTATCGGCAATGATTAAATGTTGCCCTTTATTCTTCTTATTACCAATAATGTCATCATTATCCAAAGCCAGAGCCCATTTATATAAAAGCATGACACTGTACATGTCATGTACAGTGTCATGACAAGTACACTTTAAAAGACAAGTCTCTTTAAAGTTCCTCCAAGCATTGCCTTATTTGATTTTCACAACACCTGCATCTTATATGTGAGGGGAATGGGTCAGAGAGGTGAAGTATGTCCAGCTTACACAGGCAGTTTGTGGAGACACCAGGGCTCAAATCTTAGGCCTTTGATTCTGAATGCCCTCTCTTTCCCTGCCCTTCGCTGCCTCAGAGTTTGTTGTGACCAACAAATTGTTCTTAAAGCATTTCGAGGTAAGAGGACAGATAGGTAAATGCAGGAAAGTGACCTTGATGGGCAGAGGCAGTTGGTTCTCTGTTTGAAACACTTCCACCCTCAGAAAGCTGGTGATGATCTCTTTTGGTTGAGAAATCAGTGCAAAACCACCAGGCCTCAAGGCAGAAGGGAATTGAGGCCACTGTGTAATTCATTCTCAGGATGTCCAGATCCCCATGTAGGAGACAAATGGTCCTGATTAAGCTGGTCGGTGTTACTGCAGTGTGCATTAAGCCTTGCTCTTTCACTGCTATTCTGATTTGGAATTTTAAGGAGGACTAGGAGATTGCAGAAGTAGAAACCCACAAAGAAACACTCCTTCCATCCCAGGCCGATGTATAGTCCTCAGCCTGTGCTGTGCAAGAACCTACGTGCTGTTACCTTGGATGCCTGTCTTTTGCCAAGAATTGGAACACTCTTTAGAACCTCCCTTGACTGTGGCTGAGAGCTGGTAGGTTTATTCCCATCCAGGCAGGTTTTTGTTTCTGTTCCTGCTACCTATTTTACTTTACTCTATGTCTCTTTCAGCTTATTTTTCTGTGTGTTTGTTTTCAGGAAACAATGAAAAAAAAATAGATGCCTTTGTATCTGGCAGGCTAGGGAAGAAAATTCTGACTAGCAGTATTCTTGCTTTGAGGTCAGGGTATGAATGAGATCTCTGTCAAGCCTGTTTGTCTCATGCTTCCCACTGCAGGGGCCCTGAACTCTAGAAGGTACCAATATATGCAGCCACCTGTCACTATTCGAGGCTTCTAGAACGTGGAGACTTTTGGCCTGTTGGCTCCTCGTGTTTCAGCTGGTGAAAACATGGATTGTATTTATTCTTTCAGGAAATATTTATTGAGATCAGTCATGAACAGGGCAGATTGTCTCTGCTCTCATGGAGCATATACAATGAAAAGAAATTGACAACAAAGAGTAAGCAAGTAGACAAAGGTATAATTTCTGGTAGAGATGAGTACTCTGCAAAAATAAGGGCTGGTGGATAGAAGATAAGGGAGAGGAGAGAGATTTTTGATACCTGGAGCAGGAAAGGTCTCTCTAAAGAGGTGACGTTTGAGAAGAAACCTGAACAAAGAGAGGGAGGGAAGCGTGTCAGGAGTGGGTAGATGAGTGTTGTTGATGGAGTGACCAATGTGTGCAGAGGCCCTGAGGTGACGTGAGCTACTTGTGTTCTAGGAATATCAGGAAGAACAGTGGTGCCCGAATGGGAGAAGGCCCCGGGGGCGAGTGGTCAGGTAGGCTAGGGCTAGACCATGTGGGGCCAGGAGATAAGACTGCATTCTTAGTGTGAAGAGAAGTCACTGGAGAGTTGTGATCAGGTGCATGACATGAGCTGATGTATGTTTTTAAAAGATGACTCTGGCTGCTGGTGGGGAATAAACCGTAGCGGGGTGGGTGGGGGTGGGGGGCGGGGGCAAAATTGAAGCAGCTGGGAGACTGCTGTAGGCAGTCTAGGCGAAGGATGATGGCAGCTTGGATCAAGGTATTAGCAATGGATATGGTGAAGAGTAGTTAGATTCTGGATATGGTTTTAAGTTATTAGTGACAGGATTGGCTAACGGATTGGATGTGGTGTGTGAATTGGATATAGGGTGTGAGAGAAAGCAAAGATCAAGGGTGATGTTACTGGAACAGAATATCTTGCAGGTAGAATATGGTCCTCTCCCATCTCATTCTTTTAGCCAGGTTGAACATAGTGCATGTTCTGGGACACATTAGGACTTGAGCTCCCCAATTTATTATTTCTGTCACCTTCATGATTTTTTTTGCTTTTTTTTTTGAGATGGAGTCTTACCAGGCTAGAATGCAGTGGCACAATCTCGGCTCACTGCAACATTTACCTTCCTGGTTCAAGCGATTATCGTGCCTCAGCCTCCCAAGTAGCTGGGATTACAGGCACCTGCCACCACGCCCAGCTAATTTTTTTTTTCTTTTTTTTTTTTTAGTAGAGACAGGGTTTCACCATGTTGGCCAGGTTGGTCTCGAATTCCTGACCTCAAGTGATCCATCTGCCTCGGCCTCCCAAAGTGCTGGGATTCTGGGTGTGAGCCACTGCACCTGGCTGACTTTTTAAATATATGCATATACTACTTTTATTATTAATTTACTTACTGGTTTTAAACCAATTCATCCCTTGTTTACCTCAGTTTATTTAAAAAAAAATATTTTGCTATGTGTGATAAATCAGTAGATTTCTAATATTCATTAAAATAAATGTATAACTGAGAAATGTTTGTGAACCTCTTGGAATCATCCCATATGCCAAAGTGGCACAATCCAACATTCCATATTAAGATGCATAGCACTGGCAAATAGTTGTTGTCCAGCAGGGAATGTGGTATAGATACTGGCAATTGACTAAATTAAGTCATTTTTGTTTGTTTTTGGTGGTAATAATCTTAATTGCTTAGTATATAGTACAGTGTTTTTCCAAGTGGGGTTCTCGCATGTACTGATGCATAATTGCTGGGAGAGGGCCCAGAATCTGCATTTCTGCAAGTGCATTCTTGTTCACTGGAGCTGAGAGCTGCTACTGGAATAGAAATGGTGGGATCCACAGAATCTGATCCCCAGCCCCCAGTTCCTTTCTGACTATCTCTAGCAGAAAGCAAAGAGTAGAAGAGGATGAGCCCAAGAGTCAGACTGAGTTAAATAAAATCTTGGTTCCACTACTCACTGACGCTATAATCTTACAGAAATTCCTTAACCTGACTGAGCGTAGGTTTCCTATCTACAAAATAAGGATGATGATGATGATGATGATGATGGTGATGATAAGAAAATGATGCACCTAACTGTGTAGCTCAGAGCAATGTAGTCTGTGCTCAGTAAGTATTAGCCACGGTTATCATTGCTGTTGTTACCACTTAACATGAGTCTGGCTTTCCTCATCATAAAAACTTAGCAGAGATATTGGGAAAATCAAATGAACTATAGTTTATTAATTTATTTTATAAACTGTAATGTATTATCCCTCATTACACTCATTAGTGTGAAAACACAGTAGTTATGAGTAAGAAGAGTAGCAAGACTTACCCCATGGGGTTATCAGAAAGATAACATGAACTTGAATATGAAAAGTATTTCATCAACTGGAAGGTTTCATTCAAATATCAGGATATAGTAACATTCTAATATTGGTAATACTAGGTAATATTGGTAATACTAGGTAATATTGGTAATGATCATGTATTGAATACCAAGTAAATCCCAGTTGCTATACATTTCGTTTGACCCTCATAGCATCCTGTTGGGTTATCCCCATTATACAAGCGAGGAAGGTGAGCCTCAAAAAGGTGAAGCTAAGGTCATATCCAGCCAGAGGTGGCTGAGGCAGGGTTCTAATCCAGGTCTGTCTGGCTTTATAGCTCGTTCAGTTTCCACTACCTACACTTCTGTCTGTGTGACTTTAGTTAATATTAAAGTTAGTTCACATTCCCTGAACATACCAGCCAGGGGGCAGAGAATAGTCTGGTGTAGGGATGGTGCATGGGGGTCCCTGGAGTGCTGATCTGGGATTAAAAATTGGCTGTGGGTAAACTCCACAATAGAGAATGCACACCGGGATAATTAAGAACCAGTTGGCCACCTTTCCTGGGCCCCACTGAAGCCTCTGAGAGCTGCCACCATGAGGACAGCTTTCCAGGGGCCACAGCCCAGGGAGCCCTGGCAACCCTGGGGCTTCACATGATTAGGGGAAAACAGGCAAGCCCTTCTGGTCTTCCCTCTGTGTGTGTGAAAATTGGAAATTATTCTTCAGGTGGAATTTATGTTCATTTCAATGTGGGTGGTTTTCTCAATGGCTTTTAAGGGTGCTGAAATTGATTAAATTCAGAATGAGGGAGGCCAGCAAGGCTGTATAAAAAGCAAATCACATTGGAAAATTGAGTAAATTTCTGTGGTGAGAACATGCCCCTGAAGTGGCCTGCTCACAGCAGCTCGACTATTTCCTGTATTCATCTGTCCATCCGTGTTAGAAATCCTTTACTTCTCAGTATTTTTTTTTTTTTTTTTTTTTTTTGAGGCAGGCTCTCACTCTGTTGCTCAGGCTGCAGTGTAGTGGCATGATCATAGCTCATTGTAACCTCAACCTCGTGGGCTCAAGCCATCATCCTGCCTCAGCTTCTCAAGTAGCTAGGGCCACAGGTTCACACCACCATGCCCAGCAAATTATTTTTTAACCTTTTTGTAGAGATGAGGTCTCACCATGTTGCCCAGGTTGGTCTCAAACCTCTGGCTTCAGGCGATCTTCTCACCTCATCCTCCCAAAGTGCTGAGATTACAGTTGAGAGCCAGGGTGCTCAACCTCAATCCTCTTGTTTTTATGCATAACCTACAGTGCTTCCAGCAAATTCCATTTCTCCCACAAAAAAGGTTTGGTTTGTGTTTTTCTTTTTAATCAAAGGAAAATTGAAAAAGTTTCCTGGGGAAAAAATTCAGACTAGGAAAAACTTGTTGAATACCAGCTTTAGGGACAGTAACCCTTTCTAGTTCATGTTAAGGCTAATTCAGTAGATTAGCTCCTCTCCTTTGGATGAGGATTTCCCTTCCCAGGGTTTGGTTAGAATTCCAGGGATGCAGGTATGGGGTTGTTTGGGGGCATGTCCTAGTGTGCTGTTTTTATAGATTATATATATGTGTCCATCAGTCAACTTATAATATGGTAAGTTTTCTTCTATTCAAATTGGGCGATTTGGCCACTTCTTGCCAAATTTCTTGGTTTTCTGAGTACTGAAGGTTGGAGTTGAGCAACTGCAGGTCAGTGATTTTCAGAAGAGGGGCTCTTGAGCCTGAGGAATCAGGTCTCACAGGTAGCATGAAGCTCTAGCGGACAATACTTGTGTTTTCCAGGGGCTCTCTTGACCCTCAGGCCTCAGGCCCTTCTTGACCCTCATTTAGGTGGCCGAGTTAGTGTAATATGGAGAAGCCCTCCTCTCAGCCCCAGCTTCACACCACATGCAGCTCAATGATGATAATGCCTTGATGGACAAAATGCAGGAGGTCTAAAAGTGTCCAGGAAAACCTAAATTTGCTTTTGTCTCCTATGTTTCATGGCTTGGCTTGTGCCACTTTTGTTCTTCCTTTTTCTTGGGCCCATTCTTGGGCTTTGCTGCTAGGTGGCATGTCTGTATTGATGCAGGAAGGAAGGAAGTGGTTAGATCAGCCTATTCATTTCTTTATTTAACCTTTATATCATCACAAAAAAATGAGAAAGCGGAGGACCAAAAGGTTAAAAGAACTCATCTACTCTCAGAGGGTTTATATCAGTTGAGATATACCTAATGTTAAATGATGAGTTAATGGGTGCAGCACACCAGCATGGCACATGTATACATATGTAACAAACCTGCACATTGTGCACATGTACCCTAAAACTTGAAGTGTAATAATAATAAAATAAAAAAAAAAAAGAAATTGAAAGGTCATTTTGACACACTGCCCCTCGGCAACTCTCTCTACCATTCATTTACTAATTTACCTATTCATGTATCCAAAATGAAAAATGACACATGCATGCACACACTTCCAATTCATATCCAGTGGTATAGTTGGTGGTGAAAGATAGAGCTGTAGTAGCCAGTGAAGTAAATATACCTGGACCATTGCCCTCATGAATAAGTATTCTAATTTGGTAGACATTTTTCACAGAATCACACATATCAGTGTAAACTTGCAGTGGTGCATCATAGTCTGAAAGAAAGGTTGATGGTCCTGTATCTGAGTGCACAATGGGGGCTTTAACCTAGATGGGAAGGTCTGGGTGAGTTTCTTGAGGAAGGGACACTTGAGGGTAATGTGAGTTGGGAGCCAAAGGGCTCCCATGTGAAATCCACAGTCTGTGCTGGGAAGAAAGCATGGTTAGTTGAATGTTCTTGAAAGACAGCCAGTGTGGCTAGGTGCTCAGAGCTGGCACAGTGGCCCCCGAAGAAGCTGGAGGGCCAGGCAGGGCCCCGTCACACAGAGCTTTGTGAGCAAGTAAGGATTGGGGTTATTCTCCCAAGGGCAGTGAGGTGCTGTAGGGAGGTGATATGCTCTGATTTTGTCAAGACCGTGGGGGCTGCAATGCAGAGGGCAGACAGGAACAAGAAGTATAAGAAGACCAGCCAGGAGGTTAATTCAGTCATCCTGGCAACAGATGATTGAGATAGGGACCAGGATGGTGATGATGATGATGGAGAAATTGGACAAAATTGAGAGGCATTAGAAGACACAATTGAAGGACTTGGTAATAATTTGGATATGGGAGGTAAGAAGTAGGAGTGGTGCCAAGGGTGATACTTGTGATTTTGTTATAATTTTCCCACCACCTACACACCTCTTTTTTTTTTTTTTTTTTTTTTAATAGCTGGGAGGAGCCAGTGAAAAGTATCTCAGGTGAGGTCCCAGAAGCTTCAGGGCATGGCGTTGACCTTATGGTTGTATAGCAGTGGCAGTTATGCTAAAATCCATGTCTGTCTCCCTGGCCCACCAGCCTCCTCCTTTTATTTATTTTTATTTTTTGAGACAGAGTCTTGCCCAGGCTGGAGTGCAGTGGCTCAATTTCGGCTTACTGCTCTCTCTGCCTCTTGGGTTCAAGCAATTCAAGCCTCCTCCTTTTAGATAAGAAAATCATTTGATTATACCTTATAGTTGTTCTTTTAATCCCTTTGCAGTAAGACAGCTAGTCTCTGGATGTAACCTGCCTCCCTCCTCCCAGGGTTCATATCCTCGGCATGATAGCCCAAGGCATCCTCTTCCCGCTTCTGTGGTTTTCCCTAAGATTCTTCAAGGTTACTGAGCATAAACCCACCTCTCCTGTGTTCACATGTTCTCCAGAGAACTTGGAGAAAATGGACTTTGCTACCCTAGCGTGCTGCCTTCTCTGAAAGGAGACAAAGCAACAAGGCTTCAAAAGTTGAAATGAAAGTTAAGAGGATGGCACATTTCTAACCTGGGAGGCCAACCTGGATATTTGGTGCAAGCTCTGCCAGCATTCATGATGAGACAACTGTTTGGGCTGCCTCGTGTGTACACTGAGCAGAGCTGAACCTGAGGCTGAGGGAGGGAAGTAAACCAGCCGAAGCCTCAACTGCAGGATGGTGGATGTTGGGCCTGGGAGACACAGGTCCTGCGACAACTCATCGCAAGTCAAATTAAGGGACTAATGCAAGCCTAGTAGATATTTAATGAGAGATTATTGTTGGAGATTATAGGGATACAGAAATTGCTAATAAATCCCTGACCTTTTCTGAGCCTTGGCTCAGTGAAAGAGCTGAATCACCTGCTTGAGGGGATTAAGGACAGCCGCCTCCATCTGGCGGGCCACTCAGACTTTTTCTGTCATTAGCAAACGCAGCTTGGTGGTGATAGTGTTCTAAACCTTCTAGTGGGAATTTGCTTTTCAGACTAGGAGATCTCAATTAACTCAGATTATATCCCTACTGGGCAGAGATCAGGACTAATGATCTGGTTATGTGTGCACTGTAGTCCCTATCACATTATGGTACTTGGTCCATGATAAATAGTAAAACAGTTGTTAATTATTAGTAATCTAATCATGATGTCAGCAGGAAACTCAAGTTGATGAGAGTAGAAATCAAGCTGTTTGTGTGTGTGCATGCATGCACATGTGTGTGTGTGAAAGAGAAGAGACAAAGAGAGATGGGGGTCCCCAGGCAGTGGGCAATGTGATAATTTACACTAGTTCCAGTTTAGAGGTTTAGAGCAGTGGTTGCTAACCTATATTTCTTGAATTCCTTGTTGGAGAAACTGTTGTTTGAAAGAGATTCCATTTCTTAACACAGTATTATCTGTTTATAGGCTGTAAATAATTATCATCAACATGCAATTTTAATACATTAGAGGCTAACAGAGTTATCTTGAGCTCATAATGTTTGACTTTGCAATATGTAAATATCATATCCATTTGAACTTAGACAACTAAGATAAACTGAGAAATACCGGATTACACATGTCATGTGTAAGACCTTTATGTGTAACATCTGTGTAAGACTTAATTCCAAGAAAAGGAGTTTGCTGGTTTCAAACAAATTGGAGAATCTCTAACGTTGGGAAAACCAAAGGAGGAACATTTACTCAGATTGAATGTGGAGGTTTTGCTTTGCCATTTCCCAAAAGAAGTAATTGTAGTAGTGGGTAAAATTTTGATTATTTTCTGGATGTATTTGGAAGGGTCCATTTTATTCTTTTCCATTAAATATTACTTACCTAGAAGAGGATGCACTTCCTACAGTGCCACACACACACACAAAAAGGTTCAATGACTGATTTGCCTCTAGAGGGTTATGTCCACTAATTGGGCTGATGGCTTTACATGCATGTATCTTCTGACTACTGGGGTCATCACTGTCAGATGCTAGGTTCTTTCTAATTTTTCAAAACTTTTATCAATGTTCAGAGGGTAAAGAAATAGCCTTTGTCTAGGGCAGAAGTTCATCAATGCCTAGAAGAAGACCATGTTCACAAGCCTACTCTTAAAACATCCTAGTTCAGAATCAATGTCTGCAGCTCCCCATAGCACTGAGCAAAATGGCAATTCTTTCTCTCCCAGACTTCTTTGATTCTCATTCCTATGAAAAGATGATCTTAAGCACCTTTCAAAAGAAGAACTAAAAGGCTTCACCTGACTATGGAATCGTAGTTATAAACATTTTGGGAAACTCCTTTAGCACAAAACGTAATTCCCCATCTGACAAATGCTTTCCAGTAGGCTCTATTGTGACTACTGTATAAAGGAATGAAAATCCTCCCTGCACATGAAAAGATTCCCAACATGATTAGTCATTAGGGAAATACAAGTCAAAACCACAATGAGATACCTCTTGACACCCACTAGGATGGCTATAATAAAAAAGACAATAACAAATGTTGGCAAGGATTAGGAGAAATTGGAACCCTCATACATTGCGGGTAGGAATGAAAACTGGTGCAGCTGCTTAGAAAACAGTTTGGCAGTTCCTTAAAAAGTTAAGCATGGAGTCATTCTGTGACCCAGCGATGCCACTCCTAGGTGTATACTCAAAAGAAATGAAAATACCAGTTCACACACAGACTTGTACACAGATGTTCATAGTAACATTATTCACAACAGCCAAAAAGTGGCAACGGCCCAAATATCTATCAGCCGATGAATGGATACATAAAATATGATATATCTGGACCATGGAATATTATTTAATCATAAAAAGAAATGAAGTACTGATGCTACAACATGGCTAAGGCTTGAAAACATTGTGTTAAGTAAAAGGAGCTAGACATAAAAGACCACATAGTGTATGATTCCCATTTATGTGAGGTGTTCAGAACAGGCAAATCCATAGAAAAGGAATTCTCCCCACAGCTGGGAGAAGGGAAGAAATGGCTAATGTGTATGGGTTTTTGGGGTAGGGAGGAGGGCAAAAATGTTCTGGAGTTAGATAATAGTGATTAATACACAGCTTTGTAAATACTCTAGAAATTGCTGAATTGTATACTTAAAATGGGTAAACTTATGGTATATGAATTATATACCAATAAAGCTGTTATTTTAAAAAAAATCCTCCCCTGGATTCCAACAGGTATTTAGCCTCTGTATTATAGGTTGTTATTAAATTTGAAAAATGCCTGCTGCATGAGTTGAGTTTTATTTGGAAGAATTATTTTGATTTGGCTTTCAGCCTGTAATCAGAATCTTGAGATGCCATAATTTGCAGAGCAAATACTTTATTTATACTGGGAAAAACAAGGGATTGAGTTAATAGGCTCCTTACCATTTTAAGGGAATAAAAAGAATGGTGTATATAGCAAATAATCTCCAGGGAGAAAAACATTGTTTTTCTGTTTCTTTTCTGGTACTTTACTTACTATCCTAGAGGCTGAGTGTATTTGTAATAAGCATCACTAAGCAATAAGTATGCATGTAAGTATAGGAACTATTAATATTTCAGTTTGGGAAGAGTTGTTTTAGGAATTAGCATTCCTTTTTAGTTTAATTTTGAGAATTCTCGGTGATTAAAAAATGTTTTAAAATCTTCAGCACAATTCACAATTGCAGAAACATGGAACCAGCCCAAATGCCTATCAGTCAACAAGTGGATAAAGAAACTGTGGTATATATATATGATGGATTACTACTCAGCTATAAAAAGGAATGATTAATGGCATTTGCTGCTACCTGGATGAGACTGGAGACTATTATTCTAAGTGAAGTAACTCAGGAATGGAAAACCAAACATTGTATGTTCTCACTCATAAGTGGGAGCTAAGCTATGAGGATGCGAAGGCATAAGAATGACACAATGGACTTTGGGGACACGGGGGAAAGGATGGGAAGGGGGTGAGGGATAAAAGCCTACAAATAGGGTGCTGTGTATACTGCTTGGGTGATAGGTGCATCAGAATCTCACAAGTCACCACTAAAGAACTTACCCATGTAGGCCAGGTGCGGTGGCTCACGCCTGTAATCCCAGCACTTTGGGAGGCTGAGGCGGGTGGATCACCTGAGGTCAGGTGGCCAACCACCTGGCCAACATGGTGAAACTCCCATCTCTACTAAAAATACAAAACTTAGCCGAATGTGGTGGTGGGTGCCTGTAATCCTAGCTACTAGAGAAGCTGAGGCGGGAGACTCGCTTGAACCCAGGAGGCGAAGGTTGCAGCGAGCCAAGATCATGCCACTGCACTCCAGCTTGAGTGACAGAGTAAGACTTTGTCTCAAACAAAAAAAAAAAAAAAAAAAAAAGAACTTACCCATGTAACCAAACACCACCTGTTCTCCAATAACCTATGGAAATAAAAAAATAAAATGTTCATTTTATCTAAGTTTACCCATATATGCTAAGAATTAAAGAAAGATTCATTTTGGATTAGATCCAAGGTGAGTTCAGGTTCTGCTCACTTCTCAAATATTACAAGTTTATTACTTTCCCTGAGATGACCGCAAATCATCTATAAATACTTGCTTTTCTACTTTCTGCCATTTTCTTTTCCACTCTGACCATTAAGTGGTAGACTATCTTGACCCACTGTCCTAAGAAGGTCAAAGATGAACCCATTCTTAAAGATTATCACTGGGTAACCAAAACATGGGGGTGAATTTTAGGGAATTTCCAGCCTTGTTGTCAGGTTAGAAGTTTCCAGCCTTGTGTGGTTCTCTGCTGTGGAAGAAGTTGCTGCTGTTGATCATTTATTTTCTGGGTGAGAACCCTGTCACCACTTGCTCATTTCCCCCTAGAGGATGGCCCCACTGCCTTCATGCTGCTTCCTTAGGTAGTGTCTTTGTTCTTGGCTGTTTTAATTTTCCTCTGAATCATTTTTCTTCTTTTCTTCTTTGTTCTATTTTTCCTTTCTTCTAGTCACCTGAGCAGGATTATACTTAACTCAGGGCCACATTTAAGGCAGTTTGATGGTATGGGCTCTAGAGCAAGTCTCCATGTATTGGCTCTGCATCTTTGGTCAAGATACTTAGTTTTACCAGGCTTCAGTTTCTTCATCTGTAATATGGGCTAATGATAATGTCAACCTGGAGGACTTACTGGGATCAAGTGAGAAAATCTATTTTAAGCACTTACCCAACATTTATAGACCACTTAATTTGTGCTTTTTGAAGGAGACCGCAATTAGTTCTACAGCTTCTGTTAATAGCAGAGCAATGTAAAGGTACCTATCACCTTATGCTGCAGTTTCTTCACCTGTAAATTGAAGATAATTTTACAGGTTACTACAACTTGAGGTTACTATGAGAACTAAATGAGATAATACATGCAAAGCACTTAAAACCATACCTAGCATATGGAAAGCTCTCAATCAATACCAGCTATTATTATTATTATGTTATTCCTGTACTGTTATTGGGAAAAATTAAAAGGATATGTGACCACAGCATGAGATTGATTCATCCTGGTTTGGTTAAACCCTATCCTGAGGTTGATTTCCATGGCTAGCAACTTGACTACCCTTCTCTTGCTCTTTCAGCTGCGCAGTTGGACAGCATTGGCTTCAGCATAATCAGGAAATGCATCCATGCTGTGGAAACCAGAGGTAAAGTGGTTTAACAGATGGCATTGTTCTCATAGAAGGTCACGCATCTGGTGAGGAGTCAGACCTGCTACCTGCTGTTTCCTGACTTTAAGTGACTCATTAGCTCCCCAAGTGCCATTGTCAGTGGATTTCCACAAGTCCTGTTGGTCTCAAGCAGGAGGTCCTAACTGATTTTGTGTCACCAACTTCTTTGGCTGATCAGAAGAATGTGTTAAATATCTAAAATACATATGATTATATAAACCAGTTACTGAAATTCAATTTTTAAAATATTAAAAAACACAGGGTATCATGATATATGTGTTTCTTTGTTAACACTTTATAAGTGATAGTGGTGGGTCTGATAGCCCACATAATTTGGGAGCAGTGATATTTCAAGATATCCATAATAATTGTAATGTATTATGAAAATATCTGTGATTTCTGACCAAGTTGCAGGTACCACTAATGGTCCTGTGATTTGTTGCTTACATCCATAAAGGAAGGAAATGCTTAATGTCAGTTATAGGTTAGTGAAGATAAAGATGTAATTGTTTTCCTGTGTAAGTTCACAGACACCCTGAATTTTCTCTGGCAGACATCTTAGGGTCTGTGAACCCAAGATGCTCTGGGGAGCTAGTCCCTGGGGACCACCCAGGTAGAGAAAAGGGGTCAGGCCCATGTTCACATTGATCTTTCCCAGGTCTGTGGGAGCAGGACATTAAGATCAAGGAGGCTGGTTCATCCTGATGGTCTCCATCCCTTCTTCAGAGACAGCCACAAAGGAGATTCCTCAGTCCCAGCAGTTTGAAGCTTTGAGTTTGCTGGTCTGTTGTACCTCTGAGAAAAGCTATTAACCATCTTTCCACTGGATTTGATTTGAACCATTGTCAGAAATATGAATCTTATTTACTCTACAGCCGCTCAGCCTACCAGCTCTTTTTAAGCAGTGGAAAGAAATTCTCTCTTTTGAAGCAGGATTCATAACTCTTACCAGTTGAGAAATATACACTTTTTTTTTCATAAGGACTGTGAGGCATTAAGTAGAGGGAAGAGAGAGAATTTAAAAACCTACCCTTATGTATACTGTCAAAAGATATTTTTTCTAAAACAGTTGTAATGTATGGAAATATTTTTTAAAATGTTCAGTTATTTCTCCTGTACCTCTCTTAAATAAAGAGTTAAGGCAGCTTGTAAAGGTATGTAAGATATATCCAGAGAGTATAAAGTAGAAGTAGGTGACATTTCTGGGAATTGGTCTTGAGGAAATAAGGATATGGGCCAGATTGAGCCATAAGGATGTTTACGCAGTGGCGATGTTAAGGTACAAAATCAGAAACTGGCCAAATGTCTCAAAAATGGGTTGAATCAACAATGGTACATCTGTGTAGTTAAAAACTATGAATCACTAACAATGCAATGGAAATACATTTTTTGACCTATGGCTTTTTTTTTTTTTTTTTTTTTTTGAGACAGAGTCTCTTTCTGTCCCCAGGCTGGAGTGCAGTAACGCAATCTTGGCTCACTGCAACCTCCGACTCCCTGGTTCAAGGGATTCTTCTGCCTCAGCCTCCTGAGTAGCTGGGATTACAGGCACACACCACCACGTCCAGCTAATTTTTGTATGTTTAATAGAGACGGGGTTTCACCATGTTGGCCAGGATGGTCTCAATCTCCTGACCTCGTGATCCACCCACCTCATTCTCCCAAAGTGCTGGGATTACAGACATACGGCATTTTAAAAATTATTTATAATACATGAGAAATGCAAGTTACAGAGCAGCTGCTCAGTATGAGCCCGTTCTGGGAGCAGTGGGGAGAGGAGCTGTCGTATTGCACAGGTTTCATTGTGTTCTCAGTGGCTCTCTGCTGATTTTTACTGTTTCCCTTTGACTCATCTATTTACCTTAACTGTAGTTGCTAAGTTTTTTTGAAGTGTTCATTACTAAGGTAATTTTTCTTTTTTCTTTTTCTTTTGGGATGGAGTCTTGCTCTGTTGTTAGGCTGGAGTGCAGTGGCTCAATCTCTACTCACTGCAACCTTGGCCTCACAGGTTCAAGCGATTCTCCTACCTCAGCCTCCTGAGTAACTGGCATTACAGGCACCTGCCACCATGCCCAGCTAATTTTTGTACTTTTAGTAGAGATGGTTTTACCACATTGGCCAGGCTGGTCTTCAACTCCTGACCTCAAGTGATCTGCCCACCTTGGCCTCCCAAAGTGCTGGGATTACAGGCATGAGCCACTGTGCACGGCCTGATTTTCAACAGGAGTTTTAATTTTTTTTTTTTTAATTTAAAAGAAAAGACCGAGAATAAAATGTATAGGGTTTAAAGGTAGAGGCACAAAAATGGAGCCAAAAGCGAGTCTAAAAAAAAAAAAAATTCTCTTTCCCTAGTAAAGTTCATATACTTGCTTGAGCTGGGCCACCTGTTCATCTCTCAGTCTTCAGCAGCCAAAATCAAGAGAGAAACCTAATCATTTAAAACTGTTCACAGAGTCTGTAGTAAATGCAAACTGGTAGCTCAGGAGGACAACTTTTTCTGATGTAAAACTACAAAATAAGTACAATAAGTAGGAGAAGAAGAGGTGTACAAGTTCCTCTTCCCCCTCTAAAATGAAAATGGAAATGATGTAATTTAACTTCTAAGAAAGTCTTCATTGAGCACAAAGAAGAAATAAGGACAGTATGAGTTAGGTGCCATTTTAGCGTAAATAGTTGAAAAAAGTGGGTATCTCCCGATTGCAGTGTGTGTATGT
Organism: Pongo abelii; assembly: GCF_028885655.2. Taxonomy (NCBI): domain Eukaryota; kingdom Metazoa; phylum Chordata; class Mammalia; order Primates; family Hominidae; genus Pongo; species Pongo abelii. Next base: position 151,408,880 of record NC_071989.2, read on the forward strand.
GCATACGTATTTATGGTGACCAGAGATGAACAGACTTCCCATACTCTCTGGGATTTGACAATTGTCCAGTGGGAGGTGGGATTGTGTAAAGTCCTGGGAAAGCACAAGGATAGAAGAAGTAGAGACACTTAAGACTTTTCAAGCCCACAAGCTGACATGTTACTGAATCAAGTTTCTGCCACTGAGTAACTTGGGACCCATCACTTAGTTTTTGAAGTTTTTGACCAGGGGCTCCTAGTCCGTGAATCACGCAGAATGATGTACATGATTTTACAGGTCCTTTTTAGCTGTAAAATCCTATCATTCCAGACCACTTGTTTTTATTCATTAGTTCCATGTCTACATAGGTCTTGTTGAAAGTACTGCAGAATTGGTCCTTTCCCGAATTTCTTCCGGAAGATTGTGTTTTGGCCCCCAAGTATTTTATACTGGCCTTGATGGAGTATAAACTCAGTGTTTTGTTTATTACCATGTACCATATACTGATCCAGGGGCTGAGGATATAATGCTGAACAGGACACGATTACTGTTTACATTCTATTGAGAATGTAACGGAAAAAACAAGTAAAGAATCAAATAACAAAGATAATTTCAGATATTGTTAACTGCTATAAAGAAAGAAAACAGGGTAAGGGAATGACCAGTAGTGTTGATTGTGGATTGCTTTAGATTGAAGCGGTTTTATTTAAGCTGAGATCTGAATGATGAAAAGCTCTGGGAGAAGAGCAGTCCAGGTAGAGGAAACAGCTGGAGCAAAGGCTATGAGGTAGGACCATGAGCTTGGCATGTTGAGGTGACAGGAAGGCCAATGAGTGGAGCAGAATGCATGTGGTCAATGATGCAATCAGAGGTAGTCAGTGCTCAATAGTATAGGCCTTATAGGCCATTGTAAGTAGTTTTGATTATGGTCTAAGTGCAATGGGAATCTATTGGAGGGTTTTAAGAGAAGAGGTGGTGTGAACTAATTTGTGCTTTAGACAATTCACTTTGGCTACTGGTTGAAGAATGGACATCAGAGGAATAAAATAGGAAGCTGGAGCTCTATTACTTGAGAGGGGTCAGATATGATGGGCCTGGAACTAACAGGAGAAAAATCATTTCAAGTCACCTGGTCTAAATTGCCTTCTTTTGTAAGTGGTACAGTGGTGATCTAATCCATGTATTTAAATGAACAGAAACACTGCAGTGGGTTAGTTTTTGATTCTTTGTTTAAATGTTTAATTTAAAAGTAAACCCTTACTAGTCTAATTATACAGTTCCTTGGGTTGAAATAAAGGTGGTCTTTTTTGATAAAGAATATTTATATTATAAATGAATGGATCTTCTAATTTCTCAGTCTTGGCTAACATTCCTTAAAATTAAAAACGTTCTTACACCTCCATATTTTCATTTTATATGTAAAAATAGATTATAAAGTGTCTTTTTCTGTTGTATGAATTTTTAATCATGTCATTTTTGGCATTTTAATTTTAAAAATTGGTTAAATATGACATATTTAAAAGTGTACATTTTGCATCTTTTAGAACTCTTCAGATGCTGCCTTTGGCAAGAGAAAGGAAAGCTTCTTTCGCCTCTGATGACTGAACTAACATGAGGGCTGAAGTGTGCAGCACATCCGTGAAATCCTAGACAGCTGTACCAAATCCCACTCCTTTGCTAGGAGCTGAGCTGAGTGACAGGGGACTTTAATTAGAGCAGCTCTTAGGAGGACTGAGAAAATGGAAAAAAAAAAAAAAAAAGAAGTGCATTTGGCTGGATTGGCCTGACTTGCGTTCTGACGTGCCTCTAATTAAATCATCACTGTTTCTTTCCTCAGGGATCAACGAGCAAGGGCTGTATCGAATTGTGGGGGTCAACTCCAGAGTGCAGAAGTTGCTGAGTGTCCTGATGGGTGAGTGCCGCAGTGGCTCTGCTAGGCAGGTCCCTGGGTGGGGGGCCCACTCTGAAAAGTCACCAGGTCTGTGAGTAGATACAGCCTGCGGCAAAGGAATCAGGGTGTCCATGAGCTGTCACCTAGAAGTCATCTGCCCCATCGGTCAGTTGTCATGGCTTCAGACACTTCTGGGAAAGGTTCTGAGTAGGACTGGACAAAATAAAAAATGCCAGGGCCCAGACACCACACCCTCTCTGTCTGCAGGCTCAGTGCTCTGGTCCAAGTGGCACTCGGTCACTCATGTGACCGCCACACCCTACTCTGTCTTTAATAGCTTATGACTCCCTCCGTTCTCTTTTGGGACAGGTATTTAGTGGGACACACCCAATGCCCAAGGAAAGGCATCATTCTGGGCTCCAGAGGACCTCAGAGTTCATGTTCCTGATACTGAGCAGGTGTCATGTAACTCTCAGATAAAATGTATATAAGCTGATAAATCTTCTGATCCTCTTTGCTTCTAGATTTCAGCTGAATACCTGTCACTTGAGCAGCAGAACCTCCTTTGCCACTGGCTGATATATATACAAAAGCACTGTCTCCAAATGTGCAGTATTTGAATCAAAAGCCCATGAGTCCATGAGCCAAATTTGCTTAGGCTGCAGATTTCCTGTATTTTTAGATATGAGTGCAGCCAGCCTCCATGAGTCACATGGATCTAAATGGCAAACAGATCAGATTTCACAGAGGCTGTTATTCCTCCGCATGGAAGCCCTGGCTTGTAGAGATGGACTGTCACTTGGGGTACCCAGCTCAGTGTTTTGGACAGGGACAGTTCTTGTGTTAGTATTTGTAATTTCTTTTGCCATCCCACTTTCTGAAAATAGCTTTCTTATGTAAAGAACTCTCTTCTCTCATGTTGGCCAGAATGACTGTCTTTACCTCTTTTTGAGAGAGTCGTTCACTTCTTGTAGCCAAAACCCTATTGTATGCTAGTTAGAGTGAGATCTGTTGTTTGAAGCTATGATTACTTGCGAGGTACTCTAGCAATGAGTATCTGGGTTTTTTTGGTTAAGATTTGAAATATGGTTAGTTTTTGTAAAAATTAAACTTTTCATTTTGAGATAATTGTAGATTTACATCCGGTTGTAAGAAAAATATAGAGATCCTGTATACCGCTTACCCAGTCTCCTCTAAAGGTAACATCTTGCAAAACACAATTTTAATATCACAACCAAAATATTGGCATTAATTTAGTCAAGATGCAGAACATTTCCATCACTAAAAGGATTCCTTGTGTGTACAAACACATACCACACTTCCCACCTTGCACCCTGTGTCTAACCCCTGGCAATCAGTAATCTGTTCTCTATTTCTATAATTTTGTCATTTCAAGATTATTATTTAAATGGAATTATACAATACAGAACCTTTTGGGATTGGCATTGTTTTTCAATCAGTGTAATGTTCTCAAGATTTATTTTTGCTGTTCCATGTATTAATAGTTCTTTTTTATTGCTGAGTAATATTCCATTGTATGGATGTACTGCACTTTGTGGAACCATTCATTTATTGAAGGGCATCTGAGTTGTTTCCAGTTTGGGGCAATTATGATAAAGCTTCTATAAATTTTCATATGTAGTTTCTGTGTGAGCATATGTTTGTTCCTCTGGGATAAATGTCCGAGTGTGCAATTGCTGGGTTGTATGGTGATAGGGTTAATTTTTGAGAAATTCTAATATAAGGAAGAATTAAGAGTCTAATAGGTGTCAATCCTTAGTTTTTCATTTCTGACCAGAGCTGCAAACATTTGTGGGGTGTCTGCTGCTTAGAACGGATGTCAGGTGCTAGAGATTAAATTTTAGAAAGAACTGTTCCTTTTCTGTAAGGAGTCCTGATAGGGTGAAATATGTGTGTATATGAAAGCTGTAATGTAAAGTATGATATTCATGCTTAATCTCTGCAGGGTCTAGACGACTGAGTAGTGTAGTGAAAGAGAGAGTAGAAGAATAATTCCAATTCAGGAAGTATTCTGAACAAAGGGTCTATGGTGGCTACAGCGAAGGGTATTGATTCTATGATTATTATTTTAATATTTCTGAAAGACTTACTTGAGGCTGGGACAGGAGAGTTTTAAAGCTGAATAGCTAAGGTGGTCTTTTTTGTTGAGGAACTTGAATATTGAGCCAAGGTGTTTGGGGTTTTTTCTATAGGAAGTAAGAAACTATTAAAAGTTCTCAATAGTGGGATTATATCCATTATGATGCTTTTGCACACAAAAGTTTCAAGAAGACAAATTCAGAATAGTTTACAAGGAAAAAAAAAGCATTTATTTGATCACATAACTGGTAAATCCAAGACAGAAGCATGGCAGAGTCAGGGATGCCAATGATGTCTTTACTTTTGCGAGATCCTTTGCCCCTTCCTTCTTCTGGCTTCTCATGTTCTCTGACCTCTTCTGGGCTTGGTGTGGCTTTGTTCTCTGTGGGAGTGTCCCAGACAGGTTCAGCCTCTGCAGTCCTTGGAGCCTGTGGTCACTGAGAAGAGAGTGCCTTTCTTGACCGTGTTGGCAGAAGGCTCCAACGAGGACTTTGCTTGGCCAGTATGGGACCATTCACATGATTAGTTTCTCAATCTCAGACCAGTCACATGGCCCACAGCAGATGGCCTGGATCCTGTGCCTATGTTGGGGGATGTGGGGGATGGGGTGGACAGTTGGGGTGGGGACGGGGTTAGTCCCTGAAACCCAGTGGACTGAGCAGGATTATTGATAGGAAGATGGAGAAGTGCTTTCCTGAAATAATGGCTGTTGCTAGCTTTTTTAAAAATATATATCTAATACAGATGTAACAATATCAGATTCTAGCATTAGGAGCATAATCTTGGCTACAATGTGGAGCATGTATTTCATTATGGAAAGACATGGAGGAAGAAGATGGTTGTAATAGATTAGGTAAGGCAAACCCTATCAAAGGCTGAACCAAATAGGTGCTCTGAAGTCAGGAAAAAAGGACACACTCATAATGAGTATACAGAGAGAATCAACAGGACTTTTAACCAACTTGATATGGGGGAACAGAAGGGGCAGAGAGATTTCAAAGATGACAGATTATTATGTAAGATGACACTAATGAAAAGAAATATGACATTTTAGACTGCTTTGCTAATCCAAAAAAGAACCACTTTAGCTCAGTTGTGTTAAGCAAAAGAGTGGTTATGAAAGGATCTTCTTTTTATCACTTTTCTTAGTGGCCTTCACACAAGATATTTGTCGTGTTCTCTTCCTTGATTTTCCTGGGGATAGAGAAAATAATCATGAACATTTGAGAAATGTCATGAAAAAGTAATAACTAGCAGCTGAAAGTCACGAGGGCAGCTGCCTCTGCCAGGAGGACATTACAGATAGACTGGAATCTAATCTGAGATCCAACCAGAGCTGCAAGATGACCACAGTGTAACATCTAATTGAAAGTTGAGAATGATATCCAAGATTCTCCCCACCAGTTAAGTAAGTTTGAATCTCTCAATTACGGAATCACCAGGGCTCTAGACCTGAAGGGGGAGCTTCATCTTCTCTTTTGCGAACATGCCCTCAACTTCATCAATTCTTGGTACTGGTAGTGTCTGGGCTAGCCAAGAGTATAAAATAAACATGGCACCTGTGCTCCAAAACCTTCCCCTGAGATGGTTGGGCCGAATGAACCTTTCATTAACTATTTCTTTATCATACATTCATTGGATGCTTATTATGTGCCTGGTACTGTGTAAGATTTGGTTTATCTGTCCAAGGCTCTCAAAAGTGGAGTAGTATGTTTTGGTTATTGAAAGTATGGCTGGTCAGGCATGGTGGCTCACGCCTATAATCCCAGCACTTTGGGAGACCGAGGCAGGTGGATCACCTGAGGTCAGGAAGTCGAGAGCAGCCAGGCTAACATGGTGAAACCCCATCTCTACTGAAAATACAAAAATTAGGCAGGGTGTGGTGGCTCACACCTGTAATCTCAGCACTTTGGGAGGTCAAGGTGAGCGGATCACCTGAAGTCAGGAGTTCGAGACCAGCCTCACCAAATAGTGAAACCCTTTCTCTACTAAAAATACAAAAAATTAGTCAGGTGTGATGGTGCATGCCTGTAATCTCAGCTACTTGGGAGGCTGAGGCAGGAGAACTGCTTGAACCCGGGAGGTGGAGGTTGCAGTGAGCCAGGACTGCACCATTGCACTCCAGCCTGGGCAACAAGAATGAAACTCCATCCCAAAAAATAAAAAATACAAAAATTAGCTGGGTGTGGTGGTGCGCACCTATAGCCCTGCTACTCAGGAGGCTGAGGCAGGAGAATCCCTTGAACCCAGGAGGTGGAGGTTGCAGTGAGCCGAGATCACACCACTGAACTCCAGCCTGGATGACAGAGCAAGACTCGGTCTCAAAAAAAAAAAAAAAAAAAAAAAAGGCTGAGAATTAAGTAAAACCAGAGACTTTTTTGAATTACTTCGAGTTTATTTTTTTGTACTCTTAATTCATTGGAGGACTTTGGGTTGGAAGAGGAATATGAGAGCCAGTGCTTTGAGAATGTCTTCTTTGTACTGATCAGGATTCCTTAAGAAAGCTTGCTAAAATTCCTCATAGCAAGTGCAGTGTGGCTTTGTACTAGTGTCCTACCAAGAGCTACCCTTGATCCCTTCCTCCTAGCAACAGAAGTCATTAGTCTTTGGAGAGTGAAAAGGACTCTCAAAGGCTTGCAGATTCCTAGAAATAGAATGCCTTCTGTGTGTCTGGGGGTTTTCCCCCCTGAATATTAAGTAAAGATAAATCTTTCCAAATTTTAGCCCAACTTTTTAATCTATACTATTTAATATATAAATCAGCTATACACTTGTTCAGTGTATGTCTGTCTCTCTTCCTGTCTCTCCGTACATATTTTAAATAAATTTTTTCCTGATGAAAAGTTATGAGTGGTCATTGTGAAAATTTGGAGGAATACAAAAAGTAGAAGAAAATAACAGTTCTATATACTAGAGTTAACCTTTATTAACTGTTTTGTCATATGACATGAAAATGTTATATTATTACCTGTTAAATTTAGTATAGTATACTATACTAAAACAGTATGTTTACAAAATTAAACTCACTGTGCAGATATTACAGGTTTTATTCATGTAACACTATAGAGTGTCTATTGTCACATGTCATTCAAGTTCTTCTAGAGTGTGATTTTCTCAGGCACATATTGCACAGATGCTCTATAACTTTTTTAATCAGTCCCCTGTTCTTGGATACATGGGCTAATTGCAATTCTTCATCATTCTAGAAAGCACTCAGGTAAACATCCCCATAGAGGCAGGACAGAGGGTAAACATCCCCATTGAGGCAGCAGAGACTAAGAGCGTGCATTTTGAGATTAGACAAGTTACAGTTCCACCGCTTATTTCTTTGACTTAAACAAATGATTCACACTGGTCTAGTCATCTATTTCCGCATCTGTAATAATGGCTCCTGCCTCCATAGTAATGTGAGGATGGAATGAAAAGATGCCTGTGGGTTGCTGAGTCCAGAGCCTTCACATGTTAAATATAAAATGTTAGCTGTTATAATTTTTATATGCATCTCTAATTATTTCCTCAGGACTTATTTTAAGATGTTGAATTGCTGGGTCAAGGTATGTACATGTTTTCAAGGCTCTTAAATGATATTCCCAAGTTTGTAGTTAGCAAAGTCTGAGGAGACTATCCTACACCCCACGTCTTTGCCATGCTGTGTATTACTGTTTTGCATATAAATTATTAACATTTTTAAATGTATCTTTTTAAATTTAATTTTGCATTTCTGTAATTTTGGGTGAGGTTAGACTGTTTACATATTTATTGCTGATTTATGCTACTTTTGTTGAATTGCCTGTTTGTATTCTTAGCCTATTTTTCTATTGGTATGTTCTTCTTTTTCTTTAAAAAAATTTTTTTTGTTTTATTTTTATTATTATTATTATGCTGCTCTGTTGCCCAGGCTGGAGTGCAGTGGCTAAGTGTTGGCTCACTGCAACTCCTACCTCCCAGGTTCCAGTGATTCTCATGCTTCAGCCTCCTGAGTAGCTGGGATTATAGGTGCATGCTCCCACGCCAGGCTAACTTTTGTATCTTTTTAGTAGAGTCGGGGTTTCACCATGTTGGCCAGGCTAGTCTTGGATTCCTGACCTCAAGTGATCCACCCGCCTTGGCCTCCCAAAGTGCTGGGATTATAAGGCGTGAGACACTGCACCTGGCAGTGTGTTCCTCTTTTGATTACAAGACCTTTTTAGATCTATAGACTATATTTTCAATATGTTTTTTCAGATTAGTATTTGTCTTAAACTTTATGGTGCATTTGTTTTTGTTGTCTTATGACTATTTTATTGAGATGGGGTCTCACTCTTTCACCCACGCTGGAATGCAGTGGCGTTATATTGGCTCACTGCAACCTCCACCTCCTAGGTTCAAGTGATTTTTATGCCTCAGCTACCTGAGTAGTTGGGACTACAGGTGTGCACCACCGTGCCCAGCTAATTTTTGTATTTTTAGTAGAGACGGGGTTTCATCATGTTGCCCAGGCTGGTCTCAAACTCTTAAGCTCAAGGGATCTGCCCACCTTGGCCTCCCAAATTGCTGGAATTACAGGTGTGAGCCACTGTGACTGGCCTATTTTAAATTTTTATGATGTCCAGTCTGTTATCTTTTTTCTAAATGAATTATGCCATAAAAGACCTTCCCCAGGCCAGGTGCAGTGGCTCACACCTGTAATCCCAGCACTTTGGGAGGCCGAGGAGGGCGGATCACAAGGTCAGGAGTTCGAGACCAGCTTGGCCAACATGGTGAAATCCCATTTCTGCTAAAAATACAAAAATTAGCCAGGCGTGGTGTTGCACATCTGTAGTCCTAGCTACTCAGGAGGCTGAGGCAGGAGAATCACTTGAACCTGGGAGGTGGAGGTTGCAGTGAGCTGAGTCGTGCCATTGCACTCCAGCCTGGGTAACAGAATGAGACTCCGTCTCAAAAAAAAAAAAAAAACCTTACCCAATCTAGAATGACAAAGACCTTAATTTTCCTTAAAATCTGTCATGCAAAGTGGAAACTCTTCTTTTTCCTCTAATACTTATCCACTTGACCAGTATCCATATGAGTCATCTTCCCCCTTCCCACTACTTTTATATATCACCATGTAATCATTTATACACATTGGGGGCCACTGAAGGAGTTTTTATACATATTTTTCTAAAGACAAACAAATCTCTTTATGTATGTTTTTCTGTAATTCTCAATCTTTTAAACACACCAACATTTTTCACCTTTTTAATGCTTAATTTTTCTCCTGATTCTTTATATTCCAGCAAAAATTCTCAAACTTGTCCTCCATCTCAGTATTACTCATTTAAAATTGTAGGGTTGATTGTGATTATTATTTTGCTGTTTATAATGCAGATTTTAACTTTTTGTAATGGATTTTCCAATGTCTTTATTATCTTTACTTATTTAACTCCTTTTATTTCTACTTTTCAGGTATAATCTTTATTATTTCAGTCTGCTACTTGTTTTATTTTGTTGTCTTAGTTTCTGGCATCCATATTTTTAGAATTTTACTTATATGACAGAGCTGGTGTTTTCTGAATTATTTTTCAGAGTGCTTTGGTCTCTGTATTTTTTGCCAACAAATATTTTATAGGATTTTTTTATCTTCTGTTTAATCAAACCTTTGCTCTTAAGCTCACTGTGGATAGATTCTCCTTGTTCTGCTATTTTCCTGAATCCTGTTAGAATCATTATCTTACATGATGATTGGAGGGCTGTTGTACATAATTTGAGCCAACTTTCTGGTATTCTTAAAGCTTTCATTTAGTGAACCTATAAGCCTGCATTGATTTTTCCTGGTTTTGCTATTTGGTCATGGTCCTGGGAGAAGCCGGATTTACTCCTGGATAATCTGAAGCATGCTGTGGTTCTTCCCTCATGACTCTCATGTTTATTCTAGGGCTTTCCTTCTGAATTCACTTGCCTTGATATAAGAGGACCCCCCTCCACTTCTGCTCTGCAGTCTGATTTCATTGCCTGGATTATAATCTCATGACAGCTCTGGGTGCCCCAGAGAGCAGCCCCCAAAAGTGTGTTTGCTGGAGTGGGGTTGGGGGGTTGCAGCATGGCCTTTCCCCCACACCCCTGGGTGGCTTGGGCTATGTTTTTGGTGGGCAGAGGGCCACCACCTATCACATTGTTTCCCCAGCTGGATTTTCCTCAGGCCTCCATCTAAGCTTTGCCTAGTGGATATCCTGGTGGCAGGAGAATGTTGACTGAGAGCCTAATTTTCTGTGCTGTTAAAAATTTGTGTTCCTTTTTTGTGTGTTTTTACCATGATGATAAAGGACTGCAAATTCAGCATCACTGTTTTTCTCGTCCTGTAACCTTTTTTGTTCTTCTTCTTCTTTTTTTTTTTTTTTTTTTAAACCACATTTAAAGCAAACTTAGTAAAACAGAGAACACAATGAAGGTATTATAGAGCAGTGCTGTAAAGCACAGAATTATAGTAGCATGCTTCACCCACTTACCGCCGATCCAGCCATGAACTATCCTTCTTTACTCTGGGACCTTGAATGTCTGCATTTCTTTTTTCTATGCCCCTTATTTCCCATACCTTTTCACAGAGTGGCATTCAGAATGCTTTATGATGATTTCTAAGACCTAAATGCTTACATAGGATTAAGTGGAAACAGCCCAGACTTTGAAGACTGTAGCCTACTGGAGTAGGGGAACCATGAGAAGAGCTAACATCCAATTTTGTCTACCAGTAAAGGGTAACAGACAAAGGATGACAGGACCAGAAGATGATAGACTACTTGGATAGAGGATTGATCATTCTGGGAGCTAGCAATACGGCTACTAATCACAATCCTGAGTCCCTAAAGAAGAAACACACAGATGGAAGCTCACCTCCTCCTCTGCTCCAGCCACAATCACCTTTGCCTGTTGGGATGCTTCAGGCAGGCTCTCCTAAGACTGGGTCTTGAGCCAGTAAGAGCTTTTGGATCTCAAAACAGAAGGGACTGTTAGAGATAGGATATGCACATAAAAAGCTGGCATTAGCAGTTGCCTCTACCTTTTCATGTATATCTGGTTTTTTTTTCTTTGAATTCTTAACATGTGCGTGTATTACTCTCTCACTTAAAGAGAGAAAAAGATTAATTTGCATACACTATAATGCATTATTAGGAAATTCAAGAGTACATAGGTAACTTTCCTAATAATTTCCTCCAAAATATCCTTCATTTTGTCTGCAACACAGTGATAGACTAGATGGCCCTTGGGACTGATCCAAGTGTGACATTTCTAAGACATTCTCCCCTTATAACCACTGCTTCCAGTCTGTGTCTTCTGATTTTCTGAATTCATGTGATAGTAGGTTCAAGAGGAAATAACATTCATTCTGCTTTCCCCACATGATGCCTTTTGTACACCGGATTGCTCCTCTAGTTTAGATCTGTTTTACTAAGCAGCAGTGGTCAAGGGACATGGTGGAGAGAAATGTACTGAGTTCTAAAGAAGAGTGTAAATGACGTGTCTGCGGCATATTCAGATGCCATCAGGAAGTTTCTGCAAGTGAGGGTAGCATCAGGAGGGAGGTGTGGAAATCAGCAGCACTTTCTGAAAATGGTGTAGCTTGGGAGGCTGTATTCAACTTAGTTTGGATTTTAAATGAATTAAAATGGATGTGCTCAAGTTATGAGCCTTGCCTCATCAGTGCTATAAAAAGCCCTTTAGCCGGGCTGTAATTTGACTCTCTTCTCTAGTGTTACGCAATATTCCTATGGTTACAGAGCCCGAATAAGTGGAAGCTAATCATTAGTTTGCTAAATGTGGTTCATGGAACAGTTCACAACTCCCAGACTTGCCAACTGCTGCTTGTTCAGTTTCATGTTCACTCTTCTTGGGTAGAAGTTGGTTTCTTCTTTAGAAAAATGTACAGTAACATTTGTCTCACATCCAGAAACCATGCAGGATGGCAGCTCTCCATGTGTCTTAGGATGGGGAGGGAAAGAGGTCATGCAAAGCAGAGGTTTTTGATACATACTCTTCTGCAGGAAAAAGCCATTCATGGAGTGCAAGATGACAAAGACACGAATTAAAGTGGCAGACATTTTGGATACTGGCAAAATCACATTTTGTGAACTTTTCAGAAATTTGCTGTGATAGAACTCTGTAGAATTTACTGTTCTGTGGCCCCAGAAATAAAATTATGCTCTTGGGCCAGGCGCAGTGGCTCATGCCTGTAATCCCAGCACTTTGGGAGGCCGAGGCAGGCGGATCACGAGGTCAGGAGTTCAAGACCAGCCTGGCCAATATGGTGAAACCCCATCTCTACTAAAAATACAAAAATTAGCCGGGCATGGTGGCGCATGCCTGTAATCCCAGTTACTTGGGAGGCTGAGGCAGGAGAATCGCTTGAACCCAGGAGGTGGAGGTTGCAGTGAGTCAAGACCGTGCCACTGCACTCCAGCCTGGTGACAGAGTGAGACTTTCTGAAAAAAAAAAGAAAAAAAAATTATGCTCTTTAGGTTCTTCCTTGTTTGTTTCATGTGACAAGAAAGACTTCATTTTATTGCTCGGGGTCACCTGCAAACATCATACGGGTACTGTGCCTTTGAGAGCTACATGTTTCTGAGCTGGGGGCCCTTTCCTCTCTCATAACCCAGTATGTGTCAGAGGAACACACGGAGAGCAGTAGATACCAGCTGGATTTGTGCCCCTACCTGGTGATGATAGGCTAAATCCTGAAGCCATTCATGAGTATTTGGTCTCTTTCTATTTGGATGAAAGTGGTTTCTTTCCCAGGAAATAGAAAATGTCTTCTGCCCACCTGTGCCTTAATTTTTTCCAGCTGAAAGGCTGTTGGCCCTGCAGGAGGAACAGCTTTCTTCATTGATGTCCCAGAATTATTCTTGGAGACTGTTCAGAAAGATGCAGTCTGGTGGCTGCCTCCCTTTACCTGGTGCATCATTTAGATCTCTTTGCATTGTAAAAAGACGGAAAACCTGACCTCACCTGGCTTAAGGGGAAAAAGGAATTTACTGGCTCACGTGATAAGAAGGAGAGGCAAATACAAGGGTTCAGGATACACCATTTCTGCTTATCTCATCTCTGGGTTGTCGGACTTTCAGGCTCTGTGTGGTGGCTCCTGGCAGTTACATAACCTCCTAGTGCAAGCCCAGCAAACAGCAAATATCTGTTCCTGACTCCTGGAGAGTTACTCTGGGCAGGCTTAGGTCTTGGGCCATCCCTCATCCAGGCATTGAGTCCAGAGAGTTGATGTACTTTTGGCCAGTCTGTCTTGAATCTCATTCTCCACCCCTGGAAAAAGTAAGAAAAGGGTTGCTCTCCTACTCAAAATGAGGTGCTATGCAGAAAAAAAAAGGACTGGGAGTTGGTGGCACAGAACTAGTCTTTAGCCAGTATGAGGGAGCTGGATTCTCCCTCCTGTGCACTGAAAAAGACTCTGTGACCCTCCCACCAGTACATGTATGACCTGGCCTGCCTCACCAGGGACAGGATGGGGATCTGTGAAGCGATTACACTCCCCAACCTCTGCCTCTTCTTCTCACCTCCTTGTGTGCTACTCAGGAGGATTATAAGAATTATCTCTCCTGTTCTTTTATCATACATGCTTGTTTAAAATATACTGATTTGTTTAAAAGTCCATGCAAGAAGAGACAAATTGTCAGAGCTGATATAGTTATGGTGGTTCTCATTGCACACTTGAGCTTAAAGCAGTTTTTTTAAAAATACAAAAGTAATGGAATAAAATCATACCACAGTCCACCACTTTAACCCAACCACTAATTTAGAGTATTTCCTTTCAGCCTTGTTCACATAAAAAGTTCACAGAAAAAGTTTCTCACAAACATGTCTTTTTTTTTTTTTTTTTATTTGACATTATATAATGCAGGCATTTTCCATGTTGCTTTACAGTCATCGTTGTCATATAAATCGGCGAGGTAATATTCCATCAGGTAGACAGACGGTAATTCACTTAATCATTCTTCTATCGTTGGACATTTAGATTGTCTCCTTTTTTGTTTTTTCTGCTTTTACAAAGAAAAGTGTGTGCTGAACATTTCTGGGGTCTGTAAATTTTCTCATGCCTTATCTTATTTTCTGAGGATAGACTGTGAGAAATGAGATTACTGGTTCAAAGGGTGTAAACATTTTTAAGACTTTGATACATGTTACCAAATTGCTTCTCAAAACTCTTGCATTTGTCTCTCCTGCTGCCAGCAGGATAGGAGAGGATCAGTTTCACTGCATTCTTGCCAGCAAGAGATAATGGAATTTTTAGACATTTTCCTAATTTAATAGGTAAAAAAAATACTTGTCGTTTTTGTTTTACTTTGCATTTCTCTAGTTACTAGCAAGATTGGATGCCTTTATGTGTGCTTATTTATTAGTTCCATTTTATGCTGTGCTTTATGTAGTCTTTTCTTCATTTTAGACCCCAAGACTGCTTCTGAGACAGAAACAGATATCTGTGCTGAATGGGAGATAAAGACCATCACTAGTGCTCTGAAGACCTACCTAAGGTAGGGACTTTCCATTTGCAAGGCAGAGTGCCAGCTAGTTATCGTGCAATCAGGAAGAAAGCAGTTTTATTTTCAGACTCCGGAGAGCTGTCGGGTGGGTGTTTGAGATGTGGAAACAGCTTCTGTGTGGGTGCGTTTAGCTCAGCTGGTCAAACCAATTGTAAATCATCCATAGTTGATGGGTTGCCTTTGTGCAATGACACCATGAGTGATTTAGGAAACTTTGTTCTATATGAGAAGTATTGTGATAATTAGCCTTGAACAGAACCTAAAATGGGGTCTTCCCTGAAGTCCCTGAATAATCTGTTAAGAACACAAGGAATCATGAATCATATTCTGTTAAGAATGCATGATTACATACCTCATGTATTTTGATAGTTTCATACTTTACACAGAGTACATTGCTGACAATGGTTCTTAAAAATGAGAACTTAATGGAACTCCTTTTTGACTCCTTCCCTTACACTGGACAATATTATTTCCCTGGAGAGACTATTTTCCTTGTATCATTTATGTGTGATATTACTGTACCCTCTCTATGCCTCCTTTCATTATTAAAGGTTGGGTTATTTACCAGCTGCCTGCATCTTAGTTTCATGAATAGACCAAAATATTTATGCTGGACTTGAAGGACAGGAATACCATAGTTCTTACAAAAAAAGGTGGGACCTAGTCTTCAAAAGAGAGGGGAATGGTCATCAGAAATAGCATAAGTCTTTGTGTGGATTTTTTGAAGGTGCAACTGGCTGGAAAGCAAAGGAAGGAGGCCACAGAAAAGGAATTGCTAATGTAGATTTTATTGGCTATTGGGTAATTAGAGGCAAGAGTAAGATATAATGTAAGTGTTAACTAAAACTAGGAGTCGAATTAAGGGACCCAATGAGAATAAAATCTGAGTCAAGAATAATGTATAGTCCTATTGAGAAGTTTCTTATTTGAACTATCAGAAAAAAACCCTCAAGTTTATGGTTAAACATACTCATACCCCAGCAGGTAAAATTTGTTTATATCATACCTAATGTTAGGGGTTCTAGCATTCTGGAGCAATACTCCATAGTGAATTCACCACCAAAACACCTACAAAAATCTTTTATAGTGTTTCTAGATTAATTGATTCTAAAAACAAGCCGCTGGGAAGATCAAGAATTGCAAATATGTAGTTAGCTGCCTGTTTCTCAGACACATCTTAAAATGCTGTTGTTGATAGATGAGTCACTGACTGAAAAGGAAATCTCTTAGTTTGTGTTAGACTCTTGCATTAGCACTGTTTTAGTGTTGACAATGAAACATAGTTGTATCTATTCCTTTAAGAAAGAGAGAGAATAAAAATTTTGGGTGAAATCTCAGAACCCTTGCAATAGGGAAACTACATTGTTATTGTTTCCCTGTGATCTTTGTCTTCGAGAAATGTAATACAGTTTGTCAGTCTCTAGGCTGCTATTTAGAGAGAATATGATTATTCTTATTATTAAGCTGACTAGCCTATCTCCTTTTCCTCCAGAATGCTTCCAGGACCACTCATGATGTACCAGTTTCAAAGAAGTTTCATCAAAGCAGCAAGTAAGTCTTTTTTGTCTCAGTTTTAAGGGGAAGAGAATAGATTTTTTTATTTCAAAGAAGAGTCAGTATCCCAAAATAAATATTACCTAACCCTTCACATTCAGCACGTAAACTGGCCACATAACATACTCATGAGATTCTAACATGGAATAAAAATGAAACAAATAGGGATTGCTAAGGGCCTTTCTACCACATTGAATTTACAGCAGAAGGGAGAAACTTCAGAAGTCTTTTTTTTTTTTTGAGGGGAGGAGGATATTGGAGGGATAGAGAAAAACAAGTTTGCCTTTCTAGTTTTGATTATTGGAGTTCTAACTTCTTAGGTTTTTTCCAGCCTTTGAGTAGCATTTTGCAGAATGAATCAGACATTGCACATTACCTAAATTGAGCATTGGAAATGTTTCCCTGAATATGACACCATTTATATAACTTCACAGTCCTCTTTTCCATTATGTCTTCCATTTACAGCTTCTGATCATTCTTCAACTATATCATCCAGGTTCCTGGTGTCATATTACTGGTATTAAAATACATAGGGATTAGGTGCAAGCTACTCTAAGTATACTGGAATCTCTGGCTACATGGGTCAGGCCTCTTGTAAAGGGGCAGAAAGATTCTCTATCAGATTTAAATCCGGCATGAATCTTCACAGTATTATTATGTCGATAACTTGTGCCTCTCCTGGGTTCCTTTCAGCCTTTAGAATTTATTTACTCTGGTAGCTACTACTGGCCTAATTTAGTAGTACCTAATGTTCTGGTGTCCTTATCTACTCATAGTTGTCCCCTTAAAACAGGAAGGAGAAAGCCAGGAGTGAAGGTGGTGTTTCTGTCATTTCTTTCTAGAGAAATTACAAACCCATAGCAACCATTCTCTACTTAAACCTTACATCAGTTCTATAAATAGGTGTGATGAGTACCATCAATCTATTTGCCAGAGTAACAAAGCCACTTACCTTGGTTCAACCAAGAGAACGTGACAAGCCATGATTTAGGTTACAAGTTGGCAGAAAGACTTGAATATTTTATCTGCCATTTCTTTCTTTCTAGCAGGCTGGTTGTCATATGTGACTTGAGGATACTGGACATTTCCTTTGATATCTTTGATGCTGTCTCGAGGTGTTATTTTGATATTTGAAACCCTTGCAATGTTGTTCATGTAAGACTTGTTTATCACTTTACAAGTGCATAAAGTTCCTTACTTCCTTGAAATGAAGTCTTCCCTCTAGGGAGCCAGCTACTCCTGAGTTTGTTCTCAGGAGCAGCTCTGGGTGTGTAGTTGACTGGCTCCATTTCATCACGTCATCATCTTGGCTTGGATTTTTTGATGACAATTTTTTTTGGCAACCCTGTTCCAGAAAGCACCATTAAAAGGACTTCCAGATCTAGTCATGCTGGCCACGCAGTATGCACACAAGACAGGATTGTAAATCTTTGAGAAATACCTGGGCTGTTAGTGCTCATCCTTTGGTTTCCCTTGATTTTTCAACCTTAAAGTTGTTTAGCTGTGACACTGATAAAATATTACCTCCCTCCTTCCTTTGCAGAACTGGAGAACCAAGAGTCTCGGGTCTCTGAAATCCACAGCCTTGTTCATCGGCTCCCAGAGAAAAATCGGCAGATGTTACAGCTGCTCATGAACCACTTGGCAAAGTAGGTTTAAGACCAATTACTAGCCTTTTTCTTACCCCTGAAAGTTCTTATCTTAGCAGTGAAGCTGGTCTCAGTTCTGCTTTTGTTTCTCTCTCCCACTATTGCATCAGGTATGCTGGAGGCTTAGGAAAGAAATGTGTGAAATGTTCATTGCAGTGGAGAACAGCAGCAAATGCCAGATGGCCTTCCCAGAGGATGCTGGGGAAGTGCTCATGCAACCAGGCCACCAAGCAGAGTTTTCAGGGGGATTTTACCTATGGTGATCAAGGGCAAATTGGAGTGTGTTGTCCATGATACCAGGTCACCACACAGAATTTTGTGGGATTATATGTTCTTATGCTCATCAAGAACAAAAAAAAATATGTTGTGGGTTTACAGAATTTGGGTTTTCAGTAAAGAGGACTGGATTCTAGAGCTGACTCTGTTATTAACCTGCTGCTTAACCAGCCCTGAACAAACTGCTAAACTTTCTATTCCTTAGTTTCCCCATCTGTCTAATATGGATAATAGACTCCCCTTTTTCTACAAGGATCATTGATTATTGAAGTTACATGCATTAAAGCCTTTGAAGAAGTATAAGGAATAAAGGAATTATTTTTGGCAAATACTCACTTGTCATCTGAGATAATCAAAGCATTCAGTAGGGACCTGATTTTCTTGGAATGGTTTTGAATATTTGTGTATTTACTGTTCCTTGACCCTTTTACAAATGGCATTGCTGACTTCCCATGCTGCATTCGTCACTACTTGTGTGTGTGTTCTAACCTTCCGTTGACTTTGATGGTATGTTCTTGATTGCAGACTGGAGCACAAGAAAAGAATGAGAGCATAACAGTTAACCTAAATTATTAAACCCTACATTCTATTGAACTGATGTGTTATAAATTTGGCCCTTATAATCCATACTTTGCTATGCCATTAGGGTATTTCTTGGGGATAAGTTGATATTCTTCTGAGGGAGATCGTAATGGTTAGTTTTCATCTTTCTGTCAGGCACTTGATATTGCCTTTGGGAAAAAGAGTGATATATATCATGAAGATTTCCACCATTTCCTCATTTCCATCAAGAAGCCAAGAGTGTCTGGTGTGTTATTGGGAAGCAATTCGGCAAAGCCACAGTTGCTCCGTTATTGACCAACTTTTTTTCTTGGCTTGCCATATCAGAGCTGCTTGTTCAGGAGTACTTAGGAAGAATAGCAGATAACATGCAAGTTTACAGGAGAATGCCCTAAAGGTGTCAAAGGATCCCGATGAAGCATGTTTAAAATAATGGGAACTGGGCTTTAAAAAGTAACTCCAGATGCTCTGAGATGACAGTTTAGTACCGGTTCCACACAACCTAGAGTCAGGCATTTGTTAAGCAGAGAAGCTGGTTTAGATCTTAGTTGCAAAACTGCACACTTGAAGGACAAACACCAAGACATAGGAGGTTCCAGGTGCACCCTCCAGCCTAGTATGTGTGGGGATGCTTATGACTGCTTCATGGCCATCGGGTCTGAAAGAGGCCTTCAGGCCTGCAGAGAGCAACTGGAGAAGGGTTAGGAACCATCTGAAAGCCATGGGCCTTTTCAAGCTGTGCAATTGGAAGGAGAGCTTAATTGAACTGAGAGAGAACGAAAGTGAAGGGTGACCCAGCAGAGCCAGTGCTGCGTTTTTCCTACTTTTAAATTTCCTTTAGAATTGTTAGGATTCTTTAAAGAAGAAGAAAAAAGGATTTAAAAAACAAAACCAAACCCTTAAGGTAGATCTTGAACAGTTGAACTTGTTCATCTCCTGGTTGGATGACTCACTTTCTCCTCCTTTTCCCACCCTTTCCCCCTCCAGTCCCATTACATTCAGTCCATCCTTGTTACTAACCTAAGAGTTGTAAACTGGAATTTGCAAATCACAGTTGTGACCTTGACACTTTTTTGTTTTTTTGGCCTTCTAACCAATTTAAGGCAATTTTATTTTTGGAGTTGTTTACTTCATAGCATTTCTTGAGCATTGTCTTATCTGTGAAACTTGAGAATGATTTTCTGTGGTTTTATGGCATGTTTTGATCATTTAATTATCAAGAAATCTACCTGTAGACAAGCTCTCATGCTGTATGTAATGTGAGTTGGTTAGAGCTAGTGTTAGACTATAGCAGACTCAAATTCTTAGCGTGCTGTGTTCTTGGTCTCCCGAACCTCTATATTTAAAATGTCCCTGTGGAGAAGGATATGAATGAGCAGGGTTGAATCCAGTAAAGAGTATTTATTTAGGTCTGAAAAAATTCTTTGGCATCCAGAGGAGTTCTAAGATTCCACTTAAACTTTATATTCTCATTTACAGCACTGTCCTTATTTTAAAATCAAGCAGTAAGGGAAAGTTAACTTGGGACAAGAAGTTTGTCTAATTCCAGTTTTCTCAGGTTTAGACTTACCCTAGGCTATGCCTGAGCTATTGTTCCTCTGGGCTACTTACTTAATGGTCAGCTTCCTTCCTAAGTTTTGGTTTCAGGGCTGATTCCGCTGGAAAACTGGTGTTTACTTCTCTTATTACTTACTGTTTGCCTTGTGCATCTCGGAATTCTGGTTCAAAGGCAAGCATTTTGTATTGTATATTTTTTAAAGTACTCTTTTGAAACATTTTCCAAAACTGATTTCCCTTAGCCACAGAGGGAGATTTAAGACATTTTATATTTAATCCCAGCTAAAAATTCATTCAGAGGGAAAAAAAAGTATTGGGTGGGGGGAAGGATAAAAACTCCAAACCTCTAAAGCAAATGATTACCAGGGTACATCCAAATCATAGAGATGTTGGATTTGTTTCAGACCTCAGAAGGAACATAAAAATTATAGGCGACCATGCACATATTTTTGTAGTTTCAGCTTAAATCTACTATGATAATTAGATGTTTTCTGTTTGGATCTTGGAATCTAGTATACAGTCTGGAGTCATGTGCCTCCAAGCATGGTTAGAATAACCTGGGGCGCTTGTTTACATTGACATTTCTGGGCTCTGTGGGTCTACTCAGTGAGGCTCTCTGCCTGGGAATCTGCATTTCTGATTTATTTCGCAGGTGATTATTATGTGAACAGTGATCTAAGAACCACTGGCCCAGAGAATGGGCCATATGCAAGGATTTTCTAGGAGAGAGAAAAATGGTATTGAGAGGAATATGGATTGGGATGTAGGCGAATATTAGAATTAGAAAGAAGAAGCTCAAAGCAGTGAGTTCAAAAGGGAGATTTTATTGTCGTGATTAAATTAGCTTTTAAAAATCCAGTTTTGACTTTCCAAGTCTTTGCAGTTTGACTTTGCGTTGAGTTTTCAACAAATGTTTTTGTTTTAAAATCATGCAAAAGGCATTTTTACTTAAGAAAAAAATTATTCCCAGCTAGTTGTGGATCCTTGTGCCAATTTTTCTACCTCTTTGAGCCTCAGTTTTCTTTCTCTTCCAATTGTATAATTCTGTTATTTTTATCAGATGGAGCAGGACACGAGAAAAGTATCCCACTCTTATAATCATAAGAGGAAATAAGAGCAGATGAGTAATAAAGACTAATTTCATGGTAATTTCCTAATGTTTACATATTATGACTCCAAGTATGTTCGATATCCCCACACATACCATTCGTAGTGGCTCATTGTAGATTTATTACGGTGTATGCAGTGAGGAAGGATTTCAAAGAACTCTTCATACATCAGGAGTAGATATTAAAAATACCTTTTCACAGCTGGTTTTCCCAAAATACTTATTGAGAAATAAACCTTAGTCTCTTTCCTTTTTTGGAGCAACTGTTCCTTTGTTGCAGGGGCGTTGGAGAGGCAGAGCACTGTCTTGCTTCCCCAGAGAGATAGGGTATCATTTAGGATGCTTTGAGCTGCAAGAAACAGAAAATCCAATTGAAAATGGCTTAAACAATAAGGAGATCTGTTGTGTCATGACACAGAATCTGTCCTGAGAGTTGGTTAGTTTCTCAGCTCATGAAGGACTCAGGTTATTTCCATGTTCCTGCGCAGCCAGCGTCTTCTGTTGGCTAGCTCCTCGCAGAGTCCCAGCATACTGCATTGTGTCCTTGCATGTTAGTGCTTGTCCAGAAGCAGAAAAGGCATTATTTCTTCTCTGAGTCCCTTTTTAAGGGCTAGGATGATACTTGTCCCAGACATCCTCCAGCACACTTAATGTCACATCTCACTGGTCCAAAGCAGTCATTGGGGACCACCATGATTATTTTCCACCCAACAGGATTTATTTGAGCCACTTGTGGGGGGATTGGATATTAGAATAAAGGCAGAGCTTTGACAGAATAAAGACAGCCCACGGTGTCTACAGCAAGTAGTCTTGGTAAATCACATTCAACAGAGAGTATTAAGTCTATTGCATGGTGTGCTAACACAATCAAGATATATAGGACGAAAAAGACCAATTTTGGGAGGAGAGATGAGTACATCTGCAGTGTGGGCACATAGGCACTAAATTACAAGATTTTAACTGGTGGGAGGTAAGAGAGGGTAATGAAGAGGGCAAAACTGACTTTACTCCATTGCCTCTTGCTGATTCCCTATGTGTTCTTTTCATTACCCAATTGTCTAATGTTTATTTTGATCATCTGTTATATGTTGTGACTTTCCAAAATGGACAAAATTCTGTAGATCACTGGGATTATAAAGGAGTATTGTGGGGAAAATGCTTGGCATACAAGTGAGACCTTATCAAAATATGTAGACTCTGTTGGCAGAAGTTATCAAGGATTGAGCATGTTGTAGCTTGGGTTTTTTTTGTTTTTTTGGTTCCTGTGACTTGAGTCTGAGTACTTCCAGGCATCCCTGCAAATCAAAAAGGATGTATTCATATTTCTTTAATGATCTAGAAACAATGAATTGGGTTCATGTACAAATGCTTGTCGTTATAAAAAAAAGTCTTGCCAGGCATTGGCACCAAGGAGGATGAGACCTAGTGGTTCAGTAGCATTCCTTGAAGTTCTTAAGAAGGGTTCAAAATAAAAGGAAGTGAACATTAAGACTTAACATAAGCACATTTTAGATACTCTAATATTCCTTCTTTCTCCATCCCAAGTCTAGAAGATAAGATTTAACTTACCAATGAGCTGTTAAACATGAGAAGAGCTAGTTATTCATTTGCTGTCAAGACTAGTCCAAATAAAATAGCCGTAGAATTTTACAAAACACATTTAAAGAAAACAGTATTTTGTGATGATGGCTTGGATGGAAAGCTCCTGTGAGTTTCTCTGGCTACCTTCCCTCAGCCGTACACCCTGGCTCCGGAACCTTTGTTCTCTCTAGTAACCACTGAATGCTGCAGTGCTGCCAGTGCAGGATTGCTTGGCCGCTGGGCCACTGGTGGTATGGCCTGATACCCCCATGCAGCCACATTGACCCCATTCTCCAGTCCCATCGGGCTTTTCCCTCACTGACTCCCACCAGGAGTTCTAGTGATTTTAACCCTTTTCTATCTCTTGAATCTGTCTACTTTTCTCTGTCTCCATCAGTACTCCTGTAGTCCAAGCTGCCATTGTGTCTTTCCCACACTGCTTGCGAAGGCCTCCTCCCTGTTGCTCTGGCTGGTGGAGCTCTGGCTCTTCTCCAGTCCGCAGAGTGCATGTTGTGCTTCCAGGGAACTTTGAAAACTGCAAATCTCAGCATGTGATTCCCCTGCTTAAAAAAACTTCAAAGGCAGCTTCCCCATTGCTCTTAAGATAAAACCCTGGAAATGGCCTCCAAAGCCCTGTCTGGACCAGACATTTCTGGAATTTGCAGTTTCATCTTGTGTCTGTTTCTCATGATCACCATCCTGTCCCTACTGCATGGCACACAATAGACACTCAAGAATATTTGTTGAGCAAACGCATGAAGAGTCTCTTGACCGCTTCTCAAATACCCACCTCCCTGCTCCATCTTTTTACCTTTTGCAATTCATTTTCTCCTGTCTGGAATGGCCCCTCCCCAGCCTCTGCCTGCCAAAGGCTACCTCATTCTTCTAGCTTCAGCTCAGATGTCACTGCCAACAAGAATCCTTCCTGCCACAAGTGCCCTCTTGCTTTCCTGAGCTCCCACAGCCTTTGCTTGTTCCTCTCTTTTAGCATGTATCACATTCCACCTGGTGGAACAGTTTGCCCAGGTATGTATCTCTCCCTCCTGTGACATCTTAAGCTCTCAGGGGATGGGCAGTCTGTCTCCCTTGTCTTTGTTTCTTACCTAGAAGTTACAAACGAAACCCAGGGCCAGAGCAGCCCACACATGTTTGGTGGTGGTGGTGTCCTACACATTACTGTTTTGAAACTTTGAACAGGTTTCCAACATCTTTAAAGGGGGCGATTTTACTTGAAAAATTCGTATCTCACCACTGACAATTGGCTGGAGCTGAGTAGCAGCCACACCCTATCCCCCAGGGTGTGCCTTCTCCAGTTCGCCTTAGTTCCTAACAGTCCCTGTTGTCTCTTGCTCCCGGCCTACTTCTTTCAGGTCTCCTACCTGCCTGGCCGTGTTGTAGGCATTTGGGTTTTCAATCCTTGCCTACCTATTGGCTTATGCCAAAAGAGGAGCTCGATATTTGGTGAATCACATAAATGAGCAAGCAGAAATGGGCTAAGGGAGTTACTTCCTTGACTGGCTCTTTTTTTTTTTTTCTCCTGAAAGATTTATTATTTCTGATAGATGGGAGGTCCATGAAAGAAGTGAGTGATACCGCTTCCTGGCCTATTTATGGGTATGGGGCAGGAAGAAGAGTGCATTTTTTTTTTTAAGACTAAGAATGGGATTCTCAAAGGACCTTCTCCAGCTATTTTTGGCAGAGCCAAAGGAAAATCTATTTAAAGGGACAGTGCACAGAGCACAACGACATATTTTAAAGCAAATAGACAACTTAGCACTTTAAATTAATGGAAATGGAAAGGAAGAAATCAGAGCTCAACATTATTTAGCCTCACCGCCAGACCTTTGCTTACTTTCAACACAAGAATTTGTCTGTTCTGTGGCTTTGTAGCCTTTAGAGATAGGAGAAAGAAAGATATCAGTTCAGTTTAAATTGTTTGCCTTAAAAAACCCAACAAAATTTCTGAATTCAAGGAACTAAATCTTTCACATGTAACGCCCATTCTGAAAGGGGAAATGCTTGACTTCAAGCTGTTAATGTTCAGCAGTCTTAGAGCTCCTTTGATTTGGGTCTCTTGTTTGTTTTGAGTTGTTCCACTTATGTTTGCATTTATTTTCTCAATAAATTTCCTGTTTTCTGATTCATCTCTTCCTTTTCTGAGTCCACGGAATCCCCTCCCAAATTAAGGGAGGAGTGGGAGGAAGACACTCTGTTTTTCTTACTTGGTGCCGCCTTTAATTTCGGGAGTATTATAAAAGTGAGAGAGTATCAGCAAACATGAACATGACTCAGTTTCTTCCTTGCTAATCCTTAACAGAGCTTAGATTTCTTATACATTGGCCTTGGGAGCGTGTTCTTCATGAAATGCCTCTCTTTTTGGCTGAGTGGTGGTGGATAAATTGATTCGCTCACACTGTTTTGGGCACTGGAGTCCTCTCTTGCTGCATCCTCTTTGAATTGCATCATGAGTGTTATCTGCGATACTTATGTTCTCACATTGACTGGTTACTCACCAGCTCTTCAGAACAATTGTGGCTGAAACGTGGCAGCTGGCAGACTTCTACGTATATGAAGTTAATCTGTAGGGCATAAGAGCACAGTGGTTAAGAGAGAACATTCTGTAGCCAAACTGCCTGATTTTGATCTCATCTCTTATGTAACCTTGCATGTGAATTATTTCTCTCTGCCTGAGTTTCCTAATCTGAAAAAGATGATAATAATTGTATCAGAAAGTTTTAACTTAGCACATCAGGTTTTTTTGGCTTCTCCTGTTTGTATTACAGCCACCACTGAGATGACCACTTTTGTGTGGGCTCCGCCGCCCTTCCTGCAAGTGCAGCCTGGTAGCCTGAAGCCTCATGCCTGCGTTTCTTACCTCCCACCCTAGGGAGACATGACACAAAATGGCATTCACACATGGATACACTGGGACAAGGGGAAGTTAAAAAACTCTGAGGGGAAAACCTTTGGCCAGTGGGAGAAGGGGGCTGAGTATCTCAGAAGCAATTGTTCAACAGCCTCTTTGAAGATGGTCTCAAGAGATTGAGCAATTGTGTTAGTGCTTGAACCAGATGGGGTCTAGCTTCTCTTCTCCGCCTCATTCTCCTAAGAATCCCCTGGTAAAGTAGTGTCAGGTAAGCCTTTATGTACAGTTATGCGCCACGTAACAACGTGTCTATCAACAGTGAACCACATATATGACAGTGGTCCCTTAAGATTATATCATGTTTTTACTCTATAATTTCTATGTTTAGCTATGTTTAGATGCACAAATACTTCCCATTGTGTCACAGTTGCCTACAGTGTTCAGTACAAACATGCTGTGTGGGTTTGTAGCCGAAGAGCAATAGGCTATACCATAGAGCCTAGGTGTGCAGCAGGCTCGACCCTCTATCTGGGTTTCTGCAAATGCACTCTATGATGTTCACACAGCAATGAAATCGCCTAATGACATATTTCTCAGCATATCTCCATTGTTAAGCGATGCGTGACTGTACTTCAAGTCTCTTCTTTCTGGAAAACCTAAAGTAATACAATAATAGTGCCCACCCTTTTAGAGATGTGCAGATTAAATTAATCTACACAAAGTTCTTAGAAGAGTGCCTGGCACATAGTATACCTTCCGTAAATGTTAATTTCTACAATCTGTTGGAGAAATCAGGGAACGGGAGAAAGAGGATGATGGAGCTGGCTTTAGGGTGTGGGAAATTGGGGCAATTGTTGAAACCAAAATAAGTCGTTCTTGCTGACTAGATGGGGCTTTCTTCATAGTTTTGTTATTGGCAAGCAAAACCCTTAGGGCTGGATGCTAAAAACATAGCACACACAGCTGTTGTCCACTTGGGAGGTTTCTGTGTGTGCATGTGTATATTTTTGCCTTGCTTGTGTTTTCTTGGCAGTTTGTGTGCATTTGGCCCAAAGGGCTGAGCATCTCTCCCTTCCTACCAAAAGATGAGCCAGCACAGGGCCAGCTGGGAGAAAGAGCTGTTCATATCTGGTTTCAGGTCCTACCTTATTGCAAGTCTCACACTTCCCTGTGAATATCAGGGCTCTTCATGATTCAGATGCTCCATGGAGTGGTGCACCTGTTTGAAGGAACAAGCCATGTGGGGCTGATTTCCATAGAGGTTACCTCCCCCTCCCCCTCCCCTGCCCCTCCCCCTCCCGCTTCTGCTTCTTGGTGTCGCAAGGCTGATTTCATCTCCGATGCAGCTGTCTTTGCTAGAGTTTAATAACTCTTAATTTCCTGGAGGGGGATGGCACGTTATATCATGAAGACTCATCTTTGTCTGCATGCTCTGGAAATTTCCACTCATCTTTGTGATCTTTGAGATGTTTCCCTTTGTGGGAGAGTCTGACTTTCCTTCTGTTTTACTCAGTTTGACTGCCCTCTCAGATGCCATTCCCAGATTAAACATGACCATCCACTGTGAAAACGACCCTCTTGACCTTCCAGTTTCCCCCTGGGAGCAGTCTTCACATGGATTTCCTTCCCCGAGTTACTGAAATCTGTATTGAAGTATTAATCTATACTCTAAAGGAGGTCATGCCTATATTCAGCTTCATTCTGTCTCGGTAGATATTTTTTCACTTTTGCAGTTTCACCCCAAGAAAGGGCTTGAACAAAAGTTCAGGGGGTTTGAATTTTGGTGTCAGTCTTTTCTGCTTCCACACATGCACAGGAAAGTTTTTCTTCCAGCAGTTTAGCATCCTGATTTATTTTGTGTTTCCAGTTTGGTATTATAAGTCACTATTCTTGATTCTCTTCAGTAGGCAGTAAAGGAACACAAAATGTTGGGTCTTGTTGGTATATTGTAAGCAGGTCTTGCTATGTACTTGGAGATGCCTAGAATTGGGTAGAATAGGGTCACTGTTTTATTAAAGTCAGATATTCCATGAGGAAATGGGGCACCTTAGGCCTCAAAAATCAGTTTGTATATTAGTTCTTTGGCTGTAAGCAACAGATGTCAACTGTGGCTAATTTAAAAAATAAAAACAGGGTCCAAGAGCAGTGGCTTACGCCTGTAATTCCAGCACTTGGGGAGGAGGCCAAAGCAGGCAGATCACTTGAGGCCAGGAGTTCGAGACCAGCCTGGCCAACATGGTGAAACCCCATCTCTACTAAAAATACAAAAATTACCTGGGTTTGGTGGCACTTGCCTGTAGTCCCAGCTACTTGGGAGGCTGAGGTACGAAAATCGCTTCAGCCCAGGGAGGCAGATGTTGCAGTGAGCCAAGACCATGCCACTGCACTTCAGCCTGGGTGAGAGAGCAAGACCTTGTCTCAAAAAATAAAATCAAAAATAAAAGGAACAAAATATATCGAAAGGCTCCTGGGTCAATCACGTAATGGAAAGTAGAATTGAACCATCAGACATCGCAAAGCAACCTCAAGGGCCCTTGTGGTACCTGGCATCCTGCTACGTTTCTCTAGGCCATTTCTTCTTCTCTTCTAGATGATCATCTCAGATGTTGCTTTTCATTCCACAGAGAAAATAGACACAATCAGAAGAGAACTTCTACAAGCTACCACTACAATATCCACACCTGTGCCCATGTTTCTGCCATCTCTCCTGTGTGACAGGGGAACCCAGTGCTCCTACCCAAAGGCATTCCCTTTCCTGGGACACTTGAGCTGATTGATTCCCCATTGGATCTGTAAGGACTTGGGTGCTTCAGTAGTTTCTCCCTCTATCTTCTATGTCATTAACTTTTCTGTCTCTACTAAATCTTTCCCATCAGCACATAAGCATGTTGTAATTTATGCAATCCTTTGAAACATAAAAAAGGAAAAAGCAACAACTACAAAGAATCTTTCTCAATCCCATATCCGCTTTTAGGTACTATCCCATTTTTCTGTGCTCTTCCCAGAAGAACTCAAATAGTTGCTTGCTGTTCCCACATCCTCTCTTCCCACTCATTCTTTCTTGAACCTCAGGCTTTTATGCACACTAGTCCACTGAAATGCCTCATATCAGTATTGCCGATGACCTCATGTTGCTGAATCAATTTCAGTGTTCCCTTCCTTAATTGCTCTGAAGGATTTAACACAGATTCCCACTCTCTCCTCCTTGATAAGCTTTCTTCACTTGGCTTCCAGGACACCATACTCTCCTGGTTTTCCTCCTTGCCTCCTTGACTTCTGCTTCTCAGTCCTGTTTGCTGTGCCCCAGGACTCTGTCCTTCAGGCCTCAGACCTCATCTCCCCTCCTGCCATCCTCTCTCCTCCCCAATGAGGTCTTCCTCGATTGTTTTAAGATTGCAGTCTCTAGCTCCTTCACTCCCTACCTACTAGAATTGCTTAATTTTTTCCCATAACACATGTCAGTATCTAATATACTATATATTTGATTTGTTTACTCATTGTTGTTTTCTTCTCCCTGAAATGTAAGCTCCACGAGGTTGGCAATTGCTGTCTGCTCTGCACTACTGTATCCTTAGCAACTAGATCAGTGCCTTGCACTGCTCAATAAATATTTGTTGAATAAGTGAATGAGTGGAAAATATCCAGGTAACTCATAGGTAGCCCTTTTCAAGCACTACCTTTACGATGTCTCAGTTCCAACTACCTTTGTCCCCTTGTGAATCTACTGCAGGTTAACATTCCTAGTAAAAAGAGTTATAATGGTCTCTCCTGGGTAAGGTCCCCACATCTGTAGTAAGGCGGTAGTTGGGGACTCACCTGTCTTTCTTGATAGGACCACATGTAATGGGAGAAAGACATCCAATTGGAAATTTTCCAAGGAAAAATTGGATGCCATCATTCAAAAGATGCCAAACAAGTGAAAATGTCAGCTGTTTATAGGAGTTGTGCTTGCTGAAATTCAGTTTTTTGCCTTAGATAATTCCTGTTTTATATTAGAAGTTTCAGGTCTTGGTACAAATTTTAACTCTGTGATGGATCTTGTAAGTGCCTCAATAGCTCTATTATGCATCATTATGTGGAAGATAAGACCATCATCATAATAAAACAAAACAGCAAACAGCATTCAGATATTTTCCTAATACTTGGTTACACAGCTTGGTTCCCCAGAAGCCTGATTCTGTTTTTGCGGGAGCTAGCACTTCCCAAAGGCCTGGGCTCCCTTCACAGCATGTCTTCAGACGTCCCCTGGGCCCAGAATTGTCTCCAGTGGTGTTTGGTGGAGTGCCGATGGTAGCTTCTTGGTTCACCAGTCCTCAGAATCCAGCACATTTAAACCTGTTCTTTTTAAGTCACCAGGCAAATGGGGGGGTTCCCATGTCAAATATGCCGCTCAGGCTAGCTGGTTAGTCAGGTTTTCTTGTTCTCTGTATTAAAAGATAATCTTGCCATTTTGCTACTTTAAGAACTATATTTCCCTTCATAATAGAACTGCCACTTAAATTGCTTTGCATGCTACCTAGTTATGAGCTTCCCTTCCAAATGTTGTCTGTCCTACAAGGTCATTCTCCCCAGCCCTAGCCAGATTGTTAATGAAGCGAAGAACACTGGCAAACATGTAGATTATCCCTTCTTTGTTATGTTATTAATGTATAGTGACTCTTGACATAAATAGGCACATACCTACGCATAAATTTAACCAAGAAGATTGAAAACTTCTACAAGAGAAACTACAAAACACTGATGACAGAAATTGAAGAGAATACAAACAAATGGAAAGACATCCCATGCTCATGGATCAGAAAAATTAATATTGTTAAAATGACAGTACTACCCAAAGCAATCTACAGATTCAGTGCCATCCCTATAGAAATACCAAGGACAGGCCAGATGAAGGGGCTCATGCCTATAATCTCAGCACTTTGGGAGGCTGAGATGGATGGATCACCTGAGGTCAGGAGTTCGAGACCAGCCTGGCTAACATGGTGAAGCCCCGTTTCTACTAAAAGTACAAAAATTAACCGGGCATGGTGGTGTGCACCTGTAGTCCCAGCTACTCTTGGGAGGCTGAGGCAGGAGAATCGCTTAAACTGGGGAGGCGGAGGTTGCAGTGAGCCAAGACTGTGCCACTGCACTCCAGCCTGGGTGACAGAGCAAGACACTGTCTCAGAAAAAAAAAACAACGAAAAACAAACAGGGACATTCTTCACAAAAATAGAAATAAAAAGTCCTAAAACTTCTATGGGACCACAAAAGACCGTGAATAGCAAAAGCAGTCCTGAGAAAGAACAAAGCTAGTGGTATCACACTACCCAACCTCAAAATATACTACAAAGCTGTAGTAACCAAAGGAGCATGGTACTGGCATAAAAGCAGGCCCATAGACCAATGGAACAGAATAGAGAACCCCTAAATTAATCTGAATAGCAAAAGCAGTCCTGAGAAAGAACAAAGCTAGAGGTATCACACTACCCGACCTCAAAATATACTACAAAGCTGTAGTAACCAAAGCAGCATGGTACTGGCATAAAAGCAGGCCCATAGACCAATGGAACAGAATAGAGAATCCATAAATGAATCTACATATCTCCAGGCAGTTTATTTTTGACAAAGGTGCCAAGAATACTTACTGGGGAAAGGATAATCTCTTCAATAAATGCTACTGGGAAAACTGGATAATCTACGTGCAGAAGAATAAAGCTAGACCACCATCTCTCACTCTATACAAAAATCAACTCAAAATGGACCAAAGTCCTAAATGTAGGATGCAAAACAATGAAACTACTAGAAGAAAACACAGGGGAAATGCTTCAGGACATTTTTCTGGGAGAAGATTTTATGAATAAGACCTTAAAAGCACAGTCAGTAGAAGCAAAAATAAATGTGGCCCAGGTGTGGTGGCTCATGCCTGTAATCCCAGCATGTTGGGAGGCCGAGGCAGGCAGATTGCCTGGGGTCAGGGGTTCGAGACCAGTTTGGCCAACATGGTGAAACCCCATCTCTACTACAAAAAAATTAGCCAGGTGTGGTGACATGTGCCTGTAATTCCCAGCCACTTGGGAGGCTGAGGCAGGGGAATTGCTTGAACCAGGGAGGTGGAGGTTGCAGTGAGCTGAGATCGCTCTACTGCACTCCAGCCTGAGTGACAGAACAAGACTCCATCTCAAAAAACAAACAAACAAACAAAAATGTGATGTCAAAGTCCCATTGTTAAAAGTCTCTTACACAACAAAGAAAACAATAGAATGAAAAGAACACCTACAGAATGGGAGAAAATGTTTGCAAACTACTTATCTGATGTATAATATACAAGGAACTCAAACATCTCAACAGGAAAAAAAAAATCCCAATACAAAATGGGCAAGTGATCTGAATAGGCATTTCTCAAAAGGAGACAGATGGCCTGCAAATATATGAAAACATGTTCAATGTCACTAATCATCAGGGAAATGAAAATTAAAACCACAGTGAGGTATCATCTCTAGGATGACTATTATCAGAAAGGCAAAAAAATAAATACCGGAGAGAATGGGGAGAAAAGGGAGGTCTTATACACTATTGGTGGGAATGTTTTCCATAGTACAGCCATTGTGGAAAGCAGTATGGAGGTTTCTTTAAAAACTGAAAATACAACAACATGATCCAGCAGTCCCACTACTGGAAATGTATCCAAAGGAAACGAAATCATTATATTGAAGAGACATCTGCACACTAATGTTTCTTGCACCACTATTCATGATAACCAAAATATGGTACCAATCTATGTGTCCAGCAGCAGATGAATGGATAATATGTGGCATGTATATATACACAATGGAATACTATTCAGCCATAAGAAAGAATGAAATCCTGTCATTTGCAGCAACATGGATGGAACTGAAGAACATTATACTAAGTGAAGAAACAAAGTTAAATACTGCATGTTCTCACTCATGTGGAAACTAAAAAAGGTTGATCTCATAGAAGTAAAAAGTAGAAGAGAATATATAGAAGTAAAAAGTGAAAAAAGAAGTTACTGGAGACTGGTAAGAGTAGGGGGGAGGGAGGATAGGGAAGGATTTGTTAAAGGATACAAAATTACAGCTAGATAGGAGAAATATAGTCTAGTATTTTATACTACTCTAGGATGACTATAAATAGTTTCAAACAGCCAGTAGGAGGATATTGAACATTAACAATGAATGTTTGAGATGATGGATATGCTGATTACCCTGGTCTGATCACCATACCTTATGTGTAGCAGAACATCACTATGTACCCCATGAATATGTACAATTATAATTTGTCCATTAAAAAAATAAAATTTAAAGAAGAAATTGTTTTAGTAATGGTTAAATCTGATCTTAGCTGAAACTTAAGGCAAACCTTTTACAAATATCTTGATGCTTTTTGTTCCTTCTAATTTAGCTCCTCCTTAGGGGATGAGGGGAATCCACCTGAATTCCTAATAAACTAATCCATAAAGGACCCAGAATAGTGCCTCATTTTTAAAAAAAGTTTAAAGGTAAGTTCCAAAGCAAAAATTGTAAGTTACATGCCAGTAACTTTGGCATGTAAGGAGGCTGTCCTTGTATCCCTGTGTTCTTTGGGATTTGACAGCTTGTTGAAAACTATACTCTCTAGTGTTACTGATAAAGTTGGGAGCATCTCTGATTAAGCTGGCTCAGACAGAGCCAGACTGAGGTAAAGGAATGGGTCAGCCCAGCTGGCATCATTCATTTCACCATGCATTAATATATTAAGTAATTGCTATGGAAAAGGCACTGGCTTATCTACAGGCTAATTATTTATTTCCCTATTAGTGGTAGGGGAGAGCATTGGCCCAGCAGGCAAGAGGTTCTAATCCTGGTTCTTACTAACTCTTTTTATGTATGATCTTAGGCTAATGTACCAGGCCTTCAGTTTCTTCATCTACAAAATGAAAGGGATTACTTTTGTATTTAAAAAGTATGTACACACACTGCAGTCAAGGAAAACTGTCTAGAAGGGTAGCCATCAGTATCTTAACTTGGGTTTTCTTCTCCTGGCTTCTTTATTTTTGAATTTTTATGAAATAACTGTGTGTGCTATTTAAAAAGTTGTAATTATTTTTTAATGAGAGGAGCAGACTCTGTGACTCTGAGCTCCCGTTAACTTCGAAGACATCTATGATTTTATACAGCAGGACTGGGTAGGACAGCACAGTCAATCCTTGGTTATTCAGAGACAGAATCCCTTTTGTCTGCTTTTGCTCCCTGACTTTTGTCTGCTTTTTGCTCATTTGCATTTTTACTGGAGAGCGGGCAGCAGAGAGAAAGAATACATTTTAGCAATGTAGAAATGGTGGTAAAACTTTTTATCTTGAAAAGGTTTTTGTGGCTTTTTTTTTTTCATTTTAACTAGTATTGCTAATGACTTTTAAGTACATCAATTTTTTTCTGACTTCCTTAGACATTAATTAGTTAATTAGTGACCTTTCCTGTTATATAGAACTGGTTTAAAATAAAAGAAAAATAATAATAACAAACTGTATTATTTTGTGTGTGTGTTTCTGCATTGTTTTTGTCCTACTTACAGGTACTGTAAGGATCCACTGACTTTTCGTCCATTATAGAACTTTCTCTTCTCTTTTACTTCTACTTCATCTATTTCAGTCTGTCTGGTATCCTGGCCTTTTTCCATTAATCTCTCTGCCCAGGTCTGCTAGAGAAGGGGTTGGAACACTCCATTGCTGGTTCTTGTATGACCTATAAGCTAAGAATTTTTCTTAACATTTTAAAATAATTGAGAAAAAAATCAAAAGAAGAGTAATATTTCATGACACATGAACATTATATGAAAGTCAGATCTCAGTGTTCATAAAGTTTTATCGGAACAGAGCCATGCTCATTTATTTACGTGTTACCTGTGGCAGCCTTCGAGCTAGGATGGCAGGTTGAGAAGTTGCAAGAGAAACCACATGGCTTGTAAAAGCTAAATATTTACTCTCTGGTCCTTTAGAGAAGGTCTGCCAGAACTCCTATACTTGAGATTCCTTTTCCATTGGATGTCTCAGACCTAAGACATGTTTGGACTTGCCAACTCATTCAGCAGCTGTTTTATCACATGCCTACAGCATGCCAGACACACTGCTAGACACAGGTATCCAAAGATGGACATGATACCTTCTCTGTTAGGAGGGAGGAGCTCACAGCCTAGAGGGTAGCATGGGCCTGTCCACAGGTGAACTACACTCCAGCTCTGTGTGCTGGTGCCAAGGTGTGAGATAGGTGCTGGGGAAACTCGGGAGGAGGACTGTGACTGCCTGGGATGGGAAGAGGAGTGGTTATCATTAGATAACGGATAGCAAAGCCTGGATAGCCTAAAGCTGCATGTTTTTTGTGCTGGTTACTTTTTAATTATAACTCTAGAACTGTTCCATTAAAGTTAATTGTTACCTAGAACAAGAGTTGTCATAATTTTAACAAGTGTGCCTTTAACATTTCAATTGCACATTAGAAATATTCCTCTATTATAGGGTCAACATTTTACAGAGCTATGTAAGTAAATATTGTATATAGTGATTTTAGTTTCTTATCAAAATATAAATATAAATATATATAAATATATAAATATAATTTTATTAAAAATATGTATAAATTTATTTTAAGAGTTGCTTTGGCAAAGGGGAATAGACTTTTAGGTTAAAATAGCAATTTTCATTTGCTTTTAAGTTTTTGAGTTTTTAAAAAAATATTTCTCAGAACATTTAACAAAGGCTTAACTATTATACCATAGTAGGGATGTTTGGTTTTGTATAAAAAGGAGATCACTGGGCCTCATTCAAGATTTCCTGAATTATAATGGTGGGGATAGGCATGGCATGCAGGGATTTCTATTTTTAATAAACTCCCAAGTGATTTCTATTTACACTAAAGTTTGGGAACTACTGCTAAGGACAATATTGATTAAATGTGCATTTTAATAATTGTTATTAACTTTTTAATAGTTACGTTGTGTTTTTGTTTTTGAGACAAGGCCTTGCTCTGTCACCCAGGCTGGAGTGCAGTGGCGTTGTCTGAGCTAACTGCAACCTCTGCCTCCCGGGCTTCAGAGTTCCTCCTACCTTAGCCTTCCAAGTAGCTGGGACTACAGGAGCATGTCACCATGCCCAGCTAATTTTTGTATTATTTGTAGAGATGGGGTTTTACCGTGTTACCCAGGCTAGTTTCAAACTCCTGGGCTCAAACAGTCCACCCACCTCATCCTTCCAAAGTCCTGGGATTATAGGCATGAGCCACTGTGCCTGGCCTTGTTTTTGTTTTTGTTTTGAAACAAGCTCTCACTCTGTCACCCAGGCTGGAATACAGTGGTGCAATTACAGGTTGCTCCAGCCTGGACCTCCTGGGCTAAGGTGATCCTTACCCTCCCGAGTAACTAGGACTACAGATGTGTGCCACCAGACCTGGCTAATTTTTTTTTTTTTGAAAAGTCAGTCTCGTTATGTTGCCCAGGCTGGTCTTGAACTCCTGGCCTCAAACTATCCTCCCACCTCAGCCTCTCAAAATGCTGGGATTACAAGAATGAGCCCCCATGCTTGAGCTTTTCTGTCATCTCTGTCAGCCCCTGAAGTATACTGCACTTTTTAAAATTCTCAAAGACAATGTAAAGGAATCCTGATTGTCCAGAATGTGCACAGTCTCCCTCTTCTTCCTTTTTTTATTTTGAAATAGAGCAAAATGCACAAAAAATAATTTGGAGCATACATATTTGTATGTTTTGCTATAATCTTTCATGTATATATTTATACATATGTTCATATTTATATAACAGCTGACATTTGTCAGTTTGTTCCTTCTCCCCAAATGTTAACATTGGCATCCTCTTTTGGCACACCCTGTTCAATTCCCTTTGCCCTCCAGTGGAAAGCATTAACATGAATTTTAGCATATATCCTTTTGAACTATGTTTTGATACTTTAAAAGGGATTATTTTGTGTGTCCAAATATAGACGTCTGGTATTTGTATATGTGTTGTAATTTTCATAAATGCTATCAGGGTATACTCTAATTTTTCAGCTTGGGGTTTTCATTCAATTTTATTTTTTGAGGTAAAAACTAGTTCATCTCTTTAAATGCTGTGTAAATATGCCACACGTTATTTATCCCTTTCCTCATGTTCCTAAGTGCACTGATAGGTGCTTAGAGTTGTTTCTAAGTTTTTACCATTATAAGCAATGCTGCAGTGAACATCCTTGCAAACATCCTTTTGCACATGTGTGAGTTTTAGTAAGATGGATACCTACCTAGGAATGGAATTGCATAGTTTTTCTAGATATTGCCGCATTATTCTCTGTCATGACTGAATTGGCTTATATGCCTGAAATACTTTTCATTTTGGATCAATGGCTAGATATGGATACAGAATACTTCAGATGGCACTTAATGTGTCCCAGGCAGCGCTCTAAGTTCTGTGAATGCCTCAGGTACGTGGGCGCCAGTATTTACCATTTACCATGAACTGTAAAAGAGTGGAGCAGGTTAGCTAAGCTACAGTTCTTGGAGTGGAGGCTGGTGGAATTGTGTTCCAGGCCAAGAATTGGAACAGCTTGGCTGAAGACCTAGAATATCAGGGAAGAAAAAGAACCCAGGAACTGAAGGATTAAATATCTTCATAGGATTACAGATGGGCTGATGTTGAACCACCCAGAGAGATCTGACATAGAAAACCCCAGCACCAGTTCTTCTCATTGTCCTCACTGGGGCTTTGGCAGGTCCTGCTTATGATAAAATGCAAAGGCTCTTAACCCTCTGCCACAAGCCTCCCTAAAAAGAGCTCTACCACCTCAGAAGCCAAGCAGCAGCAGACAGAACTCATAAAAGTCTCACCGTAGATGACTAGGGCTTCTGGCTTAAGCAGG
This sequence comes from Pongo abelii, assembly GCF_028885655.2. NCBI lineage: Eukaryota > Metazoa > Chordata > Mammalia > Primates > Hominidae > Pongo > Pongo abelii. The sequence continues at coordinate 151,446,373 of NC_071989.2, forward strand.
TCGCCGTGGCTATGGGGTGCCACCATTTCTGGCTTGCCCAGATGATAGGGCGCTGCCAGCGTCTTTGTGGAAAGTCTGTCTTGAGGATGGGTCTGAAATGTCTGACTGTTGTGAGCAATTTCTAAAAGTAAACTGTGCAATCAAAGAGAAGTCTGTCTTTCTGACCTTGGGTCTGCATAGCTATTCCGATCACCTAGAGGGTTCGAAGGCCAAGAGTGGGGTGGGGCTGTAGCTGTTGGTGCCTAGGCTCTTCTTTTCTGGGATGCAGACTGAGCTTATCTCCCCTCCCCCAACCCTGGTTTCCAGGAATCTCCTTAAGCCCCTGATTGCCTCTCACCTTTGCTGCCAGCCTCTAAAGGCCAGTTCATCTCTGCATGCCCTCTCCTATATTCTACCACCATTGAAATGAACAAACTATTGTATTTTCTCACCTTCTGTGAATGGACAGGAAGAAGGGAGGGAGTAAGGAAGCTAGCAGGCTAGTCAACAAAGAAAGAAAAACCTTAGCAAAGATTAGGTTCCTGCATTACCCAGCCAGTCATGTTATGCTAACTCAATAAAAAATGAAGTTTCATTGCAGGGAAAGTAAGTCAGGATACCAAAATGATGTGTTAGCAGGGCTGGGCCTAGGGCGAGGCAGAAGAGACACCTGGGTGCAAAATTGAAGGAGGCAATAACCTGCAACCATCCCGAGAGTGAGTGAGGGCCTCTTTAAATGTTGTGGCCTGGGTGTGTCTCCTGTCTAACTCTAGTCCTGCCCCTGCTGGATTTCAATTCCGATTTTGGTTTTTTATTTTGGTCAGTATCCAGACCTGAGTGTGTCCCTTTTATTCCTTCAGCTGTGGACACTGATGGACCATGCTAGAGAAGAGATTGATTCAGTCTGTTTTTAGTTTGCCATCTCAGACTACATCTGGAATTTTATAGCAGTCGGGCGGGGTGGGGGAGGTTTTCAGATAATAGTGTTTTGTTTTAGAGAAAACTTTTCAGGAATGTGTCTTGCTGGTAAGCAGAGACAATTGAAAATTGCTTCTCTCCTATTAACATCAATAATTTAAACGTGTCCTAGAACTTAAATTATAATTGAGGCAAGAGGCAGATATTCAGACATATTCATGAAAGCTGGCCTGTGTACAACTGTGGCAAAATAAGACAGGTGGTTTTCATTGGCCTAAGAGGTGGAAAAATCAACTTTAGAGACTTTCTTAGCATCTGAGCTCTTTGGGTTGTTAAATACTTTCTTGATGGCTGACTGGTGAAACAGGTGGTTATGGTAGCATCACTAAACATATGTGGCATTTTTATTTCAAGAAACCAACCTTCCAGACATGTACCTGATATCTTGATTGTGCTCTGCAAATGCAGAGTAATTTCCAGCTGGATCAGTAAAGAATAATATTGGCTGTGGAAAAAGTGCTAGGATTATTACTTTATCTTATCATGTGTTTAACTTTTCCTTTGTTTTCACATAACTAGTCTGCAGAAGGCCTGTCTCTCCCTCCTCTAACTTGTGCTCTCTTGGGAGTGCTTACAAGCTTTGTCATGTCTGAGTGCAAAGTCAGTTTGGAAACAGTAGAGGGATGGGAGGGCACAAAGGATCTATAGAGCTGGACAACCAAACAAGTTAGGTGGAGGAAGCCTATGAAACATTTTTTACATCTACTGTGAAGTAAGCACTTTCTCCTTTGGAGACTGCTAGAGCAGAAACCTCCCCATTTTTCTCCTTCTCTGTTTCCAGCGTCCTCTGTGTGTCTATAAACACCTTTGCTACCAGGCTAAGATTCTTTGGTCTTTGTAGTCAGCATGGGAGAAAGGCAGGCGGGGAGATCACTCAGGAAGCTCCCTTTGCCTTTTCAGAGTTAACCGTTCTGTGCAGCTGATTTGATTATTAAATTTAACTGAAAAAACTTGCAGGGTCTGCCAGACAGAGGACAACAGCCTGGTATTGTCGGCCCCATACAAACCCTTCTCACTGTCAGACCGGATTAAATGAACATGTTTTTAAATATATTTACCTTGTTCAGGTCTTGGAGCAAGCACTTGCTTCATCTCAATGACTCCTTGGGATATTGTTATGTGTACATTGGACCTATTTTACCTTTGGACTCGTTTCCCTATAGCCTTAGCATGGTAATGTTGGTGGAAATTGATTCAGTGGTGCAGTGTGCCTAGGGAAAGTGAGCTTGTTTGACAGAAGCTTTGCAGGGCCTAGGGAGAATCTAGAGAGAGATGAGATGCAGGATTCTCCTGGTGCCCAAAGTCTAGGCTCATGTTGCCTCACATGGTCTTCTCCCTCTTTAAAAGACCAAGCCAGCTGTCACATAGCTCCAGAGCATCTGGATGGGGAGGATATACTGGGGAGCCTCAGAAGTGTGACCTAACTCTGGATAGTGGGGGACCTTATACTATTCAAACACAAGTTCAGATGGCCATTCTAGTAGGTGAGTCCTGGTCACTGTTCTGCCTATAAGATGGGAGTTGACCTTTATATGTAGGACTGCTAGGAGCCTTTCACTTATTCATTCTTCAAATATGGGGATGCCTATTATATACCAAGTGCTATTCTAGGCATGGGGATATAGCAGTGCCCAAGACAGAGTCCCTGCTGTCTGTCTTAGAGCTTAAATTTAAATTGAGGCAAGAGGCAGATATTTGCACATATTCATTGAGCACCTACTCCGGATTTACAACCTGTGAATACAGTGGTAAATTAAAAAAAAAAAATGGAAGTATAGACTAAATCCATTATAAAGATAATTTCAGGTGGTGGTAAGTGCCCTCAGGTAAGAGTAAGCCCAAGTATTGAGGATGGACAAGGAGCTGTGTTAGACCAAGTGGTCAGGGAAGGCTCTCTGAGGAGGTAGCATTTAAGCCATGACCTGAATGAAGTGAGAGAGCAAAGCCCTGTGAAGAGGTAGAGGAAGGTTCCTCCAGGAAGAGGGAACAGCAAGTGCAAAAACCCTGGGAAAGGCACCTGGGAAACACCCTGGGCGTGGTCACGGAGCAATAAGATCTATGTGGTACAAGCTGAGTTTGCAGAGCTAAGCAGGGGCCAGATGAGGTGGTAGCTTGGGGACCTCAGGAAAAAGTTTGAATTCCGTTCTAATTGTAATGGGGAGCCACTGGAGGATTCTGAGGGTGTGAATGGCACAATCAGTGGTGAGGGTGTTTCTTTTCCCAAGGACACCCAGTTGCTCTATGGCGAATGAGCTGAACAGGAGCAAGTGTGATGTTGGGAAGGCTGATGCAGTAGTGCAGATGAAAGACACTGGGGCCTGGACTAGGGTGGTAGTGGTGGAAATGCTGAACAGTGGGCATATTTGGGATATATTTTTAAAGATAAGGCCAACAGGATTACCCAATGAGCTAGATGTGATATGTGTAGGGAAGGGGGATAAAGGATGACTCCTGGGTTTTTGGCCATCATTGGGGGAGAAACGGAGGTCTTGTCTTGTTTTATTGCTTGGTGGAGTGGGTGGGTGTTGGGGTAAAGACACCAAAAGTTCCACTGGGAGCTCTCAGCATACAGATTATTCTTTCTTGTGTATCAACCACAAGACTGATGAGATCACTGAGGGCAGGTCTGTGGATAGAGGAGGAGAGGAGCCAGGACAGAGTCCTGGGGCTCTATAGCATTTAGAAGTGGGAAGAAGAGGGTCTGGCAGTGAAGATGGGAAGGAACAGCCTGGGATCAGAGCAGAGCCTTTGGCTGTATTCTAGTCAGGACTCACACCATAGAGAATAAAATAAAATCAAACTCTGGAAGACTAAGCATGCTGTTTGGGGAATATATTACTTGGTTGATTTAAGACAATGGCCTATGTTTTCCATTGATGTAATTGGAAATGGCACAGTTTTGAAGAGTGGAAGTCCTGGAGTCAAACAGACCTGAGTTCAAATTCCATTTATAGCACTTACCAGCTGGGGGACCTTCAGGAAATTACCTACCATCTGAAGACGGTGAAAACAGAGGTGTCCTTGTTTATAAAATGGGAAGAATAATAGGATCCATCTCAGAGTCAGTGTTGTCAAGATTGAGTTGATGCATGTAAAGTGCATATCCAGTTTCTGGCATGGAGTAAGGGCTTAAAAATGGTAGCTTTTGCTGGGAGCGGTGGCTCACGCCTGTAATCCCAGCACTCTGGGAGGCCAAGGCGGGCGGATCACAAGGTCAGGAGTTCGAGACCATCCTGCCGAACACAGTGAAACCCTGTCTCTACTAAAAATACAAAAAAATTAGCCGGGCGTGGTGGTGGGTGCCTGTAGTCCCAGCTACTTGGGAGGCTGAGGCAGGAGAATGGCATGAACCCAGGAGGTGGAGCTTGCAGTGAGCCGAGATCGCGCCACTGCACTCCAGCCTGGGTGACAGAGGGAGACTCCATCTCAAAAAAAAAAAAAAAATGGTAGCGTTTACCTGAGTAACTTTTCTCTGGATCTGTTGCTGGGGACGTTTGAGAGTTTGGAATACTGTATTTTCTACTTTGCATTTTTGGGTCTTGCTTTGCTATTTATAACTTCTGTTTAGTATTTGTTGCTGGCTCTTAGCATAGTGATAATGCCATGATTGCTTCAGTCTTGACACTTGTCCCAAACCCCAAGACAATAATTATGTCACCCTGGAGGTGTTAGGAAAAATTCTTCTAGGATGAATGAATTGAGCATTCTCTCTGGACTGTCACAAGAATATGGAGTTGTGTTTACTGTTCCCATCCAGAAAGAAATGCTCTCATCACTATCTGTCCCTGCTCAGAAGTCACGAGGAATAACAATTTATGCCCAAGAATTTATGAGGAACATAAAAAATGATAAAATTACTTTGAATTTGTTGAAAACCTGTTATGTGTCAGGTGCTTTAGATATCTGGTATCTACTATCATTGCAGAAGTCCCCAGAAGCAAAAATTGGGATTTTTAATTTACAGAGGAGAACACTGAGATTCAAAGTTACATACCTTGCCCAAAGTCACACTGCTACCAAGTTTCAAAGTCAAGAATTGTATTCATGTTTCTGGCTGAGTCTTGAGCCTATTTTGTTCTCACTATACTGTAGCCGCACATAAGCATAATTACAGATCTGAAACCAAGATGATGGAAGTTGTATATAGCTCACTTTAGACATACCTCTCCTTCTAATGTATTTTATTTCTCTTTGAATTTCATAAAATAAGATTATTCCTTTTGAAATCACAAAAGCCTAACTGATGTTTTCGCATGGCTTCTATTTAAAAGAGTTTTCCTTTTCTACAGAACTTCACGGGTTTTTGAGTTTAAAAATGAAGGGAAAAGGTTGATGTAGCTCATTTTTATTTTGGTATTCATAGCTAAATATCATATTCCTTAAGCAAAGATTGTCACTGTAGAGTGTGCATTTTGCTGGACCATATCGATGAGTTAGAGCTACCAAGAATCTCAGCCGAGTATAATTCAGCAATCGAAGGCAGTCTCTGTGTATCTTGGGGAAGCTAGAGCTGGAGACTTTTTCTTAGTCTTCTTCCCTTTTCTTTTTCCCATTAGTCACAGGTGTCATTGTTTCCTAGATATGAGCTAGTTTACATTATGAGGCCATGGATCACTTCCTCTGGAAACTGGTTTACCATGCAGATATGCTCCTAAAATTCCGGCTTTATTTCTGCTCAAGCATACATCGCAGTAACTGGCCTAATGATCAGTTTTACTCCTGCCAAATTTATCTTTGTCTCGTTTTCTCCCCCTTTGCTCCACTCAGACATACCTTGTGAGATGAGAGAGCAAGTCTTATGTCTCTTAATATCCCCAGCATCCATTCTGTTGATCACATCATAAGAGCACAGTAAATATTTTTTGAGTGGAGAAGAATTTCCTGTTTAAGCTTTTTTACTTCTTTTTGTTGTTGTTTTGAGACAGAGTTTCGCTCTTTTTGGCCAGGGTGAAGTGCAGGGACACAATCTTGGCTCAATGCAATCTCCGCCTCCTGGGTTCAAGCGTTGCTCCTGCCTCAGCCTTCCTAGTTGCTGTGATTACAGTCACCTGCCACTACACCCGGTTAATTTTTGCATTTTTAGTAGAGATAGGGTTTCACCATGTTGCCTAGGCTGGTCTCAAATTCCTGACCTCAGGTGATCTATCTGCCTCTGCCTCCCAAAATGCTGGGATTATAGGCGTGCGCCACTGCACCCAGCTGCTTTTTTATTTCTTAACTCAGATTCAATATATCTTTCTCCCATCTTATATCTCAGACTTATCCCTCTAATAAGAAAACCTTGAGATACTTTATTTGCAAAGGTTGAGTTTCAAGTCATTATATTACATGTCATAAAAATTAAGGCATGATTTTAGAGCAAACAGTGTTCTTCAAGATAAGAGGAGACACTCTTTAGTTCTTTCCACTTTAAAGCATCTGCAGGCTCTCGCCGTCCACATCATTGACTTTTATATGATGCCACCAGCCCATCCGGATGCATTCAAAGTGTGGTCAAAACTATAATTGAGTGGGAATTTAACAGCCTGAAAAAGACTCTGCCTTAATGACCCGACTGTAGGGGACAGATTAATTTTCAGTAAGATTTGGGATCATAACTGTGGTCACAGTATTCCCTGCCATTAAAACTTAATCCTACTTTAAAAAATTAAAAAATAAGTTTTTTACTATATACTATTAAAATAGAAAAAAGAGAACAAGAACGAGACAGATTTAGCTGTCTGTGCCCAGCCATGAGCTCCAGATTCTCATCACCCTGTGCTGAGTGATTTGCAATGGCTCATAGAAATGAATTTGGAATGCATGGAAAAGCTGTTCACCCTCTTTTTGTTCCCTTGAGCGGAATGCATGGGGTGCTTATGGGAAATCTGGCAGAAGAGCAGGGGAAGGTTTATGGCCTGAGTTTCCACAGATTTGGAGGGAGGCGTGTTTTTAACTAAAAGGGAGCCCTGCCCTTTTTACTACCCTACTTACAGGGAACTCTGCCCTCTGCAGCGTGGCATACAAAGACATCTTGTGATCTGGACACTGCTTCCTCTCCAGCCTCGCCTGTCTCCACTCCATGCCAAAGGCTCACTGCTTTGGGAATAACCAGCTGCTTGTAGGGCCCACAGTCACACCTCTTTGCCTTTGCTTATGCCAACATCTCCGTTAGAAATACTTCCTCGGCTGAGCGCGGTGGCTCATGCCTATAATCCCCACACTTTGGGGAGGCCGAGGCGGAAAGATCACGTGGTCAGGAGATGGAAACCATCCTGGCCAACATGGTGAAACTCCGTCTCTACTAAAAATACAAAAATTAGCTGGGCATGGTGGTGCGTGCCTGTAATCCCAGGTACTCGGGATGCTGAGGCAGGAAAATTGCTTGAACCAGGGAGACGGAGGTTACAGTGAGCCGAGATCGCGCCACTGCACATGAGCCTGGGCAACAGAGCAAGACTCCATCTCAAAAAAAAAAAAAAGAAATGCTTTCTGCATGGGTAGAGTTTCCTCTCCCTCACCCCATGCATTGTGCGAGTGGTGGTCCCAGCCCCGGAAACTCTCGATTCACTTGTTTTTCTTCCTCTCTGTTAGAAGACAAGCTTCTTGATGATAGGCCCCAGGGTCTATCACATCATTTGTCCCACTCGGCCTGGCCTGCAGTAGGTGCTTCATAGAACATCCTCTGGTGGCAGATAGTAGGGGAGACATTCACCAGTTAGTCTCATATACATATGTGATGAAAAACCGAGGCAGAGCATAGGATCTCTAATTTGGGGATAGGGGAGTTGGGTAATGTAAAGAAATTGAGAAATTAGTTGAGAAAAAAGAGGGGGACAAGAGGGAAGAGATTTCCAGTTAATGGCATGTGTGAAGGCAAGCAGTGTCATAGGAGTACAGAGAGGAAAAGGTCAAGGTGCAGATTAGCTTAGGAGAACTCGACAGAGGCTATAATGTAACTGCTTATAATGATGAATTTTTAAGCCAGATAATTAGTCTGAGTTTTATAACTAGGCAGGCAACACTGAAAGTCAGAGCTGACCCTATTCATGCTGTCGCTGTCCCAGACTTTGAGGGTAGCGGCGGCAGATGCAGAGCGCTCCACAGCATTGGTTCAGCTAAACCAAGTGTTTATCCATCTGGTTGGATTTGAGTGAGTGCCAAAAGTTAGCTGAGGATTCCCAGCCCTGAAGTGGCTGTGGGTATGAGGAAGGAAACAAACCTCCTTAACCAAAAGAATGTCCTGAATTTCAAACTCATTGGAAACCATCTTGGTTGCTCAGATTGTCTTACTTTTTAAAAAATGGTTTCTTTTAATATTTAAATAATTTTAGCTACATTTTCCCTATTATGCAAGGAAAGGTTTGACTTCCTAAGGCTGATAGACTTCCCATTAATAATTTTTTTCACAAAGAAACAAGGCAAAACTCTTGTTTTTATCCTAGTCTTTGACTGTCAGAGCTGGCCTTTCAGGGTTCCTTATGGTAGCTGCTAATGGTGGCTTCTATCACCTGTAAAAGAACAAGAGTTGATCAGATCTTGTCATCAGATATGATGATAAGAAAAATGTTGGAAGAATGTTTTTCTCTCCAGAGTATCTGGAGAAAGAATTATTCCAGATGGCTATATTAAGTTGCATATAGCCATTCAAGGAACTAGAAAACTGCCAGTCCCCTCTGGCATTACTAAAATGACACAAACCCATTGTTGATCATTTTTCTAGAATTTTGACTGTGGGGGAAATAAACTTAGGCCTCCATCTTTATTTTTAGTGTCTTATACAAGCAACTTTTGCCAGCACACTTGGTTGGGTTCCTGAAGAGATGAGAAAGTAAGAAGTTGCTTCAAAGAGCCATAAATTGGGAAATAAACTTGGGACTCCATCGTTATTTTTAGTGTATCATATAAGCAAGTTTTGCCGGCATACTTGGTTGGGTCTCTGAAGTGATGAGAAAGTAAGAAATTACTTCAAAGAGCCATAAATTCAAATCCCAGGTTCCTTTCACCTTGGACATTCTAGTCTGAAGAGTGAAATGCTCACTGCTTTAGGGTTTATTAGCTGGAGATTGAGCCAGTCTGCCTTGTATTAGTCAAGATGTTTCCTGTCTTTCTTAGCACTTAAGGCTGCTGGTGAGATGCTTTGGCTATAAATTTTCTTGTCCAGCCTAAGTCCACATCTTGAGTCTTCCCTCTCGCTCAGGGGTCTTATTACCACAGAACTAACTTTAGTTGATACGGAGGGGGGCCACTGGACATGACTGGTTCTTCCAATGCTCAGATATCCATGAGTGTCTGGAGCCACTTTAAAGTTTTGGATCCTCCCTGCCTACCCCCTACCTCCACTGTCTCAAATATTTATTGATATCGCCCATTTGGTGCAGCTCCCGCAATTCAGTCTGCTGAGTTTTACGAGCTTGCTAGATCATGTTCCAAAAAGATTCCCAAGCACTAAAGCATTTGCCAGGGTCCTTGGCATTGTGACTCATGTGTGTTATCAGGGGCCTCAAATATACTATGCCTTAAGATTTGTGCAGAATTCAGAGTGTAGTTACTACCTCTTTAGAGTCCAGACTTCTCTGCTAATGAGGACCTGCTGAGGCATCAAGACATTAAATATGATTCCTTACATGCATTCAAATTAAGGTGTTGTAAGCCTCCCCTGTTTTCTCACACTGTGGGAAGCCAGAGCTGCTGCCACTTGTGCTATAAGAACTTGGTTCTTTCATTGGAATTAAAGGAATTTGCCCTTCAGCAACTATAAAAGGATGAGTATCTAACTGTTGTGTTTGTTTGGAAAGCAGTTTAGTGCCAGAAAGGCATGCCTAATAGAGTTCAGGAGACTAGTCCCTCCTAACCCTTTTGTTTACTCATGGCCAAATTTAGTATATGCCAGCCCCTAACGTCTGGCGCTGTGCTCCCCATACCCTCTCCATTGCAGCCATAGTAGCCTTCTTTGAGTTCTTCAGACATGCCCTCCTCTCTCTGACCCTAGGGCTTTTGTCTGTTACCTATGCCAGAATACTCCTCCTCATCTAATTAACTCTGGCCCATTCTTTTTTTTTTTTTTTTTTTTGCGACGGAGTTTTGCTCTTGTTGCCCAGGCTGGAGTGCAATGGTGTGATCTCAGCTCACCAACCACAATCTCCACCTCCCAGGTTCAAGTGATTCTTCTGCCTCAGCCTCCTGAGTAGCTGGGATTCAGGCATGTGCCACCACGCCTGGCTAATTTTGTATTTTTAGTAGAGACGGGGTTTCTCCATGTTGGTCAGGCTGGTCTCGAACTCCCGACCTCAGGTGATACGCCCGCCTCGGCCTCCCAAAGTGCTGGGATTACAGGCATGAGCCACCACGCCTGGCCTTATCCTGGCCCATTCTTTAGAAGAGTGAGTCCTTCTCAAACATGAATCACCTGGGAAGCTTGTTAAAATGCAGATTCTTCATTAGGTCTGGAAGGGGTCTGGGATCTGGCATTTCTAAAAGGTTTCACATAAAGCTGGTGCTACTGTTCCTCACGGAATCCTTCCCCAGTCCTCAGTTAAGTCAAAAGTTCCCCATTTTGTGTGCTTCTGAGATTATATATCCGTCCTTCATAGGGCATTCTTCACGATTGCTTATTTCTTTTTACTTGTGCCATTTTCTGATTAATGTTCATCATTTACACTAAACTGCAAGCCCTATGTGTGCAGTGACCACCTGTGATCTTTGCTCACCCTTTTGTTTTCAGAACTTGTTATAGTGGGACATATACGGTTGTACTATATATGTACTAGGATATACAGGTAAGTAGATGATGGTTGTATTGGCTGTTGACAGAATGGTTAAATATGTTGTTCTGAGATGCCATGATGATCATAAAACTCAGGGGTTTGGACCAAATTGTTAAAAAAAAAAAAAAAAAAGTGGTTATGTCTTTATTATTTTCAAGGTAAGGACCTCCTGGAACATTTAAATTTCATGTGAAGCAGAAAGAACCCAAGATAATCTGAGATTGAAAAAAACTCATGATAATGCTATAAATAAAGTTTCGGTGCCGCAAAAGGAATAGCACTCGAATATAAAATTTTCTTTATAATTCTCAGCAAGGCAAGTTACTTCTACAGAAGGGTGCACCCTTACAGATGGAGCAATGGTGAGCGCACACTTTGACAAGGGAGGAGAAGGGGTTTTTATCCCTGACACATGTGATCCCTGCTGCTGTGTTGTTCCCCTATTGGCTAGGGTTAGACTGTACAAGCTAAACAAATTCCGATTGGCTAATTTAAAGAGAGTGACGGGGTGAGTGGTTTGGCAGGAAAAATGGTTGTGACAGAGCAGATAATCGCAATGAGTCAGGGGGTAGCAGGTAATGGGAATGAGTCGGGGTAGCAGGTAATCAGAATGAGTCAGGGTGGAGCAGGTAATTGGAATGAGTTAGGGTGGAGTAGGTAATCAGAATGAGTCAGGGTGGAGCAGGTAATTGAAAAAGATTGCTTTATGAGGAAGTTAAGTTTAAAAGTAGAAGGCAAATAGTTGAACATACTGACGTACTGATTCTTTGAAAATAAATTTAAAACTTATATCTAACAATCCCTCCTCTCGCATTTCCTTACAGCTTTCTTTTTAAACTTTTTAACGTGTCTTGGCTTAGTTGTTTTGCTAGATTTTCCAAAAGAAGAAGCTTCTTTGGATAAGGTGGAGGATAGTTAAGGGAGGTTTTAGTAAGTGCCATTTTTATGAGCCTCTGCACCAACCCACGGATGCATAGTGTGACACAGCACCTGACAAGAATAAGTACACCCATTATGGCTGTGAGGGAAGTAAGAATTGAGGCTATTATTCTTTTCCATTTACCGAACTACTTTCTATTCATGCTGTAAAGGGGTCATTTACCCCTGAGTTGTTGGCTACCTCATTGGACAGAGCAGTCAGACCTTGCAATGCCTTTGTTATACTTCCATCAGGGGTGGTGGTGTTTGGGATGAAGGTACAACATTGAGTTTTAATCATGATGCAAACTCTTCCTCTTTTTGCTACTATCATGTCTAAGGCTATCCTGTTTTCCCAAGCCATCTGGCTAGTAGCCCCTAATTGCTTAGCTATTCCTTTAACAACATCTCTAGTGTAGTTAATAAATCACTGTTGGTTGTAATAGATCTAGTTTATCCAATCTACATTTTTATTAATTTTCACTCACCAAAATATTGACCCAAATTCTGCAGCTATTTTATTTCGGGCTTGAAATTGTTCTGGTATTCCCCATGGGACTCTAATTATGTCTAAATAGACGTGAGAGTTGAAAGACCCATAAGGGCCTTCTCTCGCTTCACGATGTCTTATTTTTTTCTTTTTCTGGTTGATGAAATGCCAGGGTGAAAGGGATAGCCGATTGGACTAAAGCATAAGTGCCACTCCAGTTATTCAGCAGAGTGTCCAGTAAAAGTCCACCACAATACTACCACACATCCGTTTGGGGATGAACAAGGGCTGAGTGATTGATGAGCTCTTGAAAATTCTTAAGCTCACTGCATCCTTTCAGGTCTCCAAGGAACACTAAGTTTCCTCCCTGTCATGAATTTAGTGTTGGAGATGGAAGCTGGATGGCCCTTGGGGGCTGACCCACAGGGTGCCGGACTTTGGGATATAGCAGAGAGAGAGCGTGGCATGACTTGTTACTCCAGGCTGTAGAATCCTGGGAAAGAGCTACCATGCAGCCCATGCCCGGTTGACTGGAGGACCACCCTAGTGGAAAGGGGACAGTCTGGGCCTCTGGCCTGCTATGTGCACAAGCATAACAATTGCTTTTGTTTAACATGTGAATGGAATATTTGATCCTTTCCAACCAGGCGTTTGCATCTTGGTATCTTGTCTTAATTGCCAAAGTTTGTTTTAAGTCTTTAACTTCTACTATAGCTATCTTGGTCATGTCATTAGATGGAGAAGGAGCAATTGTTCCGTTGTGAGAAGTTTTGGAAGAAGGCTTAGAGGAAGGTGCAGGTGGCAGGGGATCAAAGAAACGCATTTCAAATAATCTAATAGGGTCTGTCCCTGAAACCTCAGCCCCCATAGAAGAAGGGAACTGGCTTAGAAAAGGGGGAGAACTTGAGGGTTTGAGATAATAACCTGTGTAGAATTACACTGGGTTAGCTGATGGGAGAGGGCTGTCCCTCTAGTAAAATGAATGTATGGTTTTAGGAAGTTGCAAAAACCGGTTGGGGCAATCCATTCTTGCTCTTTAGTGGTCCGCAGAACATTGGACCAACTACGTCATAAAAGCTTTACATTGGGGAGCAAGACTCCTGGTTGATACTGGGGTCTTCATCGAAATCTCCCCAGATTAAATGGTCCCAATTCACTAATGCCCAGTCTTAGGAGATTCAGGAGGGACAGAGGTACTTTTCTGAAGTAGAGAGCTGTCTTTGACTTGGTAAGTCCCCACAGAGTATAACAAGACAAGCATTAAATGCAATAGTTTGTGGCAAAATTGACTTGGTTATGTTAATAACTAGATAGTCAGCAATAGAGTGAGTAAAGAAGAAAGAGTAATAGAATAGATGAATGAAAGTTAAATTTCTTAGCTTTAGTTTGGTAGGGTTTTCCCCTGGGACTATGGCCCACGACTCTGGAGGGGATGGCGCTTTCTTGACTCTGGTGTGATGAGTCCATCCGCTTTCCGCTGTATGAACAGCAGTCTAGGTGGTTAGCAGCACAAGGTAGGGTCCTTCCCAGGCTGGCTTGAGTTTTCCTTCTTTCCATCCTTTGATGAGAACATGATCCTCAGGCTGGTGCTAGTTTACTGGAAATTCTAGGGTTGGTACCTGTGCTAAAAGACTTTTAGTTTTGAGGGAAAGGAAAGTGGAAGATAAACCAATTATATAATTTTTAAGAAATTGATCTTTTGTTTTAAATGTGGGGACATCAGCAGTGGACTTTATAGTCCTTGGTGACTTTTTACTGAGAAATTTCCTTTAGCACCTATTTTTATTAGTTTCTAGACCAAAGAAAGCCAAACACCATTTTATATTTGACACTGCTTCCTGTATGATTTTTATACCAGATAAACTAAATTTCACCTTTATATTAGTGTGTTATTAATGTTAAACTCAATTTTAATAAAACTTCGTTGACATAGTTATCCAATTTTAACGTCTGACCGTAAGGTAAGATTTTTATAGACTCTTTTTAATCCTTTATAATTTTTGTTAAAGAGCAGGTTAGTGCTTTAAGAAAGACCTGTTGTGCTTTTATTTTAATATCCAGTTCACAGAAAAACTGGATACCCCTTTAACTTTAGCCAATATGTTTACACACAGAATTTCCTTTACAATTAATGTTTCAAAACTTGCTTAAACCTTTAAAACAAAATATATATTTTTAACCTTTTAATGTAGGTAGAAATCCACATTCTTATGCCTCCTTATAATCCTTTTACCAAAGGTTTATTTTACTTTCCTTATACACCTTGCACATAAACTGTTTCTTCAATAGTTTTACATTCAGGAGGCCTAATTACTTTTAAATTATACAATATTTCTTGCATAAATTCCCTTTTATAACTTTTTTTCATGACTTTTACAGACAATTCTTCGACATGCCTCAACTTTCTGACTTGTTGCAAACATCTCTCTGTTTTTTTTTTTTTTTTTTTTTTTTTTGAGACAGAGTCTCCCTCTCACCCAGGCTGGAGTGCAGTGGCACGATCTCGGCTCACTGCAAGCTCCGCCTCCCGGGTTCACGCCATTCTCCTGCCTCGGCCTCCTGAGCAGCTGGGACTACAGGCACCCGCTACCATGCCTGACTAATTTTTTTGTATTTTTAGTAGAGACAGGGTTTCACCATGTTAGCCAGGATGGTCTTGATCTCCTGATCTCGTGATCTGCCCACCTCGGCCTCCCAAAGTGCTGGGATTACAGGCGTGAGCCACCGCACCCGGCCACATCCCTTTCTTTAAACAACCAGTTAATTTATTTTAGGACAAGAATTTACCATATAACATTCCTTTTTACATAAATTCTCCCCCAACCCTTTTTTTTTTTCTCAAAAATGATAACCATTCTTTTCCAAAGTGAACTTCCTTCATGTCTGTGGACTAGACTAAGGCCACAAGATTAGAAGTTAGGATAATACATGTTACACTGTTAACTTTTAGTAAACTTTACTTTTGTTGAAAACCTTTTAAGTTTGGGATTTCAATTATTCTTTGCTATTAATAAGACCTCGTTCAGTCCATATTAACTTAGAATTGGTATAGATGGCTCTTTCCTGATTCAGTAAGCACTTTAAGGCTTGACTGAGTGCAAACAGCTCCCACGTTTGAGCAGACCAATTATTAGGCAATTTTCCTAACTCTGCTTCTTCAAGAGTTTCCTTATCACTTACTGAATACCCACTGTGTCTTTTTCCCTCAATCACCGGGGAGGAACCATCTATCGTCCTGTCCTGAAGGGAGTTCCTCCTAGGTCTGGTTGGACCTTCGTATGGTAATTAAGATTTAGATCCCCTGTTAGGAAACCTGCTGGGTTAAGGGAATTTTCAGTGGTAATGTTAAATCATCTTTTTCTAACTGAATAGCTTTATACTTTAAAGTTCTTGAGTCAGTAAGCTACCTTTTTGCTTTTTTTTTTTGGACTTAGGATAGTTCTGATCTGATGAGGTGTGCTCACAATGAAGTTTCCTTTAAAAGTTATTTTTCTACTTTCTTCTGTTAGCAAAGCAGTTGCCGCTACAGATTGAATGCATTTGGGCCATCTGCGGGTTACTGGGTTAAGGATTTTTGATAGGAAGGCTACTGGTTGTCAGTGGTCTCAGTGCTTTCAGGCCTTGTTTACACTGACAACAAGGTGGTATTGGAGTGTTATAGGGTCAGGAGAAGACCTTCAATTATCAATTATTGGTTTTAAATTTACCCTGGATTTTAAAGGAATAGGGTACACTGTTTTCTCTTTAAAACTTCTATCTCTTTCTCTCTTTCTCTCTTTGACTTTCTGTCTCTTTCTCTCTTTGACTCCCTCTTTGTATCTATCTTTCTCTCTCTCTGCCTCTCTCTTTGACTCCCTCTTTGTCTCTTCCTCTCTCTCTCTGCCTCTTTCTCTCTTTCTTTCCTCTCTCTCTCTCCCCCTCTGTCCTCTCTGCTAGTCTTTCCCTGCCTCTGCCAGCCACTTATGCTGCTGTTCTCCCCTCTCCTTCCCCTTCCCCTAGGGGAGGGACCAGCGGGAGTGGAGCTACTCTTTCTTCCTCTGAGAAGAAAGGAAAGGGGGGTTCCGAATATTTTTCTTACTACCAGAGATTTGTGTGAGGTTCAACCCCACACCATGCGGATTTCTCACCTCTTTTTGAGGTTCAACTCCCACTTCATGGGGATTGCTGACCTCTTTTTGAGGTTCAACGCCCCCCATGGGGATTTCTCACCTCTTGTTGCAGTTCAACCTCCCCCCATGGGGATTTCTCACCTGTTTTTGAGGTTCAACCCCCACCTCCTCGTGGGGATTTCTCACCTCTTTTTAACCTCCAAGACATCCCGACTAAGGAATACTCCACCACCCCTCCCCCCCGACTCCCCCGCGCTGCGGCTTTCTTTCCCTAATCCCGACTAAGGAATGCTTTACTGCCCCTGCGGTTTCTTTCTCCTTGGTATGTCCTAACCCAGGAATGCTTTGCTGCGTGGCATCTTTTTCCTTAGTTCGGACCACCAAGGAAATACCTTACCAGCTCCCGTGGCTTCTCCTTCCTTGGTCTGTGCACAGAGTCGTTGCCACAGTATGTGAGGATCCTTTAAGCTAGGTTGCTGGTCAGTTTCTTTTTTTCCCCCGCGTTGCTGAGAGCTGGGGTTATTCCTCGTACTGGGTGGGTCTTGATTTCTCACCCCTGAGGCTGCCACAAGGGGGTGGGGCGCACCTCCTCACGAAGGAGAACCAGAGATCGCCCCCAGAGGGGAATGTAATCCCAGAGGAGCCCCTAATTGTTATATGTAAAGTTTCAGTGCCACAAAAGGAATAGCACTCGAATATAAAATTTTCTTTTTAATTTTCAGCAAGGCAAGGTACTTCTATATAGAAGGGTGCGCCCTTACAGATGGAACAATGGTGAGCGCACACTTGGACAAGGGAGGGGAAGGGGTTCTTATCCCTGACATGTGTGGCCCCTGCTGTTGTGTCGTTCCCCTATTGGCTAGGGTTAGACAGCACAGGCTAAACTAATTCCGATTGGCTAATTTAAAGAGAGTGATGGGGTGAGTGGTTTGGGGGGAAAAATGGCTAAGACAGAGCAGGTAATCAGAATGAGTTATGGTGGAGTAGGTAATCGGAATGAGTCGGGGTGGAGCAGGTAATCGGAATGAGTCAGGGTGGAGCAGGTAATTGGAATGAGTCAGGGTGGAGTAGGTAATCAGAATGAGTCAGTGGAGTAGGTAATCGAAAAAGGTTGCTTTAAGAGGAAGTTAAGTTGAAAAGTAGAAGGCAAAGAATTGAACATACTGACATACTGATTATTTGAAAAGAAATTTAGAATTTATATCTAACAATAAATAGACTCATGTCTCTTGGTTTTAATTCTGCAAAAGGAAATTGTGCCATATCACCTAGACTTTTGACTTATGGGTTCTAAGATAATATATTCTTACATATATACATTCATTTTAGATATATTCATATATTCATTATATATTACTATATAATATATAACATATATGTATAAAAGAACATATATACACAGTCACATACAATTTTTTTATTGAGGTGAAATTCACTTATCATAAATTAGCCATTTTAAAGTATACAATTCAGTGGGATTTAGTACATTGACAGTATTCTGCAACCATTCCCTCTAAGTCAAAACATTTTCATCACTCCCAAACGAAACCCTGTTCAAGATACTATATTCTTAACTCAGCAGTTCTAAACCTTTTTGTCTCAGCACCTCTTTACGCTCTTAAAATTTATTAAGGACTTCAACAGCCTTTGTCTGTGTGGATTCCATCTGTTGATGTTTTACAGTATTGGAAATTAAAACTAAAACAATTTTAAAGCTTTATTTATGAATTTATTAAATGACATTTTACATTTTTGTAAATCTCCTTAATGTCTGACTTAATGGAAGATGACTGGATAAATCATATCTTCTTTTTTTCTCAGGCTGGAGTGTTGTGCTGCAATCTTGGCTCACTGCAACCTCCGCCTCCCAGCTGGGTTCAAGCAGTGTCATGCCTCAGCCTCCCAGGTAGCAGGGATTACAGGCACCCGCCACCATGCCCAGCTAATTTTTGTATTTTTGGTAGAGATGGGGTTTCACCATGTTGGCCAGGCTGTCTCAAACTCCTGACCTCAGGTGATCCACCTGCCTCAGCCTCCCAAAGTGCTGGGATTATAGGCATGAGCCACTGCTCCAGGCCTCATATCTTCTTCTTCACTCAATCTATTGTCATACAAAAATCAGTCCTAACATATGCATATAGTCATATAAAAATGCATATTGTCATACAAAAATCAGTCCTAACATATGCAGATAGTCGGAAAAGGAAGAAATATTTTTAGTAGGCTTTCAGATATTCTTTTTTTAAAAATCTACCAACGTTCAACAAGTGGTAATTTTTTAAAAAAATTATTACAGTGTGAAAAAATAAAATCATATTAGTGAATTGTTCACATGCAGTTACATTAAGATCTATTGACCTACCTTGTACTTTGAATGGATCTTTTACTTATGCATGATTTTTTCTTAGCTTACATTGCTCATTTAGAAAATATTACTTAACTGAGTTGTGCAGATCTTCCAATGCAAACACATTACATCATATAATATCAAAAAATTACGTTTGTTAATATCACCACTTATTTTAAAAAGTCATTAAGTATTGGGAATTTGTCATGCTCATGGTGCAGATCCAGATTTTCTAAAATTATGACTTTTTCTTGAAAGCATAAATTTTATCATTGCAACAAATATTACTGTTTTCCTTAAAGTAGACACTCACTTGGTTCATTTCTGAGAAAGTGTCTGCCAAACACCCAAGTGTCAGTAACCATATTTTTTCTGTCAGTTATTCTTTTACGTTTACATGGTGTTTCATGTAAAAAGAGGTTCGGCTTGCAACTCAGTTGCACAACTGCTTTCCCTCAAGTCAACTTCAGTATGCAGCAGAGGTGCTTTATGCACCTTTCATCCTTCATTATTATATAAAAAGTGTGCTAAAGGGTCAGGATTAAATAAAATTAATAATTTTACTCATTTATCAAGTAAAGCTAGGCTTTTTTTTTTCTTTTTTTCTTTTAACCTGTGAGTGTGTAGCAGTGAAGAATACAATGACTACTGATATAACTTGGTACCACTGTCTAGATTCGTGCTAAGCATCACAGTTCAACTCACCATTTTTTTTGCATCTCATGGAACCCCTGAAGGGTCTTGGAAACCTCCCCGTAGTTAATGGACCAACAGTTAGAGAACCACTGTCCTAGAGAAAATAAAAATCACAAAATAGCTTTGTATGGCCTAAAGAACATAATATCCTTATTCTAGCCACCTCTTAAAAGAAGCATGTCTGGGCTGGGCGCGGTGGCTCACGCCTGTAATCCCAGCACTTTGGGAGGCCGAGGCAGATGGATCACATTTATCTCCATTTTCTGGACTCAAATAGAGGCCATGTGCGGTGGCTCATGCCTGTAATCGCAGCTTTTTGGGAGGCCAATGTGGGAGGATCACTTAAGGTCAGGAGTTTGAGACCAGCCTGGCCGACATGGCGAAACCCTGTCTCTATTAAAAATACAAAAATTAGCCGGGCATGGTGGTGCATACCTGTAATCTGGTGTGGAGCGGGGGAGGCGGCTGAGGCAGGAGGACCGCTTCAACCTGGGACGCGGTTCCGAGGTGAGCCGAGATTGTACCACTGTACTCTGCACTCCAGCCTGGGCAACAGAGAGAGACTCCATCTCAAAAAAAAAAAAAAAAAAAAAAGGATATCCAACTGTAAAGTACAAATCAGAGGGAAACTCCCTGTGAGTATATTCAGGTAAATTTACCTAATTCTATAGAAGTCGTCATTTACCTTCCTGAGAACTTGACAAATTCTATCGAAGCAGAGCTAACGTGAAAATTGCCCCATGCAACAGCCGGGTGCGGTGGCTTATGCCTGTAATCCCAGCACTTTGGGAGGCCGAGGCTGGTGGATCACGAGGTCAGGAGATCGAGACCACCCTGGCTAACACGGTGAAACCCCGTCTCTACTAAAAACACACAAAAAAATTAGCTGGGTGTGATGGCAGGCGCCTGTAGTCCCAGCTACTCGGGAGGCTGAGGCAGGAGAATGGTGTGAACCTGGGAGGTGGAGCTTGCAGTGAGCTGAGATCGCGCCACTGCATGCCAGCCTGGGTGACAGAGCGAGACTCCAACTCACAAAAAAAAAAAAAAAAAAAGAAAAGAAAATTGCCCCATGCAACCTACTGACGTCTAAGATTTTTTAATTCAGATATCTCTGACATATTTAATTTGGTGACAGTGTTCAGTGGGACATATTTTGTATTGGTTGTAAAAGTCTGGAGTTTTTTTAGTGAATTATTTGTAGCATTCCAATTTTTAAAAAGTTGTAGTTCTGCCTTGGAATCTTCTCAGAATTCTGTACAGTTTTTACTATACAGAAGAGCTCTTCCTTTATAATAGCGCTGCCTCAATTTTGTTCTACTTGAGAACCTAATTAAATAATTTGGAGTTTCAAGCTTAGAATTCTCATTTTAAGCCTCCTTTAAATTCTTGTTCTACAGCTGTGCTTGACATATTTGACCATAAGTTCTAATGTTAGGGTTCAGACCATATATTCTTCTTTAATATTTACATTGGATAGCATAACTGTGAAATGGTATTTTAAAAAGCCAATTTCTCCTAAGCATGCAATTCCACAATGTCATTTTAACAATAACATAGGTGATTTTTTAAATTTTTAAATTAAATTTTGTTATATTTTTTACAAATATGTTACTCTTAATGGTGAATTCAAGTTTGACTTAAAACCAGTTCTTGGGAATAATTAGTATGGGAGGTTTAATTGACAGTAAGGTCAGTGTGAAAAAACAGATTGATCGATCTACCCTCAAAAGCTAGTGTAATTTTAATCTACATTAGCTGAATTATTTTATCTAGAAAAGAGAAAGAACAATTCTTTATAATATTATCAACAATGGGTAGACATGACAGGAAAACAATATTCAGCCCATAGTATTGCGAAGAGAATAAAACATGAAGATTGGACTTGAATCATGAATCTGTTCCTTCTTAGCTAGGTGACAACCTTGCTAAGTATTCAATTCCTCCGAGCCTCAGTTTTTTCATCTTTCAAATTGGAGTAATAACTTCTCCTTCATAGGAACTGAATTTAATAGTATAACACATATTAAGAAATTAACACATTGCCTTAGACTTGATAGACATTCAATAAATAGGGTTAGTGTTAAAGTATAACTTTAAAAATATTTTTTAAACATGACTTTGTAAAAGTATAGTATAGAATGAACACATGTCAAAGGTCTATGAGGCTACCAGTAGAAATAGAAAGTGGCTTCAAAAGAGGACAGCAAAGGCTTGTTTATATGTCCGATGAAAGACACAATGCTGAAAAAAGGTCACAAAGTTAGATTTAAAACTGGTTAATGTTCTGTAGGGCAATAAAACCTCAACTTTTGAGATTATCTTTTCTGCTGGACAGAAATTATTTGCATCTCTACCAGACAAAAATAATTTGCAAACATACCAATTTTAACTCAGTTTGATATCTGTCTTTGCAAAATCTGAGTCTTCATTCATAGTAAATAGCATAAGTTAAGCAAAAGTTACATATCCCTAAAAAATTATATTCCCAGAAAGTAAAGACCTAAGCTGACAATGTAGCTGCCCTGGGCAGGTGAGAGGCACAGGTAGAGGAATATAGAATTGCCAGTGTTGGTTAACTTGGATTTCAAAACCATGTGAGAATGAAGGTGAGACAAGGGGACCACTTGTGGGGTGGAAGAAGTTGGAACTGAGACCCTACCTTAATCAGGGATCCTTGACAGGCCTCACCATCATTGAAAGGATGGACGAGATAAAAAATCTACTTTCTAGCACAGGGATTCAATAAGCAATTTATTTTTCTATCTCAGCCTGTAAGGAAATTTGTAACCACATTCAAATTCATTTTTGCAGTGTCACTCAGTGATACCTGTTGTATACTCACTCTGTGTGCACTTAACCTGTGTTATTTAGGATTTCCATAAGTGAAGTTCCTCTGCTGGTAAGTCCAAAATTATAAACACACAAGGAAGTAATCCACCATTAGCTACAGTGGTGGCAATAGTGGAAGCAATGTGGAGGAATATCAAAACCCAAGAACTTCAAGAATAAAATCATAATAGAAAAATTCCATTGAGACCATAAAATAGTTATGTTTCAAAAATAAAAACAATAATAAGGGATTAAAACCAAAAGAACAGGCATATTTGAAAGAACCAACTAGAAGTTACAGAAATTTTTAAAAATCGTTGAAATTAAAAACGTAGCTGATGCAATAAATATCAGACTAACCAAAGTAGATGCAAGACTGAGCAAACAACAAAATAACTTTAGACAATTGCCAGAATGCAGTCCAGGGAAATAATGAAATAGAAAACACTTGAAGATACATGAAAGGCAGTATGAGAAGGTCCAAAATATGGCTATGGGAGCTCCAGGTGAGACTGGAGCAAATGGGAAGAGGTCATATCTGAAGAGAATGGCTGAGAATTTTCTAAAATTGAGAGACGTGAAATATCAGGTTCAGTATCACAGCCACTTCTGAAAAGAAAAATAAAAGTAAATAAGTCCACACAAATACTCATCCTAGAGAAGCTGCAGAATACTTCTTGTATACACAAAGGGAAAATCCATAAAGAATAACCCTTGAATAATAAATAAGAGCCAAACAGCCATGGCCTACATTGTGTGGGAAATAGCGAAGGAACATCCAATCACTAGCCTTACTCTTGGCACCATAAATCCTGGTAACACTAGCAAGTTAAATGATGCAGACTTTCTTCTCTGCTGTGAAAGTAGTTTTACACTGACATCCCTTAGATGTGGGATTTACAACTGGACATTGTTTCTTGTACTTACATTATCACCTCTGATTTTCGGCTTACTCACCTCCTGTGGTGTGAATTTGGGAAGCTTAGCTTCCTTTCTTCCAGTTTTAGGTTTTGGACATAAAACCCAGGTAGTCACTGCTTGGCAGTCTCCTTAGGGACTCTGCTGGCTTTGGGGGCAGGAAATGAAGTCTGTTTACCTTAGGCATGCACTTGATTTTCCTAAGGTGCTCCTTTGCTTCTCTTTTCTAGTATGAATGGGTACATGTATCTCCATTTTCTGGACTCAAATAGAGGCCATGCATGGTGGCTCATGCCTGTAATCCCAGCTCTTTGGGAGGCCAATGCGGGAGGATCACTTAAGGTCAAGAGTTCGTGACCAGCCTGGCCAACATGGCGAAACCCTATCTCTACTAAAAAAATTGAAAAACTAGCTGATTGTGGTGATGTGTGCCTGTAATCTCAGCTACCTGGGAGGCTGAAGCAGGAGAATGGCTTGAACCTGGAAGGCAGAGGTTGCAGTGAACGGACATTGTGCCACTACACTCCAGCCTGGGCAACAAAGCAAGACTGTCTCAAAAAACAAACAAACAAACAAACAAAAAACCAAAGAGTTCTGAAGCTATTCTTCACTTGAGAAGCATCACTGAGAATGCGTCGTATGCCAGAACACCTCTCTCTTGGATCATTGCAAGAGAGTTAGGAAGGAATGAGAATGAGTCTGGCAGGAAGGATGCATTTTTAAAGATGAGGGCAAAACAGAAAATTACTCTGGTTTGAATGTGTCATTTCTCTTTCTCATAATTTTTTGTTTCACTTTCAGTGCTGGAGACCAAGAGGTCTCTTGATGTAGGGTTGTGGCCCCATACACCTTCTATTTCTGCTCGGGGAGTGGTCCTTAAATGTGTCTTTCCTGGGCCTTCGGACAGTCCTCACTCTTTCCTTTGGTTTTTATTAACAAAAGGTGATTGTTTTCTTAGCTCTTTGGGGTGACTCCTTCTCATCAGGTGTCACCATTTCTGATTTTTTTCCGTCTCCTTTCCTCAGCATCTAACTAGGCAGTGCTTTGGTGTTTGTCAGATATAATGCTCTTCAGGTAATGTCTTTCTTTAATTACTTTTCTCTTCTTTTTTTTTTTTTTTTTTAATTTCCCTGAAACAGACACACACACTGTTGCCTTGAACAATTGCTTCCTACCTCCCTCTCTCTGGGAACTGGATTAATTTTTTTGTCATTGCTTAATGGAAATGTTGACATTTCAATTTCTGCTGCATGTTCTACGCAAAATTTAACTGGACAAGATAGGGAGAGAAGCTGGGGGAAAGTTCGTCATATGACATAAAAGCTTTTTTTTTTTTTTTCCGTAATGGTTTGGAGTGTGCCTTCCTTAAAAAGGGGGAAGCAGCTACTATGGCAACGGGTTCTATTTTCCCGAGGGGCTGTGGTGGCGCTGGTAGAACTGGAGTCTGGAGAACATGAAACAATAGCCAGGAGCCCCAGGAGCCTGCAGCATGTTTTTTTTGTAGTAATTACTAGCCTTTTTCATGATTCAAAACTATGTGTTAAGTGGGACTGGGTAGGTTGGCAGTGGTTTTGTTTCTGAGTGATATAGACAGCAGGACCGTGAGTAAGGGACCTTCTCTACATCTCACAGAGAACCCGTACAGTGCGCGCCTGGCTAGGGAGACTGCTCTGCTCCAGCCCAGATATCCCTCCCTCTTCTCTTCACTTCCTGCCTTCCAGGCCTGGGGCTCCCTCCTGATAAACTTCAGTCTGTTCCATTAGCAAGTACCAGAGTGTGAGTCTCCCCTGGCAGGTCTTCCTAGAAATGCCACCTCCATTTCTTTCAGAGGTTTCCCTTCATTAAAGACCTCAGTGTCAGCCCCAAACATGCAGAAAAGGGGTGCTTGTTTGACTCTCCTAGAACAAGTTCTTATCAGAGGCAATCTTTTTCCTCCCCTAACTCAGAATGCTGATCCTAATAAAGCTTGAGCAACAGTGCTTGGTTCTGCTAATCACTGACTTCCCTGCTGGACCCATGCCGGTCACACAATTAAAAGTTGGCGTTTGGGACTTTGTGGCCTGGTTACACCCCTGTGCCTGTTGCGTCGCCCATCCGGGCTCTAGGGAGACAGAGACTCTTTCATTTCACAGCTCATGAAATACCAGAGCAGAAAGCTTGCTTTCTTACCAAGGCATTCTTCACTAATAACGTTCTCTGCATATACTCCAATCCTGCCTCTTTGAAACTTCTGTTTAAATTAGTTCTCCTCCTCCTTCTCCTTATCATTGTGCTTTGTACAGCCCTTGATAATTTTCAGTACTTTTTTCACCTCCCTTGCTTGTTTTGTGCTTACAACATCCCAATGCCTTTATGAAATAGACCAGGGAAGAGGCAGCACAATCCGTTTTTGGTCTCTGTGGCAGCCACAAACGTTTATATAATGCCTCCCAAGTGCCATGGTGGAGTCTGGTAGAGTCTGCCCAGCTTCACAGGGGGGATCTGACATCTCCCAACTATTTCTCTTCCCCATGAAAATTTGTGAAAGATATATGGATTATAAACACAAGGATACCTTAATAGGTGTAGAGCTTTATTTAATTTTTAAAATGTAGAACTAAGGTGCCATCCTTGCCTGGTATGTTGTCTTCTTTACCTGTTCTTTTGATTTGCTTTGCTGCAGACTAATTGTGCCTGGGACCTTAAAAGTCACTGGATCAGTAGACATGGGAAAAAGTTCAATATCATTACTCTTCAAAGAAATGAAACTTTTAAAAGTCAGGAAACAACAGATGCTGGAGAGGATATGGAGAAATAGGAACGATATTACACTGTTGGTGGGAGTGTAAATTAGTTCAACCATTGTGGAAGACAGTGTGGCAATTCTTTAAGGATCTAGAGCTAGAAATACCATTTGACCCAGCAATCCCATTACTGGGTATATACCCAAAGGATTATAAATCATTCTACTATAAAGACACATGCACACGTATGTTTATTGCAGCACTGTTCACAATAACAAAGACTTGGAACCAACCCAAATGCCCATGAAGGTTAGACTGGATAAAAAAAATGTGGCACATATACACCATGGAATACTATGAAGCCTTAAAAAAGAATAAGTTCATGTCCTTTGCAGGGACATGGATGAAGCTGGAAACCATCATTCTCAGCAAACTAACACAGTAACAGAAATCCAAACACTGCACGTTCTCACTCATAAGTGGGAGTTGAACAGTGAGAACATATGGGCACGAAGAGGGGCACAGCATACACCGGGGCCTAACGGTGGGTAGGGGGGAAGAGGAGGGATAACATTAGGAGAAATACCTATTGTAGATGACAGGTTGATGGGTGCAGCAAACCACCATGGTACATGTATACCTGTGTAACCAGCACATTCTGCACATGTATCCCAGAACTTAAAGGATAAAACATATATATATTATATATATATATACACACAGTGGAATATTATTCAACCTTAGAAAAGGAGATCCTGCTATTTGTTACAACACGGATAGACCTAGAGAAAAAAAAAAGAGAAATGAAACTTAAGATAAAAGCTTTCAAAATAGCAATACCTTATTTTGGTGCTAGTGAAAGCACCAAAAGAAAAAATAAAGGTCCTAGGGAAATGGGCATATTAAAATTTTCTAGGTGGGAATGTAAGTTGACATAGATCTCATGGGTGACAGTTTGGTAATATCTATTAAAAATATTTATGCTGGCTAGGCACAGTGGCTTACGCTTGTAATCCCAGCACTTTGAGAAGCCAAAGTAGGTGGATCATTTGAGGTCAGGAGTTCAAGACCAGCCTGACCAACATGGTGAAACCCCATCTCTACGAAAAATACAAACATTACCCTGCAGGTAGTGGCACGTGCCTGTAATCCCAGCTACTTGGGAGGCAGAGGCAGGAGAATCGCTTGAGCCTGGGAGGCTGAGGTTGTGGTGAGCCGAGATCGCACCACTGCACTCCAGTCTGGGCAAGAGGGTGAGAACCTGTCTCAAAAAAACAAAACAAAACAAAACAAAAAAAGTATGCCCTTTCATCCAGAAATTCTATTTCTATGAATTTATTCTAGGGAAAGAAAGATATATGCACATATTTGTGTACATATTCACTGCAATATTAGTGGAAACAATCAAATATTGGAAACAATCTGACTGTCCAATAATGGGAGATTTCTAAATTATGGAATACCCATACAGTGAAACACTGTGCCACCGTAACAATGTTGAGTGAGACAATGAATGGTACTTGAAAAGTTCATAGTAATGCAGTAAAAAACAAGTTATAAAACTAGGTGTCTGCAATATGATTCCAACTTGATTTGAAATATGAGTGTGTGTGTGTCTGAAAAGAACGTGGAATGTAACATGTATACCTTAAAACATTGAATAACATTTAGTTATTTCTGGATGGTAGAATCACTGGTGATTTTTATTTTCTTTGTGCTTTTTATCAATTATTCTGCAGTAAATACTTTCACTTATCAGAAAATAAAAGAGAAGACATGTATCTTTTTTCCCCCTAACGATAGCACTGAAAGAAAGAGTAAAGGGTAAGCTATTTAAAAATAGGCCTAATCGGCTGGACATGGTGGCTCATGCCTATAATCTCAGAACTTTGGGAGGCCAAGGTGGGCGGATCACCTGAGATCGGGAGTTTGAGACCAGCTTGACCAACATGGAGAAACCCTGTCTCTACTAAAAATACAAAAAATTAGCTAGGCGTGGTGGCGCATGCCTGTAATCCCAGCTACTCAGGAGGCTGAGGCAGGAGAATCGCTTGAACCCGGGAGGTGGAGGTTGTGTGAGCCAAGATTGCGCCATTGTACTCCAGCCTGGGCAACAAGAGCAAAACTCCATCTCATAAATAAATAAATAAATAAATAAATAAATAAATAAAAATAAAAATAGGCCTAACCTAAAGACCAAACTGACATTAGCTAATGTCATTACATGATTCTGTCTTAACGAAGATAGAAGCATTTTATTGCGTAAGTTTTCTTCTGTGTGTGGGAATCATATGTGGGTGTATATATGTTTAAGGGGTATGCATCTGGGTAGACGTTTGTGTGTGGACATGTGTGTACAGGTACATAAGTACATGTATCATAACCTTGGTACAAGTCTCATAGCCTTGCAGCACTGTGTTCCTGGTGGGAATGGCATCTGTCTGCATGTCTGAAAATGCCACGTGTGCATTCTGCTGATCACCAAGGTTCATGGCTGTAGGCATCCTCTCTTCAATGCGTCAGAAGTCTGAAGAACATGTAGCTGCACTGGGGCGTTATGGGAAAGTAACGTGTAGGATTTATTAACTCATTTCTTGAAGCCACTCACTGTTTGTTTTTAAGTACCAATTTTTATTTTCCATTGCCAAATAGAGAAGAGACTTTTTTTGGTGAGTACAAGTATGGGTGATTTTGTTTTTTTTGTCATTTTTATAGTGAACTATCTGAATCCTGACTTCGCAGAGTAGCAGGACTCCCTGAACTGTGTTTCTTCCTCTCCCCACAAGTTTACCAAGCCCAAAGGGTCTTTTTAAAGGGTGACTTTTTCTTTTGTTGTTTGTTTTGTTTCCCACCCTTACTTAATGATTACTTAGCTCTTTATATAATCCAGCTAAATGCTGGTACATAGCAACAGGATTGTGGTGTGGCTTTCTCCTTGATGTAAATTTCTGGAAGATGGCCTTCTGTATGGGAGACTGAGCACTGGGATCTATTAGCGACATGTTTTTGGGAGGAGCTGCTTCCTAAATGGGTTGAGGCTGCAAAGATGGGCAGGAGGAGCAGCCAGAAGCCACAGGGTGTTTGCATCATTGTGCGGGTAACCACATGGTGGCAATGATTGCAGGGCTTCCAGTTGTACTCAGCAGCTGTTGACACAGACTTCAGAATTCCCATGGAAAAGGAAGTGAACTCCTTTGGAATACAATGCATTGGGCTTTTTTTTTTTTGAGGTGGAGTCTCAATCTGTCACCCAAGCTGGAGTGCAGTGGTGCAACGTCGGCTCATAGCAACCTCCGCCTCCCGGGTTCAAGCGATTCTCCTGCCTCAGCCTCCTGAGTAGCTGGGACTACAGGCGCGCGCCACCAGGCCCGGCTAATTTTTGTACTTTTAGTAGAGACAGGGTTTCTCCATGTTGGTCAGGCTGCTCTTGAACTCCTGACCTCAGGTGATCCACCCACTGCGGCCTCCCAAAGTGCTGGGATTACAGGCATGAGCCACCGCACCCAGCCTGGGCTTCATTATAAAGAGGTCTCAGGCAGGCATCGCTGATGCTTATGGTTGAAGATACAACTTATTATTGCCTAGGTGTTTGAGGGTGTGATTTGTCATCTGCCTCTAGGCTGTAGACTTCTGGACTGCACCGTTTGATTAATGGGCTCAGCTCACAGGTCTCTTCCCTAGAGAGGCCTTCCTGGCCTACCTAAGTTGGTTCTCTTCACCAGGTTTCGTCATATACCTCTGTTTGATTTCTTCATGGCACTTCTGTAATCTGACATTTTTACTGATGTATCTGTGTGTTATCTGCCGTTGGTATGAAAGCAGGGATCTTGTCAGTCTGGTTCACTTCTTTATCCCAGTGCCCAGAAGGGTGCATGGCATCTCATAGGTGTTCAGTCGGTATTGGGTATGAGCATACTTGGTGTGTTTAGGAACAGACAGAAGGCCAGGGTAGTTAGAGCTCTGTGAGTAAGAGCATGGTGGTATGACATGAGGTTGGAGGGGTCGGTAGGCAGGGGCTGGATCGTATAGGCCACGATGAGGTGTTTGGATTTGCTCAAGGATCTGGTATTCATTAAGTGGTTTCATCTCTGTAGATTTATATACTCTCCAGATTGGTCTGCTAAAGTCAGTTACTGATGGCTTTTCTGCTGGGAATTGTGCATCATTGTGTCCTTGAAGTGCCACTGTAGCCTACACTGTATTTCTCCTCCCTATCTCAGCTGCCATCAGCTTGGCCTTCTTCACCCACCTTTTCTGTTTAGCCAAGCAAAGCAAGATGACAGCAACTAAGATGTCAGGCTGTGATGCCTGCACAATAGAAAGCATTTTAGAACTTTGTCATTAAACACTTTGACTTCCCCTTTGAAAAATATCTGTTTAGGTTTGGGCTTTGTGAGTGACTCTTGCTGAGAGTGTGAATGTTGGGTGGATCAGGGACCCAGATCTCGACTTCACTCTGAATCGTTTGGTGTCTTTGTTACCAGACACGATCTACTCTTCTCTGCCTAATGATAGTTGGTTTGCTCACCTTGGATCTCTGGTTTCTGTTGTCAACCCTGTATTTTAAAATTTGCTTTCATGGTAGCAGAATTCAATGAGTTTCCAGCTTTGTGCCACCTTTGAGGAGGATAAATCAGCTTTTGCTTTACATGTGTTGAAGTAAGAACTTTATTGGCTTCATTCCCTGACAAATCTATTTTTGTGATTAAGGCAATAAATATAACAGAAGGGTTTGTGTGTTCACTCTAATCCTCACATGTACCAATATATATAAACATTGTTATTTTGTATGGATGAATAAATAAGAGGAACTGTTGTATCCCTTAGGCTTGAACTTACATTGAAATTTTGGGAGGTGATGATTTAGTGCAGCAAGGAGCTAGGAGGTGTTGCCACAGAGTTTCAGGAGGAGAGGGATATAAAGGTGTAATCAATTCAGATTGTTTCTAACTTTTATGGATTGTGAAGATTTGTATTCCTTTTTTTAGTGGATTCCATTCATCAACGTTAGACATGTAAACATATGGAATGTTGATGTACTATACCAGTAATCTTCATGAATGTTAGAGATCTAGGATGTTTTTCACCTTTTACCCTATGAATTGACCTCCAGAACTTTTCCATGGGGTCTCAGCTCTTGTACATGAAGAGCATAAACTTTTTTGGACACCATACATTACTGTTTTTTTCTCTCTTCTAATCAAATATCCAAACATAATCTAAAAGTACCATGACAGGACATGTAGGTTTGTCAATTCCAGTCACTTTGGTAGATTGGCCCTTGAAATAAAGCTAATGTTTTCAACTTCAGCCTCCCATTTTTTTTCAGACTCATGGCGGGGAATGTAATTTTCTGTTTGCTTTTTGGGGTGAAAGTACATTCCATTTCAAAAATATGCCAGTCACATGAGTTATTTCCCTCATTTAAAAAAATCCCCACAAAAGGAGATAGTTTACCTAGGGTGCGTATTTCATGAGTGTATGCTTCTCTATCAGTCTGTCCATCTCTCTGTAACATTTCCCATGAACCCATCTGTGGATTTGGAATCTTAGTCCTTCCAGAAAGGATTATCGTCATGTCCATAGAAGCTGCAATGAGATTTACGTCTCTTGGGAAGTGACAAGCTCCCAGCGCTGGGTCCCAGAGCCACTGTTCCTGTTGGAGCTAAGCCACATGGCTAAGGGCCAGTCCCTTAACCTTTGATTTAGCTCCTTTTGTCCCTGTCCTTTCATCTGTAAAATGGTGCTAGTAATGTGGATCTAGTTTCAGAAGACTGCTGTTTATTTTAACTAATTAAAGATTGTTACATTGGTGAAATTCAATGGACTCTACAAATGTTAATATTGGTGCTGATCATGGGTGGCTATTAGCTGGGTAGCAGGTAACTCACACCTAGAAGCTCTTACCTGCTCTAGGCCCCAGTTCAGGTTTGGCTAAGATTCTGTTCTTCCACCGGGCTTCCCAGTAGAGGTCTCCAGCACAATGACCAAGAGGAAAATGGGGAACAACTGCAGAAACCTATAAGGTTAACACAGATATGTAGGCGCAAAGGCACAGGGCCTGACACATTTTAATTAAATATGAACAGTACTGTAATCTGGTTTGTATATGTCTTGAATTCTCTTACTGGGTTTTATGCTAGCTTGTAAAGTTCTTATCTCTTTTTGGTTTTTGTTTTTATTTTTATTTTTAGACAACATCTTGCTCTCACGCAGGCTGGAGTGCAGTGGTGCGATCTCGGCTCACTGCAACCTCCATCTCCTGGGTTCTAGCCATTCTTATGCCTCAGCTTCCCGAGTAGCTGGGACTACAGGCGCACCACATTTTGTGTTTTTAGTAGAGATGGGGTTTTGCCATGTTGGCCAGGCTGGTCTCAAACTCCTGGCCTCAAATGATCTGCCCACCTGAGCCTCCCAAAATGCTGGGATTATAGATGCAAGCCGCCACACCCAGCCATATCTCTGTCTCTTTGAATGTTAAGCAACCTATGGAATTTCAGCATTTAGGTCTTAGTTGAGACCTTTCTGAGTCTACAGAGAGGATGACTAATACTGTTACCCCTCTGATCAGAATTTTCTAATTGCTTTTCATCTCACTCAGTGAAGAACAAAGCTTTTACAGTGGCCTGCAAAGTTTTCCAGGATTTGCCACCTTCAAGTCCGTTATGTCTCTGACTTTTCCTAATACTTGCCCCGTTGCTCTCTGGGCTCCAGGTACACTGGCATTACCAGCATGCCACAAAGGTACTTACCCTGAGGTGTTTGTACCTGCTGTTTCCTCTGCCTGTAGCTCCATTCCCAGATGTCCTCATAGCTTGTCAAGACATGCCTTCTCCATGAGATGTCCTTGACCACCAGTCTAAAGCTACAAACATTTCCTCTATACTCCCCATCCCTTTCATGCTGGCTGTTTCACCATAGCACCATATATTTTGTTTGCTTATCGCCTGTCCCATTCCAAAAGAATGTAAGCTTCTCTAAGGCAGGAAACTGGAGGAGTCTGTCTTGTTCACCAGTATATCTCCAGCACTTAAAGCAGTCCCTGGCACACAATGGGTGCTAAAAAATAGTTGGTAATTGAAAAATATATGTTGCAGTTTTGGCCTTTGTGCTGGGTCACCTTGCACTTTCTTCGTTGGGTAGAAAGTCCCAAAGCATTGTCTCCATGGCTTGCTTGACTTTGGGACAATGTTAGCTTAAAGGTGGTAGGTTGTGTAGTTGAAGGAAATGTCACTAACAACAGGAACCGGCATTTGCAGCACTTGGTAACACCAGACTGGCATACACATGTGCAACTTTTAAACCTCCTCTATTTACCCTCTGGCATCTTTTTCTAGATGTGAGAACTAATCAATAAATCAATGATAATGAATGTGAAAGCATTTTATGAACTATAAAATGCTTTGCAAATGTTAATTACATTGGACTTTAGAATGAATTGTTATGTAATTTAAAATAGTTAAGTAATTTTCCAGGAAGAAAGGCTTTCTGAGTCAGCTTCTCTGCATGTCTTTTTATATGTGAATGCTGCTCTTCCCCATCTGCGCCCTGTGGACTGGGACCAAGAATACAGCTACTAGCTGAAGCCTAAACTGTCCAGGATGAGATAGGTGAAAGCTAATCAGTTAACCCCTGGATCTAAGGAATGTGTTTTCCCTGTGCGTAAGACTTCCAAATCCCAGGTAGCTGAGACAATGTAGGGCAAATAAAATGCAGATTGGCCTGTTTAATCTCTAAATGACTAATTTTGGAAAACTGGGCAGCTTACAGCAAAAGTATCATTCTTCTTGGGTT
Organism: Pongo abelii; assembly: GCF_028885655.2. Classification (NCBI taxonomy): domain Eukaryota; kingdom Metazoa; phylum Chordata; class Mammalia; order Primates; family Hominidae; genus Pongo; species Pongo abelii. Next base: position 151,479,900 of record NC_071989.2, read on the forward strand.
CTAGTAATTCCCATGACCCAGATTAGCTTTATTTACCAATAGAAAAGCTTAGAGATTTTATACTGTTGTTGGACATAGATGACCCTAATATTCTTGTTTGCTTTCAACTTATCCTTGTAAAAATAATCAGGTTCTTCTTTGACCCATGATCTCCCTAAGGTTAGGCCATGTAGAAAAGAAGAGAAGCAAATGAGATAAAATAACAGGATATGTATTGTATCTCTCTTTCTCTCCGTCTGTCTGTCTCTCTCTCTCTGCCTCATACTAGAGCATTTAAGAGCAGTAGCTTTGAAATCAGACTGCAGACTTTTTGGTCTCAAATTCTAGATATGTGACCTTAGACAGATTTCTGAATTTGTCTGAGCTCCAGCCTCTCTATTTGGGATATTAATGGAATTTCCCTCCTAGGGTTACTTTAAAGATCACATGAGATAATTGAGGGAGTGGTTATCCCTGGCTCACAGTAAGTTCTCAGCTCATGTTAGTTGCTGTTACTGTTGATGAAAATCCTAGTAATAATCAAAGACAGGCAGGAAATAAAGGAATTTCAGAAATGGATAAAGAAAAGGAGAGATAGGAGACACTGTCTTAGAGAGCTATTAAATGTACTGAAAGGATCCTGGTATAGTAGTGTGAGCTCATGCTGTATTATACAATGCATATTAGGTAATGCATGTAATAATTATTAGACCTTGTAAATATTTTTTTGGCTGTTATACCTTCCAGATTGGCCAGGGAGAGACGCCTAGTGCATTATATGCTATCTGTGTCAGAATGAGCTGCTGTGGCCAACCACGCCCCCCATCGCCCCCAGCTTGGCAAAGGCTCTAAGACAGCAGTAGGTGACATGTTTAACCCAGGTACCTAGTGCAGCTCAGCCTTGACACACTTAGAAGAAGGTGGCCTCCCAAAGCATCCACGTGCTCCTTTATTTTCCATTCAACACATGATATGCAAACTGCTAGGCACTGGCGTGTGGCAGTGAAGGAGGCTGATGACATACCTCTCCTCTTGGAGCTCTGCTAAGTAGGGGAGACAGAAAATGTCACTTCCATGAATGGTGATATATTTATAATTCAATAAGTACCAAGAAAGAGAATTGAAGAATTAGAATTATAGTAAGGGACCTGACCTAGCGTGAGGTGTCCAGAAAGACCACTTTGAGGAAGAGTGGCAAGGAGGACAGAGCCAAGTCAAGAGGGAGAGGGGCTACAGAGTGGCCCAGGAATGGGGATCAGCATTAGGAAGGAAGAAACTAAGGCCCAAAGAGAATTTTAGCTCAGAGTTGGGAGAGTACAGGGACTGGGTAGAGGAGGGCCTTGAGAGATCAGCTGGATCCTGTAGGTCCTTTGCCAAGGGTTTTCTTTAAGAAAATATATTTTTGTTGTTATTGTAAAATACATATAATGTAAACTTTACTACATTGACTATTTTTAAGTGTACAGTTCAGTGGTGGTGTACAGTCACCAACACCATCCATCTCCATAACTAATCTTCTAAAACTGAAACTCTGTATCCATTAAACAAAAGCTCCCGATTCCCCTTTCATCCAGCCCCTGGCAACCACCATTCTACTTTTCAACTCTGTGAATTTGACTACTCTAAGTACCTCATATCAGTAGAATCATACAACATTTGTCTGTCTGTGACTGGCTTATGTCACCTAACACAGTATCCCCAAGATTCATCCATGTCATAGTATATGCTAGAATTCCCTTCCCCTTTAAGGCTGAATAATATTCTATTGTTTGTATGTAACACATTTTGCTTATCCGTTCATCCATCAGTAGACATTTGGGTTGCTTCTGCATTTTAACTATTGTGAATAATACTACAATAAAAATGGGTGTACAAATACTTCTTTGAGACCCCATTTTCAATTATTTTACACATATACCCAGAAGTGAAATTGCTGGATCATATGGTAATTCTGAGTCTAATTTTTTGAGGAGCTACCATACTGGATGCTAAAGAGTTTCAACTTGAAATTTAGAACAGTGAGAAGCCTTTGGTAGATTTTAAATAGGGAATGGAGTTGAATTAGAGAAGACGAGTGGAAATAGAGCTAGTTACACCCTCAGATTTTAGAATACCTCTGCATTAGATTGCAAGCTATATGAAAAGAGGTATCTTGTCTTTTTTTTAAATTCCGCCAAATCCTTTTTCCTTTTCTCTCAACAATTTTCAGTACCAGGTGGGCCTCTGTTAGTGGAGGTTAAACTGGACCTAAGTAATACTGAGCAGTACTTAACATCTCAGCAGCCTTCTTTACCCATCTGATATGTAGCTATGTGTTTCCCCAGAAGCAGAGAACAGTTTGCTAGTTATTCACAGAGCTTTGACATCCTTGAATGAAAGCAGTACAGCCTGGATGAATACATATATGGCCATAATTATCTCCTTTTTGGACTACAGAACCCATTTTGGCTATTTTTCCCTCCTTTTTTTTATTTCTCCTTCTCTCTCAATCTTACAGGGCTCACTCTTTCATTATTAGGAACTGGCTCTGACTGTGCCAGCCAGCTATAAATGGAATGCCATCATATTTGAGGGTAGTTCATCATTTTCATAATTTTGTCAAGTGTGCAGCCATTTTCCGCTGCAAGAAAGAGGAAGAAACAGTGTTTAGTCCAGTATCACTCCCACAGGCATAAATGCTCTCTTTCTCTCTTTTGTTTTTACTTCTTCCAATTTAGTGATTTGTGAAGTGAATGAGGGAGAGGCCCTCTTTTTCCTATTGTAACCACTGATTTTTCCCCTACGGTGACTTCATTTTGGGTTGAATTTTCTGAGGAAGAAGAATGCCTTTTTAGCGTAGGTTGGACTTGGCCCTGGTGGTGTGGGAGCAGGAGAGAGCTGGGGTTGGGAGTATGGACTCTGCAGACTTCATTCCCCTCCTGGCTTTGCCCGTCATTAGCTGTGTAACCTTGAGCCAATTACTTACCTTCTCAGTGCTTCTCTTTCCTCATTTGTAAAGTGGTAGTGATAGTGGTACCTGCCTGCCTCAAAGGTTCTCCCATTAGGAGACACTGTGTAGAAGTACCCACCATAAGCACTCAATTAATTATTCCAAGCTTCCTGTCTGGCTTCTCACTAGATAACCATTTCCAGGAAGATGTTAAATGTGGTTGGTGAGCCAGGTCTCAGTCAGTACACAGAACGTTGTATCTGACACCCTCATTCTGGTGCCACCATTGGGGCAGTCCAGCAAGCTGTGTTCATGGCCCTGACGGGTGTTCTCCACAGAGGCCTCATCAGCACTGTTTGGAGCAGTCCTGCCTCACCGAGTCCAGGTAGTATCCAGGCAACACAGAGTCTGACTTGGTAGAAAACACGCAGTGAGTGGCAGTGAGGATTCCCCCCGTCATCCTGTGTTATATACTAAGGATGGATTTGAGGCTGGTGAAAAGAACCAAATTGACAGTCCTGGAAACTAAACTTGTCTGGTTAGCCACAAAAAAGTGTTGTTCCAGCAGCTTCATTTCCAGCTAATCCTCTTCAGCCTAGAGCTTGGAGCTTCCCTGAGAGGGTAGTAGAGAGAAGGGTGATATTGACTGCAGCTTAGGTACCCGCCCACGTACCTATAATACTTTCAGAATTGGTCATCTCAGGCCTACCCTAGCACCTGCCTGTGTTCTGCAGAAGATGCATTCCAAGGTCGTGATCCAGCCCCTAGTCCTAACGTATTTGTGAACAGGGAAGCAGCTGGTGTAGAAATGTCCCATGGGATTGACCGTGACGTATCTCTTAGAGGAAAAAGCTTGGTATGGCCTCCAATGGTCAGTGGAGTGCTCAGAACTGTTCTTTGTAGGGTGGTGGGCTTTGAACGGTGGGGGAGAACTTGCTGGGCAGGCTAGGGGCATGATGTTGTTGGTGTCATGAAGGCAGAGTGAGTTTGGTGGCTTTGCTTTGGCTCCATGTGAGGCTCTCAGCCTGTTGTGCCGGAAATGCTTATAGGGAAGTGATAGAAAATAAGTACTATAGCCAGGTATAGTGGCTCATGCCTGTTATCCCAGCATTTTGGGAGGCTGAGGCAGGTGGATCACCTGAGGTCAGGAGTTCGAGACCAGCCTGGCCAATATGATGAAACCCCGTCTCTGCTAAAAATACAAGAGTTAGCCAGGCGTGGTGGTACGCACCTGTAATCCCAGCTACTCCAGAGGCTGAGGTAGGAGAATTGCTTGAACCCGGGAGGTGGAGGTTGCAGTGAGCCGAGATCACGCCATTGCGCTCCAGCCTGCGCAACAAGAGTGAAACTTAATCTCAAACAAAAAAAAAAAAAAAAAAAAAAACACGAAAGAAAGAAAAGAAGTACTATTATGATTTGAGGTTTTCTATAGATTCAAAGTATTTCATAATTTTTTTTTTTTTACACAAAAGAATGAAAAGAGGAGAAATACAAATAGGTAGGGTACAGAAGTCTTTGAAACATAAGTGGAGAAGATGCGACCTCTTGCCTCAAGCAGAAGCAGGCCACTAAGGGTTCCTGGGCAGGATACCAAGCGAAACTACCAACTAACAACGTGGCTTTAACTTGGCACTTGCTGCTACTACTACCACTTTCATCAGCACTACCTCGACAGCCACCATGACAAGAGCAGATGTCATTTATTAAGCTATTATTTCATGCTAAGGGATTTACTTGCAGAATCATACTTAATCAGCCTTTCAAATTTACAAGCTGCAAGCTACATATTATTGCTCCCATTTTATATGTGAGGAAACAGGTTTAGAGAGGCCAGGTGACTTGCCTGCTGCCATCCAGCTGTTAATGTGTGTCTGATTCCAACTACTGTGCTATGATCTCCCTTAGCTTTATTGTCCAAATTTGCAAATTGGAGGGAATATTTGCACTTTGTACCTCTATAGCAGTATTTCTCAAATAGTAGTTCACGGCATATAAGTGGCTCATGAAAACAATTTATCGGATAAAAATAGAATAGAATAGGATAGGATGGCAATAGGAAATATCAGAGTGTGTCATACGTACTATTCCTGAAAACTTTTGTTTCTGATATGGTGTGGGGGTGTGTGCCTGTCTGTTTATGTATGTGTGTATTGCTTGGTAAAATATACTTCCTACCTTGGGTCATTGTCAGAAAGTTTGAGCGCTACTATTATAGAGTTATTATATAGGTCAGATAAATGTAAAAAGTTGTTGTAGAGCTTTTTTAAAAAGTCTAAAATGCTCTGTAAACCTAAGTTCCTGTTTAATATTGGAAGGTGAAGCAAACAAGGAAGGGATGGTGGATAAGTGGGATGGGCTGTTGCTCTACCCATCCAACCCATGGTACATTGTGAATCTGTCACTACATTGTATCCAGTGGAGCCAGTACTCCTCTTTGACATTTTTCAACATAACACTCTAGGCCTCAAGATGAAACTTATCTGCAAACCCTACAATAAGCTTATGTATTGTTGGAATACTTTAGGACCAGTCTGGTGTTTTAAAGTACTACTTAGCACTTATAGAGCTCTGGCTCTCATTTAAGCCCTAGGAAAACAGATGTGATCCCTATGACAGCCTGGGGGTCTCTGCCTTACAAGCCCTACAAGGGTTGGCTACTGCTATTCCCATCATAATGCTCCCTCTGCCACCATGCCCACCACCATCTTTATCTAGAAGTGATTTACCTCCTTCTGCCACTCAAAGGATATCAGACCAAAACAGAGTCTCTATCTATTTCCCCTTAAAGCAAAGGTGGCAAGAGGCCCCTCTGCCAAGGCCATTTTCATGGAACATGCTCTTTCCTCATTGATTCCAGTTCATGCGGGAACTGCCTGAAACATGGGGTACCTATTCTTCCCCACCCCCAACAACTGCCCTGAAGTCATGCCCCTCAGGAGATCCACTGCTTCTCAGTGGATGCAGCCATTCTGATGATCACAGAAGAAACTGGGTCTCTCCCAAGTGAATATCACATGCAAAACTGTTTCTCTGTAGCATCCAAAGGAAGCCTATGGAATTGGCAGTTCTTTCAAAAGACACCACAGCAGAGTAGTCCACGTGGACGTAGGGATCTGAAAGGCATGTGTCAAAGACTCCTTCACTGCAGTGTGAAGTGTACAAGAAGTTTCTTTGTGTAGATTTTAAGTCAAGACTCAACATGACATTCTCAGCCGTGTGAGGAGGAACTCAGACAGCTCAATTTGACAAAACAGCGGGTTCTCTGTGTTTTATAGACCTTGCTAATGAACGAGTCCCGTGGCCTCTGCTGGACCGGCTCTGCTCTGCTCTGCCAGCCTGTTTCCTATGCATCTGTAAATTCATCCAGCTATAACGGATGGCTGGTGCCTGCAGAGGCTGAGGTCTAGGCCTTTCTGTCCGGGATACATGGAGATCTCAAGCCATTAATAATTCATTCTGGAGTAATGAACATGGCTGTACCAAGTTGTGAGCAGTAATAATCAAGTGACGGATCAATTTATTACTTCAGTGTGCCGAAATATAATGGTCATTAATAATGAAAGGTGTAACTCCTCCCACCCAAAAAAAAAGTTTCCTAAGACTTAGATCAATGTGAGTTTTAAGTTCTAAAATAACATGGGTCATTAAAAGGGAAATGAATTATGCTGGGTAACTTCAAGCTTATTTATATTCAGAGTTGCTAATCCAGAATTACTATACCTTTTTTCCAAATGCCTTTGGGCACTGGGGCCTGCAAATCAGAGTAATTATTACTCATTAATTAAGTCTAAGAAATGGAACATAGCTCAAGACTTTGAAAAGGGAGGTTGGGATAGTTGAGATACATTCCCCAAAAATCATTTGAAGTTTAATGAGTAAGTAGCTGGGTTGGGAATTGTTTTAGGCCTACTCAGAAACTCCCCTCATCTTTTAATGCCTCAGTGAAAGCTCATTGTGCACCTCCTGTGCCAAGCAGTGTGCTCAGCACTGGTGCTACCAAATAAAATACCATACTTCCTCTTCTCAGGCCTTGGTAGGGATGACAACACTGTAATAAATGCAGGAGCAGGCCAACACTTCTGCCTTCACTGGGTATAGAGGATTGGAGAAAGGTGAGAGGAAAGTACAGAAAGGAATGGGCCATTTGAGCTGAGCCTTGCATATTAACAGTTTGTCAAGCAAAGAAAGCAGCAAAAGAACATTCCAGGCAGAGGAATGATATGGACAAAGGCAGAGAGGTGTGGAAGTGGAATGAGAGTGAAAAGTGAATTAGTATGATAATTACCACATATCCCATGCATTATCACATTTAATCTGTACAACATTCACATGAAGTAGGTATGTTATTCACCCAACCTCTTCTTTTTTTTAAAGATGAGGAACCCAAAGCTTAGAAATATTGAGTCACTCTGCCCAGGGACCCAGAGCTAGGAGGTGGCACAGGAAGGCCTAGTGGTGATTTTGAGAAAGGGTATGCTGTTTTATAAGAGTTCAGTCTTTGTGTTAAAAATAGTCGGGCAGGCCAGGCACAGTGGCTCACGCCTATAATTCCAGCACTTTGGGAGGCCAAGCTGGGAGGATCACTTGAGACCAGGAGTTCAAGACCAGCCTAGGCAACATAGCAAGATTCTGTCTCTACAGAAAAATTTAAAAACTAGCCAGGTGTGGTGGCGCATGCCTGTAGTCCTAGCTACTCAGGAGGCTGAGGCAGGAAGATCTCTTGAGCCCAGGAGTGTGAGGGTGCAGTGAACTATGATCATGCCACTGCACCCCAGCCTGGATGACAGAGAAAGGCCTTGATCACACACCGGGGACTGTTGTGGGGTTGGGGGAGGGGGGAGGGATAGCATTAGGAGATATATCTAATGCTAAATGACGAGTTAATGGGTGCAGCACACCAACATGGCACATGTATACATATGTAACAAACCTGCACGTTGTGCACATGTACCCTAAAACTTAAAGTATAATAATAAAAAAAAAAGAAAGAAGAAAGAAAAACAGTGGGGCCCACTACAGGTTTACAGTCGTCATTATCAGAACAATTAAACAATAAAAGCACTGCTAAACATTCACATATGCCATGCCATTGTGTTCTCGCCAGGGGAGGTGTGAGAGCTGAGTTTTAGGTGGAACTGCTGATAGCAGGGAGGATAAAGCTGAAGTTAGAGGTTCTTGGGTCAGGAACCCTAGTTAGGAGGCTGTTACTTGAGTCAGATGTAGTGTGGAGAAGCCTGACGGGGAAAAATGATCATCATCCAAACCACGTATTTTTATATTGGTCTACAATTTGAAGGTACTTTCATAAAAAAATAGCTTGTTGATTCACTTGCACACGGGACTTTTGTGACAAGAGGGTAAGTTTAATGACTTAGCTCTTTTGGAAGGGGAAGTATAAGGACATAGAATTTCCTTGCCACACAGAGGAGCTGATGTTGAAAGTAGTGATGTTAAAAGCAGCTTGTAAATATGCATACTTGCTGATTGACTGAGGCACAGAACCGAAGTCTCTCCTCCTTGCCAGGTCAGAATTTGACCATCTGCATTAACTTTGTCAGACTGGAAATGTGATGTGATTCTGGGTAGAATGGAAAACATAAGTAAAACCAGGAGACTCAGCAAGAACTAAGAAAATGTTTATAAAATATTCTTTATGTGGACCAGAAACAGGCCACTCTCCCTGCTGCAGGTGTTGCTTAGCAATCAAAAAGCAAATCCTCTTTCTAACTGGGCTGTGCCACAGTTAAAGTTTCATAAACCTAACCATGCTCTGCCCACCTTTAGAGGAGAAAGTTAAACTCTTAGCCCTAAAAAAATTATAGAAAGGTACACATCTGCTAATAAAATTGGTTGATATGGTATTTCAATAAAGGCTCAGTTTAAAAACCAGCACTTAAGGCAGTATAATCTCTTTTCTTCCTTTAAAAAAAAAAAAAAAAAAAAAAAAAGTGTACCAGAGAAACAGTGAGAAACACTGCAGGCATTTATAGAATTGTGTAAAAAAATACTCCATATAAATAGCACTAAATGCTAGGGAGGTAGGTCTGTGCAAACTGCCTATCTCTACCCAATTTGTCTCTAGTTTCAAGTTAGTAATGAATAGCTTCCTTCTTGTAACAGGTGATTTAGGGAAGCTCTTGATATTTTCTCAACAAAACTGAATGGCATTAACTTTTAACTTATTTGTTGCCAAGTAGATGATTTATATGTTTTTATACATGGGGCCAGCAAGTGAACAATTGAGTTTTATAGCTAGGTCCTGGTGGCCTGGGTATGGAGTTCAGATACATCTTTTGAGTAGTTGTTTATTCAAAAATATGCCTGCATCTTTAGCAAATTACTCACAGGGTCAGCGACTGTTGACCCTGTGTGTTTGTTAGACTTTGAGTATAAGTGACAATATAAACACAGCCATATAGATGAATATACACTAGTGCATTTTTATTTCTGTTTATGCCACATTTCACTTAATGTGAGCCACATGTTTAATCTGATCGGCTTTTAATACTTTAAATCTAAAGTGCTGAATTTCCTTACTTGGTTTTAAATATCCAGATCTGCCCATTTTAAAAATTATGTCTATTTAGTGCTTATGTTTGCAAATGTATTAAAGCCATCAAGAGGTTTTACATTTGCCATGGAGAAAAATGCTAATCATTGCAGTTTAAGCAGCTGCCAAGTACATAAATTGTAATTAAAAGGGATTAGCAGTTACCTGGACTTGCAAAACAGGGATTCAGATGTTCAAAGGTTAGTAATTTGGCAGATAGTTGCTTTGATTGGTTGGTTGTTCTAGGCAAAATGGAAATGATAAAGCGTGTCATATCCTGAAGTAGCAAAATAGCCTGGATGCTGAAGATTTCTGAAATGTGGTAGATTTTCTGACTCCTGTGGCATCTGACGATGTCCCAGGTTCTGGCTCCTACAGATGAGGAGTCTATAGATAGGAAGATAGGAAGGATACAGGGTGGTTGGTATCTCTGTGTACACAATTTCTCTCATTGGTACCTTTTCTTTTCCCTCCTCCCAGTGTTGCTAACAACCACAAGCAGAATTTGATGACGGTGGCAAATCTTGGCGTGGTGTTTGGACCCACTTTGCTGAGGCCTCAGGAAGAAACAGTAGCAGCCATCATGGACATCAAATTTCAGAACATTGTCATTGAGATCCTAATAGAAAACCATGAAAAGGTAATATGTAATTGATCACTTGCAGTGAAGAATGTACCTGGGGGGAAGCTGCATTGGAATTGACCTTCAGAGTTGGCTCAGATTTGCATTGCTAATCGCTCTTACACTGTCGTGATGATGAAGTTGCTGGTGGTGGTAGTGCTGGTGGTGGTGATAATGTAAGGGTGGTGGTAAAGGTGTCAACTGTGGTAGTTACGATGACAACAGCGGTGGTTATGGTGGCGGCAGTGGTGGGTAAAATTGATTGAGCATTATGTGCCAGGAACTGTGTTAAATACTTTATATATATTGTTATTTTATCCTCACAACAATTCAATGAAGGAAGTACTCTTATGAACCTCATTTTGGAAACACCCTTTGCCCATTTCTTACTTGATTGTTTTCTTATGAATTTATGAGTTTTTTAAATTTTCGGGATATTAAACTTTCTTCATTTGTGTTGCAAATATTTTTACCTATAGTTTGTCTTTCAATTTTATAAATGGTGTTGTATTTTTTATACAGTTTGTGTGCGTGTGTCTTTATGGTCTGTCCTTTCTTTTGGGGAATTGGGGTTCCTAGTCTTTCTTTCGAAGGTTTTCCTCATCCCCCAATTTGAAGAATGTTAACGCAGAGCTGCCCTTATAAAACTGGGGAGGGGACATAAAGCTTCAGTCCTCTCACCCACTTCATTGCTCTTATGAGCAAATCCATATGAAGCTTCTCAGAACTTGTGCAGGGTTCCCTAAAGCACCATTTGGCAGCAACAAATCTGGAATCTAATAAAAAATGCTGTTCCTCTTAAGTAAAAACTTTGCCTAGAATGGCAAATTAATCACGCACAATAAATCCAGCATCTGACCATGCCTCACCACCTACACTGATAATGTTGTAAGCCACCACTGTCTCTTGTCTCACTTTTTACAAGAGCCTCCTTATTTGTTTCTTTCTTCTACCCTTGGCCTGTCAATTCTGATGTCAGCCACCAGAATGAGATTTTTTTAAATGTTAAGCCAGATAGTATCAGTTGTCTGCTAAGAATTATCCAGTGGCTTCCCATTTCATACATTCGCCCACATAGTCTCTGTCCTCTTACTGTTACTACCTGATCTTGTCTCCTGCATCTCTCCTATAGCGGTCTTGTTTCTGCCTTGCTGTTTCTTGGACGCCACAGGCACATTCCTACTTCAAGGCCTTCGCAGTTGTTGTTCCCAGTGGCTGGAACACTGTTCTTCCACAAAACCACATAGCATATTTCTCACTTCCTTCAAGTGTACTAAGTGAAGCCTACCTAGATCTCTCTGTTTAAAATTATAATCCCAACTTCCTGCATTCCCTTTTCCTTTTATTCCACTTAGTCTGTTTTCATGTCAAAAGACAAAATCACAACAAGTTTAGTTTAAAGATGTTAATTGACTTTTATTTGCGATTCTAGAATTGGGCAACACCTCATTCTGTAAAATAGAATGAATGTTCCAGGAGCTGAGCAGAGGGGGTTGGCTTTATAGACAGAAAAGGGCTAAAGAAGAGAACAAAAAGCAGATTAATTGTTTTGAAGTTACTTTCCTTGTAAAAGTTAAAGCAGAGGGGACTTCCTTCTGTGCTGACTAAAACTGGCCTGTTTGGGGATTTGCCTGTTATCTCTCCCCTCATTTATTGGAAGGTCAGACAAACAACTTATTTTTGGCCTGATGGCATAGAACTTCAGCAGAAGTGACTGCATTTTGATTTGGTCTCTTGAGCCTAGGGCAGGAGCTCAGTCCAAACCAATGACCTCCTATCAATTTTATTTAACACATAGGACTTCACAAATTATAGAGCATGTAATAAAATTTACTTACTGATTAGATCCATTGGCTTTCTGACCTCTCCAAGCATGTGTGCTTCAGGAAAGCAGGGACGTTGTGTTTTGTTCCTCAGTAGGCACTAGTACATTGGTTTTGGGTGAATGTGGTGGCCAGCCTCCAACATGGCTCCCAGTGATCCTGTCCACCAGTGTTAATTCCCTTGTGTAGCCTCCTCCACCTCTGAATAGAGCTAGCCTATGTGATCAATAGAATATTGCCAAAGTCATGGTATTTGACTTCTGAGAACAGAACATGTACGTTACTCTGGGAAGGTCGTCCTTCATATTCATAGGGTTTGTCGTCTTTGTGAAAGCAATTGGAATAAGCCATCTTGACTCCTTTTTCAGTGTAGCTTCAGGCCTAGCCTGGTATGAAGCAAGGAGATGCTCCCTCAGTCTTTTTTGGAAGTCTGTGGTGTTCATCTCACAGCAATTATAAGCATCCGTGGCTGTGCTCTGGCCTCTGGCTTTCTGGAGATAACACTTTGTATAAACTCCCTGCCAATAGAACTTAATGTTAGCCATCAAATCCAGAGCAATTTTATGTCCTCAGAAGGATGTTGTCAGAGTCTTACTCTTTAAAATCCACAATGTTGGCCAGGCATGGTGGTTCACACCCGTAATCCCAGTGTTTTGGGAGGTTAAGGTGGGAGGATCATTTGAAGCCAAGAGTTTGAGACCAGCCTGGGCAAAATAGCAAGACCCCCATCTCTACAAAAAATAAAAATGAAAAATCAGCTGGATGTGGTGGCACATGCCTATAGCCCTAGCTATGGGAGGCTGAGGTGGGAGGATCACTTAAGCCCAGGAGTTCAAGGTTACAGTGAGCTATGATTGCATCACTGCACTCCAACCTGGGTGACAGTGAGATCCTGCATCTAAAATAAATAAATAAAATGTTTTAGAACATAAAAATTCATAGTATTTAATGTGTTAGTTAATATTTACCAACCATTTCCTTAGACTTGGCTTTAATTTTCTATGATGGAAACACACACACACACACACACACATACACACACACAAACACACAATGTCTAGGGGTGACTATTCTTCTGTCTAGTCTTAGTGTCAAAAGTTAGACAAAATCGTGAAACCCCACTTGAAGAAATGCTTTCCAGCAGCACCTTTTCATGTGAAACAAGTTTGCTTGAAACAAGCACTGCTACAGGGCTGAAGTATATATCCCCCATAGCGACTAGCACAGTATTCTCTCATGTTGTTAACATTTTATATAAGGTGTTTACTCTGTGCTTCGGAATAATCATTAGGAGGGCTCTAGGAATAAATGGAACATAGCACTGAAAAGAAGGTGTGGAAACCTAGGCATCTAGCCATTGGAGCCACTCCATTGACGGAGAGACGGAGAGAGCCATGAGATGTTTTAATTTTCTATTGCTATATAGCAAATCATCTCCAAACCTAGTGACTTAAAATAGCAATTATTTTATTACTCTCAATTCTGTGAGTCAGAAATTTGAGAAGGGCTCATGTGTGCCCCTTGTGGTATCAGCTGGGGTGGTTTGACTGGGACTGGAGGGTCCACGGTGGCCTCACTCCACACAGCTGGGACTTTGGTACTAGATATTGACCAGAATGCCTTGATCCTCTGCCACAAGACCCCCCTCTTTCCAGGTGCTGTCCCATCATTCAGGAGTCCAGCCCCAAGTTCCAAGAGGGCAAACACGGAAGCAGCAAGGGCTGTTAAGGCTTAGGCCTGGAACAAAGTATCATTTCTGTCACATTCAGTTGGCCAACGCAAGTCACAAGTCCAGCCAGATTCAAGGTGGGGGGAGCTAGATGCCACCTCTGGGTGGAAGGAGCAGTGTGTGCACACAGGCATGGGAGGATTGTTGACTGTTATCTCTGCAGGCGATCTATGGTACCCAGCAAGTTTGCATTTAGTTCCCTTTAGGAATGACTCTGCTTTCTTATCAGTGGCTTGTGCTGAGCACGGGTAGCAACCCAGCGTTTTTATGGAGAGTGCTTTTCTGCCTCCTCTCTGCATTGCCATTTTTTATTCAACCAGGAGCCTCAGGCATCTGGTGGTAGTCACAATTTCAGCCCTTAAATGCCCTTTGTGAGCCTTGGTATGGAGAAGCAACTCATAAATATCTAAAATTGGAAAAACATTTTTAAGATTGGCATTAAAGAAAAAGGAAAGAGAAGTGGGTAATTCAGTTTCTTTAACCTGGTAAAACAGCTCTTTTTCAATAGAAGGTAAGAGACCTCTGTGTTCTAACTAGCTAAGGCATACAATCTTTTCTCTCTTTGCCTACCTGTCTTTCTCCTGTTTTCCAAGGGTTAACATTAGACATTCAGCAGAGGGGTTAATAGTGAACATGATCTCCTTTATTTTGTCACTCACATCCACACACCCTCAAGATAGTACCTGCAAGTCTAGAAACACCCTATCCGCCCAACCCAGAGAATCCATCTATATCTTCCTCCTGGGAGCCATAGTGATATGTTTCACACACAACTTGTGTTTGGTCAGATAGAGTGCACTAACGACCTGCTTACCCTGTCACAGTGGTCCAGAACTTCTGTCCTCCACCTCTGGGAAGGAAGCAGTGTTTGGCACAGTTCTGGGAAATAAATATCCTAGATTAGGAGGAGACAGAGAGGAAAACAGCGAGGAGATATGATATTATGTTTGGGGGCTCACGGAAATTTTTCTTTTTCCATGTTGGTAATACATACTGATTGTTTACTCAATTAAAATTAATGAATCCTTTAAATGAATACAGTCCAGAAATAATAATGATGATAGTAATAGCTAACTTTTACTTACAGCTTATTGTTTACAAGATTGTGCTAAGCAGCTTTATATCCATCATTCAATTTTCACAGCAACCCTATAAGGTTAATATGTTTAGCTCTGTTTTTGCAAATTATAAGCCTGAAGTGCAGACACTTTAAGAAGCAGCTGATTAGGAGAGGAACAGGGGTTGAACTTAGTACTACTCTCAGAACCCAAGCTATTAAAATCTACTCTAGTTAATCTCTTTTCAGTGCAGTAAACATTTTATTGAATATCTACCATTAGCCAAAGATACGTAAAATAGTTCCTTCATTTTTCAAGGCACTCCCATTTTATCAAGATAGAACTAACTATAATACAGTGTGCTAAATGACCTCCAGTAAGATGAATAAAGTGTTATGGCATCACTGAGGATAAATAATTTAATTCTACTGGCATTGGGCTCTGACAGATCAATAGAAGTTTTCTAGGCAGAAAAAGAGTAGAGATAGGAGGGACAGCCACTCAGAGAAGCAGCATTAATCAAGTTGTTTGTATTAAAATGACATGGTTGTGAAAGACTGTGGGTTATTTGTTAGCAAGTAGTGGGTGATGATGCCAGAGAGTTGGATTCAGTCCATTTGCTAAGGGTCCTGAAAACTATAGGAAAAGGTTTTGAACTGACTCCTGAAAACTGGGAGCTCTCAGAAGTTTCTAAGTGGAGGCTAAAATGATTATGTCAGTACTTTAGAAAGACATCCTTGGCAGCTGAACCAAATAGTACCTTGATTGCTGACATCAGAATCACACATTAAATAAATAACAACACAATAGAGTTAACCACACTGTTCTAAACTTGCAGCTCAGATAGTGTCACCTTTGACCTACAGGCTTTGCTTGGAGGTTAGAGAGAGATTCTTAATTTGTTTCTTTTTGCCAGACTTCCTAAGGGGAAATACTAGCTCATAGCATCATTTCCTATTAATGACTCCATACCCTGGACTCTCCTTGAATTATATGAGAACTAAAGAGTAGATTTGATGGTGTAGCTCTTTTTAGCTACAGTCAAGTTTCAGAGTTGAAAGCTCAGATGGCAAAGATTTTGGCTCTTCCCACGCTATGTTAAGGTAGCAGTCAATTATGCAAAATTACCATTTCCGTATGAACAGAATCTTTTCCCCAAACTCACACCTTATCACACTGAGTCTTAAAACATAAAGTAGGCAAAAACTTAAGGTTATGGTTAAAGCAACCAATATTTTTATGCTTCCAGCTAAGATTTTCAAACAAAATATTGAATGCTGTCATGGTCCAAGATCTCAAAGCCCAGAAATTATATTTCTTACAAGGTTTTCCCTTTACTTAGTGTTTTAAAGGCTTACTTGCTAATGACTATGACAATTTTAGATGTTTAAGAAGGACAACCGTATCAAGAAAACAAACTGCTTGCTTTTCATAGTTTTGGTTCAACATGAAATTTCAGGCTACTTAGTGTGTGTGTGTGTGTGTGTGTGTGTGTGTGTCCCCTTGCTGTTAAATTCCAACACATAGTAGTAGGATCGCACTTGTTCTGTAACAATCCATGCTGTTTCTTGTGGCTGCGGCACTCCAAACGGTTTCTGTACGTGGAGCAGGATATACGTGTGTTCATGTGTTATGTACCACAGGCTTTTGCCAGCATTGCCTCTTTTGATGCTTATTAATGTTTGACAAAATAAGTTATAATAATTCCTTCCCCAGTCCATCAGTTAGCTTTGGAAGACGTGGGAGTGTTGATCATTGAGCTGTTCTCAGAAATCCCCAAAGATCAGTGCCCCTTTTTAATGTGTTAACTTTTAACCTCAGATGTCAAGGAGAGGAGCTAGCAATCATGGATGACCCCACTTAACACCTGGACTAAGCACTAAATCCTAAGCAACCTTGCATTCCCAATAAAATGCTAGTGACTTACAATGTAGTTAGCTCAATTTGAGTTGATTTGGGCCACCAATCTGCCTTGATCTGCTTTTACCGAAATATTGGTGACATTGAAATCCATTGCACTAGTTCTGGACTTTGTGCACAAAATGTGCATTAGTTAATAAAATATAGTTGGTTTGGCAACTGACAGGTGTTTAGAAGTCGCATTTTATTTCTTTGATATTTCAAACAGTTGTTGATATGCAAAATTAATAAAAAGGTATGCCTGGATGCTTCACTACATTGAGATAGTCATTGGTACTCTTGCCTGCTCAGGGAGCTAATCTTGTCCAGTGGTCACGGCTTTTGTAATTTGTTCATCAATTTTTATTTTTCAATTTTTTGTTGATTTTCCTTCCAATGGTTCTTGCTTGTACTCTTTTTGTTCCTCTCCTTGTTAGGGTTCAGAAGCAAGCTAGATTTACTTGGGTGTTGAGCTAGAATGCTTCTGCCACAGGGCTATTTTCTTTTTTTAGTGACAAGTGCTGTGTAAGATACTCTTCATTAATGTGATAAGGTAGGTTGTGCATTTGAACACATATATTTCCCCCAATAAATCCCAGATAAACCAATAATTGTTTGAATTGTGAAGCTCCTTTAATATTACTTAAATAAAGGTAGAGATTGTTGTTGTATTTTAATCTATCCATCTTTGTCAGCAAAGAGAACAGGAAATAGAATCTTTCTGGAGATATGGAAAATCACAGCTCTCCATGGATTACCCAAGCTGTCTATATATACCCTCAGTTACTAAATGTAATTGGTTCCTTTTGAGAGATTTTTAATACAACTACCCAAACTACTTTCTAAATTGTTGATCCCTCTGCCAAAATGCTGATATCAACAGGACATAGGACTTCCAACTGTCCTTAAAAAACCTCTGCAGTTACAGCCTCCGAATTTGGCTTCTTAACAGTTACAATACATAAGCCCTGCTAAGACTTGCCTGGCTTCCACTGTGAAGGTGCTGGGTTTATGGCTTCTCCGAGCGCACCATGCAGTCCTCGGTCCCGTTGTCTGTCATGAGAAGGAGCGAGCTGTGCTCAACAGTTGTAGGTCTGCATTCCTAATGCGTCAGACAAACCAATCACACATTACTAGGGACCCTGGTGCATTTGTGTCTCGAGAAAATGCTCAGTCTCATTTCTTGTATAAACCTTTCTGTTTTGCTTTGTAATCCCCAGGCCTCTGCTGTTGATTTATTGTCTCAGAGCTACTTTGCAGTTATAGACTAGGAGCTCTTCATCATGACCTGATTTCCCTCCCATAAAAATCACAGCACATAATAAAGAGTACACCACACACATTACAGGGAGACTCCCAATCCTTTTAAATTGCAGGCGCATGTGACAGATGGGATTGAAGAAGGTCTAAAAATGTGTATGTGACATGGATAAGAACAAATTCCACAAGTGTCAATGCTCTGCAATGTCAAGATGGGCCAGAGGGGGAATATGTGAAATTTAAATTTTATAGACAGTGCAAGGGAATAAGAACAGGAAATTCTGTCATTGCTGTAAGCAGTTAAGATCAATGTTTTGCAAAGAACAGTAATTATATTTACACTTATAAATTAAATCCTCATGTCCTGACTGCAAATAATCCATTGTTGAATCTCCAGTTATTTCCCTTCTTGTGTGTCTCCTTTTTTATTGACTACAGTAATATCTTTTGAACACTGAATGTCAAACTGTATTAGGCACGTCAGTCCTCACCACAGTCCTGGGACTTTTTACAGATAAGGTCTCTGAAGGTCAGAGAGTTATATAATTTGCCCAAGGTCACAGAGCTGGTAAGTGACTAAAATCAGATCCGCCAGACTCCAAAACTTATGTCTTCCCATTTTGTCCTCTGTCTCTCAAATTAATAGTAGCTATAAAGACCACAAGTGCTTAAGACCCAGACAGTCAAGCCATCTAGGTCCCAGTCCAGCTGCACTCCTTATCTATGTGACCTTGGACAAATCAGTGAATCTCAAGGAGTCTCAGTTTTCTCATCTCAAGAGGGCAAGAATAATATTACCTCCCTTACATGGTTATTGTGAGTAAAATAATCCATGTAGATAATCCACGTAAATAACTTAGCATGATAAGTGCTCAAATTCTGTTTGTTTTTATTGTCATTTATACCACCACCATCTCATGCTTACTCTTTGCCACATACTGCACTGAGCATTTTATGTGCATTGTCTTTTCAGTAGCTCTGCAAGGCAGGTATTAGATCCTTGCTTGCACAAGGGAAACAGACTCAGAAGGGTTAATTATCTTGACTGAGATTACATAGCTAGTAGGCAGCAAGGTCAGGATTTGAACCCTACTCTGTCTAGCTCCAAAGCCTGTTTGATTTGTACCCGTATGATGATCTTAAGTTCCTTTCCTGTATTTGATATGATGATATGGCAGTGATGTCAGCGTCAGTGATGGTGAGGTCCGTGTAGCTGTAGGTGTTGCTGCCCACTGAAAGAGAAGCAGAACCAGAATCATCCCAGGTCTGTCTGACTGCAGAGGCCAAACCACCCCTGACCACTGTGACTCGCAGCTTAAGGCGAAACAGTAGCTTGGTATTTATGGATCTGCTAATTCCACTTACAGGAAGCTTGAAATTGGGGATACTTAGAAGAGTTACCCAGAGTTACATTTTTGTTTTACAATTTTATTCCCCAATAGGTTCCAGAAGGCTTACAGTCTTCCTTACTTTTATCTCTAAGACATTCCTGACTAAGTCGGAATTACTTTGTGAGTTTGGACAGTATTAACAGGGCACTTGGGGCAGAAAATAAATCTCCCCCTTTTGTGTTAATTTGGAAAGTCTCTGTGAAATGAGTAGATTGTTCCAGCCACATGGTAGAGCTCCATAAATCCATGGCTCATAGGTTATATGAGCTCCTGCTTCCGTCATTCAGCAGGGTTGTTTGCACAGTGATTCTTCTCTACAGACTGAAGAAAACTTCATTTGATTCTCTTGAAATCATCCCTTCCAAAATGAAATAGGATTGGAATAACCAACAAAGTTGTGAATAATTCAGATTCTCATTAGAATCCCAACTCGAGCCTTTAGCATAGAGGCAAGCCCGTGGCCAGACAGTCAGCAGGCTTTAAACAATTTGCATGTGTTCAAGTGTCAGAGTTAAATAAACAACAGTCACTTGGGGAATGATTTTCCAGAGTCATTAATGAAAGTTTGTGTCGTCTGCTCTGACTTGATCTAATTTGCAAAGGCACCCTATACCTTGGAAGAACGTGTAATAGTAATTATGATAATCACATGTCTGGCACTGGACAATTTTGCAGTGTGCTTCCTTGCACATTATCTCATTTGATCCTGAGAATAGCCCTATCAGTGGTCTTCAGGAGCCTGGGCCTGGCTCACAATGAGTCCCAGGGAACTGACCCTTGGGACTATGGCTCTTGCCCATGGCAAAAATCTCCTTGCAGAGCTGATTCTCTTATGCTTGAATAACTTAATTATTTTAGAGGAAACAGCTGATGAGCAGAGTGAACTTCTCCCTCGTTTGTTACCATGTCTCTTCCTGCTCTGCTGTATATAAATATTGTCTTGGAAGCAATTTTTCACGCATCTGTCTAAAGCCATGATCCTTCCTCACAAGTTACTCTTCTTTGTTTCTCCAGCATTTACTACAGTTCTCAGGAAATAGTAAAAGCTCCCTTTTTTGTTGACAGTTGAAATTGAAGTCCATGTTATTTTTGCTCCCATTGTAATTGGGTGAGGATCTCATTTTCAGTAACTCATTAGAAAAAAAAGAGACAAACTTTGGAGGCCAGGGGCAAAGCAGGATGAGAGGGAAAATAATGAGAACCAGGCCTATCGCTAACTCTGAGTTCATTTTCAAATGCTGTTAGCTAGGGATTGCTGAAGGTGCTGTAACTGAGGCCAGAGGCAGAAAGGTACTAGAAGACACTGTTAGGTTGAAACGCATCCTTTTATGTTTGGGACACCAGCTTTTGTAGTGAAGATTGCCTGGAGATTAGCCGAATGAATGGCTGCTGCAGCCCTGGGACTTCACTCCTGGTCACTCTCCTGCTTAGCTGTGTGGCACTGTAAGATAGTCATCCAACTTGCTGTGCTGTTGGCCTCCAGCTTAGAGATGCATCATGGGATGCATCTGCCTAGCACAGTGCCTGGCAGGTACAAAACTCATACATAGTAGCCATTTTTAAATGTCGATGATAATGGTACACAGTGAGGTTGTCACCTGGGGATGGCCAGATAAAGAGCAGGGGGAAACCTTCTTAGAGGTTGCAGTCCTTGAGCTTTTCTTTCTGTTATAGAGGCTCGGTAAGAGACTGGAGATGTTTGCAGCACTGGTAAACTTGTTTTTTGGGGTTCCAGCTGCTCGGGAAGTTAGGAGTTTTTTCTTGCTTTTACTTTGTTTCCTTCTCTTCTTATTCCCTTGCCCCAGTTGAACTCAGCTACGTGTAGTGATTCAGTTTATCTTGTTGAAAATTTTCAGTCCTCTAGGGAAGATATGATACTGGTGTTTTCAGACAGCTGTGTTTAGGAGTGAGACTGATTTAACCAGCTGGCTGGCATCATTGGAGCCCGAGGACCCGCCAACCCATGGAGAGCAGCTGTTAGGGCTGAAATTCTTGTAATTCTTATGATTTTGTTTCCTACATATCAGCTTTTGAGTTCTGTTTTTAAATGCACACAGAAAAGGAGAGAGGACCATGAGAAAGACTGATGTGTCTAGGGCCACTCATGGGTGAAAGGTGGCCCTAGACACATCAGAGACTGTTAGGAAGGAGAAAACTCAGGAGGGAGGAGACCAACTTCAAAGAATAGGAGATGGTAATGAATGGATCCATAAATTTTGATTTTTCAATATATAGTGGGGGCGTTATGCAGCCATTAAGAATCATGTCTGAAGATTTTTTTAATGAATGAGGAAATACTGTATAATGTTAGATGAAATGTATATGATACAAACAGAATAAAGAATATAATTTCAATGATGAAAAGTATGTGTTAACATTAACTGGGGTAATTCATACAAAGCATTTAACTTAGTGCCTGGTGTGGCAAGGACTCAGTAAGCCATAGCTACAGGAGGGCAGACTCTCTAACCACAGAACATGTTTGCCTCCTTCACTGTTATACCCATAGTGCCTGCTATAAAAGAGATGCTTAAAAGATGTGTGTTGATTGAATGAATGAGCATCAGTATTATTGTATCCATTTAAAAAGGAATCTGGGGGAAAAAAACTGTTATCTTCTGAAATTGTATCTACAATTGTGGCTACTGAACCTCTCTGAGCCTTAGTTCTTCATTATAAAATGCTGAGGACATTACCTGTTGCTCAGGATTGCTGAGAACTGAGTGAGCTACATAAAAAGTACACAGTATGATGACTGGTACCTAAGGGAGTCTGCAGTAAGTGGCGGCTACTATAATCATGGTAAGCACCGTATAAGTATTAGCTGTTATAATTATTACAGTCTGTCACACTTTTATCTGTAGAAATAAAGATGAGAGTTGTCATTTCTGTCTATCATTTTCTTCTCATTTTTTAGCATGAACTTTTAGAAGAATAAAAGCCCCTCCTCCAAAAAAAAAAAAAAAAGCTTATAAATAAATAAAACCTAAATGCTAACAGTGGTTATCTCTAGGTGGTAGAATCGAGATAATTTTTTGTTTTCTTCTTGAGACTTTTCTGCATTTTTCAAATTGTCCATAGTACGTGTGTGGGTGTGTGTATGTGTTACTTTTATCAAGATAAACGAGGAAAACCTCAGCATCACAGATAACACGGAGCTGCTGAACTAGAAAAGGATGCTGCAGCTGAGGACAATTGATGAGGATTGGGAAATGGTGCCCTGCCCTGGGACCCTTTATGAAATGTTATTTAAATACATGTTTCACAGTTTAAGAAAGTTATGAAGTAATTGTTAAGAACTTAGAACCAATGAAGAAAAATAAAGGAATTTTTGATTCATTGGTTCTGGACAAAGGTAGTCAAAAAACTTCAAGTGCTGTTAACAGACAGTGGCTTCTATTGAGCACAGCTGCTTTCTTTTTCCCTGGAGAGAACAATGAAAAGACGCTCAGTGGAAATTGTGGCAGAAGAGGTTAGAAATGGAAGTGGGTGGTTATCAGACTCTGGGATAAGCTTCCAAACGAGAATGTTTAATGCCATTTCCTAGAAAAGTTTAAAATGAAGTCTTGAACAACTGCCAGTGGTCTTCTCGGATCTTTTCTTGCTAATTCCAAGACACTGCCAAGCTTTCCATTGTACTGCTTCAGGCCTGTTTTCTTCCCAGTTCACAGATGTGAGTAACCTTGTTGTGAAACTTTGTTCGCAGATATTTAACACCGTGCCCGATATGCCTCTCACCAATGCCCAGCTGCACTTGTCTCAGAAGAAGAGCAGTGACTCCAAGCCCCCGTCCTGCAGTGAGAGGCCCCTGACGCTCTTCCACACCATTCAGTCAACAGAGAAACGTGAGTCTTTGCTGCGTAGGGTCAGCGTGGCATGCAGGGACATCCCATGCTACCTGCACGGCTCAGGGTGGACACTTCCAGCTTTTCTCTGTGTGCTACTGGCTTTTTGTGTCCTTGAAGACTGTATCATTGTGCCCTCCCAAGTGCCTTTGCTGAGTAACCCTGATAGGACAGGAAGCAATATTATTGAGAATGAAAGAGAAGGGCTGCCATTGAGGATTCTCTTTCCAGATTGCCTGTGGACAAACAGCTGAGTCTCTTTTCCTCCTGCTCCTACACAATAAGAGCTGAGCTCAGGCACTGCTTCTTAAGCTCCCCTTTTGTTAGCAATTCCCATAGAGCCAGTGTCCTTTCCTTTTCTCAGTTGTAATGAAATACCCATTAGTGTGAGTCACATGCCCTACTAGAATGTCACATGACTCTGTGAGGGTGGGACCTTGTACGGCTTGATGTTTTACTCCACCTCTCATGGTGCCTGGCATGGAGTCGACACCTAAAAATATTTGAAATTCATTAGTGAATTAATTAGGGAACAATACCTTACTTGTTCCAAATACCAGCGTGTTATCACCACAATTATATCACATCTGTTTTTCATCTCAGGATTTCTGAGTTCTTTGCAATGATCAGGTACTGACCCCTAAAATACACAGTATTGTTTCAGCCTTTGCTCTAAGAGAGCCTCCGTTTGCTCATCTGTAAAATAGGGATAATAGGACCCACTCATAGGAAGTTATGCGAATTAAATGAAATTATGCATTTCAGCATCTGGCATAAGGCCTGGGACATGGCAAGGGCCAATTACTGAGAGCAGCTACTACCATTATTGGTTACTGTTTAATCACACACAGATAACCAAGGCTGGTTCATTCATGCAGCTGACGTTTACACGACACCTACCAGGGACTGGGAATATAAACATGGGACTTGGCTTTAAGGAGTTCAAAACTGAGTAAGGAAAGTAGACAAGTGACTACAAATGTAAATCAGCATCACAGCTGCTTCCTTAGAGATACGTACATTGAGAGAGGCAGCAAAACACAGTGGTTAAACACTCTCTGGCCCCAGGTCATCTGGGTGTGATTCTGCCTCTGCTGCTCATCAGCGATGAGTGGCTTGGGAAGTTACCTAATATCTCAGGGCCCCATTCTCCTCTTCTGCAAAATAGGGTTGATGCTTTCTATTTCATGGGGTCGTTCTGAGGATTAAGGCCCTTCAAATGTTGCCAGGATCAGAGTCAGTGCTCAGTAAATGCTGGGTGGTGATGGCGCTGGTATTGCCATCATCATCATTATTACTCGTTTCTGTGAGGTACAGTAAAGGGACAGAGGCAGGACAGTGAGCTACTTTGCCTTGAAGAGGAGAGGCTTCATATCTGGATTGGTATCTTTCTTTTCATCATCAAAAAGATGCTTATTTAATCCCCTTGTATTTCTAAAGTAATGGCCTTCCTTACCATAACTCCTAAAAGCAAACCTTCCCCATCCCAAAACCCTTACTGCACTTAAAGATGTCATTGAATCTCATCATGTGGCTGTACCTTGGTATATTTAGCATCATTCGGGTTGTTTCAAATATTTTGCTTTTATAAGTAAAGCTACTATTAACATCCTTGTAACTAAATCTGCTCTTTTTTCATGAACATTTCTTTAGATAAATTCTTAGAATAATTTCTAGGTCAACAGATATACAAGGTTTCAGGACTTTGACCCTGTCCTGGGATTGGCTTTCCTTCTAACAGTAGCCTGTGTTCCTTTTAAATATCTGGCTGGGGTCATTCTCACTGTGGTCTGCACGTGGCCTGGGCCCCTGCTAGTGTACCAGGGAACACTTGGAACAGAACTGGCCTCACACACCTGCTGAATGAATGAGGCATCAGGCTATGGGGTAATGTGCTTCTCAGGTTTCCAGGACAGCCACGGTCACCTAATGTTTTGTACTGATCAGTGTACGGTGTAGATTAGGAGAGGCTAGACAGTATTGGTAAATTCCCTAAGCTTAAAATAGTGCTGGGTATGTGGTTAGACTGAAGCAGAAGCAGCTTTGGAATAGGCTTTAAAGAATTCTCTGGGAGCTCATAAGAATGAAGATGGAGATCAGGAGAAAATCAACTAGATCTTTGTCCAAGATTAATTTTATCACGCAAGGCAGAGGATGAAAGTTACGGATGTGTGAAAGGAGGTCTGTCTCAGCTGCAGAGCAAGCTGCTCTGTC
This sequence comes from Pongo abelii, assembly GCF_028885655.2. NCBI lineage: Eukaryota > Metazoa > Chordata > Mammalia > Primates > Hominidae > Pongo > Pongo abelii. Next base: position 151,505,199 of record NC_071989.2, read on the forward strand.
CATGTCTGCAGATGGTAGACAGGGGATGCAAAAGGGGAAGACAGTGAACAATAGGGCCTTTCTCTTAATGTTAGGAAGTGCTCCCTGGAAACATGACCGGAGCATACAGGTACGCTCAGATATTTGTAGGGAGCCTAACTTTCCCTCCTTTCTCAGAGAATAAACATTTTAACTGCAAGTCTGTGTGTTCTTTAATTGCAATTTATATGTGTGTCTGTGTGTAAATATTGGTTTGTTTTAGAGACCCCTTTTTTTCTGCGAAGCTAGCATACTATCCAAACCGGCATGGAAGGCACCCTGTGGGGGGGGCGGTGGGAGAGCTGACTGGGGAAGACTGAGCTAGGAGCTGGAAGGTTCTGCTGGGACCTGCCCCCTCCCAGGTTGTAATCCAGCCACCCATCACTGTCGGGTGAGCAGGTGATAATGCACTGTGAAGTTTTCACACACTTCACCTTTCTCTTTGTCTGGTCTATGGACAAAGACAGAAAACTTTATCCTAGCGCTTTGCTGAATTTACTCTTTGGCATTAAAGTACAGGTAATGATTATGCAAATATAATAATTTGTGAAAAAAAGTATGTATTTCCATATAACAGTGATTTCAGTTTGAGGCCTCCTGATACACCTAGCTCAGTGCTTCCCAAATGCCAGTCATGTATATAACCGCTCATTCACCATTTGTGCCACAGCCACATAGCACATGCACTGTGACTTATTTAATATACTTCTTTAAGTTAACCTTAAAGCAACTCACTTCTTTCCCTGGCTTCATCCTGATACATAAGATCTCTAAGAACATGACTTCAATGGTCTCACTGCATTATTCTCTAATATATGTTAAAATAAATATGTAAGCATTAAGATGGAAAGTGGTCATCCATATCCCACCTTAGAATTATTTTGTGTACCACTTGTGGAATGCGTACCACTGTGGAATGCATACCACTGTTTGGAATCCACAAACTGGCTTTTAATTTTGACTGACTTCCATCCTTCCTCTTAATTTAAGTATACAAACTCAAGTTCCTTTTGTCCACTCAACTAGAATTGGGTTCAGATATTGTCAGTGGGCTGTGAACACTTGCTGTTCATGTCAGTTTCCTGCTGTGCCCTTTCAGTTCATAGTGACACCTGTCCTGGTTTGATGTGACCTTACCTTTCATCAGGTTCTTGCCACAGAGCAGATGCCTGGTTGGAGGGATGTGCTGTGAGGGCACACATGCACCCATAGGCACGTGCACATGCGCACTCCCGCATACCTCTCCTCTACCTTCACACTTGCCCTGCGATCGTTTTCAGAACCTCATTTCTTTTGATAAGTCTGTCCACCTGATCCCTTGTGAGTCCAGTCATTCTCCTTTTTCTCTTCATTGATGCACTTGCAAGTTAATGTTTATTTGGCATTCCATTTGTCAGTCCTCTCTCCAGTCCCCAGTTGAAATGCTTAATGGGGCTGAGGCTTCCAGAGTAGCTCACTTAGGTATTTCCCTCCAAGAGACTCCAGGTGTTGTTGGCAGCATACATTTTTCTCCCAGCCTCTCTGCAGTGTCCTTACTCTGTGCAAAAGTTGGAGCCCATTGTTTGCTCTTAGAGGTGAATCTTGGCCTTGGATTGTCATTTGCCTCTTCCTTCCCGGAGAAGAAGCTCCTCAGGCTTAGGCATCTGCCTTTGCACCTGCACTTCAGGCTCATGGTCTGGGTTATTAGAATATGCTCATAGATGTGTGTCTTATTTTTCCGAAGGGGTTTTTCCTTCAGTGTGAGTAGACCAGTTGTGTGCCCAGGTCCCTGCCTGTGACTCTCTCTCTTTAATCTATGGGTATTAGTATAGTCTTCTCTAGGTGATTTTGTGTTTTGTTTTGTTTTCCTTTTCCTAAACGTAAAGCTGTGGTCTATTCTCAGAATGAGGAGCTTGATGGTTTCTCATGCTCTGTGAGCTGGGCAGGGACTTAGGTCAGTTATAAGACAGCAAGTGGCTCCTCATATCATAGGCAATGTGTGATGGAAATGGGGCTAGGAGTGAAATGGGAGCAGCCTCTGAGATGAAAACTTTGTGGACAAGAGGAAAGGGAATGATGGGGAAATGCAGGATTTGGAAAGCATCATAGCAACAAATACAAACCATCAGGAAACCACTGAATATTTTAGTGAGGAAGGAGTTAGATATCAAAGTTATCTGTAGACAGTCAAGGAAGGTTTTCTGAAAGGAGGAGTTTTGAGAAAGATACAAAATGATATGAAGGTCCCATTCTGGTCCAGTAGATAGGAGTGATCTGTGATGGGAGAATCTCTCTGTGAGTAGCAGTGGGCAGCTCTTGTCTGTAGAACTGCAGAGAGAACTGTAAAAAGGTGATTTAGCCAAATTGAACCTGGAAGACATTTTCCCTAGAAATTGATTTTTTGCTTGTCTGTGTTTAATATCTGTGACTATATAACTTACCAGGTGGTTTCTTGTGTTGGACATTGTGCACCACAACATCCCAATTAATCTTTAAAATTATATGACACAGGTACTGTCCCGATTTTACAGTCGAAAGGAAATAAAATCTACATTAAATAGTGTACATTCAGGGTTACACAGCAACAACGTAGATTTGAACCCTGTTACTCTACCTCAAAGTGACACTGTTAACCAGTCGTTATTTTGCTTTCAAATTGTGGGATGGTTCCCCAGGAGATGCGTTCTATTAGGGTTAGCTATTGTGACCTAGTCTGCAAACTCATCCTTATCTCCAAGGGAAAATGTTTCCAGTTCCACTTAAGAACCTGGAGTTCAAAGTTTCATTAAGCTGGGCATCTGCCCATAAAATGCTGAGGGGCTGGGGTGGAAGTACAAATGGATACATTTGGTAAAGAACTTTCAGGCCAAACTAAATTTGAACCTCATCTAATAATAACAATAAAAATAAAAATAATTATAGCTCTACTTATGTGCCTATTAACCTCATTATCTTATGTCATCCCCACAATTGATGATAATCCTGTGAGGTAGGTTCTTATATCCACATTTTACGGACAAGTAAACTGAGGTCAAGAGGTTAAGCAGTTACACTGTTAGCAAATGGCAGAGAAGGGATTTGTACCCAGGTAGTCTTCCTTCCCTATACTTTGTTATCTCCAAAAGGGTGCTTTTGTCAGTTCTTGAGCTACAGAAGTGAAAACCTTGCTAGCCTGAGTTACAGAAGCAATGAAAACCATCTGTTCCAGCTTCCAGGGCTACATGGGGGCAGCTGAACCATATTGAATGGGTTCCTAAATGTGCGTCCTGTCAGGCTGCAGCCACATGACAGTCTCCCCTCCAAATCTAGCACCAACTACACAGAGAGCGATACGTGTTGAATGGTAGCTTTAATATGCTCAGCCAAGCCACTCACGCTCATTTGCGATCACCTTCGAACAGATGGAACGAGGTTTTTCAACTGTGCTGCCAGATGAATGGCAGCAAAGGAGATTACTGTTTAATCTCCAAGTTTCCACACAGATACACCATCCAGCAGAGACTGTACTGGTACATCTAGGTGAAAGGTACTGACACACGCGCTGTGCTTTTTCTGGACGACTGTAGAAGGGGGAGCCAGAAGGATTGAAGGGAGCCAGCAACAATGTCTTGTACCTTATAGATTTCTTCCAAGAGGTTGCAAAGTGACACTTAGGATTTATTCTGTCTCAAATTTTTAGCATTTATACCAAGATGTTGAAATGCGTTTCTTGGAACAGTGGTTCATAGACTTGAGTGTGCATTTGAATCTTGTAGGGAGCTTGTTAAAAATACAGATGCTTGATCTCCTACCCAGGATATTCTGAGTCAGGAGGTCTTGGCTGGGGCTCAAGCATCTATATTTTTAAAGCACCCTAGTGATGCCGATGCTAACTCAATTTAGAGAAGTACTGGCTTGGGAAGGTGGGGACAGTCAGGGTGGCTTGTCTTCTGTCATTAGCAGAACATCTCTTTGAATCACTGTTGGAGTTTGTAGCACCCTGGCATGGTGGTTGAAAGTGGAGACTCTGCAGTCAGACTGAGATGTTTTAATGTCATCTCTATCACCTACCACTCTGAGACCTGGAGTACATTACTTTCCTTTTCTGAGCCTCCATTTTCTCATCTGTAAAATCTATCACTAATAATAGCTTCCTTGGAGGGTAATTGCCATGATTAAGTGAGCCAGTATATATAAAGTACTTGACACTGGGCCTAGACCGTAGTAAGCACCTAATAAATGTTAGCTACAATTATGATGATTATCATCAGGCTATAGTTTTATCTTACAACTGACTAAGGAAATATCCTTCCCTTTGGAGCCTGCAGATTCCAAAAGAGAGGCCCATATGTGAGGGAAATGCAGAGTCCCCCGGCCCCTGAGACAGCCTGTTTGATGCTTGAGTGCAAAAACATCAGCAGCCTAGGACACATTGTACAGTGTCGGTGGGGGTGGGGGTGGGGGAAGGAGTGAATTCTTGGGCCTTGTTTTACATGGATCATGTTAACTAGCTGCTGAGATTATAGCTCTGAATAATTTTTTTAGTTCCGTTAATTCATCCTGGACCCTCTCCCAGACAGGCCCAGTGAGAGGTTGAGAATTCAGCTTATATATTTCTCATGTGTGTCTTCCTTGTTGAAAAATGACTGGGAATTATACTATTCAAAGGCTTACGTAATGCCTTTCTCTGAGCAGTCAAAGCTGTAGCATGTGCCCTTTCTCAGGTTGCCTTTGCAGATCCCGGGTGCCCTGGGCACACCTGTTTGCTTTGGCAGATGACACGTGTATTCACATGGATTCCTATTGTCACATGGGCTGCAGAAGGTGTGTAATGTGTTTCTTGGGTTAATTATGTGTAATTACTACACGTGACTGAAAACCACGTTGATAATGTGGCCATTAAAAAATGATGCTGTGGAAAGCTGGTGGCAGGAAAAAAGTTCCAGCTAGACCCATTAAATGAAAACAAGCACATTCTAGGTGCATACTTTTGGCACTATCACCAAGTGAACAAAGCAGATACCATTAAGTATGATGTGAGTCTGCTTCGTTAAAAAAGTACATGTCTGTGTGTGTGTATATGTATATATTCCTCTGTGTAGCAGATCGATTGGACATTTACACACCAAAATGAATACAGCTGGAGGGTGGCCCATATGGGATATTTGTGTGCAGATGCAAATGCTTTTCTATACTTTCTGAATTGGAGAGAAATGCATATTTCTTATATATTCACTTGGTTTTAAGTTATTAAAAACAAAACTCCCTAATTGTACCTTTCATGTACTATCTCAAACCCATTTTGCTGTGAGTCATGGTATAAAAGTAAGTAAATGTGTAGTTTCCTTCTTTCTAATGAGCAAGAATATAAGCCGTCTGTACGTGGACTCCTTCAGATCCCAGTGAACTGTAAGTTAACGGGAAACCAACTTTTCCTAAAAGCAAGTTCTCACATAGAAAAGAGGGCTGTCTTGTGAGTAATAGAGTGTCCATTTAAACTCTGATCATTCAACCCCCTATTCAACATTCATCAGAGGCCCATTCCTCCCTTGCAGTTTCTGAAATGGTGTTTTAGGGCCAGTCCTCCTCATTGTTCCTCCATGTCTCTTTGCTGTGGATCAGTGCAATCCCAGGCCAGCCACAGTGACTTCCCCTTTCTCTCATGAAATTCAGTTTTATTGGCATTTTTTCCCTTTGCAAAGAAAAGGGTTATTACAGGTGCCGTAGGGAGTCAGTCTGTCCACACAGAACCAAAATCAGAAGTCGTTTTGCTGAAGATAATCTGTCAAAGGTTTTAATATCATCTTTCATGTACTATGAACAAAACAACAGATTGACTCTACTTTTCCCTTTTTTTTTTTTTTTTTTTTTTTTGAGGCAGAGTCTTGCTCTGTCACCCAGGCTGTGGAGTGCAATGGCATGATCTTGGCTCACCGCAACCTTCACCTCCCGGGTTCAAGTGATTCTCCTGCCTCAGCCTCCTGAGTAGCTGGAACCACAGGCGCCTGCCACCACGCCCAGCTAAACTTTGTACTTTTAGTAGAGATGGGGTTTCACCATACTGGCCAGGCTGGTCTCGAACTCCTGACCTTGTGATCCACCTGCCTTGGCCTCCCAAAGTGGTGGGATTACAGGCATAAGCCACCGCGCCCGGCCTACTTTTCAACACAATGTATAGAGTCTATCATCACCCAAACTCCTTTTTAAGATTTTTTTTTTAAAAAAAGCATTGCCCAAGCTGTTTTTATATACCCAAACATATTATGCAGACTGCTTTTTAAGTTTATTTTTATCATAGGGACTGAGGCTGCTGGGTCAGCCTGAAATGAGACCACCTCGGATTTTAGTGTGGCTTGGCATGTCACTATTATCAGGAACAAGAGCTACAGGGGGTAAAAATTGCTTCAGAAAGTCTGATTCCAAGCTTCCCATGTACTTGGGTATTTCCCAGAGATGGTAAACTCAGAAATTGCTGTGCACTCATCACTTTTTATTGCAAAATTCATTAAGCTGCCGTGCTATTATCATCCCATCTTGTCAAGATGATACATTACAGACTTCATTGCAAAACTTTAACAAGTAGGAGAAAGTACACCTCTCTCCTGACCACAGCACAGGAAAGCCTCTGGGTATTTTGTGTTTGCCTTCCTATTTTTTTAAATATAAATCTCCTTGTCTTGGTAAAACTTCGCTCTGTCTGGTAACTCCCTTTTCTCCTTGTTTGATCATGTGGAGAGTCTGTTCCCTCCTTTTGGCTCTATGAGGCATCCTGAGATGCTGTTAAAGAACAGTCCTCTAGCCTCTTATTTTTGCCCTCTACTCTTAGGCACCATGGAAAGTTGGGATATTAGCCTGTATTCTGACAGAGTCCCATGCATGGTGGGAAACCTCCCGCAAATGTTTCGTATTTACCCTCCAGCTCTGTGTATTCAGTGAGCCAGACCTGTTCGGGCCTGCCAAGACGTGTGAATTTGGCTTGGCTCTGTGAGTGCTTTCCTGGCCTCGCCTCTGGGTTCTGTGATAAACAGAGCTCCTGCCTCCCCTGTGTGATGGGGTTGCCATTAGAGTGGGTCGGAGTCGCTTGGTAAATATGGAAAGTGAAGTTGCTTAGCTCTCAGATTTCCATGGCAACCCCCAGAACAAGTACAATATCACCAAAATTATTCTGCGGCTTTCCTTTTTTAGTTGCAGTGATTTGGTTGCATACTCATGTTTTTCCATTCCTGATTTGTACAAAAAACAAAAACTCTGCCCACTGTCATCAGTACTTTGGTTTCAAGGACGTTTATGGTCCCTGTCTAAAGCACCTGAAAAATTCAGTCACACAAAACTACCTCTTTCTGTTCCAGCAGCATAAATTTTTGACTGTGTATTATTCCCTTATATTTAATATTTATCTTATAACCATTCACGGAGCCTTAGTGTCAGTGACCCGTGGGCTAGGCACCAGGAATGGATTGCTAATGGTGACCTCACCTGCCACGTTGATGGATGCTGTATGGCCAGACAGCATGTCCCTGCCCTCGGGTAGTTTGCATCCTTAAGGACCAAGTTCACATCCAGTTTGTCACTCCTTATAGAACATATGTTTGTGAAAGCACTGCCAATGCATGCTTACCATTATTTGGGGATTTATTTTATCATTTTTTTGTTGCTGGGGTCTTGTTTTCTGTGATTGATACGAAGACAGATTCTTGTTGACAAACATGTTTGAGGTGGGCAAGCATTCTCACTGACTTCAACCAGTTGAGGCATACTCCTGAGTTGTGGGCATTCTTTCCTTTTTGACATGGTCCTCTATGATCTTGTTGACTTGACTCATAACTAGCTGTTTTTCTTTTGAAGCCCACTAGCCTATAATCTTTTTCCTTCAGCAACATAATTGCCATCAGTCCTTCTTATACCTTCTATGAGGATACCAGAGCTGGATTGAATCATCAGTGACTCAGGGAAGTCTAGCTATGTTATTTGAAGGATTTGCTTAATTTTAATTTTTATTTTTTAAAGTGTCTTCTAGGTTGCCTGTTCTTGTGTGCTTCTGTCAGGAGCAGTACTCGTTTGCCTAGCTGATGAAAAACTCTCCTGTTTTGAGTGACATTACTGGATCATTTTTTCTTTATTATTATTATTATTTTTTAAAGGAGGCAGAGTCTTGCTCTGTCACCTAGGCTGGAGTGCTTTGGCACCATCATACCTCACCACAGCCTTGAACTCCCAGGCTGAAGCAGTTCACTTGCCTCAGCCTCCCGAGTACATGGGACCACAGGTGTGTACCACCAGGCCTGGCTAATTTTTAACACTTTTTGTAGAGATGGGGGTCTCGCTGTGTTTACCAGGTTGATCTCAAACTCTTCGCCTCAAGTGATCCTCCCACCTTGGCCTCTGAAGGCGATGGGGTTACAGGCATGAACCACCATGCTTGGCTCATTTTCTCCTTATTTCCTAATTGACTCCAAATGCTTTAAAGTTTGTCTTGGTATAGTTTGCTATAACCAGTAAAACATTTGATTGGCTATTGGTCTTATTCTCCACTCTTTCCCTGGAATAATCCTCACCTGCCTACTCACCCTCAGTAAAGATTGTCAGCCTTTTGGCTTAGATCTTCTACCTAGATGTTCTCAGTCTCTTTATGTATTGTCTACAGATGATGAGACCTTTCTTCTACAAAATTATAGTCGTTTTATAGTCAGGGAGTGCCAGGTTTCTGGGTTTTCTTGTCGTATGGCCCAGCAAGGGATACCAATAAAGAGTCGGCCTCTCAAGATGCATATTTGGCCCTCTTGGCTGTAAAACTATGAAGCCTTATGATACATTTTTATACCCTCCTTTACTAATGGATAGTAAGGGGGAAAAATAATCTCCTGGTAACATTTTAGAAAGATGAATATACTTTTAGCAAGATATTGTTTTTAGTTTGTAGAATGATAATCCTCTCCTGGAAAAGTAAATATAATCACAGGAGAAATGTGAGCGATAGTTATGCTCTTCTGTTCCCTAAGAATTCTGAGAATTATGTCATGCAAACTTGGTCCTTTAAGCTCCTTAAACTAAAGTTAATAAAACTGTTTCTCTTCCTGTCCTGTGAAGCAGTAAATGTCTCCAACTGAAGCCCAGGGAACTGTCCTCACTCTCTCTTTATATGGTAGTCTCCAGCTCCTCATGGTCTTTCGGGCATCTTTGTATGCGTGTTTTGTGAAAAGGAAAATTTTACTGATACTGATTCATACTGATAAATGGCACATCCAATCTCTCAATGATCCCCTTGTTATGTAATCTTAGCGTTGTTTTTCTTTCTGGTAGGAAGTTCCCATTTACAGGCCCTGTTAGTCCTCCTACATCTTGGCTCAGTGTAACTCTTTTGGTTTCTCTTTGTAGTCGTTTCTGTTCAAAAACGAAGCTCTTAAATTATGAACAGTTCTAAATCTCAGGCATCAATTCAATCTACTTTTTCCAAATCTACTTTGAGTGCAGTAGTCAGGAGATAGCCTCATAGGGTTTTTCTCTCTCCTGTGGGGCTTTATCCAGGGCATTAAGGATTTGCTAAGATATCAGGGGTATCGGGGTGAGTGTGTATGTATTTAACGTGAGGCTTACTCTAAAATCACTTCATAAGCATACTTTATTTTTACAGACATGACTCGTGCAAAGGGAAAAGTATATGACACATCACCCTCTTAATTGCCTAAAGAGACCTGAGTTCAAATGTTGGCCTTTAAATTATCATACCATTGACTCTAGACTGTCCTCTGAGGTATATATTGTAACATACCCCTGACTCACTGCAAAAAGGTCCAGAATTAGCCTAGATATGATGTTTAAGTGAATTAATTTTCAGAAATATCCGTTGATTTTAATATGGTATATCTGTAATAAATAGGGGACAAGAATCACATTCCACATCTATAATATTTTGCTATAGCAATGGTGGATGCTGGTACCATTTAGCTAAATTATCTCCAAAAATTGTGTTTTCCATTTATGATTCCAAGTTTTTAAAGATGGGAAGAACATAAAGTTCTGTTCTTTGAGCAGTATTCTGAAGTTTACAAGATACATTCCTGCCCATGATCCCACTTGATCCTCATGACAGTTCCACAAGCTGTGAAAGGCAGTTCTTCTTCTCTCCATTTTATAGATTGTTAACCAGGAATCCAAGATCAAGTAGAAATTGCCTGAGGCCACATAGCCAGTCAGGGCTTGAAGAGAACTCAGGTTTTCTGTCTCTTGGCTTGGCAATATTCTCCAAGCATGAATATGACTGCTGGGACTATGGACTCAAGTGTTTTGTTGTTGTTTATAGGCAAACCATTCTGCAGCCCATTACAGAGCGATTTATCAAAGAATTCAGTTGAAGTTAAACACCAAGTACATGGAGCTAGAGGCAATTCAGAAAGATGTGTCTGAGAAAGGGTCAGGAATTTAGACTGGTGGAGTCGTAAGGACATTGGTGGCTAAATAGTAGATCTTCTCTGGTGAGGGGCTATGGAATTGGAGGTGGGACATGGCCTGATCAATTAGAGCAATATTAGAGGCAGGAGTTTTAGAATAAAAGGTGAGTGTCACAGAAGCCAAGGCGATCTGGGTGAATGTGAGGGGTCTTTGAAGGTGTTTCTCTACTCTGGCAATCTGCCAGTCAAAAGAAGATGCAATTTATGGTGCCATGGTAGGGCCACTCTTAGAAAAAATCCTGGCTTATATTAAAGGGGAGATATATCCTGTTACGATGAGGAAGGGGGTTTGCTTTAAAATTTCGAGTCACCTGTTCCCCCTTGACTCTTCCTTTCCCACTTTTAATTCTTAACCTTTTCTATGTTGTTTCTTAAGCTTCCCTGGGATCAGAGATCTTGATCCAGTCTTATTCTTTATACATTTTTGTGCACGTAGCAATAGACTGTCCCTATGCAATAATATTAATATGGAACTTGTGGCTTTCTTCCCCCAGAGGAACAAAGGAACAGCATCATCAACTCCAGTTTGGAATCTGTCTCATCAAATCCAAACAGCATCCTTAATTCCAGCAGCAGCTTACAGCCCAACATGAACTCCAGTGACCCAGACCTGGCTGTGGTCAAACCCACCCGGCCCAACTCACTGTAAGTATGATGTCCAGCTGCCTACCCCACAAGGGCTTTGGTCAGCCATTCCACCTAGAATTTGCTATCTGGCTCCATCTGACTTTGGACCATTGTCCCCTGAACATTATTTAAACCTCCTCCCTAAACTGGGAGCTCAGCTGGCTTGTTGTGGGTTTTTAAAGCATCATCATCTCAGAGGGAGTCGTTATTCTTAACATACTGCTTCTTAGCCTTGGTGATTTTTGATTTACCGTCCTGCTGAGATGGCTTTGGTGATAGCTATTGCCTGTGCTGGCTGCTGGGCATGAAAAGCAATTTCTGTAAGTTTTACAAACATCCAGGGATTGTAGCAGCTCTGTGGCCGAGTTTGTTTCACTCATCTATGTTGTCTCGGTTTCCCTCCCCACTGACTATGTTGGAAATGTTTAGTGCCACCTCCGTGTCCACTTCCATAAGGAAGAGCCCCCAGGAGCCCTTTGTTTCTTCACATCCTCAAACCTTAGCATGACTATGACTTCTTGACAGAGACTATGAAAGAGAAGAACCCTTTTTGCTTTATTTTTCAGCATTGAGCACCCATAATCAGGACAATTAGTTTGGGGGCTGGTTGTCTAGCCCTCCACAGAAACTAGATCTACTCTGCTAGGATCAGAAAGTTCTCCCTCATGGTTTCAACCCACATTGCTTCACATGCTTCCTTAGACCACCCCATAAATCTTGTCAACTAGCGCCCTTGCAGAAAGAATGTGAGGCCATGACCAGAACAGTTGGACTCTCAGGCTACAGTTATGTAAGACTCAGGAAAAACAGAGATGATTTTCCCTTTCTCTAAGTGAAAATAGATTGAGGTTCAGCCACAGACTGTCTTCAGGGCAGTTGTTTTGCGTGGGGAGACACTAGCATGGCGGTGAGATGCTAGGATGTCGGTAACCTTTTCCTGCTCCTCCGCATGCCATAGTTTCATGACAGCACCCTGCCATTCAATTGCTTTGAGATATTTACAAATCCGCAAAATGAGTCTGACAATTTTTGCCTTAGAAGACACTAAGGGCTATTAAATGCTTGGGAGGAGAGATGACTCCAAAATGGATTTAAGAGGTACATAATAAAAATGTTACTATACTGTAGGATGAAATCTTAAACTGAGAATATCAGATCTTTTTTCTTGTTGACAGCTTTAAATCATACTGATGTTCAGGAAGTTTAATTATTTGCCCGTTGAGTGGTAAATCACATGTTCCTTCACCAAGAAGTGGACCAGCGCCTCAGGACCTCAAAATAATTGAATTTGTTTGGCTTATGGGCAGTGAGTCTCTTCTGGTTCTCCATGGCTGGGCTTGCCTAGGGAGCCTCCCTGCCTTGAGGTTTGACCTTCTCAGGTTCTCCTATACCTGCTTTCCTAGACTTTAGGGAGATTCTATTTTCTTTACTTGTTTTTTTCTTCAGTTGGTTTAATTTTCTGTACCTAGCAGTTGCTGAAGTTATTTCTTGCTCTGTATGAGCAAGGTTGAATTTCTAGCCCAAGTTGCTTAACATCCCCTGATTTTAGCCAGCCACTACCAACTAGTGGTCTGTAATTTTTTTTCAGTGGCTGGTAGCTGTGGGCCCCTGAGTCACTGCTGAGTACAGTGTGTACAAAGAGGTTGCTTAAGCAGCTAAGTGGAAAAGGGGGGTGTGTCTTTTAAACAGGTCCTGAGGAGAAGGCTTGGGATTTTTTATTTTTTAGGTGTCTAGATACGATTTATTTTCATAACATCCTAGGAATCACTCTGCCCACTTCACACCACCCAGAGGGACTGTTCCCTGCCTGGTACAGATCTGGGGGGGCTGTCCTGGGGAAGGGAGGGTGATAACAGGAATGGTTCTAATTGTTTGTCTCTGGAGGAGGATTAGAAAAAGAAGTGTGGGTGTGCCTCCAACAAGACCACTGTCCTTCCAAGCCGAGTGAGTCGCTGATTGATACCTTTGAGTCTTGAGGTCAGGGAAGGTTGTTCCTGAGGTAGAAGCAGTACCAGCACCAGCCCTGATACCAGCATCTGCCATGGCCCTGAGTGAGAGCTATGTCAAAGTCCCCCATAAGCTCTGCAGGCAGGCTCACAGCCACTTCTCAAACCCATGGCAGTGAGGTGATTTTCCTGGGTTCCTGTCTCCCTGATATTTTCTGCCTGGGATTTGCTGGTGTGGATCATGCATGGCTGTTAGGCAGTCCTAACAAATGGACCCACAGTACTTTCCCTGAGCAATCTGATTCCGAGAAATCTGCCGGCACACAGATATGCCACAGTAACAATCACCTGAGACCACTTGGGTCTCAGCGTCAGGTGTGGACCCTTTCGTTCCCTCCATCGTTGTTGAGTTGGAAGTATCCAGAGATCCTCCAGTGGGAACACTTAATGATGCAGATGAAAATAAAGAACAAAGGTGGGCTGGGAGGATTACCATTAACTTGACTATTAAATAGGCATGAGGTAGGGAACCAGTCACCAGGAAGCTATCTGTTCTTTTTATTTCACTATTTTTCATAATGACTGGGATATCATTATGACCAGATAGAAATCATAGTGAAAAGAAACATGTTTGTTACTCATAATACATTGGTACCTCTGATAACACATTTTGCAGTATTATTAATCTTCCCTAATTCTCCAAGGACATCAGGGCCCTCTTATTTACATGAATGTAATGCTAAATCAGGCACCAAAATTAGAGAGGCCATCGTTCTACCTGTGCCAGGGCAAGGCTGCTGGGTTTAAATCTTTGGCAGGTCCTCAGCTTGACTCCTGAAGTAGCCATCTCTCCTGAAGAACAAAGGACAATTGGTAAGTCAGGACCAAAGTCCAGCTAGTCTGAAATTGTTAGCAGCTGTGGCTGAACCTATTTTATGCCCAGACCCATGCATGCCAAGCTACCTGGGGTAAACAGGAATAAGAGGGTTCCTGTCTTCCCCAAGAGTTCACAGTCTAGCTAAGGAAGGAAGGCAGTGGCATATGGCAGTGCTAATGGGGACTTACAAGTCATAGTGTGTTCAGAGTTCAACCCACTATCAACTGAATATCTGGTGAGCACACACACCAGGCTGAAGTAGTGGGAAAGGTCGGGTAGATGGAGTGTGAGGTGGGCATTAGGAAAAACTTAGGTGGATGGATGAAGAGCATTCCAGGTAAGAGAGATGATTATCCAGGATGGATAAATGCATTCTGCAGACATGTGTATTAGGGGAGGAGGGAGCTGTAATTCCTCCGGTACCACTACCACCAAAAAAAGACTTGAACAAACCTTTAAAATCAGGAGTCTTCACATAAAATTCAGATTTCATGCTGGAACAACTGGACATCCATATGCACAAAAATGAGTCTAGATACAGACATTATACCTTTCACAGAAATTAATTCCAAATGGACCATAGGTCTAAATGTAAAATGCAAAACTGTAAAACTTCTAGAAGATAACATAGGAGAAAACCGAGGTGGCCTTGGGTATAATTATGACTTTTTAGATACAACGTTAAAAGTATAATCTGTGAGATAAAAACTTGTTAATTTGGACTGTGTTTAAACTAAAAACTTCTGCTCTGTGAAAGACACTCAAGAGAATGAAAAGACAAGCCACACACTAGGAGAAAATATTTGCAAAACACATATCTGATAAAGGACCAGTATCCAAAATATACAAAGAACTCTTAAAATTCAATAATAAGTAAACAAAGAACCCAATTAAAATATGAGCAAAAAATATGAACAGATACCTCATCAAAAAGGACATACAGGTGTCAAGTAAGCATATAAAAATATGATTCACGTCTTATGTCTTCAGGGAAATACAAATAAAAACAACAGTGAGATACTACTACACACTTCTGAGAATGGCCAAAATTCCAGAACACTGACAACATCAAATGCTGGCTGGGATCTGACTAGGATGTGGAGCATTGGGAACTCTCACTCATTGCTGGTGGGAATACAAAGTGATACAGCCATTTTTGGAAGACAGTTTGGTGGTTTTTCACAAAACCAAACATATTCTAAGCATACAATCCAGCAATCATGTTCTTTGGTATTTACCCAAATGAGTTGAAATTTATGTCTACACAAAAACCTGCACATGGATTTTGTTAGAAGCTTTATTTATAATTGCCAAAACTTGGGAAGCAACCAAGATGTCTATCAGTATGTGAAAATGGATAAACAAACTATGGTGCATGGAGACAATGCTATATTATTCAATTATTTTAAAAAATGAACTCTCCAGCCATGAAAAGACATGGAGGAACTTTTAATGCATATTGCTGAGTAAAAGAAGTCAGTCTGGCGGGGTGCAGTGGCTCACACCTGTAATCCCAGCACTTTGGGATGCCAAGGCCAGCAGATCACTTGAGGTCAGGAGTTTGAAACCAGCCTGGACAACATGGTGAAACCCCATCTCTACTAAAAATGCAAAAAAATTAGCTGGGCATGGTGGTGTGAGCCTGTAGTCCCAGGCTCAGGAGGCTGAGGCAGGAGAATGGGTTGAACCTGGGAGGTAGAGGTTACAGTGAGCTGAGATCGCACCACCGCACTCCAGCCTGGGCTACCGAGCAAGACTCCATCTCAAAAAAAAGAAATCAATCTGAGAAGACTACAGTATGATATGATACCAACTATATGGCTTTCTGGAAAATGCAAAATTGTGGAATTAATAAAAAGATCAATGGTTGCCAGGGATTCTGGGGAGAGGAACAGGGATGAATATTTGGAGCACAGGGTATTTTTTTCACGGTGAGACTATTCTGTATGATGCTGGAATGGGATATACACAAGACATTATGCATTTGTCAAAACCCATAGAACACAAAGACTGAATGCTAATGTAAACTATGGCCTTTAATAATAATGAACCAATATAAATATTGGTTCAAGAGTTGTAACCAGTGTATCGCGTTAATGCAAGATGTTAATAATTAAGGAAACTCAGAATGTAGAAATAGAGAGGGTATGTGTAAAACTTTCATGCAATTTTTCTGTAAACCCAAAACTGCTCTAAAAAAGTCTATTAACACATCTTTTTAAATCCAGATTTCCAGCTTCTTTTGAAGTGTCAGAAGAGGTGGTTACACTAAATCTATGTGAAACTTGGGAGCAGATGATACTCTCTGGTCTCTATAATCTCACAGCTGGCCTGCGTCACTTTTATACCTAATGCCTGTAGGCCCATAGTACATTAAAAATGGCCACAGAATCTTTGCAACCCCTCCCATTAAGAGCTGGAGCCCTTGAATCTAGGCTGACCTTTACCCTTTGACTTATTTTGGTCAATAGAATGTGGAGGAAGTGACATCATGTGCCTTCCTGGGCCCAGGCCACAATGCCTCACAGCTTTCTCTCTCATCCTCTTGGAACCCAGTCACCATGTAAAGAAGCCTGTTGTAGCCTCCTTAAAGATGACATTACTGGAGAGAGAAGCCCGGCTATCTCTCTCAGTGCAGCTCAGTATCGGGACCACCAGTCAGTTGAATGCAGCCACCGGGGTTAGTCAGGCAAGACCAGCCAAAGCTTCCCAGACAACCTATAGATTCATGATAAATATCACATTGTTATTGTTGGAACCCAGTGAGTTTAGGGTAGTTTAATATGCAGTGATAGTAAACTGACACAAGTCCTGTGAGTTTGTGCCCTCGGACTCATGGGCAGCTGTCTTGGGATGGGGCTGAGCTTTCTGCATGAATAGAAAGGTATGGAAGGGTCTCACTATAGCATTGTGCAGCATGGAGACTAGCCTCTCAGTTTTCAGAATCTTCTTGGAAAGAAAACAACTTGTAACTGAGATTCTAAGAAATTTAAGAAACAAAATTTATGGCTAATGGCTGAGGCAAACAAGAAAGGTGGCTCAAACATTGGAATGGAAAGCAGGAAATCCTAGGTTTTAGTTCTGGCATCGACATTGCCTGGCTGATGATACTGGTCTCTGGACCTGAGCATGCCCACTACCACCATCTTCCACTCTCTCTGGTGGAAGAAATGGGACTGATCCACCTCCAAGGATGAGGGTCGTTCAATGGGTGCTTACCGAGGGCTGCAGAAATAAATCATTCTCTCCTTGCACAGTGACCAGTGGGGCATCATGCCAACTCCTTTCTGGGAGAGAGTGATTTTAAAGGAGGAAGTAAACAAATGCTGAGAAAGAAGTCAGGGGACGTCCCACCAGGGACATAACATGCTGCAGTAATTTCCCCAAATTAGAAACTACTAGGTGAATGCCTTCTTTAGACCACAAAGATTGAAAGATTGAAAGAAAGCTAGGAGGGCCGGGATGATTACCGCAATGACGGAACCCAACCTTGGAGTTCTCTCTGCCTAAGTGGTCCCCACCCCTAAAAAATAACTAACTGCTCAGTAGCCTCATAAATAAAACTAATTTTTCTCGTCCTTCCATCTTAACACACATGCTCATGCATTTCCAAGTTATTTCTGGTGACCTAAAAGACGCACGCATGCCAAACGCCTGCAGATTCTGCCAGAGTCAACCTTCCTCTCCTGTCTTAGTGGCCAGAGAACAGTCCCTGGAATTCAAAGGATAAACAAGGCCTGCGTCCGGACAGAGTTGTTTCTCTGAAACATTGCTGGCTTCTTCTGAGTTTGATTCAGCTATTCTCTGATGAAATTCAGGGAAAACTTGCCTTCAGAGATATCTCTCAAATTTTACTTATCTTCAGCTTTAGTTGGTCAACATTCATTCCACAAATATCAGTTGAACTCCTACTGTGGGCCTGGTGGTGGTCTGAGTGCTGAAGATACAGTGATTTAAAAATATTAAAAAAAAAAAAAAAAGAGTTTCTGCTTTCATGGATTTTATATTCTAGTGGAGACAGGAGATAAATCAGTGTTAACACAGTATGTCACACAGTATATTGAGAAGTTCCAGGGAGAAAACTAATGGAGAATCAAGGAGATAGGGATTTGGAGGAGAAGGAGGCAAGTGACTTTAGCTCTCTGTACCTCAATTTTCTCATCTATGAAATAGTGTGATCATAACCTCCTCAAATAGGTGCCATGAAAATTAAGATCATCTTTTATGTATATATTTTAGTACTATGTATGGCAATTACTAGTATTATTTTGGAGGGCTCCCCCGACTCACTGTCCTTACTTTTTCTCCAGTCTCTCAGCCATGGTATGTATTTTTCCTGTGCAGAGAAATGTCCCAGGCTGTCCCACTCGCCTTCCCCCACCAGCCTCCTACCTTGAATCTGAGACTGGAGCTATAACTCAGTCCAGGCTTTAAGTGATCAGTGAAGAGGAGGAAGGAACTTCTGCTGTAGAGGCAGGTGCTACCCCTCCTTAAAGCAAGACCAGCTAGGGTAGACACGCCACGCCCTGTTCCTGAAAGATTTGGAAACCTCTAAATCCCACAGGGTACCTGATAATTGTGTGCATAGCTGTTATTTATTGAGACCAAATGAATGGCAAAATGAATAATATGCCTTAGACAAGTGATAATTCATAGCATATTTTTTTAAAAAAAGCAATTTTACCATCCTCATGCTATTTTATGCCAAAGGGTTACACCCAAACAGGCAGCTATGATTTTACTAGAATTGTCTCTATTTGTCATCCTTTGGAATGTGGGGCTTTGAAAGAGGAAGTTTTCCTCTGTGGCTGGATCAACTTTTTGTGGAGAAGGATCTTTCCTTTTAGATAGAGAATTCTGTTTCTCACCCACCTCCAAGCAGAAAAGATCTCTTCAGACTGGTTTGCCTGAGTTGGTGACAGGTGACATTCCCCACCTTTGGAAACAACCTGAACGCCTCATTGTTTTCAAGAGGATTCATTTGCCCCTCCTTGCTCCCCACAGTGCCCTTGGTGATTCCAGATTAATTACTCGTTCATTGTTGTTTCTTGGACATGCCAGGTACCCTCCCTGTGTCACCTCAGGCTCCTGGGCTGTGGAGGCCACAGCTCTGCCCCGTAACTAGGCCATGTTCCCTTGACATTTTCAGTTTGTTACTGGTGTGACCCATTTTCTGAGTGGCTTCATGTCCACTTTTCTCTTTCCCTAAGCAAGATCTCACTCATCAATCGGGAGCCCAGCTGGGCTTCCCTTGGTTGAGGGTGGAAATTCCTGCCTCCATCCGATTTTTATGAGATAAATGTGTTGGTTATTAGTGGTGGTTCTTTTTTAAAATATAAAAATTGCTTGAGACAGCCCTCGCACTTGGTGACCCAGCAGGATTTCTTTCCCAAGCACCAGGGACCCATTGGTGGCACTTGGATCTCTACAGCCTGTCAGCAGAGGGGGTATGGGAGGAGGTAGGGGCAGAGTGCCGTTTGAATGCCTAGCCACATCTCTGTTTTCCAGCAGAGTGGAAATCACAAATGGAAAAATGTTTTCCTTTACACATATTGTTCTGTTCTTTTCTCCTGTACAAGCTAAAATCATATAAAGGGTCTGTATTAATTCTATAAACTTATAAATCTTGCTAAATAACCTAAAACAGTTTCCAAAAATTGCCCTGACGTACACAGTACATGCTTAAAGCTTTGGAGTTTAATTAAAGGTGTGAATGACTGAATTTCATTTTGAATTTAGCTGCCCTCAAATGCCTTATGACACTATTTTATTTGTGTAAGTGTTAGGCATTTTAAATCTCAAATTTTTGGTAGAATATTTGGGAAGGAAATAGGCTTAAGATTTTTGCATGGCTTTTTCAGCATTGTTATGCCTGTAAGGGAACTTTGAAGGAACTCTAAAGTGTTATTTTTCTTATTTAGGATTAGATTAGAATTGTTTCTACCTCTGTGTATTTAATCTGAGGGATCTTATTCGTAGATTCAGATTCTAAATTGGGTAAATTAAAAGTACATTAGAGTTCAATTTCTGCTTTTGAAACCTTTTTTAGTCAATCTGGAAAGCAGATGCTTGCTTAGCTAGGAAAGCATTCCTAGTTGGAAAGAGCCTTAGAATCTTGTTTTTAACTCCTTCTCTGCATTAGGGATCTGGAAAGCCAGGCAGGATCTACCGTAGGCTTCATTTGGTCTCTATTACACTGGTCTTCCAAGGCAGACCCTTAGCTCTGTGCACTGGTTCTCAGAGTGTGGTCCTGGGACCAGCATCATTGGTGTTACCTGGGAGCCTGTTAGATCTACAGAATCTCAGGCCTCACCCCAGACCTATAGGATCAGCATATTCTGGAAGAGGGCCCTGCAATCTGTGTTTTACCAAACCCTGCAGATGATTCTGATACATGCTCAAGTCTGAGAGCCATAGTGCATAGTGATCTAGTGCGTTAAGCTCATGGACTTCCACCAGAATAAAATCAGGACTTACCTCAGTCTAAATTAGCTCTCAAGGCCAAGCCTGTGTCATCACCAGCACCGTCTGATTGTCTGTGCAGTGATGACAGTACTGGGGCTTAACTGAGCTCTGCCCGTGGCCTTTGGGATCAGTCACAGCTTATACAGCTGAGGAGGGATGGGTTTGCTTTTCACAGGAACCTATTAGCTCACCAGTGCTGCACTTTCCATCTCCCCCGAAAAGCCCAGTCAGCTGCTTCGCAAATGCGTGCCTGTTGGTTACAAATCAAGACAGGGTGGGTGCATCAATTAATCAAGCCACTAGATGTTTTTATTGTTTATCTATTGTGTGTGTAACATGAAAAGATCAAGATGCTGGTATTGACAGAAAAATAGCTCTCAGGCTATGTGATACTGAAGGTGATGGATGAGCATCAACGTGGACAGATTAGAGATGTCTAAATCAGCATTTCCCAAACTGGTACAGGAAGGGAAGGGGGCAAGAGCTGCTTTGGACTAAGTTCAACAAATTCTTTCTTTGTTTTTTTTTTTTTCTCAAGACAGAGTCTCGCTCTGTCATCCAGGCTGGAGATCAGTGGTGTGATCTCAGCCCACTGCAACCTCCACATCCTGGGTTCAAGCAATTCTCCCACCTCAGCCTCCCAAGTAGCTGGGACTACAGGTGCACACCTCCACATCCAGCTAATTTTTATATGTTTTGGCAGAGACAGGGTTTCACCATGTTGGCCAGGCTGGTCTTGAACTCCTGACCTCAAGTGATCCACCTGCCTCAGTCTCCCAAAGTGCTGGGACTACAGGCGTGAGCCACCATGCCTGGCCAGTTCAACAAATTATTGACTAGAGAACTTCTGAGCCTTTAATATGCCCATCTTGAAGGGGCATCTGTTATGCTGCATTTCCTAAATACATTGACCATAGTACATGATTTCTACAGCACTTCTCTTAAGCGTCTTGAAAGAGCATTCCATGGTTTGGGAAATGCTATTCTAAATCAACATTCTACTTTCAAGGGGGGAGAATGTATTTCTCATAATGGATGGCATTATTATGGTAGAGATCCTTTCAGAGAACAGAGATTTTGTTTATATATAAGTGTATGGCCACAAATAGCTTTCCGAAGACTGAAATGGGTTATAGGGTTATATCATGTGAAAAGCATTGGTAAGCTTTAGAATCTGGGGCAGGGCAAAGCCTGTGTGGCCTGATTGTGGATCTACCAGGGTCAAGCCTCAGATCTGCCATTTCCTAACTGTGTAAACTCGGGAAAGTTATTTGCTATCTCTGAACTAAACCTCTTCTGTGAAATGGTAATAATAATAATAATACCTACTTTCAAGGTTATAAGATAATGCATTCCTAACTTAGTAAATGGCCTCGTTCAGAGTATCAATCAATAAAACCAATCAATAAAAATTGGTTTCTACTATTATTTTTATTCCTTCTTATTATTTGCTCTCAGACTGCCCCCCCTACCAATGAACAAACCCCTAGTATTGATTTCTTTCCATGGTGGCAGCAGATGGACATTCAATGTTTACTTTTATTTGTTTGATCCTGATGTAACATAAAGCAACCCAGATTAAAAACATTGATATAATTTTAAAAATGAATTAAAATACCCCAAATTAAATTAACTATAAATAATAAAATACACTGAAATCAACAGAAGTGCTCCTCTTCCAAGACAGGCATCGAACTGTTTACACAAAGAGCGTTGGTCAAAGCCCCCTACCCTATTGTTCTTCTGTTGGGTGGAGCCAACTGGAAGCTACGCTAATTAGACTAGAAACTAATTGCAATCTCAGCTCTCCACTGGGGAAGAATTTAGCCTCAGAAATTCCTCTCCAGCCTAGGACTCTGTGTTGATTTGACTGTCATGGCAGAAAGGAAAAGAGCTTCTGAAGAAAAAAAAATTACCTGAAAATGTAGCATCTTAGTCATTCACTGCATTTGCACTATCAAATTCTCTTCTAGTATCTATCACCTTCCTTCACAAGGAAGCAGTGGAGTTTTCACTAAGGCATTGCTTTAATGTTCCTTCTAATATTCTTTATGAAGTAAAGGCAGCTGGTGATGGGGCTGTTCCCTGGCTGTTGTCAAAAAAACTCAGAAAAGGGGTAAAATAGCTGCATTACAGACTACCCTATTACCTCTTGTTGCCCTATACAGGAGAAGCCTTGTCTTCAGGGAAAACCAAGATGTTATTGTCCACAAACAAACAAAGACAAAGGTGTTCATTCAAGGATGATGTATTAGGATCCTAAGAAGAAACTTTGGTGCATTCGAAATAACATAACTCAAGGAGGGTTTATTAACAAAAGAGTTGGTGCTGAGGAATCACAAGAGATAGTAGAGTAAGCCAGGGCTAGCAGCTGCTGCCCAGTCACCACCCTTAGCTGAGAGGACATGAAAGGAAAGTGGTACAGGAACCCAGAAGGATATACGAGTTGGCGCGTTGACAGGAGCAGTGACCTTTGGTCAAGGGACACAGCCAGACCTTTCAGAGATGGAATAAATGCCTTGGCCCTCTCTTTCCCCCTGCTAGTCTAAAGAGCTCCCCATTGGTGAACCCAACAGGAAGCCAGAGGTTGCAAAAGCCCTGTTGAAGAAATCCATGCTGGTTAGATCCCACAGAAGAAATCAGGGTAAAGATTGTGTCTGGAGAGGCAAATTAATGATGTTCAAAGAGTGGAAACAGCAGGAATAGCTATCAATAAAGGACGGCCTAAATAAATGGTAGAGTTGAGTACTATCCAGTACAACAGAGGAATTAGGTAGTTCTGTATGTGCTGGTCTAGAGCTACCTTCAAAGGCACATTAAGGGGGGAAAAAAAGGTGCAGGACAGTGTGCAGCTGTGACTCTCAGTCCAGATGGCACATTAGCACCACATGGGGAGCCTAAAATAAAAAATACCAACACCTAGGCCCCTTCCCTGGAGCCTCAGAGTTAACTGATCTGATGTAGGGTCTGAGTGGTGGTATGTTTCTGAAGCCTCCCAAGTGATTTTGATATGCATCTAGATTTGAAAACCATCAGTGTACATTATATGATACTATTTTATATAAGAATCCAGGGATATAGACACAGGATTTATAGACACACATGGGTGGGTGTAATATCTGTAATATTTCTGGGAAGATAACAGGGGAATGAATCTGTGTGGTTTTCCCTGAAGGAGGCAGATGGGATGGTGATCTGTGGCAGAAGGAACACTGACTTTTCATTTTAACACTACCCTTTTGTAGTGTGGGATTTTTTTTTTTTTCACATGTGCATACATTGATTGTTTAGCTTCAAAAACTCAGAAATACATTTGCTTAGTTTTGAAATGACCATTCATTCATTCTCTTAAAGCTTTGGAACATGTCTTTGTGAGAAAATATTTTTCTTTTTTTTTTTTGAGATGGAGTCACTCTGTCGCCCAGACTGGAGTGCAGTGGTGCGATCTCAGCTCACTGCAAGCTCTGCCTCCTGGGTTCATGTCATTCTCCTGCCTCAGCCTCCCAAGTAGCTGGGACTGGAGGCACCCACCACCACGCCTGGCTAATTTTTCCTATTTTTAGTAGAGATGGAGTTTCACTGTGTTAGCCAGGATGGTCTCGATCTCCTGATCTCGTGATCCACCTGCCTCGGCCTCCCAAAGTGCTGGGATTACAGGCATGAGCCACCACGCCTGGCCAAGATTTTTCTTTTTAACCTTAAAATTTTTTATATTACCTCAATAGCTAGGAATCTAAATGAGATGCTATTTGACAGAAGAGTGAGGCCTTTACCAAAAAGTTGTTGCTTTAGGTGTTTTTTTTTTTTCTTTCTTTCTTTCTTTCTTTTTTTTTCTTTTTAGACAAGGTCTCACTCTGTTTCCCAGGCTGAGTTCAGTGGTGCAATCACAGCTCACTGCAGCCTCAACCTCCTAGGCTCAAGCGATCCTCCCACCTCAGCTCCTGAGTAGCTGGATAATCCCAGGCACGTGCCACCATACCCAACTAATTTTTTATTTTTTGTAGAGACGGGGTCTTGCTGTGTTGCCCAGGCTAGTCCCCTGGATGCAAGAGATCCTCCCACCTCAGCATCCCAAAGTGCTGGGATTACAGGTGTGAGTCATTGTGCCTGGCCTGGTATATTTTAAGTGAAAATGAAATTAAGGCCATTGGTCATTGAATCATTCCGTCAATGACCAAATGGCTCCCTCTCTCCAGGCTGGCCTCACCCAGGGCTCCGTGTCAGTGTAGTAAGTGGTAACTGTTGGCACAGCAGAAGAAATCATATATGGAGTTAACTGAGCTCTCGCTCAGGCAGCGGAGTAGAACCAGTTAGACTGCAGCCTCTGGGCTATTTCAGATTTTTTTTTTTTTTTTTTTTTTTGAGATGGAGTTGCTCACCCTGTTGCTCAGGCTGGAGTGCAGTGGCGCGATCTCAACTCACTGCAACCTCCACCCCCTAGTTTCAAGTGATTCTCATGCCTCAGCCTCATGAGTAGCTAGGATTACAGGCGCGCGGCACCACACCCGGCTAATTTTTGTATTTTTAGCAGAGACGGTGTTTTACCGTGTTGGCCAGACTGGTATCAAACTCCTGACCTCAGGTGATCCACCCATCTTGGCCTCGCAAAGTGCAAGGATTACAGGCATGAGCCACTGCGCCCGGCCTCAGATTTCCTATTAAAATTAGGGAGCCCTAACTTAAGAAACCAGAAAGTCAATGTTAACATTGAGCAGCTACTCATGAACTCCTCCTCCAACCCCCAGCCAACATTGTGAAATGTAAGTAGTTCAGTTATGTTGAGCTATATATAGTTCTTTCCCTGATCTTCATCTGTCATTCTCCATCTGCCATCTACCCAATTTCCTTTGAAAGCTCCATTTTAAAGCAGAATATATAATGGAAAAACCTTAACTCCTGACCTTTATGGAGATATACTAGAGTTACTCAATAGTAATTAGCCGTTGCCCTGGTAACCTCAGACTTACTGCTTAAATCACCCGTATTTGTCACTATCCCCTGCCTGCAGGACGATAAGATCACCTGCTTTGTGCTAATGAAAATGCGGACATTTTAGTAATTTTATAATCCTTTTCAGCTTCTATTGTAAGGGTAAAAGTGATATTGTTTGTGATTATGCTCACTAAAAAGAGGCTTTTTGTTTTGTTTTGTAGTTACCAAAGCAGTGAGATAGAAATCATTCTGGGTTTTGAGCAAATTGGAAAGACCTGTTCAGTCTATTTTGTTTACCACTGTATTGAAAACCATCGAAAACTTAAGTAGGTGAAACTTGTAGACTAGAATTTAAGGATGATGGCCCTGAGATAGAAAAGGAGAATGAAATTGGCAAGTCTGTCATCATATCAGATGTCACAGACAAAGATGAGTAAAGCCCACTAACTCCAGCACTTTGACTTGCACAATGCTGCTGGAAGGTTGGTAAATCCAAAGCTGAAGCACAGGAGAGATTTCTTCAAATGAATGTGTTGGCTTCTGCTCTGCCTCGGAGGAAGCCTGCATCCCCTTTGTAGCATCCATATACTGTGCCTTACAGAATAGACCTCATGGTAGGAGCTCCATATAACTCTCTGCTTCTTCTGGAGGAGAAACAGACACCCTGCTCCCAAACACACACACGCACACACACACACACACACACACACACACATGCATGCAATCCCCTTTCCCATTTTTCCCTTGATCCTTTGCGTGGAAGTAGAATTAGAGGAAATATGTCCTTAGTCATCCCATGACAGCACTTACAATGTTCAGTTGTCACAGTGAAAATAAACTGGCAAGAAATCAGAAATCAAGAAGTGGAGTCATGGGAATCCTGGACATGCTCATCCAATAGAGACAAGATCTACATGTTAGTGATGGCCATGGCCAAGGTAATCATCCCAGACAGCAGTCAGACTCTGCACTATCCCAAGAGAAGACTACAAACATTTCATTTCATATGAGGAAATGAACACCCACCAATTGCCCTTACTGCCCGCTTTCCTCTTCAGCCTCAGTGGAACACAAACTTATTTTCATCTAATGTTTCCCTTTGGAATATGGCATCGCCTGTTGAATATTTGCTACTGTAGCCTAACTGCACTCTGGAGCACTTGCTAATATCAGCATCCAGTATCGGCCAGCTCTGACAGACAGTCTCTTCCCAGTCAGTGAGCAAACACGTATTGAACACTTACTGTTTAAGACACTATTCCAGGGTAATCTCAGCACTTCAGGAAGATCACTTGAGCCCAGGAGTTTAAGACCAGCCTGGACAACATGACATACCATCTCTATAAAGAAAAAAAAAAAAAGGTTAAGCTGAGTGTGGTGGTATGCGCCTGTGGTCCCATCTACTTGGGAGGCTGAGGGGAGGACTGTTTGAATTCAGAAGGTCAAGGCTGCCATGAACTGTGATTACACCACTGCACTCCAGCCTGGGTGACATAGTAAGACCCAATCTGAAAAAGAAAAAGAAAGACACTATTCCAGGCACTATGAAAAAGACTAAAATATACTCACCTTGCTGCTGCTCAGATGAGGGAGATCAGATCTACATATGTGGGGGAGCATTGCTGCCAATGCAAGATACATTTTAAGTAGTAAGTGAGCAGTTGGGTCATTTACTCAAAAATATTTATGGTTGAATGAAGTATCTTGGCAATTGTAGGCAGCGTTTCCAATAATTTCCCTAGTTCGTTTTCTAGATCTGCTTTGAAGTGTATAATTTCCTTATCTGCCTTGGTCTTATTGCTGTGAGTTGAGTAGAAGGAGTTCTAGGTTTGTTCGTTTTTTTGTTTTTTTAAGATGGGAGTCTTGATCTGTTGCCCAGGCTCGAGTGCAATGGCGTGATCTTGGCTCACTTCAACCTTTGCCTCCTGGGTTCAAGCGATTCTTCTGCCTCAGCCTCCCAAGTAGCTGGGATTACAGGGGTGCACCACCACACCCAGCTAATTTTTGTATTTTTAGTAGAGACGGGGTTTCACCATGTTGGCCAGGCTGGTCTCGAACTCCTGACCTCTGGTGATCCATCCACCTCGGCCTCCCAAAGTGCTGGGATTACAGGCATGAGCCACCACGCCTGGCCGGAGTTCTAGTTTTATGATCCAACTTTTTTCTCTTGTTCTCCAGGGGGCTTCCTACCTCTCAGACTCTACCAAGCTATGTCCCCAATTTTTTGTTTTTTTTTCCCACTGAGACCTCTGTGGCTCTAATGTTTTAGATTTCAAGAAAACTTAAAATTTGGACTGTAAGAATGACATAGAAAGGAAAAAATATCACAAAGAATGAAAAGCTGCAATTTGATCATTTGCATGTGTTGCATTTTTGAAGTCCTCCCCACCCCATTGAGACAAGAGACTTTATCTTTAGGTTGTATTTGTTCTTTTTTTTTTTTTTTTCCTCCCAAACATCTAGCAGTTTACTAATATTTGTAGTGGGCAAAAATTTGTAACAATTTCTTATATAATGCACTATATCAAATATCTTATTAAAATAAAATTTAGTTCCTATCTTGAAGGATTATTTTCTGACCTTATATGGAAAAGGAAAGGAGAATGAGTAGTTCTTTAAACCCTGAATCAATGTAACCAGGAAAAAATAAGTGAAGAGAGACTATACTTTGCCATGGGTCAGGGGAAGTTTTACTATCAAATTTTCATGCAATACCCAAATCTCTGTATAGGTATGAGGGCTCTCTTTTCTGTTTCTTTGTCTATAAGAAAATTCTAAATTAAATTTCCTCTTCCTTACAAGCCAGTTATTAAGTTATTAAGTTCTGCCTTTAATTTCAGCTTGAATCAATTAGGTTAGATGCCCACAAGCAAGTGCCCTGGTTCATCATTTCAAAGAATGAGACTCTTTTTGCTGTATTTTTCTTTGCCTCCATGGCTGATTTTTCTACTCTTCTGCTAGCAGCTCTTCTTCCGCTTCCAGGAGTTTATTCTTTTCACTTGTATGCCGACTCCAGTGGCATTACAAAGGGAGGGTTAATAAAACTTGTATTGAGTTGATATTTTGACTATAGCTAGCTCTGAATTGGAGCATAGAGAGTGCTATTAGCCATAACCTGAGTGTTCCTGTTGAAACTCAGAGCCAGCTTTCTGCGTTAGTCATCATTTTTGGTTCACTTTGTGTAAGCAAGTTCCCAGTGTAGCCCACTGGCCTTGGCACACCTCAGGAAGAATTAGGTCTCTATGTACAAAAATTTTCAACAGAAACCTAAGACCCTCATCTAGAATCTGAATATATAATCAGTGTGTCGGGCCCCAAAACAGAAGAGCAATGTGATTTCATGTAGAACCCTATTTGTATGCTGCCACAGCCCTATGGTTTGCTTTACTTCGGATTCATATAGAAATCCAAGAATTTGTAGTAAGAGAAAGAAAACACCATCTCTGCTCAGCTGAGCTGGCCCGTGTGCCGAACTAGGAAGATGGCTTCTTTCCTCTGGAGAGGATATGATCTTTTCAAGATTGCTTTTTTACACATCACCATGGGGCTGGCCTGGTTGCATGCTGAAGCTGTGAAACCTGAGTGTGTATCTGTGCAAAGCTGGGGTTGAATCAGGGCCCCTAGGGGCCCTGCACTGGTTTTGCTGAGTGGAACATACAGGTTGGGGTTTTTGGAGGCTGGATGGGAAAGAGGATGGAGAGATGAGGGTGTTGGCAGTGAGGGAGGAACTTTGGGGAACAGAAATAGCTAAAAGGAAGTTTAATGGACTTTCTCGTACACGGTGCGTGATGTGAATCCTTGTCCATGTCACCTCACGAGGGCTTTGGTAAGAACCACTCCCTCATTCTTCAGTCTTCCACAGTATTAAGAGCTTGGGTTCTGGGGGCAGATTTACTGAGAGTTCACATCCCAACTTTATTAGTTGTTTTACAATGAACACTTCCTTTTTAAAATTTATTTTAGATTCAGGAAGTACATGTGCAGGTTTGTTACATGGGTATGTTGTGTGATGTAATGAGGACTGGGCTTCTAATGTACCCATCACCCAATAATGAACATTGTACCCAATGGGTAATTCTTCAGTCGTCACCCCACCGACCCTCCCCACTTTTGGAATCCACAGTGTCTGTCATTTCTATCTTTATGTCCATGAAGTGTATTATTTATTCCCTGCTTATAAGTGAAAACATGTAGTGTTTGATTTTCTATTTCTGAGTACAACAAACAGTTCCTTGCCCTCTATAAGCCTCATCTGTTAAATGGAAACAATAATAGTATCTACCTCCTAGGGTTGTTAGGATGAAATGAAATAGTTCATGTAGAGCACTTCACATGGCTTCTGGTTCATAATCAGGGCTCAGTAAAAGTTACCTGCCGTAATTATGGTCATCGTTGCTCTTTTAACAGGCACTGGGAATTTGGAATGTGTTTGGAGGGTTGTACTGAGGTGCAGAGTCCTGCTTCGTGATGGGCACAAGGTGAGAAGGGAGGCTGCTCTCCGTGTTCCAGTCATATCTCAATTAAAGAATAACACACGCCCTTCCCCTAACTCATCTAGAACAACCCCATGTACATAGCTGGCAGTGAACGCAAAAGCTCTCTGAGTAGCTGGAAGAGCCCACAATTTCATCAGCTCTCTAGACCTGTTGGACACCCTCAGATCAGGGTGACTGAGGGAGTGAGGGCAGGAAGCCCAGGCCAGGAATCCAGGAGAGGCTGCTTAGGGCTTTGGGGTCCAGGCAGAGTGGGAACTATAAGGAGGTGGAGCCACTTGGAGGCAGGCGAGGACCAGAATGGAGTGGAGTGGCTCTTTTGGCTCCACATGACCACCATTTAGCTACTTGGTGTGTTGGCCTGTCTACATCCAATTGCTGCTTCTCAGTGCTCCCCTCTGGCTTATTCTTTCCCACCATTCTGTGCCTGGGCTTTACTCTCCCTCACAGCTTCTGCTTCTTTGTAGCTTTGGATTGCCATGACCCCCGACGGCCCCAGTGCTTTCATAGCCTCATTCTCCTTAGAATTTCACCTGCTGCTTTGCTAAATTCTCTGCCACCCAGCCCTGAGGGAAAGCATCTATGGACTGGAGACCTTGAGGCAGGGGATTCTACAGTTTAATCATCTGTAGCCACAGGGAACTGGGTTACACAACCTTTCAGCAGGAACTGAAGGTAGAGCACGTTTGAAGACTGCCAAGTCCAGGACATACCTTTTGCAGACAATGACAACAAACTTGGCTCCTTGGCTTTCCGCCATCCAGTATTTTGGAAGTAACAGTCATACCACAAAAGGTAGTTACATTCACAGAATAGAAAGTTAATAATTGCTGATGAGGCAAAGTACAGAAGAACTTTTTCTGAAGTCATAAAAACTGTAATAATACAAAGGTCTGGATAAAGAACTAGCTACCCTTCAAACCCAGCAGCAGCTTCTTTGGTCACAACTGTATAACAGCCAAGACAGTATTGATTTTTATAATTTTCTCACCTCAAGTAAATTGCATTTGATATATTCTGTCTTTGAAGGTAGAAAAATGTGTGCCATGTTTTAGAAAGGTTTCCATTGGTTGACCTGGCACGGTGGCCCATGCTTGTAATCCCAGCATGTTGGGAGGCCAAGGTGGGTGGATCACTTGAGGTCAAGAGTTTGAGACCAGCCTGGCCAGCATTGTGAAACCTCATCTCTACTAAAACAAACAAACAAACAAACAAAAAAACACAAAAATTAGCTGGGCCTGGTGGCATGCGCCTGTAATCCCAGCTACTCAGGTGGCTGAGACATGAGAATCGCTTGAACCCAGTGGGGAAGAGGTTACAGTGAGCTGAGATCACACCACTGCACTCCAGCCTGCATGACAGAGCAAAACTCTGTCTCAAAAAAAAAAAAAAAAAGAAATCCATTGTTTGTAATAAGAATAGGGGCGCTCAAATGATTACATTTCATTTGTTTGTAGAGTTGTTCATCAGTGATATAGATTGTGTACCACAATTCCTTAGGACCTAGAGATGGCAATAGTATGGGGGCAAGCACATGACTAAGCCAGGCCAACCATAGTATTTTCATGGATTTTTTTGTTTTGTTTTAACTGGAGCTGGGTTAAGAATCTGTCTTGCCTACCAGAATATCCAGCAGCCGTGTTCCCCATCACATGGAGAAAGTTCAGCTGCAGCCATTCCAATGTGCAAAGAGAAACTGACAAGAGATAGTGGAAGCATTTTTTTGAGCTTTTTTAACTCTCTCTGCCATTCAACAGATTTTTCTGAATGTCTTCAATATGTAAACACATTAAAGATGAGTTAGAGGGGATCGTGCCCTTCACGATGAGAAATAACAGAAACATAAAGTATCCCTGTATTGAATGGTCTAGGTGCTACAGGATAAGGTGCTGCTGGAATTCCTAGGCAAGAGAGATGACTTTGAACTGGGATGATCAAGGAAGGCTTTGTGATCAAACTGGCACTTGAGCATGCATCTTGAGGATAGGTTGGATTTAGACAGGGAACAGTGGGAAAAGGCTCAGAGGCAAGATCATACAGGGCACATGGGGGAGCTGCTCATAGTTAACTTTGAACATATACTTCTCATCTGTAATATTACAATTGTTTTGTTTTCTTGTGTCAATATGCTTTTTACCTCTTTAGACACTAAAGCTGGGGAAGCCTAGTAATGTTGTCTTCCCATTCCAGAATTCCATGCTAGCTAGATCCCGATGGAACATCTTCTGTCAATTTATTTCATGTAATTGACTTGCCTGAGACGTTCCCTATTTTCATCACAGTTTTGCTTCATAGTCAAATAGACCTCACCATCTGGAACTCTTTTTCTTTTTCTTTTTTTTTTTTGCTCAAATTTTCTTCCACAAAGGGCCTGTTTTGGTTTCTAAGTGTCACACAAGATCCTACGACATTCTGCATCATCTTCTTTGCTTTGAGTTTTATAATGTTAAAAAGCCAACAAAATAGGTTCAAAAATAAGCTGTATTCCTCTTCTGTGTTGCAACCCAAGACTAAGCACATCAGACAAATTCTGACACCTTCAGCTTTTAGCAAAAGCTGTTTGATTGCCTTGAAGTTAGGCTATATCTCTAGGAGATTAGCTCTAGGCTCTGAGAGGGTAAAGCAACTCAGAAACAATCAGGATAGACCAGATTCATGGTGGGATTAACAAGGAGAGGATATAGATAGTGATCACATAGACTTACAGAAAATTCCTGCTTATTTTTACTCCTTACACAGAGTCGTTTTGTTTAGCCTTCACTTGCTATGCTAAACCTGCTAAAGTACATGTGGTATTTATTTTCATTTGGATGGGTAGCATCCCTTCTCTTTCTCAAACTGTAAGTGAACTATGGAAACTGCATCCCAGACATTCAGTGGTGATAGTCTGACACATTGTCACAGAGCACCATGCACTACTAAAGTGACTGTTGGGGCCTTTGCTTTTGCAATGTTTGCATTTCTCTCAATCCAGGGCCTCTCTGGGCTCTAACAGGAGCTATTCCTGTCTTCCTCACATGTTTCTGGAAACTGAACACTGGTGTAAATTTCCCTAATGTGACATCTTTTACATCTACAGACAGTTCTATTCAAGACCCTGTATGTCAGCTTGAGCAGATTTACCAATCAGTGTTCTTGATTGCAAGTAACAGAAAACCTAGCCCAAATAAGTTAGGCTAAAATGGAACTTACTGGTTTTCCAGTGTGCAGGAACATTTGTATTCAGGCATGGCTGGGTCCAGGGGCACAGGTGTTGCCATCAGAACCCAGCTCTTGCCAGCTCTCATTTCAGCTTTCCTCTTTGCTGACTCTCCTTAGATAAGCTCTTTCCTTTTGATTGCAGGGTGGTTACCACCAGCTGGACTTACCTTCTTAAAAAGCCCAAGCCCAGCAGAAAAGAAAGAGAGAGCCTCTTTTTCTCAGCAGTTTGAAATACAGGCTGAGCCTAATTTCTGTTGGTCCACATTGAGTCCCATCCCCATCCCTTAACCAGTCTTTGTGGCCAGGGGTATAAGTGAGGCTCTGCGGGGCTGGACCTGAATCACCTGTTCACCCTTGACTGGGTGGGAGGGGAGAACAACACCCAAGGCACACGGACTCTGCAGATGGAGAAGGGGTGGTCCTCAGAGAAGAGACAGCTACAGATGTCACTACACTGGACCTTTCTTATGGGGACTTCGTGAAGGATTTCGTGACTTTACACTCCAGAATCCAAATTTGTACTGCTTTCTTTCCCCTCAGTAGTGTCTTATATGCTCTCTGAAAATAGCCCCTTTTTTCAGTCCAAATGCTTCTTGCATAATTTATTTTATTCCTAGTTGACTGACTGCCTCCTTTAAGAGTAACGTATTTTATAGTTTTTTAAAAATGAAGAAAATGTTATCTTCCTACTTAGCCCTGGACACAGTTGATTCATTTAAAAAACAAATTTCTGGGAAAAGGCTTTCATTATCAGTGCCCATTACAGGTTATTAGAGAACAAATGGCAAACACCGGTGTGCTGGGGTTGGCCTCCATTCATTTTAATGACAGTGTTGTTGAGAGTGCATCTTAGAATGTGACTAAGCAGAGGAAAAAGAATCTGAAAAGGACTGGCCCCTTGTCTTCTGTGAGAGCCATGAACATGCAAAAACAGTGGCTCAGCAGCTCTGAGAGCTCCTCAGACACAGGCCACTGGGTGGTGGCATCTTTTGGTGGCCTGCCAGAAACAGTGGGGCAGCCAGCATCCACCTCACGAGCTTTGCAAAAGTCTCCAACTTGTTGTGACATTGTCCAAAACCTATGAGCTTGGATAAGAACTGTTTCTTCTGCCAGGAATCACATTGAGCGGCTGGAAAATTCCACCTCAGTTTGATCTTCCAGTGCCTGGTTCATATCCTGAGAACAAACTTTGCTCTCAAAGGTTGAAATGAAGTCTCCATGAGCTATGGTGATGATAATGGTGGTAATGACAATGATAATTCACATTAAGGAAGCCCCAGTGTCCCAGGCATTTTACATGTGTGTACTTATTTAATCAACATAATGCTGGAGGTACTGTTGTACTCCCCATTTTACACATGAGGCACAGAGAGATTACCTAACTTACCTGAGGGTAGAGGTGGGATTTGAACCCAGGAGATCAGGTTCTAGTACTGCCCCACCCACAACCACTATGCTCAGTTGCTTCTGCGGGCAATGGTTGGATATTGGCGAGCTACAGAAGCTGGGTGTGTTGGGAAAGAGACTGAAGCAGCCCAGTCACGTTTCTTCTTTTTCTTGCCCTCCACTCTCTGGTATCATTCAAGTGTCAGAGGCTGGGGGAGTTTGGGGAGACAACAAGAGCATGGGAGAATAGGAAGCAGAGAATGAGTACCTAAAAACAGAGGTCAGCAGGCCAGAGTTTAAGAGAAAAAGAGAGGGGAAAAAAGCAGGAAATCCTTGAAAGGAGCTCTAATAAAGGACAGAGAATATAAAGGATAAAAATGGATTCCAAGGAGGAAAAAGAATGGGAGGAATGTTTATTGACCATCTGCTGTTGCCAGGCACTAGCCTAGGGCTTTTCCATATGTTATCTAATCTTAGAACCCAGTTAGATGAACAACCACTATCAGTATTCCCATTTTACAGATGCGGAAACTGGGTTTCAGGGGGATAAAGTGACTTCCCCAAGATCACAGAACTGGAAAGCAGCAGTTTGAGCTGAGGCCTGTGTGACCGCCCCAGCCAACAAGTCATCCATCATCTTGAGGGCTAGTCCCTCATTCCTGGCCATGGTTTGTAGCCCTAGATGAGAGCCACACTTGAGATCTTGAGATTTGACAGATACTTGGAGATCATACTCCAAGGAATATAGCCATTCCTTTGCTGGGAGGCAGTTGCTGTGTACTTGCATCACAAGGAGGAGAGGGGAGGGGAGGGGAATAAAGTTTTATGGGACACCTCATTACTTCCCAAGTTTCAAACTTTTATCAAGCCAACTCTTTAAACTTTAAATATGTTGCCAGAGGTGCTGTCACTTCCTTAAGCATTCCATAACTCTCCAGTCTCAGGTAAGCTATTTTTTTCCCATACTTGTGAGATTTCCTCCTACATTTGCCCGTTTCTGCCATTAAAAACACAACTAAAAACTTTCCCTCAAAAGCTGACCATCTGCTTGTCACTACGCTTTCTTACAAATTGAAGAGGTGGTAGCAGGATGTTTGCAAGCCCAGTATTTATCTCTGGCGTAGGCACAATCCCAGCATCTACTGATTACATTTCCCATTTACTGTTAGGTTTGTGATTTGGGATTTGAACTTCCTCTGCATTTTTTTTTTGTTTCCTTCCTTTTATTTCTTAGAATCCAGGTCTAATTGTCCCCCTAAGGGCTAGACTGGTTTCAATAGATTTATTAAGTGATGGCTTTACAATGTGGGTGTTATGTCCATCTCAAAATCTGTGCAGGCAACCATCACATACACGCTTGTCTCCTATTGCCAGCTAAAACTGAGGCAGCATTTTCAAGAATGCCAAGCCTTTACTAAGTGCAGGCATTTGTTTGTTATTTCAAGTCTTTGTATGCTGACAAATTCTGTATATGCATGTGTGTGTTTAGAGCACAGTTGGGTGACATGTGCCAGGTATCTGGTGACAACTGTCCTCTGAGCATGGTTGATAACCAAATAAAATCCAGGAATGTGAGGCTCGTTACTCTTTCAAAAAAAAAAAAATACATGTACAGTTGAGTAAAATGAGAATAAAAAATAACAGATTAACAAAGGCTGAGAGAGGAAGAGAGTAATTCATCATAAAACTGTCCTGAGCCACCTAGCAGCCATGACAAAGAAGGGAAAAAATATAATGGAATGTTTAGTTCAATTGTCTGTTCAAAAAAAGCATACCAGTTCATCAAGAGCTACAAGTTATAATATTAATTTGTCATGTGAGTCTCTATATTAATGATTTTGAATAGCTCAATAGATATCTGCCAAAGCAGTTTCATGCAAAAAATAAATGAGGCCCTCTTTATAGAGCTGTTACTCCCATTGGTTTTGATTAAATACAGAGTCTGATATTAAGCTGAAGTATTGAAAGGTTGTTTTTACTGTGGTGCAACAAGGAGAACAGCCTGGAGAAAGCATGTTTGCTGGTGATCGGCCTGGTAACAGAATGATAGATGGAAGGCAGGATCCCTCTTAGAGGATCCCAGTTGTCTTGGCCATGCTTTTGATAGGAGCTACATGACATGTATTCTAAATTGAGGTCTGTGGGAATATAAATACCTGAAGGGCAGATACCCATGTTGTTAGTTGAAAGAAGATGCCAGAGGCATAGATCATGTTTTATTGAGGCCGACTGGAATCCTTGTCTCCGTAGGGTTCATGTGAGTTCAGCAAGCAGTTACCATGTCTACGGCATGCCAGGATAGTGTTGGGAAGGTAGTATTCTGGGTACGTGAGACCTGCACGCAGGTTCCTTTAAGGTAGCCTGGCAGTGCTGTGACAGAGACAGACTCAGGATGCAGTGGGACCCAGGGGAGGGACGCTGAGCCTCACCCTCTGGGCTGCATCTTGGTAAGTGAGTAAAAGTTACCCATGGGAAGATGGGGGACATCGCAAGCAAATGGAACTGCGCAAGCACAAACAAGGAGAAAAAAAATATGAGTGGCCTCAACTGATCCTCCCACCTCAGCCTCCCAAAGCACTAGGATTACGAGCATGAGCCGCTGCACCCGGCTCATGCTGCATGCCCGAGAAGTAACAAACCATTCTGCAGGGTGTGCAGGAGCCATGAGGGCCTAGAGGGAGTGGAGTCAGGAGAGCGGAGAATCATCACAGGCCAGAATTTTCAAGAGACGTATTTTTAGGCAGGGCCAAGATGTTTCTCCAGAAACGAAGTGGCTTTGCATTGTTTTATTAATAAGAGTCAACATTTCTGAATTCAGGCACTTCGCTTCGCAATTTATGTAGGCATTGTTTTTCTTAATCTTCACAGTCACTTCTCAGAGGTGGGTATTATTTTCCCATTTTTACCGGTAGCAGCCTCGGAAAGGTTAAGTAACTTGCCAAAAGTCCACAAAATCTAACTGCAGAGACTTCCCCACCTCACCATTTGGGAGCTGTTTTGTCCAGAGACTATGAGTTTCCTAAATCAGAGCCCAAGTAGAATTGGAGTTCCGAGTCATGCTGTGTGGAGGGAAGAGGTGACCTTGACCTAGACTGCACCCTAGGCTTCCCTATGCCTAAAAAATTTACCTTGAAGATGATTTTTCTTT
Organism: Pongo abelii; assembly: GCF_028885655.2. Lineage (NCBI taxonomy): Eukaryota > Metazoa > Chordata > Mammalia > Primates > Hominidae > Pongo > Pongo abelii. The sequence continues at coordinate 151,542,698 of NC_071989.2, forward strand.
GGTGAAGGCTGTTAGACATTGAGGCTGGTCTGCCCACCAAGATGAATCTGGTTTTGGCAAAACTAAGTAGCTCCTTTTCCCAGGATTCATTTGCTGTTTGAAGGCAGCATCAAAACCGAGAAGTGTTGTATCTTCCTGTGTGTAAGGCAGGAAGGGTGACGTCTGTTTCTTCCAATAGCCTCTCCACGTTGTTTAGAAATCAGTATTTCTTAAAAGGAGGATGGCAGCAGGGTAGAACAAAATGTCAATATTCATTCAGTGCCTCTTCTGTTTTATCCAGCTCAGAGATTCTGTCCCATGCAAAATAAAAGATAGGTAACAATCTATTGTTCATTGTTAAGGATCCGGTTGGGTATGTTGTTGTACATCTCCACAATGGCATGCTACATAGCCACTAAGAAAGAACGAGGAGGCAACTTTTCGTGTAATGATGGAACAATCTCCGGGAGATACTGTTAAGGAAAACAGGCAGGATTCAGAACAATGTGAATAACTGGCGGTCATTTGTTTTTAAAGGGAAGAGGGGTGTGAAATCACACACACACATCCACCCACACCAGCTTGCAAGTTCGTTTAGTATCTCTGGAGAAAATATGAGAAACTCATACTAATGGTTACTTCTGGAGAGGGAAGGAAGAGTTATTTTTCCTATCCACCCTTTTATACTGATACCCTTTTATACTGTCTGGAAATTTTATCAACTGATATAATAGCCATTCCAAGCAATAGATTAATATAAAAATTAAAGACAGAAAATGCCCCATCCCCTAAACAAGTTGAAACATATTCATATAATTTATTTGTAGATATATACCTCTATCCCATGGTTGTGAATTAGCCGTCATATGAGTATTTTAAATTTGTAGTCTATAAGCAGGCAACTTTTTAGCAATATGGGATTACGTAGGATCGTAGGTAATTGGAACCCTCAGCCAAACACTTGCTGATAACACTACCTCTGAGTTTCTAAACAAGTGAGCAAGAAAGTCCTGTATGGAACTTCTAAGCCTCATACCTGTCAGGGACTGATAAGTACACATGGGCAGGTTCTTTGATATGTTTCCAAGTCCATTATCAGAGATAAGCAAGCTTAAGTGTAAATCTGTGATTTAACTACATTTCAAATTTGATATGGAGCTACAGGAAGGATGCCAGAGAGAACCTGTGTGCTCCGAATACATCTGTTGCTCTAGCTCTTTAAAAGACTTTCTTTTCCCCACGTAAAAGGAGCCCAAATGTTCTCTCTCGTATATAAGGCTGTTTAACTGACCTAAGGGCTAACTCTTACTTTTTGGTGCTTCACAGATGACTAAGTGGTGGTATTATTTTAACCAGTAAAAATTCAGAAATCTAGGGTCAGGCTTGCAGCTGGCAGAACTTGTAAATAGTTAATGATTGAAAGGACTGATCAGCATCTTGAAAGGCAGCTCATGAGAAGCATAAGCAAAATGCTTAGGGGTGCCTGCAGATAGAGGACTGTGGCACTCTGTGGTGACAGCGAAGGAAAATGTGTTTGATGTCATCTTGTCACAGAGAAAGGCTATCTGTCATACCTCAACTTAGCATGAGTTTTTCTTTTGTAAGTGTGTAAGATAGTTTCAGAAATGTTTTATAAAAAAGGTTGTTTTTTAAACCAAATTTTCAGTGTCTACTCGAAAAAAAGATACACTTTTTTTTTAAATGAAGAATGATGGATACCAAAATGTAAGAGATTTCTAATAAACAGCCCTTCTCAGTTGGTACAGACTTCAACACCTGGTCTAGAAGTTTTATACTATTGGGCATATGTGGGGTGTGGGAATTATTGTTTGTTTAGTATTTTTGCAAGAGCAAGCTTGGGTTTCTTTCTGATTCTTATTTAGGTTTGAGAGAGAACTGCCATAAGAAGGTTTTTGTTTTTAGCCAATTTTGACTTTTTCCCTTAATTTTTAAATTTCCTCATCTGAAATATGGCACAATAGGCCAGGCATTGTGGCTCACACCTGTAATCCCAGCACTTTGGGAGGCTGAGGCAGGTGGATCAACTGAGGTCAGGAGTTCGAGACCAGCCTGGCGAACATGGTGAAACCCCTTCTTTACTAAAAATACAAAAATTAGCTGGGCATGGTGGTGTGCCCCTGTAATCCCAGCTACTCAGGAGGCCGAGGCATGAGAATCACTTGAACCCGGGAGGTGGAGGTTGCAGTGAGCTGAGATTGCACCACTGCACTCCAGCCTGGGTGACAGAGTGAGACTGTGTCTCAAATAAATAAATAAATAAATAAATGAAATATGACAAGTGATAATGAAACAGAATCGTCTTTATGAGATTTGTGTCTTCTCTTAGCCAGAGATTAGCCAAGCATTTGTTCCTTAAAAATGAAAAGTCATGATGCCTGTGTAGTGAGCCATCTGCTGCTCAGTAGACTGCATAAGAGACTTGCCAGCCATGTCTGCTTTTATATTTATGAACTGACGTTCACTTCTTAGATGGTAGGAATTAATCCAGTGGGACTCTACTTTGAAAGTAAGTTGCTCATGGGAATTTACCTGCAGGCTTGGCAGGTGAACGCTTTGGGCAGAATAGTGACTCCCAAGCACCATGGCATGTTTGTTTTCGAGAGTTTTTGTGTCCCTCCTCTGGTTCTTCTTCCTGGGAGCACCACCTCCATGCTCGTATGCATTGACATAAAAGTCCTTTCACCACTGAATGTAAAGAGCCAGCCTAAAAATGAGAAATTAATTTACCTTAGCCCCAGGGTAGCTTAGAGACAGCTTTTAAATTTTGATGTTAAAAAGCACTTGGAAAGACAGTTCATTTTGGAGCCTGCAGAAGGAATTACTTTAGTTAAGGGCTTAACATAAACCTAAGTAGCAGACCATTAGGCAGAGGTCTACATTTGGCATTGAAACAAATTTCAATACTATAATGAAAATTTCCACCGTAAAAGAGACTTGGGTGTCTGATTTTCATCGTTCTGCAATTTTCAGCTCATAATCTCAGAATCAGTAAATGCCTTTAGGATCTAATTTGCAAAGAGAATTACGTATTGCAAGGAGCCATGTAAAGTATATAACTAGTTCTGTGGATAGCAAAGCTGTGAGTGACATCTAATTAGGCTACAATATCAATGTGCTTTGGCTCTGGCACTCATCTGTCATTACTTTGAACAAGCCATTTGACCTTTATATTATATGTAGGGACCATACCTCTTCATTTGCCTGTTAGTTCTGTTGCCCTGGTATAAATTTAATTGTGCCTTTCTGCTTCAATGTGCTGGTTTGGGTGATAAGTTATATGATCATTCACTATATACAATCTAGAATAAATGATAACACCTCATCATATTAGTTTCTCAAGTGTCTTTTTCACTAAGTTGATCATCTGTGGACCAAGGACCATCTAGTTGGCCTCTCAGAACAGTGTTTGGCTTTTGTTTGCTACATAGTGCTTGTCAGATGAAGGAATCAGCTTCTCAGGCTGCATCACGAGCCTGTAGGATTTGGATCCGTGAAACGTATGTGAGATCACCAAGCATAATGCTCCCCAGTGAAAACAGGACTCATCGAATGCCAAGACACTCAGTCATGGTTGATTACCAGACCACAGAAAACCTGGCAGAGCTGGCATGTCAGTAACAGACACGTACATGTATTTGATATGCACGCTCACCCATAGCTGCCTTGGAGAGAAGGTGTCGTCGGCAGACCAGAAGTTGGGAAGAATTTGTGATAGGCTTAGGATCTGGCTGGCACTGTTGTCAGGAATAACAATAATACTACAAAATATATTTATAGTGCTTTTCAGTTTTCAGAGCCACTTGAAACAGTTTTCAGAGTGTTTCATTTGATTTTGGCACTAACCCAAATCATAGCACTTGGCATACTGTACTATAGTTGCCCATTTTCTTCTCTGATTCCTGCTCTAAGCTGTAACATAGGTCAGGCCCACACCTGTTTCTTGTTCACTATTGTTTCCCCAGCACTTGACGGTGCTCTTTCCAGGTGATAAATACGGATCAAAAGCATGATGAGTGCAGAGCAACTATCTCCTACATTTTCTAAATGAGGGACACTGAAGCTGAGAGGGCGTGAGTGGCCTGTTCAAGTCTGTGTGGCAGTCTTTTTTTTTTTTTTTTTTTTTGAGACAGCATCTCACTCTGTCGCCTGGGCTGGAGTGCAGTGGCGTAATCTCCGCTCACTGCAACCTCCGCTTCCCGGGCTCAAATGATTCTCCTGCCTCAGCCTCCCAAGTAGCTGGGATTATAGGTGCATGCCATCATGCCCGGCTAATTTTTGTATTTTCAGTAGAGATGGGATTTCACTATGTTGGCCAGGCTGGTCTCAAACTCCTGACCTCAAGTGATCTGCCCACCTCAGCCTCCCAAAGTGCTGAGATTACAGGCATGAGCCACTGTGCCCAGCCTGCATGGCAGTCTTAACCTGTAAGCTCCTGTTCAAGCCTGGACCTTTGGATTCAAAGTTCAGTGCTCTTTCTGTTGAATCAGTACCCAGAAGAATGAGCATTGTGTTCATTGTATGAGGGTGACAACTTTGCAAGAAACATAGAAAAATGGGAGACTGCAGTTCCCTCCACATGGGATTTGCTCCCCCTGCCTACACTTGCTAACATCTGCTGTTTCTTTTAGGATCCACTGAGACCTCCTCCAGGGAACCTTCCCTGCTGCCCTGCCCCTTGACTGGCTTAGGTGCCACTATTCAGCGCTACTACAATAGCTGGTGCTCATTCCTGTCATTGTACTTAACAACAGCTGCTGCTGCCCATGGGGGCTCCCTTGGTGCCAGACACTGAGCTGAGAGCTTCACATTTCCTCACAATTGCCCCAGGAGAGAGGCTGTTCATACTTCATTTTTCAGGTGGGAACCTGAGGTTCAGGAAAGTCATCTAACTTCCACGAGGTCACACAGCTTGTAAGTGGTTGAGCTAGAAATCATCTGACTCTAGGCTGCTGAGCCCACCACACTCCACTTAACTAAATACATGATTTTTTTTTTTTTTCAAGGAGTCTCACTCTATCACCCAAGGAGGAGTGCAGTAGCGCAGTCTCAGCTCACTGCAACTTCCGCCTCCCGGGTTAAAGCGATTCTCCTGCTTCAGCCTCCCAAGTAGCTGGGATTACAGGCACCTGCCACCACACCTGGCTAATTTTTATATTTTTATTAGAGACCGGGTTTCACCATGTTGGCCAGGCTGCTCTTGAACTCCTGACCTTAGTGATCCATCTGCCTCAGCCTCCCAAATTGCTGGGATTACAGGCGTGAGCCACCGCGCCTGGCCATTTGTCATGTATCATGATAAATACATGATTATCAGACATTCATATACCAGCTTTCCCCCACTGGACTGCACATTCCTCAAGGGCTGGGATGAGGGCTTATTCCTCTTCAGCATCTGGTACCTTTCCTGGCACCAAGGCAGCCCTTAACTAAATACAAGTGAAAACAGGGACTGCATCAGCTTCTTGGACCAGCCTGGGACCTCCTGGGTTGCGTTGCTTTTTGTGACTGGCTTTCTGCTCTGCTGGCTGTGATCACTGCTCCTGCATGTTGCCCTTGCTGCTCAGAACAGACACTGTGAGCTATGCCTGGAGGTTCTTGGCCCTGGGGCATCTTCCCCACACCTGGGGCTTGGCTCCCTGGGAGAGAAGGAGAGTTTTTAGCTACAAGCCATTGGGTGGCCACTTCAGAAGACATCTGGAAGAAGAAATCTCCAGAAGGTTTCTTGGGCCTTTTCTTGTCTGAAGTAATTTGCTCCCTTTTATTTCCCATTTAAAAAATCTGGAGTTATTTCCAATGTTTGGTAATTCCACACTTCATTTGTTATTGTGGGGGAAGTCCTGTGCTGAATTTTTTTTCATCCCTACTCTTAAAACTAAATATAGGAATGCCTCATGTCAGCCTGCATTTTGTACCCACTCAACCCACTGACACTGCCTCTCACCAAGGTTACCATGACCTCCCTGTCAAACCTCATGACCCCTTTCACGCCTTGTTTTACTTGATTTCTGGCAACGATGGTCATTGTCAAGAGCCTTGTTGGTTTAAAACCCTCAATTTGCTTTTGTCTTTGGTGGCACCACACTCTTGAAGTTTTCTGGACATCTCTGTGTCTCAAAGGAGCCTCCTTTGAAGGCTCCTTGGCTCCTTTCCCCTTAAAAGTTCTTATTTCAGAGACTCAGATTTTAAATTCTCTCTTTTTTTTTTTTTTTTGAGATGGAGTCTCGCTCTGTTGCCCAGGCTGGAGTGCAGTGGCACGATCTTGGCTCACTGCAACCTCCACCTCCTGGGTTCAAGCGATTCTCTTGCCTCAGCCTCCTGAGGGGCTGGGACTACAGGTGCACACCACCACACCCAGCTAATTTTTGTATTTTTAGTAGAGACGGGGTTTCACCATGTTGGCCAGGCAGATCTTGACCTCATGATCTGCCCACCTCAGCCTCCCAAAGTGCTGGGATTACAGGCGTAAGCCACCTTAAATTCTCTTCTTAACTCCAGTTGATTTTGTCCCTTTCTATAGTTCCATTTATCAGCAACATGTCTGTGTTGGTGCATTTTGTCACTGCTATAAAGAAATACCTGAGACTGGGTGATTTGTAAAGGAAAGAGGTTTAATTGACTCACAGTTCCGCATGGCTGGGGAGGCCTCAGGAAACTTACAATCATGGCAGAACGGGAAGAGACATGTCTTATATGGCAGCAGGCTAGAGAAGTGTTAGGATCGAAGAGGGAAGAGCCCCTTATAAAACTATCAGATCTCATGAGAACTCACTATCACGGAGCGTTCACCCCCATGATCCAGTCTCCTCCCACCAGTCTCTCCCTAGACATGTGGGAATTACAATTCAAGATGAGATTTAGGTGGGAACGCAGCCAAACCATATCAATGCCAAAAACCATATCCCAGATCTCCTACCTGTTCTTTAGGCCCATCTACCCAAATGTCTGCCAAGCCAGTTGACTGTTGTACATGAATGGTTCCCCTTCCTCCCCTGCACCCACACCTGTGTGTCTCCCTGTTTCCATGAATTCCATCTGGTGCATGGAAACCTGGCCAGCTTCCTTTACTCATCACTGACTTCTCATCAATGATCAAGACCTGTTGATTCTGTTCTCACAGCAGCCTACCAGTCACCATCCCAACTGCCACCACCCCAGCCCAAGCCTTGGCCATCTGGCCTTCCTCACCCTTTTTACTGGCTCATTCTCTATACTGAAACCTGTGGGATTGTTCTACCATGCAAGCTTGAACACAGCACTCTCCTGCGTAAGAGTCTTTGATGGCCCCCATGGATACTATATACTCCTGAATCCTTTTATTAACTGGGAGGCCTGGGTGACCTACTCTGGCTTGCCACTGCAGCCTCTGTTTAAACTCTTTACTTTGATCTTACTGTACTTGTTGCACTTCCGCAAACTTGCCCTGTTTCCTCTCACCTCTGGGGAACACTGTGTTCTTAAACATCACTTCCTTCAGAAAGCCTTTCCTGCTTTCCCCTCCTCACACCTTCCTCCTCCATGCTTCCTAGACTTGGTGGGAGAACTCTCGCGTGTTACGGAAGCATCATCCCCAGTGGGGCACTTATCAGTGTGTTGTCATCACCTGGTTATTTGTCTCATTCTCTGTGGGCCAAACCTGTCTTCTCAGTTGTATCTCCTGGGTGCCAAGCACAGTGGCTGGAACATAGTGACAAACATTTATTTATATGTGACATGAATGAGTAAACAAATGAAATAGACTGGAAGAGATTTCTGGACAATTCATTTTGCAAAAAGAGGAACTTTAGCTCCCCACTTTGGAGATGCCAGTGTCTTTGAGATGTTAAGGATTTTTTGTTTTGTTTTTGTTTTTTAATTCTTTAACTATGTTACAGGTTTAGCAATGCCTCCGATTCGGGAATTTGTTTAAAACTCCCCAGTGGCTTAGAGCTGCACATAGAATAAAATCTAAACTGTTTCTCATGGTCTACATGGTCAGCCGTTGTTTACCTGACTTAACTAACCTCTCCGACCTCCCCTGACACGGCTGCCTCCCTGGCGTGTATGCTCCTGTGCTTATTCTTGTCCCCGTACAAAGCACATCCATCCTCACTGCGAGGCCTAGCAGCACCTGCTCCTGCTGCCTCAGAAGGTTCTTCCCTAATCCTTACATGCTATAGCCTGCCCTGACCCTTCTGTCCCCACATCCATCACTGTCTACCACATCACTCTTTGTTATTCCCCTAATGGTAGTAAGAGTTGACAACTCTTACTACTCTTACTACTATTAACTCATCTCAGCTACTATTCTGGAGGAACACAAAGCACTCAGCTTTGGTGCTAACCCACTGGGAGTTGGCCTTATCCTGAACAGTTGCAAAACTCACCCACAGTTCATCATCTGCTGGAAAGCAGCTTGCAGATGATGAACTGGGAAACTCCATCGCAGTTTTCTCTGAAATGTTCTTGCCTGGTAATTCACTCATTTGTCTCTCCTCACGACTCTAAGCTCCATGAGAGTAAGGACTGTCCCATCTTTTGTATCACAGGATTCTCAGCACTTAGGATAAGACCTGGCTCTGATGCTTCCTAAATATTTGTTAAGTGAATCCATTTTAGTTTAAAAAAACAATAAAACTTGGTTTGTTGATAAGCTACGAACTCCTTTACCCAAAGCCTGTCATTAACATGGAAGGTGCACAAGATCATTTATTATCTACCCTAGCTAATTGGCCTAGGAGATAATTCACGTAACAATTGATTTTTATATACTCATAGCCCTGAAATTTCCTGGCTATAAAGACAAATCCCTTGCTCTATGTGTGTAGTGGCCTGGCCATGCCAGTTCTCTTAAGTAAACAGTCACTCTGTAGTTATCCACCCGATTCTCAAAATCAAGCCCCATGTAAATAGTTATCTCCATAAATCCTGTCAAGCAAATTAATTTTTAGGGTATAGTCATTGGTTTTATTGTAGTCCTTCTAATCCTGTGTGACATAGATCCTTTGGAAAGTTTGGTGCTACCAGTTGGGAAGTGCCCCAGCAGGCCCTGTGGTTGTCTGGCTTTGTTGACTGTCTGAATGCAACACGTTGACAACAGGTTAGCCGCTTTGGTTTTAGGGTTATTTTCCTTATGCCTCATGCAAATGAAAAGTGGCAAAAAAAAAAAAAAAAAAAAAAAAGAAGAAAGAAAAAAAAACTCATTTCCTTTCCTAGATAAGGCCTGTAGGGGAATTTTGGCTGTTCTTGGTGGCAGTATAATCTCACAAAAGATGTATAAACACAGTGCTTTGCCAAATATTTAAAGAGCTGAGGGGCAAGAGGTGGGTTGGTGTAGGGCCAGATTAAAATGTCCTGGAAGGTTTTCTGTGATTCCTCAGAATGCCAAATTCATATACATGGTCTCCTCACCTGTGAAATGGGGCTAATGGTAGGACCTGCCTGCTGATCTTGTCGTGGGGATTGAGGAGATAATGAGAGCCGTGTGCTCCGTGACCTGCCTGGCAATAAGCCTTCAGTAAATGTTAACTCTTAGTACTATTAGCTCATCTCAGCTACTATTCTGAAAGAACACAAAGCTCACAGCTTTGGTGCTAACCCACCAGGAGTTGGCCTTATCCTGAACAGTTGCAAAACTCACCCACGGTCCATCATCTGCCGGGGAGCAGCTTGCAGGCAACTCATTTCTTGAGCTCTTCCCTGCCCACACGTACTGTGAGTTGCCAAGAAAGCAGCAGCTGCATTCACCAGTGGAAATTCCCCCGGGGCCTCCTCGGAGGGCACCCCTACCTCTGGTTATGGGCAAAGGCGTACCAGGGGAATCGCTTCCTCCACCAACTCCTTAGTGTCCGATGTAGGTCTCTGACTACCAGTGTGAGTCCTGTGGCTCCTCAGCAGTGTCTCTGCACCTGTCTCTGTCATCCTCCTAAGCAGGCAGAGATGCTGGTGCAGAATATAGTAGAAGGGACTTGGGGAAGGACTCCATTTTCTTAAGTTTCAGTAGAAGTTTGGATAACCTGTGGTTCTTAAAGATTGATGCTCCTGCCTTCTTTCCTCTCCTCATAGTAACCACATGGTTTGAAGTTCCCTTTGCCCCTGTTCAGAATCTCTGACCCTTGAATAAAGGGGTAAAGTATTTAGATTCTGAAAGTTTCATGGGGGAAAGGGGTTAAGGGAAAGCAGCATATGTGTGCAAAAGCTGACAGTCTGAATATTACATTATCTATTTCAACAAATAAACCTTGGACCAGATCAGGCTATCCAATACAGAGACAACATTGATCTTTCAGGAGGGATTTGCCAAGTCCGAAATGCCAGCTGTCCCTTCCTGCCCATTAAGGGGTAGAGAATGCCTCTTTTGGACTAGCTGTAATACTCATTACAAATATTCAGGCCTCCCCCTAACCTGAATTAATGTATTATTGCTTATCCTTTTGTCTCTCCCTTAAAAACACGTATAAGGAGCATTCCCTGGTGATTCCCTGAGGGTTATGGAGGGACATTTTACCTGCCAGAGTGTCTCCAGCATCACAGCTGGAGGTGCCGTGGGTGGGGGTCTGTGTGCATGTGTGTGCGCAGCATGTGTGTGTCTGCTATATAAAAGCTCATTCATTCCCTTGCTGTAATTCAGTGTTCAGACTCAGCTTGCTGACTGATGGACTGGAGGAAGCCAGTAATTCTTAATTCAGGAGAAGAGGGTAAGGGAGAACAAATCTACCCTCCTGTCTCTCATTGGCCCCCTTGTTCTGAAACACTGCAGTGGTTCAGAGAAGTCTCCTCTTAGAGCTTTCGTTTTTTTTGGAGGGATGGTTTGAACCTAGACTGGATCTGCCGCATTTTTGCCTTAGCAGTCTTGATGAGTTCATTGGACAGAAGCAACAAAATCCATATACTCAAGAGACTGAAAAAGGGGAGAGGAGGGAAGGAACATGTGTGAGGCCAAATTGCCCCACTGGGGGTGGGATTATAAAGGAGTGAGACCTTTCTGGCAATATGTGTTGTAAGCCTTATGATGGGCTTATCTTTGACTCAGCCACTGCACCCCTAGTATTTATCAGGAGGAATTAATGAGAGGTCTTTGCAACAGTGAGTGGATTTTTACCCCTATATTATTTACAATAGTAAGAGAAATAATTTAAATGTCCAACAATACTGATGGTTGGGTGGTTATCACACAGCTATGAACTACAATGCAACTACTGAAAATTATGTTGCTGATAACTGTTTATTAATATGGGGATATTATATAACAAAACTACTTTGTTGAAGAAAACAGAGTGAAAAGTATGTAAATTATGGTGTCATTTTAATGCACAAGATGAAATATGTATGGATGCGTATATACACAAAGAAAGGTTCTAAAATAGTCACTAATGTGTTAACTGTGGTATCTGGAGTAGGAGTGTTGATAAGTTTGGTTTGGTTTTGTCTTTTGCCTATTGTTTTTTAACAATAAGTATGAAGTCTTTTTATAGCTAGAAACAACAAAGTTTCTTTCTGTATTAAGAAAAAATTTCTGCATTAAAAATATATGTTATGGGGCATCCCTCCTTTTTTTCTTTTACCAAAAACAAAGGAAGTAGAAAGAAAGTAAGCTGGCTTTGAATCTTTGAATTAAGCAGAGCCCTGGAGTCCTCCTTGTTTATTTTTGCTTTTCCAAAAGCAAATTTTTCCAAAAGCAAAAAATGGCTGCACACACCCTAAGGCTATTTATTTCCTTCCTTAACTCCACTACTTTATCCGATTCAGCAAGTATCAATCCTTGCCCTTCTGTCAAGGGAGCACTTTCTGTTTACCAAACACAGTGCCCACCTCTTGATGTATGTTAACTCCTGCAGTCCGCACAAACACCCTTTAGGGTAACTTTTACCCTCGTTTTCAAAGGAGGGGAGTGAGGCAGAGTTGTCACAAGGCTGGCTAGCAGAGGAGTGAAACTTCCCTGCCACACTCTGCCTGCACTGCCCTTCCCTTGCTTTCCCATTTGACCTTGCATCCTGGTGGGAAGTTTCTCACTGAATGTCCTCTAGGCCTGTCTTCCTAAAGGAGCCATCCTATTTAAAGAGCCAGGATTTAGCTTCTTTGCAGAGATGAGGGGAGGGAGAGAATTAAGAAGTTAAGAGGCCATGGCTCAGAAGGAAAAGGAGGGAGGAAAGCTATTGCAGTGACCCACCTGCCACCCTCAAGAAAGTCAGCCATTCTCAGAAGCCTAACATTCAAGGATCCAGTCCAGCCTACCTTGTCCAGCATAGGAATGGGAACTGTTTGTCACTCACCTTGTGGAATATTATAATATCACCTTGTAGAGTATTATAATAAGAATGAGCAGTGCCATCTCTGGCAACATTTGTATGAAACGTATGTGATGCTGCTTTTAAGAACATGGAGTCCAAGGATAAAGCCAACCCCAAGGAGGAAGTAATGCCCTGTGACTCTGTCCCTTTCCCCCAACCCCATCCCCACTCCATCTCCACATGGGGCTTCTAAGAAGCCATCCACAGCAGTGCCTAGGGACTCAGACTCCTCACTATGCCACCATCAGTATGAGTGTGGACTGGGAGGTACTGATTCTTCCCCATCTTCCCAGGCCTATTTGCTACAACATCAAGCCTCTCTTTGATAACACCAGCTTTTCTTTGAGCAAACCAGTGGAGAAACAGACATCTCCTGTTTTCCTGCCCTGAAAGAAGAGTCTGGGGCTTACTGAAGTTTCATAAATGAGCCAGAGCTCAGGATTGACACCTCCATGTGAACATGAAATTTTGAGCTTTGGGCACAGGTAATTTGATACCTGTGGACCTATTTGCCACTGGTAATACAACCTGAGCACCTATGAACTTGTCTGTGTACATTTTCCATTGGGGAGCTTTGCTGTGCAGACACAGTGACAAGGCTGTGCTAAGACGGGGAAGTAATCCTACAATGAAAGCTCTAGAACCTGAGATGTAGTACTTTTTCTCTCTTTCCATTTGGTTGCATGATGATGCAATTCTGTCTTCATTTTCACTTCTGTGTGGATCAGTGCCTTAGGATTTAGAGATGGTACAAATACCAAGTCCTTAAATCTACTCTTCATTTTAAAATAAAAGCAGCATTTTTTCAGGACAAGCCAAGCATATTGTAATTATAACAGCTACCATTTAGTAAACACTTACTATATGCCAGGCTTTAATATACTAAGTATATTGTATATATTATCTCCTTTAATTATCACCAATCCTATGAGGTGTAAGTATAATTAATGATCCCCATTTTGCAGGCAAAGAAAATGAGGGACACAGAGGTTAAGTTGCCCAGGGTGACACAGCTAATAAGTGGCAGAGCCAGTAATTGAAGGCTATCTGACCCTAAACTCCTGCACTTAACTGTTAATTCAGTATTCTTAAGAATATTGTTTTCTTTTAGAAGTCTTCTTATCAAGTTTGACAAGTTTTCTCTGAAAACAGATAACCCATGAAACTATTGAGAAGCGTACAAGCCATTTTTTCTTATTTTCTATTTACTGTGTATTTATGAGATCATGGAATGGGATTTCACCTGTTTCAACAGCTTCTAGGGCAATTCAAGCAACTTTTCTGGAAGTCTGCTTGGTTTGTGTCAGGCATTTCCTGGTCCCTTGTGTCTGCCGGGCTTGTGGAGGAGGCGTGTGGAAGCTTTTTTTCTGAGCCATCCGCCCTGTGGAAGCCACACAGGCAAGGCCAGAGCAGAACAGTGGCACAGGCATTCAGAAAAGCCCAGGTTCCCGACGTCAGTTTGCCTGAGGTCAGGCGGAGCACCAGCACTTTCTGGCTCTTAGAAAATGACTCAACCCCTCCAACCTGCAGCTTACCCCTATGCAAAATCAGGGCTGCCGTTGCAGGACTGTTGGGACGGGTCAGTGACGGGAGTGTCCAGCCCTACTTGGCATATCATAAGTGCACTCTATCCATTGGGAGCTGTTATTTTAGAAGCAGGACTTCATGTTGTTGCTATGTCTTGCCTCAGCAGAGAAAAACATTTTGCTCTTGACACTGATTCTCCTTTCTCAGCTGTAAGGAGGCCACAGCCCCCTTGATTTTGAACCCAAAAATGGAAAATGAGAGCATTCCATCTCACAGGACACTTCCGCAAACTACACCAGCCCAGTCTGATTCCTCCCTTCTCAGAATCCCTACAGTTCTTTTGACCAAATCTCAGATTAGCACTAAAAGTTTATTAATTCAATGGATAAGAAGCTTACACATATTTCCAGAGCCAAAAATAATAATAAAATCCATGCAAACAAATAAAAGGTTTTAGAGGAACAAAGTAATCACAACAGTGTTTTGCTACCAAGTACAATAAGTGGGGCATTCACACTTCCCAGTCATTTCCAGAGCTGACGTAGAGCACAATAGGAACCAAGATCAGTGGTTCCCATCTCTGGTTGCTCATCAGAACCACAAGGCCAGAGCAGGAATAGTATTTTGAAAATATAGCTTCTTAGGCCCCAACCCTGCCATAGTCATTCAATTTCTTGCTAATGTGAGGACTTGCCATTTTGTAAAATACATTTGATTTTCTTTCATTTTTATAATTTGCTAAATTGTCATTTGTAATAGTCCTTCCCGGAGAGGAGTCTCCCTTCCTTCCTATAGTTTTCTGGGAGAATGACAGAAAGTTTGAGTATATGTAGAGTACCATTTTGTCACGATAAGGCTGGGTGACAATGTTGGAAGAAGGAAGAGCTGACAGAGACATGCTGTAGGGTTTTGGGGATGACATTGTGGAAAGTTTACCCTCACTAACATTTCAGGTGGATATTTTTGAAAGTGTAGACTGATGATTTCTGAAGGGAACTGAATGAGCTTGTACCACTGTGACCATGAATACTGTTGCAAGTGAATTAACATAAATATACTGACAAAAAGTGAGTAGAACTTTAGAACTGTTACATCTCAGGTAGTGAAAGTGAGGGTAACCTAGAAAAAGGAGGTGTAATAACTGTAGTATCAAACAGTGTGTTGCATCCTGAAAATAGCTAGAGATGTGGCAGGTTACATAGAAGAAGAGAAGTCCCTGGGCTGTTTGTTTGGGGCTTGTGTAGTTCCCCTTTTCCAAAATGGAACAAGCGACATACTTTTTTAAGGGTGCACAGAGACTTCATTGAAAAGGCAAGCATTTGTTTCCCTAAACAGAATGACTTTTTAGCTTTACCAAGAAACAATTTCTTGCAGGAAAAGTATGTTTTGCTGTTATCAGCTATTACTGGGAATTCTGCTACAGACAGGCCAATGTTTACTACTGATCTTCTTTCCACAGTTCTTTCAAAATAGGACCCTTTCCATTAAGTTCACATAATATTCTGGGAAAAGTCTCTGTGATTAAGCAAAGAGACTGTGAAGGAGTTTAGGCAGAAATGGGGGTTAGCTTTGTTTTAATCCTAAATGTTTAACCATAAAAAAGATGCACTGGGGCTTGAGACAGTGAGCCCTCAGCGTCTACTTTGTTGAGGTCTCAGCTCAGATGTCACCCAAAAGAAGTTGCCCTAGCCACAGAATCCAAATTACACCCACACACTCTCCCCACCCAGGCACCTGCTTTCACACTGCCTTGATTTTAGTTGATTTCATAGCTCTTAATACCACCTAAAATTATCTTCTTTGGTTGTTTACGAGTTTATTTTCTGCTTTACACACTCATAAGTAGTATTTCCTAAATTTTTTCCATTACGATAATAAAATATTATCAGAAAGCATGTACTTCCAATAAGTGTTTGTTTGTATTTACTTAATTGTAAAGTATATACCTGCTTTAGTAATTGCTATATTACACACATTAGAAAACATAAAAAATGTAAATGTTATAAGAATCAGATATTTAAAATGCTAATAGGAGCTTTGATATTTTTCTCCTGCACCAGCCTGTGTTCTCCCCCACCCTACCTTGAAGCCTACTGAACTTGAATGTAAGCTGCCTGAGAGCAGAGGCCTTACTTGGCTTGTTACCTGCTGTGTTCCAGTGCCTACAACTGTGCCCGGCATGTACTAGGTGCTAAGTAAATATTTGATTATTAAATATTTATTGTTGAGTAGTAAACAAGGCTAAGGCACAATTCACTCTTCCAGGCTCCTAATAGCTAAGGTTTTACTACATCTTTGGAGGACAGAAGGAGGGGGAAAAAACAAAAAACAAAAGCAAAACCTGGTTTCTGGGGTTCAGAATGCCTTCCTAATACAATATGTGCTGAATACGGATTTACTGTAATGATTCAAATCCTTCACCAAAGAGGTAATTACAGCTTCCTTGGTAAGAGCAGAGCTCAGGCAGACAGACAGGTGGTTTCTAGTTTCTCTTATAACAGATGGCACAAATGGACCAGCTTTTGAAGCTTTTTGAGGAAATTTGCTCATAAACAGTTTTAAATATTTTTCTTTTATATCTTCCAACACATGCTTCTTAAAGTAAAAATGCTTCAGTAGATTGCAGGCAAGGGCACATATTATGAATAGTGCTGCACGGGGCAGGGTGCTTGCAGTTTGCCTGAGTAGCAGGTACAGCATGTCAGGAACGTAAGAGGGAGGCTCTGTGCGCCATGGTGGCTAGATATACATTGAATTTTCGAAGTGCTTAAGGAAAAAACAAAGCTGTCAACCAAGAATTTTATGATCAGCAAAACTATTCTTCTAAAATGAAAGTGAAATAAAGACATTCCCAGACAATTTCTAGAAGAAAGCATAGGAGAAAATGTTTAGGTTAGGCAAATACGTCTTAGATTTAACACCAAAAGCACAATTTAAAAAGAAACAAATTAACAAATTGAACTTGACCAAAATTAAAAATGTTTGCCCTTCAAAAGACACCACTGAAAAACTGAGAGGACAGGCCACACACTGGGAAAATATATTTGCAAATATTATCACTAATAAAGAACTTGTATCCAGAATCTATGCAGAAATCTTACTACTCAATAAGAACATGGTGTCCATAGAATGGAATAGAATTCAGTAATAAACATGAATTGACTACTTATACACGCCAGAACATGGGTGAACTTCAGAAAACATTATGCTAAATGAAATAAGTCAGACACAAAAGACCACACAATATGCAATTCCACTTTTGTGAAATATCTAGAAAAGGCAGATCTCTAGCATTAGAATGCAGATCAGTGGTTGCCTGTGGCTGAGCATGGGAGCAGGGCTTAACTGCAAATGGCAGGAAGGACCTTTTTGGGGTGATGGTGACATTATAAAACTGAATATGGATGATGCTTGCACAGCTGTATCAGTGTTCTAAAAGTTCTACACTTAAGACAGATAAATTTCATGGTATATAAATTATACCTCAATAAAGCTGTTTTAAACTCTCCCAGGAGTACGAAGCATTCCTTAAATGTTGATAACTGTTGTTGTTTTTATTATTCTGTACGTAGTGTAGACAAATGATACCAAAATTAAGAGAGAAACATTAAATGACGGTGTACACCTTGGCTTGAGTGGACAAATATGCTTTTCATTCATTAAATTAGCTCTTCCAAATAATTAAGTAGATCTTGGGAAAATATATGCCACACTTTTACAAGAGGGTATAAAAGGATTAGTGGCCAAGAACAGAAATTTCCAAAATGTGAGCTGTGTGACACTGAGATAGCTGAAATAGCTTTAAATGGTGCTTGGGTGAACTTTCTTCTATATACTAATAATAATGAGATATTATTTGCAATGGACTAAAGTAGACATTTGTTAAAGAGATCAATCTAAAGAAAATATTAAGAAAATATATATTAAAATTACATGTGATACACAGATGTGACAAACGTCATGAAGGTGGGACACTCATGACTGAGGTTGGGCACCACCACCCAGTAGCCAGGAGCAAGAACAATGCCAGTGGGTGGCTGAGAATGAATACTGAAACACAGGCATTCATCCAAGTTTATGCCCAATGTGCCTGTCTCCCTCCCAACCAGAAATGAAATGTCTGAATCTCCCCTTCCATCGTATTTGTCAGGCCTGTCTTAGGCAAGCCGACAAGTGGCCATATGTGGAGCTGTCATGACAACACCAGAATGAGAGCTGTACTGTTTTATGACATCAGATAATTCTGACTCAGAAATGTCTGCCTTCCCTGTCTGCCAGCAGTCTTACCCTTGGTTTCTGGTAGATCCATTTCCTTTCTTTTAACTATTTACTTGATCCTGTGGAGTCTTTCTTAAAAATACAGTCTTTAGATATTGTCAGTTCTAAGCATTCACAGTGTGCAAGAGACAAAAGAGGGATAAGACAACTGCAATTCAATGTAGCATCAAGATGGGAAGAAAAACACAGCTCTTGAAGATTCCAAGGAGAAAGATCTAACTCACTGGAGAAAGATCAAACTCATTGTGATATCAAAGAAGCCTGAGGAAGGAGATCGCATTGAAATGGGCTTTGAGTGGCGGATGAGCAGTGGTTACAGGAAAGGGAGAGGCATTTCAGATGGGGACAGCAGCACCAGCAGGAACATGGAGATGCAAAAGCTTAAAGCATACTCATGGCACAAGTAAAGCCATTTGTCTAGAACAGAGGTAGGCAAACCAAGGCCCACAGGCCACATCCAGCCAGGTGCCCATTTGTTCTATGGCTTGTGAGAAAAGAGTGCTTTTCCATTGTTACATTTTAAATGGTTATATAAGTAGCTAAATAATATTCTCAGTTTTGCTTCTTGGCCTGCAATGTCTAAACTATTTACTTTATGGCCCCTTAAGAAAAAGTTTGCTGACCTGAAGACCCCTGGGGACTTTGAAGGCAAGTAATGAGTACTGAGAGGGGAGTACTGAGAGAGGCGTTGTGAAACGCCTTGAAATGAGGAAACCCAGCTAGCTTAAGGGAAAAAAATGGAAGTCATAAGCTGACATTTTGGGAAGTCTCATGGTGGATCTAACCCTCAGCACATTTGGATTTAAGAGCCCAAATTATCATTTTGCTTGGCTCTTCTTCCCTCTTTTTTTTTCATTTTAACTTCATATGCAGACAGATGTTGGCCATGTAATATGAAAAAAGATCTCTGGTCACCCTAAGCCAATACATTTCATTGTTGGATCCAGAAAGAAGAGCATTCATATGCAGTAGGCGCTCCTCATCTACAGTTTTGCTTTCCTTGGTTTCAGTTACTTATGGTCAATGACTGTCTGAAAATATTAAATGAAAAATTATAAAAATAAATAATTTGTAAGTTTTAAACTGCATAGCATTCCAAGTAGCATGATGAAGTCTTGCTCCCCGCATGATGAAGTCTTGCTCCCCGGGACAGGAATCATCTCTTTGCCACACTGTGGACACTGGCCACCCTTTAGTCGTTTAGTAGCTACCTCAGTTATCAGATTGACTCCAGGTATTACAGTGCTTATTTTCTTTTTTTTTTGTTTTTTTTTGAGACAGAGTCTCACTCTGTCACCCAGGCTGGAGTGCAGTGGCCAATCTCGGCTCACTGCAACCTCCGCCTCCCAGGTTCAAGTGCTTCTCCTGCCTTAGCCTCCTGAATAGCTGCGATCACAGGTATACAACCACCACACCCAGCTAATTTTTGTATTTTTAGTAAAGTTGGGGTTTCACCATGTTGGCCAGGCTGGTCTCGAACTCCTGACCTCGGGTGATCTACCCACCTTGGCCTACCAAAGTGCTGGGATTACAGGCATGAGCCACCACACCTGGCCTACAGTGCTTATTTTCAAGTAACCCTTACTTTACTTAACAGTGGCCCCAAAGTCCAAGAGTGGTAATGCTGGCAATTTGCATATGCTAAAGAGAAGCCATAAAGTGCTTCCTGTAAGTGAAAAGGTGAAAGTTACTGACTTAAGGAAGGGAAAATATATGCTGAGGCTGCTAAGATTTATGGTACAGTAAGATATTTTGAGACATTACATTCACATAATTTTCATTATATTGTTATAATTGTTTTATCATTGTAGTTGTTCATCTCTTATTATGCTTAAATGTATAAATTAAACTTTACCATAGATACATACATAGAAAAAACATAGTATACACGTTATTCGGTACTATCCATGGTTTCAGGCATCCACTGGGTATCTTGGAACATAACCACCAAGGATAAGGGGGGACTACTTTGTTAGACTCCACAGATGAACAAGGGTCAGTTGTCCACGCTGACCACTGTGGCCAGCCTGGATCACATGCCTGCCCCTGCAGTGAAATCAGCAGGACACTGGACTCACCTGGGTCACTTAGGATGGAAAAGAACTTCTCCAAGTGAACCAGAAGAAGGGGAATGCAAAAATTCTAGAATAAACTGTAACTACATATTCTAGTCTGCCAGAGTAAGGAATTTATTCTACATTCGTTAAGTAACGAAAAGTTTATGAGCAGGAAAGTGCCCTTCATTCAACAACATTCAACAAATATTTATTAAGCTATGTCTTTAGCAGGTGTTTGTACTTACAGTGCACAGTAGGGTGGACTGGAATGGTAAAAGGTAAAGAAAAAAGGCTGGAGAGTCTTATAATAGTCTAGGTGAGAAGGCCTTATCCTATGATCAATGGGGAAGCATTGAAGTGTTTTAAGCAGAGAAATGATGTAATCATCAGATTTGAATTTTGAAATGTTCACCAAGAATAGTTCTCTTAAGTTAAGCATTTATGTATAAAACCTTTTTGCACTATAAGTTTGCTTAGTAGCTCATAGATTATCCAGAGTAAATTTGGATCCACCTCAGATTTGAAAAAAAAAAAAAAATTTGTGAGATCAGAATTGTGTTTTGCCATGTCTATTTTTCATTGACTTCTCTGTGGATATTTGGTTTTGAAGTACAAGAACTAGAAGAGAATATAAAAATGATTTTCCTTCAGTTTGTTTTTATTCACAGATGGTAAAACTCTTTTTCTCCAGCGGAAAGGGTGATTTTGCTGGAAAATCATTTAAAGTTTTTTCCAGTCAAGTCAATAAGCTCCTCAGAACCAAATGAACAAGGGGTGAAAATCACCATGAAGCTTAGTAAGATTACATTCCTCCATGGCAGCCTGCGCCAGCCATTGTGGAGGGCCAGCGGGAACACAAGGAGAATGTCGGGTTTGTGAATGGTCACACTGAAGGAGCAGGGCCAGGCGTGGAAGATATAAATGGAGTAGAGAAGAAGCTTGAGTAGATTAAAATCAGATCAGAGACAATTTTCCACATGTTTAGACTACTAAATAAGCACCAGAATTAGAGGGAAGGCTGCTACTCGGTTGGAGGGAAAGAAAGAGACTTGGAAACTTTTAGCCTTTTCATCAAAGTTCATCTCTCCTTCTCTCTCTGCCTCATCTGCCTTTCATGGTATCCGGACCAAGGTTCGTGCATTTGCAAGAGTTTAACTTAATCATCCTGGACATCATCCTTGCACAAGTGCTGCTTCTATTACTGAAAAGTCCTGAACATAGTGAAATATTATAGGCTCCTTACGCAAGGAATCTCCTCTCCAGGGTTACCTGTAAGCTGAAATGCCTTGGGCCACTGCTGCTAATTTTAGTTACTCCTTTGTTTTCAGCAGTGGACATTTAGATTCTTATTAAATCTTTTTCCTCCCCCAGTCCAAACAGGAAATATTCCCTGAAAGTAGACCATATAGGAAAGTATGCCAGAGAGCCAATGCCTCTCAGCCTGTGTTGTTAACATGTTGTGCAGCTTACTCAGAATGCTGCATCAGAGACATCCTCCTTGACGTCCCTCTACCCCAGGTAAAAGGAAGAGACCATTGATTTACTGTAATAAGTTTACCAAAATAAAAAAGTCTCTAAAAGAGTCAACATAATTTCTCAGTGCAGTAGGCAGAGAAACAGTACAAGTTGGGAGCTGCCAACTGTATTATGCAACTTAAACCATGGATTGGTGCAACAAAGGCTGAACTATCATTTTGCCTCTATTAAACATCCTTCTTCTACGGAGTAAAAGTCGTAGTTTGGGTGGCTGGGGAGATTTTTTTTGTAATATTTATTAAGTTGTGGTTATAAAAGTAACATGTTAATTGCAAAAATATGTTTTAAAAGCACAAAACCTTCGTGTATGGGGACGAGGGGTATAGGGGAACTCTGTACTTTCTGCTCAGTTTTGCTGTGAACCTCAAGCTACTCCAAAAAAATAAAGCTATTTAAAAGTTACCTTTAATCTCATCACCCAGAGAATGCTACTAATATGTTAAGGTACTTACTGTTCATGTTTTAAGATAGGCTTGAACGTGTAATAAAGAGTACATGAAATATAAATGTACGTCTTAACAAATTATTATTTAGCAAACACCCCCTAAATAATACTAAATTATTATTTAGTAACCACCCACTCACCCCCCACCAGTTAAGAACTGCAACCTTGCTGGTGTCCACATTTCTTGCTTTCTCCTCCCCCATCACAGTCCTCTTCTTCCCCACAAGGGGTCTAATCTTATGTTTATGGTAATCAATTAGTTTTTATTTATATTTTTACCTCATAAATACAGTCCATTCTTGTTATTCACGGTAGTCATTTTCTATAAAGTCACTGCAAACACGGAATTACTGAGTACTAAGCCGTTGCATGGAGGGGAAATACAGAGTGAGTTTCCTGTAAGCCCCTGGTCACAACATTTTCATCACCTGATCAATACATCACCCTGTTTTATATGTATTTCTGCCTAAAGACACCTCATTTAATATTATTGTTGATTTATTAACATTGAACTTAGGACCAGCAACACTATTAACTCGTGCCTGGAGCTCGTCTGACACACATATTTTCTCTGTAAGGCACATTACAACCTTCTTGTGCTTAGGAACATTTGGCAGTGCTTCAGCTGTATGCTTAGGGGCCATTTTAAATGGCAAAATCACCATCAAAGAGCATGAAAATGTGGTACTAGGTAGACCTCAAACAGACACTTGTTTACAGTATGAGAGCTGAAACAAGAAGGCAGAGCTTTGCCTTGTTTGACCTCAGCTGGGAATGTGCCATTGGGCGACTCAAGGTTTTTGCTGCTCTGCACATGTCCTCAGATGACCTCAACGGCACCCCAAGTATTGATTTTGAGGTTACAGATACATTTTAGCAAGTAGGTGAATTTGCAAATAAGGAATATGGAAATAATGAGGATAGATTGTATATATCCCTAAATGCAATATTTTATTGTTTTGAGTTTGACTTCATTTGCTCAACCATATTTAAGTCATTTATGTTGCTGTAGTTCATTTTCATTGCTGTAGAGTGCACCATTGTATTAATACATGAAAATTATTTTTTCATTCTACTTTTTCTAAAATTTTGAATTTCCAGTTTCTGCTTTTACAAGTAATTTGCTCTACACATTCTAATACACGTCTTCCAGTGTACACATAACACACCTTTCTCTAGGGTGTATGTCTAGCAATGGAACTACTGGGTCTGAGAGAATGGTATCTTCACCTTTGCTGGATAATGCTACACTATTTTTGAAAATGATTGTAGCAATTTACGCCCCTCCTGCAGCAAAATATGAGTTACAGATGTACCTCATCCTCATAAACCTCTGGTATTTCCAGCATTTTGATGTTAGCTATGTAGTCATTCTGGTGGGTGTGCAGTAACATCTCACTGTGGTTTTAATCTGCATTTCCTGCAGCGCAGAAAGGTTGAGTGCCTTTTCTTTTGGATTTTCTCTTTTAGCATCCCTATTCAGGTTTCTTGCCCATTTCCCACTTGGTTGTCTTTTATTCACCAGTGAGAAATCTTTACATAGTCTGGTTATAAACCCTTTGTTCATTTGTATGTTGTAGGCTGCCTTTTTACCCTTTTAATATTGTTTTTGATATGCCCTCTCTATGCCCTACTGGATAAATTCCAACCCCTGTTTGGGAACCTTCAGTTTCTGGAGTTATTTCTTCTAAAATCTTTATTGTTTGCCTTTGGCATTTAGGTCTATAATCCATCTGGAACACATTTGTTATGTATGGTGTGAGGTAGGGGATTCTGTCATTTTTTTCCATATAGATATCCAGTTATTCTAGCACCATGTATAAAAGAGCACTTTCCACTAGTAGTATAAAATAGTATAGGCCCATGATAAATTCTGAACAGTATAAATAAAAAAGTGAATGTCCAGTCCATATCTGTACATCCCGTTCCCCACTCTCAACCCCCTGAGGCAGTCATAGTTTCTTGCTTACAGATTTCAAGAATCATGTTTAAACATCTCTAGCATTTAAACAGTGGCTTTAGATTATACCCCAGAACAGTGAAAGATTGGATGTAGTAGCACTATTGCTTTCCTTTTATTTTTATGTTACTTGAGTGAATTTGTTTTGGCAAGCACAATATCTTCATTGTGTAGAGAAAGGCAATTGTACCACACTCAATTTACGAGTTATATGCCTAGTAAGGAAGTATTGGGATTTCTTAGCAACTATTTAGATCTTTTGAGATAGCAAATGTTACCTTAGGAATACTTTATAATGCCCCCAAAATGCTTTAGTGTTTTCTTACAAATAAATTCATAAATTATGAAATTTTTTAGTTGAAAGAAATTTTTATTTTAGGAAGTTCTGTTGTGCCTGAAATGTGGTATTGGAAAAGATTGAGAGGCTACACTTAGGTTCAACAGGAAAGAATATTAAGGTCAATAAGTATTGTGAGCCACAGTGCACAATAGAAGCATTCTGCCCATTTAACCTTTCTGATCCTTTCACTTGAGGTTTTTCTGTACAATGAGCAATTGAACTAGGACTGTCGTCCAGATGTCTTTGTTTCCAATCTGGATTTTTTCCCTCTACCTCATATTTGTGTATTACTCAATGAGAAAAGATTCGGATTATTGACTTGGGGAACATTAAGGATGATGTATGTGCTATTCCAAAATCTTGAATTTTGTTTAAATCATGGAATTACTTGCCATTCCTACTCTCCCCATCTAAGTTTAAAGTTTATTTAAAACTTCAGAAATTATTTTATTTGTGTAAATAATTTCAACTTTTAGATTCAGGGAGTATATGTACAGGTTTGTTCCATGGGTATATTGTGTGAGGCTGAGGTTTGGGGTACAAATGATCCCATCTCCTAGGTGGTGGCCACAGTACCCAATAGTTTAAGAATTATTTTTTAAAGCTAGAAAACAGAATCACTGCATTGTAAACTAGTCAAGCTATTTTTAAAGTAAATTATTGAAGAAGTATTTTAAAATGCAATTCCCTATTATTATTAAGACCTTAAGGGGATTTCACTAGTTTCATTAAAATAAGAAACAGAACTCTGTCATTATTTAAATAAAAATGTGTGTTAAATTATATTAGATGAGGGGAAGTAATCTGTGCAAAGACATCTGCACATGAGTAATAGAAAAGAACACGGAACAGTCAAGCTCAGGGACGTGGATTTTTTCTGCTCATAAAGTTGTGAAGTACATACTGAAAATCCAGGAGGTTAGACTTATATAGGATTTCTGTGTTGTAAAAGCTTGAGTGGACACACATAAGGAATATATGTCTTCAGATGTTCAACAGATAAAAACTGGTTTTGTGTCACTTGGTCTGGTTCACCAGTAGCCAATTTACCACTGTTCCTTTTGGCTCTATTTTCTTGGCTGAAGTTTGATTTCCCTTTACCTTAAGTCAAGCCAGAAAGGGATATTTTCCAAGGAAGAAGAATTCAGTGAAATGGGATTAGATTAGATAGGACATTTTAGATTTTCATGGAATTTTCTTCTCTTTTTCAACATGGGGCAAAATCAAAGCCGCCACCTGTTAGTTTAATAGCACCATCCCCACTTAACAGTCTAACCTGGAGGGGGAACTGACAGCATTAAGACCAGCCGTGGCCGGTGATCCGAGGCTCAGCCCAAGCCTGAGACATATCACTGCGGACCTGGACTGCAGATCATGGGCCACTGCCTGGCAGATACGTGCAAATGCCAATTTTGCTGCTTCTCCATAGTCTGACACTGTGGAGACTCTTAGTGCAAGACTCTCAGGCCCTTCCTTGTGTGCCTTATCCCTCCTACTTCATCCTTGTTTTGAAAGTCCTACACTAAGCTACAAATCCACTACTTTCTTTTCTTTTGGAAGCAGCCATACCTTTCAACTAGGGGATCTCACATCTCCAGGTTGTGGATATCTGTCTCTTTATGCATCAGACTGTCTCCTTCCCCACACAACTCTCTTGTCAAAAATGCCCTTTGGAAAATTAAACATTGTTTTCACGTGGAAACAGAACACAGGAAGGGAATTGTATTCATTCGTACATCACTGAAAAGACCAGGAAAGCAAAGAGTCCAGGGTAACCTCTGAACACTGAAAAAATGTCCATCTAATTTTTTTCTAATGATCATGTTCAATGTTGGTGGTGTCATAGTGAGAAGGAATTCTCAGTGTTGGTGGAAATGCACAGCAGTAGAACCTTTCTGGAAAGCTATTTGGCACGGTATATCAAGACCTTTAAAAGAAACTCCTAGCCTTTGACCCACTAATTTTACTTTCAGGAATTTATGCTAAGGAAACAATTGAGACACTGGCAGGGATCCTTCACAAAGATGTGAGTTGCAATGCTATTTATAATAGCTAAAGGGGGATAGGAGTCTGAATGTACACAATAAGAAAATGGTTACAGAAATCAGAGTATACCATACAACAGAACACCCTGTAGCCATTTTAAAAATCTGTTATCAAAGGCTATATAATTGCATTAGAAAATGCCTTATTAAGGGAAAAAAGGAGGGTATTAACTACATGTGTAGTATAATTCTCCAAAAAAAGTGAGGAGAAATATGCCAGAGTATTAACAGTGATTATCAGTGGCATAAATTATGTATGGTTGTATTTCTTTTCTTCTTGGTTTTTGGTATTTTCCAATTTTCTACAAGGTTGTCAGTAATTTTCATTATTGGAATTTTGAAAGATTAATTTTCTTCTTCGTGGTCAGCTTACTCCTCCAGTAACAGAACCTCTCATCTTGTAGCAGCTCTACTACTGTGGTGTGGAGACCAGAGAGGGTCTGCCACATCCCTTGTCAGACTGGGAGCCTGCCTGGGCAGCCCTGCCACAGTATGGTAGGCATGCCCTGGCTGGTCCAGCAGACGTTCCATCATTCAAGTGAGTCACCACAGAAGGGTGTCAAGCTGATGATATTGCTACACACTGTACTTGAACTATCAGCCACAACCCAGTATGCTGCCAAGCCTTTTAGCCTTATCTTCCTAAACCGTTATTCTTTCACTGTCCAGTGAATTTCAGAGAGACTGACTGGGACTGTCTGACTCCTTTTGAGGACACTGTGGGCCAGCAAACTAAAGTGGATGTAAGCCTACCAGTTGAATCCAAACCAGACCAGCAAATGTTCCTTCCATGCTAAAGTGTAGGCTGTGTTGTTGCTGTCATTTGGCCTAGATGTGGGGGCCTGGCAGGACCCCAGGAATATTTAGGGGCACTGGGCATTCAGCTTAATATGCCCATCTGGACTCTGAGGGTTGTAGGAATGCCTTTAGGAGTCATCTGCTAAAATTGTAGTTATAAAATCATTTTCTCCTCTTTTAATTGTTTGTTATCCTTGGCTTCATTAGTGGGAAAGGGGTTGCAAATTTGATATTGGAGGTTTCAGAGCCAGGAGTGAAATTGACCATTTTGAAATTTGTCTGTTTTGTTTTGGGTTTGGTGAGGGGCAGGAGGGAGCAAGATTTTTATTTTATTTATTTATGTATTTATTTTTGTCTGCTGTTGTCATTTTTAAGTAACCTACAGCCAGACACTTCTGTAGTGAAAGGAGAATTTAAGATTCTACAAAGAGTCTTGGGCCATAATAACCATCCCTGTGCATCTTATATCTCACATATGTGTTCTATGAGTATGAGAACACGTAGTCATACACCCTTAGTTTTGCATCAGAACTGAAATACAGCGTGCTCTCTATTTCTTGGAGGAGTGTTCATCTGTTTACAGTCCTTCTGTTGCAACAGGCATCATTGTGGTACATAAAAATGTGCAGTAGTATTGTTGATAGGATTATTACCATGACTCTAAAGTACAAATAAACAAAAGGCATAATTCCTTTAGTCATTTAAAAAAATCACAGAAGTGAAGAGTTCTGTAGATGTCTATTAGGTCCGCTTGGTCCAGTGCTAAGTTCAACTCCTGAATATCCTTGTTAATTTTCTGTCTTGATCTGTCTCATATCTCAGTGGGGTGTTAAAGTCTCCCACTATTATTGTGTGGTAGTATAAGTCTCTTTGTAAGTCTCTAAGAACTTGCTTTATGAATCTGGGTGCTCCTGTATTAGGTGCATATATATTTAGGATAGTTAGCTCTTCTCGTTGCATTAAGTTAGCTTTTCTTTTTGCATTGATCCCTTTACCATTATTTAATGCACTTCTTTGTCTTTTTTGATCTTTGTTGGTTTTAAGTGTTTTATCAGAGACTAGGATTGCAACCCCTGCTTTTTTTTTTTTCCTTTCCATTTGCTTGGTAAATTGAAGTGAACTCCCATTCACAATTGCTACAAAGAGAATAAAATACCTAGGAATACAACTTACAAGGGATGTGAAGGACCTCTTCAAGGAGAACTACAGACCACTGCTCAAGGAAATAAGACAAGGACACAAACAAATGGAAAAACATTCCATGTTCATGGATAGGAAGAATCAATATCATGAAAATGGCCATACTGACCAAAGTAATTGATAGATTCAATGCTATCCCCCTGAAGCTACCATTGACTTTCTTCACAGAATTAGAAAAAAC
Source organism: Pongo abelii (assembly GCF_028885655.2). NCBI lineage: Eukaryota > Metazoa > Chordata > Mammalia > Primates > Hominidae > Pongo > Pongo abelii. Next base: position 151,571,331 of record NC_071989.2, read on the forward strand.
TACTTTAAATTTCATATGGCACCAAAAAAGAGCCCGTATAGGCAAGACAATCCTAAGCAAAAAGAACAAAGCTGGAGGGAACACGCTACCTGGATTCAAACTGTATTACAAGGCTCCAGTAACCAAAACAGGTACTGGTACCAAAACAGATATATAGACTAATGGAACAGAACTGAGGCCTCAAAAATAATGCCACACATCTACAACCATCTGATCTCTGACAAACCGGACAAAAACAAGCAATGGGGAAAGGATTTCCTATTTAATAAATGGTGTTGGGAAAATTGGCTAGCCATATGCAGAAAACTGAAACTGGACCCCTTCCTTACATTTTATACAAAAATTAGCTCAAGATGGATTAAAGACTTAAATGTAAGACCTAAAGCCATAAAAACCCTAGAAGAAAACCTAGCCAATACCATTCAGGACATTGGCATGGTCAAAGACTTCATGACTAAAACACCAAAAGCAATGGCAACAAAAGCCAAGATTGACAAATGTGATCTAATTAAACTAAAAAGCTTCTGCACAGCAGAAGAAACTATTATCAGAGTGAACAGGCAACCTACAGAATGGGAGAAAATTTTTGCAACCTGTCTATCTGACAAAGGGCTAATATCCAGAATCTACAAGGAACTTAAACAAATTTACAAGAAAAAAAAACAACCCCATCAAAAAGTGGGTGAAGGATATGAACAGATACGTCTCAAAAGAAGACATTTATGTGGCCAACAAACATATGAAAAAAACACTCATCATCACTGGTCATTAGAGAAATGCGAATCAAAACCACAGTGAGATACCATCTCATGCCAGTTAGAATGGCAATCATTAAAAAGTCAAGAAACAACAGATGCTGGAGAGGATGTGGAGAAACAGGAATGCTTTTACACTGTTGCTGGGATTGTAAATTGGTTCAACCATTGTGGAAGACAGTGTGGCGATTTTTCAAGGATCTAGAGCCAGACATACCGTTTGACCCAGCAATCCCACTACTGGGTATATACCCAAAGGATTATAAATCATTCTACTATAAAGACACATGCACACGTATGTTTATTGCAGCACTATTCACAATAGCAAAGACTTGGAACCAACCCAAATGCCCATCAATGATAGACTGGATAAAGAAAATGTGGCACATATACACCATGGAATACTATGCAGCCATAAAAAAGGATGAGTTCATGTCCTTTGCAGGGACATGGATGAAGCTGGAAACCATCATTCTCAGCAAACTAACACGGGAACAGAAAACCAAACACCACATGTTCTCACTCATAAGTGGGAGTTGAACAGTGAGAACACATGGACACAGGGAGGGGAACATCACACACTGGGGCCTGTCAGGGGGTAGGGGGCTAGGGGAGGGATAGCGTTAGGAGAAATACCTAATGTAGATGATGGGTTGATGGGTGCAGCAAACCACCATGGCACGTGTATATCTATGTAACAAACCTGCACATTCTGCAAATGTATCCCAGAACTTAAAGTATAAATAAAAAAAAAAATCACAGAAGTACCATGGAGTATGCATTTTATTATTATACCAATTCAAACATAGTGGTAATAAATGTTAAAATGCAGTCACTTTATACCAAATGTTACTGCTATGGCTAAAACATAAACAAATGAAATTCTGAAATTCTGTTGTTAAAAATTGCATTTGAGGCCAGGCACGGTGGCTCATGCCTGTAATTCCAGCACTTTGGGAGGCCAAGGTGGGTGGAACACCTGAGGTCAGGAGTTCAAGACCAGCCTGACCAACATAGTGAAACCCTGTCTCCTCTAAAAATACAAAAAATTAGCCAGGGTTGGTGGCGGGGATCTATAATCCCAGCTACTTGGGAGGCTGAGGCAGGAGAATCGCTTGAACCCAGGAGGCAGAGGTTGCAGTGAGCCAAGATCGTGCCATTGCACTCCAGCCTGGGCGACGAGCAAAACTCCGTCCCCAAAAGAAAAAATTGCAGTTGATACTATGGTAATTGACATGGAGATTGAGGAGTAAGTTATTATAATAGTTATGAATATCCTGCATTCCACCCGCACCCCCAGATAATTTCAGCTGTGTACTTCTGGCCAAGAACCACTTAGATATCTGAGGATGTGAAAAACATTTAGAACCCACATTGTGTTCACAGAATATGTTCCCAACTATGCCATTAGCCAAAGGCATAATTCTTGGTACAGATGGAATAGAAAGCTGGAGGTGTTTCGTACTTATTAAAGTCATTTAAAAAAAAAAAGTTGGAAGGACTTTTTAATTGTCCTGTGGTAACCACTGACCAAAAGAACAGATTGGTACAAGCCCCTGGGTCTGGGCTGTTCTCTTGAACCTCCAAATTGTCTCTGGTTCTGCTTGGGTTCCTGGGCTGGGCTGTGGTTTGAAAGTTGTTGCCAGGCCTTGCCTACTAGGTCATTGTCTGGTGGGGCAGGGTTGTGTTGAGAGGACTGAGAAAGTGAGGCCTCTCTGACTAGCAGCAACTGTGGAAGAAAATGGGGACTGCACAGTAGAAAGGAGTTGACACTTTTCCTAGGGCTCAAGACAGAGTCAAGCGGGAGCCAGATATTAAGCTAGTAATAGCTTAGCCCTCAGCTGATGGATCTTACTGCCTTACATTACTGTTGTTTTTAAATCTGTCGCTTCTTGTCAAATATATTTTAAGCTCTTGAAGTCAAGGGACCTTGGCAAATATCATTTATTGTCTCGAACATACTGAGTGCTCAATGACTAGTTTTTGCTGGATTAAGAAAAGTTTTAAAGAGTCATACTCTTTACATTTTATTTCTTCTCTTATATGAATTCCATCTGCTATATGAATCCGCCAGACCGAACACTGGAGGCAGGATTGGGGATTTTGTTGGAATTTAGAATATGTTGAGTCTTATTGTGATTCTCTATCACTGTATTGTTATTTTCCCTTGCAAATAGGGTAGGTATCTAAAGGAAACACATGAATCAGTGGTTAAGAAGAATTCTAATGCTATGACTGAGTCTGTAAAAAACTTATGCACATCCTCCCATATATATTAAATCATCTTTAGATTACTTATACTACCTAACACAATATCATTGTTATACTATATTTTAAGAGATATAGGTATATATTTTGTTTGTTTGTTTGTTTTTGTTTTTTTGAGATGGAGTCTCGCTGTGTTCGCCCCAGTTTTTGTCTTCGTTGCGTTGGTCATAGTTCTGGTAGCTGTGCCTTAAAATGGTTAACAATGTTCCTCCAAAGAATTGAAACTCTAACACCTTTGTAATTCTCTATATCTCGCTGTGAGATATAGAGAAGTGGAATTATTGGATCAATGCATTGGAGTGCAGTGGCATAATCTCGGCTCACTGCAGCCTCTGCCTCCCAGGTTCAGGTGATTGTCCTGCCTCAGCCTCCTGAGTGGCTGGGATTGCAGGCGTCCACCACCATGCCTGGCTAGTTTTTATATTTTTAGTAGAGACAGGGTTTCACCATGTTGGCCAGGCTGGTCTCGAACTCCTGACTTCAAGTGATCCATCCGCCTCAGCCTCCCAAAGTGCTGGGATTATAGGCATAAACCACCGCGTCCAGCCAAGATTTATATTTTTAATTGCAGTATTGTTATTTTCAGTGTGTTTCCTTAATATTTTTGATCTGCAGTTGGATGAACTCACAGATGTGGAACTGGATGCAAAGGGTTGACTATACTATTATCTATCTTAATGGCTGTATTGTATTCTAGCATATGGAAGTACCATAATCTATTTAGCCATTTTCTTCTTGGTGGGCATTTAATCCTCCCCCTTTTATATGCAACTATAAACACAAAATACTGTGCTAAACATCCTTTTACACGCACAATTGGCAACGTGTACAATTTTTTTTGGCATAAACCCCTGTAAGTCAAATTGCTAGGGTACAAGGTATGTGCATTTTAAATATACATACTGATAAATTTTTTTTGAAGAGATACTGTAGCCACTTAAACTCCCTCCAACAATTTTTTTTAATTTTTGCTGTGGCATTATTTGATATACAGAAGTTTGTTATTGTTGTTATTTTGTCATAAAGTTAATGCTGCCAGAAATTTTCTTTATTGTTTCTGGCCTTGGTGTCATGCTAAGGTTAAATACATATTTTTGTATATTTATTTTTAGTAATTTTTATAGTTTTAAAAATGTCATTAAATTCTTAATTCATAAAAATATATTTTCATGTATGATTTGGGGTAGACAAAGATTAGTGAGAGTTGATTTTTTTTAATGGTTTTGATGTAGTTGTTATACATGTGCATATGAGGTGTATTTACCTCAGCATATGATACCTTGTGTAGTAATATTCTGAAGTTTGCTTTTTTTTCCCACTCATTGATATGGTTTGGAAGTTTTTTTGTGCCAGTGCAGACAGCCCTATCTTATCTTTTTCTACTTATGCATCATATTCATAGTATGGTTCTGGCATAGTTTATTAAGCCAGTCCCCTGTTGGTAGTCATTTGGAGTTTCCAATTTTTTACTATTTCAACTACTGCTACATCACTGTACTGTCTTATTATGAACATGTGCCGGTGTTTCTCTGGGAGATATAGAGAAGTGGAATTATTGGATCAATGCATTGTTGGGTCAATGCATGTCTTTTAATAGGCACTGCAAAATTGCCTTCTAAATTGGCTCACCAATTTTACATTCATACTGGTAGTATATGAAAGCAACCTTGCTTATTTAAGATCTCTCTTTTACCAATACCAAATTCCCAGAGTCTTTTTCCAAACTCTATTCTATTCTACTGATTTGTCTGTTTCACTGTTTTGGTAGAATTTGGAAAATTCATGAACAAGGGTCAGGCCTAAAAGCCATGTAATAATTCCCACTCCTTTATATATAAACATATAAGGCAATTATTTTTCTATAATCAGTTCCTAAAATGCTTGAGTGAGCCTTTTGTGTAGAGTTGTCTTCCTCTCTTTTCTGCAAAGGTGTTTGAGTTTTAAAAGAACTACAGCCAGGTGCAGTGGCTCACGCCTGTAGTCCCAGAACTTTGGGAGGCCAAGGCGGGTGGATCACCTGAGGTCGGGAGTTCGAGACCAGCCTGACCAACATGGAGAAACCCTATCACTACTGAAAACAAAATTAGCCGGGCATGGTGGCTCATGCCTGTGGTCCCAGCTACTCGGGAGGCTGAGGCAGGAGAACTGCTTGAACCCAGGAGGAGGAGGTTGCAGTGAGCAGAGGTTGCGCCATTACACTCCAGCCTGGGCAACAAGAGCAAAACTCCATCTCAAAAAAAAAAAAAAAAAGAATTACAAGGGTGTTGGAGTTTTGGTTCTTTGGAGGAACATTGTTTACTGTTTTGGGGCACAGCTACCAGAACTATGACTAATGCAATAGAGAAAAAAACTGGGGAGAACATAACAAAATTTCTCTATATGCCCTTTTGAAATGAATTCTATCAGTTCTGTAAGATGGGACAAAAGATGGGTATCAAGGTTTCTTGGCCAGACACGGTGACTCATACCTGTAATCACAGCACTTCGGGAGGTTGAGGCAGGAAGATCATTTGAGCCCAGGAGTTTGAGACCTGCTTGGGCAACATAGTAAGACCCTGTCTCTACAAAAATTAAAAAAGTAGACAGGCGTAGTAGCACATGCCTGTAGTCCCAGCTACTTGGGAGGCTGAGGTGGGAGGATTGCTTGAGCCCAGGAGGTCGCGGCTATAGTGAGCTGTGATTGTACCACTGCACTTTAGCCTGGGTGGCAGAGTGAGACCCTGTGTCCAAAAAAAAAAAAAAAAGAAAGAAAGAAAAAATTTCTCAGTTCTTTATGTGATCCTATGGAGGCTGTCATTTCCCTTTGGTTCTCTGCCGGGGGAATATCCGAGGTATACTAGTAGAAAAAAAAGGTCTCTTTTCATTGCTGCTATTGCTTTGCCTATTTTCTTCATCTTAAGGTTTGGAGAGTGCTTTAGGGTATAGAACATTACAATTTAAGAGTGAACATTATCAGAACTGGGGACACAAATTCCTAGAACACAAACTGTTTAATTACTGAAGCTTTACAATATACTTGCCACCTGGTACCAGTCCTTTCCCATTTTTCTTCTTTTTAAACACTTTTTGGGCTTTGATCACACATTTATTCTTCCAAATAAACATTACAATTAGTCTATAAAGTTTAAATATGGGATTAGAGTTTTTGTTTTACATCTATACATTTACTTGGAAAAATTAATCTGTTTATCATATGGAGTCTTATCAAATGATTTTTCTTTAATCAGAGAATGTTTGGAATAGAATTATTAATGTGGAATTGGCCATAATTAAAATATTCCTATGAAACATGAAAAAAAAAAAAAAAAAAAAAAAAAAAAAAAAGCTTGGCACAGGCTAGAGGAACAGGGCAAATCCTGCTATGTCAGAGGGAGTACACTGGCTGCAGGAGTCCTGGGCTTAGAATCAGCAGATGAGGTTTGAACCTCAGCCCTGTTACTTACAGCCCTGTTACTTACAGGGTATCCTTAGGGAAGCCTCAGCTTAGCCCAGGTTTCCACATCTGTGAAATGGGAATTATAGCAGTACCTGTTTGTAGGCTTGTCGTGTGGGTAAATGAGACTCATTAATTTACTCCATAATGATTTGTTAAATATAGTACCTACAGACACTGGATATTTTAGACACTGGATATACAGCAGTAAACAAAACAAAAGCCTCTGTCTCATGGAATTTATATTCTAAAAATATACCTAATGGAATTTAATAAAGTGTTTATCAGTCACATTAGTTTGAGCCTCTCTGATGAACTCACACTGTGGTTTTTGCTGTTATTTGTCTATAGGTGTTACAACAGTAAGTAATTAGGGCCATTATTGGGTCTCATGTTTGAATTGGTATAACCCTAGGGAAGTCCCAGTAAGTAGGACATTTGTGTGTGCCTGCTAAATTGCAGTACACTTAGAAAGTCTGTTCCCCTTGAACCGGATTTCTGTCATTTTTGCCCCCATGAAGGGCTTGATTCAAACAGTTCAGCAGTCCGCTGAGATTCAGGAGTGGCAAGTGGTGGTGTGGCTGAACTGGTTTCTCTCCGTCACTGGTGTTTGCACTATTTGTGATGTATGATTTCACAGAGTTGTGAAGGTGCCTGTGTCATTTGTGGAAATAAGTCAAAGGGCTAACACAACCAATTAAAATCCACAAGCCACATTTCAGTGAGTAATTTCAACCTTTCCTCTCCAAACTTTTGATTAGCCGCCCGTCAAGGAACAAAATGAACAAATTGAAGGTTTCAGTTCGTTTTTTTCATTGCCTTCCCTCTGGGGCTTTTTCTTTGAGTATCGTAATGCCCAAATTCCACGAAAGGAGAAAGGGCAAGCGCAGGCAGCGAACCTCAGAGGAACCACATTCTGCTGGTAATTGCATGCCATTTCCCAAGAGGTGTATCTGTATTCACCTGCATCAGCTATCACCTTCTTCATGCAGTACGTCAGATCTCCAGTGGCACACAGCCCATCTAGTTAAAAATGCAAACACGAAATTATTTTCTCACCGAATGACCTTTGTGCCTCAGAAGAAAAAAAAATGGTCATTTCTGCTGAGACATAACCTGAAAAACACTCCCTCAAGAGTGGAAGCTGAAGGCTCGCTATAGGCTAGCCCTGCCTCAGAACAAGGCTGGTGATAGCATGTGGGTGTGGGAACTCATGTGCGTGAGCTCAGGGCATTTGTCACCAATGGACATGATTGAAGAAGCTTCTATCACCTGAAAAGCAGTTGTTCAGCAGGGCAAAGCTTGTTGATACTCCGAGGAATTACAGAATAGACGTTTACTTGGACGCGGAGGTTTGGTCTGGAGGAATGTGACATGGCCCTGACAGCACGTCCCTGGGTTTCGGTGCTCCTCTGCTCTGCCCAGCTTTCCGTCATCTGGCCTCCCATGACCTCCTGTGCTCCCATTGTGGTTTCCCTGTGTGCTGACAAGTTTTCTGGTTGTTATGTCTTGCAGCCCCCCGAATCCAAGCCCAACTTCACCCCTCTCGCCATCTTGGCCCATGTTCTCGGCGCCATCCAGCCCTATGCCCACCTCATCCACGTCCAGCGACTCATCCCCCGTCAGGTCTGTTGCAGGGTTTGTTTGGTTTTCTGTTGCTGCCGTTGTTCTCTCATTGGCTTGGTCCTCTCTTCATGCAGTGTTCAGCCTCCTCGTCAACTTTGTTCCCTGCCATCCAAACCTGCACTTGCTTTTTGACAGGCCAGAAGAAGCGGTGCATGAAGACTCCAGGTAAAATCTCGGATGATGACCAATCTGTTCCCGTTTATCCAAAGCTGGCCAGGGACAACAGGGGGCTGCCCCTGCTCTCCTGTGGTTCCATCCTAAGAGACCAGAGCTAAAAGGGACCATTTGCATGAACCAGCATGGCATTTTTCACACCCTTTTCAACCCTGACTCAAGTTTCTGAATTAACCTCTCTGGTGCCTAGAGTTAGGGGAAGGAGCACCTCCTGAACCAGACTCTGGTTTTGATGGCTCTCTCAATTTCATGTGCTCTCTGTGCTTTGGTGTAAGATAACATAAGAGGGAACAGTGTTGAGACATGTGCCAACCTTTTCTTCTCTCGTTTTTATCAGGTAGCATGAGGCAACATTTATTTGTGGGGTTGGGCCCCTGGCCCTGAGCACTGACACCAAGTCACTTATACCAGATCCACTGGGGGAGAGACATCGAACACAGAATAAAAGCTTGAGAGATGAAGCGATTTCTCTTAAACTGCTCATGGCTTATGCCTCCTTGTCCCCCACATACTGCCGAAACCATCCATGCTCCCAGCCTGCTTCTGTCTCTGTGTGTCATGAAGCCTGAGCTGTCGTGGGAACAGGCACTACCTCTCTCTGAGGGAGAGCAGCTTGACCTAGTTCCTCTTCTCAGGGCCATGCTGTAGTTTTCCCTGCTTTTGTGACTTCTGCACTTAAGTTCTTTGCTCTTGTACTCTTTGGGAAAAAAAAGAGCTCTTTACAACCAGGAAAAGAATGAATAGGGATCCTGCAGAATTCCTATGCTGTGGAGCTCCTAAACGTGCTTCTCTCTCAAGCTTAGTCTCAGCTTTCAGACAACCAAATTGTGGAGCCCAGTTATAAGCATCAGAAGCGTTTTGGGCATTGGGAGTATTTTCCCTTCTGTCTTTTTCTCCAAAGGGTGGATCCAGCAGAGAGGCTTAAATAATTTATGAAGCCGAGTTTCACTTTTAGAAGAAAAGAAAACCCCATGCTATTTATATATATACAGATACATATATTACTTTATTCCCCACTAGGCGCTTACACATCTATCATTTCGTTCTATCCTCGTGTGAGAATGAGAAGAGAAATGGCCTGAACCCTATTGTGGAAAAAGAAAACTAAAGCACAGTGAGGTGACTTGGACACAATGCCATGATTAAATGAGAGCCAATCCAGAATTCAGGACTTCTCCCCCTCAGCTCAACACTCTTTCCTCCAAACACGTGGGTAACCCCAACTTGGAGTTTCCATGCAGCTCCCAGCCCAGAGCCTGACTTGCTCTCTTAGGTTTTATACAGCTTTCTACCTGGCTTTGTCCTGGATGATGGGAAGGAGATTTTCAGTAATCCTTTTTTTTCTTACTCTATAAATAAGGGAAATTTTCAGATCATGTCTTCCTGACATTCTAGCGATTTCCTAATCATTTCTTGGACACCTTCTGGGCACTTTGGGAGACATCAGCTTTCTAAGATACCAGAAATAGCATAGATTATTCTCATTAGATCATGAGGACCTGAACCAGAGGAAACTAAGTGACCACAGACAAGTCAGCTTCCAAAATGTCTCACTTACTCATTAGAGAAACTTGGGCTTTAGGAGAATGTAATTCCTTTATTTTTATCAAAATGGAGTAAAAATCTTCAAAATATTGGCCCTTTGGACGAAATGGGTTAAGAGACTCAAGAGAGTGAAATCACTCAGCTAAAATCCTAAAATGTCCTCTCTGCCTTGATGGTACTCACTTTTTTGTGACTCTGAGATTTGGGGCCCTGTGTCTTGTCAAGTATCTCTACCTCTTCACTCGTTTTCATCTCCCCAAATATTTCCAGACTGTTTTTCCTTCCTACTTCTTCCTACCTCGCAAAGTATTTCCAGATTGACAGAGGGCAATGGCAATAGAATCTGCCCATCTTGCGTGTCTGGGGTCACAGTTACTCAGTACCTCCTCCCCTGGCCATTGTTAGAATAGCACTATTTGGACACCCTTTAGGAAGCTGCCCTCTTGAAATAGTCAAGGCAGGCCGGGCACAGTGGTTCACACCTGCAATCCCAGCACTTTAGGAGGCCAAGGTGGGGAGATCACCTGAGGTTAGGAGTTCAAGACCAGCCTGGACAACGTGGCAAAACCCCGTCTGTACTAAAAATATAAAAATTAGCCAGGCCTGGTGGTGGGCGCCTGTAATCCCAGCTAGTCAGGAGGCTGAGGCAGGAGGATTGCTTGAACCTGGGAGGCAGAGGTTGCAGTGAGCCAAGATCGTGCCATTGCATTCCAGCCTGGGTGACAGAGCTAGACTCCATCTCAAAAAAAAATAGTCAAGGCAGAGTTGGACTAAATGTGTGTGCCCAGGTGAGCACAGGTAGCAACACTGCTGAGGAGCTAGCCCATCAGAGGAACAGAGAGGGCCGAAACCTGTACACTGTAGTGTATAGCAAAGAGGTGGTGGTATACACCCATTATTCAGGTCCAGTGGGGCCTCCCTCAAATCCACTTCCAGAGCATGAAGCTTCAGATTTCCTTCCCTGAGCAAAGCCTTTAAAAGTAAATATTGAATTAGATCTAATCAGTGGTCCCATGAACTTCTGAATGATGTCTCCTCTGGAAATTGCTTACTCTCTGAATTAGTCTGTTTTCATGCAGCTGATAAAAACATACCCAAGACTGGGAAGAAAAAGATGTTTAATGGACTTACAGTTCCACGTGGCTGGGGAGGCCTCATAATCATGGCAGAAGGCAAGGAGGAGGAAGTCACGTCTTTCACGGATGGCGGCAGGCAAAAAGAGAGTTTGTGCAGGGAAACTCCCATTTTTTAAAACCATCAGATCTCGTGAGACCCATTCAGTATTATGAGAACAGTACAGGAAAGACCCTCCCCAATAATTCAGTCGTCTCCCACCGAGTCTCTCCCACAACACGGGAATGATGGGAGCTACAAGATGAGATTCAGGTGGGGACACAGAGCCAAACCATATCACTGTCCCCTCTTCAAACCATTTATAGACCTTGTTTGTTCAAAGTCAGGGATGAAGATGCCTTTTGCAGCACAGTAGAGAAAGGGTGCTGGAGACACATTCCCTCCGTATTTCCCTTTTCTTTCACTTGCTCACCCCTCCCCCCAAAAAGCCCATAGCCCCAAACCCATAACTTGCATTTGCCCAAGGGTCCCTGGAAATTATGCCTAAATGACCAACCCCTTTCCACCTGCCAGTCTAGCTGGTCCCACCTCCCTGTAGTGCCATATGATGGCAAATGGGTCATCATTTTGCAAGGTTTGCAAGGGCATTTGAGGGAAACTCCTGTGAGTGCTTTCCAGGCCTTGTGCCATGCTCACAAGTGAAAATTAAAAGGGAACTAGCAGGAGGATCCAAACCTGTTCATGCCCTTGAAGGCCCAGCTGAGGTCTGAAGGGCACTGTGACAGGAGCAGCCGAAAACTACCCCAGGCTCTCTGTATCCAGTTTTGAGATGCACTGTGGAGAATAGGAAGCCAAAGAACCAATGATGCCTGGTGGAGATTTTTTATTTTTATTTTTTTTTATCAGAGCCAAAGCCTACAAATACAATCTCTCTGCCAATAGGATTTGTCTGTTTTGGTAGGAACCCTACCTAAAGCAAACCGCTTAAGACCTTTCAGAAGGCGTTATGGGACACTTGACTTGTTGGGCTGACAAGCTTTTAAGAAGATAAGACTTTTTGGGTAGGGTTGCCAGATTTAGCAAATAAAATAAAAATATAGCATACCCAGTTAAATTTGGATGGTAGGTAAACAACAAAAATTTTTTCGTATACGTATGTCCCATGCAATATTTGGGACATAACATATACTGAAGAAATATTTATTGTTTATTCTGCCATCCAAGTCTAACTAGGTGTCCTGTATTTTATCTGGCAACCCTACCCATTCCTATTCCTTGGGCAACAGGAATGGCCCCCTTTAAATGCACCTCTTCTGTCATTTCTCCCATTTTTGTGCCTATCCTAAGGCAGTAGAGGGAGATCTCAAGGGAAAAGCCCTCCCATAGACTGTCGGTTGCCTATCAACTTGAGGAAAAAACAAGGCCCTTTCTTGGCTTGCTTATTTATTTATTTATTTACTTTTTTTTTGAGACAGGGTGTCACTTGACTAGAGTGCAGTGGTGCAATGTCAGCTCACTGCGGCCTCAACCTCCTGGGCTCAAATAATCCTCCTGCCTCAGCCTCCCAAGTAACCTGGACTCCACACGTGTCCCATCATGCCTGGCTAATTTTTTTTATTTTTTTGTAGAGATGGAGGTCTCTACAGTCTGGTCTTAAATTCCTGGGCTCAAGCAATCCTCCCACCTCCCAAAGTGCTAGGATTATAGACATGTGCCACAGCGCCTAGTTTGTTATTTTTTAATGTACTATGTTATTGCCACTTCATTATTCAATTTCACAAACCTAATATCAATGGAATGTTACTCCTTTTGAATGATAATCTTGGGCACCTGGACCACTCCCTTTTATTTCTGCCTGCCAAATACCCCTGCTGGTTTCCCAGCTTGCCCCTGTTTTGTCCCATTATCCTTGTTCAGTGAGGTTAATAAATAATGTTTGCGAAAATCCAGTCAGAGGAGCCTTTCCTCAGATGCTGCTTCCCTTACTTTTAGTCCCCCTTACCTGGTCTCTTTGCTTTTTACCCACCTGCTCTGCCCTGTCCTCAAGAGGCAGAAATACTGCCTCAAAACCTGGTCTCTGAGACCCTGGCTAATATGAACTGGATTCTCCTTTCACCTTCAATGTCAATGTCATAACAGGCTCCATTTGCCTGTCAGTATAGTCTTTCATCTGTTTTAGCGCTTTTCACAGCCAAGTCACTCCTCCTCTCTGCTTCCCAGCCTCTCAAAAAAAAAAAAAAAAAAATGCCTCTATGTTCCTCCCTGGAAAGTTGCATATAGGATGTTTGGTCCTTCTGGCCAATACATAGACTTGGTTTCTTTGGCTCACAGACAGTGCCCCTTGTCCTGAACTTTATTCTGTCATCATAATTAGCCAGGAAGAGCTGTTTTCCTGTTGGAGCTGGTGAATACTAAGGACTCTTCTTTCCTTTGTTCCCAGGGGTCCCACTTCATTTTCTCCCACTTTCCCAATGTTTTCCCACCTGGCCATCATCTCTTGGCTCCTAGAAAACCAGAGGGAACAACAGTAAACTATGGCCCAGCAATAAATTCGAGATAACCATTTACTCTGATCACCCTGCACAATGGAGACCATGTGGCTCACAAAGCCTGAAATATTTACCACCTGGCCCTTTGCAGAGTTTGCCACCCTCTGCTCTAGAACAGTGGTTCTCAACCCTCACTGCATGTTGGAATTACTTGGAGAGCTTTTTAAAAATACTGATGCCTGGCCGGGCGCAGTGGCTCACGCCTGTAATCCCAGCACTTTGGGAGGCTGAGGCAGGCAGATCACGAGGTCAGGAGATTGAGACCATCCTGGCTAACACAGTAAAACCCTGTCTCTACTAAAAATACAATAAATTAGCCGGGCTTGGTGGCAGGCGCCTGTAGTCCCAGCTACTCGGGAGGCTGAGGCAGGAGAATGACGTGAACCCAGGAGGCAGAGCTTGTAGTGAGCTGAGATCGCGCCACTGCACTCCAGCCTGGGTGACAGAGCGAGACTCTGTCTAAACAAACAAACAAAAAATACTGATGCCTATATAATATCTGCACATCTGGGTAGAACCCAGACATCTGCATTTTTTAAATGCTCCCCAGGTGATTCGGATGCACAGTGAGAGTGATTGTAAACACTCAATGGACATGAGAAAAGCAAAAACAAACCGAAAAAAACGCCTCATGTCCCCTCTCCCTTCTTCCTCCTCCCCACACTCCCCATACAGGTGCACGTGTGTGCTCATGCACACACATGTGTAATTGCCCTCATGCACCTTGTCTATTCCCTCCCCTGGGGGTTGGAGAGCTCCAGCTCTGGAATCCTGTCTCACCAGCAAGACCCAGCCTAGTAAGAAATCAGGAACATCTGGGAGAGCTCATGTCCGCCTGTGGCCTGGAACTGAAACTTGGCTTTGCTGGAATTTCTCCTTTTTGACTCACTGAGCATTGCCAGCTTTCAGCAGGTTCTGTTGGGAGTGTGTTCCCCAGAGCAGCTTGGAACTTCTTTCCTGCCCCTGCTTTCCTCCCTTCCCCCAAGGCACTCCTGCTCCAAAAATGGGGCCCAGCCTGCCCTCCCGCTGTTTGGCTGTTATAACTTCCAGGTAAAGTTTTAACATGGCACAAGTTGACCCCACAAGAAGTGTAGTTTATTGAAGCTTATGGCTTTTCTCTGAATATTTCTCATTTTTCTCCTGTGACCTTTGCAGCTTTCCCACCTCATGTCTTGCCATCTGGCTGCCTTGCCAGGCACTTCCCACGAGAGGGGACTAGGTAGCTTACAGGGAAAGGGAAGAAGAGCGATGAAATGTCTGGGGCTTTCTAAGGGTTTTTTCAAAAATGTTAAATAAACTCCTGTTTTCACACAGCACACCGTTCCGGAAGGCAAAAGCCTTGTATGCCTGCAAAGCTGAACATGACTCAGAACTTTCGTTCACAGCAGGCACGGTCTTCGATAATGGTGAGTTTCTCATCCCCTCACAAAGATATGGGCGGGGGGCGGGGGCAAGGGGAGCACATAAATAACTGGCATTTTCAAAGCTCCTCCCTAGGGAAAATCTCAATACAATGGGTAAGAAAAAAAGCGTGTGTGCGTGTATGTGTGTTGGTTTCTGTGTCTTTTCCCAAAATAAAATAGCAGCAGCAGGACTTCCGGAGACATTGTGAAGAGTGGACTAGTGTAATCAGCTCCATGTTGAGTTGTTACCACTGTAAATGAGATTGTGCCTGCAAAAGACCCAGCCCAGGACCTGGAAGTGGCTTTAAGAGATCATACACATCACATGTTTAAAATGGTACTCAACACATATTAAGCATTCACTAAGTTAATATTTTTATTATTAAAACCATCATCATCATTGTATCCATCTTCGAAAAAGGCCCTGATGCTCTCATAGTTCACAGTGACAGTTTTTCCTCACTTTTGTCTGGGCAGTGGGTGCTGCACCTGATTCCGTGGGTCCTGGCTGCATCTGTAAACACATTCCAGGCCAGAGCAGAGATGAGTTCCTGGGACCAGCCCTTGACTGTACTCACATCCACAGGGGCTGCCATTGTGTGTGCCCAGCCCCTGCATTCAGCATAGCAGAGATATCCATCAGGTACAGGTAGACAAAAGGGGGAACAAGGCACAGAGCATGAGGGTCTCTCCCAGGTCACACTCAACCCTTGGCCTTCTGGGTCAGCAGGAGTGGGAGGGATTACCCCAGAACTGCATGTGGGCATCTGAGTCTGCATTCCCTTTTATCGTTCTCAAAGCCTCAAGCACTGTCCTTAAACCTTAGCTCCATTAACTTTCATCCAGGCCCTTTATAAATCAAAATGCACAAACAGCCAGCCCAGCCACCTCTCCTGTCCACAGCTGGTGCTTGCAGGCCCCAGCAGACTGCAGGTGCAGTGCAGGTGCAGTGGGTCTGCTGAAGGCTGTCCAAAGCCATTTCACTGGTGAGTGTCCCCCACACAGGCCCAGGTGGCGGAGTCCTGGCCCTGCCATAACACGACACGGCCCTTGCAGAAGACAAACCAGAATGGGCTGCATTGCTTGGGCTTCTGCCCCCTGCTTTGTCAGCAAGCAAGGGGCTTCTGCCTATAGAAGAGCAGGATTTGAGAGATTCCTACATTGACAGGTGAATCCAGGGCTTAAAGGTCTGTCCTCTAAGTCCCAATTCACTGCTCATATGGGCAAGGGATCATCATGTTTCTATCAACCATTCCCTCTGACAACACAAAGGACTCCTGATCTCAGGGGCAGAATTGTTTTAAACTATTAAAAGTTATGTATATGCTTCTATCTTCTTTGTGATTCATTTTGGTGAGTGCAGCCTTCTTCCATTTTTTAACGGTTTATTAAGATAGCCATACAACATACAATTTACCTATTTAAAATGTACACTTCAATGGTTTTTAGTATATTCAGAGATGTGCAACCATTGCCACTATATAATTCCAGAATATTTTCATCACCCCCAAAAGAAACCCCATACCTCTTAGCAGTCATGCCCCACTTACCACAACCCATTTCCATCCAGCCCAAGGCAACCACTCTTCTACTTTGTCTCTCTAGATTTGCCTGCTCTGGACATTTCATACAAATGGAATTATATCGTATGTGATCTTTGAAACTGGATCCTTTAGTTTGCATAATGTTTTCAAGGTTCATCCACATTGTAGCGTGTCAGAACCTTCTTCCATTTTATGTGCGTTGGTATGGATATAGCACATTTTATGTAAGGTCATTCATCAGTAAATGGGCACGTTGTTTTCACTTTTTGGCTACTTGAATAATGCTGCTGTGAACATGTGTGTAGTTGTTTGTGAGGGCATAGGTTTTCAGTTCTCTTGGGGATAAACCTAGGAGTGGGATTGCAGGGTCATATTAATTCTGTGTTTAAGTGTTTGAGGAAATGCCGAACTGTTTCACAAAGAAGTTGCACCATTTTACCATTTTATGTTCCTACCTTCTTTCATTTTTAAGTCTTTCTGCAGTAGCTTAAATTGTTAAGCATAAAGGGGGAAATAAAAGAAGAGAAGCCTGGATGATTGTTAACTGCCAAGTCCTTTTTTTCCCCAGCAGAGTGTCCTTCAGCTTCCACAGCCATCTTCACTGCCACGCCGAAGCTCCGGGCACCTCCACCTCTCACCTGGGCACTTCCAATGGCTGCCTGACACATCTTCTCACATCTGCTCTTGCTGCCATAACTCCCTCTTTACAGAGCAGCGAGAGTGATCTTTGAAAAATGGAAATGACATTAAAGCCCTTCAGTGGCCTCCCATTGCTCTGAGAATTACTTACAAGGCCCTCCAGGGCCCAATTCCTGCCCCTCTGACCTCACGCCCTCACTTGACATACTACAGCCTCATAGGCCTTCTTTATGTTCTCAAGTAAGGTCAGCAAACTATGACCTGCCTGTCAAATCCAACCTGCCACCTGTCACCTAACAATTCTGTAACTGCTCCCGCGTACAATGTGGTAATCATCATAAATCCTATAGGTATTGTTGATAGCAGGAGAAAAGTTTGGTTGAATGAGTGAGAGGCCTTACCCAAACCTTCCTGTGGTCTCTAGGAGTCATGGCAGAGTTCGCTGACACTGGTTTGTTTTTAACCAGTCTTGCCAGTGACCTTTCAAATTCCCTGAGGAGCAAAAGGCCAAATTGAACCTGAAAGAAAACACCTCTCAGTGTTGACTGAGTTGCAGTAGAAAATGGACCTGACAAAATGTTAGTACACTTTCTCGATTGGGTTAGCTCAAAATATGTTACTAGGTCTTTTTTCCAGAGGAAAATGCTTACATAGACCCTCTTCTTCCCCACCCCTTTACTTCTACAGGAGAAAATGAGGCATTACAGAACACTATTATTCTGTCAGGTGGTGGGTGGGGTGGAGGGTCTTTTTCCTTGTTCCATTTCTTGTTAGTTTACTGCTGGGGATATGAGGTAAAAGCTGTTTAATTTGTATGCTGTGTAGTTGTCAGATTAAATCATCAAACCAATCAGAAAGTGCACGTGTGTGTATGCGTGTGTGTGTGCGTGCGTGTGTGTCTTTTTGTGTGTTTCAGGATTAAGAAGAATGAATAAGGAAGAGGAAACGGGAGGGGCCCGTGGAGGGGAAAGTCTGTTGTTTCATAATGATTAATCTTGAAGCCTTTGGATTCCAGGGGCCCCTACTGTGACTCTGGAGTGGCTGCCGCTGTCAGCTCATGGACTTTGTGCAGTGGGAAATGGCTGTGCAATACCTAGAAATAATTCCAGTGTCATCCCTGGCCAATCTACTGGGAAACTGTCCATTTCAACAAGAGCACCTCAGACAGTAACTGGAAAGAGAAATAGCTAATATTCTCAGGAACGTTAGTGATCTTGAAGCAACATGATTTGTGATACCTGGAAAATGCACATGGCAGTCACTAAAATTAGGTTCTAGGGATACTTTTAACAAGATTTGAGAGGAGCTGGATCTATTCGTTCTCATGGTACCCAAAACAAAACCACTACACAGCAGGCCTGTCCCAAATTTCCTTTGCTGATGGAGAACATCCTCACGGGGGAGCCCCCAAGCTGCCTAGGAAATGGGTTAACGGGAGAGCGCTCAGGGATCTCCTTCAGCTTCTCCAGCCATCTTTGCTGCCACGCCCAAGCCCAGTCACCTTCATCTCTCACCTGGGCGCTTCCACTGGCCGCCTGACAGATCTTGTCGCTGGCTTCCACTCTTGCTCCCAGAACCCCTTCTTCACATAGCAGCAAGTGTCATCTTTGAAAATGAAAATCACATCATGTTCTTTCCTGCTTAAAATCTATCAGTGGCCTCCCACTGCTCTGAGAATGACTTACAAGGTCCCCCAGGGCCTAGTTCCCACCCCTCTGACCTCCTCTCACCCTCACTTGACATACTGCAGCTTCTCAGGCTTTCTTTATGTTCTCAAGTAAGGTCAGCCAACTATGACCTGCCAGTCAAATTCAACCCACCACCTGTTTTTGTAAATAAAGCTTTACTGGAACACAGACACTCATGCCTTTGTGTCTGCATATTATCTGTGGCACTACAATGGCAGAGTTAAGGACAGAGGCACACTCACTATGAGGCCCTTTAAGAAATACATGCACACCACTGTTCTAAAATCACACCCAGCTTTTTCCCATCACAGGGCCATTGCACTTGCACTACCCACTGCTCTAGTCTTTCTCTCTCCTTTTACCACTACCTAAAATTACATGCTTGGTTATTGCTTGATTGTCCCACCGAGCAAAATCTTGTCTGCTTGTTCTGTGCTATGTACAAGGACCTAGCATGGTGTCTAGCATTTGGTAGTTGCTCAGTAAACATTTGTTAAATGAGTGAATGTACTTTAATTACCCAGGGGTCTGCACCTCTTTTAGTTAAGACTTCTTTTGGGGACAGTCAGCCATTAGAGACCTTAGTCACACACTTGCTCCACATCCATGGTGAGTGAAGGAGGGCAGAAGACATGAGTTGTGTACACAGGGGTGTATGGTGTACACAGGTAGAGCCGAGAGAAAGTGGTTGGCAGGAAGCACACCCATGTCCCCAGCAGCTTATATTTAGTATATGCTGTTGGGCTGGAGAGCCACTTAGGCAGCTTGCAGCAACACCTTTTGTGTTTGTATAGCATGTTGGACACGGGTGCAGTTCAGTGTTGCACATAGGCGCCATTCAGCCCAACAAGCACTTAGCATCTTTGATGTTCAGAGCATTGGGCTAGGCAACAGCAGTAGTAGTTAAGACGACAGACTCTGGGATCAGATGTCCTGGGCTCTGATTCATTTCCATCGTCTACCAGCTATTAATATTTAATTTTGGCCAAGATGCTTAACTTTTCGCAGCCACAGTTTTTCATCAGTAAAGTGAGGATAATAGCACAACCAACTCCATAGTCATTCTGAAGATGAAAGGAGGAAACGCAGGTGTGAAGCACGTATTCGCAAAGGGTCTGCCACCTGGCATGTGCTCAACATGTTGTCATCCTTATCAGCATGGGTCACACTCTCTGGTTAAATAGAGGCCTGATATAGTGGGAAGGGGGTTGGTCTCTGGAGTCAAACAAGCTGGGTTCAAATTTGGTTCCAGTATTATGACCATGCACAAAATATTTTACCTCTCTGAGCCTTAATTTTCTCAGCTGCAAAATACAGATAATAATAATACAAGCTAGGATCCTGAGGATCAAATGAATCAATATGTCTAAAACTCCAAGCACACAGCAGCTTCATAACATATCTAAGTGTTAGCTTGTATCATTATAATTCACGAGGCAGAAGGGAGTTACTGAAGGTTGTGGAGCTAGGAAGTGCTATAATCCAAACCAAAACGCACTAAAAAACTAGATAGAGAAGCAAAGCTTAGCACATTTGAACAGCATATAAATAGGACCCATGAATACTATGCGGAATGTACTATGAGCATTTTAGGTGTCTGGAGGAGGAGGGAGCAGGTAGAAGGGATTCCATGGTAGTATTTACAAAGCAAGTGGGGCTTCAGCTAAGCCTTAACGTGGAAACAGAAGACAGCAGAAAGAAAGGGGGCACTGGTGCTGCCTCCCTCCTCCATTAGTAAATGACAATTTGCATTTTAACTCAGAGGCATTTGGGCACAGAAAAGTTATAACTCCTAACTTCCTATGAGCTAGTGAAAATACAGGTTCCTGGGTCCCATTCCCAGATATTCTGCTTTAATTGATTTGCCATGTGGCCCAGGAATGTGCAGTTTGAATAAGCATCCTGAGGGTTCTGAAGCACATGGTCTGGGATATGCTTTAGTAAACCCTGGCTTGAAG
This sequence comes from Pongo abelii, assembly GCF_028885655.2. Classification (NCBI taxonomy): domain Eukaryota; kingdom Metazoa; phylum Chordata; class Mammalia; order Primates; family Hominidae; genus Pongo; species Pongo abelii. Next base: position 151,591,987 of record NC_071989.2, read on the forward strand.
GCTCAGTGAGTCAGCAGTCCAACCCAAAGGCTGTGTTATCTCCTGCCATCTCCTGTGACCTACCTTTTGGCCTCCAGTTTGGAGGGCCTCTCTTGTCCCCTCTAATTCTTCCCTTAGCCCTCAAATTGCATTGTAAATGTTTTTACCCCAGTACCTGTGCTGTGGGTGAACAGCTAGCCAGGAAAAGGAGAAAGATCTGAAGGAGATGGACTCAGTGCATCCAGTAGAGTAACAACTCAACTTGGAGCTTTGCTGTAAAGCGGGAGAGCCTGGTTTTTGTTTTTTTGTTTTGTCAGTCTGGCTGCTTTATTCTTTCTAGGTTTTTATTTTGGAGAATGGGTTTGATTTGTTAATTTTATTCTAAGCATTTGATTTTTCCTGAAGCTTAGGTGGGTGGTAAGGGCCATCTGGTTTTACTAGGTCTCTACTAGGAGGGGGTCTTGCTGAGCAGTCCCGATCCAGGGTCTCCTACTGACTAGCCTGTACTGAGCATTTGCTCTGTGCCTGGCTCTGTGCCGAGTGCTTTAGCCACACCAGCTCCTTTCATATTTGCAAGAACCCAGTAAAGGGAAGAGGGTCTTGTCACCAGTATGAAGTGCAGAAACTGAAGTGATCTTGGAAGCTTTGGTTGGATGGATGGGCAGAGGGCAGGGGTATTTTTAAGAATGGCATGGGAGAGCTTTGGTCATTGGAGAGGCCAGGTTGCTTTTAAGTTGTGTCTTCTCCCAAAGCACTTCTCTCCCAGACTGTCTCTTGTGTGGGTTGTCATGAACCCAAAGTATCTTTGCTGTTTTTTCCTGAAGCTTAGTGATCTGAAATTGGCCAACTTTGGAGGCCAACTAATAGATGTTTAACCTTGTCTTTTCCTAAGGAGGCACTCAAGGTGTACCCAAAGTTGACTGACGCTGATCTTCTGGAAGCCTCAAGGCTGATTCTTTTGCTGCCTCCCATTTGCCTCTTTTGGTTTCTGTTCTTGCGTCTTTCCCTACAAACTGAAACTAGAATTCTGTAGCAGTGTCGGAGCGGAAATGCTTTTCTAAAACAAGCTCAGGAAGTCATTTAATTAGCCCAGGAAGGGAATAGGGGAAAATCTATTATCTCCAAATAATCTTGGAAAATTGGAGTTTTCCTAACACATTAAGAGTAAATGCCCTGCCTCTCTGCAGAGTGATCTGTATATCTTCAGTTGACAAGCATGAACATCCCCCACCTCTTAGTCCCATGATTCCTTCTCTCTTCCTTCCTGCTATTGACTACTTTGCAGACTCAGCTGGATTTTAGATAATCTTTATAATATCACAATGGTTTCCATGGAGATGGATCATGATGTCACAAAAGTAGATATATATTCTTTGGATACTGAAAAATCAAAGGGCAATAGAGGGAGGAAGAGAAGAATTTTCAAACTGGTATATAGAGGAGGGGGAAGTCTAGAGAACAGGAAAGAAAACTAAGAAAGGGTGTGAGTGAAACAGAGAAATGGCTATTCAAAGGCTATTCAAAATGACAACAACCAAAAAAAAAAACCCCAGAAAATTTGCAAGGAAATTAGAAGCAAGGGGTAAGGATTTGAAGGAAAGTAAGATGATGACGAGAAGCTGGATTGATTGATTGAGACAGGGTCTTGCTCTGTCACCCAGGCTGGAGTGCAGTGGCGCAATCACGGCTCACTGCAGCCTCGACCTGCTGAGCCCAAGCGATCCTCCCACTTTGGCACTCCCCCTTCTCCAAGTAGCTGGGACTACAGACACGCTCCATCAAACCTAGCTGGTTTTTGTATATTTTGTAGAGCCAAGGTTTTGCCATGTTGCCCAGGCTGTTCTCAAACTCCTGGGCTAAAGCAATCCACCTGCCTCAGCCTCCCAAAGTACTGGCATTATAGGCGTGAACCACCTGGCCCAGCCTCTAGAAGCTGGGTATCTTTAAAGAGTAATTCTTAGTAGTCTTCCGTGGGCACTGCACTGAGTACATAGTTGATACTGGGCAGGTGGGTGGGTGGATGGATGGAAGGAAGGAAGGAAGGAAGGCAGGCAGGCAGGAAGGAAGGAAGGAAGGAAGAATGGAAGGATGGATACATGTATGGATGGACCAGGACAACTGTTGCCCTCTAACAACAGTAGGAATCTGTCACTTCTTTGTAGTTTAAACCAGGAGCTTCAGAAAATCCGTGAAACCCGTAAGATTGTATGCAAAATTTTGAATGTCTGTGTCTGTTTCCTTTTTCATTGTAAAGAAAGTTCAGGACAGCTTTCATCAGAAGGCTTATATCCCACAAAAGGTTCAGAACCTCTGGTTTAAACTTCTAGAATGATGTAACTTAATAAGTGATTGTACTCATTGTCCAAGCTTCCTTTACACACACATACACACACACACACACACCCCCCACACACACATCTGCCGCCTGCTCTATCTGTAATGCCATCTCTTCTCGCTTTCTCTCCCCTTCCTGTACAGTTCACCCATCTCAGGAGCCTGGCTGGTTGGAGGGGACTCTGAATGGAAAGACTGGCCTCATCCCTGAGAATTACGTGGAGTTCCTCTAACCGTGGGCCCCAGCAGAACTGCTGAGCTTTACATGGTATCCATGACAACTGCTGATTCCAGTGTCGAGGCCATTTCTCTTTGCCACTGAGAAATGCAGCGTGACTGACTCTGTTGCTACCTGTCAACATGAATGTTTCTGTGAGCTCTGGTGTCACTCATCTCCATGATCATCTCAGCCAACACGCATCAATACTGCAAGAAAAGAAGTCAATCAGCAGAGGAGACCATTTGATAACTAAGAGGAAGACTTGCAAAGCCATTTTCTCATGAGTACCCCGAATAGGGGGCACTCATTTCGTTTCAACGGTCCAAACACCCAACCTTCAGAAAGAGGAAGTCAGATAGAAATAGTCCCCGAGAGCACACTGCGTAGCTAAGTCTGCTGGGGCTGGGTGAAGAAATTGGCGCTGAGATCCAGGCTGGATCCATTGCTTTTGTTTACAGTAGGCACTCTCTCTACCCCACCTCTCAGTACTTGAGACTTAAAGTGCTACAGGCAGCTGGGTCTGTTTGCATGCAGGATGAAGAGGGTTAAAGCACTGTTTATATATGATCCAATCTCTCACCATCTCTAAAGCAGCCGTTGGCCCGTCATCAACGAGATACAATCCAGTCTTCTCATGCACGGGAACACACACACCCTGCGTTTCTCCCTCCCAGGCTAGGAACCTCTCTGCCACCAAGGGCTGCCATACATCGCCTAGTAACCACGGCAACCCAACCTACTCTAAAACCAAACCAAAAAAATAAAATAACACATCCTCTTTGCGTGACCCATTTTTTCTCTCCCCTTTTTGGCACACTTTTTTTGAATGGTTTTCTAACAACTTGAAGCACAGGATCAAGGAATTAGGGTGGTCTACTTGAGGCAGATGAGATAGTAGCTGGGAACTGTTCCCTTTCTGATGAATTTCAGCAGCATCGGGATATATTTGGAGCACACCTTAGTAACCTCTTGAGATTAAATTACATAGTCTTAATATTTCTGTTCCTCCATGCAACTGATGTTTGTTTTTTAAAGGGTAAGATGCTGCCTCCCAATGGGTGACGCCATCTGACTGGTTTCCCCATGTCCTCCCATTCACCCATCTCTGCTCCCACCCTTGCCTGCCTCTAACCCACCACTGGCCAGCCCCCTTGCCCTGCTCTGGGCTGCTGAACACTGGTGCTGTGGTGGTTTTCAGGGTGAATTCCTAGGCTAACCGTATGGCCTATAGTTTAAAAGGACATCTATGTTCACTGCCACTCCGAAAAAGGGAATTATTTCTCAGTCTTTCAAGGCTTGAGACTAATATAGGCCATTGTGATTCAGGAAGAAACCCAAGGTTGGAGGGTGGGATGGGTACCCTCTGAAAAAGGGAATTTGCTGGTGAAAAGAGGCTGGATCTTGTGGAAGACTGTCTTGGATGGGGAAGTACTACCTGGACATTTCAAATTCACTTGGCCTGCAGACAACAGAGTTATCCGTGTCTTCCACATGTGAATGTCATTGCAAGGGTGACTCTAGACAAACTACAAACCGATGGACCGTCAAGCTCCCCAGGAGCCCCTTGGATGGCAGCGTTGCTTCAGAGTGTTTCCTGTTTCTGGAATTCCTTGTTAGGGAACTTTAAAGAAGAAAAGAAAAACTTGAATTGTGTTGAATTACTGTATCTTTTACTTTTTTTTTTTTTTTTGAAAAGATAAACTTGTAAATAGAGTGATTTGAAATACTATATGGCAAAGTTTTATATTTGATATTCTTTAAGCTAGTTGCTCACACACTTAGGCTTCAATTGCGGAAGAAGTATGTTTAAGAGGGAGAGAGGGGAGGCAAAGCTGAAGAGAGTCAAGGTCACTGTCCCCCCTTCGGCCTGAAGGAAAGAGAAGACATTTCTATGGCCTTGCTCTCTGCTGTCCTGTTGGTGGGCACAACGCATCAGTGGTGTTCAGTCTTTATGTGTTTTTAAGCATCCTTTGGGCTTTGGATTTGGAGATGGGAAGAGCATCTCCAGGCAATGAGTTTTTCAAAGACTGCCTACTTAGTAGTAAGATGAAGCTCAGGATTTAAATAAGTGGGGTCAGGCATTCGAGTTTTTGTCTTTCTTCTCAGGTGTATTTCTTGGTACCCCCAAGATATCAGGCCAGAAAGAGATGAGTCAATTGTTGTGCTCTTCTTTTTCTCCACATCTTCTGAGGCTTTAGAAATGTGGACAAGCTAGTTTTCAAATTTTGTGTGCGTCTGTAAGTTCTTAAAGAACCAGCTTCTTAGAATGTTCAGTTCTTAATGTGCTGCTGCTTTCCCTTCTCCTAAACATTTTAAAACTCTTCTCTTTCACCTCCAATTCCCTGTGATCCCAAAAGAAGAGGAAGACTCCAGGAGGGATATAGATTGTGCCATCATAGCTTTACAGGTGGTTTTAAAGTTAACAGGGGTTTGTCATGGTGATTCACTACTCAGTTTATTAGCTCAAGGATTATACAGCTCTTTTCCAGGAACTCACCCAGGAGCAAGTGAGACACTACCATTGAATCAGGGAATAAGAATTAAGAATGGACAGGACCAAGATAGAACTCAAGAAAGCCACTGGGGAAAACTCAAGAAGAAAGGCAGTATACTAATAGGTTAGATCTGTGAACTTGAGGACAAGAAGACCTTGGGAAATGGGGGCCCCAGGGGATGTGCATTCACATACTATCGTGCTTCCCAAAGAGAGACCAACATCATGCATTTAACACATTTGATGAGTTTTTTATTTGTGTTTTTGTTTGTTTGTTTTTTGAAATGGAGTCTCACTCTGTGACCCAGGCTGGAGTGCAGTGGTGCAATCTTGGCTCACTGCAACCTCCACCTCCCAGGTTCAAGTGATTCTCCTGTCTCAGCCTCCCAAGTAGCTGGGACTACAGGCATGAGCCATCACACCCAGCTAGTTTTTTGTATTTTTAGTAAAGATGGGTTTTTGCCATGTTTGCCAGGCTGATCTCGAACTCCTGACCTCAAGTGATCTGCCTGCCTCAGACCCCCAAAGTGCTGGGATTCCAGGTGTGAGCCACTGCGGCCGACCACCTTTGATGTTTGAAGTTGTAATCTGTCCCATCATAAACTTACCTGGAGCTCATGTGGAGGAACAGAAGGCCAAGATCCTTGCTATGGGGGTGCGTCACGAAGCATCCCTGTAGACACTTGGCCCCAGCTTCACTGCTTGGAAGCATGTCCCTCCCTCTTGAGTTGGCTCTGATTTGAAACCGGGAGAAACAGAGCTGCTGCCAATGGGATCTTTTAGGTACCCCCTCCCCAGCTTCTCTGTGGCTGTGCTGTGCCCTTGACAGATGGCTGCTCTGTCTCCCTTTGCCCAGCCAGGCTCCCCTCCTTCCTATTAGCTACAAAACTGGATAAACTTCAGAATATGAGCCAATGAGTAGGAAGGAACTTGAAGACTAGAAGATTTTACTCTCTCCCCTATCCATGCCCCCTACCTCTGACGCTCTCTGTGTGAACAGCAAACTTTAGGGTAGATGAGGAGAATGAATTGGTTATCAGAGTGGAAGACCATGGCCCAGGATCCCTGAGCTTTCCCAATAGCCTCCAGTTTCCTTTGTAAGACCCAGGGATCACTTAGCCATAGCCTGAATCTTTTAGGGGTATTAAGGTCAGCCTCTCACTCTTCCTTCAGGTTACTAACAAAATTTCATAGCTAAAGAATATCATGGCTGGGTGCGGTGGCTCACGCCTGTAATCCCAGCACTTTGGGAGGCCGAGGCGAGCAGATCACGAGGTCAAGAGATTGAGACCATCCTGGCTACCACGGTGAACCCCGTCTCTACTAAAAATACAAAAAATTAGCCGGGCGTGGTGGTGGGCATCTGTAGTCCCAGCTACTCTGGAGGCTGAGGCAGGAGAATGGCATGAACCTGGGAGGCAGAGCTTGCAGTGAGCCAAGATCACGCCACTGCACTCCAGCCTGGGTGACAGAGCCAGACTCCATCTCAAAAAAAAAAAAAAAAAAAAAAGCCATGCCAGGAGAAGATAGCTGGTTTCAAATCCCTGCCCCCAGGCAAGTAAAACCCTGACTTGCTCAAGACAGAAGATCTTTTCTCCTGTTTTTCAAAATAAACATATATAGGGATGGACCCTGTGCATTGTGGCCTGCCTTGGTGTCCTAGAATTGGAGCCAGTCTTTAGCTTAATGTCTGAAGTATTTCTACGGCCAATATATGTTTCCAATATGTGTTTTCTTATGTCAGACCAAACTGTCTTTTTGAACATCAGTTCATTTCCTCTCACCAAGTGCTTTTCGGTGAGAGGCAAAGAGAAAGAATGAACAATCAAGTATGGACAGACTGCCATTAGCAGGACAGAGCCATACTAGTGACAAGGGCATCCCAAGGCACTTGCCCAGAGCTACAGAGTTGTGTGTGCCATACCTGTGGCTCAAAGGGCAGGCCTTCTATCCCCTGAGTTTCTATCACCTGAAAATGGCAACTGCTGTCTCGGTAAAAGCTCTGTCTTGACTACAGAGGCTCCAAAAGCATTCACAGTTGAGGGAGAGAAAGACAGAAAGAAGAAGCCAAAGATAACCTGATCCCTGCCTGTCTGTTGGCACCTGTCATCCTCTGGCTTCTGCTCCCAAAAGCAAGTCTGGATGACTGAGTTTTGTGGACATGGCACTCCCGGAGACAGCAGTGGCCACCATGGCACCCAGAGTTTGCCCAAGTACTGAATGTTTTGTGAGCAACCATGTTCCCCAAGTAGGTAGCCAGCACTGCAGAAACCAAACAGCCTCTTAGCTACCTGACTTTAAAAGGAATGACCTAGGTGTTCTGCCAAAGGAGTTATCTATCATCTCTGGCAAACTTGACAATCATCACTTACCTCGACAACCCTGCCCCACATCCCTTTATAAAGTCAGCAGGATGTCCTCTCACCCACCCTGTGCTGGTGTCTAAAAAATTTATCTTGTCATGCTCAAATGTGTTTGGCAGCCACACCGATCGGCTGGGTGCTGAACCGCCTCTCTGTAATTGTAGCAGCAAAATGACAACAGCAGCAGAGCAGCGAATCTTGCACAGCCCCACAGCATGCCTGAGACAAGAATCCAACAAGTAATAATTAACTTTTTTTCTCCTGCCGCCTACAGTACCTGTCTAACTAAAGAGCTTCCCAAAGTGGAGGGAAAGGCCATAGAGAGAATCCAGGTGTCATTCAGAGCCAGTCCTTGCTGAAATGTGGTCTTCCAGTGGAAGCACCTGTATTATTGAGAGGAAAAGGTGTTGGATGTAAAGTAACACCAGGACCAGAGAGAAAGAGAAAGGTGAACCATCCTAAGGAGCTTTGGATACTTTTTTAGAAGGATAAATATTGTGCTTACTGAGGAGAAAAAAAAAGCGATCACAGAAAAATTGCACAGCTAATATCTTTACAAAAGTTGTGCCAGACATTACAAAGTGAAAACGTCTCTCAAGGTGGAATGCTTTAGAGAGCAAAGGCTTAGCATAGACCTAGACCCTTGTGTGGGTATGACATGACATGTACATGTCAAAATTCACTTTAGTCAGAACCAGAGTATTGATAAACAAAATGTCAGTTACCTGGAGCAGTCCTGGAGCGGTTAAGACATTCTATACTGTTCTACATCAACCATTTCTACAAAGTTGTCCAGACACTTAAAAGCAGCTTTCTTGGTTATCCAGATGCCAGAATCAACCTTGTATCGGACAATGCACATCTGTTGATTCTAAAGTATATTTGTGTGTGTGTGTGTATGTGTGTGTATGCAGCACATATTTACAACTATGAAGACATAGACACTCATAGAGACCCACATGAGCTGGCACTTTCTGAGCCTTTACAGCTTTTAAGACTCGGAGTTTGAGAATTAGAGACACAAGAGAGGCTGTGGATGGCCTATTAAAATGATTAAAGATGTAAATTCAGTGCCATTTTAAAACTGTTCATATTTATCAAATGATTACTATCTACAGCTACATTCTTTGTTAACTTACTTAAAGTCATGTTGCAAAAAAGATCAAACCCATGAATGCTTAGTAGCTAAGGCTAATGTGCAAAAGCACTCTAAAAGACATTTTGTCCACGTTTTGGAAAAGAAAATATTTGCATGTTTAATTCATAATTTAGGCTATCTTTGAGTATACTGTAAAGTGCTGTGTGATATAATATCAATAAAGTACTTATTAAATGGCACTTTAATGTTTTCTTTTAAAATAACGCACTGTTCTAAACTTCAGTATTGACTATTGACTGGTGCATAGAATCCAATGCTGTAATTAGAAAGTAATCTGTGACTAGAATAGACCTTTGTGCCTGTTAGTAGCCCTGTTGCCATGTTCAGGCTTTTAAAAAATGTGCTTTGGTGTCACAAAATATATCTATAAAGAAAACAGAATTTCTGTTCAAAGGCCTCTGAAACTTGGCTTTCTTACATGTGGTTGGTTTATGTGACAATCCCTATGAAATGAGTGGACGTATGATTTTTGAATTAAATGACTTTTCCATTTGGTGGTATTTTCTTGAGTTTCTGATAGAGTTTGACTCAATACATACTTTAATATGTCTTCAAATAAGCATATATAGATGATGATCAAAGGTCACAAGTCTTGGCTCCTGCAGTTTTTGGTGACAACCACAGTACTGATTTCTGATGAGCTCTGAGAAGCTTTGCTTTCCATTTAGGAAGAGGTCAGATGCTAGGAAACTTGAGAATTTGCTCCTCAGGCATATTAAACAATTGAGCCCGAAGAGTCATAGTCCACTTCACATTTCTAACGTTCTTCTCTTAGAATACATATTGTTTTATTCTTCCTAAATTTGACTTTCTAATCACGTATTTTCTGAGACCTCATGAACACAAGGATGGCAATTATCAGAGCCAGAACACAGGCAATGCCCCCAGCACAGCTGGTTTGTAAATCAGCTGTTTAGAGCTTGTTGCATGCTGTCCCAGGCCAACTCAGATCACTGACTCTTCGCATTCATCATGTCCCTTCCAGATACATTCTGAGTGGCAGCCTGGGACCCAGGCTTCCAGTGAGCTCCCAGCTTCCGCCACAAGCACAGAGGAATTCCCGATGTGCTCAGTGCAGTGGGCATGGGGAAGCCAGCACTCTGGAGACTGAGGGTGAGGCTTCTGGCTTCAGATGCTTGCCCTGGGAGAGGAGGAAGGGATGTGAAGTTCCCTTGGTCCTGGTTCTAAGGGGAGGGGGGCTATTTAAATGCGTGGGTCACGTGTGAGCTGTCTGCTTGTCCTCATTTGCCACTTAGGGCACTCGTTTACCCCTGTGAACAGCACAGGCTGGCAGCAGCTGCTGCCCTCACTGAGTTGACAGCCTCCTCTGGAAAACTCCCCCAGCACTGAAAACCTCCCACATGTGTGGGTCATCCTGTAACTAGGCGAGGCTTTCTGAGTATGGTGTACATCTATGTCTGATCCTTCATGGAGAGAATGAAATACGTGGTGTGTATTTTATCTTTGTCCTTGGCCTTTCCAATAGATTTCCCAATCACTTCAACTTTCATGCCTTCCTAGCAGAAGGTTTTAATTTTGTTTTGCTTTTAACAGCCACTCAGAGCAGAGCGCAAACTGTCACGTCCTGTGGTTTTGCTTGGTGTTTTTCACTCAGTTCTGACTGCATGATTAGTCCTAAGAGCACCTGGGTTAGAAGTGGATTTGATTGACAGTTGAAATTAGGTAAATGTTAGAGAGTGAGTGTGATGAGAGATTTTCTCAGACCCTGAACATGCTTGCTCATGAGAATTAAGTCATGGCTCTAATTTCTTATTTTCTCAGTTCTTTCTCAACCTCCACTCAGATACCACACTTCTCTCCTACCTGAATGTGTCAGTGTCATTGGCTTGCCCTGCTTTTAATAGCACCAAGCTAAGCTGCCATTAATTAACTATGTGGGGTTAGTCAGTATTGGCTGACTGCAGCCTGCACAGCAGCCAAGGGAGGCTCTAACCTCCATGGTAACTGCTCGGGGTGGGTGAGGTTCCTCGCATGGAAGAGCTTTGAATAACCATCTGCAGGGAAAGGGCATGCCCATGCCAGGGTGCATCCTTCAGAAAGCCACCCTGCAGTACCCAGTCAACATCAGACAGTGAGGACCAAAGCCAGAAGGTTTTAAGTTGAAATGATCAACACGGAGACCCTCTGTATCCCACAGCACTTAGCAAGTCCTGTCACTGTAAATCTGTCACGTCTCTTACGTCATTGGCCCCATGAAGCTTGCTGCAACTTCCTATTAGCTGAAACCCAGGTAGCTTTGCTACCTTCCCCAGGCCAACCAGCAAATTAGTAAAAACGTGAGTCCATGGGTTCTTTCTTTAGGTGCCAAATCACATCTTACCCTCCAGGTCTTGTGCCCACCGTAAACTTGAAATATTTGTTCTGACACTGTGGCTGGATGTCCTTTTGGGATTTGGGGGTGGGGGTAGATTATTGGAAAGAATTATTAACTGTTTTTCTACCTTTTCTGAATCTTCACGACAAAGAAAAGGAGTGGTCATGCTTGCCTCACCTGTGATGAGCAAGTTGAAATTATGGCCGTAGAGGATGGCCATCTTTCTGTTCCACCTTTTCTCCTATCACACCATTTTTCTCCTTCATGTACTTTCTACCTATAATTAATTCGTGATTTGTCATCAAATGTTTGAGGCCCATCTTGCTCTTAATAAACAGCTCAGTTAGGACAGAGACCAGGTCTTGTTCATCTCTGCCCAGTACCCAGCCCAGGGCTGGCACACAGCAGGTGCTCATAGCCCCTGGGTGGGCTGACCAAGGGGGAAAAAAAGTGGGAAAAGCACTGCACTAGAAGGCAGTTCCTCCTCCCTGTTTTACTCTACAGTTATAGTCGGAAGAAAGAAATTGCATGTTATTACACTTGGGTACTTGAACACAGGGTAACTTTGTGACCCTTGGCGAAACACACCATTTGCTCACATACTGGGATTGGAGCTTGTGGGAGGAAGACCTCCCACCCTCCACTCAGGCACACACAGCCACATTCTTTCCCAGCCTCCTTGGCTGGTGCTGGGCACAAGAAACCATCTGGAGAAGCAGCTGACCAAGAGCCAGAGACCCTGTGCTGTCATCTGGGTTACTTAGGGGTTGTTTCATGAACCTTATGTGAAAAGGGCCTGCCTTCAAGCAAAACCACATCAGAATCACCCCCAAACATAAAAGTATTCCTTTGTAAAGTCCCTTCACGGAAATTCCACACTGTCCCACAGGAGTTTGGTCTGGTATCTAACACTCTCACTGAGGGAATTCTTTGGGTCTGACTGAAGTTTCCCATGTGGCAGCTTAAGTCCATTTCCGTTCTGTTTTTCCTTACAGTGGGGAGTAACTGGCCATGGCCCATTGAGAGCAATCACTCTTGATTTTTTATGCTTCCATTCAGCAATCACTTATTGACCACCTCTTCCATGCCGGAGCTGCTACAACCAGGAAGTGTAAGACATGATCTCTGTCTTCAGGGAACTCAAAATTGGCTTCTGCCACAGGGAAATATACAAGGAACAGCGTTTGCCATGTGGTATGACCATACTAGCAGTGTGTGGCAGGTAGTGTGGTGCGATGAGGAAGAGGGATCCTTCCTACTGGGAAATAGGAACCAGAGAAAGTTTCACAGAAGAGGTGGCATTCAAGATGGACCTTGAAAGATAGACAAGAGTTTCCCACTTAGGCAAATGGAGAAATGTCCCAAGCAGAAGGACAGCAAGGATCAAGAATGAAGCGGGGAGAGAGAGAAACGGGGAAGGTGGGAGTGGGGAGAAAGAGCAGAGAGAGAGAGGTGGCTAGGTGGTTAGGTATGATTTCAATGTGACTGAAACATGAGGAGTCAGGGCTTTCTGGAGAATTGAAAACTCTAGTCATCCTTACCCACCCCACCTGTTAGCCTTTAGGCTCTGTTTTCTCTCAATGACTGACAATATTAGCTAACATTTAACTAGGTACCTAACACTGTACTATATTAATCACTGAATCCCCAAGACATTTGAATGAAGTTCTATAATCATCTATAATTATAGATGAGAAAACTGAGGATCAGGGAGGTCACACAAGCCAGGTGGCAGTAAACCTAAAGTTCAAACATAGGTCTTTCTGCTTCTACAGCCCATATGACTTTCTTTTTTTTTTTTTTTGAGATGGAGTCTCACTCTGTTGCCCAGGCTGGAGTGCAGTGGTGTGATCCCAGCTCACTGCAGCCTCCGCCTCCTCGGTTCCAGCAATTCTTCTGCCTCAGCCTCCTGAGTAGTTGGCAATACAGGTGCAAGCCACCATGCCCAGCTAATTTTTGTATTTTATTTATTTATTTATTTTCAGTAGAGACAGTGTTTCACCATGTTGGCCAGGCTGGCCTCGAACTCCTGACCTCAGGCAATCCGCCTGACTCGGCCTCCCAATGTGCTGAGACCATATGACCTTTTAAAACTTCCAAATTTATTTATAGATACACACACATAATTTTACATAAATGCATAAACATAAGCACATCACACGTGATCATTTTAAAATTTCGTGGCAGTTTTTCCTTCTGGTTTTGATTTGGTTCTTCCATCCCCCACATCAGCCTCCTCCCTTTGCAGAACCCATGTCGACAACCTCATTTTGCCCTTCTCAGCAGTGAGCCCTTCAGAAAGCACAATCTCTGGCACACACTCAGCTTTGGTTTTGCAGTGGCAGGAATAAGAGCAGGAAATGTTTGGATTAAAAATTTTCTTTCCTCCTAGGAGCCCTCTGCTTACTCATCTTGGGTGAATAGTTCCCCATTTCTTGAGCTCTGTGCAGATACTCCTCATTCGCTGGGCAGCCCTGGGGACTCCAGCTGCAAGTGTTGGCCAGTCACTTCATCTTTGGGGACGTGGCATGGAGGCAGCCCCCACAGAGGGCACAGCCGTGCTTTGCTGGCTGGAAATATGTAATGTGAAATTTTTAAAAAATTTAACAATGTGAGGCCGGGAACGGTGGCTCACAACTGTAATCCCAGCACTTTGGGAGGCCGAGGTGGGCAGATCACGAGGTCAGGAGATTGAGACCATCCTGACTAACATGGTGAAACCCTGTCTCTACTAAAAATACAAAGAATTAGCCGGGCGTGGTGGCAGGCGCCTGTAGTCCCAGCTAATTGGGAGGCTGAGGCCAGAGAATGGTGTGAACCCAGGAGGCAGAGCTTGCAGTGAGCCGAGATTGTGCCACTGCGCTCCAGCCTGGGCAACAGAGCCAGACTCCATCTCAAAAAAAAAAAAAAAAACTTGACGATGTGAAAGTGGCTTCTTTCTCCACCCTGATCCAGCTGCCGACAACAGACCTTCAGGCTCTATGGGATTGCCAGGGAAATCCCATGAGCGTGTGTCTTCTTCTGGGAGAACCAGTGTGTTTCTAACCCGATCTACTAATGCTTAAAAATAGATCATTTCATGGCATTCGAACCCCCTCTTCAGCCTAATGAGATTTAAAGAAGTCAGAGCTAGCAGAGAGAGCATGAAGACTCAAAGCAGATGATGGGTGAGTTTCTGTAGGGCACAGGAATAGTGGGAGTCAACTAACGTGGGCTTACTGAGCAAGACCCTTACCCAAGTCTCCTACACTCCCTGAAGGGGGCTAAACTGTTGCATGTTAAGAGGCCAGTGATGAAGTCTGTCTCATTGATGGAGCACTTTCGTGTTATGGGCATTGTACTAATTGCTCTACATTAGTCTCATTTAATTCTCAAATCAGCTCTATGAAATAGGTGCTGTTGTTACCCTATTTTGTAGATGAAGAAGCCAAATATTAGATTGGGCAACTTGTTCAAAGTCACAGAGTTAATAAATAACAGAGCAGAGAATCAACTCCAGTGGGCTGACACCAGAGCTTAACGCTTAACTCCCATACTCTTGACACTCTTAATTCCCGTACTATTCTCACTCTGGGAACGATCTCAGAAGCTCCACCCCCGAAACGTCCTTCACTTCTTTCACCCCAAGGGAATATCTTTTGTTTTGTCTGCTTGGCATCCAGTACCCCTCTTTCTGGTAACAGCACCTCTGTTTTCCTTTGGGGAGCCACCCTGCCTCTCCCCTCACCTTGGGTTCCATGGGTTTGGGTGAGCTGGCATCAACCCGTGATCCAACCGTGAACCTGTGACCCTGCTCTGGCCTATGAGATCATCACATCTACCCAGCCAAAGTGATTGATTGATTCAGGAATGGGCACAGGGCCTAGTTAAGTCCCCAGTGCTAGGGCTTTGTCCTGGGGAACGGTATACAGGACACAGCAGAGGAATTCATCCTATCGGGAAAGAATAGTAAGTGATCTTTCCCCCAGCCTCAATGTCTCCTCAGCATGAACACTGTCTGCCACTTGTCTTCGTTTAAAGGCCCAGTATAAAGGCCCCCATACTTTACGTTGACTATTTACTGAGATTTTAATAGTGTACCTCTTAGAAAAGTTGTTTCAGATAGCAAGCAGAAGATGTGAAATATTCATTGCAATATAAGATGGACAAACAGTGTCCCACTTTGATCAATCCTGGAATGATTTCACTAAAAGAAAAATCTAGGCCAGGTGCTGTGGCTCATGCCTGTAATCCCAACACTTTGGGAGGCTGAAGTGGGAGTACTGCTTGAGCTTAAGTGTTTGAGACCAGCCTGGGCAAGATGGTGAGACCTCCATCTCTGCAAAAAAATGTAAAAATTAGCCGAGCACAGTAGCACATGCCTATAGTCCCAGCTTCTTGAGAAGCTGAGGCAGGAGTATCCCTTGAGCCCAGGAAGTTGAGAATACAGTGAGCCGTGATCATGCCATTGCACTCCAGCTAAGCTACAAAGTGAGACAGTCTAAACAAAATTAAGAAAAATTGAAAGAAAAGACTTTATGCCTTCCTCCACTCTGGAAGCAAAGCTTATTTTTAAAATACTGACTTTCGTTCTCCATTCTGGGCCAGGAGAAGCCATGACTGGATCTCATAAGAATAGGGAGGAATTGTGTCATACAGAGGCCTCTGCAAATACTTTCCCAACCACAGTTGATTCAAGTCGTCACTTGGTGATTTGGCCCATCCCAGGGGTGCATCAGTGTTGAGACATTTCACCCTGGAATTCTTACAAAGGACCCCTCAGTCAGTTGTAATAAAGAATGGCAATAAATCATGCCCAGATCATGACACGGAATTGGATGGCATAAAATGCTCCTCAGTTCAGAAAGATGTTCACACACCTTGGGGGCCGCACCCAAACCTGTTCAACCATCCCACAAGCATGAGTCTGAGACACTCTGGGGACACCCGGTTCAGACCTTCACCTTCACTGGGGTGGGACAACTTCGTTGGAGGCCCTGAAAGGGGGTAGGTGTATCTAATCTCAGATACCCTGCTGCTGCTCTTTCTCCATGCCGTGCTCACATTTTTCTTGTTTCAAGGACTGCCGGATAAAGGGATTCCAAATCTTTTTTCTTTTCCTTTTTTTTTTTTTTTGGATACAAAGTCTCGCTCTGTTGCCCAGGCTGGAGTGCAATGGCATGATCTCGGCTCACTGCAACCTCTGCCTCCCAGGTCCCAGTTCAAGCAATTCTCCCGCCTCAGCCTCCTGAGGAGCTGGAATTACAGGCACACACCACCACACCCGACTAATTTTTGTATTTTTAGTAGAGATGGGATTTCACCATGTTGGTTAGGCTAGTCTCCAACTCCTGATCTCGTGATCTGTCTGCCTCGGCCTCTCAAAGTGCTGGGATTACAGGTGTGAGCCACCGCTCCTAGCCAGGGATTCCAAATCTTGCAGGAACACCTTCACTGGCAAGGAGGGCACTCCTGGCCCATAAGAGATAATACATTCACTTAAGTACAGCACTTCAAAATGTTCAAGGGATTTTTCCTGCTCCAAATTTTGATCATGGCACACCTCTGATCAAAAAATTTCAGAAGATCCTTGTGGCCTGGAAAGGAAGGAAGGAGGGAACAAAAGAGGAAAAAAAAAAAAGAGAGAGACTCCTTGCTCCTTAGCATAGCATTCAAGGTTTTTCCCAGTATGGCCCCAACCTCTTCTCCAATGCCCCTGCATGCAACTCATGTCCCAGAAGCACCGACTCTTCATCATATTACAACCATCTGAAGCAACATCCATCTATCCATTCATTCATTCTGTTTGTTGGGTCCTTACTTGTATCCACACCCAAGGCTAGGAACTGTCTCCCACTTGTGTTCCCGAGGTTCACTCGGGCTTACATGCCCTCCATTTCTCCCACCCCAAGGAAATATCTGTTGTTTTTGCCTGTGTAGCATCCATTACCCTTTCTTCTGGTAACAGCACCTGTTTTCCTTCACGGAGGTCCCCCCTACTCCTCTCAGATCCCATGGGTTAAGGTGGCAACAATGGTTTATTTATGAACCCAGTCTGGCCTATGAGATCATCAAATCCACTGAACTAGAGTGATTGGTTGATTCAGGAATGAACCTAAGACCTAATTAAGTCCAGAGAAAATCAATATTCTAGATTTTTTAGATAGGTAGTGGTGAGAGACTTGGTCTGCTAGATTTGGAGCCATGAGGACTGCTGGTGGCTATCTTGTCCCCTTAATGAAGGAGGCTGTCTGAGATCTGGATGGCTTAAGAGCAGTGCCGAGAGAGACAAAGAATAGCAGCACCCATGCCATTGGGCCAGATGCACCTGAGCTTTTCCACTACATCAGCCAATAAATTCTCATTTTGCTCAAAGCAATCTGAATTGGGTTCTTTCTCTTACAATAGAAATCCTGAGCTCTAGATAAACTCAGGGGTGATTTCTGCACCAGCCCTCTGTCCAACTTGATTGTCTGCTCCTCTGTGAGTAGTCAGAGAACCTGACATCAAGTGTGATTCTATGGGATCTTGAGGTAATCGCTCCTCTTCTTTGAGTATCAGTTTACTCATCTTTAAAATGGACATAAGAACACTTCCCTTCTAAGGCTATATGGATTAAATGACATCTATTAATGTGCTTTATAAAGTTCATTGCCCTCAAGTCAATAATATAATATCACAATATGGATTGTTTTTTTCAATTTGTGGAAGGAGTTGGCAATGTCTGGATGTTTCCTAAATTGTTGCAGAGCCATTACTGCATTCAGCCTGCCAGTCTTGGGAGTCACCTGGGGCTCTATGGGTTCTGCCCATTACCACTGTAAAGGACAACCCTACATATCAGGTGTCATCAATTTCTCCCCACTTGCTTCCCTGGCCATGGCCAAAAGGACTAGACAGGAGTAGACACCTGATAGGGTCCGGATCTGTGTCCCTGCCCAAATTTCACGTTGAACTGTAATCCCCAATGTTGGAGGTTAGATCATGGGTGTGGAATTCTCATGAATGGTTTAGCATCATCCCCCCTTGGTCTGTATAGTGAATGAGTTCTCATGAGATCTGGTTGTTTGAAAACATGTAACACCTCCCATCTCTCTCTCTTCTCCTGTTCTGGCCTTGTCAGATGTGCCTGCTTCTCCCTCACCTTCCGCCATGATAGAAAGTTTCCTAAGGCCTCCCTAGCAGCCATCATGCTTCCTATACAGCCTGTGGAACCGTGAGCTAATTAAACCTCTTTTCTTGATAAATTACTCAGTCTCAGGTATTTATTTACAGTAGTGCAAGAATTAATACAACACCCAAGCCAGAGGCCATCAAAATGCCAGTGGTCTGGCTTAAACACATGATGCAGGCCAATCAGATTTTTGCTCCTGTGAGTTTGACCTTTGAGGGAAGCTGTCCTTAGAGATGGGTGCATGAGTTGAGAGCTCCTGATGTCCAGCTAGGACTGGTGGTCATGTTGCACTGGGTACAAGTTTAAGACACAAAGAGGCCTATCTGCAGAGGCAAGAGATTGGTGCACAAAGAAAAGACCAGAACCAGAGAAAGCAAAAAGCTGCCTCAGTCCTGAACAGCTTTCTATTTTCCTAGAAGGACTGGGTTCTGTGCTCTGTTTTAGGATCCCAGATGATCCCTGCATCCTTACAATTAACACTTCATAGTTTTTGGGTGAATTTGAGTGACTTCTCTTCCTTACAACCAGAAAGCCCTGTAGTAGTCTGTTCTCACATTGCTAATAAAAACATACCCAAGACTGGATAATTTACAAAGGAAAGAGGTTTAATGGTTTTACAAAGGAAAGAGCTTTCATGGTTTAACTCACAGTTCCACATGGCTGGGGAGGCCTCACAATCATGGCAGAAGGCAACAAGGAGCAAGTCACGTCTTACATGGACAGTGGCAGGCAAAAAGAATTTGTACGGGGAACTCCTCTTTATAAAATCATCAGATCCCATGAGACTTATTCCCTATCATGAGAATAGTATGGGAAAGACCCAATCCCATGATCCAATTACCTCCCACTGGGACCCTCCTATGACATGTGGGAATTGTGGGAGCCACAATTCAAGATGAAGTTTGGGTGGGAACACAGCCAAACCATGTCAAGCCCTTTCTAGAGCCATAATAGGTCCCAAATGGCAACGGGGAAAGCCAGAGGTTCTGGCAGCCCAAGGTCAGGTAGAGAAACAGTTTTCAGCCTCTGGGCTTTTTAGCCTCAGTCTGGTGCTCCAGAACTGGGGTGCCTACCCTGAGGTTTCACACCAGGAGAGAGAGGGAGTGTGGATATTGTGCCCCCTCCCTTTCCTGCTAGAGTTGGGAAAAATAGGTTTAGAAACTTGCAGGAGTTGGGCTGGCCACTAATTTCCACAAACTACCTTAATGTCTTATTGTTATTAACATTAGCCATTGCTCTTAAAACACACACACACAGCAATGATGTTGCAGGGAGAGCCAAATAGAAATGACAACTTTTTACTCCCTCAGCCTACTTAAAGCTCTTTCCTTTGGTAATACCTGGAATGGTTTTCTATTAAGGGCAAACCCTAGGGCCCTGAGGACTGTGAACAATCTCAAGCCCTCTGTCACATTGCTCCTCTCAAATGCCAGGGGAAAAAGGTTGAAAATCTTGAGAGGCAGGGACAGTGATTTTCTTTCCTTGGAGGCCTAAGCTGACCATGTGGCACTGGCCCCATTCATCCGCTGTGTGGCAGAGTAAGTTCTGCTTCTCTGCCCCATCCCTGTGGTAGCCCCAGCTGAAGCTGATGAATCTTATACTTAGAGTCCCTGGTGTGCTGGAACTGGCTCATCTCAGGTCACCAGAGCCAGCTTGAAACTGGCTATGGTGGGAGTTATTTATACCACCAAAATCACCAAGTGCTACAAATCAGCCCTCCACCTCCACCCTCACCCCCACCCCCACCCCCACCCCAGCCCGTTTTTAAACACCTCCTAGCACACCACTGCTTAGTCTACTTGGGTGTTAATATGATAGATGACACCTGAACTTGGCTCCATACAGCCTAGACTGGTTTCCACCTAAGTGAGGGTGGGCGTGTGGGAATGGGGGTGGGGTGGGTGTAGAACTAGAGAGGTGCAGAGTCACCTTTCCCAAGAGCAGGCAGTACTCTGCCCTGTGAATCAACAGCTCGGTTTTGTTTATTTGCACTGGTTTTCACCAGATCTAGAAAAAGGAGTTGGTTCCTCACCTCCCTCAAACAAGCTTCTTAAAACTTGCTTAGAGCTGCCAAGACCTCTGTACAAGTCCTGTGCATCAGAATACTTAGGCAGTGATGCCTTCCCTCTGCTGCTCCATTTGCTGCAGGAGGGAGGCGGGAGCTCAGTGAGACAGAAGCCACCGCAAGTTCATTCTCCAAGGTCAGTGGAACTGTCACTAACCATTCCAGGTCTGATTGCCTCACTTGGGGACCACAGAATTACTCTTTCCATTGGTAACTGCTAAGGGCAAGAGGCCCAGAGGTTGGCATTGCCAGTATACAGCCAGCTGTGAGACCCCAGGAACCAAGCTTGGTCAGAGGCCCCACCACCTCCGAGCTCACTTACTGACTGACTTTTAGCGTCCTCTGGAAAGCTTATTGAAACCAAAGATCCTGACTTGGTGTATGTGGGATGAGGCCCCAAATTCTGCAGTGTGTGTGTGTGTGTGTGTGTGTGTGTGTGTGTGTGTGTGAGATAAGATCTCACTATGTTGTCTGGGCTGGCCTTGACCATATTCTGTGTTTTTGATGACACTTGGGATGATTATGAGGCTGGTGACCCTCAAAACTCATTTTAGGGTCAAATCCAGACATGAGTGATGCATTAATAGACACATTTCTTTATTTATTAAATATTGAGCTTTTCTGGGTTCTCTCTATGCTGTTGTTAGCAACTTTCCTTGTGCCACGGATGTATGAATAAGAAGCTTCTTCACTGTGTCATGATTAACACAAGCATAATATGGAAAAATCCATATTTAGGTAGATCATAAATTGGTAGCTATATGATGAAAGACCTCACCAAACTTTTCCTTTAAATACTGGAATGAACTCACTTACTTTAAAAGATTAGATTTTCAGTAACCCAATTGCCATAAACTACTTCAAGCACACAAGGATTCTGACAGGATCTAAATCGACACACCTTCCTAACTTTAGTGCTGATTAGAGTCAGGGAGGCTTTTGGCCAAAGCAGAAACCACTACAAATACAGGCTGTCAGTGACAAAGCCATGGTTTCTCCTTCACCTCCTCTGTCCTGAATAGAATTGAGTAAGTGGCAAAAAAGAATAGAGGCTTAAGTATCCCATCTGCAAAAGAAAAAATATCTTAAAGGGGCAATGTGTTCTGGAAAAAATCATGGGATTAAGAGTGGGCCTTTGAATTCTCATCATAGCTTTTCTGACGGGTTATTTATCCTGTCTGAGTCTTTCTCATTTTAAAATGGGGCAGGGAGGTGCCAGGCGTGGTGGCTCACACCTGTAATCCCAACACTTTGGGAAGCCAAGGCAGGTGGATCACTGGAGGTCAGGAGTTTGAGACCAGCCTAACCAACATGGTGAAACCCCATCTCTACTAAAAATATGAAAAAATTAGCCAGGTGTAGTGTTGCGCATCCGTAATCCCAGCTACTCATGTGGCTGAGGCAGGAGAATCACTTGAACCCGGGAGGCGGAAGTTGCAGTGAGCCCAGATCGCACCACTGTACTGTACTCCAGTCTGGGCAACAGACGGAGACTCTGTCTGGAAAAAAAAAAAAAAAAAAAAAAAAAAAAAGGGTGTGTGGTGGGGGAGAGGAGATAATTCCTGTGTGGCAGAAACATCAAGAGGGATCCCCACCTCACAGAGTTGTTTTGACAACTGAATGAATTAAATTTGATCGCTAATGAATTAAATGAAATAATTGTGTCTGGCAAACATTTGGGACAATTGAGTACCAAAATAAATATAGTAAAGAATTCCAACAGACATGAGTGATTCTTTAATGACACATTTCTTTTTTTATTAAGTATTGAGGTTTTCTGAATAAAGTAAGAATTCATGAGTCCATGCTGATATAAATAAATAAGGCATACAAGAAAGTTCTTCCTTATGGTTGAAAGCCAATTAATAACTGTAGAAGGAACGAGAGAATTAGAATATCACCATTTGGCAACCATAATAATAAGTATTTGAGTCATCAAGAATCATCAATGAATGATCCACATAGGATATTTACACAGTTTCAAAGTATCTCCTCACAAGAGACTTATTAATCACAAGGGATAAAACAGTAGCTGTACGGTAGAGAAACCTAACAGACACCAACTTTAAATGGGACTAACTGACAGCATGTCCCTCCTATGAGGCATTGAGAAGAATTGAAAAAATCCTGGGGAAAAAAAACCCCATATAACCTGAATCTCACCATAAGAAAGATAGACCCAACTGAGGGGCATTCTACAAGATAACTGGGCTGTTCACTTCAAATACGTCAACGCCATGAAATAAAAAGATTCAGGAACTATTCTAGATGTCCGTGGACATGACAAGCAAATGCAACACATAACTGGGTTTTCTTTGGCTAGAAAGGACATTATAGGAACAATTGGCAAAATCTGAGGAAGGATTATAGACTAGATAATTGTGTTCCATCAATGTTAACATTGTGATTTAGATAATTGTACTGTGGTTTTGAGAGGCAGAATTTTTAGGCAGGCTTTTAGGAAATATACATAACTATTTAAGGGAATAGGGCATCAGGTCTCCAATTCACTCTTAAATGGTAAAAGAAAAAATTTAAAGGGAGATAGATGATAGATAAGGCAAATGTAGTAAAATGCTAACTTTTGGGGTATCTGGGTAAAGATTGTCCAGGAATTCTTCACTGTTTTAGCAACTTTTTTGTAGGTCTGATGTTATGTTTTAAAAAAGTATTCAGTACATACTGAGACCTGCTGTTTTATCTTAATGATGAGAATAGAACATTGAGTCTATTGTAAGGAGTTTAGAAGCCAAAAAGAAAGCAAATACAAAACCAACACAGGGATTTGCTAGAGGGAAGTTTGGAGTTTTATAGTGCAAAATGTAACTGGCCACCAACCTTCCCCCATTCACCTTGATTTAGGTCCTCTTGGTGGCTCTGGTCCCAGGACTAGGGGCTAAGGTGGAAGGTGTGATCTTATAGGAAGCGCAGGCTTTATGAAGCATGTCCTGTGTAAAGCGGAAGCCAGTGTGCTTCACTCTGATGTTGTTTCTTAGGCTCATGCCTGGAAGGTACTGCAGGATACCAGATACTGGGTCTACCTTCCAGCCCCAGAGGACACTGTAAGAAGCCATCTCAGGCTAAAGGTTTCATCTTGGCCCTGTTTCTGTCTATTTGGAGGACATAAATATACGAGAGTACTTTTGGCCGTACAAAGTGCCATCCACATGTGTCAGTCACATACACGTGCTGGTGGAGCCTGTGGCTAAGAGGGCAGCCTCTGGAGTCAGACAGGCTGCTTCCAAGTCCCAGATATGCCACTTACCCGGTAGGTGATTTGGGGGAGGTCATTTAACCTGTCTGCCCTCCACTTTCTGCATCCATAAAATGGGGATAATAACTGTGATATAGAGCAAACTAATAGGATTGGTGTTCAGTAAATGAAACAGTGCAAATGGCACAGGCCTCATGCTCATGCATCCCAAAGTATCTTCAAGTGTAAAATAATGCTATCATGCTATCCTGAAATTACCTAGAATCAGAGCAATTGTATTAGAATTTGCTGTAACTTGTCTCGTTCTCCTTGGCCTGTCCTGGCCAGCCTATCTTCTGACGGCACAAATCACCAATTGCTTTTAGTGTCGATTTTCTCTTGGTGCCAGTTCCTACTGGGCTTCTGGGGTGGGGCCTGGCTCCTCTCCTACCTCAAGATTCTAATTTGCTAGGAACCTTGGGACTCCTGAGATTTCTGTGCTTCTGCAGGAATTTATCCTGCTTGAGAAGCTCACCTGGAAAACAAGCGGCTGAAGATGGAATTTCAGTGTTAGGCCCCAGAGTTGTGGAAGGTGTTTTCAGTTTGGCCTTCTTGCCAGGCACACTTGAGCCTGCACAAATTCTGTTCCCCACGCAGAGACAGGGAAAGAAAGCTGCCTTGCTGTTAGGACTGTAAGACTACACCCAGGATCTCAGAACAGCACTTCCCCCACCAATCTGTCCACGGTGGCCTTAGCCAAACCCGAGGAATGGAGGCTTAACAGGAATGTGTCATAAGAAAAATATTCCATTAGAGTTTTCTCTCCCAGATTCCACGCCCACATTTCTGCCTGCCTGTTGGACATCTCCAGTTAGATGACCCACAGGCATGTCCTTACCAAAACAACATGCCCAAAACGACACTTCACTCTCTCTTCCTGTCTTGGGTAGTGTCACAAGCCAACTTAAAAGCCTGGAAATCCTCCTCCCACATCTCACCCCTCCTGTTAGGAGGTCCTTTCCATTGCAAATCCCAAATGGCCCAGATCTGATTCTTCCTCTTCGTGCCGCACATATTGACGTTCAGGGCTTCAAGATCTCTCGCCTGGACTATTTCAGCAGCCTCCTAATGAGTCTCTCTTCTCCCAGCTCCCGCCTCTGGCTCCTCTGCATGTTAAGAGCAAAGTCGCCCCAAAGCAAGAAATGGGATTACTCTCCTATCGTGATGAAGACTGTGTTGCCTCTCCCAGTGACTCAGGGATGGAGTGTGGACTCTTGAGTTGCCATGTAAGGGCCCAGCCCATTTCCCCAGCTTCATCTCGCCATGAACACCCCTCCCTCCAGCATCCCAAACTGCTCACGGGTTCCCTAACTCCTCCCTAGGCATTTGCTGGTGAGCCTTTGAACAAAACCTTCCCTCTGTCTGGACCTTCTCTTCTCCCCCTTTTTTAACACGGAAGATTCCTACTTACTCTTCAAATTCAGCTGAAAAGTCACCTTCTCTGGAAAGGACGTCTCCCTATGCCCTCTTCCTTCCTCCCAGAGCAGGTCTTCAGGGCCTTTTGCATCATAATATATTAGTTAATCTTGTGGTTGTTGGTTTATATATTTACACTAAATGCTTTTCAAGATCAGGGATTCTGCCCTGTTCACTTCTGTGCTCCCAGGTGGACATGGTGTTTCTTCAGGAAAGGGTGCTTGGGTGGGTGTGTATATAATGCACCAATAGTGCCACAGAGCAGCCCTGATATGGTTTGGCCGTGTCCCAACCCAAATCTCATCTTGAATTGTAGCTCCCATAATCCCCACATGTTGTGGGAGGGACCCGGTGGGAGGTAATTGAATCATGGGGGCAGGTTTTTCCCATGTTGTTCTTGTGATCATCAATACGTCTCACAAGATCTGATGGTTTTATAAATGGGAGTTCCCACGCACATGCTCTCTTGCCTGAAGCCATGTAAGATGTGCCTTTGCTCCTTCTTCACCTTCTGCCATGATTGTGAGGCCTCCCCAGCCATGTGAAACTGTGAGTGCATTAAACCTCTTTTTCCTTATAAATTACCCAGTCTCTGGTATGTCTGTATTAGCAGTGTGAGAACGGACTAATACAAGCCCTGTACACTAGAAGCATTGCCCTTTGCTGTAGCTTCATAATTCTGCCTAAGTACTAGAAGGTTGATGCTATGAAAAGTGGCATTCAAGGCTCCAAATTCACCTTCATCTCAAACTTCTTTCAATAGAACTTGTCTCCTTTCTTTACCTGCCTTCCTTACCCCCTTTCTCAGCAGATCTCTGAGAGGCCATAAAAAAAAAATTGTATTCTGTATTTGCCAGCTACAGAAATTTACTTTCCTGTGGAATCAGAGAGAGAACTGATCTTGTTAAAAGGCTCTAGCTATAATCCCTTAGAGAGAGGATCCACTGAGTAGAAAACTGTCAACAGTATAAAACGCTGACACTTTAGGTGTCTATTTCCACACCCAGCCATGTTTACATATGATATTTAGAACCAGGATTCAACTGACCCTGGCACTCAACAGCCTTCGTTCTAATTTCTTCCACGTTGAGTTTTGTTCCAAGTTTCTGACCGTTTCTACTTTGGAAGGTGGCCAGGGTCCTGGGGTGGCCATGGTCATGCCAAGTCTCAGTGCCCCCTCTGCTTCAGGGGCTTAGACCGCCACTTGGAATGTGTGCATTCTGGCAGGTGCGGTGCATGCAGGGGTCAGACCCCTATGGTTTGATGAGATAAGAGCCTCCTGCACAGAATCTCATTTTTTCTCCATCTGCACCGCCATTTGGGCCTCAGGCCTCATGACTCACACAGTGGCTATCCATCTGCCCATTTACTCCAGAAAGGGAAAAGGACTTCTTCGCACACAGTGAGTCATCGTATCACATTTCAGAGCCACCTGCCTGACTCATAGACTATAGCAGAGCTCTGTAATAATGGGGCTCCCTATTGCACGAAGATGAATATTACTTGCATATGACCCTTTACACCCCCAAACCAACTTGATATTCCCACCCTGAGCCAATAATGGGATAGGTCAAGGTTGGCAGATTTTTGTCCTCCTGTTCTTGAGTCCCCTCCCTGCACCTTGAAGACATGCTAATTGATGGACGAGCTTTCCTCTGCTGAGGCCAGCAGAGGCCTCAGCGTCAGAGTTAAGACAACACTCCTAGCGGCAGCCCTTCACAATTGGTCAGACTTGGTTCCAGAGGTTAAAGCATATTGATATGCTAAGGTTAGATTGGGAAGACAGGACTGTTTTCAGGGTGAGCACTGTGGTCTCCAGAAGGCTACCCTTCTTTTCTTACATAGTTAATTATTTGAATCAGGAATATGGAGGGAGGTAACATACACACAGGGTGCGAAACTCAAAAGGTATGCAAGAGTTTGTAGTGAAAATTCTCTTTCCCGTCTCAGCTCCTCAGTTCTCCTCCTAAAAGTAACCAATATCATCAGGCTTTTTTAAAATTTTTTTATTTTTATTTTTTTTAATTGGGACAGAGTCTCACTCTGTTGCTGAGGCTGGAGTGCAGTGGTGCCATCTTGGCTCACTGCAACCTCCGCCTCCTGGATTCAAGTGATTCTTCTGCCTCAGCCTCCCAAGTAGCTGGGACTACAGGCGCATGCCACCACACCTGGCTAATTTTTGTATTTTTAGTAGAGACAGGGTTTCACCATGTTCGCCTGGCTGGTCTCAAACTCCTGGCTTCAAGTGATCTGCCTGCCTCAGCCTCCCAAAGTGCTGGGATTACAGACATGAGCCACCATGCCTGACCAGGCTTTTTAAAATGTGTATTTTTTTCCATACATTATATTGACAGATACACACAAATATACACAAAAATATTTTGTGTGTGTGTATACATAAGTGTATGGATGTATAGATAGATAGATAGATGATGATTGATAGATAGATAGATAGTAGGTGGGTAGGTGGATGGATGGTTAGATGGTTGGATGGATGGATATATAGATAGTAG
This sequence comes from Pongo abelii, assembly GCF_028885655.2. Taxonomy (NCBI): domain Eukaryota; kingdom Metazoa; phylum Chordata; class Mammalia; order Primates; family Hominidae; genus Pongo; species Pongo abelii. The sequence goes on from NC_071989.2 coordinate 151,619,271, forward strand.
GTGGGTGGGTGGATGGATGGATGGATGGTTAGATGGTTGGATGGACGGATGGATAGATAGATAGTAGGTGGGTGGATGGATGGATGGTTAGGTGGTTGCATGGATGGATGGTTGGATGGATGGATGGACAGATTGATAGATAGTAGGTGGGTGGTGGCTAGATGGATGGATGGTTAGATGGTTGGATAGACAGTAGGTGGGTGGATGGATGGATAGATAGATAGTAGGTGGGCAGGTAGATGGATAGACAGTAGGTGGATGGGTGGATGGATGGATGGATGGTTAGATGGTTGGATGGATGGATGGATGGATAGACAGATAGTAGGTGGTCGGGTGGGCAGATGGATGGATGGTTAGATGGTTGGATAGATGGATAGATAGGTAGCAGGTAGGTGGGTGGATGGATGAATGGATGGTTAGATGGTTGGTTGGATGGACACATAGATAGATAGATAGATATGCTATATTAGTTTCTAGGGTTGCTGTAACAGTGTGCCACAAACTGGAAATTTATTATCTCACAGCTCTGAAAGCTGGAAGTCTGAGATCCAGGTGTGGGCTGAGTAGGTTTCTTCTGAAGACTGTGAGGGTGAATTTATTCCATGCCTTTCTCCTAGCTCCTGGTGGTTTGCTATCAATCTTTGCCAGTTCCTTGGCTTGTAGAAGCATCACCTTGATCTCTACCTTCATATTCATAAGGCGTTCTCCCTGTGTATGTCTGTCCAAATTTTCCCTGTTTATTCAGCACACCAGTCATATTGGATTAGAGTTCAACCTAATGACCCTTATTTTAACTTGATTACCTCTTTAAACACCCTATCTCCAAAGAAAATCACAGTTGGAGGTACTAGGGGTTAAGACCTCAACATTTGAATTTTGGGAAGGGCACAATTCAACCCATATACCACAGGGTTATGGTATCTAAGTATATGCTAATTTTTACACAAATGCTAGCCCACTCTCAACACTATTCTGTGTCTTGCTGTTTTTCATTTTAATATTCTTGAAGATTTTTCTACATCAATACATAGAGACCTGCCTGCCTCATACTTTTTAATGGCTATGTAAACCTGCAGTGAATCATATGGGAGTAAAATTATTTACTCTCATAGTGAGGGATACTTAAGCTCCATTCTAACTTTTGTTATTACAATAAAGTTTCAATGAATGCCCTTGAACATATCAGTTCACACTTTACGTGAAGCACAGCTGTAACATATTAAAAATGGAATTGTTTGTTGGTAGGGTAAGTGTATTTTGATTTCAATATCTACATAAACTGTTCTTAGAGAGAGGACAGAGATGAGTTTATCAGATTAGCTAACAGCCACCATGGGTCTATTTCAGGTTAATATTCAGGACTAGGAATGGTTCATACAAGGAAGGAGGGGGATCTTTTTAAATTGACACTCATGAGCCCCCCAGTTTGAAATGACGCCCTTGATTTGTGCCACCAAAAAGTATTTCTCTGTGTCTGCTGTAAGACCATATCTTCACTATGGAGCCCATGGACTGAAACTGTGTCCAGAGATTCTAGAACCTTCCTGAGGCTTGAGCACAGTGTTTGGAGCAGCACTGGTAGGTGGAGAGGAGAGAGAGGAGTGAGGGACTTGGAAGGTAGAGGGTGGTGCCCCAAACACAAAAGAAGAGATGTTCCGACTGATGCGAGGCCTACTGTGCATGTCATTTCCTTTCTTGTTCTCTCTGGTTCCCTGTCTAGGAGAATGTCTGTTCAGCTGCTGTTGAACCAAACCTCCAGGTTGATTTTGGCCAGGATTCACCACTGGGGATTCCTGGTGGAGGGCTCTGAACTTGCTGAGGATGTGAAGGTATCTGAAGTCAATCAATCAGGTTACAACATGACACTTTTTATCTTTTTAACCTAACTGCCAGCTGGAAACTTGGAAATCCTCCCTCAGTTTTTGCTTATTATGGGAGTCTGACTCATGGACATTAACTTGCTTCCAGCCCTTTCTAGCCCTACCCTCCCTGACTCAGCATTTTAGTATCACAAAGAAGTCCAGAAGTCATGTCCTTGGTGACTGTTGAAGCTGAAGCACAAAGAAGTGAAGTGACTGACCCAACTTTCTATAACCAGGAGCAGCAGAGCCTGGGTTACGCATCCATTCACCCATAGGTGCATGCATGAGACTCATTCAACACACACTTATTAGCATCTACCAGGTTCCAGGCGCTATGCTAACTCCTGGGGCTACAGAGTTATAATTAAGATAGACCCTCTTCTTGCTCTCTTAACACTCATGGTCCTGTAGAGAAGATAGTCATGAAAGGAATAATTTGCATTTGTAAAATGTGCACAAATAAAGAAATTAACAAAAATGAAAGATGTGAGAGCTGTGAAGGAGATATTCATGGCGCCATGAGAGTGGGGGGGTGGGTCAGAAACTGCTCCAAAGGGGAGCTGCATTTCAGCTGTGACCTAAAGATGTCTCCATCCATGAAGAGGCTTGCTGCTGAGGTGCCCTCTTCCCTTGGACCAGAAAAGTAGGACAAAAAACCATTCCTCTCACTGACCACTCCAGACTTAAACAATGAATAAGAAAATTCCCTGTCAAGACAGGTAGCTGGCCATGTCCTGCTGAAGAAGCCTAATAGAGGGACTTTCCTGGCCCAGGAATAGTTTGGAAGATTCTTTATAAATGACTAAAGGACTATTCGCTGCAAGTTCTAGCTTTCCTGCCTCTTCTCTGGACGGGGAGTTAGAACACCTTGCCTCTACTTCATTGTTAAAAAAGAAAGCTTCTAGCTCATCAGGCATATCTAATGCTTCCTACCTGGCAATGAGGGGCCTGCTGGCCTCCACCCCAACCAGGGCAAGGGCAGCTGTGGAGGGGATTTCTTTTTTAACTGTGCTCTTGAGTCTGGCCTTCCTTAGACCCTGTTTTGTACCAGCAATAATTAAGTAATTGATGTATTCCTAGTTTGAAGACACAAGCACAGGCCTGGGACCTAGCATGTCTGGAGCTGAGCCCAGGCATCACCAGCTCAGTGACCCAGCAAGCATCACTCAGGCCTTCCTTACTGGATCCTATGATTGCGAAAATGTGGGAAAGGAACTTATCTGTCGTTCATGAACACTGAAGAGAGAACCACTGTCTTCATTTCACTCTAGCACCATATGAGGTTGATATAATGATCTCCATTTTACAGATGAGAAAACAGAGGCATGGAGTTTTTGCCCAGAGTCACAAAGCCTGTAACTGATAGAGCTCAGATTTGAACCTGTATCTTTCAGATACTGGACCTTGCTTATAAACAGTCATCTAAGGCCAGGTGGTCAACAGAAAATAGACCTTATAACACAGTACAGGACTTTCTTCCCTCTCCACCCCTTCCTTCTTGTCCCAGGTAACTTACTTCAGCAGTTCATTACCTAGCAAGACAAAAATAATGAATATGGGCAGAAATGGGGAGGCTGGCCTTTCTGTTTGCTTTACAACTAACCAAGGGGAAGGGCGACTGTGGGGAAAGACGTTTTAGGGGGATGGGAAATACAGCGGGGATTTGATTGTTTCCCAAACAGTCATCTAATTTTGTGACGGACGAGGGGCAGGTTTAGAATCTTATCCCCTCATCAACACATGTGAACCTGTAACTGCCGGTGGGTCCCTCTCTCAACTGTCTCAGGAGCAGTCCCTGTAGCTTTCCTATCACAAAAGCCCCTCTGGGAGGCCTGATCATAAGATGGTGTGTGCCAGTGTGAGGTGCCACCTGGCATTTGGTGAGGTTTCTACTTCTCCAACCCCACTACTCAGTTGTGTTCAAAACAAGGACCCAGGCAAGTTCCAGTATCTTTGCATAAAAATAGGCCAGTCCTTTGAAACTGATGGCAGTTGCCAAATTTTTGAGCATGAAAGCAGTAGATGAAAAAGTTCCCTACCCATACCCGCATAGATAGAAATGCGCCAGGCCCACAAAGGGTTTCTGTTGAGTCTTGGTCATCTGTTTCACAGGTTCCCAGGCACTATGCTTCTCATTCTTACTGCATTGTGGACAAGAGCAAGTTAGACCTTGGTCAAATGTATTCCCTCCTTTGAGTTTCAGTTTCTCATTGATAAAATGAAGTGATTGAATTAGTCTGTCTGAGATCATATGGATTCAAAATCTAAAGTTCCTCTTCCTTCTGCTGCATTTGTCAGACCAAGGCAGAGTTGGGGAATGGTAGGGACAGGGCGGGAGGAGAGAGTGGGAGCAGTGTGCCCTGGGCTGGCAGTAAGGAGGTGTGTTGTCTATACAGAATTTAAACAGATAAAATCAACTAAAGGCTGGTGTCCTTCTTATTATGAGCTGGTAATTCTAAACAAGGTTATGATAAAACACTCCTCCCTGCAGGGTGGACTGATGATGCAGGGTATGATGATGAGCATACCACCCTGCTCTTGGTATGCCACATACTGAGACTCTTTTGGTTGCTAGTGAAAGAAACACAACTCAGAATGGCTTCAATGAAAAGGATTTTATTGGTCCACATAAGTGAAAAGACCAGACATAATTGTGCTCAGACAGGGCTGTTTGCAAGTGCTCCGTGATATCCTCAGGGATCTCCCTCTCTTCATCTCTTAGCCTCAGCCTTTCCCCTGACTGTACTAGCATCGCTCCCAGCAGCTCCAGGCCTGCACCCTATCAACTAAGCTACCTCAGTGAGTCTCACTGACCCAAAACTTTCAGCGAAAGTTTTGGGCTTTCTCCTGGACCAGCTCGAGTCTCATGACCGTCCCCGATTTAATGAGATGGAATATGCTGACTAATCTGCCTCCTCATAGAGCAGGTCATCACATATATACTGAGAAAGGTTGGGCGGGGTGGGGGTGGGTCATTTCTCCAAAGGAATATCGAGGTGGTATTGCTAGAAGAAGGGAGGATGGATGCTCAATCACCAAAGCAATACTGTCTATCATATTCCTGCCTCAAAGATGAGCTCAAATGATCTCCCTGGCTTGGAATCCTCCATCCACATTTTCCCGTTTCTTCCTTCTAGTGCTGAAGATCCCACCTCCTACTCTCATGAAGGCTTCCAGATTCCTGCAGCTTATCTTCAGTTCTTTTTCCTTTCAACTCCGAAGAATTGTCATGCATACCTGTCATTCTGATAGTTAACTACTAATAAGATCAACTGCTAGTTCGTTGTCCATTATGAAGTTAATAATACATGTCTATTTTAGGGAAAAATAGAGAAGTAAAAAGAAGAAACAAAAATATCATCTGTGGCCCCTCCATTACATGGAAACTAGAAAGAAGAAATTAAAACCACTAGGTTTCTTCTATGCATAATTTTTTTCTATTTTTAAAAGTATAACATAGGCCCCTTATATAACATACATATACATATATGTATATACACAAATCAACTCAATGAATTTTTGCAAACTGAACACATCCATATCACCAGCACCTAGAATTAAGAAACATAACATTATCAGCATTCCACAAGCCCCTCCTTCCTGCTCCTTCCAATCAATACCCCTCCTGTAGGGTAACCAACATCCTAATTTCTAACACCATAGATTAGTTCTGCCTGCTTTTGAACTTTATATAAATCATACATTGAAAAAACATAGTTGAGATCATTGTTCACTGGGTTTTGTTGTTGTTGTTGTTGTTTTGTTTTGTTTTGTTTCTTGAGACAGAGTCTCGCTTAGTTGCCCAGGCTGGAGTGCAGTGGCACAATCTTGGGTCACTGCAACCTCTGCCTCCCCGGTTCAAACAATTCTCTCGCCTCAGCCACCCCAGTAGCTGGGATTACAGGCATGTGTCACCACACCTGGCAAGCTTTTATATTTTTAGTAGAGATAGGGTTTGGACATGTTGGCCAGGCTGGTCTCCTGGCCTCAAGTGATCCGTCTGCCTTGACCTCCCAAAGTGCTGGGATTACAGGCATGAGCCACCTTGCCCCACCTGCTTGTTTTATTTAAAATGATGGTGTGAATCTTTTCTATTTTATTTATTTATTTATTGTTTAGGAGCAGAGGTTTAATAGGCAGAAGAGAAGAGAAACAGAAACGAGAAACAACTCTCTCTATAGAGAACAAGGGTCTCCCAGTGGAAAAGACCAGCCGTCAGCAGATGTGCTGGATTTTATAGTCAGGTTTGAGGAGGTGGTATCTTATTTACATAGGGTAAAACTTCCTGCACATTGCATACACAGAGAGGATAAGAGATATGGCAGTCATGGACAGGAAAGGAGGAAATTACCATAGGAAAGTTGGAGATTCTGTTGCCGTCATCCCATTGGGCGGTCGGAAGCTGGGGTCAGTCCAGAAGCCTTTGGATAAACCTGGGGGTAGCCCCAGCCAGAAATCCTCAGTTGCCCCACGACTTCTTCCAACCCCAAGTGATGGCTAAATCCTCCGTGAAAGGAAGCTGGTTCAAACATGGCCAACATGCCCAGCAACCCATGGGTGCTGGGGGATTCTCCATGTTCTCCCCAGAAAGCCTGTCCCCAGAGTCTTGTAAGGCTGGCAGCCATGCTAATCGTTTTTAAATGGCTGAAGGGGGCCCAGTATTTGGCTTGATTTGGTTCTAAAATCGGGGCCGAGAGCCTTGAAATGAAAGGACAGAGTTGGCGCTGGGCGCAGTGGCTCACACCTATAATCCCAGCACTTTGGGTGGCCATGGTGGGTGGATCACGAGGTGAAGAGATCGAGACCAGCCTGGCCAACATGGTGAAACCCTGTCTCCACTAAAAATACAAAAATTAGTTAGGCGTGGTGGTGCATGCCTGTAGTCCCAGCTACTCGGGAGGCTGAGGTGGAAGAATTGCTTGACTCTAGGAGGCGGAGGTTGCAGTGAGTCGAGATCGCGCCACTGCACTCCAGCCTGGGCGAAAAGAGCGAAACTCCATCTCAAAAAATAACACAATAACAAAAAAAAAAAAAAAAAGAAAGAAAAAGAAAGGGCAGAGTTGGAGTCCGCTCTTCTACTCACCGTTTTGATGAATGTTCTTTCTTGGTATCCCGGATGAGGTCCCCAATATGAAGGGACTGCCTTGTCTGGGGTATATACCCTGGGGTTTGTTGTCTCACACCAGGAAAATTTAGGACACAGACACACACGAGGAGTTTAGGAGCAGAGGTTTAACAGGCAGAAGAGAAGAGAAAGAGAAATGAGAAACAGCTCTCTCTATAAGAGAGAGAGGAGTCCCCAAGCGGAAAATATCCTGTTTTCTTTCTTTTCTTTTCTTTCTTTTTTTTTTTTTTTTAAGACAGTCACCAGGCTGGAGTTAGTGGCACGATCTCTGCTCACTGCAATCTCCGCCTCCCGGTTTCAAGTGATTCTTCTGCCTCAGCCTCTCGAGTACAGGCGCGTGTCACCACGTCCACTCTCAGGCATGAGCTAACGCTGCAGTCCACAGGTGGAATTTCTTCAAAAAAACTTCGGTTCTACTTGTCAGGCCTTTCAAATTATTGAATCAGGCCCACCAAGAATTATCTAGGATAATTTCCTTTAGGTAAAACCAACTGATTATGTTAATAGATGTTAATCACATCTGCAAAATACCTTCACAGCTACACCCAGAATAGTGTACGACTGAATAACTGGGGACTGTAGCCTAGCCAAATTGACACACGAAACTGACCATCACAATTATTCCAATAACGTTTGGTTTATTAAAAGAGCCATTCTTTCCTCCATTGCTCTGCGGTTGCTGCCTTCAACATTAACCATGTGCATTATCTTAGTCTGGGTATCTGTTTCTAGGATCTCCACTGGCCCGTTCAATTATCCTCTCCCAATACCAGACTTTATCAATCATTTTATCTTTTATAGTAATTCTAAACATGTGGGAGAGTCCTTCCATGCAATCTTAATATTTTCAAATATATTGTATAAGCTATTTGGAAGAATAATATGCATATTCTCGTGTATTATATACTGATTTTGACACGAGAGGACATTCCCGTTTTAACATGGCTATCAGGCTGACTCATTTTTATGGGATCCTTTGATTTAAACTTCTATTATCATTATTACGCATATATTAGAAATTCTTTCTTAGTCTTTGAAAAAATTGAGATCTGGGCATATATATTTGCATATGTAAAATTGTACAAGCATGTATACTACTATGGCACATACGTACCTCACTTAATTAAATAATAGTTAAATTCTAGGCAAGATTAAATCCCGCTGCTCAGTGTATGTTCTCTTGACAGTTTATCTTAGAATGATATTTGGTAGCTGGGTGCAGTGGCTCATGCCTGTAATCTCAGTACTTTGGGAGGCCGAGGTGGGCGGGTCACTTGAGGCCAGGAGTTTGAGACCGGCCTGGCCAACATGGCGAAAGCCTGTCTCTACTAGAAATACAAAAATTAACCAGGCGTAGTGGTGTGCACCTGTAGTCCCAGCTATTTAGAGGCTGAGGCATGAGAATTGCTTGAACTCGGGAGGTAGAGGTTGCAGTGAGTTGAGATCACACCACTGTACTCCAGCCTGGGTGACAGAGTGAGATGCTGTCTCAAAAAAAAAAAAAAAAAATGAGATTCAGTAAAGTTATTAAAACTAATGAATATTTAGCAGTGGCAGTAATATTATTATTGTAATTTCAGTTTATAATTGAGATGCTTTGTTTCTGTTTTTTATATTTGTGATAAGGAATGTAAACAGTAAGATATTCATTCACTCATACTAATTTGCTAAATTCTTGGTGATTTTATGACTCAATATTTAAATTAATTTTTCATTTCTTTAAAGTCAACCGTTAAGTCATTTTCTATTACCCATCTTTTAAGTTTCTAAGCCATTTTAATAGAAGAGTAGCTTAAGATTGTGAAGTAAACTGGTGAAGACACTATTACCACTTGCAGACGCTTATCTGTGTACATCAGGATTATTTTTGATAAATTGGATCCTGAAGTTTACATGGAATATAAACTATCAGACCTAACTTATAATTTAGAATTTTTTGAGCCCACTAAAACATAAATATAAATTTGAACACAATGTATACTAATAAAATGCTAATCAGATAGTCTTTATATTATATATGTATCATATAAGACTTTGAAAAAGGATCTGCTGCTAAAATCATTATACAGCTACTGTATTAGTAAAACTAGTATTTCTGAAGTGGATAAGATCCATATACATTAGTTTACTATTGTTTTAAAATAACCTAAGAAATACCCAATCATTGTGTAAAAGTTAGGAAACTGTAAGGGATTAAAACCTCTAGAGAGATTCTACCATTCAGAAATAAACACTATTAACATTGTCGGGTATCTCCTTCCAGATACTTTGTGCATGTGTACGTGTGTGTGTGTGTGTGTGTGTGTGTGTGTGAGAAGACATTATAACATGGTGGTTAAAATCATGGGCTCTGGATCCAGTCTTTTTGGGTCTGAATCACAATTTTGCCACTTACCAGTTTTGTGATCTTGGGAAAGTTCACTTTTCAATGCCTTGTTTTCTTCACTCATAAAATGGGGATTATAAAAGTACCTATTTCAAGGGGTGTTGTGAGCATTAAATGTAAAGCACTATTCTGAATAGTCCCTGAAACATAATAAATGTTCTATAAAATTAGTGATTATATATTATATAATGTATGTATAGACCTACATTGAAAAAAATTGTTCATATATATACACATACATACACACACACACACACACACACACACACACACTGTGGTCATATGCAGGCTAGATTTTTTCATTGCTTTCATAAAAGTCAGTTTTATTGAAGTATAATTTACATGTGATATGATGTACCCATTTTAAGCAAACAGTTTAATGAGTTTGAAAAATATATACACTCCTGTAACTACCGCAGTCACAATCAGGATATAAGGCATTTCTATCATCCTCCCAAATTCCCTCTTACATAGTGTCCCAGTCAACATCTACCTAACCTTAACCCCCGGCCCTAGGCAACAACTGATCTCCTTTCTGTGACTGTAGATTAGTTTGCCTTTTTTAGGATTCCAAATAAATAGAATCATACAAAGTGTGCTCTTTCGTGTCTGTTTTCTTTCAACAGTTTTTGAGATTCTTCCGTGTTGTTGCATGTACCACTCTTTTTTATCACAGTAGTATTTCATTTTATGAATACACTATAATTTCCTTATCTATACACTGTTAGTGAACATTTAGTTGTTCTCAATTTTTGACTACTATGAAAAAAGCTGCTATGAACATTTTATGTATAAGCCTTTGTGGGGACGTATGCTTCAGTTTTCTTAAATATAGATATTTTAAATAGAGAAACCTAGTAGTAATTTGCCTTGTTGGAGAGTGGGGTGAGCCAAATTCAGGAGTCCAGAGTGGCATTGTCACAGAACAGGACCGGGTCCCAAAGTGCCACATCTATCTTTGATGGGAATGGCTTGCCTACTGTAGCCCCATCAGCAAAGAAGACTGTTTTAATGGTTGTCATTCCATTTATTGTACTGTACATTTTGAGTCAGAGAAAAGGTGCCTTTTCTAGTTTCACATGCAGTTTACATGAAACTAAAGCTGATTCAGGATGGATTTTTATGGATGATAGCAATGGCTAACATTTTTAAACATTCAAGATGCTGACCATTTCCCATGTTTTATTATTGAATTCTCATAACAACATTGTGAAGTAGGAACTGTTGTTTCTCCAATTAGAAAACCCGAGGCCTGGAGAAGTTAGGCAACTTACCCAAAATTATATGCCTAGTAAATGGTAGAGTCAGCATTGGAACACATTTAAACCAAGGTCTTTCCTCCCCTCCCCTCCCCTCCTCCCCCCTCCCCCTCCCCCTCCCCCTCCCCCTCCCCCCCCTTCCCCCTCCCTCCGTTTTCTTTTCTTTTCTTTTTTCTTTTCTTTCTTTTCATTCTTTCTTTTCTTTCCTTTCTTTCTTTCTTTCTTTCTTTTTTTTCTTTCTTTCTTTTCTTTCTTTCTCTTTCTTCTCTCTCTCTCTCTCTTTTTCTTGTTTTTAAGATGTCTCACTCTGTCACCCAGGCTGGAGTGCAGTGGCGCTATCTCAGCTCACTGTAACCTCTGCCTCCCGGTACTAAAGCAATCCTCACACCTCTGCTCCCCGAGTAGCTTGGACCACAGGCGTGCACTACTATGCCTAGCTAATTTTTTTGTATTTTTTATAGAGACAGAGTTTCGCCGTGTTGCCCAGGCTGGTCTCGAACTCTTGAGCTCAAGTGATCTGCCCGCCTCGGCCTCCCAAAGTGCTGGGTTTACAGGCGTGAGCTACCGCCCTCAGCCCTTATCCTATGCTCTTAACCACAAATTACACTCCACATAGTTCCTGACTCATACTTCTTGCTAAGTAATATTAATGGCGGTCTATGCTTAATTGCTGATAGCTTTCTGATAAAGTCATTTTGGGTAGACTCATCCTGCTGTATCTTTAATTGTGTTGAACTAAAATCAAAAGCAGGTATTTTCCCCACTGCCTGCTCCCCCCAGGCAAATCCTTCTAAAAGAGCACAGATTATATTGTAGATCCAGCCATTCATCATTTCATCCATGTCGTCATCAGATATTTACTGAATGCTTTGTAGTAGACACCGTGATTGAATCTAAAATATCCTTTCTACCTCTAGAGAATTAGGATTTTTAGCCAATGATGATAAATCTGCTCTCCCTTGTCACTGATTGGTTGAGGGGTGGGCCGACTCTAGCCTGTTTGGGCTAATGAGAGGTGAGTACAGGGCTGTCAGGATCTTCCGGGAAGAAGCCCTACCTCCACCGCCCTCAAGCTGGTGTCTCCATCTTGCAGCCCGAGGGAGGCCTGATGTGGCGTGAGGCTGCGGTCTGCAAAGTGGAAGGCTGCGAGAACCTGGTTTGGAGTCTCACCTTCTATGTCTCCAGTTAATACGAGGTACAGCTTTCCTTTTTTTCATTGCTTAGGCTGATTTGAGTGGAGTTTCTAGCACTTGCAGCCCAGTTTCTGAGATTCCTCCATGTTAAGTACCTGCCCAGGTGCCTCAGGGCGTCTCTCTCACCCTGGAGAGGCAGGTGCTCGGCAGCACCTGGGCCTGCTCGGTTATGGCTCTTGACAGGCACTCATGTTACCCATCTCCCGTGCTTGAATGTAGGCTCCCTGTGGACAAGGACACCTCCCAGTTCATTTTGGGATCCCCAGGGCCAACCTCGCAGGATGCATGTGGTGGACAACTGCTGTAGATGAAGGGAACCATTATGGGGGATTGTGTGTGCGTTTCCTCTGAAAGAACTGAAGGTTCAGGGAGGGGATTTACATGTTTGCGTATCTACTCTCTGTGCCAGGTGTTTTACACATACGTAAATTCATTTCTTCCTTGTAGCAATCCCAAGAGCCAGCCACAGCAGCAATTCCATGTTTTATAGATAAAGAGCCTGAAGCTTTCATCTAGAGATGAAATAACACTTATTTAAGGTCCCACAACTAGTAAATGTGCTAGGAAATGCTTAAGAATAGAGCTTGAAAAATCCCTTTAATGATTCTCTCCCTCTACAATTTTTGTAAGTATATCTATGTAAGATAGATGGGTAACATTTTCTTTAATTCTGGTTTATAATGGCTTAGGGTCATTATTTCAGATATCGGTTTTCATCAATTAATTAAATTTTTGGATTAACACAAAATTTCCCCCCGACTTTACTGAGGTATAATTGACAAAATTGTATATATTTAAGTTGTGCAACATGATGCTTTGATATATATATATATTGTGAAGTGATTGCCAAAATCAAGTTAGTGAATACATCCATCACTTCACAAAGTTACCTCTTTTGTGTGGTAAATAAAAAAGGTAACTTTCTGATCTTTCTTGGCAGATTTCAAGTATACAATACAGCATAATTATTGTAGTCACCATGTTGTACATTGGATTGCCAGCACGTATCCATCTTATAGCTGACGGTGTGTATCCCTTCACCAGCACCTCCTGTTTCCCCTACCTCCTAGCCCCAGGAAACACCATTCTACTCTCTGTTTCTGTGAGTCTGACTTTTTTTAGATCTCATAGATAAGTGTGACTATGTGGTATTTGTCTTTCTGTGCCTGGCTTATTTAGCATAATGTCCTCCAAGTTCATCCATGTTGTTCCAAATGACAGGATTTCTTTCTTTTTTATGACTGAATAGTATCCCATTGTGTGTGTGTGTGTGTATATATATATATGGACAAAGAAATGTAGGGTGTATCCCACACAATGGGATACTATTCAGTCATAAAAAAGAAAGAAATACACGCACACACACACTCACTACATTTCTTTGTCCATTTATCTGTCCAAAGACACTTAGATTGTTTCCCTGTCTTGGCAATTGTGAGTAATGCTGCAGTGAACATGGGAGTGCAGATGTCTCTTTGAGATACTGATTTTGTTTCCTTGAGGTGTATATCCAGAAGTGGGGCTGCTGGATCATATGGTAGTTCTGTTTTCAATTTTTTGAGGAATCTCTCATAGCATTTCCTATAACGGCTGTACTAATCAAACATTAAGAGATATTATAGATATCTTGTAATTAGATGCTAATCACTGTGCTAAGTTGTGAGTGTACATGAGCAACACAAAAGTAGGCCTTGGCTTTCAAGCACACACATCTATAGTGTCACGAACTTGGCTTGAGTGTGTATTGACCCTTACAGCCCCTGCTAACATCCTAGAATTTTGGATTTGGAGTGTAAACAGTAAAGTTGCACTCATTTTCTTTAAAGATAGAATGCTAAAAACTATTATCAGTGGATTTTAGTGTTCTGGTTAGTTGGCCCTTTGTTGATCTTCATTATAATTGAGATTTTTCAGCTTTTTTCCAGACAATTGAACATCATTGATGATGTTAATTACTGTCTTTGAGACAGATTTCTGCCCACATACCCATAATTGGCAGGGCAGACAAAGAATCCTTTTAGGATTACATTTAATGCAGTGCCTTATTCCCATGTTATAGATACAGAGCAGAATCTCTTATAAAACACCGCACTCTCCAGAAACTTCAGTATGTTCTAGATAAATTTGTACTCAGGGTACAAAGTAATGCTGAGACATTTTCCTTGTGCTCCTAAAGGCCAAAAGATGGATCTGGCTAGAGCAAGGAGTGCTAGTGAAAAATGTTTTCTCAGCTCTGTACTGTATATTTTTTGATAAACTGTTTTTTTTAAAATGAATTCTTGGGACACATCAACTATGAAAGAGGTTGCAGCACATCCAGCCTTTCACCTGAGTCCCTGGCAGTTTTGTATATGAGAGGTGGTATATTAGCTTTCTGGTTCCTCTTTGCGATTTGCTAGTGCGTTTTTTGGACTCTTTGCCACAAAGAGGTATGTAATCTGTGGCCTACTGTATTTAAGTAGGAGGCAGCTAAACTGTTCATGGCCCCCGGTCACAAAGATGATGCCATGTTTGATCCGTTCCATCACCCTGCTCTGACACACTGTATTTTTAAAAATTGAGATATGATTCACCCTTTCAAAGTGTAATTCAGTGGTTTTTAGTATATTCACAAAGTTGTGCAACCATCACCATCATCTAATTCCGGAACATTTTCATCACTTGAAAAAGAAACCTTGTACCTATTGCCAGTCACTCCCCATTTCCCCGCTTCCCTTTGCTTTTGGTAGCCACTAATCTACTTTCTCTCTTATGGATTTGCCTATTTTGAACACCTCATATAAATGGAATCACACATTATGTAGTCTTTTGTGACTGATTTTTTCTATTTAGCAATGTTTTCAAGGATCATCCGTGTCATTGCATTTAATAGTACCTTATTCTTATTCATGGCTAAATAGTATTCCATTGTATGCATAGGCCACATTTTATGTATCCATTCATTAATTGATGAACATTTGGGTTGTTTTCACCTTTGACTATTGTGACTACAGTAATTCCCCCTCTATTTATGGGGGATACATCCCAAGACCCCCAGTGGATTCCTGAAACTGCAGATAGTACCAAACCCCATTGTGATAGTCCATCTGGTAACCAAGATGGCTACTAACTGACTAATGGGTGAGTAGTGTATATGTAGCATGGATACACTGGACAAAGGGATGACTCATGTCCTGGACAGGATAGTGGGATTTCATCACGCTACTCAGAATGGTGCATGATGTCAAACTTTCAAATTGTTTATTTCTAGAATTTTAATATTTTCAGACTCTGATTGTGGGTAACTGAAACTGTGAAAAGTGAAACCACAGATGAGAGGGACTACTGCAGTGCTGTTATGAACATTCATGCACAAGTTTTTGTGTGATTATATGTTTTCAGTTCTCTTGGGTATATATCTAGGAGTGGATTGCTGGATTATATGGTAACTCTGTGTTTAACTTTTTGAGGAAATGTTTTCCATGGTGGATGTACCATTTATATTCCCAGTAATGTATAGGGGGTCCAGTTTCTTAGTATTCTTGCTAATACTTGTTATTGTTTGTCTTTTTACTTATAAATTTCCTAGTGGATGGTGACACACTGTATTTTGCTGGAAGAAATGTATAATCATCATATTTTCATGTTTTCAGCCTTAAAGACCTATTCAATACAAAAATAATCATTTTCTCTAAATCTTTATCTTTTATCTATCGAAGGCTATCATTGGAATAATTCAATTATGTTATTTACTTGAACTTATAGGCTAATCATTGAAAATTCTTAATTATGACTTGAACTTTTGCCAGCTCTGAGGTGGATTTTATTGAAAATTTTAACCACATCTAAAAAAACTCATTATTTAGATGAAATTTAAAAATTATTTTAAATCACTTGACTATGTTCCCTTGCCTCAGACTATTTCCAGTGCCTCAGACAGTTAAATAATGTTATTGAAACAAGTACAAACACAAGATTTTCAAAGTCATTACTAAACATTGCAGAAGAAATATTCGCTTCCTTGCTTTATAAGTCACCCTGGCCAGTGCCTTTGAAGATATTTTCAAATTGTTTACTGGCATTGTGCATTAAACTCTTTCTTCAGAGTAGGCTCTGTGAGCCAGAAAAATAGTAACCTTTTTCTTCGTTAATACTAAAATTTATGTTGACCGTATGATTCACAAGCTTTTGACATTATGTTATCTCCTTGTGGTGGTTACATTATCCCTTTGAAGACAGATATTAATATTCTTCTTGTATATATGAAAAATATACTCAGAAAGATTAACAATTGCCTAAGTATTCACAACTAATAAGTTGCTCATGTAGGCTATTTCGTTCCTCTTGATTTTTTTCCCTCACACCTGTGAACCCCGGATATCTGAGACAGGTGTCAGTTAATTTAGAAAGCTTTTTTTTGCCAAGGCCTGTCATGACACAGCCTCAGCAGGTCCTGACCACATATGCCCAAGGTGGTCAGAGTACAGTTTGGTTTTATACATTTTAGGGAGACATGAGACATCGATAAACACATGTAAGATGAACATTTGTTCAGTCTGGAAAAGGTGGGACAACTCCAAGTGGGGAAGGGGCTTCCAGGTCATAGGTAGATAAGAGACAAATGGTTGCATTCTTTTGAGTTTCTGATTAGCCTCTCCAAAGGAGGCAATCAGATATGCATTTATCTCTGTGAGCAGAGAGATGACTTTGATTAGAATGAGAGGCAGGCTTGCCCTACGCAGTTCCCAGCTTAACTTTTCCCTTTAGCTTAGTGATTTTGGGGCCCCAATATTTATTTTCTTTTCACACAGAACTCTCTTCTAAATGTAGAATGCTCTCTTAACAAATATAAAAATGATGATATTAATACAATTTTCAATAGTTGCTCTTACTGCTTTAGTGATATGAAGAAACAAAAATTTAACTTAATAATAAAATCTCAGTAGCATCTGCATTTACAAGTCTCTGGTCTACCAAAACACCCATTCACTTAGAATAGTGCTAGGTCCTGGAGAAACAGCTGGGTCAAGACATGGCACTGGCTGAGTGTTGTGGCTCACACCTAGCACTTTCGGAGGCTGTGGTGGGCGGATTGCTTGAGCCCAGGAGTTCAAGACCAGCCTGGGCAATTAAACCTTGTCTCTACAAAAATACAAAAATTAGCTGTGAGTGGTGGCATGCACCTGTAGTCCCAGCTACTTGGGAGGCAGAGGCAGGAGGATCATTTGAGCCCAGGAGGTGGAGGTTGCAGTGAGCTGAGATTGTGCTATGGCACTGCAGCCTGGGTGATAGAGTGAGACCCTGCCTCAAAAAAAAAAAAAAAAAAAAGTATATGGCCCTGTTCCTGAGAAGATCTATCTCACTTTAGGGAGCGTAGGGAGTGTAGACAAGCCAATTGACTGTAATGTGTGTGCTGGATGCTGTAAAGGAGGTGTGTCTTGTGGTATACAGGGGAGGGGATGGGCCCTGGAAAAGCCTTCCCTAAGATGATGCATATGAAAGAACCGGATCAGAGAATGGCAGTTCAGGTAGAGGTAGCTCTATGAGCTGAATGGTATGGAGGACCAGAGGAGATGTTGAGTGGAAATTTCAAGTGGTCTGAATATGCAAACTTCGGGTGTATTTGCATATATTGAGTTAAAAGTTTGTGTTGGGGAAGATGGAACAGAAAATAGGCCTGAAGAGGTAAGTTAAGACTAATTTGAGAAGGGCCTTGCCAAATGTCTTTGGTTTTTTATTCAATCCATGGAAAAGCATCAGAGGCTTTTGAATGGGAGACCTGCATGATCAGATTTGATTTAGAAAGAAAATGGAAAGCGGTGGTGAGGATGGTTTGTGGTGCAGTGAGAAAACAATCAGGACAATCGGTTGAAGGTTTTTGCTGTAACTCAGGTGAGGAATAATAAGGACCTGTATGGCAGAGCTAGTGGTACTTTAAAAAAAGATAGGTATTCCAGGTTTTTTAGTTGGAAAGTAGAATTTTCATATGTTAGTGATGGTCACAGTTTGTAACCTGAGAATGTTTATTTGAACTCTTTTCTAGTTTCTAATGTTCTTTACTAAATAAGGACATTTAAGTCTGTGACTTACTGATTTTTTTCTAAAGGCAGTATTTGTTGGCTTACGGAAGTTGCAGATTGCCTTACAGAGAACTCTGATTCTGCAAGTTTAAGGGTTTTTTGCATTTGTTTTTAAACTTCAAATTTATTGAGACCTAATTTACATACAGTAAAATTCACCCTATTTAGTGTAGAGTTCAGAGTTTTGACAAACATATATCGTCAAGTATGTAACTACCACCACAATCAAGGTATCAACCTATAAAGTTCTTTCCTGTGCCTTTGTAGTCAGCTGCCTCCTCTAACCCCCAGCCCTTGGCAACCACTGATGTGATTTCTGTTCCTATGGATTTGCCCTTATTTACATAATATCACATAGATGGAATCATACAGTATGAAACCTTTTGTGTCTGACTTCTTTCACTTAGCGTAGTACTTTTGAGATGCATTCATGTTAATGCATGTACCAGTTATTCACGTTGACTGCTGAGTAGTATTTCCTTGTAGGAATATACCACAAATTATTTATCTTTTCATTTGTTGATGGATGTTTTTATTGTGTCCACTTTTTAACTGTTGTAAGTAAAGCTGCTGTGAACATTCAAGTACAAATGAACACATCTTTACATGGACATATAATACTTTTGGATTAGTACCTAGAGGTTGAAAGTCTAGATTATATGGGAGGTGTATATTTAACTTTTTATGAAACCACCATACTGTTTGTCATAGCAGTTGTACCATTGTACATTCTCATCAGTAGTGTATCAGAGTTCCCATTCCTCCACATCTTCACCAACACTTGGTATGGTCAGTCTTTTAAATTTAGCATTGTAATAGGTACATAGTGATAATCTCAGTGGGTTTAGTTTGTATTTCTCTAATGACTAATAATGATCATGTTTTTATGTGTCTATTCTCTATCGCATTTCTTCTTGGTGAAGAATCTATTCAAATATTTTGCCCATTTTTGTGGGGTGAGGATTTTTTTTCTTATTTTTGAGCTTTTAGAGTTCTTTACATATTCCAGACACAAGGTTTTTTTTTTTTTTTAATCAGATTTATGCTTTGCAAAGGTTTTTCTCACAATTTCTGGCTTGTCTTTTCATTCCCATAAAATTGTCTTTTGAAGAGTAGATATTTTAAATTTTGATGAAGTCCAGTTTATCAGTTTTTTAAATGAATTTTGTTTTTAGTGTTGTGTCTAAGCAATTTTTGCCTAACCCAAGGTCACAAAGATTTTCTCCATTGGTTTCTTCACCCGTTTTATAGTTTTAGATTTTACATTCACGTCTTTTTTCCATTTTGAGTTAATTTTTGTATATGGTGTGATCTATGGATCCAAGTTCATTTTTAAAAACATATTTAGCTAATTCTCACAGCACATTTGGTTAAAAAAAGGTTATTCTTTATTGCATTGCCTTTTAAAGGCTATTTTTTAAAGAGAGGTTTTAGGTTCACAGCAAAATTAAGAAGAAGGTACAGAGATTTCCCGTATACTCCCTGCCCCCCAAATCTGTAGCCTCTCCATTATCATCTCGCCATGAGAGAGAGAGATTTATTACAACTCATGAACGTATATTGATATATCATTATCACCCAAAGTCCATAATTTACGTTAGGGTTCATTCTTGGTATTGGACATTCTTTATGTTTAGACAAATGCATGATGGCATGTATCCAACACTGTAGTATCATAGAGTATTTTCACTGCCTAAAAATTATCTGTGCCCTGTACATTTATCTCTCCCTCTCATCTAACCCCTGGCAACCGTTGATTTCTTTTTTTTTTTTTTTAGCTGTCATCATAGTTTTGCCCTTTACGGAGTTACATAGTTGGAATCATACAAGGATGTAGCCTTTTCAGATTGGCTTCTTTCACTTACTAATGTATATTTAAGGTTCCTCTGTGTGTTTTCATGGCTTGATAGTTCATTTCTTTTTAGTGCTGAATAGTATTCCATTGTCTGGATATACCACAGTTTATCCATTCACCTACTGAGTGACATCTTGGTTGCTTCCAAGTTTTATCAATTATGAATAATGCTGCCATAAACACCCCTGTGGATGTTTTTGTGTGGACATAAGTTTTCAACTCTTTTGGGTAAATACCAAGGGATGCAATTGCTAGATCATATGGTAAAAGTATGTTTAATTTTATAAGAAACCACCAAAGTGCCTTACAAGATGGCTGTCCCATTTTGCATTCCCTCTAGCAGTGAATGAAAGTTTGTTTTGTTCCACATTCTTGTCAGCGTTTGGTGTTGTCAGTGTTCTGGATTTTCGCCATTCTAATGGGTGGGTAGTGTTTGCTCGTTATTGTGATTTTCACTTCCCTGATGACATATAATGTGGAGCATATTTTCATTTGCTTATTTGCCATTTATATATCTTCTTTGGTGAGATGCCTGTTTAAGGTCTTTGGCCCATATTTTAGTTAGGTTGTTTATTTTCTTACTGTTGAGTTTTAAGAGTTCTTTCTGGGTTTTGGATAACAGCCTTTTATCAGGTATGTCTTTTTCAGCTATTTTCTTCCAGTCATTGGCTTGTCTTTTCATTCTCTTGACATTGTCTTTAGCAGAGCAGAAGTTTTCAATTTTAATGAAGTCCAGCCTATCAATTCTTTCTTTCATGGATTGTGCCTTTGGTATTTGTATCTTCTGGAATTTCTCCTATATTATCTTCTAGGAGTTTTATACTTTTGCATTTTACACTTCGGTTTATTAATGTTGAATTAATTTTTGTGAAGGGCATAGGGTCTATGTCTAGATTCATTTTTTGCATGTGATGGCCAGTTCCAGTGCCAGTTGAAAATTCTTTGCTCCATTGAATTGCCTTTGTTCCTTTTTCAAAGACCAGTTGACTATATTTACACAGGTCTATTTATGGGCTTTCAATTCTGTTCCATTGACTATTTGTCTATTGCTAATACCGCACTATTTTGGTTACTGTAACCTCATGGTAAGTCCTGAATTCAGGTAGTGTCAGTCTTCCAACTTTGCTGTTCTCCCTCAATATTGTGTTGTCTATTTTGGGTCTTTTCCCTCTCCATATAAACTTTAGAATTGGTTCGTTGATATCCACAACATAACATTTCTGGGATTTTGATTGGGATTGCATTGAATCCATAGTTCAAGTTGGGAAGAACTGCTATGTTGACAATACTGAGTCTTCCTATCCATGAGCATGGATTATCTTTCCATTAATTTAGTTCTTTTTTGATTTCTTTCATCAGAGTTTTGTAATTTTAATTCTATAGATCTTGTACTTTTTTGTTAGATTTATATCTAAGTATGTTATTTTTGGAGGTGCTAATGTCAATGGGGTTGTGTTTTTAATTTATAATTCCACTTGTTCATTATTGGTGTATAGAGAAGTGATTAACTTTCATATATTTACTTTGTATCCTGCAACCTTATTGTAAGTGATTTTTAGTTCCAGGAGTTCTTTTGTCAGTTCTTTCAGATTTTCTACATAGACAATCATGCCATCTGTGAACATAGACAATTTTATTTCTTCCTTTCTAATCAGTATATATATATATTTTTTATAATCTTACTGCAAATTAGCTGGGAATTCAAGCACAGTGTTGAAAAGGAGTGGTGAAAGGCAACATCCTTGCCTTGTTCTTGATCTTAGTGGGAAAGCTGCTTGTTTCTCACCATTAAGTATAATGCTAGCTATAGGTTTTTTGGTACGTGTGTATTTTTTTAATCAAGTAGAGGAAGTTCTCCTCTATTCCTAGTTTACTAAGAGGTTTATCATAGATGGGTGTTGGATTTTTTTTCAAGTACTTTTTCTGCATCTGTTGATAGGATCATGTACTTTTTCTTCCTTAGCCTGTTGATGTGATGGATTACATTAATTGGTTTTTGAATGTTGAAACTTGCATGCTTGGGGTAAACCTCACTTGGCTGTAGTATATAATTCTTTTTTGGATTTGATTTGCTAATATTTTTTGAGGATTTTTGCATCTGCGTTTATGAGGGATATTTGTAGTTTTCTTTTCTTGTGCTATCTTTGTCTGGTTTTGGTATTGGGGTTATGCTGGCCTCATAGAATGAGTTAGGAAGTATTTCCTCTACTTCTGTCTTCTGAAAGAGATTGAGAGACTTGGTATAATTTCTCAACCTCAAGTGTTTGGTAGAATTCACTAGTGAACCCATCTGGGCTTGGTGTTCTCTGCTTTGGAAGGTTATTAATTATTGGAAGGTTATTAATTATTGATTCATCTATTTTTTCTTGTGTGAATTTTGGCAGATTTTTGTCCTTCAAGAAATTTGTTCATTTCATCTAGGTTATAAACTTTGTGGGCATAGAGTTTTTCACAGTATTCCTGATAATCCTTTCAGTGTCTCTGGGATCTGTAGTGATGTCCCCTCTTTCATTTCTGATATTGGTAATTTGTGCCCTCTTTTTTCTCCCTTAGCTTGGCTAGCGCCTTATCAATTTTATTGAACTTTTAAAAGAAACAGCTTTTGGCTTCATTGATTTTTTTTTCTATTAATTTTCTGTTTTTGTTTTTATTCATTATCCTCTAATTTTTATTATTGCTCTACTTTTGCTTACTTTGTATTTAATTTGCTCTTTTACTGATTTCCTAATGTGGAAGCTTAGATGATTGATTTTAGGGCTTTTTTTTCTTTTCTAATATATGTATTCAGTGCTCTAAATTTCCATCTAAGTGCTACTTTCATTGCATCCCACAAATTTTAATAAATTGGGTTTTCGTTTTCATCCAGCCCAAACTACTTTTATTTTATTTTTTGAGATATGGCCTCACTCTGTCACCCAGGCTTGAGTGCAGTGGCATGATCACAGCTCACTGCAGTCTTGACCTCCCAGGCTTGGGTGATCCTCCCACCTCAGCCTCCCGAGTAGTTGGGACTATAGGAATGTGTCATTGTGCCCAGCTAATTTTTGTATTTTTTTGTAGAGGCTGTGTTTCACCATGTTGCCCAGCTGATCTTAAACTCCTGAGGTCAAGCCATCAGCCCGCCTCTGTCTCCCAAAGTTCTGGGATTACAGGCGTGAGCCACCACACCCAGCTTCAAACTATTTTTAAATTTTTTTTGAGATGTCTTCTTTGACCCATGAGTTACTTATTAATAGAAGTATGTTGTTTAATCTCTGTGTATTTTGAAATTTCCAGTTATCTTTGTTATTGATTTCTAATTTAATTCTACTATTGTCTGAGAGCATACCTTATGTGATTTCTGTTCTCTTAAATTTGTTAAGGTATGCTTTATGGCTCAGAATGTCGTCTGTCTTTGGTGAATGTTCCATCTGAGCATAAGACAAATGAATTGCCTTTGTGCTTTTATAAAAAATCACTTGTTTTTGTATATTTATATGTGGGTTTACATCTGGACTTTCTATTCTGTTCCATTGATCTATTTGTCTGCCTTTATGCAGTACCACACTGTTGTGATTACTATAATAACTTTTGGAATCAGATAGTGTTAGTCCTTTAACTTTGTTCTTTTATTTCATAGATATTTTGGTTGTCTTAAGTCCGTTTCATTTCCATGTGAATTTTAGAATATGCATGTCAATTTCTACATAAACCTGCTGGAATTTTTATTGTGATTACACTGAATCTGTGTGTTAATTTGATGACAATTGACATCTTAATAACACAGTTTCAGCATCCCAAGCTTGAAATCCTAAATACTCCAAAATCCAAAACTTCTTGAGCACCAACATGTTGCTCAAATGAAGTGCTCTTTCTAGAGCATTTTGGATTTCAGATATTCAGATTTGGAATGTTCAACTACTCAGTATAAAGCAAATATTCCAAAATCCTAAAAAATTTGAAATCCAAAACATTTCTGATCCCAAGCATTTTGGATAAGGAATACTCAACCTGTATTAAGTCTTTGAACAATATCTATCTCTCCATGTATTTAAATCTTGAACTTCCACAGCAATATTTTGTAGTAGAGGTTTTTAGCATTTTGTCAGATTTGTCTCTTAAATATGTCATATTTTTGAAGCTATTATAAATGGTATTTTTAAAAATACTAATTTCTGGTTAATTGCTAGTATGTAGAAATAAAATTAATTTTTATGTTGATTTGGTATCTCAGGCATCAGAAAACTTTTCCTGTAAAGGATCAGGTAGTAAATATTTTAGGCTTTGCGGGCCATATGGTCTCTGTTGCAACTACTTAACTCTCCTTTTACAGTATAAAAGCAGCATAGACAATATGTTAATGAATGAGTATCTATGTTTCAAAACATTTTATTTACAGAAACAGAAAGTGGGTTGGGTTTGGCTGTAAGTCGTAGTTTGCCAAACTCTGTTGTTGTATCCTGCAACCTTGCTAAGCTTGTTAGTCCTAGTAGCTTTTTAAAAAGTAATAATTTATTGAAGTGAAACTCGCTTAACATAAATGTAACCATTTTAAAGTGATAAATTTAGTGGCATTTAGTATATTCACAGTGTTGTACAGTCACCAACTTTGTCTGGTTCTAAAACATTTCCATCACTCCAAAGTAACACTCCTTACCCATTAGCAGTTTCCCCCCATTCCATTCCCTTCTTCCCCCAGCCCCTGGCAACCAGCAATCTGCATTCTGTATCTATAGGCTTATATATTCTATATATGTCATATAAATGGAATCATACTATATGTGACTTTTTGCATCTGGCTACTTTTACTACGCTTAATGCTTTGGAGCTTCACTCGTGTTGTAGCATAAATCGGTACTTCATTCCTTTTTATGGCTGAATATTTCATTTTTTATATATACTATGATTTATTTATCTGTCATTCCTTGATGGAGACATTTGGACTGTTTTCACCTTTTGGTTGTTGTGAATAATGCTGCTATGAACGTGTGTACATGTGTTTGCTTGAGTACCTGTTTTCATTCTTGTGGGTATATACCTAGGGGTGGAATTGTGGGATCATATGGTAATTCTGCATTTAACTTTCTTTTTTCTTTCTTGAGACAGGGTCTCACTGTCACCCAGGCTGGAGTGTGATGGTGTGACTATGGCTAACGGCAGCCTCAGCCTCCCAGGCTCAAGTGATGTTTCCACCTCAGCCTCCCAAGTAGCTAGGAAAACAGGCATGTGCCACTACACCCAGTTATTTAAAAAAAAAAAAAATTTTGTGGAGATGGGGTCCCACTGTGTTGCCCAGGCTGGTCGTGAACTTCTGGCCTCAAGCAGTCCTCCTGCCTTGGCCTCCCAAAATGCAGAGATTACAGGCATGATCTACCACGCCCAGCCTTTTTGAAGTCTAGTAGTGTTTTTTAATTTTTAAAGATCACATCAGAATTTCTAAACAGATGATCACATCATCTGTTAGTAAAGAGTTTTACTTCTTTGGTGATCTGGATGCCTTTTATCTCTCTTTCTTGCCTGATTGCATTGGCTAGAGCCACCAGTAAAATAGTGAATGAAAGTGGTGAGAGCAGACCATGTTTTGTTACTGTTCTTAAGAGGAAAGTATCCATGAAGTATGTATAATGCTGGAAGATGGTTTTTTTGTGTGTGATGCCCTTTATTAGGTTGAGGAGGTTCCTTCTATTTCTAGTTTGCTGATCTTTTTTTTTTTTTTTTTTTTTTTAATTGAGAGTGTACGTTAGATTTTGTCAAATGGTTTGTCTGGCATCTTAATCACATGGATTTTTTCTTTTCCACTATTGTGAATTGCATTGGTTGATTTGTAAATGCTAAGTCAAACCTATATTCCTGAGATAATCCTTTGGTCATGATGTATCTTCCTTTAATATATTATTATATTCTATTTGCTAAGATTTTGGTTAGAACTTTTGCATTTATATTCATGAGGGATATTAGTGTGTAGTTTTCTTATATCTTGTCTAATTTTGTT
Source organism: Pongo abelii (assembly GCF_028885655.2). Classification (NCBI taxonomy): domain Eukaryota; kingdom Metazoa; phylum Chordata; class Mammalia; order Primates; family Hominidae; genus Pongo; species Pongo abelii. The sequence continues at coordinate 151,644,981 of NC_071989.2, forward strand.
ATCAGAATAATGAAGACCTCATGGAATTAGTTGAGAAGTACTCCCCCCTCTTCAGTTTTTTTTGGAAGTTTCTGTAGAATTGGCAAATAACAGAACAGCCTCCCTCAGCCTTATGCATAGCTTTGATTAATTAAGAAATGCAGGGTTGGAAATTTGTGTGCAGTTATTGTGTTCATACTGCTCTTCATCATTTGCCTCACTTCTGTACATTTTTGGGGACAGCATTAAAAAATTCTCCTTCTCTTAGATTTTCATGAGGACTTAAAAAATAGCTAACATGTATTGAATGCTTGCTATATGGTAGGAGTTGAGCTAAGCAGCTTACATTTATTTTTCTGATGTAGAAACAGATATAAAGTGATTATGGAATTTTCTCAAGATCACAGACTTAGTAAATAAAGAAGCAAGGCTTGAACCCAGATTTGTTTATTCCAAAGTTGTAAGACCACTAAGGTCTTAACAGTTATTAACACTTAGCATTCATACAAGACATTGTTTTTGTATTTAAAATGAGTAGTCATGTATATGCTGTGAGTTTTTTTACTTGTCATGTTGGTGATCTCTTTGTACATGGTTGCCCTCTCTGGGGATGGGTAGAACATATAACTAATTAAACATTACAGGGGCATCTATTAATATTAAACGAGCAAGGCTTTGTGCTGCTGAACTCCAGCTCATCCTTTAACATGTAGCACAATGAAGACATCTTCTGACAGGCTTTCCAAAAAAAATAGCTGCACTTGTTTTAGTGCATTCAAAGTGCATTTAGTGCATTTGTACCTGCTTTTGATACAACTGAATGGCAATTACACATTTGCTTGGCTGCCTCTCTCTCTATATTTTTAATATATATTTATTGAAATTTAATTTATATACCATATAAAATCCACCTATTTTAAGTGTAGCATTTACTAAATGTACAGAATTGCACAACCATTACTACAGTCTAGTTTTAGAACATTTCCATTCACCCCCAAAAGTACCCTCATGTGCCCATTTGCACTTAAACCCTAATATTATCCCTAGCCATAGGAAACCACTGATGTGCTTTCTTTCTCTATATAGATTTGCCTTTTCTGGAGGTTTCATGTAAGTGAAATAATATATGGTCTTTTGTGTCTGGATTCTTTTACTTAGCATGATTTTGAGGTTCGTCCATATTACATAGCATGCAGCAATACATCACTTTTTTTTTTTTTTTTTTTTTTTTTTTTTTTTTTTGAGACGAAGTCTCACTCTACTGCCACAGGCTGGAGTGCTATGACACGATCTTGGCTCACTGCAACTGCCACCTCCCTGGTTCAAGCAATTCTTCCACCTTAGCCTCCCAAGTAGCTGGGACTACAGGCGAGCGCTACCACACCCAGCTAATATATATGTATATTTTTGAGATGAAGTTTCACTCTTTTTGCCCAGGCTGGTGTGCAATGACGCTATCTTGGCTCACCACAACCTCTGCCTCCCGGGTTCAAGCAATTCTCCTGCTTCAGCCTTCCGAGTAGCTGGGATTACAGGCATGCACCACCCGGCTAATTTTGTATTTTTAGTAGAGACAGGGTTTCTCCATGTTGTTCAGGCTGGTCTCAAACTCCCGACCTTAGGTGAGCCACCTGCCTTGTCCTCCCAAAGTGCTGGGATTACAGGCGTGAGCCACCGTGCCCAGCCAATTTTTTGTATTTTTCATAGAGACAGGGTTTCACCATGTTGACCAGACCGGTATCGAACTCCTGACCTCAAGTGATCCACCTGCCTTGGCCTTCCAAAGTGCTGGGATTACAGATATGAACCACCGTGCCCAGCCACATTTTGTATGCCACATTTTATCTGTACATTGGTTGATGGATATTTGAATTGTTTCCACTTTTTGACTATTAAGAATAATGCTGCTATAAACATTTGCATGCAAGTCATTTGTGTGGACACATGTTTTCATCTCTTCTGAGTAGATACATAGGAGTAGAATTGCTTAGTCATTTGCCTTTCATCTTTAATTCCTTGAGGGCAGGAACTTCTCCTTGGAGTCTTAGTATTGCCTTAGTGGTCTTTGAATTGCTTCATCTAGCATGCTTGCCACATAGTAGGTCTTGAAACTGATCAGGAGGTATTTGTGACATATTCTCATGTTTTGTGAGCCTTTGCTTGCTTTTATGCACACTGTCCCCCTTTCTTGCCATATTGAAAGTTTCATTTTTATCTTGATTCTTTGGAATCCTAGTGAACAATTGTAGTGGTTTTGGATGACCTAGATTTTTATTTCTAGCAAAACCCCATGTATATACTCAGTACTTTTAAGACAATGCAACTTTAACAAAAATAGAAAAACGTGTGCCATTATATACACATTATTACCCTATTATTACCCTATTGAATATTTTGGTGAGGGTACATAAGGTGAACAGAATACAAGTTGTCTCTTACACAAGTGGGTAGAGTGAAGAAAGTTTTTTGAGTGTCTGATATGGTCTGCACAAACTCTTTTGTTCTGAGACTTACATGTTTGTAACCAAGTGAAGTAAAACTACTTCCCTAACAAAGTACTGCCTCATTTTAACTAGGAAACAGGAAGCCTAAATAAGAGGGAGGATGGGGTTATTTCACCAGAAAGAAAGTGCTATAAAGTTACCAATACTGTTAAGAACGACTTACTTTAAGTTAAAAGAGATTAGTTGAAATTCTAAAAAAAAAAAAAAAAAAAAAAAAAAAATCACCTTGTGTAAAAGCCTCTGTATTTTCAACTTTTTTTCTACACCCAAAGTCTGGCTCTTTACCTGCAAAACTAGGAGCAAATTTTAACTTGCACTATAGTTTTCATTTATAAACAACTTTCTTCCTTGGTTTGACTGTACCCTATATGCTCCGTATCACTTGAAGAAATGTTTGATTTTTCTGTGGGCATTAGTGAGATAGGCTCCCTGTTGTATATTAGACAAACCAAAGGGCATTCTGTAATCTGTAGGCAACTAGTATTTTCCACCATCAACCACCCCAGGGTACAGGACACGTTTTTAAGAGAAGGAAATACAATAATGCCCCCCTTATCTGCGGTTTCACTTTCCGTGGTCTCAGTTACTTTCAGTATAGTACGATTTTTTGAGAGATCACATTCACATAACTTTTATTACAGTATATTGTTGTAATTGAGTTAATCTCTTGCTGCATCTAATTTGTAAATTAACTTTATCATAGGTATGTAATATAGGAAAAAACATGCAGTTCAGTACTATCTATGTTTCAGGCATCCATTGGGAGTCTTGGAACATATCCTCCATATAAGCAGGGACTAATGTATCATTGTTAAATTTCTAAGTCAAAATTGATATGGTAGCAAAAGGGATTAGATTAAATGAGGACATGTCAAAAGGCCAGACACATAATGATCAATATGGGTTCATTCGCCCTAGTTAGCTCATATTAATAATTTCTCAATAGTGGTTAAAACTATAGATTCTGGAGCTAGCTTTGTGACTGTAGGCAAGTTACTCAATTCTTTAAGCCACAGTTTCCTGATATAAATGCAATGAGGATAATAGCACTGCTTTACAGTAGTACTTCAGAGGGGTACTAAGATTAAATGAAATAATATATTGAATTATCATTGTGCCTGGCACATAGTAAGTGCTCAGTAAAGCATTAGTTTAATTTAAAACAGAAAAACATAACCAGTTCCCTTAGAGGCTCACAGGCCAGAGACATACTTTTTGACATCTGATAGATGAATGGCCTCATTAGAGGCTTTCCATTCAAACTTCAATAACATGGGAGCTAGGAGCTATGAATCAGTGCTTAAATTCTGAGCCTGTTTACTTTCTTACAGAGTTTACTTCCTTATAAAATGGAAACGAGAATAATCTGCCTCATTATTTTCATGTCATTCATTCATTCCATGAGGCTTGTTAAAAATGTATGTGAAGATGTTCTACAGAAATGTAAGGTTACTACTTAAAGTGAATGGTACAGCCATAATGTGTATACATATTGATGCTGTATCTGGTATCTCTGCATTATACCTGAAGACACTGGGAAAGATTTGTTACACACTTTTCCAATCACATACTCTAATTGACTGAGGGTAGCAATAGTATTTTTCTTATTCATGTTGTATCTTCAATATTATATACTAGGCAGGTAGCAAATACTTGGTGCACATGATGATGGATAAGGCAAATTTGGCTTTTAAATCACAATGCTCTTTTTCTTAGTGATGGAGATCTCTTGTGGAAAAAAAAAAAGTAGTCAAAGAAGTTTGTTAGGTCATCTAGTTCCTGGATATGGCCTGAACATCAAATGTCTTGGAAAATACTGACTGGATTGTATAGAATAGCTGACTTCCACTACCCTGCCTGACCTTTCTATTCTATGTGCAATACTGCTATGATATTTATATTAAATGTTTATTCCCTTTTCTTGAAGCGTTGATTTTAAAATAAGCTAAGAATTTTGACTAGATAACGTTAGCTTACATAAAATGTCATCTTTTGTGATAAAGACATACATTTGAAGCAGCCTCAGGAGTGAGTTTCTCCTTCCCTTAGTACCCTTTGCAGTAATTGGCACACAACCATTTGAGGCATGGATGGGATAATCTTCAGGTCTTTGGCACCAGGGTTAAGCTTATTTTGAATTTATGCCATATTAGCAGGCGAACATTGCCACACTGACATTTAAATGCCCACCATATTATCTTAAGGTTCCTGAAGCAGGGGTAACTCTACTTTCAGAACAAAAATCAGATTGGACAATCAGAACTGTACAAGTTCTACAAAAGCATGTTGGAGTCACATAATGAAAAAGCAGATTTTGTTTATTATGATGTTTCTCCATATTTGGCATTGCTGTAAATGGCTAACTAACATTTACTGCCAATTCGGTACAAATGTGTGGTTTGGTAATACCAGAACAGCAAATTTAAATGAAAAAATAAAAGTTAAACATTTCCACACAAGGTTTTACAGTCTGACATTTCACTGCGTAGGTAAAAAGACACTTTTTTTTTAAACTACAGATTATTATTCAGCATGAATAAAAAACTACAACTTTTATTTTTAAACAGGAGTCACTGGTTTTAATTTTTACACATTTTAAAATTACTGTGATAAAAAATAATGAAAAAGCTTCTTAATAATGCCATACACAGTATAATATAGATTTGTCCCCATTATATAGCATTTAATATACAAAATAGAATATTGACACACTTGAATCTATATGTAGTTAAGCAAGTTATTTGAGGAGGGTATTTTCATACAGCCTTTCATCAGAAAATAAAATCCTTTCAGACATTTTCTAGAGAGAAGCAAATCCTTTCCTGAAAACCTGGTCACTAATCCTGGGTGGACCAGGTTGCTTGAAAATAGTCTGGGAAATTATGAAACTCCACCCAAAGGGTTTAAAGTGTCCTCCTTACACTTTTATTTCCCTTCTGACACTAAAACCAGACACATAAAAAAAACACATTCACCTACAGCTACAGTCAGGGAGTGACCAGCCAAGATGGAAATCTCACTGAAGGCTGCCATGGTTCTGGAAGTTTGACAGATCAATGTACTGTATAACAATATTTTTCATTCCATGGTGATGTAGTTTTCAGGGTTTTTAAAAGGGAACTAAAATTATGAGACTTAGGTGAAACTGGAATTGCTCCCTGCCTCTGAATCCTGAAGGGAGCGTGGCTTTCCTTCATGGGCATGCCCAGGGCTCATCCCATGCTAATTATCCAGCACTTCATAGACACAAATCATGATAGTTTTCCTTTTGGGGTGGCCAAGGTTTCCTCCCATAGTTTTAGGCATTTGGATATATATACCCCAAAAGTGTTATGTCCTAAGTGCCTCAGTTCTGCTTGTATAGTATCCCACAGAATGCCTACAAACAAACACTAAAAATACTTTTCAGGATTTGTTGTGAGTAACCAACTCTCACTGAAGTTACTACAAACTTCAATAGTTGGGGTTGGGATGGCCAGATAACACATACATAGGAAATAAATCTGCTTTCAAACAGCACCACCATATAGCATTTAAATCCATAATTAAACATAATTAAGATGACTTTCTTTTCCCCCACGTATCCTAAAAGGGCACAGCTTCTTTTCCCATTTAATGAAAAGCCTCCTATAGTTGTTGATGAACATCAGTTGACTTATTATTGACAACAAAGTGCACATAATCTTTTTTTCATTGAGTTCTATTTTTTTGAGCGCCAAGATTGTTGGGACGAAAATCAGATTAATGTGTGAGATGTGCTTTCTGGTTTTAACCACATAACATTCTATAAATGAATGATAATCTACATTTTAGAAGCTCTTTTTGAAACTTAACACTGTCATTGATAAGAATATTCAAGCAGTTTTCTTAGGCACCAAAAATTTATCCAGCCGGGTTACAAACCATCTTAAAATATTACATTCCCTTTTAGAGAGCATTCAAAAAGCAAATGATTGTTTTTTTATTAAATAATTTCTCCAAAATACTGAAAATAACAAATAACATTCAAAAAGCATTCAAAGAAAACAAAAACATGTCCTCATTTTATTTGGAAATAAACTCTTGTTGTAGGATAGAAGGGAATTAGTGTATTATTGGCAACCTATGAGATTCTGCACTATTTACATATTGCTGGTACCTCTATGCAAACTATTGCCAAACTTCTGAAGCTTCTGTTGTCATTCAACTGCTGGGGGAGGGCTGTATGTGAAAGTAACCCGCTATTAGATGGTGCCTTTAAGTATGTAAGCACCACCTTCCTGTCTCCTGTTTACATACTTTACATACTTTAGTGCAAGGGGAGATTGAGTAAACTAAACCTGCGCTGACAGACTCACTGTTGGAATGAGAAGGGTGGTCAGAATGGGAGGCAGAGGATAACTTCCTCTGTAATCTCACTGGGTCAGAGCCTCAGCAACCTTCACTGCACACAGGACCAGTCTCCATCTCCCCCTAGAACAAGCTGTTTGGTTTCTGAGACCATCGCTGCCTGTATGAATGCATGTACAAACTATAAATCATATAGGTTATCCATCAGCATTTCTTTGACCCCTACAAAAAATATATAACATGTCATGATAAAACAATCTCATCTAAAAATCATTCTTATTTTACACTATACAAGCTATTTTACAATCATTTTAATAAATTGCATGTAAAGCTGCAGTAGCCCTTCCCTTCCCAGATTAGTGAATACCAATATGATATATATCTGAAACTATAACTAAATATAAAAATATATTAGAAGTTCCATATTTTTAATATTAGATTTTCAGTTTTCTATTACACAAATAATTTGGCCACCTTGAATAGAAATCAAATTTCTTGTGGCTTAGTAAATATGTTAAGTTTTGAGTTTACAGAAAGTTGGTAAGGTGCACACAGAAAGGGCTACTACAGCTTCTATTTTGTTTAAAATAATTTTCAACAGTGAAGAAATTCACAGGACTTGTGTTAAACTCTATGGCACACATTAGGGATGTGTAGTTTTACAAACATGGATGTCTGACATACAGTTCTAAATCACAAAAATCAGTAGCTGAGCTTTCCTGTACCATCAGGAAAGATTAACCAATTGGTGACAGATGGGAATGTGAAAATGGGTGTCTAGCCATTTTTGCCATATTAGAGATTTAGTTTTTGGGTAAAGAAGTTTAGTGAGAGGAATTACTTGCTCTGATTAAAAAAGTCTCTCAGCTGTGTTACAGCTGGTTATCTGGAATCACAACTTTTAAGAAGTTATACAAACTACTTCAAAAGGTCCCGAAAGACAAATAGTTTACCAGCTTTCTTGCCATATAGCCATTGCAAAAAAAGGGCATTAGGTACAGACAGGGCCTCTTGGTAGTTATTTTTTAAATTAGTCTTTTGCAACCATCATCCACAATTTACCCAGCAGGTCACTGGACTAGGTGCTCTATACCAGTTAGGACGGTTAATTTGCACAACCTATATAATTCTCCACTGAAGCAGATATATACAAAATATGAAGTTTTTTTTTTTTTTTCTTGACAAGAATACTGGAGATTTGAGTCAATTTTTATGGTCTTCTGATAGCTAAGTGCCATCAGGTTAGAAGCACCAACCCATTTTCACACAGATGATTGATTAGAGTTTATTTGGGAAAGCTAAGAACTAGCTGCCCATCTTAAACAGCTGTACAATAACTTGAATAAAAATCGTGTAAGAAAAAATGAGCAAGCGTAGTTCACTAAATATAAAGGAAACTGTTAAAACCAGACAGTAATAGCTATAAAAGGCACAACTTCCCTTTTCTGATATACACTTGTAAACTTTTTTTCAGGTTTCCATGCATAAATCAAAAATGCTATCCTAACTAACTATACGGGGGGGATACACCAACAGAAAGTCTAGAAAATTTCATCCAGCCAACTGTGAAAAAGTATGAGCAGGAAGTTCATCACACAGACTTTGGGCACTGGTGGTTTAGGTGCCATCCTTCTTTGACTGTGGAGATTACGTCCACATATTAAGGTTTCTAATTTCTGGGATATATTAACTAATGAATTTCACCGTCTACTCTCCCATCACTGAAAAGTGATGACGACTCAACTGCTTCTGTTGCCAAGTCTTGGCCCTCTATAAACCACATGTAGTGCGTATTTAAAACAAAACAACAGATGAAAACAATAAAAAATAAAACAACAAAACCTCTACAGGACAAACTGATAGTTTATACAATAAAAGCTATTAATTCGACTTTCTTTAAGGCAACCATTCTTATTAAGGCAGTCACTTTTGATGAAACAGAAGTTTTTTGATATTTCCATTTGAATATTTTGGTATCTGATTGGTGATTATTTCAGCTAACATCTCTGGGAATTCAATACTCATGGTCTTATCCAAAAATGTTTGGAAGCAATAGTTAAGGAGATTTTCAACCACCTGCAAGAGAAGATATAGTAATGATCAGGCTTCCAAATTGGTCAGTGGGAACATCTCATGTTTGTTGTCCTCTATTTTGAAAAAATTATCTGGCCTAGAATATACCAATCTCACTGGAATTCCCCAGATGAAAAATAAGCACTTCCGTACAAAACACATTTTAAATTTCTTTGATTGTATGTAGAATTATATGGAATTGAGTATTTCATGAATCATTGTAGTACCATAATATATGAAGGGTGCATTATTCTAATGTAATGGATTAATCATACTTTTTAAAAACAGTGTTATTAAATTCTGTAATAATATGGTGATTTTATATACACATGACTAGGTGAAAGGATATTTCATAATTGGCCTTAGGAAAAATGTCTACAAAACTGAAGTTCCTAAGTTGAACTCAAGCTATCACCAACATCCACAAACTGGGGGTGGGGGGAGGGGGGCGCTGTTGGTATATAATTATATTCACTAATCAAAACATACTTTGTCACAGAAAATTCTTTATATTTGGCTTTATGTTTGACACTTACTTCATGCATAGAATCCAAGAGTTTTGTCAGTTGATAAAACCGCTGCCAGTTCTGGCTGGAGTTTCCTTCCCTCTTGACAATGGCTTTTCCTAGCTCTTTGATGTAGGTCATTCTAATTTCATCAAATAGCTCTTGGCTCTTCAGACCGTCCTTAGGAACTAAAAGGTTAAGATGAAGTCAATTAAAGGATTTTCTTTTTCTTTTCTTTTTTTTTCTTTTTTTTTTTTTTTGAGATAGGGTCTCACTGTGTCATCCAGGCTGGAGTGCAGTGGCATAATCATAGCTCACTGGAGCCTTGACCTATTTGGCTCAAGTGATCCTCCCACCTCAGCCTCCTGAGTAGCTAGGACTATAGGCACAAGCCACCATGTCTGAGTGGCATAATCATAGCTCACTGGAGCCTTGACCTCCTTGGCTCAAGTGATCCTCCCACCTCAGCCTCCTGAGTAGCTAGGACTATAGGCACAAGCCACTGTGTCTGGCTAAATTTTTTTGTAGAGACAGGATCTCCGGATCTCCCTATGTTGCCCAGGCTGGTCTTAAACTCCTGGGCTCAAGCAATCCTCGTGCCTCGGCCTCCCAAAGTGCTAGGATTACAGGTGTGAGCCACCATTCCCAGCCAGATTTCTTGCTATAACTTTTTATACATGCAAGACGGGCATTTAACATTGTTTATGTACTCTTACTGCACCCTAAAATATAAGCATTTTCTTAGGATTATTAAACTACAGCCAAGAGAAAATGCAGGATAACAAAGAATTGGAGGACTTAACCTTGAGTAAATCACTTGATTTCTCATCTATAAAATGGAAGTGGTGATGATACCTTCTCCTCCCTAGCTCACAAAGCTATCTGGAGGACCAAATGAAATAATACAGTGATTTTTAGTTAACTTTGTCTGCCATTCTGCACTTGAGTTTAATTCTAGTATTGAGATAGCTAGAAGGCTTCAACAACAGTGTTTATTCCAGCAATTATATCTTAGAATATCTGTGATATCACCAGTTAATTATAACTTTAAAATTGGCATGCAATACATTTTTTTAATGTAGCTAATAGATATGTCTTAATAGGGAGCAAATATCTGTCCTTCCTTATGTACATGGATTCTGGTTAGTGAAACTAGTATAAAAATTTTGTGGGGGGTACACTACTCTTCAGAAAATGGTACTAATAAGGACAAAGAACAGAGGGTTAATCATGGTTTCACTTAATCCTGTGGAAATTAGGACTTTTGTGGAGTGCTACATTTTTCACAGTGTGCTCCTGGGAACACTGATTCTGTGTTAACTGTGATTAGAGGGAGAAAAAGGATTTGGTGGTCAAAGTTTGAGAAAAGCTAAATGTTTAATACATATTAGGCAGACTTCTGAATTTCAGTACTTCTTGGAGATATAACTGTACACTCTCCAGAGAGGGGAAATGCATTATTTCCCAAACTGAAACTTCACTGCTGCTGACATTTTTAGAAGATGCTGGTATAGAGGAAAAGCTATGGATTTAGGAGCTTTGAGAAGTCTTATTATTTTTTTCCGAGACAGAGTCTTGCTGTGTCGCCTAGGCTGGAGTGCATTGGCCTCCCAAAGTGCTGGGATTTCAGGCGGTAAGTCACCGTGCCCAGCCGAGTAGTCTTATTTCTTACTTGCCATGTGGACTTGAATATAACCTCCTTGAGCATCTTTCCTGCTCTTTTTCATTGGATTATGATTAGAATTAGACTAATGAATATGTATGAAAATGTTTGATTCCATAAAGCATTATAAGACATCAGTATTAAAAAATGAAGACCACTTAATCAGGAGTGATAAGGGCATTCTATATTAACAATGGGTTAATTTTACACATTACTACAGAAAATCTAATTATTGCAAAATTGTAAAACAGTGATGGCTTATAGGTTTTTTTTCCCTGCTGGTTAGTCCTAATTCTAAAAATAACTATGGTGAAGCCCAATTCAATATGCATATAAAAGAATTTCCTCCATCTTAAATTTTTTTTTTTAATGTTTTAACATCCTCTTTTGGCTGCAGGAAGTAAGTACAGCCTGGAATTCCCCTCCTACTGGAAAAGTGGACAAGCAATACATGATTATGATCCCTAGGAAAAGAGAAACAAATACGGTAAGCCATACCTAGCCCAGGAGTAAGAAATCTTAATTCTAAGCCTTTGTGCTTGAAAGTAATTATCATACTGCAGTGCAGGGAAAGGGAACCCAGGGTCTAGCAATCTTGCTGGGTTGAGGAGAAAGAGATTGAAGTTTGGGGAGGCTAAAGCAGCTTTAATTTATGGGTCAGACTATTGGAAACAAAGGAGGTACACAAAGAAAGGCCTCCAGAAATCTGTAGTCTTCGGCTGAATAAAAATTTGTGCATACTTAGGGTGAAATCCCTTGAGGCCACAGAGGAAAGAAAGATCTGATTAAACATGCAGGGCATTCAGTAGAGACCTAGGGGCCACATCTCAGAAGCAAGGCTAAATTAGTCCCAGAAAAAAAGGCTACATAGATCAGTGGTTCTCAAAAGGGAGGGGGAGATTTTTGCCTCCAAGAGGATATTTAGCAATGTCAGATATAGCAGACAAATCTACAATTATAAACACCTTTGTCTCAGAATCAATAACAATAAACAAGACTTAAATTTGACTGACATTTCTGAAACAGTCTACCCAAGAACTTGCATTCTTTTCAAGTATACACAGAACATGAATCTAGAACATAAAACAAGTCTGAATACATTTAGGAGGATTGAGTCATACAATGAATGCTCTCTGACAAAAATGAGATTAAAACAGAAGTCAGTAACAAACATATCTGTAGAAAAACCCAAATGTTTGGAATTTGACATTTAGTAAGCTATGGATTAAATAAGGCATCATAAAATTGAAAATCTCTAGTACTGAAAACACAGCATATCAAAATGTGTGGGATGCAATGAAGACAGTGCTTAGAAAATTGACAGCATTAAAAGCTTTTATTAGAAAAGAAAGGTCTCAATTATATATGCTTCTACCCTAAACACAAGAAAAGTGGAAAGGATAGAGTAGAAACGGATAACCAAGAACATGCATAAACAACAACAAAATCAAGACCAAGCTGGTTCTATGAAAACATCCGTAAAACTGAAAAACTTTTACCCAGACTGATTAAAAAAAAAGAAAAGCAAGAATATATTAAATACCAATGTCATGAATGAAAGGGAATAACACTAGAGATACTGGAGCCATTAGAAGGATATTATGGGAATATTATGAATAACTTTAAATTCAACATTTGAAGGAAACAGTTAAATTCCTTCAAAGATGTAAACCAACAAAGCTCACTCAAGAATAAACATATTATCAGTAAACATTTGATGAACTTGTACTTGAAAACCTTTCTACAAAAAAGGCTCCAAACAAACCAAGACAGCTTCGCAGCTGAGTTTTACCAGACGTTTAAGAAAGAAATAATACCATATTATCATATATCCCTCATGGATTTAGATGCAAAAATACCAAAATTTTAGTACAATGAATTCAGCTATATGTAAAAAGGATACTATATCATAACCAAATAGGATTTATCCCAGGAATGAAAGGCTAGTCAATTACTCAGAAATTAAACAGTATATTATACCATTATACCATCTTAGTGACTAAAAACGAAAAATATATGGTCTTGAGGCACAAAAGCATATGATAAAAAGTTTTTTTGCTATTATGAATAATGCTGCTATGAACATGGGCAGTCATTAAATGCATGGCAAGTCACAAGGGTCAACTACATACTCTTTAGGATAGCGATAATAAAAAGACCATACCAAGCTTTGGCAAGGATGTAGACAAAGTTGTAGGATCTAGAACAACTAGACAGAAAATCAGCAAAGATACAGAAAACTTGAACTAGTCTATCAATCGACTTGACCTAACTGACGTTCATAAAACTCTACTTAACAAGAGCACAGTAAGTTTTTTTTCAAGCACTCATGGAACACTCAGGATAGACCATATGCAAGTGCCTAAAAAAGTCTCAGAAGACTTATTAGAGTCATTCAATATTAGAGTCCTTCAATGTACCTCCCACCTCAATGGAATTAAATTAGAAATGAATAGGAAGAGATATGGAAAATCCCCAAATATGTAAAAATTAATTAAGCAATACACATGGGTCAATGAAAAAAATCATGGACATTAGAAAATGAAATGAATGAAAATATATAAAAAATTTATAGCTTTAAACATCTATATAAGAAAATAAGGTCTTCAACTAATAATGGAAACTTCTACCTTAAACTAGAAAAAGAGGAACAAATTAAATGAAAAGCAAGCAGAAAAATAATAATGACATAGAACACAAAAAGAGAAAATCAATGAAGCTAAAAATTTCAATGAAACCAAAAATTGGTTCTTTGTAAAGACCAACAAAATCGATAAATTTTTAACTAGACTGACCATGAAAAAAAGATGATCAGGCACAAATTATGAAAATCTATAATGAAGGGGACACCTCTATGGATCCTACAAAATTTAAAGGATTAGATTACAAACAACTTTATGCCCAAGTTAGACAACTCAGACAAAATGGCTCATTTCATAGAAACACAAAAATTACAAAACTATGTCAAGGAAAAATATAAATTCTGAATAGATCTATATAACAAATAAGCAAATAATTAAAAATCTTCCCTGAAAGAAAACACCAGACCCAGATGGCTTCACTGGTGACATGTATCAAATATTTAAAGAATAAATAAGATCAATACTCTATAAACTCTTTAAGAAAATGGAAAATACTTCTCAACTCATTTTAAGAGGCTAGTACTACCCTGGTAACAAAGCCAGAAAAAGATATCACAAGAAAAGAAAGTTGTAGGTCAGCATCCTTCATAAAGAGAGATATAGAAATGATCAACAAAATATTAGCAAACCAAATTCAAAATATATATGGAAAAGATTATACACCATGATCTAGTCAGAAAACTAGATCTTAAACCATTTCAAGCCATTTTCCTGATTTTGCAAATAAATCTGTATTGGAACACAAGCATTCACATACTATATATCGCTGCTTTCCTGTTATAACTGTAGAATTGAGAAATTGCAATAGGGATTATATGGCCTACAAAGACAAATATGTACTGTGAGTCTCTTTACAGAAGAATATTTGTGGAACTATACTCTGCTTAGTAGTATTTTTGGAAAGAGGATTTGATGGTCTCCCCACTCCTCCAAAGCTGGAATTCCTATTCTCTCTCAACAACTGGAATTTTTTTTTTTTTTTTTTGGAGACGGAGCCTCACTCTGTTGCCCAGGCTGGAGTACAGTGGCACAATCTCGGCTTACTGCAACCTCTGCCTCCCAGGTTCAAGCGATTCTCCTGCCTCAGCCTCCTGAGTAGGTGGGACTACAGGCATGTGCCACCACGCCTGGCTAATTTTTTTGTATTTTTAGTAGAGACAGGATTTCACCATGTTGGTCAGGCTGGTCTCGAACTCCTGACTTGATGATCTGCCCACCTCAGCCTCCCAACGTGCTGGAATTACAGGCATAAGCCATAGCGCCCGGCCAGAAATTGGAAATTTAAGATGTTAATTATTTTCAAATGGATCTATAGATTCAAGGCTATCCTAATAAAAATTCTATCAGACTGTGTTTTTGAGACAGAGTCTCACTCTGTTGCCCAGGCTAGAGTGCACTGGCATGATCATGGCTCACTGCAGCCTTGACCTCCCTCCTCAGCCTCCTGGGTAGCTGGAACTACAGGCACAAGCTACCATGCCTGGCTAATTTTTTCTATTTTGTGTAGTGACAGGGTTTCGCCATTTTGCCCAGGCTGGTCTCAAACTCCTGGGCTTGCTTAAGCAATCTGCCTGCCTTGGCCTCTCAAAGTGGCGGAATTACTGGTATGAACCACCACACTTTTTTTTGGTAGGGATTGTCAAGCTAATTAAAAAATATGTGGAAGACCAGGCGCAGTTGCTCATGCCTGTAATCCCAGCCCAGCACTTTGGGAGGCCGAGGTGGGTGAATCACCTGAGGTCAGGGTTCGAGACTAGCCCGGCCAACATGGTGAAACCCCGTCTCTACTAAAAATACAAAAATTAGCCAAGCATGGTGGTGGGTGCCTGCAATCCCAGCTGCTGGGGAGGCTGAGGCTGAGGCTGCGATGATGAGCCAAGATCATGCCACTGCACTCCAGCCTGGGCAACAAGAGTGAGACTCCATCTCAAAAAAAAAAAAAAAAAAAAAGAAGTGGAAATGCAAGGAAACTAGAATATCCAAAACAACAGTTTGGAAAAGAACAACAGATTTGGAGAATTCATATTACCCAGTTTCCAGATTTACTGTAATGCAACAGTAATCAAGACAGGATGTTATCAATATGAATATAGGCATACAGATCATTGGGTAAGAAAAAGAGTCTGAAAGTAGACCCACACATATACAAACAACTGGTTTTCTACAAAACTGCCAAGTAACTCAATAGGGAAAAGAGAGTCAAGTTCTGGAGCAACCAGATATGGATTTTGGGGAAAAAATTTAACCTTGTCCCTTACCTTGCATCATATACTTAAGCATGTGAGCTGAAACTACAGAATTTCTACAAGAAAACAAATAGTAGAAAATCTTTTTAACCCTGGATTAAGCAAAACTTTCTTAGTACACAAAGACATGAAGCTTTCTTCAAAATTATACACTTTTGCTCATCTCTACATTTTCTGTTAATAAAACTGTAAATGTAATCCACTTAAAGAAAACATGCAAAACATATATTTAACAAAGGGCTATATTGAGAATATTTGAACAATTCTTAAAACCCAGTTAAAAAATGGGCAAAAGATTAAAAGAGGCACAATACCAAATAAGAAATATAGGTGGCCAATAAGCCCATGAAAAGATGCTTAATATCTTTAATCATCAGTATACCTATGATGAAAGAGGCTGACAGTACCAAGTACCGAGGAGGATGTAGAACATATCTTAAGAAGTCTCATACATTTCTGGTAAATGTTAACAATTGTGGAAAATTTTGGCAATTTTAAAAATGAATTTAAACATATACTCAACCTATGTCCCAGTGATCTCACACCTCAGTATTGACCCAAGAGAGATGAAATGTACATCCATATCCTTATTTTTTTGTCTGCTTAATTTGTAAGAAAGGTATAGTAAAATCTCATTATTTTTACAAGATTTATCTAAGTATTCTTGTTCTATGAATTTTTGTATTATGTAATTTGAAACTACATATTTACAATTATTTTTCCTGAACAAATGCTTTAAGGATTATTTTGCCTTAACATCTATTTTACTTGGTAATAACGTAGCTCCTTTGGTTTTCTTTTGGTCAATATAGGGGCCAGCAAACTTTGGCCTATGGGCCAAATCCTACTTGCAGCGTGTATTTGTAAATAAAGTTTTATTGGAACACAGCCATGCCTGTTCTATTTGAGTATTGTCAATGACTATGTTCCTGCCACAAGGGCAGAGTTTAGTAGCTGTGACAGAGACTGTGCAAAGCTAACAACATTTACCATCTGGCCCTTTACAGAAAAAGTTTGCCATGTCTTGGGTTATACCATGCAAAGTAGATCCTTTTACTTCAGCCTTTCAATATCTTTATTCAGATATAGCTCTTTTTAAATAGCATAAATTTGGATTATTTCTAAAATCCTGTCAGATTAGCTTGGAGCATTCAGTCCATCTCTACATTTATTTTATTTTTGAGACAGTGTCCCTCTGTCACCCAGTTTGGAGAGCAGTGGCACGATCTTGGCTCACTGCAACCTCCATCTCCCAGGTTCAAATGATTCTTGTGCCTCAGCCTCCTGAGTAGCTGGGATAACAGGCATGCACCACCACACCCGGCTAACTTTTTATAGTTTTAGTAGAGTCGGAGTTTCGCCATGTTGGTCAGGCTAGTCTCGAACTCCTGACCTCAAGTGATCTGCCCACCTCAGCCTCCCAAAGTGCTGGGATTACAGGTGTGAGCCACTGCACCTGGCCCCATCTCTATATTTAATGAAACTAAACTACTGATGTGTTTGAATTTAGCTGTACTACTGTACCTTATCTGTTACTTCCTGTTATCACGCCCTTGTTTATGCATTTTTTTCCTCCCTCCTCTCATGTCTTTCATTCTTTTGGATTGTTTTTCTTAGGTATTCTCTTCCCCCGATGGTTTGGTACTTTGCATACCCTGCATACCCTATTTCTAGTTGTCATCCTTGAAACTTAAACATACTTTAGTTCTACTTTTTAACCCTCAAGGAAATTGTTACTGTTGTTATTTTATATATAGTAAATGTCAGTTTAAATATATCTATATTATTTACCACTTTCCTTATTCTTCAGTCCTTCTTAAAGATGGGATTACTTTTATTTTATTTTTTTTCTAAGATGGAGTCTCCCTCTGTCACCAGGCTGGAGTGCAGTGGTGTGATCTTGGCTCTCTGCAACCTCTGTGTCCCAGGTTCAAGTGATTCTCCTGCCTCAGCCTCCTGAGTAGCTGGGACTACACAGGCATGTACCACCACCCCCAGCTAAGTTTTGTATTTTTAGTAGAGATGGGGTTTTACCACGTAAGCCAGGATGGTCTTGATCTCTTGACTCCGTGATCTGCCTGCCTCAGCCTCCCAAAGTGTTGGGATTACAGGTGTGAGCCACCACGCCTGGCCAGGATTACTTTTCTTTAGCCTAAGTATATCCTCTAATAATTTTTTAGTGAGCATCTGGTGGCAAACTTTATTTTCACCTCCTAGTTAAAAAAATAGGTGATTGGTGTACTTAGAGCATTCAAATTTAAAGTAATTACTGATACAGCTGGATTAATGTCTACCATGTTTATATTGCATTTGAGTTTGGGGGAATTTCCTTTGACCTATCTTCAAGCTCACTGACTCTTTGCTTGGCTGGGCTCAGTCTACTGATGAGCCCATCAACATAATTCTGCATTTCTTTACAGCATTCCTTAGCATTTATTTTTAGAGTTTCCATCTCTCTGCGTACATCACTTCTTGCATGTTGTCTACTTTTTTCCATTGGAGCCTTTAACCTACTAATCATAGGTATTGTAAATTCCCTATCTGATAATTGAAATATTTGTGTCATATCTGAGGACTGCTTCTGATGCTTTTGTCTCTTCAGACTGTGGGTTTTTTCTTGCCTTTTAGCATGCCTTATAGTTTTTTTGTTGAAAGCTGGACATGATATATCAAAACTGAAGTAATTAGACTTGTAGTGTGAGGTTTCATGCTAATCTGGCTAGGAGCTGGGCTGTATTTAATGTTTGCCATAGTTGTAGGTACTAGAGGCTTCAGTTTCCTCTAGTTTCCTTGTTTATATTTACTTATTCTTCTGTTGTTCTTGGGTTTCCTAAGAACTCCTTAAATAGCTTGTGTCTTGCAGCTCTCTCAGTTGTAATCCACTGTTATTTTATCCTGGAGCCCTTTTTATACGGTGGTAAGGTGTTGGGGAGGGGGAGGGGGAGGTGAATTGTTTTTTAATCTTTATGATTAAGTCTCAGTTTTTCTTAGTGGGTCTGAATCCCTGGGCTGTGACTTTCAGAAATGAGACAAGAAAGCTAAGAAAGGGCTAGAATCCTCTATTTGCCTTTCCCCCAGGTCATATAAGGGCCTGTTGAATTAGTTTTCCTTACAGGGCAGGCCTTTGTTGTGAACACTCTGCTACATATTTCCAAATTTTACCTTCCCCCTACTCCTACCAGAAAAAGGAGGGAATTTTTCTTGCATCTTCACCATAAGAACCTTGTGGAGTTTCTGGAAGTTAGAAATTTTGTGGGGTAAACCCAGGAAATTGCAGGAAACCCCCACTAAGACTGGGTCCCTGGGAGTTTTTAACTCTGAAACTAGTCCTCACTCAACCTCCAGCAATTCATCAAAATTGCCATAGTCTTCCTGGCTTCAGTGGCATCTTTTCCCAGTAAGCTGATCTTGGCTGTTTCTCTGTATTTGTCTGTTCTTCTAGATTTTGAAGTGGTGGTTTGTTCTATGACCTCCATTCTCTGCGTGATCTAAGGAAAGTCATTGCTTTTCCAGTTTCTATAGCTTTGTTGCCATTTTCCTGTTGTGATTTTCAGTACCTACAGATTTCCCTTGTGGTTAATATACACAAACATCAAAAACAGTTGTATTCTGGCTGATTTTTTCAGATATACATTTCAAGTGTTTCTTCAAATGTGTCCAATCTGCTTTTAGATCCATCCACTGCCTTTTCAACTGCATTTGTATTTCCATCCCTTGTTTTTAAACTTACTAAATATACAGAACCAGTCCAAATGCCCATCAATTAACAAATGGATAAAGAAAATGTGGTGTATATATACCATGGAATACTACTCAGCCACAAAAAGGAACAAAATAATGGCATTTGCAGCAACCTGGATGGAACTGGAAACCATTATTATAAGTGAAGTAACTCAGGAATGGAAAACCAAATATTGCATGTTCTCACTTATAAGTGGGAGCTAAACTATGAAGATGCAAAGGCATGAGAATGATATAATGGACTTTGGGGACTAGGGTTGGGGAGGGGATGAAGGATGAAAGACTACACATTGGGTACAGTGTACACTGCTCGGGTGATGGGTGCACCAAAATCCCAGAAATCACCACTAAAGAACTTATTCATGTAACCTAACACTACCTGTTCCCCAAAAACCTATTGAAATCATTTTTAAAAAGATTATAAACTTAAAAAAACCCCAACTTATTAAACTTACTAATTTACCAGGTTCTACAAATGCCCTCAAAGAGCAAGTTGGCTTGAGTTCCACTTATCTCTGTAGGTTCCTGCCTTCCCTTAGTTCTTAATTTTTTTAGTCTAGCATTTTTGGTGGGAGGTTATATACCTATTCCAGTAGTCTATCATAGTAGAAGTCTATATCTTAAGGTATATATTTCCATCCTTATGATTCTATTATTTTTTAAAAAGAAGAACTCGTGATATTATTTACAATGAAAAAAATCATATAGCTCAATTAGTCTGGGATGTATACAATTGAAACCATTCTTTTTTTTTAAACAAGTAACGTTGTTAGTATCTAGACACTGAATTATACCTTCATGGTATCAATCAAAGTTATGATCAGAATTTTATGTAACTGCTTAATCACTTCTTTAACAAGTGTACTGCTACAGGTAACATTAAACATGTCTCTAGCAATGATCTTTACCGGGTTCTCTTGCCTTGATTGAAATATTATTAATACTTCTTATATCCATTAACATAAAATAACTTTTTGTTGAGCAAAAATAGTGTGAAAACATTAAGAAGAATGTGTGCTCTGGAAATGTTTAAACAGATATGAAATGGTTAAATAAAATCACAGTCTTGTGCAACATCCATAGCTTACAGTATTTGGCAACTATGAAACCACAGTTACTAATGGAATTAAGACTTTTTTAAAAATTGCAAATGTACTTATTTGTATATGAAAGAGATATTCAGCTATTAATTCAGTATTTAGTAAACACTGATATGTAATTTTTACTTGAAATGGCCTAAGGTTTATAATACCAACTAGTTCATAGAGCTTTTTTTAAAAAAAGACTTTTTTTTAGATCAGTTTTAAGTTCACAGCAAAATTGGGAGGAAGGTACAGAGATTTTTCATATACCTCCTGTCCCACACATCATCACCCAAAGTCCATAGTTGAGGGTTCACTCTCGGTGGTGGACATTCTTTGGGTTTGGACAAATGTATAATGACATGTTTCCACCATTATAGTATCATACGAAGTATTTTCACTGCCCTAAAAATCCTCTGTGCTCTGCACATTTATCCCTCCCTTCCTTCTAAACCCTGGCAACCACTGATTTTTTTTTTGCTGTCGTCACAGTTTTGCCTTTTATGGAATGTTATATAGTTAGAATCACACAGTATGTAGCCCTTTCAGATTAGCTTTTTTCACTTAGTAATATGCATACTTAGTAATATGCATTTAACATCCCTCCATGTGTTTTCATGGCTTGACAGCTTATTTTTTTTTAATCCTCAATAGTATTCCATCATCTGGATGTATCATAGTTTATCACTTCACCTACTGAAGGACATCTCTGTCTTTGCTAGCTAAAAAGTAATCTCACAGAAGTTTGTTTTATAAACTCTTGTTGCCATTTTCTAGTTAGTGAATCTCTGACAATCCAGCTCCCATGCTATGTTAACCAATCCCCAATAGTAATTAAGCACACCTTTTCTAGGATGCATCTTTTTCTCCCATAATTTCTTATACATGCTAATAATTAGGAAACTAAAATTTTTAACCAAATAACAGCGTAGCAGACAAAATCACTGTAGTCAGCTTTCTTTTTCCGTGTCTTCCCATGATCAAAGATCAAAGGAAGGCAGGAGAAAAAAGTCTACACAGATTCTTATCAACAGAGATCCCTATGCAGCTCATATACCTCTCTGTTTCTGCTATACCTATTTGTCTTATTAATCTTGGTATCACTTACTGTGCCTTTCTAATATTTTACATTCATAAAAATCATCTGACTAGTAGGAAATAATAGTAGACTTGGTATAATTATTAGTACTATGTATATAAATTAACATTTGTTTCTAAGGCCTTCATATTTCATGCTTTTGACATAAGGTGAAAAGGTGTTCTACCAACCTGAAGAGAGAAGCAGTAAGGTTTTCATACAGAGATACTCTTCATAAGATACCTGAAGCCTGTGTAACTCAGAGGAAACATACAGCATGTGTTTACATTGGTCGTACATGCAGGGTAGAGTCATTCTCTGCCTGTGAAAGATAAATAGCAGGGTATTAGTTAGAAATACTGCTACTTCCCCCAAAAAAGCACATTTTTGTTTTGTTTTGCAAAACTATGAACTCATAAAGAAAAACAACTACTGCAATAATATTATTGCTAATTCCCTATAAAATCAGAATTTTGGAGAACTTTCCTTAAACTTCTTCCTGCATCTTGGCTGTTTAAAGAGACTAATGAACAATCTAATGTAACAGTGGAGATGTTATTTTCTATCATGCATGCCATGTATTATTTTATTATTTAATTAAAGTATTAGAATTCTTATAGAACTTATTACTAGTTGCTCATTTAAATCAAGGTTTATCATTTGAATATGGTCAATTAGACAACAGTTTTATGTCCTACACACTTGATTTTTAAAGGTAAATTTTTTCACAACATTCCATCCTAAAGACAAAAATGTGTGACACTGTTCACAGTTATGCAGAGGGCGAGACCTAGAACTTGATTCTAGACTTCTGATGCTCAAAATCTGCCTCTGACAGGCATATGCCCTAATATTCTTTAAACTAAAGGTACTAAACCAATTCTTGCTTATGATTCTCAAGTCATTACATACCTATGATTTTCAAATAGGTCTCTAAATTAGTTTCCTGACTTGTGAAATGACACTAAGAGCCTGAAACTGGGCCCAGTTCACAGCTTTAAAATGCTTCAAGATTTTTTTTAAGTTTCTGACAGAAAGTCATCTTGGACTTAACAACAGAAAGGTTATTATTTTTCTGTACTGAATATGTGGTTTATTCCTTTATATAAAATAAATTAGACATGAATTATATGCTGCCAAAGTGATCAGAGGCTCTTCAAATTTAAAATCTGCTCTTACCGAAGAGGCACCTCCCCAGTCCTTAATAGTAGGTAAAGCACTCCTTTTTTGGGAGGCACCTTTTTTTCGTTTAGTTACTTGTACATGGTTATACTCATATAACTGAAAATTTCAACAAAGTTATAGTGTAGTAGAATAAGTAAAAACTCATTCTTGTTGGCTGTAAAAACAACAAAATTTTTTTTTCCACAACGTTCTGACCTAAGGGCAACCATGAGAGACTGTTTTACAGCTCTATAGAGGGTCAGAACTTGAATGCATACTTTCTGATATGCAATATCTGCCTGTCACAGACACCAGAGCAGTATGGAAACACAGTGGGCTAAGAAAAAAGGGTGGAGGGCTGGGTGCGGTGGCTTACACCTGTAATCCCAGCACTCTGGGAGGCCAAAGTGGGTGGATCACTTGAGGTCAGGAGTTCAAGACCAGCCTGGCCAATATGGCAAAACACCATCTCTACTAAAAATACAAAAAATTAGCCAAGTGTGGTGGAGTGCACCTGTAATCCCAGCTATTCAGGAGGCTGAGGCAGGGAATCACTTGAACCTGGGAGGCAGAGGTTGCCATGAGCCAAGATCACACCACTACACTTGAGCCTGGGTGACAGAGTAAGACTCGTCTCAAAAAAAAGAAAAGAAAAAGGTGGAGGACTGCCCATCTTGTATGCAGCAGCATGAGAACACAAGAATAGGAAGTACATATATCCCTTAATGAAAATGAAACTAATGTAAATCTGTTGAGGAAAAAAAATTATAAATCCCACTTTATGTAAGGAATGTATGTGGCATGATTAGATTTTGCTGTGACTGCTTAAAGCTAAATCTGAATGCCCTAATAATAAGAACCCTAAATTAGGTTAGTTTTATAAACCAGAAGGATAAGTTGGTGTTTCATACAAATCTGTTTATGCTTTTAATTCCACTTAAATGCCTTCAAATTACATATTAAAAAGTGACTAAAAAACAAATACTGCCAACATGGTATTTTTTAAACAGCATGGTAGGATTCTGATGAGTAATAACGTCTTCAGTTTCCCCAGAAACTAAATATATTTACCAGTTAATTTAAAATTGGATCCAACTACCTAATCTTGTTACATTGTGATGCAGTACTCTTTCTGAACATTCAACAGTCCTCTTTTTGGCAATAACAGTCAAGGTGACTTCTGTTTTCTATACAAACAGAAATCTTCATTTTTTATTCTTCTTAGACCAGGGGTATGTGTGTGAGAACTCCTTGTTTACAATGTACTAACAGCAATAAGCTAGGGGTACGAAAAGTAGTAACACAAGGTAGAAAGTGAGAATAACTAGGATGTGACTTCTCTGCTGTGTATCTGGTGATGTGAACATCAAGAGTCTAAGAGTATGCTAGAAAGAATGGATAGGAATGAAGAGTGTGTGAAGGAAAACAATGGGAGAGGAAGTGAGGTCAGATTCTGGGAAGCCTGAAATCATGCAGAATATGTACTGGAGGGTCAGTGGGAAGATACTGAAGACAATCTGTGTACTGGGGAGATATGTGATGCAGTCAGACTGTGCTTGAGGAAGCAAACATTAGCCAACATGATGAACGTTACAGTGGAGGGAAAAAACGAGTGAGGAAACAACTACAATGAGGTAAGGGGAAATAGACACCTGAAGTATTTCACAGACACAGTAATAAGCCTAGAGGATAAGAGAATAGCTGATTTATAAAATCTTAAAGGCTTGGTCTTCTCTCAGTTAAACAAAACAAATTTGTTCCCGTATTCTTAAACCATAGACACTGGGTGAGCCTTGCCATGCAAAGAGATACCTCTTGTGTCTGGGTCCATATGTCCCACCCCATCAGCCTAGATATCCTCATCTACAATTGTCCCCACTGAATCCACATGAGTTTTATCATGCTCCTTTTTCTTTCTGGAATAGGGTTATGTAAATAATATCCCAGTAAGATTTCTTGTTGCTTGTGACAGACTTTACTAACCTCAGATATGCTGTTAAATATCCTCAAACATGTCCTGGGACAGTAATAATGCCACATGTACATTTGCACATGTACATTACACTTGTCCTGCCCCAAGCACTCATAACTCTATTTCCAGTTTGCCTAGATCCTAGATACCTAGTAGGATTGTTTCAGTCCTGAATTATCACAATAGCAGTCAATCAGGAAAACATCAGCTGGTTAAAGATACCCTATGAATACAGGGAAAATGACTCACATACAACTTACTCATTAATAATCAGATCAGGAGCAAAACACAGCAGGTTTGCACTTGATTGTCTATATGATCTCCACCCCAGAGCAAATGCCATAAGAAACATCCAGGAGTACTGCAGTAGGGTCATTTGGTCATCCAGGTGTAAGTTCCTGAAACCTGAATTAAGAGAAATAAAGGTATGAGGCAACACTCTTAAGAAGATCATCTCTGTGGGAATTGCCAAAGAGCAATGAGATCAATTAGCCCTGTCAAAACAAGGGGACCCCTAACAGAAAAAGGAAATTAAATACTAGGTAGACACAGTTTTCTTCTGTTATCTGACACTTTAAGACTCACAAACCCTCTGCTTTTTTTTTATTTATTGAGACAAAGTCTTGCTCTGTCGCCCAGGCTGCAGTGCAATGGTGCCATCTCAGCTCACTGCAACCTCTGCCTCCCGGGTTCAAGCGATTCTCAGTGCCAGCCTCCAAAGTAGCTGGGAATACAGGTTCATACCACCATGCCCGGCTAATTTTTGTATTTTTAGTAGAGATGGGGTTTTGCTATGCTGGCCAGGGTGGTCTCGAACTCCTGACCTCAAGTGATCCACCCACCTGGGCTTCCCAAAGTGCTGGGATTACAGGCGTGAGCCATCGCACCCAGCCCCCTCTGTGCTTTTTAATAGCTTTTAATGTAAAAAAAAAAAAAAAGTAGCCAGTTTTGTCACCTTTGTCTGCTTAAGTAAACATGAACTAAATAGTAAAATAGCCAAAATTCTTGACTTGGCGGTTACCAGTGACCGGGAAAGACAGTGGTGACGGGGATGAAGCGGGATTGGTTGACGGGTGCAAAAATACAGTTAGAAGAAATAAGTTTTAGTGTTCAGTAGCACAACAGGATGACTATAGTTAACAATAATTTACTTTATATTTCAAAATAGCTGAAAGAGAAGATTTGGAATGTTCCCCAAACAAATGTTTGAGGTGTTGGCTATCCCAGTTACTCTGATTTGATCCTTACACGTTGTATGCTTTTATTAAATTATTACATGTACCCCCTAAATATAAATATGTACAGTAAATATGTACAACTATTATGTATCAATTTTAAAAAACAGAAAAGAATCTTGGCTTGCGGTATTAATCAATGAGTTAAGTAAAACATTTGCCCTGCTAGTCACACCTCTTTCCCCCTTAATAAAACAAGGATGACAGGAGGTCAGATTCCTTTCTTGCTCTCTCCCTAACTATCTGCGTGAACACAGGCTTGTCAATTCCCTCTGTCTTTAAAGTCAGAGCTGACACTAACATTGACCTCTGCTGTTCCACACCAAATTCCAATAGGGTAACTTTTATTTAAAATTATCTTTAAAATTACATTCAATGTGTAGCATTTCATTTAGTGAAGGGTTAAAATCATTCTACTTTAGTACAAATTTTGACAATCAACATACTTGATGTTTACCAATCTTAAAAACAACCTGATTTTTAAAAGTGGCACAATGAAGGAAAACAAATGGAATTAACTAAAAACGTTTTATTTCCCCAAACTTCAGTGTAAAAGGAGTTTTGAGTGAGTCTTGTAACTCGAGTTCTGATATTACATCATCCTATGTGAAATTACCATCCTGTGCATAATGATTTGAAAAGCAGGGAGTAATGTAAATGTTTTATTATAAACTCCCTATCACCTGTATTCACCTGACTCTCCCCTTCATAGTCCCCAGAACTGAGTAAGAGAAACAAGATAAGCCATGGGCTCACGATGATATAAAAGCCAAAGTGTTTTTGCTGAAGAAACACAAAGGTTTATATAGTTGCTCTTTCATCTTTTGCATCTTACCTGGTATCGCCTTTGCCCATTTCACTGCTGCAATCACTTGCCGCCCTCCTAACATGTTGAGCGTGGTCATGATCCTCCAAGTTGAGTCTGGAACAGAGCTATCATATCCTGCATATAACACTTCAGGTTCAATAACCTCCAACAGTGACACCAGGGTAGGGGTGAGTTGTGGTAACGTTGCAGGAACTATTGTTTTGTTAGCAGGATTTTCAGGGGTTTCTTGTGAGACTCCTGTAGTGGCCTGCTGAATTCCTTTTATTTTTTTCTTTGTTTTTCGAGCTGTGGGTATTTTAAAAAATACATAGAAATGAACTGTAATGGGAAGGTCTGTGCTACATAGTTTATTCAAGAAGTATTTTTACTTTCTAAAACTATTAAGATGGGAGAAATATTTTATTTAGCAATTATGATAAAGTGACATGGAAAAGGAGAAAAAACATTTTTTTTTTCTGAAAGCAAAAGATCCAGAGGAACCTATTCCCAATTAATTTTGCCTTACAAATAGGCCAGAAACTTCATTATAGTTATTCCTTATACAAAGTATTATAACGGTATGTTAAAACAATCTGAGTAAATAACTTTTGTAAATTCTTCTATAAATTTTTTTTTGTCTCACTTTCACTCTAAATGCAACAATTTCATTGGTTATATAAGGCAAATTACTCTTTACTATAAACTGAAAAAAAATCTAAGCTTGGAATAACGGATTACAAACTGTGGTTTAAGATAATCTAAATCATGGTAGTATATATAATGAAAAGAATTACACTATTTTCACTTGTTCAAAGCCACTTATAAAGATAGGAAGATGACAGCAGATTACATGCTAAAAATAGTATTAGTTCTACCAGTAGAAAAATTCACTTTTCACTTTTACATAGGTACTAACATAAATACTGCTTGGGACTAAAAACATTTGGGAAGATGAAATGAAAAACTTTACATTACTTCACATAAATTATAAGCGGGAAATTTCCCTTTTATAAGGAAGATTTATATTGATTACTCTACAAACCTAAAGCAGCCATTCTCATATTATATATAAATTATCTTTTGCCTTGACTTGGTATGGAACCATCTAATCAAACTACAACATGGATGCTGTAGACTTTTTGGTAGACTTATTCATACTCCTGAAGTTATTTTAGTGACTAAATAAGAATTACATTGTTCCCTCAGAGGGAAAGTACTCAGAATTCCAAGGAAAGGCAAAAAATGTAATTTATATCAGGAAGAAATGTACCTGTCTAAATTATTAGGGGTGCAAACCATTTTGCAAAGGGAAGAGTAAATGTAAATCACCTTTAAAAATCATTTTTAGATCCTCTGTCCTTAAAATGACACATCACATAGTCTGTGGAGGACAGATATGGTGGTGGGAACGATATCTCAATGTACAATGTTAGAATAAAATGGTTCCATTCTTATTGTGTTCTATATTAAATGGGGTACTGAGAAATTCAAAAATTTTTAGTTCAAAACAGAAACAGAATCATGATAGAACTATTCTAATTAGTTTACCATGCTCTCTTGGAGGCACAGTATGATATAGGACTAAAAAGCAGAAACCTGAAATCAGCATATTTGGATTTAAGTCCTGGTTCTGCCATGTTGTAGCTGGGTATCTGTGCAAGCTACTGCCTGACTCTTCATTTCCCCTTCTGTAAAATGAGGATAATATTAGTCCCTACCTTATAGGGTTGTTGTGAGAATTAAATATGTAAAATGCTTAGAATAGTTCCTGGCATATATTATAGTAAGTACCATATAACAACTATCATTACCTCAACTTGCAGGAGAACATGTTTTTAGAATATTTTAAATTTGGATATCGCAACTTAATAGAGGAGTGATAAAATTTTAAAAAGGAAGGACACCAATACATAAACTCTTTAAACAACCAGAAGTATCCCAGTGAAATCTTGATCCAAAATCATAAAATGTACTTTGTTGACAATGTAAAAGAGAACACACATGTGCCAAATCAATACACTGAAACAGTACTTTGACAGCCTCAATTAGCCGTAACTGTAAATGGTTTAGAATGCATATTTCTTTACTCCACATTAGCACAAGGAAGAAAGAGTAAAAAGCTGGAGGATTAAAAAAAAACATTTTCTATGACTCAGTTTGTAATTAATTTCTGACTACTTATATATAGTTCTAAATGAGAAAACTGATGTTTTTCAATACAGCTCAGAAAGTACAAGTGAACCCAATTGTGCTGTACTGACTAGAGCAAGAAATAATACTAATTAATTTTTCAAAATATCTTCAGGAAGGAGTTAACTGAACTGAATCATTTAGTTAAACAATCACTATTTTAAAGCAACTTAGTTAATACAACTTTACTCTATATAAATTCCTGACCCATTGGAGCATATAGTTGATTAGCAGTCAATATAGGAGCTCCACAGAAGTGCTCATGAGTCTGTGGTAACACTACTTCTTTCTTAATAAAAGTAGAGAAATCTTAATTAGCTTAAAACCTAGTTTATAAAAGTTGGTTACTTGAAAGGATAAACAAGATTGATAGACCACTAGCAAGATTAACAAAGGAAAAAAAGAGTGAAGACCCAAATAAGCACAATAAAAAATGTAAAAGATGACATTACAAGAGATTCCACAGAAATGAAAATGATCTTCACACTATTACAAGCACCTCTATGCACACAAAATAGACGATCTAGAGGAAATGGATAAATTGGAACAAAGGCTTTAAAAAATCTTAGGGTTTATGCGTGTATGTGGGGGCGGGGGGGGAGGGTAGAGTTTACTATGAAAGTATCATTTTTGTTTTCAGCTGATCCCCGTATATATAAAGCCATTATTTGGAGTAATAAGTATGTATGTGGAAATGGAAACACACAACCTGCCTAGATTGAACCAGGAAGAAACTGAAATTCTGAACAGACCAATAACGATTTCTGAAATTGAATCAATAATAAAAAACCCACCAACTAAAAAAAGCCCTTGACCAGATGGATTCACAGCCAAATTCTACCAGATGTACAAAGAAGAGCTGGTACTAATCCTACTAAAACTATTCTAAAAAAGCAATCTAGAAAGAGGGCCTCATCCCTAGCTTATTCTACAAGGGAAACATCATTGTAATACCAAAACCTGGTAGAGACACAACAACAACAACAAAACTACAGGCCAATATCCCTGATGAACACAGATACAAAAATCTTCAACAAAACACTAGCAAACTGAATCCAGCTGCACATCAAAAAGTTAATTCACCACAATCAAGTAGGCTTTATTTCTGGGATGCAAGACTTGTTCAACATACGCAAATCAATAAATGTGATTCACCACATAACAAAAAAAATACGATCATCTCAATAGATGCAGAAAAAGTTGTGATAAAATCCAACATCTCTTCATGATAAAAACCTTCACCAAACTAGGTATTGAAGGAACATACCTCAAAGTAATAAAGAGCCCTGTATGACAAACCTACAACCAACATCATACCAAATGGGCAAAAGTTGGAAGCATTCCCCTTAATGCAGTAAGACAAGGATGCCCAATGTCACCATTCCAATTTAACATAGTACTAGAAATCCTAGTCAGAACAATCAGGTAAGAGAAAGAAATAAAAGGCCTCCAAATAGGAAAAGAAATAATCAAACGATCTCTTTTCACTTATGATTCTATACCTAGAAAACCCTGAAGACTCTGTCAAAAGGCTCCTGGAGCTGATAAACAACTTTGGTAAAGGTTCAGGATTTAAATCAATGTACAAAAATCAATAGCATTTCTATACACCAGTAATGTTCAAGCTGAGAGCCAAATCAAGAATGCAATCCCATTTATAACGGTCACAAAAAGAGTAAAATACCTAGGAATGCATCTAAGTTAGTTTAAAATTTTTACAAGGAGAACTAGAAAACACTGCTGAAAGAAATCAAAGATGACACAAATGGAATAACATCCCATGCTCATGGACTGGTAGAATCAGTATAGTTAAAATAGTCATACTACCCAAAGCAATTTATAGATTCAACACTATTCCTATGAAACTACAATGTCATTTTTCACAGAATTAGCAAAAAGCATTCTAAAATTCCTATGGAACCAAAAAATGCCCCAAATAGCCAAAGCAATCCTAAGCAAAAAGAACAAAGTTGGCAACATCACATTACCCCAAATCAAACTATACTACAGGCTACAGTAACCGAAACAGCATGGTACTGGTAAAAAAACCCCAAACACAATGGTACAGAATAGAGTCCAGAAATAAAGACACACACCTACAGCCATCTAATCTACACAAAGTTGATAAAAATAAGCCATAGGGAAAAGACTCCCTATTCCATTAATGGTGCTGGGATAACTGGCTATCCATATGCAGAAGAATGAAACTGGACCCCTACCTACTGCCATACAAAAATTAATAAGGTGGATTAAAGATGTAAATGTAAGACCTCAAACTATGAAAATCCTAGAAGAAAACCTAGGAAATAACCTTCTCGACATTGGCCTTGGGAAAGAATTTACGACTAATCCCCAAAAGCAACTGCAACAAAAACAAACATTGACAATGGGACCTAACTAAACTAAAGAGTTTCTGCAAATCTAGAGAAACTATCACAATCTACAGAATGGGAAAAAATATTTGCAAACTATGCATCTGACAAAGCCCTAATATCCAGAGTTTAAATGGAACTTAAATTAACAAGCAAAAACAACCCCATTAAAAATGGGCAAAGGACATGAACAGACACTTCTCAGAAAAAGACATACGTGTGGCCAACAAACATATGAAAAAATGCTGACTGTTAATCATCAGAGAAATGCAAGTCAAAACCACAGTGACACCACTGTGGAAAGAAGTTTGGAGATTTTTCAAAGAATTTAAGAGTTTAACTACCATTCAAACTAGCAATCCTATTGCTGGGCATATACCCAAAGAAAAATAAATCATTCTATCAAAAAGACACATATACCCATATGTTCACTGCAGCATGGTTTGCAATAGCAAAGACATGGAACCAACCCAGGTGCCCATCAACAGTGGACTGGATAAAGAAAATGTGGTATTTATATGCCATGGAATACTATGTAGCCACAAAAAGAATGAAATCACGTCCTTTGCAGCAACATGGATGTAGCAGGCGGCCAGTATCCTACATGAACTAATGCAGAAAACCAAATACCGTGTTCTCATTTATAAGTGGAAGCTAAACATTGAGTACATGTAGACATAAAGATGGGAACAGACACTGGGAAATACAAGAGGGGGGAGGCACAGGTTAAAAAGCACCTGTTAGGTACTGTGCTTACTTCCTGAATGAAAGTTGCAATCATACTCCAAACACCAGCATCACACAATGTATCTTAGTAACAAACTTGTACATGTACCCTTAGAATCTAAAATAAAAGTTGAAAATAAGAGAGAAACAACTAGATTGGGTTTTTGAACTTAAAAAAAAATTAGTTTCAATAATATTTGGTAATAAATCTGATAATGCCATAAGACTGTTAAGTTTCATTTGACTGTTTATACTAAAAATAAAGCCATACTTTGGACTGATTACAATATATCTTAAAATGAAGTGAATAAAAACATTTAGTTTCAAGAGAAAAACAAGCAAGTAAAAAAAAAATTTAGGATCACCATTAAAAATCTTATCTGTTCTTAAATGCTAGGCACTTTAAGCAGTGAAGGCCACTCCCTTAAAATAAATCTTGAGAGTTACTTGGTATGGGGCAAGAGTATAAAAATACACCACTTGCAGTCCTAAGTTACATTTATGGAGAGACTTGGGCAAAGTTATTCTGGAGCTATCATCGAAACTGCTTGGCTTAGGGGAAGCACTCTGATGAACAAGAGAATATTTCTGAAGGTTGTAAAAAAAAAAAAGTGTGAAACACATGGCTCATCTGTATTGTAAGTGTTAGGGTCTGCCAAAGATTCCTGGCATACGTACATACCAGGCCAAATAAAGATTTTATGTATACTGGGGTTAGTTCAATACAAAAATGATACTTTTACAGTAAAACCACACACACAAACCCTAAGAACTTTTTTAAGCCTTTCTTTCAATTCATCTACAAGTAGAATGGGATCAACTAATGATATATGCCACACAGTACATATCATAGTAGGAAATAACAAATTAGAATTTTCTTCCACTATGTAGTATAAAAATGGATATAAAGTAAATCATGGCCCTATTCAAAGGTGTTTTTAATAATGAGGGTCCAAAAAGTAGAAGAACGTGTATCAAAGACTAACATGTAGTAGTTTTTAACAAATGCCAATTTCTACACTAACTGGATACGTTATACTGACTATAAAAGCATATAATTGGTTATTTTTAATACAATATTTTGAGAAACTGCAGCCTAAATTGTATGCTTAAAAGTTTTTTCTTTTTTTTTTTTTTTTGAGACGGAGTCTCGCTCTGTCGCCCAGGCTGGAGTGCAGTGGCGCAATCTTGGCTCACTGCAAGCTCCACCTCCCGGGCTGATGTCATTCTCCTGCCTCAGCTTCCCGAGTAGCTGGGACTACAGGCGCCCGCCACCACGCCCGGTTAATTTTTTGTATTTTTAGTAGAGACGGGGTTTCACCGTGTTAGCCAGGATGGTCTCGATCTCCTGACCTCGTGATCCGCCTGCCTCGGCCTCCCAAAGTGCTGGGATTACAGGCGTGAGCCACCGTGCCCAACCGTATGCTTAAATTTTATTCATGTAAGAAAAATTTCTGATGTCCAACAAAAGATTCAACTGGGAATGGCAGTGATGGTATAATTAATAGAAAAATCAGATGTCAGTCACTGCCTGGGGTCATCTTCTAGTGCAGTAAGGCCAAAGGGCACTGCAATTGCTATTAAACTGTAAGAGGGAGGAAAAAACGGACAAATTTTGTAGCCTAGTCCATCAAAATCATTACTTTGTAGTTGATATATCTTTTTTCTTTTGATGAAAGAAGTCCCTCATAGTTTGGATACAGAGAAATTGCCCAGAAAAACATTATATACTTAAAGCTCCAAAGATCTTAAACTTTGTATGTATTCAGAAAAGCACCTAAAAATGTTACTGGGTAAGCAACCACAATATATTAGAGATACAACAGAATTTTATTTGGGTTTGTCCTTTGAGCTTCATTCAAAACCTATTTCAAAATATAAAACAGGTAAAATGAAAAAATGAAGATTAGAGATAATTGGGACCGGAGAAAATAAACCAAAGGGCACTAAAAACTCAAGTGTCTTAATACATATTTAAATGGTCAAAGTATATTACATACATAGGAGATTAGAGAGCAGCAAGATGAAACTGGGTAAAATCTGGGCAGAGATCTGGTATCTAAGAAAGTGGGGAATACTGTTTTTATAACAAAAATAAACTACCCTTGTGGAACTGAAAGCAAACTTCTGTGTGCATTTTTTAGTTAATCTCTGCAGTTTTTATAACATTTACAAGAAAGTGGGCAGCTATCATTTTATGTAAATCAATGTTTAACATGCTGACACTCTGCAGTTAAGTTTAAATAGCCTGGTCAAACGTAGATAGAGTTGTGTATGTGGTTTGGGGAATTACACTCTTCATAGTCATACCCATAAACCTATTTTCTATTTAACAAGATGTATACACACAGTGTGTGCTAGATAGCACCAACAATTAGTCTCTCCTATCAAAAGAACCACATAGGTCAGTTGCAGTGGCTCACACCCGTAATCCCAGCACTTTGGGAGGCCACGTTGGGAGGATCACTTAAGGCCAGGAGTTAGACACCAGCCTGGGAAACATAGCAAGACCCCTTTGTCTCTACAAAAAATTAAAACAAAAATTAAAAAAAAATCAGCTGGGCATGGTAGTGTACATCTGTAGCCCTATCGGGTGGGAAGATGGCTTGAGTCTAGGAGTTCAAGGCCACAGTGAGCCATGTTCATGCCACTGCACTCCAGCCTGGGTGACAAGAGTTAGACTCTGTCTCTAAAATAATAATCATCATCATAATCATAAAAGGAACCACACGGTTTCCATTCTCTCTCAGTACTGCCATCTCTTATCTGGAGGACTGCCATATTCATTTAATTGGTCTCTCCATGTAAGATTAGTCTTTGTAAAATACAAATCTGATCATGTCTCTGCCCTTATTTTTCATCTATCTAATTCCTACTCAGCTTATAGATTTCAAATTCAATGTTACTTCTTCCTTGACTTCCAAGACAGAATTAGGTGACCTTCCTCTTGTTCCTGCGGCCCTATGCCCTCTATGGTGTGCCATGCTATTCTGTGACTGACTCTGCAACCTAACTACCAGATAAACTACTTGAATACAGGCACTATTTTATTCATTTTATACCTAGTGACTGCCTTGTTGGTGCATATTTGCTGAATAAAAGTGCTAATTTCACAATAAATACTAAGCATATGTGTTATTAGATCACCACTACCTTCACAGAACTTGCAATTTCAACCACAGCAGAATTCCAAACTTTTTTCACAGGAAAATTTTTTAATGCTGAGATCAGTGTTAATTATACAACTTGTTATATAAACAGGGATATGAAACTCTAACTTATAACTAGTTTCAGGTTTCTCTTTTTTTTTTTTTTTTCAAGACGGAGTCTTGCTCTGTCGCCAAACTGGAGTGCAGTGGTGTGATCTCGGCTCACTGCAACCTCTGCCTCCCGGGTTCAAGCGATTCTCCTGCCTCAGCCTCCTGAGTAGCTGGGACTACAGGTGACACCACCACGCTCAGCTAATTTTTGTGTTTTTAGTAGAGACAGGGTTTCACCATGTTAGCCAGGATGATCTCGATCTCTTGACCTCGTGATCCGCCTGCCTCGGTCTCCCAAAGTGCTGGGATTACAGGCATGAGCCACTGCGCCCGGCCCAGGTTTCTTCTTTGCTTGAAAACCAAAACAAAACCCATCTAGTTCTTCCTTGAGGTTTTTTTTTTTTTTCCCCACCCCTCCCTTGAAGATCTGTCATAAAACACAGATCTCCAAGTAAAAGGTGTGCTTTTAAAAGGCAAACAGAAAAACGGACATGTAAATATGTATGATACAGAAACATTTCCAACCCTAGGGAATAGTTCTGAGGCTGAAAAAAGGAGTAAGAATAATAAAGTTGCTGCATGTTGTGTAAGTTTCATTATTACATAATTTCCTTTCTTTGTATATAGTCTGGCTGTACTGAATTCAGTGTGTGTAAGAAGAACTGGTGGATAAACAAACAATGACATATTCATGAAAAAAATTTCCCATTTTTATTGGGCAGTAACATTATGCTAGTCAAGCATACATATACTGAACTGACTACACTGTTACATCTGCTTACTCATATCTTCAAAGTAAAATGATAAATTTTTATAAGCTACAGAGACAAACAATTGCTTTCAGATATTTACATTACCTTCCAGGTTCATTCCAGCCTGAAGACATTTTCGATAGCGGCATGCTGGGCAGTTTTTTCTTCGAATTTTATCGATGATGCAATCATTCCTTCCAGCACATAGGTAATTGTGCTGTCCTATATGGAATAAAAGGCACTATTAAAGTTTCACAGGTCTTCAAATATATTTTATATGCAGAGCCTCTGTCTGTTTTTGTTTCCGGTGGAATATAACCAAGGCACCCACAGGTATTGCCTTGAGGGAATGTTCTTGCCTACATTGCCATTATGAGGTCGAGAGGTCAAAAACAACACAAAGAGTTTCCCTTTTTCTATTCAACAAACTGAAAACAGTGCAATAAAAAACCTTACTGCAGTATTCACATATTAAAAAAAAGTACACAAATCATCAGCGAACCACTTAATAAATTTTTACAAACCAAGAACCTTTATGTAATCAGCTCTCAGATCAAGAAACAAAACAGTACCCCAACAGGCCCCCTTTCTGCCCAATTCCAGCCAGTACCCACCAAGGGTAACTACTTTTTTGATAAACTGTGTTTTACACAGTTTGATAGATTGTGGTTTTTTTATTTTTATTTTTATTTTTTTGAGATGGAGTCTCGCTCTGTCGCCCAGGCTGGGAGTGTAGTAGTATAGTGGCATGATCTCAGCTCACTGCAACCCCTGCCTCCCAGGTTCAAGCAATTCTCCTGCCTCAGACTCCCGAGTAGCTGGGATTACAGGTGCACGCCACCACGCCTGGCTAATTTTTGTATTTTTAGTAGAGACAGGGTTTCACTATGTTGGCCAGGATTGTCTCGGATCTCAGGACCTCGTGATCCACTCGCCTCGGCCTCCCAATGTGCTGGGATTACAGGCATGAGCCACCACACCCGGCCAATAGATTGTGTTTTAAACAAATAACAGTTTGGGGTAGATGGTTAACTGTATCAGGTTCAATTCTTTGTAAACAATAGGCCACAAAATTGACCACTGGACTATAATTCACCTTTGTTCAGAGCTGCTCTCCAATGCCATATATCTGTACCAGCTGTTTCAATTTCGTTTTGTACTCTGTAAGTTTCCTAGCTTCTTTACTTGGACACAAAATGGAAGCACTAACCCAATTCTATCCCCTATAAATCAAAAGTACGATCAACAGATACATCCATTGTTGAAGTGGTTATAATACAAAAAAGTTATACCCTATAAGGAATCTCTAAATCATTGTCCTACAGTTACTGGAAGAAAAAAAAATCACCCACTGCTAAAAATGAAAAATTCCAAAGTTTTGTTTATATCCAACTGAAATGTCAGGATGTGCACATTATGCCAGTATTGATTTCTTTATCCCAGGTATGTCTTGTGCACAGCTAAGACTCTGAGCTATAGGATCAGAGGCACTGTACCTTCGTAAGTTAAAAATAGCCCTTTGTGGTTATTAGCATGAAGTTGGACAAGTCTATCTATGTGTTCCTTATCTATAAAATGAGGAGTTTTAACTAAGTTAGTATTCACTATTTCATAACACATGGCCACGTACAACTAATAGTCATTTCCTGTCAATCCATTCATTCATTCCTTGACTCATTTATTTATTTATTTTTAGACAAGTTCTTGCTACGTTGCCTAGGCTGGAGTACAGTGGTGTGTCATAGCTCATTGCAGCCTGAATCTCCTGCTTTAGCTTCCTGAGTAGCTGAGACTACAGGCGCAATGCCTGGATAATTTTTTTTTTTTTTTCCTGTAGAGACGGGGTCTTGTTATATTGCTCAGGTTGCTCTCAAACTCCAGGCCTCAAGCAATCCTCCCATCTTGGCCTCCCAAATTGCTGGCATAATAGGTGTGAGCCACAGTGCCCAGCCCATTTTCCTGTCAACCCTTCTGATAAGACAATGAGATATCTTATTTTGGAGTTCCTGTGTCTTCTACTACTTGGTAAATTCCCTTTCTAACTAATAGAAAGATGAGTTTTCAAGTCAGCTGAAATTTTGTGACATTGTTTTGTTTACATGGTATTTATTTTTGTGGTTAAAATCTATTTTTGGCAAGTAATTCTGGTTTTCTATTTATGGTAGGTGTGGTAGCCAGCCTCCCAAGATGGCCCCAGTGATCTCTGCCTCCTTGAATGCATGGTCTTATGTAGTCCCTTTCCGTCCTTTACCAGGATTGGTCTGTGTGGCCAATAAAATATGGCAGAAGTGATGGCATGTTACATGTGAAATCAGATAATAAAAGACAATAGTTCTGCTGCATTGATCACATACTCTCTTGGATCATTTGTTATGGGGGATGTAAATTATAACGCTGCTCATGTTACTCCACAGAGACCACAAGGATGCCAGCTTTAGCTAGTGTAGTAGTAGTCCCACCTACTGATTAGAGTCAAAAGTAAAGCCCACCCCTGCCTAGTGTAAAGCTCTGAATAAAGTGCAACAACTTGCTGATAACCATGTTATACTATGCCAATTTTGAGGGATAATCTATAATTCTAGCAGGTATTAAGAATGGAGTGCTAAGTGTAAGATATTTTCAATTCACAATGGGTTTATCTGGAGGCCACCCCATTGTAAGTCGAGGAGCCATACTGAATGCGTATCACTTTCCCACCATCATAAAAGTTGAAAAATCGTTAAGTCAGGGACTGTCCGTATTATTATTATCACTGCATTTATATCGTGGAAATACTTAAGCAGTTAAGAAAGTGAGGACACGAAGACGCTTCTGTCTTTTGCATATGTGTTAAATAACATCCACTTTATTAGGAGCAATGCACAAAGCAGGGCTGGGCTTTACTTTTGACTCTAATCAATAGGTGGGACTACTACACTGGCCAAAGCTGCCATCCCTGTAATCTTTGTGGTGTAATAAGAGTAATTTTATAATTTGCTAATGTATTAAAAAGTAAAACAAAAGAAAATGACTCATCTAACTCTCATGGATATGCAAACACAACATGAGACAAATAATAATAATCCTCATACAGTGAATGAATAATTATGTTTCTTTAAAAAGTTAATATAATCAGAGCTTTAGGCCACACTGCTTTCAAACTGCTTTAAAAGTAACTAAATTATATGACTATTTTTTTCCAAGAGGAGTCACTGGTAGTATTAGGACATTTTAGACTCTCTTCTAATAAGTTTGCTATGGAATTAATTTCTCATTCTTTAGGGAGATAATGCTGTTGCCCTGTCAACAGTCTGAATCCATAACAAAGTAAGATTTGTGTTAATACAACATTTTTATATATATAAATATATAAAAAAAATATATATATATAAATATATATATAATATATATAAATATATATAAATGTATTAACACAAATCTTACTTTATATATATAAATATATATATAGATTTGTGTTAATACTTTTTTATTTTTTATATATATATATATATATATATATATATATATATATATATATAGTGGAATCACTTTCTCTAAAATACCTTTCCCGACCTCCTCAGGCCGAGTTTTTCTCTCCCTCCTCTGTATTATAATCTCTGTACCTTGTCATTGTTAACTCATCTTTCACTTTAGTGGAGTGTGACTTCCCAGAGGGTAAGGATCAGGTCTTATTGGTATTTATACCACTTAGCACAGTGCCCTGGCTTAACAGAAAAAAAAAAATGAATAAGAAATGAAATGAAAATCTTTTTTTTTTTTTTTTCCTCTCACAGTTCTCACTGTGACTCATTTTTGCCAGGCCAGTATAGTTGGTGACTTTGAAACCTATTAGCTTATGGAAGTTAAAGCCCATGTTTCTAATACAATGAACATTGTTATGCCCAAACTTAACATCATCATTTCATATGATAGCACTTTCTTATAGTGTTACCTTATGCTCCCTGACCAAACTCCCAGACATCAACTTATACTTTTCTATTTTATTCTAGATCTTTTTGTGTTGTTTTAAATACTTTCCTGCCCACTAGAGGACCTAGGAGCCACCCTCCTCCCCCCTCTTAACTGATATTTAGCCTTCATGGGCTTTGCATATAATGGAAATTTCAAAATCCACCCTGAGAAATGAAAACCAAGTAGAGGAAAAATAAACTCTTCAAAACACACACTACCTTCCACTGCTCTTTTGAAGAAAACTTTACAGCTTCCACAAGTTAAGACTCCATAATGACATCCTGAAGCTTCATCAGAGCACACCAGGCAGAGTTTGGGAGGTGGTCCTGTTGTTGCTGTTGAGGAGCTGGATGGAGGAGAGCTTACATCTGGTCTCATGCTGGGGCTAAAGAAGGGAAAGAATAGTGTTATGATTTAACTGTCAAAGGAATATCAAAATGCAGTTCTCTTAGCCTCTCACTTCATAGTCAGAATGCTCACACTGAACTCTGGCTTCAAGTGCTAGCAGGCACTAAAATATCCTATCTAAATATATTCAAATCATGTTATATTCTTCTTTAAACAAAACTAAGAATGAGGTCATTTCTTTTGAAGTGTCTCCAAAATAGAATGGTGTGGTTCTGGTTCACTTGGTTTTTTTTTTTTAGATGCTTAGGATTTATTTTTATAATCACCTTTATTAAGATGTCACATACAGTAACATTTACTGTTTTCTAAGTCTATAATTTATGATTTTTGTTAAATGAATATTCATGTAACTACTATCACAATCAGGAAAGAGGATATTTCCATCATCCCAAAAAGATGCCTCCTATGCCTTTAACTGTTTAGGACATAATTTTTTTCCTAATTTTAAGATCTTATACAGGCATCTTTTAAGATTCAATCAAGTGTCGTTACAATTCTACCCATGTTTCCTACTAGAGTAAAAATTTTTTTACAATCTTAAAGTTTTTGTCCCATGTCCCTAATTTCTAATGTCATCTTGGCTGAAACCACAATTTCATATGACTCAGAGAAGACTGATCCAGAAACATTTTCTATAACCTTCCTGTCTGGATTGCAGTAAGATTGGACAAAGCACTAGGCTTTCAAAAGTGAGTTCCATTCTGCCCACTCCACTCTATGACTATTTGGCTTGAAGAAGAAGACAGAAATGTGAATCTGCTTCTCTTACTAGGTCTCTAACATTTTTCATTGTCTCACCACAAAGAGTGCAGGTCTAGTGATTACTAGGTGTTTAAAAGATAATTTGTTGTTTTAAAAATTTTCAATCTCAAAAAAAATTTGCAAGAATTGTACAATGGATATAAACTTTTTACCAATATTCACCAATTCTTAGCATTTTGCCACATTTAATCATAAAGATGTATTTTTATAAACCAATGAAACAGTGATCTTTTTATTACTGGAGGAAAAATTAATTATTGCATTTCATATTACATGATACAATGGTTTTCAATGTTGTATCTTCCTGAGGAATTTTCCTCTTACGTGCTGACTTTAGAACCAAAACTGTATTATGCAGCTAAAATGATTTTGTAGCCTTCTGCTTATAA
The DNA here is from genome assembly GCF_028885655.2 of Pongo abelii. NCBI lineage: Eukaryota > Metazoa > Chordata > Mammalia > Primates > Hominidae > Pongo > Pongo abelii. The sequence goes on from NC_071989.2 coordinate 151,686,813, forward strand.
TTAGAGACTGCCCATTCCATTTTTGGATGTGTTCTTAAGCAAATCTTCAAAAACATGGATGCTGGCAACCTGTTGATTCTGGAATTCTACATATTAAAGTCCATTTTGCTTATCATCTCTACAAGTTCATAAACATCCTAGTACCTCTCTCCAAACTTTTCTTAATTTGCCTTTTCTCTAAAAAAGATGGCACTTAGAAATAAACTTAAATTGAGTGTTCGTTGTCTCTTTGTTATTCTTTATTATCTCTTGCTTTTATTTATTTCAGCCAATAACAGTAGTAAGTCTCAATTACAAATATGTTTAAACTAATTCACAGAGCAAAGTAACTTAAAATTTTTTGCTAGTTATCAATCTGGTTAGAAATTACATTTATCAAGTAATGAAGTTTGTTGCTAATGTTCTGTTTAGGAATAAAAGTTAAAAGGTAATAATACTGGAATGACAATTTCTTTTACAAATGTTACCTTAAGTAATTAAGCCAGTAAATCCAAACGATCCCCCTAAATTCTATCTTCAAATGAAGCTTCCTGAATCTTGCCAACTGCCTGCTTACCTAACAGGCTTAGTCAATAGGACAGCATTCCCACCACCCTAATTCTGGGAAAAGGCCCCAGGGTTTCACATTGTTCTCTGAACACTGTTAAGAAGAATTTGTAGATGCTTCCGTATTACAAGGCACTGATTCCCTGCTAGATTTGGGCGAGTGGACTGACTACACGTTGAAAGCCTGTAACAGAAGAGAATAACCTGAAATGACTCTGCTGTAGGTCTGGCACAGGCCACTCCTGATTAATGGAAACTTGGGACAAATGTAGAGGAGCTGCTTTGGGCCAGAGTTTTCCAGAGAAGTAGGAAGGTCCTGGAACAGTGAATGGTGCAACAATGTGTTGGGGAAGCAAAAACTTCTCTGGCTTCAATTCTGAAGATACTCCTATTCTTGCTCAGCCAGTCTCTGTCACCTGACATCTATTTTTAGGGACCAAACAGTTGTCTGTATATTAGTTTACAGAAAATGAGTGCATTGTTTAAAGTTTAGGACAGTATTCTGTGATGTTTCCCCAATTAATTATATATGCACACATATGCATATATAGTATATATTTATATTTTAAATAATAGTTTGTAGTACTTCGTAGTTTTAGCTCTCAATAACCCTGTGAAAATGACATCATCACCCCTGGATGTGGTCATATAGGCCATGGCAGATGGTTGATCAGAGAGCCTATCTATGGTGAAGCTGACATGTTTTAGATCCCAGCTGTACCACTTCACAGCTTCTGTTACCTTGAGTAGGTATCTACTACTTTGACCCCTGAGTTTCCTCATCAGTAAACTGGGAAGGATATCACCTGTGTGTGTGTTGTGAAAATAAGATAACACATAGAAAATCTACTACAAGTTCCTCCTTCTAGCAGGCACTCAATACATGTTCCTTTTTCTTTTTCAGGAACACTGAAGATTTTATGAGTAAGTATTACATAAATGGAAGGTAGTATTAAGTCTAAATCCTAGGACCGTATTCCCAAATTCTTAGATATTACAATGTATGCAAAACATGTTTAGGCCACTCAACTGTAAGCTACAGATGACAAGGGAAAGTAAAAATGAACAAATGGATTGATAGTACAGTAGCTGAAAATTTGGAACCTTAATCAGGCTTTTGGCATCCCTTCAGGCAGTCGTTCTGGGCTACATCAGATAAGAACTGAGTACATGGAAAGCTGCCAGATGTACCATAGACATCTGTGAAAAAAACCAATTTTTGTCATACAAATAGGAGGACTAAGATAGCTTATAATGAACACCATTGGAACAAATGGATGAATGCTAAATGGTATTCAGTTGCAAGTTTGATATTGTTAAAAGGGCTAGGGTACAACAAAATGGTTAGAACTCAAGAGAAAACCATATGGAATTGACATCTTTTAATAAGGATACATGGCAGAAGGAACCAAAAGTATACCATAGTAAGAGTGCATATTTCACCCCCTTTGAATGGGAAAGCTAAAATATCCTGGTCTTAAGGGCATCATTATCTGTAATAGTTATTGATTGCTCAATGTGTGTTCACAGCTGTGCCAAACATTCTGAGAATGTTAAGAAGTTCCATTATGAACTATTGCTAGGGTGCTTGCTTTTAAGTGAGGAACCCTTGGAACAGAATGCCTTGTTCCAGGTGAATACCTGAATGCTGGTGGTTCCCAATCAGAATGGCAAATGTAGTAGAAACCGAATAATTCCTGAGGCTGAGTTTATGTTAGAGTTCAGAGAGAGAAAACCATGCATAAAGCTAGATATGTCTACTTAATTTTGTTGCAAGCAAAGCAATTGCTACAAGGAGGATTATGGGTGAAAGTCATGGATGGATTATGAGTTAATCACACACCTTGAGAAGCATGTAAAATGTGCAGGTAAATTACACCCATTCATTCAGGCAGACGTTTCCTGGCACCTGAATGAAAGGCAAGCACTGTGAGGATCCAGTATGATGCTACAAATGATAACGAACCTTGAAACTCTGGTCTAGGATGGAGTACCAGAATATTCTGTAGCCACCTCTTGTGTCTCAGTACTATTACGAAGAGAATCAGCTTTACATACAGACAAATCTGGGTTCAAATCCTAGTTCCAGTGCTCTAATAGCTGTGACAGTGGCTAGCTGACTTAACTTCTTTGAGTCTATTCCCTTATTAGTGCCATTTTAGGGGGTTTGTGTGGATTATATATATTAGAGTTATATAAAGCATTGTTACATACTTGGTGATCATCACACAATAGGTCTCTATCCTACCCCCAAGGATTATCTTCTTCCTTCCTGGAGGATCTTAGGGAAAGAGAAGTGCTACGGTCTTCCCTGTGAGCCTGTAGAAGGTCAATGGTCCTCCAGAAACTTAAGTTCAGGTAATTATAGATTTCCTTTTCTGATACTACACCAAAATTTGACAGTTTAGTTTTTTATAGGTTTTAGTATTGCAATGTGGAATCCAAAACTGTTATCAATGAACTTTTGATTGTTACACTGAAATCTGTCAGTCTATCTTGCACTTTGAATGTATCTTTTACCCATGCATGATTTTGTATTATCATGCATTAGTCACCTGCAAAATACTGGTTCACTGAGTTATGCAGATCTTTCAAATGTTGACATAGTTCATTATATAATATAAAAGAGTCACATTTGTCAAGCTCACAGTGGCAGATACAAGTCTTCAAAAATTCTGATTTTTGCTTGAAACCTATATTTTATCAATTGGCAACAAATACTTTAAGTTGTTTTCCTTAAAGTGCTAAGTTTACTTCAGTCATTTTTGGGAAAACATTGCCAAATACCCAAGGCTGAAAACCAGAGTTTATCTCTCATGGTATTCCATAAAAAAAGTAGGTTAACTCACAGTTTAATCTTATACACACTTTTCTTTGAGACAACTATCAAATGCTGTATGCGATATAAGTGGATTATGCACCTTCTCATTTTGTCACACTGACATGAGAAAGACCACATGCATTTAAGGGTTGAAATTTAATGTAATTAATAATTTTTTTGCTTCTTCAAAGATTTTAAGTGCATGGCAGTGAATACAGTAACTACTGTATACTAAGATGCCAACAGTTTTACTCATCTTTGCTTTTGTACCATTATTGCAAATGTTGACATAATGAAATGGCAAATAAAGTATGTGTTACTGTGAAAATAGTCTGCCCTTTAAGGGGAGACTCCCGGGGCCCCATGGACCACACTGGAAGAATTGTTGTTATGGAGACTACAGATAGGCTACAATTCATAACCTAATTCTACAATGCAATAGCTTGGTGACCTTTTAATCTTTCTTAATCTCAATTGCCCTATTGCTAATAGGAGTGGTAATGTACCTGACAAAAGGATACAGTATCGCTTACTAAATTAAAGGCTTCCCTGACAGAGAAAGGGGCAGAGTTGCTAAACTATTACCCAAATGACAGGATTGGCTTAGTCTTCAATTTAAGTGAATTAATCAGCAATTTTTCAGTGTAATGCAAGAAATCTATTTGGGAGAAAGATATTATCACCTCAGAAAGCAAGTGTTAATATGGAAAAAAAAATTCCAGAAATACAGCTGCTATAACTGGATTAATTTTTTACAACTACCAATAGAATATTCCCATTGGCTTGTCAGTTTTTGTCCAAACACCATAACACAGTAGTTCTCAACAGAGCAATTCTGCTCTCTAGGAGACATTTGGCAGTGTCTGAAAATACTTTTGGTTATCACGGTTGGGGAAATGCTATTGGCATCTAAGTGAGAAGAGGCGAGGGATGCTGCTAACCAGCCTACAAGGCACAGGACAGCCCCCACCACAAAGAAGTATCCAGCTTCAAATGTCAATAATGCTGAGGATGAGAAAACCTGGCCATAAAGCTTTAAGCAACATAAAGTGGAAAAGAAAAAAAAAAGGACCAGAAACATTTTAAAACCTAAACCATGCTTAAAAATGCAACAACTGCACTACTGAAGCAGCCCTAAACAGTCCATTCAAGACAAGTCCAAAAAGAGATTCAAAACAGAACTGAAGCCAAGCCGTGGACTATACGGCTTAGTTATCAAATACAGGATTGGCTTGAGCCAGTAATTTCTTTTTCCCTCTAGCGCTAGCACTAAAAGGTAGTTTTTACACATTAAAGTCACCTGTACTTTTCTTATCTTTGTTCATTAGGAAAAATGTAAATACTCAGCTGCACACACCAGGTGATTATATTTTCTGACTGCCCATTTATCTCTGCATTAGCTAAAGGATTACTGATTTGTTTGATAATAAGCTATGGAATAGTTTTCAAATCAAATAGAAAAATGCTTTAGGGGAAACCTTTCACAATATTTCTGTTAAATGGTTTTAGCAGAACACATTTTATCTTATTTAACAAGCCAAAGAAAGACTGATTATTCTCTTTGCTTTGCATTTATTGAGAGAGGTTTGTATTGGTTTCAACTTTAGGTTCTTATTAAGATAGTTCATCCAAACTCTGCATCATTTATATTCACTCCTCTTGGAGAGAGGGTTACAGCAACAAAACCTATACATTAATAGATGAAGAGAATGTTCAGTAGAGGATTTTTCAGACCTCTAAGACACCAGTGGCCTACTATTCAGTGTCTCTGGGCTTGGTTTCCCTGTCTGTAAAATGAAGGTCTTGATTTAATTAACTCCAAATAAGCTGGCCATATCTTGCAAGATGGGTTTGGGGATGGAAAAGTGGAGAGGAAAACACTTGGATCTGTAAAGGGTTTCTTAGGTCCCGTGTATTTATTTGTAGAGAGAATATAATCATGTTATCTATGCTACTTAAAGTCTAATCTGTTTCACAGAAATAATGTATTTCTTTCTCATCGGAAGAATTAATCCAGTTTGGTCACTGTGTTTGGGTAACTTACTTCCTAAAAGCTGTATCCTTTTTGGCTCTTCAAACCAAGTGTCAAAGATGGAGAAAAACAGAATAAGTCTTGAGACCCCAAGCACTCCCTTCTCAGGCTGTGTGTTCTCAGTTCTGTTTGCTCAGGCTTGCATTAGGGGATGCGAGTTTTAAGCAGAAGCAATAATAGTACATTGAATGGTAAACAGAATACCAAGAACAAGTATGGTAAGAAGAAAGACTAAAAACTTTTTCATCACATGGTTACTTCTAGAATGAAGACCGGATTTTGTTCCCACCTTATGGTTCCTCACACGTAAGAGCATACAAGGATAATAGACGGTTCATAATTCAGAATTATGAACATGATGTCTTCAAAGAAGGCAAGAACATGTTGGAGACAATAGTGCAGTTATTGCCTTTTTCCAACAAGGTATCTTGAGCATCTTTGAAATGCCATTTGTGTTCACCTCAAGTACAACAGTAACTTATTTCTAAATATTTTATTCGATTCTTAAAGAGAGATTTGAATTTCTCTATGTTTAGTAACCCAGACTCACATGCAGAGATTTTGCCAATTCTAACCCATCTTCCACATCCTATTTATTACTCCCTGTAACACTATGTCAGGACCTTTTCCTTCCCGTCCACTCTGACCACCGCCATTCTAATGCATGCCTTCTCTCACCTCTTGCTTTAACCACTGCAATGGTTGATACTAAGCAGTCCTTCTGGCACTGGCTTCTCTTTCCATTCTATCCCCCATACACTGCTAAAACTCTTTTCTCAACATGATTAAAAATCTGAAGGGCTCCTCCACTGTTTATAGTACAAGCTCAATATGGTCCATAATTTGGTTCTTTTTATTTTTCCAGTCATGTGTCTTATCACTCCCCTACATAATCCGTGTAGTTTCTTTATCACTACAGGGATCCTGGATTCTACAAATATTTATCAAGTACCTATGATAGGAGTAGCTTTTGCTAAGATCTGTTTTCCCCGCCTGAAGTGTCCACCATGGTATTCCTGATCCATGACAGCTTCTAGACTTCCTAAAACACTGCCATATAGCACTCTGCACAGATGATCCTATGTTACCTTTTGATGTATATGTATCCCGTTTCTATCAATAATTTCTTTTAGGTAGGGCCCATGTCTTGGGTCTCTCCATATCGCCAGCATCTTGTACAAAGTTCAGTATATGTTCACTTATTTTGCTTATTTACACTTTCTATCTTTATCTGTTTTGCAAAAGAACTCTGAGACAGCTAACATGGTAAATATTTATGAGATTATAATCAGTATACAGGTATAACCTCACCATTACTTGGCACTATTATGCAAGCTCTTTCTTTGTATAGATTATCCCATTTAATCCTCTCCACAGACCTATGAGGTGGGTACTATTTTCAGCATTTACAGATGAAGAAACAAGATTTAGAAAAGTTGAGTTGCCTAAAGTGATCTAAGTAACTAGTAAAGTCAGGGTTCAAACCCAGGTCTTTGTGACACCAGCATCAGTGTTCTGAAGCAATCTTCTTCCTTCTCCACTATGATAAAGTGTCAGAACTGAGAAGCTGAGGTATATCCAGGCCTTCAACTTGAGAAATAACGCTTTCTACTTTGTAGGCTGAAGTTTGATGTCTTGGTGACATAATGCAATTTTTTTCTGTACCTGCTTCCAATCATGACCTGCAAATGAAGATTTTTGCCCAAATAGGGATTGCCAGACTAGGTCAAATAGGTAAAAACATTTGTCTTAAAACTGTGTGACAATCTGTGTCATTTGATCAAATTTTCAAATGTTCCTCAAACTAATGTATATCTCATATTGCATAATTAGCAGTTCCTAAATCCTAAAAAGACATTTATAAAAACAAATGGAAATGCAGAACAGTTGTGTCTATATTCATTGTCAATATAAAGGAAGGAAAAGGAACCCTCAGAACCAATCTCAACCTGATTTAAAGTCACATTACCCTTTCCTTCCCTCAAAGGCAAAGGCTTAATTCTTTAATTCTTAGATTCTCACATTAACATGAGAACTTCTTGGTTTCTCTGTCATGCCAGTATACTAGACAAGTTTCTTTTGCTATCTGAATTTCCCTCAGGTTTTGATGCTGCTGCTCTCACTTCACACTGAGGTCCCTACATATCCACTGAAACAATTTAAAGGAATAATCTTAGGTACAGGAATCCCCACTTATCTATGGTTTCACTTTTGACAGTTTCAGGTACCTGCAGTCAACCACAGTTTGAAAACATTAAATGGAAAATTCCAGAAATAAACAATAAGTTTTAAATTCTATGCAATTCTGAGTAATGAAATCTTATGCCCTGGAACGTGAATCATCCCTTTGTTCAGCATATCCACACTGGAGACGCTCCCTGTCGGTTAGTCTCTTACTAGCCATCTGTATTAGTTGTTTTCATGCTGCTGATAAAGACATACCTAAAACGAGGAAGAAAAAGAGGTTTAATTGGACTTAGAGTTCCACATGGCTGGGGAAGCCTCAGAATCATGGCGGGAGGGGAAAGGTACTTCTTACATGGTGGTGGCAAGAGAAAAATGAGGAAGAGGCAAAAGTGGAAACCCCTGATAAACCCATGAGATCTTGTCAGTCTTATTCACTATCATGAGAATAGCACAGGAAAGACCAGCCCCCATGATTCAATTACTGCACCCCCACCCCCGGGTCCCTCCCACAACACATGGGAATTCTGGGACATACAATTCAAGTTGAGATTAGGGTGGGGACACAGCCAAACCATATCATTCTGCCCCTGGCCCCTCCAAATCTCATGTCCTCACATTTCAAAACCAATCATGCCTTCCCAACAGTCCCCCAAAATCTTAGCTCATTTCAGTATTAACCCAAAAGTCCACAGTCCAAAGTCTCATCTGAGACAAGGCTAGTAAGTCCCTTCTGCCTATGAGCCTATAAAATAAAAAGCAAGCTAGTTACTTCCAGATACAAGGGCCGGAGGGATGCGGGGACAGGGGGTAGGGGGGCTGTCACAGGTTAAATACAGCTGTTCCAAATGGGAGAAATTGGCCAAAACAAAGGGGTTACAGGGCCCATGCAAGTCTGAAATCCAGTGAGTTAGTCAAATTTTAAAGCCCCAAAATGATCTCCTTTGACTCCAGGTCTCACATCCAGGTCACACTGATGCAAAAGATGGATTCCCATGGTCTTGGGCAGCTCCGCCCCTGTGACTTTGCAGGGTACAGCCTACCTCCCGGCTCCTTTCACAGGGTGGCATTGAGTGTCTGCGGCTTTTCCAGGTACATGGTGCAAGCTATTGGTGGATCTACCATTCTGGGATCTGGAGGATGATGGCTCTCTTCCCACAGCTCCACTGGGCAGTGCCCCAGTAGGGATTCTGTGTGAGGGCTCCAATCCCACATTTCCCTTCTGCACTGCCCTAGCAGAGGTTCTCCATGACAGCCCTGCCCTGCAGTAATACTTCTGCCTGGGCATCTAGGTGTTTCCATACATCTTCTAAAATCTAGGCGGAGGTTCCCAAACCTCAATTCTTGACTTCTGTGCACCCACAGGCTCAACACCATGTGGAAGCTGCCAAAGCTTGGGGCCTCCACCCTCTGAAGTCACAGCCTGAGCTCTACATTGGCTCCTTTCAGCCACAACTGGAGCAGCTGGGACATAGGGCACGAAGTCCCTAGCCTACACACAGCATGAGGACCCTGGGCTTGGCCCATGAAACCACTTTTTCTTCCTGGGCCTCTGGGTCTGTGATGGGAAGGGCTGCTGTGAAGGTCTCTGACATGGCCATGGAGACATTTTCCCCGTGGTCTTGGGGATTAACATTAGGCTCCTTGCTACTTATGCAAATATCTGCAGCCAGCTTTAATTTCTTCTCAAAAAATGGGTTTCTCTTTTCAACTGCATTGTCGGGCTGCAAATTTTCTGAAGTTTTATGCTGTTTCCCTTTTAAAACAGAATGCTTTTAACAGCACCGAAGTCACCTTTTGAGTGCTTTGTGCTTAGAAATTTCTTCCACCAGATACCCTAAATCATCTCTCTCAAGTTCAAAGTTCCACAAATCTCTAGGGCAGAGGCAAAATGCCGCCAGTCTTTTTGCTAAAACATAACAATAGTAACCTTTGCTCCAGTTCCCAAAAAGTTCCTAATATCCATCTGAGACCACCTCAGCCTGGACCTTATTGTTCATATCACTATCAGCATGTTGGTCAAAGTCATTCAACATGTCTCTAGGAGGTTCCTAACTTTCCCACATTTCCCCGTCTTCTTCTGAGTCCTCCAAAGTTCCAAAGTCGCTTCCACATTTTTGGGTATCTTTTCAGCAACACCCACTCTACTGGTACCAATTTACTGTATTAGCCCGTTTTCATGCTTGTGATAAAGACATACCCAAAACTGGGAACAAAAAGAGGTTTAATTGGACTTAGAGTTCCACATGGCTGGGGAGGCCTCAGAATCATGGCAGGAGGCAAAAGGTACTTCTTACATGGTGATGGCAAGAGAAAAATGAGGAAGAGGCAAAAGGGGAAACCCCTGATAAACCCATCAGATCATGTAAGACTTATTAACTATCACGAGAACAGCAAGGGAAAGACCAGACCCTGTGATTCAATTACCTCCCCCTGGGTCCCTCCCACAACACTTAGGAATTCTGGGAGATACAATTCACGTTGAGATTTTGGTGAGGACACAGCCAAACTGCATCACTGTCTCTGTTACCAGTTGGACTGCCACAGTATCACAGCGCTTGTGTTCAAGTAACCCTTATTTTACTTAATAATGGCCGTAAAGCACAAGAGTAGTGATGCTGGCATATTGTTACAATTGTTTTATTTTATTATTAGTTACTATTACTCTTTTACTCTTCCTAATTAATAAATTAAACTTTAACCATAGGTATGTATTATAGGAAAAACAATATACACATAGGATTTGGGATTATCTGTGGTCTGTCATTTCAAGCATACACTAGGGGTTTTGGGACCTCTCCTTCAGGAATAAGGGCTGGGGGCTGCTATATTTAGTAAGTAATGAAAACATTGGTAAGCTTACCTCTAGAAGATCAAGGAGGAAAGAAATAGTTTTTAAAATTATATAAAAGTTATATAGCAGACATCTGCAATACAGCCAGTTAGATAAAAAATTTAAGACTGAAAAAAGTTTTCAGTAGGTGAAACAAAGTATCTCTTTCACAATAATAATCATACTGGAAACTACTGACTTGTAATTCTGTGTGTCAAGCTGCATGACTAGGTACAGTACATAAATAAATTATCTCAAATAATTTTTACTGAGTCCATTTTACAGATAAGAATACAAAAATTGGGCCTTTTATTTGCCCAAAGTCACATTATAAGGCAACACCTGGATCTGAATTCAGCTCTGCCTAATTCCAAAATCTATGCACCTCATAACCTTGTGACTGTTGCCTGGCAGGGGCCTGCAGAGTAACATCCATTAAGCTTGACAGAGTTTTTTAAGATTATGTGGGTCACTTAACAGACAGTCTTAAGGTAAGGTTAAACATCAAAGTTAATTTCTGTTTTCTACCTATCCTGCCCCTTCTATCCTTCATATCACAATGGAGCACAAATTATAATTAGGAGATACAAAAGCATTCAGTCACTTCCATTTTTTTCTTTAGATACTTACTATATTAAGTCTTAAATGAACATATTGGCATTCCAAATTATTAAGATAATGTCATGCTGGTCAATAAAATGCTAAATTGACATGAAGACTGCATTTCAAAAATACAAAAGTATAAATAGGAGTGTTTTGCATATTCATACCATGATTTTTGCCCTTAGAGGAACTCTGAAGTACACTGTTATATGTTTGACTAATATATTCAACCCTAGAATTTCTGGGGAAGCATTTATTTTTTTCTGAAATACACTGTCCCACTAAAGTATCAAACTGGGCATACATGATGATATGAAAAGCATTCCCAAACCATAGTTAATTTAAATAAAATGAACTTAATATTATACAGCCTTAACTAGAAAGGAGATGTCTTGCCACACTACCAGTTTTGTAAATAGAAGTTGAGTGAATAGATTTATATCTATTAACTAGAAAAAAGTATAGGCATAAATTAACATGTCATCTGATGTAAGCAGATTGAGAAAGCCAACAAATTTCTAGTTACTCAATGTAAAGGACACTGAAGTACCACAATGTATGTATACATTCGACTACATAATAACAGCTGCTATTTACTTAGCAGTTCTTCATCTACATATTCTGTAATCTTCATTACTATCCTGTATTAGTCCATTCTGACACTGCTATAAAGATACTATCTGAGACTGGGTAATTTACACAGAAAGGAGGTTTAATTGACTCACAGTTCTGCATGGCTGGGGAGGCCTCAGGAAACTTATGATCATGGTGGAAGCGGCAGGGGAAGCAAGACACGTCTTACATGGCGGTAGAAGAGAGAGAGCACAGGGGAAACTGCCACATTTAAACCATCAGCTCTCTGGAGAACTCCCTATCACAAGAACAGCATGGAAAAAACTCCCCCCATGATCCAACTGCCTCCCACCAGGTCCCTCCCGCAAAACATGGGGGTTACAATTCAAGATTAGATTTGGGTGGGGACACAGAGCCAAACCATATCATTTTGCACTTGACCCCTCTCAAATCCCATGTCTTTTCACATTTAAAACCAATTATGCCTTCACAACAGTCCCCAAAAGTCTTATTACAGCATTAACTGAAAAGTCCAAGACCAAAGTCTCATCTGAGATGTGACAAGTCCCTTCCACATATGAGCCTATAAAATCAAAAGCAAGTTAGTTACTTCCAAGATACAATGAGGGAACAGGCATTGGGTAAATGTTCCTGTTCCAAATGGGAGAAATTGGCCAAACCAAGGGCCACAGACCCCATGAAATCTGAAACCCAGCTGGGCAGCCCCTAAATCTAAAAGCTCCAAAATCTCCTTTGACTCTATGTCTCACATTCAGGGCACACTGAAGTAAGGGGTGGGCTTTCATACCCTTGGGCAGCTCCGCCCCTGTGGCTCAGCAGGGTACCCCTGTGGCTTTCACAGACTGGCATTCTGTGGCTTTTCCAGGCACATATTGCAACCTGCTGGTGAATCTACCTTTCTGGGGCCTAGACAGTGGCCCTCTTCTCACAGCTCCACTAGGTAGTGCCCCAGTGGGGACTCTGTATGAGGGATCCAACCCCATATTTCCCTTCCGCACTGCCCTAGTGGAGGTTCTCCATGAAGGCTCTGCCTCTGTGGCAGACTTCTGCCTGGACATCCAGGCGTTTCTATACATCCTCTGAAATATAGGCACAGGTTCCCAAACCTCAACTCTTGTCTTCTGCACACCTGCAGGCCCAACACCACGTGGAAGCTGCCAAAACTTGGGGCTTGCACCCTCTGAAGCAATGGTGCAAGCTGTAACTTGGCCCCTTATAGCTACAACTGGAGCTGGAACAGCAGGGATGCAGGGCACCATGTCGTGAGGCTGTACAGAGCAGCAGGGCTCTGAGCAGGAAACCATTTTTCCCTCCTAGTTCTCAGGCCTGTGATGGGAGGGGCTGCCCTGAAGATCTCTGCCATGCCCTGGAGACATTTTCTCCATTGTCTTGGTTATTAACATTCGGCTCCTTGTTACTTATTACTTGTTATTTATTACTTATTACTCCTTGTTACTTATTCAGATTTCTGTAGCTGGCTTGAACTCCTTCCCAGAAAATGGGGTTTTCTTTTCTACTACATGGTCAAGCTGCAAATTTTCCAAACCTTTATGTTCTGCTTCACTTCTAAACCTAAGTTCCAATTTCAGACCCTATCTTTGTGAATGCACATGACTGAACGCTTTCAGAATCAGCCAAGTCACCACTAGGATGCTTTGCTGCTTAGAAATTTCTTCTGCCTGATACCCTAAATCATCTCAAAGTTCATCAGTTCTCTAGGGCAGGGACAAAATGCTGCCAGTCTTTTTGCTAAAGCATAGCAAAAATAACCTTTGCTCCAGTTCCCAATAAGGTCCTCATCTCTGAGACCATTTCAGCCTGGACTTCATTGTCCATGTCACTATCAGCATTTTGGTCAAAAGTATTCAAAACAAGTCTCTAGGAAGTTCTAAACTTTCCTATATCTTCCAGTTTTCTTCTGAGCCCCCCAAACTGTTCCAACCACTGCCTGTTACCCAGTTCCAAAGTCGCTTCCACATTTTCAGGTTATCTTTATAGCAGTACCCAATCCTGCCAGTACCAATTCTCTGTATTAGTCAGTTTTTACACTACTATAAAGAATATCTGAGACTGGGTAATTTATAAGGGAGGTTTAATTTACTCATAGTTCGGCATGGCTGGGGAGGCCTCAAGAAACGTACAATCATTGCAGAAGGCAAAGAGGAAGCAAGGGAAGTCTTATATGGTGGCAGGAGAGAGAGAAAGCACAGGGGAAACTGCCATATTTAAACCGTCAGATGTTTTGCGATCTCCCTCACTATCACAAGAACAGCATGGAGGAAATCACCTCCATGATCCAAACACTTCACACCAGGTCCCTCCCTCAATATATGGGGATTACAATTCAAGATAAGATTTGGGTGGGGACACAGAGCCAAACCATATCACATCCTGAAAGTAGGTATCTCTAATCCCATTTGACAGATGCAGAAACTAGGACTCAGAAATGTTAGAGAATTGGTCCCAGGACACTATATTATACATTTATTAAGAGGCAAAATCTAAATTTGCATTCAAGATTCCAAGTCTACTGCTGCTTTATTTTTTTGCACATGCCAATAGTAAAAGCTTGGTTTTCAAACTGTATCGCAGATTAAGATAGATTAAATTAGAACAATATTATAATAATTAGAGGATGTTAGAACTCCTCTACACAGAAATAAAGGTTAAATGATACCCAAAGTAGCAGGTATCATAAGTAAGAAATTAACACCTTTTTTTTTTAATACCAATACTCATTCATTATTCCTTTACCCTGCATTCTCCAGATACAGATAAAAGGGCTGACTACATTTTTTTTTAATATGTGAATTGTTCTAAAATTCAATACTTTTCTACATTCTGGTGAGATCCTCTTGGTAAATTATATAATTAAATATCAGTCAAAACATACTAAAAAATGTATTGTGGCACTGCATATAATGTATATGTACTCTGATTTACACGTCTACACATACATTTATCAATTCACAATAACAGTGATGTGCCAAGTAAACTATCGTGTAGTTTCACTTTTGAAAATTTAACAATAGAAAATAAGTTTTGGTTTTGGTTGTTTTTCACAGTCTAAGTAAGTATAGGTTACTGTGGTTCATTTTAGAACATTCATTAGAAAAGTAACGTGTTTCTTCTAAAACGCTATCTGCTAACATTTTAGAAACTGTACGTTAAATAAAGAAGAAACATTTAAAGCAAGTGATGATGTAATTTTTGTTTTAAAATTTTAGGGATATTCTGCAAAATGTAAAAATTTGAAGGGCACACTTAGCACTTTTTTTGAGAAAGAATAAATGGTAGCTACTGTTGTAGTGGGAGATGTGCAGTGTGGAAGCTTTAAAATTGATAAACATTTATAATCAAAATAATAGTAAATAATCTTTTCCTTTTTTCTAAAATAATCGTTGGATTTACAAGTGAAATCAATACTGTATTCTCTCAAACTTGTTTTAAAAGCTTTGTCAGAGTTTGTATCTTCATAAAAGTATTGCAGAAATTAATTTTAACAAACCAAATCCCTTTTTGAAAAGAATCAAAAAGAATAAGAATGTGAATGTCAGCCATAAGAAAGCATTTTTAAAACTGTGTTTTCATATAAGTAGTTCTGCATGCAGGAAACAGAAACCGCTGAGTACCACTGCAGATTGGACACTGCTGATAATAGCTCCAAAGTCTAAGAGAAATGGAATCTCTGAAAATAAAAGCTTTACTTAAAATTTTACTTACCAACATAATTTTTAGAGTTGTTACTTTCAACAAAATCATCCCTGAAAAAACTTCACAAGTAAAAATAGTTAAATACAACAACAAAGAATTGCAGGGGATAGAAAGAATCAATATTGTTAAAATCGCCATACTGCCCAAAGCAATTAGTGGGTTCAATGCTGTTGCTCTCAAAATACCAATGACATTCTTCACAGAATTAGAAAAAAACTATTTTAAAATTCATATAGAATCAAAAAAGGGCACAAATAGCCAAAGCAATCCTAAGCCAAAAAGAACAAAGCTGGAGGCACCGTATTACCTGACTTCAAACTACTACAAGGCTAAAGTAACCAAAACAGCATGGTACTGGTAAAAAACAGATACATAGACCAATGCAACAGAATACAGCCCAGAAATAAGACCACACACTTAAAACCATCCGATCTTCAACAAAGTCAACAACAAGCAATGGGGAAAGGACTCCCTATTCAATAAATGGTGCTGGGATACCATCTCACACCAGTCAGAACAGCTATTATTAAAAAGTCAGAAAATAATAGATCCTGGTGAGGTTGCAGAGAAAGGGAAATGCTTATACACTCATGGTGGGAGTATAAATTAATCCAGCCATTGTGGAAAGCAGTTTGATGATTTCTCAAAGAACTTAAAACAGAACTACCATTCGACCCAGCAATCCCATCACTGGGTACATATCCGGAGGAATATAAATGATTCTACCATAAAGACGCATGCATGTGTATGTTCACTGCAGCACTACTCACAATAGCAAAGACATGGAATCAACCTAAAAGCCCATCAACAGAAGACTGCATAAAGAAAATGTGGTACATATACACCATGGAATTCTACACAGCCATAAAAAGAATGAGATCATGTCCTTTGCGGCAACATGGATAGAGCTGGCAGCCATTATCCTAAGCAAACTAACACAGGAATAGAAAACCAAATACCACATGTTCTTCTCAGTTATAAGTAGGAGCTAAACATTGAGTACACATGGACACAAAGAAGGGAATGACAGACACTGGGGCCTACTTGAGGGTGGGAAGAGGGTAAAGACTAAAAACCTATCCATCAAGTACTATGTTTATTTCCTGGGTGATGAAATAATCTGTACACCAAACCCCTGTGGCACAAAATTTGCCTATATAACAAACCTGCACATGTACCCCTGAACCTGAAATAAAAGATTAACAAAAAAGAATTGCAGGGTTTTTTGGGGAGTGGGTAGGGGAGAAAAGGAACCAATAAAACAATGATTATGACAAAACTTTTATCCATAGTTTAAAATTAGAACACAAAACATCTAACCACCTGCCAAAACATGAATCACAAAATTGATATTTTAAGGACAAGTCATTAATTTGTAGCATAAATAGCTGACAACCTTAGACTAAATGTTTCATTGCTGATAAATGATTCACATCTTTAATACTGAAAGCTGACAAGCATTCAGAACATTAAAACAATATATCACAACACAGACTGTTACATGTTAGGTGGACAGTCAGTGCATGAGTTTAGCTGTACCAGGATTATTTTAAGCAAGTTTGGGCACTTTGAGTGTTTGTTTCTTTTTTAATCCATAACTTTCTGTAAGAACCACACTGTGGATCATAACATCTGAGCTATAAGGATTAAGAGTGTAACTGGGGCCTGTTGGGTGGGGGGGCGGGACAGCATTAGGAAAAATAGCTAATGCATGCCGTGCTTAATACCTGATGGGTTGATAGGTACAGCAAACCACCATGGCCACATGTTTACCTATGTGACCTGCACATCCTGCACATGTACCCTGGAACTTAAAATAAAAATTATAATTAAAAAAAATTAAGAGTACAGAGAGCAATAGAAAGAGGGAGATCTTTTAAATTACATTGGAAGCAGTAAGTTTTCTTAGTTAGCCTGAGGAGGAACTCTGTCCCTGTCCCTGCCTCCCAAAAGGGAGCAAAAGGGTATAAATAGTTTATAAGAAGCATCCACTTGAAAGTTTAATTTTTCTCACAGTGCCAAAAAGAATAAAATAATAACAGAAAAGGTTATTATGATTTCTGAAATGTAGCATAAAGCCAAAACCTGAAAAGAATAAGAAACAGTGAATTAGACAAGGGTATGCAATAGAGAACATGAGGGGTTCACACCTTCTTGACACTGCAGGAGTAGCTGAAATGACTGGTTGATGCTGTTTGTGGGTCTGGTTTGAATAGGAGGCAATTTGCTTCTCTCCCTGCTAGCATCAAGAAATCACATCATACACAGTACAGTGGTACACGCCGAGGCACTTCCAGTTGTAGGCTGGCCCCATTTTTCATTCACGTGGGAAAGGAAAACTGAATAAACTCAATACAGCTATGATCCCCACACTGAGGAAAACTCTCTGTAACCATAAACCCCAAACTATTTTTTTTCCTAGTTCATGTTTTACATCTAATCCGTAGTCTACTCTAAGATTACTGTTGTAAATTCATCTGCTCTAAGATTACTGCTGTAAATTCATTTAGAATTATACAGCTAGATAGAATGAAAAGGTAATTTGTCAAATGAAGCTAAATTGGAAGATACTTTTACATTATAAAAACTATTTAGACAATTTAGAAAACAGTAAAAAGTTTAAATTAGAAAATAAAGTTGCCATTCTTTTGACAGTAAACCAGCAAACACTTCCATATATAGCCTTCATCTTTTAAAAAAACTGCATCTATTTATTTTGGGGATAACAATATAAATGGCTAATTTGCACCTTGCTTTTTATGTGTGGTACTATTCATCTGTATACTTCACATTTTGATAAAACTCTTATGTCAATAGATATTTTACATGATTCTTTAGTAGTTGTAAAGTACTTGGCTGGAACTTCCACTCTCCCGTTATTGGTCATTCTTTGGTTTTTCACGATTACAAACACCACTGTACACACCTTTGCAAATGTCTGATTATTTCCCTAAGTTAAATTCCTAGAAGGGACTGGAAAGCCGATGGACAATTTTAGAGTTTATCACATGGATCGTTAAACTGCCTCTCCTCACCTGCTCCAGGAAAGTAGGCAAAACATAGGCACATGTATTTCCCCATATTCACTTCTAACAGAAAACAAATCTGGTGAACTGGCTATTGATAAAATTTGCCTATTTCTCTGTTGGGGTGTTTGTCTTCTCTTGATTAGTAAGAACGTTTTGGATGCTAAGTAGTTAAACACTTAGTCCATTGAGGACATATCTATAAAGCTCTCATTTTGAATCAAAATTTAAAATATTTCAAGTATGATGATATAATCTGTGATGTTCAGAGCCCTGGCTGTTGTTCACATGATAATTCCTTTAGCCATATCTCTGTTTGAAGTGTATGTGAGCTTGAAAATAAAATGACCAGTCAAATAAAGTTCTGGTTAAAGATGGTATATTTAACACATGCTTTTATTTCAGCTCCCTCTCGAACCCAGTATTTGTTTTTAAAAGCATACACCTCTAAGAATAAAGAGAAGAGACAATACCAGCAACAGTTCACAAGACAGAAAGCAGATGGACAAGGATTGTTGGCTTCCTGAGATCTGTTAAGTCACCAGTGGGGAAAGCTAAGAAGCAACCTAATTATTATGAAAAAAATTCTGAAAGGCTCAAAAACTGGGGGTAAAGGTAGGGGTTCAAAATCAGGAAGACTAGTTCAAAGTCTGTTTAAGAACATTTACAGGTTTCTTTTTATAGAAATGGTAGGTCAGACTATGAGTGCCAACCTGCCTGCCAAAAACCAAAGTGCTAGATAAAAAATATTTTTAAAAAATATCCAGGCCAGGCGCGGTAGCTCATGCCTGTAATCCCTGCACTTTGGGAGGCTAAAGCAGGCGGATCACTTGATGTGAGGAGTTCGAGTCCAGCCTGGTCAACATGGCGAAACCCTGTTTCTATTAAATACAAAAACTAGCTGGGTATAGTGGCACACTTATAATCCTACTCGGGTGGCTGAGACAGGGAAAAGCTTGAACCCAGGAGATGGAGGCTGCGGTGAACCAAGACTGTGCCATTGCACTCCAGCCTGGGTGACAGAGTGAGACTCTTTCTCAAAAAATACATACATACATATATATATATATATACACACACGCACATGCGCACGCACACACACATATATATCTCCTTAAAAGCACCATCAAGCTGACAAAATGATAAAGAATTAGGCTAAATCTAAAGGAAAGCATCCAAAGTTACTTGTGCTCAGAGAATAACAGATTTAGGCAAATTTGGATTTCAACTAAAAGGACAGAAAACTAGAAAAATGGACAAAAAAACTTATAATTTACAGTACAGGAACTCCAAATGGCCAATAAACATATGAAAAGTTACTCAGCTTAATTAGTAATCAGGGAAATGCAAATTAAAACTACAATGAAACACCATTGCATACCCATCAGACTGACAAAAATTAAACATTTGACAATAAGATATGTCCTGAGTTTAAGGACGTAATCATTTTGGAAGACAGTTTGGTATTATCCAGTAAAGTCAAAGACAAGAATGTCCTATGATGTAGCAACTCCATTGATAAACATGTATTCAAAAAGAAATTTATACTTGTAAATAAATTAACGTGCATATACAGTAAAATGTGTAAGAATGTTGGCAGCAGCATTTTTTTGGTTAAATAAACAAAAACTACAAACTAGTCAAATGTTCATAATAGTGGAATGATTTATAAACATCCATATATCTTATCTCTGAGGATATAATTCTATACAGCAATGAATAAACGACAGCTATATACTACAACATGAATGCATCATACAATGTTGAATGAAAAAAGCAAGATGCAAAATGACATATATAATATTCTATTCACATAAATTCATATACATATGATATTCTATTAACATGGAATTCAAAATATACAAACTGAGTTATATTGTTTAAGGATGTTTGTATAGGTAGTAAGAAAAACAAGAAAATAACGATCACATTTGTTAGGGCAGTGGTTACCTCTGGGGAGGAGGAACAAAATAGGATTTGTAAACTTATATGGTCATACTGGAGGCCTCCAAGGCACTGGCAATATTCTATTTCTTGCCCTGGTTGATAATTACACACTGCTAGCTTTATTATTCATTAAATTGTATGTATGGTCATGCACGACATAAATTTCAGTCAATGATGGACAGCATTTATAGTGATGGTCCCATAAAATTATAATGGAGCTGAAAAAGTCCTATCACTTAGCTGTAGCTATGCATTGTAATACAACACAATGCTTATGTTTGTGGTGATGCTGGTGTAAACAAACCTACCGTGCTACCAGTTATAGAAAAGTACAGCAAATACAACTGTGTACAGTACATAATACTCAATACTGATAATAAATGACTATGTTGGTGGTTTATGTATTTACTGTATTATACTTTTTTCATTATTTTAGAGTGTACTTCTTTTTTTTTGTTGTTAACTGTCAAACACTCTCAGCCAGGTCTTTCAGTAGGTATATCAGAAAAAGGCATTATTATCATAGGAGACGACAGCTCTGTGTTTGTTATTGCCCCTGAAGGCCTTCCAGTGGGATAACATATGAAGGTTGAACACTGATGATACTGACCTTGTATAGGCCTAGGTTAATGTGTGTGTTTGTGTATTAGTTTTTAGTAACAAAGTTTTAAAAATAAAAACATCTTAAAAATGGAAAAAAGCTTACAGAAGAACCACATAAAATTTTTTTTACAGCTGTACAATGTGTGTGTTTTAAGCTAAGTGTTACTACAAAGGAGTCAAAATGTTAAAAAAAAAATTAAAAGTTTACCAAGTAAAAAAGTTACAGTAGGCTAAGGTGAATTTATTATTGAAGAAAATTTTTCTATAAATTTAGTGTAGCCTAAGTCTACAGAGTTTACACTACAGTAGACTTTATATAATAAATGTCCTAGGCCTTCACATTCACTCACTACTCAATGACTCACAGCAACTTGCAATCCTGGAAGCCCTATTCACAGTAAGTACCTATACAGGTATTTTTTTCCTCTTTTATACTGTATTTTTATTGTATTTTATTGTATTTTATACTGTATTTTTATTGTACTTTTTCTGTTTAGACACATAAATACTTACCACTGTATTAGAGCTGCCTACTGTGTTCAGTACAGTAACATGCTGTAAGTTTGTGGCCTAGAAGCAACAGCCATACCATATAGTCCAGGTATACTGTAGGACATACCATTCAGATTTGTGTAAGTTCACTCTATGATGTCTGCACAATGATGACATCACCTAATGATGCATTTCTCAGAACCTATCTCTGTTGTTAAGCAATACATGACTGCATATGTGTTTTGTTCATTCTCATGTACATATGCTTGTTTCACAGTAAAAAAAAAAAAAAGTAATTCAAAATAAAAAATAGAAAAAGAAACAGCATGACCTCCGCTACTCCAGTCTTTGATGATTTCTTACCTTTTGTTGTCTACATTTTCTCTTTCTAGAACTCCTAAGATGTTTCTCTAATTCTCTTATCTTCTCCCCTATTTTACATTGCTGTCTGTTTGCTCTTATTTCTGGGATATTTTCTTACTTTTATCTTTCAATCCTTCAACTGAGCTTTTCATTTATGTTATCATCCTTTTAATTTCCAAGAGTTTAGTTTTATTCTCTGAATGTTCCCTTTTTCAAAATCCTTTAATTTGATAAATGCATTATTTTTCTTATTTCTGAGGATATAAGTAATAGGTTTGAGGGAAGTTTCCTTATCCAAGATGACTGCTCTGTTGTTTCTTCTGATCTCTGTTCTGAAGCTAGAAGCTCTCCCCTTCCTTTCACCCTGTCCTTCTCCTCCTCCTTCCTTCTAGGCTGAGGATTGGTGGGGCTCTGGACTAAAGGATTCCAGACACAGCTGAGAATAGAAATATCTTACAAACAACAGGAAGTTTAAGTGAGCCATTACATACCAAATTATCAATGGCACTCATTCAGCTGAAGAACACATAAAAAATATACAATGAAGAAAAATTAACAGAACTTCATGGACCTGAGAGACAGTATCAAATGGCCTTACATATGAATGGAGTCCCAGAAGGAGAAGACAATGAAAATTCAAGAGAAAGATATTGAAGACATAACGACTAGAATTAGTTAATTTAGCATGGTCACAGAACACAATATTTTTAAAACATTCTATATATTGCGACAAACAATTGGAAAATAAAATTTATATTAATATAATTTAATAACTGTAGCAAAACACATATACTCAATAGATATGGGACAAAAGATGTGGAAGAGCTTTACAGGAAAAATGAGAAAATATTGCTGAAAGGAACTAAAGATCTGAAAATATTGTTGAAATAAACTAAATATCTGACTAAATGGAGAGATATACAGTGTTCCTGGATTGGAAGACTCAATATAGACTCAATCCCCAAATTGAAGTCTCTTATACCCAAATTGATTTAATTTCAATGCAATACCAATCATAATCCCAGCAGGCTTTTTTTGTGTGTGTATAGAAATTGACAGGCTGACTCTAAAATTTATAGGGAATACAAAGGACCTGGAAGAACCTTAACTTTGGCCCTGCCTTCTGGGGAAGGGTTAGTTATCTCTTAAAAGATGATTTTTTTTTTTTTTTGAGACGGAGTCTCACTCTGTCCCCCAGGCTGGAGTCCAGTGGCACAATCTTGGCTCACTGCAACCTCCGCCTCCTGGGTTCAAGAGATTCCCCTGCCTCAGCCTCCTGAGTATCTGGGATTACACGTGCGCGCCACCACGCCCAGCTATTTTTTGTATTTTTAGTAGAGACAGGGTTTCACCATGTTGGCCAGGCTGGTCTTGAACTCCTGACCTCGTGATCCGCCTGGCTTGGCCTCCCAAAGTGCTGGGGTTACAGACGTGGGCCACCACATCCGGCCAAAAGACGATATTTTTTAAAACACATCAACTGATTTACCACATATATATTTTTAAACTTTTAGGCTTGGGGATACATGTGAGGGTTTGTTAAATAGGTAAACACGTGTCATGGGGGCTTGTTGTACATATTATTTCATCACCCAGATATTAAGCCCAGTACCCAATAGTTGTATCTTTTCTGCTCCTCTCCCTCCTCCCACCCTCAGTACCAGGAATTAAATATGAATAATGAAGGCAGCTCAGCCAATAAAACTGAATCAGTTCTTCAGTCTGTGGGCAAACACAAAACTCTTCTTTCAGAGGTTTGATAAGCTGTTGTAGTTTCGAAATGATCCAAATAATAACTTATATGACTTGATTTATTAAGAAGCCTGAAATATATTAAACAAATCACAGCTCCAAAGAATGAACAATAGGATAATGGAATGTTAAAGGAAAACAAACCAATTTAAAGGAAATTTCCATCTGCAAAAGGCTTAGTAGGATCTGCTAACTCAGAATCAGGAGTGTTCTTTAATTTATGAGGTTCTCATTTCAGTACTTTAAAAAATTAACGGTAAATGGCCCCATGGCTTATAGCAAAAGGAGATGTTCTATTTAAGCAAAGTTATTAGAACAATGGTGATTGTGAGAAGAGCTGAAAACAAAAGTCAGTCACTCAGCAACTAGAATGCCAGAAAGAAAAAAGAAAAGACAAAAATAGAAATACATCTACCACTGGTCCTTTCAGGACATCTGGATACATGGCTCATAACTACCCCAAGTAACATCCCTTTCAAACACAAGAAGAGAAGTCTTCTAATTGCCAAAACTGTTCTAACAGAACGTGTGTATCATATCCTAATTAGTATTAGCATATTTTTTGACCACCAGAAAGTTGAAAGTGAAATGACAGTATTTAATATAAACCTGTTCTTAAATAATACTTCTCCTAAGAATATTTTTTAGTTATTAAAATAGAATTTTGGGGAAAGAAAAGACCCACTTCAAATACTCTGTGGCCAAATATAAAATTATAATTTACAACAGATAATATATTCAAATGCCCTCAAATTTTATTATGAATTGAACTGAAATATTAGTACCATGGGCTTAACATCAATAATTTTATAGCAAAGAAAATACAGAGAGGGAGGAGGGGCAAAATGAATGTCTTTTTATCACATGTCCTGACTCACTTCTACTGGTGCTTGTCCAGGATGATGCAATTATTGAATCATAAGCTGTTCCACTGATGCCATGTTCAAAATGACAAGTCTCAGTGTCTCAGACTTTCAACAAGAATCTATGACAGCCACAGTCAAAACTGTATGCATAACAAAAAGGCGCCATGCAGGTGTTTCACAGGAAAAAAAAAAAAAAAAACTATTACGTTTTAAGAATTAGAATTTCTTTCCTTCTGGTTACTTCGATTAGTCTGTTCATTTTTTATGATCATACTATAATGATGGATGCTAACTCTTGCTTAGTATGTGGCAAGCACTATGCCAAATCATCTACAGTAATTATCTTGGTTATTTTAATCGTGGCAACATCTCTGAGAATGGGTTCTATTAATATCCCCACTTTAGGGATAAGGACACTGAGGCTCAGAAGGTCCACTGTCCAAGGTCACCAAGGTGGTGGCTCTGTGAGAACTGGAATCTAGATTCTCAGACCTCCAGGGGAGAAGTTTACTCACTGCATTCTGTTGTTGCTCTCCATATTGATGACATATCAATGACATTTATTATGGAAAAACATTTGCTGAATCAATTTAAGAGAAGTTGGAAATGTCAGAAAAAACCTTCATAGCAGTATGAGAATATGTTTCCAAAAACCAGGAGAAGGAGATGCCCCAAAATGTTTTAAGAAGGAATCAGAAAGTCCTGAGCAAGGATGCATCGAAAAATGATCAAGTTCCTAGGCAGGAGCCAGGAATGTGCTTTGTAATTGGAATTATAACTGCCCTGAGTAAAACAGATTGTGTTTTCATGAAGCTTCAACAGCTCATTTTAGGAGACATACAAGGAAAAGGCCAGTTAAAATACACTGTGATTCATGCTGCCATGTGAGAATATGGAAGGACCTTTAGACAGAAAGAGGTGTCAGAGAAGTCTTCTGATTTGCTACGAGCTGGAAAGGTAAGTAGAGAGGGAAGCCGAGGAAGAGAAGACAGCCATGTGTGAAGTTTCCTGGCACACAGAGTATAGCTCTTCTGAGGGAACCCCAAGACAACAGAAGATGACAAAAAAATATACTAAAGAACACTAGAAAACACTGTCCAACCAAGTTTCTAAGTGATCTGAAAGTCACAGGTTAAATTTCCTAAGGACAAATATAAGATAGCATCTAGGGAAGGGAAAGTGACAAGCACAATGGTCATACTGCCTTTTCATATTTAGAATGGCACAGTATTCTAGTGCAATGTAGAGCCCAGAACTAGGAAACGGGCAACTACTGGGATTCCAGATATCTTTCTATCACCATCTCACAGGGTGACCATCAACAGCTCTTTCAGCTTCCCTGGGTTTCCGCTCCCTCTTTGGTAACTCATGGATAAAGCTAATTGTCTAGCAGGAGGCAGGTCGCTCCACCTGATAGTCTTCTCAGGACTCTCTAAAATCAATGACTCTCTAACTCAGATACATGATGGCAAACAACCAGGGATGAACAACAACAATACTATCTTAATGAGAACCACTAATAGAAATTAACACTATGTGTGAGGTAGGTACTATTATTATCCCCATTATATAGACAAAGAAAAATGCAAACTCAGAGAAGTTAAATTATCTGCACAATTTCATATAACTAGCCATTAGTGGAGTCAGAGTTCTCTTTCAGGCATCCCGGCTACAGAGTCCAAATCCCTAACCATCAGAATATGCCATATGCTTCCTCTTTCTTACAAGTTGCAATATTCCCAGTATTGTTACTCTGTGTGTATTTATAATATGTAACTTTTTAATCTTCATAATATTCTTGGAAGGTATTATTCCCATTCAGAGATGAAATCAAAACCTTGAGAGTTCCTACAGGGATTTAGTTGTGGCACTGGGCCTAGATTTTATCATGACCTCCATTACTATGCTCTTTCAAATACAGCAAATTATAGAGATTAAATAAACCAGCATCACAGAGAGATGAACTGCAAATCTTATTCACTCAATTTTTTGTCATCAATTAATTTATAAAAAGACTATTAGTATTAACAAAATATATTTTACTTTTATAAATCAGTCACTGTCAGCTAGTTTTTTTTCTAAATTGTAGAATTTTACTAATTATGTTCCTTTTGGACTGTATAAGATGTAGCAACCTTTAAGTTATTTAACTATGACATAGTGCTTAGAATTTAAACATTTTTAAACATTATATTTTGCTATGGCTCATTTGGAAAATCTAAGCTTTAAAAAGACTAAGACAAATTAGGTAAGAAAGAAAAAGTAGACTCCCAACAATCTTTCATACCCATATTGTACAAAAGTTTGCTTTTCTATATCATAAAGCCAATTCTTAAATTTTATTTCAGCATGTCCTGTTAGCACACAGGTGAAACCAAACAACCACCACATCAAAATAATAGCAAAGACAACAACTAATACTAATTAGTTATTATGGTCTAAGTATTTTATTAAGTATTAGCTGATTCTAATTCTTACAAAACCTTATGCATTATTACTAGCCCCATTTTATGAATGAAGACATTTAAGCTCAGAAAGGTTAGCTAACTTTCCCAAAGAAAGTCACACAACTAGAAAATAGCCATACGGCAGGTCTTTGAATAATGTTTTGTTCAACATTGTTTTAATGTTGATGAGAAAAAAAAAAAGATGCTGACTGGGCGCGGTAGCTTACGCCTGTAATCCCATCACTTTGGGAGGCCGAGGCGGGTGGATCACCTGAGGTCAGGAGTTTGAGACCAGCCTGGCCAACATGGTGAAACCTTGTCTCTACTAAAAATACAAAAATTAGCCGGGTGTGGTGGTGGGCGCCTGTAATCCCAGCTACTTGGGAGGCTGAGGCAGGAGAATCTCTTGAACCCAGGAGGTGGAGGTTGTGGTGAGCCGAGATCGCACCACTGCACTGCACTCCAGCCTGGGCCACAGAGTGAGACTCCGTGCTGCACTCCCACCCCCCACCAAAAACAAAAGAAAAAAAAATGATGCCTGCCCAGCTCTGTCCAGGGCCACTGTCTGTGCGGAGTTGACTCGTTCTTCCCACGTCTGTGTAGTTTTTCTCCAGGTACTTCGTTTTCCTCCCACATCCCAAAGCTGTGTGCGTTAGGTTAACTGGCATGTCTAAAGGGTCCCAGTTTGAGTGTGAGTGTGCATGTGAGTGCACCCTACAATGGGGTGGCGTCCTATCTAGAGTCAGCTGCTCTGAGCTATGAGGATAAGCTGCGGGCCCCCTGGACCCTGAACTGGAATGAGCACATTGGAAAATGAATGAATACAAATTATTATTATTGTTTTTTGAGACGGAGTCTAGCTCTGTCACCAGGCCGGAGTGCAGGGGCACAATTTCGGCTTACTGCAACCTCCACCTCCCAGGTTCAAGCGATTCTCCTGCCTCAGCCTCCCAAATAGCTGGGATTACAGGTGTGTGCCACCACACCCGGCTAATTTTTGTATTTTTAGTAGAGACAGGGATTCCCCATGTTGGTCAGGCTGCTGTCGAACTCCTGACCTCCAGTGATCCGCCTGCCTTGGCCTCCCAAAGTGCTGGGATTACAGACGTGAGCCACTGTGCCTGGCCTACAAATTATTATAAAATGAAAATTCATAAAGTCTGCGATAATCATTCAAAGGCATGACAATAAACAGTGCAGTTTAAAAATGCTCAGCAAGCCTGCCCTAATTATTATTTCTGAGCTATGTGGTGATAGGGGGTGCTTCTTACAATTTTCACTTTGCAAATATTTATTCCTTGATTTCATCCACCATCACTATGATCACTATCACTCACTGGTTCACCAAAAATTGGGTAAATAATTATTTTTTGTTTTTATTATTCTTAAATGTATATACAGCTCACATTTATTTCAGTGGTTGATATTACAAGTGTTTTGGGTCCTTATTTAGAAGTCTAGTGATGTTTCTGTGACCAGAAATATACCACAGGAACTTAACTCTTGTTTATATCAATTAGCCTGTGGTAAAATTGGTTTCATTAGAGGTTGTTTTACTTAAGGTCACAGTTTCCAAGAACCTACTGATGATGTTAAGTGAGAGCTTACTGTATCTGGATCCCAAATAAGTAGACCATTCCAGATGGCAGGCTCTTAACCATTATGCTAAACATACAATGTTATGATTTTCATAAACTGCAGATTACTATAAGGCATAAACTGCATGCTGTCAGAATCCTAAATCTAGGTTATCAAAGTAAGTTACTGACAAGTTAGAGATAATCAGCAAGCAATTGAGCTGATATCTACTTGCTCAAGTGAGACATCTGCTGTGGTCAACCAAGGGGCTGTGTCAGGGTCATTGTGCCTCTTCTTCTCCTCCTTAGTAACAGGCTTAGAATTCCATGGTATCTGCCACTTAACATACAGCACAATCTCCTAATCTGTTCTAGCCTAGGTCCTAGGATCTCAAACCTTCAGTCCACACAAAGTGGTCTTCAGAAGAGGAGATGTAACAGAAGAGGAAAACAGATTTCTATCTAGCCTTTTTAAAAAGTCAGTATCAGTTTGGCCTGAACATAGTTTATGATTTTTTCATTTATCATTGATACTTTATTTTGACAAAGGTATAGGGGCCTTGAAAATATATAGGAAATCAGACTTTTGTGTTACTGTAAAATTTATAAATCTAACAAATCAAAATTTCCCAAATTTGGTTGATCTCGTGCTTACAAGGAGAAAGCCACCAAAATAATGTTTATATCCTAGTTGTGGCTAAAATGAAACATTCCTAAAATATGTTAACAAAGTATAGCAGCAAAACTGAAACAACCGGAAACTTCAAAAACTTAACACAACTATACTTTAAATGTCTTTTTACACATTAGCTGTCTTAAAAACTAAAAACGTAGCATGCCATTGTTCAATTTAGGATATTTTCTTTATGAGCAGAAAACAAACAAGAGAATCACAAAATCAAATAAGATTCTTTTATAATTTAAGATTGCTTGGCAGAAATAGTGAATGGTATAAGGCTAATGAAAACCGACTTCTGATGCTACCAAAGCAGCAACACGTGTGCTCAGTGCTTTCTGATTTACAACACAGGCTTTAGTACACAGCACCGTAAAGGAAATCCCTTTTCAGAGAGGGTGAAGCTCTTTTTAATGAGCACTTTCCTCCCTGCCTGTCTCTCTTTTCTAGAATGTTTATACAGTACACAAAATGTATATTTGACACTGGAAATGTCAAATGTCCAAATACTCAAAAATCTTTTGCAATTATTGCAGTTTATTCAAATTGTCTTACCAAACTAAAAAGTAGAGACGAAAGTTCAAAATCTTCTCATCTGTTACAAAAGGGAAGAATATGGTCTGTAACATTTTTATAAGTTGCAGTCATTAATATTTGTAAGAACTGAAATTGGCATTTCCTTCTTCTATTTGAAACACACACACACACACACACACACAAATAAAAAGAAAAACTTGCACTTGAAAACAGACTTTAACCCAGTGCTAATATATCTAGGCCTCAACTCTAATGTTAGTTATTTTTTTACAGGGCATCACACTAGTAAAGAATTAAAGGCCCCCTTCCTCTGTAAATCCCACTTAAAGTACGTTATTTCTAATGTCTATTCAAGTGGATAGAGAGTGACTTTCTGGGAAATCCATTTTACTATTATAGAACTGGAGACTGCCAAGGGCTAACTTAAGCGTTAATTTTTGCTACACAAGAATTTCAGCCTGAAAAACCTACTTCCTTCCCCAGTAAAGACTATAAAATCACATTCTCGTTGTAGAAATTTAGACCAAACACCAAGGGATAAGTATCATTTGTGTGAAATGACATTGATGTTTTCAGGCAGGTAACAGCTCTACCAAAAGATATGCTGTTAAAATGCAGCTTTTATGCAACCTTCAAAAACCAATAGCTTTGTTTTGTAGAGGATAAAGTCTAAATTTCTTCAGTTAGCAAATATAGCTCTCCACATTCTGTGCCCAGTCTGCCTTTCCAAAATGGGCTCTCACTTTTTTAAGTACACATTCCAGTGTCAGCTTTCAATCTCTGTTCCCCAGTGAGGCCATCTGAGTTTGTTCATTTGATGTCTTTTTGGTCTGAGGACTACACTCTCAAAATACAGGCAGCTTGACAGAGTAAACCTGCCTATGATTCTTCAGTATTCATCTCAGGTCTCTGGGCCTCCAAGAAGGTTTCTTGAGCATTCTAGCCCACAGCTGTGATGATGGTGGATTACCTGCTGATTTTGTCTCACAGTATCAACTCGTGTTTCCGGTAGCATACTTTGGAGCTTCAATTACAAAATTTGAATGTGACTTCAGATAAAACTACTGAAAATGCCCAATGAAACTATAAACTACAACACTCAGTGAATGGGGCAGGTTATAAGGTGTTATAATAGTACTTTAAAAAACTGATTTAATGATCAGACAAACATAGTTGATTCTAATTACTTGTAGATTCCACATCTGCAAGTTTACACATTTGCTACATTTTATTTGTAACCCCCAAATCCATACTTGCTTTCCTATCGATTCGTGGATAAACACAGAATAGCAAAAAATTTGAGTCAACTGATATGCATGTTCCCAGCTGAGGTCAAACGAAGTGACACTCCACCTTCTTGTTTTAGCTCTCAAACTGTAAACAAGTGTCCTTTTCATGGTAAATTTAGTGGCACATTTTTTGAGTTTTGTGCTTTTTGTTGGGAATTTTGCTGTTTAAAATGGCCTCTGCATAGTCCTGAAGTACTACCTAGAGTTCCCATGTACGAGAAGACTATGATGTACCTTACGAAGAAAGTACATGTATCATAAGCTTTGATCAAGCATGATTTATAGTGCTGTTAGCCATGAGTTCGATGTTAATGAATCAACAATATATATTAAGTATGGTATCTTTAAATAGAAACACACATGAAACAAGGGCACAACTTAAAATTTTCACATAAATATAGAAAGAGAATGGGTCTTACTGTATTTGTGAATATTTTTCTCCACAAATGCTCCTTGTATTATTGACAAAGGAAAACATCTGAATAATTTTTCTCTCCACGCATGCCAACCTGGTGAAATTTTATACAAATTCTTAATTATTGTTGCATTACGTGTGGTAGAACTGAAGTGGAGGGATGATCAGAGAGAGAAGCCTCTTCTACAGATTTCTCTCTTCTTAGTCCTCCAAGTTCCTGAGAAAGGATGAGGGGGGTCAAAGATGATCCTACTGTCTTTTTGTGGTGATTGTTAAACAGTGGTAGTATATTCTTTCTTAGTTGCTTTGCTTTACCAAAACGCAGGTTTCCCCAAGAATATCATTTTCCTTACAACACTATCTGATGATAGCTGTTCCTTCTCTAACTGCTTCTACCTGAGAGATTCAAGGTTAAGAAGGGTTAGCATCCCCTTCTTCACTGGACAATTGCCTACTCTCTTCATGATGACTCATCATTTCATGTTTAAGATCTATGAGTGGAACAGGCTCATATTTCCATCCCCTAATTCTTCTTACTATAATCTATCTTCTTAGAAGACTTTACCCCTTCTGTTTTGGAATCTGGCTCTCTTCCTCTCCAACTCTGCCACCCATCAGTATCCACTGTTATCAGATAGTGGACTTTATCCACACCCAGGCCTTGGTTTTTTGCTTCAGTTATAGTGGTTTAAAACACAGTATTTCCTAAAACAAACTCTTCTTCTAGGTTTTAACCTGCTGCTTTCCTGCAGCTTTCATAGCCTTGTTTCCTAGTCTTGAAACTTACCTCTTCCTGTTCTCTTTTTCATTTCTTCATACAACTAACAGATATTTTGAGAACTTATCATATACTAGGCACTGGGGTATACCACAGTGAAAAACACAAACATGAACCTTTGCTCTCCCAAAACTTTTAGAC
Organism: Pongo abelii; assembly: GCF_028885655.2. Lineage (NCBI taxonomy): Eukaryota > Metazoa > Chordata > Mammalia > Primates > Hominidae > Pongo > Pongo abelii. The sequence goes on from NC_071989.2 coordinate 151,719,049, forward strand.
TAGCAGGAGTTGTAGAGACAAGTACACAGTAGTTGTAATATAATGAGGCAAATGCTAGGACAGGGGACACACCTGGTGCGGTGATGGTACTGAAGAGGGATATCTAACACAAACGTGGGAGATCAAGAATGGGCCTGCATGACAATGTGATATTCAGCTGGATTTTGGAGGAAGAGGAGAAGTGAAAAGGAGATGAAAGTTAGATGTGAGGTGAAGTAAAGGGAACAGCATTATGCAAAGACACAGAGCCAAGAAAGAGGGAAGTAAAGGCAGTTTAGAAAGGTTGTACAATAAAAAGCTCACCAAATCATAAAAGACCCTGTAAGCCATGGTAAACCCTTAGACTGTACTCAGGACAGTGAGAACCCTAGGGTGTTCTAAACAGGGGACTAATCTGATCACATGTTTATGTTTGAAAGCTCTAGCTGCAGTATAGAATATAGATTGAAGATGACAAGGGAGCCAGTCAAGATGATGATGCAGTCATCCAGCTACAAAATTATGGTAGCCTGGCTTAAGGGAGGAGCAGTTAAGAATATAAGGGTTTGCGAGGTATTTATTTAGTCATCTATGAGGCCTAATGACTGCAATTATATGCACAGAGAGGGGAAAAGCGTAGTTAGGGATTATGTCCAGATTTCTGCTTTGGGATTGATAGCACCATATACTTCCTGAGATAGGGACTACAAGAGAAAGAGGAAGCAAGCCTTAGAATAAGTCAATGAATTATTTTGGATATGTTGTGTTTGAGAGACCTGTAACTCATCCAAGAAAAGATACCCAGTTAGATAGTTGGAAATATGGGTCAGGAGGAAAAGAGATAGATCTGAGCTGGAGATACAGTAGATACGGCTGTCCTTTGCATAAGGACAAATGGTAACTGAAGCAACAGAAAAGGATGGGATCACTTAGAGAAGGAGAAAATGAGAAGAAGGCCTAGCACAAAGCTCTGAGAAACTCTGAAAGAAGAACTTGCCAAGAGTCTAGAGAAGTAGAACGAGGAAAATTAGAAACAGAACTGTATCACAGAAACCACTGGCGATGCCTTTACAAACAGGATCCTGGTGTCTAGCACAGGGCTGGTGCCAACAGTAGGTTACTGGAAAGTGTCCACTGAATTTAACGACAAGCAGGTCACTGATAACCTTGGAAAGGTCAATGTCAATGGAGTGGAAGCAGAAAACCAGTGATTCTGTAAGGTCAATGAATTGCTTCATACTTTCCAAGTGACTCCCACATCTATCCTTTTATTTCCTTCCCCACTGCTACCACTCCAGTTAATGCTTTTACTACTTCTTGCCAGACCTTTAGTAATGACTCATATAACTGCCTTCGTATGTAGTCTCTCTTCAAGAACTGTCTCCCCAAACAAAACAAAGCAACATACAGCTCATCCTATGTACAACTGCCAGAGTAATATTTCTAAGGTACAGCTTAGAACAAGTCAATCCTGGCTTAAAAACATAATGGTTCTCTACTGCCTTCAGAGTAAAACCCAAACCTCTTAGCATGATGTTCAAAGCCTTCCATGATTTGGTCCCAATGTAAGTGTCCAGCCATATCGCCCACATCGTAAACACCTATCTTTATAAAAAATGCTGACTTTAAAAAAATTAAAGCCATTCAAAGAGTCAGGATTACAGACATACATATAAGAATAATTTTCCTCTTTTGTTAAGGAAAAAAAGATGTGTCCAGGGCTCTCTTCATTTATTCACCAAAATGAACAAACAGCATCTGACAGAACAGAATTGTCATAAAACACAGACAATTGTCCCTTTTGTGTTGTGGCATGAAACACATGGCATACAGAGGAAAAAAAGTGGTGTTTTAGCATTTAATAACACATTTGATCAATATTAATCTGTTACAGAAAACATTTCTACTCTATTATTAGCTGACTTATTTTATATTCTCAGCTAAGTAAAATGACAACAAATTTAAAAAGATATAACTTTCTTTATAAAGGTTCTCCCCAGCAATCTGTAGAAGCTATCCAATGGTTCCTAACTGAAAGATGGTAGTTTTTACATACTTCACTAACCTAGCACGTGTGATAGCTTTACACCTATACTACAAGCTAGTTGGGAAATAATTTTATAGGTAAAAAGTCATTTTAGGCTTTCAGACCAATTTTAATCCAAACATGAGAGAGACCTACAACAAATTTAAGAGAAAATGTTCTAAAGATGACCTAATAGACGAAGAGAGTTTTGTTATATAATTTTAGGGGTAGCTTAATCCCTTTCACAACATTCCTAGTCATTTAACTTTTCTGGGGTGGCTTTCTAATATTTTATACAATCACACACATGCACAAACACACACATGCATGCACACACAATGTGGTATGCTGATGACAAAATATTCTTAGCAAAAACTTTGTCCTTCTATAATTTGGTCTGCTTGTCTTGGTACTATATTGTAATGCGGGGTAAGTGGTTGTAAAGTGATCCTAAGATTGATCATAAGAAGATTACTGTGTACTTTATAAATTCTATATCCCAAAGAAATAACAGCTATTAAAAGTATTCTTACTGAGATTGGTATAATGAGTTTTCATATTATGAACTGCAAGAATTGGCTATCTCAGACATATTTTCTTGGTTTATATTCTTCCCTAATTGCAATTTATCATGTTCTTCAGTTAGAGAAAAACATTTTCATCCATATTACTGAAATCTCAACATATTCTACTTTTTTTTATATGCTGGGTTTTTTACTTGCAAAATAATATTAATATAGGCACACCTCTGAGATATTTCAGGTTTGGTTCTAGACCACAATAAAGTGAATATTGCAACAAAGCAAGTCACACGAATTTTTTGGTTTCCCACTACATATAAAAGTTATATTTATACTATACTGTAGTCTATTAAGTGTGCAATAGCATTGTGTCTTTAAAAATGTATTTACCTTAATCTTAAAATATTGTTTAAAAATGCTAACAATCATTTGAACTTTCAGTGAGTTGTAATCTTTTTCCTTGTGGAGGGTCTTGCTTCAGTGTTGATGCCTGTCGACTGATCAGAGAGGTGGTTGCAGAAGGTCGGGTGGCTGTGGCAATTTCTTAAAGTAGACAAACAATGAGGTTTCACTTTTCTTTTCATAAAAGATTTCTTTGTAGCATGAGACGCTATCCGATAGCATTTTACTCATAGTAGAAACTCTTTCAAAATTGGAATCAGTCCACTCAAACCATGCTGCTGCTTTACCAGTTAAGTTTATGTAATACTCTAAATCCTTTGCTGTTATTTCAACAAGGTTCACAGAATCTTCACCAGGAGTAGATTCCATCTCAAGAAACAAATTTATTTGCTCATCCGTCCATAAGAGGCAACTCCTCATCCATTCATGTTTTCTCATGAGATTGCAGCAATTCTGTCACATTTTCGGGCTCCACTTCTAATTCTAGTTCTCTTGCTGTTTCTACCACATCTGCAGTGACTTCCTAAACTGAAGTGTTGAACCCCTCAAATTCATCTATAACTGTTGGAATCAACTTCTTTCAAACTGCTACTAATGTTGATCCTTTGACCTCCTCCTGCGAATCACAAATTCTTAATAGCATCTAGAATGGCCAATCCTTTTCAGAAGGTTTTTGATTTACTTTGCCCAGGTCCACCAGAGGAATCACTGTCTATAGCAGCTATAGCCTTACAAAATGTACTGATTTGAAACTTGAAATTACTCCTTGATTCATGGGCTACAAATGGATGATGTGTTGGCAGGCATGAGAACAACATCCATCTTGTTGTACAATTCCATTAGAGCTCTTGGGTGAGCCCAGGTGCACTGTCAATGAACAGTAATATTTTGAAAGTAATCATTTTTTTCTGAGCAGTTGAACAGGTCTTTACAATGGCCTTAAAATATTCAGTGAAGCATACTATAAACAGATGTGCTGTCATCCAGGCTTTGTTGTTGCATTTCTAGAGTACAAGCAGAGTAGATTATGCATAAGTCTTAAGGGTCTTTGGATTTTTGGAGTGGTAAATGAGACCTGGCTTCAACTTAAAGTCACCAACTACATTAGCCCCTAACAAGAGTGTCAGCCTATCCTTTGAAGCCAGACATTGACCCCTTTCTAGCTATGAAGTCCCAGATGGCATCTTCTTCCAACAAAAGGCTTTTTCATCTACATGGAAAATCTATTATTTAGTAATCTTAGCTAGATCTTCTAGATAACTTGCTGCAATTTCTATATCAGCACTTGCTGCTTCACTTACACTTTTATGTTACAGAGCTGGCTTCTTTCCCTAAACCTCATCAACTGACCTCTGCTAGCTTCCAATTTTTCTTCTGCAGCTTTCTCACCTCTCACAGCCTTCATAGAATTGAAGAGAGTTAGGCTTTGGCTTAAAGGAATGTTGTAAATGGTTTGATCTTCTGTCCAGACCACTAAAACTTTCTTCGTATCAGCAAGAAGGCTGTTTCACTTTCTGATCATTCACATGTTTGCTGGAGTAGCACTAGTTATTTCCTTCAAGAGCTTTTCCTTTGCATTCACAATTCAGCTGTTTAGTACAAGAGTCCTTGCTTTTGGCCTGTCTTGGCTTTTGATGTGCCTTCCTCACTAAGCTTAACCACTTCTAGCTTTTTATTTAAAGTGAGAGACATGCAACTCTTTCACTTCAATACTTAGAGGCCACTGTAGGGTTATTAATTAGCTTAATTTTAGTATTACTGTGTCTCAGGGATTTGAGAGTCCCCAGAAGAGGGAGACAGACAGGGAATGGCCAGTTGGAAGAGCAGTCAGAACATGCACAATATTTATCAATTAAGTATGGTGTCTTATACAGGTGAGGTTTATGGTGCCTGAAAACGATTAAAATAGTAACATCAGTCCGGCATGGTAATCCCAGCACTTTGGGAGGCTGAGGTGAGCGGATCACCTGAGGTCAGGAGTTCAAGACCAGCCTGGCCAACATGGGGAATCCCCGTCTCTACTAAAAATACAAAAATTAGCCGGGCATGGTGGCACACGCCTGTAGTCCCAGCTACTGGGGAGGCTGAGGCAGGAGGATTGCTTGAACCTGGGAGGCAGAGGTTGCTGTGAGCCGAGATTGCACCACTGCACTCCAGCCTGGGTGACAGAGCAAAAGTCCATCTAAAAAAAAAAAAAAAAAAAATCAAAGATCATTGATCACTGGTCATAACAAATACAAAAATGATGAAAAAGTTTGAAATATTGAGAGAATTACCAAAATGTGACACAGAGACACAAAATGAGCACAAGCTGTTGGAAAAATGGCACTGACAGACTTGCTTAATATACGGTTGCCACAAACTTTCAATTTGTAAGTGAAACAAAACAAAATAAACGTGCAATATTTGGGAAGTACAATAAAACAAGGTATGCCTATATCTAAATATGACAGAATACCCCTATAATGGCCACAGCTATTATGTTATCAATTGTTCTTAGAAGCAATACCAGAAACATTTGGAGGGCTTTACCAAAATTCAGATACCCAACCCCAAAATTCTAATTTAGGAAATCTGGTATACAGCCTTGGAATTTGCCAGGTGATTCTTACTTGATACTTAGCTACTTGGGCTGAGGTGGGAGGATAGTCTGAGCCCAGGAGTTCAAGGCTGCAGTGAGCTAGGATCATGCCACTGTGCTCCAGCCTGGGTGACAGAGGAAGACCTGTCTTTAAAAAACAATAAATAAATAAATACATCTAACGGGGGAAAAACTCTAAAACTCTTGGTTTTTAAATATCATATAACATTTTCCCCCCAAACAGTGATGGTCAGTAAATTAAATACATTGAAAGTAGGGCAGAGAAACTCCCAAATATGATCCTAAATAAATCAACATAAGGAGCAAGCCAATTTGAGAAATTCCGTTTAACTATAAAACCACCCTTTAAAAACTTCTCATTATCATGTTAAAGGTATTCAGATTCAATGAAACAGTACTAATAACTTCCAGGCCATTCCTAAAAGATCTTATAAGCCCTAAAAGACCTTATGAAATACTTAATAATTAGTACAGTTGTGCCTTTAATGTTTAAAAGAGGCAGAGACAAACAAGTTAAAAGGCATTTTCCTAACCCTGACTGCAAGTCACAAGCTTGATGCTGCCTGAAGCCAACTGGCATGGTGCCCATTTACAGTAAGTTGTTTACTCCCTGTCTACCAATCACACCGCAGAGAAGGAATGCCTAGAGACACAGAGTGTCTTTTCAAGATAGATCAACAGAGAAAGAGGAATTTATAAGTTTATTAAATTGTTACAGATATTATTTTTAATATTGCTCCAAAATATTCCAATCCACTTTCCATAATCTCAGCATTTTTAAACCAAATAAGTAGCCCTCAATAGACAAACTTACAGTAATAGTTTATCAGTGGAATGGGTAGTATCCTCTCATCAGTTTAAGTATCTTTTAAATAAAATTTTTAAACGACACAATATTGATCTTAAAATGGATTTGAACTTAAACCAATTAGAGTGAAGTTGATTTAAATTGTTTTAAATAACCAATTTTTAGCATAAAGACTGAGACTATTAAGAAATGGAACATCCAGAGAAATAGAAAATAGAAAAAATGAACCCTGATTATCAAGAGAAAAATGGGTAGGAAGTATCTGTCTAGTATATCAACAATTTCACTTAATTCCCAAGCCCAAATAGCAGAGCAAATCACTCCAGTAACAATATAGGATTGTGGATTTTAATACTTTGTTTGGACCCTCAGAGCTAGTCTGGACTGTCCCCTTCCTCCACTGCCCTGTTTTTAGTACATTATGCCCAATAATTTTGGAGTTTTGGTTCCTGCAATCTTTTGATCCTATAATGATATTTCTTCTGCTGCTTCTTTTACTTTTCTGTTTCTCACAATTTGTATTTCTCAAAAAAAAAAAAAAAATCACACACAAATGTTGTCACATTATTAAATTGCTAAATTATTCTATACTTCTTTCTCAACATTCACTTTTTGCTGAAAAAGCTCAGTGCTAATGATCATCAGATGTATGTTAATTTTCCTTTTAAGAGCCCAAATGAGAAAGAATACACACACAGAATAATAGGATTAGTTACAGGTCAGAGTACATATGTTATTTGTAAGATCTTACTAGGTGTAAGATTTAAGTTAGACTTTAGTCAATAGGTAAATACATAAAATCAAATTCTATCTTTGTCCCAGTAGTTAGTACCTGGAAAGGTGCTGGATTCATGACCTTGGAAAATGTATAGTTTATAAACAGGATTTCAAAATAATGCTGAGGCACCAGTGGTACTTCCTCACCTCTTCAGTGCTTGTATTTTAAATCCAAAGGCCTAAAAAAGCATCAGCTGTAAATAGGTTGAAAGTTACATATTTATAACGTATTGCTAGTGTATTTGCTACAGGAAAGCAAGTTTGTCAACATGGTAAATAGCTTGAAAAAAAGATTATGCACAAAGAAAATTCAAATTTAGATTGATACTTTAGTAATTATAGGGAAAGATACTTTTTTTAGATAAATTTCTAGCTTCCACTTTCTCTTTAAATTTTAACCAATGGGAAAAAGAAAAACAAAAACACCACTTTGTTAATTTAACAAAACTATATATGGTATACAAAATTGAGCATCACAGCATGAGAAAGCTGAAATTGGAGAAAATAAAAAAATACACATTTTACCTAATAAGTGAAAAATAATTCTACAAACATTTAAAAAGAATTCTATAATCCTCAGCGTGCAGCTGCATTGGCAAAAGGCAATTTAAACCCACCTCATGAACTACAAATAGGGGAATGCCATGCTCCCTTTCTCTTCCTCTCCTTCAGTTTCCACACTTAAAAAATTTCCTAGAGCCACCAGATGAGATTCCACACTCACTTTTTCTTTTTTTGTTGTGCAAGGTAGTATCTCCAAAACAGAATTTCTAACACTCAATAAAAAAGAAAATTCTGTGCAAATATTTTAGTTGTCTTCACTGAAAAATACGTATCTTCATAACTGCATTGTAATTTGTCTATTTTAAGGTGGTATAGTTACTAGAAGTTCATAGGCCATTCCGAAAGTCTCCCTTCATCTTCTCTTATTACTCCTCACCTTCCCTTATATATTTTAGACTTCCAGAACTAAAACTAGTTTTTGGTTAATAACTAACATAAAACCCTGAGATAACAAAAAAAGTAAGCACTTGATTGAATGAATAAATACTAAATACTTGAACAAGCCAAATGATAGTTCTTTCATCTGAAAACAGACAAGTTAAGATGCCTTGATCGTTAAGTTATTGTGTACTACTGAATAGGAAGTTTATGTTCTGTATAGCGGGTAAGGATTTGGGTAGATTTCTCTTCCCATCCTCTCTTGCCAGCAGCACTTCCTGTTCACCACCCCAATAAATTAAACATTTACTATATAGAGAACTCCCCACCTAAGATGTTTTTTCTTAATCATTCAGTGAGACCCATGTTAGCTCAGCAGTGGACATAAGAGGACATGAGAAAGGAAGAAAGGCTCTGGGACAACTTCTACATTAAAAGCAAGTTGCAAGTTTTCCACAGAAGTAACGTATTTAATTCTGAAGAAGGATAGCCTTATAATGTTCATTTTGATCATGAATCATGAATATGATAGCATCCTTTGAACACTTTTGCCATTATAACCATCTAATATCTGGTACCATTAAATATTTGTGGAAAGAATTATATTGTGTAAACATTAGCAAAGAATTCCAAACACAAGAGCCTCCTTCTTTGCCTTTAGTTTTAATCAGTCTTAATCCCTTCTTGCTAAAACAAGAGTTTCCAAACCCTTAGAAAAATATTTTCTTTTTAAAAAAAATTAAATCTTGGCCGGGCACGGTAGCTCATGCCTGTAATCCCAGCACTTTGGGAGGGTGAGGCAGGTGGATCACCTGAGGTCAGGAGTTCCAGACCAGCCTGACCAACATGGAGAAACCCCATCTCTACTAAAATTCAAAATTAGCCAGGTGTGGTGGCACATGCCTGTAATCCCAGCTACTTGGGAGGCTGAGCCAGGAGAATTGCTTAAACCCGGGAGGCAGAGGTTGTGGTGAGCTGAGATCACACCATTGCACTCCAGCCCCGTGAACAAGAGCAAAACTCCATCTCAAAAAAAAAAAAAAAAATTAAATCTTATGCAGAACCTCCAATACATAAGACAGATAAAAGTTGCTATTTTACTGCTAAAGCTTCCTCTGTACATTCAAATTTATAATATTAATCTGCATAGGAAGGAATCAGTAAGATCAATGAAGATGTTTTGACAAAACCAATAAAACTAAAATGGAAGTTATAAACAATAGTTATGTCAGGGTTATCATCAAAGTTTGGATTTAAACAGTTTGAAAGCCACTACCCTAAAACCTCACTTTGTCCCCATTAACAGCCCCAAGCCTCATTTCCAAACCCCTATGAAACTTTCTCCCCTTATAAAAATAAAGCCCAAACTTTAACAAGGCTCACCAAAATCTAGACTGTAACATATGTCTCACCAGTTTCTTGTAGGAACTATCTTCCAGTCAGTATGGTTTTCTCAGTGTTCCTCAATATACCAAGTTCAGCCATTCATTCTAACAAATATATACTTGAGTGCCTACAATGAGTCTCTAGATTTTTGCTTATTCTGCCTATTATTGTCTTGGACTCTTCCTCAACCATCCTCAACAAAATTCTCTCTTATTTCCCACTCATGAATCCTCCTGCCACTCATGAATCCTGAAGTGTTTGCCTTTACAAGCTGTTTAAATGATAAAGAGCCATATGGTATAGCGTCAAGGCTGCTAATAAATGTACTAAAATACACAATTCTGTCTTCAATTTGGATTTTTAAAAATCAAGTTTTTAGCTGGGTGTGGTGGCTCGCACCTGTAATCCCCAGCACTTTGGGAGGCTGAGACAGACGGATCACCTGAGGCCAGGAGTTCGAGACCAGCCTGCCCAACATGGAGAAACCCCATCTCTACTAAAAATAAAAAAATTAGCTGGGCATGGTGGCAGGCACCTGTAATCCCAGCTACTTGGCAGGCTGAGGCAGGAGAATCACTTGAACCCAGGAGGCAGAGGTTGCAGTGAGCTGAGATCACCCTCCTGCACTATAGCCTGGGCCACAGAACGAGACTCCGTCTCAAAAATAAAATAAATAAATAAATAAAATAAATCAAGTTTTTATTTCTACTGGAAGAAGATAAAACCCATTTCTGAATTTCAAAAGTGAAGACTTGAAACCCATGTACTATTTATAGGAAATGCATGTGCAAATGTGTACAGTTTAAGTGGTATTTGTGGTTTGTTTACTCTGTTGAGTAATTTAAAATTTTAAAGTCACAGTTTGGCACACAGAAAAGCTACTTGGTTGTCAAAAAAAGCCACATTTTACACACACATGATTAAAGAATAATTATCTAAAATGTTTTTCATAGCACAGTATTTGATCAAAAGTTTCAAACATATTAAATGCACGAGTTCCACTCTACTAATGTTTGTAAACTTAATAAAAGTACTTCTAGTGGCTTGTATACAATTCAGATTTAAACTATGTTTACATTTTTCTGTGACTTTCTGTGCTATCAAGCTTTTTAAAATTTATACATAACTGCCTTTTTTTAGAGAGGACTTGAGACAGCTTTAAAAAATAGGTAAATTTCAAGATGGCAATTTAAAAGAGAATGAAAAGTTTATCAATTACATTTCTACAGGAGTAGCTAATTGGATGACTGTTAAATTATTTAGAAACACAAAATATTTAGGATAGTATCAGACTTTTATCTTTGTTTGCTGATTAACTTAAGCCTAGTCTAAAATTTTCTATTGCTACATCAAGGGAACAATTTCAATATGAGAATAGAAGAATACAGGTCTTTAAACACCTAACCTTGATGCCACAAATAGTACTAGGCTTTGTCTCACCTATAACACTTAATGAAGCATTAAGGACACTGTTCCACCTAATGATGTTTCCGGGGTTTCTGGTATTTCATTAGGGATTCATCTAATATGACTGATAAACAGTAAGCAGAGTGACCTCCAAGTTAGATACACGTAAATACACAGACAAGTTCTAATGTAAATTTCCTCTGCTATAAACTGATAGCTACTGCTGTAGGGTGCCAGGTTTTATCTTGAGTCTATCCAGTGAAAAATAGAAACAAACAAAACACGCAAAAATCACAACATATTAAATACAATTTAAAACAAATAAGCTATCCTATAGAAGAACAGGAATGAGATAAAATGATCCTACTGCAGGACAATTCCGAATTAAGCATTCTCCTGTCAGCAACTAGAAAGTCTACTGGGTATTTAGTTTGAAAACAGTTCAGAACTGTTTTTCTTAACTTAGGCAACAGCTTTCTTTTTTGATTGTTAGATTAAGCTAGCTTATTCAGTATAAGTAGGAAGCATGGCTGAATGACTAAAGACAAAACAGGTAGCAGCAACACTGGCATTAACTTCATTAGATTGAAACCTTGGTCTGGATTACAGCATAAACTGAAAATTGTTAAATTTTAATAAAATTCAAAAAGGAAATAAAAAATTAATTGCCAGAAGCTTTGACCAACATTCTTAACACTAGTATCAGTACCTTAATTTTTCTACTTTCCATTGATTTCTCTAAAATAAAATTAAAATGCAATATAAGTGGCATTCAAGGTAATTTTTTAAACCTTAGAACTCTTTCTTCCAAGGAAAGCTTCTCTAGAAATAAGATGTGTAATACAAGCTGGGTGGATTTCTCTACTTGCACCCAACTCTCTGAGCTACCTCTATAACCCCTGATAGTTCTTCTGAGTAGTTAGGAAAACACTAATAAACAATTGCTCAAACACTGCCTTACAGATAAAGGTCGCTCTACTACTGAAGCTGTTGCCTGGTGGACAGTACTACCAGGCACTGACTTGAAATATTTGTCAGCTGCTATAAGAAATTCCTAGATGTCCCACAAATAATAGTTTGATGGAGGGGGCATCAATGTAATTTCCAAACAACTGGCAACTTGCACACAAAAAGTTCATTTGTTCCAAAGTTGAACTTATGACAATTGAGGACCACCAGTATGTTAGACAATGTACAGGAATCATTAGATTCTAAAGTTTAGATAAATGGTAAAACAGTTTGAAAGACCTCTAGTATTGAATTTTGGCCGATACGAATTCATTTCCAAAATCAAAGGGGAGTAAGAGTATTTTTAATTATTGGCTAGCCTTGAGAGAGACAACATTTGGGTTTTACAAAAAGTACTTTTAAAACAATGTCAGCAAAACTGGTGGAACAAAGAACTCAAGTTCTACACATCCTTAAAAGCAAATAAAAAGGGCAAAAACTGTCAAACTGAATTTTTTCGGAACCTGAAAATTAATCAAAGGCTTGAAGCAGCCCAGGGAATTTTTATTGAAAAACAAAAACAACCCTCTTCCCCAGCTAATTCTTGGTAAGAACAGCAAACTCTGTGGTATTTTACCCAGTCCCATCTATCCCTTGACCCCTAGCTTAGCAGTAGCCATGAAAATAACAGTCCACATTCCACATTCCTGGTATGAAAGACAGCAGAATGGACCTCTTTCATGAAGACTTGTATTTTTTTTTTTTTTTTTTTTTGAAACGGAGTCTCGCTCTGTCACCCAGGCTGGGGTGCAGTAGCGTGATCTGGGCTCACTGCAAGCTCCGCCTCCTGGGTTCATGCCATTCTCCTGCCTCAGCCTCCCGAGTAGCTGGGACTACAGGCGCCCACCACCACAGCCACCTATTTTTTTGTAGTTTTAGTAGAGACGGGGTTTCACCGTGTTAGCCAGGATGGTGTCAATCTCCTGACCTCATGATCCACCTGCCTCGGCCTCCCAAAGTGCTGGGATTACAGGTGTGAGCCACTGCACCCGGCCAAAGACTTGTAATTAATTATTTGGTTAATTACAAATAATTAATGTCTGGTGACTCCATGGAAGACCACCTCAAAAGGATTGTCTTTATTTTGCCTAACTTAGAACTGGCTTAGTGCTTCGCTGGGGCACATGACAGGTGGAGGAGTTGAAAACATTTATATTAATGTCTTAATTTGCTGCTGCCTGACAGATAACTGTTGAAGAAAACAACAGACTAGTCTAAAGATTGAGAGGAAAAGCTGGGGAGTCTGTAAGGGCTTTGAAAGTGTCCAGCATATTCCTGGAAATCTAGAATGCCACATGTATGAGTAGGGCTGTGCATATGCTCAGGAAAGATGAAGTAGGCTCCAAACTCTCACCACCTGTTGACCTTAATGCTCTGCAGAAGCTGGTAGTAAAGGCTAAGGCAGGGTTGTAAACTCCCTGGGTAAGAGTTCAAGGCCTGCCCTAATGCATACACAGAGGCCATGGGCAAAGACTGGAAGATATTTTGCTTCTAGGCATTTAATGAAATCTCTGTTAATTATTAGGTGACCACTAAACTAACAAACAGAGACTTCAGGGTGCCCACAATCTTCAAAGAATATAAAATTTACAGAATTAGCCATGAAAAGTCACTAAACAAACATCTACAATACTCACCAACAACAAATACTGGGGAGGGGAGACAGTCTGACTGCCAGAGTTGTTACACTATAATATTCAAAATGTCCAGTTAACAACAAAAATTACAAGGTATACAAAGAAACAAAGTACACAGGAAAAGAAAGAAATCAACAGACACTATGCCTGAGGAAGCCCAGAAACTGGACTTCATAGACAAAGACTTAAAATTATGGCGTGAACCCAGGAGGTTGAGCTTGCAGTGAGCCAAGATAACGTCACTGCACTCCAGCCTGGGTGACAGAGTGAGACTCCGTCTCAAAAAAAAAAAAAAAAGACTTAAAATCAGCTATTTTAAATATATTCAGTGACATAAACTATGTCTAAAGAACTAAAGTATAAAACAGTATCTCATTAAACTGAGAATAATATAAAGATAGCAATGATAAAACTGAACCAAAGAGAAATTTTGAAGTAGAATAACTGAAATGAAAAATTCTCTAGAAAAAAATTCACCTCACAGATGTCACTTGGAGAAGAGAAAATCCATGAACTCAAAGACAGGTCAAATTGAGATCATCCAGTCTGAGGAACTGAAAGAAAAAAGGATGGGGGGAAAAAAACTGGACAGAGTCTCAGAGACTTCTGGGACACCACCAAACAAAGCAACATACAAATAATCAGAGTGACAGAAGGAGCAGAAAGGGGCAAAAAGATTATTTTTTAAAAAAAATAGTGGCAAAAGAACCTGACACATCTGATGAAATACATCTACAAAGCTCAACAAACTCCAAGTAGAACAGACTAATAAAGTACACACCTAAATGCATCACAATCAAACTACCAAAAGCTAAAGGCAAAGAATGAATCTTGAAAGCAGCACGACAAGCAAGTCATTACAAACAAGTGATCCTCAATAAGATTAACACCTGATTCCTTATCAGAAACCATGGAGGTCAGAAGACAGTACGATGACATATTCATAATGCTGAAAGAATTACATGTCAACCAAGAATTCTGTATCCTGGCAACACTATCCTTCAAAAATGAAGGATAAATTAACACATTCCCAGATAACAAAAACTGTGAGAGTCCATCATTAGCATATCTCCAACACATGCTAAAAGGAGTCTTTCAGGTTGGAACAAAAGGACACTCACAATAACTCTACTTCATCTGTAGAAATACAACACCAGGAAAGGGAATTACATAAGTAAACATACAAGACAGTAAAAATGCATCTTTTGTTTGTATCTCCTTTTCTCCATATCGGATTCTAAAGACAACTACTGAGCAATATTTTTAAATCTATATTGATAAACACACAGTGTAGAAAGATGAAAATCTATGACAATAACAGCATAGAGTGGAAGCAGAAGAGGTATAAAGAGGCAAAGTTTTTATACACTGTTGAAGTTGAGTTGGTATTAATCTAAATTACATTTTTTTTCCTTCATTTCTTTGAGCTAGTTTTGCCCTGGTGCCCAGGCTGGAGTGCAGTAGTGTGATCAAAGTTCACTGCAGCCTCAACCTCCTGGGCTCAAGCTATCCTCCCATCTCAGCCCCTCAAGCATCTGGGACTACAGGCACACACCACTGTGCCTGGCTAATTTTTGTATTTTTTTGTAGAGACAGTATCTCACTAAGTTGCCCAGGCTGGTCTTGAACTTCTGGACTCAAGCTATCCTCCTGTCTCAGTCTCCCAAAGTGCTGGGATTACAGGCATGAGCTACTGTGCCCAACCTAGGCTGTTAAAATGACAATAAAATCTCCGTGGCAACCACTAAGAAAATAACTAAAAACATACAACAAAAGGAATGACAAAGAAATTAAAATTGTTACACTAGAAGATATGTAATACAAAAGAAAGAAGGTAGTAATGGAAGAATTTAAGAACAAGAGACACAAAATAAAGGAAACAAATGGCAAAATGTCAGAAGTAATCTTCCTCATCAATAATTATATTAAATGTCAATGGTTTAAACTCCCCAAATAAAAAGCAAAGATTGGCAGATCCAATTGCTATCTACAGAGACTCACCTTAGACTCAAGAACACAAATAGAAAGTAAAAGAAAAAAATATTCCATGCAAACAATAAACAAAAGAAAGCTGAAGTGGCTATACTAATATTAGACAAATAGACTTAAGATAAAAATTGTTCTTATAGGGCACTGTATAATGATAAAAGAATCAATCTATCAAGAAGATGTAATAATTATAAACTTACTTGCACCTAACAATAGAATTTCAAAATATATAAAGCAAAAAGTGACAGAACTGAAGAAAACAATAAACAATTCAGCAATATTAGTTGGAGATTTCAATATCCCACTTCCAATAGATAGAACAACTAGATAGAAAATCTGCAAGGAAACAGAAGATTTGAACACAACTACGTACCAACACACCTGTCAAACACTCTACCCAACAAAAGCAGAATACACATTCTTCTCAAGTGTACATGAAACATCCTCCAGGATAGATAATATATTAGGTCATAAAACAAGCCAAATAAATTTTAAAAGATAGAAATCATACAAAGTATGTTCTTGGACCACAATGGAATGACACTGAGAATTAACAAAGAAGGAAATCTGGAAAGTTCACAGATATGTGGAAATCAACAAGTTCCTAAATAATAAATGGGTTGGGGGGGAAGAAATCACAATGGAAATCAGAAGAATACACCTTGAGACAAGTGAAAACAAAAATACAACATACCAAATCTTATGGGATGCAGTGAAAGCATATACATTTCTAAGAAGGAAATTCATAGCAGTACATGACCACCTTACAAAGAAGTAAGAATTCAAATCAGGAACTTAATTATCCACCTTAAGAGACTAGAAAAAGAAGAACTAAGTCCAAAGCAAGCATAAGGAAGAAAATAATAAAGACCAGTGTAGAAATAAGTGAAATAGGGAAGAGAAAAACAATAGAGTAGGTCAACAAAAATAACCAAAGCTGGGCTGGGCACGGTAGCTCACACCTGTAATCCCAGCACTTTGGGAGGCCAAGGCAGGCGGATCACCTGAGGTCAGGAGTTCGAGACCAGCCTGCCCAACATGGTGAAACCCTCTCTCTACTAAAAATATAAAAAATTAGCCAGGCATGGTGGTGGGCGCTTGTAATCCCAGCTACTTGGCAAGCTGAGGCAGGAGAATTGCTTGAACTCGGGAAGCAGAGGCTGCAGTGAGCCGAGATTGCACCACTGCACTCTAGACTGGGTGACAAGATGGAAATTGTCTAAAAAAAAAAAAAAAAAATCTGTTCCCCTGAAAATGGACAAAATTTTACTTTAGCTAGACTGACCAAGAAAAAAAAGGAGAGAAGACTCTTAAATTACCAGAATCAGAAATGAAAGAGTGAACATTATGACTGACCTTACAGAAAAAAAATAAGATTATAAAGGAATACTATGAATAAGTATATGCTAACCAATTAGATAACTACATGAAATGAACAAATTCCTAAACCAACTGTCAAAACTGACTCAAGGAGAAAAAAATCTGAATAGACTTATAACAAACAAGTAAAGACATTAAGTTAGTAATCAAAAAACTTCCAAAGAAGACCCCAGATGGCTTCACTAGTGAATTTTACCAAATGTTTAAAGAACAATTACCAACAATCCTTCTTCTCAAACTCTCCCCAAAAACAGAGGGAACACTTAGTAAGCTATACAGCTTACTATACCTACTGGTCAGCTATAACAGACCAATATCCCTTATAAATATAAATGCAAGCATCCTCAACAAAATACTGGCAAACTGAAATTACAAGTATATAAAAAGGATTATAAACCATAACCAAGTGAGATGAAACCCAGGAACACAGGGTTTGTTCAACATATGAAAATCAATTAATGTGATAAACCATAAAAGACCAGAAAAACACACAAAAATCTCAATAGCTGCAGAAAAAGCATTTGACAAAATCTAATGCCCTTTCCTGATTAAAACAAACAAACAAACAAAAAGAAAACACTCAACAAACTAGGAACAGAAGGGAACATTCTCAATCTGATAAAGGACAACTATGAAAACCCCACAACAACACACTTAAACTGAAAGGTTTCCCCACAAAATGAAGACCAACACAAAGATGCTCATTCTCACCATTGCTATTCAACACTGCACTGGAGGTTCCAGCTAGGGCAGCTAGGCAAGAAAAAGAAGTAAAAAGTGTCCAGACTGAAAGGGAAGAAGTAAAATTATCTCTAACTGCAGATGACATGATCTTATATATAGAAATCCTAAATCTATTAAATACTCTATTATGCTAATCAATCATTTCAGCAAGGTTGCAGGATACAAAAATCAACACACAAAAATCAGTTGCATTACTAATCAGTAGCAATGAACAATCTTAAAATGAAATTAAGAAAACAAATTCATAAAAGCATCAAAACCCAAAATATTTAAGAATAAATTTAATCAAAGAAGTACACAACTTTTATATTGAAAACTACAAAATATTAATGAAAGAAACCAAATATCTACAGAAATGGAAAGAAGTCTTGTATTCATGGGTTGGAAGACCTACTAATTTTTATGATGGCAATATTCCCCAAACTGATCTACAGGTTCAATGCAATCCCTATCTGAACTTCAATTGCCTTTTTTCTTCCAGAAATGGAAAGTTGATTTAAAATTCATATGAGTTTGCAATGAACACGCAATATAGGCAAAGTAATCTTAAAAAAGAACAAAGTTGGAAGACTCACATTTCCCAATTTTAAAACTTTGTACAAAGATGTAATAATCAAAACAGTGTGGTACTGGCATAAGATTAGACATACGGACTCATAGAATTGTGAGTCCAGGAATAAGCCCATATATTTATGGTCAGTTGATTTCAACAAGGTATCAAGACCATTCAATGGGGAAAGAATAATCTTTTCAACAAATGGTGCTGGGACAACTAGGTATCATTACACAAAAGAGTAAGTTAGAGCCCCACTTCACACCATATACACAAATTAATTCAAAATGGATCAAAGGCCTAAATGTAAGAGCTAAAACTATAATTCTTAGATGAAAACATAGGTGAAAATCAGTTTGACCTTAGATCAGGCAACTTTTTAAAGATACAATGCCAAAAACAAAGAATTAAAAAATAAATTGGACTTCATAAAAATTAAAAACTTGTGAGTCAAATGACACTATCAAGAAGTGAAAAGATGGCCTACTAAATGGGAGAAATTGTCCGCAAATTATATATTTCATAAGGGTCTAGTGTCTAGAATATATCTACATATATACATACACATATATTCTAGATACACACACACACACACACACACACACACACACACACACACTTACTGACAACAATAAAAAGACGACCTAATTTTAAAACAGGCAAAGAATGTTAAAGACATTTCTTCAAAGAAAATACACAAATGTCCAAAAAGCACAAGAAAAGATGTTCAGTATTGTTAGTCATTTGGGAGATACAAATAAAAAACACAATGAGATACCAATACCCAGTAGGATGGTGTCTTAGTCTGTTTTCTGTTGGTATAACTGAATACGTGAGACTGTGTAATTTATTTAAAAAAAGAAATGGATTTCTTACATTTCTGGAGGCTGTGAAGTCCAAGGTCAAGGGGCCACAGCTGATGAAGAACTTCTTGCTGCTGGGGGACTCTCTGCAGAGTCCCAAGGTGACACAGGGCAGCAATCACATAGTGAGAAGGCTGAACTTACTAGATTAGTTCTCTTCCTCTTCTTATAAAGCCACTAGTCCCAATTCAGTGATAACCCATTAGTCCACTAATTCATGAGTGGATTAGCCTATTCATGAGGGCAGGCCTCTGATGACCCAAGCACTTCTTAAAGGCCTCACATCTCAATACTGCCACATTGGGGATTATGTTCCAACATGAGTTTTGGAGGGGACAAACATTCAAACCACAGCAGTTGGCTAATAAGAAAAGACAGTTAATAAATATAGGCAAGGACAGAGAAATGGGAATTCTTATACATCGTTGGTGGGACTATAAAATGATACAGCCACTGTAGAAAAATGTTTGGCAGTTCCTCAAAAGGTAACACATACAGTTATCATATGATCCAGTAATTCTACTCCTAGGATCCACACAAGAGAAATAAAGATATATGGCTACACAGAAACTTGTATATGAATGTTCTTAACACCATTATTTATAATAGCCAAGGAATGGACACAACCTAAAAGTCCATCAGCTAAAGAGTGGATAAACAAAATATGGTAGTATATCCACATAACAGAATATTATTCAGCCATGAAAAGAAAATGAAGTGCTGTTACATGCTACAGTATGGATGAACCTTGAAAACATGTTAAGTGAAATAAGCCAGGTACAAGAAGCCACATATATATGATTCTATTTATACGAAATGTCCAGAATAGGCAAATCCATAGAGACAGAAAGTCACATTTGTGATTGTCAGGGATGTTGCTAACCATCCTGCAACACACAGAACAGCCCCGACAGCAAAGAATTATCCAGTCAAAAATGTCAATAGTCCAGAGGTTGAGAAACTCTGTTCTATGGTGAAGTTTAATCTATTAAAAAGCAAAAAATAATCAATCATGAGAAAATACATTAATATCATTCGTTCCAAACTTACTAGAGCACTAATTCCTCATTCATTTTGACAATATCAGATCAAAAAGTGAAGGAGTATTCAGTTATCAGTCTTAAGTTTAAAGTGCATCTTGGAGTTCACCTATTTTAAGATGTCTTCAAAATCCTGCAATCTTCAAGCTTTTTTTTTTTTGTTTTAAATGAACCAAGCTAAGAATTCACAGAAGAGCAGATTAAATTGGAATCTGGCTCTTTCCAGTTCTTTAGTTTAAGATATTACGATACTGAAGCAGTTCAGTGGATCTTTGTAATAATAGTCCCTCCAATCCCCTTGCCCATGCTGCCCTGCAAAGATGGTTTTCTGCTACCTATTCAAAAGTAGATTCTCAAGTAGCTCAGAAACACATTGAGGGATGCTATCAATGTATTATGATTGCTCTCTTTAGCTGACTTTACAGCACCTTGGAATAGCAGCCAGGAACCAAGGACAAGATGGTACCCCTTGCATACACTCCAGACTGCTTTTTGTTTATTTAGGACCTGAAAAATGTTAACTTCAAAGAATAATGCATATCGTCAGCATTCTTCTCAAATTCACTAATTATAAATATGTCCTTATTGTTTAGCCAACTTTACTTAAAATGAGGGGATACATTAATTTTGCAAATGTATCTTCTACAGCAGAATAACTTGAATTTTTTAAACTGCATATTTACAGAAGGGAGTCATGAGACATGAAGCCAACATATTAAGGGCACTGGCTACAGACTTGTACATTGCAGAATACCACACTGGTCCTCCCAGCCTTTAGCAAGGTCGGCATTTAGCTGAAGCTGTACTGGTCTGGCTTCAGCCTATTACTGTTTCTACTCCTATTCAAACACCTACTTATTTGAGCAGCTTCATGGCAGATGCAGAAACACAAAAATTCCCACTTGGAAATTTTTAATGACTCAATATTTCAATCAAATAGCAACTGAGGAAAAGAAAGTTTAAAGAAAGAGAAATTAGGTCTGTATAAAAGCAAGATATCAGGAACCTATAAGTGGTTGGAAGCTTCGCATATAAGAGTGATGGCAATCTGATCCTAGAGATCTATCAATTCAGCATAAAGTTGTTAAAATCTGCCCTTTAAATTTTCATGGATTATCTAGACCATAGCCAAGTCAAGTACCTGTGTAAGGTATGGAGGACATGAATAAAAGTATAGAAATATACTAAATGTTTTCTATGTGTCTTTCTTTGATATTTAAATAAGTCCTTAATTAACCAAAGACCAGAAAAGGGGGAAATTTTGTTTTAGATTAGATTGTGGTCCTTAAAAATAAAATGTTTGCTTTTGTCATTATATGTACATCTTCTATAATATTAGGTGGCTCCCTGAAGGTTATCAGACAAATTAGTAATACCATAATTACCAAAACAAAACATATTTATCTTGAAAAAAATTCAGAACTTTGAAAATTCCTTTAATTCCAACACTTCTATTCCATTCTGAAAAGACTGCTCTTGCTTTTGACTTACAGCTAAAGCAGATTTTTACTACATAGTCTAGCACCTTATTATAAATCATTTTGGTCTCTTCATATTTCATATCTGTCTTTTCTGTTGCTCCAGCAGACTGTAAACTCCTGGGCAGGAATCTGGCTTTTTCTTTCCAGTCCTTACTAAGACATAAGAGTGCTGAAGGCAGGGGATCAATGCTTGCTGACAGACATTGTCCACAGTAGAAACTGCAGCCATGGTGATCAGGAGGCAAAAAAGTATAAAGCGAAAAAACCGTGGGCTTGGCGAGAAGAGCCTTGGGGTCCTGTCTCTTACCAGATGGGTATCATTGGCCAATATGTTTCATCTCTCTTACCTTTTATATCTTTATTAATAAAGCAGTGGTAGATGATACCTTTCTTTCAGAGTTATTGTTAAATAGGATCACAAATGTGAATATTCTGTAAATGCTAAGAGTTCTGTGTGACTATAACTTATCATTATCTATGCCACTATTGCTAAGGTAAAATACTAATCACATTTTTCTTCTTTCTCAAACAATTGTTTACCTATACTCAAACTGCTGAACTAATCTTCTCCAACCTCTTCCCCACCTCTGTTCCTTAGTGTTCATTTAACACTAAAAGAGTAGTCTCCCCTTATACTCAGGAGACCCTCAGTGGATGCCTGAAATCACAGGTAGTACCAAACACTATATATACTTACCTTAAATGCCTTTTTCCTTTTAACTAAGCACTTATCATACACATTGGCTGCAAACTTTTGCAGTCTGAAATATGACAGCAAAACCAGCACGCATTTCTTTTTCATTCTTCACAATTTCATGTATAAAAGATTCATTCTTATCATAGATCGTAGCAGTCTCAGCATATGATTTCTTTTCTTTATATATAAGTCTAGAATTTTCATCTTTCACTTAAGGGAAGCAATTTACAGCTTCTCTTTGACATATCTGAATTGCCAGGATCACCACTCCTGCGCTTTGGGGCCACTATGAAGTAAAATAAGGATTACTTGAACCCAAGTGTTGTAATACTAGAAGAGTCAATCTGATAACCTGGATGGCTACCAAGTGACTAAGGGGCAGGCAGCACCTACAGCATGGAGATGCTGAACAAAGGAATGATTCACATCCCAGGTGGGATGGGTGGGACAGCCTAAAATGTAAAACTCATTGATTCTTTATTTCTGTAATTTTTCACTTAATATTTTCAGAGTAACTGAAACCTTGGAAAGCAAAACTGCAGATAAGGCGGACTACTGCATAAATTTTGAAATTCTTTGCAAGGGTTCCCTGTGTTTTATCACAGCTGGTCACCATCTGGCCTATCAAACATAAGCCCTTAAACCTTGTTGCAACTTTTAACATAAAAGTTGGGGAGGCTAAAACTGACCCACAACAAGTGTCCCTTGTACAGTACAATTGTTTAGAAACGTTTTACTGCCATTCTGTTCAAAATCACAATTATTGCTCTGACTTCTAAACTACACATACATAATTTAACATACTTATTTTATTCAGTACCAGAAAAGCTCCAGAATACCAAAAAAAGTTTTCCTTTTAGGAACTTTGCAACCAATGTTTATTCCAAGTCGTAATCTCAATGTCTGCATTAAAACAAAACAAGCAAAAAATAAAAACAAAAACAAAAAACTGCCTTGACTTCTATTTTTTTAAAAAATTATTAAATGGCACCAAGAAAAACTAAATGTAAATATTTCACACCCACCATACTGCCACAAATGTAAAAGACTAGCACTACTAAAAGTTGATGAGAACACTTATAACGCTCCTAGGAAACAATTTGGCATTACCTAGCAGAAGTTGTAGATGTGTATGCCTTGTGATCTAGTTATTCAATTTCTAGGTATAATTCCCTTGGGGAAAAAAACTCTTATAAATATGTTTCAGGAGACATTTTCACAGCAGCATTGTTCAAAATAGCAAAACTCTGGAAACAATCCAAGTGTCCACTAACGGGGAACAGAGAGATGTACGTACTGTATTCATTAAAAGGCTTAACAAAGATCTCTATAAAAAAGCTTCAGCTTACATGGATGAATCTTACAAACAATGTTGAGTTAAAAAAACAAGTTATAAAGACTACATTTATCGGGGGTGGGGGGCTAGGGGAGGGATACCATTAGGAGAAATACCCAATGTAAATGACGAGTTGATGGGTGCAGCCAACCAACATGGCGCATGTATACCTACGTTAACAAACCTGCACGTTGTGCACATGTACCCTAGAACTTAAAAGTGTAATATAAAAAAATAAAGACTACATTTAATGTGATTCCACAACATAAAGTTAAAACATATAAAACTAAATAATGTATTATTTAGGGATACGTAGATAGGTAGTAAAATCATAAAACAAAGCAAAATAATGCAAAAAATACAAAATTTACTATTATAGTCCTGCAGATTGGAAGGGAGGGGGATATGACTGGGAAAGGGCATCCAGCGAGCACCAAAGGGAATAGCGATGAGCTGTTCCTTAAGTTGGGTGGTAGGTACAAAGAGGTGTTTATTATTTCTTACACACATACATATATTTTCCTATGTGTATGAAATAAAAAAAATTTAAAAAATATGGTGCCTATGGTATTATACAAAAAATGTGTTAAGATAAGCTCCTAACTTCAGTTACTCTTTCCTGTCCTTCAACTTCTACAACTGTCTTATTTTGCCATTTTATTGATATATAAAGTATTATGCTACTACCTTCATTGTTTTTTCAGGATGATCATTATCCAATATTTATATTAATTTCCCCAGATTTTAAATTGTTAAAAATTTGCCTCAGCCCCAGATTGGCTTGGGGAATGTTTTACAGTGCAGCAAATGAAAACAAGGGCTTAAAAACATAGTGAGTAAAGGGCCGGGCACAGTGGCTCACGCCTGTAATCCCAGCACTTTGGGAGGCCGAGGCGGGTGGATCACGAGGTCAGGAGATCGAGACCATCCTGGCTAACACAGTGAAACCCCGTCCCTACTAAAAATACAAAAATTAGCCAGGCGCGGTGGCAGGCTCCCTACTCCGGAGGCTGAGCCAGGAGAATGGCGTGAATCCGGGAGGCGGAGCTTGCAGTGAGCCAAGATCACGCCACTGCACTCCAGCCTGGGCGACAGAGCGAGACTCTGTCTCGAAAAAAAAAAAAACATAGTGAGTAAAAAAGACATGATCAGGTGGGTGATCATCCAAATTTTCTACAGAGTTTTTAGTAACTCTGATTCTTGGGTTCTGCCTCTATACTTTTAAATGGGGGCGAGGGCAGGGAGGAGAGACAGTATACAGAAATCTATTTTATAAGCCCAAATAACAAGGGCTTCAAAACACAGTGAGTCAAAAAAAAAAAAAAACAACAAAAAACAGTGAGTCAAAAAGACACTAGATTCAACACTTCACCTTGCCAGGCTCCAGGCTGACGTATGGTCAGCAACTGTACTTGAACACAGCTTCCACAAAATCCTTCGGAGGTCCTCATTCTTTAAATGCCCATGATACATTTTTAAGAGAATTTGTATGCACACACACATGCATGCACTCACATGTATTTTACAAATTACTATATTACTCAAATTTTTTGAAAATAAGAGATTATGCACTTTTATTTACAAGTAAATTGTAAACCTCCAGAAAGTATTAAAAAAAATCAAAAGCAAGGAACAGTCAGGTGCAATGGCTCACACCTGTAATCCAAGCACTTTGGGAGGCTGAGGAGGAAGGACTGCTTGAACCCAGGAGTTTGAGACCAGGTTGAGCGACATAGTGGGATACCATCTCCACACATTAAAAAAATGGTTTTTTAATTAGCTAGGTGTGGTGGCACATGCCTATAGTCCCAGTTACTCGGGAGGCTGAGGCAGGAGGACAGCTTGAGCCTGGGGGTAGAGGCTGCAGTGAGCCATGGTTGAGCCACTGCATTCTACCCTGGGTGAAAGAGTGAGAACCTGTCTAAAGAAAAAAAAAAAAAAAAAGAAAAGAAAAAGATTAGCAGGTCCTGTTTTATTTGGTATCTATAGTTTGCGGTTTCTCTATTCCAAGTGACTTGGGCCTTCATATTCTACTGATTTTCTAGAGATTCCATCTTATAACTTGGGATGATTACCATGAAGTGATGAAAACCACAAATCTCATCAGTAAAGGGATGCTGGCATGCAGGCAGACACTAGATTTAACACATCACCTTGCCAGACTCCAGGCAGACATCAGGTCAGCAGCTATATTTGAACACAGCTTCTCCAAAATCCTTCCTGGGACCTCCCTCTTTCAGCTGAGAAAGTCTAGTCATGCCACCTATTTTTAAATGGAAGATTTCGGGAATTTTATGCAGAACAAATTACTGAAAGCTA
This sequence comes from Pongo abelii, assembly GCF_028885655.2. Classification (NCBI taxonomy): domain Eukaryota; kingdom Metazoa; phylum Chordata; class Mammalia; order Primates; family Hominidae; genus Pongo; species Pongo abelii. The sequence goes on from NC_071989.2 coordinate 151,744,946, forward strand.
GTCATAGAGATGACATAAAACTTTTAAAAGAAAAATTAAAAAAAAAAAACCATGATTTAATGCTTCTGAAAAAACTTAAGACAATTTTAAAACTTTTCCTTTCTAAGATTTAAACCTAAAAAAAAATCTGAAATAGCCAAGGGGAAAATATACGTACACACATACAAAGATACACACACAAAGATACATACACAGATACACACTGCAACACTATAGTAGCTACAAAAGAGTCAAAATTCTTTTAACAGGGGCCTAGTTAAATATATTATGGTATACCCATATGGCTATTAGAAAGAATGAGGTAGATTTGTTTGGACACGGAAAGATGTCCGTGATACATTTTTAAGAGACATAATTTGTATGTGCACATATCACACACATACATGCTGCTCACATTTTACAAATTAGATTGTTACTAAAAATTTTTAATATAAATTATGCACTTTTATTTACAAGTAAGTTGTCAACTTCCAGAAAGTATAAAAAATATGAAAAGTAACCAAAAGATTAGTAACTATGCTAACAGCACAGAGCCACTTGACAATTTCTGTAAGAAATCTACTTCCCTGAAGACTGTTTACATTACTGGAAAAATTGATCAAAGAGGAACATAAGGGTTAATGTATAAAGTGCCTTTTTTAAAAACTAGGGGAAAATCTTTATTTCAAAATAATCATGTTACATTCTGAACAGTATCTGGATGAGTATTTGGGAGAATACAAAACACAGAACAGGGTTTGGCATTTCAAAAATTTTCATGAACCACTTCTATTTAAACTAATATGCCAATAGGCATAATATGCTCTACATTATATTTTCATAAATTCTCAATGTTATTTAGCTTTCAAGGGAGGCTCCCTGAAATTAGATCTATGCCAATGAGAATTTTTCTAAAGCAAAATAAGGAAAATTTTTACTCATCAGAAAGCTGAAAGATGTGGAGAAAAAAAAAAAGTTGGCATACACCTTGCATAATCACAAGAAGCCAAAAAAGTTTCTATATTTGACACACAAGGGTAGTGGGAGAAATAAATTGATGAGATGATACAATGGAAGGAGACTGGACCATAGCTTTTTGCTGTCTCACAAATGCAGCTGGAACCAAAGACTGTTAGAGTGGGAAAGAACTGTGGATAAATTCTCATGTGAGGACACAGACACCTAAGCAGGGCTAGGACATTCAGAGCACCTCTTTACTTTTTGCACATGATTCTTTCCATGACACCTAGTGCCCTTCTCCATCTAGAGCTACCTCTATATGTCCATGTTCCTTCTCTCTAGGCTCATGACAGACCTCAGGAGAAAGTCAGGCAGGCCTGCTGCTTTTGGCTTTATTATAATGTAACTAGTGCATGGACTATTTGGCTATTGTGGGATTCTCCTCATGTTATCAGGGTTCCAGCTCACATAATCACCTCCTTGGCAACAGAATTTATTGGCATATTTGTTGTCCTTCTTAGAGCAGTGGTTCTAACTGTAGGTGATCATCCAAAATTTTTAGGGACTTTTAAAAACTCAGACTCTTGGGTTCTGACCCTGTAACTCTTAAATGGGGGTAAGAGCAGGGAGGGAAGACAATGTACAGAAATCCATATTTTTCTTACTGCATTCCAGGTGTAGCTGTGTACCACTAGTTTTTAACACTACTTTTGACTGATTCGCCATCTGTGACTTAAGGGTATCAGGGTTTGGATAAGGTGCAGTGGAGGACTGGAGATTTAGAATGAATGATGGGGGAGGGAAGAAAAACAAGGCAGCTATTGCTCTATGGGAGAGATAGGACTGGTTTCCTGTGTATGTGGAGTAGGTGCTGTGTGATCTCAGTTACACTGGGAAGGCTCTTTTGTCTCAAAGTATCTCTCATCAGCTTTTTATTAATGCCTGAAATTCCATCCTTATGATTTCATTCCTTCAAGTTATGTCATTTGTTAAATAGAAATACCCCTTACTCCTCAGTATTCCACTGTAACCTTTCCCTAATGAAGCATAAATGCATTCACTTCTTTTTAACAATCCACTAAAACAAAGCAGGTTTAGGAGGGCACTGTATTCCTTGATTTGGCAGACAGGAAGGGGATGCCATTCCCCTCCCCCCACACAAAAAAAAGGCCATGACTCAATATGATGGCTTTTGCAACTTGCCTCAGGCTAGCCTTAGGGCATTACCTATGGAGCTGCTGCGTGCCAGGATGATACTTGACCCAGAGGAGATGTGAATTTGCATAAGGAAGAATCATCTGATGATGCTCTGGGCTATACCTTCGCCCACACTAGCTCTACCATTCTCTGACCTCCTGGTATATTCTTCAGCACCTGCTACAGTTAATTGTTTCTTAATTATTTCATGTGTCTGCATCATGTCTCTCTAGCCAGATAAAGGCTCCTTTGAGGTCAGAAAAAACACATGATTTATCTTTCCTCCCTATGAGCACGTAGCGCAGCGCTGAAAAGGTACAAGGTCCTTAGTAAGACCTTCACTGATACATCCTATCAGCAGGTAATATAGGGAGAAACATTTTTATGGCTATCTCTGTATGATCCTCTCATTTCTGAACACTGAACTTGACTTGCCTCTTAAGTTTTTCTTCTCTCCAAGTAACTGTCTTTCCCAAATTAAGAGACTTTACTAGTCCATTTTTGTAGGTTTTGCAAAAATGTATTGATATGAAATTAGCATTAATCATTTGGGAAAATATCCTTGGATCTCAAATATGTCTGAAGGAGTTGAAGTTTCCGTTGATTTATGGTTGAAAGTAGTCTTTGTAAAGGATGAAACTGGGGGCCAGGTGCAGTGGCTCACACTTGTAATCCCAGCACTTTGGGAGGCTGGGACCAGAGCATCACCTGAGACCAGGAATGTGAGACCAGCCTGGGCAACAGAGCAATACCCTGTCTCTACAAAAGATTTAAGAAATTAGCCAAGGATGGTGGTGCACACCTGTAGTCCAAGCTACTTGGGAGGCTGAGGTGGGAGGATTGTTTGAGCCCAGGAGTTCAAGGCTGCAGTGATCCATGTTTGCCCCACTGCACTCCAGCCTGGGTGACAGAGTGAGACCCTGTCTCTTAAAAAAATAAATAATATAAAATGAACTGGGAAATGTCAATCAAAACAGCAAAGACTGCAATCCATAAAGGGTGGTAGTTTAACTTAAAAACAAAAAAAATCTAAGGGCTTCTATGCCAAATGCCTTTACTGTCTACACTAAATTTCATCCTTAATAAAAAATTACACCCAAATGTTACCTTCTTTTCTTCTAAGAAAAGAAGCTTACATGAAAGGTAGCTATGGTGCAGAAAAATTCAGACTTGCTTGTGTTCACAAATAGATAATGCCAGAGGTGGTGGTCTCAGTTTCCGGTTCTTTGAGAACACTTACCTGGTACCTCTCCTAAAAGAGGCATTAACTCTAGTCAACATCTCTGACTGTCTGAATTCTGAGATATCTGGCCCTTTGTATAAATTAAATTAATCCAGTTTTACTGTGTGTGTGTGTTTCATCTTTTCTATTACTACTAGTTGGATGAATTTAGGTGTTTAGTCCTCACCCAATATGACAACTATGTTTAACACAAGAAATTTATGTGATTTTATTTCCATATGGCCCTTTTAATTTTTTAAAAGCAGTCAGCTTTCAATTGTTAATGTGGAATGAGACTGTTCTTTTTCCTATCTTATGTAAAACCTGATTTATAGGAGGGATAATTGCCAAATATAGTATTAAGGCACCCAGTGTGTATAGGATGGACCACAATTCTTTAAAAAAAAAATCTAGATTGGGACTGTGTCTAATGTTACACCTCTCAACCCATGAATCACAGGGAATCCTACCCCAAGGAGACTTTTGGATTTGCATCTCTTAACTCTGAGCCTCAACCATTCTTTTCTTACAGGAAAATACCCCCAGTGAGTGGTCACTTTATTGAGGCCACAATTAGTCAAATATTTCTCTTCCCTTCCCTAACACACTTTCTCTTCCTTTTTAATTCAAGGAAGACATTGAGTCTTACACCTTGAATGGAGAGTGGGAGCCAGGTTTGCAATAATAAAAGCAGTTACATAAGTGCTTTGCATTTACCTAATCCCTTCTTTAAAATACATAAAAAATCTGAGGTTCAGGTGAATCAATCATTACTGAGTGCCTATCAGGAAGATTAACTTCTGCAGGATTGCAGAAATAAGTGATGGAGCTGGAATCTGAACCTTTGTTAGTCTCCAAATTCCAAGATTTTATCCTTCTGTCATAATGATTCTGCCTTTCACTGCAGGCAAGGTTCATGAACAATTCAGATATCACAGAAGGATCAGAATTTTAAATACACCTGATTCCTACAACTACTGTGACAAATTGCAAAAAATAAAAATAAAAAAAACACCTCTCCCTACAGTCACACTCCTTTGCAGTTTAATTGCAGCTCCTCCACCCACTTGAATCTAGACTAGCTCCGTGATTTGCTTTGACCAATAGAATGTAGTAGAAATATAGTTGTTCCAAGCCTAGGAGTTAAAGAGTTTTGCATGGTTCTGCTGGTTCTTTTGTAACTCTGATGCTACTGTGTGAAAAAGTTAAGGGCAGCCTACTGTCACCATTCATTGCTACAGCCAACCAGCCAACTGGCAGCAGACACGCTGAATGTGCCCAGCTGAGATAAGTTGAGCTTGGCCAGATCAGCAGAACTGCCCACCTGATTTGTAGACTCATGAGGAATAATAAATGGTTGTTATTTTAAAGCCACTAAATTTTAAAAGCAGTCAGCTCTAAACCGTTAATGCGGAATGATACTATTCTTCTTGGAAAGATACTGTTCTTTTTCCTATCTTATGTAATATCTCATTTACAGGAGTGATAATTGCTAAATCTAAGTGGGAAGGCACCCAGTGTGTTTGTTATAGAGCAAATACTAACAGATACAACAAACATAGCTACTTTGAGCAAGCAGAGAAAACAAAAGGTTGCATATAAAAGAGGGACCCAACATGCAAAAGCTTGATATTAAGACAAATGTTTAACAAATCTTTAATTATTTGACTTAAATTTGCAAAATAAGGCTGAAAAATAAGACCTGATCCATTCAAGAATTTGCTAGGTGCTTTGGTGTAATAAATCTACTTATAAACATCAGTAATTGTGTATTTGAAAATCTACATTAAGAAAGTAAAGTCCTTTTCATTGTGGGATTTAATTCACACTGAATCATACAAAAACCAGTTTTTTAAAAGTCCTTATTTGAAGAGGCAGAACCTTAGTATTATGATGTTCAAAGCATTAGTATTCTCTTTAAGAAGAAGCCAAAGTAACTGGAGAAAAAAAGCAATGAAGTTATTTCTAAAACCCCAAGAATTTCTTAAGACATGAAAGGCTTGCTCTTCTTCAGACAGTTTCATTCTAATTTACCTTAACCCCAAGTTCCTCAGAGGTTCAAGTAGTTGATGAGTGACTGAGAGAGGAACTTGTGTGGATTATAGGGCAGGGAGGTGTGAGAAGAGAGCCAAATAGGAAGCATGTGCATCACATATGCATTTTTCAGCTCCTCTTCAAGCTTATGGCTGAAATATAAATCTGATAATGGTACCACAAGTTAAAGTCTCCACTTCCTAACTATAATCAATTAGTTTGAAAGTTATGCCATCTGCAACAGACTGACAGCTAGTATCATACTGAATGGGGAAAAACTGAAAGCCTTTCTTCTAAGATCTACAACAAGACAAGAGCGTCCACTGTTATTCAACTGGAAGTACTAGAAGACCTACCTAGAGTAATCAGACAAGAGAAAGTTATAAAGGGAATCCAAAATGGAATGGAAGAAGTCAAATTATTCTTGTTTGCAGACTGTATGATCTTGTTAGAAAAACCTAAAGACTCCACCAAAAAAATATTAGAACAGATAAATTCAGTACAGTTGCAGGATACTAAATCAACATACAAAAATCTGTGGCATTTCTATATGCCAACAGAGGACAATCTAAAAAAGAAATCAGAAAGTAATCTCATTTACAATAGCTACAGATAAAATAAAACACCTAGGAATAAACTCAACCAAAGAAGTGAAAGATCTCTACAATGAAAACAATAAAACACTGATGAAAGATATTGAAGACGACACACAAAAAAAGAAAGATATTCCATGCTCATGGATTGGAAGAATAAATATTGTTAAAACGTCCATACTACCCAAAGCAATCTACAGATTCAATGCATTCTTTATCAATAAATATCAATGACATTCTTCACAGAAATAGAAAAAAAAAAATCATAGGATTTATATGGAACCACAAAAGCCCCAGAATAGCCAAAGCCATCCTGAGCAAAAAAAAAAAAAAAAAAACACTGGAGGAATTACATTATCTGACTTCAAATTATACTACAAAACTATAATAACCCAGACAGCATAGTACTAGCATAAAAACAGATACACAGACCAATAGAACAGACTAGAGAACCCAGAAACAAATTCATACACCTACAGTGAACTCATTTTCAACAAAGGTGCCAAGAACATACACTAGGGAAAGGACAGTCTCTTCAATAAATGGTGCTGGGAAAACTGGATATCCATAGGCAGAATGAAACTAGACCCCTATCTCTCACCACATATAAAAATCAAATAAAAATGGATTAAAGCCTTAAATCTAAGACCTGAAACTAGGATACTAAAAGAAAACATTGGGGAAGCTCTCCAGGACACTGGTATGGCCAAAGATTTCTTTAGTAATACCTCAAATGCACAGGCAACCAATGCAAAAATGGACAAATGGGATCACATCAAGCTAAAAAGCTTCTGCACAGCAAAGGAAACAATCAACAAAGAAGCAACACACAAAATGGAAGAAAATATTTGCAAGCTACCCATCTGAGAAGGGATTAATAACCAGAATATATAAAGAGTTCAGACAACTTAACAGGAAAAAATCAAACAATCCAACTTAAAAAATGGACAAAAGATCTGAACAGACATTTCTCAAAAGACATACAAATGGCCAACAGGTATATGAAGAAATGTTCAACATCCTTAATCATCAGAAAAATGCAAATCGAAACTACAATGAGATATCTCAACCCAGTCAATTATATATCACCCCCACAATTGCATGCCTGCATCAAAACATGACCTGTACCCCATAAATATATATGCCTACTATATACCCATAAAAATTAAAAATAAATTTTAAAAATAAAACTGAAATAAAGTTAAGATCATAATGAAGCCAGTTTGAGATCAATTAACGAAAAAGACTTATTTTATGAACAGGGTGTGGCATGGCACAACAGACAGAGTTCTCAAGTAAAAACCTTTGGCATTAAGGAGTTGTCTAATCTTAAACCACATCACTAAAAATAACTTCAGGAGTGCTTTTTAAGTGCCAGACACTGTGCTATGCAGTTTACATGCATCATGTTGTTGTGCCCATTTTAAAAGTGAGGAAACAGTTTACAGGGTTATGAATTTGGTCAAGTTCACACAGTTGTTAGTCAGATTCATACCCAGGGAATCTGAAGAGTCCTAATTCTTACTCACAATACTGGACCTTAGTTTCCTCATATGAAGTGAGATCTGGATATCAAAACTAGCTCCATTTGGAATTCTATGATTCTTTGACAATGACAGGAACATACTTCTTAGTGGTTTGTGTACTGGGTACAGGGATGAAGACTGGCACCTTTCACTAAAAACAAATGTCCCTGGGGTGTATGCTGACATGAATCCCTATATCTAAACCTTTCCTCATATATGCAAATACAGAAATGGTGAGGCTAGTTTTGGAAACAAGTCTACTGCCCACAGGTATCCTGGTCAGTTCACTACCTCTCAGGTAAGGTCTGCCTGTCTTTGGGCTTTCTCTTCAATTCCTGGCAGAGCAGACACTAAGTAAATGCTGAATGAATGGAAAAATATTCCAGTTTCTGCTGGAAAGAGCCTGAAATTGGATGGCATTTTAAAAACGTGTCCTACAAATGTCTTGAATGTAACACCCATAAACCATAAGCTCCAGAAAGGCAGAAACAACTAAAGCTTTGTTCACTGTTGTATCCTCTGCAGTTTGAACTGTGCCTCACATATAGTAACTGCTCAATAAAAGTGCTATTCTTATTATTGTTACTAGATTCTTACAGTTCCAGTTTTCCCGAAGAGAAAGTAAAATATATGTACTAAAGGCAAGGCCATGCTATTTGCTTCCTCTGTGGTTCTTTGTTCAAACAGCCCTACCTAAATTGAGTACCTTAAGTGCTAGGTGGTATAGTGAAAATATTCCTTGTCCTTAAGGAGACTGGATTCACTTGGAGATAAATTAGAAATATATAAACAGTATTAATTCAACAAACATTTACTGGGTACCTACTATGTGCTAATGACTAATTTAGGTAGAAAGAACTGTGTGGTCTGTGGCTGCCAGAGGATACCATCAGATGAGGGAGGGGGGCTATGGTCTGGACTACATAAAGGAAAGCATACAAAATAAGTAGCACTAAATTGGTCTTGAACATTACACATATTGTGAGAAGCAGAGAGAAGAAGCCTGAATTCCAGACTGCAACAGTCTTCAGCTATGTCATATGGCACACTGGTATGTTGTTATCAATTTTAGGACTCATGTCAAGGAATTTGTTAGTAATAATGATTTATGTATTTTTATTATAAAGAAAAGTATAAACACTGCCAGGGGAACTGTGACTTGCCATAATCCTTGAAAAAAGTAATTTGGAAATATCTGTTAAAATTTTAAATACACATACCCCTGACTCCAGAACCCAACTCTGGGGAAATCTATTGTATTATTCCATTTTCACACTGCAATAAAGAACTACCTGTGTCTGGGTAATTTATGAAGAACAGGGATTTAATTGACTTACAGTTCCACAGGCCTCAAAGGAAGCATGACTGAGAGGCCTCAGGAAACTTAGAATCCTGGTGGAAGTTGAAGGAGAAGCAAGCACATGTTCACATGGCAGAGCAGGAGACAGAGAGAGAAGGGGGAAGTGCCACACACTTTCAAACAACCAGATCTCATGAGAACTCACGATCATGAGAACAACAAGAGGGAAGTCCACCCTTGTGATTCAATCACCTCCCACTAGGCCCCTCCCCCAACATGTGGGGATTACAAGTGATTGAGATTTGGGTGGGGACACACAGCCAAGCCGTATTATTCTGCCCCTAGCCCCTCCTAAATCTCATGTTCTCACATTTCAAAACACAATCTTGCATTCTCAATAGTCCCCCAAAGTCTTAACTCCTTCCTGCATTAACTCAAAAGTCCAAGTACAAAGTTTCCTTGGGTCAAGGCAAGTCCATTCTGCTTATGAGACTGTAAAATCAAAAACTAGTTACTTCCAAGAAAAAATTGGGGTACTGGAAGTGGGTAAATTCCCCCATTCCAAATGAGAGAAATTGGTTAAGACAAAGAGGCTACAGGCCCCATGCATGTCCAAAAACCTGCAGGGCAGTCATTAAATCTTAAAAATCTGAAATGATCTCCTTTGACTCCAAGTCTCATGTCCGAGCCATGCTGACACAAGGGGTGAGCTCCCAAGGCCTTGGACAGCTCCGCCCCGGTGGCTCTGCTGGGTACAGCCCCTGCGGCTGCTTTCACAGGCTAGCATTGAGTGCCTACAGCTTTTCCAGGTACATGGTGAAAGCTGTCAGTGGATCTACCATTCTGGAGTCTGCGGGATGGTATCCCTCTTCTCACAGCTCCACTAGGCAGTGCCCCAGTGGGGTCTCTATGTGAGGGCTCTAACCCCATATATCTCCTCTGCACTGCCCTAGCAGAGGATCTCCATGAGGGCTCTGCCCCTGCAGCAGACTTCTGCCTGGACATCCAGGCATTTCCATACATCCTGAAATCAAGGCAGAGGCTTTCAAGCCTCAACTCTTGCCTTCTGCACACCCACAGGCCCAACACCACATAAAGGCTGCCAAGGTTTGAGGATTACCCCCTCTGAAGCAACAGCCCAAGATTATCTCCTGGCCCCTTTTAGCCACAGCTGGAGCTACAGCAGCTGGGATGCAGGGCACCATGTCCTGAGGCTGCAGAGAGCAGTGCAACCCTGGGCCTGGGCCATGAAACCATTTTTTCCTCCTAGACCTCCAGGCCTGTGATAGGAAGGGCTGCCATGAAGGTCTCTGACATGCCCTGGAGACATTTTCCCTACTCTACTGGCTATTAACATTAGGCTCCTCTTCACCTGTGCATATTTCTGCAGCTCACTTGAATTGCTCCCCAAAACATAGGTTTTTCTTTTCTACCACAAGGTCAGGCTGCAAATTTTCCAACTTTTATGCTCTGCTTCCCTTTTAAACCTAAGTTCCTACTTCAGACCATCTCTTTGTGAACACGTATGACTGTATGTTGTTAGGAGCAGCCAAGCCACATATTGAATGCTTTGCTACTTAGAAATTTCTTCTGCCACATACTCTAAATCATCTCTCTCAAGTTCAAAGTTCCACAGATCTCTAGGGCAGGGGCAAAATGCTGTCAGTCTATTTGCTAAAGCAAAGCAAAAGTGACCTTTGCTCCAGTTCCCAATAAGTGCCCCATCTCCACCTGAGACCACCTCAGCCTGGACTTTATTGTCCATATAACTATCAGCATTTTGGTCAAAACCATTCAACATGTCTCTAGGAAGTTCCAAACATTCCCTCATCTTCCTGTCCTCTTCTGAGTCCTCCAAACTGTTGCAACCTCTGCCCATTACCCAGTTACAAAGTCGCTTCCATATTTTCATGTATCTTTATAGCAATGCCCCACTGTCCTGGTACCAAGTTTCTGTACTAGTCCATTTTCACAGTGCTATAAAGAACTACCTGAGACTGGGTAACTTACAAAGAAAAGAGGTTCAACTGACTCATACTTCCACAGGCTTAACAGGAAGCATTACTGGGAGGCCTCAGGAAACTTACACTCACAGTGGAAGGCAAAGAAAGCATGTTTTCACATGGCAGAGCAGGAGAGACAGTGAGTGAAGAGGGAAGTGCCATACATTTTCAAGCAACCAGATCTCACGAGAACTATCATGAGAACAGCAAAGGAGAAGTCTGCCTCCATGATTCAATCACCTTTCACCAGGCCCCTCCCCTGATATGTGAGGATTACAATTCAAGATGAGATTTGGGTGGGGACACAGAGCCAAACCATATCATTTATATTTAGGAAAAAAGTTGCTATTTGTAAAGGACACATAGAAAAGGGTATTTATTAGAAACTTGCTTGTAGTGGCAAAAATCATGAAACCACATGAATAGAATATTGTCTAACTATTTAAAAGAATGGGATCCGCATCTGTTTACCTGGAAGGATGTTCAGGGTGTATTTGTTAGGTGAGAAAAGCAAGCTGCAGACAAAGGGGTATAAGATAATCCCATTCTTTTATTTAAAGGCAAGCAACCCAGAAAATCTCATATGTGTCTCTGTTTATGATTATATAATTACAGAGAAATGTGGAGGATAACGGGAGATGTACACGAAGAAAGAGGAAAGAAAGAAATAGGAAAGGAGAGGTGATGGAAATAAGTTTATTAACATTTTGGGGTATAATTTTACTGATGGAATGAACACATTATTTCTGTAAATTCTGAAGGGGCATTTGCAAATAGAAGAATAAATTTTAAAAAGAGCCAATTCTAAGACTATCCTTATAGTGCTCACTTACACTCAGATATGCTTTCTTGGATAAGAGACTGTGTATAACCCAAATCCTCCAAAGGTTATGGAGAGTTCATGTGGCTACCCACCATCTATCATCTGGCACATGGGCTGTGGTACAAAGAAGGAGAACCACTATGCTATGAGCAACAAAACCACAGACATTTTTTGATCAGGGGAATAATACTGAAAGTGGTGTTCTAGGAAGATTAATCTGGCAGTAGACTGCAGAATGAATTAAGAAGGGAGAAGAGAAAACTAGAGAAACAATTAGGAGACTATTGATAGGAGTAATAAGAGTTTGAACTAGGGTGTGGCCAGTTTTTTCCTGTTGTGTTGGCTTCTCAGGGAACAGAAACTTAATTCCCTTCTGGCTTCCAGCCTTTCTACCTTACTCTTAACTGAATCTCAGGGTATTTGTGGTCTCAGAAGTATGTTTCTTATTATCTGCTTTAACTACATCTAAATTTCAAATTTAAGGCTCATTTTTAAAAAAATTATAAACGAATCACTAGTTATATTGTGCCATTTAAGATTTCTCTAATTTATCTGGCTTTAATTTTTGAGACTGTTCACATGTTTTAAGGACTGGTTTCAAGAACAATAATCACTCATATATTTATGTTATTCTATTGTCTTTTCTATGCTAGTTGATGTGACAACTACCCTCTCCCTGCCACATTTTAAGATTATTGTCTCCTAATTCTTCAGCTATTCATTATCTTTTGTGGCTGCTCTCTTTGGTTGCCTTCCAGAGCCCTGTCCTTGTCCCTTCCCCTCTTTTTTCCTGAACATTAGAGCAGTTCATTCTTAAATGACCTCATCCGATTTTCTTGCTATAGCTAACATCCACTTACCTTGCATTTTCTCTTTTCTGTGACTGTCATTGCCATATTAGGTTGAACTCTCCTATAACTCTTAGTGGAAGAGATGAACTTATTCTACCAACCTTCTGACTGTTATATACTATAGACAGAATAAGTCAAATCTAAAATATAAATAAGCTGAAGAAAGATATTTTGAAAATTCAGGCAAAAATAAAACACCCCTCCTTTCTTAAGGTACTCAGTGATTACACACACACTTATCTAAAAAATGAGGAAACCGATTTCTTGCCTGACCTTCTAGGTAAGTCAGTACAAACATATACATTAGACTCATCTGCTTAAATAATCTCAATTCTTATAAAAGTGAAAAGCATAAAGCTTCTGCTACAAAAGTTCCTATATTGACAATTTACTATAAGTTACTGCCTTGAGCAAGCTTTTAACAACCAACCAAAGGAAAAAACCCTCTAACCCTTCATTTACAAACATTGGCTACTCTAATTTTTCAATGGTAAACAGACCAGAGTTATTCTAAGAAATTATGAAAAGCAATACATTTCAAAGTCTTAAAGCAAATTTAGAGACTGACAATTGAAAATACATCTTCTTTATGTATACTTCTCTCTGTATTCATATACACCTGTCAGTCTTAAGGCTCATTTCTATCTGGGGAAGATAACCTGGGCTATCATCTCTCTCTCAGTGATATTCAGTATCTGCTGACATTTTCCTTACTCGAGAAAGATTAGAAATATAATCCATTCCTATACATCTTTTTGGTTTATATGTCAAATTTTGTTTATTTAGGTATTCAACATGTATTTGTAGAGGTCTTACTATGTGCTAGACACTATTCTAGATGCTGGCATACAGGAGTAAGCAAGGCAGACAGTATCACTGCTCTCATGGAGCTTACATTGTAGCAGGTGAGCAGATAAGACACAAATAGATGATGTCAAGAAGAAGGAAAGACTATGTGAAAGATTCTACTATTTCAGATAGAGCAGTCAGAGATCTCTTTTACAGAGCTGACATTTAAGTGAGAGAGTAAACCATGTGGGTATCTGGGGAAAGAACATTTCAGGTAAAATTTCCTCAGATTTGAGCTTATACACTGGGGAGCCCAGAAACAGGATTATTTCTCCTAGACAGTAAGGATATTCTTAAGTGACTAGAAAAAAAAAATATCTTGCACCTAGGGTACACAAACTGAGGTTATGGTGAAAGTCATGTTTTCTCCTTGTCTTGTATCACGTAATATTTGATGACAACATGCATGCACATAATACTTTCATCCATTAGTTGCTGAAGTCTCCTGTTGGCTCATTCCTATCTACTCAGTCCTCATCTAGTCAACTAATTCTTTCCATCTTTTCTTTCATTTGTTTCAGACTCCTTGTTGTCCCTTTTCTTATTCCAAATAGTTGAATCAAATCTTGTTTCCCATTCGTCCATGCACTTTCCTCCATGAAGTTTCAGTTATGTCTTCCCAGGAAGGAGCTTGAGATCCTTCAAGCTCACATTTCAAAAAGCAAATTGAGGGAGAGGGAGGCAGGGATGACTATCATCAGAGTGCTCTCCATGCTGCTGGGGGTTTTCATCTTCTTCATCTCCATATGCCCAGTGTCTAGCTTGATAAATGCTTGCTGCTGCCAAGTGCAATTAGAAGGACCTTGGAGATCATCTAGTTAATCTCCCACTCTACCTATCTCAAGAATTCTTGGCCTAGAACATGTCTTTGTAGTTCTTTAGTTCTTCCACTAACGAACATAATAACGTAGCTAGTTGCTTATTGATTTTCCAGTGTCCATAGAGAAACACTGAGGCATACAAAAATCAAATTTAGACAGGCAGCAGAATTGAAGTTTAGAATTTTCATTTTCTTTCTTATAAGTTTTATAACTTTTCCTTCTGGCTTCCTTATTTACTGTTTTCTTGTTTAAATATGTCTGTGGGACCCCCAAAGCACTGTACAGCTCTGTTAAATGTCACTATCAATTAAAAGGTCACTCATCCCTAAAATACTGAATTAGAAATTACTTCACCAATTTGTCTTTCCTTCAAAAATATTTCTTGATTAAAAAGGTAGTGCCCATCCACAGACTGCACTAACACCAGCCCATGATATGTGTTTAGTAATGAGAAACATTTGCTACCTAATAGAAAATCGACTAGCCTCCCAGCTGACAGAACAAAGTAAGAGGTTCAAGGCTAATAAAGCAGTGCAGAGAAAACCTGTTAGCAGTAAAACATTACCTGCCATGCTAAGATAGCTCTTCATTACCATTTCTTAGCTCTGAAAACTTATAAATCTTTTGGGGAGAAAGAACAAATATCCAAGAAAACAGTTTGCTTTTAGTACAATTCTAAAAAATCTAAAGTTCTTAAGCAAGCTGTTGTCACAAAGAAATTCTAAGAACTTCAGCACTAACAGAATAGTTACAAAATGAATATCCTATTTTTGACACCACTACACGTGTCTTCATCATTTCAAAGATTAGGATCCATTTTAATCTAGCATTGTTTGAACAGTAAACATGACTAAACATGTTTACTGTTTAGTAACATGATGTGTTTAGTCATGACTAAACATGACTAAATTTAGCAAATAGTAGTAACAAAATTCATTTAGTTTTTAAAAGTACTATCAGTAATCGCAGAGGCTTTTTTCAGGTTGTGAGGAATAAAAGTCGAAAATATATGAATTTTATATTGTAGCTATAACTCAAACTATTTTATGAGTATAAATAATTTTAGTATATTTGAGTTGTTCTTGCTATACTGATAATAAATGTGTATGAATGGGAGATTAAACTGTTTGGGAGACTGTTGTAGGAATTCACATTATGTTTACTTTATATCTGCTATTGCCAAATTCAAGTCCAAGCCAAAAGCAGACCTACCTTACTTAAACATAAAATAAATACTTATTTAAAAAATCAGGCTTAGAGGTGAATAGTCTCTATTACTTCTTTACTATGCCAAGAAGAGGGAATATATAAACTGTTAGCATAAAGTTCCTTAATAACTTAAAGAAAACACAAATCAGAACTTAACCACTAAGCATCATCCATTTCAGAATAGTCACCCTGGGAAGCTATTAACTTATTCCAGGCATATTCAAAACAGAATTAAACATTTTCTGTAGAAATATCTATGTGGGCTCTTTTAAAAACCCTCAAAGAAAATAAATGTTATCATTCGAGAGAGGATTAAATTTCTAAATATCTGGCAATACTCAAATGATTTGGAGTCACACAAATAAAGCTTAGGAATAAATACATTTTCTTTGAGCAAGAACAGTTAGGTGTTACTATAGTGCAATGAGTCCAATTTTCTTTTATGGCTTACAAGGTGGTTCTGAAGGCAGTTTCAAAGAGGAGCAATATACATAGCCTCCTAAGGTGGAAACTTAGAACATTTATTTTGGGTTTTCTGTTTTTTAAAAAAAATCAATCTATTTTATAGTCATACACTTTGTCCTTAATAAACCCAGCTGAATTCCAGATGACAAACTTCACATAATGTTCTAATTAAAATTTTTTTTAAGTTTCCATCTAAGAAAGCTGTCTACAAACTTAGGTTCTACATCGGTATATTTACCAATTTAAACTGCCGTTTAATAATTCTATGCTTGCCTCTGCTTTTATAACTTTGGTTTAATACATCAAATTTGTTCAACTGAAGTTTTTTTCAACCATTTGATCAATAAAGAAAAAAAGTAAGTGCAGTCAAGTTTCACAATCCTCCCAGCTTTATGCAGTTAGGATAAATTTTGGTATTCAATATACTCAAGAGCTTTTCCAGACAGCTTCAATAAATGTAATAAATGTAAAAAAAATTTAAACCTGATAATTTCATTCCCATTTTCAGGCAAATTAAGGTTTCTAATGACAAAGAATCTTTGCATACTTGATTATATAAAAATATCAGAATAGGAAATACCAGAAAGAGAATACTCCAGCATTTATTAATAAAAATATAACAATGTGGTTGGAGTTATCACTATGGCTATTATGTAGATGGCATACTTAATATCCCTCAACAAAATCCACTGAAAACTTTGTTGAAGGCGCTTTCAAAAAATAATAAAACTGAAAAAAAAAATCATTGTGAAGATACTACCTTGGCATTTGAAGGCTTTAAAATACAGTAGTCTTTATGAAACTGCGATCCATGACCCTTCAGGGATTGCACATAGCAGACCCTAAAAGATTCTTGATTATAGGAAATACCTACACCACAGTCACAGATGTCATAATGTACTTAGCCAATGAGAGTCATGCTGGTTTAAGCTAAGTGGACTTGGCAGAGCTTTAAAAATTCCACCTTGCATTTTTATAATGCTTTTTAATTTTCTTTTCTTTTTTTTTTTTCTTTTTTTTTTGAGACGGAGACTCGCTCTGTCGCCCAGGCTGGAGTGGAGTGGCGCGATCTCGGCTCACTGCAAGCTCCGCCGTCCAGGTTCACACCATTCTCCTGCCTCAGCCTCCCGAGTACCTGGGACTACAGGCGCCAGCCACCATGCCCGGCTAATTTTTTGTATTTTTAGTAGAGACGGGGGTTCACCGTGTTAGCCAGGATGGTCTCAATCTCCCGACCTCATGATACGCCTGCCTCAGCCTCCCAAAGTGCTGGGATTACAGGCGTGAGCCACCGCGCCTGGCCTAATGCTTTTTTAATTTTCAAAGTAAACGTACATGCACAAATCCTGTCAGGTAAAAACCCTCTCACTATTTTACAGAAATTGCAACTGTGACAAAAAGCAGTAAGTGACTTTACAAATATATGCAGGAGAGCAGAGGCCTAATCCTTTATATTTTATTTAAAGATTCACTGTTGACAAAAATTATTAAAGATACATGAGGAACTAACATAGCCAATATTAAATATTTCCCTTCAGATAAGTATTAAGGTTTCCTGGGGGGTTTTTTTCCTCTTTTTAAATGCCTTTAGTTTTCGTATCTATAAAATTAAGGTAAATAACAGCTGCCTTCTGTGCTACATGGATATTGACAGAATTGAGACTTAATACAGTAACTAGAATAAAAACTTTCACAGAGTTGAGATTTAAATGAGATGAACGCTTGCAAAGTGCTTAGCATACTGCTGTCACATAATTGGTGCTTAATCATTATTAGGTAAAAAAAGATTAACAAAATGTATAGGGAAGAATACAGACACTGTATATTTTAAAAATCTAAATGAGTCAAAAGTAACTCTTATAAAATATGTGGCTAGTCTGTATTATGTCAATCAGCTATTTGTTTCAGATGTCTAGAAGAGACCCAGATAATTAAAGAAGCCTACCGGGGAACTTAGATAACTGAGAATTGAGATATTCAAACTGGCAACACCGCTCATTAAGTGTTTTGTGATCTTTACCTCAACACTTTCTATGGATCTCGATTTCTCATTCAAAAAAATTAGGGGCTAGGATTAGGGAAACTCTCAAGTTCTTTTAAGTTCTAATCTAAAATAACTGTACCGAACATAGAAAACAAGCTCTGAGAACCCAAGAGCCCCACCTCTCGGGTGCTAACAGCAGCAATAGTTTATTTTTATATATCACCAACTACATTATTTTAAATCCTTATCTTATAAAAACACCAAATCTGCATTCACTTCTATTTGTCTTACATTCGATAATCTATAAAGAAAATGTCAAAGAACCAACTTTGTTATACCATTCCCTACCCTAATTACTTCCCTCATCAAATTGACAGGTTAAAAGGATTGTGGAATTTTAGAAACACACACACAGGTGTTTTGAAAACAATTCAAACATAGTTGTAAAGAAAGTATTTTTGATTCCAAAATACCTAGTTCGAGGCCATAGACTGTCTCCCTTAGCATTAGAAACTAGGTCTTTGGACTTTTAGTTGACTATTTTTCTTCTGTTTCTACTACTGAATATCTAAATCAAATTCTTTGGAAGGGATGGTTAAAAAAATAGAAAAGCCAAATCTGCAATTTAAATAGTCTTAAAATTAAGGAAGCTCTTATCCTCAATAATTACAAAAAAAATTAAAACAATAACATAAAGTAAAACAGTGTCCATAACAAACTGGTAGAGCTTTAGTGTTCGGCATGTGACAATCATAAGGTCATAAGTCACAGCACTGCCCCAACCAGCATGAATAAATCATGTACTGAATTGTATCATTTCATAATAGCTTTCAAAATCTGGCTATCAAATATACTTTCATAATAGCCACAGCTAAATATTATGGACAATTATGAAATCAACTAGAATAAAGGCTAATTTTATTGTAAAAAGAAATAGTAAGTTAACACTTTTTGCAACAAACTGTATGTCTTAAACACTGCATACTTACTGAACTCTCAAATTATTAGTTACAAAAATAAAAATTCAAGGTAAGATAATGTGTAAACATTTACAACTAATCATATCATTAAAACTTTTTTCCCCTTATATATATTTTTGGTGCCCTATAGTGTGAATGAAAAAAAAATTCTAAAACAGGTACTTTCACTGAACTTGCTGCATTATAGACACTATTAATCTTGTTGAAACTTGCTAAAAAGAAAAAATATTTTAAAGCACTCGAAATTAATACTTGGGTTACTCTGAAAAAGCATGTTTAAGCATGCAGCTCTATTGGGATGTAATTAATATTTAAATTGGCCAAGGGATAAAATTAGGGGATAACACACTTTCATTCAAAATATTGAATTTAAGGAATGTATTGCAATATAAGTAGTTTAAGTGACTGTCTAACACTTGCAGAACCCCATAATTTATTCTGCATATTATGAAAAATTTTCTGAATATTCCAGCAGAAAAATACATAACCCATAGAAATATATTACCAAAGAAAAGGGTTGCTCTCCAGTCAGTTGACAATGGCTGTAAAAGGGCACTATGAAATATGAAATGATTATATCAACATTAAGACATTAGGTCGACTACATTCAAGTCATTAGATTTTCATTTATTAAACAGCAGCTTAAATAAAAATGAGACAAATATGAACTTAATCTTAGCTAAAGTAATCTGAAAGTAAAATGTGCATTTTATCCTTTTTTGATAATAAAGCATAGTAAGAAACAACATAACTCAACAATTAGTATTATATAGCCATGATTAGTTTTAGATTTCTACCTGAAATAAAAGAAATTAAATTGTAATCCTGATTGATGCATTCCCTCGTACCTATAGCCCTAAATTTTTCTTTTCTTAAACCTCTAATTCATGACAGTTGATCCAAACTGTTAGTTTTCAGAACTGATCTGGATACTCCTAAACTTATCTATAGCATTCCACATCTCTGTTGCTCCTCCCTCTTCACACTCCACCCCCAATTAATTCATGAACTCCATTGGAAATTCTGTATTTAGAGACATTTACGACAGTATTGAGGACTAAGGAAAGCAACCTGTCAAAATTAGGTGTTTGGGGGTTAAAATCACTGTCTACAAATAATTTTGAACTGCAATAAAATTCTATTTCTTTCTTAATATGTAAAATGAACAAAAATCACCATCACAAGTCACACCCTAATCTAGTTTAGCATAGAAATGATCACACATAATTCAACAGGGAAAGGAACACTTAGTAGATCTTTTCTTTTCTAAAATTGAAATTCTCAATAGGAATTTTTTCTTACTTGAAAAATACAAAACCTAAGTATTAATAGAATATGCCAAAAGAAAATAAGAGCAGTTGGCTCTCTGAAGCTGCAGAAATAAGGACAGCATGGGCTTTTAAAAATCCTTTGTAAAGGTCAATAAGTAATGGATTTTTTTTTGTAGTTATAGTTTAATTCAACAAAATTTTCTTGAAAACTCTTTATGCAATAGGAATCACCAACGTATATTTTCCATGACTCAGAAATATGAAAACAAGTGCCCATTAATCTGACAAATACCTGTAAATATTGCATTACACAATTACTCTTGATGAAAATATTACCAGGATGTCCTCAGAAGGGTAAATGCTATTCAGCACAAACTTATTTTGCTTATTTAATTTGCCCACCTAAGTACTAGTACATAATGAGAACCCACTGCTAATTAAAATTAGGAATAATCATTAAAGTAAAAAAGAATGTGCTTTAAGAACTATGCCTCAGACCTTGTCTAAACTTAATGTAAATTAAGATTTCCTGGGCTGTTTCAATCACCTGCAGGCCAGAGTGGACTAAGATTTATGTAACTAACCAATTAATGCAGATGTTCCGACTTTCACATTAGGCAGTCACATTAAGGTAAACCCTTTTAATCCAATCTTTCCTTTACTAAATCTCAAAAGGCCCCTAAAGTGATCTCTACCCACATATCCATTTCACTATTAATACAATTTGCATTTAACCTACATTTATGCAAGGTATATTTCAGAATAAGTCTTTCATAAAATGTATAAACATTAAATAAGTAGCAAAAGTGGTCAGACTAAAATACATGTAACACAAATAGACAAAACCAAAATAACATATGAATTATGTTACCAATTATAAAAATATAAGGGGAATAGCCATAGAAACATCGTAAGTAATTTCAATAAAATCTGACCACATGCTAGTCACATATTTCTGTATTAGTCATTCCACACTAAAATGACACACCTGAATATACAGTGTGTTTTAAAAGCTTTTCTTTTACTAATCATGTAGCCATAACAAGTTATAGATTTAAAAAATAAGATTCTCATCATAAAGCTAAAAATAAGTGAAAATATATTTAAAAGGAAATCTCCTTTAACATTCAGAAATCACTTAAATAAATGAGTACCAGAAATATTAAGCTTAAAAAACACTGAAACACCCATTGCCAGAATCTTCAGAAGGAAAAGAAAAAGAAAAAAGGTAGGAAGTAAAGAAAGTATCCATGGGGGTGGGGGTAAATCACAGTCAAAACAAATCTCTTCTCTTTGTATTCCCTCTTTTTCTGAGAAAACATTCAACATGATGTTAGCAGAATTTGCTTCATTCATTCTGTATTTGTACAGGTCTTCAATTTCATTACTTTTATAAAACCAGATACAGATGCGATTACTAATGAGACATTAAAATCAACATAAATTTTAGTAGCTTCATTAAGTGCCAATCATCAGAGCCCTAGACTCTGCCGAAAACTGAATTTACAAGTTCATCCTACATCATTCATTCTCTCCAATAATCCCTCCCTTTAGGATACGAACAATTTTTTCAACACTAAAATTTCAACATAATCCCAATAAAAGCTCTAATAACCACCTAAAACCATTTCTGTTCTCTACCTCTGCCATTAATGCTTAAGTGAAACAAGGCTGAAAATCAAATAATGCAGAAATGTGCCTTCATCAGTAAGTTTATGCTAAATGTACTGAATTTCAGTATTTTTAAAAGCATATTTAGAATGGCTAGTTTGTTTTACTTAAAGAATAGATTTTGAGAATCAATAAGGTTTCTCTTGCTTTACTATAAATGAACTTAAAAAGAAAACGCTTTACTAAGCTCAATCATAATATTCATAATTTTACAATTTTATGTGATAATTCAATGTTGTGGTGGAAGGAAGGAATTGCCTCTTCCCACCCCCAGAGAATAAAGTGAGGATTTTTTTTTTTAAGTATTCTGATAAAAACAATTTTAGGTGGCATTTTAAAAAGTCAAATTGTAATTTATAACTTTTTTTAATTTAAAAGGAATTCAAGTTATTAGTGGCATTTAATATTTTTCTACGCAAAGTCAGAATGTCAGTATTCACTCAAGTTGTGGTCTCAATGTGTTGATTATTTGCTGATCACTCAGGGTCACTGGTCATAGCAAATGTTTGGCTACAGTCATGTAACATATAAAGAAGAGAAAGCAACTAATTTTAGCTATATCAGGGCTGTTGTTTGGAAACAATTGACTAATTCAATGATGGTTTAAAAGAAACACTGTTTCAATTTATTTGGATGAAGCTTTGTTTTGGGTAATCATAGTTCTCAGTGCTTAGTTAGTGCCATAAGGTATAAAATCTTCAAATATTAACAAAATACCCTGTATAAAGTATTATACCTTCTTGTTAGGACACAAACTACTGATTATATTTCCCAATCACAGATTGGCATAAAAATAATAATTTCATTCGATATTAAAGAACTTCTAAAGAGCCGCATCATCATTGCCTTGCCTACTACCTCCATAAGGTTATGGGGCCCAAATTAAAAATACATAAAGATGCTTTATGTCATAAAGTACTATAAAAGTTAAAGCATTGAAGTCACCTTTAGTGATTTAAGAGCAACTGTGTTCATCTACTTATACTCTATATCCCAGATTTTATAGGGTTTAAAAGTTCATAGCAAATGGAAAATAAGTTTTGTCCCATGCCTTTTCTTTATAGTAAGGAAAATGAAAACCATGCCATGATGATTATCAGGGCAAAATCCATTAATAATCCCCAAGAGTTTCCTAAGATGTTTTATTTTTCTTTGTATAACTACATGTTTTATAAATCAATTTAAGAGTTTCCTACAGATAGCTTAGTCAAATCAACCGTACTTAACTCTTTTAAGAAAACCAAGTATGTGAATTCTATTGCCAAAAATTTGCAATTGAAAATTTTAAAACACAGCATGTCTTTTAGCATTTAAAACACAACAGCTTATGTAATAATAAACATCTCAAATCTCCTTACTGAAAAGATTTTAAACCTTCAACTCAGGTTGAAGTAGTCTTCTTCTAAATGAAAGATAATTATTTAAACAATAGATTAGGAGGTAGTTCGCATTAAGACACATAAGAACCAAGGTTTTTTGGGTTTTTTTTTTTTGACAACAACTAAGTCTTTTAGAAGAACAGAACATAGGCTAAATCTAAGTCTAAATTATTTCCCTAACAAGAAAAGCTTCCTACGTAAAGAGGAAAGAAAAAAGACATCCTCTGGGTTAGGATAGCTTTCACAGAAAAAGTATTTTCAAAAATCTGAATAACTGGTTAATGGGAAAGATGAATATCACTAACATTTAAGAAAAAACTTCAATGGCTACATACAAATAAATCACTCTGTCTACCATGTCTTGTTTAAAAAAAACCGCTGATTAATCAGTCTTGTGTCACTACAATCCACATTTTTATATTTTCCTTCACAACTAAAATGGATATAAAACCTAGCATTTATCTGAATTGGGGATGAGGTTACGGGGTAGAGAAATTCACCTCTACCAACACATATATCTACATTTAGAACTTTTTTCTGATAATTCCATTTTCTGACCTTTTTGGGTCAGACAAAAATATCAGTATGCTTATAAATGACTGAGTAAAAAAAAGAGAAAAATCAAATGAAAGCTGAAAATTGAAGCTTAACAATTTTGGCCATCAGTTATCTACTTGAGAACTTGCAGGAACATTTGAAAGTAAAATTTTGTTTTGCACCATGTTGGCACCAATTCCTCTCTTAAAGAGATTGATCGGCAGACATAACTTGTCTACTTTAAGGCAAGAACCCTGTGAGCAAGACCTGTGTCTAATACTATGGTCTGGTACACTGTTCACTGCATTGCTTTAGCAATTTCAAAACTCAAATTCTTTAACAGAAGATTCAGTTTGAAGAACAGGGCTCTTTGTTAGTACTTCTGCTTTTAATCCTTTAATCTCAAGCTAACACTTAACGAATTTACAAATAAGGCAGCACAACTTTTGACTATGTAAGTAAGGGTATCATTTATTGTAATATAAGAACATATTCTAAAACAGCTGTATGAACATGCACAACACAATATGATGATATGAGACATTATACTCTCCTGAATTTATATAATTTTTCCTTAAGATATTTGTTAATGAGCAATATTATTTTTAAAATGTTAAATAAAATCCTCACCGTTGGCCAATGGGATACTGAAAACCACTATTTAAGGAAAAAACCTGAAATGGTTACATACAGATGTCACTTAGGTTGTCTTCCTACTTTCAAAAGGCCACTTAAACTTATTCATATAAAAAAGCACATGAATCTTTAGAGAGCACATACAAATCAATGAAGATTTACATCTATTAATCTATCTTAAATGTACCATTCTTAAGAAACAGAAAAACATTGATCTTACCTTGAATAGCCATTAGAAAAAACTGTTCGACCAGGGAAGTTCAGAGTCCCCAAAGAAGTCAAGTTGTCATCTCCAGATCCTTGGCACCTATTCCAATTTTCGGAACCAACGGGAATTGGTGGAATGACATTAAAAATAGGCTTCTGATCCTGCTGTTGAGAAAGGGATGCTGTATTCATGTCATAGTGGTACATCTGTCCTCCAGAGGTACTCACACCATGAACAGAAATGGCAGACATTTTATTACCAATTATATTTGCTCCAGGAAAGCCTGCCTGACAGTAAACTGTGCCCAGTTTCTCTTGCTTAATTACCCCAGGGGTGCAGAGTTCGATGAAATCTTCTTTTTCTGTTTTCACTTGGGGCAGTGTTACATTACTGGGGCTTGACAAAACCAGATCTCCATTATCCTTAATTTTGGGTTTAGTGTCCGGTAAAATGAGAGGCTTGCAGTCCTCATTCGAGTTTCCTTCCAAAAGGAATGAATCGTCTTCTCCCGCCAGAGGAGAAAGCAAACAGTTTTCATCTATCAACAGGTCTGATCTCCAAGGACTCTCATTCGTCTCTTTACCTGGGGACCCAGAAGAAAACTCCAAATCCTGCAAAATGTCAAAGGTGCTTTGGTCTGTGGTATACAATTTCACATTGCCACCGTTGGTGCCAGTCTGGCCCTTCAAATGTTGCTGTTCTGAAGATATATCAGAGTGAGTTTTTGGAAACTCCTTCTCTGTGGGGGCAGCAGACACAGCAGTGGATGCTGAACTCTTGGGGTTCTCTGGAACACTGGTCGACCTATTGAGGTTTGCAATGCTTTCTTCCAAAAGCTTTAAGTCTGTTTCCCCCGAGGAAAGGCTGATTTGGCCCTGCTGTGGGAATCCCAGGTCATTTCCCATCACTTTTGTTTCTGTCTCTCCCATATACAGTCCCATTGAGAGTGAAACTGCTTTGGACAGATCTGGCTGCTGCGCATTGCTTACTGAGCCTTTTGGAAAATCAACCAAAAGTCTTCGCTGCTTGGAGTCTGATTGAGAAGCGACAGCCAGTGAGGGTGAAGACGCAGAAACCTTCACAGTAGCTCCTCCCCTTAGGGTTTTATAGAAGTCCATCACATTTCCCCTCTCCTGAGCAAGCACACTGCTGGGGTTTTCTTCTCTACCAGGAGTTAATGATTCTTTGGAGTCCATCAGTGAATATCAACTACAAAACAAAAAACAAAAACGGGGGGAAAACATCGTAAGCTCTAAAGTCACATTATCTTCCTGATCCGATTAGTAAGAGGCAGCTTGTTAAATGAACCTTTTAGTTAACTCCGAATCAAATTCTTTGTTACCAGAAGAGTAGTTTCTATCTTCCAGAATAAAAAGCCATGTCCCCTGCTCCCATTCAGCATGCCACATTTAAAAGTACAATGCAATCCATTTGCACAGCTGAGGGCAAAAGTGTATCGAACTAAGCTTGGCTATTCATCCTGCCGCTCACTGAACGTGTAGCTTTGTTAATCACAGACATTATAATTCATTACATCTGATTATTCTAAAGGTTCAAGTTGATGTCAAAGTATTTAATTTCAAAAAAAGGAAGTGTGATCATTAAAATTCCTACCTCTTTTCAATCAAGGCTGGTTGCTTTTCTGAGAACCAATACGTATAACATTTGATAAATACTATGCTAGAATTCTCAATCCCTAATTACTTCCAAATTTCCCTCCTACCAGCTAGTCACACATCCAAACCTTTGAGTACAACCAACTGGTGAACCATGCACATTTTCTTTGAAAAATAAACAATGCTGATCTGCTTATCTTCCGACAGGCTGGGAAAAGGCTTTTTAACCCATACTTCTGACTGGATGTGCCTACCTCCAAATTTTGGATATATGAAATGAGATACACTTTATATAGGCCAACTAAAATTTAGATTTTAAACAGCAGAAGAGAAGGTGTAGTAGCTTCTCACTATGTTGTTAGCTTACGTAACTTAAACATAGCTGACCCTTATCATAACTCACAAAACCATCTAGATTAAGCTACATTTGTTTACATTGCTTGAGATCCTCAATATGAAATGGTATTACATCTCTAAGTTCTTTCCTTTCCAAATATCGAAGTACTGAAAAATGGAAAAACACAGAACCGTAAAATCACATTCATATAAATTCAGATACAACTGTATCCAGTAAAATGTTCAAAATAATTTTCTCTGCCTTCACCTATCCAAACCTTCACCTATCCCAATTCTCAGCCTATTCTCAAGAGAGTAAGACTGTTAGTATATTGTTAATCAGGTTGTTTTAAGAGACAGGCTAAGACGGAGAGGCACATTTGGGATACTGCAGTCAAATCCCATCCAATAAAAGGTAACTTTTCCTATGCGATGACGTTAGGCAGCATAAATGTCACTGACCCTCACTGAAAAGTGAACATGAAGGTAGAGAGAGGGGTGTGGACTTGCCACTACAAATCTTGAGGGTAAACTGCTTATCTCCCCACATCTCTGCCCCGTTTATCTGAGGTGATCTCTAAACACGAGGTATCAAATGGAGCCCAATGAATTTCCATGCCACTTTTTTGACAGCTGCCTTCAAACCCGAAACCAAAACAATACTTCCTAAAACGAAAACGCTCCCTCAAGCGACATTATACCCCAGTTTAAGTTGCAAATAACCCAGCCACATTAATCGGCCCTAATGAACCATGCCAGAGGGTCTTAAGTGGTATTACAAGGTTGCAGTTATCAAGTCTGCAACCCCAAACGTCAAACTAGCACTTATAAAAATCGCAGCACAAAACTACTATGGTTACAGGGGGTCTTTTTCTAAAAGGGGCCACTTAGAAACCTCAGGCGCGAATTAACAACAAACGCTAAAGAGCAAGCCCTTGCGGGGCGGGGGTGCAGGGGAGAAAAAAAGTGCGAGGTTAAAAGAGAAGTATGTCCAGACCTGTTGAGTTCTCTCTCCGACACGCCCACTTCTGACAGATAACACCAGCCCCGGCCGGAGTCTCCAAGTTGCAGGCTGTTAGCCCCCCGCGTGTGCACCCTCACGCGCCCCGCACGCCCTCCTCAAGCCAGGCGCCGCCGGGGCCTCCGCGGAGCCCGGGCTCGCGCTCGGGCGCGCCGGGGTGGAGTGCAAATATTCGGACGAGTAGAATTCAGACGCGGCTTAGCGTTCACCACGAAAACGGGTGTCGGGCGACCCCCTTGGAGGGAAAGGGGACATTGGGGGGAGAAAAGAAGCCAGGATTCCCGCGAGGAATGAGAGGCTCGAAACCCCCGGCAGTTCGACAAGGCTCCGCTCGCCGTCCGAGCTCAGGTTCCTCCCCCTCGGCCCGGCCAGGGGACGCCGGCGGAGGGAGAGGAAGAGGCCAGCGCTGTCACCCGCGCGCTGCCCTTTCGTCAGCGTCGCCCGGCCCTCGCCAGCCCCCCACCCCCACTCCCCGAGGCTAATAAAAGTTTGTAGGCTCCCGCGGCGGCCCCCGAGTTGTCTCCGGTCCCAGCGGCACCTCGGGGGAGCGAGCGCGCCCCGGCCCCCTCCCGCCTCGGTTCTTACCTCTGGCAGAGGAGCCGCTCGCCCGCCACCGTCCGCAGCTCCCGCCGCAGCCGAGATAAACAACTTAGCTTGTGAACGCAGAAGGAGCAGGAGGGAAATATATATTTTTTTTCTTAAAAAAAGGAAGTAAACAGCCGCCCCTTTCTCCATGGGTGGGGGAAGAGCCCCTATTTAAGAAAGTCTCCCATTGCCCAGCTGACAAGCCAGCCCTCCACCCCGCGCCGGGCTCCGCGGGTCGGGGCTTCCAGACGCGCGTGCCCTGTCCCGGTCCCAGCTGCTTCGGCCGCTCGGCTGCGGCGTCTGCTTCCACCCACAGAATCCGTCCCCGACGGGCAGGCGGTGACTCGGACTCCCGTCACAGACACGAGCTCGCAAAATGGAGGAGGCGACGGCGGAGGGAAGAGAGCGCGGACACGCGAAAGGGCAGCCCGGCCTGGGCGGGCGAGCGAGCGGGACCGAGCGGGGAGCGGGTGGAGGCGGCGCCACGGCGCGCACACACTCGCACACACGCGCTCCCACTCCACCCCCGACCGCTCCCCGCCCGAGGGGCCGCGCGGCGGCCGCGGGGAACGATGCAACCTGTTGGCGACGCTTGGCAACTGCAGGGGCGCCCGCGGTCCCTGCCCCCACGCCCTCCGCGCGGGCCCCGCCACCCCGGCCCCGACGGCGCCTGCACGCCCGCGTCCCCTGGCGTGGCCGCCCCGCCGGGTGCGCCGCGCTTCGCCCCCCGCCCCCAACTCCCCAGGAAAAAGGGCGGCGGCGGGGGCCGACCTGGTCTCTCTGGGGCGGCGTTAAGAGGGCCACCGAGTTTCTCCAGTTTCTTTTCTCGCTACCTCCTTCCCGCCCCCGCCCAGCTCCGCGGCTCCAGACCCACTCGGGAGCTCGCTCTGCCCCTTGGCGGCAAGCGCCGCCAGTGCCCCTGCGGGTGACAGCGGGCGGGCCAGAAGAGCCGGGGCGCCGCCCGCAGCAGAGCTGCGTGAGTGGCCCGCGCCGCCGCCGCCGGGCCGAGTTGCGTGAAGTGTGTCACTTCGAAAGGGACTACGGGGTTGCACGGAAACGGTGCCGCAGCGTCTCGGCGGCGCTCGGGGCCCGGCGGCCTGACACGCCCTCTGGGGAGGCTTCAGGGAGGGGACGGGATAGCGGGGGTCGGCGCATACGTACTTTGGGCCCGGGGGGAGTCGCGTGCCGGCAGGTCCCCCACCACCGCATCATCTGGGCGGCCGGGTCTTCAGCTGCCGCCGCCGCGCTCTCGCACTGGGAGAGAAGTTGCAAAGCAGAACCCACCCTCCCCCGCGCCCCGACCGTCCCCCACCCTCTTCCCCGAGTCTGCGAGGCGGCGGCGGCAGAAGGAGGCGCCGCCTGCCAAGTTCAACCCCCACCCCTCCCGCCCATTGCGCTCACACTCGAAGGAAGTTGCACGCCAAATGCGAAACCTCCAGCGAGCTGGATTTCTTTGCACTTTTTTTTTTATTATTATGATTAAGGAAAGCAGGGGGCGGCAGGCCTAAAAGCAAGTTGCAGGCGAAATAGTAAGTTGCTGGCGAAGTATATCCCCCCTTCCCAAACTGCTGACCTCTCCTTCCACCCTGGCCAGGGCCCGCGTCCAAGTTCCCGGTGCAGGCCCCACCCCCGAATCTTGACATTTGCTGCCCTCAACTCTGTGCGTTGCTTACCCTCTCACGTTCATAGGACCCCTGCCCCTACAAATAAAACAAAATACAGGCAGCTTTAAAATGCCAGAGTTCAACTCCCTACAGCTGTTCCTGTTACGAGCTTCCCCCTCAGTCCAAGGGGAAGGGAACACGTGGCCCGTCCTGAGAAAGGAGAGGGCCGTGGGGCAAGGGGTGCCCGTGCGGGAAGCCCCCGCCCCAGCTCCCTTCCCCAGCTCGCTGCGTCGGGAAGGCTTGGAGGATGCCAGGACCGAGCCTCCTCCCTTGTGCGGCACAGATTATGATTTTTGTGACTCTGGGAAAGGTTGTCCTGTGTGGCTTTAGGGTTTGGGGAGGTAACTTTTGCGCCCCCACAGGTGACATCGCTTGCCAACTCCTGACACGGGCGGGGGCTGCCGCAGCTCCACCTAATCCTGCTCCGGCGCTCGGCCACAGCCACTCTCTCACCTCCCGCCGCGCTCAGACGACGGCGGCGGCCTCTGCTCTGACATCTTGAAGACGATTGGGGAAGCGCGTCCCGGAAGCCGCCCGCCGCCATCTTGGTAGGGTACAGTGACGCCAGCCCGGCCCCGCGGCCACCATCTTGGCAAAGGTTCGCGATCGCGGGTAGCCTAAGCTGTCCTTCGGTTCTCAAGGGTAAACGGTTCCCTGTGCGTTGTCTGGCGTGAAAGGAAAGAAGTAGGCTTTCAGCAAGCCTCTTGTCCGGAGACGATCTACGAGGGCCGCCTCCAGAGGATTCTGGAGCCGCCATCTTGGCAAAGGAAGAGATACTCGCCACCTCGGAAAAGAAGAGGGAACCAACCGTATGCCAACGTAGAACCCTCAGCCAGAAGAATTTTTATGAAGGAGCTGAGCAACTCCATGTTAACAAAACCCCTTTCTGGACCCAGAAGGCAGACTCCGCTTCTCCTGTCCCTTGGCACAAGTCAACTAGAAGGAGGCCCTTGCTTTGGATGCTCATCTGTGAGGCTATGAGAACGCTACTTGACCTAGTTGTGCGTTTTTCCAATTTCTGAGCCTGAAGCACTAGAATGAAATGTCTTTCGTTAATTTGGCCCCTAAACTACCGACAGTTTCATGGGAAACAAATCAAGACCCAACCCTACAATGATGTTTTACACGTTTTAAAAGTGAGTTAAATAGCCCATGCTAATAATTATCCTTGTACACAGCTTAAAATAACTAAGAATTCTATTTATATATACATGTACATATACATATGTATACATATATTATATACATATATGTATATAATTAAGGGGACAGTACAGTTGTCTAATAGAACACATCTCACCATGCCATAAGCCTGTCTCACTACTGAATCTGTGCTCTAATAATCCACCTCATTGCTCATACATGCTCAAATCCTTAGTGGTAGGTACTCTGCTTAAATAATTTATAATTTCACAAGAGTTCCCAATTATTCTTCCTTCATTTTTTTTCTCTGCAGATCTTAATGGGGAAGAATACTTGCATAGTTTTAAATATGCCATTGAAAACATTTTTAATTGAGCAAAAAAAAAAAAAAAAAAACTTTTCCTAATTCCCTCTTCAGTGATCTAAATGTGCCTGTTGATTTTTTAATTTGATAGCAAAAAAATTCTCATTCTTTAGTCTTTCACATTCATTTGGAAGCATGCATAAACTATAAGTTAACTCCTCTTTTTCAGAGTAATACAAATAGTTATGTTTGTGGCTAACATTTATTGATCCCCACTGTTCTGCTGCCCACTTTTGCTGACAGCAATTGAATGAGATAGGTATTGTTATTCGATTTTTCAATATGAGGACAACAGGCTTACAGAGGTTGATGCTTATCTAAGCTCACACGGCTCCTATGTATTAAGAGGAATTAGACAATATTAAAGTGGTTTTCCTCACTGATCTCAATCATTAACATGAAGTAGTATATCAATTCTATGATAGACTACTTACAATATGTGCTTACGGAATTTAATTCAAGAGATGAATTCCAGTGTACCAGGAAGGATGTGAGATTTAGCATTATAATAATAACACAGTTCTAACGAAAGTCAACATTTATTGCGCATCTGCTGTCTGACAGACACTATTGAAAGTGTTTTATGCATAATATCCTAAGTCTTTAGGCATGGCATTTACTAATCTGTAACGCTGGGAACTTATAATTACTACAAGAAATAGGATGAATCCCTATCTGAGTGGGACTGTATTTGATTGTCTTAGAAGCAGAGGTAGAAATGAAGGTGATGTATTCAAACTCAATCAAGGCAAGGATCTGATCTATCTTGTCATAGCTTTATGTCCCACTCCTGGAACAGAGCTCACTACATAGTAGGCACCCAACAAATACATTACAGGGTTATAATAACATTGAGTCAACTAGTTAACTAGATGTAAAATCACTTTTACTGGGTTATTGTTGTGGCCAAATGGGTTAATAAAAAGTGTAAAGATAACACTCAAGATCCTCATTTTTATTGTTTTGTGTTTAAACATCTGAGTGCTCCCCCCACTTTTTTTTAAAATAAACTAGATTAGATTCTTGATGGTATGTTCTTCTAGTATTCTGCATACTTTGTTAGCACATTACAATGATAGTTCATTATTTGTGCCCTCATTTGTTATTTCTCTGTATCACCCACCAGAACATAAGCTCTGCAAAGGTAGGGACTGTGTCTGTCTGTTCACCCCTGTATCACTAGTTCATAGTTGGTGCTCAGTGGGTGTTGGTTAAATGAATGAATGAATGATAATATATGGTCTTAGAGACTATGTCCTAAGGCCAAGAAAACCTTAAGCCTAACTAATAACCAAACCACTTGATACATTGATATCAGAAACTGATATATTACCCAAGTGAGTTCTCCCATTCTCTTCATGTTTTATCATCTCCATTCCTGCTAAAATAATCCAAGCTGTACTGCCAGATTACCCCTCCAAAACATCAACTAAATCATGCTGTGCTCCTTCTCAAGTATATACGATAACTCTTGATTCTAGTGCTACACAGATCCCAGCTCCCAGTATGGTATTTAAGATCATCACCTTTACCTGCCTCCTTGTAGAAAGTGAAGCCTTCTAGTGGATGTGATTGAACTGGAGTTTAATTTAAAAATTAGTTAAAACAAGGAAATAATTTTAAGAAAGATAACTTGCAAACTTTAAACTTTTGAAACTTTTGAAACCTAAAACCTGTGATTGAACATTTATTTTCTAATCTTTTGATGAAGGTCTAAAGCTTTTATGAGCCCACTGACTGGAATTCCATGTCTTCTTTAGTGTGTGTATAAACTATACCTGTAATGCATTGATACAGTGTAGCAGTTAAAAGCCAGACTATAAAGGCCAAATACAGTCTCCACCACTAAAAGGAATGTAACCTTGGGCAGGCTAACTCTCCGTGCCTTTTTGCATCATCTGTAAAATGGGGATAATAATAGTACTAATTTATAAAGATTAAACAAGTTTGAAAAATGTGAAGTGCTTAGACTAATTCCTGGGTCATAGGAAATATTTCCTATGAAATAAATGCTCATCATTAGCAATTATTATTCATCTGTAGAATTACTATTTCCCCCCCCTTTTTTTTTAACAAAGTAGAGCAAGAAATTAAAGATACACTTTCAGTATCCATGACCTGAAATGCTTAATACTGAAAGTGTTTTAGATTTTGGATTTTTTTTTTCTGATTTTGGAATATTTGCATTATAATGAGATATCTCGGCCATGGGACCCAAGTCTAAATAGGAAATTCATTTTTTGTTTCATATACACCTTATAGCCTGAAGATAATTTTATACAATATTTAAAATAATCTGGGGCATGAAGCAAAGTTTGTGGTAAGTACTTCCATGTAGGATTTTTCATTTGTGGTATCATAACAATGCTCAAAAAGTTTTGGATTTTGGAGCACTTCAAAATTCAGATTTTCAAGTTAGGGATGTTCAACGTGTACTTTTAGAATAATTTTCGTGCAGATTTCTAAATTTTTATGATTCCTTGCTCCTGTCCCCACCCCAGTCTTTTAAAATTATCTTACATCTACCTTACTTGACAGCAATTGTAAGTCAAGGAAGGCTATATGGCATCTTTCCATTTAGATTTTGTAGAACAATTTTTTACACTCATTTCATCATTTTACTTAATATTTAATCAAATTAAGTAAGTACAGTAATAAGCAACAAATGGCATAAATATGTTTGGGAAGCAAAAGCACCAGGAACTGTTGGTAGCTCAACTGGTGGGAGCAGAATCGTGTGAAGTGCAGAAGTGACTATGGTTCCAGTGTTCAGCGTACCCTGGGCATCAATCCATTGTTTTCCAGGGAGACTGGAGAACTGGATCAGTTAAGATCAATATTGAGTAGAGTCTGTTACACGATTCTGTTAAAGAAAGGACATAACACACCACATTCATTCCCATGTCTCCTGTTGTTTATCACATATATTTCCTCTTACATAAGCATACTTCCTTGTGACTTATTTTCCTATAGTCCATGATTCTTTGTCATGGCTTCAGTTACCATTTATTCTTTTTTTCTGTACTCTCCCACTTTAAATGTGTGATGTTAAATGTAAATGGGAACCATGTATATGTGTATTGTGTATATGTATTAATAATTTTGAACATGTTAATTTTAAGCCCACACAAACAGCTTTTATTGGTGGTTAGAACTTACTTTAAAAAATTATTCCTGCGGCTATCATAGCTATTATTTGTCTCTTTAAAATAATATCTTGACTTTGGAAAATACTTCTATTCCTATTTAACTTTATAAGGTAAGAGGTTCAAGGGAACCCAGCTGAGCTTTGAATGACCCATCTCTGCCTGCTTCAATATTTGTATTTTATGCCAGACATGCCTATTATAAACAATTCACACTAGTACAGCAAGTTCTTAATCATAATGAACTCCACTTTGGTATTCCTCGTTGTAATTAGAATTAACATTCCTGCCTGGACTGGGAAATGCTAAATTGTTACTAGCTTTCCTGCTGTTTTGTTGTTTTTCATGATGCTTTCAATGATTTCATCATAAGCAACCTAAAATATCACAATTTGTGCTCATATGCGTGAAATGCCCAATGGGTGTCCTGGTTGACTTTATTCTTTATGCTGGCAGAACTTAGTTTAAGCAATACCTGATTCAAGGATGAGGCAGATATCAGCAGATAAATGAGATAAATGTTTCCATAAGCAGGAACTCAATGTTTTTAATGTTTGGAGGCATTAGAGCAAGCACACTGAATAATTGCAACAAGTATTACGTACTTTTTCATTTGTGGCATTTGTGGCTCCTCGTATGTCATTAGCTTTCTTCCTTTTTTGATTTAATCTCCTTTTCTGTCCCATGTTCCTTTGGTAAAGAGTGTTTCAATCTGCCCCACTGCTATGTGGAATCTTTCAGCTCATTTTAGAACCTGCATTTCCATTTAGGTTCTTATATCTTCTTATTAGAGCACACAGGGTTTTGTTTTGTTTGTGTTTTGTTTTAAGCTAACTTAGAAATAGTGGGGTTGAGATGAAAACATTCTTGGTATAGGGATCCCTTAACAAGATAAGAAGATACTTCACATCAAACTCCAAAGTGCTACAAAGGACATTTGTTACCATTGAAAAAAAATTGTTTTGAGATCAGTATTTGTCAATTAAATTTTCTCTATCCTCTTGTTGAATTTTCAATACAAGACCTGGTTTTTAGACCCTATTCTGCCATTTACTTACTTGAATGAGCCTGGGGTAGGCATTTGATTTTTCTCAGCTTGTTTTTCAATCTGTAAAGGAAGGATAATGATATCTACCCCACCTATCTCACAGGAAATAATGTAGGCCTTACATGGGATCATGTGTTCAAATGTTTTTAAACACTAAGCTTTATTTGGAAAACTTAGAGGGGCTTATGGAATTTTTGCACTATCACTTCACCACAACAAAAATGAAAATTATCATTGTCTCTTTTCACTTATTTTCCAGGGAATCAGTGCAATGGGCAGTCTGGAATTTTAGGCAGGGGAGTGATAATTCAGTAGTGCACTGGAAACAGTTGTACCAGCTTGCAAGCACTGACTGTTAAATTTTCAGAGATTTTGTAAGTTGGTTGTTAATCACAGTCATTATTAAAAGCCAAATTATTTATAAACTTACAATCAAATATTTTAACAACAAAAATAAATGCTGAAAACTTTACTGCCTAATTATTTCACTCCGTTTTACTATTATCTGTGTTCTTAAAGTTATTTCTGTCTGTTCTGTGTAAGAACATACCATACAATGGTGTGATGCAGCATATCCCTAACGCTGCATTCAGAAATGTTATTTTGGTAGTTTGAAATCAACCATGGTGGAGTACCTATACTACAGAAATTGGGAAACATGACAAACCAGAGCTTGATTTGTTTTGTTGATTGTCTAGACTGACACAGTAGAAGAAATTTTAATAATGAAGATTGAACTTAAAAGTGCCTTAGTTTGTGAACACAAAAACTTGAGGAAATATTTTTTCCAGTACTTGAAAACTATTATCAGCAAAAGAAGTCACTCCTGTCATTAATGAACGAGTTTAGTTCCAACATCCATTTTTGTTGCTTCACTTTTATCTCGCTCATTAATTTAAAAATATCACCCAACATTCATGTTGGGACTTCAGTACCATGAATGACTTCTTTGCTGATTGAATATTAATGAGATATTTATTTGTGGTCTGATTTTGCCAAACATGTTTGAATTTTAGCTGTAGGTTGGCTGTGGACACAAGTATTCTGCAAAAATCACTGAAACAGTTCTGTGAAAATCACGTGGCCATATAGAATTTACTATTTAAGAGTGTTATATCTTTTCTTGCTTTTTGTAAATTATGTGATATATATCTTTTCTTGCTTTTTGTAAATTATGTGATATATGTATGTAAAAATTATAACAAACACATAGATACTCTATTCCCCTCAGGAGCTGTTAAACATTTACTAACACACTAATGGACATAATCTAATTTACTATTTGAAAAGCTCGTTCTGCTTGTGATGTGGAGTATGAGTTGTAGGGGCTAAGGGAGAAAGCAGGGAGAGCAGTGAGGAGACAGGCACATTGGCCCAAGGAAAGATGACGAAGTTTGTATTGGTTGCAATGGCAGGGGAGCTGGGGAGCTATGGTTGGACAGGAGAGGTATTTTGAAGGCCAAAGGTAAGCAAAGCAGTCATCCAGCAGCTCTATGAAGGAGATGGACTTCCAGGAACTTTTTATGCTAAGAGAAGACCTTCTGGTGAAGAGTAAGCAGGCTCAGTTGAATGGGGTGAGTGCATAGAAAGCTGTGCCAGAGAAAAGGATTCAGGGAGGGTTGTAGTAGGAAGTAGGAGATATTGGCAGTTCTAGGATTTCAAGGTAAATATCTTTATAGCAGATGGAGAAAGTTAGGCTGGATTGTTAGTCAAATGTCGAATTGCCTCAAAGTGCGGGGGGGAGGGGAAGCTCCAAATACCAGTAACATGTTGCAACTGGAACTCACATACTAAGCTACTCATCTAGTAATTTCATTGATTTTTGCCCACACGGAGGGGTTATTTGTTCATCTCCATGCCTTGAGCCTATCCCAATTTATAGTAGATTTTTTTCTCACATTTGGCAATTTTAATTATAAAACTCACACTGCATCACCCTGTGTTACACATATATTGCTGCCCCCTTTCATGCTTCTCACTTCTTCATTCCTATTTTTCTTTGCTATGCCATAAAGGAGGACCCTACCGAAAGCCACCCTATTGTCTTGCCTATTAGTTATCAGCAAACTTCTGGCAACCACAGTTTTCCCCACTTTCTCTGCTTCCTCCATTATAACCTACAATCTATATTCCACATTACAGGTTTTTTGTTTGGGTTTTAACATTTTTCAAGAGAAGTTATTAGATTTTATGGAGTTTAAAAAATAGTAAATGTTTTGCAAAAGAAAGAATCATGTCTCCACATTCACCCACCCTTTCAACCCTAATGACCAGAAGAAGGAAAGATTTTCAGCTATACAGCTACCAATGACTAACACTTTGAGGATTCAGTTTGGATATGTTGTTTACTTTGGTCTTCTGATGATTAGCTATTTTATGCATGGTTTCAATCAATCAGGGAATGTTTTTTAATAGAAGAGACTTTCTTAATTAATATTCTCTCCTATTCATTCACTCCTTCAACAAAAGAGAATTCCTTCAACAAAAGAGAATTCCTTCAACAAAATAGCAACTATTATATGTTAGGCCCCAGTATAAGGCTGCAGGGATATCAAAATGATACAATCTCTTCTCTGGAGGAAATGGAGACAGATAACGATTACAAGTCATTATAGA
Source organism: Pongo abelii (assembly GCF_028885655.2). Classification (NCBI taxonomy): domain Eukaryota; kingdom Metazoa; phylum Chordata; class Mammalia; order Primates; family Hominidae; genus Pongo; species Pongo abelii. Next base: position 151,782,983 of record NC_071989.2, read on the forward strand.
ACAATGCAGACTTACAGAAATGTGGTAGATGCATAGGGCACTTCATAAGCTTCAAGAAGTCATCTGGTGTTTAAGGTTAGGAAAATGGGTGTGGGTATGGAGATGGTGGTCAGGGAGGGTTTCCTAGAGGTTAGCAGGACTGACTTGAATTATGAAGGGTTTCCTTCAAGTTATTTGTTTTTTTTTTCTCTTGAAGATAATACTTCTAATGGAAGCTTGTAGACAACATTCATTAGGTCATTTTTTGGTGCATTTATAAGAAACCCCACTCTTAAAACAAAAACAGAGTTTTTTTATTCACTGAAAAGTCCAGGGGAAGTTTAATTTCAGGAGGCATGACTGGATTCAGGGGCTCAAATGAAGTCAAAAGGGCTTAAATTTTATCCCTTAGCTTCATTTTCCTGTTTTGTTTTGTTTTTTCTGGAAAGATTATCTCCACCTCTCCACCTGGTGGCCTGTGGCACCTGGATTTAAAACATCCTGCCAGGTTAGTAACTTCAGTGGAAAGAGTTCTTTTCCCATAATTTTAGTAGTTGTTCCTGGGAGGGGTTTTACTGGTCTAGTTGGTTCAAATGCTTATCCCTGGACCAATAACTATGACCAAGGGATGTCAGGAATGTGTACTATGATGGACAAAGCCTAGCTCAAGTGCCCACCGCTGACATCTAAGAATGGGGTACAAATGAAAGAGAAGAGGAGGTGCTTCTCCAAATAATTGGAGATTTTAAATTTAAATAGGAGAAAAGGGATTTCTGGGCATGCAGAAAAAAACCCAGATGTCCATGACAATAGCTTTTTATCAAAATATTAACAGTGACATAAACATCATATTTGACGTTTTAAGAGAATTAGACATGACTTAAGATGTTTGTCAGCAATGGAAAGAACCCTGAAAATTAAGTATAGTTGTTACAAGTTTTATTGGTTTCACTTCCTGCCTTTAATAGAATGTGGGTTTGTATTTTGAAATTTCAAATGTTACACAAATGAATTGACGATTGCTTTGCAAAAATAGTATCACCACTTAATTGGGCCTTTTTTGGGTGATGAAGTGATGTTTACAACTTTTAAGCTAGTTTTATCGTCTTCCACTGAAGGAGTTTGTCTCACTTGACTATGATTCCGGCAATATGATGGGTATAGGCGGCTGCAGTAAGCCTCTGTCTGCTTATTTTGCTCCTTCTGTCTTGACAAGCTGAATGTCACGCAAATGTCTCAAGCCTCTGCACTGGGCAGACAGGAAGCCAGAACCAGTAATAGAAGCAGTAGGCACTCTGTGAATACTTGCTGATTAATTTTAGCTCCATAGGCCTGATGGGTTTTCCATCCCTATAATTACCATCAGCAAATAGTTATTGAATGATGTCCAGCATATTTTTATTTCCCTTTTCTTGATCCTGATTTTCATTTTCTATTTTACCTCTCTGTGATTTTATCACATGTGTTTCTTTTCATCAGACCAACAGAGCCTCCTGTGATTAGTTTATAATTACTCAATTTTATTTCTACCTATGAGATATCTTTATCTGTCTGTCTAAATTTGTCTTTGTTATGACCCAGTTCAAGTTCTTTCTGGAATCAGGGAAAGGATGAAGTGTGAAAAAAAGGAATTAAATAGTTCGGTTATTGAATGGCTATTTTGTGCTTGATGCTATATTAGTACATTGCCACATTTGCTTTACAAGTTAGTCTTTTTTATTAGAAGTAATGCTTAACAAGCCTACAAGTACTGACTGGGCTCACTTTATAGAGAAAATGGAGAGCAGTGAAGGGTGAGGAGGTTATGAGTTATGGGTGTGACAAATGGGGAAAGATCTTACAGAAGAGAGATTGGGGCCATCCAAGAAAAATCGTTATCTTTGTGTAGACGGCATTAGAAGGATGAAAAATAACTTTAGATATTACTTATGTCTTTAAGGAAAAAACTTTAAAAGATGCTAGAAAATAACACATACTTATTGTAAAAATCCAAACATACAGAAGGTAGAAGTGTATAAAGGTAAAAACTTCCTCACACAATCCCATTTTGCAGATGTAACTATTTTTTTCTTTTTATATTTTGATGGCAGCAAAGATGTAATTATTTTTGAATTTTTATGTATATTCCAGATCCCCCACCCCATTTTCCCCTCTTTAAAAACTTTTATTTTGTGAAATAGAAAGTAGAATTGTGACTATCAGAGGCTGAGAAGGGCAGGGGGAAGGGGAGGATGGGGAGAGATTAGTTAATGATTACAAAATTACAGCTAGATAAGAGGAATGAGTTCTGATGTTCTGCAGTACCACAAGGTAAATGTAATTAACTATAATTTATTGAATATAATCAAACCCTTTTTGTCTATACATGGATGCATGCATGCATATACGTTTTTTAAAAACAAAAATGGGATTTTACTACATGTATTTTTCAACCTTTATTCATCAAATGTTATTGGACATCTTTTCAATATTTTCAGGTAATAGTAGCATAGTATACCATTGTTTTAACCTTTCCTTATTGAAGTATATGTAAATTGTTTTCAATTTTTCACTATTGCAAGCCATGCTACAATGAATATTTTTGTATCTAGATCTTTCTGCTATTGTACAATTATTATAGAATTGAAATTTCTCAGGCAAATGTGATTTGCAACAATTATTAAGCACCCAAAAGTGCTACATTATTGGGCTTATTTTAAAAATGCTTGTCCACTACAGCTCATTTTCTACTTTCATCTTCCTTTAGACATTCTAGAAAAAATCAATTAGAGCAGGAGTCATGGATGGCTACGCAGGACAGGCTACTACGTGGAGACCCCTCATGTTTTGCTATTGATACAGTTTTGCTGAATCCATCCTTATGTTAAATGCATTAACAATTTAAGAGGATTGGTTTACATATGAACTGGGAAGGGATTATTCAGGGATACCATAATGCTTGATGACTGCCTCCATCCTACCAGGGACCTTGATCTGCCCTGTTGTGGCCACATGGTAGATAGGTACTGTTTTGCTTGCCAAGCATCCACTCTCTACATATTATACTAGGACCTAACATTTCCTTTGGAAAACTATCCTTTCCCTAACTTTGGTCCATGCACTTATGGTGGTATTAACCCATCTGTAACTCTGCATGGGCCAGGTCTGGTAATATCAGAGATAGGCACATGACAGGGACAGATAAGCCTTAATTCTTGGCTTTCTGGGACTACTTGGAAACTTGCCTTGTTTCTCAACAGGAATAGCTAAGCTGATACGATGCAAGCTTGGAGCAGCTGTGATCTACCACTTAGAGACTCCATTGGATTGAGGTTTACAAAAAAAAAAAAGCAAAGAGATCTGGAAATAGATTCCCAATTATATAATTTGAATGTCTAGATCCTGAGGTTAGGGCTGCTCCTAGACTTGACTATTACACACTTCAATACATTATTCCCCCTCCTTCTCTTCCTCCTCCTTCCTCTTCAGCCAGCTGGAGTTAGCTAACACTTGCATTGGAAGGGGTCCTGACATCAGAAGTAAAGGTCTAAAACATGGGGGTGTTGCTCCTTCTGGAAGAGAGAGGGAGGTTAAAGTTACCAGACATGGAGGATGACCCCAAAAGAAAAGGGGAGCCCAGAAGAGAAGCCAGTTGAATGTCTAAAAATAAACTTTACCTGCTTCACAAGTTTGGGTCGAGTTTCCTTTTAATGATTAACTAGATGAGATGGTCAAACTCCTTCTTTATTTAAAATACACAAACATAAATAAGAATATCAGTCTTCAGTTAATTCACCTATTCTGGTTACATCTGCCTCAGGTTTCTATTTTTTTTTGTTAATACATAAATTGCTTTTCTATTTTAGGCTGTGTTTAAAAAGAGAGAGAGAGAGAAACCTGGTAATCCTCTAAGAAATGTCTTACGTAGTTTTTCTTTAGGGCCTAAATTATTACTCTACTTTCCATATTGATCCCGCCTTTTGTTTTATTGTTTTGTTTATAGTAGATTTGGTAATATATTAACAGTACCTATAAATATGATCTAGTGGAATTATGTATTAAAATATTTTAATATCTTCTTAGCATTTGTGATCTTGAAACTGAAACTTGATAGCTGAAGAAAAAGCTCCATTAAGATGAAAAATCAATCCCTTAGTGGAATTAAATCCACAATGCTTATATAAAATATTGCTTCTGTCTTATTTACATAAACTTTATACTTCTCTCTCTCATCAGTGGCAGGGGAATATGGAGTGGGATGCCATTAGTTGGATTCAATAGACATTTATTTACTTATTAATAGCTCCAGCTCAATCTGGAGCTTGAAATAGACTTGAGACTCTACCTCCTAGTAGACACATGTCTTTAGCAAGTTACTTAACTTTTCTGAATGTTAGTTTCCTTATCTGAAAAGTAAGGTTAATAATATCTGCCTCACGAGGTTCTTATACAGATTAAAAAAGATATTCTCTGTAAAGCATTTAGCAGGGTCTCTGACATTTAATTAATGCATGGTAAAGTAACTTCTTATTACGCTTTCAGAAAGTGAGATAGCCCTGTAGGCACACCCCAAGCAGAAAGTACACGCGCATACACACTACACTAACTTCCTTCAAACGAAGCCCCTTTTCTCCTTACATCATGGATTGTGAAGTGAGCACCTGTCCAATAAAAGAAAGATTCTGTAAAAGAAATCCAGGCACTGGCTGGAAATTTTCACTATATGATTTATCAGGCTTCTCCCAGCTTTGAGGTCCTATAATTCTGTAAACCACACAAGTTTACATATCACTGTGGGATTTGATCCTTATGAAACCCAAGAGAACCATAGATTTTCCACATCCAGCTGAGCATGCTCAAATAAAGACAGACATTTAAAAGCATAGACATTGATCACGTGCTCTTTAACCAGCAAAATACTACAGCCAAAAGAAACCAAAGCACAGAGAAATAAAATGATTTGTTTGAAGTCTCATTGATTTGCCAAGAAACCAGACTGAATGTGCAAGCTTTCCTAATTCCTAGTTGGGTTCTCCACACACTAAACATAGTGATATATAATCCTCAGATGTCAATATTTACCTTTTATGAGTTTATTGCTTGTCATGTGTTAACTCATAAAGCCATTTATTTACTTATATCAATGCCATCAAAAACCCTTTAATTTCACGATCACAGTTTGTATAACGTAGCAGACAAAGCACTGGGCTGGGGGCAAGGGACTGGGTTTTGGTTTTGGCTTTGTCCCCCTTTCTTCCTGCCCTTAACTGCATGATTTGGGCAAGTTACTTTTCCCTTTTTGGACTGTTTGCCTTTCTCTGCTTAAGTATCTGGACTTTCCCTTCCCTTCTTTCTCAACCCACACAGAAGTAATTATGTTTCTTTCATTATCTCTAGCTGCAAAGTTTTAACTAGACAGCCCATATTTACTGGTCATCTGCTGAATGCCTCTGTGCGGGGAGCTGGAGATAGAGGTAAATAAGGTATGGCCCCTGCCCTCAGGGCTTTCCCAGTTAAGAGGGCACAGGGTGTGAAGGGAGCACAGGTCAGAAGGTGAAGGCAGGGGTCAGGGAAGGCTCCTGGAGGAGGCAGAATGAGACTTAAAAGGGTGAACAGTTGGTGCTGGGTGGCAGGCAGGTAGACATAAGCTCCAGCGATGACAAAGATTATGCTGAAAGGAAGAATAGTGTTAACAGAACTGGCTTGGACGAGGGCAGAACATAGAAAGAATCCAGACTCTGACACTCCAAGTTGTGTGACCTTGACCTAGTTACCTCTGTTTCCTCATCTACTAAGTAGGCATAACGATCGGGTTTCCTCTTAAGGCTGTTGTGACAATTCAATGAGATTACATTTGCTAATTTTAGTGCAGTATTTGGCATTACTATAGGTCAAATATCCCTAATCCCAAATTCTGAAATCGGAAATGCTCCAAAATCCAAAACTTTTGAGTGCTATCACGATGCTCAAAGGAAATGCTCATTGGAGCATTTCAGATTTTGGATTTTTGGATTAGAGATGCTCTACCTTTATGTATTCTGCAAATATTTCAAAATCTGAAAATATCTGAAATCCAAAACCCTTCCTGTCGGAAGCATTTTGGATAAGGGATATTCAATCTATGTTATTACCAATTTATTTTCACCAACAACATGCTGTTATACCTGTTCTCTTCTCCCCTCTTTCTCTTCCAAGGACACAGGCATATTCATATCCTGCTATCAAATATATTTTGTTTATAAATATTTTCAGTAACACACAAGTATTTGAAGCACTATGATAAAAGAAAAGTGGCATTCCATGCAATACTTTGGGGAGTATCAGGGAACCTGCCCCGATAGTCAAGTAGGTTCTTTTCTATTTTCCCTAAGCATCAGCCAGTTTGAGAAATAAAGGGACAGAGTACAAAAGAGAGAAATTTTAAAGCTGGGTATCTGGGGGAGACATCACATGTCGGTAGGTTCCGTGATGCCTCACAAGCCGCAAAACCAGCAAGTTTTTATTAGGGACTTTCAAAAGGGGAGGGAGTGTGCGAATAGGTGTGGGTCACAGAGATCATGTGCTTCACAAGGTAATAGAAAATCACAAGGCAAGTGGAGACAGGGCAAGATCACAGGACCACAGGACGGGGGCGAAATTAAAATTGCTAATGAAGTTTTGGGCACCATTTTCATTGATAACATCTTATCAGGAGACAGGGTTTGAGAGCAACCAGTCTGACCAAAATTTATTAGGCAGGAATTTCCTCTTCCTAATAAGCCTGGTAGCGCTATGGGAGACGGGTTTATTTCATCCCAACAGTTTCAACCACAGAAGACGGCCACACCCAAGGGGGCCATTTCAGAGACCCACCCTCAGGGGCGTATTCTCTTTCTCAGGGATGTTCCTTGCTGAGAAAAAGAATTCACCGATATTTCTCCCATTTGCTTTTGAAAGAAGAGAAATATGGCTCTGTTCCACCTGGCTCGCCGGCAGTCAGAGTTTCAGGTTATCTCTCTTGTTCCCTGAACAATTGCTGTTATCCTGTTCTTTTTTTTCAAGGTGCCCAGATTTCATATTGTTCAAACACACATGCTCTAAAATTTGTGCAGTTAACACAATTATCACAGGATCCTGAGGCGACATACATTCTCCTTGGCTTATGAGATGACAGGATTAAGAGATTAAAGTAAAGACAGGCATAGGAAATCACAAGGGTATTGATTGGGGAAGTGATAAGTGTCCATGAAATCTTCACAATTTGTGTTTAGAGATTGCAGTAAAGACAGGCATAGGAAATTATAAAAGTATTAATTTGGGGAACTAATAAATGTCCATGAAATCTTCACAATCCACGTTCTTCTGCCATGGCTTCAGCTGGTCCCTCCATTTGGGGTCCCTGACTTCCCGCAACAGGGGAGATCATAGACATGCTATTAATTATAATGGTTTTCCCTAGACCACTAGTTTTCAACTGGGTGATTTTGGCCCTAGGGGATATTTGGAAATTCCTGGAGACATTTTTGGTTGTCACAGATGGAAAGGGAGAATCTTATTGGCATCTAGTGGGTAGAGGCCAGGGATCCTGCTAAACATCCTGCAATGCATAGCACAGCCCCCCACAACAAAGAATTACCCAGCCCAAAATGTCAATAGTGCCGAGGCTGAGAAACCCTGCCGCAGATGTAACCCAGTCACTGCTTCTTTTCAACAATCATTGGGAAACATGGTAAAACCATGTTTCTTAAGATCCTAAATTCAGCTGCAAAAGTGTATCCTTTGGATATTTTACACATTTTAACATCTCCTTTGAAAACAAAGTCCTTCAGAGAACCTGGTAGAATCATTCAAACTTTTTTTGCTACAAAGATAATGGAAATTATTTTATTTTATCATTTTTCTCCTATATGTATAATTCAGGACAAATTCTTCTTTTTTTATGTGGTAATTTTAATGAAATTCACCAAAAAAGAGACTTGATTAACCCTAGTTTGGGAGTCTTTTCCAGAGCAGAGAAAACTCTGGAAACTTGCAACAGTGTGGGCTTTTCTCCGCCATCACAGGGATACAAATGGCTAGCTACCAATGATGGCTCCTGTAGCCTCTGGAGGAGAGTGCGAAGTGTCACCTTTGAGTTCCCATAGTCTTCCTAATACTCCTGCCAAAGTGGGGCCAACAACAGGGGGCTCAGAAGGGCTTGCATGTTTTTACTATCCTTCATCCCTTATTTTCTTTCTTCTAGAAGCAACATAGTGATTAAGAGTGTGGGCTCTGGGTTTGAATCTGGTTCTGCCGCTTGTTAGCTACAGTGACCTTGATAAACTCCTTAACCTCTGTGTGCTTCAGATTCCTTCCCTGTAAAATGGGGGGAAACAATAGTACCTACCTCACAGGATTGTTATGAGGACTAAGTGAGTTCTCATGGGTAGAGCACTTAAAACATAGCCTGGCACATGGGTGTGGTGGCTCACGCCTGTAATCCCAGCACTTTGGGAGGCTGAGGTGGGCAGATCACTTGAGGTCTGGAGTTGAAGATCAGCCTGGCCAACATAGCAAAACCCCATCTCTACTAAATGTGCCTGTAATTTCAGCCACTTGGGAGGCTGAAGCAGGAGAATCACTTGACCCCAGGAGGCAGAAGTTGCAGAGAGCCAAGCTCGCACCACTGCACTCCAGCCTGGGTGACAGACTGAGACTCTATCTCAAAAAAAAAAAAAAAAAAAAAAAAAAAAAAAAAAAAAAAGGACATAGCCTGGCACATAATAAGCAGCAAATAAATGTGAGTTGTTTCTCTTTATTCTTACTTGCTTTTATGGACACACTGAAGTAGGCTTTAGGTATGATATGGACTTGGTGGAAGTTACATGTCATTGCAGAGTATGGAACACAGTCACAGCCAGGGCCAGCTGGGGCCAAGGTAGGGAGCGGCTGAAGCAGTGTTCACTGCTTCATCAGGTCTGCCTCTTTTTTAGCCTAGCAATATCTTGTGTTTTCCCTTCTCCATCATCTTTACTAATACCCAGTTTTCTCTTACTTTCCCTGGCTTTTCCTCCCAAGTATGACATCTCACCAAGCTCTCCCCATCTTTACCTTCCATAGAGTTTTATTTGGCTATTCCTTGAAGCATTGATTTTCATCTGAGTTGCCCATCAGATCATTTGGGAATTTGTTTAAAGTATAGATATCTGGGCCCTGCCTCCCAGTGATCGTCCCAAGTATCTTGATTTTAGTGTTTATTTGAGAGACAGTATGGCATAGTATTTAAGAACATGACCAAAGAGCCAGGCTGCCTAGGCTACGTGTTAGTCGTATGACCTTGAGAAAATTATTTAACTCTCTGTGTCTCACTCTTCTTATCTGTAAAATGGGGGTGCTATGTTCTGAATATCTGTGTCCTTTCCAAATTCCTGTTGAAATCCTAACCCCAAGGTGATGGCATTAGGAGGTGGAACCTTTGGGAGGTGCTTTGGTCATGAGAGCAGAGCCCTCATGAATAGGATTAGTGCCCATATAAAAGAGGCCTCAGGGAGCTTCTTTACCACTTCCCACCATGTGAGGACACAGCAAGAAGATGGCTGTCCATTTATAAACCAGGAAGCAGGTCCTCACCAGATAACAGTTCTGTCAGTGCCTTGATCATGGACTTCCCAGTCACTAGAACTATGAGAAATAAATTTCTATTGTTTATAAGCCACCGAGTCTATGGGATTCTGTTATATCATCCCGAACAAACTGAAAGTAAGAGGGCTTATCTCATAAGGTTGTAAGAATAAATGAGATGCCCCTTAAATCAGTGCCTGGAATGACTTTTGTCTTTCTTGTTCATTTTCCCTTCTCTCTTACTTTCTCCCCTGCCCTTTCTTTCTTCATTAGTTTCTTCTCTCCCTCCAACACATATATATTGTTTTATTCTCGTGGTTTCATACTTGCAGGCCTTAGATTTAGGTTTTTAATCCAATTTGATTTGATTTTTGTATATGGCAAGAGATGACATTGGTCTGGCCAAAGATTTTTTGAGTAAGACAGCAAAAGCACAGTCAACCAATGCAAAAGGGGACAAATGAGATCACCTCAAGCTAAAAGGCTTCTGCACAGCAAAGGAAACCACCAACAAAGTGAAGAGACAACTCACAGAATGGAAGAAAATATCTGGAAGCTACCTCTCTGATAAGGGATTAATAAACAGAATATATAAGGAACTTAAACAACTCAATAGGAAAAAATAATTTGATTTAAAAATGGTCAAAAGATCTGAATAGATGACATACAAATGGCCAAAAATACTCAACATCCTTAATCATCAGAGAAATATAAGTCTAAACTACAATGAGATATCATCTCATCCCAGTGAAAATTGCTTTTATCAAAAAGACAGGGAATTACGGATGCTGTTAAAAATGTGGAGAAAGGGGAACCCTCATACACTGTTGGTGGGAACGTAAATTAGTACAGCCACTATGGAGAACAGTATGAAGGTTCCTAAAAACAACAACAACAACAACAACAACAACATAGAGCTGCCATATTATCCAGCAATCCCACTGCTGGATATATACCCAAATGAAAGAAAATCAGTATATCGAAGAGATATCTGCACTCCCATGTTTACTGCAGCACTATTCACAATACCAAGATATGGAATCAACCTAAGTGTCCACCAACAGATGAATAAAGAAAATGTACGTATACACAATGAAATGTTATTCAGCCATAAAAAAGAGTGAAATTATGTCTCTTTCATCAACATGGATGGAACTGGAGGACATTATGCAAGAGAAATAAGCCAGGCACAGAAAGAGAAATATCACATTTCTCGCTCATATGTGGGAACTCAGAGAGAGAAAGAACAGAATGATGGTCACCAGGGTCTGGGAAGGGTAATGGGGAGGGGGGATAAAGAGGGGGTGTTTAATGGATACAAAAATGCAGTTAGATATGAGGAATAAGATCTAGTGTTCAGTAGACAACAGGGTGAGTACAGTTAACAATAATTTATTGTGTATTTCAAAATAACTAAGAGTGGAATTGCAATGCTTCTAACACAAATACATTACAAATGCTTGAGGTGACGGATATCCCAGTTACCCTGATTTGATCATTATATGGTGTATGCTTGTATCAAAATATCACATGTACCCTATAAATATCTGTAACTCTTATGTATCCATAATAATTAAAAATAAAAATTTTTTAAAAGAAAAAAACCCTATATACTTATGGTCTTAAGCATGGCTTTGGGACCCAGCAATGAATTAGATGTAATTCTAGTCTTATATGACATTATAGTCTAATTAGTGGAAAATAGACACATAAACAAATAAAGATATGTATGTGTACAATGTATGAATGAGAGAGTTACTGATTTTCTTGGAAAAGAGAAGGGAGAGATGAATGGCTCCAAAGGGGAAATGAACATGGCATTGAGAGTTAGAACAGAGATGAAATCAATCCATTCCATGCAACAAACATTTTCAAAAGCACCTACTACATACCAAGCATAGGTCTCAGTGTCTTTCTGAAATTGTCCTCCTTTAGAGAGTGGCAGCTTCATTTTTAACTTCATGTTTTTTAAAAATACTTAACTCAAAATAGCAAAACAATCTATAAAAAAAGGCAAAGTTCGAGGACTCAGAAAACGTACTACTACTTACATACTACAAAGCTGCAGTAATCAAGACAGTGTAGTACTGGCATGAGGATAGGCACTCAGATCAGTGGGGTAGAATTGAGAGTCCAGAAACCCATATGCCTACAGTCAACTGATTTTTTACAAGAATACCAAGACTATTCAAAGAGGAAAGAATCACCTATTCAACAAATGGCATTGGAACAACTGGATAGCTACATGCAAGAGAATATTTAAAAATTAACTCAAAATGGATTAAAAACTTAAATGTAAAAGCTAAAATTATAAAACTTAGAAGAAAGCATGTATGTATATCAGAATCTCGGATTAGTCAATGGTTTGTTAGTTATGATAGCAAAAGCACAAGAAACAAACAGTCAAACTGGACTTCATCACAATGAAAAACTATTCTGCTTCAAAAGACATTATGAAGAAAATAAAAAGACAACCCACAGAATGGTTGAAATGGTAGACAACACACAGAAATGGTAGGATTTGGAAGTCATATATCCAGTAAAGGTCTAGATCTAGAATATATAAAGAACTTTTATATTTCAACAATAAAAAGACAACCAATATTTCAAAAAAAGGCAAATGACCCGATAGTTCTCTAAAGAAGATGTGCAAGTAGCCAATAAGCACATAAAAGATGCACAATATCATTATTCATTACAGAAATGCAAATTGAAAATACAGGAGATATCACTTCATACCCACTAAGCAATAATTGTTTTTTAAAAAAAGGAAAATAAATGTTGGTGAAGATGTGGAGAAAGTGGAACTCTCATACATTGCCAGCGAAATTGTAAAATGGTTCAGACACTGTGGAAAACATATTGGCAGTTTTCTCAAAAAGGTAAACATAGAGTTACTATATGACTCAGCAATTCAACTCCTAGGAATTTACCCAGGAGAAATAACATGTCTACCTAAAAACCTGTACATGAACGTTCATAACAACATTATTCATAATAGCTAATAAGTGGCAACAGCCTAAATGATCAGCTCATGAGTGGATAAACAAATATGGTAGATTCATAGGACAAAATGTTATTCAGCCATAACAGGAAATGAAGTGTGGATCGATGCATGCTACAACATGGAGAAACCTTTAATACAGTATGTTAAGTAGAAGGTGCCAGACACAAAAGACTACATATCGTGTGATTCCATTTATATGGAATGTTCACGGTAGGCAAATCCATAGAGACAGAAAAATAATTAATTAGTGGTCGCCAGGGGGCTGAGAAAAGGGAATTGGGAGTGACTACTAATAGAACCAGAGTTTATTGTTGGTGTGATGGATATGCTTTGAAATTTGATAGCGGGGATGGTTGTACAAAATTAAGAACATACTCAAACTCACTGAATTGCACTTTTTAAAATGTTAAAGTTTATGTCATGTGAATTACATGTCAATAGTAATCATAAAAATTATTAACCAACATATGCTTCCTATTTTCTTTGGAATGTTGATACATTGATACAAATCAGCTAAAATAATAAAGCACAAGAGTTATGCCATTAATATTTGTTTTATAAAAACACGTTTTGCATTCTAGTCGAAAAGTTAAAGTTTATTCAGATTATGATCAGGAGTAGGCAGAGGCCAAGGGAAGGCCAAGCTTAAAGGACTTAGTTGTCAAGACTCCTTTGACTAATTTTTAAACTCCCACATGATAATTCATCTGCTCGCAAAGCATCACTTTGAAAAAACAATTTTTATTAAAATGTTACGGTACAAAAATTAGTGGGTCAAATCCTGTCTCGTAGGTACAAATTAGTCATTTTGAAATATGTACGAATTCTTGTGATGCACGGAACAGCTGTTTGGCTGATGCTGACCTGTGAGGCTCTGATGTGCTACTGCAGCCTTTCAGTGTGTCTCCTGGTGAAGAGTCCACCAACAGTATCTGCTCCCTTTTTCTTAAATGTGCTTTTACGAAGTTTATCCCTTGGGAAGACCACCCATGTGAGTGGATGTCAGATTTGCTCATATCGTAAGTCCATAAATCATACAGACTTAACCTTGTTTATTAAAGCAGGTCTTTTTCTTCATTTCTGTTCCTTTTGAAGAGTTCAAAAGCTAAAACACTAGCCCCAATGAACTCCCCATCACATCTTAGCAAGCCTAATATTTCTAATTCTAGAGGAAAAACCCCGGTCTGCACTATTAAGTAAGAAGTTAGCATTTTCATTATTTTGTGTGACAAACTGTGTTCTTACTGACCATTTCACTCCAGATATAGCTTAGTATTTTTTTTTCATTGAGATTTCAGGAAACGATAGCATAGTTTTTTAATAGTGAAAATATAAATAAAGATTCTGAAGCAGTCTGTGGTCTTAGTATGTGGGAATGATTAGTCATATTGGGGACTGCCCTGATAGTAGGGTGGGCTGGGGGAATTACCCTGAGAGGTTAATTATGAAATTCATATAAAATGGATGAAAAGTCATCTTAATGGATAGAATGACAAATAAGGCAAGAAGAAGAGGGGAAAGCTAGTTGGCAAAACAAACCTCAGCAGTGCCTCTTCCAGCACCATCTAGGAAATTATAGGATTTGGGAATTCCTATCCTAGTGGGAAGGCCATAGCCAGTGTTGTAAGCAAACATGGAGGACCTGCTAGCAATACCGTTCTTCTGCAAGATGGCTGCATCAGGCCCCATTAACCCAATAACATTAAAATCAGATTTGCCTGCCTTCTTTTCCCCCATGGATTCAATGTCCACTAGCAACCTTCTGAACATGTCACCTATGAGACACTATGTTGTAGTGGTTAGGTATCCACACTCTGGTTTACATTGTGTGGGTTCAAATCTCATCTCTACCACTCACTAGCATTGTGATCTTATAAGTTTACAACCTCTGACTTTATCTATAAGAGGGTTTTAACCACAATTCCTACCAATAGACTTGTGAAAGGCACATGGAAAATGCTTGACACTGTGCCTGGCACAATGTTATTGTTAATAAATGCTAACCATTATGGTCATTGTTATTCTAATATAAGTATGTCTATGAAAATAGAATGGGCTTCTCACATGTGGCAATTATGCTTTTCATTAGAAATTACTAAAGTGGGCTTTTTGACTTAATATGTTAATCACCTGAACTTAGTGTAAGTCTTATAGGACTCACAGGAAAAGAGGACTTACAGGCTGACAGATTCACGTTTCTGATCCTGCCAAGCCAAGGTCATGGCAAATCCACCAAGGCCACAAAAATGCCATCTTGTGAAGCCCCTTGGGGTCTGCCTCCTGGTCTTTCCCTGAAAATGCCATCTCATTCAGGAGCTTGCTTTCAATTTCCTTAAGAGGAGATTCTACGGAGGAAGTAACAAAATGGGATCAATGGTTCACATGGTGAGTGAATGCTGAAATACTGATCTGCTGAGGACTGAGCTTCTGTAATTCAGGTCATACCCTTTTCTAAAACCCTTCAAAGGCTTCCCTTCTGCTTTTAGGATAAAATCCAAACTTTGTGCTAGAGTTCCACAAGGTCTTTCCTCCCTGACTTCTTCTGCCTTTCCAACCACGTTCTACAATTCTCTCTTGCCTTACCATGCTCTAGTTCAGGGGCTGGCAAACTATAGGAAAGTTTGGTAACGTTTTATTGGAACACAGCACATCCCTTTGTTTAAGTATTGCCTATGGCTGCTTTCACACTGCAATGGCAGGCTTGGGTGGTTGAGACAGACACCATATGGCCCCACTGTAATTGTATGGTAACATTTAACTGTACAGGACTTGGGAAGTTAGGTCTAGCTGTGAGTCCAAGAAAAGGAAATGATTTTGTTCATCAGCCAACAATTTTTGCTATAAAAGCAAAGCGATGTGAGTGGAGGCCCTAAAAATCCCCACTGTTTTCACCATTCTGACTACCACCCACTCCCCACCAAAGGTCCCTGGGGCACGCCCTGCAGACCTTATTACTTTAGGGCACACATTTTGAAAAGGGCTGACTTTACTAATTTGACTTGGCATGTTGATTAAAGTTACTTTCATATTTTGATTAAAGTTATAACTGCATGATACAGACATACTCTTATCACCAGTGCTTTAAGAACATGCAACAGGAAGCCGATGACTTCTAAACCATTTCACATTGAGTCTAAATTCACTGCTTAATAATAAGTAACAATGATAATAATAGTAACAGGTGTGTACTACTCACATATAGCACCATCTTATCTCATCTTCACTTATGGTAAGTGCTTCTGTTATTCATTTTATAGATGACGAAACTAAGGAGAAGAGAAGTTAAGTAACTTGCCCAGGTTACACAATAGGAAGTAATGAATAATGGATCCAGGATTTAAAGCCAGTAGTCTGACCACGGAGCACAATTAATTAATTTTAACTACAAAATCTCACCATATGGTTAAATGAATACCTCATTCTTGTGTAGTAGTTTACAGTTACAAACTGGTGAGTATCCTCATTTTCCATATTAGAAACCAAGGCATGAAAATGTTAAGAGATTTGGCAAGGTTATGTAGCCATTTTTCAGGCAAAAGAATATTAGGAACTTGGTCTTTGGATTCTCCCGCTCACAAACAAAATCTAAACTTGAACTGTATGCAACTATCTCTGCTATGGCAGTTGTGCACCTAGAACCTGGTGGGCACTAAATCAGAATAAACTATCTGGATGGCATTTTAGCTACACATATCCAAAATAAAAAGAACCAAATATTTATAAAGAAAATGAGAGGCAATGTAACAATAATAAAAGTTGGAAACAACCTTAATATTAACTAGTAGAAGAATGGTTAAATTAATTATATTGCATCCATAAGATGAAATGCTGCCATCGAAAATCATGGTTTTTGGTCTGGTGCGGTGGCTTATGCCTGTAATCCCAGCACTTTAGGAGGCCAAGGTGGGCAGATCACCTGAGGTCAGGAGTTCGAGACCAGCCTGGCCAACATGGTGAAACCCCATCTCTACTAAAAATACAAAAAAATTAGATGGGCATGGTGGCAGGGGCCTGTAATCCCAGTTACTCAGGAGGCTGAGGCAGGAGAATTGCTTGAGCCTGGGAGGTGGAGGTTGCAGTAAGCAAAGATTGCACCACTGCACTCCAGCCTGGGTGAGAGAGTGAGACTTCATCTCAAAAAAAAAAAAAAAAAGAAAAAGAAAAGAAAAAGAACAAAAAATCATGGTTTTCTAATAATATGGGGGAATGCTCACAATAAAAATAATAAGCATATATGTTTGTGTATATATAAAAATACATATACACGCATACATATTAACTTTATTTTAAAATATCTTTATGAATTTCATGCTTTTATATTAGATTATGTTTTCAAACTCTATTAATATGTACTGAATATCTTCACAGGAATTGTATTAAAATATTTACCATGGATATCTCTGGATGTGAGATGATGGTAGATTTTCTTCTACATATTTTTCTGTACTTTTTTACTTTCTCCAGTGAAGATATATTACTTTTATGAGTAGGAAAGTTTCACAGTACGTGTTGTTATATAGACTGAATGTGTCTCCCCAAAATTCATCATACGTTGAAATCCTAACCCCCAATATGATGGTATTAGGAGGTAGGGCCTTTGTAAGTAATTACGTCATGAAGGTGGAACCCTGTGAATGGGATTAGTGCCCTTATAAAAGAGTCTCAGAGGAACTCTCTCACCCCTTCAGCCCCTTGAGGACACAGTGAGAAGACAGCTGGCTATGAACTAGGATGCAGGCCTTTACCAGACACTGGATCTGTCAGTGCCTTGATCTTGGACTTCTCAGCCTCCAGAACTGTGAGAAATAAATGTTTGTTGTTTAAGCCACCAAATCTATGGTATTTTTACTGTAGTAGCCTGAGCACACTAAGACACATGTTATTTTAAGGAAAGATGCTAATACCCTGCCCTTCACAGCCTGCCTCCTCAGCAAGTTCTCACTGTGTTTAGGGGTGTTGAGCCTTCACTGCAACCACTAAAAACACAGCCCCACATTATAAGTAATTCTGCTTAGGAATTTCCAGTTGACCATCAGTACCAAATAAATGCATCTTGAATTCAGTCATCTATATAAATGTTGTTTATGTAGAGATGTGGGAGGAGAGAGGAGAAGGTTATGATTTCTTTGTGGTTTCATGGGATGTACTGTTTGGTCCCTTTCTGGGGCCACAGGGGTACAGGTTCAGACATGGTTCAGGATACGAGGGTTCCAGGACTGGGTAAGAAATGTGGCTCAGGAGCTTCTGGGGAGAGAGATGGGCCACACCCTTCCCCAGTGCATTCATTTTTCAGTAGGGCTTAGGAACTTTCAGAGAAAAGACCGAAATCCTGCCCACCAATGCACTGCAAACCTATGTCTGAGAAAGTAGGGTGTTCCCAGATGGAGAACAGATTATAGAGAAGAACAAGTGCTTCCACTGAAGAACTAAACTGGCACTAGAATTCCAATAAGAAAAGTTGGTGTTATGCATGTTCTCACTCATAAGTGAGAGTTGAACAATGAGAACACATGGACACAGGGAGGGGAACATCACACACCTGGGCCTGTCAGGGGGTGGGGGGTAAGGGGAGGGAGAGCATCAGGACAAATACCTAATGCATGTGAAGCTTAAAACCTAGGTGGTGGGTTGATAGGTGCAGCAAACCACCATGGCACATGCATACCTGTATAACAAACGGGCACATTCTGCACATGTATCCCAGAACTTAAGGTAAAATAAAATAAAATAAAATAAAAAAAGAAAAGTTGGTGTTAGCAGAGAGTGGGGGTTATAGGTAATTTCCCAGCTGACATCAAAACTTGCCTGTACCCAGCCACCCTAGGGGCACTTTTGCAGCCTTGGAGAAAGGTGCAGTGGGTGTGATTTGGAAGAATAATAACTCTGTAAAAGGTAGTAACACTGTGGTTTAAACAGCTTTGCAGTGGGGCCCCTGGATGAGTGGACTATAACAATTACTACAGCAATTACATCCTCTGGCTTTGAATGACATTTATATGGGTTTGGGAACAGAGATTACTCTCCCTGAGGGGGTGGTGGTAGCTGCAAAGCTGACAGGAGCAGAGTTTCAACCTTGTTGGGGTTGGAGGAGCAAAATATGTGTACAACTATCAGGGTTGGCGGTAAAAACTGCCTTGCTTGGCTCAGCATGTCTCCAGTGAGGAAGCCCTGTCATGAGCCACTAGGATACCTGGGACTGGGCGCATCTACAGTGCCAGCCTAGCTGAATGTAGCACCAAGTGTGTTCATCTCACTTTGCTGAGTGGGAGGTGACACTGGACCAGTGATCCGAATCGCTGAATTATACATTTAAGATATGTAATGCGCTAGGTTAAAAGTGCTATAAAGAAATAAGGTCATAACAAGGTAGTAAGGCATCTAGCATATATTCCAAATTCACAAACATTAGTCCTGCAGGATTTCCAGGTGATGGTGACTGTGGTGGCAACAGGGATGGGGACAGATTTCTAGTCCTGAGGGGCATCTTTGTGGAAACATCAGAGCCTGGGTCCATGGATTCCTGCCATAGTGGGGACACAACTGAACTATTTCTGGCTGCACGTCAGCACCCTTAGGCATTTCCAGAAATATTTAGGGGAAAGACACTCTTTAAAAGGCTGAGGTAAAGCAGGGACACTCACAATTGGTGAAGTGTGAGATGCTCGGGATGAGTTTGTTTAAACAAAGTAAGCCAAAGGGGCTATTAAAGCGTACGGTTCCCCATGAATTCAATGTTTTTCTTTAACCAACTCAACTTCTGTGGCTACTTGTTATAACTATTTCAAGGAGCTGCCCTTGGAAGCCTTCGTTTTTATGAGGTGTAAGAAAAACCATGACTCAGGTAAATCTGTCAACATTTTCCCATAGAAAGTTTATCTTTAGAGGCTCCTCCCGCCGGGATCCTCTCCATCTGTCCACAGCCTACTGAGTAACCCACCGACTATTGCATTCTCTGCCCCACGTTCATTCTTTCCTTTTCCCTATTCAAACTTCAACTAGCTCTAATGGCAGAAAAGTGATCTGATATATAATGTCACCTAAAAGGACAAATGACTGACAGTAGCTCGATTTAGTTTCCATTTTAAAGGACGATGTTTGGAGTCCACAATGCCTTAATGGAAAGGAATTGGGGTAATTGTGTAATTCTTTCAACAAGGCAGGCCATTGGTGGGAGGCTTTTGGGCAGGGGAGCTTCCTGGAATCTGTTAATGATATACCCCAAAGGCAACTCAACTGACTCATGAAGTTAACTCTGACGGTGCTGATGATGTTACTAAGAAGCCCTAAGCCTGTGCTGCCTGATGTTCACAGAGTTTTATTTAACATATTCTTTTGAGCTAGGCAGAGAAGAAATGATCATCTCTCATTAACAGCAAGGATACTGAGGACTGGAGATCACCACTCATTTGCCCAAGTGTCTCAGCTAGTAGCTGATGGAACCAGCGCTAAATATATATATATATATATATATATATTTAATTTCATCTTGTGCGGGCAAATAAAGGCAGAGTGTCCAAGACAAGGTTTTTTACCTTGGCTGTTATTGGCACCTTGGAATAATATTAAGCTGTAAGGGTCTTAAGATCAACTAAATTACCTGATCTGCAAGCTTAAAGATCAGCTAAATTACCTGATCTATAAGCCTCTCTCTTTTTCTCATCCCCCATGTCCAATCCTCCAGCAAATCCTGCAGGCTTCACATTCAGAATAAACACTTTCCACCATTCCACTGCTCCCCTCCATCTGAGGCCTCACCTCTCTCACGTAGATGGTTGTGGCAGCTTCCTGACTGCTCTCCCTCCTTCCACACTTGCCCATCTACAGTTAATTCTTCACACACCAGCCAGAGGGATCCTGTTCAAACCTAAAGCAGGTCAGGGCGGTCCTTTGCTTGGAACCTTCAGCAGTTCCTCCGTGCACGCAGAGTCAAAGCCCAGTCTGCACCTGGCCCCTGGCTGCCTTGATGGCCTCAGCTCCAGTTCTCTTTGCTCCAGTCAGACTGTCTTTCCTGTTCCTCAAACTTGCCACACACCTTCCTACCTCAGGGCCTTTCTACTGGCTATTTCCCGCTTGCCCCTTGAGTCTTCCAGATATTCACATAACTGGCCTCTTTACTTTATTCAGACCCCTTGTCAAATGTCACCTCCTCAGAGAAGCCCCTCCGCCACTATCACTCTCTAGCCTCTCATTGTGTTTTAGCTCTCCTTATAGCACTTTTTACCTAACACATTATATATATTTTAAAATGCGTTGTCTCATTCTCCTTTCTAGATGGAAGCTCCATGTCAGTTTTGTTTTGTTCCCTGCTGTATCTTCATTGCCTACAATAGCACTTGGCACATACTTGCTGAATAAATGAAACTGAGAAACTCAGAGCAAACTATTTCTTTTTAGATAAAGCCCACAAAAATGTTTTCTTCCTGTTCAGTTTAAACTATTCAGCACACAACATCAGCCTTGTGATTGTCTTTTTTTCTGATGCTCTGACCTCTGAGTGACCTTTAACAAGTAACTTTGTTAGAACTCACTTTACGCAGCTATAGAATGGGAATAAAAATATAACCTACCTTCCTTCTCAGACACTTTAATGAAGCAAAGTCTTCTTTGTTCTTTGAGGAAAGGAGCCAAGCAGATGAAAATTCCTGTTATTATGGTACAACTAAAGCCCCAGGAGGGTAGGAGCTGCATTTTGTTCCTCCCCATTCTTGCACAGAGAAGGCACTCATTAAGTGCTTATCGAAGTTAATATCTATGGCACACAAACTGCACCTGCCT
This sequence comes from Pongo abelii, assembly GCF_028885655.2. NCBI lineage: Eukaryota > Metazoa > Chordata > Mammalia > Primates > Hominidae > Pongo > Pongo abelii. Next base: position 151,804,302 of record NC_071989.2, read on the forward strand.
CTGCAGCAGTCGTCACAGAAGCTGGCCCCTTTCCTGGGCTAACTGCTCTGAGAGCACCAGAATGAAATCTGACTTAGATATGACGCAGATTCCTTTTTTCAGAAGAAGCCAGCTACACAACTCTTGATGTACAAATAGCTTACCAACGATGAGCACAAACCAGAGAATTTCAGAAGTGAAGAAAATTTCAGATCAGAAGATCCTGTCTCTTGGGTATAACTTTTTTTTCGGAGAGACCCTGACTAATACAGTGACTCTCCTAATTATGGTGAATTTCCTAGTTCAGCTCAGAGCCACTGATTCAGCAGATATTCCCCCAGGCAGATCCTAATGGAAACCAACATGTGAGGTCTGCTGCTGGGAATTTTATCATGCTCAACAAGGATTTGAAAACTAAATGAATGCGTGCATATTCACACTAAGCAATTTTCCTCCCTGCCTTCACCACTTTCCCTTTTTTCTTCTCTTATCCCCTTTCTGACTCTGTTTCTATTCCTTCCCCACTCCTGCCCCAGTGCTTCTGTTGGACACATGCGCATTTTACGGTCCTGCAGGGCTTGAAAGATTTCTGACTTTCTAAGGTCCAGTGATTTGGTATCAGAAGATCTAAGTTTTCTCCTTCTCTCTGCCATTTAAAGAAGCGTGTTGCAATTTCCCCAGCAGAAGTGAAAGTGATTCGCCTCTACTCAAATGTCTGCATAGGCACAAGAATGAGGGCGAGAGGGAGCAAGAGAAGAGGAAGAGGTACTTTTGAATGGGGTGAAAGCAAACCCTTACATAACCTGACCACACAATAGGAGGAAATGAAAACTTGGGTTCAAGGGCAATTTTGTCATTGGTTATTAGTCTGTGTCATCAAGCAGGTGCCAGAAAAACAAATTTTATTTTGATTTTAGACATTCATTTTAACAACTGGATTTTCCTAATTTCTCATTCCCAAGGAGGATCTATGCAAGAATGCACAATTTATAGTTAATTTGGAGATGAATAAAATATTAACATACCTTTCGTTCCCCCTAAAACATAATACCTAAATTAGTGTGATGCCTTAGTTACCATCCTACATATGTATTTGGGTTGTAAATGAGCTCAGTTTTAAGCACATTTGTAACAGTGGAACAAGTGAGACTTGTATTACATGGCCAAATTGATATTAATGATGGTGGCCTCGAGAACGGATTCCATCCCAAGACATCTGATCTGCAGACAGTTGAGCATTCACAGCAGTTTTGACTTTATTGACTTCATTGGCCCCAGTCATAAGGTTTTCATCTAGTGCATTCAGTTACCCTGATTTCTAATTACAATAGAATCTTTCAAATAGATTTGTTTCCAGAGAGCTTGCTTGAGACAGATTAAATGGCAGAAGTTGCAAAGGATGTCATTGTTTTACATAAAAGATCTGTGGAAATTACGCCTAGAAACTTGTTGCCTTTTTATTTTAAAAGCTGCTATATACAAAATAACAGTCAGGGTCAAATAGTTACCACTGTGGCAACAATCATTTATGGGACATTTGCAATTGTTCTACAAAGTTAATATGGAAAAGTTACCAGAATTAAGTGGTGATGTTTTACTTAAGAAGTAGAAAAGATTTACAATTCATTAAGGATGTAAAAAGAAATGGACTCTAAGAAACTTGTTACTGTAGTTGTTGAAAGAATATTGTCAAAGTCTTTATCCATATTAAGTGGCTCCATAGGACGTAGTTCCTTTAGATTGTAGTGTTAGCTTCTACAAAACTGCTGGTTTTTTTAATCTTTTGGAAACCATAGGTTTTTTTTTTTTTTTTTTAATACCAGTGATCATATTTTCCTTTGTGCTTTTGTTGGTAGGAAGCTCAGAGCTCAATTTACAATCTCTAGTGACTCCTATTGAACTTTAAATTTGCACTTCTTTTAATTTCTTTTTTTTTTTAGGGTGGGAGTAGGGTTTTATTAATTTTTCCCTGGATTTATTTGCTTCACAATATTTCTCTTCACTTTGATTCAACTGTTTCTTTTCTTTTTTTCTATGATATATGTTCTTAAAAGCTGGCATGAAGGGAAATGGAGCATATCTGGTCTCAAAGTGATAAACTTAACACATCCAAAATCATCACCCTAGTGTGACTATTTATCCCATCTTACTATCGTTTTAGAACAATGCATTTAGAATGCCGTCCTCCTTCTTGAAGTTTTAAAAATCATTTAATTCTTCTCTGAATTAGTGTACACTGTACTTAGGTTTACATCTTAATCTTTTATATTTTGTTTGTTTTTATCCTTTGCTTCAAAAGAAATTAATGTGCACTGCGACCTTAGTTTCTATTAGTCATCAACTTGGGGACTAACATGACTGCCTCACTGTCAGTGAGTATCTTTTTCTGATAGTTCCAGGAGGGGTGATTAATCTCATCTGATTCATCATGTTCTTTTACTCTGTCTGCCCAGTGACTATGGCCTTGCATTTCCTTGCATTTATTTCTTTACCATCTAATTCAACTTAATTATTTATTATTTGACCATTTTGCATTCTCTCTCTTTCTTCCTGTCTCTTGCACAGAACTTGCCATTCCTTCTCTATTTCCATTCAGCCTCCTTTGCTGGTTCCTCATCTCCCCTACATCATAATGCTGGAGTGCCTTAGGGCTCAGTCCTTGGGTCTCTTCTCTTACCTGCAAATACTCTTACCTTGGTTGGTTTGTTTAACCCAATGCTTTTAAATCGAATTTCTACACTGAAGACTGAAATTTATGTCAGGAACTTGCAAGTCTCTTCTGAACTCCAGACTCACATATGCAACAGCCTACTCATCATGTCCAGGTGGATATTTAGTAGGCATCTCAAAGTTATTCAAAACTGAACTTCTGGTCTCTACTCATAACAAAACAGTGCTTTTCCTGCAGCCTTCTCCTATTCACTTTAGAGCAATTCCAAATCTATCCTTTCAATTGCTTAGGCCTTCGAAAGTCTTGGAATCATTCTGAGTCCTCATGTTCTCGCACACCTCACATCCAGGCCATTGATCCAATCCTGTGATTTCTAGCTGCAGGATATATCCAGCTCTATCCTGTATTTGCTTGGCTGCTAGCAGCATGACCCCAGCCACTGTCATCTCTTGCCTGGGTTAGCAACAGCCTCTTTTAGTCCTGGCCCTGTTCCTACCTTTGCCCTGGAATGCGCTCTTCTCCACCCAGCAGCCAATGGGGTCATGTGAAAATGCATCCCCAGTAGAAAAGAAAAGCCTTTTCACCTCACTCACACTTAAAGCCACAGTCCTTACAATGGCCTTCCCAGCCCTACAAGATCTGGACCCCAACCTCTCTGAGCCTCCTCCTCACTCATCATGCTTCAGCCACTGTCCTCTCCCTGGCCTCTTCCAGCCACATGCCTCTCCCCAGGCAGGGCCACTCTGTTTGCACACATCCCTCAGCTGCCCTCACTCATCTCTTTCAGGTTTTTGCTCAAGCCTTCTCTCATCAGAGACTCTTCTGGTCAAATATCTGATCATCCTACTGAAAATTAAGGCTCCTTTTCTAGTCCCACCCTGTCTATCCCCGTTCTTGTTTTATTTTTCTCTGTAGCACTTATTACCGTTTCAGATACCATACATTATTATACTTATTTATTGTCTATCTCCACCTCCTTCTTCCAGAGTATAAACTCCATGTGGCTAGGGTTTTTTGTTTGTTTGTTTTTGTTTTTGTGTTTTAGACAGAGCCTCGCCCTGTCACCCAGGCTGGAGTGCAATGGCACGATCTCAGCCCATCGCACCTTCTGCCTCCCGGGTTCAAACGATTCTCCTGCCTCAGCCTCCCGAGTAGCTGGGACTACAGGCGCCCACCACCATGCCCGGCCAAGTTTTGTATTTTCAGTAGAGATGGGATTTCACCGTGTTGGCCAGGTTGGTTTCAAACTCCTGACCTCATGATCTGCCCACCTTGGCCTCCCAAAGTGTTGGGATTACAGGTGTGAGCCACCACGCCCGGCCGAGGGCAGGGTTTTTATCTGTGTTGTTTATGTGGTCTGCTGAACACCTAGAACAGTCCCCGATGTGTAGGTAGCTCAAACAATATTTATCGAATGAACGGATGAAACCAAATACTCTGACCTCATTGGCACTAATTCTAAAACATTAAGCTAAAGAAACAGAGTGCCATCCAAAATAAATTAATAGAATGAAGCAAGTCCCCATTATCAAAGCAAAATAGAAAATTAAAGCAATAACTAGTTAATTGGGGCAAAGGGATTTTTTTTATAACTGTGTTACAGGGTCATATAGGATCGTGGGACTGAAAGAAAACCTGAGCTCTCACTCAGTCCTGCTTCCTAACTGCAAGACTGAGAGGGCACACTCCAACCATGTCAAAGAGGATCTTTCCGTGTTAAGGGTATTTGGAGAAATACTCTGGTTTTTCAGTAATTCATATTTTTTCTTTTTAATGTTCAACCACTCACCATCTGCTTCCCTTCTTAGAAAAGTCATATCTCTACCTTAAATAACACCGAAACGAAAGGGCAACTGCGAGTACATGCAAACTCCTACTTGTCTTTATCTCTGACTATCTGGCCCCAGACAGGAATGGAAAAAATACTATGTTCCTCAGGTGTCTAATATCAAAACAATGGCAACTCTACTAAAGGTACTGAAAATTTTAGCGTTTTCCTAAGTTATCCTGAGTAATTTCCTTTTAAATACATTTTTTCTATCATAAGTTAAAACTTTTACTTTTTTAAAAAAATAGAGGGCTGGGGCTGGGCGCAGTGGCTCACGCCTGTAATCCCAGCACTTTGGGAGCCCGAGGCAGTCAGATCACGAGGTCAGGAGATTGAGACCATCCTGGCTAACACGATGAAACCCCGTCTCTACTAAAAATACAAAAAATTAGCCAGGCGTGGTGGCGGGCGCCTATAGTCCCAGCTACTCGGGAGGCTGAGGGAGGAGAATGGTGTGAACCCGGGAGGTGGAGCTTGCAGTGAGCTGAGAACCCGCCACTGCACTCCAGCCTGGGCGACAGAGCGAGACACTGTCCCAAAAAACAAAACAAAACAAAACAAAACAAAAACAGTAGAGGGCTGGGTGTGGTGGCTCACACCTGTAATCTCAGCACTTTGGGAGGTTGAGGCAGGCAGATCACTTGAGGTCAGGAGTTCAAGACCAGCCTAGCCAACATGGTGAAACCCTGTCCCTAGTAAAGATACAAAAAGTGAGCCAGGCGTGGTGGCTATAATCCCAGATATTCAGGAGGCTGAGGCATGAGAATCACTTGAACCTGGGAGGCAGAGGTTGCAGTGAGCCAAGATTGCACCACTGCACTTCAGCCTGGGTGACAGAACAAGACTCTGTATCAAAAAATAAAATAAAATACGGAAGAAACTGCTAGCTCATCTTTTAAAAGTATGTACACTGTAAGTCAAATTCTGTTATGGGAATGTGCTACAGTTTTTTGAAATCTCATAGGGTAAGATTTTCTGGTCAAGGGGAAGGTCTATTTTTTGCTGAAATACTATTTATGTTAGATGTTGCTTGAAATCGATTTAAAACACTGGCAAGTTTCCAATGAAACAAAAAAGTTGCAGCATGAGAGAAGGTAGGCTAGACTGGAAGTTAAGAGACCTGGCTGGAATCTGGTTCCCATTATGTGATGAAACTGCTGTGTGAGCTTGAGGCAAGTTCCATCTTTCTGGCCTTGAACTGAGCTGTAGAACGAGAGCCTTAGATGTAAAGGAACTATGTATTCTCTTTCATCCCTAGGACTTATGATTCTTTGTATAGTTGAAACGAATTTAGTCTGAAGTTTTAAATTTTGATTTTCTCTCTTCTTCTTTCCCTTTTGCCTTCTTCCTTATCTCCTTCCTTTCCTTCCTTCCTTCCATAATTATTTATATTTTGCTTCTCTATTTCTTTTTTCTTTCTATTCTTTCTCCTTTTTTCTCACCTTTCCTTTGTCTTTCAATTACTTTCTTACCTACTTCTTTATCTTTTTACTTGTCCCTTTTCCTTTTATTTTTTTTCTTTCCTTTTCTCTTCATTTTTCCTTTCTACCTTCTTTCCAGCTTTCTTTCTTTCTTCTCTTTCTGTCATTCTTTTTCTCAGCAGCAAATCACTTGACATTTCAACAAATCCACAAAGTAGCAGTAGTTTTATGGGCTGGTATTAACACCTATTATGACCAGCCAGGCATTGCAAACTGATGTGAGTGCCGATAGGCCCGCTTTTAGGCCATGCATGGAAAGTAGCCAAATCTGCACATGGCTATTATTTAATGATGCCCAGAGTCAAACAGGAAACCTTCTACAAATTGCCTCACAAATTATACAGTGGCTCCCTGCCTGCTTGTTATTGGCATGAAATAGATTTGTGAAACCAGCTTTTGACATTCAAATTATTTCCCTGTCTTTTACACACACACACACGCACACACACACACACTCAAAGCTACCCTTTTAACATAAAAATTAAAAATATATTTAGATAGGAAATGTCGTAATCAAAGAAAGCATAAGCAAAAAACTTGAGAAAATATTTACAATACAATGACAATCACAAGGTCTGATTTCCAAAATATGCAAAATGTTATTACAAATTATTAATGCATATAATTTCAATATAAAATGGGCAAAATTTATGAATAGATAATTCACACAGAAGGAAATAAAAATGTCCAGCAAACATAATATACTCAACCTCAATAATGAAAGAAACTCAGTCTGAAAAGGTCATTTTTTTGAAAGAAAAATTTGTTGTTTTAACAAAGTATAATGCTTCAAACTGGCCTGAAGAATAACATTGGTGTATATTTTCTGTTCCATAACTTTTAATCTTACCATGCAGACTTTCAAAGTGACTAAAAATACTTTCTCCCAATAAACAATTTTGCCCAATAATATCCATCCCCTCCCCGACCCCAGTTCTCTTAAAACTCTAGGTTGTAAAGAAATTGGGGAGTATTTTTTCTGAGTAATAGCCTATGCAAGCCAAATTCTTTTTTTTCTTTTAAGAGACAAGGTCTCATTCTGTTGCTCAGGCTGGAGTGCAGTGGTGCTATCACAGCTCATTGCAGCCTCAAACTCCTGGGCTCAAGAGATGCTCTCATCTCACCCTCCTGAGTAGCTGGGACTACAGGCACATGCCACCATGCCTGGTGAATTTATTTTGTTTTATCTTTTGTAGAGATGGGGCCTTGCTTGTTGCCTAGGCTGGTCTCAAATTCCTGGCCTGAAGCGATCCCCTCACCTTGCCCTCCCAAAGCACTGTGATTATAGGCATGAGCCACTTCGCCTAGCCTTGTAAGCCAAATTCTGTCAGACTGGGTCACCAATTATTCTTCTCTTTCCCTCATCCCTACTAAAATGCTCAGAGTATTAGATATCATCATCCTTATTTAAATGTTTGTTATAAAACTGGAAAGAGTTGGACCGCCTTGGGAACATTTTTCACTTTTATCTCTTGCTTAATCAGTATAATAGAAAGCTAAGAGAACAGGATTTGGAGTCAAACCGAACCTAGCCTTAATCTTAGCTCTGGTATTTAGTATTGTGTTTCCTTGGGTAAGTTCCTTATTCTCTTGAAGCTCAATTTTCTCATCTATCCGCAAAACAGGACTAACCATAGCATCTCTTTCATAAGGTTGTGGTGAATCTTTAAGTGCTATTATGAATGTGAAGCATATAGCAGAGTACCTAACACAGGACAAAATAAATAAACTGCTGAGATAATGATGTCAATGACGATGAAAGCTTACGAAAGTAAGAGAACTGGTCAGAACGCTGATGAGAACTCCGTATAGAATCTGCAAATTTAGAAAGAAGAGACCGAATCTCACTTAAATCCCAAGGAAAGAACTTTGCAACTTGTTCAGGGTTTGAATCTAAGTCTGTTGAAATCCCACTGAGTCAGTACAATGCTGAATGATGTCTCATTCTGGTGAATAGCCAGGCTGTAAAATCCTTCACAAATTTAAATTCAGTATAGTGGGGGAAACAGATCAGAAAAGAGTGACAACAGTCAGAACAGTAGGGGAGGCAAACACACCAAGGTCTATGTCTAATTTTGATACAATATGGGTCAACATCTAATAATATTCCTAAGATGATGAGAAGTAACCTTGACAACCCAGCTGATGCAGGCACTGAAAGAATAAGAGATTCACAGGGAGAAATAGGAGAAAATCTGGGCCATTTTCTTGGTTCTGTGCTGGCTCTTACCTTTTGCTCTGTAGAAAATTTCTTATTACTTGTAAACCAAAGTCTTCTAATATTTAATTAACAAACATCTATTAAACACCTGTAATATGCCAAGACAATAGGTTAGGCCTTTGAGGATATAGAGGTCCCCTGCTCACAAAGGATATCAGGGAGGACATTACTATTCACAAGCAAGTAGGATACAGCTTAACCCACACAGTCCTGCAAGCTCAATACTCCTAGTGAAAGCAACAAAAGTCACTGATTAATTTTGACTTGGGATATGCTAATAATAGCAATAACAAATATAATACTGATAATAATAAATAGGCTAGGTTTTGCTGCGGCAGCAAATAGATCTCAGTGGCCCTATACAACAAAATTTTATTTCTTGATCATGCTCCACAGCCATGTATTAGGTTGGTGCAAAAGTAACTGCGGTTTTGCCATTATTTTCAACGGTAGGCAGGGGACCTGTCTCACATAGTCATAGAATGCTACCATTGAGAACAGGCAACCTCCTCAGCTGCTGTGGCAGGGGAAGAGAGCATGGAGAATTGAGTGCTGGCTCTTAAGAGTGACTTGCTATTGCAGCTCACTGGCCAGACCTTGTCACATGGGCTTACCTATCCTGTGACTAGAGTGAGGAGTGAGGTACCCAGAATATAGTCTTAGGAGGCTCTTGCTCTTGGGATCATCCAGGTAAAGAGTTGGTCCCTGTGTGGCTCTGTGTGAAAGCCAGTGGCTCCTTGTATTTTTCACCTTAGGGACCTCACTTTCTATCCCAGTCCCAGCCTAATTGAAAGGGGGTTAGGAAATGTCATGTTCCTTATTTTGAGGTAGGGGAGGTCAGTTTTGGGGAGTACTAGAAATGTCTAGTAACCTAGCCTTGAAACCTTGACCTCATCTGTGGCACTTCCTTTTCTCTCCACCTTTCTGATCCAGGCAGTCACCAAATCTTGGGATTTGAATCAAACATAACAAAAGCACTAATATGTCAGTTACTTAACTATTTGCCAAGAATCGTACTATGCACACTTATGCTCACTGATTCATTTATTCATTCCTCAGACAGCCCTATGAGGAAGTTCCTATCACTATTTCAATTTTTAAAATGAGAAACTTGAGGCTTGGAGAAATTGAGTAACTTGTCCAAGGTCTTCATTTATAAGAGGCAAAGTTGAGATTTGAACACATATCTGACTACAATGCCACTAATCATTGTGGGAGCTCACACTTATTCAATATTCCAAAATATTTTAAATGAGAATGTGGCTAGATCAGCCCAACCCATAAGATAGTTGGAGCAAAGCATACTGACCAGCAATTTGTGAGAAGTGTATATAGATATCATCATCAATGATTTCAAGCTTATGCCATTGATAAAAAGGATGGTTTTGTTTTGTTTTGGGTTTTCACATGAGAATGCAGTGCAATCTGTTATTAGAAGACGTAGGATATAGAATAGGGATCAAAAAATCTTTACTAATCAGATGTGTGATTAGGGCAACTCTCTTCCTCTCAGTTTTGCCAATGATCAAGTAAAGAGCTGAATCAGATCTTTTAAGGCCATTGCCAGTATTGATATTACAAAATTTTGTAATGATGGCAGAAATACAGAAGATAGGGAAGAAATATATATTTTATATATATATATATATAGAGAGAGAGAGAGAGGATAGAAATATATGTATATAAATATATATAAAAAATATAAATATATTAAAAAATATATATAAATATATAAATATATATAAAAATATATAAATATATAATATATAAATATATATAGATAAATATATACATATATAAATATATATAAATATATAAAATATATATAAATATATAGATAAATATATAAAAAAAAATATATATATTTTTTGTTTTGTTTTGTTTGTTTGTTTGTTTGTTTTTGAGAGGGAGTCTTGCTCTGTTCCCCAGGCTGGAGTGCTTTGGCGTGATCTCGGCTCACTGCAACCTCCACTCCCAAGTTCACGCCATTCTCCTGCCTCAGCCTCCCGTGTAGCTGGGACTACAGGCACCTGCCACCACGCCTGGCTAATTTTTTTGTATGTTTATTAGAGACGGGGTTTCACCGTGTTAGCCAGGATGGTCTCGATCTCCTGACCTCGTGATCCGCCTGCCTCAGCCTCCCAAAGTGTTGGAATTACAGGCGTGAGCCACTGCGCTTGGCCAGAAAAATATTTTAAAAACATAAAAATATTCTGTAGCAAAACTGAAACACTGATATCTCAAACTAGACAATGTCTGACTGCTAATATTGAAGCAAATTTATCATACTATTTCCAACACTGAACCATAAAATAATCCCTTAATCAGAAAAAAATGTGAGGTTAGTTGGAAATACAGCAAGAATTTTACGTGCTAATTTGGCAGAGATTAAATTTTCTTTGGTCAAATTGTTAACTAAAGTGTTTATTTGGGGTTTGTTTGCAGAAAATACAGAAGGAGTATGAATAGAGCTAAAAGTTTGACTCCTCCTGAGGCCACGTGGGACAATCACAAATGGCTGAAATGCTGAGACTGTGAAGATAAAGACAATAGATGCTCTTACAAAGGACCTGGGGGAGAACTACTTAGTTTAATTAAGGAGGAGGACCATTTGAAGCAGTCATTAAGGATGAAGTCATGTATACTAATGCACACAAAAAACTTGCCTTTACTTTTTTTTTTTTTTTTTTTTGGTGGAAACATCTGGCAAAAACATGTTGAGAAAAGAAAACTTTTCTGTTTTGTGCAGCAGGATCTTGCTGTGAAGAGATGAAAACTTGAGCTAATTACAGGATATCTGCAAAAAGAAAGGGCTAGCTTTATATTTTAGACCAACTTTTCTCCCTACAGGGTGGACTGTCTAGTATAAAAGCAATGGTATGCTGTGGGAAATAAGTATGGGGTAGGAAACAATGAATTGAATCTAATCTATAATACCATACCATGAGGGTTATTAAAATAGCATTCAGTATATGCTTGCTTTTATAAGTGTGCCAAGAAAAGAACAGACAACTCTGAAACTTATATGATAAAGACTGCAGAACTGTACATTTTCGTATGTGTAATATGTTGCAGACCTTTTATTAGAAATGTCCCAGCTATTGTACTATATGGAAGTAAATAATGTATCTTTTGGTATTTTGTTTTACATTTGAGACTACAGCATCCTAAATCTCTTTCGAAAATTCCTTTCCCAATGTCTCTTTAGCTCCTTTTGCCTTTCCCCACAATCCTACATTCATTTCACCCCTTTTCCAGAGCCCTGTAGACTCTGACCTAAAAAAGCACAAGCAAAAAAAAAAAAAAAAAAAAAAAAAAAGAAAGAAAAGTTTGGAGTAGCCTGGTCCTAATCTCTCTTGGAGCATCCTGTGTGGCCCTCCTACTAACAGCAAAATGTCAAGACTGGAGTGATAGTCACCCAGGAGTTTAAGCTCATCCCTAGCCAGTTAACAAGTACTACAGATAATTAACCATTCTAAAAGGATTAGGATTTGATTTAGGCAGAGTAATGTTTAATCCCAATGGCCTCTTCCTGTGGGAACAAGATGCTTAAAATCACTAGGAGGAGACTTTCTTTTTCTAACCATTTTCTGGAGCTGATTGAATAAAAAAAGATGGATTCCTCCCCACCCCCATCTCTAGAATTTGGGTTATTTTTTAAAAAAGTTTTTAATAAAGGGCTAGGCTGGTCATTACTTACTTCCTATTCGTGTGACATCACCTACACTGTTATGCTGAGCCTTGTGGGCTCAGGGACTCGGAGAATCTGGCTCCTGTAGCCCAGTCTCCTGGGGACCATGCTGCACCTTTCCCATCTCCCGTGCAACTGTCCACCATCCTCTGATCCTTGATGCATCACAAGCACTCCACAGTCAAAACTCAGATCTCCTCAGATGGACCCAGAAATCTCAAAATGACTTGGAGAATGTGCCTTTTTATTGCTCAACAGTGACATTCTTTCTAGCTCTCTACCCTTCCCACTGCTCCAAAACTGAGCCATGTCATCTGCCATTTACTATCATTCTTGGAATGTTGGTTTTCTTTAAGTTGAGAACTATTTCTCCATAACTATATGTATATCATAAATGAAAAAATTATGAAAAGATTGTGTGGCTTTTCTGTTTTCTGCCTATTCCCAGTCAGTTGTTGATTTGCAGTCTTTGCAATAGGACTATAAACTCCCCAAGGGCCGTGACTGTGTCTGCTTTTGCTCATCACCGCTCATCACTGTCCAGAGCCTAGAACTGTTTCTGGCATATAGTAGATGCTCAATAATTTTCCCTGTCAAGCACAGGAGCATAGGAATGAATGCCCTTACTTTGGCCATACACTGTGCTAGGTGCTTTGAGTACAGATATGAATGAGACACAGCTCCTGCTCTCAAACCCTAGAAAAATGACTGATCTTTTAGCATGCCTGTCAGTGCTTTTGGCTTTAAGCAAAGCAAGAGAAATTGAAGTTCCCATCACAGATCTGGTTTAGGGATCCTAAAGGAAACTGTTCCCACATGTCTCTCCCATTAGCCTGACAGCTTATAGTATTTTCTGTATTTATTAACAATGATAACAGCAGTGACAAACATAATTTATGGGTACTCACCCTGTAATGAACAATGCACGTAGTGTCTTGCATATATTCTAGAATATTATTCTCACAATCGCCCCTATACACTAGATATTATTACCGTTTTATTGGTGAGGAAAGAGAGGCTCAGAGAAGTTATGTGCCTTAGTTGTTATACCACCTACACAGCTGGTAACTGGAGGCAATTGCTTAGAACTCTGGCCTGTTAGAATTCAAAGACCAGACCCATAACCACGCTCTGTTCTGCCTCCCAGTCCTTCCTTATGGCTAAAGTCATTTTGTCAAGAAAAGGCAACACAACAAGCAGTATTACTGGGTCTGACTCTGCCACTTATAGAAAATGAAACTGGGTACATTTTGATTTGATTTTTCCCACTATTCATTGACATGGGTAGGTCAAATGTTGTACCCCTACTGTATGGAGGAGCTTGAGACTCCCCAGAGGTCGCAGAGGTCATAAGGGGCAGACTGCTAGTCTGTCTGGATCACTATACTGTATTCTTTCTACAGGATGGGGAGGGAAGCCTCCAGGGATTTCAGAAAGAAATTTTCTCTTTCATGTTTTCACAAATGGATGGGACACCACATAGCCTTTTTGTGCTTAGGCCAAAGGAGACCAAACTAGTGATTAGAAAAACATCTGACCAAGAAGGCTAATGATAGTTTTGCCTCATCTGAAAGACAGGAAAGCAGTCTGCCTTCTAGCCTCTTCCTCCCTTTACACCAGGGGCTCTCAACCTAGGGTGTTTTTGCCTACCTAGGGCAAATTTGGCAATGCCTGGAGACAATTTCTATGGTTATAACTGGGGCTGGGAGGGTGCTACTGGCATCTAGTGGGTGGAGGCCAGAGGTGCTGCAAAATATCCCATCATGCACAGGGCAGCCTCCCACAACAAAGAGTTATCTGGCTCAAAATCCTTGCTTTAAAGCCATGTTCTACCTATCGATTTAAAAAAAAAATCCTTATTCTTCCAAAAAATATAGAAAACCCAGACAGTTCAATAGGCAAGATATCTAAATTAATTTTATAAGCAAGTTGTATAGGATCACTGAAGAGAAGGGAGATGTTTTACTTACTTATTTATATGAACATGATATTGTAAAAAAAAAAAAGTATTTCTTCTCCTCCCCACAAGGAGAGACTTGGATAGTATCTTAAATTAAAAAAAATAATAATTGAAAACAAATTATTATACCACAACTAATAAAGTATCAACTGGGGTCCTTTTTCTGTATAAATAATGTGGAACAATCCAAATGATGCAGCTAAGCATTAATGATGCAGTGAAGTCAACATCAAACAGATGAGCATGGAAAATTCAAATAATTTCCTGTAAACAAAAAGAAATATGCAATGAGGTTAATGTAAACCTTTAGCTCACCACCTCCTTTCCGAGGCTTTGAGAAGCATGTCATTTAGAGATGATTCCGCTTACGTGGCACATGATCCATGCTTCTCTCTCTGCTATTTGTTTTGGGGACATATGTGGGTTAGCAAGAGTTCATCATCTTGTTTTTACGTATCCTGCAGCACACATCAGGACACCAGAGGACTGCTGCTGCTCAGGGTTTGGGGAATAACCAGACCTAAGGCTTCACACTCAGAGACTGGGGTGGCATCACTCCAGGCCCAGCAATGGCAGCCGACCTGTCCTCTGTAGTCAGGTTCTTCTTTTTTTTTTTTTTTTGAGATGGAGTCTAGCTCTGTCGCCCAGGCTAGAGTGCGGTGGTGTGATCTCGGCTCACTGCAACCTCTGCCTCCCGGGTTCAAGTGATTCTCCTGGCTCAGCCTCCCGAGTAGCTGGGATTACAGGCACCCGCTACCACACCTGGCTAAGTTTTGTATTTTTAGTAGAGAGGAGGTTTCACTGTGTTAGCCAGGTTGGTCTCGAACGCCTGACCTCGTGATCCACCCATCTTGGTCTCCCAAAGCACTGGGACTACAAGCGTGAGCCACCGTGCCTGGCCGGTTCTTTTTTCAGTCTTCTCCTTAAGCCTATGTCTTGTTTCTTCTCATTAAATCATTGAAGAAACATTTAGTTATTTTTCAGCCTAAGCCAGATTCTGTGTTAATGCTAGAAGTATGTACAGTGATGTGGAAACCAGATAGACACAGTTCCTGGCTTGATGGAGCTGCTAGTACAGTAAGGGAGAGAGGTAACTGATAATCTCATAAATGACTATTCAATGACAGCTGTGGTAGATGTGATGGGGAACATAACCTAGGATTTGATGAGCACACACAGAGGGGAACCTGACCAAGTCTCTGTATCAGTGGGGTGAGGGTGGGAAGTATGAGATGAGGATGAAGCTGGTTAGGGTGGTTTCTTCAAGGTTGTGATGTTTAAACTGCGATCCATAGGATTAATGAGTAGTCCAGGGAAACCATGTTCCAGGCACAACAATCTACCTTATATAGCTTGTTGTGAGCCACCGTTATACTTTTTGCTGATATGTAAACTTACCATGCATGTAGGTCTTCACGACTTTTTGAGCTCCTGCTACTTCTGCTTATAGCCTTATTCTCTAATATTTTCTCCTTCACGTGTATAACAAAGGGAAGGTGATTAGGTCAGTTTGTTTTTCACCCTAGCTTTGTTTGACTTTTAAGTTATTCCTGTTTCTGCAGCTAGAGTCAAATTTCTTCACGGGCAGGAGCCAAGGCCCTCAGACAACCTTGCTTTTCATTTTCTGGGTGGCTTCTTGGTCACTGCCACATGAAAATCCTTCTTTCATATGGAAAAAGTGGGGTTTCGAATGGCATGGTAATGCAACATTTAGGCTATTCCACTGTCATGTATTATTTATCCTAGTTAGAATAAGAGGAGGAAAGGAAAGCATGAGATATTCTTTGTCATCTTCATATCTTCCTCTGTTGCAATCATTTTGGGTCAAAAAAGCATGACACCCTTGCCTTGTCCCTCCCACCTGTCATCTTCACTGAACTTGGCTGTGATGGATCTGCCTGTCTGTGCTTCCTAAAATAGCATACATCTTGTTTGGACTTCTCAAACAATTCAAGGAAATAAACCTTATAAGTAGAATGCTGAGAAACAGTGTGGATAATATCTTATTATTATTTAATTTTATCCTGAGTAAAAAATAAAAGGGACCTTATTGAAAAACCCTCTTGGATGAATCCTGTCTTTTAGGGCTTAGCATCTTTTACCCATGCCTTGTAAAAGAATTAATTACTTAATTTATGGTTAACAAGGAGGGAGGAATCTCTTATTTTAGGCCTTAAACAGGGAGGGATGTCAGACTGCTTCTTTTGCACACACCACCATGCACAGCATGGGCTGGGCAAATGGTAATGCCAAAGATCACTCCTTGAATGTTTGTTTAATGAGTGGAGGAGGGATATCATGAAGTCTTAGTCCTGCCAAACTCTTTGGAATCTCACTGCCTTACTCCCCAGCGTACCCTTTTTATTCTTCTTCTGTTGTAGCACTTATCACATTACACTGTCATCATCATCATCATCATCATTGCCAACACTTGTTTTGAGTTGCTTACTAAGGGTTATTATCAAAAATAACATTGCCAAACTTTCAGAAGCTTGATTGTTTGGGCCATTTGTGTGTCTGTCCATCTGTCTATCCATCTACCCATTTATCCTTTCAAACATCAGCTCTCTGAATAAGAGAGTCTTGGTACCTAAGTTATTTAAAGTCTAGTAGCACCATTTTGACCACAGACAACTTCTTCTTGGAGGTTTGAATTCTTAAGCTACATACAAGTTGGAGAATGAGGGTGGAATGGGATTGAGTGGGGACAGGTGAGAGAAAGAAAGAGCGAGAAAGAGAGAGAGAAAGCATGTGCCTGTGCGAATGTGAGTACATACAGTAGCAAGGAGGTACAGATTTGTTCAGTAGCTATTTTTGAAATAAAAGACTAATAAGTATATAAAACAATTTTATGTATGTATATGTATGTATGTATGCACATATATATAGATTTCCCTAGAAAAATCCCAAGGTCTTAAACAAAGATCTTTTGTGAGAAGCCACAGATATTAAAAGCCACACTCATTTAGGGAGAGCGTGCACAAAGAGGAGAAACTAACTCAAGGGAAACACTGAGAAATAAGGAAATGCTGAGAAATGCCAAAGGACCTTAATGAAGAGGAATGGGGTGGGAACAGGGAGAGCAAGAAAAGCCCACCATGCTGAAAAAATCAATGTAGCTATCTCATCTCTTTGCCAACCACAGTCTCAGGCATTGAAGCAGAATGGGGGAATCCAGGAGGAGTGACCCTGTTTCTGGCCCGAAAGAATTCCTTGCAGTTCCTTTAGACTCCCCCCACTCCCACCCCAGCACTCAACAGCAGTAAATCTGCTTTTGCTTCTCCATGAAGCCCTCCTTGATTTCCCAAGGCAGTGTAAGGCATAACCTCATTCTCACACCCGTAACCCCCATCCTATTCATCCTTCTACTAAGAATTAATGTCTTATGACATGTTATTTATTTGTCTGGATTATTAACCTGGCTATGGACTTGTGGGCAGGAATTTTGCTTAGGTTATCTTTTAATTTCTAGTGCCTAGCACAGATACCCTGTTGATACCTATTAAGCATTTGAGAAATGGAGGAGGAATAAAGGAACAATTTGACAACACTATTATAATTCTTAGATAGAAAGACACATTCAATGGGACTTTAGACAGTCATTCATTCATTCAACCACCCAACCTACAAATATTAGTATTTACTACATACCGATATGACATGATCCCAATCCTTGAGGGTTGAATTCCCACTAGGGGGACTCAGACTAGTCAGTAGGCTGGTAAAATGAAATGAGCTACAAAGAGGTAGATGGTGATGATGGTTGCACAACATTGTGAATGTAATAAATGACACCAAATTGTATATTTAATAATGGTTAAAATGGCAAGTTTCATGTTATACGTATTATACCAACATAAAAAACTTCAAAAAAGAGTGCATATTGTATATTACGTGAAGCCCAATGATAGGCAAACTAATCTAGTGCTGGAAATTAGAAAGTTTATGCTTTGGATTATGGAACTTTTATTGTAGAGAGGTAGGGAGAAAGTTACTTGGCGGGAGAAACTTTCTTGGCAGAAGAAATGCTTATGTGTTGTTTGGGTTGGTGATTATCTGAGTATAAGCAATTGAAAAAAACTCATCAAACTGAATATTTTAGATTCATATTTTCAATGGTATATTAATTTTTCAATAAAAAGTAAAGTGAGAAAAAAAGAAGTAGAAGAGGAATTTATGTGAGTAACAGGAGGAACACCAAAACTCACTAGAAGATGAGATGGGGGTGTCAGAGAAGGCTTCTTCTTCTTTTTTTTTTTGTTTGAGATGGAGTTTTGCTCTTGTTTCCCAGGCTGGGGTACAATGGTGAGATCTTGGCTCACTGCCTTCGCCTCCTGGGTTCAACTCATTCTCCTGCCTCAGCCTCCCAAGTAACTGGGATTATAGGCATGTGCTACCATGCCTGGCTAATTTTGTATTTTTAGTAGAGATGGGGTTTCACCATGTTGGCCAAGCTGGTCTCAAAAACCTGACCTCAGGTGATCTGCCCACCTCGGCCTCCTAAAGTGCTGGGATTACAGGCATGAGCCACTGTGCCTGGCCAGGGAAGTCTTCTTAAAAGACAGACAACTAAGTATATGGAACATCAAGGAGAAGTTTACACATTTGAAAGAAGGGAAAAGAGAATCAGAGGAGGGAAATGACATATCCAAGGTCACACTGCTGGTTGATGGCAAAGTTGGAAATAAGACCCAGTTTTTTGATTCCTCCTTGTATTAGTCCATTCTCACTCTGCTATAAAGAACTACCTGAGACTGGGTAATTTATGAAACAAAGAGGTTTTACTGAGTCATAATTCCACAGGCTGTATAGGAAGAATGGCTGGGAGGCCTCAGGAAACTTAAAATCATGGTAGAAGGCAAAGGGGAAGCAAACATGTCTTACTACGGCAGAGCAGGAGAGTGAAAGAGAAAAGAGGGAAGTGCCACACACTTCATCAAGAGAACAGCAAAGGGGGAAACCTGCCCCCACCAGGCCTCTCCCCTGACATATGGAGATTAAAATTCAACAGGAGATTTGGGAGGGGACACAGAGCCAAAACCATATCACTACTCCAGGGCTCATTCCCTAAAGCTGTTGTGCTGGTTATTTATCTAATATCTTTCAATCCCAAGCTCACTTCTCCAATGCTGCATTTCCCAGGTATTTGAGCCTCCTGTTAGGCACTGTCAATGGGAGGCAATGGTGGAAAATTGGAAGGCAGGAGGCAGGAAGGAAGTGCAACATGCAGTTCCGGTTTTGTTGTTTTCTGGTGTTCCAAGTGTCAATCACCCATTAAAGGTATGGACACCAGCCACACAGTGCCCCCTCAGAGGTTTAAGTACTAGCCACATAGGGATCCCACCTAGAGGTCCCTGTGCCAAGCCTCCAAACTCAGAGACACGATTTCAGGCCACATAACCCCTTCAGAGGTCTGAACACCACTATAGGTACCACACCTTAGAGGTCTGAGCACCAACCACTAACCTGAGCTGAAATGAAAACCAAACTCATGATCTTTTCCCCAAACCATGTCTTCTTTCAGTGCGTCCAAGCTCAGTGAATAGCACCAGGATATCCAAGGACTTATCTGACACCTCTCTCTCCTTCACTCCCTCCGTCCAAAACCAAGACCAAGTACTGGCAATACTGCAGCCTAGAAAACCCTTAGATATGTCTACTTCATCTCTATGCTATCACCCTACCATCATCCATTGCCTGGACTTTTGTTTTGAGACAGGGTCTTGCTCTGGTTGCCCAGGTTGGAGTGCAGTGGCCTGATCTCAGCTCACTGCAACCCCTGCCTCCCGGGCTCAAGCTATCCTCCCATCTCAGCCTCCCGGATAGCTGGGACTACAGGCATGTGCCGCCATACCCAGCTAATTTTTATATTTTTAAAATTTAATATATAGATATATTTTTTAGAGATACATAGAGTTTTTTATTTTATTTTATTATTATTACACTTTAAGTTTTAGGGTACATGTGCACAATGTGCAGGTTAGTTACATATGTATACATGTGCCATGCTGGTGTGCTGCACCCATTAACACACCATTTAGCATTAGGTATATCTCCTAATGCTATCCCTTCCCCCTCCCCCCACCCCACAACAGTCCCCAGAGTGTGATGTTCCCCTTCCTGTGTCCATGTGTTCTCATTGTTCAGTTCCCACCTATGAGTGAGAACATGCGGTGTTTGGTTTTTTGTCCTTGTGATAGTTTGCTGAGAATGATGATTTCCAATTTCATCCATGTCCCTACAAAGGACATGAACTCATCATTTTTTATGGCTGCATAGTATTCCATGGTGTATAAGTGCCACATTTTCTTAATCCAGTCTATCATTGTTGGACATTTGGGTTGGTTCCAAGTCTTTGCTATTGTGAATAGTGCCACAATAAACATATGTGTGCATGTCTCTATAGCAGCATGATTTATAGTCCTTTGGGTATATACCCAGTAATGGGATGGCTGGGTCAAATGGTGTTTCTAGTTCTAGATCCCTGAGGAATCGCCACACTGACTTCCACAATGGTTGAACCAGTTTACAGTCCCACCAACAGTGTGAAAGTGTTCCTATTTCTCCACATCCTCTCCAGAACCTGTTGTTTCCTGACTTTTTAATGATTGCCATTCTAACTGGTGTGAGATGGTATCTCATTGTGGTTTTGATTTGCATTTCTCTGATGGCCAGTGATGGTGAGCATTTTTTCATGTGTCTTTTGGCTGCATAAATGTCTTCTTTTGAGAAGTGTCTGTTCATGTCCTTCACCCACTTTTTGATGGGGTTGTTTGTTTTTTTCTTGTAAATTTGTTTGAGTTCATCGTAGATTCTGGATATTAGCCCTTTGTCAGATGAATAGGTTGTGAAAATTTTCTCCCATTTTGTAGGTTGCCTGTTCACTCTGATGGTAGTTTCTTTTGCTGTGCAGAAGCTCTTTAGTTTAATTAGATCCCATTTGTCAATTTTGGCTTTTGTTGCCATTGCTTTTGGTGTTTTAGACATGAAACCCTTGCCCATGCCTATGACCTGAATGGTAATGCCTAGGTTTTCTTCTAGGGTTTTTATGGTTTTAGGTCTAACGTTTAAGTCTTTAATCCATCTTGAATTAATTTTTGTATAAGGTGTAAGGTAGGGATCCAGTTTCAGCTTTCTACATATGGCTAGCCAGTTTTCCCAGCACCATTTATTAAATAGGGAATCCTTTCCCCATTGCTTGTTTTTCTCAGGTTTGTCAAAGATCAGATAGTTGTAGATATGCAGCGTTATTTCTGAGGGCTCTGTTCTGTTGCATTGATCTATATCTCTGTTTTGGTACCAGTACCATGCTGTTTTGGTTACTGTAGCCTTGTAGTATAGTTTGAAGTCAGGTAGATTGATGCCTCCAGCTTTGTTCTTTTGGCTTAGGATTGACTTGGCAATGCGGGCTCTTTTTTGGTTCCATATGCACTTTAAAGTAGTTTTTTCCAATTCTGTGAAGAAAGTCATTGGTAGCTTGATGGGGATGGCATTGAATTTATAAATTACCTTGGGCAGTATGGCCATTTTTACGATATTGATTCTTCCTACCCATGCGCATGGAATGTTCTACCAGAGGTACAAGGAGGAACTGGTACCATTCCTTCTGAAACTATTCCAATCAATAGAAAAAGAGGGAATCCTCCCTAACTCATTTTATGAGGCCAGCATCATCCTGATACCAAAGCCGGGAAGAGACACAACCAAAAAAGAGAATTTTAGGCCAATATCCTTGATGAACATTGATGCAAAAATCCTCAATAAAATACTGGCAAACCGAATCCAGCAGCACTTCAAAAAGCTTATCCACCATGATCAAGTGGGCTTCATCCCTGGGATGCAAGGATGGTTCAATACACACAAATCAATAAATGTAATCCAGCATATAAACAGGACCAAAGACAAAAACCACATGATTATCTCAATAGATGCAGAAAAGGCCTTTGACAAAATTCAACAATGCTTCATGCTAAAAACTCTCAATAAATTAGGTATTGATGGGACGTATCTCAAAATAATAAGAGCTATCTATGACAGACCCACAGCCAATATCATACTGAATGGGCAAAAACTGGAAGCATTCCCTTTGAAAACTGTCACAAGACAGGGATGCCCTCTCTCACCACTCCAATTCAACATAGTGTTGGAAGTTCTGGCCAGGGCAATTAGGCAGGAGAAGGAAATAAAGGATATTCAATTAGGAAAAGAGGAAGTCAAATTGTTCCTGTTTGCAGATGACATGATTGTATATCTAGAAAACCCCATTGTCTCAGCCCAAAATCTCCTTAAGCTGAAAAACAACTTCAGCGAAGTCTCAGGATACAAAATCAATGTACAAAAATCACAAGCATTCTTATACACCAATAACAGACAAACAGAGAGCCAAATCATGAGTGAACTCCCATTCACAATTGCTTCAAAGAGAATAAAATATCTAGGAATCCAACTTACTAGGGAAGTGATGGACCTCTTCAAGGAGAACTACAAACCACTGCTCAATGAAATAAAAGAGGATACAAACAAATGGGAGATACATAGAGTTTTGCCTCAGCCTCCTGAGTAGCTGGAACTACAGGCATGTGCCACCACGCCCAGCTAACTTTTGATTTTGTTTTTGTAAAGACGGGGTTTTGCCATGTTGCCCAGGCTGTTCTCAAACTCTTGGACTCAAGCAATCTGCCTGCGTCAGCCTCCCAAAATGTTTGGCTTACAGGCGTGAGCCACCGCCTCTGGCTGCTTGCCTGGACTTCTGTAATAAACTTCTGTAATTACTGATCTGGCCTATCTTTGTTGATCACCTGTTCTCCTTTGATTTAACACAGTTTTCAGACACCTAATAGGGATTCAGGAAACTTGATGTCTAGTCACATCTCTGTTGGCATCCAAGAGTACAGTCTCAGGCAAGTCAGTTATTCTCCCTAGCTTCTAGTTTCCCCGTCGTAAAATATCAGGATTACTCTGTCTCTCTCTGCATGCATACAGATGCTTGTTGACTTAGGATGGGTTAATGTCCTGATAAACCCATGGTAAATTGAAAACATTCTGCATCAAAAATGCATTTAAAATACCTAACCTACTGAACATCATAGCTTCGCCTGGCCTACCTTAAATGTGCTAAGAACACACTTACATTAGCCTACAGTTGGGCAAAATCATCTGGCAATGCAGATCACTGTAGAGTATCAGTGATTTACCCTTCTGATTGCATGGCTGACTGGGAGTTGTGGCTTGCTGCTGCTGCCCAGCATTGCAAGAGGGTATCATACTATATATTGCTAGCCTGGGAAAAGATCAAAATCCAAAATCCAAAGTATGATTTGTATTGAATGCATATCACTTTCACAGTATCATAAAGTCAGAAAATTGTAAGTTGAACCACTGTGTTAGGAAGCATCTCTCTCTCTCTCTCTCTCTCTCTCTGTGTGTGTGTGTGTGTGTGTGTGTGTGTTTCTCAGCATTGTAATGATCAAGTAACATCGCACAGAAGATGTAGCACTAGTTCTAGACACTGAAGGCTGAGGATCATGATTTCAAGTGAAAACCATGGCCCAAAGAATAGGCAATGTGCCCTTGTGTGTTTAGTAACAGCACAGAGGTGACAAGTAGTGACAACCATATAATAAAGTTGATTTCCCGGGATTTGTGATGAGATGACCTAGAACAATGCTCCTTCTCTAGTCTTCCTCATCTTATTCAATGGCACCACCAACCATGATTTGCTCAAGCCAAAATCTAGGCATTATCTTTGATCTCTCTGTTTTTCTTCACCAATCCACATTCAACCCATCGGCAAGTCTTGTTGACACCATGCCCAAACCAAGTCAAATCACCTCCCACATCCCTCCTGTGCTACCACTTAGGTCCATATCACCACTGCAGTTGACTCTTAAATGCTTTTTCTTCTTCCAAACTTTTTTAATGAAAACATAAGGCAGCCAGACTAGCCTTTTTATATTTTATCTTATTTTTATTTATTTCTTTATTTTTGAGACAGAGTCTTGCTCTGTCGCCCAGGCTGGAGTGCAATGGCATGGTCTCGGCTCACTGCAACCTCTGCCTCCTAGGTTCAAGCAATTCTGCCTCAGCCTCCTGAGTACCTGGGATTACAGGTGCCTGCCACCACATGTGGCTAATTTTTGTATTTTTAGTAGAGACAGGGGTTTCACCATGTTGGCCAGACTGGTCTTGAACTTCTGACCTCATGATCCACCTGCCTCGCCCTCCCAAAGTGCTGCGATTACAGGCGTGAGCCACCACACCTGGCCTAGAATAGCTTTTTTAAAAGGCCAATCAGATTATTTGGCTTACTTACTTAAAATTCCCCTTTGGCTTTCTCCTGTAGTTGGAGTAACATTAAAATTTCCTACCGTGACCTAAAAGGCCCAGAATGATTTGACTTGTATTGTGAGTGCTGTGTCTCATTGCCCAGATTCCCCTTTGGACAGAAGGACTTATTTTCCCCACTACTGGGAGTGCTGCTTCCAGACAGCCCTCACCTCTCAGCCCTGGCGGTCAGAGAGCAGCCCACGTCCAGGGAATGTTCAGTTTGGGAACACGAAGGCCTTTCTCCCTTGTCCCAGCTTGGAACAACCCTGAAGGACCATCCCAGTTCACAGCTCCCCACAGGGTTGACTGAGGCTGTCGTGACCATACCATAGCTCAGCTTTCCCCTCTGCCCAATCTTACCACCTCCCTTACTCCTGTAGTTGGTGATCTCAAGTGCTAGGGGATTCAGCCAACAGCAACCTCTATCTAAGTCTATCCTACGTCCTCCTCCAACCTAGTAGCCTCACACTTTGTTCAGTTCCTCTACTGCACTGTGCTCCTTCTTGCCTCAGGGCCGTGGCTCTTGCTGTGTCTTCTCATTGTCTGGAAATCTCTTTCTAATCTTCACCTGGTCAGTTCCTACTCATCCTTCAGAGTTCAGTTCAAAAAGACTTCCCCAGGGAATTAATCCCTGACCTGTCAGACTAGGTCAGGGGCCTTTTCATAAACTCTCATAACACCCCATACTTTTTCCTGGCCCTTACTTCTGGTGACTAATAAATGATGTAAGTGGGCGTTTAAGATCTGCCTTTCCTGCTAGACTATCAGTGTCAGGAGAGTAGTGATTTTGTCAGCTTTTTTTCCCACCCTGTCTGCTTAACATTAAGCAGACTGCCTTATATATAATAGATGTTTAATAAGTATATTTGTCTAATGAATCAATGAATGATTTAATTCCCTTGTCTTGACCCTTAGTGATAGGCAGTAAAAGGCAATTATAAGTGTCTCTGAGTAATTGTGGCTGACAACAACTTGTTTCTCTGCTTGTGAGACTACAAAACAGAACACAACAGAAGAAAGTAGCAGCACCTTAAAAAGGAAAGGTGTTTGGACCATCTCCAGCTAGAAACGTGAGTTTTGGTTAGAGCCTTAGTCAGCTGAGGCTTACTGATACATATTTCAGCCAGTGAGATAATGAAAGGATAATGACCTCAGGAGAGACTAGCAAAACTCCTCTGTGTCCAACGTGGAGTTAAGTGTTTTTCCAAGCATTCAAAATGTGGCAATTAAATTAGACTCAATTCAAGTCAAGAAGCATCTGTCTTTTCTTTTAATACTCCTAAGGTTTCATTTTTTTACATGGAAATTTTCAACATTTGTGGAATGCTATCTGGTATACAGTGTAACAGCTAATCCTTTTTTTTTTTTTAACCATATGAAGGCCTTGCTAACTATGACTCAAAATCTAGAAGTTATAAAATAAAAGATAAATAAATTAAAGTACATAAAAATTAAAACGATTTTGCGTGACAGAAACCTCACAAGTAGAGAAAAAATCAAGTGATGCCTGGAAAAACATAATTGCAATTCATATGACAAAGTGTTTATTTCTCCAATATATAAGGAATGCTTTAAAAATGATAAGAAAAAGACCAACAACTTCATAGAAAAATGGGCAAGAGAGTGGTATAGACAATTCCCAAAGATGGCGAAACAAATGGCATCTAAACATATTATAAGATCACCAACCTTACCCTTTATAAGAGAAGCTATATTGAGATGCCATTTTCTTCTTATATTGGCAAAAATACAAGTGTTTGATTACTCATTCATTAGTGAGGCTATTGGGAAACAGGCACTATCATTTACTGCTTGTGGATATATAAATTGTAAAACTCCTAAGGAGGACAATTTGACAATTTCAATTATCAATGCAAATACTCTTTATCCCCCATTTAAGAATTTATCCTACAGTTGTACTGGTACATGCATAAGGGACCTATGTAAAAAGTTACTCATTATAGCACTGTTTGTAACAGCAAAAGATTGGAAATAACCTATAGCGTGTTAATCAATGGAAAACTCTGTGTTTTTTTTTGTATTTTCTTTTTCTTTTTCTTTTTTTTTTTTGAGACATGGTCTTGCTCTATTACCTAGGCTGTGGTGCCTTGGCATGATCTTGGTTCACTGCAACCTCCGCCTCCCGAGCTCAAGAGATCCTCCCACCTCAGCCTCCCAAGTAGCTGGGACTATAGGCGCATGCCACTGTGTCCAGCTAATTTTTGTATTATTTGTAGAGATGGGATTTTGCCATGTTGCCCAGGCTAGTTTCGAATTCCTGAACTCAAATGATCTGCCCACCTCAGCCTCCCAACTAGCTGGGACTATAGGTACATGTCATCATGCCTAGATAATTTTTTAATTATTTTTTGTAGAGATGGGTATTGTTTTGTTGCCCAGGCTGGTCTTGAACTCCTGGCCTCAAGCAATCCTTCTGCCTTGGCCTCCCAAAGTGCCAGGATTACAGGCATGAGCCACTGTGCCCAGCCTAAAGCTTTCTGGTTGATTTCTAAGTAGTTATTAGCAAGGAAGTTCAAGATATATTGTTAGTTGGAAAAAAACCTCACAAAGTGCACAGCAATGTTATGGAAGCTACCTTTTAGGTAGCAAAGAGAAATAAGAATGTATATATTTTCACAGAGAGATATGGGGAGTTACATTTGTCTCTTGGGGTGGGGTGGGGTGGGAACCAGGTAGAAGAGAGATTGGGAGGATGCTCTTCACTGAATACCTTTTGTAATTTTGTATTTTTGAACAATGTGAAAATTATCATTGACTACTTAAAAAAATTGTGTATTACCTATTCACAAATTAAATAAGAATTCAGAGTAGTACCTGTGGAATTTGACCTGGGTACCGCACATTCTCCTAGTGCCCTCTCTTTGTGGAGCTAGCAAAGATCACTCTTATCTCAAGGAGCATGCAATCTACTGTGGATATCATATTGAAACATGCAGAGAAGGAGGCGAGTCCTAGGAAGATAATGACTATATCAAAAGTGAGGTGAAGAAACAAAGTGCTGAACAAGAGGATTAGGGACACAGGGAGAGGGCTAGAGCTTAAGGGGTGGAGTTCATAGAAAAGATATTATACAAAGAACTAGGCCAAGACTGAATCAATTTTGGAAGGGAAGTCAAGCCACTGCTTTTCAGGGGTCACATTAAAATTCTCTCAACAACCGTATGTATTTTCATCTCCACTTAGACTTAGCTTGTGGATTTTTGGAAGGAAGACCGCAGAGGTGAATTGTTATTCTCATTATATCACATCAAAGGTACGTGCTAACAACATTTGACTTCATGCTATCGCCACTGTTGGTGTTCACCTTGATGACCCAGCTAAAGAGGAGTTTATCAGTTTTTTCCATTGTAAAGTTCCGCTTTTTTGCCTGCCTTCTATACTATACTCAGGAAGAAAAGAAGGAAGGAAGGGAGGAAAGAAGTAAGTCACTATGCACATCCCACATTTAAGGGGTAGGAGCTATGCTCCTCTTTCTTAAGGGATGAGTGTCTAAGTTATTTTTAATTCTTCTGCACAGGATATTTGCCTATTCTCCCCCATTTATTTATTTATTCCAATATTTATTTATACCAATAGGGATTAATGGATATTTTATTTTATACTTTGGGTTATAATTCAGGAGTACTTTATTTTCTTGCTCAAATTGTTCTGACTTTGGCCATTGGGAGCTCTTTCAGTTGCTTCCTATGCTCCTTTGACATACCCCTTCAATGGTGTTTGCTTTTTAGCACTTCCTTACTTTCTCATACTACAAGATGCTCCAGGCTTATCTTGTATATTCCCTCCCCCCAGTTCTAGGACTATCTATTTCTCCAAGAAGTTATGATTCCTTTTAATGGGGAGTAGTATAAAGATAAGTTCTGGAGACTGTATCTGTTCATTGCTGCTGGGGTATCATTGCTCCTAGACTCTCCCAGCTGACAGAGCAAGGAAATATATGTATGTATACTAACCCAAGTATATATACAAACCTATAAATACTTCTATGTGTAACCATCTATCTATGGTAAACTAAACATGAGTTTATATTGAGGTCTCCAACTCTAATCTAGTACTACATGGATTGCTCTAGCTACTTCTCCCCTTTGCTTGTCCACAACCTTCCACTGTAATAGTGAGAAAGCTGGCTCCCACCATCCACCACCCATTTACTTAATTGTTAATTCCAGTAGACATGTGTAGTAGTTTCAGATGTGTTAACCTGTGCCCTCATGGGAAACAACTTTAACAACTAGAGTATGGCACCTATAACAACTACAAGCTCTCTTTGCCTTTAGTCTTATAGCTTCCACTCATTTCCAAAGTTACATAGGTCAGCATGTTTCCCCCCACCCCTCCAGTGAGGTTATTTCATGCATTTATGATAGAGTTAGATTCTTTTATCACAGCCTGGATTCCACCCTGGGATCACCCCATCTTCCTAATTTTTTTTTAAATTTGCATATACTAAGATTCACTTTTTGGGCTGTAAATTTCTATGGATTTTGACAAATATATACTGTCATGTACTTACCATTACTGTATCATACAAAACATTTTAACCTCCCTAAATAATCCCTTGTGTTTCACCTATTGAAACCTCTTCCCTCTCCAAACCCCTAACCACCACTAATCTGTTTACTGGCTACATAGTTTTGCATTTTTCAGAATGTCATATAATTTTTTTTGTTGTTGTTGTTGTTGTTTTTGTTTTTTAGAGACAAGGTCTTGCTCTGTTGCCCAGGCTGGAGTACAGTGGCATGATCCTAGCTTGCTAAAGCCTCCAGCTTTTGGCCTGAAGCCATCCTCCCTCCTTAGCCTCCCAAAGTACTGGGATTACAGCTGTGAGCCACTGCACCCAACCCCAGAATGTCATATAAATCTGCATGTAATATTTTCATATTTTCAGACTGGCTTCTTTCGCTTAGCAATGCACAAGATCCATCAATGTTTTTGCATGGCTTGGTAGCTTATTCCTTTTTTAATTTTTTTCACAGAATAGAATTATATTGTGTGGATGTACTGAAGTTTAACCATGTAATTTCTTTCTTCCTTTCCTTTCCTTTCCTTTCTCTCTCTTTCTTTCTTTCTTTCTCTCTTTCTCTCTTTCTTTCTTTTTCTTTTTTTTGTTTTGCAGATGGAGTCTTGCATTGTTGCCCAGGCTGGAGTGCAATGGCGCCATCTCGGTTCACTGCAATCTCTGCCTCTGGGTTCAAGCGATTCTCCTGCCTCAGCCTCCCAAGTAGCTGGGATTACGGGTGCCTGCCACCAAGCCTGGCTAATTTTTTGTATTTTTAGTAGAGAGGGCATTTCACTATGTTGGCCAGGCTGGTCTCAAACTGCTGACCTCGTGATACACCCACCTTGGCCTCCCAAAGTCCTGGGATTACAGGTGTGAGCCACCATGCCTAGCCGTAATTTCTTTTAAAAATATATTTAACTTGTATCCTGCAAATGTGTAAAATTCACTTATTATTTATAGTAGTTGCTTTATAGAGTCCTTGAAGTTTTCTATATAAGTAACTATGCCATTTGTAAACAAGAATAGTTTCATCTATCTTTTCCAATCTTTATGTCTTCATTTATTTATTTTGGCTGCCATGTTGCATTGGCTAGAATATCCAGTATGATGTTGAATAGAAGAGGTGATAGAGGACATCATTGCTTTGTTGCTGAACTTTGGGAAAAGTTTAAAGCTAGTTGCAGGTTTTGTAGGTCCTGTTTCCCAGTTGAAGAAGTTCCTTCTTTTCCTTACTCACTGTGAATTTTCATTATGAGTGGTTCTGACTCTTGAAAATGCCTTTTCTGCATCTATTTAGTTAATCATATGAATTTTTATTTTTATTAACATGATGAATTGCATTATTGATTTACAAATGTTAAACCAACCTTAAATTTCTGGAATAAACCACACTTAAACATTATGTACAATGTATATATCTTACTAGATGCAACTTGCTAATTTTTTTCTTTTTAAAAATTCATGTTTATGAAGGTACATTACATATAGTAAGGTCTACCTTTTCTAAGGTAAATTTTTAGACTAATGACAAACATATATCATTGTGTGATCATCATTATAATTAAGATACAGAGTAAATCATCCACCCAAAAAAGTCCTCTCAATTTCCTCCACCCTAACCCAGCCCTGGTAATCATTAATTTGATTTCTGTTTCTATAGCTTTTCCTGATTCAATATGTTTTACAAATGAAATAATGTCTTCTTTACACTAGCCTAATACCTTTAGGATTCATCCATGTTTTTGCGTGTATCAGGGGTTTGTTTCTAATTATTTTTGAATACTATTCCATTATATGGATATACCACAGTTTGCTTATTCATTCATCAGTTGGTAGACATTTGGGTTGTTTCTGTTTCGAAGATATGAATAATGTTGTATCTTAGTCTGTTAAGTGTTGTTCCAAAAGAATATCTGAGACTGGGTAATTTATAAAGAAAAGAGATTTATTTAGCTCATGTTTCTGTAGGCTAAGATGTTCAAGGGCATGACCCTGGCTTCCGTGGAAGGCTTTTTGTGCTGTGTCACAACACAGTGCAGAAGGTCAAAGGAGAAGTGGACACATATGAAGAGAGAAAAATCTGAGGAGTGACCTGGCTTTATAATAACCCACTGTCATGGGAACAAAATCATTCCTGCTAACAGCACCAGTCTGTTCATGAGGGATCTGCCTCCATAATTCAAACACCTCTCATCAGGCCCCATCTCCCAACACCACCATATTAGGGATCAAACTTCAATATGAGCTTTGATGGGGAAAAACAAACAAACCATATCCAAACCATCACATTCTGCCCCTGTCCCCCAAAACTCATGTACTTCTCACATGCAACGTACAATCATTCTATCCCAATAGTCCCAAAAGTCTTAACTGTCCCAGCATCAACTTAAAAGTCCAAAGTTCAAGGTCCAAAGTCTCATCTGATATTTAAGGCACACCCCTTCCATCTATGAGCCTGTAAAATCAAAACAAGTAACTTACTTCCAAGATACAATGGTGGTACAGGCATAACAGACATTCCCACTCAAAGAGGGATGATTAGGAAAAAAGAAAGGAGTAAAAGGCCCCAAACAAATCCAGAACCCAGCAGGGCAGACATTACATCTTAAAGCTGGAGAATAATCTCTTTTGATTCCACGTGCCACCTCCTGAACACACTGGGGTGGGAGTTGGGTCCTCAAGGCCTTTGGCAGCTCTGCCCCAATGGCTTTGCTAAGCTCATTTCACCCAGCTCTCCCAGGCTGGCATTATACACTGGTAGCTCTGCAGTTCTGGGGTCTCAGTGGTGGTACCATTTCCACAGCTCCACTAGACATTATCCTAGTTGAGAGTCTCTGAAGTGGCCTTGTTCCTATGACTCTGGTAGGCATTGTCCTTGTGGGGACACCCTGTGGCAGTTCCAACTCCACATTTCCACTTAGTACTGCTTTAGTGGAGCCTCTCTCCATGACTATACCCCTGCTACAAGTCTCTACCTGGGACCCCAGGCTTTCTTTTTTTTTTTTGAGACAGAGTCTCACTCTGCTGCCCAGGCTGGAGTGCAGTGGTGTGATCTCAGCTCACTGAAACCTCTGCCTCCTAGGATCAGGCAATTCTCCTGCCTCAGCCTCCCGAGTAGCTGGAATTACAGGTGTGCGCCACCACACCCAGATAATTTTTGTATTTTTAGTAGAGATGGGGTTTCATCATATTGGCCAGGCTGATCATGAACTCCTGACCTCAGGTGATCCACCTGCCTCGGCCTCCCAAAGTGCCAGGATTATCAGGGTGAGCCACTGTGCCCGGCCAGGACTCCAGACTTTCAATGATGTTCTTTGTAATCTAGGTGGAGGCTGTCAAGCCTCCATAGCTCTTTCTTTCTGCAAGCCTGCCGAATTAGCATCATGTGGAGGCTACCAAGGTTTATTATGGCTTGTACCTTCCACAGCTAGAGCATGAGCTGTACCTGGGGCCACTTGACCTGGGGTGCCCTGAGCCTGTTCCCAGAAACCATTCTGTTCCCCTAGGCCTCTGAGCCTGTGATGGGAGTGGCAGCCTCTAAGACTTCAGAAATGGCTTTGAGGCCTTTCCCCCATTGTCTTGACTATTAACACCTAGTTCCCTTTTAACCAGGCAAATTTCTTTAGTAAAGGGTGGCTTGGCTGTACCCTTGGAGTTCTATCCTGAAAACACTCTGTCATTCTTTACCACACGGCCAGGCTGTGAATTTTCTTAATTTTTCTGCTCTGTTTCCCTTCTCTCTATCAGTACACTATAAGCACTTAGAAGGAAACATGTAGCAGCCTGAACACTTTGCTGCCCAAAAATTTATTCTGCCAGGTACTCTAGCTCATCACTCTCAAGTTCAGCCTTCCACAGAGCCCTTGGGCATGGACACAGTTCAGCCAAGTTCTTTGCTAATTTATAACAAGGATGGCCTTCACTCCAGTTTCTAAACTTTCTTACTTAGTTCCATCTGAAACCTCATCAGAATGGCCTTTATTGTCCATATTTCTATCAGTGTTCTGGTCTTGACCACTTAACTAATCTCTAAGGAGTTCTAAACATTCCCTAGTCTTCTTGTCTTCTAAGCCCTCACCAGAATCTGAGCTTTTTCTACCCTGCTCCTCCAAATTCTTTTAGCTTCTTCCCATTATCGGGTTCTAAAGTTGCTGCTACATTTTCAGATATTTGTTATCAGCAACACCCTCCTTCTCAGTACCAATACTTTGTTTTAGTCCATCTTATGTTGCTATAAAAGAATATCTGAGACTGGAAAATTTATATAAAAAAGAGGCTTATTTAGTCACGTTTCTGTAGGTTGAGAAGTTCAAAGGCATGGCCCTGGCTTCTGGTGAGGGCTTTCCTGTTGCATCACAACATGGCGCAGGTCAAAGGGGAGTGAACATGTGTGAAAGGAAGAAAGCCTGAGAGGCCATCCTGGTTTATAACAACCCACTCTTGCGGGAACTAATCCATTTCTGCAAGAACTACTCCAGTCTTGGAGAGTGAGAACTCACTAACTACTGGCATAACAGCACCAAGCCATTCATGAGAGATTTGCCTCCATAACCCAAATACCTCCCACTAGATTCCACCTCCCAACACCACCACATTGGGGGTGAAATTTCAACATGAATTTTGATGAGAACAAACAAACCATACCCAAAGTACAGCATGTTGCTATAAATATTTGCATATAAGCTTTTTTATGTCCATATGTTTTAATTTCTCTTGACAACATACTTAGAAGTGTTATTGTTGGGTCATATAGTGTGTTTAACTTTCTAAGAAACTATAAAAAATTAGAAACTTTTCCAAAATGGATATACCAATTTGCATCCCCATCAGCAATGTAAGAGGGTTCCAGTTGAACCACATCCTTGCCAACATTTGGGATTGTCAGTTTAAAAATTTTTATTTTTCTAGCAGATAATTGTATCTCATTCTAGTTTTTATTTGCATTTTCCTAAAAACTGATGATGTTGACTATCTTTTTATGTGATTATTTATCATCTAATTTGCTAATATTTTATTGCAAAATTTTATATCTGTGTTTATCAAAGATATTGGTGTATAGTTTCCTTTTCTTATGATTTCTTTTCCAGCTTTTGGTATAAGGTTTATTCCTTGTAAAATGAGTTGGGGTAAATTCTATCCTTTGTTTTCTGAAAGAGTTTGTTTAGTGTTTGAATTGCTTCTTTATTATTTTATAGAATTTTCCAATGAAACCATCTGGCCTTGGAGTTTTTTTTTCTTATAAAATTTGTATAAATTTAAGGGATACAAGTGCAGTTTTGTTCCACAGACACATTGTGTAGTTGTGAAGTTTGGGCTTTTAGTGTACCCATTACCTGAATAGTGTATGTTGTACTCATTAAGTAATTTCTTATCTACCACCCTCTTCCCACCCTGCTGCCCTTCTGAACCTCCAATATTGATCATTCCACAGTCTATATCCATGTGTACAGATTATTTAGCTTTTACTTATAACTGAGAACATTTGGTATTTGACTTTATTTCTGAGTTGTTTCACTGAAGATAGTAGTGGACTCCAGTTCCATCCATGTTGCTGCAAAGGACATGGTTTCATTCTTTTCTATGGCTGAATAGTATTCCATTGTGTATATATACCACATTTTCTTTATTCAGTCTTCTGTCAATGAACATTTAGATTGATTCCATATCTTTGCTATTGTGAATAATGCTGCAATAAATATATTAGTGGACTTTCTTATAAAGAAATTTTGAAAATGAATTTAATTTGTTTAATTAAATTCTGATAGGATATATTCTGAGTATATCTGAGTCTGATAAGATATATTCATAACGGAATATTCAGATTTTCAATTTTTTCCTGTGTCAGTTATTGTAAGTTGTATGTTTTAAGGAGTTTGTCCAATTAAGATACATCAAATTTTATTGGCATAAAGTTGTTAATTACAGTCCCTTATTATCATTTTCATGTCTGTAGGAGCTATAATTACATGTCATCTTTCATTCTTGACATTGGGAATTTGTGTTCTCATTCATTCATCCTCAATCAGTCTTGCTGGACGTTTATCAACTTTATTAATGTTTTCAAAAAATAGGTTTTGTTTTGTTAAAATTTTCTGTTGCTGTTCATTTCATTAAATTTTGCTCTTATATTTATTTCCTTCTATTTCCTTTTGTATTGATATACTGTTATCTTTCTAGCATCATAAGGTAAAAATACAAAATTATTGATTTTTTGCCCATATTTCCTTTTCTTATATAGGCATTTAAATGGATAAATTCCCTTCTAAGTGCTGCGTTAGCTGCATCCCACAAATTTTGATATGCTGTATTTCCTTTATCATTCATTTTGAAATATTTTCTAATTCCCCTGTAATTTCTTCTTTGATCCATGTGTTATGTCTTATTGCTATTGATTTATAATTTAAATTCATTATGGTTGGAGAATATATTCTGGATGATTTTAATCTTTTAAAATTTATTGAGATTTATTTTGGTGCTTAGAATACGGTGATTTTGGTGAATGCTCCATGTGCACTTGAAAATAATGTATTTCTGCAGTGGTTTCATCTGGTCTATAAATATCATTTAGGTCAAGGTGATTGATAGTGTTTGGATATTCCATATAATTACTTGTTCTATCAATTACTGTCTGCTTGTTCTATCAATTACTGAGAGAGGAAGGATAGGATCTCCAAGTATAATTGTGACTTCGTCTAATTCTTCCTTTAATTCTGTCAGCTTTTGCTTAATATATTTTGAGCTTCTGTTTTTATGTTAGTACACATTTATAATTGCCATGTCCTCTTGGTAAAATGATGCTTTTTTCATGATAAAATGTCTGTCCTTATCTCTGATCTTACTCCTTGTTAAATCATTTTTGTTTAATACTAATTTAGCCACATTAGTTTTTATGTTTACAGTTTGCTGGAAACTGTATTTTTTGTCCTTTTGTTTTCAACATAATATTATATTTCAAGTGTGTGTCTTGTAGACAACCAATAGTTAGGTCTCGCTTTTGTATACAGTCTGAAGGTTTCTGCCTCTTACTAGAAGGCTTAGCCTATTTATATTTAATGTAATTATTGATAAGGTTGGGTTTAGGTCTGTTATCTTGCTATTTGTTTGCCGTTTGTCTATCTTTCTTCATTCACTTATTTGTCCTTTCCTACTTTCTGTTGGGCTAATCAAATATTTTTAAATATTTCATTTAGTTCCTCTATTGCCTTTTAAGTCTTTTCTCCAGGGATTAAAATATGCATTATTTATTAATGGCATTCTACTTAGAATTGATATTGTACCACTTCATATAAAATACCTAGAAAAGTATTCCATTACCTCTATGTCTTTTGTGCTACTCTTGTCATATAGCTTCCTTTAGGCCCATAGTAGAAACATGGTAAATATTCCCTAAATGCATGGATGACGGGTCAAGTAAAGGGAAGTGCCACATTAGAACTCTGATCACAGTTAATCCTGCTGTGTTCCCCAAGTCAAAGGTTAGTGGGATTTCTATGGCTTTGTTGAGATCATCATTTTCGATTAAATGCTTACTGAACGTCTAGGAGCTGTAGTTTCGGCAGAGTAGAAAGAATGGTGAACTGAAGAGTCAGGATTCGGTTGCAAGTCAGAGAAATGCAAGTCAAACTGGGTTAAGCTAAAAATAAAGGAAATGGGCAGGTTTTATAAATGAGAAGTTTAGAGATACTGTATCCAGGGACCAGAACAATGTTAGTAAGCCTCTCTACATCTTTCTCTTCTCGCCCACCTCTATTTGTTACTGCTTGTCTTTGTGGATTGACTTCATTTTCTCTGTTGGAGGTAGAATCTCCCCACATGGCGGGAAAGACAATTTTCTAGACGCTCCAGGCCTGTATTATTTCAGCTCAGCAAAATAACAAGATTCTGATTGGCTCAGCTTGGGTCACGTGATCTTCCCTGAGCTAATCATCATATACCAAGCAATGTACTATATTTGACAAAAACTGAGTCATGGGCTCTGGCGATTGGTTACGGAATAACTGACATCCTCAACAGGGTCTCATGGAATGAAGGAGGAGTTTTTCAAAGAAGTCTGAAGAAAGTAAATGCACGGTATCCTGGGAAGAGAACAACTGGCTGCTCCAGGCTACTCTAATCTCTTTGAAAGTCCTGGCTCCACGATCTTCTATATGATTTTAGCCAAATAACTTCCCTTCTCTAGCTGCATTTTCTCATCTGCATGTCCATCTCTGAGATTTCTTCTATCTCTAACACTGGAAGCAATATAAATGTCCCTCAACAATGGGATGGGTAAATTAAGAAATATTTATATAATGCATATATGACACAGTAATGAAATTGAATTAACTCAAGTTACATAATTTAACTTGGGTAAATCTAAAAAAAGTTGACCAAAACCACAACTTGAAAA
Organism: Pongo abelii; assembly: GCF_028885655.2. Taxonomy (NCBI): domain Eukaryota; kingdom Metazoa; phylum Chordata; class Mammalia; order Primates; family Hominidae; genus Pongo; species Pongo abelii. Next base: position 151,841,370 of record NC_071989.2, read on the forward strand.
GGGCTATGTACAGTATTTTACCACTTAAATAAAATTTTAGAACACAAAGTAAAAATATAAAGGCATGACTGACACAAAATTTGGGATTGTCACCACTGCTATAAAGGGAGGGAGGGGAATGGGATATGGAAAGGGTACACAGAGGGCTTCAACTCTATCTGTAATATTTTGCTTCTTAAAAGTATGAAAAAGTAAAGCTTTATGTTATGATGTGCTAAAGTTGAGTGTCAGAAGCATAGGTACTTGATGCTTTATATGCTAAATTTTTCTGCATGTTTAAAATATTTCAAAATAACAATAGCTATCATTATAGTACTATTTAGCATGTTAGGTACCATTAAGCACTCATCTAATAACTTTACATGAGTTTCTTCATTTATTTTCTATTAATTATCTAGTGGAGGGCTCAGCTCCTTGTATGTGGGCCTCTTCATAGGGTTGAGTGTCCTCAAACATGGCAGCCTACTGAATGAGTGACCCAAGAGAAAGACGGAGGAGGAAGTCACACTCTGTTGCTTCTGTTACATTCTAGTCATCCACGAGTCAGTGAGTACAGCCCACATGCAAGGAGAGGAGAATGAAGGGTCCATCTTTGAAGGAAAGAATATAAAATAATATATGGACATATTTTTTCAGTCATCACACTGTGCATTGTATTTTACTTTATTTAACTCTTTAAGACTTTATCTTTTTAGAGAAGTGTTAAGTTCACAGCAAAATTGAGGGGAAGTTACAGAAATTTCCCATATACCTCCTATCCCGCACATGCATAGCCCCCCCACTTGGCCTCATTATTGACATCTCCCACAAGAGTGGTACATTTGTTACAATTGAAAAAACTACATTAACACATCATTGTCACCCAAAGTCCATAGTTTACATTAGGGTTCACTCTTGGTGCTATACATTTTTATGGGCTTGGGAAAATGTATAATGATATGTATCCACCAGTATATTTTCAGAAAGAGTAGTTTCACTGTCCTAAAAATCCTCCATGCTTCACCTAGTCACCCCTTCACACCCCAACCCCTGCCAACCACTAATCTTTTTACTGTCTCCATAGATTTGTGTTTTCCAGAATTTCATATCATTAGAATAATATACAGCCCTTTCAGATGGGTTTCTATCACTTAATAGGATATATCCTATTAAGTGTATGTATCTTAGTAAGATACATATTTTTCCCATAATTTGCATTTTCAGGTTGCATTATCTGCAATTTATAGAAGACACAGGCAACTTGCTCAAGTTGAGAGCCAGGAGGTGGCAATTCAACCCCTGGCAATCTGGCACTGGGGTTGGTGCTCTTAACCACTGTTACACTGCCTCTGTAATAAATAATACATTGAACACATACCCAGATAACTATGTAGTGAGGTGCTAGATACCATGAAGCATACAAAAAGTATGCAGAGCTACAGGATTTAAGATGAAGATGGCCTTACTTCTTAGTGAAGTGATGAGGCAGGGTTTAAAGGAAGAGAAACCATTTATTCAAGGCTCTGAATAAGAGGTGGAGACTGGCAGGGAACCTTGGTGAGGATCAGGAGAGGCAATTTCCAAGTAGAGGGAACAGCATAAACAAACAGCCTGGGAAACTCTGAGTCACTGCACAGGCCATTAGTGGGGACTGACTCTAGGCTATGGGATGTAGTGTAGTAATAGAGGCCAAGAATGCCAGCCCAAGGGTGAAGGAAGCCCAGGAAGATTTCGAGGAAGAGACAAACACCTCAGAGCTGGGCTTTAGGAAGAGCCAGGGGAAAAGTGGTAGATTAGAGGGAGGAGCCCAAAAGTGGGGAAGCAGCCATGAAATTGTCCGGCACAAGAGGGAATGAAGGTGGTGGCTGAGAGGCGGACAGGTGGAGATGGACCGGCCGTGTAGGAGCACAAAGCTAAGTGCTTTTATATTCGCTATCTTGCATATTCCTCCCATTTGGTTGATAAAGAAACTGAGTCCCTACTGTCTACTCTCTGGGGCCTGGTTCCTGTTGGTGAATCCTCCTGCTCTGGAACGAAAACAAATCCATGACATTCACCTTCTGTTGATTCTTCCCAACTTGAAGTTTTTGAGAACTTCCCAGCAATGACCTAAAAAAAAAAATCTTCCTTGCTGCTAAAAATAGACCAGTGAAATTACTCATTATTAGATAGTTCTTGCCTTTAAAATAAAAATCTACAGATAGATTCCTGGGATGGCAGAGTAGGGAAGAAAATAGCCTCATTTCTTTTAAAAATAAATGGGACTGTTAGAGGTGGCTAATGCATTCAAGTTTCCCAGGGAGAGCTAACCCCAGGTAAAACAGTGGAGTCAGGAAGTTTGCTTTGGTGGTGCTGTGCCTCTCTGCCCAGGGACCTGTAGGGAGAGAGGTGGTGCTTCCTATTGGTTTCCCAGGCAGTGACAATCACTATCCACTTTTAGTGAGGACTGGCTGGAGGCCAATCAAACCCTGTGTGTGGATGAGTGGAACGGGGTCCTCGCCTCAGGCTGCTGTCAGCCTAGTAAGAAGCTAAAACCTTCACCACGTGTCTTGACAAAATTAAGGTTCTGTCCATTTGCCTGTCATCACATCACAGGAAACTTTTATGGGTAGAGTTTTGTGAAATCAGCAGGGTATGTTTTGGATAATCTGACATAAAAAGCAGGCTCTGTGGAGTACACAAAAATGACCTTCGGAGGACCTAGAGGGCACTTCGAATAGATGGGCAGTTGCCCTCCAGTGCAGCTGAATAGAACTAGTCCATGGTACCACCAGCTTGGCATGGCATACTATGAAGAATAGCTGATGTTTTTTGAGTGTTTACTGTTACATGTATTAAGAAGACCTGGGCAGACAACAAAAACAGTGGTTTTATACATAATTCTCAAGAGGAAAGTGACTGAGGGCAGATGCTTCTGATTCTTGACACTTGGTAGCAATGATACAGCTGCCTCTCAGCAGAGCAAATATATGGAGTATTCCAGGGTGAGTAGCAGCAGAAATTTATTTATTTTACTATGTTTAGTAATTCTCCTGAGCAATGCCAAGGAGGCCTGTTACTTCTGCTACCACCATTTAATAATAGCTACCACTTGCCATGTGCTTGCTACAGGGTAGCAATGATCTAAGTGCTTTTATGTTGGATTATCTCATTTATTTGCATAACAACCTATTAGGTAGGTTACAATGATGTCCATGTTATAGAGAAGAAAACTGAGGCTGCGTACTAAACCACTAACTTGTGCTAGACTGCCATAGCAAAGATAAAATCTCCTCAAACTCAAAGCAGACACATGGGTTGAGAAAAGATTGCCTGAACTCCAGGCCTCAAGTGATCCTCCTGCCTTGGCCTCCCAAAGTCCTGGGATTATAGGTGTGAGCCACAGCACCTGGCCAGACAAAAGATTTCTGTGTGATTTATGCATCTGTAATAGTTTTAGTAAGGTATAAAAATTCACATACACATTCAATTAATGAATCAACTTTACTGAAAATACTAAAATGATATCAAATTAGCATTGTCCTCAGAAAGTCTGGGTTGGAGGGCTACTGGTTTGAGGCACAAAGTGGGAAATCCCCCGTTAGCAGTGGATCAGGTTTTGTTTCTCGAGTCCTCCAGGTCCTACCTCTGCCCCATCTAAGCGTTTCTGTCTAGACTTCTGTGGTTTCCATAATTCCAGCCTCCTTCCATTGCTAGTCCTAAAATTCGATCTACTCCCACCCCACCTTCCGCTGTGAATCCTTTAATGGCTCATCATCTTCAGAATCAAATCCAAACTCCTTAACAGAGCTTCTGGGACTCTTCATAGTCTCGGTCACAGCCTACATAATCGGCGATCATTCAATCTCATACCAAGAGTAATTTTAAATATTTAAAAATAATTTAATAGCAAATTAAAAACATTTTTAAATAAAAATAGCTTCATTTAAATAAAATAATACTTAAAACTTTGTATATTTGTGATGTGCACCATAGTTGAGAAAGTATGGTAATGCCAAACCTTATCCTCAGCTTTGCTTTCTAAGGTTTCAGTTACCCAACCACGGTCCAAAAATAAATGAATATAGTACAATAAGATATGTTGAGAGAGAGAGAAAGAGAGAGAGACTACAGTATAACTTTTTATTACAGTATGTATGTATGTATTTATTTAGTACAGACAGTGGCTTGCTATGTTGCCCAGGCTGGTATCGAACTCTTGGGCTCAGGTGATCCTCCTGACTTGACTTCCCAAAGTGCTGGGATTACAGATGGCCACCAAAATTTTTGTTTTATTATTAGTTATTGCTGTTAATCTCTTACCATACCTAAGTTATAAAGTAAACTTTATCATAGGTATGGATGTTTAGGAAAATACATAGTACATATATGGTTCGCTACTATCTGTGGTTTCAGGCATCCACAGAGGCCTTGGAACCTATTTTCCATGGACAAGGGAAGACTATGGTACATTCACATACATTACATCATTTGATATGCATAACAGCCATATGTGGCAGGCAAGCAGGTGTGATCATTCCTACATATTTTAAAATAAACTTTTAATTTAAAAATAGATTTAGATTCATAGAAAAGTTTAAAGACAGTACAGATTTCCCAATATGCCATATCTGGTTTGCCCTATTATCAACATTTTGCATTAGTATGGTACATTTTGACACATTGATTAACCAATATTGATACATTCATTAGTATTAGCTGAAGTCCATACTTTATTATTCAGATTTCCTTAGTTTTAGCCTAATGTTCATTTTCTGTTTCAGTATCCCATCCAGGAAAATGCATTATATTTAGTAATGTCTTCTTGGGCTTCTCTTGGTTATGACAGTTTTTCAGACTTTCCTTATTTTTTAAATAACTTTTATGGTTTTCAGGGGTACTGACCAGGTCTTTTGTAGAATGTTTCTTAGTTGGGATTTTTCTGATGATTTTCTCCTGATTATACTGGAGTTATGCATTTTTGGGAGGAAGACCACAGAGAAGAAGTTCCTTTCTCATCACCTCATACCAATGGTATGTACTGTCTGGATGGCTTATTACTGTTGATGTTCAAGTGGATGGCCTGGCTGAGGCTCTGTGTCAGGTTTCTCCACGACCAACATACTCCTTCCTTTCTATACCATCCTCTCTAGAAGGAAGTCACTATGCACAGCTCACACTATAGCAGTGGAAGTTATGCTCTACCTCCGTGACAGCATCTACATAAATTATTCCAAATTCTTCTGCATGGGAGATTTGTCTCTTTTTCACCTTTGTTTATCCATTCCTTCATTTATAGAAGTATGGACTTATGCATATGTGCTTTATACTTTGGATTATAATTCAATACTATTTTATTTTGTTGCTCAAATTGTGTCAGCCTTGACCATTGGGCGCTCTTTCAGATGTCTTCTGTGCTCCTTTGACAGGCTCATTTTGTATATTCCCTGTTCCATTTCTAGGATCAGTCATTTCTCCAGGCAACCCCGGTTCCCTTTATTGGAGAATAACACCAGGCACTGGGTATCATTGTTGTTACTGGGATGTGATTGCTCCTAGGTCCTCTCACCTGAAAAAGCTGATCATTTCTAATTTATGTATGAGAATGGTGAGGTTCCAGGAGATTTTTACCATTTCTTGAAGACACCTAAAACTTCCAAAAGTCTCACTGCCTTTGAACATGCCTTCCTCTCTTTTCTGGGTAGTGAAGCAGCTTCTGTGGTCCCTCCTGTGAGTTTCCTTTTTGGGAAGGTACCTCCTCTCCCATCAGAATGAAGGTTTTTCCCCTATGCTCCCACTGTACTTTGTTAATACAGGTTGAATATCCCCCATCTGAAATGTTGGAGGCCAGAATGTTTTGGATTTCAATTTTTTTTCTGGACTTTGGAATATTTGCATATACATAATGAGATGTCTTGGGGATGAAACTCAACTCTAAACACAAAATTCATTTGTGCTTCACATATACCTTATACACATAGCCTGAAGGAAACTGTATACAATATTTTAAATAATTTTGTGCATGAAGCATAGTTTGTGTACATTGCACCATCGGAAAGCAAAGGTGTCCCTATCTTGGCCACCCATGTGGACAATCTGCAGTTGTTTGGCTTCACCATCCTTCCTGACTGAATTTATATGATACCAATAAGTATTCATTTTCTCACACTCATTCACACATAAGTACTTAACATTAAAAAATATGATATACTGGCCGAGCCAGGTGGCTCACGCCTGTAATGCCAGCACTGTGGGAGGCTGAGGTGGGCGGATCACTTGAGGTCAGGAGTTTGAGAGCAGCCTGGCCAACTTGCCAACCTGGTGAAACCACATCTCTACTAAAAGTACAAAAAATTAGCTGGGCATGATGGTGCATGCCTGTAGTCTCAGCTACTCAGGAGGCTGAGGAATAAGAATTGCTTGAACCTGGAAGACGGAGGTTGTAGTGAGCTGAGATTGCACCTCTGCACTCCAGCCCAGGCAGCACAGTGAGACTCCCATTTCAAAACAAAAACAAAAACAAAAACAAAAACATTTACCATTCATACAGTGAAGGAAAAATATGTTCAGAATAACTAAGCAGCACAGTGTCATCAGCAGAATGCCTGTATCAGCTGTTAAGCAACAGCAACAGTAAACGATGCCAGGCTTTCAGTCTCTACTTATGATGCTGTGTTTTGATTAAAAGGTTACTATACACTGTATTTTATATAAGGTGAGCAGAAACACCAGAAGTAGTTAAGGGACCAGGAAGGGGCTGTCTAGGGAAGAGGAAGCATTCTGCTGGATGGCTTTTTAAAATGTTTCCTCCACAATCAATCTTCATTAAAAATGGTTTTTGTCTTAGAAGTGCCTCTGATTTTATAAACTGATGTAATTTCTTTTTCTGTTATGAATGAATGAAGACATATGGAAGCACAGGGGAGCTAAGTGGGTCTTTTCCCCCTGGGGACAGTAAATAAACTGTGTGCTATGGACCTGTGTTGTGACTTCGACAGGTCACATGAGGTCAGGAGTGGAATTTTCCGTTTGTGGCATCATGTCTACACCCAAAAAGTTTTAGAGTTTAGAGTATTTAGAATTTTGGATTTTCAGGATCAGGATGCTCTACCTGTATTACCAGGAAACATTCATCACAACGTGACGTGTTAGAGTTAGTTAACATATATATGCCTGCTCTTATGACTTGCTCCTCTAGCACAGCTAGTAGGTGCTCAGCAAATGTTTGCTGAGTTGCTTTCACATGTACAGGCAATGTTTGAGCTGGAAGGTATAGAATGAACTGAGATATGAAGGGCATGCCTTGCAGGATGCCTGGTATCTTTCTACCTCCACCCTCTCCTCTTCCCATTTACAGTTCTTCCTGTGGGTTAAGATTTTATGGCATCGAGCATAGAAGACAGGGTCCACGAGAATCATCTAGGCAAGTGTTCCTGAACATTACAGCACACCAGAATCACCTGGGAATTTGTTAGTACACAGAGTCCTCCTCCCAACTTCTACTTCAGAAATTGATTTCAGGATGTCTGGGATGGGGCTGGAGATCTGAATTTAATAATTTTGCCTGGGCCCTGGAAGAAAGGCAGTAAAGCCAAAATAGACAGTCTGAAATCTGATATTTGGGAATTTCTGAAATACAACTCCAATCTAATCTGTAATAATTGAACTATTAAAAAACTCTACTAGAACCTATATCTCCTCCCATTGTGGACCTACAGGGGTAACTAAAGCATATAAACTTAAGTGTGAAAAGAGATATTGCCTCGAAGGAGTCTCTTGGGGACTTTTCAGCATTATAACCTTAAAGCCATCTTTACAAGGTCAAACTGGGCCAAACCAAGAGTAAAAGTGACAGTTCAGAGTTTGATAACTGAGCAGCCCATCCCTCTTAATGCTCAAGATTTATTAGAGCACTCTCACCTTGTGCTGTGGGTCTGATAAATATATTGCTAAGAACAAAAGACTCAGTTAGCAGGATATGATATGTCAGTCATCACAGCTTTTCCAAATGTGCTTAGTAATGCAGCCTTGTTCATTGTCTACAAGCAAAGACTATTCTACAGTAAACCCATTTTCCAGTAGCCATCTTCTTTACAAGTACATTTATGAAAGACTTTCTTTTTTTCTCCCTCTTTCCTCCTCCTCCCTACTCATCCTCCTCTTTCCTTGTTTTCCTACACTACCAAACATTTGTCTGAACTAAGTGCATTGGTTGAATAGAGTAAAACCTAAATTTTAGAATATATTAAAAATAATTATAGTTTATGGATTTCAGCTATGTTTAGTGACATAAATAAATCTGAAAATATACTGACAAAAATATTGATAAGATGAAATTTTTCAAAGTTAAAGATGAGAGAAGAACAAACTTGTAATTCGTTTGAATGCGCAGTTTCTGGTTGTTTCACAAAAATTAAGGTTGCTGATACCTTAGATTTTTTGTGTTATAAAAGTATACCCCTTGCTATTGTTTGAACGTCCTGTCCAAAAGTTATGTTGAAATTTAATTGCCATTGTGATGGTATTAAGAGATGGAATCTGTAAAAAGTGATTAGGTCATGAATTTGGTTTAGCTGTGTCCCTACCCAAATCTCATCTTGAATTGTAACTCCTACAATTCCCACATGTCATGAGAGGAACCCGGTGGGAGGTGATTGAATTGTGGGGGCAGGTCTTTCCTGTGCTGTTCTCGTGATAGTGAATGAGTCTCATGAGATCTGATGGTTTTAAAAATGGGAGTTTCCCTGCACAAGTTTTCTCTTTGCCTGCTACCATCTGTATGAGACGTGACTTGATCCTCCTTGCCTTCCTCCAGGATTGTGAGGCGTCCCCAGCCATGTGGAACTGTAAGTCCATTAAACCTTTTTTTCTTCCCAGTCTTGGGTATGTCTTTATTGGCAGCATGAAAACGGACTAATACAAGTCATGAGGGGCTTGGCCCTTATAAGTGGGTTAATGCCATTATTATGGAGGTGGGTTAGTTATCATTGAAGTTCAGCTCTCTTTTTTTTCTCTCTGTCTTGGGCACTCATGTGTCCTTCTGACACTCACCAAATGTGGTACCATGCTCTAGAACTTTTCAGCCTCTAGAACCAAGGGCCAAATAAACTCTCTTTTTTTTTTTTTTTTTTTTTGGAGATAGAGTCTCACTCTGTCACCCAGGCTGGAGTGCAATGGCATGGTCTTGGCTCACTGCAACCTCCGCCTCCCAGGTTCAAGCGATTCTCCCACTTCAGCCTCCTGAGTAGCTGGGACTACAGGCCTGTGCCACCACACCCGGGTAATTTTTGTATTTTTAGTAGAGACGAGATTTCACTATTTTGGCCAGGCTGGTCTTGAACTCCTGACCTGGTGATCCGTCTGCCTCAGCCTCCTGAAGTGCTGGGATTACAGGCACAAGCCGCCGCACCTGGCCAACTTCTATTTTTTTTTTTTTAATAAATTTCCTGGTCTGTGGTATTCTGTTATAGCAGCAGAAAATGGGTTAAGACACTTCTTTTCTCATAACCTTATTATTTTGCTTAACAGGATGATTTTTTTCATAGTCAGGAAAGGTAAACATTTTAGTTATGCACCATGTAACCACATGACATACTAATTTTTGTGATAATGATGATGATGAAAATCATAAGAAGTCAGTGTTTCTGAATGCTTTCCATATGCCAGTCACTTTATATGCATTGTCTTATCCAACCCTTGTATCAACCTTATGAGGTTGGTAGATATTATTATTCCCACTCTTAAAGAGGTTAAAATAACTGGTCTAAAGTCTAACTGTTAATAAGTGGAAGACTTCACTTGACTGTAAAGTACAACAGACCATGCTTTTGATGATTACACAATAGCATCTCTCTCCAATGACTCATATAGGTGCTTGATACTTATAGGTGCTAGATGATGATAATAGAAAAATATTTGTTTTCTGGGAGGCAGGGTAAACATCTTATATACAAAATGTTTAACATTTTCTACATTTTTTAATGCTACATTAGTGAATTTAAAAATCTTGAATTTTGTAGACTTGCACTTAACTAAAATGTGTTTATCCTCCTACTTTTCTAAATCAAGCTACCATTAGAGTAACATTTGCAAAGGTGTAGTTAATTTTGACCAAAAATGACTGCTCCCTGAAAACCCACTATTTTTAACCAGTCATAACTCTTGCACTAAGTCACCTTAAGGCTGTAGCTTTCCATTCTGTGAAAATCTTTTTTTTTTCTCCCAAGTTCTGGTTTCAATACGCTTTTGAAGGGTTCAAATAACTCAGAACCCCAGAAACTTGGCAGGACCTTTTCTGGGACTCTGTTGATTCAATGGAAAGGAAGACAGGAAGCCAGTCACACACAAAGCACCTATGCACTGCTGTCTCTCTATCCACACCAGCATCTTCTTTCTTATCTAATACACTCTTTGAGGAATCCACCAAGGTGGTCACTTTGCAGAAACATGTTTTTCCGTGTTTGGTTTTAGATATTTCTGCCATGAAAACTATTTCCATTATTCATTTGGCTTCCTCTTGACACAAAGCATGTTTCTCTTCATTTTACATTGAAGAATGGGGTAGGGAGAAAGCTATAGTCTAACATCATTGCATCAAACTTCTTTTATAGAAAAGAGAACATGTTTACCAATAACGAACTTTTCTCAATGCTACCTGATTATAGGAATATTTTTTTTTAATTTTTTTTTTTTAAGATGGAGTCTCACTGTGTCACCCCAGCTGGAGTGCTGTGGTACGATCTCAGCTCACTGCAACTCTGCCTCTTGGGTTCAAGCGATTCTCCTGCCTCAGCCTCCCAAGTAGCTGGGATTACGGGTGCCCACCACTATGCCTGGCTAATTTGTATTTTTAGTAGAGATGGGGTTTCATCACATTGGCCAGGCTGGTCTAGAACTCCTGACCTCAAGTGATATGCCCGCCTTGGCCTCCCATACTCTGGGATTACAGTGATTATGGGAGTAATTTGATAACATGTCTTTTTCTATCTCACATGCAATTGTCATTCTTTTATCTCATTGGTTCACAAATATTTATAATGTACTTCCTTATGGTGGTAATCACTGGTGAATAAAATTGACAAGATCCTTGCCTTTAGGAAGTTTATAGTCTATCAGAGAAGCATGAAAACAGAAGAATAATTTTATTTAATTTTCTTTACTGACACATGTAATGATTTGCCCTATATAAAATAAATCCACGAATAATGGATTTCTGGGGGGCCTTTGTAAGGAGACAAAAGTCATGGCCTCCAACTCAGCCTAGTCTAGTTGATTTCTGTTTTTCCATGGTTACGGAAATAGATTTCTCACCTGCCAAACCTTTTTCAAAATACATTTTATTGATCACAGGAGGTCTGAGTAACACAATTTAGATGGATGAATCTACACTTATCCTGACTCTTAGACCAAGAAATCAAAGGGTGTATCCTATGGACTGATTGATAATGCATCCAAGATAGCCTATCTATCATCAAATGTCACTGGATTGCCTCTTTATCATGCCTTTTGAACATTTGCTAATAAAACAGAACTAAGCATAAATTTAACACGGAGAAATACATAATCTCTACGTCTTTTGGAGTTAAACCAGTCCCATGCAGAGGCTTCAAAGTTCAAAAGAGAAGACAGTTTATTTTAGTGTTGAAAAATGATAAATTTTAGTGTGATTATTAAATAATTAGTGTTTTATACTGAAATAATAGAAACTAAATATTCATTCACTCATTTGCTCATGCATTCATTCTTCCCACAAGCACTTATTACCTGCCTATGATGTATCAGGAAATATACAGACACTGCCGGCAGAGACATAAATAATATTTGGTTCATAGCTTCAGGCATCTTGCAAAGTGGGACAAAGAGGCAAACACAGAAACACAGAATGAGATCAGGCATTATATGCATGGGGCCAGAAGCCCATACAGGGGCTTGCTGTTTAGTCAAGGCTTCAGAAAGAAAATCAGACTTTAAAGGAATTCGGAAAGATGTACAAATTTTTGCCAGTGAAGGGAGGGAATTAGGTGAAAATATTTCAGACTCGGAACAGCAGTGTGTTCTTGAGAAGCTGGATCAGCTTTGTGTGGCTGCAGCAGTATGCAAGGGAGATGAGTAGGGAGGGTAGACAGGTATAAGGGTCTCCTGAGGGTTTGCCAGGTATAAGAGTCTCCTGACAGTAGTAGTAAAAAATGGCCATACCGCATATGTTCAGATTAGAATTTTGTGATCTGCTGTCTAAAAGAGTTCTTTTAGAGAGGAGAAAATTTATAAAAGTAAATTCCTATTTTTTTTTTTTTGCTGTTTGCAGAAACATCAGACTGTTTTGGTTCTGTTTTGTTTTCACTTGTATGAACTGTCTCCTACATCATAATGCAATCTCATTGCTGTAGTTTTAAGTTCTTGATTGTAACCATTCCAAACAGGGCAGAAGTACTATACCAGGAAGGAAAACTTACACAGTCCAGGAACTTTGTAACTCAGATCAGAGAGAAAATTCACTATGGAACACCCAAATTGGCAGTTTTCCTAGTGCTGAAATCAGTGTGAATTTGTCAAACTTAAAAAAAAAAAGAGAAATTATGTAACTTGGCTTTGAGAAACACCTTTCTTCTTTTGGGGTATTGGGCCTCCCTTCTCTGCCTATTGTAAAGACCCATGACCATCTAGAGCCCAGCCCAGAATAGGCCTCATACCTCATGGCTGGCCCCTCACCCAGGGTAGAGTTTTCTGATTGATCATGGTCCTCTTACTCGATAAGTGGAATGATCCAGGCAGCTGTTACCAACCAGTAATAGGAGAAACCTCTGTGACTCTCGTCTCATTGTGAGCCACATATGTAATTTGAAAATTTCTAGTTAATACATTAAAAAACTATTAACAAGTGAAATTAATTTTAAGCATGTATTTTATTTAGCTAAATATATCCAAAATATCATTTCAACATGGAATCAATATAAAAATCATTGAGAAATTTTGGATTCATATTTTCATACTAAGTGTTTGAAATCTGGTGTGCATTTTTACACTTGTAGCACAACTTAATTTTCAGTAGCCACATTTCAAGTGCTTATGAGCTGTGGGGATACAGTAGCTATTATATTGGACAGCTTGGGGCTAGATTTGACCTCAGGCCTCACTGGGGTAGCCGAGGGAATGGGCTCAGAAATACTCTTCTTCCTTTGAGTGGCCAAGTCCATCCCATCCTTACGTGCACATTCCCCGGGGAGGAGGCCCAAGTCAGGGTGAGACTAGAGAAAATCCACTTTGAGGCTGGTTGCTACAGAGCATGTCCTTGGAACAGCAGGAATTGCCCTCTCCAAAGAGAGAATATCTTTACATTGGCAATTGACAGAGCCTGTAAATATTCTCACATATTTCCTATGGTTATAATAGAGGAAGATATGTGACCAAAGTGAAAAACATTCTTTTAATGTAGTTCTTGCTTTCTTTTAACAATACTTTAAAGTTGGATATCTTAAAAGGACTATGAACAAAATACTGGGATTTAGAGAAGATGTTCAGGAGAGATCAAAGACTCCAGAATGTTAGAGCTGGAGAAGACTTTGACATCAAATTTACATGTTTGGAAACTGAGACCCACAGAAATTAAGGATCATTATCAGCTACACATCTAGGTAGAGACAGTATCAAATCTAAAACTCAGTTTCCTAAATCCCATTTCTCATTCAGATGTGTTGGCCCTGTATTTGAGGCCAAATGACATTAAGGATGGAACATTATTTGAGGAATATACAACTAATTTTAAGGCTGCATCTACATATCACAGAGTGAAGACCTGGATATCATCTGCCTAATGTCATTTATGGGAACAAATAAATAAACAAACTTTTTTTGAGGGGAAGATAGAGGTGAGGATGGGCTTCCTTCCTCAAATGTGTTTGTTTTTATCCTGGTCAATTCACCAGGCAACCGTTAACTGTGCTCTACACTATGGAGATAAAAACAAAAAAACAAAAAAACAAAAAAACAAAAACAACGGGACAGAGAGCAAGGTGTAAGAAGGCAAAAGAAAGAATGAGGGCAATTATTCGGATAAATGAGGCCAAATAAAACTGTCATGTGAAGACTGGGGTTGGATTACAGCCAGATAGCCGGCCCTCCCCTCATCTCCGTTTAGCTGAACCTCACGACGTGGAGGGTTCCCTTTAACCTCAAAGGCCCAAGAATCTAAGCTCTGTTTGATGTTGCCTCGCAGAACTATGAGGAAAAAAGATTTCTGGTTCTGAGTGATTTTTAAAGAGAAAAAAATGTAAGCAGATATTTTAATTACTAGCCCTTGAGCCAATTTATTTTCAGCAGCAACAACAAAGTCATACAAACCAGTGACACGAGTCAAGTGATTACTCTTTAAATGTGGGAGATGAAGAGGAGAGAGAAAGAAAAGAAAAGAAAAGAAAAAAAAAAGAAAAGAAAAACAGCTCTGATTTCACATTATGGCTTCCAGCCAGACAGCAAAGATGAAATCTGTGAAATTCAAGGTCTTCAAGTATATTATTTCTTTGCTATTATTTCTGAAACAAGACCTGGGCAAAATCAGTTCAGGATTAAAAAGAATATTACTTTAATTTTCTACATAAGATTGTCACAAAGTCTTAGTCAGAAAAGGAGAAAAGACAGACAACTATCACTCAAAGAGAAAAAATGAATAAATTAAATGAGGCAATGTACATTTATATTACCAAAAGTCTGGTCATAGACAAAACATATCTTTTGGCACAAACTTATACAGTTTTGAAGAAAAGAAAAAAAAAACCCAGCAACACAAATGATGAGATAATGCCCCTGAAAATGAACTCCCCTAAGTGTTAGGAAATCAATCAAGGCTAGGTTCATCAAACAGAATTAATTTTATTTTTATGCAAATGTATCCTGAAAGCTCTTAGAGTTCATCCTAAAATATGTGATTTTCATAAAAATTTAATTCATATTCCTCCCTCCTCAAGTAACTAACATACAATTTTTGAAAATTGAGGAAGCTCTTGGAAAAGTCATCTGCCCAACGATGATGAAATACTGACGTTTTTGTCCTACTTTCAGAGTACATTTTCCACTAACCATAAATTCAATCTGTCTCTACTTCAATCTCTACCAGATGTTGAAAGAACAGCAAAAAAATCCAAAGGAGCTGGTGATAACATTTATATGAGTCTTCCCTGCCAATATCCAAGTGGTTCACAGTCTGGTAGGACAATTTCATTGCTATTAAGCTTTTGTCATTTTAAGGGACTTTAGCTTTTGTTCTTCAAGTTTTTGTCCCTAACTCTTGGTTAGTAGAAGCCCTTTGAGAGGTTTTTCAGGCTGGATTGCTTGGACATGGCAAGAATCAGTCAGAATATGGCTGTTTGTATGATATCGACATGTTTCTTTGACTCTCCCCTGACCAGGTGAATGCCAATGGGGAAGGAGATAAAGTTGGTATTTGGCATTCAATTCAGCATAATCGTTGAGTCCTTCCGTCTGGCCAGGACTTGCTGGACACTATGTCTGTGAGTGTCCACATGCCCTATGTGGTGAGCTTACCATGGGAGATCCAATATTTCTCATCAATTTTTTTTGACGCACACTGGCTGCCTTAGTTCATTTGTATTGCTATAAAAGAATACTTGAGGTTGGGTAATTTATAAAGAAAAGAGGTTTATTTGGCCCATAGTTCTGCAGGCTGTACAAGAAGCATGTTGTCAGCATCTGCTTCTGTTGAGGGCCTCAAGATGCTTCCACTCACGGCAGAAGGCAAAGGGGAGCCGACGTGTCACAGGGTGAAAGAGGAGGCAAGAGAAGGGGAGGGAGGTGCCAGCCTCTTTTCAACAATCAATTCTGGTGGGAACTAAAAGAGCAAGAGCTCATTCATTACCACAAGTGCAGCAACAAGCCATTCATGAAGAATCTGTGCCCATAACCCAAACACCTCCCACCAGACTCCAATTACAAAATGAGGGACCAAATTTCAACATGAGATTTGGAGAGGACAAACATCCAAACTATGTCACTGAGCTTACTCCATCTTAAGTATACAGAATATATGGGCTATCCAATTTGACTAAGTATATCTCCCCTTGGTTCAGACTTACTCTGAATTTCTACCACTCCAAATAAAAATTTACCTTCTCTGTGTCTCATTCCCTCCTGACATTGCTATCTTGTAACAAGGGCTAGTCTAGGCTGGGCGTGGTGGCTCACACTTGTAATCTCAGCACTTTGGGAGGCCGACACAGGCCGATCACTTGGGGTCAGGAGTTTGAGACCAGCCTGGCTAACATGGTGAAACCCCACCTCTACTAAAAAAATACAAAAACAAAAATTAGCAGGGCATGGTGTAGTCCTGGATACTCGGGAGATAGGCAGGAGAATCACTTGAACCTGGGAGTTGGAGGCTGCAGTGAGCCAAGAACTCGCCAGTGCACTCCAGCCTGGGCGAAAGAGTGAGACTCGGTCTCAAAAAAAAAAAAAGGACTCATCTGATCCATGACCTGCCAGAACTGAAAGGAATCTCACAGCTCATGTAATTTGATGGTCTCATTTTATACATGGGGAAAATGAGTCCTAAAATGTTCAGTTTAATAAACATTTAATAAGAGTCTACTCAGGTCCAGGGAGTGTGGCAGCACCTGCGGCTGTACCTTATATAATTAAGACACGATTCCTACCATGATTATTTTGCGGGAATGTAATTGGAAAAGGTAATTAGGATCCTTGAAGTGCAAAGATAGAAGTATGCTTAGGGTGTTATGGTGCTTATGGGAAGATCACAGCCCAGGAGAGGGTGGGGTGGGGACAAAAGAGAGGAATTCTTGGAGATGATCTTTAGGCCAAGTCATTAAAAAGATGAGATGGAAGATGAGAAGGTAAAAATTGAGTGAGGAAAGGAAAGGGACACTCCAGGCAAAGGCATGAGTAAAAGCCTGAAGAGTAGACTCAGCTTGGTGTGTGTGCATGAGTGTGCACTGCAGGGAGCTCAGTAGCTGAAGGTTGCTGGGATGAAAGTGTGAGACCAAGGGGTATGGGACTGAAAAGCAGGAAGAGCACCTTTCATGCCAATCAGGGACCTTAGATTTGATCCCGCAGGCAATGGCAGTGGGGTGCAGAAGCAGGTGGGTGCAATGAAGAATTCCAAGCTGAGACATGGTTAGATTTGCATTTTAACCAGATCACTATGGGAATGCTGTGGAAAATGGATTTGAGAATATACTAGAGGCAGGAGAAGTAGTGAGTCTAGAACCCTGGTCTTGTCCTTCTGAGCCAAGTGTCCCACCTACTATACCAAGTTGCTGGTATGGATCCAGCCAGAAGCAAATGCCTCAAGAAGACCCTAAGAATCCCTTGGCTTTGTGAGCATCTGCTGCTTCTGGCCCATGGGGATCCATTGCTTTGTCTGATGGTAACACCATTTCAATTTGCTTTTTGGGGAGCCATCCTGTCCCACAGTTAACCTGAGCTTTCAGGGTAGGCTAATCTCTCCCTCAGGCTCCAGGAATTGGTATCTGACTTTGGCCTAGCTAATTAATATATTCTATCCTCATAGGAAGGTGGCTGTTCAGTGATCGGAAGATTCCTGACAAATACATCGAGATACATTTTTGGATGTTTCCAATGCCACAGGCATTGTTTTAGATTAGACTCTACATGAAGATTCTAAGTATCACAGCAGGTATGTGGGCCAGGATATCTGGGGACGTATATCTAATGCATATATTAGATATATGTTTTCTACTTTGGCCAACCCTGAAAGCCAACCGTGACTTCAAGATCCAACTGACTATGGCAATATAAAAGTATTAGAAGATTCGCCTTGCAAAATGACCAGCTTCATTGACCAGACTGCGAAACATACATAGACGAGGCTTAGGGGACCCCAGTGGCTCAGTCTCCTTCTGTGGGTGGTAACCCATCTCTCTCTATTTTTTTTTTTTTGAGACGGAGTCTTGCCCTGTCGCCCAGGCTGGAGTGCAATGGCACCATCTCGGCTCACTGCAACCTTGGCCTCCCGGCTTCAAACGATTCTCCTGCCCCAGCCTCCCAAGTAGCTGAGATTAAAGGTTCCCGCTACCACGCCCAGCTAATTTTTGTATTTTTAGTTGAGACGGGGTTTCACCATGTTGGCCAGGCTAGTCTTGAACTCCTGACCTCGTGATCCGCCCGCCTTGGCCTGGTAAAGTGCCGGGATTACAGGTGTAAACCACCGCACCTGGCCCCATCTCTCTCTTTATATCTGAATCACAACACCTACTCTGAGGGAGCCACTCAGTAATTACTGATTGATTAAAAAGATGGCTAAATGAGCCCCTGCCTCTGTCCTCTGTGTTGTAGTTTGAGATCTAAGATGCAGAGCGGTTATCCAGGAGGAAATGGATCAGCAGGGGCTGAGCTTTCTTCCTCAGATTGCCCCAAGCAGAAGTAATGCTGAGCAAGGGTGTTTGGGAGCTTGAAGACGAGGAGGAGCAAGACCAGCCCCAGCCAGTATCTCCAGGAAGGAAGCTGCAGTTTTTTTCTTTTCCCACTCACTGACTATCACAGGTTTATGAGAGAAAAATTCTGGAAAACACAATAAGGCAGAAAGAAGAATGAAAATATTGCCAGAGTCCCAATATGCAGAGCTAACTACTATTAATTGTTGGTTTTTGTGTACTGACTTCCAGGCTTCTTTTCCCCGCAAATGTTTTCAGGTATACCTACAAGTGTGCACACATACAGAACCCAGGGCAGGGGATTCTGTCTCCCCTGCTTTGTCCCAGGCTTTCTCCAGGGCAGTGTATTGTGGGCATTTCCCTCACATGCATATCACTCCGAAGTAGGCTATGTTAACCTCCAAGCAGTTCCAAGATGTCCTTATCTGACTCCCACATTTCTAGGTACATGACAGCTGCCTAAGAGCAGTTTTCTCTTGGCAACCATTCTAGGGAACATCTGCCGGCTGCCTCTTTCTCCTCCTGCAGCCACCAAGTGATCCATTGACCTTGGAAAAAGTACACGGCCAGGATCATGGACAAACCCTAGGGATAGGAGGATGGAAAGTGCTCTCATAACTCTTAACATGTATACACTGTTAAGAGCAATACTATTTGTATTGTTGTTGATGACGCAAATATAAACCAGATCTCACCATCTACCCCTTGCTTAAAAATGCTTCTTGGCTACCTGTTGCTTTTAGATTTTTAGAATTGTTTTATTAATTCTATTTTTTTTAAGAGATAGGGTCTTGCTATGTTGCCCAGGCTGGTCTCAAACTCCTGGCCTCAAGCAATCCACCTATCTCTGCCTCCCAAAGTCCTGGAATTACAAGTGTGAGCCACCATGCCTGCCCTATTGCTTTTAGAATAACTGCTTGCATTCTTATCAAGGGGGGCCCTGGGTGGCATCTCCCCTACATGTAACAGTGTATACATGTTAAGAGTTAGGAAAGCACTTCCCCATCCTCCTAGCCCTAGGGTTTGTCCATGATCCTGGCCGTGTACGTTTTCTGAGGTCAGTGGATCACTTGGTGGCTGCAGGAGGAGAAAGAGGCCTGCCCCTCTCCCCATCTTCCCTGCCTACCCTTGTAACCTGGCCTTTCTTCTTTGTTCTTATAACACTGTTAGTTCCTATCAGGCCTTAGGGCCTCTCTTCTGCCTCTTCCTAACCCTCTTCCCAATCCTCTTTGACTATTTCTGTTCCTAATCATACTACTGCCCCTTTTCTATCAACACTTCTCAGGGAAGTCACCTTAGGGGCCAGATGAGGTCCTCTATTTTTTGTTCCTTGCCATTGTCCTTCACTGCACTCATCATTTCTGCAAATGCATATCAGTTTATATGACTGCTTGCTTGAATGTCTGTCTTTCCTGCTAGACTGCAAGCTCCATCAGGGCAGGGGTGGTGTCTGAGCTGTTCACTGAGTAATCCACAGTGCCTAGGTTGGTGCTTAGCACATAGTAAGGTTTCAATAAATAGTGAAAATAAAGAATGAAAATATTGCCAGAGTCCCAGTATGCAGAGCTAACTATCATTAATGATTTTTGTGTATTGACTCAATAAATAAAAATGAAGGAAGGAGTAATGTCATTATTGTAATTTGGGTGGTAAGTGGGGAGAGGAAGGGAGGTACACAGAGAAATCCACTTCATTGCTTGTCCTCTTTCTACTTGCCTTTCTTCTGCTACTGAATCTTCTGACTCCTCCAGTGTCACCATGGCCGTGTTCAGCAAAATCCCAGAAAAGATCCCAAACCTCTTTATCTTGCTTAACTCCTCTATTTATCTGCTAAAGAGAGGGAGTTTGAGAAAGAGGGGCCAGGGCCATAGCATTTCTAAAAGGCATAGAGGTGAATCCCTGCCCTCTCCATGAGTCTCCACCAGAGCAAGCAGAGATCTCATGCTCATAAAATTCACCCAGGTTGTGGAAGCAGAACTGATGAGGGCTCTGCTATGGGAACTCGATCAGCTCAGCCCCTTGGACCTGGTACAGCTCATCCTTATGTAACACACCAAGTCAGAAATTATAGGAGTAAAGTGGTTACTGTCTTTCCACTTTCTGCCTGGAGGCTCTGTTTTTCTACTCTTCCCTTTGGGGAAATGATGGCTGGTCCATGATAACAACACCTCTAAATAGTGCCTCCCCCGTGAGTTTCCCATCCAGGAGCTCACAGGATGGTGTGACAAATCTGCCTGCTCTAAGGAGTGTTTTTGTCCTTTGCTGCTGAATCTCAGCTTGAATTTGTATTTTTGAAGTGTATGCCCAACCCAGTTACTAGGAAAGATGGCATCTCCTATAACCACCAACTTCTCTCATGGCTTTATACGGTCGTTGGTAGGCCCAGAAACCACAGATGACCTTTCTGTGCTAGAGAGGAAAATCCAGGTTCTTTGCCAGGCATCCAAGGCCCTAGTGGCCCAGATTTCCTGTCCAGTATCCCCTTCCAGAAGGTTACCATGTAGGGAATATCGACTCCCACATACAATGTTCCCCAGCCACTACTCCATTGTTTGGGTTTTAGGTAGTGTTGTTTCCTGCCCAGCTGCCTTTCCTCCTTCTCTCCATGTCTGAGCACCATCCTCTACCCCATTCCTCTGGGATCAGCACAAGCTCTGACTTCTCCACCAAGTTTTTTCCAGATCCCTCATGCTAAAGCCAACAGCCCCTTCTGTGTCCTAATTCACTTGGCCTCTCGGCAGCATTCAACCCTGTTGTTGCCCTCTATTGTCCCCTTAGTCTCTGTGATACCCACCTGTCCTTATCTACCTTCTCTGTGGATACATCCTTTTCTACCCAGACATGAAATGTTGGCATTTCTACAAGCCTGGCTTTAGACTTCCTCCTCCTATTTCTTACCTATATGCAAATGGCTCCCAAATTTGTGTCTCCACCTTAGATATCTTATCTGAGTTCTAAACTGTTATATTCAGCTCTAAGACTCTCAATGGTATCTCACCCCCAATATGCCCAAGACAGTCATGATTTCTCCCTGTCCTTATCACTTCCCCCACCTTCTATCTAGCTCCTTCCAGTGTTTCTTCTCTCAGTAAAGGGCATTACCATCCATCCAAGCATGTGAGCCAGAACTCTGGAAGTCATCTTGGGACGTCTTTGTTACAGAGATACTTGTGGATGCTTACCGTGTTCCAGACACTGGCTTTCATTCATGCATGTCATATTGTCTTAGTTCTCTGTATACACATGACCTTTCTCTCCAATAAGATTGCAAGTCCTTGGAAAATAGAGAGTCTATCTCTTACACATCATGCCAGGCCCTAACTTTAGCAGAGTGTCATATTCCTAGCAGGCACTCAATACATGCTTATTGACTGCTTAAGTAGCCATACAGCAATCTATGATATCCAAACAAGATAGATATTTAGAAAGTAAAAGAGGACTGCTCTTCAATTCTTTAGTGCTGCCTAATATTAGATGCCTGATTCAGGTAAACGTAGAGGATTTTATGGTCTCTTTCTGCTTTTAAGTCTGTCACTCTGGGAGAATGCATGTGTTTTTAAATCAATGGAAAGCCTAATTCCAAGCTTTTACATTTTCAGGTGCACACACGGTAATGGAAAGTCTGGATTCAGAGCAGTAATTTTGTTCTTTGCATAGCTTTGGGATGGGAAGCAAATATTTCTTCACTGTTTTTTCAAGTGTGATGGTGCAATACATTAGGTCATCTGTGTTGAGTCCTTTCTGTCATAATATGAAGGGTTAGATAAGGTAAAAGGGTTATAAGGTAAATTATTTATGAAACTAACCACATGCAGAAGAAAGGATCAGATACATGGCATTTGGGCAAGCGATTATAGATAGGCATTTTAATATGGAAATCATCAGATGGATGGATGTGAGTTTTATACATAATTACGGGGGATTTAAAAAAAGTGTTGGTTAACTAAAATTTATGTATTTTATGAAATTTTGGAGAATAGAGGAGGACTTTTCCAGTCCAACCTCTTGTCTAGTGCTCTATTCCTTAAACAATAGGCCTGCCAGGTAATCAATGGGACTGTACTTACATACCCTTAGTGATGGGATGCTCTATATTTTAACATATCTGATAATGAGAAAGTTTGTGTCATGTTTGAGCTTAAGTCTTGCCATGTAGTTTTACCTGTTTATATTCACATTGCTCTCTAGAGTACCTGGAATAAGTTTGAGGACTTGTCCACATAAAGGCTGCAGAGGACAGCTCTCAGGTACCTTCAGAATTGTGTTTATTTATTTGTCAACAAATCTCTTTATGTGCCAGATATAATAAAAGAATTTTAAAGACATAATAACATCTCCATGGCCTTTGCCATGTATCTTCAATGCTTCTGTGGTATCTGGCACATACTAGGCATTCAGCAGATATTATTGAATGAGTGGCGAAGGCCATGATTCTTGACTAGAGATGCTCAGTCTCACTGGGGCAATCAGACATAGAAAGAGTTGAATGATAAGGAAAAGACAACAAATCCATTACAAAATGAGCAAATAATATCAATAGGAAATTAATGGAAGATGAAAACCATATAGCCAAAAACATCTGATATAATGCTTAATCTCATTAGTAATCATGGAAATGTAAATTAAAATGACACTGAGATACCATTTCACAGCTATGCAATTGGCAAAAATTGAAAAGTCTGACAATATGAAGTGTTGGTAAGAATGTGGAACAATTAGAACAATAGTACACTGGGATGGGTGGATAACTGATAAATCAGTTTGGAGAGCCATTTGGCAATATGTTGTAAAATTTAAAAGTACAGAACCTGTGACTCAGCAATTCCATCTCTGGGTATATGACTTAGAGAAATTATTCCACGTATGCAGAAAGAGGCATGTACAAGAAGTTCATTGAAGCATTGTTTTAGTAGCAAAGAACTGTAAAAATCTAAATGTCCATCAATGAAAGAATGGATAAACAAATTGTATTATGTTCATCAAAGCAATATTTATACAGCAATGATATTGAGTGAACTAAATCAAATGTGAATAATTCTCAAACATCAGAATTAAATTTAAAAAAGCAAGTTGAAGAGGGCCAAGTTACAGTATGATACCATTTGCACAAAATTTAAAACCACTTAAGCAATATTATGAAAATAACCATACAAAGTAAAAATATGTGTGGGAATGATAGATGTCAAACTCAGGATACTATGTAATTGCTTACTGGGCCAGGGTAAGGAAATGTAATTGAGCAGGAATATATAAGAGGCTCCAACTGGATTTGTGATGTTTTATTTTTTAGCCATGTATGGTTGTATGGGTACACATATGACAATTTTTTATAGTAATGAATCTTCTACAGCCAGGCTTGTATCTAAACGTTAGCTGATTCAATCAGGAGTGGGGGGACATCTGATAAATCTAGACCAATAATATTCTTTTTCATATATATGAAATAGTTCCTTTTTCCCAAAAGGGAAAGGCAATAATGCCAATTGTGGCAGACAATGCCCTTTAGCTGAAATATTGCAATTATTTTTCTTCTTCCTTGCCATCTTCTGCCCAATACTCACCTTTCTAGCCTCATCTGTAGTTGATGGTGTACTTGAGACACAGTTCTATGAATGAGATATAAGCAAAAGTCTTTTGGAATTTTTTCAGAGAAAGATTTTGTATTTCTGATAATATGAACAAATCAAGCTAGTAACAATCTTCCTCTTCTTTTTCCTGCTTTGAACATGGATGGGATATCTGGAGCTCTGACAGTTATCTTGCAACCATGAGGTCAAGAAAAGGTCAAGAGAATCACAGAGATGACAGCCTTAACATCACTGGACCACTCACTCTGTGCCAGAAACTACCTGCCTCTAGACACCTTGCTATGTAAACATGAATAAATACATTTTCGACTGTTTAAGACCGTGTGGATTAGAGTTTTTTAAAAAAGGCTTTTGAACTGATACAATGGCATGTTGTAAAGAGAGATTAAGTTCCACCACCTGTTCCAGTTTGCCAATATTCCTGTTAATGAGGCACCTCAGATCGAAGGGTCTACTCCAGGAGAATCAGATTTTTATCAAATGGAGGGAGGCTGTCATTTTTTCTCATCTTAATGTATACATGTATATTATTATGTCCCAAGACCAAGCTTGCTCTTTTGGTAGCCTTATAACACTGGTGAGTCATCTTAAACTTACTGCCAACTCAGGCCCCAGCATCCTTGACTAGCAGTTTAGTGTTTATAAGGCAGTGTTCCTTACAGTAAGTAGAAAGTATAATCCATGACTGGTATGCAGAGGCTCACACAGGCTAAAGTACTTTCCCCAAAGCCATACAAGTCACAGAATTCCTTTGACCGTTCTTTCCCCTGAGAACTTCTCTTCAGTCTGCCCCCGTGGGCTCCCATGCACCCGTGCTTGCATTCTTGGTCCTACCTGATTGGTTCAAGTGTGGATACCTGACTGAAGCTGTACTAGTCCTGTTGTCTCTCTGCAGTGCTTCCAAGATTGGAAAATCGTTCTGATTTTTAAAGAATTCATTGCAATGGATGTGGAATGAGACTCAAAGTCCCAACATTATTTCAGAAACCTGTTAATCTTGAAGAGCAGGTATATGTAGGTCATTAGAGATAAGAGTGAAAAATGCCTCCTGCTGAAATTGTTGTGTCTCCCTCATGCTGTGTTGCCACCTTACCTGGCTCATCCCGCTCAATACTACTGTGGATTAGGTGCTCTATGCCTTTAAGTTTCTGTCTCTCCACATTCAACCTAATATACTTCTTCCTAGGAAGAAGTGTGTGCTACCACATTATATTATGGAGTAAGAAAGTAAACATTTTTTTCCAAGTAATACATGCTCATGTCTATGTATCTGTCTCCTTACAGTAAAATCTACAAAAAGAAGGCAATGGAAATAAAACATTGTTAATTTCAATGTAAGGAAAGATTTAAGACACAAATTGACTGCAAGCTGTTAGGGACTGATTGTACTTTTGCTCCTGTGGATATTGGGAATTTTAAGGCAGTTTTCATGAATGAGAGAATTCAAGCATTAGAAAGATTTTAGGGAAGGGTCTCTGAAAAAAAAAGAATAGCATCTAAAGTTTGGCCTTCTCTATATTTGCATGGGGTTAGCCTTGAGCATTTTGGTTTATGCAATAACTTGGGTGGATCTTGTACTTTCATTCCTGAAGAGTGCAGTGAACTTTTTCTTCTGAGACAGCCTACAGTTGAGTGACATGTTTTAGATTACAAGAGCCCTCAAATTTCAATTTTAACTAGCTGGAATGAGCAGACATTTTATTTTTATTGTTTGGTATAGGAACTTTGAAGAGTAATGATTCTTCTTTGCCACTGGAGTAGTCTTTAGGAAAAACAATATAGTTAAGGTAATTTCCATAAAGAATCCTGTTCATGGCAACAGCCCCCATTGATAATTAGTCCCATTCAGAGAGATGGGTATGGAATTCAACTAACATCTTATTTCTCTACAGGAAATGTTTAGGTATCCCCCATGTTCTTGACCGTCACTTGGGACTAAGACTATTTTAGAATGTAAGGGGAAGATAGAAGAGATTTCTTGGAAGCAAAGAAAACAGCCTATTAGGGTCAAAACAATTATATCAGGAGTCCCTGTGGGTTTTGCACTAAGCGTGGCCTTATAGAAAATACAGATTGAGGCAATCAGCTCCTTCCAATTTTATGCAAGCAGTAGCAATGGGAAGTATGCCAACAGAGATGATTAAGGATTAAACAACAGCATGGGAACTTGCTCAGAAGCTCCAAAATGTTGTTGCCAGCACCTGATATTTCTACATCCCTAACTTCTGGATTGTGAAAGGTGGGGCCCTTCTCCCAGACTCCACCCCTTAGCCCACTTACAGCTCCAGGGAAAGTTGAGGAAGAGAAAGATTCTGTCTCTATTAAATCCTAATAGGGAGCAGAGCCAAGAGAGACAGGAAGAGGCATGCTCATTTCCAACCTTTTTTGGCAAGCTCAAGCAGGAGCAAAAGCCATTGCCAATTCTATTTTTTAATACAGATTTAAAAAGGGTTGTGTCTACACATGCAAAGTGGAGTGCACAGTGCACTGTGTTAATTTAAGCAGCACAACAATTTTTTTAATTAAAAAAAAAAGCCTGACTATTCAGATATTTGTTTTACATCTGGTAGATCCAAATTGGGGGACGAGACCAAAGTGAAATAATTTCTCCTCTAGTTGTGCGTGTGCTTTCCAGCCCTACATTTATCGCCCTTCCAGTTCCAGGCTGGGCCAGTCAGAGACCATCCCTGGGACTTTTCAGTTTGAAGTGAGGAGAGAGAAACTCTTTCCCTTTGGAAACAGAGTTGAGTTGCTAGATGTAGTGGACCATGATGTGAGTGGCACTTTGGTAGTTTGAGTTGGATAACTAAGGAGACAGCAAGAGGCCAGGTGCGGTAGCTCACACCTGTAATCCTAGCACTTTGGGAGGCTGAAGTGGGTGGATCACTTGAGATGAGGAATTCGAGACTAGCCTGGTCAACATGGTGAAACCCCGTCTCTACTAAAAATGCAAAATTTAGCTTGGTGTGGTGGCGGGCACCTGTAATCCCAGCTCCTCAGGAGGCTGAGGAAGGAGAGTCACTTGAACCTGGGAATCGGAGGTTGCAGTGAGCTGAGATCGTGCCACTGCACTCCAGCCTGGGCAACAGAGCAAGACTGTCTCAAAAAAAAAAAAAAAAAAAAAAGAGAGTGAGAGAGAACAAGAATGACAGTGAAAGCTAGACAATAAAAGAGTGATTCCAATTGTATAGTTTGATGAAATGAGAAGTAAAGGAAATGTGTGTAGTTTAAAGGCAAATACACATGCTTGGGCCTGAAAAGTTAATACAAATTGGAGTTGTTTGGTAAAATGGTAGTTGAGTAATTTGGAAAAAAAAACTCATGGTATATATAGATGCCTTTCCTGGAAAGTCATAGGTTCAATGAATTAACAAATGTTCGTGGAGGACCCACATAGGATTAGTCATGCTAGGCTATTTGCAGGGGATCCTAGATTGTTTTATGAGAGCAGGGACCATGGCTATTTTGTTTTGGTCTGCATAATCCCTTAGGGGTAGATATTGTTATTACTTTTTTTTTTTTTTTTTTTGAGACAGGGTTTTGTTCTGTTGTCCACAGTGGAATGCAGTGGTGCGATCTCGGCTCACTGCAGCCTCTGCCTCTTGGGTTGAAGTGATTCTCCTGCCTCAGCCTCCCCAGTAGCTGGGATCACAGGCAAGAGCCACCACGCCCAGCTAATTTTTGTAATTTTTAGAGATAGAGGGTTTTGCCATGGTGCCCAGGCTGGTCTTGAACTCCTGGGCTTAAGTGATCCTCTCACCTTGGCCTCCTAAAGTGCTGGGATTACAGGTGTGAGCCACTGCAGCTGGCCTGTTATTAGCATTATTTAAAGACTCAGAGAGCTTAAAACTTGCCTAGGGTCATCAGCTAGTTAGTGTGACTGCAAAGCTTGCTGGTACTGCTATTACAATGCTATCTAGACAGCAGGTATAAGACTGTTGTTCTCTGGGCTGATAGAAGAGAGAAAGGAGGACAAAGGAAGAATGGTTGATTTAGAACCTTTTTAGCAATACTATCAATCAATCAATCAATCAATCAATCAATCAATCAGTCATCTGCCTACTTCCTTATCAGGGTAAATAGCTGTAACCATTTACAGAATGCTTGCTATGTGCAAGACTCTATGGTATTTTATCTCATTATATCCTCACTTCAAAATAGATAATATTGCCCCATTTTATGGATGAGGAAACTGAGACTCAAAAGATCATACAGTGGATTAGTGTTAGACCCAAGATTTGACAGTGGGTTTGTCTGACTCCAAAGTCACCACTCTCAACTATTTTCTATACTGCTGCCCTGACAGAGGAGTTTCTAAAATAGTCTTGCTTCTCTCTTCTAGTCAGTGAATATTTCCCACAGTCTGTTTCCCCATCATATTTTAAAAGTCAGTTTTACATTTCCCATGAAAAATTTGTGCTCCAAAGATTATATATATAAAGAAACATTCATTTATATAGTCAGTGTTACATTTAACAGCCTTTTTATATTCTAGTCTTTTAAATTGAAAAGTATCTCGGTCAAAAATTCAAACAGTCAAAATAGAGAAATCCAGCAACACAAATCTCCCTCCTGTCCAAGATACCTAGCGCTCTTCTCCAGAACCCACTGCTGCTAATTTGCTTCCTGAGATCATATATGGATATATAAGTACAACTATGTTTTTTGGTACCTTATTTTTCTTCTAACTTCAGGACTTGGGGATCTTTTACTTTAATACATGTTGCTCTTCTTTGTTTAATAATAGCATAGCAGCCACTGCATGAATGCAGTATACCTTACTTACTGAGCCCCTAATTGATGGGCATTTTTGTTGTTTCTGGTATTATGTAATGAGCATCCATATAGCTATTCTTTTATATACTTGTTCCAGTTATAGTCAAGTTCTTGGAAGTGAAACTGTTGGTTAAAAGGGCATCTTTGTCTATTTTGAGAGTCCCACAATGCCCAGCCATACTCAGCTGAGTAATAAACACACAGCATATGCTAAGTAAGAGGCAGTGAAGTACTGTGGTTGGAGCGCCAACTCTGCCATCAGCTGGTTCCAGCTCTGCAACACACAGTCTGTATGCCTTTGGTTGGGTTATTTAAACTTCCAGAACCACAGTTTGCCATCTATTAAACAGAATAATAATAATACTTTTTTGAACTAGCTATGTAGCAGGCACTCTTTTAAATGCTAGGCTCACACTACCTTATGATGTAGGTGCTATTAGCATCCCCCCTTACAGATGAGGAAACTAGGCACAGAGAGGTTACTTACTTTGTTCAAGGTCACACAGCTAACAAGTGGTAGAGCCAGGATTTACCATCTAGGAAGTATGGCTCTAGAGCCCACCTTTTAAATACTTTCTTGGAGGGGGAGTTGCATGGATTAAATGAGACAGGTAGGTAGGTAATAGATGGGGGGAGTCAGGGAGAAAGAGAGAGAGAAGGAGAAAACAAAGAGAAAGAGAACATGAATATGAATGTAGCATGGTGTGCGGACCTCAAATTATGGGATATGGCTACAACAGAGATAAAATCCCAATCCTTCTTCCTCCAGTGCACATCCTTTAAGGATTAACAAGCTGGTCTGATGGATTTCCTTAAGATTTCATTTCTATGAAGTGGAAGAGTAGAAACAGAGAGGCATGTGACTCTGGAGATCTGCTAAATCTTTTAGTCTGGAAGCCAACAGGACCATGGGAATATATATAATGCTGAGACAGGGAATCAAGTGGTACCGATTAAAAAACTTTAATGAGTATAAGCAATTAGTATTTTATCTGAGGAAGCCTAAACGTGGGGTGGACATGGGCAACTAGCTACGGAGCATGACCTTGGCTGTGAACAATGCATTGTCAGGCTAGACCACATGGAGAAATTCTTTCTGATAAAATGAAGTGTGATATTCCGGGAGAGTTAGGCAGGGTTCCTAAAGGGTGAGGCAGTGCTCTACATGCATGACCTCACTGAATACTCACAACAGCTGTCTGAGGTTGGTGGGATTATTGCTCCTGTTTAACCAATGAGGAAATGGAGGCAAAAAGGGGTGATATGAGTTGCCCAAGACTCTGTATCCTTATTCATCACATTTAGCCTGAAGAGGTGGTGGACACTTCTCTCATAGAGAGCACAGTTAAAATGGCAGAGACATGAGTTTGTGTATTGTGTCTGCCACTAGGTGGGTAACCTTGGGCAATACACCACATAGTTCCAAGCCTCTGTGTTCTCATCTGTCATATGGGGGTGGGATAGTATCTAACTTACAGGTGGAAGGTTAGATGAGGTAGTTCATGTGAAATACAGCACAGTGGCTGGCACATGGTCAGCACTCAAGAAATATATTAAGATCTGGAAAATACAGATTTTCAAAAAATGGATGTCAAAAATCACAATGTTTAAAATTAGGCTCTTTTTGTCTAGATTATAAATACTTTCTAGAGTAATGAGTACCAAAGTGTCTCTTACACAGGAAATAGAATACATACAGCATAGATCCCATGTCCTTAGTTCCAATGAAACCAAGACTATTGTTATGGATTGTTTTTTATTGGCAATTTGCTGGATTCCACATGGCTTTGGACATGCCCTCTGTGGGACTGAACTGTGTTGTTTATAGTGTAAGGATACAATTGTAATTCATAAATTATTAATAAAAAGGAATAAATAGAAGAAAAATTTACAAAAATAATTACCCTAACACATAGAATAAATTTTTGCTTGGTCCTAACTATGAAGTTTGTCCTAGTTTTTGTTTTTTTGAGACGGGGTCTCACTCTATTGCCCAGGCTGGAGTGCAGTGGTGAAATCTCTGCTCATTGCAACCTCTGCCTCCTAGGTTCAAGTGATTCTCCTGCCTCAGCCTCCCAAGGAGCTGGGACTACAGGCATGCACCACTATGCCTGGCTAATTTTTGTATTTTTAGTAGAGACGGGGTTTCACTATGTTTGCCAGGCTGGTCTCGAACTCCTGACCTCAGGTGATCTGCCTGCCTCGGCCTCCCAAAATGCTTGGGATTACAGATGTGAGCCACCGTGCCCGGTCCAAAATTTTTTAAAGAAGAGAAATAGTGCCTCATGAAATAATAATAATTACTATTTCTGAGCTCTAACTATGACTCAGACACTGGGCAGTGTACTTGACACACATCAGTTTAGTTAGTCCTCTCAACGGTCCTATGAGGGCCATAGCATTATTTATCACCTTTTAACTAATAAGGAAAATGAAGTTCAGAGAGAGAAGTAACTTGTTGGACATATCAGATTACCTGTTATCTCCTTCTCTTCCAAACCATGGTAATAACAGATAAAAGTGTTATAAAGTCCCTGTGAATAACTGGACTAAACAGCCAAGAAAGTCCTATAATAGATTATTTAAAAATTGTCCTACATATAGTTATTGCTTTTATTACATCACATGATGATATGTGGCAAGTAGTTTCCTGTCATAATTCAAATCACAGGCTTTCTCAATTATGCGCTATAACAAAGCTTTATCAATTTCGTGTTGTGCTTCTTTTGAAATTGTGAAACAAGGATGAGAAAATAGAGTTGATGACTCCCTGAGACCCTGTCAAGCAAGTGTCCCTCTATTGCAAAGCTGGCCCAGGGCCATACTCCACTCCAACAGCCTCCAGAAGTCTCCTTCCAGGAGGCCCATCTGCTAGCGTCCATGCCCACAGGACAGTGTTCATCCTCCTGCTTGCAGGCAGAGAGAGGGGATGAAAAAACTGCTGTACTTAATTGGTTAATAGAGAAAGCACTTGGGGAGAGATCAGCCTGCAACAAAAAACCTTAGTGCGAATCCCAAGTCAAGGTCAGCAAGTTTTCAGAGAAGCAGGCTTGGTTGGAGGCTTTAAGCATGAATTGTAGTTCAGGATAGGCCTGCTGTAAATAGGAAACAGATGGGGGTGAAGCTGAGGCTCCCTGTGGAAGCTTCTTCACCCTGAGATGACAGGCTATGGAGTGGGTGGCAAGAGGCCATCTCCAGAGAGCCACAACAGTTACTCTGGCCTTAAATGGGCTTTAATTATGCACAATTATGCACACAATTTCCAGTTCCTTCCCTTACACGTCCATGAGCACCCCAGGCTCTTCCTGCCTCAGAGCCCTTTGGCATGTTTCCTCTGTGAGGAAATTTCTTCCCTCAACTCCCTGTGTTTCAGGTCTCACCTCCTCAGAGTTCTTCCCTGCCATCTTATCTGAGGAAGGCCTTTCCTAGTATCCTCCCTCCCTTCTGGTGCTCATCATAATTCTGAAAGACACAATTCCAAATGTCAGAACCCTGAATGTTGAAATCCCAAAATATCCAAATTTCTAAAGTCTAAAATCCTGAAAATCACAATTCTGCAAGATTAAAATCCTGCAAGCCGAGTTCTGAGGAAGACAGCTGTGCATTTTTGATCGTATACAGCATAGTTGCCTTGTGTTTGTTGCAACATGTTGGCAGAATGATAAAAGACAACAAATTGTCTTTACTTGGAAATCAAGTATGGCTTAAGGAGATATCTGTGGGTGCCAAGTTGACAAAAGGTAGACTAGTGGACTTAGTTTTACTTGTCAACTTGAATGGATTAAGGGATATGTGGAAACCTGGTAAAGCATTATTTTGGATGTGTCTGTGAGGGTGTTTCCAGAGGTTAGTGTGTGAGTCTGAGTGGATTAAGTGGGGAAGATCTGCCCTCAGTGTTGGTGGGCACCATCTAATCAATCAGGAACCCAGAGAGAACCAACACAGAAGGTGAGTTGGTCTCACTCTGAGAGCTGGCACAGACTTTTCCTCTCCTGCCTTAGACATCAGAACTGCAGGCTCAGCAGCTGTTAGTCTCTAGAATCTACACAGGGTCCTGAGGCTTTTGGCCTGGAACTGAGAGTTAGACCATCAGCTTCCCTCGTTATCAATGTAAAAACATTAAAGCTTCTTCAATCAATAAAGAGATGTCCTTTTTGTACATCTATCTAAATTTGTGAAAGAAAAAAATTTTTGAGATCTCAGCTCTTCGGGAGATTGCCTATTCAGTAGTGATCTGTTGTAATGTTTGACAAATCTTGTCAAAAGCCTTAAGGTGTTGGTCATGGTATTTTAGATGACCACAGTTAAAAGCTAGGTGCACACAATTACCAACCATAGTGATATGCATTTATACATTTTGCTTTTTGACCTATTTATTTGTGAATATGGTTCATCTTCTCATAACTGTTATGCTCATGTGACTGTCATTAGTATACTGAGTGTTTATGCTTGCAAAAATATGTTATTATTGCCTATTTTATTCTGCGAAGGGGACTATGAGTGTTTGATTGTGGGTTTGTGTTTCTAAAATAAATCCCCTAATATAAATAGATGTCTTAAATTTTTTTAAATTATTTTTTCCAGAATTGTGTTTTTAGAATTTTGATCTTTCGGGATTGTGATTTTGGGATTTTAGACTTAAAGATTTTGATCTTCTGGGATTTCAACATGTGAGATTTGGGCGTTTGGGATTGTGTCTCTCTGGATTATGGCCCAAACTCCTTCCCTTCACCCTGTTTGTTCCCCTCATGTCATGTGGCATGAGTTTAATTCCAGGTTCTGTTATTTATTCATCTATTTATTGCCTGTTTCTGCCATTAGTCTAGAAGGCCCAGAAAGGCACATGTGTCTGACTTTCAACGTTGATCTCAGTGCCAAGCACTGAGCACAGAGCTGGGAACAGAGTAGGTGTTCAGCAAATGTTTGCCAAATAAATGAAGGAAGGAATGGAACTCTCAGCCACCCCCTGGGCAACATATTTGGAAGAAGATTTTAATAAATCCATGGAATAAGGAAGTATTAAAGGCCTTTGGAAAGAGGTTAATTTGATTTTAAAAACATTCTCAGAGAAGAACCTTGGGAGAAAAAGAAACATAAATAAGCTGGTTCATGGTATTTCCTGGAAATGACTTAATGACATTGCCTATCTGACATCCAAAAGCTGTGGGAACATTGTCCCTTTTATATTCTGTTTCTTCCCAGTTGTATTTCCAACAGGATTACAATGATAAAAGTACAGAGAAAGTACCAGAAGAGTTAGATTTTCAGCTATGCTAAGATTACATTTATGGACTTTGAAGTGCTGTCATAGCAATGTTGACATTTTGGCTGTTTGACTACTCTTTAGTGTAAAGAAATGAGTATGAAATCTGTATATTTATTAACAGTTCTTGTAAAGATATGAGAGGATGTAAGTTATTGACCAGACTAAAGTTTATATTATAATAAACTTACTTAATAAATTTCACTTATTTAAGGTATTCCTATCCCCATGACCGTAGTTTAAGACTGGAAGTACTGAATCATAAACTCAGCTCCACAATCAGTTGAGCATAGATAGCAGTGGTTGTGGCTGTGAGCAGCTGAGACTGGGCCTGGGCCTGGTGGAGCCAGTTGCAAGTTGCTGCACTGACCTGCTGGTTGGGGAGCTGAATCCCAGCTTCAGGGATATTATTAGAATTATAGAGTTAATCTGAGCACAGACCAGGTCTACTCTTTGGGATATGGGCCAAGCATCAAGCTAGAGGAAGAAATACAGCAAATCACAGTGGCTGGGAAAGGAAGAAAATATCTTCCTTCATTCCTAGTATGTGAATATAGGTGAAGCCCACTTAGAATTCATTCATTCATTCACCCAAACCTAAACTTATATTCTTGTGAGCGTGTAGTAAATTACTATGATGTACCAGACGTACAATTGATGCTCAATATATAGGCAGTCCTTACTTTGCATGTGGTGCAGGACCACAAATATTACCATGCAAGCTGAAACTGCACAAAGTAATCATCATCATAAATAGGAAAAATTATGATTTTTCCATGACCTTTAAAAACTGCCAGTGATAAATATATAGGGAAATGAAAAATGTAATAAAATTATTATTTACTTAGTGCATGATAATTGAAAACATTAGAAACACTGAAAATTAGTGTAAAACACTCATCCAAAGTAGTCTGAACAGTGCCTGCTCGCCTTCTCTTATCATCATATATCTTACAACATGGAGCAAACATGTTTTCTATGTATCAGCAAATTGTCATATTCCTTTCTAAGTATGGATCAGTTTCTAATATTTTCTCCTTTGTTCTTTGTATGTTGATGTGAAATATCTCTGAGAGTTCTTTCAAGGTGAAATGATTGGCTGGCATCACTTTCTCTGGGACATCTTTATCTTTTTTGTCATAGCCACTTTGCTAAGTTCCTCTGACTGCATATCTAGAGTAGATGAAATGGTAAAGGATGTCAACATGCCATAATCAGTTACTTCTTCTATAACTTCACTTACATTTGATTTGAATTTGACTTCCAGGTTATCACTTTTCATTTTTTGGAGTACTTTCATCTTTTTCAGCTAATTCCCAGTTTTGATTATTCATGTTTGTAAACTGTCACATGGGTTTATTACTAGGAGACAAGGAAGCAACACAACCACTTGATTTGCTCTCTGTGTGTCAACTGAATAACAAATGCGCAGTGATAAATCACCAACAGACTTTGGAAGAAGTGATGTGATTGGTTACTGATCATGATGTGAATCTGTTAAGAAGTGATTTGTGGACCAAGGAGCAAGCAGCTCACAGTTTATAGTTCATATATCATGGTTACTGAAGTTTGAACTGTGTTGTTGAAGGGCTGGTGCTGTTTAACTAAATTGTGGTCATTGAAGTTCATGCATAGTGGAACTGTGTAAAGCAAAGTGTTTTACTCTGTTTTATGCTACCATAACAGAATGCCACAGACAGAGTAATTTATAATGAAGAGACATTTACTTGGCTGATGGTTCTGGAGGGTGGGAAGTCCAAGAACATGGTCCCAGCATCTGACAAGGGCCTTTGTGCTGCATTATCTCATGTAGAAGGCAGAATGGCAAGAGAGGGTGAGCACAAGAGAGCAAGAAGGAGCTCAACTTGTTTTTATAACAGACTCTCTCCCATGACAACTAACCTGCTCCAGTGATAATGATCATGACATAATCACCTCCCATTAGGTCCCACTTGCCAGCACTGTCACATACGAGATTAAGTTTCCAACACATGAACTTTGGGGGATGCATTCAATCCATAGCACAAGGACTGCTTGCACATAATAGGGATAATTTGAGAATGTCGTGGGGGTACATAATAGAGAGTCCCACTAAGTCTGTGGGTCAGAGAATAAATTCTTAGAGAGACGACATGTAAGTTGAGACTTGATAAATGAATAGTAATTATCTTATTAAGGGGGAAGTGTAGGGAAGATTGTTCCAGGCAGAGGAAAGGGTATGTGTAGAGCCCCAAATGCAAGAAAGTACATGGGACTTGGGGTGGTAGCCATGGTTGTTTCAGGCTGACTGTGGGTGACAATCCAATTCCATTATCTTGACTTCCTCCAGCCATGCAGGCTGCTGCTTTTGGTTACCAGGCAGCACTGACCGCTGTAGCTGGGGACCTCAAATGCTCTGTTTGGGACATTCACCTGAAGAAGGTGAAGGGCAGTCTGCTGCCTCTTCTATACCAAGAGTCGCAGTTGGGGCAGCTGGGAAAATCACCAGGAAAATAAAACCAAATCAAACAAAATTAATTTAGAGGATAGTTTATATACATAAGATAGGGAACACTAACGATTCAGATGCAAACACTCTAAGTACAGAATGGTATAAGACAGGAAGAAAATCCCTTTCACGAGTCACAATTCAGAAGGTCAATTCAAACCTTTAAGTGATAAACCACATTTCTAGTCAAGGTGAATACAGAGTAAGTATTTTATTTGCTAAAATCTGAATGGTTACTACGAGCCACCCAGCCTAGGTAACACACCCAAAATAATCTCTATGAATTCCCACAACACTCTTATGGGATAGCCATTATTATCTCGATTTTATAAATGAGAAAACAGTGGTTAAGTCACTATAAGGTCACAGAGCTTGGATCCAAACCTAGTGCTTATTTTACAGCCTGTGCCTTTAGCAACTATACCACCAGTATATTTAATCATAACTAATAGAAACAAACACAAATATTGAGTGATTACTTTTATGCTTTTATAAGATAAACAGACCAAGAGAAATGCTAGTTAAAAGCATTTATCTTTAGAGCAAGAATGCTCCATCCTTGTAGAAACATTGAGACAAAAAGAATGCACAAGAGCAGCAGTTTTAAGAAAAGTTTGGTGAAACTAAGTGAAATTCCAGGCATGAGCAATCAATTTAAGATTCTATTAGGAAAGCAAAACAATGAGATTATTTCAATTATTGAGTTAACAATGAGATTTCACCATCTACATTCTAGCCATGAGTAAGACATTTATTTGAATCAGATAAGGAGATATAATGTCATTTGAAGGAGGCCCAGTACATTTAATAACAGAGATAAATGAAACTGACAATGATCTCATACTTTATAAATCTAAACACAGGACCAAGGTTAGATACAGGGGTCCTAGTGGTTGATGAGTTAGTTAAAATGTGGCTTTTTACTCTATCTATTGGAGACCAGACAGGATTTTTGTTTTCTTCCTCTAAACAAGGAGGTTAAGAAAGAATTAATCCAATTGCATTTAAAACAAAGTGCAGGAGCAAGAAACAACCTTGAACCTTCCTTACTCAAATAGCAGCTCTGTTGGTAATTTAATCACTAACTGAGTTGTGTAACTTGCCTATGACAAATGGTAAAATACCTACAATGTGGAAATCTGCCAGAGTAATTCCTTCACAGGAATGGGAGGGAAAGGCTCAGCCAGCTCACACTCACACTCTGCCTCCCCACGCTCAGTGTCTGAAATTGCTTCTGTATTAGGAGAGAATACGGGAACAGTTCTGGATCTCAGGAGAGTGTGAAGTCACTGAAATGTTTTTGAATACCCACTTCCCTTCACTCCCCTTCCCACCCTACTTGGTACTTGCTGGCATGTGGCACCATGTGAGCTACAGGCAGTGCATAATGAAGTCAAAATGTTAGCAAGGAATGGACAGGAGATCCTGTGGTGTGTGATCTGGCTCGTCCTTTCTGCCTTCCTTGCGCCAATGTTTAGTTTCAGACACGGAAATTTTGAATGGGATCAATCTGAACTGTTCCTTCCTTTGCTGATAACTACAACTTTTCATTCTCCAGTCTCAGCTTAAGCTTCATTGTCTCTTGGAGGCTTTCCTAAGTCACCTGAACTACATTAGGACTCCTTGGCACACACTTCCACAGCTCCCTATGCTTTCTAGTACTAAACACACTTCTTCCATCTTCTCCACTGCATCAGAGGGTTCACCGCAACATTTCAACACCCAGTCACAATGTCTGGCATGTTGCTTGCCTTTAGTCAATATTTGCAGAATGAATGGTTGCCTTTGTTGTTTTCATTTTTAAAAAGGTATTGTAGACAAAGGCAGTGGTTCATGCCTGTAATCCCAGCACTTTGGGAGGCTGAGGCAGGCAGATCACAAGGTCGTCACAAGGTCACGAGTTCAAGACCAACCTGGCAAACAGTAAAACCCCATCTCTACTAAAAATACACAAATTAGCTGGGCATGGTGGCACGCACCTGTAGTCCTAGCTACTCGGGAAGCTGAGGTAAGAGAATCGGAACCCAGGAGGCGGAGGTTGCAGTGCGCTGAAATTGCGCCACTGCACTCCAGCCTGGACCACAGAGTGAGACTCTATCTCAAAAAAAAAAAAAAAAAAAAAGATATTGTAAAATATTTAAGACAAACACAAACGTGTAAATAAAAATATTACAAACCCCCACATATTGACTACAGATTAAGAATGAAAACAATATTGATACAAGTTTAAGTCCCTACTTAGTCCTCTTTGATCACATTCTGCTCTCTAGAGGCAACTAGTGGTCTGAATTTGGTGACTACTATTTCCATGCATTTTTTAATATTTTCACTAAACATATATGCAAACTTATTGTTTTGCATATTTCTATAGTTTGTACAAGCATTATACTATATGTACCCTTCTGATATTGACTTCTTTGAAACTGTCTGTGATTCATGATTCATTCATGCTGTTGTATTTAGCTAGAGGTTATTTGTTTTCACTGCTGTGTATTTCATTGTATAAATGGTTCATTATTAATCTGTTTTCTTGTTAATGGGTTATTTTCTAAATTTTTGCTATTGCAAAATATTATGAATGCCCTTGTACTTGCAACCCTTTTCTTCTTTAAGGTCACATTGTGGTTTCCAATATACTAGACCTTTTCATTATTCACCTGTCAAAAATGACCTGCACAGGATCTCTGAAAGCTGTATGAGAGATAGGTGATAAGCAGACCTGTGCTTGTATGAAAATGGGTATCACTGGATTTACAAGAAGCAGTGTGGAACAGTGACATGAACATTGATCTGGGAATTCAACAGACATGGATTCCAGTAACCACTCAACTGCTTAGCAGCCATGCTGCACTGGGAATACAATGCTTCAGTTTTCATACTGTATAACTTGAATAATAGTCTCCTATCTGCCTGCCTCACAAGGTTGTAACTATGATCAAATGAAATAATATTGCTAAAAAGATTTTGAAACCTGATATATTATGCAACATTGGAACATCAACAACCAAAATGTATTACCCAAGTGTAATGTGGCAAAAGAGGTATAATAAAACAACCATACAAAAATATAAAATAATGTGTTATCGCCTTCTACATTTAAACTTGTTATTGTCTACAAGTTGTTATCCTTTATCTACATTAAATTGAGGTGTTCTAGAAATGATACTTTATTCCCAGAGGAAAGATTGGAAGAAAATCAGGCTTTTGAGAGAAATGGACTTTGGGTTTCTACTGCCTATAAAATCCTACTGAGAACATCATTGAAATGACTTGAATTGGTTCAAAAAATGGTAATTTTGCCAAGGTTCTGTCTTTAGGCTTAGGTATATGTTGAAGCAGGAGAGTTGTAATGGTTAAAATGAGAATTTTAGAGTGCAAATGACCTGGGTGCAAATCTTGGCTCTATTTTCCTTCTCTTTAATGAGTATAATATGATAATTTAACAGGACTGTTGGGAAGATTAAATGAGCTAATGTAGGTAGAGCTGCATATTTGGCCCTTTGAATATGTGGCTCAAATCCAGGCTTAGTTGAGATTTCCCAACAGGTGAGGCAAGGTTGCTGGGGTTTTGTTCCTGTCACATGATCTCAGTTACCTCAGTTTAACTCCTCACTTTAAAAAAAAGTGTTGGTACAGCCATTATGTCAGGACCTGCAGCTGTCGTATGTCTACTGATACTTTTGAATAAATGACTGAGCTAGCTATGTTCAGCGAACAAAGAATGCTGTCACTACTAAAAAGAGTTTTGGATGTGCCAAATGTTTGCCCTGAAGTGCTGACTTCTGGTTTGGAAACTGAGAAAGAGTAGCCTGGTTAATCTGTTCGATTAACCAGCAAGGAACCAAAGAGAGGGTTTCAAAGTAGTTAAAGACTAATTTTAATCATGCAATCTTTTTCTCAAGCAAGAGCTAAGAACAGATAAGACTGAGGCCTAGTATCAGAACTCTGGGTTCCAAATAGCTATTCTTGAAGCATTTTTTTTCTTTTGAGACAGTTTCGCTCCATCCATGTGCAATAGTACAATCTCAGCTCACTGCATCCTTTGCCTGCCAGGTTCAAGTGATTCTCCTGCCTCAGCATCCTAAGTAGCTGGGATTACAGGCAAGAGCCATGACACTTGGCTAATTTTTGTATTTTTAGTAGAGATTGGGTGTCGCCATGTTGGTCAGGCTGGTCTCGAACTCCTGACCTCAGGTGATCCATTGCCTTGACCTCCCAAAGTGCTGGGATTACAGGTGTGGGCCATCGTGCGCAGCCTTCCTGCATTTCTGGTACCCACATCTGCTTTACCAGAATCCTCTTGTGTTATTCTTATGGTCATAATGAGTCAAAGACCAGACTGACCTGGTGCATTTGCTCACGGATGTTTGATTTCTTGGGAACTGGCTTGCTTTGCAAGTACATATTTCCGTAAACACATTTACTATAAAGGTCTCTCCACATCTAGGAGGAGGTGAAAAAGAGCAGGGAGGAGGGACAGAACAATGTCCTTTCTATTCTAGTAATCCCGGGAGGCTTCCTGGAGGGATGTGGCTGGAAAGAATGGGTGGAGATGAGTAGATGGAATCTTACTGTCATGAATTTCTTTTGTTGCTCTATAACCTCTACTTGTTCACTCAAGTAGGTTTATGAAGCTCCTCCTATCAGACAACATAGCGTAGTGACTGGGGAACTGAATTCCTGGGTTTAAACCCCCAACTCTACCATTTACAAGTTGCACAATCTTGGGCAAGTTTCTTTTCATCTCTCTGTACCTCAATTTCCTTATCTGTAAAATAGAAATAATAAGAATACTTGTCTCACGGGGCCATTGTGGAGATTAAGTAAATTAATTATCTATATCTATATCCACATCTAGCTTAAACAGTGGTGGGTCCATTGTAAGAGTTTACAAAATTTTAGCTGTTATTATTACTTCCAGCTGTAATTGCTGCTAAAAGTAGTAGTCCTGTAAAATTTTGGTAAGGACAGGGCTTTTCTGATAAGTTCATCAGTTCTTCAGGGTTAAGAAGATACTTAACAATTTTGAGGTTATAATTTTCTTGGCTGTGACAAATAGTTCCAACTTGGTAAACTGATGTCCAGAACTGGTTTGGGGGGTAAAGACTCCAAGCTATGTCTAATAGTAAAGAAAATAAATACTATTATGTACTGCTAAATAAGCTGTTCTTTCCAAATGGAAAACGTTGCAGTCATTTAGTTTGCCACTGAGTTTGGCCAATGCCATTGGAGCAGCACAAATGGAACATAATATAAAAGTATACACACAATGTACTGTTCTAAATTCAAAGAGTGCATTTCTCTTACACAGCTATTCCCCGAAATTTTCAGAGAGATGATGCATAGAATGAGGTAGTTATTAAGCTGAAAATGAACAACAGTAAAACAGAGGACGAATTGCAAGGGCTGATAGAGTTGAAGGGAAACCATTAAATATTATAGATAACAGGAATGGAGGGGGATTGTAAGAAATATCATTAGGCCTGTTACTTTTTGGGAAGACTAAGGCTACTATAGTTTGAAATCAATGGATAAAAATCTTTAAAGAAACTAAAAAGAAAAAAAGATGTCCACAGATGGAAAACTTACTTGTTTGTGCAATAGCCTATTGTTTAGTAATGCTCCTAAGAAAATGACTTTTGTGCAACCTAAATTTCTCACACTGCAGTCAAAGTCTGCCTAAATGATGCTGCTGCCACTGTAGGAAAAAAAATACATAACTAGTATTCTTGAGAAATGGTTCTGTTGTTACTGTTTTTGTTGTTCTACTTAGTTTAGACTGAGAAGAAAATATATTTCAAGCTTTCTGTTTATATACATTTTTGGAGAGGGGGCTTGTGCAAGGCTTAGAAGTACAGTAGAATGGAAATATTTTAACCTTCCTTAAATAATTCAGGACACTACGGGGCCTTGGGGCTCATTAGAAAGATGATTATGACTGGGCAGGCAGATGTAGAAAGCTGAGAAGACCTGGCTTAATCTTTGTTCATACTATACATATCTTGGAAGTAATACTTTTTATGGGGTATGGGGTGAAAAGGCAGTCAATGTCAGAGCCTTTTCTGAAGAGAGTGAAAACTGAAACAAAAAAAAAAATGCAATTCCAGAAAATTAGAAGATTGTGACACTAGTTCTAGTTCATATAATTTTTAATACTTTTATTGAGATATGTCACATACCATGAGATTACCCATTTAACATATACAATTCAATGGAAGGTTTTCATTATACTTATAGGGTGGTGCGGTCATCACTACAGTCAATTTTAGAACATTTTCATCATCCCCAGAAGAAACCCTATACCCATTAGCAGCCACTCTGTATTCCTGTTACCCGCTTCGTGCTCCAACCTCAGGCAACCACTAATCTACTTTCTATCTCTATGGGTTTGCCTATTTAGTACAGTTCACATAAATGGAATCATACAAAATGTGATCTTTTGTGACTGGCGTTTTTCACTTAGGATGCTGTTTACAAGTTTCGCTGATATTGTAGGATGTGTCAGTACCTCATTTCCTTTATTGATAAGATTCCTTTATATAAATATTGCACATTTTGTTTATCCATTCATCAGTTGATGACATTTAGGTGGTTTCTACTTTTTAGATCTTATGAATAATGCCGCTAGGAACATTCATGCATAAGTTTTTGTGTGGGCAGATGTGTTTCTCTTAGGTCAATACCTAGCAATGGAATTGCTGGGTCATGTGGTAACTCTATGATTACTATTCTGAGCAACTGCCAAACTGTTCTCCAAAGTGGCTGCACCATATACTATTCCCACCAGCAATATATGAGGGTTCTAATCTCCACATCCTCGTCCAACATTTGCTATTATTTGGCTTTTTATTATAGCTCCCCTAATGGGTGTGAAGTAATACCTCATTGTGGTTTTGATTTTCATGTTCCCAACGACCAAGGATGTTGAGCGTCTTTTCATGCACTTATTGGCCATTTATGT
Source organism: Pongo abelii (assembly GCF_028885655.2). Classification (NCBI taxonomy): domain Eukaryota; kingdom Metazoa; phylum Chordata; class Mammalia; order Primates; family Hominidae; genus Pongo; species Pongo abelii. Next base: position 151,884,823 of record NC_071989.2, read on the forward strand.
ATCTTCTGTGGAGAAATGTCTACTAAAATTCTTTGCCAAGTTTTGAATTGTGCTATTTTTAATTGTTGAGTTATAAAAGTTCTTTATATATTCTAGATACAAGTTCTTTGTCAGATATACGTGATTTGCAAGTATTTTTCCATTTTGAGGGTTTTAAAAAATCAATTTCTTGTTAGTGCCTCTTGAGGCATAACTATTTTCAACTTTGATGATGTTCAATTTGTTTCTTTATTTTTAAGTTGCTTGTGCTTTTGGTGCCATATGTAAGAAACCATTGCTTAAGCCAATGTTACAAAGATATACACCTATGTTTTCTTGTAAGAGTTTTAGAGTTTTAGGTCTTAAATTTAGGTCTATGATATATTTTTGAGTTAATTTTGTGTATGCTGTAAGAAAGGGTCAACTTAACTGTTTTGCATGTAGATATCCAGTTTTTCTAGCATCATTTGTTGAAAAGACTATCTTTCTCCATTAGCTCATATAATTTAAAAAGCCATAGGGAAATATTTTAAAATTCAGCTATTAAACACATATCTGTGTGATACCAAACATTGATTTTGTGGATTTTTCTTCCTTACCAATACATTGTTTGACTTTGGACCAAACAGCTTTCATGTATTTGTCCATGTGTTTCATTCATTTATCAGTGGTATGTTGAATGCCTATTAGGCATTTGATAGTGGGTGCATTGAACCTGAGGCCAATTCCTTCCTGCATAGGGAAGGGAAGGGAACAGTAGATGATTCTTGCATCTTCTGTCTCTGTTCCTCTCCAATACGCCAGTCTTAATATGCAAGGGCCTTCAACATGCTATTTTCCCCTCTCTTCAATGCTTTTCTCGTTTGTTCTCTCCTGATGAACTCCTACTCACTTCAGTTTTCAACTAAACTTTCACTTTCTCAGGGAAGATTTCTTGTTCCCCCAGGTCAGTTCCTCCTTGACTTCAGCTGTATAGGACTTACATAATGGTAATGAATGAATTAATTGGTAATTATTGGCTTGATGTCTATGTCCACTGTTGGTGTGATGGCTTCTCCAAGATGAGTACTATGTCTGTCTTTCCCTGCTCCCTATTGCATATTGCTTGAGAGAGTAGGCGCCAGAGTCAACAGGCTGATCTGGTGAGACTCCTAGCTGTACTTAGCCACACTGAGTCTCTGTTTCCTCATCTATAAAATGGGGATAATAATGGTACCTCCCTCACAGGGCTCTGTAAGTATTGAAGAATAATAGTATGTGAAGTGCTCAGGATGGTGTTTGGCACATGGAAGCTGGTTAAAATCTATCACATGAGTGAACGGTGCAATTTGCCATGTCCAATGGATACATGTGGCCAATGTACACTTCCCATGGAGGCTGGAGGATAAGGTTGAATGACTGAATGGGCACAATGAATCCCTAATAACATACTGGAATCTCAGGCAACCCCCCAGCATCCTGGATGGAGGTCAAACATCCTGAGAAGGGAGAGATGATGTCTTTCTGAGCCACTGTCTCCAAAACCACTAAAAACAATTATTAGCCAAACTACTTTTCCACAGAATACAAAGTAACCAGTTTGGCTGATTTAAAGAACAGATTTTTCGTGCCTACATTACTATAGCTTAGTGTTTAACATAGTGCTTAAGAGAAAAAACTTGAGTCCAACTGTGTGGCTTCTCTACTTACCATTTAGGCAAGTCACATCACCTCTTTGAGCCTCAGTTACATCTGTAAGATGAGAATATTAATCATACCTTCATTGCAGGGTTGTTGAGAAAATTCAGTGGGACAATGCACAAATAGCACATAGCCTAGTGCCTGGCATATTCCACTGGCTCAAAGAGCATGAGTTACTTCCCAGTTGTTAGTGTTGGAGAGGCTCTGATTTCTGGCTATGAGAGATCTAAAACCCAAAGTATTAGTTTCATTAAACTCTTGACGATCTTCCAAGGAGAATGAGAAACAGAGGGCTTATAAAACACCCATTCGTGCTATTTTATTGTAAGCTGCAGTTAATCAGATTGCCAAATTTTCCACTCAACCCCAAGAAGTCATAATTGGGAAAACAAACATACACACACACACACACACACACACACAGTGTGTGTGTTTGTAACAATTTGGGGATGGTTGAAATTCAGCCAATTTATTTTTGTCTGGGTTCATAGAACATGAAACAAGTCAATCTCTTGAGTATTTCAGTTTCAAATAAAGGTAAAAAGACAGTTTCTATTCATCTTTTGTTTTAGGCCTTCCACAGTCATTCTATCATTTATTCCAGAAGAAAGCTGAGCTTGGGAACTCTGCCCTTTTCTTTCCTTCTTCCCTTCCTTTCCCCATCTCTCTCTCTCCCTCCCTTCCTTGCCATTCCCTTCCTTCCTTCCTTTCTTCTCTCCCTTGTCCTGTAAAGTGACAGCCTTACATCTCTGTGTTAAATGGGAAAAATTAAAATATTTACTTCATGTAGTAAGCACTGATTACATGTTAGTTATGATTCTTATTACTATTTGGAAAAGGCACATTCTCTATTATTCCTTTTCTCTTGGTTCTTCTGAGTTTGTCTCTTCAAATTCAAAGTCTTGGGAAAAATTTGCCTATATTTCTTTCCCTAGATCTTTCATTTGAGCCTGGCTAGCAGCTGTCAGTAATGAGAGAGCATCAGAGTTGCTAATAAATGGTTTGTGTATGAGACTCCTTAGGAACCAGGCATCAGGCCAGCTTCTTAGACGAGGATTGATTCTTCGCTGGGAGGTGTTCATGGCATTGGTTAGTGTGTGCATAGGTCCTGGCTGCTGCTGTCATGTTAGCCCTGTCCCAAGGGTGCTGGGGCAATGACCTTTACTGTGCAGTGGACAGGGAGAGACAGGCTCAGACACAAGAAACCGTTTCCATAGGGACCAGTCAATACCCTCACGGTCAGTTGTGAGTGCCTGCAGCCTTGTGCACCATATTAAGTAGCATCACATGGATCTCTGAGGTTCACTGTTCTAAATCAATGCATAGATTGTCAGTTGGCCAGCCTACTGGAAGGATTTCTTGCAGTCTATTTCTCTGGCTCTGGGGACTGAGGCAATATGAAAAGTAGGAAAGATGCTGGCATTCTTGCCTGATTCTTCCCTGAGGCCTAGCAGGGAGAGCCATGGCTCTTGCACTTTAGAGGGCAAATGACTCACTTTGTTAAATGCAGATTTTCCCTTAGAGACCCAGATAGATTCAGTTAAGGGTAGAGACCAGGAAATGGCATTTTTAGAAGCACCTGGGGCTTAGAACTTAGTTGTAATCATTTTCTTATTTGTGGTCTGTTTCCCTTCCCTCTACCAGTGTGGAGGCTGATGAAGGCAGGACCTTGTCTATGCTGTTTACTGCTGTAGCCTCGTGGCCTCACCTTGGAGGACAGGAATGAAATGTAGCATCTGTCAAACTTCATTATGCACACTTTTGTGCATAATTATCATAAATGCAAATTCTCATTCACGTTGTCTGGAGTAGGGTGCAAAAGTCTACATTTCTATCTCCTCCTGGGAAATGCTGCGGGAGGTTGCCCCTCTGAGTAGCAAGGGTGGAGTCTTTAAGAATACGACTTTGGAATCAGACTACCTGAATTTGAATCCTGATTCCTCCCCTTGCTAGTGGGGAGACCCTGAGCAGGCCCCTGCCCCTTAAAGTGGGGCTAGTACCTCTGTCACAAGATTCTTTTGGGATTTTCATAATATACTGGAGCAGTTAGGCCAGTATATTGGGAGTGCTCAATAAATGTTAACTCTTATTATAATTATTATGAACACCACCAAGAAGTTTGTTCTCAGATCACAACTTAAGAGACACTGGTGTTGTGAGTAACACACAGAGTTTAGTGTCAGACTGCCTGGGCTTACTTCCTGGCTCTATCACTTACTAGTTATATGGTCGTGGGCAAGTTTTTTAACCATTGCTGCAAATGGGAATAAGAGCAGCACCTATTTCCTATGTTTTTGGGAATGTTGGAGAAGGTAATGCATCCAAAGTTCTCATCTAGTACCTGGTGTCTGGGAGCCTCATTTATGTTACTATTATTATTGGTCAGCTGTAGCTATATTTATGGAAAGTTTGGTATGAGATTGTAAATTACTGGGACCTCTGCTCTGATTAATCCAAACTAAAAGTCAGTTCCATTACATATCCTCAACTAGCCATAAGTCATCAACATACCCACAACTCTTCAGCTATTTCTTAAGAATAATCACAACTTCATTTATTAGCTGCGTGCCTTTATAGAGTTATTTAACATTGGTGTACTTCACTTTCCTTATTGATAAGTAGGGGAAAATAACAACAGCTGCCTCATAGTATTGTTATAAGCAAACAGCATAAAATAATTAGAACAGAGTATAGTGCATGGTAAGTGCTTAGTAGATGTCAGTTATAATAGCAATTATTATTATGGTTACATTATCATTGCAATAGAATATATAAAATAGATGTTAGCTGTGATAATTATTATAGTTATAGATTATAGAAAGCATATAATAATAATCACATACTAGCATTATAATCACATTTTAATAATTAACATTACTTTTGTGGTGGAAAATGTCTTTGTTTTGCCTTCATTGACATTTATTTTATTTAAAATTTTTTTTTTTAACTTTTAATTTAGGTTCGGGGTACATGGGTGGGTTTGTTATAGAGGTAAATATGTGTCATGGGGGTTTATTGTATAGATAATTTCATTACCCAGTTACTAAGCCTAGTACCCGATAGTTATTTTTTCTGATCCTCTCCCTCCTGCCACCCTCCACCCTCAAGTAGGCCCCAGTATCTGTTGTTCCCTTCATTGTGTCCATGTGTTTTCCTTATTTAGCTCCCACTTATAAGTGAGAACATGCAGTATTTGGTTTTCTGGTCCTGTTTTAGTGTACTAAGGATAATGGCTTCCAGCTCATCCATGTTCCTGCAAAAAACATGATTTCATTCTTTTTTTATGGCTGCATAGTATTCCATGATGGATAGGTACATTTTCTTTAACCAGTCTGTCATTGGTGGGCATTTAGATTGATTCTATATCTTTACTATTGTGAATAGTGCTGCAATGAACATTCACATGCATGTATCTTTATGGTAGAAAGATTTATGTTCCTCTGGGTATATACCCAGTGATGGGATTGCTGGTTTGAATGGTAGTTCCGTTTATAGCTCCTTAAGGAATTGCCACACTGCTATCCGCAATGATTGGACTAATTTACATTCCCACCAAGAGTGTATAAATGTTCCCCTTTCTTTGCAAATTTGCCAGCATCTGTTATTTTTTGACTTGTTAATAATAGCCATTTTGACTGGTAGGAGATGGTATCTCGTTGTGGTTTTGATTTGCATTTCTCTAATGATAAGTGATTGAGCTTTTTTTCATGTGCTTGTTGTCCGCATGTATACCTTCTTTTGAAAAGTGTCTGTTCATGTCCTTTGCCCACTTTTAAATGGGATTTTTTTTTCTTGTAAATTTGTTTAAGTTTCTTATAGATGCTGGAATCAGACCTTCGTTAGATGCACAGTTTGAAAATATTTTTTCCCATCTGTATGTTGTCTGTTTACTCTGTTGATGGTTTCTTTTGCTGTGCGGAGCTCTTTAGTTTAATTTGATCTCATTCATCAATTTTTGCTTTTGTTATGATTGCTTTTGGCATCTTCATCACGAAATCTTTGCTGGTTCCTATGTCCAGAATGGTATTGCCTAGATTGTCTTCCAGGGTTTTTATAGTTTTGAGTTTTACATTTAAGTCTTTAATCCATCTTGAGTTTATTTTTGTATATGGTATAAGAAAGGGGTCCAGTTTTATTCTTCTGCATGTGGCTAGCCAGTTATCCCTGCACCATTTATCGAATAGGGAGTCCTTTCCCCATTGTTTGTTTTTGTCAGGTTTGTCGAAAATCTGATGGTTGTACATGTGTGGTCTTATTTCCAGTCTCTCTATTCTGTTCCAGTGGTCTATGTGTCTGTTTTTGTACCAGTAGCATGCTGTTTTGGTTACTGTAGCCCTGTAGTGTGGCTTGAAGTCAGGTAGTGTGATGCCTCCAGCTTTGTTCTTTTTGCTTAGGATTGCTTTGGCCACCCAGTCTCTTTTTTGTTCCATACGAATTTTAAAGAAGTTTTTTCTAGTTCTGTGAAGAATGTCATCAGTAGTTTGATAGGAATAGCTCTGAATCTGTAAGTTGCTTAGGGCAGTATGGCCATTTTAATGATATTGATTCTTTCTATTCAGGAGCATGGAGTTTTTCCATTTGTTTTTGTCATCTCTGATTTCTTTGAGCAGTGTTTTGTAATTCTCATTGTAGAGATCTTTCACCCTGGTTAGCTGTATTTCTAGGTATTTTATTCTTTTTGTGGCAATTGTGAAAGGGATCACATTCCTGATTTGGCTCTTGGCTTGGCTGTTGTTGGTGTATAGGAATGCTACTGACTTTTGTACATTGATTTTGTATCCTGAAACTTTTCTGAAGTTGCTTATCAGCTGAAGGAGCTTTTGGGCTGAGACTATGGGGTTTTCTAGATATAGAATGTCATCTCCAAACATGAATAGTTTGATTTCTTCTAAATAAATTTAAAACACTTATTTACAAATTTTAAATTTACATTTATGTTATAAATATAAGATTAAAATATAAACTGTATTTTAAAAAATGTTAAATACATTTTGAATTTGAAATTTATTTAAAAAATTTAAAGTAATTATAAAATATGTATAACATAACATTTACCATCTTACCTATTTTGTGTGCAGTTCAATAGTATCAATTATATTCATGTTTTTCTTCAACCACCACTATCATTCATCTCCAGAGATCTTTTCGTCTTGCAAAATGCAAACTCTGACCTCATTAAACAGTAAATCCCCATTAATTTCTTCTAATTCCTTTTAAATACCATTTTGCTTTCTGTTTCTATAGATTTGACTACTCTAGGTACCTCATATGAATAGAATTATGTAGTATTTGTTCTTCTATAACTGGCTTATTTCACTTAGCATAATATCTTCAGGGTTCATCCATATTATAGTATGTGGCAGAATTTTTTTCCTTTTTAAGGCTGAATAATATTCCATTGTATGTATATACCATGTTATTTATAGTTTCAAAAATTTTTATTATCATTTTTGTGTTCATCCATTATCTATCAACAGGCACTTGGATTGCTTCCATCTTTTAGTTATTGTGAATAATGCTTCAGTGAACACGGATGTATAAGTATCTCTTCGAGGTCATAGACATTCTATCAGTTCTCATGACTTCTCACTGTAGTCAGAGATGTCTCTCCTTACATTATCATACTTTACTTTAAGGAAAAAGCCAAGAAACAAAAAGTAGGAACTTCTTTCATTTATTTATTTAGGTTTTATATATGCCTTTATTTCTAGCGTTTCTTTGATTATCTACTATGTGCAAGGTACTGTGCTAGGTGCTGTAGGGCTTAGTGGCCAATATTCTAGTTAGCTATTTGTGTGTAGAAAAGTTATATATACATAGTGACTTTTCTTCTTTCCCAAGTCACCACATAGAAGCTCAGAGTTTAGGTTAAAAAAAGTTTCATTCACTGTTGTTTGGATAGAATTCCAGCTTCAGGCATACTCAGAAACTTGGTCTAAGTCAAAAATGGAATAGTCCTGTCACATGAGGCAGCTTTTCCACCCAAGGGATTTCAAAATAGTCTCAAGACTTTGCAAGAACTGGGAATCTGTAGAGGTAAGACCTGTGTAAAAATTGTATAGAAGTACAAACCTGTGGTTATACCTTCTATCGCTCAGAAACATATTTGGAAAAGATTTTTTATTGCTTTTTTTTGTATAAGGACAGGTTATTTTACACTAACTTTAGGGAAACCGTAAACGTAAAGCTCTATACAAAAGCCCTTTCCTACCCCCTGTGTCTTAAAAGGTGAGCTGCCATGGTGGCTGGAGGTGCAGTGGGAGGTGCCTTTGGGGAGGTACAGGGGTTAAGGATGTGAGCTCTCAAGCCAGGCTGTCTGGGTAGAAATCCTAGCACACTTATGAGATGTCAGACCTTGGACTCAGAACATCATATCTTAATCCTAACTTCTCTGATGATTCTCAGCTTCCCCATAGTAAAATGAGGTGAACAACAGTTCCCAGTTTGTAGGATTGTTGTGCAGATTTCATGAGCTAATACTCCTAGTGGGCACACTTGTCACAGGGCCTGGCACAGAGAAAGTAAAAATTATTGTTGACAATCCATCCTAAAATGAACATGTTCCATGTTCCCTGCTGCAGCTGCACAGACCATCTTTTAATCCCTCAAATATGCTGCACTCTCAGTCTTCTATTGGCCCTTTGCCCATGCTCTTTCCTCTGCCTGGACCTTCTTTTCTACTCTGGCCCCCTCTGCCTTTCTAATCTTATTCATTTTTCATGTCCCATCACAGATATTTTCTCTAAGAAGCCTCTTTGGCCCCAAGACTGGTTCCATGTCTTTTTCATGTGCTCCATAAATGCCCTGCCCAGACCTCCGTCATGGTAACCCACCACCTTGTGTTCTCATCCCCTCACTGAGCTATGAGTTCCATGAAGCCAGGGCCTGTCTATCTTGGTCTCTGTAGCATCTCAGCAAAAGAAATTAATGAAACATAGACCTGTGTGTGGTATGAGCTTCCACTGGAAGGACCTCTACTTTGGAAAGCCAATCCCAGGCACCGTGGAGACCCCCTAGTATGGTGCTCCGTATGACCCTTTCTCATAGACCATCTTGGAAAAGGTCCTAGTCAGTTCCCAAGTGGAATGTCTGTTCCTCCAAGCATCATTTTGTTGGCTACCAAAGGGCAGACACGTGACCCTTCTTTAGCTTTGCAGAGCTCTGATTCAGCTTTCAGATACAGCCATGAAGATTTTCCAAGGATGTTCTTGCCTGGGACCACTGGCCAAGGCTCTCTCCACAGCACACTAGATTTACTTGCCTCTTTCTTCCTCAGACCACTGTCTCAACCCTCATTAGCATTTCTCTATCCTGGTTATTACAATGGCATATTTGTCTCCGTTTCATTCCAAATGAATTGCAATTAGCTACTGGGCTTGCCAGTTGGCTAATTTCTCAGAAAGGCTATGTTCTTGGTGATGAGACACTTTTGTGCTATTTCTATTCAATCCATCAACCTTCCTGTCAAATTAATTCCTCTCAGATTAATGTAAGAACCACGGCTATCATAGTAAACATTTATTAAGTGCTTTTCTGTGCCAGATGCTGTGTGAGTGCTTTACATGGGTTATCTCATTTAATTTTTATAACACCCTGTAAATTATCAGTATCCCCCTTTGCAGCTAAGGAAATTGAAGCAGGGAGAGATTAAGTCATTTGTTCAAGGTACACAGAAAGAAATTGACAAAACAGGAACTCAAACTCAGGTCTGCATAACTTCAAAGGCTGTGCTCTTAACCATGAGGCTCCATCACTGCCCTATAATTTTCAGTTATTATAATGTCCCCATTTGAAAGTACCAGGTACACTAAAAAATATACACTTTGTACCCAAAGTGACTTAGCTATCGTGATCTTACTAAACCCATGCTTTTTGTGTTACATTCTAGCTTCCATTTTATCTTTTGTTTGAAAGGTAAATGGGATGGAAATATTTCATTTTCTCCTCTTCTTTCTTTTGGAATCAGGCATTGTTTTATTTGTTTTGGATGTAAGATTGAAGGTTATGAGATTGTCAATGGATAGATAGCTGGGCTAGTGTCCTGCCAGCAAGATTCATTTGATGATTTTGTGTTAATGGGAGCCACTTTTCTTCTCTTTGAGGACTGGCAGGCTTCACCCATCTGCAAAAAGCGATCTTAGTTACGAGAGGTATTGAAGTGGTCATATGGACAGCTCTGCAGGCAAATCTACTCTTGTTATTTAACAAAATACTCTAAGATGTTCTCTAAACTGCCTCCATTGTTCATGCGTGTGTGTGTGTGTGCGAGCGCACACGTGCGAGCATGCTGTGTTTTAAGATTAAGAATAGAGAGAGAAGAGAGGTTGGAAATCAGTAACTCCCAGTTTTGCTTTCAAAGTAAGTCCTTGTGATTCACCAAATTCAGAAAATGAAGTTTGATAAATATAGCAACTTGTTTATTCTTTTTCAAATTGCTTTTATGTAAAAACTCTGGTAGAGGAAGAACTTAATACTTCTCAGGAGGAAATAATTGTTTCAATCTCATCTTAATTCGTTTATCAAATACTTATTGAGTGTCTAATATTTGTTAGACATGCTGAGCACTTGGGGTGTGGAGGTGAATAAGAAGTCAAAATCCTTGCCCTCACTAAATTGAGAGAATGCATACAAATACTTAGATAATTAACAAAATTAACTTGGCATTGGAACATGAGAAAGGAAGAACTGTCTCACAGGTATTGTTAACACATGGTTGGATGAGACTCTTGGCTGGAATATAAAATGGAAGAAACAATCTTCTCGTGTCTTTGATAATAATCTGTTATTAGGAAAGCATTTTCCACATTTTTGACCTAGCCTGCTGTTGATAGCCACCACAGTTAATATTCTATTGCCTCTTCTTTTCTCTAAGTAGCTTGATAAATTCTTGATTTACTGTGGTTTTATTGGTCAGAATATGGAAGAAACCACAAGATATTACTATTGTTTCTCCTATGAACAACAGACCACTGATTGGTGATGAGGAAAGGATGGGAATCTTGCAGAAAGTGACACTCCATTAAAGCTAGGGGATTCTGGGCACTTACATGTGTGTCCCAGGTTTTGGGAAGATAGCTTTCAAATGACTGAGGCAGGTTTGTTATGGGCAGAAATTGTAAAACAGATCTAACTCAAGAGAAATTTAGGCACCAAAGAAGGTGATTCTGACTGCCTGCTTGTGGATAATTCTAATGTACAGAAAAGAGAATGTCTAAAGCAGGCATGGTGAATAGATTTAAACCCAAATGCCAACTCAGACTGAATGGTAGCAGAAGCTGTAGCACTAGTTGAGAAATATTCTGAGCCTAATCTAGAATGCCACTGATAACAGATTAAACCTCAAATACACAGACATTAGCCCCAAATCCCACAGTATAACTCCCTGAGTGTATGATTGAATTAGGATCCAAAATAATGTTAATATGCTAAACAGTGAATCAAAACCAACAAGAAAGCTAGTGAGAATAACTATATGTATATATATGTATTTTTTTTTTATTTAAATTCAAAATTCAGTGGTGTGTTACATTTTGGGATTGAGGAAACTTGACTTGATAGTGGTTCAGGAAGACAGATTTGACCCTAAGTTCCACATAAATCATAGAATTATGGGCTACAAAATATCCTAGAACCATAGTGGGCTTGCTAGGTTTGTACAAGGTAGCTCAACATTAGCCACTCCTCTGTAACTGAATTTTAAAGTGTCCCCTCCTCCTAGCCTGCTGCTTTGCTTGTAGACTGGAGTGTCTGCATAAGCCCTAGATTTCAGGAGTTGGACTTTTCTGTCTCTGAGACTAGGAAGGAGCATGCTCATATAGAAACAAAGGGGGAAGGTCCCTAGAAAAGACCAGTAACTCTTTATTTTTGAAAGAGGCCAGATTTGGAATCAGTAAAAAATAAAAATGCATCAAATGATTTTGCAAATGTATGGGTTTTTGAAAAGCTGGAAGTGTGTTTTGCCCCACATGCTCTATCCTTAAACACACCCACATGCACTTCAGGAAGAATTTCATCCATATGGTACATTCATTGGAAGTTAACTCATCAAGATCACTATTGTGTCAGAACCATTTGATTTCCAAGTTGCCATTTAAGTTGTTCCAAAAAAGCTCCTGAAAGCTTATTTTCTTGAGCTAGGATATGGAGTTTGGTAAAAGAAATGAAGAGAATGTGGATTTTTCAGTTTGATCTTAAGATGGAGGGAACTCAATAATTTTAAGCTTGTTAGAATTCATTCTTCTTAAAACCAGGTTGAACTTTGCCACTCCCTTTTAAGGATAATGATAATGATGGCGATGATCGATGATGATGGTGATGATGATGATAATGATTGTGGTTATTTGACTCATTGGATTTAGGTTATTTTTCTGATTGTTCTTTGAGCAAACTTTTTCCTAATAATGATGACTGCAAAAATACAGCAGTTGTAAAAACTAGAAAGGAAAGTTAGAAAATAGCCAGAGTAGTTAGGCTACAAGCATTGGCATAGATTAAGGACATTAAGTTCGCAGGCAGAAAACAATCTGGGAATAGACTTTCTAAGTAGAAAGCATTTAATTAGCTCTCACTTAGTTTTTCTTCTTGTAGGAAGGCAAATTCCAGGGTTAGGAAGCCAACAGCTGGTTTGGTAACCTGTATCCAGGCACCATCTGTTTGCCGTCCAACTAACAAGAGAGGATGAGGACTTGGCCTAACCTAACATAGTGAGTGCAAGTTGGAGCACAGGTTTCCAATCTCTGTGTAGTGGGCATTTGCTATTTTTTTTTCACTAGTTTTCATAGTCTTCTTCTTTAATTGCCTTTCCACCAAAGACAGGGAGAAAGACTAAAGCAGTATTCTCTGGCATCCTACATAAGTAAGTAAAATTAACCCACCTGTAGATTTAAACTCACAATTTCGGTCTTATGAAGACATGGTCTCATGATTGGTCCTAGTTCTGTTTTCAGGTGAATGCCCCAGCTGTTTTTTGACTCAATGGGTGATGACTATTGATTGAGGGGGTAAACAATTCTACTTTATATTCTTTGGTATATTTACCTTTTTTCAGTTGATATTTGAGGAGGGGGCATGAAAAATTTTAGCTAAATTGAGATTCATAATAAGAGTGATAGTATAGGTACCACGTGTGGGTGGTTGCAAATAATCTCAACTCAGGTATTTTAGTGGGTACAATGAAGGGCCATGGATAATATTTAAGCAGAGAAGAGAAGAGAAGAGAAGAGAAGAGGATTTAGCATCTCTCATTTTAATACTGGAAGCCTCTGGAAAGCATTATTTGTTATGCACTGTATTATTATTCCAGAGAAATAGTTAGCTTCAAACAAGCCTTCCCTCATCTCCTGTGCCTTTTCTAGCCAAATAACTTTGAACATTTTTTGGTGACTAGAAATCATCAGTGTAGGCTGTAAGTTATAACAGGAACAGATAAGTTGCACATTCATGGGTGCTAGGTGTTTATTTTCTCAAGGAGGTCATAAAAAACGCACATTTACCCAAGCAACCCTTTATAATATTCTAGTTCTGGGCTCCTTTCGAGATTCCAATGCTTTCTCTAAGGCCAATAGAACTGTTAAATTGGTGCCAATATTTTATAAAATAGCAAGGATGGTGTTGATTTTGAAAACAAAAATGGAAATGGTGCTTGTCCAAGGAAGGAAACAAGACAAATTTAGATGTGCGAAAACTCACTGTCTCAGGAAGAAACTTCCCAGGTAGCTGGCTGACTAGATTTGCTGCATGAACAGTTTCTAAGAGCTTTCAGTTCAGACTCTTAAAAAAGCCTGAGTGGCCGGGCATGGTGGCTCACGCCTGTAATCCCAGCACTTTGGGAGGCTGAGGCGGGCGGATCACCTGAGGTTGGGAGTTTGAGACCAGCCTGGCCAAGATGGTGAAACCCCGTCTCTACTAAAAATACAAAAATTAGCCAGGCTGCGGTGGCACATGCCTATAATCCCAGCTACTCAGGAGGCTGAGGGAGGAGAATTGCTTGAACGCGGGAGGCAGAGGTTGCAGTGAGCCAAGAATGCGCCATTGCACTCCAGTCTGGGCGACAGAGGGAGACCCTGAATCAAAAAAAAAAAAAAAAAAAAAAAAAAGCCTGAGTTCCAGTTACAAACTGTGGGTTCTCTCATTCTTCATTGTTAAGGTACTGATTCCAGCCCTTTTTGGGCAAAGAGTGGTAAGTAAATAGAGGAAAGGTGAAGGTTTTGGGTCAAATATTCTATCCAAATATACATAACCGTATTTTAAAGAACTGCTTTTTTCCCATATTATCTAATTAATTCTCTGACCAACAAGGAAATAATCTATGAATAAAAAAAGAAGATTATACTGTTTTAAGGAAATTAGAAATTGTATCACCATGGTAGAATTTAGTTTTATACGTGATTAAAAATTATCACTTCTTTGGCAAGCTCTTTTTTTTCTTTTAAATGTTCTAAGGGTTTGCCTTATTTTGCTTCAACTTATTTTATTTTTTCCTATCTCTGTTATTTCTAAGTCCAATTTAAAAATCTCATATATTGAGAACACATGAACATACAGAGGGCAACAACACACACTGGGGCCTACTGGAGGGTAGAAGGTGGGAGGAGGGAGAGGATCAGCAAAAATAACTAATGGGCACTAGGCTTAATACCTGGGTGATGAAATAACCTGTACAACAACCCCCACGACACATGTTTACCTATGTAACAAACCTACACATCTTGCACATGTGCACCTGAACTTAAAATAAAAGTAAAAAAAAATTCATCATATATATCTCCTGGATATTGCTTATTTTTACTTCTTTTTAAAACATTTATTTTAGGTTCAGGGGGTACATATGCAGGTTTCTGATATAGGTAAATTGCATGTCAAGGGGGATTTGGTGTACAGATTACTGATTTTTACTTCTATTTGCGTTAAATCACTCTTTGCAGTACACATATAGCAACAGAATAGAAAACTACAATATATTTCTGAAGAATACAGTAAGTGCTCAGTAAAAGTTCGTTCTATTAAGTAGCAAAAATAAGGTCTAATGGAAGACTCTCATTGCCTAGAAACACTTCATTCATTCTTGCAAATTCATATTAATTCAGCAAATATTTGTGGATTACCACTTATCTATGTGCCAGACACTGCTGCAGGTGCTGAGGACCTCTCTGAACACATTTAAGCTGAGGTTTCATTCTACTTACTGTGGCTTCACTATGAATTACCCTTGAACTCAGTGGCATAAAACAATGTATTATGCTCATGGATTCTCTGGGTTGGGAATTCTGACACAGTGTAGTAGAGACAGCTTGTCTCTGTCACACAGTGTCTGGGGTCCAGCTGGGAGGTGGCTTGAAGGCTGAGGCTTGGAACCATTTGACGGTCTGCTCCCTCACGTATCTGGTGGTTGTCGCTCGCTGTCAGCTGTGTGTCTGCACTCCTATACAGGCCTTTCCATGTGACCTGCTCTCCTTACAATGTGGTGGCCGGGTTCTGGGGATGAGCCTCCCAAGAGAGAGATTGAGCCAGGTGGAAGTTCTATTGTTTTTTATCACCTAGCCTTGGAAGTCCTGTAGTGTCGCTTCTGCCAGACTCTTTCAGTTAAGATGGTTACAAAGACCCATTTCGATTCAATGTAGAGAAACATAGACACCATCTCTTGATGTAGGAGTTTCAACATATAAGAAGAAGAGCAGAAAGGATAAGATATGTATTGGTGTGGTCATCTTTGAAAAAATCCAATCTGCCACAGTCTGAATGACAAGATGCAGTTAGGAATGTGAAAACCAAGAAGAAGAATATTCTTGGAAAAGGCCTTGGTAGAAACTAACCTGGTGGATAGTTGGGCCATAGGTAGAAGGCCAGGGTAGCAGGATATAAAGAGAAGGGCAAGAGTGCTACAAGGTAAACTTGGAGAGTTGGGCAGGGGCAAGGCCACGGAACACTGAGAACTGCCCCTGCTCTAGGCAAAAGGTAAAGAAGACCGGGTTTGTCTTGGGGATCATTCATACCTTTGTGGGAATCTCTTACTCTTTCTTTGGTCAGTTTGACAATTGGGGCCTATATTTCTCTAGATTCTCATAGCACTCTTCTTAGCAGTGCTTTCATTTGAAATTCCCGCCGGTCTAAATTTTTCCCTTACTAGACATTGGACACTGTGTGGTAGATTGGGGAATATAAAGAATCATTTGATTTCTCCAGCTTTTCAAGGACCTTTTAATTTATTTGAATAGATTCACACACACGCACACAGATGTAAATTTAAATATGAGTTAGTACAAGTTTTGTCAAATATGCAGTAAGAACCACATGTGCTTCAGAAGTCAGAAAAAGAGATAATCAAATATCTAACTAAAAAGAATTCATTGCAGTAGGTGTAAAGGAAAATATTGTACATCTGTCTACATCAATGCTTAAAACTTCTATTTTTAGAAATAGAAAGAAATGCCATAGACAAAATAAAAAGATGAATGATAAACTAGAAAAAAATTCACTGCACACATGACAAAGGCCACTGTTAGACAGAGATAGCTTATACCAGTCACTGCACAAAATAGAAAAATTAAAAAATGAGCAAAAGTACAAAGCAGAAGCTCACAGAAAGGAAAATATAACCAATAATCGTGAAAAGACATTCAACCTCATCAGAATACATAAAATAAGTCACTTTCACCAAATTGACAATGTTGACATTAGGTAAAACTCAGCATTGGTGAGTATGTGGGGAATGTCAGCACTGTTGTAAACCATTGGTATAAACTTTTTCAATGGAAACTTGGCAATATTTAGCATTTAGCATTTAAAATGAGTATTTTCTTTGCTTTGGCATTTCACTGTTTGAAAATAATCTTATGGTTATACTTACTCCTATATGCAGTAATATATGTTTGAAGATATAAATTTTTATAGTATTTATTTGATTATTTTTATAATAGCAAAAAATTAAAATTACCCAGATAACCTTCATTAGGGGACCAGGTTTATAATTGTGGCACATTCAGAGGAGTATGAACCCTGAAATATCATGCAGAGGGTGGAAAATTAAACAGTGCTGAGAAAGAGAAGGATAAACGCCAGCCAATTCATAGACTATTAAATAGAGCAAGAAAGTGCAGGACAAAGGAAGAACATGACATCACAGTGACGAATTCTTCACAAAAGGTGATAGATTTGCACTAAAGAGCAATGGGATATTTATAAAGAAGATATCATGTTATTAGTGACCTATTCGTATCCCATTGGTTTTCTAACCTCAAGAACATTTAAAATCTCAGACTTAAAATTTCTATCTAAACATAACAATTGTAAGCACACTATTCATGATACTTGCTCCCTTCAAAATGCAGGCATAGTTGGAACTTTGTAAAGCATGGGAAGGCAAAAGATAGAAGTCTACAAATCCTGAAGGCCCAAGTAGACCCCAAGTAGGAATGATCATCTTTTCTTGCTTAACTCAGTTCTTTTCCATCCACCCTATCCCCATCCTTTCGTATTCCCAACACCCCCACAACTCTGATACCAACTCGAAATGAGAGAGGAGTAGACTTGTGAGGTGTCTGCCTCACAATTCAGTGATGAATTCAGCCTGCCTCATTTCATTGATGTCTGCTACTGAAATTAGGGTAGAGTACTTTTGCAATTATAGCTTGGAATAGAATTTTCTCAAAGGTGGAAATTTTTTAGATTTGATATGAGGAGTCAAAGAGGTAAAACAATGTTTTATGACTTTTTGACTTTAAACTGAGAGTATTATTTATAGCCTATGCTTTGGCACACCCAGCCAGCAAGGATGGCAAACAGTATAATTTGAGGGGCACCAAAGAACCTAAGATATGACAGCATATCAGTGCTTGACATTCCCACCAATAACTTCATTATCTAAGGACTTTGTGGAGACATGCTCAGAAGACATTTAGTATTATTCTTTAATTTTAAGATTAAAATAAATGCACAAGATCTTAAAGGAAAAAATCAAACATGACAGAAGGTTTATGATAAAAATTAAAATTCTTTCTACTCCTTTCAGCCTAGAATTCTATACTTCAAAGGCTACCATTAACGTTTCATAAACTGTATATCCTTCCAGAATTGGATTATGTACATTTTATATATTTAACAGTATATGAACTGGTGGTCATTTACCTACCTCTTACTCACTAGGAAAGTTTTTAGGGCCGGGCGTGGTGGCTCACGCCTGTAATCCCAGCACTTTGGGAGGCCGAGGCGGGTGGATCACGAGGTCAGGAGATCGAGACCATCCTGGCTAACCCGGTGAAACCCCGTTTCTACTAAAAATACAAAAAATTAGCCGGGCATGGTGGCGGGCGCCTGTAGTCCCAGCTGCTTGGGAGGCTGAGGCAGGAGAATGGCATGAACCCGGGAGGTGGAGCTTGCAGTGAGCCGAGATTGTCCCACTGCACTCCAGCCTGGGAGACAGAGCGAGACTCCGTCTCAAAAAAAAAAAAAAAAAAAAGAAAGTTTTTAAGTTTTTAGTTATTGTTTAGTTTTCCTATTTAAAAAAATTCAATGATAAACGTCTGTCTTCCACACCCATATGCATGCACATACACATTCTATGGCAGTTAAGAGCAAAATTCCAAGTTAAACAGAATACCAAGGACAGTCTGGAAGGGAAAAAGACAGCACACAAAGGTAGAAGGCAGGTTTGGATTGAAAAAAAAGGATCCATGACTTTAGTCTTTTTTTTTAAATTTTATTTTAAGTTCTGGGATACATGTGCAGAACGTGCAGGTTTGTTTCATAGGTAAACATGTGCCATGGTGGTTTGCCACACCTATCAACCCGACACCTAGGTATTAAGCCCTGAATACATTAGCTATTAATCCTGATGCTCTCCATCCTCCTGCCCCCAAGACAGGCTCCAGTGTGTGTTGTTCCCTTCCCTGTGTCCATATGTTCTCACTGTTAAGCTCCCACTTATGAGTGAGAATATGCAGTGTTTGTTTTTCTGTTCCTCTGTTTACTGAGGATGATGGCTTCATCCACATCCCTGCAAAGGACATGATCTCATTCTTTTTTTATGGCTGCATAGTATTTCATGGTGTATATGTGCCACATTTTCTTTATCCAGTCTATCATTGATGGGCATTTGGGTTGATTCCATGTCTTTGCTATTGTGAATAGTGCTGCAATAAACATTCACGTATATGTATCTTTATAGTAGAATGATTTATATTCCTTTGGGTATATACCCAATAATGGGATTGCTGGATTAAATGGTATTTCTGGCTCTAGATCCTTGAGGAATCACCACACTGTGTTCCACAATGGTTGAACTAATTCTCACAGGCTTTTCCAAAGCAGCTAGTGTAACCACCACCTTCATCCTCTTTTTTACTTCCTTGAGCCATTGTGGAGATTTCTTCCCTTGGCTCCTTTACAGCTGAGAGTTCTTTACTCACATCTTGGCAGCATCTATTGAAAATAAAATGTCACCCTGTGGCCCAGCAGTAACATCTCTACGTATCTATCCTTGTAATCTTTTGCCTTTGCACAGGGGACCATGATAAGGACATTCAGTGCTGCATGGCTTTTAAGAGGCCCAAAGTGGAAATGACCTTTAGATCTTACAGAATGGGAATAGTTAAATAATTATGGTGAAATGATAAGAGGAAATGCCATACAGTACTTAAAATGGATGACTAAATGTATATCAATATGATAGATGTCCCAAAACATATTTTGCACTGAAAATAGCAAGTTGCAGAACAGTATGACACCATTAATGCAAAAAATCCAAACCCATATTATATGTTTTATGTGAATTATGAATACGCATATTGTGTGCATGCAAAAGTGTGTGTATGTGTGTGCGGGGACCTCACTACCTCTGGGAATATGGGGAAGGGATTAGGATGAGAATATTGGTCAAAGAGGACCTTAGCTATATCCACAATATTCTAACTTTTAAAAGTAGAATTGAGTCACACGAATTACTTGTGGAACTAAAACTAAAGTTAAAATATCTAAAGAATTATTAGACTTCTGCCTTTAAAGAATGTCTGGATAGGGTAAAATAATCAAACTGGGTTCTGTGGCACACTTGTGCTCTGTCAGATAGCATTGGGCATTTGTTGATTTCTAATGTCATTAATCATACAGAGGTCAGAGAGTGAAACAGAATTGGCACTGGACTCAGAGGGATCAGAAAACTCAAACTTTGCTTCCATCTTCACTTTCTGCCAGGGAGCTTGTCAAGGATGACTTGGCTCTAAATGGCTCTATAGCGGCTTTCCTTTTAGTGGTGTTATAATATTTTGTTAAATATATGTCTTCAGATTTTAGGACTTTGTTTCAGGCCTTTGTAAATAAGAGGATAGGTGGGAGAGGTAAAGAATGTATTCTTTCTGCCATCTACATATAAACTCAGAATCTTTGTGACCTAGTAAAGGTTCAAAGAAGCCTACCAATGGCCTATTTGCAATATTAAAAGATGAGATGAGACCTAACAGGACCTAACAGATGACATCGCTCGTCTCTCTTGATAAGCTCCTCTCCATTCTCTCCCATTTCATGATATAGGAAATCATGTTGTGTGACAGGAGTAGGTTGGAATTGAAGGAAGAGATCTTAGGCAGTTGTTATCAGTTTGGGGCTCTGTAAATTCTTTGGGAAAACTTTTCTGGGTCAGGTTAATTCTGGGACTCTCAAGGGCAGGGGAGGGAGGATGCCATGAGGTCAATGAAATCCCTTAAGATTCTACTGGTCTTAGCATTCTATATTTTTAATTTTATGCCCCAGAATCGAGGGCACATGGCCATGGGAGAATGTGGCTTTATAGCAATAATGGTAATCTCCTCCTCAAAAACAGTTGGGTGCTCAAATAGGGAAACGCTGGGTAAAACAAAGTTAACATGTGTCTGTACTGCAGGACTCTTCAGAGCCTTTAAAATGCCTGTCCACACAGGAACTCTCCAAAATTAGGGTAGCATATGCAATGGGTTTCTACATGTGTTTGACTTTTTCTCTCTTCCCTCCTTACCTACCCCTGTAGTAGATAGCATCTATAGAATATCGGATGGTAAAAGGCAGAATGAGAAAGTGCTACCTCATCTTAGTGAAGGTGAAGTTCTCAAATTGCTATGATGGTTAATTTTATGTGTCAACTTGACTGGACCATGGTATGCCCAGATATTTGGTTAAACATTATTTCTGGGTGTGTCTGTGAGATTAGCATTTGGATCAGTAGAATGAGTAAAGCAGATTGTCCTTTCCAATACAGGTGGGCCTCACCCAATATGCTGAGGACCTGAATAGAACAAAAAGGTGGAAGAAGGGAGAATTCACTCTTTGCCTGACTTTTTGTGCTGGGACACTGGTATTCTGCCCTCAGACAGGGACTCACATTATCCTTGTATGATCAGTGTTCCTGGTTCTCAGGCCTTTGGACTTGGACTGGAAGGTCATCACAGGTGTTTCTGAGTCTCTGGTTTGAGATGGCAGATTGTGGGACTTCTCAGCCTCCATAATTCAATAAGCCATTTCCTTATAATAAATCTTACATATATTTATATTTTATTGCTTCTGTTTCTCTGGAGGACCCTGCCTAATACACACCAACTAAAAGTGATGCTTACTGGACTCTGTACTGGGTTCTCACACTTACTGTAGCAAGAAAAGAGTGGAGATTATGAGTAGCTTTGCTAGTAAGAGCCTATAATTCCACTTATATAAAGCCTACTGTCAGCTCAAGCTGAAGTACCATGCCATTGGTATGTGCTGCCACCACCAAGTTGGCTCTCACAGGGACTGGCACACAGCCACACACATCCCTGCAATCATGACCTTTGATAGTGAGGTGAGGAGTTGGATAACCAGGCGACATCTCTGCTCCAGCCAGAGATGACTGGAGGCAATTCATGGTAAAGATGGATGAAGATAAAAAATTCAGGTTTGGGGAGTTTGTGGGCGTTTTGCAGAATTCTGTTATCCTCTTTCTTGATTTATTGGAGGACAGTGTCATCTTGGCCATAACTGACGTCTGTCTGAGCTGCTTGGGAGCCCATGATGATAAATTACTGAAAACACTGAAGCAATTATCCAGTTAATTTAGGTTGAGCACCTATATTATCTTCAACACCACAAAAATGTTCTTCTTCTGGCAGGAGAGCTCTTCTATTAATATTATGGCTGCCTAATAAAAAATGTGACGTAAAGCAGAGGGCAGCTACATCTACATGTGCTTGCTGATGAGGAACAGTACACATAAATGGTGACAGGTAATGATTAACTTAAAGTGTCTAAATACATCTGAGCCTTGCTGAATAAAATGCTTAAATCTAAGAATGGCTGTCAGTGCAGGAAAGGCATGTGGAGTATTTCCAATGTCCCCTTTCTCTTACGGTAGCCTATGCTAGATGAAACTACACGTTCAAGATTCCACTGCTGCGGCAGTGCTGTGACATGGTTGGGAGCACAGGCTTTAAAGTCAGGAGCCCGAGGCCAAGTCTCAGGTGTGCTGTGTCCTAGTTGTGCACATTTGTTTGGGCACTGGGATTCTTGTAAGAATCAAGAGTAAGTGCAAGAATGTTAAGTGCTAAGCAAAGTGCTGGGCATGGAGTGAGTGCTCAGTAAATTAAAGCTGTTATCATCACCATCACCATCATCATCATCATCACATCATCAACATGATCATGTTTACACCCAACAGCTGGGATAGGTGCATAAGAAATAATTTGGCTTCTAGTTGAAAGAACTGTGAAATAGGATCCATATACAGATGCATCTCCTAGTTAACTTTGGGAAAGTGGCTTTTTCCTTAAAAGTTTCAGAAAGAGTTCTTCAAAAAAGTTGGGCTTTGGTGGTTTAGTTGTGGAATGGTGGCGAGAGGGGAAAAGACATAGGTTTTGCTTTCACAAACTTGGGTTTGAATCCCAGCTTCGCTCCTCATCAGGTAAATGACCTCAGGCTTTACTTTCTTGAGCATCAATGGCTTTATCTACAAAATGGTATAATGGGCCAGGCGTGGTGGCTCATGCCTATAATCCTAGCACTTTGGGAGGTCAGAGTGGGAAGACTACTTGATGCCACGAGTTTGAGAGTAGCCTGGGCAACATAATCAGACCCTGTTTCTACAAACAATTAAAAAGTTAGCTCAGCATAGTCCCTGCTACCTGGAAGACCAAGGCAGGAGAATTGCTTGAGTCTAGGAATTTGAGGTTGCAGTGAGTTATGATTACACTACTGTGCCCAGCCTGGGTGACAGAGTGAGACCCCATCTCTAAAAAATAGAAATAAATAAAAAAAAAATGAACGAAGTAGGGATACCAATTCCTGGGCTTCAGGGAAGATTGTCAGATAACATTTGAACAGCATCAGGCACATACAGGTTCAATAACAGCTGGTTCTAATATCCAATAGGGACTGGACAAGCTCATGTGAACTTTAGGGGAGCATTTTACTCTGCCTTTACAACATAAAACACCCAGCTAAAAGGTGGCTGGATCTAGTATTTCAGTTAACTTAACCAGCACAGCCAAATCACAGCTCAGTTGCTGGGTGCCATGGTGTCACTTAACAGAAAAACCCATAATGATATAACAGAGCTAAGAAAATCTTCTGAGACATAGACGTCACTCTGCCAATACAAGGCATCATTATAGAGGTGAATTCCTAAAACAGGCCAGATCTGTGACTCCCTGGTGCCCCTGCCAGAATTGATCTCGAAATGATGGATTACAACAGCCGTGGTACATCCTCAAGCTGCCTGGGAGTTTCTTGTCTTCTCATCACAGTCAAAATGGCTTCCTGGCTTGGTTCCACCAGCCTTGCCTTCATTCCTACACCAGGAGTCATGACTGCAGCATGCCTTCAGGATGACTGTTATCATGGGCTTTAGCTTCCATATCTCAGCTCCTAGCCAGTCCTCCCAGGGGCTTAGAATGGCTTCTGCTCCGGCTTGGCCAGCCTGCTTGGGGAAGGATGGAGGAAGAGGGCAGGAATGTGGAGGTGGCCTGCAGGGGTACCCCTATCTAAGGAAGCGTCTTGGGAGAGTGGCAGTTTCTGAGCAAATGGGGAAGGGCAGAACTGGCTGCCTTGAAGTTCTGAGGGGGACAAAGAGGTTGCTGTAGCATTTGTAAAGCCAAAACCTGGAATCAACCAGAATGCTCATGAATAGGGGAATGGTTGACTAAATGGGGGTGTATCTGTGCTATTGTAGAATTACCTAACTGTTACAGAGGGAGTTAGAGCTCAGTCCTTACACTCAGAGGAATGTCTGTGCTACTAGGAAAACAAAGTGCAGAGCAGTATATGTAAAACCACCTCCATATGTGTACAAATAATAATGGCTTCCATTTATTATCTATTGTATGCCAGGGACTGTGCTAAGTGCGTCTAACTAATGCGTTAACTAATTTGAATCTCACAACAACCTGATCTACTTATTAGACATTTCCCTGGAGAACTGAAGACGTTTAGTAGAAGAGGCAGACGGTAAAAATCTCTCCCTATACATACTCTCTTTCATTTGCTTTCAAGTGTATGTGAACTAGTTGAACTTGTTTGGCTGTGTCTATACCATTACTGGATTTAATTTGTGTTGTCTGACAGCTTTTCAAAGAAAACAGCTTCATTGAATCCTCAGGGCCCACACATAACACACACTAAAAACCAAACAGAAATAAGGTCGTACTCACCACAGACTACCAAGAAGAGCCTTTTTCTCCAAAAGTACATTTTCGAGGCCTTAGGTGAAATATACACTGCTTAATAAAACCCATACTTGAGTGGAGGGTAAAGGCAGGAAAAAGACAGGCAGAACAAACGACTCGTGTTCCAAGAGTTCAGTTGCAAAATTTTAAACTTGTACCCATAGGTGGCTATGTTAAAACGTCCTTTTATATAAAATAAATTGGTATAAATCCAAAATGGTCAGACAGTATCTGTTAATTATTATTCTTTACAAAATATTAGAAGTACACAGGGAGCTTCAGGGCCATGTACAGGTTACGATTTCTCCCTTGAAGCGTTCTACTTGTTTATAGATGAATTCAGTACCCAAGAAAGCAGGTCTGCCTGTGGATTTATCATATACCATATTTCAGTGGGGCATGGGAATGTGGCAGTAATTCTGAACTTAGGTAAGTTTTATAGATTAATTTCAGTACAAAAGAGAAATAGTTTAAGTTACTCCTGATGATAAAAAAGCAACATTTTGTCTGTGTAAAACCTTCAGACTACACAAAAAAGAATGTACAAGATGTTAGAACATAAAAATTACCCTTAATACTACTCTTGGAGATAATTTCTAATATTTTTGGTAGATTTCTATTCATCGGATAGTGCCCGTTAATTATTATTATTATTTGTAAAGTATTGAAAGTGTACAGGGAGCTTCAGGGCCATGTACATGATATGATTACTTCCTTGAAAGGCTCGACTTCAAAGGCTTTAAGCAGCTATAGGACATTAAGTTTGAAGATCTACTTAAAGTGGATAAATTCCTAGAAAAAAGATGAAATGCCAAAACTGGTATAAATAAGGTATAATAAACTGGTATAAATAAGAAATATATATATACATATTTTTTTTTTTGAGATGGAGTCTCACTCTGTCATCCAGGCTGGAGAGTGCAGTGGTGTGATCTTGGCTCACTGCAGCCTCTGCCTCCTGGGTTCGAGTGATTCTTATGCCTCAGCCTCCTGAGTAGCTGGGACTACAGGCATGAGCCATGACGCCTGGCTAATTTTTGTATTTTAGTAGAGATGGAGTCTCGCCATGTTGGCCAGGCTGGTCACGAACTCCTCACCTCAGGTGATCCACTTGCCTCGGCCTCCCAAAGTGCTAGGATTACAGGCGTCAGCCACCATGCTTGGCAGAAATACATAATTTGAATATATCAATGAATATTAAATAATTTGAAATGATAAACAAAGATCCTCCTTACTCAAAGAACTCTAGGCCCAGGTAGTTTTATTAGAAAGTTCTACTAAATTTTCAAGGAATATTAATTCCTGTCTTGTATACAAGTTGTTTTTGCAAAACAGAAAAAGGGCAAAATCTATACACATCATTTTATGTGTAATAAGCATGGCCTCATTCCAAAATTAGATGAGGACAATACAATGAAGAAAGTAATAGCTCACTTTTTAATGTGTAATGATATACATTAAAAAATTATACATAATATATTAGCTAAACTAATTGTAGATTTAAAGAAATACCTTAAGATCAAATAGGGCTTATTTTGTATTTTGTATTTTATTTTGAGATGGATTCTCACTCTGTTGCCAAAGCTAGATTGCAGTGGCATGTGATCTCAGCTCACTGCAACCTCCATCTCCTGGGTTCAAATGATTCTCCTGCCTGAGCCTTCTGAGTGGTTGGGATTACAGGCATGCACCACCATGCCTGAGTAATTTTTGTATTTTTAGTAGACACGGGGTATTGCCATGTTAGCCAGGCTGGTTTCGAACACTTGACCTATTAGGGTTTATTTTAGACATGCAAGGATGTTTCAATAGAGAAAATCCATTTATGTATGTTAGAGTATTAACAGACTAATGGAGAATAAAAGTATATAATTGTATCAGTCAACCCCCAAAATGTAAATTTGATATGGTTCTACACAAATTTATGATAAAAACTCTTAGGGAATTAGGAATAGTAGGGAATTTCCTTAACTTGGTAAAAATGATTTCTACTAACAATTTATAGTAACTCTTATACTTAATGGAGAAACTTTAGACTCATTTTCTCTATGCTAAAGTTAAGACAAGGATGCTTACTATTACCATTAGAGGTCTTGGCTAAAGCCAAAGGAAAGACAAAGAAATAAGAATGAGGGTTAGAAAGAGTAGTAGATTATATTGTTATTTCCCATTATCCACTACCACCTTCCCTGCAAGAGTTTTGCACTTGTTTGCCCATTGCCATGTGATTTCTAGAGCCTTCCTCTGAGAAGAGAACACTTTTTACCCTATGTCATTTTACTTAACCAGGGATTTGTTTAGGCCAATGAATATGAATGAATTTGACAGTGTGCTAGTTGTGAGCAGAAGCTTTAAAAGTCATTGTGTAGATCTGCTGGTTTCTTTGCATTTTTCCTTTGCTATGAAAATACTGTGTTCCTGATCAGGGCTGCTTCTTCTGTTCAGATCCCAGAATAAGAAAATATACAGAGGGAGCTGCAGCCAATATATATTCAACACGTTACATAAGTGAGAAACAGATGTTTGTGGTTGTAAGTCACTCAGTTTTGGGAGCTATTTGTTATCACAGCATAACTTAGTGAGAGCTGACTAATGCAGAAGGTAAGAGAGAAAACTTTCTTCATTTGCATATGATATGATCATTTATCCAGAAAAATCCAACAGATTTCAAAAACAAAGTGTTAGAACCAATAAGAGAACTGAATAAAATTGTTGGATACATCAATCCTTTCTATTTTTTTAGGGCTAGCAATAGCAAATCAGAAAACATAATAAATAATAATATATCATTCCCACAACTAAGAAGTCTATTAACTACATAGGAGCTAATTATATTAATAAAATAATATAAAAGCTATCTACAGAAAAGATGATCTGAATAAGTGAAGAAAATTCCTGAGCTTTTGGATGAGGCAATATTATACTAGAAAACATAAATTCTCCATTTAATCTGTAAATTTGATACAGTCCCATCAAAAATTCTACTTATATATTTTTGAGCAACATGATAAAACTTACTCTAAAATTTATGTGGCGGAATAAAAGTTTATAAACAGCTAAGTCAAGCTCAAAAAACATAAGTAGAGAATGGGCTTGTCCTACTAGATATGAAAACATATGACAAAGTCACAGTAACAAAAACAGTGCTACATTGGTGCAAACAAAACAAAACACACAAAATACCAAATACCCTAGATAAACAGACCAATAAAATAGGACACAGAGCTCGGACACAAACACATATATATAGGTGGAAACTTAAGTATGATAAAGAGAGTATCATAAGTCAGTATCTAGCAGCTTACACTGGGAAAATTGGCTGACTATACACAGAGTAAACTAGATCCTTACCTCACATAACATACGAATGTGGCCCCAACTTGAATTAAAGATCTAAAAGGAAAAGCTACAACCATACAGTTAATGGAGTATAATGTAGGAGAATATGTTAGTGACTGAGCTTAGGGCAGGGAAAACCTTTTTAAACAAAAGTTCAAATGGCATACTCATAAGGAAAAGTGTTGATGACTTTGAGCATCAGCATTATGGCTTTCTGTTTGAAGAAGACACCATGAGCAAATTTAT
The DNA here is from genome assembly GCF_028885655.2 of Pongo abelii. Taxonomy (NCBI): domain Eukaryota; kingdom Metazoa; phylum Chordata; class Mammalia; order Primates; family Hominidae; genus Pongo; species Pongo abelii. The sequence continues at coordinate 151,912,719 of NC_071989.2, forward strand.
TACACAGATGTCAACATGGGAAAAGTATTAGAAATGTCTAAAACCCACAAGGGCCAAATGAATAACACAAGTAACTGCTGCAAATCAACAAGAGAAAGGCAGCAACCTCAGTAGAAAGATAGGCAAAGGATACCAACAGGCAATTTACAGGAGAGGAAGCTCAAATTACTACTAAACATATGAAAGAAATGATGCCCAAATCCTGAGTTATCTGAGAAATGTGAATTAAAACAACAAGTTGTCTCATGTTTTACTTATTAGACTGGCAGAAGTCAGAAAGATGGATAAGGCCAAGTGTTAGTGGAGATGTTCCCACATACAGGAATTTTATCATTGCTGATGGAGTCACTGCGTCATTACTGCAGCCTTTTTGGAAAGCATCTGTCACTACTTAGCCAATTAAGAAAATGCATACTCTATAACCCAGCAATTATACCTCTGGGTATGTATTTCAAAGAAAATATTGTATGGATCCTTCAGGGGATGTGCATGAGGATATTAATTACATGTTACTTGTAGCTTTAGAGACTTGGAAGCAACCTATGAGTCCAATAGCTGAGAGAGCAGATGGATAAAATGTTGAGGACACACATTCTGGAGTACTAAGCAACATTTAGAAAGAATGAATTAGAGGTACACACAGCAACATATTGTGAATTGTGGATCTTCAAAATGTAGTGCTTAATGAAAAAAGTAAGATCAATGAGGTGTATGATAGTTTCACATAATTACAAAATATTGTATAAAACAATAATTATTTTGCAATATACATATACAAAAAAGCACATGTTAACACATTAGAGTGGTTGACGAAGGTGGAAATGGAGCCCAAAGAAGCACAGAAAAAATCATTCTTAAGCCCATACCCAGAAGTAATAACTATTGACATTTTGTATCATCTCACAGGTCATAATAATAATGGCTATGGTTTACAGATCACTTACTGTGGGGCAGGAACTATGTGAAATGCTTAATATACTTTATCCATTTAATACTCCTAGCAACCTCAGGAAGTCAATTCCAGTATTACTTTCTTTAAAGAAGAAAGTGAGACTGAGAAAGATTAAACAATCTGTCCAAGGTCATCTAGCCGGGAAGAGAATGGATTTGAATCCCTGTCAAACTGACACTAATATCTATGCACTTAATCATTACCCAGGTTTGCTTGCATCCAGACTTTTAGCAACGTGACACCACAAGCTCACATTTCCTGTTATGAGAATGAGATCACACCACACTACTGCTTCATAACATGCTGTTTTAAAAATTTAACATTTAACCATACAATCAATCTCCACCTTAGTAAACATCATCCTCAATCTCATTTTAAAAGGTAGCATAGTATTTCACTGTCTAAACGAATGATGGAGGAATATAATAGAATAATGGGGGATGATTCTATCTCCAAAAGCTAAACATTTAACAGGCACTGAAAGAAAGACTCCACCTATGTCAGACACGTGTTGATTGAAGAGGGGTTCTTTTGTGTGTGTGTGTGTATGTGTGTGTGTGTGTGTGTGTTTGTGTTCGGGGTGGGTTTCTTCTTCTTTTTGTAAAACCCCGAAAACTTGCTAGACAAATTCAAAAAGAGCAGTAACGCTGAGGAGGAATTCTTGATAACTATTAAGTAGTGAGGAAAACAAGAGCTACTGGATAATCTTTCAACTTAATTGGACCCTGGAAATATGTGGAGGATGCATTTTGATGATTTGTTACACTGAAAACAGTGCCACCAGATAATGTAACCAATACAAATACAATTATATTTATTTAAGGCAGTGGTTATCTTTTAAAAGATAGACTTTTGGATGTTGTTGAAAGATGCTGAAGGAAGATGATAAATTTCACTTGCGGATTAGTCTTAGCTGTCTAAAACCAGTGATTTTTCTCAATGAACTTTCTGGGCATGCCTCACAGAGCTAATTCTTAAGTAGATAACAGCGTCAAAGGATTCAAGCTCACGAGAAGGGAAATGTGTCAGTTTCTGCTGGTTAGTCTCAGTAATAATGATAGCACACGGCCTGGGAACAGAGCTTTACACTTCTTAAACTCAAATAGCCTCTGGCATATTTAATTGTCCTGTTAGCCAAATGAGCTATATTGGGTAAGTGACATTATCACCTCCTTGAAGATGAGGAAAAGATTTAGGAGATTTCGCCAAGTTCCACAGTAGCATCTTTTTGGGAATTCCAAGTTCAGTGCTCTTCCTCCTACTTCATACTTTCTCTGAACCTGGAGGAAAACATCATTGTTTATTCTGAATTGTACAAAATTATTAATTTTTAATGATATAGAGAGTACAGCCACAGTAAATGTCAAAACTGATTTTTGTGCATGTCCAGATGAGCTTGTTTTGTTGCACACATGCAGATGTGCAAACTAGCATTTTAACCAGCAGAATAACTTGCTTTTATTTCTACACTGGGAATTTTGTTTAGAGAGTGGAGTGAGGTGGGAGAGGGGAGAGTATCCATGCTGTATTGAAGTACACAGGATAGAGTTTATCCAGAGGCCAGATTTTACAGGTGTTGTCTTTTGGTCTCCCTGTGGGTTAGACAAAGGCCATTCACTGTGATGTCATGTAATAAAACAAAACCAACAACAACACAGATTTCCTTCAAATCACAATCTGCTGCTCCAAGGAACAGCTCTATAGAAGCCCTTAAAATGAACTGTTTAAATGGTAACCCATTTAAAACACATTTGCTGAGTGCCCACTCAATTATTAGCTTGCTGTTTTGCAAAAGTAGTAGAAATATTTGAAATGCTGTCTGGTAAACAGAAGAATGCAGCTGGAATTCCATTAAAATTAGAGGTGAAAAGTGTCCTCAGAAAAGAGTGGGGAGATAGATCACAGTGTTTTGGGGTAGAGGAATAGGGAAAGCAATTTGAATTAGACCTTCAAGGACAGGAAATAGTTTAATAGAGATGATGGGAGGCTGCAGGATGGGACAGTCCAAGAGTTCAGAGGTGGGGCAACTGATGGCATTTTCAGCACATCCTTATTGAGTGGGTATGGCTGTGAGAATAGGGTTCTTGGAGTGTTTCACACCTTTTCTTATCCCCATTCTGCTCCCTCTGCTTGGTGAGCATTGCTTACTCCCTCTCCCTTTTTGCTCTCCTGGAAAATTCCTACTCATCCTCAAGAGTCAATACAAATATTTCCAACTTTGTATGCCCTTTTACTGACTCTCCCAAATGTGACTCATCCCTGTTACTGTATCCAAACACACCTCCACTGCATTTGTCCCATTGTATGGCAATCATCTGCTTGGGCACCAGTGTCTCCTGCCAGCCTGGTAGCCTTGGAGAGAAGGAACATGCTGTCTTACCAGCCTTTGTATTTCTACTACCTAGCACAACGCCTGGCACACTGCTAGCTCTTCATAAGTATCCTCTAAATAGTTTTTCTACTTTTCTACCTAAAGGTTTACATGTCTTTTGTAGGATGTCTTTCTCGTTACCTTATATCTTTAGTTGCTATCATAGTGGTATCTTTTTTTTTAAATAAAAATTTTCTCATGCTTATGGATGAATAACTAGATTTGCAATGGACTTTTATATATTAATATATCTAAAAATTACTAAATTATCTGAATTTTAATAATTTGTCTGAAAATGTTTTTGTGCTATGTAGATAATTTAGCAATTGCTAATGCTAGAGTTTTATGTTCTCTTTTTAAATGCTTATATATTTAATTTTTTCCTCTTCTTGTTATTCTGGCTAAGATTTTCAATGTATTATTCAATGGAAATAGTGATAGAGGGCTTCATGGTCTTAATCCTGATTTTAATAGGCATGCTTGCAATATTTCTCCACTAAATATGATGATGGTTCCAGGTTTTCTATAGATACCATTTATCCAGGTAAGAGGCTTATTTCCTACTCCTAGTAGCTAAGAAACTTTGTCAGGAATGGTTATTGAATTTTATGGACTCCTTTTTCGAATATGTTGCAATGGTCATATGTATTTTTTCTACTATTCACTGGATGATGTGGTGAACTATATATTAGTCAGTTCTCATGCTGCTGTGAAGAAATACCCAAGGCTGGGTAATTTATAAAGAAAGAAGGTTTAATTGATTCACAGTTCCACATGGCTGGGAGGGCCTCAGGAAACTTACAATCATGTCAGAAGGCACCTCTTCACAGGGCAGCAGGAGAAAGAATGAATGCAAGCCAGGGAAATACCAGACACTTATAAAACCATCAGATCTGGTGAGACTCACTCATTATCAAGACAACAGCATGGGGGAAACTGCCCCCATGATTCAATTACCTTCATTGACACATGGGGATTATGGAAATTACAATTCAAGGTGAGATTTGGGTGGGACACAGAACCAAATCATATCAACTACATTAACAGATTTTGTAAATTTGAATTAAACTTGCATTTTGGGAAAAAGCCCAAAACCCAAATTGTGAGTTATATTTCTGTACATTGCTTAAATTAGTTTGATAATATATTATTTAGGGTTTTTGCATCTATTTTCAAGAATGAGACTAGAAAATAATTTTTTCTTCTATTTTTCTTTCTTTTTTTTTGAGATTGAGTCTTGCTCTGTTACCCAGGCTGGAGTACAGTGGCACGATCTCGGCTCACTGCAACCTCTGTCTCCTGGGTTCAAGTGATTCTTATGCCTCATCCTCCTGAGTAGCTGGGACTACAGGCATGCACCACCACCCCCAGGTAATTTTTGTATTTTTAGTAGAGACAGAGTTTCATCATGTTGGCCAGGCTGGTCTTGAACTCCTGATCACAGGTGATCTGCCCTCCTCAGCCTCTCAAAGTGCTATTTTTCTTGTTAATTTTCTCTATCAAGTTTTATAAGGCTGTAAAATGAACTGGAGAGTGTTATCCCCAACTTTTTTTTTTCTATTTTTTTGAATAAGTTTAAGGTTGAAATGATCTGTTCCTTGACTATTTGGTGGAACTCACCTGTAAAACTGGATCCTATGTAATCTCTAAGGAAGATTTTAAACCACTGATTTACTTTCATTAGTAGTGATAGGATAAATTAAAATTTTCTATTTTTCTAAGATTGGTTGTGGCAATTTTCATAACAATTTTATCTACATTTTCAAGTTTGTTGACATAATGCTGTTTATAACATTCTCTTATCTTGTTTTATTTTTCACATCTTAAAGCTTTACTGTATAATTTAAGTGCAATAAAATGTACCCACTTTAAGTGTAAAGTTCAATGAACTTTGGTAAATGTATTTGGTTATGAAAACAACACTACAATATGCTTTAGAATACCTTTCTCACCTCAACAAAGTTCTCATGCCGTTGTACTCAATTTCTGCTTCTAGACAACTAAATATCTGTTTCTGTTCCTACAATTTTACTTTTTCCATAACTTAATATAATTTAAATCGTGATATTTAGTCTTTTATACCTAATTATTTCCATTAGAATGTTTTCATCCATGTTGCGAATATCATTAGTTTGTTTTTCTTTATTGTGGGGTAGTATTCCATTGTATGGATATACCACATTTTGGTTTTTTTTTTTTTTTTTTTTTTTATTTTCCCATTTTTTTTTTATTATTATTATTATTATTATTATACTTTAGGTTTTATGGTACATGTGCGCAATGTGCAGGTAAGTTACATATGTATACATGTGCCATGCTGGTGCGCTGCACCCACCAACTCGTCATCTAGCATTAGGTATATCTTCCAATGCTATCCCTCCCCCCTCCCCCCACCCCCACAACAGTCCCCAGAGTGTGATGTTCCCCTTCCTGTGTCCGTGTGTTCTCATTGTTCAATTCCCACCTATGAGTGAGAACATGCGGTGTTTGGTTTTTTGTTCTTGCGATAGTTTACTGAGAATGATGATTTCCAATTTCATCCATGTCCCTACAAAGGACGTGAACTCATCATTTTTTATGGCTGCATAGTATTCCATGGTGTATATGTGCCACATTTTCTCAATCCAGTCTATCATTGTTGGACATTTGGGTTGGTTCCAAGTCTTTGCTATTGTGAATAATGCCGCAATAAACATACGTGTGCATGTGTCTTTATAGCAGCATGATTTATAGTCCTTTGGGTATATACCCAGTAATGGGATGGCTGGGTCGAATGGAATTTCTAGTTCTAGATCCCTGAGGAATCGCCACACTGACTTCCACAAGGGCTGAACTAGTTTACAGTCCCACCAACAGTGTAAAAGTGTTCCTGTTTCTCCACATCCTCTCCAGCACCTGTTGTTTCCTGACTTTTTGATGATTGCCATTCTAACTGGTGTGAGATGGTATCTCATTGTGGTTTTGATTTGCATTTCTCTGATGGCCAGTGATGGTGAGCATTTTTTCATGTGTTTTTTGGCTGCATAAATGTCTTCTTTTGAGAAGTGTCTGTTCATGTCCTTCGCCCACTTTTTGATGGGGTTGTTTGTTTTTTTCTTGTAAATTTGTTGGAGTTCATTGTAGATTCTGGATATTAGCCCTTTGTCAGATGAGTAGGTTGCGAAAATTTTCTCCCATTTTGTAGGTTGCCTGTTCACTCTGATGGTAGTTTCTTTTGCTGTGCAGAAGCTCTTGAGTTTAATTAGATCCCATTTGTCAATTTTGGCTTTTGTTGCCATTGCTTTTGGTGTTTTAGACATGAAGTCCTTGCCCATGCCTATGTCCTGAATGGTAATGCCTAGGTTTTCTTCTAGGGTTTTTATGGTTTTAGGTCTAACATTTAAGTCTTTAATCCATCTTGAATTGATTTTTGTATAAGGTGTAAGGAAGGGATCCAGTTTCAGCTTTCTACATATGGCTAGCCAGTTTTCCCAGCACCATTTATTAAATAGGGAATCCTTTCCCCATTTCTTGTTTTTGTCAGGTTTGTCAAAGATCAGATACTTGTAGATATGTGGCATTATTTCTGACGGCTCTGTTCTGTTCCATTGATCTATATCTCTGTTTTGGTACCAGTACCATGCTGTTTTGGTTACTGTAGCCTTGTAGTATAGTTTGAAGTCAGGTAGTGTGATGCCTCCAGCTTTGTTCTTTTGGCTTAGGATTGACTTGGCGATGCGGGCTTTTTTTTGGTTCCATATGAACTTTAAAGTAGTTTTTTCCAACTCTGTGAAGAAAGTCATTGGTAGCTTGATGGGGATGGCATTGAATCTGTAAATTACCTTGGGAAGGATGGCCATTTTCACGATATTGATTCTTTCTACCCATGAGCATGGAATGTTCTTCCATTTGTTTGTATCCTCTTTTATTTCCTTGAGCAGTGGTTTGTAGTTCTCCTTGAAGAGGTCTTTCACATCCCTTGTAAGTTGGATTCCTAGGTATTTTATTCTCTTTGAAGCAATTGTGAATGGGAGTTCACTCATGATTTGGCTCTCTGTTTGTCTGTTATTGATGTATAAGAATGCTTGTGATTTTTGCACATTGATTTTGTATCCTGAGACTTTGCTGAAGTTGCTTATCAGCTTAAGGAGATTTTGGGCTGAGACCATGGGGTTTTCTAGATATACTATCATGTCATCTGCAAACAGGGACAATTTGACTTCCTCTTTTCCTAATTGAATACCCTTGATTTCCTTCTCCTGCCTAATTGCCCTGGCCAGAACTTCCAACACTATGTTGAATAGAAGTGGTGAGAGAGGGCATCCCTGTCTTGTGCCAGTTTTCAAAGGGAATGCTTCCAGTTTTTGCCCATTCAGTATGATATTGGCTGTGGGTTTGTCATAAATAGCTCTTATTATTTTGAGATACGTCCCATCAATTCCTAATTTATTGAGAGTTTTTAGCATGAAGGGTTGTTGAATTTTGTCAAAGGCCTTTTCTGCATCTATTGAGATAATCATGTGGTTTTTGTCTTTCGTTCTGTTTATATGCTGGATTACATTTATTGATTTGCGTATATTGAACCAGCCTTGCATCCCAGGGATGAAGCCCACTTGATCATGGTGGATAAGCTTTTTGATGTGTTGCTGGATTCTGTTTGCCAGTATTTTATTGAGGATTTTTGCATCAATGTTCATCAAGGATATTGGTCTAAAATTCTCTTTTTTTGTTGTGTCTCTGCCAGGCTTTGGTATCAGGATGATGCTGGCCTCATAAAATGAGTTAGGGAGGATTCCCTCTTTTTCTATTGATTGGAATAGTTTCAGAAGGAATGGTACCAGCTCCTCCTTGTACCTCTGGTAGAATTCGGCTGTGAATCCATCTGGACCTGGACTTTTTTTGGTTGGTAAGCTATTGATTATTGCCACAATTTCAGCTCCTGTTATTGGTCTATTCAGAGATTCAACTTCTTCCTGGTTTAGTCTTGGGAGGGTGTATGTGTTGAGGAATTTATCCATTTCTTCTAGATTTTCTAGTTTATTTGCATAGAGGTGTTTGTAATATTCTCTGATGGTAGTTTGTATTTCTGTGGGATCGGTGGTGATATCCCCTTTATCATTTTTTATTGCATCTATTTGATTCTTCTCTCTTTTTTTCTTTATTAATCTTGCTAGCGGTCTATCAATTTTGTTGATCCTTTCAAAAAACCAGCTCCTGGATTCATTTATTTTTTGAAGGGTTTTTTGTGTCTCTATTTCCTTCAGTTCTGCTCTGATTTCAGTTATTTCTTGCCTTCTGCTAGCTTTTGAATGTGTTTGCTCTTGCTTTTCTAGTTCTTTTAATTGTGATGTTAGGGTGTCAATTTTGGATCTTTCCTGCTTTCTCTTGTGGGCATTTAGTGCTATAAATTTCCCTCTACACACTGCTTTGAATGCATCCCAGAGATTCTGGTATGTTGTGTCTTGGTTCTCGTTGGTTTCAAAGAACATCTTTATTTCTGCCTTCATTTCGTTATGTACCCAGTAGTCGTTCAGGAGCAGGTTGTTCAGTTTCCACGTAGTTGAGCGGTTTTGAGTGAGATTCTTAATCCTGAGTTCTAGCTTGATTGCACTGTGATCTGAGAGACAGTTTGTTACAATTTCTGTTCTTTTACATTTATTGAGGAGAGCTTTACTTCCAAGTATATGGTCAATTTTGGAATAGGTGTGGTGTGGTGCTGAAAAAAATGTATATTCTGTTGATTTGGGGTGGAGAGTTCTGTAGATGTCTACTAGGTCCGCTTGGTGCAGAGCTAAGTTCAATTCCTGGGTATCCTTGTTGACTTTCTGTCTCGTTGATCTGTCTAATGTTGATAGTGGGGTGTTAAAGTCTCCCATTATTAATGTGTGGGAGTCTAAGTCTCTTTGTAGGTCACTCAGGACTTGCTTTATGAATCTGGGTGCTCCTGTATTGGGTGCATATATATTTAGTATAGTTAGCTCTTCTTGTTGAATTAATCCCTTTACCATTATGTAATGGCCTTCTTTGTCTCTTTTGATCTTTGTTGGTTTAAAGTCTGTTTTATCAGAGACTAAGATTGCAACCCCTGCCTTTTTTTGTTTTCCATTTGCTTGGTAGATCTTCCTCCATCCTTTTATTTTGAGCCTATGTGTGTCTCTGCACGTGAGATGGGTTTCCTGAATACAGCACACTGATGGGTCTTGAGTCTTAATCCAGTTTGCCAGTCTGTGTCTTTTAATTGGAGCATTTAGTCCATTTACATTTAAAGTTAATATTGTTATGTGTGAATTTGATCCTGTCATTATGATGTTAGCTGGATATTTTGCTCGTTAGTTGATGCAGTCTCTTCCTAGTCTCGATGTTCTTTACATTTCGGTATGATTTTGCAGTGGCTGGTACCGGTTGTGCCTTTCCATGTTTAGCGCTTCCTTCAGGAGCTCTTTTAGGGCAGGCCTGGTGGTGACAAAATCTCTCAGCATTTGCTTGTCTGTAAAGTATTTTATTTCTCCTTCACTTATGAAGCTTAGTTTGGCAGGATATGAAATTCTGGGTTGAAAATTCTTTTCTTTAAGAATGTTGAATATTGGCCCCCACTCTCTTCTGGCTTGTAGGGTTTCTGCCGAGAGATCCGCTGTGAGTCTGATGGGCTTCCCTTTGATGGTAACCCGACCTTTCTCTCTGGCTGCCCTTAACATTTTTTCCTTCATTTCAACTTTGGTGAATCTGACAATTATGTGTCTTGGAGTTGCTCTTCTCGAGGAGTATCTTTGTGGCGTTCTCTGTATTTCCTGAATCTGAATGTTGGCCTGCCTTGCTAGATTGGGGAAGTTCTCCTGGATAATATCCTGCAGAGTGTTTTCCAACTTGTTTCCATTCTCCCCGTCACTTTCAGGTACACCAATCAGACGTAGATTTGGTCTTTTCACATAGTCCCACATTTCTTGGAGGCTTTGCTCGTTTCTTTTTATTCTTTTTTCTCTAAACTTCCCTTCTCGCTTCATTTCATTCATTTCATCTTCCAGGGCTGATACCCTTTCTTCCATTTGATCGCATCGGCTCCTGAGGCTTCTGCATTCTTCACGTAGTTCTCGAGCCTTGGTTTTCAGCTCCATCAGCTCCTTTAAGCACTTCTCTGTATTGGTTATTCTAGTTATACATTCTTCTAAATTTTTTTCAAAGTTTTCAACTTCTTTGCCTTTGGTTTGAATATCCTCCCGTAGCTCGGAGTAATTTGATCGTCTGAAGCCTTCTTCTCTCAGCTCGTCAAAGTCATTCTCCATCCAGCTTTGTTCCGTTGCTGGTGAGGAACTGCGTTCCTTTGGAGGAGGAGAGGTACTCTGGTTTTTAGAGTTTCCAGTTTTTCTGCTCTGTTTTTTCCCCATCTTTGTGGTTTTATCTACTTTTGGTCTTTGATGATGGTGATGTACAGATGGGTTTTTGGTGTGGATGTCCTTTCTGTTAGTTTTCCTTCTAACAGACAGAACCCTCAGCTGCAGGTCTGTTGGAGTACCTGGCCGGCCGTGTGAGGTGTCAGTCTGCCCCTGCTGGGGGGTGCCTCCCAGTTAGGCTGCTCGGGGGTCAGGGGTCAGGGACCCACTTGAGGAGGCAGTCAGCCCGTTCTCAGATCTCCAGCTGCGTGCTGGGAGAACCACTGCTCTCCTCACAGCTGTCAGACAGGGACATTTAAGTCTGCAGAGGTTACTGCTGTCTTTTTGTTTGTCTGTGTCCTGCCCCCAGAGGTGGAGCCTACAGAGGCAGGCAGGCCTCCTTGAGCTGTGGTGGGCTCCACCCAGTTCAAGCTTCCAGGCTGCTTTGTTTACCTAAGCGAGCCTGGGCAATGGCGGGCGCCCCTCCCCCAGCCTCGCTGCCGACTTGCTGTTTGATCTCAGACTGCTGTGCTAGCAATCAGCGAGACTCCGTGGGCGTAGGACCCTCTGAGCCAGGTGCGGGCTATACTCTCCTGGGGCACCGTTTCCTAAGCCCGTCGGAAAAGCACAGTATTCGGGTGGGAGTGGCCCGATTTTCCAGGTGCCGTCTGTCACCCCTGGGAGGGGAACTCCCTGACCCCTTGTGCTTCCCGAGTGAGGCAATGCCTCGCCCCTGCTTCGGCTGGCGCACGGTGTGCTCACCCACTGACCTGCGCCCACTGTCTGGCACTCCCTAGTGAGATGAACACGGTACCTCAGATGGAAATGCAGAAATCACCCATCTTCTGCGTCGCTCGCGCTGGGAGCTGTAGACCGGAGCTGTCCCTATTCGGCCATCTTGGCTCCTCCCCCCACATTTTGTTTATTCATTTTTCAGTTGATAGACATTTAGATTGTTTCCACCTTTTGGCCATTACATACAATGACTGCTATGAACATTGTGTACAAATATTTGTGTGAACTAGGCTTTCATTTCTCTTGAGTAGATACCAAGGAGTGAAATTTGTGTATTGTACAGAAAGTATGTCTTTAACTTTTTGAGAAACTACCAAATTTTGCTCCAAAGTGGCTGTACCATTTTGTGTTCCTATCAGTGATATATGAGAGTTCCAGTTGTTCCATATCACTTTGTCAACACTTGCTATCATCAGATTTTAACAATGTTAAAGAATTTTAGCCATTTTAGTATATGTGTAGGCATATCTCATTGTGGTTTTAATGACCAATGATATTGAATACTGTCTCCTGTACTTCTTTGTATATCTTCTTTTGTGAAGGTTATGTTCAAATCATTTGTCCATTATTTATGCATATGCCCATTTACATTTTTACTGGATTGCTTTCTAATTTTGAATTGTGAGTTCTTTATATGAAAGGTCTTCAAAAAGTTCATGGAAAATGGAATTAAAAGATAAAAATAAAAAATAAAATTCATTTCTTAATTTAAGCTCTGTCAAGGTCAAGACAGTTTAGTAAGCAATAATACCAGCCATTTAGTTCATCTTAAAGAACTGAGGGTCCTGGGAATTTAACCACATCAATGCAGTCTTTTTTTTTCTTTTTTAAGAGACGGGGTCTCACTATGTTTCCCAGGCTGGTCTTGAACTCCTGGGCTCAAATAATTTTCTCACCTTAGCCTCTCAAAGTGCTGGCAATACAGGCATGAGCCAATGTGCCTGGCCCCATAAATGCAGTCTTTTTACATTACTAACTGAAGAAAAATGGGGGCTGTTTACAGATTTTTTAAAATTAGGAAACAAAAAGAAGTCAGAAGGAGCCAAAGGACTATAAGGTGGATACATAACGATTTCTCACTAAAACTGTCACAAAATTGCCCTTGTATGAGAAGAGGAATGAGCAGGAGCATTGTTGTGGTGGAGGAGGGCTCTCTGGTAAAGTTTTCCTGGACATTTTTCTACTAAAACTTTGGCTAGCTTTCTCAAAACACTCTCATAACAAGTAGATGTTATCATTCTTTGTTCCTCCAGAAAATCAACAGCAAAATGCCTCGAGCATCCACCAAAAACTGTTGCCATGACCTTTGCCATTGACAAGCTCACTTTTGCTTTGACTGGACCACTTTCACCTCTTGGTAGCCATTGCTTTGATTGTGCTTTGTTTACAGGATTGTGCTAAGTAAATGCTTCAGGATCTTGATCCCACTTGTATACATTTGTATTGAAAGCTCTGTTCTTGTCTGCAGCTGTTTGTTCTTGCTTCAATTTTAGCTGAATTCATGTTTCTTTGATACGGGTTCTTTTCAAATTAATGTCTTATCCTTCTTAGTGTCTAAAACTAGATCCTGTTCAGATATGTTACAACAAGTTAGTATGAGTTTATTCTGGTACAGAAAAATTTTGAAATCCATGCATACTTTTTTTGATAATATGCCTTTTCCATGAACTTTTTGAAGTGCCACAATATATTCTGGATACAAATCCTTTATCAGACTCTCTTATCTTTTTTTTTTTTTTTTTTTTTTTTTTGGATACGGAGTCTCGCTATTGTTGCCCAGGCTGGAGTGCAGTGGCACGATTTTGGCTCACTGCAACCTCCACCTCTGGGGTTCAAGTGATTCTCCTGACTCAGCCTCCTGAGTAGCTGGGATTACAGGTGCCCACTCCCGTGCCTAGCTAATTTTTGTATTATTAGTAGAGACGGGTTTTCATCATGTTGGGCAGTCTGGTCTTGAATTCCTGACCACCGGTGATCCACCCATCTCGGCCTCCTAAAGTGCTGGGATAATAGGTGTAAGCCACCTTGCCCAGCACCTCTTATCTTTTTAATGTCTGCACCATACATATGCTAATTATATTTTCTTTTGTATTTCTAGAATTATTTATTTGTGCCTTTTTTTATTTTTACCTTGATCAATTTTGCCAATTATTATCCTATTATAAATTTTATTAATCCTTTCAAATAACAAATTTTTGGTTTTGTTAATCATTTCTAATGAATGTTTATTTAATTGATTTGTAGTCATACATTTTTTCAGCTTTATTGAGGCATAAAGATTTGAGATATATCAAATCCTCACATTGTATACATTAAATATTTCCAATTTTACTTTGTATTTTTTGTCTATGAAATTGACAAATAAAATTGCATATATTTTATGTATATAATTTGATGATTTGATATACAAATATATTGTGAAATGATTGCCACAATCAAGTTAACTAACACATTCACCACTTCACATAGTTACCTTTTTGGTGTTGTGAGAACTCTTAAGATCTACTGTCTTAGCAAATTTCAATTATACAATATAATAATATCAACTATAATACCCATGCTATAAATTTCTCCTCAGAGCTTATTTATCCTATAATTGAAAGTTTGTACCCTTTGACCAATATCTCCCCATTTTCCCTACCCCAGAAAGTCCTGGTAACCACCATTCTACTCTGTTTCTATGAGTTTAACTTAAAAAAAATTCCACATGTGAGTGATATTATACATTATTTGTCTTTCTCTGCCTGGTGTATTTGACTTAGCATAATGGCCTTCAGATTCATCCATGTTGCAAATAGCAGGGCTTTCTTCCTTTTTTATGACTGAATAATATTTCATTGTATGTATATATGCCACATTTTCTTTATCCATTCATCCATTGATGAACACTTAAGTTGTTTCTATATCTTGGCTATTGTGAATAATGTTGCAGTGAACATGGGAGTGTAGATGGTTCTGAGATACTGATTTTGTTTCCTTCAGATATATGCTCAGAAGTGGGATTCTAGATCATACAGTAGTTGTAGTTTTACTTTTCTGAGAAACTTCTGTACTATTTTTCACAGTGGCTGTACCAATTTACATCCTCCCCAACAATGTACAAAGGTACCCTTTTCTCCACCTCCTTGCCAACATTTGTTAGCTCTTGTCTTTTTGATAATAGTCAACCTATCAGGTATGAGGTGATACCTCATTTCAGTTTTGATTTGCATTTCCCTGATGATTAGTGATGTTGAGTACTTTTCGTGTACCTATTGGCCATTTGTAATATTTTTTGGAAAAATACTTTTTTTTTTGAGATGGAGTCTCGCTCTGTTGCTCAGGCTGGAGTGCGGTGGTGTGATTTCTGCTCACTGCAACCTCGGCCTCCTGGGTTCAAGTGATTCTCCTGCCTCAGCCTCCTGAGTAGCTGGGACTACAGGCGCATGCCACCACACTGTGCTAATTTTTGTATTTTTAGTAGTGACGGGGTTTCACCATGTTTGAAGGCTGGTCTCAAACTCCTGACCTCGTGATCCACCCGCCTCGTCCTCCCAAAGTGCTTGGATTACAGGCATGAGCCAGCGCACCTGGCCTGGAAAAATAATCTTATCTTTACTACTTCTCTTCTTCCACTATACTTTCCTTTATTTACCTAGCAACCAAAGTAGTTAGGTATATAACTTACAGCATTTCTTATTTTTCTAATGTAAGCATCACACTTTCCTTTAGCTGCTGCTTTAGCAGTTATTGTTGTCAGAGATTTTAGTTCTATCCTGACTTTTTAAATTTCATGAATTAGGCGTTTTTCCTTTGCTTTCAGTTATGCAGTAATACTATATGTTATGTCTAAGGATGTATTTTTTTTCCATTTGTTCTTTCTCCTCTTCCCTATTTCTCCATTTGGAATTTCTAAATTTGAATTGTTTTATCAATTTTAGAAAATTCTAAGCCCTTTTACTCTTCAAATATTTTTGCCCTCTCATTCTCTCTATGAGCTCCTTCTGTAACTCTAATAAAATGTATATTAGATTCCATTAGTTTCCTTTGTCTCTTATCCTTTCTTTTAATGTAATTTTTTTCTTTATGCTTCTTTTGGATATTTTCTTTTGTTCTCTCTTCCACTTCACTGATTGTCTCTTTAGTAGTTGTGTATAATCTGCTTTTTAATCTCTTCTCGAATTTCTAATTTTGATTTTTATGTTCTTATTTCTAGAAAGTGTTTGTTTTTTTAATATCTGCCTAATAAAGTTTGATAGTTTCTAATTTCTTTGTTATAATTTTAGTGCCCTCTTTCTTTCAATATTTCTTCAAGGCTTTTTATGTTTTGTAACTGATATTTTGAATGTAAGTAGACTTATTGGTCTGATTCTATAGTTTGTAGTTTTGACCATCTCTTGCTCATGGTGGTTTACTTCAAGTGTTTATTTTTGATGGTGAATTCATTTTTTTTTTTTTTTGCAAAGACATCTGTGAGATGTTTTTGAGGCTTGTGTTTGAAATAAATTTTTTTTCCAAGAGGATTTGTGTTGGCAGAAGCAGATTTGGGGTAACTCCTGACCCCATATTATTCTAAATTTCCTTACCCTCCCTTACCCCTCCTCTTCCTCCTTCTTTTTTCTTGCCACAAAGATTTTATAAATTATCACCCCCAAACTGTGTTTGCAGTACTATATACCTTAGGAATTCTCAGAAAGACTCTCTCTTTCCTTTTTTAATACACCACCTAAACCCTTAATCCAAGCAGGCATTTATTTCCATAAGCTCCCTCTGTAGGATGGTTTTTTTTTTTTTTTGAACAGTGAGGTGTGATCTCTCAGTTCTATGACTTCATGAATAGTCTCTGATCTGGTGTCTTACTCTGTCTGCTTAGATTTCAGGATTTACCTCCTATCTCTCAGAAGAAAGGGCTTTTAAAATTTAGATTCAAAGTCACCAGAAATTGGCAAATTATGCTATTGCAAATGCTACTCTAGTGCTTACTAACCTCTCTGGAATTATATTTTTGGCCTCCAGAGAATTCCCTACATTTGTGCCAGCTCAACATACATATGTGTGTGTGTGTGTGTATTTGTGTGTGTGCATATTTGTGTGTGTGCACGCAGTTGCATGTACGTGCAACACTTTTAGGCATGCTATATCAGAAAGGGGTTCTCTAAATATCTAGTCTACTTTTGACTCAAAACAGAAGTCTTTACTCAGATGGTTTTAATGTTGTTTGGAATTGTTTAACCCAAAGTTTCATTGGATCATGCCTTACTCAAAAGCCTCCAATAACTTTCCATCACACTTAGCATGATATACAAAGTCCTACTCATGGCCTGCAAAGTCTGGCAAAATCTGACTTCTGCTGCCTCTCCAACCTCATCTTCTCTTCCTTTCCTTCTCACTGATTTAAATATACTGACTTCCTTGCTGTTCCTTGACTATGGCCACACATGCCTGCTGATGCCTCTGGCGCTTTGTGCTTCTCTCCTGTCTACCTGGAACTGTCTCCAAATATTCATATGCCTTACACTGCCATTCCATTTTGGTCTCTTACTTGAGTGTCATCTTTTCTGAGATATCTTTTACCCTTTGTAAAATTGCATCTCTCATCACTCTTCTCTTTTTCTTCACAGCACGTAACATACTATATGTCTGTTTATTTATGTATTTAATCACACCATTAAAGCTTGTCTGCCTTGTTCACTGCTGCATTCCTATTGCTTACAGCAGTACTGAACATATAATAAGTTCTCAAATATATGTTGAATGCATCATTATCATTTTAATACAAAAATGAATTATTCCCTTTTATTAAGGGAGCTGTTTTCTGGGGCATGTGGCTTTGAAACTAATGCTAAAAGAATATCCTGTAACACATGGAATCATTTATTTTTATTAACAAGTCAATTCAGTTTTTTTGCAAAATGCGCAATTCCCAAGCAGCTGCTTAAAAACGAGGCAATTCATTTCCAAGATGTTTCCTGCAAGTACTGTTGATGGTGCTAAACATTTATTAAGTGCCAGCATGCTAAATTAGGTGCTGGTGGACAGTGACCACATTTTAGTCCAGCCCAGTGGGTCCAGAGAGCACAAGGAGGGAAGATGTGGAGTTGGCCTGGTCCCCTTCCTCAGACCCCTCAGGATTCACTTCCCAGATGAAGGGAGGTGATTTTAGAGAAGGTGTAATTATTATGTGTTAAGTGTTACAATGGCCCCAAGTGTTCAGGTAATTTAGATAAGAAAGTAGAAGGGGACCTTCTCCTGGGTGACTTGGTTGTTCCTGAAATGACTAGGTGCTTCTAAGTTTTAACTGAACTGGCTCAATAAAGAGTTGTTCAAATACGTTTTTGGGTCTGTGCTTTAACAATTGCTCTCTCACTTCCTTTAATTCCTCTGAGTCCTGATTTAGCTTGGGCCATAGTTGCTTGTTCATGGCCAACTGTAGGTCATCCTCCCAGGTTCTAGTGATGTTTTCTATCGTCTTGATATTATTGCATAAATTTCCTAAATCCCCAATTACCTGCTGACCTTAGTCCTCAATTTCTCAACCATTTCCTTGAAAACACACTGAGCCTTCATAAATATGGTATTTTAGCATTGTGTTTTAACTAAAACTGGTATTTTAGTATCATCCTGTTGCTTCTTTGTGGTAAGTCTAGCTCTACCATCTGCTGTCTTTGTCAGCCATTGTGGGTCAG
This sequence comes from Pongo abelii, assembly GCF_028885655.2. Taxonomy (NCBI): domain Eukaryota; kingdom Metazoa; phylum Chordata; class Mammalia; order Primates; family Hominidae; genus Pongo; species Pongo abelii. The sequence goes on from NC_071989.2 coordinate 151,930,848, forward strand.
AATTGTCCACAAAGGCTTAAATGAATGGCAGGAGGAAGCCATTCATGTGAGGTAACAACCCACAATGTAGAAGCACATGCAGCTCAGTGGGACTCAGTGGGGCATTTCTTGGCTGAGAAGGCTGTGTGGTATAGGGAACTTACTGGCTGAGGCTGGGCATGCTGTTTCTAGTACTGGTTTGAGGTTAAAAGTATATATAAGCTATATACAGCAGTGGACTGTGTTATCTATTTATTTAGGAAAATGTTTGAGACAGTATTATACAAGATTCCTACTATACAGGGAGACTTTAATCACAACAGACACTTACTAGATGGAGTTCTGTGACACAACTGACTCTAGCTGTGGTCACACACAAATGAGCACTATGGGCTTTTTACATTTTGTGTATGGTAAGACTATGGGCATAGCTTGTCCTTTAAAGATGTCTGCCTACAAAGGATATTTATATACTATGTATACATGTATAAACATATGTTACAGATATGTGTAAATTTTGTAAAAATCCAATTTAATTTAATAGCAATTTACTGAGTACCCACCATGTCCAGACACTTTTCTTAAATACAAAGATCGATCAGAAATAGATCCCGCCCTCAAGGAGTTCAGTGCAGTCCAATGAAATACAGACGTATTCCCTCACTCCTTCCTGGCAAGGGTGGGTACAGTTTCCAAGACCCAAGAGGCATTAAACCATTCATTTATTGCTTTAGCGATCACATTACTTTCTAAAGTTGTCATTTGGCTTGGGTTGGGTAAGATACAGTTTATTTTTTTCTTCTACTTTTTTTTCAATAAGCTTTCAACTAAACCAAACAAAAAACCCCAAAAAACCCTAAACATTGCAACTAATTTCAATAAATTATCGTTTAAGGTTTCTTCTATTTTGGCATATAACATGGAAACTATTTTTATTATGTGAAGAGAAAGACAGCTTAGTATTAAGTGTTTAAACTAGACTCAACCCAGGTTGGTTTTATTTATGAAATATCACAAATAGTTAATAAAAGCTGGGGAGAGGGAGAACAAAAAATGCAGGTGAAACAATGAGTAATATGTCAATGAACTGATGACACTTCTCGTGTCCTAAAGATAGTTTTCGAAGGTGGAATATGAACTGAGAAACACATTTAGCGTAAACGAATCTCTCTAATCTCTTTCTTTGTATAATGACCTTTCATTCACTCAATAAACAATGAGGGCTGACTATGTGCCAGGCATTTTGCTAGGCACAGAGGAAATGGGAATAAACTATCTATAGTCCTGTCTTCAAGGAACACATAATTTAACTGGTGGAGCTAAGTGTGTAAACACATATGTATGGGAGGTGAGGGACTTCTAAAACTTAAATATGCCCATATGCAAAGCTATGACTTGTCAGAACTTTTTATCTCCGTATCATGGACACTAAGTTTTTTTTAACCTTGTTCATGGCATTTCATATTAGTCACCTACTCCATTTGGCAAACAAGAGCACATGTCATAGACTTGAATTCTGGTCAGAGTCCTGCCAACTTCTAGCTGAGTGGCCTTCGGCTAATCATACCATCTCTCTGAGAATATTGCCTCATCTGACAAAAATGGAGGAGGTTTACCGCAGGAGGATGTTGATATGAGAAAGTACTTTACAAAATGAGAAGTGCTGTAGGGTATGGCTGTATTCTTACAGCTGGTGTTTCATCTGGATGCTCTCTAAATTTTCCAGTTTCCCATCTTGCACTTCCAATAGACCGAGGAGTCCATGGATTAACAGTTGGCTTCCAAGGTTAGGATTCTAGCTGAGATCATTTGTAAAGTTTTGAGTATATATGCAGATGCATATTTTTCTAGTTCCTCAGGTTTCATCAGATTCTCAAAGGGGTCCATGACTGTAAAAGAACCAAAGACTACTAATCTAGACAGTCTCGGTGTTTTTTTGTGGGTTGCAGAGAGTGCCTTGTTTATCTTTATATCCCAATACTTATATCATAATGCCCTGCACAAAGTAAGGGCTCCTAAATTTGTTACATTAATAAATATCAAAATGGATAAGTGCTATGATGACAAATATTAACATTCAAAACAAGTCTGGCCTCATCCCAGGGATGAAATATTGAATTCTGATGAAGGCTGTCATTGGTTGTCACACAGGGAGAGGTGCCAAGTTCAGACTTCTTTCCTTATGTTTTCAACCAACTTGGGGAAGCTCCTTCTCTACTCTTTCTTGAATTTGCGGATGGTTTTGTTTGTTTGACTGTGTCGAGGCTGAAGGTCGCTCAGTCATACAGGCCTACTACAGACTCTTTTCTGAGCACATGGGAAGGATCTGGTGAACACATGCATCCCACAGGAGAGGGCTTGCCTGAAAAGCTGAGCAACTTTGGAGGAGTAGACACAAACCTTTCAGTCATTTGCTTATGTCTACTCTGACTAAATGTTTCTTACACAAATGCAAATATTCTAGTACTAAAACTTTCTTGCACAACTACTTGAGATTGTAAAGTCTATATATGTGCCTCAAACATAAAAATTACTGCAACAGGTTAGGAGATTGGCCTGTCAAATTGCATCACAACTGGAGGCAAAGTGCAAGGTTGTCCATTGCATCGTGATAGCAATATTGAAAAGCTGAAAAACAATCTAAGTGTCCATCAAAAGGAGACTTGCTAAAATAATTATCATATAACTTAACAATGGAATGTTAGTAACCCATTCAACAGAATGAAGTAGTGTAATGTTCAGTATTTCATTGTACAATAAACAATGGTATTTTTTAAGTGAACAGTTTATTGCTTTTAAAGCACCTTTTATTTTAAAATATTTGTATACTCACTAGATGTTAAAAAAAATACAATAATCCTATGTATCTTTTACCAAGCTTCCTTCTATGGTACATTTAAAATATATCTTAAAGAAAAATATAATAGGTTGCAGAATGGAAAATATGGTAGGATCCTATTTATGTAAAAATAGAAGTATACCAAACTGTTAACACTGGATATCTCTGTGGAATGGAAAATAATATGCAGCAGGAAAAGGAGGAAAATGAGGGATTTTAATTTTTTTCTTTTTTTTTTTTGAGACTGAGTCTCTCTCTGTCACCCAGGCTGGAGCGCAGTGGTGCGTTCTCGGCTCACTGTAACCTCCACCTCCTGGGTTCAAGTGATTCTCCTGCCTCAGCCTCCTGAGTAGCTGGGACTACAGGTGCACACCACCACGCCTGGCTAATTTTTTGTATTTTTAGTGGAGATGGGGTGTCACCATGTTGGTCAGGCTGGTCTCGAACTCCTGACCTCATGATCTGCCCCTCTTGGCCTCCCAAAGTGCTGGGATTACAGGTGTGAGCCACCACGCCCAGCCTTAATTTTTTTAATTTATAAACATCTATACTATTTAATGTTGCTGTCATTATCTACATATTTATATAGATGCCTATATATCTGTATGCAGATATAAATACATACTTCAAAAAGGAAGTATTATTTTCTTTAGAAAAATACCTCAAATAGCAAATTTAGGAGAATAATTTCTATGACGGCAAATCCAGGCTCTAAAAAATTAGTTATTCTCAGCTTGACAGATTTTTTTAAAAAGGAAGCTATGATGCAGGACTGTATTATGAACATTTGATGCCTATTGTCCTAGAACTCAACACTGCAGTGCTTAGACAATATGTCCTGTAAGATGGTACTGTTCGTGAACTACAAGATATATTTTCCATGATTCCATGGATTGTTGGACCCTGTAGCTAAGACTAGAACACATACTTGGAATCCAAAGTATAAGGTAATTCTAAAAGGCCTGGTTTCTGTATTATAAATATAACTGTACTAGCAGAATTATGTTTTGACCATTTCTCCCTAAGCCAGCATTGAATGGGCAGGAACCACTGAGAGCTAGAACTCAAATCTGGCCTTGGTATGCAATCTTGACTATTTTAAGCTCTCTGATTCCCCATGTGCCTTTTATCAACCTTTCTCCATTCTGCAACTATTTTAATTATCTGGTACATGATCAAAAATGCATTCTCAGCTGTATTGTACCAGTCAGTAGTGGGTGACGAGGCCTTCCCACAGCATTTCTCTTTAAGCTTCAGCATACATATTTGTACTCTTCATCCTATCTATTTGGAGTGGTCCCAAATTCCACAGGCTACTCCACGGTGGGGAGGTGGAGCAGGAAGAGGAAAATGAAGAAGGCGACTGCTGCTGAACGTCCAGGGTGTGTAACATAATACCCAATAGGTCACTGCTAATGTATTTAAACATTTATTTATTGAGTAATTTATCTCTGGCACATTAGGAGATTGTTAATGGTGTTAGAGAGGAGTAATTGCTATTTCTGTGATTAAGTTGAAAGGAACACAGACGCATAGTTAACAAGACACAGTATTTATATGATATTTGTAAGTCATATAAATAGATTTTTCCTTGAATGGTAACCAAAGGCACATGAATCATTCATGGTGTTTATGTGACTGAATGAATGCTGATTTCTTAAGCAGAATTAGCAAAGAAGTTGATTCATATGAAGAATACTGTCATTTCTACTTCCTGTTTAATAGAATAGCCTGAATTAAAGAGAACTGAAAAATACCCTCTGCAAGTTACATTAGTAACATTCTCGTTCCCTGAAAGACACACACAGACATGCATACACACATACACTTATGTTTATTCATTAATTCATGCATGCATGCGTCCATCCATTTTCTCACTCAATTTTAATTGCAAGCCAGTTATGTGCCAGATTCTATGTGCCAGGCTGAGGAGATGATGGTGAGCAAAAATAGATCCAGTCTCTGTTCTTATAGGGTGTAAAAAAATCTAGGGTAAATAATGCCATTAATTAAAAACTACCCAAATGATTATATATTAATAATTACCAATTGAGTCAAGTGCTCTAAAGGAAAAGAATAAGTTCTATGAGAATATGTAAGACAAGATACCTGATCTAACATGGGAGGGTCAGTGTAGGCTTCCCTGCACATGTGGTGCTTGCGTTGAGATCTGAAGGGTGACTAGTAGTGCTGGGTAGGAGAGGGTTTGTGCTTGATGAGTGTGTGGGGTTTGTGAGTGTGTGTGTGTGTGTGTGTGTGTGTGTGGTGTGAGTTGTCCAACACTCAGAACTATATGTATGAAGGCTCTGGGGTGGGAGGGAAGATGAATGTGTCAAGGATTGAAAAAAAATGACAGGTAGCTGAACTGCAGAGAGACAGGTTCAAGTGATTAAGAGTGAAACTAGAAAAAACAGGACCCAAAACATGCAGGACATTGGAAGCCAGAGCAAGAAATTCAACTTTGAAGAAACATGATCAAATATACTCCCTCCTCCCATCCCTAACATACATTATATACAAAATGAACAAAAGGGAAACACATGTCAAAAAGACATTGGGGAACTGTGTTATATTTCAAACAGTAGTAAAATAAAACCATCCCATATTCTTATTCAGGGTCCTGTATACAACCATGCCAGAAAAACTCCCAAAGAGATTTAATAAAATGAAACATATTTATTTTCATGATTGTCTATTTTGTCCCTTCATTGAGCCCTTTATGAAACTGAGACAATTAAATGTATATGACCACCTTGCAGACATCAGGAAAGTACAAAATTCCCAGCTGGGTCCATAAGGCTGTACTACTTGACAGTGCCTGGTTTAGGCTTTCATTGTGTTTATAGAGCTACTAGAAACTCACACACTGGAGACAAATGGAAACAATCAATAGAAGCTGGATACTTTGCACATTGAGATATAACAATGGTAATTAATGTGGACATTTCTGGAACCCCCAGAACAGTACCTTTGGTGTAAGAGAGCCTGCTTACCCTATTATTTGACTCCCAAATAATTTTGATGATTACGGTGTGTCTTATGTGTCTACCACTTTGCAGAAGCATTTGGCCTGAGAAGATACCACACCCTCTCAATCGTTTTCATAAGAATTGCCTACCATCTACAGATGCACCCACCCAAGCAAAGCCAGCGTGCTCTGCATAGGAAGCCTGAGATGATGGAGTCCACATGCTGTTTATTTAGTCATCATAGCTTTATGACTTGAAAATGTTGACAGAGACATGCATCTACCAGTCACCACGGCAGGGATTCAATAGCCCACTGTGCCACAGAGGGCATGCCTTGGATGTAGAGAGTGAAGACTTTCTACAACTTGTGAATGAGCCCTCTGTGAGTTTAGCCAAAACATTCATGTCAAAGAAATGGAAATCTCAAATAAAACCCATCGCAGGCCAAGCTCAGGAGGGCTGGCTAGCCAACAAATCCTGAACAAGGGGGTTCAAGGGAAAAGGAAAACATATGTTTCATAGGCATGTATGAAAGTAATCTCTTCTTCTATAGCTTTTGAAATGAGGATAATGAAATACCAGTCGGTCTTTGAGGATGATAAAAGGAATTTTTTTTGTAAGTTATAAAACAACAGTGTCTGCCTTTAGCAAGTAATCTCAAGAGAGTCACTTTCAGAGTCCAGACTGGAAGAACACTTAACTTCAAAATAGCTCTTTACAAATACTAATCAGATGGTCCACAAAACTCTCTACCATATGAAAGTTATCTTAACCCAAGTAGGGAAGTCACAGATAGCTGTAAATATCTGTGTGCCTAGCTCTGTGTTAGAAGCAATGGGGAATGTGTGTGTGTGGGGTGGGGTGGAGTCAGTGGGTATGTGTAGGTGTGTCGGTGGGTGGAGAAAGGCTGCATTCATTCAGGTGCAGGAAAAGGCTTTTTTTTTTTTTTTTTTTTTTTTCCTGACCAATTAGGTTTTTGACTGACTGGACCAAACTGACTGTTGTGGTGTCATGGAAACCTAGCCATGGAAACCTTATAGAAATATCAGGAGCTGAAGGGAGGGAGTGTTGAAGAAAGCATCACAGAGAGATTGCTACCAACTGATTCCCATAGATACTATAAAAATAACTCCTTTTATCTTCCTATTTTCAGTGAGAGAATCTCACTATTTGGAAAATCATGCTTGCTATTCTGCAGCTTTTCTGTACAGATAACTAATAAACAACTTGGAAAACACTCATCTCAAATGGAACTGAATTGAATCAGATGTTCAGTTTGGAGGGCTGAGGGAATGAAACTTACCTTTATATCTAATGCAGGCCCCCAGCCTTCATAACTAGTACATCAGCAAGTCCTATTAATTTTATGTCATAAACAGATCTTGAATCCACCTCTCTTTACCCCTACCACCAAGCTACAACATTTATCACCCCTCTCAGTCCCCAAAGTCCCCTCTTATATGTTTTCATGGCACTCTATGCTTTTTTCAAAGCACCACCCTTTATATGTTCATTTATGTGATTACTTCATTCATTTGTTGTTTTATTAATTCATTCACTTATTCATTCAACAAATATTTATTGAGGGCCTGCTCTGGGCCAAACACTGTTTCAGCGACTATTGGCACAATAGTGAAAAAAACAGACAAGGTCCCTACTCCCATGGAGCTGACATTTGAATGGGCACAGACAGGTATAAGCAAATAAGTAGTAAATAAGAACAATGCCTACTGTCTAATTGGGAAGACAGACATTCAATCCATTATTCCCTCAGCACCCAGTATGAACTTCAAACACAAATCAGACCAGGTCAGTCTCTGCTGAAATCCTTTCTATGGCTTCCTATTGCACTTAGAATAATATGCAACCTCCAAACATAACCTAATCATGTTCAGCCATTGAAAGTAGTATCTTGGTTTTAAAATATCATTAAGTAAACAAAGAAGGTATTAGGCCTACTTTATGAAAAGCAAATGAACTCTAAAAAGGATGGGTGTCCTCCTTAACACCTTCATTTTCAACATCTGCAATGCACAAGTTGCATTTTGTTTTATGCCATTTTTTTCTATTTGTACTCAAATAGATAATTTTTAAAAATGTTAGTTTGATTATCATACCATCTCTTAGAAAACTTATTTGATGAGTTATGTGACCTCTCCAAGCTTTAGTTTTCTCCTATATGAAATGGGGATGGTCATATTTTATATCATACATTTGCTTTGGTGATTAAGTGAACCAAAGGGCATAATACCTGCAACAAAATAAAAGTTTAATTAGATATTTTTCCCTTTGAGCAAATAAATCAGCGCCCATCACTACTGCTGTAAATAAACTTACTGACATGGGAATGAGAATGTCACTGAAATGAAAATAACATAATTGTTTGCTTCACAGCAGGGTGATGGTTGGGGCAAGAAGGCATCTGCAGCCTGGGTCACTGGTAACCTGTCATAGTGACTGAGCTGACACCAAGCTTTGCTCTGAAGCAGGTATTTTTATGCAGTTAACCTTCTCTGGGCTGGTGATTATGCAACATGTTTGTTCCCTGAGCACACATTGTTCTCAGGCAGCCGGCATGGTCACTAAAAATCCTACCTGTTTTAGAATCTTCCTATTAGTAAATACCAGGCAATGTCACTAAAAAGGCTTACAGGCTGGGAAGAGGAACTGAACAAATCTTGGAGCCAAGATGCATCTCCTTTTCAGGTGGTACTTCTCCGGGGAACGATGTCCTTATCCGTGAGACCTTGAACTGAATGCAAGCTCATCCCCCATCATTTACCCTTCAACTGCCTCACTCCTACAAACCTGCTCTTTAACTGCTTTTATAGCTTCATCAACTTTTTCTGATCGTAAAATAGAATATATAGCAAGAATAAAGAATAAAGATCACTAGTGATTCTACCCTCTCTCTACCTCCAAATAACAACATAACTTTGGTTGACGTTTGATTATAGCCTTCCAGGATTTTCCCCCTATTTCTCTATATAGACATATTAACTGGTTTAAGAGCATGGACTGTGGAATAAGACTGCCTGGCTTAAATCCCAGCTGTGTAACTTATTAGCTATGGAGCCTAAGGGAAATTACTTTTAGCTTCTCTGCCTCAGTTTCTTCACCTACAAAATAGAAATATTCCTGGAGTATTGTGAGGATGGGTAATACATATCAAATGGTTTGAACAGTGTCCACTAGGTGCTCAATAAATGCTATCTAGGTGTATAATTATATGTAAAAGTTGAATAGGGAACACTTAACTATGTGACTTAGGAAAGAGAAGAAGAATGTCTCTATTTCACAGCTGATTTCCCCGAATAAGTAGTCGGTACACAAGAAACATTTGTTCAGTGAATGAGAGTGTGAACCCATAAATGAATTGATAAAACATGGATGAGTGGATAAATGATGAGAATGGATCAATGTAGTGTAAATACAGAGGAGCCCAATGGAAAATTTCTGGCTGAGGAGAATCTGTGGGTCTTGGTGATTTTTCTAGGAATATCCGTAAGACTTGCATTAGGCACTTGAGGCCTTCTTGGTGGGAAGAATAGAAACCCACAGAATTACTCTGAATTGCAGGCGGAGGAAGGGAACTGAATTGTTCAGCGGGTCTGTAACTGACAGTGGAGCTCCTGGTTTCCTTTGTTGTCAGATCTCCTACTGCTCAAACACCATGCTTACCTTTCTGCGGGGAGCGGAAGGCTCCATTCCTGAGTCTGGCTCCTACTTCTCCACGTGCTTAGGAAGAAGCTCCTGATCAGCAAATGCTAGAACTCTTCTCTGAGTCCCAGAACCTCATTACCTGCTGTTTACTTGGGTTTATTTATAGACTTGAAGAAATAACAGAAGTCAGTCACTCATCATGAGGTTTCCGAAAAATCTCTTCAGAACTTCTCCAGGCAAAGTGCCCCATCTTACCTCCCAACTCAGACCAGGGAAGTGTATCTAGTTGATAAGCAACTCTAAGCTCTTGGTGAAAGGCAGCACTTTGGAATGAACCAAATGTGAGTTTTTTCCATCGTGGAGTTCTTAGAGGAGAGGAGTCTGAAGGGGGCTTGAAGAGGGGGTGTGAAGGGGTGTGTGTCCTGTTGATGCATGGCAGAATGGGCTGAGAGCCTGTCTGAGGCCTGGCATGACACAGGGTGGTTTCACACATGGCTCATGGTGAGGCCTGTCTTCCACCCTCATCGAATATCATTACATCACTCTTTTCCAGTTACAGGAAATCCAGTGAGTGCTGGCCACAGTATTTCCCTGAGATCCAAAGCAAACAAACCCGCCTCTCCTCAGTCCTGGAGGCTGACGACATGTGAAGGAAAAGCCAATTCATAGTATCTGTTGGGCCTGAGCAGCTGAGGGTGAGCACACTGGGCAGGCAGACAGTGGGCAGCTTTCTAAGCACATATATGGCCAGAGAGCAGGGACGCACATGCCCATCTTTTTCTTTTTTTCCTTTTATAAGAAACATTATTTGAAGTCCATTTTTCCATTTGACAGACTACCAGGGCTGGAGTCCCAGCTCTTCTACTTACTAGCTCTTTGAGCTCAGGCAAGTCCCTTGAGCTTGCTAAGCCTCAGATTCTTCATCTGTAAAATGTGGATCATAGTAGGACCAGTCTTCATGGGAAATAGGACATTAAATGACAGCTTCCATGTGAAGTGCTTAGCACAGTGCTTGATGCATATTACAAACTCAATAAATGTGTTCTATTCTTGTTATCACCAGTTAAGATGATTAGTCCATATTATTTAGGATATTTAGTGACATTTCTCCCTCAAATGCAGTACACAGTACTTTTTTTTAAAAAGAAAAAAGTAAAAGCTTTTTTGAAATACAAAATTCACACTGAAATCGGCAGAAGCCATAAGTGAGTAGCTTGAAGAACGTGTATTGAGTGAGTGCCATGTAACCACACCCACATCAAGATGCACAGCATCAGCAGCTCACGGAAGCCCACTTATGCTCCATTCACATGCACTATTCCCACTTTTCTGACCTCTGTCACGACAGATCAATTCTTTAAATGAAATCAGTGTCCTAACCACCATCCCAATAAGGAGATAGAACATTTTCAGCAACCCAGATGAATTCCTATCTCACCCAGAGAAAACTGCTTTTTTGACTTCTGTAACAATAAATTTTGGTCTTGAGTTTCTATAAATGGAATGATGCAGATGATATAGTATGCACTCTTTGGTGTCTGGCTTCTTTTATTATACTTACTCAACCATATGCTTGTGAGATTCATCCATGTTGCTGTGTGGAGCAGACATTTCTTCTTGTTGCTGTATATAATACTGCATTGTATAAATATTCCATAATATATTTGTCTGTTTTATTGTTGATGAATATTTGTGCTGTTCCCAGACTTTTGCTATTACAAATAATGCTGCTATGAACATTCTTGCATATGTTTTTTGGTGCATACATACATAGTTATTTATCTATTTAAGAGTGGAAGTGGCTACATCATAATGTCCATATGCATTAGTTTTAGTAGGTAATGCCAAACAGTTTCAACATTGTACCAATTTACATCACAGCAGTATATGAGAGTTCCAGTCACTATACATTCTCATCAACACTTGTGATTACAAGTTCCTTTTAAAAAATTTAGCTGTTCTGGTGTGGTGGGTGCATTGCATTATCTCATTGTAGTTTTCATTTGCATTTCTCTGATGAGTAAGATGTTGAGCTCTTATATTGGCCAGTTTCGTATCCTCTTTTGTGAAGTAGCTGCTCAAATATTTTTGCCCATTTTTTCTATTGGATTATCTGACTGATTTAGGTGAATTTAAAATGTAAATATGTTCTGGAAACACAGAATATATAGATATTTGTATGCAAATATCTTTTCCCACACTGCAGGTTGTCTTTTCATTCTCTTGATAATATTTTTTGATGAGCAGAAGTTTTAAATTTTAATATAGTTCAATTCATCAATCTTTTTCTTGTGGTTGGTACTTTTAATGTCTTATTTAAGAAAATATTGCTTATCCTGACGTGATGAAAGTATTTTCCTATGTTATCTTTTGAAAGATTATTGTTTTTCTTTTCATATCTGAAGTTGATTTTTACAAATCATGTGAGGTGGGTTCAGTACTCTTTTTTCCTTCTTTTTTTCTCATATGGGAATTCAATAGACTCAACACTGTTATAAATGCCTACTTTCCCTATTGCAGAGTAATAACACTATTGTCAGAAATTTGGTGACCATATATGTGGGGGTGCTCTTGGGATTTTAATTAAAAAAAAATTGTGTTTTTTACCCCCTTAAAATATTTAACTTATGGGCCAGGCAAAGTGGCTTATGCCAGCACTTTGGGAGGCTGAGGCAGGTAGATCACTTGAGGTCAGGAGTTTGAGACCAGCCTGACCAACATGGTGAAACCCTGTCTCTACTAAAAATACAAAAATTCGCCAGGTGTGGTGGTGCACGCCTGTAATCTCAGCTACTTGGGAGACTGAGGCAAGAGAATTGCTCGAACTCAGGAGACAGAGGTTTCAGTGAGCCAAGATTGTGCACTGTACTTCAGCCTGGGTGACACAGCAAAACTTCGTCTCAAAAAAAAAAAAAAATTTTAACTTATGATTTTGTGATGTTGGATACACAGATCCATGTCCCAAAAGCAACACCCTCTTCTGTTCCCAAAAAAGTTTGGGTTTGAGATGAACTCCCAAAGTTCTTACACTGAAATAACTTTTTTCTTTTTCTTTTTACCATACTGAGGTGGACACTAATTTCAAAGGATATAAGTACTAAGAAAGTAATTACAAGTTTGCATGTGCATCAGCAGGAATCAGCCCATAGTGCAGTGATTTCATACAATTTATGATTGGTAAATATTTTTGAAAACACGTTATTTTCTACTCAAATGTAATTGGATACTACATTCAATATAATGATCAATATCAACTGAGATTCTAACACTTAAGAGATAGTAAATATATGACATGATCCTCTTGTGATCATGGCAGACACTGCTAATTATGACATTCTCCACCACATATATGGTAAATATATGACATATGGGCCCCCATGCCTGCCTGTGATCATGGCAGACACTGCCAATTAATCGTGGCATTCTCTACTGTATAGCCCAGAAGTGGCCTCAGAATCCTTCTCAATGTAGAGCCCTAGGCATTCACTACCACCAATTGATTAGATTTGTCACATAAAATGAAACCTACTTGCCATCATTAACTTAGAATTTCTGGCTGTATTCACCTCTACTATATCCTTAAAGCTCCTGGATTCCTGCTTCTTCCAACATAATCATCCTACATTTTTCTCTGAATTGTCTGTATTATGTGAGCTGTGCTTGAATCATTTACAGTGGTATGAAAGAAGACAACCGGCTGGCTGGCTGGCTAGCTGCCTCCAGCGGGCCTGCTTGGGTAGGCAATTCCTTGGTTGGGTAAGCTCAGGACAGAACCTAAGCCTCACCTTTGCAGCTTATAAAGCTTCATTCAATCAGCTGTCCCTGAGTTTATCAGGCTACCAGGAACTAACTTATAAAGAAATTAACAGGAGACAGATTTATAAATCAGAATGCTGACTGACTGATTGGTAGTGGGGTCACAAAACTTTCCAATGGGTAAAATATTGGTTTCTACTACTCAGGAGAGCCACTCTCTTGTATAGAGCTACCTGAAAAACTGAATTAGTAACTGGAGGTTTAGTGGTTCAGAGCGCAGACTCTGCACTAGGACCTCAGAGTCTAGGTCATGGTGATTTTAGGCAAGTTACCTTTAGCTTCTAAATCTCAGTTTTCTCATCTTTACATTGGGAGAGGGGGTGATAGTAATTACTTCTGAGGATTCAGTTCACAAATTCATATGTATCATTTAATACCTTAGGATCAGGCATGTAGTAAGCAGTCAATAAATGTTAAATTATTAGTATAGATTCAGCACAAAGGAAATGGGATATTTTAAGTGCTGTTTTGTCCAGACTATGGAAAATCTTTGAACTCCTTTGCTCCTTCTTTTCTTTTTTTTCTTTGAGACAGAGTCTTGTTCTGTCACCCAGGCTGGAGTGCAGTGGTGTGACCTCCACTCACTGCAACCTCCGCCTCCTGAATTCAAGTGATTCTTCTGCCTCTGCCTCCTCAGTAGCTGGGACTACAGGCATATGCCACCATGCCTGGCTAATTTTTTGTATTTTTTAGTAGAGATGGGGTTTCACCATGTTAGCCAGGATGGTCTCGATCTCCTGACCTCGTGATCCGTCCGCCTTGGCATCCCAAAGTGCTGAGATTACAGGCGTGAGCCACTGCACCAGGTCTGCTCCTTCTTAGAAGCAAAAATAAGTCGGTTCATGTGATAAAGTATCTGTCACACTTTCTGTTGGATAGTTTTGGATGAATAAAAATTCTTAAACACAAAATCCCCATTCACTAGATTTCATGCTCATTTCCCTCTTCTTCCAAAACCAGTCATCGTTAGACTAGATAAAATAAAAGGACTAGGTTTTACCATTTATATTGGTCATGTTCTAATCCTGAGCATAAAAGCTGGCCACCTCGCTTGGACAACAGGCAGAGAGATAATTTGGTCTTTTGATTGGCCTCAGGAGATCTCCTATTTCCTTGATGAAGACTTGGGAGAGGTAAGGAAGAACATCAATGTGCAGGTGAGTATATTTTTATTGTAATTTTACTGGAGGTGGGGTGAGGAGGAAGATGAATATGTTTCCTGAGCGGCTACTGTATGTCACAAGCACTTCCCATGTGCTACTTCACTTAATCTTCATAACAACCCTATAACATGGATGTCTTTATCTATGCTTTATGGGCAATGTCCAGAAGGTGAATAATTAGCCTAAGATCCCACAGCCAGCAGGTGGTGGATTTGAACATTTGATGAACTTGAACTCAGAGCCATCTGATATCAGAGTTCATGTTCTCTGAACTCATGACACCTTACTGGCTACTTTTAGCTGAATTTTCAGAGGTTGACATTTCTTCTCACCTCATATGGAAGATTATAGTTTGCAGACTCTATTAGTGTGATTACAAAATCTTTGTCCATTTATATAAGTATGAGAAGATAGACATCAGTAAGGAGATCTAGAAGAATAATACCCAGTGGGAGGGAGAAATTCTTTAAACCAGTGGTTCACAGTCTTGAGTGTGCATCAGAGTCACCTTAGAAGGCTGACTAAAACACAGATGGCTGGGCCCCACCCTGAGTGATTCAGTGGGTCTGGGGTGGGGCCTGAGAGTATGCATTTCTGACAAATTCATATATGTGAATATATATATTCATATATATATATATATATATATATATATATATATATATATATAGTATTAACTTACACAATCACAAGGTCCCACAATAGGCTGTCTACATGCTGAGGAACAAGGAGAGCCAGTCCGAGTCCCAAAACTGAAGAACCTGGGGTCCAATGTTTGAGGGCAGTAAGCATCCAGCATGGGAGAAAGATGTAGTCTGGGAGTCTAAGCCAGTCCCTCTGTTTTCACGTTTTTCTGCCTGCTTTATATTTGCTGGCACCTGATTAGATGGTGCCTACCAGATTAAGGGTGGGCCTGCCTTCCCCAGTCCACTGACTCAAATGTTAATCTCCTTTGGCAACACCTTCACAGACACACCCAGGGTCAATACTTGCATCCTTCAATCCAATCAAAGTCACATTCAGTATTAACCATCACAATGCTGATGCTGCTGGTCCAGAGATTACACTTTGAGAAACACTGGGTGATTTAAACAGGAGAGAGAGAAACAGGTGGGAGTAAGAGTGGAAAAGACAGTGGGCTAGAGGATTAAATATCCACTAAAAGCTGTACTCTCCTATGGCCACATATCCCATGTTTTACAGGATTTATGCTCTTGTCTATCACTTCCAGCATCAGTCCAGTGTACCCATTGATTCTGGGAGCAGTAGAGATGTGGTTGGACAGGGTAAGGACAATGAGGGCCGAGTAGTAGAGAAGGAATGAGGTGGCTGTAAATTGGGTGGATTAGATGGCAGCTCTGTTAGCTGCCAGCATCCAGATTGCCCTTTCCCGAGGGAGAACTGACTCTGGCTAGGCCCTATGCAGGGAGGGGTGGGCTAGAATTAGAGCAGTAGCAGGCAGCAGATCCTCTTGGGCCATTCCAGAGTGAAGAGTGTGGGCAGCCAGGCTTCCAATGGGGAAGGTTCAAACCACAGAATTTGCTCTTGAGTCACTCCCCCTTGTTTCTGTACTGATATTTGAACCAAACCAAGCCATAGTTTTCCAATCAAACTGCTCCCCATGCACTCCTCTGTTCCCACCAAATTGCAAAATGGAAGAAAAATTGAAGAGGAGACTCTCTGGACCCTTGCCATGGTAGGCTTGGAAACTCAGCTGGGGAAAAGGAGCATGAAAAGGTTAAGCAACTTGCTTTACTACTTACTATCCAATATTGGACTTTGGGTCTGGAATTTGGTTTGAGGTAGATAGGGAAAAATATTTCCTCCTTAACTGATTGTTCTTGGGCAAACAACAATGTCAACGAATCTAAGAAAGAAGCTTTATCTGCAGTTATCTTCCTCAGCGGAGGTGTTTGTTTTATATCTCTTTAGCTTCATATGTGGCTTTAGGTGAAAATAATAGTGATTAATTTCAGGCATTGTTGGCTTTTACTGAGCAATAGGTGTGAAAGATTCCTGAGAGGCCTGTTTTCTTGGCCTTGAAGGAGAAATGTTATGTTAGATGTTTCTAGTCATTTTGAGAGGCAGTGTGATGGTAATTTATGTTTAGGATACATTTCTTGAGCACCTACTATGTGCCAGGTACTGGTAGGTGCCAGTAGTAGCAGTAATGAAAAGCTCATTGTTAAGACCAGGTTTCAATCTTAGCTGTATGCTTCCTAGCTGTATGTCACTTTGCTTTTCTGAGTTTAAATTCTATCTATAAAATGGCTGTACACTCAGCACACAGGGGTGCTGCCAAATGGCTTTGAAAATCATAAAGAGCCACGTGAGTACAAGGTGGTAGTATTGTAGCGTTTGAGCTACCTTCTCTTGGCATTATACAGTCGGACATTATTGTGTGGCCTGGGATTAGCACAGTGCTTGACACATAGGGGTACTCAATAGCCACTTGTAGAAGGAAGGAAAGAGGTAAGAGGCGAGGAAGGGAAGTCCAATGAGTAGGTCCTCAGCAGTTGCACTTCAGTTTCAGTTCTTCCAGAACAAAGGTCCCTGATAAAGTGGTAAACTATCTATGGTTAGGTGAGAGCTGAATTGTACTTGTGGCGATTCATTCTGGGTCGGGCTAAGCACTAACCTGCATTCTCTTGTCCACTGATCATTGATCCTTGAATGTGGACTTTGGTTCTGACGTGAAATCTCCTCTGAAACATAAACGCCTTACTTCCACTCTGCCATCTCACTGGTATGTTTGAGGGATCAAATTAGATAGTAGATGTAATTGTGCCTTGAAAATTGTGAAGTATGATACAGAAAAGATATTGTCTTCTATTTTTATGCACAACTGCCTCACACTAAGTTTTCAACAAAAGGCTTAAAGGGAGGTCTCATATTTATTTTCATGGCTTGCTATGGTCGTGCTTTCTCATGAACTTAGAGAACTACTGTGGGAAGTTGAAAACAAGGTATTTTTAAGTAAGAAAAAATAACTTTTTTGAACACCTTTAACAGGAATCCCACAGTGAAAACAATAGGTGGTAAGAGAAATGAGTAAGAATCTTGCTGTACAATGGAGAGAAAGGAACTAATGATCAGCAGCTAGCAAGGAAGGCAGGAAGGAGAACTGGCAATGGATGGTCAGGAGTTCATGGTGGATGGTGGAACTTTTCAGAGAAAACATCTGCTGACGCAGCCACAGACTGATCTTCCCTGGGTGGAGGTGGCCTTGTCCACATGAGGTCCAGGATCTCCTCACTTTCTCCAGTGGTAGCAATTACTGATCAAGGACCTCTGCTTTGCTAACTACAAGCTGAAATTGAAATATGCCCTAGTCCTGTGCGTGAGCCTCCACAGGAAGTTGCCCTTCAAATATCTACAGGGGCCAGGCAAGGTGTATAAACAAGTGAAGTTTGCAGAAAAAATAAACAGGGAGTTCTGACAACGGGGCAAACTCAAGAACACATGCCTGGGCTGCAGGCAGCAGTGGATCAGTTCATTAAAGTCCTTTGGAATGTGATCCAGTTTTTCTAGATCATCAACTTCTTAAGAAAAGGAAGAAATCTGTATTTGTAAAATAAAACCTCCCAATCTTAAATGTTAGATATACTGTGTGGGACTGGCAAACTATCTCCCTGATTTACTTGTTTGCCATCTCTGGCATAAATCCTCATATGCATCTCAAACATGCTTTTATTAATTTGTGTGAATTTCTCATAAGAACCATAAGCACAAGCCCTACGTATTCACCATCTCAGAGCACCCTGACCTCTTCCCTCTTAGAACAGTTACTGTACGTCTGGTGGGGACGCAGGCAATACAGTGCGGTGGTTATGAACTTGGGGTCTAGAGTTAGATGCTCTGGGCTCGAATCCCTGCTTTAGCTTTTCCCAGCTGTATGACCCTAAATCGGACATTTACAATTTCTTTCTTTTTTCCAGAAAAATCATTTATTGAGAGCAACCATCATACCAGCACTGCCTTAGGCCTTCTGGGAATATGGTTGTGAACAGGTTAGGATGTCTGATCTGGAGGGATTAATAACATGACACATTCTGGATCATAATAACATAGCTTAATGGCACTGAAAATGAGCACATCAGAATAAACCCTAAATAACACCAACCACTAATGCTTACATTTAAAAGTAATAGTGGCATCTAAAATAACCTTTAAAATAAAAAAAAGTCATTGTCAACATGTACTCAGCTACGTTTTTTTTTCTTCAGACAATAGCAGGGATGACATACGTTACAATCTAAAATATATCAGTTTAGGCTTTTAGAACAGTCATGCATCACTCCGTGCCATTTTTTTTTTTGTCAGATGAGGATAATAGCACCTTCTCTATTGATTTTAATCCATTACTGTAAGCATTGAATATTATTGACATTATAAAGAACAGCACCCTTGCAAGATTTATTTTATGAGCAAAAAACTTTTTAAGATTTGCCTCTTTCTCTTAAAGTATAGCAAGATTGAAGAAATAACCAGTGCTAGGTATTGCAGAGGCAGACGGAATCACTGTTCTTCATGGGCTCATCAGTTACAGTTAGTCTCTCTTGCATATTGCTTGCCAGGAACAAGGGGGTACACAAAAAATCGCAAATTGATATGTGTAGAAGATGTTGACAGTGATCCATTGTTACCATAGGGTACAATGCACTCTGTGTTTTGATGCAGTGGTAGGAGTCAACGATTCTCAGTTTTACTAGAGAAGATGTGAGCAATTGCTTTTTTATCCAGAACTTAACCTTTGTGAGTCCTGGGTTTCTAATCTGACACGGAGCTAATTATCCTTTGTTCTTCAAAAGGGTTTTGTGAGGATTAAATGAAATTTATATAAACTACTTGTGGCCATTCTTGGCACATAGCAAACACTGAATAAACATTAAATATTCTCATTGTTGTTAACAACAGTTAAGTAGTTAGGTTTTCAAGCATTTTAGTTTAATCTCACTGTTATTCTCTTTTGAAGCAGCAGCTCTGAGACTTCCAGTTTATATCCCACAGAGTCTGGGGCCCAGCACAGGTCCTCAAATGCTGGATGATGACATTTGCACCACCACTGTCATCACCATTATTATTGCCACTGTGTCTGTTACCGTCACCATCATCGTCACCACTAGAGCTATTGTTTACTGAGTACCATCATGTCCCAGTTCCTGTGTTGCTTCCATATTCGTTCTGTTTATATTCTCACAGCAACCCTATGAATTTAAGAATTATTTCCTCCTCTCCCCACTTTACAAATGAGGACGATGAGGCTCTCAGGAATTAAACACCCAGCTCAAGGCCACCACTAAAGAACATCAGAGACAGAATTCAGACCCAGACCCATCTGACCACAAAGGCTGAGCTATTTTCCTTACATCACGCTCCAGATCCATTTGGGAAATGGAGGTGGTGGGAGTTACAGATTACGCAACTGGTCTTGGATAGCTTGGCATTCTGAGGTGCGCGTCCCTTTGCATTTTGGTACACTGCTATCATTTTGTCTCTTTCAGATGGCTGATAGCAGTTTATTTATAACTGAGAACTGACAGTTTGTTTATCCAAATAGCTCTTTGAAAGGTTCCAATTACGGTTCTGCCACATCTCTGAAGGCTAGTGGTGGAAAGGCAAAGTGATGCTATCTGTGCTGCCGGCTTAGGTACAAAACACAAGAAAATGCCATTCTTTGAGAGGAGGCCCTGATTGGGGCAGAGATGGCCATGTCCCAAGAGAGATCAGCACTAAACAGACCTCCAGAATGGATGCTGACTACCTTCCACTTCATGTCTTTAGTTGTAATTAATTCTCCTAGGCAGGTCCATGTGTCACAGATATAACAAGGAAGTCCTCTGTCTTGTGTGACTTCCAGAAGGTGGTTTCTTCCTAGCCTTGATTTACAATCTCAGCCATGTGGATATAGCTTCCCTTCTCACTCTGCCTACCATCAAAGCGAGATAGTTAATCCCCAGTAGCCTTTTAGTCCTCAGTCCTCCGTGATGGAGCAGCTCCTGTGAGCAAGACCCTATGCTTAGCACCAGAGAGACACTGAAGAGAGATTCAGAACCTTCAACATGTTGGAGGAAGAAATGAGATCAAATTTGTAAATTTGTAAACTTGATATCTGAGTGCCCATTGTTCCAGCGTGGTTCTGTATTTTGAGTGCCTCTGCATGGAAGTGAAAGAACTTACACAGCAGAGGAAGCGTAGCATAGAGAGAAGTTTGTCAGATATCTTCTGTCACAAACTTGCTATGTAAGCTTGGGTTCACTGCTTCATCTTGAGTCAGATTTTCTGGATTCACTTCCCAGCCTTGCCACATATTGGCTGTGTGACTTGAGCAGGCTGTTTAATTCCTCTGTTTCTCAATTTTATTATCTGTAAAATGGGGATAACTTTCTCACGTAACTGTTATGAGAATTAACAAAGATAATGTATGTAAAGTGCACTATGTGCCTGGTATATAGTGCCGAGTGTTAGCTGTAAAAATAATAATAAAAGAGAATAAATGTTACTAATATTATTAGTGTGTTTCAGGGCTCAGTGCTAATCTTGCTCTTTTATAGCTGTGCTCACTCTGTGATGACCTCATCCTCTTATGACTTTAAATACCATCTCCAAATTTGTAGCTCAAGCATCAACTCCTCTCCTGAGCTTCACACACGCACATGCATCTCCATATGTATCTATGTATGTATATGTACTTATATATTTTTTGCATACACATTTAATGGGCCTCTAAAGCTCTACAAGTCTTTAACTTAACTCCTGTTTATCCCCCTACTCCACCAAACCTCCTCCTCTCCCAAGCTCAGTCATGTCAGCTCCATCTCTCCTAATGTTCAGATCAACAAGTTTGGGGTCACCCTTGACTCCTCTGTCTCACTTCCCTCTAGCTCCTCCATTGGCAGATCTTGTCGGTCCCATGTTCACACATATCCAGAATCTGATGGCTTCTCACTACCTCCACCACTTCCATGCTGGCCCCAGCCATCGTCCTGCCTCCCCAGGATGACTCCAACAGCCTCCTCCCTGGTCTCCCTTCTTCTTCCCTGGCCTGCCTTCAGTCTATTCTTGCACAGTGGCCAGACTGATCTTGTGAAAATATTCATCAGATCATGTCACTGCTCTGCTCAGTACCCTGCAATGGCTTCCTATCACCCTGAAAATGAAATGCAGTGTTCCACTAAGCCTGCAAGGCTCCTCATGCCTGGCCCACAGCTTGCCTGCTGATTTCATCTCCTATCATCCCAACCCTCTCTCATTGAGCTCAGCACCAAACATGCTCCCTTCAGGGCCCTTCACTTCCTGTCCCTTCAGGCTGGAATGCTCTTGCCCTGGAAGTTCACATGGCCTGTCCCTTATCTCCTTCAGGTCCCTGTTCAAATGTGCCAACCAGAGCAGTCTTCCATGTCTACCATATAAAGGATAAATTCCATCTCTTGCCCTCCTCTACTGTCTTATTTTGCCTTATTTTTTCAATAGCGCATATTCCCTTCTTACATAGCCTATGTTTTTTGTTATTGATGTTTACTGCCTCTCTAGAACATAAGCTCCATGAGAGCAGAATATTATTTTGTTCACTGTTGCATTCTCATCCTCAGAACAGTGCCTAGTACTTAGTAGGCAATCAAGCAAATATTGTCTTGTTATGAATGAAAGGAAGGAAGGAAGGAAGAAGACTCATCATGAGCCTACTTTTTCCTATCTCTAAAGTACAGTGGCCAAGTCAGAGACTTTGTAAAAGGTCCCTTCCAGCTTAAAAACTTTATGACTCTGTGAGGTCCGCTGAATTCTCATGCATTGGATTCAGCTCATATCTCTTAGCAAGACCAGTTCACTCAGAAGGCAAGAGTGCTTCTTCTCAATAAATTAAGCCATTTACCACCCCCCGCCAACACCAAAAATCTCATGAACAGAATTAGATTGTCTAAAAAGATCATCTTCAGCAAATTTCAGACCTGCTCACTCTTAACCCCAGCACTGGTTATTTTTCATGTGCCCACTGCAAGCACCCATTCCCTGGGCCATCCACCCCCACTGCCTTTCTCTGTGCCTCAGGAGGCTGATCTGTGGACTGCTATCCCTGGGCTCCTTCACCTGCCAGCTTTGCTGGCTGGGTTTGGCCAATGGAAGCAGGAAATTCAGAGGAGGAAGAGAGGGGCCAGAGTGTTTTGTCCCTACTCCCTCTCTGTCTTTCCACTGCCATCTGGCCATGAGCTGTGAGCCTAGCTTCAGCCAGGCAGCCCTAGCTTCTCAGCTCCAGCTCCCACAGGGCTCCCACAACACTCTTTCCTCTCCTTTCTTGTTAGCTTAAGGGGTGGAAATGTCTTCTGGCCGTTGCTGGCCCCTGAAGCTTCAACATTCCTCATTGGCTTCATTTACCCTATTGATAATTCCTTCATTAAAGTCTCTTCAGTTAGACTCCATGCATGGAATTCTGTTTTCTGCCTACCAGGATATTTACAGGATATTAATTAAGTAGAGAGTGAGTCTATTTCCTTTGTACTTTAAAAGGTGTATATGGGTTGGGTGTGGTGGCTTACGCCTATAATCCCAGAACTTTGGGAAGCTGAAGTGGGAAAATTGCTTGAACCTGGGAGTTTGGGACCAGCCTGAGCAACGTAATGAGGCCTCATTTCTACAAAAAATCAAAAAAATTAGCCTGGCATGGTGGTGTGTGCCTGTTGTCCCAGCTACTTGGGAGGCTGAGGCTGGAGGATCACTTGAGCCCAGGAGTTTGAGGCTGCAGTGAGCTATGATTGTGCCAGTGCACTCCAGCCTGGGCAACAGTGAGAGCTTGTCTCAACAAAACAAAACAAAACAAAACAAAACAAAAACAAAAAAACAACCACACGCTACAGAAAAACAGACATAAAATATGAAATATGTAGGGCTTTCTGAGTAAACACTTGAGACTATGTGTGTTGGCTATACATTTGTTTAGAGCTGGACTTAGAGATCTTTCACAATCTGGGGAGAAATCAGTAAGTCTTTTTCACTTGGTTCAATTCCCAGACCCATGAAACAAGGACTTCTTGGGGAAACTCATGGGTTGACACACAGTGGAAGTTCCGCTGATACATACTTTAGAGTGGGGGTAGAAAAATCTGGCTGAGTATTATTTAATTTGAATATTCTTACTGCCCAAAGGAAATGCTGTACTCATCCTCTGTACGGTACAGGTATGAAAAAATCCCTCTGCATGCCTTTCTTGGAAGAAGAGTTTCAAATTCTTTTTCTTTTTTCAGAATAGTTCTGCACATTCTTGAAGAAACAAGCCTTAAATCCAGAGAGCTGGGTGACAGGGCAGTGGCAGAATGCCAGGAAACATATTATCATGTGTGCTAACCCTGTTTAAGAAAACAGATCATTTTAAACTTAAGCAGGTTACATAAAAAATGAAGTGAAGTATGACCAAAGGGCCCTTGCAGAGAGACTGTAAAATGAGACTTTAATACAAGCCAAAAAAAGAAAAAAAAAGAAAAAGGAAAAATATAGGAAAGAATATAAATACATGGGGAGGGACAAAAGAGTTAAAGGAAAAGCCAAGTTAATAATAAAGTAAACTATTGTATTCCTTTACCTCTGTACTTTTGTTAGGGATAGAAACATATCACTGAAAAAAAAATATATATTTAAAAATAAAAATTTTCAGCTAATTTGGGCTATCCAGCCATCACCACAATAAAGAATGAGCTAGACTTCCCCATATTGTAAAGGGCAGTAAATTCACAAATGTGAAGTTGTGAATAGGAAAGGTTTTATAAACTGCAAAGTAGCAATGATTTGTGTGTGTTTATTTCACCTTTGTAGGATACTGAACATGTGCATTCTTCAAAGTATGAAGGATTTGAGTTCACTAAATAGTAAGCCCTCTCATTTCTACTGCAGAGAGGAGAAAGGAGAGCAGAGGCTCAAAACTGGGATGAATGCCTGATGAAGGGAGGGTTGCTCTCTCAGCCAGATCCTTTGATTTGCCAGCTGCTGAGGCACCAATCAGAGCTCTTAGCTGAAGCTCACAGGAGATCTGTGACTTAAGACCTGGCCGGGACATGCATACTTTCAATAGGGCCCTAAAAGAAACCTGTATTCTGAGATGAACTCCTTGTCTCTCTCTAGTTCCATAAGCAGGACCATTTGAGAATCTTTCTGAATCTTCTGAATCTACTGTAGCTCACTAGGTCCCTTCTTTGCAAGATGGCCCATAGGCCTAGGACACTGCGCTAAGGGGTTTCCTCTCCCAGCAGTCTGGTAGTCCTTCTTTTACCAGCAAACAAAAGCTACGTGACACATTGTGTTTATTCTTTATTTTCTCTTATGAGTTAATATAATTCATCATGTTTCTCTTTTTGGCTCTGTGGACAGAAATCTTAGCAAATGCGGTAACATTCTGTGTGTGTGTGTGTGTGTGTGTGTGTGTTTCAACAGCAAAATTTTTTTTCAATGCAAAGCCTACACAGGAGTTTGATATATAAAAGAATTAACAGGCCAGGCGCGGTGGCTCACGCCTGTTATTCCAGCACTTTGGGAGGCTGAGGCAGGCGGATCCTGAGGTCAGGAGCTCGAGACCAGTCTGGCCAATATGGTGAAACCTGGTCTCTGCTAAAAATACAAAAAATTAGCTGGGCATGGTAGACTCAAGATTGCGCCACTGCACTCCAGCCTGGGCGACAGAGCAAGACTCTGTCTCAAAAAAAAAAAAAAAAAAAAGAAAGGAAAAGAAAAAAAAATCTAACAAGGTGCTATTATGAGTGGCACAGAAACAGAAAAGCATGTAAGTTTGGCCCCTTCTTACTGTCCATCTTCCTTGGTGGGCTCTAAGTCACCTCTAAGACTCCTCTTAGGGCAGGGAGAATTTCTCAAACAAGACCCAGAAATCACACACCACAAAAGAAAAGACCGATACCTGTACTATGTTAAATCAGTTGCTATATTTTCTTAAAATGGCACCCTAAGTGAAATTAAATAAATAAACAATCAACTGGGAGAAGATATTTGCAACTATTGTAACAACAAAGAAATTTGTTTATGGATTATATAATGAATTGCAAATGAACCAGAAAAGGCAAAACTTCCAATTTAAAAAAATGGAGAAAAGATATAAACAATTTCCAATAGTGGGAAAGTGACCAGTAAAGATATGAAAAAATGGTCAACCTAACTAGTAATTAGGAAAGTATAATTAAATGAACAATTTTGGACATATCAGACAGGGAAATGTTTTAAAAGTCTGACCATACCTATGTGAGGATGTGGGGAAACTGACATGCTTCTGATGGGTTTGTGAACTGGTCAACATGTTGGTTCCCATTTACAATACCCCACTTTCTGAAAGCCTTTCTGCAGGAGTATATGAGGTATATAAACAATAGAAAGCTACTTGGTAGCCCTTCATGTTCCTCATCATCAGCATACACCCAATTTATTATCTCACAGTGCTGTAGACCAGAAGTCCAGGAGGCTGGGCTGCTTTCTCTGCTCTGAGGTGCATAGGTCAAAATCAAGATGTAGGCTGTATTAGTCTGTTCTCATGCTGCTAATAAAGATGTACCTGAGACTGGGTAATTTATAAAGAAAAAGAGGTTTAATGGACTCACAGTTCCACCTGCCTGGGGAGGCCTCACCATCATGGCAGAAAGTAAAGACATGTCTTACATGGCCACAGGCAAGAGACAATGAGAGCCAAGCAAAAGGGGGAACCCCTTATAAAACCATCAGATCTCGTGAGACTTATTCACTACCATGAGAACAGTATAGGGGAAATGGCCCCCATGATTCAATTATCTCCTACCAGGTGCCTCCCAAAACACGTGGGAATTATGGGAGCTACAATTCAAGATGAGATTTGGGTTCACAGTCAAACCTCAACATATCCAGATGAACTCTTATTTTTTTCCCTCCCCTCATTCCCATCCCTAGGAAACCTGTTATACCTTTACCTTAGCCGTATCTTCAGCCTCCCCACGGTCTAGGGGGAATCTACTTTTAGGATCATTCAGGTTGCTGGCAGAGTTCAGTTGCATGTGTATATTAGGCTTTGGTCTTGTTTTCTTGCTAGTTTTCTGGTCAGGGTTGTTCTTCACTTTCTGGGGCTTCCCGTATTCCTTGGCTCATTGCCCCTTCATTTCCAAAGCCAGCAACAGTGGGCCGAGTCCCTCTCACGCTTCGTGTCTTTCCTGCCTCTTCTGACTGACTCTTCTGCCTCTTCTGCCTGCAAGGGCTTAGGTGATTACACTGGGCTCAATCCGATAATCCAGAATCATCTTCCCATCTCAAGGACTGTGACTTCGATCACATCTGCAAAGACTCCTTTTGACATGTCAAGTAACATATTCACAGATTCCAGGAATAGGATGTAGACATCCTTTGGGTGCTGTTACTTTCCCTACCATGCCTCTTATTCAACTATTTTGGGAATAATAACAACACAGCAAAAATGATTAAGATAATAAGGCCAATGTCATAGGTGACAAAATGGAGGTCTAGTCAATCCTGGTTCTAAGATAAAAAATCAGGCAGCCTGACTCCAGAGCCCACACTCTTAACGACGATACCACTGCAAAAGTGCCTGGCCTAGAAATTCTAGATTTGTAGAGATGACAGATTACTGTGTGGTTCTGATTCCCATGATCCCTTGTGAATTTTCCTGCAGTGCTCTAATATGGGAATGATGTTATGGGGAGTCTAGAGAGATAGGGTTTGAAAGTTCTTTCCAGTTGAAGAGTAAATATGGATCTTTTTATTCACATATTAGTGACATAGTCATGCCTCTTTTGTATATGGATCTTATGATCTATACATATGAATTCCATGGTAGTGGCATGGATCTTATGATAGAGACAAAGTCATGGGTGTTATGTATGTCACATATACATGTATTATGGGATGTAGGTAGAATCAAATATAAAAGTAACCATCATAGAAAATACTCACGATTTATAAAGTGCAAACAGTTTATTATAGCACAGAAATAAGTTAGTATTTATTGAGCACCTAGGAATTACCAGGCACTGCATTAAGTGCCTGGGGTATAAAGTGAATAAAACAGACCAAAAATAAAAAAAAACAAAACCCACAAGGGCTTACATTCTAGAGGTTGCTGGGAGACTGACAATAAGCAACATGTATTACGAATTAGTAATTATATAATAAGTTAGAAAGTGGTAAATGCTTTGGAAAAAATAGAACAGTATAAAGAAGATCACCAGTGGTGGAGGGAGGGCAGATTTCAGTTTTAAGTAGGGTTCTCAGGTAGGATTCGTTGAGAAGCTGACATTTAAGCAAAGATTTGCAGCAGGTAAGGGTTGTCATGTAGATATCTGGGGAATATTCCAGGCAAGGGGAATATTCCAGCCAAAGGCAATAATCCAGGCCAAAGGATATCCAGTGCAAAGGCCTCAAGGTAGGAGCATGCCTAGTCTGCTTGAGGGAGAGCAAGAAGGTCAGGGTGGCTGCAGGGTAATGAAAGAGGGGAACACAGAAGGAGAGGAGTCAGAGAGTAATGAGAGTCAAATTATGTGGACCTTGGCTTTTACCCTGAGTGAGTCATTGGAGTTCCATGATCTGATCATGTTTTTTGTAGACTGGTGTGGCTGTTGTGTTGAGAACAGGCTACAGGAGCAAGGGTGGAAGCAGGTTGGCCAGTAATCCTGGTGAGGTCTGCATCAGGTAGTAATTACTGGAAAGGCTGGACTCTGGCTCTGTTTTCAAGATATGGATATGCTGATAGATTGGTTAGAGTCTTGAGTAAAAGAGAAGTTTTGGGTTCTATTCGCTGAGATGGCAAGGACTAAGGTAAAGGTATAACAGGTTTCATAGGGATGGGAATGAGGGGAGGGAAAAAAATAAGAGTTCATCTGGATATATTGAGTTTTAAAATGTTTATTAGACATTCAAGTGGAGGTGTTAGGTTTGCCATTGGTTATGAGTCTGGGGTCCAGGAGAGAAGTCTAGGCTGGAGATAGAATCCTTGGAGTTGTCAACATAGGATTAAATTCATGAGATGAATGAGGTGACCAGTGGAGTAAAATGAAGACTGATGGAGCCGCTGGGGCACTCCAGCTTTGCAGGGGAGAAGAGGAGGAACAGCAAAGGAGACTGGGAGGAGAGCTGGGAAGGGAGGAGGAAAACCAAGAGGGAATGATGTCCTATGAATCGATGTCAAAGTGAGAAGTGACCATTGAATTTAGTAATCTGGAGGCACAGGTGACCCTTACCAGAGCATTTTTGCTGGGGAGGGGGAGTGGGGGAAATCTGGCTCGACTGGGCTGAAGATATCATGGGAGGGGAGGAATCGGAGTCTCTGAGTGCAGCTCTTAGTATTGTGAAGGAGAGCAGTGAAATGGGGAGTAGCTGTGGAGGATGTGGAGCTTTTTATTATTGTTATTTAAGATAGGAGAAAAAGCATCATGCTTGTTTGCTGATAAGAATGATCTGGGAAAGAGGGGAAAGTTCTGATAATGTAGGAGAAGGAGGCAGAATGCTGAAGTGTTGTCTTTGATTGGCTAAAGGGAATTGGGTCAAGTGTACATAAGAGGAAGAATTGGCTTTAGATCGGAACACGGTATAGGAGTGCTGCCCATCAGGGAGGCTGAGGGAAATGAACTCTTAAGTAGCTCTTACATTCCCTGGTCAAAGAAAGGTAATTCTCTCATCCTGTGGTCATTGCAGCAGCTGGAGCTTTCAATATCTGGGAGGCTGGATTCTTTAGCTGACCTCAACATTGGTTTTGCTAGCACCAAGTTACCCTAAAGCTTTCTGTTTTTTTTTTTTTTTTTTTTTAATGGCAAGTAAGTTCAATCAGCAGGTTGGAATAGTGAAGCTCACTGGACAAAGCAGCTTATTGCCTTACAAACCTGGGGCTGAATTATTAATAATACAGAACAGGTATGCACTTAAAGTCCCACCAGCAAAACAGGGGCTCTAAAAAGAGAGATGCAGGGAGGGAGAGGAGAGAATAATTCAGTTAATTAAACAGATTCAGAATTTTGCCACCTGTAAAGCCAGAGTGAAATTACTTTCATTTCTGTATGCACATACATTTTGTGTTTTACAGGTAAGCATTGTTTTCAGTTACAGAGAGGAGAGCACCATCAACTGTCAATGCTTATGGTTTCTAAACATCTTAACCTAGCCCAGTTTAGGTCAGTTTCCTTTGAGTAGAAGAAATCCTGATCCATGACCAGAGATTATACCCTAGACTATACAAACAGATCTCTTGCAAGTGCCTGTCTCAAGGCGGATTGAGAAAGAGCATCTGCAGCTCAGCGTTGACTCGTCATCTCTCAGTGAATAATAAAGGAAATGCCTATCCTATAATAGTGGGCCAGAGTCTCACCTCTTCATGTGACAAATGACACATGTTCAGTCTAAATAAAGCTCTTTAGTTTACGAAATACAATGGCACCAAAGCCTTATGCAGCTCCAGGTCTGCCCCACATTTCTCCACAGGCAAATGACATTTAAGTCCATGGATGGGTGCCTTTTCTTGATGTTCACACAGGAAACATATCAGTCACTATTCGACTCTCTTAAGTTACTTCACTTGACCACATGTTCAAGCATTTGTGGTCTTTTTTTCTAAAAATTATATTCTCCAGAAAAGGGGTGGTGATCTTGCCTTTCCCTTATGCCAGACTTTGAGGAGATGAAAACCAGGTGTAGGAAAGATGAGGGTAAACATCAGGATATAAACAGAAAGAGGAAGAATAGAGGGGACAGTCAGGTGGTCCGGGAGACTGGAAGTAAATTCAGTTCATGTTCACCACATGCCACAGCAACAAAGATAACACACTTCCTGGTTTGAGTAGCTTATGCCTTAGAGCAGATGTTCTCCATCTTTTGAGTCATACCTGGTAGGTAATATTTCATATGTTCAACCCACTCACATTACTAATATGGACACTTCTGGACTGTGGCACTCACTGATTAAATACTCTGCAGATTGTATACAGTTCTGAGCTCAGGAACTACAAATCCTCCTCTTTCCCTATGTTCCTCTGTTGCACATGTTGTGGCTGAACTCCCTGTCTCTATTTCTCACCTTTCCCAATGAGTAGCAGTCATGGGGTAAGGGTGATAGTGACCCATCCCCGGCTCTAGGAGTAGGCACTGATGAACTTAAGCAAACCAGTTATCCATTCTTTTAGATTCAGGGGAAGGCATTTGACCTATGATTTCCTGGAGGGAAAATGAGGACTGTGGTTTGACTGTTGGATAAAGAGGGGTCTGTGGGGAAGAGAAGATCTTTCTTCTAGATGTAGTACAGTGTGGATGTGAAACCTAGAACTGCTGCTGCCATTTGGTTACCATGTGTGAAGTCAGCATGAGACAAAGTAGCAGAACAAAGAGAATTGCATATCAAAGGAGCTAGAGCCAAACAAAACTGTACCTAAAGTCCATATAACACACACAAACCTATATTTATTGGTGTATTTTAGTTATAGGAGCTAATAATTCTCTATTGTTCTTATTTTTAAAAATAATTTGTTTCAATAGGTTTTGGGGAACAGGTGTTTTGGGTTACATGGATAAGTTCTTTAGTGGTGATTTCTCAGATTTTGGTGCACGTGTCACCTGAACCGTGTACACTGTACCCAATGCATAGTCTTTTATCCCTCAACCCCCTCCCATCCTTCCCTTGCCAAGTCCCCAAAGTTCATTATATCATTCTTATACCTTTGCGTCCTCATAGCTTAGCTCCCATTTATAGGTGAGAACATGTGATATTTGGTTTGCCATTCCTGAGTTACTTTACTTAGAATAATGGTCTCCAACTTCATCCAGGTTGCTGAAAATGCCATTATTTCATTCCTTTTTGTGGCTGAGTAGTATTCCATAGTATACGTATACACCATATTTTCTTTATCCACTCATTGGTTGATGGGCATTTAGGCTGATTCTATATTTTTGCAGTTGCAAATTCTGCTGCTATAAACATGCATGTTCAAGTATCTTTTTCATGTAATGACTTCTTTTCCTTTGGGTAGATACCCAGTAGTGGGATTGCTGGATTGAATGGTAGTTCTACCTTTAAGGAATCTCCATACTCTTTTCCATAGTGGTTGTACTAGTTCACATTCCCACCAGCAGTGTAAAAGTGTTCCCTTTTTACCACATCCAAGCCAACATCTATTATTTTTTTATTTTTAAATGATGGCCATTCTTGCAGGAGTAAGGTGATATCACATTGTGGTTTTAATTTTCATTTCTCTGATAATTAGTGATGTTGAGCATTTTTTCATGTTTATTGGCCATTTGTATATCTTATTTTGAGAATTGCCTATTCATGTCCTTTACCCACTTGTCGATGGGATTATTTGTTCCAGTACTTGACAAGTGGGCAAAGGACATTATTGGTATAAAATCTACCAATAAATAAAGATATGTACTTTGCTGATTTCTCCGAGTTCCTTGTAGATTCTGAATATTAGTCCTTTGTCAGATGCACAGCACATTCTCTTTATTGTTTAATTCAGTTTGAACTGGGTTTTGGGAACTTGCCACCAATAGCACTGATCCATATGACTTTTCAACACTGTGGTTAAGAACCTCTGGGTTAGAGGAAGTTCAAATAAGTTACTGACAAATTAAGTAAATAATAATAATGATAATATTAAAATCAGAAAGTGAGTGACAGCATTTAGAAAGATGTCCTTGGGTTAGGGTGGTAGTAGTTTTGGAATGCAGCCAAGGAGAGAGAAAACAGCAAAAGCAAACCCCAGGTAAGGAAATACTTATATTTCTTAATTGGTTCTAAAATATATAGAGTTATTCAAGAGGGTTTCCAATCATAAAGCTATAAATTCAGAAACTATAACGGTAGAGGTACTGCTAGAATAAGAGGCCCCTGGGAAAGCAAGTTAAGGCAGGATGGAGTGGGCAGGCAGCTTTCAGGATGTCTGGAAGGTGGTAGGAAGGTTTGGACGAGAAATGCTAAAAGATTGCTGGAGTAACTAATGAAGCTCATGTCCGAAGCTGCTGATGTATTACAAAAATCTCAGAAGCCCAGAGTATTGAAGCAAATGGTAAATTCAATAAGTATTTGATCACTGACAGAAAAACAAGTGTTCCAGGCATATAGACAGCTAGTTTGTGTGAATGTAGTGTATTTAAACCAGCATGTTAAAGGGGCCTACAGAGAAGGTGGTCCCTAAGAATCTATCATTTTTGTTGATTCAAATAAGACATAGCATCTTTTGCCATGTCTTCAACTACAGTGTTCATGTCTTTCTTTTAAGATTGTTTTTCCTTCTTCCCTCCCTGTTCACTTTCTTTCATTTTTTTCTTCCTTTATCTTGTATGTGGATGCTGGCATTTATGAATAGATCTCCCTCATACTGAGATCACTAATGCTGGTGGCTTTAGATATAGACTGTGCAAGTTCAGCCTGAGTGGTTCTAGACAGTTCCTTGAACTTGACTGCATTCAGGAAATGTTAAATATTTCCTGGAAATTGCCTGAGTCAGCGCAAGACTCAATGATAAAGCATATCCTGTAAGTCCTGAATGCCACATGTAGGCAGAGAAAAGGCAAAGAAATTTTCCAGTTGTTTAAATAACGAGCACAGGAGTCCCTTCAGGGGGTTCCTTTGAGTAGAAAAGCAAGTTAAGGCAGGATGGAGTGGGCAGGCAGCCTGAAGGATGTCTGGAAAATTAAGTGGGAAAGAAGACAGTGTGGTTGTACAAAGGCATTTGAGCTCTAAAAGGATAGGTCCTGGGAAAGACTTAAGGCTGGAAACAAACCAGAAACATCCTTCATTTTCATCTTTCCAAACACAGCTTTGTTAGTATCTAAGACAGTTGAAGAAAAGGAAAAAATGGACGTGCTTTTGCAAAAATCAAAATGTGTCATTTCTGTGTCAAAAGTCCTGTATTTTGTCTTGCAGTTCAGAGATTGGAGATGGGCAGTGTCACCCATATCAGGTATGTGGTTGAGTAATGTCTTAGAAACAAAATATGTTCCTCTTTGGTTCCAGATGCTTGGGTTTCTAGAGTCTGGCAGGACTAGCAATCTTGAATCTGTCTACTTCACAAAGTTTGACCAAGTTTCATAGGGTTTGGGGCCCTCATGGTTTTGTCTGGAAACCAGCCTACCTTTTTTCCCTACTCCTCTTCCCTCCCTCCGTCTTGCCATTCATTCGAACAGTGGTACAAAGAACACTAACAGGTGTCACACACTGAGGTATGTGTTGGAAATAGAGATGAGTAAACATGGTGTCTGCCTGAGGAGCTTATTCCCTAATAAGGAGTCAAATATGAATAGATAAGTTATAATATGGAAAGATGAGTGTTATGAAGAACCCAGAACTGTGGGAGCCTGAGTCCAGCTGCAGTTCCCTGGCAGGGGAGTGTCAATATCCTTCCAGTTAAGGTGGGGTGGAGGGAGCTCACCAAATGCCTCCAGAGAGCCAGGCGCCAGAGTTTATCAGCTATCAGGAAGTTCTGATACCAAGAATAATATTTTAGATGAAGAGAAATACTTTCCTGCAGTGGTTTGAGGAGATGGTGTTGCAAAATTTTCACATTTTCTTTTTTTTTTTTTTTTTTATTATTCCTAAGAAGCTTCTCCATTTTCTTATTTATTTATTTTTATTTTATTTTATTTTTCTTTTATTATTATTATTATTATTATAATTATACTTTAGGTTTTATGGTACATTTTCTTTTATATACTGTAGTTTAGAGAGGAAATTATCCTTTTCTTCTGGGGGTGGGGGGTAAGTTGGCAGATTTTTCTGTCAAAATTAAAAATAGACATAAAAATACACATCCTTGGACTCTGCAATTCTGTTTCTAGGAATATTCCCTCAGATACAGTCAGAAGAATATACAAGGATAAATGTACAAGTAAGTTGATTATAACATTGTAACAGTAAAAAACTAAATAATATAAATATCTAATTATAGGGGAATGGCTAAATAAGTTATGGTATACTATGGAATGCCATGCAACAGTTTAAAACAATAATATAGAGCTCTATATATTGAAAAGAAAGGGATTGTTAAGGAAAAAAGAATGCTGCAAATAATTGATATAGTCTGATGTCAACTACGATTTAAAAAAGTTCTGCACACATATATATACATCTATCTGTCTATCTATCTATCTATCTATCTGTCTATCTAAATATATGGAAAAAAAGCACTGAGGGATGTGCACTAAGCTGATAAAAGCAGCTATTTCTAGGGAGGGGAATAAGGTTGGGAGTGGGGAATGGGATGGGTAAAAGGGATATTAACTTGTATATGTTGCTATATCACTGGCATTTTTCCTGAATATACATTCATGTATCACTCAGGCTAAAACGTAAAAACATTTTCAATTCCTATGGCATCTGAAATACTACCATGGGCATAAGCTGCATAAAAATGGCCTTTAATGCTTATATGCTGTGGTGGGAACGTAAATTAGTTCAACCATTGAGGAAGACAGTGTGGCAATTCCTCATAAACTAAAGACAGAAATACCATTTGACCCAGCGATCCCATTACTGGATATATAGCTGATATGGTTTGGCTGTGTCCCCACCCAAATCTCATCTTGAATTGCAGTTCTCATAATCCCCATGTGTGGTAGGAGGGACCCAGTGGAAGGTAATTGAATCATGGGGGCAGTTTCCTCCATGCTATTCCTATGATGCTGAGTAAGTTCTCAAGAAATCTGGTGGTTTTATAAGGGGCTTCCCCCTTTGCTCCCCCCAGCCCTGCAGAACCATGAGTCAATTAAACTTGTTTTCTTTATAAATTACACAGTCTCAGGCAGTTCTTTACAGCAGCATGGGAATGGACTAATACAATACCCAAAGGAATATAAATCATTCTATTATAAAGATGCATGCATGCATATGTTCACTGTAACATTATTCACAATAGCAAGGACATGGAATCAACTTAAATGCCCATCAATGGTAGACTGGAGAAAAAGATGTGGTACATATACACCATAAAATACTACACCAGCACAAAAAAGAATGTGATCATGTCCTTTGCAAGAACATGGATTGAGCTGGAAGCCACTATCCTTAGCAAACTAACACAGGATCAGAAAACTAAGTGCTGCATGTTCTCGCTTGTAAGTGGGAGCTAACTGATAAGAACACAAGGACACATAGAGGGGAACAACACACGCTTGGGCCTATTGGAGAGTGGAGGGTGGGAGGAGGGAGAGGATCAGGAAAAATAACTAATGGGCACTAGGCTTAATACCGAGGTGATGAAATAACCTGTACAACAAACCCCCATACCACAAGTTTACCTATGCAACAAACCTGCGCATGTATGCTTGAACTTAAAATGAAAGTGAAAAAAATGGCCTTCAACATTCTGAAAGTTCCCAAAAGGGAAAAGACCTCAAACTTGATTTTTCTAAATCACACCTAAGGTTCTAGGAAATGAGTTAGACACACAGCAATGCTCATGCAAATGCGTGACACCTCCAAGCTGAGCTTCTTTGCTCTGTGTAAATGGTACCACAGTGACAATCTGAAAAGAGAAAAGTCTGGTCAATTTAACTAGCTGCCTCAACTACCAAACTGGGTCTCTTCCTTCTGCATGCGGCTCATAGACAACATCAGCCAAACCAGTTATACTTGTTGTCATGCAGATAATAAACCCAATTATTAGACTGAAATGTTCCCTTTTCTACCAGTAGCCACCCCTTCTTGTATAGACATAACCAAAAATGTGCACAGTGCTCTCCTGTTATTAAATTGTCGGCTTCTCCTTGTTCAAATAATCTTTGAAGCCATTTCTTGGCAGGAATGAAGGACTTCTCAGCTCAAGAGATAACATCAATCCAGTTTTCAGGAAGGCATACAGGGAGACTGGACTTTGGAGTCTGACAGAGCTAGATCTGAGTCCTGTCTATCTCTCAGAGGCTCTATGATGATGAGCTAGTTCCTGAACCTCCCAAGGCTTTTCTTTCCTTATCTGCAAATGAGAAGAATATTCTCTAATTCAGTTGCTTCCTGTAAAACTTAAATGTGACTTGTGAAGCACCTAGCACAGTGCCAGCCATATAGTTCCTGTATTGTTGTAAACATATTGAAGAAAAACACGTTTTTTGCATTTGATTTAAAAGTAGAATCATCCTGAAATTATCATTTGCTCCAAAGCTTTCCTTTTCATTTGCCTTTATAAATTCAACAAAGGCCTCTCTTCTGGCTTGAGAGATGCCTTGGTCTTAGGTTAAAGGGCAGTTTGGTGTTCAGGTGAGCCGGGTTGGCACAGCTTGGGACAACCTAGTGGGATTCTGTTTCCTGCAGTATATCCATGGCTTCAAAATATCTGGTAATACTAAAGCAAACTTTTTCAATTTTTTAATTTTTTTTTTTTTTTTCTGAGATCAAGTCTCGCTCTGTCACCCAGGCTGGAGTGCAGTGGCGTGATCTAAGCTCACTGCAACCTCTGCCTCCTGGGTTCAAGCAATTCTCCTGCCTCAGCCTCCTGAGTAGCTGGAACTACAGGCACCCGCAACCATGCCTGGCTAAGTTTTATATTTTTAGTAGAGATGGGGTTTCACCATCTTGGCCAGGCTGGTCTTGAACTCCTGACCTCAGGATCCACCCACTTTGGCCTCCCAAAGTGTTGGGATTACAGGCGTGAGCCAATTTTTTCTTTTCATTTTTCAGCTTTATTGAGATAAAATGGACTAATAAAAATTACATGTATTTTAGGTATATTACTTGATATTTGTATACATTGTGAAATAATCACTCATACAAGCTAATTTATACATCTGTCCCACAAAGTTACTATCTTCTTTCTGAAAGCAAATTTTTATAAACTGGTAATTCCAGGTGAAGTTGGACTTCAGACAATTTACCAAGAAGATACCCAGGTAAGCATTAACTATTTGGTCTGATTATTATTATTATTATTATTATTTCAGACTGGGTCTCACCTGTCACCCAGGCTGGAGTGCAATGGCACCATTTTGGCTCACTGCAACCTCTGCCTCCAGGGTTCAAGCGATTTTCTTGCCTCAGTCTCCCAAGTAGCTGGGATTACAGGTGTGCACCACCACGCCCTGCTAGTTTTTGTATTTTTAGTGGAGACGGGGTTTCCCCATGTTGACCAGGCTGGTCTCAAACTCCTGACCTCGAGTAATCTGCCCGCCTTGGCCTCCCAAAGTGTTGGGATTACAGGCGTGAACCACCACGCCCAGCCTGGTCTGATTCTTATGGGCGATTTTACTTCATAGCCCTCTGAATTAGTCTGTTCTCATGTTGCTGATAAAGACACACCTGAGACTGGGTAATTTATAAGGAAAAATAAGTTTTTACTGGACTCACAGTTCCATGTGGGTGGGGAGGCCTCACAATCATGGCAGAAGGTAAAAGGCACATCTTACATAGCGGCAGGAAAGAGAGAAAGCTTGTGCAGGGAAACTCCCCATCATAAAATCATCAGATCTCCTGAGACTTATTCACTATCATAAGAACAGCCCGGGAAAGACCCTCGGCCATGATTCAATTACCTCCCACATTGTCCCTCCCACAACGTGTGGGAATTGGAGCTACAATTCAAGATGAGATTTGGGTGGGCACACAGCCAAACCATATCACCCTCCTATTCTCCTGTCATGGCAGTGAGAAGTGGACAGTTCTGCAGGCAGCAGCAAGCCCCACCCACTTCTTGGTCCTCTCTAGAAAAACAGAATAACCAGGGCAGTTATAAAAAGTATATTCAGCCGGGTGCAGTGGCTCATGCCTGTAATCCCAGCACTTTGGGAGGCTGAGGTTGGTGGATCACCTGAGGTCAGGAGCTCGAGATCAGCCTGGCCAACGTGGTGAAACTCTGTCTCTACTAAAAATACAAAAATTAGCTGGGCGTGGTGGTGGGTTCCTGTAATCCCAGCTATTTGGGAGGCTGAGGCAGGAGAATCACTTGAACTCAGGAGGCAGAGGCTGCAGTGAGCTGAGATCGCCTCACTGCATTCCAGCCTGGGAGTGCAGCCAGCGAGACTCCATCTCAAAAATAAATAAATAAATAAATAATAAAATGTATATTCAGCTACTTATATTCACTCCACCATGAGGACTTACTTATGTCTGGAAGAAGATCAACCTGAGAGACGGGGAAACAGTGAACCGCATTAAAAGCCTAACTTAGAACACTGCCTTTATAATTTGGGAAGGTGGGTAATGAAAGAGCTGTGAATGGGGCTGTACTCCCAATGAATGGAGCTCCCCATAAATTACAACCCAGTCCCTTGGCTGGGCAACCATCAAGGTGAGCAGAATGCTTCCTGGAAGATCCCTTTCACAGAGCTGCTTGGCCAGGCTGGCAAATGAGTGCATGAACAGAGGAAGGTCACCCAGTATGCTGTGCAGCTGGATTGTAAACTACACCGTTGGACTTCAGAGTCCAAGCTCAGAACCTCTGCAGTAATGGAAAGTCATACAGATTCCATCATCATGTTCCAGCCAGGTGACTTTGGGCAGGTGCACAACTTCTCTGCAGCCTCAGTTCCCTCATCTATAAAAATGGGAATAATAAGAGGTGCTCCCTCAGTAGCAAGTTGTGAGGATTAAACACATCTCGAGTTTATCACACAATGCCTGGCACATAGTAAGTGCTCACACATTGTTGTTTATTATTATTATTTATGAATCCTGGATTCCTATCATAGCACAAACCGGTAGGCATTATTGCCATTTCACAATGAGGAAACTGAGGGTCAGGGGTGTTAAGAGGTTACCCAGATGAGAAAGTGAGTATAGAGTTAGGGCTCTGTGGCTTGATGCGATTAGATTAGTTCCTAAATACCAGTGACACAGTTTACCCATCCCCTGCATGGAGGAAGCTGGGTATTAGTGGATGGTGAGGGAAATAGAACTGGAACTATGGGGTGCTCCTTTTAATGTCAACCCAGGAATGAACTCTTTAAGTGCCCCCCACTGGTCAGGCTCCCCGCCAGCCCACTTGGGCCCCTGTCCCAGATTCCCTCGCAGAAAGCCCTCTTACAGCCAGGCCAGTGGCCCTCTTCTTCACCCCATTCCCAGTAGTAGCAGGCATGTGGAGAATCCGACTGTCTCCTTCCCACAGTGGGAGAGGGCAACTGAGGGGCCAGGGCTCAACTGTGCAGCAGCAGCGTTTGAACCTGTGGACCAGCAGAGGTGGGCATGGGCCCTTTGAGTCTGTTGGCTGTGGCAGAAAACTAAATCCGGAGTCCCTCACGTGACAGGAAGCTGCCTATGAATAAGTCTGTGCTTGGTGTGCAGCTGTGTGGACACCCAGGGCATGAGGAAAACAGAAACCTCTGTCAGACAGTCCAGGAAAAAAAAAAAAAAAGAAAGAAAAAGAAAAATAGAAAAGAAAAGGTCAGGAAGAAGAGCCCCTGCAAGAGATTTTAAAACTTTTTGGTGTATTTCATGCACCATGAGGACACATGCTGCTCTCTGGACTGGGTCTATTCAAGTCCACAGAGCTTTCTAGATTAAATCTTTGTTGTATAGCAACCTCTGTCATTTATTGAACAATATTTACCAAGTGCGTAATTGATGGTAGGCACTTGCTGGATGCTGGGTAGAGCAGGGAACACAGCAGACCCCATTGTTCCCATCAGGGAGCTTATGTTCTGGAAGGGAGAGTGGCAATAAATAAGTACTTAAAATAACCATTATATGAATTATTATAGGGATTAGCATAATGAAAGAAAACTCAAAGAATGGAGGAACTGATCTAATTTGGTGGTGGTGGGGCAGTTACAAAAAGCCTTTTGGGATGAAGTGATCTTTAAGCTAAGACTTGAAGTTTGCAGGGAAGTTGGCCACCCAAAGAGGAATAGAATGGAGAGAAGATCATTTTCATTCATTTACCCATGCATTATTCATTTATTTATTCAGCAGTTACTTATTGCATACGTCCTGTTTTCAGGCACTTTTCTGGAAGGCAAAGAAAATCAGGCGAAAATTGCTATGCTGAGTTAAATTCCCAGTTCTTTTGATTATCTATCGCAAGTATTTTAAACTTAGCTTTAGAAAATAAAGGCTAATGTGGGTCATTCTCCTATCTTTCAGCACTAGTCATCCTTTATAGACAGTGGGGTACCAGGGAATGCCCAAGCAGACAACAAGGAAAGGGAGACAACCCAGTGCCTGACTTTTAAAGCTGATCCTTTTTTTCTCAGGCCTTGGTGAAGTTATAGGCACCACCTGCCTTGGGAAACAGTCAAACTTTTACTGCAGTTCAACAGTATTGCACTTGTTGAAGCATGCAAATTTGAGAAGAATGAGGTTGTAGGGGCAGGTGGATGGAGGGGGTAGTTGAAAATAGTTTTTGTAAAGGGAGAAAAAGAATGGAGCAGAAATGTCTGTTCCCTTCAGGGGAGCCAAGACACCTGCAGCACCTGATACCAGTGTGAACATATACAATAAACATGGCTCAGTTCTTGGTGGACACAGAACTGTGTGAGCTCTAGAGAACCTTGCGGGATTTACATTGTGACAGTTTGTTAAACGCTGGAGGCTGTAATAGCAGATAAAGAACTGGAGCTATAAAATGATTGTTTCACTTCACCTGTTAGGTTAGGCAACATGTGGAGGTCATTGTTTCAAACAGTTGAACAAAATTTCAAAGTTTTCTCTTTGTTCATTAAAGAAAATGTATATGACAATTCAAAGTTGTGCTTTATGGATTGTAGATTTAGGGTGATATTAAGAGACTTTTAATTTGGAGAATTGGTTCTTTGCAAAATAAGAAGGACTGGATATAATACAACCAGCTGGATATGGTGCAGGTGTGCTTGATTCATCTTCAATGGGAGTCAGCATAGTAGTGGCTAAGACCTTGAACTTGGAGTCAAGATGGGCCACCCTTTATTTGCTGTGGATGTTGGCAAAGTTATGTCTCATTTTCTTCATCCATGAGTTGAGAATAATAATGGTAACTCTTCCATGGTTCTGAGGATTAATTAACACAGGTAATATATGTGGTGCCTAGCACATGCTAAGTACATGTTATTAGTATCCATTTCTAAGGCTCCTTGGTGACAGTTTCGACCATCCTAAATATTTTAGTGAAGCTACTGTGTGTATATGGATATCTGTCTCTCTGGTTGATTTTTCTAATGTTGGTTAAAAATGTATCCAGAAGAAGAAATAAAAATAACAATTGTCCTCCAGTTTTAAAAGCAGATGAGTTCTCGAGAAGCGGGCAAATGAGTCTGTATATGGAGCACAGACCCAGCCACTTTTACATTTTATTTGTTTATTTTAAAAAAGACAGTATTTCGCTTTGTTGCCCAGGCTGGAGTGCAGCGGTGCAATCACAGCTGACTGTAATCTTGAACTCCCGGGATCAAGCAGTCCTCTCACCTTGGCCTCCTGAAGTATTGGGATTACAGGCATGAGCCAACATGTCCGGCTGACCCAGTTACTTTAGAAGTCTATAGGGATCTCCCGTCTGCTCCCCCACTTGCATAACCAACAATCTCATGCTGAGGACTGATGCTTCTCTCTGCCTTTGCACATTGTAAACATGGTGCATTTGCTGCATTTTCCTATGATCTTCTGCCAAACTCGGGCCTTTTATTTACAGACAAATGGTGCAACTTTTACACAGGCATCATGGGAATAAGCCCAAGATATTTTCTCACACGTGATTCCAGGCATGTGGGGTTTGGTTTCTTGATCAAATATCTGTGTTTGCTCTGTTTACAAGTATCTGATGAGCAAAACAGAGGTGCTCCAGACAGGCTGGCTGTGCTGATCCCTTGGAAAAGAATTAAACAAAACCCAGTCTCTGTGTGAGTACTGTCCTAGCGTGCTGACTGATCTATTTGCTGATTAAATTCTTAACCCATACCTATTTGATGCTTACGTCAGTTTTGCGTCTTTGAACCCTAATTTTGCAGTGCTTTAGTGGCCAATTTATTTTTTTCAGTAAACTGCATAAATGACTCATCAGCAGGAAATGTGAATAAATAGTCAACTTAACTGAAAATACAAATAAACATATCTTTCTTTTGTGGGGAGGATTTGCTTAAAGGGGAAAAAAACCTTGGGAGGATGGACTATAGTTCCTAAGAGGGCATAATCTTCTGCTTTTTCTGTTGGATTCTAGCCCCCTTTTCTGGGCAGGGATGGCATGAGCCCAGCTACTAAGGAGATATCTGTCCACATGACATTTATTAGTTTAGAAGTGGTAGCCTCTTCATCAGGAATTTACGTGATTTTTAAAGAGTTACCTGATGAGTACATACATGTATGTGTACGTGCATGTGTGTGTGTGTGTGTGTGTGTTTTCTGGAATCCCTATAAGTCATCTTTCTGGTCACTCATGTAGCCAGTGCTATGACCTCATATGATTGGAACTCTAATTCTACTGCCTACCAAACAGTCAATAATATTGAGCACTATTAAACATCTCATGAAAGAATAGCATTAGAATTAGCATCCAGATGGCATCATAACCATATGGGCACAATAATGTGGCTATAAAGACATTTTCTTGATTACCATATCCACAGGCCCTTTGATTCTGGAATTCTACATGGGATTCCTAATTTCCATGTAAATAGTTTTGTTAGCACGGCAATCACAGGCAGCCATTACAAGAACCTGTCTTGTATCTCTTAACTGAGATGAAAGAGAGGCAAAACGGAGGTGGTGATGAAAGCATTGCATAAAGAGTGACTT
This sequence comes from Pongo abelii, assembly GCF_028885655.2. Taxonomy (NCBI): domain Eukaryota; kingdom Metazoa; phylum Chordata; class Mammalia; order Primates; family Hominidae; genus Pongo; species Pongo abelii. The sequence goes on from NC_071989.2 coordinate 151,973,910, forward strand.
TCCATATTTCATGTCTGGATTAAATCCAAGTTTCAAAGTTCAGGAGGCCCCCTGAGCATGCTGGATACTTTCACTGATGACTCATGAGAGGTGTACATATTTTTCTCTCTTTGTTCAAGCGTGGTGACCAACTCCCTCTGCCCTCCCATTCTTATCTCCTTGCAAGTGCCCTAGGTGAGTATTTCCCCATCCTTCCCATCCTGTGATATGCCTGGGAACTTGCTGAGACACCACACCCGAAGAAAGGGTGAATCTCCTAGGGACTTTCACTCCATTATGACTTTTTCTATTCTTGTATGGAAAATATGAACCTCTAATGTGCTGACACTGGAAATCCAGAAGCTGGGCAAGTAACAGGTAAAATTCAAGGCAACATAGTATCCAGCCACAATGAAACTGAAAGAATATGGATAGGCTTGTACATGGTTTTGTTTTAAAGTAGTTCTAAATACTAAAGTTACAAATATTTTAAATTTACATATAAATATATAGAATTCTAATGATGGTTACAATCACTTAATAATAATACATCAAAAATTAGCAAAAGAGAGGAATCCAAGACCCTTCCTAAAAACCCTAAATAACTTCAATAAGAGCTAAAATATCAGGATACAATGTCTAAAACACCAACCACACTCGATTAAGTTTCAGGGAAAAGCCAAAATAGACTCTTGTCTCTCTGACTCTGGGAATTCCGACTCAGGATGACTGTGAAGAGATATGGGGACATTTTCAGGAGAGCCGTTTCAGCAGATCTTGTAGGTGATTGAGCAGACACATTAGCAATTTGGTATGAAATTCATCTTGGTTATCAGCCTGGAGTATTTCCATGTACTGATATCCTCTTTACTATCTTTCCAATTTTATTCTATATAGTATTTATTATATGCATAGTTTGACTCTATTTAATATTTTCTTAATTTTTATTAGATTCAGATCTCTAGTTTTAAGACAATATTATTATATTACCTCTAATAATGATAGTTGTTAATACTTATTTAGTGTGGACTACCTTCTAGGCACAGTTCAAATTGCTATACAATTATTTTCTATTTAATCCTCACAATACATTAATGAGATGGGTGTTACTATTATACACATTTTACAGATGTGAAAATGAAGGCACTTAGAGGTGATATAACTTGCCCAAGGTCACACAGCTGGTGTGGGGTGGCAGGATTTGATCAAAAGAAGTTTCTTCTCTAGCCAATGGATCAAACACATGCTCGGGGTCCAATCTCTACAGCCTCCCTGCACTCAGTGAGATGCTCACCAGTGGAGGGCAAGAGGCATTCTTATCTCACTGACCAAGTGTGGCTCTGCTCACTGTACCCTGACGTTTCTTCTGTAACTCCTTTCACAGTGGTAATTAATGAGGAGTTGGGTGTTTATTGTCTATTCCCTCTACAAAATTATAAGCTTCTTGAGGGCAGGAACTATGCTTATTTGAATCATTGATGAATCTCCCCGTTCCTAGCAGTGCCTCATACCTGACCGACATAAAGTACAAATTTGCTGAGTAAACAAATCTTCTTCTATAAAGAGTTATAATATTTGGGTGTCATTCATCTACACCACCAGAAATATTACCCAATGTAATGCCCATGTGACTAGGTACATTTCTACCCCGCCTTAACTCTGCTCATCTTTAGGGAACAGGATGCCTGATGTCAAAAGCTCCCCCTCGTGACCAAATCGACTGGGACTTGTTGGATCCAAGATGGCAGCTCAGTTGACTTCTGAAGAACCTGCAACTTCATTATAATCAAATTTCCATGCTAAATAACATTCCCACGAGCACCAGGACAGTTGATAATCACCATGACAATGACAGAAGAAACCATAAAATGACAAAAAGGAAGGCGGCAACTCTGGTTCTGAGTTTTCTGCCCATTTCCAGAAAAGATGGGAATATTCTTCTCTTTGCTTTTAATGCCTGACCCTGTCATTAGAGATGCTCTGTATCTGTGACTTCCTGGTTTTCACAAGCTGAGAAGGTGATTTGCGAGCCAAGCTCCTGTTTCTCAATTTCATGGCCATTGAATGAAGCTGGTACTGCTTGATGCTCACTTTCTGTTCTGTGTATTGGCTTCCTGTCACTGAAGAGGGAAAGACCTATTTTTGGGGTGGGGGGTGGGGACCAGCTTTATCAGTAATAGAAAGTTAGGACAGTCATTCCTTTTCAAGACACCTCTTTATCCTCAAAGATTAACAGCTCTTTCTTAATGTCATAACAATAAAAAAGATTGGAATTAAGCTCCTTATGGATCATGGGTGAGAATGAATTTGCTCTTTGAAAGAACAGATGTCACAATATATGAATATATTTTCATTTTATTAAACATGCTAGTAGAGTACAGTGGTTAAGACCTCAGAGGCTGGAGCTAGGGGCCCTGGGCTGGAATTCTGACTCTGTCACTTATACGTGAGACAGTAGGCATGTTATGAACTCAACATGTCTCAGTTTCCCTGTCTATAAAATGGGGATAACAATAGAACCTAACTTATAAGGGTGGTTGTGAGAATTAAATGTGTTAATATATGTAAAGTTTCTGAAATGGTGCCTAACAAAAAGTAACCATTATATAAATATTAACTACTCATCTTTCTAATGTGTTACTATTTTATGGTATTACTTCTGTTTTCCTGCTACTTTTATTTAGCTTGTTTATCATCATTGAACATTATTTTTACTATTTACTATTTTCTTTATTTAGAAAAACTTATTTTTCTTGGGCAGTTTTAGGTTCATAGCAAAATTGAGAGGAAGGTACAGGTATATTTCCCATATACCGTTGGGTCCCATACATGCATGACCTCCTCCATTGTCAACACCCCCCACCAAAGTGGTACATTAGTTACAACAGATGAACCTGCATTCACACATCATTATCACCCAGAGTCCGTAGTTTACATCAGAGTTCACTCTTGATGTTGTTCATTCTGTGGGTTTGGACAAATGTATAAAGGCACGTGTGCACCATTATAGTTTCATATAGAGTAGTTTCAATGCCCTAAAAATCCTGTGTGCCCCTGAACACCTAAAGGAGGTCTGGAGTGGAGCGAGGCAATCAATAGGGGTGGACTGAGGGAGCACAGCCGCAGAGATCGGCCTTGGAGACACCCTGAGGGTCCTGTGCTTCCATGGTACATGTAAAGCCAATCTCTCAAGGGCTACAAGCAGTGACGTTCCATAAGCAGGTTTCCATTTTGGAGAGATCACCCTGACCTCTTTGAGGGACATGGCTTAGAAGATCACCTGGGACTTTAGCAGCCTTGGGAAGGCCCTGAGCCAGCAACCCCTCACACACTTAATTGGATCAATGAAAAATGTCCAAATTCCTGTTGATGCTAACATCTGATCACCGTAGAGCCCTACGACAATTTTAGAATCGGCAGCCTAATCCAGTGGTCTCCACTGTGGGGTGACACACCTCGGAAAGTGCACAAAACAATTCATTTCAGAGTGGAAGAGAAATATTAGAACTTCTATTTTTAAAAATAATAAATACAACTAAATAACAAATTTCATTATTTCCAAATTGAACATTTCCTTTGTATATTTTATAATGTATTATATAATATACATTATCTCATTTATAAACAAACAAATACGGGGTGGTGCTAAAGTGCTTTTTACTGATTGAGTGCCATTTCCTTCCATGCTGGAAGTCTCCTATCTGTCTCAAAGGCTATGCTGATTCAACCCCTGAAATTACTATTCTAGGACTTTATTGTCATATATGACAGAGATTTAGGGAAGACTTAGGCCAAAATTTATACCAATATATTAAAACAAATAAACACAATAAAGTAAGTTAAAATTTAACATTTGCTTGTCTCTCATGCACAGACATTCAGTGCTTGAGACAGTGCCTGACATACAGAACATGTTCAGTACATATTTGTTGAATGAATAAATGGATTAAGGAATAATCATTTGTTGAAAAATAAAATCAATTCTATGATCTAAAACTTACCTACTGTCTAAATTGTTCAATGCACTCATAAATGAATGGCAAAACCCTTGCTTGACTGGGTACAAACATTTCAGACACCTATCTTGTTGTTTTTTAGTGTTATTCTCTGGTTCCTCTATGAGACTCAATATTTTCACCAGTACCTTTTCTTCCACTTTGCCTCTTCCTGGCTTTGGCAGTTTCTAGAAGTTGGCTGGACCCCCTGCCTGGCAGAGCTCCTTTATTCCATCTCAACCTCACTGACTCACCTTCCTTCAAGCTGCTCATGTTAAACTCCCAGTTCTGACACCAGAAGCCTAAGTGAGACGTAAACCCACCTATAACAGTCTTATTTTCTTCAACTAAACTGGGTATTGATTTAGGTTCCCTTCCACAAAGCCAGAGCTGACAAATCATGACAAGATAAATGGTACAGGTTCCTACAACATTTTTAGGAGCAGCTCAGGTTCTGGGGTGAGCCTGAAAGCTCAGGGAAATAGTTACATTAGCTCCTGCCAGCAGCAGCTGCTGCTGCTGTAGAACTATCTAAGTCAGAGGTTGCAAAATTCGAACAGCTATGGGGACTAGCAGTTAATGTCAATGAAGAGTATGCTTTGAGAGACACAGAGAACAGAGTTCTTATGATGTACAGAGGGAATGCCTATTCCTTAATTCTAGCAAACGCTCACATCTGAAATCTTTTTATATAAAACATTTCAGTTTTTAAATGTTGGCAATTAATTCAACATTAAAAAGACCCATTGCATCGGCTAAATAAAACATATCCAGTGGCCGAAATCAGTCCTCAGGCTACCTTTGAGACCTCTGGCCCAGAGGGATACCACTGCTATTGTCTTCCATAATCTCACGTGTCCTTTATTATCGGTGTCACATTTGTTTCATCTTTTCTTCCTCTCTTCTAAATGGCCTTAAATTCAGATTTTTTTCTTCTTCATTTCTCAATAAAATAGGAAACATTAAAGATATTTCTTATTAACAACTGTCATTTGGAAAGTTTAAAAAATAAAAAGCAAATCTTCCTTTTATAATGGGACAACATAGCTACGTGGTACAGACTTTGGAGCAGAGGAGCAGCGGGGTTAGAAGGAAATTTGGAATAACAGCCAGGTGGCCTGCTTTCTCTCCTGAGAGCCTCAAACGACCTTGCACAAGTTGCTCAACTCCACATTTATCCTGTCTTCTTCTGGAATGCTCTTCCTGCCTTCCTGTTTAAAGGGGCCCTTGTCATACCGAACCCAGGCCTAGGGCTTCTTGCATCCAGGTTTGGAGAAAGTTTAAGTTCTCCGGCACACTGAAGAGCAGTCCCTTGTGGTGGACGTGGGTGGGTTTTACATTGAGCATCTGTGCCCCTTGCTTAGGTCAGTGAAGCCATGATTTTCCTTTGGGAAATGACCTTTCCTTCTTTGGATACAGGAAAGGTATCAATGAATGGGTCCTGCCCTCCCCTGGCCTTGGAGCTGTGCTTGGGCTATCAAGAGAGGATGGTTTCCCACATAGACAAGGCGGCACCAAAAGAAAAGAGCATATTTGTTGGACAGGCAGAGCTAACTGGTGACCACTATAACCAACACTGAGTGATGTGAATTTGGGGAAAAGGAAGTGTGCAGAGAAGCCCTGGACTAGGTCTCTCATGCTGCAGATGAGGAAGCTGAAGCTTGGAGGTGTTGGGCGACCAGCCAAAAGCATGAAAGATGGGGGCTGCAGTCTGTCATCGGCTTCTGATGTAACTTATGAGACTTGGGCCATATTGGTTTGTCAGTCCCAAACCTCAGTTGCCTTATCTGCAAAGTGATCACAATGGTTTCTGACCAATAAATGTTCTGAGAACAAATAAGGTCTTATCTTCAAAGTACACTGTGCCTTGAAAGTACAAAATGTAACTAGCGAACAGATACCCTGAAGGGTTCACATCCGCTAAAATCAGGCAACACAAAGCCTTGAATATACATGAGGCTTCTCTTTCATCTCGAATTATGTAACATATCACAGGATCATAACATATACCTAATTCAGCTTCCTGAGCTAAGATTGCTCTAGAGAAGATTCCAGTTTTTGATTTCTACCATAGAGAAGTGGCATAGTATGGTGGTTGAGAGTGGGCTGACAGACCTGGGTTTTAACTCTGAGCTTGTCACTTTCTCATGTGACCTTTGGCACATTACTTTAATTCTCTGCATATCAGTTTTCTCATCTGTAAATGAATAGTCTACATCCGTAAACAGTTATATCAGTTTTCTCATCTGTACCTGAATAGTTGCAGAAACCACAACATGAGTGAACGTGGAAGGAGATCAGGAAAGCAAACGCTCAGGACACAGGGAACTCAGTGGTACAAATGAAGATCTAAGTTCATGCTAACCAAAGAGGATGATGATAAAGCAATAGTACTAGTAGTCATGGTGATGTTGTTCATGAGTGGGATAAGTTCTTGGCTACATGCTGGTTTTTAATGGGTAGGAGGAAGGACGAAGGTGAGCATATCACAGAGAATCTGGCTCAAGTGGGTCATCTGCTTTCCCCCATGCTGTTGCAGGCAAGTCCTACGGGACCAATTGTTAGATGCAGTGGGGTCACCCATCCTTGTACTGCTTGCATAGAGAAAATCACTTTTCTAGTAAAGGGAGTGGCAGTAGAGGGAAGGAGAAGGGAGACAAGACAGGATCAAGGGTTGGCCTCATGGTGGTTCTTCTTTTCTGTGAGTTTGCCTTAATGCCAACGCAGCATGGCAGTTCTTCCTGAAGAACTGCCCCTGGTCAGGAAGAGCTGCTCCTGCTCTCTCTTTGTCATGGCATCCTGTGCTTTTCCCCTGAATCTCATCATAAAATAAATATTTATTTGTGTAGTTACTTTGTAACTATATGTCTCCTCCATCAGACTCTGAGTTCCACAAGAGCAGAGACTATTTCTGTCACATTTACCACTGAATTCTTGCTACCTACCACAATCCTTGGATTTCGTAGCCTCTCAATAAATATTTGTAGAATAAATGAAAACATGCTTCTGTCACGGGCTTTCTGTTTCTTCACATATCTGGGAACCTGAAGAAGCAAGTTGGAGCAAGTCTGTGACAAAACTGCCCCTACTTATCAGAAGTTGTTACTGCTCTGGTAGTCCTGGCTGAACTCTTCTCTTCTCTCTCTAGAAGACATTTCCAGATGAGGCAGAGATCAAATACACAACGATTTTCTCATTTGGTGTAATGCAGACTCATTCTACTTGAGTCAACAGTCACATGCAGGCTTCATCCATATCTATGAAGTCAGGGATTTATTCAGTCCATATCTACTAAGTCAGTCAGGGGTTTATTCAACAGGCTTTAGGAATTCAGTCAAGAGCTAGGCAGACAAGGCTGGGCACGGTGGCTCATGCCTGTAATCCCAGCACTTTGGGAGGCTGAGGTGGGCAGATCATGAAGTCAGTAGTTCGAGACCAGCCTGGCCATCATAGTGAAACCCCGTCTCTACTAAAAATACAAAAAATTAGCCAGGCATGGTGGTGGGCGCCTGTAATCCCAGCTACTCGGGAGGCTAAGGCAGGAGAATTGCTTGAACCTGGGAGGGGGAGGTTGCAGTGAGCCGAGATCATGCCATTGCACTCCAGTCTGGGAGACAGTACAAGACTCTGTCTCAAAAAAAAAAAAAAAAAAAAAAAAGCTAGGCAGACAAGGCCCTGACTTCAAGAGTTTACATTCTAATAAAGGAAACCAAAAATTAAGAAGAAGAATAAAAGATAATTTAGCCATGTTGAAAATAACACCTGGTAACATGATATATGTGATAGTGACCGAAAGGTAGAAGGAACAACATAGATTTGGGTGCTTAAGGAAGGCCTGCGAGATGACTGTTGAAATTAAGCCCGAATGACAAAGGAAAACTGCCATATGAAGATCTGGACGAAGAACATTCCAGGGAGAGGAAGAAGCAAATGCCCTAAAGGACAAGCTTGTTATGTTTGAGGAGCAGAAACAAGGCATGTTGGGTATTTGTGGAGTGGAATGAGGTATGAGGTAATTCAGACAGGAGGAGAGGCTAGATTCTGTATGACATTGCTGGTATTAGTAAGGCATTTCTTTTTCTTTTTCTTTTTTGAGATGGAGTCTTGCTGTCTTGCTGTGTCGCCCAGGCTGGAGTGCAGTGGTGCAATCTCGGCTCACTGCAACCTCTGCATCCTAGGTTTAAGCAATTCCCCTGCCTCAGCCTCCCGAGTAGCTGGGACTACAGGCACGCCACCACACCCAGCTAATTTTTTGTATTTTAGTAGAGGCGGGGTTTCACCATGTTGGCCAGGATGGTCTTGATCTCCTGACCTCGTGATCCGCCCGCCTTGGCCTCCCAAAGTGCTGGGATTACAGGCGTGAGCCACTGTGCCCAGCCAGGCATTTTTTTTCCTAAGTGTGATGGAAGATGGAGGGGTTAGGCAGGGGAGAATGGGTTGCCAGGAATCAAGAATAAAAGCAGGTCTGTTTTAGTAATCCAGGCAAGAGATGGAGGAAGCTTGGACTAGAAGAGCAGCCATGGATGTGGAGACATGTGGCTTGACCTGCTGATGGATTGGATATGAGGAAAAAAGGGGGATGAACAAAAATTGTTAGAGGTGTGTGTGTGAACTGGGGTGAATGATGGTACCATTTACTTATTTGAGAAAGAACAGGAAAGAAATAGGTTTTTGGGGAAGAAACCCCCACAAAGTTCTGTTTGGTTTATGTCAAGTTTGAGATACTTATTAGACAATCATTTGAAGATATTAAGGTAGAGTCCGGCATACAAGCTTCAAGCTCAATGGAGAGGTCTAGGGCTGGAGAGGGAGTTGTGGTATTATCAGGGTAATGATGGTGCTTAATTCCATGGTTCTGAATGAGATCATTGATGGAAAGTGTGTAGATCAAAAGTGGAAGGGAGGAGAACACCTGGAATATAGAATCATGTAATCCGTGCTGATTTATTTTATTTTAGGATCTGAATCATGCTGATTGTTTCTTTAATTCCTCACCATACCTTGCATTTGTACTTCTGAAGAGTCATATGTTTTTATTAGTTAGGCATTTGTTATAAAAATTGTTACTGTAAGCTATCCGTAATCACATTCTAGAAATCAGTTGGCGGGTAACAGATGCACATATGACCACAGGAAATGCCAAAAACCACTTCCCATGGTTGTTCCTCTTGCATGTACACATCTATTTTTAACACTCATGATTGTAAGGCAGAGCTCTTGTCACTTGAGGGAACTGTGTTTCCCAGTGGAGATCCAAGGCCACTGGACACAGAGAGTGGCATCCCATGGGCCAGCATTTACTGCTGCTGGTTTGTTAACAGAACTCAGACCTCATGGACATTTGGTTGCTTGATGGTTATGTGCTGGGAGTAGGGAATGGGAAGGTAAGTGGTTGCAGAAAAGCAATTCTATTGTTCTGAGGATTTCCTAACATGTCAAAATTTCTCAGAAAGCTTTGCTAATTTAGGACTTTTTGTCTAATTATCGGAAGTATTTACTCATCTCTTTCCTAAGAGCCTGTGCTCAGTTGGCTCTCTCCTAAGTGGAGTTGATTCTTTTCTAAGATGTGATGGGTTTTGACTCAATAATGTGAGAGAGGAAACTTGAAGTTTCAAACACTGACAGCTCCCTGCTGATGCACAGGAGCTGGCTAATGCACAGGAGCTGTATTTACATGGCTCCCAAATACCCAATTGGAAAACTATTGCTTAACAAGTGGCTTGTACTAGCTACAAATAAATGGTTTATTTAAGGGGTCAAAATCAGCTATTTCAGCTTAGTGTCGTTGCTTTAAAGAAGCACTGTTTTCTAGCCAGAGGTCCTTGGCTTGAATCCAGCTTTAAAACTTACTTGTTCTATTACCATAGGAAAGTCACTTTTTTTTTGTCTTTAGTTTCATCATCTGTAAAATGGGTATTATTGTCATAGCCACCCCAGAGTCCTATAAGGAGTGAAATGTTGCTCTCTAAACCACAAAGTGTGGAATAAACTCTTAGACAGGAGAAATCCCATTTTTCCATTTTGTTCAGAAGAACTTTTGGAAGGGAGGCAAGATTTAGAAAAAATATTCTCATCTCCAGGGTTCTCCTGAGTTCATAAATTCTCAACCACAGGGGGACTGGGTTTTACTGGTCATGTCTCACCCTACCAGGCAGGATGTGGGTGAATATAAATCTATATCGTGGTGACTCAAAATGGCCCATTAAGAACTCGTTGGTCTGTCATATCAGATGAGGAAGCACTGAGCATCTTTTGGCCTGTGTCATACAAAACCATATTCCCTTTCATACTTCAGTGTTCCGTGCTCTATCTGACTCACTATACCACACGCTTTCTAGCTCTACTTACAGGAGGTTGTAATGCTCCTTTCTTCAGTGTTAGATTCATGGAAGGAGTCAATTAAACAATATTTATTGAATTTAAAATGCACAAATCATGGGTGTTAGCAATTACAATTTAGGGGTTTTTACTGCAAATAGACTCACAAAAGCACTCAAAGATACATGGGCAAGACATTGCAGCATGATACTAAAGAACTGAAAACAATCTAAGTCCTAGGAGATTAAATAAATTATAGTACTTCCAAACAATGGAATATTATGCAACCTTCATAAATAATAAGATAGATACATATTTTCTGACATGGGAGCATATCTTAGGTATATTACTGTATAAAAACAAAACTGCAGAACATTTGTAAAATGATACCATTTATGTAAAATAAAATATCAATACGTCTATCTGTATCTATATAAACATTTTGTGAAAGATATATAAAGAACTATTAAGGAGAGTTACTTAGGGACTGAGGGTAAAGGAAGATTTTTACTTTCAGATTTTTTACTCGTGCCATGTTCATGGATTACTTTTTACATATATAAATCAAAACTAGGTTAGCTTCATGGAAGGTTTAGAAATCACTAATGCCCCTTTCTGAGACAACAGAATGAGAACTTGTATTACTTAGGATTTCTTGGTTGCAAGTGAAAACAAACAAACAAACCAGCTTAAGCTACCCATAAAGGAATTCCTTTCATAAGAGAACATGGGTATCCAATGAACTCCAGTGCAGAAAGCACCGCCTGGCCTCAGAAGTATCTGGAAGTGAGAAAGCCATTGTGAACTCAGGGCACATCCTCCATCTCTTGCCTCTGTTTCTGTCTGTATTTTTGTCTCATTCTTACTGTTTGTAGACTCACTTTTTTCTGCTCCCTAGTCCTCATGGCAGAACCTGGGACCCCATGGCTCTCAAATCCCCATGTTACAAGTCTAGTCAAATGGAGAGATGAAATAGCTTGATTCCAAATTCTTGATCCTAATTTCAAGTTCTCAGAGAAGAGTCTTTGATTAGTTTAGCTTGTGCCCAGTGTCCAGCCCTGTCCAATCAATGGTGGCCATAAGATGGGGTCTTAACTATTGACTGCTGAGGGCCCATTCAGGCTGAGAGCAAGGAAAGTTAATGTGGAAGACACTCCAAAGGGTCTTAAAACCAAGGCTATTTGATGCCTTTGGCTAACTCCAGGGATGCTGGATTGCTAGGTTACAGATGATGCTGTTTTTAATTACCAACTCACTAATTTACTCCTTTTTGTCATGTCACTGATTTATTTTGCTATAAAAACTCACATTGGGGAATTTATAGCAAAGCTGTATTGGCTATAAAACAGAACACTGATATGGTTTGGCTGTGTCCCCACCCAAATCTCATCTTGAGTTGTAACTCCCCCAATTCCACGTGTCGTGGGAGAAACCCAGTGGGAGGTGATTGAATTATGGGGGTGAATCTTCCCTGTGTTGTTCTCATGATAGTGAATAAGTGTCACAAGATCTGATGGTCTCATAAACAGGAGTTTCCCTGCACGAGCTCTCTCATTTTGCCTGCTGCCATCCATGTAAGACTTGACTTGCTTCTCCTTGCTTTCTGCCGTGACTGTGAGGCTTCCCTAGCCATGTGGAGCTGTAAGTCCATTAAACCTCTTTCTTTTGTAAATTTCCTAGTCTTGGGTATGTCTTTATCAGCAGTGTGAAAATGGATTAATACAAACATTTTGAGGGCTATAAAGTACTTACTTTAGATATATTTAGTAGTTTGATGATATTAGTGGCTAAACAATTTACAGTTTGGACTGCTGCATGGTGACTGAGACAACTCAACTATCACATGTTTGGAAGTGTTGAAATCAAAAAGATAATCCACCATGATTAAGTGGGTTTCATACCAGGGATGCAGGGATGGTTTAACATATGCAAGTCAATAAATGTGATACACCACATAAACAGAATTAAAAACAAAAATCACATGATCATCTCAATAGATGCAGAAAAAGCATTCAACAAAACGTGGCATACCTTTATGATTAACTCTCAGCAAAACTGGCATACAAGGAACATACCTCTATATAATAAAACCCATCTAAGACAAACCCACAGACAACATAATACTGAATGGTGAAAAGTTGAAAGCATTCCCTCTGAGAACCGAAATAAGACAAGGATGGCCACTGTCACCACTCCTCTTCAGCATAGTACTGGAAGTCCTAGCCAGAGCAATCAGACAAGAGAAAGAAATAAAAGGCATCCAAATTGGTAAAGAGGAAGTCAAACTGTCACTGCTTGCTGACAATATGATCGTTTACCTTGAAAACCCTAAAGACTCCTCCAGAGAGCTCCTAGAATGGACAAAAGAATTCAGCAAAGTTTATGGATACAGGATTAACGTACAAAAATCAGTAGCTCTTCTATAAACCAACAGTGACCAAGTGGAGAATCAAATCAAGAACTCAACCCCTTTTACAATAGTTGTAAAAAAATAAAATACTTAAGAATATACCTAACTAAGGAAGCGAAAGACCTCTACAGGGAAAACTACAAAACACTGCTGAAAGAAATCATAGACAACACAAACAAATGGAAAGACATCCCATGCTAATGGATGGATAGAATCGATATTGTGTATATGAACATACTGCCAAAAGCAATCTACAAATTCAACACAATCCCCATCAAAATACCACCATCATTCTTCACAGAATTAGAAAAAAACAATTCCAAAATTCATATGGAATCAAAAAAGAGCCCACATAGCCAAAGCAAGACTAAGCAAAAATAACAAATCTGGAGGCATCACACTACCTGATTTCAAACTATACTATAAGGCCATCGTCACCAAAACAGCATGGTACTGGTATAAAAATAGGCACATAGACCAATGGAACAGCATAGAGAACCCAGAAATAAACCCAGATACTTACATCCAATTGATCTTCAACAAGCAAACACAAACATAAAGTAGGGGAAAGGACACCATTTTCAACAAATGGTGCTGGGATAATCAGCTAGCCACATGTATGAGAATGAAACTGAATACTCAACTCTCGCCTTATACAAAAATCAACTTAAGATGGATTAAGGACTCAAATCTAAGACCTGAAGCTACAAAAATTCTAGAAGATAACATTGGAAAAACCCTTCTAGACATTGGCTTAGGCAAGGATTTCATGACCTAGAACACAAAAGTAAATGCAATAAAACAAAGATAAATAGCTGACACTTAATTAAACTAAAGAGTTTTGCACAGCAAAAAGAACAGTAAGCAGAGTAAACAGGCAACCCACAGAGTGGGAGAAAATCTTCACAATCTATACATCTGACAAAGGACTAATATCTAGAATCTACAACAAACTTAAGCAAATCAGTAAGAAAAAAAACAAACAATCCCATCAAAAAGTAGGGTAAGGACATGAATAGACAATTCTCAAAAGAAGATATACAAATGGCCAACAAACATCTAAAAAATTGCTCAACATCACTAATGATCAGGGAAATGCTAATCAAAACCACCATGTGATACCACCTTACTCCTGCAGGAATGACCATAATCAAAAAATGAAATAACAGTAGATGTTGGCATGGATGTGGTGAACAGGGAACACTTTTACACTGCTGGTGGGAATGTAAACTAGTAAAGCCACTATGGAAAACAGTGTGGAGATTCCTTAAAGAACTGAAAGTAGAACTACCATTTGATCCAGCAATCCCACTACTGGGTATCTACCCAGAGGAAAAGAAGTCATTATCTGAAAAAGATACTTACATACACGTTTGTAACAGCACAATTTGCAATTGCAAAATTGTGGAACCAACCAAAATGCCCATCAATCAACAAGTGGATAAACTGTGGTGTGTATATATATATATATATGTATATATGATGGAATACAACTCAGCCATAAAAAGGAATGAATTAACGGCATTTGCAGCGACCTGAATGAGACTGAAGATTATTATTCTAAGTGAAGTAACTGAGGAATGAAAAACCAAACATCGTATGTTCTCACTGATATGTGGGAGCTAAGCTATGAGGACACAAAGGCGTGAGAATGATACGATGGACTTTGGGGACTTGGGGGGAGAGGTGGGAAGAGGGTGAGGGATAAAAGACTACAAATAGGGTGCAATGTGTGATGCTTAGTGATGGGTGCACCAAAATCTCACAAATCACCACTAAAGAACTTACTCATGTAACCAAATACCACCTGTACCCCAATAACCTATGGAAAAATAAAAATAATTTTAAAAAATGAAATTATAAGAAAGGGACTCTTTATGTCACCAGATTGAAGATTCTCATCTTCAATAAATTTATGTACCAGGAACTGACTAAATGATCATTGTTCAAATATATTTTTAAGATATGTCATAAGAAAAATGAAAGAATATAAGCATCCTACATAGAAGTTGTATATCTGTAGCCTTCCTTTCTTCCATCCCACTAGTATTTATAAAGTACCTACTATATATAGATCAAGCACTCTTCTAGGCATGAGAATTAGAGAATAGTGATAGTACTTGTGTGATCTCAAGAACTTCACAGTCTAGTGGAGGAGACATTCATGTAAATGAAAAATAACAATATCATGTGTTAATAGAGATAAATACATGTAAGATGATAGGGCTCAGAGGATAGGTGGAAGAAATGAGCCTCACACAAAGTAGAGAATATTTCTACCCTTGTCAAAAGATGAGGAGGAAATGGTATATGCAGTGTCAGAAAAAGCGTACATACAGAATGCCTTACAAACACCAAAATGAAGGAATAGTCACCAAATGTGACTATTTTTATACACTTATTTTTAACCTTCAAGATGGGCTCTTATTTGTACACAATTTTTATTTTTATGCAAATAAAATTTTATGCAAATTAAAAAATAGTAGCTCATTTAATTGCTTATTTGACTCAGTTTCATGAGAGCAGGGCCCATGGTCTTCTAGTTTATACCATGTTCCCGATATCTGCACCATGTCTAGTGCATCATAGGTACTCACTAAGCATTTTTAAAAATGAATCTATTTATGGAATGGAAACAAGTACACAAAAATGTTCACAGACCATAAGTGTACCACATGATAAATTTTCATGAACTGAATGCTACCACCAAGATCAGGAAATTATGGAATTACTGGGTCATGAGTAAATTCCCAATGCATACATTTGACATTAGAAGGAACTACAGGTTTTCCAAAGTCGTTACACCAATTTACGTTCTTCTCAGTAGTAGATAAGAGTTTCAGTTGCTCTTCATGCTTTCCAGCAGCTTGGAATTATAGGTCTTTTAAATTGCAGCCATTTTGCTAGAACTGTAGTGGGATTTCATTGTGGCTTTAATTTGCATTTCTTTGATGGATAATAATCTTGAGCCTATTCATATGTTTTTTGTAATTTGAACATCCTCTTTTGTGAAGTGCCCTTTAAATATTTGCCCATTCTTCCCTTTAATTGGGTTATTGATCTTTATTTCCTATGATTTGAAGGAGGAGGGTTCCACATATATTTTGGATATAAATCTTTTGTCAGGTGTAGGTGTGGCAAACATATTCTCGCATTCTGTGGCTTGTTTTTTTTCACTCTCTTAATGGAGGCTTTTAATAAACAGAAGTTCTTATTTTAATGTGATCCACTGAATCATTTTTTTTTTTGAGACAGTCTCGCTCTGTTCCCAGGCTGGAGTACAGTGGTGCGATCTCGGCTCACTGCAACCTCCGCTTACCAGGTTCAAGAGATTCTCCTGCCTCAGCCGCATGAGTAGCTGGGACTACAGGAGTGCACCAGCACACCCAGCTAATTTTAATATTTTCATTAGGGACGGGGTTTCACCATGTTGGCCAGGATGGTCTCGATCTCCTGACCTTGTGATCCACCTACCTCAGCCTCCCAAAGTGCTGGTCTGAGCCACCACGCCCGGCCAATCAATATTTTCTTTTATGGCACCTTAATGTTTCTTGTGTCCTGTTTAAAAATCCTTGACTGCTTCAAGGTCATGAAGATATTCTCCTATGTTTTCTTATAGACACTTTATTTCCTCTTCCAACTTAGAACTATAACATAACTGGAATTGACTTTTGTGTATATGGGCTCCAATTCAATTTTTTTCAAATGAATTTCCAGTTGTCCCAGCACCATGTATTGAAAAGGCTATGCTTTGTCCTAATTCAAGTGATTCTATATGTATGGGTTTGTTCCTGTATTCTCCATCTTGTTCTACTGTCAGTTTGTCTAGTCTAGTGCCAATACCACAGTGTTTTAATTATTGTAGCTTTTACAGTAAATCTTGCTATCCAACTTTGTTCTTCAATTCTCATGGCATTCATGGCCATTTGCATTTCCATTTAAATTTTATAATCTCGTTGTCAATTCCCATGAGAATAACCTTCTGGGACTTTGATTGAGATTGCCTTCCTCATGATGAGCTATTGAATCAATAGAGTAATTGGGAGAGAGCTGATATCTTTATATGTTAAATCTTCCAGTTGCTGAACATGCAACATGTTTTCATTTATTTAACATCATTTTTACTTTCTCCAAAAAATGTAAGCTTTTTTATTGTGTGTAGAAACTTTGCCCATCCTTTATTATATTTATTCTTAGGTATGTGATATTTTATTTTCTGCTATTGTAAATGTTATCACTTTGAATTTTCTCTTCTACTTGGTTAGTGCTGGTTTAATAAATATTTAATTGAATAAATCAAACAACTAATCAATTGAACTGAGAAATGGTAAAACTAGTTATTTGGTATCATTTAGACAAAAATAAAGTAGTTAAAATTCTTAGAACAGAATATAGAAAACTAAGTATGTGAGGTGGATATTACTCAGAATGAGAACACAGGTAGATAATTGAGAGCAGAGGACAGGCCTCCTCCTTCTCTTCCATTTCTAATCACTAGACCAGGGATTTTCATTAGTCAAACCATCTGGCCTACAGATGGATTTGTTTGATTGTCATGATTTTTTTTTTAAATAAATTGAGTCAACATGGAAGAATTGAGAAATTTCAAATACAAATAGAGCTGTCGAGATTTTCTTAAAAAATCAGAAATCTGACACACTGGGCTACAATTCCTTTATGGCCACATTAGGCTGAAGCTGATGGAACAGGGGCAGGCTGGGTCTCTAGTATCACCACTGTCTTTGTGACATATTGTCTCTTGGACTGGGCTCATTTAATTCCCAGCCTGGCTTTATCTGAAAAATCCTTAAAAGAGTTATTGAAACAAAATGTTTTCACTTTCTCACCTCCTGTTTTTTCCTGATCCCTCTCCAGTGGATCTGCTCTTTTCAAAGTCTTTGCTGACTGAAATCTTGCCAAATAGTTGGCAATTCTTTGTCTTTGTTGTAGTCAGTTTCTTGATATGATATTTGGCAAGGTTGACCATATGCCCCTTCTTGAAACTTTAATCTTGAAAACTTCCACAATGCCACAGTCCTTTGTTTCCCTTCTATCTTACCAATTACTCTTTGGTTTCTCTTCCTTGTTCTTACTACTCTGGAGCTTCTAAATGTTGTGCTCCAGAGCTTTGGCCTCAGCCTTTTCTATCTTCTCTATCTGCCTTCTCTCTGGATAGGCTTGCCCAGTTTCATTGCTTTAAATACCAACTGTTGATGATTCCTAAATCTGTATCTCTCTCTTTTGACCTTGCTCTTGAACTCTATCTAGATCTGAAAATCTAGTTGCTTACTGCGAATCTTCATCTGGATGTCCAATAGGCATTTCAAACTTAATCTGTTCGAAACAGGACTTTTGATACTCCTTCCCAACCAGGCTTCCCAGTCCTTTTCGTCTCAGTAACGGAATCACCATCCACCTGTGCTCAGGTCAAAAACCTGGACATCTTTGATTTCTATTTTCCTATTAAACTTCTACCCAATTTATTCACCAGTCTTGTGGCTTTCCAAAATACATCCTGAATAGTTCTCAGCATCTCCACTGTCTCAGTGCTCGTCTTAACCACCAGTATCTCTTTCCTTCCGGATGGCCCCCCACCGCTTCCTCTCTTGCTTCCCCATGGTCCGTTATCCATGAAGCTGCTACAATATTTTAAAAATGCATATTCTGTTTCCAAAGAACCTTCCAATGGCTGCCCATTACATTTAGCATCTGTCTTAGTCTGTTTTGGCTAATTTAATAACTTAGGCTGGATAAGTTATAAACAACAGAAATTTACGGAGTCTGGGAAGTCCAAAATAAAGGTGCTGGCAGATTTGGTGTCTGGTGAGGGATTGATCTCTCTTTTATAGATGGCGCCTTCTGGCTGCATCCTCACATGGTGGAGGTGGAGAACAAGCTCCCTTGGGCCTCTTTTATAAAGACACTAATCCCATTCACAAAGGCTCTACCCTCAATGACCTAATCACCTCCTAGAGGCCCCACCTGTTAATGCTATTACATTGGGGATTATGCTATTACATAGGGGATTATGAATCTTGGGAGGCGCAAACATTGAGATCATAGCTGCATCCAAATGCCTTATCCTGAAATAAAAAGCCCTATATGATTGGGCTGCTGCCTACCTCTACACTTTTTGTACCACTCCCTACTTTAACTACCATGCACCAGCTATATGAGCCTTCCTTCAATTCCTGAGAAATCACAAGTTTTTTTCTTCCTCAGGACGTTTGCATGGGTGCTTTCTGCCTGGAGTCTCTTTGTCCAGATGCTTGCACACCTGGCTCTTCATTAATATCCAGGCCTCAGCTTAAATGTTGCATTTGGCAAGAGGCCTTTCCTGACCACCCTATTCAAAGTGGCCACCAGCCATTCACTATTACAGCTTTTTTTTTTCTTCTTCTTCCTCTTCTTCCTCTTCCTCTTCCTTCTCTTCTTCTTCTTTCTTCTTTCTTCTTCTTTCTTTCTTCTTTCTTCTTCTTTCTTTCTTCTTCTTCTTTCTCTTTCTTCTTCTTCTTCTTTCTTTTTCTTCTTCTCCTTCTTCTTTTTCTTCTCCTTCTTCTTTTTCCTCTTCTTCTTTCCTCTTCTTCTTCTTTCCTCTTCTTCTTCTTTCTTCTTCTTCCTCTTCTTCTTCTTTCTTCTTCTTCTTCTTCCTTTTCCTCTTCCTCTTCTTCTTCTTCTTCTTCTTCTTCTTCTTCTTCTTCTTCCTCTTCCTCTTCTTCTTCCTCCTCCTCCTCCTTCCTCCTCCCTCCCCCCTCCTCTTTCTCTTCTTCTTCTCCTTCTTCCTCCTTCCTCCTTCTTCCTCCTTTCTTCTCCTTTTAAGAAAGAGTCTCATGCTATTGCCCAGGCTGGAGTGCAGTGAGGCAGTGAGTTGCCCACTCACGGCTCACTGCAGCCTCAACCTCCTGGGCTCAGGTGGTCCTTCCACCTCCGCCTCCTTAGTAGCTGGGGCTACAGGCATGTACCACCACACCCAGCTAATTTTTTTTGTATATATATATTTTTTGTGGTGGGGCTTTGCCATATTGCCCAGGCTGGTCTTGAACTCCTGAACTCAAGCAATCCACCTTCCTTGGCCCCCCAAAGTGCTGCAATTACAGGTATGAACTATTGCACTTGGCCGAACCTTCCGTTTAGTAACCTGCATATCAGTTATCATTTGGCTTTCCCTTTTTATTATTACCCTATTATTTCCCTCTTCCCTCAGAATTTAGCTATAGAAGGGCAGAGTCTTCAACATGCTGACCCCTGCATCTCTACTATCTATGAAAATGCCTAACACAGGGTAGGAGCTAGATGATTTTTGGCTGAATGAATGAGTGCAAATATTGGGAATGAAGATTCCTGATGAATTCTTATTGTCCAGTATTGTCAAATTTTCTCCATTCCTTGTACTATTTCTGCTGACAAATGAGCTCTTTAAATGGGATTGAGGACATATGGCTTTAATGCAAAAATTAATTAATTTAAAACATTTATTGGGAAACAAAGATATGTAGAAAGTGAAACATTTCGGTTATTGTGTGTTATATATATGGTCATGCTGGTTTAAAATATTGGCAATATATAGTATTACAACACCAAGAAGAGAAATGTAGTCTGGAATCCCTAAATTAGATTTGACTCAATAACACTCCTAATGAGGGTTGGGATGTCTGTAGAGATCTTTTTATTTCCATCAGATGTCCTCTTCTAACTTATCTGAGAAAATACTCATATTTTTGTTTACCACATTATCTGATTTCACTAATAATAATTACACTGAAAATGAAATTCAACTTACATTCTTCACCATTACAAAAGTCTGTAGAAATATCTTTTGATGAGATACCATCTCACACCAGTCAGAATGGCATTATTAAAAAGCCAAGAAACAACAGGTGCTGGTGAGGTTGCAGAGAAATAGGAATGTTTTTACATTGTTGGTGGGAATGTAAATTAGTTCAACCATGTGGAAGACAGTGTGGCAACTCCTCAAAGATTTAGAACAGGGAATACCATTTGACCTAGCAATCCCATTACTGGGTATATACCCAAAGGAATAGAAATCATTCTATTATAATGATACACGCACACATATGTTCATTGCAGTACTATTCACAATAGCAAAGACAGGGAATCAACCCAAATGCCCATCAATGATAGACTAGATAAAGAAAACATGGTATATATACACCATGGAATATTATGAAGCCATAAAAAGGAATGATCTCATGTCCTTTGCAGGGACATGGATGAAACTGGAAGCCATTATCATCAGCAAACTAATGCAGGAACAGAAAACCAAACACTGCATGTTCTCACTCATAAGTGAGAGCTGAACAATAAGAACACATAGACACAGGGAGGGGAACAACACACCCTGGGGCCTGTCAGGGGAGGGCACGGTGGAGAGAGCATTAGGAAAAATAGCTAACGCATGCTGGGCTTAATACCTAGGTGATGGGTTGATAGGTGTAGCAAACCACCATGGCACACATTTACCTATGTAACACACCTGTACATCCTGCACATGTACCCCAGAATGTAAAATAAAGAAATATCTTTTGATTATATTTGTAGGGTTTTTTTTTTTTTTTGAGATAGAGTTTTGCTCTGTCATGCAGGCTGGAGTGCAGTGGTGCGATCTCAGCTCACCTCAACCTCCGCCTCCTGGGTTCAAGTGATTCTCCTGCCTCAGCCTTCTGAGTAGCTAGGATTACAGGCATGTGCCACCACACCCAGCTAATTTTTGTATTTTTAGTAGAGTCAGAGTTTCACCATGTTGGCCAGGCTGGTCTCAAACTCCTGAACTCAGGTGATCTACCCACTTCAGCCTCCCAGAGTGCTGGGATTATAGGCATGAGCCACCGCGCCACACCCAGCCATATTTGTAGTTTTCACTACTGCTTATCATGCAGTTTGTTGTGGATCCCAGTATTTCATGCATTTCCAAATCAATGGTCATAACGGACTGAATTTTACCTTTGCCAAGTGTGCCAGTGAGAAGTCTTCCTGAAGATAAATAACTATATTAAGGACAAATGTCACCAGAAAGGTATTATCCCTGTATGCATGCACTTAAATACAGGGCAAACTGTGCAGCCTTTATTTTAAGCACACTGCTATATGTCTTGGTGATTTATTTGTTTAAAAATTTAGAAGTCAGAAATTCTCTCCATTCTGCTAGTCTTTTTCTAGCTGCAACTTCTTATCCACAGGAGATTTTTCTTTCTATTTAAACAATTTCTGGAGATTTGAGTACTTTCTTCTTGACTACATTTAGATGAGTTGTTTTATCTCAGCCAAAAGCTTCTTTCTGTTCCTGTGTGGAGTCTAAATAGACTGCATATAAACTACTCCTGCAGCTTTTCGGGTTGTTGAAAGACTGAGACAAGGTCTGCTTATTTTAGGGAGCAAACCAACATGAAGGAAAATTTGCGAAGACCGTAACAAGGTTGGATGGCTACTTGCTGGGTGTAATTTTCTTTGAGCTATTTTATAAAGATGATTAATGACAGCATGTGCCTAATCACATGAGTATCAGAGTCCAGCTGTCTGGGAGTGAGAGGTAAAGGGATATTAGTCACCTCTATATGAAATGTGATATCCAGGGTGAGAACTATTCTCTATCATTTCCACTCTCATCCCCTCACTGGTGCACTTGATCCTAAGCTCCGAATAATTCCTGCTCTCCAGTATTGTCAGGCTTTCCCCCATTCCTGGATTCTTTCCCTCTGCTGACAAATGAGCTCAAATCACCCACCTTTAAATGGATTGAGGATATATGGCATTAATTCAATAATTAATTTAACAGTATTTATGGAGGAGCAAAGCAATTCTAGGCTTTGTAGATGCAGGAGTAGACAAGACAGTCAAGGTTGCTGTTCTCATTAAAGTTACATTCTAAGGTGAAGGGGGCTGATGGTGGGGAAGACAATAAACAAATAAATGAATGAGAAGCATGGATGTTAGCATCAAGCACTATGTGGAAAATGAAGAGGGTGATGGGATTGATAGTAACTGATGGGGCATGGGGAAGACTGCTCTAGATTACGCTGGTATTTGTGTGGAAGTCTGGTGGGATCCACAAAGTCTGTTCCCTTCCTTCATCTTCCATCTTCTATAGCATCTATATCCATTCAGGGCCAAACTTCTAGGAAGTATGGTTTGATCTACTGGAACCTGAATCCCTTCCAGCCACTGATTCCTTTACCTTAAGTCTGGCGTCACTAAAATGACTCCAAGCTTTCCTCATAACTATTATGTAAGCCTGGCTTTTGTGGCTCAGACACTATATTCTCAGTGCTATTCTCATTTAATTCTCTCAATAGTCTAATAAGGCAGGTACTAATATTATCCTTGCTTTTCATTTTACTCATGCAGCCCAGAGACATTACATAACTTACCAAGCTGTAAGTGGAGGAAAGTGCGTCCTTTACTACTGGGCCAGCTACCTTTCCAACCTCATGATTTTCCAGGAAGTGTAGCCCTAGAACACCCCAAACTCCCATAGCTAGCTAATAATCCCTCGATCAAGTCTTTTCTGAAACTCCCCACCCAACCCTTCCCCTTAGAGAACTGGCAACCTTGTGCTTCCACTGTTGCCCGCACACTCTGTTTCACATCACCAGCACCCTTTTATTAACCTCATCTGATCAAGTTGAGTCTCTCCCTGCAGAGCTGCAATCTCCTCCACTTCATGGCATACCTAGCATATTTGACACCCTGAGAAGATCTTTTTTTTTTTTTTTCTGAGACGGATTTTTCTCTTTTTGCCCAGGCTGGAGGGCAGTAGCGCGATCTCGGCTCACACAACTTCTGCCTCCCGGATTCCAGCGATTCTCCTGCCTCAGCCTCCTGAGTAGCTGGGATTACAGGTATGTGCCACCATGTCCAGCTAATTTTGTATTTTTAGTAGAGACGGGGTTTCTCCATATTGGTCAGTCTGCTCTCGAACTCCCAACCTCAGGTGATCCATCCGCCTCAGCCTCCCAAAGTGCTAGGATTACAGACGTGAGCCACTGCGCCTGGCTGAGAAGATCATTTTTTTAATACCTTCCTCCTCAATATGTTGACGTTGTTTTCAATAATAATCCTGAAATGAAGTGAATAATAGTGGCCAGAAAAGAAATGCAGAAAGTAGAAATTTTCATTATGTTTCATGTATATGGTCATGTCCGATTAAAAAATATTTAAAAAGATAATATTATAATACACAAAAATTAAGATGGCTTAATGTGTTTTAATTATGCCACTGTATGTTTTGAACAAAAGGAAGAAAATTCATACCTACCAATTGGTCTGCCACAGAAATGAATGACAGTATTATATTTCTGTTTCCTCGACTTATGTGCATTTGCCAATGACTTTATCAAAATTATTCTTTTCACATATTCATGTTCAATAGATGACTAGCCAGATTTCTCAGTCTATCTTCACTTATGGTTGATTAAAGAACATGTTTTAAAAATTAATTTTGGAAACTTTTGCACAAAGTAACAGATATAAAGGAAAGGTCTGAAATGTAAGTTTGGCAGAAATTCATAAAAATCTCTCTGCACAATACATTCCACAAATTGCAATAAGGTCCATGTCTTTGTTTATTTGGGATCAATTCTAGCAGCCTTCACATGGCTCTGTAGTCAAAAAAATTTAAATACGAATAAAAACTCCATGTGTTTACAGAGAACGGCAGAGTTAAAATAACTCAAGTTGTATTTTTCATCCTTACAATCCCTACGTTGCCATTTATAATTTTAGGTCTTCTGTTTAAATGCAGGAATATGTGATACCAAAGGTTTGGAGACACACTGAGCCCAAAACACATTGAAACAAATTGCTACAAATTTTACTCAAAACAAACATATGTAGCAATTATGTAACTGGGAATTCTCTGAATATCTTCCATGTACAATACAGTATTTATTAAAATATAGGAGATAAAAACCTGCTAATATTAATCTTACCTATATATTATTAAAACTCAGCAATCAATTGATTAGAACTTAGACTAATAAGAGATGTTTTGAGAGAAGAGTATTTTATCACTGACATTGTTTAGAGTTGCCAATACCTGACAATAATAAAAAGCATTGAATTTTGAGTTGTTTTTGTTGTTATTTTAAAACTTTCTACAGATAATGCTCCCAACAGTTCATTCTTGGTGTGCCATGGAGCCATGTTTTACTGATCTTTCTGTTCCCAGGACCTGGCACTGATCTCTGCAGCACTTGGACTGGCCAAATACCTGCCTTGATGCCTTTTAATCCGCTTGGCTCCCTTGACAGGGCCCTCGCTGACTCTCCTCCTACCTCTCTACCTGAAACTTGTCCCCAAGGATTTCCAAAGATTGATATTTCCAGTTATTACAATCAAAAGAGTTTGTAACATATGGAAAAAAGTTCAACATCACTGATCAGTAGAGAAATGCAAATCAAAACCACAAGGAGATACCATCTCACACCAGTCAGAATGGCTATTATTAAAAAGTCAAAAAATAACAGATGCTGAGGAGGTTGTGGAGATAAAAGCATACTTTTTCACTGTTGATGGGGTTGTAAATTAGTTCAACCATTGTGGAAGACAGTGTGGTGATTCCTCATAGACCTAGAGACAGAAATACCATTTGACCCAGCAATCCCATTACTGGGTATATACCCAAAGGAATATAAATTATTCTATTATGAAGACACATGCACGTGTATGTTCATTGCAGCATTATTTACAATACCAAAGACATGGAAGCAACCTAGGTGCCCATCAATTGTAGACTGGTTGAAGAAACTGTGATACCTATACACCGTGGAATACTATGCAGCCATAAAAAAACGAGATCATGTCTTTTGCAGAACATGGATGGAGCTGGAGGCCATTATCCTTATTACACTAACACAGAACCAGAAAATCAAATACTGCATGTTCTCCCTTGTCAGTGGGAGCTAAATGATGAGAACACATGTACACAAAGAAGGAAACAATAGACATTGGGGCTTACTTGGGGGTGGAGGGTAGGAGGAGGGAGAGGACCAGAAAAAATAACTATTGGGTACTAGGCTTAGTACATGTGTGATGAAATCATGTATATAATAAACCCCATGACACAAATTTACCTATATAACAAACCTGCACATGTACTCCTGAACCTAAAAGTTTTTTTAAAAAATTTAAAAAAAAATCAATCTAGGTGCCCATCAATGATAGATTGGATAAAGAAAATGTGGTGCATATACACCATGGAACACTATGCAGTCATAAAAATGAACAAGATCATGTCCTTGGTAGGGACATGGATGGAGCTAGAGGCCATTATCCTTACCAAACTAACGCAGGAACAGAAAACCAAATACTGCATGTTTTTGCTGTAAGTGGGAGCTGAATGATGGGAACACATGGACATATAGGGAGGAACAACACAAACTGGGACCTGTTGGAGGGTGGGGGGAAGGAGAGCATCAGGAGGAATAGCTAGTGGATGCTGGGCTTAGTGCCTGGGTAATGGGATGATACATGCAGCAAGCCACCATGGAACATGTTTATCTATGTAACAAACCTGCACATCCTGCACATGTGCCCTTGAATTTAAAAGTTGGAAAAAACAAAACAAAAACTAAAACTAAAAAAAGTCTACCAAAACAAAAGAGTTTGTAAGAATCATTATTTTCTCTCAGATGCTATGATTGGGATTACAGTCCAGCAGTACTTTCTGGAAGCACTGGGATTTATGGGTGAAACATTCTTGGATCTATAGAGCCCTGCGGCCAACTTAAAATTTATTTTCCATTGTAACCAAATGTACTGCATGTGCACTATTCTGGAACCAGGGATAGTGAATGAGTACTGCTGCTCTACCTCCCATGGCTTATCAATCCTTGCGCTTCTTCCCCAGTGATTGCAGCTTGCTTTCCTCAGAAGCATCCTCAACACAGCATTCCTAGTGGTAATGACCAACTGAGCAGAATTAATAGAAGAAAACCACTTGCTACCCCTAGGCTTACCACTCCACCCTGAGACCTTCCAGGTACAGAATCTAAATATCGGTATCCAAAGAGTGGCCCAACTTTACATTATAATTAGAACCTAAGTCATTCTGGGGCTAGAGGTTTCACTGGCTTTAAGCGTAGGACTGTCTGTGCCAAATTCCAGGAGAGCTCAAGAAATACTGTTCCCAGGGATTTGTCTCCAGGGATTTCCTTTCTTTGCATTTATCTCTTACTCTGGCATCTAGACCCACTCATCTAAACCCACTCTCAAATCTTTGTCCATAGCCCTAGTCATTTTTTTCTTTTTTTCTTCTTTTGAGACACAGTTTCTCTCTGTTGCCCAGGCTGGAGTACAGTGGTATGATGTCGGCTCACTGCAACTTCTACCTCCCAGGTTTAAGCAATTCTCCTGCCTCAGTCTCCTGAGTAGCTGGGATTACAGGTGTGCACTACCACGCCTGGCAAATTTCTGTATTATTTAGCAGAGACAGGGGTTTGTTCTGTTGGCCAGGCTGGTCTCAAACTCCTGACCTCAAGTGACCTACCTGCCTCAGCCTCCCAAAGTGCTAGGATTACAGGAATGAGCCGCTGAGCCCAGCTACCCTAGTTATTTTCTGTCACGGCCTTAACCACCTTTCGACGACATGATGGGATTTCAATTCTTGGTTATTGAAGTAAACTTCCAGGGCACTGGAGTAAACTTAAAATACTGATTTATTCTCTAATGTAACCATATGTACTGCATGTGCATTATTCTGGAACCAGGGACAGCAAATGAGTGGTGTATATACTGCTACTCTGTCTCCCATGGCTTATCAATCCTACCATTCCTCTCAAAAGCAGAGGAAAACCAGTGGCATGAAGTGCCAGGTATGCACAAGGAGCAAAAATATCAGTAAGACCAGGCCCTTACCATTGAGGACCAGCAGGGAGAGACCCAGTGCAAATAGATAAGTGCATTGAAGAGGGACAGATGATTGGTAAGAAGTGTGTGTAGGGACCAGTAGAAGCACAAAGTTGCATTTTATTAGATTGGGGTTTGGCTGGGTAACACAGTGGTTGACATCAGAAGAGACTTAATAGAAGGACTATTTCTGCTGGTGGGCTACTCACTCTCCCAAGGCTTCAGCTTTTTCATCTGTAAAATGGTAGGGGGATGAAGGCTGGATGGCTTCGTGGTAAAGAAGGCAGACTTCTCCATTTACTAGTTGGGTGACCTTGGGCAGGTTACTTAATGTCTCTGAGCCTGTTTCCTCACCACTAAAACGGAGATAATAATGATACCTAGTTCTACCTCACAGTGCTGTTGTGAAGATTGGACAAACTAATCCATGTAAAGTGTTTAGAGAGTGTCTGGGTCACAAAAAGTGCTCAAGTGGCAGGTGACATCGTCTTTTAAGTTTTTTTGAGGCTCTAAATCCAAGGGTTTTTAGTCTATGCAGTCTTCTAACAGTTTCATTGAGAAATAAATATTAGCTCTGGGACAAGTCACCTTCTCAAGTTGGGTGCAGATCATGTCTCTCTGACCAGCTTTTGCTCTGCACACAGCCAGCCTTCCTTTCCTTTTCTCTCTGGTGTGGCTGTTTAATGTTTACAGAGTGGGGTGCAGGAGTGGCAAGTCAAAGGGCAAATTCAACTTGTGTGGTTACTTGAGGGGTTGTGAGTGGCTGTGTAGGAATGCTGGGCAGGGTGAGAAAGAGACAAGAAGATGGGGCATTAGATCTGCCAGCTAATTATTCCATATGGCACGTGTCATAGTAGAAATAAGTCTCTAGTTGGAATTTTTAAAAAGCCAAATCTTATGATGAGAGAGGGAACAAGAGAGAATGAGAGAGAGAGAATGAGAGAGAGAGAGAGAGAAAGAGAGAGAGAGAAAATGAGAGAGAGAATGAGAGAAAGAAAATCAGCTATGGGAGGTATAGAGAAAAAAGTAGGATTAAAAAATAGTTCCCATTAAGACTAAACAACAGAAATGTGTTTCTGGTTAGAACCCAAGGAAAACAGCAGAAGCAGAGAGCCAAAAGAGATACTCAATGAAGATTTTGTGAAGGAAGCTTGATTTTTAAGTGACTAGGATTGATTTGACCATAATGTCTGTTTTCCTTTGGATTGCATAGTTACTTTTTATCGGGAGGTGAGCAGAAAGATGAATCAAAGCTGGGTGTGGTGGCAGGAGCCTGTAATCCCAGCTGCTCTAGAGGCTGAGGCAGGAGAATTGCTTGAACCTAGGAGGCAGAGGCTGCAGTGAGCTGAGATTGTGCTGCTGCTCTCCAGCCTGGGTGACAGAGCGAGACTCCGTCTTAAAAAATAAAAATAAAATAAAATAAAAATAAATAAAAGATGTGCCAGCAACATGTTGCCTGCAGTGGGGGACAGTGGCAGATGGAAAATATATTTAATGAAAGAAAACCAGAAAAAGAAAGCCTCAAGAAGAATGCCAACTTGCTTCAGGTTGAGGAGTGAATGAACCTGCCTGGTTTTTGATTACTTCCTTTAGGAGACCATTGCAAAAATCAGGCTAAGACTTCAAGTTACTCTAGTGGGCAGATCATAGAAACCGAATTTTTATGCTCTAAAATCAACTCAACCACCCACATTCAGAGTCAGCTCCGGAGTTTCTTCTGAAATCTATATTATTATCTGTCTTTTAGTGAAGAAACAGGGGCGTGTGCAAATGACAGACCAAGTCATCTGTGAGTACAGACATGTTTGGATTTTTGTCTTTCCTCTTAAATGTCTTTGCTTGAAGGTAAAATGAGAAGACACTTCAATAATCACTTCCATGAGGAGACTTTTATTTCATCATCAGATCTTTTATTTTTCACCTTTGGGTCTGTCCTTATATCCACCAGATAAAAAATGGAATAGTACCTATGTAAAAATTGAGGGCAATTTAATATGCACAAAAGGGAAAGAAAAAAACGTTAAGTTTCTGTATTAGTGTAAAAGAACCTGAACAGGCTGATGCATGTGAATTTATGCCGATATACATAATGTTTTTTAAATTTATTTTTTGTGCTCTCTACATTAATAGATGCTAACACATACTCAGTGTGCATGATATGCCAGACATCATTCTACAGGATTTAAGGTATTGACTCGTCCCATCCTCACAGAAATCTTAGGAAGTAAGTGCTATTATTATCCCTATTTTATAGATGAGGTAACGGAGGCAGAGCAAGACTAATTGATCAATATTAATTACACAGCTAGTAGGTAAAGACACAAGGCTTAAACTCAGACAGTTTGCTTTTGGACTTTCTAATCATTATGATAAATTTCTTATGTCTTTTCATTTTGTCCCAACAGATATATTTATACAACTCTGAAATACCTCTCAAAGTAATGTTCCTCAGTATTTTGTCTGGGATCAGGAACTATAAGCCCTGATTCAAAGCCCTGTCTGCCTCACAACAATTCTGAACCAAGGCCTCTGAGGGCATCCCATGAGGCTGCTGTTCAAGCTGAGGGCAAAGGCCTTTTCATGCTTCCGCTAAAGCCATTTCTCAAAGGGATAACAAGAGTTATTCATTTTTTGTAGTCTTTCGCTGTAATTTCAAGGGTGATTCAAGCTCACAATAAAAATGTAAACATTTAAAAGGATATAAAATAAAATTCTCATCCAAAAATATTTATTGAGCATCTACTAGGTGCCAAGCAGTGGGGATGCAATAGAGAATAATACAGACAAACATCCCTGCCACTATGGAAACTCATGTTCCAATAGAGGAAGAGAGGCAATAACCCTAATAAATAAGTTATATAGCACTTAGCAGGTGATGAGTGCAAGGAAAAATTGGAAAAAAGAAAAGGGGAAATAAAGAGTGTTAGAGTATTGTGATTTTAAATAAGGTTAACCGGGAAAGCTCCTCCAAAAAGGGTGACATTTGTGCAAATGCTTGCAGCCTGTGAGGGAGTGAGCAGAGTGGAGAAATGTTCCAGGCAGAGGGAAGGATCCAGTGCAGAGGTCTTGTGGCAGGAGGCACCTGGCATGTTTGAAGAACAGCCGGGAGACCAGCATGACTGAGTAGAGTGAGTGATGAGGGAGTGATAGGAGATAAAGTCAAAGAAAAAAAAGTAACAGGGACCAGGAATGAAAGGACCCTTTCGGCCATGGTTAGAATTTTGGCTTTTACTCTGAATGGGGTGGGGAGCCATTGGAAAGTTGTGTCCACGAGTGACATGACCCAAGTTAGGTTTTACATGTGACTGAAATACTCCTATGCAACTTTTTTTTAAATTAACAATACATCCTAGGAGTCTTCTATTGCTACATCTAAACCTACTGCATTCTTTTTACCAGCTGTACGGTAACCCATGGTGCACATATAACATACTTTTAAAAATCCTTTTTTAATTGATATCTTGTTTGCTTGCAAGATTTTGTGGCAACAATATTGTAATTGGAAACCCTTTGTACATACAGATTGACAACTCTTTGTGAGTATATCCACGTGATAAATTTCCAGAGGTGAAATTGCTGAATCCAAGCCATGTTTAAAATACCCTCCAAAGAGTTACCCTCCATAAAATGTCTACCAAATTACTCTCTCACCGCCACCAACAAAAAGCCAAACAACCCCATCAAAAAGTGGGCAAAGGATATGAACAGACACTTCTCAAAAGAAGACATTTATGCAGCCAACAGACACGTGAAAAAATGCTCATCATCACTGGCCATCAGAGAAATGCAAATCAAAACCACAACGAGATACCATCTCACACCAGTTAGAATGGCAATCATTAAAAAGTCAGGAAACAACAGGTGCTGGAGAGGATGTGGAGAAATAGGAACACTTTTACACTGTTGGTGGGACTGTAAACTAGTTCAACTATTGTGGAAGTCAGTGTGGCGATTCCTCAGGGATCTAGAACTAGAAATACCATTTGA
The DNA here is from genome assembly GCF_028885655.2 of Pongo abelii. Classification (NCBI taxonomy): domain Eukaryota; kingdom Metazoa; phylum Chordata; class Mammalia; order Primates; family Hominidae; genus Pongo; species Pongo abelii. The sequence continues at coordinate 152,005,461 of NC_071989.2, forward strand.
CCCAGCCATCTCATTACTGGGTATATACCCAAAGGATTATAAATCATGCTGCTATAAAGACACATTCACATGTATGTTTATTGCAGCACTATTCACAATAGCAAAGACTTGGAACCAACCCAAATGCCCAAAAATGATAGACTGGATTAAGAAAATGTGGCACACATACATCATGGAATACTATGCAGCCAAAAAAAGTGATGAGTTCATGTCCTTTGTAGGGACATGGATGAAATTGGAAATCATCATTCTCAGTAAACTATCGCAAGGACAAAAAACCAAACACCTCAAGTTCTCACTCACAGGTAGGAATTGAACAATGAGAACACATGGACACAGGAAGGGCAACATCACACACCGGGGACTGTTGTGGGGTAGAGGGAGGGGGGAGGGATAACATTAGGAGATATACCTAATGCTAAATTACCAGTTAAAGGGTGCAGCACACCAACATGGCACATGTATACATATGTAACAAACCTGCACGTTGTGCACATGTACCCTAAAACTTAAAGTATAATAATAATAAAATTAAAAAAAAATACCCTCCAAAGAGTTACCCTCCACAAAATGTCTACCAAATTACTCTCTCACCAACAGTGTATGTGGAATGTCTATTTCTGCACACTCTTATGAACCCTGTAGACTGAAATTTTACATCATCTTTGCCAAATTGATAGGTTTTTCATTTCTTTCATAGTGAGCTACATTGAATGTCTCTTTCTACATCCATTAGTCATTCATATTTTTACCATATTATTTGCCCCTTTTAATTTTGAGTCTATTTCTGATTGATTTGTAGGCTACTTGAATATTAAGGAAATGATATATTTTTTCTGTCATATGTGTAACAAACATGGCTCTCAGTATCTCAAATCCTCAAGTGTGAAATGACTTTGTTTATGGTTGTGCATATGTGTACGCGTGCTGTAGAGAAGTTTTGTTTCTAAACCAGAAGCATATTTTTATGTACTCTAATTTATGAATGTTTTTCTTTATGACTTTTGGTTTTACACCATATTGTCTCTCCTCCCATGCAGTAAATGAAAAAAAAGTTTTTATCTTTCCTTTGGTTACTTTGATGGCTTTTGTGTTTGATCCATTTGGAATTTGTCTTGGTGTAAGGAGAGAGGTATGATAATCCTAAGATTTCTTATTGGTGGTTTTAATAATACAGCAGTGGGAAATAAAGCTAATGCTATATGAGTTAAAGAGTTCTTTGTTTTTTCTTAGTGCATTTGTTTTAAGATTTCAAAACTAGAGGATGACACAAGATTCCACAAGTTGATTTCCCAATTCCTGACTACCTTTACATAGAAGCCAGAAGAAATCTACTCTAATTAGCTCCTCTTGCACCTAAATCTTCTCTCAGTGAGAGAGAAGAGCTACGAAGGACTTAAAGTAAACAGCTAAAGGGAAGTCCTTAACTTTCTCTGTCTTTTTTTCTCAGGAGTAAATGTATTTTGGGCATTGAACAAAGAACAACGTTGGTACATCCTTCATCTTTAGGAACTTGTAATCTTAAGCAGACAGTACTAACATAGGTTGCAATTTCTGGGCTGAAAATTTTAGAAGCAGCTGTGCATTAAATTTTATTTTATTTGCTTGAAGTAGTTCCTCAAAAAGTCTACTGTTTCAACTAGATTTGTATTTAACTTAAAGCTAGGCTTCACTTAAAAGTATCTCTTTTACCTTGTTGTCCGGGCGCAGATAGAAATGCAATTTTACTAGTTCTGCAGGTAATCAACCATCACCTACAATTTGATGGTCTCATGGACTGTGCACACCTCAGCTCCTCTACCTACAAAGCACACCTGCTGAAAGACTTCCAATCCAGCACATGTAGGCACTTCATAAACATTTGTTGAATGTGACCATTTAAAAAATAAATCTGATTCTTTTTTGAAAAAGGGAGAGAAGGAAGCATAACTTCCAGCTCTGTGTGTCAAAGGAACTTTTAAGAAATTCTATTAGCTAAATCAACAGTGGTGACTTCCTGTCAGAGCAGGAGGTAAGAGACATTTCCCAGCAGTGGCCACATATTTGGTTTGGTCAGATTGTTTCTACAGTGTCACAATGAAGTAATCCGTAAACAATGCATCACATTTCCACCTCAACCGGAACAATATTCGAGCTCTCAGGTGTTAGAAAAAGTCTCTGTCGGTGACAAGTTAATCAGTTTAAGATAGTTCAAAAGTGTCCTTCGAGTGCTTAGTTTCTTCAAGTGCTTTAAAGCACTTTAGAAACAAGTTACCGTTGGTGGAAAGTGGTTTCCTTTTTCTTCTTAATCCTTAGCCATTAACTGTGAAACTCAAGGCCTCAACAAGCCATTTGTTTTAAGATTGTGATTTCACATTTTAGTTTTTTTAAAAAAATTCTATATTCCTATGATCATCTATGTTAGGTCACTTCTTTTCATGCCTCTTCTAAAAAAACGTGAACGTGGGGCTCTCAGACAGGCTGTGCTCTTGCGAATGGTCCTGCCAAGCCAGGACCACGTGGTATGTGATCTCATTTCTTATTCATATTTTGTGATCCTCGCTCACTACCAAAGTCAAACTTCCTGGTCCAATACATTCTGGCTCGTTTCTTATCTTCTTATGAAAGAAATAGAGCATATATATATTTGCTTCCTCAAGTCTCCTGGACATTTCAACTCTTTTCAAAGAACAGCTACTGTAGTGTGAGTTTTATGCAGGAAATGCCTAGTGGATGTGCTCCGCATCTTTGGTCATCATTTCTTCCTCAATTTACTGTGGGAAGAGGCATGTTTATTTCCACATTTTCTGCTTATTTCTTACTCAACCTGCACTAAAATTAATGTGGTCTCCCCAGTCCAGTTTTCATCTTTCTATGCATTTAGGAGGGAAAATACCTAACCAATTCAAAGTATTAGCAATTAGTTATAAGCAAGTATTAATTGTGTATGCCTGCTTTATTTGGGGGAGATTTTGAGATTTGTGAGAATATTTCACATAAGATTTTTTTTTAAAAAAAACATGCCTTAAGTGAATCTATTGCATGAAATGTTTAACCAAATCATGTTTCGTTGTTCAGAACCCTCTAGTAGCTTCCCTTTGTACTTAGAACTTAATTAAAACTTTGTGCCAATGGCTCCCAAGTCCTTACACAATAGGGTTTATTTTTCTAGCAACTTTGAGGAAACACTGACATAGAATAACCTGTACATATTTCAAGGATACAAATATAATCAGTTTTGACATGTATTTCTACCCATGGAACCATCGACACAATCAAGATAATGAATTAAAAAATCAATTTCTCCCTTAAATTTTGTTACGTTGCTTTTTAATGCATGTCTCACTTCACCTCCATCCCAAGCAACCAATGATTTGCTTTTTGTCACTATATATTAGATTGCATTTTCTAGAATTTTATATAAGTACATGTACTCTTTTTTGCTTGCCTTCTTTGACTCAGTGTGGTTTTGAAATTCATCCATGTTGTTGCATGTATGGATCATTTATTCCTTTTTACTTTTTATTAACTTACCATTAATATGGATATAATGCGAATATACCACACTTTGTTTATCCGTCTACCTATCAATGGACATTTGAATTGCTTTCAGTTTTTGGCTATTACAAACAAAGCTTACTTAAAAACTCTTTTTTTTAAAAAAAGGAAACTAAGAAAAAAGTAAATTACTACTGAAAATGGAAAATAAGTTTTATTGCCACGAATAGAAGCTAACCATAGAAATAAGCACAAAATCAATAAGAGAATTGTATTACTTAAAATCATTGCAAGTACCACCAATGGCATATAAATGCTTCCGAATGCTTTGGGAAACCCTGTTCCTGCAGGACTCCAACGGGCTTCTCTCAGTCCCAGTCCCAGCCCCAGCCCCAGCCCCAGCTGAAAGCTATGGAAGCAGGTCAGAGCAGGATGTAATAAAGATGGCAGGTATATGGACCCACTAGTCAAGAAAAGAGCCAGTTACAAAGTTGGACTTGCACCCTCCCCAGTCACAAATGGATCATGGCATAGCAATGAGAAGTTATATTCTGTGGTGCATAGTTAAAAATAGTTAACCTAGCAGAGGGTAAGACAGAATGTGGTGCTGTAATGTTAACAGATGCTATTTGGTCATTTACTTGTTAAGTAAAAAAAATGATCAGTGACCCTCACCTGTGTGCTAAGCACTAGGGGTACATGGGTGAGCAATACGGATATGGTGCCTGTTGCTCATAAGCTTATTTAGTGACTTAAGAGAAGAGACTGATAATGCAACAAGCTTTAAAGTGGGATAAGCACTATAATAGGCAGTCGTCTTGTGGTCTGAAATCTCAAAGCAGAGTACTTGCTGTGCCTAGATGGGTGTTTTAGGGAAAAACTCTCTTAAACTGTGTTTTCCTTTTACTCTCTCACCATCACAACAATCATCAACACAGAAGAAGATTTCTGTGTCCAAAAGTATAGGAGTTTTTCCCACACACCAAGCAGTGGACACCAGCTCTAACACTATCTATCTGGAGATAGTGTCAGATCCCACAGTTTGGGGGCTCGGTCCCAAGAGTGCCGCCAGTACCCTCAGACCCAAGTCCAAGCCTCCAGAACTTCTGAGCAACCAGCTTCAAGTTGGGATTCCCATGACACCCTCTTTGGGCTCAATTAATTTGCTGGAGTGGCTCACAGAACTCAGGGAAACACATTTAGTGGTTTATTATAAAGGATTTTAGAAAGGATGCAGATGAAGAGATGCATAGGGTGAGGCATGGGAGGAGTGGTACCGAAATTCTGTGTCCTCCCTGGGCACACACCTTCCAGGAATCTTCATGTGTTCAGCTGTCCAGAAACTCTCAAAACCCTGTCCTTAAGGGTTTTTGTGGAGGTCTCATTACATAGCAACTGTGTAGAGATGTCACTGGACAAAAACTACATGATTTAAACCCAGCAAGGCCTGTCTGTTCAGACTTTTTTTGGCCTCTGTGTAGCATGCCTTCCTCTAGGGTATGAGGCAGGACTGTCTCTGGAATGAGAGTCTTTCGACCCACGATCACACTAGAGTCCTGCCATGGGCAAGTGAAAGAAGGACAGGGGAAGGTCAGAGAGAGAGACTCTGTCTTCTGAGGACTAAAGTGCCCCAACATTATAACGAGGACTATTGGAGTTATGAGCCAGAAACTATAGATGAAAACATATATATATATGTGTGTGTGTGTGTATATATATGTGTGTATATATATGTGTGTGTATATATATGTGTGTGTATATATATATAATAACACCACAAGTGGTCACAATATTTAAATGGTTACCCAAACGGTAATTAGTGTCAGACAGAGGAAGCGGAAGACGTGGGGAATAGGACAGAGGGGCAGGTTCTGGGAAGAGACGAAGATAATTAGAGAAGTCTAGAAGTTGGGTTGCGATCTCAGCACAGATGAGGCATGGCCAAGAGTTCCAGATCAATGTGGTAAAGAATCCATGCCAGTGTTTTCCTCTTATGCTCTTTAACACATCACTGAGTAATTTCTCCCTGCCCAGGTGGTAACCAGGTGATATAAATGCTGGTAGACTGGTGGTCTACAATGATTCTGGGAAGAAAATGTATTTGATTTATGGCTTGTAAATATTAAATGGTTTATTTTATAAAGCTAATATCAAGTTATTCTTTTAAAATGAGTCTAGTCCTTGCAAAACCAACCAGCTAGTGACTTATTGAAGCCAGTGGAGGTGGTGATGAAACAAATGAAGAAAAAGCTCAGAAGCTCAGACCTAGAAAGCTGGAGAGATCAAAGCTATGATGACAAGGAGCAGTTAACATCAGAAGAGACAGGGAAATTATAGCAAACTTTTATGCCATCTACCCAACCTTCATTCTTTCCTTCTTCCTTGTTAACAAAATGCCAGTTGTATGCAGGGATCCACCTTCCTCCTCAAACCCAGGGACTTCAGAGGAGAATGATTGCATCCCTGGCTTGGAGATGGGTCTGATTGATCTAAGTCAAAAACAGCAACCTCCTTCTACTTGCCAATGACTGGTCTAGCATGAGCATGTGTCACACTTCTGGCCACAGAGATATCAGGGGAAGTCTGCTGGGGGAGCTCCTGGCAAAGGTTTTCCTTATCTTAAAAGGGGTGCCAGCAAAGACTTGGTTTCTTTTTTCTCTGGAGGCTGTTGTTGTCATTGACTATGACTCCTAAACTGCTGCAACCACCTTGTGACTATGGGTAGGGAAGACAGCCAGGAAACAATTGAGGGATGGCAGGACACAGAGATGAAGGGATCTGGATCTGTAATAACCTAATTGTTTATAGGCTTATGAAAGTGGAGAGGGCATCTGCTAATTGTAAAATTATTATTATATTCAGAGTTCAGTCTTCTAGACCTAAATACCCCCAAATCCCAAATAAATAAGATTTGTTAACACTGACAAATATAAAGTTTTACTTCTAAGGTTACAAAATTAATTGTAGCGGGATTCAGTAGAAATATGATTTCCTCACTGTTAAAAAAAAAAGACCAAAGAACTGACAGAATACCCAAAAATATATTATTAAGGTTATTTGTAAAGGTATAGTGCCCAGCTTAGTGGAATCCCATGGTACTCAGTATTGCTTCCATGTCTGGGATGTGGCATGGTAACCCTCTTTCAAAGGAATATTGATGATTAGAGGTTATCCTGGGAAGAAGAACCAGGATGGCTAAGATTTACAGGCCCTCATGTGCAGGCCCTCACTAGAGGTAAGCAGGCTGTTTAACTTGGAGGAGAGAAGAGTTAGGGAGGGCACGTTTGCTGTCTTTAAATCCCTAACGAGGAGCCAACTTCATCTGGGTGGGTCCAGAGGGCCAAACCAGAACCAAAGGGGGAAATGTCAGAGACACTGAGATCAGCCCAATGTAAGAAAAAACTTTTACCTTATAATAATTATATCTGTACAACAATAGAAATGACTGGATCTTGAAATAGTGAGTTGTCATTAGAAGTGTTCCAACAGAGGATGAATAATCTGTGTGGACATAAAACTCACTCAACACTTATTGCACATCTACTAAATGGCAGATGATTAGTGGGGAGTAGAAAGATTAATGTGATGTAATCCCTGACCACAGGGTGTTGGAAGTCTACAGTGGGTAGATGACAGGTAAAACTATTTATTCTGTATGGTAAGTGATATGTAGAGTTTGTGCAAACTTTTATGGAGACATTAATTCTGCTTTGGATAATCAGAAGGTACTGTAAGGAAGTTATATTTACTGAGACTTAAATAAGGATCTGGAATTTATATTGCTGGGAAATAAACTATCAATGCAGGGGAAATTCAGTGAATTGCAAAATCTAAGAAAGAAAAAAGAAGAGAAAGAAAGAAAAGAAAAGAAAAGAAAAACAGAAAGGAAGGGAGACAGAAAGGAAGACAGAAAGAAAGAAAGAAGAAAGAAAGCAAGAAAGCACAAAAGCAAGCAAGCAAGAAAGAAGAAAGAAGTGGTTGCCTTATCTGGATGGCTGGTGGCTATGACTCAAGGCTCACTAGATGAAGTGGAGAGAGTAAATAAAGCCAGAGATCTTTAAAAGTCCCAGGCAGAGGCATGGAACTGGATCCAGAAGGAAAACGGCAAAGAGCATACAAGGGCGTTCCTTCCCCTGGTTTGCTTTTTTTGTGGAGAGTCAGCCACCTTTGATGCAGTTGATCACACACTTCCAGTGGCCTGTGAAATCCCTCAGGAGCAGGGGGAGCTTATGATCTAGTTTGATGGTAGGAGTTTACTGTGAAGCTTGAATCCCCCCAGATTTGCTTAGAAATATAACTGGGAGGCTGGGCGTGGTGGCTCATGCCTGTAATCCCAGCACTTTGGGAGGCCAAGGTGGATGGATCACCTGAGGTCGGTAGTTCAAGGCCAGCCTGACCAACATGGAGAAACCCCATCTCTACTAAAAATACAAAATTAGCCTGGCGTGTTGGTGCATGCTTGTAATCTCAGCTACTCGGGAGGCTGAGGCAGAAGAATCGCTTGAACCCGGAAGGCAGAGGTTGCGGTGAGCCGAGACTGCACCACTGCACTCCAGCCTGGGCAACAAGAGCGAAACTCCGTCTCCAAAAAAAAGAAAAAAGAAAGAAAAGAAATATAGCTGGGAAAGATGGATGAGTTTCGGAAAAGAGGTCAGTTTTGTTTTGTTTTTCCCAAAGGGTGTGGTGGACTGAAGTAGCCAGAGGGACAAGAAGCAGGAGGGTGAATAATCATCCCTAATGCTCTGCAACATATGAGAAGAGGGGAAGCAAACCACTCACACTGACAACTCCTTTCTTTAGCTCCAATCCAAACTCAACAAAAAATGACTTATTTGATGAAGATACATGGCGCTTGATGGTAAGGAGTGTCAGTATGATAAACTGGTAAAGCAGTCCAAGACTTCAGGCCTAAGCTTTTGCTTCTGGGCTATGTGGCCTTGGATGAGTTACCTCACCTCTCTGAGCTTCAACAGTCTGCAAAATTTGCAAAATGAGATACAAGTATTGATCACTCAGAGAAGTTGTGGGGATGACACAGGATAATGTTGTATAGCTCTATTAGTGTGCTAGCACAGTTCTAGCCATGTAGCAGGGAGTCATGTATTATAACCATTGTTATTATTTTATTCTTAAGAATAATACAAGTTAAAAAAGGAATTAATAGTTAGGGCTTACTGGACTTTGGGGGACAATTGATTCAACAAATTTGAGCACCTACCCCATTCAAGGCACTCATTTTGTGCTGGGAAAACAGCACAGAAAGTCATTTCTTCCTTCAGAGAATTACATTCTAGATGAAAAATACAGAAAAGAAAATAAACAAACATAGATAAAGAGTAGAGCTATAAAGAAATTTAAAAAAGAACACAGGGGTCACACTATGCTTGTGCTGTGAATAAGAACATTGGCTGAACCTGCAATATTTGGGGAAGGATGTCAATTCCTGAAGGCTGACATGAGGTCTACATTAAATGTCAGACTGACTCAGTGACTTTATATCCCATATAGTCACACTTTTATGTCTTAATGAAGTCAGGTTTCAGACAAATTGGTTCATTCATTTCCGAGGACCCCCATACTTCTTTCTGTCTTGGATAAGTTGAATTACTCATTCACTAAGTATTTTGGCAGAACTTTCAACTGATGTGTATTTTTAGCACTGGGTTCATGTGTAAAAAAAAAAAAATACATTTGGAGGGGCCAAATGAATAATGGGAGAGGAAAATAAAATAGCAAACTATGTTTTTCAAATGTCAGCTTGGTAGTAATGGAGTAGAAAGTATTGGGTGATTCATAGCATATGTGAGGCTAAAAACAAATATAAGCAAAATACCAAATTGTTCAAAGTCTCACAGGGAGGGTGCCAATCATGAAAGAGCTCGAACTGACAAAAAGAGTGAGAAGGGCCACCATAGGGGGTGTGGGGAGACAGAGACAGACATTGACATAAAATAGTAAGCTTCAAGAAGAATGTTCTATTTGAATGTGATGACCAAAAGTGTATTTTTGGGAGAGTTTAGAAGAATGTCTCTCCAGAGCCCAGACGTAGCCTCTGAGTAAACAGGGAAATCGTGGCCTATATCTTTGAATTTATAGTTTGACCCTGAAAATGTGCACTTTGGTCAGCAAAATGTTAAGAGGAATTTTCAACAACAGAAGTAGCTGATAATCATGATTGTAAAAACACTTAGCGGTTCCATATAAATGTCTTCAAAGAAGAGAGTGAGCTTTCAATAACAACTCCATGTTGTGAAGTCAAGGCTGTTAATGGCATATACTTTACACACAAATGACTTTAATACAATTTATGCCATCACCTTGAAACCCATTCTAGGAAATATCTCCAAGATTTAGTTTAGATTCTTCTCTGTTATCCAGAGCTGAGCCGCTGATTCAAGCGAGCTTATCATTTATTTTTTTTCTATAGTCTCTTAAGCCTCAAATCTACCATTTATTTTTAGTTTGTGATGTTTCCTTTCTCTGAATGTCATTTTGCCAATCTCCCTCCTGGCTTCCCTCCACTCTTTGACGTTTAGCTCAAATATCTCTCCTTCAGTGAACTTCTTAAGCAGAGACACTCATAACTTGATCTGGTTTCCTGCAGCATTTTATACACATCTTTATAATTCCTCTGTTAATCATTGTCATGCCTATTGTTTATTTTTTGTCCTTTAGGTGCCAGGCACTGTATTAAGCATATTACCTAAATTCTTTACTTTAATACTTGCTATTGCTTTATGAGATAGATATCATTATTATTCTCATTCATGATTGAGGTTAAGTAACTTGCTTCATTTCATCCACCTAGTAAGAGCTAGCATCTGACTTCTTACTGGAGAACACATACTCTCAAGTACATGCTATGTGGCCTCTCATACCACCACACTGTTTGCTTTTTCTGGTGTTAGAAGTTTATTTGTGTTCATGTCTATCTCCCTCTTTACATAAAATACATGTACAGGTCTTGCCTAGGTTGGAGGGATAGATGAAATACAGGGCATGTCAGGAGTCTATTTACTGGTTCTGTCCATGATGCAGGAGACAAAGTTGTTAGTGTAGTCAAGGTTGATTACTGGGAGGTCACTCGAAGGAAAATGCCGTAGACTGGTGGTCCCCAAAGTTTTTGGCACAACGGACCAGTTTTGTGGAAGACAATTTTTCCATGAACCAAGGAGAAGGGGTTTGTTTTGTGATTATTCCAGCACATTACATTTATTGTGCATTTTATTTCTATTATTACTACATTGTAATATATAATGAAATGATTATACAACTCACCATAATGTAGAATCAGTGGGAGACTTGGACTTGTTTTCCTCCAACTAGTCGGTCCCATCTGGGGATGATGGGAGGAGTGACAGATCGTCAGGCATTAGGTTCTGATAAGGAGTATGCAACCAAGATTCCTCGCATGGGCAGTTCACGATAGGAACTCCTCCTCCTGTGAGAATCTAATGCCGCCTTTCATCTGACAGGAGGCAGAGCGCAGGTGGTAATCTGAGTAATGGGGAGCGGCTGTAAATACAGATGAAGCTTTGCTTGCTCACCTGCTGCTCACCTCCTGCTGTGCAGCATGGTTCCTAACAGGCATGGACCAGTACCAGTCTGTGGCCCAGGGACTGGGGACCCCTGCCATAGACAAAATTGGTAACAAGAGTCAAAAATCAGAAATGAAGAAAACAATTCAGGACAATGGAAGTTACATAGGAATCAAAGGTTAAGAAAGATCTTGTTCAGATGAAATTTTAATTGGACACAATATTTACACACACAAAAGAAAGGGCATTCTTTTTCACTTGGTATATACTATGCATGGCCAAGTGTTATAAACTTCTTGGATGTACTGATCATATAAACCTCAAAATAAGTTTCTAGACTCTCCTGGCATATCAGTTCCTTCTCATTTGGGACATATGCATATTTCTATTGCAATTCTTACTGCTTAGTATTGTTTAAGAGACAATCATGCCTTGTGGGGCTCAGATCTTTTCAAGAACATTGGGTATATCTTATCCATCTTTATGGTCCAATGTCTAACAACTAGTGAGCTATAAAATGTGGGCCAGTATGTAAATAAAATTGAAACAAACAAGAATGTTTTCTATAGCATTTGTAAAATGATTGGCTATATATATTTTAAAAACCCTCAAAATTCATGTTTTCTATAAATAAAACACACAGTACTTTTTTTTTTGTAAGTTTAAGTTCTGGGATACATGTGCAGAATGTGCAGGTTTGTTACATAGCTATATATGTGCAATGGTGGTTTGCTGCACCTGTCAACCAGTCATCTAGGTTTTAAGCCCTGCATGCATTAGTTATTTGTCCTAATGTTCTCCATCTTCCTGCCCCCCACCCTCTGACAGGCCCCGGTGAACACACAATACTTTTCTAGGGAGTTAAAGATTCATTCAACAACTGGGACATTTAGACAATTGAAGAGAATTTCAGAGATAATGGATCATAACTATGTTTTTCCTCTCCCTTCTTTCTTCTGGAAAGGTAGAAATATGTATCCTTTTACAGACTCCCTTGATAACTTACCACCAAGGCCATGACATTTAGAAGGTAATATTTATTGTAGAATTGTATGAAATGGACATAGTTTTCATCCCTTAAATATATTTTCTGACTACTAAAAACAGTACCTAGTGGTTGAGAAAACAGTTGACCATTTATTTATGTATTTCTTCATTCATGCAATGAAAACATAGTTAAAGCCTTTTGTATGCAAGTCTTTAAGCTAGCTACCAGGAATATAATTATGAGCCAAAATAGACATGGTCTTTGCTCTCTTGCTGTTTATTATCAAATGAGGGTCATCAAGTAATCAACTAAAATTATACCTTGCAAAGTGTTTCAAAGAGAGCTATATGGTGCTATGAGAACAAATAATAGGGGAAAGAGAAGCACAATATAAGCCAAACATGGAGATGTTGGGGTAGGTAGATCTTGCTGGGTATAACATCATGTTAAGGATTCTGGTATTTACCCCAAGAGCCACAGTACGCTGTAGGCACTGAGTTAATGAAATTAGATGGTGCTTTCAAAAGACTACTTTGTTTATAGTGTAGAGAATAGGATGCAGGGAACAAGAGGAAAGTAAGACACTAATCAGATGGTTTAGATGTTCGTCTAAGTGAGAGTAGATAGTAACGTGGACCAGGTTTAAGGTCTTGGGAAACTGAAAATGAACTAGTTTCACTATTTATTTATTTATTTATTTATTTATTTATGTATTATTTTTGAGATGGAGTCTTGCTCTGTTGCCTAGGCTGGAGTGCAGTGGCACGATCTTGGGTCACTACAACCTCCACCTCCTGGGTTCAAGTGATTCTCTTGCCTCAACCTCCCAAGTAGCTGGGATTATAGGCGTCTGCCACCACACCTGGCTAATTTTTGTATTTTTAGTAGAGGCAGGGTTTCGCCATGTTGGTCAGGCTGGTCTCGAACTCCTGACCTCAAGTGATCTCCCCATCTCAGTCTCCCAAAGTGCTGGAATTACAGGTGTGGGCCACTGTTCCTGGCCTCACTCTTCTGATTTCAAGTAGAAGTCCATGGGTTGAGCAAAACCTACTGGGACTACTCATTAGCAGGCTGAGGGAAACTGTAGCTGTGCCACTTGGAAGAAAAAGTCACCTGTGGGCTTTCAGTTTAGTTATTTATACTTATGCATTTGACCTAATGAAGATGCTTCAGCTTGAGGAAACAAACGGATATGGGAGATAATTGGGGACCAAATGGCATAATCATGAAGGTACACGGTATAGAACTTGATTTTTTTCTACTTTCAGCTTAGTTTATTCCCAATTCCTCATTAAAAAGCATAAGCTTAAAAGAGGTTTTTGCAACATTTAATAGGTTAAATTTGTCTGCTAAAATTTGTTTTGACTTGAACTTTGCACAAGACACAAGATTAAAACATGACTTAACTAGAGGCAGGGCCTTATTTGATCTTTGCATTCCGTGGGACTAGTCCCAGTGCTTTATTTAAAAGAAAGAAAAATGATTGCCTAAGAAGAAAAAAAGAAAAACTCATTTACTGAAGAGAGACATCAGATTAGCAGAAATAAAACATAAAAGGATCTAATAATACTACCTGGGAATGGAAAAACATAAGGTAGATTTTGAGTCTTTTCTTCTTCAATTTCCAATTTGACGGTCTGATTTGTAATTTACATTTGTTTGTTGTTGTCTTTATGCCAAGATCTGTTTCTTTCCATCTGCCTGTGCAAATGTAATAAATTAAATAGTTATTGGTGCTGTGGTTATCTATGGTATTTCCAGAGGTCTTTGGTGCAACTATGAAAATAAACACTGGACTGTTTCTAAGAATTCTTGCATACTGAGAATTGAATGGTGGGTCCCAGAGAAACTTGATACACCTGGACTGGTTTTTCTTCCCTTCTCAGTCTTGATTTCACAGTCAGCACTGCTCTGGGGAAGCACTGGGAGTGTGGGCTATCAGCAGATACTTTCTGAATCTAGAGAGCTGAGTGCACGGGGAAATGAGGGCTCATAAAGTTGCCTATAAAGAGGAGAGATGACACTGATTAGTGTGTACTGGGCCAGGATCAATATTATGAGCCTAGTGGCTTTGGGGAGTTATTCACAGGGCTGTGGATGTTTTCTTCTGCTTTATAGCTACTGGAAAGCCAAAAGAACTGGCTTAAGGTCACAGAAAAAGTGAATCAAGGTCCAGGCTAGTCCTCAACCCATGAGTGCCAAACCACTCTCCTCTTTATTGGTAGAGCTCTGAATTATCTTCCTCCTGCAGATGTGATCTTCTTCTGTATTCATTCTCACAGTTGGAGGCACTATTATTCAACCTGTTGGCCCAGTCAGAACTCTTGGGCTCAATCTCAAAAGCTTTCAGACTCTGGCAGGTGTCACAGATACATGAAATGGCCAAGAATAAGGCAAATGGGTGTGGAGGGCCTGTGAACAACTGAAGGCTTTCAAATGTAAATGAAAAAAATATACTACGCTTATCCAAGTTGCTACCTTGGTCTTAGAGTCATCCTCAATTCTCTTTTTTTCAAGCACACATCTTACAAATTCCTTTACCCAACTGAGCCTACCTTTGACATAACTATTGAATCTTGCTCTTTGTCTCCATTCCTATTGCCACTGCTTTAATTCAGGCTCTTGTCATCTCTCCTTCTACCTGGCCTAACTTCAGTTTAGCCATTACACTTTTCCTGCATCTATCCATTGCATTGCCAACAAAGTTATCTAAAGCCTTAGTGTGACTATGTTATTCCCTCATTTATGAGCTTGGGTAGTTCTGAACTGCCCATGGGCTGAGGGCAGGGGGGCCTCAGCATAGCTAAACCAACCTGACTTTCCAGCCTCATCTGCTACCACCCCTCTCCTCTTGTCTTGTGCTCTAGAACATCAGGCTACTTGCTGGTCTCTCAATGTGCCCAAAAAGGCATTGCTCACTTAGTATGGGGGATTAGCTCCTGGAAATGGAAATGCTACCTGAACTAACCACATGTGGGGTCATGTCAGCATAATCTCCCCAAAGAGCTATTTCTAGCATCAGGCATTAGCAATGGCTCTTTGAATTTTGTCAAATCCTCTGAAATCACAACATCCCTCTGGCCATAGTTTTTTCCAGGCCACAGGTCACACAATTGTTAGTCAGTCACCCCAAGCTCCAGTCATGCTTATGACAGGCTTTATAACATTTAAGGAGTGCTCTTTATTGTTTGTGTCCTTAACCATTTTCTTGAAGTGACTCTGTGGTAAACCTTGCTTTTTAAGATCTAACGTGGTTCTCTTCCTCTTTCCTTAAACAGCTCCAGCACTAATACTGGAAGTTTTTCCCCAAACATTATAAGTGAAACCTGTTCCCTAAAACACAACATAAATAGCAGAAGGAAAAGTCACAGAAGATAAAAACCAACAAATTGTATTAGAAGAGTGTGGTAGGGTCCTCATTGGTTGAGAATTTGCGTGGCCACTCAGTAGCCATGAGCATAGAGCACAGTTGATAAAATATATAATATCTACTTATTGTATTTATCCAAACATCCATTCACATATGCGTGTGAATACATTCACATATGTAAAAGAAGATACTCTACAGAGAGTGTGGCAAAGGCCTGCGTAGATGAGGATGCATGTATGTTTGTGCTTGCTGTTCCCCCAGCCTCGGGTATACTCCTCCTTTTTTTTACTTGGTGAATTGCTACCCATGCCTTCAGCTCTGTTTACATGTTACCTGAACACTTTCTCTTCATAGTGTGCTCCACAGACTTGCGGCACCAGCATCTCCGTGGAGCCTGTTATAAATGCGGAATCTCAAGCCCCACCCCACATCTATGGAATTAGCATCTGCATTTTACCAAAATCTCAAGGTGTTTTGAATGCACATGAATGCTTGAGGAGCACTGACCTAGTCTATAAAGCCTTCCCTCACCCCTCCAACAAAACAAAAGGCTTTGCTTATACACTTGGTGTTATTTTTGTCTTTATCACGTTGTATCATGTGAAACTTTAACAAGAGTAGGCCCTTGACAATGTTTGCTGAAATGCATTAGGACATATCAATCCAGGCATCTGCTATTTATTATGCTGTTTGCAATAATACACCCTAGATTAGTTGACCCAACCTCCTCCTCTCTTTCAGAGGTTTCGAAAGTTTAAAACCTGATTTTCTAGGCTTCTTAACAGCCAGATATGGCCACGTGATTGTTCTGCCAATGAGCTGTAAGCAGAAATGTGCTAGTACTTTATCTCCTCTTTCTTCTTTTGCCTGAAATATGCGACGTTAGAGGTACTTCTCTGATGCCATCAGAAGCCAAAAGCACAAGACAAGGATAGAAGACCAATAAGAGAAAAATCTGGATTCTTGAAGGCATCTTTCTGACCCCAAACTGCTTCTCTACAGGCTTCTTATGTGAGACAAATACTTCCTTATGTGTTTACGCTACTGTCAGTTTGTTGTTAATGGAGCTGAATGCATTTCTGACCAATACATTGGCAAATCCCATCTGAATTTTCTCTCTTTATTAGTCCTTGCTGGGGGCCCCTTCAGGTGAAATACAATAAGGTATTAGAACAATGGCTTTTTAATTGTTCTTTTTATTCCTATTCTATCTCACTAATTGACTTAGAATAGCATTTACTCCTAATATTCCCCGCAATGGGAAATAGGGCCATGGGACATATAAAATTTGAATAACTTACTGCTTCAAAAAACCTAGTTGTAGGTTTTGGTGAAGTCATAAATATTGGACTATCAAAGAAATTAGTCAAGGCTTCTGGTCAAAATCAGAACAGAAACCTCTCCTTTCGTCATTTTGACATCTTGGCTGCTCCCCAAATGGGAGCGGACAGCCACATGAAGTTTTTTTTAAATATGGCACTTTGGATTGCTTTACAGGAGCTCTGTGAAGACGTCTGTGAGTTATGTGTAAATCCAGCCACTGTCTGACTCCCATAGCTTGGGGCTGCTTTGGGTCATTAAAGCCTCTTAATATTTCCCAAACCTCAGTTATGCACAAGCTACATTTCACTGGGAAACACTATGCGGGCCAAATGGGAAAACTAGGTGTTGATGGCCATAGTAAACAGAGTGGAATTTTGTTTTATTAGCCTTTGTGACATCTTGCTCCTCAAACTCCTCTGTAAACTCTATGTGGTATTTTGCCCTCACTGCATTGCTATATCTCCATCAAAATCTGGCAGCTGTTTCATGGCTCATCATGAAAATACCATCAAAAATACCCTCAGAACCCAAATGATGCAAGCTGAGCTGTCCTGGAAACTTTATACATCTATTTTCTTGGTGCCATCTGACTTCTGACCCACAACCTGGTGTCTCCTGGTATATCAGGTTGTCCTTTGTTATTTTGTATTTGGTCCTCATCCTTACCTAGCCACATTCTCAGACTGTTCCAGGTGGGTGCTATATTTAACAAATCCAGAGAAAAGACCAGGCATAACAGGCGCTCAAAGTCACAGTAAACACACCTGCAGACAATCCCCCGAAGCACATTCTTCTGAACACCCTCAACAAAATAAAGCTTCGTCCTCTGAGGTTGAATGTGAGTTTGAAAAACTGACAAAAGTCACTTAGAGATGGATCAAAATCTCAAGCCATGTGACTTGGCTTTTTATAAAAGGCCATCCAATGAAGAAAACACGTGAACAAACAAGTTCCACTCTGGTCCTAGTCTCTGAAGACAATTTCAAAAGGGAAGGAATGAAGCCTGTTGAAGCAGGCTCTTACAGAACCACTCGGAAGGCCACACTGAGTTAGGAAGTTATATTACGTCTCTAAATAATCAGCCTCCATTCCTAGTCCATTAGTTCTCAAATGTTATCCCGCATCAGATTCACCTGTGGGACCTGTTGACGCAGATGGCTGAGCTGATCCTCAGAGTTTCTGATGCAGTGGGTCTCGGGCAGGGCCGGATAATTTGCATTTCTATCAATTTCCCGGGTGATGCTGACTGACGTTGTTGGTTCTGGACTACACCTGGAATTGTGCTTTAGTTAAACCTTATATTTTCATCCCATCAAGTCAGCTAACTGCTTGTCAGTTCTGAGATTTAAAAAAGCAGTATGACACAGTCACATAGTACCCTGGACCCTGATTCTCAATGATCTTGATGTTTCATATTTTATGGCTACACGGTTTATAATGTGCACTGGACGGTGGATCACCAGGCACATCGAGTTACAGATGAGGCTGGAAGGAAAGTGTGTTACTGTCAGAGACGGTAGAGGAGATGGGGTAGGCAGGGCAGGATGTAGAGGTGTAATTGCCACAAACAATTGTCACAGTTACTGCATATGATGGACAATCACCCATTCTGAACCTGGTCAGTGAGCCCATGAATGGCTTTCATTTGGTTTCAGCACTTAACATATCAGTCTAACTTTTGGAAGGAGCCACTGTTCCTCTAGCCACAAGTTTGTCATGTTTTTCAGGCTTGTGTGGCCAGGTGTTCTAGCTAGATATTTTCCCCTGCTTTCATTTTGGCTCCTCCACACTTGGATACAAAACAGGTGAGCTCCTAGCCTGAGGCACAGATTGGTATAAGTTCAAGATTTATACTCATGACTCCTGGTTGATTTTACAATTTCTTCTGTATTCTACTATAACTGGAAAAGAAATCTCTGAGTAACTCCAGAGCATCAGCTAGTTGCATTATGAATTCCTGTAGTTTTTGGCTACATATTAGGATTATTATATATTCCTTTTGTAAACCCTTAATTATTCAGAATTTTAATATTCTGTATTTGCTTTAAAAAATCACAGCAGTGCTCAGAGGAAAATCAGTGACCTTAAGGAGGGCAGCTGCCCCCTCCCACAGAGTGCTGCCACCTGGTCTCTACTCCAGACCTACTAAGTGCTCCTTGCCATGCGGAGGTCTAGCTGGCCACCCAACTCACATTCATCAGGTGCTGTGCCAGGCACTCTTCTGGAGATGCAAGGGGCTCAAACCTATCCTCTGCTCTCAGAGAGTTATGCAGTGTCTACAAGGCCAGAAGTACATCAAGTGGAAAGTTTCTAATCATTTTCCTCTTCTCTTGTTCCTTCTCAAATTCCTTCCCAATGAAGCCCATGCTTTGAATTACCAGAACACTGGTAACTCCTCACGTACACAAAACTACCTGCCTGCATTAAGAGGACATCTATGACCAGAAAACAATGTATGTTTGACAGAGATTTATAAACACAGAATGGGAAAAAAAAGACCCTGATCTGAGAGGTTCTTTCCTTTTATCCTTGTAGGTCAGGGAATTTCAGAAGCAGGACTCCTTCAGAGGAAGGAGCTGGGGACTCAGCGGGTGCGCTCGGTGCTCTGAAGAGAGCTAAACAACTCTACAGTTTCTAAATATTTGCATTCCATAATTGTCTTTGGGTTGAGTCACGCGGGGGGCACGTTCCCCCTCTTCCCAGGGATGAGCCGCTGCATGGTTAACAGGTTTCATTTCCTGCACTCGGTGGCTAATGGGCACTCTTTCAGTCTGGTCACATCTCTCCTTCAAAATGGCACTTGACTGTGCCCGCCTGTCTGCCTGCGGCAAGACCCAAGGCGCTGCCGAAGAGACTGCCTGAATTCATAGGGCTTGCGATCCCGCATTGCCAGGCGTTGTTCTGAGTCTCTCCTGTTTTTCTTAATTCTCCTTTCCTTCCTCGGCCAAAATAAACCTAAACCAAATCCTTGGGACTGGGGAGTTTCCTTACTGTCTGCCGATAGCCAGGGATTGGAGTATTAGAGGATGAGAAAAAAATATTGAGTGTGGCGTTTTAATGGGGTTGTAACTCAGTTTCCTGACACAACTTGGGAACTATAAAGGCATTTGGAAATGAGAGTACTTGAGATTAAGCATCATGATCTGCCTTGATTTTTTTATTCCTTTTACAAGCATAGAAAACAAAGCCAGCCATTTTTCACTTATGACATGAGAGGGTGGGAGGGTGCATCTTCAAAAAGTTTCCTCTCATTCTGGTTTTGACATTGATTGGTGGGCTTGGCTTCAGAAAATTCCAGACGGACGATGACGGATGAATTTCCTGGGGTTAAGGAAGTGATTTTTTTAAAGGAGATATTTTGGCGATCACAGTCTTATTCACATTGAGGGCTAACTCTGTGACCTCAGATGAAAATATTTCACTTCACAGAGGTTCTGGGAGGTCCACATTTCTGATGGGGTCCTTTTCTGATGAGGGCTTGATTGACATATTCACACATATTGGTGCTTCTCAGCAAGTTGTGATTGCTATCTGTGGAGTATCTATCTCAGTGCACACTTGAGTGTACAAGATGATCTCATTTCTTTACTATGCTTTATTTTGATTAAAGTCAGACTCTCCATGTCCATCCTACCAGCCAGCATGGCAGGAAGGCTAAGCTCAGTCATTGTTGGGGCTCTCTCCCCCTTGGGTAACACAGAAGCCTAAAATCATGCCCAATCACCAATTCATCATGGTTACTGCTAATATCCTCATTATCCAGGCCTCCGGTTCTCTCAAGTTCCTGTAGTCTCCCCACTTTTGTGCTCCACTCATGGCATGGGAACAAGGCTGGAAAACCTTTGCCCAGGGTTCTGCTTCCTCAGTTGTACAAGGCAGGCTTCCCATTCCAACTCCTTTGGGGTTGCACTGAATTTGGCTCTTCCATGGCCAGATGACTTTCCCCTTTTCCAGGCTCAAAGACATGTCTCCTTTCTCTTGCCTCATTTTCAAAGGCATTTCTCTGTCTGCTCCATCTTCTTGTCTCAGGATACCTAAGATCATATCCTCAGAGAGTTTTAACTTTTTCGAGTCAGGAGGAGCCCTTGTCTTCAGCTGCTGACTTTTCTGCCCTGTAAGTTTCTTTCAGGGAAGTCAAAACTAAGGCCCCATCATCTTGCTTGGTGTAAAAAGGGGGGATAATTTGGAAAATGAGCAAAAGGCAAAACTGAAGTAAATTAAAGTAAGTTCAAGGTAATGCTGGAAAGAGGTGGAATTTCACCCAGAGAAGTAAACATTGTATAGAACCCTGGTTATAACCACATGATGGTGTTACAAATGGAATAGTTCATCCCGAGAGTAGGGGTGGATGAAAAGACAGAGAATCATCACATTGGGCAGTGTGGTGTTGTGAGCATCAAATGCCCAGCAGGAAGCAAACTTCCTCCAAGCCCCTCATGCGCACAATGAGAACCAGGAATAAGTTGAGTGGGTAGAGAGGGTGGCTGGCTGGCTTAATCATGACAAGGTGCTGCTATTTTTGTTTGAGAGGAAGGAGATGTTATAAACGGCATTTTGGGTAATTGCTAAATGGAAAAATCAGGAAGAATCTAGTAAAATTGAGCAATGAAGTTGTCCTCATCAGTTCACAAATAATAGCTCATATTTTATAAAATGTATACTCCCTGCCAGCCACCATTCTAAGTATAGATAGCACCATCCCTAGTTTATAAATGAGGAATCCAAGACTCTAGACATATCACAAGCCTAGAAAGGGAGGGAGGCTAAAATGGGGCTTTAGCAAGCCCAGTACTCGCTGACCCCAATTGGGTCAAGTGCCCTTCCCTGAACTTCCTCTGGGATTACATGGATTAGAGGCTCTGGTTGTTAGACCCAAGTCCCTCTTACACTCATCCCTGCATGGTTCACAGGAGTCCATATTACTTGAGACACAGGGACAAGGAATTGTAGATTTCTAGAAGAAAATCAGGGTGCTTTTGGCCAGACGCGGTGGCTCATGCCTGTAATCCCAGCACTTTCGGAGGCTGAGGTTGGTGGATTGCCTGAGGTCAGGAGTTCGAGACCAGTTTGGTCAACATGGTGAAACTCTGTCTGTACTACAAACACAACAAAATTAGCCATGAGTGGTGGCGTGTGCCTGTAATCCCAGACACTCGGGAGGCTGAGGCAGGGGAATTGCTTGAACCAAGCAGGTGGAGGTTGCAGGTTGCAGAAAGCCGAGATCGTGCCACTGCACTCCAGCCTGGGCGACAGAGCAAGACTCTGTCTCAAAAAAAGAAAAAAAGAAAATAAGGGTGCTCTTATCAGAAGAAAGGCATTGAAACAACAGGGATTCCTCAGCAGACAGAGAAAAGGAGCTGTTCTGGAGCTAACCTCTGCACCCCTGACCCCAAAGATGCTCTTTAAGCATCTCCCTGGAACCCCTATGAAACAAGGAGCACATTTGAAAGCACTTGTCTTGCATCAGTAAGGAGGAACCAGTAGTAAGCATAAAAATTTCTTGAGCAACAAAACAGATGTTACCAAGTCCAAGCAGTGAACCTTATACACTTAACTAATAAGGGAGTTCCTTAGATCTCACCCAGAAACTATTTTTGGTTTTGTTTCAAACAATTTTAATAAGCTTGGCTATCTGATTACCCCATCCCAAGCCAACCAAAGTAAAAAAGGGCATTCTCTGGCCGCTGGGATATAATGTCACTGTTTGTTGTTCTACTCTCTTACTTCTAGTTAGCAGGGACAGAAAGATTGGAACATAAATCTTGGCAGTGTAGCTCTGGGATCTTGAAGTGTCCTTCAGCAAGTCAAGCACAAATGATTTCCCAGTAACAGAGCCAGCGTTCCCAGGATAGTTTTCCCTCCACTTTAAACCATAATGGTTTGCAAGAGCTATAAGGATGCTCAGTTAGAGCTGCGCAGTTTGGATATTTTATTTGGCATCACTAAACTGGATCGGGGAGTGCCTGCCAACTTGTGTGTTGTAGATGAGTCGGGTAGACAGTACAGACTGTAACTCCCTCTGTCTTGTTGGCTCTCAGTCTCACTCATTTCTGTACTTCAGCAAAAGTCATGGTATTGCCCGATGTGAATTTCCCCCCTCCTTGGCTAACGCAAACAAGTGTGGGCTGCCTCTCTCTGGCCATTTCCTACCCACAGAGGCACTCTCCTTCCTCCAATATTAAGCTGAGTGCCAAAGTGTATACACATGGACAAAAGTATTCTTGAGAGAGTAGTGACTTTTCAATAGGAGAAAGGGCCAAAAATATTCTCACATTTCCTTGGGGTGACTGGTTCCCCACAGATCTGCTGACACTTGGCAGCAGTGACTGTCAAGTTTGAAAGCTGGAGTTTGGGCCGGACGGATTGGATGCTAATCCCAATTTAGTTGTTTACAACCCTGAGCCAATTTATTTTTCCTTGACTATAGAATGGGGATATTATTAGTGCCTATAGCCCAGGGTGGCTGCAAGGCTCAAGTGAGATGATGTGGGGAAAGTGCTTAGCAGTGGGTTGGGTGTCCAGACAGTTACGTACTTGGCAAATGTTAGTCCCTACAGTTATTATAATTGTTATGATTGTTAGCAACACATTGTAGCTACATACTTAATTCCAGAGTGTTAAGAATATTCTCTCTTTGAACAATGTCAAAGTGTTCTGCCAGTAGTTTTGTTTTCTTCTCTGATGTGTAAATCCAAACAATTCAAAGACCATCTTTGGAGTTTGACAACTCTGGACTTAAACCTTGATTTTATTGCTTATTGACAGTGTAGCTTAGGAGGAGCTGCTTTCAGAGTCTCAGTTTCCTCCAAGTAAAATCTCAATTAATTCATCTTTAATGTGGATAACAAAGTACCCATGTCAGAGGCTAGTTTTGATGAGTAGGTACAGAGTAAACACTTGGGAAATGTTACTGATGACTATTCTTATACATATCTGGACTCTCATTAGATAATTTTCTTTGGTTGAATCTTGAGGAAAACAACACACTAGCAGGAATCCCTTATAGTCTTCTAGTTTAATGAGAGACCTGCTATGTTCCAACATTGTGTGATTGCAAGTTGTCATTGCTAATTTAGAATTTTGAAAACTGTTAATGTTAACAATTTTGATTTGGGAAACAAGATGAGCTTTTAAGAATAAGTGTATAATTTTTGTCATTGAATCTTAATCTACTGAAGCAATACAATGTACCTATGCTTTGGAATCAGGTAGATCTGGGTTTGAACCACAGCTGTGTTTCTTAACTAGGTTATGGTCCTGACTCAATAGAGAAACTTCACTAAACTTCAGCTCTCCTATGTAAAAATGGAATAATATTAATATCTTTCCCATAGTGTTGTTGTAATAATCAAAAAAGGATAACATATATGAAGTACTGGCATATAGTAATCAAGTTAACTGTTGCTGTTCTTATGGAAACATAACTTTGATGAAAACTATGAAAGAGAATTGATAACAGATGAAAGAAAAACTGTACCAAGTTAATTTTAATGCATCTATTTAGGATGATGAGCAAATGATCTCATTTTCCATCAATCAAGCTGCCTGGTCCCAGAGTCAGTGATAATAGAGTTAGTAAATAAGGGCATTTGGATTAGCGTATGCCACATGATTAAATCTCAGACTACTAGGGGGAAAAAAAAACCAACAACAGTGCAATCATTGCATTTAATCAGAAGCCTCATCAGGGTAGGATGAAGACACTAAATGTGGCTGGGAATCATCGAGAATGAGGCAACGATCCACTCAATTGTGGAGCTGCATATGAGCAAGTGGTACTCATACTGAGGTCAGTGGGCTGAGGCTCTTTGCTTGGTTGCTAGGCAACAAGGGACCTGCTATTCTGTAGCCCATCAGTATCAGTATGAAGCATTAACCAAACCACCCTCCTGGTTCCACTTATATGATGGCTGCATGGAAATGCTGGGTAACAGAAGAGGATTATGTAATGTGGAAAAAGTGAAAGTTGGCACCGCACAGCAAGGCTTCATCTTTGAAGCAGGAGTGATTCAATAGGAAAGATCATCTGCTGGTTGTGGTTCCTGCTTAAATTAAAGATGCTGGAGGAAGCATGAGAAGTGGACCCATGCCAAGTCTCTGTACCACAAGGTGAGGTAAAATGTTGGAATTTTTCAGCTAACATGAGCCACAAGAACAGTCAAAGTAGATGATAATCCTTGTCCAAAAGTGTAGCTTTTAAGACTGAATTGCTCTGGCTGTAAATTCACCAGTTTATCAGCAAGTTCCTTGTAAGAGTCATTTGCAACTTTAATTATCCCAATAATCAATTCAATAATGCATTTCACCCTGGCCATATGGAGAAAGACTTAGCTTCTATAGTCCCTAAACAGATGTCAATGCAGATATATTTCACAGTATTTTATATTATAAAGGTACTTGCACCAGACGGGAAGGTAATTAACATTGCATTAGGTTATCATCTTGTTTATTTAATCAGCAGTATCAACTGCCCGTTTACTAAGCTATGAGAGTCAACATAAAACAAAATAAACTAGTGTTTTGATCTTATTTTCATAAATATGCTCCTATCTATTAAATCAGGAATACAAAACAATATATTCAATTTAATTTCAAATAGAATTTTCAACTGGAATGTCAGTGTAATTGAAGTATGATGTGTTTGGGTACAAGAGCCCCCTGGGTATTGCCTAAAATTAAACAGTAGATATAACTTTCCACAAGAAAAGCCCAAAGAGGCTAATTAGATAGAAACATGGAATACTAGGAAGAGGAAAATGGGATATGTGGAATTTTTTGAAGATTTTGAGTCAATTATGCAACCATAAGACAGGAGCCATGGGAAAAAGTTGGAGAAAGAAACATAGTTGTATGCAAGAAGTTGTATGCAGTGTTATTGTAACACCAAAGTAGTGTTAGAATAACCACAGGTGAGTGGAGTGGTCATAATTAGTCACTGCTCATTTGTGTCATCAGTCATCCAGTTGTTCTGACACAAAGTAACCTTTGGTCATAGCTTTCTTTCACTCTTCTGGTTTTCACATATGACTTTGTTTAGAGAACTGGCCTGCACACTCAGCCCATTGGGCTCTTCTTAGAGATGCTCCCAGGGCCACCAAAAGGCAAGATTTAATTCACCATTGTGGAAGAGTAAATGAAATTCACTTTCATCTTATGGGTGAGGGAAAAAGAAAGGTGCCTAGGAATTAGACTGGTGGGGCTCCTGGGTGGCTCCCTGGAACCTTGGCTAGGTAATTTAGTTATGCCAATTAAGTTGTGGCCACTGACCCAACTTCAGGCATTTGCCAAATCAGGCTCAAGTTCTTCCCTAAGTT
This sequence comes from Pongo abelii, assembly GCF_028885655.2. Lineage (NCBI taxonomy): Eukaryota > Metazoa > Chordata > Mammalia > Primates > Hominidae > Pongo > Pongo abelii. The sequence goes on from NC_071989.2 coordinate 152,031,471, forward strand.
CCACATGGGTTTAGTTCAGACCAGACACCCTAGCCATGCCTCAGAATATTTCAGAACAGCTTGTTCTGAAAACTTAGGCTTGTTAATGTAAGAGATGTCTCTGCTGATGTCTGGAAGATTGCCCAAGGAGAGAAACATGTTTAGTCAAAACAGGGAAGAAAGGACCCAAAAAGATCATGAGTAATCAAAAAAGTCATGTGAATACACAAAGAATTTTTCAAAGAACTTGCATGCATTCTCACACGACTAACTCCTTGGTCTTTATATTGCTGTTAGTCACAAATTCTCTTTCTAGAGCAGGCCAGAAGACTTAAGAGAAAACCAAACCAAGTGAATCATGGAACCACCCTGATTTTCACAAATGATTATTGAGAATTTTTCTGCTTAAGGCACAGGGCTAGGTATTGTGTGCTGCGTATAAAGTAAATAAAACAGATATGGCTCTTGCTTGTTCCGAAAATTTGGGATTGCTCTTAACTAAAACATTAGCAAATACAACCAAGCAGGATAGTTACAACATAATATATCCTAATAGAATAGAATATATTCAAATAATGCAAGGATGGTTCAATAATAGCAAAACTGTTAATTAACCATAGTACTAGGTCAAAGGAAAAATGCCACTTGATCTTTTTTTTACAGGTGCTGAAGATCCATTCAATAAAAAGTGCTAATAAAATAGTCCTGTAAGTATATAAAATTAGACATATTCTACTTATAAAAAATAATAAAAATATAAAATATCTGAAATATACTTAGCAAAAAAAAATTAAGATTTATAAAGAAAACTTCAAAATTCAACTTCTAAAAAAAAACTTGAATAAATAGGAACCAGCTCGGGTAGAGATATTTAGTATTGTAGAGTTACTAATTCACCCTAAATTGATCAGTGAAAAGTGATCTTAATCACAATAATAATTTCTCCCTCCCCACCCCTTTCTCTGTCTCTTCTTTCCTTTTTTTAGAACTTGACAAGCTGGTTAGAAAAAGTCTGTATGAAAAAATAAACTAAAATACAGATTAAGTTATAAAGGCTCAACTGAAAATTTTTTAAAAATAAGAATTCTGATGAGTGGACTAATTCCTACAGAGATTAAAATGTAAAACTACAGCAATAAAACAGGGATTTTTTGGCATAGATAGACAACATAAGAAATAGCAGAGTCCAGAAGTAAGCTTTAATATCCAAGTAGACTCATGTAGATATTTAGTATATGATAAAGGAAAGCTTTTCAAACTAGAGAGGAAAACTCCAATAATTCAAACAAATGGTTTTGGAACAACTGACTAATCATTTTGAAAACAAAATAAGGCCATACCACTCCTTTCTTTAGATAGCACAATGATTTGATACATATATTTAAAGAGTAAAGCTAATAAAGTACTAGAAGAAAATGAGAAAATTTGATAAAATTATTTCTAAGCAACACAATGAACACAAAAGCCAGACAGGAAATATATGATAAATTTAAATCCATAAAATTAAAGCATTTTGTATGGCAAAAACTAGAACAAGCTGGGAAAAATATTTCCAACACCCATAATAAAAAGTAGCTAATTTTCTTAATATTAAAATCTTATTATTTTAAATATTATAGATCAATAGTAATTAATTTAATTATAAATAAATATTTAAATATTATAAATCAAGAAGACAATGACTAATAATGCAAAGAAAAACGGGAATGAGGAAAGATATAAACTTTCAGTTTATAAAAAAAAAGCAAATGGCTTTTAAACATGAAAGATACTCAACTTACTCAAAGGTAAGACAACAAAAAGAAGGTGGATTTTTTCACCTATCAAATTGGCAAAGATGAAAATGTTGAATAAGCAGTGTGGTCAAGGGTACAGAGAAACAGGCCATCTTACATATTGTTGGTAGGACTATAAATTGGTATAAATTCTTCAGGGGGAAGCTTAGGAATGTGTGTCAAATCTTAAATGCACGTATATCTTGACCCAGCAATTATATTTTTTAAAAGTTATCCTATTATATTCATTCACTTCTGCAAAGTGAAATCTATATCTATCTAATACATATATTTCACTTCAACGTTCCAGCCAAAACAGAGAACCTAAATATTTATCAATAGGAGACTTAATAAATAGACTTATAGCTTTAGATGTGTTAAGATAGAAAGATGTCCAAGGTATTAATATATTATTAAGTTTAAAAAGGAAAAATAAATTAGTATTATTCTATTTGTTAAAAATTAAGACATCAAATATATGCTTATATATGAATACACTATTTCTGTAAGGACATACAAGAAGCTGTTAACTATAGTTATCTCTGAGAATTGGGGCTGAGAATTTGAAGAGTTATGGAAGGAAACCTTTTACCTTTTATCTTTATATATTATATGATTTCTTGCTATGCAAATTTGTTGCTTTTATGATAAAAAAATTTTCCTTTTTTGCTACATTGTACTTCTAAACAAAAATCTCACATGTAGTAGTATTGTTTTGGATAAAGTCTTACTTGCTAAAAATGTTGAATTTACCATTGAAACCCTCACTTACCTGAATAAAACAACCTCTGATCTTCATGAAATACATTTAAGTGGTAATCTGGTATTTAAAGACTCTTTTCAAAAGGATTAATTTCAAAATCCAAGAACTGGATAAATTTTAAAATATAGTTTTTTAAGATAAATATTATTTTCCAAACAATATCACTGACAAACCTACTTTTATATATGTATACAAACGCACACACACACACACACACACACATATATAGTATAATTTTTAAAATACCAGTAAAGACCTAAAAGTAATAAAGGCAGTGTTGCAGTGATAACTTGAAGAAGCTGATGAAACTTCTATTATGGTACATCTCCTGGAAATGCGTAAGATTTTGAGACTTTATAGGGAGTGAAAATAAAAGCAAGCCTGTGAATATGACATATTCCAGATGGAGTCCTGTTTTAAAGAATGGTCCTTTTTTTAATGCACTAAGGCCACTTTTGTTGTCATTCAAATAATAGTACCATTTAATTATCATATAATTACTCTGTAATCTTGGTTTAAAAGTGGCTTCAAATTTTGGTGTTTTTTCCATACCTAGAGTCTTAGCAAAGCCATTGAAAAATTCAAATACAAAATAGGTACAGTACCAAAATGCAATCACCATGTTTCTTAAAATCTCGTGATTTAAGAGAGTTTTTGAGCATTTTCTGGGAATGGAACCTCTATGGAGCCACTATGCCTATAAGGCCTCCTGATAATACCGATCAGATGTTTCAACTTGGACTTAATGAATAAAGAGGGAGAACAGCCAGTCCCCTATTATGCAGTACAGCCAGATGACAATTGGTAATCAAGAATAAAGTTTAATAAGTGAATCTCAATTTTTATCTAAAGTATAAAATTAGGAACTCAATAAAATATGAAGTCTATAGATATTCCTCAAAATTTTTTTAATTCATTGAATTTTTCTTGTTTTAGACAAAGCAATAATTTATTATGGTTTCTAGCAGTATTGGATTTTGCTAATACAAATTGAAGTTAGAGATGGACAAAACTATATCTGTGACAACTTGCTATATCCCTCAATGTCTTCAGTTAGAACAAGACCCTATTAATCAGATGGAATTATCAATAATCTGAGCATAATGGGAGAGAATGTATCCAAACCTTCTGGAAGAGAATAAACTAAACTGTTTTACTCTCATCTGCTTCATTAATCAATGTTAGCCCAGAGAGGATGCGAGGGATAGCTAAAAAAGTTGGCCACAGTGTCACCGAGTAGAAATCATTCTAGATATGGAAAGAGGGGCTCTGGCTCTGCTAGGAGTCATCTGGCTGATTAGGGGTCAACTACTCAATCTCTGGATAATTCAGTTTCTTATTTGAGAAATGAAGGGATTGAGTTAGGCTTCTAAGAGCCTTTTTAGCTTTTAGTCTGTAAATAACATTTGTTGCCACCTTTGTCTGGAAATGTGTATTAATACAATGGTAGGGAATTTGAAGAAATAGGTGGTCACTCTGTCATCACTTAGGACTATTTCAGCACATATGGGGAGACACTGCCTTTCAGTGACTTCCCCAAAAACATGTAGAATGATTGATGCATGCAAACACACTACAAGCACTTTTATTCACCAATATATTATGCAGCACCTAGCACAGTGCTACTATAAGTAGCCTCTGTCACAATTACTTAACCCTGCCATTTTAGTGCAAAAAGCAGCCATACACAATATGTAATGAATGAGCATGGCTGTGTGCCAAAAAGCTTTATTTACTTTATTTACAAAAGCATGCAGCTGCCTGGATTTGGCCTGTGGGTTGTAGTTTGCCAACCCTTGCTCTAAATCATTAGCGAAGAAAGAATAACAGCATGATGTATTATAAAAGCAGCCAATCCAGATGGCTAAAAATATTTTGGCTTTCCAGAAATTAAAAAGAAAATCTAGTCATGTGGAAAAACTGCTAGTGCAATTTGGGGAACACGCTCATTTGGGATTCTGATTCAGCTGCGGCTCTTGTCTGCAAGCAGAAAGCCATCAGATGGGGGTGGATTTAAGCCCTATCCAAGGAATACCAGGTCCATTTGTAGACTGGCCTTAGGCTTTGTGATTGGTCCAATTAATTTCCCCCAAACAAGTTTCATACAAACCTACTACATCAACCAAAGTTTGAAGTTAACTCAAGAACAAAAGGAGCATGTTGAAGCAGTATGATCTATGGTATATATTCCATGGGCACTTCAAATGAGTTTTGTGGCTTTTTTTTTTTTTTTTTTTTTTGAGACAGGGTGTTGCTTTTTAGCCCAGGGTAGAGTGCAGTGGCATAAACATGACTAGCTGCAGCCTCGACCTCCCTGGCTCAAGTGATCCTCCCACCTCAGCTTCCCTAGTAGCTGGGACTGCGGGCGTATGCCACAGTGACCCTCTAATTTTTAAATCTTTTGTAGAGATGAGGTCTCACTATGTTGCCCAGGCTAGTCTTGAACTCCTAGGCTCAAGCAATCCTCCCACCCCAGCCTCCTAAAGTTGGGATTATAGGTGGGGACCATGTTTTAATCCTGATTTAGATCATCCTTTGATGGAGACATCCTTGAAACAACTTGGGGAATTAGGTATTAGATGGTATTAAGGAATTTCAGTTAATTTTGTTAGGAGTGAAAAATAGCATGGTAATTATGTAAAATAATATTTATCATTTATAAATGCACATTGAAGCATTTATGTCATTATAGGTGACACAATGTCTGAGATTTGCTTGAAATGCTCCAGCCCCATTCCTCTCACCTCCCCAAATCACATGCAAGTTAAATAAAACAAGACTGGCAGAATGTTGATCAGTTTTAGAGGCAGACTTGCTATTATGTCCATATTCAGCCAAGCTTCAAACATGCCTAGCGGTTTCTTTTTGTTTTGTTTTGTTTTTTCTGTAGGAATGGTCTCTGTCTTGGTAAATTCGCATTTTCTTGATTCACCAGTTTTCCTTTAAGCCAGCAAATTTCTAATTCCATTTGTCTCCTCTTGTTGTCCTCATAAGGGTATTGAGATGGGATCCTATAAATAGAACCATTTACCATGCTTCTATATAAGATCAGGGTCTATTTTCTTAGTCATCTCAGGATGCCCATCTTAACTATTTTTTTTTTCCTGGAAGCATTTCAATTTGTTTTGGATTTGTGGTTGAATTTCCTGATATATAATTCTGTCTAGAAAAGGACTTTAGAAATCTCTTGAAGATGTAGTTTCAACCTTTAAGTTTATAACTCCACACTGACAGATAATTAATATTCAGCCCATTTCTTCACAGTAGACATTAGAGAATGTGCTCTATATGACAGGAAGCTGCTTTCTGTATACAGAACTTTTGGGGGTTTTTTTTGGCCCCATTCCTCCCAGACACTGCTGATACAGTGAGGTTGGTTCACTATTTACTTAGAATTTTGTATATCATACCAATCATTCACAACAATCTTTAAGTTCACATTTTAAAATACGCCACATGCCATTCACACCTTAGATAAATATCAGCTAACACTGAGTCATGAATCATACTTGTGTTTACAGATCTATTGGGAAGGCAGCTATCTTGATAATCCGTATTTGCTGAGCATCTACGATAGGCTAGGTTCTGTGCTTCATTGCTTCACAAACACCATCTCACTAACGGTAGTTAATAGTAATAAAGGCAGTTATTATTATTACAAAGATCATGTATTAGGCATCGGCTATGTTTCATTTGGCATATTTCCCCTTTAAACAGACAAAAGCCCTGATGTTGCTGAGGCTATTTTTAAGTGAGGTTGAGTAACTTACTCAAGTTTACTCAGTTATTAAGTGGTAAACTCTGACTCCCAGACCTTTATCCATCAGTCATTTGCATATAACTTGCATAATTTTTGCCATTCTGCATACCGTTTGTACAATTATTTACAAAATATTTTTTAAATTGACATATTTTTCTTTACATATACACAGCCAAAAAGGAAACTAAATATTACCGTCATACATGAAAAACTAATATTATTTGCCACAAAAAGAAGGTAACCATATAAATAAATACAGTGAAATCTTGTTCTCTGCAGCCTGGGACTGGCTCCACTCTGATGTGCAGACTGATTTTAAAATGGTTCCACTCCTAATTTCCATTACCCCATGGAGTCTACCACATAGATTATCTTATGTACCCTCATTGGCTTGGGTCCCACACTTTAGGCTTTATTTAATACCATTCAATGTGGCCTCACATAGGTGAGGATATTATAGATCATGGATCTCTGATGGAATGGAAGTAAATTACAATCATGGCTGGCAAACACACTACTGCAAATAACTAGATAAGAAAACACACATAAATAAGAATTTAATGAATAAATGGGTTAATTGTATTTTTTGGCAATACATTTTGACCATGTTTAGTTTTCCAGTGAGAGAGTTTTTTATAGCTATATATAAAATAATATGTGTGTATGTGGGATATATATAATTATACATACATATGCAACACATATATATGTATCATTCTGTTTATATTGCGAAGGCTTATGCTGTGCATATGCCTCCTGAAGATTATGTATGCCTAAACTAAAACAGTCCTATAAATTATACTTTCATAGGCTATAGTCTTGATTTATGTATAAGAGGTCAATTCATAAGCAATTATAAATGAAATGTCAATCATAGTCATTATCTGGCTGAACAATGAACATTTATTAACTAGTATGAAAAATTCCTCTTGGTAGTTTTCAGCTGGCATGTATGTGGATGGAAGTTTAAGAGTGTTAAATCAATTTCGCAAGCAATGAAAAGCCTATAATTTAAATGTTTTATTCATTGAGTATTGTCGGAACTTTGGTCTAAAAACATGAAGCTCTGTAGGTCAGGATCCAAAGTCTTTGGATATTACAAAAGTTCAAAACCTTCACTTTTATGAGAAAAATTTCCTATTTAAAAGGCAATATGATTTGGTAGAAATAAAAGTGATTTTTGAGTCAGAGAGACCTAAGTGAAAATCCCAGTTTTTAACCTACAAGCCAGGTGACCTTATCTACGCATTTGTTCCCTTGTTTAGTAAGTGAGGGTAGTAGCTCCTTTATCAGAGGATTTTTGTAAGATTAAACAAAAAAATTAAAAATGATTAAGCCTAGTGCTTGGCTGATTATATCACTGATTTATTTATTCAGGGGCCAAACGCTAAGTGCTAGGTGCCAGGGACACAGCAGTAAGTAAGGCAGATATGATTCTCCCCTCAAATAAGCCAGATGAAGAAGATCATATTATGTGTTATGAAAGCAACTGGGAAATAAATCCAATGAGAGAGACAGTAAGGGTGGGCACAGCAGCTAGCGATAGTTTCTCTGAGGAAGCGGCATTTAATCTGGGAACTGACAGATGAGATTGAGCAAGACATGGGGAGAATCAGGAGATGGCATTTTAGGGGCAGGGAGGGGTCTTGGGGAGGCCATTACTGGAGTCTGGGTAGAGATGACAGTGAATTGGGTCAGGGTGGTAACAGGGCAGATTTATCTGAATCTTGTGATAACTATTATAAACTCCCTTTCTCCTAAAATAAACAGAGAATTAATATCATAGAACAATTTCCGCTAAGTATAAATTAAAATGAAGAAAGCAAAAATGCTTCTTGATATAAAACACAGGTTCTTAAGATCTTGGAGCCTCTTGGCCTTCTTTTCTATGAATTATTTTTCTTCCCGACCAGGCCCTTGCATCAGATATGTTTCTATGACAAATGGAGCTGCTTTGGATTTGATTATTATTTTCATTTAGTATTGCTTGTCCAGATTCTTGGTAAGAAAACTTTTCAGAGCTAATATTAAAAAAAAAAGATTGAATGTTCTCTTCTTCCCTTATGGGATACTCTCACTCAACTGACTCATAGGCAAACATATTGAATCAGAGAAATTAATTGCTGTATTGTGGTGTCTCTGCCATGGGGAAGTGCAGTTCTTGAGTGGCTTGCTGAGCAGCCATGAAAATTGTAAGCGAAAGGCATGAGACAGAGAGGCCAACAGAGAAAACAACTCTGCTTGCACCCTTTTCTCTAAGTTCTTTCTAATGCTGGCTTAATTTGGGGAAAGATCAATGAAGAAGCAAACCCTTGGTTTGATTGCCAGAGAATGGGTGGTGAAGGTGTTCTCTCTGTGAGAACACTATTGGGTGTCTGTGCATTTGAAAGGACAGGTAACTTATACCATCAGTCATTAGTTTCCTTCCACTCTTCTGTTTTTGGGGTTCCAGCCTGTGGACCACCTTCTTTTCTAGTTGCCTTTCACTTGCCTTGGAGTATTGATCTCCAACACCCTGCTAGACATACTGGTCTTGGATTGTTATTTAATTTCAGGAAACCAGTTCTCAGTGATGAGAGCAAAGTCTTTCCTCTTGCAGGCATGATAAGGTAAGAATTGCTTGCTTTTTAATAGCTCTAGTTGCCTTGGAATGGATTTCAAAGCAACACTGGAGGGTAACCACTAGTCTGAAATAGCCCACCCCAGCCCTCCCAACCTCCTCCCCTCCTTTGGTATATTTATATAGTTGTAGGTATAAAGGCATTTGTTCATACCTCAGCATTGCATTGTTCATTTTTTTCAGATGATTGGAACACCTGGAGTAAAAGCGGAGTAAAGAGTACAGAAGAAATGCCTCTGATGGAAAATATGAGCTTCCCATAATGATCTCCAATGAGTTTGGTAGAACTTCTTCCCTTTTGTACAAATGCCTTGGACCTGCTTTAATACACTGCTAAGTGTTCCTTTATCTCATTGTGAGGGTAGATGATGTGTTCCTTTATCTCATTGTGAGGGTAGCCTCTGCATGTCTGTGTGCACACTCAGCATCCTCCTAAGTGCCTGGTGCCCAGTGGGTGCTCAATACATGCTTGTTGAGTAAAAGAATATGACAAGTCCAAAATGTATTTTCCAACTTACTTTCTGTAGTCTTCTGTGCCTCAGATGCTAAATAGGTTGAAAAGGCATAGATTTGTTTTGTAGAACTAAAAAGACATTTTTAAAGGTTCAATATGGAATCATCAAACAACTTTTAGTTATTCTATATTAAAAATATCTTTAAATAATACATTTTTGGATTCCAGGCAGCTGAGTTTAAAACTAATTGCAAATAATCCCCATTTTCTTTAAGCTAATTCATTGTATATCTGGGTTAAAAAAAATACAGAGAAATGATTTTGTTGACAAAAGACTTGGCCACTTTTCATAATGAGATTACCAGAGATAGCAAAGAATGTATTTTTAAAAATCTGTTTAAAAAATGCATTTTCAGTAAACAGAGACTGTTTTTTTCTCCCTTTTGCTCATTCTTTTTCTAATGGTTGTTTCCTTCTCTCTCTCTCTCTCTCTGTCTCTCTCTCTTTTTTTTTTTTCTGAGATGGAGTCTTGCTCTGTCGCCCAGGCTGGAGTGCAGTGGTATGATCTCTGCTCACTGCAACCTCTGCCTCCTGGGTTCAAGCGATTCTCCTGCCTCAGCCTCCCGAGTAGCTGGGATTACAGGCGTGTGCCACCATGCCCAGCTAATTTTTGTATTTTTAGTAGAGACGAGGTTTCACCATGTTGGTCAGGCTGGTCTTGAACTCCTGACCTCATGATCCACCCACCTCGGCCTCCCAAAGTGCTGGGATTACAGGCGTGAGCCACCGCACCCAGACTCCTTCATTTATCAGTATCATCTGTTGAACTCCTACTCACTCTCAAAAGCCCAGTTCAAATGTTTTCTCTTTGATGGAGGTGTTATTGTTCTTCCTCCTCTCCACTGCCAGGCTGAACAAACCCCTCCCTTCTCTGCACTTTGAACAAACACATTGTACTGCAACAGCTTGTATATTTTCCAATTTCCGCTCCAGACCAGGGGTCAGAAACTGTGGAGTCCTAATTAGGGAAAAGGAGTCAGGCTGGTGGTACCAAGGGGAAAGGAAAAAGAGAAGGCAGATAAGCTATAAATTTGCCTTTCTCCATGGTCCAGAACACGCAGCCCTCCTGTGCCCATCTTATCACCAGACACCTGCAAGTTAGCTCACTGCAACCTTGGCGTTATCTGTACTGCACAAAGCCCTCTTCAGCATACACCATAAACACAATTCAATAAAATCTCCAGCAAACCTCTGTTTCCTTGCTGTCAGCTCCTCTTCTGCTGATTTGCCCATTGCCATCTCACAATGTATTTTCATACTTTCTCTAATAAATCTGCCTTTCTTTATCTACAACTGTCTTGGGAAATTCTTTTACCCATGTGCCACTGGCCCAGACAGTCGTTGCTCCCCTGTGAGAGAAATGATGGCCCGCAAGCCAAATCCGGCCTGTTGTCTTGTTTTGGGGAGAGGGGAGTCTGTGAATTAAGAATGGTTTTTACATTTTTAAATGGTTGGAAAAAAAGGAGAATGAGATTTCATGACATGTTAAAAACACTACAATATTCAATTCTGTATCATCTGTAGTTACTTTTATGCTATAATGGCAGAGTTGAGTTGTTGTGACAGAGACCATACGTGGACTGTGAAGCATAAGACAGTTACTGTCTGACCCTTTATAGAAAAAAACTGTGCTAACATCTGCTCTGTGGGCAGGGATCGTTGTATTGTGGTCATGTAGCATGTAACATTTATTGTTACCATATGCTGAGCATTGTGCTAAATAATTCATGTGCTTTATCTTATTTAATCCCCAAGAACTCTATGAGGTAGGTGCTACTATTATTTCTGCTTACAGATGAGGAAACTGAGGCACAGAGATGTTGAGAACCTCTCCTAAAGTTTCTAGAGTAGCAATTTGTAGATTTTTGATTCAAATCAAGCTCTTCTTGCCTCCAGTCAAGGCTCATGGCTACCGCTCTATTTAGCCCCAATATTGTCCCCGCCAACCACTGTCACCCAGGTGCTGAGGGCAGTACCTGACAGTGCTTGTGAAATAAATTAGCTACATTTCCTCCCTATTGTCTGCAGCTGTATTCCTCTGTTTAGGGGGAGAGATGTGGTTTCCCTCCCAAGTCAAACAGGCTTCCATTACTTTTGCTGGGTAGAATGAGGGCCATAGCTCATAGATGGATTAATTAATCTATTAATGGTATATAGTGGACATATCTCATGAGCTAGGCTCTGTGCCTGGGCTGAAATGTAGACGTGGAGAAGCTCGAAGTCTAGAGATACATCCTTGAATATTTGAAGGAGAAGGCAGAAAGCTGTCTATGGATCCTGGGAGTCTGACTCTGGTAGGGTAGTTGAGTAGCAGACATGAGATTTCAGACAGTTCACATAGGGGCTTCATGTCAAATATTCTTCCACTGTTTTCACATGAGAGACCTTATTAGTTTTATTTATGGTTTAAAAAATCTAATAGCTTTATTGAAGTATAATGATTATATAAAAACTGTTTATACTTAATGTATAGAATCTGATGGTTTTGAACACATGCATATACCTGTGAAAGAATCACCACAATCAAAGAAGGAAACATATCCATCACCTCTAAAAGTTTCTTCCTGTTCCTTCCCTGCTTTTGTGGAAAGAACCCCTAACTTGAGATCTGCATGTTCAAGTGCACAATACAATAGTGTGAACTATAGGCACTGTGCTGTACAGCAGGTCTCTAGAACCTCTTCATCTTGTATAAATGAAACTTTATACTCATTGTTCAATGGGTATTGATGTTTTAAGGATTTTCCCCTTAAGAGGAAGATTTAGTGATGAGTCCAGATGGCACAGTGGCTGCTGATGAAACAGTGAGGACTTTCTACTTTCTCCACAATTTCCTGCTCTTATGCTCAGGGGGTAAAGGGCAGATGGACTCTCCTTGGTCCCATTAAATACTTGGGTCCCAGTAAATACTTGGTCCCAGTAAATACTTGGGTATTTACTGCAACACTCGATTATGGGGATTTCTCTAACGGCCAGATGTAGCACGAGGGCCAGTGGGACTGGGCTAGGAAAGGGTGGGGACATCCACTGATGAGTTATATGACCTTAAAACTTAAAATACTTCCTGTGTTTCAGTTTCTTTACTTGTGAAATGGGGATAATAATAACTACCTTGTAGGCTTGTAAGGACTAAATGGGATACATAAAAGGATCTTAGCACAGTCCCTTTGGCATTATAAGTTCTCAAATATCCGCTGCTACTGCTACTCAGGCAGCCGTTACTCCTACCGTGGTTACTACAGTATCATTTTTATTAGATTCCAGAAATTGAGCCATGAAAAGAGCAGGAAATGTCAGGATAGGAACATGTGCTGAGTGTTGGAAGAACGTGCTGACTGGCAATAGAATCATTATAGAAGTTTCATAGCGTGCTATTGGCTGGAATGTTCTTCCAGGCAAAATATTATCCAGAGATCCCTACCTGAGACCTTTCTGGGCTCTAGCTTATAGGAATCTGGTCAGAAATTAAGTCATTGTGCTTGAAGAATAACATACATTCTTTCACTTAGTCCTCTCCACTATATTATAAAGTGGGTTGTTTTTGTTCATTTGAAGAAACTGATCCAACACTGGTCTGTTGCTGGCCTATGATCACTCGGCCAGCGAGTGGCAGTCAGGATACAGGTGGCTCCATCTCCAAAGCTCAGGCTCTTAGCTATTATGATCTCTCTTTACTACACAATATCAAGTCAAGGGTGATAGGGACTTCCTTGTATACTTTAGATTTAAAATAAAGCAAAATTATTTAGGAAGGCAGAACATACCACTTTTAGGCAAGAAAATGCCTAATCAAGAATATGAAAGAACCTGTTCTGTTTCTCATTCTATCCCCTCTGCAAGTAAAAGGAAAAGTAAGGTTCTACTCTTGGGTTTTTCTTCTGTATTTTACATCTCAACCTGAGGCAGAGCGAGGAACCAGGGAGAGCTAAGCAAGGGTGATGCCTAAGAGATTTGTCTAAGATGAAGCTAACAGGACTAGCAATAAGGAACATAGATAATAATGACTACTAATAATTTAATCGTAACATGCTTTTCCTTGAGTGTTTACTATGTGCCAGACATTGTGCTAAATATTTTACATGTATCAGCTGATTTCATTCCTCTAACTACCCCAAGAGGCAAGCATTAATACCTCCATTTTGCAGCTGAGAAAACAGGATCAGAGAGGTTGAGAATCCTGCCCACAGTTGCATGGCTGCCTTGGTGTGGACACAGATGCACTGAGTCCACAGCAGAGGCTCACAAGCACTGGCGATAGATATTTAGAGGCCAGGTCTGAAGGCAGTGGAGTGGTGCTCCCTCCTGCCTCTTATTGGAGTTGTTTTCATAGAGTAGGTAAAATAAATAAGGTACTTAATCAGACCTGAAACTTCTGGATAAATAGAGTCATGGGGTTCTCCAGCTGAAATAATCTGGCCAGTGGTTCTAAATCTGAGCATGAGCTCAAGAATTTGCATGTTATATTAGTTTCTTGGTCAGAGCTACCTAATTTGTGGGACCCAGAGCTTGCATACACACACACACAACAAGCACACACACGCACACACACAAACACACGTACATGCGCACACACACACCCACACGTGCGCGCGCGCGCACACACACACACTCTGAAGATGTGGGTCCCTTATTCAAAAAGCAGGAAAAGTTTTCATTAAATAAGATAATAAAAGATAAAAACTGTTTCCTGTTTTCCACGATCTCTTTCAACTAGTCATGACATTTTTATTTGTTTTTGTTTAATGTCCTAAGAAAAAAATAGTAAATTATTAACAAGAATTGTATTATTCATCTGTAGATTATACAACATCGATTTTCAAGAGCATTTAACTTGTCTGAGGAGTCACTGAAAGTATACAATTCATCCTTAATAGCTCGTACATACAGATGTATTCCATTCTTACCGGAAGAGTAGAGCTGTGCCATAAAACTGACTCTGCTGTTCTTGTTTCACTCCTTGATGTGGACACATTCCAGAAAAGTTGGCTTCCATTCATTTACTGATAGGTAAGGAAATACTGACAGGACGAGGAACCATAGGTTGCCTTAGTCAAGGATTAAGGATTTCCTTCTTTGAGTGTATGCAGTGGCTAATACACAAGTTAGAAAAAATATGATAGGCTTCTTTGGTGGTTCATGTTTCTTAGAATGCTTTCTTTTTGGGTTCAAGGAAAGTTCTGCTTCAAATGAAAATGTGACTTCTCTGGGCTGTGAGTACCCTCTCCAGTTCCCTCTCTGCTCCCATTTATTCAGTTGTAGAAGTGACACGCTTACTTTTTACTCTGAATCTCATGCATATGGGGCCACTGAAATTCCGTGCTCACGGGCTGTTGTAAATGTTATCTGTAAATGGGGCAGCAAGAACTGCAGGTACACATATTGCACATATCTCTGCTCACACTCATTCACCATGTGTCCCATGAATGTCCCAGTATCTCATTGAACTTTACCTACAAATATCAAGTTATCAGGAATTTCAATGTGGTTATAGCATTGAACCAAGTATGAGGCCCTTGTGGATGTGAGGGCCTTGTGTTCAGGTGATGATGATGCCACTGGTCTGGGGACCACGTTATAATAATCCTTGATTTAGATAATTTCCATAATTTTCCAGTTCACTTTGAATGTATAGATTCAAAAACAGGCAACATTTTGCTTATTATCCCAACAACAAAGGCTTTCAAAGTTTTTCCAAAAGAATCGGATTGCTTCCCAAACAAATGACTCCTACAAAATAACATTTTAATGAGTTAAAGGGCAGGAAAATAAGAACATCTAAATTGAATTTGTTCAAAAATACATACAGTTTCCCAAAAGTAAAGGCCTGAGGCAAAAGTGGAATCATGTTTTACTGAACCCAAAAGTTTGGAAAAATGCTGGAATATACTTAGCTGGACTCAAGATGCCTGAAAGCATTCCCTATTTCTAGAATTTCATTTTGGCAGGTTAGCTTCTGACCTGAGCTTGTTCCACCAAAGGGTACAGGATTTCAATAGCACAGAAGAGAGGCTATTTCCAGAGTTAAGATTCTTATTTCTCGTTAATTTTCTCCTACTTTTTTAGGTTAATATAATTAGCTCAAGCTATTTCTG
This sequence comes from Pongo abelii, assembly GCF_028885655.2. Taxonomy (NCBI): domain Eukaryota; kingdom Metazoa; phylum Chordata; class Mammalia; order Primates; family Hominidae; genus Pongo; species Pongo abelii. Next base: position 152,046,974 of record NC_071989.2, read on the forward strand.
TCTTCTTAGCAAGGAAGAATTTCCCTCTTCTTCACCCACATTTATTTTTTCTTCTTTGGTATTATCCAAGGATAAAATTTGCAAATTCCAAAGTAAACTCCCTGAGTTCTGAGGCTTATCCCTTCACCTTGACAGAATATTTTCACTCTCAGCAAATGTGAACTTTTGTTGCAGATTTGAAGCAGTTTCTGTGCAAGACTGGAGCTCACACGTGAAGCCAGCTCTGAGGAAGTACAAAGTGTTGTCCCCAATCCTCGTAATATCCAGGTACATCACACATCTTTCAAACCCTGTCATCTGGTCCAGCTAAGGACTAGGGAGATCTAATCAGAAGTTTTTGACTTGTTTTAAGCTTATGGGTATGAAGCATTAGCAGATTTACACTTGACCAAGTTGTTTCCTCTTCTGTGGGAAAATGTTTTTCCCTCCTCTCCTTCTGTCCTTTCGGCTTTTGTTTGATTTTGCAAACACACTGCTTTAACCTCTTTTCTGATACTATTTCCTTCCATTCTTAGGGCTCCAGTCAAGAAAATGAATGCATGATTCCTCATTCTATGGTCTTAAGTAAATATCATAGTTTTCATTGTTATGGGGTTTTTATACTTCAGTGGTTTGGAATTGACCTGAACTAAGAGGCACAAACAGCTGTGCTACTAGATTTGTGTGACCTTGTGTGAACTTGGGTAATTTGCAACATTTCTGAACTTCACTTTTATTATGAATTGCACAGGAATACCACCACCTATCTTAAAACAAATGTTCTCAAACACTGGGTTATGTATTAAAATGAAGATTTCATACCCTACTCTCAGAGTTTGATTTAGTATGTGTGCCAGAGACATTTGCTATTCACTAAACAGGCAAGGACTGTTTGACAAGGCCAAGGGCTATGAGGAAAAGTGACTTCATGTAACCATTTTTCCAAAGCATTTTAGAGCTGCTACTTGATGATCTCAGCGTTCTTTTCCATTTGCCATGCGTTTCAGTTGTATACTAACAGGATGGAAACAGCCTGGATCCCTGAATCACTACTTGGAAGGGAGGTGTCATAGAAAGTCATTAGACCTATGGTGGACTTTGAGTAAAGAATGAGCTTTTAAATACTAATAAACAGATATTTGAGGGGTGAGCTTGTTTCTGCAGCATAAACTAGCTTATGACAAAACCAGCATATGATGCCACATATGGGTGTTGCTGTGTTAGGCTGTTCTTGCATTACTATAAAGAATTACCTGAGACTGTGTAATTTATTGAGTTTCAATTGGTTCACAGTTCTATAGGCTACACAAACATGGTGCCAACATCTGCTACGCTTCTGGTGAGGCCTCAGGAAGCTTACAGTCATGGTGAAGCAGGAGCAGGCATATCACATGGTGAGAACAGGAGGAAGAGAGAGAGGGTGGGGAGGTCCCAGACTTTTAAACAAGATCTCATGTGAAATAACTGAGCAAGATCTCACTCATCACCAAGGGGATGGCACTAAGCCGTTCATGAGGGATCCATCCCCATGATCCAATGTCTCCCCACTAGGCCCCAGCTCCAACATTGGGAATCACATTTCAACATGAGATTTGGAGGAGAAAAACATCCATACTGTATCGGCTACCATAACAAAGCCCCACTGTATGTGGCTTAGCAGTCAGGTGACAGGCAGAGGAAATTGGTAATGGAGACTAAAAATGTGGAACTGATGCTAGTCAGCAGAAAAAAAATGTAGGAACTCTCACCTGTGATAATTTAGAAAAGGGACCACATGAGTACTGAGATGGCAGCTCAAGGGGAGTGTTTTAGAAGATATAAAGCAGTAGCATGGTTTGGCCACTATTGGCTGCAGTCAGCAAAGTACTATTTTAAAAAAGGGGCAGGGAGACACGCACACACTTTAGAAGGAATTGGTACAAATCAAAGGCCACAGAGCCCAGAAATGCGAGGCCTTAAAAGATTGGAAAACCCACTGCATTTGAACCACAAACTGTGAGAAATGTGATATAAAAAAGCCGTGAATAACAAATGCCCAGAAACAGATGATTCAAATGATTCAGGGCTAATATTGGATTTGGTGTGTGGCCATTAAGTTCAAAGGCATCCACAAAGAAACAAAGCAGTTTTGAAAGCCATATCTCAAACAAAACCTGTAGATGTTACTGGCAGATGGGACTAAATGCAAGCAAATGTATGGGAAGTCTACTGAATTTTTGACAAAGTTGTATCTTTCTAAAAAGCAAGGAACTTAAAATGACCCTTGGCCCTCAAACTTCCCTGAACAGAAAGCTAGTAAGGAGGGCATATGCCACAATACCCACTTCAGAGGCAGCAAAGACAATAATGGAAGATTAAGAACCTCCCAGAGGGTAGAGCCAGATGCTATACTGTCACCCAAAAGCAGGCTAATCTTGCATTTTAACACTTTTCTGCCATGCCCAAAGTATTGAAGAGTAGTATGAACTCAATTTGTGGTCACTGACAGACCTTCTGCCCCTCCAAGATATTAAGGAAGCCTTTTCCAAATCGTTTGAACTGCCCCATAACCAGTTTTATTTGTATTGCACTTGAACTGCACAAGTATTTGTCTTTTTTTTTTTTAAGTTAATATAAACCTTGATGCTGAGTTTGGTGGTAGTTATAGGCTGACAGGTTAGACAAGTCTTTTTGGTATGTGGGGAAAAAAATGGAATCTGGAAAAGTACATTCTTCCCATCAGAATTATGGAGAAATCAGCTTGAAAAATAGCCAGGTTACTTGGGGTTCTGGAGACCTGAGGTGGCGTTGGGACAAGGGCCCCATCTTGGGTTTGCACAATGGTTGTACGTGTCTCCATGCAATGTGTGTTTAGTGAATGTCTAAATCAGTGGCGTTTTGGTGTAGGTGAGGGCCTTAGGTATTATTTAGCCTAGCCACCTACAATGAGACCTATTTCATCAGCGCTGTTAACACTTTGGCAGGGTACACACTCTTTCATGGATTACTTCCACTTGTTAGAAAAACTGTAAATGCATTCAGCTTAAATGTGCCTCCCTAAACCTTCTCTCCATAAGTCTAGGCCTGCACCTGTTTCAGCTCCAGTGTCTACATTTCTGAAATTAGAATCTGTCGTCACTAAGTAGAAGAGCAGTCAGGAGGAGACCAAGTAGAAGGCAGTCACTGCCTAGAGAATCAGAGCAGTCTCCCCTTAGCCTGTTTCAGAGCTGTGTCCTCATTGTTCAAACAGTCCAATAGCCGAGGTGGAATTTCATAATAGCGGATCTCCTTTGCTTGCTTTTCTTGGATGCTCTAAAGAAGACTCATGTATTAGAGTAAGCCTGCTTAAAATTCCCTTTTTCTCACCATTCCTCTCCCTTTGCTTACTGCAGCTTCTTTGGCAGCTTGGTCTGCCCAAAAGAAGATAGGAGACAGACAGACAGACAAACACACAGACATACACACAGACACGCAGATGGACAGAAAATAAACTTTTCCTGGGGATGTGAAGGTAAGCAACCAACAAAGTAAAGATTTATTTAAAATGGCCCCCACAAAGAAAGTAGAATTTATGATGTGATACCATTATGTAAAAGTATAAAAATTACTGAAAAAGTGTCCCATAAATATGAAAAGAACAAAAATAAAATTTGCTCCACTCCCTCAAGCCTAGCCAAACCTATTTTCACCTCTTTTGCTCAATTTTCTCCCAGTTCTGAATATAAAAGCCCAGAAAATCAGGGAGAGACGCTCTTTGGAGCTTATCAGGGGTGGGAAGAGAAACTGAGTGGGCAGAACAAGAATTGTTTTGAGAGTGTAGGGAATGAGTGGGAACACCTCCTGCCTTTTGTCTATCACATGAGTGGAAGCACTTAAGGACAGCACAGAATCGCACTGTATGTGTATCACAGCCTTAGAGAGATTGTGGCAGGTGTTGTACTGTTTCTTAGTTGAACACTTCAAAGCAGAGTTCATTTGTATATTCATGTATCCATCCAAATAGTTTTGAGTGCAAGGCACTGTCCCTGTACGTTATTGGTGGTCACCAATTACATGGGCAGTTCTTCAGCTGGTTAATAACACCTTTATCTCTACTATAAAGATGATGATGATGATGTGTAGTGTGTGTTCAATTCTATATTAGACATTGTAAGTTTCGAATATATATACATATATACTTTGTGACTGGAGAGCCCTAAATAAGAGGCAATCCAGGAGAAGAAACTTTAACAAAGAGAAGTTGGGTTCTGGGGAGTGGTACATGGTTCTAACATTTCAGTGAGAAACAATTAAAAGTACTATAAGAATTTTATCAAGGATCTATGAAGCTTAATACATCCCTACAGCTAAACTCTCTGAATCTCTACCAAAAGCTCAATTTGTTGGACAGTCAGTTTGTTGAGGACTCCTATCTTGCATATCTTTCATTTCCTTCCTAATCCTCTCCTAGCCTAATGTGAGCAGATGCTTACTTGCTATAGAACTTCAGAGCTACAGGTGGCTTTAAACACCAACAGAGACAAACCCCTGAATTGTAGGTGAAAAGCCAGGAACCTGTCTGGACCTTTAGAACAGTTTCCTGATTGATTGTTCAGCCTCTAGCTCCCCAAGTTCTATGTAGCCCCTATATCCATTCTAGCTTGGCTCATGTGTGTTCATCTTTCAAGTTTCAGTTGGGTGGCCTTAATTGAACTGAGTCCCTCCTGAGGCCCAATCAAAGTTAGGTCTCCCTTCTAATTCTCCATCAAAGCACACCTTGCATAGCGTTTGCCACCACTTATAATTAAACTTTAATTTTTGTGACTATTTTATGACATCTATTTTCTAACCAAGCTGTGAGTACTGTGAAAGTGAGAATTAGTCTGTTAATTCACCACCACATTGCCAGCGCCTAGCATAGCCCCAGCACATAAGAGCTTGGTGAATATTTGTTGAGTAAATAAGTGGTTGGAAGGCACACACCCAAGCTGTCTTTGTACAACACAAATCTGTTTGTCTTTCTCCTGCCTAAATTCCTTCTTTAGTTACTCACTTTTTAACAGTCAAGAAAAACATGTTTTAGCCTGATTAAAAAGAGCTACCACAATTTGGCTTTTTGTCTAAGCTCCTCAGGTCCCTTCAGACCTCCAAGCCTTTGCATATGCTGTACCCTCAGAGAAATGCCCTGCCTGCTGTTTCTGCCCAAGTGGGTAAGCACCTTCCCTCCCATCACCTTCTTGGTGAAGCCCAGACTCTCCAAGCAAGGGCTAGTTGGTTGGTTCTTCATGTTTCCACAGTGCTTTGTCAGTATTTCTGTGAGAGTAGAAGGGTGGCATACTTTCTTTCCCAAACTTGTCCCTGAATTCCTTCCACTTCCCCCAAGGCTGTTGTGAATAAAGGAGTGGCCAAGGGTGACATGCAGCCAATGGTTCGTCCACCAGCTGCCTCTGGCAGCTCCTTGTTGCTGTCTCTCCTCCCAGATCTGTCTCCTTTTATTTTCCTGGCCTTTCTTGTGATTTCCCTCTTTGTCTTTTGCAGGGTCCTCATCCCCAAATTTCTCTCCTGTTATGTTAGTTGCCCTGATTTTGCTGTTTTTGTTTCTCCTTGGAGAAATATGATGCCTAGGAAGAGGCAGCAGCTCACATTGCACACCTAGATAGTCCCAGCAAGGCATTTTCCTGAATACAAAGCTTTTTCTCCTGAGGTGGATTATGCTTTCCCCTAGCCTGCAAAAAGAAGGCAGTCAAGTTTCTGGCTTTAAATGGTAACTTTTCTTTCCTCTTTTAGATGCTTTAGAACCTAAGCAGAAACAAGTGTCTTTTATAAAGCCACTTCACTTTGACATCTCAGATTCTCAGCAGGCTTGGTAACAGTGGCTTGCCCATTCATCTCTGGGGACCACTTTTGAAGCCGACTCTGTGAAGAGCTGTATGAACTCTATGAGGCTCTATAAAGAAAGGCATTATTAGGAAGGAGATGTTTTTAGCAATGGCTCTGCAAAGTTTAAACTCCAGTTTCCTCATTCTGTATTCAGAACAATTGCTCTTAAAGTATTCGCTAAGGACAAGCATTTTGTTACTCCCATACTCAACAACATGGGAAAACATGGGAAAAAGCCAAGCCCTCCTAAATGAAGACCAAGTAGCTGGACCTGCATTGCTCTAGTGTTACCTCTATTTGGGGTTTCCTCTATTGCTGGGAGGCCAGACGCTTAGTTGATTAACTTTGTACTTAATGAACAGGGTTGTGCATTTTTCCAGCTGTTTCTAGGAGAAACTGAAACAGGATTGGAGATTTTGAAAATTTGTCACCTCCCCCCCCACCAAAAAAATCCCAATAAACTTGTCTGTGGCCTCTTTTTATCATTTCCATCCTTTCTTTTGTGAAGTCCAAGGGATGTGAAGCAGATGAAAAAGAGGATAGGCACAGAGAACGTGCGCACAGATATAATATGGGTAAATTCTACTAACCAAACAAGCAAAAACCAAGCTTTAATTAATTCAGTTACGTTTAGATCTAGTGCTTTTTTACTGAAACAGAGCCACTGAGAAAATATGACATGATAACACTTAGTAAAACCTCTGAACATATGAAAGTCCTTAAAACAAGATTAGCAATGGATAATACTATCTTACATTTATATAACACTTGGCATATTTCAAAAATGTTTCATGACCAGTGAAAGACTGAATGTCACATTACTTGGGAAAAGAAAAAAGGAAGGTTGTTTCTATTACAATTTATGGATATAGAAGTAGTTTTGGGGTCCAAGGTCATATGATAACTTAAATAAGAAGACCCTCTCTGTGGCAATTAGCATTATTTTAAAAATTGTCAACAGATACTAGAGAGTTTTTTTTTGAACTAATCTATCTTATATTCTATCCAGATAAATAAGGAAAAACAAATCATTTGAAGAAGAGAAGAAAACATTTCTGTTTCCCTTGAAATGCATTAAGAGTAACTGTAGTCATGAGAATCTGAAGATGCAAAATCTGAAATTAGCCAATATTAGAAACTCTGAGTACAAACTTAAATTGATAAGACTTAAACAGCGAAATACACTTTTTGTGTGCTTTTAGATTAGTATGCCAATTTTGATCTGCATAAAACAGTCGACATTTATGTTGCATTTACACATACATTTACAAACACTATTCTATTTAATCTCATTTTTTTGTGACGGACAAATTTGCTTTCATGAAAAGAGACTTCTGGAAGACCAAAAAAAAAAAAAGGATCCAGAGGAACCCACAAAACACCTTTACACAAACTCTAAGACCACAAAAAGGCCTTACAAAAGACCTTATTACCCAATTCAGGGCATGGGCAAGGATGCATAGGAGACATACTTAGCTATGAAGACCAAGTGTTTCAAATGAATGGTTATAGTAATCCATGATTAGCTATTGGGTAAAACTTAGGTCCACTTAATTACAGATGGATAAGGGGATATGTACATTTCAGCATTCTATATATGACTCAGAGATTTATGAGAAACCAATTCCTCAAGCTTTTAATATTAGTGAACAATAGCTATCATATACCTATATCAGTCACTCATGCACACATTTACCCAGTCCCAACCACAAAAAGACATTTTTTCATTTATCCTCTCAACTTGAATTCTATGTAAAATCCCTTGGTACCAGAGGTTGAAAGCATCAGGTACTAAAATTAAGCTGTCTCTGTATACACAAATGGTGACAGCTGAAATGCACTCTGGGTCTCTGCTAATAGATCCTCCATTTAGACCTTGGACAACTGAAGGCAGGGCATGTTGACCAGGGATCTTTCCGCTCTGGAATCTCCTGTCTGTCTTGGTCTATCAAAGCTCCACTTGCCACCTTTCTGGGCTTGGTGCCAACCTTGTATTTTTAGACAAATAGAGTAGTACTCTGAAGTTGGAATTCTAAAAGTGTGCCTTTTTTCTTAAAAAATTGTTTTATTCAGAGCTGGTACTAGTTGTTCGCAATCATTTAATGTATTTTATCACCTTAAACTAATTATTTATTTAATGGATTTCTCCAGTCTTTAAAATTATGCCTATTGCAACATGCTCTGGGCATGAGTACAGAAAATGAACACATTAATTATAATAAAACATTCAAGGGCTGAAACAAATGAAAAGAAGAGAGTTAACACAGGCTACTCAACATCTGCCATACACATATATACATATAGTACCTCTTTCCCATCCAAAATGCACCTCTATAGTCTCTAATACCTGCCTGTTGGGAGCTGGCACTGCTTGAAACACTTTGGTGAGAACAGGGAAGAAAATGATGGCATCGTGGTAGTGTTCTCGCATTCTCCTCACAGCATTGGCTGCTGCCTCTGCTACCCTCTGAAATGTCTGTATATCACCTCTCAGAACATTTTTAGTTTCACACCACAAAGAAGACGAACATTAATTATAGGTTGGAAAAGGGACTGGAATGCTGTGGCGGCACATTCCATTTTAATAGAAAGGGTCTGAGGGAATGTACTGTGCACCTCCAAGCATGCTCTTATTGTTGAGTACTCCTTTTTTTTCACGTTATTTTTTTCTTTGCTTTTGTTATTACTTTTAATTTATACCACTTTAAGATCTTAAAATTCCGTGAGTGAGTATGAAGATAACATATTGTATGAAAAGGAATATATTTTAAAGTATGTTTTTGACACATTAGAACCTTAATTGTAATCCAATTTGATGGAGCAAGGATCAAACTTCTTGACCCATGATTTGATCAGCCAAGTGGTTTATCTGGGAAGACTTGCTTTAGATATAAAAGGTGAACATTTCCCTTTTAGACTTACATCCCTTACTTTCCAATTTGCTATTTAATTTGGATAAAGTTCTCGGTTATTTTACATGTGCTGTCGAATATCTTCAAAACCAAATGGGTTCACTTTCAAAATAGTAAAATGTAAATTTGTTCTCTGAACACTCAGCCTCACCACATTCATACCATAACATTTTATGTTATTTAATATGACTTTTAAAACTTACATTAGTAATGTGCTAATGAGACCTTCCAGGCTTTAATTTATTACAGAAGATGCAATAAAGACTAATATGAGTAGAGCTTCCTTGGCAACCAGGAATCAGATTTTTTTCTAATGTAAGAAAACTGGTCAATTTTCTACTCTATTGATGTTTGCCATTACGGTAATGAAGGATGTTACATTTTCTTTGTAATAAGATGATTAATTTGGTTATTGACTTTCTGTTTCAATTTCATGTTTCGTTTAAATGATTTGAAAATACAGGTTCTGTATTTTTCCACTACATGCTTTGGTCAGATGTAAAACATTTATTCTATTTGGTTCCCAACTTTAATATCGGAGAAGAATTTTTTTGTTTTTTTCCTACTTAGAAGCCATTACACAGATAAAGTTATCAATTGAGATTAATAGCATAGAATGTCACCCAATACAAAGGGAACTGTGTATTCATCTCAAAACTTGAATTTGAATGTGGGATCATACAGATAGAAAAATTCTGAGACAGCAGAAGAGCAAAAAGTCATCATCTTTTTGTGTGAGCCACTTTCTCCGGAGACCATATCCTACATTTTGGAGGCAGATTGTTTTTTCAAGCCAGTTACTTTATGGAGATGGGAGAGTGTAGAACTTCAAAATGCCAATGCACATGACCTTCTGATGATATGGACTCGCATAGTTTTCTGAATGTAGGTCTTATACTTCCATAAATTGATGGCTCCTCGAGGACAGACGGCATATTCTATACATCTTTGTATGATACCTAGCAAAGAGCCCTGCACAAAGCAGGTGAATAACAAAGGTCTCTGTTAAATAAAGTATCACGAGAAGCATAGACGAGAGAGAGGTAAGGAATGAGGTAAGAGGTTCCAAGGACATGTCTATAAGTAGGTACTTTTATTTGTTGTGTACTTTATTTTTATTGAAAGACCCTCTCTAAATCCAAACAGTCATCGACTCAGGTCTGTGGGATACAACAATTCCCTGACTACTTGGCTTAACATTCCTTCCTGCAGAGCCGCTATAGGGATAAATCAGGGATGGTCAAGAGGATTCATTCCTTATACCAACCAGTTATGTAGAATTGGTGGTGATCCCTTGGGCTGCAGTATGGAGAAAGCAGCTCAGACTATTCCTGAGCCCAGTGAAAAAGAAGGACAAGATGGCCATCTATGAGCTGGATAATCAAGACAGTCCTGTCTGCTTGGTAGCACGACGCTTCTCCAAGATTTGCGCCTCATCCTTCTTTCAAAGCCCAGATCAAATTCCACCTCTTCAAGATGGCTTTTCAGATCCCCACCCTCAAACTAGCATCCTCCCTTTCCTGCTCATATAGCAAATTATTCTAGCCTTTATTCTCATATTTGTCATAGTCTCCTCATCCATCTATTTCTCTCTACCTACCTAGTTATTCATGTCAATTCCACCAGAGTAGTTTCTCGTGGGGAGGCAGGGATAATCTCTTTCACTTTTCTGTCCCCTATGTGCCCAGTACTTTACTTATAGGATACGCTTCATAAATGACAATGAAGGAAACTGAACAGCAGACTGATTGATGGAAGGTCACCCAACAGATCATTACAGTGATAAGAGAACTGATGGTATGTTAGAGAAGTAGAATGTTCTGTCACTGCAGATTGACCCTGATCTACAGCTAGGGAAGAACTGAATGGGATTCCACGCACTATGAGTATCAATGGCACAAACTCATTCTTGAATTTTTGCCAGTTCAAGAAGAGACTGAGTCATCTAATGCTCTAAATGTCACTTCACCTCATGTTCTGTCAACACAGAGGGTAAGTCAGAGTGGCCAGTTCCACTCAACCATCCAAGAAAACAAAACAAGGAAAGTAGACGTTAAAAGAGGGCAGTGTTCTGCACTTCACAGGTCTGTGACCTTGGCCAAATTACTTTACCTCTGTAAGCCTTAATTTCTTCTTCCTGTGTAACATGGAGATGATGGTATCTACTTACAGGCGAGAGTTGAGATAATATATGCAAAATTCTTGGCATGGTAGAATATTAATTGAATTATGAAGATGATTGTATCCACTATTCCCTTTTCCCTTCTTGGCTATTTCATTTCCATTCATGTAACTTTGTTTTATATATACACTGCTTTACTGTGTATGAGAAAAATGACTGTCCACTGGTAGAAATATAGCCTGAGGTTTTTTTTAATTCTCTCTCTTTTTTTTTTTTTTTTTGAGATAGAGTCACGCTCTGTTGCCCAGGCTGGAGTGCAGTGGTGTAATCTCGGCTCACTGCAACCTCTGCCTGCCGGGTTCAAGCGATCCTCCCACCTCAGCCTCCCAAGTAGCTAAGACTACATGTATGTACCACCATGCCTGGCTAATTTTTTGTATGTTCAGTAGAGACAGGGTTTTACCATGTTTCCCAGGCTGGTCTGGAACTCCTGACCTCAGGTAATCCACCTGGCTTGGCCTCCCATGGTGCTGGGATTACAAGCACGAGCCACCGTGCCGGGCCTTTTTTTAATTATCTAACCCTTTGCCCCTGAATTTTTAAAACCACCATGGAACATCACTGGAATGAAAATGGAGACCATGTGACTTCTTCAGCTTTCCAAAGAAAACAGGTTTACTGATTATACACAGCTAGAGTGGTTGGCATAATTGTTATGAATGACAAACCCTTCAATTCATTGATGCATATGAGTCAGTGATGTTGGGATAAATGTCTTTGGATACACATTGCACAGTGCTCCTAGATGTTTATATTCCTTCCCACTCCCTAACCTAATCCTAAAATGTTAGCTCTCTAGACAAGAGCATAAACCGAAAACTCATATTTACTCTTACGACTCTTTCCAATCATTTTCGCATGTGATTATCTTTGTGTGTATATAGAGTGGCCATCTTTGTTTACAATGAAGACGTGAAAGCCCAAAGGTTGGCTAATGTAACCATGGAAACTAAGCTAATAAATGGTCAAATCTGTACCAAGAATAATTCTAGAGACTTCAGTTGCTTCAGAGATGGATGAGATAGGAGTTTTTCTCAGAGGGATGCAGGTCTGTCTGTGGTCACTTAGTTGGGGTGATTCCCGCATAGTATTAATGAGCATATGGAAAGATAACAAAAGCAGCTAACACTTATTGAATACTAAAGTCTGAAGTAGTGTGCCAAGTACTTTACATGCATTATCTCTAATCCTTATCACAAGTATATGAGGTAGGTACTATTATTAGACCCACTTTCTAAATGAGAAAATAAACTCGGACTAGTAAGTAATTTGTTTAAGGTCATTCAACTAACAAGTGGCAAAGGATAAAACTTAAATTTAAGTCTCCCTGACTCCCAAATTCATATTCTTTTTTTTTTTTTTGAGATGAAGTCTTGCTCTGTCACCCAGGCTGGAGTGCAGTGGTGCAATCTCAGCTCACTGGAACCTCCACCCCCCTGAGTTCAAGTGATTCTCCTGTCTCAGCCTCTTGAATAGCTGGGATTACAGGTGCATGCCACCACGCCAGGCTACTTTTTGTATTTTTAGTAGAGACAGGCTTTCACCATGTTGATCAGGCTGGTCTCGAACTCCTGACCTCGTGATCCACCCGCCCCAGCTTCCCAAAGGCGTGAGCCACCGCGCCCGTCCCCAATTTCATATTCTTAACTAACACAGACATTACTTCTATCTCTTAGTCACTTAACATTGACTCTTTCTGTTTCGTGACCAGATCTTATACTCTGATTTTTTTCCCTGCTTTTGAAGAAATAAAGGTGGGAGGCAGTGGAATGGGGAAGATAGGGAGAGGAAGAGGTTGGGGAGGGAGGGACGGCTCATTCAGTGATTGTGTGCCATCTATATTCATTCATTCCTACTATGTGCCAGGCATTACACTAGATGCCAGGTCTCAGCTGTGATAAAAAATAACTTTCTTGTTCTCATGAGGCTAAATACCCCAGGGTCCTACACCCACTTCTCCTAGTCAGTCAGATGTGTGTGAGCTTTTGAGGGGACAAGGGTGCCATGCTGTGGTATCACCCAAAGCTTTCTCTAGGTAAGTGGATGTGAGAAAACCCAACAGCTGAGAGCAGCTCAGAGAATGTTTATGGAAATATGTAACTGTTTCTCTTAAGGCCAATCCTGAGTCCCCTGTTTTGACTTTGGGTACGTATAATGTACTATATACTCCCTTCCCTCTGTGTGAAGCAGATCATATTGCAGCCCTGAAGTTATGTGTGGCTGTAGTGAAGCAGCAGGCATAACACTCTGCTGTTGGCTGGTAACTGTTTCCAATAACAGACAAGCTGCATCAATGCAGGGTTTGGAATGCAACGTAGGACATAGCTAGAGGCCTCCTTGTTTTCTGTCACTAAGGGTGGAGGGGGCCCTAAGGCAGGGCCTGGGTAGGCCTCTCTTCCTAATAACTCTTCTAATGAATCTCAGAGCTGTCCTGGGAATTAGTTCTACCTTCTTCCTATCCATGGTAGGATTGATTTCCTTAATAGCCAGTGACTGCCTGTCATTAAGAGCTCTGGGACAGGGAAGAATGGGGACAACCACAGACCTCCTCCCCGCAAAATATGTTCAGTGATTGTGACTCACTGCATCATCTGGCCCCACAGAGCAATTGTCCAAATATTTCTCCTCAACATCTCTTTCCATCAAACTAAAATGTCAATTTTTTTTAAAGCTCTGATTAAAGGATAAAAAGTTTCATAATGGGATTTGAAAGCCTGGGCAATCATATTAAAAAAAAAATTGGCTGCCAAGCAGCTTGCTCAAATGACACCAGGCACATTGCCTAGTGAACTTTAGGTGAATAGGCGATGGAGTCTGTCTGGGCCTGATTTGCAGAGACTTCTTAAAGAAGGGAATCTGCTGTAGGCATGCAAACTACAGCAAGACTGAGCTGTGCATGGCTAGCTTTAGGGAAGGCTCCAGCTTGGGGAGCTTGGAAGGTGGTCTTTATCAGCCTGCCAAGATATCTGTGTGGAGTCACACCCACCATTTCTTCTCCCAAAGAGACAGATGAACAGACTCCACTATGACCAATGCAATATGGTGAACAGATGTTTGCCTCACACAGCCGAAGTGAGTTGGCTTTCCAGAGATTTAAAGGAAGGAGAAGGTGCCTTGGGAACAGTGTTCCCAATATTATGATCCCAATCGTAACTCATTGCTACCACTCCAGGATGGGGGGCAGAGGCGGAATATAGTTCTGTGTCATCCGCCAGTAGCTCCTCCAGTTCGAAATCCAGATCCAAGAGAATGTAACTCGTGAAGCGATATTTACCAGGTAGCTCTAGGAGCCTCTGTCACCTTCACCTGGGCTGACTGTGACATCACTAGCACGTTTAACCCTTCATTTACATTTACTTATCCACACTCTACCCTGACTCATATCCTTTGTTTCCATAATAAACTTTTAGCAACTATTGACATTTATCTTTCCCTGAGCTCACCTTTTTCCTGAATTGACCCCATCAACCTGTGAGACGGCCAAAGGCTTTTGCCTAGTCTTTGAGTCAGCTGAATACACAGATGCCTGAACCTATGCCAGTGCATCTTTATCATATTTGTAGTCCACCTGCTCTTTGTTTATCAGCTGTCTGTACACACATAAGATAACTCTTCATTCTCCTTATTTGAGTTGCAGTCAGTAGTGTCTTTTGTTACTGCCCAGGGTGAGCAAAGAACATTACCTATAGTGAATGAGGAACACCTTTGTTCATGCCACAAAATCCAGTTTGTCTTTTTCAAGAATGCACCTCACTTTAAGAAAACTTAATGAATGAAAATTTAGACTCCGGTAAGAAAATTCAAGTTTCACATAGCTTTTCAGGACCTCACTTGGCTACACAGAGCAGTGATTCTCAAGGAGGTTGATAACACCTCCTCAGAGATGCTTTAAAAATTTGTGGGCCAGGCGCAGTGGCTCATGCCTGTAATCCCAGCACTTTGGGAGGCCGAGGCGGGCAGATCACGAGGTCAGGAGATCGAGACCATCCTGGCTAACATGGTGAAACCCTGTCTCTACTAAAAATACAAAATAATTAGCTGGGCGTCATGGTGGGCGCCTGTAGTCCCAGCTACTAGGGAGGCTGAGGCAGGAGAATGGTGTGAACCCAGGAGGCAGAGCTTGCAGTGAGCTGAGATCACGCCGCTGCACTCCAGCCTGGGCAACAGAGCAAGACTCCGTCTCAAAAAAAAAGAAAAAAAATTGTGGTGGCATTTTTGCTAGTCTGAATGATTGAAGTAATGTGACTGGCATTTAGTGAGTGGGCCTCAGGGAGGCTAGATAGGATAGTTTTATACAACAAAGAACTGTCCCAGCAGGCATCCTAGAGTCTCAAACTTAACTCTTTCAGACATAATAAAAAATATTGTATACAGTTTTAATATAGTCTAAATTTTTCAGGAATGCAACTACTTTATAAATCAAAGGAGATTGTATTTGATTTGTTTGGAACTTTACCAAGAGGTTTTCATCATTTGGGGGGAAAAAAATCACATCATGGACAGCAATGCAGTAAGTGGTTTTCAAGTGTCCAATGTAACACACTTGCATCCATCTGCATTGGGCTGTGCATTCATGGTAATTCTATCAGTATTAGTAATAGCAATATCCATGGTAATAAACTGTGTGTTTTTTTTTTTCTGAGATGGAGTCTTGCTCTGTCACCCAAGCTGAAGTGCAGTGGTGTGATCTCGGCTCACTGCAACCTCCACCTCCCAGGTTCAAGCGATTCTCCTGCCTCAGTCTCCCAAGTAGTTGGGATTACAGGTGCGTGCCACCACACCTGGCTAATTTTTCTATTTTTAGTAGAGACAGGGTTTCACCATCTTGGCCAAGCTGGTTTTGAACTCCTGACCTTGTGATCCACCCACCTTGGCCTCCCAAAATGTTGGGATTACAGGCATGAGCCACCATGCCCAGCCTAAACTGCATCTTTTAAAAAATGTCTTCTAGTGTTGTCATGCCTAAGGATTTTACTGATGAAATGTGTTATTTTATTACAAATTACTTTTATCTCTCTTTCATATTATATATAGAGTACTTATTTTAAAAATTTTGTATTGGTTATATAATCTATAAATTTCTGTGTAGGATTGTAAAGAAACTGTTATTACCTTTTATATATACAAAGAGGACTTTGGGTTTTACGGAGATGAGAACTGTTGGCCTAAAGCAACATCTGTATACTATTCAGACAGAAACATTTTCCATTTGCACAAATAGAAGTGATTTCCTCTGTGCTAGATGAGAACAGTGGGGCCAAGATTTTCAACTTAAGTTGTGTTATGGAAAGTCTGGAAAAGGTGCTCTATTCAACAGAACTTTAATTTAGTCAGCCGCTGATCAAACAATCTTTTCTATGCCTAGCTTATTTTCATTCCAATATTTATTGATTCTATCACTGCGCTGGATATTGCGAGGATTAAACAACTCAGGGCCCTGACTATCTGGAAGCATAGACTGCCCTCTCTTGGAAGGCAATCTGCATGAAGAAGGGCATACTTCACAAACTTGGCACCCACAACTTTGACACCCAGGGCGTCAAATGATGTTTCTTTTGATGAAAATTCTGAAATGCCCCTGAACTTTTCTTGCAACACCATCAAGGTAGTTAACATGCAATGCTGGAGTTCTCTAAATCACAAATATCAGGTGGCCAAGAAGGACTATATATTGTAAAAGAGAAGAGGAGTGAATTGACTTAGAGGAGTAGGAGGAGGATGGGCTTTGGAGTTGGGTAGATCTGGGTTCATAGCTCGGCTCTACCACTTACTGTCTTACCTTGGGAAGGCTCAATTTCCTCCTCCTTAAAATGGTCATAATACCATCTGCATCACTAAGCCGATTTGAGGGTTAAATTAAATCATAAACATAAAGCCATGGGTAGAACACTCGGCGTATAAAAGGGACCAGACAAAATGCGTGACTCACCATCATCCCACTTTCCTTGGGAACTCATAGATAAATCCTAGGACCCGAGAATCAAAAGTTACCTTAAAAATGATCTAGTCAAATGCTCCACTAGACTACATAAATCTTCCTCTGTAGATTGTGAATGAAAAACTTCAAGCCCGCATGTTTTCCTCTCTTGATCAGTGTTAGCTAATTCTATTTTGGTTACCTAAATATCTTAAGAGTTGTAGAAAAATAGGAAAACATTCAAACTTTAATTTATTGAAAATTACAATAAACTCATCCCCTCTGCAACCTTCTTCCTCCATTTGCCTAACCAAATAACACTGAGTCATGTAAACAGAGTGAGTGGCCAGCTCAGATGTGATATCTACCGTTATCCATTTCTCTTTTAATATTTGAGTGCTCAGCATGTTAAGCCAAATTGCTGCATAGAATATCCCCCAATTCTTCTGTATATTCCAGCTTGAAGTAACAAAGAATGAAATAGAAGAAACAAACTTATTCTTTGCATAAATACAAGATAATTTACAGTAAAATTCTTTTAAAATGCCTCAAAGGCCACCCCAAACAGATGAGTATTAAATGGTATTGAATGTGTGGGCCAAAGCAGCTTTCCTGGGATAGGTCCTTGATAGCTTTACCTCCTTCCTGAGAGAGGCCCTGCTTACAGATTATTTCCTCTTTTCCTTAATTAAAGATTGTGAATTTTCTCGAAAGAATAAAAAATTTAGCATAATCGATGAGATTAGGGGTCTCTAACATTCTTCCACCTAAGCATATGGCTTGTAGGTATAGACTCTGTCTCTAATGTCATTCTACCTACAATCAATTTTCTCCCGGTAACTAGGCCTTCCTGAGAAATACAGTTATCAATAGGAAAATTTCATTGCAGAAGAGGAAAGACGTAGCATAATAAAGTGGAAGGCAGTGTATATCCACAGACTGGGTTTCACATGAGATTCTTTGACCTAATGTTTCTCTGGGAATAATTAATTCATTGGTCTCTGCATAGTTTTCTCATTTCTAAAATGGTTGTAATTCCCGCTTTACCTTTATTATAAGGTCTGTGAAAGGGCACAGTATACCACACAATGCTAAAAAAATGTAAAATGTTAAAGACAATAAAACAGGGGTGGAAAAATCCAAGATAGGAAAACATTTCCTAACCTTAGGAAAACATGAGAAATTTATGTCATTCTTGAGTGATGTCCTCTAGTCATTCCTTGAGTTAAAATTTACACATTATAATAATAACACAGCCACTCCATCTTTCTTATGTGTACGGTTTGAGTACAACATCTTCTTTCATCCATGTACTTTCAGCCTATGTCTGTCTTTATATTTAAAGCATATCTCTTACAGGCAGCATGTTGTCATGTTGCACTTATCCATTTTGAAAATCTCTGCCTTTTAATTGTTCAGTCCTTTAATGTTTAATGTAATTCTTGTTATGGTTGGTTGAATCTATGATTTTAATTTATTTTCTACTTGTCTCTTGTTTTCTATTCCTTTTTCTTCCCTTCCTATACTTTTGAATTATTAAATAAGTTTTAGAAATATATTTTCTTTATTGGCTTTGAAGCTGCATTTCTTTGTGTTATTATTTTTGTGTATGGCAGCCCAGGGATTACAACATACATCCTTAACTCTCTACTGTCTATATCCAGTTAATATTTTACCACTTCACGTAACTCATAGGAGACTTGTACCCATATAGGTCCATATCCACTCTTCCTTCTTTATGCCACAGTGGTTATTCGTATCACATCTGAATACCTTATAAACCTAAGACAACGTTATAATTTTCACTTTGAACATTTACATGGTCTGTAAATTAAGAGAAAGAGACAATAATTTAAAAGTGGTCTTTTGCATTTTTCCAGATATTTACTACTTTCAGTGCTCTTTAATCTTTTCTGAGATCTAAGTTTCCATCTGGTATCATTTCCTTTTATCCGGGAGAACTTCCTTCAGCATATCTTGTAGTTCAGGTCTGCTGGTGAAAACTCACTTTACTTTTGTTCTATTCAAAAATGTCATTATTTAGTCTTCATTTCGCGGGATATATTTGCTGGGTAATAAATTCTGGTTTGACAATTTTTTATTATCTCTCAGTACTTTGGAACTATTACTCCATTCTCTTTCGGCCTTCATAGTTTCTGCTTAGAAATTGACCATTAATCAGATCACTGTTTCATTGTATAGGATGTGTCATTTTTCTCTTCTTGCTTTCAAGATTTGCTTTTTATCTTTGGATTTCAACAATGTGACTATAATAATCTGTAGTGAGGGCTTCTTTATTCTGCTTGGTATTCATTTATCATAATGGACCTGTACATTTTAGTCTTTCATCAAATTTGTTATTTATTGGTCATTAATTCTTCAAGTACTTTCTCTGCTCCATTCTCTCCCCTCTATTTTAGGATTTTATTTGCATGCACATGAACTATTTGAAATTACCTAATGGATCTCTGAGGCTTCATTTTTTAAGTCATTCTTTTTTTCTCTCTCTCTGTCCCTGTTATTCATGTCGGATAATTTCTATTGATTTATCTTCAATTTGACTTGCTCTTTTCTTTCACATCTCCATTCAACTCTTAAGTCCCTCTGGTGAATTTCTTATTTCAAATATTGTATTTTTCAGTTGTAGACTTTCATTTGATTCTTTCTTGTTTCTGTTTCTCTGAGAAGATTTCATGTCTTTTCACTCATCATATACACTATTTAGGGTAGCATAATTTCCATGTTAAAATCTTTTAGTTTCAAAATCTGGTTCATTCTGGTGTCAGACCCAGTGGATTTTATTATCTCTTGAGAACATGCCCCACTTTCTTGGTTCTTTGTATGTTGGGAAATTTTGGATTATATTCTAGACATTAAGTTATATGGAGTGAATATTAAGTAGTGGAAATTCTGGATGTTTTTACCTTCCTTTGATAAGTGTTGTTTCTTTCATTTCAGCTGCTAATTGTTGTAGGAACTTAAGCTCCAAACTGCTTCTTGAGTGGCAGCTACAATCTCAGTTGAGCTCGTCTTTCAGCCCATATTTGTCTTTATATTTAAAGACTCAAAGTTAGCTGCTTTGAGTCTGTACCCTGCATGCATAGTTTGTCAAAGATATAGGTAGACGGAATTTGGGGATACTCTCTTTAGATCTTTCTTTCTGGTGATTTCTTCCCTTTTCAGTGTGTTTTGAAAAGACTCTTTTGTTTCACAAGCACACCCACTGCGTTGGGTACACTGTACCACCTGCACGTACCCTCAAGCTGTAAGCTGTGAAGATGGTAACCTAACATATATAGCTTCCCTTCCACCCTTTCCCAAGTGTCTACTGTCTACTCAAGCCCGTTTTCTCGGCCTACTCTCCATTATTGACAACTTTTTGTATTATGTCTAGAATTAAATTTGTTCTCCATGGGAAAGTCATCTCATAGGGTCTTATTCTATCACTCCCAGAAGCAGAAGACACCTCACCACTCATTATGAATGTGGAAAGCTGGGACACTTCAGGATGCCCCATTATTGACAGAAAATTGAGAATGCATGAGAATTGCTTCAAACCCAAGCCACTCTCTTAAAATATATCAATTAACATTTTTCTTTTCACTCAGCAATATCATAACCATTTAAAGGTGACTTATTTCATCCTTAGTTACCAGATTCAAAGCTATAAAAGAAATGCTATTTTAATTTGATAGAGTTTGGTTGTCAGAAATTCATCTGGCTTTTGGACTCATTTCCCTGAACTATCCCTAATTTATTTCAAAACTGCGTGATAGTTTGAGCCTCCTAATTCTGTTTCCCTACAGGTGTCCAGTCTGCAGTTTCAAAGGTATTCAATAAAAGAAGGCTTAAGCAAGTTCAAATTATGGGTTCAGTTTATATAGTCTACCCTTGCCCTGCCCCCCTCCTTTTCTTCTTAGTGAGACTTACAGGAACACCACAACTTCATGGCTGAAGGTTTTATGCCTGCTGGTTATTTCCCCTCTAAAGCCACAGTCTTCAATGACATTATAATAATTTCCACACTTGCTAACTTGTGTGTTGCAAGCTGAGAAGTAATATATTCAGATGAAAAATGTATAACAGGAGGAGATGAGCTACTGGGAAATAACCTGTTTCTAATCACGTGAGTGTCATTTGTAATAAGACAAAAAGGATATAAAATATTAAAACTATAAATGAATAGAAACTTTTCTCTACAAGTTTTTCATTTGGCCTCTGTATTTCTTTTAACATTATTGACTTTTCTATTAAGTGTGCCCTTTGGTAGTTCAAACAGGCAATTGCCAGGCAACTATGGCATGAAGTCTATTTTATTTGCTTGTCAGCAACTTCAGTGTCTATTTAGATTAGTGCAATCTTAATTATGTAAAAAAAAAAAAAGCATGGAAACAAGATTAGAAGTTTGTTGAAATGTTAAAGCTGTTATCTCTGAATAGATGGGGTTAAAGGAAGAAACTGAAGCTTTTATTATCTCTTTACTGGCAGGAAAACAGATTTGAGCTCATGATCCTTGGACCAAAGTCAGGATCGGCACCATCCAAATAAAAGGTTACTAAATCAGAGTTAGGGTGTAGACTGTGGGGAGACAGATTTACCAAGACCCTGTAGGGCTGGAAAGAAAGATTCCAAACAGGAATATATCAGCACTAAATTTACGTTTTCTAGCACGAACTTTCAATGCCCATCACACTTTTCTTCTCTCCCCTTCCTCTCACCCTTGCAAGTTAATAGCCTTTCAAAATGTATTATCATTTGAGCAGGCTTTCAGAAGAAAACTGAGGCACTGCTGTTCTGAAGGGCTCTGAAGACACAGCAATGAATAAGACAGACAACTTCTTGCTCCCAAGATTATGTTCTAGTGGGGATAGTTTAATATCTAAACATAAACAAGTTGAGACACAAAACAATCTCAGATAGTATTAATTCCTCAGAATAAAACAGACCAGGGGGATGTGACAAAGTTCAACAGATGGGGGCAGAGATGATGATTACTTTAGAAAAGGTGATCATGGAGGTTTATGTGAGGTGATGACATTTAAGTTAATATAAAATGACAAGAAGGAACCAGCCTCATTAAGTTTGAAGAACACAAATTAAATCAATGGTGTGTTTTACAACAGATGCTGTCATAGAAGCAAGAAAAAAAAGTCTATGTTTACTTGTCTCAAGGAAATAAGCCAAAATATCACAGTGGCTACCTCTGGATGCAGATTAAAATCTGGAAATCCACTGGCCACTGTATAGTTTACCATATTTTTAATAATGAAAAAAATACCTAAAAACTCAAGACATGTCTAGAAGGGGATGCAAAACCCATAGCAAAAGCAACATTGCATCACTGTGAGCAACATTTAAGCAGTGCTAAATAATTGTGCTCTGGAGAGGGTGCATCTTTCCCAAAACAGAAAGCATGACAGGCTGGGTGTGGTGGCTCACACCTACAAACCTAGCATTTTGGGAGGCTGAGGCAGGCGGGATCACCTGAAGTCAGGAGTTCGAGACCAGCCTGGCCAACATGGTGAAATCCTATCTCTACTAAAAGTACAAAAATTAGCCAGGTGTGGTGGTGCACATCTGTAATCCCAGCTACTCAGGAGGCTGAGGTGGGAGAATTGCTTGAACCTGTGAGGCAGAGGTTGCAGTGAGCTGAGATCATTCCACTGCACTCCAGGCTGGGCAACAGAGCAAGACTCCATCTCAGAAAACAAAAAACAACAAACAAACAAACAAAAAACCCCAGAAAACATGACAAATAGACCTCTCGTGGTTGGGGAAAAGGCAGTGAGGTCAAATGGGCACAAAGGACTCTGTGTTGCATCCAGGTCTTTTTCATGCCTCCAGGGATTGCTGCCCCTACAGTGAGACCTCCTATGGAAAATGCTGCTTTCTTGAGGGTCCTTGCTTTAGGGAATTCCATTCTCAACAAAGAGAGGAGACAGAGACAGGGCACTGCCAGAGGAAAGCAATTGGAAGAAGAGGCTTAGCGCTGCCAGAGGAAAGCAATTGGAAGAACTTGGTCACACTCTAGTTTCATGACAAGTGCCAAAACATTTTAAACATAAGTTCTCAGTTTAAAAATCTCATTTGTCTTTAACTTAAATCATAGCTCTTTAAAGGAAATGTAATGAAATAAACACATTTTTCTTACTAACTGAAAGCGTGTGGTATGCAAACAGTAGATATTCTTGTGTCTTCATTTTTATTTTATATTTTGCCTCTGGTTCTGGGAGTGCTCCAGGAATAACAATGGAAAAACAAAACACACATCAGTTTGAACCTCATGTTTGGCTAGGGTCTAAGCAAAAAAAAAAAAAAAAAAGAAGCAATCTAAATTTAGACAAGGAAGCCCTACCATTTCAATATAGAGGTGAAAAGAATTCGCCACTGATAAAAATCAGGTTTTTATTCTTCCACCCCCACAGGGTGTTAACCATAATAGAAAACAAGCTGACAGATAGTTAGCCCTACTTTCGTTTACTCCTCTCTCACTCTGTGTACCACAAAGGTTGAAAAATGAGCAAACCAGAGAACCTCCTTAGTAATGGTCAAGGAGAGAGCTGCAATTTAGAAGCCTAGGCCTCCGCAGCTGAGAACCCAGCTCCAAGCCTGGAAGTTGTTGAGGATGTTCTCTGAGGACATCTTAGCACACTGGCTTCACTGTGTGGACTTCTGTGACTGTCGTACAGTGGCCTCAGATGTACAACCCATTGGCTCAATCTGGCCTGTGGATACATTTGGTTTTGTTGACTTCCCCCTTGCTCCCCCTCCCCCCTCCCTCCTCCTCCTCCTTTTTTACATTGCTCCAACATTTTAAAGTTTGAAGGGTAATCTGGGTTTCTGATTTTTTTTTTCAGTTGGAAGATCTGGCAATGTTGGGCCTACATTCTAGTGTGGTCATACTTGGCAGAATCCAGTTGTGGCTGCCTGTAATAGAATGCAACTCCCACCCGGGCCCTGCACTCACTTAATGTTACCTTGTAGTCACTTTTGTTTGCTACCTCTGCTGAAGGTAGGGCTGGACCAAAATAGGCAGCATTTTCCACTGTGGCTCAAAACCCCTGTCACGTGAACACAAAAGACTTAGCTGTGGCCAGCTGAAACGACCAAAGTGCACACATACGTCATTGACTAGATGTCTGCTTTCTGAGCAAGAAAGATTCACTGCTCCCACTAGAAGGCTGAGAGCATAGACTTTAAAACCACTTGAGAATGATGCTCAGGTGACAGAATAATTTTTAGGTCAATTAAAAGAAAAGCATTGGTGAGGGATTTGTGATTGTCATTTCTTTCTATGTGATTCTTCCCTTTTAAGAAACATTTTTGTTTCCATTCTATCTATTGGGGGCTTTTACAATGAGTATTTGGGAAAAATTTCATGGAAGAGTCAAAGGTTTTGAGAGGACATTTTTTGTTCTTATAAAATTTAGTCAAGTGCCAGATATTGTATTTTAACCAGATTTCCTGCTCTGAAATAGGCCAGGGAGGTGACCCAGAAACAGGCACACAATTGTCATGAGTGAGGAAGAGTCGTATACTTGGGAGCGTGGAGAAAATGATCCCAAACTTTGGAAAATCTAGTAATAACCCACATTAGGAAATAGGCCCAAACAAATATACTTCTACCCCTGCTGCCTCTCCTCTCTACTCCAATTGTGTTGAATTGTATCTGTAAGCTGTATTATGGGTTTTCTAAAGCGGTTTACGAATAAGCAGAGTAAAGTAGTTCTTTCTATGGTCAGACTCCTAGTTGAAAAACCACCACGTATGATATTTTATAAAGCAAAAGAATCGTTTGCACAAGCTTGGAATCCCCTCTTCTTTATTTGTATTAGTCAATAAAGTAGACATTTCCTGGCTCCCAAAACACAATTAGAACTTTGAGCAGATGTGGGCTCAGGCCTTGACCTGGATCTGGGCCAGAGTTACCTGCTTTGATTCTTCATGGACAGGAAGTCCCTAATGAGCACATTATTTGACAAACAGACAAACAGGCCTTTTTTAGGTTTTTTTTGGGGGGTGGGGTGGGGGGTGGGGTTTGGAATTATTTCGTAGGTAAAGCTAATCAGAAGACACATCTCCCTTCTTTTTAAACTTCTTGCTGCATTCAGAGTGGCAAGTGGCCAACAATTACTATCATTTCTATTAGTCATCTAGTTACATGTTTAGGGATAACGTATTTTGCTACTGATAGGAAAAGGTTATCTCTGAAGAAAGTCATGAATGAGCCATCTTGTAGAGAGCAGTATACTATAAAATTAGAAAAGAACTGTTTTTGTATTAAGGACACATTTGAAAACTCTTTAAAACATTTCCTTAAGCCAACAATAGGCCACAAGAGCTCATTCATTCAGTAATCAACAAGGGCCAGGGGAAAGCATTCTGGGAAAAGAGAAGCTGAAACGCAAATGTCCTCAAGTGGACGGTTGGGGAAAGCTTAGAAGTAAACAAAAAGGTAGCCAGAGTAGGTGACGTTAAGAGTAGAACAAGACAAAGTCAGAAAGTTAGACAGGGCTCAAGTCATAAGAGGATTTTTCATAGTAGAGGGATGCATCCTTTGGGAACTCTAGACCAGTGCTGGCAAACCACAGCCTGCAAACTCAGTCTGGCCCTCTGCCTATTTTTAGAAATAAAGTTTTACTGGAACACATCCATGCTCATTCATTTAGGTATTGTCTATGACTGCTTTTGCACTACAATGGCAGAGTTGTGTGGTTGCAACAGAAACAATATGGCCCACAAAGCTAAACCTATTTGCTATCTGGCCCTTTATGGAAAAGATTTACCAACCAGGTGTGGTGGCTCACACCTGTAATCCCAGCACTTTGGGAGGCCAAGGCGGGTGGATCACCTGAGGTCAGGAGTTCAAGATGAGCCTGGCCAACATGGTGAAACCCCGTCTCTACTAAAAATACAAAAATTAGCCGGGCGTGGTGGTGCGTGCCTGTAATCCCAACTACTTGGGAGGCTGAGACAGGAGAATCACTTGAACCCGGGAGGCAGAGGTTGCAGTGAGCCAAGATTGCGCCATTGTGCCATTGCACTCCAGCCTGGGCAACAAGAGTGAAACTCTGTCTCAAAAAAAAAAAAAAAAAAAAAAAAGAAAGACAGGAAAGAAAAGAAAAGGTTTACCAATCATTGTATTAGATCATGCATTCTTGGTGGGTTTTTGGATGTTGCATTTGGCTTATGGAAAGTTGTCTCTTATGTTAGCTTTGTTTTCTAAAAAGACACTGGATATGATTGCAAGAACAAGAATACCTAAGGCTAAGAGCTGGGCAACCAAGCATGTCTGCCAGAGGATGCCACCTTTTAAAACAATATCATGTGTGTCCCAGGATACTCAAAGAATGAACGTGAGAGGTGGAGGTCAGCCGGGAAGTAGAAACTGAGCAAGTCTGCTCGCTGTTACATGGATTGGTAGTGGTGGAATACGGATGGTTGCTTACATAGTTGTTCATTTGATTTAATGTAAATATCTATTGCTCTTATAAAAGGTTGAGTAATTTACGCCCACATTTGAATAAATGCTCTCAAGGCAATATCTACGATACATTTGACCTCTCTATTGAGTCATTTTTCCAGACAGCTGTCTCCTGAGCTCGAAGAAACCACAATTGTTTGAACAGGAACTTCTTTCCATTGAGTTTTGCAAGTAGGGGCTTGATTCCATGTTGGGCTCACCTCGGGCTCCCAAACAGGTTCTTCCCAAACATACCTCCCATATTTGCATTCTTCATCTTCCAACTGGCTAGAAACCATAAACTCCTTTAATTGTCTGCTTCAGGGTGTATTATTTTATTATGGAAAAAACTCTCTCACTGGAAAAAAACTGTATTTATTTATTTGGTTTTATTCCACATAACATTAAAATGCCTAGTACATGGCCCCATGGGAGCTTAAAGCCTGATGCTCAGAAGGCTGAATTAGTTGTTGTGTTAATGCCATTTTTGGTGGCATCTGTGAAATTACTGTGGAGAGAAATGTTAAAGGTCAGGGAAGATGAAACCCAGCAAAGAGCACACCAGAAAGAACAGTGTTGAGGATTGAGTCTTGCTGTATTAGATGATTTTATACAATACCTGAGTTTCTATTTTTTTTTAATAGGAGCTATTACAGTGACAGAAAAGTGACTGAAGTCCTGTAATATTTGTGGAAGACTGGCCACAACCAAGTCATTTTGATTTTGAGAGTAAGTTACCTGGATTGAAGTGACTTTTACAAAGCTCAGGTCATGGGTTCAACCTACTAAATGATTCATTACATGATTTCCAGTCTATGGAGATAGGTTATTTTTTTTTTAACCTCAGTAGCCATCATTCACATCCTCTTTCATTCATTTACTTGTTCCATATTGAGAATACCTTGTATGTGTTAAACACTATATTTGACACTGGGGAAATAAATGAATAAGACATTTATGAAGCACCTGTTATGATCAGTGATTAAGGTCCAGTTCCTACCTTCAAGGATCTCACAATCTAGTGGGGAAAATTGGCATCTAAACAAATAACTATAAACAGTGAGATGAAATTTAAAGAGAATAGGCAGTATTGGCTTTTAGTTAAGAAAATGAACTTGAGTGCCAGATTTTAAACTCAAACTGTGTGACTCTGAATGAGTTATACTGCTTCTAGAAGCCTCAGTTTCCTCATTGGAAAGTGGGGATGCTGCTAGACTGTATATCACAGAGTGACCATGAATACTAAAGAGATAATACCTCTAAAGTTATGTTGTTAGCATGGTACTTGGTACAAGGTAAGTGTTTAATAACTGTTAGCTATTGTTATGTGTTACAATGGAGACAAGCATTGGCAGATAGCTTTTTGGTTATGAACTTACATGGCTTGGAAACCAAATTCTATCACGTAATGTTCTGTGACCTTGGGTGAGTTACTTTTAACTTTTCTGTGCCTCAGATTTCTATTTTGTAAAATGGAGATAATACCTATTTCACAGAATTGTTGTAGGACTTAAACGATATAATAGTGGTAAAGCTTTTGGCATAAAGACTGCCAAATAAGAACTCAATAAATGTCAACTATATTAACATAACTGTTGCAGCTATGAAAACAAACAAAAAAAACAACTGATAGGATGAGAAAACACTTTGCAGAGAAGGTGACACTTGCAAACATGTGTCATTGGTTTCCAGGGGCATGGGTCAAAGCCATCATCCTTCGTGACTGAGCAAACAATTTTGCACCTGTTCTCTGGGTAGTGGTTCCGTGGCATTTTGTTTGTGTGGTTTTGGACAGGACGTTAAATTATGGAAAATTTGAGAGTCATTGCCTCTGTATTTTCATCAGATAGTACAGGGTGTGACAAGTTTAGACTCCAGTCTCCCTCTCTCTGAAAAAAACCAAACTTTCTTGGAATTTTCTTTTCAAGTTACAGAGAACAACTTCAAGAGCATTGAGGTAAGAATTCTACTCCACACTGACCACTAATATCCTCCCTCCCATTCCCCAAAGTTAGGCTCACCCACAAAACTAATTTTAGTCTGTGGATACCTCTATCCACTGGTAGAAATTCTAGGAAATAAGTGTGAAGAAAGCAGAAAATGAGCAGGATGACATGAAAAACTTATAGATATTTCTACATTCTCTAGACCCTCATGGCCTGCAAGCAAATAGTTTTCCTTACCATACTTCTTCGTTACTCGGTGTTTAGAATTAACCTCATCATTTTTTCTTTTGGGGGATAACTCTTTCTGTATTCTTAATTTAAGTACTTCAACAGAATTAACCACACTGCAAGTGACTCACTAGTGTAGACACCTGGCCTAGGCCTTATCACACCAGAAAATTGCCTTCTGCTAGCCTTGGTGATTGCCTTAGGGAGGGGAATTGACTCAGGTCTAAGCCTGCAGCTTCCAGGGGCACCATGGTGTACCTCAGAATGAAACAGACTCAGTGGAAGGCAGAGGGGAGAGAAGAAAAGCAAGACATGGTGAAATTACTTAAGTCCTGGAAACCTCCTGAACCCTGGACTTTTCATTTACATGAGCCAATAATTCACCTTTTTTGCTGAAGCTTGTTTTGCATTCAGTTTTCTGTCTCTTGCAACCGTCAGAATCTTAGTGCACTCAGAGACAATGTTTATGACCTGCACAAACTGGTAAGAAGCACTTTATTGAGCCACCAATAGGTTGGTCCTTCTTGGCTGACCAAACCTTACAGAATACAGCAGAAAAATGTCCAAAACTACTTTGGCAGCCCAAGGGGCAAGTATAAAAGAAGCACTGGAAAGTACCCCACTATCAACTAGAAGCCTGGACCTATGACGGGTCAGTGACTTGCTCTTGTGTTCCTATTTCTACCCTCATAAATTGGGGCATAGGCATGGCAGCCCTCCCGGGGACCAGAAAGGGATAGAGAAAGGAAATCCAGGGACCAGCATGGGTGTTGGCTCAAGCTAGACCCTGTCCCTGGAAAGTAGTCTGTAAATCAGACTTTGTACCCAGAGAACACACCATTTTTAGAAATCATATGCTGAATTCCTTTGAAAAAATGGACAATTTTCCTTAATTTTTATTCTCAAGACCACACAGGACTATTTCCTTTTAGGTGTTCTGAAAATGAGGAAAAACTGTCTGGTTTTAGGCTTGCTTCAAGGATTAATGTCAGGTTTTACCGTGTTGTTTATCTCAAGTTGTCTTACCCTCAGATTGTTACTCAGCTTTTAGGGGTGTTTCTGTTTGTTTGTTTGTTTGTTTTTCTGTTGGTGGTGGGAGGAACAGCAGCAGGAATGAAAACAGCAGCAGCCAGCCATGTACTGGGCATTACTTTGTGTATGGCGTATGACAAGCATGACACATATCACACACATTCATATGCATGATCCTTACAACAAGGATAGGTGTGATTATTATCCCACTGTACACATGAGAAAACTGTCGAAGGTGACAGCTAGTGTCTTTGAGAGTCGGGGATTTGATTCCAAAGCCAGTAAATACAACTCCACCATCTTGATATGTATCTTTAGAAAAGGCAAATGAATATGCCCACCATTTGCTTAGCATAATACAAGCAAATGCAAGAGTTTCAGAAATCTAAATTTTCTACCGTCAGAAAATGCACATTCTAGAAAATGCATCAAGGATTCATGTGAAAGTCAATCAGAAAACATTGCAAATGGCCCATTATTTAATCTAAATTGTTAAGGACTATAGAAAATTTAGAAAATAGAACTTTCATGATGGGGTAATTATGGGTGCACTGTGGAGTGGGTTGGGGATTTTATATGTTTAGATCATTTGAATTTTTGTTTAAATTTCTCTAATGATTAAAAGCTAACTGAAGATAAGCATATCTTCTATTTATTTTGCTTTCTACAGCCTTTGTTAGGAGTTTGCATAGGCTAATGCATACAACAAATAATAAATAGACAAATGCTAGCTGGCTCACTGAGATAATTACATACAATTATGAACTCATAGATCCTAAAGGCTATTGACTATAAGAAAAAAAGAGGCTTTTAAAAGGCCAAGCAGATAATGGGTTTGAGATTCTGGGATCTATTTTTATTCCCCCTCTCTTTAAGCATGAAAGATCTTTGGGATATGACTTCAATCAGTCAGCTTAAAATGAACAAGAGTTGTTCATCTACTTCAGGACAGAAAAATATTTAAAAAGTTTTTATTTAGTGATTATGAATTACTTCAACAAGGGGATGCCACCCTCTAAATCTATCTGACTTGTGGCACCAGCCCTGCCAAGCCATCCATCTTTTGACATTGTGAATGATAGCAAAATGATTCTTTTTCAGACTTCAAATGACATTTTAAACACAAAAGGCCAACAAGTACCAAAAAAAAAAAAAGAAAAAAAAAGTAACGTTGTGGGATAAACCTGCAAAAGCAAACACAATGGGGTGGTCAGAGTTAGGCAGTGCATGGCTTAATCTTGTTCTCTGCAGGAAAAGCCAGAATTACTGGAAAGTACATGGCTAAGCCCTGCTCTTGAAGCCAACTCCCACTTTGTGACTCAGTGAGCACACCTGTTAAATGGGCCCTTGAGAAGTGCTAGCACCGTGCCTTTCGCTTTCATTCCCTCTATCTGACAAGGAGCAGTTTTGTTTCCAGCTGGAATTGAGAGTCTGGGAGAAGTTTATATTGTGGTTCCCAAGCTGTGGAATATGGCTTAAGAGCACGTAGTTGCATGGTCTCTTGGGAAACATCTGTGGCTAAGTTAGTGTTTGCTTTGTATATGCAAAAGCTCATTTATGTGTAGGTGTGGTGACTTGGTGATATACGCATGGTGCTGTTTAGCTCTTTTTCCATGGGTCTGTGATTATCATTTAAAGATAAGTATTTGAAGGGACAATTTCATGGCTAATGTGTCCTCCCTCTATACTGAGCTCTTAAGAATCTTTGATCTGGCACTTCTATGTTTTCATGTTATGACCTTAAATTAAATGCCAGAAGAATGTTTCAATAGCTGTTCTTTGGCACATAGCTCCTGATCAATGGTTAAGGGATTTGGGTCCATAGGTAGGTGAACTTGGACAAGCACTTTTACCGGTAGGCTCAGTTTCATTCAAATGCACTGGAGGTTGGCAAAGTAAGGCCTGTGGGCCAAGCCATATGGTTTTGTATGATCTGCAAGTAAAAATGGCTTAAAATAGCAACACTTTATATAGGTATATTTAAGTCCTCACACAATATCATTGATTTTCTCTCTTGGCCTGCAAAGATTAAAATATGTACTATTTGACCGTCTTAAAAAAAAGTTTGCTGAACTTCTGGTTTAGATCATCATTTTAATTTCAAGGTCTAGCACAATGCCTGATACAGGCATTAGGTTGAACTGAATATTCATTGAGTTATCCAGAATTCATGGTATTGATCATGAGGTGGTTGATACTATCTCACCTAATTTATTTAGAAATGGAAGTGGCTGACTTGGTCAGGCGGCTAAAATGGAACCTACTTGGAGGTTACTTAGATGTCAATGTGCAATGTGTTTGATTTCTGCATTGGTCACTTACATTCTCTTTGTTCTTTAACCACCAATATTAGCCAACTTTCTTGTAGTTACAAGCTGTTGATCGCAGCCTGTATTTTGCTGGGGTGCTATTTGTTGGTGGTTATATCTTGCTACTCAAATAAGGACAGCAGACAGCATCCCTTGGGTAGTGTACTTGTTAGAAATGTATAATCTCATGCCTCATCCTGGAACTTTTGAATCAGAATTTGCATTTTAACCATATCCCCAGATGATCTGCATGAATGCTGAAGTTGGAGGAGCACTAGTACGGTGGACATTGATGGTGTCTAGCAGTACCCTACTATACTTCCTCCTTTCTAGCACAATACTGACTTCTTTATTGTGCATGTTTTATTCTGTTAGAATCATTATTAATGTCATGTTTTACAAGGCACAATACTGATTTTTGTGAACATGATCCACACTCTCCAATATAGCTCATACAGCTTGGAACACTGTCCCCAGTTGCAGATGTGGCCTGATTGGCCTGATGGTTTTTTTTTATCCTCTTTGCCAGTCATATATTCAGAAAAGACTACGTGACTCAACTTGGCCAGTGACAACGGATCAATGATACGTCAAATAAGTCCTCTAGAAGCCTCTGGCAAAAGGTTTCAGAAGATTATCATTGTGTATGAAGGAGGGGCCTAGATTTCCCTCAGAAGAAGCCAAAAATAGAGGGTTGGGGCCAAGAGAATCACAGGGAATGGTATTCCTGGGCCAACCCTACCTCTGGCCCTCTTGCCAAATGAACTAATAAAGTCTCTGTAAAACAATAACTATTTCTTACTGAAATGGGAGAGTTCCCTGACCCCCTCGCAGGATGTGTGACAGGGGTGTGGCTCATCTGTTTGGTTGCCACCACTGCCCAAACCCTTTATGTGATGGGGAGCATACAGATGGACAGGTGCAGGAGCCAGGGCGCTGGGCTCCAGCCCCACAGCAGCATCCCGGGGTAGAGTCCTATGACTCCCTGGAGCCCAAGTGGGCACGTGTTGCAGCACACTCTTTCAGCCTTGACATCTGTGGATGGCTTAAGTGTTAACCAGCTCAGTAGACTCTCTGCATTTTTGCAAGGGCAGAGGGTCACTGTGATAGCTTTCTGTATCCTGAACTCTTGTCCAGCATCCTGGAAGAATCGGATCACACACAGATTTGAAGGATGGTGAATGCAGGGGTTTCATTGGGTGGTGGAGGTGGCTCTCAGTGGGATGGATAGGGAGCTGGAAAGGGGATGGAGCAGGAAGATGATCTTCCCCTAGAGTTTGGCTGTCCAGCAGCTGATCTCTCTGACCATCCCCAGCGGAACTCCCCTCAACAATCCTTCTCTTCTCTCCTCTCTTCTCTGCTGCTCTTCTGTTCTTCGGTTCCTCTGCTTGTCTCCTCCTGGAGCCGGATGTTTGGGGCTCATATGGGTACAGGATGGGGGGGAGTGGCTGGCCAATAGGCAACTTTTTGGGCATGAAAACAAAAATGCCCGTTCCCATTTAGGGCCATGGATTTACAGGCTTGAGGGTGGGGCTTTTGCTGGGTAATCACTCTCTTCTACCCAGTATTTCCCTGTCTCCTGTCCATATCATTACCTGCTTATTTTGTGACAGGAATAGGATAACCATGATATGGGCTGTATCGTTTTTTTCAATCTTCAAAATAACCTGTGGAAAAGGTATACCTCCCATGCACAGATAAGGAAACCAAGGTTCAATGATTTTTTAAAAAGTGGTAATAGCTAGCAGGAGGCAGAGCTATGATTAACACCCTGGTTCCACCTCAAAGTCCGTTCTCTATTCTTACTCATTATTCTATACTGCAACTTTCAACTACCTACCACCACAATACACTAAGAATATTACCACTATGTAATGTGCTCAGAAGAAGAGGCCTTTTTTTTTTTTTGACAATTTACTTGCACTTAGAAAAGTAGGAAGAAACAAAAACATTTTTCTAGTTTTTACTTATGAACCTATAGTATTGAGTGTTCTCTCATTACACAGCTTACACAGGATCTTTATTTGTTGCTTGTTTTTAAACACAGAGATAAAAGACATAGTTTTTGAAAATAGGTTCAGGTTGAATAAAGTGTTATGTGCCTTCTTTTTTTTTTTTTTGTGAGATGGAGTCTCACTCTGTCACCCAGGCTGGAAGACTATAGTGCAGTGGTGCAATCTCAGATCACTGCAACCTCTGCCTCTTGGGTTCAAGTGATCCTCTGCCTCAGCCTCCCAAGTAGCTAGGACTACATGTGTGTACCACCATGCTGGCTAATTTTTTTTTTTTTTTTTTTTTTTTTGTATTTGCAGTACAGACAGGGTTTCACCATGTCAGCCAGGCTGGTCTCGAATTCCTGGCCTCAAGTGATCCAGCCATCTCAGCTTACCAAAGTGCTGGGATTATGGGTGTGAACCACCACATCTGGGCAAGGTGTTACGTGTCTTTATGCTTTTTGGTACATTGTAAACAATGTAATTATAATATAAAATCACTTGGACACACATGATTTCCTAAGATGAAAAATGATGCTATTTTAAGATCTTTTATTAAAAACAACTGTCTTTTTTAAAAGTCCATTTTTGTGTATGTATTCTATTGAATATTAAAGTTATTTTGTTTTCTTGGGCATAGAAATGTGGCATAGTGCCAGTGTGCCGAACTGCCTGGTCTACATCCTAAAGAGATGTACCGTCCCCTTTCCAAGCAGGCACCACCATTCCCAGGAGCCAAGCTGGAGGACTGCGACCTGGGCTGGGAGCAGAGCTGACTGACATGGGTGGAGGTGACCCTGAGCCAAGTTCTCTGGCACTTGTTGGACATGTCCCCTACCCTCTTCCCAAGAGGAGCCATCCCACATTTGGGTAGTTAGTACCCAGGACTGGTTGGACTGATCGGGTTAGGGACCCTAGAGGGTTAAGGGAACAACAGAGATGGGGCTGCAATGCCCTGTCTGGAACTCCGCTCTCCCCCTGGGGAGGTTCTGACTGTGGCTCATGCCTGGTTGCAAATTGGTTTTTAACCCACAAATTGTGATTATTTTTTAAAAAGCCAAACAGATTTTGGCAGGAGTTAGAATAAATCCCGGGGCCTGGGCTTCTCTATTCTTGGCCCTCCATAGTCTTCCTCCGAGAGGAGGCCAGAGGGAGAGGAGGATCTCAGCAGGCCTCTAGCCGCTTCCAGATGCAGTCTGGGGAGTGGGCTGAAGGTGAAGGGAGGAAGGCTGTGGGTCACTCTCCCTTCTGAGAGGCAGCTGCAGCTCAGGCCCTAATACACTCTTTGCCCTTTGGCCTCTCCCTTTTTCCCCCTTCTGGTTGGAGGAGGGAGAAGTGGGAAGTAGTTTGGGAACTGGTTTGTCCACATAAACTTCCCCATTGTTCCTTGGCCCGCCCTCAGGGCAGAGCCCCATGCCCAGGCTGGGTAAGAGATGGGCTTGGTCCAGCAGGGACCCTGAGGGAACCTACCCTTTTCCTTCTGGGGAGAGAGTGCCCCCCTACCATGTAGTTGAACAGGGGCTAGGAGCTTCCCACTCCCCTCCCTCTAACAGCAGGCTGTGTGGGTTTCAATTCCCATCCTTCCCACCCCGGCTAGGTGTCGTCCGCCTTGTATCCTGTGTGTGAGTGTGTGTGGGGGGGTTCTGTACTAATTTCCATAGCTGGTAGCTTTTCCTTCCATGCATCACTCCCCGCCCGCATGCCCAGGGGCCACCTGCCTGGCCTTACCGCATGCTGGGGTCATTGTAGGAGGGGAGTGGGAATCACGCTGTCCTGTGGTCTTAAGATTTTTATTTTTGTATATGTAATCCATTCTGTACAGGTAGCTAACTTTGTAAACGCTGTGTATTCCCTCTGCCCCCATGGCTGTTGGTGTAAATAAACTGCATCTCCCTTTGGTAAAAAAAAAAAAAAAAAAAGAAATGTGGCACAGTCAAATTAATTCCAGGGAAACTCTGGTGCTTTCATTGTGAATCAGCTCCTTCAAACCATGGGGGTAATGTATGGTAATTTACTGCTAAAGTACACACCAAGTGGCATTCTAAGGATGAAAAGGAGGGTTTTCTCCTGGGAGAATCTGGCAGAGCCAACTTATCTTGTAAACTATTAGAGGGAGAATGAAAAAAATGGCTGTCACATCAGAGTGACTGCTCAGTGGCACTTAACACCAAATGGTTTGATTTTCTATAGACCAGTCTCAGACAGAATGGCTAGATCAGAAGTCTGCTAACCAGGGACAGAATCTGTTTATTGTTTTTACATTTGAATGGAACTCTCATAGCCAAATGGTACTGAAATGTCATCTGGCATCTCTTTGGCTGGCTCTGGGGAGAGTTGGTGGTTTACACCCAGTTCCCAGAGCACAATGCTTCACATCCCAGAACTGTTCTGTGTTAGATGAGATTTTGCCAAACATATTAAATAAGCAATGTTGAGAATACATTAACCTTAAGAGCCAAATAAATCAGTCAATCGCATTTATTTGTTGCCTACCATGTTGATTTCCTGTGCAGGGGGCAGGGGTGTGATGTGTGGAAAATCACAACTAAGAGAGAACACAGGGGTTGAAGGTATGGAACATTTCGTAAGCAAAAATGTCATCTATCAGATTTTAATCCAAAAGAAAATTTGAAAAATCGTGTCCCAAATTATTTTCTAGGGAACATGAGCTTTGTGAGGCATGACTAAGTGTTCCAGAGATAAGTAAGTTTTAAAAGGTCTTTGCTAACAGGTTTCTTCATGTGGGACCTCATGGTACCTCTAACATGCTAATGCACATTGCACATCTCCAAATGTGGACCCATAGCTTACAGCAATGCCTATTTGAAGCAGATTTGGAAAATGTTGCCTAAAAGTAATTAGTCAACTTTCATCACTTTATAAATAAAGAAAATGAAGCAAAGTGACCTTTCTAAGATCATACAGCTAATTATTGACAAAGCCAGGAACAGGACTTACCTCTTCTCATTTGGAACCCAGGATTTCCCAACTGAGGCTGCTATATAATCCTGCTATAAAAGTTCAAAAATATGTATTTTTGAAAGACTGCTCCTTATCTCAAAAATTGGTTGGTTGCATTATGGTATAATCACAGGTTAGGAGAGTTAGAAGATAATAGCTCTGGCCTTGAATCACCCTCTGCTACCTGGCAATTGTTTGTAAGCTTACTTATCCCTTTTTGGGTCTCAGTTTCTGTACCTGCCAAATGAGAATATAGCACTGGTCTGAATCATTGAAACAACTATT
The DNA here is from genome assembly GCF_028885655.2 of Pongo abelii. Classification (NCBI taxonomy): domain Eukaryota; kingdom Metazoa; phylum Chordata; class Mammalia; order Primates; family Hominidae; genus Pongo; species Pongo abelii. Next base: position 152,084,020 of record NC_071989.2, read on the forward strand.
GTAGAGGCAGTTGGTGGCTGGGAACCTAGAATCTTATGAGCTCTGGCTAGAAGATGCATCTCCATCCCTCGGACAATGGAATTCACTGGAAGATTTGAGAAGGTCAAAGTCATGTGTGTACCCAGATTAGAAGCTCTTTGAGGAAAGGGGGTCCCTCTAACTCTTTCTCCATGATATCCGCTCCAATATCTTATATGGTTATCCCTCAGTATCCATAGGGGATTGGTTCCAAGACTGTCCCCCCTTGGATACTAAAATCTATAGATGCTCAAGTTCCTGATATAAAACAGCAAAGTATTTGCATATAACCTATTCACATCCTCCTGTATATTTTAAATAATCCCTAGATTACTTATAATACCTAATACAATGTAAATCATTCTTATACTGTATTGTTTAGGGAATAATGACAAGAAAAAGAGTCTGTACATGTTCAGTACAGATGCAACCATACTTTTTTTTTTTTTTGAATATTTTTGATCCACAATTGATTGAATCCAAGGATGTGGAACCCATGGGTACTAAGGGCCTGCTGTACTCAACAGATATTTAATTGACAATAAATGACAACACAACACAAAATATGAGTAGCACAACCAATAACAGCTTTACTGTGCTGCACACAGAAAACTACACACAGGGTACTAGTGGAGATACCATGGATGGTTTTTGTATATTATGAAAAATATTGTTTTTGAATAACAAGACTTCTCTCTTTCAAGTTCTATTTGGTATTGTAAATGGAAACACACGCATGTTAAAAAATAATGCAGGCACTTGACTGACTGGGCTCAGGACAGTGATTTGCAGTATTTACTAATAGAGTTAAAATTATTTCCAATTTCCTATGTTGAATTGCTTTTCCAGTACTCTGCTTGTTACCCATTTTATATTAACAGTTTTAGGTACAGAAGCATTGGCTTCCCAGGACTGAGAATAGAGTTGGGTTGTTACCTCATTTGAAGGAGGGGAAAAATAAGTTTATGCATCAGAAATTTTGTAGAGTCGTTGACTTCAACTCTGTCCTTCAAAATGAATATGCCAGCTTTAATTTTAAATGCAGGTCTTTTGCCAATATCCTAAAGCACATTGAGCCTTTCTTGGGAGACCAACTAGTCATAAATCAGAATGAGCTGTGATATATGTGTGGAACCTTGTCCCTGTGTAATCCCATAGAACTGGGTTTCCTAGCATGGAATAGTAGGAAAGGCAGATAAAGAGGAAAGGTATGGAAGAGGGACTTTTATTTACTTTTGTTTGCCTGCAGCATAATTTCCATGGGCAGCCATAACCATTTACAGCTAGAAACAGTAATGACTCTACAACTGTTCTGAAGCTTCTAAAACACTCTTACAAATAAAAACAAATCATGCAATAAGCACAATGAGCCTTTGGGAAAATGAACCATAAAGGACACTGAACTGCACAGAAACATATGCAGCTGTACCCTGCCAAGAGCACATTCCTTCTGAAGACTAACCAAGGATCTTACACTTCAACAATACAACTGTTACCAATATGCCTTGACACTGCCAGATGTTTTGTTGTTAAACCACAATCTCTCATTGTCCCTTCAAGACTTTCTGAAGTATTCTCTCAACATCTGTAAAATGTACCACATTAAGCATAACAAAGAAAAAACAAGCATGCTTCTGCAAACGTATTAAGTTTAAAAGTATTTAAAAGTATTAAAAATAAGTATTTTATGCAGTGGCTCTCCTAATTCTGATTAAAAGGAGAAAACCAGGAAATTGATTTTTGGGGATTTAAAAAAAGTTTCAGCGATTTGACCTAACTAGTATATTTCTATAATTTGTTAATTGTCTAATTAAAGTTATGCTAAATAGCTGGACACTGATGAGTCAAGGAAAATACTATGGAACAATTTTATGTGGAGAAGAGAAGCTTACTTAAAAGAGACTTAATTTTCATCTCTTGGGAATCTAAATGTTAGAACTAATAGCATTGGGGATGTATATATCTTTCAGATTAAAAATACTTTCTGTTAAGGAGGGATTGATAAACTGATAGTATATTAGGTTTTTAAAAACTTGACTGCTTTCTTGGACTCAAAGATGCTTGCCTAAAATTGAATTTATGCTAGCTCAGGTTAGCCAATTATCCTGTTCCTGTTGACCTAATACCTCTGCCTTCTCTTAGTCACTGTGGCAAACAGACTCTAAGGTGGCTCCAGGACGCTTGCCTCCTTGCATTCATGCCATGGTGTAATCTCTGCCCACTGAATGTGGACAGGACCTGTGACTTACTTCTAATCAGTAGAGTATGGCAAAGGTTACAGGATGTATGTGATTACAGGCTGTAATGCCTGTCTTGCAAGGAAACTCTCCCTTGCTAGCTTTGAAGAAGCAAGCTATTTCGTTATGAGCTGCCTATGGAGGGCCATGTGGCAGGAAGCTGAGCGAAGCTTCAGTTGATAGCCAGCAAGAAACTGAAGCCCTTATTGACATCCTACAAAGAACTGAATTCTGCCAATAACCATGAGAACTTGTAATTGGATCCTTCCCTAGTTGAACCTCTGATAAAACCTCTGCCGCTCATCAACACCTTCCTTGCAGCCTGGTAGAGGACCCAGTAAGCCTGGGGCTTCTCTATTGCTTTAGTATGGAATGTCTGTGGGAGCCATCTGCACTCACACATTCACAACTCAGAATTGTAGGGGAGTTAACGCCTGCAGAGCTACCATTGAACAATGGCAATGTAGACTATGAACATATGCTGCTTCTTTTCCGTAGAAGTGCGTTTCATAAAGCTCCTCAGGAGATCCAGTGGAACTGAGCGCTAGAAGTCCATCCTAGGCTCTGACTTGACCAAGCTTCCTTGTATTGGCTTTCCCTCTTTTCTTGTCGCAGTCTTCCCATCCCTGATCCACAGAAACTTTGAGATAGGAAAGGTATGTTGTTTTAAGCTGCTAAGTTTGTAGTAATATTGATATAGTCATAAATAACTCATACATGACTCTTGACTAATTCTAGATATTATATAATCCATAACTCTGGGAAAATGAACCACTATTACCACATTTGGCAGCCAATTATAAGCTATCCTTACGGGAAGCCAGAACTGGTCCATATGATATACATTGGTGTTGTATCAATGTAAGTGATCTGCCTCCTCCCTCCCCTAAGCTTTACTCAACTCTTTGATTAACAGCAACAATTAGTCAAATTAATTTCAGTTTCTCCTAACAAATTGATGCTCTTGTATGATACAACATAGATCTGAAAATGTGTTAGTCAAAATTAGAATGAAAAATTTGTGGCCTTACACATATTATTTTTAAAAGTAGCAGAAGTTATCTGGATAGGGAGAATGTGCTCTACTTATTGTTTTCTTTGTAGTTATCTATATTAAATTATATGTTAGAATAAAACATCTAAATGATTTATCTTGTGCCATCTAATATGCACTTGGGATAATATAAATCCACCTTCCACAATTAGTGCATGGGACTCAGGATTGTCTGGACTTTCTATTTACAGAGCACTCCATCTCCCAAAGAATCCAAAGCATTTCAACCCACTAATTCCTGAAGACTTATAACATGCCTCTTGTTAGGTAGAAAATCCTGTTCAGGGAAACTGAGAAATAGTAATAGAAAGCCTAGTTCTTTCTTGTTGCCTCTTCAAGTTGCGCTACCAGGAGGGAAAAGGGATGCAAAAGAATCATTTTCAGCTTCTTCCTTTTGTCCAGTTGACTAGACTGGAACAGATGCTTACAGGACAGGAACATATTAATAGGGGTGTTTAAATGAGCTTATAAGACACAAGAAAAAGAGCAATTGTAAGTTGTAGATCTTTGATACAGAAGCTGGTCAGAACCAGCACAAGATAAAGTCCTAATAAGTCTTATTCATTTGTTCATTTATTAGTCATTTGTCCAGTGAATAGGTCAATCACTGTTTGCCAGGAATCAGGACTGGCATTGGGGAGCAATGCTGTATAAGAGAGACATGGTCCCTGTTTGAAAAAGTATTTGCAGATAGAACAGCAGAAGCAAAGACCCAGAGGAATACAGCACACAAAAGGACCAGGCCAGGGGCACAGGGAGAGGTGGAAGTTGTGGGAGTTGAGGCCGAGAGGCAGCAGAGAAAGTGCAGACAGAACTTGAAAGCCAAGGCAAGCATGTTTAAGGAAGTGCAGTTTGTATGCAGTTCCCTTGACTTTCTCTTCTGTGCTTCCCACTGCTATTCTATTGCTGGAGCTCTTATAGTTTGCTCCTGCCAGATGACCCTATGCCTTTACCTTGGAACTTGAAATAGGCCTGGCCTGCCTTGGTATTCTCTGGACCTCTTCTTTACCATCAAAACATTGGGGGTCATAGAGCACTGTAACATGGGTACTGGCTTTGGTGTTAGGCAGTCCTGGGTTAACATCTCAATCCTACCACTTCTGGCCAAATGACCTCGGATAAGTTATTCAGCCCTTTAAATTAGCTCCTCATAAGGTTGTTGAGAAGATTTAATGATATATTGAACACACAATGTTTCACTTGTTGCCTGGAATATAATATATACTCAATAAATGATAGTCACTCTTTTATTTTTCACTCCTGGGGAGACTTAGTGATTCCTATCCTAATGCTGATAAATTAATATGAAATAATATATTAAAGAAATACTTTAAAAATACTCTTGGAAAGAGTACAAGAGGCGGTGCCAAAACCCACAGATATATGAACACTTTAAAACTCAATATTAATATGTTAATACTTAATATTAATACTTAAATACTAATACTTTAAAAATACTCTTGGGAAGAGTACAAGGGGTGGTGCCTAAACCCACAGATATTTGAACACTTTAATAGTCAATATTAATACATGAATACTTGATATTAATACTTAAATACTGATACTTTAAAAATACTCTTCGGAAGAGTACAAGGGCTGGTGCCTAAACCCATAGAAGTGATTCTCTCCTGCTTGGAATGTCCAATGGTAGAGCAGGCCAGCAGGAGAAAAAGTTCCTATCTTTTGTTGTGAGCTGTGGACCAGAAAACATGCCAAGCGCTTTGCACATTTTATTTAATTTAATCCCCACAACAGATTTGTGATGTAGAGCCCTTAACTGCTTCCTTTCTACAGGGGAAAGAATAGAGGTTTAAGTAACTGGTCAAGTCATATGGCTGTCACTGTCAGTAAGAATTCTCTTATTTTCTCAGATGAGGTTTCTGGAGTTAGCGATCACCTTGAATTTTGCTCATGGTATTTGCACACATGTGTGCCATGGGGCAACCAAGGAGAGTAACGGGTCAGCTCCAGGCTTTCCTTGAAATGTTGTGCAGTTCAGAGTTTTTATGTTTGTTTTTTTAAATGAAGTCTCTATCTGTTGCCCAGGCTGGAGTGCAGTGGCGCAATCTCGGCTCAAGTAGCTGGGATTACAGGCAAGCGCCACCACACTCGGCTAATTTTTGTATTTTTTGTAGAGTTGGGGTTTCACAATGTTGGCCAGGCTGGTCACGAACTCCTGAGTTCAGGTGATCCGCCCACCTTGTCCTCCCAAAGTGCTGGGATTACAGGCACGACCCACCGCGCCCGGCCTAGAGTTTTCTGTATCTATATTACCTACTCTCCATTGCTCCCCTCTGCTTCCTTATTACCCTGGCCTGAATGTGTCCCAAGCTCTTCCCCAAAGCCATTGCATGGGGCCAAGAAATGTTTGCCTTGCCAGTGCTTAAGAATTTAAGTAGATTTGAAATCAGCGAACAGAATTTGAAAAATGTTATTCATGGCTCCAAAACAAAAACAAAACTAAACTTAAAAAATAAAAACAAAAAGCCTGGCTTCCCCCAGGCTTCCTCCACCTGAGAAGGGATATAGGAAGGTGAACAAACAAGGCCACTTCATCTTGACTTCAGGCATAGAAGAGCAAAGTAATAAAAGCAAACAAAACTGAAATGTCCCCAGGTATAATGGACTTGGACATGGGTGCTGGTAGAGAAATGAGCGCATACTTTAGAACCCGGATGAGCTGCTGTGCATAAAATAATGATTCTACAGCAACTGACAAACCTGAAAGTAACTGAGGATTTCAGAGGTAAACAAGAAAATGATTTCCCTGTGCTCTTCTAAGCCAGCCAGTTAATTCAGAGAAAAAAAGGAAGGCCGACAGCTAAGACTCATGGTGGGGCGGGTGAAGAGGGAGAGAGAGAGGGAGAAAATAAAAATTACAAAATGTTTGTTCAGTCAGCAAGTATTTGGAAGCAGTGTAGTACTAATGGTTAAATTCACGGCCTCTACCGCCTACTAGCTGGGGAACTGGGCCTTGGACTGTACCCCTTAGTCTGCAAAATGGGGATATCAGTAATACCTACCTCTTAAGGGAGTTAGATAAATCCCTTGGTGTACTATCTGACACACAGTAAGAGCTCATATCTGTTACTATTTGTAACATTATTTACTTATTCACCATTTGCAAGGCACTTGGAGTGGAGGCATTAAAGTGACACAGACAAGAATCCACCTCTGATCTTATTATCTAGCACAGCAGCCAGATGACTGCATAAATTCTGCCTTTGATTATAGTTTTAACTACCTAAAAGTTCCAAAGAATTATGGGGCTCAATAAAATTGCTCAAATAACAGAGCACCAAAGAGATACTCCCAGGCATCACTGTGTTAAAAACAATGGCCAGAAAGCACTACTGCACGTAGCATGCTCTGATCGATTAATTGCTTTCTTGGGACAGGAGATCAGAGCGGGCAGAAGGCAGCAGAGGAGAAGTCCATGCACACAACCCTCCACCTTCTGGTCATCTGCTTACATTATCCAGATTTGGACACATTCATTCATTTTTTTTGTTTCTGGAGCTAATTTAGAGTGGAGATAATTAAGTGTATGCATTTAGAATGGCAAAAATTGTCTGTTTTGTGTCTCTAATATGAGGTTCCTAAGCAACAACAAGCTGCTCTGGTCAGATATGTCTTAACGGTATATTGAATTCCTTTGCATCATGGCTCAAGCACAATTTATAAATGCTATTCAAATTATGTAAGAGGCTGGACTAGAGAGAATCCTTTTCTGTGCCAAGACTCTAAGCTTTCACAACAGTAGCAGCAACCTGAATGCTTATCAGGAATCAGAAAGTTGTCAAGGTTGTTAAAGCCAAAATTTGCCATTGGAACTCCTGCTGAAAGCACCTGGTTAGCTCAGCACCCAAAATAAATCACATCATGAGAGAATTTTGTCCTCATCCCCTCCTAGTGCACCTGGAGCATAGCCCTAAGGGAAATCCTATCGACTCTCTTTTTCCAGTGTTCCAGCAGTGCGTGCAGCTGTTGTTGACACATCTGGATCCTCAGCTTTCCCATCACCTCTGACACCATGGACATGATCATGACACTTTAAAACTAAAGGAAGGAAGGACAGAAGGAAGGCCTGCCTGATACAATTAAAATCAAAACTCAGTTGGCATTGTTGGCTACCTTAAAATATCCCTGGGTTGTACCAGATAGAGATGAGAACAATGTTTATGCCTTTTGCCTGCATACTTTTAACTGCGAGGTGTGAGTGAAGGGTTAAGGATAAAATTAAATGATTGCATCTGTTTTCTCATTACATGAGTGGGTTGCATCTCTTGGTTTTTCCTTAAAATCTTTGAAGGTAAAATAGCATTTGTTTCTTTCCTAATTTATCTGGGCTACTTCAAGTCTACTTTGGAGACCTCCTTTCCATAGACAAATTGACATTGCCTTTAACGGGGCTGGCAGAGAATAATGATTCAGAACATGATCCTGGGAAAAACCCAGACCTGGTTCGATTCCTAAGTCACCTACTTACTAGCTGGGTGACCTCAGGCAAGCAGCTTAACTTCTATAAGCCCCATCTCCTTATCTATAAGGTAGAGAGGATAACACCACTGCCTGCCTCAAGTGATTCTTTTGAGGATGCAGGGAGATCATGATTATAAAGTCTATGAAGTCTCTCTTTCAGTGCCTGACACATAAGTGCTCAATAGGTGGGAGAAAATGTTGTTTTACTATATTACCAATTAGACCCAAACAAACAAAATGCACAGGCTGATCACTAAAGTAATCGGGAAATTTGTTTAAGTCGATAAGCATTTATTTCTGCAGTTTAGAATGTGATAATTGGATGAACAAATGTTTCTTTTTTGTTGAGTACTCAGAGTTCGCATAAAGAGTTAGTAGAAATGCTTGTTATAAGAGGAACAGAAACCACTACTAGGTTAAGAACAGCACTTGAATTTGAAGGAATTTCTTTTTCACAAAACTGCACTTTAAAAGGACAAGTTGTTATGACTAGTAAACTTTTCATGGGACAGGCCAGCAGAAAGTCATCGTTGCTGGCTGCCCAAGCCACCTCAAATGACTCATGCAAGCCCTTTAGATCTCCGTGTATGTCTTTCTTCTGGTCCAGAAAAGCAAAAGTTATATTATTGCATGATTGTTTATTTCTCAGTTTAACTCTGGAGTCAGGTGGACTGCCTTCAAATTCTAGCTCCACAGAACACTAGCTGTGTGACTAATGATTTTGCACACCAGTTCATTCCTCTGGGAGTTGGGGATTTAATGGGATACTTTCCAGATAAAGTTGCTGTGAGGATTAAATGAGAATGTGCAGAAAAATATAGGAGCTCACAAAATGGCAGCTAGTAAAATGATGATGAAAATCGTTCTCAACCTTTTTGCTTTCATCCATCTTAAATTTAATTTTTGGAGAACCCCAAGGAGCTTTAGTTTATGTGCATTTTATTAACAGATAGTTCAGTTAATAGGAAGTAACTGAGAAACTTTAAAAATATTTGTGCATTAATTCATTTAAAATTATAATAAAAACTTTTACATGCTAACATATGTAATATTTTTAATGAAAAATAAGTATTTTCTAAAAACAAGAAAAAACAGATTTTCTTCAAATCTCCTTAATGTCTGTCTTAATAGAAAACAGTAGAATTCTCATCTGCCTCTGCTACAATCTGTTGCAGTATCACACATTATGTAGTTTCTGAAAAACTCCAATTTACACTCAAAGAATGAGACTAGAAAAAAGCAAACAATATCTGAGAACTATAAAAGTAGTTTTGATTCCATGCACTCCCTGAAAGGTCTCAGGGACTTGCCTACTTTGAAAACAACTGTCTTAGAGCAACTGTCTCTCAAACTCTCAACTGTAGGAGGGGACGCAAATGCCTTGGTAGAACAAACATGAGAATAGTGTCTAAGAGCATGAGATAAGTATCAAGGCCAAGAAGAGCATAAATCTGAGGCCCTTGGAAGCATTTACTTTGGGGAATAAAGCTGTACTCAAGTAGGGGTGGGAGGACAGCAGGAGCCCAAACACATCGTACAGAATTGGGCAAGTATGAGTTATAGTCTGAAAACATATTGGACGAATTTCTATGACTTGGGGCTGTCCAGAAGTCACAAATCATTACTTCTCTGTCTTTTCCTTCTTCCTTCTCCACCCTTATTTCTTCTGCCCCATCCCAGAACAGCAAGAAAATGCCCAGTTGCTCTCTGTATTATCGGATGCTGGGATAGTATATTTATACCATAGCTGGAAGCATCAGAGCATGGGTTTTTCAGGCATAGAGACCTAGGTTCAAATCCTGGATCTGCCACTTAGGAGCTGTGTGGTCTTAGAAAAGTTACTTAAATTTACTGAATCTCAGAATGCTAATGTATATAACAGGGATTGTGGTGGATTAAAAATGTCCACTCTCCACTCCTTCCATTGAAAGGTGAATTCTATTTCCCCATGCTTTGAATTGGGCTGCCTCTATGTCTTGACCACTAAAGGTGGTGGAAGTGACATTGTGTGACTTCTGAGCAGTTTCAAAAGACCCTGTAGCTTCTGCTCTTGCCCTCTTGGAACCCTGAGGCCTCCAGGCTGCAAATAAGTCTGGAACAAAAGACCCCAATGGAAGGAGACACCCAACCATCTCTGCCGAGGCCCAGATATCTTACCCCATCCAGACTCCACCAAGCAGTCACACAAGGGGCCCAAGTGATGCCCGCAGAAACCCCACTAGGCCAGCCTGCAGAATTGTGAGAAATGAACATTTTGTTTTAGGCCACTAATAAGGTAATTTCTAAGGCTATCAACTTGTCCTGGTTTTGGCACTGAAAATCATATGTCCTAGGAAAACCTGTAAGTCCTGATTGGGTTGGTTACCTTATTTGTAGCAGAGCCACCAACAGCTGACACAAGGATAAAAATATGCAACTCAATGTTTCTAAGAGAATTGAGTGAAATGATGTGGTTAGGCAAAATACAGTGCACAGGCAATGAATGAGATTTTTTTGTGTCTTCGATTTACAAAAACATTCTTAATAACTCAAGATTTCCTAATAAAAATGTAATCTGTTACCTTTGTCTATAACTGAGCTTCTCATTCAGGGCCCCTAATTGATTTAAATATACCAGATAGCATTCTCTGCTAGAAGAACACTGCGTTTCAAGCTAAGCACAGAAGTAGTAGGCCCCTGGGAAATTATGAACCAAAACAGAAGAAAACATTGAACTGAACTAAACTCAAACCGGCTGTGAGTTCTCAAAACAGTATCACTGTTGAATATGGAAGATACTATTATATCATTCTGGGTGGGTCTAGAACAGGACCATGTTTTGTTTGTTTGTTTGACTATATTTTTCCCCAGAGCCACATCTAGCAAAAATACAGTTCAAGGAAATGATCTGCAGGTAAGGTCAATATAACGCACTTACAAAAACGAAAAATTCTAGGGGGCTGCTGGGTATGAAAGTTTGTAAATCATTCAAAACTCTATTCTAGAACTATTCATTAGGAAGAAAAATGGGGAGTAGGAGCAGAACCCTTGTAAAAACCTGAAATTCATTAAATGATGATGTGAATTTTTTCCTCATATCATGATTATTTGGCCTAAAATATATTTTAAATGACCAAGAGGTAAGTCCCTTTTTCTAACTAAAATTGCCCCTTATTCATACATTAAAATAACTTCCCCACCCTGGTGGCCAAAAGAACTTCATGCTACCAAGAAAAAAGTGTCCTGTACATCACTGAAGAATTCTGACTCTGCAAAAACCACATGTGAAATCATTCAGCAGGCTGAGCAGCAAAAAATGTCAGCCTTGGAGAATTTAATCAAGAAGGTATTTCCTCCTGCAGACTTCCGACAGCCAGTATGCTGAAATGGGCCCAGACACATCTGAATTACATGTGTCTTCCTGGCACAGAGTGATGTATCAAGAGAGTTCAGAAAAGCATTTCTGCTGCTCTGCAAATAAGTAAATGCCCAATTCTTAAACAGGTTCAAACTAGGATTCAGTCAACCAAGTTAACTGTCACCACTTTTTGGAGAGAACTAGCCAATATAAAAGGAATATAGATTTTAACTTTTTAAATAATGGAAGGTAAGCAGGACTCTATGTTGTTTCACAGCCTCTACATGCAATAGCCCCCTTCCTCATGGCATGAATTTGTATATCTGAGTATATGCATGGATGAATGGACAGATAGATGGATATCAACCTCTACACACACAGCCATCCTTCTGACATGGTGGCATCTCATTTCACCAGATACTGGAAAGCATAGTTCCTTGGCTTTGGAAAACTCAATAATTTACTCTGAAATTTAATACATTCTTCATTGTGTTGGCAATCAGGAAGCCACTGCCACTGCCACTGGAGACTGCTAGCAGACTCACCAGGATTTCCCACACTCCACTGAAATCAATGTCAGGAGCTGAGTTTGAGATCCACTGGGATAGATTTTCTAGCCATTTTCTAGACATCTATAGGCATTTCTAGACTTTCAGTACACAGTCTCTAAAATCAAATACCTCATAGCTGGCTGGCATAAAAATGCATACAAAAAACATAAATCAAAAATCTGTTTTTCTTTTCTTTTTTTTTTTTTGGAGACAAGGTCTCACTCTGTCACCCAGGCTGGAGAGCAGTGGCGTAATCTCAGCTCACTGCAGCCTCCACCTTCCAGGCTCAAGTGATTCTCTTGCCTGAGCCTCCTGAGTAGCTGGGATTACAGCATGCACCACCACCGCCTGACTAATTTTTATACTTTTAGTAGAGACGGGGTTTCACCATGTTGGCCAGGCTGGTCTCAAACTCCTGACCTCAAATGATCCACCTGCCCTGGCCTCCCAAAGTGCTGGGATTACAGGCATGAACCACAGTGCCAGACCAAAAATCTGGTTTTCAAAGAATACTTTTGGCCAGGTGCAGTGGCTCGTGCCTGTAATCCCAGCACATTGGGAGGCCCAGGTGGGTGGATCATGAGGTCAGGAGATCAAGACCATCCTGGCCAACATGGTGAAACCCCGTCTCTACCAAAAATACAAAAAAAAATTGGCTGGGCATGGTGGCGGGCGCCTGTAGTCCCAGCTACTCGGGAGGCTGAGGAAGGAGAATGGTGTGAACCCAGGGGCGGAGCCTGCAGTGAGCCGAGATCGCGCCACTGCACTCCAGCCTGGGCAACAGAGCGAGACTCCATCTCAAAAAAGAAAAAAAGAATACTTTGACAAACACTGAATGACATAAACAACATATGACACAAATTGTGCAGTCAAGATGATACTAAAATGAGTGTGAGATAGATTGGAAAGATGCAAGTTTAAACATTTATCTAAGTAATCACAAATGCCACCAATATGATAAAATTAAAAGTTTCACTCCATTCCCATAGCCACCATCCTCTCCCACCTGAATGAGAACTCCAGGCTTCTATTCAATGTCCCTTTTACCCATAACCTATTTTTCACACGGAAGACAAAGTCAGTTTTTAAAAAAGATAATTGGTTCAATTAGTTCCTCTGCTTAATACTATTTAAAGGCTTTGTGTTGCTCTTAGAATTAAAATCCAAACTCCTTAGCCTACAAGGCACCAGGTAACTTGGCCCTTGCCTGCACTTCAACTTGATTGTAAACCACTCTCCCCTTGATTACTGACTGCCAGCCACACAGGTCTCCCATTCTGCTACTTAAAAACATTTGAGGCTGAGCGCAGTGGCTCACACCTGTAATCCCAGCACTTTGGGAGGCCGAGGTGGGCAGATCACCTGAGGTCAGGAGTTCAAGACCAGACTGGACAATATGATGAAAACCCGTCTCTACTAAAAATAAAAAAAATTAGCTGGGTATGGTGGTGGGCGCCTGTAATCCCCAGCTACCTGGGAGGCAGAGGTTGCAGTGAGCCAAGATCGTGCCATTGCACTTTTGCCAAGGCAACCAGAGTGAAACTCCATCTCAAAACAAAACAAACAAACAAAGAAACAAAAACATTTGAATGTATCCTTTCTCAGGGTGTTCTACATCCTTCTTCGCATTTCCTGGGATGCCCTTTCCCTGACCCTCAACATGACAATCTTGTGTCATCCTTCAAATCTGATGCAAAATCACTCCCAGAGAAGCTTCCTCCCTGCCACCCTTAAGTAGCCTCCTCCCTGCCACCTTCTCTTCCTATCATCCCTCCCTCTTGCTTATCTCCATGGCTCATATCAAAGTCTGAAATTATTATTTATTAGTTTACTTGTTCACCGTCTGTCTCTGCTGCAAGAAGGTAAGTACCTTGGAGTGACCCTGACTTGGACATTCACTTCTGAATCCCCTGTGCCTAGCAGAGTGCATGGCTTTGGCCTCAGAAAAATTGCTGTCTTCTATCTAGATCATCGATTAGAGGAGGGCAAGACTGGAACAGGGAAACATTTAGGAGGCTATTGCAATACTCAAAGGGAAGGATGATGGTGGCAGCAACCAAAGTGAAGATACTGGGGATAGAGGAACATGAATAGATGACCCGAGATCTTTAGAAGATAGAATCAGCAAGACTTGACAACTGATTGGATGTGGGAGGTCTTAGGGTTGGTGTGCAGGTTTCTCTCCTGACAGCGAATTTCCCAGACATGTTTCTTCCTCCATAAGTATTTTCAGCTGCTGATAACCTTCTCAGTTGCAATCAGCATGCTACTGGTCACTGCTGATTGGTTCAGGGAGCGGTATATGGCACACAGTACCCACACATAGGTTGGAAGTAGGGGCACAATACAATTTGGGTTTTCCAGAGAAGTCCTAGGCTACTGTTTCAGCATCATTATTAACACTACCCTTTTTCCTGCTCAAAAGTGTCCTGGTTTGGATGATAAATTATAAGGTCATCCTAGGCAGTTAGGGAATTCAGTTGCCCCTAACATCATCTAGTACAAACTCGGCCCAACGGGAGTACACAGTGTTGAATGGCAGGCAAGCTAATAAAATCCAGCCTCTAGGATTGCATAAATTCTAGGTGAACAAAGAGAGTGGGTAATGTACACAAGGTGGAGTCTAGGAGGCTGGCTGTGTATTCCAGAGCTGGAAGTCACTGTGAGTGACAGGGAAGCTGGAGAATCCCAGTCACTCCTGCAGGCTGCTTTCATCACCGGGAGTCACTGAGCTCATGTCATCTTCACCATCAATGAGGTTAAATGACAAAATTACCACCCTAAGGCAGCAAAAGTGTCAAACAGGTGGTACATGGTACATATACTTTGTAAAGACTCACACATCCATAGGAGGTGGCACTAGGAGAATTGCTACTAATCATGGCAGCTTCTCAACCTGTGATGGACAGTCTCAAAGATGCCAATGAGACCAAAGATGTGACTGTGTATAAGAGCTCAACACTGGCAGCCCCAGCACATTAGAGAGGGACTGAGAAATAAACTCTCCTGATGTTTGAGAATAAGAACAGAGATTCATAGCCAAAACATCTCCTACACAAACTCACAAATCCTAGGCTTTGAAGTTATTTCCAACTTAGAAAATAAAGGTTGATTTTGTAAGTGAAATTAATTTTAAGACCTAGTGGCTCAAAAATGTCTTAGAAATCAACATTATTCTTCATATTTCTTGTCTGTCTGAACTTTTAAAAACTATTATCATCATTTTGAATAGTTTCAACTTTTATTTTAGATTCGGGGGTACAGGTGCAGGTTTGTTACAAGGGTATATTGTGTGATGATGGGGTTTGAGGTATGGATGATTCCATCAACCAGGTAGTGAGCACAGTACCCTGTAAGTAGTTTTTCAGCCCACACCTCCCTCCCTTCCTCTCTACCCCCTCTAGTCATTCCCCAGTGTCTACAGTTCCTATCTTTATGCCCATGCATACGTGTGTTTAGCTCCCACTTGTGAGAACATGCAGTATTTGGTTTTCTGCTCCTGTGTTAATTCACTTAGAATAATGGCCTCCAGCTGCATCTATGCTGCTACACAGGATATGATTTTTGTTCTTTTTTTATGGCTGCATAATATTCTACAACATATGTATACCAGATTGTCTTTATCCAGTCCACCATTGATGGGCACCTAGATCGATTCCATGTGTTTGCTGTTGTGAATAGCACTGTAGTGAACACACAAGTGAATGTGTCTTTTGGTAGAATGATTTATTTTCCTTCAGGTATACATCCAGTAATGGGATTGCTGGGTCAAATGGCAGCTCTGCTTTTTAAGTTCTTTCAAAAATCTCAAAACTGCTTTCCATAGTGGCTGAACTAATTTACATCCTCACCAACAGTGTATAAGCATTCCCTTTTCTCCACAGACTTGCCAGCATCTGTCATTTTTTGACTTTTTAATAATAACTTTTCTAACTAGTATGAGATGGCTTCTCATTGTGGTTTGGATTCGCATTTTTCTGATGATTAGTGATGATGTGTATTTTTTCATATGTTTGTTGGCTGCTTGTATGTCTTCTTTTGAAAAGTGCCTGTTCATGTCCTTTGCTCACATTTTTATGGGGTTATTTGTTTTATGCTTTTTGATTTAAGTTCCTTATTGATTCTGGATATTAAACCATTGTTAGATGCATAATTTGTGAATATTTTTGCCCATTCTGTAGGTTGTCTGTTTACTTTGTTAATAGTTTCTTTTGCTGGGCAGAAGCTCTTAATTTAATTAGGTCCCACTTGTCAATGTTTGTTTCTGCTGTAATTGCTTTTGGAGACTTAGCCAAGAATTCTCTGCCAAAGCCAATGTCGAGAAGGGTATTTCCTAGGTTTTCTTCTAGGATTTTTGTAGTTTGGGTTCTAACATTTAAATCTTTAATCCTTCTTAATTAATTTGGTGTAGGGTGAAAGGCAGGGGTCTGGTTTCATTCTTATGCATATGTCAAGCCAGTTACCTCAGAACCACTTATTGAATAGGGAGTTCTTTCCTCATTACTTGTTTTTGCCATCTTTGAAGATCAGGTGTTTGTAGGTGTGTAGCTTTATTTCTGGGTTCTCTATTCTGTCCCATTGGTCTACATGTCTGTTTTTATACCTGTACCTTGTTAGTTTGGTTACTGTAGTATAGTTTGAAGTCAGGTAATGTGATGCCTCCACCTTTGTTTTTTTTGCTTAGGGTTGCTTTGGACATTTGGGCTCTTTTTTGGTTCCACATGAATTTTAAAATAGTTTTTTCTAATTCTGTGAAAAATAATATTGGCAGTTAGGAATAGTATTGAATCTATAAATTTCTCTGGGCAATATGGCCATTTTAACAATATTGATTCTTCCAATTCAGGAGCATGGAATGTTTTTCTATTTGCTTGTATCACGTCTGATTTCTTTGAGCAGTGTTTTGTAGTTCTCCTTGTAGAGATCTTTCACCTCCTTAGTTAGCTGTATTCTTGGTATTTCATTTTTTGTGGCTATTGTAAAATGTGATTGTGTTCTTGATTTGACTCTCTGCTTGAACATTATTGGTGTATAGAAATGCTACTGATTTTTGTGCATTGATTTTTGTATCCTGAAACTTTAGTGAAATTGTTTATGAATTCTAGAAACCCTCTGGCAGAGTGGTTAGGGTATTCTAGGTATAGAATTGTATCATCAGCAAATACAAGTAGTTTGACTTCTTCTTTTTTCTTGTTTGAATGTTTTTTATTTCTTTGTCTTGCCTGATTGCTCTGGCTAGGACTTCCAGTATTATGTTGAATGGGAGTGAGGAGAGTAGGCACCCTTGTCTTGTTCCATTTCTCAGAGAGAATGGTTCCAGCTATTGCCCATTTAGTATAATGTTGGCTATGTGTTTGTCATAGACAGCTCTTATTATTTTGTAGTATGTTCCTTTGATGACTAGTCTGTTAAGTGTTTTTATCATGAAGGGGTGTTGGATTTTTCAACAGCATTTTCTGGATCTACCAAGACAATCATATGATTTTTGCTTTTAATTTTGTTTATGTGATGAGTCACATTTATTGATTTGCATATGTTGAACCAGCCTTTGTTCCAGGAATAAAATCTACTTGATTGTGGTTTATTAATTTTTGATGTGTTTCTGGATTCAGTTTGTTAGTATTTTGTTGAAGATATCTTTTCAACATGTTCATCAGAGATACTGATCTGCAGTTTTCTTTATTCATTGTGTCTCTGCCAACATTTTGGTATTAGGCTGATGCTGGCTTTGTAGAATGAGTTAGAGATGAGCCCCTTCTTGTCAAGTTTTTGAAATACTTTAAGTAAGATTGGTACCAGTTCTTCATACCTCTGGCAGAATTTGGCTGGTCCAGGGCTTTTTTTAGTTGGCAGGTTTTTTATGACTGATTCAGTTTCAGAACTCATTATTCGTCTGTTCAGGTTTTTACTTTCTTCTTGGTTTAACATTGGGAGGTTGTTTCCAGGAATTTATCCATTTTCTCTAGATCTTTTGTATATCTGTGGGATTGGTTGTAATGTCACCTCTCTCATTTCTGATTGGACTTACTTGGATCTTCTCTTTATTAGTCTAGCTAGCAGTCTATCAATCCTTTTTATTCTTTTAACTCAAATGAAACTCTTGGTTTCATTGATCTTTTGTATGGATTTGAGCCTCAATGTTGTTCAGTTCTTCTCTAGTTTTAGTTATTTCTTTTCTTCTTTTAGCTTTGGGGCTGGTTCAGTTTTTTTTCTAGTTCCTGTAGGTACAATATTAGATTAATTTAAAATCTAACTTCTTGACGAAGGCATTTTAGAGCTATAAACTTTCCTCTTAGCACTGCTTTAGCTGCATCCCAAAGATTTTGGTCATGTCTCTGTTTTCATTAATTTCAAATAGTTTTTTTTAATTTAAGCCTTCATTTCATTGTTCACCCAAGAGTTATTCTAGAGCAAGTTGTCTAATTTCCATATATTTGTGTAGTTTTGAGAGGTCATCTTGATATGAATTTCTATTTTTATTGCACTGTGGTCTGAAAGTGTGCTTAGTATGACTTCAATTTTTTTTTTGTATTTATTGAGACTTGCTTAATGACAGAGTATCTGGTTGATCTTAGATCTTAGACTATGTTCCATGTGCAGATGAGAAGAACGTATATTCTGTAGTTGTTGGGTGAAAGATTAGGTAGATGTCTATTAGGTCAAATTGGTTGAGTGCCAAGTTAAAGTCCAGAATTTCTTTGTTAATTTACTGCCTCAATATTCTAATGTTGTCAGTGGGATGTTGGATATTGAAGTCTCCCATTATGATTGTGCGGCTGTCTAGGTCTTTTTGTAGTTAGAGAAGAACTTGTTTTATGAATCTGAGTGCTCCAATGTTGAGTGTGCATATACTTAGGATAGGTCTGTGTTCTTTGTGAATTGAACCCTTTATCATTATGTAATGCTCTTCTTTGTCCTTCTTAATTGTTGTTCATTTAAAGTCTGTTTGACTACTGTTCTTTTTTGTTTTCTGTTTGCATGGTAGATCTTTCTCCATCCTGCTACTTCAAGCCTGTCGGTGTCATTATATTTGAAATGGGTCTCTTGAAGACAACAGACAGTTGGGTCTTGTCTTTTTTTTTTATTTTTTATTTTTTGAGACGGAGTCTCGCACCACTGCTCAGGCTGGAGTGCAACGGCATGATCTCAGCTCACTGAAACCTCCACCTCCTGGGTTCAAGCCATTCTCCTGCCTCAGCCTCCCAAGTAGCTGGGACTACAGGCATGCACCACCACACCTGGCTAATTTTTGTATTTTTAAAAGCAATGGGATTTCACCATGTCTCACCAGGCTGGTCTTGAACTCCTGACCTCAAATGATCCACCTGCCTCAGCCTCCCAAAGTGCTGAGATTACAGGCGAGAGCTACCACGCCCAGTCAGGTCTCGTCTTTTTATCCAGCTTTCCACTCTATATCTTTTAAATGGTGGCATTTAGACTGTTTGCATTCAGGGTTAGTTTTGATATGTGAGATTTTGATTCTTTCATTGTGTTGTTAGCTGGTTGTTTTGTAGACTTGATTGGTATAGTTGCTTTATAGTGTCTGTGGGCCATGTGCTTAAGTGTGTTTTTGTTTTAGCAGGTGTGATTCTTTTGTTTCCATGTTTAGCATTTCCTTAAGGACTTCTCGTAAAGCTGGTCTAGTTGCAATAAATTTCCTTAGCATTTGCTTATTCTTTTATTTCTCTTTCACTTATGAAGCTTAGTTTGGCAGGATATGAAATTCTTGGTTGGAATTTCTTCTCTTTAACGATGCTGAAAATAGGCCCTCAGTCTCTTCTGCTTTGTAAATTTTCTGCTAAGAGGTCTGCTGCTAGCCTGACAGGGTTCCCTTTATAAATGACCTGACTCAGGCTGGATGTGGTGGCTCATGCCTGTAATCCCAGCACTTTGGGAGGCTGAAGTGGGCGGATCATGAGGTCAGGAGATCGAGACCATCCTAGCTGGCATGGTGAAACCCTGTCTCTACCAAAAATGCAAAAAAGAAAAAAAAATTAGCCAGGCCTGGTGGCGGGCGCCTATAGTCTCAGCTACTTGGGAGGCTGAGGCAGGAGAATGGCATGAACCCAGGAGGCGGAGCTTGCTGTGAGCTGAGATCGTGCCACTGCACTCCAGCCTGGGTGACAGAGCGAGACTCCATCTCAAAAAAAAAAAAAAAAAACAAAAACAAATGACCTGACTCTTCTCTCTGGTTATCATTAACAGTATCTCAGAGGGGTTCTCTGTATTTATTGAATTTTCATGTCATCCTCTCTAGTAAGAGTGGGGAAATTTTCTTGGATTATATCCTAAAATATATTTTCCAAGTTGCTTACTCTCTCTCCTGCTCTTTCAGGAATGCCAGTGAGTCACAGATTTCATCTCTTTATGTAATCCATGTTTCTTGGAGATTTTATTTATTTATTTATTTGAGACAGGGACTCACTCTGTCACCCAGGCTGGAGTGCATTACTGCAATCATGGCCCACTGCAGCCTTGACTTTCCAGGCACCAGTGATCTTCACACCTCAGCCTCCTGTGTAGCTGGGACTATAGGTGTACACCAATATGCCCAGCTAATTTTTATATTTTTGATAAAGATGGGGTCTCACCATGTTGCCCAGGCTGGTCTTGGACTCCTGAGCTCAAGTGATCCACATGTATTGACCTCTCAAAGTGCTGGGATTACAGATGTGAGCCACTGTGCCTTTACAATTTTATTTTATTTTATTTTTTGAGACGGAGCCTCGCTCTTTCGCCCAGGCTGGAGTGCAGTGGCGCGATCTCAGCTCACTGCAACCTCTGCCTCCTGAGTTCCTACCATTCTCCTGCCTCAGCCTCCCGAGTAGCTGGGACTACAGGCACCCGCCACCGTGCCTGGCTAATTTTTTGCATTTTTAGTAGAGATGGGGTTTCACCATGTTAGCCAGGATGGTCTCGATCACCTGACCCTGTGATCCATCCACCTCGGCCTCCCAAAGTGCTGGGATTACAGGCATGAGCCACCACACCCAGCCCACAATTTTACTTTTAAAAATTCTTTTTTCTTTATTTTTGTCTGAGTTGATTTGCAGAACTGGTCTATGAGCTCTGAGATTCTTTCCTCAGCTTGGTCTAATATGCTGTTAATGCTTCTGACTGAGTTATGAAATTCTTGTAGGGAGCTTAATTCCAGAGGATCAGTTTGATTCTTTCTTAAAATGGCTATTGTCTTTCGGCTCTTAGATAGTTTTACTGGATTCCTTGGATTCAGTTTTAACTTTCTCCTGAATCTTGATGAGCTTCTTTGCCATACAGATTCTGAATTCCATATCTGTCATTTCAGTCATTTCATTTTGGCTAAGAATCATTGTTGGGGAGCTAGTGGGCTCATGTGGAGGTAAAGGGGTGCTCTGGATTTTAGAGTTCTAGAATTCTCACACTGGTTCTTTCTGATTTGTGTGGGTTGATGTTCCTTTAACCTTTGAAGTTGCTGTCCTTTGGATGGGGCTTTTAACTTTTACGTTCTTCACATTTTTTTCTCCAACACACCATTGCTGGTTTGAAGCTTTCAAATTTTTCAATGCCATTAAAGGTTTGACAGTAGTATAAGTTGGGTTTAGTTGACTGGTGTCATTTCTGGATGCTTTCAGAAGTCCGAGGCTCAGCTTAGCACTCTTGGGCTGCCTGCTTTAACTCTGGGAGGGACTGGGACTGGGTCTGTGGCTTTGTTCTCTGGTTTCTCGATGTCAAACAATGGCTGCACTGAGGGTGCCGAGGTGCTCCCTCTCCACTGGCAATCGTGCTCCATCAGGGGCTGCTGGCAAAAGCACTCCGATGGGGTGGCAGTGGGGCCACAGGTGAAAGTGCTCCACTGGGCCGGCAAGGGTCTTGGGCGAAAGTGCTCCAGCATGGTGGTGTAGTGAGGGGGCTCTGAAGTTTCAGTGAGCCATTGGTCTACAACTAGTAGCAGCTCCTGTACCTTCCCCCAACCCCTACGTTTTGTTGAAGGAGAGGTTATATTACTTCTCACTCCATAAGGCATTTCCTTAATCCAAAAGATTAGGTGATACTGTGGTTTGATTGTGATGCTTAAGAATGCAGTCTGAGTTTTCAAATCAATGACACTTTGAGTAATTTAGAAAATGCTTTATATGACTCCAAACTCTAGCTTGTGGAGTTTATTTGATATAGTTAATTTTCTATAAAATGTCATTAAGGCTCCCTTTCTCTTTCTGTTGGCCGTTGGTCACCAACCAGAAAAGGACATCCAGAGTTGGGATGGAAGGTAGACCTTAGTTCTATTAGAGAAAATGTAAAAGCATTTTCCCCATGCAAGGGAATTCCTTGACCATAACTTGATTACTGGGGACAGCAAATTTGAATAACTAGTAAACTTAAAAACCAGTTCTGCAATTCAATAATATAGCCTCAGACATTGAGAAAAGCACTTAAATAAATCTCACATGCTACAAACTAATGAAACTTTCCAAAGAAAAAAAAAGTAAATATATATGTATTGTAATAGAAAACAAAAGGAAAATGGGGCTAAAATAAATTGAAAGGGCCCTCAGATATTTAAAACCAATAAAAATACTATATTTTGGGAAGATTTAAAAAGTATCATTGGAAAAAGCAGTACTGGCATATTCTGCCCTTTTTTCTCCCCCAACGTTTTTTTCTTCTTAAATTAAAACTAACAGCAAAAAAAAAAAAAAAAAAAAAAAAAAAAAAAAAAAAAAAGACAGCAAGCAAGCCTCTCTAGCTGGGCTATGAGGAATACTATTCATTTCTCCATTTCTTCCCCTGACCTGATTAGTTGGAACGTCTTTCGAATGATTAGTTTTCAATTTGCACCATTGTCAGAGAGAAAGGCCTCCAAATTAATGGCTACATTGATTGTTTATGCCTCCAACAGACAAATTAAAAAAATTTCAGCAACGCTGAAAAGAAATAGTGATCTTCTTAAAAGATTTAGCATAATAGATTTTTTAAAAAGAAAAATGAAGGTTTTGGCAACTTGCAAAAAGTATGTTTAAAATTCCAGTTACAAGTCTGGCTGCCTAGAGAGTTTGAGTGCTAAGGGTTTTGTCGATTCTTAGCATAAGAAGCTAACCTAAGATTTTGGGATCCTTGGACCCATCGGTGGAAATTTTGATAGAACTGCAATTCTGGCTCATACATAGGGCCCATTTACCACGCTCACTTCCTTTTAATAAGAAATGCTGTGCCTCACCAATTCCCTCCAGTGTCCTTCCTGGGTGGTTTATCCTGCTTCTGCTTTTGGAACCACACTAAAAATTCAAGAGGAAAGGTTTCTACAAACATTGTTCTGTTTGGTTGGCACAGAAGGGATGGGAATTTGCACAGAGCTTTTGTTGGGCAAGTTTCTCTTAATTCCCTGCCAATGAAGTTCTAATGCTGTGTCTCAGATGAATAAAGGTAACAACAGATTAGACAACTATTCACTCCATCTTACATTTACTGTAAAGAACTGCAATATGTTTTTGCAGCAGGGGAAGGACCACATTAGAAGTAAGCTTACTTTCGTTATTGATATTTACCTTGTTGAAATTGGCCAATATAATGATGCAATGGCTATTCATGATAGCAGCATGCCCAAAATTGTAGCTCACTGAGGACCAATAATGATCAATGTTCAAGGATGAGAAATACAGTAATGTTTTCTCTGTTCTTGTTGAGGTTCGATGATTGTTGTTTATGCCATGGCAAATTAGGTTTCATTAGATATTAACATAGTTTCCATGATTTAAATTGGTGTTGAATGCCCATTTTTCTCAATGTCATCTCATTTCCTTAACTTTCTTATGTGTCTGAACCTGGTGGTCATACTCCCTCTCAAATCTCTCTTTGTAAATTCTTTGATGTGGGTCAGCACAAAAAAGAGGTGTCAGTCTCAAATGATACCTTATTTCAATGAGGTCCAATTATTGTCAAAGAGATGGGCAAAACCAACAATTTATGGAATATTAAACTGGTAAAGGCAGAGATCAAACTGATCATCTAAGGCTTGGTATCTAGCATTTGGATCAAACTGATCATCTAAGGCTTGGTATCTAGCATTTGGAGCCCTACATGCCCCCCATATTACTAAGCCCAGACCTGCTGTTGGCAGGTCAGCACAATCAAGATTGCTTCACACAACTGCAAACTGGATGACCAAGCACTGTGTAGCATAATGGGGCCCTGCAGTCTTCACTTATAAAACCCAGAACCATAACACGGATCATGTGTTCCATATGAATTGCCATGGTTGTATATCTAAATTTTTCCCTGTCCTAAACTATGGTACTAGTTATTCACAGCAGATTGGTAGTATTTGTAAAACCAATGCTTTGACTATGTGACATTAACACTTATGAGGACCTGATAACTTCCAAACACAACAGAACATTTGGCCACTTGTCAACCTGAGTCCTGTGCCAGCTATACCAACTTGGCTGAGCTGTTGTCATATTCCACTAGTCTCTACCTAAGGTCATCTCCAGCCTTGGCTCACTTAGCTAGCTTTGGAATTTGCTCTCCCCTTTATCCAATGCTTCCTCTTCTTTGTTACATTATATTGCTCAGGTCTTTTAAAAATCTGAAGAACAAGCTCTTGCTTGAAGCCCTCCTGAAGTCATTGGTTCCACTTTTTTTTTTTTTTTCAAGCCAGAAAAAATAGCCTCTGATTTACTTTCCTGGGCAATGCACTATTAAAAATTCTATGATTATATAATATTTCCTATTGCAGAATATCTCTTGTTATACTGAAAGCTATTGAAAACTGCCCTTAATAGATACTTTAAGGTGTCTAGTGGTATATATCAAGCTGGGTTGGGGAGCAAAAGTAGCGGGTTGTGTAAACTCCTTTCTACCAGGAGGTTTCTCTGGTGGAAAGAGTATTTTTTTAAGTCACTGGCATTGTTTAGAATTGCTGGTGCATGGTAATAATAAGCAGACTTTCAGTTGGGTTTATTATCATTTTTAAGTTATCTACAGAAAATGAACCCTTTTATACCTTGGCAGACTGCTCTCATTCAACACCTTCCCACTTGTATATCACTGTTCAAAGCAACCCCTAAATGATCAAATTATATATGGGAACAAAGCATTCCCGAAAGATCCTCCTTATTGAAGTACATATTTCACATGGCATAGTCAAAGTTTTCAAAGACTATAGGGAAAGGAGCCGCACACTCTGTGTACATAAGTAATTGCAGTTATTCTCATGTGGCCTAAGACTATAAAAGACGCTTGCATCGGCTTTTGTGCTCTAGCACTGTCCTTCTGTTAATACAAATGAATTAAAGAAATTAACCAATTTCTTAGAGTCTACATAATCTCACATTTCTTAATTTGTTGGATTTGTCTCCACTATACTCAGCTTAATCTCTTTTGTGGTCTCCCCTCATTTAAGTAAAACTCATAATAATTCACAACAAATAATCAAGCCAAATGAATTTTTTTTTCTTTCTGAGGACTTTGAAACCTGAAGGTCCCTATAGAAAAGGTCATGTCTGATAGTTCACCTTCTTACCTCTCAAACACTTTTGCTATTTTTTCGATGTCTTTCTTCCCAGCGAACTAGTTAGGGAAGTGTAGGGGCATGAAAGCGTGTGTGGAGATGGGTGCACGGAAGCGTTTTAGGGTTAGGGTAGAATGACACATCCCACAAGTACTCATACCCTACATTACTCATTGGCAGAGCTCAGCCACATGCCACACCCAGCAGCAAAGGAAGCTGCAAAATGTAAACCCACGAAGAAGAGGAGATGAACACTGGTGACTAGTTAGTGGTCTCTACTACACCACCAGTTAGTCAGGAGAAGGGCAAACTCAATCTTGTCACTGCCAGAAATCTTGTGCTCAGGTGCATTGCCTCACACATTGTAGATTCATAGAAAACACCTGCCAATTAGGTGTGTGCTAAGTATTCTATGAACGATAAGGAAAGAGTGGGCCTGCGGTAATCTTCAAAAACTTTAATCTAGTCTTACTTCTAATAGACCAGCCAATCTGCTAAAAAACCAAGAGGAGACTCAGCAGATCCCATGAATGTTTAAGAAGTTTGATCATTTTGTTTAGAATTATGAAATCAAGGACAATTTATAACAATTCACTAAAAAATGGTTGCAGGGCTTGTTAACTTTCTAAGTAATCAGTTTATGCCCACATATATTTGATTACATAAGCTATTTGCATGTTTATATATAGAGAAAGAAAAAATAATTGGTGTTATGTGGTTTTCAGAGACAAAAGAGAGGACATGTAAACATTTGCAGTGAACAGACAGAGCCTAAATTCAAGATCTCAGTATAAGGCATCCTGGAATAAATGGGAGACAATATTTCCTGTGTTTTCAGTTTCCCTCACTATTGCATGTCACTTAGAAAGCCTAGCAACCAATTTATAAGCCCTCACAAATCAATCACTGCTAGGCAGTAGCCCACATTGTGTTCTAATTCTAAGCATTTCTTCTTGTCTCAGAAATGAACACTGATGTAGATTAACCACGTCTACATAGCGGACATGGTTAATTCTTTCAGGTACCCTATGAGAACAATGATGACTAATGGGAAACATTTTTAAGATCACAAGAGAATTGTATATTAACAAGCAAAAAATGTAATCATCTCAAAATAACAGGCATTAACAAACCTATATACTGCAGAGATGCATTGTTCCTGCATGCAAAGAAACTGATGAAATGATTCCCACTGCTATGCTCAGAGAAAAATTAAGTGACAGGTCCCTTTTATCTGGGAGTGTGCTGTTTTTTTTTTCCCTGATGATGGACTGATGTTATATAAAGGGTTATATAGTGAAGTCATGCTACATCAAATTACTGCTTACACAGGATGCTTCTGAACCATTTAACCTGATACTACAGAATAAAACATGTGTAATCAACAAGCACTAAAAAGGAATGAATACGTAACAAGAATGACCCTTCACTTACCTGAAGAATGTGCATGAATTCTATTCAATGACAGTTTTAATCGATTGCATCTCTTTGATTTTGGCATCCAGATCAACTCCCTACTGATTACTTAGAGGACCCATTATACTTGGAAATGAATGACTTAAATACCCATAAATATGAGGAACATGGCATAATGTCAGAATTGAAACATTGCTCGGACCCATCACCTAGCCAGTGACTCCAATTAACAATATTAAACCAGTGATTCTCAAACTTTAGGAGGCATCAGAATCACCTGGATGGTTCATTAAAACACACGTTGCTGGACGCCAGTCACAAGTTTCTGATTCAGTAGATCTGAGGTACAGTCTGAGAATTTGCATTTCTAACAGCTTCACAGGTATTGTTGATGCTGTTGGCACAGGGGCCACACTTTGAGAACGAATGCATTAAATTAATAATCAAACATCTGATTGAGGAACCACCATATGCCTGGAAATAACAGAATAACTGAATTTCCCATTAAAGCGTTGGAGATGTTACCCAAACCATGCATTTTTATGATAGCTATCATATCAACTTTTATTTAAAATCTTAATCTCCCCCTTCCCCCACTGACAGAGCAAAATGAACAAAATAAACGATTCAACCCCTCTTCCCATTACCTTGCATCAGAGTCTTCTTGGAAACTCTACCAAAATAACTCTACATCTTCTTCAGAATCTTTTTTCAGCCTCATTACATTTAGGGAAAAGAATGCAGGTTCCTCTTTGGCACTGTGTCCTCAGCTAGTCTGTGGGAAGCTCAGCAACTTGCCACTTGTTCCCAGTTTAAGTAACAGGAATGAGATCATCAACATTTTCTATTGGGTCTCCTCAATCTCCTCCTGATTCTGGTTTAATACTGGTATGCAATGGACATGTTGAACCCCAATGGCTAACAAACTCTAAAACTTTTGGCTATGTGCTGGAAGGACCCTGAGAGACAGTCTATCTTGGGTTAAATTCAGCCGCAGATCTGTTTTGTTTGGCTGGTACTGTGTTTCAAGAAGAACTGTGCTTGAAAGCCTTCAGGAGGCGCATGCTCTCAGTGGCTTGTACTTCCTCCTGATTTGCCGCTGACTTCACGTATTTACATCACCTGCCTGGCCCTCTAGGTCACTGCAATTGAAGTACCTGAAAAACCCTCTGCTTTAACAAATGAGGAAACTAGGCTTTGAAGAAATTAAGTAACTCTCACAGAGCCATGCTGATAGCTAGTGACAGAACAGGACTACAACTAATAGCTCAAGATCCTCTCTCTTTTTTTTTTTTTTTCTTTTGCTGCTTTCTCAACCTCTGGAGTCTCTATGGGTGTCAACACAGACTTTAGACAAGAACTTGATCAGCATCGCCTGCCTCACTCTATTACTTTAAGGTTATACCTATCACAGTCACCCACCTCAGTCTATCAGATGCGCTCCATACCTTTCTCAACATGGTACCTTCCTGTGGAGTGCTTTGAAACATGTTGAGACACGACTTCACATTTTTTGGTTTGTAGAGGAGGAAAATACGTGAATAAGTCCAAGGTAAAAGAAACAACTTGAGCTCTGGCTTTGGAGTCACTGACAGAAATAGTATAGATTTTCACAAAGGCATCCTTATAAATGAAGCCAACAAAAACCAAACAAAATAAAACCAAACAAAATTAGACTTCAAATAAAAGGCCCATTCCGCAATCTGGGTTTGAAACATAGTAAACCCAAGAGAGAGAAACTTTCTCCTTGGCCCTCCTTAATTTGGCTGCCTGTGCTATTCTCCAAATTCCTTTTATCATCATTAGATGGAGAACATTCATTCACCTGCTCCAGTTTGACCTTCTTGTTTTAATGGTCAAGCAAAGCACAGGGCAGGAGAACTAAAAGCAGCGGTTCGCAAGATTAAGCATACATAGCCATCGCCTAGGAGCTCGTTGATGATGCAGCGTCTTTGAACCCAGCTGCAGAGATTTCTGGTAGGCCTGAAATCTATATAGTTAGCTAGCACTCACAAGTGTTTTCCATGCTAGTGATGCCTAGAACACACTTGGAGAAATGCCTTGTGCTTTTCAAACTTCAGTGTGTTTACAAATCTCTGTCGAAATGCAGCCTCGTTAAGTAGGTCTGGTGTGGGGTCTGAGGTTGGGCATTTCTCAAAAATTCATGTAAGGTGCTGGTCCAGAAACTGCTCTTTGGGAAGCAAGGGTTTAGAACTCTGATGTGGCAGGGAGTTATATTTCTTAGGTTTAAAATTCAGCTCTCCATTTTTCTGGTTGTCAGTCAGAAAAAGCAGCTTAACCTCTCTGTGCCTCAATTCTCTCATTCTCAAATGGGACACACTTACACGGCAATAGAAATAGGAGAGAGAGAACAGCAAGTTTTTTTTTGTTTGTTTGTTTTGAAATGGAGATTTGCTCTTGTTGCCCAGGCTGGAGTGCAATGGTGCGATCTCAGCTCATTGCAAGCTCTACCTCCCAAGTTCAAGGGATTCTCATGCCTCAGCCTCCCAAGTAGCTGGATTACAGGCATGTGCCACCACACCTGGCTAATTTTGTATTTTTAGGTGAGACAGGGTTTCACCATGTTGGCCACGCTGGTCTCAAACTCCTGGCCTTAGGTGGTCCACCTGCCTTGGTCTCCCAAAGTGCTGGGATTAGAGGAATGAGCCATCATTCCTGGCCAATACCAAGTTCTTGAACTACATCCCATGTTAACATATTATGAATTTCTTAAGGAGGTACCATATCTTCCTTGAAAAACAAAACTTTGGAATTTTCCATTTTAAACACCTGCAAGAACAGGCTCCTAATCTACTTCCCTTTTGCCACCACCAAGAATATTTTCTCTCAGAAATCAATAAAATTGCCTCAATTCTAGGTTTGCCCAGCTAAGCGAAATCTAACTAGCAGCTCATCAGCCACCACAGAGAAAGGTGGTAAACTGGTGGGAAGAGGTTAGGATGTCTCCCTTCTTGGCTCTACTTACTGTTGTAACATTCAGACAATGCACCTGCCTCCATCTGTAGGAGAGTGGCTGTGACAGCTAAGTCACTGCCGAGTTACATCTTATCTCCTCATTTTAATCAATAATTCCCATATCTTAGTCTACTGAAGACTCTTTTGGGAAAAATTTTAAACTCGTAGACACCCAGAGCACATTTCACAAGATACAGATTTGGCAGGTCTGCTATGAGCACTCAACATCTCAATTTTTAAAAAACCTGGCCCTCATTCTGAAACAGGTGCTCCATTCTCTGAGAAATAAATCTTTCTAAAAGGTTTGGGCCTGGCGCAGTGGCTACGCCTGTAATCCCAGAACTTTGGGAGGCTGAGGCGAGTGGATCACTTAAGGTCAGGAGTTTGAGACCAGCCTGGTCAATATGGCGAAACCCCGTCTCTACTGAAAATAAAAAAATTAGCCAGGTGTGGTGGTGCACGTCTGTAATCCCAGCTACTTGGGAGGCTGAGGCAGGAGTATCGCTTGAACCCGGAAGGTGGAGGTTGCAGGGAGCTGAGATTGTGCCACTGCACTCCAGCCTGGGTGACAGAGTGAGACTCCATCTCCAAAAAGAAAAAAAAAGTTTGAAAGGAAGGATGCTTAGACACCGTGCAAGTTCAACAACAACAGCTTCCCTGGTATATTCTACAGATCTCTATGCTTTGTGTGAAGCAATGAAATCATGTTCTTTTCAATGATGCCAGTGAAGGCTACCATTTGCTGAATGAGCATTTACCACTCACTAAGCCCTCATGTATATCTTCCCTTACAAAGCCCTGCTATTACCATTATTATCCCCACGGAGTAGAATGAAGTCATGGCTCAGAGAGCACCTTGTCTGGAGTTGTGCTATGAGTTAGTGTCAAAGGTGGGACCCCAAACCCTCGTCTGTCTGACTCTTAGTCGAACAGACTTCTACTGTGCTCTAAAGCAGAGCTTCTTTGACTGCAGCATCCACCAGAATTCCTGGAGGGCTTGTTAAAACTGATTACTGGGTTCCATCTTCAAAGATTCTGGTCAGTAGGTCTGGGGTGAGGCCTGAGAATTTGCATTTCTAAGACACTCCCCACGAATGCTAATGCAGTTTGAGCATCACAGCACTAGAGTTAGCTGCTGGGTCCTTTCCTCTGGGGAGTTGGATGCCTCTCATTAGCAGTCCTCACTACTTACACGGGGCAATTTAGAAAAGCTTTCTTTTTCCTTCAAGTGTTGTTTAGACAGTAAGTACATGACGAATGGCCAATGAAGCCGCCGTTAAGTCAGTTAAATGTCTTCAGTTGTTACTTCTGTGGGGTTTGAAGTTGTCATATGTCACCCTCCTCAAGCAGAAAGAACAATTCTCCTTTTGTGGTGGCTCTTTCGTAGAACTTACTTTGTTCTGTCTTTTCTTTCTCCACTTTAGAAATGTTGAACTATTGTACTCTGCCTCTATTCCAACTAAGCAATGGTTAGCAAAATATCATCCAATAGATTCTATCCAACCATGAGCTACGGAAATATAATAATCCACCCTCTATGTCTTCTTCCTCAGTTTAGTGAAAGGACTCCAGCTGGGGTCTGGATTGGTCTTCCCTTTATGTCAATGACCCTGTGGTTGTCTCCTGGGACTTCCAGGGTTTACTCTCAACAGGGGCATCTGCATCTACACTAGGCACAAGCACAGACTGCTTAGTAAGAAGGGTCTATTTCAGCTTGCAGCTCTTTTTGTTCTCCTCAAGGGATTGCATGTGTGGTGGGCCAAGCTGTTCCCACAGCATGTGGAAAGAACACCAGTCAGAGTTAAGCAGGCAGAATGACCCTGTGAAGTTTTCAAAGGGTGGGATGTATTTCCGTTGGGATAGCTAAGTGGGAAACCTCAGAGTCAAAAGTCCCCAGTGACTTTGTTCTCTCCTGGTACATTCTACAGACCTCTATCCCCAGCAGTAAAACTATGTCTCTGAGGCCCTTTTTTTTTATTTTGTAAAATTCAAACTGCAATTTGATGTGATGGATCTCATAATAACAATTCAAATGACCTCTGGATGAGTCTTCTTCAACTCAGAGTTCACAAACCAGGAGCTTTAAAAAAAAAAAAAAATCATTGGCATCTTGGAAAGCCTTTTACTGTTCCTTTGAGGCAGGGAAATGGAATTAGGACATACAAGACCTCGACGTAAAACCCACTACACCATTTACCCAAAGCAGTGTGACTTGACCACTCTGAAGTCAGCGTTCCCAATTGTTAAACAAACAGATATATTTACATCATTGCACTGGATGAAACGGAATGAAAGGATGGAATGGAATATCACAGATGAAAGTGCTTGAAACGTTTAGAACTTCAGAAAATATTAGTAGAATCTGATCCCTATTAAACACCTAACTTAATCTCTCTAATCTTTTTCTCTGGGGAAAAGCAACATTTGAACTGGTAAAATCAGACTCAGAATTCAGCAAAGTTCAAAGTGCACATCAGTGGGAAGCAATGGAGCATGAAGGCTAATAACTTTGATATGAGTGCTTGTCCTTACTCTGCCACTCACTAGTGGTGTGACCTTTGTGAGGCTTCTCGAAATCCCCAGGTAGTTCAGGGTAGTTAAAAAAGTTTTTTTTTTTTTTTTTAAATAGAGTTGCTGTGAGCATGAAATAATTATGTATGAAGTTCTTCGCATAGTAATACATAGTGAACACTCAGTAAATGTGGTTATTTTCACTGATAACTAACACTCTGTAAACTTAATGAAGGTTAAGGATCCTTCTCCCACAAATGTGTGTGTATATATATGTACACACAGTCATGCATTGCTTAACAATGGAAATACATTCTGAGAAATGCCTTATTAGGCAATTTAATCATCATATAATCATCACAGAGTGTATTAACACAAACCTAGATGGTGTAGCCCACTGCACACCTAGGCTGTAAGGTATAGCCTATTGCTCCTAGGATACAAATCTGTACAGCATGTTACTATATTGAATACTGTAGGCAATGGTGACACAATGGTAAGTATTTGTGTATCTAAACATAGAAAAGTTACAATAAAGATACAGTATAAAAGATAATGGTGCACCAGGATAGGGCAGTTACCATGAATAGAGCTGACAGGACTGGAAGTTGCTCTGGGTGAGTCAGTGAGTGAACGGTAAGTGAATGTGAAGGCCTAGGACATTGCTGTACACTACTGTAGACTTTAAAAGCACTGTACACTTAGGCTACACTAAATTTAAAAAATTGTTCTTCAATAATAAATGAACTTTAGCTTACTGTAACTTTTTTACTTGACAAAGTTTTTCCTTTTTAAAACCCTTTGACTCTTTTATAATAACACAGTTTAAAAACAAATACATTGTACAGCTGTACAAAAATATTTCTTTATCCTTCTATAAACTTTTTCTATTTTAAAAATTTACTTTTTTTTTTTTACTTTTTAAACTTTTTTTTATTGTTAAAAACGAAGACAGAGACACACACAGTAACCTAGACCTACACAGGGTCAGGATCATCGGTATTGCTGTCTTCCATCTCCACATCTTGTCCGACTGGAAGGTCTTCAGGGGCAATAACATTCATGGAACTGTCGTCTCCTATGATAACAATGCCTTCTTCTGGAATGCCTCCTGAAGGATCTGCCTGAGGCTGTTTCACAGTTAAGTTTATTTTTAATAAGTAGAAGTAGTACACTGTAAAATAATGATAATAAGTATACTATATCAAATGCACTAACCAGTACCATAGCTATTTATTATCATCAAATATCATGTACTGTACATAATTGTACATGCTATACTTTTGTATGGATGGCAGTGCAGTAGGTTTGATTACACCAACATCACCATGAACATGTGAGTAATACATCGCGCTATGATGTTGCTAGGTGAAAGGAATTTTTCAGCTCCATTGTAATCTTATGTGGTCTGTTGACCGAAACATCATTATGCAGAGCTTCACTGTATATTTTCACAACATTCTGCATATAATTTTAGGGAGTTCATGGATTTCCTGGTTGCCTATCTATGGCCACTTTGGCCCCTGGGCTTCATGGATGATATTATTGATCCATCATCAGGTGAGTTGGGTTTTGTAGTGTAGTAATAATTTTTTTTCTTTTATCCTCAGATGTTGAGTTTATGGACTTTCAAATGTGCTGTTATAACTAATTGAGTGTGAAAACTCAATGCAGCCTAGAAGCTTCCTGGCTCTTGTAAGTCTGTCCAAACCCAGCCTGGATCACAGTTACATGGCTTGTGATGTGCAAAGCTTTTCCTAGGAGTCCCTGTGGCCTTGCCCTCATCTTC
Organism: Pongo abelii; assembly: GCF_028885655.2. Lineage (NCBI taxonomy): Eukaryota > Metazoa > Chordata > Mammalia > Primates > Hominidae > Pongo > Pongo abelii. The sequence goes on from NC_071989.2 coordinate 152,117,877, forward strand.
CTCTGTGGTTCTTCTATGGTCTCTGTGGGGCCTTTGCCTACACTTTCTATTGTGCTATGTGACACCCTGTACACAGAACTCAGCTCCTTTACTGGTTTTCACGAGATGCCTAATTGAACGTTTGGTGCCTTTGGTGAAGAGTCACATTTTGGAGTGAAGTGTTTCACCATCTTGATCGCTCCATCCTGCCTTTCTTCTTTCACTCGGGTACATCAAAAGAATTTCTCTCTTCATGTGAATCCTCAGCCATATCTAGGCCCAGCAGAATTTCACTTTCTGTCCCATCCATTCATCAGGAGTTTTTTCCCCTCAGTTTTTCCTCTTTCTTTCCTATGAGAAATTTAATGGAATTTTTTTTCTCCCTCTTATTCCTTATGAATTAATATTATTTGGGACTATGGATCTCATTCTGTTTTCCTAGTGCCTGGGGCAGTACCTATCATATAACAGATGTTTACCAGTTGGATAAAAGAAGAAGAAAGGAAGAAAGAGAGGAAGGTAAGAAAATAAGAAAAGAGGAAGGAAGGAAAGAAATCCCTAACTTTGTCCTGGATCCAGATTGTGACTGCATTAACAGCTCAGAGATTGTTAAAGTAGCTCTCCTCCTACTTCTTACTGCTGAGGAGGGTTTTTTTTTTTAAATCCCTTTTTCTTTTATTCCCAGTATATCAGCAATTTCCCCAAGCCAATTTCTAGCTCTTAAAATAGATTCACACTGTGGTTCTTCCTTTTGTGTGTGTGTGTGTGTGAAGTAAGAGAAATTCACAACTCACTTCATAATCCCCTCACAGGTAATTAATTAACTCAGGGGGCAGTCTCAAGAAGCCAGAAGCATGTTGGCTTTAATTTCCCTTTCTGAGATTCTCTTCCCTCTATTAACTTTACCTTTCCTCAGTCAGGGCAAAAATTAATTTGTGTCCCTACCATCTTTGGATGTAAGTGGTCCCTTTGACAGCTTTTTCTTAGAATGGTCATTTCCTCACTTCCTGTAAACTGTAGTCCTCCTTGTGTGGCTTTTCCCTTTTTAGAGAAAATTTGCTGGAATTTGGGAATGAACTTGCTTTGTTTTAAGATAGAAATATAAGTGTGGGCCTCTTTATTTCTTTGAGACATCTCTTCATGGCATTCTGAGAGAGATCGGAGTTGACCCTTATGGACTGGATCTCCCCATGTGGTATTGAGGTGGTGTAGATTGAGGAAGTTTGGTGAATTAAACAGAGAAAAAGGAAGGAGAAGGTTAGAAGAAGCCACGGGCAACTTCCTGTTTTTTAGGCGAATGGAGCTTGATTTTCAGCTTCATACAATTGTATTCTCTGCATTAGCTTCAGGGTAGTACAAGAAAATGAAGGAAGGGGTCTTTCCCTTGTAAAATTGAATTAATGTATTCAGACAAGTAAAACTGAATTGAGTGACTAGACTGTTAAGCCTGTAATTTAATCACGTACAAGATTTACATCTGCACACAGTTTGTGTGCTGTGTGAGTAGGAGGGGTGGTACCTTCATTTCTGTATCTCAGTACTTAGCCTGATGCCTATCACATGGTTAGAAGTCAAAACTCTTTGAGTTGATTGAAACTGGTTAATTGGTTGCTTGAAAATATATAGAGCTGAGGGTACCACAGTGGCAGACTACTTTAGAGAAGTAAAAAGAAAAGGCTTCCTCCCAAAGTTGAAATATTTGAAAGACAATTCTCAAAAACTCTTGGAAGATGTTGGTGGAAGATGTCTGGTTTAATTTCTATTTATTTCAAGCTCTACACTAAATGATAAAGGTTAAGTGAAAAGAAGACTCAGTCCTTGACTCCAAGCACACCATAGTCTGGAAGGGTAGAAAGAGAAGTAATTAGATAATTTAAAATATATAATGCTGGGCAGTTTAGCTGCAGTTCAGCATTTCAGCTACACAATTCCACTTTCAGAAAGAATATATTAGGATTTGGGAATAAGCCTGCATTGATCCATAATAGAAATGTAAATGTGAGGTTCTTTAACTTTTTGAGAGACTCTTCATGGGATTCTGAGAGAGACCAGGATTGATCCTTACAGACTGGATGACTGTGGTGTCCACTAAAAGAGTCACCCAAGTGGCTCTGCGTGTGCAACAATATGAAGACACTTAATCTTGCTGGGACTCCCCCGGGGATCAGCAGTCCACTGTACATAGTTGGATGGATATTCTAATGAGGCATTTGGGGATGGAGAGGGTCAGACTTCCAAAGGGCATGTGCAGTCACATTAGATGATCACAAAGTGGCCTGCTAAAATGCACAGTGCCACTTCTCTGTGGAACCTCACTTTTGCTGTAAGGAAAGGGCAAGTTCATGGGCAGTAAATCACTTAGAACATTAATGGAGAGTTGGAGCGCTGCCCCCAAGGCCTCTTTTCCCTTCCCAGCTTCCATGCAGTTTCCTATCTCTCTGTTGAATCAATGTTGAACAAATATTGAGAGAATCTTTATTTAACTGCATCCTGGTTACCAGTTCTGTAGCGTCCACATGTGTCCCAATCCCATCATTAACCTGGATGTGATGTAGATCCCTCTCTGTGTGCCAGCTCCGTGCCATGGTTCCACACGCATCGACGGAATCACTCTCATTAGGTCATCCCAATGGAGGGAGGCCAATCAGGGAAAAGTTCAAGAGTTAGAATAGTTTTAAGAAATTAGGCTTGATTATTTTCAAGTTTCCACCAAAGGAACTCGTTGTGGGGTTAGAGGGGAAGAGGAGACACCTGTCTTAGAGAACCCTGTGAATGTCTTAATAAACAGATAAGAATCTTGTTTACTTAGCATTTTCAGTATTAGAAAGCAAGTAGGACCAAAGTGAGACTTGAGAACTGTGTGTTCTTCACTGCAGAGATTCTACAAACAGATGTATGCTTAGACTTCATGAATGGTGCAGGAAGGCATTGAGATTCAGTTGGGAAGAGTTTCGGAAGAGACTATGAATGATTAAGCTGGAAAACCTCAAAGGAGAATGGATTTCTCCTTAAATGCCCTCTACAATATTAATTGTCTTCAAAATGTTCGAGTGGTTTTAATAGTATCCTAGTGTTTATCTTATAAATTCCTCCTCATCCTTTAGAACCCACTTCGGTGCCAGTATGACTGATCAAGAAAGTGATCCCTAATTTCCCCTGCCTCCTAGAATTCATCTGCCCTTTCCACATGCTGATGTCACTACTCTGACCACACTGAATTGTCAATGGGCTTATTTACAGGTCTGTCTTCCATACTGGACAGGGAGCTCTTTGAGTCTAGGTATTGGCTTCATTTATTTCTGGGTCCTTATTTCAACCGAGCATTTGACACACTGCAATTACTTGGTATGTATCTGATTAATAAAGAAACACACTTATCATAAGTACAATATTTATTCTGCAACTTTTGGTGGCCATGAATAAACATGCTGGTTTTCTTTCTGGCTTCAGGTCATAGTTTATTCTAACCTAATTAAATTAACTCATGGATGAGACCACTGAGTTTAAATCATTCTCCCAAGGCTATAGAACTTGTTAGATGGCCGATCCAGGACCAGCACACAGGCATCCAAGGACACAGGACTCCAAGCCTGGTGCTCTTTCTTTCCCCTTTTCATTTCTGACTTCAAAAAACAGCACATGTTTAGAATAGAATGTTAAAGAACAAAGAAAAGTCCTCCTAAATTCAACTACCTAGAGACAACCAACATCAGCATTTTAGCAAATATCCCTTCTAATGTATGTGTGTGTGTGTGCATGTATACAATTTTACACATGTAACTAGCTATTAAATGGGGTTCTTCGAGTTGTTTCAGAGTGTTAGCTGAGGCCCCAAATCTCAAGACAATGGAAGACAACTACCCACACATTCTAGAGAGAGGAGCTGGAGCATTCTTACTGAAAGATGTCCAACTGGCTTTCCACTGTCAACATCCAGCACCCACCCCAGCCCTTATGCAGTGAGTGGCTAGAGACACTTCTGGGGAAAAATCATTCAACATAAGGAAACTCACAGGAGGAGGCAATACTGTGGTGTGTCTCCTCCTCTCAAGCCAGGTGAAGGATCCAGAGAGAGGGTGAGGTCCCTGCCAGCAGAGGAAAATAGTACCTTACTGCCACAAGTGAAGCTCGCTGCATTGTAAGACAGACCTGCAATGAAAAGTAATTGCAAAAACTGCAATTACTTTTGCACCAACCTAATAGAAGAAAACACAGAGGCTTTTCCTGGTCTGCCCCCTGATTAAAACACAGGAGATTCTTGGGAGAGCTGCAAATGGCCCAGAGTCTAAAGACACAGACACAGAGACGGTGCATGTCTCTCACTGGGAGAATCCCAAAGTCTCATTCAGGGAGAGAAATAATTGCACCAGGAGGAGTGATCCCCTTCACAGGCCAGGGGTGGTGGAATTTCTTTTGAGTCATGTGCATGCCAGGCATCCTGTAAGGAGCCCACCTTTGGCTGCCTATGGAGGTAGGGTGCAGCTGCAAAAAAAGCAAAAAAGTAGGTTCATAGATGACTTAAGTTAACAGATTACTGATCTCCCTTACCTCCAGCTAGGCTCTGAGCCTCAGGTTAAACCTGATACTGAGGGGAACGGCAAAAACTTAAGATGTGAGATTTAGATTTAAAATATGTTTTCAACCTGAACACAATGAAAAAACAGTGAAATATACCAAGATATTGTTGTGGTGGACACATGAAATGCAGATACCCCTTCAAGTGGAACTCTTGTCCCAGCCATTTGGAGTGCTGTCAGGAGAAAACCTGGCCTTAGCCTCCTGTGGGGATGGCCTCAGCTGGAGAGAGACTCCTGCCCAAGTCCATCACACCCCTCCCAGGGTAGCCCAGATCCCATGACTGAGGCAGAGGATATAGAGGCTTTGCCATTTCAGTCCATTATGGGACCATTTTGTCTCTAGAGCTCCCTAAAGTTGGCCAAGGTGTCACTGGGCTGGCAGGTACCAGAGTTCACCTTCTCCTTGTCCAATCTGTGCCCTTTCCCTCTTTAACAGGTGTTGCTCCCAAGGGCTCTCTGTGATAAACATCTTACAACTAGACTCTGTCTCAGAGTCAAGTTACTGGAGAATCTTACTTGAGACAATTGTCCAGAGAAGCAAAATCAAACCAAATATGTTTGAAGGGAGAAAAAAAATAGATATTTCCTACTCATGCCCTACTGATTGCAGTATTCCTATAAACACAAAAATAAAATCAACTAGACATTATCTTTTATAAAATGCTTTTCAAAATTCCTTTTTATTGAGTATTCAGATATGTCATTCCTTTTTAATGGCTGCATTATATTCCTTTCTAGGAACTGTAACGTATTTAACCAACCCTCCCTGTTTAGGCTTACAGGCTATTTCCAAATTATACTATTGCTGCAGGAACCCATGCATACATTTTTGTAGGCTTGTTTAATTATACTTTTATGATATATTCATAGGAGTGGGATTACTGGGCTAAAGGTATTTTCTTTTTAGATAGTGCAATCACATTTTATTATAGAAGTTTTATATTAATTTTTACTTCAACCAAGTGTAGATAAATGTGATGCATCTCCATATTCTTGCCAACTCTGGGCATTATTAATCTTGTTCATCTTTTATAATATATTAGGTGGCATTGTTTTATTTATTATCTCTTTATTTACTTATGTTTTCTGAAGAGGTTGAAAATATTTTTATATATTCATTGGCCAGCCTAACCTCTTGGCTTGGGATCTGGCTATTCTGTCTTGACACCCCATTTTTACTGGCATCTTTGTATTTTTCCTTGCTTACTTAGAGGTGCTCCTTTTTTAGGTATTAAGAATATTTCACCACTTGACTGGCAAATAATTATCTGGTTTGCTGTGTGTCTCTTGAATTGGAAAACGTTGAATATGGAACATTTTGGCTTTATGCTCCCAAATCTATAGGTCTTTTTCTTTATGGATTTTATAGTTGGTGTTCCTTCCAATAAGAACAACTGTCCTGCTTATATTACTGATTTTCCTAAAATGTTATTTTCTTTGGGACAAAATTAAATATTTGCCTAGTTATGAATTATAAGAATTCAAATTTATAGTTTTTTGAAGTCATATTATCCATTATAGCATTACTCAAACACACACAACCTGACCATGCCTATATATCATTGTCTTGAGTGCACATTATTATTAATCCAGCCCTATTCCTTTTTCTTTTTCAAATTAATAGAGAGATTATTTTGAATAAAAAGTAGCACAAACTTTCTTGGTGACTATCCTAGGTTATAATACTTGTAAGTCAGCATCTCCAAGGCAGCATTTTGATAGGCATTCTTATGACTGCCAAAGTTTTAGCTTCTCTTTCCAAAAAGTGAGGATAATCAGACCTACCTTATGGGATCGTAGTAAAGAATGAATAATATAGATGTAGGGCATCAGAAGAAGCTAATCAATGATATTATTATTATTTTAATTATTAATTTATTTTTCTTCCTTCTTCTTTAAAGAGTTTATGGTTGGATAATGTGGATGAATGTCACATACCTCATAGACTTGTATCCACAATTCAAAACCCTCAAATTTTTGTAAGTTTGTGAAAAACTCATTTGGTGATAAAACCTGACTTGCACTAACATGAGGTATTTATAGTTTTTGTGATCCCATTTACTGGGAATATTCATATTCTCATATATTGTACTGTAGATCTCAATGGATTTGATTATTGGGCACCTCCCCTTTTATGAATATAAAAATTTCCAGATTCAGTGGTACATCTTGTCCCAAGGACTTCATAGAACGAATTATGGAATTGTACAGTCTGATTTCCACAAAAGGCCCTGTATCCCATAGTAAGTATCCACTATGAACAATTTAACAATACCACTGATCATATTAAATTGGAGTTAGTCATTTGAATTGTATTGTTTTTGTTGTTTTGTTTGTTTTTAATTGGAAATGTATTTTGTATATACATTTGTTCAAAATTATATATATTTAGTATTAATTTCTAATTTTGTGTTTATAATATTGAGGTACTATTATAATAAAAGTAAAGTAAGTGTATAAAAAATTAAAAAGATCAAGGGAAAAGAAAAACATTTTGTAGTTAAAATTAACTTGAAAAACACTTTAAATGGGCCCACAGGAGACAAGCTAGTTTCACCTATGATTTTAAAAATATATGTGTGTGTGTGTATATATATATATATATATATATGCATGTGTGTATGTAGCACTATACGCATACATAAATATATAACATATGCTCTAATAAAGTTTCAAAATCTTAGCCTTCCACCCAAAAACTCTGCTTATTTTTCTCTTTTGCTAAGAGTGTATGGAGCCCACCCAAGTTAAATGGGCTAATGAGGCATTCAGTATGTTTATTAGGAAATCCTACCTATACCCATAGTCACAGAAATGACTGATTTCATCACTTGACTAGTCTTTTTTTTTTTTTTTTTTGAGACGGAGTCTCACTCTGTCGCCCAGGCTGGAGTGCAGTGGTGCAATCTCCTTTCACTGCAAGCTCCGCCTCCCAGGTTCATGCCATTCTCCTGCCTCAGCCTCCCGAGTAGCTGGGACTACAGGCGCCTGCCACCACACCTGGCTAATTTTTGAATTTTTTTAGTAGAGACTAGGTTTCACCATGTTAGCCAGGATGGTCTCGGTCTCCTGACCTCGTGATCCACCCACCTCAGCCTCCCAAAGTGCTGGGATTACAGGCGTGAGCCACCGCGCCTGGCCCACTTGACTAGTCTTTTAACTAATTCCATCCTAACCCCTTTAGTGACCACATGTGCAAAAGATTGGAAGAAACTAATGAAATGAAGCAGTTGGTGCAGAATAATACAGATAGAGCTTCAATCAGAACATTCACATATTCACAGAGAAAACCAGCAAGAAAAGTTTAAATGTAACAGTTGTGGGACAGTTTAGGACAGTAGTTGCATGCAAAAGCCGGACAGATAAGGTAAATATATGAGATAAACAGGCCATTAGAAAGAAAATAATGCAGGTTGATGAGGGATAGCAATTAAAAGTATTTCCAGTATTAGAGTATAGATAGGCAGTGGTGGGGCCATGGTGATTTGCACTTTAACTGCAACTCAGTGTCACCATATCTTCTGTTTTTATATTTCAAGAAAAAAGGAGAAAGCTGGGATTTTATGTGAATTCTTCTCACTTCCAGTATTGGTAATTAATCCAATAAAAGAATAGTGTGGGTCAAATAAAATACATCTGTGGGCCAGTTCGCATCTTCAGACCATCAGTTTGCATCCGGTGTCTCAGAATCTGGACGGCAGTCATTAGCATCCTGAATAAACCTGGCCCCCTATTTCTAACACTGGTTGGAATAATAGAGTGAAAGAAGACAGGAACTCTTGTGGTAAATCATATTATTTTCATCTGAGGTGATAGCTTTGGCTGTGGCTCAAGAGTTCACTTCTGGAAGCCAGAAATCTCTCCCTGTCCTTTTTAGTGTTTTTGGCTAATCTTTGTAGAAATTAAACTGGATTGGAGCAAATTGGAATGGATACTCAAGGACCAATTGGAGGGCTTTATAAACCCTTCATTTCAAAGTGAATCCCAAACTGAAATTTATTCTCTTTCTATTCCCTTTATCTAGACTTCTTAGAGTACTACAAGGTGCTGAATGTTTAACACTGAGTGTTTCTTTTGGCCAATCTTTGAGATCAATCTGTTTCATTAACATATGACAATCATTTAATGATGGAATGTTTTCTCTCATTTCCTTGGAAACACAATTATTTGGCAACAGATTTGCAAAGTCGTTAAAGAAGACAGCTTTCACCTTTCAACCCTGGCTGGTGTTCTATACATTTCTTCATGCAGCAATATGCATTAGGTGCCTGTAATGTACTGGATGCTATTTTAGCTGCTGGGAATAGAGTGGAGACTCAGACAAATTTCCTAGATTCCTGTAAGTAAAAGTTAAATCTACAATAATACATTTGATGCCACTTCTAATATATACATTCCAAGTGGAAATACAAAAATATATATTGCACAAAGCCAAATACAAAACCCTAGACTACCCTATCCTCACAGGATAGAGGAAAAGACTGTAGCCATCTATAGTCTTCCCTGTAGACAAGGAAAAGAAGCACAGAGAGGGAAAGACAGACAATGAAGTAAGATAGTAGTGAAAATGGTGAAATTAAAACTCCTGCCAATGCAGATGAGCACAGACAGCTGTCTGCATCAGGTAGTAAGAGACTCCTTCGTTTATGTGTCTCCAGTTGTCAGCTCTGTATTTCACAAATTAGAAATTGATAAACAGAAATGGCTACTTTAGTGGAAGTTGAACTTACCATTCACTGTAGTTGCATTAGTAACTGGATTTCCCAGGTAAGGTTGGAAGGAAATCCCAACTGGAATCACAGCTTAGTTTTAAGAGGCAAAAGGACTAAAAACAAGACTGTGACAATATAAACAAAGATTAAAGATGATGTCTGCCTATGTAAATGTCTCCAGCAAAAGAAACTACAGACTTGGGTTCTAATGTGGTTAAATAACTGCTGCTCATCTTGACTTCATCTTTTATATCATGCTTTTTCTGAATAAAACTCTTGACAAAAAAATCAATAGGTTGGGTGAGATCATCAAAGCAAAATTATTTTACAAGTCAAGCTTCCCTATCAGCTGGCTCTCCCAAGGCAGATAACAGCATTTTTCTCAATGAATGTCAAATTAAACAGTTCCTGTGTATTTCTGGAGGCAAAGTCTGAAAGTGCAAAAGCCAACATGCTAGGAAACTTTTTTTTCGAGGATTGAGAAACATTTTCCCCAGCTTACAAAGACACAGTTTTGACTATAGCTTTTTTTTTTTTTTTTTTTTTTTTTTTTTTTTGCTCCCCTAAAACTCTGTCTGCTAAAGGGAAGGGGGAGACTAGGTTTAAAAAAAAAACTTTATCAAATAAAAGGTTTTTATTTTTCTGTTTAGACATATGATCAAATGAACAGATCATTAATTGAAGAAATTGTCCAGATATTCTTGTCACATTCAAAAACAAATTTTTATTGAACTTCATACATAATTGAGAATGGAGTGCTTTGTGTTATTGTGGGGATAATTCAGGTAGTACTTCATCTTTCTGTTCCATTTAGTATGTAGACCTACACAATAGAACATAGCAAAAATAGATTCAGGAGAAGTGACAACTTCTGAACAGTAAAAGATGACTTCTACATAGTTACTTATTTATTCATTAAAATATTTATTGGACACATTATGGGCAGGGTGCTATACATAACACTGAAGACACAATGATGAAATAAAATGGACATGGTCTCGCCCTCATGGAGTTCATAATCTATAGGCGAGACAGACAACAAACCAGACACTTTTAAGTGTGATTAGTGTTATAAAGAAGAAATTCAGGGTATCCTCCAGGTCTCTGCAGAAGTGTCACTTCCTTCTAGAAGACATCCCTGACCTGGGGGATTTGTAGAAAGTAGATATGATGGGAGAAGGAGGGAGATGAAGAAATGAGTGAAGCCACCTGAATGTTCTAGTCTAGCTCCCATCTCATTCCGGACGCATGGGAGAATGGAAGCAAGAATAACAGAAAAACCATAGAGCCATGCCCCACTCAATCTTCAAAATTATGAACAATAAGAAAGCCATCGTTATGTTAAGCCACTACATTTTGGGGCAGGTTGTTATATGGGGATAAATAACCCAAACATAGTGGCTTCCATTTTGCAAGTTAAAGTGACCTTTTTAATTGTGACTCTGGATGTCACAGGGCTTGGCTGAGCCTAAACCAGGAATCTCAGTGTGTCTCAATGTACATGCCTCTCCAGGCGCCTATTTCATGGGGAAAAAAAGAGTTGGAGAGGAAAAGTTTTAGTGCAGGTGATGATATCGATAGATCCTGGGGATGAAGGGCAGGAAATCCAGTACATCTTCCTCAAAAAGGCCTCATAGTGTGGATATCAGTCCTGAACAGGCTATTTTCTCCACATCTGGGTGGAGCCCAGTTCAGGGTTTGGGAGCATTGGGAACCAAAGGGAAGGTGACCCATTTGGCACTGCCTTGAGGGCTGCAGTATTAGGCACTCCTGAATGTTGCTTTGAGGGAAGAGAAACCACGTCACAAAGGAAGAGTTGAGGCATCATTCTGAAGGCAGTCGAACTTTCCAGAAGGCCAGAGTGAAGGACCATGAATGGGCTCACATACGCGGCACTCCCCAGGGATGCCCCAGGCAGCCGTGCAGAATGGGGGAAGGAGTCAGAGTGGTGTGGTTTCAGGTCTGAGAAATTTGAATATCTGTGTTACTAGGCTCTTTTTCATCTCCAGAGAGGCTGTCCCATCTCCCCTTTTGCTTTTTATCTCCTCCTTCTTCATAATTCTTCCTTCTAGGAGAAGTAGCCTAACCTTTCTAAAGTACAGTTTTTTTTTTCTAATAAATACACTTACAGATTTCTTAAAAATCAGGGCTCCTCTGCTGTGCCCTCTTGGCACTAAGGAAATAAATAACCAGAGGGGGCACAGCTAGGGAAAGGGGGAAAAAAATCAGATCTCAAGACAGATTCTTTGAACTACCCTTTCTCCATCCCCAACTCCCACCCACCTATGGCTCTTGGGACATAGCACCTGAGCAGGCACCTCAGTCCGGGTAGAGTGTGACTGGCACCAAGGCATGTCTGCCCTACCTAAGAAGGGAGACAGGCCCTGGGGTCACTTGTTTCCAGCCCTTGATGACCCCAAGACCTGTTCCCCACACTGTACATAGTTTTTTGCTTTCGGATGTCCTGGTGGGAGATGAACTTGGGAAGACCTCTCATCCAGGGAGCCCCCCTCCCAAGTGCCCAGCTTCTGGAAGTTCTTCCAGTTTAGGCAGGGGTGGAAGGTCTCAGTGACATGCTGTGGTTTAGCCAGCCCAGGGTCGCTCTGATCCAGCAGGGAGAAGGTGACACAGTGGGCAAAGGGCCACTCAAGGAGATGTCAAAGGCACCAGGCAGCAAGCCAACATACAGTGAGAGGTGTGTGCCCTCGCCACTGCCATTGCCATTGAGGAATGCAGACACCTGCAGCTTGTAACCATACTTATGTGTGTAGAAGGCTGGGCTGAAGCACTCAAGGTTGGGCTTGGCCTTGGCCTTCTGTAGCCACCAACCATAGCTGCCAATCTTCCAGATGAGCACACCATCACTGCCCACTGATAGTTCCTCCAGCTCTTGCTGAAGGTCCTGCAGCTCCTGCCATTGCCAGCTCAACAGAGCACACATCATGGCCAGATGTGGCTTCACACTGTCCTCCACATGCCGTGCCATTGCCAGCTTAGGGCACCTGTGCTTGCAACTGGAGTCTTTGAATGAGCATAGCACCAGGGCGGTGCTACAGCTGTCCTTCAGATGGTCTGGCAGGTCCTCCCGAGCCACAGTGCCCACACCACAGTACAAATTTTAATCCATAAAATTGGGAGAATAACGTCTACTGTAAGATGATGCATGTATGTGCTTAAGTACATGGCATACTGTCAGAGTTCAATAATGACTGAATCTATTATTATTCTACTTGGAAACACTCCTAATCGATTTGAAAGCAATTAGCTAAAAGCTGGCTATTGTTGGCTTCCAAAAGATAAGGGGCATTGGTGAGGCACATGATTAAATTGACAGAGAAGTCTGTTGGTGGGTATATCCAGGATTATTCTGTCCTTGTGCCAATCTGCTTAGACGTCTCTGAGAAAATGAGCAGGAGAGGCAGAGCACATTAGATAGTCAAAAGATATTTAGCGAACGCCTCCTACATGCTAGCACTGGAAATAGGGTGATAGATGAAACTAACTACATCCTCTCATAGAGCTTGCAAGGAAACAGGAAAGGCAAATATTAAAGAAATGTCAACTCAAATACTCATTAATTGTAGGTTGTGCGGGGTATTACAAAATGCCCACTGCCTACTGACCCGTTTGGACAACATTTTGTATCTTCCCAGCAGACCGCCAGCCCAGAAATCAGATTCAGTTTTTCTTAAACAGACCCAATTTTCCCTGGATTCAGATCCAGGTCACTTACTATTAAGATCAAATTTAGTTTCTGAGTCTCAGTTACCTTATTTGTAAATTGGGGGATGTTATAATCATTCCAATCTCAAAGGATTATTGAAGAGTTCATTAACTGAAGCCTGGGTGAAATCTCCCTCAATGCCTGGCTCATCGTGAGTCCCAGTAAATGCTGTTTCATTTCTTTTTCTAGTGTAGAAACACATTAAACTTACGAGTGGGCTGCTCTGAGTATCAGACTTGAAGACAAAGATAAGATGAACACACTTACTCCTCATGTGTGAGGTTTGAGCTCTTAATTCAGAGAAATGAGTGCATTAACAGAAGAATTTTTTTTGGCTACGTTACTGAGTCCTCCCTCTCTGGATTGTTCCCTGTCAATTGTATTTTAAACAAGCTATGAATGGGAACCAAACCAAAACCGTTTTGTTTTAGCAGCAGCAGGTTAAAAGTTGTCTGAACTACGTCATCCAATAAAAGGCTAAGGCCAGGCGCAGTGGCTCACACCTGTAATCCCAGCACTTTGGAAGGCCGAGGTGAGTGGATCTTGAGGTCACGAGTTCCAGATCAGCTTGGTCAACATGGTGAAACCCCGTCTCTACTAAAAATACAAAAATTAGCCGGGCATGGTGGCAAGCGCCTGTAATCCCAGCTACTTGGAAGGCTGAGGCAGGAGAATTGCTTGAACCCGGGAGGCAGAGGTTTCAGTGAGCCAAGATAGCACCAGTGCACTCCAGCCTGGGCGACAGAGCAAGACATTGTCTCAAAAAAAACCAAAAAAACAAAAAAAAACAAAAAAAACGGCTAACCCCCTCGGTGAGTAGGGAGGGTTCATGGTGTGCCTGTGGGCCTGGGTGTGTGTGGTTGGTCGTGAGGGGTTGGAAGGTGGTGAAGGGATACATCCGTGTGGGAATTTGATTTAATGTAAGGGCCAAACTAAACCTTTGTGAAAGGGAAACTCAGTGATCATCAAATTATGAAATTGGCAAGTTCAATTCAAACTATTTTCATAACAAGTGGTTTAGGGAGCTAACAACTTATTGGGAAATAATAATTTGCTTATATAACTGCGCCATGTTTCTAGATGACAATTTCAGAACAAATTGGCATTTGGTCAATGATGGCACGATATTAAATAATAATAACATATTAGATTAGTCTTAGAAGACTAGTGAGTGATCATTTCTTCCAGCCCTCGTTAATATTGCTATTCTTCACTTTGTAAACATACATCCTCACATACAATATTTTAATGTACTTTATTATACTTTAAACAGAGGCCATTTTAATAATGTGGGTGATTTCAGGGATCTAACTTTTGATATTTTAAAATGCCTATTGTCATTAGTTGCTACGGGCAAGAGCAAAAGAAAAAAAAGTCTTTTATTTGCCTTCAGCAATTTCACAGCTTTCATCTTTAATTGGTTAAAATTGGCAAAGGATTCTTTCAAAATGTGTGTTTATCAATGAGTGTGCCTGATAATTACTCTAAAGTAGGTATTTTAGGGAAGTTTGCGGATAATGCAGTGCTGTGATTAAGCAGGGCTTTATAATTTACAATAGGCTGGTGTTTAAGATGGTTGGCAGAAACAGAAGGACTCGCAAACACAATCATTCTTTTTGTCTGGGAAAATTGTTTAAGATGATTTTAGTAATTGGGCTCATTACTTTAATATAACTGAATATCAAAATATTCCATTGTGAAACCAAATAATGTGTGGATATTACGTTTCTGCAGACTTTAGGGATATGGATCACAGATGTTGTTTGGAACCAAGTGAAACTCAAAGGAGTGCTTTTAAATAGCCAATAAACTCTAAATATTAGCTAAGGTACTTGAAAATTTCTACCGTAATATTTAACCAAATTCTCGTTTCTTTTTATTACTAAAAAAAAAGTATTAGTAGACTAACATCAATTTTGCCAGCTGGATGGATCTCCGATGTTTATAAATTTTCCTATTCAGATTTTCAATTTTTAATATGCAGATTTTCAATATTTAGTTGAAGACCATTACTTTATCACTTGGCATTTGGAGGGATAGCCATCAAAATTGTAATTTAGGCTGGACACCGTGGCTCATGCCTATAATCCCAGCACTTTAGGAGGTCAAGGCGCGTGGATCACCTGAGGTCAGGAGTTTGAGACCAGCCTGGCCAACATGGTAAAACCCTGTCTCTACTAAAAATACAAAAATTAGCCAGGCGTGGTGATATGCGCCTGTAATTCCACTACTCGGGAGGCTGAGGCAGGAAAATAGCTTGAACCCAGGAGGTAAATGTTGCAGTGAGCCAAGATTGCACCATTGGACGCCAGCCTGGGCAATAGAGTGAGACTCTTGTCTCAAAAAAAAAAAAAAAAAAGTTAGTTTTTTTTTTTTTGTGAGTGTCTCGTTTTATATTTATGGAGAAACTAAGGGCTAGATAGTTGAGAAAGATTAGCTAAGATTTTTAGTTTACTTGGGTATGGATGAATTTTGGATATTTTATCACAGTCTAAAGTTTTGTAAGTTTATTAAGTCACATATTTCTACAGGGAAAAGTTCTCATTGTAAGGCAAACAGAACAATTCATACCTTCATGACCATTCAACTCTTTTTTAAAAGATTCATAGTTTAATGGTCAATAAAACATGATCCATTTGTGATGCAAAACAAAACAAAACAAAAAGTGAATTTCTTGCATTGAAATATCACCAAAAAGTCCATAACAACAGACTTGAGAGATTCTAGCTTTTTTTGCCTAGAAGTTGAATTTGGAAATTCAAACAGCTTGACACCAACTTGAACTTTGAAACATTCTCAGGCTCTGTTAACAAACAGCTGTGAAAAATATGTGAGCAGCTGAGTGCCTGAGCATTTATTAATCCCAAACAAATGGGCACACTAGGAAAGGAAATGTAAAATAACTTCCCAAGTGTGTAAATTTGAAAGTTTCTAGATATACTATCATGTCATCTGCAAACAGGGACAATTTGACTTCCTCTTTTCCTAATTGAATACCCTTGATTTCCTTCTCTTGCCTAATTGCCCTGGCCAGAACTTCCAACACTATGTTGAATAGAAGTGGTGAGAGAGGGCATCCCTGTCTTGTGCCAGTTTTCAAAGGGAATGCTTCCAGTTTTTGCCCATTCAGTATGATATTGGCTGTGGGTTTGTCATAAATAGCTCTTATTATTTTGAGATACGTCCCATCAATACCTAATTTATTGAGAGTTTTTAGCATGAAGGGTTGTTGAATTTTGTCAAAGGCCTTTTCTGCATCTATTGAGATAATCATGTGGTTTTTGACTTTGGTTCTGTTTATATGCTGGATTACATTTATTGATTTGCGTATATTGAACCAGCCTTGCATCCCAGGGATGAAGCCCACTTGATCATGGTGGATAAGCTTTTTGATGTGCTGCTGGATTCTGTTTGCCAGTATTTTATTGAGGATTTTTGCATCAATGTTCATCAAGGATATTGGTCTAAAATTCTCTTTTTTTGTTGTGTCTCTGCCAGGCTTTGGTATCAGGATGATGCTGGCCTCATAAAATGAGTTAGGGAGGATTCCCTCTTTTTCTATTGATTGGAATAGTTTCAGAAGGAATGGTACCAGCTCCTCCTTGTACCTCTGGTAGAATTCGGCTGTGAACCCATCTGGTCCTGGACTTTTTTTGGTTGGTAAGCTATTGATTATTGCCACAATTTCAGATCCTGTTATTGGTCTATTCAGAGATTCAACTTCTTCCTGGTTTAGTCTTGGGAGGGTGTATGTGTTGAGGAATTTATCCATTTCTTCTAGATTTTCTAGTTTATTTGCGTAGAGGTGTTTGTAATATTCTCTGATGGTAGTTTGTATTTCTGTGGGATCAGTGGTGATATCCCCTTTATCATTTTTTATTGCATCTATTTGATTCTTCTCTCTTTTTTTCTTTATTAATCTTGCTAGTGGTCTATCAATTTTGTTGATCCTCTCAAAAAACCAGCTCCTGGATTCATTTATTTTTTGAAGGGTTTTTTGTGTCTCTATTTCCTTCAGTTCTGCTCTGATTTTAGTTATTTCTTGCCTTCTGCTAGCTTTTGAATGTGTTTGCTCTTGCTTTTCTAGTTCTTTTAATTGTGATGTTAGGGTGTCATTGTCTCAGCCCAAAATCTCCTTGAGCTGATAAGCAACTTCAGCAAAGTCTCAGGATACAAAATCAATGTGCAAAAATCACAAGCATTCTTATACATCAATAACAGACAAACAGAGAGCCAAATCATGAGTGAACTCCCATTCACAATTGCTTCAAAGAGAATAAAATACCTAGGAATCCAACTTACAAGGGATGTGAAGGACCTCTTCAAGGAGAACTACAAACCACTGCTCAAGGAAATAAAAGAGGATACAAACAAATGGAAGAACATTCCATGCTCATGGGTAGGAAGAATCAATATCATGAAAATGGCCATCCTTCCCAAGGTAATTTACAGATTCAATGCCATCCCCATCAAGTTACCAATGACTTTCTTCACAGAATTGGAAAAAACTACTTTAAAGTTCATATGGAACCAAAAAAGAGCCCGCATCGCCAAGTCAATCCTAAGCCAAAAGAACAAAGCTGGAGGCATCACGCTACCTGACTTCAAACTATACTACAAGGCTACAGTAACCAAAACAGCATGGTACTGGTACCAAAACAGAGATATAGATCAGTGGAACAGAACAGAGCCCTCAGAAATAACGCCACATATCTACAACTATCTGATCTTTGACAAACCTGACAAAAACAAGAAATGGGGAAAGGATTCCCTATTTAATAAATGGTGCTGGGAAAACTGGCTAGCCATATGTAGAAAGCTGAAACTGGATCCCTTCCTTACACCTTATACAAAAATTAATTCAAGATGGATTAAAGACTTAAATGTTAGACCTAAAACCATAAAAACCCTAGAAGAAAACCTAGGCAATACCATTCAGGACATAGGCATGGGCAAGGACTTCATGTCTAAAACTCCAAAAGCAATGGCAACAAAAGCCAAAATTGACAAATGGGATCTAATTAAACTAAAGAGCTTCTGCACAGCGAAGGAAACTACCATCAGAGTGAACAGGCAACCTACAAAATGGGAGAAAATTTTCGCAACCTACTCATCTGACAAAGGGCTAATATCCAGAATCTACAATGAACTCCAACAAATTTACAAGAAAAAAACAAACAACCCCATCAAAAAGTGGGCAAAGGACATGAACAGACACTTCTCAAAAGAAGACATTTATGCAGCCAAAAAACACATGAAAAAATGCTCACCATCACTGGCCATCAGAGAAATGCAAATCAAAACCACAATGAGATACCATCTCACACCAGTTAGAATGGCAATCATTAAAAAGTCAGGAAACAACAGGTGCTGGAGAGGATGTGGAGAAATAGGAACACTTTTACACTGTTGGTGGGACTGTCAACTAGTTCAACCCTTGTGGAAGTCAGTGTGGCGATTCCTCAGGGATCTAGAACTAGAAATTCCATTTGACCCAGCCATCCCATTACTGGGTATATACCCAAAGGACTATAAATCATGCTGCTATAAAGACACATGCACACGTATGTTTATTGCGGCATTATTCACAATAGCAAAGACTTGGAACCAACCCAAATGTCCAACAATGATAGACTGGATTAAGAAAATGTGGCACATATACACCATGGAATACTATGCAGCCATAAAAAATGATGAGTTCACGTCCTTTGTAGGGACATGGATGAAATTGGAAATCATCATTCTCAGTAAACTATCGCAAGAACAAAAAACCAAACACCGCATATTCTCACTCATAGGTGAGAATTGAACAATGAGAACACATGGACACAGGAAGGGGAACATCACACTTCGGGGACTGTTGTGGGGTGGGGGGAGGGGGGAGGGATAGCATTGGGAGATATACCTAATGCTAGATGACGAGTTGGTGGGTGCAGCGCACCAGCATGGCACATGTATACATATGTAACTTACCTGCACGTTGCGCACATGTACCATAGAGCCTAAAGTATAATAATAATAATAATAATAATAATAATAATAAAAAGAGAAAAAAATAAAAATAAAAAATAAAAAATAAAAAAAAAAAAAAAAAAAAAAAAAAAAAAAAAAAAAAAAAAAGAAAGTTTCTAAAATTTTTTGAACTAATTAGTTTTCTTTTGTCAATACACATTTTGGTGCACTTGAAACTACAGAAAAATTTCACTGAATAGCAGGACAAATCAATTGATTCTCTAGGTCATTCTGGTGCTTTGAATATAAAGAGTTTAAATTTTCAACTGTATAACTTACCGATGTGGTAATAGTTAAGCCATCCAATTTAGAGAAAAATTGTTCTACTTTTCTCAAGAGGAAATGCTGCACCCTAACTAGATGAAGCCTTGGGGTACTCTCTAATTGAAAGGGTTTCTGCTAATGTCACTATAGTTTGGGTCACTGTCTGCTATTACTTCCCAGGAACTAGGGTTTATCTCACCATAAAAGCAATGCCATTGGGTATCCTGTATGGCCATATAAAAGTGGACCAACTACTGTTTTTTTTTTTTTTGAGACAGAGTCTCACTCTGTCACCCAGGCTGGAGTGCAATGGCGCAATCTCGGCTCACTGCAACCTCCACCTCTTAGGTTCAAGCAATTCTCCTGCCTCAGCCTCCCAAGTAGCTGGGATTACAGGTGCCTGCCACCATGCCCAGCTAACTTTTTATATTTTTTAGTAGAAACAGGGTTTCATCATGTTCTCCAGGCTAGTCTTGAACTCCTGACCTAAAGTGATCTGCCCGCTTTGGCCTCCCAAAACGATGGGATTACAGGTGTGAGCCACCACACCCAATCTACTGTTTTAAAGTATGATGACATCTTAGGGCAAAATTATGTTTGAATTAGGAAATTATATGTCCTCCATTTAATATCAGTTGGAGTTTTTAGTTCAAACCAGAGGTCTCTTGTGTGTTCATAACGAAGACTTTTCTCTCTGGGATTTAGGTCCAGCCTTCTTGGGTTGACACCAGTTTCTGAAAACTTACTTGGATCCTGCATACAAAGTAACTTGCATGAAATTCTCCTTTCCTGGGCACACAATCATACTGTTTAGATGCCAAGGCCTGCATCTGTTTTGAAAGCCATTTCAATTGGCTGCTCCAAATAGCTCTAGGACTTAACTTCTCTTCATGAGTCATTCTGTCTTTTCAAATCCTCCAGATTGGTTTCTTCGAGTTTCAAACTTCAACTCAACAAACATTTACTGTGGGCCTTCCATACTAGTGACTACATTAGACATAAAAGCTAGATAAAACCCTGGTCTCTGCTCTTATTCTGATCTTTCTGCCTGAGGGGAACTGTCATGAAATCGAGTAACTACTACACCATGGTTAAGTGCTATGAGAGCTGGTTGAAAGGAACAAAGAGAAGAACCAGTAACCACATTGAATATTAGGCTCTATCACTTACTTACTAGCCTTCCGTCTTGCATAGGCTGTGCAAGTTCCCTGAACCTCAGTTACCCCTTCTGCAAAGAATATGCATGTGACATGCCACATAGGATTATTGTGAGGACTAAATGAGGTAGCCAAAGTACACCTCTTATCATGGCCCTTACAGTATAGGCATTTGTCATTAATGCTCAACTACTGTTATTATAATCATATAATACTTGTCATTTACCAAAGTGTATTTATGTATTAGAAAATTTTAAAGCTAGAAGGACGGCAGAAATAATGTAGTTCAATAATGGACACCTACATCAGTCAGGGTCCAGTGAGACAGAAAACTCTCCGGTTATTTGAACAAGAAATAATTTAATACAAAGAAATGTTAACTAGATCTAAAGTTGCCAATTATGTAACCAGAAAGAAAAAACTTGGAGGTAGCAATTATAGGAAGCAGCTATCACTCTTAGGGCTGAAGGCCCAAAAGGAAGACACTGGAATGATGACAATTTAGAAGCATGGAGGAGGGGCCCCAGAGCTGTAGCTCAGAAGAAGCACTCTGTGGAGCTAGTTTTAGATTTCTGAGGAGGAGGCATTGGCCGGCCAGTGCTTGGGCTGATGTACTTACGGGGGTGCAATGAAGCTGGTGCTACATATGTTGAGAAACTGCATATTGGATTCAGCTGCTGCTATTGGGAGGCCTGTGGCTGCCAAGGCAAAGATCCCAGTGCCGAGCAGCACACACAGGGGCAGGAGAGAAAGAATGCTACCTAGCTTCCTGCGTCCAGTTCTTGCAAGAATTGGCTGTGTCTTGACCTAAAGTTCAAGTCAAACCTGTGTCTTTAAAATAAATTCTCCATTCTTATTTAAGCCAAGAAGAATCTCTATTACTTGCGGGAAAAAAGTCTTAATTAATACACATTTTGTGAATCAAAATAACATCTTTCTGGAATGCAATGTACTTTTTACCACAACACCAACCTCAGCATGACCATATCTTTAAAAAGTCCACACTAAGAGTTGCAAGTAGCTCAGGGAACATGGGTTAAAGTTTTGCTTATATAAATTCATCTGTGACCCCAAATACTGCCTGTGCATTTCACTGGGATCCGTTGATACAGCTCCATGCTTTTGGAATTATTTCACTACTTCTGAGTGCACTATGTGCATAAACTTGAGTAGAATGGCCAAAGCAATTTGGAAAGAATGACTGTTGACAGCTTTTAGTTCCACCTCATCCTCATAGGCCTGGTCAAAGGAAATCTCTAATTTCTTAAAGTGAATTACAGCTCTCCTGAAGTGAGTGAGCTAACAAAATATGTTCATTTTGCATGTCAAGTTTGGTGGTGTGGTTCATTTCAAGGGACACTTCATTGCATCTAACAGTTTCAGTATCATATTATGAGCTCTCTCTCTCGTGCCAAAAATGCCTGGAAAAGCCTGTTGTATATGAGCGGTGCAAGTCATGAGTGTTCATCTGGAAATTGTTTTGCGTACAAAAATGATGTTTTCCCATCCCATCTAGAACAATTATTTTGGATAATGTAAAAGGCAGAATTTGCTGTTCAACACAAAATGTTTGGCACTACAGGAGATAATCGGAAGAGAAACTAGCAAACAATGAGTGGGGAAAAATAAGCGAATTAGCAGGATAGGGTAGTAGCTAAGCTTTTATTTTTAGGGGGTGTCTTAATGATTTTCTGATCCAGATTTGTCTAAGTTTCAGGGTAGGCATGGTTGAATGATGAGGAGAGAGAGAAAAGGGGGCTTAAGCTCAATTAAAATTAGACACTTTGCACAGCACCAACATACACTTGAATGAATGTTTTCCCCTTATCTATTGTTGTTGTTGTTGTTGTGTGTGTGTGTGTGTGTGTTTAATTTTGTAGCTACAGCCACACACACCAACTGTCAGTTCAGAATATTTTATAGGCACTTTCAGTTCATGTGTTAGGAGGTGCACAGTTTACCGTCTATGTTATTTGTGTGGTGCTGACTCATATCACATGGGTAGGCTATTCTGAGTTTTAATCTTGCCTGGATATATCCTTTAAAAATACATCTTCATTCATTTGTATGAGCCAAAGCGTTTGCAACTAATTTCTTTTCCTTCTGTGCCCTATTACATTTCACTGCATGACAAGCATTTTTTAAGCATTTAGAGGAAAATGCAATGATGACATAAAAAAGTCTTTAATTGGATCTGGATGGAAGTCTCTTGCTATATTAGAAGGCTTAGTTGTATAATACTAAAAATTGTACAAATTGTGCAAGTCTGGAGGCAAAGAATTTGTGGTGTTTCTGTAGGTTTGTTCCTGAGCTGGCATGATGGAAGAGTTTTGTAAGGACCTCCTAGGTGTCCTTCTGCTTCTAACACCCTAAAATCCCTCAATCCCAAGTGTCAACTTGGTGTGTCACCCAAAGTTATGTTCCAAGAAGGTGACTTCTTATGGCTTTGGGTTAATGAAACAGGATGCACAATTATGTCATACAGAGATGGAGTTAGGACTTAAGAGTGATGGGCTAGGTACATTGACTTAGAATCCAAAAATGGACCAGGCAGAGAAACTCAAAATGGGGTAGCTAATTTCTATTGAGCATAATCAACATGCCAGACACTATTCTAGATGCCTCACATGTATGAGTAATTTAGTCCATCCAAAAACGATTATTATGGCCACTTTCAGATGAGAAAACTGAGGGTCAGAGGTAAGAAAGTTGCTAGAAGTCATGCAATTACTAAGAGCCAGAGATGATTCAAATCCAGGCAGTTGGATCTAGAGCTCACCTTTCTAACCACTGGATTCTACTGCTGCCCAAAGGCCTCTTCAAAGCCCTGGACCATCACGTGGGGACTCCTAGAAGTCTTAGTGCTTAGAAGTCTTCCCAACTCTGCCAAAGCAGATTAGTTAATGTTATCATGGCTCAATTGTCTCCTACTTTATAGATCTTATCATAATGGTAATTATGTAAGTAATTACCCATTTAATATGTGTTTCCCTGCCAGACTGTAATTAGCCTAAGAGCAGACACCAGATTTGTAAGCTCAGTCTTGCATTCCCAGGCCCTAGGTTCTAATCCAACATATCAAATGCATTCAATAAATTCTTGTTGAAATCATAAAAAACGACTGACTATTGTATTAATGATCTATTACTGAATAAGAAATTATCCCAAAATACAACGGCTTTAAACAACGAACACTTATTATATCACAGTGTCTGTGGGCTGGGAGTTCAGGAGTGGCTTAGCTAGATGCTTCTGGCTCAGGGTCCCTCATAAAGTTGCAGTCAAGGTGTCATCTGGGGATGCTGTCATCTGAGCCTTTGGTGGGGCTGTAAGATGGTTCACTCACATGGCAGGATGCCTCAGTTCCTTGCCACATGGTCCTGTCCATAGAATTTCTTCATAGAGTATTCTCATGACATGGCAGATAGCTTCCCAGGGAAGGCAGGAAGGCAGCCACAATGCTTTTTATTACCTTAAAGTTACACAGCGTCACTTCTACCATATTCTATTCATTCAAATCAAGTCTTAGTCTAACCTACACTCAAGAGGAAGGGAATCAGACTCCCCTCCCTCTTTTGAAGAGAAACACATTAAAGAATGGGTGGCCATATTTTAAAATCACCACACCTTCTTACTTTATTTTACATAGGCAATATTTCAGCACGCAGGAATGAGGCTCCTGTAAGGAGAATTTTCTACTTAAAGGACAAATATAGATTAAGGACATGGAGGTAGGGAAGAAAGGTTTGTTGGAGAACAGCAAGTATCCTAGATTAGAAAGTAAAGGAAGGGTATAGGAATAGGGAAGAGAAGGAAAATAAAATAGGAAGAGGGAGGGGAATGTGAAGAATTTTTACTTGCCATGGTGAACAAAGGAAAGCAGTGAAATGACATAATTAGAAGCGACATTCCTTTAGGAATATTTATCTGGGAATGTGGAAACAAGCACTGGAGACTGAAATTTGAAATCATTAGGAGGCCACTGTCTTTGCAGCAGATTTCCAGAACCTTAGCTTGAACAGAACAGTGGGAGTAGAAAGCAGACAACAGATCCTACAGTGCTTGGCTGGCTAATTAAATAAGGAATGAGCCCAGAAGGAGCTGCCAAAGGTGACATAACGTTTTGGGTTTGGGTGATAGTACGCAATCAAAAAGGAAATAAGGAGGACCGGGGGACAGTGGTATGACTTTTGCAAGCAGATCCCATATGATGAGAAAGAATCCCAGGATACTGACTGTGTGCTTTCCTAGAAAGATGTTGACATTGGATTTCATCTGTTAACCCTGGGTTGTAGTAGGATGTCCAAGGACATCCAAGGGTTAGAAGCCTAGAAATGTGGCAATCAGAAATGTGGGTTTGGAGGTCATGAGAGAGGTCAGACTTAAAGACCAGCCCTACTGTCCATAAAAGTGAACACATAAGCAAAACCTCCTGGAGCCAACCATGTTACTGGGGAGTGTCAGGATTTCTGCTACTTACTTGTAATACAAATTCTGCAGCTACAAGCACATCATGTTAATGCTATGACTTGCCTTTTAAAACTCATTTTTCTTTAAGAAATTATTCGGTAGAAAAAGTGCTCAGGCAGCTATTTCAGTTCTGGCTAGTGTCACTGTATTAGATTTTTATTGCTGCTATAACAAATTACCACAAATTTAGTGGCTTAAAATGAAACCAGTTTATCTCTTACTTCTCAAGTTCTGGAAGTTAGAAGTCCAAAATCAGTTTCACTGTGCTAAAGTCAAGCTGTCTGCTGGCTGGCTTCTTTAGGAGTCTCTGAAGGAGAATCTTCCTTACCTTTTGCACCTTCTAGTTGCTGCCTATATTCCTTGGTCTGTGATCCCCTCTACCTTCAGTGAGCATTGTTCCAATCCCTGCTTCCATTAGTACATGGCCTTCTCCTCTGACGCTGATGCCTCCTGCATCCCTCTTTGAAGAACTGCTGTGTTTCCATTGCATCCACTTGGATAATCCAGGATAATCTCCCCATCTCAAGGTCCTTCACTTAACCACACATGCTAAGTCCCTCTTTCTGTATTAGGTAACATTCACTGATTCTGGAAATTAGGATATGGACCTATTTGAGAGGCCACTATTCAGCCAAAATTCAGCTGGGTGTAAATATACTCTATGTGCTTCCAAATTCCCAATGTCCACTTGAATACACACAACCTATGTGAAGTTTCTAAACATCCTTTCTTTCACCCTCTCAGCTTCAAGAGGTTTTATGGGTTTCATCATCATCATCATCATCATCATCATCATCACGACAATTCTAGAAAGGCCTTCAATATCATCACAGAGCTACATGGTCTAAAGAGATCTCAAATTTCAGCCAGTCCAGCACCAGTTGAGTATTTATATCGCTTGGTCTTCAGATCTGAAGATGGAAAATGAAGCACTTGAATTTACTTCTAAATTTCTCACTCCATTTGTCTTCCTTATGTGCCATTGATTCCTTGGCAACCCACTCTATTCTCCATGATTTCTCTTTCTTTAGCAAAAAGTATGTCTAGCAAATTTCTAACATAATGTATTAGAAGTGTTCAACATCCTGATCAGAACAACAGACATAAATTTCCTACCATGATTAGCCAAAGTTTGAATTCTCTTTAGACCCTCAGCTTCTATGTTTCTGTTAAAGGTTTTCTTAAAATGATATTGATGTGAACTCCAATATAATATAAATGTATCATATTTCACTAGAAATGATTTCATCTTTAAAATGAAATATATTTTAAAATAAATCCCGCTGAAGTGTAAATCACTGTATTATTGCTCACTGTTGAACAAAGGTTGCAATCCTTTATGATATAGTTTGTGAATAATTTTCAGTGATCAATATTTTCAGGTATCAGGAGTATGAAAGAAAGATCTGGGATTTACAGTTGAACAAATCTGGTTTCAAATTTTAGCAATGCAGCCAAGTTATAGGCAAGTATGTTAAATTCTCTGAGTCTGTGCTTCCTTATTGGAGAAATGGGAATATTAATACCCACAACTACAAGGACTAGGGGATTAGATGTGATAATGATGTAAAGTACCTAGCACTGCTTGGCACATAGTAGACACTCAGTAAATACTAATCCCAGTCACTCAACTGGTGTTTATCTTCTACGTGTCGGGAACTGGACTTGGTGACTTGGTGCTAATTCTTTACTCCTTCCTCTTCATATTCATCACCACGTATACAACAGAAGAAAAATGTCCTTAACTTGACATTCCAGATCCCTGACATTTATATCCGTAATAAAAAATAATAATTAGAAAATATGTTAATGATGAGCAGGATTATAATTATAATGTGAAGGATAATTATTCATTAGCTTAGTAAGTCTCCATGTTTACTGACAGCTGCTATTATATAAAATTATAAACTGTAAGGAAGGAAAGGCTAAAATGGTTATGTATGACTGGTTCATTCAGGCAGGCAATAAGAATTATTATAATCCATGAATTCATATGTCAAAGATGTGCTCATTGTTGAAACAGAAAAACATGATTAAAATCCAGTCTTTATTGTATAGTTATTGTAAATAAATTTGTTACAATTTTCCGCTACACTATAACCAAGTTTGCCTTCTTTTGTTATTTGTGACTGAAACAAATTAACCAAAAATATATTTAAAACATTTGTTTTCTTCATTTATTTAAACTTTCTGAAATATTTTATGCTCCATACAGAGTGTATTAGTCCTTTCTCCTGTTGCTAAAAGGACATACCCAAGACTGGGTAATTTATAAAGGAAAGAGGTTTAATTGACTTGTGGTTCCACAGGACTGGGAAGATCTCAGGAAACTTACAGAAGGGGAAGCAAACACATCCTTCTTGACTTGGCGGCAGGAAGAAGAACGAGTGCCGAGTGAAGGAGAAACTCCTTATAAAACCACCAGATCTCCTGAGAACTCACTCACTATAACGAGAACAGTATGGGGGAAACCACTCCCATGATTCAGTTATCCCCACCCAGTCCTGCCGTTGACACATGGGGATTATTACAATTCAAGGTGAGATCTGAGTGGAGACAGAGAGCCAAACCATATCACAGGGATGGAAAGACTGTGTTATTATGTGTTGAAAGTAGATTGTTGGTCTCAACATTGTGTTCCTCTATCTTGAGTTTGGACAGCAAATGCACAAGATCATCATGTCCCCCAGTACAAGAAATGTACAGGAAGTATACGGTTTTGAAATTTCTTAAGTTTAACTGTGTGTCCAAACTGCCAACGTAAGTTATAAACTCAGTAGTGATACAATAGTTACCTCTCCATCTGTCCTTTCCTTTGGATTTTAAAAATATTCTCTCTAAAATTGTTTTCCCCTTACACCAAAGGTACATCTATTTTAGAAAAAAAATATATATATATATATATAGAAAAGTGGTTCATAAGATATTCTGGATTCTGAGTAATCAATTTTTATTTCACCTTGTTTAGTTGGAAGAAAGTCTGAAGTTCAGTCACTGATTAAAAAAAATGAAAGAAGAGAATAAGGGCACAGTCAGACCCCCTTTGTATAGCAAAATACCTACAGTTTTGTGGACATGAAGCCAAGGAGGTGGAGATTGAGTCTTTCATTATTCTAGGGTGTGTTAGTTAAAGTCATTTAACTAGAGTGTTTGTTTTTTACTCCTTTGGAATTATTATGACCCTTAAAACTTTAATGAAATTTCAGTGCATGACACTAATGGAATAGTTTTAATAAAGAAATTCTGGATAAATATAATTCAAAGTCAAGAGTGTGATAGGTTAATGGCAGATGGAATATAAATTCACTGAACTATTAGTGCCAGCAAAATAAATTTGTATGCCTTAAATCTCAATTCAGAAATGAATACCAGGGATATTTTGCTACTTACATTGTATTTACTTATCAATATCAAAGGATTTTTATTAATGCAAGTGATAGCTTGTTAGTACTTTCTGTGGACTGTATCTAGCATAGTTGTATTAATCTGTTGCATATCTTCTCATGGAGGTGTTAAACTACAATTAAGTGTGACAATGCTCTCAGTAATGAGGCTTTGGGATTAACCAGTGATAAGGGTGGAGAGGAAGCATCATTTATCTTGACATTTTTCCTTGCAGTAACTTGAATTTCATATATATGGATTTAAATTTTCCTAGTTGTTATTCTTAAGTTTAAAAAGTGTAGTTATTAACATTATGAATGAAACTTTATGTATTATGTTCCCTCATAAAAATGCAGAAATTCACTCATTTCTCTACACCCCCCTAATATCCTTCTTTTATTCTCTGTGTATTCTTGGAGTTTTGACAGAGTATAAATTAGTAATAATTATTTACTAATTTATTACTGTAAAATTTTTTTTAGTAGC
Source organism: Pongo abelii (assembly GCF_028885655.2). Classification (NCBI taxonomy): domain Eukaryota; kingdom Metazoa; phylum Chordata; class Mammalia; order Primates; family Hominidae; genus Pongo; species Pongo abelii. Next base: position 152,146,642 of record NC_071989.2, read on the forward strand.
ACATATTTTCACTTTCAAGAATTATTACATTTTCATCCTGTTTTGAAATAATATTCAAAAATAATTATATAATGAAAATGGGAAAAATATTTATATGAGCAATTCCATATTGAAATGACATTAATCTTCCATATTAACCTTTTATTAAATAAATTACTCATTCTTGGGCTTTTTGTTTTGATTTATCTTTTTTGGTCCTGAAGACCTTTGTCTTCAGAAACCTGAGGGGCTTGTTTTATTATTTTAATTTATCATTTTATCTGAAGTATATTATTTTGAACATTTTTTGTCTTATTATTTGACTTTTAGTGTTGTATAGAAGATCTTCAAGGCCAAGCTGAATTTTTTTCCTTTATAAAGCAATCCTCCTCCTGTAAAACCCAACTCTCTCTGCTTGACTCTTCTGGAAAATTATCTTTAGTTTTTGTAATTCCACTGGTTGAACAGGATATGTCTAAGTGCTGATCTCATTTTAACAAATCATCTTGCTACATGATGAATACCTTTGATCTGCAAATTCAGATCTTCATTTAGGAAATATTTTTCTTTTGTGTCTAACTTTCTTTTGATTTCATGTGTTTCTCTCTCATTTTCACCAGTCTTCTAAATCAAGGAGAGTGTTTCAGTCTTTTTCTTTACATAACTAATTCCGTTTTTACAGTAGTTACTTTACTGTTTATTGATTATAATATAGTTTAAAGTTTAGTTTTAGTAATATTAGTTTCTTCATTTTTTTCACTATCTACCAAGTTTCCTTTATTTTTCAGTATAAGACTACCATCTAATCTTTCTTCTTTATCTCAGAGACTGTTTTATTGGATTTTATTATCAGCACAAAACAGGTGCTATCTGAACTTTATTTCTGTTTTAACATAGTGTTTTCATTTCAGGTGGATGCTGTTTATTTCTAGCTTACAATGTTATATTTCTTTATTTTGTTTTTATAGATTCTGTATTGTTTATCCACCCCTGAACATGAACATGAGACTGATTTATGTCTGGCATTGAGTCTAAAACTGTTGGGCAGATTCTGTGTGGATCTCTTGATATGCCTACACCATGTGAGGATATTCTGTAAATGTTGAAGCTGGAGTCTGAGCTGGTACAAGTTTCCGTGGTTAGTTCGGTGATCCCCTCCACTAGTTGTGAAAGGAGAAAGATTTAGGACTGCCGGCAGGTTTAGAAGAACCACTTTAACTCTGGGTCATTTCTTCCCTGCTTTTGGAGAGGAAGGGGGATCAGGAGGCCCCTTTCCATGTCTGTGTTAAGGTTTTGCCTAGCTTTCACTTTCTGTACTCCGTGGGTCTGTGTCTGCTCTCTCTGCTGCTGTGCATGTTCTTGGAAGAACTTCGCCACATTAAGGAGATACCAGTCACTCTGGGTATTTCCCTTAATGGGGTCACACTTATTTTTAACTCCCCACCCAAGACAGCTGCTTGGAAAACTTGTCATCCATGGTGGCAAAGTGGTTTCTAATAGCAAGCTCTCTATTTCTTCTCTTTCCCACCATTGGGAAGAAGAAATCGAGTCCAATCCCCAATCTCCTCTTCCTCCATTTAGAGCAAGCCTGTCTAACCCATAGCCCATGAGCCGCATGCAGCCCAGGATGGCGTTGAATGAGGCCCAATGCAATTTTGTAAACTTTCTTAAAACATAATGAGTTTTTTTTTTAGCTCATTGGCTATTGTGTTAGTATATTTATTTGTGGCCCAAGACAATTCTTCTTCTTCCTGTGTGGCCCAGGGATGCCAAAAGATTGGACACTCCTGATTTAGAGGATGTGGATGGGTTCTGCCTGTTTACTTAATATTCGTTACATTTAATTGTTGTTGAAATGCCTCTCTTAAATTAGAGTGACTCCCTCGCCCCAAGAAAAAAAGACCATAGAAAGTCCTAGAAATACAGCTTTTGCAGAATAACACTTCTGATAATTAGTTTAACAACATCCAGGATGACATTGCTTAGGGAAATGGAGTGTTATTCTGCAGCAGAAAATTTCAGGTGGAATATCATTTACTGTTGCCATTGTTGCCGATCAGTCTCCCTTCCCTTAAAGGAAAAGCTACCCATGTAAACATTAAAAATAAACGATCGGCACCCAGTTACAAAGCTTGAGGGATTCTCAGAGCATGGCTTAGAACTGCTTGGAAGGGTGACGGAGTTAAAATCCTAATCATTTTTTGAGAAAACCTATTCTAATTAGGACAAAATTATGTATTCCTGAGATCATGACAGAATTGTATACCTAAAGCTTTTTATCAAATCTCTAGGTTCTAGCCTTTTCTCCATAATCTACTGTTCCTCCTGAGCACTCTCACGCCCAGATCAAGGGATTTCTTAATATCATTCTGCAGGTTAAACTTTGATGCTCTAAAAGGACCTGAGTGTGTGGATCTGCAAAACTTGACTAATTTTCAAGGCATAGTGGAGCTTCTTGATGCAACATAGGTTTGAAGAAAAAAAAAAAACATTGGTTAACTGCCTATCTAAAGAACTTACAAATCAGTTAAGATAAAGATAATCATACAGAGTAATAGGCAGAAGATACAAGCAGAAATTTCACAGAAGAAATTCAAGTAGCAATAAGCATACAAAGAGATGCTCAACCTTACTAGTGTTCAGGGAAATATAAATTAAAATAGCTAGATGACATTTTACAATAGTAGAATTGGCAGAATTTAAGCAGTTTGCTAATAGAAAGTGTTGGTGGAGAAAAGAAAATGCATAATCACTAATGGTAGGAGTGCCGACTGGTATTACTTTGGAAAGTGATTTGGTGATATTAAGCAGAGTTGAAAATGCACATACTCCGTGACTCTCGATTTCACTTGTGGGTTTCTATCTTAGTGAAAATTTTGTGCATGTGCAACACAGAGACATGCCAAAGAATGTTCTTTGCAGCATTGTTTTTAATAACAAAATGTTGGAATTGATTCCAATGTTTGTCAGTAAGAGAGCAGAGATTAATGAATTGTGATGCATTGATGAAGATGAAATATTGTACAATAGCTAAAATAAGTTAGGAATATTTTCATACCTCAACTTGGAAAGAGCTTAAAAACAATGTTGAACGAGAAATGCAAGTTGTATTTTGATACCATTTCTTTACAAAATGGTGCATATAATAATGTTATATGACATTTATGGATATATATGTATATCTACATAGCCACTCACATTACATGTTTAAAAGCATGACTTTCAACATATATACAGATTAGACATACTGTGTGGTGATGTAAGTTGCTTCTGGGATTGGAGAGAGAAAAATATGTCTGAGGATGGGAAGAAATTAGATGGCGTCTTCTTGGAAATGTGTGTGCTTATTTCTTTAAATAAAAGATATTTTGAAGTAAATAATGTACAATATTGTTCATTTTTAGTGGCAGGTACATCAGTATTTATTGTATTTCCTTTGTAAATGTTAGTTTTTTTTCATTAAAAACATCTCAGACATTTACCTTTTAGGTCACTGGCCCCCTGTAACTAAACCCTCTCGGGCCTTGTGAGCGGCAGAGCACTGGAAAGATGAGCAGGGGCTTCTTTTTCTTTTCTGTGCCTGGAAAGCTGTCTTGCCAGCTCTCGATTTGGTCTAGACCTAGCTTTTCTGGCAGCATTCTGCTCAGCTGAGCATATGTGAAATGCTCTTAAAAGGCAATACCAATCCAATTTTGGGAGAGGATCTATTTTAAAACTGCAATAGTTTATCTCCAGTGATTTTTAATTTTTTTAATATTTTAGGATAAATGCTAGAATACAATCTAAATAGAAAACAACAAAATGAGACATTTTTGTACTCAGACATTATTCCCATTTGTTTCATTGCCAACTTTAGCGGGCATTCTCAAGGGAATGTAATTCTTGAAAAAGTAGATTGCGGTTTTTTGTTTTACAACACAACGTTAGAGATGCACATATATTTCTCTGACTTTCTCCACCTAATAATCCTTCTTTTAACAGCTAACCCAAGAGCCTGAGTGTTGTTAAAGTAAAATGAATATGTAGAGACAAATCTCTAAATGTAAGGATTTATTTGGGATATAAGAATTGCAATTTGGGGAATACACACAGACCTGGTGGTCTTCAGTATGTCTGAAGAACAAAGAGGAATTTGCAAGTTTTATAAAAAGGAGAAATGTTACATATTGCTCTTTTTTGTTCATTGGCACAAGTACAGTTTTTGGGGGCTGGCAAGTTCTGATTGGTGAGTGATGGCAGTGGGTAAAATTAGAGTTGCAGCAGTTTATTTCAGAAGCCATTAGATCAAACTGGCTTCAGGTTACAGCAGGCAGTTTCAGCAACCATGCTGCAGAGAATTAACATTTTTGGAGCAATATTATGTGTCCCGAGTGCTTTTCTCCCCCTGGCTTCCGACTTTGTTTGAGTTGGGTATGATGAGAATGACCCAATTCATATGACTGACTTTCACGGTATTATGAAAAGTAAAATCCAGGGGAAGAATTGCATTTTTAAAGACCTCACCAAAATTATTTGGAGGGCTTTGAAGTGTTTTTAAAGGCAATCCTGCCTTGCCTTGGGTTGGTGAGGGCTGGGAGTAAAGAGAATAGATCAATATAGAAGCTCTGCCTGAAGTGCCGTGGTGATCAGAGGAAATGGCTTATCAGTTGCTTTTACCATCTGGAAAAGAAACCATTTGTGGAATCAATGGGTGGGTGGCAGAGCCCAACAACTGGAGCTCAAAGATACATTACATCTTCATTACTATCAGTTACCTGTATCAGTGGGGCGGTAACAAGGGACCTAAATTCTACAGCCCAGTGCATTGTTGCAGTCAAATGCATCACTGTGGTTTTAGACATGATTATTATATGCAAGGAAAAGCTTGGCATTAATTTGTCTTATAGAGAAACAAATGCTGGTTTTACTTTTATTATTTACAAAGCATAATATGTTCCTTTTGAGAAAATTTCAGCTCTATCTTGACCCACTTGCAAGGACCAGCAAAAATAATGGAAGGACATAAAATATAACTACTCTGGCGATGATGTGTGCAATCACCTCAGCTGCTGGAAAACTCTGGGTTGTTCAAACAGCTAATATGAAGTCAAGAAGGAGAGAATATTTTTCTGATTAGTGCTGTGTAAGGAGTGCTGAAAAAGAGTACATAGAAAATGTTTGTACCTGAGTGAAACAGCCCAACCAGAGCTGAAATAAGACCCCCTTTCATCCTGCAAGTTATTTCTGGGCTAGAATGTTTAAATAAGAACAAGACGGATAGTTCCTCAGGATTTCAGAGCTGGAACAGAGAACCTTTTAGCTGAGGCAGGGTGGAACTGTGGAGACAGTCACATTCCGAGGAAAAAGTCCTCAACCAAGAAGGTTTGGCTCAGAAAGCAGCAGCAGGGCAGCTGGAGTCCAAAGACTTGCATCTTTCAACCGGGAAAAATCTGTTTATAGGTCCTTGGAAATTTTGGATCCTTGCGGTCTGGACTGGCTAGGGAATTGCATTGCAGTGTAAACAAACCATACTGGGCTTGAGCATTTTTCTTCTAAGCAATTCAAGTCGACCCTAAGATATTTCTTGAGACTTTGGGGGCCGCATAAATAACTGCTCATTTTCCCCCTCTGGGTTTAGATCTCACTGAAAAATTTATCACTGGAAATGAGACGATTAAACACCAAAATTTTAATGATGAAAATTGAGCTGGAACATAGCTTGGATTTGCAACCAGCAACACTTTTCTCTGTGAATTAAACCTGCCTACTCAGCCAGGGCAGAAGGGGACAACCACTGGTCTCTTGCAGGGCAGGCTACTCCACTCATGCTCTGGGGAGAGGCTGATCCTGCAGAGAATGCAGAGCTGCCCAACTCACTCAGCCACTCAGAGAGGAGGAGGAAGGGAGCAGGAAGAGAGAGGTCTCAGTGTTTCTCCCACACTTTTCCTGCCTAAGGGAAGGTTTCCCTCTACAGAAATTCCAAAAATGTTACATTGTCTGCAATTTGCTTTAAAATACTCCATCCTAGACAATGTGATAGATCTGTTCATTTTAACCCACATCCTTGGGCTGAGGTTGGTTAACCTAGATAGAAATATACATTTCATAATTGCCAGGAGCACTCAAATCTCACTGCTGGGGGGTTATAAATTAGTAGTTTTTGAGAATCAACAATGCCAGTCTAACCTCCTCATTTACAGATTTGAAATCAGGGACCTTGTAAGACCAACCTGCTCAGGGTCCAAGTTAGCTCACTGCAGAGCTGGGACCAGCAGCTAGGGCTCTTTCTCAATGGGCAAAATCTCGTTGTAAGGAACTGTATTTACTTCAGTGCTGGGATATTACTAGTTAACATTTTTGATGGACAGGCATGTGCTTACCACATAACAAGTACTGTTCCAAGCATATGTGTTATTCTATTTAATCCTTACAATCACAATGAGATTGGTAATACTATTATTCTCATTTAACAGGTGAGAAAATTGATGCTTAAAGAGGGACTTGTCCAAAGTCATTCAGTGAGCAAGTGACAGAGCAAGGACTCAAACCCAAACACTGGAGTCCAGAGCCCAACCTTCTTCACAAAGTCAGGGCTAGAAAAGGCCATTAGAGAAGATTCTGCCTACCCCTCCCCTTCCACAGCAAGGGAGCAAGTCCAGAAAACAGAGGAATTTATAAAATGTAGCTGATCTTGCTCAAAGATTCTTCCTGATGGTGGGGCTGTTGAGTACTCTCCAGAAGAAATGACCAGTTAGTCTTTTACTCTTATTATTACATAGAGTTGTACATGATAAGTGCTCAATAAATTGCACAACAGAGCCTATGGTTTCTCACATTATTAATGATGAATATCAGACATCTAGTTGGTGTAGTAGTCCATTCTAGCAATGCTGTAAAGAAATACCTGAGACTCGGTCATTTATAAAGAAAAAGGTTGAATTGGTTCATGGTTCTGCAGGCTGTACAGAAAGCATGATTCTGGCATCTGCCCAGCTTCTGGGGAGGCCTCAGGAAACTTATTAATACAATCATGGTGGAAGGTGAACAGGGAAGCAGGCACATCTTTTATGGCTGGAGGAGGAGCAAGAGAGAAAGGCAGGGAGGAGCCACACACTTTTAAAACAACCATATCTCGTGATAACACACTCACTCACTATTGCCATAATAACACCAAGGAGGATGGTGTTAAACTGTAAGAAACTGCCCCCATGATCCAATCTCCTCCCAGCAGGCCCTATCTCCAACATTGGGGATTACAATTTGATGAGATTTGGGCGGGTCCATATCTGTTGGTTCAGTTAACACATTGTGATTTCACTCGTTGAGAAGATTTCCAACTAAAAACTTACAGAGATAATAGGAAAGACCAAATGCCAAATCGTGGCGTTCTCTAATTACATGAAGAAGTCTTCAGAACCAAAGGCTATGTAAAGTATTTCGATATATAATGAACAATTAGTCCTATTGAATTCTAATTACTTATGGGGAAAGCTGTGGTCTCTGAAATATTAGAGGTGGCAAATAAATAGAATGTTTTCATTAAATAAGATCACAGCAGCTTGAATAGTGAACTACAGTAGGGTCTTCCAAAAATATTTTCGGAGTCAATGAAGGGGACAATGAAGTCAACTAAATGCATATAGATCATCAGATGTTTTGTTCTTCATCTTCTGCTCACTCTCCACATCCACAGGTAGACAAAGGAAGCTTTGTGGGGGTTAGGGGTGTAACAAGGCTACCTGCAGACAATTATACGAAAGAAAGAAGGACAGGACAGGGGATCTTGAACCTCTGATTCTTGCCATATCACCTTCCCAAAGGACTATGGGAGAAAGTCATCAATACAGAACAAGAAAATTAGTCTGGAAAACAGATATTCTATGATGCTGAGATTTTGGCCCTGACTTCTAATGTTGAACTTGATCAAGCTAGGCTGAGTCACAGGAAGACTTTTTTTGCTGGGACTGGACAGTTCAAGTGGTCTAGAATGAAAGTAAGCTGAAGCTTTGCTATTTCCTCCAAATCTCAAGGCCTCTTCCCAAATTGTAACATTTTCATGTGGGTCTGTCTAGTCTGGAGCTTACCTGGCAGTGAGGGAGGCTTGGAGAAGTCAAGGCACCAGCCATGAGCAGACCATGGGCTGTAACTGGCCCAAAGACATATTTTATTTGGCTTGGACAGTGTTTAAAATTTTAACTGATTTTAGAGTCAAAAGATTTTTACATGAAGTAATTGGATTTCCACCTCTTTTTAAGTTAGAGATCTGGCTGGCTGGGCTCATGTTCCTCCAGGAGGCCAGAGTCACATCCTGGCTGCCCCTTTGGGTGATGTATGGATTCCCAGTTTATACAGAGCCTCCTGCCCCCTAACAGCTCTTTCCACCTCCGCATGCATATTACTTGTCTTGCTCTGTCGTGTTTGACTTTGGAACCTCTGCCTGATCTAGATTGTTTGAGACTCCTGGGAAATAAAACCCAGCAAAGGAGCAGATACCTTCCCTCCCCAACTCTGATGGTCTGGCCTAGTCAAGTCTTTGGTTTGGAGCAACACTATCCCTCCTTAGAGAAGGGAGTGAAATAAAATATGGCAACTCTTTTCAGAGAAGTAGGAGGAGGAGGGGAGATGGAAGGGGGGAGCTGAGACTGCTACTTGCTTCCAACATGGTGTCCAGAATGGGTGGGTAATGCACCCTCCTTGCCCTTAACTACCCAACACCAGACCATCATCCAATGTTGTTGATTCTGCTAAAAATGTAGCCAATTCTATGAAGGAAAAAAAACAGTGAGAAGCAGATCAGCCAATCCTGCTTTTTTGACCTACTTGACCACTAACCTTTGTGCTCACATCTACCTTGACAAAAAGGGCATCTTTATATCTGGGATAATTAAGGAAAAGATATTGCTGGTCTGGTGATCGATTGTAAGTTGTAGTTTGCTTGCTTCATTTATAAAGTTGCATCAGGAAAAGTGAGTTGGGGATGTGAAAATCTGTGTGACATAAGAGAAAGCAAACCAGGGATAGTATGGTCCCTCATTAGTATTCATATAAAGTGCATACAAATGAATTCCTGATTTATTCAGGGTTCCCAGAGTTAATTCATTCCCATTTCCTTGACTTCTGAATAATAAGCTTCATATTGTTTGACTGCATACTATTCCTAAAATGGCCTTAGAATTTATTTCACGTTGTTTTATTATAAGAATTTATTTGCTCTATTAAACCTATGTCTGCAGAGGAAAAAATAAATGGATAAAAACCTTTGAACCAAATTGCTGTGCTGCAGGATAAGCTCATACGTTAAGGAGACCCAGGTCATAGTCACAGCTCTGTCAGGAACCACTGTATGACTCAGCATAATCACTTCGCCTTTCTGGGCCTCAATTTTCAATTTGTGAAAAGAAGGTGTGACCTAGATGACTCTTCAGATTCTTTGCAACTCTTATATTTTGAGAGGCAAATAATTGGGGTGTCTCTTTAAATTCAATATGGGTCCATACCACTGAGTACTAACACATGAGTAGATCTAAGCATAGTAGCTTCCCTCTGGATTTCTTTATACAAAGACCTCCTGTTCAGTTTGATCACTCAGTTAATTTGAGAAAAAAACAATACATAAACCAAGAAATTATAATAAATGATATATACTTTTAGTATTTTTACATTATTTAATGAACATTAAATAAACGTTCACTTATTTTCCAAAGTTTCATAGGGTCAAAGCCTTGCCTTTGATTTTTTGGGTCTGCTGATTGGTATCACCCATTGGGAATGGTCTGTCATGTCCAATTTTGATTTGTTTAAAGGAGAATAAGAACTTAACTCTTGAGAAATGATTTTATTTAAAAATTTCTTCTAGAGGACTGGCTGTGATGGCTCATGCCTGTAATCCCAGCACTTTGGGAGGCCTATGTGAAAGGATTGCTTAAGGCCAGGAGTTCAAGAGCAGCCTAGGTTATACAGTGAGACACTGTCTCTACAAAAAATAAAATAAAATAAAAACTAACCAGGCACGGTGGTGCATGTCAGCACTAGCAACTCAGGAGGCTGAGGCAGAAGGATCACTTGAGCCCAGCAGGTAGAGGCTGCAGCGAGCCATGACTGCACCAATGCACTCTAGCTTGAGAGACAGAGTGAGACCCTGTCTTTAAAACCTAAAACAAGAAAAGACTAGAGTTTTATTATTTTGTACCATTATCTGATAATCCTCTCTCTCTCACACACACCTAATTTATGACAGCATTTTTACTTGCCTACCTTTATCAAGACTCCCACACAGTTTTCACAAGAATAAGCACTGGTTTTGCCTTCACATTTCATTGGTTTACTTAACATTTAATTATGTTACATAATTGCTTTACTATGTACAATTGGCATAAGCAGATTTGAAAACAAATACTATGATGGTTGGTAAGTATAGAATCAAATGGAGTGCACAGGTGTAATGGAGTCAAGCTTACTAGATGTTGGGGATCAGCATGCTGAGGTACTAGTTAGTACTCGGTTAATAAAATCAGTTAAGTTGAAGTTGATCAATCAGACTGCTAATTGAATGTTTTATCAGTTCATATTGTTGCAGGTAAACAAAACCAACCCTATAAGCTTAGGCAAAAGGCCGGGCTCAGCGGCTCATGCCTGTAATCCCAGCACTTTGGGAGGCCGAGGCGGGTGGATCATGAGGTCAGGAGATCGAGACCAGCCTGACCAACACAGTGAAACCCCATCTCTACTAAAAATACAAAAATTAGCCAGGCATGGTTGGCAGGCGCCTGTAGTCCCAGCTACTCGGGAGGCTGAGGGAGGAGAATCGCTTGAACCCGGGAGGTGGAGGTTGCAGTGAGCCGAGATTGCACCACTGCACTCCAGCCTAAGTGACAGAGTGAAAAAAACAAAACAAAACAAAACAAAAAACACTTAGGCAAAGAAAAAAGTTTATTGGAAGGATAGGAACTAGGGAAACACTGGTTATCTTGGAAGCAGGCACTAATGGATAGTCTCAGGGTGTCATCACTGGATAAATTGGTTCCAACTGTTTTTTCATCTTTGTGTCACTCTGATCAAGACTAGAGTCTCCAGGAGAAGGACTCTGATTGGCCTGCAGATGACATGTGTTCCTCAACCAAGGGAAAACCAGATGCTATAAAAGACTCTCCCCAAAGACTACATGCCCTGGGGAGGAGTCATTCCCAAAGACAACCTGAGATTCTGTTACCAGAAAAGGGGACTATGCATGGAGGATCTAGGTCTATAAGTGCATTAGTCAGGATTCTCCAGAAAAGCATAACCAACAGGTTGTAGATAAATATGTAAAAAGAGACTTATTTTTAATTTTTTTATTGATACATAATAAAAGTACACATTTATGGGATACATGTGATATTTTGATATAGACACATAATGTGTAATGATAAAATCAGGGTAATTGGGATATCCAAAACATCTCCCTTTTTGTGTGTGTGTGTGTGTGTGTGTGTGTTGGGAACATTCCAAATCTTCTAGGAAGAGTTGTGTTATAAGGCAGTGGTCCTCAACCTTTTTGGCACCAGGGACCTGTTTTCATGGAAGACAATTTTTCCATGTATGGCGGGATAAGGTGACACAGCGATAGTTTCGGGATAAAACTGTTCTACCTCAGATCATTAGGCATTAGTTAGACTCTCATAAGTAGTATCTAGATCCCTCGCATGCACAGTTCACAATAGGGTTCCTGCTCCTATGAGAATCTAACGTCACCTCTGATCTGACACAAAGAAGCAGAGCTCAGGCAGTAACACTGGCTCACCCACCACTCACCTTGTACTGTGCAGCCTGGTTGTGCAGCTGATCTTCTTTACTAATCTATGGATTCAAATGCTAAACTCTTCCAGAAACACCCTCTCAGACATACCCAGAAATTATTTTTACCAGCTATCTGGGCAGTCCTTAGCCAAGGCAAGTTGACCCATAAAGTTAGCCATCACAATAAGTATGTATAGGAAACAGCATTAGCCATGGGGAGATCCAGAGCCCAAGAATTAAGTACTGATTCTGGTTAGAAGCGGGCAGATGGGGTTCAGAATACAAGGAAAACTTGAGCTGCTGACTGTTGCTTTATGCTTTGACAACTATTTTCCTGGCAACTCTCAAGGCTGCTACCTTCTGAAACTCTGAGTAAAAAACCATCCACATTGTTCCAGCTCAGATAGGCGTGGAGATCTGGACCCGGGCCCCAGTTTGTTGCTTATTAGTTGTGTGATCTTGGGTCAGCCATTACTTCTACAGACCCCAGATTCCCCATATATAAAATGAAATCTCTTTTTGGATGTAATATTTTATTATTTACATATCTTGGCACATCCCTGTCCTTCATACATTTGACTATATAATTCAGTAAAGCAGAAATATCTCCATATTGTTTGTTGGAATTATTTTGCATGCTAGTAAAAATTAAAGTGCAAAGTTGTATTTTGTTTGAATGGAACTGTATAAATATATAAACATGATACTTAACTATAAATTAGAATTTTCAAATATACCAATAAGAAGCATTAAAACTTGCTGCCACTTGTTTTCGCATTATATACTAGCTAGCTGGCTACTACAATAATCTCCTATCTTAGGTTGCTCTTCTATTTTTTTCATGAACATATGTGTATCAGAGATTTTAGTGTCTACCATTAACTAATTTTTTTTTTTTTTGAGACGGAGTCTCACTCTGTCACCCAGGCTGGAGTGCAGTGGGGCGAACTCTGCTCACTGCAACCTCCACCCCCACAGGTTCAAGCAATTCTCCAGCCTCAGCCGCCCAGGTAGCTGGGACTACAGGCATGTGCCACCATGCCCAGCTAATTTTTTGTTTCTGTTTTTTTTTTTTTTTTGAGATGGAGTCTTGCTCTGTCGCCCAGGCTGGAGTGCAGTGGTGCGATCTTGGCTCACTGTAAGCTCCACCTCCTGGGTTCACACCATCCTGCCTCAGCCTCCAGAATAGCTGGGACTACAGGTGCCCGCCACCACGCCCGGCTAATTTTTTGTATTTTTTTTTTTTTAGTAGAGATGGGGTTTCATCATGTTAGCCAGGGTGGTCTCGAACTCCTGACCTCGTGATCCACCCGGCTCAGCCTCCCAAAGTGCTGGGATTACAGGCATGAGCCACTGCATCCAGCCTGGCTAATTTTTTTGTATTTTTAGTAGAAACAGGGTTTCACCACGTTGGCCAGGCTGGTCTTGAACTCCTAACCTCGTGATCCACCCGCCTCAGCTTCCCAAAGTACTGGGATTAGAGGCATGAGCCACCACTGAGCCCAGCCTACCATAAACTTTTTTAAGATTCCTCCACCTTTGTACCCACAACAACATCTTATTTTCTTGCTTTTTAAAAAAAATTTTTTTTCAGTGCTGCTGGGCTTGGCTTTCCTCCTTTCACTAACTGAATGAGAGTCTCTCAAGTTATGGTTTCCTTATAAATCATTCTACCATAAAGACATATGCACACATATGTTCCTCGCAGCAGTATTCACAATAGCAAAGACATGGAATCAACCTAAATACTCATCAATGGTAGACTGGATAAAGAACATGTGGTACATATACACCAGGGAAAACTACGCAGCCATAAAAAAGAACAGTATCATGCCCTTTGCAGGAATATGAGTGGAGCCAGATGCCATCATCCTTAGAAAACTAATGTAGGAATAGAAAAACAAATACTGTGTGTTCCCACTCATAAGTGGGAGCTAAATGATGAGCACATATGGACACTTAGAGGGTAACAACACACACTGGGGCCTATTGGAGGGTGGAGGGTGGGAGGAGGGAGAGGATCAGGAAAAATAACTAATGGGTACTAGGGCTAATAGCTGGATGACAAAATAATCTGTACAACAAACACCCATGACATAAGTTTACCTGTATAACAAACCTGCACATGTACCCCTGAACTTAAAATAAAAGTTAGGAAAAAAAGATATGATTTCCTGGAGTGTTATAAGGGCAAGAGTTACCTTGGTTTCTTCCAGAAAATCTCTCTATGATGACTCTATGAGAACCCTGTGCCTACTCAAGGCCTTGGCTTTGTGTGATACCCCCAAAACTTAGACCTTACTCCAGATAAAGGAGGGGGAAACCTCTGAATTAAGGTTATAGTTCTACTACCTGTCAAGATAGGAGATCAAAATTGAAATTAAGTTTAGTCATAGACCAGAAATACTATTTTTACACTTGAGTTTGTGGACTGAGAGTTTTATTTTTGAGGGATCTGAACTTTATTCAGTAGGGGATAGGCAGCTAAGTAAGGCCAGTGACATACCAAATAATTGTTTTAGAAAAGTCACTTTGGCAGCAAGGTGAAAGGTGGATTGAGCGGTGAGAGACTTGAGAAGAAGAGACCAGTCAGGAGGTGACTGTTGAGTCAACAGGGTTGTGTTGGAGGGGATGCAGGGAGACGAGCTAACTCACTGATGGCCTGTTCACCCAACCCGGCTCCCTTTGCTTCGGGACACATGGCTAACATGTTTTCCCAGCTTCCCTTGCTGGGTGTGGCAGTGTTACTGAATTCAGACCAGACGAACGTGGCCAGAAGTGGGGCACGCCATATGCTGCCTTGCATACAAACCTCTCTGTGCCCTCTCTTCCTCAGTCTACATGTGTTGCTGGGAAAACCTCCATGGGGCTGGGCCCCTGAATGACTGCATGGAGTACATACAAATACACATGCCTCTAAACATATGAGCAAGAAACAAATTTCATCACATTATGATACTGACATTTCCAAGTTCATCTTTTAATGCAGCTGGTGTCATCTTCACTTACATAATTTCTGAATCTCTCTGGTTAGAATAGGGCTCAATCCTTTGCATGCACTGTTGGCCCTGCACCACACTTCCTCTATCCAGCCCCCATTATAGGAAACAAAGAAAAGTAGAAAGAAGAAAATAAATGTTAAGTATCACCTCTCCTGCCAGGGATAGGCACTCCTCTTTGTATATTTTCTCTCACTCTATTTTTTTTCTATAGCAAAACAGGCTGTAGTCTTTTTTTTTTTTTTTTTTTTTTTTAGATCGAGTTTCGCTCTTGGTTGCCCAGGCTGGAGTGCAGTGGTGTGATCTCGGCTGACTGCAACCTCTGCCCTCTGGTTTCAAGTGATTCTCCTGCCTCAGCCTCCTGAGTAGCTGGGATTACAGGCACCCGCCAACCATGCCTGGCTAATTTTTGTATTTTTAGTAGAGACGGGGTTTCACCATGTTGGCCAAGCTGGTCTCGAACTCCTGACCTTGTGATCCGACTGCCTTGGCCTCCCAAAGTGTTGGGATTACAGGCGTGAGCCACCGTACCCGGCCAGTCTTTTCATACAACCATTACTAGATACATCCCTGAGTTCAGTTGTAGCATATCTTATATTTCTCATTTAGTGACTTACTTATTTAACACTCATTGAATGCCTAGGTGTCAGTCACTGACTCAGTGGTAGGAATGAAAAGGTGAACATGGCATAGTTCCTGCCCTCAAGGAAACTCCAACCTCATGGAGGAGAGACACTTAAACAGATAATGGCAAAATATGTCAGCAGAGTGATAAAGGAGTTAATAAAGCTAGAAGGAAGGGTTTCTAACACACTTAAAAAAAAAAAAAAACATTTATTCTTTACTATTTGCCAGGAACTCTTCCAATAGCCTTGCAGATATAAATTCGTTTAATCCTCCTGGCAATCCCAGGAGAGACATCTCACAGCATCTCAACGTTGGAGGTGAGAAAACAAAACAGAGAGGTTAAGTAACTTGCCCCTTGCTGAAGATCTCACAGCTGCTTAGTATGGAAGGAGATTCAGCAGTGTGTGTGTGTTTGTGTGTGTGTGTTTAAGGGGTGTGTGTGTGTGTCTCCCCGGAGTTGCCTTCCTAGAAGCCTCTTAAGGAAGGGAAGAGTAAGTGTGAAAAAGAATGAGTGACTAGTGAGAAACTATGAGTGGGATAATGGTTACCTGGTAAAGCCAAGATGGAACATGTGGCCCAGGTCTTTTGATCTTATCATGTTATACTGGGCTCCAGGCATTGAATCTTAATGTAAGGATGTGTTAGGCTCATTTGAGGAAGTTAGATGACTAAACAAGATAATAAGGCTTTAAAGGAGCCTGGCTGGCTTACAGATTGTGCATAGAACGAAAACTGTTCAAGTGTGTGACCTTTGAAATCATAGTGATCCCACTGGCTAGTAAATGCGAACCAAGTGGTATTCTAGACTATCAGAGATTTGTAACCCTTTCTCCCCGGGGCTGGTCAAAATTAAACAAGCATTTAGAAGAGAGAGAAAGACTTCTTTTCTCTACAATGATGACAGCTCAAAGTGCTGTCACATCCAGAGAGGGGGGACATGCATTTTCATTGACCCAAAGCCTGAGTAAGTGTTAAGAAAGAAATAAGGTACCTGTGATGATGGGTTAGGGGAAGTGGTGCTACTGGAGAGAGGGTGAATTTTCAACACAGACCTCTGAACAAGGCTGGCTGGAATCCACCCTTAAATCAGCTGTAAGGCAGCCTTTCAACCTTGCTGTCTTCATCTAAAGGGCATGGAAACAACCCTCTGAGCCCTCCCTGTCAAGCGTGCTCCCTCACATGCCTGACATTCTTTTGCCCCTTCTATAGGACGCCATGAAGGGGCCTGCTTTTCTTTCTGCCCCAGGAATTCTTTTATAGCATCCCAGGATTGTTCTTTTCCCCATAGAGACAATGGTTTTACATCAATGATTCAATGACTATGGTAGACAGAATAATGACCCTCCAAAGACGCTCACTTCCTAATCCCAGGAAACTGTGAACATGTCCCCTTACATGGCAAAAGGGACTTGCCTAATAGATTAAGTGAAGGATCTTGAGATCAGGATGCCATCTAGATTATTTGTGTAAGCTCAGTGTAACTACAAAGGTACTTAAGAGTTGGAGAGGCAGAAGAGAGAGGCAAGGGGAGATTTGATGGCAGAAGAGAAGGTGATGCAATTTGAGGAGGGCTCAACTTGCTAGTGCTGGCTTTGAAGGTGACGGAAGAGGACCGCAAGCCCCAGAATGCAAGGGTTTCAGAACCTGGAAAAGACAGATTCTTCCCTAGAGCATCCAGAAAGGATAGCAGCCTCACTGACACCAAGGTTTTAGCCCAGTGAGACCCATGCCAGACTTCTGATCTCCAGAACTGTAAGATAATAAATTTGTTTTGTTTTAAGCCATGAAATTTGTGGTCAGTTTTTACAGTAGCCATAGAAAATGAATACGATGAAATTTGCCATTTTCTCTCTTTATTAGGGCAAGCAATTCAGAACTCCATAACTCAAATAACTCTGCTTGTCCCATCTTGTATCTTCTTAGCCCCATCAAATTTCCTCATTTATCTTGATCTGTGTCAGCCCATGTGCATTGTGACTCTGGCTTTCATGTTGGCTTTTGAAAAGTGCTTGCTTTCTGTGCCTGGGGAGACATTCTTCCTATGCCTGGAATGAAGCCCCCAAGCCTATGTCATGATTTGATTTTGCATCAGTGGGTATCTTATATATTTTGAAAGAAGAAGTGGACTTGGGAAAGATTTGGCCTTTATGATTTTGTTAGAGGACTAACAAAATCTCACTCACTCTTCACTTCTTTTGGAAACTCTTATTTTTGAACATTTTACTGTTTACTGCAGATCTTACCTGAAACCCGGCATTGTATCTGCCCCAGTTTGGGGAGAGTGGCCAGAAGATTGAATGGACAGTTAAAATCTGCAGAATTTTAGAGTACAAAGAAACTGTAAGAAGCCATAGTTATCCAGTTAGGATGGCTCAGGAGGAATCTGGAAGGCTATCTTGGGTTCCTCATTTAAGCAATGTTGGTCTAAAGTTATTGTTACTCCAAAATTAATCAAGGTTACAGACTCAAGGTTTATTAAGCGAAGTTACCTGTTAATACAATCTACACTTACAATCTACACTCTTACAAGTTTTCCTCTAGTTCAGTGTTTCCCGTAGAGTGGGATGCATACATGTCCCACCTGCTGCTATTTGATGTGGTTTAAAGTGGTTCATGGACAGAACCCTTTGATAACATTGAATTACGGAGGGTGAGCGTTATTCCTCTTTGATTTCTCATTCAATCCCTCTTTGTGCAATCAAGGTTAAATTCTTTGGTATGCCATTAACACTTTCTAAGCTGAGCCAATCTGCCTTTTACAATAGGGAGAGCAGGCCATAGTCATAATATTTTTAACAGCTTCATTGAGGTACAATTGACATAAAGCAAGCTGCATGTGTTGAAAGTGTACAATTTGAAAAGTTTGACCTATGCAGATACCCATAAAACCACTTCCATAATCAAGATAATAACTACTTCTGTCACCCCGAAAGTATTCCTGTGACCCATTGTGATCTCTTCTCACCCTTCTGCTCAATCCCATCCCCAGAGAACTACTGACCTTCTTTCTGTCACTATAGTATGGTGAACTCTTTTTTGGGAGGGTCCGGCTATTTTCACCTAACATTTATTTTGAGATTCATCCAAATTTTTGTGTGTATACAGGCAGTTTTCCATTATATAAATAGATCACAATTTGCTTTTCTGTTCACCTGTTGATGGACATTTGGGTTATTTCCAGCTTTTGCCAATTGCAAATAAAGCTACTGTGAATGTCCATGATCATGTTTTTGTAAGGACGTATACTTTCATTGTTCTTGGGCCCATACCCACGAGTGGAATGGCTGAATCATATGGTAGTGTATGTTTAACTTTAAAGAAATTGCCAAACCATTTTTCAATGTGGTTGTACCATTTTACATTCATACCAGAAGAGTATGAGGGTGCCAGTTCTTTCATATCCTCCTCAGCTTCTTAATTTTAGCCATTCTGATAGGTTTATAGTCACTTATTGTGGTTTTAAATTGCATTTCCCAAATGACTAATGATACTAAGCATCTTTTAATGCTCAATTTGCCATCTGTTTATCTTCTTTAAAATCTTTTGCTAGTTTTTAAAATTAGGTTATTTGTCTTATTGAATTTTGAGAGTTCTTCACCTATATTTGATGTAAGTGCTTTACTAAATATACAATTTTCAAATGTTTTCTCCAAGTCTGTGGTTTGTCTTTCCATGCTCTTAACAATGTTTTTTGAGAGCAACATTTTAATATTTTGACAAAGCACAATTTTTCAATTGTGTTATTTTTATGTATTGTGATTTTGTGTCTTATCTAAGAAATAATTGCCTAACTCAAGGCCACAGAGATTTTCCTCTATGTTTTTCTTCTAGAAGTTGTATAATGTAAGGCTTTAAATTTATGATCTGCTTTCCGTTAAATTTTGTTTCTGGTGTGATGTACAGATTGAAGTTAACTCTCTTTCTCTTTTTTGCATACATCAAATTGACCCAGCACATTTATTAAAAAGATTACACTTTTTCCACTGAATCATCTTTACACCTTTGTCAAAAACACATTGTCCATATATATGTGGGTCTACTTTTGGACTCTATCCTACTCTAATGATGTATGTGTCTATCTTTATGCTGATACCACACTGTCTTTGTTACTATACCATTATAATAAATGTTGACATCAGGTAGTATTAGTCTCCAACTTTGTTCTTTTTAAAAGTTATTTTGGCTATACTAGAGCTCATTTTCACTTCTCTATAAATTTTAGAATCAACCTGTCAGTTTCAATAAAAAGACATGCTAAGATTTTGTTTGTATTGCATTGATTTCGTAAATCATTTAATGGATAATTGACTTCTTAATATTTAGTCTTCTGACCCATGAGTACCCTACCTCTCTGAACTTATGTCATCTTCAATTCCTCTCTACAATGTTTTGTAGTTTTTAGTGTACGTGCCTTTCATGTTTAGCCATATTTACTCCTAAGTACCTAACATTTTTGAAGCTATTGTAAATGCTTTTGTTTTTAAATTTCAATTCTGATTATTTGTTACTAATATTTATAAATACAAATGATTTTAGATGTTGATCTTGTATCCTGTAACCCTTTAAACTCAATTATTGGTTCTAGAAGGTGTTTTGTAGATTCTATTACATTTCCTACATAGATGATCATGTTGTCTGCAAATAAAGGCAGCTTTATTTCTTCCTTTTCATCCTGGATGCCTTTTGTTTTCTTTCTCACTTATTTTACAGGCTATCACCACCAGTACTGTGTTGAATAGAAGTAGTAAGAGCAGACATCCTTTACTTTGTACCTGATCTAAGTGGAAAGCATTAGGCCTTGACCACTGTTTGATGTTATCTTTACCGTTTAGACATCTTTAATCACATTGAGGAAGTTCCCTCAAATCCTTAGTTTGCTGAGATTATTATTTTGTTAGGAAGGAATGTGGGTCTTAGCAAATGCTTTATTTGCATCTATTGAGATGTTCATATGGTTTTTCATTTTTAGTTTGTTAATATGGTGAATTAGATTGATTTTCAAATGTTGAACAAAATTTTAAATCTTGGGATATATCCCACTTGGTAATGATGTATTACTGTTTTTACATCTTGTTGGATTTAATTTGCTAAAATTTTATTTAAACATTTTGCCCCTATGTTCTTGAGGATTTGTGGTCTATAGTTTTCTTTTCTTGTAATGTCTTTGGTTTTGGTATCACTGTAATTTTGCTCTCAGATAATGAGTTGTTAAGTATCCTCTCCTATTCAATTTCTGAACGAGTGTTTGCAGAATTGGTATTATTTCCTCCTTAAATATTTGGTAGTGAAGTGGCATTGTTTGTTTGGGGTAATACCCGAGGTTTGTTGCCCCATGCCAAGGAAATCAAGGGCATGGACACACATGGAGTGAGGTTAAGAGTGGAGGTTTAATAGGCAAAAGAAAGAGAAAGGAGAACAGCTCTCCTTCCTGCAAGAGAGAGGGGCACCTGAGTGGGACTTCTCATCCTTTGGTGAAATGCATGGGGTTTTATAGACTGGCTTGAGGAGGTGGTGTCTGATTTACATAGGACCCAAAGATTGGTTGGACCAGGTGTGATATTTACATGGCACATCAAAGAAATTGGGCACCCCACCCTAATCTTTTATTATGGAAATTGTTTTTTACCTGTCCAGTGGCCATTTGTCTACTCCTTACTGTACACGTGGTCGATAAAGAGAAGAGAAGATGGAGCCTCCATGTTGGACATGCCTAGCCCCCAGGTAGCCTTTTCCTATTGTTACAGCTGCCCGCGTTCACCCACGCAAGCTTCCAGCTTGCTTACCTATGTTTGCTGCTCGATTTTAGAGGCTGCTTTTTGTTAGAAAAGAAATGATTTGGGAGGTGCTTTTTATTTAAAAGGAAACCTTACCAAAGACTTCTTTACCCTATCTGCCTAAATAATTTCTTATTAACTCCTACATCTTAGCATTCACCAATAAAGCCATTTGAGCCTGGGATTTTGTTTGTGAGAAGGTTTATGATCATAAATTCAATTTCTTTAATAGGTATTAAAGTATTCAGGTTATCTGCTTCTTTTTGAGTGAACTTTGATAGTTTGTATCTTTCAAGGAGTTACTCTATTTCATCTAAATTATCAAATGTATTGGCATAAAGTTTATAATGTTCACTCATTTAAAAAATCTATAGAATAGGCAGTGACATCACCTCTCTCATCCTGGATGTTGGAAGTTTGTGTTTCTGTTTTTTTTTTTTTTTCTGATCATTTTGGCTAGAGGGTGAAATATTACTATACTGATATTCTCTGAGAACCACCTTTTAGTTTCATGGATTTTTCTCTATTTTTTTCTGCTTTCTAGTTCAGTAATTTCTGCTCTAACCTTTATTTTTTCTGCTTATTTTAGGTTTTATTTGCCCCTTTTCTTCCCTAGTACCTTGAGATGGAATCAATGCCATTGATATTAGACCTTATTTCTTTTCTAATGTAGACATTTAGTGCTCAAAATTTCCTCTAAGTACTGCTTATGTGCTATTCCACATATTTTGTATTTGTGCACACGATATGTTGTATTTTCAATTTCATGCAGCTTAAGATACTTTCTAATTACCATTTTGACTTCTCTTTGGACTCATGGGCTATTTATAAGTGTGTTATTTAGTTTTCAAATATTTGGGTGATTTTTCAGAGATTTCTCTGTTACTGATTTGTATTTTAATTTCATTGTGATCAGAGAGTTATTTTTTATGACTTGCATCCCTTCAAATTTGTTGATACTTATATATTTAGAATATGATCTACTTTGGTAAGTGTACCATGTACACTTAATAAAAACTTGCATTGTACTGATTTTGGATAAAGTGCTCTGTAATTGTCAATTAGATAAAGTTGGTTGATAATGTTCAAATTTGAGTCCTTAGTGATTTTCTGTCTACTCATTCTATCAATTAATGAGGAAGGGGTTTTGAAACCTCTGAATATAGACATATGTGGATATGTGTACTTCTTCGCTTCATTTGAACTTTGTTACTGGATGTATAAACATTTAAAAGTGTTACATCTTTTTGATGAATTGACCTCTTTAAATTATGAATAGAATTACATGCAATAATTTTGTTTATTCTGAAATCTATTTTGATACTACTATAGCTACCAGCTTTCTTTTGACTATGGTTAACATCGTACATTTTAATATCCTTTTACTTTTAACTTATTTGTATATTTATAATTAAAGTCGTTTTCTGTAGGCAGCATATATTTAGACCATTTACATTTAATGTAACTATTGATGTGGTTAAGTTTACATCTGTTGTCTTGCTGTTCATTTTCTATTTGTGTTATCTGTTCTTTCCATTTTTTTCTTTCTCTTCCTTCTTTTGGATTTTTAAAATAATTTAATTGATCTTCTTTGTTGGTTTATTAGCCATATTCTTGACTTTGTTATTTTAGTGTTTGCTTTATGATTTATAATATACATCTTTAACTTATCACACTCTAACTTCAAATAACATTATAGTACTTCACCAGTAATAGTACACTTCCATTTCTTCCCTCCCTACTGTTGCCTTACATAGATATACATTAAAAACCCAATACCACATTGTTGTTTTTGTTTAATCAGTCAGTTATATTTTAAAGAAAGTTAAATAGTAAAAAAAAAAAACTTTTTTTTTTTCAGATATTTGCCAATTCCAATGCTCCTCATTCCTTTCAATAAAGCCACATTTCTAAATTTCCAGAAGTTTTTCTTCTTCCTGAAGACCTTCCAGTAATATTTCTTGTAGGGCAAGTGATGAATGCTTTTAGCTTTTGTGTGTCTGAAAAAGTCTTTATTTCACCTTCATTTTTGAGGGTTATTTTTCCTTGATACAGGTTTCTAGGTTGTAGTTCCTTTAATACTTTAAAGAGGATGCTCCACTGTCTTCTTTCTTGCATTGCTTCCAATGAGAAATATGTTGACATCCTTATCCTTGTTCCTTTCTATGTATCATGTCTTTCTTTTTCCTTTGGCTTCTTTTAATGTTTTTCTTTTTAACACTGGTTTTCAGAAATTTTATTATGATATGCCCTAGCATAGTTTCATTGAGCTTGTGAGATCTATGATTTTATGATTTCTATTAAATTTGGAAAATTTAAGGCCATTATTTCTTCAAATATTTTTTTCTGTCCTCTCTCTATCTCATCTCCTTTATAGTCTCCAAAAACACATTATATTAGGCTGCTTAAAGTTGTCATATAGCTATCAGATTTTTTTTAATTAAAAATTATCTGTACTCTGTTTTATTTTATATTATTTCTATTGCTATGTCTTAATGTCTACGAATCTTTTCTTACGCAATGTCTAATTTGTCATTAATCTCGTTAGTATATTTTTTACTTTAAATAGTGTATTTTTCAGTTCTAGAAGTTTGAATTTGCTCTTTTTAAAAATATCTGGCCAGGTATGGTGGCTCATACTTGTAATCCCAGCACTTAGGAAGGCTGAGGAGGGCGAATCACCTAAAGTCAGGAGTTCAAGACCAGCCTGGCCAACATGGTGAAACCCCATCTCTACAAAAATTACAAAAATTCACTGGGCATGGTGGTGCATGCCTGTAATCCCAGCTACTTGTAAGGCTAAGGCAGAGGAGGCAGAAGAATCACTTGAACCTGGAAGGTGAAGGTTGCAGTGAGCCGAGATTGTGCCACCTCACTCCAGCCTGGGCAACAGAGCGAGACTCTGTCTCTCTCTCTCTCTCTCCCTCTCTCTCTATAGATACATATATACACACACACATATGTATATACACATTTATTTTGGACTCTACCTGACATCTTTAAAAGTGGGATATAGTTGGCAAAACATTTAATGTCCTTGTCTGCTAATTCTAATACCTATGCTACTAACCTTCTATTTATGATTGATACTGATTTTCCATTTTAATATGTAATATCATTTTCTTTTTAAAAAAAGTCAATTGCAGTCTAAAAATTGAGTCAATTTTCAGAAAAATATTTAGTAAATAATAGTAAAGGAGGTAAAGAGCTATGACAAATAATATGACAGTGATAAGCAAATGATGGAAATTTGAGGAAATGATGCCTAAGCTTATTTGTAAGGTGTAGGTAATGCTGGGTATTAGAATCTATTCATCAGGACCTGGCTAAGGAGTCTTGGCCCCTGAAATTTATCAAGCTCAAATCGATTAGTACTTGTGGGTGGTGTTGAGGATCACAAGATTTCTTGAGTTACAAGATACTCAGATTTCATGGAGCCTCCTAGGATAAAAGAAGAGATTTTGCAGTGGCTAGCTGATATAGCCTGTCTCTTAAAATATGATGTTTACTCCATTGACCTCTCACAGTGTATGGGAGGTAATGTGTTTTGTTGAGGACAGGGGAGGTTGGTGTGGGACTTGGGAGATGTATAATGCTGAACTAAAAAGAGGTTTGTTTGGTTTTCCTCTGTAGTCTCGGTAAAAAATGAAAGGTGGGAGACATCACCTAATCTGTCTCTTCAATGGCTGTTTGCCTATAAAAGGCGAATGAAATCTCTGAAGTTATGGCCAGCCTGCCTAGTATTTCCTATAGCATATGTTGGCACCAGTAACATTCTTCATTTTCCTCAAGGAGTGGGACTAGAAGACCTATACTCTATGAGGATGATAAATACTTCTGTGTAGAGTTTAGTTGTGAGCCTTGACTATAAATTATATAACACAAGCTAACAATATCTATTTCCTTTTCTCTGCCCCACCAAAAAAATATGATAATACAAATTAAACCATAGACTGCTGAACTGTCTTGCTCATCAGTGCATCCCTGGCAGCTAACTAAGTGCCTGGAGCAGAGCAGGTATTCCTTAAATATATGGTAGAAGGGAAGCAAGGAAGGGAGAAAGAAAGGAAGAGGGAAGAAAGAAAAGAAGAATGGGGAAGGAATATAGTCCAAGTGGCAATGGAGCCTCCCAAGTAGAACGTGAGCTCCATAAGAACAAGGACTTATGTGTTCCCCATCGCTGAGCTCACTGACTGGCATACTGTGAGCACTTTATTCATATTTGTCAGACACATGCATGAATGAGGGCAGACATAGTCCTTGCTTTCTCTGTCTAATGAGAACAATAAAGATATTCATATATGGTTATATTTACTGTGCTGATAAGTGTTTTCAAGACAAAAATATAGCATCAGAAAAAAGAGAATATGGTGCAACTAACCTAGCCCTTGGTTGTAAGGCAGGATTTTTCCAAGAAATGACTACTGACTGGGCTGAGACCTGAAGGATGATAGAAGTTGGCCAGGAAAAGAGTTGGGGGAATCAGAGTGAATACTTACCTCTATCCCAGGGTTCTTTGGATTTTGACCAATTTATTCAATTGTAGAGATTCCATAAAACTCAATATTGCAAAATCCAATGTAATTTATTTTTAAATTATCTCTTTTTGGGAGAGCCATCACCACTGTATCATCTAGCCAAATAATACATATTTATAGCTGTGCCATTTCTGTACTTATCAGTCATGTTACTCAAAAGGAAGGGTCACATCTCTATCAAATTTGATAGGGGAAAAAACACTTCTGTAGGCATTTTTCCCATTAGAGAAAATGATAGAGTCAGGTTTTCTTCCAACCTTCAGCACTTTCTGGTGTCCTAAAGTCCTTCCACACCAGAAGTGTTTGACCCACAAAACACTGGTCATCTCCAAGGAGAAGATCCAAGGAGTCATGGAGGACCCAACAGTGCCTCCATAGTATTAGAGGGAAGTAGACGAAGTGGACAAAGGCACAGATGCCTGAATGAACTCAGCAGAGTGGAAGGATGTCACAGGATAAATGTCATCATTGTCACCCAAAATTTTTACTGACAACTCATGCAAGGCCTGGCATGATTTGGTCCCTGTCTACCTTTCCAAGTTCACCACCTCCATTTTCTCTCACCCCTACTCCATACCATCCTTATATATTGGCTAACCACCTTACAGCTATTTTAGCCTCCTTTCTGTGCTTCAAGCAGGCTGAGTACCTCTTGCTTTGGAGCTTTTGTGTTTTGGCATGCTTTTCCCCTGGTTATCACATAACCAGGTTCTTTTTAACCTTCAGTGCAGGATCAACTATTGCCTCTTCAGAAAGGCCCTCCCTGAATATTCAAGGAAATAATTTATTTTACTAATTTACTTCTCTGTCTGTCTCTAGAATGTAAGCCCCATGAAGGCAGGAGCTATTACCTATGCTATTCTTAACTGTAACCTCAGAGCTAGCACAATACTTTACATATAGTAGGTGCTCAATAAATAGTTTTAAATGAGTGAACTAAAATCAGACACCACATTTGGTTGTAGTCAATTTATAAGCTAAATAATTCTGATTAAAAAAAAGTGGTGGAGCTATTTGGTTTGCTATGACATATAAAAAGAAACAGTTTATTTATTTATTTATTTAATTTTTTCTTTTTTTGAGACGGAGTCTTGCTCTGTCACCTAGGCTGGAGTGCAGTGGCGCGATCTTGGCTCACTGCAAGCTCCGCCTCCTGGGTTCACGCCATTCTCCTGCCTCAGCCTCCTGAGTAGCTGGGACTACAGGTGCCCACGACCACGCCTGGCTAATTTTGTTTTTTTGTATTTTTAGTGGAGACTGGGTTTCACCATGTTAGCCAGGATGGTCTGGATCTCCTGACCTCGTGATCCACCCGTCTTGGCCTCCCAAAGTGCTGGGATTACAGGTGTGAGCCACCACGCCCGGCCCCAACAGTTGATTGATTTTTAACTTTTTAGTTTGATGACAGGTCTCACCAAATAACACCAAGACTGTATGCCTTTATTTAAATGACGTGTATCAGCTTTTGTTGCCACTATTGCTGTCACAGACATAGCAAATAAACCAGCTGTGACCCCTAAGAGAGTGTCTTCTCTAATTGATGAAAACAAAAATTGCTGTTTTGGCTTTCCTGGAGGCTGGGTATATACAGAAAACTTAAATTTATTTCTAGCCTTGATATAAACTCATCTGTTTGCCATTTGCCTGGTACAATTGAAAGTACCATTCTCACAGCCAGCCTGCCTGTAATGATTTCTAATACTCGCTGCTCCCAATGTTGTCAGAACTATGTCTCCAACATAATATGCAAACACTAACTTTTGCAGATGTCAATAATTATGCAGGTTTATCAGTCTAGAAGGTCAGCATATATTATAGAGGAGACAGTTTAGGCTGATTAGAAAACTCAAACACTGATAACAACTTGGACATCTCTTATTGTTTAAAACAAACAAAAAGCCCAGGAGCTCTTTCCTATCATTTATTCCTTGAGGATGCTGTGAGAAAGATGATTGCATCAGATTGTCCAGAATCACAGGCTGATGGCATCAAGCTCTTGCCACTTGCACTTGTATCCTTCATCAGGAAGCACAAAGAAACACAAAGGCTGTGTGATAAGGCAGGAAAGGCAGAGAAAAGAAAGAGGCTGCCTCTGAGGTCCAAGAACAATTAGTAAGGCCAAGGCGGGGAGGGCTGTGGAAGCAGAGAATCTGGGTTTGAATCCAGGGCCTATCACTCACTGGCTGTAGGATCCAAGATAGATTATCTAATCCCTCCCAGGCTTAATTTTATGTCTGTAAAATAAGAAAAATAGCATTTTCCTTCTAGGTTGTTGTGAGGATTAAATAGCATAATAAATACATAGCCCTTTTAAATTAAAAATTGCTATTGAAATACCAGGTATTAATTATATTCATAGATGCTCTGCCCTCCCCATTTTTAATAGATTTTGGAAAAAAAGTAGGAATGTCTGGGCATCAAAAACCCTGTGTTCTTTTGAAGCATCCTGAATGTTGGGAAGACAATGAATATGTAGTGGTAAAAATTCAGGCACGAACAACCTGGGTTTGAATTCTGCCTCCACACTTCCTACGTGACACTGGGCATGTTCCCAGACTTCTCTGTACATTTTTCCTCATCAATAAAATAGGAATCCTAACAGTCGTTACTTTAAGGGCCATTGCAAAACTAAATGAGATAATTGAGTTATCCTTTATAATTAGCAGGATTATCTATGCAATGAAATTGCTGACTAAAAGGCTACTCAGCAATTTCATTCCATAGATAATAGGTGATGGATTCCAATTCCATAGATCAGGAACAGTACATGGAAACCTTCATTTTCAGAAGTTCTAAATAACTCTGAGATATATCCTTGGTTGAGACCTGTTGTTGCCATAAAGCAAAATGTAACCACGCTTTCTTGTTGTTTATAGAACAGGTCCATAAAGATCCTACACACTGCTAAGAGATTTTTCTTCTTGACCTTCTCAAGTCTCAGTTTTCGTGTCATTACATGGACATAATGTCAAACCTCACAGAGTTCCCTATAAAGAACAGTGTTTATGAGTATAGACTCTGGAGTAAGACAATATGACATGGAAGGAACTCTCATCATACCAGGCAAAGGGCAGAAATCAGTAAAGTTTGTTTCCTTTTCTTCCCCTGACATGCGTTCATATGTCTGGTCTAGTGGGTGAGGGAGCCTAGCCTCCTGCCCACCTTCCATATCCCCGTCTCCGCATGGTTTCATTGTTCCTTCCTTACCACATGTGCCATGACTCTTAGGAAACAATAAAAACTATTTGATTTATTTTTAGAAAACTGATACCGAAAAAAAGCCAATGTTAGTGCCAGTGAAGAAAAGGAAGAGAAAGTGAAAGGGGTATGAAAAAGTGTTCTTAGCCAGAGAAAACTAGTTTAGTACAGAATCACTAAAGATCTGAAATCATCTGAATGTCATGGAGGAAACTGTGCATTCACAAGTACAGATATTCCCATAGGATTTGGGATAATTTCTAGTAAAATCTAAGGGCTATCTATATTATGGAAATCTATGTTGGGCCCCTCACTCCCCACGGCCATATCAAGCTTACAACTAATTGCGCCTGCCAGCCACAATCACCCAATCTGTGTTACCACCAGACAGAAACTCACTTATTGCCTTCGTGAAGAAGTGGGTTATTCTGTGTCATCTGCCATCTGTGCGGTCTTTGCAGTCTCCCGTATGTTGAACACAAGAAAGAAAGCCTGGCTCACTGCCCTTTTTCAGCAGGGATAACACAACCATGTGCTTACTGAGTGTGTAATTGAACAATCGGCTCAGGCCCCCTTTTCTTTGGAACCTTAGGCAGAGATTAAATTTTCACTCTGCAATCAACCTCATGTCTCTTCCCTTGAGGACTGTGGTGGCAGATTTTCCTCCCCTGCTGTGAATTGTGCTGGGTCCATTATTAAATTTTTTGCTGGTGAATGAGGAAATCCAGGAGACATGAGGTGATTTCAAAAGCACATATTCCTTGCTTTTTTTTTTTTTTTGGTAAGCCCTATGGGGAAAGAACACAACTAGATTATTTTAGGACTTTATTTTATGAAAATAAAATTAGTGGTCTGTGGAAAATTATATATATTTGAAAAAAATTCAAGTTATAGTAATTCAAGTAATTAGGAAGTTAGTTTTGACAACACTGAAAATACCAGCTGAGCCCCTAACGACCCAGGGTTCATCACAGGGGGTGAGAGGAAGAGGAATAGCAATTTAGGCACAAGATACATGGAGCAACTTGTCCCTGTAAGATATGGCTGCTGTGTGTCCTATCTCGCAGGAGCAGAAGCAGATTTTCTGCAAGGTTGTTGTGATTCACTTGCAACTCCCCCTGCCCCTTACAACACAGCAGTACAAACCATGTTGCTTTGTTGAGGATTTTAAGATTGAGCTCAGGGTGGCAATTTCTTATGACTATGCTCAACGCACTGAGTGCATCACTTTACATCCAAAATTCACTTAAGCCTCCTAATATCTTCACAGGAGGTCATTATTGTTACCCAATTCTACAGCAAGAAAAATGGAACTTAGGAATGTGAAGAAACATGTTCTCTGTGGATAGCTTGGGAGCAGTGGAGCTGGAATTCAAATCAGGTCTGATAGATGTTAGAGTCTGTGCTCTTTAGCATTACCCTGTGAGGCCTCGGCTAAGGACCATCCTCCTTCTGCTTACCAGGAAGCTTCAGCCTGAGCACTCCCTCCCACTGGAAGTAAATATCTGTTAAAATTTCAGATAACTCTCCTTCTTCTCTTCTGTACCACCCTACAATTGTCTTTATTTCCACAAGATCCATGTTTATTTAGATCTCTAATATTCTTTTTAGGGCTTTACCTTACCTAGTTTAACACTTTTATACTCATCCATCTGTCTGTCCATCCATCTGTCCATCCATCTACCCATCCATCCACCCACCCACCAATCTATCCATTCATCTGTCCATCCATCTACTTTTTTATTCCTTCGACATCCCTTGATGAATATATATTGACTAGCCAGGCATGGTGGCTCACACCTGTAATCCGAGTGACTTGGGAGGCTAAAGCAGGAAGTTTGCTTGAGGCCAGGAGTTTGAGACCAGTCTGGGCAACACAGTGAGACCTCAACTCTAAATATATATATATACCTACCACCCAGTAGACTATAGGCACTGAGTTAAGTGCTCAGAATATGATAAATGGTGAACAAAATAGTCATGATTCGTGATCTCGCTGAGTTTATAGCCTAGCAGGGGAGACAGAAATCAACCAAACACTCACCCATAACTACAAATTGTGACAAGTACCTTAAAGAAGTGGAAGAAGTTGCGAGTGCACCTAATAGGTTGTCCAGGCTTGGCCTGGGGGAGTTGGAGAGGCCTCCCAGGGAAAGTGCTATTTAATCCGAAAGCTGAAAGTTGAGTAAGCTCCTGAAACAGCTATCACTTACTGAGTGTAGACTAGGTATCAGGGTTTACTCCAAGCACTTTTCATGTAGTAACTCTTTGAGTCCTCAATACAGCCCTGCCTGTTATTTTCCAGAACCATTCTCTTAACCACACTCCACTGCTTCCCATATAGGTGGAGAGGAGGGGAGAAAGACTCCATACCAGATGCACAGGAGTTTGGGGCTGGAGCACAGAAAACAGAGGGGAGCAGTGTGTGATGAAGCCAGCCAGGTCAGAGGGGATGATTCTGGGGCTTTACCTTATTTTGAAGAGTTTTGAGAAATCACTGTCTTTTCTTTCTTAAGCTAGGGAAGTGACAAGATTAGTTCTGTGTTTTCAAAGATTACTTTGGCTGCTGTGTGAACACTGGAGTATAGGAGGGTAGGGTTGGTGTCGGGAGAACAGCTAGGAGACTATTGCTATTCTCTAAGAAAGTATTTGAACAAGGGTGGTAGCTCTGGAGATAGGCAACAAATAGATGGATTCAGAGGTACAGGTGGGTAGTCATGTATTCAACTCCAGTTATGTGTGCAAAACCTCATGTTGATTTATACATTAAGATAGTCTTAAAATGTATCTCCACTCTTAGTTGCTTTGGTCCATTCTCCCCTAGTCCCTAAGAGATATACTTTTCACTCTTCAGTTAGAAGTCCTCCAGGTGGGAAAGTTTTTTTTGGGGGGTGGCTGTTTCTTACAATCACAGATTTCCCTGAGTCTTGAAGACTTTGGGACCCATACAGTTAACCTGCAGGCAACAGAACTAAGCATCTTGGCACACTTGTAGAGGTTACTTGACATTGACAATAGGAGTTGAGAAAAATCTAAACTCAACAAGCCCATGAATGTTGTCAGTTCAGTGCTTCAGTTTGAAGATAAAACAAAACAAAAACCTGTCATAAACTCCATAAGCCGAGTGGCAGTTCAAAGGGCAATTTAAAAATATTTTATAATGAGGAAATAAAGGACTTATTGTGATAACCTGGCCATAAATGTATGAGAACTGCTTCGGCCCTATATTTATTAAGATACTTACGACATTTTTTAAGCTAATTGGAAAAGTGAGGGGCCAAATGTTCTTGTTTGCAAGTAGGACAGAATTTCAGCAGGTACTGACTTTTAAAAATTCAGACATAGGAGAAACATCTTTATAGTTTGTAAATATAACTATATTGTGGATGCTCACACATATAAGCAAAATGAAGTAGGTGGCTGAAACACTTATTCACCTAATTATTACCCCCAGAATTGTCAAACCACAAATTTGAGGCAAAACATGTTTTTGTTTTTGGCAAATATGTCTTGTTTTGTTTTGTTCATGGAGGTGATGTTTGAATTTGAATAATGGAGCAAGGATATGTTAAATTCATTCAGAGCAACTGAATTGTTTTGGAGCTGAAAGAATATTATTAATAGAGCATGGAACTGGGAATGGTGTTTCTGGCTTTTCACATTTGCACATACAAGGCATGGAGAATTTAGATGGGATCTAGAATTTCTTTAGTTTTATCCCTAAAGTGATGGCTTGCTGTGACTACAGTTCTGGAGAGTTTTGCAAAGCTGCAGCTCCCTAGGAGGGCAGAGCACTCAGTTAAATCACCAGGAAGAACCCCATCTGAAACAACGTGTTTATGGGTATAATACTCCTGTGAACATATGCTCATTAGATTGTCACAGCCATGTGAGGAGGTTAGGGCCAATTCTGTGAGCTCCATTTCGGGGCTGAGGGTAACAGAAATGCAGTGAACCATTGATAGTAGGGGAAGTGACCAAAAGTGATGAGGCTTATTAGCAATCATTTGGTGCAGACCTTCATTCTCAGGCATACACGTCCAGTGGGTTTGCTAATAAAGAGGCATCCTCCTCCCTCCCTCCTGCCCTCCTTCTCTCCCCTTCTCTCTGTCTTTCTCCCTTACTTCCTCTCTCCATGTATATTTATGAAATCGCTCTGAGAACAATACTGTGGTAGTCACTGATGAGAGAACTGAGGCAATAAGCCAGATTACCCAAGCCAAAAACAAAACAAAACTGTTCCTAGAAAAAAGAAGAGTATAATTTCTGAGCCAAACTTTAAGAATAGTGAGCCAAAATTCAGATAATTGAGGCAAATGGTTTGTTTTGTCTATTTGACTTAATTAGCTAAATAACATCCTTATCTCTAATTATATCTTGGTGGTGAAACCCCAAATCATAAGAGATCCCTGCCGTTGGGCAATTTGGGGCAAGTTGCTTCAGTTATAAATTAAGTTCCCTCAATTATAAAATGATTAAAGTGTGGTGAAGATTGAATGAAATGATACATGAAACTGCTTGGCACATAGGGAGCCCTCAGTAATAACTGGTTATTGTTTATATTAAGGTGGGATGTGAGGAAGAACTTACAAGGATGAGAGGGAAGGTGGGAGGGGCTTCCAGGGAACCAATATTTGTAAAATGTCTATGTAACAGGGTACTTACCAAAAACGTGTGTGTTCTCTCTCTCTGCATGTTGGCTGTGACCTGAATGTACCTGTCTTGGACCCCACTGAGTTTGCAGGTCCCTGTAACCAGAGAAATCGGGTTGCCCTTAGCACCCCCCTGTAACAGGCACTTCCTCATTACTGATAGTCCTCAGAGCATTACATCTCCTTGACCCACAGGATGAGGAAGTGATTCCCTTTTCAATTCCTTCTCAGTGCTGATTTCATCAAGCAGAAAGGCTAAGTTCGGAGCTACAAATCTTTAACGCATATCTTTTACACTTCATAAACTCCATCTTTAAAAAAAGCAGGTCAGAAGCTCAGAATCTTAGACAACCTAGTTAGAATTCATACTTTTAAAAATTTTCTTTTTATGGTGATTTTTTAACATTGAAAATAAGAATATAAACTTTCATTTTAAATAATTTTGGGTAAAAAGAGGAGGTGATTTAAAAGAATATTAAAGAAGTATTAAGCAACTATGATAAAAACATAAAGATGAGTTGGTGTGCCGATGTGACAAAACTCATGGCCATCATATTAAAATGACCAAAGTTTGGGAACTGCTGCTCTTGCCAAAAGAAAACCGTGGCTGTTCTTCATGGTCTTATGATTGATCTCTCAGCCTTATTTTAAAGCCATCCAAGACTGTCTGCTCCAAGAAAATGATGAGTTGATAGACATGGCTGTCTGAACCCACCTATCCTCATGGGAATTTCTGCATTCTGGAAATGAACAATAAAAGCATATGTATAGGGACTACACACAGTGAGCCTGAGATAAATTTCTAGAGGGGAAAGAAGTGACCTAACCAAAAAAGAGCAAATCTTTGTTGGGTCCCTTCATCCATCTATGTTCCAGAAGACTGTTCTATGTGGGCATGAAGTGGATTTGGAGATGAAATTTCCAAAAAAAACAAGAACAGTAACCAGATAAGAAGAAACCTGTTCTTGGCATCAGCGTACTTGTTATATTCTTACTGCATGCTTCTCTGATCAACTTAATAAATTCTCCTTTCTCTTGGAAAATGGCATGAGCACATTACTTTGTAGTCAGCAGCAAAGGGTATGTTAGTGAACATACTCCAAGAAGAAAGGGGAATCTAAATAGAAAATTCCTATCAAATGAAAAGAACCCACAAGGCCTTTACTTTCATGAGCTTACTTAGTATATGTACTAGGTTAATACACTTCCAAATAAGTATGAGTAGCACATTTCAAAGATAAGGAAAAAGGCTCGAGGGAGTTAAGTAACATTGCTGAAGCAAACAGAAAAGATGGAGCAAGAATCCAAACTTAGGCCTGACATCCTTTTGTTTTTCACTATATGTTCTAATTGGATGAAGTGATGTTTTTGTTTTGCTTTCTTGTCTTTTTTTAAAAAGTTAATAGAAATGGGGTTTCACTATGTTGCCCAGGTTGGTCTCAAACTCCTGGGCTCATATGATCCTCCCACTTTAGCCTCTCAAAGTGTTGGGATTACAGGCATAAGCTATTGTGCCCAGCCTGTTTTCTTATTTTTTAATCAGGACCTGCATATGTAAGACATAAAACTTCTGTCTCCTTTCTTTTTTTTTGAATTTGAGATACCTTTATTTGCCAGCAATGTTTTTAGATGTACTAAACAAGTTTGGATTCATTTTACTGTTTCATTTGTTGATGCAATAAATTGTTGGTGATGTGATAAATCTATGACCAAGCAGAGAGCTTAGATGACTCTTTCTATGGTGTTTTCTCTACATATGTATGGTTCAACTTGTTTTGTGTTCATTCATTGGTTTATTCATTTGGCTGTATTTATCAAATGTTTACTCTGCACTTTTGCATTGGACTTAGTATTCTGTGTCTATCCACAAAAAATTGGAACCAGCCTTCAATTTGCCAGTGTCACATATCCTCCTGGATAAATGCTCAAGTGTGTTGTGCACACCATTGTTATATTAAATGTGTTCCTAACATGTGTTATCATCATATCAACTTGGGCAGAAGTCCTCCCCAGAGAAGGCGAGTGAAGATGAGGTCAGAAACACGTGTTTTGTTGAGAGAAATGGTTTCTAGAAATCATTTCTGGTTTTTCTTCCTATTCTAAAAGAACCAAATGAGAGAAAACCTCCACAAGCAAAACAAATGGCGGCTTCAGCACGTGGATGGTCTCCAATAGATCTTCATAAATATCAAGATGCACAAACACTTTTTCTCTCTCTTAACTCACCCTCCCAGCACAGTGCTCAGAGTGCTGGTAATGTGCAGACTTCAGTGTAGGTGATGCCTTAGGGTCTGAAAGAGAAGTTAGTGAAATAAGCTTCCTTCTTCCTGTCTTGCTCCAGGGTTCCTCACTATCACCTTTCCTTGTAGTTTCTACCTAGAAAGTCAACACAGCATACTGTCTTCTTTAATCTAAGTGTACTTTTCGACACCTCTATATTCTTGCCTTTTCACACCTTTATCATTCTTTCTTTGAATGTAAACCTGTACCTGTTTTCTATGCTCTTTCAAGAATGGTTTGGGAAGCTCTCTCTTTTGATAAGACTTCTATCCTCACTCTTCTGTTCTTTCAGAAGCAAAGATAGATTTTTTAAACAAAGTTTTTCTTGCTTCTTTTGGCCTGAAGCACCAAACAGGTCTCTGAGTCTATAACATGGGCTTTTATTTTAGACGAGATTCAAGAGAAGAACATGGGAGATACTACAAATCATGTGTGTGCTTTTACTTACTCCCTTACTCCCTGAATGAATTTAATATATTTTTCATTGATTAATACATTAACATAGCTGCTGAATGCTAGTATGTGTAAGACAGTATGCTAAGGTTTGGTGAGAAATTGACAGACAAAGTATAGAGTACTTTCGATTCTCTGTTTTGGAATAAAAGGGTAGTTCTACAATCAAATATCAATTACCTTCAGGTATATGAAATCAAATATTGTCTTCCTCAGCTACAAAATTGAGATGTGGCTATGTACAGTATGTAAGTCTGGATATAATAAAACAATACTTAGTAAATCTTTGAATAAACACAGGAATACAGAGCTGGAGAAGAAAAGTCTCTGGGAAAGATCAGTTAAAATTAGAATTAGGGATTTTGGTAAATATACAAATGGGAAAATAAGCAATCAAGCGAGAAAATACGAAGGCTGAGAAGACATAGAATTGATGTTTTTAAAACAATTGAGGGGACCCAGAGGTGAAAAACAAATGTATTGACATACTTATGGACCTCATGGACCAGGTAAACAAAGTTTTTCAGTGGAAAGTTAGTTATTTGTAGAGCAAAAGGAACAGGAAATAATGCTTTACACACTGGTTTGTTTATTTATAGCACTTATTACTGAAGAAGTGATGTCAGTCAAAACGAAAGAAATTGGACTATGTTGAGAATGGATCTAAGCCAGTTTGGTCATTCCCAATTATTAGCTCCTTTTTTTAAGAACTAGTAACCTTCAAAAATTTAGAGGTAGTTTACAGTTTAGGATCTCCTCCTCTGCAACTTTCCTACCAGGTTATAATGAAAGTAACTCTTAGCTGGGCACAGTGACTGATGCTTGTAATCCTAGCACTTTGAGATGCTGAGGGGGGTGGATGACCTGAGTCAGGAGTTCAAGACTAGCCTGGCCAACATGGCAAAATCCCAACTCTACTAAAAATACAAAAAATTAGCCAGGCATGCAGCATGCACCTGTAATCCCAGCTACTCAGGAGGCTGAGACAGGAGAATTGCCTGAACCTGGGAGGCAGAGGTTGCAGTGAGCTGAGATTGTGCCACTGCACTCCAGCCTGGGCGACAGAGCAAAACTCTGTCTCAAAAAAATGAAAAGAAAAGAAAAGAAAATTCTCAAACCCAGATCTTTCACACTTTTTTTTTTTTTTTTTTTTTTGAGAAAGCAGACACCAAACAGTCTAGAACCTGTTTGGCAATCTTCTTGAGTCCCAATTCTATCCTTTTAGTTCCATACTTTGCATGAAAGTCTCATTGGACACAAACGGATACTATTCTGGGGGCAAGATGGATTCAACACTATGGCTGGCATCATGCAGACAGA
The DNA here is from genome assembly GCF_028885655.2 of Pongo abelii. Lineage (NCBI taxonomy): Eukaryota > Metazoa > Chordata > Mammalia > Primates > Hominidae > Pongo > Pongo abelii. The sequence continues at coordinate 152,184,216 of NC_071989.2, forward strand.
GTTCTTCCCACCAGCAACCTGGGTCCTGCATTGGCTGCCATTTCAAAAGTGCAGATGGGGCTTTCCACTTAGAATAGAGTGGTTTATGGCAGCTTAACACTCCCACGGGAACACAACTGAAAAAAACCTAGATCAAATTCAAAAAACACATCTGTTTCAAGGCATCAGAGAGCTGCAAAAGCAATGAGGACTAGATGGGCTAAAATTCCAGATGGGAAAATCCCAGAGGGGTGAGGTAGGGATCTTTTGCAGCTTTTTCCTAGGGGGTATTTGCCTAGTTCTAGGTGTGGCCATGAGGCTGAGAAGCCTCTTGTGGCTCCAGCAAAGGGCCGCTGTTGCCAGGGAAGGAGAAAACAGCAGAGACTGGGGCAGGTATGCAGTAAGGAGATGACCCAACTGGTGATTTCAATGGCCTTAACACACAGCTAGTTACTTCTTGAAGACATTTGCTCAATCCTGAAGCCGAGCCCAGTGGGAGACTTAGAAACTAAGTTTAAAAATCTTAGAAAAGCAGAGCAGAACTTTCCTCCAGTTCATGGTTCTGCGAAGACGCTGACTGCTGGGGAGGAACTCTGGTTCATGGGGCCTGGGGGCAGTGGTGAGGTGACTTGTTTGCAGCTGCCTGTTCCCTGGCAGCTTTGGCCAGTTCCGGGTATGGCCAGAGCTGAGCGTCTTGCTTGGCCCAACAGAGGGCCACTGTTGGGATAGGAAAGCAGAGGTTTTTGCATTTATGTGAGGCTGGAATTCACTGGAGACTTGAGGAGCCTCAAACACACAGCTGGTTTCCCTTTAAGAAATTTGCAGAATTCTGAAGCTGCATGGTATAGGAGATTAAAAATCAGAAAACTTCTGAAAAGCAAATGGGAGTTTTCTGTATTCCGTGTGCACTGAAGTCAAGGATCTCCCAGGCGCTGGGGTCCTGGTCGATACTTCATGTTCTCACTTAGAATAAGGGCCTCATTCTGGGAACAGGAACAAACCCAAGATACACGCAGCCCAGTCACAAGCTTGGGGAAGATGCTTCTCCCAGCCTCAGTCTATCCGCCCCACAGAGGAAAGGGTTGATCCTCTCCCGGTGGAAGATAACATCTACAGCCTTCATAAGTTTTTATACACAAAAATCTGGCATTCAACTGGATATAAATACCACTGAGGTCAGAAGATTCTCATACCCTGTCATGCAAGGATGGACTATGTCTCCACGCTATTTTTAGCCAATCTACCTCTTAAACACACTAATTGCACTATGGAAACACCTTTGGTTATTAGCATGATAGAAAATAATCTATTACGCCAATAAACAAAACATATTGTTGATTAGAGATGAAGAGCTGAAACTCTTGCAGCAGCACTTCTGGGGTATGACTCTAATAATTAAGGGCTGATTGATCACTCTGAAGTATGTATTTTTTATTAGAGTGTAGAATAAACACACATGTATTATAATACTTTATGATGAAATGTTTTAAAGTAAATAATAGCTCATATAAGAGACTAAAAGCTCTTTAATAATTTGTTGTATATTTTCAAAAAGTTAGAAGAGATGATTTTGAACGTTCACAACACAAAGAAATCATAAATGTTTGAAGTAACTGATATGTTAATTATCCTGATTTGATCTTCATATATTGTATACACATATACATTGTATACACATACTGTATCCTATAAATATGTACAATTATTACATGTCAACTGAAAATAAAATGGAAAAAAATCAGAAGCCTTGGTAGATTCAACTCTGTGTGCCTAGCTAATTCAGAGCTCAGCATGTAATAGGGAATCAGTCATACTTGTTGAGTGAATTAATAAATTAAATATTTAGGTAAAATAATCAATGATGGGCTGGGTGCAATTGTTCACACCTAAAATCCCAGCACTTTGGGAGGACAAGGAGGGTGGATCACGAGGTCAGGAGTTCAAGACCAGCCTGGCCAACATGGTGAAACCCGGTCTCTACTAAAAATACAAAAAACAATTAGCTGGGTGTGGTGGTACGCACCTGTAGTCCCAGCTACTCGGGAGGCTGAGACAGGAAAATTGCTTGAACCCGGGAGGAGGAGGTTGCAGTGAGCTGAGATTGCACCACTGCTCTCCAGCCTGGGTGACACAGCAAGACTGTGTCTCGAAAAATATAATAATAATAAATGACGGATTATTCTGGGCGTTATTGCAAATGGAGAAAACCAGAACAAGGGGCTGTTCGCCTCTTTGTACCTCTTCTCCCTAACTCATTTTGAATCCCCAGTCTTGTCCTATATCCTGATTGGTTCTCATATCCTGTCTTGGATTGCTTTGTTACCATCCTGATTATTTTCCATGCCTTTCCTGGAAGGCAATGTAGCAAGGAGACTGGGAAGCAGGCACTCAGGTGTCAGGCAGACCTTATCAAGGGGCCTTGACTCTGCAATTTACCTACCACCCATTTGGCCACTAGCAGGTTACTTAACCTCTCTGGGTCTCAGCCCTCTACTGTACAATGGGTACAGCATAGTAGCTTTTACAGAAAGTTGATGTGAGGATTAAATAAGATAATACTTGTCAAATGCTTAGGAGAGTTCCTTCAACATAGTTCAATGTAGTTGTACAATAAAATATTAGCAATTATTGTATTCTTTTGTAAACCTATGCATTGCTCAATTTGGATTTTTCAAACAAACAAAAATTAAGATTACATCAAGATTGTGCACCTTAACAAAACAAAGGCTCAGGAGAGATGAGACTCAAATAATAAATGCTAGAATACATACTTTTGTGTTAATATTCTACCTTCAAAGAAGTCAACTTGAAAGACTAACACTGAGCTGAAGACATTTAAAAAGCAATTTCCCAGCCTGTTAACATTTTCCCGTCTATACAGGTCTCAAACATTTTGGGAGACCCCTAAAACCAGCTTCCTCGCTTCCTAGGCATGTCTTAATATATATATGCGTGTGTATGTATATATATATAATATTATATATATATTATTATATATAAAAATATATATGATATCTTTTTACCAAAATTGGTATCTCTAACAGAATTAACTTACTTAAGATTTAACTGAAAATTACATTTACTTTTCCAGAAATTAAATCTGACTTTAAAAGATGAATAATCTACAGACTCTCAACAATGAAGAGTATGTCTCAGCTTTTAAATACCACTGCCAAAGAGTTCTTTTAGGTCAAGACTCATTCATTTGGGGGTAGGATAACAGACTAGACTATTTAATTTCATTAACCTGAAACTATGGGAGGTGTGGAAGTCAACTGCATTTGTCATTGGGTCCGAGTGTCTCTGCGGTCTACCTGTCCTTGAGCTGTCATAATGGCTGGTACATTTTCTAGCAGCATTGCATAAGGACTATTAGCAATTCCAAACAGCCAATCAAGCAGGTGTATATGACAACCTGCATTAAATATCAGTTAGTTTTCTCATCTCTGAGCAACAGAGCTGATTTTAAATCATATGAGTGTGTACGGCAAGAGTTGCATATAGCCAAAATTACCTTTTATAATCTTTTAGGAAGACATCAAATTGAATGCCAATAAACCCAACACAGCCAGTTTTTTCCCACTGTCTAGACATATTCCCGTTTCTTTGGATTACTACCAGAATTAGTAGTCAGCGTGCATTTGGAGGCCATATTTTAGGAAATGTTCTTATCTTGAAACACTAGTAGCACATTCAGTGCAGAGAGATGTCCATACCATGAGAGGAGTGTGTGGGAACTGGCACCAAATGTGGAAGATCAGATTCACTTTTCCCATCCCTCCTGCACTCCAAGCACATATGTATTGAGGAGGTGGTCAGGTAGAACCACTGCACTATTTACATGGTTTATAGTATTTTCTTTTATCTTATGTTTCACCTGGGCACACTGTATTGAACTCTACCAGTTGGCTCTATTAAATTAGATGCATGGAGATATACTCTATACCACAGTCTTGGAAAGAACTCAAAGATAAAATTTACTGTCTGCCAGGGACTATATTAAACATGCATTATTTTATGTAATCTTGTTTAAAGTTTTATATTTTAAAGTCATACAGTAAAATTGACCTTTTTGGTACACAGTTCCATGACATTTAACACAGGCATAGATTCTTAAAATACCATCACAATCAGGACACAGAACAGTTCCATTACCCCATGAAACTCCCTACTGTTCTCTTGCAGTCAACTCTTTCTCCACCCTTAACCCTGAGCATATCCATGGCAGCCAAGCTCCTGTTTTCTGTCAATATACCTGTGTCTTTTCAAGAATGTTACATAAATGGAATTATACAATATATAACCTTTGAGACTGGTTTCGTTCACTTAGCCTAATGCCTCTGAGATTCATCCAAGCTGTGTGTATCAATAGTTCATTCCTTTCTGTTGCTGAGTAGTATTCCATTGTATGGCTATATCATAGCTTATTAATTCATTCTCCCAGTCTTTTGGGTTGCTTCCAGTTTTGGTGATTATAAATAAAACTGCTGTAAGTATTTACATATAGTTTTGTGTGAATATAAGTATTCATTTCACTTGGGAAAATATCCAAGAGTGGGATTGTTAGGTCATATGGTAAGATTACATATAAAAATCTACGAAATGGCTGTACATACAAAAAATGGCTGTACATACAAAAAAACTACATGCAGAATGGCTGCATGTAGTTGCAGAATGGCTGTACCATTTTTCATTCCCATTAGCAATGTATGGGAGTTTCAACTGCCACACATCTTCATTAGAAGTTGGTATTGCCAGTAGTATTTTTAGTCATTTAATAGGTATGTGGCATATAATACTCTAATATCACTCTAAAGTAGGTAGTATTATTATCTCAGTTTTATGAGTGAAGAAACGAAGGCTCAGAGAGTATAAATACATCACCATAGACCTCACATTATGTAAGGGTCAGAAGAATCCCAGGATTTAACTCCAGAGTCCTAAAGACATTCCACATTATGGTATAAGAGCAATCTACTTGACAAGACATGTATCTTCACATGTGACTTCTATTTGCAAGTCATAAGCTTTAATACACCTTGTTGATTTCTTTTAAAAGTTGGGGATACTTTGCATAACTGTCAGTTTGTGAATAAGCTGGAAGATGCCTTCAATCAGAAATGTACTTTCTTTTGAACAAAAAAAAGAGAGGGCTTAGCAGAGACACTGAAGACATCAATTTAAATTTTCTCTTGCATTAAAAAAATTATTCAGGACAAGAAACCATGAAAAATTTTAAAAAACACATACACACATAATGCTCCCTGTGACCTTTCATTTCCCTTCTGCTTTTTCCTCCCACTGGGTAACCATTGCTTTTGGCTGGTTAAGAAAAATTCCAGCTCTTAAGAACCATTTTTATAGATTTGAAAAGAGAACATTTTTTGCTTTTTTTTCTTTCCCCCGAGATTTTCTTTTTTCTTGTCTTTCTTGAGCTATGGTCTTAGGACAATTTCACAGCCTCCCTGCAGCTATGATCGGGTTCCTTAGTAGAGGTAAAGTCACTGAAGAATGAAAGGCTGACTGCTGGGTCCATTTACAAAGAAGAAAATTTTAAAACAATCTGGCATCTTTGCATTTGTTATAATATATGCATATCATAAGCCTAGAAATATCAAACATTTGCCGATAATTTGGTTAGGTCATTTTCCATGGGCTTTTCTTTGACTTTTTTAATTGGTTGATAAGTACTTGGTCTAACCACAGGCAGTTGATAATAAACTAGAAATAGAAGAATGTTCAAGATTCAGACACTGGAAAGGAACCAATTACCTTTCCTAAAAGGGTAGATTTTCAACTTTGAGGACCAGAAATAATTCTTTGATTTTTCTGTCATCTGGCTCATCTTTAGTGCAATCAATTCTCAGCTACCTGTTGTGTGTGCTCTGGCCTGCCTCCCTTGGGTGCTTCCTTTCTTCCTACTCACCCAACTCTCCCTCCCACTTGGGAAAGTCCTTCTGTTGTGTACAGGGGATATTTTTAAAGCCATGTACCAGAACTTCAATGCTGCTGGGAAATTCCTCCAAACGGCTTTATTTGTAAGAGAAGTATGCTGCATGCTGGTTTTTTCAGTATTTCATTACGGACCGCAGATGGAAGAGTGCCTCCTAGGGTAGGTCACATGGAGCCTCTGGATTCTGCATCTATGACCTTTCTCTGTGGGTCCCAGATATCTTATTTCCCTCCTCTCTTCCATCTTTTCCAGCCTGCAGCTTCTGCTTCTTTCAAGCACATTGGCTCAAAGGTCCCACTATCTTTGGAGAAAAATGAAACTGAATCCCTTCCTAATACCATACATAGAGGTGAAGTCAGATGTGTTGAAATGTAAAATATAAATTGAGAAATATAATAGGAGAAAATGTAGGAGAGTATCTTTGTTAACTAGGGTGGAAAAAATTTATTAAACAGAACATCAAAAGCACAACCATACATTTTAAAAAAGATTAATATGATTACTTTAAAAGTAGGAATTTTGGTTCAATGAAAGGCAAAGATAGGCAGATGAGAAAATTGAAAAAGAATTAATCATATCTAAAATTGACAAGAAACTCTTATACATTATTGAGGAAAATACATAATATCAAAAATTCTTAAGCATCAACAAGGAAAAGACAGAAACCCTAGAAGTACAGACAATGGGTAAGAACAGGCAATCTATAGAGGAGTGCATTGAAAAGACCCAGAAGCATTGAAGAGATGCTCAAAATCATCTGCTAATAGACAAATGCAAATGCAAATAATTATGATATATCACTTGACTGGAAAAAAAATTGAAAGCAAGATCATTTCAAGAGCTGGCAAACATACGGGGATGGAAAACTCTCAGGTGTTCTGCTGTTGCTGACTGAGGAGCCATCTGGGGGAGTAATCTGGCAGTAATTAGTCAAACTAAGTATATATGATTGTATAACCCAGCAATTCTACCCCAGGTGTGTACACCAGATAAATTCTTACACAGATCCAGAGGGGGGCACATGCAAGGTTGTGAACTGCAATTTAATTACTGGTGGCAAGGAGCAGGAGGCACCCTGGCTGTCCCTCACTGAGAAAGCAGGTGGATACAAAGTGATGGATGTGACCACCCTGCAGTTAGAGACCATGAATTAGATGTTTGCGTAGCAACATGGAGGGACCATACAACATAGTGGAGGTGGAAGAAGAAATAGAATTAGTTATAATCCAGTATCATTGCTGTAAATCTGAAATACACACACATGCACAAAATATCATCATATCCGTTTTGCACATAAAAATATACACATTAAACACATTTGTTTAGAATGATGCGGGAGGGGGGCAATGAAAGACAGAAATGGGGGTTAACAGGAATAAATAAGCACAACAGAGGAACCTCCATGGACCACTGATGAGATTGTGCCGTGAACCAAAGAGTGTTATTAACTCAAGTCTCTGTTCCTGAGAGCCAGAGTAAACAAAACAAAACAAATGTGCTCCGTTGAAACTTTCAAGCTTCCTCCAAAAGGGCCTGTCAAACTGGGGATATCCTACCTGCCCTCAGTTATCCCCTCTTAGGTCCTGAAAAATGCTAAATCTGGCCTAGACCGCTGAAAGAGTTGATGACATTTCTGTGTTTCCTCTCTATCCTGTTGGGGTATTATCCATGATATTGTGATTTTCAATATGTTATATTAACCTCTATATGGTATACATCTCTTGCCGCCTACTTATATTTAGGGTTCATGATTCTAAGTCCCACATATGTGGGTGTCCATGACAAAATTCTGATCTTAGATGATACTTTTTGCTGTTCTCTCTTTTTCTAATAGCAAATAATTTTCATGATAGTAAACAGCAAATCAAATAGCAAAACTTAAATGCCCATCACTAAGAGACTGTTTAAATAATTATGATACATCCTTATAATAGACTATGCAGCCAAAAAAGAAATGAAGAAGGTTTTAAGGCACCAATATAGAATTAACTTCTAGACATAGAAGTAAGTGAAAAAAACAGCGTGGAAAATCATGTGGATAATATGCTACAATTTACAAGCTTGTATATCTCAAACAACTCTGAAAGAATATATAAGAAATGAATATTGGTTGCCTTAAAGGAAGAGACCCAAGTGACTCTGGACAGAGATAGAAGGAGATTTTCTGCATGTTTATACCTTTTGAACTTTTGGATTATGTGACTGCATGAACTGTTTTAAATTAATATGTAAAAATCAATAAATTTGGGAAAGGGATTAGGGAGATGTTGGTCAAAAAAAACAAGAAAAGATAAAAGAGGAGGACCAAATTAAAAATATAAAATAAAATCTACCAATAAAATTTATAAATTTGTAATAGTCAAGGATTAAAAGTTTTCAGAATATTATATCATATATATGTAGATAGAGAATAAGCAAACAGATTAAAATGATAATAACTATGACCGCTATTGGTAGGTATAAAGTGATGCTGAATTTTAACAACTTAATTTAAAATCTTTAATTTTAAAAATTAATTTAAAATTAAATAATTTAAAATTTTAAAATGTTTAGAGTAGGTTTAAAAGTGGTGCTGAATTTAAAAATAACCATGTATGTCAGAACTTATACACCATGTAAAGAATAACCTGTTTAGGGTCACCTTAAGAGGTAATACACTTACTTAAATGTAGCTGCTATTGCTGAACCTATTCTGGATTTCTCTAATATAGGGTTTTAAAATTTGGGGTCCATGGAGTCTGTGGATAAGATTCAGGAGCCTGTAAATCTGGGCAGGAAAAATTATATCTTTCTTTGTACTAACCTCTTTATTAAAGTTAAAGTTTCCTGGCCGGGCAGGGTGGCTCAAGCATGTAATCCCAGCACTTTGGGAGGCCGAGGTGGGCAGATCACAACGTCAGGAGATTGAGACCATCCTGGCTAACATGGTGAAACCCCATCTCTACTAAAAATACAAAAAATTAGCCGGGCATGGTGGCGGGTGCCTGTAGTTTCCAGCTACTCAAGAGGCTAAGACAGGAGAATGGCATGAACCCGGGAGGCAGAGCCTGCAGTGAGCCGAGATTGCGCCACTGCACTCCAGCCTGGGTGACACGGCAAGACTCTGTCTCAAAAAAAAAAAAAAAAAAAAAAAAAAGAAAGTTAAAGTTTCCTTTAATTATGAAAGCAATAGTAATACCTAAATTTTTGTTACCAGTGAAAATTCTGAGTCTAATTTAATTCTGTTATTTTCATAACACATTTTAGTTTTTGCAGATATCTGTAAATATCATTCCCAGGTTGATATTAGACATTTTTAGATCTTCTTATTTAATACGTTATTAAAGAAGCAAATATGTTACTATGTCACAATTTTTAACATTTTGATAACTGTATTCAATATAATTGGCTCTTTATAATTCTATATATTTTCTTTTATACTTATAAAAACAATGATTCTGAGACAGAGTCCAGGGGCCTTACCAGAGTGCATAAGTTTCCCAAAGCACAGAAATTTAGACCTCCACACCTCCACAAATAGATCTAATTTCAGGGCAAGAAAAGCAGTGATGATGCTTTATGACCATATGTTCTTTTTGACAAAAAAGCAGTCTTTAACAGTTTTGGCTAATTGCAAAAAGCCAACGCATTCTCAAAGGAAAAAGATATGCCAATACTGAAGATACTTTTGAGAAAATTCCATCGACGAAGAAGATGGTTTTGTTTTCTACAGACCCAGACTTTCTCTGTCATCCAGGCTGGGGTGCATTGGAGTGATCACGGTTTACTGCAGCCTCAAACTCCTGGGCTCAAGTGATCCTCTGGCCTCAGCCTCCTGAGTAACTGAGGCTACATGTATGCACCACCGTGCCTGGCTACTTTTTAATTTTTTTTTTTTTTTTTGGTAGGGATGAGATCTATGTTGACCAGGCTGGTTACAAACTCCTACGCTCAAGCGAACCTCCTGCCTTGGCCTCCCAAAGTGCTGGGAATTACAGGTGTGAGTCACAGTGCCTGGCTAAGATGGAGTTTTATATACAGAATTATCAGGCCTTCTTTTATATCTCATCCTCAATATGCAAATAACTAATTCATTTAGGAAATATTTATTGAACGTCCATTATGTATGAAGCACTATTGTAAGCATTGGAATAAGTGCAGTGAACAGGTCAGATATGGTAACCGCCTGGGTGGAGTTTATGTTATAATGGAAGCAAATAGACACAAGAAATCTGACTGCATCAGGTACTTATAAGTGTTATGCTGAAAATAATGCAGAGTAATCTAATCTAGGGAGTGAGAGGGTGACTAGGGTCACCCATGTGGTGGCTAGGTGCCTGGGTCTGGCATTGCACTTCTTCCATTCAAATCCTGGCTCCATGCACCTCTGGCTCTATGGCCTTGTCCAGTTGTGCACTCTCTAAATCCCAGTTTTGTTACCTGTTAAATGCACATATTAACATTACCTACTTTAAAGAGGTGTTTTAAAGAAAATGGCTACTCCTAACATCTTCCCAAGAACCAAGCACAGAATTTTGGAAGTTTTAATACATTTTCTTAAAGAAATCTTAAAGAAGTCTCTTTAATTGCAAGACAATTATCTAGATTCAAGTCTCAGAGTCATTAAGTTATTTTATCCTAAGACATCCAACGGCACAGATTGACATTAAAGTGAGAGAAGAACTAGCTTCATCATTGCTATTGTTCTTTACAATAGCCCATGAGAACACAGGACCCGGCTGACTGAGAAAAGTGAATGAGGGGAATTATATTAGAAATGACAGAGAAGGATGGGCAAGATTTCTGGCAGGCACAGGTATTTCTAAGTAAGAAATGGTGTGGTTAGGAGAGAATACTCTCAAGAAGGGGAGAGATGGATTCTGTGGCAAAAGGAGTTTCCCTCATTCAGTGTTTATGGAAAGAATAAAGGCCCTGGCCCCTCCAGTGAGGATATGGAGTAAACAAGACAATCAAGTCCATCACTCCTGGAGCCTGCATTCTAGTGTGGAAGACAGACAGCAAATGATACATCAACATTAAGAAATTCATGAGTAAATAAAGATAATTTCAGGCAATAATAATTACTCTGAAGAACATAAACAGGGACCTATGATAGAAAAGGGGTGTAAAGGAGTTTGGAGGATTTAAGCTGAGTGAGCAATCTCATCTTTATTTTGATAAGGTCACTTTGGCTTCTGTGTGGATAACACATTGGATGCGGATAAGAACAGGAGCAGGGAGACCTCCAGTAGCAGGAGGCTGCTCTAGGGGTCCTTGCAAGGGATGCAGGCGGCTTGGGCCGGAGGGGTGGGATGCAGATGGGAGAAGCAGGTGGACAGATGAGACAGCTGAAACAGGAAAAGCAGGCACAAAGGCAAACACAACATAATATAACAGAACGGGAGTTTAGAGCGGAAGGAACACTCCAGAGTCATTCTGGTCCAATTCTGCAGATGAGGAAACCACATCCCAGGAGGCCGAGGCGGCTTGCCCTGCATCTAAGAAGCCGGGCAGGCCCTGAGCCTTCTGACCTCACATCCTCTGCCACACCACAGCGGAGAAACCAGAACTGGAGGAGCAGCCAGAATGCAGAGAAGAAAAAAGAGGTGAGGGAGCGAGGAGGAGGGAGAAAAGAGAGAGAGGGAAAGAGGCAGAGAAGGGGCAAAGAAAATGAAAGAAAATGCAGGTGGAATGAGAGGGAAACCACAACAGGTGAAAACACGGATGGGGGCAGGCAGGGGAGAGGAGTGAGACGGACCTTGTTGCTGGGATTATTTAGGGCAGATAGTTTCCAGTTGAGGTTCGGTTTCATAGCCCATTGCCTGGCTCCCTGCAGCTGTCAGGGCACCAGAGGCAGCAGTTGGAGCAGCTGCCTGCACCACCTGAGCCACAAGGACAACGGCAAGGGAAGTGCAGATGGGCAGGAAGTCCCTCTGGGTCGGAGCCAGGGTAGCCAAGATCACATTGTTCTTGCCCACCACATGGGATGCTCAGGCTTCCCAAGGCAGCCCAGAGACCAGACCCGTCCTTTATCATTAGCATCGCCACCATCATCACCATCATCGCCATGCTCCCATTTCTCAGGATCATGTGCCAGGGGTTTGCATGCATTTCTCTCTTTCATCCTCACAGAAGCACTTGAGAGGGGTATAGCTTTCTCCAGTTTACAGATAAAGACACGATGGCTTCATTCATTAACTCACTGACCTCATTTCAGAGTCAGGAAATGGCAGGAAGGCCCTGCTGTCGTTTTGTTGTTTTTGTTTTGTCTTGTTTTCTCCATTGAAGAGGACACACGGAGCCCTGGGTTGACGTTATAGGAGGTGTTGGGCCGTGCACTGAAGGGATCTGGTGTTTTCTCCTTCCTGTAGCTGGAGGTCACTCAGCCTGGACTGAAGAGGCCGGGGAAGCCTGTGCTCTGTCTTGTCCACACAGCCCCCTCAGCCACCCCAGGGAATGCTCGGATCCAGTTGCACAGGTAGCCCACAGAATACAAACAGGACTTTCTTTTAGAATTTTTATGCTGTTTTATTGTTTCATACGGACAACTACTGACCTCTTTTTTCCTTCAAGTCCCCTTTCAAATGTCACCTCTTCTATGAAGGTTTTCTTTCCAGGCAAAATAAACCACTCCCTTTTTGGTGCCCTCATAGTTTTACATTTTGGCCTAAAGCACTTGTTTGCCTCCTCCGTCAGAGCCTGGGCTTCTTGAGGAAAGGAACTGTGTTTTAATCATTTCTGTATCCTTGGCATCTAGCACAGTGCTTGGCACAGTAAAAGCTGTCAATAAATGTTAGCTGAACTGAAAAGTAAAAAATGGAAAGGGCATTTGTTGGGGCCAGCATAAGTCAACTGTTTCCATCCTTGTTTCCTTAACTCAGAAACTCAAATGAAGAAAGACATTGTCAGTCTCATGAGCAGTCCATATTTTTTTCTATTGGTGAGAGATAAAGTAAATAGCATGTGGATTTCCTTTGGAAGAATAACAAATAAAATTCTTTTGTAAGGATGTGAGTTATAAAATTAATTTTTTTATCTCCAAATTGTCATTTTGCAAGGAAAAAATATAAGTAATAAATATGAATATTCCTTTTTTATTTCAGACTTTTGCTCCATAGGCAATAGAAATGAGATGGCCAATTACAGTATTGAAGCATAAGCACAGATATAACTCAGTGCAGAGGCAAATATGGCACATGATATTTTCATATTTTTATGTGTTACTATGAGTAACACTATTGCAAATTCATTTTATTTATGATTTGGTCTTTGTAGCTCCAATTTCATTATTAACTGAAATTTCATAGCATCATTCTTACTGACATGCATTGAAGATAAAAATGTTTTATATTTTCCTCATCTATCCTTGTCTTTTTCTTTATTAAAAATATAGCCATTGGCAAAATAAAAGAACTAGCAATAAGCATACTGAAATCACAACTCAGACACATGACAATAATCTATAACCATGACACCTGTCCAGGCTTCATCCAGCCAAATATGGATCCAAAAAAAAGGAATACTCATATTTGTTACTTATATTTTTTCCTTGCAAAATAGCAATTTGGAGATAACAAAAAGTTAATTTTATAACTCATATCCTTATAAAATACTTTTATTTGTTATTCTTTATCTCTCGTCAATAGAAAAAAATATGGACTGCTCATGAAATTGACAATGTCTTTCTTCATTTGAGTTTCTGAGTTAAGGAATAAGGATGGAAACAGTTGACTTACACTGGCCCCAACAAATGCCCTTTCTATTTTTTGCATTTCACTTCATAGTAGGAGGTCACTCAGGACTTAGCTGGCAGAGAGAGGACAGTCAGAGGCCTGTGTGCACTTCCCAGCACAACATCTCACATCCTCCTCATTTTTTATCACTCAAGATATTGAAAAACTAATATGCAAGGATGCTCTCATTATAGAGGTAATCTTCAATCTTCTCTAATTATATTTAAAATTATGTCATAAACTTCAGAAATTAACCAGTATTAGTGTATACCTTATTATTAGCATAATCCAAGTTGGCCTCACCTACAAATAGTCATAATTATAAAAATTATATCTTTTAGTCTCCTACTTTCTCAAAATGGAATTTGTCCCCACTAAAAGTTATCCTTCAAAGTAGTGCTTCACCTGTGCCCACAAATACCTGTGGCTACTGCACAAATATTGTGTGGCTTCTACCAGGTTTTCTTCCTGACCTAGCTCTCATTTGTTGATATTTGATATCCTGTCAAACCTTTCTGTTGCTCAGCTTTTCGGCATGGATGGTGCAAAAATGCAAATGTTGCTCTGTCTGATACTGTTCCCAAAGCTGGCAAATTTCAGGATGTCACCGTGGGGCAAGCTCCATGAATGAAGGGATTAGGGGTGAAGAGAAGAGAGAACTGACCTTTCTAACAAAGTTCAGAGTCCTATGTTACTGAACTTTTCCCTAATTCTGTATTAGTTTCCTATTGTTGCTATACTGAATTACCACAAACTTAGTAGTTTAAATCTGCACAATTCATTATTACAGTTAAGAGGACAGAAATCCAATCAGGGCCTTATTTGGCTATAGTCAAGGTGTAAGCTGGGCTGTGATTTTAACTGAAGGCTCTTAGGGAGAATCCTTTTCCTTTCCTTTTCCAACTTACAGATTTACCTGCATTCCATTGCTCATTGTCCCATCTTCCGTCTTTAAAGCCAACAGTGTTGCAGCTCTCTAACCTTTTCTCAAAGTAATGTATCCCTTTAACTTTCCTGTTTTGCTTTCCTCTTCTACTTTTTTCTTTTTCTTTTTTCCTTTTATTTTTTTCTTTTTTTTTTTTTTTGAGATGCAGTCTTGCTCTGTCGCCCAGGCTGGAGTGCAGTGGCACGATCTTGGCTCACTGCAACCTCCACCTCTTGGGTTCAAGTGATTCTCCTGCTTCAGCCTCCTAAGTAGCTGGGATTACAGGTGAGTGCCACCATGCCTGGCTAATTTTTGTATTTTTAGTAGAGACGGGGTTTTGCCATGTTGGCCAGGCTGGTCTTGAACTCCTGATCTCAGGTGATTCGCCCACCTCGGCCTCCCAAAGTGCTGGAATTACAGGCATGAGCTGCTGTGCCCAGCCCTCTTTTCCACTTTTAAGGGCCCTTTTATTACATTAAGCTTTCTCAGATAACCCAAAACAATCACCCTATTTTAAGGTCACCTGATTAGCAATCTAAATTCCATCTGCAAACTTAATTATCATTTGTCATAGTTCTGAGGATTAGGACATGAGCATCTTGGGGGAGAATATTATTCTGCTACCAAGAATATATTTTTTAAATATTTTTCTTTCCATAGGTTATTGTGGAGCAGGTGGTGTTTGGTTACATGAGTCAATTCTTTAGTGGTGATTTCTGAGATTTTGGTGCACTCATCACATGAGCTGTATACATTGCATCCTATTTGTAGTCTTTTATCCCTCACTCCCTTCCCACCCTTTCCCCCTGAGTCCCCAAAGTCCACTGTGTCATTATTATGCCTTTGCGTCCTCACAGCTTAGCTCTCACTTATGAGTGAGAATATATGATATTTGGTTTTCCATTCCTGAGTTATTTCACTTAGAGTAATACTCTCCATTCTCATCCAGGTCACTGTGGATGCCATTAATTAATTCATTTTTATGGCTGAGTAGTATTCCATTGTATATATATACCACAGTTTCTTTATCCACTCATTGTTTAATGGGCATTTGGGTTGGTTCCATGATTTTGCAGTTGCAAATTATGCTGCTATAAACATGTGTGTGCAAGTATCTTTTTCGCATAATGACTTCTTTTCCTCTGGGTTGATACCCAGCAGTGGGATTGCTGGATCAAATGGTAGCTCTACTTTTAGTTCTTTAAAGAATCTCCACACTGTTTTCCATAATGGTTGTACTCGTTTACATTTCCACCAGCAGTGTAAAAGTGTTCCCTGTTCACTGCATCCATGCCAGCATCTACTGTGTTTTGATTTTTTGATTATAGCCATTCTTGCAGAGTAAGGTGGTATTGCACTGCGGTATTGATTTGCATTTCCTTGATCGTTAGTGATGCTCACTGTTTTTTCATATGTTTGTTGGCCATTTGTACATCTTCTGAGAATTGTATATTCATGTCCTTAGCCCACTTTTTGATGGGATTTTTTTCTTCCTTACTGATTTGTTTGAGTTTGTTGTAGATTCTGGATATTAGTCCTTAGTCCTTTGTCACATGTATAGATTGTGAAGATTTTTTCCCACTCTGTCAGTCATCTGTTTACTCTGCTGTTTCTTTTGCTGTGTAAATGCTCTTTAGTTTAATTAAGTCGCAGCTATTTATCTTTGTTTTTATTGCATTTGGTTTTGGGTTCTTGGCCATGAAATCCTTGCCTAAGCCAATGTCTAGAAGGGTTTTTCCAATGTTATCTTCTAGAATTTTTATAGTTTCAGGTCTTAGATTTGAGTCCTTAATCCATTTCGAGTTGATTTTTGTATGTGGTGAGAGACGAGGATCCAGTTTCATTCTCCTACATGTGGCTTGCCAATTATCTCACCACCATTTGTTGACAAGGGTGTCCTTTCCCCACTTTATGTTTTTGTTTGCTCTGTCAAATATCAGTTGGCTGTAAGTATTTGCGTTTATTTCTGGTTTCTCTATTCTGTTCCATTGGTCTATGTGCCTATTTTTATACCAGTACCATGCTGTTTTGGTGACTATGTCTTATAGTATAGTTTGAAATCAGGTAATGTGATGCCTCCAGATTTGGTCTTTTTGCTTATCTTGCTTTGGCTATGCGGGCTCTTTTTTGGTTCCATATGAATTTTAGAATTGTTTTTTCCTAATTGTGTGAAGAATGATGATGGTATTTTGATGGGTGGGGATGGTGTTGAATTTGTAGATTGCTTTTGGCAGTATGGTCATTTTCACAATATTGATTTGCAGTAGCATCCAAAGATATCAAATACCTAGAAATAAATTAATAAATCCAATGCAAAAATTCTAGGCTGAAAACTACAAAACTGCTGAGGAAATTGAAGAAGACCTTTGAAAATGTGGGAAAGTATATTATATTCATGGATTAGAAGGCTCAATATTGTTAAGACAGCAATATTCCAAAACTGATCAATAGATTCAATGCAATTCCAATACAAATACCAGCTGGATTTTTATTAGAAATTGACAAGTTAATTCTATAATGTGCAAAGAAGCATTCAAAATAGGACACATTAGTCATTTGTGGCAAATATTCACGCAATTCAGTTGAAAAAATTATTGAACTTCTATATTATTCCAATAGGCATAGTAAAAGAGGAAACAGCAGCATAACAAAGTGGTAAGACAGCCCTGGGTTTAAATCTTAACTCTGTTGCCCATGACATTTATGCATCCACCAGAGCTTATGGAATTCTTTAGGGGAAGGGTAGGGTAGGGATGAAGGATGGGTAAAATTTGAAAGGACATCAAAGCTTAGATCTAACTCACCCACCTCCACTCCTACTCAAAGTATTGGATAAAGAAACACTGTTCTAAATAATTTTTTAAAGTGATACTATACTATTAAGTTGGAAGGGACCTTAAAATTTACCCAAGGCCTAAATAGAGTGAAGTGCTTTGCTCAAGGTTACACAAGTATCAAAGTGACTATTATTTATCACAGTCAGACCAGAGCCCAAGCCCAATAGCCCAAACGTGAATACAAATTCTGGATCTTCCACCAGCCAGCTGTGCAGCCTATAGTTAAACCTCTGAAATTTGGAACTCTTCCTTGAAAACATGGGGAGAAATAACATCTTTTTAAAGGATACTTTATGGAGCAATAAGATAATTTTTAAAGTGTTTAGCCAGTTGCTTGACACATAGTGAGTACTTGCTATTTTTTTTTTTCTCTTCCCTTTTTTCTTCCCTGGCTTCTACCCCTGGCTGGTCTCTCCTTAAATATGTACTCCACCATGTGCAATGGTTAGACCTTCTGTTGCAAGTACAGAATTCTATTCAGGTTAACATCAGCAAAAGAGGGGAGGTCTGTTACAAGGATAGAGGAGTATCATGAGGACCTCAAAGTCAACAACTCAGCCAGGCTTTAGGAAATCACCTGAACTAGAAAACATAAAAACAAAAGACCTTTCTTTTCTATTTCTTTTCTCTGATTGTCTCTCTATATCCATCCTCCAACTCTTAGCTCTCTGTCTCTCTATATCTCTCTCAATCTCTCTTTTCTCTGCTTCTCCATGAATGTGGTAATAGAAGATAGGAATTACACAATTCTTGACAGATTTCTTCCACTTACCAGCCAAGACTCAATCACAATACTTTAGTCCCAATACCAAATTCCTGGGAAAGAGAATTTGGTTTGCCAGTGGTAGGGAGGATCATGGAGTCACATAATGTACATTAGTTGCCAACACTTAAGCTGAAAAGAGCAGTTATGGGGTTATTGTAAGATGGGCAGAGAACCCTAAAAGTCTACTACAATATCCTGGCAACTTCTTTGTAGATATCTAAGAGGAATCCTTATCCATATGTGAAAGGCTTTCAGCCTAATACAGTTTCAAAAGGGCCACACCAAGATGGTGAAACCCTGTCTCTTCTAAAAATACAAAAATTAGCCAGGCACGGTGGCAGGCGCCTGTAATCCCAGCTATTCGGGAGGCTGAGACAGGAGAATCGCTTCAGCCCGGGGGGGCAGAGGTTGCAATGAGCCAAGATTGCGCCACTGCACTCCAGCCTGGGTGACAGAGTGAGACTCTGTCTCAAAAAAAAAAAAAAAAAAAAAAAAAAGGGTGGGTGGGGAGCACAATGGCAATACCCCATGTCTCAGTGTATACATTGAACATTTAGATTTTATCCAGTTCCAAAGCTCCCTGTTGATTTTTTAAATGCCCAGAGTCATGGCAATAGAATAAATTTTCTCTAGTCTCCTTTCTTGGCTTAGTCATGACAA
The DNA here is from genome assembly GCF_028885655.2 of Pongo abelii. NCBI lineage: Eukaryota > Metazoa > Chordata > Mammalia > Primates > Hominidae > Pongo > Pongo abelii. The sequence continues at coordinate 152,203,048 of NC_071989.2, forward strand.
GGGTGACATCAGATATTCTTGCCCTGACAACTTGGGTTTATGGAAAAACTGTTCTTAAGAGAATAATCTCATTTCACATACGCTTGGCTCTAAAATAAGGGGCCCCTTTCATGGTTGCTCTGGAAATCTGCCATGAGATATACTATATCAGGAAATATTGGCTTAATGTTTTTCTGCTATTCAACAGTTACTCTCAGAGTTCAGTTATTAGAAACTCTCCCACTCAGCAGTTTGGTTTTCTGCATGTATACATGATTTTCTTTCTAATGAATGAATTCCATATGAGCTAATTATAGAAAATAAGATTTTTTGCAGGAATTAGCATGGTTCTTTATTAGCAAAACTAATTGCATTTCATTAATTTTCTTCTTAATTAAAACCAGTGATTTTCATGAGAAATTCAATGAATAACATGCTTTTCTAATAAATGTAAGCTTATGCTATGCAAATACCAAAGCCATGCATTACTACAAGTGCTGCCCCAGCTCCTCATCAGTAAAAAAAAAACCAGAACAAATCAAAACTAAAAAGCTAACACAAGTCCTCTTTACTCTGCTTTGGAGTTTTATTAATCTAAATAGAAAATACTGCTGAGAAATGGTAAGCTCAAGTCTCAGCTAAGCCATTCTTTTCTGTAGGCTCTCTGCATGTTTGGAAGTCTGAATTGGTTGAAGTTGAAGATGATGTGTCTCTGAGGCACAGCTCTTCCCTGACTTATAGGCCTTGCCACTGCTGTTGAGGTTTGACTCGAAGCCCAGAGTTTTGGTGTGGATGAGCAGGGACAAATTGCTGAGCGTGAAGAAGAGTAAAATTAAGCAAGTGGAACATATGGCCTTTGCCTCTGCTCTGCGCAGTGAAATGAAAAGTCAACCTTTGAACATGTGTGTGTGTGTCTCTCATTTTCCCAAACAGGATCAACCCACCATAATTTATGAATTCACCACTTTCTTAGAGGCTTCCTTTCTTTTTTATTAGATCCTCCTTTGAGAACATCTAGGGTCCTATCAAAGAGGGAAGTGACTTCAAGCAAATCCACACTAAGATGTGAATTAACAATGGCTACTAAGCACAGAGCCCTTTTCCCTGGTACACTCCTGGGAAACAAGCAGTTACAACACTTGTGAAGAGTAATGTGATAGTATACATTCATTTTTTTTTAAGTAGAAACATTTATATTTAGAAATTTAACCTTTAGTAATGTGTCCCACAGGAATGCTTGCCTGAGTGTACCAGGATTTTTATTGTAGCAGTGTTTCTCAAAGGAAAAACAACAACAACAACAACCTTAAAAACAAACCTAAGTGTCTATCGCTAGGGAAATAGTTAAATAAATTATAGTACATTCACTCACACTATGGGACACTCTGTGGACAATAAAAGGAACAGAGTATACCTATATGTTAGAACATGGGGAAAATGTACATACTACCCAGTTAAATGGAAACAGCATTTTTCATTTATGATTCAATTTTCATAAAATAACATAATACATTTTTATGGACTTATATATGTGTTTTATGCACACAATAAAAGATGCAGTTGGGAGTCCGAGGCGGGTGGATCATGAGGTCAGGAGATCGAGACCATCCTGGGTAACATGGTGAAACCCCGTCTCCACTAAAAATACAAAAAATTAGCCGGGCGTGGTGGTGGGCGCCTGTAGTCCCAGCTACTCAGGAGACCGAGGCAGGAGAATGGCCAGAACTGGGGAGGCGGAGCTTGCAGCAGTGAGCGGAGATCGCGCCACTGCACTCCAGCCTGGGCGACAGAGCGAGACTCCATCCCAAAAATAAGAGATGCAGATGAATACACAACAAACTGTTAACAGCAGAAAGTGGGTATGGAATGGTGAGTAGGAATTACACATTGATACTGTTTGAACTTCCTATCATTAGAAGACATCATTTTAAATTAAAAAATTAAAAATAGGTATGGTTGGGTACAGAATTTCAGTTTGCAGTGATGAAAAACTTCTGGAGATGGATGAAGGTGATGGTTGCATAAGAATGTCCCTGAACAGTATACTGAAACATAACTAAAAAGGGAAATTTTATGTTATGCATAGTTTACCACAATAAAAAAAAAATGGTGACCTTCACAAGGGCATTTCCATTACATAAGAAGTGAGCAGTGTGTAGCTTAAAGATGAGTTTGGTAAGGGGGCCTGGGCCAGATTGGAAGTCCTTTAAATGCAATATCAATGAATTTGATGTAATAGACCTTCTAGAGTTACAGATGATGTCTTAACAGCATTTAGGATAAAACAAAGGACACCTTCGGCTGTGAGCAGCAGGGGAGGCCTCCATTTGGTGAAATAGATATTGAAGGGAGGTTATTTGTGGTCTCTAATGTCATGCCACCATTGTCCCAGTCCCCATCAGTCATAACTTTTTCTTTTGCCCTCATGAAGCTGAGCCTGCCAAGAATAATATGTTTATGTCTTTATATACAGCTGCCTAAACCCATTTATCAACTATTTAAGAGTCTGTATTACATTTCATTTTTTGGCCATTTAATTGTATGGAATTACAACTTTCAAGCTTACACATACCCTATTTGACATAAGAAGTAGTTACTGGTATCTATGAAATAAAAAGAAATAAGAGTCCAAGGCCAACTTAACACTTCCACTACCAAGGAGTATCTTTAAGTAAGGCAATCAATAAGCATTTATCAAGCTCCTACCATATAAGCCAGGTAGGACACAAAGAAACATAGTAAAGTGCCTAACCTTAAAGGGCTTACCACCTATAAAAGAAATAACCAGTATACAAGGCATTGAATTGAATTGAATTGAATTGAACTGGATTGGATTGGATTGGGTTGGATTCTTTGCGATTTCATACAGGGAGCATTTAACACCCACTAAGATATCCCACTGTGCAAGGTAGTATGGGTTTGAAGGAGATAATAAAAATACTAATAAAATATGTTCCCTCTCCCACAAGACTCCCAATTTAGGGGACAGCAGGAAGGAACTAATTAAAATGCAAGTCAAAATGTAATCATGATATAATAAATTATAAACACAAATTTGCCAGGAGGACTAGCTTCATTCTCTTCATGTAATGACTGAGCATTTGTAAAGGGGTTGAACATAGGAGCAGACTGAGAGAAGGGAGGGCCATTCAGGTTGGGAGAACAGCATGAGCAAAGGCCTGGAGGAGGGAATGTGCCCGACTGTTCAGAGAACAGAGAGAGGTTCTTGTCATTTAGAGCGTAGCGTACAGGATGGGGCACAAGACTCTGCATGAGATAAATTAGGGGAGGGAGAGCAGGGCCAGAGCCTTGGGGCACTTGCGAGGAATCACAGATGCATGGAGTCCAAGGGCTGCCGGAATGTTCAAGAGTGGAGATTTTGTGCACAGGAAGCCATCCCCTCTCACCCAGGTTACTGTACCAGCTTTCCATCGTTCCTTCCATTCCGTTTCCACTCAGGCCCTCTCTAATCTATTCCCCACACTGCAACCACAGTGATCCTTTGGAAACTGCAAATCAGATCAGGTCAGTCTTCTGGTTTCCTTTTCTTTTAGAATAAGTCCAGAATGTTAATATGACCTCTGGTGTTGTGCAGAGCATGTTCTCCACACACAGCCCCCAACACCTGCCTGACCTTGTACCAGGACACCCCATTTCTCCCATAATGTTCCACTCTACCTGACCTGCTCCTCCCTGATCCTTGGCTGCTATGGGGTATCTCTTGTGCTAACTGTAATGCTGGAAAATAGTAGGTGGTCAATACCCAGCTGTGGAATGCAGTAGGAAAGGTAGGCGTGCATGAAGGAATGAATGGAGTGCCTCTATAAGATTCTTCTCAAGTACCGTTGGGCCTTATCATGAAGTGCCTGCAAGAGCAAGAAACTCCCTATTCTGCTTGGAGAGCCAAAGACAAATGGGCACAGGTGGAGGAAGATTCTGAGGTAAAGACAAAGGAAGCTGAGGATGTTCACATGTTTTCTTACATTTACTACAATGTGCATTTAGTATATTTGGGATTGAGGGGAGTAGAAAAGGCCTGACATGGGGACCATGGAGAATAAAACAGGAAGCGAAGGAAGTTCTCCTGAAAGGTCTGCAGACGAGCTTTGAGGTTTGGTCAGAGAGGATGAGTGGGAAGAAGGTCAGGGCGGTGCTGGGGAAGAGAGGTCAGAGTGCTAGGTAGAGTCAGGATTGGTCAGGATGGGCATCATGGAAGGTGAGGGGATTTTAGAGCAGGAACAAGGGTATGGCTGAATTGACCTGCCATGGAGTCCCGAGCAGACAAGAGAATACAGAAAGAGGGATTATACACTGAGGGCGGAGGAAAGGCTGGCTGGAATCCAAAGGCGTGTGAGAGACATGTGTCCATGAGATTGCAATCACAGAGGCGATTCAGAAAGGCCATCACAGAAGAGAAGACCTGCTCGAGGCAGGGTTGCCTGGTGGCTGGAATAGAGAAGGAGATCACGGGAATCAAGAGCAGGAAATTTTTGGTCCAAGAGCTGAGGTCACTAGGGATAATAGCTAACCACTGGACCCTTTTAATGGCATGTATAATTATAATCCCACATGTATTTGTTGGTTTACTTGCTATTGTCTATTTTTCACCATCCCAAACTAAATTATAATCCCCTCAAGGGCAAGGATGAAGTATGTTTCTGTGTGATATCCAGTGTCTGTCATAGTAAGAGATATTCATTAAATATTTGGAGAGCAAATGAATGAATGATTGAATGTGTGACTACAGCACACCACATCTCATGAAAATGACTTTGTTTATAGCAATTGTGTAGTACTAGTGGAAAAACACTTGAGACTGGAGAGTAGTGAAAACATAGTTTTACCAAGCCATCAAGCTCTGGATTATATACAATTGTTTGTATGATATTTAAGTTGTTCTCTCCGTTCTGAAAGTGTACGTACTTCAAGGGCAAGAGCCAAATCCTATATAATCCTTATGTAATACTTCCTTTCTATCCACAGAGCAGCCAGCAGAACTCTAGAAAAATAACAAGCAGATGTATACAGCCTGGAGGAGGAGGTTTTATAGTGAAACAGACTTTTAGAGTTACAGAAAACTGCCCCATCACTGATCTTCAGTAACTTGTTTCCTCATCTGTAAACTAGGAATAAAAAACAGGATGCAGCACATAGGGTTGATGTAAAACTTAAATGAGATAATGCGTCTACCCATCTGTCAGTGCCAGGTACATAGCACTCCATGTAAGATAGTTAAAGATAAAAATACTATTTTATGTGTTTTTTGGACTGTGCAAGCTGCAGTTGGATTTAGGGTTTGTCACTGTTTGTAGCAATGACATTCTCATGCTCTTCTCAGTACACTGGCCAAAAGCTTTGCTTCAGCAGCAGTGATTCCAGACCCCAACTCTGCTCTTCTCCGGAAGCAGGTATCTGCATGCTCCACAGCAGGGACTGATGACCTCAGGGGCTGATCTGGGCAAGCACAGCTCTATGCTGCCCTCTGGTGGATGTATTTTGGGCTGCCCCTTCCCTGCCATGGACTTGCTGCTGTGCTGACATTAAGGTGCAAAGATAAACTATGTGAAGAGCACCTATGAGGAGGTTCTTTGGAGATTACAGGGTAATGAGGGAGGAACGCACTCCACTAATTGTTGTGTTTGGTTCAGTTTCTCAGTTCTACAATCCTACTTCTACCAAGGGAATGGCTATTTCTGCACCAATGAAAAACTCATTACCTCCAAAGTATTTCGGAGGTTAATCAAGGTGGTTCTGAGGCTCTGAGAGGGGCAGCGTCGAGCCTAAGATCACACAGTTAAACGATGACTTTGGCCTCTTAAGCTCTGTATTATAACCATTTGCAGACTACTTTCTTTCTGTAAGGAAAAAGTCACAGGGCTCACCGTAAAATGCAAATTATTCTGGAAGGGCATCTGCTTTGCCTCAGCTGAAAGTAATCTAAAAGGCCATAATAGACCCAGGAGCCATTTTTATGTCTTCTCTTTTCCTCATCTATTACAGTCAATAAATAAGCAGGCTCTTTAGTTTTCCATATCATGTATCTTATTCACTGTGTTCCATCTCATCTGCTACTAACTAGCTCCATTCCCTATCTCTTTGTTTGGTTGACTACAGTTGTCTCCTAAGGGCTCTCTCTGCTTTTCTCCTCCCAGCTCCTTCACGATCCTCTCTCCTCCCAGCAGCCAAGATGAGCTGATACAAGTCCTGTTTAAAACTCAACACTTCACCCTGGTCTAGACATCCATATGTGATTTCAATCTCGTATACCCATGCCCCCGTGGCTCTCCATATTCCAGCCAACCTGAGCCCTCTTCTATCACTCCAACATGGCCAGTCTTTGCCTTTGCACTTGCTGTTCTCTCTGCATGGAATAGTCTTCTCTGCGCACTTCTCATGGCTGGCTCTTCCTCTTCTTTCATCTCAGTATAGATGTCTCCTCTTAGAGAGGCCGGCAATAACCACCCTATCTAAAAGAACCCCTTCCCCCAACATTTTCCTTCCCCAATACGGCAGCTCTTGTTATGCGTTTCTATGAATTTCCTTCATAACAGTAATCACTACCCATCATTATCTTGTTTATTTGCTTAATGCATGTTCTCCATTAGAATATAACTTCCAGGAGGGCAGACTCTTTGCCTTCCCATTGCTGGAGTCTTCTCAGTGTCTGGTACATAATAGATACTCAAAAAAGTGCTTAGTGGAGTGGAAGAGGAGTACTTTATAGCTTGTGGCATTGGCTAACTTTTCATAACCTGGCCCCATCTGCAGCTGCTCCCCTGCCATACCCAGCCACGTAGAACAATCTTGATCAGATCGTTCCCTTATGTTGGTTGACTGAGTGAATGAGCATGTTTAAGGGATCTCATTTTCTCTATAGCATGCCCTGTGTGAATGTGGATATATGCATAGACAAAGCTTTATATATTTACACAAAATCACATTCCTTCCTCCATGAAACTTATAATTGTGAATTTGAATTCCTTTCTTTATTCATTGCCGTAAGTCATAGTAACAAGATTTGATTGTACTAAATGCCATCCCATCACATTAATACAAACTTGATATTATGTTTATTTGATGAAGGTTTCCCCTGAAACTAGGAACTCAGGAATTGTTTCCAAGAAAAATAATTGAATAGGGAAAGAGACTGCAGTTGCCATTAAAATTAAAACCAGAAATCATTTCGTGTGTGTTATTCTTCCCTGGTTCCACCTCCAGCAATGACTGGAAACAGGTCCTTAAGGGCAAGTAATAAGAATGAATGTCACAAGAGTCAGAAATAATGAACCAATATCTTGCAGAAACACTACAGCATATGCCAACACAGAAAGAGGGTTGGGTAGGAAAGTGTGTGCATGTGAAAAAATAAACATCCCAGTAAAGAAATATGCAGAACCGCATTGATATGTATACACAATGTCAGGTTCCTTTTGACTCAACAACAATAATCTGGTCACACAAAGTGAAACTGCAACCCTATCTGGCCCTTGATGTGGAAGGTGCTGAATCACCTGCCCAGAGGAAACTGCAGACATTTAGCACTTTCAAAGATGAGAATGAGCTAATAAAATTAGAGTCTGGCTCACTAAGCAAACATCACTGTGTGCCAGCCTCTCTTTGGAGCAAACCTGCTTTCTCAAATGCACACCACAATTTGCTCTCCATGTACCATTTCCCTTATGTCAGTGAATGCCTTTCTCATGTCTATGAATGTCTTTCTTGATAGCATATGAAAAATGAAGAGAAGCTGAGTTGAGAGGGGAAGGAGTGGGGAATAATAACATTTAAATAGATTTGTCATCTACTATTTCTATTAATTACACTGGGGTTTCATCTCCTGGATCTTGTTATCTCTTTAGAGTAAAAAGCATTTAGTTTACTTAGATGATGGCCAAATACTCCTTAAAAAAAATACAGTTAGATAGAAAGAATAAGTATTAGTGTTCAAGGGTGACTATAGCTAACAATAATTTACTGTATATTTCAAAATAGCTAGAAAAGATTTGGAATGTTCCCAACACAAAGAAATGATACATGTTTGAGGTGATGGATATCCCAGTTGCCCTTATTATTACACATTACATGGATGTATCAAAATACCACGTGTACTCAATATACATATACAATTATTGCACATAAATAACAAATATTAGAAAAATACTTTTTTTGTCCTCAAATACTTTGACTTTTTTTCATTTACATAGCTGCTACTCAATATGTGAGAAATTTATGCTTTCTAATTTAAGATTTGAATGCTCTAGGAAAACCAGTGTCAAAGATAATTTTGCAGCAGGGAGCGGGGACTAACAATGAAATCAAGATTAGTAATCCCAAGACCTAACATGCTGAATAAATTTAATGAAGAATTTGAAAGAAGGATTTTTATCAAAATACACATCAGGCAAGCCAGGGACAGTTAACCAGATGACCTGACTTTCCTCTTCAAGAATGCTGGGTCACAGAAACTTTATTTGCTGTGGTCTGTGTTTGTTGCAGAAAGAATCTAAGAAGTAAAGATGGGGCTCCGTTTCAGATGATGAAGCTCTAAAATGACTTCAGTTGACGGGTAAAGCCCATGACCTCTGGCCTCAGCAGGTTTCAGAGAACAGGCAGATGGGTGATAATACTCAGAAAAGCATCCATTTATCAGTGAGGTTTCCTTCTAAGCTACATCCCACACAGCAGCTTTGTGAATGCCTTCATCCCACACCTCAGCAATTTTGAACCAGAACAAGTTTCCATAAAGGGTAAGGATGATCTGTATAAAATGGTCTGTGTAAGAATGATCTGTATAAGAAATGAAAAGAGCAGGTGTGTTCAAGGAGTCAGACCTCTTAGACTCTAAGCACCCCCCTCTCTCATAACACCTTGTAACTTTGGAGACATTCTTTAATCTGGTTAAACCTCCATTTTCTTGGTTATAATGTGCAAATAACTAATTCCTGCTGGATCTCTATCTCGGTGGTTGTGAAGTTCGAGTGAAACTGAAAGCTGTGTGAAAACTATAAAGGCCTACAATAGATAAGACAGCATGAGACAAGGGTGGTGCTGATAATTTTGATGGGTCACAGGCATGGGTACTCAAGTTCCTGCCCAAAACCACATGAAGGAGTGGGTTAGAGGAGCCAGTCACCTCACGTCACTGGAGAACAGGCAAGGGTCTTTGGCCTCAGTTATAATGCTTAGTAGGTACCCAAGCCCAAGGGAACAAGTTTTCATGCAAGTGTCAACACAGCCACCATGAATTGCTCAGAGCAGGACATAAATCAGGTGATTTAGCCCTTCCAAGCCTTGTTTACTCTTAGAGAAAATGAGGAAATCAGGTTAAATGGCAGTGGAGTGACAGTCCTGGATTCGAATCTCATTTATACTCCTGGCTAGTTGTTTGGCCTTGGACAGATAGCTTCACTTTAAGTTATTTTTTATTTCTAAAATTAACATACAAGGAAACTGATTTTTTTGGTGTGCAGTTCTATACATTTTAGCACATGTATAGATTCATGAAGGTAACACTACAATTAGGATATAGAATGATTCTATCACCTCATAAAACCCTCACATGTTTTTCTTTTGTAATCACACCCTATCACCACCCATAACCCACGGTGACCATTGAGTTCTTCTCTATTACTAGAATTTTGTCTTTTCAAAAATGTCATTTAAATAGAATTATAGAAATGTAACCTCTTGAAATTAGCTTTCATTCGGCATAATGCTTTTGAGATTCTCCAAGTTTTTGCCAGTGTTAATAGTTTGCTCTTTTTAAATAGTATTCCTTTTAAATATTTCCATTGTATAGATATACCACAATTTGTTTAGCCATTTATCTGTTGAAATGCATTTGGGTTGTTTCAAGTTTTGGGCAATTATGAATAAAGCTACTATTAAAATATTTGTGTGCAGGCTTTTGTTTTCATATACTTGTATATGTCCACCCAAACATGGGACAGTCCATTGTTTCTGTATAGGGCTAGAGAGTAAATATTTTAGCTTTTTGGGCCTTATAGTTTCTGTTGCAACTGGTGTGAAAGCAGCCATAGATAATACGTATAGAAATAAGTGTGGCAAGTAGTATGGCTGTGTTCCAATAAAACTTCATTTACAAAAACAGGCAGTGGGCTGGATTCAGCTTGTTGGCCATAGTTTACCAATCCTTGCTGTTATAAATACTTAAGAGCAGGATTGCTAGATTATATTAGATTTTTTGCTTTGTAATAAAATGCTAAAACATTTTTCAGAGTGGATGTACTATTCTGTGTTACCACCCAACAATGTTTATGAGTTTATGTTGACATTTTCACCAGCACTAGGTATTGTCAGTGTCTTTAATTGTAGCCATTCTGATAGGTGCAGTGGCAGGAGTTTGCATTTCTCTAATGGCTAATGATGTGGAACATCTTTTCATGTGTTTATTTGCTATCCCTATATTCTCTTTGCTGATGTGTCTGACCAAATGCTTTGTCTACTTTTCAACTGGGTAGTTGATTTTCTTACTTTTGAATTTTGAGATTTCTTTACATATTTTAGATATAAGTCCTTTTCTGATTATTTCATTTGCAAATACTTTCTCCCAGTCTGTGTCTTTTTTTTTAGTTTCTTAACAGTGTATTTTGCAAATAAACATTTCTATTTTTTTCATTTCTAATTTTGATGAAGTCCAATTTGTCAATGCTTTCTTTTATGGATCATGCTTTTGATGTTATTTCTAAGATCTTTTTAGCCACAATCATGAAGATTTTCTTCCATTTTTTTTCTAAAACTTTTGTAGCTTTACATTTTACATTTAGATCTATGCTGCATATTAAGTTGTTATTGCATAAAGTTGTGAGGTTTCAGTCAAGGTTTATTCTTTTATATGGGTATGTCTAATTGTTCTAGCACCATTTATTGAGAAGACTATTCTTTTTGCACTTATTTGCATTTGTATCTTTGTCAAAAATTAACTGACCATTTGCAGTGTGGTATTCTGGATTAGATCTTGGAACAGAAAAAAAAAGGACATTAATCAAACAACCAGTAAAATCTAAATGAAGATACGAGTTTAGCTAATACCATTGTACCAATGTTAATTCCTTAGTCTTGGCAAATGTACCATAGCAATGTAGGATGTTAATGTTAGAGGAAACTGGATGAGGGGTATATGGAAACTATTATCTTTTCAACTTTTCTATAAATCTAAAATCATTCCAAAATGTAAAACAATGTTTTAAAATCAGTTGATTTGTGTGGGCCTATTTCTGTACTCTCTGTTCTGTTCCATTGATCTCTGTGCCTACCCCATTCACCAATAATATATTATCTTGATGACTATGGTAGCATCACTGTTTACAAAAAATGCACAGACTTCATTTAGTTTGTAAATCTCTCCCACAGACTAAAGCTCTGCGAGGACAGGCACAGGGATGGACAGAAGTTTTCTGGTTTACTCTTGAATCCCTAGCATCATGTCTGGCATATGGCAAACACTGAATGAATTTTTTTGTTAAATGAATTAGAAAATGAATCTTAGTGACTGACTGAATGAATGAATAAAGTACATGTGAAGTGGCGATTCTGCTTCCCTGGTTCTGTCAAACCACTGGGGAGTGCAGAGCAATGTAGATGGTTGGGTGCAGCCTTAGGAGGGGTGAGAGACTGATACCTGGGAGTTCTGTTGGGTTTCAGCTGCAACTCCTTACCCACCCTCTAAGTCTCTTACTTAGGTGCCTTTTCTTCCTACTAACGATTCTTTCTGTCCTATGGGATGTGTAGTCTCGCTGCCAAGGAGTTCCAGGTCAAATTATGCCAAGCATTTAACATGGCCACCCAGGAGATGATATAGGTAAAACTCTTAGCATATTCCAGAGCCTGGAGCATGGTGCATGTTCAGCAAAGTTTAGCCTTAACTACTATTTTTAATCATTAAAAAAATAAGAGATTTGTATTTTTTACTTGAAACCCCAAATTACTTCATTCATTCTTTCATTTATTCATAAAATATGAATCCATTTGGTAGGATTTATAGACTGTTACATGCCACACATTTTGCTAGGAGCTGGAGACATGTCTGAGAATAGGGCAGATACAATCCTGCCCTCAGGAGTAAATCTTTTGAATGAGCACTGTAACCAATTTACTCCATGTGTCCAAATGTAATGCACTGTGAAGACCTTAGTCCATACAGCTATGCATTTGATGTAGAAGCAAAACTCTTTTTCTCCTTTAAAATGAAAAAACCAACCAACCAACCAACCTGTCTAGATTCTGACGAAGCAGATCTGTGCTAATTTTCTTAGCTTAAATAATTGCTTGTGACATCCAAGTGTACGAGAATACAAAAGAGGAAAGGCTAATTCTGGAAACCTGTTGGGGGGTTCAAGGAGAAATGGGTGTAGATAGCCTTCAGAGCTCTTGAAACTCTGGGACGTGGTTGCTGAGTTTTTTCCCCCCTCCAATATAAAATACAGAGTGATTAACTAATACAAACACACATACACACATCTACCAATCATATTCCTTAATGTAATTAATGACTGACTTTTATCATTGTTCTCAACTCTTTACTGAAAAGAGGGAAAAAATATGCAGTGAAACCTTTACCATTTAGAGAGAATTATTTTGAAGTCATACTTCAGGTAGCTCAAGGAGTTTCCCTTGTTGAAAAATCTTTTCTTATTTTATGTCGAAGAAACTTTCCCATATCTGTGTCATTGCTTGCGTGTATACATTCCCAGCCTCTGTAATTGTCATTGAGTAACCCAAAGAGGGTTTTTATTCCCCTCCTTCTGATTGAATTAGGCACAAATGAGCACATCTGATTTCTGCGTTATGTTATCCTCATTGGCTAGGAAGAAATGGAGTTATGTACTAGAGGAAGCTAATTAGGCATTTTCCTCTTTAAAATCTGCCTTCATTTTGAATACTTTGATCTCAGTTAAACTGCATCCTTAGCTAATTAACAGTAAAACAATTAAGAAGCTGTGTTGGCTGTTGAAAATAAAAACAGTTTTCCAGCAAAGCCAATTCATTACATGTGGGCAACCATGGTCTTTGAAATCAATTTCCTGTAAAAACTAATAAGACAAACTGCTTCTTCTGAATATCCACTTCTAAGATGTATCTAATTCTGTTTACAGTGATAAAATCTTCCCAGCGGAATATGCCTCTGATCCTTGTAACCTCACAGTAAACATGGCAAGCTGGTGGATCTACATTGTTCCCATGAGCCAAATCAAAACATTAGGCCTGTCTCTTCTGCTCCAGGATCAACATATTCAGAAGGGTTCATCATTATCATGAATTTTATACTTCACAGAATTTGAGAAGAAATAGGAGGGTATTTTTTAAAAAGTTTTTTCAGACAAGCACAGCAATCTTGTTTGCACTATGTTAATATTTACCACAAGTCTACAGAGTCATTCCACCAGTTTTGTAGACATTTATCTTCTTCAAATCATCCCAGAGAAAAGCCCAACTTCAAATACTAGCTAGTACTGTCCTGGAAATGATAAATTGAAACTCCCTCCAACTCTGTCATACTTTCAGCTGGATAATGTTTAGTTTGCAAAATGCATTGGTCGTGGCTCTTTTTTCCCCCTTCATTTGTAGATATGGTAAGGGCAATTGGTCACAGTTGACACGTAATACTGTTTTGGTGTCAGGAAATTTACATTAGTCAGGACACAGTCACGATGCTGAAAAATAAGTTGACTTCTGTAGTAGCCAATGAAGAGCTACCACATATGGGATGAAGATTCTGTTATAAATAAGAAACAATGCAGAACACAATGATTGGTTGGTAAGTAAAAAAACTGGCTGATTGGTTGGTTGGTTCATTCATGAAGTATTTCATTCAGCAATTACTTATTGAGCACAATATGCCAGCACTGAAGCAGGTGCTGATTTGTGATGGGAGACCTTTGAAGCCTGGCCCAAATAAAAAAATAACTCTACATCTTGTGATAAAATTCCTCAATTATTCTATGGTCACTCAATTATTCAGCAGCCCACAAAGCAACACCTACTGTGTGCCTAGCATTACTTGTGGAGTTACAATTTAATTGATTAAGCCAGATGGTGTTTTTCCTAAGCACATCTGTAGCAGATAGCTAAGCCCTCATGAAAGTCTGTAGAAAGGGAATTTCAACCGTTCATAAGGTTTAGTTATTCTCTGGCCCATTGTGTTAATGGGCACCCTCACTGCCAGAAAGACAGAAGGCAGTTTCCAGTCAATTAAGCAAGCAATTGACAGTATTTGTTGAATGTTTACTCTGTGCCTAGTGTTGTGCTTGATGCTTTCTTTCTTTCTAGAGAATAGGCGGAGATTGTAAGAATCTGGTTAATTGCCCATGAACGTACAATGTAGAATTGTTAATTTAGGAAATACTGGCTAAATACAGAATGCCTGCTCTCTAGGCACTAGTTACAAAATAGTACAATAGGTAGAGTAGGTACACATAGTATAGCTGTGCCTTATAAGCAAATGCTTCATCCATGAGCCCTAATTATCTTAATTGGTAGTATTTCCTTTTACTTTGCTTTTAAATATTTTTCTCTAGTCTCCAATACTCAACTTACAATACAAATGGAAACTTACAATTGCTAGACAAAAAAGATAAATATTTCACTTAAGAGAGGATACTTAGGTAATATTAATGAGAAAATATTTGATATCTACTTAGGGCAATGTACAAGCTTTTACTGGACTCAGGGGAATTAAGTTTTTGAATAATGTATTTTTTAGGAACTGAATGTACTGATGGGCTGATATTATGATAGACAAACTTGTTATGCCCTATTAATTCCAACTGTATAATAGTGTAGTATTTGCTAGAAACAACTGGCATTTTAAAATACAGTTTCTAAAGTAGAGATTTCAAATGTGGTTAATTCATGAGACATTTCAACAAAGTATAGTGAGGGTGGGGAAAAGTGAATATGGGATAACTTTTTTTTTTTTTTGAGACAGAGTCTTGCTCTGTCACCCAGGCTGGAGTGCAGTAGTGTTATCTCGGCTCACTGCAACCTCTGCCTCCCAGGTTCAAGCAATTCTCCTGCCTCAGCCTCCTGAATAGCTGGGAATATAGGTGCTCACCACCATGCCCAGCTAATTTTTTGTATTTTTAGTAGAGACAGGGTTTCGCTGTGTTGGCCAGGCTGGTCTTGAACTCCTGACCTAGTGATCCACCCGCCTCAGCCTCCCAAAGTGCTGGGATTACAGGTGTGAGCCACCGCGCCTGGCCTATGGGATACATTTTAAGTGAAACAGGAAAGAGGCAGAGGTTCTAGGAGTTAGAGGAAATTTTAGACAGCATTCAGTCCAACCTTTGCCCTGACCCTTTCATAGTGCCTCCTATAGCACATTCTTATTCTGAAAACTAAGAAAGTTGGTCTTTTCATTAAGTCTCAGAAATTATTTTCCCTGAGCTCTAGTGAAGAGTATCTTTATAACAGCAAAGTTTGTCAAGCCTCCTCAGTGTCAGCTCTGGTTGATGTTGGAGGCCGGTCCTTAAGAATGATCCTAATTACATTGATGTCAATAGAAACACAAAAGAGTGATGATAATAAATAGTGCTTGGTTGTAAACACGATGCCAGATCCTGCAAATGACGGAAACCAGGCCTGGTTCCTGTCTGGGAGCATCTAATAAAATGTTATGAGTTCTGCCTCAGAGAGGTTGAGATTGATGGTATACTGTCAACCCTGGAGTTTTCCAAATGCTTTTTGATTGTGTGTTGCAAAAACTCAAGTAAATATGTTTGTTTTGGGTTGTTTGTTGATTTCGAATGATGAACATGATTGATATTTTTGCCATGCAGAAAACTGAGATGAAACCTTTATGACCCAGATTGGTACTTATTAGACTTTCAGTAGAAATGAATGAATACATTTATCCTCAGATGTGAAGTCAAATTAAAACCTGAACTTTCAGGCTTAAGGAAAACACTATTCCTGTTCAACCACTCTTTGGCTGAGGTACCCTCCACGTTTTTGGAAAAATCAGGCCCTAGATTGTTTGAGTACAGCAAAGGGCACAATCTTCCATTGCACACAGCTCCACGATACCCACTAATGTCCAGGACAGGGACCATTCAGGATGAGAAAGGCTTTGGGGTCAGACCCATTCAGGATTAGGGCTTAATCACCAAGTGACCTCTTGGAGTCATTTTCCTTATCTTGGAGTCACACAATTATTGAGTTTGGTACCTGAATACATTCAGGTATGTGAAGCACATGTAGCAAGGCACAGAATGTATTTGGTAGAAGTGCAGACACTGCAGGCATAGAGTGGGTTTCTATTCTCAGCTCTGCCATTTACTAGGCTGTCACCCTAAACTCATTAATTACCTTCTCAGAGGCTTAGTTTCCTCCTCTGAAAGAGCGGTCACTCATAATAACTACCTAAAAAGGCTGGCATGAGGATTGAATTATACTAAGTGGAAAACGCATGCATGTAAAGCATTAGATTTTTGTGCGTGTGTTCCCAATGTGTCTCGCCCACAGACATACCCCTTCAGTGACTGGCTGACATTTTGAAAATTCCAAGACATTAGGCTAACCCAGTTTGAGCAACAATGTCTTTATAAATATCTCTTGCAAATAAACTGGAGGGCTGACAAGGGGAAGACATAATGGACTCTGGGGATGGGGTTAGGGAGATCTTCAGCTTTAGTGTTCTTTCTTCTTTAAGGGATGACTATAGGAAGCTGCTGTCCAAGACTGTTGCTGTAGCATCTCTGGCAGTCCTTAACATTATAAACATGTAACACCAGGGAACCATTTTAATACCTATAATTTTCACAATCTCATTAAATAATTCCTTCAAGTATCATCCTCCAAGAATAACAAGGTAGATTTTATGGATGGATTTTCTCCATATATTTGGACAATACTTGGAAAAGAAACGGTGGAATTTAGTGATAAGAACTCCCTTGCAGCCACCTGCCTCCATTTCCAAAGTGACTACTCTACTTTGTGATGTTATCTGGAAAGATAACTAATTAGTTTCATGATAGTTAGAAAATAGGCATTCTAATACAGCTTGAGTTCAAGACTGTTGCTCTAAACATTAAAATGATTTGGCTTCCTATCTCAGCTCTACTACTTATCAGTATATAACCTTGGGCCAGCAGCCACGTACCTCCTTAAGCTTCAGTTTCCTCATCTGTAAAATGGGGATAGCAGCAGTCACCTCCTGGGATAGTTTACAGATTCCCTGAGTGAATGCACATAAGGTGTCTAAAGGGGTATGGCATCAAGGTAAGAGTTCAAAAAATGTCAGTCGTCATTATTATTGTAATCATTAGCTACCATCCCAAAGCTGCCTTTCTCTTTCTACTGATGAAGTGAAAGGTTGTTAACTGTTTTCATAATTGGATTCTCAAAACCTGATATTTTCCAGCTCATCTTTCTTAAGAATAGTCGTTTATCAGATAGGTCCATCTGGAGGTCATAGTTTGTTCGTGAGAAGGCAAGGAGCCATTGCTTCCTGGTTATATTTGAAAGGAAAAAAAGACACTTGTTGAAAGCTGCTCCGGGCAAAAGTTTCCCAAAGGAGACCTAGTGCAGGGCAGAGCAGTAAGGAGCAAGGTCGTGCATTCAGGCAGAAACTCTGCTGTCTGTGGAGCCAACCCCACCGCCCCTTGCAGGGCTGCACATGAAGCTCACTCTTATGAGCCCCATCTGGTACTAATCATCCCATTTCCTGTCTGTTGAGTGCTCATGTACACTGTAGCACTGTATGAATTGATGTTTGCTTAGGGCTTTTTGCATGAGTCTGCCTTTTTAAAAGAGGGCCTCTTCCTTCCCTGTATCCAAATGGAGGTTAAGAGCAATGCCTTTGGAGACAATTAGACCTGGATTTAAATATGCACTCTGCCCCTTACTATCTAGGTTACAGCACTTCTTTGAGCTTTGCTTTTCTCATCGGTTAAATGGAGAGTTAACATGTGTAAAGGGCTTAGGAGAGGGTTGGCACATAATAAACACTCAATAAATATTAACTCTATCCTGAGAGCCTGCTTCATAAATAGTAGTGGTGGACAGGATATAAAGTGGTTACAATAATGATATTCTTTGGGTGTATCATTTCCAGAAAAGCCACTGTCAGTCGTAATGATATCATTCTTTCTTGTAACATATAAATCTAGGAAAAGAGTACCCCTCCTCCTCTACCCTTAGATATAACTGCACTATATTAGCACCTAGTAGTATAATCCAACTCTAAAACTCCAAAACCACTTCAGCTCTTTGGAACAATTTCATAATCTCTTAATTTTATGAAATAACTTTCACTTTTAGACAAAACTGATAACAACTTCAAAGCAGTTGCTCTTAGTAAAAGAATGAAGATATGGAGTCAAACACTGTTTTCCATTGGCAAAAGGAACTCAAAGAGATATTTTAAGACTTACTCTGTCAGAAAAACAAATTTTTTTTTCTTAAGTGAAATTAGGTGCCTTGATCACAGATCCCACCACTACGTTTTACTGTGTCCCCATCTCTCCTTCCTCCTGACATATACACCCTTTCTGTTTCTTAAAATGGTTTTTTTCTAGACTGGAAGAAGTATTAAAATATTGGTGACAGCCTTTCTTAGCTGCTGAGAAAGTTAATGCTTTGGAAGAAAGCTAGACAGATTCACCACTAGGCTGATATATGGCTTTTCTGATATATTTAGAAGTCATATGTGAGCATGAGGAACTTGCAATTTGAAGTTCAATTAATGTTCAAATATTTCCTTATCCATCTCTTTCCCTTGAGTTCTTACTGACAGGCCCAGATTAGAGAGCCAGTTTCATGAGGAGGAGTGTGTCTGGGGATCATGGAAGCTCTATGCTCAAGGAGATCTCAGGATCATCTAGTAAAACCCTCTAATTGCTCCAGCAGTTTTTAAAATTTAGAGAATCATGTATTTCTTTATGAGGCTGAAGGAAACGGAATCATCTCCTAGAAAAATGCACATATAGGTAGGCTCACATGCAATTTTAAATATGGTTCCAGGAGGGCTCACTGATGCATCTCTGGACTTCTAAGTCATAAAGTCTGCAGGTAAGAGCTCCTGGCTGGTGCTGGTGCCAGTATTGTCCTGAGGCCTGGCAATCAGGGCCCTGATTAGAAAGACCTTCTCTGACCGTTTTCTAGTTTTAAGGTCGCAATGGGGCAGAGGCTACAGCGCAAGAAGATGCCTGGTTGGAGCTCATGTCATGTATCCATTTCTAGGCCACTCTCTGGGGACCCAGAACACACTTTCAGAGCCTGTTATAAGCCTCTTCCGAGGGTTTGCCATCTCACAGATACACCATGTCACCAGGGGGTATGCCTATGGGTAGCTGTTTTTCTTTGGGTTTGGGATTGGTTAAGAGTTTGGGTATTAGCATGTGTGTCAACACAGATAAGTGTAAGTCCCCTTACAGTATAAGATGGAGGCAAGTGAGAAAATAATAGGAGGCATTATGGCTTTAGACCTGGCCCTTCCATTTTCACTCGTCCTAGACCCAGCAAAGGGGCACATGTGGTTGCTTCTGATCTCTTTACTCCTCTTAGCAATTTCCACCAGCTAATTCCAACGTAGCCTTTCAGCCATAGTTTACAAGTCCTTTCCCCGGAAATACATTCCTTGACCCTCAGGCTTAGTTCCCTAGTGGATTATCAGTACCCTGTAACTTTCCCTTCACAGTACTTATTTAAAGATTCTTTGAGTGATTATTTGAAATGTCTGTCTTATGTACTTAAAAAGTATTTGTGGTTATTTTTGTAAAGTCTAGCTTGTCACTGCTGTTTCCTCAGAACCTAGCATGGTGCCTGGCACAGAATTGATCCTCAATAAATATTTGATGAATGAGTGAATAATGAATGGATACTATCTTTGGGACCTATGTTGTCCATATCCTAAGAAATGATCCTCAGCCCCCAGCAGCTATGTTCCTTCCTAATTTTGTAGAGCCTACCAGCCAACATGTAGGTGTAATTGCCCTATGATGCCAGGGAACTAGGAGACCAGGCTAACTGGGGCGCAGCAAGCCAATAAAAGTGCAAAGACCTTCATGTAGATCATGGGCCTCTTGTATTCCTGTGATCACTGGCTAACACCTTGATGGACTAATCACCAAAATCTACTATCTGAATGAAAATCAAAGCAGTTCAAATTTGGCATGAAGTGTGACTAACAAGTAGAAATTTCTTACTTCCATATTTCCTTTAAAATGGCAGCCTGGCCCCAGATAAAGTGAACATCCTAATTTCAACCCATCGAGAATTGAATTATGTCCAAATAATACAGCTCCCCTTGTTCTGATTGGAAATATTATTGCCTACAAAAACAAATAATTGTCTACATAAGAAAATATTGCCTGAATGCTGTGATTAAAAATTAATTAGCAGAAATTAGGATAGCTTTTCCAAAGATTTGGTATTAAAGACAGTCTGTTGTGGAGCCATGGCAATTAGGCAAATTATCAGGGTGAAGGCAAGAATATTAATAGTCATAGTTACTATTTATTGGGTGTTTTCTCTGTTCCAGGCTTTCTGTTGAGTGCCTTATGTTTGTTATCTAATTTACGTTTTACAAAACCCAGGGAGGTGGGTATTATTATCCTGTTCTACAAATGAGGGAACAGAAACTCAGAAACGTTTGGTAGTTTCTCCAAGGTCACCTTAACTGATAAGTGGCAAAACCAAGTTTTAAGCTTATAGTTTAGGACTCCATTTTACATTTTACCACTAAGTATATTAAAATCTCCTTATATACCAGAAAGAGAGATAACTCCCAGGCCATGCTTAAAGTACAGGAGAAAAGCTAGACTTGGACATTCTCAGGGGCCACTTAATCCTGTTTTTTTGCCCACATCTTATATCAAGGAAGATGTCATTTCAGCTCTGCCTTGTCAGTCCTCCCTCATGTGGACCTCAGAGGATGAAGCCTGTGCTCTATTGTCGATTGCTATATGATAAGCTATCCCCAAACACAGTGGCTTAATGCAACCATTTTAATTTGCTGATGGTTTTGTGGGTCAGGGATTTGGGAAGAGTTTGGCTGGTGGCTTGTTTCTGTTCCCCAGAGCATCAGTAAAGGCAGCTGGGGCTGGAGCAGCCACTTCCACCTATGGTGTCTTCACTCATTTGACTGGCATCTCTGCCTCCCTTCATGTTTTGCTGTACTGATGCCTTGTTCTGCAGGGCTTTCCATGTGGCACAGTGGTTTTAGGATAGATGGACTTCCTGCATGGTGGCCAACTCCTCCAAGGGTGATTGTTCCAGAAATAGGTGTTCCAAGAAGCCCAGGAAGAAGCTGTGAGGCTTTCTAGGACTCTTTTTGTCAGTGCAAAGATGTCACTTCTATTGAATTTGTTGGTCAAATAAGTCACTAAGGCCAGCTCAGTTTCAAAGTAGGGGGAAGGGATGTAAGGGAATGGCAAGTGAAATAGGAAAGAAAATTGATGGTGATTCGCTTGGAGACAAGCTACTATAGACTGTCTTCAAAAACTGTTGCCATTTCACCGGCAAACATCCAAGTGAATATTCCTTTAGAGGACAGCTTATACTATAAACTTCTTGGTGGAAAGTAGAAAAGGTAAATAGCATGTAATAATCACTTGCTACACACCAGACCCTACGCTAAGTGCTTTACATATCTGATTGCATTTAATTCTTATAACAACGTCTTAGGTAGTCCAATTATTCGCAATGCTACAGATGCTCAGAGAAGTTAAGGAATTTACTCGAAGACCCAAGTAAATGCAGTCTCTGAGATCTGAACTCCAGTCTTGTGAACCTCAAACTTGTGCCTTTAGTCATTACACAAATGTGGTAAGGGCTTATCGGGAAGGTGGATTCATGGATGAGGTAAGACAAATTGGCAGGCAAATTTCAATACGCAGGCAGGATAGATATAAAAAGGCAACAGTGTGGTTGGAGGCAGAGAAGTGGGGACTGATCTGCTGGCCTGTCAAGGGATATGAGGACTGGAATTGGATAGCTTGGCAAGAGAATTTTCTGGTGGCCATGAAATTCAGGCAGAGCCCAACATATTGAGATGGGAAGTCAGGCAGCCCACCCACTCCAGAGGAAGCCCTTATACCCAAGGCTTAAGACCTCAATTGACTGCTTTTCTTTTCTTTTCCTAACAAAGGCTCAGAATTTGCTCAGTCATCTTAGTTCCCAAACACAATTCAATTTCAGAGGGGAAGGAAAGTTCATGTGAATCAATGAGGAGGGCTGAAGAATGGCCCCGTTTTCACTCCAGAGAAAGATTACCTTGTGTGTGAAAAACTCTGTTCCTCCCTTTTCTAAGAATTGACATTTGGGAGCCAAAAGAGAGCTGTTAACTGATGAAATGATTTCTAAATCAATTATTGAACTTTGACTCAACTGGAAGATGTAATAAAGCAGTATCTTAGGTAGAGATTTGGGCAACTGAGCTTTTGCACAAGTTCAGGATAAAGTAGTCTTGATACATGACTTTGTAATATAAAATTTCATACCTTCAGTAAAGTACAGTGGTTAAGGACAACAGCATCTGAACCAGACTGATCCAGGAGAGTCCTGCTCCACCACTTATTAGCTGGGTAACTTTGGACATGTCACTTATCTCTTAGAGCCTCACTTGACTCATTTAAAAATTGGAACAACAATCCCTGGAGAAGGCGGTGAGAAGTCAATGATGTGGTGCATATAAGTGCCTGCACAGGGTTTGATGTGTAGAAAGTGCTCACTGCAATTAGCTATCCATGTTACGTTCCCAGATACTTGGTCTGACTTCAGAGTCTAGAGCCTGCTCCATTTTTCAGGGCTGGGAATGGAAGCACTGTAGTAAATTCTATAATTATGATTCTGAGACTCAGAGCCATCTGGAAATTCAGTCTCCTCACTGACCAGAAGTGGGATACAGGAGGAGGTTAAGTCAAAATCTCCCCCATTCTTAATTAACATAATAACTGAAAGCATACTTGTACCTCCCTCTTGGGGCTGTTTTGAAGGATAATTTCTATAAATCACACAATAATGCTAGTCACAGGTATAACTATCACATAGTGAACAGCCTCTATGTATTAACTATTATTATTATGTATTAAAATCTTGGTTGAGTGCCTTCTGTGTGGCAGTTACTGTTCTAGGAGCATCTTCAGGACAGATGGGCCCATGTCTAGAGGATTAGCTCCTGGAAGTCATGCAAGACTTGCTCCCTGTCATTCAGATATTGGCTCAAAGTATTGACAAAGTACATCGGTGGTCACGCAAACCCAGGGATTGTGATACTGCTGAAGCCCTAAGCCAACATCTAAGGTACCATGAGTCACCCCAAACCAGAGAGGATATGCTTATTACTCAGGATGTCCAAGGCATGACATGGCCAGAGGGACAGTCTAACAGGCTGAAGAAAAAAGCAGAGATGAAGCCTGGTAAGTAGTGTCAGACATCATGCAAAAGAGAGGAAAGTGAGGACATACAGGGAGCAGAGCACAAGCTGGGGCAGGTCAGGGTGAAGACCATGGTCAATGTGGGGATCCGAGCATGACCTTTATGTGATACTGACAGCCTGGTGCAAGAGTGGGGCTTCGACCTAAAGAGACTGGGTAGTATCAGACTCAAAATGACATCTATACGTTTCACGAAATTTTGAGGTTCCCATTTTTTTGAATGAGGTCCAAGTTCAGATCTGGAAGGTTGTGGAAACAGAAGTTCTGAGAAATAATTAACTACCACATCATACTTACTTTCCACTGCCTCCTGCAGAACAACTAGAGTCTAACTTTGTTGACCTTCAAAGCATATGCGTGGTTAGTCATGATTTATGCTAAGGAGCAAGCCATATGGCATTGGAGGGTTTAATTTTGGTGCCAGTCACAGGTGTGTGTTTTCACTGGAATGCCTCAGGCAATTTATTTTTTGACAGAGACTGTAAACAGGTTAACAAGGTAAGCTATCCTGGATAAGGCTGAATAAGAAAAACATGGCTGGTCTGCTTTCCTCCACCGAGTCTGTGAGTTCTGCACATTAAACATTAAGTAGAAAAGGTGAAAATGACTGACTTTGAGATGATCTTGACTAACAGGCTCTCTGTAAGCAAAGAGAGGAGTCTTAAATCAGAGGTATTGCTCATATAATAGGAGTGAAGGCTTCACCTTGAAGCAACTGGGGAAATCAATGCCAAATTATTAAACAAGCACAATATAATTACATGAGATGATAAACAAATGTTCAAACCAATCATGGCAGAGGAAAAAAAAATTTAAACCAGGTGTATGGCACTGAACAGGCAAACCTGCCATTTCATTGTCTAATCTTTTGGCTTTTCATCTGATTAAGGTAAGTCTCTTCATATTTCAGAATCGCTATAGGACATATTTTCCTCTGAGTCTGCCCCCGCAACCAACAGCCTTTCCTGGCGTCATTTACCGTCTTTAGTCTTGATTCCATCATCCATCATCATAATAACTCCCTTGCAAATTCTCTTAGCTCCAGTGTCCATCATTACCTTTTCTATCCTCTCCTGGAAAAACATCAGCCCAGGTGAGCATCATCTGCCTTCATCAGGCTTAGAGCCAAGCAGATGGATGTTGCCAGATAAATTCACAAACTGAGATTGCTTTCCCTTTAATTCACATTATACCTTCATCAAGCACTTGGTGCCCTCCAGTAATCCTTACTGTTTCTTCAGTTGATTTCCCATTTGCTGGGAACACTATTTTGTGCCTTCTCCCATCTCACACCTCAAGCATTCTTTCTTCCAGTGCTGTTGAGCTCCCCTCACGCTGCACTGAGGGAAACCTTCCTCCTCTTTCTATAACTGAAGGACCAAACTGACCTACACTTGCAATCTGGAACGCTCTCCTACTTCCTGGATCACAGTGGGGATTGAGGCTGTATTCTTCTCAAAGCAAACCCTTCTCCTTGGGCTCCAGATTCCATCTCTCTCCCTTGCATGAGTCTCCCTCTTTCCTTTGTCCTGATTCATTTCCCTCAGCAAACAAACATGCTCCAATATCTCCCATCATAAAATCAACAAATAACAAAACCCTTCTCTTGACCCTACACATTCTAGATACGGCTTTAATTCTCTGTTCCCTGTTATATTAAACTTCTCAAAGAGTTGTTTACAAATGCTGCCACTCCTTTCTAATCTTCCTTTCACTCATTTATTAACATGGCCTCTTCCCATTTACTCCTCTGAAACTGTGCTTGTCAAGGTCTCTGGTGACTTCCATTTAGCTAAAGCAATGTCCTTATTTTAGTTGACGTCTCCGCAGCATTCATCCCAACATTTTCTCCTTTTGGACATACCCTCCTCTCTTCGTTTTCATGATGCTATCATTTCCTGGTTTGCCTTCTACTTTGCAAGCTACTCTTTCTCAGTATCCTGCTGGCTCCTTCATTTCTGATAAAGCTTTGTGGTTCTCAGGGCTCAGTCCTGGTTTCCTCCTCTATCTCCTTCTCTCTCTGTGCTATGGAGGAGGATGCTTTATCAATTCCCATAGATTTAAATACCATCTTTATGCTAATGACACTCAAAGGTATATCTTCAGTCCAAATCTGTCTTATTTTAAGCTGACTCTCACATTTGCTTTGACTTTACCATTCTTCTCCATATGTATGTCTTACAGGCATCTCAAACTTAATATAAGAAAAAGGAAACTCTTGGTTTTCTATTCCAAATCTATTCTTACCCTCACTCATATCAGCAAATTGTACCACCATCCACATTGTTATTTAAGCAAGAATCCTGATGGTCATCTTTGATTCTTGCTTTGCTTCACTTCCCATATAAAACTTTTCCATCAGCAAGTCTTGTCAATTTTGTCTCTAAGAATAATGCCCATCTGTCCACCATTGCCATCTCAACTGGTCCTGCCATAGCCTAAGTTGTTGTTATCTCACACTTGGATGACTTCATCTGTTCATGAGCCTCTCTCAGCCATTTTCCATGTTTAGCATCAAAAGGGATCTTCTTTAAACAGCCAATCAGCTTCCAGTGGCTTCTAACTACACCTAAAATAAACGATGAAGGCCCTGAATAATCTTTTCCCGGCTTTCTTCTTCCAATCTCATCTTACAAAACTCTCCTCTTCACCTACCATGCCATAGCCATGATGATATAAGAATTGCAAACATACCAACCTCTTTCTAATCATATGGATTTGTTCATGCTCTTCCTTGAACTTTTGCATCACTTAGTCATGTCCCTTCTTTTAGGTCTCAGTTTAAATGCTACCTCTTCAAAAAAGCCTTTCAAGGCTACTTTCCCTAAAATGTATATCAGTCTTTCTTTAGTTCAGCCCCGTATTTGTTACCCTGATGAGAATAAGATTTAAAAAAAAAACAAAAAAACTCTGACAACAAAGACCATATGTTTTCTCTTCATCATTGTATGATCAGCATCTAGCAAAGGCCAGGAACAAAATAACTGCTTAATAATATTTTTAAATGAATGAAGAAGCTTTTCAGGAACCTAACCCATATAGTGTTATCTATAGAATTGAAACATCTGTATTTTCTCACACCCAGGACACTATGATCATTAAAGAAACAGGCCTGACTGCTCCCTAACTTTCATTTTAGTAAAACGTCAAGCTGCCAAACCATCTTGCTTAGTATTGGCTGACAGTGATACTGAAAAATACGTTTATTCATTTCAAGCTAGCATTTGTAAAAAGTTTTCTTTGTGTTAGAAACTCAGCTAAGCATTTTTAAACACATTTTCTCATTTAAAACTTAAAATAATTCCATGAGATAGGCATTATTAATTACTATCTTAGGCACATATGCAAAACCTCTGCATAAAATTTCAGGGGACTTGTGTACTTCCTGAAAATCTGTAGACTCTCTGGTAGAAGCCAAACCCCACTCATAATAGTGTTCTACAAAGTGGAGTGCTCCTACTTAATATTTTGAGGTGCACAAAGAAAATACTAGAATATTTATCTCTGTATCTATAAATAAAAATACAGTAGGCTTTGCTAATATTTGTTAAACAGATTAACATGGTCTCGTGTCATACATCGGTCCCAAGGTATCACGGAAGAAGAGCAGAAGATGCTTCACACCATGGGGCAAGGGGCAAGGGGCAAACAAGCGCTGGTGCGGATTTAGCAACTGCACTCTCATTTTTTCCACCTTCAGAAAAGATGAATGGCTCTAACAGATTCCTCTAAGAAATGTTAATTGGAGACCGTATTCAGTGCAAACACAAGCAAACAAGAATATGGCCACCTGTCACCTCCCTTACTCCTGGTACAAGTTCTTTATCAACATTATAAATGTAAAAGTATGAAAGTATGATCACTGCTATGATCTAAATTTGCACCCCCACCCCACAAAATTCAGATGTTGAACCCCAACCCACAATGTGGCTCTATCTAGAGAGGGGGTCTTTAGAAGGTAATTAATTATAGTTAAATGAGGTCATAAGGGTAGGTACCTAGTCCAGTAAGAATGTAGACTTATAAGAGAGGAAATGAGAGATCTCTGTCTCTCTCTGTCTCTGCCATGTGAGGACACAGGGAAAAGGCAGCTGTCTGCAGGCCGGGAAGACAGTCCTCCCCAGAACCTGACCATACTGGCACCTTGATCTCAGACTTCCAGCCCCCATCACTGTGAGAAATAAATTTCTGTTGTTTAAGCCATACCACCAGTGGTATTTCCTTATGGTAGCCTGAGAAGACTAACGCAATTACCTAGTCAGTTCTAATATAAATTTGTCCCTTCACCTTTCAAAATTATTAAGACAACTTGAAATACAAATTTATAAACATTATTAATTATTATCCTAGCCCTGATGAACTTATTTAAATTATGCATTACAAGATTAACTTGAGATAGTGTGAGGTTATGATAAGCAGGACCTCTAAAATTATACATCCAGAACATGAAGACAAACTATATAATTTTAAAGCAATGTTTATAACCATATCATTCTCAGTCCAAGAACTGATGAAATCTTCCTGAGTTTAATGATGTTTAGAAGCCTTTTCTGAGGTTTCTTAGTTAATACTTTGGCAGAGACTGGTGGTTGCCTATACCAATATCCATTTTCCCTTTCTTTCTTTCAGTGATAGAACCCCAATATTTAGCAGGAAATATTGCTGTCAAGGTGAAAAAAAAAAAAAGGTACTTCCTAGCCTCCCTTGCGGCTATATATGTCCTTGAGACTAAATTCTACTTAATGAGTTACACACATAAATAATCATAGACTTCCATAGAGCCCCCTTAGAAGGGAGGACATACTTTTCTTCCTCTTTTATTCCCTCCCTGTTGGATTGTCTATTAGTTATCATTGCATAAAAAATTATCCTGAAAATTTAGTACTTTAAAACAACATTTATCATCTTGCAGTTTCTGTAGGTCAGGAATCTTGGCATGGCTTAGCAGAGTCCTCCAGCTCAAAGTCTCTGAGAAGGCTATAATCAAGGTGTTGGCTACACTATAGTCACCTTGAAGCTCAGTAGGGAAGGATCCAATTCCCAAATTAACTCACATTGTTGTTGGGAGGATTCAGTTCTATATGGGCTATTAGACTGAGGGATTCTGGCCTTCACTGGCTGTTATCCAGAGGCCACCCTCAATTCTTTGCCACATGAATCTCTCCATAGGGCAACTCTTGATATGGCAGCCTGCTTCATGAAAGCAAGGAGGCAAGAAGAATGAGAGGGAGTTCCAGTAAGGCACTCGGAAGTCATAAGCTTCTGTAACTGAATCATGGAAGTGGCATTCCATCACTTTTGCTGTGTTCTATTCATTAGAAGCAAGTCAGTAGGTCCACCCCACATTCAAGGGAATGGAATAGCACCAGGGTGTGAATTTCAAGGGGCAGGGATCATTGCCATGTCAGAGGCCGCCTATCCTAGCTGGAATTTAGAAGCGTAAGCAGGACTTTGAGAAATCCTATTGGAATTTGAGAAAGTATGCTACAGATGGTAGAGCAACAAAGACAGGAGACCATGAGCTACCTACCAATCTGGGTTGTCTACTTACAGACTTCTTTTACCTAAGACAGAAATAAACTTCCCTTGAATTGAAGCCACTGTGACTTGGAGTTTTACTATTACATGCTGACAGTTCTAATTTTATGTGGTGAAATGGCCAAAGACAAAAAGTCATATATCATTGGAACAAAACTTGTTTTCCTGATGTGACAAATATGGTTGAAATAATATGATAAAAGCAATATGATGACAAACTAGAAAGCATTTCTTTGGACCAAAATACTTTTGGAATGTACGTATGTCAAATATATTGATGAAGATTGGAAGAAACAACTTTTAGGGCAGATGATACGGGATAGGAATTTTGTTCTACAACCAGATGGAAGTACAGATGTTTTTAGGATGTCTTAAAGTGAGCTATTGCTAGATTTATTATGTTGTTAATAATAAATATTAACAACATAATAAATAATAATAATAATAACATAATAATAATAAATATTAACAACATAATAAATAATAAAGAACATAAAGAATTACATTTTTCTGGTATGTCACTAAATTACAGATAGCCAAAGAAGATATATTTCTGAGATTGAATAACTTCTACAATTAAAACAATGTCTTATGAGGAAATATTTAAGTATGTTCACTGATAGAGCAGCCCCTCTAAGATTTTTTTCTTTTTAAGTTTCTTGTAATGTTATACAGATAGCACTGAAATTGGAATTCATCCATTGCATTGTTTAAAGGTAAGGTAATGCAGATGAGAAGTTAAAACCAGAAAAGCACAAAGGGCTATACTGATGTGACTGATTTTAAAAATTAAATTTTAAAAAATTTGAAAATCAAGACTAAAAAATATAGTAGAATCTGTATGTCATTTTGTAATGAGATGGCAAGAGATATTTTTTCAGCCACTCAGAGGTTGACTAGAAGAGCTGGATTTAAAGATAAGATACACATTTTTCTTTTACAAAAATATAAAGGTACAAAATTTGTTGATCTTTTCCCTAATGACAAGTCCTATTAGTTTAGGTTTGCCTGACAAAATTTTTGCGTATAAACACACTGAATCTATCCCTTAATTGCAAAATTTATATTTTAATAATGTGTGAAGAAGAGACTGTTTCACAAAACAAATTCTTGTTTTGGATAGAGCATTTGAAAATAGATATTTAAAAATGTTTCCCTTATTTTTTGATTCTATAGCTAAACATGATCATGTGCTATGTATAAAAACTCATATTTCTATACTTTAAAATATTAGAAAGGGTATATTAGTTTTCTATGGCTGTGTAACAGGTTATCAGAAATTTAGCATCTTAAGACAGCACATAAATTTATTATCTCACAGTTTCCCTAGGTCAGGTGCAGGGGCATGGTTTAGTATCTACTGCATAGGGTCTCCTAAGGCTGCAGTGAAGGTCTCAGCTGGGCTGTCTTCATCTGGAGGCTTTACTGGGGAAGAATCTGCCTCTAATTCATTCAGGTTGTTGACAGAATTCATTTCCTTGTGACTGTACGACTAAGGCCCCCAGCGTTTGGCTGGCTGTTGGCTGCTTGCAGCTCCTAGAGGTCACCCACAGGTCCTTGCCATGTGGGCTTTTCAACAGGACCACTCACTTCCTCCAGGTCTTGAGAAGAGTCTCTCACTCCAGGATACTAAGACAGAGTCTTATGTAACAAACCCAATCCCGAGAGTGACATCCCATATTCTGTGGGTTGGAAGCAAGTCACATGTCATGCCCACAGTCAAGGGAAAGGATTTCCCCCAGGCAAAGGTATCCTCTTCTGGAGGGGGACATTTTATGTTCTGTGTGACACACAGAATTTTCCACTCTGCAAGTCTTCATAATAAAGAGCCCAGTGGGCTTTGAATACATTTGTTGATAATATAAAAATGAAACTGAAAAACCACCGACATCAAGGAAGTGGAAATTTACTTGCTGAACAATGGCAAATTATTTCACACAATTAGTGAATGGGGTTGAAAAATGAATATTATGATTTCATGTACAGACAATAATATACTCTTTAATGTAGATATATTTATCTTTGAGAGATTTTTTTCTCAGCTTTGACAGCCATTAAAACCAAGGATCAAAATAAGCCAAACTTAGTGACAGACCTTTGAATTGCTAAATTATACATATTACTGGTGTTAAATCAAGATTCTCAAATATAATTATGCTTATTTTATCACACTGTATTTACTAATAAAGTTCTGTTAGTAAGAAGGCTTTTGAACTAATAAGTGAAAATTTTAATGATGTATTTATTTTATCTGTATCTCATTTGATTTGTATTTTAAAAAATTTAGAATATATAAAATATAAAATAATACACGTGTACAATTTCTAAAGAAATACATACGCATATAGTGTGTTAGGGATACATATTCATTTTTTTCTAAAAGGGTTGTGTCATAGAATGAGTTTGGGACCCACGGCTCTTGCTCTGTGCTGTCTGGTGCAGTAGCACCATAGGGCTGTAGAGCACTTGAAATGAGGCTAGCCCAAAATGAGATGTGAGAGAAGTGTAAAATAAACATTTTCAAGACTTCAGTTAACAAGAATGTAAACTACCTCACTAGAAGTTTTTTTAATATTGATTGTATGTTTAAATGACAATTTAAAAAATATATATTGGTTAAATAAATTATCAAAAGTAATTTCACCTGTTTCTTTTTACTTTTTAATGTGGCTACTAAAAAATTAAAATCACACATGTGGTTTGCATTATATTTGTTAGATGATGCTACCCTAGGGGATTTGACAGAGTATTAGAAAAAACAGAATGGTTGGTCATTTGTACTTTTGGACTAAGCAACAATGGAATTAATCCAATTGACTTGGTAAGACATGATTTCACTTGAAATGATTTGCTATGCTTCATGCTCTTGTAGCTATTTTTTTTTTTACTTTACTCATCATCAGTGGTTAGTGTGATATTTTAATCTCATTGGTTGAAACAAATTCTAAGCAGATGAACTGATTTTCCCTTTGGGTTGTACCCTTTGTTCTGTTTACCATCACCAGATAAACTGATAGTGCTTTTTTGATAATACAGCAGTTAAGACTTGGTTTTTAGGATTAATAGCTAAGTACTCTCAGAGAAATATTCCAATGGCATGTGTGTGTTTGTAGAAATTTACTAACCTCAATGCAATATAATGAGTTATCTTTATTAACTACTAATAAAGCTATACCAAATATAGAGAAAAAAGGTAAATTCTGCTAAGTACTTGAGGCATCCTCTTTTAAAACTTGCCTTAAAAGTATTATAAGCCATGATTTTCTATAGTCCAGTCTTAGCTCTGATAATTTCCTTTGCAAATTGATTTATTACCCACCATTCTGTTAAGATGTATATAGATAGGAGGAGCCAAGATGGCTGAATAGGAACAGCTCTGGTCTACAGCTCCCAGCATGAGCGATGCAGAAGACGGGTGATTTCTGCATTTCCAACTGAGGTACTGGGTTCATCTCACTGGGGAGTGCCAGACAGTAGGTGCAGGACAGTGGGTGCAGCGCACCGTGCATGAGCCGAAGCAGGGCGAGGCATCACCTCACCTGGGAAGCACAAGGGGTCAGGGAATTCCCTTTCCTAGTCAAAGAAAGCGGTGACAGACGACACCTGGAAAATCAGGTCACTGCCACCCTAATACTGCACTTTTCCAACGGGCTTAAAAAACGGCACACCAGGAGATTATATCCTGCACCTGGCTCAGAGGGTCCTACGCCCATGGAGTCTTGCTCATTGCTAGCACAGCAGTCCGAGATCTAACTGCAAGGCAGCAGCAAGGCTGGGGGAGGGGCACCCGTCATTGCCTGAGTTAGTTGTTTGATTAGGTAAACAAAGCAGCGGGAAGCTCAAACTGGGTGGAGCCTACCACAGCTCTAGGAGGCCTGCCTGCCTCTGTAGGCTCCACCTCTGGGGGCAGGGCACAGACAAACAAAAAGACAGCAGTAACCTCTGCAGACTTAAAAGTCGCTCTCTGATAGCTTTGAAGAGAGTAGTGGTTCTCCCAGAACGCAGCTTGAGATCTGAGGTCAGGCAGACTGCCTCCTCAAGTGGGTCCCTGACCCCCGAGTAGCCTAACTGGGAGGCATCCCCCAGTAGGGGTGGACTGACACCTCGCACGGCCGGGTACTCCTCTGAGACAAAACTTCCAGAGGAATGATCAGGCAGCAGCATCTGCGGTTCACCAATATCTGCTGTT
This sequence comes from Pongo abelii, assembly GCF_028885655.2. Taxonomy (NCBI): domain Eukaryota; kingdom Metazoa; phylum Chordata; class Mammalia; order Primates; family Hominidae; genus Pongo; species Pongo abelii. The sequence continues at coordinate 152,236,150 of NC_071989.2, forward strand.
CTGCAGACACCGCTGCTGATACCCAGGAAAACATGGTCTGGAGTGGACCTCTAGCAAACTCCAACAGACCTGCAGCTGAGGGTCCTGTCTGTTAGAAAGAAAACTAACAAACAGAAAGGACATCCACACCAAAAACCCATCTGTACGTCACCATCATCAAAGACCAAAGGTAGATAAAACCACAAAGATGAGAAAAACAGAGAGCAGAAAAACCGGAAACTCTAAAAATCAGAGTGCCTCTCCTCCTCCAAAGGAACACAGCTCCTCACCAGCAATGGAACAAAGCTGGACAGAGAATGACTTTGACGAGTTGAGAGAAGCAGCCTTCAGACGATCAAACTACTCCGAGCTACAGGAGGAAATTCGAACCAATGGCAAAGGAGTTAAAAGCTTTGAAAAAAAATTAGACGAATGGATAACTAGAATAACCAATGCAGGGAAGTCCTTAAAGGACCTGATGGAGCTGAAAACCAAGGCACAAGAGCTACGTGATGAATGCAGAAGCCTCAGTAGCCGACGAAATCAACTGGAAGAAAGGGTATCAGCGATGGAAAACTGAATGGATGAATGAAATGAAGCGAGAAGAGAAGTTTAGAGAAAAAAGAATAAAAAGTAACAAACAAAGCCTTCAAGAAATATGGGACTATGTGAAAAGCCCAAATCTACGTCTGATTGGTGTACTGAAAGTGACGGGGAGAATGGAACCAAGTTGGAAAACACTCTGCAGGATATTATCCAGGAGAACTTCCCCAATCTAGCAAGGCAGGCCAACATTCAAATTCAGGAAATACAGAGAACGCCACAAAGATACTCCTTGAGAAGAGCAACTCCAAGACACATAATTGTCAGATTCACTAAAGTTGAAATGAAGGAAAAAATGTTAAGGGCAGCCAGAGAGAAAGGTCAGGTTACCCACAAAGGGAAGCCCATCAGACTAACAGCGGATCTCTCAGCAGAAACTCTACAAGCCAGAAGAGAGTGGGGACCAATATTCAACATTCTTAAAGAAAAGAATTTTCAACCCAGAATTTCATATCCAGCCAAACTAAGCTTCATATGTGAAGGAGAAATAAAATACTTTACAGACAAGCAAATGCTGAGAGATTTTGTCACCACCAGGCCTGCCCTAAAAGAGCTCCTGAAGGAAGCACTAAACATGGAAAGGAACAACCAGTACCAGCCACTGCAGAAACATGTGAAATTGAAAAGACCATGAAGGCTAGGAAGAAACTGCATCAACTAATGAGGAAAATAACCAGCTAACATCATAATGACAGAATCAAATTCACACATAACAATATTAACCTTAAATGTAAATGGGCTAAATGCTCCAATTAAAAAACACAGACTGGCAAATTGGATAAAGAGTCAAGACCCATCAGTGTGCTGTATTCAGGAAACCCATCTCACGTGCAGAGACACACATAGGCTCAAAATAAAGCAATGGAGGAAGATCTACCAAGTAAATGGAAAACAAAAAAAGGCAGGGGTTGCAATCCTAGTCTCTGATAAAACAGACTTTAAACCAACAAAGATCAAAAGAGACAAACAAGGCCATACATAATGGTAAAGGGATCAATTCAACAAGAAGAGCTAACTATCCTAAATATATATGCACCCAATACAGGAGCACCCAGATTCATAAAGCAAGTCCTGAGTGACCTACAAAGAGACTTAGACTCCCACACAATAATAATGGGAGACTTTAACACCCCACTGTCAACATTAGACAGATCAACGAGACAGAAAGTTAACAAGGATACCCAGGAATTGAACTCGGCTCTGCACCAAGCAGACCTAATAGACATCTACAGAACTCTCCACCCCAAATCAACAGAATATACATTCTTTTCAGCACCACACCACACCTACTCCAAAATTGACCACATAGTTGGAAGTAAAGCACTCCTTAGCAAATGTAAAAGAACAGAAATTATAACAAACTGTCTCTCAGACCACAGTGCAATCAAACTAGAACTCAGGATTAAGAAACTCACTCAAAACCGCTCAACTACATGGAAACTGAACAACCTGCTCCTGAATGACTACTGGGTACATAATGAAATGAAGGCAGAAATAAAAGTGTTCTTCGAAACCATCGAGAACAAAGACACAACATACCAGAATCTCTGGGACACATTCAAAGCAGTGTGTAGAGGGAAATTTATAGCACTAAATGCCCACAAGAGAAAGCAGGAAAGATCCAAAACTGACACCCTAACATCACAATTAAAAGAACTAGAAAAGCAAGAGCAAACACATTCAAAAGCTAGCAGAAGGCAAGAAATAACTAAGATCAGAGCAGAACTGAAGGAAACAGAGACACAAAAAACCCTTCAAAAATTTAATGAATCCAGGAGTTGGTTTTTTGAAAAGATCGACAAAATTGATAGACTGCTAGCAAGACTAATAAAGAAGAAAAGAAAGAAGAATCAAATAGATGCAATAAAAAATGATAAAGGGGATATCACCACCGATCCCACAGAAATACAAACTACCATCAGAGAATACTATAAACACCTCTATGCAAGTAAACAAGAAAATCTAGAAGAAACAGATAAATTCCTCAACACATACACCCTCCCAAGACTAAACCAGGAAGAAGTTGAATCTCTGAATAGACCAATAACAGGATCTGAAATTGAGGCAATAATCAATAGCTTACCAACCAAAAAAAGTCCAGGACCAGATGGATTCACAGTTAAATTCTACCAGAGGTACAAAGAGGAGCTGGTACTATTCCTTCTGAAACTATTCCAATCAATAGAAAAAGAGGGAATCCTCCCTAACTCATTTTATGAGGCCAGCATCATCCTGATACCAAAGCCTGGCAGAGACACAACCAAAAAAGAGAATTTTAGACCAATATCCTTGATGAACATTGATGCAAAAAAACTCAGTAAAATACTGGAAAACTGAATCCAACAGCACATCAAAAAGCTTATCCACCATGATCAAGAGGGCTTCATCCCTGGGATGCAAGGCTGGTTAAACATACGCAAATCAATAAATGTAATCCAACATATAAACAGAACCAAAGACAAAAACCACATGATTATCTCAATAGATGCAGAAAAGGCCTTTGACAAAATTCAACAACGCTTCATGCTAAAAACTCTCAACAAATTAGGTATTGATGGGACGTATCTCAAAATAATAAGAGCTATCTATGACAAACCCACAGCCAATATCATACTGAATGGGCAAAAACTGGAAGCATTCCCTTTGAAAACGGGCACAAGACAGGGATGCCCTCTCTCACCACTCCTATTCAACATAGTGGTGGAAGTTCTGGCCAGGGCAATCAGGCAGGAGAAGGAAATAAAGGGTATTCAATTAGGAAAAGAGAAGTCAAATTGTCCCTGTTTGCAGATGACATGATTGTACATCTAGAAAACCCCATCATCTCAGCCCAAAATCTCCTCAAGCTGATAAGCAACTTCAGCAAATTCTCAGTATACAAAATCAACGTACAAAAATCACAAGCCAAGCATTCTTATACACCAGTAACAGACAGAGAGCCAAATCATGAGTGAACTCCCATTCACAATTGCTTCAAAGAGAATAAAATACCTAGGAATCCAACTTACAAGGGATGTGAAGGACCTCTTCAAGGAGAACTACAAACCACTGCTCAATGAAATAAAGGAGGCTACAAACAAATGGAAGAACATTCCATGCTCATGGGTAGGAAGAATCAATATCGTGAAAATGGCCATACTGCCCAAGGTAATTTATAGATTCAATGCCATCCCCATCAAGCTACCAATGACTTTCTTCACAGAATTGGAAAAAACTACTTTAAAGTTCATATGGAAACAAAAAAGAGCCCGCATCGCCAAGTCAATCCTAAGCCAAAAGAACAAAGCTGGAGGCATCACGCTACCTGACTTCAAACTATACTACAAGGCTGACAGTAACCAAAACAGCATGGTACTGGTACCAAAACAGAGATATAGACCAATGGAACAGAATAGAGCCCTCAGAAATAATGCCGCATATCTACAACTATCTGATCTTTGACAAACCTGACAAAAACAAGCAATGGGGAAAGGATTCCCTATTTAATAAATGGTGCTGGGAAAACTGGATAGCCATATGTAGAAAGCTGAAACTGGATCCCTTCCTTACACCTTATAAAAAAATTAATTCAAGATGGATTAAAGACTTAAATGTTAGACTGAAAACCATAAAAACCCTAGAAGAAAACCTAGGCAATACTATTCAGGACATAGGCAAGATCAAGGACTTCATGTCTAAAACACCAAAAGCAATGGCAACAAAAGCCAAAATTGCAAATGGGATCTAATTAAACTAAAGAGCTTCTGCACAGCAAAAGAAACTACCATCAGAGTGAACAGGCAACCTACAGAATGGGAGAAAATTTTTGCAACCTACTCATCTGACAAAGGGCTAATACCCAGAATCTACAATGAACTCCAACAAATCTACAAGAAAAAAACAACCCCATCAAAAAGTGGGCAAAGGATATGAACAGACACTTCTCAAAAGAAGACATTTATGCAGCCAAAAGACACATGAAAAAATGCTCATCATCACTGGCCATCAGAGAAATGCAAATCAAAACCACAATGAGATACCACTTCACACCAGTTAGAATGGCGATCATTAAAAAGTCAGGAAACAACAGGTGCTGGAGAGGATGTGGAGAAATAGGAACACTTTTACACTGTCGGTGGGACGATAAACTATTTCAACCATTGTGGAAGTCAGTGTGGCGATTCCTCAGGGATCTAGAACTAGAAATTCCATTTGACCCAGCCATCCCATTACTGGGGATATACCCAAAGGATTATAAATCATGCTGCTATAAAGACACATGCACACTTATGTTTATAGCAGCACTATTCACAATAGCAAAGACTTGGAACCAATCCAAATGTCCAACAACGATAGACTGGATTAAGAAAATGTGGCACATATACACCATGGAATACTATGCAGCCACAAAAAATGATGAGTTCATGTCCTTTGTAGGGACATGGATGAAGCTGGAAACCATCATTCTCAGCAAACTATTGCAAGGACAAAAAACCAAACACCACATGTTCTCACTCATAGGTGGGAATTGAACAATGAGAACACATGGACACAGGAGGGGGAATATCACACTCTGGGGACTGTTGTTGGGTGGGGGGAGGGGGGAGGGATAGCATTAGGAGATACACCTAAAGCTAAATGATGAGTTAATGGGTGCAGCACACCAACATGGCACATGTATACATATGTAACAAACATGCATGTTGTGCATATGTACCTTAAAACTTAAAGTATAATAATAATAAAATTTAAAAAAAAAGTAAAAAAAAAAAAAAAGATGTATGTAATCTTCACTTTTCTTCCCTGAATGTCAGGAAGGATGCTCGCTCTAAAACATATTGGAGTAACCATCCTGCTGAGGCAGATCTTGCCTTCGCTTCTCTTTCCAAAGAAGACTTGTACTTTGAGCTTTCCTCCAATCAGTCTCTACTTGCTAGTATTTTCCCTGCAACTGGACTCCCTCTGAGCTGCTCTTGAACTCTAGAAGTCTGTGATAATGTTCTCCCTGGAGGAATTATAATAAAGTCTGGTTGTTGACAGTCTTTCTTATGTTGATCCAAGGTCTACTTTTCTATAACTTCCAATTATTGGCTTCAAGTCTTCCCCCAGGGATAGACAAAACACACTCCTTCTGCCATTGATAATTTTAATACTTACTCTAAATCTTCTGTTCTCTGGGTTACCTAGTTCCACTAAGGATTCCTCTTTTTTCCTTAAACAGTTATTTATTGGGTACTATGTTGGTCTGCTAGGACAGCCATAACAAAACACCCACAGATGGGTGGTTTAGGCAGCAAAAATTTATTTTTGCACAGCTTTAGAAGCTGAAAGTCCAAGATCTAGGCACCAGAGGATCGCTTTCTCTTGAGGCCTCTCTCCTGGGCTTACACGTAACTGCCTTCTTCCTCTGTCCTCATATGGTGTTTTCTCTGTGCCTGCACATTTCCAGTGTCTCTTTCTCTACTTATAAGGACGCTAGTCCTGTTGGATTAGGGCCCCACTCTCATGACTCTATTTAACTTAACTTTACCTTCTTAAAGGCCCTATCTCCAAATAAAGCTACATGGGAGTTTGAGCTTTAACATGAATTTAGAGGGATGCAAATCAGTCCATAACAGATTCATATGCAAAAACAGCAGGGAAAAAAAAAAGAACATCCTTGGCCCAGTGGACAAATGACACCCAAGATAATACTAGTTAGTGGCAGACCCGGGGCAGAACTCTGGATGGAGTGAGACTTATTTCCTCTCTCTTTATGGAATTTATATCCCTATTTATTTTGCCCAATATAACATTTACTCTTGTAGAAGATCTGTTGACATAAAAGAGAGCTCAGCTGTATGCTTTTCTCCAAAGCCATTGTACCTTGGTCTGTGTCTGTGTAATTCTTCTGTTTTCATACTAGGTTGAAATCTGGGTGGAGCTCAAGGTAATGTCTTCCAAGACTTTGCATGGCTGTACTCTGAAAAATACTGTGCACTGCATACAAGGGAAACGGTGTTAGCTGACCAGGACTGGCTTCATGTGTGATCTGTGCCCATGGTTTAATGTTTCACCATGGCCATCTTGAAATTCTAATAATTTTTTAACAAAGGGTCCCACATTTTCATTTTGCACTGGGGCCCAAAAATTATGTGACTGACTTTAAAAAGGGAAACGTTTGGGCCAGGCACAGTGGCTCATGCCTGTAATCTCAGCACTTTGGGAGGCTGAGGTGGGTGGATCACCTGAGGTCAGGAGTTCGAGACCAGCCTGACCAATATGGTGAAACCTCGTCTCTACTAAAATTATAAAAATTAGCTGGGCGTGGTGTCGGGTGCCTGTAGTTCCAGCTACTTGGGAGGCTGAGGCAGGAGAATCGCTTGAACCTGGGAGGCAGGAGTTGCAGTGAGCCGAGATCACGCCATTGCACTCCAGCCTGGGTGACAGAGCAAGACTCTGTCTCAAAAAAAAATAAAAAATAAAAAATAAAGGAAACATTTATGAAGGGTCAATTGGACAAGAAGTCAGAACACCTGAGTTTTGTCCCAGGGTCAGCCACTAACTAGTTAAATATAATGATCAATCTTCATTTACCTCCCCACCAGAAAGTTCTTATCTTCTAGCTCAAAATTATGCAACCATGCTTAAGCAAAAGGTTTCTGTAGAGAACATCTGCTGTTTTTGCTTGCCAAGCATTCACTCCCTCATCTTTCAGAGTGTTCCTTCTCACTCTCTGTCCAGGGGTCACCAGGTTCAGGTTGCTGGCCCCACTTAACCCACTACCTCTGCTCCAAGGTAGTGGTCCATGCCCAGCCAATCAGTATATTTTACCCTCTGGAAAAGTCTGGAACTGTCCAGAAATGGGCATGTGGCCCAACTGGGGTCCATGGGATTCAGTTACATTACATTCAGGGACTGTTGTGGCACTGCTGAGAGAAAGAGGTAGGCATGGAGCTGCTGATCATTACCTGGCCTCCATGGGGACACCTGCCAGGGGACAGAGCCAGTCCAGAGGAACAGCAACTGAGAGAAGAAGAGAGTGAGATCAAGTCCTGAGGACATGGTGTGAACCTGTGGATGAGCAGCCAGCTGTGCTTACAGCCTGGAGATAACAGTTGTGTCAATAACTGAGAGAAGAACCAATGATGTCTCAGAATCAACCTAGGTGAGTGTCCTTTCCAACAATGGGGATTGTTCACCACTGGATCCTGGGTGCATAGCAGAGTGCCTGCCACATAACAGACATGAATTAATAAATGGAAATCACTATAAGAGATAAATATAAGTGTTGCAAGATACTAAATTCCCAAAATAGGCAAATGATTTTTTTTGTTTATATATATATATCTGGGTCCCAGAGGTCACAAAGAACCAGGAAACATCGTTCAGTGAAAACCACTCTGCAAAGAATCACTTTTAATGCCTGCCAAAGTCATCCTAATTGAGCCAATGAAAGCAAGATCTAAGACAAACTTCCAGGAAATAGCGTCTGAAATTCAGCATCACCTTTTAAACTTGGGCATTTGGCTTAAATATGTGTATATATTTTCTTTATTAAATTAAAATGCACCCTGTGTGATACAGGAAGAATGAGGTGGTAGCCTTTGCTGAAGGAACAAGTAGAACTAAAGGAAGCTTAAAACAATCTGCCTTTACCCTACCTGCTGTGTAATCAGGAATGTTGAAAGGTAATGAAGCAGCTTAATTATTATCTTTTAAATATCTGTTTAAAATACTATTATTTCTTTGAAATTGCTCTGATTAAACATTTCTTTGATCTCAGCAAATAAGGAGGTTTGTAAGATCCCCTTTGGGGCAGGAGCCCACAAATTCCTCTATCAACTGGCAGATGATTGTGTGAAAGGAGCTGAGAGAAGAGTCTGTCTCGATATGAAGAAGACATATAAAATTTCCATAGTTATCTATTAGTGGAAATGGATATCTCTGAAAGGAGCTCTTTGTCCTCAGAGGAGTTCAAACTGAAGATATGTGTGCTCTGCAGGGAACACTGGAGAAAAGAAAGGTAATACATAACTGATAATTGAATAGATCTCCAATTCTGCAAATCTTGGGACAAGCCAAAGGAAATTCTGATATCTTAAGTTCACAGTTTGATCTATGCACATGCTGTGGTTTGGCTCTGTGTCCTCACCCAAATCACATGTCACATTGTTAATTCCCATTGTTGGGGGAGGGACCTGATGGGAGGTGATTGGATCATGGGGGCAGATTTCCCCCTTGCCGTTCTCCTGATAGTGAGTGCTCATGGGATCTGGTTAAGAGTGTAGGACTTCCCCCTTAGCTCTCTCTCCTGCTCCACCTTAGTAAGACATGCTGCTCCCCTTCATTTTCTGCCATGATTGGAAGTTAACAGAGGCCTCTCAGCCATGCTTCCTGTACAGTCTGTGAGCCTGTGAGTCAGTAAAACCTCATTTCTTCCTAAATTACCCGGTCTCAGGAAGTTCTTGATAGCTGTGTGAAAACGGACTAACATAGTACAATCTTTGTGGTGGCAAGTGTGAGACAGGAGAAATCTGACACTTCAGCAGGGATAAGCCCCTTTCCAAGACTTCAACAATTGATGGATATATCCAACAGCATATCCACCTTGGCTTACCACCCCAGCACTGAGCACAGCTCTTGGCAAAGTGAGCATGCCATAAATACTTGTTAAATGATTGAATAAATTGAATAAATAAATGAATTCATCTCTCAGCGGTTATGTGCTCATGTTTTTTTCTGCATTTATTTTGCTCCATACTTTTCTTATGTAATAATTAATCATGTAACACCTTGTGGCAGATCACATTACTCACCTTGTACTGCATTATTTAACTTCTCATATATTTATGTCTTACTTTCTAAGATAGACCATGAGTTATCTGAAGCAGGTATTATATGCCTTTGTAAGCCCTTCAGTACCTTTAGGTACACTTAAAGGAAGTTAATAACAACATTCATGGAGACCACATATAGTTGGTGCAGTCAGCCTCCTCCTTATGAGGGTTGCCCCTCTGAGTATATTACACAGTTCCTTCTTTACAGCCCAGGATTTCTGAAGTTCCTCAATTGAATTGCCCTCTATCTTGTTTCTCAATGCACAGGGCCACTGTCAACATGGTGGACTCAAAAATCAACCCAACTGAAGAGGGATTAGCAGATTATTGGAAGTAAAAGTGGTATGGAGGAACTTAGGGATGGTCTAAATCAATTCCCTCATTTTGGCTATGAGTAACCAAGGGCAACTCTCAAAGTAAAAATATTTGCTTAAAGTTATAGAGCAACTCAAGGGCCCAGAGATCCTGACCCCAGAAATTCTGCTGCCTGTGGAGATGACAAGCTCCTGGATGCAGGACACTACCTCAATAATGACTTTACTTTTCATTTACTAGACTTACATTTTTTAAACATTCCTTTTCAAATGGCCCCATCAGCCAACACAAAAGAAGAGGGATTGCTTTGAGTATAAAATGCTTAGGGGATCATGCTTCTCTTTCTCCACAAGTCAGAGAAATGAAAGATTGGATGTCAGGACTTGCACCACAGAAGCCCTTTCTGGAGGGACTGAAAAGATTTTATTGTACTCTCTGAAAGTTAGTAATTGCATTTCAAAAAGAAAATAAAAGTGATGAATATTTCCCCTTGAGTTCAAAGACACTCGCTAATTTTGTCCTTTACTACTCAACTCCTGGCATTAGATTATAAATATAGTGCAGATAGGAGCACCATTTACCAGCTGGATTCCTGAGACTGGTGAAGAATTTAGCACTGGCAAAGCTCGTCCTTCAGTGACTGCCTTCTATTATAATTAGTGGTGTAGTGTATCTGCTCCTTGAGGGAAGCAACTGTGTTTTATTCTTACTGACTTTCTAAACGTGTAAATCACTAGGGATTCCTCTTCTACTGAAAGTCCTACAGTGACTTTAAGATAATTCAAAATAAATTCGAGCTCCTTCTCAAGGCCCTTCACAAGGAGCTAAAATCTGGCCCTGATCACTTCTTTGGCTTACCTCACACTGTTCTCTCTTTACACACTTGCTCCAGCCACTGTGGCCATCTTCCTTGTCCTCCAGCAGGCCAAGCTTGCCAGTGCCCTTGTATGCTGTTCCCTCTGCCTGGAATGCTATGCTTTAAGGACTTCAAATGATGATTTCTTCTCATAACTAAGGTCTCAGTTCAAATATCTCCTCCAAGAGGTCTTCAAGGCACACTCCGTCATACTTACCCTATTTTATTTCTTCTACAGCACATCTCAATAACTGAAGTTATCTTGTATATTTATTTTTTATTTCCTTGTTGTCTGTCTTGTGCCTCTGGAATATAAGCTCTTTAAGAATATAGATCTCATCTTGTTCACTGCTATATTCCCAATTCCTAGAAGAGTACGTGGCACATAGCAGGTGCTTAATAAATAGTCATTTACTGCATCTCCTATAGTGCCTCATACCACAGTGTCACAGGTGGAGAGGCCAAAATCATATGATAAAGCGAAAAAAGGGCCATCTAATTTATAGTTAAGATTATATAGGCCGGGCATGGTGGCTCACGCCTGTAATCCCAGCACTTTGGGAGGCCAAGGTGGGCAGATCACCTGAGGTCAGGAGTTCAAGACCAGCCTGACCAACATGGAGAAACTCCATCTCTACTAAAAATACAAAATTAGGCGGGTGGTGGTACATGCCTGTAATCCCAGCTACTTGGGAGGCTGAGGCAGGAGAATCTCTTGAACCCAGGAGGCGGAGGTTGCGGTGACCCAAGATCGTGCCATTGCACTTCAGCCTGGGCAACAAAAGCGAAACTCCATCTCAAAAAAACAAAACAAAACAAAACAAACAAAAAAAGATTATATAAACACGATGGTCACCAATACAGGGCTGATGGAAAGACAGATTATTTGGCTAGTTACTGTATCTGTGTCCTTAAGTACCATTGCTGTTTTTAAAACGGTAATAGGAAAATTTTATGCAGGGCTTCAAATAGTTCCTTCTTAAAATCTGTTTTTCCTTTACATTTGGATATGTCGGTAGTTTATGGTAGAAAAAATACTGGACTAGTTAGAAATGGCAAATTGGTTTATCTCATGTGGCCAATTTGAATTGATAGCTGCCTAGGGGACCTAGGTAAGTGGTATCATGAGGTGATAGCTGCCTGGGGGAGCTAGGTAGAGGTATTCCGAGAATAAACACAAATTTGCATGTCTGCTCTGGCCCTGTTTGGGAAGTGGCTATGTGATGATGAATTATAAGTCTTTCCAATTGAAGTGACTGCCTTTTGTCACATAAAAGCAAAGTACTGTAGATAGATGCTTTGGAAAAGTAGTTTAATTGAATTATACAACTATCTAGGTTAATTAAATCAAATGGGATTTTCACTTTCTCCTTGGTGCAATAGTGAAGAAATCGAGGGCTGCATCATTTTTAGCATGTGACTTTGGACAGATCATAACCTCTTTTAGCTTTAGTTCTCTTGATTCTAAAGTGGCTCAAATAATTTTAATCCACCTAAGATTATTAAGGGATCAAATAAAAAGTATCTAATCAAAACCAATATTATTATGCTATACAAATGTATGGTACTTTGTGGGAATCTGCGAACCTCCATACCATACTCAGTCCCTATGTGTCCTGAATTTTCTTGGCCTTACTCAATTTTTGGGTGCCACCATGTGGCCCTTTGCCTCCCGCAGCAGTCATGGCTGTCATTTTAAAGTAGGCTCTAAGCTTTGATGTGCGGCTAAGGCAGAGCCTCTCAGATGCTGCTTGATACCACCCACGCAACGGATCCCGGGCATTGCTTTGCAAATATCTTGCCTCATCTAGGAATTTGTTTTGGAATATGTCTTGGACTACAATCTGTTATCTGGGAAATCTATCTAGATTTATTAGCTTAATTAATGCTGGGAAAGTAAACAATAGCTTTTCAGGGATTAAACTTTTAGGCTGGAGACTGTTTTTTTTAGGGGGACCATGTGCATTGTTCTGTTCCCAAGTCTATGTGCTTTTCACCTTCTGGTCAGTGTTCAGACTTGTTGCCAGTTTCTCATAGAACGTTTGGCAGAAAAATGAGGAGGAAGGCACCAGGGAAACGGAAATGGAGCAAAGTGGTAAGAAATTCTTTAAGAAGTCTGGGAGCCACGAGGGAGAGGGAAGCAGAAGAAAGTGTGCTGACTGACAAGTGATGGAAAATCACTGAACCATAATAGACCTCACTTGTATTGACATGCGTTAACTGAAGTGAACAGCTGGGGTAAAGTTACTGAGCATCTTATTTCGGAGTTTGGCAGTGGACCGAACTCTATTTGCAAAGGAGACAGCTATGACAGGATTTTACAGGTCTAATGCAGAACAAAAATGTAGTCAGCTCAGCCCAGCAACTGAAGTATAGCAAGAGGTCTTTACTTCTGTTAGACACAGCTTTTATAGAAGAGACACCCCACTGGCTCTCCTTTCATATATAGCATTTGAGATAGCATGAGCTTGTTGTTTGATTCCCTTCAGTATAGTCAGGATTGTAATTTAGCAGCATGCTTGTGCAGGTGATACACTATATCAGATGCTTTATCCATGTAACCGAAAAACAACAACAGCAACAACAACAACAACAACGAACACAGAAAAAGAAGAAATTACATAGTAGTGTGACTTCTAAAAGCTAACAACATTAACTGAACACTTACTCTGTGTCAATCACTGTGCCAAATCCTTTTATATGCTTACCTTATTTAATCCTCACAGTAACCCTATGTGGTTGGTACTATAATTATCTCTGTTTTGCAGGTGGGGAACCTGAGGCTTGGAGATATGAAGTTATATGCTCCGATGCAGAGTTAGCAAGTGACAGAGCCAGAATTGCAACTTAAATGCATCTGACACTCAAGCCTGTGTTCTTCACCATGATGTCCTACTGTCACCACAGTCTACACACACCTAAGATGTGTGGGAATTCATGGGACCACTTCTGCTCTGACTGTTTCAGTCTTTTGCCTTGGTGTTTAATATTGTATCATGTTGTTCTCTTTTGGCTCCCAATGTTTTGGTATGTTACTGCAACTCTGGAGGTTTTGCTGTCTGGTAGCCGGGTCACTTAGAGTCTTCAAGTTATTCTTATTCCTTTGGAAGCGCTTTATAGAGCAAAGAAAGTTGGTGGAAGCGGGAAAACATAGGTGGCAGATTTCCTCTCCTTGATCTTAGGAGGACAACTGGGCTTAGGGGCCCCAGAGGAGATGGTGAGCTCAGTGGAGTATTGTTTTATGCTGCATTCTGCAGGCAGGGACTACATGCCCAGCCCACTAAGGAAGTTCCACCATTTCTTTTTTTTTTTTTTAATTTCTTCTAAAAAACAAAACAAAACAAAAACGGGATACATGCACAGAACATGCAGGTTTGTTACGTAAGGTGTATGTGTGTCATGGTGGTTTGCTGCACCTATTGACCCGTCCTCTAAGTTCCCTCACCTCACCTCCCATCCCCCAGCAGGCCCTGGTGTGTGTTGTTCCCCTCTCTGTGTCTATGTGTTCTCGTTGTTCGACTCCTACTTATGAGTGAGAACATACAGTGTTTGCTTTTCTGTTCCTGTGTTAGTTTGCTAAGGGTAATGGCTTCCAGCTTCATCTATGTCCCTGCAAAGGACATGATCTCATTCCTTTTTATGGCTGCATAGTATTCCATGGCATATATGTACCACATTTTCTTTATCCAGTTAAACATTGATGGGCATTCGGGTTGGTTCCACGTCTTTGCTATTGTAAATAGTGCTGCAATAAACATATGTGTTCATCTGTCTTTATAGTAGAATGATTTATATTCCTCTGGGTATATACCCAGTAATGGAACTGCTGGGTCAAATGGTGTTTCTGGTTCTAGATCTTTGAGGAATCACCATACTTCAACCATCCCCCACAACGGTTGAACTAATTTACATTCCCACCAACAGTGTAAAAGTGATCCTATTTCTCCACAGCCTCGCCAACACCTATTGTTTCCTGACTTTTTAATAATTACCATTCTGACTGGCATAAGATGGTATCTCATTGTGGTTTTGATTTGCATTTCTCTGATAATCAGTAATGTTGAGCTTTTTTTCATACATTTGTTGTCCGCATAAACATCAATTTCTATTGGAAGCACTGCTGTCTCTAATTCTGCAGTGTCGGCTTGTGAATATAGATGGAAAAAATAATTATACCCTTTTCACCTTCACTTTACTGAAATTTAACATTCTGTTTAATTATAGATGTAGATAACAAACCATAGTAGTATATGCAGGATCTATGGTTTCATCACCAACAGAATTCAGATATTTTCATATCATATTTCTGATGTTGTAGATACCTTGGAATATCACTATACCAAATGCTACTTCCGAATTATGGTTGCTGTTAGACTTGCTGCTAGATTTTGTAACTTAATGAGTATGTGTGAATTACTATATCACAATTAAACATATTTTGATAATTGTATTTAAATGTAATTGATTTCCTTTGAACCATTTTTATTATCTTTAATTTCAAACATTTTTTTCTGGGAAGAGGATCTATAGGCTTCACCAGACAACTAAAGGAATCCATGGCACACACATATGCAGACTAAGAACACCTGTTCTTCTTCACGCATTTAGAAATATCTTATATGCATTACTCATTTACTCACCAGCACTTTGAGGTGGGTACTATTTACTGTTATCATCCCCTGTTTTAAGGATTAGAAACTGAGATGCCAGAGATGGGGGAACTTTTCCAAGGTGAACCCAAATATTGATTGAGTGCTCATTGTATGGATTCTTCATACAGCTCAGCATCAGCATCATCCTCTCCCTTTCTGATAGCAAGGAGGAAGCCCAGGAATCAATAAAATCTCCCAAATTCCTAGAAAGGAGGATTCCAGGTGAGAGTCTGCCAAAGAGAAGGGCTGTGTGTGATATGGAAGGTGAAGGAGTAGGGAAGCTGCCTGTCTTCTGCTGCAGTGGCCAGTGTGCGCACAGGCAGTCGGCAGGCTTGAGGTTTGTGTTGGCTTTTGGGCATTCTACCTTCCCTGAGACACAGCAGCCAGTGGTGTGAGATGAAAATGCTCGTGTGACACAGAATTTGGGGTTTGGGTCTCCCTTCTTATTGTACATGTCCAGAAACCAAAAATAGAAATCAAACCATTTTCCTTTCTCCAGTGGTTTATATCTGTCCCTTCTTATCCTTATTACTAATCCCTATAAACATATAGATGATTTTCAAACTCACTAAAACAAACTAAAATACTCCCAAATACATTTAAAATCCCATATTCTTAATTTATTCCCCCCCCCCAACACATACACTAAGGTTCTTAAGTATTAATTTGGTTTAATTTCTCTCTTTTCTTTCCTTCCCTTATTAATTATTCTACTCTTCGGTATGTATCCTGGTTATATAACTGGAGTCCTAAAATTATACAGACAGGAAGGACATGGAAAAGAGGGGATGCTATGATGGATGAGGATGCAAATGAATACACACTGATACATTCAATCCAAATAAGAAGTGAATGCTCCTGGGCATGGCATTAACTTAGCAAGCTTTAAGAGCCCACGTCCAATAGACCAAAATTTGAAATCCAAATGTATTATCATTAGTTGTGCAAGTTACTTAATCTTGCTGTGCCTTGAATAACTCATTGTCAAATCATAATACCTAGTAAGGTTATTGTGAGGATTAGATATTATCTGAAGCTCCTAGCACAGAGACTGGTATATAATGAATATTTAATAAATAACCTTAAATTTGAAAATAAGTACAACATAGTGACTAAGTACTTGGGCTCCCCATTCAGAAAAAATGTGTGTTTGAATCCTAACCTCACCAATTTCTAGCTATAAAATCTTGGACAAAATACTTAAATTCAGTCCCCTCATCTATAAAATCATTATATATAAAACAAAATAGTTATAATATTCATGTTAGCAGGAAAAGAACCTTTGTTTAAGAAAACACCTTATGAAGGGGCTAAGGGCTGGATCTGGCTTAGAAAGAGAGTAGAACAAAAGGAAGCCTGGACTTATCTGAGTAGGAAGAAAACAAAGGAGTATTATTATTATTATTATTATTTTTGAGTCGGAGTCTCACTGTGTCGCCCAGGCTGGAGTGCAGTGGCATGATCTTGGCTCACTGCAAGTTCTGCCTCCTGGGTTCACGCCAGGAGAATGTTTTAAGTTTTCTTTTTATTTCTCCTGAGATGGAGGCAGATTGGAGTCCAAGTTGGTGGATATGAAGGGGAATATTTTAAGAGTAATTTGTTATAATTTTGAAATGTAAATGCACTGTACCTTCCTCTCAGCTATACACACAAAGGTCTTGATGAACTCCTTGTGTATGTGTATGTAAATTCAGACATAGAGTCTGAATAGTTCATGTCTGGGTTGACCAGCCAGGGACAGAACTGTGGGAAAATGAGGTGATACCTAAACAGGTAACTGACACAGTAGGACCTCGGAGCCAAAGCAGACCGTGAAAACTTGAACCTCTAGCATTGAGGGAAACAGAATGTAGGACACTGACCTGGGATAGGATAGAATGGGAATAGGGTCAATCTTTCTAGATCTTCAAAAGCTCAGTAACATCCCCCAAAATATCTGGATTACATGTGGACACTAGACTGGGCCTGATCTGTTCAACAACTCTATAGGACATTATCATTATTCTTTTCTTTTTCAGAAAGGAAACAAATATTTAACAATGTGCTAAAGGTCACACAACCATAAGTAAAAAAGGCTTGGCTTGAATGCAGCTTGCTGTGGTTACAGGGCCTATGTTTTTAACTCCAAATTCTGCTGCTTCCCTTGTGGCCATGGCCTCTAAAATCTTAGTCTTACATTTCCCTTTTTATAGGATATTATTCCTTACAAAAAGTCAAAGTCATACAAGATCAGAGTTAACTTACTAGCACCGGAAAATGTGGAGCCAGCTTATCTAGAAGATGTTTTTGGCATCTTTGGATTTAAATAAAAAAGATTACTTCCAAGGAATCTCAACAAGACACACAAAAAGGTTGATATCAGAGCTATCTCCCACCATAAAAGGGTGAAGAGTTTCACTCTCTCTTAGGGCCAGCATCATGGGCATGTGACTTGGACAGTCACACAGGGCCCCATGCTCAGAAGAATCCACACTTGGTTTAATGCTCTGCTGTTACTATCTTGAGATTCTTAATAATTATTGAGCTTGTGTTTTGTAAACAAAGACTGATGAGACAATGGAGTGTTCTTGTGAGCAGAGGAGATTAGTGCAATATGCATGTCTGCCATTCATTTTGCACTAGCCTCCACAAATTATATAGCTAGTCCCACCCTCTCCAAATGAAAGGTAGGCTCTAATGAATAATTAGCAATTAATTATCCTTCTACCCACCTACCCAGTGGATTAAAATGGTCAGGAAACAGAGAGTTCTCTTTTACCAGTATTTGACTTTCTGTGGTTAATTGAATGTAATGCAAGATCTTATAGTCCATGCTCAGAGGTTCTTTAAAACAGTGAAATGTATAGGAGGCCATTGTTTTAAACTGAGCTCCTGCATTGGGCCCCAACAGACCCAATCAAAACAAAGTTACCTATGCTGAGTGTTGAAACTGCCTTTGTAAAGATTATGACAGTGAGAGAAATCTCGCATGGCTGACTCCATCTTGCTCCTAGCCTCACAAGCTGGCTGTCCTTCATTTGTGAGCATAGGCCAGGCTAACCATGGGAAGAATTTAGTTTACAGTTTAACTTTGAAGAAGGGATGATAATAGCCCTTCCTAAAACTAAACTAAACTAAAACTAAAGTTCACAAGGATAGAATGAGAGTGGCTGAATTCTGCTAAAATATAGGCGTAGTGAAAGGATAACTAGTCATTGTTCTGGAGGTCACAAAATTTATAACTTCCCTAATTACTCCTGTAGATAACATCACTATTGTAGAACTTAAGGTTGGTCTTTTGAAATGTTTCTCAGACTTTTGCATTTCTGGCAACTGACTGACTCCACCTGAACCTGCGATTTGTGACTCAATCAACCCTGCGGCCCCCACCCAGAGGCTGATTCAGAACACAAGGGCTGTTTTCCACACCCCTATGATTTCATCCCCGAACACTCAGCATTCCCCATTCCCTAGCCCCCTACCCACCAAACTGTCCTTGAAAAACCCTAACCTCTGAGTTTCCTGGGAAACTAATTTGAGTGATGACTCCAGTTCTCCCACATAACTAGCCTTGTGTTAATCAAACTTTCGTTACGGCAGTACCATGGTCTTGGTGAACTGGTTTTGTTGATGCAGCAGGCAAGAAGAAGCCATTGATTAATTAGTGTCACAAAATCAAACTGAAATTTTAAGGAAACAGGCAAAACTCCCAAAAGACTAGTTTTTTTTTTTTTTTTTTTTTTTTCTGAAAACAGGAGATTCACAGCAACCATTTGGAGAGAGCTCAATCAACCAGATTCAGCATGATAAAAAAAAGTCCCCTCCCCTTTAACCCTTACAAGGGAAGTAGCCTGAGTAACCTAATGTTAACGAATCTGCTTTAAAAAAAATTCTGTTTTCTTGATTGCAACTTACAAAAAATAACTGTTCTACCATGCCCAGCAAAGCAAAAATCTTAGCTGAGATGCTCCGCAGTTCGTGAATTGCTAATAAAAGATGATTAGATTTTTAAGCTAAATTTTTTTGTAATTTTGTCTTTTGACAGTGACAATGCACTAATTTTTAATATTTGATGCAATTCAACCTAATGAATTTGATGATGGCCTTGGAAAAGAAAAAAAAAAAAAAGATTTGCATGACCTTCAGGCCAGTGGGTGCTTCTACAGAGCTGCTGGTCTTTGGCTTTTCAAAGATGGGAACTGCCAAGCGCACAGGAATCCCTGGCTGCCGGTGATTTCTAACCAATTCTAGCCTTGCCCATGTGCGATTCCTTTGTAGTGCTTGGGCAAGGAGAATAATACATTTTTACTTGACAAAATAAATTATTTGATTGGCCTTGCCAATCAAAAGTTCAACACTTGAACTTCGTCGTCAAGGGGCAGTTTTAATGAGGTAGATTGGGCTGGATGTTTCAGGGCATGGTTTTCAGTTTCTTGCGTCTGTGATTAAACATGATAATCACTTAAAATGGAATAAAGCTGAGCTCAAAAACTAAACACATGTAGATGTTTAGGCCATGGGGAATCAATGTGGCCATTAAAATGCTAATAAATGCAGATCTCCTCATCCTTAATTAATTGGGTAACTAAACAGAGAGGCTGGGGTGAAACACAAGTATGATTATTTAACATGAAAAATCAAGAAGCTTGGATGAATAACAATTACATAATTAACAAACAATAAAGAACATTTGAGTTTCAATTAATCCTTATTGGCAGTTCAGTAATATCCACCAGAATCTGTTTCATTTCATTGCAAACTGGGCCTTTTCGAGTTTAAACAATTTTGATATTTGGTCTCTAATATAAATCTACTTATTAAAAATGTTCAAGATCAACATGATACATTTAACTAACAGCAAGGCCAATCAAAGAATTTGTCAAGTAAAAATGTGTTATTCTCCTTGTCCAAATATAAAGGATGCTATTATTTGAATTTAGTATGTTACTTTGCAAAAACAGTCATTCTACTCATGAGTTATAATGAAAAATACAAATGCAGCAGAAGGTTAGAGAGGCCATGCGCCTGGTAAAGGTAGGCGATCAAATCCAAGACTGTATTACTCAGAGTCCTCTAGAGAAGTAGAACCAATAAAATCAATAGAAGGCATGAATAATATGTATATATGTATCTACTTATCTAGCTATCAAGGATTTATTTTGAAGAATTGGCTGGCATGATTGTAGAGGCTGTCAAGCCTGAAATCTGCAGGGCAGCTCGGCAGGCTAAAGAGCCGGGATAGAGTAGATGCTACAACTCCAGGCTGATGGCAGGCTAAAGGCAGAATTCCTTCTTCTTCTGGGGACCTCAACTGCTTAAGGCCTTCAACTGATTGGATGTGGCCTATCCACATTATGGAGGGTAATCTGCTTTACTCAAAGTCTACTGATTTAAATGTTAATCACATCTTTAAAAAAAGACACACACCTTCACTGCAACATCTAGATTGGTGTTTGAACAAAAATGGGGTACCATGGCCATGAGAAGTTGACAAAAATTGGAACCATCACAGAGAACTAAGTGTGTAGAAACTGAATTTAGAGTCCCAATCCCTTCATCCCTGGTTTGATGTAATTGATCTGGGATGTAGACTGGGCATCAGAATTTTTAAACCACCATCTCCAAGTACCTTCCCCAACCACCCTCTTCAGTTTTCCTCCCTACTCCACCTAAGCCTCCAACCTACCTAAGCCAGGTGTAGAATTTTACTCCAAAGTGGTGCTTTTCTCTTAGCTCCAACTAGATTTTTAAATTCTATCATGCCTGAGTACCCAAAACTAAATGCCACTGCCCATCTCACGGAATTAATTACTACCCTTTAGTGAAATCAAACTTTCCAGATGTCATTTAGTTTGATTCCATACTATGATGATTGAAAAGAAAATCTTATGATGAATGTGCTGGTTATCCAGGAATTTGGGGGAAACATAGAAGCGATTCTGGAAGGCAATGCTTCGAACAATGTTTTCTAGAGTGGGTTCCATGGAACACAAGCCCTCGAAGAACTGTACTTTGAAGGGGGTTTCATGGCCACATCTGTTTGGGAATGTGGCATGTTACAGCCTTCTCTCTTTGGAGATTCATAATTTGTTTTTGCATAATAAAGTCTTCAATAAATCTTGCTGTAAGGAAACCTGTTAAATTGTGATTAATCTAGCATTTCTCAAATCCACTGTGCACAACTTTTTACCCACGGAATGCATATTAGCATCCCAAGGAGTATAATTTAGAAAATGCATTTGAACAATTAAAGACTGCAAACAAAAGTCTATACAATCAAGAAAAAATAACCACATGATTTGCACTGCACTTAGTGAACCGAACAACACAGTCATGGTTGGATGCTTCCTTAATGCAGGCTGGGCACATACCCAACTTGCTGGGTCACTGAGCTAAATTCCTAGGGCTCAGGCCACCGCTGCTGCCCTCACCCCACACTTGAAATTACACAAAACTTGCAGATGACCCCACAAACCGGTGGTCAAATTGTTGTCTGCTTTGCTAAGCAGAAATGGTTTCTTTACTCAAATTGCCACTGGAAAAAATGCTGAGGTGTCACATTTTCACGGAGGACGAGGTAACACTTTAACCCATATTCAAAACGCTTAACTGGGACTGATATAAATGTGTTGAAACAGCAAGGCTTCTTAGTGGTCAACTAGATCAATCTTTTGGAACATGTGCATTAGAAATGAGGGTAGAAAAGCCAGTTTGGAGATAACTGGTTTTTGGTTATTTTCATGATTCAAGATAAGTTGTGAACTGGAAGTTCAAGAAATTAGGGGCAGAAGGGCATATGGCCATCGGCTAGCACTTTGGGTAGTTTTTGCGTAAATTGCAAAAAGATATCCTCTAGGCACACAAACTACAAAAAGGTACCACTTCCTCTGGATTCTGTGCAGACTTGTACCAGGGCCAGGGCGTCAGGCTGTATTTCTACCCTCAGTGACCATGCTGGCTGGAAGCATTTTTACAGAGCAGAGTACACCCAGCTATGATGTGGTGGTTGAGGATTAGAGGTGGGTCCCAGCAGGAAGAGACGATATGCCAGACAGAGAGGAAGAGTGAGAAAATGAGTATACACTGGGCACTCAAACTTGTTTCAGACCTCATGGGCCCTTGTAGAGTGTGGTATACACATGGTTGGTAGCAGATATGAGAGGCTTATGACATGCTTGTTTGAGCTAAAGATAATTCTAGACCAAAGTTTTTCTTAAAAATGAGGACATAGTTCCATCATTTTATTTTGTAGCAGAATGACTTGGACCAAAAGCCATTGTTCCATAAGCAAATAATTTTTAGTACATTCATTTATTTACCCATTATTAAACAATTTGAACAACGTCAATGAATATGACACTGTTCTCGTCTCAGGGGATACTTTGGAAAAGAAGTTAAACATTCTTTTTGCCTTCTCTGAGCTTATATTCCAGTAAAGATGAGAAAATTAAATAGTGACAATAAATGTAGTGAGAATAATGGCAGCACATGGAGGTGAGTAGAGATAGCCCTAAGGAGTAAATCCTCATCTGACTTCCTACAGGGACCAGTGGAGGTATCCTGGAGGAAGGGGCCCTAAGGAACAGTAAGAGGCTAAAAGAGAAAAGCTAGAGGGAGCTTGGGGAATCCCAGGACAGAGATAACTTCAAAATAGTGTAATTACTGAACAGAGGGGGAGAATGGCATAAGTTTAGGGTGGATATCTGGACAGGGTACAGGTTTTAAAAGGCTTTTAGCTGTGTCATGGGTTGTAGTATGATGAATTATTGAGGAGGAAGTCTGGAAGGAGGGAAACTGCTGTTGTGGTCTAGGAGAAAGGTAGTGGTGATGATGGAAGTGGTGGAAAGCAGTTGGATTAGAAAACTACTTAGCAGTTAAGAGGAAACTGGGTTGAACGGACATCTATTAAGGACAAAGCATTTGGACAGAGAGAGTTGAGAAAGGTGTCAAGGATGACTCCTAGATTTCTGGATAAGTCAACTTGTGGAACAAAGGTGCCATTGAATGAGATATGGAAGCAATTCAGGAAGAGAAGCTGCTTGATTGGAAAGATAATGGAGTTCAGTTTGGACATATTGTGTATGAGACATTCCAATGGAGATGTCTGGCAGGTAGGAATATCTAAGTCTGAAGTCATTGGAATAGACAACAAGATCAGTCAGAGAGAAAATGAACAGAGAATGAAGAGAAGGGGCTTGGATGGCCTTGATAGAAAGAGAGAAGTCTGCATAGGAACTAAGAATTATCAGAGGGATAAGAAACCAGGGTTTTGATGGTACAGAGTCCAAAGAAGGGAAGACTTTCAAGACAGAATTATGATCAGAGTTTAATGACATGAAGATATTAATAAGGACTGAAAAATGCTCATCATATTTGGCAATTAGGAGGTCACTGGTGACTTGAGCAGATTGTGCTTCCAGTGAGCATTAAGGATGGGAATCAGAGGTAACTGAATGAGTGGAAGTGAACTGGAGAAGTGAGAAGATAACTCTAAAAGAGTATAGTAATGCAAAGGGGAAGGCTAGGAAGAAAGCCTGGAGGTGTAGCATGGTGGGACCACTTGGCAGTTCGACTGAGAAAAGAGTTGGAGAAAACTTGGATATGTTGGCATCAAATAAAGAAAAAGAGGAGGCTAAAGATAAAAGAGAATGGAAAAACCAGTGAAGAGGCAAAATCCTTGAAGAAGTTTGAATGGAATAGATCGAGGAGTTAGCCTGGAGTAGAAGGATGGCAGCTCTTCTTCTGAGGCAGAGTGGAAGGAGGAGAGTCTGGGTGTGGGTATAAATTGAGAGGCAGGAGTTGGGAAGGCTAAGGTAGATCATCCTTGACAACTTCCAGTTTTTCTATGAAATAGGCAACAGGGTAATCAGCTAAGAGGGATGACCTTATTCATAGCTACTCACTACTTATTCTATACTCTTCGATATTCCTCATTATACTCATTTGTTGTCTTGATTATTGTTTGAAAGCATGTGTCCAAAAAAACCTCCTTCTTTCTCACTTTGAACATCAGAAATTTCAGCTGAAGTATGTGGGTTGGTTAGTGATTAGAGGAATGTTTCTTATAGAAAAGATGTGTCTTAGATGGAAGAACTGACATAACCAGAGAGAACATTTTCCTTCATTTTGCACTGAATAAAGTTTTAGAGAAAATACTTTCAAGCATTTCACTAAAAGAAAAAAAATTCTACTACTAAGCACCACCGCCACCCCACACACACTTTTTTGTCTCATCTTTTAAAAGATCCAGCAGTTGCCAAGTTTAAAAGGCTGTCTTTCATTCCTGAACTCAAAAGGTTTTTTTGTTTTCTTTTTTTTCCTCCAAACATGCATACAGCAAAACATTTTTTTCAAGTTGTCCTAGGAGACTGACAATATACCAACTGTTTTCAACTATGCAAAAGACCCTTTTAAAACATGTCTTAAGATAGTAGTTTCTTTCTGCTTATCTTTACATCTTCTTTCGCCAATTAGATTTATGGACAAAGTCCAATATTTAGGCCTGAGTGAGAGATCCCATTTCATTCAGAGCTAGGCTACTCTTGAAGTTGAGCAGGGAGTTTACAATGATTGGCTAAGGGGATGCTGTTGGCTTACCTCATTAGCATGCTCTTTTGGGGTGTACCTTCTTAAGATTATATTTCAAGGCTATTGCAATAATGCAAAACCAGCCTAGAGTTTCAGAAACCATCCTTGAAACGACAAGTTGGTCTGGAGAAATCTATATATAACTAGAAAAATGTAAACTGTAGAATGATTACTGTAATTTGGGTGAGAAGTTTTTATATATCAGGTCCTATTCTCTCTTTTCATCCTGCTCTTCCTATTTTCCTGTCAGTGAAAAGACTTTTGAAGAAGAGCTTTGGTGATGGAATGGTAAAATGGGAGTCAAATGTGAAGAATTAAGTGTTGATGTTTGTTTATTTATTTATTTATTTTTACTTTGGCTGCTTTTGTTTGGCTACAAAATCTTGTGAGGCAGGAAAATAGGGTCTGGAGGCAGGGAACTTGAGGCCAATTCATGCTGATTCAAGGAAAACCACCAAGGTTTGGGGGTGGGAATTAAGGCCAATTTGTGCTGACTTCCTAAAAGAGAAAACACCAAGGTCTGGGGGCAGGGAATCTAAGACCAATTCGTGCTGACCTCCTAAAGCTGGAGCAAAAGAAAAACACTAGAGTCTGGGGACGGAAATCCTAAGGCCAATTAACGTCAACTTCCTAAAGCTAAACCAAAATGAAAAACTCCATCTCCCCACCACACCCCAATAGAAAGGGATCAAAGGCGACTCTCCCTACAACCTTCCCACTCCACCAAGTCTCAGATGGAAAGGGCGAGTGACTTGGATTGGCTGCGGGCCAAGCATGGCCATCCCTTCATCTGCATAGGGCGACAGTTCACCTCAGGCTTTAATTAGCCATGGACCAAATCCTTCATCCGGATAACGGGTAACAAATAGAAACCTCAAAAAGAGTACTTAAAATCCAGAAAATTTTGTAACTGGGCCCTTGAGCCACTTGCTTGCGTCCACTCCCACTCTGTGGAGTGCTTTCTCATTTTAATAAATCCCTGCTTTTGCTGCCTTGTTCCTGTGTTTCGTTCCTTTATTACTTTGTGCATTTTGTTCAATTGTTTATTCAAAACACCAAGAACCTGAAAAACTTACACTCAAGGCCTTCTTTCCAGTAACACCTGTGTAAAACATTTACACTTATGAAACAACCTTCTTGGAAGTATAGTTTATAATTGCTGTCTCCACTTTTTCACCTTTCATTCATTCTTTTATCTGAGTTCTTTGAAGTTATAAAAGTAACAAGGATCAAATAATAAACTTTTTAAAGTTAATATTTTCTGCTACCTTCCTTTGCATTTCTTTCCTTCTCCCTTGAAAGGAACTAATAATAATATTTTGGGATATTCCCTTGTACTCCTTTCTTTACCCTCACATCCAATCAGTCTTCAGCCAACTTATTGGACACTAAATTGAGTATCATTTCTTGCAGTCTTTATATTCTTTGAGCTCTTAGGAATATTGGACACTGTTAATTAACCTTTCTTTTTGAAGACCCTCTCTTTTCTTGCTTTCTATGACCTTCTACTTTTCTAGTGTCTCTCCTGCCTTAATGATCATTCTTCCTAGTATGTTACTAGGGGTGATTCCTCCGCCTGCCTATCAACTTCAGGGCTGTGTCCTACAAGGGGTGATCATGTCTCATGACACTCCCTACCCAGAATTATGGGAACTTTTGGACACATAAGAATTTATCCAATCTCTTTATGTTTATGGGTAAGAAAACCAAAGCAGAGAGAGTGAGGAAGTAACGTGTCAAAGATCATCTCAGAGCCTGAACCTGAAATAATAACTTCCTGACCTAAAATCCTAAAATCAACTATTACCAATTTCCTGTTCAGTTTCTTTTACTTATACTACTTTTCTTATACTTTTCCTTTCGGCTTGGTAAAAACCGAATGAAAAGTAAGCCCAATCTTGAAAGATGCCTTTTATGACCCCAGTGATAGTCATATAAACCTGTGGAAATTTATCTGAGGAAGTCAGCAGAAAGAACTAAAGAAAACAGTTTGATTTGTTTTATTTTTCCTGAGAGCATAAAGGGAAAAGGGGTAACAGGCTCCCCTAAAGATTGGGATAATTATAATTAGCACAAAAAGAGAGCTGAAGCTTCTTTTGATGAAGTTCCTCCCAAAAGCATTCAGGAAGCCGCAGGCACTGAAAACAGCCCTAATTCAAACTCAACAACAGTTTCCAAGGTAAATAGACACTGAGTCAGCACCAAGGGTCGAGGGCCTAGTGCTTATGTGCCCAGAGTTGTCCTAAGCCTTTGTGTATAGTGACTATATTTTCCAAACCAAAAACTAGGTGTACCGTGTGACTGCTGAGAAGATTATTTGAAATTTGGATCACTTTATAACTGCTGTGCTATGGATTGTTATAGGAATACAAGTCATGATCTTTTACACCCAGCTATTGCAATATAGATAGTTTAACAACTTACCATATGTAGCAGTGCAGTAAAATGGAACTCCGTGTATTAGCTTTAGCTGAGCCCTCAAAACCTGAAAACAACAACAATAAATTAACAAAAAGTTTAATTAAGCCCTTCTATGAGACAGACTAAGAAGTCCTAAAACCAGATCCACCTGCAATACCAATCACTCCCTCCATCTCTGAAAGCAGTTGAAGCTGGAGAGACTGGAGCAGGGAGAGAAAATTTCTTTGAATTGGCTTAGCTGCAAAGAACCGCCTTGTCCAAGGTCACATTCCTTCCCAGGTGGCCCATGTTCAGTGACTGATCCACGAGGTTGTATGAAGAATGAGTCATCTTGGGACCACTTTAAGAGGTATTAGAGCTCTAGAACTCCCTGCACGCTTGGCTGAGGCTGTCACTGTGTTCCACGGCCTATGTCTCCCATTGCCCACCTGCTTCCATTGCGCCCCTTCCACAGTTGCTGATCCCACAGGTGCTCCTTAAGAATGATCCTACACAATAAACTCAGAGTCAGCTTCCCAGGAAATGCAGCCTATGACGGGAAGGGGTGGATGCTTTCCCGTCATCTTAAGCCAATCAAGCTGTGGCTCTAAGAGAACCATTGAAAAGCTTAATACATGTCTCTTGGATTTAGGAAACATAATGGACTCGGGTTCCTTATGCCAGAGAAAGCTAAGAACCAGATAAAGCAAAACTCAGTGATATAAGAAAAGGAGAGGAGAGGAATTTTGCTGTGCTGGAAGTGAGTTGCCTTCCACTGAGGACAGGGCAAGTGTATTAGGAAGACAGAGATCAGAATGGCACACAGACTGATGTGACCCTGCCAGTAACAGGCCAGGGATGGAGAACAAGCTTCAACTCAATGCCAAATCCAATGACTTGGTGGTGAATGCCTGAGTATTAGGATTAAAGAAGGAGTTGTGGTCTGAATCTGGATTTAGTGAGAAAGATGCTAAAACTGATTAGTAATATCTCTCACAGTTGCAGGATAAAGGGGCCATTGTAGCATATGTCTTCCATCTCTGAAATACATTAATTAAGAGAAGCCAGATAAAAGTTACTAATTATTCTACACAGAAAACAAATACGATGTGATTTGTCATCCTCCATACCAGAGACAGAAGTACATTTTGAAAAGACTCCTCTAATGGAAAACCTTCAATGGCTCCACAATTTAGAATGATCTATTAGGTCCTGCATGATTTATTTGATTTTCCTCAAGCTACCACATGCTTCATCTCCTTGGCCCTTCTGAACTACTCAGAGTTCCCATTTGTATTTTTCTTTCGTATCTCGATGTCTTTGCACGTGATGGTTTCTGCGTCTGGAATTTCGCCCTCTCACCTTCCTACTTATTCCTCAGTCCCCAGGCTCCAGTATCTCCTGAGAAGCCTTCCGGAAACAAGCCTCTCCATCAAAGATTGACCCTATTCCTCTTTTTGGGTATCATTCCATCTTGTATCACAAAGCACATATCATACTGTGTTGAAATAGTATCTGCTTTTCACTTTGACTGCAAGCTTCCTGAAGGCAGGTGTTGGTTCTTATTCATCTTTGTTCCCCTCACATTCAGCGCTGCGATAGGCACACAATAAACACCTAATATTTTTGAATAAGTGAGCAATGGCCAGAATTATTAACAGGCCCTTCACTGAATGACTCATAATTAAACATGATGCTAAAACTTTTGGGCCAAGTGGCTTAGAAAGGCCTGTCCATTGTTTCCCATGAAAACCCAGAATCCAAATTCTCAGAGGACAATTTTATAGTGTAGACACTAACTCACACCACTTGGGATCTTTGCTAGTTAAAGAAGGAAATCTCATCTGACAAATGGATTAATGATCAGGCCGACTGTATTTGCACAGCTGCAGAATCTTCTCAAACAAGATGTTTGAGCACCCCTCTGTTTATGCAGACAATTTGGTGACCAGGTGATAACATTAAACCATTTAGGCACAGCCTAGAGAACTGTGGGAATGGCTGCCTCCATTGAATAACATTATTTATAGAAATCCCTTGAAAGGCTTCC
Source organism: Pongo abelii (assembly GCF_028885655.2). NCBI lineage: Eukaryota > Metazoa > Chordata > Mammalia > Primates > Hominidae > Pongo > Pongo abelii. The sequence continues at coordinate 152,265,370 of NC_071989.2, forward strand.
CTTTCCTTTCTGGGGTGTGTAGGGTGTGTGTATATGCAAGAGATAAAAAGAGACAGGGTGAGAGAGAGTGCTTTTCTGGATTATAAATAAAGCCCTTCAGAATCCACCATGAATCAGGTAAAATGACAACCTGGATGGCCAGGTGTATAGATAACTTGCCAGCAGCCTGACTACATGATGGAGCCCACGAACAACTCCTGAGCTATCAAAACAGTATTGTGGAGTTTGTCCTAGAATTTTTCCTTTCTGGCCGTGTGCCATGGCTCACGCCTGTAATCCCAGGACTTTGGGAGGCCGAGGCGGGTGGATCACCTGAGGTCGGGAGTTAGAGACCAGCCTGACCAACACGGAGAAACCCCATCTCTACTAAAAATACAAAATTAGCTGGGAGTGGTGGTGCACGCCTGTAATCCCAGCTACTCGAGAGGCTGAGGTAGGAGCATCACTTGAACCCGGGAGGCGGAGGCTGCTGTGAGCCAAGATCGCACCATTGCACTCCAGCCTGGGCAGCAAGAGTGAAACTCCACCTCAAAAAAAAAAAAAAAAAAAAAATTCCTTCCTTCAGTTCAGCTTCTCTTTGCTCTGCAACCACCCACTGAGTGGAGAACTGTAATGATGCAATCAGGAGAAATCAGTTTTAACCAGATGCCTAGAGTGGTTATTCAATACTGTGCTCATAGAGGTAACTGAATTCACATGTGTTAAGTGCCAGGGTCTCATGTGGCCATAGGATAGACATTAGAAATCTTCTCTACAAGCTGAAAGAGTTGCAAAATTTACACAGGGCATCCATACATGAAGTGAGATTGCTAGGGACGATTTTACTTGCTAAGCCCATGGCTTAGAGTCTTTGGGTTTGTAGGTCCTTCCCTTTGCAGATTCACATGGGAAGGGTGCTTGGTCCTGCAAATTGTTAAGTCTGAATTCTTGAAGTTTAGAATAGTGATAAAAGGGGACTTGAATGGGCAGAAAATGAAGCTTTGGGACTTAATGGCATCTTAAATTCATACCGTCAAATGAATACTGTCAAGCAGGGCGGAGGCAGGGATAGAACACCTAACGGCTCCAGCCTGGGGGCTGAAGCACTTTTAAATAACAATTATAATAGAAAGCCAAGTGATAATTAAGGGTTATTGTGTGCTCCATTCTTTGAAGCTTTACATGATATCTATTGAACAGATGTGCTGACTGAAGAATCAAAATATAAAAGAAAAATATTGGGCACATAGACAAAAGCTGAAAACAATTGCAAATATTCTCTTACAAAAGGACTAAAAGTCTATGTGTCCTAGAATCTTTGGATCTGGTTTGGGGGACATTCTTTGCCTCTATGTAAATATGTAAACACATCTTTGTTTAGAGGTAGAGAAGGGGAGAGATTGAGAGTGAGGGAGAGAGATCAAACTCCAAGTCAGTGTTCCCAGTGCTCAACCTTTCAATAATCCGCCATTATTACCCTGCAGTAGAAATATCTCAGCAGGTCCAAACTGATGTAAACTTAAGGACCCAAAGTGATGTATTGAGGACCTCAAATCATACATGGCCTCTGCTATTTTAAGTAGAGTGGAAACTTCTTTGTGGAATATATTTTCCCAAATTTATTTTTTCTTGACTATGAAACTATCTAAAAAATCAAGGACAAGAGGTGTACAAATAAATTGAAAGGCTGGAAATGAAGAAAAATGGAGAATAAAATAGCTTTAAAATTCAAGAGGATTCAATTTATGATGAGAGTAATGAAAGATCCATAGTTGAGTTGATTGGCTTTACACATATGACTTTTTTCCCCTTCCATCTCCTTACCTTCTTCTCTCTGCCTTCCTCCTTTGGAGCATGCTGTAATAGAGAAAAGTTTTTCTAGGCTCATCATCCATTTATAGAACCACTACTCCCCATCTTTCATTTAGTTTGTGCATCACTGACTTTACCCAATGGCTTCCAGGCTCTGCAAAGCCAGGCATGACCAATGAGACACTCCATTTTACTGGTTACAGTTGTTAAAAATACAATGGCAAGTTTTGCAGGAGCCTACTGTCAAAGAGGGACTCTCTGGGTGGAGAGGGGTGGCTGCTAAACTGGGAAGAGCCTGCCTGTGAAAAAATGCTAACAGGAAGCAGAGAACCATGAGTACATGAGTGTCTAGTTTGAGGCCCTAGATTGGCCTTAAGCTAGAAACATCTTGGATTTCCAGTTAAGTGAGATAATTTTTTTAAGGTAATTTGAGTAGGTTTCTGGGTTTCTGTTACTTGCCAAAAAACAAGTCTTACTTTTACAGAAATGCAGAGAAGAGCTAGAAGTTCTTAGCTTGGAACCCAGATATCCTTAGCTAATTAAATTTCAGAGAACAAGGATTACCCGGAACTCTGCGGTTATAGTTGGCAAAAAGGAAGAACACAGTATCTCTGATCTTATTAAAGCACCTCTCAAACAACCTTTAAACTTTTTACAATTTTGCCTTTCATGTTCACCAGAATCTGGGTTCTTTTAAGACATCATGATGGCTTAGTGGATCAATAAATGGTACCTTTACCCAGCTTGCTCCTTGGCCTCTTGAGATCCTCATTCTGTCATCCCAGGGAGAATCCACTGCTCCCATCTTTCTTACCTAGGTTCCTTTTGTTGTCTGCCTTTCTGCAGTGTAACACCCAGTACACTGTCTCAGTTAAATACTTCCTAACTCATGTACCGTTTAGCTACACTGCCTTCTCAGAAACCAGGTACTGCCTACATTCACCTGTATATTCACAGAACCCAGTACCAGGCCTGCTACAGTAAAGTTTGCATTGAATTGAATTTGTGGCTCAGCTCAGACTTTCTGACCACCACTAACCACCTAGCCTCTACCTCCTTGGAACCCTCAGGGACTTTCCTGCTTCTGATACTTGCTGTTTTTTGCTTGACTTTGTCATTAAAAAGCCCATGTCTATAAATATATTTGTATATTTATTGAATACTTACCAATTAATCACTTTATGTGCTTTAACTTGTCCAATCTTCACAACAGCCTTTCCATCTTACAGATGAAGAGACCAGACTTGAGAGCTTAAGTGGCTTGCCCTGGGTCACCCAGCTGGTAAGTAGAGTGGTCAGAGTCAAAGCAAGCAATGTGTTCCTAATCACTAAACTGTTTTCAGCTGGAGCACTGCTAGTTCCTTGTGGGCTAAACATGCATCCTTTATATTGTTGAATTACCATCCCAACAGCCCTATTAGGTAGGTATGATTATTAGTTCTATTTTCCAGATAAGAAAAATGAGGGTCAGTGAGGTTAAATCATTTGTCCAAGGTTACCTTGGTGATAAGTGACAGGACAGAGATTAAATCCCAAGCTGTTTGACCCCAGAGCCCATGTTCATCAACCATTATGCCAATCAGTTTTCTGTTAATTGATTGATGATTATATCAGAAGCAACTACCAGGGTCATCTGACCTTTAATTACCATCTGTGGTTCTTATTGTTTAAGAGGTATAACAACAGCCACTTCATAGGATTATCATAAGAGCTTCAAACTAGGTTGTAAAGTTCCAAGAGTGTTTGGCATACTAGAGCAAGTGCTTGACAAATGGTAATCATCATTACTATTTTGTTGTATTTTGAGTGCTCCTTGTGTCAGGTAAGTGCTTTACATGTATTATCTGATTTAATTCTCACATCAACCTCATCAGATAAGTACCATTATCATGCTCATTTTATAGATGTGGGAACTGAGGCTTAGAAAAGTAACTTGCCCCAAATTACACAACTAGTTAGTGCATAGGGCTGCACAATTAGTTGTCTGATGGAGTAGTGTGGTACTAGCACTCTTTATTACTTAGAAAGTTCTGGTAAAGAGATCAGACAGTCCAATTATCACTGGGTGTATTGACCTCTTCTTGGGTTCTATTAGTTTCTGGTTTTTTGAGTGGTTCCTTAGCCACATGAGCCTCAGCTTTGTAGATAAAAAATTGGAGGCTTTGTAGCCACAACTTTACATAGACAAACTCTGGGGAACAGCAGCTGCTGAAGGGAGAAAGAAAATGGACAGTATTCGGAGCACGAAGGGCTGAACACATGAAGTTATCCCATTTGAAGCCTCTTTCCACCTGGCCAGCTGAAGGATCCAACAGCTACAGGTGCAAACCCCTTCCTTGTCCCACGCTTTTCCTGATGCTCCTCACGGGGCCCTGGCACAACATGAGAGAGAGAGAGAGCTGGCAATTCTCTTGTTAATTTAGGCCTTGTACATTATTCAGACTGTTAAAAAAAAAAATCCATGTTGAGTCTAAAAGTATTCGGACCTGCTGTCTGTATAGATTAAATAATCCAGATGGCTTCGTGAAACACTATAGCAGAAAAGAAAGTGGTTTCTCCATAGAACGAGTCAATCCAGAAAGCACAGGGGACAATAGATTTCTTTACCTTGTATAACCCAATTTCTTCTTTTCTTAGCTCACTGGCTTAAATGTAGAGTGCCGTCGCCAAATCTTCAGTCTACTTGGGCTATTTAAGTAGAGTCACAATGTTTCCTTTTTCTAGAAGAGATTAAAAAATAAACAACCAAAATTTGGTGGTAGAGAATGGCATTTGGAATAAAGGATTAATCAGTTCTGTCACTCTCACTTGGGCAGCAAAATCAAGCCTCTTGTGTTGGGAAATATTGCTGGATGGGATAATTTCCACATTGCCAGGCTGTTTTTCTTTTTAATATCACAGCTGATTTGCTGTGGCGGAGGCTGCTGCAAACTGCTGGCACCATTTCTGGTTACAAAATGTGTCTGCCAAACAGCTCAGTGTAGAAAGAGCCATACTGTATTCTTTGATGGTGGGCTCATTTGGCAGGGAACAGATCTGCATAGAAAGAGACTCAATTCATCATCTCCCCTACACCTCGGGCTGAACAAAGTGAATGTATCAAATTGTCCTTGTGGAAATCAGTGACATAAATTTCTACTCTCTTCACCAATACTGCAGTTGGAAACTTTCAGCTGTTTTAGCGATGTGTTTCCTTTTACCCTTATTCCCCGGTACACATGGCAGCAGAAACCCAGGAAAATGCAGATGGTTCACCTCTGCCGCCTCTGTGCTTGAGAGGCACAAATGAGAGTGGGTGCCGAAAGCTGTTTGAATTCATCATTAATTGTCAAACACTTCTGCCAGTTCTCTTCTGAGCATGAAAAAATGTAAAATTAGAAAAACTTAGTTGAAGTTATAGAATGTAAATCTCTCTCCTGAAAACTCTCAGATCAGTGTACTGTACTCTGCTGATGATGATTACACTGTCTTTTTTTTTTTCTGTCTCCATTCACAGATGTCAATACATGGTGAGTGGTTTCCAGAAATTTACTTCATCTGCAACTAAAAGCAAGAGGGGAAGGCAGCATGAACCACACTGGCACACTGCCAGCTCAGCACTCTCCACCAGGAACTCAGCCCCATGCCAAGCCACTCCTGGAAGCCAAGGCAAGAGAGCGAGGGCACATTTTTTAAGGACCATTTTAAAACAAGAATTACACTGTCACGGCACCTACCTTCTCTCTCTTTCAAAATTCTAGCTCAAAGAATCAACCTCTCACATTAGGGGAAATAGATAATGATTCAGTCAAATGTGAATGAAAATACAATATTTACATTCATTTCAGACTTGTTTTAGGCAATGCCTATTTTTAAGTGAAACAAATGAAGAATTTTCTTCTCAGTATTGGCTACTGATATTAGCATCTAACTAGATAGGAAGCGAGGAACTAAGAGAAGGGAATAGATAATTAAGGCCATCATGCATTTTTACTCTGAGCTCTGCGAGTCATTTAATCCCACTTTTCATTTATCCATGTATGTATTCAATGCTGAGAATTTATAGTGGCCTCAGAAAGAAATTCTAGATAATTTTTATTGAGCTCTTACCACGTGGCAGACACTATTCAAAGTGCTTTGCTGTATTCCCGCATTCCATCCTCACAAAATGCTATGAGGTCAGTGTTATTTTTCGCCCCATTTTACAGAGGGAAAAATAAAAACATAAAGAGGTTAAGTAGTTTTCCCAAGGTAACACAGCTGCTGAGTGTGGAGTGAGGGTGTGAATTGAGGTAGTCAGACTTTAGAGCTGACATTCTAACCAAGTTTACTCCATGACCATGATGGTGGGGTGGTCCTAGCGGAGGGCTTTGGAGCCATTTCTGCTTCCAAAGGGTTTATTTTTGTACCCTTACTGCCTTCTTTACAGGGATGCTTTGGGAATGAACAAGAGAAGTGTCCTACTGGCAGGAAGAAATAAATGACTCATAGTGAAGAAGGAGGAGGGGGAAAAACCCTTTCAAGCCACAAAGATACCATTTTTTGCACCGGAGGAGGTCACTGAATAAATCACAGGAGAGAAATGGATCTTGGAAGGTCACATGGATAATAGTCCCGCCTTTGGGGAGGACACCCTGCTGCCAGAAAAATGATTCAAGGGAATTTTTGCTGCAGCAAGGGGTTGGGTTACTCATGTTAAACAGTGCCCGAGAGTGTGTGCTTTATGAAGCTGACCAGATGTCCTGTTTGGTTAGGACTCTCCAGGTTTCTTAATGGCTTTGAAGAGTGTCCTGGTAGTCACCCAGAGCAGGCAGGCTTGGTTCTAGGTCCCCCATTGACACGTTGTAAAGGGCTTTGGGTTACTTTGGGTTACTTTTGGGTTACTTTGACTTCAGGTCACCAAATAAATCAGATAATTTGCTAGCCTGGCAATAGTTCAAAGCTCTGTGTTCCTCTTCTTGTTTTAGGTTTATTTATTCTTGAGTATTTCTCTGGGCCAACCTTGAGGATAAACAAGTCATGGTCCCTTGCTTCCAGGAGCTCATGGTGAGGAGAGCTGAAGCCCAGTGAACTCTGAGAGATCTAGTGCTCTGCTACTCACCACTAAGGCTCTGTAAGATGAGGAGTAAACGGGATGTCCGTTTTTCTCTCTTCTCGGATGCTCTGTCCCTCATGTCCCATCTTTCCCTTCTATTTGACTGGTGGATGACTTTATGCTGATCCAGCATTAGACAATTCTCAGATACTGATTAAAAAATAACAGCTCATGTTTATAAAAGTTCTGCATGTGGCACTAATTTAATTCTTATGACAACATTGTGAGATAGTTCATGTTACTAGCTCCATTTTCTACATCAGGACATCGAGGCATGAGAAATTTTAAAATGTGCCCACAGCAAAATGATAATCAGCAGTAGAGACAGAGTTTGGATCTGGGCAGTTTGCCTCCAGAGTGCCTCATCACCACCACCAGCATATACCATCTTTGTGATAAGGGCTGCCATTAAAAAGAATATTTCAAGAGAATACAAGGAAGAAGCTGATGCAGAGATGAGGGAAGACTCTAACCCAGGAAATCATACGACAGTCAGCATTTAGCTTGTATAGAGATTAGTTGGACTCCTTCAGGCTTCTCTGCTGGATGGATCTTGTTTTGCAGATGAGGAAACTGAGACTGCAGGATTAGCTAATCATCAAATAACGAGGGTGTAGCAGAACCAGGATTTGATCTCCTTGTGTTCTTTTCACTGGACTCCTATTGGTATGCAGAGTGGCACAGAGGATGAAGGCAAATTCTGCCTCAAAATGAAAGAGGCCGTCACTAAGATGAATAAGACAGAACAACAATTTAAAAGAGAATGCCAGCACAAGACTGTCTTAGAGTTCACTCAGACTAACCTTTTGCTGGATGAATTAAACCTCTGTCAATAATCTTATTAAAAAGATTGGAGACAAATTTGGGAATTAGAATGACTGATGTCTGCTCCCACCTCCTCTACCCAAAACACAACAGGAGAAAATTTTGCTTGAAAGCCTAGATGCTGATCCAAGCAATGAAAAGACTCTGGAGTAAACATGTCATGTGCCTCTTTGTTAAATGAGCCCTCTGCCTAGGAAATAACCTCAATGGCTTGACACTGACATTTTGTATTGCTTGCTTATGCCACTTAAATTATAATTTGTTCCATCAGGGGACTTTCTCAGAGTTGGAAACAGCTCCTGGAACACAGAACCGGTATTGGTGGAGTCTTGCTGCCTCCTTGATGTTGCAAGCTTGTCAATGTCATCAGAAAGCTAGCTGTGGTTTACTGAAAATAATTTAGCTGCCTAGGCTTATGCAGACACGCACACACACACACAGAGACAGAGACAGAGAGACATAGACACAGATACATTATGTAGAAAAATCTCATCGTCTGCTCTTGTTCTAAATCTTGTACAGACTTGCCACCACTCTTACATATCATTATTTGATTTGCTTATTCTATCTCTTCACTTGTCAGTGAGTCTTTCTCATCCTTTTATTCATTTCTTTTGTAAAGAGAGTTTGGACTTAAACAGAGCTGAGCTCCTCTAGCCTGTTCTTTAAAGGCAAGGCAACAAAATAATAAGAATAGGTAATAATAACAGTGTACTCTCTGATATGCACTAAGCTAAGCACTTCACACAACTTAGCTCATTTTGTCCACACAAAAACCCTAATGAGATAGGTACTCTAACTGACCCCATATGACGGTGATGGAACCAAGACAGAGGTTATACAACTTGCCCAAAGCATGCAGTGCCTCAGATGGGGCCCAGCTCTGGCCGATAGAGCCCTCTGCCTGTATTATTGACCCTGCAGCTGCCTCCTTGTGATTCTTGAAAGTATGCCAGGCTCTGTTAAGCTGAGGATAAGTGTTCTTAATTCCCTTTGAGTTTAGTTATTTTTGAATGGATAAAAAAGAAAATATTTGGCATAACGCTTATTCCCCATAGCAGGGGGATTCTGAGGCATGATTTTAATTTTCCAAGTGACTTAAATAACAAGTTTCTAATCTGCCACTCACCTTTCTTTGCCTACTTAATGGGAGCATTTTTATTAGAAAGAAATATGTGTAAAAAGATCCATAAGCTTTGTGAGAGATGGGTACTCATTGGTTTTGTTAACTACAATATCTTCAGAGCCAGGAACATGTGCCTGAGACTTGGTGAGTGGTCAGTAAATATTTATTGTTTAAACGAATGAATAAGAGTTGTAGAGAGAATCCAAATATCAATCCATATTCAGTCACACAGGTGCCTGTACCCCTGATAAGATCATAATAAACTCCTTCAAGGCACCACTAAATGTTGACCTCTAACTTCCTGAGGCAGATTATTCTGAAATCTGGGAACAGTGTCATATTTATTGAAAAGGTCCCTTACCCCTGCCTGAGAAAACAAAGTCACATGTCTTTGTGCTTCTGTGTTAAGTTTCTTTGTCCCTTTGGAAATAGAGGGGAAAGGCATAGCAAATAGGCAAACTCATTGACAGTCATAACCGTATTAAAGCTATGACCCTTGTGCTTCAGTTCATGAGAAACTTGACATGTAAACACTATCCAAACAGGAGTTCTAATGAGTTGTGGTATCTCTCAAGCAACATAAATGAGAATAGGATTAAAATAAGCCATTTTCTCCTGTGGACTTAGAAGTTCCTGGAACCCTCTCACTCTACTCCAGAACCACCTCCCTGGTCTTGTCCATTCAACCTCTGTCATCCCACATGAATGCCATCTCCTGTCGCTCTCCCTCCTCTGCCTTCCCACACAACGGACTCTTAGCATGTTATTTCCCCTGTGACCTTGGGTTCTCCAGAGAGCAATATTTCCTCTGTGCTGTCTGTCTTTCTCTGCATCTAGTCTCCTAACTTAGCATGGCCAATGGAAGAACCCTCCAGGTAGGATGAGGAAGGAAAAGAGTAGGCAAAATCCAAACTTTCTTCACAGACAGGGAAGAGGGGAAAAGGCCGAGGATAGTCATAGACTGATACTTTTGTCCCTTTTAGTCATAAAATCACTGCTGTACATTTCAAGGGTATTTCTCCCAATTCTACAGATTTTTTAAGGATCTACTAAAATCCTATTTCTCAAATAGTATTTATCAATCACCAAAGAACCCTTAACTTTCCAAAAAGAAATGGTGTTTATAAATCCCATAGGCCAGGCTTAGAGTAATGTTTTGTCATAGCTCTTAGTTTTCTACACTATTTTGTAGTTTATTTGCTGATTCAAACCAGCATTTAGTTATTTTTTGCAAAATAGACTTAAGATTCGTTTTTTTCCTATGTACAGCACAGCCCACTTGGTTGGTACTATATTAAACTACTCGCTTGCTATAGTCATCCTCCTGTGTGCATCAAAACTTCTCACTGTCACATTTCTGCCCAGATATTAATAAACATGAGTGGGAAGGGGAATAAATGCACGAAGTGCTGCTGCTTAGCCTTTCTCAGCCTGTGGATCTTCCCTCATCTGTTTTGAAGACAGGGTGAAGATTAGGCAGGCAGTGAGCCCAGCTGTCTTAGGGAGAATCCCTAAGGGGAGACTCTTGTCAATTGAAACAAACAAATTTTTGGATACCAATATGGAAACCTGGATGGAGCCGATTTCCATGCTACAACACTGCCATTATAACTGAGCGCATCAGGATAACAGGAAGCAGATGGCTTTCAGAAAAAATGAAAAATTCAAGGGCACCACACATATGGTCTTATTTCCCAAACTTTGAAGGAATTCTGCCTGTGAAAGTATATCTGTTTAATCTCTCCCAAGTAAAAAGGCAAGTAACCCCTAAAGGGCACCATATATTTCTTTTAATAAAAAGTTGGCTCTATAACTTCGTAGATGCAAATGTTTGTCAGTCTTGGGCCCAGAGCAGTGGAAGGCTGCTCCTGGGAAGATAGTTCTGGGAATGATGTTATATTTATTGAAGCTATATACTGAACCTCTGCCTTTGCCAGCTTGTGTCTGTCTTGCTCTGCATTTCTTTCTACCTTGCTGTTTCCGTTAGCTCTGAGAACCAAGAAGGAAGACGAAGCCATAGATCTAAGAATGACAGACCTGGAAAGGACTATTCTCAAAGGTGACCTAAGGAGATGCTGGAGCTCCAATAGCCTGAGGGCTAAGAGCACAGGCACTAAATCAGAAGTGGCATCCAGGAAGCCTAGGACCACACTCTGCCTACGGATGTGTTTATTGGGCTCTTGAAATGTTTAAAGAAACACATTTGGATTAAATGGATGCCAACATTTATAAATTAGGAGATTTTACATCCAGTCAGATATTATAAAACATCAGAAGATTGGGGCCTACAATTCTCACACAGCCTCAAAATGCTGGAACTGAGTAGCCATTCTTGAAAACACACATGTGCTCTGACATTTGCCGTGGCCCCTTCCTGGCTGTGTTTACTTATTCGTGTTACCTGGCTTGCCTAGAATGCCATGGACCCCTTTGTCCTAGTTTCCAATCCTGACTTGGCCACTTAACAGTTTATGAGTCATTGGTGACATCAATCAGAGCTTTTGAATCTTTATCTGTTTAGCTTTATAATAGAGGCAATACCTCATCACAGTGTCAGGTGAGTTAAATAAGATATTGCATGTAAAGTGCTTAGCCTGATGCCTGGTGCATAAATACTTAGTATATCTTAATCTTTATTACGATTAACATTGTTCTTATCATTGAACAAGCTTGTTCAAATATTTTTCTCACTCTCCTTTGTAATGTAAATGAGAAAATACAAAATATGGCCACAGATATAAGCCTCATGTTGCCTTTTTCTTTTGGGTCATTAGATATACTTTAGAACAATTAGATTATGTAATTTGCCCAAAGCCATGTAGAAACTGGGCAACTGTCTATTTTAATTAATCATCGTGGGGAGACACAGCTGAAAGCTAAATGTTCTATGGAGGAATGCCATGGTGTGGGGCGGGCCAGCTGTGGCACAGAGGTCACTGGTTCCATTTGGCTAGCTAGGTAAGGACACGCGCTAATCACCACCAAGAGTCAGTGAGTATTGTGGAAGGACAGCTTGGCTGGGAGACAGCTGGGTTTCAATCACATCTCCGTCACTTCTAGTTCACATTGGTCATATAACCCTCTGAGTTTTATTCATAATTTATAAAATGAAGATGGTGGCAACTGTCTGGCAGTGTTGTTGTAAATGATAAGCATCAAATGCTTAGCACTCAGTAAGTGCTCAATAAATGGTAATTATAAATAAGAGCCAGAGTAAATTATAATAGGTTATCTGTTGAAAATGGCTAAAGTCTTTATTGAAAAATAGCAATCCCTAAGAGTTTAATTATGAACTGCTGCAAAATCTGAGACACATAACCCCAAATTAGTGTCATGTGCTTTTTGAACCACTGTAATTATTGTTATTTACCAATCACTATTTTCATTAATGCCTCATTACTCCCAACGATATTCCCAATAATACTCCAGGGGATTTTTTTAAATTTTAAATTTGTGATTCATGGTTTCTTTCTAATATGAATGGTATTATGCCTCCTTTTAATTTTAATTTGAATATAAAAATTCTGCTTTAGCCCTCTTCACTACTTCAGTCTAGTCTTAGCTGATTCCAGCAGAGAGTTACAAATTATATTTTCACATTATATTCAAAATACTTTGCCACTCACTGATGTTTTGAAGTTGCTTGGAACGAGCACATCTTGGTTCTTAAAGCAATGTATTTGCTCAGTTTGGTGTCTTCTCTCTTGAGTAGCCTTACTTCTAAAGCCCCCAAAAGCAGCCTCTTTCTCTTTTTGGCCCTTTCTTATACAAGTTGGGCATCCCCAATTCAAAAATTTGAAATCCAAAATGCTCCAAAATCTGAAACTTTTTGAACGCTGATATGACGCTGCAAGTGACATTGTTAACACTGCAGAAAATGCCTATAGACAACATGGTGAAAATGTGTGATGGGCTTATTGAAGGACTAGAGCAGCATGCATTCAAAACAGAACAAGAAATCAGGGCAGTTTATAAAATCAAAGAGAGACTTCTAAAACAAGAAACATTGTTAATGAGGCAGATGAGTCTGGAGGAAACACCCAGCAGAATGCCTCCTCATCCCTTGAGGACCCACTTCCTGGTCCCTCATCAGCTCCTGATGTTTCTCCTCACCTAAAATAAAATACAGTGTACAGTAATCTTTTAATCAAAACACAGCATTGCAGGTGGGGACTGCAAGCCTGGCGTTGTTTGTTGTTGCATTTGTTGAACAGCTGATGCAGGCACTCTGGTGGTGCCACTGTGCTGCTTAGTTACTCTGAACATATTAATTTTTCATTGTATAGATACATGTCATTTTTTTGCTGTTAAGTACTTATGTGTGAATCAGTGTATAAAAATGACTGCTTATCAGTAGCATATAAATTCAGAGTCAGGAATGATGATGCCAAATGACCAAAGATTGTCCCCGTAGGTGGCTGAGATAGTGACACCTTTGCTTTCTGATGGTTCAATGTACACAAATTTTGTTTCATGCACAGAATTATTAAACAATACTGTATAAAATTACCTTCAAGCTATTTGTATAAGGTGTATATGAAACATAAATGAATTTCATGTTTAGATGTGGTTCCCATCCCCAAGATATCTCATTATATATACGCAAATATTCAGAAAATCTGAACAAAATCCCAAATTCAAAACACTTTTCATCCCAAACATTTTGGATAAGGGATGCTCAACCTGTAATGGAGGCTTAGGAGAGCACTTGATCTACCTGCAAAGCTGTCTCTGTTAGTATAATTTATTTTCATTCACAGTCTGCAAATATTTATTAGTGCCTACTAGTGCCAATCCCTGTTCTGATAGTAAACTGTTACGAGCATTTCTATGTCACCTGGCACTGTGCTTCACTGATTTAATAGTCTCATTGATTTAACCTAATGACCTTGTGAGATAGAAACTGCTAATGTCCCTATCTTAGAGAAAACTGAAGCATATAAAAGTTAAGTAATTGGCTCAACATGCTAGCTAGTTAGATATTAAGCCAGAAATTAACCCAGATCTGTCTGATTGCTGAACCCTAAACTCTTAATCATTGTACCGGAGTGTCTCAAAGTGGGGGCCTAAATTTGTGACCTGCTGCATTAGAATCACTTAGGTTGACTGCTAAAATTATAGCATGCATAAGAGGCATAAAATGCTTAGTGCACAGTAAGTGCTCAATAAATGGTTAATGATAAATAAGGGCCAGAGTAATTATATAAAAATTATAATAGGTCATCTATTGAAAATAGCTGAAGTCTTTATTGAAAAATAGTAATCCCTAAGAGCTTAATTTTGAAATGCTGCAAAATCTGAGACACATAACCCCAAATCAGTGTCATGGCCTTTTTGAACCATTATAATTATTGTTATTAAGTAATCAGTATTTTCATTAATGCCTCATTACTCCCAATGACATTCCCAATAATACTTCAGGGGATTTTTTTGAAATTTAAATTTGTGATTCAAAACTAGCCCTAGACCTACTAAGTTTGCGTTTTTAGCAAATTCTGTGGAGAATTTCTGTGCACAGGTTAAGAATTTTGAGAGCCACTGACCAGAGTTTTTGAATACCAGATCTAAGGAAATGGGTCTAAGATGAGGAACCTTCTTCAAAGTGAAGGTCAACTTTCATGAAAGAAAGTAAATAAAGGTTCACACTAAGAATCACTTGTGAAAGATGCTTTCTAGGGCTAAAGAAATGCTATATAATTAAAATGTGCTGACATTCTGCCTCTGCTTCCTTTCAAGGCTATAGTCGCAAGGAATATGACTCCAAAACCCAGTTGTAGGCAGGGTAGTACTGAGTCACTTTCTAAAATTTCAAAAAAACATACAGCATGCTTCCAACTCTAGAATTTCCAAATAAGAGGATTCGAAGGCAGCAATGTGGTTGGGGCAGAGGGTGGGGTGGAGGTGGGGGGTGGATCTAAAAAACCCAATCATTTGGATTGGTTCTGGAGTAGGTTAGGAGAGCTCTCCTAAGCCATTCTTTGTGCCATGACTGTTGAGGGCTTATACTTGATCAGACAGCGACTCTTCAGCATCAGATGATGGCAGCCAGGAGGTGAATTAACTCATGTGGGACTGACATTTATAAACTTGTATAATGGAGGTGAAAGGGGGCAAATTGCAAACATGATTCCCATACAATCAATTATTTCTGTGATGAAAACACCCTCTCCAAGGTGGTCTATGTCATGGACAAGTTCCCTTAGTTCTGGGGAGGCTGGGCTGGTTATTTCTCTGCTGCTCAAAAAACAGCTCTGAGCCTCTGGCCTGCTGGTGGTGAGTCAAGAGTGTCAGCTTTGTGCACAAAGGTTCAACTTTTCCTTTCCTATGACCATATCTTAATGTGCAGAAGAACATTGTCCAAATGTAAATGCTCTATTAAGACAGAGACAAAACTGCTTCAATATTGCAGGGGAAGGAAACAGAATTCTTTTAAACAAATAGAAAAGCAAAACTCAATAAAGGAAAAGTAATTCATAGACACAGAGTAATCAGTAGTCTGCTACTTCATGAACTTACTGTTTTGGGCCTTTCTTTTTTTTTAATGTAAAATTAGTCAAAGTTTAATAACAAGGGAGCAAACATGCTTTTCTGAGCACTAGTATTTCTTATTAGGTTCCTAAAAGATTGGAGAGAATATATTTTAATTGCTTGCTAACACCAAAGCCCCTCTGATTTTCCTTCCCATATCCATAAAGTTTTATAAGATTCCTTATTTCGAAGCCCTGCAAAGTAAAAATATTTGTCATAAAGCAGAACTGAGCTTTTTATTGCTCCTTTGCAGAATAAGAACTTCCCAAGGGAATGAACCTACAGACCTCAGGCCTCATTCCCTAGTTTCCTGCAAGGCAGACAGTTAGTCAAGCTTCGGTGGGTCTCTTCACATTGCATCCTTCCCTGACCACCGTTTACTCATTTTCTCCTTCATCCCTTCTGCCTTGCTCTTGGTGACTTCTCAAACCCTGTCTTCTTTCAGTGGTAATCATGATGATGATGATGTTGATGATAAGCATTGGCTACTAACAGGTCACAGTTGTTCTGAAAAGAGACCAGAGACCAGAGACCTGCCTGAGCGCCAAAGCTTGCCTGCAGCCAAGGACTGATGGGGGGTATGAATGTCCAGCCCCCATGCCACAAATCAGGTCAGCCTGTGGTGTTATTCACAACCTAGTATTCTGGCAGGATCCCCTGCTTCTCCCACTTCCTCAATAAATGGCTTGCACAAGAAAACCCATCTGAGGCTCTCTCTAGGGAAAGTGACCTAAGACACTTGACCTTCTCTGTATCATGGGGCTGCTTTAAGGATAAAACAGTAAAATAAATAATAAGTAAAAAATAGTTCATATAATTAAACAAATAAATACAATTTAATAGACGTTAACAAAAGTAAAACACTTAGAACAGTGACTGGCACATAGAAATTGCTGAATAAGTATTTGTTTTTATTAACGTTATGATGTTATTCCTTCAAATAGCTCATGAATCTGTTTGCTCCTCTCTGATCCCACTGCCCTTGCTCCAGGCTAGACTTTCCTCATTTGTTATTTTGATAACAATAAATGTCTCCTTATCTGATCTCCCTTCCCTCTCTTCCTCTCTCGTTTCCTTCCTTCTACAAATATTTGAGTGTTTATTGTATGCCAGGCACTGTTCTAGGGGTGAATTTGGGTAAGTGACCTGAGTCTCAATTTCCTTGCTTGTAAAACAGGCTACTGTAAATCTACCACATCCTCGTGTAGTGGTGGGATGAAATGAGAACATGCACATAAAGCACTTATCTCATGCTTAGGAAGCACTCTGTAACCTTTTTCTTTTCATTTCTTATCTCTTCTTGCTAATCATTTGCAGGACTGAAATAGATAACAGAGACACCCAAAGGGCTCTTGTTTACTGGCCATGCTCTCCATTTGACAGATATAGTCTTCTATTTAAAGGCCTTGTAATAGAGCTTTTCTACCAATGACAACCTTGTTTTCCCCAACAAAAGCACCATGTTCTTGGCATGTGTTATTGTAATGTGCATGCTACAGTATAAATCTTTTCAAACCATGAGTTGATGTTAAGGGCTACGCCATGAATTTCCAGCAAGGGGTCACCTTGAGCAGGTTAGCAATCTCCTTTATGTCAAAGGCCCCACACTTCACCCCACATGTGGCCACTCCAGTTAATGAGAATATGGCCTGTGATGAAAGCCTGTGTGCTGCATGCAAGCCGAGATAGCAGGGTGAACAGAGAATAAAGCAGAGCTTGAACCCAGTTATGTAAACAGTTCTTTCCGTTTCTTGATCTTTGTGGAAAGAAGTTTTTTCATCCTGCCTCCTTCAGTTAAAGTTCAGGGGTTTCACAGTTTCCTGGGCTCCTTTTGAGGTCTGCCATAGTTTAAATGAATAAAACAGAAAAGTAAACTTCATCCAGGACTTCCGCTGGGTTCCAGCAGAATGCAGGAGGACTGCTTGGTGCATTTATTGTGTGTGGTTTGAAGATCAAGTCTTATCTACAGTTTCTGGATACTGGAGGGGGGTGTGTGTGTGTGTGTCTCTGTGTGCTCACACTGAATTACTTTACATTTTCATTTTATTTTTGCATATTTTTTCCCTCCAAGTTTAGTTCATGTTTCATTCTTCACTTTGAAAAATGGCTCTATAGGAGTTTTGCTCAGTTGAAAACTTAGATTTTTTTCTGTCAAATACAAGATGGTAACTGAAACTTAAAATGCACTGTTTTGTTTGGTTTTAGACACGACTATTCACAGTAATTTGCTAAGACAGCACATATTTCTTTTGATTTATAGAATCCCACTTAAATGCTGTCTATCATCACAGTAATTATGGGTATTTAGATAGGCAGAAGACATATATGTTTTAGCCTTGATTTCTTTCCTAATATTTGAGCTTCTAACTGGTTTTATGATCTTTCATGTAATTAGGTGGCTTAGTTGAGAAAGGAGTGCCTCCAACTGAATTAAAAAATAAACATGAGTACAAGATGGAATAGTTAGGAATGAATGAGGAATTGTCTTGAAATTAACAGATTTTGAAATTTATTTTTAATATTCTTACAATATTTGCTCTAAGAATCTATGTTCAAAGAGATGTGAAAGAAAGTCCATACTATTTGTAATAATTGTGTCTTTATAAACTTTCTGTTTCTTTCCAAGCACTAAAAGTGCTTCAGATACATGTAGTTGCATCAATAGAAGGAAGGGAGAGGGTCTGTTGCATGCCCAGCTTGAAAAGGGGATAAAATGAGTTAGTGGTGGGGAAACTAAAACATGAATAGCTCAGGGCCAAGAGGCTGTTATATCCTTCACCAGGGTACAGAAGAAACAACTATCTGTGTATTTTTAAAATATATTTATCAAACATTTTCATGTACCTACTATGTGCAAGGCTGGGCTAGGTATGACGCAGGAAAAAAGTGATCTTTCTTAGTCCCTGGTCTCAAGGGAGGTGAGATCTCCTGGTGAGACAAGGGTGCTTACACTTGTAAAAATATAGCTAGGGGGCAGGGGTGGGATCTGTGAGACCCCCCAGCTTCCACGCTGCAGGTGCAAGCACTGGATTATAATGCAGGCAGTCACTTTTCAATCTCAGTCAAGTCCATGCTTGCTGAGCCTGGATATGAGAGAGACTGGTCAGATGGAGGCTCCTCTCCATATTCACTGTTCATCCTTCCCTCCATTCATTAATTCATTTGTGCACTTAGTTAATTCTCATTGAGCACGGTAAGAAGTCTTGTGCTGGGTGTTGAACCAAATAGGAGATGTGCTAGGAGCTGAGAACAGAGAAGGGAACTGGAGAACACTGTGGTGCTTACATTCTGGTGGGGAAGACAGATATTTAGTAATTTCTTAACTCATTAATTGTATTTGTGATAAAGGCTTCAGAAGAGGTACAGAGTGCTAAGGGTGATCCTAATCTGATCTGCGGGAATCAGGAAAGCTTTTTAATGAAAGTAAAAGTGACTAAACCGAGGCCTATAGAAGCTAGCTGGGTGACAGAAAAGTTGGGGTGCAGGGAAGGAAAAGCTCCTGGGTAGAGAAAATGGACTGTGAATGCCCTGAGGGGGTTGATAAGCTAGAAGTTGGGCAGTGTGCCTTCACATTAGAGGTGAGCAGAGCTGAGGCTCTGTCGACGGGCAGGCTTTAGAGAAGGAAGTGCCTGGGGTCCGCTTGTGGAAGTTTGATCTGGATCCTGAGAGTGAGAGGAGGCCACTGAAGGATTGGAAACAGAAGAATGAACCTGATAACACTTGCGTTTCAAATGTCCTCTTGGGCTGCAATGTGGAGAATAGATTGCAGGGGCCTGGATCAGGGAGGTGGTGATGGAGATGGAGAGAAAAGGCTGTGAGACGTAGACATCAGAAAGATTCTTAAAGTGGGGATTCAGGCAGCACTGAGGGCTGCCTTCCCCTCATTCAGCCCACTTTTAGGACAGAGTTCTTGAGCTGCCCTCAGGAGCCACTGGCCCTTGGGAGGAATGCAGGGAGGTAGCACTTGTGCTTGTGTCCTCCCCAGCAAAGACAGTCTAGGACTCCCTGCACCAGTTCTACAGAGGCAGGGGCTGCCATTATTGTTGCCCATATTTCTATGTACTTTGACCCAGCTATTAAATGGACTTGCTCACAGATACCCCAAGGAGAGGCGCAAGAATAAATTCATGCATTTATATAGTTACAAGCCACCAAGTCTTTAGGCATGGATGCATTTTGAAGATGGTTTGATATATTCCACAGAATTGGATATATTCCATAGAATCTAAGAGTGGAATATAAAGCCAACATGTTATAGATGCCCAGATTTGTCTGTCAAAAGGAGAAACAGAGATGTTTCTACTTCGGGTATGACATAAAACAAAAAACCGTGTGGCATTTTCAGTCTAGCCAGTCAGAGGACTGCTGAGACCAAGTTTTACTGCCCAGTTTAGTTAAGTTTCTAATTCTGTTTTGAAATAGACTTACCATTTGGATGATCAAATTAATCAATTTGAGTAGTTATTTTGGTGCTATATGGACACGAATACTCTTACAGCCTTAATGGCTCATGGGTTTTTCTTGGTTTAAACTACCAATGACATGATTCAAAATGGTATAGAGTAGAAGGAAAAAACTCAGGTAAATGATTAACTGACTGGCTCTGTGACTTAGAAATGTGCCTTTGGATTATGGAATTGCATCCCACACTCTGAAACTAAGGAGATATTGGAATGGTTGGGGTATATGGTATAATAATAAAAATAATAGCTACTGTGTATTGAATACAGACACTGCTACATGTACTTTCTAAGAACCAACTTTTTCTATACACCTGATATTATAAATGCTTTTATTATAGTAATTTTGCCAAGATAAAATGAGGCTTAGAAAGAATAGGTAAATTTGCTCCAGATCATAGCTAATAATTCTCAGGGTC
The DNA here is from genome assembly GCF_028885655.2 of Pongo abelii. Lineage (NCBI taxonomy): Eukaryota > Metazoa > Chordata > Mammalia > Primates > Hominidae > Pongo > Pongo abelii. The sequence continues at coordinate 152,285,593 of NC_071989.2, forward strand.
AGGATTTGGCCTCAGGTCTTTCTAAGCCTGGAGTTTACATCTAAACTATTACCTCTGCCCTCTGCTTCTGTGAAAAACAAAACAAAATCCCATGAATCATTTCTTAGTGTTACCACCAAAATTTCCTATTAGTAAAATGGGGCGAATTTCAGCTAGCAGATAATATTATTTAATTTTTTGTACTATTTTTATTATACTAGTGAATTCCTTAGGTAATGATTTTCTTTAAATTTGCATATTCATCTTAGGTTATCTGAAAGTTATGTAAATATACTTGGCTTAGATCAGAACTAAAATGTCTTATAACTGTTTTTTTCCATATTATGATAGAAACGGAGGAAACTTGGAGATGGCCTTAACCAAACTCAGAGCCTTTGATAGTCATTAACATGTGTCATAGTAATTTAAGAAATGGAGATAATTTAGAATTCTGGAGAAAAATGTCAGTATAATTGAAGATCTGAAAGACTTAAATTTCCACTGGAAAATTTAATATTATTGTTTTACCCCAGTCGATTCTATTTTGCATAAAGAAAAATCTCACAGGAGTAAAAGAAAGAGAAAGTTGATTGACAACTTTCCTGGAAACAAGTAGAAGGGGTGTAAGAAGAGAAAGGTTGGTATTGCAAAAGGCTTAGACTTTGGAGGCGATTTAGGTCCTGGGTCAAATCTCAAGTCTGCCACTTAAGCATCTTGAGCTTAGGAAAGTTTCCTAACCTCTCTGAGCTTTAACTTTCTCTTGTATAAAATGGGAAAACTATACCACCATAAGGGGACTCGTGAGGATTTAATGAGATAGCAATAACATTATTGCTATTTGCTGATATTTCATTATGTACCAGGCATTATTTTTATCTCAATTAATCATACAACAAGAAGAACAGACAGAAAAAGTATTATCATCCTCACAGATGAGTGAACTGAAGCTTACGGAGGCTGTGTTATTTGTCCAAGGTCATTTCCTTTGGGGAAAGGAGCTGCAATTCGCCTGCATCTGTTCTGATTGCCAAGGCCAGGCTCTTCAACCCTGGATGACAAACTGCTTCAGTGTCACAGTGAAAGCTGTCATTTACTAAACATTTTGTACAAGGCCTATGCTGAATGCTTTGTGTACATTATTTCCTTTAACAGTTTGAGGAGAGGGACATTATCATCCCTACTTCACAGATAAATCAATTTTGAGGCTGGGAAACTTAAGTCATTTGCCCAAGGTTGCCATGGTAGGTGATGAAGCTGAGATCTGAATCCAGATTAGTCTAGTTTTAAAGCTATTGCATTTGTCTTCCATGATGTCTGTCATAGAGCTGGGCCAGAGTTTACCATATTGTAGGTGGTGTTGGTGATTTTTATTGAAATGCTTTTGTTATGTCATCAACCTCCAACCCCACAGAATAGCTTGACAGTAGTTGCAGTAAAACTGAGAAGGTGAGAAAAACTCCACTGGTTATTCTGGGCCAGATGAATCCAGGTCCATCCTTCATTTCTTGTTTTTTTGTTTTTTCTATTTTTTAAATTTAACTTTTGTTTTAAGTTTAGGGGTACATGTGCAGGTTTGTTACATAGGTAAATGTGTGTCATGGGGGTTTGTTGTTCAGATTATTTCATCATCCAGGTATTAAGCCTAGCACCCATTAGTTATTTTTCCTGATCGTATCCCTCCTCCTACCCCCCACCCTTTTATAGGCCCCAGTGTGTGTTGTTCCCCTCTATGTGTCCATGTGTTCTCATCATTTAGCTCCCATATATAAGTGAGAACATGCGGTATTTGGTTTTCTGTTCCTATGTTAGTTTGCTAAGGATAATGGCTTCCAGCTCCATACATGTCCCTGCAAAGCTCATGATCTCATTCTTTTTTATGACTGCATAGTATTCCATGGTGTATATGTACCAAATTTTTTAAATCCAGTCTACCATAGATGGACATTTAGGTTGATTCCATGTCTTTGCTATTGTGAGTAGTGTTGCAATGAATATGTGCATATGTCATTACGATATAACAGGTTATATTTATTTGTGTATATACTCAGTAATAGGATTGCTGGGCCAACTGGTATTTCTGTTTTTAGGTCTTGGAGGAATTGCCACACTGTCTTCCACAAGGGTTGAACTAATTTACACTCCCACCAACAGTGTATAAGTGTTCCTTTGTCTCCACAACTTCGCCAGCATCTGTTATATTTTGATTTTTTTTTTTTAGACGGAGTCTCGCTGTCACCCAGGCTGGAGTGCAGAGGTGTGATCTCCGCTTACTGCAGGCTCTGCCCTCCGGGGTTCAAGCCATTCTCCTGCCTCAGCCTCCCGAGTAGTGGGGACTACTGGCGCCCGCCACCTCGCCCGTCTAATTTTTTGTATTTTTAGTAGAGACGGGGTTTCACCGTTTTAGCCAGGATGGTCTGGATCTCCTGACCTCATGATCCGCCCGCCTCAGCCTCGGCCTCCCAAAGTGCTGGGATTACAGGCGTGAGCCACCGTGCCCTGTCATAGTTTGATTTTTAATAATAACCATGGTGACTGGTGTGAGATGGTATCTCATTGTTGTTTTGGTTTGCATTTCTCTAATTATCAGTGATGTTGAGCTTTTTAAAAATATGATTGTTGGCCACATGTATGTCTTCTTTATAGAAGTGTCTGTTCATTCTTTTTTCCCACTTTATAATGGGGTGTTTTTTTGTTGTTGTTGTTCTTGTAAATTTGTTTAAGTTCCCTAAGATGCTGAATATTAGACCTTTGTCAGATGCATAGTTTGCAAAAATTTTCTCCCATTCTGTAGGTTCACTCTGTTGGTAGTTTCTTTTGCTGTGCAGAAGCTCTTTAGTTTAATTAGGTCCCATTTGTCAATTTTTGCTTTTCTTGAAGTTGCTTTTGGCACCGTCATCATGAAATTTTTGCCCATTCCTGTGTCCAGAATGGTATTGCCTAGGTTGCCTTCCAGAGTTTTTATAGTTTTGGGTTTTACCTTTAAATCTTTAGTCCACCTTGAGTTAATTTTTGTATATGGTGTAAGGAAGGGGTCCAGTTTCAATCTTCTGCATATAGCTAGCCAGTTATCCCAGCACCGTTTATTGAATAGGGTGCTCTTCCCCATTGCTTGTTTTTGTCAGATTTGTTGAAGATCAAATAGCTGTAGGTATGCAGCCTTATTTCTGGGTTCTGTATTCTGTTTCATTGGTCTATGTGTTTGCTTTTGTACCAGTACCATGCTGTTTCTACTACTGTAAAAGTTTGAAGTTGGGTAGTGTGATATAGTTTGAAGTTGGGTAGTGTGATATAGTTTGAAGTTGGGTAGTGTGATGCCTCCAGCTTTGTTTTTGGCTTTAGAATCGCGGTGGCTATTTCTGCTCTTTTTTTTGTTTCATATGAATTTTAAAATAGCTTTTACTAGTTCTCTGAAGAATGTCATTGGTAGTTTAATAAGAATAGCATTGAATCTGTAAATTGCTTTGGGCCATATGGCTATTTTCATGACATTGATTCTTTCTATCCAAGAGCATGGCCATTCTTCACTTCTTAAACCCAAACATTCTCCTTCCATAATCCTTAGTGGCAGTCAAACTTCAGGATTAGAATATCTGATTATAAAGGAGCATAAAATGCTAAAAAGTGTTGCCAACAAAGCATTGAATGTGTATCAATCATTTATGCATGTTATGATTATAGGCCCTCTGGGAAAAAACAAAATAGAAGGCCTGATCCTTGCCTTGGAGAAGTTTGCATGCAACATATTTACCCTCTGCTTGGGCCTCCTTCTAAAGAATGGCTGTGTTAGAAAATATTGTTTTCAACAGGATGACAGGATGGATGTTCTTGGGACCAGAGTGTGGCTGATACAGCAGGTACGTTTGATATATTATATCATAAAGATGATCTTCTATTTTGCTAGCTCATTTTATGAAGTTTTCTGGGGAACTTAGGAAAGGAAAACTCCACCGTATGTCATTTGTTTAGGATAATTGTCCTCATTTGGTAACTGTGAGGTAGAAAATGTGTTGAGCTGGGAGAGTGGAGACTTGGGTCTTAGCCCTAATCTGTCTGTAACCAGCTGTGGGACTTGGGACAAGTAATTTCACCTCCTTGGGCCTCAGTTTTGTTAATGTCAAAACGAAGTGATGACCTGAATGACTTCTAAAGTTATTTTCAGAACTAATGAGTTCTTGAACTTGCTTCTTTCTTCCATGAAGAGGCTCTTCCTGCCATTCATGTGAAGTTGAATCCTTGCTATGAGTTACAATGTGCACATAGCCTGAATCTCCTTCTTTTTGATTCCCTCCTGCCCAAGTGTACTCGTCTGTTTTCACACTGCTGTAAAGGACTGTCTGAGACTGGGTAATTTATAAAGAAAAAAGGTTTAATTTTCACACAGTTCTGCATTGTTGGGGAGGCCTCAGGAAACTTACAATCATGGCTGAAGGTGAAGGGGAAGCAAGGCACGTGTTACATGGCAGCAGGAGGGAGAGAGTGCAGGGGAATCTGCCACTTTAAACATCAGATCTCATGAGAACTCACTATCATGAGAACAGCATGTGGGAACCACCGCCATGATCCAATCACCTCCCACCAGGTCCCTCTCTCAACACCTGGGGATTACAATTCAAGATGAGATTTGGATGGGGTCACAGAGCCTAACCATATCACCAAGGGTATCCTGAATTACTGTCAGCACCAATATTGATGTCAGTTGCTCTCTGTTTAACTCTGTCTGGTTTAGTCATGTGGACAGGTGGCTTTAAAAGCAAAGTATGTCTAAATTTAAGTTTATCAGAAATTATGTCTATCCTCTTTTTACTTAAGAGTTATTGCTGGATTGTGACTATCAGGACTTGCAAATAGAAGTGAATTTAAAGAGAGAATTGAGGTAAGGATAAGAAGGGTAAAACAACAGGAACTATATTGTATTATTTCAAATGAAACTGATATTTTAAAGGTGAGGTAACACTAACTTAAAATAATGCTTTGAGAGAGAAGGGAGTATATAAAGAATCACAATGAGAATAGAAGTTCTTTGGCATACTTTTGCTCATAGTATTCAAGTTTCGAGTGAGGGAAACAAAACCCATTCAATAATTTAAAGAGAAATGTTAAAAATAGTTTCTTTTTTCTGACATCTTTTTCATAACTCAAAAGAACTAATGGCAATTTATCTTTTTGACAAATTGTTTCCATAAATGATCAGTTTTCATTTTTTATTTTTCTTCAATGAGACAAAAATGATTATTTTAATTGTTAATGTCTAACAGTGTGGGTTTACTGCTGGCCAGGCTCTTTACGGTGCTGTTGGATGTAGAATTCCTTCTATGCCATATTCACCATGCTTCACTATGTCTCAAAAACTCATCTTCAAAGAAGGCATACTCCCAATACAAAGGCCCATTTAGTTCTCCGTCTTTCCTTAGCACTTGTTTCCGGATTTTGAAAATGTGTCATTTCAGCACAGATCATGTCTACAAGCACTACATGAGTGACTTTGATTTCACTAGCCCATTTAATTGAAAGCATTTTTTTTTTTTTCCTGAGATGGAGTCTCACTCTGTCACCCAGGCTGGAATGCAGTGGCATGACCTCGGCTCACTGCCACCTCTGCCTCCCATGTTCAAGCAATTCTCCTGCCTCAGCCTCCCGAGTAGCTGAGATTACAGGTGCATGCCACTACGCCCAGATAATTTTTTGTAGTTTTTAGTAGAGATGGGGTTTTGCCATGTTGGCCAGGGTGGTCTGGAACTCCTGACCTGAACTCCACTTGCCTCGGTCTCTGAAAGTGCTGGGATTACAGGCATGAGCCACTGCTCCTGGCCTAATTGACAGCATCTTAATAGCTACTGGTGATCATAGGCTTGAGAAATGCCATAATGGTTATACAATGTTAAAGTTAGTTCAAATTTCCATGGATAAGAACATAATATTAATTCAGTGGGATGAGGGACTTTTAGTGGGTCCTGGTGGGTGAGCTCTTTCTGATTCTGTCAATTTTGTAAATTATTCATAGAGAAGAATTAACATGCTATTTAAAAAGTGTATAGACACTGTATTGCAAGATGACATCAATATTACTGAAGGCAGAAAATAAAACAAAAAAATGATTTGGAGCTTTTAGAGGTGTTACAAGTACTATTGAAACGAAATAATGTTCATCATAGAAAGAAAATAAAAGCTCATAAACTTATAAAAGCTAAGACTTACTAGCATAAATACTACTGTTTGAGAAATATAAGAAAGACTTAATTAAATATAAATGGTTAATGCACCAGGATGGGAAATAGAGAAGTGAGAAGAGCCTTTTGTTTAGATCAATAAAAGAGAATCAACTTGCAATAGCAAAGACCCTTTTGACACTTGTTTGCCTTGAGTTGCTGGTCACAGCCAAGTATTTGCAACTGTCTTACACTGGAAGTCTCTGTCCTCTTTGAAGATCAGTCTTTGAAACATAAATAAGCATGGGGAATACAACATTGAAAGAATTCTAGTTTCAATACCGTGTGTGTGTGTGTGTGCGCGCGTATGTGTGTAGTCCAGGAGAGTGGATTCTAAAGGTTGAGAGAATATGTTAACACAGCACTTCCTAAGACTTCCAATCTAAGTGAGGTGATAATTTTTTGAAATATTTTTACCTGATCACCTTAGTCCAGTAGAACTATGTGCAGTCAACAGGCAGTAGAGATGAATCTATCATAAATCACACCCTGAGGCAGGAAATATCTTCAATCATTTTACCTCAAAACCTTAATCATTTAGGTTAAAAATCTCCCTTCACTGTGGCAGAAGACTCATGTGAATGTAAATATTTTCTAGGAATTTTGCAAGGTAGTCATAATTTCTTCTTTAAGAAAATAACTTCTAAGTCATATGTGGTTCACTATTTATTCCCCATGCATTTGTTTTAATCATGCATAGTTTATGGTTATGTCCAAACATAAGAAGTTAATGGAAGAATTGAAACCATTGCCTCCACAAGAGAAAGGGGTAGCCAGAGTCTTTCATAAATATTTGTTGAGTACTCAACTGTTCATAAGGCCTACTTTCAATGTCAATAGAGATGCAAAGATAAGTTGGTTAATCATGCTACTGTATTTTGCACTAGGCAAATCACATCTGGAGAAATGCATAGTTTTATATTTCTTGTTTTAAATGTTTGACCTGGGGTAAGAAATATGTTATGTGGGGGAAATAAAAATAATTAGTGATGTCAAACCTGAAGAAGAGGCTGGTGAAAACAACATAGTAAATCCCCAAATCCCAAGAGGTCAAAGACTAGTTCTATCTTATTCTTCTTGCATCCTGGCATAAAGTAAATATTCAATAATTATCTATGAATTGAATTTTTCAGGGAAAATCAAGTTAGAGAGGGAAGAGATGTGTTTTGTGCAGCTCAGAGGTGCAGAAATAGGTGTAAGAATAGAAGTTGTATAGCTACAGATTCTGCCTTAGTATAAGGAAGAACTTTTTGACACTGGCTTATAAGGGTAGAGGCTGCTCATAAAGTGTTGTTTATTAAAAGTAGAAATAAATGTTCAACCAAATAAATGTGAGGTAGTTATTACAGAGGTAATTTCTGCTTTGGGTGGAAGATTTAACCAAATAATTGCCAATATTCTATAATAGTATAATTAAGTTACCTTGACAAGTTTTACATCGATTGTCTTAATGGTTTATAAAAAAATATACATAATTACTTCAATTTTTCTTTCCAATATATCTAGGAGAAGAAAGTATGGTCCCACACACAAAGAATCATAACTTGAACAGTTGATTTGTATTTCAGCTGATTTTCATCTTACTGGTGAAAAGAGTTCATTGATAGACTCAAGCACAGAAATCCAGCCTCTGTGCCTAGCCATAAAATCACAGGATTATTGGCCGGGCGCAGTGGCTCACGCCTGTAATCCCAGCACTTTGGAAGGCCGAGGCGGGTGGATCACGAGGTCAGGAGATCGAGACCATCCTGGCTAACACGATGAAACCCCGTCTCTACTAAAAATACAAAAAATTAGCCAGCGTGGTGGTAGCGGGTGCCTGTGGTCCCAGCTGCTTGGGAGGCTGAGGCAGGAGGATGGCGTGAACCCGGGAGGCGGAGCTTGCAGTGAGCGGAGATCGCGCCACTGCACTGCAGCATGGGCGACGGAGCGAGACTCCGTCTCAAAAAAAAAAAAAAAAAAAAAAATTCACAGGATTAGTATGTCTACACTACATGGGTAGAAATCTCCCTTAACATGTAGCTACTTTGGGGTATAACCCACTCTCCCTAAACTGTGATTCACTTTTCAGCTTCAACCCACATTCTGATTTTCCACTGCCACCTTGTGTAGACAGGTCCTCAGAAAGCAATTGAGGCCATGATGCTTCCTTGTGATGCCAACCCAATGGGCAGCATATCTCCTGCTGCTCTCTCAGACACTTCCAGAGCAGTGAGAAAGGTTCAGGGATTCTGCAAGTCGGCAAACACCGCTGCAACTGCCTGCTGGACCCTGCTGGACCCGGAAGACAAAGAATTAGGAAAGGACTTGGTGAACTGACCAAATTCTACAGTGTCAAATCCAGCTGGTTAAGATCAGACAGAATCAACCTATTTTCATAACAGAAAAAAAAGAAAAACCAGACCAATTAATAAAACCAATGCATTTTCAACCCTGGCAATTACATGCCTGTATGTAAGTCATAAATCTTTCTCTAAAACATCTTTCTCAAAATTGTTTTATGAGTTTCATATCATTCAATAATTTAAATCAGTGACCTTAATATGTTATTCCATTGTGCTTATCCAAATCACATTAATCACAAGGAGTTCTCAGTTATATGCTTTACCATTTTTCAATCTGAACTTAATACACAGGATCTCATACTGGGTTAATTGATACGTAGGGTAAAACTCTCTGAGCCCAATTAAAATATTTTAAGTGGTCCACATTTAAGCAAAAGCTCTGAGCCCACAGAATGATGATATTAATGATGGTAACCACCACAACCACCACCACCACCACCACCAATATTTGAGCAATCATTCTGAGGTAGAGTACTTTTAGATACTTCAAGAAGGTAGATTTTACTCCTATTATTAAAATAAGAGAAAACCTCTGCAACATCAAGAAGTTAAGCATCCCACAAGGTCACACAGGTACTCAGTGGTAGAGGCGGGATGTGAACCTATATCATCTGACTCTAGAGTCCTTGCTCTGTAACCATCTCCCATCTGTCTACAGTCAGACAATGGAAGCACCAAAAGATTACTTAGCATAGCCCTTTAATTTTATTGAAAAGAGGACCAGATTGAGCCCCAGAAAGAGGGTATGATTTCAAAATTCCTAATGATTCTCAATGACAGAGCAGTTTTGACCCCCCTCTGACATTAGTGAGCCCGTCTACTTGGGCGCTGGCTAAATGACACTAAGTGTCTAGACATGTGGATGCAATGATGATGCATCTTTCCTGCTGTTTCTGACTTTCTCCTCTCTGAGAATGGAAACCATACGTGCAGTTCACTGTCTAAAATTATTAACATAACTTTACTATTCCACTACCTTCATCAACATAATTTTACTATTCGAGAAGATTCTTGCTCAGAAAGAGAACAGCTGTAACAAACTTAATTATTCATTCCAGGAACTTCCTAAAATTCCTATACATTTTTTAATAGAAAGCATCAGGCTGGGCATGTTGGCTTATTCCTGTCATCCCAGCACTTTGGGAGGCCAAGGCAGGAAGACTATTTGAGGCCAGTCTGGCCAAAATAGTGAGACCCCATCGCTACAAATAATAAAAAATTAGCAGAGTGTGGAGGCATGCATGTGCGGTAGTTCTAGCTACTCAGGAGGCTGAGGCAAGAGGATCACTTGAGGCCAGGAGTTAGAAGTTACAGTAAGCTATGATGGTGCCACTTCACCTCAGCCTGGGCAACACAGCGGGACCCTCTCTCAAAAAAAATAAGCATAAAATAAGGTTTTATATCTCAAGACTCTTTGAAATTCTTGCCTGAAAATTCTCACCTTGCTGTTTCCACCAATCTTTAACTATTCTATCATGATACTTACCCAATGCTAGCTAAACCCCCTGCATTGAAAGTCTTATCTTAAACCAGATGTCAAGATCTTAATACATATCCCAACTTTACTCTTCTCTGAGATGCTACTAAGGTTCTACTGAGGGATGTTATACCTCACTGCACCAGGTAGTAAACTGTTTTGTCAACAGGAAGTTTTGGTGTTTTGTGGGGGTCAGCATTTGACACCTCTCAAAGGGAAGTTGGTCACTTCTTCTAGAAAGCTTTCCTTGACAACCCTTCTTTGGCCCAAAAGAAAACAAAAGCAGCTAGGACTTTTTCAAATGCTGAATATTCAAAACGTTTTGACATTATTAGTATGCTCACCATTTTTCTTGTCATTATCTAAGTCCAAGCAAAATATTCTCAATAGATAAATACTAGAGGATTCATGATGTATCAACTCATTTTCATGCTTAATGTTTGGTCCTTGTTTACATTTTCTCTACAACTTCATCAAAAATCGTGCTTTGCTTACTTAAATGAATTATTGTAGGTAGAAACAGCATAATTTAGTGGGAAAAAATGTAAAAATTGTGTATCTTTACCGGATGTCATTAAGAAGAATTGATATACAAATTAAATTGGCACATTATGGAAATGTTAACTTTTTCTCAAAGATAATTTACTTTTCTGATTTTTTTTTATGTATGATGTTACAAAAAGTGTTTGAAATGTATATGCATAGTTGAAAAAAAATAAAAGAAACACTCATGTACTTACTCTCTAAGTAGAGAAAGAAAATGTTACCAGGACATCCAATGTCCCTATTTTATATTTTACAATGTATTATCATGGTTTCTAGATACACTTTTTACAAGGAAGTTTCTTGAACGTACTGAGCAGTGGCTATGTAAACTTGTCATTCTAGTGTCATTCCCTACAATCTGATTCATAGTAAGTGTCTTATCTGTTTAGAAAGGGGGTTGATAATGAATCTTTCAGATGAAGAAAACCTATTAAATTGGAAAAAGCCTTGGTAATTTACTCAATATAGTGATTTCTTTTTCTATTTCTGTCCCTCGGTCCATAATGAAATTGTTCTTGTATGCTTCCCTGCTCCCATGACAATTTGTACCAGTGCCCAGACCTCATTCAGAGCCCTGTCTCTGCACTATCATCTCTAGACCCAGTGACGACTGTGTGTTTGTTCACCATCCTATCCCCAAGCACTCCATAGTACCTTGTACAGGACGCGTGCTCAGTTCATGTTGATTAAATGAATCACTGGCATACTTGGAAGAGCTAGCTGAGGGACTAGCAGCCTATGAGGCTAAAGAAATCTTTGGTTGTTCTTTAACATTCTCATTCACTTCTTGCCTTCTTTCCCTTTGCCTTTCCTACCCGCTTGATGACTGTGCCTTAGGTATATATCGCTGACATCAATCACAGGCACACCCACTCACATTGGGAGAGAACAGAATGAGTAGATTGATAGTCTTGATTCATTCTGGCTTCCCTTCATAATACTCTTCTTTTTGATCATGCATTTTCTTTTTAAATTTTTATTATTGTTATATTTTGAGACAGAGTCTCACTCTTTCGCCCAGGCTGGAGTGCAGTGGTGCGATCTTGGCTCACTGCAACCTCCACCTCCTGAGTAGCTGAGATTACAGGCACCTGCCACCACGCTTGGCTAATTTTTTGTATTTTTAGTAGAGACAGGGTTTCACCATATTGGCCAGGCTGGTCTTGCAGCTCCTGACCTCGTGATCCACCTGCCTCGGCCTCCCAAAGTGCTGGGATTACAGGTGTGAGCCACCGCTCCCAGCCTTTGATCATTTATTTTCCATTAAAATTTTTCATTAAATTTTTTCGTTTCAGACAGAAATCATATTGTTTATAAGAAAGGAAATAGTCCAGATGTATAAAGAATCGCCTTTTCCAACTCTACCTTCCCCAACAACTAATGTTAACAGTTATCTATCTATCTATCTGTCTATCTATCTATCTATCTATGTATCTATCATCTATGTGTCTACATAGATGCATAGGATATTCACCAACTTGCCATGCTGCTCTCAGAAAGAATTGTATTATACACATTATTCTGCAGCTTTATTTTTACGCTTAACAACAAGTCACAGTTTGTTGATGTTAATCTAACTTGTTTTTAGTGACTACGTATGTTTCATAATATAGATGTTCTGTAATATATCTATTCTTTTTCAATGGTTTTCAGTTGTTTACTATTTCTAGCAATGCTGCAGTAAATATCCTTGTGTGTGTATATCTGTAAATTTTCTATTGTTTGCTCCATTAACTGCCAGAGTAAAACAGAAATAAGAATTGCTGGGACTTCTTTTTATTGAAGGTGCTACAAGAGTTTCTTTATTCAGGACAAAATAAGGCAACCAATAGGGGGATGAGGCATTTCAACTCATTTTTAAGAGGGCATGGAATTTTGCTACAATGTAAGCTGAAATGAGACTTTTAAAAAAGTTTCTAATTTTATCTTGTGGTACTGGCACAACATCAAAGAAAAGTAATCAAAGTAAAAAACGAAAGCTTTCTGTTCAAGGAAAATATAAATAGAGACCTAGAATGAGTTGGATGGCAACTGCATCTTGTTAGAAAAATATCATTTTACTACAAAACAAATGAAACATTTACTATTCCAATTCCATTCGGGAATGATGTACGTTTCAAGGCACAATTCCTCTTGGTAATCACAAACTCAGAACTCCTTGGATCTTCATGATATAAGAGTGAGTTCAAACATCCAGCTGCCTCCCACAGAAAGCCTGTAATTGGAGTGGAAAGAGTACAGATAATGCATAGCTCTTAGCCCGTGTAAGAAAAGCCCACAAGGCATATAGAATTGTTTGCACTGTATTCAAAATGTTTGTATGACAGAAAGGATTCTTAAAACTAGTTTGGAAACTAACATTTGAAGCAGAATCCGTGCTCATGAAAAATATTTACATATGAACATGTCCTTTAAAAGTATTACAGGATTACATCAAACTGCTTTTCCCCATACATACACCTCATTACATATAAAAATGGAAATCATAATTTTTCACAACTTATTCCTTTCATTTTCAGAGATGAAGCTCTTCTTATAAACCCCATTCTTTGCTATTCTCTGAGCCTGCAAAGAAAAACAGGACAAATATAGTTATTCCTTCCCGTCCACCCTATCCCAGCCTACAGTGAAGAGACAAGTGATGACAATGCAGCGTGGTGAACATTGTAAAGCGGGGATTTCCAGATGCCTTGAGAGGCTGCATCTTTCCTGGATTTGGGGTTCTTCTGGATCCAGGAAAGGAAGACCTTTGGGAGCCAGGAATGTCTGAACTGAGGGACAAGTCAGATTTGGGTGAAAAGTATTTCTGGTAGAGGATACATTCTCAGAAGTCAGGGAGCAATAAAAAACACAAATTCATTAAGGCATTAAAAATGTTTGAAATGGACAGAACATAGTAAATATAGGGTAATGGGGATGCTGAGGGATCAGGCTATATCCGCAAGGGAAAAAAAACAAACAGCACGGGATTTTTGCTTCTGCAAGATCACACTGGCTGCAATGTGGAGGATAGGATAGGAGTGTGGCAAAAACAGAGCCCTAGAGACCAGCTAAGAAGGTGTTGCCAATTTTTGAGGTAAGATGATGGTGGCCTGAAATAGAGAAATTGTAGTGGAGATGCAGAAAAAGGAATAGAATCTTTTTTTTCAAGTTTATGCTGGGAGCTTACTTATTTGGAAGTAGAACATCTGACAGCCCTGTCCTTGGTTTGTGACAATTTCTTTTCTCAAGAAGTAGAGGAAGCAAGGAGGGGTGCTGTTCCTTTGGATTTAATTTTAACCAATATAGAAGAAACAATTGATGCTATGATGACTGCTCCTGTGGAAAGGTGTAGTGGTTTAGCTAACTAGCCATCCAAAAAAAGCTAGCCAAGGCTCAATATGCATGCTTAGAAACCTATCCAGAAATAGAGAATTTCCTCTATTATTGAATAACTTTGGTTCTAGAAGTGCGTATGTAAGTCTGTTTATTATTCTTATATTCGAAATAACACTATGCAATGTTTGTTGTTGTTGGAGCTCAGAGGTGACACAGTTTTGGTGTGACCTTTGTTTTTGTATAGGGAGATTAATAAATGTCATATGGGGTACTATCATTTAATAAAAGGTAAACTGGACAAATGGAGTATGCTTAGAACTGGACAACCATGATAATAAAAGAATGCTAAAGCATGTCATCAATTAAAATATTTTTGAGTAGGAGCTGTGAGCAAGGCATTGTTCAAGGAGAGGAAGACAGGGTGAATCAGATAGACTTAATTCTATAGTCACGGAATTATATGGGGATCAGTTAAAGAAAGTGGAGCATGGATAAGAGATAAGCATAAGATTCAACTTTGATGAGCTACAATGCTGTCATGTGGAACAGGGATCCAATGAATTCTGTAAGACTTTAAAAGTAAAATTAGAGCCAATGAGCAGAATCTGGAAGAGGAGAATTCCAACTCTCAAGGAGGAACAACTTTCTAAAAGCTCTGATCGTGTAGTTGTGAGATAAACTGAATGAGGAGGTGTGGTAGTAGGTTCTTTGTTTCAAGTAACTGGATGCACGTTTGACATGCGTTATTTCATTTCAACTTTAAACCACTTTATGAGATCATTATGATTATTAATCTCATTTTACATTTGAGGCAGCTGAGGTTTAGTGATTGCACAGTTAGAACATAGCAGAGCTATGATATGACTTACTGTGCTCTAGTCTCCTGTGAACTCTGCCACCTCCCTTGCTTAATAAAAAGGCTGAATAAATGGTGGTCAAATGATTCCTTCAAGTAAAGAAAGGGAGGGTGAACTACAGAGCTGTAAGGGTCTTCCTAAACTTTACATTGAATTATTCTAGTTATTTCTAGAATATGAGAAATATATACTAAAAATATCCTTCAAATAACAAAATTATAGAGATGGTAGCACAGATCAGCTGCTGCCAGGGCTTGGAGGATGGGTGGTAGGTGCATGTGCTTATAAAAGGGATTTTTGTGGTGATGGAATTGTTCTGTATTTTGATTGTGGTGGTGGTCACAAGAATCCACACATGTGATAAAATTGCACAGAACTAAATACACACACATGAGTGCAAGTAAAACTGGAGATACCAAATTAAGGTGGATGGATGTCAATGTTTGGTTGTGATATTGTATAATTATGCAAGATGTTACTATTGAGTGAGATGACATAAGGGAGTATATACCTCTATGTATTATTTCTTACAACTATATGTAAAGCTATAATTATCTCAAAATACAAAGTTAAAAATGTAAAGATATATTTGACTCAAGCACACAAGAAGGACTATGTGAGCACTGGCTCTTTTCTTTCTCTTCCAACTTTCCTCCACCCTAGGATCCTCCCATGGGGGAAACTAGGAGTTATTGCATAATGCTGTCCCTGTATATTCCCAGGATCAAATCTGACTAAGGTATTTATCCCAAATTTCTGTGTCCTGGAGACAATAATTCCACTTAGTGCTTTTATTCACATTCTTCCACAACACAGGAAAATGACCTCTGGAAAATGTATGCTGAGGGATCACAAAAGCCCCAGTATTTGCTGATTTTAGTAAGTGGAACTAAGGAGAAAAAAACATGCATAATAAAACCATAAAATTAGATTCTTCAACATTTTATAAATCCAGTATTTGTGTGGTAGCTTGACTAATATCTTCAAAGAGGATTGACTCAGACATCCAACTTTTTGAAGAGCATCAGAAGAATGTTACGTTTTTTATTTTATTCCTCTGATTATAAAGGTAATGCATCTACCTTATTTTAAGAAAGGAAATATAAAAATTATCTATAGTTCCATGACTCAAATATACATACCGATTTTTTTAATCCTCTTGTTTTTCTGAATCAGGACACTTTTGATTATAAACGATAGATACTCATTCACACTGGACATACTTCAGGTATAACAAAACCCAGGACTCAGACGATGTACTTAGGGCTCATTTTCAGGCCCTTCAACTCCGGGCTCTGCTTGTGCGTTGGTTCCATCCACAGTCAGGTTCTTCCCTCTTGGTTGCAAGAATGGTTGCAGCAGTTCCCGCCTTCTTTTTTACATTTAGGCGATGTTACATAGAAAGAAAACTTCTTCCCGACAGCTCTAATAAAGTCCCCAAAACGGAGTAACTAACTTGTCTTGGCTGAGTCCATTTTTAAACCAATCACTAACCAAATAGTTAAATTGTACTTATTTTCCACGACTGGGTCACACACATGAAATCAGGGCAGGGCATGAGAGTGTGGCATCAGAGAGCTTTTACCAATATAATTCTGTTATTAGAATTTGGAAGAATGCATGCCAAGTAGAGAAAAACAAGATGTTCACTTATCTTTTGTGTGTGTATATTTGTATACACAAACACACATGTATATTTTTGTGAATAATGTAAGGATAAAATTGAAACTTATTTCCCCACCCCTCTGGGTTGTAATGATAAACCATAAAGATGTATATGGAAATGTCAGGGATCTAGAATAGCCAAAACAGTCTTGAAAAAGAACAGGTTTGAAGGACTCGTACTTTCTGATTTCAAAATGTATTACAAAACTACAGTAAATAAGATTGTATGGTACTGGCATAAAAATAGAGATATAAATCAGTGGAATAAAATGGAAAGTCCAAAAATGAACTCATACATTTGTGGTCAGTTCATTTTCAACAAAGGAGACCAAGACAGCTTAATGGAGGTTGTGGGGAGTGGGGGCAGGCCGGGGGTGGAGGGGGAAAATTAGTTTCTTCAAAAAATAGTGCTGAGACAACAGGATGTCTATATGTAAAAGGATGAAGCTGGACCCCTCCCTCACATCATGTGCAAAATTAACTCAAAATGGATCATAGACCTAAATATAACAGTGAAAACTGTACAACTTTTAGAAGAAACTATAGGAATACATTTTCATGACCTTCTATTATGCAAATATTTCTTCAAACAATACCAAAAGCACAAGCAACAAATGAAAAAAATAGATAAGTTGGACTTTATGGAAATTAAAAACTTTACAGAAATATAAAAATTTATATTAAAATATAAATTATGGAACTTAATTTATATTTTCTGTTGCATCACTACAACCATCAATATATTTGGCCAATGAAGGCAACAACTGCAGAAACATAAATTGGAAAACAAAGAAACAAGAACCAAATAGAGAAAGAATTAAACTCGTTTTCTTTGTTTTCTTGTTTTTGAGACGGAATCTCACTCTGTTGCCCAGGCTGGAGTGCGGTGGTGCAATCTCAGCTCACTGCAACCTCTGCCTCCTGAGTTCAAGCAATTCTCCTGCCTCAGCCTCCCGAGTAGCTGGGACTACAGACGCGTGCCACCACACCCAGCTAATTTTTTTTTTTTTTTAGTAGAAACGGGGTGTCACTGTGTTAGCCAGGATGGTCTTGATCTCCTGACCTCATGATCCGCCTGCCTCGCCCCCCCCGCAAAGCGGAATTACAAGCATGAGCCACTGTGGCCGGCTAAACTTGTTTTCTTGAATTAATGGGGCAGAATTTTCCATTTCTGGTAAAACTCTTCTGAATATATTAAAGGTGAATTTTCTAAAAAAAAAAAAAAGGGGGCCAAATGAATTTTGGACAGTGTGAAATGGTGCTAAAGTTTTTATTTAATGCTTTATTAATGAAGGAACCAATAAAATAATATAATCAGTTCAAAGTAGAATCCAAAGGGCAGATATACCTCGATATCAGGAGTATTAGAATGCATTTACAAATTTTCACTCACACAACTGGCTTTGGGGAGAGGCAGGAATGAAAAAGGAGGATTATCCCACCACTGGATGGAATTCATGTGTATAGACAAGAATTATTTTCATTGCTATCAGTTATTTACAATTTACAGATCTATAAAATAGCTCAAAATTAATAAAAAGCTAGCATCAGATAACCTGGAAGGGTATATGCTAAACAATGCATAGTTTTGCACTGAAGATACACAGTATTCTTTTCTGACTATTCCATATTTCCTTGCGAATATTTTAGCAATCACTATATCATCAGGTTTCTCTGTTTTCCAGTCTTTTTTTTTGTCAAGTTAATATCCACTTAGTACTTGTATGATGAATTATTATAGTTGTGAAGATAATATAGCTTCTTATATGCTGAGACTATGAACCAGAGTTGGCTGTTAGTGCTGAGTATATAAGACATTTAACAAAAAAAGATAACGAAAGGGACAATAAATAGGAAAATGCTACCATGCCGCTTAATGTTTTCCAAACTTTGAGTCATGATTTACTTGTGGGTCATGCAATCAAAGAGTCATAACAAAATTAAGAACAGAAAATATGAAAGTGTAGCATATATGGTGAAGTTAAGAATTGGTTCATAAAACCTTGGTTGCAGGATGTGCTCTGGGTCACAATGTGAAATCTACTTCTACCATAGGTCAGAGTCAGTGGAAAGTCACTATTGTAGCTGGTACCTAACATGTTAAAGAGAAAGTCTATATAGTCTTACTCAGTATGAGTCACCACTGGACAATATTCAATATTCACCACCTCCTCAATATTCAAATCCTGGATAGCCTGAGAAAGTCAATGACATGCATTGTGCTGAGATCATGTGGTTCAGGTTAGAACAGTTTTTCTGGGCTTTGACTGAATCTCACAGATCTAAATGTGTTTTTATTGCCATGTTTGCTAAATGTCCTTGGTAAAGAGTGGAGTCTCCAAGGAACACTGGTCAAGGTATGTCACCTTTTCACTAAAATAAACACAACTTTATTTCTCAACTAGGAATAGTGTCAACATAACTGAAAAATTCAAATAAATTTTGAATTGCTTGAATTGCCTTTATTATATATTTTACAGATTATCTAACATCAAATTATGCTATGATCACTTTTATTCAGTAACTTACTGATTTCGTATGTTTTTATACAGAAATGGCTTATCATTCTAGTGGAGGCTGGAGAGTTCAAACTGCCTGAAAGTTCTACCTAATCTTTTCTACCTAATCAATGCATAAGACACTGGTAACTTCTTAGGCGCTCTCTCATAATCTCTACAATTTCCCTTCTGTATTCTGAAAGTAAACATCTATTTTTTCAATCTGTTGTAAGCTGCCACATATACAACAAGCTTATTACATCTTACAATCAGACTTCCACTTGTAAATTGCCTCCTCCTCCCCATATAGAAATTCTGGAGCTGCCACTCATATTTCTTCAGAATCCCAGTGACTCACTGTAGAATCAGCTCTGCCTTTTCTCAATTTCTGGCATCCTTCAAATATCTTTCAGATGAGAAATGAGGTTGAAATTGGACAACATTTCTTTCTACCATCCCTCGAGGACAAGATTTCAAAATCTTTACCTCCAGGCTTTCAAAGGTCAGGCCTGTAATGCCAAATACACGTGAGATGTTCTCCATTATGAAGTCCCTTGAACTCTAAATTTAAATCTCAAAAAAATCTAAATCTGAACTTTTTTTCTGTCTCCCAGAACAGCTATTTTCTCTTACTGACTTTCTGTGTTTATGAAGGTCCCTTGTTTTCCCAGACATCAAGACTCAAAACTTCAAGATCATCTTGGACTCCTTTTTTGGTTCTCACCTTCTCCATTTAATCCATCATGAAAGTTTACATCATTCAACCAATTCGAAATCTGCCTGGCTGGGCTCTAAACCTACTTCACAGTGTTCATTCTGTGCAAGAAGGTGTCATGAGAGTGTCTCTTGATTGACTCAACTGATGAGACCAGAAATAAATACAACATGACATCATGGTAGGAATGGTTTTCTATCTGTAGCTTAAAATAAATCTAAAACATAATAGGAACTTATTAGAAAGAGCAATGGCTTTGTAATTTTCTGTCATTTAAAAAATAAAGAAAATTCTCCTTTCATGCGATTATTAAATACTCATTCCAACATTTAAAAAATATTACTTGTATATGACTATAATTTATTTCACTTTATAGTAAGTTCCTTCTATAGTCCTGAATATATGGGTTGCTAGTTAAAATTAAAGCAGCCTGTTATCCTACTCCTTAGGGAGGCTGAGGTGGGCAAATTGCTTGAGCTCAGGTTCAACACCAGCCTGGGCAACATGGCGAAACCCTGTCTCTACACAAATTACAAAAATTAGCTGGGTGTGGTGGTGTGTGCCCGTGGATCCAGCTACTCAGGAGGTTGAGGTGGAAGAATCGCTTGAGCCCAGGAGGTTGAGCCTCAGTGAGCTATGATCACGCCACTGCACTCCAGCCTGAGTGACAGAGTGAGACCCTATCTCAGTAAGTAAATAAATATGTAAATAAAACTAAAGCAGAGCCCATGATTTCCTTTCTATTGTTTTCTAATTCTTCTTTAAATGAGTCACTTTTCACTTTTCCTTTCTACAACTGGAAAATCAACAAATACATTTTAAGCTACTGAGGGCCAATAGGTTTCAATTTCCTTATTGGCTAAGATTGATGGTTACTACTTGGAGTGCTATGTCAGGAAGAATTGTGAGTCACAACCAGGTCCTGCCAGAAGGAGTACCGTGCTCAATTAGTGAGGTCCTCTGTGGGCTTGAGAAGGGAACATGATGGCTCACATGTCATCCTGGGTTGAAACAAGAATCAAGGCCAATCTGAAAGTAGAACAGAAGAGTTTGACACTTAGATGGCATACTTGAATGCTATGTAATTAAGGCTTTTGGCACAAAAGTGGCTATTTTGCCATCCTGTCACAATACTGAAATTCTAGGATTAGCAACTCTTAAAGACTTTTTGAAACCTTTCACTAGTAAAATAGTTTTTGAAAACTTTCACTATTAAAATACTACCTTTATTGTTCTTATTCTGGGAAAGTGAATGGGTTTAAGTCATTATCAGCAAACAGTTAAGGAGGAAGTAGTCTATGAGATTGAATTTCAACCTTGAGTGTGGATGAAAGAAATGATCTTTGTAATGAAATATGAGGTGCATTTATTAGAAGGAGAAAGTGAGAACCAGGAGGATGAAACTGTGAGTAGAAAGAGAACTGAAATTGGAATTGGATGGCAACAAGGATGTCTTTGTCTTCTTAAGAAATAGCTTCCCATCTCCTCTTTGAAAAAAGCTTTAAAAAAAAGTAAAAGAAAAACTAATGAAACTAAACAAAAAATAAAAAGAAAAATAAATCAAACCTTGGTAAGATTCATCCTTAATATTCTCTAAAAAGGCTCCAAATTGTCCTCGTTCTTTATCCCTTACTAGGGCAGCAGCAGCACATCAAAGAAGCACAAACAACTTGCTGAATTCGAATCTAGGTGGGCATAGCTTTGCGCCTGCTAAAAGGAAATAAGGATTTAGGCCCTTTAGATTATAATGGTGACAGCAACAACAGCAATAAACACAATGGCCACCACTCCTGAGTGTACCGTGTCTCCGTTTTGCTCTGAAATGCACGTACATGCTGGATCTCCTTTAATCCTCATCCAATCCATGATGCATCACTCTAATTATCTCTGATTTACAGCTGGACTTCAGTAGTCTGCTTAAAGTCACGCAATGAGTAAATGACAGAGCCAGAATTTAAACCCAAGTCTTTCTTAGGCCAAACCTTATTTCCACCTTTCTCCCTTGCCTGTGTTCTCTTTCAGTTTCTTACTGAGACCTAGGTAACTGTCCATGTCAGCTCTAGGGCTCAGACAAGATGACTCACACTTGCAGGAAATATGAGAGAGAAAAAGCTACAACTCCATAGCATGAAAAGTGATTTTCATATTGTTTATACTTAAATGAGACGCTCTGCACTAAAATTCTCTCGTTTCCACACTTTGTATGGATATATAAATTCTCCCAAAATAGGATTCAGGTGACATTTATATAGCAACATTAACCCTGAATCTCTCAGTGGGAAAAATCCTGTAAACTGATGATAATATTCATGTTGGCACAGGATAATATTAGAAAACCAAAGAAAACATTTTCTGGTTTGTGTACCTTGAATAAACAGATGTTTAAAATTCTACTTTCCCTACATTTACCAAGCATATAAATGAGACCTAATTAGACTGAAATTCCATGGAACATGTTCCAAAGCCCTAGTTTAGTCATCCAGTATAAACACTGTAAATGAATAAAATATAGTGTATTTAACAATTCAGAGTCATGGTTCCTTAAATTCAACTGATACAGCATTACAGTGCACTGAGTAACAAAAAGTGACTGAAGTTTTGTTATTTTATTTGGAAAAACAATTACCACAGAAAAGTACATAGTATGAAAACATTCATGTGTCCTCATCCCAGAATTAATTAACATTTTGCCATATATGCTTCTAAAATTGTGTTTAATAAAGACAAAATCAAACATTACAAAGAAAGCTGCAGTATTTTTGTATCCCTCCCAGGTGGCCCATCCGCTTCTCTTTCTCTCCCTCTCCAAAGTCAGCATCTCTTTGGAACTTGTTGAATATCCTCCAATTCATGATTTCGTATTTTACTAGTTAGGCAGACACAAAATGTTATAGCATTATTTGTGACTTGGAATTTTATAAAAATGATCTATTTTATATTTTGCATTCTGTTATTTGTGGGTTTTTTTTGTTTTTTGAGCAACAAGGCTGTTTATTTCACCTGGGTGCAGGCTGGCTGAGTCCGAAAAGACAGTCAGCAAAGGGAGATAGGGGTGGGGCCATTTTATAAAATTTGGGTAGGTAAAGGAAAATTACTGTCAAAGGGCGGTTGTTCTCTGGCGGGCGGGTGTGGGGGTCACAAGGTGCTCAGTAGGGGAGCTTTTCAGCCAGGATGAGACAGGAGAAGGAATTTCACAAGATAATGTCATCATTTAAGGCAGGAACAGGCCATTTTCACTTCTTTTGTGGTGGAATGTCATCAGTTAAGGCAGGAACTGGCCATCTGGATGTGTACGTGCAGGCCACAGGGGATATGATGGCTTAGCTTGGGCTCAGAGGCCTGACATTCTGTCTTCTTAAATTAATAAGAAAAATACAATGAAATAGTGGTAAAGTGTTGGGACGGTGAAAATTTTTGGGGGTGGTATGGAAAAATAATGGGCGATGTTTCTCATGGCTGCTTCAAGTGGGATTAGGGGCGGCGTGGGAACCTAGAGTGGGAGAGATTAAGCTGAGGGAAGATTTTGTGGTAAGGGGTGATATTGTGGGGTTGTTAGAAGAAACATTTGTCGTGTAGAATTATTGGTGATGGCCTGGATATGGTTTTGTATGAATTGATAGCACCAGGAGATATCAGCTGTGATGGCTTGGAGAAACAGTGTAAACCGGCAGTGTAAACAAGAGCAGGGCATTTATGAATAGTTGAGAATGGTGAATAGGAGTATGACTAGACAGAAAATAGTAGGGATGACAAGTTTTTTGGGGCGAGTCTAAGTTGGTCTGGTGTCTGGGATGAGACTGGGGCCTAATAAAAAGGAGCATCTGTACAGGAGCTCAAATGGGCTGTACCTTGTAGCATTCCGAGGACAGGCCTGAATTCTGAGAAGGGAAAGTGGTAAAAGTATTGTTCAGTCCTTTTTAAGTTGGTGGCTGAGCTTGGTGAGGTGTGTTTTTAAAAGACTTTTAGTCCGTTCTACTTTTCCTGAAAACTGAGGACTGTAAGGGATATAAAAGTTTCACTGAATACTAAGAGCCTGAAAAACTGCTTGGCTGATTTGACTAACAAATGCTGGTCCGTTATCAGACTGTATAGAGGTGGGAAGGCTAAACCAAGGAATTATGACTGACAGAAGGGAAGAAATGACTGCGGTGGCCTTTTCAGACCCTGTAGGAAAGGCCTCCTAAGACAGCTTTAAAGACTGCCCCCACGCTAGCTCTCCCTGACTGATCCCAACCCTTTTCATTACCCACAGCCGAAGTGCAGGGCTGTGCAGTCAGAATTCTTACACAGGAACCGGGACCGCTATTTGCATTTTTTAACTAAATGTGCTATCTATCCAACTTAATACATATATGTATACCTATTTATGTTAACTGCTATGTAGTATTCCAGTTTATAACTACATCTGAATTTATCGAACCGTTTATCAAGGACATTTAGTGCTCTCCAGCACTACCCATTTTTGTTCCTATTACAAAAGACTTCTTGTGTACATGTACATGTGTAGTTTCTAGGCTATATATCTAGCAGTGAAATTGCTGGGTTGGAGGTGTTTGCATTTTGAACTTTACTAGATAATTGCCAAATTGCTCTCCAAAGTGATTGTAGCATTTTATACTCCCACCAGCAGTGTACTAGAGTTCCCGTTTTGAATAGACTTAAAAACACTTCAAATTGTCTGACTTTTGAATTTAGGAGCTCTGATTTTGATTTCTTATTTTGCCAGCTCTTAGATTGCATACATGGTATGCCATAGAAGTGCTTGGCATGCATTTTTATTATCATTAATAAAGAGCTCACATAAACAGCACTGATACCTTAAAATCACATTTGAAGCAGTTATGTATTGGATGTATTTGGTTACAAGACAATATAATAGAACAAAACCAGGATTTTTTTTTTTTTGATAGAGATTTATTGAATTAAACAACCACTAGGCAATACACACAGACTGGGAAAAGTATAATGATTTTATATTAGTTTCCTTTGCTTGCATATCAATCACTTGTTGATTTTATTTTAATTAATTTATTTTTTTGAGGTGGAGTCTTGCTCTGTCACCAGGCTGGAGTGCAGTGGCATGATCTCGGCTCACTGCAACCTCCGCCTCCCGGGTTCAAATGATTCTCCTGCCTCAGCCTCCTGAGTAGCTGGGACTACAAGTGAGCACCACTACGCCCAGCTTATTTTTGTATTTTTAGTAGAGATGGGGTTTCACGATGTTGTCCAGGATGGTCTCAATCTCTTGACCTCATGATCCACCCACCTCGGCCTCCCAAAGTGCTGGGATTACAGGTGTGAGCCACCTCGTCTGGCCCCACTTGTTTTTTATCAGTGTTTGGCACCACACTGACATTGACTGTTTCTCTTTTATTTGTACTTAGAAAATCTTTACTTGGTACAGAGGCACAGCAGTTGTTTCATCTAATAACCCCTGAGGGATTGTATTAATGTTATAGAATTAATAGTTACTATACATAGTCTTGCAAAACTTTTTTATATAAAGCTAAAATGTCAAGCCCAGGGAAAGAAAAAGAGGGTGAAAGGATGAAATAGCAAAAAAAAGATGTTATAAAATAGGCCTCCCCTCTTTAAACTTAGCATTTAAAATATTTTCCATAAAATATTTTCCATTACTTCTGGTTGTGATGATGAAATACATGATAGCATCTCAGCTGATAACAGCTGAGTGGCTGATCCATAAAAATATACTTCTGTGGTTTGATATTGATTGTACTTTTCCTTCTCCTTTAGACTTATGAATGGGTCTACAAGTTCATAAAAAGAGAAAGAAACAATGGCATAGCATTTACAGTTGTTACTCAAAAGACAAATGTTATACTTAGAAGATTAAGAAAGGACGAAGAAATACCATGATTGTTTGCTTCCTTACTTTTTCCATTTTGCGGATGTGAGAATGATGGTAGACCAAAAAAACCCAAGATTTCATGCACAACAGAATTTGAGAGATTCAGGGGCCATTGGAAAGCATCCAACTCAAGGCCTTCATTTTATAGTTAGAAAAATTGAGGCATTAAAATAACTTGTCCAGGCTGGGCATGGTGGGTCATGCCCATAATCCCAGCATTTTGGGAGGCTGAAGCGGGTGGATCACCTGAGGTCAGGAGTTTGAGACTAGCCTGGCCAACATGGCAAAACCCTGTTTCTACTAAAAATACAAAAGTTAGTCAGGTGTGGTGGTAAGTGCCTGTAGTCCCAGCTACTTCAGAGGCTGAGGTAGGAGAATTGCTTGAACCTGGGAGGTAGAGGCTGCAGTGAGCCGAGATCACGCCACTGCAGAGGCTGCAGTGAGCCAAGATAGAGCCACTGCACTCCAGTCTTGGCGAGACAGTGTGAGACTCTGTCTCAAAAAAATAAAAAACAAACAAACAAACAAACAAAAATCTTGTCCAGAGCACACTTTCCTCTTCATTACTTTGGCTGTTCTTGTTTTCTCCATGGAAGGCAGAAATCACATCTCTTTTTATAATGAAATATCTTAGGTTGGTTGGCTTCAATTACCTGATCTTTGGAGAATCACACTCAAACCCACCACATCAATGTGTCATTACTTCTTTCACCAAAATAGCATTAATGGTGGAGGAAACTAAGCATGACACCTGGGAGATGTTTTCAACTTTTTCTTGAAAATTCACATGAATTTTGTAATTTTACTCTGATATTTGGTGTTCGTAATCATGATACTGTGCTTATTTTAATTTAAAAACACCATATCTGTGAGTAGAATTGGTACTCCAGGAAGATGTATTATGTCTATCCTGTTCTTATATTTAACAAATATTTAATGAGAACTTTTTTTTTTCTGCTGAGAACACAACAGAGGTCACTGCTCCTCTTGACATTGACAGTATAACCACAAAACACATAATTACAAATAATTATACAGAGAAGTGGAGGGTGTTATGGTATGTCCAGAAGGGAGAACTAAACCAGCTCAAAGGATTAGGAAAAGTGATGTTTAAACAAAAAATTGAGTAGGAGGTATGTTTGACTACTGTCTGGCTTACATTTATTAAAGAAAGAGAACTGGCTGGGCGTGGTGGCTCACGCCTGTAATCCCAGCAGTTTGGGAGGCCAAGGTGGGCAGATCACGAGGTCAGGAGTTCAAGACCAGTCTGGCAAACATAGTGAAACCCCATCTCTACTAAAAATACAAAAAGTTAGACTGGCGTGGTAGCGTGCACCTGTAATCCCAGCTACTCAGGAGGCTGAGGCAGGAGAATCTGGTGAACCCGGGAGGCAGAGCTTGCAGTGAGCCAAGATCGTGTCACTGCACTCCAGCCTGGGTGACAGAGTGAGACTCCGTCTCAAAAAAAATAAAAAAAAATAAAAAAAGAACCATAAAATAATTTTCCACCTTGGTCTTTGCCAAAAGATGAGTTATGATGCTTTTGCAATGCATTGGACTTTTCCTTTTATTTTTTGTGCATATAATTTGAAAACAAATCAAAAACATATTGTTTTAGTCATTTGTTGTTCTATATTTTTGGTATTTTTTCCTCCTCATTAGCATATTGGTTGCTTATGTGTGAGCTTCTCAATCCTGGTATTTGCAAATGTTGAGGGTAATACTGTATTCTAAGAAAGACAGAGAAATAACCTAGAAGAAAGAATGTCAGGAATGCCCTTGAAAAAAAGAACTTAATTGCCTAAGCAACAAACTAACTCTTGAAATAGTGACCTCTGGTTCTAATTCCTTAAGGCTCTTTAAAATCTATACTTTGTCCACCTTTTTCTTTCTCTGCAAAATAGGAATGGCACAATGGAGTTGACTAACAATTAATTTTCTTAGTTACAAATTTTGCTTGGATCTTTAGCCCTGTTCTATTCAGT
Organism: Pongo abelii; assembly: GCF_028885655.2. Classification (NCBI taxonomy): domain Eukaryota; kingdom Metazoa; phylum Chordata; class Mammalia; order Primates; family Hominidae; genus Pongo; species Pongo abelii. The sequence continues at coordinate 152,313,053 of NC_071989.2, forward strand.
CAAAGAAACCAAGTTGTTGACTAATGGTGAAGACTGTTTGCTAAAGGTCCTAGATATTCATTATCTTAAGAAAATGAGTTAAGAATAATGAATAAACATAGATGACAATTAGTGGATTCTGTGTTAGGTCCTCACATGGAACCAGATGGTCTAGTGATGCATGTAAATAGATAATTTATTTCATTTGTAGATCTGAAAGTTGAATAAAGAATTAGATGTTTGTTATTAAAGTGCATTTGCCAATGTGCTCTAATTTAATACATTGCTAAAATAAATGCAGGGTGAAGTTAAGGGGACTAATTATTTTTGGTCAGCTGGGGATAAATTCAAAAGATTCTTCAGGATTTGCAGCCTGCAATCTAACTATTACAAACTGAATGTTTGTGTTCTCCTCAAATTCACATGTTGAGGCTCTAACTCCCATTGTGATGGCATTTGGAGGTAGGGCCTTTGGGAGGTAATTAGATTTTGATGAGGTCAAGTGCATAGGGCCCCCATACTAGGATTAGTGTCCTTATAAGAAGAGGAAGAGCTGGGTGCAGTGGCTCATACCTGTAATCCCAGCATTTTGGGAGGCTGAGGTGGGAGGATTGCTTGAGGTTCGGAGTTCAAAACCAGCCTGGTCAACATAGTGGGACCCCATCTCTTAAAAAAAATACTAAAAATTAGCTGAGTGTTGTGGTATGTATCTGTAGTCCCAACTACTTGGAAGACTAAGGAAAGTGGATCACTTGAGCACAGGAATTTGAGGCTACCTTGATTGTACCACATGAAAGGGGACTTTCTTTTGTACCCTAGGTACTAGCACTCCAGCTTGGGTGACAAAGCAAGACTCCATCACACACACACACAAAATAAATAAATAAATAAATAAAAAGGAGAAGAGGAGGAAGATACCAGAGCTCTCTGTATTTCTACCAGTTCTGCCATGTAGGAACACAGCAACAAGGTGGCTGTCTGCAAGCCAGGAAGAGGGCCTTCATCAAGAACTGAATCTGCTGGCACATTGATCTTGGACTTCCCAACTTCCAGAATTGTGAGAATTAATTGTCCATTGTTTAAGCCACCCAGTCTGTGGTATTTTGTTAAAGCAGTCTAAGTTGACTAAGATAGTCCTTATTTATTTTTTCTTTTCTTTAGAAAGTGAAAATAATAGCTATAATTGTTCAATATATTGGTCAACAGAATAATTAGCTTTCTGAAAATTTGTGCATATGCAATTAGGAAAAATAGCATGACATTGTTTTTGACAGGATTACTCCATGCTTTATTAAAAGTTATGAATCAATTTACCATTGAAAATGACAGCAGGGAGCAGAGCAAGATGGCAGAATATAAGTCTACACCTTCCACTATCCCAGCTAGAAGACCAAATTTTAACAACTATCTACACACAGAAAAATATCATCACAAGAACAAAAAATCAGGTGAGCAATTACGGTATGTGTTTTTAACTTCATACAGTGGAAAGAGACATTGATGGGGGCAGGGGAGACAGTCTTGAATCATTGACGCCACCCCTTCCCCATTCCCCAGCAGTGGTGTTGCGGCACAATGAGAGAATCTGTGCACTTTGGAAAGGGAGAGCACAGAGACTGGAGGACTTTACATTGATCTCAGTGCTGCCTTGTCACAGCAGAGAGTAAAGCTGTGCTGGTCTGAGCCAGCACTCATGCACAGAGGGAGCACTTGGACCAGCTCTAGCCAGAGGAATCACCTATCCCAGCAGTCAGAATTTGAGTTTCTTGGCAAGCCTCACCATCATAAGCTGAAGTGTTCTGGGGTCCTAAATAAATTCAAAAGGTAGCCTAGGACATGAAGACTGTAGTTCCTACGCAACTCCTAGCACTAGGCTGGGCTTAGAGCCAGTGAATTAGGGCAGCACATGACCTAAGGAGACAGCAGCTGCCACAGCTAAGGAGTGCTTGTGCCATCCCTTCTTCAATCCCAGGCAGTGCAGTTAATAGTCACAAAAAGTGACTCCTTCCTTTTGCTTCAGGAGAGGAGAGCAAAGAGTAAAGAGTACTTTGTCTTGCCTCTTGGATACCAGCTCAGCCACAGTATGATAAATCATTGAGTAGAGTCATGAGGCCCTCATTCCAGGCCCTGTCTCCCAGATTTCTAGACACACTATTTGAGAAAAGGGAACTGCTGCCTTGAAGAGAAGGATCCAGTCCTGGCAGAATTAATTACCTGCTGACTTAAGAGGGGGTCCTTTGTCTCTGAATAACTACCAGCAACACCCAGGAAGTACATGTGGGCCTTGGGCTCTGAGATGTGCTGGCTTCAGGGGAGAGCCGGCACATTCTCAGCTGTGGTGGCTTTGGTGAAATACTCCTCCTGTTCGAGAAAAGGAGAGGGAAAAGTAAAGGGGACTTTCTTTTGCACCCTAGGTACTAGCTCAGTCACAGTGGAGTAAAGCAACAAGCAAGTTCTTAGGGTCCCCAAGTCCAAGCTTAGGCTCTTAGATTGCATTTGTGGAACTACCCTGGGCTAGAGGGAAGCCCACTACTCTGAAGGGTGAGTTCTAGGCCTGGCAACATTTACCACAAGCTGACAGAAGGGCCCTTGGGCTTTAAGTGAACACTGGTGATGGCCAGGTAGAAGCATCTGTGGACCGGTGATTGTGATCACAACAGGGAGAGGTTCCTCTGCCTGTGTAAAGGGAAAGGAAAGTGGGAAGGATTTTATATTGTGGTTTGAGTGCCAGCTTAGCTGCTGTAGAATAGAACATCAGGTAAATTGCTAAGGTGTTTGACTCCAGTTTCTGGTTCCCAGACAGAATCTCTGGACACACTTAGGCCTGGAGAAACTTGTTACACTGAAGGGAAGGGCACTGGGAAAAGCCCAGTGCTGTGCTAGATTCAGTTCTGACTCAATGCCATTCCAGTGGTGGTGGCCACAGAGATGCTTGCATCACCATACCCCAAGTTCCATGTGGCTCAGCATAGAGAGACTCTGTGTGTTTGGGAGAAAGTAAGGAAAAAGAGCAAGAGTGCCTGGTAATACAGAGAATTCATCTGGAAATTATTCAAGACCACCAAACCAATACCTCCAGAAGTCTGCAAAACCCACAGTATTATTGGGTGTAGGGCTTAAGTCCTTTCAAATACCTAGAAAGCTTTCCCAAGAAGAACAGACTGTGAAGTTTACAATAAACACCTAACTCTTCAATGCCCAGACATCAAAGAACATACATAAGCATCAACATCATCCAGGAAAACATGACCTCACCAAATGAACTATGTAAGGGACCAGAGACCAGGCCTGGAGAAATAAAGATATGTGACCTTTCAAACAGAGAATTCAAAATGGTTGTTTTGAGGAAATTCAAAGAAATTCAAGATAATACAGAGAAGGAATTTAGAATTCTATCAGATAAATTTAACAAAGAGATTGAAATAATTAAAAAGAATCAAGTAGAAATTATAGGGGTGAAAAATGCATTTGACATGATGAAGAATACATCAGAGTCTCTTAATAGCAGAATTGATCAAGCAGAAGAAAGAATTAGTGAGCCTGAAGATAGGCTATTTGAAAATATACATCCAGAAGAGATAAAAGAAAAAAAGAATAAAAAACAATGAAGCAGCAGCCAGGCACAGTGGCCCACACCTGTAATCCCAGCACTTTCAGAGGCTGAGGCAAGTGGATCACTTGAGGTTATGTGTTTAAGACCAGCCTTAGCAACGTGGTGAAACCCTGTCTCTCCTGAAAACACAAAATTTAGCTGCGCATGGTGGTATGTGCCTATAGTCTCAGTGACTCAGAAGGCTGAGGCAAGAGAATTGCTTGAACCTGGGAGGTGGAGGTCGCGGTGAGCCAAGATTATGCCACTGCACTCCAGCCTGGGCAACAGAGCAAGGCTCTATCTCATAGAAACAACAAACAACAACAACAACAACAAAAACAACAACAAACAATGAAGCATCACTATAGGATCTAAAAAAATAGCATCAAAGGGGCAAATCTAAGAGTTACTGGCCTTAGAGAGGAAGTAGAGAGAGAGATAGGGTTAGAAAGTTTGTTGAAAGGGATCAGAGATAGATCCAACAGATAGATTGGGAAGATCTCAATACAGTAATAGCTGGAAACTTCAATACCTCACTTTTTCCCAAACCTAGAGAAAAATATCAACATTCAAGTACAAGAAGGTTATAGAACACCAAGCAGCTTTAACCCAAAGAAGACTACTCAAGGCATTTAATAATCGAACACCCAAAGGTCAAGGGTAAAGAATGGATCTTAAAAGCAGCAAGAGAAAAGAAACAAATAATATACAATGGAGCTCCAAAACATCTGGCATCAGACTTTTTAGTGGAAACTTTACAGGCTGAGAGGGATTAATATGACATATCTAAAGTGCTGAAAAAAAGAAAACTTTTACTCTAGAATAGTATATCTGGTGAAAATATTCTTTAGCATAAAGGAGAAACAAAGACATTCACAGACAAAAGCTGAGGAATTTTGTCAATACTAGACCTGTCCTATAAGAAATGATAGAGGAAGTTCTTAAATCTGGAAGAAAAGGATATTAATGAAAAAGAAGAAATTATCTGAAGATATTAATACAAAACTCACTGGCAATAGTAAGCACACAGAAAACACGGACTAGTGTAACAATGTAGTTGTGGTGTGAAAACTTCTCAAGTAGAAAGACTAAATGATGAACCAATAAAAAATAACTACAGCATTTCAAGACATAGAAAGTACAATAAGATACAAACAGCAACAACAAAAAGTTTAAAAGTATGGATACAAAGTTACAGTATAGAGTTTTTACTAGTTTTTTTTTTGTTTGTTTGCTTGCTTATGCAATCATTGTTAAGTCATCATCAGTTTAAAATGATGGGTTATAAGATAGTATTTGCAAGCCTCATGGTAACCTCAAATAGAAAAGCATACAATGGGTACACAAAAAGTAAAAAGAAAGAAATTAAAGCATATCCACCAGAGAAAATCACCTTCACTAAATGGATGACAGGAAGGAAGGAAAGCAGGAAAAGACCACAAAAACCACCAAAAAACAAATAACAAAATGGTAGAAGTAAGTCCCTACTTATAAATAGAAACATTGAATGTAAATGGACTAAACTCTAACTTAAAAAAAAATAGAATGGCTGAATGGATTAAAAAACAAGACTTGGTGATCTGTTGCCTACAAGAAACACACTTCACCTATAAAGAAACATAGACTGAAAATAAAGGGGTCGGGAATGGTGGCTCACGCCCATTATCCCAACACTTTGGGAGGCCAAGGTGGGTGGATCACCTGAGGTCAGAAGTTTGAGACCAGCCTGACCAACATGGTGAAACCCCATCTCTACTAAAAATACAAAATTAGCTGGGCACAGTGGCAAACTTCTGTAATCCCAGCTACTTGGGAGGCTGAGGCAGGAGAACTGCTCAAACCTGGGAGGCAGAGGTTGCTGTGAGCTGAGATCGCACCATTGCACTCCAGCCTGAGCAACAGAGTGAGACTCTGTCTCAAAAGAAGAAGAAAAAAGTAAAGAAAATAAAAGAAAGGAATGGAAAAAACTATTCCATGTCAATGGAAACCAAAAAATACACTTTAAAACAAAGGCTGTAAGAAGAGGCAAAGCAGGTTATTTATTATATAATGATAAAGAGGTAAATTCATCAAGAGGATATAATTATTGTAAATATATATGTACCCAACATTGGAGCACCCAGATGTTTAAAGCAAATGTTATTACAGCTAAAGAAAGAGATAGGTCTCAATATAGTAATAGCTGGAAACTTCAACACCCCACTTTCAGCAACGGACAGATCACCCAGACAAAAAAATCAACAAAGAAACATTGGACTTAATCTGTACTATAGACTAAATGGACCTAATAGATATTTACAGAACATTTCATCAAAGGCTACAGAACATACATTCTTCTCTTCAGCATATGGGTCATTCTCAAGGATAGACCATATTTTAGTCATAAAACAAGACAAGTCTTAAAACACTGAAATGATATCAAACATTTTTTCTGAACACAGTGGAAGAACACTAGAAATCAATAACAAGAGGAATTTTGGAAACTATATAAACACATGGAAATTAAACACTATGCTTCTGAATGACCAGTGGGTCAATGAAGCAATTAAGAAGAAAACTAAAAAATTTATTGGAATGAATGATAATGGAAACACAACATATCAAAACCTATGAGATATAGAGAAAGCAGTACTAAGAGGGAAATGTATAGCAATTAAGTGCCTAAAACAAAAAGAAAAAAGGAAAAACCTCAAATAAATAATCTAACGCATCTTAAAGGATTAGAAAAGCAAGAGCAAGCCAAACCCAACTTTAGTGGAAGAAAAGAAATAATAAATATCAATGCATAAATCAATGAATTTGAAGTAAAGAAAACAATACAAAAGATCAATTAAACAAAAAGCTGGTTTTTTTGAAAAGATAAACAAAATTGACAAATCTTCAGCCAGACTAACAAAGCAAAGAAAACAACCAACAAAACACAGAGACAACCCACAGAACGGGACAAAATATTTGCAAACTACCCATCTGACAAGTGATTAAGAACCAGAATATAAAAGAAGCTTATATATATATATATAAGGGAAAAAAGTGTAATAATCTGATTAAAAAATGGGCAGAAGATCTGAATGGATATTTCTCAAAAGAAGACATATGAATGAGGGCATATGAAAATATGCTCAACATCATTAATCATCAGAGAACTGCAAATCAAAACTGCAATGAGATATCATCTCACCACAGTTAAAATGGATTTTATTCAAAAGATAGGCAATAATAAATGCTGGTGAGGATGTGGAGAAAACAGAACCCTCATGCACTGTTGGTGGGAATGTGTAGTATTAATGGTACAACCACTATGGAGAACAGTCTGGAGATTCCTCAAAACACTAAAATAGAGCTACCATACAGTCCAGCAATGCTACTGTTGGGTATATACCCCAAAGAAAGGAAATCAGTATATCATGCACTTCCATGTTTGTTGCAGCCCTGTTCACAATAGCCAAGATTTGAAAGTAACCTAAGTGTCCATCAACAGATAGATGGATAAAGAAAATGTGGTACATATACACAATAGAGTACTATTCAGCCATAAAAAGAATGAGATTCTGTCATTTGCACAGCATGAATGGAACTGGAGTTCATTATGTTAAGCTAAATTAGCCAGATACAGAAAGACAAACATCACGTGTTCTCACTTATTTGTGGGATCTAAAAATTAAGACAATTGAAGTCATGGACATAGAGAGTAGAAGGATGGTTACCAGAGGCTGGGATGGGTAGTGTGAAGGTGAGAAGGGGTGGCTGTAGGGGAGTGGGGTGAAATGGGGATGGTTAATGAGTAAAACAAAAAAAAAAATAGAAAGAATGAATAAGACCTAGTATTTGATAGAACAGGGGGGAAATAATAAAATGTTCAATAAAAATTGTACATTTTAAAGTAACTAAAAGAATATAATTGGATTGTTTGTAACCCAAAAGATAAATGCTTGAGGGGTAAATAGCTAATTTTCCATGGTGTGATTATTATGCATTGCAGGCCTGTACCAAAATATCTCATGTACCCCATAAATGTAGACACCTGCTATGTATACACAAATTTTTTTAAAAAAGAAAGTGGCAGGTTTCTGCCCCCACAGAATAATGAACAGTGCTTCCTAATTTGCGTACCAACATATTTCAACTCATTGCACACTTTGTAAATATCTATTGTATTGGTAGAAAGGTATCAAAGGTAGAAAGAATCTCAAACCATGTTCTTCAATATTTAATCATACAATTCCATGCCAATGTTTTTATTATAAATTTGTATTTGATACAAAAAACAGAGAAGAGTTAGAATTCCTTATAAATGATTTTTGAAAAAAATATTTCCCTGAAAACTGTAAGGATGGGAACAAACCCCTTGTATCATAGATAAAAGGAAGGTTTGCATATACACTTTTTAATATAATAAAAATGAAAATTATGATACCTAAGGGATTTCAAGTAATCACCTTAGCTCTAAATAAATTATTCAGAATGTTTTGATGATAACAATACTAGTAAAGGAATGACATAAAAAGGGGTGAAGAAATTGTAGATTTACCATTTTGTCCCTATGCAAAACAATGCTCCTGATAATACTACATTTAGATACAGCTTCCTCTAAAGGATGTGAAAAGTCATTGTTTATATCTGAGTAATAAAATTAACTGCCTACAAGATTGCCAAAAACTTGAAAGATATTGTTTGCTAAGGTTTTTGTGAATCTATCAGAGTTCTTAGTTGCAGACAAAAGCATCTACTTTAGTTAATTTAAGCAGAAATGAGGCTTGTTAAAAACTATTTGATGATCAGAAAGTTAGGATAGTTGGAGAAACAGGCTGTAAGCTAAGTATTCCAGAATACCTCTCAGAGCAATGCTTCAGACCTGCCCTGGTGAGGGACTGCTGTCATCGGGGAACATACTGCCTCTGCCACCCCCAGTGCCAGCAGAAACCATGACTTGCGCCTAGCCACTCCCTCATGGAATTCTTTTTTGATTATTTTCAGTGAATGATTCTAACTGGTGCTTTCCTAGCTGCAGAGGTATGTGGGAAATGTAGTTTTTTGAATTCTACTTTGAAAAAGAGGGATTCTAACCTGTAAAATTATTAAAACATAGAAAAAGTGTTCAAAATGTTTGAGGAGCCTCAAACAACTAATGTCCTTCTCAGTAAAGATATTGGGACAGGCGTTCTCTCATAGAATACTGATAGAAGTATCAACTGGAGAATAATTTTTGAAAGCAATTTGGTGGTGCCAATGATAATTTCAGAGGCATAATCACTATGATTAGCTTTTTTCACTTCTACAAATCTACCCTGGAAAAATAATTATATATCTACCAAAAAATATGTAAAGATGCTTTCTTAGGCATTGTTTGTAACACTAAAAATAGTCAACATTAATTTCTTACTATATGCTCTGAGTGTTTTACATGTTCTACCTACTTACAACATACTCAAACCGGTGAGGTAAGTAAAATTTACCTTTACTGTTTTACTGTAGGAAAACAAAGGTCCAGGGTAGTTAAGTAACTAACCTATGGTCACACATCTAGTAAAAAGGAAGATGATCCTAATTGCCCATCAATATGAAAATGTTCAATACATAGTGTTTTATCCAAACTGGAGAAGCACACCATAGTTTAGAAGAATAAAGTAAAATTATTTATGCTGACATGAATAGATATCCAAGACATTATTTCATGAAGAAGAAAGTATGACCTGAGCTATACAAAAAATAAATTTGTGTGTATGCATATATATATGGGCAAGAATATAAAGGAAGAAGGAAGGATGTTCTCCAAACCTCTAACAATCTGTTACCTTTGTGATGGATATGAAGATGTATTAGTCTGTTCTCATGCTGCTAATAAAGATGTACCCAAGACTGGGTAATTATAAAGAAAAAAGAAGTTTAATGGACTCACAGTTCCACATGGCTGGGGAGGCCTTATAATCATGGAAGAAGGCAAAGGAGGAGCAAAGGCACTTCTTACATGGTGGCATGCAAGAGAGAATGAATGCCAAACAAAATGAGAAACTTATAAAACCATCAGATCTCATGAGAACACACTCACTCTCACAAGAACAGTATGGGGGAAACTGTCCCCATGATTCAATTATCTCCATCTGACATACGGGGATTATTACAATTCAAGGTGAGATTTGGGTGGGGACACAGAGCCAAACCATATCAGAAGGTAAATATTAATGTTTTGTTCTCTGTTTCTGAATCAAACTTTTTATGAGGAAATGCATTTTCTTATTTCATGTATAACAAACATTTAGGAAACAAATGTTGAAGTTTGAATTCCCGTAAAAAAAAAATTCTTAGTTTGAAGCTTCCAAACTTAAAAATGTCCTTGAAGTCAACTTGAGGAAAAAAATCCAGAAGTTTGGAGATTTAAGCATTCCTGTGTTAAAGTTACTCATCATTCACACCTATGCTGGGTGTGAAAAGTTTCATTTTCATTTTATTTTAGTGTAGTTTTATAATCATGTCACATGGCTTGGGAACTTCTCTAATGTTTATGAAGAGAAATATCCAGGTCCTAATATCTTTGCCCCTAAAGGAAGTACCTGCAGTAGAATGTCACTTCTGTTCACAACCACCTCAACCAGTTCCTTTGTGAGTTAATCTTAATAAAAGAGTTCTCCAACACTTCTGCTCTTGGGTTGCATGAAAAAAAGGAGTTATACTGCTGTGTAACATGACCAGGAATGGTGACCTTTAGAGGGTTGCTGACACACATGGTGTCACCCTGTCCACAGGGACCAGAGTCTTGGTGAAGTAGGACCAAATTCTCACTAATCTCCTTTTATCACTGCCTGTGTTCATCACCAAGCCAATGGAGTACATAGGTATTACCTAGACAGCTTCCTGGGAACCATTCACCAGAGACTGATTCAGTAGGTCAAGGGTCGAGGGTGGAGCCCAGGATTCTGCATTATTAATAGGCTTCTATACTGTTGTAGGTGGAATCATGTCTTCTTCCATCCTCCCCTCCAAAAAAAAAAATGGCCACATCCACATCCTAATCCCTGGAATTTGTGAATATGTTACTTTACATGACAAAAGGAACTTCATATGTGTGATTAAATTAAGGCTTGTCAAATGCAGAGATTTTACTGGCTTATCTGGATAGGCCTGATGTAATCACAGGGTGGTTAAAGTGGAAGAGAGAAGCTAATGAATCAGTATCCGAGTGATGTGACCTGAGAAGACTTGGCTGGTCATTGCCTTCTTTGAAGATGGAAGGGGCCACAAGCCAAGGTATGTGAGGTATGTGAGCAGCCACTAGGTGCTGGAAAAGACAAGAAAATGAGTCTCTCTTAGAGCCTCCAGAAAGGAACACGGGCCTGCCCATATTTGGCTTTAGCCCAGTGAGATCCATTTAGGATTTCTGAGCTCTAGAACTGTACGTTTATAGTTTTATGCTGTTTTAAGATGCTAAACGTATAGTAATTCATTACAGCAGCAACAGGAAACTAATATGCATGAATTTCAAATTATTATTTTATTTTCTAGCTTCTATTTTAGGTTTGGAAGTAAGTGTGCACATTTGTGACATGGGTAAATTGCATATCACTGGAGTTTGGCATACAAATGATTTCATCACCCAGGTAGTGAGCATAGTACCCAAAGGTGTTTTTTTCAACCCTCACCCTTCTCTCACCATACACCCTCAAGTAGGCCCCAGTGTCTATTATTCCAATCTTTGTGTTCATATGTACTCAATGTTTAACTCCTACTTATAAGCAAGAACATATGCAATTTGGTTTTCTCTTCCTGCGTTAATTTGCTTATTCTAATACCCTCCAGCTGCATCCTTGTGGCTGCAAAGGACATTATTTTCATTCATTTTATGGCTGTGTAGTATTCCTTCATGTATATGTACCACACTTTCTTTATCCAGTCCACCACTAATGGGCATCTAGATTGATTCCATGTCTTTATTACTGTAAATAGTGCTGTGATAAATATATGTGTGCATGTGACTTCTTGGTAGAACAATTTATATTCCTTTTAATGTATACCCAGTAATGGAATGTTGGCTTGAATGGGAATCCTAAGTTTTTCGAGAAATTTTCAAAGTGCTTTCTACAGTGGCTGAACTAATTTACCTTGCTACAACTAGTATAATAAACATTCCCTGTTCTCTGCAACCTCACTAACATATGTTATTTTCTTTTCTTTTTCTTTTTTTTTACATTTTGAACAAATTTTTATTGCTATGACTATATGAAATCTACCTCTATCCTGAGTGAGGGTGAGCACCTAATTCTCCAGGTGGAGTAAGTTGTGAAAGATGTTACTTTAAAAAAAAATTTTTTTAAATTTTTTTCTTCCATGGGTTATTGGGGAACAAGTAGTATTTGGTTACATGAGTAAGGTCTTTAGTGGTGATTTGTGAGATTTTGGTGCACCCATCACCTGAGCAGTAAACACTACACCAAATTTGTAGTCTTTTTATCCCTGACTCCCTTCCCACCCTTTTCCCCTTGAGTCCCCAAAGTCCATTGTGTCATTCTTATGCCTTTGCATCTTCATAGCTTAGCTCCTACTTATGAGTGAGAACATATGATGTTTGATTCTCCATTCCTGAGTTACTTCACTTAGAATAATAGTCTCCACTCTCATCCAGGTGGCTGCAAATGCTATCAATTCATTCCTTTTTATGGCTGAGTAGTATTCCATCGTGTGTATATATATATACATACACATATATATGTATATATATACATATATATATATACACCACCTTTTTTAATCCACTTGTTGATTGATGGGCATTTGTGTTGGTTCCACATTTTTGCAGTTGCAAATTGTGCTGCTATAAACATGGGTGTGCAAGTATCTTTTTCATATAATGACATCTTTTCCTCTGGGTAGATACCCAATAGCAGGATTGCTGGAGCAAATGATAGTTCAACCTTTAGTTCTTTAAGGAATCTCCATACTGTTTTTCATAGTGGTTGTACCAGTTTATATTCTCATCAGCAGTGTAGAAGTGTTCCCTGTTCACTGCATCCATACCAACATCTAATATTTTTTGATTCTTTGATTATGGCCATTCTTGCAGGAGTAAGGTGGTATTGCATTGTGGTTTTGATTTGCATGTCCCTGATCATTAGTGATGTTGAGGTTTTTTCATATGTTTGTTGGCCATTTGTATGTCTTCTTTTGAGAATTGTCAATTCATGCCTTAGCCCACTTTTGGATGGGATTTTTTTTTCTTGTTGATTTGCTGTTATTGCATTTGCTTTTGGGTTCTTGGTCATGAAATCCTTGCCTAAGCCAATGTCTAGAAGGGTTTTTCTGATGTTATCTTTAAGAATTTTTATAGTTTCAGGTCTTAGATTTAAGTCCTTAATCCAATTTGAGTTGATTTTTGTATAAGGTGAGAAATGAGGATCCAGTTTCATTCTCTTACATGTGGCTTGCCAATTATCCCAGAACCATTTGTTGAATAGGGTGTCCTTTCCCCACTTTATGTTCTTGTTTGCTTTGTCAAAGATCATTTGGCTGTAAGTATTTGGGTTTATTTCTGGTTCTCTGTTATGTTCTATTGGTCTATGTGCCAATTTTTATACCGGTACCATGCTCTTTTAGTGACTATGGCCTTATAGTATAGTTTGAAATCAGGTAATATGATGCCTCCAGATTTATTCCCTTTGCTTAGTCTTGCTTTGGCTATGTGGGCTCTTTTTTGGTTCCATATGAATTTTAAGATTGTTTTTTCTAGTTTTGTGAAGAATGATGGTGGTATTTTGATGGGAATTGCATTGAATTTGTAGATTGCTTTTGGTGGTATGGCGATTTTCACAATATTGATTCTACCCATCCATGGGCATGGGATGTGTTTCCATTTGTTTATGTCATCTATGATTTCTTTCAGTAGTGTTTTGCAGTTTTCCTTGTAGAGGTGTTTCACCTCCTTGTTTATGTGTATGCTTAAGTATTTTAGTTTCTTGCAGCTATTGTAAAAAGGGTTGAGTTCTTGATTTGATTCTCAGCTTGGTAGTTGTTGGTGTATAGGAGAGCCACTGATTTGTGTACATTAATTTTGTATCCAGAAACTTTGCTGAATTCTTTTATCAGTTCTAGGAGTTTTTTGGAGGAGACTTTAGGGTTCTCTAGGTATACAATCATATCATTTACAAACAGTGACAGTTTGACTTCCTCTTTACCATTTTGGATGCCCTTTATTTCTTTCTCTTGTCTGATTACTCTGGCTAGGACTTCCAGTACTATGTTGAACAGAAGTGGTGAGAGTGGGCATTCGTGTCTTTTCCAGTTCTCAGTGGAAATGCTTTCAACTGTTCCCTATTCAGTATTAGGTTGGCTGTGGGTTTGTTATAGATGACTTTTATTACATGGAGGTATATCCCTTGTATGCCAATTTTGCTGAGAGTTTTAATCATAAAGAGATGTTGGATTCTGTCAAATGCTTTTTCTGTGTTTATTGAGATGATCATGTGATTTTTGTTTTTAATTCTGTTTATATGGTATATCACATTTATTGACTTGCGTATGTTAAACTGTCTCTGCATCCTTGTTATGAAACCCACTTGATCATGGGGATTATCTTTCTGATACAACATACTTCATTTTCTGACTTTTTAGTAATAGCCATTTTGACATTGTGATTTTGATTTGAATTTCTCTAATGATTAGTGATGTTGAGCATTTTTTCATATGCTTGTTGACCATGCATATGTCTTCCTTTCAGAAGTGTCTGTTCATGTCATTTACACAGTTTTTATTAGGGGGAAGTGGGAATGGTTAATGGGTACAAAAAATTGAAAGAATGAATAAGACATACTTTTTGATAGCAAAACAACATTGTTTGTTTTTTGCTTGTTGATTGAAGTTCCTTACAGATTCTGGATATTAGACCTTTGTTGGATACATAGTTGGCAGATATTTTCTCCCATTCTGTAGGTTGGCTGTTTACTCTGTTGACAGTTTCTTTCACTATGCAGAAACTCTTTAGTTTACTGGGTTCCCGTTGTCAATTTTTATCTTTGTTGCAATTGCTTTTGGAGATGTTATCATAAAATCTTTGCCAAGGTCTATGCACAGAATGATATGTCCTAGGTTTTCTTGTGGGTATTTATAGTTTTAGATCTTACATTTAAGTCTTTGATCCATCTTCAATTGGGTCCTATATATGGTGAAATGAAGGGGTCCAGTTTCAATCTTCTGCATAAGGCTAGCCAGTTATCCCAGCACCATTTATTCAATAGGAGGTCCTTTCCACATTACTTGTATTGTAGACTTTGTCAAAGATTAGATGGTTGTATGTGTGCAGCTTTCCTTTTGGGTTCTCTTACCTGTTCCATTGGTCTACATGTCTGTTTTTCTACCAGTACCTTGCTGTTTTGGTTCCTGTAGCCTTGGAGTATAGTTTGAAATTGGGAAGTGTGATGCTTCTGGCTTTGCTCTTTTTGCTTAGGATTACTTTGGTTATTTAGACTCTTTTGTGGTTCCATATGAATTTTAGAATAGTTTTTTCTAATTCTGTGAAAAATGGTATTTGTAGTTTGATAGGAACAACATTGAATCTGTAAATTGCTTTGGGCAGTATGAACATTTAAACAATGTTGATTCTTCCTATCCATAAGCACGGAATATTTTTTTCATTTGTTTGTGTTATCTCTGATTGTTTTCAGCAAGGTTTCATAATTCTAATTGTAGAGATCTTTCACCTTCCTGATTACCTGTATTCCTAGGCATTATATTCTTTTTGTGGCTATTGTGAATGAGATTGTGTTCTTGATTTGGGTCATAGCTTGGACATTATTGGTATATAGAAATGCTGATTTTTGTATATTGATTTTGTATTTTGAGACATTATTGAAGTTGCTTATCAGTTCTAGGAGCCTTTGGACAGAGACTATCAGGTTTTGTAGGTATAGAGTCATATTGTCTGTGAAGAAAGATAGTTTGATTTCCTCTCTCCCTATTTAGATGTCTTTTATTTCATTCTCTTGCCTGATTACTCTGGCTAGGACTTCCAATACTAAGTTGAATAGGAATGGTGACAGTGGGCATCCTTGTCTTTTTCTGATTCTCAAGGGGGATACTTCCAACTTTTGCCTGTTCAGTATGATGTTTGCTGTGGGTTTGTCGTAGATGGCTCTTATTATTTTAAATAAGTTCCTTTGAAGGGTTTTATAACATGAATGAATATTTAATTTTATCAAAAGCCTTTTGTGTGTCTATTGAGATGATCATGAAGTTTTTGTTTTTAATTCTACTTATGTGATGATAAATCACATTTATTGATTTGTGTATGCTTAATCAATCTTGCATTCCCAGAATTAATAATACTTGATGATGGCAGATTGGTTTTTTGATGCACTATTGGATTCAAGTTGCTAGTATTTTGCTGACGGTTTTTGCATCTATGTTCATCAGTGATATTGGCGTAAAGTTTTCTTTTTTCATTATGTCTCTGACAGATTTGGTATCAAAATGAAGCTGGCCTCAAAGAATGAGTTAGAGAGGAGTTTTTCCCCTCATTTTAAAAAGTAATTACAGTAGGATTGTTATCAGTTCTTATTTATATGTCTGGTAGAATTTGGCTGTTCATCTGTCTGGTCTATGGCTTTTTCTGATTCAATGGTGGAACTCATTATTGATCGTTCAGGTATTCATTTTCTTTTTGTTCAATCTTTGGAGGTTGTATGTTTCCAAGAATTTACTTATTTCTTCTAGGTTTTCTAGTTTATGTGCATAAAGCTGTTCATAATAGTCTCTGAGGGTTTTTTGTATTTCTCTGGGGTCAGTGGTAATGTCACCTTTGTCATTTCTGATTGTGTTTATTTGGATCTTCTTTTTTTTCTTTATTAATCTAGCTAGTGATCTATAGATCTCTTTTATTCTTTCAAGAAACCAATTTTGGTTTTGTTAATCTTTTGCATGGATTTTTGCATTTCAATTTCATTCAGTTTAGCTCTGATTTTGCTTATTTCTTTTCTTTTGCTAGCTCCAGGGTTGGTTTGTTCTTCTTTTTCTAGCTCCTCTAGCTGTGATATTAGTTTGCTAATTTGAGATATTTCTAACTTCTTGATGTAGGCGTTTAGTGCTATAAAGCATTCTTTTAGCCATGCTTTAGCAGGGTCCTAGAGATTCTGGTATGTTGTATTTTTGTTCTTACTAGTTTCAAAGAATTTTTTGATTTCTGCCTTAATTTTATTTTTTTACTCAAAAGTCATTCAGGAGAAGGTTGTTTAATTTCCATGTAATTATATGGGTTTGAGAGACCTTCTTGGTGTTGATATCTATGTTTATTGTGCTGTGGTCTGAGACTATGCTTGGTATGATTTTGTTTTTTTGGAATTTGTTGATAATTGCTTTATGGCCAAGCATGTGGTCAATCTTAGAGTATGTGTCATGTGCAGATGAGAAGAATGTATATTCTATTGCTGTTGGGTGGAGTATGCTGTAGATGCCTCCTAGGTCTATTTGATCAAGTGTCAAGTTTAGGTCCCGAATATCTTTATTAGTTTTCTGTCTCAATGATCTATCTAACAATGTTGGTGGAGTGTTGAAGTCTCCAACTATTATTGTGTGGTTAAGTCTCTTCCTATGTCTCTAAGAACTTGTTTTATGAATCTGGGTGCTCCAGTGTTGGGTGCATATATATTTAGTATAGTTAAGTCTTCTTGTTGAATTGAACCCCTTATCATTATAATGCCCTTCTTTGCCCATTTTGATCATTGTTTGTTTAAAGTGTTTTTTTTTCTTGTCTGAAATAAAAACAGTAATCTCTTCTCTTTTTTGTTTTCTGTTTGCTTGATAGATCTTTCTCCATCTCTCTACTTTGAGCCTATGGGTGTCACTACATATGAGATGGGTCTCTTGAAGACAGCATACAGTTGGGTCTTGCTTCTTTATCCAACTTGCCACTCTGTGTCTTTTTTATTTTTTATTTTTTTTATTTTATTATTATTATGCTTTAAGTTTTAGGGTACATGTGCACAATGTACAGGTTAGTTACATATGTATACATGTGCCATGCTGGTGTACTGCACCTATTAACTAGTCATTTAGCATTAGGTATATCTCCTAATGCTATCCCTCCCCCCTCCCCACCACACAACAGTCCCCAGAGTGTGATGTTCCCCTTCCTGTGTCCATGTGTTCTCATTGTTCAGTTCCCACCTATGAGTGAGAACATGCGGTGTTTGGTTTTTTGTCCTTGTGATAGTTTACTGAGAACGATGATTTCCAATTTCAGCCATGTCCCTACAAAGGACATGAACTCATCATTTTTTATGGCTGCATAGTATTTCATGGTGTATATGTGCCACATTTTCTTAATCCAGTCTATCGTTGTTGGACATTTGGGTTGGTTACAAGTCTTTGCTATTGTGAATAGTGCCACAATAAACACACATGTGCATGTGTCTTTATAGCAGCATGATTTATAGTCCTTTGGGTATATCCCCAGTAATGGGATGGCTGGGTCAAATGGTATTTCTAGTTCTAGATCCCTGAGGAATCGCCACACTGACTTCCACAATGGTTGAACTAGTTTACAGTCCCACCAACATGGTAAAAGTATCCCTATTTCTCCACATCCTCTCCAGCACCTGTTGTTTCCTGACTTTCTAATGATCGCCAATCTAACTGGTGTGAGATGGTATCTCATTGTAGTTTTGATTTGCATTTCTCTGATGGCCAGTGATGATGAGCATTTTTTCATGTGTCTGTTGGCTGCATAAATGTCTTCTTTCGAGAAGTGTCTGTTCATGTCCTTCACCCACTTTTTGATGGGGTTCTTTGTTTTTTTCCTGTAAATTTGTTTGAGTTCATTGTAGATTCTGGATATTAGCCCTTTGTCAGATGAGTAGGTTGTGAAAATTTTCTCCCATTCTGTAGGTTGCCTGTTCACTCTGATGGTAGTTTCTTTTGCTGTGCAGAAGCTCTTTAGTTTAATTAGATCCCATTTGTCAATTTTGGGTTCTATTGCCATTTGGTGTTTTAGACATGAAGTCCTTGCCCATGTCTATGTCCTGAATGGTATTGCCTAGGTTTTCTTCTAGGGTTTTTATGGTTTTAGGTCTAATGTTTAAGTCTTTAATCCATCTTGAATTAATTTTTGTATAAGGTGTAAGGAAGGGATCCAGTTTCAGCTTTCTACATATGGCTAGCCAGTTTTCCCAGCACCATTTATTAAATAGGGAATCATTTCCCCATTGCTTGTTTTTGTCAGGTTTGTCAAAGATCAGACAGTTGTAGATACGCAGCATTATTTCTGAGGGCTTTGTTCTGTTCCATTGATCTATATCTCTGTTTTGGTACCAGTACCATGCTGTTTTGGTTACTGTAGCCTTGTAGTATAGTTTGAAGTCAGGTAGCGTGATGCCTCCAGCTTTGTTCTTTGGCTTAGGATTGACTTGGTGATGCGGGCTCTTTTTTGGTTCCATATGAACTTTAAAGTAGTTTTTTCCAATTCTGTGAAGAAAGTCATTGGTAGCTTGAGGGGGATGGCATTGAATCTATAAATTACCTTGGGCAGTATGGCCATTTTCACGATATTGATTCTTCCTACCCATGAGCATGGAATGTCCTTCCATTTGTTTGTATCCTCTTTTATGTCATTGAGCAGTGGTTTGTAGTTCGCCTTGAAGAGGTCCTTCACATCCCTTGTAAGTTGGATTCCTAGGTATTTTATTCTCTTTGAAGCAATTGTGAATGGGAGTTCACTCATAATTTGGCTCTCTGTTTGTCTGTTATTGGTGTATAAGAATGCTTGTGATTTTTGTACATTGATTTTGTATCCTGAGACTTTGCTGAAGTTGCTTATCAGCTTAAGGAGATTTTGGACTGAGACAATGCGGTTTTGTAGATATACAATCATGTCATCTGCAAACAGGGACAATTTGACTTCCTCTTTTCCTAATTAAATACCCTTTATTTCCAACTCCTGCCTAATTGCCCTGGCCAGAACTTCTAACACTATGTTGAATAGGAGTGGTGAGAGAGGGCATCCTGTCTTGTGCCCGTTTTCAAAGGGAATGCTTCCAGTTTTTGCCCATTCAGTATGATATTGGCCTTGGGTTTGTCATAGATAGCTCTTATTATTTTGAGATATGTCCCATCAATACCTAATTTATTGAGAGTTTTTAGCATGAAGGGTTGTTGAATTTTGTCAAAGGCCTTTTCTGCATCTATTGAGATAATCATGTGGTTTTTGTCTTTGGTTCTGTTTATATGCTGGATTACATTTATTGATTTGTGTATATTGAACCAGGCTTGCATCCCAGGGATGAAGCCCACTTGATCGTGGTGGATAAGCTTTTTGATGTGCTGCTGGATTTGGTTTGCCAGTATTTTATTGAGGATTTTTTCATCAATGTTCATCAAGGATATTGGTCTAAAATTCTCTTTTTTGGTTGTGTCTCTGCCCGGCTTTGGTATCAGGATGATGCTGGCCTCATAAAATGAGTTAGGGAAGATTCCCTCTTTTTCTATTGATTGGAATAGTTTCAGAAGGAATGGTACCAGTTCCTCCTTGTACCTCTGGTAGAATTCAGCTGTGAATCCATCTGGTCCTGGACTCTTTTTGGTTGGTAAGCTATTGATTATTGCCACAATTTCAGAGCCTGTTATTGCTCTATTCAGAGATTCAAGTTCTTCCTGGTTTAGTCTTGGGAGGGTGTATGTGTCGAGGAATTTATCCATTTCTTCTAGATTTTCTAGTTTATTTGCTTAGAGGTGTTTGTAGTATTCTCTGATGGTAGTTTGTATTTCTGTGGGATTGGTGGTGATATCCCCTTTATTATTTTTTATTGCATCTATTTGATTCTTCTCTCTTTTCTTCTTTATTAGTCTTGCTAGCGGTCTATCAATTTTGTTGATCCTTTCAAAAAACCAGCTCCTGGATTCATTAATTTTTTGAAGGGTTTTTTGTGTCTCTATTTCCTTCAGTTCTGCTCTGATTTTAGTTATTTCTTGCCTTCTGCTAGCTTTTGAATGTGTTTGCTCTTGCTTTTCTAGTTCTCTTTATTGTGATGTTAGGGTGTCAATTTTGGATCTTTCCTGCTTTCTCTTGTGGGCATTTGGTGCTATAAATTTCCCTCTACACACTGCTTTGAATGTGTCCCAGAGATTCTGGTATGTTGTGTCTTTGTTCTCGTTGGTTTCAAAGAACATCTTTATTTCTGCCTTCATTTTGTTATGTACCCAGTAGTCATTCAGGAGCAGGTTGTTCAGTTTCCATGTAGCTGAGCAGTTTTGAGTGAGTTTCTTAATCCTGAGTTCTAGTTTGATTGCACTGTGGTCTGAGAGACAGTTTGTTATAATTTCTGTTCTTTTACATTTGCTGAGGAGTGCTTTACTTCCAACTATGTGGTCAATTTTGGAATAGGTTTGGTGTAGTGCTGAAAAAAATATATATTCTGTTGATTTGGGGTGGAGAGTTCTGTAGATGTCTATTAGGTCCACTTGGTGCAGAGCTGAGTTCAATTCCTGGGTATCCTTGTTAACTTTCTGTCTCGTTGATCTGTCTAATGTTGACAGTGGGGTGTTAAAGTCTCCCATTAGTATTGTGTGGGAGTCTAAGTCTCTTTTTAGGTCACTAAGGACTTGCTTTATGAATCTGGGAGCTCCTGTATTGGGTGCATATATATTTAGGATAGTTAGCTCTTTTTGTTGAATTGATCCCTTTACCATTATGTAATGGCCTTCTTTGTCTCTTTTGGTCTTTGTTGAGTTAAAGTCTGTTTTATCAAAGACTAGGATTGCAGTCCCTGCCTTTTTTGTTTTCCATTTGCTCTGTAGATCTTCCTCCATCGCTTTATTTTGAGCCTGTGTGTGTCTCTGCACGTGAGATGGGTTTCTGAATACAGCACACTGATGGGTCTTCACTCTTTATCCAATTTGCCAGTCTGTGTCTTTTAATTGGAGCATTTAGTCCATTTACATTTAAAGTTAATATTGTTATGTGTGAATTTGATCCTGTCATTATGATGTTAGCTGGTTATTTTGCTCGTTAGTTGATGCAGTTTCTTCCTAGTCTTGATGGTCTTTACAATTTGGCATGATTTTGCAGTGGCTAGTACCGGTTGTTCCTTTCCATGTTTAGTGCTTCCTTCAGGAGCTCTTTAAGGGCAGGCCTGGTGGTGACAAAATCTCTCAGCATTTGCTTGTCTGTGAAGTGTTTTATTTCTCCTTCACTTATGAAGCTTAGTTTGGCTGGGTATGAAATTCTGGGTTGAAAATTCTTTCCTTTAAGAATGTTGAATATTGGTCCCCACTCTCTTCTGGCTTGTAGAGTTTCTGCCGAGAGATCTGCTGTTAATCTGATGGGCTTCCCTTTGAGGGTAACCCGACCTTTCTCTCTGGCTACCCTTAACATTTTTTCCTTCATTTCAACTTTGGTGAATCTGACAATTATGTGTCTTGGAGTTGCTCTTCTTGAGGAGTATCTTTGTGGCATTCTCTGTATTTCCTCCATCTGAATGTTGGCCTGCCTTGCTAGATTGGGGAAGTTCTCCTGGATAATATCCTACAGAGTGTTTTCCAACTTGGTTCCATTCTCCCCGTCACTTTCAGGTACACCAGTCAGACGTAGATTTGGTCTTTTCACATAGTCCCCATATTTCTTGGAGGCTTTGTTCATTTTTTTTATTCTTTTTTCTCTAAACTTCCCTTCTCACTTCATTTCATTCATTTAACCTTCCATCACTGATACCCTTTCTTCCAGTTGATCGCGTCGGCTCCTGAGGCTTCTGCATTCTTCACGTAGTTCTTGAGCCGTGGATTTCAGCTCCATCAGCTCCTTTAAGCACTTCTCTGTGTTGGTTATTCTAGTTATACATTCAACTAAATTTTTTTCAAAGTTTTTAACTTCTTTGCCTTTGGTTTGAATTTCCTCCTGTAGCTTGGAGTAGTTTGATCATCTGAAGCCTTCTTCTCTCAACTCGTCAAAGTCATTCTCCGTCCAGCTTTATTCCATTGCTGTTGAGGAACTGCATTCCTTTGGAGGAGGAGAGGCGCTCTGCTTTTTAGAGTTTCTAGTTTTTCTGCTCTGTTTTTTCCCCATCTTTGTGGTTTTATCTACTTTTGGTCTTTGATGATGGTGATGTACAGATGGGTTTTTGGTGTGGATGTCCTTTCTGTTTGTTAGTTTTCCTTCTAACAGACAGGACCCTCAGCTGCAGGTCTGTTGGAGTTTGCTAGAGGTCCACTCCAGACCCTGTTTTCCTGGGTATCAGCAGCGGTGGCTGCAGAACAGTGGATTTTCATGCACCGCGAATGCTGCTGTCTGATTGTTCCTCTGGAAGCTTTGTCTCAGAGGAGTACTTGGCCTTGTGAGGTGTCAGTCTGCCCCTACTTGGGGGTGCCTCCCATTAGGCTGCTTGGGGATCAGGGCTTAGGGACCCACTTGAGGAGGCAGTCTGCCTGTTCTCAGATCTCCAGCTGCGTGCTGGGAGAACCACTGCTCTCTTCAAAGCTGTCAGACAGGGATATTTAAGTCTGCAGAGATTACTGCTGTCTTTTTGTTTGTCTGTGCCCTGCCCCCAGAGGTGGAGCCTACAGAGGCATGCAGGCCTCCTTGAGCTGTGGTGGGCTCCACCTAGTTCGAGCTTCCTGGCTGCTTTGTTTACCTAAGCGAGCCTGGGCAATGGTGGGCACCCCTCCCCCAGCCTCGCTGCTGCCTTGCTGTTTGATCTCAGACTGCTGTGCTAGCAATCAGTGAGACTCCATGGGCGTAGGACCCTCCAAGCCAGGTGTAGGATATAATCTCCTGGTGTGCTGTTTTTTAAGCCCGTCGGAAAAGCGCAGTATTAGGGTGGGAGTGACCCAGTTTTCCAGGTGCCGTCTGTCACCCCTTTCTTTGACTAGGAAAGGGAACTCCCTGACCCCTTGCACTTCCCAAGTGAGGCAATGCCTCGCCCTGCTTCGTCTCGTGCACAGTGCGCTGCACCCACTGTCCTGCACCCACTGTCTGGCACTCCCTTGTGAGATGAACCCGGTACCTCAGATGGAAATGCAGAAATCACCCGTCTTCTATGTCGCTCACCCTGGGAGCTATAGACTGGAGGTGTTCCTATTCGGCCATCTTGGCTGCCAGCCCACTCTGTGTCTTTAAGTGGAGCATTTAGCCCATTAACATTCAAAGTTAATATTTATATTTGAGGATTTGACCCTGTCATTGTGTTGTTAGCTGGTTGTTATGTCGACTTGACTGTACAGTTGCATTATAGTGTCAGTGGACTATGTACTTAAGGGTATTTTTGTGGTGGCAGATACTAGTCTTTTATGTCCATGTTTAGTACTCTGTTAAGGACCTCTAGCACATGTCTAGTGGTAACAAATTCCCTTAGCATTGGTTTGTCTGAAAAGGATTTTATTTCTCCTCTTATGAAGCTTAGTTTGGCTGTATATGAAATTCTCAGTTGGAAGTTTTTTCTTTAAGGATGCTGAATATAGGCCCTCAGTCTCCTATGTCTTGTAAGGTTTCTGTTGAAAGGTCCACAATTAGCCTGATGGAATTCCCTTTGTATCTGACCTACCCTTTCTCTCAAGCTGCTTTTAAGATTCTTTCTTTCACAATGACTTTGGAGAATCTGATGACTATATGTCTTGGGGATGGTCAGCTTGTATAGCATCTCACTGGGGTTCTCTGAATTTCCTGAATTTTCTTGTCAACCTCTCTATGTTGGGAAAATTTTCATGGACAATATCCTCAAATATGTTTTCCAAGTTACTTGCTCTCTTCATCTTTCAGGAATGCTAATGAGTCATAAATTTGGTCTCTTTACATTATCTCATATGTCTTGAAGGTTTTGTTCATTTTTAAAAATTTTTTTCCCTTTATTTTTGTGTGCCTGTGTTGATTGGAAGGAGTGATCTTTGAATACTGAGATTCTCTCCTCAGCTTGGTATATTCTGTTACTAATGCTTCCAATTGCATTCTGAAATTCCTGTAGTGAATTTTTTATTTCCAAAAGTTTAGTTTGATTTTCATAAAATGGCTCTGTCATATTTATACTCTTGGACCATTTTACTGTGTTCTTGGGTTAGGTTTCATCCTTCTTCTATAGGTCAATGAGCTTCCTTGCCATCCAGATTCTAAATTCTATGTCTGTCATTCCAGTCATTTCATTCTGGTTAAGAACCATTGCTAGGGAGCTAGTGTGTTTACTTGTAGATAAGAAGACACTCTGGCTTTTAATTGCCAGAGTTCTTGCACTGGTTCTCATTTGTGTGGGCTGATGTTCCTTTAATCTTTGAAGTTTCTGTCTTTTGAATGGGGCTTTTTGCTTTAATATTCTTTGCTGCCCTTGAATGTTTGACTGTGGTATAAGTTGGATTTAGTTGATTGATTTCCTTTATGGTTGCTTTGAGGGGGCTAAGGCTCAGCTCAGCACTCCTGGGCTATGTGCTCTAACCCTGGGTGGCTGGGACCAGGCCCATTGCCTCTGTGCATTCTCAATACCCTCTTTCTGAAAATCTGTACAGTGTGTTGGTTTACTTGATGGTCTGGTCTTTCTCTTGGTAGAAGAAGAAGCTCTTCCTGGCTGCACCTATTTGGCAATGTTGGCTCATTATCCACATGAATTTCTGATGCAAAACCTTGGTTCTTTTCTTTCTCTCTACCCATTATTTTTCTCATTTCTTCCAATATCATGGCTTTAAGTGCCATTTTTGTGCCAAACATATCCAAATTTAAACTCATACTGAACCTCTCTCTTGAATTCCAGGCTGCCTAATTTACATCTGCATTTGGAGGTTTAATAGACATCACCAGCTTCCTAATTTACATCTGCATTTGGAGGTTTAATAGACATCACCAGCCTGACCTATTCCAAACCCAAACTACTAATGCTCCCCATCCCTCCCTCCCAAATCTCCCCCGCTCACAGACTTCCCTATCTCAACTGAAGGCATATCAATTCCAGTGTTTCAGGACAAAACCATGGAGTTATCTTTGACACTCTTTCTTTTTCTTACCTCTTCCACATCCTGTATTTAATCCATCACCAAATTGCACTGATAGTATTTCCAAACCATCCTGAGAATTCAACCATTTTTAATTACCCATATCTTACCCTAGCTGAGTCTTCATCAGTGAGATTCTTGGAT
Organism: Pongo abelii; assembly: GCF_028885655.2. Classification (NCBI taxonomy): domain Eukaryota; kingdom Metazoa; phylum Chordata; class Mammalia; order Primates; family Hominidae; genus Pongo; species Pongo abelii. The sequence goes on from NC_071989.2 coordinate 152,338,701, forward strand.
TACTGCAGTAGCCTCCTCATTGGTCTATCTGCTTTCTCTTTGCCCTTCATAGTCTATTCTCAACTCAGAAACGAGAGTCATCCTTTAAAACACATCACATCTCTCAATCTTTACTCAAAACCCACCATTAGCTCCTCATTCCTCTTATAAGACTGCAATCCCTAAATAATCTGCCCCCAACCATTACCTCCCAACCTCATCTCCTCCTACTCCCACATTACTTCTGCGTTGGCCACATTGTTTCTGCCTTAGGACTGTTCCCTCTCCCTTGAACGCTCCTCCTGGAGATATCTGCACCTCTGTCACTTCCTATGTTTGAACACCACCTTCTCAATAAAGCCTATTCCAATTAACATTGAAAACTGCAGCCCTCACCCCCACACCCTTGGCATTCATATTCTCCTTTTCTTGCTCTATTTCTAAAAAAAAAAAATTTGTTTCCTTATTTATAACGTCTACCCTTTTTATCTCTCTCCACTAGAATACGAGCTCTATGAGGGCAGGGGTCTTGTCTGTATGGTTCATTGATGTATCTCATGTTCCTATTACAGTGCCTGTGATGAACTAAATAAATAGTTGTGAACTTTGTTGAAATAAAGCCATAGACTACTTTTTGAGAAACAGAATTAAGCACCTCCTGCAAGATGTATTTATCACATCATCATGATGGCATTAGAATAAAATCCACATTAACTGGTATTATTGAATGTCAGAATTGTGTTCTCTGAACAAATTGTTTCTCTTTAATTTGTGACTTTGGGATCACAAAGTCTCTACTTCTTGTACAAAATTTCCTGCTAAAAGGTCAACTGACTTTTGATGGTTTAATGAAGCATTTTAATGTGTGGCCCACACAGAGCTCTCTCACGAATTGTCACCAGTACATTGTGTTACTTGGACCCCTCAAAACTAAGTTGTGGATATAAGGAAATACTTTGGGCCTTATTGTAAAATACTTTTCTGAACAACTGAAATGTTCTAGAGTCTTACATTGTTTATACTTCTACCCATGGAAAGGAATCAAGCAGCAAAGTAATTATTGATCACACAATGTTTCTAGACTTATGCCTAAAGCTGAAGAAAACTGTCCTATTGAGAGAAACTTCTCAGAAAACAGTTTCATGCATCTTTGAAGATCAGTCATAGATGTTCCAAATATGTAATTGCATCTGTATTTTAACTGATTGAATAATCAAATCATTACAATTTTCCAGGTGGTTTTTCTTTTCTATATAGTCCAGCTTGATTTTCTCTAAATAAATTGGCAACATAAAAATAAAACCTACATTTAACTTTGCTCTATAGAGGCACAACTTCTGATTCCTTCCAGGATGTTTTGCAATGTGACAATTACTGGTTGGCAGGAATCCTTTTCAGAAAGGATGATTGTACCTTTGCCACTTGGCATTTGAGCTTTGCAAAATGTCTGTTGTGCCACATACTAATCGTGGCCTCTCTTGTCTCAGCATTCTACATATTCCCTTCCTCTTTTTTTTTTCATCTTTCAAGTCTGAGCTTGAGAGCCAACTTCTGTGACCTTTGTCCTCTTAATCCCATAGTTTCCTTTCCATCCTATGTTGTAATCATCTCAAGCGCTACCATCCTATGTTGCATGTATTCCTTGACTATTTTCTATGGAGCCACTGCAACCATTTCTGTGCCAAATCCTGTTTCCTTTCTCTGTCCCTGTTTCGAGCGTAGTTATGGCACATAATTCTAAGTGGGCAATTGGCAATGAATTCTTTGATGGATAGATGGAAGGGAGGAGTGCACCACTGCAGGTTGGGCCATCAGCAAATACATTTTTATACAGCTTGATTCATAGATATTAGATAACGGAGAACTATTCTGTTCCCTGTATAAGTTTATGATGACCAGTGTACTCTTCCTTTCCTGGTCTACTCTTAAATGAGAAATGAAAGAAAAATTACATTTAATGAGATCTTAATTCAAAGAATAACTCATTTTAAACATAGATTAACTGAAGCTCAAGAAGTTAAAGAGTTTTTCTAGTCATACACAAATATTGAATCACTGACAAAAGTAGAACAAGATAAGTTTTGGCCTAGTATTCTATGCACGTTATTCTTCCTTATGTAGCATTATTAGAAAAATGTACCCTTAAAAAGAGAATTAGATAGGATTCAGTAACAACCCCCACTCCCATCCCCATATTGGGTGCTAGGCACTGCATGAACATCATCTCACTTCACCCTACCAATCCCCTGTAGAAGACTGATGTTAAGAGAGACAAAGCAATGCACCCTAGGTCACATAGCTACCAAGGTCACATAGCTACCAAAATGTGTAGACTTGGAATCCAACTTCAGATTTTTCTGGCTCCAACCTGAGAGCCTTTCATAATAACGTGATGCTTCCATTAAATGGAGAAATCACCAAAGTCCTGGCTGTGAAAGAGCATGATTTGCATCACCAGTCACAAAAAGGAACAAAAGTTTCCTATGAGATGCGAAAAACAGAAGAGGTATGATGACAGTTGTACAAAGACCATTGGCTAATTTAGCTAGTAACAACTCCAGTTTATCCATAGATGGACTTTTTGGTCTGGGGAAAAAATTATCTTTCAGCCTTGGGACAGAATTAATCGATTCCCTTTTCCTCTTCACAACTGCATCACACTTTTTGGCAATAGTATGAGAAAGAAAACGATCCAGGAAGAATAGCAATATAACTTTCACAATTTGAGCCTTTCTGCATGTCTGGCATCGAGTGTTTGACAGCCAGTACCTCACTCAATCTGCCCATCAACTCCACGAAGTAAATACCCCATTTTACAGACGAGGAAACTGAGTCTAAGGTTCCACAGATAGTGCAGAGCAGCCCCTGGGTTTCAACCATTTCCACCTGGCCCTGAAGTGCATTCTTTGAACCACTATACTTTATTGCCTCTACCTTGAAGTGGGCAGCTAAACATAACCACAAAGGAGGGTCACTCCTAAATAGCTGGCATATTTAAACCAGTATCTATTAATCTTATGCAATTCCTATTTAGAAAGGGGGTGTGGGTTGTAAGGAGTGTACGGCAGACTTTGTTTTGCACACCTTTGGCAAGAGGAAAAATTCTTAGACTTTACCTTTATCTTTCCTGCAAATAAGAACTGTTCCTCTAGGGGAAGCCATCCTTTGAGGAGAGTAATATTTTAAAAGAAATCAATCTCCAAAAGGCAATTTATTGATTGAGGAGCTGGGCAAGGAGCAAAGGACCATTTCCACTTGGTATCAGGGGAGGAACTATTTCCCACCTCTCTGAGGACTCAATATTTCCTCTGAGATAACCTGTTTTGATTAAATAAACTGATGAATCCAGTCTCTAATCTCAATAGATATCAACCCTTGTTCTCTCTATCCATCCAATTATCCAGTATTTATTTAGCATATACTATGTGTTAGGCGCTGCATTAGGTCCCTAAGAGGAAGGAAGAGAAATGACTAAACTTCCTTGGATTGTGTGCACATGAGGTTTACAGTCAAGTGAGGGAGTCCATTATTTAAGAATCACACTGACAAACACACATTAACAAATTGTGATGCCGACCTCTAGAGCAAAAGACTAGTGTGATATGATATTGTGCAGGAACATAAACAGCCCTGGACTTGGGGTCAAGAAAGGCTTTGCTAGGGAAGTGAAGCTTGAGGTGATTTGTGAACGTGGTAGAAGGGAAGTTACTCCATGTGGCCAGGATGGCAGGTGCAAAGGCCACATAGCAGGAGGCAGCATGGTGCATCTATGGAACACAAAATAGGAGATGAGAAGGATTCAGGCCACCTAAGCAGTCCTTGCTGCCCTCATTAAAGATTCTGGTCACCTTTCCCAGAGCCCTGCACAGGACTTGAAGATTTAACACAGGAGTCTGGAAGAAATAACATATACATACCTTTGTTCCGGCGCCCTCACGGACTTTATGTCTAAGATGATGGGGTTATGTCCTACCTCTGGGGTTTAGCTTGGGGGCCTGATAGAAGCTCTCCTTCCATTTGATTTAGTTTTCCCTACCTTTTTTTTGGATCTTCGGGGAGCCAAAGGCATGACTATATTCTTTTTTCTTTTACCGTATCACCAAAGCACTTGAGAATCCAGAAATAAGATCAGACAATAATAATAGCAAAAATAGAAACTAATGCTTACTGGGACTTTATTAGATTCTGATCAGCTTCTGTGTGAAGCATTTTGCATGAATTATCTCATTGCATCTACACAATAAACTTGGAACAAAGGAATTTTCAAGGCATTGTTGGTGTAAGATTCAGAAAGCTTAAATTGTGGCTAGTGAACACCGACACACACAAATTTACATTGTGGGCATCTGAGAAGAGCCTTTAAAGTGCTTGATCAGTTACTGCAGGGGTACTGAGAAATGGTTGGCTGTCGATGTTAATTATGCATATGGAAAGGGCTTTCTGAAGCCAGTAGGAACATCCACCCACAGAGCTTTCTCTTTTTGATGTCAGGGCAGGTTCTATCCTACTCAGGGTGAGTGTGGAGCCCGCATATTAGGATAATCATAATGCTCAGCATTTGTACAGAACACGTTGTTTCCAAATGGCTTTGCATTCAACGATGAGGTCAGGGACCATCCTCTCTTGGGCGGTATGATTTGCTGTCTCCTCACCATTAGTCAGGCGTCTTGATTCAAAGATAGAAAATCAGCCCAAATAAGTAAGGGGGAAAAGGGAATTAATTGGCTTATATAACCAAAAGCTCAGGTGGACTCAGACACTAGGCTCAGCCTGTCCCAGCTTACCAGCTTACCTTTCTAGTCTCATCCTCCATAACTCTTTTCTCTCTATGTGGCAGTTGAATTGAGCCTCCTCCCCGTTTTCATCCTGTCTTTTCTTTTTCTGAAACAGAGTCTCCCACTGTCGCCCAGGCTGGAGTGCGCCTGACGGTGAAACCTCATCTCTACTAAAAAAAAACAAAAAAATTGGCCGGGCGTGGTGGCGGGGCCTGTAGTCCCAGCTACTCGGGAGGCTGAGGCAGGAGAATGGTGTGAACACGGGAGGCGCAGTTTGCAGTGAGCCGAGATGGCACCACTGCTTTCCAGCCTTGGGCGACAGAGCGAGACTCCGTCTAAAAAAAAAAAAGAAAATCCCTAGCCTGTTACAGTGGCTCATACCTGTAATCCCAGCACTTTGGGAGGTCGAGGTGGGTGGATTATTTACGGTCAGGAGTTCGAGACCAGCCTGGCCAACAAGGTGAAACCTCACCTCTATTAAAAATACAAAAATTAGCCAGGCCTGGTGGCGGGTGCCTGTAGTCCTGGCTACTTGGGAGGCTGAGGCAGCAGAATCACTTGAACCTGGGAGAAGGAGGTTGCAGTGAGCCAAGATCGCATTGCTGCACTCCAGCCTGGGCGACAGAGTGAGACTCCATCAAAAAAAAAAAAAAAAAAAAACCCCATATCTCAAGAAACTTTTTTCTTATTTTCACTTGGAAATGTTATGCATAGGTGTTGCCTATTTTACTTGATGTTTTTAAAAATTTATTTCATCGACTTCTTTCAATACATATTAATCTATTAGCACCTTTTCATTCCCACTCCTGGTACCTTCAAAGGCCCAGCTGTTGTAGAGGAGGAAGATAAAAGAGAAGAGGAAGAGAAAAGTTTTTGTAGGTTTAGAGAAATTAGAAAGTAGAATGTTTGATTTTCAGAGAAACACAGATCATGGTCCCTGGAGTCAGCTAGTCTGGCATAAAATAAGGCTAGAGCCTTTGCTTTCAGTTGTGAGAACTGAATTCTTCTCTGTTTTACATCAGCATACTCCTCTGGGGTTGAAGCACTTCCTGTCAGCCAGCTCCAAATCAGCCATTCCGCTGGCCCAGACTCATTTCTCCTCTGATGGGAGACTTAATGGAACTTTGTGGAAACTGTTCTAGCAGTATGCTTAATAGACAGCCTTATCAACAAAAAACATTTACGTGCAGTTTGGGTTTAACATATGTGCTGGATTTAAAATTTTTTTTTACTGGTTGATGGGTCATGAAGCCTTCTACTTTTTGCTAAAGCTAAGGCCTATTTGTATAGATATTTCTTAATTGCAGTGGCAATTAAGGCAGCTAAGGAATTCACAAACTATCTGACGTAATCTAATATCATAGAACAAGGATAATATTAATCTTTCACATAATGGCAATATGAAAGGTCTTGCATGATATAGTGAAAAGATAATGCATCAGGAAAAATGCAGCATGTTGATTCCAATCAGTGTTATTTTATACTAGCAACATGATCTTGGGCAAGTAAGTTACTACTCTTTGAATCTCAATATCCTCATCTGCAAAATGGAGGCAATAATTCCTATCTCATGAAGTTCTTGTAAGAATAAGAAAGAGTGCCTTGTTCATTCATTATCCATCCATCAGCAAATTTACCAATTGTCTACTACATTTGTTGTAATCACAAATCCCTACCCTTGAGGGATGGGTAGGGTAGGGATTTTTGTTGGCTCTACACACACACACACATGCGTGCGTGCATGCACGTGTGTAAAATGTGTGTGTGTGTGTGTGTGTGTGTGTACAGCCAAAAAATAAAAAAATAAACAAATCAAGGTCTATTCAGGAAATAGATGGCTCAGTCAAGCAGGGTAATTGATTGAAGAGAGCTTAATCAAGGAACTAATTATAAATGTGCTACGGGATTATAGGAACCCAGAAGGGTGTGGTGAAATACCTTGTGGCTAGCAATAGCAGAGAACTGTTACCACTCTAGACCTCAAGGGTTAGGGGGAGAGAACAATCACCTGAACTCAGTTAGAGAGATCTATAGCTATGGGAAGGCACTGTCCTGTAAGAGTTGTAACCATGAGAGAAGAAATGACCGCTATCCAAGAGCAGCACAGCAGGAAGGCAGATGAGGGGTACTCTAACCTGATCAATTTCCCATGTCCTGGTCTCCTGCCAGTGCCCACCATTAGCTGAACCCAACTGGAATCCAGAGGGCTAAAATGCCCATGGATGTAGTCTATACCAGTGAGCTTCCCAGGACATAGAGGGAGTGAAGAAGAGTAGAGAGTAGATCTGGAGGAGTGAAAAATCTACCATGGCAAGTAAATATGTGATGTAGTCAATGGTTAGAAGTTCCATGGAGAAAAATAAAGCAGGGTAAGGGGGGTGGGGGACATGGCGCAGACAAAGCATTGCTACTTTACATAGCGTAGTCAAAGAAGACCTCCGTGAGGAGGTGCATTTGATCAGAGACCTATAGGAATTCAGAGATTGAGCTGTGTGTTGAACAAAGAACTTTTCAGGCTGAGAAAATAGTTTGTACAAAGGCCGTGAGATAGAAGCATGCACGACATATTCAAGGAATTATAAGGAGGCAAGTGTGCTGGAATAGAGCAAGGGGAGAGTGAGGGAGATGCAGGAGAGAGATAGCTCATACATAGTGTTTAGGCTTTTATGTTATTTCGATGGGAAACCATTGGAAGGTTTTGAGCAGGGAAATGAATGACTCAGCAAATATTTTAAATCCAAAGCATATTTGTCTAAGCTGAGAATAAATTGGAGAGGAGCAAGGGAGGGCAAAGGTAGTCCATTTGGAAAGCCATGGAAATAATCCAGAGGAGAGATGATGGCAGCTTGAATCAGGTGACAGATGAGGAGGTGTGAGAAATGACTGGGTTCTAGATACATTTTGAAAACAAAGAAGACAAGACTTTCTGATGAATTTGATAAAGATTATGAGAGAAATAGAAGAGTTAGGAATGACTTTGAGGCTTTTGGCATAAGCAGTTAGAAAGGTGGGGCTGCCAATTACCAAAATCAAGAAGGCTAAAGAAGGAACAGGTTTGAGGTACATGAAACACTCAATAAATGATCACTGCTCCACCATCATCATTTCGTGATAATAAACAGATGAAGCATGACTCAAATACCTTCATGCTTCCTTATTGGAAGCTTTTTTCCAGCTTTTAACAATCAGATGATTTAGTTCTATCTCATTTGTCCAGTCTGATGTTCTTGTTCTTCAAATTTATCATGCTGCCCTAGTTGGGAAACCTATTCTATCCCTTCACATTTTAGGTGTACATTTTTTTTTCTTTACGTGGATGCCTTACTTTTGGCCTATAGAGATTCTTCTCAGCTTTCAAAGTCTAAGTCAGATACTATTTAATCCATGGAAATTTTTCTAATTATATCATTGTTGTTCAGCCAACAAGGCTACAAGAAAGATTGATAAATTATACATGTTTGTAATATTTCTTATCGAAAGGTGGAGATTCTTGTTTGCTGAGCTAGGACCAGGAATTTTTTTGGAGGGTCAGACAGCAAGTAACTGGCAGAACAAAAAAGAAAAGTATGGAATCCAGAGAGGCTAAACTAATTTATGTAATAAAGAGCAGAGATAGATTGAAGCAGGAGTGGAAATGATTGAGAGAGTGTACATGAGACTGGAATTAATTTTTTGGGAGGAGGAGAGAGGATAGAATGGGGTGGAGAGAGAGAGAGAGACTGGAACAGCCATCATGCTTGTGAGAGCAATAGAAACTGAGAGGATAGGAAAAGGGAATTCTTAAAAAGTATTGCTGATGTTTAAGAATGTGTTTCCATGGTTTTTTTTTCAGCTGAAGATACTGAGTGAAGATTGAATTACTTTCATTTATTTGCAGGATATCTGTCTCGTTAAGTAAAACTCTACAAGTAGACTAACTATGTGGAGTCCTAATTTTAATATTACCAGGTCATCAGGGTGAGTCTCAGTAAAAAGGTCTTTGCAGAAAAAATGTAAATTTAAAAGTGGTGAAAGAGTAGCCACCCAGTGGACATCTTGGGATAGAGCATTCTGGGTGGAGGTAAAGGGCTGTATAAAGACCCTAAGTTGGGAGTATGCCAATGTTTTTGAAAAATATTAAAGAGGACTAGGAGTGGGATAGTGCCTCAGCATGAGCAAGAATTGGAGAAGTTACAGATGAGTTAGAGATGTAATGCAGCCAGATCATATAGGTCCCTGTAGGTCAATGTAAAAATTTTGGCTTTTAATTTGAATGGGAAGTCATCAAGGTTTTGAGTAGAGGGGTGACATAGTCTGATTCATGTTCTCAGAGCATCACTCAGATGAATTGAGAATAGACTATGAAGTGAGAATAAGGCTAAAACCTGAAAGAACAGTTAAGAGACTGTTGTAGAAACCCAGTCATCCAGTTGATGATTGCTCAGACCTTAGTGGTAACAGTGGACTTAATGAAAAGTGGTTGGCTTCTGGACAAATTTTGAAAGTAAATCCAGCAGGTTCGATGACAAACTAGTTTGGGCATCTGGAAAAAAGAGGAGAATTGAGGACAATTCCAAGGTTTTCAGTCCTATTAATTGGAAAGATGTAGATACTGTTAACTAAAAGTGGGAGGCTGCTAGTGGAATGGATTTTTGCTATAGATGATGGGGTTGGAGAGAAGGGGGAACATTTGCAGTCTTTTAGGGTCAAAATCCATCTCAGATTTGAGATCCCTTAGTAAATACGTGTAGTAGGCAAGAGGACATATGAATCTGGGGTTTAGGAGAGAGGTCTAGATGGAGATGTAAGTAATTTTGGAGTCATTGGCATAATTTTAAGTAATTGATATTTAAAGCCATGAGACTCGATGGGATTACCAAATGTGTGTATGGATAAAGAAGAAAGAAAACAGAACTAAAGCTGAACTCTGAAGCGTTCCAATGATAAGAGGTCAGGTCAATGTGGAGGAAGCAACACGCCATATATTTGCATTCCTACCGAATACGTGGTTGGTACTCAATACTATATGCTGTTTGTTTAGAATTTGGTACAATAAAAAATGAGTTCTCCAACAGTCAGATAGAATTGTCAGAGATTTCAAATGACTGCTTTTATCCTATCTGCTTTTTTCTTTCTCCTTCTTTTTTTTTGAGACAGGGTCTCACTCTGTTGCCCAGGCTAGAGTGCAGTGTGTGATCATAGCTCACTACAGCCTCAAACTCCTGGGGCTCAAGTGATCCTCCTACCTCAGCCTCTTGAGCAGGTAGGACTGAAAGCATGCACCACACCCAGCTAATCTTTAAAATTTTTGGTAGAGCCAGAGTCTCATGTTGCCTAGACTAGTCTCAAACTCCTGGCCTCAGGTGATCATCTCACCTCAGCCTCCCAAAATGCTGGGATTATAGGCAGGAGCCACCTTGCCCAGCTCTCTCTGCCTTTTATTGCCTTTCTCCACCCTTTTTGATTATACTTTAACAAAGAAAATGTTTATTACAAATGCAAGTGAGGTCAGCACTGGTTCCATATTCCTCTTGAGTAATACTTTCTACACTAAAAATATAATTGTTGGGTGGGTGCAATGGCTCACGCCTGTAATCCCAGCACTTTGGGATGCAGAGGCAGGCGGATCACGAGGTCAAGAATTTGAGACCAACCTGGCCAATATGGTGAAACCCCATCTCTACTAAAAATACAAAAATTAGCCCGGTGTGGTGCGCATGCCTATAGTCCCAGCTACTCGGGAGGCTGAGGCACAAGAATTGCTTGAACCTGGAAGGCGGGGGTTGCAGTGAACAGAGATCATGCCACTGCACTCCAGCCTGGGTGACAGAGCAAGACTGCGTCTCAAAAAAAAAAAAAAAAAATATATATATATATATATCAAATATATATATGTATCAAATATATATATATCAGATATATATATATATCAAATATATATGTATCAAATATATATATATCAGATATATATATATATATCAAATATATATATAATTGTTTTCATTCTACTTCCTATTGTCCCCATTAGTCCTGGTAAAACTTGGGGGAAACTCAAAGTAGTTCCACCTGACAAAAGATTTGTATAACCTACTCTAAATCATTTCAACTGTGTCCTCCATTGGAGGGGATAAAAAGTAATGCACAAACACCAAAATGATACTTGCAACTATGATTTAATGAGTATTTACCATGGGCCCAGCACTGGGCTAAGTGCTTTCTTGCTTAATTCTTTCCTCTACCAAATGAGGTAGGCAATATTGGAACAGTAATGGACTTCAGGAACATACAAGGGAAAATGGCCTATCTAATAAACACTTATGAATGTACTAGGATTGTTGTACACCCATGATTTGTGTCTGGTGGTCAGGCATACACAACCAGGGCAGAAAACTCAAGTGGGAAGGTATAAAAACACTCAAGAGAACAGCAGAAGCAAGCTTCACACTTTGCAGAATTTTCTCTTGGTGGCAGCAGGAGTTGGGCAATTCTTTGGCAATTTTTATGACCTCATGGGGACATGAAGACCTGAGAAGCCAATATTCTCAACTGGGAGCCTCCTGCCTTGTCTTCTATTTTGTATAATGTGTCCATAATTTATGTTTCCATTTCCATAAAGAAAGTTTATGTCCTTTCAGTGTTCTTGTTGGCATTTTTTCATCAACCATACCATCATCTTGTTGTGACAACCAAGCAATTTCAATCCCCATTCTTCTATGATGGAATAGAGGCTCAAAGTGCATAACAACTTTGCTGAAGATCACACAGGTACTAAGTAGGGGAGCCAGGTTTGACTCAGGTCTGCATGATTCCAGAGTCCAAGCTCTGAACCTCTGCTTATATTTCCCTTCTAAAAATGGACTGTGAACTTGGTATATGCTTGCAGATCCTGTAGAATTCTTCAGTTTCTGTTAGTCAGTTACCAAATGAACAGAAAAACAACATGGAGCCATTTTCATCTTCAAGACAGAGTGAATTCACAATGTTCTTGTCTGCTCAATGTACTAGTCATTCCTGTTCCATAAAGATGAACATCACATGGGATCACAGGTAAAGAACCTCTACAGTTATTGTTGGGGAAGCAAGACATAGGAGATGCTATGTCTGAGAGGTAAGATTTTATAAGTATTTAAATTTAGAAAAGATATAGGTAGAGAGAAATGGGGGTTTCCTACTTACAGGAGAAAGAACATATGTGGAGGCAGGAAGAATATGTAGTGTAGTCAAAAAAAGCAAATGATCCCCTACTATAGGTTATCCTCAAAGAAGCAGACACCTGGGTAGCATGATTAACCCCTTCATCAAGTGAGGGCATTGATGCAAATGAAAAAGTAGAAGAGCAATGGCAAACAGGGCTGAGAGTTGGATTGTGGTCATATCCCACAGGAGCTTGAATGTTAGGCTGAGGGCTGTAGTGTTCCCAGGTGGGTGATGGGACATCATTAAGGGACTAAGTACCTGAATGATATGATCAGTATTGTTCTATAATCATAACATATAGAATGGATCCAGATTGGGGGAGAGGAGGTGACCAGGAAGACCAATGGGAAGGCTGTTACAATAATTCATATGGAGTTATACAGTGTTGGGATAAAATTTTGCATAGTAGGTAACTGGAAAATGACTACCAAGGGAAGGAAGCATCTTTATGTCCGTAAATATAAGACACATTCTAGGAAAATTATGTAATATTCTACAACGTAGAATACAATGTTATTTAATTTGAAAGTTATAAAATTATAACTTCTTTCTTCTATGCCAGACAAAGTGGAATCTAGTCCAACCTTTTCCTCTACTTCAGAATCATGTTGAACACATCACTGGTCCTCGAAGCTGTGACTATGAAATCTTACCCTAAACAGTTCAGTGTCCCTTTAAGATTTAACTCTCATTATAAATTAGTATCAATGTCTTCACGCTGTTTACACTAATTGGAAATTGCCTCCAACATGAATCAATGTTTAGAATGCCTTTTTATTGTTTGCACAACAAATGGAAAGTAACCTGTTCCCGGGGAAAATTTTTATTTACAAAGTGCTAAAGTTAAGTTTTATTTATCTAAAATGTGGTAAAAAAAATCACAGGACAGTAAGGCTTATGAACTGAAACAATCTATCATCTAGTTCTGTTTAATGACAAATTGCTTAAGAACATCGAATGTGTTTTCTCTGAAAAAAAAGAAAAGAAGGAATAAAAGAAAAATTATATTTATTTGAAAAGGAGGAGAAGAAAAATGTGAACATGGATGATTGCTTTAGAATTCTCTTTCAGATTTAATAGTTCCCATTATCAGCTTATACAGGCTAATTTCAAACAGCTATCTTCCTGTCTATAGTACCGGGATGGTGCATTTGTAACATAGCAACGTGTCTTTAGAAACACACAGGCCTCCTGTTATAGGCAGAGACCAAATGCGCCCTTATTGAAGAGCATTTTTTCAACAGCTCTGATGAGAATGACTGAAAAGATTGATTACTTTGGAAATAGAAGTCCGGAAGTTTAGGTCATGGTAAATAAATGTTTTCAAGCTTAAGGATTTGTAGTGAGTATATAAAAAAAAAAAAGTCCAACATTTATTGAGGGACCATATATAGAAGAAAACTCAAATTTGTTCTGTCTTAAAAGGAATTTTTTCCTAAGCAGAATATTTTATTTTGCATTAATGCTGGCAACCACAGTTATGTTTACTTTATTGACAAATGAGATCAAACCATTGGATATGCACATATTGTTCCCAAATGCGCTTAATTTAGGGTAATCATTTAATGAATATTCAGCTTTCATTCAAAAGAGACTGAATTCCATAGAGCAGTTAAGATAAACTCTCATTTCAAGGCTTTTCTTTATCCCTAAGGCACATATGAATACACTCTAATAATACAGCTCATTCTTCCGAAACTAAACCTCTTGAAACATATCTATATAGATAGTTATAAAATTACCTGAGAAACCTAAGCCAGAAATCTTAAAGTCATCTCTAACTCCTTGGCCTTAACATACACTTGGACACTGAGGCCTGTCTATTTTGATTTCTGTAGCAGACAAACAGTAGTGATTTTCTACCCAATAGCTGTTTTTGGCTTTCCTTCTTTCTTCTAAGAAAATTCCATTTTTCTTCAACTACTTAGTGACCATGCACTTCAGGAGAGACTGGATGAATCTTGATTAGTCTAAGCCAATCATAGTCTTGCCACTCCCCTTGCAAGGGATTGGTCCAGAAATGGGCATGCGATAAAATTCTGGCTTATCAAATGAGGGGACATTTGTTAATAAAAGCATGTGGAATTAAATAGTTTCTTATCTTTGGATCAATGTTGATGAATCTGCATGTGATAACTGTATTAACAGCAGCCACATTGGGACCAGGAGGGAAGTAGGTCCAAAGGAACAAGTTAGACCACAGAGAGAAAAATCAGTAAGATAACTGAGCCACTAATTTAACCAACCTAAGAATTTCTATACCTCATAATGTTTTCTTATTGTTTAAACAGTTTTAATTGGATCTTCTCTAACTTGCAGTGGAAAGTATCTTAAGAGTTTCTTAACTATCTCCCCTGAGCCTTCTCTTTCTTTTCCCTCATACTGCTTGAGCTCACCTTTCCTCTTTTGGATGTGTGCAATGTCCTCCTGATCTTCCTGCCTCCAAATCTTCTTTCAACTCCTTCTCCCCACTCCCCCCAGAAACATTATTCTAACATGTAGCAATCTATGTCTTTTCCCTAAATTCCAAACTTTACATACAGTTCTCTGTGCCAGGGTCCCAGCCTCACGTCCTATATTCTCCTGCATGCACGGTGTTAACATGTTTACAAAACTACTCATAGTTTCTCAAATGTACCGTGTAGCATACCCATAGCACCTTTATGCCTGTTTTCTTCTCCGCTGAAATGGTCTTCCCATCATGCCTATTAGGCACTCATTTTTCTTGACCTCTGATCATTCTTTCCCTATTAGAGTTACTCATTGCTTCTTTCATGCTACCATTTTACACTGTGCATCTAGTATTGTAATTATCGCAATGCATTATGAATTTATGTGTCTCTCTACTTGTCTATGACCTCTTGGAGAAGAGATGTGTAGTTAACGATTGCATCCTTAGCACCTGATATACATCTTGGCCAGATTATCGACATATGATTTTTGAATGAAGGTAAAAAAAGAAGGGAGGAAGGAAGAAGAGGATTCATGTATGAAGCCTGCCATCAAGTGAAAAAAGTATTCAGCACCTGAATGCCCTTTATGGGCTGTTGCCTATGATTATGGAATAACAACAGAGTGGTAGCAGTAGTATCAGCATTGACATTGTGCTTACTGAGCATTTTATAAGCACAGTGCTAAATGTTTTATATATATGATTTTTTTTCATTTAGGTTTTATAACACAATGAAGAATACTCTATTTTTTAAAATCATCCTTGGATGACAGAAAAAGCCCTGAGGCTTAATGATTCACTTCAAGGTAAGTGAGTTGCAGAGCCAGGATTCAAACTCACGTCTGACTCTGGAACTCTTAACCAAGATGCTCTTTCAGTGATCTGTAAGTATGCTATCCTCTATTTGTTTGAGACACATGTTGTTCATACCAAACAGTGGCCGGTGGGGGCAGCGGGGTGGGTATCTGAGCCTGAACCCCTTAGCTGGTGGTCTCTCTGTAATCTTGACTGTCTCTATCAAAATCGCCATTGGAGAGAACTGGGATTTCTGAAAGACTAGGTACTATGATGTGGTTTTACATGGCAGCAATTTCTTCTGGCTCTCAACATGAAATTCCCTGTTCAGTATTATAGTACACTAGGGTCAGCTAAGCAAATAACCCCGTGAAACATATATATATGCTTATCTACCATCCAGGTAACTAATAGTATGGGTGCAGGGAATTGTAAGATGGAACAAAATGAACAGCATGCTGGACTAGCCAACCACAACTCACTGTTAAAACTTTCCTTGAGAATGAGCCCAACAGCTCTGAAAGACTTCCAGAAAAATACACCAGAAAGAATTCAGCCTCCTTAGAGACGATAACATCACCTCTATACAAGGACTTCTCCAATATTCTCAGGCTTTAAATGGACCCATCACTTCTACTAGAACCTAACCCCATTCCGAGACAGAGCTTAATCTTCTGGCTACTCCACAATGAGGACAGTCCTTCTCACAGTTTCCAGGGACTTCATTCATCAGTTCTGAGTTGCTGCTCACTATCACATGCAGGTACTATGCAAGTGCTGTGTAGAGCTAATGCAGACCCTGTCTGTATCGCCAAGGAGCTGGAAGTCTAGAATACGCTTGTGTTTTTCCAAAGGTGGGGAAAGTGTCATTTAAAAGTTGTCAGAAGTTCTCACTCATTGGACATGGAAACACCTATGAAGCTCACTTTGCATTGAGGAATCCCCCATAACATAATGGGTACTTATATTAACCTAAGACAATTTCATGGTTCTTGCGAAAACCTGCAAGATCATCACTGACCTGAATGCAGATCCTTCTGCATTCTGCAGACTGAGATAGTGACTCATCTGTTTACTGAGCTAAATTGGGCCTGTTTATAAGAAATGTACACTCACAGAGTTAAAGGACTGTGTAAGTTTCTTACAGGTATGGATTTCAGTTAGTTTGTCCATGATCATTTGTATTTATTCTTGGAAAATGAGAGGGTTAAAAAGAATGAGAAAACAACAAAAAATATAGTGAGCACTTTATGAGAGAGACTTTTATAATTTCATGGGAATTTAGAGGGATAAATTGCTTCTAACTGATGGAATCACTCAGAATAATTTATAGGGAAGTTGACATACGGGCAACCTGAAGTTTTTTAATCTGTATCTATCTGATGGATACTAGGTAGAGAAAATTAAGTGAGTAAGGCATGGAAATATGGAAGCATGAATGTTTAGGTAATGTCATCAGAGTTGTAGTTCAGCTTGGATATTTGGAACCGGAAAAGGAGGTGAAAAAGAGAGGTTCTGCCAGGGTGTGTTTGGTCAGTATCATTTCCCATGCCTATAAATCTAGCCCATTCTGTAAGTCAGCGGTGGAAGAGAAAACAGCTAAAGTGGCTGGGTCCTCTGGCTTTTATTTAGCATCTGGCTCTTTTCTGGATCAGCATTTCACACAATTTGTTCAAGGTTTATGATTTTATAATATTCTTGCACTATTGTCACAGTTGATGAATTTCCTCCAAACTCTAGTTATTCAATACCTCTCTGATCTTAAAAAATTCCTCTTTATCCTTACTCTGTAATTATACGTGAGTTCAGAACACCTAGTTTATGACCTAATCAATGGAAATTTGAATATGCTGGGACTGAGAGGGTCCTGACAAGAGCAGGTAAAAGCCAACAATCTTCTTATGTGGTTCTCCATCAATGTGGTGCTTTGAAAAAAAAATTCTATTCCACTCCTCTCTGCTAGCCATTTTCCATTAGCCATTTTTGCTCTGTCTAAAGCTTCAATGGTTCTCCACCTTGAAGTGGGTATTTGTTGCTTTCAGGACACTCAACAACCTTTTCCTCTTCCTTACAATACTTCCATTTTCATTAGGGATTTAACTCTTTTCCATTGAGTATTGTGATGAAATGGTAAATCTATGGGCCTACTACAAACTAAGGAAGCAAAAGAGGTTCCTGGAAGTTCTCTCTGAGGAATTCTTTCTTTTACTACCCTGGTTTGACTAGGAGACAGATAGGTGACTAGAGTTCAGCCAATCAGTCGCTTCCTTCTAAATTCAACTCTTGAGTTCTTACTGTAAAGACAGAAAAAAAAAAAAAAAAAAGACTAGAGATCATTGACTGCAGGAAGTGGCCTCCTGTTAGAATACCGTGACTGTATTCCCTACTTCCTTCCCATTTCCAAGTGTAAGTCTTCAATTTCCCATCAATAGCTATTTTTGTTTGTTTGTTTTTGTTTTTGATTCCTTAAGCATACTTAAGGCCTTTGCACTTACTCTTCCTTCTAGTTGACACCCTCCCCTTCAAATCTTTGGCAATGCATAAGTTAACTAAAAAGGTTTCTCACTTTCCCAGGCAATTATTTAGGATTATTCTAAGAAGTTAAATTATTGGAAGTATGAGAGAAATTTCAAAGCTAGTAACATAGTGCCATCTAAAATATTAAATTATAACACTGTAAAACATGGAATATTATATATCCAGTTCTTTAGATGTTATTTTTCCTGATTCAAGCTCAATGTTCCCTACTATCTACATAAATTATGCATGCAGGACCTAAGTTTTATTATATTTATTTATTTATTTTACCTAATTAAGGTATTATTCAAATAAGTACTC
This sequence comes from Pongo abelii, assembly GCF_028885655.2. Classification (NCBI taxonomy): domain Eukaryota; kingdom Metazoa; phylum Chordata; class Mammalia; order Primates; family Hominidae; genus Pongo; species Pongo abelii. The sequence goes on from NC_071989.2 coordinate 152,356,716, forward strand.
TATGTATCTTCTAGGCTTCCCTGTCCCTGTGCCACAGCTCTGATATTTGTTTCATGCCAAATATTTTTATCTCCTTCTTTCCCTCTCTTTTCTATATATATGTATTTCTAAATTAAAGCCCATTTTTTTTTCTGCAAACCTTTCATGGCCAGCCACTCAGAGACATTTTCTGAGTTCCCTGTGCACTTTATTCCTACAGGACTTAATACAAGATTGGAAGTCCTATTTGCATGCATATTTTACGTCCCCTCCTAGACTATAAGCATTTCACTATGGGTGCAGAGAAGGGGTCTTTGTTTTTCCATCACTGAAATGCCTAACATTAAAATTTTTTTTGGCTACCTCTTCTATGCCAGGCATTACTCTTGGTGTTTCAATTACAAAAGGAAATCAAGCAATGCTGGCTACTGTCATAAGCCACATGTGAAATGGAGAGGTTCTGTGGGTAGAACATATCCAATATTTTTACCTTTTAAAAAAATTTAGACCTGACAATCTAGCAGTAGAAAAATACATGTACACCAAACTAAATAAGAGAACTATTGAGAGAAAATAAATATTAAAGACAGAGGAATTTTATATAAGAAAATTCTCTAGAAGAGAAGGGGGTTGAGGTAAGCCTCATGGAGAAAGCATGGTAGTTTGCATATAATAATATTTAGTGTATATTTGTAAAGGAAAGGGATATGCATAAATGTATTTAACAAATTGCCTTTTGTTTAGTTTTGTGTTAAAAGAGAGAACAGTGCCTCAGATGATGCAGAGTCAGAGATCATCTCTCCCCAAGGTTACATTTTGGTTTTGAAGTACACTACATGATTTATTTACTGATTATTTCTGGTACATATTTCTCTGAAATCAACTCTAATGTCTGAGGAATAGATCAAATGAGGAAAGTCATTCTGGGGCTAAAATATACTATGGAAGATTCCCTTAGTGGTCAATTAGGATTGACTATTCCTAGCTATAAAGAGAAAAGAAAAATAATATAGAAAATAAGCCTATAAGTAAGTCTCAGAGCATTGGTCCTGGAGTGAAACCATGAGGACCATCTCTTCAACTCCATTTTCACAAGACCTCTACATGCCTTGTACCTGCAGATAGGCGGTGATGAAGAAATATACATTCTTTTGAGAGTTCAGCTGTTTACAAGGAATCCAGTGGATCTGAGCAATAGTAGTTCAACTTGAAATGCCAAGTTAATTTTTTTTTTTCTAATCAGAGGTAGATCTATTCTTATCTTGGTGAGTCTACCATGTTTATTTCCAATTGATCAATAGTGACACCTGCTGGCTCAGGAAGAGACACTTGTCTAATGTGACTATAGGACTGAATTAACTTTGGGAAATAGTGGATATAGTTAGCTCATCAATCCTAAAAACCAAAATGGAACAACCTTAAGACCAAGCTGATTATTGTGTGGAAATTCTCAAGATGATCACAAAAATGAGTCATTATTGGGATATAGACCTGATGTTGGTGCAGAAACATGATCTAAGACTTGAGTAATCCTTGGAGGAGAGGCAAAGTTGTCCTATTCTAGCTGCCTCTCCTAGCCTCACTTCTGGATTAGGGACAGCACTTTCCAATCTCTGTTCCTACCTTTAGTCTGATTTTGCTTCAACACATCTTACAAAAGACCTAGGGTAATTTGATAATCACATTCATGCTCCAAAGCCTAAATGAAGTTTATAACAGGACAGGGAGATAATTGGTGCACAGTCACACTGTGACACCCACTCAAATCCAGTGGCAGGAGCCAAGAAGCCAAGTCAAATGGCTCATCATCAGATATGTTCTGACAGGTAGAGATGCAGGTGTTCAGGATCTGAACTGACATGCTGCACAGTATAGTGCCTCTGAGGTGGCCTGGCAGATCTGTGGAGTGGGGCTCCCTCTCAAAACCCTACCCCCCATGTTCCTATCCCCCTCAGTCTTTGTTGCTATTTTGAGTGCCTTTCAGGCTGCAAAGATGCCCTTGATTCCTCCAACTTTGCCTCCTTGATCTGTTTTTCCTGAGGAGAAGAAGTGCATGCTCCGAAAATACTCTTCCCAATTCCCCCTATTTTCCATTTCTTTTTAGTCATCTTGGAAGAAAAGTGATATCAAAGTTAAGCTAAGAAGCCAATAATTCACATGTAAATTTGCATTTTAAATGGGAGCACCTTAGCAAAGTATGTACTTAACCCAAAGCAATGCACATCTAATGTTCATTGTGCCAAGGAACAAGAAGGAAACATTTGTAGCAGGAGCAGGGAGTAGACCTTCTGGATGCACTGAAAATAAGTACATATAAATAAGAACAATAATCACAAGTCATTCTTAATACTTACTGGGAACTCACATGTAGGAGACATAGTGCCATTCATTTGATTCCTCTTGCTGTGTAGAAGCATCACAACAATTCTAATAGGTAGAAATTTTTATGCCTAGTTTATAGATGACAATACAAATGTTCAGAAAATATAAGTAACTTGTCCAAAGTTATACAGCAAATATTGATGAGTCTGGGATGTCAACCAGGGTCTTTCTGACTTAGAATCTATATACTTAATTATGCTCTACTACACTTTTTTTTCAAAGGCTGGCCTGGATCATCAATGATATCTAACTGTTTAGACTAAGGGAACAAAGGTATGGTCTCACAAGTAACAGTCCAAAAGAAACATTTTACAAAACAGTTAGGTAAGCTGCAAAGCACTGTATACATGCCAGTTATTATTACAAGAGGAAGAATGTGGCATCAAGTTTGAGCTTCTCTTTATAATTCTATAAGACGAATGAGAGAGAGAGAGAGGTTTGGCATGACAGGGAGGTGAGAAAAGGTTATATCAACAAACATAACGACTTTCTTTTGTGGAAGCATGTTCACATGAACACAAAGTATCCAGGTTGGGTTTAGCTCACTGAAACACAGTGACCCTATTGCTCCACCTGTAATGAATCAACCCAACTTATTGGGTATTTGGAGTCACCAGCATTTTATTAGGTCCTGCATGTATATGACATCACAGTTCTTTTGTAAAACATCAACAGAAAGTTGAGTAGGTTATACATTTGCCTGCTTCAAATATAATTTTAAAATAATATGAAAAGGTATACACTGAGAACCTCACTCCTGTATTATCTCAATTCTCCCTGTTCCCCCTCCGCTCTCCAGATAGACATTTTATTAATAACTTCTTGTTTATTTTTCTAATACTTCTTAATGCAAGTATAAGCAAATATAAATATACATTCTTATTTTCCCACTTGTCTAGCACAAAAGGTAGCATATACAATGATAATGTTCCTCATATTAACTTTTTATATGTAAACTTAGCCTAGAGAGCTCTCCCTATCTAGCTAATCATTGATCTACTGCATAGTATTCCAAATTCCTTTTATTATAATTTTATCTGGGCAGCATGCTAAAAATAACAGCATACTAGTATATATTTCTGAGTGTTATGAGTGATTATATAAACATGAGAAAATTTCAGAGAGTGAAGAGAGATTGGATGTGATGGGCATCGATAAAACCTCTTGGGGATTGATAAGGCAAGGGAAATCATTCCTCGAAGAAAGAGGTAGCTAAATTATCACACCGCTTCCTTAATCTGCAGGCAGGTGAGTTTCTTGCTAGCATCAGTGCAGCGTCTTTTTATATTTTCTCAGTTAGCTTCCTCCAATTTCCGTTTAGATCCAAGCCAAGAAACAAACACTGTGTTAATTGGTGCATTTTCCTGTAGAAACTAATTATAGCCCCATGCTGTCAAAACAAGACAAATTGTTAATGATACTTCATCTGACAAAATAGAAATAAAGCTATTTTGCCATAAAGGAGGATGCTGGGATTATGTCACAAGAGCTATTTTAATCACAATTATAAAAATGAAGAGAACTGCTGGAGAGGACCCATCCTGGGTGCCTCAGGCCCAACTGGCTCTCTGGGTTGAGGGGAGAAGGGAGAGTGGGAGAAAGGGAGCATCTGGGCTTCAATGTTCCAGATGAGAGCACTGAAAATGACAGTTCTTATGGCATGTGGTCCGCTCAGGACTCTCCTCTGGCTGTTTCTGTAGATGTACATATAGCCTTTGTGTAAGCTATTTGAAAACATTCATTCATTCATTTGTTTAACAAATGTTCACTGAATGTTTATTACATGTCAGGCACTGTTCTCAGTGCTGGGATCACAGCAAGTGACAAAACAGAAAAAGCTAACGCAAAGCAAACAAAACAAAAACAACAAAAACCCTGCCCTTATGGAGCTTACATTCTATTAACAAAATAGGCAATCGATAAATAAGGAAGACATACAGGTCAGATGACAACAAGGTTCATAGAGAAACAGAAGTGGAAATGTTGAATAAGGAGCATGGGGATACTAAATAGGGTGGTTAGAATGGAACTCCCCAAGAGGGTGGTGTTGGGCAAAGACCTGATGGAGATAAGGGAAACCCTGTAAGTCCCCGGGAAAGGAGAAAATTTAGGAGAGCCAAAGCTGACATTCATCCAGGAAGGTTCATAAGGCCAAGTGAGTTGCTAAAATATTGAGATATGTCAGCACTATTTGGTACAGCCCATTCCCCAGGCAGCAGACAACTAAAGGATGGACTCCTTAAACAGCAAAAGGCCCCCAGAACTCATTCTGATTGACCTGTGCCTGAGTGGTAACTGGTGGTTAAATAGTAGCCTTTGGACCAAAGAACAGCAAGTGCAAAGAACCTGAGGCAGAGCACCTGGGTGTTTGAGACCTGGAGGCAGAAAGATGGGTGGCTGGAGCAAGTGAATGATGGGGGTAGCAGGTGGGGAGACGGATGAGAGTTTGGGAGTGGCAGGTTCTATAGAACCTATTGGAACCACAATGGATAAGAAGCCACTGGAGGGCTCCGAACTGAGAAGGGACATGATCTTATTTACATTTACACTTTTAAAAGATCCCTGTCTGCTATGCTGAGAACACACTTAGGAAATGCACATGGAAAAAGAGGGTTGGTCTAGTTAAAGAGGCTACGGCCATTGTCCAGGCACAATGTGAGGGTGGCTGAATTAGTTTCCAACGGCCGCTGTAACAAATTACCACAAACTCGGTAGCTTAAACAACAAACATTTATGCTTTCACAGTTTGGAGGATAGATTCAAAATCAAGGTGTCAGCAGCACTGTGCTGCCTCTGACGGCTCTAGAAAAGAACCCTTCCTTGCCTTTCCCAGCTTACCTCGTGGCAGCATCACTCCCATTTCTGCTTTTGCCTTCACATGGCTGTCCTCCCTGTGTCTATGTCTCTATATCCAAATCTCCCTCTCCTTTCTCTTATAAAGATGCCAGTCATGGATTTAGGGCCCACCCTAATCCAGTATGACCTGATCTTAACTTGATGACCTATGCAAAACTTTACCTCCCAGTAAGTCACACTTGCAGGTACCAGAGATTAGAACCTGAGCGTGTCTTTTGTGGGGACACAATTCGACCCATTCTAGTGACTTAGACAAGGGTAGCAGCAGTGGATATGGAAAGATGTGTTCTATTTCTCAACTCATTTTGAAGATAGAGCAGTAAGATTCTCTGAAAGGTTAGATGTGGGTTACGAGAGAAAAATAGAAGTTAAGGTTGGCTTTCAGGTTTTTGTTCTGTGTGCCTGGAAGGATGAAACAGCTATCAACTAAAATGGGGAAGAGTTGTGGGGGTTGTGGGGTGGTAGTGGTGGTGGCGAGCAGGTTTAGGGCAGAGATCAGGGGCTCAGTCCTGAATACATTAAGTTGTGATGTCCATTAGATACCAAAGTAGAGGATGAACAAGCAGTTAGATTCTGCTTTCTAATTTTTATATATCTCTTATAACCTGTCTAAGATGGGGCATGACAGATATCTTGATAAGTGGTGGACAGATGAACAAATGAATGAATGGATGGATGAATGACTACAAGTAGAGAAAACACAGTTAAAAGATGTATTTTTTTAGGATGAAAATGGTACCTATTAAATATAGAAACTAACATTTGTATACCCTTTACAATTTGCAAATTGCTTTTCACATGCCTTATTTTAACTATATTCTTTAAATAAATGATCTATAAATGTTATAACTGTATCTATTCTACAGTGAGAAAACTGAGAATTAGAGAAGTGAAATTACTTAAGCAAGCTCACCCAGAGAGAAAAAGGAAGAATAGGACTTCAACCCCAAGCACTTTTTACCGCACAGAGTTTTCAGGGATGTATATTCTGATTGGGAGATTGGTAGACCCATTGCCACTGATATTCAGAAATTTCTTATGTCAGACTAAGCATAAGAAAATTAACTTAGGTTGTGGCAAGTAGACTTCAGGTTACACTTTTTTTAACTGCCAGTTCCTTCCTTCCTTCCTTCCTTCCTTCCTTCTTTCTTTCTTTCTTTCTTTTTTATTTTGAGACTGAGTCTGGCTCTGTCGCCCAGGCTGGAGTGCAGTGGCGCAATCTCGGCTCACTACAAGCTCTGCCTCCCAGGTTCATGCCATTCTCCTGTTTCAGCCTCCCAAGTAGCTGGGACTACAGGTACCTGCCACTACGCCTGGCTAATTTTTTGTATTTTTAGTAGAGACGGGGTTTCACCATGTTAGCCAGGATGGTCTTGATTTCCTGACCTCTGGATCCACCCGCCTCGGCCTCCCAAAGTGCTGGGATTACAGGCGTGAGCCACCGCGCCCAGCCAACTGCCAGTCTCTTTCAACTTGATAGGTGACGAAGTTTGGAAGCAACTTTCTTAATTACATAGACTTTACATATCTTTTGTAAAATTGCTAGACATGCTGTTCTTCTATTCTTACAGTCAGTAAAACAGTGCTGATTGGAGCACTTGTCTACGACAAAAAAAAAAAAAAAAATGCTCCTGTTTCTTCTTCACAAATAGAATCATGGCCTGGAAATCGAGAAATTTGCATTTTTAGCTTCTGCTGTCTGGCCAACCATTTGTGAGACATAGAGTGAAACACAGTTGCTCTGGGTCACAGATTTGGCAAAAATAAACTGAGAGGTTTAGCCTTGATGGTCTCACGGCAGCACACATGGTGGTTTAGACTGAGCATGGGCTCCGAAGTCAGACGTAATTGGATTCTAATCCCACTCACTCTATCACATAGTAGTTACATTACCTTGGACAATAACCATCTATCTTCAACTTTCATTTCTTCACAAGTAAAATGAAAATGACATCTATTTTACAGCATTTTTGTATGGATTAAATGGGATAACGTACATAAAAGCACTTAGCACAGTCCTTGGCAAATTGTAAAAGGTCAATCTAGTTAACTATTAGTGTCACCAATAGAATATTTTGCATCCTTGCTTTTTAGAAAGTGCATGGTACCTATAACACAGGTGGAAATCAGGTAATGCAGCTGAAAGTATGAAATCAAAGACACGATGCCTACTTTCTCTAATTCCTGACTCACTTGTGATCTGTACTTTTCCGCTTTTGTCTTTGTTTACTGATATTTAAAATAGGCATCCACTTTCTGCTTCCCTTACAAACATGCAGTATGATTAAAAACTTTTAATATTATTTGCAAGTCTTGTTTCCCCAATATTGAAAACTCTTTCATCTTTTCATTGGAAGAAAACAAATATCAAAAATTAAATGTTAAGCAAGGCAAATGTAGCATCAGAAAATAAGCAAAGCTATTTCCAGCAATGAAACTTTAGTTGTAACTAACATCAACTTCAGAAAACACAGGCTATTTCCAGTAGCATACAAATACAGATGTCCTAGGTGACACTTTAATTTCTCCTGTAATGAATAACACTATTGCTAAGAAAAGAAAGGAAATTTTCTTAACTGAGTGGAAATCAGGAAAAGAACATCAAACACGTGAGATATAGTTAGGCTGACACCTAATTCCTGAACTGCCTACTGATGTGTTGAGGATCCAGGGTTAGAGGTTTCCCAGCAGTGGATAACTACAAAGGAATGTGTGTGCTGCTCTCCATTATTCAGACAAATAAATGACAAGTTAAACATCTTTAATTTGAAATTTCAAAATCCAAAATGCACCAAAATCTCAAACATTTTGAGCACTGACATGATGCCATAAGTGAAAAATTCCACACAACACAAACTTTGTTTTATCCACAAAACTATGAAAAATATTGTACAAAATTACCTTCAGGCTATGTGTATAAAATGTATATGACATATAAATATAGCATTTAGACTTTGGTCCCATCCTCAAGATGGCTCATTTTTTATATATATATATATATCCAAATATTCCAAAATTCAAAAAAATTGAAAATCTGAAATCGAAATCGAAATTAAAAAATCGAAAATCTGAAACACTTCTGGCCCCAAGCATTTTGGAGTATTTTGGAGAAGGGGTACTCAGCCTATATGGGTTTTTGGTTCCTTTTGAGATGGTCTACATGTCGTAATTAAGTGAATGTTTATGTTTACATTGCTTTGGAGTTGGTCCTCAATCAATGTTTGTTGGGTTAGCTAATAAAAGTAATCCAGTTCATTCACATTCTGTGCTTTATTTAAATTGCCAATAAAGCATCACCATTGTCTGCCCTCTGTCAGAGCTGCTTATGCATGGGCTGTTTTATATCCATATTGGAGAATGCAGCAGACAAGGCTTAGTTATCTTGAAATCTCAAGTACCTTGAAGATAGTGGGAACCCAATACATATTTCTGCAATTGCATGAGATCAAATGGCTTTTAAACCCCTTCAGAATGATTCTATGGGGAGTGGAAACCTAACCCATCCTTCTGCTATCACAAGCTGGTCCATAAAGAGCCTCTCTGTGCTACCTTGTTATTGCTCATCCAGAGATTTTCAGAGCTTTGTTCTCTGTAAGGCAGGCCAGTGGATGTGTGGATGACCCAGGAAGGTTTGCTGTCCTCAAGGAACTCATTGTCTCATGTCAAAGAGTTGATACTCACAGAAAAAAACAGGAGATGGAGCAAAATGTGGCAGCAAAAAGGTAACTCCAGGATAATGTGGCAGCAAAAAGGTAACTCCAAGAGCTAGAGGAGACTAAGGCAAGTCGTCATTTTTAAAAAAGTATTATATTTTGTATTGACCTATTAAAAAATAAACAGGTGAGATTCTCACTTATGAAAAGTGTATGACCTTCGGTTCCTGATGCAACTTTACTGACTCCCTACTTCAATGGTATGTAAAAGACAGAAAAAGATGAAAACTAGCCACAATGAAAACTAATATTGAAGTAAAGCCCATGCAGGAATCTAGGATCATTTACCACTGTATCCAAAATCAATGGAGCTGCTTTAGGAAACTCAATTAAGAAAATCTATATCTACACTTTACCTCCTAAAGCAGGTTTCTCAACTATGGATAGATGGTGGAAAAAAAATGTCATTCCATCACTGCCTATCATATGATTCAAAGACCCAGAATCTTCACTAAATAGAAAACTGGTGAGCTTTTAATGCATGACTAATTTTGAAGATCCTCTTTGCCCCCACATCTCTATATCTATTTGAATAAAATATCTGACTGGAAAGGGATGGTTGGGACTGACTGTTACATTGCATTGTGGGAAATATGGCTCCCACAAAGGTAGGAAAACCCTGGGAACAATGCATGCTAGGAACTATGGTTTTCCAAATACTGCATTAGTTTAGAATATCAAAAATTGGGCAGTTCATGTGGGTGCATATGTTAATCCCATATAACAGAGCCACACTATATGCATAGCTATTTGATACTGAGAACTGAGCTGAAAGTTAGAAACAACCACCAGAAGAATTTAGAAGAGAATTGATCATCATTCAAAAGAATGATGATAGACCAGGGAGATCTATACAACCTGTTTATGGACATATACCAGGTTCCCAAAGATCTCTTTTTGCTTACAGGATGAGTATAGAGGACCTAAAACCCACCAAGGGGACCATGATAAAATACTACAGAACAATAGAAAGCAAAAATCATCCTAAAGTTTTGGAAGAACAGATTTCTGAAAAAGATTTTATGTAGAACTTAGAAAAAAATTTTAGAATATTGTGTGACATCGTTAATAGGATGCTAGAGGGCATGGTGTTGATGAAACAGGAGCAGAAAGTTATCAAGAGAATAAACCAAAATGAAAACAGAATGAAGTAAAAAGACAGTGAGCCGAGACAAAAAGGAAGCTGGATAATATAATTAAGAGTTGCAAGGAGACTAAAATTATAATAAGGTAATCAAAATTTTTACTGGAGACAGAAGAAAAGGCTTGTCTGTTCAGTATAGGAGTTGAATCACTAGGGTGAAGAACTCTCTTGGAAATACTCTCTGAGGATACAAGAGAAAAATATAAAGAGATAAAAGGATGAAAGAGAAGGTGGTATATAGGGAGAAGGAGGAGTTACAGAAATTCTCAAGGAGCAAGCTAGAACAATTGGAGCTGTGCATGAGGGTAAAAAATAATTTTGGGTAAAGGAAAAATGTCATAGGTGAGAGAAGAATGGATCAACATAATAGAAAATAATGGGTAATAGTAATAAGAAAGAGTTATTGGGCATTTACTATGTGGGCATTTGTCTAAATATTTTATTCATTAACACTCATAACCTTAGAAAATTATGATCTTCACTTTACAAATAAGGAAATTGACTCATGGAAAACTTAGGTAACTTGCCTAAGGTCAAAGAAGCAAATAGCAGAGCTGGGACTCATTGTTGGTATTCTGGCTTCAGGCCAATGCTCTTAACCACCACCTTAGAATCATGAAAAGAAGGACACATGTAGGTAATATCAGCAAACATTTTAGTTACTCAGGTAAAGAAAAAATCCAACAAAAATACTCAGGCAAAAATAAACCAAAACAAACAAAAGCAAGTCATTTACAAAAAAACTAATATTAAGCTGACCTAGCATTGCTGAAGTTTCAGGGAAAACAACTACACACAGCAAAACAGTTGGTAGTATTTGACACTTACGAATTGCATTTCTAAGATTCCAGCTTAAGAAAATAGTCAATTTTATATATATATGTGTGTGTGTGTGTGTGTGTCTATATGCATATATCTCATATATACACGTATATGTATATACACATATATGTATGTATGTATATATGTATTTACACATATATACATTGTCTGTTATATATACATAGATACAACTTATGTAAAAATGGTATTTATCACTGTGATTTGAAATAGCAAAACTCCAGTGAGAAATACCATATAGATTTACATATAAAATATATAGTTAGTAAATTATTGTTGTTATATATAGTGAGAAATACCATATAGATTTACGTATTAAATATATAGTTAGTAAATTATTGTTGTTATATATAGTGAAATTATTATATAGTCATTTAAATTATGTTTTGGAAGACTTTTAATGACATGCAGAAAGTTCCCTGGTAACATGTTAAGACAGACACTTCATATAATTTGATCCCAATTTATATGATAAAAATATGTATTAGCAGTAGTTATTTCTGAGTGGTAATTTCAGGTGAATTTTTGTTTTACTCCCAAATTTTTTGAATTTTATAAATTTTATTTAATAATGGTGAATAGCATCAAAATAGAAAAAAAAACACTCTTTGTAAAAGATCAATAGCTAATGCCATCCTTACTAAGTAAGGAGAAGGCCCATGATGATCAGTCAAGAACCTTTGACCCAGGAGGTTAAACACAGTTCTGCCCTCATTAGGTGGAGAAGCTTATGTCTGGTCCTTAATCTACATGGAGCTTCCACTCCTGAAAAATGGTTTCTCCTTCTGGGAAAATGGGAACTACTATCTTTTTCACTGTGGATTTTTCACCTTCAAATAATCCAGTGAAAATAATATGAAAGTTATTTGTAATTTGTCAGCTCCATGCAGGTGAAGCACTATATTTAGAAGATATTTGTCATTATTTGGGGAATTCCAGCACCCTTTGAACACTCTGCCTGTGTTTAAAGAGTTTCTCACCTTCTGAATCTGCAGTTCTCAAAGATAGACACTGGAAATTCACTTTCTAAACATCTCTTACAGTAGAACGACAGGCAAGTGACCTAGGCTTGGTCAATCAGATGCTCCTATGAGAGACTTGGATTGGAAGCTAGTGACACAAAGAATCAGGCACAGAGAGAAATTCCTTCCAGTGAGGCAGCTATAACAGAGGAGGCCAGCTTCCAGGCACAGCAGAGTGGGAGGGTCTAGGTAGGGCCTGTCAGCAAAACAGGTGACTAAGAATGTCCCTGACAATTAGAACAGTGAAGTGTCCGCTACAGTGGTCAAAAGCTTAATGGGGACTTTTTTTCCTCTTTATGTAGTCTCCATGCCCATGAATTACCCAACAATCTTAAATAAATACATCATTTTTTCTATTTAATAAATTAGTTAGAGTGGATTCTATTGATTAGAGCTGAAAACCTGAATCAGATATAGGCCTTGGTCTCAGCAAATCTGGATTTGAGTTCTGCTTCAGCTCCCTTTCAACAGAGTCACAAATTCTTTCTAGGCCTCAGTTTCTGCATACAGCATATTATTTAATGACCACAATAACCCTATGATCTTGGATCTGTCTTCTCCACTCATACTCAACTGAGACAATCCAAATGCTTTACTTATTCTCAATTTAAAGTCATACTTACTAGCCTAACTGCCTCCCCTTCCATTTGCAAAAATGTGCAAGTTTACGCCATAGGGTTGCAATAAATCAGAATCCTAGAATTTGGGAGCTGAGTAGGATGTAAAAGATCTTCTAGCTCAACCATTCATCTGATATATGGGAATCAATATTGGGAACTTGTATGTTGATGATGTATTTTCAAGCAACCCAAACAACTGAACTTCTCCTTGGCCTGCCACAAATGTGGAGCAAAAAGTGAAATTAACCAGTTGTTTTGTCTACATGTCACCTAGTTTGAGTGCTCCTTTGATAAATGAACTGAAGTGATTAACAGTAGAGAAGCACACCCCAAACACCCATTCCCAAATATAGTAGACATAACAATCTTGTGGGTTATTTTCCTAAGAAAAGTTGGGCTGGTACTTTACTTCTCCCCTTGACCGACAAGGTGATACCTAACAGTTTGAGCAGAATTGATAAAAGCCAAGCTTGGTGATAATACAAACCATATTATCCAAATTGTTCCTAATTGAACCTTTAAGCAGTTTCTCCAAAGTGAATTTTTGGCTAACTTTTTCAGAGTCTAGAAAGCCTCTACCCCAACTTTTCTTTGTGTATTTGGAAGTATATACTTCTCTGAATTGTCCTTTCTGCTGGAAGCATTTCACATTAAGTGTAATACAGAGGCCCTTTCCCTCTGCTTACTTAAGAATTTTTACTGGGCTCTTATTTTCTGGTTGAAGGCTCCCAAGCAGTGACCACATCTTGCTTTCAGATCACCATGTTTTTTTCTTATTTCATGAATGTGGATTGACACGGATGCCTCTTGGCACCATGCAAAGATGCTGACGGCAAAGAAAATTCTTTGCAGATGAAGGCCACAAGCTGGGCTCAGACTCAGAAACCCTCCAATGTTCAGATTCCAGCATCTGAGGATGGCTGTTCTCGTCCATTTTTACCATCTTTGGGGAACTATACCATTGCTTTGAGGCAGAAGTTCTGGGGATGGGATTTTTGAATGAGCTCTTGCTATCTAGTGAACTATTGAGTTCCATCTTATGTGTTCTGCTATCTGTAGAAGTACCTTTGCGTGCTTGCATGCACGCACGCGCACACACACACACACACACACACACTGATTAAACTGTTCGTCTGCTGGTCCACAGAAATCCACTGAAACGTAGACAAGTTTCTTTTCTGTGACCTCTCCCCTCTCCTTCCTGCATTCTGACTTGACCCGCAATCCTAAGTTGCACTCTCACACTGCCCAGGTCTTTAGGACTCTCATGTGCCCCTCTCACTTGCCAAATCAAGACCTTGTCTCAGTATTGAAAAGTCATGGCACGAAAACATTCAGACTCCTCCTGTGAGCTCCTTAACTTCTTGTCACTCTCCCTTACCAGTCACCAGTGTCCTGCAAACCTGATGTGTCTCTCCTTCTCCATAACTTCTCTGTTATCATGACTGATGACTTCAGCATCCACATGATGACCCATCTGACATTTTGGCTTCTCAGTTCATTAGGTTAAATGATCACTTCTCCACTTCACCTCAGCTACCCATCCACATAGCCACTTCTAGATGTTTCTATTACCAGAAACAGTACCACTTCTAAAATCTTTATTTAAAACTTTGAACTTGCTGGCCAGCCATCCAGTCCTTCCATGCTCATACTCCTCCAACAGTACTTTGCCCCACTGAGTTCTCTCTCCCAATACAACCACTGTTATTTTTATAGTATGTCCTACTATTCCTCTTTACCCAGCCCAAGTCCCATGATGCATCATCAGAATAATCTCCTTTAAAATATCTTCACTTCTGTGCCCCACTCTCCTCATATCCTACTTTCCTAGAAAACCCCAACCACAATCGCACCCAAATAACCTATAAATGTATATTGGTTCCTGTGAGGTTAAATTTTACAGGAGAAAATTAGGCAACCATGTTAACTGGACTCACTTCACATTTATGATCACAAATCTTAGATAGGCACTCAACATGGCAAGACCATGGCATACATTTCCCTAGTAAGTTAACTTTTCCACTCTTCAAGACAGCTGTTTCACACGTTCCCTTTTTCTCAACTCTTTACCACACCCTCCTCCCTCTCAGACTTCCTAGGGGAAAAAGAAGCAATAGGATCAGAACAGTCTCATCTTCCCACTACCAATTCTGCCAACTTACACTCTACATTCCAACCTGTGAAAACGGAAGCAATGTTCATGCTTCTATCGAAGATAACACTTCCCCTTGGGCATTAAATCCCGTCCCATCTCACCTTCTCATGTACTTTGCAGCAAATGTCTTCTTATCTGACACAGCTGGAAACTACAGTTGGTTCATAAATTAAAATTGAGTATCATTAAACTATTTTCTTTTCTTTTTTATTTTTTTGAGACAGGGTCTCACTCTGACACTCAGACTGGAGTGCAGTGGCATGATCATGGCTCACTGCAGCCTTGACCTCCCGAGCTCAAGTGATCCTCCCTGCTCAGCCTCCCCAGTTACTGGGACTACAGGCACACGCCACCATGCCTAGCTAATTTTTTCTATTTTTTGTAAAGACTGAGTTTTGCCATGTTGCCCAAGCTGGTCTCAAACTCCTGGACTCAAGTGATCCACCTGCCTCAGCCTCCGAAAGCGCTGGGATTATAGGCATGAGCTGCTCTACCCCACCTGGTGTCATTAAAATAGTTTAACTAGCATATATTATACATATTAATTCATTTGCCAGTCTTTTGCAGGACAGAGATTAGAGTTTTGGTTCATCTTTTGATATGTTGTTTCATCTCTGAATTTTAGTTTTAGTTTCTTTAAAGCAGAGGAAGCTTAAAGATAATCTGAGGGTAGAGTCCTAGATTTTTATAAATTTAAAAAATCTTTTATAGTTGTCTTGCTCATAACAATGGAATGGCAATTTATTTTTTATTTTATTTTTAATTCAATTTAATTTTTTTTTTTATTTTAAGTTCTGGGATACATGTGCAGAACGTGCAGGTTTGTTACATATGCATACATGTGCCACGGTGGTTTGCTGCACCTATCAACCCGTCATCTAGGTTTTAAGCCCCGCATACATTAGGTATTTGTCCTAATGCTCTCCCCTCCTTTTCCCTCCAACCCCCGACAGGCCCCAGTGTGTGATGTTCCCCTCCCTGTGTCCATGTATTCTCATTGTTCAACTCCCACTTATGAGTGAGAACATGTGGTGTTTAGTTTTCTGTTCCTGTGTTAGTTTGCTGAGGATGATAGTTTGCAGCTTCATCCACGTCCCTGCAAAGGACATGAACTCATCCTTTTTTATGGCTGCATAGTATTCCATCGTGTATATGTGCCACATTTTCTTTATCCAGTCTATCATTGATGGGCATTTGGGTGGGTTCCAAGTCTTTGCTATTGTAAATAGTGCTGCAATAAACATACGTGTGCATGTATCTTTATAGTAGAATGATTTATAATCCTCTGGGTATATACCCAGGAACAGGATTGCTGGGTCAGATGGTATTTCTGGTTCTAGATCCTTGAGGAATTGCCACTGTCTTCCACAATGTTTGAACTAATTTACACTTCCACCAACAGTGTAAAGGTGTTCCTATTTCTCCACATCCTTGCCAGCATCTGTTGTTTCCTGACTTTTTAATGATCACCTGGAATGGCAATTTTTAAAAGCAATTTCTTAAAAGAACAAGTCTTCCCAAAGCATTCAGCTAAGTTTTCATTAAGAACAACTCTTTTGAACATGATTTCTTCATTTTATGTAATATTTTATTAAATGACACAATTACAATAGACCGTATTTGAATAGACTGCATTAATCTGCTGGCGCTGCTGTAATACAATACCACAAATGGGTGGCTTAAACAGCAGAAATTTATTTCTCACAGTTCTGGAGGTGGAAAGTCCAAGATCAAGGGGTTGGTAGGTTCGATTTCTCCTAGGGCCTCTCTCTGGTGGCAGATGGCCGTTTTCTCACTGTGGTGTCACAGGGTCATTTCTCTGTGTGTGCAGCCTCCCTGTCTCTTCCTTTTCTTATAAGAACACTATCCTATTGGCTTAAGCCCCACCCTTGCGATCTAATTTTGCCTTAATTATCTCCTTAAAAGCCCTGTCTCCAAAGACAGTCACACCGGGGCTTAGGGCTTCAATATATGAATTTGGGGGAGAATATAATTCAGCCTATAACACAGGCACTAGCAGGTTTGGGGAGGGACACAATTACATCTTTGTCCGTTTCACAGATCAAGCTGGTGAACACAGAGTGCATAGCATTTTAGAGTGTGGAATACCAGCCATGGGAATCATCAATATGCTCTGCAAAAGAAATAGAGAAGAGCAGTTAATCTAGTCTAAAGTTAAGTGGAAATTGATTAAGAGAATTTCAATTATATCTAGTTCATCTGCACTATCAACTTCTCCCTCTATGAAATGAGTTGCATCTCTGTACAAATATGGCTTAAAATAATAATTTTTAAAAGATTTTTTAAAATGAAGCCTTTCTGGTCCTGGTGTTTTCTACCTACTACTATATTTTTCTTTTCTCTCCTCCCCCCTCCTAAGAAAAATACAAAAATGCGTCCATACTTACTGTGTGCACTCTCATCTGTACTTCTCCTTCTTTGCCATCCACTTGGACTGAGCATTTTTTTCTTCTCACTTCAACCCCATTGTACATAAATGGTCCCTCCCAAGGTTATTAATTACTTCCATCTGGCCAAATCCAATGGCTGATTTTCCTGTTCTATCTTGAAGTCTCATTAGATATCTACACCCAATTATTGTCCATTTTAAAAACACTTCATCTCTCGTTCTTTGACATCCTCCCTGGTTTTTCCCCTACTAACAAACTAGATCTGAAATCTTGGAGCGTGCATGGCTCTCTCTTTAGCCCTCTTTTCATCTTTGCTTACATTGTCTCCTTAAGAGGATTCTCATACCATCTCATGGCTTCAAAACACACTTGTATGTTGGTAATTCTCCCATATCTCCTGAATTGACCTCTTTTCTTTTGACCAGACTCATACATCTAGCTGCCGACCCAACATCTCCACCAAGATGTCTAATAGTACCCTCAAAGGTAAAGGGACTGAAAAAGAATTCTTGCTTTCCACTCTCATCTCCAACACAGAAAAAAATCTTCTATGCAAACTTTCTATCATCAGTGATGGGGTTGCAATATATCAGCTACTCAGGCTAATCATATAAAAGCCACTCATGTTTCCTCTTTTGCTGTAGCAAAAGAGGGTTCAGGATAGATTCTAATGGATCTCACATAAGTCCATCAGAATCTATCCTGACCACTTCTGCAGAATTTATCCTGGATCCCACCACTTTTTCCTATCTCTATTGCTACTTCTTTTGTTGAAGTGACCAGCTCCCTCCCTTGGGTCACTTCCATGGGCTCTGAATCATTCCCCTGCCTCCATTCTTGTTGTACACGCCCTGCAGTCCATCCTCTACACAGGAGACAGAGTTTTCTTTCAAAAATGTAAATTAGATCATGTCACTCCCCAGCGATAAAATTTTCGAATGTTTCCTGTTATTTTTCAATAAAATCTAAATTCTTCCTCTGGACTGCAAAAAGATTTGACCCCTGCTGACTTTTTGTTCTCACGTTTCTTTATTCTCTTCATTATCCACTAGCTTTCAGTCAAATTGGCCTTCTCTTTGTCCCTCAAATACAAAAATAACTATCAGTAGATCTCTTCTCAGAGCCTTTGCATATGGTACCCCATCTTCTTGGAGCATTCGTTCTCCAGATCTTCGCAGACTTGCCTTCTATTCACTCAGCTGTCAAGTCATGAGCCGTCTCCCCAGAGGGGCAGCTCCAGGCCACCCTAGCTAAAGCAGCCTGCTCAGTTTCTACCTACCACTTCATTTTTATATAGCATATATCAGTACCACATATTATAGTTTTTATTTACTTATTTATGAGTTATATTTCCTGTCTCCCCACTAGAATCTAATGCCCTTGAATACAAGGCTTCTGCATGCCTTACTCATCATCATATCCACAGTGCCTGGAAGAATGACTTACTGTAGGATATACAGGATAAATATTTCTTCCTTGATTGGCTAAACATAAATGACTACTATGACTAATTATGTCGTGCATGTATTTCCTAAGAGCAGGCAAAATGTGAAGCCAAAGGAATTTAATTTTGGGCATGACTGTAAGCTGTTGTTGTATTGAATGGAGGAGGAAAGGAAGGGTAGAAGCTTTCCAGGCTGGGGCAATCAGACCCTGAGCACATTCCTTTCTTGCTCCTTGTCCTCCCTTTTCTGCTTGTAGGAATTCAGCCCTGGTGAGTTGATGACCTGGAGCTCGCATGTACTTCATAATCTCCTAGGAGACCTTTGGACTCTGTCTCCCTTTGGGCTTCTTTTCCCGTGGCTCTCAGGATCAGCTATATAATTTGTGGAGGCCAATATAAAATGCAAATGTGAGGAGTATTGTTCAAAATGTTTGAGAATTTCAAGATGATGGCAGCAGACCGTAAAGCCAAGGGTGGGTCCCTTCTAAGCTCAGGGCCCTAGATGACTGCATAGGTCACAGGCTCATGAAGTCAGTCTGTTAGGCCGTTTTCCCAGCCTATAACCCCATTTTCTCTTCCATGCACCTCCCGCACACCCCATCCTCCCCTCAGTCCTGTCTTCTCTCTCCTGATTCCTATCCCAAATGCAGCATTAATCCAATATGTGAAAGGCAAAACATTTAGTGGAGAGAATAATGGGCAGAGTGAGCTGGGAGCTTGAAAAATTGGGGAACAAAGGTGGAACACAAAGAAGTCTGGCAGGCAGGAAACCAAAAATGCTGGCTCACAGCATGGCAGATAACAATCATTCCTGGCTTAAACATCTCTGAATTTTTATAGCATCTTTACCATTCTTCCAATTAGTTTTGTTTATAAAAGGGATTAGATACATAAAGAAAAGTGGTGCTTTGTAGTAGTTAATTAGCTTGACATTCATTGTGGTCATAAATTTTATCTTTTTTTAAATACTGCCAAAGGAGGAAAATCCATCTTTTATTCTAAATGCAATGAGTCCACCTTCCTCACTCCGTACAATAACCAAGCTGTACAAATTTCCACATTTCTTTGCCTGTTTCTTTCCACTGGGAGAGATTCATCCCAACGCTGAGTTCATACATGAGGAATGAAGCACAGTTCATTGCCAGCAGGTCTAGAATTTGGCTCTTTTCAGTGCATTCAGGACTTGAGCAAAGCTTAGATAAAGCTAAACAAATGAAGCGAAGAAATGGGACAACCAGAGGAAACTGTGGACTTAGCGACCATTTATGTCAGTGTTTTCCTTCCAATGGTTACCACATATAATCAGCCAAATGTAATTTTCTCCTCTTCCCTTCTGACATTTCTTCAAATGACACATGTCACCACTGAGAAGTAGTCAGGGTACTGGATATAATATTTTCAAGTTTTTCAAGCTTTCAGTATATCACATTTTCATTTTCATTTGAGAAAACATAGGCTCCTTCATTCCTTCCTTCCTTCCTGCCTTCCTGCCTGCCTTCCTTCCGCCTCACTCCCTCCCACCTTCCCACCTTCCCGCCTTTCCTTCCTTCCCTTCCTTCCCTTCATTCCCTCCGTTCCCTCCCTCCCTTCCTTCCCTTCCCTCCTTCCCTCCCTCCCTCTTTCCCTTCCTCCCTCCCTTCCTTCCTTCCCTCCTTCCTGCCTTTCCTTCTTACTTACTTTATTTTCAGAACATCAAGGCCACCTCTCTCCTCTTCCCCTAACTTCCAGTGATTTTGTCTTTTGAAACATAGTCTAGCTCTGACCTATTTTGGTGACTTGGATTACCATGGAGATGTCTGATTTCTTAATTTAAAATGTCTTCTGCCCAACTCAAACTACCTATTCACTTTAACTGTGAAAGCTGACACTGAGAAATATTTTTTTGAGAAGCCAAAAATCTAGAATGCAAATTACCTTTGATGACATTGAGATGCAGCAAGCGCATCCTGGTGCCATCTGTTCTTCAATAAACCTTAGTCCTGAAGTGGAGGAAATTATTTCATCCCATGTACAACAATTACCTATGGCTCTTGTTCTTCCTGTGGCTGGATAGATCCTGAACCAGACTTTGAAATCGTTGTTGGGTGTGTGAACTCTTTCTCTAGCCTCTCATGTCGGTCAGGTCTATAGGTGCCTCAAAAACCATAAGTTGCAGTTCATTGTGAGAATAAGTATGGTGTTTTTTTGGTCATTTTAGACAATTTGCCACTAAACATAAGGAAGTCTTAGTCATGAATCATAAAATGGCAGTAAACCATTCAAACTAAATAGAGCAGAAGGAGAAAATTTCTTGAAAAGTTAAAGAAGTATATTATTGAACCCATGAGTAGGAAGTGAGCCTTATGAGACATGTATTCAGGCAAACACAAGATCTCCTTTCTCTACATTCCTCTTTCCATTCCTCTTTCTCACTCGTATACTTACTCAATAGCAGTGTGTAGAGTGGATATGAATGAGTATAGTCTCTGGAATTACACTTCCTAGGTTTGAATCCTAACCATTCTATGCCTCAATTTTCTCTTCTGTAAGATGGTGCATAATAATAATATCTACTTCGTGGTGTTGTTGTGAATATTAAATGAGGTAATACATGTAAAATACATGTAAAGTGTTTTGCACAACATCCTACACCTATTTAGTTCCCTCTAAACTAAGCTTTCTCTGATTGCTTATCCATGCCTATGACTCAAACATGGTGACCTCTGTTCTGACTTTCATAAGTGATTTCAGTTCTAGAGCTCTCCAATAATTGACTCTGACATACTGATATACCTTAGTTCCGTATTCTTGGTAGGTAGCCACTCCTGGTCTAGTCATCTGTGGTTAAAAGGGACAGTGATGGGGCCATATTAGTAGGAGCTAATACTCATTGCATGGCAGTATTGTTCTAAGCACAAATACTTACTAATTCATAACAACCCCTAAATAGTTACTAGCTTTAATCTCATTTATAAAATGAGCAACCATAAGATAAAGAAATTAAAGTAATGGAGTTGATAACAGCAGAACCAGGATTTGAGCCCAGGAGTCATGAACTTATTAGTCTATCGTAGTGTTATTCTTAGTTATGAAGCTGACTCTCAGAAAGGAGGCAAAGACCTGTTCCACAAGAAAAGGACTGTAGACAGGGAGAAACGATTAGCCTTGCTTGCACAAGAGAAACTTGAGGTCATCCATTTTTAAGAAGGCAGAGCCCTCTTTCTGTGTGAACTGATGCTAAACTCTAATGTGACCTGAAATCCCAAGATACATAATTATTTGACTCTAAGTCTTAAAGGTCTTTGAATGAGATGCTGGAATCATACAGAAACACAGTATTACTGAATCACGTTCATGGAATTTGCATTTTGTTAACCTCTGAAATACAATTATCTATAGGCATTTATTTTTGTTTTTTTTTTGAAGATGGAGTCTCACTCTATCACCCAGGCTGGGGTGCAGTGGTGTGATCTGAGCTCACTGCAACTTCCTCCTCTTGAGTTCAAGTGATTCTCCTGCCCCAGCCTCCTGAGTAGCTGAGACTACAGGCATGTGCCACCACACCCGGCTAATTTTTGTGTCTTTAGTAGAGACAGGGTTTTGCCATGTTGGCCAGGTTGGTCTCAAACTCCTGACCTCAGGTGATCCTCCACCCTCAGCCTACCAAAGTGCTGAGATTACAGGTGTGAGACACTGTGCCTGGCCATCTGTAGGCATTAAAAAAAATTTCCTAAATATATATGCCTGCATTTATAGGAATATATTTATATGAATGGATATATATTATCTTATGCATATATAATTTTTCAATATAAATGCTTTAAATCATGAGTTCTGTGGGTACTCATACTACTCTGAGAACTCTTAAGTCCAAATATCACTTAAGTCAATATTTCTTTGTTTTTGACTCAAATTCCAGTAAAGGTGAAAAATAAAATGACCTAGTCATAGAGTTATGGTCTGAATTTCAGCTTTAGAATCATCCACTGGCCCTGATAAAAATAGAAAGAGAGATCTTCGACTTTTTATAGAGTGACATATTTCTCTCTTCCTCTCTGGCTTTCTAGCCTTCTTTATTTTTCCTCTCTCCAAAAAAAGAAATCTCATTATAATTTCTTTTCCTAACACTTCTCACCCCCACTAGCATCAAACAAATCTACCACTTCTAAAATGCTTCTTTGATGCAGACACAAATCTCCCAGTGTACTAAGAACCAAATACTAAAAAATTATCGGCAGCTTTTCCTGTTCCCAATGGATAACTCAAAGCTTTGCAAATACAGTCCAGCCACCTAAAACACCCCAAGGATTTAATGACTGAAAAGAATTCATTTTCAGTGAAGTGCTTTTAAATCCTTCAATTCTGTAAGTAAGATTTCTATGCCCTAAGATGGTTCAGATTAATTTGTTTCAAAAATATTTTACTGCCACCCACGTCAATGGGTACATTTGATGTGGAAGGAGGACATAAGATAAGCAAACCTTCAATGTGTCCTTTAGGATCTTAAAATTCAGAGAGGAAAGTAAGGTCTGTACAGAAACTTCAATGGAGAAAACATTAAGGGTCAAACTAATTATTCTTATCCTTTAATTGTCACAGCATACATTTGAAAATCAGAATCTTTTTTTTTTTTTTTGACAGGATCTTGCTCTGTTGCCCAGGCTGGAGTGCAGTGGTGTGATCGTCACTCACTGCAGCCTCCAACTCCTGGGCTCAAGTGATCCTCCTGCCTCAGCCTCCGGAATAGCTAAGACTATGAGCATATCACAACACTCTAGAATTTTTAATGGCTTAATGAAAATATTCAAAACAGTAGGCTGTGGTGGCTCAGTCCTGTAATCCCAGCACTTTGGGAGGCCGAGGCAGGTGAATCACTTGAGGTCAGGAGTTGGAGACCAGCCTGGCCAACATGACGAAAACCCATTTCCACTGAAAACACAACAGTTAGCCAGGCATAGTGGTACACCCCTGTAATTCCAGCTACTCAGAAGTTTGAAGCAGGAGAATCACTTGATCCCAGAAGGCAGAGGTGGCAGTGAGCTGAGATCACGCCACTGCACTCCAGCCTGGGTGACAGAGCAAGACTCTGTCTCATTAAAAAAAAAAAAAGAAAAGAAAAAGAAAAGAAAAATTCAAAACAACACTAAAATAAGTTATCAGTGATTAGAATAAAATTGTACAGAAAAAAAGTCTACTAGTGCATGAGAACATTTACAGGCTAACGTTATTCTTTGGTCAATACTTCAGCTCTTATTTATTGATTGGAACTCTTGTCTTCCTTGACCCCATCATTTTCCATACTCAGGGGTAAGATTCCTGTGCAGAGGACATCTTTCTTTTATGCCTTGACTGTGTTCTACCCTTTTATTTTTCACATCAGTTGTGTCAAATCCTGTCTCACGTCAAATGAGGCACTTAGTTCAACATTTTATCAATACTGTAATGTCATTTATCCTCAATGGTAAGGAAATATATATATTTTGCATTGGGTGGTGCCTTTTTATTGACAATGGATAGAGTGGCCAGCTGTCCCAGATTTTCCAGAAATGAGGAGTTTCTTGGGATGTAAGACTTACAATGCTAAAATAGAAAAGTCCCTCACAATAGATAGGAAACCCAATCCTCAAATTGATTCAATTAAGAAAAAATATCCTTAGCTGATATATCACGGAAGTCCGGTAGCTTCAGGCATGACTAGATCCAGAGGCTGGAAGGGCATCATCACAGTCTCTTTGTACTCTTGGTTCTGTTCCCTCCCTCCTCACATCCTGTGCTAGCTTTAATTCCAAACCCTACATAGTGACATATCAGCTGCAGGCTTAAATCCTCCCAGATTCAAATGTAGATAAAAGGAGACATCTTCTCTCTTGTACTCCCAACAGTTTGAAGAAGCATCTAGATTTTATTGGCCCAAGTTGGGTCATATGCCCAGTCCTGACCCAATCCACAAGGCTCATGTGCCCATTCCCTAAGCCAAAGAAAAAGAAAGGCTGCTTAGTTTAGGCCTAGATGTCATGCTGACTTGTGTATCTAGATTGAAATTGGACCCACTCAAACCATGGGAACTGAGAAGGAAGACACAAGAGGTTCTCCAAATGAAGCCCAAAAGAGGAAAAAAAAAAAATCAGTTCTAGGAAGCACACCACTTCATCCCAGAATCCACACAGCAAAATTTGGTGGCATCCCTGTGAGATATTTCACATCACCAGTATGTGAAGTAGATCAGTTGAGAGCTATTGGCTTAAGAGAGGCCTGTAGAGAATGTTGATTAGGAGAAGCATTGACTTAAGGGAGAAGTTGACATGGCTGCACAGTAAGGGTGGGTTCATATCAATAATTCATAAACACTGATGCTGTTAATTTTAGGGTGACTTTTTAAAGCTCTTCTATAGTTTTTACTATGCTTCATAGTAAGTTTTTCTGACTTTGAATTCTGTTGTTGCTTGTTCTTGTTCCTAGGCAAAGGAATTGTGTGTTTTGAAGCCACGGACGTAGAGAAGGCAGAGACTACATGGCTGTCAGAGGAAGCTTGAATTGGTTAGTTCCAGGTTAGCCCATATATGCACTGGACAGTGTTCAAATTGCCTCATCTGCTTTTCACTGGAGTTTCAAGAATAGAAACTTGGCTCTGTCATAAAGTAATAAAATTCATTTCATTCTGGTCTTGAAGCCAATGGAGGCCAGAAATTTTTAATAAGAATAAATTCTTGATTAAAAATGAAAGAAATGATTTTAAATCATACTTTAGCTAACTTCATGGACTCTCGGGGGATTAATCACTCAATTTCATTAAAAATAAAAATAAAAACAGGTGTGTCTACAAGACTATGCTTGTGGCCAGGCGCAGTGGCTCATGCCTGTAATCCCAGCACTTTGGGAGGCCGAGGCGGGTGGATCACGAAGTGAGGCGATCGAGGCCATCCTGGCTAACACGGTGAAATCCCGTCTCTACTAAAAAAACAAAACAAAACAAAACAAAACACAAAAAATTAGCTGGGCGTGGCGGCGGATGCCTGTAGTCCCAGCTACTTGGGAGGCTGAGGCAGGAGAATGGCGTGAACCTGGGAGGCAGAGTTTGCAGTGAGCCGAGATCGCGCCACTGCACTCCAGCCTGGGCAACAGAGGGAGACTCCGTCTCAAAAAAAAAAAAACAAGGAAAAACTGTACTTTATCTAAATCATAGGCAGGAAAGAATAATAAAATAATCTTAAAATGCTTTTGTCCTCCCAGGAATGAAACAGCAGCCAAGCCTCAGTGTTCCACATGTGACTTATTCATTTTCAGACTTCTTGGGAATAAATAACATTTTGTATTTCTAGCATTCTTCTTGCTATAACATACCCTGTTCTTATTTATTTCTCACAACAAATCTGTAAGGTTGGCAGATAATGTATTCTACTTTGTAGATTGAATAAACTGATGTAGACTACATAAATAATTTGGCCAAGATTACACAACTAGTTTATGAATTTAAGACCACCTTCTAGGAACTGTGAGTTTTTGTTATAACCACAAAATATCATCCCTGGTAAGCTGCGTAATTTGGTAACTCTACTTCTCCACAAGTTGACCTTGGTATGGAGTAATTCATTAATGTATTCATTTATTGAATGCAGCTATTCTAAGGACTCTGTTGGGTGATGGAGATAGAGAGATAAGTAAGGCATACCTCCTGCCCCCAATAAGCTCTCAGCCTAATGTGATTTCCTTTCTTCATTTATTACCAGGAAAAGTTAAATATAAACAGCTTTTTGACTATGCATCATTTCTCCTTTGTATACTCCTAATTATTATAAATTTAGACGGCAAAAAAATCTTAATTGTAACTATTTACTATGTTCCAATAACTACGCTAGGCAAAATTTTCATTCAGCTTTCGACTCAGACATACAGAGCAAATATGGATTATTCAGTTTGTTTATAAGTTATCTGATCTTCCCTCCAAGGTCAAGTACTTTGGTTAAAAACAAAAAATAATCAATTTTGTTCTAATTCCATTTAGAACTTAGTTCAATCCATCTAGTAATTTAAACAGTCCCTTAAGTAGTTGTTCAAGCAACATTTAGGAAACAGGTCAAATTTTTCTAAATAGTTTCATTTTGAATGTCAGAGTTTGAATATCACTACCCATTCTCTTTTTTTGTTTTTTTTTTCTGAAAGAAATTCTAACATTTGCCTTCCCCAACCCATACCCCCTTACCATTATTACCCCAAGAAGGCTATCTCAGTCCAACCAAGGAGAGAATCTTGGACCCTGAATGGATGAAAGGGAAAACTTAATAATTTAAAAATTGTAGCTCCTGTGAAACATACCTTATCTCCCAAAATTTCCGAAGAAGCTCCAAGAAAGAGGTGGTATTCACAGATGAGTTAGCTGAGGTTTTTAACATGTTTAAAGCCATGGAACTAATTTATTTTGCCATGTACTTGATGATTTTGTCATACCACCACAAC
Organism: Pongo abelii; assembly: GCF_028885655.2. Lineage (NCBI taxonomy): Eukaryota > Metazoa > Chordata > Mammalia > Primates > Hominidae > Pongo > Pongo abelii. The sequence goes on from NC_071989.2 coordinate 152,383,718, forward strand.
TTCAGATGTGACCACACGGTCATCACAAGGACAGAGATGGCTCTGTAAGGATTCCACTCTATGTGAAAGGGCAGCTTGCAGTCTGCTCTGCAGAGAATGCCTCCTTTATGTTACATGGTGCCTGGTGTATAGTAGGTACTCAGTAAATGTTTGTTCACCTCAGTGGAGCTGAGAGTTAATTCTTGCAGTGGATAGGGGATGGTTTTGTTTTTATTTTCTCAATGTTTATTTCTCTGAAATCCCTTACACATTTGGTCCCAGAATCACCTACTGTCTGAGCTAGAAGGTATTTAGAAGTCATCTAGTCCCAAACTGGTATCTTACAGCTAGAGAAACCAGAGCACAGGGACATGAAGCTGGGATGGCCAAGCTAGGGTTAGCCCAGGCTGCTGACTCCCAGGCCAGCTCTCTTCTCCTACCCCTCCCATCTGTAGGAAGCCTCCTGCTGCTGCTGCAGATGCTGATCATCACCACCACTGACATCATCATTATCTTCATCATCCCTCCTCAATTTTATTGAGCTGGACATTCACAGCCTTTCAGGATTATTTTAAGAGCTTTATACATATTAATTTCTTTAAATCTCACAGTCTTACAAGGTGCATATACTTACTATCCCCATCTCACTGATGAAGAAATGTCTTGCCTTACTCAAGGACATGCTGCTAGTGAGTGGCAGAGCTACAGTTTAAATCCAGGCAGTCTGGCTCCACGGCCTATTATGCTACCCTTTACAAAAACTATTCATATTCTCTGATTTGAGTCTCACTATTATCCTTTCAACTAAGAAATATTCTTCTCATTTAATGGAGGAGGAAATTAAGTTCAGGGCTACGAAGTGCCGAACGTCACCCAGCTGGCCAGTGGCAAAGCCAGGACTATGCCAGTTCTGTCTGACTTCAAGCCCAGCACTCCTTTTATCATACCATGCTGCCAGGAACTGCCCAGGCCCCATCCCATCCTTTCTGCCCTCCCCTCTCCAATGCAGACATCTCATATATGCCTTACTGTGACATATTTCCCTCCATACTGTCCTTCTATTCAAAACATCTCAACTATGGTCTTATTCTGGCCTCACATCCACCTAGTCTGTAGTTAGAAATCAACCTGAAAAATTAATTCATGTGTAAATGTTAAGTGTTAATCTGCTCAGAAAAAAAAATAGATTTTTTTTTTTTTTTTTTTTTTTGAGACAGAGTCTCTCTGTGTTGCCAGGCTGGAGTGCAGTGGAGCAATCTTGGCTCACTGCAACCTCCGCCTCCTGGGTTCAAGTGATTCTCCTGCCTCAGCCTCCGAAGTAGCTGGGACTACTGGTGTGTACCACCATGCCCAGCTAATTTTTTGTATTTTTAGTACAGACGGGGTTTCACCATGTTGGCCAGGATGGTCTCTATCTCCTGACCTTGTGATCTGCCTGCCTCAGCCTACCAAAGTGAAAAACAAAATTTAACATGGGGTATAAGCTTAAGAAATAACTCTTTAGAAGTAGGACCTCAAGCAAGTGCTAGTCCAGCAGAACAGATGTCCCAAAGTTTTTCCAATGCCTCTGTCAATGGTACCATATACCTGGTTGACCATAAAGGAAAACTGTCCTCTCCCTTCCCTGGGAAGGTGCTTGGCTTCAGGAAGCAACTCAAAACCTGATCTCAGTCTACCCCACCTTAAATCACCCATTCTCCTTTATTCTGAGAGGGAAGTGGCAGACAGGCCAGGGGCTCATGCACCATGCGAGAAAAGAAGAGTTTTTTCATTCTCTTCCCTGTTTCATAGCTATACTTCCTAGGGGAGAGCAGAACTGCTGAGCTGGCTGGAAACAGCATCTTAGGCTGGAGGACAATAAAGCCACTTAAGGTCCAATTACTCCTTAAAATGGAGAGACTATCTGACCTCAAGGAGAGAAGTCTGAGAACCCAACATCCTAAGTCTACATATAAACCATAGTCAGAGTGAAACTAACTAAGAGAAAGAAAAGTATAAAAAATAATCATTCATCTTATCACTAATATTACTGTGTACCTACACATTGAATTTACAAAAGTTATATACTGTTACCTTGGTCATCATCTAGCAAGCATTTTAACTAGGTAAGTTTTTTGGGAAAAGATACTGTAATTATTTTTTTTGCTGGGGGGGAGATCTTACACAGTGCCTGACAGATAGAAGAAATATTCAGGAAATATTTGTTGCTATTGAATCAATGATTCAATATGGTTATCTTATTCTACAGATTCTAAACTAGCCAAGTTAAACTTCTATTTTCATTTTCATTTTGCTAATTTGCAAATATTTGCCAAGTGCCTACTGTGTGCCAGGTGCCAGGATATGCATTTAAGAGCACACACAGTTGCTGTGACATTTGAGATAATACAATCTAAGGAGAAGACTGCCAAGAAATAGTTATGAATGAGGTGAGTTATATAAAGGGGAAGCCATGATGTTATGGGAGAGTAGGTTGGGCAGATTCAGCTTGTTTGGGGCATTCATGACATCCATCTTCCCTGAGCAAAGGAGGCTTAATCTCCGAGATGAGTGGGGTTTAATGAGTCTGAAAGGAAGGGAAAGTAGCATCCAGGAATATGCAAAGTTAAATGCCAGAGAAGGAATGTCGCTTTAGAAGAAAAGAAAGAACAAAAGAAAGCAAGTACGATGGAAGTAAAAAGAGATCAGGGATATGACCTTGGATGACTTTCAGGCCATGATTAAGACATTAGGCTTTTTCATAAGGGGATTTTTAAAAGACATATGGTTTGGCTCTGTGTCCCCACCCAAATCTCATCTCGAATTGAACTCCCATAATTCCCAGTTGTTGTGGGAGGGACCTGGTAGAAGATAATTTGAATCATGGTGGAAGTTTCCCCCATACTGTTCTCGTGGTAGTGAATGAGTCTCATGAGATCTGATGGTTTTATCAGGGGTTTCCACTTTTGCTTCTTCCTCATTTTTCTCTTGCCACTCCTATGTAAGAAGTGCCTTTCCCCTCCTGCTATGATTCTGAGCTATGTAGAACCATAAGTCTAATTAAACCTCTTTTTTTCTTTCCAGTCTCTGATATGTCTTTAGCAACAGCATGAAAACAGACCAATACAAAGACCTTCTGGCTGCCCCGGTGGAGGGCAGATGACCAAGGGTGGATAGCAGGAGGCTGCTGTACCACACAGAAGCAAAAGTGCGACAAGTGACTTTATTCACCAGCAAATAGAATTGCTCAGATGAACAACATATAAATTCAGGCAGCTACCAAGTCATTTTTGTAGCATTATCTCCAGAAATCTTTAGAATTTGAAAAGGGAAATAACAAAAGCCTAGTAAATAGACAGCAAGATCAGATGCTGAGGGGTGGGTAGGAAGAATTAAACGATTAGTCAGAGCTTGAATGCCCAGTGCCTTCTAAGTGACCATGAATATTCAGGTAAATGTGTCTGGCTGGAAGATTACTGAAACAGCAGGCACCCAGTGGACAAAATGTACTCAAGTAAATCTTTAATTAACAGACAACGTGGTATTGACTGATACCCTGTTAGGTTCTAAGCCTGGGTGTACAGATGGGAGCCAACATCCAGGCAAAAGATTAAATATTTAGTAACCATCTGGATAGGCCTTGCCAACACACCAGACGTCTGGATTGTTAGAAACATCTGGAATACTGACCTGACCTGCTTTTTGTATATAAGTCTGCAGCGTTGCAAGTCCATCCACAGGGACTGGGAGAGGTTTCAATTATCCACCTGCTCTGGTAGGAGCCCAGAGAAATCTATGTTCAGGTAATTTGGATAGATTTCAATGCCAACACTTCCATTACCAATAATCTAGTTTTTCTTTTTTTGTGCAAAAGACTTGACCTTAGAGTGTTATGCTAAAATACCAATGCCTTTTTACATCAGTTGTCTCTTTAAAATACATCTAAATTTCTGTCTCCTTAAACATGGTCAGCAACTCATTATCTCACCATGTAAATTTTAGTGACTTCTGAAATTATCCTTCTTTGGACTGAGGCATCTAAGACAGGAATACCTGCCTTTGCTGAAGTCAGGGGCTTTCACAGTTCCTGGCAGAGTTGGCTTTGCTTGTTGCTTCCTCTTAGATGCCAAGAACGAGTGCTTCCCTGCCTGGTCTCCTCCAGCCTCAAAATAGCATTAGAACTAGAATTTTAAGGGTGATTACTAAGGCCTGATCAATAATTTTCTTAGAGACACTGAAAGCCAACTTGGAGGAAAGCTATGAAGATGATAGAAAATTCAGGAGCCTCAGAGTCTCACAGTTGAGACTGTCTCTGCCTATGCACTGAGTACATCTACAAGGCAGTGGAGTTCTATCTTTTGAAGTGAGTGGAGAAAGCAAATCAGAATAACTAACAAAAGGAACACACTTCCTCTGTTTTAAGACTTCTTTTTCCAGTTAATCAAGTCACTCCTCAGTCTGCTAAATACCAGACTCTGTTGTAACTTAAAGGATGACATCCTCATCAAAATATTTGGGAATGTCACTCTGTATTGTATTGGCTTTAGATTTATGAGACATGAGTTCAAATCCTGATTCTGCTACTTCCTAACTGCTGGATGTTTTTAAGCCTAAAGTTTTTCATCTGTAAAGTGGAATTGGTAGAAGACATATTGTACAGAATTTTTCTGAGGATTAAATGTGATAATTAATGCAATGACTAACATACTACTTAGCACTCAAGGAAAATTAACTGTTGAGTTTTAAGTAAAAGGAAACCTATCTTGAATTTTTTTGAAAATAAAATATCACCTCTAACTTATTATTTGTATGAATTTTTTTGATATTCACATATGAAAGTGTACTTAGGGTCATATATACCTCTATAATATGATAATATTGCTCTTGAGTTTTTTGTGTTTTTTGGATTTTATTTCCTCTGGTAGTGATCTAGAATATTGATATATTTCTATGACTTTTCAGAAGGCTCTCCAGTAAGATAATCAAATATTTGTTCAACAACTTGATAAAGTTAATTTAATAATCTTTAAAAAGCTAGTCACATAAATGTAATCTATTACAATTTTTTTTCTGATTAGAGAAGTCATATACAATCATCATAAAGAATTAAGAAAAATATAGAAGGCATACATAATATAATCATACATAATTACTTCACCAAGAGAAAAACATTAATAACAGTTAGATCTATGAAGGAACTTCAAAAAGTCATGGAAAAATAGGATTAAAATATGAAAGTAAAAAATATAAGCTCTATTTCTCAACATAAACTTCATCAAGTTTAAGACACTTTTGCAAGCAATAATGCCAGCCATTTAGCTCATCCTTAAGGAAATGAGGGTCCCAGAAACTTAAGTATGTCATTACAGTTTTTGCTACATTATCAGCTGAAAAAAATGAGTGCCCTTTATACATTTTTTTTTTTTTTTTTTGACAGAGTCTTGTTCTGTTGCCCACGCTGGAATGCAGTGGCACGATCTCTGCTCACTGCAGCCTCTGCCTCTCAGGTTCTGGTGATTATGCTGCCTCAGCCTCCTGAGTAGTTGGGATTACAGGAACACACCACCATGCCCAGCTAATTTATGTATTTTTAGTAGAGACGGGGTTTCACCATGTTGGCCAGGTCTCCAACTCTTGACCTCAAGTGATCCACCTTCCTCGGCCTCCCAAAGTGCTGGGATTATAGGCATGAATCACCATGCCTGGACCCTTTATATAGAGTTTTTAAGATTAAAAACAAGGAAGTCAGAAGAAGCCGAATCAGAAATACAGGTTGTGTGCCTAACGATTTCCCATCAAAACTTTCATAAAATTGCCTTTGATGAGAAAAATAGCAGGAGGATTGTTGTGATGGAGAAGGCCTCTCTGGTAAAGCTTCCCTGGGTGTTTTTCTGCTAAAGCTTTGGCTAACATTCTCAAAATACTCTAATAACAAGTAGACATTATCAATCTTTGGCCCTTCAGAAAGTGAATAAGCAAAATGCCTTGAGCATCCCAAAAAACGGTTGCCATGACATTTGCTCTTGATCTATCAATTTTTGTTTGACTGAACCAATTTTACCACTTTTACAAAGCCATTGCTTTGTCTTCAGGATCATACTGGTAAAGCTATATTTCATTTCCTGCTACAATTCTTAGAAACAAAATCCTTCTGGATCTTCATCCCACTTGCTTAAAATTTTTATTGAAAGCTCTGCTTTCATCTGCAGCTGATATGGGCACAGAGATTTTTGGCACCCATCAAGTGGAAAGTTTGCTTGACTATAATGTTTCAGTCAGCATTGTGTAAGCTGAACCAAATAAAATGTGTGTGGTGTTGTCCATTGTTTCTGCTGTTAATCACCAGTTATCTTAAATTAGGGCATGAACAAGATTAATTTTTCCTCACAAATTGATGTGGATGGTCTGCCTCTGTGAACTTCATCTTCAACATCATCTCATTCTTTCTTAAGACAAGTTATCCATTTGTAAGATGCTGATTCCTTTGGGGGCACTATCCCCATAAACTTTTCATGAAGCATTGATGATTTCACCATTCTTCTGCCCAAGCTTCACCATAAACTTGATGTTTGTTCTTGCTTCAGTTTTAGCAGAATTCATGTTGCTCGGATAAAAACTAATTTAAAACTGATGTCTTATCCTTCTCAGTGCCTCAAACTAGATCCTGTTCAGATATGTTATGAGAAGTTAGCATGAGTTAATTTTGGTGCAAAAACTTTTTGAAATCCATGCATAATTTTTCTATATAATGCACATTTTATGTAAACTTCTTGAAGTCTCCTATTTCCTTGCTGTCTTTTTTCTTTCTGTGTGTGTGCACATGTGTACCCATGTGATTATTAATATTTAACACAACTGGTATCACCATATATTGTGTTGCATCCCAATTTATAAAATTAGAAATATTTCCTAGTATCCTTGATTATTTTAAGTAAACCTGAATGTTCAAGACTGCCTAAGATTTTATCCTATTGATGGGTCTTAATGTATTTAAGCATGGGAATTTATTCAAGATTAGAAATTGGGTAGAACTTTGAGATTTCCAATGGCCTAAGCCAAGGACTTCTGCTTTCTTATTCAAGGAGAAAAAATTGAGGATTTGTTAGAAGACTATTGTTTAAGTGATAATAAATTTGGATCAGAGAGGTTCCTAGAAGATTTCAAACATGAGTAATTTAATTGGCTCTGTTATCAACTTATTTCTCCTGAGATGATGAAATTAGTGGCTATCTTCTTTTATCTTGAATTTTTAAAAAAGTTGCAAACTTTGTAGTTCGTCCTTTCAAAGGGAAAATTGTGACAATTGGGATCTCTGCCTGCTTTCCTCTATTGGAATTCTAAGGCAAACTGAAGGTGCAAGAGATTTAGAAGGTCTAATAAAGAAGAACAACTTTTCACATTTTGGGAAGTTTGGGAAGTTTGGGAAGATGAAGTCTTTCTTTCTCTAGTTGATGTTAAATGTGGAGCTAGAAGGAGAAGATTCATGGAAGGGAACTTGAATTCACACCATGGATAAATTAAGCTTGATTATTTTATCTGTAGACATATAAAAAATCTTAAGAAATCAAAATGAAACATTGATGTGGCTGCTTTACAAACATAGTAATAATTGCTAAAACCTACAAGTCCTAGAAATAGAGATTTCACAAAGCCCTTCCATTCTTCCTCCTGCCTGGTTCCTTTGCTGTAACTCTAGTTCAGAGCTGTCCCTCTAGGCTTACCTCCAAGCCTCTCTCTTTTGCCCAGTGTGTCCTGGAATAGCTGAGCACAACAAGGTAGGAGGGGGAGCAGAGCAGAATGTATGCAGGACTTGCATATTCACTTTCTGGCACATCTGTAGAGGTTCTGAAGTTTGAAGTAGCAAAAACACAACTTAAGTGCCATTATTACAGATTTCAAGAACCCAGCTTTCTTTCTTTTTTTTGTTTTCTTTCAATATGTGAACTTAATGGCTTCTAGTGAATCTCCAAATGGAAGTTGGATTCGATCTTCCCAAGTATCATTGCATTTCTCCAGAGTCTTGTGGATCCTGGAACATAGAAGCAAATGAATTAAATGAAAGGTAAAATCCCTTCCCTCCAAATCTCTCCTCTCAATAGTCTATTTGTTTAATATTTTATTTATTAGTTCTTGTGTGGTAGATTGAGTTATTGGCCCTAAACATTCACTTCCTTAATCCATACCCATTGAATCCAGCATCCATTGTCATTTACTCGTTTTGACCAATGGGGTGTGGATAGAAGTGACGGTGTTGTACCGGCTTTGAGTGTAGGCTTTAAAAGGCATCATATATTTCTGCTTGCCCTCTTATGCGCCTATCTTTTACCATGAAAGGAACATGCTAGCCTGCTAATCTAAGAAGGATGAGAGATGTGCAGCAAAGTACACCTGCAATTTGAAGCCAAGCTCAGCTAATTATGTCCAGAAGGCTTTCAGATGCATTGTGAAATAAGTGCTTATTGTTATATATCACTAGAATTTTATGACTGTTTCTTACACAAAAATCACTGACTGACACATTTATGTATGCATTCATTCTTCTTTCAACAACCACTTATAGAGTATTTATGATCTGTGGGGCAATGTGCAATGTAGGTACTAGGAAAACAAAATGAAATATAGTCCTTGCCCTTATAGAGCATATTTTATAGCAAGGAAGTGTCTTAGTCAGTTTGGGATGTTATAAAAAATATACCATAGACTGGTACTGGGTAGCTTAAACAACAAACATTCTGGAGAATAAGAAGCCCAAGATCAAGTCAGCAACAGATCTGGTGTCTGGTGAGGGCCCACTTCCTGGTTTGCATCTGGCTATGTTCTTCTTGTATTCTCACTTGCTAGAGGGCAGAGAGAGGAGTAAGCACTCTCATGTCTCTTCTTATAAAAGTACTAATCACATTAATGAAACCCCACTCGCATAACCCTAATTACCTTCCAAAGGCCCCACCTTCACATATCATCACATTGGGGATTAGGCTTCAACATACAAATTTTGCAGGGGCACATTCAGTCCGTAGCCAGGAGATAAGTAAGTAGGTTATCCTCAGTGTTATGAGAGTGGAAAGTATGGGGTATCATGGGAAAACAAAGGAAAGGTATCTAGCTTCAAGAAAGAAAAGTGATATCCTCTTGTCTAGCTCAGAGTAGGCCTTATTTATGAAATAAATTTTGAATAAAAATAATGACTTCCCTAACACTGGAAGAATAAGTAGTGAGGTTTATAGAAATAGAATAATAGGGAAGGCAGAGGAATTCGGGAGAAGTGCTCTAGTCACGGGAAACTCAGGGCCAAAGGCCATGATACCAGAAGTACTCAAATATGTATTCAACTCTCAGGCATCACTTTGAGATTGTTGCACTTAAACCTATAAATACTTGCTATGGTTGGAATATATCCCCCAAAGTCCATGTATTTGAAAGTTAATCCTCAATGCAATGGTACTGAGAGGTAGGATCTTTAAGAGGTGACTAGATCATGAAGACTCTACCCTCATGAATGAATTAATGCTCTTATTGTGGGGCTGGGTCTGTTTTACAGGAGTGGGTTCCTTATTAAGAGTGAGTTTGGCTTCCTTCTCACTCTCTCTCATTCATGTGATGCCTTCTGCTATGTCATGATGTACCAAGAAGGCCCTCACCAGATGCTGGCATCTTAATCTTGGACTTCCAGGCCTCCAGAACTGTGGAAAATACATTTCTGTTCTTTATAAATTACCTAGTCTGTGGTGTTCTATCACCAAAATTGGACTGAGACAATACTCAAACTACAGTATGCAAAATAATCATCTGAAATACATCTTTAAAATGTATGTTCCTAGTTCTTGTACCCAGAGATCACGACTCATTAGGTATGATGGATAGTCTGGGAATCTGAATCCCAGCAAGTTCTCTAGGTATATCTGAGAGAGCAAAAACCACAAAAGTAGAGCAACTGACTATGTAAATACAGAATGTTCTCCATGTCCTCAAGTTTGTAAAAAGCAAAATACAATACTTAATCCCCAGTTGTCTGATTACTTTGGGTTAGTTTTTTGTGTTCTTTTGTGGGGGGGCAGTGAAAGGCAATTTTAAGAAAAGAATACTATGACTTTGGTTTTAAGTAAAATTTCCAAGAAATGTTTTTCTGGGACTTCCATGTTTCCTAAATGGGCAACATTGCCCTCTATACCCTAAGGTCTAGCCACACTGGATACTTCCTAATGTCTCTGTCATGCCAAATGATTTTCCCTGAAATTGTTCTTTCTCCTTTATCCTCTTGGTGAAACCCTCTTCATTCCTGCAAAACCAGGTTCAAATGCTGCCTTGGTATACCTCTCATGATTCCCTGCAGGATTAATGACTCATTCATTCATTAATTGTACCATTCATCAGCTTGACTGATATGTTGAGAACTTACCATGTGCTGGGCACATGGTATAGCTTGAGAATAGCTTGAGAAACAAGACTTCATTCCTGCCATCAAGCTTGATTTACTATTTCTCAGATCCTTTTGTTCATAGCTAATAGTTGGTGCTAAATTGACCCAACACTTGGTTTGCTCCAGGCTCTGTGCTAAGCACTCTACTGGCATTGAAACCTATAAAATAGCATCTTTTGCCAGTCCCATTTTAAGGATGAGTGAACTGAGGCACAGAGAAGCTAAACAAGTTGTCCAAGATTTCAATACCAATTTCTTACGGAAAATGGAGGTTAGGTATAGAAACAGCTGGATTGGTTACAGGTGGGTATTTGCCTTATTTAAACCAGGTTTGAACAGTTGGCTGGCTGAGATTGGCTAAGATTTAACTACTCGTTACAAGAGTAGGTTACAGTGTATTTCCACATGTAGTTACGTTACTTTCACTAAGTATGAAGAAACCTCTAAGCCAAACTTAAAATATTTAGGCACTGTTAGGTCAAGCTTAACAATTTTCTCCTTTTGGTCAAATTCTCAAGTTTGAAAGATTGACAAAAACTTTAGGCATCAACATCACTATTATTATCATAAATGGGCTTATTTCATCTCAGTTTGAAGTTCACAAATATTTGGTGTTAGTTTCCATCAGTTTTGGAATCTATCTGCTTTTTTAAAGCTTCAGTTTGAATATGTGGCACTTAGCATGAGTGATTCTGATATGGTTTGGCTGTGTCCCCACCCAAATCTCATCTTGAATTGTAACTCTTACAATTCCCACCTGTTGTGGGAGGAACTTGGTAGGAGGTGATTGAATTATAGGAGTAGGTCTTTCCTGAGCCGTTGTCATGATAATGAATGAGTCTCATGAGATCTGATGGTTTTAAAAATGGGAGTTTCCCTGTGCAAGCTCCCTTTTTGCCTGTTGCCATCCACGTAAGATTTGACTTGCTCCTCCGTGCCTTCTGTCATGATTGTGAGGCCTCCCCAGCCATGTGGAACTACAAGTCCATTAAACCTCTTTCTTTGGTAAATTTCCCAGTCTCAGGTATGTCTTTATCAGCAGCATGAAAATGAACTAATACAGATTCCATGTCAGTTTGTTTTATTTTTTGGGGTCTAGTGAAGGAACTCAATCCCAAACAATGACCTCCCATAATTTTGTTTAATAATCCCCTCTTTAGGTCAAGTTTTTACCTATGTGAGAGTATGATAAAAATCTAGAGCTTCAGTACTACTCTCAGTTACCGTAATTTTGGGATTCCAGTCTCAACATGTCATTCATAGGTTATGGTGTCCACATAATCATGCATTTAAGTTTGGGTTATTCCAGTCAAAGAGATCATTTGGTATTCTACAGACGGCTGCATACAAATATTTAAAACTTTTGAGAGAATACAGCACACCAGGGAGACTATTACTGTGATTAGTAGGAGAATAACAACAATAGTTTGAAGCATATTCCCTACCTAGGGTCTCTATAAATCAAACCAACCAAAATAAAATGAATCAAAGAATGAGCTGAATGAAGAGTCTACCCATTTTAACCAGATAGCCTATTGGTTAATCCTCTGCAACGGGGTCTCTATAATATCTGATATATTCAACCATATGCAGTAAGTGTCAGCAACTGCACATATTCCTCCCTGTTCAGCCAGTAGGTAATCTAGAGCAATTCTATTATAATTCAACTTCAGCAAAATAATTTTAACAAATCTGTTGTACAATCATAATCTTTGTAGTAGAACCTGCTATGGAGCCTCTTAGGAGGGATACATTTCTAATTATTGCCTTATTTGTAGTTATTCCAAGCAATGGGAAAAGGGACCTAACAAATGATACACATCCAGAAGAGTAAAGCCTTCTGGAAATGTTCTTTTTAAACTATGATGTAGTTTAAGAGGTGTGGGCCAACTTTCTGTTTCTGATTGATTATGGTGTCTAACTGATTATGGAGTAATAAAGTTACTATTAAAATTTCCCACCTACATTGACCCTTCATCTTCCATTCATCAAGGCTTAAGATTACCCATGTATAAGATTGGCTGCAAAATCCTCTATAAGAAAGTACACCCTGTGGGTGGACACAAGGCCCCTTTTGAAGTTCCATTGTTCATAGAGGCATAAGCAAGTAAAAGATTAAGAGAGCTAAGAGTTTCATGATGGCAGAGGAGTCTTGATCTGTGATCTTGGGAAACCTGTGTATGTCTAGGATGCCATCTGCTTTTGAAGAGAAACTTCCCTATTTAGCTTTACCTTAAGGTCTTGAAGGAGTGTACAGTTCCAAGAGTCTAAAGGGTCCTTCTGTTTTGTAAGATTATGAACCCAAGTTTTGAAGTTCCAAAGTCTCATTGCCATATGGGTGGCAAGGGCAATCTTTCTCTGATGCCATTTCCAGAAGATCCAGTATCCAGGTTCTAGATTATGAAGGGTTCAATTGTCCTTAGTAGGTGGAGCATGAAAAGATTCCTTCACCTGGTGAAAATATACTTTGGCATAATGCATTAAAACCTTGCAACATTTAGTCATATCAGTGTATAGGAGAGTGGGAGATACATTAGGTTCTACAATTAGGAGTATAGGCCTTCTAGTGACTATTTAAAAAGGGGTTAATTTATGCTTTCCACTAGAAGTGAATCAGATTGCCTTCCATCTGCAATATCTTTGACCAAGGCAATACAGTCAATTCAGTTATATTTGCTTAATGCTATAGTATCTGTAATAACTCATTTAACTCTTTTACAATTTTTCCAGTGAAACAAGTACTGTGATCACTGAAGAATGTCCCATTAGGGAAATACATTTTCCTAGAAATTTTTAGCTACTGTTGTAGCATTAGCTTTCTTACATGGGAAAGCTTTTGTGAAGCCAGAAAACATGCATTAAAAATGGCAATTGAATGATATCCTTCCATAAATGTTCAAACTGCCCATTCAGCAGGGGAAATGTACCTGAAGTTTTGATTGTCTTCCCTGGATTATGTGTTTGAGAAAACAAACATGGTCATAAACCATTTTGGCAACTTAAAATAGTCACCACACCAACATTTCTTTTTCAAAATTTGGATTATTTTCTCTCTTCTATGATGTGTCATGGAATGCAAAGCTTTCAATAGTGGAAATTTTAAGGGTGCAGAAAGGATGATCAGATGGCCATCCAGGCTCTCCGTGAGTGCATGCTTGACATTGAATTTAAATCCTCCTAAACACAATTTTTGTTTCTCCAATTCAGGTGTGTAACATTGTTTATTAAATGGGTTATCATAGGTTATGTGACTTGGATCATGGAGTTCATTCAAATTGCATATCTTAACAATTTCAGTACTGGTTGAATTAGCATGAAAATCTGCCAAAGAATTCCCTTGTATTTAATTAATTCTTTTTTTGCTTGGGGTAGTAGTTTTGTAAATGAGTCAGTCTCTTCATTAGAATTCTGGAAATTCTTACCAAGTCCAAATGAGATGAACCTAAAGTTATCAGAAACCTGTATTCAATAGTACTTGTCATGGTCCTTCCCAAACTTTCCATGAACCTTTTGGAAGACTCAACTCTTCAAGATTATAATTGCTAGTAAAGAACTTTCAGAAAAAAGCATCAGAATTAAGCAATTACTGTGGACAACAAGTCTTAAAATAGTCATGGTTAAAGACACAATTGGAAAGTAAATTTGGTTATTCCTGTAGCCCATAATAATTTAACATAATAACCATAATTATGACTGATAACATATGCGAAGACATCTCAAAATTTTAGAAACTGCATACAATTTTTGAACACATATTTATAACATATCCATAAAAATATAACTCAAAGGTTAAATGTTATTTCTTGTTTAATAATGCTTCCCATATGATTTAATATATCAAATTATCTCTTGTTTGGATGCTTCAGGGGCCCTTTGAGATATCCCCAAATTAGATTGAAGTCAGAAAGACTTATTTTTAGAATTTGAAATTTGATTTTGGAAAGCATGTCAAATTAGTCAAAGGTTTATAACACTTAATCAAAATCAGTTCACAGGTCATTGTAAAATAATAGTCATTCATTTCATCAAACTGATAATTAAAAAAGAAAAAACCTTTACTCTTTGATAGAAAGAATACTCAGTTTTTCTAACAATCAAAAGACCTAATAAAGACAGCATGAAGCATAAAAAATATCTTTTTCTTTCTCCCCTGCCCCTCTTTTATTTCAGTTTACTCAAAAGATGAACAAAAATCTTTTACTATCTCTTCTCAGTATTACACAAAAATCTTGTTTAAAAGAGAAAGCCAAATTCTAATTTTGTATTTGTGTACTTTTGTTATTAATCATCAATTTTTAGAAAACCTTATAAATAGTTCCCATCTAATTTTAGCCAGCTTGATCATACATACAATTTCTTTCACAAGATTCATGTTTCACAAAACTTCTACAACTTTTTCTCTTTCTCATTTTGGAAGAGCCAGTCATTTTACTTTAGGACAAAATTACTTTTTTTTCTCTTATCTAAAACATGTCTTTTATGTAAGCTTCACTTACCAAAAACGTGTCTTACTTTCCTGATACAAGAAGTTGTTTTAGTTACCTTATATTAATTAAATTTTTAAAAACTCTAGTAACCTTAGTTTTTAGTGAAATCCTAGGAAGTTAGAATTTTTGAACTGTTGTATATCAATATTTTGTTGATGAGAACCATTTCATAATTTTTAGAAACATATTTCCTCATAAAATTATTTTTGGGTTTATTAACAACCTAAATATATTTAGTTTCTCTGTATCATATAAAAACAAAATGTTGAAATATATAAACTTAAGGTTATGCTTAATAATTGTTTCAGTATTTTAACTCACTTATAAATGATTCAGACTTTTAATGAGTATCTATTATTTAGCTTAACATGACTTTAATATTTTTAATTTCTAAAAAAAGATTTTTAAAACAATAACAAGTTCATTTATAAAATTTCATGTCCTTTACATTTATATAATTTACTCATTTTTAACAATTATGCCTAATTTTTTTTTTTTTTTTTGAGACAGAGTCTCACTTTGTCACCCAGGCTGGAGTACAGTGGCATGATCTCGACTCACTGTAACCTCCACCTCCTGGATTCAAGCTATTCTCCTGCCTCAGCCTCCCTAATAGCTGGGACTACAGGTGTATGCCACCGCGCCCGGCTAATTTTTGTATTTTTATTAGAGACGGGGTTTCACCATATTGGCCAGCTGGGTCTTGAACTCCTGACCTCATGATCCACCCCCACCTTGGCCTCCCAATGTACTGGGATTACAGGTGTGAGCCTGCCCCTTAAATTTCTTATTTAACAAAAATGTAGCAGGACCAGCTGCAGACAAAACCCCTCAGATACCGAGTTAAAGAAGGAAAAGGCTTTATTCGTCCCAGAGCATTGGCAGACTCACGTCTCAAAAACCGAGCTCCCTGAGGGAGAAATTCCTGCTCCTTTTAAGGGCTTACGACTCTAAGTGGTCCATGTGAAAGGGTCGTGATTGATTGAGCAAATAGGGGGTATGTGACTGGGGCTGCACGCACCGGTGATCAGAACAGAACAGAACCGAACAGGGAGTTACACAATGCCTCCTCAACAATGTCTGGAATCTATAGATAACATAAGCGATTAGGTCAGGGGTCGATCTTTAACTACCAGGCCTGGGGTGTGGCGCCAGGCTGTCTGACTGTTGAATTTCACTTCTGCCTTTTCTTTAACTCCTACTCTCTCTTTCCTTAGAGGCAGAGATTAGGCAGAAGACAATATGAGAGGTGGTCTCCTCCCTTAAAACTAGCCAGTGGAATTTAGGAAATATCATCCCCAAATATAGTGACTTAGTATATTATTGCTACCAATATGGAAGAAGGAAAAGGCTTTAAAAATTCTCCTTATTTTTCTTAAAGATGGATTTTTCAAAGGAACACAAATGTCCTCAATCCTCTCCCCAGGGAGTTTCAGTAACCAGGAAAAATTAACTTTCATCACAGTAGAAGACACTTCATCACATCAAGTAGACATTGTCCCAAACCATTACTCATTCTTCTAAAGGGTCATTCAATTTTTCCCAAAACAATTTACTCTAAAGATTTTTTTTCCACCCACTGACCATTGTACCCATTTTAGAAAGGAGTGAAGTGAAACAACTCTGGCCTTTTTCTTGATTGACCTGCATGATTATTGGCCTAAGTGATTGTTAGCTAGGTTGCTCATTGTAATCTCTGCCTTTAGCTTTTTAAATTTCTCTCAACTGAAGTAAATAGGACAGACTGTTTGGAGTTCTATAATGCGGGGATTAGCAGGTATCTCTTACCAATCCAGCCTTCAGTAGATTCCGTCTTTGTTTTAACCCTATTGCTGTCTGTTTTATTTATCCCATTTTTAATAACCATCTAAAATTATTACCCTCATATTGCAACCCATTTTTAATAACTATCTAAAAATTTTCACCCTACATTTTTATTTCAAAACAGATGGCTTAGGTAAAACAAGGTAGAAAATTTACATCTCAATGGCACAGAGGTGAGACATCAATGTAATATCATCATTTTCCCAAACTTAGGAAGGAGAGTGTAGGTAAAAGACCAGTTAAGACAAGACAGCCAAGAAAGCCACCTTAGACAAAGGTAAGATTTGTTATGTAAATTTAAGCCAATGCCTTTTTCATTGTTATTGTTTCTGGTGACATTCCTTTTTCTCTTCCTGTTGCACAGAGGCAGACACCTTACAAATGGAGATTTACTTTGTAAATGTAAATTTCTTTTGCAAAAGGCTTTCAAAATAGCTAAATAGTGAAAGTTGTATTTTGGAGACTGATTTAGCTCAATAGGAGGTCTTTTTAACTTAGTTTTTATTTCTTTTCAGACCATTAAAGAACAGAGCAAAGAAAGCATTCTCTCTGGGTGGACTCAGAGTGGATAGCTCTCAAAAAGAAACAAGCCTAATTCACCTGGAGGCATATCTTTTATAAACATTTTACCTAGCTTTCTTTCCACCTTTGAGGTGGAATAGTAACTAAGTCAAAAGTTTAGCAGATTCAATTTTTCCTATTAATTACTAGCTTAAGCTTTTTACTTGCCCTTTTTAAGGAGTCTTTTAAAAGAGGCAATACAGCTGGGTGCAGTGGCTCATGCCTGTAATTCCAGCACTTTGGGAGGCTGAGGTGGGTGGATCACCTGAGGTCAGGAGTTTGAGACTAGCCTGGACAACATGATGAAAACCTGTCTCTACAAAAAATACAAAAATTAGTCAGATATGGTGGCAGGCGCCTGTAATCCCAGCTACTCAGGAGGCTGAGGCAGGATAATCTCTTGAACCCAGTAGGTGAAGGTTGCAGTGAGCCGAGATTGTGCTACTGCACTCCAACCTGGGCGAGAGGGTGAGACTCTGTCTCAAAAAAAAAGAAAAAAAAATAGGCAATTCAAATACTGAACTTTTTCAGAAGTTTCTTCATATTGCTAGGCATCCTTGGGTGAGCCTAATTCGGGAGCCCTCATTTTTAAATGAACTTCTTAAATTGCAGTGTTAATTTGGAACATTCTATTGTAATTTTAAATTATCTTTCATAAGCTTTTGCCATTTATGTAAGTGTTTGCAGCTTCTGGGGCCTAATATTTCTACATTTAAAGGTAATAGCCAGAAAGTGGAGTTCTCAATTCTTCAGAAATTAAAGATCTCATTGTTTTGTTGAATCTAGGCTTTAGCTGTCAGATCCTCTTGCTCAACTTAGTCAAAAATTTTTCCTGACCTAAGTGTACAAGAAAAAGAAACAAAGGAAATAGAATACAAAAATCCCTGCAAATTTCTGAATGCCAGAATTTGTACTCCCCTGCAGTCATTGCCATTTATTGCTGTTGCAGAATTTTGTTCCTTAGTTCAGCTAAAACCAGGTTCTTGTCACATGAGTAGGAAAGATTAGGTGGATGGACACATTGAAGGGTGAGAAGAAAATTTATTGGGTGAAACGAAAACAAAATCTCAGCAAAGTAAGAGAGAGTCCTGCTGACAGGCCCTCCACCTCACAGATTGAATACCAGACTACCACACACGCTGCTGAAGAGACCAGCCTCTTCCCTGCTGCACAAAGCGTGAACTTCTCATGGCTACACCCTGTTCTCCCAGGACATAGGTGGGTCAGAGATTCTCTGGGGACCCTCCCCCTTATCTGCCTCCGTCATCTATCACTGCCAGCTTCTGTCTGACTCAATCAGACATCTGAGGCCTCTAACCAGATCCAGTCCAGTTAACTATTGGAACCAATCTGATCCTGGACTCAATCTGATTCTAGACCCAGTCCAGTTTCTGTTGTGACTTCCAAACCCAGTTTAGATCCAATATTTGCTCAAACAAAGTCAGATAGCTCAAAATGCAAATTCATAGAGCTTTGGAATCTGTGAGAGAACTTACCTACAATCTCTAGTTGCTGTAAGAGAACAATGGACATAATGGGCTTGATGTGTACCTCTTTTGATAACTCCATGTGCCTGAAAGTTGTTGGAAGTTCTACTTTGAATCCCACTTCTGACACCATCTGTTAAAACAAAAACTTTATGCAAATTAAATTTAACAGTGTCAACTAAGAAGAAACAGAAGACCAGATTGCAATGCAGTAACACAAGGCATTTATTGGGGTCTTAGCAATTGCAATTCAAGAGACATAGATTTCGCTTAAAGTCAAATTGTATTCTGAGGAGATGAAGGGGAGCAGGGATTTTCAAAGGGATGCTGATGGTGATTACATAGTTGTTGTTTTAAAAGTTGTTTTGAAAGAATTATCATTGGTGGATGTGGCTGGCTTAGTACATGAGTCCACAGTTCATTGCTTGTTGCTATTTAGGAGTTGCTGCAGTAACAAAAGTCAGCTATTTTTCATGATATTCTGGGTATGGGGGTTTGGCCCAATTCAAAGTTTCCAGGCGAATTTCTGTTTTTGCAAGGTTGAGATTGTGCAAATAGCCCTTCTTAGAATGGCTTCCTGATTCCACTTTAGACCTCTGAACCAGAGTAACTTTATTTTGTAGATCATATTTCACAACTGAGTTTGATTGAGCAAAGAATGATTTATGAATTGGGCAGTCCCCAGAACCAGAATAAGTTCAGAGTGATTTTTGGGCTGCTACAAAGTCAGATAACCTTAATGGACAGAAAAAGAAAAATGATGGATAGAAAACAGAAGTGAGGTATATAAACAGCTGGACTGGCTATAGCTGGGTGTTTGCCTTATTTAAACCAGGTTTGAACAGTTGGCTGTCTGCAATTGTCTGAGACTGGGCTACTTGTTATGAGTATGTTACAATGTGTTTATACATCAAGTCAGGTTACGGTTCACTATGTATGAAGAAACCTTTAGGCCAAACTTAATATATGTAGGCAGGCAGCTTTAGGCAAAAGTTAATTTAACAAGATCTTGAAGGCAGAACTCCTTAAAAGGGTAGGTGTGTCAGGAAGATGAGCAAGGGGCTCCCAGGCCAATGAAAGGATGTTGCGTCAGATCTTTGGTGTTTCAGGGCATAAAAAGATACTCTGGCCAGTTCCTCGGGAAGTGACTGAGGGAAAGGAAAAAAATCATCATTGCTATTGGCCCATAAAATGTAGAAATCTTGAGCTAGTCTGTCTGAAACCAGTGTCTAGGAGCTGGTGGGTAGCTTGGTGAAGATGAGCTTTTCTAATGCTAAACGTGAGCCTGCACTGGTGCCTGTGGTAGAAGCCAGAATAGAGGATACATGCTGCCACCCTGTGCCTCTAGAACAGCTGGGTGATCCCTCAGCTCCACTACCACATCCCTCTAGAGCAGCTGCCATTCAGCAGCCAGTACTTCTCCTCATGGTGACAGCTGAAGAGGACATAGCCTTATTCTCTTTCCAGCTACCTAAACTAAGGGGACTCTCCAATTTTAGCAGTGGTTTAAAATAGCTGTAGAGAGCTGAGGCCGTGCCACTGCACCTCCAGCCTGGGCGACAGAGCAAGACTGTGTCTCAAAAAAAAAAAAAAAAAAAAGAAAGGAAAAAAAGAAAAAATCTGATGTAATCATATTAAAATGACTTGCTTCATAATCAGCTTTTTGGCTGTGTCTATGTGATGTTTGATTTTTCTTTTAACTGACCTGACTGATTTTGTTTAACAGAAACAGAGATGCGTAATCTAGGGCATAATTTAGGCACAAGGAGAGTCACCTATGTACAACCACTGAAGTAATTTTAGTAACTGTTGGTGGATTCCATATAAATGCAAGACACTCTGCTTAAGGGAACAGGAGATTCAAGGCTGGGGGAAAAAGGGTTTGAAATATAGTAGAGTCACAACACACGTGGGCTCACACATACACAAAACAGCATATTACAATGGTAAAGGAAAAGCAGAAAAGCTGCAAATAGTCAAGCCATCCAATCTTTAGGCTCTTCAAGAGACTTCTTGAATCACATTTCACCATTGACTAATGGTCCAATTTTGGTCAGATTGGATTTCCAGGCTGCTTTAATAACCTGCCTTGAGCCATTACTTCTGCAGTTGGATGACTTGCATCTTGTAGACATGGCCTTTGCCTCTGAATGTACACTCAGAACTGCATCAGAATCAAATGCTGTTAAAAAAAATCTATATTTCTGAGTTGGGTTATGGAGGAAAAAACAAGGCTGGAAACTGCATGCTTTCCTATCTTGTTCCACTGACCAGGACATCTTCCTTAAACATACTTATCTTATAAATACATTTTGGTAGCTTTCACCATTTTCAATATCACTGAGGAAGATTAAAAGCCTCTAGCATATATCTAAACTCTGCGTTTGAAGTGTAAATACAAAAACGACTATACTGAAAGAATTAATTTGCTGAGGAATGCACTGTTACTTTGAAGGTCTAACTCTCTGAACACGTGTCAGGGTTCCTAAGGTGACCTGTACTTTAATGTAATATGGAAATGAGGACAAATGACAACAGTTTGGCTCCATTTATTTTTCTAATTCTGTGGGACTTAATTTCACACAGTACAAGCTTATGAATTTTTCCCAAGAGAAGTTGTAAGGGAAGTGAGTTGCTCCTGGGGTTATAAACCGTGGCTCCACAGCAAATGTTGAGCTTAATGTTTCTCACATCATCCATAGGTCGTCCTAGGACACATAACTGATAGTTAATCCTGGAGGATTCAAGATATGCCTGGTTCATTTCAGACTCCAAAGAGTCAACAACAACAACAGAAAGGTGGCTTTCAATTGAGTAAGCTCTTGTTTCCTAGCAACAAAGGCCACAGGAAGTTGAGGCCCATTAAGATGAAGAAGAAAACACAAAGCTGTTATTGCTCTGAGGCACTGAAATACCTCTTTAGACCACTGAACTTTCAATTAGTCAGTTTTATAAATTAATCATTGCTTTCATTGAAATTGTGTGTGTATGTATATATACATATATAAAAGAAACAGGAAAGAAATCATAGTTCTATGTCATAAAGCAGCAGCACTGTAAGCTGAATTACAATCTTCATCTAGATTGAAGATTCTGAGAAATATCTGTGTATATTTAAATATCTTTTTGACAATGGTAGACCTCCTTTTGAGTCAACAATATAGGAGTCTTTGCTCTAAAAATGAGAACTTTTTAGCATGTCTAATTTTCTCATGAATGGCAAACTAGCAAATAAAATATTTGGGTGCTTAATCTCTAATCTGCATAATAATAAATGCTCTCAAAACAAACTCATCTATTTTGTATTCTTTGTGGAAAACAATCTTATACAGATTTTGGAGGAAATGTAATTCTCTACATCGAGAAAGCCAATATTTACCTTCCAATTTTTAAGGAGCTGTGAATAATAATTCATCATTCTGCTCCAGTTCTGAGCTTTTTCTCCAAGTAAATTTAGGCAAAGATCTGGAAGCCCTCATTTTTCATGCTCATGCTGAAAAGATGTGGGCTCTTAGAACTTTGGCATTAGCTCAATTCATGTTGGGGGAAGATGAAAAAGTAGGAGCAGGAGCAGGAGAAAGAGGAGCAGAGGGAGGAGGAAAAAAGAAGGGAGAGGAGGAGAAGGAAGAGAAAATGATTTCTGTCTTAGTTTAATTTAAAGTAATTGTAGACTTGTGGGTACAAGTAACCAGCAGCAGCCATAGTATTAATACTTATGATAAGGGCAATCATGTCATGATTTCTTATTACGTGGATACCTTGGGCTAAGAGCTTTATATTCATCATCTCGTTTAATCCTCACAACAATCCATGAGGTAGATTCTGTTATGATATCTGCTTTGCAGAAGATAGAGCTGATGCTCAGGGTTAAATGACTTGCTTTAAGTTATCCAGCTGCCAAGTGGAAGAGCCCAATCTAGAGTCCTTGCAGTCTGACTCCTGAACCTATGTACAGCCTTCCCTGAGAGTTAAAAAAACTGTGGGTTGCCATCTGTTCACACTGTGCTAATCATGTTTACTGGGTTATCTAATTTATTCCTAAAAACATGAAACCGAACGGCCATCTCAGGGCTGAGTTAATGCTCCTTATCGCTATCCTACTGTCCTCCTGTAAGGGTCCTCCTCCAAAAATGGTTTGCAGATTTGCTTAGGAGGCCCTTAGAGCCCCAGAGAAGATGCTTCATGGATTCCACAAACAATGGTGTATTTTCAGCCTAACTGTGAAAATGTAAATTGCCTAAGGATTCCATTCACTTGCTTCCATTTTAAATATTGAGATTCCATGTCAGATTTTATTTGAAAAGGAAAAGAACAAACACAAAGCAGAACACTACGCTGCAATTTGAATTCATGCCCTGCATCATTCTGTCATATTGGCTGTGTCTACATGGCTCTTACTCCTCTAGATGTAGTTGAACGCTTTCTCTTAATTTTTTTGGTTTACTTATAATCCAGATATTTTGGGCATGATTGAGAATATTTCCTCAAATGCAGTCTTTCTTTCCTAAATGACTCAATACTCTTCAAAAGAAAGCAATGTGAAGGTATATCTGTGAGGAATGACTAGACAAGAAAGTCACTGTGAAGCGAGGAATTAAATAACTTTGCCAGAGAATGTGGTATCATTGTTATTTCTTTGAACACCCATATATTCTGCATTGATAGGCTCACTCTGAAGAGGGAGGCAAATCTTCCTTTCCTGAGCCTCCATGTCTTCAACGGTAAAACAAATATAACACTAACTTTTCAGATGTTACCAAGTTTGATGAAATAAAACAAGTATCTTGATATAAATTTGCAACCTCAAATTCTATGGAAGAAATTGATTGACTTAAAACTGACTCCAAGTCTTCACCTACAGAGGGGTGTGAAATTTAAGTTCGGTCACTCTTGGAGATTTCTCCCCTCTTGTCTCCTCTCATCTACAAAATCCTACAGAACTCTCAGAGCCCTGCATGTGTCAAAATATCAGAGATAACTCCAGGCATCTGCCCACTCTGGGTTCCAAGGAGACATTCACTGTCGCTGCAGGTTCTGTGGCTCTGCTCTTTCTTGCTGGTCTTGGGGAACAGGTCTCTACAGAGAGTGGGAGTCCTATGTCTGAGGTCCATCCTTGTATATCTCCTTGGAGTCAAAACCAATTCCTGAGGCCGCCTATGCAGAGGGAACCACAATTGCTCGGCACTGACCTAGACAGCTTCCTAGCCTGGAGGGAGGTGGTGGAGGACAGTGAGCCTCATCTCTTCAAGGATTTTAGGCTTTTATAAAAATGAGGAAGAGCAGTTCCTGCTTCTGCCTGCCACAAAGCTCCCGTGGGCAAAGAGAACAAAAACCCTGCTGCCTGCTAGAAAAGGGGCAGGGCAGGTAAAATTATAGACAGCAAAACATAAATTAATGCTTCAGTGAAATGCTCTGCCCCACATATATGTAAACTATGGAGTTCAGGAACTATCACAACAGGAGGAGCCCAAGAAGAGCCCCTGATTTCACTCAGCTATGGAGAAGAGTCAATGTCTTTCGTCACTGATTTTCAAAATTCTGTTTGGTTTGGCAACACAGCTTCTCTCTTAAGGAAAGCTTATATAGAAGTCCCATTTGTTTAAAAAGAAAGAACAAAAGGACAGAGCGGCTGTCCTGGTGACCTACCTGTTTCCTTACCACAAGAAACTCTAGAGCACAAAATCGGTGTGGCACTTTGAAAGCTGATGTCCTAAGTTAGGGACAGCTTGCTTTAGTTCAGCAACTACATCTCTACAGTACCAATTATAACACAGCACCTCCAGAAAATCATGCTGAATAAAAGGCTGTCACCATATTCCACTGGATTTAAGATCTATTGTAACATATGCCATTATATTGTGTATCACCAGGAGATTAAAAAATGTGGCCAAACAAATTATGACATGACACTGATTATAAACCATGTGCATATTTGAGATGTGTGAAAAAATGTGATTTAGAGTAGATAAAGTTCAGTAATAAGATGACTTTATAAGCAGTGATGAAAAATGCGATCCAAAGAAAGCAAAGTACTTAAGGAACACTGTTTGGATTTTTCTGTTTCAATCGGCAATCCTCTCCATGCTTTGACAACATCTTTTTGTAACTACTGAAGAAAGAAATGAAAAGAGTATGGGAGATTGCAGAAAGCTTGAAAAATTCATTTAGTTTAGGCAGACAGTTCATTTAAAAATGCCATCTCTAACAATTCAGGGCAAGAACAATGGAATTATTTTCAGTTACTAAGTTCGTGATACTGTATCCAATATTATACAAATAACTAGAGAACCATTCAAATGTGACTTAAGAAAATTAATTATAAATTGTTCATTTAATATCTATGGGAACCTTTGTACATTTGAAGAGCAAGATCATCTAAGTTACTTTGGGAATAGATATTACAAAGCCTCCTTTTTTAAGAATTAATTTTGAAAATTGAAACATTTGCTGCATGCATTACAAATCTTCATTAAACACACCCTTAAATTAATAGGATCTGCTCTGACTACATCTTTATATTATGCTTCATCTCTATGAACTTAAAAGGTAATATTTTTTTCTCTTCAGGATTCAGATTTAGGAACTGTGGAAATAGCACAAGGAGAGGAAAGTGTAAAGGCCAAATGCTTCTCCCTAAATGTCCATCCCATCCATCATTTCCCACTGCCAGGTTCAGAGCAGAGGGTGTGGTGTTGAGGTCTGGGGCTCATTTGAAGGAGTGGAGGGAACAGAGGTAGAAACATTGCAGAATTCAACCAACTTGCAGTTCAAGTCAATCTACCACATGCAGTAATATACTGTGGTTGAAGCAAGGCCTTGGCAATGTAGAAATACATGAAAACCACCTGAATTAAAACAAGCAAAGTCTGTTCATTTAGGGCCTGCTATATCAATGGAGTGAGCCATCACTACTTGTATTTGGCAGAGACTCAAAGTAAGACAGGGGAGCGGAAAAGTTTTATAATGAGAAAAAAAGGGAAGACTTCAGGAATGCCATGATTGGAGGCTGTTGGCATGGGGAAGCTTGTAGGTGGGCTAACTAGAAGAAGAGCATCCTACGTGATTGATTAGGAGAGTATATTTGGCTTCCTCCTGTTGGTCATAAATTGGAAACTGACAGCTTCCCTAATTCGGGGGAGCAAAAATTAGGGAGGCTGTCAATTAATGATCAAGTCCTGGTCATTTTGGACAGATGGCTACAGTGGTTGCTGTTTGGCTTCTGGACCGGTGGCTGCAGATTGCAGGTCAGAGTTCTATTTTTTTTTGAGATGGAGTCTGGCTTTGTTGCCCAGGCTAGAGTGCAGTGGCACAATCTTGGCTCACTGCAACCACCGCCTCCCAGGTTCAAGCGATTTTCCTGCCTCAGCCTCCCAAGTAGCTGGGATTACAGACACCTGCCACCACACCTGGCTAATTTTTGTATTTTTAGTAGAGACGGGGTTTCACCATCTTGGCCAGTCTGGTCTCGAGCTCCTGACCTCGTGATCCACCCGTGTTGCAGGAAGTCAGGGACCCCAAACGGAGGGACCGGCTGAAGCCATGGCAGAAGAACGTGGATTGTGAAGATTTTATGGACATTTATTAGTTCCCCAAATTAATACGTTTGTAATTTCTTATTCCTGTCTTTACTGCAATCTCTAAACATAAATTGTAAAGATTTCATGGACACTTATCACTTCCCCAATCAATACCCTTGTGATTTCCTATGCCTGTCTTTAATTTAATCTCTTAATCCTGTCAGTTGAGGAGGATGTATATCATCTCAGGACCCTGCAATAATTGCGTTAACTACACAAATTGTACAGCATGTGTGTTTGAGCAATATGAAATGTGGGCACCCTGAAAAAAGAACAGGATAACAGGATAACAGCAATTGTTCAGGGAATAAGAGAGATAACCTTAAACTCTGACCGCCGATGAGCCGGGCAGAACAGAGCCATATTTCTCTTCTTTCAAAAGCAAATGGGAGAAATATCGCTGAATTCTTTTTCTCAGCATGGGATATCCCTGAGAAAGAGAATGCGCACCTAGGGGTAGGTCTCTGAACTGGCCCCCCCGGGGCATACCTGTCTCTTATAGTTGAGACTGCAGGGGTGAAATAAACTCCAGTCTCCCATAGCGCTCCTAGGCTTATTAGGAAGAGGAAATTCCCGCCTAATAAATTTTGGTCAGACCGGTTGATCTCAAAACCCTGTCTCCTGATAAGATGTTTTCAATGACAATGGTGCCCAACACTTCATTAGCAATTTTAATTTCGCCTCCAAGCTGTGGTCCTGTGATCTCGCCCTGCCTCCACTTGCCTTGTGATATTCTATTACCCTGTTAAGTACTTGATGTCTGTCACCCACACCTATTCGCACAGTCCCTCCCCTTTTGAAAATCCCTAATAAAAACTTGCTGGTTTTTGTGGCTTGTGGGGCATCACGGATCCTACCAACGTGTGATGTCTCCCCCGGGTGCCCAGCTTTAAAATTTCTCTCTTTTGTACTCTGTCCCTTTATTTCTCAAGCCAGCCGACGCTTAGGAAAATAGAAAAGAACCTAGGTGATTTTCGGGGCAGGTCCCCTGAAACACCTGCATTGGCCTCCCAAAGTGCTTGGATCACAGGCGTAAGCCATGGCGCCTGGCCTCTATTTTTATATATGGTTTGGCCAGGATCTATTTGTATTCAGTCTCTCAGCAGGTAGCTTGAAGGCCCAACAGACAAAGTCATCCTGGCCACAACTTGAGTTTTTCACATTTTAAGCTTTTAAAAATTAACAAAGCAGTTCATTCTCTTTAAAACAAATTCAAATTACACACAGGTAAAAATAATAAAGAAAAAGGTGAAAGAACTCTTTTCCTTAACAGGATTCCCTAGAAGTCAGTTCTTCTGACAAAGCAGGTGGATCAAATCATGAATTTTAGAAATAAAACATCTACTTGTGTGAACGTGGCATGAGGCAGGTGGAGAAAAAGGCCGGAGTATTAGCCAGAGTTGTTGGTTTTCAAGCAACAGAATCTGACCCAGGTAGAAAGAGTGTTTTTTTAAAGTGTTGATATGGTTTGGATCTGTCTCCGAGCCCAAATCTCGTTTTCAATTATAATCCCCAATGTTGGAGGCAGGGCCTGGTGGGAGGTGATTGGATTGTGGAGGTGGATTTCTCATGAATGGCCTAGCACCATCCGCTTGGTGCTGTTCTTGTGATAGTGAGTGAGCTCTCATGGGATCTGGTTGTTAAAAAGTGTGTAGCACCTCCCCCTCACTCTCTCTTGTTCCTGCTCCTGCCATGTAAGATGCTTTCCTCTCACTTTGCCTTCCACCATGACTGGAAGCTTCCTGAGGCCTCCCGAGAAGCAGATCCCGCTACACTTCCTGTACAGACTGCAGAACTGTGAGCCAATTGAACCTCTTTTCTTTATAAATTAACGAGTAGAGACGAATTAATTGTCTCTACAGCAATGTGAGAATGAACTAACACGAATATTTGTTTGGTAACTGATAGAATCATTGAACGGCTCGGCTGCTGGACTTGAGATAAACTTTTAAAAACAACTCCTTTAGTGCTGTGGTCTGAATGTGCCCCCCACAATTCATCTGTTGAAACCTAATGCAAATATGATAGTATTAAGAGGTGGGCCTTGAGGAGGTGATTGTCATGAGGGCAATCAGGATGGAATTAGGGCTCTTCTAAAATGGCTTGAGGGGGTGGGTTCACACTCTTCTGCTCTTTCGCCATGTGAGGACACAGTGTTTGTCCCCTTTTGCCCTTCTATCCCTTCAACCATGTAAGGGCACTAAGATGGCACCATCTATGAGGAACTGGCTTTCACCAGACAACAAACCTGGCAGTACCTTTTCTTGGACTTCCTAGCCTCCAGAACTGTGAGAAATAAATTTCTGCTTATTATAAATTACCCAGTCTCATGTATTTTATTACGGTAGCACAAATGGACTAAGACACCAAGCTGTGCAGCAGAGCTGGTCTAACGAGAAAACTACTACCACAGTTCTTGAGCCCTAGATGCTGGAATCTCTATTACTTCCACTTCTGTACCTGACAGGACTTAGTGCACTTGCTTCTCCTAGCATCACCAGTGCCACCTCTGGACCAGGCACTGGACTTTGTAGCCTTAGCCACAAACCTGGTCAGAAATAAGACGGATTCCCCATGGCATCTGCTTCCTCACCATTGCTGCTTCAGATTCAAAGCTTTCATCTATCTGGCAGGTAGAGCAAGCCTGGGTCAGATGAGCCATAAGGTAAGCAGGGAAGATGAGTTCTATGCTTTAGAAAGGCAAGATTCATAAGGCAGTAATTTCAAAAGCACTGAGTATTTTTTTAAATTAAAAAAAAAGAAGAGAAGAGACAAAAATGCAGTAAATGCTCACTTCTGAGGAGGACCCAACACTCTGATCCTCTAATGCACTAGAAAATGGGTGGCTTAGAGACAGACAATAGAATTATGAAGGTCTTTTTGAGGGTCTTAGATGTTTGAAGGTGTCATCTGGCCATCTTTTAAAGAAACATATAATTGTTCCTCTGTAGAAGGCTTTGTCTTAAACCATAATCTCATATGAGTTAGGGAATAAATTGAGATGTGCTGTCTGGCCATCCGTTCTCTGGGTTCAAGCACAAATTAAATGCATCAGCTATTAGAACTTTAAGACTCTATTCCAAATTTGCTCTGTGTCATATACTATATATTTCAATTATCTTACCTTTATTTTCCCCTTTATGTTTATTTGCCACATTTAATTTTATATCCTGCTGCAATATACATATTTCTGTCCTTATTGTTTCAAATACTTTTTAGAATAAGGAGTTGCTATGGCATAAGCAAGTAAACTAATAAATAAGTAATTTGATTCAGTTCAAAATTCCCTTTCTCAGGCATGGCTTGAAACCTTTGTGCATGCTAACTTCTGCATGTGCAGAAGTTAACAGATATCTCAGTTATATCAGCATGCTTATGGATAATCAAATCATTCTCATCATGCCTGGGGGATGATATGTTTTAAAACACTTATTTTTATCTTCCCCAGTTGGAAAGGTAATGACAATAACTGCCAATTATAAAACACATTACATGCCAAGCATTGTGCTAAGTGCTCTATGGAGATGATCTTGTTTAATTTTTATAGCAATTTTAGAAGGTGAGTACTACTATTATTGCTGCTTTGTTGATGAGTAAGCCAAGGCTCAGAAAGGTGAAATAACATCCACAGTTTCAGAGATATTAAGGGTAAGGGTGGTGCGTAACCAATTTCAATAGTTGACAATCACAGCAGAACCACCATGATGAGATGGCCAAGATGAGGAGGAAGAGTCAGGGCCTGTGGTCTTTTTCTATATCTTAGCAACTCTCTCCAGCTGCAAGGGAACATTACACAGAGATATTGAGATAGAATCTGTCATGGAAGAATCTTTTGGTTGTGCTGTGTAATCATAAAACTGCTTCAGACAGTAACGGGATAGGCTTTGATGCTTCAAAGGGAATTTGAAAGGGTATTCATCCTCATCCAGAAAACGGTATGACTAACACTATTCCACACATGAGTAGTCACAGCTGTACTTCACTTCTGGCCATGACAGTGTAGAGTCTATCAGAATAAACTTCTCGTGGACGAATAATTGAAATGCCAAACAAACAAACAAACAGCGTTTTGAAGGCAAAGGAGAGTCAACAAGTCAGCCAGCACTTGAGGGCCAAGATTCTGGAGAAAAGGGAAATGCATAGGAGTGACCCCTCCCTTTGCCTTGCTTTTCCTTTCTGAGGTATCTGCTGATGGTTGGCATGGGGCATGGAGTCCAACAGGTGTCACCTGGAGCTTGTGGCAGGTGCTCTAGAATGGTGAGATGAAATTAGGGTTTAGAGTTATAAGGCTGCAAGGATTTGAAGGGCCAAGATCCCCAAGAAAGAACTGCAGAGAAGATATTGCATGCCCAATATCCTCTTGAAGTATTCACCTGTTTCTAAATTGCACATGCACGGGGATGAGGGGTTGCAGATAAAATACAGAACGCCCAGTTAAATTAGAACTTCAGGTACACCAGAAATAACTTTTTAGTATAAGAATGTGCCAATATAAATGAAAATATGGAGAATTTTATCAGGTTCCTGGAGTCTATACAAAATAATCAGATGGAAATTCCAGAATTAAAAAATATAATGTATGCAATGAATTCAATAGATGGGTTTAAGCAGTTTAGACAGAGAAGATAAAGGATTAAGTAAATGAGAAAGATCGGTAGAAAATTTCCAGATCAAAGAGAGAGAAGAAAGTATAAAACACAATGAAAAGGAGAAACAAATTTCTGTTGTTTACAAGTCACTCAGCCCATGGTATTCTATTATAGCAGCCACAATGGACTAAGACATTTAGATTTGTCAGTTCACAAATCTTTCTTCAACTATGCCTAATTTGATGTTTAACCCATTACTTGAATTTATAATTAATTTGCTATTACCTTTTAAAAGGGCTTTATGTATATTTGATTCTTTTTCATTTGTATTTTACTTTTTATAGTATTTGTTTCTCGGGCCATATAAGTTCAATGCATTCTCTTATTTTTTGACACATATTTAAAATTCTTATTTTACATTCTTTGCCTAGTAATTCTGATATTGTTAGATTCTCTGGGTCGGGTTCTCCTGTCTATTGTTTCTGCTGATTCTGACTTACAGTGGCTTGTTTCTTTATGTGTTTTGTTATTTTTTATGTGCGCTTATGTGAGCTTAAGTTACTTGGAGCTTTCTCTGGGGGAAATTTTTGAGATCAAAGTTGAAGGTGAGTTTCCTTAGAAATCATTTCCATTTGCTTCTGACAGGCATCTGGGAATTCTTCCTCGGACTACTTTAAACAAAATTATTGGCTTGGGGTTTTGGGGAGATACAAAGACATTATGAATTCCAGCCCAAAATTTATTTGAGGATAGAGTTATGATTATAAATCTTCAAGAGGTATTATTAACTGCCTCTATCCCCAAGCCAAGACTATCTTGTTTTGTGAATTTTTATCTTTTCTAGTCCATTAACCAAGGTTACCATTTTTGAGGGATACCTATTTTATGGGAGTGACTTCTCACTTTATGCAGGCTCTAGGCTTTGCTTTCTGTCTCCTGTGCAAAGTCAACTAAAACTGAAGATCTAGGCCACTAGACATTAATGGATTCCCTCAGGGAGTGTCTCTGGCATCAGCTTGGTCACTTGTCTGGAGTTGTGCTTTGCATCAGTTTGGCTTTTCCTTAACTTTCTAGTGCATTTATAATATGCTTTTATATTTCATTCAGCACTAAAAATTTGTGCCTGGAGGGTTTTTTTTTTTTTTTTTTTTTGTAATATCCAGTCTGCCATAGCAGAGGAAACATTAATATTACCAGGCTATGTTTCAAAACATTGATTTTATTATTATTTAGGTATGGCAAGGCTAACAGATCAAGAGACCATTAATTGACCATTAATAAGATATTATTAATGACCACAATTAATAAGATAGTGTGTTATACTCACAGATCCTAAGAGGAGGGAGCACTCCATGCCACAGAGATGTGGGGGAGCACATGGAGAAGCGCTGGGGTTGGTCAGGAGGCAGAGGAAGAGAGGGAAATGGTGGTAAGAGGCTTTATTGTGGTTTCCATAGTAAGGAATGGGAATGGGAAAGGCAGGTTTCGTTAGGACTGGCTAGTTTGAATAATTTCAGTGGGCTTTGGAATGTCAGAGCTGCTCCTAATAGTTTAGTACCTGGCCCTGAGATGATTAGGGCAGGAAAATAGTGGCCTGTAAGAGCTCACTAGAGAAAATGTTTGAAGACATTGGTTCTAGAGTGGTCGGTTTGCATATGACAAGCATAATGACAAGTTAGTCTTTTGCTATCTCTAGAAATTAGCTAGCCCTAGGAGGTACAGTCCCTCCAGGGTTAACAAGGCTCTAAGATGTCAAAGCACCAAAAATACATAATAATAAAAAAATGATGAATACAGATTAATACAAATGTATTAGTAAATAAGGTGTCATGTGTTTTTCAAATAATAGTTACCTATATTTATTTCTATTTTGCCTTCTAGATAGTTAAATGAGGACAAGAATTATGTATATCATAGTCTCTTAAAAATTGAGATGAAACTCATCTATTACCAATTTTTCCAACTTTATTTAGTGTCGATTCTACCTCTGTTGAAATCATAAGCCACAATTTTAAGAAACCATTAGCACTAAGACCACAAAATACTTATGAATGAAATTTACTGCATACTTTCAAATACCTTAGTTAACTAACTTTCTTATATGTTCATTTTTCCATTTATCTCTTCTGTTTCCAGTCACCATTATTAAAAAACTCTCTTGGCTAGGCATAGTGGCTTATGACTGTAATCCCAGCACTTTGGGAGGCCGAGGAGGGGCAGATCACCTGAGGTCAGGAGTTTGAGACCAGCCTGGACAACATGGTGAAACCCCGTCTCTACGAAAAATACAAAAATTAGCTGGGCGTGGGGGACTGCCTGTAATCCCAGCTACTTGGGAGGCTGAAGCAGGAGAATCACTTGAACCTGGGAGGCAGAGGTTGCAGTGAGCTGAGATCGTGCCATTGCACTCCAGCCTGGGCGACAAGAGTGAAACTCCGTCTAAAAAAAAATCAAAACAACAACAACAACAACAACAAAACTTTCTCAAATTTAACACAAAAAACTTAAAACAATTAAGATGTGTAATAACATGGTCTCTATTGAGAATTTATCTGCAGGTATAGGTGATTATAACTTTAAATAATTCATGTAGTGGATGGAACAAAGAAACTTTCTTCTTGGTCTTCTACTTCAATCAAATGACAGCTGAGTTTGATTATGAAGTTGAGTAAGTTACTCTATTCCAGTCACATGTCAGATTTCCCTTCCGCTGCATTTCTCCTGAGCAATGTTTTAGAAAAGCATTCTTGGAAGGCATGTGCTTTCTCATGTCTAGATTTAATCCATCCTAAGGATAAAAACAGCTTCTCTACGATTCTACTGGCTCTGCAAGGCACTGTGCCAAGTTCTCTGTCATCACTCAAGCAATCATTATGCAAATTTACATGCAATCTAAGCGTGAGTCCTATTTGAGGACAGTCTCCATAAAAATGATGGAGACGATATTTCTGAATCCATAGAGGCATAACTTTAGAATCCAAAAATCAAGACCACAATTCCCATGCTTGCCCAAGTGCTTATGCCCAGTCAAATGCAATTTAACACAAAAGCCAGGACTGCTAATGTCATCGAAGTACCCTCCTTCTCTTTCTTCACCCAGTGAGCTTTTGAAGTTATAAACATTAATGTGGAAAAGGGTGAGCGGGACTTCATGTGCGTGGTAAAGGCTCTTGGTGCTTTATTTGTACCTGATGCCAACAAA
Organism: Pongo abelii; assembly: GCF_028885655.2. Taxonomy (NCBI): domain Eukaryota; kingdom Metazoa; phylum Chordata; class Mammalia; order Primates; family Hominidae; genus Pongo; species Pongo abelii. Next base: position 152,417,820 of record NC_071989.2, read on the forward strand.
CAGCCCCTTTCCATCTGCAAGTGAATATTTCACAAAGCAGAGAAACATCTTAATAATGCTCTATTCTTCAGGGATATAGGCTCTCTCTCTCCTTTGTTTAAGGCAACACAGAGCAATGAGTGTTTGAACTGGCTCTATTTATCTACTCTCTGATAGTTTTATTACAGGCACCCTGTGACAGAGGGAAGCTTTCAGCCAAATGACTTCACAGAACAGATATTCAGGGAAGGCTATTCAGACACATGCAGTTAAAACATTTCCTGAACAAAAGCCAAGGAATATTTTCTTATTTTCCCCTTCAGTACTGACCTGAATGTGCTACAAGCTGCCATAAAAAATGGAAGCAGTTGCATGACTTTGCTTTGGTCTAGCCTGTATTATGTGGAGAAATGCGTGGGTGGGAATGAAGAGGTAAATTATTATTATTATTATGATTATTATTATTATTATTATTATTGAGATAGAGTCTCACTCTGTTGCCCAGGTCGGAGTGCAGTGGTGCCATCTCTGCTCACTGCAGCCTTGACTTCCCAGGCTCAAGTGATCCTCCCACCCCAGCCTTCCAGGTAGCTGGGACTACAGGTGTGTGCTGCCATGCCCTGCTAGTTTTTTGGCATTTTTTGTAGAGGTGGGGTTTCATCATGCTGCTCAGGCTGGTCTTGAACTCCTGAGATCAAGCGAACCACCCACCTCAGCCTCCCAAAGTGTTGGGATTACAGGTGTGAGCCACCACACCCAGCTAGGGGTGTCAACTTTAAGCAGGAGAAAGCATGGCTGGAACTATGATCTATCTAGGAACCGAGGACTTCCAAAAATGTTTTTTGGATAGTTTTGATGGCACTCATTTGTTGAATGCTAGCTTTTCTTAAAAAAAAAAAAAAAAAGTCATCTGATAATACATATTATAGTTTTTCACAGTGAACAATCTCATTTTTTTTGTTGTACTCCCCATTAGCAATAAGTTGCTGAGTACCTGCCTCCAGCATAAGCACATTTAATATATATTTTCACCATAAAACGTTTAAATGATGAAATAAAGTTAAAATAACCAATATTTAAAATTCTTCCTAATTGCAATGGTTTTTATTAACCTACTCCTCAAAGTATTAAAACATCAAAATGGCAAAAAAGTATGTTGGTACTCATTTTGTATATTATAAAAATATGCATGTTAATTTAGATATTTTCTTAATTCATATGTTCAGATTTCATAGTATAAAAAGTCAGTAAAGATAACATTCACCATATTGCAAACATACAAATATACAAATGTAGTACAAAAGCAACAAGTTAAAGCAAATTTCTTAAAAGTGAAATAAAAAACATATATTATTCAAACATAAATTTACAGATAAAATAAAACATTATTTAGAAAGAATAAAGCACACATTAAATGCAAACTGATACAACACATTATGAACACTGAAAATGAAATATATTTGAATTTTTAGAATGTAATCTTGTAAAGTTTTAATTGTTAGAATAGATTTATTTCAGTTTCTGGAAAAGCCTTAAGACTCTAGTTGGGAAATTATAAGGAGAGAGTTATAAACTGACTTGAAGCATTTTCCTTCAACTCTTTCCTTCTCAAATAATCCCTTTGTTGTTTTATTATTTTGAGGACATAGTAAACTATTTTTCTCCAAGAACCATAATTTTTCAAATGATGGTAAACTATACTTTTGTTTTGAAGAAATAATTTCTGGTTTATCTTAGTTTCATCATACAGATTGACTTTCCAATGGATATTGGGTTACTCATATCAGACTCAGTACTGTCAATTCATTTTCCACTTGTTTGGAAAGTCTTTGAACTAGAAAAAAAATTATTTCAATATAAACTTTGGTCAATTACTATTTTCTTCTTTCTCAAGAGTTTTGAATATACTGAAGAACCCTTTTAAAACAACTATATCTTTTTTTTGCTCTGAAATTTTAATATAGTTTATAACTCTCAGGAATAGCTAAAGTCAGAAATAATTCAGATATTAAGTTTTTCAATATAAAAAGAGTTATATCAACACCTCATCCCCCAAAATTCTAGTGTTTCAGTACTTGAGAAAAACACTGTATAACCAGAATATTTGAGCAAGAAAACTTGTGTGGCAACACACTTAGGGAAAAATTCACCATTAATATCAGTGAAATATATATCTATATATAGTGACTTTAACAATAGGATTCAGTCATGATTGACTGTGGGTGTAAAAGGACTCAGATCAAGGATAGAAATTCAGAGACGCAGGTTTCTTGTTTATGTTTAGATTTTTCATATCTTTAATCCAGAGATTTTTTAGAGCAGGAATCTTTCTAAGCCAGTGTTATATTTTGTGAGAGATGATTTAGTTACAGCCAGATAACAGAATCTCAAACTCACCAAACTAAGTTGTAAAAACTGAAAACCAATGCATTGAGCGCATCGGTCAACTTCCTTGTTGTTCGAAGCCTCCCTCTTCCCGTAGGATCCCTAGAGCACTACAAGTGACATGTAGCTGGTTAGGTTGATGTGTCAATGAATATGAAATACTGGTAAAGCTTCGCTTCCTTTTTGTTTTAAGTCAGAAGTAAATGGAAGTTAAATTTCTAATATTTCCTTCTGTTCTTTTAATATATTATTTTGCATATTCCATGGAGTGCAAGTTCCCTATCATTGTAGGAGAGACAGAATGAGTCACGTGTCTATCCTACTCATATGGGCAGGTACAACACAGAGCATAGGGACCCAGATGTGGAGAGGATTTAGGAATCATATAGGTGGGAGTGGAGTGAGAGAGGAGCTGCGGGCACAAGGCGGATTCAAGAGCAAGGTGGGCTTACAGTTTAATTTATTTCCGGCTCTCCTGCCAGTGTCATTAACTGTACCTTTGTAAATACAAAGGGCCACAGCCCAGCATAGCACTTGGACATTCAATCATAAGTTATTAAATTTAATTGAATTAAAGAGTTGGAACCATTACGTGACTAATTTAAGGCCCCAGGCTGGGTACATTCAACAGACAGCCAACATTTGGCAAGGGCTAAATTGATGCCTGCAGAGGTGGTGGCACTGCCCTAGTTCAGGGATTCAAAATTTCTCATTATTTGACAGGGAAGTGTAGGAGGAGGAAAAGTTAGAAATGGCTCCAGTGAGGAACTAGATTCTAAGGTGGAGTGTAAGAACTGATAGAGGATTTTTGTTTCTTTTCTTTTAAATTGGCCTTTTAAAAAATATAAAGGCAAAAATATAACTGCAGCAAATCTAAAAAATGCAGATAAGCCTTCCCAAAAAGAAAACAAAACGAAAAAGAATAAAAACAAAAAAGAAATCACTCATGATTGCACTAACCAAAGACAACGTTAACTAAGCTTTGATGAGTATTCATTTAGCTGCGTGTGTGTTAAGAAAGCAATTATTTATACACATAAACACCTCCCAAATTCACTCCACTCCAGGATTAAGGGTAAAATCCTTCTAATTTAAGAGGCTTTTTGATTGCCAGCATCATCATGTGATGGTAAAATAATGAAGATAATGGTCAAATAATTGAAGATATAATGTCCAGATAATTGAAGATAATTTTAAGAGTTGGAGGAGGAAAAATCAGATTGAAGGAGTCAAGGCAGAGCCAACTTAAATTGCTTTGTACAAGGGAACTAAGCAGTTCAGGGAGATTGTTCCCCTCTAGTTGACACCACTGCTCTATGGAGGGCACCACAGCTATTCCCCAAAACTCCCTTGCAACTCCTGGGGCTCCATGGGTGCTGCAGGTTCCTGTCCTGCGCATGACCACTGCTGCTGCTCCTCTGGGTAAAACCAGGCCTCCTGGGGTCTGACTCTGCTGCATGGGGCTCCGTGACAAAGGCCTTGGAACACTCTGTGCAGCGTTGGAACTGTCTCATGTAGTTGAGAGCACGGCTCTCTGCTGTGATTTACTGTCTGTCAGATAGGTGCCAGCAATGTCACTGGAGCACCTGCTGTTTTATACATCTTACTTACAGCTGTTTTGCTCTTTAAAAGATTCATATCTTCACCCAGGAAAAGTGGAACAGGAGGATGAATCTGAGGGACAAACCCCATTGTGCAGAAAGTTTCATCTCTCCACTAAGGCTTTGTTGCTGGTGCTGCAAAGGTCCTTTCCTTACTGGCAGGAACTCTTTAGAGAAAATCATCAGCCCTGCTGAAGACTTCTCCCAAATACATCTTGGCATATATTTGCCCAGAAGTACATGCAATTTTAGTTTTGGGGATTTTTTTTTCTCACTCCAGGAGGGACCTTAGCTTTCAGACAAATAGGCTTCTAATAGTCGCTCTACACTCACATCTTTGTGCCAAAAACACCCAGCCATGTCAGAATTCTCCTAACCTATTCTTTGATTTATTCATTTCTGACCAGGGCTCAGAAAAGTCCCAAATCCCAGTATTATAAACTACAAAGCAAGATTCAATATCTGAACCCAAACTATATGGAGTGATAGTTTCTAGCAGCTTAGGAAAAGCCATGAATGTCATATTGCAGTGTCTGGACATAATTACATAGACAGTAAAAGCCTTAGGTAGAAGTGTGCACTTGCGTGTGTGTGTGTGTGTGTGTGTGTACAAGTGGACTTACGTTTTGAGCAAAACATAGTCACTCATCTTTAGAAGCTTGTATTTTTTTCAGGCTGCTTTATATGCCCAGCCAATACATCAATGTTCATGGTCAGGTTCATTTGTAAGGCTGAAATAAGCACTGGCTGGACAACTTTTAGAAGATTTAATAAATCATCTTGAAGAAAACCAAAGCCCTTTGCATACTACTATACTATGTGGCTATATTCTCACCTGCCCAGCGTTCCATCTTGGGCTGCAGGGGGGAATCAACTCTTTCCTATTCCATGCATTTAAGGAATCAGGAGTTAGCCCAATTATTGTTCCTGGTCTGTGTCTCAGGCTTAACCAATCAGGGTACTGCAACCTCCTGGCTACCGCTCAGGAAAGGACATGTGATCCCAGACTTTAAAAACATGTTTTAATACTAGATTCATAAAGAAAGACTATATTTCTTGTTCTGAAGTCAAAGCTGTAAGACTGTTGTGAGCATGGAGATAGTGACAATCCTCCTTTTGCCATCACAAAGGCAGAGGCTTCTGAGATTAAGACCATGCAGAGGCTGAGACGAGAGATGCAGAAAGACAGGACCCTGATGATATTATTGGAGCTCCTGGGAGTAACTAAGCCTGGCTTCCCACTTGTACCAGCAAATTAATTGCTTTTTCCCTTCTTTTGTACTTAAGTCAGTTTAGGTTGGTACCTGACTATCATATTTCATAACATAAAATAAGCTCAGGGAAAAAATAACAAAATTAGTAAATTGATTAAAAAGTTCTGAAAAAAGACTTACATCTAAACAAGTAGGAAGTATTTTCATTCTGTCCTGTGTTGGATGCCAGAACCCAAACATTGGGAACACCATATTTTCATCACTTAATCCTATACAAATGACAAAGCTGAGACTCAGAATAGCTTGCTATCTTGGCCAACAAAACACAGCAAATAATGGGGGAGGGCAGGATGTGAATCTAGGTTTTTCTTCAAAGTCCATGTGTTCTTCTTCAAATAAGGAAATGTCAACTACTGTGGCAACATATTTTAATAAGATGAGACCAAAATGAGCATGCAGCTTCATAGCACTAATAATTCATCATGAATTATAGGGCTCACTTTTTTGGTCAATGTTGATAAATTAAGTCTCTCAACATCCCTAGCCCCAAATTCTATCCAGGTTAGAACCTGATATATTTTTACCTCTAAGCCAGGGAAATGCCTGATTAATAACAGGCATATTTGATGCCCATTGCAAAGTTGCTAAGTTCTTGTTCTACTCTAAAGATGGAATTCCTTCAGCTCTTGAGAGGGGCATCCTGAAGAGCCTCTAACCACCTCTAATCTGCTCCCTCCTCTCCTTTTATTCTATCTAATTCTGATTTACTTCAACTCATCCTAATTCAACAAATATTTACTGGGAATCTACTATATGCCAGATACCCTAGTGAGCAGATAACCTGTTTGATAAATGAATTGTAGCTTCTCGTCTCAAAAGAATGAGTTGTGTTTACTTTTCTTTTAAAGACAAGGTGTAGTTCTGTTGCCCAGGCTGAATTTCAGTGGCACAATCACAGCTCACTGCAGCCTCACCTCTCAGGCTCAAGTGATTCTCCCACCCTAACCCTCCAAGTAGATGGGAGTACTACTATTTTTTGTAGAGACGGAGTCTCACGATGTTGTCCAAGCTGGTCTCGAACTCCTCGGCTTAAGCAAGGCTCTCACTTTGGCCTCCTATAATGTTTACCTTTTTTATTAATCTACTGTCCACCTCCCACCCCTAATAACCAATTCTTTGTGTAATATGAAGATTGGGCCTTCTGCTGATGTGGAGAGAAGTAAGTTGTTTTAAAAAGTCTGTGTTGAGACCACTGTTATGGATTGAATTATGTTCCTTAAAATTCATATGTTGATGTCCTAAGGCCCAGTACCTCAGAATGTGGCCTTATTTGGAAACAGAGTCATTGCTGATGTAATGAGTAAAGTTAACATGGGCCATGAGGGTGGAGCCTAATTCAATATGACTGGTGATGACTGGTGTCCTTGCTAAAAGGGGAAGTTTGGATAATTTGGACACAGACATGCACAGAGGGTAGATGATGAGGAGATGCAGGGAGAATGCCATGTAAACATTAAGATGGCCATCTACCAGCCAAAGAGAAAGGCTGGGAGCAGATCCTTTCCTCACAGTTCTTAGAAGGAACAAACCCTACCAACACCTTGATTTCAGACTGATAGCTCCCAGAAGTGTGAGACAATACATTTTTGTTGTTTCAGCCACCTAGTCTGTGGTACTTTGTTATGACAGCTTTAGCAAACTGGCTAGCTTCACATGTGGTGTGTTTAGCCTGCGTGATGTTTTTATTTTTTAACTGCACCAACATTTTAAAGTCAGGAATTCTCACCTAAAATAATATGCTTTTCTTGAAACATTGGGAGACATAAAGTTCTGAACTTTTATTTCCATGTGACATGACCACTTGGAGCTGAGTAGCAACTTCCTCTTTTAGATGGACATGTGTTTGCTAGTTCACCATAGTCTTACCAGTTCATTTTGCATTCCAGAAGACTGGAATGATTGTTGACATTTGCCATCATGCTGAAGTCCACTCTGATCTCTAGTCTAGGTCCATCAATATATGGATCTAGATTGATCCAAAGTGGAAAGTCACCAAGGGTTGGAGGAGTGAGAAGTAGAATAACTAGAGGAGAGAGGTGAGATTCCTTGAGATCTAACGGGGATAGGGCGATGGGGGAGTGATAGGAATCTGAAATCACACCTCATTAGCAGAGACAGGGACAGGATAAAGCATGGCTGCAGGGCTTCTGCCCCATGTTCTGTGGTATTGGGAGCCGTGCTAAAGGTACTGAGAACAAGGCAGAGCACAGAGAGGTGGAGGCCACCATGAGCAGAGAAGCTGCCCACATTGGGACAGTCCAGGTGGACAGTGGACACCTCAGTGGCCACCATAATGGACTGAAGAACAGAGGGTCTTCCCCACATTTTCCAGACAGTGTTAGCCCACCAAAACTGCTGTCTGTAGCCCATGCCTCTCTTCCACTCCAATAACAACTGATATTGGATTTCTCATCAACTCTGACAATGAGATTTGTTTAGATTTAGAAAAATAATATAGGTAAGTTTCCTCACACTGTAATCATGTGGAACAAATTTTAAAAAGGAATGCTTCTTTTCACTTCATGTCCACTTTACCCAGGAGGCTCACTGAGGTCAGGTAACTTGCCCAAGGGCACACAACCATTCATTATTTTGAAAACAAATCTTGTTTCCTATCTTCTCTGTGGGTTCTTCATTAATAGTCTCCCAGCAGGCAGGTCCCAGGCAGCAGAAAGCTGAGATCGCTGATGACTCCTTCCTTACCCACAGAGCTACTTTTCTTCCATATCCAGAGAACATGTGCCCTTTCAAACAGGTCTCCAAGGACTTTGCTGAATAAACATGAACACCAGCAATCACTCAGAATTGGAAAGCAGCATAAATTGTCCCAAATGCCAATGTTCTCATCCACAAAGCTTTTCCCCAGTGCTGGAGTTGGCATTTGTCATCACCATGCTTTAGCTGAAATAACATCTGAGGAGACTTGCTGAGGACTGATGATTACAAAGACGGGTTTCATATCGTATGGAGGAATAGAACAAGTAATAAGACATGGATATTAATAATAATGTTGCCTTCATTCTCTTCTAATTCTGGAAGTAATTTTTACCTTGTGCAGATTAATGAGAAGCTGACTTAATGAATGCTTGGCAGATCCTGGGAGAATAGTCTTTTTTGCTAGATGGATTACTCCACCATTCACTTAGGCTCTCTTTAGCTCTCATAACCCTTAAAAAGCAGAAGCAAATATGAAGAGAACTACCAGTAGTGAAACGGGAGGAAACTGTTCTCACTGCTGTGCCTTGGATCTACCTGTTGAATGCAAAGACACAAAGTTGCTTTTCTGATGCCAACAGCTCATTTTCCTATCTTTAACTTAGAACTTTCCAAAAGAGGACAGTGAGAAGGCTCATGGGAATGTCGAGAGTTTGATTTCATTGTGCAGATGAGAAAAACAAGACCCAGAAAAATGGAAGTATATTCCCAAGATGCCTTGGCTAATTACAGGACTGGGAATGAGAGGCCAAGTTTGTTTCCTTTCTTGAAGCATGGATCTTTCCTCCTATAATAGGCTGGCAGCGTAGGATCTCAGGGTCTCTGTGGTAGATGAAAATTCCAGGACAGGCAAGCAGGGATTTCAATCAACAGATTTGGTCTCTATGACAACATAAAAGTAGTTTGATATTTGCTCTATTTGAATGATTTGCTATTCAAGTATTTTTCAAAAATCCTGCTTTTACTTAAGAAACTGAAAAAAATTGAAATGTTTCTTTTGAGGCAGGCAATTAGCAAGGGAACAGGGCATGATTTCTTGCAGGCGGCTAAAAGCAATACAAATGGGGCCAAACAGATTAGCACAAGGATCCATCCCCTAGTAGAAAGGAACTATTACAACAGGCTGCAACAATGAAGACAGATTGCAGACATCCTGCTTTAGGCACAGATAAGAATGTAAAAAAGAAGCAACTGGCACAACTGGTTAAATCTAAGATGGCTGAAAAACTTGACCAACTGCTGACCCTTGGCTTCATTATACCCTTATTACCATAAAATTTCCATGGGGGAAACCCCTTACTCCCATCATGCACCTGATGCTATGACAGTTCTAGATTAACCATATTTAGCTAGTTGAGAAAAGGGTAGCACCCCAATTCTAGGAATTGCCTGCCCATTTCCCAGAAAACCCCTCTCCCACTATAGATTATTTCATGCGTTCATTCTGCTTATCCATATATATGTAAGCTCTGGCCACCTTGATCATAGTTCATTCTTTTGAGCACAGCTGCATTCCTCTCTTGAGTGTGTGCTTGTTTTCGCTCTGCAATAAAGCTTCTATACTATCACTGTGGTCTTGCTTTTAAATTCTTTTGTACTGTGAAGACAAGGACCTGACCCAGCCTTACCAGCTACAGGAGCTAATTTATTTAATGAATACTTAACTATGTGCTAGGCTAAGTGTTCTACAATGTGTTATACCAGTTAATCCTCACAATACCTTTATGGGGTGGGTTATACTTATATACTTATTTTACCAATGAGGAAAGAAGTGTAAGGAATTTTCCCTAGATGGTAGAGAGAACAAGTTGCAGGTTCTGGATGCAAACCCAAATTTGTCTGATTCCATAAAGCTCATGTATCCATTTTCTTATTGTTGCGTAACAAATTATAACAAATTTTGTAGCTTAAAACCACACCCATTTATTACCTTATAGTTCTGTAGGCCTGGAGTCCTATTGAAGCTTACAGGGCTCTGTCCGAGGCCATCAATCACAAGGCCAAGATCAAGGTATAAGCTGGCTGGGCTCTTACCTAAGGCTCTGGGAAGACATCTGCTTCCAAGATCATTCAGGTTGTTGGCAGAAACCAGTTCCTTGAAGTTGTAGGTTACTGTTTTATTACTGGCTTAAGTCTGACCTCTGCTCCTAGAGGCCACCTGCATCCCTTCTCACGTGTGCCCCTCCATCCTCAAAGTGCAACAGTACTGACTCCATGTTAGAGAAAAGCTTGCTTGCTTGAATACAATGATTACGCAAGTTTGTAGATTATTCCCTAAAAACAGCCTCAGAAAAAAGGACCTTCGAAAGAAGTAAAAGAAAGTATCCTAGGCTGGGTGCAGTGGCTCACGCCTGTAATTCCAACACTTTGGGAGGCCGAGGAGGGTGGATCGCCTGAGGTCGGGAGTTTGAGACCTGCCTGGCCAGCATGGTGAAACCCCATCTCTAATAAAAATCCAAAAAAAAAAAAAAAAAAATAGCCGGGCATGGTGGCAGATGCCTGTATTCCCAGCTAGTCTGGAGGCTGAGGCAGGAGAATTACTTGAACCTGGGAGGCAGAGGTTGCGGTGAGCTGAGATCGTGCCACTGCACTCCAGCCTGGGCAACGGAGTGAGACTCCATTTCAAAAAAAAAAAAAAAAGAAAGAAAGTACCCTGACTAACAACCCTGGAAATGAGCTGACTGGCCTAATAAGAATAGACTGACAATGCCTGCAGAAGGCCACAGAACAGCAACTGAGAAAGCAATGATTAATTATCCACCTGAGACTGTGCACATTTTACAAGAATGTTTTGATCATCATTTCCTCTAATTTCCCTTAAAAATTCCTGATTCAGAGGCACAACTCAGAGACTTGGTCTTTGAACACTAGTTCACTGCCTCCCCTGCGTTGCTGGCTTCTTGAATCAAGCTAACCTGCCTTTCATCAAAGCTCATTTCTTGAGCTTCACGTGACAAGTGGGCTAGACCTGAGTTCAGTTACAAAGGCAGCAAGTGTGCATTGAGTCCTTCCTTCTCATGCAATTAGATCAGACCCACTTGGGTAACCTCTGTGTCTTAAGGTCAACTGATGTGGAACTTTATGTGCATCTATAAAATCCCTTCACAGCTGTACCTGGATTAGTGTTTTATTGAAAATGACCAGGGACAGGAATTTTAAAGGGTTGGGGGTAACAGGTTTAGGGTAAGAAAGTGAATGAGGTGAGAGACCACAGAACAGTGAGGACTAGAGAGAATCAGCTCCCATGGTGCTCCAACTATAGAGGCTGTCACCGTGCGGCTCACCCAGGTTGCTTTTACTGCTTTTTACTGCAAGAGAAAGTAAAAGGAGTGTTAACTGATCTTCCAATTTTTCCAAATCAGGAATCTGTTTTTTTTATGTGACATCACTCAATTAGAAAAAGCTTACAATGAACTTAAAATTACAATGCAGGATCTTTGGGACACCAGTCAGAAACTACCTATACAAATTCTGTGGCCATGGCTGATTTTTCCCTGACTCCTTAATCCAGTCACTTGTCGTGTCTCCACGTTGATAGCTTTGTCTTTGCACGCCAAGCCTGGTCTCTCCATCGTGAGCACCATACACCACAGAAGCTCACTGGCTGATCTTCGAAGGTTAACAAAGCATTTCTTTTTTTTAAAAAATTAATTAATTAATTAATTAATTAATTATTATTATGCTTTAGGTTTTAGGGTACATATGCACAATGTGCAGGTTAGTTACATATGTATACATGTGCCATGCTGGTGCGCTGAACCCACTAACTCGTCATCTAGCATTAGGTATATCTCCCAGTGCTATCCCTCCCCCCTCCCCCTACCCCACAACAGTCCTTAAGCATTGGTTTAGGGCTTCCCCGGACAGTCCCAATGACTTTGCTTCACTGTTCTCTTACAGAGAATCTGCTCAAACTGCTCCCCCAAATAGCCCTCTCTAGGCTATAGTAGGTCTACCTCCTTTATTAGATTGTAAGCACAAAGAAAGCAGGAACCGACCATGCCTTATTTGAGTTAATGTTCCCTTCTTTGAAGTAATTGCCTGGCGATACTTAGTAATTATTTCCTGAATGAACAAGATGCATTCTGCAACACTAAGCAATCTCTACACACTCCTAAAAGTGCATTGGTCATTCTGAACCTTCTTCCAGAGTGTTTCTGAAAGCAGAGGGAAAGATTATTTACTTGAGAGTCTAAATACAAAAAAAAAAAAAAAAAAAAAAAATCAAATAATTGTTTTTAAAAAGTCTTTTACATGGCCATCTATTTTTAAAAGTCATTATTATAATAACAAATGGAAAACAATCTTCTCTGGGTAGGACCCTGGAAGCGTTGCTGATTGAGCTGCACATGAGCAGTTAGTGTTGTCACACAGCAGGAGGTATGGTACAGACTGGGTGATTGGAGTAGGGTGGGTGGAGTAGGATGGATTGTTAAAGAAGACTGCTGGTAATGTGGTGACTCTGATAATGTTCTTTTGTTTTATATTTCAACAGGCAAGAAGAGTTTAAAGACACCAATTTACAATTATATATATAGACATTCTATATCCTACTCCTTAATCCTTGCAATAGAAGGAAACCTTAAGGAAATGTGCATAGAACAAAGCTGGGGCTAGACCATCTGTTTTCCATCACCTTGTGCCTTTGGAGAAAACTCCAGCAATATTGCTAATCCAAAACAGATCAGACCCTGGAAATCTCAGGGAACCTAACTGCTGCAGTTCCTTGTCCATATTTCTGGGATGTTATCTTGAGCCATGTCCATGAACTAATCTCCCTCCTGTTGTTATCACTGCCATGGAAACCCTTCCTAGCACAATGGATGGCAGCAGACAGCTGCACTGGGCTTGGCCCTGCCAGAGATACTTCTCTTCACTTCTCCCTAGTTACATTCCTGTTCTTGCTTCCATATTACCCCTAAATGTAGCTGATGTCTATACTTGCCTGCCTAAATAAATATTACTAGAGTGTCCTTGCAGAAAGCACGCTGACCTGGGAATCAAGAAACTTTGTCCAGTCTCATCTGCCATTAACCAGCTCTGTGATCCTGAGGAAATTACCTAAATTTTATGGGTCCCATTTTCTTCATCTACAAAATAATGTTCTCTCAACTAGAAAAATGTATGAATTATGTGTTTTTATGATGATAAGGAATAGTCTTAGTTATGGTTTTATAACTGAAGCAGGATAGTTCCCTTACCCCTTTGTGGGACTTGTGAAGGGGGTGCCCCATTTACTCAGCCCACAGCTCTCAACTCCTTGCGGGAGGGAGCGTGGGAGCGAAAGAGGCAGGAACTGGAGTACACGATCACTGGAGTCAGCTGGCCACTCTGGTGCTGGCAGGTGTGAACTCTACTTACTGGGACCCGCTGCTTTCCACCTGTCACAGGAGGGGACATGCAGGTGAGTGGGTGCAGGATCTGGGATGAGTGCTTTTGGGTGCCAGCAGGAACCAACTCTGTGCCAGCCCTGCTGCAGCATTTTGGTTAGTGGGGGCGGCGGGGGGACTGTGGGGGGTGCCTGCGACCCCTGAAGCCCCAGAGGGAGTGTTACAGTGCTCCTTTAACTTTGCCATCTGCAAGTGGCTTAAGTGTTAACAGCTCAGTGGACCCTCTACCTTTTCAAATGAGGCGCTTTCTTCCGCCAGCAAGGGCAAAGGGTCAGTGCAACAGCCTTTTGCATCTGTACTCATGGTTACTGAGTTCTTGTCCAGCATCCAAGAGAAATCAGTGAATCTAGGTTTCATGAATGAATTGAAAGATGGTAAATGTGGGGGATTTTATTGGTGATGAAGGTGGCTCTTAGCAGGAAGGGGACTGAAAAGGGGACAGGGTGGGAAGGTAATTTGTTCCTGAAGTCTGGCCAGAGATGGCTAGATCCTTCTCCAAAGTTACACCCTCAAACTTTCCCTCTGAAGTTAAGCTGCTTCTCTCTGCTGTCCAGCCATAGTCTCCAACGTCCAGCTGCTTCTCCTCTCTCTCTGCTGGCTGAGCCTGGGGTTTTCCTGCCCACAGGACTGGGGGTGGGACGGGCCACGGGTGGTTTTGGAAAAGGCAACATTTGAGCAGGCAAACAGGGATGTAAGTTCTCAGTTTGGGCCATGGTTTCAGGCTTTTTGGCCTAAGGGTGCAGCACTCGATAGGAACCCGCCCTCTTCTGCCCAGAATTTCCCTTCCTTTTGTCCCTGTCATAACAAGTACAGTGTATCAGTATGGTATTATACTGATAAAGAATGTTCTTTCTTAGATCATTGGCACAGATTGTTCCTATATGAAGTCATTTGTTGTTGTTGTTGTTGTTGTTTTTGTAAACAATTGGACTAGTACCCAGAACTCCTGAATCACTAAAGACCAAGTCCATCACAATGGAAACATAAAACTGCAGTTACTCTAACCATTATCTTAAACCGCAAAGGACAGTTTCTTTGGTATATGGGATTTGTTTTTCATGCTTCTCTTGATTTAAGAAAAATAGCTGCACAAATATGTAATGAAATTGACTGTTTCTAAACACTTTAATCAGGAACAGTGTTTTTTGTTTTTGAATTTGTTTTATAAATCTGTAATGTTTAAACCCACGAAGCAAAAAGACAGAATCTCACTGGAAAAAAATATTGGAGATGTGCATCAAAGAACACTTCCCCACCTTCATCCCTGTCAAACTCTGTCAATCTTATTCATCCTTCTGATCCCTCCCAGGAAGTGTTGAAGTTCAACTCTCCACTCTTTAAAAATGTTCATGTGATATGGACAACAAAGAAGTTATATGAACATCAGAAATATGATTTTATGAAACCAGAATCTTGATGTGGAACCAAATGTTTATGAAGAGTGAATAGTAATATTCTCAATCGAAGGGACCAAGTGGCAGGGGTGTGGCCAAGCTGGACAGGGAGAGCTGTGTGTGAAAAACGAGATGTACTCTTTAGTAGCATAGTCATCTACTCTAGTAGTTTCCAAACATGGGGGTGAGCAACTCCTTGGGGTATGCAGTATGATCCAAGAGGTATGCGGAGAAAAGTCTAGAAAGCACTAGAACTTCCACTTGTATTTATTTTTACATAAAAATAAAGAGTAATGGAACGTCACTAATACTTATCATATGGATTTACACCAAGACCTTCATGTGGTCAGTCCGATGTCACATGTAATGTTTATATTGGTCTGCTTAAGTGGATTTCTGGACCATATTAAGTATTTGAACTAAACTGACCCTCACAAAATGGACAAATGGCCATGTTGTAAAAAGACACATTTTTAAAGAAAGCATCCGTAATCCAAGTATCACAAATGGCAGAGGTGACATTTCTCCTACTCCTAGCATGAGTTCTTAAGAAGTAACATATTTAGTTTGTCCCTTCAATGAACAATTTGATATTTTTGTAATAACTGAGAAAAATCACTGCTTCCTAAAAGAAACTCATGCTGTGGAGAAAGCATTTTGAAAATGAAAGTTTAGAAACGTTTTAATCATTATGTGGTTTCTCACTGAAAATATGTGTTGCCATGTCTTCTTTTAAAATTCTTATATCTGTACACTTAACACTGTTTACTCTTAACTTCTGCACAGCAAAAATATGGCTATTTCTGTTTTTTCTCAACACAGAATTTATCTGCCATTTTTAAAATCTATGCAACACTTTCCCACATTTTGTATTCCTGGTCTAAACAGTCTGATTCTTGCCATGTTTTCTAACCTGTTGTAAAAATCTCCCAACTGAAGAATTTATTTCAACTAATTCTTCTTATTATTTAGTAGACTAAATGATTGACATAAGAGATGACAAAAATTTGTCAGTCAAATTTCAATAAAAATGTTTACATAATTAGTAGATGGGTATGAGAAAACTGTGTATTATACATCATTAATATCAGTTAATAGTATCTTTGCTCCATTTGATTCTGCAAATCTTTTGAAGCTATCATTTTCCACTATGACAGAAACTATAGAAAAAAGGCTTAACCATTCCATTGATTTACTTTATCATGAAGAATTAAAACAAGATTAAAAAAAACAATAAAGCATAGTTAATAACATTGTTCTCTTTAAAGTTAATATTAATAATATGTTTAGGGAGAGTAGGGTGGCTGTATTTAAATTAGCAAATTAGTTAATATTAAATCCCATTCATTTCATTTTTTAACTCATTCGTTTAAATGTGTGCTTTGTTTTTTCGGGTTATTGTTAATTTTTTTTTTTTTTTTTTTTTTTTGAGACAGAGTCTCGCTCTGTCGCCCAGGCTGGAGTGCAGCGGCGTGATCTCAGCTCACTGCAAGCTCCACCTCCCGGGTTCACGCCATTCTCCTGCCTCAGCCTCCAGAGCAGCTGGGACTACAGACGCCAAACCCCACGCCCAGCTAATTTTTTGTATTTTTAGTAGAGACGGGGTTTCACCATGTTAGCCACGATGGTCTCGATCTCCTGACCTTGTGATCTGCCCGCCTCAGCCTCCCAAAGTGCTGGGATTACAAGCGTGAGTCACTGTGCCCAGCCGGGTTATTGTTTGTTTTGAGACAGGGTCTCCTCTGTTGCCCAGGCTGGAATGCAGTGGTGCCATTACAGCTCACTGAGGCCTTGACCTCTCAGGTTCAAACTATCCTCCCACCTCAGCCTCCCAGGTAGCTGTGACCACAAGCACACATCACCATGACTGGCTATTTTAATTTGCTTTTTATATCTAGAGGTAGGGTCTCCCTATGTTGCCCAGCCTGATTTTGAACTCCCGGGCTCAAGCAATCCTCCTGCCTTGGTCACATAAAATGCTAGTGAGAGACAGGACTAGCTGGATTTCCTAGGCTAAGAATCCCTAAACCTAGCTGGGAAGGTGACTGCTTCCACCTTTAAACATGGTGCTTGCAACTTAGCTCACACCCGACCAATCAGATAGTAAAGAGAGCTCGCTAAAATGCTAATTAGGCAAAAACAAGAGGTAAAGAAATAGTCAATCATCTGTTACCTGACAGCACGGCAGGAGGGACAGGGATTGGGATATAAAACCAGGCATTCGAGGAGGCAACAGTAACCCCCTTTGGGTCCTCTCCCATTGTATGGGAGCTCTGTTTTCACTCTATTAAATCTTGCAACTGCACTCTTCTGGACTATGTTTGTTATAGCTCGAGCTGAGCTTTCCCTTGCTGTCCACCACTGCTGTTTGCTGCCATCGCAGACCCGCCGCTGACTTCCATCCCTCCAGATCCAGCAGGGTGTCTGCTGTGCTCCTGATCCAGCCAGGTGCCCATTGCCACTCATGATCGGGCTAAAGGCTTGCCATTGTTCCTGCACAGCTAAGTGCCTGGGTTCATCCTAATCGAGCTGAACACTAGTCACTGGGTTCCATGGTTCTCTTCCATGACCCACGGCTTCTAATAGAGCTATAACACTCACTGCATGGCCCAAGATTCCATTCCTTGGAATCCGTGAGGCCACGAACACCAGGTCAGAGAACACCAGGCTTGCCACCATCTTGGAAGTGGCCTGCTGCCATTTTGGAAGTGGCCTGCCGCCATTTTGGA
This sequence comes from Pongo abelii, assembly GCF_028885655.2. NCBI lineage: Eukaryota > Metazoa > Chordata > Mammalia > Primates > Hominidae > Pongo > Pongo abelii. Next base: position 152,435,287 of record NC_071989.2, read on the forward strand.
AGCAGCCTGCCACCATCTTGGGAGCTCTGGGAGCAAGGACCCCCCCCAGTAACACTAGGAATACGGACATGAACCACCATGTTTGTGCTTTGTTTTTAAATTACATAATATAGAGAAATATATACTGTACTATTATATCACAGTATATTAAATAATTTATAATTTATTGGTAAATATAGTTGTAATGATTGTGGCTTATTTTTTAAACTGATAGATGTATTATCAAAAGAATTTATAGAGACTGCAGTTCTTGATAACAAGAGTGGCATACCCATTGTCACCTTTTTCCAGTAATTTGAAACTGGAGATTGCCTTATATTATAGTCCAAGTCCTAAAATTGTACCACACAGGTACCTTCTATAATGAGTAAGTTTATCTATGTTAAGACCATTTGAAAAATGCAGGATTTTTATGATGTTTGAAGTCTCCTTAGACATCAGTAGAAGTCCAGGCAATAATGGTTAATAAAGCCAGTTCCTTAGAGGTGCTCACAACAAATTTCCAAAATACTTCTTGCTCATGCATTAAGCTTGAGCAGTTGTAGGTGAGCAAATCCTAATCTAGGCTCCCAGAGAAAATACTAAAGAAAGCATCTATAAAACAAGGCAGATTCTAAAATTAATTACTAGCAGAGAAGATTCCTGTCTTTTGTAGCCTTCTGCGGTGCTTCCACCTCTCTTCCACCAAAATGATTTATTTGAAAAGTCGCTGACACTCAGTGTAGCCCACTGAGTGCAACAAGACCATCATATAAACCTGGGCGGGGTGGACCCCTAAGAGCCGCTTCCAGATCCGCCTCTACAACCTTGAATGCCACCAACTTTGCATTGTTGCCATTTTTTTCCCCTACACTTTTTTTGAAGCCAGAAGTAATTTTTTACTTGAGGAAAACCTAGCTCAAGAAAAGATATATCTCACTCTTGAGCTCAGATGTTGCCTAGAGCTCCAAAGAGGGGAGTCTCTAATATCATTTTGAGTGTTTAACCTGAGTGCGTTTCTGAATAGTCTTTGATGGTTTGTGATTGTAACAATAACTGCCGTAAGCCTTTTTTACAAATTCCCCATATGGCTGCTGAGCACTTTTTGTGTATTTTCTCATTTAACTTTATTATCATACTATTATCATCCTCATCTTCAAATGAGGAGATTGACACCTAGAGAGGTTAAGAAATTGCTAAAGTTACACAATTAGTAAGTGGAATATCCGGGATTTGAATCCAGGCTTGACTTGAGAGCTGGATTCTCAGTAACAATGCTCTTCTGACTTTTCTAGAATATGCTTTCCTGCTTGATTAATGATTCACATGATGAGTGTTAGTTTAAGACCAGCTATATTTTTTTCTGAATTCTTTCTACATTCAAAATGATTTAGAAAATCTATAGATAATTTTGATGTTATTATCAACAAACTTTCTATAAAACAGGACAATTAAAAATCAATTTCTGCTTAGAACATAGACGATAATAATGTTTCAAAAGGAAGCCATGAATCTGAAAAAGCTACATACTGTGTGATTCCAATTACATGACCTTCTAGGAAAGGCAAAATTATGTAGACAGTAAAAAGATCAGTGGTTGTCAGGGTTTTGGGAGGTGTGAGGGATGAATAGATGGATTTTTAAGACAGTGAAACTATTCTGTATAATACCACATGGTGAATACCTGTCATTATACATATGTCAAAACCCATGGAATATATGACACAAAGAGTGAACTCATGTAAACTGTGGACTTTGGTTGACTGCAGAAAAAAAAGAAAGAAAGAAAGTTGTGCTCCAAAAGTACTTGAGAAAATAAGTAAACAAGTCACATACTAGAAGAAAATATTCAAAACAAATACATTTGACAAAGGACTCCTACTCAGACTATATGAAGAACTCCCATAACTCAATCATAAGACAAAAATACAATAGAAAGGGGAAAGGCCAAGATGGCCAAATAGAAACATCTCCAGTCTGCAGCTCCCAGGGAGACCAACGCGGAGGGCAAGTGATTTCTGCATTTCCAACTGAGATACTCAGTTCGTCTCATTGGTACTGGTTAGGCAGTGGGTGCAACCCATGGAGAGTGAGCAGAAGCAGGGTAGGGAGTTGCTTCATGTGGGAAGTGCATGGAGCCCAGTGGCCTTCTTCTCCCAGCCAAAGGAAGCAGTGAAGGGTTGTGCTACCCGCCAGGGGTACTACGCTTTTCCCACAGATTTTTGCAACCCAAGCATCAGGAAATTCCCTTGTGAACCTATATCACCATGGTCCTGAGTTTCAAGCACAAATCTCGGTGGCTGCTCTGGCAGGCACTAAGCTGCAAGAGTTTTTTCATACTCCAGAGGTGCCTGGAACTCCAGGAACTGCCTAACTGTCCATTCCCCTGGAAAGGGTGCTGAAACCAGGGAGCTAAGCAGTCTCGCTCAGTAGGTCCCACTGCGATGGAGGCCAGCAAGCTAAGAACCACTGGCTTGAAATTCTCACTGCCAGCACAGCAGTCTGGAGCAGAACCGGGATGATCGAATTTGGTGCAGGGAGAGGCAGCAGCCATTACTGTGGCTTTAATTGGCAGTTTTCCCCCGACAGTGCTAAGGAGACTGAGAGGTTTGGACTGGGTGGAATTCAACACAGCACAGCAAAGCAGCTGTGGCCAGATTGCTTCTCTAGATTCCTCCTCACTGGGCAAGGACTCTGCAGGAAATTCAGCAGCTCCAGTCAGGGGCTTATAGACAGGACTCTCATCTCCCTGGGACTCAGCACTTGCCAGGAGGGGCGGCTGCGGTTGCAGTTTCAGCAGATCTAATCTTTCCTGCCTGCTGGCTCTGAAGATACTGGCTGATCCTGACAAGGGAGATTCTCCCAGCACAGCACACCAGCTCTGCTAAGGGACACACTGCCTCCTCAAGTGGGTTCCTGACACTGTGCCTCCCAACTGGGAGAGACCTCCCAGCAGGGGCCAACAGACACCTCGTACAGGAGAGCTCCAGCTGGCATCAGGCCAGTGTCCCTCTAAGATGAAGCTTCTGGAGGAAGGAGCAGGCAGCAATCTTTGCTGTTCTGCAGCCTCAACTGGTGATACCAAGGCAAACAGGGTCTGGAGTGGATCCCCAGAAAACTGTAGCCGACCTGCAGAAGAGGGGCCTGACTATTAGAAGAAAAACTAACAAACAGAAAACAACAACAACAACATCAACAAAAAAGACCCCCGCCACCATAAAAACCCCATCCAAAGGCCATCGGCCTCAAAGATGAAAGGTAGATAAATCCATGAAGATGAGGAAAAACCAATGCAAAAACACTGAAAATCCCAAAAGCCAGAATGCCTCTTCTCTTCTAAATGATCACAACAAATCTCCAGCAAGGGCTCAGAACTGGATGGAGGATGAGATGGATGAATCGACAGAAGTAGGCTTCAGAAGGTAGGTAATAACAAGCTCCTCTGAAATAAAGGAGCATGTTCTAACCCAATTCAAGGAAGCTAAGAACCTTGATAAAAGGTTACAGGAGCTGCTAACTAGAATAACCAGTTTAGAGAGGAACATCAATGACCTGATGGAGCTGAAGAAGACAGCATGAGAACTTCGTGAAACATACACAAGTATCAATAGCCAAATTGACCAAGTGAAAAAAAAGGATATTATAGTTTGTAAACCATCTTGCTGAAATAAGGCATGCAGACAAGATTAGATGAAAATATAATGAAAAGGAAAGAACAAAACCTCTGAGAAATATGGAACTATGTAAAAAGACTGAATCTACAATTGATTGGAGTACCTTAAAGTGATGAGGAGAATAAAAGCAAGTTGGAAAACACACTTCGGGGTATTATCCAAGAGAACTTCCCCAACCTAGTGAGACAAACATTCAAATTCAGGAAACACAGAGAGCACCACTAAGCTACTCCATAAAGAGATCCAACCCAAGACACATAATCATTAGATTCTCCAAGGTCAAAATGGAGGAAAAAATGTTAAGGGCAGCCAGAGAGAAAGGCCAGGCCACTTAGAAAGGGAAGCCCATCAGACTAATGGCAGACCTCTCAGCAGAAACCCTAGAAGCCAGAAGAGAGTGGGGGCCAATATTCAACATTCTTTTTTTTTTTTATACTTTAAGTTCTAGGGTACATGTGCACAACGTGCAGGTTTGTTACATAAGTATACATGTGCTGTGTTGGTGTGCTGCACCCATTAACTCATCATTTACATTAGGTATATCTCCTAATGCTGTCCCTCCCCACTCCCCCCATCCCACGACAGGCCCCATTGTGTGATGTTCCCCTTCCTATGTCCAAGTGTTCTCATTGTTCAATTCTCACCTATGAGTGAGAACATGCGGTGTTTGGTTTTTTGTCCTTGTGATAGTTTGCTGAGAATGATTGTTTCCAGCTTCATCCATGTCCCTACAAAGGACATGAACTCATCCTTTTTTATGGCTGCATAGTATTCCATGGTGTATACATTGCCACATTTTCTTAATCCAGTCTATCACTCTTGGACATTTGGGTTGGTTCCAAGTCTTTGCTATTGTGAATAGTGCCGCAATAAACATACATGTGCATGTGCCTTTATAGCAGCATGATTTATAATCCTTTGGGTATATACCCAGTAATGGGATGGCTGGGTCAAATGGTATTTCTAGTTCTAGATCCTTGAGGAATCGCCACACTGTCTTCCACAATGGTTGAACTAGTTTACAGTCCTACCAACAGTGTAAAAGTGTTCCTATTTCTCCACATCCTCTCCAGCACCTGTTGTTTCCTGACTTTTTAATGATCACCATTCTAACTGGTGTGAGATGGTATCTCACCGTGATTTTGATTTGCATTTCTCTGATGGCCAGTGATGATGAGCATTTTTTCATGTGTCTGCTATCTGCAAAAATGTCTTCTCTTGAGAAGTGTCTGTTCATATCCTTCACCCACTTTTTGATGGGGTTCTTTGTTTTTTTCTTGAAAATTTGTTTGGGTTCTTTGTAGATTCTGGATATTAGCCCTTTGTCAGATAAGTAGATTGCAAAAATGTTCTCCCATTCTGTAGGTTGCCTGTTCACTCTGATGGTAGTTTCTTTTGCTGTGCAGAAGCTCTTTAGTTTAATTAGATCCCATTTGTCAGTTTTGGCTTTTGTTGCCATTGCTTTTGGGGTTTTAGACATGAAGTCCTTGCCCATGCCTATGTCCTGAATGGTATTGCCTAGGTTTTCTTCTAGGGTTTTTATGGTTTTAGGTCTAACATTTGTCTTTAATCCATCTTGAATTAATTTTTCTATAAGGTGTAAGGAAGGGATCCAGTTTCAGCTTTCTACATATGGCTATCCAGTTTTCCCAGCACCATTTATTAAATAGGGAATCCTTTCCCCATTGCTTGTTTTTGTCAGATTTGACAAAGATCAGATGGTTGTAGATGTGTGGTATTATTTCTGAGGGCTCAATTCTGTTCCATTGGTCTAGATCTCTGTTTAGGTACCAGTACCATGCTGTTTTGGTTACTGTAGCCTTGTAGTATAGTTTGAAATCAGGTAGCAAGATGCCTCCAGCTTTGTTCTTTTGGCTTAGGATTGATTTGGCAATGCAGGCTCTTTTTTGGTTCCATATGAACTTTAAAGTAGTTTTTTCCAATTCTGTGAAGAAAGTCATTGGTAGCTTGATGAGGATGGCATTGAATCTATGAATTACCTTGGGCAGTATGGCCATTTTCATGATATTGATTCTTCCTACCCATGGGCATGGAATGTTCTTCCATTTGTTTGTATCCTCTTTTATTTCATTGAGCAGTGGTTTGTAGTTCTCCTTGAAGAGGTCCTTCACGTCCCTTGTAAGTTGGATTCCTAGGTATTTTATTCTCTTTGAAGCAATTGTGAATGGGAGTTCATGCATGATTGGGAGTTCATGCATGATTTGGCTCTCTGTTTGTCTGTTAGTTGTGTATAGGAATGCTTGTGATTTTTGCACATTGATTTTGTATCCTGAGACTTTGCTGAAGTTGCTTATCAGCTTGAGGAGATTTTTGGCTGAGACGATGGAGTTTTCTAAATGTACAATCATGTCATCTGCAAACAGGAACAATTTGACTTCTTCTTTTCCTAACTGAATACCCTTTATTTCTTTCTCCTGCCTAATTGCCCTGGCCAGAACTTCCAACATTATGTTGAATAGGAGGGGTGAGAGAGAGCATCCCTGTCTTGTGCCAGTTTTCAAAGGGAATACTTCCAGTTTTTGCCCATTCAGTATGATATTTTGTCATAAATAGCTCTTATTATTTTGAGATATGTCCCATCAATACCTAGTTTATTGAGAGTTTTTAGCATGAAGGCTGTTGAATTTTGTCGAAGGCCTTTTCTGCATCTATTGAGATAATCATGTGGTTTTTGTCTTTGGTTCTGTTTATATGCTGGATTACATTTATTGATTTGTGTATGTTGAACCAGTCTTGCATCCCAGGGATGAAGCCCACTTGATCATGGTGGATAAGCTTTTTGATGTGCTGCTGGATTCTGTTTGCCAGTATTTTATTGAGGATTTTTGCATCAATGTTCATCAGGGATATTGGTCTAAAATTCTCTTTTTTTTTGTTGTGTCTCTGCCAGGCTTTGGTATCAGGATGATGCCAGCCTCATAAAATGAGTTGGGGAGGATTCCCTCTTTTTCTATTGATTGGAATAGTTTCAGAAGGAATGGTACCAGCTCTTCCCTTGTACCTCTGGTAGAATTCAGCTGTGAATCCATCTGGTCCTGGACTTTTTTTGGTTGGTAGGCTATTAATTATTGCCTCAATTTCAGAGCCTGTTATTGGTCTCTTCAGGGATTCAACTTCTTCCTGGTTTAGACTTGGGAGGGTGTATGTGTCCAGGAATTTATCCACTTCTTCTAGATTTTCTAGTTTATTTGTGTAGAGGTGTCTCTGATGGTATATTGTATATGCGTATAGTAGTCTCTGATGGTAGATTGTATTTCTGTGGGATCAGTGGTGATATCCCCTTTATCATTTTTTATTGCATCTCTTTGATTCTTCTCTCTTTTCTTCTTTATTAGTCTTGCTAGTGGTCTATCAATTTTGTTGATCTTATCAAAAAACTATCTCCTGGATTAATTGATTTTTTGAAGGATTTTTTGTGTCTCTATCTCCTTCAGTTCTGCTCTGATCTTAGTTATTTCTTGCCTTCTGCTAGCTTTTGAATGTGTTTGCTCTTGCTTCTCTAGTTCTTTTAATTGTGATGTTAGGGTGTCAATTTTAGATCTTTCCTGCTTTCTCTTGTGGGCATTTAGTGCTATATATTTCCCTCTGCACACTGCTTTAAATGTGTCCCAGAGATTCTGTTATGTTGTGTCTTTGTTCTCATTGGTTTCAAAGAACATCTTTATTTCTGCCTTCATTTCGTTATGTACCCAGTAGTCATTCAGGAGCAGGTTGTTCAGTTTCCATGTAGTTGAGCAGTTTTCAGTGAGTTTCTTAATACTGAGTTCTAGTTTGATTGCACTGTGGTCTGAGAGACAGTTTGTTATAATTTCTGTTCTTTTACATTTGCTGAGGCATGCTTTACTTCCAACTATGTGGTCAATTTTGGAATAAGTGCGATGTGTTGCTGAGAAGAAAGTATATTCTGTTGATTTGGGGTGGAGAGTTCTGTTGATGTCTATTAGGCCCACTTGGTGCAGAGCTGAATTTAACTCCTGGATATCCTTGTTAACTTTCTGTCTCATCGATCTGTCTAATATTGACAGTGGGGTGTTAAAGTCTCTCATTATTATTGTGTGGGAGTCTAAGTCTCTTTGTAGGTCACTAAGTACTCGCTTTATGAATCTGGGTGCTCCTGTATTGGGTACATATATATTTAGGATAGTTAGCTCTTCCTGTTGAATTGATCCCTTTACCATTATGTAATGGCCTTCTTTGTCTCTTTTGATCTTTGTTGGTTTAAAGTCTGTTTTATCAGAGACTAGGATTGCAACCCTTGCCTTTTTTTGTTTTCCATTTGCTTGGTAGATCTTCCTCCATCCTTTTATTTTGAGCCTATGTGTGTCTGTGCATGTGAGATGAGTCTCCTGAATACAGCACACTGAGGGGTCTTGACTCTTCATCAAATTTACCAGTCTGTGTCTTTTAATTAGAGCATTTAGCCCATTTACATTTAAGGTTAATATTGTTATATGTGAATTTGATCCTGTCATTATGATGTCAGCTGGTTATTTTGCTTGCTAGTTTATGCAGTTTCTTCCTAGCATTGATGGTCTTTACAATTTGGCATGTTTTTGCAGTGGCTGGTACTGATTTTTCCTTTCCATGTTTAGTGCTTCCTTCAGGAGCTCTTGTAGAGCAGGCCTGGTGGTGAAAAATCTCTCAGCATTTGCTTGTCTGTAAAGGATTTTATTTCTCCTTCACTAATGAAGCTTAGTTTGGGCTGGATATGAAATTCTGGGTTGAAAATTCTTTTCTTTAAGAATGTTGAATATTGGCCCCCATTCTCTTCTGGCTTGTAGAGTTTCTGCTGAGAGATCCACTGTTAGTCTGATGGGCTTCCCTTTGTGGGTAACCCGACATTTCTCTCTGGCTGCCCTTAACATTTTTTCCTTCATTTCAACTTTGGTGAATCTGACAATTATGTGTCTTGGAGTTGCTCTTCTCGAGGAGTATCTTTGTGGCGTTCTCTGTATTTCCTGAATTTGAATGTTGGCCTGCCTTGCTAGGTTGGGGAAGTTCTCCTGGATAATATCCTGCAGAGTGTTTTCCAACTTGGTTCCATTCTCCCTGTCACTTTCAGGTACACCAATTAGACATAGAGTTGGTGTTTTCACATAGTCCCATATTTCTTGGAGGCTTTGTCCATTTCTTTTTACTCTTTTTTCTCTAAACTTCTCTTCTCCCTTCATTTCATTCATTTGATCTTCAGTTACTGATACTCTTTCTTCCAGTTGATCGAATTGGCTACTGAAGCTTGTGCATTTGTCACATAGTTCTCGTGCCATGGTTTTCAGCTCCATCAGGTCATTTAAGGACTTCTCTACACTGGTTATTCTAATTAGCCATTCATCTAATATTTTTTCAAGGTTTTTAGCTTCTTTGTTATGGGTTCGAACTTCCTCCTTTTGCTTGGAGATGTTTGACCATCTGAAGCCTTCTTCTCTCAACTCGTCAAAGTCATTCTCCATCCAGCTATGTTCCATTGCTGGTGAAGACCTGCGTTCCTTTGGAGGGGAAGAGGCCTTCGGACTTTTAGAATTTTCAGCTTTTCTGCTCTGTTTTCTCCCCATCTTTGTGGTTTTATCTACCTTCGTTCTTTGATGATGGTGACGTACAGATGGGGATTTGGTGTGGATGTCCTTTCTGTTTGTTAGTTTTCCTTCTAACAGTCAGGACCCTCAGCTGCAGGTCTGTTGGAGTTTGCTGGAGGTGCACTCCAGACCCTGCTTGCCTGGGTAACAGCAGCGGAGGCTGCAGAACAGTGGATATTGGTGAACAGCAAATATTGCTGCCTGATCATTCCTCTGGAAGCTTCATCTCATAGGGGTACGTGGCCGTGTGAGGTGTCAGTCTGCCCTTACTGAGGGGTGCCTCCCAGTTAGGCTACTCGGGGATCAGGGACCCACTTGAGGAGGCAGTCTGTCTGTTCTCAGATCTCAGACTCCAAGCTGGGAGAACCACCACTTTCTTCAAAGCTGTCAGACAGGGACATTTAAGTCTGCAGAGGTTTCTGCTGCCTTTTGTTCAGCTATGCCCTGCCCCCAGAGGTGGAGTCTACAGAGGCAGGCAGGCCTCCTTGAGCTGTGGTGGGCTCTACCCAATTCAAGCTTCTGGGCTGCTTTGTTTACCTACTCAAGCCTCAGCGATGGCGTGCACCCCTCCCCCAGCCTCGCTGCCACCTTGCAATTAGGTCTCAGACTGCTGTGCTAGCAATGAGCAAGGCTCTGTTGGTGTGGGACCCTCTGATCCAGGTGCAGGATATAATCTCCTGGTGTGCCGTTTGCTAAGACCTTTGGAAAAGTGCGGTATTAGGGTGGGAGTGACCCGATTTTCCAGGTGCCGTCTGTCACCCCTTCCCTTGGCTAGGAAAGGGAATTCCCTGACCCCTTGCACTTCTGGGGTGAGGCAATGCCTTGCCCTGCTTTGGCTCATGCTCAGTGGGCTGCACCCACTGTCCTGCACCCACTGTCCGACAAGCTCCAGTGAGATGAACCCGGTACCTCAGTTGGAAATGCAGAAATCTCCATCTTCTGCATTGCTCACACTGGGAGCTATAGACTGGAGCTGTTTCTATTTGGCCATCTTGGAACCACCCCCAGTATTCAACATTCTTAAATAAAAGAATTTTCAACCCAGAATTTCATATCCAGACAAACTAAGCTTCATAAGCGAAGGAGAAATAAAATCCTTTCCAGACAAGCAAATGCAGAGGGATTTCATGACCACCAGACCTGCCTTGCAAGAGCACTGAAGGAAGCACTAAATATGGAAAGGAAAAACCAGTACCAGCCACTATAAAAACACACCAAAATATAAAGACCAATGACACTATAAAGAAATTGCATCAACTAGTGTGCAAAATAACCAGCTAGCATCATGATGACAAGATCAAATTCACACATAACAATATTAACCTTAAATGGAAATGGGCTAAATGCCTCAATGAAAAGACACAGACTGGCAAATTAGATAAAGAATCAAGACCCATTGGTGTGCTGTATTCAGGAGACCCATCTCACATGCAAAGACACAAATAGGTTCAAAATAAAGGGATGGAGGAAAATTTACCAAGCAAATGGAAAGCAAAAGAAAAAAAAAAAAGCAGGGGTTGCAATCCTAGTCTCTGACAAACAGACTTCAAACCGACAAAGATCAAAAAAGACAAAGAAGGGCATTACATAATAGTAAAGAGATCAGCGCAAAAGAAGAGCTAACTATCCTCCAATACAGGAGCACCCAGATTTATAAAACAAGTTCTTAGAGACCTACAAAGAGACATAAACCCCCACACAACAATAGTGGGAGAGTTTAACACCCCACAGTCGATATTAGATAGATCAACAAGACAGAAAATTAACAAGGATATTCAGGACTTGAAATCAGCTCTGGACCAAGTGGACCTAATAGACATCTACAGGACTCTCCACCCCAAATCAACAGAATACACATTCTTCTCAGTGCCACATGACACTTATTCTAAAATCAACCACATAATTGAAAGTAAAACACTCTTTAGCAAATGCAAAGGAACTGAAATCATAACAAACAGTCTCCCAGACCACAGTGCAATCAAATTAGGACTCAGGATTAAGAAACTCACTCAAATCCACACAACTGCATGGAAATTGAACAACCTGCTCCAGAATGACTCCTGGGTAAATAATGAAATTAAGGCAGAATCAAGAAGTTCTTTGAAACTAATGAGAACAAAGAGACAACATACCAGCATCTCTGGGACACAGCTAAAGCAGTGTTAAGAGGGAAATTTATAGCACTAAATGCTCATATCAGAAATCTAGAAAGTTCTCAAACTAACACCCTAAGATTACAATTAAAGGAACTAAAGAAGCAAGAGCAAACAAATCTGAAAGCTAACAGAAGACAAGAAATAACTAAGATCAGAGCAGAACTGAAGGAGATAGAGACGCAAAAAAACCCTTCAGAAAAAAATCAATAAATCCAGAATCTGGTTTTCTGAAAAAATTAAGATATACCACTAACTAGACTAATAAGGAGGAAAAGAGAGATGAATCAAATAGACACAATAAAAATGATAAAGGGAATGTTACCACTGACCCCACAGAAATACAAACTACCATCAGAGAATACTATAATCACCTCTATGCAAAGACATTAGATAATCTAGAAGAAATGGATAAATTCCTGGGCACATACATCCTCTCAAGACTAAACCAGGAAGAAGTTGAATCCCTGAATAGATCAATAACAAATTCTGAAATTGAGGCAGTAATTAATAGCCTACCAGCCAAAAAAGCTCATGACCAGATGGATTCGTAGGCAAATTCTAACAGAAGTACAAAAAGGAGTTGGTACCATTTCTTCTGAAATTATTCCAAACAATTGAAAAGGAGGGACTACTCCCTAACTCATTTTATGAGGCCAGCATCATCCTGATATGAAAACCTGGCAGAGACATAGAAAGAAAGAAAACTTCAGGCCAATATCCCTGATCAACATTAATAGCCTACCAGCCAAAAAAGCTCATTACCAGATGGATTCATAGCCAAATTCTAACAGAGGTACAAAAGGGAGTTGGTACCATTTCTTCTGAAATTATTCCAAACAATTGAAAAGGAGGGACTACTCCCTAACTCATTTTATGAGGCCAGCATCATCCTGATATGAAAACCTGGCAGAGACATAGAAAGAAAGAAAACTTCAGGCCAATATCCCTGATCAACATCAATGCAAAAATTCTCAATAAAATACTGGCAAACCAAATCCAGCAGCACATCAAAAAGCTTATCTACCACGATCAAGCTGACTTCATCCCTGGGATGCAAGACTGGTTCAACATATGCAGTCAATAAACATAATTCATCACATAAACAGAACCAATGACAAAAACCACATGATTATCTCAATAGATGCAGAAAAGGCCTTTGATAAAATTCAACATCCCTTCATGCTAAAAACTCTCAATAAACTAGGTATTAATGAAACATATCTCAAAATAATAAGAACTATTTATGACAAACCCATAACCAATGTCATACTGAATGGACAAAAGCTGGAAGCATTCTCTTTGAAAACAGGCACAAGACAAGGATGCCCTCTCTCACCACTCCTATTCAAAATAGTATTGGATGTCTGGCCAGGGCAATCAGGCAAGAGAAAGAAATAAAGCGTATTCAAATAAGAAGAAAGGAAGTCAAATTGTCTCTGTTTGCAGATGACTCGATTCTATATTTAGAAAACCCCATCATCTCAGCTCAAAATCTTAAGCTGATAAGCAACTTCAGCAAAGTCTCAGGATAAAAAATCAATGTACAAAAATCACAAGCATTCCTATACATCAATAATAGACAAGCAGAGAGCCAAATAATGAATGAACTCCCATTCACAATTGCTACAAAGAGAATAAAATACCTAGGAATACAGCTAACAAAGGATGTGAAGGACTTCTTCAAGGAGAACTAAAAACTGCTGCTCAAGGAAATAAGAGAAGACAAAAACAAATGGAAAAACCTTCCATTCTCATGGATAGGAAGATTCAATATTGTAAAAATGGCCATACTGCCCAAAGTAACTTACAGATTCCATGCTATTCCCATCAAACTACCACTGACATTCTTCACAGAATTAGAAAAAAAAACTACTTTAAATTTCATATGGAACCAAAAAAGAGCCTATATAGCCAAGACAATCTTAAGCAAAAAGAACAAAGCTGAAGGCATCACACCACCTGACTTCAAACTATGCTACAAGGCTACAGTAACAAAAACAGCATGGTACTGTTACCAAAACAGACATATAGACCAATGGAACAAAACAGAGACCTCAGAAGTAATATTACACATCTACAACAATGTGATCTTTGACAGACCTGACAAAAACAAGCAATGGGGAAAGGATTCCCTATTTAATAAATGGTACTGAAAAACTGGCTAGCCATATGAAGAAAACTAAAACTGGACCCTTTCCTTACACCTTATACAAAATTAACTCAAGATGGATTAAAGACTTAAATGTAAAACTCCAAACCATAAAAACTCTAGAAGAAAACCTAAGCAATACCATTCAGGACATAGGCATGGGCAAAGTCTTCATGGAGAAAATGCCAAAAGCAATTGCAACAAAAGCCAAAATTGACAGACAAAAGGGATCTAATTAAACTAAAAATTTTTGCACAGCAAAAGAAACTATTATCAAAGTGAGCACACAACCTTCAAAATGGGAGAAAATTTTTGCAATCTACCCATCTGATGAAGATCTAATATTCAGAATCTACAAGGAACCTAAACAAATTTACAAGATTAAAAACAAACAAACAAACAAAAAACATTAAAAAGTGAGCAAAGGATATGAACAGACACTTCTTGAAATAAGACGTTTATGTGGTCAAAAAACATATGAAGAAAAGCTCAACATCACTGATCATTAGAGAAATGCAAATCAAAACCATAATGAGACACCATCTCATGGCAGTCAGAATGATGATTTTTAAAAAGTCAAGAAACAATAGATGCTGGTGAGGCTGTGGAGAAATAGGAACACTTTTATACTGTTGGTGTGAATGTAAATTAGTTCAACCATTGTGGAAGACAGTGTGACAATTCCTCAAGGATCTAGAACCAGAAATACCATTTGACCCAGCAATCACATTATTGGGTATATACCCAAGGGATTATAAATCATTCTGCTATAAAGACACATGCACACATATGTTTATTTCAGCACTATTTACAATAGAAAAGATATGGAAATAACCCAAATGCCCATCAGTAATAGATGGGATAGGCTGGGAGTGGTGGCTCACACCTGTAATCCCAGCACTTTGGGAGGCTGAGGCGGGTGGATCACCTGAGATCAGGAGTTCAAGACCAGTCTGACCAACATGGAGAAACCCCATCTCTACTAAAAATACAAAATTAGCTTGGCATGGTGGCACATACCTGTAAGCCCAGCTACTCGGGAGGCTGAGGCAGGAGAATCACTTGAACCCGGGAGGCAGAGGTTGCCATGAGCCAAGACCGCAACATTGCACTCTAGCCTGGGCAACAAGAGTGAAACACCATCTCAAAATAAATAAATAAATAAATAAATAAATAAATAAAATAGACTAGATAAAGAAAATGTGGTACATATACACCATGGAACACTATGCAGCCATAAAAAGGAATGAGATCACATCCTTTGCAGGGACATGAATGAAACTAGAAGCCATCACCTTCAGCAAACTAACACAGAAACAGAAAACTAAACACCACGTGTTCTTCCTCATAAGTGGGAGTTGAACAATGGATATAGGGAGCAGAATAACACACACCAGCGCCTGTCAGGGGGTTGGGCTCAAGGGGAGGGAGAGCATTAGGTCAAATACGTAACTCACACAGGGCTTAAAGCCTAGGTGATGGGTTGATAGGTGCAGCAAATCACTATGGCACTTGTACTATATGTGTATCCTGGAACTTAAAATTTTTTAAAAAAGAAAATGGACAAAAGATTTCAACAGATGATTCACAAAAGAACATATGCCCATGACCAACAGGCATATAAAAAGAGTGTTCACATTATTAGTCATCCAGGAAAAGCAAGTGCAATCCACAGTGAACTACAGTACACACCTACTGTAATGGATAAAATGTAAAATATTGACATCATCAAATTTTGGAGCAACTGAAACTCTCATACATTGCTATTGGGAATATGAAATGTAACAATCACTTTAGGAAACTGGCAGTTTCTTTAAAAGTTTAACACACATTTCCCCTATGACCTAAAAATTCCACTCCTAGAATTTATCAAAGAGAAAAGAAGACTTATGTGTACAAAAAGTCATATAAAAATGTTCATAGCAACTTTTTTTCATAATAGGCCCAAACTGAAAAAAATCTTAGATGTACATCAATAGGAGAATGGATAAGCAAACAAACATTACTGTAATAGAATACTACTCATAAATAAAATGGATAAACTACTGATACCTGCAGCAACATAAATCATTCTCAAAAATGTTATGCTGAATGAAAGAAGATGCAAAAGATGACATATTAAATAATTTAATTTAAATGAATCTTTAGAATATGCAAAACTATCATATAGTGATAAACAATAGGGTTAGTGGTTGTTTCTCAGAGGGGAATTGCCTGTGCAATGACACAGAATATGTTTTGGGTTGATGGAAATGTTTTGTGTTTTGATAGGGGTGTGCTCTACATAAGTGTACACATTTATTGAAACTGATTGGATAGAACACTTAAGAGCCAAATATTTCACTGTGTTGAAATTATACCTCAGTAAATAAAAATGGAAGGACTTATTCTTTCAAGTGTTCAGTGGCCAGATTATACTTGGGGGTAGTTATGGCGATGGAGTTGTGAGGGATGCCATGGAAATAGAGATATGAGTGTGACAATCACTCTTTACTGTGTCCTATTGCATTCATTTCTTTATAAAACACTTTATGGAAATACTTTTTTTTAAATATAGAAAGCTGTACATATTTAGTATATTCAGCTGGGTGAGTTAGGGGGATAAGTATATACCCATGAAACCATCATGACCGTCAAAGCCATAGACATAGCCATCACCTCCCAGAGTTTCTCCCCACCCCTTTTATTATTATTATTTGTATATGTAGGGGGAGAGGGTGGGTAAGAACACTTAAGTTTCTACTCTTTGCAAATTTTAAGTGCAGTATTGTTAGCTATTCGCACTTTGTTGTATAGTATATCTCAGTGATTGTCTCCAGGGCCCTGGGAATTACAGACTGGGAACAGATATAGAGAGGCTCATCCCATGCCTGTGGGACATCAACAGATAACTTATGTGGTTTTCAATTTCATTTCCTGCCCTGATTTAATGCTGCCGATTTAAATTTCATAGTTTAACAAATAGCATGATAGGCCAATGTTAACAGGAAGGCACAGGACTACAGGCATATTTTATTATCATCATTATGATAATAAAAATAAATTAGAAGTAAACGGCCCAGGCGCGGTGGCTCACGACTGTAATCCCAGCACTTTGGGATGCTGGGGCGGGTGGATCACAAGGTCAGGAGTTCGAGATCAGCCTGACCAACATAGTAAAACTCTGTCTCTACTAAAAATACAAAAATTAGCCAAGCGTAGTGGTGGGTGCCTGTAATCCCAGCTGCTCAGGAGGCTGAGGCAGGAGAATTGCTTGAACCCGGGAGTCGGAGGGTGCAGTGAGCCAAGATCACACCACTGCACTCTAGCCTGGGTGACAGAGTGAGACTCCATCTCAAAAAAAAAAAAAAAGTAAATGAATACCTAAGTGAAGTTTATAAGTACCAAGCTTTTGAGGAATTAGTGGAAAAAGATAATTATATCATGAGATTAGTTGAGAAGTAGTATATCTATGACCTAAGGTTAAGGAAAAAGAACTAAGGAGAGCGGTATCATTAATTTATTTTTGAGACACAAGACTTGAGCTGTAAATAGAGACCAACTCTATTTCATGCCATATAACCAATTGAAAAAGAAAATAAATTATACTGAGTGCAAAATGAGGGTTTTGTATTTAACAGCAATCAAAAGAGTGGTGAATGTTTCTTAAGTGGAAATGCATTGTACTAAGAAAAGAAGAGAGAATGGAGTCTGTTGAAAATGGGCCTTTGCTTAGGTGCAACCAGTGGAACAGATAATTTAGTCTTTAACTAGGAGCAATCCAGTGATGATTAGTGTGAGGAAATTATTTATACCTGTATGAGCTAATGTATTAAATTTGTATTTGTGATTGGCTGTATTTTGCTAGCATTTTGACATTTAAAAATCAGTACAACACTTTGGACAGAATTAAAACAAAAAAATTATTTTAAAGATTATTATAATGATAGAAGCTAATTTTATTAATCTTTGACTACGAAATTTTCTTGATTTTAAGATTCCATTGATTTATTAACATCTTCTAGGAAAAAAAAATGAAAAAGAAAAGAAAATAAGGCCTACTAGGAATCTCAAATGTAAGACATATTCCAATTTCAGAACATAAAAATATGTCTTAGAATGCAGGAATTATGGTCTGATACTGTGCTAAATAATTTGCATTAAAGTAATGTTGATGAAAACAGTCAAATTCTGTAAAATATTTGAAGAGATTTATTCTGAGCCAAATATGAGTGACCATATTCCATGACAGAGCCCTTGGGACATCCTGAGAACCGTCTCCAAGGTGGTCAGGGTGCAGCTTGGTTTTATACATTTTGGGAGGGATGAGACATCAACCAAATACATTTAAGAAATACATTGGTTTGGTCCAGAAAGATGGGGCAACTGAAAACGGGGGGCTTCCAGGCTATAGGTAAATTTCAGCTTTTTCTGGTTGATAATTGGTTGAGTTTGTCTAAAGACCTGGGATCAACAGAAAGGAATGTCTGGGTTAAGAAAAAGGATTGTGGAGACCCAAGTTCTTAATTGCAGAGGAAGCCTTCTGGGAGTAGGCTTCGGAGAGACTAGGTTGTAAAATGTTTCTTATCTAACTTAAAGTCTGTGCTGATGTTAATGCTAATGCTGGAGCGGTATAATGAGGCCTATCCAACCCCTACTTCCCATCAGGGCCGGAAACAGTCTTTCAGGTTAAATTTTAAAAGAGCCCTGGCTGAGGATGAAGTCCGTTCAGATGGTTGGGAGGCCATAGAATTTTATTTTTGGTTTACATAATCACAATGAATCCCCACAACAATCTTATGAAGTAGGGATTATCTTTCCTATTTATAATTATCCTGCAAAGATAATTAACTTGACCAAGACTATATTGTTAGTAATTACTGGGCATAGATCGAAGCCTAAATCCTCCTGGCTTCAAAGTCCCTGCACTGCAGAAGCTGGGATCATTCATTTTTTAGTGGTCATGTCATTTCTGGTTTCTGGACCAAGGAAAGATCTTATTTTGCATGGTGTCCCCTCCTCAATTATTTCTGAGGCTCCCTCATGGATTAGTTTCAATCTTTCCAAGTCTGTCTTACGTGGAGCAAGATGAAAATAAGAGAAGACAACTATATATGAGTAAACACCAACAGATAGTGGAGTGGAGGAAAGACCAGAAGATTCTCTCTCTCTTTTTTTTTTTGAGAAGGAGTCTCCCTCTGTCACCCAGGCTGGAGTGCAATGGCATGATCTTGGCTCACTGCAACCTCTGCCTCCTGGGTTGTAGCAATTCTCCCACCTCAGCCTCTTGAGTAGCTGTGACTACAGGTGTGTGCCACCATGCCCTGCTAAGTTTTGTATTTTTAGTAGAGACGGTGTTTCACCATGTTGGCCAGACTGCTCTTGAACTCCTGACCTGAAGTGATCTGCCTGTCTCAGCCTCCCAAAGTGCTGGGATTACAGGCATGAGCCACCATGCCTGGCTGACCAGAAGATTCTTACCAAATATTTTAAGTCCTCACAGGCCAACATGAGCAATGCAGGGAACCTTGGTGCTTTGCAGACACCACCATGGAATAAAAAAGTGCTCCTATTTATTCATGGTCTAGATCCAGTTCATCTGAGGAGCAGCAAGGGCTTTCGCTCCAATTATCCTAAAAGCTTTAGACCTCCAAAAACACTTTAGGGATGGCCTAATTCCTCACTATACAGAAGAAGAGTCTCAGTGAGAGAAAGTGATTTGCCCTGGTGAGTCATATAGGGAATCACTGGTAGATCTAGCAGCAGTGCTGAAATTTTTTATCAGTAATCATAATAATGATGATAATCACTACAATTTGTTGAATATTTTACTATATGCTAGGCCCTGTGCTATTAAGCCACAGTTACTCTTGCACCAACCTAATAATAGTTTTATAAGTAATTTTGACAACAACTTTGTGAGGTTGATCCTATTATTATCCCTACTTTATAGGTGAGGAAATTGAGGCTATGAGAGGTTACTTTCTTCACCCAAAGTCACTTATCTATTAAGTAAAGCAGCAGGATTCAAATCTAGGTTTATCTGATTCCAGAGCCCATGGCTTTCTCCTGCTCTTTCAATTCACAGCATAATCAATTGCATCAGTTCTCCATTGGTTTTGTCTATAATGCCTGTTTCCTCATGATAGTTGACCTCACACAAGGATGGAGATACCCACATTTGCTGTACTGATACTGACAGCTACTTTATGATGTTTCTATTTCATTAGCTAACTAAATTTTCCTACAGAAAATAAGCAATTCAAAAATGAAGGTATTAACATTTGTTCAAATAATGTATCCCTCAGCTAATATGTGTGCCCTTTAACAAATGTTGAATATCTATCAATCATCTAGCTATCTATCTATCTATTCAGTGATGATGGAAGTGTTTTTCCCTTTTACCAATAGCTAAAGAAGAGCCCCTCTTAGCCAGTGGTTAACCTCCCATGATATTTTCCCCTCTTCTGCCTCTTCCTAGTTAATTTCATTAGTTTGGGAAAAACCATGCCATAAGCAATTGATTTAGGCCAATTGATTTCTCCACAGAATGTTCAGTAATTTTCATTGCAGGACTGGAAGCCCTCACTCTCTAGAGACAGAGGTAAAATTTCCTTTGTAATGGGCAGACTGCTGCTGAGATATTAGATTGTGATTTAGAATAAGAAATATATGTTTGGTATGTCAACTTGAAATAATTGAAAAGGATCAGAATCCTGTAAATCCCTTAAATGTTCCCTTAAATCTCAAAATATTTTAAAGTTCCAACAGCTTGGATTTCGAATTACTCATTTCCAAATGCCTTTGACCTTTTCCTGGCACACAACTCCTAAAACCCTTGGAATCTCCAGAGTGATAAGTATCTTTGTATGCTGGTGAGATGACTGGTGGCTTGGGGCCACTAGAAAGAAGGCCAAGGTGTGGTTGGAGGGTTGGGACTTTCAGCCCCATTGACAGATCCCTGGGGCGGGGAGAGGGGCTGGTGGTTGGGTTGATCACCAATGGCCGATGATGTAACCAATCATGCCTAGGTAATGAAGCCTCCATAAAAACCCCAAAGGACAGGGTTCAAAGAGGAAACACATCCATGGCTGATAGGGTGGGATACCCCAACTCCACAAAGTCAGAATAGCCTGTGCTCAGGACACTTCCAAACCTTCCCTTATGCATCTTTTCACTGGCTGTTCATCTATATCCCTTATTAATAAGCCAGGAAATGTAAGTAAAGTGTTTCCCTGAGTTCTGGGAGCAGTTCTAGCAGATTAATTGAACCTGAGAGGACAGTCATGGGAATCCTTAATTTATAGCCCCTTGATCGGAAGTGTAGATGACAGTACCACTTTCTGTTGGCGCTGAAGTGGGATTTTCAGGCTATATTTAGTACAAAGGATCTCATTTGGGGAGGAAGTTCGAAGAACTCCTTCCTACTGGGACTTCAGACGAAGTGATGTACAGCTCCCAACAGAATGATCACTGTGCAACTATAACCTTGATGAGTGAAAGCTTAGAAAGGTCCCCAGTTATATAACAGGCAAACTATAATGACAACATGCTGCTAAAGAAAAAAAATTTTTCAATGATACTTGTTAAAGCATGGTTAGGAAGACTTTATTCAAGACCATCACTCATAGGTATAGAGACCACTTGCAATGAGATTTTGTAGTGAGGGAGTGGAATTGGGCTCAACTCTGAATACAGCATGGGAAAGTAAGAATTTATAACTGAAGAGTGGAATAAGGGCAAGTAGATGAAAAAATACTAAGAAAAACATCAAGAGTATGGAGCATTCTGGCTAAAGCAACCTAACAGGATTCTTGCTAAAGACATGCCAGAGTGATCATATGTCACCCGGAGGATGGTGGAGAATGAAGAACCTGATGAGATATTGAGGGTGATCAGGTATCGAGGATAAGGAATTCTTGCTAAATTGACTTAGCAGTGTTCTTTGCTAAAAGTGGATTTTATACAGAAGTGCACATGTGAGCCTAGGAGAAGTTTCTGACTAAAGTTTGGCCAGGTAAAAAAATCTTTGTCAATGCCCAACATGCCGCAGGGTGCTGTACATAAATACAAATCACCCTTGTTTTAATGGATGAAAAACTATTAAGCAAAATGGGGAAAAATAATGGGTCCCTGATGGTATCAAAGCAGTTGGCATCACTTGGTGGATTTGCGTTGACCTGGAGAATGGCCTCACCCTCAGATAAGGAAGGCTGTGGGAAATGTTGTGGCACACTTAGTCTAAATTACACCTAGGTGTGACCACTACTCATCTAACCTAGTATGGGGCACCAAACACTTTTGGGTGCAAAACATGTATCCTAACTGCACTAGGGCTGTTAGTAGACAATGGCAACAATGTGCATGGATACGCTTGATTTCCCAGAGAGGCACCTATCTCTCCAAAGGCTCTCCTCTGCCTTGTGAGCCAATGATGCTTATTACTATGAGGAGCAGCATCCAGAGGACAAATATTTATTATCTAGAATAGGCAGATAAGAGGGATTCTCTTCCAGGAGGAAGGCAAAGTATGGGAGCCAGTCTGGTAAGACAATGAGGCTTTAGCAAAGTGGGCAAGGCAGATGCAAGAAATAATTCAGGAAAATGGTCAAACCCAGCTATGGGAAAGGGGCCTGTGCCCTGACCCAACAGGGCCTCTTGACTGTTTTTAATACAAATTGAAGTTTAAGTGGTTATAGGGCAATGGCCTTGTCTTTTAGCTGCTGAAGCTCAAGGGGCACCCTGTGGAAATCTCATGGCTCTCAAAACTTACAGAAGTTCTCTGAGGGCACTTGTAATTTATATTGATATACTATGACTGCTCTTACTCCCAAAACAGGTGAAAACAAAATATATCCTGTAGTACGGTTAGCAGAGATAAGAGCTATTATAAATACAATCTATATTCTCCATGTAGGAGGCAGGTGGGCCCTGCTGTATAATAGCTCCCAATGGAAACAAGTCTCAGTGCAAGCCTGTGAGATGAAACAGAGTGACTGGCTTTGTCCCCATTTGACACAGAACTCAGAAGTAAACAAGTCATGGGCAATTGTAACAATGCCTGTCCTGCCTGTCCTTAATAACATCTGATATATGGGCAAGGGTAGATTCTGAAGAAGCAAACACCTCTGTAAGTTTTACTGAGTTGCTCTGTAATGAAACCGAACAAATGTACGTGATCACATTGTGATATGATGTAATACTGGTGTTGTTGGTAAAATTTAACTACTTCATGTAAATAAGCCTTATGATAACACTAATACTGATAATCAAACTTGTTGGGAGACTGAGTTAAATTGTCCTTAGGATGTAATACCTGTGGGAAATGACTGGCCTGAGGAGGAATTGGATCTAGTTAAACATCAGCTGATTTCTGTGTTAAACGGTTTTGCACAAGCCCATGACAAGGTACAAATAGCAGTAGATGAGCAAAGAAAATAATAAGTGAATTAGTACAAGAATATAAAAATGTATGTAGTGGCGTTATAGGGAAAGTTTTTTGTTTCTTTAAATCTATCCTTACCCCACCCTGGCTTCTCCAAATGTTAGTCATACTTGTGTTGGTATTCTTGTTATGTCTATTCTATAAATGCCACGTTTAATGTAAATACTCAGAGAAATAAGATCATTTTGCTGTAAGGAGTCAGTGGCTAGTGACGAAGGGATTGGCTAGAAATAATAAGAAACGTGTATGTGTGTGTATATGTGTGTGTGTGTATATATATATATAAGTTTACATATGTTTATATATGTTTTGGTCTCTGCTCCCAGTCCCTGGCACAGAACTCCTAAAACCCATGTAATTTCCTGAGTGATAGGGGTGCTAGAATCCTTTGTTCTAATATTTTGTCTTTGATCTCAGTTCTGCCACAGAGCTCCTAAGACCTTTGTAATTTCCTGAGAGGCAGGAGCGTCTGACACAGAGCTCTTAATCCGTTGGAATTATGTGGGTGGCAGAACATCTTTTGTTCTAATGAAGCAGCTCTTGGTGGGCTCCTGGAGGGGGACTGGTCACCAGAAAGACCAAGCCAGGATCATAAGCTTGGAGCCTTCAGCCCTACCCTCCTTATTCAGCTGATCAGGCAGAAGCACAGGTCACAACCTACTGCTTTGCAATTGACATCTGAAGGAAGGGAAGTCTTGTGGGACTGGGCTCTTAACCTGTGAGATCTAACTCTAACTCCAAGTAGATAGTATTAGAATTGGATTTAATTATAGTCCACCCTAGCAGATCCCCTGAGGTCAAGAGTTCAAGACCAGCCTGGCCAACATGGTGAAACCCTGTCTCTACTAAAAACACACACACACACACACACACAAAATAGCTGGCATTGTGGCTCATGCTGGTATTCCCAGCTACTTGGGAGTCTGAGGCATGAGAATTGCTTGAACCTGGGAGGCGGTGGTTGCAGTGAGCCAAGAGCACGCCACTGCACTTCAGCCTGGGCAACAGAGTGAGACTCGGTCTCAAAAAAAAAAAAAAAAAACAAAAAGGAAAAAAGAAAAGAAAAGAAAATCAAGAGCAAAATGGATGGGAACCCTAATTCTGGGAAAAGTTACAAAAGGAGAAGTTTAAAAGTATTACGTGGAAACTAAGGATAAATGATGCTTAACACAACATCTTGTTTTAAGGATACTTATATCTTTTTTAAAAATATTTTAAATATTTATCATTTTGTGATTTTAAAAAAAATATAGAAAATAAAGAAACATGTTCATCTCCCAGTTTTATTCAATGTTAATATTTTGCTTTTTTTTTTTAAGAACTAGAACATTAAGAGTATAACTATGTTCCACTCAGCTATTTCCATCCCCGCTCCTTAAGTCGATGCCTATCATGCCTATAGTTATTTTTTCTTTCACTATGTGTGTACATATATATATTTGTGTGTTTATATACAACTTTACATAAGCAGGAAAAATAATAATAACCATAATAATAATAATTTGTGTCTGCTGGAGAATTGCTTGGTGCGTGGGGAAAAACCCACACACATTTTGGTGACCAGAGATGAAATATTCTGTGTTGAGTGGTGTGTGAGAGCAGAAAAAACAGTTTTTTTTAATGCATATATCAGACAACTACCCACTCCAGTATTTCCCTGCATGATTTTGAAATTGCCTGATTTCCATTCTGAGCCCTGCACTAACACTTTTTTGTGTAGGCTGTCACTGTGATGGGGCATCTGACAGGATCTCCAAGGGAAGGTCTGGTATATTACAGCTTAGTGCAGAGGTCAGGTAGAGAACTATAGTTTTCAGGCCAAGCCTTGCTTGCCACCCGTTTTCATAAATAAAGTTTTATTGTGACATAGCCATATCCATTTGTTTACATAGTATATTCGGCTGTGTGGAGTAGTTGTGGCTGAAACTATATGCCCCACAAAGACTAAAATATTTACTATCGGACCCTTAACAGACCCCTGGCCTACTGGATCTGTGCTCACTTTCAGGATTTCTCACTGAAGTGGGAGGAAAATGAGTATCTTCTTTGCCATCTCAAATTCAATACTGGATGGCTAGCGTAGGTAAAGCTGAACTACCAGGGAAAAATACAGATGTATAGGATGTGCTGTCTGTCCTCAAAATAATATTCATTGGTGGATCCCTTTTCAAAGAGTAGAATGCTTTTTACATCCCTCCCTGCCCATATTATTTTCTCTGAGAAAAGAATCCAGCTAGTGTTTGCACTTTAATTCATGACATTTATATAGCACCATAGAACATGCATAGCCTACACATAATTTTATTGAATCCAGAGATCAGAATCATTGTTTTCCTTCCACATTTGGAGTGGGAGGGGGAAGGCAGAATGAGTCAAAAGCTGGAAATGAGAAAAAGTTTCCTGAAGCATGAAACAAAGTAGAATAGCTATTTTGCTGTGGACCAAGTGGGTGAAGACATGGCATAAACAATGTGGATTCACTAAAAGCCATTATCATGAGCATGATTCATGGGTGTGTAAAAAATTTAAACAAAAATTCCTTTACCCAGTAGTCAAATTTCTCAAATTTGTGACTCACTCATCATACCCTTCTATCATCTGGAACTAAATCAAATATTCAGGTTCCATCATGTTTTGGATATTTCAGGTCTTCGTTTATCATTTCTCCCCTTAAAGGGCCCTCAGGGAGAGGGCAACGTTTTGATGGATTACATATTTCAATCTTTCACATGCAGGGTAGCATCCTGTTTCCTGGTGTTAAAAGTAAAGATTGTTTCCTTTCCACAAGTAAGCTTTTAAGTCCTATGCATTAACGTTTTAGATTATTTTATGGCCTTATATATGACGTAGTTTACAATGATATCATCATCAAAAATTTATGTTGCTGCCACATAAAACTAGAGAAAGAAAAACTCTATCAAAAGAGGCACCTCTTTTGAAAAAGTACCTCTATTAATATGAATACACTGCCATGTTTAAAGATGCAGAACGTGTTACAAATAAATGGACATGACTGATTGTGTTTCCCAGCCTGGCTACATTTTCATATTACTGTGATTAATTCTGTTAAAGGAGGACAATTATGACATCTGAAAGTGTGTTTTGATTTTTAAAATCCAAAAAGGAACATGCCTTCTTGGTTAAATGGAGTTATTAAAATATTTGGTAAGCATGAACTTCCCAAAAGGTAGCATAGCTTTGCTTATCATCTAGACTTAAAATTAAAAGCAGCTATATGTTAGATTTTAATAAACTGTATAATTTCTAAATTTTTATTTTATACGTAAATATATATCTTCTTTTTATACATAAGATATATATCTAGCTATCAGGATAGCACTATGGTTTAATTAATTTTTAAATATTAACAAGGCAATTTAATCCACATTTTTGTGGGTACAGCTGGTTGCCTACATAACATTTATTCTCCTCCTTAAACTTCTTTCTCTCTACTAAAATTCTAATTTTGTGTGGCTATACACCCTCTTCAATAGGGTCATTTACTTCAGGGAAGAATGAGCCCTGATTGGTTTAAGTTAATCATGTGATTGATTTAGCTTGGCATGTGAAGCAGGCCAGTGGCCATCAGCAGAAGTCAGCTAACGGCTTTTCGTGAGATGGTTCTTTCTCATTTGAAAAGTTTTTAAGAAAGAGTTCATTACTGGACATTTTCAATGGGATAGCTAAAACTGTGGCAGTCATATTGAGACCTCAGGCAAGGAACTAGGGGAGGACAAGGCTAACAGGCTGAAGATGGCACAAGACAAGGAAGGAATGATGGCATCATGAGCCAAGGATTAATCAACCTTGGAGTTAAGCTGTTCTGACAATTCTTGTTAGAGGAAATGGTTTATTTTCTTTAGTATCCAAGCTAACTTATATTGATGCTTTTGGTAACTTGCAGCCTAAAGCAGCCTAAAGCAGCCTGACTGATACAGGCCTGAAAGTCAAGCTACTACTTAGCTATTTTGGGGTTTCCTCTCAAAATAGTAACATCAACCCAAAGGAAGACAGTAGACACACTGTCACTTTAGTATGCCATCTTCAACCATCTAGTGGGCATCTATTGATTTTAATTTTATTTAAATCTAAGGAATAACTACTCTGTTCTGAGTGTCCTGCACTTAACCAAGTTGATTGTCCAAGGAGAAGATATTTCTCTACTGTGACAAGTTCTTCTATTTCCTAATTAAAGTACAATTAATACTCTGAAACAAGAGTAGCAAACTTTTTCATAAGAACTCACACATGGTAAAGAAAGAACTAGAGTGTTGACAATTACAAAGCATCAGTGATTAAATGAGAGTTAGAGGCTGATAAGGTTTGGCTGTCTGTCCCCACCCAAGTCTGATCTCGAATTGTAATCTCCACAGGTCAAGGGAGGGACCTGGTGGGAGGTGAATGGATGATGGGGGTGGTTTCCCCCATGCTGTTCTTGAGATAGTGAGGGAGTTCTCATGAGATCTGATTGTTTGATAAGTGTCTGGCATTTCCCCTGTGCTCACTCTCACTCACCTGCCACCATGTAAGATGTGCCTTGCTTCTCCTTCACCTTCTGCCATGATTGTAAGCTTCCTAAGCCTCCTCTGCCATGCATAATTGTGAGTCAATTAAACCTTTCTTTATAAAGTACCCAGTCTCAGGTATTTCTTTATAATAGTGTGAAAATGGACTAATACAGAACCCATATTGTGAATGTATCTTTTTAATCATTAACCAGCTGAAAATGTGAATGTTTCTTACTTTAACTAGCACATAGTATCTTAAATTTTAAAAAGAAACATATAAATATCTTTGTTTAGGAATGGAAACATATACATATTATGCACACATATCTCCAAATTATGTAGAAAATGTGTATGCTTAGTTTGCATACACTTGTGGATGAGTGTATTCTCTCACACACGTACATATGTACATTAAACAGACACATGCAAACACATGTGTAAACACATGAGAAAAGGTCTGGAAGGATTTATCTAAAACTATGAATTCTTCTCTGGATGTTAAAGTAGTGGAGATAAATTGAGGGACACAGAAATAGGAGGGCACCAGAGGATATGATATCTATGCTATGACTTTATACTTTCTATGAAAAACACAGATGTTTTCATTATATGTATATATGTGACTTATAAGTTCAAGAGCCTTAAAATCTTATACTTTTTGATTTAGCAATTTCTCCTTTATGAACTCATCATATAAAAATAATGTTAAATGTGGAAAAGATTTATATACAAAGATAATTTTCTACAGAATTATTTGTAATAGAAAATATGTGAAGAAGCCAAGATGGCTGAATAGACACAGTCAGGAAGAGCTTCTCTCAACAAGAGAGAACAGACAACCAAGTAGACTAGCACACTCTGAATAGATCTTTGAAAAGAAAGCATTAAAAGTGTACAGAGGGAGGATGTAGGTCCCAGGCTGAAAGGGAGGGAAGCTGGGAATCTTGCACAGGGTTGCTGAGCACCAGGACTTGTTACTGGCCCTAAGTGGCTCCTGGGAAAGGGGTGAATGGAATAAGCATGGAATGGCTCACTCTTGCCATGGACCTCTGGAATCCTAGCTGTAGGAGACCCCACAATCCCCATGGACATTTGAGCTGGCACAGGGAACTGGATAGTTGGCAGGGATGGAACTCTAGCTTGCATGGAGGCCAGAGGGTTTTGTGCAGGAAGAGCTACAGTAGAGTACAGCCATGGGTACCCATAAATCAAGGCTCACCACACTCATCTAGGTGGCTTTAGCCTTTGTTGACTGCTGGACAAGGACAGAGCAGGATTGTCTTGCTTGTAGGATGGAGCCAGTCTGATCTAAGCAACACTCTGTCTGTTGGCCTATCCCAGGGTCCCTACTGGCTACAGCCTCTTGCAGCGTGGCCTCAGCTATCCATCCAAGGTGCTTGCCAGCAGCCACATCATAGCTCTTTCACCAGCAGATGCTACCTAATAGTCAGAGAGCTTCTGCTGGTGGGCCCCCACTGATGAGCACCTGCCCACAGTCCTCCCTGGCCAGCACATACTCACCTGCAGCTTTCCCCAACTGCTTCTCAATCACACATTCTCCTGCAGCCTCCCCCTGCTTCATTAATGCAAATGCAGGATCTGGCATTTTCTACTACCTCCTGTGTGCTCATGCATGGACATGGCTGCTGCCTACCATCTCCCAGCTGAAATACTTTTGCCAGCTTTCCTCATTGGAGGGTTGTTGCCAGCAGACTAGGAACACCTCAGTCCCTTCAATGCAGCAGGGACTGAAATTTGAGGGCCCAAAGAAAAAAGCCATGGCCCAGTCCCAGCATCCCCAGGGTTAGAGTACAAATTTCAAGAGTGCTGAGTTTAGCCTTAGCCCCCTGAACTAATAAAGAAGCAAAGCCAATAGCCAAAACCCAACTTATACCACAGTCAAACCCACAAGGGCATCAAAGAATATAAGAGCAAAGGGCTCTATCCAAAGGGAGCAGCTTTAAAGATTAAAGGAACATCAGCCCACACAGATGAGAAAGAACCGGCAGAAGAACTCTGGCAACCCTAAAAGCCAGAGTCTCTTCTTAGCTTCAAATAACCTCACTAGCTCCCAGGTAATGGCGCTTAACCAGATGGAAATGGCTGGAGTGACAGACATAGAATTTAGAATCTAAATGACAATGAAGACCATCAAGATTAAAACCCAATCCAAGGAATCTAAGGAATCCAGTAAAACAATTCAAGAGCTGCAAGACAAAATAGCCATTTTAAGAAAGAATGAAACTGATCTTATACAGCTTAAAAACTCACTACAAGAATTTCATAATAAAATCGGAAATATTGGAGCAAAATAGACCAAGCTGAGGAAAGAATTTCAAAGCTCAAATGCCAGTTCTTTAAATGAATTCAGTTAGACAAAAATTTTTTTAAAAGAATTTTTAAAAATGAATAAAACTTCTGAGAAATATGGGATTATGTAAAGAGACCAAACCTATGACTCATTGACATCCCAGAAAGAGAGAGAGAGAGCAAGCAACTTGGAAAACATATTTGAGGATATTGTCCACAAAAGTTTCCACAATCTCCCTAGAGAGGTTTACATGCAAATTCAGGAAATTCAGAGAACCCCAGTGAGATACTATACAAGATAACGATTCCCAAGACACAGTCATCAGATTCTCCAAATCAATGTAAAAGAAAAAAATATTAAAGACAGCTAGAGAGAAGGGGAACTTCAAATACAAAGGGAATTCTTTCAGGCTAACAGTGGACCTTTCAGTAGAACACTTGCAATACAGAAGAGACTGGGAGTCTATATATAGCACCCTTAAAGAAAAGAAATTCCAATCAAGAGTTTTATATCCAGATGAATTAAGCTTCAAAAGCAAAGGAGAAATAAAATCCTATTCAGATAAACAAATGCTAAAGTAATTTATTCCCACCAGAACCTGCCTTATGAAAGGTCCTTGAGGGGGTGTTAAATGTGAAAAAGAAAGACCAAAACACACTGAAGTAGATAGACCATCAACAGTATAAAGCAATTATACTATCAAGTCTACGTAACAACGAGCTAACAATATTATGACAATATCAAATCCTCACATCAATGTTAACCTTGAGTATAAATGGGCTAAATGCCCCACTTAGTAGACACTGAGTGGCAGGTTGTATAAAGAAGCAAGACCCAACTGTATGCTGTCTTCAAGAGACTCATCTCTCATGTAATGACACATAGGCTCAAAGCAAAGGGATGGAGAAAGATCTATCAAGCAAATAAAAAACAAAAGAGAGCAGAGGCTGCTGTTCTTATTTCAGACAAAACAGACTTTAAATGAACAATGATCAAAAAGGACAAAGAAGGGAATTACATAATGATAAAGCTTTAGCTGTCCTAAATATAATATATGCACCTAACTCAACAAGAAGACTTAACTGTCCTAAATATATGCACCTAATAATAGAGCACTCAGATTTATAAAACAAATTCTTAGAGACCTATGAAGAGACTTTAGGTAACCACTCAATAATAGTGGCAGTCCAGCACCCCATTGAGAGTGTTGGACAGATCACTGAGGCAGAAAACTAACAAAGATATTTGATAACTCAACTAGACATTTGGCCAAATGGACATAACTGACATCTACAGAATACTCCACTCAACAACAACAGAATACACATCTTCTCTTCTGCATATGGGACATATTCTAAGATCAACAACATGCTCAGCCATATAGCAATTTTCAATAAATTCCAAAAGGACCAAAGTCATACTAAGCATACTCAGACCAGAGTGCAATAAAAACAGAAGTTAATACTGAGAAGGTCTCTCAAAACCATATAATTATGTGGAAATTAAACAATCTGCTCCTGAATAACTTCTGAGTAAATAATGAAATCAAAGGAAAAATCAAGAAATTATTTCAGACTAATAGAACCAAATATACAGTATGCCAGAATCTCTGGGAAAGAGCTAAAAGAAAGGTTAAGAGGAAAGTTTACAGCAGTAAATTCCTATATCAAAGGAATCAAAGCTTTGCTGAAATCAAAGCAAAAATCAAGAAATTATTTCAGACTAATGGAACCAAATATACAGTATGCCAGAATCTCTGGGAAAGAGCTAAAAGAAAGGTTAAGAAGAAAGTTTACAGCAGTAAATTCCTATATCAAAAAGTTAGAAAGACCTCAACTTAACAACCTAACATTACAGCCAGAGGAACTAGAAAAACAGGAACAAACCAGTCCCAAATCTAGCAGAAGAAAAGAAATAACCAAAATCAGAACTGAGCTGAATGAAATTGAGATTTGAAAATCCATACAAAAGACCAACAAAACCAAAAGTTTGTTCTTTGAAAGAATAAATAAGATTGATAGACCATTAGCTAGATTAATAAATAAAAAGTAGAGTAGATCCAAATAAACATAATAAAAACGGTAAAGGGGACATTACCATTAACCCCACAGAAATACAAAACACCCTCAAAGACTATTATGAACACTGTTATACACACAAACTAGAAAACCTAGAAGAAATGGATAAATTCCTGGAAACAAACAACCTGCCAAGATTGAACCAGGAAGCAAATAAATATCTGACTAGACCAATGTTGAGATATGAAATTGAATCAGTAATAAAAAACCTGCCAACCAGAAAAAGCCCTGGACCAGATGGATGCACAGCCCAATTCTGCCAGACATATAAGTAAGATCTGATACCAATCATACTGAAGTTATTAAAAAAAAAATTGAGGAGGAAAGACTCTTCCCTAACTCATTCTATGAGGCCAGCATCATTTTGATACCAAACCTGGCAGAGATATAATGAAAAAAGAAAAGTTCAAGCCAGTATCACTAACGAACAAAAATGCAAAAATCTTCAACAAAATACTAGCAACTTGAATCCAGTAGTACATTAAAAAGCAAATCCACCATGATATAGTATGCATTATTCTGGAGATACAAGTTTGGTTCAACTTACACAAATCAATAAATGTGACTTATCACATAAACAGAACTAAACAAAAACCACATGACCACCTCAATAGACACAAAAAAGGCTTTTGATAAAATTAAACTTTCTTCATGTTAAAAACTTTCCAAAAGAACATACTTCAAAATAATATGAGATATCTATGACAAACCCACAGCAAACCTCATACTGAACCAGGCAAAAGTTGGAAGCATCCTGCTTGAGAACCAGAACAAGACAAGGATGTCCACTCTCACTACTCCTATTCAACATAGTGCTGGAAATCCTAGCCAGAGCAATTAGGCAAGAGAAAGAAATAAAAGGCATTTAAATAGAGAAGAGAAAGTCAAACTATCTCTCTTTACAAGACGATATGATTCTATACCTAGAAAACTTCATAGTCTCTGTCTAAAGGCTCCTAGAACTGATAAACAACTTCAGTAAAGTTTCAAGTTACAAAATCAATGTACAAAAACAGCAGTATTTCTATACACCAATAATGTCCAAGCTGAGAGCCAAATCAAGGGTGTAATACCCTTCAAAATAGCCACAAAAATTAAAATACCTATGAATACAGCCAACCAAGGAGAATAAAAGATCTCTACAATGAGGATGAAAAAACACTGCTGAAAGAAATCAGAGATGACACCAAAAAACGGAAAAACATTGCATACTCGTGGATAGGAAGAATCAAAATTGTTAAAATGGCCATTCTGACCAAAGCAATTTACAGATTCAATGCTATTCTGATCAAACTACCCAACATAATTTTTCAGAGTTAGAAAAAAAAACATTCTAAGATTCATGTGGAACTAAAAATCAGCCCAGATAGCCAAAACAATTCTAAGCAAAAAGAACAAAGCTGGAGGCTTCACACTACTTGACTTCAAACTACACTACAAAGCTACACTAATGAATACAGCCTGGTATTTGTACAAAAACAGACATGTATGCCAATGGAACAGGTTAGAAAACTAAATAAACTAATAAAGCCACATATGTGCAATCGTTAGATCTTCAGGAGAGTTGACAATAAAAAGCAATAGGGAAAAGACTCCCTGTTCAATAAATGGTGCTGAGACATCTGGCCAGCCATATACAGAAGATTGAAACTGGACCCCTGCCTTTCACAGTATGCAAAAATCAATTCAAGATGGATTAAAGACTTAAATGTAAAACCTAAGACTGTAAAAACCCTAGCAGAAAACCTAGAAAAAACCATTCTGGACATAGGCCTTGGCAAAGATTTCATGATGAAGTTGCTGAAAGCAATTGCAACAAAAATAAAAACTGACAAATGGGATCTAATTAAACTAAACAGCTTCTGCACAGAAAAATAAGTTATCAACAGAGTAAACAGACAATCTACAGAATAGGAGAAAATGTTTGCAAACTATGCATCTGACAAAGGTTTAATATCCAGAATCTATAAGAAACAAGCAAATCAACAAGCAAAGAGCAAACAACTCCATTAAAAGTAGGCAAAGGACATGAATAGTCCTGTTGCGGAAAGTCAGGGACCCCAAACAGAGAGACTGGCTGGAGCCGAGGCAGAAGAACATAAATTGTGAAGATTTCATGGACATTTATCAGTTCCCCAAATTAATACTTTTATAATTTCTTACATCTGTCTTTACTGCAATCTTCGAACATAAATTGTGAAGATGTCATGGACATTTATCACTTCTCCAATCAATACTCTTATAATTTCTTATGCCTGTCTTTACTTTAATCTCTTAATCCTGTTATCTTCATAAGCTGAGAACGTACATCACCTTAGGACCACTATTGTACAAACTGAATGTAAAATATGTGTGTTTGAACAATATGAAATCAGCACACCCTGAAAAAGAACAGAATAACAGCAATTTTCCGGGAATGAGGGAAGATGACCATAAGGTCTGATTGCCTGTGGGATCAGGCAGAATAGAGCCATATTTTTCTTCTTGCAGGGAGCCTATAAATGGATGTGCGAGTAGGAGAAATATCAATGAATTCTTTTTCCAGCAAAGAATATTAATAATTGAGACCCTGGGGAAGGAATGTATTCCTGGAGGTAGGTCTATAGACTGCCACTCTGGGAGTGTCTGTCTTATGCGATTGAGTTAAGGACTGAAATACGCCCTGGTCTCCTGCAGTACCCTCAGGCTTACTAGGATTGGGAAATTCCAGCCTGGTAAATTCTAGTCAGATCAGTTGTCTGCTCTCAAACCCTGTTTCCTGTTAAGATGTGTATCAAGACAATGCGTGCACAGTGGGACATAGAACCTCATCAGTAATTCTAATTTTGCCTTCCCTTGTGATCTTTATGGCCCTTTAAAGCATGTGATCCTTGTGACCTACTCCCTGTTTGTACACCCCCTCCCCTTTTAAAATCCCTAATAAAAACTTGCTGGTTTTGTGGCTCGGGGTCACCGTCACAGTCCTACCAATATGTGTTGACACCCCCGGAGGCCCAGCTGTAAAATTCCTCTCTTTGTACTCTTTCTCTTTATTTCTGAGACCAGCCGACACTTAGGGAAAATAGAAAGAACCTATGTTGAAATATTGGGGGCTGGTTCCCCCAATATAGTCCCTTCTCAAAGCAGACATACATGCAGCCAACAGCATATGAAAAAAATGCTCAGCATCACTAATCACTAGAGAAATGCAAATCAAAATCACAATGAGATACTATCTCACACCAGTCAAAATGGATGTTATTTAAACAGTGTCAAAAAACAATAGCTATTGGCAAGATTGCAGAGAAAAGGGAATGCTTATACACTGCTGGTGGGCATGTAAGTTAGTCCAGCCACTGTGGAAAGCATTTTGGATATTCCTCAAACCACTTAAAACAGAAGTACCATTCAACCCTGTAATCCCATTACTGTGTATATACCAAGGGAATATAAATCATTCTACCATAAAGACAATGTAGTATATTCATCACAGCACTTTTTACAATAGCAAAGACATGGAATCAAACTAGATGCCCAATAATGGTGGATCAGATAAAGAAAATGTGGTACATATACATCATGGAATACTATGCAGTCATAGAAAAGAATGAAATCATGACCTTTGCAGCAACATGGATGCACCTGGAGGCCATTATCCTAAGCAAATTAACACAGGAATAGAAAACCAAATACTGCATATCCTCACAGATAAGTGGGTTCTTATCACTGAGTACACAAGGACACAAAGAGGGAAACAATAGACACTGGGGCTTGCTTGAAGTTGGAGGGTGGGAGGAGGGTGAGGATTGAAAAACTACCTGTTGGGTACTATGCTGCCTACCTGGGTGATGAAATCATTTGTACACCTAATCCTAGCACCACGCAGTTTACCCATGTAACAAACCTGCACATGTACCTACTGAACCTAAAATAAAAATTGGAAGAAAATGGAGATTTTTTAAACTATAAGATCATAATATGCATAACTATACAAACACATTTTAAAATTGGAATGAATGAATATTTTCTAGAAAAGAAAATGACCACAATTGGCCACAGAAAAAAAAAAAGACCTGAATAGACTAATAATCATAGAAAAATCTGAAGATATATTCTGATAACTTTCTTTTCTTAAAAAAAATCACCAAACTCTTTTAAAAATGATTTCACAAGAGATTTCTTTTATAATAAATACGTTCTCTCCCAGTTTTTAAAAACTGTTCTAAAGTTTAGAAAAATATAGAAAACTTTCTAAATCATTTTAGGGAACTAGCATAGACATGAGACCAAAATCTATGGTAGCACATACACAAAAACACTCTATGACAGTTTAATTTATAAATATAAATTTAAAAATTCTAAATAAGACTTAAGCAACTCAAATTGAGAAGTGCATTAAAAGAAAAAGATGTATCACCATCATGTAGAGTTCATCCCAAGATGAACCATTCCAAGTATGGCTCAACATTAAGAAATGTAAATATCCTTTACTTGTTGAATTCTATCAACCAGAAACCAGTAAGTGTGTCTTATGTAATGGTTTGGTAGAGGAAAAATTTCCTTTAAAACAAACATAGAATTCTTATTGTCATTACTATCACTAAATATGGACTGGAGATAGTAACCAATGTAATAAGACATTTATTTATAAAAGAAGAGGTGATCTTGTAATTATTTTCAGAGATTTTTTTATCATTTACCTAGAAATGGTAAATTGATATGAATACCCTTCACAGTTTAATAAAATGTCTCCATTTTCTACAGCAAAATCTATAAATCCATCTATATAGGTTCCTATATTTTCTATGTACTCTCCCTTTTGAATAGAAGATACGTCTCTGATCCTATCAAAGATCAGTCTCTCTACTCAAGCCCTGGGGTTTAATCCTTTCTCTTCCTTCAACAATTTTGCTTATGCATGCTTTCTTCTCTATCCTACATCTTTGATTTCTTCCTTTCTGCTGGGTTATTGACTCGTCTCAGAAGAGATACAAGCTCTGATATCTAAAATATTTTGAATAAGAGCAAATCATTCCCTGATCCCGCTTCATCCCCTTTTGTTACTACTCTATTTCTTTGTTCCCATTACAACAAATCTGCTTTAAGGGGTTAATTGTCTACTCTAGTTGTCTCCATTTCCTCATCTTCCATATTACTCGACCCATTTCAACATGGCTTTCACCCCAATATTTCACTGTAGCTGGTTTTGTGAAGGTCATCAACTACACCTTCTTTTTTCCCAACTTCTCAGCAGCTCTTGATGGAGTTCTTGATGGAGCTCTCTCCTTAAATCTCCATCCTCACTTGGCTTCTGTGACATCACTCTTTCCCGCTGTTCCTTCTCCATTTTCTCCAGCTCTTTTGCTATCTCATCCTTCTCTACCTGACATCTAACCACCATATTGACACAGAGTTTGGTCATGAGCTCTTTCTTCTCCCTCTTCTTCTCTTTCTTCTTCTTCTTTTTCTTCTTCTTCTTCTTCTTCTTCTTCTTCTTCTTCTGCTTCCTTCTTCTTCTTCTTTTTTTTTTTTTTTTTTTTTTGAGATGGAGTCTCACTCTGTCACCATGCTGGAGTGCAGTGTCTTGATCTCGGTTCACTGCAACCTCTGCCTCCCGGGTTCAAGCAATTTTCCTGTCTCAGCCTCCTGAGTAGCTGGGACTACAGGCACATGCCATCACACCCAGCTAATTTTTGTATTTTTGGTAGAGACAGGGTTTCACCATTTTGGCCAGGATGGTCTTGATCTCTTGACCTCGTGATCTGCCCGCCTCGGCCTCCCAAAGTGCTGGGATTACAGACATGACCCACGACACCCGGCCGCTCTTTCTTCTTTAACTTTACTATCTTCCTACATTATCCTATCTAGTCCTACAGCTTTAAATTCAAACTATATGCTTATAAATTTCAGGTTTATATCTCCAGGATTGATTGTTATCCTGAGCAACGAGTTCATCTATGTAAGCATGTATTTGACATATTCACATGGATGTCAACTAGGCATTTCAAAATAAACATTTCCCAAACAGAATCCTTGATCCTCCCTCTCCTTTGATGATCTACCATTCTCCAGTGTTTGTTATCTCAACAAATATTACCACAAATCACCAGTTGTTCAAGCCAAAAGCCAAATAGTCCTCTCCATTAAATGCATTAGTGAGTCTGATTCAGTCTACCTCATAGTTTGAGGTACTGCCAGTCTAGTCAAGCCACCATCACTCTCAACTCCTGCAATGCAACCTCTCCTATTTCTACTCTTGTTTACTTGAAGATGTTTCTCCACACAGCCTGAGCAATAGTTTTAAAGCATAAATCAGATTGTTTCACTACTGTGCACTTTCAGTAGTTCCCAACTGCACTTGGAATATTTGAGATTCTTGCCCTGGCCTAACCCGACTTCTATTATCTTGGGTTTCTATTTATTTATCTGAACTCTCACCCTTGCACACTTAGATCCAATTTCTGTTCCTTGCACTGCCAGATGCTTCCTAGCATCAGGGCCTTTGGGTTAGTTGTCTACTCTTCTAGAAAGTTCTGGACATGACTGGGTCCACTTTCTCCTCAGTCTCAAGCATGTCCTCAAAAAGCCCTTTCTTGGTCATACACCTGTGTATGACGTCTTGACTCTTTGTTACATCATTCTGTTTTATTTCCTCCATAGCACTAAAATATGTATTTGTTTCTTTGTTTATGACTCATTTTCCTACACTGGAATGCAAAGTCTCTGTGGGCACATACCTGGCAATATCTCCAACGTTTGACAAATAATGGGTGTTCAGTAATTATTTAATAAAAATCTAGATAGCAACTATTTGATTATTCAAATTAATAAATGAGTTAAAAAAGGTGACTACACTGTAGCAATAGGTAAATTTTAGGAGTATTCCTTTTCATAAGTAATAACAAATTTGAAAATTTAATAGATTTTAAAAATCTTGGTGGGTGCAGTGGCTCACGCCTGTAATCGCAGCACTTTGGGAGGCTGAGATGGGCGGATCACGATGACAGGAGTTCAAGACCAGCCTGGCCAAGATGGTGATCCCGTCTCTACTAAAAATACAAAAATTAGCCAGGCATAGTGGCAGGCGCCTGTAATCCCAGCTGTTCAGGAGGTTAAGGCAGGAGAATTGCTTGAACTCGCAGCGTAGAGGTTGCAGTGAGCCGAGATTGTGCCACTGCACTCCAGCCTGGGTGACAGAGTGAGACTCTGTCTCAAAAAACAAACAAAAAAAATCTATAGATAGTTAGATAGATAAGGGCAACAAAACCTTATGAAACACCTATCAGTAAACCTGACAGGGAATATACTAGAATCTATTTGAAGAAAACTATAAAACCTAATTGAAATATGTAAGAGAAAATCTGAATAAATAGACTAATATATCATATTCCTGGGTAGGATTAAATAAACTAATTTCTACAAAATAAATTAACAGAGTCAAGTCAGTCTTAATAAAAATCTTTTTTTTTTTTTTTTTTTTTTTTTTTTTAATTAACAGAAATGAGGTCTCACTATGTAGCCAGGCTGATCTTGAATTCCTGGGCTCAAGTGATCCTCCTGCTTCCGCCTCCCAAAGTGCCAGTATTACAGACATGAGCCAACATACTCAAACCTTCAATAGTAATCTTAACATGATTTTAAAAAATATAATGAGAGTCAATTCTAAAACTTTTCTGAAGAAGAAAATAAGAATATCTAAGAAAACTTTCTTAAACTTTTTAAGGGAAAGAATAATGGAGGAGGGTAAAGACTCACCTTTCCTGATGTTTTAAAAAATTAAAATAAGTTTAAAAATTAAAATGACAAATATTAAGATAGTGTAGAAATGGCATAGGAGTGAACTACATCAATGTAACAGACTAGAAATCTATGATGTATGTTAACTGTAATGTTTCAAATTAGGGGTACAGACATAACATTTAATAAATAGTATTGAAAAAGTTGTCAATTTTTTTAAATAAAACAAAATCTCTACCAAGCACTGTACACAAATGCAAATTCCTTATGGATTCAGGTATTAAACAAAAAATAGAACTAGAAAATAATAAGGTGAAATTTTTCCAATATTCTTACAATGTAAGTATTGGAGATATAAAACCCCAGAAACTATTAAAGCAGCTGAAAATTTAAATTCTTTTAATAAAAAATAAATCATAAACAAAATTCAAAAAGAAGTACTAAAAACATTATTTGCAACATAAAACACACAAAAGTCTCAATATCCAGAATATACAAAAAATAACTATAAATCAATATATATATAAGACACACATCATAGCAGAAAAATGCACAGGGATCAGGAACAGACAACTTACAGAAGAAATACAGCTGTCCACTTAAAAACATGAATAAATGCTGAGCCTCACAAAAAAATTGTGGAAATACAGTTTTTAAAACAATAATATTGTTTTGACCCATCATTATGCTGGCAAGATATTGAGAAAATGGACATTCTCATAGACTATATGATACACCCTTATTGGAAAGAAACTTGTCAATAGTGTCAAAGTGTTAAATATATCTTCCTTTAAGCCAGTAATTGTCATTCCACGGGATCTATCTAAAGAAATACTAGTGTAAGCACACAAAAAAAGTATATTCTTTCTATCATTATTAGTAGTAGCCAAAAGAAGAAAAAAAAACACTGAAATATTGATCAGTTGGGAAATGGCTAAAATAACTTATGGTACATCTATACCACAGAATGTATGCAGCATTTAAGAATAATTAAGTAGACCCATAGATAAGATCTGGAAAAATCACCATGTTAAAAAAAAAACAAAACTACTAAGCTGCAGGGAACAATATATACAGTACAATTTAGCACATACACAGGCCCTCTTAGAAACTGATGCAGTTTCTGTCCACTGTGGGTAATATGGCTCAGGTGCAGCTGAAATAACACAAGTTACAGCTCTTCCAATTTCCATCTGGGTATGTAGGGCAGCCTATTTAACCTCTGCTTCTTCATATGTAGTATGGAAAAAATAATCTGCCTCTCACATTTATTATGAGAATTAAACCAAATAGAATAAAATAAGTAGAGCTGTAAGCCACTGCCTGGTACATGTTATATCCTCCATAAGGGGACACATTATTTCTGATGGTGACAGTGATTGTGATGATGGTGGTGGTAACAATAGTTGCAACAACTCACATTTGTTTTGCCAAGGACTCTAGTAAGTCCCTTTTAGGCATCATCTCATTTTATTATTGCAATCACCTGAGGAGGTGTGTACTATATTATATATAACATTCTGAATTTATAGATGAAGACACTGAGTTCTAATGAGCTTAAGTATCTGCTGGATATCATGACCTAGCAAGTAATAAAGTCCGGGAACGGAGCTGAAATTTTACTGATTCCCAAGCCCTCTCTAAATCACCATGTTACTTGTTCCTTTGAGCCAGGAGCCAGGAAGTCTGCTTTATCTGGTTATCCAGGGAGGCAGATTACCCAATACATTCTCAACATCGTTGCTTGAAGTATGCTTGGTAGACTGCATACACCAGATTTACTTTCAGAACCAAAACCTGAGGGTGGAGCCCTCAATATTCATTTTATTTATTTATTTTTGTTGTTGTTTGTTGTTTTAATTTTTTTAAAAAAACATGCTACCCAGCCGAACCTAATATACTCTGACTTTGGAGAAACACAAGCTAACCGTTCCAATTATGTGGCAGGAATACAGACAGATAAAATATGCCTTGGCTACATCCCACCCTCACATGCTTGTTTTTTCTATCAGAATGACTAACTCTCCATTTCCAGGCTGATTTTTTTTTATTCCTTCCACTCCCAAGCATAAGCTATAACATCATACTGTACTTGCCACCTGTAGCTGAGGACACATTCCAGTGATGACTTTGTATTACTCTCGTCCCTGACCTTTATATTATGCTGGGAGTTTAGGCAAGGTTGAATTTGGATTTTCCTCGGTCTAAGTCATTAAAGAAGTCATAAAGGACTGGGTCTTCTGGATGTTATGTAGTCCCCCTAGGCACATAAATTCTGAAGTGTATGTAAGCCGGCTCTGGACCAAGAAATTGGGCTACATATTTCTCTCTATCTCTGCTTCTCAGGCTCTCTCTCCCACTCCCTTCTTCCTGCTCATTCTCTTCTTTCCCTGTCTCTATGTATCTGTCTCTTTCTGTCTCAAACAGACAACACATACATACACACACACACACACACACACACACACACACACAAACACACTTAGGAAGCATGAAGGCATCAGGTCCTAGCTGTTCTATGGTACTGAGATCAATCAGGGCAAAAAATGAGAGTTCGTTTCTTACTTGCTTCCCTGTCTCCAGCCACGTCCTTTCTATCCCTGGTGCCTCACTGTCTTTAGGACACTACACATTTATTCTTAAAACTTTCTCAACTGCCTAGTACAGAAGAAAGCAGAACATTGAAGGACCACCACAGCCTGTACACATGAAGGTCAAATGCTTCCTCTGTGGTTAGCTTGCCATGTAAATTCTTTTGCTTGCTTTATTCTGGTTGTAGCAATTCAGGATATGTGTGTGTTTGGAAACTCCACAGAAACAGGTCATCTGTAATTCACGACAGCATCCCTCTCCTGTAGCTACACTTGCATGGAAGGTACAGCAGTAGGAGTTTTTGTTTCTGTTTTTGTTTTGGCAGTTACCACGTTCCTTGGAGAATTAGAGCAAGCAGAAGCAACTAAATCTCTCTTCAATGCACCCTGCTCAGATAAAATAGGAAGCAGACAAAAGCCTGCTCAATGCCACTCAGTCTTTGTCACACTCTAGACCTAGCTTACACTGGTACTAGAGGGTTGTTGATTTAACTTACATTCTTCCTTTTCAAACATGCATTAAGCAGGATCAGCAGGAAATATGAGTTTCCCCCCTTTTCCCTCCAAAGTTTCCTGTTGGTGGACTTTCCACAGATGTTTTTGTTTGTAGCAGCAAGGCACAAACGACTTACTGCTCAGAAAGGAAGCAAACAGCTTGGCTAATAGCAATGCAGCTCTGATGAAAACTCTCCAGTGAGTCAAGGAGGGAATGTGGTTATTGTAAACATTTATCCATCAGGTGGTGGGTCTCTTTAATCCCCTACTCTGCCGAACTTCAGTGAACCCCTGAGGCAGGTCCCTGACCAACCTGCCAGGACTTCAAAGGGAGCATGCCTGGGAAGTGTGTGGCTCTGGTGGGGTGCAGCCCCTTTCATGGGGCTGGAGGGGCTTAACTCATGCTTACAGAGTTTGAAGGGAGCCCCATCTCCATGGGGCAGTCTGCTTGGGGGTAGGATTGCCAGATTTGGTAAGTAAAAATACAGAACAGCCAGTTAAATTTGAATCTGAAATACACATTTTTTTTTTTTAGTATAAGTATGTTCCACACCACATATGAGACATACTTATACTTGTTTATCAGGAATTCAAGACTAACTGGCTGTCAGGTATTTCATCCAACATATTCTCTTAGGGTTCCTCTCTTTGACAAGCCATGGGTTTTTTTCAGGATTATTTCTTTCAGGGATCATTTTTTCTCCTTGCAGCTGGACCTGTTGGGCTTTGCATTTGGAAACTCTGAAAGTGAAATATCCCTTCCCTCACTCTTTTCTCCGGAGGGTATCCAGGTGTATAGATCCAGTAAAGTCTTTGATTTCACTTTCTGGCAGTGAATCCTTAGCATGGAGCCAGATTCTCCCAGTGGACAAGTTCCTCTGTGGGAAAGGGTGAGGCAGAGCCAAAGTTATTTCAACTCTTTCAAGCCCCCAGGATTCCATTTTGTAGGAGACACTCTCAGGACAGGAATGCTCCAAGAGGCTAACGGCTTCACCCAAAAGTCTCATTTGATCAGTGTCTTCTTAGAATCCCAGCTTAGTTCATCACAGATCAGGTGTGGAGGGTTCTTTCGCTTTATGTATGAATCAGATCGGTGCTGATGGCCAAACCCATCATTAGTGTTTTCTTAATGCCAGCAACAATACCAGTATGCCTGCTTGTGGTGGCCTAACAAGTCAGCCAGGGAATGGGGCTGAAAACACCTTGTTTTCCAGGTTCAGACCTATCACTTGTAGCGAGATTTTAAGTTGTGTTGCATAGAACCCAAGGTGTGGCTGAGCAGCCTGGATCCTGGACCCCCTCAGCTCCATGCCAACCAGAGTGGCTCCATTCATAACTGTTATATACTTAGGGTTTTATCTAATGCTGTTTGAAAGAAGGGTTCTTTGGCTGCAAGCAAGTTTGAAAACAACTGAACTAGGATGAGCTCTAACTTCTCTTTTGACAGTGTCCACATTTT
Source organism: Pongo abelii (assembly GCF_028885655.2). Taxonomy (NCBI): domain Eukaryota; kingdom Metazoa; phylum Chordata; class Mammalia; order Primates; family Hominidae; genus Pongo; species Pongo abelii. The sequence goes on from NC_071989.2 coordinate 152,479,421, forward strand.
GACAATGCTTTCTCCAAACCCTTCACATGGCATTTGTGGCTGTCTATGCATTAATGCCATGTCCCTTGTTTCCCATTACCAAACCTGTATTTACTTTGGTTCCATTCACAATGCACTGGGAATGTTTGTTCCCTAAACAGCCCACACTCCTTTACTCTTCTACTTCTCTGTTCTGCAAAACTCTTCTTATCTTTCCAACCCTGATTCAGATTGGTCCTCCGTGGAGAGGTCCCCAGCTCCCCCTTCTCCGAGAGTTGGAAATAAGCTCTTCTTCCTGCACACTGCCAGAGAGTTTTGTTCATATCCATGCTACGAACACACTCCTCATTCATTGTTGATGCAGCTGCCTCTAAGACTTGATTTTAAGCTCTTAGAGAGTAGCAAACTGGTCTCTGTGTCTCTCACAAACCCAGCATGGGACATTGCATGCAGCAGTGCCAGACAAAAGTTCATTTCGCCTAGCCTGCTACTTTTCTCCATCTCTCCTTGCTGAACTTCCCACCCTCAAGAACTAAATCAAAAATAGCTTTCTCCAGGATGTCCTCCCTGACTCTCCGTTGTCACCAGACACATCATAGGCACTCTTATTATATTATCACGTTCTACTTATAATTGTTCATTTAGATGCATGTCTCCTTCCCACAAAGTGAGATCCTTGATGGCAGAAACCGTCCTATTCATCTTTGTAACTAAGCCCAATATCTCACGTGGAATTGGTACTTAAGTAATGCTTATTGAATGTATGAGTGAATAAATGAATGAAGAACTGATAAAAAGACCAAATGAACAAAGTTCCATCCACCACTATTTCTTATATATTAACAGTACAGTTCGGAAATCTATTGTGTAGTAGATTAAGAACATAGGCTCTGGACTCTGATTGCTTGAATTTGAATTCCAAATTTTCCACTTACTAGGTGCGTAACTTCGGACAAGTTAACCATTTGTGCCTCGCCTTTATCTCCTATAAAATGGGAATAATTACTCCATTCTCCTTCTAGGATGTTTATGAAGATTGTATTAGATAATCAAAGTAAAGCACTTCTCATAATAAGTACATACTAAATAAATGTTAACTATTATTATTGTGATTGTTATTACTGTAGTTAGTCCAAGTAAGTCAAGGAAGGCTACTATCCCTGTTAAAAAGACAATAATTAGTATGTCTGTAGCAACATGAACATGAACTTATTTCCAGCATTTCTACAGTATATGCAATAGGCATATATATATGCTCATTATTAAATGTATTAAGATACGAGTCAAATCCTGTTCTGGAACAAGAAAAAATGCCTTTACACAAAGGATATAAAAACCCCCAAACAGTAAGCAAATTGAAAATATATTTTTTCCACTGACTCCATCACATCCTGTCCTAATGGACATGCACTGACTATCCACAGGTGGACCTTCTCTATGCTCTGAGCAGCACCAGCCCTGTGACGGTGACTTCATGTCTGTCCAGAGGGGTCCTTAGAGTCAGCACCTTGAGTCATCCAGTGGTGGAGTTGCAAAGGCTCTGACTATTTCAATAACAAGATGTGGAATCAGTGACCTTCCATGGCAGTTGAATACTTCTCCCCTCATCTCCTTCCAGTGGGGAAAGATATTTTATCTTTTTATAGCAGTCCTTTTCTCATGGCTGAAATGCCTTAGTCCGGTTGATTCTTACAATGTCCCCAAGGTTTAGTAGCTTTTGGACCCTTCAGGCACAAAGTTATATTCTTTAAAGGCTTAGTTCCTGGCAAGTGTCTGTCTCTATGAGGCGTGGAAATGGGCCTGTGGAAAGAAAAACATAGGCCTTGGCTGCCAACTGTCTCCACTCCAAGGCATGTTTGTGGGCTTCTGAGCATATGGTATGGGCTGGGGTTGTTGGATTGGAAAGAGGCAAGAGAAGATGGGTGAAGCTACAATCTGCCTGGGAAGGCCTTGCAATCCCAGAATATGTATAGATTCTACAAAGACATAGCCATGCCAAGGTCCACAAACCACCCAAAGCCAGCAGTTGCCTATTCTGAAAACAGGATTGTTCAGAAGCTCTCTTTCCATTTTCCAGCATGAGGGAGGTGGAGATCAGGAACATACAGTGTTCTCTTGTCTGGAAAGCAAACATGGAATTTAAATTTCATGAGTGTTTCATCAGGGAAAAGATATTTGGCACACGCTGGGAAAGTAGGATTAAGTTCCAGCAAGATTTGGGGAAAGAGGAAAAAACATGATTGTTTTTACTTTGGCATTTCATGGCCAAATAACGCAGATTTAAGGAAGAGCACTAGGTGGGGATCAGAAACTGGTTTCAGTTCGGCCTCTATACCACCTTGCTGTGTTCTTAGAGCTCACTGTGCTTCAGAGCTCCGATCCATAAAGTGAAGGTTCTGTAACTTTTCAAGTGCAAAAGAACACCCTGGGAGCATTTTTAAAATGCATATTCCTGGGATGGGATGCCTATACCTGCATCTTTAACAGACCTCCTAGGTGACTGTGATGAAGGTAATCCTCAGATCATTCTTTGATCTCTGTTATGAACTAAAGTTCCATGACTCAGTGATTCTGCATGTCAGCAGAGTAGTAAAACACTATTTCAAGCTTTTGGTGCTCATTTGGTCACAAGACCATCAATGTCCATTAATCATGATGTTGTAACCTCCCTTGAGGGTTATATATATTTTAAAGCCATCACCTTTCAAATCCTTTTCTAGGTGGGTTTATGGTTGCCAGTAAAAGGCATGCAGTGATGGGCAGAGAGAGATTTGGATATGTAAAACATATAACTTTTCAAGTCAGCAAATGTAAAACTAAAGTGGGGGTGAGACCTGTGGGAGACCTGAACCTGGGGATGAGACAGATTAAAAGCCACACACAGGAAACAGCTGTAAACATACTTCCTCCAAGTTCTTAAAGAAGGTTATCTCAAAAGACTCAGCATGTAGATCAATAAAATAGGTGTAAGTCCACTTGGTTATCCATTTCCTGAATTGTTACTATAAAGGAAATATAAGGAAAGGTTATTAAATCCTACAACAAATATTCACTAGACTATAGGTTCCATGAGAAGAACAGGAGCTACATCTTTTTCATCTCATATTCTCAAGGCCTAGTACAGTACATGGTGCCTAATAGATGCTCACTAAAAATTTAAGGAATGGAAAAATGATATTATTCTTCAATCTAATGACTGTAAAGGAATAAAAAAATTAAATATAAATTTCTGTTTTCAGTTGTCTCTCAGGTGACAATCTCGGAAAGTGTCTTTTGTTTTTAAATTGCCAAATGTAATGTCTTTGCAATTCCTGAAAGTGAATTTGTTCATTCCTTTATGCATTTAGCAGATTATATCCAGCTAGCAAGGGGGCTATGAAGATGAAATGGACACTATGCTCAGGGAACTGACGATGTGAGATAGAGTTGTGATGTGTATAAGATTTGAGAGATTTCAGGAAACATTTGGTAAAGGTAACATTTATTAAAATTACATATGTGTAATAGAACCTCTCAGGACAGGCCTTCATTCTGTCCAAAGGAAGAAAATGCAAAATTTCTTCCCAGTACTTGCAATCTAAGAGCAAAAGCTTGGCTTTCAAAAACAGGCACAAAGGTCGTATAAACAGACACAAAGTTTGCTAAAAAATAGTTCAATAAAAATAGCTCAATTTGCCTTCCCATCTCCATCCCTCATGTTCCCTGACTCCTGCACCAAATACAAAAACCTCACAGGGCCCACTCTCCCTCAAATCAAGCATGTTTTTAACTACTGCTGATCGTAATCAGAGGGGAAATTCCAACTCAAAGTATCTGAGAAATAAATAACACAGTTTCCAGGTAATTCAACACCGATAAGTACTGATACCATTTCTCATGATCAATAGTGAAAAGTAGACTTGGAGGCTGCTGGCCAGACCAAAAGCAACTGCTTCACCTGTCTCCTCCCATTATAAATCTTCAGGAGTCCTGTGGAGGTGGGACCTTCTGTACACCAGCAGTTGGATGCTGGTTGATCCAAAAAACTGCTGCTTCCAGAAAAATGTAGTGACCAACTGGAACTCTGACAAGAATGTAAAGCCAGGTCTGTCTCAGAAATGCAGATGTCTGACCAGGCATTTGCTGTGGGTGGGCTGTGTCATTTCTTTGAATGACTGATATAGTTTAGATATTTGTCCCTTCCAATTCTCTTGTTGAAATTTGAACTCCAATGTTGGAGGCGGGGCCTGGAGGGAAGTGTTTGGGTCGTGGGGGTGGATCCCTCATGAATGGATTGGTGTCATTCTTGTGGGACTGAGTTCTCACTCTTAGTTTCCACAAGAACTGCTCATTGAAAAGAGCCTGGCATCTCCTCCTCTGTATCTTCCCTCTTCTCTGGTCATGTGATCTACATATGTGAGCACCACTTAGCTTTCTGCCATGAGTGAAAACTTTCTGAGGCCTTCATCAGAAGGAAATGCAGGCACTATGCTCCTTGTACAGCCTGCAGAACCGCGAGCCAAATAAATCTATTTTCTGTATAATTATCCAGCCTTAGGTATTGCTTTATAGCAACACAAATGGACTAAGACAGTGCCTAAACAAACAGCTTTGTCTTTGCCTACCATTCAGCATTATTCACACCTCCCATTCCCCTGTCTTTTTTACATTAAAAAAGTTGAAATGTATAGTGAGAATTGTTTGAGTTTTCTAAGTTAATTCTAAGGCCACTAAGCTTCAGATGGTCACTTCCTTCATAGCACATCTGAGTGTATTTTGCTTTTGTCTAATGAAATTTTTAAGAAATGAAAGCCATATAGAGAAACTTAGGAATCCAATTCTGTAGCAACTCCAATTCCTCTAACACTATCATAACATCAAAGGTTTGGGCTAGTAATTCTGAAGAGACAATGAAACCTTTTAAGGACTATTTAGAAAATTTGGAGAGGAGTTGTTTTGGTTACACAGTGATTGAGGGCACTGCTTGCCTTTAAGGAGGCTGGGAATGCCAGATCTTGACAATTTTAACAATTCAGCCTGAGGAAAAAATGTCTCAAGATTTGCATGAGTTTCTATTGTCCCAAAGGACAGTCCTGTAGCTAAGAAACCTATTTATAATTATCTTTGCATAAAACCTTTGATTTCACATAAATTTAAAGATTTTTTTTTCACAGTTTTGATTTAGGGCAGCTTTCTGGCAATGCAACTACTATGCAGATTGATGGAAGGTTTTTTTTTGTTTTTGTTATTTGTTTTGGCTTTCTCAATTTCATTGGAACATTACCAAGAACTGTTCACCATTTTAGAAAAATCAATCTTCAGCAATTGCTCATGGCATTCAAGTCACAAATACAACTTCCTGTCATATTCATGGTGATATGGTGTACAGGGATGAGCATCTGACTATTCCCTTGTGTCTTCAAGTGAAAATAGGACTGAGGATTTTACATATTAAAATAAATGTTTCCTAATGAATTAAATATATTTATTTTTCACCTTCTAGTTAAGGCATTTTAATTTTTTACTGTTTAATATTGTGCAGGTAAATAAGTTATCTATGAATTTTATTTCAAGAGAAAAAAGCAACAGAATTATAAAATATTTGTTATAAAAAAGGTAGTTGGGGAGAATATTACATTCTTATTCTTTTTTTTAAACCTGCCTAAGGAGAAATATTATACATAAAGCAAACACCTGTGTAACCACCATCCAGATCAAGAAATAAAATATTGCTAACACCACAGAAACTCATTTTTTGTGTTTTGTTTTTGTTTTTGTTTTTGCTTTTTTTACTGAAGGATGAACTAAATACATCTCCTCCAGCAGTGTATGAGAGTTTTTTGGTCATAAATTACATTTCCACATATGAGTGGGTTCCTTTCTGCACTCTATTCTATTCTATTGGACAATTAGTCTATGCTGGTGCCAATATCACACTGTAACAATTATGTAACAATCATAAGTCTTGGTTTCTGGTAAAGGAAGTTCTCCCATCTATCTTTTTAAAAAGTATCTATGTTTGCTGAGCTTGTTTCCTTGAACAAGAGAAAAACAAACAACCCCATTAAAAAGATGGCAAAAGACGTGAACAGATACTTTTCAAAATAAGATATACATGCAGCCAATGATATATATATATCATATACATCATATATATATCATATATATCATATATATCATATATATATCATATATATCATATATATCATATATATCATATATATCATATATATCATATATATCATATATATATCATATATATCATATATATCATATATATCATATGTGATATATATATCATATATATCTCATATATATCATATATATCATATATATCTCATATATATCATATATATCATATATATCATATATATGTCATATATATATCATATATGTCATATATGAGTCATATATATATCATATATGTCATATATGAGTCATATATATATCATATATGTCATATATGATATATATATCATATATGTCATATATATCATATATGATATATATATCATATATGTCATATATATCATATATATGATATATATCATATATATCATATATATGATATATATCATATATATCATATATATATCATATATATCATATATAGATATATATATCATATATATCATATATATATCATATATATCATATATAGATATATATATCATATATATCATATATATCATATATATCATATATATCATATATATATCATATATATATATATATAGCTCAACATCGCTGATTATTGGAGAAATGCAAATCAAAACCACAATGAGATACCATCTCACAGCAGTCAGAATGGCTATTATTAAAAAGTCAAAAAATAAAAGACGCTGGCAAGGTTGTAGAAAAACAAGAATGCTTATGCACTGTTGGTGAGAATGTAAATTAGTTCAATCATTGTGGAAGACAATGTGGCAATTCCTCAAATACCTAAAGACAGAACTACCGTTTGACACAGCAATCCCATTACTGGGTATATACCCAAAGGAATGTAAATAATTCTATTATAAAGACATTACACGCATATGTTCACTGAAGCACTATTCACAATAGCAAAGACATGGAAGCAACCTAAATGCCCATCAACGATAGACTGGATAATGAAAATGTGGTACATATACACCATGGAATACTATGTAGCCATAAAAAAAAAACGACATCATGAGATCATGTCTTTTGCAGGAACATGGGTGAAGCTGGAGGCCATTATCCTTAGCAAATGAACACAGGAAGAGAAAACCAAATACTGCATGTTCTCACCTATAAGTGGGAGCTAAATGATGAGAACTCATGGATACATAGAGGGGAACAACACACACTGTAGCCTATTGCAGGATGGATGGTGGGAAGAGGGAGAGGATCAGGAAAAATAACTAAATGGGTACTAGGTTTAGTACCTGAGTGACAAAATAATCTGTACAACAAACCCCCATGACACGAGTTTACCTATGTAACAAACCTGCACATGTACCCCTGAACTTAAAAGTTAAAAAAAAAACAAAGAAGATCTACCTTTTCCTTGAGGCATTTTAATTTCACCTGCAGAAAATTATTGTAATTAACTCACATATTCAGTGTCTTGTTCATGAATGGTGCCCCTTAGAGTTATGCAGTATGTTGTATATGGTGACCTGGCCTTCCCTTACCCATCCCCAGCGTAGGTCAGGTTTCCCAGGTCTGCACTCACACAGGACCCTATACTACTTCTCTGTAATACTTGTTACAGTGCAACTGCTCAGTTACAATTCCACATGACACGATACTGAAAAACAGTATCTTTGTTTTTCACTGTGTACACATAGTAGGTGGGCAATAAATATTTTTGAGTAAATGAGTGCATAAATGAATTTAACTATCTATGTATTTATTTGTATTTGTATAATTTAAGGCATACAAGTACAGTTTGTTACATGGATATATTGCACAGTGGTGAAGTCTGGGCGTTAGTGGAATCATCACTTGAATAATGGACATTGTAGCCATTAAGCAATTTCTGATCTCTCTTCCCCCTCCCCCTCTCCTATCCTTTCGATGTCTATTGTTCCACACTCTATATCCACTGGTAAACATTATTTCGCTCCCACTTATAAGTAAAAACATGTGATATTTTACTTTCTGAAATTCTTGTAGATAAAACCAAGGTGGGGTAGGCAGTACTTCTCCAAGTATCAAAGAGCAGTTACTCTATCCAGGGGATCCAAGAGTTAATTACCTTTCTCCAAGCATTTCTTCCATGTTTCTCTGCTTCTTGAGAGTAGACCAGAATGGAGAAGGTGCTTCAGGACCTGGCTTGTTCTTTTGTAAAGGCTCATATCTGTAGCTGGTACTGCCATTGACCTTCCCAGTACTGAAAAATGTGGGTAGCAAACTTCTAGAATCACAAGGAATGATTTCTTTAGATGAGTTAGCTGGCCCAGAAAAATTAATGTTTCATTCTAATTTCTGAATGAGTCAAAGTAAATAATCGTAGAGCCACAGTTGGTGTAATTCATTCTGCTTGTGCTGAAATAGGAGACAGATGTTTTACTTTTTAGATGAATTACGAGTGTTATGAATCAGTCCATCCCACCTTGCTGGTATGTAAGGCCAACACGAAGGCCAGTTGACACTAGATCTACTAAGAAATAAAAAAAAATCATCAATTTTGATTAGTTGGTGTTTAAAGGCAAACCATCATCACTATGATTTTCAATGATCAACAATAATAACAGTTCCCCTGCATTGAGACCTTACTCTAGTCCATTAGCTCATTTTCTTCTCACGATAACCTTATGAGATGAATAAAATTATCTTTATTTTGAATATAGAGAAAACAAAGCAAGGAAATGTTAGGATTAGTTTTCCTCAGGTGGCCCAGTTGCAAATGGGGGCACTGAGATTTGAATCGGAAGTCATAGACCTGTCTTTTCACAAAGGCAGGGGTACCAACCCAACTAAAGTTTCCCGAATGCCTTACCATCATTCAACAGGTGTGTAGACAAGAGCTGCAGTTGTCACAATGATCAAGTCTCTTGTTATTTGATCAATTGAGTGACTTTAAAAAAATAGCAATTGGCCGGTTCTGGTGGCTCCCACCAGCTCTTTGGGAGGCTGAGACAGGAGGATTGCTTGAGCTCAGGAGTTTGAGACCAGCCTGGGCAACATGGTGAAACCCCGTCTCTACAACAAAAACAAAAATTAGCCTGGTGTGGTGGCGTGTGCCTGTGGTCTTAGCTACTCGGGAGGCTGAGGTGGGAAGATGGCTTGAGTCTGGGAGGCAGAGGTTGCAGTGAGCTGAGGTCGCACCACTGCAACTCTAGCCTGGTCAACAGAGCCAGACTCTCTCTCAAAAAAAAAAAAAAAAAAAAACAATTGCTGTCTGTATCCTTCCTATGGCTACAAACAAATTTGAAAGATGGCACAAAGGATTGTATCAAGCAAGAATTTTCCAATGGTAGTGTTTGTTGCTCAGAGAAAGAGACAGAGAAAGAGAGAAATGAAATGAAATGGAAGCATCTGTTTCTGCAGGTGGATAACCTACTAGGTTCCTGGAAGCTCCCAATTTTTTCCCAGGTAAGGAGTCATGAGCCAATCACCTGCCACCTCTATTAGTAAACACCTGTAAACTAGCCTTCCTCATTTTCATAAATGGAGCATCAGCTGACTACCACTCATAAAGGCTTTACCATAGGCCATAGACTAGCCCCTGTGCCAAGCACTTCACAGACACTAACTGGATGAATCCTCTGGAAACCCTATGACATTAAGTATATCTTGTGTCAGAGATGCTCTGGGTTACCCAACCACCTTCTCCTCCTGGGTATCTCCTTTTCCTTTGAGGTCACCAGCCTTTTTTGAAGTTAGATCAGGCCGTATAACTGACCTCTGCTCTATAGGACGTAGGCAGAAGTGATATGTACTGCTGTGGGGATAATTTTTCCCACAGCAGGCAGCATCCTTGAATTTGGGGGTTATGGTTATCCTGACTGATACTATTGCTATGTCATTTTACAGATGAAAATGAATGTGTATGATCTGCCTACATGCACATGTCTAGTGAGCTGTAGATCTTGGAATCAAACCCATGCCGGTTTGACTCAAAGGCTTACTCTCCCACTGTGTTAACCACCATAGTTTGCTGCCTTGGAAAGTGGAATTACCACTATCACAAATCCAGTACCACCACAAATGCTATAGCCTCCTACTGATCCCAAAGAACATGCAGCAGAAAATACTGCCTTCTTTTGCATACACACACAGAGGACAGAATTCTTTCTTTATCTAAAAGAGCACTTCAATCTGCTCCAACATTTGTTTTGAATTAAGCTATAAGACTCTGTTATACTGCATCTTTGGTTAATTCTAATTACTGTAAGAGAAAGATTTTTTCCATATAAAAAAGGATTTTAAATTTTTAATAAAAATTGTATGTACTGTCATAAGATGCAGATGGAGTGCATTTGCATAATATCAGGTTTCTCAAAGTTTAGTGCAATAATTAGATGCTGCTACCACGATGAGAGTTTGGAGCTTTGCTGGGAAAGCTTCTATAATGCTGCTGCCATCTCAAACTTCCTCTCTTTTGGAAGTTCCACATACTTTACTTTGGTGCCAGTGTCAAAAATCCTATGGAAAAATATAATCATCGTACAGATTCAGAGAAGAGATCTGCATTGAGGTATGTTGAAACAGGGAGAGTTGAGAAGATGTTTTGACTGGTGGAGAGGGATGGTTGATGCCTTCTTTGTCTTCTTCTTCAGTCTTAGGATGTTACAGTACAGTTGCATGAGACCCATTTCCCCTCCCCTGTCACTACCAATTTATTTAGTGAAGCTGATTAAATTATTCAATTTTCTGAGCTATAAATTAATGCCTTTCAGAGATGATCTAATAGATCAGGGGTCAGCAAACCTTTTCTGTAAGGGGCCGGATGGTAAGTATTTCCAGCTTTGCAGGCCATGGGCTTCTGTTGCAGTTATTCAACTCTGTTGTTTTAGTATTAAAAACCACCCTAGCAATTCATAAATGAATAAGCATGGCTGTGTTCCTATAAAATTTTATTTTCAAAAGTAGGTGGTGAGCTACATTTGGCCCATGGCCATAGTTTCTGACTCCTGCTGTAAAGAGTCACCTAATAAATGAAAATATCCTTTATTTGAGTATTTGTTTATTCATTTACTCATATGAGAAATATTAGTGGAGGGGTAACTTGAGTGTTAGGCACTGTTCAGGTCACTGGAGACAAAGCAGCAAACCAGAGAGGTAAGACCTGCCTGGTCTCTGAAACTTGCTTTCTTGACAAAAAGACAATGAATACCTAAAAAATAATTTTGGATAATAATAGGTGCTTTGAATATATGAAAGCTGAATGTGTGATAGGGAATGTCTGGGCCCTGAAGGAAAATGTATATAGTGCTTCAGATATGAGTCCAAGAAGGTGACTTAGCACAGAGTCTATGTGCCTATGGGTTGTGCCTTATAAAAGTGTCTTTAACTGCCATTATAACACCACCAGTTGTATCATTATACCTTTTAATATAGAAGAGGAAACCAAAGATCAGAAACTCAGAGAAGGAAGATAACTTGCCTACAGTTCATAGCTACTAATGACAGAGCTGTAATCCAGGTCTCAGCTGGGATTCAAATCCATTTGTCTCTAAGGGCCAAAGACTTTCACTTTCTCCTAGGAGTTATCATCTTTGCTCAGAGAGTCCCATGTAGTCTCCCTTCTGGCTACTAATGAATTCTAGGAAGTCAGGACTGGAAAACTGAGACACCCTCATTCATTCACCCAGTCATGAAAGCATCATTCATTCCCCAAACAAATATTTACTGAGTATCTGCTATGTACCAGGACAACTGAAGATATAGTGAGCCAGACAAGTAAGGTCCCTGACCATATGCCTGTAAATGTTGAAAACTGGCTCTGCAGGAGTGAAAGCAGGCCTGGTTCGTACAGTTTGCTTATTTCTGTAGTGTAAATACTTCCACCATGGCTGATTTCATGCTGCCAACTTGTCGTGAACTGTGTTGCAAAATTTCCGAAAATCTAACAGTTGGTTCTTCTGAGCAGCTGCAACCTAGCTCCAGCCACTGCTATGGCACTGGTGCACAGTGCTTGCAATTTGGTGGGTATATGAAAATAACCAGAACATTTTAATATGGGGCATGAAGTGCTATTATAAGAGGCCTCGGTAGGATGGTTCTGGTGCTGGGTTAACGCAAAGAAAGGGCACTTAACTCAGACATGAAAACAGAAAGAAAGAAACCAATCACTGTCATATATACTTGACACCAAAGACGTAAATATTTGGAAACATTTGTATTTTGATAGATAAAAATCTTTACTTTTAATAGAAATATCGTCATCTTGTTGACACATTCCAAATGGTCCTTTGCCCAAATTATTTAGATTATCACTTGAATCCTTTACTTTGCAAGAGGGAGCCCAATTTAATGAGAGGTTTGAGGTTCCCATTTAGAATTATTGTTTGAATTCTCTACTTTGCAAAACAGAGCCCAATTTAATGAGAGGTTTGAGGTTCTAGAGTCTCACTCCTGTGGTTAATTGTTGTGACCATGAGTAAGTGACTTGATTCTCAGTGTACTGGTGTCTAGATACCTTAAGGCATGTCAAGTGTCTGCACTTTACTAATTGGCCTCTTGAGATATTAGAGTTTTATGGATATAAAGCCTCTCTCTTCTGTGCCTTTCAGTAATGGTGCTCAGACAACATGCGCAGAAGATGAGCTGGAATTCTGCCTGGCTTATTGCAGGGCGCTCTCATTTTTCGCACTCTAGAACAATTTAGAGAAGGCCCCATTTAGAATTTAAAATGTAGCTGGACCCAAATGTGTATAAAACAGGTATAAAATCCACACTATTTTAAAACCAAGATGGGACAGGAAAATCGATGCCATGTGGATGGCCTTTTGCAAATGTCACCAGCTCTGAAATATCTACCAAATTAAGGCAAATTTTGGGACTCCTGGGACTTGAGCACTTTTCCAGTCATATCCAGAGGCATCTGCTCAGTTATTAACACCCATCCTCTTTGTAAATGAGACAGCGGCTGGGTTCTGTTCACACATCAGCTAGAAACATTGTTTGGGAAACAATTGTTCCCAGAACCATGATGACCAACACGTGTGCTGTCATCCTTTGCTCCCCAGAGTTATCATTGTCTCTCTGGTATTGCCAAAAACCAGGGCCTACGTGCAGTTTCTGGTTGTGTAACTGGATTCTCTGATTGTGAAGGCAAAGGTCTGCAGCTGTTTCCAAGCCTTTCTTTCTGCAGTCATCCCAATTCAATTTGCCACCTCTGAAGGGATCTGTGTGGGTAGGCAGCTCATGGCTGTTCCAGCACAAAGCTCAGCAATTCCAAGTCTTGCTTCACTTCATTTGTAAATGAGGGTTACATCCCAAAGACTGGAGATGTGATTAATAAAACAACTACAGCTGCAACCTGAAAGCGGACATATTAACTCTTTTCTTATGGTTGTTCCAAGCATATGTGTTGGGTTCATTTGTAATGCATTCCTCTGACTTTAATTCAAAAGCAGCACCTAGAATCTTCAGATGGTGCATTCTGATGACAGCATTGTCTGTGTCTACAAAGTGCAAATTTGACAGCTCTCGAAAATGAAAATTCTCCATTCATTTTCCGCTGTGTAACTTGATGCGGTTAACTAATGACCAACTCTATACTTCACTGGGTTCTTTATAAATCAAAACCTCATTGCATGTCTACAGAGCTAGTATCCAGGTCAATGTGACCCACTGTAATTTTCTGTCTTTCAGAATATCAGTAATTACACATTCAACCAGATTTACTGATAGGAAATAGAAGTCAAAATTTTGTCAGAGAGACAACAGAGAATACTGGAGATTGAGGCAAAGTAGAAAACTCTTGCCTTGTGTAAAGAAGGCAGCCTTTACTTTGTTCCATGAGATTGTTGTCATGTGGCAATGTAAGCCCTGTGCTACAAGATAATTCCAAGTTTTCAAAAGAAGCATGCAATCTGTATTTTAATATAAATTCCCCCAATTTAGAGATTCACAACTGATTTAGAGGTTCACAACTAATTTAATTTTTGTTTAAACTTGTCATCTAAAAACATCTGTGAGTTTAAACCTGGTGCACACAGACCACGATTTTGTAATCTCTGGTACTAACAACCTATAACAACCTGCAATTTTGAAGATTTTGCAGCACCTTAAAAATTTTCCCCACCACTGCCATGCACCCTTCTTTTTTTTAACATATATTTTATTTTATAACCATATAAATTAAGGAAAATATATATATCATAAGTGCACTGTTTCACAAACAGAACTTATATGTGTAACTAGCACTCAGTTGTGGAAATAAACCATTATTCCAAAAGCCCGCCCTGGCCCCCTCCAGTCACTACTCATCCCCACAAGAGTAGCTGCTGTTGCATGCACTTTTATATTACTTTTTTTCTGTAAGTACAGTCAAATTAATGAGTCAAACAAATGCTATCTATGCATGAATTCATTACAATAATACAAACTGTGGTTTGCTGAAAAGAAACCAACAATGTATGCATATAGAATTGTCATGCTGAAACCCTTGGGCTGATATTTCAAATATCAGCAGACTTCGACATAACATCTTTATGTCACAACATCTTTGGCCAAATTTTCCATTCACTTTGTCCATACAAACAAAGCAAAATAAAGGCTTTGCATTCACAGCCTTTATGTTACCTAATCCAAGCCATTGGAGGTAAATGCTTCCCTAACTACATGTATAGATAAAATTCAAAGTTTCCTGGTCTGAGTGTCAAGATACTATTGCAAATTTCTTCATGAAATGAACCGTATGTATAAAATATGGGACTTTGCTTCGATGCACGTATTTATTTTACCAAGTTTATGACAGTCCATCAACAAGCCCTGCTGTGCTTTGGCTTCTCAATATGTTTCTCTTCTCCCTTCAGCAGTCATCCTGCAGTTTAAATTTTTTGGTTCTCACATCCTTTGTTTTGAAAGGAACCTGAATCTGGCATCATTTTTTTTTAAGTGAGAAATCATCTGTGAAGTACATTATGGCATATTTGGTACAGGATGCCAGAAAAAAAAAAAAGATGGGGTTTTGTAGGGTTTGTGTCAAAACACATGCCAGCATATTGGTGAAAATAGTTGCCCTACTTCTTACTGTCAGTCGTCATCACTTCCTGATTGATTCAGCTGCTGGACATCTGCTCTGGCTACTCTAGTTCAGAGCTGCTCCTGCTCCATGCCATGCTGGGCAGCAGAGAAACAAGCACATTGGACTCCTTTCACATGGCCTGCTGTCTATGGATCTCTGCACGACTATGCATTCAATGACCATTTTATAAAACGTTGTTTAAAACCCATCTTCATTTGGATTTTAAATCCAAATGGATTTAAAAGCCACCAAGTATCCTGGATAAAAAGCCACCCAGTATCCAGGTCAATGTCACCCATTGTAATTTTCTGTCAGAGTATCAATACTTGCACATTCAACCAGATTGACCGATAGGCAATAGAATTCACACATTTTGCCAGAGACAACAGGGAATGCTGGAGACTGTGGCAAAGTAGAAAACTTACGCCTTGTGTACAGAAGGCAGCCTTTAATCTGTTCCACAAGATTGTTGCCGTGTGTCTATGTAAGCCCAGTGCTACAAGGTATTCTAATTTTTCCAAAGAAGCATGCAACCTAGGGAACAAGTTCAAGTAACACTGAAATGCCTTTTTACCTATCAAATGTGAAGTTTGTTATTGTAATTTTCATTGCTTAAATAATAAGGCCGGTGCTTGAGGAGAATGTGAGAAAATGGAAATTTTCATACAATGCTGGAGGCAGTATACACTAATACAGGACATTCTGAAAGGCAATACCTATTGTATGTGGTAAGTGGGATTTTGGCCACCATGGCTTTTGATCCTTACCAAGACAAAAGGGACTTTGCAGATGCAATTAAGGCTGTTAATCAGCTGGCCTTGCAATAGGGACATTATCCTATGCTATCAGATGAGCCCAGTGTAATCATTTGAACCCTTAAGAGCAGAAGAGGGAGGCAGAGACGTGTCTGCTTCAGAATGATTCAACCCTGTTTCTAGTCCTGAGCTATGGTGGGCTTCCTGCAAGTGCAGAAAGTGGACTCTAGTAGCTAAGGGAGGCCCTTAGGTGACAGTCAGCAAGGAAATGGGGACCTTTTCCTACAGGTGCAGGGAACTAAATTTTGTTGACAGCATGAAGGAGTCTGGAAACAGATTCTCCTCTAGAGTCTCCAGAAGGGGATGCAGCCCTGCTGACACCTTAATTTTGGTCTTGTGAGGCTTCAGGCAGAGAAACCAGCCAAATCCACTGGATGCCTAACTTACAGAACTGGTAAATAAGAAAAAGAGTGTGGCTTTGAGTCACTAAGTCATTCATAATTTGTTATGGCAGCCATAGGAAACTAGCACAAATTCCCTCAACAAATCTCCACGTCATTTGATCCAATAATTCCTGTTCTGGGACTTTAGAAATCCATCAAAGATTGAATGCAAAATGTTTACCCCAGTAACTAAATATTGAAAATAATCTAATTGTCTAATGTTAGAGATTTAGTTGAATAAATTACTGTAAAGTCATATGATAAAATACTATGAAGTTACAAAGATTGATTTTTATGTGAATATTCAGTAATATGAAAATGCATACAGTATAATATTAAGTGAAATAGAAAGAACACAACGCTATATATAAAATTTGGCCCTGTCACATTTGTGTGCTTTTTTCTCTATGTGTGTATACATACATAAGTATATGTTAACCGGATGCTTATCTTGGTTCTGGCCAAGGCCCCAGAAGCCAAGAATAAAATTAGATGCAGGTGCCCCCATTCCAAGGCCAGGTGGAAGACAGGATTGGCAAAGCGAGTCACTGAAATTAGCCCATCACCCACTCCAGGGTATAAAAGAAGGATGCAAAAAGTGGGGGTGCTTCAGCCTCTTTTCTTGACTGTTTATGGAAGGGGAGAGAGGTGCTTGACTTTCATCTTACAACAAATGAAAGAGGGATTTCAAGCGGCTATACAGACAACTTGCTATATCCTCTCAAATGTGGAGGACACAGGGGCTGGGTTGTGTCACAATTTTTAGTAACTCCATTCATTCATCTACTCAATCAAGCAATATTTACTGAGCCAAATTACATGTACTATGTATTGTGCTGGGTGCTGGATTCTAGGTCATTTTTGTTAAGGTTTAAAGTAATCTAATGCATTAAAAACAAAGTAAAGTAATCTAACGCATTAAAATCTCTAGAGTTGACATTTATTCTGAAAATGCAGTGTAATATTAAGTGAAAAAGAAAGAATACAAAGCTATATATGAAATTTGGTCCTATTACAAATTATGCCTCCCCATTTCCATTCTTGCTTATTCTGCATAAAGCCCACAATTTGGGTTTGGAAATTCACCCTTCCCCTACCACAGGGCATACTTAGGTCAAGTGTGGAGTACATGGTTCAAGCCAACTAATTCCCTTTATTCCCACAATCATAGTGATTAATTTAGGAATGAACACATGAATCTCACAGACCAATGAGATGCAATGAAATGTTGGCTGGAATCTTTGAATAGAGGAAGTTTCTCTTTCTTGCTGAATGTGAACTTGAGGACAAACAAGAGCTGGAACAGCTGCAGTCATTTTGTTACTGTCAGCAACTTGGGAATTGAGTTACTGCAATGGAGAAAGCATGGTGACATTGCTTGAGCCTAGGATGGAGCTGTAACTGAAGCCAGCCCTATTCTGGTATTACTCACATCTATGAGTCCTCTTTCCTTAAGTCAATCTTTAAATTGTGGGTTATCACTTGCAACAGAAAATGCTCTCTTACTGACAACATCCTTTACTACTTCATGTTTTCAACTCTAAAATGTTGTTAAAAGCTTGAATTTAAGTTCTCAAAATAGAATTTGAAACTCAAAGAGGAAAAGTAATATGACAATCTCAAAAATTTAAAACTATACATACATAATATGATAAAAGTGATTTTATATCTTAAAATATGCCTAAATTAATTTTAAATCAAAACACCCTTAGGACAGGGAAAGTGCGATAACCCAATTAAGAATGAAGAGAATGTTTCCATTCTCTTTTAAGATTCTTTGATTAACTCTTTTGTTGCTTTCAGGTTATGGGCCAATCTGAGAATAGAGATATGGAGAAGAAATGCTTGAAGGGTAACAGAAGAAAAACAAAATCAGCAATTATTCTGACATCTAAACTTCTGTCAGATGCCTCTGATCCTATGAAGGAACTTTGATGTTAGTTGCCAATTTCCTTTTTAAAAATTCTCTGTACACTCTACGCTCTCAAAAACACACTAGAACATATCCTGTCATATACTTAACATCTGGAAGGAGGAGAAATTTCTCAAAGGAATCTTGGCTCTCTCATGCTCCCCTGAAGGAATTTCCCCCAGAGTTAGGATGACAGTGTGTTAATAGCCATCATTCATCTGTGTGACAGTTCAGCATCTAACCACATTTGAGAATAAAAGAATGACAGTCTTTGATTTTTGTAGGCTAACGTTGGGGTACATTATTTGATGCCAAAACATCCAGATTAACATTAAAAATATTCAGCCATCCATCCATATTTTCCAAAGTATCCAGATGTTTGACATCTTGTAAGCATAGCATGTGATGGCACTAATTGGATACTATAAGAATTTTCATACTCCTTGGTCATTAAGCATTTATTGTAATCTGCTTATGTGTCAGTCGTATAGGTTGGATTGATTCATAAGCCATTGCTCCTGCTCATTATGGAATTCACTAGCAATTGGCATGCAAGTAACACAGAACTACAAGAAAATGTGATGAGTGCTGTACCAAATTAGGATGGTCTCATTGCAAAGAAGAAAACATTCAACTAAAAGCATTTCCACTAGCTTTGTGCTTTTATGCAAAATTTTAAAAATATGCCTCGTTCTCTAGGCAAACACAGTCCTACATCATAATAGATATAGTGGTGGGCAGCAGTATACCCTTGCACACATGTACATGAACATATGTGATATAAATACTTAACATTTTCTAGAATGAGAAGTGTAGAGGTAGGCAATTCAGGGTTGGTCAGTTCTGTGATGGGAGAGCTGTATTGAGAACTAGATGTTTTCCATATTTCTACTCTGGCATTATTAGCGTATTGCTCTTACCTTCAGGCTCATCCTCTCATGGTTACAAAAGAGTTGCTGCAGCTCTAAGCAATACTTCTTCATAGAACCCAAAGACAAGAGGGCATCTGTTTTGATCAAGGTGGAAAATTATTTTCCAAAGACCTTCCAGAAAACTCCCCCTTACTTCTCATTGGCCATAACTGGACCACTTACTTATTTCTAAGTTGATCTTTAGAATTACCAGGTTTGGTTGTAACCAGTTAAAATTTCCTGCATGGGTGTCGTGAGGATATCAGACTCCCCTTACTTATAGAGACGTCTGAAACTAACGAAGGTGGGATTTGGTTAAGAGAAAGAAGGATAAAGTCCCTTGTGGGTTATATTAACCAGTACTTAATGTATAATCAATGAGTGTAATCAAAGTGCTACAAGAGCAGAAAAACAAACAAAAAGGCCATTGATTTGACCTCATGGTAATCCTGATTTTGGAATTGGTACTTGATACATGAGAAGTATTTCTCAAGTGAATAAATGATAGAAACATATTTCAAATCAAAAATATTATATAAAATCATTAATTTGAAGGTTATGTTAATTTTTTCTTATAATGAGATAAATGTTCTGTACACTCACGAAGTTATCCAAGAAAGACATGGTAGGAAAAAAGTAAAAGAATTTTCTTCCCCTTAAAAAAAATGCATTCTTTTATTGAAACACATACACATATGTAAGCATTATTTTTTAAAAACAAAGCACAATTAATCCAGACAAGGATACAATAAAAAAAGAAAACCACAAGCCAATATCCCTGATAAATATAGATGCAAAAATCTTCAACAAAATACCACAAATTGCATTCAAATGCACATCAAAAAGATTATGCCATAAAGTGGGCTTTATCCTAGGGATGCAAGGATAGTTTAACATATGCAAATCAATAAATGTGACACAACACATCAACAGAATGAAGAACAAAAGCCATACGATCATCGTAATAAATTCAGAAAAAAGCATTTGATAAAATTCAACATCTCTTCATGATAAAATCTCTCAACATATTAGGTACAGAAGGAATTTACTTAAACACAGTAAAGGGCATATATGACAAACCTGCAGCTGACATCATACTAAATGGGGAAAGTTAAAAGCTTTCTCTCAAAAAACTGTAATAAGACAAGGATGCTCACTTTCACCATTCTTATTCAACATATAACTAGAAGTTCTAGAAAGAGCAATTAGAAAAGAAAAAGAAATAAAAGGCACCCAAGTTGAAAAGAAGAATGTCAAGTGTACCTGCTTACAAACAACATAATCTTATATATAGTAAAACCTAAAGACTCCAGGGAAAAAACTCTTAGAACTGATAGAATAATTCAGTAAAGTTTCAGGACACAAAATCAACATGCAAAAATCCGTAGTGTTTCTATATACCAATAACAAACTAGTTGAAAACAAATAAAAAATTAATCTCATTTATAATAGCTACAGAAAGATAAAATACCTAGGAGTAAATTTAACCAAAGAGGTGAAAGATCTCTGTGATAGAAACTATAAAACACAGATGAAAGAAATGGAAGAGAATACACACAAAATGGAAATTCATACCATTTTCATTGATTGGGTCAATAAATATTGGTAAAATATCCATACTCCCCAAGAGATCTACAGATTCAGTGCAATTCCTATCAAAATGACAATGATATTCTTCACAGAGATAAAGAAAACAATCCTAAAATTTGTACGGAACCACAAAGACCCCAAATAACCAAAGTACTCTTGAGCAAAAAGAACAAAGTTGGAGGCATTACACTACCTGACTTCAAAATACATTACAAAGCTATAATCACCAAACAGCATGGTACTGGCATAAGTACAGACACATAGACCAGTGGAATAGAACAGAGAGCTCAGATATAAATTCACATATTTACAGCCAAATGATTTTCAACAAAGATACCCAGATCATACATTAGGGGGAAGAAAAATCTCTTCAGTAAATGTTGCTGGGAAAACCAGATATCCATGTACAGAATAATGAAACTAGACCCCCATCCCTCACCACATACAAAAATCTACTCAAAATGGATTAAAGATTTAAACATAGGGCTCAAAACTACAAAACTACTGGAAAAAAAATACAAGGAAACACTTCAGATCATTGGTCTGGGAAAAGATTTTATGGTTAAGATCTCAAAAGCATAGGCAACCAAAGCAAAAATAGACAAATAGGAATCATACCAAACTAAAAAGCCTCTGTACAGCAAAGGACGCAATCAATAGAGTGAAGAGACAATTTGAAAAACGTGAGAAAATATTTGGAAACCATTCATCTGATGAAATATTAATACCCAGAATAAACAAGGAACCCAGACAATATAAGAGCAAAATGGCAAAAAATCCAATTAAAAAATGGGCAAAGGATCTGAATAGACATTTCTTAAAAGAAGACAAATGGCCAACAAGTATGTGAAAAAATGCTCAACAACACTAGTCATCAGGCAAATGCAAATTAAAACCATGATGAGATATCATCTTGCCCCAGTTAGAATACCTGTTACCAGAAAGACACAAAATAACAAATGTTAGAGAAGATGTGGAGAAAAGGGGACTCTTTCTTATACACTGTTGATGGGAGTAAATTAGTACAACCATTATGTAAAACAGTATCAAGTTTCCTCAAAAAGCTAATCCTACAACTACCATAGGATCCTGCAATCCAACTACCAGGTATTTATCTACAGGAAAGAAGATCAGTATGTCAAAGAGATATCTGCACTCCCATGTTTATTGCGGCACTACTCACAATAGCCAAGATATGAAATTAACCTTCATGTCTATGGACAGATGAATGGGATATATACACAATGGAATATTATTAAGACATAAAAAAGAATGAAATCCTGTCATTTGTGTCAACATGGATAAGCCTGGGGGACATCATGTTACATGAAATAAGCCAGGCACAGAAAGAGAAATAACACATGTTCTCATTCATACATGGGAGCTCAAAAAGTTGATCTCATAAAAGTAGAGAGTAGAATAGTGGTTACTAGAGGCTAGGAAGGATAGGTGAAAGGGTGGATAGGGAGAGGTTAACAGATACAAAATTATAGCAAGGTAGGAGAAATAAGTTCTAGCCTTAGGTAGCTCTATGGGTAAACAACAATTCATTGTATTTTTTCAAATAGCTAGAAGATAATATTTTAAATGTTACCAACACAAAGACAAAATACAGTTGTGAGGTGATAAATATGCTAATTACCCTGATTTGATCATTACGCATTGTATGCATGTATCAAAGTAGTATACATGTATCAAAGTATCACACTGCATTCCATAAATATGTACAATTATTATGTGTCAACTAAAAATATGTAGTAAACAATTTTTAAAAACTTAAAACTAGCTTAAGTAAAAAGAGGACTTATTTTATATTATATGCAGAAGTTCAGATCTAGATGCCGAAACTATTCTGTGCCCCTCAGCAATGACTGTATTGTTCCCTATGCTGACAGGATTCCTCTAATAGCAGGGACAATGGCTTTCAACAACTCCAAATCCCAAACTTGCAGATTTAACAACCTCAGAGAAAAGTGAATATTTCTTTTCCTTTGCGTGCGTATCGATACTAGAAAAGGACACTGACTGGTCATGCTGGGTCAGTTGCTCACCCCTCAACCAACCATAGTTGCCAGGAGGGTGGTAATGCTCATCTGGACCTTCTGTTCATTTCTGTGGCTGTCATGGTGGGTAACACCTTTGTCCATGATAATAATTGTTAGAGAAAATTGAAAAATAAGGAAAGAAAAAATAAAACTACATTTAATGACACTATGAAAAAATAATCACTGTGTTCTTCCTGCAGTATGAGTTATGTGTCCTTTTCCAATATTATTATTAAAAATATAATATTATAATTAACATTATAAAATTGTAATCCTATATATAGTATAAACATAGTTTTGCAGTATGTTTTTTTTTTTTTAGACGGAGTCTTGCTCTGTCGCCCAGGCTGGAGTGCAGTGGCGCCATCTCGGCTCACTGCAAGCTCCACCTCCCAGGTTCACGCCATTCTCCTGCTTCAGCCTCTCGAGTAGCTGGGACTACAGACGCCAGCCACCATGCCTGGCTAATTTTTTTTTGTATTTTTTAGTAGAGACGGGGTTTCACTGTGTTAGCCAGGATGGTCTCGATCTCCTGACCTTGTGATCTGCCTGCCTCAGCCTCTCAAAGTGCTGGGATTACAGGAGGGAGCCACAGCGCCCGGCCCGCATTATGTTTTTAAATATTATATTGTTATAAAATTATTTTAAAAACTAAAAATTATTCTATATTACAGAATTCCTTTTTATTTTAGAAAAAAATAGAACACATAATAATTCACTCAACCAACTAGGAATAGAAGGAAATTTCCTCAAGCTAATAAGGGCATATACAAAAAACTCACAGCTAGCCTCACATTTAATTGCAAAAAGATTGAATTTTTCCCTTCTGAGATTGAAAACAAGATAAATATATCTGCTCTCATCACTTTATATGCAACATTATAGTAGAGATTTCGGCCAGGGCAGTCAGGCAAATAAAAGAATAAAAGACATTCAGATTGGAAAGGAAGAAGTAAAACCATCTGTATTTGCAGATGATATGATCTTGTATATTGAAAATTCTAAGTAATCCACTAAAAACGATTACAACTAATAAATAGTTTCAGCAATGTGGCAGGATATAAGATCAATATATGAAACTCAGTTGTATTTCTACACACTAGCTGAATAATCCTAAAATGAAATTAAGAAACAAGCCTGCTTATAATAGCACAAAAGAAATAAAATACCTAGGAATGAATTTAACACAAGAAATGCAGGACTTGAACACTCACAAACTATAAAACATTGAAAGAAATTAAAGAAGATCTAAATAAATTAAAAGCTATAAAATATTCCACATCTGTATAATAAGATAACAATTGTTAAGATGGGAATAATTCCTAAATTGATCGAGAGTCAGTATAACCCCTTTCAAAATCCCAACTTTTTTTTAGATGTTGACAAGTTGGATCTAACATTTATATGAAAATGCAGGGGGGCCAGAAGAGTCTAACTAATCTTGAAAAAGAAGAAAAAATACTGGAGGATTCATGCTTCTTAATTACAAAATATCCTACAAAGTTATAGTAATCAAGACCATGGTACTGGCATAAGGATAAATATTTACACAGATGGACCATAATCCCAAATCTAGATGTAAACCCTCACATTTATGGTCATTTGACTTTTTATAAGGTTGACAGACAATTTAATGGGGAAAAATAGTCTTTTTAACACATAAAGCTAGGACAACTGATATCCATATGCAAACAAAAAAGAGAGAGAAAAGAATTTTGATCCTTATCTCATACCACATAAAAAATTAACTCAAAATAAAGATATAGCTAAATATAGGAGCTAAAACTATAAAGATCTTATAATAAAATATAGGACCAAACTTTTGTGACCTTGAATTAGGTGGTTTTTCTGATATGACAGTAAAAGTACAAATGACAAATAAAAAACATAAACAAACTGGACTTCAATGAAATTAAAAATTTTGTGCCTCAAAGGCCAGCATCAAAAAACTGAAAAGGCACCCTACAGGATTGTAGAAAATATTTTCAAATGTATCTGACAAGGCAGTTTTATCCAAATTACATAAAGAAGTCTTACAATGCAGCAATAAAAGCACAAATAACCCAATTAAAATGGGCAAAGGATTTGAATTGACATTTTTCATAAGATGATAAAGAAATAATGGTCAATTATCACAAACAAATATGCTAAATATAATTAGCCATTAGAAAATTGCTAATCAAAACCATAATGGGATACTACTTTTCACCTGCTAAGATGGTTAAAATTAAAAAGACAGGTAATAGCAAGTCTTGAAGAGGATGTAGGTAAGTTGGAACACATACATTAATAGTGGGACTGTAAATGGTGAAGCCACTGTGGGAAACATTCTAGGAGTTCCTCAAAATGCTAAATACAGTATACACCCAAGATTAATGAAAATGTATGTCTGTACAAAAACTTGTAAATGAACATTTATAGCAACATTATTCATAATAGCCAAAAAGTGGAAACAACCTAAATGTCCATCAACTGATGCATGGATAAACAAAATGCGTTATATTCAAAACAATGGAATATTATTTGGCAATAAAAAGAAATGAAGTACTAATACATGTTACAATACGAGGCACCTTGGAAACATGCACAGAAGAAGCCAAACACAAAACCCCACATGTTATATAAATTCATTTATGGGAAATGTTCATAATAGGTAAAAAAAAAAAAAAGAAAAGAAAAGAAAAGAAAATAACAGGTAAATTCACAGAGACAAAAAGAAAATTTTCTTTTTTTCTGACTCCCAGGGTCTAGGCTGGGTGTGGGGAGTCAGAAAAGAAGAATAACCATGAATGAGTATTTGGTTTCAGTTGGAAGTCATAAAAGTTTCCACAATTAGACGGTGGTGATGGTTTCACAACTATGTGAATATACTAAAATTCACTGAAATGAACAATTTAAATAGGTAAATTTTCTGGTATGTGAACTAGAACTTAACAAAACTTTAAAAAATAGATTGGCTCTGTGTGTGTGTGTGTGCGACTACTACCACCACCTAGAGATAATCGTGTTAATATTTTTGTGTATAATACAGAATTTTCTGTAAGTATGCACACAGAACGTGCATTCTAATGTGAATATATTGATCATATATATGTGCATATTTATAAGTGTATGTATATAAGTGTAAACATACACATATATGCATGTATATGTGTATATATACACGTGCATGCATATCTGTATATGTGTGTATTTACTCATGTATGTATATATGTATTTATGCATACATATATGTGTTTATGTATTATATATACATATATATTTATATATACATTATATACATTTGTGTATACGTATGTACATATACATAATGTATACGTGTATATATATACACACACACACACACACATATAATTGATTTAACCATTCTTTCCTTAAAGGAGAGACCTTTTCAAAGTGTTCTCACTCAGTTTCTGTTTGATTTTGTATTTGTGAGTTAAAATGAAAGTCTGACTCATGTCTAAGATTTTATAAAACTTATTAGAGAAAAAAAGAGAAAAATACAAGCATTAATCTATTTATTTTAAAAACTACCGCTGTCCGAACAATTTTATGTTGCCTTGTAAATGGTACTCTTTTTTCGTTTATGCTATATTTAGAACATTAGTTACCATAACGACAAGATATAATTCATCATATGGAAACTCAACTTGAGGAGCATTGCTAGTAAGAATTTTTATATTATGTTTAAACATAAAGATGAAAGACAGTTCTATATATTATTAAGTCTAGTCTTCTGTATCTAGGATAGGTTGCCCTAAAACTTCCAAATTGATAGGCTGTAAACTGATTTTTTAAAAGAAATATAAAACAAGACTTGCGGAATCAAAATCCTACTATCTCATTTCAAAATTTGATCCGGGATTCTAAAACCAAGGTGTAGGTATTCTCTGTGGAATAAATCTTAAATAATTCTCCCATTTACTTTTTCTTGGATATACAAAAACAAAAACATAAACAAAAACATAAACAAAAACCTGACCCTAACAGCCTTTCTTAACCCCAGCTCTTATCAAACATGGCTGAGCTCCAAAAACATACTAGCAATGTGCTTTTTTAGCCACAAAAGGGAGACTTTTCTTCTACCATGTTTGCTTCACTGCCTTTCATTAAGATCAATCATATTTAATCTTTTGGCTCATCCATCTCTTTGGGGCTCTGCTAAAACCCAGGGCCCTATTTATAAAGAAAATGTACAAAATACACAAAATTTTATTCAAATTTCAGGGGTTTCATGGGTTCCTCAAAAGCTCATCTATATCCCTGTAAGGTTAAAATTCTTGGATTACATTCTAACGGATTCTATCTTTCCATTTCATTCGTTTTCATTTACTCATTCATTTGATCAGCCAAACATTTACTGAAGCTCATGATATGGCATGCACTCTCCTAAGTACATGTAGTCACATGACTTCTGTGTCACTCAGGAGACTTTGTGAGGACTAGCAAGCTCTGGAAGGCTGAGTATTGCTCTCTGTGCTCTGACACAATGCAATTCTACTTGTTTTACAGAAAAGTGATTCCTTTGTTTGATGCACCTGGCTATTATGGTTTCCTTCTAGACATATAGTCCTATGTAGCTCTGTGAAAGTCTTTTTCCTAGCAACACAGGATTTTGTAGAAAACACAGCATTCCAGGTCAGAAGGTTTCAATTCAGCCCCAGCATTACCATTTCCTATTCCCATAGACCTAGACAAGTCATCTAACTTCTTAAATCCTTAATTTCTTCCTCTGGAAAATGGAGCTAATAATAATGACTCCCCTAAATTACCTCTGTCTGGGAGTATGAGTTTAAAAAGCAACAAAATAAGAAAATGGATGTTGAAGCATTTTGCAAAGCATAAAACAAATAATCATTAGTATACTATTGTTGTCATTATGCCATTATTATTACTGAGAATCAGACCAAAAGATCACTTTTGGCTCTATAGGGTAACAGAGAGGCGAGAGAATCCACTTCAGTTTTCTCCTCCAGTTTGAATTCAACTAAAGGTTGTTGGAAGAAAGCAAGTATCATAGTTTCAAAACTGTGAGACCTCTCACGAGGCAATTCCCAGCCTCTTATTTGCAGCTATAGTGCACCAAATTATAATGAATTACATGCACACACATTCACTTTACATAAACCTAGGTCACTTCTAAGCATTTTCAGGAATGAAAATACATTTTAATTGCTTGTCCTGGGCATATCTTGAAAAGGCCTTTGCAAATGGTATATTAGGAATTATTTTGGTGGGAAGTAACAGAAACCAGCTCTACTTGCCTAAACTTCCATATGAGGCATTTATTTTCAAGATAAGCAGGGTCTTACGGATCTCATGAGCCGGGCTGAGTTGCCTGGCCATCAGGAAAGGCTGATGCAAGGTCAGTCAGAAACGTCAGAACTCCTCCTCCACTCCTGCTTCTCTGTGTGGTGTGCTCACATTGTTCCTGACTCTTTCTCATCAGATCAGCTTCCTCTTCCCTGGAACATAGCAGGCAAAATATAATTGTATGTGACTGTACCCAGCTTGACATGTTTGTGCCCAGTGCCCAAGATAAATGGAATCTAGCTCTTTGTCCCAATTCCACACCCCCAGAGATGGGACTTAGATTGGCCTAAGCTGTATCAAGGGCCTGTTGAGATTTAGGAGGACCCAATAACACCCAAATATCCTCTTTCCAACCCAGATTTTAAAGCACCTGAGAAAATAATAGAGAGACGGAGAAGTACCCTATCAACTGTATTACAAATAAAGGTAGTTTAAATGTGCTGAAACAGTGAGATTCCAATTGGGGGCAGGAGCCTTTACCCAGTGGCAGGAAACTGGCACAGCAAATGCTCCCTGGAAGCAGAGAGCACCCAGAAGAGGCAAGGGGGTTGGCCTGAACCAAGCAAACCCAGGTATTCATCTGGAACTCATCAATCAGATGACTTACTCCTCCTCTGTGGAAGGAGTGAAGGAGGCTGGTGGTATTGTAGAGGCAGGGCTTCCTCTGCCTGGATGAGTTTCAGGCCTGAGAGGAAGTGTTCTCCCCTCGTACAGTGCTTACTCTTCATCTACTCAACTGTGTCTGTGGGCATGGGGTAGAGTCATGGGGACAGTCATGGTTCTTTTGGACAGCAGGACAATTAAGGGAGTAATTGTGAACCAAGTGTGTACTTCAAAAGGTGTGTACTACAGCTATTTCTCCTTTTAGATAAATAAAGAATCCCTGGAGGGTTATGATTGGGCCTTGAGTTCAATGCTGTCAGAAACATGGCAGGAGAGAAGTTGAGACCATTGTACTACTCTTCAAATAAGGGGACTCTTCATTCAATCTCTGCTCTTATTGTGGCAGGAGAGGTTTCCTGTCCCCTTCACCCTCTCTGGCCTTTCCACTTTTCAGCCTTACAGGAAGGAGTTCTTGTTTTGTTTTGATCTAGCCTAGGATGTGCTAAAGTTAAGCAATTTGGTGCAGTCAGCATTGGTGTTTGGGTGGGGTATTTATATCTTGTAGTTGTCCCATTATGAACAACTGCAAGGCACAAGCTGATTCTAAGGAGGCTTATGTTCTACTAGGACACATAGCAGAAATATGATTGTTGACATTACCCAAGCTTTATGGTTTGCAGCTTCACCCCCCTCCAGGAGAGAATGACTTTACTATCTAGAATTCAAGTTAGCTTTGTCAAAGATCAGATAGTTGTAGGTTTATAGCCTTATCTCTGGGTTCTGTATTCTGTTTCATTGGTCTATGTGTCTGTTTTTGTACCAGTACCATGCTGTTTGGGTTATTATAGCCTTGTAGTATAGTTTGAAATCAGGTAGCGTGATGCCTCCAGCTTTGCTCTTTTGCTTAGGATTATCTTGGCTATTTGGGCTTTTTTTTGGTTTCATATAAATTTTAAAGTAGTTTTTTCTAGTTCTGTGAAGAATCTCAATGGTAGTTTAATAGGAATAGCACTGAATATTTAAATTGCTTTGGACAGTATGGCCATTTTAATGATATTGAGTCTCCCTATCCATAAGCATGAATTTCTTTATCTGTTTGTGTCATCTCTGATTTCTTTGAGCAGTGTTTTGTAGTTATCAGTGTAGAGATCTTTCACCTCCCTAGTTAGTTGTATTCCTAGGTATTTTATTCTTTTTGTGGCAATTGTGAATGGGATTGTGTTCCTGATTTGGCTCTTGGCTTGACTGTTGTTGTATAGGAATGCTAATGATTTTCGTACTTGGATTTTGGATCCTGACACTTTGCTGAGGTCATCAGATTAACGAGCTTTTAGACCAATACTATGTGGTTTTCTAGATATAGAATCATGTCATCTGCAAATAGCGATAGTTTGACTTCCTCTCTTCCTATTTAGATGCCGTTGTTTTTCTCTCTTGCCTGATTACTTTGTCCAGGACTTCCAATAGTATGTTGAAGAGGAGTGGTGAGAGAAGCCATCCTTGTCTTGTGCTAGTTTTCAAGAAGAATGCTTCCAGCTTTTTTCAATTCAGTATGATGTTGACTGTGGGTTTGTCATAGATAGCTGTTAGTATTTTGCAGTCGGTTCCTTCAATACCTAGTTATTGAGGGTTTTTAACATGAAGGCATATTGCATTTTATCAAAAGACTTTTCTTTTACTGAGATAATCATGTGGTTTTTGTCCTTAGCTCTGCTTATGTGATGAATCACATTTATTGATTTGCATATGTTGAACGAACCTTACATCCCATGGGTAAAGCCTACTTGATCATGGTGGATAAACTTTTTGATGTGCTGTTGGATTCAGTTTGCAAGTATTTTGTTGAGAATTTTTGCATTGATGTTCTTCAAGGATATTGGCCTGAAGTTTACTTTTTCTGTTATATTTCTGCCAGGTTTTGGTATCAGGCTGATGCTGGCCTCATAGAATGAGCTGGGAAGGAGTCCCATCTCGTCAATATTTTTCAAATAGTTTCAGCAGGAATGGTACCAGCTCTTCTTTGTGCATCTGGTAGAATTCAGCTGTGAATTGGTCTGGTGCTGGGCCTTTGTTGGTAGGCTATTTATTGCTCATTCAGTTTGGGAGCTTGTTTTTGGTCTGTTCAGGGATTCAATTTCTTTCTGGTTCAGTCTTGGGGGGGATGTATGTTTTGAGGAATTTATCTGTTTTTTCTGGATTTTCTAGTTTGTGTGCATTGAGGCTATGGATCTGATGGTTATTTGTATTTCTGTGGGGTCAGTGGTAATATCCACTTCATAATTTCTAATTGATTTTATTTGGATCTTCTTTCTTTTCTTATTTATGAGTCTAGCTAGCATAGTGGTTTATCTATTTTATTAATTTTTTCAAAAAACCAAGTCCTGGATTCATTCATCTAGTTATGCTTTTATTATCCTAAAGGATCTTACCTGGTTTTGTAACAAATTGAGCATTACTGTCTCAGCATTACTTACTTTCTTTGCTACTCCTTATCGAATCACAATTTTTCATATCATCTTTGGAACTAGCTTTGATATCCATCTGCTTCTCTCATGAATACATAAAATCAAATCTTAACAAGTGCTCACTGTTTGCATTAAAATCATATTTTAATGGGTGGGCAATAATGACTCAGTTTCCTGCTGGGCTCTAATTTCTCACTCTTGGCTTCCTTTTCAAATACTTTGCTAGCTTTTTCATAAGGCAGATTCTGGGCTCCTTCCCCAGAAATTCTGATTCAGTGAGCTCTTGGAGAATAAGTATTTTTGAATGTTCTTCCTGTGATTCTAATGCATTACTAAGTTTGACTCACTGCCTTGATTAATATTAATAATCATATTAATACTAACAAATATTAAATTTATTATCTTAGATAAAATTAATAATAGCAACTATTGATCATTTCCTTATTACCAGCCCCGGTGCTATGTGCTTTATATACATTGTGCCTTTTATTCTTATCTAATCTCTATCCAAACCCTAGACAAAAAGAGGCGGCTTGGAAAGCTCCATCCATTTTTTAAGGGTACCAGGCAAAATAGAATACAAAAAGAGTGCTTTATACAGCAAAAATAAGAATAGCTGACATTAATCAAGCTGTTTCTTTTTGCCAAGTTCACTACTAAGGAATTTACACTTGGGTACCCCTCCCTTTGCCTCAGACTGAACTTCAATTATTTTTGCATGATTACATTCATTCATTAAATCATCCTAATAGCATTTGTCAGCCTTCTACCATTTTCTAGCTACTGTCCTAAGGATACCAGGCAACACAGCACCTTATCTTTAAGAAGCTTATCAGCTTACAAAGCCAGGGAATCACTTTTTATAAAAAAAAATCAGGCTCTGGCCAATTTGCTTACTTTTTTTACCTATATTGCAACACTTGCTCAGGATTATGATCTCCCAAATTCATGGCCTAGGATGAGAATCATTGCAGAGAGATCTGTCCAGACCTGACTACATCTAATGTTGCAGAACTTTGTCCTTAGTTCAGCTAAAACCGGGCTCTTGTCACACAACCAGGAAAGATTAGGCTCATGCACACATAGAAGGGTGAGAAAAATGGAATTTAGTGGGTGAAAAGGAAAAAGGAAAAATAACTTTCAGCAAAGTGAGAGAGAGCCCTTCTAGCAGGTTTCCCACCTCACAGATTGAATCCCAGGTCACCACACAGGGACAGGAGAGGCCAGGCTCCTCCTCACTGAAACAGTGTGCACTTCCAGAGGCTCTACCCCATCCTCCCAGTGTGCAGATGGGGATTAGTCAGAAGGAATCCGCTGGGAAATGGCAGGCTTCATCTAGGACCACAGTCCAGCTTTTCAGCCTTCAGGCTATTTTAGGCTTGAAGGTGGGGTTTCACCGGGGCACCCTTGGCTGCCTTCTGTCTCTATCACTAGATCTTTTGGGCCCTTTGTTAAAAGGGAATTATTTTAGGTACTACCTATCTCCACAAACTCTCAAGCAGAGTTTGGCAGGTATTGAAAATGTTCAGACTAAATCTTTTGGTTGGCTAAGAAATAGTTAGACAGTACAGAGCCTGTAGATTCCAAGAGTTCATGGGTAGAATCTGAAGATCTTTGAACTGGGTAGGAAAAATTATATTTTTATTTTCATTAACCTGTAACTCAAATGAATCATGCTTCAATTATGCATGTAGGTAATAAAACAATATTAACCAAATTCATGACTATGTTATCAATACAAATCACGAATGTTGTTACGTTATTTATTATAGCTATCTCTAAAAATCGTATTTATCACCACTTTGATATCATAATGTTTACTTGACTTGCCTCTAGATCTTGTTATTTAATGCATGAGTAAAGAAGCATATATATTATTATGTCAAAATCTTTTTTAAAAAATATTTTGAGGCTGGGTGTGGTGGCTCATGCCTGTAATCCCTGGACTTTGGGAGACTGAGGCAGACAGATGACTTGAAGCCAAAAGTTGGAGACCAGGCAGGCCAACATGGTGAAACCCCATCTCTACTAAAAAAACAAAAAACCAAGAATTAGCTGGGCATGGTGGTCTGTGTCTGTAATCCAAGCTATTCGGGAGGCTGAGGCACAAGAATCGCTTGAGCCCAGGAGGCGGAGGCTGCAGTGAGCCAAGATCGTGCTACTGCACTCCAGCCTGGGTGACTGACTGAGACTCTGTCTCAAAAAAAAAAAAAAATGTTTTTTGATAACTCTATTTTCATACAATTGGCTTCCTTTGTAATCCTGTATATTTATAGATATTTTAAAACATTCTAAGAAGGGAATTGATAGGCTCCACCACACACACATTCACATTAAGAATCCCTAATATCACTTTGTTGATGCTCTGCAACAGAGAAATAGAGACACTTGACATTCACAAAAGAGATGTCCCACTACTGCCATGATTATCTAAATTCACAAATGCCACCACAGTTCAGCAGGTATGAATCTCAGTACACAACTTAGGTGTGTAAGAAGTTTAATTTTCTGTAACTTAATTCCTATTATGAGCTTCTTTACATCAAGAGGCAAAAACCTAGTATCACTCAATTCAGGGTGCATTCCTCCTTTAGAGGGTGGCATCTAATTTCTAGAGAGGGTAGTATAGTACCCAGGCATTGTGGGACAGGCTTTACCAACCCCTATTCTCCTCTGCTTTGATAGCCTCAGACCTACCTGATCTCAGTCCCTGGTATCACAGGTGGGTGCTGGGTGGTTCTTGGTCCTGGCCCAGGGCTTCTTTGGTGCTGTGTCTATCTGATTGTTGGACCCAGCCAGGTGTGTTGGGGGTGCCCTGCTCTTCTCTGCCTATGCATGCCTGTCCTAGGTCCATCTTCCTGGACCTACCACCTAGCTATTTCTACTCTGGGGCCTCACCTTCTTCCAGGGCATAACCAGAAGCTGGGCACAGCTCTTTTTTTCACTCAGATCGCTCAAACCTATCTGAAATTTTGTCACCCCCACTCTGAGAAATTCATCCATCTGGGAATGGATTGGCAGAGGAGAGAGAGTTTAAAGAGTCACTTTTTCGGATAGAAACTGCGGTCAGAGGTTCCTCGTTTCCCTGCACCTCCTTACCTCCTCTTAATTTGAGCAAACTTTCCAGTCTAGGAGGCTAGGAAGATTTGCTTCTACCTTCTCTAGGCCTGGCTCCCCCTCAAATCCTATGACTTGAAATGCAAAGGCAATGGTTTCTAAAGTTCAAAATCTTTTACTCTGTGTCTTGTCCTCCCTGGAGCATTCAATCTCTCTCCCCTTAGGCAAATTTAGGGAAAGGTGAAGAGGTTAAAAGGAAATACCAAGGAAGACACACCAATTCTTGCAAAACATTTTTCCACCGCAAAAACATACAAATTCACACACCAAATACATAGAACATAGTTAAAGGAATTAATCTATCCATTTTCACTCTCAGCGAGAAATTCCACAAGAACATAGAAACTAATAAAGGTGTAATGAGATGTGGATGTTGTCTTGGAGAGGCTCACTGATTAACAAAATTATTTACTTCCATGCACCACACTCTTACGTTATGGGAGTCAAAAGAGAGACTCCATAAAGTACAAATTGTTCCCTGTCATCTTGCAATACTTTCAACAGTTCCTATCTAAGCTCCCAGGTTGTAGGAGGGCTTCTTGTCCTATGCTTCTCTAATACCCTGGGTAAACATCAATCTCAACTCAAAAAGGTACACAGAGTAAGACAGCAAGGATTGAGCAATGACTATCAAGATTTTGCTGCCAAGCAGAGTCTGAGCTCTGGAGTGTATGGTAAATATTTTTTAAATGTCTGTATGTTATGATGTTTTGACATCTTAAGCCTTTCTGGCTGGGGAAAGAATGCATATCTTTGATATGCAAAGTAACCAATCTAGAGCCAAGCCTCCTTTGTCTGGCCTGTATACCACAGGAGGTAATATTTCTCTGCCTTAATCATTCCAGAGCCAAGTGTCAGCAAATTCAGAATCACCCCTAAAGCCCAAAGCTCACCAAAGTTATTCAAACTGGCTAAACCTAAACTGTTCCCTCCGCTCTGCCTTGCCTTTCCCATGGAAACGCCAATAAAGGCAGAGGCTTAAACCTTTGCCTGGCTCCTGCCTTCTGCCTCCTGACCATTCCTCCTGACCACGGTGTGTTTCCCATGTGGCCCCTGCAGGGAGTGCCTCTTGTCTCTAAGACCTGTACTTACAATATATATTTTTTTCTTTGAGGCTCTCCTGTGTCTCCTTTTGTGGCCACATCTGACTGATTATCACATAAAATAATACGCAACATGGGAGAGGAATTCTGAAGGGGGAAAAAGTGAAGTGGGTATTTTACAACAAAAGACAACAAACTGCATCTATGGAGAGGAAAAAAAGCAAAGCCTCTCTGTTGCTGCCTGGCTTCTTCTACCTGGGCTTGTGGGCTGGGTTGGCACGGAGCTGGCTGCAGAAGCACAGCATCTATCTCATGACCAGAGCATCTAGCTGCCCCTGTTGCACACATGAGGGGTCATGTTGAGATTATGGCTTCCAGTCACGCTTGCACCTTCTGCAGGCTAGGGAGCCAGGTCAGGGGAAGCCACCACTTTCCAGTCATTACCAGTTAATCTTTCAACCTCTTGTGACTGAGCTCATGGAGGGCAGAAACCATACTTTACTCATCTTCATAACCCATCACCCTGCATAGGAACTAGCACACAGAAAACGCTCAGCAAGACTCAACAGGCTGGGCAAGGAAGCTC
Organism: Pongo abelii; assembly: GCF_028885655.2. Classification (NCBI taxonomy): domain Eukaryota; kingdom Metazoa; phylum Chordata; class Mammalia; order Primates; family Hominidae; genus Pongo; species Pongo abelii. The sequence continues at coordinate 152,515,331 of NC_071989.2, forward strand.
ATGCCTGTAATCCCAGCACTTTGGGAGGCCGAGGCAGGTGGATCACTTGAAGTCAGGAGTTCAAGACAAGCCTGGCCAACATGGTGAAACCCTGTCTCTACTAAAAATACAAAAATTAGCCACATGAGGTGGTGGGCACCTGTAGTCCCAGCTGCTTGAGAGGCTGAGGCAGGAGAATTGCTTGAACCCAGGAGGCGGAGGTTGCAGTGAGCTGAGATCATGCCACTGCACTCCAGCCTGGCAACAGAATGAGACTCCCTCTCAAAAAAAAAAAAAAAAAAAAAAAACCCAACCCCCCAGTGTTTAGTGAGCACTTTCTTGGTGTGAGGTTCTGGGCTTACACTTGAAATGCACCATCCCATTTCATCCTCACAAAGAGCCCCTGAGGTGCATGCAGCACCACATAGAGGACATGCACACCGCCTAGGGTCACACACCTGGTAAGTGACAGAGCCAATATTTCAATCAGGAGTGGCTGACTCCTGAGGCTCAGCTCCTAAACACCTGCAATCCCGAATAGAAAGCACCGAGAAGCATTCTACAACTTCCTCGAGCATCAGGAGACTGCTCTTTAGAAGTCCAGGGCAGCTAGAGCTGGAGCTGATGTGGACTGTACGACCCATGTTTCCATGGTTGCAGGTCTGCCAAGATTTCTGAGTAAGATAAAGCACAGAGATGAGAGCCTGAGCTTTTTTGTCAAATGATAACTCCTGAGATAGTTATATTTGTATTCACTAGCCTCTTTTCCAAAAGGTTCAAAGAGAGCTCGATGTCCAGCAGCAAGAAAACACACACATAAAGCAACAACAGCTGAATAGATCAGGCGCCTCGAGTTCACTACATTTTGGGGGGATCATCCCTCAGGCTCAAGCTTTCTCTTCTGTAAAATGAGGAGATTGTGATTCTCACTGTGATTCTCCATCTGTGGACTGACAAAAAATAATATTTTAAAACACAATTTCCAGGTTTCCGCTCTGCAGCGTTTTTATTTCAGCAGGTTTTTGGCAAATCCTAGGAGTTTGTATTTTTAAAGCTCATAGAGTGATTCTAATACTCAGCCTAGTTTGGGAACCATTGGTCTGGGTGATATCCTTGGTTGCTTCCTGACTGGATTACCCATTTTGGAGATTAAATCCCCGAGTACTATCAGATGAGTACAGGGGTACTATAGAATGTTTAAGAAATGTTAAACTGAGTCTGGGGATGGGCACCAGAAAAAGTATCTGGAGAATGTGACAATACTAATTTACCTGATGAGCGATAAGAAAGACAGTGCCTTTTTATAATGAATATTTTTTGATTTTGCAGGCCCAGCATTCATTTTCCTACTGTTGGAAAATAAAATGCCTTGATATTCCTCTGAGATATCACTCCATTCCCATCTCTTAATCCCTGTGTTTTGCATGGGTTTGAAGCCACTGTGCTGGTGACCTCAAGGGCTATCTCTGCTTGGCTGCCAGTGTAGGTATGGGACCCAAGCTAGGCCAATAGGATTCAAACCCAGAGTTTTTGATGGCTTGGTTGTAAAGCTAGGACATTTTAATCTTCGAGCTGCTGGCAGCCCTCTTCTGTCATTGCAGGGAAGAAGCCTGTGTACAATAGGGAAAAATGAGGTCAACACATAGAACACAGACAGTGTAAATCAACCTCTAAAAACACAATCTGTAAGGTTTTAAATAGTGATGCATTTTATTACACCTAGATTTAATTTTGTCAGTGACTGATACCATGAACATATTTAACAGAAGGCTGCCAGAATGTGACAAGGTATTTGTAATGTCAAAGAAGAAAAAGAAGACTAATATCTTTTAGAATAAGCAAGAAACTCCTGTAAATCAAGAAGAAAAAGATTGCAAATGAGTGCATGATCTGAATAGAAAATTTACAGAAAAGGAAACTCCAAAAGTTAACAAACCCAGAAATGAGCTGCTCAAAATCATGATGATCAAGAAAAGTTCAAATTAAAACAATTAAATATTACTTTATACCCATTAAACTGGCAGAAATTAGGAAGCTGGATATCGCCAAAGGTTGGAGGGAATGTGGAAATACAGGACCCTCCATGTATTGCTGGTGGAACTGTGCACCACTGTAGCTTTTTTGCAAGGAACTAGGCCCAAATTGGTCAAATTAGCTCTACATAAGCCACAAACCCAGTAACCTACCAGTGCTGTTACAGGGTCTACATACCAGAGGATTTCTCTCAGGTTCACAGAAGGGCATGTGTAAGGTTCATAGAAATATTGTCTGTGGTAGCAGGGAGCTAGAGGTACCCATCACTGGGAGAAGGAGTGAGGAAAATGTGGTAGATCCACACCATTGATTATTATGTAGCAGTCATAATAAAGAAAAAATATATCTATTACAAACAAAGTGAGAAAAGGAGAAAACAGAATAAAGTCTATAGCCAAGTACCACTTGCACAAATTAAAAATGCATGCACACAAAACAATTTATATTTTGAAAAGACATATCCAATAAAAGTCTATACATATTAAAAACATTAAAATGGATGCCCCCAAAGGATCCTTGGTTCTATGGGTGTTAAAAAAAAAAGAAATCAAACAAATATTGGACAAGTGCAATAATGGGAAGACAAAATAAAAAACCCAGGTGCTAAAAGAAAGAATAATAAGAGAAATTTACTTTGCACAGGTTGGTCAGGGGAGGCTTCTCTGAGATCTCTGGTATTTCAGCTTCAACATGACCGTGGAATAGCATCTGAGTGAATAGTTCTGGGAAAGCAGCTGCATAGAAGAAAAGCCAAGAGAAAAGCTTGGAGGAGGGAAAGAGTTGGATAATTAGGGAACTAAAAGAAGTCAGAGGATGGTGACCCAAGGAGGAAAAGTCTCTCTTCTTGAGAGTTTCTGAGTTGGGGGATGATGTGGGTAAAGCTGGGACATCAAAATCATCACAAACAGTGTACAAGTTTGGAGCTGTGGGAGGATTTTTGAGCACAAGCAGGCAGCAGACTTTCCCCTGACAGCACTGTGTTAATACCACATAATTAGCCTGAGCTGTAAAATCCATTCTCTTTAGTCTGCACAGTCATTACATGGAGGAAGGAAGACGCTTTTCAGGTCAAACTCCTTTCAGTATTGCAGCAACCAGAGTGCATTTGGAAGAAATAGGTCTGTGATTGTAATGGGAGGCCTCCATGTGGAATTAACACATAAACCTGCCTGTGAGGTACTGCTTTGAACTCTTCACTAGTCCTTAGTCTGAAGTCATGGAGGCTGTGTGATATATGGGTAAGAACTTTGGGATCTGAAGGTCTTGTCCTATTCATGGTGTCAACCTCTGTCTGGTGCCTGATATTCTATTCAGTAGGTGCACAATTATATCTATGGTATGGATATAAATAAATATTTTACTTACTTTAAAAACAGAAGTTTTAATGAAAAGGTCATGATACAGTATGATTGGTTACACCCCTGCTATCTCACACACACACACACACACACACACACACACACACGCTAAAGCCATAAAGAAAATACTAGAAGTAAATGGAGGAAACATACAGAAATGTTGACAGTGATTTTATATATATATATATTATATGGAGGATCTATGGGAAAACTTAATTTATATTTTTAAATTTCTAATATTCCATATTTTCTAGTAGATTATGTATATAATCTAATATATATTTCTGTAATTTTTAATTTTCTGTTTTTGATGTAATTTTCTATAACATAATTTTTTTAATAGAAATAAATAATTTAGTGTCAGAAGAAAAAATGTTGTTAAAAATACCCTATCTCCTCCTCTTAGGGGATGAACCATATTCATATATTTTTGCTGGCTAATGGTTATACATATATATGTAAGATTAGATAGATAGATAGATAATAAAAAAGAAAGAAAGAAAGGAGAAAGAAAGAAAAAGAAAGAAAGAAAGGAGGAAAGAAAGAAAGAAAGGAGGAAAGAAAGAAAGAGAGAAAGAAAGGAAGGAGGAAAGAAAGAAAGAAAGAAAGAAAGGAAGAAAAGAAGAAAGAAATCCAGTATTTGGATATGCAAGGATAGACCTGAAGCATAGTCTAAGGGGGAGCTGAAAGCTATAATTTTTGTGCCTGAGTAAACAACAAGAAATGTGGGTCTGCACCTGCATCTGGAGAGATGGAGAGCCTAGGAGACAGATGGGCCTGAGCAAAGTAATGACAGGCAGAATCCAAGAAAACATGGCCATGGAGAAATTTCCCATGATGGGGTTGCTGTAAATTATTGAGAATAGCAATGTCTGGCTTTCCGTGTTAATTTCTGGCAAGGAAACATCTTCTTATGGGCCAGGCCAGTCCATATGCTTGGAGCTGGGGTTACAACGTTAAACAGAGAGACAAGACCTCTGTTTTCCAGGATTTTATGTTCTCAGGAGGGGGGAGAATAATAATAGTAATATTTATAATGTTTATAATATTTATATAGCATTAAATATGCACCAAACACTGTTCTCAGTGCTTTATATGTATTAACTCCTTTAATCCTCACAACAACCTCACAACAATGAGCTCCTCATTTCACAGATGCAAAACTAAAGCACAAAAAATATTAACTAGCTTAAGACCCTTTAGCTAGTAAATGGTGAGGCTGAGATTAGAACTCATGTAGTCTGCCTCTAGGATTACTAAATAAATGTAGTTATAGGCTGTAGTGAATGGCAGGAAAGGTATTTGCCGAGTATTTTGTTGGCAAACAACTAGGCAGGATCTACTTTTGAAAGATTGGTCCTAGAAGCCCTTTAAAGTGGCATTTAAAGGGAAACCTAAAGGATGAAAATGAGACATGTCTAAGCTGAGGTGAATACTTTTCTATTATCCCCATACACAGGAAGTTGACTAGCTTTGGGGTTAATGGGGTTTTGGAAAATGAAGGAAGAAGGTGGTGGCAAAATGGTTCTCAAAAAGGGTGACCAAAGGAGCTAAGGCAGGGGGTGGAGATGACACTGATCAGGACTAGATATAACACATGCTCAATTTTCTCCAAAACACAGTAGGAGAAAATGATTCTCAAATCAGAAGACCCAGGATGGTATTTACACGGACAATATAGAAAAAGGCAAACCAGGCAGTAGACACTAGGGTTACACGTCAGAGACAGGAGCTGACTGCAAAAGGGAAGTTGTAATCTTTTCCTCCCCACCCTCTTCAAAGTACCTTTTGCATAATATCCTCAAGCCAGTTTCCTAAGAGGCATTATTACAAGTTGGCACGATATAAAGTGCTACCAAATTAACCAGGTTTCACAGTGTTCCAAATCTATGCCCACAATATATGACGAGCTTTTTTAAAAGCAAGAAAATGAGCCTATTTTTAACAGAGGGACATGAATAGTAACGCTGCCCATTCATGAATGACCATTGCTAAGTGGAAAATTATTCTAACATATTTTATTATTCAAAAATCATCAGGACTAAATAGCTGGTAAGATGAAGCTTTGGCTGTCCAAATAAGACTCATTCCAAACTATTGCCTTAAACTTTGGTACCGCTGAAAAGACTTTTGGTAGATTTGATACGTTTGCAGATGCATCTCCCTTGGTGCCATCCCTGCTGCTTCTGAAGAGCCCCTACACTTGGTGAGCAAAACCTGTTGAAATTTTCTGTTGATTCCTGCCACTAGGAAGATTTTCTTAGAGAGCCAAAGGGCTTTCCCTCATGTGCTGCAGAGACCTTCATGTCTCTTCTGCCTTTCCTTCTACCCTCCCTTTGAACATTCACAGTCTCTTGGTGGCCTGGATTAGATTGTACCACTGAGACTATATGCTTTCAGTTAAAAAATATTTTCTTTAATCTTTGCAGTAATTCATTTTGCTATAAAACAAATTATCCCAAACTCAGTGCCTTAACAAAACCCAACCATCTATCTCAGAGTTTTTGTAGGTCAGGAATTTGGGAGTGGCTCAGCTGAGTGGTACTGGTGCAGGGTCTTTCAGCAGATTGCATTCAAGATGTTGGCTGGGGCTGCAGTCATCTGAAAGCTTGACTGTGGCTGGAGGGTCGACAGCTAAGGTGGCTCACTCATATGGCTTCTCATCATGTGGGCCTCTCTACAGGGCTTCTTGAGTATCCTCATGAGCAATCCCTGAGAGAGTAAGGCAGAAGCCATAATGTCTTTTAGGATCTAGCCTCAGAAGTCACACAATTTTCATAATATCTTAGTGACTATACAGGTCAGCCCTTGTTACTATAGAAGGAGACTACCAAGGGCATTTAGAATCATGGGGATAATCTTGGAGGCTAACTACCACACCAGTGAAGGGTATGTACTCAGCCTCTGATTTAAAGATATGGAAGCATATAGAAATCAAACTGAACTGACCTGCTTAAAAAGATAGTCAGCTAGCACACTCCTTTCTATATGGTGATATAATTAATTCACTCATATTTATTTGGGGATAAATTATCTATTTTGAAGATTGTCAAAGTCATCATCAAGATGATTATGACTAATCTTATTTTTATTTATAATCCCACTTATTGCATTCTACTAGGTGTCAATTATAGGGCTAGGCACTTTACCCACATTTAATCTTCACAATAATCCTGTGAGGTTGGTATTACCAGCTCCTCTTTACAGATAAGGAAATAGATGAAGAGTTTCCAGTTTACAAATAATCTAAAAGACCATTGAGTGTAAACACCTCACAGAAGGGAACCTGTAGCTTGGAGAGTTTAAGAGACTCTTCTGCAGTCCATAGTGAATGAATGACTGAGTTGGCACCAAAGCCCTGGCCTTCTAAGTCTGGGAAAATTCTCTTTCAATTACGTGAAGCAGCTTTCTTGTGATATTTTCTCCTAACCAAAAAGCTAGAACTCTGATAAGACATCTAATCTCTGTGAGTCTGTTAAAACGGGTATAAGAATAGAACTTATAAAGTGCTGTGAGGATTACATGAGCAAATGAATGTAAAGTGCCAAGTGCAGTGCCTGCCACACATCAAGCACTCATCATATGATAGCTCTTGTTCCTGTCATTGTCGGTATCATTACTGATTTATGAACAGGAAAACTAATCTAAGCCATCATTCAGCACCTTGATGGTGGGGATCATGCATTAAAGTCAGCGCTGTGCTGGACTCCACATCACCTTTCCTAATCAAATCAATCTGCTGAGCTGGCATAACATATTATGAACTAGCCAGTCTCTTCTTTACTCTAGTACTAGGGGTACACAACTCTCACTTAAATCCAGCCAGAGGCACGCGACCCTCACTTTGGCTAAAAGCTGGATTTAAGATGGTTCCAGTTGGCACACATTTTTATATTTTAATAGTTATGTATTTATCTTAATAAGTATTAGAAAAATATAACTAGTAGATAAAACCACTGATTTAATTGATAATCTTCCCATAGGGGAGGCTAAAATGGATGGATTTATAGAAGAATATGAAGTAAATAAATAACAGAAATGGTGGCATGAAATTACAATAAGAATTGTAAAGATGAAATATAAATTAAGTTTTGGAAGCACTGATTTAACATATGTTGAAAATAATGACAGAGATTTGACAGTTCATAATAGGTTTGTTTATTGTTATCATTCTTTTTATTTTGCCAGTGTACTCTCTTCTGAGGTAGCTCAGCCTGTGTTCTTTTTACACATACCACTCCATGCCTCTCTTCTTGTTCTAACCTTGCCTTAGAAATTATTTTCCACTCTCTTTACTTGGATAATTCCTCTGATCCTTTAAACTTTGGATTAGGCATGGTCTCATTTGAGAAGAAGGAATCTCCATTTCAATCCAGCCTTTCAATCCCTTGCAATCCATCCTCCCAAAGCATCGTCTTTATACCTCTATCCCTGCATTTAGCACTTTGTACAGAAATTAAATAATTTTATGCCTCTCTCCCCTACTTCTCTGGAGCCCTATTTGTCTTCACATCCCCAGCACCGAACACTGTGCTGGCATAGGGAAGACATTCAGTTATTGGTTACCTGAAATGAGCTATTACCACAGACTGAAAAGAAATACAAGCAATGTTCCTTCTTGCTGGTCCCTGAAAACTCACTGCTTGTCCAATGCACAGGGGCAATCATGAAAGAGCTTTGTAACTATTCTGTTTTATTCATGAACCTAGTGGCTATTAAATATTTCTCAGCTTGTCAAGTGTGGGAAAGGCAAGAGATGAATATGGTGAAGAAACGGTAGCAGTGTTCAGGCTCTAGAATGCACAAACTTCTATTTGCTGTAACTGGTAACCTGGTTTGAACTGATAACTTTTAATTAGAACAAAACCTTGGGGAAAAAAAAATCCCTCCCACATGCAAATGCTTCCATCTGTGATCCTATTAAACATTTGCTAGTTCAGCAAAAACTTGTCAAACTGCCACATTATCTCTTCTTCTTGATAATTAACATTTGATCCAGCAATGAGGAATGGTGGAACAAACATAGACTATGGGACTCATTTTAAACAAACTGAGTATTAAATAAAACAAGCCTGCAACTTCATTAAAGTCCTGAATAACTTGCCAGAAATTGCTTTCTCCTCTAGTGCGATGAATCACTAGACTAGGCGGTTTCCATCAGGACGGGAAAGAAAAGTGTACTGGAAGAGTGAAGAGATTTAGATTCTATCTCTAATTTTGCTTTTGGGTAGGGCTTTGGGCAAGGCAGTGAACCTACTTAGACATTAGTTTCTCCTATAAATTAGGGGATTGAACTAGGTTATCCTAGGGCTTTTCTAGGTCTAAAAAACTGTCTTTAATTCATTTATACATATAATAAATATTTATTGAGCATCCACTCTGTGTTAGGCATGGTTCTGGGTCTTTGTGGGTAGTCAGTAGCAAGATAGATGAGGTCTCTGTTCTACTGAGACTGGGTGATGAAGATAAGCCTTAAGCAAGTGATTATGCATGATTGGACAAATAATTATTTAAGCATGGTTGCACTAAGCATGTTGAAAAGGGCAGGGTAGCGTGACCATACGTGGTCAGGAGACCTAGATTAGCCACAGAGGTCAGAGAATGCTTCCCTGAGGAAGTGAGATTTGACAGCTACTATCTGAAAGATGGGTAGGGGTGGCCCAGGGCAAGAACAGGGAGAAGACTGATCCAAGTAGAGGAAAGAAACTGGGTGTTTGAGGAACTAAGAGTAACCAGTGAGGGGCTGGGAAGTCACATGAGCTGAAGCTGGATAGGCCAGCGGCAGCCAGTCCGTGCAGGACTTTATAGGTCATGGAAAATTTAATCTCTTTCAGTGGTAAAAGGAAGCTGTCTTTAAAGTTGGTATAATTAGAAGTGAAAAGATTCACAGTAACTCTGACTAAGGAAACTTACTTCTCTCTGTCCTTATCCCCAAACTGTAATAGGCTCTGGTTGGCAAGATCTTAAATTGGATTCTTCTGGATTCACTATTGCAAAAGAAATATTGTAATCTGAGGCTTCTTTAGAGTTCTTGAGTAATTCAACATGGCTTCCGGACCTCTAACCGTTGCAAATAATCATGTGCTTATTTTGCACATTATTGCAATATTCCAGGAAAGAATATGCTGCTAGAACCTTAAGCAAACCTTCACTGATGGGTTCCCACACAAATGCTCTAGGCAGGAAATAGCACCTTTGTAAGAACCATCATGGACAATGTTTTGAAGGAAGTCAGCATCTTTTTTGCCTTTTGAACTCTATAAAGCTCACTTTCCCCATTTCTCTTCTTCTCTTTGTAAAAGATCTAATAGCTTCCATTTAGAAGTTGAGGTGAATTAGAATCATGTGCTCTCTTTTTTTCAAGGACACTAGCATTCTAGATTTAACTCCTATTGCAGATGGAAAGGCTTTGTAGTCTATTTTAAGACTCTTAGAAATCAGCCAGCTGGTGGGAAAGAAATTGCGGAAGTTTGGGCAGTGAAAGGGTTGAGTTGAGGATCTTCACAAGTGTGCCTGTGTATATTTTGACCACATGTGTCACGCTAATCATGAACTATGTAGGAGCCACTTGGAAATTGGTTATAGCAAAAATTCCCTAATAAATATCCTGGGAGGTTTATCTATTTTTTATTCTACCTAAACAAAAGTATTGGTTTTTTCCCCCGGCTTTTAAAACTACAACCCTTTCAGTGATATGCATTGTTGCTATTCTTGATGCCTGACCATATACAAGTCAATCCAATTATTGGACCAAAACCTTTCTCTAGGACCGATTTAGAGTTCACAATCAATATAGTAATGCACCATATTTGCCACTTATACTTGGTTACTTTGCCTATCTGATTTGTAGACAATCGAGCTGCCAACAGAAAAGAAAGAAGGAGAAAAATAGGTCATACAAAGTCCAGGCCCTTTATTTCATGGAAGAGCTTTGGAGTAATGGAACTGGTTTACTAACTGAGACTCCAGCAAAAAACCCATGAGTCTGATGACCTGCTTTACCACAGAGGTTAGTCAGTCAGTTAGCAATGAGTCAGGAAGATCTGCTGGAGGTTGTGGTAGTAGGAAGCTGCATATTCAGATAATGAAGTGACAGCAGAGGTACCCAAGTAACCACATTCTGCTGTCTATGGCCAAACTGCAACAGTCTTTAAAAGTTATCAGTATTTTAAAAAAATGGTATAATATCATGTTTAAGAACATAGATTTTGGATTCCAGTTTGACCACTTCATAGCTATGTGACCTTGGACAATATTATTTACCTGTCTATGCTTGAGTTTCCTTAATTATAAAATAGGCATAATAACACCTAAGGCTGTGGTGAGTAGGGTAAGTCTTCAGTGAGCCAAATTTTAAGTGGATGCCACAAAATCATATTTTAACATAATTTAAAAATAACCTCAAATTTAATGCAAAAAAAAACCATGATGAACAAAATATCAAAGAGGCTTTGGTTGTGAATGACTGAAAATACTGACCTTTAAATCTTTTGGAATTTTAACAAAAGGTTGTGCAGTTACATACACAGCCTTTTCTCACTGCCGCTGTTGGGTAGCCATTTTGAACTTTCAGTATCTTTTGATTTAAAGAGTCTGAGAATGTTCAAAATTATCCAGTCTTGCTTATGCCATATTATTGACTCATTTTATTTTGTTTGTTTTACTTCCCCCACTAGAATTTAATCTCTATGAAGGCATGGATTTTCTAAAACATGTTTAAGCTGAAATAGTTTTAGATTTACAGAAAAACTGCAAAGGTAATACAGATAATTCCCATATATTCTTCATCCAGCCTCCCTAATGTTAACATCTTATAAAATCATGGTACATTGATCAAAACCAAGAAATTAATCTTCATAGTATTGGCACAATAGTATCAAATGAACTATATATTTCATTTAGATTTCTCCAGTTTTTCTATCAACATAATTTTTCTGTTTCAGGACCTAATTCAGGATTCACATTGCATTTAGTCATTATGGCTCTTTAATCTCCCCCAATTTGTGACAGTTTCCTCTGTCTCTTTCTGCTTTTCATGACCTTGACACTTTTGAAGAATACTAGTCAGACATTTAATCAAATGACCTTCAGTTTTGGTTTGTCTGATATTTTCTCGTGATTAGACTAAGGTTATGAATTTTGGGAAAGAATATCAGAAGTGATGAAAGTACATTTAAAAAATCTCATTCAGTGATGTTTCCTCAGCATCTAGAATTGTGCTTGGCATATAGGAACATTAAAATATTTGTCAATTATTTGAGACAGAACTTATATGCATCTACCTGATGATGTGGCTGAATGATGTGTATATACAGATTTATAGCTATTAAAAGTTTTCTAAGAAAAACGCTTGTAAAAGGTTTCTAAAGAAAACTGACTTCACTGAGACATGTACTTACATCCTAAATCAAGGTGAAAATGCTGTTTTTAATTAACTCTAAGTTATTGACTGTCAGAAAACAAACAAAAGATATGAAAATATAAGAAAGCTAGATTTAAGTACAGTGTATGAGATTCAAAAAATACTCACTAGTTTCTCTGCCAAATCATACAATGTTTTACACTTAAGTAAGAGTTGGAATTTGTAGAAGAGAAGCAGGTGGGTCTTGCTATGCTCTGTATTGCCAGCATCCAATATCTATGTGCCCCTCATGGGTGCTTTACATGAGCATTTTCTTACCCCAATCTATGCTACTCAACGTACTGCACAAGGAGGTGCATACTGGTTCCTAGGCAGCCACTCCAAGTGGTTTGGCAGAAATGTCACAGGCTCATGTTGAGTCAAACAAATAATCATTCAAATTCTAGCTCTACTAGGGCAAGTTCTTGAGCTTCCTGAATTCCATTTTCTTTGTGTATAAAAATGGAAAGCCTTTTTACCTTTGTTGTCAGAGATGAAACAAAGTGTTTTTTTTTTTATTTTTATTTTTCAAAGTGTTCAGCAGGAATCCTAACACATAGAGGATGGTCAATAAAGAATCTTTCTTATCTTTCCTTCTGTTTCTTTTCAGCTTCTCATCCTCTCTCCTGGTGAACATGGGAGGGTTCAATTATAATAGACCACTGCCCCCAAGGAGGCAAACATTATTGACGGACAGAACCGGGAAAACGTGTTTGTGGATTTGCCACTCAGAAGTGGCATGACCTTGGATAGGTTATTAACTAACCCGTTTTTTTATCTGTATAACGGAGATACCAGTAATTACCTCAAAGAGATGCTGTGAGGATGCATAAAATGCTTAGGACTCTGGCTGAAACAAGTAATTCCTAATACATACTGCTTGTTGTTATAGTGTATAGTTACATTTTATGCACATGGCGGGTGATGGTAAGACAGCTATGCGAGGGAGAAGAGGAAAATAAAACCAGATTTATTATGAAGAAAATAAAAAACAGTGAATGATGTATTATAAGAAGAGAATAATTTTGTCTGGCTCAATAGGTACTTTAGAGCTGACTCTAAACCTTTCATGATTTAAACTTAACAGTAAGGGATAGGGGGAGGGGAAGGGGACATTGCTCTCAATTATTGTAGCATTTCCAGAGGTTTGAAACATGGGTCAGCAAATCTTTTCTAGGAGAGGTCAGATAGTAGATATTTTAGGCTTCAGGGACCATATACAGTCTCTTTGTCCTATTTTGTTGTTTTCTCAGAACATTTTTAAAGCATAAATACCATTCTTTGGTCCACTGACCAAGGTCTGCTGATCCCTGGTAAAGTCAATTACTATATTTGAGAGAAATTTGAAGAAAGATGTAATGAGGAGGTGAGCTTAAGGGTTAGAGCATTATATATTTGCTGATAAGGGAGAGGAAGAGAATTGCAGAATGGGCAATTAAACCCCTTGTCAAAACCACAGAATAGAAGCAAGAAAAACCCAGAGTCGAAACCCAAGGCTTGGAAAAACATTTCTTTCATGTATAGATAGCTCGCGATTTATTTGCGACAAAACCAGCAGGAAATTCATTTGGCCAAAGCTGTTTATAACTATTAGAAGATAATTCTCCATGGGCCGCTTAGGTTTCTGCACATCACGTGAGCAAGGCACTCACTGCTCCTTTGTTCCAGACTGTCTTTTGACGAACATCTGTGTAGTGAACAGCCTTGTAAGATAGAGATGGTGTCTCCCTCTGGAGCACAGACCAGGCATGCTTACGGACTATCCTAGGAGATCTGGGTTCCCTAAAATAAGGCTGTTTTTCTGTAACACACCCACTGCATGTGATCATCTGGCCTTCTTAATGATGGAAAAGACTAGGGTAGCTGTCTTTTATCTCTTACCCAAGAGCCTCATGTCATCTGTCAACATCCATGAAACTCTGGCTGATTTACTTCTTAGCTCGTAAGTAGGAAAATATCTCAACCCTTTCACATGGTTTGGTAGTGATAGAAATAACAATGAGGGACTAGTTAAAGCAAGACAGCTAGAACGCTGTTTAAAAATTTACCTTTAAAAACACATTTAGGAACTTATTTAAATGGTATGATACACTGAAACAGGAAAGGAGGTGGAACGACATGGTAAACAATGACCTATTTAGCCTGCTTGGGTGATTTGGGTGAAAGTATCACATCGCCAAGGTCCCCCCCACATCTAATTTGGCCGTTTGTCCACTAAAATTGTACACATTGTTCAAAGGGCTTCTCAAATACCACTTTTCCTGGAAGGGACCTTTTCTTCAAAGCTCAATAATTTATACTGCTTCCATTAACATATCATTTCAATAGTAGTGGTCTCATGGACATGTTGGCTTATCCTAAATGATAAATTCAAAAGATTCTAGAATGTGTATGTTTATGCTGTTAATAAATGTGTATGTTTTCATTTCTTTAGCTATGTATTATGGTTATTGTGCCAGTCTTATGTAGATTGTAAGCTCATTGAGATTAATGATCCACTTTTATTTATCTTTGTACCCAAATTAGGTATTTGTTATAGGCTGAATTGTCCTACCTCCCCCCAAATTCATATGTTGTAGTCCTAATCCCCAGGACCTCAGAATATACTGTATTTGGGAGATAAGGTCAACATACAAGGAATTCGGTTAAAATAAGGTCATTAGGATGGGCTCTATGTAACTGGTATCCTTACAAGAATAAGGAATTTGGACCCAGATACAGAGGGGAGACCATGTGAAGACACGGGGAGAAAATGGCCATCCGAAAGCCAAGCAGAGAGGCCTCAAAAGAAGTCAACCATGTCGGGGGCAGTGGTGCGTGCCTGTAGTCCCAAGCACTAGGGAGGCCGAGGCAGGAGGATTGCTTGAGTCCAGGAGTTCTGGGCTGTAGTATGCTATGTTGACTGGGTGTCTGCACTAAGTTCGGCGTCAATATGGTGACCTCCCAGGAGTGGGGGGGCCATCAGGTTGCCTAAGGAGGGGTGAACTGGCCCGGGACAGAAGGGGAGCAGGTCAAAACTCCCATGCTGATCAGAAGAAATCCACCCTGCTGACACCTGAGCTCAGACTTTGAGCCTCCAGAACTATGAGAAAATAACAACAAGAAATGAATTTCCATTGCTTAAGTCAAAGTCTCTAGGACATTGTTATTGTGATCCAAATAAACTAATACAGTGTTCAAGATTTAGTTCTTATATAAATGAACTTTCTATGGAAGACATCTCTCCCTGTGGGTTAGATATTTCTCCTACTTATTGCACTAACAGCTGGCACTAACTTCTGTCATATCACCCACTTATCACATTTCATTGTAATAATCCCTGTATTTATTATTAGTATACATTATATATTAATAGATGGTATAATATATATTACATATGTTATATATGTTATTATATATTATAATAACATTGTATCTGGTGAAAGTGACAGAAAATCTGGTTCAAATAAGATCAAGCAAAATGGAAATCTACTGACACTTCAGAAGGAGATCTAGCTTTGGGCATGTTTTGATTTAAAGACTCATATTGCATCACTAAGGCCAGTCTCTTTTCATCTCTTAACTGCCTTTCTTCACACTAGTGTCATTCTTAGACTTCATGTCATGGCAAGGCAGCTGCCAACAGATTCAAGCCTACATACTCCCAGGTCACTTGATACTCAAGTTTCAGCAAAATTCCCCAGGTCGCATTTCACTGGGTCAGGCCACATGCTTATCCCTGAAGCAATTAGTGGAAGCAAAGGATGCAACGCTCAGGCCTAGGTGGAATCCATGCCTTGCCAGGAAGTCAGAGGCAGAGTCAGACAGCTGAAACCCAAGTACTGAGGGAGGGAGAGAGGGATAGGAGGTGCTTTCCAGAGGAAAATTGAGATCCAGGAGAAGGGAAATGGATGTTGGGTGGAAAATATCAAGTGTTCTTGATGCTTGTTTGTTGCTCTCATATGACTGTTAAGCTCCCAAGGACTAAACAATCTACTCTCTTTATCTTCTGGACCTAGCAAGTTCACTAAATATAAAATAATAGGCACCAATAAGTGTGTATTGAATGAATAAATGCAGTAGATGCGGCACCATCAATGAAGCATGAGAAAGAGATTTCTGTTCCTGTTGCAACCAGGACAGAGTGGATGAGTTTCACTTGTCTCCAGAGTTAGAAAAAAGTCTGCAGCCTCACAGCCTGAGCCTGGCCTATAGAGGAAAATGGCCCTCTTCCCCAGCAAGCAACACGCAGGCAGTTTTGGTGAGACTGTGCATATCAACTTTGTAATCAAATTCTATCTGGACATGGAAGAGTAGGCGAAAATGAAGATATAAACAGATGAGGAAGGTGTGACAACAGGAACTCTGTCCTAAAATTTTCTGTTCTTTACTTCAGTCGGCAAGTGGGAATGACATCAGATAGGTTACAGAACCACCTAGTGGTCGAAGAGCATCTGTGCTGGTATTATAGTATAGACTTGTGAGGTCTGTGTGTATAATGAGCTTAATCTGTCATCCTGGGTGTGGGGGAGTGTTGTGCCTCAGTCACTGAAGGGTCTAGGTGCCCTCCTTGGCTTCTGCCTCTTCTCCTACTTGTGGAAATGCTACTGAGAGCAGGGATTTGGGATAAAATGTGTCACCTATATTGGCTTTTCATTTCCACTTTGTTACAGGAGGTGTTGGGGAAAAGAGATGTTGACATGACAAAGGAGCCTGAAAACGTTAGTGAAAATCTCAGTTCATCATGTTCTTCTCACATCTATCAACTCCTACTGTCCTTAGAATCTGTGAGGGTGGGGAGCACATGAGGGACTTCCAATTTCTACTTTAAATACTTTTGTACTGTTGGAATCAATTTACAATATGCGTGCATTGCTTCTGTGATAACAAAAAAGAGGAACCATTTGAAACATAAAGAAATGGATGTCACTTTCTCAGGAGCTTTCCCTGATATTTGAAGAGCAGAGTGTAGTCAACCTGCACTGATCTATCTACAAATCTCCCACATGCATTTTTGAGGTGTACAGCTGGCATTACAAGCATAGACAGTGGCTTTGGCTCTAAATGGTGCTAACTTGTTCGGATGGGAAGTTGATCCGTGGACCTTGTTAGCCTGGGAACTCTGATCTTCCCCCAGAGAGTCTTGCTTTGGGCAGTACAATACTACAGGCCCTTGCCCATGCCCCTCATCCTCAAGGGAGGTGGCTTGCTGCAGTATTCGAAGGAAATGAGGCTGGCAGATGAAGATGACATGGTACTTCATTCATAAGACGGTAGTCATAATTCAAAATGCAGTCGGTGGCCTAGAAGTGCAGCTCTTTATGATGTTCTACATAAAGAGTCCTAAAGGCTTTAGATCATAATACATACAGCAGAATTACTGATAATTAAGTACACAATATTTAGAAATGTATCATCCCCCAAAGCTGTATTTTGAGGAGGGTAATTTGTGGCCTGATGGTTTGGAGAGGGAGAGACACCAGCTTCCAAAATACCAATTAGGGTAGTGTTGTAATAATACAGGGGCAATAATGATGACAATTACCATGGCAGGGAAAAGACTGTTTCTTTGCCAGCATTGAATCCTCATTGTGCCCATTACAGTGCCCAGCATAGTGCAGACCACTGATAAGCATTGACTAAATAAACATTTACATAATCTGGATGATTAACCATAGTACTGTAGAGGATGAAGGCATGGGTGAGACTTGAAAGAATACAGAAGACTTGCCTAGTTCAGAGATGTAAGAAGCTATGGGGAGAGAAAATCAAATGATGACTCTGCATTCTTGTTGGTTAGTGGAATGGATGTGAGAAAGTGGAGAGGGGGAGAGGGAAAGGGAGGAGAAGAGAGAAGTCAAGAGGGCAACAGGAGTTAGGAAGGAGAGAGAGAGAGAGAGCACGCAATGTGGAGGGACAGACTTTCAGAGTAGAAGAGGGAGGAAGAGAGGAGTTGCACTGTGCATAACTTGACTTTGAGTTGACAGTGCGGTATCTTAAAGAAATGTCTAGCGGGCAATTGATAATAGGGATTTGAGCATGAGTGTAGTGTTGGCGTTTGGGATATAAACTAGATAGATCTAACATGGAGGCAAAAGTTGAATCTGTAAGAGCAAACGAACTGTCTTGGAGGGCAAGATGTAAAGAGAAAAAACAGGGCTCAGAATTGAGTTCTTAGAAACACTCACTATTTCAAAATGTATTGGGAACACTGGATAAACTTGGAGGTGACAAGTTTCTGTAATTGCCAGTTGGATTCTTCTTTACTAAAGGCTAGGTAAAATTACTTGATATTTTGAATGTAGACTATATAAAGAGTTATTCAAAGCCAGGTATAAGGTGGAAAATCCTGAGGTACACAGAAGAAATAAAATATTCCCATCTCTTATTTGTGCTCTGTTTTTAAATTCTCAAAGGCAACTCCAGGTTCTTCAATTAAAAAGTTTACAGCTAAAGTTTGCTGTGATTTTAGTCCATTGGAGTACCCTTTTTCCCTTCTATTTTTGCTTTTGTCCCCACTTTGTAAAGAGGTTGCTGAAACCTGTGCATCGAATTCTTTACAAAGCAACCCAGCCACTAAGGGACAATCAAAAAGGAAGCACAGGCATTTATAACAACTTTGCTGGGAATCGGTGGGAGGGGAAAACCAAAAGGAGTGCTGTCTAGATCAATAACCCCAGAGCACTGGGATAAGTTAATTGGCAAAACATGAAGGAACATAATAGGAGAACCAAGAGGGGCTTAAGCAACCTTTTTAGGATGAAAGGATAATACCTTTGGCAGCAACCATTTTTCACTTCCTTTCCTCCCAGTGGCCATCTTCTGGTACGTTAACAAAAACAGTACTTTCCCAGGTGTAGTCAGACATCTAGAAATAAGAAACTGCCTGGATGAGGGAGCTGCTGAGCACAATTAATGTCTTGGGTAGTGTTGAGGCACCAAAAGGTTGCTGGAGGGCATGTTGAAATAAACATATATCACTTTTACTGATGCAAGAGGAAACAATTTCTCTACCACGGATGTGTATACGTGTGTGTATGTGAGAATGTGCGTTACCAGCATCAATTTCGATAGGTAAATGGAAACACGTGATTACTCCACAATGATGCAAGTATGATGGAAACAATACACTTTTCACCAAGTAGATATCACATGGAAGCAGGACCCAGGTGTTTCCTTTCTGAAGGAAACTCCCAACAACACTGAACAACACTAAATCCAATGTGAACAATGAAATGCATTGACAGAAAAGTCCAGTGATTCTTAAATCAGATTCTTAAAGGCTTATAACCCTGTAAATTCAGCTCATAAAACTGAAAAGGGGAGAAATTAAAAAGTAATCATTTTAATTATCATGTTTGTGTTACGTTTAGCCAACCGCTACAATAATATCATTTGGCTTGTTCTACTGTAATCAATCTAGTAAGTGTACAAAGTAAACAGATTAGACTATTTATAGCTCTGAAGCTCAAGTGGAAATGAGATATTGCCCAAATACAATTACAATAAATATAGGGCTTGTTGACACTCCTTCAAATTATGCCGTTAGGACTTTTAACCCCCCATGTTGTTCTTCAACTGTATCAGCCTTCAGAAAACAAAGAAAATTCCAACAGTGGCTCTCCTCAAACTTATTATCGGACATACACATCAAATTGAGTAACCAGGTCCTTGTTTTATTTGAGCCAAATTAGGTAAATCTCATTAAAGATATGCTAACTAACATACGAACACCAAGTGCAGTTTTAAAAGAAATCTCTGCAATGAGGTACAAAGAGTACATGATTTTATGAGTCAGTCTCACAGAATAAAAGTTATGGTCAAGATTCATATCATTTTACTGCCATAGATGCCTTTAGACCCAGATAATAATGAATTATATATAAATGAAAGGAAATATATATCTGGCACAAAAGATAAAAAAATCTATATTGAGAGGACCATTTTTTAAAAGGTAATATCCCTCACTTAGTGAAAACAAATGAAAATTGCTCAGAAGACCGCTGGTCAACTATTTAGGTATAATACGTGCAAATTAGGTCCAAAGTAATTATATTCACAATTGTAAGAAAAAAAATGGTCTCTCATGATATTGCTGCTACAAGTGTTGCTGAGACCACTACTGTCCATAATAATAAATAGCACCTACTATCTATTGCATGCTTTTAGTTTACAAGGCACCATATTAAGTATTTGGCATTCTTTCCCTCAGTTAATCCCACAAAGGCTCATGAAGGAGGTGCAGTAGTTATCCCTGTGCTGAGAAGAGAAAACTGAGGCTAAGTGAGGACAATTCCTTTATGATCCTAGTAGAGAAGCTGGCTTTCGAGCTCTGGTTAATCAGATTACAAAGCCTGGGCTCTTAAACACTATATTGTCTCCTGACAATTTCAAATGAAGAGTTTGAGTGAGGACTTTTGAATGCAGATGAAATAGCCTGCTCTTTTTAATTTTATTTTTTGTAGAGACAGGGTCTCACTATGTTGCCAGGGCTGGTTTTGGACTCTGAGCTCAAGCAATTCTCCTGCCTCAGCCTTCCAAAGTGCTGGGATTACAGCTGTGGCCCACTGTGCCTGGCTGGAAATAGCCTGCTCTTTGTCTGGTTTGAATGAAGCCAAGAAAATCTACCTTCTGTTGCTTACAGAAGAGGCCACAGTTTTGCCTCAGTATATCGGGCTTAGGCTCTGGTTTTACCCCAACCACAGGTTAATGTAAACAGCTCATGAGTATATATCTGTTTATTATCTACAAAAGAATGCCCTGCATGTGTGTAGTCATTTCACATAAATGGTCTCTTTTGATCCTCTACTTGGTGAAGTGGGCAGAGGAAGCATTTTTATCCCCATTTGACAGGAAGTAGAAAACTTACTTTATTCAATGCTGTATGATGGGTTGAGGGCAGAGCTAGAAGTAGAATCTATTTTTCCCTCTTCTCCCAACCATTTTGCACACCAGCTTAGCTCTTCTATGTGAAGGAAAGCAAAACAACTACAGTAGCCCAAAAGATTTTCCAGGCACCCTCTAAACGAAGTGAATAACACCTGGCTTCATGTGCTCATGTTATCTATAATTTAAAACTAGAGGCAGGTATCTCTAGTTAATTTCAAAACTGAACCCAATTTCACTAATCCAACCCTGAGAGACAGCTCTACTTCTCATTTGTTGTCCCAAAAGCCCTTTGGGGAAAAATAAAAATTATAATTCATCAGTTCAGTGCTGTGTATATAATTTATTTATTTTTTCTAGTTTGCCCTTAGGATGAAAAATAAATTATAAGGCAACATGAATTCCATTCAAATGTGTCAAATTATGGCTGTACTCTTTGTTAGCTATGTAATCATAGGGCAAATACTTTGCATCTTTAAAATAACCTAAAACTATAATAATAACATCAATTTCACTGGCTTGTTGTAATATTTAAATGAGATATGCATGTGAGACATCTGTCAGGGTGCCTGGCACGTGGCATATGACAAGTACGTTTAGTTGCTGCTGCTGCTGTCACTCTGCAATGCATTTTTAAATGCATATTCGAAGCTATGTACCCAAACAGTGATTATGCTTTTGTCAATTTATCTTAATGTTGAAGTTAATCAGATTTGTCAACTAATCCAATATACCATTCAATTGGGAATTAATATTGATTAATTTGCATCTCTTTTAATAAAGGATGTAAGGTGCCAGAGCTGTGAAG
Organism: Pongo abelii; assembly: GCF_028885655.2. Lineage (NCBI taxonomy): Eukaryota > Metazoa > Chordata > Mammalia > Primates > Hominidae > Pongo > Pongo abelii. The sequence goes on from NC_071989.2 coordinate 152,536,776, forward strand.
ACAGTCCTTGCCCTGGATGAATTCACTTAGGCTTTCTCTTTACTTTCTCAAGTAATTATTAGGATTTCACCAAGTTGTGAGCTCCTTAAGGGCAGAGCTAGTTGTTTTTATCTGTATTCTTCCATAGAATCTATCATATAGTAGCCACTCAGTAAACATTTGTTGAACATTGATTCGATGCCAGAAAACTAAAAGCTATTCACCCATTAAAATAATTTATATAAGCTTTGAGATTTCCAGTATATCTGGTCAACAAGAGCACCTCTAATTCTCTGGGATCTGGATTATATTCTCAGGCACGGACTCCTTTATTTTATTCTGAGCAGAGCTTATAACACAAAAGAAAGAGGGACAGAAAAGGAGAAGAAATAAGCAGAGAAAGAAAAGAGAGAAATAAGGAGTGACCATATAGAAGAGAGAACAAAGAATTAATAATTTTCACTTTTGTCTTTCACCAAATATCCTTCAGTAGGTTTTTTTTTTTACTATGACTATTTATAACTTTTACAGCTAAAAGTAAAAAAGCTGTTGGTTTTTGTGTTAAAATATTTCAATTAAAATGGTAAGACAACTTGGACCTGATTTGTCATTGCAGCTATTATCCATGGTTTGGAGATTCCCAGAAGTCATATAGTAGCAGAGTAGAAGGGAAAGAGCATGAGGCTTTGAAATCAGACAGATGTGGTCCTACAGCAATCTGTGTTACCTTGTCCAGTTGAATTAACCTCTTAGAGCTTCAATTTATTTATCATTAAAATAAGACAATATTAATTCTCTTCTGAAAATTGTATCAACATCCAGAGCACAATTCTGGAGTGAGGCTCAAATGATGGCTCCAATGTTTACCCGCAGGGCAACTGTGTGAACTTCATTTTCCTTATGAATGAAAATAAATATTAACGATATTTACCTCATCAGGTAGGGAGGAGACAAATTAGAGAACCAGAAATAACTCCATTCTACACATTAGTAGACCTGCATTATCAAAAATTATACTCAATTATTATATTTTTAATTTTTTCAATAAAAATTTGGTGGAAATTTCTCTTATATATAATATGCATTTTACATCTATAACACCTATTTTACATGTATAGATATTATACATAATATCCTTGATTTTGCCTCTTGGCCAGTAAAGCCTAAAATATTTATTATCTAGCCTGATACAGAAAAAGTTTGCTGACCCCTGGTTTAGCATATAGGGAGTCACACTGCCCTGAGATACTACTTCTTCTAAGTCATATATCTTTTCCATTAATAAAGCAGATTCCATTAAGGTAAAAGCAGAGAGACTGAGGCTAGAGGAGGAAGAAAAATATAGACAATTTTTTAAAGAGATAATTCTTTTCCTTAAAGGAGAGAAGAGATTTCATTTTTTTCAAGACTAACCTAGAAAAATGCTTTATGGTTAGCTTAACACTACCTATCCTGGAGAGACTATAAAATAAATGGTGCTGGAACAATTGGTTATGCATTATGGGGGAAAACATCAGAAATTGATTTCTTCTCCATGTAACAAGTGGCTAAAAAATTTTAAATGTGAAAAGCAAAACTTTAAAATCTTTAGAAGAACTATCGAGACTGCTTTTATGACTATGGGATAAGGCAAAAAGACACAAACCCATACAAATGTAACACTTCAACCCTATGTAGATACCCAAGGAAACCTTTGCACACATGGTAGATACACTGCTTACAGACCATTGTTTGTAAAAGCAAGACTGGAGACAAACATAATGTCTATTAGCAGAAAAACGGATCAATGCGTGATGATATACTCATGGTATAATACAGACCAGTAAACAGAGCTTCACCAAGTACTCACATAACTGAACTGCACAAACTTAGGAGTAAAAAAAGCAAGTTACAGAAGAAAAACACAGCATTGTATCATTTACATAAAAGTCAAAAACGTGCCAAGTAATACTACAATTTTTAAGAATAGATACATATCTAGTAAAAATATAAAGAAATGCTCAAAATGATAAACTAGTAATCTCTGAGGGGAAGATATGGGATGTAATTAAAGAATATGCAGGGTGTTTTAGATAGATTTAATATTGTTTTCACATTTCACTCTAAATACAAGGTACATGGTATTATACTTTTCATCTTATTGCATATATTACATCTTATGATAAATATAAAAATCAAATCTATTAATAAACAACATAAAAGACTCCCTCTTCTTTATAAGCACTGCCTTTGGAGAGTCATAGTGGTTGTTCCTGGACTCTCCATGTTGCTGAAATGAACACAATTGCTTTCTTCAAGAGTAGCGCAGCTTTCAATTTCTCAGATATATTAGTTATTGAACTAACGAAATGGTTACTGGACTTTCTGTGAAGAGTCGTGTTACACCCCAGGAGGCTAGTGCTAATAGAGATGAACAGCCTTGGTACTTTAGAGTGAATCAGGTAACTACAAGATTGAGAGAGGCACTGATGAACCAAAAAGAAAAAAAAATTAATCTAATGGTAGAATATCATACTCTGAACTGTGGGTGATATGCCTGTGTAATAGTTATATTTTTCAATGCAATTAGATTGGAAGGACAACATTTTATTTGTTTATTGATTGAGCCAGGGTCTCCCTCTGTCGTCCAGGCTGGAGTGCAGTGTGATTATGGCTCACTGCAGTCTCAACCTCTTAGGCTCAAGTGATCCTCCCACCTCAGCTTCCCAAGTAGCTGGGTCTATAGGTGTACACCACCATGCCTGACTAATTTTTTTATTTTTATTTTTGTAGAGACACGGTCTTACTACGTTACAGGCTGGTCTCAAACTCCTCGGCTGAAGCACATGGCCTCTCAAAGTGCTGGGATAACAGGCGTGAATCATTACACCCAGCCAAGGACAAAATATTTAAAAGTCAAAATTACATTAAGCGTTATTGTAGCAAAATTACATTTTCTTTCTAAGGTATAGTTAAAACTTCTTCCAATCAACTCAAGAAGTTTGAAAACAGCATCTATAAATTCATTCTCTCATTTAGTAAAATATTTGTCCCAGGTGGCAAGTGTGTGTGTACACACATGCACACACACACACAAATATGTAAAGTTTTTTTGTTTTACAAAGATGATATACTATATATACTTCCTGATAAAATTAAAATATATTCAGGGAAAACTTTACCATGTCAGTATTTATTCTTTTTTTAATATGGCTAAAATCTTATCACCATCTCAGAAATTGTAGAATTTCAGAATTGAAATGCTTTAAGGAATCTACTACAATTTCCTCATTTTATATAGAGAAAATTAAGGCACAAAAATTACTTATTCAAAATCTTACCAAGTTTTTTACCCATAACAGGGTGAGCACTAAGATATGTATTTACCACTGTTGGTTCAAAAGTACGCAAGAAATGTGTCACTTAGTTACATGAAAAGAAATAGATGGTTGGGCACAGTGGCTCACGCCTGTAATTCCAGCATATTGGGAGGCTAAAGTGGGAGAACTGCTTGAGCCCAGGAGTTCAAGACTAGCCTCAGCAACATAGTGATACTCTGTCTCTACAAAAATATGTAAAAAAATTTCCAAGTGTAGTGGTAGCGTGTGCCTGTGGTCCTAGCTACTCGGCAGGCTGAGGAGGGAGGACTTCAGCCCGAGAGGTCAAGGCTGCAGTAAGCCATGATTGCACCACTGCACTCCAGCCGAGGCAACAGAGCAAGAGCCTGTCAAACAAAAAAAAAAAAAAAAAAAAAAAAAGAAAAAGATGTGAGGTCACCTTTACACACTTATGATTAGATACATGAAACATGCATTTTCCTGATCTGGACTATACAATTAAAGAAAGACGTGAAGAATTCGGAAGGGGTTTAGAGATTAATCCAAAGGCAATCAGAAAAAGAAAATAAGTTGTGTGGGGCGGGGGGGAACAAAAAACAAAACATTGAAGTAGAGAATATTAAGCTTGCTAAGGAGGAAGCCAAAAGCAGGACTTTGTTCATGGTGGTGGGCACTTAACGGCTTGGAACTGCAACGGGAAAACTCATAGAGCAAGGGTGGAAAACATTTTCCAAGTCCCTAAACCAGGAAAATCTCAAGCAGGGGACTTATTTCTCCCCCATACTTGCAAATATATATTTGATATTATTTTTCCCATCACTTGAAGATGAAATATTCTTTTTGTGACCAAAAACTGAGAATAGACAAAACTTTGAGATGCACAACAAATGCTACAAATACATCTTATTTCTAGATTAGAGTCAATTAAAGATCAAAGGGAAGGAAGAGATATAAACAGAAGGATGAGACATCAAAAGGATAGAGACAGAGGTAGGGATAGAAGCCATACCCTAGGCATTAGCTATGGATTTCTTTAAAATCCTGATAAACTGCCTGCTTTTTACAGCTCTCTAACTGTTCAAATTCATAGGCTCTATTCTGATCAGAATAGCTTAATTGTTAATGTGTATAAAATGATTTTTGGAGCAGTGTCAGCAACTAGAGCACTATCAGCCTGGGAATGGGCCTGGGGAAATTGGGGGATGTGCATGGGAGGGGAGGCAGATGAAATGAAGCCTGTTAGGATGGTAGTGAATGAATACTCTCTTCCAGATCTTGATTAGGAACCACAGGTTCCCTGCTTTAGTCTCAGAGGATGGTGACATGACCCCATCTCCAATAAAGAGAAAAGAACCAAGCTCCAATTGCAACATGAGAAATTTAAATTTGTGATTAAGAAAAATTTCCCAACACTAGGACTATAATGGATTTTTGAGAGGTTTTCCAGACATGTTAAATTAATATCAGCAAGAATTGGCTTATGTTATGTGAATGTTTAAAAACTGCTTTAGAATTGAGTTTGAGAATTGATTTAAAGCATTCACATATCTTTCTGCTGCTTATTTTTAGTAGTTACTGTTTTTACACCATGTACATAGGCTTTATTTTGATACACTAAGCTTTTAAAATCAATGTTTACGTAATATAGTATAAATATTAAAACAAATTCTCCAGCACATCTTAGCACAATCTCTCCTAATGTTTCTTCTGCTGGTTCTTGTAAGGCCCCAGATTCCTCTCTAGCGCCTTCAATCCAGTCTTGACTTTCACACTGTCACCTCAGCTCCCATTCTGCCTGTAGCTGACTCCTGGTTAAGACAGAGCCTCCACGGTTTGTTCATAAATGATTCTCTCTTATTTTATGATATGAATAAAAACAGATAGTGTGACTCATGTCAAATATTAAATTCTAACTTTGGTTCAAAGTAGATGATCAATGTAACCATGTCTAAACACCCTTCACCTCATTGGAGATGCAGTTTAATCTTTTATTCAAAGCACAGAAATGATTGGCTCTATTATAGAAAATGTCAAAACCAAGTTATCTCATCAGAAGACTGTGATCTAAACAAGGGTCAGAACAGAACATGATCTAAAGAGAAGATACAAATCAAGCCTGGGTTAAGTATGACTTTGTGACAGACCCAGACATGTGAGGAGTACCTAAATAAGCATTTTGGCCAAGGGATGTTGTTCAATACAACTGCTCATGTAGTGAGTAAAATGTACCACATTTAAAATATACAAAAATAGTTTTTAAAAATGTATTAGAAATCAAGCCTATCTATAGGCCATAGAACATTACGAATAGAATACCCAATCGAATGCCCTCAAAACAACCACATCCAAACAAAAAACAACAAAAAAATGCAGCATTTTAAATCATTTGACTAAGAAATTCAACTCTTAAAGCTCAATACAAATTTATATAACAAACTGATTTATGCAGATGTCTGAATTTGGGGTGTTGCTTTTAGTTTTCTTACTGTGGTAAAACTTAACGCTTAGGAATTTAAATAGGAACAAATTGGGCAATAAGGCCTAACCTGAGCAAAGCCACTGTCAGATCATGCTATACATTTGACTTTATCGTTAGCATTGAGTATTGATACAATTCAAGTACAATTAGTCAAATATTAGGGCAGCATGAAATGACTAAATTCAATGGGCATACAGACACACTCAGGAAATTTAAAATGGGATTATTTCCGAATTTCTTAGAAAGCTATGTAGACAGTGACCTACAAATTACACTGTCAGAATGACTCTTCTAAATAGGAAGAAAAAAAAAAAAAGGCGGCTCCCTTTGAATAAAGTCTTCTCTTCTAATGTGGGAATAATTTGAGGTAGGGGGTGCTTATCATGTTTGACAATATTCATATTCCACTGTTACAGAGTAGTAGAAAAACATTGAGATACTTGAAAACCAAAGAGCAATGCCTTGTACAAACATGGATGTGATTTTCATGCTTCAACAACTAACAGAAAACTATACGCACACTAAGAAACACTTAGGAAATAAAAATATTGACATTTTAAGAATTTAAATTGGCCAGGCATACTGGCTCATGCCTGTAATCCCAGCACTTTGGGAGGCCGAAGGGGGTGAATCACAAGGTCAGGAGTTTGAGATCAGCCTGGCCAACATGGTGAAACCCCGTCTCTAGTAAAAATAGAAAAAATAGCCAGGCGTGGTGGCAGGAGCCTGTTATCCCAGCTACTTGGGAGGCTGAGGCAGGAGAATCACTTGAAGCCGGGAGGCGGAGGTTGCAGCAAGCTGAGATGGCGCCATTGCACTCCAGCCTGGGCGACAGAGTGAGACTCTGTCTCAAAAAAAAAAAAAAAAGAAAAGAAAAGAAAAGAATTTAAATTTAAATTGAGTTTACAATAATGATCAACCTGAGCACAATGAACAGCAAATGTGACACTCTAGTTATAAAAATGCCAACAGCAAAGCTGCACGACTTACAGTTTTTAGAAAAAGTACAAAGACATCAATTGTCCAACAATAGGGGACTAAGTAAATTAAACTCTGCTCATTTAATAAAATGATATCCAGCCATTAAAAACAACGAAGTAAATCTCGATGTTCAGCATATATAATAATCCCCATAACAGAATGCTAAGTTTAAAAACAAGAGACTTTGAAAACATTATGTAAACTCGAAGGTGCCAGAAACAAAAGGCCACATAGTGCATGCTTCCTTTTCTATGAGATGTCCAGAATAAGCAGATCCAGAGACAGAAAAAAGATTAGTAGTAGCCAGGGTATGGAAGGGAAAATTGAGAGATAAAGGGAATTTTTGCAGGTGGGGGGGTGATAGAAATATTCTGAAAATAGTGGTGGGTGATGATTGTACAACATTGTGAATATGCTAAAAAACATTGAATTGTACACTTTAAAATGGTTAAAATGGTAAATTTTGTTAGATGTTATATATATTTTATTGAATTTCAATTCAATAAAAACAAACTTAAAAGGTATGTGCATGTATGTATTAATGTGTACACAAGTCACTAGGAAGAATTGGGTACCTGTGTGTATAGTCTGATAAAATGTATGCTAATCTATTTAAAGGCAGTTATGTGGGGAATGAAATTTGGGGATAGAGGGGCAATTTTACTTGTTCAGTATTAATATTCTTCTGGGAAAAGGTACTATATATATTTTTGTCTTTATTAAAATCTATCCTAAAACGCTTCTCTTGAACTCTAGAAACATAGATGTTCTGGTGGTTGCTCTGCCTCCTATTCCCCTTTCTATGTTTTTTAAAAAGTTTATTAACATTTAATTTACATACCACAAAATCCACCTATTTTAGTATACACTTAAATTTAGTTAGTAAACATACAGTTGTGCAGCCATCACCACTCAAAAAGTTCCCTCCTGCCTCATTTGCCGTCAGTCTCCACTACCACCTCCTGGCAACTACTTATCTGCTTTGTCCTTATAGATTGGCCTTTTCTAGATATTCATATAAATGGAATCATATGATATGTGGCCTTTTGTATTTGGCTATTTTTTTTACTTGGCATATTTTTGAGGGTCATCCATTTTGAAATAGCTTATCAATAATCTGCTTTTTATTGCTGTATGAAGGTATTATCATGATGACAGTGTACCTAGAAAAGGAAATAAAGATTATACATTTAGAAAATTAAAAATTAAAACACAGAAAACAAAAGGGCTTTTAGTGCCATTCATTGCCTAAAGACTCTACCAAGTTCTCCAATATTATCAGACTATGAAACTGATAACTGAAAGCAAACGTGTCATTAAATTTTACAGACACTCCTTTGCATTATATTCTAACTAGGAAAACATAAAATAACTATATTTTTTCTGTTTGTAGGAAAATAAAAGTCATCCAACTAGATTAAAAGTATAATTTACAAGCATGTTAAATGTTTCTGCTAAGTACTTATTTTGTTTTCTCATTTTTTTCTTTATTCATTTGTGTGTGTGCCACAAGTGCTGATAAGCTATTGAAAACACCTTAATGCATAATTAATCACTCTGCAAGCAATCAGCAGATTTAGTGCTAGTTGCAGAAATAAACCAAATTCATATATGCAAGGTAAGCCTAATTAGTTAAGCTCACAAAAAATGTAATATCTGATTTTTAGAACCTAATGTGCTCAATAAAGTATTTGTGCTTTTAAATTAGAACAGCTCTCTATTTAATTAGTCCTCATTTGAGTATGTAATCATTTTAATTTATTTACACAAACACAGGACATTGTGCTCCATCAGCAGATAATGTTCTTCATTAACCAGAGTAGGAACTTTGTGCTCAAGGGCAGCAGAAATATTTCCACCTGTGATGCAAAATCAGAACTGCATACTATCAAACTGCATTTTTCGGTTTTGATGGTCACCATCCTAAGATACATATTTGTTAATAATAACACAAGTTTGACTAAGTACTCTACCAATCCATAGAAATTGACAATTTAAATATTTAATGTTTCATTTTACCTATTGCCCAGTTACAAAATGGATATTTAATTATTAATGAACAAATTAACTTACTGAAATTCAAGTATTAGTAATGTACTACAATTCAAACTTCAATAATTTGGATGGTGGAGAAGCAGAGTTAATTTTTTAAAAAGTTAATTCTTTCTTCATTGGGGGTGCAAAGTAATAATAGCCTAGATTGTAGAGAGTGGTGAGGCTAGGTTTTATTTAGACTGTATAAAAACAAACACTCTATGCTTGGCAGGCTAATGACAGATCATTCTTATGTATTCATTAAAGCACATGAACCAATTCTTCCTTAAGGTGTTTCCAACAAACCTTGAAACCTTGTTACTGGCACACTGCTTCCGCTAAATCCTAAATACACTCTAAAGAGAAAAAAAGAGACACTCTCATTAACTCATCTGCAGTATGTTTTTGCTACTAAATAACAGTTGAAATTTGACATGTCACAAAATGAGTCAGTGGATAGCATGTGAGGGCAGCTTTAACATGAGGAATTGTTTGGGTAGGAGGCTTGCTCTAGGTAGTATTTTGAAGGAAGCCCCAGTGCTAGTCTTTGGTAAGTATGCTTCATTGTACAATCTGTACCATGAGAGCTGCTATATTGTTTTGAAAACTTTCCATACTACTTTATGAAAGGCTAAATACTTGCTATATACAATTTTTTTTTCTTTTTCTTTTGTTTTCTTCCCACAAAGGAAGGGAAACAACTTGCCTGAATAACTACATCAGATCTGCTTTATATAACAGCATGGCAAATGTAGCCTTGATTTCCCATAACTCTTCATGATATAAAGCATCTCTACAGAATAATATTTTAACTTGTATAATTTCCCTTTACCCAAAGTTTAAAATTTTTCCATTTATGTGAAAGAAAACTAGTGTATAGTTCACATCAGAAAGGCTCCCTTTTTCTGTAGGTAGTAACTACTGCAAGCATAATTGCATAATTTTAGAGACAACTGACTTAGCTTTGGAGCATATTTGAGTTTAGCAATGCCTATTAAGATTAAAAATACAAACTTGCAAAATACCAAATGTACAATGACAATTCTATCCCAAATCATGTCATTAGATACATTTTAAAAAACTCTCTTTGATTAGGTGGCCACTATCCAAGGATAGTATGTTAAGATTTCTAGAACTTTGCATTATCTGTGTAACTATATCTGGAAAAAGAATGTCTATTTCCATAAGCCTAGTTATGCAGCTCTTGAAAACAGCCATTGGTAAACACGGTATTATAGCAATGCCATAAAATATACATTTACTCCATATGTAAAGTCAACTACATGATCTTGGCATGTATACATGCATGAGTAACACACTAGTGTAAGTCAACTTGCCACTCCACTCACAAGTACAGTATTTGGAGATAAGGCATGTTTCAGTCTGTCACTCCCACAATGAGTTTCAGTTACTCAATGACAATCACTGGATGAGCTTTTAGCTATGGTGAGTGTCTCCAGTGTTTAAAGATACCTGCATGCTTTTGGTATGAAATGGGCCTAAAGCAAGGCAGGTAATCTACCTGGTACTTAACTGAAGAAACAGAAATCTATTCCAATGATAGACAAAAAAAAAAAAAAAAAGCCACATAGTACTTTTTGAGACACAGTACAACAGTCTTTAATGTATATATAAATATGCCTACATAATAGAGTTTGATAAGAGAAGTTTTGGCTATATATGACACTGCATGTAATCAAACTCTAGAACATCAAATGCAACTCCACTGCATAGCTGTTTTGACAGAGCAACAGTTAAGCATAAAATAGCTTTGCACCTTATTATTTTGGAGCAAAATAAAAACCACCAAAAAAAAAATCTCTACAATAATTTAAACTAAAAATGTTGTTAGGGATAGGGTAAACAACGAAAAAGAAAATAATTTGATCCATATGTGATATTTGGCTGAAGATTAACAGTGTTAAGTCTAACCAACAGTGAGATAATTTTAATTTCCAAAGCATCTTCTACCGTTTATCAGCAATATTTGGATATTAAGGGAAGACATTTGCCTTAACAAAAACTATGTTGAAAAAGACAAATGAATTGAAAAAGACAAAAATACTATCCAAGAATTACAATAAAAAATTTGGTTAAGTTGGAAAGCCTATCAAATTGCTTTCCAAATTGCTTTTCTAAAGCAATTTGGTAAGTTTGAAAACCTAGCCCAAAACAAATTAATGACAGGTGGGTTTCTCCAGACGATTAATGAAGAAAAACATACTTATGTGAATGAATAAATATGTTATTTCTCTCAACCTCTTTTTATGCTTTGAAAACTTGTTCTAAAAATAAGAACCATTGATACATCAGTTTGGCATTTTTTATTTAGTCTGAAAATCTCTTCAAAAAAAAAAAAAGCAGTATTTTCCTCCCTGTACCATATCTTTCTCATAACTATAACTGAGCTTTGTCCAGAATCAGAGGCAGTTTTTCTAGAAAAAGCCAATGATCAGTATACAAGACACAGTATTTTCCTACAGATTCTCTCTAGCAAGAGAACATGACAATATAAATCAAATACATTTAATACAATAAAATAATGTAACTCAAACTGTTTCTCATTTAATCCTCTTTTTGTCTGATTCTATATTAGCTGATTTCTATTCTTAAAGCTTAAATCAGGGGTCAAAATCAGAGCCTAGTTAAAAAAGAGACAAAGAGAATAACAGAAGTTTAGTAAAAGTAAACTCAATAACACAGTTAAAATTAATTGGGAAAGTTTTAATTAATAAGCATTCAAATGTACTTTACATTGATAACTGCAATACTGAATTTTGTAAAACTTTAAATATTTTCCTTAAAAAAGGTTAGTGATTTTTTTTTTATTTTTGGGAAATATGGAGATCCAACAATTATAGCATTAATGCAACCATTCCAGGTCCCTAAGGTTGAGTTAACATTAATATTTAAGTAAGTGTTCGCATTTCATGTCTACAATAAGGTAGATTGTGAACTTCCTGTATCTCTGAATTTTAGCAAAAATTCCATGAGATAATTTACAGTAATGTCAAATTTTTGGAGTGCAAACTCATACTCTACAGTTGGATAACTTTTTTGCTTTGAGTATACCTGACTTGAGAATACAAGGCAATTTTTCTTTCCTAAATCCTTGGAAAAATATTTTTGCAGTAAGTCTTGTGTCTCTTTTTTTTTTTTGAGATGGAGTCTTGCTCTGTCACCTAGGCTGGATGGAGTGCAGTGGTGTGATCTCGGCTCACTGCAAGCTCCGCCTCCTGGGTTCACACTTTTCTCCTGCCTCAGCCTTCTGAGTAGCTGGTACTACAGGCGCCCACCACCACGCCCAGCTAATTTTTTGTACTTTTAGTAGAGACGGGGTTTCACCATGTTAACCAGGATGGTCTCGATCTCCTGCCCTTGTGATCCACCCGCCTCGGCCTCCCAAAGTGCTGGGATTACAGGCGTAAGCCACCGCGCCCGGCCGTCTTGTGTCTTCTTTACTGTGACTGGGTGGTTTTTAAGAAAGGTTATCAGCTTTGTGTTTGGTTTCCCACAGTTGATAAAAATCTATCAAAAACATTATAATTTGCAAGGAAAAAGGTTTTTCAATGGCTGCAGGAACCATAAAGAAATAGCATTTCTTATTTGTATAAACACAAACATTTAAAGCTAGTCACACTGCAGGTAAATCCAATATAGTATTCAAAAGTTCTATAAAAATGAACAAGAGATATACGTTTACTTTCATTGCTCCAACAGTCAAATGTAAATCTGCATGAGAGTTGCGCTGCAGCAGTTCGCTGGTCCAATTTAAGAGTTCAAGGTCCTTTTTGTACATCTAGCCCACTGATGTCCACATCCCAGATAAATTTTCAAAAGACGGAAATCAGGGCAAAGACTCCATATAACAAAGCGCAAGGATATGCTACTAAAAGTTGCTGTCCTTCCATGGCTAATGCAGAAATAAATATTTTGGAAGCAGAAAAACTACACCATCCAATAATCCCAGCAGTGAGAATGATTCCTACCATTCCTCTGTAACCAACAAGGAAAAAGCGGGGAGGAGAAAAAAAAGCAGATGAGATTAGTTATGTAAGAATACTACAATAACCTATTCTAAAGCATTTTAAATTTACATTTTAAATCTGCAATTAGACATATGCAAAAATAATCAGGATTTTTTTTTTCAAATGCTAAAATGTACCTCACAGTAAATTCAATGACGGTGAACCATTTGATGTGATAAACAGCTTTTTTAGAACTATGTTTTACTTTTTAAAAATATAAGGTCTCTCATTGTTGGCACTACTGACATTTGGGCTGGATGTTATCTTTGTTGTGGGGGCTGTCTTGTGCACTGTCAGAATGTTCAGCAGCATCCCTGGCCTCTATACGTAAGATATGAGTAGCACCCTTGCCCCCTATCAGACATTGTCAAATGTCCCCTTGGAGGCAAAATTGTTCCTAGTTGAAAAAAGGGTTTTAGTAGAAAATAACTTGGGTCAAATTCAAATATGAATATATAAATTCTTAATAAATAAGAGTGATTTCCACACTGAAAATATGAAATATTTCTATTCAAAGCAGAAATAGTGTAAAGCATCATCTTGCCAAATTTCTTGTATCAGACAAATAATTGACATATTTGTTTCTCCTCCTCCCAAACAGCCACTTTAGCTTTCAAAGTGTAACAAAGCCTGACCACTGGTAACCTTTAAGAGTAGTCACATGGAGATTTTATATTGAGACAATCTGCACACTGGCCACAAGGAGGAACCTTATTGGCGGTAATGTATACCTTTCCTTTTTTTTTTTTTTTTTTGAGACAGAGTTTCGCTTTTGTTGCCAAGGCTGAAGTATGCAACGGGGCGATCTCGGCTCACTGCAACCTCTGCCTCCCGGGTTCAAGTGATTCTCCTGCCTCAGCTTCCCGAGTAGCTGGGATTACACAGGCATGTGCTACCATGCCCAGCTAATTTTGTATTTTTAGTAGAGATGGGGTTTCTTCATGTTGGTCAGGCTGGTCTCAAACTCCTGACATCAGGTGATCTGCCCGAGAGATGGGGTTTCTTCATGTTGGTCAGGCTGGTCTCAAACTCCCGACATCAGGTGATCTGCCCACCTCCGCCTCCCATAGTGCTGGGATTACAGGCGTGAGCAACCATGCCTGGCCATACCTATCCTTTTAACCTAACCTAAAATATCATTTAAAAATTACACCATATTTAAAGCTGCTTACAAGTACATCTATCGGAGAAACACCGCAGGCTGACAACAGCCTCTTATCATAAAAAGAATATATTTCATTTCCAGTTAAAAAGCTGCCCAACAGAGAGTATGTATTTATTATTCGTACATTTGGCATATGTCCAATGATTTCAAGAAATTAGGTGGGATCTAGAAAATATCAAAGAGGGTAAGCATAATTTGAACACTAATGACTTGACCTTTTTCATGTAATATTTAACAATCACCCTGTTCAATTTGTTACCACTATGACAATGGTAAGTAAACACAAAACTAGTGAAATTCTTGATCATGGGTAAAATAGAGATGGTATAAAGGTTTTTAAATTTATTCTCATTACCATTGTTCTTCGTCCAAAACCATTTGGCACTGTCCCTACCACAAGAGGCACTATTTGATATGTTTGCTGAATCGGTGATTTATCTCAAACTGAAGATGAGGTGAATCCTACTACATAGAATTGATCAATCAACCCCCAAAATAAAGAACAGTACTTACTGCAAAGAAAATATCACTGCAAAGCTGGAAAGTAGGATCATGGGCAGAAGACAATATCCAAGGACACTTGCCACACAACCAAATGAAACACCTGTCATACTCATTAAGTTTAATAAACAAAACATTCCTAGACATCCAATTGCACTGATCCCGTATACATAACCAAACTGGATTTTGCCAGCCTATGGGTAAAGAAGAAAGATTACAGGTTAAAGGGCAAAAAATCAGTTATTTCTGGCCTTATTTCACCTGAATCAGTACATGTAGCAAATAATTCATGAGCATCAAAATCTACTAATCTATCTATTCTTTAAGTAGAGAAGTAAAAGACTGAGCAGACTGGCTTGTTACATTCTTTGTAACTTTAAAGTACACAGATATTTGGTTCTCCATTTTCCAGTTAGCGTGTAGGCTTGGCATAGAAGTGAACAAATAAAGAGACAAAAGCATAGCAGAATCACCCAAAATAGTAAGATTTCTAAAAAGAACTCTGGATGATTTTAGGCAAATAAACTAGAGACAAGATGGAAAGCCATTCAAAATGTCTAGATAATAGTTATATCAGTTGAAAGTACCTAATTCCACCAAAAATGCCCCAAAGCACTAATTCTCATTGGTGGAGGTCGTCATAATCTTTCTAAGAAGAAATCTTATGATTCACTTTATATGGGTGTTAGAGGAGCAAGGAGAAAGGAAGTCAGGATAAACAGGAAGCCAGGGTTCTATGAGGAACAGAGAAGAAATGGCAAAAGGAATATAATGGAAGTTTTTTTAATTTTTCCACATTATTGGCTGATTTATACATTCCTTTGATTAAGAAAAGACAACAATAAACAGTTTAAGCACTGCAAAGATTAGCTAAATTGGAATTATCCTGTTAGTCAAGTTTGTGAACAAACTTTGTATTCAGGTCACACTATCACTAAAACCAGTTTACAGAAAAGCCTTCAAAAGGTTATTGATTTATCCAATTTTTGTCACATAAAAACTAAATTAGGAGAATGCCTCTACAGATTATGTTAAGAAAAAAATTATTGGGACTTTTATTAGATTATTTGTAAATACTTGATTAAAAATGCAGAAGTTTGAAAAAGCTCAGCTGAGTTCATTGATGAATTAATTCATGTAGTAATAAAAAAACTCACACTTGTATAGTGTTTTTAACTTTTCAATGTGTTCTCACATAACCTGTCTTGTTTCACCTTCAAAATAATCTTGCTAGGTAAGCAGGATAGGATTATTTTCTATGAGAGGAAACTGAAGGATTAAATGATGTGGCCAAGGGCAGATCAGGAGCACTCAGTTCAAGCCCAGCTCTTATGACTAAAAATCCCATCTTCTATACATTACATTAGTTATCTAATTCAGAGACATAAGATAAAATAAATATTAACAATTATCTTTACAACTTTTCTATTTTCAACATGCCTTAACATTCTTGGGAAAGTGATAAATTGGTAAAATAATTATATAGAAAAGTAATCATCAGTATGACTAGAACAAAATATTAACCAAGGTTTAGAGATTTTTTAAAAAATGCTGTCATTAAAAAAAAAAAGCAATAGTGTAAAAACTGTAAGTAACCTCTGAAAAGACAGAATTCTAATGAGGGACTGAAGCTATACCTGTTGTTTACCATTGTTTTTTGTTTTTTTCCCCCTAATAATTGAATCATTTCTTAGAACAAGAAATGATTTTTAAAACATGCTACACTTACTATAGATGGAGAACTAATGAATGGGTATAAATACAAGCAACTCAATACTATTCCAAACACATCAAAGACTTGAGGTGTAAAGCGGAGTTTCAAAATGGCTTTTGGTAGAACATTGAAAATTTAAAGGCTGTTCTTTAATTGCACCCTGAAGGTTGAAATGAAAATCTTACCAATAGCAATGTGGCTCCAAAAGCAAGGCAAAAAACCATTGGACCTGCCAAATCAGTTTCATTCATGATGCTGCCATCTGCTACTTTTAACGGATGTAATACTGTTAGTGTTTTTTGCCAGATGTGGTCAAAATTGATACCTAACTCTAAAGAGAGAGAAAATTTAAAAGTTAATTAGGATTTGTGATGTATTTTTAATTGATCAAATCTATGTTGAAACAAGAGACAAAATGACATAGCATCAAAAAAGGATCTAGCAATATTGGATGACATTATTATTATTATCATTATTGTGACAGGGTCTGTCTCCGTCACCCAGGCTGGAGTGCAGTGGCATGATTATAGTTCACTATAGCCTCAAACTCCTGAACTCAAGTGATGTTCCTGCCTCAGCCCCTTGAGTAGCTGGGACCACAGGTGTGCGCCACAACACAGAGCTAATCTTTTTCTTTTCTTTCTTTCTTTTTTTGTAGAGACAGGGTCTTGCTGTGTTGCTCAGGCTGGTCTTCTGGTCTCAAGAGATCCTCCAGCCTCAGCCCCACAAAGCACTGGGATTACAGGCGTTGAGACATTGTGCCTGGCCTGGATGATATTATTTTAGTGAGTTCTCTATGCCAGTCTTCAATGTGGTACTCATCCCACAAATATGTTATTTCTGGATTGGTGTTGGAAAAGGGTATGGATCTGATGAAACAGACACTTATTACATCCCTTAGGTATGACTACATAGCAAAGAATATACAAAAAGGATTAACAGTAAGGGGTTCTTTACCTGGGGCTTCAGGAATACCTGGGGGCCCGTGAAACTGTATACAAAACTACGTCTCTATGCATATGTGTGCATTTCTTCTGAGGAGAGTGTTCATACCTTTCATTAGATTTTCAAAGAGTATCTAGTTAAAAAAAAAATGTTCAGAACTACCACTTCCTAGGTTTTGGAATACAAATTTGAAAATCACCATTTTTTTTAGTGATGTCACTAGTTCTGCCAGTTTATTTCCACACAGAATAATGGATAGCACGCTTTTTCTTCTCACTTTTTCCACTAGCAGAATTTAGTCAATAACCTGAAGTAAAAGTCGATGCTGACATAGTAACATACTTTATTATCACTATTAAAAGATCTATTAAAAATCTGGTCCTCTCCGGCCCAATGTGGTTTCACATATACTCTGTTTAAAATGAGTTGTTTAGCAGAAAACTTTTTTCCACAGATTATTTTTTTAAAGGAAAAGACAATTTCTCCAAATTAAGATTAATTTTCACTAACCAGCTGAATACTATTGAGTACTATCAAGTGTTGCAACAAATCTTACCTTCTAATAAAGGTGGCTCATCCTCAAAGTTGTTTCCATAGAAAGGCTGAGGTGAAGCTGGAGTATATGCCTGAGTTGGCTGGTAAATCTGCCCAGTGTATGGCTGTTGTGGCTGCATCATGTCTGGAGGGACAAATCGGCCTTGCTGCGAATAGTCATAGCCAGCATACTGTCTATAAATGAAAGAAAGTTAAATTTTTCAGAGGTATTTCAACTCTGTATAGTTAATATCCCTTAAATTCCTAAATTTTCATGTGACAGCTAAAGAATCTTAGTTGTGAAATTCCTCAGATACAAACTTTGCCAATTTTTATAAAGCATGGTTGAAATGATTACTAAGATCAAGCTTATTATCTACAATAAAAAAATCATAATTTTTATAGAAAATCTTCTTAATGATACCAATATTCACTTACATAGCACTAAGCATTTTACAAACTGTTAAAGGTTAGGAGGTCAACAAATGAAAATGTAAAAATTGTGTCTATTTTTCTCCCTTAGTGGATATATACAATATGAAGATACACTATGAAATAAAATCTATGGCTAAGACTGAATGAAACCTTAGGATGTTAGACTCTGTAATACATGTTATATAATTTTTCACTGTAATTTGGATAGCCATTGAATTATCATTCTTCTTTACTCTTCATAGTATGTTACTTTTGGCAAGCGGACAAATCTCTTTAAGAAAAACCATCAATTTAAAAACAGAGTGGACAAATCAAGCTTTTGCTTTGTGAGCACTTGCTGAATGTAACAAAAGATTTTTAGTACACTTTGCATTTGAATAGTACTTTTTCAAAGTACTATTTTTCAAAGTAGCTATTGTCTCATTTGATATGTGCTATAGCAAACCCTGCATCTAGAGGGAAAGGCTTATCACAGCTATTTTAGTGATAATGGCAAGAGGGAAGAGGAGGATAATGAAGCCACATCTTTAAGCATCTGTTCCATCATGTTTTGAAAAAAATCCAACTTATTAATGGGACTAGTCTAATGATATACTAAGAAACACAGATGTAAAATAGTTATTTTAAAAGATATTCTAAAAAATGAGAGCTGAGAAGCCTTAGAAAACCTTTAGTCTAATTCCCATTTAAATTCTTATAGTCATAATGTCAGTTGTTTTCCTTGGGGTGAGGCTCTCCATCCATTTTTGAGAAAATATCTGCCAAATGCTCAAGTCTGAATAACCATAGTTTATCAGTTGTTCTTTCAAATAAAAATGGTCTTCATGAAACAACAGCCAGTTCAGCTTGCACAGGTGCTTTTTGTAGAGACAGTAATTGTACTTTAGTATGTAGTAAACACTAAATTTCTTCACAAAGAATAATAAAGAAATATGTGTACTAAAGGGTCAGGATTTAATAAAAAGATAATTCTTACTGCTTCCTCAAAAGAATCCTTAAATGAAATTGCCTGCCTGCCAACTCTCTAACAAGTCTATAGAGTGATAAAGAATACGATGACTACCAGAACAACTTGATGCCACTACCTTGATTCATACTCAGGTACCAGCAGTTTTACCAATCAATACTTTTGCAACAGCACTGCAAATGTTAACATACCTAAAAAGGTATATGATATCTTAGTATTGTTATGAAAATAACTTTGACCTTAAAGAATCTCAGAAGAGTCTCAAGGACCCTCTGTAGTCTACAGCCTAAATTTTGAGAGTTGCTGATATAGACCAATAAATTTCATGTAAGGAAGAAAAGTACTGCAAGCAGTTGATTGTTTCAAAGGTGGCACCATCATTCCATCTTCAAGAGGAAAGGTGAGAATGACAATATCATAGAATTTTACTATCTTCCTTTTCTGGCAGGACCTATTCAGGAAAATTTCTGACTTGTTCCTGCTGGTTTTAAACTAAAACATGGTATGGCAGACATGATCTTTACAGGCTAAAACAACATACTTTCATGGCAGGAAAAGCAGCAGATACTAAATCAATACTCTCATAAGTACTCTGTACCAATAACAAAGATAAAGCCTCTTAACATATTGGGTTGGTTACCTAAGTTCATGGAAATCCTCAGATATTCCATAAAGATACTACCAGGTAAGTCAAAGAAGAAAAAAAATAACAGCTTTCATAATTTAAAAAATGTGACTTGGTATTATGATATATTTCATAAGCATATCTAGAATACAATGTGGAACCTGTCCAATTTTCCATTCATATAACTCAACAGATTATGATCAAAGGGAATTTTATACTTTTTTGTTTTTGTTTTTTTGGTGAATGGATGTATGAATGATACTTGTGAAACACCTATAGAGGAAACCAAAAAATGTTAAAGCTGACTTCATTATGGCAAACGCAGAACTGTGTACTAATAACAAGTCAAGTTAAAAACGTAAAGACAATGCAAGTAATATGCTATTTGCACCTAGATTCTCACCAATGGAGAGCTAAAAGTTATTAGCGGATCTTTGTTACTAAATTAGCGAATCAAACAAAATATTATTTGGTTAACTGAGATGGACACTTAAAATGTCATTAGATTGCAGATCTACTTGAAGGTACACACAGAAGAGTTCAGTTTTTACAAAATAAATCTCAGACACTCAAATTTATTACTGTTAATACATTAGGCTTCTTGTTTTCCCAGGCATCATCTATAAACCCAAGTTTATAGCAATAATGGTTATATAATCACCCAGAATAAAACTTCATCACTAGTACTGAAGCAATGCTTACTGGTACATGATTTGGATGGAATGAAACTGTGACAACAGTTAGCAACAAGTGCTAACCAGCAACAAGTTGTTTAGAATATCTAAACTGCTGTGTGGAGAACTGAAATGACTGTTAAATGGAATGAGACTATAAGTCACACCTTTTAAGTGATGCAAATGTGGACAGGACAGAAAAGAAAAGCAGAGGCAGATAAATCTCGTAGGCTGCAATCTAAATGGAATAGCTCTGTTGAGTTCTAATCATAAAAACCATTCGGTTAAAAACAGGCCTGCATACAGAGACAGGTTCTCCGAAGCCGTGTTGCTGCTTTAGGCAAGCATTTATTAGATGGACTCTGGCTCTCCTATATCAGAGCAATCACCAAAAATACATATTTTAGGTAAATAAATGAATTGAAATACCTCAATACAAATTTTCCAACTCTGCCCATTAATTTATCAAAAGAGATAAATCCTCACTGGTATGTAATTAAGTAACAGAAAAGAGAAATGAATCACGGGGTATTTTGACATGCTCATTCCCATTGTTCAAATGTGTTAAGTTTTAGAGGGGAAAACAAAGCCTTAGAATATACCAAATTAAGCAGACTCAAAGAGACTATACGTTTTAGAAAGGATAGCCTAACCAAGACAGACTCTATCATAGAGCCACACTGAATTTGAATTTTGTTTTGTTTCTTGAATTCTTAGGCACTCTAATCCAAACACATTCCTGTATTGCATGTTTCTCACAAACTGACAGATACATAACCTTCCCCTGCCCTCATCGTGGAACACACTTCACGAGGTTTCAAATTCGGGATCCATGGATGAACATCATTTAACACATTAATTGTCTGTAAGTTATATATGCACATTTATTTGGGTGTTTGAGTGAATGCATGTATTTATGGGAAAGAGGCCCAGTTGTAATAAGATTCTCAAAGAGATTCAGAACCATCTAAAAAAGTTTAAGCAATCCCAGTATAGGAAGCTCCTGTATTTGACAGGAAGCTGATAAGATTATCTCTAGGGTCCTTAGAAACTAAGGAGATGATGTCCTAGGTAAGATTGCTAGAAAGCCTTCAGTTCATGTATTTTTGTCACAAACACCAGGTACTATAAAAAGATCATTTAAAAAAAAAAAGTTCAGAGGCTAACGGCTTTGAGTCAACCTCCTCAGTATGCAACTTATAACATGTGTGGTACTGACCATAAGGATTTGAGAAAGAGGAGTAACTAGGAGTAATAAAAATGATTATCAACTGCTGTATGAAAATCACCTGATGATTCGTAATAGGAAGCTTACATCATTAAATAATGTCACTAAACACTTTCAATTAGCACTGATAAATGTCTCAGAGTTGGAATGATTTAACTACTAACAAAATATTTTAATTTTTCACTGGTCCCATGAACTAACAGCTTATCTCCTAGGTACCTTAAGCTCCCATCATCATCTAAATACAGAAATACTGTTACTAGAACACAGTTTTTCAAACAAGCTACTTTTCCATTCATGGTACACCTGAAGATTTTGCAGAAGACACTCAACTCTAAATAGAACAATACCTTCAAACCCAAGCCAGTGTCACATATCTCTCCAGAGGAAGAAGATTATGCATGAAAGATCATACTCCTGATAAAGGACATGTTCACACACTGTTTTGGGCAGAACCAAATATTCTAAATATGTGTTTTCACTGCAAGGTAGACTAAATTAATTGCCAAAGATGAAGTTACTTGCTATAGGGTCCTCCACTTCCTCCATAATCATAGGACTGCTGTGACTGATCATCGATGCTGTAACTTGTCTGGTAGAAATCCGTGTTTAAGTTTTCAAAGCCTGACATTGCAAATAATCTGTAATAAAAGAGAAATGGCAAATACTCCTTATGCTCAAGGTTCTACTGAATTCGTTCCTGGCAGTCTGCTTACGCAAATACAGAACACAACAAATATTTTTTCAGTAATTCGGAGGGGGGATGGGGGCGGAAAGAACGCAGCATTTGAAGGGCGGTAGCGGAGAGAAAGAAAATGTCTATTCTTTAAGTTGAGGCCCAGTAAGACAACTCCACCTTAAGGAGCTGATATGCCTTCCATTAGGCGCGAGGTCGTGGGAGTTGTGGTTCCATAAGGGGTCTAAAATATCAATAACAACAAAGATAATTTTTCACCTTAGGACTGGGCTTTACAGCTGACAACGCGACTGCTTCCTTGCAAAATAAGGCCTGCGGCCTGCAAGGAAAGTGCAGAATCTGGAAGGTCGCGCCTGAGGTGCAGCGGCCCGCGTCAGGGCAAGCGCTTGAAACGGAGCGAGGGTCTGAGCGAAAGGACCAGGGCGCGGCGCCGAAAGACGGCAACAAGCCCATTTGCACGGGTGTGGAGAGAAGCTGAACAGTGTGCCACGGGCCTGGGTCACTCACCAAACTCTGAGGCTGCGCTGGCGGCAAAGGCAGTAGCTTCACTAGTCCCAAACAATCCCCAAACTCTGTTTCAGACCCTGAACCAGCCCCCTTGCTACGTGTCACAAGGCCAAAGAACTGCTTCCGGGGCACGCCCGCTCGCGCAGGCGTGTTAGCAGGTTGGGCACCGGTGGGCGGGAGGAGGAGACACGAGTATGGAGCTTGCGCAGTATCTACCCAACGTGCGGCTGGCCAGTGCGAAAGAGGAAAGTGCTTCCGGCAGCCTGATTAGCGGTGGAACCAGGAAAGCGCAGGCGTAGCAATTGCTGCTTACTCGTAGGTAGGAGGAGGAGTTTCTCAGACCGAGGTGATGGAGGAAGACTGGGAGGCGCTAAAATGAGACAGACGGAGCCCCCTCGCCTGTCCACAAACTACAATGCCTACAATGCCTCGGTGTCTGCATTTACTGTGATTCAAGCACTGTGCTAAAGTGTTTGTATGTATTATTTAATCTTAACAACCTAATGAGATGGTTACCCTATTTCCCTTTTGTAAGTGAAGCTATTAAGTGTTCATTCATTCTGTGCTAGCTGCTGGGGATACTGTGGTAAATATAAGCTAGATGACAGATGACATCTACCCACCTGGAGTTGGTGGTGGAGAGGGGTAATCGAACACATACAAATGCAAGTGAAATTGCTACTAATATTCTTTAGTGCTCCATAATTCTTTGAAAGAGTAACATTCATCTGGGAAGAAGAGTCTATAAAGCCACTATAAGAGGATTGTCAAAGGGTGAGTGGGAGTTAGAGAAGACCAGAAAAGAGAGGAAAGGGCAACGGTAAAGGAGGATAAGGGAAAATAGCCTGAATATTTTAGGCAAAGAGAACAATGTGTGCAAGATCTGGGAAGCATGGTCTGAGGAAAGATGAAAATCGAGCTCTGAACTTCAGCATTATTAACATTTTGAGTCAGGATGATTCTTTATTGGGGGCTGCCCTGTGCATGGTGCTTAGCAGTAGCATCCCTCATCTCTAGCCATTAGATGCCAGTACTCCCCCCAACCAACCACCACCACCATCACCACCAAGTTGTGACAGCTAAAAATCTCTCTAGACATTGCCAAATCCAAATGTCCTTGGGGGTGGGGGGTGGGGGCAACATTAGCTGAATTTGTGAACCACTCTTCCAAGTGGAACCTGAGTGACTGGAACAGCAACTGAGGGGAGCCACATAGGAATTGAGGCTGGAATAACAAGAAGGGGCCAGGAAATATCCTATGGGATTTGTGTATTGGTTCTAAAAGAAATGAAGATTGTGAACTGATGAGTGATGTTTAGATTGTTTTCTTTTGAAAATGATTGCTTTGGCTTCTGTGTTAAATCACTTTCCCAAGATGGTGGAATCCCGAATATTGTGACTCCAAATAACATGCTATTAACTAATGAGCAGAACTTTATTCAGGGTTTATAGCAATAAAACTTATCATGAGCCATTGCATTATATTCCGGGATCAAAATCCTGAGGCCCTCACAAAAGAAGCCAGAGCATTGTTGGGGACTAGTTTCCAAAGGAACGATAAAATTTCACTTAAAACTTTTCTTTCAACAACCCCCACCCCAATAAAACAAACAAAAAACGCACTCCCCTCCAAACAAAAGTAGCAACAACAAAAGGATATAACGACCAAACCAAAAAACCTAGGATTGTACTCTAGAGACCAACAGGCAGCTGCCCTTTGAGGTGTTTACTCCATTGGTGAATTTATTTTTTTTATTTTTGTGGATACATCATAGTTGTACATATTTATGAGATAAATGTGATATTTTGATACAAGCATACAATGTGTAATAATGAAATCTGGGTAATTGAGATATATCTGTCGCCTCAAACATTTGTCATTAGTTTGTGTAGAGAAAATTCTAAATCTACTCCTAGTTATTTTGAACTATACAATAAATTATTGTTAACCATAGCTACCCTATTTTGCCACTGAACACTAGATTTTTGTGCTTTCTAACTATATTTTTGAATTTCTGAAATTGCTCATTCAAGTGTTCACCACCTTTCATCAATCATTTTAGCATTTGTTGGTTTAGGTATCATCTGCACAACTTTCGGTAGAATGACCACATACTGTGATTTGCTGGAGACAATTCCATTGTCCCATTTTCTGCCTATTTTTACTTACCCTCAGCATAATTATTAATGTTGTTCCCTTTTACTCTCAAAAATATCCTAGTTCAGTTGATAAACTTTGTGATTGTACTTTCTTTAAGCTACATTATCCATGAAGCTGTGTTTCGAGTCATCAACAAGATGCAATAATCCATCATTATCTATTTAATTAATCTTATGGTTAAAAAAATTCTGGTCTCTTTTGTTTTTTTCTGATGTTTCTATTTCTTCTGAATCAAAAAAGATATCCCTTTCAAATTTGAATGAGCTACAAGAATATGAGCATAAAAATTGCCGATTTAGATGCTGGTGAGGTTTTAGAGAAAAAGGAATGCGTATACACTGTTGGCGAGAGTGTAAATTAGTTCAGCCATTATGGAGGACAGTGTGGCGAATCCTCAAAGACCTAAAGACAGAAATACCATTCGACCCAGCAATCCCATTACTGGGAATACACCCAAAAGGATATAAATCAATCTATCATAACTACGCATGCATGTGCATGTTCATTGCAGCACTATTCACAGTAGCAAAGACATGGAAGCAACTTAAATGTCCATCCATCATAGACTGGATAAAGAAAATGTGACACATGTACACCATGAAATATTATACAGCCATAAAAATAGAATGAGATAATGTCCTTTGCAGGGACATAGATGGAGCTGCAGGACATTATCCTTAGCAAACTAATGCAGGAACGGAAAACCAGATACCACATATTCTCCTGATAAGTAGGAGCTAAATAATGAGAACGAACACATGGACACATAGAGGGGAGCAACACACAGTGGGGCATATTGGAGGGAGGAGGGAGAGAATCAGGAAAAATAACTAATAGATACTAGGCTTAATATCTGGGTGATGAAATAATCTATACAACAAACACCCATGATACAAGTTTATCTATGTAACAAACCTGCACCTGTACCCCTGAACTTAAAAACTAAAAAATTTGCCTGTTTAGGAATGAATTATTAGATATAGATGTTATTCAAATTCTACTTCTGTCTCTGAAAGCAACTAACGTATTTATTTAAATTTTCTCCTTTGAATTTCTGCTCCAATTGAGAAGCCAAGCAAGAACATTGAGTTACCTGATTAAGTTTTGCATATTGTTTATTTGACTTTGAAACGTAAGCCGAGGTATCCTGCCAATGGCCCTTAGAAATTTTGAGAACATCCACTAAATTTCATGGCTAGTCATGTAGGAATTTCTTTTTGGATTTTTTTTTTTTTTTTTTTTTGGCATTGCTCCCTCACTCTGGGATAGGCTCCAGAAAGTTATATTAAAGGAAACTGGAGTACTTGGTAAATGTGCCATCCTCTGTTAAAGTCACCCAGCTGGCTTTATCAGGAGTAGAAAGCCTCACCTAGGTCGAGAGATGAGGCAACATGAGCTAGACTTGTAATAGCTGCGCAGTCCTCCCCTGGAACTTAATGTATCCATCACCAAAACAAAAACAGAAAGGACATCCTAACAATGAGTAATATCATTTAGTTAGACAGTCATGATAGTATACACACTAACACTTTTACATACTTCACAAACACACACAAAACAACTCCATTTTCTTAGTATGGCTCTAAAACTAAGATATTTTAGAGTTGCTTTCTTTCCCTTCTGTTTTTCAGTTAATATGTCATGGAAAATTGTGCCAGAAAATTATGGTTTGAACATGCGCAGTTTTCTCCTACCTTCAGCTATATCCACAAGCACCACATGAAATGGAGATCTGGCAGCTCTGTGTATTTCAGTCAAGTTCCACAATGAAACCTGACAATAATGGTAAAAACCAATGTAAGTGCCAGTGTTTGTTTTTACTCTCCCTATATATTAACTATGTAACCTCTTTTCCCAAATATGACAATTATGTTTCCTCCAAATTATCTTTTTTCCCTTACCAAAGAGTTTCCTCATCAAGTCTCCTGTACTAGGTTATTCAAATTCTGCTTCTGTTATTTCAATTATTTTACTTTGAACAATGAAGAGTTTTGGGAAGACAGGTTTGCCCGTAATGGCATTGGATGCTTTTGTACAGAACTGGTTTTTAAAAGGCAAAGAAATTTAACCCCAATTTTATAACTATTCCTGGAAGCTTGACTTCAGTATTGCAAGTGCTGCATGTTGTTAAAAAAAAGTCTTTTAAAGATAACATATAAGCAATATTGTAAATACTGTAAATATTTTCGTTGTAGAGATCAAAAATACCCTCTTCAGTAACAAACCTTTCTAATGTCAGGTGAATGGCTATTGTGGCTTGGAATATGAATTTCAGTGAAAGCACTGAAGCACTGAAGTCTGTATTTCGAATAACTTGGGTAGTAGGGGAGATAATATGAAAAACAGCATGGGAGAACTCAAAGTGGGCTCTAATGATGGCAAAGCCACTCATGCCAAAGGTAAAAATGAAGCATTTGAAAAATATGACAGCTAACACCTATTTATACTTCAAGAATTTGTGTGCCAAGCATTTCTTTAAGCACTTTGCACTTTTTAACTCAATTACTCCTCCTCCTAACAACCCAATGAGGTAGGTGCCATATAACTCTCATTTGACACATGAGGAAATTGAGAACAGAGTAAGTAATTTGTTAAACATTATTATGGTAGAAAATAGTAGACTAGACATTTTGAACTTGTTCCTGAGTCCTTATGCTAAACTAGTAGGCTGTATTGTTACTGTGTTATGAAATGTGAATGTAGAAAAGTCAATAATTCTGATTAATATACTAATTTATCTAAAATGCGATTACTGAAATCCATATAAATTAAAATAGTAACTAGACATTTGATAATTGCATCTGTGTCTCCACATGTATATATATTCAAGTTGATAAAAATATTTTCCGTAATCTTCTCATTAGGCAAATAATATTTAAACCTTATGTTTAAGTTTATGTTACATTAGTCATGTATGTTAATTGATATTGCATAGTAGTTAAGGGTAGAGGCCCTGGAGCCAGACTGCATGGATTTACATTCCGTACTACTTACTTGCCATGGAGCTTCAGTAATTTATTTAAACTCTTTGTGCCTCACTTTTCTCATCTGTAAAAGCAAGATAGGAGTATTCATTGCTAGAAGGGTTGTATGATATAATGTATTCAAGTATAAGTGTCTAAGTACTAAGTATTCAATAAATATTTGCGATAATTATTGATGAATCTATGTAGCTACAGAAGCAATATGATTTCTTCAGGAAAAATTGACTTTTTAAAAGCTATAAGGATTGGGTTTGAACAAGCTAACTACTTCTAAGATCAATTATAAACATTCACTCGTGTTTCCCCTGCAGATTCTGTATTATATTATAATTTGCTTTTTGATATGGTGGAGTGTATTAAAATATGCTTTTTTAACCTCTGTCCAAGATTTTTCAAATTTGGCTTGTCTGCATTGTAAATTTTAGTCTCATAAGTATTGTCTTAAGAACCGCCTATATTTAGGGCAATTATACTTGAAAATTGTGAACAGTGCTTCTCATATTCAATTTTCTTGATATGTTTCATCTTATTTCAAATACTATGAAAAGTGTCCATCTTTCTGCCTTCCCTTTCTCTTCTCTCTTCCCCTAAAACACAGAATTTATCAGGAGACAGAGCATAAGATGATTTATATTGTGGAAAATATATTTATTTGCAAAGAAAGAAAAAGGCAGTGTCCCAGGCAAGTGAAATAATAGCCATAACAATTTTTAAAGATATAGTGTTTCTTAAAATCATAGATGTGTCAGGTTTTATTATACTCAACAAGAGAGCAGCTTGAAAATTACTGCAAGCATGATATATTATGGTTTAGGTTCCTCTAGGCACTATACTTTTTCTATTTTTCTGTTAGAATTCTTCATGACCATATCTTTTGCCCAATTTTAATGTGGTTATTTGTTTTTCTTGTCGATTTAAGTTTCTTATAGATTCTGGTTACTAAATCTTTGTAACCAGATGCATACTTTGGATGCATACTTTGTAAATGTTTTCTCTTATTTTGTAGGTTGTTTACTTTTGCTGCGTAGAAGCGCTTTAGTTTAATTAGGTCCCACTTGTCAATTTTTTTTGTTGTTGTTGCAATTGCTTTTGGGGACCTAAATCAAAAACTCTTTGCCAGGACCAATGTTGAGAAGGGTATTTTCTGGGTTTTCTTCCAGGATTAAAAAAGAAGAAGAATTCCTCACAACTCTCTCAATTAGAGTTATTTTAAAGAAGGTTAATGCTTGAACCACAGTAACTGTCATGCTGTCATATCTATATATCATCGTAATTTGTGCAGGAATGATTGGTAAGAAGGAACATTTTACTGCTG
Source organism: Pongo abelii (assembly GCF_028885655.2). Lineage (NCBI taxonomy): Eukaryota > Metazoa > Chordata > Mammalia > Primates > Hominidae > Pongo > Pongo abelii. The sequence goes on from NC_071989.2 coordinate 152,566,046, forward strand.
TTGAGGAATAGAAGGGATGAGACTAAAGTGATGGTTTGAAAAAAATAGAATTCAGACTGGATTAGTTTCCTAGGGCTGCTGTAACGAAGTACCACAAACTGGGTGGCCTACATAAATGAAATTTATTGTCTTAGAATTCTGGAAGTTAGAAACCTGAAATCAAGGTTTTGGCAAGGCTTTTTCCTTCTGAGTGCTGTGAGGGTGAATCTTCTCCATGCCTCTTTTGCAGCTTCTGGTGCTTTGAAAGCAATCTTTGACATTCCTTAGCTTGTAGATGCATCAGTCCAATCTCTGCCTTCACCTTGACATGGTCTTCACGTAGTCTTCTCTCTGTGTATGCCTGTCTCTGTGTCCCAATTTCCCTTTTTTAAGAGCACGAGTCACGTTGGTTTAGCACCTACCCAAATGACCTCATTTTAACTTGATTATCTCTGTAAAGATCTTATTTTCAAATAAGGTCACATTCTGATGTCCTGGGAGTAAGGACTTCAGTATGTCTTTTGGGGGATGTACAGTTGAATTCATACCAGCCTTATGATGTTACTGCGTTCTTTTGCCAAAATATAGACTAAATCTTTTGCTACACACATGCCCAAAAGAACAATAATCTGATTTTTTTTCACTTTGATCAGCTATTCATGTCAATGTCAATTTGTTGTCACTATTGCAGAGTGGCAAACCTTTTGAATCAAATCTGTAGCAATGGAGTCTTCAACTGCATCATTTTGGATGTCTAGTTTAACACTTGTCCCAAAGTAAACTTTTTACATTGGGTTTAAAGTCAGTCCCATGCTTGTAGAAAGACACATGCTGGAATATTTTTCATCAGACTTTCTGAAACAAAGTAAGAGGCCATTATGTTTATAAATGAGTAAAAGCCTGCTAAGGGAAACTCTTAATGTCTACAGTACCAGTTCTTAAACAATGTTATTTTATTGATTTTTTTCACTTGTGATGATTTTTAAAAATATAAAGTAGAACTATAAAAGTAGGCATTTTGATTTTTCAGTTTCTTCCATAGAAGAAAAAGTTATTATAATCATAATGTTTTTAATGTACTTAGATATGATTTTTTGTTATTAAGACTAATTGTAATACTTAACTCTTTTCCTTAAATGAGGATTATTTTATTTTAAAACAGAGATATGTGAAATCAAATGTCTGATTTTAATTAAATTCTGCACACTTAGATCTAGAAGTCAAAGATAAACACATTTTTTCCTTTTGATTTTAGGTGAAGCAGTCAAGATGTTTTTTATTATTCTTCTGCAGTCCTAATTTTATACAATTTAATGAAAATCATAAATCCCCTACTGTCTGTGATAATGAATTTTCCTCTCTGGAAGAGAATATAAACATTTCTTAACTCTTTCTAAGATGTTATTTTGGAAAGATTAACATCATTTAAAATATTATTTGATTCTAGATTTATAAATATCATTTCTTTTCTTGACTCTAATTAAAAGTTATTCATTTTAATTTAAAAATTGACTTCTGTACTAAATATTATAACACACTACATCCCCTTCCTACTCCCTGGAAATTAAATATCTCAACTTCACATTAAAATTTTGAGAGGCCCCTAGGAAATTGGCCTGAATTCAGTGAGATAGCTCTAAAGTTAACAAGAATAGACTGATCTTCATAGAACAATCAGGACAGCAAGTGCATCAGAAAATGACCAAAACACCCCTCATTTAACTGGCCACACATATTGAGAATTAAAGAGAATTAAAACTGGCAGGAACCTTGAGAGAATTCATTCCCCACTCTTTGACCTTACAAATGAGGATCTGAGGCCAGGAGAAGTGAAGGGATGTATTGTAAGACCTACGATTGCATGTGTTGATTTGACATTTCTGACCCTCACAGGGCCTGAAAGGTTTAGCCATGAGTTCCCTTGCTTTTGCCAGATATGTCCCCTACCCAGCAGAAAAAGCTCCCCACCAGGTGGGTTCCCCTATCAGCCACCCCACTCAGGCCTCAACCCAAGTGGTTTTGCCTTCTTACGAGCTGGTAAAATTATTCAAAGAAGCAAATTACATCCCCCTCCCCCCATGGGAACCAGGAGGCAACTCATCCTCTAGATACTGTACACCACAGGCCCTGCTAATTCACTCTACTCCTGAGTGTAACCACTATGTATCCCTGCATGCGTGCAGGCTCCTCTCTCCCAGGCTGTGAGTGTATGTGATTAATAAACTGCTCCTAGTCTCATCTGTCCAGTGTTGAGTATATCATGAGCTCATCCATCTTGTACTGTTTGGGAACAGGGATCCTTCCTTCACCAACATGGTAGATAGAAGCCTATCAGAACAAGGGATTTGATCAATTTTACTAATATGGCTAGTATCAGATTCACCATTGTATCTTGTCTTTGCCTTTCGGCTAGTACATGACAAAGATTAGGTGATAAATAAGTGATTGTAACCATCTAATTATGTCAGAAACTCTATTAGAAGAGAAGTTATGTTTTATTTACTTTTGTATCCCAACTCTAGGACATAAAATAATGTTGTTTGTGGTATTTATTCATTCGTTTAACAAAGATTTATTGAGAACCTACCATGTGCCAGTCACAATATACAACAAACAGATTCTGTGTCTGTCTATGGTTTTTAAAGCTTGACATAGTTCTACTTGCCCATTTTCCCTGTGGGTGCTTGCAAGTTCACTGGCATCAGTCCTCTGCCTGGAGAAATGCTCCTGTACCTCAAAGCTTCTAGCTTGATTAGGTCATTACTGCGCTTCCATACAAGCCAGGATCACCATTCTTTGTGAACTGGAAGGTCTGAACCAAGAAAAGATTCTAATTTGGAGATCTGCTGCTTGGGAAAATGTGTATAGTGATCTGCCAATGACTATCCTTGCTGTCAGTGATAATGATGCTCCTACATGAGAAACATTCATCTGTTTCTAAGACCCACCGTCCTGAGCATTAGTGCACATGGGATTAGACACTGAGGGATAGCATACTTTGAGAACTTTTTATTTTGTTCAGGGCAAGGGGGAGTGGATCCATGCCAATAGGACTCCACAGAAGCACTCATTTAATCCCCTGGTAGTTCATTTCCTTAAATTCTTCTGCCATATTTCTCAATATAACTATCCCTCATTCCAATTATCTGTTGCCTTGTAAAGAAAAACAAACAAAAAACTCCAAGAAGACAAAAGAACAAAAATAAAAAAATCTCAAAGCTTGTTGGATTAAAACCGTAACAATAACATTTTATTTCCTGAAAATCCAAAATTTGGGCAGGCTTGTTGTGGGTAGCTCATCTCTGTTCCACACAACTTCAGCTGGGGAGCTCAAAAGCTGGATGTTGAATTCATCTGAAAGCTCATTCACATATGTGACTGTTGATGCTGGCTGCAGGTTGGGATCTCAGCTAGAGCTCTCAAATAGAACATATACACATGGTTTCTTCATGTGGTACGGGCTTCCTCAAAACATGGCGGCTGTAGTCTGGGGAAGAGTATCCTGAGAGAGAGAGAAAAAGCTGTATTACCATTTCTACATCATCCTTGGAAGTCATACGATATTCTAAGGCATTCTATTGGCTAGAAACGTGTCTCTAAAGCTGGTCCATATTCAAGGAAAAGACAATTATACTGCAACTTTTTATGCAAAGATTTTCAAATATTTTTTAAACATGTTTTTAAAACCACCACTTCTCAATGGGATGTAATTGAAAAACAAAACAAAACAAAACAAAGAATAGTGAACGTTCTTGTGTAATCTGAGAGGCCTATATTGGTTAGTAGCAGTATCTACACAGCAATTCCCTTTTGGGTCTATATAGCCAAAGGATATCAAATCAGCACCTTATAGAGATACCTGCACTCCCATGTTCATTGCAGCATTTTTCAAAATAGCTAAGATATGGAAACAACCTAAATGTCCATCAGTGGATGATTGAATAAAAAATTTGTTGTTGGTGGTGGTATTTATGTGTATAATTGAATATTATTCAGCTTTTGTAAAGAAGGAGATTCTGCCATTTGGGCAACATGGATGAAACTGGAGGACACTATGTTAAGTGACATAAACCAGACATAGAAAGGAAAATACTGCATGATTTCCTTTATATGTTGCTATGGTTTGGATGTGTCCATCAAAAAGTTGTGTTGGAAACTGAATGGTCATTTTAATGGTATTAAGAGGTGAGGCCTTTAAGAGGTGATCAGGGCAGGGCACGGTGGCTCATGCCTGTAATCCCAGCACTTTGGGAGGCCGAGGCAGGTGGATCACCTGAGGTCAGGAGTTTAAGACCAGGCTGGCCAAGATGACAAAACCCCATCTCTACTAAAAATACAAAAATTAGCCAGCCGTGGTGGCACATGCCTGTAATTCCAGCTACTTGGGAGGCTGAGTAGCTTGAACCTGGGAGGTGGAGGTTGCAGTGAGCTGAGATCGTGCCACTGCACTCCGGCCTGGGCAACAAAAGTGAAGCTCCATCTCAAAAAAAAAAAAAAAGTTATCAGGCCGCTAGAGTTAAGCTCTCACGAAGGGATTGATGCTGTTATCGCAGGATTATGTTAGTTATGGCAGGAGTGGGCTCCTAATAAGGTTATCCCTATTCATTTCTCTGTCTTGTGTGGTCACTTCCCCCCTTCACCTTCTGGCATGGATGACTCTTGCCAGGTGCCAGCACCATGCTCTTGGGCTTCACAGCCTCCAGAATGATAAGCCAAATAAACTTCTATTGCTTATAAAGTACCCAGTCTGTGGCATTCTGTTATAGCAGTAGAAAACAGACTAAAGCATATGTGGAATCTAAAAGCAAACAGAGAAACAAAGCCATTTAAACATACAAAAGCAGAATAGAATGATGGTTACCATAGGCCAGGGGAAGAGGGGATTGAGATATGTAGGTCAAAGGGTACAAAGTAGCAGTTATGAGGATTAGCACATCTTGAAATCCAAAGTACAGCAGGAGGGCTATGAAGGTGATAGTTAATAATATACTATTGCATAGTGGACATTTTCAAAGAGTAGATTTTAGGTGCTTTTACCACACACACACCAGGGATTGCTTGAGCCCGGGAGATTGAGGCTGCAGTGAGCCATAATGGTGCCATTGCTCTCCAGCCTAGGCTGACACAGGGAGATCCTGTCTGAGAGAGAGAGAGAGAGAGAGACAGACAGACAGACGGAGACAGGTTAAAGAAAAAGTTTCTTAAGATTAAGTACAATTGTGATCTTAATTACCTTTTACCTTTCTTCACTCCCAGTTATGTTTGTTATTATTATTTCTTTGTTATTATTGTTATTATTATTGTTTGTTGTTACTTAACACAAATACATACACAGTATCTTTGTGAGATGATGGATATGGTAAGTTGCTTACTTGTAATCATTTCTCTGTGTACATGTATATAAAAATCATGTTGTACACCTTAACTTTATGTAATGAAACATAAAAACAATAAAAAATAAAAGAGTGGGAATAAGACCAAAGCAAAATAAACATGAAAGAAAGAATTCTAAATATATATTAGATCCTAACATGTGAGTAAAGGGCTACTTCAGTATTGAATCTACTTATTGGTGTTTTGTATTTCTGTAGATATGGTTTTACTGTTATTATGTACATTTAGAAATGTTATTCAATTACTAGTGGAGTATTCTGCTTCTTGCACACTGTTCTTCCCTATAAAAACATGGTCTCAAAATAAAATAATTTACTCATAGAATAAAACACAGTTGGATAACTATTCCGTAGTGCTCTTTCTCTACCTATAATGATGCACAACATTTGCTGTTTGCTTATTTTTTTAATGATGCATAAAGGATGACTCTCCTTTTCGTCTCTACAATTTCACATCAGTAAAATGTTTATTCCATGCTCATTTTGCCCCCTAGTGGCTTTTTATGGCCTTGTCCCATATTTAAAAATAATTTTCAAATCTTGTGGAATATAAGAAGGAAAAGTACCATTTTGTTCCTCTGCCACATGCACATCGCTTTATAGATGAGGAAACTAAACCCCAGAAAACTCGTGGGACTAGTCTGGTGTCACAGTGTTGTTAAGTATATTCACATTGTTGTGAAACTAATCTCTAGAACTTTTTAAACTTACAAAGCGAAATTCTGTATCCATTAAACTTCCCACCCCAGCTCTGGCAACCACCGTTCTACTAGAACGGTTCCAGCTAGAACTAGAAATTGTATATTGCTGCCTTCTCCTACCCTACTAGAAATAAGCCTCAGGAAGACAGGGCATTTTTGTTCATTGATGAACAAGAACAGTGCCTAGCAAATGGTAGGTGCTTAGTAAATATTTGCTATATGTTATAAATAAAAGTATAAATGAATCAAAGCTAGAACTTGTATTTATAGGTTTCATGCTTTACATAATACTATGTAGTATGTTTTATCTTTACCATAAATCTTGTACATAGTGCTTGATAGTTGATTCTACTTTACTCCATGACAATTTCAACTCCTTGAACTACCTCACCCTTTACTCGTTTTGTCATTAGGTTTGTTACATTATCATTCATTTATTCATTCAATATTAGTACCAGCTTAATCAGGCACTGTGATGCCTACAGAACTATAAAGAGGTACTTTTTAAAATTCAATTTTTTTTATTATTAACTTGGTAAAATACCATGTAACATAAAATTTGCTGTCCTAACTATTTTTAAGTATACAGTTCAGTGTTGTTAAGTATATTCACATTGTTGTGAAACTAATCTCTAGAACTTTTTAAACTTACAAAGTGAAATTCTGTATCCATTAAACTTCCCACCCCAGCTCTGGCAACCACCGTTCTACTTCTATTTCTATGCATTTGACTACTGTATATAGTATTATTCTTTTTATGACTGGCTTATTTCACTTAGCATAATGTCCTCAAGGTTCGTCCATGTTAAAGTCTATGGCACATTTTGTTTATCTGTTTATCATTGATGGACACTTGGGTTGCTTCCATCTTTTAGCTCTTAGGAATAATGCTCCTATGAACGTGGGTGTACAAATATCCATTCGAGACCCTGATTTCAATTCTTTTGGATATATACTTAGAAGTAGAATTGCCTGATCATATGGTAATTCTGTTTCTAATTTTTGAGAAACTGCCATACTGTTTTCCATAGTGGCAGCACCATTTTACATTCCCACCAACAGTGCACAAAGGTTCTAATTGCTCCATATGATAGCCAATGCTTGTTATTTTCTTTCTTCCTTTTTGTAGTGCCATGCTGGTGAGTATGAGGTGATATCTTATTATGGTTTTTATTTGCATTTCCCTGATGATTAGTGATGTTGAGCATCTTTTCATACACTTGTTGGACATTTGTATAACTTCTTTGGAGTAATGTCTATTCAAGCCCTTTGCTACAAAGAGGTGCATTTAATTAATCAGTTACTTCCTCTGTCTACAGAAAAATTTTAGTTAGCAACATGGTAAGAGCCATTTCCCTTGTTCTTTTTGATACACTATATCGCCATTATTTCAGATCTCAATAATAAATATGAAATAATAACCAAAACTTGCCCTTATTATGTGTCAGGCACTGTTCTAAATATCTTACATATATTAACTAATTTAATCCTCAAAAGTTCCCTATAAATGGATACTGTTAACTATCTTCATTTTGCAGAGGAAGACAGAGGCAGAGAGAGGTAAGTGACTTGTCCAAAGTCAAATGGCTGCTGAGCAGTAGAGTGAGGATGGGTACCTAGGAAGTTGATTTAGAGTCTATGCACTTAACCACAACATTATTTTGCCTCTCTGACACCTACTCAATCTTTTAAAATATCACCTACATCTTTGTTATTGGACACCTCTTCTGTATCAGTTTGTATTTCAGACAACAGAAAATTAAATGCAAATTGATAGCATTGTAGGAAGATATTAATTGCCTCAGTGGATGCCAAGTCTAGGGTACAGCTAGCTTCAGATCTGTTTGAATTCAGTGGCTCAAACAATATCATATATCTTAATGGTCCCAGAAAATGTTCCCAGATCACATCTTTTTTGGCTCTGGTTGAGCTTCATGTCCGTTGCTGTAATAAAAATGGTGGCAGGGAGTATAAAATGCTGTGACCAGTCTACCCAAGTAAGTCATGCACCTGTACCTGCAGCAAGGGTGACAACAACACTGCCTGAAGCACAGAAACCTGGAGTAGGGGAGGGATAATTCTCATGCAGTATTACTAGACACCCATTTACATTTTATTTTTTTTGGGGAGATAGGGAGCTTTTTTGCATTAGGAATAAATACATGAGTGAAATTACTAAGATTAAAAAAAAACCCTTTCTTATCATGAATAATTTGAGTAATAAAAAGATAATAACAATAGGTAACATCGATTTAGTACTTACTATATAATAAATGCTGTCCTAAGTATTTTACATGTATTGGCTCAATTAATCCTCACAAGAACGCTCCAAGTCAAGTGCTATTATCATCCTATTTTACTGGTAAGATACCTGAGGTGCAAAAGTTTCTGGGTGTACCTGGAAGGGAATATGATAACTTGCCCTAGGTGACCCAGTTGATGAAGTCAAGATTTGAACTCCAAGTGAGCTTCAGAATCTCTTCTGTATTCTAACATTTGAACACCAGGCTGTCTTCAGAGCCTCTTCTATAATCTATCATTCATATCATAAGGTAGCTTACTTGTCACATATAGAAACTGTGGCCCACAAAAGAAACAGAATAATTCATCAGTTATACCTGATGTTTGCTACCAGGAAAGACAGCAGAGACTCTCATATGGCCAACCCAGAAAACAATTAGAGTTTACACTAGCATGTAAATTCTATAGTTATGTAAGAAAGAAATATGTAAATATGAAGTCTATTCTACGAAGTTTGTGCTAGATCTCATTTTTTTTTAAAAAAAGGAAAAAAAACTAATGGCTTATGGTCCCTGTTCAGAGCCTAAGGGAATTGGTTTAAAGTTTAAATAAAAAATTGTACATGCTGCCAGTCAGAACTATTCATCATCATAAGCATTGCATTTATTTTATTCATATGTACTTTAACAATATTCTAGTTTTGTGGTTTTAAAAAATAGCTGAAAAGTCTGTCTCAAAGCTCTCTCACCTCTTAAAAGAAAGCAGAAGGACTTTAAAAAACCAGTTTGTTTAAACAAGGCCAAACTGTTTTCCAGGTATCCACATTTTCTCCTCAACACGTGCCCAATCCAAAGACAGAGCATCAAAGGCAATATACTATATGTATGTTAAAGTTTTAATATTTACCAAACTGATCAAGGTAAAGGATTATTAAATTTTTAACCACTAGAAGTGTAACATTAGCTGTGTAGCTTTTCTTGGCCTCAATTTTCTCAACTGAATAATGAAGACAAAAAGAAACTGGAATAGGGATGTATTGATCCATCTATTCATTCAGTAACTCTTTATTCAACACCTATTATGTGTCAGGCTCTGTGCCAGGTGCTGGGGATGGGATATAATAATGAACAAAAATAATAATGATCCTTTCCCTCTCAGCACTTACAGTGTCACTGGGGGAGAGAAACATGATTCAAATAATCACTCCTCAAACAGTCAAAGAACTCCTTAGGGCTTTTCAGTTCCTAAATTCCATATATACATAAACATAAAAAATAGTTCATAGAACACAAATCTTACATGTTTATTTGAAAGATCTGACAAATCTCATTTATTTCTTAGACTCATTTTTTTTTCCAGATTATTAGCCACAGATATTGCAAACCACTTATAACAATTTTCTGCCTGCCAATGACATAATGCATTGTCCTGGCTCGTTGTTGTAATAGTTGTTACTATGCATATTGAATGCAAATTTCAGGTAATATTTTAGTCTTCATTTTCTATTCATTCCTAGGACTGCCTTTCTATTTCTAACAGGGAGGTATTAAAAAATAACAGGGTCAATAAATTTTAGAGTTTCAAAGGTAGGAGCTGATTTCACACACACACACACACATACACACACATACACACACAGGGGGTGAGAGAGAAAAAATGTTGTTTATTCTTCTAGCTATAACAGAATATCACTTGGGTTCCCCCTTTTCCTCAGATTTTAATTCTGTTGATGAAGCATATGCAGAGGAAAATATGAAAATGAGTTGTTTTCACTGAATCATTAATGACTTGAGGCTGGCAGGAGGTAGACTTCTTAATTGCTTAATTGTTTATTAAATTTATTCTTTAGCAGTTGATCTCTGGATTTCTTTGTGTACCCCAGAGTCTTGCTGTTAATCAAATATTCTGTAAAATTTTTGCTTTTACCTGGAAAAATGATTCTACAAGTTCCAGATGTCTTAGGTTGTGTTAAATGTTTGAGGAAAGAAGGCTATTTATTGGAAACCAGCCAGGATCTTTGTTTAGATTATTTTTGCCAGCAGCTCTTCTACTTCAGGCTGTGATTTCATCAAAAAATATTTGCACAAGCCATTGCTTCAGTAACCACGTCTCCAGCCCCACCGGAAGTGGATGTGGTTAATCTAGTAGACAGCACTCTTCCATCTGAGCCTAACTTAGACATAGTAGACTGAAAAATTATGTATCTGGAGTTGTTTTTCACCAGGGTTGGCAAGAAGCTCTGATAATCTGCCATCATTATAGGTTTCTTGCTTCTTATCACAACAGCAAGGCTTCTTTGATGGGGACGAGTCTAGGCAAATGTTTTGGTTGATAATGAATTGTCCAAATCTTAGATTTCATCTGGATTTTTCTGTTAATGTGATCCTTCTCTGCATATTGTCCTTTGGTACTTACAAAAAGCTAATAGATATTAACTTTGTGCCTCTTCCAGATTTACTGTTATTTAGCAGTAGGGAATCATTAAGGCCATATTCTCATCCTAGATCTGTTTTCTTGTGTCTGTCAAGAGAAAATACATGAGAAAATAGTCAAAGTTAGTTTTAAGAATGCATTTCCTGATGGAGTTTAGAATGATACATCTGGTGGTAAGCTTTCTCATCCTAACTCTTTTCTTCAACCCACAAAGGGTGCTTAACCAAAAGTGGCTAGGCTGATGGTTAGTAGGTAGGACATTTCAACCTCTGGCAAATTTGTCATTGGTAAAAAGGTGGAAGATTCTCTACTATCCTCAAAACTTTTTCAATGACTATAAATCAAATGTAATAAAGAGGCATCTAACCAAAATACAATTTAAGCTGTTGTGCCTAAGGTGATCCAAATATACCTGAAGAGAAATGTATCAACAGATAAATAACTTGAGTTATGAAATAGGGGTTTGGAGTGGAAAAGAGTCAGGTGAGAGGTCAGCTTGAAAACACCAAATGGGGCATTGTAATATTCCTAATCAAATACTCACCTCCCCTCCTGCACCACAAAAAGTTGAGAATCAATACTGAGTGAACAGCTTCTTTGAAAAGTGAATCTTTCTACAAACAAGTTCCAAAAGAGAGATAAAAGATCAACTATACACAATATAATAAAAGCAAGCCCGGTTGTCATGGTAAGGCCTTATATTCATGTGTAGGGTGTCTAAGTAGCACCAGTAATTTGCAAACACATTGATAAAGGCAATAAATAACAATAATATCAAAGGATGCACTTAGACATTGTGGACCCTCTAAGATATGCCAGGCTCTTTAAAATACTTAAATCTACTGGAGTAGCAGTTCTGAAAGTATTTAACGCATAGCTTTTAACCTACTTGGAGAACATGCACTGTTTTGAAATTTGGATGAACTCTTGGGATCTCTAGAAAATGCAGAGTAGGTCACGCCTGTAATCCCAGGACTTTGGGAGGCCAAGGCGGGCGGATCACGAGGTCAGGAGATTGAGACCATCCTGGCTAATACGGTGAAACCCCGACTCTACTAAAAATACAGTAATAAAATCAGCTGGGTGTAGTGGCGGGCGCCTGTAGTCCCAGCTGCTCCGGAGGCTGAGGCAGGAGAATGGCGTGAACCTGGGAGGCGGAGCTTGCAGTGAGCCGAGATGGCGCCACTGCACTTCAGCCGGGGTGACAGAGTGAGACTTAGTCTCAAAAAAAAAAAAAAAAAAAGAAAATGCAGAGCAGGTACATAGAGTTTTGCATACAATTTCAGGGAATTCATGAATTTTGTGAATCCCGTTTGCAGATCTAGGTTAAGAATGGAGGCTTAAAGCAAATCGTGCTAGGTAATAAGGACCTTCACGGAATATAATTTTCCTTTCTGAGTGACTGTTGTCAGCCACCTTGTATCACAATACACATGCCTTTTAGTTTTTTCAGGTGGTTTGCCAGCATTTTTTCCTCTTTTCCCTTATATTGGTCATCTCATTTTAATTCACATGGTTGCCATATTCCTTAGCCTTATATGAAGGTAGTTAAGGTAGACTGCTATATTGTTATTTCCCTTCCTTCTCCACAGTGGCTTTAAAGAGTTTACGTGGCCTCTGTGTCAGAACTACTTATTGCATTCAGGATGAGGCTGACAAACCACAACCTGTGAAGACAGACTGGGGAAATCCACCGGAAAAGGTTTTGGAGGGAACTGCAGATTCGTTGTGAGTAACCAGGCCCAGCGAGAGCAATGAATTACATAAGCACAAATGAATATGTCTGCATTTTGATGACCCTTCACCCCACCCGCAGCCAGGCACTTAGTCACTCTTTCCTCTGTGTCTCCTTAACGCTATTATACCTCTATTATAGCTCCTATCACTGCACTGGATTTATTTGTTTACGAGTCTGTCTCTCTTACTAGACTATGAGCAATTCCAAGGCAGAGTCCATGACTTATTTATCTCTGTACCTCAACCCCGTGTCTGGGTTAAGAGTGCAGGCTTTGGAGTCAGAGTGTCTGCACTCAAATCCACGTTCTGTACATTTGCGTAAGATCACTTGGGCTAGCTACTTGACTTATCTGAACCTTGGCTTCTCTCTCCTTCCTTTCTTTCTCTGTCTTACGATGCCTCACTTTCCTTTGCACCTATAAATGTCACACTAACAAAGTTATTGTGAAGAATAAATGAAACAATGCTCAACATAGCGACAGTCATGTAGTAGTGATTCAGTAATTGGTATCTATTATTATATCTATTAATATTACGATTGATTGTTGAATGAAAATTCCCAATCCTTACTATAGTTCACCTGACTGGAAAAAGCCTTTTTTAGCTTAAACTACTAAAGAACACACTTTTTCCCTACCTCTTTCCTTGTCCCCTCTGTCCCTTTGCTATTAATACCCCTCCCCAGTAACATAGTAATTAATATTCTATTGTATTTTTCTCCACTATGTTTATTATCATCTGACATTCTATATGCTTATTCATTTATTGTCTAGAATGTGAGCTCTATGAAGGCAGGAGCTTCAGCTCTTTTGTGTTCATTGTGGAATCCGCATTCCTATAGCAATGCCCAGCATGTGGAACATACTAAACAAACATTTACTGAATGAATGAGTGAATGGGCACTCACAGACACACACACACCACAACACACATGAAACATCCTCATTCTCTGCTGAAGGTGAGCCTCACTGGTTGTCATTAATATGCGACATCAATGTACACCATTCTTCACTTTGCCAAATGGGTTATAGAGCAGCTTTTCTCTTTATTTCCCTTTCTTTCATGGCTGGGGGATGGAGGGAAAATATTTTTTAATACTGTTGTAAAAACTGAAATTCTTATTACTTTAATGTCAAAACCACACCTGTCAGTGGGGACATTGAATAGGAATCATTGGTGGAAGTCCTCCCTGATAAGTGAGCAAAGGGATGCTGGGGAGAGGGTAGATGAGTTCTGAGTTACTCTGTAGAAGTGGTGGTTGTTGAGAAACTTGTTTCTGTCATTTCTGCTCAAAAACTCACAATGACTACTTAGTGTTTACAGAATTAAGTTCAAACTCCTCCACTATTCTTTTACTGGTGCCTTTTGCTCCAGCCAAACTGGATAATTCACTGTTCTTTTCCCAACTGCCGCTCCCCTCCATATACCCCCTGACACACTTACACACATATTTTTTCAACCACTTTTCCCTTCTACATAGAACCTTTAGCTTCTGTTTTCTAGGTTTCACCTGTCCTTCAAAGTGCAATAGCAACTCTGTCTAGTCATGATATTTCCTCTCATCCTCCCTCCCTAAGCCCTGAAGACAGCTGGCTGAGTTATCCTTCCTCAGATTTCTTTAAGAAATCTCACCTCCTCTTTGGGGGTGTTTACCAGCTTTTGCCTCCACTTATCTCTCTCTAGACTTGTCTGCTAAATTATCTCGACGGCTGAGACAGTTCCCTGTTTTTCTATGCATCTCAGGCTAACAGTGAGTGTTTGCGGCAGTGCTTCTGTATGGAGCTGCGTATTTCCATTTTTTTTTTCAGCAGTACAAATAAACTTTAGGCCTTTTCTGATAACATGTTAAATATAAAGTATATTTCGTATATGGTCAATACAAGTGAATTTCTTTCACCATTCATTCTGTAAAAGGCAGAATAATTAATAATGAAGGTAAATATAGAGACAGGCTTGCATTTCTTGATGCTAGAGTGAGAAGGGATCAGTTTCTCATAGGGCTTGGCAGGGTATGTCAAGTTGGTGGACCAAAGGGGGCATCTCATTGCTGACTTTGGGAGCTTAAGACTTCACAAGTGGAAAGAAATTAGTAATTGAAATTGGGACTCAGTTCAGGATGCTGGGTAAGTGAACAGTGTTACTCAGGGTAACTTTCAGTTTCTCTTCTTCAAGGTTTCAAGTTGATGCAAGAGACTGTGATAACACTGCCCCCTTCTGTTACTCTAGATTGTTAATCCTGATGTCGTCTCAAGTCGGCTTTGATGATCTTGACATGAATTTTTGATTTCCAAGAAATGCTTACTAAAGGCAGAAGAGAAAGGAAATCATATGTTCAATGTGATACACAATTTCATTCTATCAAGTTCCGCCTTTTTATATTTCGCTTGATCATTATATTTTGTCATGAGGTTTCACTTCAATTGCATTATCATGGGAGATTTTAGACCAGGGAACAAATGAAGCGAAGGATTGTAACAAAATCAATTAATTCATCTATTTATTTGTGTTCTAAGGGGTTACATGATTTCTTCTAGTTCCTAGAGCTTTCCTATTTCTTCCCTTGGAAGTTAAAGCAAGCCACTGGTTGAGGCACTGTGGCTCTTTCATTTATGACAGAACCTTTCAGATTTTAAGAGCAGTTGAAGAGCTGTGAATGCTGGTCCTTCACATATCAAAAAACCAGCATCACTTTCTATGAATATCACTATTTGTGAAATGATTTATCTCAGAACTTTTGAATGTCTCTGTAACCATTTTTTTCCCTTTCCTTATCAGCCCATTTGTATGGAACTCTAGAGAAGGTGAGGCCAGATAGCAGAGAGCTTTGAATATACACCAAGGACTTTGGAGTTTATTCTATGAGCAATGGGGAGCCAATTAAGATATCTGGGCAAAAAATGGCATCTTTAGAAAGAGGACACTGTTAGCTTTATGTCAAATGAACTGAGATGAAAAAACTTGAAAGGAGGAAGAACATTAACAGGTCCATATAGAAATACCACCACCTGTACCCCCAAAATCCTCACTAGCTTTTCCTCATTTATTCTACTTCACTCTAGTGTGAGACATCATCATATATCACTAAATCCCTGTGAATTCTCCCCACTGATCTCCCTACAACTAATTTTGTTTCCCTGACAATCTGTTATCCCCATATCAGCCAAAGTCACCTTTTAAAAAGTAAGCAAACCAGAGCATGTCACTTCCAACTTTAAATTCCCAATGACTTCCCATAACACATAGAATGAAATCTATGGTTTGCTCCCTGCCTGCTTCTCAGACCTGCATTCTCACCCTTGCTCATTGGGATCCAACTTGCTGGCTTTCTTGGTTCCCTGAACAAGCCAAGCTTAGTTTCACCTCAGACAGCTGAGCCTTTGCTGTTGCCATTCCACCTGCCTAGAGCACACTGTTCCCAGCATTTCACATAGCTGGCTCCCCTCCCTAGAGCCTCACTTGCAGTACCAATCCTCTTCTCCTTGCCCCAAACAAGATTTTTTTTAATATTACCTATTCTATTTTATTCATAGCTCATTTCACTATATGAAATGATCTTGCTCATTTATTTGTTTATTATCTTTGTTTCTGGCCTATAATAGAAGTTCCATGATGGCAAAGAGCTGGTCTACTTTATTCATTTCTGGATCCCCAACACATAGAGCTTATAGCTTAGTGTTGTGCCTGGCTCATGGCTCCATAATTATTTCTTAGTCAAATTTGGGTAAAAGGCAAAGAACAAAGGTACGACAAATGGAAGAGAAGAGAAGAGATATCTGAAAGAAGTATAGTAGAGAAAGTGGGTAGATTTAATTATTGAGTGTTGGGTGCCAATGGAAAGGGAGGGATCAGATGATGGATTTTCACTTGGACTAAGAAACCTGTGATGCTCTTAACACAGAAGGAGAACTTGGAGAAATGAAAAAGATGAGAGTGGAAAACAGATATTTAGCTTTGGACTTGAGTGTAAGGTGCTGGTAGATCTCTGTAAAGATGCCCAGCAGGTGTATGGAAGTTGAGAAGAAAGCAAGGCCAAGCATTTAGATGTTGCAGTCATTTGCATACAGTGATGATGGTTCACTGAGACTGAATTAGGTCAACAAGGGGGAATATTTGGGAAAAAAGAAGAGAACATTAAAAATGTGCAGACTTTCACTCAGATATCCTTGTATATAAAGCACCATGCTGGGACAAGTGACATCTAACAAATGAGGAACAAATTCTGGAGCTTATGGGGCCAGAGATGGTGACACTGATAACTTGTCAAGTAGAAAATGTATAAATCATGCTGCTATAAAGACACATGCACACGTATGTTTACTGCGGCATTATTCACAATAGCAAAGACTTGGAACCAACCCAAATGTCCAACAATGATAGACTGGATTAAGAAAATGTGGCACATATACACCATGGAATACTATGCAGCCATAAAAAATGATGAGTTCATGTCCTTTGTAGGGACATGGATGAAATTGGAAATCATCATTCTCAGTAAACTATCACAAGAACAAAAAACCAAACACCACATATTCTCACTCATAGGTGGGAATTGAACAATGAGAACACATGGACACAGGAAGGGGAACATCACACTTTGGGGACTGTTGTGGGGTGGGGGGAGGGGGGAGGGATAGCATTGGGAGATATACCTAATGCTAGATGACGAGTTGGTGGGTGCAGCGCACCAGCATGGCACATGTATACATATGTAACTTACCTGCACATTGCGCACATGTACCATAAAACCTAAAGTATAATAATAATAATAATAATAATAATAATAATAATAAAAGAAAAAAAAAAGAAAATGTGTTATCCATACAAGAAACATTACAACACTGCCATATAGTGCTCTTTGACTTATCCAAACCACCTCTCAGTAGGAGGCTCTGCATCCACAAGGGAGATTTATATGATTGCTCTGTTTCCTGCCCTTCACATCTGTAAGGGGTCCAGAGGAAGGATTGGTCAATGTTAGTGATATGGCTCTACCCTGAGCTCTTGTGGAGCTAATAATTAGAACAGTTTGGGGAAGGGGAGAATTCATTTTTAAAAAGGCACGAAGCAATGTGTTTGTAATAGCAAATGCTACATTTGTTGAGCATTTACTATGGGCCAGTTAGTGAACTAAGCATTCAACATGCATTATTTATTTAGTTCTCACAAAACTCTGTATGGGAAGTACAATTATTACCCCTGTTGTACAGATGAGAAAACTGTGGCTCAGATGTATGTAACTTTCCCAGCTGGTAAATAATGGAGGTGGGATTCGGCCCCAGGACTCTCTGATCCCAAAGCCCACGCTTTTAACCGTGATGCTCTATTGCTTCTCTGTGCAAGAAATAATCATTTTTAGTACTTAAATTGTGTTTTGGTATTTTTTGTGAATACTATGAATTTGTGAATACTAGGTCAACTTAAGGAAAATTTTATTTGCAGTAATGAAAGGTGACCACAAATCCTTCAATGTTGTCATTTTGTGCTGATCAAAAGTAACTTGTTCTTTTATTAGATCTCCTTTGTGTCACACACTTGCCTTAAAGAACTGTTGCTTACACCGTCAACTTCCCCAGACCCTCAGGATATCCTTAATTACAGGACTCCCTGTGTATCTGAAATAGAAATAGTGCTTGAAATCCTCCTCTACCACCATCCCCCAATGTTAAACTATAGGCATACCCTGTTAGCATGGGGGAATCTCTTCCTGGAAATTATCACATTAACTAAATTGATGCTATATGTGCCTTTGGCCAAAGATTTCTTCTATTTACCTTTCTTATCTTTCTGGGTTGCTGCAAGGCTTATGTTGCGCTTCAAAATCTCAAAGAATTTCTACCAGGCAACAAATGTCTGTTGATCTGGGTTTCTTAGACCACCTCCTTGGGGGCATCTGAGGTTGTTGCAGTGCAACCTGCTTGCTACCATCCAGCACCTTTCATGATTTTTTCAGAATCTCCAGCACTGTAGCTTGGTCACATTTTGTCAGCCATCTTGAGCTTCAGTGTTCACTGGCACACAAGGAACCACAGAAAGAGGGAGCTGGTGGAGTCAACAAATGGAGAGGGAAGGGCCACTCAAATGGCTCTTAGTCTTCACTGGCTGAGAACCAAATACAGATTAGCTGTACAGTAGAGTGCTGCAACGGACTTACATTTATATACACATATAAAATATTTCTGAGATCATCAGCACTCTAATGAATCAGCCCTGTCTGGAACAGCTCTAAATGAATTCTAAATGAGTGCCTCTCTGACTTCATACCGAGTAAATGTATAGTAATGCAAAGTGGCACTTTCTTTAGTTCATCAATAATTTATTAATGGGCACTTTGTTCTAGGCATGATGTTTCTTAGAGTTTCAAAAAATTACTTTGCCTTTGGTTGGTCTGTTTCTCTCATAGAACTTTTTCCTCTTCTCTTAACAGCAGTCATCACTTTCTCCTGTGTGCCAGTTGTCTCCAAGTCAGACATAGAGTGTTTTCCCCTATTGGATTATAAGCTTAGCGAAGGTAACACTCATGTTTGATTCACTATTACATCTTCTACAAAGCCTAACATAGTTCCTTGTACAAATAGATACATAAATATTTGAGTAAATGAATGATAATAAGAGACATGGCCGAAACATTTTAAAGGAGCTCAAAACGTATTTTGTTGGACTCCGGCAATCTTAGTTGTCATTACTATGTGGGGCTCTAGGGAAGGACTCTATGTCGGCTCTGATTGGCCAGTGGCCCTGCAGGTGATCTTATTTTTTTGGAGGGAAGTGAGTTTTTACTATTGTGAAGCACTTTTATTATTGTCAGTGCCTCACAATAATAAAACTCCATCAGTCACTTCCATTGGGCAGTTACTTTTTCTTTCTTCACCCTTATAGGTATAAATGACCTTGGACCAATGGCAATAAAAGGAAGGTATTTTATTACTGTCTTTGGGGCAAATAAAGCATTTATGATTTCTCCATCCCTAGCCCTTTCTTCTAATTTTTAATCTTAATTTATAATTGTATTATATGTCCTATCCAGGAGTAATTGTAGCTTCTATGTCCTGTATTATGGCACATCAACAACACAGATACATACATCTCAAGACCTCATTTAAATATATGAAAAATTCAAGAGATTGTTCAAGGGACACCAGGTTGAATCCAGGTTCTATCAGATACATAAATCTTTTTTTGTGTCACTCCATTTGTTCATAGGCATTCTTTTTCCTGACGAATGGCAACCAGATTTATCAGGAAGACATACAACATTGGCTCCATTTCAAACAATTGTCCCATGTCCTCTGGCAGCTATTGGAACTGCACATTGCAATGGTACCAGCCTGTCATTTTGAGAGACCCCTAGGGTAATTGTGAGATGTGCTTGAGGCTCAGATCATTGTCTGTAAAGGTAACGTGCAATTTCCTTGGCAGAAGCTGTGAAAATCTGCATTGTACAGCAAAAAAGGTGATGTTTCCTAGCTCGTATTTGGATTATGTGCTTTGGCCCCTTAAATCTTGTGCCCAGTATGTGTGTCTATGTAGGTCAATCATTATCAGGCATTCTAACTCCATAACCCACCCTGCACACATGTTTGGAAAGAATGCAGAGTAACTGATGCATAAAATAGTTGGATTATAATTGTCTGGTACCTTGCCAAAATACTTTTTCAGTAAATCATATTTTTCAAGCATATAAGCACTTTTAAAAAAGTAAAAACTAGAATTTTATTGTTCTGATGTAAATTCTTATCCTAAAAGCAATGTCTTATTTCTATAAGCTTTTAAATTCTGGAACATAAACATATATATTACTTATCCTTTTGGATTCATGAAGGGTCAGTTCTCTGATGCTCTATTCATAAACATTTCGTTTTTCACATTTGGAACCAACATTTCAGGAGTAAAGAAAATTAGATATGCTACACTCTTAGATCACATGCTTGTTATATCCAGCTGAAACTTCTGGATACCACTGCCCTAATTGGTGGTTTATTCTTTCATTCATTCATTTGCTTGTTCATTCTCACAACCCTTTGACAAATAGGTATAGAGTGCTTACTCCGAGCCTGGCACTGAACTGTGATTGGGGATATAGTGGTGATCTATGCTGGATTGTGTTGGTGTTCTTTGTGATGCCAAACCAAAATATATTGGGTACACAGTGAGCATATTTAATAAAAGAAACTATATGCCCAAATAATTTGGGTGTAGTGAAAAAGGACCTTGGAATCAGACAGGTTTGGTGTGATCCGCTGCTGGTTACTTAACCTCTTGGAGGCTCTTTTATTTTCCCCACAATGCTAACATTTCAGGATTGTTTTAGGAATTAAGATAGAAAATGTATGTGGAATTGCCTGGCAATTGGGTTAGTTAATTTTATTAATTTATTTGGCCACAGGCACAGACATGAATCTTTTAAGGAACTGGTGTCAGTGAAATTTTGAAACCAGAAACTCTGATCTCTTAGTCTTTCAGCAGTGTTTCTTTTAAAGGTTTCTCTTTTTTCCATTCCAATTTGACCCAACATTGAAGACATGAATACCTCTTTGTAGTAGTGGGTTAAGAGAGGGTGGTTTTCACAGTCAGCTTATTTCTCTCGGACCTGACCAAATGAAAAGATCCCTGCTAGCATGTAGAACTCAATGTCTGAGAAACAAACTGGAATCAACTACCTTATATTCCTAACCAACAGCTCCATCTGATATGACCCTATCAGCTTTTTAATTGTTTCATTGGGCCATTCTGAGGATATCGCTCTTGGTTCTGCAATTAAATTAAACAAACATTAATTGAGCATCTCTCAGATGCCAGACCTTGTGCTACCTGCTTGAGGGTACCAAGAATGAAAAATGACCCCTGCCCCATGGATTTCTTGCAAATAATTCAAAAGGGAAAAAGGTGGTATTCAGAGCATATCTGCAATTCTTAGCTTTGAGTCCTCAAGGCCTCTAATAAAACAATTCCATTTTGCTCTTTGAGCTAAATCTTTCCATTTGTTATTTGGTGTTTGCCCTTCTTTCTTCCTGCTGTTCCCCATCTGCAGATGCCACTGGTAAGATTCATTTCAGCCTAAGAGTATGACATGTTTGGATTTATTTGTGAAAAACGCCTTCTACAAACAATCGCTATACCAAAGTGACTGTGCTGAATCACTGTAAAATGATGTGATCTGTTTTGAATGAGCCAGCCTGTTCATTCACTTTCTTCTATTCATCATCCTTTGAAAGGTGTAGATACTTTCCAAGTTAGAAACCCTGTTTTTAAATGAACTAATTATCAATCTCCAAGGGCAAATGTGCTTAGAGTTCTGAGTATCACTTTACTTTCTCCTATTCCTCTCCTAGAAGGGAGAGCCAGGCTTTCAGAAAAGGGATCAGTAACATCAACAGCATAAATGAGTAAAGTGTTTGCTCATGATTATATAGCTGGTAGGTACCTCTTTCAAACTCTGTTCTGCCTGATTCTAAAACCTGTTTCTTTTGTTTACAAACAGGATTTCAAAACTCTATTTCCTTAAGTTGCTTCAGGGGATTCCACAAATTCCATTTACACATATATAAAACTATTTAGAAAAAAATTAAAATGCACTCTAAAGACATTTGAGATATTTATTATTGCAAGTTCTGGAAGATTTTTTAAAAAATAAATATTTTTGAACTTAACACCTAAGCTGATTCTGATTTCATTCCGCTTGTATCTGTTGCATATTATGGAATGACAACAAAGATGCCTTTTGAAAGATGGGTTCCCTAGGTAGGAGATAAAAGGTTGATAATTACTGGCTTGCAATTTACACTACTGCTTTACCGAGAGATATATTACATAGCATATAGAGCAGACATAAAGAAGACTCCACCAACATGTGTAATACAATTTAGCTAACAAACATCACACAGGGAATAACACGACATGGATCAACAGGCTGTAGGCGAAGGACTTCAGGGGAGGCAAAGGTAGGCGTCTTGTTTTTAGGGCCATTCCTAAAATAGTGCATGTATATTTAGTAAAACCAATTGTTTGAGAATCGTGCAGCTAATCATGCAGCTATGTTTTTCATTTGCCAACCAATTTTCAGAAATAAGTATATTTCTGTTGGTTAGGCTTCATACTGATGAGATTACAGTTTTAAAACACATATGTGGGAGTTGGCTTTACTTGACTTCATGGCCAAATTTTACACTCCTAACTTTGACCATTTGTTCCAGAACAGCTTCCTTTTCTTTTTCTTTTTTTTTTTTTTTTTTGAGACAGAATCTCGCTTTGTCACCAGGCTGGAGTGCAGTGGCACAATCTCGGCTCATTGCAATCTCTGCCTTCCGGGTTCAAGCGATTCCCCTGACTCAGCCTCCCATAGCTGGGACTACAAGTGCGTACCATCACACCCGACTAATTTTTTGTATTTTAGTAGAGACAGGGTTTCACCATGTTGGCCAGGATGGTCTCGATCTCCTAATCTCATGATCCGCCCGCTTCTGCCTCCCAAAGTGCTTCCTCGTTTTGAAGACAAATTTAAAATGTGACTTCACATCTGTACCTACTACAGAAATGTATGCTTCCGTACACACTCACATATATGCACACCGCAAAAATTTTAGACCCTGTGAATATAGTCAATAATGTTGCCTTTATGCCTGAAGAGCAGTACTTTTTTTTTCAGAGTAGCATAATTTTTTTTTTAAAAGATCAAATCTCAAAATTATAGTTCACTTAGAAGAACTTTATCCTGTAGACTTGTGTTCGGAGGCACGATGGTGATACAGACAGCTTTTGCTTGCATTTGTATTTTATGACAGTGGAAATCAGGAGTATTTTCAGGGAGAAACTGTGAGAGAAATGACTTGGCTGAACATCTGCTATGAAGCTTTTATCGAATCTGAGGCTGCAGTGGATGACCTCGAAGGATCTCCACTCCCAACTTTTAGATTATACAAGTCTAATCCAAATTCTTTCTTGTCAGGCTTTACGTTAACAAGAAAGATCACTGTTTGCTGCCTTCTTCATCTGTTTCTTACATAGCAAATTACTTCCTAGAATGTCTGAAGATTTGACAGCTGTATTTGATCTCTATTTTGTCATTGGCCATGATATCTCTTTAAGGGGATATGGTTTCATTTTATAGATATGGAAGCAGAGGCCATCTGAGGTTAAATGGTTTGTCAAAATCATATGTGAACTATGTAACACCAAAGGCTAAATATAGCACTAGGGATATTTCTGAAAATAAAAGGCAGTGCCCAAGAATCTATAACTTTGTTTTCTTTTTGAGGTAGGGTCTCACTCTGTTGCCCAGGCTGGTGTGCAGAGGCACCATCATAGCTCATTGCACCCTTAAACTCGAGACTCAAGCTATCCTCCCCCCTCAGCCTCCCAAGTAGCTGGGACTACAGGAATGCACCACCACACCAGGCTAATTTTTCTATTTATTAATTTATTTTTGTAGAGACAGGGTCTTGCTGTTGCCCAGCCTGGTCTCAAAATCTTGGCCTTAAGCAATCTTCCCACATCATCCTCCCAAAGTGCTGGAATTACAGGTGGGAGCCACCATACCCAGCCAATGTAACTTTAAATTTTTTCCCCCATTGGTAGGATTTTGAGTTTGTGTGTGCATTTGCATGTGAGTGTTTGAGTCAGAGACTATATGAAATTGGGCTTTGCATCTCAACTACCTAGCACTGTGCTGGACACAACATAGGCACTTAATAAATCCATGTAGTATAAATGAAAGGGTACCAGGGAAATAATCTTGTCTGGCAAAAGACAGTGGCATTTTCATTTTTAACCACTGGGATACCAATTATTTTCAGTTCCCCACTCTGCCACCCCATCTCCCTCACCAAATCCTGAAATTCCCCCATGAATAATAAATACATTTATAACAAGCAATGGTCTTAACCTGAATTTTCATACTGGAAAGAGTAATGATTTTGGATGTAGAACTCAATTTCTATGTTTGGGCATCTTTTGTAATTTCTTTATGCCTCAATTGGAGTTTAACAACAATGAATACAGATATTTTAAACCACTAGCATGAACACTAATGACATTTATTAAGCACTTGCTAAAAGCCATGGAATGTGCCAGAGAACTTACCTGCATCTTCATATTTAGTCCACGCAACACACCTGCGAGGCAGGTCTTTTTATTGCCACCATACGCTGGCTCAGAGACATGAGTCTCCTGTTCAAAGTCACACAGCCAGCCAGGCAGAACTGGAAGAGGGGTAATGACTGACTGTGGTGAGGACTTGATGGTCATCCCTCCATAAACAGCAGCTATTAAGATAATGGTGATAATGCAGGAGTCCTTGGGAGCACATAACACGATGAGTGTGCAGCATCTTAGCATAAGTAAGTTTATGAGATCTGTTTCCTCCCTGATAGCGAAGGCTGTCAGCATGAAAGCTATCTCTGCTTGAGGGCAGAGAAAGCTTAAGGATGTGTTAGGAGTGGGAATGTAGAGAGTGATCACATTATTTCAAAATTAAAATAGTCCTTTTGAGAATATACCCTTCAATATTTGGCTGTGCATGTGAAAGTAGGAAACAGAGGTGAAAACATATTTTATCAATTTCACAATTTACCTAACATACGTCTTGATTTGCTATATGCTTGAATATTACAAAGAACAGGATGGAACATTCTTCCTTGTTCTTCCTCTAAGAGAAATCTGTTGCCGTATGCTGTTCAGCCTTCAGTCCGGGAGTGCCATCCCACAGTGTTTCAGCGGAGAGCTGCCAGGAGAGAATAATAACACTAGCGGTGTTATTTGCTGACACGAAGGCTAGGAATACACTTACAGCCTAGACTTGGCTTCTTGCCTCTTGTTAAGGCACCAAACAGCCGGGCTTACCGACAACTTCCCTGAGACACATTCGCTTACTCTAGCACTATTTAAATCTCTTTGTGGGGTGTATTGCTTTATTTCCTTCAAGTCTTTTATCTTTTTAATCTCACCTCTCATTCATTTTCATCCCTGAGACTAAAGAAACAAGAAGGAGTACAGATCTGGGGATGTTAGCCTGAGGTCTATGAACCCCAACATAAATGGGCTTCAGGCCAATCTTGAACCAAACCCCTGATCTCTCAGAAGGTGAGGGAGGCCTAGACCATCTCGCTTTTCTGAGGTTCCATTTAGATTAAAAAGTAGATATGCCCAAATAGAGTTAGCAAAGCAAGTGTTTATTTTTAACTGCTTACTATAATAAACAAACTCTTTTAGCACACAACAATTGACAATATGATGCAATATAATTGTGCAAAACAGGATATGTACAGTGTTTATGAAAAATACCAATTCAAAATGTTTCAGGTGGTATGATCAAATCATGGGTTCCAAGATTAAGGTTGTCTGGTGAATGTTTTCCATTTTTCAATTCTCAGAGTGTGTCTCTGTGAATGTATGTGTAATCTCACTTCAAAAAGAAGTTTCATAGTCAAAATTTGAGGAATTCTGCTTAT
The DNA here is from genome assembly GCF_028885655.2 of Pongo abelii. Taxonomy (NCBI): domain Eukaryota; kingdom Metazoa; phylum Chordata; class Mammalia; order Primates; family Hominidae; genus Pongo; species Pongo abelii. The sequence goes on from NC_071989.2 coordinate 152,591,972, forward strand.
GTGAATCATCAACTACATGGTCCCCCCACCAGTTCCTCTTTTTAATCAGCCTTTCCTGAGAGGTTCTGCCTTGACAGTGAATGCAAACTTTTATGCTTGTGGGTTCATTTCCTAGGTTTTATTAGATTCTCTAAACAGTCCATTTTCCAAAAAAGTTAAGAACCTACTTGTCTCAAAAGTAACCTAACCTATAAAACCCAGACCAATGAACAGAACTCCTCATTTTAAAAATTCAGAATATTCTTCTTTTATATTATAAAATCTTTTAACTCCGCAATTTAAATTAATATTAATACTCTTTTTAAGAGTATTAATATTAATATTAATTATTGGCATGCTTTTTAAAAACATGTTTAGTAATCTTGAAATTTGTTTCAAATTTCAAGAAAATGTCTTGAAATTTGTTGTTTCAAAAAAAATCTTGTTGCTTAAATTTGCCGCCTCTCTATTCCTATTCAAGAATATCTAAGGTTAAAATGAGGACGGTTATCCTGCAGAGTCAGTGGTCTAAAGCCCATCCTGCTACTCTGGAATCGTGTGACCCTGAGGAAGTGCTGACCCTCTCTGTTCCTCAGTTCTGCATCTCTAAGATGAGATAGTTAATTTTCATTCCTCAAGTCCGTTTTAGCTCTAAAAGATTATGATTTTTCTTACTCTGTTCCTCCACCTACTGCCATACTGTCCCTGCAATGTTTTAATACCTGAGCTCCAAAGCTATCGTCATGACGTTTTGACCTACTCTCTTAGAAATAAAACGTTTGCTTACTTTACAACCAAAACCAGTACTTAATAGGTCTGAATTCAGATTTATTTTGTCTTTGACCTGATGTCAAAGAAATATTTATTTTGTTGTCGTGGTGAGCAGTGCATGCCAAGTAAACTTAGATCAGTATAAAAACTTAAAAATAAAAGAAAATCTAAATGTTTTGGCCCTATTAAGTTGCCAGATACAGAGCTGCACTGATAGCTTAGGGCACTAGATGGCGATATAAGTGCATCACATAACAGACATCGTCTTGATTGGTCCAGCATTAAAATCCTAACGATTGAGGCCAGAACAGGTTAATGCATTAGTTAAAGAAACAAAGTCAAATATAATCAGGTGTAGGAATGTTAGCTAATGCTCTGAATATGTTCAGTAACCCAATGCTTATTGAAAGAAAAGATTGTTAAAGTAGAAACTAATTTATCCTACTGTTGAGCGTATCTTCAAGCTAATTTTTTTGGGCAAGAGTTGGCAATAAACACGTTTCTCATAAAATGTGTATAATTCCTAAGTTCACCTCCATTTTTGGTTTTCACTTTTTAAAAATAGCAATTGTTTGGGATGGCGTGTGCCTCACATATATTGTTCATTGACCAAGCACTATATTCTTATCAGGGATGTGAGCCCTAAGACACTGGTGTTTTAAAGGGGAAATGGCCGACTTACTGTAAGCTGTTGGCTGGGCCATTATTGACTGGCAGGCTCAACTGGAAGCACTTTGTTAGTGGATTAGGTTGCCCTGGAAATGCCTTACTGAAACTCTAATGATGCACTTAAGGGAGCCCTCTGGAACAGGAGTAAAATGTCTTTTAGCAGGAGTGCCTTCCACCAGAGTCCTCTTGGGATGACTTGGGAGGGGCTGGGGGCACGTCCAAAGAGATGCTCAGTAAGGAAACAAACGCAGAAAAAGGTTGCAGGTATCAATTTCTTACAGGTAAGCTAAGATAATGACTTATGGATGTAAACCGTGGGCTTTCTGTGGGTGCCAGTGCTTCATGTCTTCATTTTGAAAGAGCATCATTAATTTCAGAGAGGGTGTTTATGTATCTACCTATCTACATAGATATTAATAGTTATCTATTTATTTGCTAGGAGGTTGTGGTGGCAGGCAGATGAAATAGAAAAGAAAAAAGGGAGAATTTGAGTGAATATGGTTTAAATCAAAGGATTAAAAAAAACACTTTGTAGTTTGAACACTGGGGTCATTTGGTGTGCGTGTCTGTGTTTTAAAACAAGCATTAGAGGGATATTTGCCCTTCAGCAGGAAGGAATTCCGTGAACGAGGATGGGGGAGGGGGGAAGATTTGTAGATTTTTCAAATAAAAAGTCAGTTGTGTTTATCTCACAACTTACCTCTTGGGTAGGGGGCAGGGATTTGCTGTGGGATGGTGATGGTGGTGGAGGTAAAGACAAGAAAGAAGGAAAAGGCCCTTGGAAACTCCAGACTCCAGGACAGGACAGGGAGGGAAGTGGCTGCGCAGCACTGCGTCCCCGCCCCAAGCCCTGCGCGCCTGGCAATCGCGTGCCCACCGCCGGAGCGCGGCGTCCCCGTGCAGTCCTGGCAACCTGTCACCGAAGAGGACGTGACTCGGAGCTGCCTCCGCTTTCTCCAAGCCATATTCCTTTAAGATGATGTAATAGTCATTTCCCTGGATGGTTTCTTGTCTGCACTGCTGAAACAACAGCATCCGAACTGCACTGGGAACTGTGGAACCACCCAGCTCCGCCGCCAGAGAAGCCGGAGCCCCGGGCCCCCCGCCGGCATCTCTGCCCTGCGTTGGCCTCTGGCTCCCACCGGCTCCCACCTGGCTGGGAACATGGGAGTCCGTTTGCCCTTGCCGGCAGGTGGGGTGGCTACCTGGGACCCTAGCAGGGCACATCTCTCCATCTTTCTGCTTCTGGGCTTTCTGAAAAGCTTCTAAGTCCTGGTACCTCTTGCAACTCTCTTCTAAGGATCCTTTCCAAAGATTTCTTTTTCCATTTTTCTTTTCCCCTGGGGAAGCTTTGGTTGAATATTTTCTCTGCTTTACTTCTTCAACCCAACCTCCTCTCATCACGGTTTAACTTTTTTGTGACTTGTTTTAACTTAAGATACGGAATGAATACATATGTACCTACATACATACATAAATACAAATAGGCATTTATATAAATACATATATATAATAGTTATTTTCCAAGAGCACACCTCTCTGGCAGTTTTCATTGATACCTCGGTCGTTTACCTGTTTGGAATTTGACAAGATCCAGACTCAGTTTGGCTGTGGATTTTGATTGCTTTACAAATGGTTATTATTATTTTTTTTTCTCAAGAACTGGGTCTCCAGCACTCACTAAGGTAAGCTCTAAGACTTATTGCTTTTCCTGTCCAGCTGAAAAAAAAATTCCCATTTAGAAGTTGAAAATTGCATGTTTCTTTTTAATGTAGACTTACAAGTAAATTGTTTTTCATACTAATTGCTGGAGACAGAGGCTTACAGATAAACATGTAGACACAAAATAGCATGAGAGAAGCTATGATTTAATTGAAGAATGGCTGAGATCAGTAGTTCCAGAGCTGCTTATGTAAAATAATCTCTCTCTCCCTCCCTCTGTTTTTCCCTCCCTCCCTCTCTCTCCAGAGGACTCTTTTTCTGACTCATTCCGGGTTTGAGGAAATATTTTTTTCTCTTTTCCTTCAGACAGACATCTGAGTAACTGGGGAATTGGCCTGCCTTGCATGTGAGCTTCATGGAAGATTGGATATAGACGAGTTGATTATATTTTATGAAGTAGCAGCTCACTACCATCCACCATCCAGGGTTTAAACTACTTTTTCGGCATCACTTCACCTGTGGACTCTTATACATTTTGCTTTCTTGGGGGAAAAATACTGGGATAAGAGGAGGTCATTTTTTAATAAGTTAGCATCCTTTTCCCTTTCTTACAAGTTAATCCAAAGGATAAGGCTGTGACTCCATTGGATTGCACCTTTAAATCAAAATAGCAGCAGCAGAAGAAAGGGACAATGGCTCTGAGTGGAAACTGTAGTCGTTATTATCCTCGAGAACAAGGGTCCGCAGTTCCCAACTCCTTCCCTGAGGTGGTAGAGCTGAATGTTGGGGGTCAAGTTTATTTTACTCGCCATTCCACATTGATAAGCATCCCTCATTCCCTCCTGTGGAAAATGTTTTCCCCAAAGAGAGACACAGCTAATGATCTAGCCAAGGACTCCAAGGGAAGGTTTTTCATTGACAGAGATGGATTCTTGTTCCGTTATATTCTGGACTATCTCAGGGACAGGCAGGTGGTCCTGCCTGATCACTTTCCAGAAAAAGGAAGACTGAAAAGGGAAGCTGAATACTTCCAGCTCCCAGACTTGGTCAAACTCCTGACCCCCGATGAAATCAAGCAAAGCCCAGATGAATTCTGCCACAGTGACTTTGAAGATGCCTCCCAAGGAAGCGACACAAGAATCTGCCCCCCTTCCTCCCTGCTCCCTGCCGACCGCAAGTGGGGTTTCATTACTGTGGGTTACAGAGGATCCTGCACCTTGGGCAGAGAGGGACAGGCAGACGCCAAGTTTCGGAGAGTTCCCCGGATTTTGGTTTGTGGAAGGATTTCCTTGGCAAAAGAAGTCTTTGGAGAAACTTTGAATGAAAGCAGAGACCCTGATCGAGCCCCAGAAAGATACACCTCCAGATTTTATCTCAAATTCAAGCACCTGGAAAGGGCTTTTGATATGTTGTCAGAGTGTGGATTCCACATGGTGGCCTGTAACTCATCGGTGACAGCATCTTTCATCAACCAATATACAGATGACAAGATCTGGTCAAGCTACACTGAATATGTCTTCTACCGTAAGTATAAATGGTTGTTTTAATTTTTTATGTGTGTCAATGCTCTTCACAAATGTATATGGTCTGTGTGTTCTCTCCATACCTAAGGAACATGATTTGGAATTCTTTTTAACTCTTGAGTTGTAGTTAGAGGATTATAGGTTATAATTCAGCTCTCATGTCTAACCTAAGGCAACTTTTATCAAATGAGGTCACAGAATATTCAAAGGCCTCCAAAATAATAAAATGCAAATGATGTTGGTATATGCAATATGTAAAATGGAACAAGCATGTATGCCTTTTTGTTTTTGCCAGATATTGAATTGGGAAAATAAGGTTGATTATTACATCTTGGCTGTTTGTCCACAGGAGCTTGGTATACTCAGTGGATGAATTACTGCTGTCTATTCATTTAGCTGGACTTTGAGGTCTATTAAGCTGGTTGCTGAAGACTTGCTTTCATCAGGGGCTTTGAAAACACAAATGGATGTTGCAATGAGTAATGTGGTCTTGGCTAGATGGCAGTACAGACTGCTGAAAGGCCCCCTGCTCCCCCCAAGTCTAAATTTTGCTTTTAAGGGTTTTACAAATCTGCTGTTTGATTCTGAAGCCTTTTGTACTGAGACCTGAGTTGCACTGCAGACTTACTTAAGCTGAACTTCATGTAAGATCTATCTAAAAGGAACTAGATTCTTGAGAATTATCAATCACATTTAAACACCTTCAGACAGCTGAGGTGGTAGAATTACTGACATAAAAGGAAGCCAGAGAGGGAGGAAATGAAACAGTGATATTGAAGCCTTTTAAGTAAGGGGTTCTTAGAGGTCAGTTCATTTGCTTAAATGAAGATACCCTGAAGATTCCTCATTTTATGATATGGCATTATTCTAAACTATAAACTATGAGCCATTGCTCTCTGAAAGGAAAAGAGTAAATCAGCCTGCACTCTTTGGTACATGATTTTAACTGCCGATTTTCAACAGGCCCAGGAGTTGGGTGAAGTAAATTCCACAAGAAATATGTTTCCAGTGTTAACATTTGATTTCTTATTCTAAAACAAATCCAGAATTCAGGATTAAAATATCTAAATTTCTTTAAACATAAAAGTAGGACTGAATTTCTTGGACTGGTTTTTTTCCTTAGTTATGTTTATTCATTTGGCAATGGTGCTGGGAACCTTGGTGAAGAGGCTAGTGGGAAGCCAAGTCATTCTCTACTAAGCTATCACACATTTGGTTAAGACACATGTATTGCATAGCCAGAACAACCTGTGGGAAAAGAACAAAATCAGTAATCAGTTCAGGAGTATATTGATGTGCAATAACAAACATCATTTGGTTCATTAATCCTATCTGTGGCCTTTATCTACAACCTTTATCTTCCTTTATTCTAGAGCTTAGTGGACAGGTATTGTTTTCTTCCTTTTGGTAAATTTCCCACTAGTGTAGAGATAAGATTCCAGCTTTTTAGCTTCCCATAAAGGAATATGACATTATCTATAATTCTGAAGAAGAAATATCTTCTCCAAACTTTTTGGAGAAGTACATCTAAGAGATAGTTCCAATGCAGCTTTGTAATATTTACCATGTTCTCCAATTTTGAATATTTGAAAACATATCATCGTAAGAAGCTTCAACCAAATAAGTGGAAACATACCAGTTATACCCTCCAAAAAGACCACATTGGATTTATAGTCACTTGCTTACATAAATGAGACCCACACACTGAAATTTATTTGTCTACCAGTGGCATTTCTGTGTTCATCAAAGGCTCATCTGTCCAACACGATTTCCCTTTAGATTGCTCTGGACAGGCTCCATTCTCCTATGTCATTTCTTCTTTCTTTGTTGAATTGCTGAGAGTTTTCTGAGGAACAGTTTGTTCTCCATCTCTCCATGGACAGGCTAGCACAAATGCACAGGAACTTCATACCAGCAGCATATATCTTGCAAATGATATACTTCCCCTTTGTACCCAACATCCAGAGCTAAGTGTTAACTCTTCCTCTGTCGTAGGACCAATGAAACTGACAGCTGGCTTTCTAGGGTGCATAACAGCTTCCGTGCAGCTGCTTAGCCATAATTATTTAATTGGAAGCTGCCAACTGTGCCTATATAAGCATTAATTCATCAAGCTGTTGTGCTCGGGTTAATGGGCCGAAACCATGGTAGATGCTCTAAAGAAGGGAGTTGGCTGCATGCAAAGATGCTTTTCACAAAGGAACTCAACTTCCTCCTGGGCTTAGGGGGAAATATATATATATGTGTATATATATATATGTGTGTGTGTGTATATATATATGTGTGTATATATATATATGTGTGTGTGTATATATATATATATATATATATACATACAAGCTCCTTAGATCTAAGGAATTAACAATTTAAGCAATCAGTGTTTTTTAATAACACAGGAATAATGCAGAGTCACTTTGCATGGATCAATATCTCAGTAAAAAATAAACAGCAAGAAATTAGTGCATAGCATGATGATTCATAATCATGGGGAGAGACTTCTTGTTTCCCTGTTTGCCTATTTTTTCTTCTGAGTCTTCCAAGAAAAATTTGGGAGACCGAAATCTACCTATCAACCATGAATAAGTTAGATTCTTACCTCATTTAAATTTTCATGTGGACCTAGAATTGATGGTCAATATCAGGTGGTTTTCAGTGTGTGTTTTGTTAATGTAGAACTATGAACAGTGAAAAAGTCAACAGGTGTTTGTATGTGCTTAAGAGGCAGGTAAGAAATGTGTTTGTCTACATCACTCGCACACCAAAATACAGGTGAAATGCTATGGATTATGATTCACTTATATGCAACTAAAAGAGTTAATATGAGTGATAGAGGAACATAGAAAAGAAACGTCTACCCTAGGGATTGCCTTACGAAGTATTTTAGACATGTCCTTTGCTTTAATTTAAAACAATAAGAAGGTTTCTTTACTACTTTCCCACCCAACTGACTGAATAATTACTTTTCAAGCATTATGTGGAAGGTGAGGTCATAAATATCAGAAAATGCCTTCTTGATTCACCTCTAAATAAAATGAGAACTGTGTAATCTGGAAAAGACAAGTCCTGATTTTGAACTAGATACTCAATAACAATTCACATCACTTAGGAACCAAATGACAGGTGCATGGAAATAAATGAACCTTTATTTCCAGAGCCATCTTCTGATGCCTGAGAGAGTGGGAAGATTGTTCTTGGTTGGAGAGAATTATGCACGTTTCCATAAGCCTACTCATGAGTGAGTTACTTCAGCCAAATGCCTGAAAGCACTAAGATTTAAAGGCATTTGCCTCTAATAAAACTGTGATAACATGACCACACTTAGGGAGGTTAATTCATAGGACACTTATTCTGAAAACATACACTCTGAATTCTGTGAATTATGGAAACAGACACACTGATTCATCATCTTTTCAACAAATTGCAGCTTGTAAGTGCATTTTAACCTTTCTTCTCTTTACTTATTTTCCTAAAATTTAGAGTTGCTTCCACAGAAGTCTCTAAATTACCTTTTAGATGCAGTATATATCTTCAGGATTATTGATCAAGATAGGCTGTTGGAAAAAAGTAGATCAAGAAATTATCTTCCATTTATAATTCAGCTGTGTGACCTTGTATTGGGGAGAAATATATGCTTTGGCCACTGTGAATAATTTAGCTAAGATTGACTTTAACAAGCTTCAATAAGAGCATGTGCCCATAGAGCCTAAAGTATAATAATAATAATAGTAATAATAATAAAAAATAAAAAATAAAAAAAAAAGAGCATGTGCTTTCATAAGAAAACAGGTGGAAATGCATCTACCCTAAAATGAATCTAGCTTTTTTTTTCTCCTGGCTACTTGAAAGATACCAGTACAGGTTGAGCATCCCTACTTCAAAAATCCCATATCCAAAATGATTCAAAATCCAAAACTTCTTGAGCACCGGCATGATGCCACAAGTGGAAAATTCCACATATAAGTACTCAACACAAACTTTGTTTCATGTCCCAAATTATTAAAACTATTGTATACAATTACATTAGGCTATGTGTATAATGTGCATATAAAACATAAATGAATTACATGTTCAAACTTGAGTCTTACCCCTAAGATATGTCGTTACATATATGCAAATATCATAAAATCTGAAAAAATCCAAAATCTGAAACATGTCCAGTTCAGGCATTTTGAGTAAGGGATACTCAACCTGTTATAATTTCAATTTTTATTACCTATAGAGATATGGTATTGGCACATTCAAAGTGAAACATCAGGGATAGCAGAGTGGCCAAAATCATAAGGTATGTGAGGTTTGGTCCCTACACTACCAGCATCTCTCTCTGTGACTTCCTTCTGTTGTCTCACCTTAGCTGCTCCTCTTTCCTTCTGTTTGAGTCACGCCTGCTCTCCAGTTCTTTCTCCCATGCCATAATCAAAGCTCGTCAGGAAAAATTCTGCTCTGTCATTATACTTAGAATGCTTTCAAGGCATGATGTTACCTTCCCCAGGGGTATTTGTACATAAGAGCACTTTTAATAGTTGTGGATCAGGCATCCTTTTACGCTGAAGAAAGTGTTCTTAAGATTTGAAGCTTCTTAATTTCTGATGAAAAACAAACCACAGTTTAAGTATAAGGTTTCATTATGAAGTCAGTTTAGACCCATGCTCAGGCAGATATTGGATAATAAAGGGCAGAAGCAGCAGGCATAATTTTTCTTATTTCTTTAAGATGCTGTGCACTGAGAGTTGGGCTTAATAGAACAGTGATATAAGCATGTTAGTGAAGTATTTTATTATACTGTTTTCACTTCTGTGCCAAGCAAGAGTTGTTACCTGAGCCCAGTCCCTTGTAGGAGAAGATTAAAATAGTTTCTTCCTGGGTCTGTGGCATCAGGGAAGGTATTTGGCAGCAAGAATTGTGTCAATGTATGGGCGAAAAGGGGAAGTCTCTGAAGTTGCCCCCAAGTGTTCTGACACATTAAAATATATATGATTGGAAAGAGAAGACCAAATGTTTCTAACAGCCTAATGAGGTTGTATCTAATCAAAGAAATTAGAAATGGAAATAGCTGAGAATGTGCCACAAAGCTCCATCTGGAACACCTCCAAACACTAAACATGGAAAGGAGTGACTACGCATAGGACGAGTGCCAGTCCCATGCATAGAAAGAAGTCTTCCAGAAATGGATAGATGAATGCTCAGTTTCTGCATCATAACGCACTGTTGCTCTTTTTCTTTTGCCTCTGCGATGGCTTTTCTCAAGTATTGTGTTTCTTGGCAAATCAGTTAATTTTTTTTATTACAGAAATTTTGAAATGTACCCAAAAGTAGAGATAATGGCATAATGAACTTTCATGTAACCATCACCCATCTCTAATAATTACACTTAGCACAGCAAGATCAATCTTGTTTCATCCATATTCCTACTTACTTTCCCTTTTGTCAATGCTGGATTATTTTGAAGCAAATCCAAGACATCAATTCATTTCTTTATCCACAAATGCTATGGTATATATTTCTAAAATATAAATTATTTTTAAAAGCAACATAACATCATTATATGGTATTATACCATATACGATTATAACATACAAAATTAATAATTCTTTAATATTATCAAATATCTAGTCAGTGTTTAAAGTTTCCTGATTTCTTCACAATGTTCTTAAAAGTTGGTTTGAATCAAGATGCAAATGAAATCTACATATTATATTATATTTGTTTGCTAATTTTATTTTCTCTCATAATTTAAAAAATATTGCATATAACTTATATGCAACAAAGTGGTAAAATGTCCATCTTACATCTCTTTTAATTCCTCCCTGTCTTTCTCTTGCTCTATTCCCTCTTCTCTGTTTTCCCTTCCCTTCCCTTCTTTCTCTCTCTCTCTCTTTTTCTTTCTTTCTTTCTCTTTCTTTCTTTCTTTCTTTCTCTTTCTTTCTTTCTTTCTTTCTTTCTTTCTTTCTTTCTTTCTTTCTTTCTTTCTTTCTTTCTTTCTTTCTTTCTTTCTTCTTTCTTTCTTTCTTCCTTTCTTTCTTTCTCTCTCTGTCTCTCTCTTTCTCTCTCTCTTTCTTTCTTTTTCTTTCTCCTCTTTTTTACAACTTACTTGTTTCGTGAAATCAAGTTGTCATGTTGAATATTTTGCATTCTGGGTTTTGCTCATCCATCTCTATGATCTCCATGATATTATGAACACACCCTCCCCAATCCTTATGTTTTTGGTAAGCTAGTTAGATCTAGACTCCAGATTTTAAAGGCCTAATCAGATTCACTTAGTATTTCTGAGAAGTTTTCACAGGTGATAGCAAGTCCATTTTACAATTTGCATTGGAGGACTGAAATGCTGTATGTTATGGAGGCAAGGTAAGGGCATGTTTTTATTGTTAGCTTTTACATATTTATCATCTGAATCAATAGCGATTGAGTGTATTCTCTCCATTGTTCAAGTTGATTCTGATGACAAAGCAGGCATTCAAAGAGGTCCCTTATTTTCTCTCCAGTCATTCAAGGTCTAGTATTGCACTTCCATTCTTGTCATTAGATTAGGCTACCATTCAGGTGCTTCAGTGAGCTTACCAAGATGTGCAGTGGGCCCTGTTGACTATGAGAATCATTTTGGGTAGAAAAGTTTGCCTTCTGGCTATTCTGATTTTACATTTGAGTATCTTTGTATTCTTTCAATTGTGCTGAAACTCCACTGAACTTACCATTTGTGTTTCCCAAGCCTCTTCTCTAAATGGCATTGTTAGTCACTCAGTTGCCCAAGGAGGAATAAAACATAGGTGACATTCCTGATTCTTTCTTCTCCCCACTTTCTCCAATCTCTAACAAGTCCTGTTGGTTCTTCTCCTTCATCTCCCTCAGGTCCATCCTCTTCTTTCCATCTCCGCTGATGGAAAGGCCATGAGCATTCCTTTATTGCTTTTCTATACTATTGCAAATGAACTTAAATTGTTCTCCCCCTCCTGCATCCAGTATTTTCCCCTTTGGATCTATCCTCCTTGCTGCAAATATGATGAGATTTCTAAGGAGTGACTGACCATGTCACTCCTTTGCTTAAAGTTCATAATTGTCTTACAACTGCTCTTGTATTCAAATACAAACTCTTTAACATGAACCACATCCTTTTGTGAAATCACTTCTGCTTCCCTCCTCAGCCTCTACTGTTGCCATCCTGCCCTCTTTGCATTTATAATCTTAGCCACAACAGATCTTTTTTAGTTCTTGGATACTCTTGTTTACTTGCATGTTCATTTTTTGTGCGTGATGTTCCTTCTGCCTGGAACTCTGCCTCCATCTGCTTTGATTAGCTAAATGTTCAGTTTCCCAATCCAGAAGTTACTTCTTCTGGGAAGACTTTCCTAGTCCACCATACCTGGATTAGGTACCCCTTATCTTTGCCTCTTAAGATCCTATTTTTCTATATCACAGCACATATAATAATGTATTATACTTGTTTATTTACCTGTCTTTCCAACTGTAAGCTTTGTGAAGACAGAAACTGTATCTGTCATCTTCATTATTATACTGATTCAGTGCCTGGAACAAATGTAGGTATAGTACTTTATAAATATTTCTTTAGAATGAATTTTTAAAATTTCTTACTGCAATATTCTGTTTTGGTCATAGATGCTACTGTTTTGAATATACTATTGTATTATCTCTTAATAGAAGAACTGGAGGGCAGTGATGGTTTGATTGATGCTTTAAATAATAATAATAATGTTATTTTCTAACTTTCACTGAGTGCTAAGCATTTTACATACTAGTTGGAATTCTCACTGAAAGGTACTCTACTTTTAGCACCTGTGCAAATATTCTAGCTCTAGGGAACTGAGAAAAACACTTACCAGCAGCAGAGTCTCCTGTGGTCTCCTTTTAGTTGGTTCATCCAAGCAGGAGTAAATTGAAGCTGGATGTGACCAGGGTTTAAGGAGCAACCCAGGAGGGACCCAGGATTCAGAAAAGTGCTGCAAAATTGATAAATATCCCCAATAGAAAAAGAGCTCTACTAGAAGGCAAACTGTACTGTGAGACCGACAAGGTTGCCTTCTTAATTTTCTTACTGCCAAAGTATTCCATTTCCTCTTCTTTTCCCATAAATGTTAATTATCATTTCTTAATGCCAGAGGCAGCATAACATAGCAGTTAAGAGCATGGATTTTGGTGCCCAGGCAGCTTGAGGTTGAATCTCAGCTTTGCTACCACCAGATACATGATCATTAGCAAATTGCTTCCATGCCTCAGTTTCCTCAACTGTAAAATGGAAAGGATAACAATAGTACTTGCCACATAGAGTTGTTACGATAATTAAATGGGTTGATATATACAGTGCTTGAAACAGTGCCAGACACCCAGTCAGTGCAATGGAAGCCTTAATAAATATGAGGACCTCTAGGAATACTGGCATGGATGAGACATAAGTGCTTCCTTTAAATAACATATATGATTCTTTCTAATAGTCCTTTGAAAACTTTGCCCAGTTTGTTGATGTTAAAACAGGTTAAAACAAACAAAAAATATGCAGAAGTCACTTTATAAGAAGAAGTTTTAGCTATTCGTTATAACTGAATCTGAGGTAAAACCCTTAAAAGGCTTTGAATTCTAGTAACTCTTTGCTTCATTCTGGCTATTGCACAATGGAAGTGATTAATAGATGGTTTCCTCCCCCATCCTTCACCTTGATTTCAACCTGTGGCTTTTCGGAACCTAGAGTAATATATGATGGAATTAAAAATTAAGAATACAACTTAAATTATATATCTGATCACTGCAGAATTAGAATAACCTTTTGTGAATATCAGCCTAGAGAGTATTCCCTTTCATGGTGACAGAAAATGGTTATTGAGTATGCCACTGACAATAGGATCATTGAAATTGCTCCAGAAATGAAAACAAGACATTTTGCTTCACACTGTGAGTAGCTGTGTTATGTGGCATTCAAAGGAAATAAGATTGCTAATGGGATGGGAGTCTGTTACTGTGTGACCCATTCAAAAACTGCCCCATGTGAAGAAATTCATACTTCTTTCCTTTTATTCATCAGTTCCATTCCAGAGAAGAAAGTTATAATAATTTCCTCAGTCAAATTTACAGCAACTTTTTATTCTGAATAAATCTGATATAATCTGATTAGGAGTTAGTTGTATTGGTGAAAATAGAAAGCAACTCATTGAACATAATTTGGTGGCAAAGTTAAGAGACTGTCAGCCGGGCGCGGTGGCTCACGCCTGTAATCCCAGCACTTTGGGGGACTGAGGTGGGTGGATCACCTGAGGTCAGGAGTTTGAGACCAGCCTGGCCAACATGGGGAAATTCCATCTCTACTAAAATTACAAAAATTACCCGGGTGTGGTGACGGGCGCCTGTAGTCCCAGTTACTCAGGAGGCTGAGGCAGCAGAATTGCTTGAATCCAGGAGGTGGAGGTTGCAGTGAGCCGTCATCACGCCACTGCACCCCAGCCTAGGCCACAGAGGGAGACTCTGTCTAAAAAAAAAGAAAGAGAGAGAGAGGCTCTCAGGCTGTTTGGCTGTTTTAGACAACATTGTGGACTGTCCAGGTCAACAATGAGAAAATAGAGAAAAGAACAGCTAAGCTCTGGTAGTGGTAACTTTTTTGTAAAGGGAACTCTGGAGCAGCACAGAAATTCTAGTAATTAGACTAAAGGAAATTAGGCATATGGATATTAAAGTGTGACAGAGGCATGGAATTAAAACCAAGGGAATTCTCTTGACTTGGAGAAGAGTTTCAGAGTTCTGAAGATACCCCAAACAGAGAATGAACTGGATCACGTTGAAAAGCACATCAAGCACTGGTCAGGCATCACTGCTAATTTTCTTACGGCTTAAGCACTCATTTACATCAGTTAAAGACATTTTCCTATGGGCATATGCCTGCCAAATTACGCTGTAATTCAAATGGAAGATAGAATCCAGTTTTTACTAATTTTCTTTCTAGTCAACTAGGTGAGATTTTTTTTCCTTAAACAGAGGGATATCTGTGTGGAGTTGTTCAATTTTGTCAAGCTGCAACAAAATAAAATTTATTAATTCCTATTTGCCCAATAAAAGTATATCTTAGAAAAGGAGCAGTTTCACTTGGCTTTTCTGAGTAGATGTTCCTCTGGGACAGAGAGGTAATAACTGATAATACAATGTGTGATATTTTCAACAATTTTAGGTCAGCTTTGGATGCTCAAATATATAAAATATTTATTTGGAAAGATGTTATTGCTTCACACTTATTGAGGACCTGTCTTATATGAAGTAATTTTCTGTAGGCCTGTTCAGTTAAAATGGGTAGAAAATGTCATATCTGTATGCAAAGAATCAGCATTCTGATTCACCAGCTCTTCATGTGAATGATTTTCTAGTACTTCTCCACAATCTGCCAGGGAAGTGATTAACAATCTGCATATACTTCATTGATTGGAAACTCCAGGCACTTCAAACCTTCCTTCATCTGCACCCTTACATACAGACCAAAAAAAAAAAAAAAAGTAATGAAGTGTAATTTTGTTTTCTTACACACCTTGATATCCTTTCGACAGAGTGACCTTCTTTAATAGGCAGATCTAGGTCTAGCCTCAGTTACTTGCTGAGAGTTCTGTTTACTACTTTCTGGGCACATGAGTAAATAACAGGCACCGTGACCTTGCTGTGTCCTTTGCTCTTGTGCCTGTTAGGTTCCTCAACATGATCCACCACATGCAGTGGTGGGCTTTTATATGTCTTCTAGAAATACCTATTGAATACCTAAAGTGTGCCCACGATTGCATAAACCTCCAATAATTCACCTGTGAACAGAAGCATATGGTCATTGTTGCCATGGAGCATATGGCGTAGAAAGAGATTAGAATAGTAAATGGGAAATTTCAATCTAGTGTGATGAGGAAGTGTAAACTGTTATGAAGTAGTGAGATAGCTTCTAGTCTGTACTTGGGGTATCAGGTAATTAAAACTGATTTAATATTAATACTTAGGAGAAAATACTTAAATCTTTTTTGCATTTTTTGACTTTCAGACACTAGCTGGTAGATGGAGTAATAAAAGTTATATCCTAGGAGGCTTAGGAAAACTTTAAGATTATTAACAATCCTTTTATTTCTGATTTAATTAGATTTTTTTCCAATGGTAGCTGTGCAAATGATATTATTAATAGTTATGCCAAGAACCAATATCATATTTTTTTAACTCTTCAGGTTTCTCTTCCATTCAAACCTTTGTCTTTTAAAAGTGCTTATGCCAAATCAGAGTCCAAATGATAACCAAGATAACCAGTAATTGATTTTAAGAGTACTTTATATTTGTAGTCTCCTTTTATAATGATTATCAAAATGATATATACCATTATTATTATTTTAAATTTAACTAAACATTACTGATTTACCTTGCTAATCTCATGTGCAAATCATTTGCAGCAACTACTACAGTGCTGAACCCTCAGGAGGTGCTCAATAAAAGTTTGTGGAATGTATGGATAAATTAATAATACCACATTTTAAAGCAAGGAAACGTGAAGTGTAAAATAAATGAGATTTGCCCTCATTTTACTTGCTACTCACTTTTAATCATGAATATACCCCATGAGTGACAGTAAAATATGGTCGAATACCGTAACAGCATCAAACCCATCTGGATAAAAGCCTTAGTTCGGTTACTTCCTATCAGGGCATACTTGGGCAAGTGTCTTTTCTTCCTAACACATCAGATCACCTCCCTCCACATAAAAGGGGGATGAGGAAGCTTCTCTCATGGCAGCATTGTGAGAACTAAGCCAAGGTCATGCCATCTTGTTAGCTTTGTTCTCATCAGTAGCCAGGCATTTTATCTCCCAGCTCTTTTATTGTTTTTTTTTTTTTTTTATTTTCTGAGGTGGAGTCTGGCTCTGTTGCCCAGGCTGGAGTACAGTGGCATGACCTTGGCTCATAGCAACCTCCGTTTCCTGGGTTCAAGCGATTCTCCTGCCTCAGCCTCCCATGTAGCTGGGATCACAGGTCCCCGCCACTGCATCTGGCTAATTTTTCTATTTTTAGTAGAGACAGGGTTTTGCCATGTTGGCCAGGCTGGTCTCAAACTCCTGACCTCAGGTGATCTGCCCGCCTCAGCCTCCCAAAGTGCTAGGATGACAGGCATGAGCCACTGTGCTGGGCCTTTTTTTTTTTTTTTTTTTTTTTGAGACGGAGTCTCGCTTTGTCTCCCAGGCTGGAGTGCAATGGTGCGATCTTGGCTCACTGCAACCTCTGCCTCTCAGGATCAAGTGATTCTTCTGCCTCAGCCTCCTGAGTAGCTGGGACTCCAGGCATCCAACAGCACGCCTGGCTAATTTTGTATTTTTAGTAGAGATGGGGTTTCACCATGTTGGTCAGGCAGGTCTTGAACTCCTGACCTCAGATGATCCACCCGCCTCGGCCTCCCAAAGTGTTGGGATTACAGGCATGAAACACCGCGCCTGGCCTCTCCCAGCTCTTTTAATTCATCTTACAAATGTTTGGACCCAGCAGGAGAAACTGAGAGCAGATGGACCTGTTAGAGTGATGCTGCCTGCTGCCGAAACAGAAGTGCTGCAGCTACCCACTGGTCTAACTCTGCACTGTTACTACACATACTTCATAGCCCTGGAGACAGAAAAAACGTATCACAGCTCACATTCCTTTAGTTCCTCTGGCCTGCTCACCTGTCCTGCCCCTTCTTTAGGCACTCATCCATTACACTGCCCTTTTGATGGTTCTTACAACAGGCCAGCCTCTTTCCCACCTCGAGGGATTTGTCTTACCTCTCCCCCAAACACTCATCCTTCCACTTCTCATTTTTCTAAGACCTACTCATTCTTCAGGGTCAGGCTTCAATGGGTTTTCCTTGAAAAGGCCTTCTGCTGTCTTCCCAGCTGAAGTAGCCAGTGTTTTCCTAGTGATGTCTATTCAGTACCTTGTTTGTTTCCATCCTCGTACTATTCACGTGTAACTATTTGCTTGATTTACTTGTTTATTCTCTCTCTATATATAAACTGTAAGCTTCCTGGGGGCAGGAGCTGTATTTGTCCTACTCTTTTGTATCCTCAGCACCTAGTATAGTGCCTTATACATAGCAGGAACTCAATAAGTTATTTTTCTCTATTCTCCCCACCTCATGATGATAAATTATAATAATAGAATTTCCTCTCATCATGAAGGCAGCAGGTTATATGTATATTTATGTGTGTGTGTGTGTGTGTTTATACACACGCACTTACTATATACATGTATGTAGGTGTATATAATAGCTGGCTTGTTATAGAAATGAATGAAAGGGCCAGGCGCAGTGGCTCATGCCTGTAATCCCAGCAATTTGGGAGGCCGAGGCGGGTGGATCACGAGGTCAGTAGATCGAGACCATCCTGGCTAACACGGTGAAACCCTGTCTCTACTAAAAATATAAAAAATTAGCCGGGCATGATGGCAGGCACCTGTAGTCCCAGCTACTTGGGAGGCTGAGGCAGGAGAATGGCATGAACCCGGGAGACGGAGGTTGCAGTGAGCCGAGATCGTGCCACTGCACTCCAGCCGCCTGGGTGACAGAGCGAGACTCTGTCTCAAAAAAAAAAAAAGGAAGAAATGAGTGAAAGATAAAAAAGAAAAGGGCAACTTGAACCTTGAGAGAGAGGATAAGAGATGTGGACAGGAGTGGGGAAAGTCACTTTGCTAAGTCCGGTGCCTTAGGTACCTCTGTTGTATGACAGGAATGGTAGATCTATGTAACTGCATTGTAAGACACTGAGTAGCAAATAATACCACATATGTAAAGTGACCATGTTGCTTATTAGATGTCTGCTATTAAGGCAGATTTTATGTTAGCTTGAGTGAACATCTAGAGAATGTCTTAAGGATGCGTAATGAAGAAGAGAGACATTAAATCTACTTTATTATTATTGTTATTATTATACTTTAAATTCTGGGATACATGTGCAGAATGTGCAGGTTTGTTACTTAGGTATACACATGCCATGGTGGTTTGCTGCACCCATCATCCCGTCACCTACATTAGGTATTTCTCCTAATGTTATGACTCCCCTTGCCCCCCACCCCCTGACAAGCCCCAGTGTGTGATGATCCTTTCTCTGTGTCCATGTGTTCTCATTGTTCAATTCTCACTTATGAGTGAGAACATGCAGTGTTTGGTTTTCTGTTCTTGTGTTAGTTTGCTGAGAATGATGGTTTCCAGCTTCATCCATGTCCCTGCAAAGGACATGAACTCATCCCTTTTTATGGCTGCGTAGTATTCCATGGTGTATATGTGCCACATTTCTTTATCCAGTCTATTATTGATGGGCATTTGGGTTGGTTCGAAGTCTTTGCTATTGTGAATGGTACTGTAATAAACATACATGTGCCTGTGTCTTTAGAGTAGGATGATTTATAATCCTTTGGGTATATACCCAGTAATGGGATTGCTGTGTCAAATGGTATTTCTGGTTCTTGATCCTTGAGGAATCACCACACTGTCTTCCACAATGGTTGAACTAATTTACACTCCCATCAACAGTGTAAAAGTGTTCCTATTTCTCCACATCCTCCCCAGCACCTGTTGTTTCCTGACTTTTTAATGATTGCCATTCTAACTGGCATGAGATGATATTTCATTGTGGTTTTGATTTGCATTTCTCTAATGACCAGTGATGATGAGCTTTTTTTCATATGTTTGTTTACCACATAAATGTCTTCTTTTGAGAAGTGTCTGTCCATAATCTTTGCCCATTTTTTGATGGGGTTGTTTGTTTTTTTCTCGTGAATTTTTTTAAGTTCTTTGTACATTCTGGGTATTAGCCTTTTAGTCAGTGGATAGATTGCAAAAATGTTCTCTCATTCTGTAGGTTGCCAGTTCTAACTGCTTTTTTTAGAGAGTTGCAAAAGCTTTTATATATCAATGGTCAAAATAAAAAATAAGTATTTTAATGGGCAAATACATTTCTATTATTTAAATTATTATAAGATTATTGATTAAAGAAAAAGTAATAATGTGGTGTGGGATATTAAACATTAAAGTAAGATGTGTAACAACTATAATCCAAGGGCCTGGAGGGGAAAAATTAGGATATGCCATTGTAAGATTCTCATGTGCACAAAGCTGCATAATATCACTTAGAAATAAACAGACACTTCTCAAAAGAAGACATTTATGCTGCCAACAGACACATAAAAAAATGCTCATCATCACTGGCCATCAGAGAAATGCAAATCAAAACCACAGTGAGATACCATCTCACACCAGTTAGAATGGCGATCATTAAAAAGTCAGGAAACAACAGGTGCTGGAGAGGATGTGGAGAAATAGGAACACTTTTACACTGTTGGTGGGACTGTAAACTAGTTCAACCATTGTGGAAGACAGTGTAGCGATTCCTCAAGGATCCAGAACTAGAAATACCATTTGACCCAGCCATCCCATTACTGGGTATATACCCAAAGGATTATAAATCATGTTGCTATAAAGACACATGCACACATATGTTTACTGTGGCACTATTCACAATAGCAAAGACTTGGAACCAACCCAAATGTCCAACAATGTTAGACTGGATTAAGAAAATGTGGCACATGTACAGCATGGAACACTATGCAGCCATAAAAAAGGATGAGTTCATGTCTTTTGTAGGGACATGGATGAAGCTGGAAACCATCATCCTTAGCAAACTATCGCAAGGACAAAAAAACCAAACACCGCATATTCTCACTCATAGGTGGGAATTGAACAATGAGAACACTTGGACACAGGAAGGGGAACATCACACACCAGAGCCTGTTGTGGGGTGGGGGGAGCGGGGAGGGATAGCATTAGGAGATATAGCCAATGTAAATGATGAGTTAATGGGTGCAGCACACCAACATCGCATATGTATACATATGTGACAAACCTGCACGTTGTGCACATGTACCCTAGAACTTAAAGTATAATAAAAATATATATATGTATAAAAAAAGTAGATAGTAGAAAGTTAAAAATATATACTATAAATTCTAAAGAAATCAATAAAGTAACAAAACACAGATATGTAGCTAATAAGCTAGTAAAGAAATAAAGAAGATAAAATGAAAAATAGGTTTTAATAGAATGATGGCACCAGCCTTGTATTTTTATACAGTTGAGTATCATACATCCAAGATGTGGGTACATTTGGATCTTCTTGACTTGTGTAATAATTGTACCATTATGGTGTGTGGGTCCTAGATCCTAGCCAAACAGGTTAAAACAAATCCCTTATCCAAGTCCTGTAAACTGCAATGCTGGATGAAAGTGTGAAGTACGTTTTTTTTTTTTTTAATCCTAGGCTGCGTACTTTATAATATCAACTTGCTTTATAAAATTAGAGCATCCTGAGGTGGAGAGGGGAGGAATTCCATGATTTCATGATTCAGTTTCCTGACCTGGAGTTGCTAGGCTGTAAATGAAGTCCTAGGTAGAAGACAACATATAGAAGCTTTTAAAGTGGTGCTGTTTCGATTGAAATGAGAATTAGGTAAAATGTTCCTCCCTGTTCCCCTTTTCTTCCTTTTATCCTGGTGGTCCTTGGGGCAATTCCAGGAAACCTAGGGCTCAGCGTAGGTGTTTAAAAAAAAAAAACCCGACCCAGATGTTCTAAATAAAAGGTGAATTTCCCTCTCTTGAAAACGTGGCTTTTTGCATTTTTGTTCAGGTTCGTAGTAGTAGTCTGTTCATTTTTATTTGTTTTGTTTTCCTTTGACTTATATTTAGTTCTCAGAACAAGTCTACATGAAGGCAGTTATTAGAAAAATTAAACGGCAAAAACAAATTAATTTTGATTCTATCTTTTGAATCTTTTTGAGAACGTCACCTTAATTATCCACTTTACTTTTTTTTATAACAACACAAACAATAGGAGTTATTTCTATTGAAAACAGGGTGTGGAAGATGGTTTCTACAACTGACTTTAAATGCTTTGTACCTAGTAGTTTGGAATTATTTTCTATATTGTAAATAAAACCCAAGGTTGGTATATTATTTTTATTGGATCAATACGACGTGTGTTTTTTTTTTTTTTTCCCCCTCCAAAAGGCTCAGGAAACTGTGGTAAAATCTCTGGTCAAAATGGTGCTTTTTATTCTGACATAAAGAATTAATGGTAAACAAAAAAATCTATTTTGGGTATGTTCGCTAATAATCCCTCATACCAGCCCTATTCTTCTGTATAAACACAGCAGGAACACTTTCTTTTTATCATAGCTATATTTTTATATTTTTTACTGTCTGTAATTTGCCTTGGTAATTCGCTTCTTTTTATGAGAAAACAAGTTATCTTCCAAACAACCAGATACAATGTAGTCAAATAATTGCTGTCTTAACTTGCTACTGAAATCCTCCTGACTCCAGATAGAAATAATGTATAGGTGTGCTATGGTATATATTTACATTCTGTGATGTTAGCAATAATCATAGCTATCCTTACTGAACACTATGTCCTGTATCAAGTGTTCCTCATTTAATTCCCACAAAACCCCACAATGATAAACTGGGGCTCAGAGAAGTTTAACTTAACCAAGATCATACTCTTAGGGGCTGCTTCAGAATTTCCATATAATAGAACCTAGTAGTATCCATCTGGCTTTAAGTTTAAGAAAAGTTCACAGGTTCATATTAAGAATGGGGGTAAGGGTAGACCGATGAAGATCAGGGGTTGGAGATGGGTCTGAACTTTAAAGTAATTATCTCTACCCCATGGACTGACATCAATGCGATGTAATCTAATAATTGGTACAAGCAGAATTCAAACCCCAATTGCCCTGACCCGAATTCTGGCATTCTTCACCGTCATGCCATACCACAGAAATACCAGATGGCAATGCTATCTTTTTCGAACTGCCGAAACAGAGCTATTCAAGGGAGCCGCCTCACAAGATAAAATGAGAAGCCCACATAAAGCCTCTAGTGGGGTGTGTGGATGGGAGAAGGTGCTTAACATGGCTGATTTTTTTTCCTCTTTTCCTCTTCAAATTTCAAGTTTTAGGAACACAATTTTCTCATGATACAGCTTTTAAAAAATTGAACCAGATTGGGCCGAAATCTGACAATCTGTCCTCAGTTACCCACACAGAACTTCTGGGATACAATCTCTTCTCCCAGTGACTCCTACACAGCATTATTTTTAAGAATTTGATTTCCTAGGTACCACGGATATGAAAAGGCACAGAATTTCATAGTACAAAAAAGATGTCAAAAAATTCGAAACAGAATAGGAAGAATTTATCATTTTCTTCTTCTGCTCCACCGCATACCTAAGCAAAAATAAATTGTGTGTGTGTGTCTTTAAAACTAAGAAGTCATATTAGAGTTTCTGGCTCTAGAATCAGTAGCAAGACTAATATGAGTGAAGTAGTCTTAAACACGATTAATCTTGGTGCCCTAGCAGGCATTTCCCTAGAGAAAGGGTACATTTAAGCATGAAACCTATGACTAACCTGAAACTCTGTTTAAATCATAAAATATTCAGACAACAAGCTTCTTTTTTCGTAGCTTGCCTAGTTTTGCATTTGGGGAGAGTTATTTGGGAGTGTAATTTTGTTGTAAGTATTTCATGTTAATAACAGCTTTCCATTACTTTAGAAGCCTAGCTATTATAGCAGCAAGCTTGCAACCAAAAAACTAGAAAGAAAAACTTATTCTTTATTTAAAAACCAATTGCCTTTCTCAACTCCTTTTTCTTCTGAATCTTGATGAAAATCCTAAAACCCTAGAGACAGGGAAGTATACACTTTTGCTTTTCCTCATCTCTTATGGTTTTTGTTTTTCTCCACTTAACTGTTTACCTTTCTCTGCAATGAATTATAGATGCCACTGATTGAGTGCAAGTCACCCAGCAGATACTGTGATAAGTGCTTTGCAGATACTGTGATGTTTTCTTTTTAGAGTACTAAGATTTCTCATTAGAATGATTAGGAGGTAGGGATTATTTCCCCTATTTTACAGATAAGAAGACTGAGACCTAGGAAGATTCTTACCGAAGATCATAGCTAGTAAAAAATAAAATCAGGATTCAGACTCCAGTCAAGTCTGTCTGATACCAAAGACTATACATGCTTTTTAATTGCTAAGTTACACTGGGTTATCCATAGAGTACAGAGTTTTCCTATCCATGAGCTAATATTTTTAAAAGATTTAGAACAATCTGTAGAATATAGCATGAGTTCATTAAATAAAATTGATCTTATTGTTTCTTCAGTTGTTCACTGTAAAATTGAGCCTGAAGTGATTCTATGTTTGACATTGAGGAAAAAAAATGTATGTCTTTTTTTTTTTTTTTGACAGGGTCTCAGTCTATTACCCAGGCTGAAGTGCAGTGGCATTATCTTGGCTCACTGCAACCTCTGCCTCCCAGCTTCAAGTAATCTTCCCACCTCAGCCACCCAAGTAGCTGGGATTACAGGCATGTGCCACCACACCAAGCTAATTTTTGTATTTTTAGTTGAGATGGGATTTCGCCATGTTGGTCAGGCTGGTCTCAAACTCCTGACCTCAGGTGATCTGCCCGCCTTGGCCTCCCAAAATGCTGGGATTACAGGTGTGAGACACTGTGCCTGGCCAAATCTATTTCTTTATGAATGCATAATAGCCAACATTTGAGGGTGGTGTATTTTTGCCAGGCTTTATGCTAAGGGTTTTATGCATTATTAATTTATTTAACTATTTTTATTAAACAGCTAATATATGCCAAACAGTGTTCTAGGCATTGAGGAGTCAGCACTGAATAAAACACACATAGTTGTCTGCCTTCAAGGAGCTTATATCCTAGGATGTGTATGTATATGTGTGTCTGGAGAGATGGATAATAAACAGCATAAATAAACAAAATATAAATTATGTCACAAGGATATGTAGATAAACACTATGGAGAATGAAGCAGGCTGGGTTTAGGGATGTGTGTTGGAATTTTAGGTAGAAGATAGGCATGTCTTCACTGAGGCAGTGATAATTAAATAAAGGCTTGTAAAAGATGAACTTTCAAACTATGGGGAATCTGACAGGCAGAGGGAAAAGCACATATCAAGGTCCTGAGGTTGGAGAGTGCTGGGTCTATTGGAGAAGAAGCTTAGAGGGGCAGTGTAGCTGGAACTGGTAAGGGAGGAAGAGGCTGGGAGAAAATGAGATTACAGAGATAAAAGGGAGCCAGATTCTGTAGGGATTTATAGGTCTTTGTAAGGACTTTGACTTTGACTCTGCTGACATGGGCATCCATTGTTGGGTTTTCAGCAGGTAAGTGACAAGATTTGGCCTATTTTTAAAAGCTGCCTGCCAAATGATGTCAGAAATTTGACATATATTTTAACAAGCTGCTGTTGTATTCAACCTTGGCTGCTATTTTGAGAACAGACTGATGAAACCAAGGGAAGGAGTGTGGCAATCAATTAGACAACTATTGGAATAATCCAGTTGTGAGGAGTGGATGGCTCAGAGAAGGTCAATAGGAGTGGAAATGGTGAGAATGGTCAAATTCTGAATATATTTTGAAGGTAGAGGCATCAGAATATGCTGATGGCATGGGTGTGTTGTATGAGCAAAAGAACAGTGTCGAGGATAACTTCAAGAATTTTAGCTTAAGCAATTTGGAAGAATGGAGTTACTACTAACCAAGATAAAGAAACCTGAGGAAAGATTGCCTTTTTTAGAGGTAATATTAGGAATTCAAAATCTGGACATGTTAGGTTGGAGATGCTTGTTAGACATTCATGTGAATAATAGGAGTTAAATATATGGGTCTGTGATTGTAGAGCAGAGTTCAGGCTTAAGTTATAAAGCTGGGAGTCATCACCATGTAGAATGTATTTAAATCTGAGACTGAATGACAATACTAAGGAAGTAATGCAGTAAGAAAAGAGAGTAGGTCCGAGAATGGAGGCCTAAGCACTCAAGTGTTAAGACCTGGGAGTTGAAGAGGAACCTACAAAGGAGACTCAGAAGGAGTGGCCAATGAAGAAGGAAGAGAACCAGGAAAGTGGGGTGTCCTGAAAGCCAGGTGAAAATAAAAATGCTTCAAGTGGGAGGGAATAATTAACTGAGTCACATACTGCTGAAAGAGTAAATTCTTTGCAAATTGAGAGTAATGTCTATTGGATATACCAATGTGGAGGTCATTGGTAAATTTGACAGCAGCAGTTTCGATGAACTGCTGAGGGCAAAAGCCTCATTGGAATGTATTTCAGAGGAATCGTAGCAGAGGAACTAGGAAAAATGAGTACAGACAGAACTTTCAAGAAGTTTTGCTAAAAAGTGAAATATAGAAATTAGGTGGTAGAACAGAAAGTGAGAGAAAAAGAGAATTTTTTTAGACATTAGAAAAAAACAGCATGCTTGTATTTTTATAAGAAGAATTCAGTGGTTAGAGAAAAAAGTCAACAATTCAGGAGATAAGTGGGAGGTAGCTGAAGTGATATCCTTGGATAAGTAAGAAGGAATGGGATTGAGTGCATAAAGAATTTGTTATGAGCCTTGTCAGTTCATCTATCATGACAGGATCTATGAATATTGAATAGATATGTAGCAGATACAGTACATATAGTAATATGTACATATAGTACCTACATATAGTAATATAGTACATGTAGTAATATGTATACATGCATACCTACATATATGAGGAAGGAAGTATTTGAAGTTTAAGAGAGAAGACCACATAAAATAGTAGTCCAGGACTGTGGGAGAGTGAATAAACTAGGGAAATGTATTATTGACCAGTGGCATTGAAGGACTCACTTGAAACAAATGGTCATGAATGTAAAGTGAGATCATTCCACATGGTTGTTTATTTTTCTCCAGCTATGTCCAGTTGCATGGGGGCAGGTGGAAGTAAGCCCAGATTTTATCCTCACCAGCAGGCATGGGGTTTTGTAAAGTGAAGGCAGAAGAGCTCAAGGTGTATGCAAGAAAATTGTTTAAATGATTGGCCATTGCATTTAAGTGGGTTAAGAAATTCAGTGAAGACACGAAGGAGATGGGGGACAATGAAAAGACATAGGACCAATGGATTGAAGATCTCTCTGGGGTTAAGGGTTTTTGGAATCTAGTACTGGAGGAAATGAGATGGAAATGTAGGAGAAGATAATGTTGTTTGAAGTTGAGCTTATGGAGCTTCATTGAATGAATAATGACACACTTCAGGGAATGGCCATAAAGGGGATGACCAAAGGAGGATGAGATTTTTGAATGTTAGGAGTTAGGAGTACTCAAAGATCACCTATGTGGGTATTGAAAGGGCCACAAATTATATTATTTCATCTTAATAATGACTCTTTTGTCCACATTTTAGAGAGAAAAGCTGAGGCTAAGAGTTGGGAAATAAGTCCAAGTTCCCCAAGCTAGGAGAGGGTAGACTAGGATTTGAATCTGGTAAGATTCATCATCTCTCTTGCCCCCTGTGCATAGTGGCTCATGTGTGGTATGTTCTGCTGCCTCTGTGCCATGGCCAATGAAAAGGAGTTGGGAGATTTTCAAATGTTTTGTGTCATTTGCTAACCAAATCTGTCATTCATCAACAAAGATTTATTAAGCACCTACTAAACAGGAGTGCAAGGCTGGCTGCAGTGGCTCACATCTGTAATCCCAGCACTTTGGGAGGCCAAGGCGGGCTAATCACTTGAGGCCGGGAGTTTGAAACCAGTGTGGCCAACATGGTGAAACCATATCTCTGCTAAAAATACAAAAATCAGCTGGGCATGGTAGCTTGTGCCTGTGGTCCCAGCTACGTGGGAGGCTGAGGGACAAGAATCACTTGAACCCTGGAGGTGGAGATTGCAGTGAGCCAAGATCACGCCACTGTACTTCAGCCTGGGTGACAGAGCAAGACTCTGCTTCAAAAAACAAAACAAAACAAAATCAGCAGTGCATTGCACTGTTTCATGTTCCAGGGCTACAAGGATGAAATTTATTGTATGGAATTGCAGCTGAGAATTCAATCTCAGCTGCATTTTCATCTTTGCCAGTATAAAAGTGTTTGAGTAATTATTTGAATGTTTTACTGTATCTTGCCCTTATTATCTTATAAAAATGGGTAGATAATAGAAAATGAAAGTGCTGATATTGGTGATAAGAACCATATATCTCATAAACTTAATGTAATTCAGACAAAGATGGAAATCTTTAGGCATGCTGAAAGGTGTGAATCCTCAGCCTTAAGTGGATATCATTGGATTTATGCCAGTTGAGTGAGTTTTCAATTAGGAAAGAACAAATGCATGGTTAAAAATGTATAAAATGTGGGAACTATATTTTAAAGATACTGTCTAAAAAGGCAGGTGTAAATAGGAAAAGTTTTTTTTTCTTTTCTTATTTGGGAATGCCAATTATATAAGGTGTAAATCTATGGTTTGCCTTATGCAGCGAGACCATATTTATACATGACTTCAGGGATGTATAATGTATGAATATATGGAACACTTTTATAATATAGAAGTGATACCAGTATTGGGAAAAAGCAGAAGAGAAAGTACTTAATTCTGAATGGAATGATCAGGGATATTCTCCCAGAGATGGCAATTCTTAAGTAATGTCGTATAGAATAAGTTTGTCAGACAGACAACACAAGGAACAGCACTCTAGGCAGCAGGATGAGCAGATGCTGAGGTCTGGAAGTCAGGCAGAGCATGGCCTGTTCTCTGAGTCTCATACTGAGAGCACAAGGGCAGAGAGCAGACAATGACTTGGCATGGAGAGCCAAGCAGAGAGCAGATGGGGAAGGGCCTTATGTAATATGCTGAACTACTGGACTTTATCCTGGATGGTGGAGAGATTTGTAGACACCTAGTAACCACAGAACATTCTCCTCAGTGTCTTCCTTCTATTTTCATTGCTAATTTGATGTTAGTTAAATTCATGTCACTGTTGTTTGATGTTAAAATTATGTGATATCTAATTGTAAGATTTGGGGTATTCTTTTCTGGGCCCATTTTTATCAGTTTCTTCCTTTCAGCTATATGCCTTATGGAGTCTTTCTCTTCATCCATGTATTTGATTAAAAATATAGTGAGCACATACTCTCTATCAAATATGCTCTAAGCACTTGGGATTCAGGGTGAAAAAAATTTATGTTCTCATGAAGCTCACATTCTAGTGGAGCATATAGATTGATAGGCACATTAATAGAAAAAATATTATGTTAAGTAGCTATTTTATAGTAATATTGTTATTTCCTGTCTATGTCTCAACTTTCCAACTAAGCTTTAATCTAGTGATAGTCTGTGATACTACATACCGTGTGTAGAATGTATCTGATATGGTTTGGCTCTGTGCCCACTCAAACCTCACCTCGAATTGTAATAATCCCCATGTATCGGGGTGGGACCAGGTGGAGATAATTGAATTATGGGGGTGGTTTCCCCCATACTGATCTCAGGATAGTGAGTTTTCACGAGATCTGATGGTTTTATAAGGGGCTTTTTTCCCTTTTGCTCGGCACTGCTCCATGCTGCCACCGTGTGAAGAAGGATGTGTTTGGTTTACCCTTCCTCCATGATTGTAAGTTTTCTGAAGCCCCCAGCCATGCTGAACTGTGAGTCAATTAAACTTTTTTCCTTTATAAATTACCCAGTCTCAGATATGTCTTCATTAGCAGCGTGAGAACAGACTAATACAGTATCATATTTCATATATCTATACTATGTCATTGGAAGAGCCAAAACAGTATTTATTTAAAGTACTGTCCAGGATTACTGCCTGTAAGATTTGCCTTAGGCTGAACTATGAATCGATAAGGCCCCTTCCCATTCTATAATATACCTTTGCTCCCTTTTGATGTTAGGAGTGTTCCAGAAATGGAAGCACCACGCAACGAAAGGACAAGAGTTTCCAATCATACTATTAACCCTTCATTAAGAACAAAGAACTATTCTCAAGTTGTGAGTGTTCCTGCTACTTGATGGTTTGCCAAAGGATAGACTATTTTTCCCTTGTAAATCATAAATATGATCCATAAGATCACAATTTTTAATTTGTTTTTGAAATTCTAGATATTCTCCTAATGATGCTCAAATAACAAAGCTGCTAATTATGACAACAGTAATAGTTAATATTTTTTGAGCACTTACTTGCTAAGTATATTGGACACATTATTTGAATGTGTGAAGAAATGGACTCAGAGTGGCTAAGCAACTCGCTCAAGGTCACACAGCTGGTGAAAAGCAGATCTGGGAATTTAAACCTGAGCTGTGCGTTTCCAGAGCCTTGGCTCTCAGCCTCTATGTGATACGTGACAGTGCTGCCAGAAGGCCAAGCTATCGAATCGTCTTTTTCTTTCCAGCAAATAAACATCTTTCAATGAACTGTGAAGTTGATTACTTTCTAAGGTAGATTCTTTCCCTAAGGTAGATTCTGCAGTTTTTAGAGCAGTACTGTTCAATAGAAACATAAAATGAACCATGTATTTAATTTTGTTTTATAATAACCACTTGAAAAAAGTAAAAGGAAACAGTAAAATTAACTTGAATAAAATATTTTAACCCACTGTATCAAAAATATTCAACGTATTTCTAAATATTTTCATCGTTTCAATTTTTAAATTAAAGTCATTAAAACTAAATAAAATGAAAAAATGGAGTTCTTGAGTCACACCTACCATATTTCAAGTGCTCAACAGCACATGTAGCTAATGGCTACTACCCTGAAAACTGTGGTTTCCTAGGATTGCATTTTAAGGAGTCTCATGTTGCTCGTGGACATCCTCTATTGATTCATCAGTAGACCTGGGAATTGAGGTTATTCCTTAAAGCAATATTGGAAAACATGGAATTTTTTTTTCAGGCAGATCAGTTGTCCCTCAATCATGGTAGAACTGTGTCTTTTAGATTTTGATAATTGCTTTACAGGTACCTGACATATTTTCAGCTTGAGTGGGCCTGCAAGCTCGTAAAGAAAGCCACATCAACTGTTAAATAAAAAAAGGGTCTTCCATCATAAGTTAACTTTTTCTGGTTGTTGCTATGGTAGGCACCAGCTAAGATGAAGGCTGTGATCCTTGTCATTTCCTTTAACACCAGGAGAAATTCTGATTCTATCATTTTTAATTCATTGGCTTATTATTCTGAAATCTATATTGCGAGGGCTTGATACCATCAAGGTCAACTCTGTTTCCATCTGATTTTTGTAACCAGTAAGGAATCTTAACTGTCAGAGCTTTCTTCCTATGCCTGGAAAAAAGAAAAAGAGGAAAGAAATGTCTGAGAGTTGCATGACAGCCCTTCTCACAGTTCTTTTATTCCCCCCACATCCAAACCCTTTTTGCTTGTGTTTTCTCATAAAAGGCAAAGAGTTTAGTGATAATGACTTTAAATTCTGTCCATCATAGCCCTATCCCCAAAAGACTGTGCTATTACATTATTTGCACTTTAAATGGAATCCATTGTTAGAGTTTGGTTTTTCTTGTTTTACACCCTTTAGATCTTCCATAAACGGGACAGATATTGAATATAAAAGAATGCAGCTTACCTAGCAAGATAAGTCAGAATTGCCCAGGTGTTTGAATTGTGCAGACCGGTTTTATCTGGTTGCAATAAATCCGCTTCTGCCCTGGCAGTCAATCTTAAGGAAGGAGAGGGAGAAGAGGGAGGGATCAAAAAATGCTAATTAGTACTGGGCTATTTAATTTCTGCAGTATCTGCTTTGCACCTAGGAAACCAAACTATTTACTAGACAAAAGTCTCCCAGGATTAACACACAATTGTAATATTTTCTGCTTAGAAAAAAGAATGAACAGCAGGAGGAGATGATCCATTGCGAAGAATATAATCTTCAATTATTGTACTTTGGTTTTGTACTGAAGCGTTTGCATTCCTAATCATCTGATGCCAAACAGGTGCTGTATTAGCAGCCAAGTTTTAGTAATGGGAAGGAAATGAGTTATTTTTGTTTTTGATGTTGCCTTTGGATGTTCCAAATTCAAAAGTCAAGACAAATTGTTCAAACCTCCCTATTTGGAAGAGACACAGGCCATCTCTTTCTAAACGTGGTGCTCCCCAGCCTCACTTCATAAGAGAAAGTTCAGATTTTAATGTTCTTGTAAAAATTGAAATATGTGATAGCTTCACACATTTTAAAAAATTCATTATGGCCTGGTCAAATCACATCATGTCTGTCACCTATACCCTTCCTATTCCAGGGATTACAAGTTATTTAGGTGATATCAGAGGCGTTGAGTCAGTACAGTAATTTGTAAGCAAGTTCACTCAAATCCTGAACAAATGAACACAGTGGCTATTTGGTGACAAGCCCTGGACTTGAAATTTGAAGGCTTGAGTTTCATATCCCAGTTTTGCTACTTGTCAGCTTTATGAGGCCGGATAAATCTCTGGACAAACTGAGTCTTAGATTCTCTTGCAAAAAATGGGAATAAATTTTCCCACCCCGTCTGGTGGTTGTAAGCCTTAAATAAAATGGTGTCTATGGGAAAACACTTGGTCAACCATAAAGCATTGTATGAAAGAGTTGTGTATATTATGTGTACATGTATTATGTTACAGGTTAACATATATACGTATGTTATAGGTTATACATATGTGTGTGTGTATCACAGTCCCGCCCCCTTCCACAGACAAAAGTTACTGTGATCAAAAATGAGTTGCTGAGATGGGCCAAAAACCAATCTCTCCCTAAAGAGATCTCAGCCTTTCCCACAACTCTTGATGAAAACAGAAATTCATCATTAACTCTGTCTCTTCTAGATGAAAGCTAAAAGCCATCCAATAAGCAATAAATAAATAATTTCCCAGGAAATACACATGCTAGCTTCACTAAGCTGAGCTCAGTTTCTACCCAATGAAAATACACAAGCACACGCAGTTGATGGAATAAAATGTTCTCAGCTTATGCTTTTAGGGAGAATCATTTTGCATGGATGATAATCTTGTTTTTATGCACAAAATGTGGTGTACTGATTCAGGGATTTCAGCCTTTAACAATCCAATCCTTTAGATTGATACACTTTAAAATCTAATGCCTTCTCTTTTCCTGGAGGTTCTATGTGCCTCTCCCAAGGGTGTGGCTTCCTTATCCATAGCTAAGAGAGGTGAAAGCACTCTGTCTCCTGCTTAACCAGGGAGTTTGAATTAGTTTGCTGGGCTCTTATCTCCACAGTTTGCATTTACTCAGATCAGGGGCTGGAGTCAGTTTGACTGAATTCAAATCCTCATCCTACCATGCATTTCTTGCTTGACCTTGTGCGCAGAAGTTACTTAAACTCTTGGTGCCTCAGTTTCCTTATCTACAAAATGAAGATTTGACAGCAGCTACCTTATGGAGTTGCTGAGAAGGTTAAATGAAATAATGAATGTAAAGTGCTCAGCAAAGTTCCTGGCTCATAGTAAGCCCTCAGTAAATATTACCTTTTATTATTATTACTAGTATAGAAATGAGAGATGAGAGACTTGAAAAACTTTTTAGATAGAAAATTATATTATAATGTTCTCTATATCTTATCAAACTTCAGACACTATTGAAAATTCATGCCCATGGAAATAAGGCTTATGCCCTTTGAAAGCATTTTAATAACTGATTCTTACTTTACAGGGCGCAAAACCCACCAAAATAATTTATGTAACTTGAGAATATGAATGTTCTCATTTTTTCTCTGTTCTCTCAAATCTTATCCCAATGCATGCTTTAGTGGTATTGGTCCAATACCTACTGACTATGATAGTGTTTATATGTAAGGGTCATTGTCAGTGTATGAAGTCTAGAACTAGAGAAATGACATAGATCTTGGCAATGATTCTTTTATAGCATTGACATCATTAGACAACAAAGCATCTACCAAGGTTTTCCTGCATGCTAGGAACTGTTAGATGCTGAAGATAGATAAAAAAATTGTCTCTGTTCGTGAGGTGGTGATAGTCTAGTGGAGACACAAACATATACAAGTAATTATCAGATAATAAGTGCTATATCTGAGAGCAAAATTAAAATGCAGAGGGAGAAATAAATTCTAACTACTGGATAACGTTAGGAAAAGCTCTGAAAAAGAAGCAACATTCGAGCTGGGCCTTTAAGGATGAGCAGCAGTTGGCCTGATAAGTTGGGGTCTGGAACAAAGGGAGGGCTGCCCAGGCAGAAGGAACAGCATATGCAGGGGCATGGAACATTGAAGGGATGATTCCATAGAAATTTATGGAACTGGTGGGTAATCTGTTATGTCTAGAACAAAGTTTAGTAGGGACTCTGTTATTAATTATACCTACTAAAAATATGGTTATACTTCTCTTATAGTAATATGGAGATAAAATAAGATATACACAACTCGTATTTTGTGACACAGACTAAAGATTATGAAAGGTGCCATCTTAGATAAACTTGCTGTTAAGATAGTAAGGTAGGCAGGGTAATTTAGGAAAGGCATCAGAATGAGTGGCTTGAACAGCACATGACCTTATTTGGCAAGGATAGGAAGATCTATGCAAACGTATTTAGCCCTGGGGCTCTGGGGAGGCATCATGGGATAAATATTGGTCTGAGAGAAAGGAGATTTTTCTGTTACTCACTGGATGGTGGTTTGGGAAACTTAACCTTGTGGGCCTTAGTTTCGTTATTTGTAAAGTGAGGGCTTTGGACTGGGTGATCTTGAGTATCAGAATTTAAGGATTTATCATATTGGCAATGGCTATCTTAGCACTGGACTATATTTGAATGGCCTGCCTGCTTCCCAATTGAAAAATGCCCCATGACTAATGTACACTGGTAGGTCAAGTCGTTGGACAGGTACCAGTGATTAGTTCTAGATGGTTGGAAATATTATAAAATCTCTGCTTTGATTCTCTACCTCCATTGTTCTTCTTGTAAGTTCTAGGTTCTTGGGCATTCTGGGTCCCTACCCAGAATGTTTCTCCTACTCTGAAATTCTGGTTGCTTGTGGCTTTGCCAATTACATGCCTCTATTTGCTCTTAACCTATGGTGAATATGAAGCACTAAAATAATTTCCAACTAAATTGGTTTGGCTCTAGTTTCTCATCCCATTAAAGAACAGTCACTATTTAGATCATGAGCCATGAGGCTGCTGTCCTTGCTATCTTAATTATAATTTGGCGTATTGGTTCATATTAAAGTTGAGCAGATGGTGCCAGGATTTAAACCTATGTTTATCAGATGCAGATGGCCCAAACGGTGGCTTATCTGTTGGTAATTTTTATTTAGATCAGGTTAAACATAAATGACTTTGCATTACTTTTTGGTCACTTTTTCCTAGTCAATTTTTCAATTAGTCTGTCTTATTTCTCATTGTTTTTTGGACAAAATTTTGTATTTTAATTAGTACAGCATTTCCTTCTTTATTGACACAGATTATTTTCCCTAAATCTGTTACATTTGCTTTCCAGTTTTTCTGGAACAGGGAAAAACAAAAAACAAAAAAAAACACCAACCACCACCAACAGTCCACATCGTTGATTAGTCTTGAAGAAAGTGGCTTATGCTTGCGCAGAATTCCTGATCATGTTCTCCCTCCTACCCTCCACCTCCATGTAAGTTGTCAGTCCCACAGCAGAACTTAGCACAAGGGATCTGGAAGACCCACACTAAGTTCAGAGATGAGAAAACAAAACAGAGTACCAGAGAAGCTGAGTGATTTATCTGAGGTCATATTGAAGTGTGTGGAAGAGTCAAAGCCAGAACTGCATCTTCGCATTGCAGTTTGGTCCTCTTCTCAGACACTGCACAACCTCCTGGAACCACTCTGGTTGCTTAGCATCAGACACTATTACTAGTGACTGGCATTTTTCCCACATGGGGAAATTGATGCCATCACTGTGGAGAAGAAACCCTCTGCCAACTTTATGAAAAACCACAAGTTCTGCAAATGTTTCTCATTCTGATTCTGAAAGTGGGGCTTGTGCAGCCAGATGGCTATGGCTCGAGAGAAGGAGATATTGTTGCAGTGAAGGAGGTAAGAGCAAATATCAACATGTTGACTTTGGGTGTAGGAGAACAGGAGAAGTAGGTCATAGAATCTTATAGCTAAAAGGATTCAAGAAAGAAAATATTTCAGAAAGGTTTCTATTGTCCTCTTGAAGATTTCAGGGGCTTCTTTCTCAATTTCCCTTAAAATTCTAGTCTGTATTTTATTACCTGGAAACCTGGAGAATCAATGAGCTCATTTTCCTTTCATTTAGGAATATTAGATCGCTTTAGTTTGGTAACTTTACATCAGAGCCTGTCACTTCTATACTTTTCCTTGGTGGAAGTGAGAGTTGCCTAGGAAGTGTAGCAGAGTCAGGATTGAAACTTCTACAGATAAACTGCCTTCTCTGGAGACTGTGATGGTAACCGGGCTTTATCTTATCATACGCCTCCATGATCACCTGGTCTTGACTCATTTCAGTGTAGGCTTTGCTCCTTAAGAGTGCAGTGTGTATTAATCTCTTTCACAGCTGTGTTCTCTATTGGGATCTGGGTTATAAAATGCTAAGATATGGAAAAGGGATGCTGTAATTTGCATTTATCCAAAACAACTCATTTGAGCTTTTTTGGCACATCCTTCAGCATCATTTTTTGAGCTATACCCATTCGTCTATTCACAAATGCTTATTGAGAGCATCCTTATTGCTAGGCACTAGGGATACAACTAGGAAAAGACAGATGCATGCCTGCAAGGAGCTTAAAGTCCAGGGGAGAAGACAAACAAGTTGGTGGATGATTATAATCCTTTGTGATAAGCACGGTGCTCTGATAGGAGCCAGCATGTGGGCTTGAGAGCACACAGGGGAAGCCCATGAGAAAACCCAGTAAATGGTTGTTGAATGAGAGAAGAGTCCTCAATTGCCACTTACTAGTTGTGTGATTTTTAGCAAGTCTGGACCTCAGTTGTCTTATCTGCAAACTGGGGATAATAATACTTTCCATATAGCATCTCAGAGATTTTATGAGAATCAATTGAAGCAATACACTTAAAAGCCCTTAGGAAGCCATGATGCTATGCAAGGGACTTGTGAAGAGAAATAATGTGCTCTTCCTGGTGCTGTGTAGCCATGATATCTTTCTTAGAATTTGAACGTTATTAAGAAGTTTGGGTAAGTTTCTGAGAGAATAGATTTCAGCTAAAGAAATGTGTCTATTGAAATCCCTGAAAGGCTTTATTTTAAATTGTCTTCTTTACAAGACAAAAACCACATTACACAGGCCCCAGAGACAGTTGCAAAGAATCTAATTTAGTTTGCATTTGGAGTGAAGAAGATTCTGCGACTTTTATTTCTTCTTCAAAGGGCTTTTAATTATGTTTACCTCTTTAAAACCTGTTTTGACAGGCCTCTAAATTCCTAATGACTACATCCATGGTGTCACCCGATTCTCCTAGAAACACATAAAATATCGTAGTTATAAACTATCGTGACTTTTCAAATGCCTACTTTGTGCTCAGCATTAAGGAAAATATAAAAAGAAATAAGGTTATCCCTATCATTAAGGATCTTATAGTCTGATGAAAAAACAATTACTACACATAAAATAATAGTGAATGATAACTATACAACACATAAACTATATGCAGAATTTAAGGCTGGAAAATCTATTTGGGTTTATGGAGGCAGTGAGATTCCACTGGTACTTGAAAGATGAATAAGATTTGGAAAATTATTAATCTCTACAAGTGAGAGGAAATTAATGAATTTTGGAAATGTAAAATGCATAGTGTCAGCTTCTGGGATAATATTAATTGCTTCCATTTTTTTAAGTGCTTTGTATAGGCCAGACATAGGCTAAGATCTTTACCTGGATTACCCCCTTTAGTCATCATAACAGCCTTATGAAGTGGGTACCATTAACACCTCTATTTACATGTAAGAAAATTGAACTTCAGAAAATTAAGTAATGTAACATCAGACACATAGCTAATAAGTGGTAAAATCAGATTTCACACCCAGATATGTCTGGGTCTAAAGTCCATGGCATTTGCCACCATATTATGTCACTTTCTGACTCTGCATCAGAATGCTTTCAAATGAGTATCTGGAATCTCCTGAGGAATCAGTCAGCAATTATGAAACCTCTCAATATCTCTTTAAGTTAGAATTGTGCTTCCTTCTTTCGTTCCTTCTTCTTTCTCTTCTTCATTCCTTTCTTTCTTCATTTCAATATGTATTTTTTCTTTGTTTTTTTACTTTTTAAAATTTTGAGATAATGTAAGTCTAACAGAAGAGTTGAAAAAATAGTACAGACTCCCTGTATTACCCTTCATCCAGCCTCTTCTTTTGTTAGTATTTTATACAACCAGAGGATTTAGCAAAACTGAGAAGTTAATCTCAGTATAATACATTAGCTAAAGTGTACAACTTCACTTGAATTTCACAAATGTTTCCACTAATATTTTCTTTCTGTTAGAAAGTCCTGTCAGTTTTTCCCACGTTGCATTTAATCATCACGTCTCCTTAGTCTCTCCTCCCATCTGCGAAAGTCCCCCAGTATTTTCTTATCTCTCAGGACCTTGACACTTCTGAAGACTATTGGTCAGTTATTTTTTCCAATGTCTTTCAATCTGGGTTTTTCTGATGTTTTCTTAAGATTATGTTGAGATTATGAATTATTGAACAAGATACCAGGGGGCGGTTTGCTCTTCTCAGTGCTTCATACCAGGGGTACTTGATGACAATGTATGGTTTTGAAACATCCTTCAATGCTCTTAGATTGTTTAGGCTGGTGAGGAGATACAAGAAGAAGTATATCTCTGACGTGAGCAAGGATGGGATCGAGACACCAGGACTGAAGAGGGAGGTGGCAAGCTCCCCTCCCTGTATTTTACCTTTCATGCTTGGAAGCTACTACAATGTAGAACAGGGCAGAATTCTTCTATGAAATCATGCATGGTGCTTGAGGTCCTCCTCTTAACTCTTAAACTTGCTCGAAGGGTCTTGAGCTTTAGTCCGAATCTGATTTTCTGCTTCTATACCCTGGGAATAATGACACTGGAAAGAAGGGCACTAAGTGAGTAAAAAACACTCCAAGTAATGCAATTCCTGACTTTACTCATGTTCTCAAAACATTTTTCAGAAGCATTAAAAAATAATGTTGAAAACACAGCTTTCATGATGGGTGAGGTTGAAAGTTTACATTGAAAGCACTCATCATGTTTGGGAATAATAAAACATTGTAATAGAGTCACTCTTCTTCTCACAAGAGCCTTTGGATTTTACATAGAATGTAGACTGGCAATTGCAATCAGATCAATTAAAGGCACAATATTTTATATTATTGCCTTAGTCACTGACTTCGATGGATATTTTAATTGTATTCAAGGAGGCAAATAAGTCTTGCATGTGAATAAATATGAAAGGATTGTAAGTATAAAGACTTTATTGCTATCACTCCCCTGTTGAATACAGTGATTTTCTGGTTACCTGATCTGAAATGAATTGTAAGTAAGCATTAGGAGAGAGCACAATGCAATAATTCAGGGCACCATATTTTGCCTATGAAGCGTAAATATTTGAACATTTGCATTATCATTTCTGAATGAGTGGATTAGTAGCTATGAAAAATTAACTCATGTTCTTTCAAGTATGATTGAAATATTACATTCAATCTTAACCCCCCAGGAAAAAACAACACAAATCCCTGTGTTTCATGAAACGTGAAAAGAATCTCATTTCAATATCTTGCTTCATTTAACTGGTGCCACATCTATGATACAAAATGGCAACCACGCTGTAGCTAAGAATTGAAGACTCCCGTTCTGTTCTTGAAAGGAATAGTGCACAAGTGTACCCTACTTTACTTACTTTCTCTGAAAGTTGTTTGTAAGTTGAAGTTTATAAATTCAGAAGCAAAGCTGACAACTGAAAGAGGCTTAATTTTATTTTTATTTTTGAAGGGGAAAGCTCTTTTTGAAATGTTTTGTTTTTAAGCTTATTATTTTTAAGTATGAAAAGATATTAAAACAAGACACATTGTTTGGATTTTTAAGTCCGAGAACTCCTTAATTATCTAGGGGCCATGTACTGACATTCTAGTGTACAGACAGAGGTCATGTTAGTCTTGTCCATAAAAAGGTGTACTTCTTAGCAAGTGTCTTTTTGTAGAAAATGATAAGCATTTCATCATATAGTAATAAAATATTATTATTACTATTATTGGATAAATAACACAAACCATAGAAAATTATATACTTTTTCCCTCTGTATAACACCTTTACCAAGTTCCCAACTAACATGTTATTGTTGTCACATATTTTATTCTATGTGCATTTTATATCTCACCAGACAATATAATTTATACAGTCAATACTAATTAATGTATTAATATTGGTACATTATTGTCTTAGTCCATTTTGTGTTGCTATAAAGAAATACTTAAGCCTCGGTAATTTATACAGACAAAAAGGTGTATTTTGCTCATGATTTGGCTGGTTGGAAAGTTGATGATTGGGTATATGCATCAGGTGAAGGCTTCAGGCTGCCTTCACTCATGGCTGAAGGTAAAGGAGAGCTGATGTGTGTAGAGATTGCATGGTCATAGAGGAAGCAAGGCGAGGAGGAGGCTCCAGGCTCTTTTTACAACTAGGAACAAATAGAGCCAGAACTCATGTAAGCCCAAGGGAAGGCATTAATCTATTCATGAGGGATCTAACCGCATGACCTAAGACCTCCCATTAGGCCCATCTCTAATATTGGGGATCAAACATGAGGTTTGGAAGGGATAAATATCTAAATCATAGCAATTATTATTAACTGAAGTCCATACTATATTCAGGTTTAGTTTTTACCTAGTGTCCTTTTCCTGTTTCAAGATTCCATCTGGGATAACATATTACATTTAATATTTTATTTCCTTAGGCTCCTTTGGCTGATGTTTTCTCATAATTAGACTAGGGTTATGGGTATTTGGGAGGAAGACCATAGATGTAAAGTGTTATTTTCATCACATCATATCAAGGGTACACATTA
Source organism: Pongo abelii (assembly GCF_028885655.2). NCBI lineage: Eukaryota > Metazoa > Chordata > Mammalia > Primates > Hominidae > Pongo > Pongo abelii. The sequence goes on from NC_071989.2 coordinate 152,632,447, forward strand.
TTAATGTGACTTATTACTTTTGATGTGGATCTTGATTATTACTTTTGATGTGGATCTTGATTATTTGATTGAGATAGTGGCTGTCACGTTTCTCCAGTATAAAGTTACTCTTTCTTTCTCTTTTTCATACTGTACTCTTTCAGAAGAAGTCACTATGCATAGTCCACACCTAAGGAGAGGGAAGTTGTGCTCCTCCTCAAGGGCAGAATATCAGCATAAATTATCTGGAATTCTATTATCTCTTTGTATGTGGTAAAATATTCTATGCCTAATGACCTTATTATTTGGATCCCATGTGTATTTGTTTATGTTGTATATCTGTTCTATCTTTTTGTTATCCTTTTTTCTTTTCTCTTCTTCTGTGTAGCTTATTTCTACTAAATCCCAGACATTTATTTGAAAAAACATCAGAGTAAAGTGAAGTCTAAGATGATTTTCCCCCAGAGAGGATTTATTTTTACTTAAAGCAGGAGACTACAGTATTAGCTATCCTGGATTACCTTAACCCAAATTCAAAGGTCCAGATGACTTGAAGAACTTCTGTCCCCATGAATACTTTTTTTTTTTTTTTTTTTAGAGAGAGAGAGAGAGTCTCATCCTGTCACCAGGATGGAGTGCAGTGGCATGATGTTGGCTCACTGCAACCTCCACCTCCTGGGTTCAAGTGATTCTCCTGCCTCAGCCTCCTGAGTAGCTGGGACTACAGGTGCACACCATCACGCCTGGCTAATTTTTTTGTATTTTAGTAGAGACGGAGTTTCACCACCACGTTGGCCAGGATGGTCTCGATCTCCTGACTTCATGATCTACCTGCCTTGGCCTCCCAAAGTGCTGGGATTACAGGCGTGAGCCACCGCGTCCGGCCCCCCATGAGTACTTTTCTATTTATGGCATGTAACTCTTTGGGAGTATTCTAACCAAAGCATGGAGAGTTTCTAAGACTCCCCACTCTTTGGGGGATTCAGGACTGTAATTTTTGTCTTTGTGTAGCTCAAGACCCTCAAAATCTCTTCTCAACATCTTGCAATTTATTTTGGGATTGTCATGCTTCTATAAAAAGAGATGGTTTGGTCAAATGATCTATAAGGTGCTTGATTATGACATACTGAGTTATGCTAAGATATGGTTCCTGCCTACTTCTATTTTAGTTGTGATTCTAAAGGTATACACAGGAAGCATTAAGAGCAAATTTGATAACAAAGTGCTAAATTGCATTGTATAGATAAATAGAGATAGGAAAGTCTATTTGCAGTTGGCTGTCATGCAGTAGAAAGAATAATCACAAAACAGGTATATATAAAGGACAAATTGTTGAGGCTTGCTAAGTCAATTCCATGGAATTGGACTAACTGTTTTTCTTTTCATTTTTGCACTTCCATATCAGATATACTTTATGGTCAGGTCGATGTGTGATCCATTATATCTCCATATTAACAAAATAACCTCTTTAATACATTAAACCTGTGTTTTTGCTTGGGATTGGAGAGATCTCTATTTTTAGATATCTTTCCCAATGTACCTTCAAAGTAGACCCAATTCCTAGTTTCTCACTTTCCCTAGACTGATCTGCCAGGAGCCTTTTGTGGTCAGAATTCTAACCTTAACTTTGTATCATTTTGAGCTTCAGATTCTCAATTGGTAAAAATGAAGCCAGTAACAAATCCCCTCCTAGGATGGTTTTGAGAATCAAATGAAATGTAATAGTGACTATAAAAGCTCCTTGAAAGCTGAAAATCATGTGTGAACTGTAACATCATTAGGCATTATTTTGGCTTGTCATCAGATGTAAACCTTGGAGATTATTATAAGATTAGAAAGCTCCAGATATGAGAAGACAATGATCAATATTCTATTACAAGCTGATCATGACCATCAGAAATTTAAACTGTGTTTTTTGTTTATTCCATTGCACATTCATTTATTTATTTAACAAATAATTACTAAATATCTTCAATGGACCTGCTATTGTGCTGGGTGATGAGGATTAGGGAGAAAATATGCACACAATCTTTGTCTTAAAGAAGCATACAGTCTAGAAGGGAGATAAAAATTAATTAAAGAATCAAACTAATAAATGGAAAGATACAACTGTGGTAGACACTTTGAAAGAGAAGACTATTTTAATATAAGAGTGTGTAATGAGGGAATAGAGGGTTTGACCTCATCAGAGAAGTCAAGGAAAACATCCCCAAGGAAGTTATGGTTGCGGTGCGACTTTAAGTATAGGAGTTAACAAGACACATGGAGGAAATAAGAGTATTCCAGGCAAAAGGACTAAAATCTGCAAAAGTCTTGAGGTAGGAAGAAGAATGACATGTCTGAAGACCTCAAAAGGGTCCAGAATGGGAGGAAAGCAGAGGACAAAGAGGAAGTGGGGCTGATGTGGTTTGGATCTGTGTCCCCATCCAAATCTCATGTTCAACTGTAATCCCTAATCTTGGAGGTCAGGTCTGGTGGGAGGTGATTGGATCATGGAGGCTGTTTCTCATGGTTTAACATCATCCCCCTTGGAGCTGTTGTTGCAATAGTGAGTTCTCATGACATCTGGTTGTTTAAAAGTGTGTGGTACTTCCCCCTCCTCTCTCTTCATTCTGCTTTGGCCATGTGAAGTGCTGGCTCCCCCTTCACCTTCTGCTGTGACTTTAAATTCCCTGAGGCCTCCCCAGAAGCAAATGCTGCCATGCTTCCTATGAAGCCTGCAGAACCGTGGGCCAATTAAACCTTTTTTCTTTGTAAATTACCCAGTCTCAGGTATTTCTTTATAGCAATGTAAGAATGGACTAACATGGGGTCACAAGATGGCATTGAGATTCAGACACCACAGGGCTTTTTGGGCTATGGTAAGAATTCTGGTCTTTATCCTAAGGACAGTCAGTGAGCACTCTTGAGGTGTACAGGGCAATGATGTTATGAGTAAGGATGCTACATCGCAGAGATCAGCTGATGTTTGGGCAGAGAGTTGGTCTTCATCAAGCTTCATATTAGTCAGCTGAGTCTCCACTTTTCTATCATTATGTTTATAGGGAAGAGTAATTTAATGTGAACTCTTCAATCCAGAGTGGGGCTTGTAAGTTTTTGTTTGGGAGTGCATTATCGCAAAAGCACTGAATATAATTCCAGGTAACATTAAAAAATTATCAGGCTATGTCCATTTGCTCAATAAACGGTGGCTATTTTGCAGAAGCCATTAGGATACAAATAAGGGAAATCTGGCTTTGAGTTACATCTGATAAACATTTATTTAGGGGAGAAAATATTGGGAATATCCAAACAATAGAATATCTTGTTTCATTTTGTTTAAAATCTAATAGAATAAAATAATTAATATAGAACTTTTATGGCATGTAATTTTTAAATTAAAGTTTTAAATATTTGTTGTGCGTTAACTTAGGAGAAACTGGATATAGGGTATTGTGTACCCTATCTCCATATCACTTCAACTAAAACACAACAAATCACCAAATGATAATTTAACATTGACAAGGTACCATCACTGACAAGGTACCAACATTGATAAGGTACCATAATCATTAAAATCAAGACTTTATTGATCTCCTTCTCCTCCTCCTCCTCCTTCTTCTTCATCATTGTCATCGTCCTTGTCATCATCATCTCCCCTTTTCAGGCCCTCTGATTTCTGTGTCATTCCTCCAACTCCCACATCATGTTCTTTCTTGCCTCCTTTAGCCATGGAGAAGATGTATTAGGGAGAACATGAACTTTGGAGTCAGTTATACATTGGTTTGGCTCTCAGCAACACCTGTCAACAGTGTGATCTTGAGCAAATCATTTAGCTTTTTGCAGTTCATTTTCCTTTTACTGTAAATTCAAGATAATGGCATTTTTCAGGGGTATTGTGAGAATTAACTTAGTTTATTAGGTAAAGCACTTATTCTAGCTTCTGTGAGATTATGTTTTTCAATGATGGTGGTTGCAGTAGCTCCCATCCCATACATTCTTTTACAACGTGACCAGCTACCCTAATATTCAAAGATAGGGCTTATTTCTTCTCTGTGACTTGTGACTGCTTTGACCACAGAGTGTGATGGAAATGATGGCTATGACTTCCAAGACTGGATAATGAAAGACATTGAAGCTTCTGCTTTGTTTACTGAAACACTTCCTCTGGGGGCCCTGAGCTGTCATGTAAGAAGTCTGATCACCCTGAGGCAACTCAGGCACACAGAGAGGCTACTGAGAGGCTCTGTCAACAGCTTCTGTTGAGATCCCAGCCACCAGCCAGCATTAGCTGCCAGTTGTGTGAGGGGAGAGACCTATAGATGATTTTAGTTCCCAGCAATCAAGTCTTTCCAGCTGTGGCCCCAAACATGGGAGCACAGATAAACTATTCCCACTGTGCTGTCTGAATTTCTGGCCCATAAAATGTGTGAATATGATAAAATAGTTGTTTGAAGCTGGTTGTGGGGTAGGTAAGTGTTGGTAGCAACTGGAACAGTTTTCAATAAATTATAGTAATTAATACCATGGTCATGATTATTATTATTACCTACTTTACAGGGTAATTTTTATGTAATACATTACCAGAAAAGTAAACCAACCAATACTGCTGATTATGAACACACGTAAAGCCTAGAAGATGTTGCAGACTATTTCTTAATTTTTCCTCTAAGTCATTGTTTTCAATGGGCATCCACGAGTGTCTTCTCTCTCAGGACTTCCTCCTACTTCTCTAATTTTCCCACCATCTTGTCTGTCCACTGTTCTTCCCTGCAAGCAACACCTGGTGAGCAGGTCCTGGGCTATTTTCCATGCTCAGTGACTCCAATGTTAGGAGGAGGCATGTGATTTCAGATTCTTCATTTATGTCATAAAAACTTATTGAGCTTCTTTTATGTAGCACTGGGAATGTGGCAATGACTGAGACAGACAACCTTGCCCTTATGGAGCTTTCTTTCCATTTTGGGGAATTAAACAATGTGTCGGATAAATAAACAAAATATACAGTACAGGAGAAGGAAGTAAGCCCCTTGGAGGCAGAGACTTGAGAAAGGGAGAGTAGGGGGCAGTAGTGCCATTTAAGAGAGAGTTACAAGGATGATGTCATTGAGAAGAGGCAATCTCAGTAAAATCTTGAAAGAGGCAAGAAAGAAAGCTTTATAGATAGCTGGAGAATGTGTTTTGTGCAGAAGAACCAGGAAAATCAAAGATCTGAGCTGGAGCATGGGCACAAGTGTTCAAGGAACACCAAGAAGGCCGGTGTGGATGAAACAAACTGGCAGGAACTGTGGGCAGTGAAGCAAGTGAACTAAATACTGTCCAGTCTCGTAGGACATTGTGAGGAATTTGATTTTGTCTCTAAGATGGGAGAACAATGGAAGATTTGGGCAAGAAAGAATATTATCTGACTTTTATTTTAACAGGCTCCCTCTGGCTGCTCTGTTGAAAATAGACTGTAGAGAGACCCATTAGGAGGCCATTCCAACCATTCAGGCAGGGAATGAGTACTACTCGAAGTCATGATAATAGGAATGAAGAAGGTGAGAAACAGTCTCTGGCTTTGCTGATGAATTGCATGTGTCACGGATGACATTGTGGTTTTTGTTCTGAAAACTGGAAGCCTATAATGACTATTTCTGAAAGAGGGAAGGCTGTGGGGGCAGTAGGGTTGGAGAGAAATCTTAGTTTGGGACATGTTGAGTTTGACATGCCTATTCGTTTCCACCATGGAAGAATCTTTCAAAGGTAAATATTTCCTGCTTCTCTTAAAATAAAAACTCAAGGTGCTAATATAACAAAGGCTCTGCCTCTTTACTTGGTCTCAGCAAAGATCCTGATCTTGCAAATCAGATCAAGTCACTCTCTCCTTAAAGCTATCCAATGGCTTCCCACTTCATTTAGAATAAAATACAAATTCTTTACTACATATCCCAGGACCCTTCCTATATGTATTACTTGTCCAGCCTACTTTGCAATACCCTCATCTTCATTTCTTATGCTACTTCTATAAGGACCTTATTTCTGTTTCTTGAACATGCTAAGATCATTTGGTCTTAGGGATTTGAAGTTCCTGTTCTCTGTTTCTGTAATATTCTTATACTCTTCCCATTTTTTTTTCTGCATTAGAGGCTCCTTGTGATTATTCAGATTGCAGCTCATGTGTTCACTCCTTAGAATGCTCTTTTGTAATCATTATAATTATCTCCATATTACTTCTCATCCTCTGAAATGATTCATTTATTTATTTATACATTCATTGATTGTCTCCTTCCCCTCCCCTCTCCCACAAAGTATCTTATCTGACTTGTTTGCCACTGTTTACCTAATACAGTGTCTGACACATCTTAAGCATTCAGTAAATATTTATTTAATAAGTTAATGGGGGTAGGAAGGAAAGGAGTTGGTGGAGAGAAAGCCTATTCTCTGTTATAATAAAATCTTTAAAAATTTAATATTGTCTTTATGTTGGCTACAATTTTGCCTCCGTTGCTTAATTAATGCATTTTATGTTGTAGAACTTACAAATTGCAAAGTATTTCATGTGGGTTTTTGTATTAACAATACAAGATCAATAGGTCGGGCTATCCATATTTTATATATGAAAATGAGGCTTACTAGAACCAGATAACTTTCTCAAGGTTACTCTGCTTTTAAATGACAGAGCCTGACTTTGAACCTATGTCTCATGACTTTGAGTCTGATGTTCTTTCCAAATAACATGCTAGGTCTCTATGATATCACAGGCATTGATACTGTCAGAAGGAGCAGCATTTAACTAAATGGGTCAGATAAAATTAGAAGTGGTCTCAAATTTTGCTGACTCAAGTCTTTGCCCACTTTTAGAGCCAAATCAGATTTATTAATATCTTCTGACTGGTATATTTAAATAACTTTCTTTAATTTACATACATATTTCTCAGACTCCGGCTGCTGGCAGTGTAACAGGAAACGTGCTTCTTTTCACATTTTTACCAAATTTTAGAAACTCTGGGGGCTTTATCATATCTGAGAAGCCTGAACTAATGGTTGGTTCTAATATGTTCCACAAACCACAGCACTTTCTACAGTACTCATTGCAAGGTGAAGAATTGTGAGCCATTTTCACCTTGGTTATTTCTAGCAGAGCTGCACAGAAGGGGACCCACCACACTCTAGCTCTTTCTGCAATCATCTGCTTCTGTGTTAACCTAACCATGGCCCAAAATAATGCACACTTTAACAGAAGTGGTGCTTGGAGGTGAGTATGGGGAGGGAAGTGGGGTCCTCCCAGAGTATCTGTAGCCCAGAAGTCACAAAATTGACATTTTACATTGGAATTCTTTGTTTTACTTGCTACACTTCCAGAAACGTTTTTCTCAGAACTGTGGGGGATACAGAAATGCAGAATCTAGCCTTTGTTCCAAGAAGTATACAGTTTAGTAGGCAATTTACATTTGCTCTCAAATAACTATAGTGCAAATTAGGATTTAGAATAGATGCAGCCTAGAGTGTATGGTTAAAGGCTTACTTTTTACAGTCAGACATACTTGGGTCCAAATTGTGACTCTACCACTTATTAGTCAGAGTTTTTTGGATAAGATATTTAACCTTGCTAAGGCTTTGTTTCATTTCATAACATGGGGCTAACAATATCTATATGTATTATTATGCATAATTGCATTCATGGTATATTGAAGTGGATTAGCACAGGTTTTAGCATATGGTAATTGAAAAATAAATGCCAACTTTTACAATTATTATATACATGTATGTATGTTTTAAAATGGTATTGTTATCTAGTCTCCTGCTCTCAATAAGTAGCTACATTTTTACTTTGAGGAAATATTATTGGTAAAATTTCAAAAGAGAGAAAGTTCAGCATATATGGGGAAGTGGTCAGTCTCAGTTTGGCCAGAGTTTGGGATCTGTGTAGATAAGTCTTGAAATATAAACCTGGTAGGGTCAATTAAAGTGAAGCTTGAAGAATTAAACTTTTTTGAAGAATTTTAGCTTATCAAGCTAAAAAGTCTGCATGTAACAGATATGGAAAGGTAGTAGAGGGTGGTGTGTTGTTTAAAAGGGAGTTCTGGAGGCAAAGTACCTGGGTTCTCACTCAGCTCCACTATTTACTGCTACATAACCTTGGGCAAATTATGTAATCTCTGCCTCAGTTTCCTCATTTACAGTAAGATTATAAACATAGGCTTATTTTGAGCATTATGAGATATTACATATTCATTAGTAGCTGAAAGCTTGGCAAAGCATTAAATCAATGGTAATTATTATTATTATCTGAACAGAACTAAATAGTTGATCTAAAAGTAGCAGAAACAATAGACAACCTTTTCAATGCTATTATTTAACTAAAATGGACATGCTGACGAATTTTGGGCAAGGCAGCAATAAAAAGTGACATTTTAAACCTACTCTTCAGTCTCCAAAGATGTGGATTTTCTTCAGGAGTTTACTGACCATTTATGCAGTCACCTTCTGACTGGAGGTAACCATAAGAATTTCTATGCAACGTGGAAGGTTCAGATGCAATTTATATATACAGGCATGCCAATAGCAGCTTATAGTTCATGATACAAAAGTATAGTATATGTAGTAAATCTATTCTTGAAAAGTTAGGTGTTCATTAGTTTTTCATAAGTTGAATATCTTCAGCATATGAAGAAGTCTTTCTTTTGAAAAATACTATCATTAATTAATGTTTAAAATGTAAAGGAGACAACCATCCCATTTATCATCTTTCCTTCTTTTTCCTACATCTTTATTAAAGTATAATTAACAAATAAAAACTGTGTATATTTAAGGTGTGCAATGTGATGTTTTGATATATTTGTGTTGTGAAATGATTACCAAAATCAAGCTAATTAACATATTTATCGCTTCACACAGTTATTATAAAATATTTTATGTGTTTGTACATGGTGAGAATATTACAGATCTCTTAGCAAATTTCAAGTGTACAATATGGTATTATTAACTATAGCCAGCGTGCTGTGTATTAGATCTCCAGAACTGATTCACCCAGCATATAACTGAAACTTTACCCTTTGATCAACAATAAAATCCAAGTGTTCATTTATTTGGATGAGTGTAAGTCTGAGTAAATAGTACTTAATAAATAGCCCATGTCTGGGGCTATGTAAAATCAAAGCAGAGTTAATCTTGATTTATTTTCCTTTTCAGGAAATCCACAAATATTTCAATCTGCCATTATTAATTTTCAGTGTGTCACTTTTCTTTCGGTGCAAACATTTGACAGGTGGCCTTAGCACTTTTCATGAGAACTCAAAGTAGATGAATAATAAATAGAAATGTCACTTCCCTAGAAAAACTCAAAGAGCCAAAAGTGTTCACCTTTGAATAGTACAGGCTAGGGTGACAATTGGCATCTGCAGTCTCACAGGTGATTTTTTTTTTTTTTCCAGTAGGGGTTCAACCAGATCACTAAGAATCATTCCATTGAGTTAGTTGGATTTCAGGAAGATAATGAGGCTCATGTCAGAAAACCTTAATAGAACATTTTGCTAGAAAAAACTGTGCAACTAGATTATGTACATCAGAGAAGCCTTGGGATGGACGCTGGTGTCAGGAAAGTTTCATCTCTCTCTAATTATCTTTAACTCAGTAATTAGAGACTGGCTCTATCACATCACAGCTTAGAGCAGCGTTGTTTTTTTTTTTCTCTCATCTTGTCTTGTTTTTTTTTTTTTTTCCTCCTTCTCCCCTTTGTCTTTTTTCCCTTTTCACTGTGAATTGATTGCTTTAAAATCAGTAGCTCTTTTGGATTTCCATGACCTATTGTTTGAAGCCAGACCTGCTTGGAGCCATTTCTAATTCTCTTAATAAAGTGAGTAGTATTAAAAATATTATAATTTAGATATATCCATATGGAAAGGGATCACCAACTACATTTAGAATATTTTATGCTTCTCCCAAATGAAGCCCCCTTTCGTTGTCATATTTATCCCCAGGCCATCATGTTGTCTTTTCCCTAGCCCACCACTTGCAGGTAGATACACATCTACCTGAATTACATATTTATATAGTGTGTAATTACATATTACAGATAGATATCCCATGTATCACTTTTCTTCTAGTCATGTAATATTGGAATCTGGGCTTCCATAAAATACCTTCTATTATGAAAATTCTCAAGTATATATAAAAATTGAGAGTGTAGCATAATGAACCTCATAGACTTATCACAGGCTATGATGTTTCCTGTGTTCTTGTATCTTCATGATGCCAAGAATTGTTACTAGCACAGAGCAGATGCTTTATTCATGTTTTCTCACCAAGCTGATCGCTTATTTATCAAACGTATTCCTTCTGCAAATATAAGGACTAGCTTTGTATAGCTTTACTACTTGGATCCCCGTTTTTTGGGGGTTCAGAAATAAACTTGGTGCAGACCGGTGGCTATAGAAGATAACGGAATCATTTAAAGAAAAAGAAAACCATTTTGGGCACCTTTCTGTATTTTTTTAAAGATGTTTAACCTGTTTAGTGGAGAGAGACTTAAAAGAGGCATTTTTCCTCTACCGAAGTGTGTCTTTTATTACAGATTGAAATTGTCATTGAAGGTACTTAACCCTGAAGGAATAAATGCCTCCAAAAGAGAGAAAAAATACATATACCTAGACCAAATTAAATGCTAATAAAATCTGAAACCATGTTTTATACTTAAACTTTAAAAAATATGTTTTTCATATAAAAGTTTTTAGATATTTTTCCAGGGGTAAAAAATAAAAGGTTGCTGTCAGCTATATTTTTACTAAATCACTATCATGTTGACTCCCGCATGGGACTTGGGAAAGAAGTAGGCCCTGATTATGAGTGTCTCTAGGGTAACAATTTGTTGTCTCCTGACCCGTGTATCTAAGGCCCGGATAGGTCTTTGGAGAAAACCAATCACGTTGGCAAATGCATATTCTTTTTTTTTTTTTATTTTTTTATTTTTTTTGAGACGGAGTCTCGCTCTGTCGACCAGGCTGTCGCGCAGTGGCGGGATCTCCGCGCACTGGAAGCTCCGCCCTCGGGTTCATGCCATTCTCCTGCCTCAGCCTTCCGAGTACTGGGGGACTACAGGCGCCTGCCGCCACGCCCAGCTAATTTTTTTTTTTTTGTTTTTTTAGTAAAGATGGAGTTTCACAGTGTTTGCCAGGATGGTCTCGATCTCCTGGCAAATGCATATTCTAACACTCATTGCATTATCTGGGAAACACTTTCCTTGCATTTGAGAATAAGCTGATCACCCAACCAGAAGACCTTCTTCTTCCCTTTTTGAAATATGCTGTATTTTATTGACTTACATGCCCTTAAAAAAATGCTAAAAACACTTAACATGAGATCTGCCCTCTTAACAAATTTTAAGTTTACATTGTTGTTGACTGTAAGTATAATGTTGTGCAGACAATCTCTAGGGCTTATTCATCTTATTTGAGTGAAACTTTATGCTCATTGGTTAATAACTTTTAATTTCCCCCTCCCACAGCCTCTGGCAACTGCCATTCCACTCCTTGATTCTATGACCTTGAGTGTTTTACATACCTCATATAAGTGGAAGCATGCAGTATTTGTCTTTCTTTTTTTTTAGTCACTCTGTCATCCAGGCTGGAGTGCAGTGGTGTAATCACGGTTCACTGCGGCCTCTACCTCCTGGATTCGTGCGATCCTCCCACTTCAACCTTTCAAGTAGCTGGGACCACAGGTGTGCATGCACTACCATGCCTGGCTATTTTTTTAAATTTTTGTAGGGATGGGGGTCTCACTATATTGTCCAGGCTGGTCTTGAACTCCTAGGGTCAAATGATCCTCCCACCTTGGTCCCCTAAGGTGCTGGGATTACAGGCATGAGCCACCATGTCCAGCTCAGTATTTATCTTTCTGTGACGGTCTTATTTCATGTGGCATAATGTCCTCAATGTTCATCTATGTTGTTTAATGATGTAGAATTTCCTTATTTTTTAAAGCTGAATAGCATTTCATTACATGTATGTGTGTACTACATTTTCTTTATGCATTTTTCTGTCAGTGGACATTTAAATTGTTTTCACACCTTGGCTTTTGTGAATAGTGCTGCAATGAACATAGGAGTGCAGGTATCTCTTTGAAAGCCTCAAATTGTATTGATTTCAATTATTTTGGACAAATATCTATAAGTGGGATTTTTTTATCATATGCTGGTTCTTTAAGTTTTAGGGGAACCTCCATTCCATTTTCCGTCAGCTGCACCATTTTGCAATCCTACCAACAGTGTGCAGGTTCCAATTCTTCCACATCCTCGCCAACACTTATTATCGCTTGTCTTTTAACGGTATGCATCCTGGTAGATTTGAAATTATGTCTCACTTTGGTTTTTATTTGCATTTTCCTGAAGTGACATCTTTTTATATACTTATTGGCCATTTGCATATCTTCTTTGGAGAAATGTCTATTCAAGTGCTTAGCCCATTTTCCCTGTCTAATTTTTGATATTGAGTAAAAGGCCAAAGTGCCTTTGACTTTGAAAAAAATTTAGTACCTGGGAGCTCAAAGTGAGTGTAATTCTGAAATTACTTCAGTTTGCTCCAGACAATCCAAGGTCATGTAAAACTATCAGCATTTAAAAAGAAGAAATCCTAACATAATCATCAGATTTTAGAGAAAATAAAACCTTAGAGAATGTCTGATTCTTTTACAGATGATAAAATGGAAATTTGGAGAAATTAAGTGACTAGTTGAGGTTACCCAATTACTTAAGGGCAAATGCAATTCTAGAAGCAGTGTCCTGGAGCATACTGAGTCACTCAGGGAGATAGTATTAACACTTTAAATACCAGGTCAGTACCGTACCTGTGCTTGTTCTCAAAAATTGTACCAGGATGCTTTCAAGTCTTCATTGGATAAAATGAGATTATGACTGTTATGTTGCTGTTTTCTGGGTTTGAATACAGGCACTTTGGATCTACATACCTTCTTTCTTAAACTAAACTCCTTTCCTCACGAACTGGGCATTGCCTATGGGAATAGATGCAGCATCATTTGGACAAAACAAAAAAGGTGCAACGATGATTCTTTGTACGGATATAAACATCACATTCTACATTCTTTTTCTATTATTTGAAGTCTAAAACCAAAGAAATTCTTCCGCTACTGTAAACACTGTGACTTCAGCCAAAACAATTGATTGCTGTTTGCTTCTTTTTTTCCCATTAAAGAAAAAATTTGCAAAGTCTGTTGCTAAGAGAAAGACGGTCAAAACACCTGTTTAGTGTTGTGTCCAGAATTGGTGGGTTCTTGGTCTCACTGACTTCAAGAATGAGGCCGCGGACCCTCGCGGTGAGTGTTACAGCTCTTAAGGTGGCGCGTCTGGAGTTTGTTCCTTCTGATGTTCAGATGTGTTCGGAGTTTCTTCCTTCTGGTGGGTTCGTGGTCTCGCTGGCTCAGGAGTGAAGCTGCAGACCTTCGCGGTGAGTGTTACAGCTCTTAAGGCAGCGCGTCTGGAGTTGTTCGTTCCTCCCCGTGGGCTCATGGTCTCGCTGGCTTCAGGAGTGAAGCTGCAGATCTTTGTGGTGAGTGTTACAGCTCATAAAAGCAGTGTGGACCCAAAGAGTGAGCAGTGGCAAGATTTATTGCAAAGAGCGAAAGAACAAAGCTTCCACAGTGTGGAAGGGGACCCCAGCGGGTTACCAATGCTGGCTCGGGCAGCCTGCTTTTATTCTCTTATCTGGCCCCACCCACATCCTGCTGATTGGTAGAGCCCAGTGGCCTATTTTGACAGTGCTGATTGGTGCGTTTACAATCCCTGAGCTAGATACAAAGGTTCTCCATGTCTCCATCAGATTAGTTAGATACAGAGTATGGACACAAAGGTTCTCCAAGGCCCCACCAGAGCAGCTAGATGCAGAGTGTGGATTGGTGCACTCACAAACCCTGAGTTAGACACAGGGTGCTGATTGGTGTGTTTACAAACCTTGAGCTAGATACAGAGTGCCGATTGGTGTGTTTACAATCCCTGAGCTAGACATAAAGGTTCTCCAAGGCCCCACCAGAGCAGCTAGATACAGAGTGTGGACTGGTGCACTCACAAACCCTGAGTTAGACACAGGGTGCTGATTGGTGTGTTTACAAACCTTGAGCTAGATACAGAGTGCCGACTGGTGTGTTTACAGTCCCTGAGCTGGACATAAAGACTCTCCACGTCCCCACCAGACTCAGAAGCCCAGCTGGCTTCACCCAGTGGATCCTGCAACGGGGCTGCAGGTGGAGCTGCCTGCCGGTCCTGCGCCATGCGCTGGCACTCCTCAGCCCTTGGGCGGTCAATGGGACTGGGCGCCATGGAGCAGTGGTCAGCACTCATTGGGGAGGCTCGTGCTGCACAGGAACCCACGGAGGCGGGGGAAGGCTCAGGCATGGTGGGCTGCAGTCCCGAGGCCTGCCCCGCGGGAAGGCAGCTAAGGCTCGGCGAGAAATTGAGCACAGCGCCAGTGGGCTGACACTGCTGGGGGACCCAGTACACCCTCCACAGCCGCTGGCCTGGGTGCTAAGTCCCTCATTGCCTGGGGCCAGCAGGGCCCGCCGGCTGCTCCCAGTGCGGAGCTGCCAAGCCCACGCCCACCTGGAACTCCAGCTGGCCGGCAAGCGCCACACGCAGCCCCGGTTCCCGCTCGCGCCTCTCCCTCCACAGCTCCCGGTAAGCTGAGGGAGTGGGCTCCGGCCTTGGCCAACCTAAAAAGGGGCTCCCACAGTGTAGTGGTGGGCTGAAGGGCTCCTCAAGTGCCACCAAAGTAGGGGCCCAGGCAGAGGAAGCGCCGAGAGCGAGCGAGGGCTGTGAGGACTGCCAGCACGCTGTCACCTCTCAGTGTGACTCTGTTTGGAGTTTGTCAAACAGAATCACCCATAGGTTAGCTTTTTGGAACAAAGAGTAAACATACCCATAAGGTTCATTACTTCTTGTGCTGAATTAAGAAGGACAATATCAAGAAAGACTAGTAGCTGATACCTCCAGAAAGTCCCCAAGGAGTCTTTTTTTTTTTTTTTAATGTTACAGTCTGCCTTACTTCCCCTGGGGCTAGCCCGAGAGGGGTGCCATCTTAATAGCACTACAAAAGCAACGAGACATTCTGGAAGATCTAGTGACCAAAATGGGAAGTTTGGAAGCCATTCATCATGTTGCTAAAGGGAAATTATTGTATACCAAAAACTTTAGGACTTTAATTTTTTTGCAGATTTCAGATATGAGTAATCAGTGTGATTATATATTGGGTAAAGTAGAGGACAGGTCAGATAAGGTATGATCAACATCTTCAATCCAGAATTTGAAAAGTGGTTTAGTGATATTTTAAAAATCTCTACCCCTTAACTGTCTTTCTGAGAGGGGAGTAGTAAAATCAGAATGTGGAAGGTAAATAATGTGGCAATATATTTTTTCTTTTGCAAAGTAATGTGTATATCATAATCACCAAGATACTTTTTTTGTATCTCACTTTTTCTACTTTATATTTGAATTACTGATGTATGTATCTGTATACCTACTAACTGGTGAGTTTCTAGAGGGCAGTGATTTGTGCATTGTTTACCTTGATACCTCCCAAAGCACAATACTTTGCACATATTGAACAATTGAAATCTAGGACTCATTTTTATTCTAGAACACTCTTGTCACCACTGTAGTAGAAGAGTCTCAATTTCACATAAGTGTAAGAGAAAGTTTTTTTGTAAATGCTCAAGATGGTAAGATCAACCACTTTTGATCTACAAGGTGGGACCAATCTAACTAAGAGCTCTTACAGCTACTGAACCACTAAGAAAGACACATTTGTTTCAGGTTTGCAAATTCTAAAATAATTCCAAACAATGGTGTCTCTTCTTCTCATCCCATGGAGTAATCAGCAGATATTCAGTCATAGTTTCTTTTTTTTTTTTTTTTTCTGAGATGGAGTCTTGCTCTGTCGCCCAGGCTGGAGTGCAGTGACGTGATCTCGGCTTACTGCAAGCTCCGCCTCCCAGGTTCTTGCCGTTCTCCTGCCTCAGCCTCCCGAGTAGCTGGGACTACAGGCACCCACCACCACACCTGGCTAATTTTTATATTTTTAGTAGAGACGGGGTTTCACCGTGTGAGCCAGGATGGTCTCGTTCTCCTGACCTCGTGATCCGCCTGCCTCAGCCTCCCAAAGTGCTGGGATTACAGGCGTGAGCCACCGTGCCTGGCCTGTCATAGTTTCTTATTAGATTCTTGGGGAATCAGCTTATCATAATGAGTGGTGCAGTGTTTGGGATTGATTTCTGGGACAACACAGCATTAACTACCAGTACCGCCAAGCTTGAAGAGTTCAGTAAGACCTAAATTGCCTGAAGCTATTTCGATAAGTTATAAGGACATTTCTCCCTGGACAATATGTATATCCATTTTAATTCACAGAGCTATAGAGCTATACCCCAGTCTTTCAATTTCACCAACATTTATACTATTTAAGACTATTTATTGTTGTATGCATCAAACATGTGAACCATTTTCTAAGTGCAAAAAGACACCATGCTAAGTCCTAGGAATGCTGAAATGAGTAATATCAAGACTATCATAGCAAATTAGATGAAAAGAACATCTATCTGAAGACAGTGTCCTACATATTCTAAGTCTTTAGCGAGTACCAATGCATTGTAGTTCCTGCTGTCAAAAGATTATTACACTATATATTATTCTACTACATATTATTACTAGATAATATTTAGAATAGTATAGTAATAATAATCATATATAGTATAATATAGAGTACAGTTATGTAGTAATTATCATGGTATTCAAGTTAGTCATTGAAAAAATGGAAATCGAACACTCTAAATGTACCTTAAAAAGTGAATGTATAAAAGTTGCCAACAGGCTTTGTGCTTAAGGATCTTTTGTTCAGCTGAAGAGACAATGTTTAGTGTGGTTAAACATATAACTAAAGTGTAGTGTGATTAAAACATGACGTAACACAAGAGATGATACATGACTGTGTACAGTTGCAATGGAATTTAAGCAGACCTTAAGCACAATATGCACATTCAGAACAGGAAGAGATAACAATTAATAAAAGCATTGGGTTCTTCATTCACTGACATATATACTTTAATTCAAACAGAGGAAAATACAAAAATTGCTCATTTCTCTTGAAAACAGTATTTTTTTCAGGCTATCTGCTAGTATGTTGTTTTTATAGTTGATCTAATTTCTTTTGCACAGCTATATGAATTCAGTGCTATTATGTCATTTTATAGATGAGGAAATGGAAACAAGCTTCATTTGCTTACCTGCAGAGAAATGACTCTCAGTAAGTGGTGGAAGTGGACTCACATGTGTGTCTGTCTCAAAATCCTACTTTCTTGCCACACCACACTCCTACCTGAAAATTTTTGATGAGCTGTAAGAAAAGGGATGAGGCCGGGTGCGGTGGCTCACGCCTGTAATCCCAGCACTTTGGGAGGCCGAGGTGGGCAGTTCACGAGGTCCGGAGATCGAGACCATCCTGGCTAACACGGTGAAACCCCGTCTCTACTAAAAATACAAAAAATTAGCCGGGGGTGGTGGCAGGTGCCTGTAGTCCCAGCTACTCGGGAGACTGAGGCAGGAGAATGGGGTGAACCCAGGAGGCGGAGCTTGCAGTGAGCCGAGATCGTGCCACTGCACTCCAGCCTGGATGACAGAGCGAGACTCCATCTCAAAAAAAATAAAAATAAAAATAAAAAAATAAGGGATGAAGCATATCCTTGGGAAAATAGTCAATGAGTGAGCAGATCAGACATGAACATAAATGCTACCTGATTAGTATCAAATTGAAATGTTCTTCTAAACAAACAGTACATTTTATTTCCTTTTCAATAGGCCTTGCAGGATTTTGATGCCATTTCTAAATGTATGGCATTCGAAAACAATTACAGAACCAGTACCTGGACTCAAAGATGTGCCCATTTGCAGACCATGTAGCTGGCTCCCTTTATACAGTCCAAACCTGTCTTCTTTTATTGTACTCAGACAAGTGGCTAAAGAAATGGGTGTTTCCATTTGTATGGATTCATCCTTTCTTTGCAGAGAAAGATATGTTTTCTTAGGGTATGTTGTAACATGCTTTGCACTCACTGGATGCTCAGTAAATGTTTGATGTTGGCTGACTAGGTGATGATGATGATACCCTGAATTTCTTTCTTTGAAGTAAAGACCGTCAGGCTCTTTCTTTGACAAACAGATGCAAGTAGGTAACCTGTCAAAAGCTAACAAAAACCCTGTGGCCACCAAGAAGCCACTTATTTTAAAATAGCAAACATTTTCTTTATAGTACCTTAGTCTCTGTTTAGGATGCCTTGCCCACAGGAATTTAATGGTTCAACCCCTTTCTGTCATGTCATAATGTTCAATACTCTATTGTCAAGGTGATGAATCAAAGAATGGGACAAGAGTTTGCAAATCAGCCCCTAAGTAGGTTGCATTTCATCTTTCCAGTCTGCATGAAGTGATAGGCACCTCTTAGGATAATTAGCTCAAAAGCCAAGCAAACTTTGGCATAAAAGGGGGAAATGAGAGATAGAGCAATTGTTCTCACTCCATTCATGCAGTTCGTGTGTGAGCAGACAAGAAAAAGTCCTGAGAACTAAGACTGTTTGTGGAAAACCTCTCCTGTGGCATGTAACCTCTCCAGTTACATGCAGTATTCATGTAACTGGGATTGTGGATGTGGTCTAGGATGCGCTCAAGAATGAGCTGGTGTGTGCTCAATGACAGCATGTAGGACTTGACCTGGAAATAATTAAACTCTGCATGGCCTCAGAGCAGCTATAAGGGGCCCAGCTGTCTGCTGAGGAAGAAGAGATTTCAAGGGTAAAGTAGTTAAAGAAAATTCTGAAAGATATGATGGAGAAAGAACACCAAGCTCTGCAGCCTTCTGAAGAAGCAGTTTCCTAGGACAAGTGTCTTGTCTAGATCCATTGAAAGGGACAAGGAGCTCCAGTCCTCTTCAAGGAAGAGCAAGGCACAGTAAGGCAAATAAATCCTTTCTATTATTTCTGAGAGCAAGTAATAAAGTTGTTTATTGCTTCCTCCCAAAGAAGTAAGAATTATAAGGTCAAAAAAGACATAAAGGAAACTATAATGTGAGATTTAGGGTCATTTGGGCAAAATCGCAAGTGTGTAATTGGTGTAGCATGTCGAAAAGGATGGTTGCCTGTTTCCGTTTTTTTTGTTTGTTTGTTTGTTTGTTATAAAGCTTGGCTTTTGCCTTGACAGTTTTAGCAATTAATGTCTTATATTTGAGTCTGTATTTATCTTGCCGAAAGAGACTATTATTCTAATTTTTTTTCTATTCTATTGGTATTATTTCTTAAGTAGCTATTAATATCATTTTTTATATAAATGGATATAATTAACTCTATAGCCTGGCAGCTTCTTTGAAATTTTCTCACTTTTCTCCTTCCTGAGCTTACTCTAATATCTGACTGTAACTTGTAAATATCTGTCTAGAATTGATGAAACGACCCCAGTTGGGTCCCAATTAGCTTAGCAACAGAGGCTGTCATGCTTAAGAATTGAGTATCACTGATACAGGCTAAAAATGAACAAATGAAAGAAGGAGCTGTATTTCAGCTCTTTGGGAACAACAACAACAACAACAACAACAACAAAAGGAACAGTTGTAGAGGGAACACCTCCCAGGAAAATACCCTAAAGATTTCCTTTACACAAAGCTGAGACTTTAGGAGAAAAATGTTAAAGGAAAATAATTACCAGATTAGTATCTTATTAATTTATTTAAAACACTAGATGTACTGAAAGTAGGGGGTTTTCTTAGAAGATTAATTTGAAAAATAATGTGGCAGAGGCACCCCTTAAGTCACCTCAAATGTGCCTGCACCCTCTCTGCTTCTATAAAAGGGTAGAATTTGACCCAGCATGTTACCTCACCCTTTGTTCCTCTCTGCAGCAATTCTTTCATCCAGATATTTCAAAGTGTTTTTACAAATGTAAATTAACAAGCCTCATCACCTCTCTCCATAGAGATGGTTCAATTAAGTAACTCAGAAACGTACCTAAATGGCTTATTCAAGGTCACCTGAGAAGTCCTCTGTGAAATTTGGAAATGGATATTCAAAGTGTAATAATTCCTTGCAGTTTCACTGCAAATCTGGGCTTATTGCAACCCTTGGCAAGTGCCACTGGAGGGACAATTATTTTTCTTCTTTAATCTTTACAGTGAGTCTTTCACCAGTTGGCCTTCTCCCAACCTCATCAAGTACCCACAACCCATGTACCTGAAGCTTCAGTCCTTTCCTCTTCTCACTTATCTGTCCCAAAAGCTGAATGAGGACATTGACTGTTTTTTTTTTAAATAATCACTTTGATTAAATAAGTACTTCACATACTTATTTTCTCTCAAACTCTTCTATTTATCCATTTCATAAATATTTATTGAATACTTCATTTGTTGCTACTCACTGTGCTAGACACAGGGAGTGCTACAATCATGTTCCTCCCTTTCTGAGAAAGAAAGACAATAAAAAGAAATAGATACCTAGTGGTCAATGCTATGAAGATGACAAATGTGGCAGGCTGGATGAGGTGGGTAAGAATTAATGGATCGGGAAAGGCCTCTCTAAGCAGGGAACATATGAACCAAGACCTGTAACCTGAAAATACATTAGACTTTTAAAGTACTGAAATAAGAATGCTCCAGGCAGAGGGAACAGCAAAAGTAAAGACAAGAGCTCGGCTGGGAAAGAGCTTGGCCAAAGCCTCGTGCACCAGGGCAAGGATAGCAGGAGATGAGGCTGCAGAGGAAGGACAAAACTCGTGGGCCATGGGACAAGGTATATAATTCATTGACAAAACAATAATCAACCTGTGAAGGGTTTCAAGCAAGGAAATAACATGACTGACCTGATTTATGTTTTAAAACTAGCAAATGGTGAAGAATATTCTTGCTCTGCAAACATTTTTTATCTTTATCTAATATCAGATGATTTATCAGGTTGGACAGGTTTTCCTATACCTTATAACCACTTGAAGGAACATAAGTAGGAAAACTATGTGCTCTTCTCATTTTAATGCTTACCACACCAGTTCTTTGAACTCATGAACACAAAGTAAAACATTGTCTTAAAAGAGAAAGACCTTCCTACTTCTTTGGAACTGATTTGTTAGTTTTTACATTACTGATCAGTTAATATTCATGCCCTACTCATTTAGAAATCTTCAGTTTATTTGATTCATCTGTCCTCTGTGATCCCAATAGCACAGACCTCTGTGTGACTCTTATCACTTTGTTTTGTCTTTAAGTGTTTCCCTTGCCCTGCCTATCTGTTCATGAGCTCTCTGAGGGCTGGGAACTGCTATACTTAGTATTTCCAGACATAATTCAGAGCCAGGTCCAGAGTAGGTGCTGGTGGACACCTTCTAACTGATAGACAGATGAATGATGCTGACCTGGTGACTATATATAATGGATTTTCCCAAATCAGGACACATTTGAATGTGAAAATGGGTGCTATTAATGATTATGCTAGGGCAATGGGTATAAAGTTGGGCTGGCCCTGGTGAACTGGGATATATGGTCACCTTAGTAATCATTATAATGAATTATCAGAAGAATTGTAAACATTCTAATTCTGGAGGCTTTTATAAGACAATATGATTCTATTTGTCCAAACTGGTTTAGACTAATAGTTCCCACAGCATGGGAGATGTAATGGTACAGGAGATGTTTGTTGGTGGCAAGGGCATCAAGATTAAATAAAACAGATTTACATTTTCATAACTAAATTCTCTGTTTGAGTCTTCTTTATTCTAATTATTATTATAATTATTAAGTCTCAGTGTGGTGCTAGATTACCTTTAACTCCTCAAACCTCTGCTAATCTTCCTTTTCTATGAACACATGTTAGAATAGGAGCCTTTGAATAGAAAATGGTGTCTGGTTAGAAGTCAATATTATTAGGTTAATTATAATTATTTTTAGTCTTTCCTTCTTTTCATGGCTAATTATAGTGATTTTACAGGCAGAATTGGAATATAAAATTCAACATTTAATGAGTCTTTAAAAATAAGTATTAGAAGATTTTAAAAAATGATAAATGTTGTATACAGATTTTGGCAAAACACATGAAGTTCATGTACAAATGACTGCAGTTTGGGAAAGTAGTTCAGACCAATTATTCCGTCTGTTTTAGTCAGCCCATGCTGCTTTAAAGAAGACCATAGACTGGGTGGCTTAAAAAACAGACATTTATTTCCCATAGTTCTGGAAGCTGGGAAGTCCAAGATCAGAGTGCCAGCATGACTGGGTTTTTGATGAAGGTTCTCATCCTTTCTTGCAGGCAGCTACCTTTTCACTGTATCCTCACATGATGAAGAAGAGAGAAAGCTCTGGTGTCTTTTCCTATACTTATAAGGGCATTAATTTCAGCATGGGGTTCCACCCTCATAAACCTCATCTAAACCTAGTTATCTCCTCCCAAGAGCTCCACTTCTTAATACCATCACACTGGGGGTTAAAGCTTCAGCATATGAATTTCAAAAAACATTTAGACTGTAACACAAGCCTTATTTCTGAATTTTAGCTTTGGGGTCCCCATTTTTTTTGAACATATTCATCTGAAATTAATTTAAATTAAAATAATTTATATACTTCTATTTACTTTTATAATCTTTCTCCGTATAAAGATTATGCATGCTTACTGTTGGAATATGATCCTGGAAAATACACAACAGAATAAACATGAGAATTTAAATCACACAGTATTATAATTCAGGGACAAACACATTTGATATATGAGTTTCACATTTTTCATTTTGTACTTTTAGAAATGTAAGGATTTTGGATCTCTAAATGTTAATACATATGTAAATTTGGATTTACATAAAATACATAAAAGGGTTGTGGGTTTTCTTTAAATTAGAAACAATGAACAGGTCAGGAGCTGTGATAGGCCTGGAGTGGTGACTGTAATCCCAACACTTTGGAGGGCCGAGGTAGGAGGATCTCTTGAGCCCAGGAGTTTGAGACCAGTCTGAGCAACGTAGGAAGACCCTATCTCTAAAAAAATCATAAAAAATGTAAAAAGTTAGCTGGGCATGGTG
The DNA here is from genome assembly GCF_028885655.2 of Pongo abelii. Classification (NCBI taxonomy): domain Eukaryota; kingdom Metazoa; phylum Chordata; class Mammalia; order Primates; family Hominidae; genus Pongo; species Pongo abelii. The sequence continues at coordinate 152,655,482 of NC_071989.2, forward strand.
GTGCCAGCCTGTGATTCCAGCCATTCAGGAGGCTGAGATGGGAGGATTGCTTGAGCCTAGGAGGTCAAGAAGCAGTGAGCCGTGATGGTGCCACTGCACTCCAGCCTGGGTGATAGAGTGAGACCCTGTCTCAAACAAACAAACAGAAACGATTAACAATAGGATGACTTTAAGTCTCAAACCTTTCCTTGTGTACTTAAAAGTTTAATTTACTCAAAGTTTATATGCATGTAATATTTAGCACTAATCACATAATTTAAGGCACATCTTTACTAAATAAAACTCCATACAATTTCAATCAGTTATAATGAAATAAGTGCAACAGAAATGAGTAAATCTTCCTTGGGAAATTTTGCATTTAAACTCTTGCCAGAGACATATACTTCCTAGCTGTTAGCAATCTAACTCTCTACTATAGAAGAATAAAACTATAGCAGATTGAGTTGTGTTCTAATTTTCAATAAAAGGAAATTGTTCCATTACCTTATCAATCCACCAGTTGTAAGGAGAAAATTATCTACTTATGAGAACTTTACAGGTGTCAGAAATGTGTATTTACATTTTTTTTCCAAAACAGAAGGACATCAGCATGGTTTAATATTATTACCTTAATCACAAGCAGGTAAGATAGTTAAAAACAATGAAAACAAATAGCAAAAATAACAACCGCTGCATGCCAATATAATATCCTGCTTTTCCACTGACACTTTTATTTTCATCTCCCTAAGGATTTCTTTATTCATAAGGAGAATGACTATACCATCATTTGATTTTATATTATGAGAGTTGTTGGAATAATATGATCTCCTTTTAATACTTTGTCAGAAAACACACTGAAGTTAAGGAAACAACCCAGGATCTTGAAACAAACTCCTGCCCATGCCTCTGGCTTTATTCAACCTAAATGCTAATAATTTTAAAGACTGTAGTCTCCAGGAAGACTAGGAATTCACGAAGTTGGCTGTATCTTCTGTGCCCAAAACTGTGCTTGGTTCTTAGAAGACTCTTCAATATTGTTGAATGAATGAACCATCATCATAAAAGCTACTATTTAGGAACATAAATGTATGTCATGTGTGATAATCAAGATGTATTTGAAACTGTCATTTAATATGCCAATTCTAGTTCTCACAGCAATTCTAATCTATGGTTATTACTATTTGTATTGTCTCACTGAGAAAACAAGCTCAGAAATATTAAGTAATGTGCCAAGTCCATACAGGGATACTATTAGGAATTCAAAGCTAGATATATCTAATATCAGTGCTTCAGCTTTTTTCTCCTATATGTGGCCTCAAAAAGGGCATTATATATGAAAATGGAAAACTCAATAGTTTACATTCAGAATCAGGTTCTTTCATGTGGTCAGAGGATATTAACATTACTTTTAAAAACATTGAATCCAGGTGTGTTTCTGGAATTGTGAAACAGATTTTCCCAGTGTGCTGCCTCTAAGAGGTTAGGGACAGCCTTTGATGAATGACAATATTATTAATACTTTTAGGCTATGGTTAGAAAACAACAAATATATGTAAGTAAGTATGTATGCGTGCATGCATATATGTATATGGGTACATTGTCTTCAATTTTCCTTTGTCACTGCCTAACTTTTCTCACTAATCTGGCACCTGGGGGAAATAAAAAACTGAGAGAGACACCTTAACTGGATAGCTCCTTTCCATACCCTGTCTCTCTTCAGAAGCTGGGCTGCCTTTTGAGGTGAATGGGCAGCTGTAGCCAGAGAGCCTAGAATATCTGAAGAAGGCAGTAGAGGGTAGCACCAAAACAATGCTCCAGGAGATGACAGCATCAAAAAGATTTGTTCACCAGAATTTGCCGTTTCCTGCAACTTTATAAATAATTCACTTGGGTAATGTTTCATCAAGAACTGCACAATTGACCTGAAAGCCTGAGAATCTAATGGGCTTATTTAAAAAATGTCTAAATAGAAGCACATCAAGGCTTTGACCAAACACTCTTCCCTAACCTTGTTATGTTTTCTTCCTTCTTGCAGATAAATCTGTAAAACACAAATGAGTTTGTTGTAATTGCCCACCTAGTGTGTAAAATTACAGCTTCAGAGTCATGCTTAATAGGCAATGTGCACAAAGTATATGAACCCAGCTAATCACACAAGATTTCTATTTTTTTTTTTATAGCCAGCAGTTGGATACTGTGCTCATCTCTGGGAAAAAATTCATTGAAGCAGACCTTTATTTTACCTCTTTGCTGACTTATTTTTTCTGTCCTATGATACAGATATTTTAGTTCATCTGGTCCTGAAGCATGAGTTTTGGCCAAAGCCTTTTATTCGGTTGGTGCAAAAGTAATTGCGATTTTTGCCAAATAATTCACTGGTTTATATATTTTTTTTCCTTGACACACATACCTTGCATGCAGTAATTATAAAATTAAATCTTCTGGTCACGGGGTGAAATCAGCAGAAAAATGTTGGATGATTTATACAACTCTATCACCATTCTCAAGGATAGATCCTAAGTATTTGCCAAAGATGATGGTTCGTTACAGAAGATGAATAAGATTGGCTAAGTGGTATAAGAGTGAGATCTGTGTCAGATGGCCTGGTTTGAACCTATGCCCCACTGTATATGAACTGTGTGACATTGAGCACCTTCCTTAACTTTCTGTACCTCAGTTTTCTTGCTTATTAACTGTGGATAACGATTGTTCAAACCTATGGAGGTTACTTTGAGGATTAATTCAGTCAAAAAAATGGAAGGCACATAGGGAAAGACTGGGGCATGGGAAGCACTTTAAAATGCTGGTTGTTCTTAATTATCCTGAGCATTATGTGAGACAAGCCTCACTTGCTATGCGAGGCTCTTCTTAGCATGCAGAAAGCAAGCAGCCAATATTAATTTAATAAATGAATCGGTGCTTCCTGGAGTTTGTATCCCCGAACTGTGGCTATATCCATTTTTTCTGATTTTCATTCTGCTTTCCATCTCTGTAGGTTGTATTTAGGGGTCAACATTTTCTTTCCCATTCTTCTTACAAAGTTTCCACAGAGGATCTCCTTGATCAATGGAGGAGGCAAAACAAAGAAGCAATTTGTCAAATGAGGTACCATTCTTTCCCCGCAAGTGACAAATCTATGGTGATATGTTTGAGCTGACAAGATTTTGAATTTTCACTTTTCTGCTTGTTTACAGATATCGCTTTATACAAAAGCACCATTTGCAAAATAAACTCATCTGAAGGCTTCCACAGGGAATTTCCCCCAACAAAAGGAGATATTAGTTATTTAAAACTACATGAGTGGAGAGGATTCTGGGAATTCAATGGAGTAGTAAGCACCAGGACTCCATCGCCCCACCTAAACAGTAATTGCACTGGTAGAATGTGTTTGATGTAATAATTTTGAAACTCTGGAGTGTATTGCATGCTTCAGACTTCTAAAGGAAAGCTTGGATAGTAAATTCTGGTTAATTTTAGTTAATTTCAGCTCTTAGCACAGCAGTAGCTATTCATCTCCCACTCCCAGCTCTGTGGCAGGCAGCTGTGCAGGTGTTACTGGAGCAGCTTGCACACAGCCTGAAGGAGCCAAAGTGGGAAAAAAAAAATACTCTATCCTCCAAATGTAGATCAGTGCTATGATTGCTGATTCCTGCTTCTGACCACAGAGGTATAGGCAGCAATATTTGCTACACATCGCGCTATTGTTGACAGCCCTTCCCCCTCCATCTGAGGTGACCTTTAAGGGATTTAAAGGTCTAGAGCACCCTTTTTTTTTCTCCCCCCTTTTTGTCTCTTCCCAGTTGGGAGATGGATATCAAACATAGGACAGTCACAAATAACCTTATATACAGGGAAAGTTAGAAAGTAACTGCACATGCACAGAGAGAGGCACAGCCCAGAAAAGTTTTAAAAAGACCTTAGGTTTCCATCTTTTGGTACAGAGACTGTCTACGGTATTAAAAATAAAACCCCCAAACAATAATTTAAAAAAGTAGACCCTGGTTTATAGAGTTAGAGTTATCAGTTTATTAGATTCAAATGTCCACTTTTCAAAAAAAAATAATGACAAGGCATCCAAAGAAACAGAAAAGCATGAAACATTCAAAGGAAAAAAATTAAACAACAGAAACTGTTTCCGAAAAAGACCTAATGGCAGTTCTATTAGACAAGGACATTAAAACTACTTCCTTAAAGATGTACACAGAACTAAAGAAAGATGTTGGGAAACTCAAGAAAACAATGTATGAACAAAATGAAAATATCAATAAAGATAAGACTTAAAAAGAAACCAGAAAGAAATTCTGGAGCTAAAAATTACCGTATCTGAAATTAAAAATTCACAGGAGGGTTTCAAAGGCAGATTTGAACAAGGAGAAGAAACAATCTGCAACCTTGAAGATAGAACAATGGAAATTATCAAGTCTTAGGACCAGAGAAAGAAAAGATTATAGAAAAGTGAACAGACACTAAGGGATATAAGGAATATCATCAAGCTGGCTGATTTACACATTGTGGGGCTCATAGAAGGAGAAGAGATGGGAAAAGGGGCAGAGAGAATATCTGAAGAAATAATGTCTGAAAACTTCCCAAATTTGATAAAAGATATGAATGTAAACATCCAAGGAGCTCAAGAAACTAAGTAAGATGAACGCAAAGAGACTCATACTGAGACACATTATAATCAGACTTTCAAGCTGAAGACAAAGAGAATTTTGAAAGCAAGAAAGAAGCAACTCATTGCATACAAGAGATCCTCCATATGATTATCAGCAGATTTTTGAAATCTGAAACTTTGGAGGCTAGAAAACAATGGGGTGATATATTCAAAGCATTAAAAGAAAAAAAATCAACAAATAATCCTGTATCTGGCAAAACTGTCCTTCAAAAGTGAGGGAAAAACCATTAATAATAAATTTCCAGTTAAACAAAAGGTGAGGAAATTTTTACTACTAGACCCGCCCTGCAAGAAATGTATAAGGGAGCCCTGCAAAGTGAAGTTAAAGGACAGCAGACAGTAACTCAAAGCTGTATGAAGAAACAAATACCTCAATAAAGGTAAATACAGGGGCCATTATGAAAGCAAGTATTATCATAAAAATGGATTCTAATTCTAGTTTTTGTTTTCTACATAATTTAAGAGCTTATTGCATTTAAAAGAATTATTAGTTTATGTTTTTGGGCAGAGAATGTATAAGGATGAAATTTTGTGACCTCAGCAATTCAAAGAGATGGAAACAGAGCTGTAAAAGAGCATAGTATGTGTATGATATTGTATTAAACTGGTGTAAATTGATTATAAAGTGTTACAACTTTAGGATGTTAAATGTAATTCCTATGGTAGCTACAAAGAAAACAGGTATAGAGTACACATGAAAAGAAATGAGAAATATATTTAAACATTTCAGTATTAAGGATCAACTAATTATAAAAGAAAACAGTAACGCAGAAAATGAGGGTGAAAAAAGCCATAAAGTATATAGAAAATAAATAGCAAAATGACAGAAGGAAATCTTTCCTTATCAGTAATACTTTAAATGTAAGTGAATTAAACTTTATATTCAAAAGAGAGGTTAGCAGAATGAATAAAGACACAAGATCCAAATACAACAGCATATGTATTCTTCTCAAGAATCGGACGTGGGACATTTTTCCATGATTGACCATATGTTAGGACACAGACTCAATTTCAATACATATTAAAAAATAGACATTATACAAAGTATCTTCTCTAACAACAATGGGATTAAATTAAAAATCAATGACAGAAGTAAAACTGGAAAACTCAAAAATTTGTGGAAACACACAAGCAATGGATCAAAGAGGAAATTACAAAGAAAATTAGAAAATACTTAGAGACAAATGAGAACAAAAGCACAACATGTAAAAATTTATGAGATATAGTTAAAGCATTGTAAGAAGAAATTTTATAGCTATAAACACTTACAGTAAAAAATAAGAAATATCTCAAATCAATGACCTAATTTTACAAGTAAAAGAACTAAAAAGGGCAAGCTAAACTCAAAGCTAGTAGACTAAAGGAAATAACAAAGGTTAGAGAAGAGATAAAATAGAAAATAGAGAAAAATCAATGAAATCAAAAGTTGGTTATTTGAAAAGATCAATAAAATTGACAAACCTTTAGCTAAGTGTACTAAGAAAAAAAGAATACTCAAATTACTAAAATCAGAAATGAAAGTGACGACATTACTACTGCTACTACAGAAAGAAAAAAGATTATGAGAGTACTACAAATAATTTTACACCAAACAATTGGATAACCTAGATAAAATGAACAAATTTGTAGAAACACAAAACTTACCATGACTAAATCATGAAAAAATAGAAAATTTGATTATACATATAAATAGTAAGGAGGTTAAATGGTAATCAAAAGTCTTTCAACAAAGAAAAGCCCTGGACCTGATGGCTTTGCTGATACATTCTACCAGATATTTAAAGAACAAACACCAATTCTTCTCAAACCTTTCCAAAAAAAACTGAAGAGAAGGGAAAAATTCCTAACTAATTCTATGAGGCCAGTATTACCTTAATACCAAAGTTAGACAAAAATACTTCAAAGAAGTATAGACCAATATCCTTTAAGGAAATTGATGCAAATCACCAAAATACTAGCAAACAAAATTTAGGATTATTTTAAAAGACTTTGATCAAGTATGATTTATTTTTGGAATTCAAGGATGATTCAACATATGAAAATTAATCAATGTCATACATCACATTAATAGAATGAAGGAAAAAAGCACATGATCATCTCAATGCAGAAAAATTATTTGATAAAACTTAATACCTTTTTGTGATCAAAACATTAAAAAAACTAAGAATAGAAGGAAATTACCTCAACATAATATAAACCATATATGAAAAACCCACAGTGGATATTACACTGAATGCTGAAAGACTGAAAGCTTTTTCTCTTAAAGCAGGGACAAGGCAAGAATACGTGCTTTCTTCACTTCTATTTAACATAATACTTGGAAGTTTTAGCCAGAGCAGTTAGGTGAGAAAAATAAATAAAAAGCATCTAAATTGGAAAGGAAGAAGTAAAATTATCTCTGTTTACAGATGATATGATCTGGTATGTCTAAAAGACTAAAAACCACACACACACACACACACACACACACACACACACACACACACACACACACACACACAGAGTTAGAATTAATAAATGAACTTAGTAAGACAGCAGGATACAAAGTCAACACACAAAAATCAGTTGTATTTCTATACACTAGCAATCAACAGCCTGAAAAGGAAATTACAAAAGCAATTGCATTTATAATAGCATCAGAAAGAATAAAATACATAGGAATCAACATAACCAATGAAGTGAAAGAACTGTATAATGAAAATTACAAAACCCTGCTGAAATAAAGAAGACTAAAATAAATGGGAGCACATTTCATGTTGATCAATTGGAAGACATAATATATTAAGATGCCAATATTACTCAAAGCAATCTATAGATTGAATGCAATGACTATCAAAATTCTAATGACAATTTTTGTAGAAAAAAGTCTTTCCTCATGCCTGTAATCCCAGCATTTTGGGAGGCCGAGGTGAGTGGATCACCTGAGGTCAGGAGTTCAAGACCAGCCTGGCCAACATGATGAAACCCCATCTCTACTAAAAAAAGATACAAAAAAATTAGCCAGATGTGGTGATCCATACCTGTAATTTCAGCTACTCAGGAGGCTGAAGCAGGAGAATCGCTTGAACCCAGGAGGTGGAGATTACAGTGAGCTGAGGTTGCGCCATTGGACTCCCGCCTGGGCAACAAGAGTGAAACTCCATCTCAAAAAAAAAAAAGAAAGAAAGAGAGAAAAAGTCCTTCCTAAAATTCTTATGGAATTTCAAGATCTCAAGAGACCCCCAAAAGCCAAAACAACCTTGAAAAAGAATGAAGCTGGAAAAGTAATACTTCATGATTTCAAAATTTACTACAAAGCTACAGTAATCAAAACAGTGTGGCACTGACATAAAGACAAACATATAGACCCATAGAATATCAGAATGAAAATCTTCAGATATCAGAAATAAACCCTTACATATATGGTCAAATGATTTTTGATAAGGATGCCGAGACTATTCAGTGGGGGAAAGGATAATCTTTTCAACAAATGGTTCTGAGAAAATTGGATATCCATATGCAAAATCATAATTTCCAGCTCTTCCCCAACACTACATACAAAAATTAACTAAAAATGGAAAAATGATCTAAATATAAAACCCAAAAGTATAAAATGATTACAAGAATGCATAGGGCAAAAGTTTTACAACACTGGGTTGGGCAAATATTTCTTGGGCATAACATCAAAGGCATAGGCGACAAAATAAAAAAAATATACTTCATGAAAATTAAAAAAATTGTGCATAAGAAGACAATATCAACAAAGTATAAAGGTAACCCACAAGATAGGAGGAACTATTTATCAATCATGTATCTGATAAGAGATTAATATTCCAGATATATAGTGAACTCCTAAAACTCAACAACAAAATAAACAACCCAATTTAAAAATGGGCAAAGGACTTGACTAAATAATTCTCCAAAGAGGATATAAAAATGGCTAGTAAACACATGAAAATATGCTCAACATTCCTAATCATTAGGGAAATACAAATCAAAACTACAATGAGTTATTATATAATCCCCAACACAATGGCTACTATCAAAAACAAAACAAATCAGAAAACAACAAATGTTGGTGAGGATGTGGAGAAACTGAAACCCTGTGCACTGTTTGTAGGAATGCAAAAGAGTACAGCTTCTGTAAAAAACAGTATGACAGTTCATCAAAAATTAAAAATAAAATTACCATATGGTTCAGCAGTCCCACCTTTGGGTATTTGCCCAAAAGAATTGAAACAAGGGCCTCAAGGAGACATTTGTACAACCATGTTCATAGAAGTTATTGAGAATAGCTAAAGCATGGAAGCAACCTAAGTGTCCTTTGACAGATGAATAGATAAGCACAATGTAATTCTGACACATGCTACAACATACATGGAACTTAAGAACATTCTACTAAGTAAAATAAGCTGGTCACAAAAAGACAAATACTTTATGATGATTTCACTTATATGAGGTACTTAGAGTTGTCTTAATTATAGAGACAGAAAGTAGAATGGTTGTTGTCAGGGGCTGGGGGGAGGGGGAAATAGGGAGTTACTTTTTAGGTAAATACAAAATACTTTCAGTTTTACAAGATTAAAAGAGTTATAGAGATGGATGGTAGTGATGGTTGCACAACATTATGAATGTATTTGTTAACACAAACTTGTGTACTCAAAAATGGTTAAAATGGTAAACTTTATGTTATGTGTATTTTAATATAATAAAAAATAGAAAAAAAATCCACAGGCATTTTAAGAAAAAGGTTAAAATAATTTCAGGAGAATGAATTTCTGAAATTTTTCTTCCTTCTCTTTTTCTCTTTCTATTTATTGTCCTTTTCTCTTTTCTTTTCATCCTTCTCTTTTTCATTTTTACTGTTTCCCCCTCTTTTTCTCTATATCCTTTTCCTTCTTCTTGTCTTCCTGCAACATAACCTGGAGTTTGTGGTATTCATGGTAGGAGGTCTTTATAAACTTAAGTGTGTAGGAGTAAAGGTAGCTTGGTTAGGTTAAGGGTTACTATAGAGTAGAGCAATGAATAGTGGACAAATAGGTAGGGGATAGATTAAAGAGGGTTGGAAATGCCTTGCCAAGGCATGGCGATTCAGTCATTAAGAATGAGAAGGCAGAGGAAATAAGATATATAACATTTTTTCAGTATTCTGAATGTGAATTTAGACCTAATCAGTATTTCTCCAGTATCCTGAAAAACAGAAACATTTATTCAGGGTCATGACTACTCTGGTGAAAATATTAAGTGATGATGGTGAGCAGTAACATTCATGTTGTAAGGACTCTACCTGTGTCTGAATTCAGCCTTCAAATTCCAGTAGATAAGAAAAGGTGAGGTGAGGTGCTGGCAAGGCAGGATAAAGAGAATTGTACATTTCTATTTCCTCCTTGAGAGTATGTTCTTTTCTTACAATGAATCCAACCCAACCCTTGCTTACTGACATACTTCTGTACTTGGATTTATGTACTGAAGGTATCAGTTCTATCTTTAAGGCTCCCAGATCAGAAGGTTTCCTTTCTCTTTTGGACTTTCTGCCTTACAAAGAAGTTTTAGCAAAGTCCAACAAAGCCACAGTGCTTTTTAAAGCCAGCTCTGTTTAAATTGTACCCAGGTAATTATAATTTCTTTAAAGGTGGCCGTTCCTCTGGTAATATGTATTCACACTAAAAAAGATATTTTGAAATCCTTTAACAGCATATTAAAATGCAAATCGGTCTTCCTATTAAAGATTTCTGGAAGTTCTCTGACAACACATTTAAATGCAAATTGCTAAAGTGTAGATGCTAAAATTAAAATGGAGAAACATAATACACCTCCATGAAGGGGCTGAAGCTTTTATAGGCAGAGAAGAAAGTGCCCACTGGTCTCTTGCATTCTCATCACTGTCAGAGGCAGTGATCAGGTCTGGACCACCACACACCTACAAAAACGATCCCACCTCCCATCTGCTCCTCCTTTTTTTTGCACTTAATTATGCAGAATGGATATGAGCGTAATTGACTCATTGCACCTAATAACCAGAGCACATTCTCTTTCTTCCTCCCATGTCATGTTGCCTGAACAGATACGGGAAAGCAAAGCTACAGACCCACTGGTACTATTTACTTCTGCAATGCTGCCTTGCCCTATTTACAGACCTTTGGAGATTTCTCCCCTTTCTCCCACTCTCTCTAAAACTGTATTGTTACAAGAGGCAGATCCCCATGGCAACAACACAAGTGAACGCTTTCCCGGTTCTGCTTTTGTGACACCACAGGGTCCTTCTAATTATTCCAAAGAGTGTCATGGGATTCTCAAAACAAAATTAGTTTTAATTTACTCTAAATTTAAAAATAAATATGTGCCATCCTGGTTTGGGAACGCTGAACAGCGAGGGATGTGGGCTGTGAGAGGGTGGTGGTGGGAGTGAAGTTAAATAATGAAATGAGGATCTGCTCAAAAAACTTGAAAATTTAATGTTAGAGATCATTTCAGGACTGTGTGCTTTCTTAAGAACAATGTGAAGCGTATTTCTAATCCCTAAAACGTGGCTCCCAGATTAATATTCTTACAACAAGCTGTACCATGACGAAAGCCTTTCTTGACAAGGTTGGGTATTCTATCCTGATATTGTTATTCCAGGTTATGTGCCTTTAGGACTTCTCAAAGTGGCCGTAGGAAAATTTTCTGATGAAATAAACAGGTTTCTTTGGTGCTCTTCATTGGAACTTTTGTTTAAAAAGTAATTTTTAGTTATATAAATAATACACGAATACATTTTCCCTTAAAGCCTCCTTTGCCTTAAACCCTTCTCTTCTCCCCAAAGTAAATCCCTATTATGAATTTGATATGTATCATTGCAGATAATTCTGAGACACATCAATAGAAAATATTATAAGAATTGTGTGTTTTTTTGTAAAAAGAATGACATCATTCTGTTATATAATTTTGTGTCTCAACAATATCTCTTAGGAGGTTACCAATATTAATGTTTATAGCTTTAGTTCACTTATTTGCCTTTAGTATTATATTCACAGTTTATTCAGCCAGTCCCTGAAGGGTAGACATTCAGATTACTTATAATCTTTCACTGTTACAAATAATACCACAAGGAATATTTTTGCATGTGGTTCATATTAGGGTAAAATCTTAAACATGGAATTATTATGATGCTAATTATTAAAAGAATTTGTTTCTTTCTCCTAGTCTTCTAGTTCTGGCAGAGACCTAGAAGCATTCCTTTTTGACCACTAACTTCTGATTTACTGAAAAGAAAGGTTTCATTCCCTATTGAAACTCTTATCTCGCCGGGCACGGTGCTGGCTCACATCTGTAATCTCAGCACTTTGGGAGGCCAAGGTGGGTGGATCTCTTGAGGTCAGGAGTTCAAGACCTGCCTGGCCAACACAGTGAAACCCTGTCTCTACTAAAATACAAAAATTAGCCATGCATAGTGGCTTACATCTGTAATCCCAGCTACTCGGGAGGCTGAGGCATGAGAATCTCTTGGACCTGGGAGGCAGAGATTGCAGTGAGCCAAGATCAAGCCACTGCACTCCAGCCTGGGCAACAGAGCGAGACCCCTGTCCAGAAAAAAAAGAAACTCCATCCCATAATCGATGTAAACTAAAAATAACAGTATTGCAATAAATTATAACATAATGACAGTCATATCCTGTTAATATCATTTTTTCAGTGTTAATATCATTTTTTTCAGTGTTGCTGCATATCCGTAGATTTTATATTCTTCCCTGTGGTTGAAAAATTCACTATCCATTTTTCCCTTAAGTGTTTTATTTGTCTTTGAAAAGTTTGCTGTAGGGTAGAAATAACAATTTACAATTGCATAGTTCTTTGTGTTTTTTGGTGACCCTCCTAGTCTGGAAGTGTTGAATTGTCTTGTGAATTCAGGAAATGTAAACAGCTCAATGCTCCTGCTGCTGCTGATGGTGATGATGATGATGATGGTGGTGAGACTGCTCCATTGGACTGATCACAATCTTTGCTGAAGAAAAACATCACAAACTGCTAAATAACTTCCTTTTGTAGACTGCACACTAAGCTTAGAGAAAAGACAAGCATGTTCATGATATAATTTCAATTATTGACTACTAAACTTGGAAAAGAACTCAGACCATCTGACAACCTCATATTATATCCAATAAAATTGAGTATCAAAGAGATGGTATATCCTGCCCAAATCACTTAGCAAGACAGTGGCAGGGCCAGCATTATCAATGTGATTTTTTAAAATTGATTTTTGAAAACATTTACATTGCATTTTGCAATCCTATCAGAATAAGAGATCTAGTTATCTCCAACCTTGTTAGTACTTGCTCTTGTTAATGTTTAGATTCTAACTATTTTAATAGGTGTGTAGTTATAGCTCATGGTGGTATTAGTTTTCATTTACCTAGAGACTAATGATGTTAAGCATCTTTCATGTGCTTATTTGCCATATGTATATCCTCTTTGGGGAAATATCTGTTAAAAACTTTTATCTAGTTTTAAATTGAGTTATTGTTGCATTTCTGTTAAGTTTTGAGATTAAAAAAATATATTCAGAATATAAATATTTTGTTGGGTACGTTATTTGTGGCTATTTTCTTCTAACATGTAGCTAGTCTTTTCATTTGCTAAATTTCTAAGAGCAAAAGTTTTAAATTTTGAAAAAGTCACATTTGTCAATGTTTTCTTTTATGGGCTGTACTTTTGGTAGTGTATCTAAGAACTCTTTGTCTAAGACAAGGTCTCAAAAATTTTCTTTTATGTTGTCTTCTAAAAGTGTAATAGTTTAACATTTTCATTTAAATATAGAATTCATTTTAAGTTCACTTTATTTAATGTGTGAGGTAGAAACTTTTTTTGTATATGGGTGTTTAATCATCAAACACCATTTGTTAAAAAGGCTATTTCTTCTCTAGAGACTTTCTTTTGGACTCATCAAAAAAATTTGAGTGTGTCTATTTCTAGAATCTTTAGTTTGTCCTATTCATATATATAATTCTCCTTTTATCAATACCACATTGTCCTGTTTACTATCATGTTAAAGTGTTAAAAAAGTGTGACTCTTCCAACTTTGTTCTTATTTTTCAAAATTGTTTTGACTATTTTTGTTTGTTAGCCTTCTTATTAAAAAATTAGAAACAGCTTGTCACTACCTCCAATAATAATCCTGCTGAAATTTGGATTTTGATTGTATTATATGTATAGATCAATTTCGGGGAGATTTGAGGAAAATTAAAATTTTAAAATATTGGAATATTGGTTTCCAATTAATGAGATATCCCACTACTTAAGTTCTTCTTTAGTTTCTTTCATCAGTGTTTTGTAGTTTTCAGGAAAAGATTTTGTACATATTTTGTAAGATTTATCCCTAAGCATTTCATTTCTTTGAGATTTTTAAAAACTTATTTTCCAATTGGTTATTGCTTATTGAAAAAAATGAGATTGGTTTTTGTGTTTGGACCTTGAATCCATGACCATGTTGAATTCTAAGAGCTTTTCTTGTAGTTTAAGAGCTTTTCTTGTAGACACCAATTGATATTTTTTACGTAGACAAATATGTTGCCTATGAGTAGAGACAGTTTTATTTATTCTTTCCTAATCTGTATGCATTTTTTAAAATTTTTTGTACCAGTTGCAATGACAGGAATTCAATTATGATGTTGAAGAGAAGTGGTAAAAGTGGATATCCTTACCTTGATCTCCATTTTAGGGAGAAAGTATTCATTCTTTGGCTGTTAATTATAATAGTAGCTGCATGTTTTTATAGAGATCCTTAACCAGGTTAAGAAAGATGTTTTAGTCCATTTTGAGCTGCTAAGACAAAATACCACAGACTGGGTAATTTATAAGAAACAGAAATTTCTTTCCTCATAATTCTGGAGGCTGAGAAGTCCAAGATCAAGGCATTGGCATCTTGCAAGGACCTTCTTGCTGTGTTATCTTGTGGAAGACGGTGGAAGGGCAAGAGAATGTGAGAGCAAACAAGAAGGAGCCAAACTCACTTTTATAACAAATCCACTCTAGTGGTACTTATATTAATGCACTCATGAGGGCATAGCCCTTGGAACCTAATCACCTTTTAAAAGTCCTACTTCTTAACATTATTGCATTTGGGATAAGTTATAAGCATATGAATTTTGGGAGACACATTCAAGCCATAGCAAGATCTCTTCTATTTCTCATTTGCTAAGAGTATTTTAATCATAAATGAACCTTACATTTTCCCCTCATCTATTGATATGATTTATATGACTTTCTTCTTTGGTGTATTAATATGATGGATAAATTGATTTATTTTCAAATAATGGATCTGCCCTGCATTCCTGAAATAAACTTCACTTTTCTCAGCCTATACTTCTTTTAATGTATTACTGGATTTGACTTTTTAATATTTTGTTGGAGATTTTTTTGTTTATGTTTATTAAGGTTATCGGTCTGTGGTTTTTATTTCTTATCGTTCCCTTGTCTGGCTTTGACATATCAGAGTAATGCTGGCATCATAAAATGAGCTGAGTAGTATTCCCTCCTTTCCTATTTTCTGGAAGAGATTGTAAGGAATTTAAATTATTATTATTTTTCCTAACTGATTAGTAGAATTTACCAGTATAACCATCTGGGCCTGGAGTTTTATTTGTTGGAAGTTTATAATTTATAAATTAAAGCTTTTTTAAAAAATAGATATATAACTATTATAGTTATCTACTGTTTCTAGAGTAGGTTTTGGCAGTGTATCTTTTAACTGGCACATTTTATCTAAATTGTTGAATTTATGACCATAAAGTTATTCTTAGTTTTCTCCCATACTTCTTTTAATGTCTGTGGAGTCTGTAGTGGTAAATTCTGATATTGCTAATTTGTGTTTTCTCTCTCTTTCTTTTTCAGTCTGGCTAGAGATTTATTAATTTTGTTGATCTTTTCAAATAATCTACTTTTAGTTTGATTGGTTTTAAAAAATGTTTTCCGGCCGGGCACGGTGGCTAACGCCTGTAATCCCAGCACTTCGGGAGGCCGAGGCGGGCGGATCACGAGGTCAGGATATCGAGACCATCCTGGCTAACATGGTGAAACCCCGTCTCTACTAAACAAAATACAAAAAATTAGCTGGGTGAGGTGGTGGGAGCCTGTAGTCCCAGCTACTCGGGAGGCTGAGGCAGGAGAATGGCGTGAACCCGGGAGGCGGAGGTTGCAGTGAGCCCAGATCGCACCACTGCACTCCAGCCTGGGCGACAGACCGAGGCTCCGTCTCAAAAAAAAAAAAAAAGTTTCCATTTTATTTTTATTATTTACTTCCTACTAATTAGTTTAAGCTCCATATGCTGTTCCTTTTCTTGTTTCTTAGGGTAGAAACTTCAGTTATAGATTTGAGAATGTGTTTTAGTTCTAATGTAAGCATTAAATGTATACATCTTCTTTGAAGCACTGCTTTAGATGCACTCTGTACGTTTTGATATGTTATCTGTTCATTTTCATTCAATTCAGAATATTTTCTACCTTTCTTCCAGATTTGTCTTTGGCTCATGAACTATTTAGAAGTGTGTTGTTTAACTTTTCAAATATTTGGGGATTTTTCAGATATTTTTCTGCTATATTCTTGTTCATTTTTTTTTATGATCAGAGAAAAAGACCTTGTATTATTTCAATTAAAATGTTTTGAAGTTTGTTTTTCTGACAGCATATGGCCTGTCTCATTGAATTTTCCATGTGTACTTGAAAAAAACATTCATTTTGCTATTGTTGAGGGGAGTGCCTAAGGTTAATTAGTTCAAGTTGATTGATAGTGTTGTTCAGGACTTCTATATTCTTGTTGATTTTCTTTCTACTTGATCTTTTGATTACTGAGAGATAAATGTTAAAGTTTCCACCCGTAATTGTGGATTTGTCTATTTCTTCTTTCTGTTAACATCCATTTGTGCTTCATGTGTTTTGAATATCTATTATTAGGTACAAATATACTTAGGATTTTTGTGCCTCTTTGGTGAATTTTATGTCTTCTTTTATCACTTTGTAATGTCCCTCTTTATCTCTGGTGTGATATTGTGAAATACATATTTGGTCTTTCTCTTAGTTTTCCGGCATATAGCTCCTAAAATCCTTAACATCTCTAAAATGATAAGAATGATAAGAATTTTGTAAGCTAGTGAGATAACTGGTGGATAGTGGCTGGTCACCAGAAAGACCAAGGCAAGATTAGAGGGTTGAGACTTTCACCCCCACCTCCCAACCTCTAGGAAGTAGAAAGGATCTGAAAGTTGAGTTGATCACCAATGGCCAATGATTTAATTAATTATGTCTATGTAATGGAGCCTCTATAAAACCCAAAAGGACTGTTTGGAGGGCTTCCATATAGCTAAACATGGGAGATTCTTGGAGGGTGGCTCCACAGAGAGGACATAAAACTTCATGCCCCTTCCCACACGCCATGCCTTATCCATTTTTTTTTCATCTGGCTGTTTATCTACATTCTTTATTATATCCTTTATTAATAAATCAGTAAGCATAAGTAAAGCACTTCCCTGAATTTTGTGAGCCACTCTAGCATATTAATCATATCCAAGGAGGGGGCTGTGACAATGTGGATTAATAGCCAATTGATCAGAAGTATAGGTGACAACCTACTATTTGCATTTGACATCTGAAGTTGGGAGCAGCCTTGTAGGACTGAGAGGAAGAAACAAACTCCACACATCTGGTTTCAGAAGTGTTTAGGGTTGTGTTGAGTGGAGAGCAGAAAGCAGGAAAAGCACTTTGGTTTTTCCTATTTCTTATCTGGTCATTTTCCTCATCCTGAGTCTACTATGTCTAATATTTATGTAGCCCATTCTTATGACTGGGTCTGACTTTATGACAGAGGAGCAAGAGAGAAGTAAGAAAGACTCTTGAAATCACAGGGGCTCCTTTTTCCAGTTCTCTGGTAATAGAGAACTATATCCTCTCAGATTATCTAAAAATCTGTACAGGAGTGTAGGCTCATGCCTGAGGCTTGCCTGGGCCCAGCCAAGGAGAATAAAAAGAAAAATTAAACTAAATCATTATTCCCCTCACCATATCCATCCTGCAGTGGTACTCTTTCCTGGTACCCTGGCCACCAAAAGAGTGGGAATTGGATTTCTCTTCTTTTCTTTTTTTATTATACTTTAAGTTCTAGGGTTCATGTGCACAACGTGCAGGTTTGTTACATATGTATACATGTCCCACGTTGGTGTGCTGCATCCATTAACTAGTCATTTACATTAGGTATATCTCCTAAGGCTACTAATTACATCTGCTGCATGGTCTTAGGATTCAGGCTTTTGTGGAGTTTAAGTCAGGAGATATGAGGTAAAATAAGTAGGAATGTCTCCACCCTGTTGGTTAGACCACCAGCTCTATTATCTACTTTTAGTGTAATCAGATAGTTGCCTTATGCATGCTCTCTGACAGTTTTAGCCATAATCAGTGGGAGAGAAAGTATGGAGTGAATTTACTCCATCTTAGTTGGAATAATCATTTCATAAACTAGGTTGTATTTTCATTTTTATCCCATACTATGGACAACTCAGAAGACTTCCCCACTACTGTATGTCCCTTTGGTCAAAAATATCTTCTTAACTGGTTCTGTTATTATGCCTGAAGTCCCTATATTATGTACTACTTTAAACAAATATAACTGATAAAAATGCAACACCCAAATATTTTCAGCCAATTGTGCCTTTTTAAATTAGCTTAATAGATAATTACTAGCATAGGTCATAACCTAGTGATAACAAGAACAAAAACAAGGGACAGAAATTCCTTGATGGAAATGATAAAGAAATCCTGGAGGCTGGTTTGCCGAATACTACTGTTTGGTAAGGCATGAACAAATATATTCCTGAGCAAATGAAGGGCAAATAAGGACTTTCATTACCTGGAGGATATAAATCAATAGGTACTAGGTTGTATCAGTAAGTATCCATTTGGTTGTGATCACAGAAATCTAACAATATATTTGGTGTAAGCTAAAAAGGAACTATATTTACAAACCCGAGAATAATAAGGCCTCAAAAATGGCTGGATCCAATTACTCAAATTATTCAGCCAGGAACCTGTCTTCCTCCTTTTCATAGCCTGTGTAGCTTTCTGTTCTTTTAGGTGGATTATTCTCATGATAAAGTCACTAGTTGACTCCAGATTCCTAATCTCCCCTCAGAATAACTTTAGCAAATAGAATATCTTTCTGAAAATTGTAATTGAATTTCAAAGACTTGCCTTGATTGGTCTGGATTGGGCTATTTTCCCACTGGCCAGGCCTAGGTCTGGAAACAGGAAGTGGATTCTGCCGTTGCAAATAGCATGGACTACTAGTGAGAAAAGGGCAAACACTCTGGGAAATTTGAGGTCCTGCAGGCATAAGAAGAGAGCATTGATTCTGGAAAGACAAAACAAGAGCTATCCACTATGTAGGCAATGTTGAAAGAAGGATAGGAAACTATGAAAAGAAATCCTTCCTACTTCGCAGTGTGACTTAGAAGCCTATTTTATGTTAGAAGAAAAGCTCAAAGGTTGGTTTTCTAAAACCCTAACAGTAACAATTCTCTTGAATCCAGAGGAGGAAGTGAATATGCTGAGTTTTTGTAGTCATTGATTTTAGTACTGACGTGTATAGTAAATGCCATTCTCCAGTAATATTGAATGGCATATACTAAAGACAGTCCGTGCCTCTTTTTTTAAACTAATTGCTACCTGCTATATTTTGTTACTGATAAAAACTGTAAGGAACATATTTCAAGTTAAATAGACTGCTTTTCAAGATGAAAAGTATATCAGATCCACTTTTTATGTCAAAATCTTTATAGCTAAGGAAATAATCACTAGGAATTAGAAACAGAACATTGGTTAAAGACAAGAATTTGGAAGAAAAGGAGATTGGGCATTTCTAAAGTTATGGAAGCCTCTTTTTCCTCTTCTAAAACTCTCACCATAAACTGGTTTCCTCAGGATTCAGAGTCGAGGGTCACAGCCAGAATCCCTAAGTGACCACCTGAAATATGCCATCATAGAAGCACCTTGGGTAAACCACCACCATTCAGCTGCCAATAGAGGCATGGAGGTAAAGAACTTGGAGACAGAAATTGCTTCACAAGAGATCTAGTCCCTACACATCAGAGAAATTTGTAGGATGGTGTGAAAAGGTCTTGGCAAGAAGTCATATAAGATTGTTGCTGCAGCTGCTGCATCACAAAACAATTTCCTGGGAACCAAGAAAGAGACCAGAGACTGAAGTAAGTTTCCTGCTGCAAATGCCAGGGTGACTGTTTAGCACTTGAGAAAATCTGGGAACCTAAAATTAGTTTTCAACATCTTTGCCATAAGAAGAAAAAGAAAAATAACAATGACACAAATGCTTGAACATTTTATTCAAAGTATGCCATATAGAGTAGTTGGCATAGCTATCTTTAACTGTCTGAAAGCATCTCAGAATGAAACTTACTTACCAGCCTCTTAATGTTCTCTCTTTTCATTTCTTCTCCAGCCCTTCCATTTTCTCTGCCAATTCCTTCTGTCATACAGCCCTTCTTTATCCATCCATCGCTTATGTAGCATCAAAGGGCCTTAGTGTGATTTGTATGCTCCAGATATCAATATGGGAACACATTGACTTTTCGTTTTTTGTTTTTCTATGCACAGCACAAATATACTGTGGGTCTTTCACTGGGGTCCATGTAAAATACTTTGATGATGCACATGTGCCATTTCACCCTACAAATATGGAACTAATGAGTCATGAAAGAAGCATTTCTATTTTAATTAAAAATTATATTCTACATTGCTGTCTATTTTGCAAATGTAGAACTATAATCTCGAATGATGGTATTTTGTGATTGGTATTCTGGTGAGCTGACACTACAACACACTTGCAGGAAAAGATCTTTGTCAGTTTTCACCCATTTTTCCAAAACTCAAAATACCAGACAGAACAATTCTTAGATGCACAGAATTTTTTGTTTCAACCACAGGCCTAAGTCTTTGATAAATGTGTGATTGTAATGGCTGCCATCCTAATCTTTTTTTTTTTCAGATAAAAGATTTAAGTCACAGATATCATCATGATATTTTTGGCAGAAAAGTTTTTTATTTTGTTTTCAATCATCACCAATTGCCCAGCAGAATTTATTTGATCTGAAACCTGGAGGTTTCGGGATTTATTTGTTTGTTTGTTTTGCTTTGTTTTTAGATAGCTCTCTTTATTTCTTTATGTCCGTTGCTACTTTATTTGAGATAATAGCAAATCTCATAGACATTACAAGTGTGTGAGTGAAGATATCTTGTCACCTTCTAAAAAATACCTTCACTTTATATTTTTTCTCCAACTTAGTGAGTTATAGGTGTGGGTGAACCTATAGATTCTCCGACAGAGGCATCGTTGTAATTTCCACTGTCATTTTTGAGAATTATCAGGCTGTACTTCATCTATAAAAGTGTATGTCCTTTCTCAAAAGCCTGTAAGATTTGTGATGGAAAAAAAGTCACTTAACAAATAATATATACTTCTACAGCTTATACTGCAAGTCTTAAATTGAGCTGCACTACTTAACAATTCAATTCAACAAATAGTTACGAACATTCACCATGACCCACCTGCTGTGAGAGATGTTACTACTGTGAAGTTGAATTAAACATTGTTTAGGCATGGGGGCTGGTGCCAGAGAAACAGACGTTACATTATCACTTATTGACATTCTGTATTGTACTTCTGAGTATGTCGTTTATTTTTACTCTAAAATGCTTTTTACAAGGAGGAATTATGCCCGTGTCTCTATGATTAATTTTAGGAGTATTGCAAAGTCTTTTCATGCATATTGAGTTACCTAGAATTGCATTAATGATATCATGGTAAGTTACTTAGCATGGTTGGTGAGGAAAAAAATCTATCTTCTATAATTGTAGTAATGGCAGTGGTAGTAGCAATAGTAAGAACAATCGTAATAATAGGCCTGACACTTATTGAGCACTTACTATGTACCAGGTATAATTCTAAATACATTTTATGATTTACCTCACACAATCCTTATGTATTAGTTTGGGTGCTCCCAGAAGCAAATATTATCCAAGACAGAATTAAACATGCAAGCATTTTGTTAGGGGAAATGCCTGTGAGAGAAAATGGGGAGGAGCTGGGAGTGGCTGGAAGGTCTGTCTGGCCATGACACAAGTTTCACCTCAGGTGAAAGAGAGAGGGAAGGAGGTTAGATGGAAACATCCTAGATTGCCATCGGTCTGTGGAAGATTAGGCAAGATGGTCAGAAAGTCTCTGAGTCAAAATTGGCCATTAAAGAAGGCTCGTGTCTTCCACAAACAGGCCTGCCTTAATGATCTTCCTGTGTTTTGTCATCAGTGGGGAGAAGCCGGTGTGAGGCGGGACACCAGTGCAAATGCTGCTGTGGATTTCAGAGCACAGCTGCTAGGCCCCTTGGCCAATTGATCAGTTATGCTCCCTGTGGTTGGAAGACTGTTCATGCATTCTTACAGCCGCCACACCTTACAGCAACTTCATTCAATAGACAGGCAAACTAACAACAGAAAAATATCAGTAAGTAATCCATCCAAGGTTAATGGCTGATAAGTGACAGAGTCAAGATTCCAATCCATGCAGTTGGTTGTCAGGTTCTATGCTTTAATCTCAAGATCAACTAACAAGGTAATACTTGATACAAGATTATAGTGTTTAATAATAATATTATTATTATTCTTTTTGAGATTGAGTTTCGCTCTTTTTGCCCAGGCTGGAGTACAGTGGCGTAATCTCAGCTGACAGAAACCTCCATCTCCCGGGTTCAAGTGATTCTCCTGCCTCAGTCTCCCGAGTAGCTGGGATTACAGGCTCGCGCCACCTCATCTGGCTAATTTTTGTATTTTTAGTAGAGTCGAGGTTTCACCATGTTGGCCAAGCTTGTCTCGAACTCCTGACCTCGTGATCCCCCTGCCTCAGCCTCTCAAAGTGTTGAGAGGTACCATATGAGGATCTAGAGCATTGATTTTTAAACTTTAGTGTACATACAATCACTCAGGTATTTATTGAAGGTGCAGAATAGCCCCTCACTCTACAGATTCTGGCTTCACAAGTCTGGAGTAGGGCTTCAAAATTTACAGTTTCAAAAGCCATCCCTAGTGATCCTTTTCAAATGATCCTTGGATCAGACCTTTACAAATGCTGCCCTAGAGAAAGAATCTGGGCTTGGGGACAGAAAAGAGTGGCTTAAATTCTGATTGTGCCAATTTCTAGTTGTAAGACCTTGAACAAATTGCTTAAATTTGTGAAACTCAAATTTGCAAAATTGTGAATAGGGATGATGCTAACAGCAATAATTAACTCCATAGAGCTAATCAACATGTTGTGGGTTCTCCCTGTTAGATGAGATGTGAGAGCATTGCTTGGCACCCTGGGGAGCATTGGACAAATGTAGGTTAGGATGACTCCTGCTTGCAGGAGTGCTATCACCAATGGCATCACCAGATTGCTCCAACAGATGGTTGATGGACCCTGGCTATTTGTGGGTATGTCACATACTTCAGATTTAGGCATGTTTAGTACTTGTCCTTGAATCTAGGTGAGAAAAGAGAGGAATGACATTTAGGCGGTCAATAAATCAGAGAATACGTTCTTCTTTTATTTCTGCAGTAAGTCACATTAGGTCTCTAGAAAGCATCCTGGTTGGCTGGGCGTGGTGGCTCATGCCAGTAATCCCAGCACTTAGGAAGGCTGAGGCAAGCGGATCACTTGAGGTCAGGAGTTCGAGACCAGCCTGGCCAACATGGTGAAACCTCGTCTTTACTAAAAATACAAAAAGTTAGCTGTGGTGCATGCCTGTAATCCCAGCTACTCTGGAGGCTGCCTGTAATCCCATCATGGCACATGCCTGTAATTCCAGCCACTTGGGAGGCTGAGGCAGGAGAATCGCTTGAACCTGGGAGGCGGAGGTTGCAGTGAGCCGATCGCACCATTGCATTCCAGCCTGGGCAACAATAGCGAAACTCTGTCTCAAAACAAAAACAAACAAACAAACAAACAAACAAACAAACAAAAACAAGCAAGCAAGCACCCTGGTTATGTGGGAAGTTCAGGAATGGGATCCTTAAAAAGGCATTTCATTGGTGTTTTCTTCATGGCATAACTACTGGTACCTTTAAAAAATTAATGATGATAGTAAATCAGAATGTGTTGGAAGATGAAGAAAAATTTTCATTTATGATTTGTTTCTTTCTCAAGCTTACTATGGGAACCAGAATGTGCCCAGAATCTGAAACCTACTGCATTTCGCCCTGGGATATTTAATGTTCTGACACTCCATGAGAGCAAATTGCAGGGATCAGCTCAAATACCTGCCTTCTAATGATTTAAGCGGACTGAGGTTTAAAACAGTGATGTGTCTCATTAATAAGTTTTACCTGTCTGTAGAGATTGCTTATCACTCATCTCGCATTACCTTTCTTTTGTCTGCCTGGGAAACACCATCTGGTAGGAGAGGGCTGCCTGTTGAGAGGGCATTGCCACACACATTCCTTCTACTGATTCCATGCTCGTACTTTCCTCCACTACCTTATGTTCTTGAGCCAAGAATCTTAGCAAAGTATAAAGCCACTTAGCCTTCCTGAGCTTCTGTCTTTTTATCTGTAATTTGAAGGTAATAACACATGCTCTATTTCTTTCCTTTTTCTTTTACACAACCAAACGAAAGCTGAATAACCTATCTATTTCAATGAAAATCAGATAAGATAGAGGCAACTCCTTCCTTAAGAACCTAATTGGCTACTAGATTATGATTACACATTAAGGTATCTTTAATACTGATCTCAGTTTCCAATAAGCAAAATATTATAAATTAAACTGTTATTTCTGGAAATGCATCTTATATCATAAAATTAAGAGAGCTATCAAAAAGAAATACAATTTAAACAAGTCCAAGTGGATTTGTTAATATTTATTAATAAACATTTTTAATAAACATTTATTAAGTGTATGAGACCAAACAATACACCACGTGTGGTGACTCATGCCTGTAATCCTAGCACTTTGGGAGGTCGAGGTGAGTGAATCATTTGAGTTCAGGAGTTTGAGACCAGCCTGGGCAACACGGTGAAACCTTGTCTCTAAAAATATATATGTGTGTGTATATATATATATACACAAAAATTATCCAGGCAAGGTGGCGCATGTTCGTAGTCTCAGCTACTTGAGAGGCTGAAGTGGGAGAACTGCTTGAGTCCCTGAGGCGGAGGTTGCAGTGAGCTGAGATGGCACCACCATTGCATTCTAGCCTGGGCAAGAGAGCAAGACCCTATCTCAAAAGCAACACAAAAACAAACAAACAAAAAAAACAGTCAATAAAAAACTCTATCATATTTCTTTGGGGAAAATTCTCCGAATGGACTGAAGTGGCTGAGATATACTAAGATATATTCATTAAAATTATTCTTTTTGTATTGGAATCTTCCTTTGCAATGATAGGTATTCTTCAATTTATTAATCTTAAGCATATTTATGATTGAGTTGTTGTGCTTAAATTCTTCCCAATTACAAGAATAGTAAAAGTCCCTGGAAAGGCAGTTTCCATAATGACTTAATTTTTAAAGATCCTTTGCTCTTCTATATCAATAAGATCTTTCCTTTGGAGCATCCATCAATGATGTCCCTTATTGACAGATATCAAAATTTCTTTTTTGGCAATGTAACATAGCCAAGACATTTGCTTCCCCAAAAGTCCCATTTTTATTTTCTCTTAATGCCTGTCAAGAAGGGTAGTTTTTACCTTTAATGATTTCAGCTGATGTTCCTGGAAATTACATTTGGATCATTCCATGCAGCATCCCTTGAACTCTGACTTCATGAGAAGCAATTATCTTTCTATATGTAGTTATACAGAGCTACAAATGTAGTTATACAGAACTATAAGAATTTTAAAGATAATTTATTAACTTATTTGTAACCATCTTGGTTCAAAAGTATTTTAATATGGATTACAAAGATGTAACAGTGCAAGACGTTAAAATAATCCAGAAAAAGAGAAAGAGAATGCTGACCATATGAACTTGGGTGGTGAATGAAGACTTTGTATAAAAGTGTTGGGTCTAAAGCCAGAAAGCATCAATATATGAGTTAACACACGGGAAGGGGAATGGTGCTCTGAGCTGATGGAGCAGAAAGAGCAAAGACATGGGTTTAAGCATGCCCTGCCTAAAACCCTGTCTCATGGGTTAGCATTCTTATGTCCACAGTGTCTGGCTGACACCAAGACATCACATTCATCTCCTGCTGCTTTCTTAAAGCACTCTAAATTCTTACCATGCCAGTATCAGTTACCTCCATACTGGTATACACTTTGACTTTTTGTTCAGCTTATTTGTTCCCTGTGATTTCTTCCTCAACTCTCCTAGATCAGTTTTATAGTTCTGTTCTCTGTTCCTCTTTAGAACTCAGCATATACTACTAATATGACACACAACATATTATTCATATTATTTTATGACTTACTGAAAGATCTTGTACCCTCATTAGGCTATGCACCCTTTAAAGACAGGCTGTTTATCTTTCATATTGTCCTTTATATATGGTAAGTAGTTGTTCACTGAACATTTTTATTGAATTGCATTGAGGACATGTTTGAAAATAAAGGAAACTATTTTAAAGAGGAAAGTTTTGTCTACTTGAATGGCTTCCAATGAGGTATGCCTAAAAATCATTAAACCAGGGACTAGTAACATGAGATAAAATTCAGCACATCTGGGAACTTGAATGAGAAAAAATTGCATCTTTCTTGTTATTAACTACTCTCTTGAATTACACATTTATTTTAATTATGAATGACAGCTACCACATACAGTGTAATATTAGTGGTATCTTTGGTTTTGGCATCAACATAAATGACAAATATTTGCGCATCATGTCAGTTATTTCAGATTCTCAAAATATTGTTTAAAATTACCTTTTCAAAATTAGGGTAATAATTAGACTATTGCTATATCTTAATTAGACTGCATTAATGAAGGAACTCATATTTCTATACAGATTTTTAAACTATTTTAACTATTTTTCAATATAATTGGTTTCTTTTGTATTTTATTTTATGCATTTAAAAACCTTATTATGAGAAAAAGTTGGAAGGCTCTTCACCAGATTGCTGAAGGGATATTTGGCACAAAAATACTTAAGAGCACTTTTGTTTTAAGCCCAGCAGGGGCAGGGCCTGTGAGAGCATTGGCAGTGTTCCTGCAAACCCAGTTCAGGGGAGTGGTATTTTGGGACATGGTGAGAATGTCCTTGCTATGAAAACGAATGGAGGACTGAGTAACCCAGGATTCTATTGAGCAGAGCATGGTTTGGTGAAGTCATTTTTGTAGTGAAACAGGTCTGGCTATTCTGTATAGGGTGGGGTGAAGGTAGAGCAACATAGGAATTTATTGTAGCCCATGTAAGAGATGAGGAGGCCAGGTCAAAGGTGGTGGCCATTAGGATTTAAGATGAAATTTTTTTTTCATTGCACATACGTGAAATGAAAGAAATTGTTAGAGGTGAGCCCTAGATGTGCTGCTTTGTGTGGGAAAGAGAAACTGTTCAATATGGATTACACCACGTTTGAACTAACATCAAAATTCTGTAACTTTAGGTGCATATTTAGAGATTCAGCATGAAGCTAGGAATTTGAAAGCCATCACTACGGAGAGATGAGGCAAAAATCAAAAGAACAAAGTGGTTTATCAATGGAAAGAGCTGAATGGGAGAAGAAGCTGAGAGTTAGGGAGAAAAAACTCAGGATCAATAGAGAATTCTCAACTTCTCACCCCTCAAGAGCAACCACTGATCTTTGCCTGGTATTTACCCTCTGAGAGGCCAGAATCCACAGAGAGAGAGCTAGGATCCTGGGTTGCACATGTTTTAGAAGAGAGTTGGGCTGCCCAGGAAGGGCCAAAGTTCAGCAGTGACCAAGGACCCAGGTTGACCTCAAGCTGTGAAGCGCAAGGCGTAAACTTCTTTGCCTTTTTGTACAGAGACTTGGTGACACTGAAGGCCAAGTCTGGTGCAAATTGTTACTTAATTCATGAGAAACTTGGTAATTTATCTTTACTGAACTTTGCTTCCCTCAGTTCTCACAGCATCCAAATTCTACTCTTCTTTCCTCTAAGGCTACTCTCTGACTGATAGCTTTTTCTCTTCCCTTGCACTCTCCTCTTGGAAGTTTTCCTCTCTCTATTTGATGGTTTGTGGCTCTTTCCAGCTTGTCTACTTTTACAGTCTATCCTAATTCTTTGAAATTTTTAAAAACTTGTGTTATGATATGGAAATCCTCAAACCTCTGAAATTAGCTGCTTCCCTAATTTGTTCCTATTGTGAATGTTTAAGGAACCTTACAGTTGTCTACTATTTAACACTTCCCCAATCATTTAACGGTCCACGTTCATTGTCTCTATAGTTCTTTTTTAAAATTATGGCTTTTCTAGAAATTTAAATTATTGTTTATAAAGGGTTTGTTCTTATAAAAATGCACTGGGGTTTTATTCTTATGGCATTACTCTCTCTGACCATATCCATTGCTGAAATTCTATTTTGAAATATCTTATAATTTTTACTGAAACTTAATCCATCTATAGAGACCTTCAAAAGCATTCATATTAAGCAGGGAAGATGGTAACCTACTTAGTAGACTGCATCTGGAATTCCAATTCCCCTAGGTCCATGACAATTTCAATGATGAACTAACCACAAAAGCATAGTTTAATAAGACAAAATATCCATTTCATTTTATTAGTCAGTTTTTGATGTAATTAAATGAGAAGCCAGTTACATTTTGCATAAAATGTTGAATGCTTTTTAGAAAATTATCTAGTATTTTAACTAGAGTATAAACCATGCATCCCCTTAAATTAAAACCACAGGGGCTGGGTGCAGTGGCTCACGCCTGTAATCCCAGCACTTTGGGAGGCCAAGGCGGGTGGATCATGAGGTCAGGAGATAGAGACCATTCCTGGACAGCATGGTGAAACCCCATGTCTACTAAAAATACAAAAACTAGCCAGGTGTGGTGTTGCACACCTGTAATCCCAGCTACTCAGGAGGCTGAGGCAGGAGAATCACTTGAACCTGGGAGGCAGAGGTTGCAGTGAGCCGAGGTTGCCCCACTGCACTCCAGCCTGAATGACAGAGTGAGACTCTGTCAAACAAACAAACAAACAGACAAAAAGCACAGCAACAAAAAACCGCAGTGTTTTTTGAATAAATGCAAATAAATTATATCTTATTTTGCTTTTGCTGACACTAAAATGATAATAATGGTAGAATAATTCAAAACACATTTTAATGAATTTTTAAACAGCTATTAGTTACTTTCAGTTGTTACTCATCAAAGATATGGTGGTAACTCTATAATTCAGTACAGTTTGCTTTTTAACTAGATGTCTAACGTGTATCTTTTTTAAGATGCATAGAGATGTTTAATGGTGCTCATGTTCCCAGATACTCTCTGGGTGTATGTGAGCATTTTGTACATAAACTTATTTTTTTTTTCCTTATGGGAGAGATTTTTTCTGTACTTGTTATATTAGTATGTTATTTGACTCATAGTTTGTGTATCCATCAACAATTTATAGAATTGTGTTAAATATGCTTGTTCCTCATTCCTTCCGTGTAGTGTCTTCATCACAATGTTCTTTTTGGATTGAAAGTGAATTTAGGCAGCAAAATAGCTCAGTTAGAGCATGGGACAGAATTGAGTGGGCAGAACTGGGTTCTAATCGTTGTTTCAATATTTACAATGTGCATATGCCAACTTAACCCCTCCAGACCTTTATCAGTAATGTTTATCCCTTCATTAAACTACCAGTTGTTGAGCATTTACTGTATGGAAGTGAATTTAGGTGACAAAATAGCTCAGTTAGAGCGTGAGCATTTGAGTGGACAGAACTGGGTTCCTATCACTGCTTCAATATTTATAATGTGCATCTGCCAACTTAGCTTATCTATACCTTTATCCATACTGTTCATCCCCTCATTCAACCATCAACTGTTGAGCATTTTCTATACAAAAGGCAGTATGTAAACTGCTGGGGATAGGCATGGTCTTTAACTTGATGGTGCTAACATATAAAGGGAGGATAATAACAGTATTTGTCACATAAATTTATGCAAGTTAACTGCTTTTAATCAAATAAAGTGCCAAGCAAAGTGTCACATGCATAGAAAGTGCTCAATAAGTGGTAAGCATTTTAGCAGTAGTAGTACACGTAAGTGTCCTGTTTAATGGTACGGAAGTGTCTTGGAGCCACCATTTGTTTGCTCCAGTGCCTAGCATACTGCCTGGCGTATGTAAAGCTCTTGTCTTAGGTAGGGTTCTCTAGAAACAAATTGTGAGAAAAGAATGTGTGTGCAAATAATGAATTAAGAGTTTTCCCAGGAGAAACTTGTAAAAAATCAGGGAAAGCAGAATAAGAAAACAGAAGAAATCAAGCAAGGGTGAGATTCAGACAAACTCCAGGGGAGGCAGTGTGACCCTTCAGGGGTTTCTGGAGGGTAAATTACCTCTCAGAGCAGTCTGACAGGAGAGGTAGGTTTTCACACCTCTGTACCTGTCAATCATTGACTATGGGCCACCATTGGGGATTGTGGTTGGCAGAATAGTGGCCCCCAAAGTTATCCATGCCATTATCCCTGGAATCTGTGAATATATTACCTTACATGGCAAAGGAAACTTTGCAGATGTAATTAAGGGTACAGACTTCTAGATAGGGAAATTATTCTGGATTATCCAAATGGGCTCAATCTAGTTACTTGAGTTCTCAAAAGTGGAGAATCTTTCCTAGCTGGCATCAGAGAGATAAGTGACACTGCTGACTTTGAAACTGGAGGATGAGAGCCATAAATCAAGAAATGTGGGAAGTCTTTAGAAGCTGGAAAAGGCAAGGAAATGAACTCTCTCCCCTATAACCTCCAGAAAGGAACATAATCTGGCAATATCCAGTGAGAACCATGTCTGACTTCTGACCTATAGAGACCTGTAAGGTAATAAATTTGCATTGTTTTAAGCCACTAAGTTTGTGATAATTCGTCAATGTAGCAATAGAAAACTAACATAGGGACAAACTCCTGGTACTTCAGAGTGTCTGCTTTCTGCTATTGCATGCAAAGCAACTTCAGTAGCTCATGGAAACTTCTCTACAGAACAGCTACAGGTACAGGAATTGGAGGCAAAAGTGCACTTGAGTAGAAAGAGCCCAGAAATGGTAAAAAAAAAATAAAAGGACCCCAGGAGGTCTGGGAAGCCAGCAATAGCATCTGCTGCAGTGCTCAGTAAGAATTTATTAACTGAATGAATGCATTTATGAATGAATGAATAAATACATTTATGTAAACTACTGGAATTGAAAGATTATGTAAGAAATGGCTTCTAATTAGAGGTAGGCATGTTGGCAACTCTCATTCAAACAGAGCATTTGGCAATCAAGACTTTCTCCCACGTTCAATTGCCTCTTTCTTATTTTCAGGTTTTCTGGGGGCCAGTGGATTAGAAAAGTAAGAATTTTCTATAGATATAATAAAATAATCAAATCTTAAAGCTGTGTCTATGCTATAGGAATCCTTTTAAAAAATTCAACAATTATTTGGAGAACTTCACTGTATTCTAAGTGCCTGAGTTGTAAACTACTGTAACTAACTAGCTGGAGAATTCATCATCCTCTGGAGCATTTGGGTGCTTAGCAGAAAAACAAAACAAAACTACTAGACATGGAAAAAGAGCAGCCTTTAGAAGCAAATGTTTTGAGAAGTCAAGGTAAAAAAAAATAGGCTAAAAAATAGTTCTCATTTTTCAATTACTAACTTTCCTTCTCACTTTCTCTTCCCCACCTTTTGTACCTGGGCAAGAATTCTAGATGAATTGTTCTTCTTATGGATAACTTGGAAGAAAATCTACATATGTGAATAATGGATTTCACATCTGTCTATTTAATATCCAAGGAAAAACAGCTGATCAGAATATAAAAATAATTGAATTGAATTTGCTCATGTCCTGAACTTTGAAATCTGATTTCTATAACTTATATGGTTTCAGATCACCTAAATGCAAGATGTGCTTTAAAAGTAATAGGAATGGAAATGAGATTATAAGAGCCAATCTGGAAGATGCTATTAGATGTATCACATCAATATTTCCTTTGATTCTAGCTCCCCTTCTTTTACACATTTGAGTTTCTTCTTCATTTTTCCTTCATAAAATGTTTAGTAATACTTTTCTTGCTGTAGGAAAAGTAAAACTATACCACCATGGGTGTGCCCCTCTTCGATTTAAAAGCTACATCAGCAAGAATGTGTTTGGCTGCAAGTAAGAAAAAATACAACCAAAACAGCTTTAAGCAATGTAAGATTTATTGACTCTAAGCAGAAGGTCTGGAGTCAGGATAGGTCCAGGGTTGGTTAAGCAATGCAATCAAGGACAACTCTACAAGGCCGGATATCTCTCCTTATAGTCCCAAGTTGGCTACAGAGGTTCAGACATTTCATCAGATATATACTACATATGTTACAGAAGAATTGTTCTTCAGTAGGTCCCCTTTTAATATGGAGTAGAACACTTTCAAGATATTCCTACCATATCCCAGCGAGAGACAGGACTAGCTAGATTTCCTAGGCTGACTAAGAATCCCTAAGCCTAGCTGGGAAGGTGATTGCATCCACCTTTAAACATGGGGCTTGCAACTTAGCTCACATCCAACCAATCAGGTAGTAAAGAGAGCTCACTAAAATGCTAATTAGGCAAAAACAGGAGGTAAAGAAATAGCTAATCATCTATCGCCTGAGAGCACAGCTGGAGGGACAATGATCGGGATATAAAGGCAGGCATTCCAGCGCCAACAGCTACCCTCTTTGGGTCCCCTCCCTTTGTATGGGAGCTCTGTTTTCACTCTATTAAATCTTGAAATTGCACTCTTCTGGTCCAACTCGGCTAGAGCTGAGCTTTCGCTCACTGCTCTTTGCTGCTGTCACAGACCCTCCACTGACTTTCATCCCTCCGGATTTGGCAGGGTGTCCGCTGTGCTTCTGATCCAGCGAGGTGCCCATTGCCGCTCCCGATGGAGCTAAAGGCTTGCCATTGTTCCTGCATGGCTAAGTGCCCGGGTTCATCCTAATTGAGCTGAACACTAGTCACTGGGTTCCATGGTTCTCTTCTGTGACCCACGGCTTCTAATAGAGCTATAGCATTCACTGCACGGCCCAAGATTCCATTCCTTGGAATCCGTGAGGCCAAGAACCCCAGGTCAGAGAATAGGAGGCTTGCCACCATCTTGGAAGTGGCCTGCCACCATCTTGGGAGCTCTAGGAGCAAGGACCCCAGGTAACACCAGCATACTTCTCTTTGGATCACATTGGCCAGGATTACATCACCTGCCATGCTCAAGAAGTAAGGCAAGCTTGAGAATTGTTCATAGCAGCTATTTTCAGCCTTTATAGAGAGAAGCTGGTTCTGCCAGCCATATGGAAGGTTAAGGGATGCTGGTGGCTATTAGACACACAGGCCTAGGTGTAGGTACTCAATTGTGATAGTGAAATGAAATAATATTGGTAAGTGAAGCGCTTAGTACTGTGCCTATAAGTTAACTGGTCTCAAGATGCCTTTGGAGACATAATTCCTTGGGAGGTGGTTTTCTACTGTGTTAGCATGTTTAAGGCCCCACAGTAAAGCCAGTCTAACATCTAGACAAACATGATAACATTTAACAAGTCTCTCAAAAATGACACAAGGTAATTGTTTCAGATGTGACTGAGAAATATCTGAAACTTCTTTAGTGATTCACCTTCATCTCTCTGAAGTCCTCTCATCATCACAACTTCTTCCCATTCCACTTTGGTCTCTCCCCAACTCCAGTTTATTCTAAATCCTTTCTCTTGTCCTCCTTTCAGATGCAGCGCTTTATTATTATGTAGATGAATTTAGCCTCTCCAGGCTTCTTTCACCCCGTATCCTGATCAGCACAATAAAGTCTCGGGAATGGGGCAGGCTAAGAAAGAATTCTCTAAAGAGGCCAGGAATAAAACAAAATGCTATGAATAAGTAAAATAGATCAGTATATATATACATTTTTTTTAACCGGTCACTGAGCTGTTTAATGTTGCCCAGAGTTCCTGTGCAATATACCACTAACACTTTGGCAAAAATCTTCAACCTCTTTCATTTTCAACCTTTTCCTCAAAAAGAACCAAGAAGGAAACAAGTCCACTTGGCTGTACATGATAAGGATCCATCCTGCTTTGCTGAAAGCATTTCTCTATCAGAATAACAACTTATGACATACATAAAAATAGTTTGACAAAACTGCAAGGAAGGAAGAGGTCCCCTGATCTTAAACATACTCTCTGTTTTCTATCTTTCATTCATCTAAGACTGTGTCTGCTTGAAAGTATTTTTCCATAGGAGGAATTGGGAAGTTCCCTCCAATATTGGAATAAAAAAATAGGTTTTGTTTTGTTTTGAGTATAGGCAAAGGCGATACAACACACAAAAATTTGGTGTGCTAAGCATTTCACATAAATTATATCATGTAACCTTAATGAAAGCCTTGGACACTGGCCTTATTATTACTTTCATTTTATTGTTTTGGTAAGGTAGGGCATTATGTAACTTAATGAAAGCAACACAGTTGGTACTAACTACTACATTATTTGGCCTCCTTAATATGTTTTAGGATTTTTAACATCTTTATGGAGGGTAAAATTGGAAAACCTGTAATTAAGTATGAATAACCTTACTTTTAACAAATTCATTGTCTAGGTCCAAAGCATTCACATATCATTAGATTATCTGATTCACCAGAATCCTTTAAAACAAACAAACAAACAAAAAAAAAAACAAAAAAACAAAAAGACCCGTTTTCTTCTTCCGGATTGCAACCCAGAAAAACTTGTCAGTAATCATTTATAGCTGTCTATCTTAGAAATCGATACAGATTATCCTATGATCAGTATAACTGCATTGCTTCTAAACCAGTTGAGCCTAGTAGCTGCGGTAGACTCTAAGGGAATGATTCTGCCTCATTCAGATATGACCTTAGCACATGTTTGTATTATTAATATTACCAGAATAGTTTTTCACTTCTCGGGTGGAAGAGCATTGAATCAAAAGAGATATAGACATATTCAGTGAAGTGTGGGAAGTAAATCTCCTGAGTCCCTGATCTAGCCAGTTACTCTTTTGCAAAAATAGATCAAGATATTTTGTATCTGGCATCACAAAGCATTTTTGCTTCACTGTCACCCTTCAAGTTCTCACTCTATATCTCTTCTCCTGAATTCTTGCAATCTGTCCTGAATGCTGCTGCTAATTTTGAAAACCCACTTTTCAGAACTTACCAGCTGTACCATTTAATAGGGTGCAAATTGTCTCATGCTATTTCACTGAGACAGTGTAGTAGAAAGTATCTTGTAGCTCACAGGGTATTTTGCAATAGAATTTATTACATATATGCAATACACAAGTTATAACTGACCTTATACACCAATCATGCAATGAATACTTGTTGATTATCCAACTCATCACAGAGATCATGGTAATTATAGTGGACATGAGATAAAGAAAATATGCCCCACTAGTGAAGACATAACACTCTATTGAAGAGTATGGCCATATAAACTCATAATTAATATGCAATGTGGTTGGGCAAAACAGGAGAGTCCACCCAAAGGATTTCACATTGTTAAATACTGTGTCTTAAGCACTAAATGAGAGTTTGCTAGGATAAGAGGAGAAAGACATACTCAAGTGATGTACCTCACAGGTACAGAGTAAGGACAAACCATGCTCAAGAAATGGCAGGGAGTTTGATTGGACTACAGGATGAAAAGGATGGGAGAAGACAAGCAAGCAAGGTAGAGTCATAAAGATTATTACAGGCACGGCACGGTGGCTTACTCCTGTAATCCCAGCGCTTTGGGAGCCTGAGACAGGAGGATCATGAGATCAAGAGATCGAGACCATCCAAGCCAACACGGTGAAACCCCGTCTCTACTAAAAATACAAAAATTAGCTGGGCGTGGTGGTGAGCGCCTGTAATCCCAGCTACTCGGGAAGCTGAGGCAGGAGAATCCCTTGAACCTGGGAGGTGGAGGTTGCAGTGAGCTGAGATCGCACCATTGCACTCCAGCCTGGGTGACAGAGCGAGATTCCATCTCAAAAAAAAAAAAAAAAAAAAAAGATTGTGAAGGACATTGAATGCAATGCTATAGGAAATGGAATGTTTTAGAAGGCAGTGGGAAGGATTTTAGGCAGAGAAATGGATTAGAAGCTGCATAGTGATTGACTTGAGTAAGACCAGAGGTAAGAAGAAAAACTGTAGGCTATATAAGTAGGTAAGAAGAGAGATGGTGAATTCTTAAATAAGACAAGTGTGTATGCCCTGACTCCTCAGCAAAACTCTAAGCTGCTTGTAGGATGTTAAACATAATTTTTGTTGTGCTTATATCTTTCTTTGTTTCTAGCAAAATTCTATGTATATAGTAGGTGCTTGGAAAATTCTTGCCTTGAGAGTGGATTAAGAATCCATCTCTACTTTAAAAATTCACTTGCACAATGCCGTCTCGACATAGTGAACAGGATATCTTTGGTAACGCTCTGTCATTTTTAACAACATGGAAATTACCACTTTGCTAATCAACCCATGAACAAAAAAGTGTCTTGATGCTTCCCTTAGCAACCAAGTGCTCAGCAGTTTGCCCATCCAAAATCTTGTATTTTTGGTTCTTCAACATAGTAGCTTTTGATGTTTTAGATACTTTTAGGATTCATGAAAGTGGAAACAAGAAAATTCAGAAGAATTTTATTTCATGTTTATTTTATTTTATTGTTTCTAATGATAATGACAGATTTCAGTTATTGAATACTTATTCTGTGGCAGTCACTCTTCTAAATAGTTTTGGGATATTTTCTTTTTTAAATTTTACACAAAATTAAGTAAGTTTTGTGTAAAAATTAGGTTTTATTACTATCCTCTTTTAAAAATGAGAAGATTGTGGCAAAGATAGTTTAAGTGACTTGCCCAAGAGCAAATAGCTAGAGGCAGTAGAGCTTCAAACCCAGCTTTTCTGATCCCACAGCACATTCATAGGTGACCATTATAAAAAGTGAAGAGACAGGCAGGTTTAGCACTGCACAGTGGTCAAGTGTCTTGAAGCTTAATAGTATCACTTTATGAATTTCAAAGTACTCTGGGCAGGCGTCAGGGAGAAGAAAAAAATGAAAAGAAACAAAAGGAGAAAGAGAAATAAGTTTAAAACAAGAATATATGTTGTCACAGTAAGTGTGTAATAAATATTTTTGAATGAAGTGAAATATGAAAGACAAAAACAAAGGAGGATTTTATGGCAGGTGGTAGAAGATGGTGTTCAACCATGACTGTGGGTTCTATCTTTGGTACAGAAGAACTACAGACTTCAAGTATGATTGCTTTTCTAGGTTGCAGCTTCACTCATCCCTGGCTATATCTAGACTTGTTAACAAATTTATAAATCTTCACCCACTGATTTTTCTTTCTGGTTAGAATCAGCCCAAGTGACTTTTAGCTTCCTGAATACTTATTATCGTACTTCAAATACAGTATCAAAGAAAGAATAACTTAACTGTAAAACACCCTGTTTTTCTGATTCTAGCTCTGACATTCACATCCTTGGAAAAATCAGTTGCTCTAGTGTATAGAGTGTTTTCAAATTGCATGAGAGATTATGCCACAGTTGTATGTGATGAAAACATTTTTTAATAATTTGATACAGACAGAATGATTAAAAAGCCCACTCGGCCTCTTCTTTCCTCATTGTTCTGTCTCTTTAAATTTGGATCCCTTTGGGTTGGCTGTAAGCAGTGGAAAGAAATGCAGCCTATAGAATAAGCAGCAGGATATTGTGGAATATGGAAATCATTTCTATATTGTACAGGGGAAATCTAATTACCTCTATCGATCATTCATCCAGTCTTTCCTCTCTTCTGTTTTGTTGAGTATTTGGTTGTATAATTGACATTATTAGAGCGTTAGTGCCTACTTTCAAAAGGCCTGCGGTTTGCTGGGCATTAGCAATTTTGATAGACGTGTCAAGGACAGAAGACCTCCAAATGCAGTCAAATTTTCTTTACACAGTAGGGTGGCTGGCTGTCTCTAGTTAACTCATGTTTTCTGAAAATGTTATTAGAATTATATGACTTCATATGCAAGCCCTCTATGTTTCAGCTGACTCTTAATTACCTAAGCTGGGGAAGTGATTCTTTTTCTAGACTTAGGAACAAAGATGAATAGCTTTATAGGCTTCTGAGATCTCTGTAAAATCTATTATGATTTGTTAAAGATCAAGTATAGCACTTTTAATATTCTTTAGGACCTTGAGGTTGGGCTGGGTTGTTCAGAGATGGAATAGAACCCTTGGCTTTTGTGTGGCAAAAGCAATGGAAATGACCAAAGGTTCAGTCTCTTTTCAAAAGTTTCAAACATGATTAAGCTTTTTGTGCTCATTATCTCAGAGTGACCTGCATCTGTTTAGTTGTTATCAGAAATATCATTTAAAACATCTAAAACTCTTCATTATCAACACTTTATTTTTCAGGCCACTGTAAGGAAACAACAAATATGATAATGCAAGGACTAGATGGGGGTGGGAAATGAGGAGATCCAGGTTGGGGCTCAGGCTCTCCAGTAAGTGGCTCTGTGAGGCTGGGGAGGTCATTTCTCCTCTCCTGCCTTCACCTTCTCTTTCGTAGGTTGATTGGATTTGGGAGTTTAAACTTAAATGCCATTAGAGGCCTGGAAAAGAGTTTAAGACAAAAGACAGGAATTAGTTCTGTGGTCATTGGAGAGTGCATATCAACCTGGCCGATAGATGTCACAGCCTTAAACACACTTAAAGATATCCTGGCACAGAATATACATCTATGACGCTTTTTGGCCCATAATTGCCATTTTACCACTCCCGTCTATATAATCTAAACTCCTCCCCTTCTTTAGATGTACATTTTCTGGCTCTACAAAAATATTGAAATAAAAAGAGGAAATGAAAGACCTAAATGAAATGTCTTATAGTAAAGAAAAAAGGAACAAGTAAATCATGTGAGGATAAAAATTCACTTATTTTAGATAGAATGAAAAAAGACCAGGGTGTCATAGTTAAATCAAAGTTGACTGTGATGAGCCAGTGTGGGTAGTATTGCTGTGGGGAAAGGGAAGGGCAGTGTGATCCTGAAGTGCAGCATGAAGCACATGTGACATAGCAGCAATAAGTCATCTTTCTGCTGCACTTAGCTTTGGTCTGACTCTCATTCCAGGGGAGTCCAGATGTGGTCAGTGGCCCTTAAAAGGGATATGAAGAATCTGGGAAGCACTTAGAGCTTAAGGGAATGGGAAATTGTTTCTTTGGAGGAAAGCCTAAAAGAATTTGAATTGATCAGCCTGGAGAAGAGAAGGAAAGTATTTGGCTTAATTATGTTTCACAGACAGGTTGAATTTTTTCATTGAGGGTATAAAGCAGTTTCCTTTCTGTCTGTGAGTAAAAACATTATATGGAAGAAGTGAGTTCAAAGGAAAGTAATGGAGACATGATTGGGGATGAGGCAGAATAATGACTTGCACCGTCCAGTGGTAAAATGCTAGGACGATCTACTGAGAGGTGTTGGAACGTTTTGGTCCCGGGAGATCATCAAGTAGAGAAAAGGCAAGTGATTGATCTGTTTGTCCTGAAGGTAAGGATGGACTACTGTGCAGTGCAGGTCTGTCACTGTCCTGACTAATGTCATTATCATCATCCTTCTCATTAGCACCACCTTCTGTTTGCCTCCCTTAACGATAACAGGTAGATATCACAGAACACTAGGGCCAAAGGCCCTTTTGTGGTACTGGAAACAGAAACCTCGAAGCCACTGAGAATATCAAAATCTTTTTTTTTTTTTTTTTTCTGAGTTGGCTTTCCTGGGCCTTTGCCTCATTTTCAGTCTCCTGGCTGCCTACTCTGTCTGATTCACCTGACCATGTGGGACACTCCACATTTAGAGCTTCTTAGAGCAAGAGAGAAAACTGATTAAGGTTAAGACCCTTTCTTAACCTTAATCCCAAATTCCCAGGTGAGATTCTGTTATATCTTTTTTAGAGGGAGTGTTCACCTCAATCCAATGCACTGTTTCTTGGAGTAGGGTGGGAGTTACTTGGTTCAATGTTGATAGGAAGGTCTACCAGCAAAGATGGTGTTATAAGCTGCAGAGTGTCCATCTAAACCCATATGGTGAAGCCCTAACCCTCAATGCCTCGGAATGTGACTCTGTTTGGAGATAGGATCATCAAAGAAGTGACTTAAGTTAAAATGATGCCATAAGAATGGGCCCTAATTCAATCTGACTGGTGTCTTCTTTATAAGAAGAGGAAATTTGAACAGACAGAGAAACCAGAGAGGCATATGCACTAGGAAAAGACCTCATGAGGATAAAATAAGGAGTAGGCTGGGTGCAGTGGCTCACGCCTGTAATCCCAGCACCTTGGGAGGCCGAGGTGGGCAGATCACGAGGTCAGGAGATAGAGACCGTCCTGGCCAACATGATGAAACCCCATCTCTACTAAAAATACAAAAATTAGCTGGGCATGGTGGTGCGTGCCTGTACTCCTAGCTACTCAGGAGGCTAAAGCACAAGAATCACTTGAACACAGGAGGCGCAGGTTGCAGTGAGCTGAGATCGTGCCACTGCACCCCAGCCTGGAGACAGAGTGAGACTCTGTCTCAAAAAAATAAAAATAAAAATAAAAAATAAATAAAAAATAAGAAGGAGTCCACCTATAAGCCAAGGAGAGAGCCCTCAGAAGAAAGCAATCCTGTGGACATGTTGATCTTGGACTTCTAGTCTCCAGAGTGTGAGAAAATAACTTCTGTTGTTTAAGCCATCCATTCAATGCTGCTTTGTTATGGTAGCCCTAGAAAATTAAAACAGATGGTCAGTGTAGCTCTTGGAGCAATGAGGTTTGTTGTGAGCCAACCAGATACCCTACAAAATCTGCTATTATCATTATCATGACCTACATCAACAATAGCTGATGATGATTACACAGAGATTTATGCAGCTACAGTCCTCCCATGCTCAGAGTTTATAAGTGGATCCAAGTATTGTACCGTTCTAGGGCTTGAGCAGAGAATGTAACAGCTCGATCTCACTCCTAAATCATTCTGTATATTTTCTCTTGTGTACTTGCCTGGGGCAAAAACTTCAGGGAAGGGAAAAGTCAAAGCAGTTTGTGCTTTTGCAACCCTGGCTGCTGTGCTAGGAAAACTTACCAGAACAGTCTCTACTGTGAAACCTCCCTTCCCCACGACCCCCACTGCCTGCCCTGGCAGCAGCCCAGCCACTGCAAGAGTTGTTCTTCTCTTTCTGCTTGCCTGCCTTTGACTACCACTGGTGGAGCTAAGCTCAAGGGCCAGGAAGTACACATCCCACTTTATGCCAGTGATGGCTTCTGAGACTGTCTTTATCATGCAGTGGGCTTTACAAACTCCTTGGCAGGTGTCAACCTATAAGGACTAAGTCACTTTCCCTGGGCCTCATTGGCTCGCATTACCTCTTCAATGCTCTGTTTGACTTGGACTCTGAAGACCTAAGACCTACCTTGGGATCACCTGGTGGTGTAGAGAGGACTGTGAGTGTTAGCAAATCTTACCTGCTAACTCTACCACGCCTCAGGATCTCTTTCATTGCTAACAAACCTTTCTAAATTCCTGAAAACAGGATTAGATACTCCAGCTATTATTTATGGACATCGGAGTTTCTTCCTCCTGGGGACTTCCTTGCTGTACTGTGGGGCAACACATTCAATTCTATAGTTATTGGTAACACATATCAGAACCAAAGAAAAATTCTCTCTCCTCTGATCTCATCTGGACAGGTAATTTATTTATCCTGAAATAGTTTATGGCTTTCTACCACTTACAGAATGAGGCCCTAGTTTTTTTGTTGGTTACCCAAAGGTTTCTGATCTGAACTAGTCCACTTTTCTGGCCTTCTCCATGCCTGCATGCCAGCTTCACAGGTCTTCTTGCTGCTGTTCAATCATTCCTACCCATGCCTTTGCTTTTCCAAGGTGCCCTTTCTTCTCATCCCCATCTCTCTAAATTCTATTCATCTTTGATGGCCTAGCTCAAGTGTGATCTCCTCCACAGAAACCTGCTCAAACTTGCAAATTGGAGTAACTCCTTCTCCTTGAGTTACCATCGTATAGTCTTTGTAACTCCATTAGAGCAGTGGCCTCGCTCACAGCAGCATTATCATCATTAAAAGTGTTTCAGTTGGAGTCCTCCACTAAACTTCTTGAGGACTGAGACAGCATCTTGCTTTCCTCCATACCCCCACCCTCAGCACCCATCTAGTGCTTTTAGAATAATAATGATCATTTATTGGGTATTCACTATGTGCCAAGCTGTATGCCAAGTGCTCAACATACATTATTTCATTTAGTAGTCAGTGTTTATCAAATGAAGTACTAAGGCTGGGAGGTTAAATAACTTCCCCAAGATTATACAGTTTGCAAATGATGGAGACAGAGTTTGAACCCATTTATCTCTAACTTTAAAGTCCATGCTTCTCATCGCTAGTCTAGAATGCTGCCGCTAGGCACTCAGTATATGTGTGCTGAATTGATTCAGATTACATAGCCATTCAATTTTAAGAATTTATGTACATTAAGGTGAGCTCATCGACTGTTGTTGCTGCTGCTGCCGCTGCTACTACTAACTTCTTTCTGAAATTCTTAGCCAAGAAGATTGCCTAATAGAGGCTCAGGGAGATTAAGAGCCCCAGAGTGTCATTAGGGATCAAGGTACATCGCTGATCTTGGCCCAGCCATGCGGTAGCTGAACAAAGGTGATGTGTTGGATGCATTTGCCATGCTAAGGAAAGAATAGCCGAATGTTAACCAGCACATTAATCATGCTGACAGATGGTCTGCCTGGCTTGGGCTCTTAAACAGGCTCTTTCTATCTCACAAGCTTACTGCTGTGTACCTATTAGTTTGAAGGAAATAATATAAGATATGGGCTTGGTTGGGGTACCAGGGCAGCCTTATTAATAGCTAGAAGAAAAGAGGAGGCTCTCTGAAATTTTAATTGCCTTTATCGTAGCTTGCCCAGGGCCTTGACCCTTTCTTTCTGTCACAGCAGCCCACTCCTGTTAGTACGGTTAAAATATATGTTCACATTCTGGTTCCACACCCAGGATGGTTACAGCTTCACACATAGCACTGAAAATGGCTACCGCCAACCAGTCAGGTAAGCGCTCATTCTGAGGTAATTTGCTGTCCCTTGGGCTTTATTTTCGTTGGCTCAGTGGGCAGATTCTAATTTGAACTGGGCAAAATTTAGCCCGCCTGAGGCGGGTGGGCAGGTGTTGATTTTTTTGTGACTGGGCTGCTTGAATTGCTAGGACATCCAGATATACCAGGCTGACATTACCTCAACAGGAAACTCAAGTTCCATTTTATGGGGATCTGGAGTTTTGATGAATCCCATCCTATGCTGGTTTGACTGACAATGCCTTGACCTATCATTTGTGGAGACATATGTCTATATGTTGGTATTGATATCTGTATATCTGTTTGTCGGTCTGCATTGCTGAGGCCCACTAAACATAATGGGCAAACCTAGTTAGACTCAAAGATAGATAAACCTGCCTCCGTCCTCAGATTGTGGGATGGGGTAGGGTGGGTGCAAAAACCTTTTAATAAAATAATAGTGAAAGCAAAAGAGGACAAAGTGTGATGGCTTCTCCCTCCCTCCCACTTTTTTTTTTTTTAATAGGGAAGAGTATTATATTGAGCACCTACTCAGTGTTGAGCATGGGGTCTCATTCCTCACACGTGGGCTTTGAGATAGCTTTCATAGTCCCTTTTTACAGAAGAGAAGACTGAGAGCTGAGCAGGCAACAGAGCCAAAGCCATACAGATTGTTAAGTGGTGTGGTTGGGATCTAACACAAGCTAATTGGATCCTAATGCTCACCTACATCTGCTGTGATGAACTATCACATTTCTCATCACATTTCATGCTGCCTTTTGTCTGAAACAAACCAATTAGCAGTGAGAAGAGGTGAAAGGTTAGACAGAATCAATACTTTCTCCTTTGTTACTGTGTTTAATGGACAGCTCTGTGCCAAACTGCTCAAAGGACTTTATGCACTCTTAGAATACCCAAGTTTGAAACTCTTGATCAATACTTCCTACGAATCCAGGAGGAAGGTAACTACTCAGAGTAACATTTTCTTGACTGGAGACCCAGGGCATTCATATCTCCTCCACATTTTTTTTTTCAGGCAGAAAAGATAATAGCAGTTCAAGGTCAAGCCAATTGCCTGTAAAACTCAGGCGGTGCAAACTGAGTTGACACATTCTTGGCATATTTGAATGAAGTCTTCATTGGTTGTTAATATTTGAGTCTTCCAAGCCTTGTGAGATTGGGAAATGGGCCAGGGCAATTTGTAATCCTAATGAGAGAGACCAGACAAACTTCTGTTACTGTTTTGGGCCAAATATTAGTATTCAATCCCTTGGAGTTCTGGATACAGATGGCAGAATAGACCTCAAAGGCATAACCTAGAGGCTACGTGTCTGCTTAGCCAGTCCTAAAACAGTAGCTTCTTAAATAACTCACACACTGGCCCTAAGTTCAAGAGACTCCCAAGACAATCCTATGAGAGATGGACCATTTTGGGACATTACTAGTGGGAGATGCAGAGATACAGTTACTTGAACGAATGTATTTCCTTGAGACTTACTGAGGAACAGGGAAGCAGAAGGGTTGGGGGGGGGGGCAACAAAATTTGTATACAGTATAGTTTATTTTTAGTTTTACATGGTGTCATTGTGTATATTTAAAACATAATTTGTGAAATCTTTTTTCTGTTTTGTAAATTTTTTTTCTTTCTTTCCAAGTATGTTTTGTTTTAAGCCAGCAGAAACACAAGTTTTTTTTTTTTTAAATACTGTGTTGCCTTAATGATTAAAGCTAGATATTATTCTCCTCTCTACCTCCATAATATCCACTTTTTTAGCTCCCACATATGAATGAGAATATGCAAAGTTTGCCTTTCTGTGTCTGGCTTATTTCACTTAACATAATGACCTCCAATTCCATCCATGTTGCTACCAATGACAGGATTTCATTTTTTATACGGTTGAATAGTATTCCACTGTGTATGTGTACCACATTTTCTTTATACAATCATTGTGTTGATGGCACTTATGTTTATTTCATATTTTGGTGTTGTGAATAGTGCTGCAATTGTTTTTTTTTAAATACTGTGTTGT
This sequence comes from Pongo abelii, assembly GCF_028885655.2. Taxonomy (NCBI): domain Eukaryota; kingdom Metazoa; phylum Chordata; class Mammalia; order Primates; family Hominidae; genus Pongo; species Pongo abelii. The sequence continues at coordinate 152,700,401 of NC_071989.2, forward strand.
CTTAATGATTAAAACTAGGTACTATTCTCCTCTGTATCTCCATGAGATCCACTTTTTTAGCTCCCACATATGAATGAAAACATGCAAAATTTGTCTTTCTGTGTCTGGCTTATTTCACTTAACATAATGACTTCCAGTTCCATCCATGTTGCTACAAATGACAGGATTTCATTCTTTATATGGTTGAATAGTATTCCACTGTGTATATGTACCACATTTTCTTTACACATTCAAGTGTTGATGGCACTTATGTTTATTCCATATTTTTGCTATTGTGAATAGTGCTGCAATTAGCATGTGAGTGCAGGTGTCCCTTTGATATACTGATTTCTTTCCCTTTGGACAAATACCCAGTAGTAGGATTGCCAGATTGTGTGGTAGCTCTATTTTTAGTTATTTTGAAAACTCTCCACACTGTTTTCTATAGTGGCTATGCTAATTTACATCCCTACCAACAGGATATGAGTTTATTATACCACCTATGTATGCAACAAAATATAACATATGTAAAATATTATATATCAATAATATTAATAAAAAATAATTAAAACCCAAACAACCTAGATAATAAAGTCTGATTCATTATTTATTTCTCAAACATACAGAGCTGTTCTATAAGCTTAGAGCTCATTGAGTTGGCGCTATTTTTTTCTGCTTCCCACTTTATGTAGCTGTGAGGGGTTAATTCTTAATTGGCTGGTGAGAAAGGAAAATTACCCAAACTGAAATTCACTGACAGACCTCAGGGTTCTATTTACTTCTTCCCACCTTTGTTCTGTGGCCACTCAATGCTCATTCCCATCAGGCAGCTCTGAGGAGCGGGAAAATACATTATCCACAGTGCTAAAGTTCACTTCCTCATGGGACTGCAGTAATAATTTTTAAAGAGTAGTGTAGGTTGGATTGTGCTAGATTTCCTAATGCCCATTGAAGTCTGACCTTTACCACTCAAACCAATCATGGTAATTCCATCTCCTTTACCATCTCTTTGCTTTAGGTGTGGACAGGCTATTCCAATTTGGTCTCTAAGATTTGCCTGAAGCTCTTGAGATACCAGTCCCTCTGAGACTCAGTTGTCCCACTTATAAAGTGGAGACGAGTTAATGGGTGCAGCAAACTAACAGGGCACATGTATACATATGTAACAAACCTGCACATTGTGCACATGTACCTTAGAACTTAAAAGTATAATAAAAACAAAGTGGAGACAATAGTAGTAGTATCTAACTTATTGATTGTTGTGAAGATTATGTGAGTCATTACTTAGTAAATACCTGGCATACAGCAGCACTCAGTGAAAGGATGATTATTATTCTTTAAAATTTGTCCAACTTTTGATCCAGGCACTCTACTTCTAGGAAGTATGCTGAAAACGTAATTAGAAATAGATGCAAAGATATATAGATATAGATATCAAGAGGTGTTTATTACACTGTTACTTATCATTGGAACCCTAATTATCCAAGAATATGAGAATGGTTAACAATGAAGTCGTTACCTCAGAGAATACTCTGAAGCCATTACAAATTATGTGGTAGAATTTTATTTAGTGAAATGAAAAGCAGTTTATGATATATTCTGTCATAAACAGCAGATTGTTTTCCATAAATAGAACTACAAATAAAAATATAAATACAGGTATATGAAGTCAGACAAGGTATCCACCAAAAGTAGCAAAAAGATGCTTTATAATATTATAGACTTTTAAACACTCTACCTTACACAGTTAACTGTACTTTTTAATCTAGGAAAAATACAGATATTAGAGAAGGAAATAAAATCATCTCTAATGTTTCTAACAAAAAGTTAATGAATATTCTGGAGAAATAACTTTCAAATCTTAAAAGGTGATTTCTGTTTTTTTTTTTTTTTCTATTGCTAAGCGTTTTAAAACTTCTTTCCTCTGAACATTGTTAAAGCCATTTGCTCCAGATTTCCTCTGAGACTCTTTTTAGCTCCATTCAGCAAACATTTATGAAAGGCCCTGTAGGTGCCAGGCACTTTGCTAGATGGCTCACGAAAACATATGCAGGCTGATCTCTTAGAATAAAGACTGCTCCAAATTATCCCAAATCAAAGAAATAGGAAATACATTTGACTTGGGTGCCCCTCTTGACATGGGTAGGAACTGGAGATTCTGTTTATACGTGTTACTCTGCTGTACAGACCATGGCACACAGATCGTGCAGGACAAGTGCTCAGCCCCATCAGTAATGTCCATGAGCCTTTATCCTTGGCATTCATCACTCTGATTAAACATATACAGTTGGAGGAAAAATAAAAGTGACTTCCAATGCAGCTTCAAGATAAGCTCCCTACCTCCCTTCCAATCTGACGGCTGTCCCTAAGCCCCTCCTATATAGAAATTCTAGAGCTGCCTGTACTTGTGGAAGGAAGCCAAATCTATTTTAAATTAACTGAAAATAAATGAAGAATTTAACCGAAGTAAAGTAGTTAAGTATATAAATTCAGTTTGTTCACTACAAGGATGTGGTCTCAAAACTGAATGCCACTTGCAGTCTAATTTTTTAGAATGAGCACATAAAAAAGGAGAAGAGGAAATTTTTTCTTGATTTTGCTGTTCTTCAAATGAGAAGGTGTCTGCCACAAAGAAAAATGTAAAATAATGTATTGTTGGCAAAGTGCTAGAGGAACCTCCACTGGAAAAGGGTGTGAAGGGTTCCTTTTTATCCCTTTCCCTCGCACTTCTCATGGTATTTGGAATGGTGTTGAAACTCCCTGTAAAAATACAATGGCAACATTCTATAAGGGGAAGTGACAAGGCGAAGAAAACTTGTTTGATTCTTAAGAAAAGCTGTCACATATGTGTCTCCTAAATAGTCTCTAAAGAAAGTTTTTAATAACTATCTCCACTAATCGCCTTGAGTTGAAAAGTGTAGGTAGGAAAGGAAGAGTGGTAGCGGTAGTAAAAGATGGAAAAAACCAAACGAAGAGTGAAGAAAAAAGTTATTGAAAGCATAGCAGTATAGTTGCAGCCTATATTCAGGGTGTTTTTAGGATATGGAGAAAGTTTGACGAACATTATTTTAAATTGGCAGTAAAAGTGAGTAGGAATGTTTTGGGGTTTTGTTTTATATGACTGTAATATGAGAGATCAGTATAAAACAAAAAGCAGAAATGCCAAATATAGTAAGATAAAAAAGCACATTAGCATTAATGGGTCAGATTCATATAGCATCCGTCTCCTGCTAGACATAACCAACCATTCACAAAGATCTCAACTTTTGCCAGCTTCAATTTTCTGCCAAACACACCCTGTTTGCAGCACTTTATAGATGAGCACTTTTACTGTGACCAGACATCTTGGAGCCCCTGTTTCATGAATAATCCTTAGACTGTCACCTGTGATTGGACATGAAAATACTAAAATATCGTAAGATTTTGTTATCAGAGAGTAGATTAGAGTTTAGAAAATGCAGCTACAATTTTTTTAAAACTATGAGAACAGAGCAACTGATTCAGATTTACGATGCTTTTTCTTTAATTTAATGGCACTTAAGATGTAGTTAAATTTTATAAACAGTATACTCTCCTCTGTTTGTAAACCATAGGGTGATGTTTGCCTTCTTTACAATTATGCCTTCATTACAGTGATGAGCTGACAATTTATGGGATAAAATTTATATACATGGGTAGTCAATCTGGAATATCCAGAGCCCCGTAAATACTTTTGCTCTTAGTAGTAGTTGCAGTGGTGTTATCAGTATTAACAATACTAGTATTAGTAGTAATAATAATACTTATTAAGCCTGCAGTATGCCAGGCACTGTCAATTATTTTCACATTGAAAAGACTCTGGATTTAGTATATATTATCACTGATGAATATACCAGTGTTATTTCTGCATTTTGGAGATCAGAAACTGAGGTTTAAAGAGGTCATTTAATTTAAGACCATACAGTGGTAAATAGTGGATTTGGCTTAGAAAGTCTGCAATGAGGCACTATATAGCTAAACCCCATTTACAAGAATCACACAACAGAATGCAATTGTTTGAATAATTTCTTCCTCACTTTCATTTCACTTAGAACAAAAAAGCCTTGACAATTAGCAGGTTTATTAACCAATGCACGAGATCAATACAAATATCCATATCAATATGAATAACCATACCCCAAAATATTTGGGTGGTAATGGAAGTACATTGTTCTTTTTTTAATTTTTATTTTGTGACTGGGAGATATGAATTCCTTGGAACATTGGGGAATGCGCTGCCACAGCAAATTGAGATAAAGCATAACTGTCTTGGGAGTAATGAAAGCTCGGGCAGGGGAAATTTCTCACAAAATGAGTTCCTAGGCTGTATCATTTGCTGTTCGTGGAGTCTACATGCTTGGCAAGAAACTACAAAAGTGTATGTTCTTCTCTAGTTTAGGAGAGGTTGGTCAGGTAGCCCAGTAATAAAACTGTGGCTAAAGGCTGGTTCACAAATGCAGAGAGTGTCCTGTGTCCAGACCTCTGTTTATCATCCAGCTTTTCAGGATTTTTTGGGGGTAGGCAGGGAGGACTGGAGGATGGTAGGATGTCAGGATTATGTATAAAAGGAATCTGGCTATGTTCTTCTCTTAGTTATACTTCCTTAAAAATAGGGACTTCATTATTTTATTTGAATACACAAACCTTTATTGTTATACTTATCCACCGACCTGCTCTTAATGCATGTAAAGAAGTGCACACACATACATGAAATGGAAAACAGACAGTACATTTAAACCTTGAAAACTTCATGCCCCTGAAATCTGATAGGCTAATAAAAAGATCTAAATCACACATCTTTGCCTATATTTACTCCTCAGTCTCACTTTACTGGTCAGACTTCTGTCCTGCTAAAGCTTCAGTAGAGACCTGTGATAAACTGCAGTAGTGTTTCAGGATGGATGTTCTAAAGATCATGTTGGTCTTTGTGGCTAAGAGACAGGATCCAACCGTTGTCCTTTATTAGACTAATTGTTCTGCACTTTGGGCTGTCTTTCTGGGTTTCTGATATTCAAAGGTATTTTAAAGACACAGCATATCCACACTATGAGATGCTTTGATGGCAAGATCCATGTTTTGTGAAGACCAGAGAACTGCCTCTTACATCATGCCATTGACTTTGGAGCATTAGAGTTGCACCTAAGCACCCTCTCTCAAACCTTTCTTCCAGTAAGTCCCGCTGTGATTGATTATCCATGAACAATCCAGCGGTGTATAAACAAAAAATTTGTTTCACTTTTCTATCGTTTCTTCTTCTGAAACAATTTCCTAAAGTGCCCTAATGTTTTTATTTATCTGTGCTAAAGAAACATTTCTTTTTTTACACTTATTTCTAAAATATAAATATTTTTATTTTTGCCAAGCATAAATGATATACTTCTTGTTGTAAAAGTTAAAACAATGGAGAAATACATAAAGTAGAAAATGGAAGTTCCCTGGAATCTGATCCCAAATATAATGATGATTATAATAAAAATCAAAATAACATCTTTAAGTGTTATGTGCCAAGCTTAAGCTTTTCATATGCATTAGCATATATATTTCTTATAATTGTTCTATGAGACGGGTACTATTATTTCCCAGTTTAGTACATGAGAGAACTGAGGGGTAGAAGATTAAGTTATTTATATAATGCCATACAGGTAGTAAGTAGAAAAGCTGGATCTTAATTACTGTATTCAGATAGTAAAGTCTTAATTACTATATTTAACTAGATAAGGGCTGATCACTGGAAGCACTTTATAAAAAGTTAAAGAAATTATGAAAGATGAATTACACGTGACTTAAGATTTTATTTTAACTTAAAGTGTACATTCATAAATTCATTCCTTAACCATTGATGTAACACCAAGGCACACCTGTAATATAAATTTCAATTGCTGTAACTTTATAGTGGGGTAAATAAATTCTTCAAAGCCTTTTTTTTTTTTTTTAAAAAAAAAGTCAGCTTTATGGAGTTTTTCTAAAACAATTAATTTCGTTTTCATAGGAACAACTCTTTTTGTTCTTATGTTTTACTAGTTGTGTAATTTTAAAATAAACTGGGTCGTTACAACAACAGGTACCAAACTAGTTTTAACCAGTTTGGGGTCAAAATCCACAGACTCTTGGTAAGCAAACAATGCAGCAGGTGAGGTTGGAAGTGCCTGGGACTTACTAGGCTCTAAGCATTCAGCACTGCCCTGGGCATCTGCCTGGACTTCTTACAGAGGGAAACCAAGCCTGTAGGTGAATTGGTAAAGTCAAAATCAGTGAAGAGAACTCTACCTACTAGGTAACATGGAATTATCCAGCATGTGAAGAGGCATCCATGCAGAAGTTGTTTGCCAAAGGGAACTTGTTTCTTTCTTTCTATGCCTCAGAGATATCTAAGGGCATGTATTATCAAAGACTACTGCCCTGCGTAATTTTCCCCCCATCTTCCCATTTTTGTTTTTTGTCTTTTTTTTTTTTTGACACGGAGTTTCGCTTTTATTGCCTAGGGTGGAGTACAGTGGCGTGATCTCTCCACTCACTGCAGCCTCCACCTCCCGGGTTCAAGTGATTCTCCTGCCTCAGCCTCCTGAGTAGCTGGGATTACAGGTGCCTGCCACCATGTCCGCCTAATTTTTGTATTTTTAGTAGAGACGTGGTTTCGCCATGTTAGTCAGGCTGGTCTCAAATTCCTGACCTCAGGTGATCTGTCCACCTAGGCCTCCCAAAATGCTGGGATTACAGGTGTGATCCACTGCACCTGGCCCTGGCTACCAGCATCTTCTCTTTTTTTGATACGCAGTCTCACTCTGTCACTGGGCTGGAGTGCAATGGTGTGATCTCGGCTCACTGCAACCTGCACCTCATGAGTTCAAGCGATTCTCCTGTCTCAGCCTCCCAAGTAGCTGTGACTACAGGCACATGCCACAACGCCCGGCTAATTTTTGTATTTTTAGTAGAGATGGGGTTTCATCATGTTTGCCAGGATGGCCTCGATCTCTTGAACTCGTGATCTGCCTGCCTCAGCCTCCCAAAGTGCTGGGATTACGCGTGTGAGCCACCAAGCCCAGCCCGGCCAGCATCTTTTTAATGTAAATTCACATAGCTGATTAATTTCAGTTTGTTTTGGCAACCAAGTCTTCAAAACATAAACATTAAGGAGTGCAGTGACTTCCCCAGGAAGGAAAAAATCTAAAGCCACTCCCTTGAGACTGGGCCGGCACTAAAAAAAAGAAATAGAACTGAATATGAACTGCTTTGGAGGGAAGGTGCTGTTATTTTCACTGGTTTTATCAATAGCGTATTTCTGAAAGTGTGGTCTATATACCACCTGCTATCAGAAATCACCTAGCTACTTATTCAAAGGCAGATTTCTGGGCCTCAGACTCTCTGGGAATGGTTCCTGGAATCAGCATACTGCTGTAGGCACAGTAAAATTTGTGAACCATTGGTCAACCGGAGAAAGCCCAAACTTCTTAATGTGGTCTATAAGGTACCATGTAAGCTGGCCCTGCCCCACCATTTAGCCAAATGAGCGTGCCATTTTGTTTCTAGTGTCAGTTCCTCTGCCCTTATTTCTTCTAGGAATGCATACCCTCATGTTTTCCTTTCCTATCCTACTAAGAAAATCCCTTCAAATCCTTGCTTGGGTCTCCTTCTTCTGATTCCCTCCTGGATGGCTTATCTCCTAAAGCAGACCTGGGGAGTTCCTCCATTCTGACTTCGTTGTCACTCCCTCTCCCACTGACATGTACATTGTGTTTCTATCATAGTATGCATTACCTGGATTTGCAATTACATTTTTACCTGTATGTTGCTCCTATTACACTGTGAAATCCAGGAGTGCAGAGATGGAGATTTATTCATCTGTATTTCCCCGGAGTCTATGCCCGCACTTGGCAAATAATAATGGTAACAAATATTTGCTGAAAGAATGAACAAATGATTTGGGGGAAGCATGCTGTCCACTCAGTCTCCCACCATACTAGCCTGGAAGCATGAATGTTCTCTTGCTGTGATGCATTCTCCTGGCTATGCAACGTTTCCTTTCAATTCCAAGTTGAGGAGACTGAAGGAGAAGGGGGCCTCTTGCAGTGACCATTCTTGCAAATCTCTTTTTGTTATTGAAAGAGGGATCAAAGGCACAGCCCCGAGTGGCCTGTTCAAACCTTTGTTATTACTTTCCTTTTGCAGCTTGGGACTAAGAGGAGGAATTTATGTATATATTAGTACACACTTTGATCTACCTTGGTTGATGTGCAAGGTACCTTGTTCACAGTTGTTACCAGTGAGACTATCATATAATGCAATAAGGGAATGTCTGTGTGACAGCCAGGTGATGTTGAAGAAACGTATGGGTTTATTTCATTAGGAGTAATGTTTTCTCAGCAGATACCAGTTTGCGTGCATAATGTGATTCTTAGGGTGCCATAGCAGATACTCTTTGTTAGGGTAAAATAATTGCATTACTTTGCTACTTGCAGATTCATTAATGAAAAGCCTGAGATCTCCCATCAGTTTTGTTAGTGCTTTTCTCATTCAGGACTATTTCCCTGAGGTCACCTTTCATCAGGTCATGTATCTCATCGGCCCTGCCTGACCACTAGATCTTAAATGCTTCTTAGCAAGTGCCTAAGCCTGCCCTCTGTGACTGCAGAATTACTTGGCAAAGAAAGAAAAGCTCTTTGGGGACAGATAGCTTGTCTCTATATTCCTCACTGGAATGTTCCCCGAAATGAGGTGCCTACCACTGAGATGGGTTTACATGCTTCACATTTTAATTGCTACATATTTATTTTATTAAAAATAATTAAACTGGCATATAAAACTTGTGATTTAATGTTTAGAGGGAGGTTAAAGTAGGAATACAAGTTTGAAAGTGACACTGTTTAAAGGAAAGTTTTAAAAATTAGTATTAAAAATAAGATGAGGAAATGACTAAAATAATTAAGGAAATATTCAAATAACTAATGCATGAGAAGTACTATGATATAGTATAGTTCCTGATACATAGTAAGTGCTTAATATAAATTTATTGGAATGAATAAATAAATAATAAAAATATTAATAATAACTAAATTTTGTTATATGGTTGTTTTGTGTCCAGGTATTTTTCCAGAAGTTTTACATGCAATATTATATTTGATTCTCACTTTTAGTAGTCAGAATCCATTGGAAAAAGTTCCACTTTATTTACATTTTGTAGATGAAGAAACTAAAGAATAGAAAATAACTTACGCAGGCTCACACAGCTAGTTGTGTGAGATCTACTCTCTGCTACCAAACCCATGCACACAAGTGTACTTCTATGCATCTCAAATATTATAAGTTAAAATGAGTTTTTTATTTCCATTTCTACCTGGCTTCCCTAAGGTGTTAAAAATATTCCAACATGTTAAAGGTTAGCTTAATTAACTCTGATGTGATGAGTGTGCTGCCAATATTTTGCATTTGATAAATTACGTTGGAGCTTGCCTGGTTAAACAACATGCATTTCTTGAAGTCTTAAGTATTTGCACAAGCCTAATTTTTGTTTCCTTCTTTTGTCTTCTCATCAAGAACTTTTCTTCAGTTTCACTGTCAATGTTGTAAGAATGTTATGTCATGGCTTAAGATTTCTGTGGATTTTATCACATACCGACCCAAACCGTAGTCTTTCTAGAATAAGTCTAATGGCAGTGACTATGCTCTATTTTGGAAAACTGTGTTGCTTGAGTAAAAATGGCTCTGATAATCATAAAGACGTGAATGCCAAAGGTGCTTGTGAAAACTTTGACCATGAGTGAAATGAGTTTTTCAAAATTGCTACGCTATTTTATGTTGATAATTGTATATATAAAGGTATAAATATACTTACAAATATTATAAATTGATTTTTGTCTATTTCACTTATATTAGCAAAGAGTTATACATTCAACTTGACTGAAAGCTCCTCTTTTACCATTGCTTTATATTTAGAGTATATCTGTTCAGTACCAGGTACAATGACCTATTAGCCAGGACAGTAGAAATGGGCTAAATATTGATTAAGTCTCACAACCTGATAAATAAAACCTGGTAACAGTCTCAAAAGACTTTCTCAGATCTTTGGGGAATCTCAGGATACCAGTAGCTTCTAATTTCCTGCAATTATAATCTTTTAAAATGTAACACTATGTACATTCTCTATGCATAGTCCCCCTCTGTGAAATCTGAGGGCTAAAAAGGAAAAAGGTATTTGGAAGAAGAAAGTATTATAGAGTTTTCTTAGTTTCATTAAAATTATAAATTGTTCTTCACATTTGTGATTTCTTTGGTGCAACTCATTTGCTACCTGTGATAGGACATGAGTGTTATGGTTGAGAATAATTTCAGAGCTTAGTGACATTCTTAAAAGCTGAAAATGGTTGTTTTTCTTTTTATTTGTTTTCTTTTTTTCACTTTTTCCACACTAGCTTTAGGGAATAGATGGATCAGACCATAAGTAGATAATGGGGATTATGGGAATTTCATATATAATGTAAATGCCAATTCTTTTTGAGACGGAGTTTCACTCTTATTGTCCAGGCTGGAGTGCAATGGCGTGATCTCGGCTTACTGCAACCTCCACCTTCGGGGTTCAAGCGATTCTCCTGCGTCAGCCTCCCAAGTAGCTAGGATTACCGGCATGCGCCACCACACTTGGGTAATTTTGTATTTTTAGTAGAGATGGGTTTTCACTATGTTGGTCAGGCTGGTCTTGAACTCCTGACTTCAAGTGATCCACCCTTCTCGGCCTCCCAAGGTGTTGGGATTACAGGCATGAGCCACCGCGCCTGGCTGTAAATACCACTTCTTGATGAAAACTTTGCTACCCTATTGGGAAACCCAATGATCTCATCATTAATTTTTAAAACTGGAAGGGTTCTTTGGAAAACTTGTTTTCTAGAATTTCTCAAAATGTAGGTCATGAATCACCTGCTTCAAAATCACCTAGGGTGTTAAAAATGTATATTCCTAGTCTCCATTCTGCAGCATGATATCTCCAAGGGAGACCAGAGAATATAAATTTTTCAGAAGCTCCCCAGGCAATTCTTATGAACCCTAGAGTTTGGTAATTACTTCAATCCCCTTGTAGTACATAGAAATTGAGGCATGATACAGTGAAGTGACTTATCAATGGCAAACTAGGCAGTTAATAACAAACTTCTCTGCTTGGCTGTTTAAAACCATCTAGGTTAGCTGCAATTTTTTAACTCACTTGACATGCATCTTTCTGTCTCAGCTGTGTAGTTATGTAACTTAATCACTTCTTAGTTTGATTTGACGGCCTTATTCTATTAGATAAGATGTGTTAATTACCCTGATGGCAATATGTGATAATAATGGCTCAGTGTTACATTAATAATTTCAAGATCATGAATAATATGCAACACCTCTGTGTCTGGGCCATTATTAATTTGTTTCACCAGTGTTGAAGTGTTTAAAATTCAGTTTCAAGCATGTCTTCTCAGAGGCAAAAAGAATAATACATGTATTGAAAAACCTGTCCTTTATTCTGTTCTTAACTTTGTCCTTGCTATCAAAATTAGCTATATATTTTACTTAACTGTCAGGTAAAAATTACATTTATTTATTTTTTTAAATACAGGTAAATCGAGGGTGAAAGGAGTAAAGAAAAAATACAGATAAATCAAAATAAAGTATTTGCTAATACAGATGGAGAAAGTGTAGAAGCAATATAAGTTTTGTGAAATTATATCACATGATTGATCTCAAGGGATAAGAATAAGTCTAGAAGCAGATTTTTTTTATTGTCCTGAGTTTATGAGTAGCCTTAAAATCATAGTTCCTCACCTGCTCCTTATTTAGATTATGATTAAGCAGTTGATAGCTAGGCAGAAGAGAATGTAGCGGACACCTGTTCTATCTACCTGCCTAGCATCCACAAGTCTATGAGGGAACCACCTTCAATGTCCATAGTTGTGCAGTCAACTCAGGATTGACCAATCAGCATCTTCCATCCTACTGTTTCGTATAAAGATGACATGTGATGTAAGTTGATCTAATCAGAGCTAATCCTGGGACTTTCTAGGGCAGTTGGGAAATATATGTACTGAGAATGGGGGTCATGAACTTGGAGTGACTGACATCCAGCTTTCCATCATGAAAGAAAAATTTACCATCACAGAAAAAAAAAACAAAAAAAAAAACAAAACAGGGCCAAGAGAGGGTCTGTGCGACTGACTCCTGATGAAATAATTTAAATCTCTGAATCTAGCCATGCCTGACGTCACCTAATACTGTTTTATTTTTTTTAAACCACTATGCAATCAAGATATTCTATATTTTGCTTAAGCCATTGTGGGTGGTGCTTCTCACAATAACAACAAAAGGACATAAACTTTACTAAAAAAAAAAACTTCTGAACTCATGAGCTTCCAAGAATAGGAACGAGTTTGCGTTGCTGTGCATGCATTCTCTCAAGTCTCCATTGTGACCAGTAAAACAGATTTGCAGTTGGTTTGGGCTAGGGGTAAGGTAACCATAGAATGCATCTTCCAAATTAGAAGACTTTTCCTTCTTATCCTTTTATTGTGGAGGATTTTAAACTGACACAAAGGAAATAGAATGATATAATGAACTCCTATGAGCCCATTGATCCATTGGTCAATTCTTCTTCATTCACATCTCATCAGCTCCTCCCAGTATTATTTTGAAGTCTTTTCCAGACATCATTTCATTGAATAAAACTAACAGGAAAAAGGAAGTGCTATTATGATAGAACAGCAAGTGCAAACTAAGACTGTTCCAGAGACACTGAGACTGATAATGTGAAATAGATTGAAAAATCAATGGATTAGCATCCATAACCTCAATACTATACTTTTACCAACTGAGACAGTGGACCAACTGGGGTGCTAAAAAGCCTTGAGATATTTTTCTTTTCTATCAGCCTTTTTGGCTATAGACATGTTTATTGAATACCATGTAAGTCTGGGTTCTCCAAGAAACAGATGCCAAAACAGAATAAAATGTGCAAGTTTCATTAGGGACACATGCCCATGAGACAATTGGTAGGAAGCCAGGAAAGGCTGGGAGAACATTAGATCATGATGCAAATCTGAATCCAAGTAAAGGGGAGAGAAAGAAAGAATGGGTAGATGTGCACTAGGTTTTGCAAGGCTACCAGGAAATCGTTAAGCCGAAGTCAGGCATGAAAGGAGTCCTATGTCTCTTAGGAATCAGCCTGCTCTAGTATGGCAGCTGACCTCAGTCCCTGACTGGGGGAAGTCCATGGAAAGTACGACCTCATTGCACAAAAAGAGTGGTAGATTTCAGAGGGTAGCAGATGGGCCCTTGGGTAATTCTGCTCCCCATAGTTGGAGGTCTGTGAGGCACATTTTCACAGCCACCACATATAGAAAGATTTTCTTCTAAATACTATCAATTTAGTGTACCAGTGTAGTAAAAAGCATGGAGTTGGGAATTAGATCAGCCCTATTAAAACCTTAGCTCTACTGCTTAGCTGTGTGACTATAAACAGATCACTTGAATTCAAGATGTAGGAGCTGCTTCACTAATATTTTAAAATTGCATCTTCATGTTCTGTGACTGTAAGGACTCACTACTATTGAAATGAAAGCAGTAGCATTTGGAGATTTAAGATACTTGGTTATGGCTCTAAGTTGCCTCCTGGCATTAGTGACAAGCAAATTCTGTGTGCCTTTTGTTTTTCACCTGCTTCCAAATTCAATCTCTTCCCCATGCTTGAAATGTGGGAAGTTTATGGAAAAAAGGTCACAGGAAACACACTATCTTCTCTCTCAACTGCCTCCTTCCATCTCCTACATTTACCATGACATAACTAAATAGTACCCCAGACTCCAGCCAGTATTTTCTGAGCAGCCTGAGAGTCAATGTGCATGTTTAATTTCTACCTTTGAAGCAATCTGATAATTCTATTTACCAGCAGTAACCAGTCAAATGGACTTTTAGAGAATTCACCAAAAAGGCTTTAGTTTTTCAGAAACTGTTTTTGTCTATGAGATACCATCTCACACCCATCGGAATGGAGATTATTAAAAAGTCAAGAACCAACAGATGCTGGTGAGGCTGTGGAGAAATAGGAATGCTTTTACACTGTTGATTGGAATGTAAATTAGTTCAACCATTGTGGAAGACAGTGTGGCATACCTCAAAGACCTAGAACCAGAAATACCATTTGATCCAGCAATCCCATTACTGGGTATATACCAAAAGGAATATACATAATTCTATTATAAAGATACATGCACTCGTATGTTCACTGCAGCACTATTCACAATAGCAAAGGCATGAAATCAACCCAAATACCCATCAATGATAGACTGGATAAAGAAAATGTGTTACATATACATCATGGAATACTATGCAGCCATAAAAAAGAGAAAGATCATATCCTTTGCAGGGACATGGATGGGGCTGGAAGCCATTATCCTCAGCAAACTAACGCAGGAACAGAAAACCAAACACTGCATGTTCTCATTTATTAAGTGGTAGCTGAATAATGATAACACATGGACACAGGGAGGGGAAAAACACACACTGGGACCTGTGGAAGGGAGGGAGAGCATCAGAAAAAATAGCTAATGCATGCTGGGCTTAATACCTAAGTGATGGGTTGATAGGTTCTGCAAACCCATGGTACACGTTTACTTATGCAACAAATCTGCATGTCCCACACATGTATCCCGGAGCTTATAATAAAATAAAATAAAAAGACTGTCTTTGTGTGCTATCCATGATGGCAACAAAAGAGTTTTATAGGTTAGATCTCTTCCCTCTGATTATTTGGACAAAAAATGATGGCTATTATAATAGACATGCACAGACACACATATACACAAATCTTTTCACCACCTGCCACTACAAGAGTTCAAGCGACCCTTGTCTCTTATCAAGATTTCTGATGGACTCCTTTCTAGCCTGCTTGGCTCTAGAAGAACCTCCCTGTGTCTAATAGGAGATCTGATCAAGTCACAAGGTTGCTTAGAGTCCTGCAGTGGTTTCCCATTGCCCCCAGGATATGGTCTAATTCTTCAACAGCAATCAAAGGCCTTTCATGCTCTCTGCTTCCACCTCCTGACGAACCCTCTCCTCCTTCCTCACTTGCCCTCTCCCCCTCCCCTTAGATTTTATACTCAACCTACTGTCATGTACTCTCCCAGGTCTGGGCCTTGAACAGATTATTTTCTTTGACTGGAAACTTCTTCCCTCTTTTCTTATTCTCTCTTCTCCTTTCAGCCTAGCTATTTATACTTCTCTTTCAAGTTTCAGCCTGGGTATGACGTGCTTTGGAAGGATTCATTGGCAGTACATCCTGAAGAGGCACCTTGACCACGAGCTTCTAGAGCACCAGTACCTTCCCCAGCAAAGCCCTCATCAGGCTGTGTCCTAACTGCCTCTTGACTTGCCTGTTTCCCCTCGCCCCTTGACTGTGAACTTAGGAACTGCCCCTGTGCACTGCCAAATCTTCAGTGTCTAGAACACTGCTTGGTACAGAGTAGGCATTTAATAAACCCTGTTCAATTAGTAAAAGATTCCATGTAGGGGCTCTGCAATATATAAACACGTTAATATGTATTCCATTTCATTTTTATAAAACACCTTTTCAGGAGAAGATTAATAATTAATGATAACAGTGGACTCAGTAAAAGGTATTTTTAATGTGATTATTTTAATTATGTGGTGAAATGTCTTGTTTTCTCAGAGAACTCAACTCAGGTCATCCATGAAAACAAGTATATTTTATAAAATATTTGGCAGTTGTTAAAGGGAAGACATCAAAATGAAACAAATCTGTGACTATTTTTCCTCATCAGTTACCATGGGAGGCATCCCTTCAAGAACACCATGTCTAACATGAATGCCTAAGTCTGTGACAATAAAGTCTGTGAAGTAAATTGACTGAGAGGGTAATAGTAAATATAGAATATCAGTGGATGCCTGAAACTAGCAGGAGAAAAATAGAAAATAATTATCTCATTGAGGAACAAATAGATCTATTGATAGTATAAATTTTTAAAAAATGTTTGTAACCTTTTCCATTAAGTATACTAGTTTATGATGAGTTGAAATATTTTGCCATCTACCTTATGAAACTCCACTCAATCTGTGCAATTCAAAGTATTAAAATGGAAATAAAATAAATACTGTTTCACATATAAAACAAATTGGACCTTATAACTAATCATTTCTTCTCATTTCAATACCTCCCACTATTCTCTTCTTAACTGAAAATGACTGCAAGGAGGCTTTTATGGGGAGTTGGATTTTCACCTAGTTGAAAGATCAGTTTGTAATTCACAAACAAAAGAAAGAAAAGAGAAGAAAAAAAGAAAGAAAGAAAAATCCAGTTCCTTTTATTTGCCTCTAGGACCTAATTCTTTGTCTTTTGGGAAATAAATTATCCTTAACAAAGTGCTTCTTAAAATTCTTAACCTCAGTAATGAAAGACTCTTCAAAACAGATATGTTGTACTTGTAATTAAAAGCTTTCCTGTCCCTATATTATAATATTATGGCCAGCCTTCAACATATTTGAAGTAGAGTATAAATTCAGTAACTGAGCGTTCTGAGAAAATTCTGAGGAAATTGCAGTTTTGAGGAAAATTTAGCATTTGATAGAGTGAGGGAATTAAACGATCCATTTGGAATTTATTTGTGTGGAAGCAAAACTATTTACTGCTGGAAGCTATGGTGGCAATGTTGGCAACAGTGAAGATTTTGCCTCTAGGTGCAGGTATGACAGTATTTCCTCAGACAGAAGTACATAGTATTTTTTAAGGCTACATAATATTGGTGGCCTGCAGCTAAGAACCTATGTTCTAGTGATCTATGGAATTTGGATATTATTTCTAATTAAGCCCTTCTCCTTGCTATGAGTGACATATACCTACTAGATTTGAAGATTCAGTCGATTTCCAAAAATGCATCTTCTAGAATTGCTTCGTGCCTTCCTGATTGCTCCTCCAAGTCTAATGTTGGCTCTCTCTTCAACTGTTACCTTTTTTGGATAGTTTTCCTGATCTTGCCTATCTCTTCCCATTAGAATTCATGAACCCTTCTTCCTGTTTCCATGGTATCCAATATAGAGCTGTGTATGCTTGCCACATAGTATTTTGAAATAATTTTATTTGATGTTTTTATATATGTACCTCAGTCTCCCTTTCTACAGATAATCACTGTTAACAGTTTCTTGTGTTTCTTTCCATAAAACAGAAATTTTGCATTTTCTGATGTACATGTGACTAAATATATACATGAATTTAAAAAATCACTCACAAAAAATCATATTTTTGGAAATATTTTTCATCCTGCTTTTTATTTAATATATGTAGGATGTAATTCTATGAACACATGCAGGCTTGTGTCATTTTTTAAAACAGCTATCTAATAATTCCATTTTATGGATGTTTTATAATTTATAATTATTTGGGTTCCTAATTACGAACACTTTGCTTGTTTGCAGCTTTCTGATTTTATAAACACTGCAGTGAAGAATCCCTGGTGAACGTCTGCAAGTATGTCTTCAGGATACATCCAAAACAGTGGGATTTCAGTGTCTGAGGGCATGTGTTTATTTAATATTGGTAGATTAACTCTACAAAATGTTTCATCAATTAGCCTCCCACCAACAACATCACACTATGTATAAAAATTGGTTTACTTTCTCTCCTCACTTAGAAAGTGAGAAAAGTGAGTGTAGAGCAGTGCTTTTTATCTCAGGATCCCCACTGCACCTAACACGGTACTCAATAAATATTTTTAGAAAGGAGAAATAAAGAATGAAAAGTTCTGCTCATATTTTAGCCTGTGTTGACACCATCAGAGTTATGTTGGAGACAATATTAAGGTCACACATTAATATGATACTCAGACAAGTTTGACAATTCATGGAAAGGTGCATATGTGGTTGTGAATTCACTAGGCAATTACATAAATCTCCTCATTAATCTTATTTAGAGGCCCAGGAAGAGGAAGAAGAGATCTTTCCAGAATCAATCAGTATCTCCTCTCTTTCAGAGTAGGCCTTCACCTGAGACTAGCAATTGTTCTGCCTGTTGATTTGGGTGTGTGGGATAGGACCAGGAAGTGAATATTCCTTTTTTTTTTTTTTTTTTTTTTTTTTTTGCAAGCAGCGAGTGTGTATTCCTGCCAAATTAAGTGCTGAAACAATTTTATCCTGTTTTTTTTCATGTGCATTACATCATCTATGTGTAAACTAACTGTGCCTCCTAAGGACCTCTAAACTCTCTAGCCTGAACATCAAGCCACTAAACTCTCTAGCCTCTAGACTCTCTAGCCTGAACATCAAGGCCCTCTATCACAGGCCTCCAGTGTGTGTCCGGCTGTTGTCAGCTACACCCTGCTACTCATAGCTGGAGATCTACTGTGGGTTTTGCCCACCTGCTTTATGGAATCATTCTGTCCTGCTCCACTGTGAAAAGCGCTCTCATTTTCCTGCATCTTATGGCTGGGAAAGACTTTGCTGTAGCTTTTATCTTTTTTTTTTTTTTATCAGCATCTGATTTCTTGTTGCCTGATTCATTGATGCCAATCATTCTTAGTTCAGATTGGCTGCTATAGTGATTTTAAATCTGTATTTAATTTTTTATTGAATGAACTATAAATATGATACCCATCTATATCCCAGGTTGAGACTCAGAGCAGTTTTTTAAAGCCCTCTAGTGCTTTTCAAGGCAAACTTATTTGAAATATTGTTTGCATCCCACAATGTTGACACCCTTGGGAGGAAACAAGGTGAATCTTAGAGGTATTTACTTTCTACTGCACACTCACTGGCCTGATGCCTATTTGGCTGATCAGGCCTGACTGGCTCAGCACAGGTGTAATGAATGTCTTAGATTACCCGGTGACTTTGAACTTTAATTTTTATTCGCTTGGTTCACTCAAAGAACACCTCTGTGCCACTGTAATCATTAGGATACTTCATCTCTGCAGGCTGATAGGATTTATGGCCCCAGGGCTGGAAAAGCATAAAGAGGAGATGGTCCTCCTGAGAGGTCTGTCTCTTCAGGTTAGTGTTAATGCAGAAGCTGTATTTACCCACTGGATCCCAAGACCATAAAAAGTAAACCCACAGCAGAGTGCTAAAAGATGACTCTTGTTTGGAGCCATTGCAGCATCTAAAAGTGACACTGCAATCAATGAAAGCATTTTATTGGACGCTTGGATTTTACTACAGGAAATCACAAAGCTCTATTATGTACCAAAACAGCAACAGATTTTGTTGGTGGCCTTGAATCAATCTGTTAAATATATTTGAAGGAATATGGATATTAGTAAAGTTGGATAGGAATTTTAAGGTGGTGCCAAGAAATAAGCTTCTACAAATAAACAATCAATCAAACAAACAGAAACACAAGTAGTTGCCTAGTTCCCACAAGTTTGCAAAATACTTTCACATATATCATATGTTGAGTCCACCAACCTTAGGAAGAACATCAGGAAGTTGTGATTTGTAGTCATTCTGTTTTAGACATGAGGGTATTTGAAGTGCAGAGACATCGAGTCATGAGAGGTTGAAATTCTCATAGGTGGTTTTGATGTCTCGTTTGTGTTGCATTCCATGACTTCAAAAATTACCAGGAAACCTATAGTTGCTCCAATTCTAAATTCAACAAGTCCATTAAAGTAGGCTGAGTATCTAGAGTGCAAAATAAAGTCACAATTTGTAAGATATTCAGCTTATTGAAATAATATGTACATTCCACATGGATAGTTCAATCACTTAAAAAAAGACATCTAGGCCAGGCGTGGTGGCTCACGCCTGTAATCCCAGCACTTTGGGAGGCCGAGGTGGGTGGATCACCTGAGGTTAGGAGTTCGAGACTAGCCCAACCAATATGCTGAAACCCCATCTCTACTAAAAATACAAAAATTAGCCAGGTGAGTTGGTGTGCTCCTGTAGTCTCAGCTACTGGGGAGAGTGAGACAGGAGAATTGCTTCAACCTGGGAGGCAGAGGTTGCGGTGAGCCGAGAACGTACAACTGCACTCCAGCCTGGGCAACAAGAGCAAAACTCCGTCAAAAAAAAAAAAAAAAAAAAGACATCTAAGGCTTTATTTACTGGGATTATAAAAATAATCTGACTTTTACAGTATTATTCATTCATTCATTTATTTGTTTAAAATTTATTGAGCATTCTCTTTGTACCAGGTATTGTGCTATAATAGATATACAGATGAGTAACATTTAATTCCTACTTCTTAAATACAATAATAATAATACTAAATAATATTTACTGATTGCTAGCTTCTGATATGTCAAGCAATGTGTTAATAACTTAAGACATATTACAACATTGATTACCAATGGCCCCTTATGGTATAGGTTATCTTATTGTCCCTATTTTCCAGATAAGGTAATTGAAGCTCACATCCAAGATAGGCTGGTAAATGGCAGACTTGAACTGCATTCAAGATCTGGTGTGATCCTGAAGTACACAGTTTTTAATCTTTCCATATCTTTTTCTTCCCATGCTCTGCTCCCTGGCTCATGGTCTGGGATAGACAGGCAAAGAAACAGATGACTTAGTAATAAACTAGAGGGACTTTAATAACAAAGGAATAAATGAAGTGCTGTAGGAATGTAAAGTGAGGAAAATTAGAGCGGACTGGACTTAGTAGATGGAACTGAACTTGGTTCTTAAAATAGTTGTAAACTTTTTCTAAGCAAAGAAAGAGAAAAGCCATTCCAGGAAGAAAGGAAAATAGAGCAAAAGCATGGAATTACATCTAAGAATTTCTGCTTTAGGCAACATAGAAAGTATTCCTTGGTTGCCAAAAGTTTACTGAGTCCTTGTAGAGTTCCTGGTACTGCATCAGTTACTTGAGGCACTGACTATGGAGTGGGCCTGGTCTTGTGGGCATGGTCTTTTGCTTTAAGCTAAAAAGAACTCCTCAAATTTGTATGATAATCAGACCTCAAGGCACAGCACCATTACAGGACTGGCCGTTTCAGTAACACATAGAGGTGTCCTGAGCTCTGAATTTCAATTCATTGGTCTTAGGTTTTATTAGCTCTCAACAATGTGAGGATTGCTACTTAAATATGCAAAAAGACTTCAAGTCATCATCTAATTCACACAAGAGATAGTAGCATAGGTTGAAAAGCAGGGAGTATATAATTACTCAGGAGCATAAAAGTGAGAGTTGACAGCTGTCAAACAATGTGTTACCCTAGATGTGAAGCATAGTTATGGATAGGGAATGGGAGTCTGTCCATTTTCCTATAGACATGAAGACTCTGAGGTCTCTTAATTGAAGGTACAATGTTACTGTCACTCACCAATGGTAGTATCATGTTACTAATAGTCTGAGAGAATTCTAACAATATCCTAGGAAGGCTGTCTATCCTTAAGGAGCAGTGGGAAAGTCTCAGAGCTTACTGGAAAATGAAGAGCGATGCACTGAATGTGATTATCTATAAAAATGCTCTGGTGCACTTGAATTCAACTCTTATTTCTAAACTGGAATTGACCCCTGAGTTCTACCCAGGAAGTAAGTAAGAAAGCTCCTTTATGCTATTTAGGGTTAAATAATAATTCTTAAACTCAGAGCATTCATAATTGTGACCCTCTCGACCACTGATATTATAGAAAGATGCCAGAAATTCTTAGAAAAAGCCCATGCATGTTAAAAAGTAAAGGATAGGGACTGTTGGCAAAAGACAACAGATTAAAGCAACAGGTTTTATTTTCCCCCTCTGATTCCTATCAAACACCTCTAAAATGACAAAAGAGGAGTAAAATGTCATAAAAATATAAAAATAAAGAGAATGGTCTGCAAGATGACATTGGATGAGAAACAACAACATGATTTTGGAAGTTAGAAAGTAGATGCACAAGTAATGATTGACTTGATAAAGAAGAGAAAGCTGAACCTAAATAGAAGGGAAAGACAGCAAAATGAGGCTGAGTCTATGACTCAGGCAAGGCGCAGGGGGCCTGGAGATTCTGGGTTGCCGGATACATTGGAAGGGAACAGGGCTGTAAACACAGGCATTCTCTGAAAGCCTGCATAGGGAGCCCTTAGCTACCTGATCAATCACCCACCTTGTGCAGCCAAACAACCCACTCTCTCTACCTGGCAGTAGCAGAGAGGGTTGTCTTCAGATAACTGAACCAGGGACAACATACCCAACAGAGGGCAATGCTGAGATACTTTACTGGAAGTAGAAGGATTAATTTAAAGTCTACACACTGGCTGACAAGACCCTGAACTTCTGTTCTCTGCATATCTCCTAGAACTTCAAATAGTTCAGTAAGAAGTTGAAGAAGTTTTATCTAGAGAACCAATACGCCCATAAGGAGTTGGGGGTTGGGGAGGGGCACTAAAAATACTAACACTTGGCATCCTTCAAAGAAACCGCCAGATCTCCATTTGATCTTATGTATTAGTTCTCACGTTGCTAATAAAGACATACCCAAGACTGGATAATTTATAAAGAACAAAAGATTTAATGGACTCACAGTTCCACATAGCTGAGAAGGCCTCACAATCATGGCAGAAGGCAAAGGAGGAGAAAGACATGTTTTGCATGGTAGCAGGCAAGAATATGTGTGCAGGGGAACCATCAGATTTCGTGAGAATTATTCACTATCATGAAAACAGCATGGGAAAGACATGCCACCATGATTCAATTACCTCTCACCGTGGCCCTCCCACAACTCGTGGGAATTATGGGAGCTACAATTCGAGATGAGATTTGGGTGGGGACACAGCCAAACCATATCATCTTACTATTTTAAAACCCATCAGTAAATATGTTATAATGCTACTTGTGCTTTTTTGCTAAGCAATGACATTTAAAAAAGTAATTGCATTATGAGCTTTAGGACTTCCAGAGTGAGATTATTAATATAAGAACATTTTAGTAACCTATTCTATAGCATTGTAATCACTGAACAATTGAGCAGAAGGAGCTTCCACTCCAGTGGAAAGCTCTTGAAGAATAATATATGTTTTTGACAATGTGTCTGTTCTTCTGTTCTTCTCATTTGGCCCCTTGTGTATCAGTTATGTATTTCCACAATAATGCTGAAAAGAATCCACCCAGAATCCCAGTGACTAAAAATAATAAGCCTTTATGTAGCCTGAGAGTGTGTAGCTTGGCTAGGTAGTTATTCTGGTGTTGACTGGGCTCACTCAGTTCATTTGTTTGTGGTCAGCTGCAGGTGGTCCTGCAGCTCTCTGTGTGTGTCTTTCTGTGTATTTGGGGGTCAGCCACATGTTGGCTGGGCTAATATTGTTCAGGCTGGGATAATGAGGGACAACTCAGCTCTGTTTCATGTGTCTCATTCCCCAGCATTCTTGTCTGGGCATGTCCATGGCAAAGGAAGAGGAGCAAGAGTGAAAGCAAGCCTCAAGATGTAAGTGATTTTCATGCTGCTGCTTACATCGTGCTTGCTAATGTCCCAGTGCCCAAAGCATGTCACATGGCTGATTCCAGAATGAGGACAGATGAAGAACTAGGTCCATCAATGCCATCAGTTTGCCACATCTGGCTCCCTCTTTTCCCTCTGTCTTTTCTTTGTGTCTGGAACCTACTCTAAAATTCAGGGAGTATAATATTTTGGCCTACCGTTATCCAACAATTTACTCTTGACTTAAAGGTTCCTAAGCTGTATACTTTTTATCACTTTATTAAACATACAACTCAGCTTGAAACCAGAGTATATTTGCCTTAGAAAGCTACTGACATAAAAAGAAATCCCTCAGAGGTTTAAGGGAACCAGTTTATACAACAGACTCTGTGTTCTTTGAAGTGTGGTTATGAAGGGTTTCATCAACATGGGACTGAATTTATAAATCTCCACTCAGAGTTGACATGATAGAATCACTTTGGTGCTTCCTCTGATGTGTCTTGGAAGTTCAAATTCTTGGACACATAAAGGACGGTGTCCTGGTGGGGTAGATATATTAGTTCTTGGTTTTGGGACTCAAGGTGGGTGATCTTGACCAATTACTTGACTTCTGCTTCCTTTTCTGAGAAAGATTGGTAATTCTTCTTTATGAACAATACCTATCTCATAGACTTAAGGATTAAATGACACAAATGGATGATGATACTAATCTAAATGTATACAATTCTAAACCAGTGAACAATTTTTATAGTATTCTTACGACGAATTTGCCCTTCTGGTGGCATTCACAGTAATAATAGCTTTCAATTGCTGAGTGTGTGCTATGTGCCAGGCATGATGTTATGCACTTTGTCTCCACGATTTAAATTAATCTTCATGGAAATGCTACGGAAATTAATATTATTCTTGTTTGACAGAAAACTGAGTTGTAGAAAGGTCAGCTAACTTACCAAATTTCACATGGTAATGAAATGAGTGCAATGAAAGGAACCTGGCAGCTACATTCCAGAGCCTTGCCTTGCCTTTTTCTTTTTTGTTTGTTTTGTTTTGTTTTTAGACAGGGTCTCACTCTGTCACCCAGGCTGGAGTGCAATGGTGCAGTCTTGGCTCACTGCACCTTCAAACTCCTAGGCTTAAGCGATCCTCCCACCTCAGCCTCCCTAGTCACTGGGACTACCGGCATGTACTATCACACCTGGCTAATTTTTTTTATTTTTTGTAGAAATCTGGTCTCACTATGTTTCCCAGGCCAGTCTCTAACTCCTGAGCTCAAACGATTCCCCTGCCTTGACCTTCCAAAGTGCTGGGATTACAGAAATGAGCCACCATGCCCCACCCAGATCCAGTTTTCTTAATTACTTTTCTTGCACTGTACATGGTGTCAATCTTTAGCAATTGTGAGTGAGCCTTCAGCACTCTCCAAAGCATTCACCCAGAATTAACTCCCATGATGTAGCATCATACCTTAACTAGAAGACATGTTACTATTAATGATCTTTATTAAGCACCTACTGTGTACTGCATACTGCTAAAAGTGAGGGCATAAGAAGAAGACAGAGAAAGACTCTTTAGAAAAATGTGACCCACACCCAAAGAAAATAAATAGCTTATAGCCAGGATGGGTGGAGGACAGCTGACAGGTGGGACTGAGTGGAGACTGGAGAACTATACGTGTGATAATGGCTTCTAATTGTTTGTTCAATGACCGTATATTGGAAGTCTACTATGAGAAAGATGCAAGGGGTAGAAAAATGAGTAAAGCTGTCATTTTCCTAAAGGAGCTCAGGTTCTAGTGAAAGACACATACACACACACACACACACACACACACACACTACAATGACACAGCATGGTAAAGGGCTCTAGTAGAACTTTGGTTTGGGTGTGGGGTCTGGGACAGGTGCTGAGTCCAGGGAAGGCTCCACAGGAGGTGACAATTGAGCTGAATCATAAAAAATGAAGCAGAATCTCTCAGAAAGAAAAACCAATAATGAAACAGAAACAGAAAAGGCTATGTAGTGTGAGCAAAGCTCTGGGAGAGGAACAGTCCGTGGCAGGTGTGAGATAGAGTTGGAGGGTGAAGGCAGGTGGGAAAAGAGCATCAGGAGGTGATTAGGGGCCAGATCATGAAGAGTCATGCTGAGAAAATGGAGATGTAGCTTAGAAAATGGGAGCTGCTGATTTTAAGAACCTGAAAATCCCTCATTAAGTAAAAGTTAAAGTGGTAAAATGCTTCAGTACCCCTGTGCAGGGTTTGCTCGTGCTTTGTGATAGGACTAGCAGAGGCACATAATGGAGATGCCCCATGTCCAGTGCCATCCATCTTGCTGAAAAGGCCTTCCTGTGAGACCACATGACTTTCCCACTGACAGAAGCCAGGCAGACAGGCTGTCTTGTGCACTGGCCCTTGGAAAAGCAGAGCTGCTACAAAATCTGTTCCTGAGAAGTTCTAATTCATTTTCCCCTTTGCCAATGCTGAAGGAGCTGGGATGCCAATAGGGCAAGTTCCAGACACAGCTTCTGACCTTACTCTCTGGTGCCTGTAACAGCAGCACAAGCAATGAACAAAGCATGAAGGTGTGTGCAAGCCTGAACTCCAGTCCACAATTGTGCACAAAGTCTGCTAATCCAAGACTGGAACGGGCTGTGCACAAATGAGGCAATTCGGAAGCCAGGAAGAGCATCTGCATGTGCGTGCTGTGAATTGGTAAGCAAGCTGCCACTATGGGTTCCCTCGAATGTCATCTTTTACTTCTATCAGCTTAAAAATATTTCAGAAACCTCTTTGCCCCTGGTCCCATGCCTGATGGATGGGCTGTGGTCATCAATGCTATGCTCTGCTAACATCCAGGATATTATTTTAAAATCCTCTGTGTTTCCCACCTTCTTCAATGAAAGAAGTTGCCAGGTTTCAACAGTAGGCACTTGGTAAGCCTGTTTCTATGATTTCTGGATGAAAAAGACAAATTGTTCTACCAGAGTTCCAAGAAATAAAGTGCTTATTCACATCCTATGAATCCACTTCCATCCATATGCTCCCTCCTTCCCTTTGAAACCTGACCTGCTTACTCTGATACACACATCATACCCACACACAAACCCACACATACTCATACATGCCTCTCATATTCATGAAACTACATGGAAGGTTGCTGAGATCTTGGTAATTCAAAATTATATAAAATCCAAGAGAGAAGTCTGTGTGGATGGGTGTCAGTGTTCATATTAATACATAATTGTAGTCATATATGTATATGTTTTTAATATATATAATGTTATATTTTGCTATATTAACATACTGTTCATAAATATTTTCCCAAGTTTCTTCCTTGTCCTTATAATTACTGTCCTAGTAACTACTACATAATATTGCAATGGGTTGGTGTATCATATTCATCTTATTTATGGTCCAACTTCAGGTATTTTAATTTTAAATATTTATGATTATAACTAAGGCTATAATGGACATTTTTGCATTGCTTGCTGTAGAATGATTTCTCCAGGATACACATCGTAGAGTGGAATTATTGGGGGAAAAGGATATGAAAAATTTTATAGTTCCTAATAATAATTTTCATGTTGTTTTCTAAAATAGGTGGTACAAACTTTTTATATCATTAGGGGTGTGAACATGCCAATTTCACAAGAATTTTCTCAGTAGTATGCTATGATTTTAATGCATGTTGTTTGTTCTACTAATCTGTTGGGTGTAAAGTATTATAGAAAATTTTCTTAATTTGAAATTTTATGATTGGTAGGAAGCATAAACATTTTTCCAAGAATTTACTTAATGTGATGTAAGTGTTACATTTACTTTTATTTTATTTTATTATTATTATACTTTAAGTTTTAGGGTACATGTGCACAATGTGCAGGTTGGTTACATATGTATACATGTGCCATGCTGGTGTGCTGCACCCATTAACTCGTCATTTAGCATTAGTTATATCTCCTAAAGCTATCCCTCCCCCCTCCCCCCACCCCATAACAGTCCCCAGAGTGTGATGTTCCCCTTCCTGTGTCCATGTGTCTCATTGTTCAATTCCCACCTATGAGTGAGAATATGTGGTGTTTGGTTTTTTGTTCTTGCAATAGTTTACTGAGAATGATGATTTCCAATTTCATCCATGTCCCTACAAAGGACATGAACTCATCATTTTTTATGGCTGCATAGTATTCCATGGTGTATATGTACCACATTTTCTTAATCCAGTCTATCATTGTTGGACATTTGGGTTGGTTCCAAGTCTTTGCTATTGTGAATAGTGCCACAATAAACATACGTGTGCATGTGTCTTTATAGCAGCATGATTTATAGTCCTTTGGGTATATACCCAGTAATGGGATGGCTGGGTCGAATGGAATTTCTAGTTCTAGATCCCTGAGGAATAGCCACACTGACTTCCACAAGGGTTGAACTAGTTTACAGTCCCACCAACAGTGTAAAAGTGATAGAGCTATCTATGACAAACCCACAGCCAATATCATACTGAATGGGCAAAAACTGGAAGCATTCCCTTTGAAAACTGGCACAAGACAGGGATGCCCTGTGTCACCACTCCTATTCAACATAGTGTTGGAAGTTCTGGCCAGGGCAATTAGGCAGGAGAAGGAAATAAAGGGTGTTCAATTAGGAAAAGAGGAAGTCAAATTGTCCCTGTTTGCAGATGACATGATTGTATATCTAGGAAACCCCATTGTCTCAGCCCAAAATCTCCTTAAGCTGATAAGCAACTTCAGCAAAGTCTCAGGATACAAAATCAATGTACAAAACTTAAAAGCATTCTTATACACCAATAACAGACAAACAGAGAACCAAATCACGAGTGAACTCCCTTTCACAATTGCTTCAAAGAGAATAAAATACCTAGGAATCCAACTTACAAGGGTCATGAAGGACCTCTTCAAGGAGAACTACAAACCACTGCTCAAGGAAATAAAAGAGGATACAAACAAATGGAAGAACATTCCATGCTCATGGGTAGGAAAAATCAATATCATGAAAATGGCCATACTGCCCAAGGTAATTTATAGATTCAATGCCATCCCCATCAAGCTACCAATGACTTTCTTCACAGAATTGGAAAAATCTACTTTAAAGTTCATATGGAACCAAAAAAGAGCCCACATCACCAAGTCAATCCTAAGCCAAAAGAACAAAGCTAGAGACATCACGCTACCTGACTTCAAACTATACTACAAGGCTACAGTAACCAAAACAGCATGGTACTGGTACCAAAACAGAGATATAGATCAATGGAACAGAACAAAGCCCTCAGAAATAATGCCGCATATCTACAACTATCTGATCTTTGACAAACCTGAGAAAAACAAGCAATGGGGAAAGGATTCCCTATTTAATAAATGGTGCTGGGAAAACTGGCTAGCCATATGTAGAAAGCTGAAACTGGATCCCTTCCTTACACCTTATACAAAAATTAATTCAAGATGGATTAAAGACTTAAATGTTAGACCTAAAACCATAAAAACCCTAGAAGAAAACCTAGGCATTACCATTCAGGGCATAGGCATGGGCAAGGACTTCAAGTCTAAAACACCAAAAGCAATGGCAACAAAAGCCAAAATTGACAAATGGGATCTCATTAAACTAAAGAGCTTCTTCACGGCAAAAGAAACTACCATCACAGTGAACAGGCAACCTACAAAATGGGAGAAAATTTTTGCAACCTACTCATCTGACAAAGGGCTAATATCCAGAATCTACAATGAACTCCAACAAATTTACAAGAAAAAAACAAACAACCCCATCAAAAAGTGGGCGAAGGATATGAACAGACACTTCTCAAAAGAAGACATTTATGCAGCCAAAAAACACATGAAGAAATGCTCATCATCACTGGCCAGCAGAGAAATGCAAATCAAAATCACGAGATACCATCTCACACCAGTTAGAATGGCAATCATTAAAAAGTCAGGAAACAACAGGTGCTAGAGAGGATGTGGAGAAACAGGAACACTTTTACTTTTACTTTTTATGTGATGTACATTGTTTATAGTCTTATATATTTGGTGTCTGTGGGTTTTTCTCATTAATTTAATGAATTCTTTAAATGGTGTAGATATTAAACACTTATATGCAATATTAGACATTTGCAGACTGTAATAATTTGCTTTCCTGAAATGTTCTTTACCCAACTCTTGACAAGACCTACTTCTCATCATCATTCAGCTCTCTGTTCAATTACCTTTTTTTTAGAGAGAGTAGCCCTGATCTATCTATATATAGTGAGGGGAGAAGAGTGGGTGAGAACAAGACCTTTAGAGCCAGAGTGTCTAGGTCCAGATCTTGGCTTGCCACTTACCGTGTAGCTTTGAGTGACATATGAAATAGGGAAAATGATAATATCCACCCTTTAGGATTGTTGAGAATATTTAAAAAATTGATATAAGCAAAGTGCTTAAAACCATGCCAGCCAAAAGGAAAAATGATAAAAACATAGTTATTTTTATTTAGGAGTATAACGTCAGAGGGCAATGGAACTGAGTTTTTAATCAGTGGAGAAGAGATGAGAAAGCAAGCTCGGACTTTCTTCCCCATCGTTTCCCAGACGTAGCCCTGCTGGTATGGTTCTTTTTGATGCTTCAATAAACATTGATCAAGATCTTCTACATCAAGTGACTATGATAAATTATTGTGTCCCGGGAAAAAATGTTCTTAAAAAATGAGTCCTCCAGAGGCATTGATTTGGGGGGATAAAATATAAACATGCATATTAAATAATAGGATGCCACAGTGGAAAGAACATGGATTTTGGAGACTGGTTGACCTGGGATCAGATTCTGTCTCCACCATGGGCTGGTTGTGCAGCTTTGATCAAGTTTTTCGATCTTTCTGAGCCTCATCCAGGCCCTACTGGCTTGATAGGAGAGTTAAATAAGCTGTATGTATGTAGTGCATATGGATCATAGTAGACATTCAATATGCTATAATAATTGTATCAAAAGGAGGGCAGGGGCGATTATTCTTTGAGAAGTGGAATTTCTTTTACTGCCTGATGAAAGAAAAAACCCTGTGGGTTCAGACAACAGATGAGTTTGAACAGATCCTTAAGTGACAAATTTAAGGGTTAGTGAGAGACCTCAGTTGGTATAGCATGACATGAACCTATTTTATGGGCATATGCAGGCATATGGAGAACATGGGATGAAGATCATGTACTTGGAGTGAAGTGGATGGCTGAGGGATAGGAGTGATGGAAAATGAACTGGAAAGGAAAGGCTGAGCTATAATGGTGAAAGGCCAAAGGGTTACTCTCAGAGATTCATTGCAGTTATTCAGATTCTCCTCACTTTTATTAGATCCTTTGGAACCAGAGAAAAGGGGCATTTGGAAAGCACAGAAAAATTTGCTAGTAGTTAACAAAAAAGATGTTAGCATTGTGCTTTATAATGCACTGAAAAAAGACCGTCTTAATTTATCCATCCCCTGGAACTTGAGGCAAGAATTGTTCCAGAGAAATGCTTTGACACATCTACGGGACAACTGTTTGAACTACCTAGATTAGCATCACATTTGATCAGCAGCATCATCACCTATTATTTGTCAAGCCCTTACTCTGTACCAGGTACTCTGCCTAGTGTATTCTGTGCATTACCTCATTCAATCTTCTCAATAACCCTAAAAGCAAGTGCCAATTTTATTCTCATTTTACAAATAAGCAAACTGAAGCTTAGAGACATTCCATAGCTAGAAAGTGCCGAAGCTACATTTGAACACAGGATTGCTTGTCTCCAAAATCACTACTCTCAGCAGTCTCTGACACTAGCTTTACTATCTCTTTGTACAACTATTATTCAATCACTGCCCTCTCTCCTTTTTTCCCCACGTCCTCAAATGCATTGCATTTTCTTTCTTTCTCTCTCTCCCCTTCTACTCTTGCCCTTGCCCAAGCTTTCATTTATGAATTCAATGTCTCAACGTTTATGGAACACACAGTGTGCCAAATGCTCTGCTAAGTGATTTTAATTCTCTATGTTATTCTTTCTGCATAATGCCTGACATGGTACTAGAAATGTACTCAATAAATACATGATCTTGTTAGGTGTGGTCTAGTGCCTCAAGGAATTGAATAAATACAGGATATTTTAGCTAAAATTCCCAGAGTTGGAATGCACTCATGCCTGCTTTCCTTCCCCTCCTTCTTTCCCTCCTTCCCCTTTTCTTTCCTTCCACAAATATTTGTTGTATGAATGTCTATATGAAATACTTTGCTAAGTGCTAGGGCTACAATAAAATACACAGAAAGGCAAATACATTTAATTAAAACACATTTATGATCCAGGACCAGGCTGCAATGGACATCTCCTGGAGGCTGCTGCTCAATACTTGCCCCTTTCTCTATAGTGAGTAATATAGTGCTTGTCACTACTGCCTTTTAAAACTCCAAACAGAAACAACTATGGACAAGAAGGGCAACACCAAAGATTAAATGAGTGGGAAAGGGAAGGGGCCTGTGGGTAAATCTCATCCATTCCATTCTATCCAGTAATCAGATATTTTGAAGCAGAGGGCAGGTAAGATCCTGTGGTCATGCTTAAAAATCATGATCTGAGGCCAGGCGCGGTGGCTCATACCTGTAATCCCAGCACTTTGGAAGGCTGAGAAAGGTGGATCATGAGGTCAGGAGATGGAGACCACAGTGAAACCCCGTCTCTACTAAAAATACAAAAAATTAGCCGGGCATGGTGGCGGGCGCCTGTAGTCCCAGCTATTCGGGAGGCTGAGGCAGGAGAATGGCATGAACCCGGGAGGCGTAGCTTGCAGTGAGCTTAGAGCACGTCACTGCACTCCAGCCTGGGCGACAGAGCGAGAATCCATCTCAAAAAAAAAAAAAAAAAAAATTATGATCTGAGAGGCAGAGTTGGAGAGGGTGAGCTTTTGGAAAACCATGGGAGCTGGATGAAACAGTTCTGGTGATAAAGCAGTGTCTGAGTGTGTCCAAGTGTTATGGAAGAGGCATTTGTGTCTCCCTGAATTTCATATGTTGAAGTCTTAACTCCTAATATGATAGTATTAGGAGGTAGGGTCTTTGGGGGATAATTAGGTTTAGACAATGTCATAAGGGTGGGATTAGTGTCCTTATTAGAAAAGACACCAGAACTTCTCTCTCCACCCTGTGAGGACACAGCGAAAAGGTGGCTGTCTGAAAACCAGGAAGAGAGCCCTCATTAAGAACTGAATCTGCGCCGGGCACGGTGGCTCATGCCTGTAATCCCAGCCTTTTGGGAGGCCGAGGCAGATGGATCACTTGAGGTCAAGAGTTCGAGACCAGCCTGACCAACATGGTGAAACCCCATCTCTACTAAAAATACAAAAATTAGCCAGGCATGGTGGTGGGCGCCTGTAATTCCAGCTACTAGGTGAGGCAGGAGAATCGCTTGAACCCAGGAGGTAGAGGTTGCAGTGAGCCGAGATTGTGGCATTGCACTCCAGCCTGGGCAACAAGAGCAAAACTCTGTCTCAAAAAAACAAATAAAAAAAGAAAAAACAAAAAAACTGAATCTGATGACACTTTGGCTCTTTGATCTTGGACTTCCCAGCCTTCCAAAACTGAGTTATAATTTTTGTTGTTTAGCCACACAATGTATGGTATTTTGTTACAGCAGTCTGAGCTGCCTAAGACACCAAATTTCTCTAACAACATGACTAAACGGCTTCTGTGAATGACGACAGGAGCAGGCAGCACCCTTTTTTCCTTCTGGATGAGGTGGTAGAAGGATAACAGAATGCCATCCCACCTTGCTCACTTGGGGAGAAACAGTGTTTTCCAAATCAGACATATACATGCGGGGAATTTCTCATGGAGATTAGGCAATGGATCTAAAAAGGTGTTCTCCTCATGCCTGACCTTAGCTCATCCCATGGAGCCCTCTCTATTGTGAATCTGAAGGCTTAGCAAAAACCCTCAGATTCACAATATTTTCTCAGTAAAGATCTGAACATCTACAATGAACAGGTTTCTATGTTAGACAAAGTGGATTAATTTTATTATAAACAAAAACCACCTTCAAAAGAGTATTCATTGTTGGTTTTTTATTTTAAAAAGTAGAGCCATTTGCACGAGTTCACCAATTCCCAACTGGTTGATTCAATGCATTACAAGAGAGGAACTCAGCAACCCTGGCTCATATTTTATCAGCCATAGCAGGACATAGAGTTTGGATTTGGGGGATCAAGGCACTTTCAATTTCCAGTATCAGATGCTCATTTATTTATTAAATGAACAAATTGAATATGCTTAGCCCCATAGGAAATAGAAATGTTACTTTCTCGTTCTTTGTCACCCATTAATAAATAGTGTACATTTGTGTAACAGTAGGATCAGTGAGTTAGTTTCAGTCTTGTATGTAAGCCATTTCATGGAAGTTTTTCAGTAGTACATTATTGCTTTCACCTTATTTTCAGAGATCTCCTGCGAATATCTGAAATATGGGACTGTTTGATTATGTTAAAAAGTTTAGTTAGCAGAAAATGCAATATAACATGCGTGTCACATAAGTTTATAGGCTGCCTATATATTAGATATTGAGAATTCCTGGGTAATTTCAGTCTGCAAGTTTGTTTTTCTCAACCACATTATTTATCTTTTATTCTTATCCAGGATGAATGTAAACCTTTTGGGTTTTTCTTCCTCTTATCCATTCACTCAGAAGATATTTACCGAGTATCTATCTATGCCATGCACTCTCTTAGAGAATGGGAATACAGCAGTGAACAAGATAGGTAAGAGTCCTGCTGTTAGGGAACTTAAATTCTAGATTAATGCTGTCCTGCAGACATTAAAAAAATGTAGATTTTATTTTTGTGGATACATAGTAGGTGTATCTATTTATGGGGTACATGAGATGCTTTGATACAGGCATGCAATGTGAAATAGGTACATCATGGGGAATGGGGTAACCATCCCCTCAAGCATTTCTCTTGTGAGTTACAAACAATCTGATTATACTCTTTAAGTTATTTAAAAATGGACAATTAAGTTATTATTGACTATAGTATCCCTATTATGCTATCAAATAGTAGGTCTTATTCATTCTTTCTATTTTTTTTTTTTTTTTTTTTTTTTTTTTTTTTTGTAGCTGTTAACTACCTCCACCTCCCACCAAGTCCCTCATTACCCTTCCTAGCCTCTGGAAACTATTCTTCTACTCTCTGTGTCCATGAGTTCAATTGTTTTGATTTTTAGATCCCACAAATAAGTGGGAACATGCAGTGTTTGACTTTCTGTGCCTGGCTTATTTCGCTTAACTTAATGCTCTCCAGTTCCATCCATGTTGCTGCAAATGACTAGATCTCACTCTTTTTATGGTTGAATAGTACTGCATTGTGTATATGTAGCACATTTTCTGTGTCCATTCACATGTTGATGGACACTTAGACTGCTTTCAAACCTTAGGTATTGAAAGCAGTGCTGCAACAAACACAGGAGTGCAGATATCTCTTTGATACGCTGATTTCCTTTCTTTTGTGTGTATACCCAGCAGTAAGATTGCTGGATCATATGATATCTCAGTTTTTAGTTTTTTCAGGAGCCTCCAAACTATTCTCCAAAGTGGTTGTGCTCATTTACATTCCCACCAACAGTGTACACTGAAGATTCCCTTTTCTCCACATCCTCACCAGCATTTGTTATTGCCTATCTTTTGAATATAAGCCATTTTAACTGGAATGAGATAATATCTCATTGCAGTTTTGATTTGCATTTCTCTGATGATCAGTGATGTTGAGCACCTTTTCATATGTCTGCCATTTGTATATCTTCTTTTGAGAAATGTCTATTCAAATCTTTTGACCATTTTTGATTGGATTATTAGAGTTTTCCCTATAGAGTTATTTGAGCTCCTTATACATTCTGGCTCCTAATCCCTTGTCAGATAGGTAGTTTGCAGATATTTTCTCCCATTATGTGGGTTGTCTCTTCACTTTGTTGATTGTATCCTTTGTTGTGCAGAAGCATTTTAACTTGATGTGATCCCATTTGTCCATGTTAGCTTTGGTTTCCTATGCTTGTTTCTATACTCAAGAAATCTTTGCCCAGACGCAAGTCCTGGAGATTTTCCACAGTTTTTTTTGGTAGTAGTTTCATAGTTTGAGGTCTTAGATTTAAGTCTTTAATCATTTTGACTTTTATTTTTGTATGTGGTGATACATAGGGGTCTAGTTTTATTCTTCCAGCAGAAGTTTCTTTGATGATGGAAATGTTCTGTTGTGATTAGATTACATTAGGAAATGATTTACTGTTCAATGTAGTATCCTCTAGCCCCATGTGGCCATTGAGCACATAAGCTGTGGAGAGTGGATAGAATTATTCGACTTCAATACATTTAAATTTAAATAGCCACATAGGACTAATGGCTACTGTATTGGACAACACAGTTTGGTAGGAGAGGCTGACCTTAAAGAAGTAAATGCAAAACCGGCTGGGCACGGTGGCTCATGCCTGTAATCCCAGCACTTTAGGAGGCTGAGTCGGGAGGATCACCTGAGGCCAGGAGTTCAAGACCAGCCTGGCCAGCATGGTGAAACCTCGTCTCTACTAAAAATACAAAAATTAGCCAGATGTAATGGCAAGCACCTGTAATCCCAGCTACTTGGGAGGCTGAAGCAGGAGAATTGCTTGAACTGGGGAGGCGGAGGTTGCAGTGAGCCGAGATCACACCATCGCACTCTAGCCTGGGGGACAAGAGGTAGAGGAGGTTGGTTTCAGGGAGGGGTGTCAGCACAGCCTCTACATGAGAAGAAGCCAGACTCATGAGAAGCTGAAGGAAGAGGACTGTGGGCAGAGGAAACAGCAAGTGAAAAGCCTGAGCCTGGGATTTCTCGGAAGTGCACGGAATGCACTGACAGTGTCCCTTTCCAGGCTCACATCGAGGCTGGAGGCTTCTACTTTGGGATGGCAAACTTTCTCATCTGGGGGGAATTCTTCTGCCTGGGAGCATGCGTTAGGCTCAAGAGTGACCAAAACGACCCTGCTGAGATCTGCCCCAGGTGAGCTGCCATCTCTTCTCTGCACAGCAGCTGGTGCAGTAGCTGACCTCATGTCCTGGTGCCTCCAGCCGCATTGTTTTAGTTTCTCATACCCGAGGTATAAACAGGCAGCACAGTAGCTGTTTGCTGCCTAACCTAGTTTCTGCATGTAAACCTTTTCTGATTTCTCTGGGGATATAAATTACTTCCACTCTTTGACTCTTCTTTATCCACATTCCAATGCCTGTAACTTTCCTATCTTTCTACCTCCTTCACCCATTTTGTGTTCTCTCATTTGTTCTGCTCACCAATTCGCAGACTCTTCTCCCTTCAGCATTTCCCACAAGGGATATATGTGTTTCTATTTCTAGTGTTATCTCTCTACAGCACCACAAAGCACTTGAAATACAAGACAATATTTGATATTTGAGATATGGCTGGCCTTATTATTATTATCTCTATCATAGTTATTATCATCACCATCATCATCCCAATTTTTATAGATGGGAAATAAAAATGAGGCCTAGGGAAATGCAGTGCTTTGCTTTAAGTCATCAGCTGGTAAATAGCCCAGCCACGATGTCTGACTTTGAATTCAATGCTTTTCCAAAATACTCTACCCATCATCCTCATCGTGTTACTTCAGCCTATTGAGCTGGTCAGTAATTGAACTGCCTTCCAAGTTTGAGAACTTGAGGAACTCAAATAAATCGTTTCTTTTCCCTGTTTGAGAAGCCCTGTAGCTTCTCATTTTTCTGTGCTCACTCCTATGGCCAGAGTCAGTTACAAAGATATTGTATTCTGAATAATTAAGAACAGGCTTTTTTATTTTCAAAAATTTTAACTGAAATTAAGATGCCAAAAAAATTCTCCTAGAGGATTCTAGGGTATCAAAATATATTTTTTAGTAGACTCCTTGAGCTTAAGAAATATTGACTTGTGTTTGTTTATTCTAGTTCACCATCCTGTTTAGAGAAGGCTGACCCTTGCTGCACCAATCTTGACTAACACCTACTAGCCCCACTATCTCCTATTGTAAATGCAGTTTCCAGAATTTGGAAGAGAAAGTAGGTTCAGGGGGCTAAAGAAATCCTGTGGGAAAGGCAAAAACGGGCCTGTGGAGGTGAGGGCTTCTCAGTTTTATGCTTTCAAAGCTGGGCTGTGACTGCTCTTTCTTGTCCACATTGGGGGCCTCTGGTTCACAGGAAGAGGGTTTAGGATCATATTAATCTGGGCTGTTGGGCCTTAGGTTGCAGACCTTAAGAATAAAACAAAATGTTTTATACATCTCTCCTAATTCTTTCATAAACATTGAAACTCAAAACCATCTTGGGAGGAAGGTACTGAACTTTAAGCCCAAGAGGTGTTGCTTTGCATGGTTTACATGTGTGGCCTCTGTAATTCTGACCACCTGGATTTGAAGTCTGACTCTACCCCTTTGTCAGCTACATGACCCTGGGCAAGCTCACCTCTCTGTGCCCCAGTAATGGCATTTAGCAGGTAGAATTTTTCAATATTAAATGTAGTAATATATGTGAAATACACAAGAAGTTGACAAATGGCAACTATGATTTTTATCATTCCTGAAAAAGTTATAGATGCTATACAGTGTAGGAATGTCACAATCATTTCTTTTTTCTGAATTGAATTAAATCCAGCATAAGCCCTCATTCACTAAGATTGGCAAAGATGTCCAATATTAGGCAATTTTATGGATCTTCTCACCTCTTGAATCCTATACCTACCTCCAGACTTAGCCTAGAAGATGGAGAAGGGCCTGGTCTTCAGTCTGTGCTGGTCCCACTGTTTGCCTGCCATGCTGAGAGCTGGGCCTTTCCCATCTGTCAGGCACTGCCCTGGGGTCCTGTCACCTGGCCCAAGGATTCCATGGTGCCATCCCCACTTGAGCCATTACCTTTCCCCATCACACTCTATCACATTCAACTGAAGTCCTGCTCTCTGTGACCATGGAATCCTAAAACCCCAATCTTGGACCCCCAAATGATCTCCTAGCACCTTGACCTTCTCTAACTTCAAAACCACACAGCTGCCAATCCCTTCCTGTAGCGCAGGCAGCTTTATCCTCTTGATGAGACTCAACACACTCCAAACAGGCAGCAGAATGCCAAATTCTGCACATTTTATTAGGAAGGTTATGGTAAATATTTGAACTTGAATCCTTTAAGACAGAGATTGGACTCCCCAGTTTGGGCCACAGGCTCGCTACAGAATTATCCAGAATAATTGACACATTTATGTTATGACCCCTGTAGGTATTTTAGTTTTTAAATACTAGCATTAACAAAGCCCTGAGTGGAGGGCTTTAAGCTTCAGTACTCTAGTTACCCTACATTCTCATGGTAATGCCTGTTTTTAGGTTTCAAGCCACATAAAAAAATTAATTACTTTCCAGGGCAGGGAGTCCAGAACTGCAAACACAAGGCCTGGTTATTTTTCTTATAAGAAGAAAAATAAATATTATCTCATTCTTGTGAATGGCGCAGTGAAGGCATAGGACAGAGACACATATTATAAAATAATTTCAATATTAAATTATAAAGCATCCTGATATGTTAATTTTTTACAGAAAAGAAGTCTGAATTATACATTAGTAACTTTCCCCAAATTCCTTGGTAAATAGCAGAGTTTTTAATCCCATATTGCCCCTCTTGGCTGCAACAATTCTCCAGCAAATGAAGCCCTTAATGATAGATACTTCATTGCTTATAGAATTAATGATAGACATTTTAGTTTGGGCTGTTAGAATCTTGGTACTGAGTTCTGTACCATTCTGTGCATGTCCAGAAAAGAAAACATTTTTTTTGCAGCATCAGGCAATTGATATTTTAATGAGATTATAATAATTCTCTTTTAAGATAACCCTGCATTGGTGGTTTCTTTTTTTCTCTCTCTCTCTTTACCCTTCTGATATTTCCACAGACAGTGATTATTATTGATCTTCTCTATCACATGCGGATATTTTGTGGTGAGACTCTCAGATTTTTTTTTTTTTTTACTAGAGAATCGTCATGCAGCTTGTATAAATTTTCCATGCTGAATTCCATTAACCCCAAATCCAGGTATGTAAAAACACATTAATTTGTAAGAAGCAAGAAAATTGCATTTTAACTCAAAATCTAGGTCTGAACACCACTGAAATAAAATGTGCTTTAAAAATGAGTTGTTCAGTTGGATGTATGTATCTGGTAAATAACAGATGAGAATGCTTATAATCAGAAATATGTGTTACTTCCCTTTGAAATGTTTTATGGAGAAGACCTTTGATCTTTGTCGTTTGTTCTCTGTCTCTGCCTCATCTTTCCCTTTTCTATTCATTCTACGAATGTGTCTTGATCATCTTGTGAAGGTACTAACAGATTTGAACTTGATTCTCTAGGTAATAAGGAGCCAGCCACTGTTTTAAATCAAGAACATATGACATCACTAGTCATCAGGGAAATGCCAATTAAAACCATAATGCAATATCATATCATATCATATCTGTGAGAATGGCTATTATCAAAAAGACAAGATAAGTGTTGGTGAGGATGTGGGGAAAAGGAAACCCTTGCACACTATTCATGAAAATGTAAGTTAGTACAGCTATTATGGAAAAGTGTATGGAGGTTCCTTAAATAATTAAAAAT
This sequence comes from Pongo abelii, assembly GCF_028885655.2. Taxonomy (NCBI): domain Eukaryota; kingdom Metazoa; phylum Chordata; class Mammalia; order Primates; family Hominidae; genus Pongo; species Pongo abelii. The sequence goes on from NC_071989.2 coordinate 152,740,394, forward strand.
AGAACTACTATGTCACCCAACAATCTCACTTCTGCTTAATATATATCCAAAGGACATGAAATCAGTAAGTGGAAGAGATATCTGCATTCCCATGTTTATTGTAGCACTATTCACAGTAGCCAACACATAAAACCAACCTAGGTGTCCATCAATGAATAAATAAAGAAAATGTATTATACTGTATATACACAATGGAATACTATTAGCCTTAATAAGAAAGAAATCCTGTCATTTGCAACAACATGAAGCTGGAGGGCATTATGTTAAGTAAACCAGACTCATAAAGACAAAAACTGCAGGATCTCACTTATATGTGGAGTGTGAAAAAGTCAAACTCATAGAAACAGAGAGTAGAATGGTGGTTATCAGAGGCTGTGGGGTGGGGAACTGGAAAGATGTTGGTCAAAGGTCACAAAATTTCAGTGAGATAGTAGAAATAAGTTCAAGAGATGCACTGTACATCAGGGTTACTTCTGTTAATCACAACATATTGTATATAGAAATTGCTGAGAGTAGATTTTATATTCTTATCAAAAAATAAGTATATGTGTTCATGCATGTGTTAAATAGCTTGATTCAGCTATCTCACAATGTATACATCTATCAAAACATCATGTTGTATACATCACTATATGCTATTTTTATTTGTCAATTAAAAATAAAGAAAATAAAGCAGAGGCATAATATGATAATGTCGTCTTCTTAGGATTGCAATAATATCAATGGCAAACAAACTAGGACTGTTGATTCTCTAGGCTTGGGGACTGGTACCAAGGATAAGAGAAGGGAATAAGGGCAGACATATGAAGAAACCGCAGGTGATAGGACACTGTGAGGTTCATTCATATTGAATATGAAGTGGGGATGTACTGGCAGAGAATGATAACTGAATGAATATTAAGGAATAAATGGTGTCAGCTAATACTCCTCCCACCCCAAACACTGGTGACACACATACTCTCTCTCTTGTTCTCTCCCCCGAAACTGGTGCTACTTGGAAAAGGCTTTCATTCCAGCTTGTCTGCCCTGGAACCGTTTGTTCTCTGGTTTCCGTGGTTGCAGAATCTAGCAAATTGAACGCAGTTCCTACAGAGCACTGAATTGTGGATGTTAAAATTTACGATGGAGCAATTTGGTTGTGCCCTGTTCCTGAAGAAATGGAGACACTTAATTTTTCACGTGCTTCAGTGGCAGCCACTTGTTATGACTTCAGATCAAAAGGTGGTGCAAAGTTAGTTTTGAATTATTTTAACATGTGAAGTCAGAACATTGAGATGATTTATGAAAACAAATGATCTGAGTTGGTACTAATGGGTTTTGAGACTCATTTTTCAGCCATTTATTTTTAATCTCTCTGAATATCTTCGGCTCTGCTGATACCAACACTCACTTCTGAAGCCAACAAGCCATCTGCTTATAAATACTGAATCAACTGGTAAATCACATTTAATTTGATTTTGTTCATTCCACTCAGCTTCTAAGAAGGTAACATGCCTTTTAGGCTGCACAGACCTTGGTAATCTAAATGGGAACAGACCTGACAAAATCTTAATTAGATGCAGACCAGGGCCAACGTTTGCCACCTGCTGCTGCCAAACTTGTAGGAACCTTTGGAAATAGTGTTGTTCCCAAGGGGCCCTACGCAGACACTGGTGCATTCTGGGGGAAGTAGGGCCTCATGAGCACATTTCGTTTTGAGAGATCTTATAATAGATTCCTTACATGGGTCTCCTTTGTGTTCCTGCTCATTCTTCTGTGTGGGGAATACTCTGGCTAATCACAGGTGAACATAGACACGAATTTCCAGGTACATTTATACTATTTCTCTGATCAAGGGAGTGGAGCTAGAAGAAGTGAAAGAGAAGCAGTACAGTGGTTAAAGATGAACTCTGAGGTGGCAGAGATGGGTCAGATTCCTACCACTGCTTTAAACCAGCTATAGACTCAGCCTAATTTTTAATCTTCAAGCCTCGTTATCTTTACTTATAAATTGAGCTTAATATACTGAATTTATTTTATGTCATTATTGTAAAAGTTAAGATAATGTATAAAAAGTGCTTAGGCAGTTCCTCACATATTATAAGAACTCTATAATAATGTACATATTATCGTGTATTCCTGTCCATGTGAAGATATTTGAGAGGTGACAGAAGGCTCTCTACTTCCAACATTTCTTGTTAGTGCTATTTTAACAATAAAGAGCTTTCCTAAGTTTAAGGAACTAGCATTTAATTATACTGAGTGGCATGCAAATATATGCAAATAATGAATTTCTATAGGTAGATACACATTCCTGAGACTGACTTTATTTGAATATAACATGGAATCGAAAAAAGGGGTTTAAAACTTATCAACTCTGGTGTTTTATTTTTTTTTAAGTCACAAAATTGATGTTTGCTGACATCTTTTTTATTTGAACTCACCCTCAATTACAAGACTTATATATCACTAAGAGTTTTTTGAAGAGAGAACAAAGAAATATTTCACTGGATGCATATTTTGATTATAAGGTAAATTCTGATTTCATAAACATTAAAATGTGGAGTGAAACCAACTTATAATTGAGAATTGATCTGCCTGCTTAGAAATAGTGGTATTTAGTAGATATAAAAATATGTACCATAAACATGATTCTACAACTCTAAAAAAATTTTGTAACTTGCTTTTATCACTTAATATATCGTAGATTTTTGTTTAATTCAATATATATATATAGATCTACCCAACTATAAGAACTACTACTGATAAGTTTATTATATATGTGTACCATGCTGATTTGATCATTCTCTTATTAATATTGTTCAATAGATATTTTAAGCTTTTATTGCCATGGACTCCTTTGAGAATCTGTAGACCTTTTCCCAAAACCATTTTCAAAAACCCAAGATTTGTATACATTTTCAATGACTTCGTATTATCCCTGGGGTTCACCCCTAGGCCCTTCCACCCTCTGGCCAGCCTAAGTTCCTTAGAACCTCCACCTATGGCCAGCCCAAGATCCTTAGAGCCTCTCAACTCTGCAATTATTATCTGCCATAAAGAAACACACATGAAAACAATAATAAACTGTAAAACAGAGCTTTATTTTATGTTGAAATTAAGATATCTTAGTTCTAAACATTCAGATTGCAAAATTCTGAATACATTTATTGAATAAATGATATGTCATTTTTGAGGATTCCTGCTTTGCTGAGCCTGAGCATGTGTTCAGTCTATCTATTCGTTAATATAAAAATAAACTTTATGTGTTAACTAGAAAGCAAAGTCAGTTGCTAAGTGAATTTCATGTGAGACATACAAATCCGTACAGACTGCTATTCTAGGGTTTAACTTTCAAATTTTCATTTAGAGTGTCATGTATTTGAAGAGATCATTAATAATAGGTAACATTTATTTAATGGTATTATAGCTAATAATAGCTAACATTTATGGAGAACTTGATATGTGTTAGACCCTTTACTAAGTACTTTAAATGCCTTGTCTTATTTGGTCTTCACAACATCCGCAGGAGGTGGGTGATTTTATCAACCGAATTTTGTAAATGGAGGAACTGAATTTTATAGAGATGAAACAAGTTACCCAAAGTCAGACATCTAGAACATTCTGGAGCTGGGAAACAGACCTACTACTGCCATGTTTACGGCTTGCCCTCCAGCCATTATACAGATAGGAATTTTCAGATGACAACAATATCAAACTTTTTTTTTGAGATTTAGTTATCAAGTTAGCTGCTCTCCATATGGCCTTAACTTTGCAGATTAAAACAAAAATATGAACAGCATCAAAAAAGAAAAATAAATTCCAAAATTTATCTTCTTGCTTTTAAGTTTAGAGACCTTCAGAAGGAATATTCAGAAGATAGCAATTTACATTTGAGGGATGTCAAATCTCTGAACTCTCAAACTAAATTTTGATGTTAGGAAAGGTGAAACTTCTGGAGGAGTACTACCCATTGGGAAGAGACAGAGACAGGTAGTGGGAACATGGTGGGCTAGCCTGAGACCCCTGCCTTGCATAGAGTGTCTCTCACCTCTGTGGGCCTTAGTTTACTTCCATAAAATGGCAGGCAGGGAGAAAATCCAATATCCACTCATAGTTCTCAAACTCATATCTCCTCCTACTTATCATTTCTTTTTCTTTTCTTTTTTTAGCCTACCATTTTACAGATAGTTTCTGACAGTTGGTCCTTCATCGCCAATCTCCACTCTGCTTCTCCCTTTCTTTTCTTCCACATTTGTTCAAGGCATTCTCAGGGATGTATTAGGAAGACACCAGGCTTATTTCTGGCTGGCTTTTTCATTTGCTCTATCTACTCCCCTTGCTCAGAATGTCCTTTTTGCTCCATTCTTGCTATAAAAATCCTATCTATTCTTGTAAATCAGCTTAAGTCTAGTTAGGCCAACCCATTTGGGAGAAATATCTGTGTAGCTTCTGAGATATTGAAAGGAGAAATTTTAGCCCTTGTTGACCTCCCTTCTCTGGAGCTTGTAGAACACAATTAAGCTCTGAATTCTACTGAGTTTATTGCACTCTTGTTTCATATGTGATTGTCTTATTCCTAAGAAGAGATTACAAAATTTTTAAGCCAGGGCCGTGTTTTATTCTTGTAACACCCACATAACATGGTTAGAAGCTATGACAGTCTCACTCAATGAAATATACATGCTTGGCTATGTTTATTTTACACTGTCCATATTTTAGCTTTTATACCTTTATGTCTCATATGAGAAGTTTGAAAAAAATCTCTCTGAATATACAACTCAGGAAATTTTAAGGAGTATGCTTTTTCTCTGAGTAAGTGTGTGTCTGTATACATATATAAGTATATACAGGTTGAAAAGCCACTCATTCAAACAAACATTTAATCTCCTTTGTATATTTGCAATATAACAAATGGTCTTCAGTTTTTTTTCATGAAACCCATGTAAATTTCATTGTGTAAGGAGAAAAAGAAGACAAGGCGGACAACCATTCAGAAAGATTCTGAAAGGTCAGTTTCAGAATTTTCACTTGAATTTCAGTGCTGGGTTTACTGCCCATTGGAAGAAGGGTTCCAGTTCCTAATATGTATTTGTCTGCATCCCAGGAGTTTTTATTTACTTAAGCTGCTTTCTTTGCAAATGGTGATTCATTTAGCTTAATCCTTGTCAAATCACTGGAGATATAATTGAAATGTAAATTTTCTTCGTTTATTCCTCTTTTACCTGTGGGGAGAAAGGCTGGGAAAGGACAACATACTTTCTCCCCAACACCTAATGCTGAAAACAAACAAGACAATAAGCTCACCTCCCCCTTTTCCCCTTCCTTTCCTTCCTTTTCATGCCTTTCTCTCCATTCCCTTCCCTTCTTTTCCCTTCTCTTGTCTTCATTTTCTTTTCTTTATTTTATTAATAAGGCACACCGTCACATTTCTTGTATATTAAATAACTCAGATCAAAGAGATTAGGTAACAGCCTTTGGCATTTGATTTAAGCTCTCAGTGGCTTTTCCAAGCTCTCAGTGGCTTTTCCATTTCATGGAAACAGTAATACCTAGAAGTTTACTGCACTTTGAGTATCCCTTGGCCCTTTGAACCTAAGGAAAAGGACCCCTGGATTAGGAGATGAGTTACTCTTATAGGTTATAACTTCTTATACTCTTATAGGTTGCCAACTTCAGCTTTGCCTGTGTAAGGAAAAAAGAGGTATGTCGCAAGGCTGCCAGTCACTTATGATTTTTCAGGGTGTTCCCTACTTAATGGCATTCAGCTGAAGAGTTTAAAAGGGAGGAAATCCAGCTTAGTGCTCCATGTGCAGCCACTGCTTCCTAGTAGGAGGGGATGGAAACCAAGGCAGGTAGGGGTGAGATCTTTACCTTCCCATAGCTCGAGAGCAATTCCTGCTCATCTCAGGTGTTGCTCCAGAATATAATCTTAGGCGATGTAGAATCAGAATCGATGACCCTTTCTTGAAATCTGGAGTCTTCTGGGATGAATTTTAACAGGGAAAAAAGGTATAAAATAAAACACTCTAGCCATTAAAGATATTGAATATGCATGGTGCCAGGCGCTGTAGTAGAGTCTGGGCAGACAGAGATAAATTAAATATAACCAAGGTATGCTCTCTCCAGAAACTCACAGCTCAGTGGATGGTGCAATAACTGATGAATAGAAGACTGTCTAAAGAACTTCACAGAGGATGTAATATTTGAGCTGGGCCTCAAAGAATAGGCAGGAGTTTGCTAGGTGGAGAAAGAGGTGAAGGAAAATATTATAGCTTTAACTTTTCAAGTATGCACAATTCTCTGTATTTCCCTTTGTCTAACTTCCTAGGAAAGGTATTATTTTCTTTCTTGTCTTTTGAGCCAAAGCCCTCCTTGTTAAAATGTGCTCCAAGGACACCTGCTCACCTGCTCAGAATCACAGAGAATGCTTTTAATTAATTAATTTTTATGTATTTATTTATTTTTTTAGAGATAGGGTCTCGCTCTGCCACACAGGCTGGAGCACAGTGGTGCAATCATAGTTCACTGCAGCCTTGAAATCTTGGATTCAAGTGTTCCTCTTGTCTCAGCCTCTAGAGTAGCTGGGACTACTGGTGCATGGCACCACACCTGGCTAATTTTTTTTTTTTTTTTTTTTGTAGAGACGAGATCTCACTGTGTTGTTCAGGCTGGCCTCAAATTCCTGATATTAAATGATCCTGCAGCCTTGGCCTCCCAAAGTGCTGGGATTACAGGCATGAGCCACTTCGCCTGACCACCTAGGCTGTGTTTTAAAATACAGAGGCTTAGGCCCTGTTGAAGACCAACTAAAATGCAATTTATAGGGTTTGGGCATAGGCATTTGCAGAAACACAAAGGTGGTGAGAGGTTTAAGCTATTTCCATTTTTTAAAGCTATTGTCATATTGAAATTGAGGAAATGCCACCAATAGAGTAAACAAAACTGACTTTTAATATGCTTATATTTATTGAACTCATATATTTATTGAATGATAGTATATGGAATTTCAGTTGGTGATAGTTCAAAGTTAACATTCGAGGCCTTTTGTAAAGGTAAGATCCTGGGGCAGAAGGTACACTAAATGTCTGCTCCTCTTCCCCATTGGCCGTGTTAGTAAATTCCACAAAAGTACTGTCTCAGTCCTTTCAGGCTACCAAACCACAATGCCACAAACTGGGGGCTTATAAACCGCATAAATTAATTTCTCACAGTTTGGGAGGATGGGAAATCCAGGATCAAGGTGCCAGCAGATTTGGTGTTTGGTGAAGACCTACTGACTTGTTCATAGAGGGCTGTCTTCTCACTGCACCCTCAGGTGGTAGAAGGAACTAATGAGCTCCTTTGGGCGTCTTTTATAAAGTCACTAATCCCTTTCATGAGAGCTCTGCCTCCCATAGGCCCTACCTCCCAGTTCTATCACCTTGAGGGCCAGGATTTCCCCATGAGTATAGGGGGGTGGATATAAACTATCTGACCATAACAGGTGTCCTGTGCAGCTTATCAAATACTAATCTGCAGACCCACACTTGGGACTTGCTGTCTAGCTGCCTACTCTGAGTACACAGAGGACACTGAAGCTCAGAAGGTTCAGAAAGTGGCCACTCCCTTATTTTTCAAATGAGAGAAGACTGACGATGCAGTCATACCCAATAAATACTTACTGCATCGGAAATTACATTTCTCCAGGTGCCTACTGTGTCCTGTCTCTGTAGGACTGATTATAAATGGAACAGCCTCCCAGAATGTTTCTCACAGTTTAGGTTACAAGTTCTTTTCGTTATAAACACTTCAGAATGTTTTCTGTAGAATCATTTCCACTCAACACCTGTCAGATAGTGACATGAAGTGGTAGGAACTCTTCAGTGGAGCCAAATTGTCCTAAGTAGGTCATCATTAACTCTCTTTTGTGAAGAGAATGGCCATATCAGTCATGAATTAAAGTCACAGACAGATTGAAAGGGGAGTTTTGGGGATTTTTGCATTGCACTGCCATTGCTGCTTATTATACTAATAAGAAGTTTGCTGTGTGTGGTATCACAGTAAGTTATAACTGCTTTTTAATCCTTTACATGCGATTTTCATGCTTCTATCTCTAGAACAATGATTTCAAGTGGGGGCAATATGGCCCCTCCAACACTTGGCAATATCTGGAGACATTTTTGGTTGTCATAACTGGGGATGGGGTGCTATTAGCATCTAGTAGGCAGAAGCCAGGGATGCGGCTAAACATGCTACCTTGCACCTTACAACCTCTAATGACAAAGAATTGTTTGGCCCCAAATGTCAATAGGGCCAAAGCTAAAAAACCCTGCTATAGAATCAGGATTCTTTATCTAGGGGTCTTATTCTAGAGTCTAGAAGTCAATGGGTGTGCCCCTCTGAAAACTTGTGCAAAGCCTTTTGTATATGTGCATTGTCTGGTAGAGAAGATCTGTGATTTTAATCTGATTCTGAAATTCCTCAAAGTTGACAAATCACAAAACTTCTGTCCTTGTCCGTGTCCATACCCTGAATGTCTTCCCCATTGATTTTTGGAACCATATCCCTTACCTTCAGTGAAAACCTAGTTAGCATTACTGTGTAAATGTGAACAGATAAAAAGCGTGACTGTCATTCTTTTTTTTTTTTTTAATTATACTTTAAGTTCTGGGATACATGTAAAGAACGTGCAGGTTTGTTACATAGGTATACACGTGCCATAGTGGTTTGCTGCACCCATCAACCCGTCATCTACATTGGGTATTTCTCCTAATGCTATCCCTCCCCTAGCCTCCCACCCCCCAACAGGCCCCGGTGTGTGATGTTCCCTACCCTGTGTCCATGTGTTCTCATTTTTCAACTTCCGCTTATGAGTGAGAACATGCGGTGTTTGATTTTCTGTTCCTGTGTTAATTTGCTGAGAATGATGGCTTCCAGCTTCATCCATGTCCCTGCAAAGGACATGAATTCATCCTTTTTTTTTTTTTTTTTTTGAGATGTAATCTCGCTCTGTTGCCCAGGCTGGAGTGCAGTGGCGTGATCTCCCAAGTAGCTGGGACTACAGGCGCATACCACCACACCCAGCTAATTTTTGTATTTTTAGTAGAGATGGGGTTTCACCATATTGGCCAGGCTGGCCTCAAACTCCTGAGCTCGTGATCCACCCACCTTTGCCTCCCAAAGTGCTGGGATTACAGGCGTGAGCCACAGTGCCCAGCCAAACTCATCCTTTTTTATGGCTGCATAGTCTTCCATGGTATATATGTGCCACATTTTTTTGTCCAGTACCATTGATGGGCATTTGGGTTGGTTCCAACTCTTTGCTATTGTGAACATGGCTGCAATAAACACATGTGTACCTCTGTCTTTATAGTAGAATGATTTATAATCCTTTGGGTATATACCTCGTAATGGGATTGCTGGGTCAAATGGTATTTCTGGTTCTAGATTGTTGGGGATGTTATAAGATAGACAGTCTTCTTGTGGAAATATTTAACCTCTTGTGGTCTTCCACAAGAAGACCGTCTATCTTATAACAACCCCTTTCACTCTCAACTGTGTCCTGGTCCTGGTTTGAATGATAAGTTGCAAAGTAACGATTCAGATGTATTATGTCCACTTCAAGTCTCCATGATTTCAGGAATTCCTCACTGCTGAGGCATAAACTGTGTGTTTCAAAAATAAATCCATGCATGAAAATATACAAATATACAGAACCCCTTCGTTACTAACTACCACCTCAGGCTATGCAATCCTTTTGGGGTATAGAAGGAGAAAAGACTATGACAAGTCCCACAATTATGTTAAATATTTTACTCAGGATATCTTTATGTACTAAAAACAGATAACATTTAGAAATCTCATTATGGATACAAAACACTTGCCAAATTAGGGTGTGTTCTCATCACAGTCTGTGGCCTGTATAGCTAAAAAATCCCATAAAATATTCAAAATGTATGTAAAGTCTGGTCCCAAGAGAGTCACATTTTATGTATTTTACTTTGTTGTTATGAGGCTGGTGTTATTTTGTGTGTGTGTGTGTGTGTGTGTATGTGTGTGTGTGTGTGTGTGTGATATATTTATCTAGCACTTGTTTCTGGGAAAGTCACTTAACATTTTTCCAAATCCAGGAAAATAATTCTGTAAAATGTGGTAACTGTAATCAATTTTCTCTAAAGTGCCTTCCAATCTAGAATTCCATGCTTGTTCATTAATTCTTTCATTCACTCATTCACTCATTGATCTCTTCGAACTAATAGAGCAACTGCTCTCACATAGATTCTCTGCATGGCCCTGTAGGTACAGAAATGAGAATTGCCCTTTTAGACCCCAAGAATTTCAGGGCCCAGTAGGCAAATTGATATCCAGGTTGCCATGGGTGTATGGAGCTGAATCCCTAGCATAGCTGGAGGAAAAAGAGAAGATAGGTGATGCAGATATGGAGATGAAGATATGTTCATTTACTATTTGAATATAATTCAGTAATGAATTCCTCTGGGAAGGCTATAGATCCTCCTCTAGATATAAACTCTGTTCTGGCAGGAAATCACCTCTTCCCTTTGGATCTCTGGTATTAAGAGTGGTAGAGTGGGGTGACTAATGACAGAGGCTTTGCTAATAGCTCTGGGTTTGAATCTCAGCTTTAGGGCTTACTATACCGTCTTAGGCAAGAACGATCACTACCTTGAGGTTCTAAGTTTCCTCATCTGTGGACTGGGAATAGTCATATAATTATTGGTAATTATTTTAAAGAGTTATTTAAATCGATTGAAGAAAATGATGTGTGAAAAGCACCTGGCACCTAGTAAGTACTCCTTAAAAGTTAGTTTAGGGTGTTGGTGGATGTGGTTGTCATAATTGAAAGAGCATAGGCAGTACAGTCTGACATACTTGAGCTCAAATCCAAGCCCTGCCACTGGCTAGGGGTATGATAGCAGGAAAATGACTTCATCAGCCCAGCCTCAGCTTCCTTATCAGTGTAATGAGAATAATAATACACACCACAGAGAGTTCTTGCAATGATTTAAGAAGATGGTGTATGTAAAGTGATTGGCACATAATAACAGCTACTTTGAAAGTCATTTCTCTTTCCCTAAGTTCTTTCCATTTGTTTTACATTGTTCCTCCACTGAAAACTTCTATACAGCCTCTCCTTTGGCCACTCATTTGTTCATTGAAGAAAATGGTTTTATATGCCAGGCACGGTAGCTTATGCCTGTAATCCCAGCACTTCAGGAGGCAGATCACTTGAGGTCAGGAGTTCAAGACCAGCCTGGCCAATGCAGTGAAACCCAATCTCTACTAAAAATACAAAAATTAGCCAGACAAGGTGGCAGGCACCTGTCATCCCAGTTACTCTGGAGGCTGAGGCATGAGAATCATTTGAACCTAGGATGTAGAGGCTGCAGTGAGCCAAGATCGCACCACTGCACTCCAGACTGGGTGACAAAGGGGGACTCCGTCTAAATTTTTTTTTTAAAGTGTTTTTTTGTGTGTGTGTGTGCTAAAGTGAATCCATATCTCAAAGACAGTCTTCAGGGAGGCAAGGACCAATATTGTATCTGATTTATCTTATCACCATCCTTCTGCTTATGGTGGCCCCATTTTAGTGACTGGTGCTCTCTAACCAGGCACAGGTGCTCTCTGCACCTGCCTCTTCCTGTTTCTTTGTGACAGATTCTCTCCTAGGATATGAATACGTGATAAGTTCAAATGATCTCTGCTCCAGGAACATCAGAGTCAAACTGGAAAGGAGGGAGTTTTCAGGGAGGACAATTGCCTCTGGAGAGGATGGGTGCTGGAGTGTAGGAAATTGGTGCTAAATCGCCTAGTCTCATTTCATTCGCATCTCACGTGTGTATGTCAGGATCTGTGTCCCCAGTGTGACACCTCCCGGAGATCATCAGTTACTGCTGGGAGAGCCACTGTCTTTTCCCTTGTCTTCTGCCTCTTTGAACCTCTTTCCTGGCATACATTCCCTGCAACTATTTGTACTGCTATTATGATAAATGTGCTATCTATTGTTCTCAAATTTTGGGTAGTAGTCAAGGTGTAATGCAGGTTGATGGGCTTTATTTAGTTTGGTGGTGACATATTTATTTTATTCAATTCAGATTTTTTGTGTGTAATTTAGTTCTATAATTAAAGGGACTTTTTAATGTTTGTTAGATGATTGCATTCTTAAGCCCTTTGTTCTCAGACATTTGATTTCCTATGGTCACTTTTGGAATGAAAATAATATCCTGAAAACATAAACAATGTTTATGTTTATGTTATGAAAAATCATGGTCCAAACCAAATTCAAGCCCCTTCTATGCTTTTGAATCTAGGCATTTTGCATGCAATGGCTAGGTGAAAGTATGGCTCTGGTGGCACGGTCAAGCTTCTGCACCTGCAATTCTTGAATCTAAGCCACAATTGCTGATGTTCCACTGGAAAGGACACACACTAGAAAGGAGGGTTAGAAAAAAAAAAGTTACTTTTCATTTTTTGTTTTCTCTCTACCTCAGTGAGTATACTTGGATGAATTGAAAATGGGTGGGCAATGCTGAACATATATTGTAGTCCACTGGCTTCCAGAAAGCTGAACAGAACAACAAGCGAGCGTGACTCCACAGGTTATCACATCGAAGTAGATCCAATGGCATTTTATCGTACTAGATTCTGAAAAATAAAGTGGGACTTATTAATGTGTAACTACATAGTCATTACATATTTGTGCTCTGTAGCATACATAATTAGAGTTATACTGACTGTATAATTTATGGTTGGTAGGTACAGTTAAGGCTGTTCAGATAACCATGTACTGCAATTATGTAGTAATTGCTATTCTTTGAGTAAAGTAGTAACCAATAAAGTGAAAACTGGCAAGTAATTGCCTTATAATTATTTTGGGAAAGGAATCGTTCCAAGTAAAACAACTAAAGATAAACAGATGAATCTTTCATTTGATAGGTGATGCTAGCTAGTTATCAGAAGCCCTGCAGTCATATTAAGACAGGTTCCATGTTATTTTTTTTCTGTTCTTTTTTTACTTTAAGCAATCTGGGTAGTAGGTTGATTTCATAGAACCTAAATGAATCCTACTTATGGCTGTTTTAGTAATTATCATTAGAGATTGCTTTCAAAATGGGGTGCAAGTTAATACAGAGCAGAGCAAATCCTCATTTTTTTTTTTTTTTTGCTTTTATGTCTCGCTTGTTTCTTTGATGACAAGTTGCCATTGCTACAAGAGGAGAAGTGAGCTTATCTATCCTGGAAGCCTTTCCATTTGTTATTTTTAATAATTTCCAGGACAACTCTTTTTATACTTAAACTTTCTTGTTGTGAGATATTCTTTCTAGAAGAGGGCTTAAAAGATTTCGCTTGGAGATATTCTGATTTGCCATAGCTAATATTTTATTTTGTACTGGAGTGGGTTTGGTAGAAAAAGATAATTCATTTATACAGTCAAGTCCTCTAAACGGTCTTACGTTATACAATTGTGAAGCTTATTTAAATAATATTTATTTATTTATTCAATCACTCTTCTAATTAGATCAATAGGGAACTTTTTTGTTCTTAAGTTAGTAAAAGAGAGAGAGAAAGAGAGAGAGACAGTTGTAAACTAATTAAGCACATGTTGCTTGAACATTTTTTCTTACTTGCTTCCTATTCCCATTTGAAATTCAGGTAACCTAATTACATGCATCTTCAGGAACAAAACCAATAGGGATCAATACTCTTTATTTGTTGCTTGAGGTTACTTTAGCCTGTTGTTTTCTTGAAAAATCCTTGTGTTTCAGGTAATGGAAAAGGCAGTGGGATGTGAATAGCAATTAGACAGAATGCTGAATTTTCTCATGATTCAAATGAATGCACCAAGTTGCAATCAATGGACAACTCAGTAAAGGATTAGAGTTTGTGGAGCAGGTGAAGGTATATTACAGAACTTATTTATTTACTTATTATTTGTTATAAAGACCTTAGCCTATCTGTGTGTACCAAGTTGATCAATTTTCAGATTTACTATTAAGTAGAAAAGACTGGTGAAGAAATGTGTGACTATTATTCTGCCATTGGTGTAAAAATTGTGAGCTATTTATTTATGCTTGTTTATATAAACATTAGTGCTAGAAAGATACTCAAGAAACTGGTAGCAAAGTTTGCCCTTGGGAAGAGATCATGGGGTTGAGATGGGAGGAGATACAGTTTTTAATGTTTTATTTATTTACTTTTTACATTTGCATATTTTACCTACTTGGAATGTACACTTATACATATGCACATATTTACCTAGATTAGAAGATTATCTGATACCAAGAAATGCTCAGTAAAAATGAGTTATTATGGTTGCTGTTAGTCATCAAAAAGCTAGCCTATGACAAAAACTATGATAACACCTGCAATCTCAAGTACACTGTCAAATATATGCCTGCTAGAAATTACTGATGCTCAAAAAACTCCTCTTCAGAGTCTTGTTGATCTGTGGATCCCAAAGAGGGATGTAAGGATATTAAATAGCCAGCCACTGATGTTTGCACCATATATTACATAAGCAGGCCTTTTCTCCCCTGACATCCTTTGCTATCATTTTTTGCTGTAAAGACAGCATAAAGTTGTGATCAGTTCCCATAAATTCCAATAACTTTTCTAAGATAGTGAATTGGAAGAGTAAGGAGTTTGGAATTCCAAAACCTGGAGTAATGACCCAGCCCAGCCATTTGCTAACTCTATGTTTGCAGGCAATCTATGAAGCTTCAAGATGCTGCTATGCCTGTGACCCTCTTCTACGGAGCCCTGAGGTGGTCTTTTAAGCATAATCCCTGGGGTCTGCACTATGTATCCAGAAAAAAACAATACTGCTATCCTAATCACAAATGACCAAGTAGGCGTGCAAACCAAGATCAGCCATATATGAGCTGGCTGCAAAGGAAACCAGTTACCTCAAAGGCTACTCAGCAAAAGTTGGTGGCATAATAGGGCCACTCAGATGGATGATGCCGATCAGATCCAATCAGACTCTCACTTGTAGGAAGTGGAATTGTTCACAAAATGTACAGAGAGAGTGGATCCTTTTAGCTCTGGCCATATTGAGCAGAAATCTGAGAAAACCACTTTGGCAATGTCTAGCTGGCTCATGGCCTCTGCCTCCCTAAGAGGCAGGGCTATTAGAGGAGGGGTCAGCTCATGACCTCTGCCTCCCTAAGAGGAGGGCTATTAGCCCAGAATCAGGATCCCAATCACAGTTCCTTACCAACATTCACACACACTCTTGGACCCAGCAATCCTGTCTATCCTGTGTGGCCTTGCCTCACTGGTCATAGCTGATGAGACCAGTAATAGATAGCTGACTTAAATTCCCTACCTTGAGTTTAGAATTAGCCACTTGAACTTCAGACAGGTAAATTATGGATTTAGGGGAAGGGTGGGTGTAGAGCTGTGCAAACAAGCAGGCTGGCCAAGAGCAAAGAATGAAGCAGGTTTGGAAAGAGTGAAGCAGGAGTGGTGGAATGGATTTCAGAGGCTTTCTCATTCTTGGTTCCAGTTTCCAGATATGGGTTATGTGAGATTCCTTTGCACCCTTAACATTGTACGTTAAAATAGTTTTTCTTTTTTTTTTTACTTATATTTTATTAAGGGAATTTCCATTATTTACAACCAAGAGAACCATGAGTAAGAGATTTATCTTTCTATGCCTCTCAGTTTCAGAAATACTGAGACCTGGAGTAAGATTGTGTGTCCCCAAGGAGGTCACAACTTATAGCTCCACTATTTCTTGCCAAATATCCCACTCAGGAGAGTAATCTGTATCTTTCCCCCCATACTCTAGAATTGTTTTATTTTTAATTCTTTCATTTATTTTTTTTTTCTTTTTCAACTTTTATTTTAGAATCAGGGGATTCGTGTGCAGGTTTGTTACAAAGATACATTGTGGGTTGCTGAAGTTTGGGGTTTTCCAGCCCTTGCTTCCCTCTTTCTCTCCCTCCTCTAGTAGCCCCAGTGTTTATTGTTTCCAACTTTTTGTCCATGAGTACCTGATGTTTAGTTCCCAATTATAATTGAGAACATGCAGTATTCGGTTTTCTGTTCTTGCCTAAATTCTGAAATATTAAACTCTTCTGATACATTCTGACATCTGTAGAATGGGAATAATAATGATAACTCCCCCACTCAGGAGCTATTATAAAGATTAAAAAAAGGGATTGTTATTCTGTTTTTGAACTCCTGTGTGTTCTCAGCAGTCAGAGTAAGTAAGTTGCACTTGTAGAGGAGCCCATGAACAATAATTAAGTGAGAGTAACTCCTGCATATGATAAGCAGAATTTTGGTTCCTTTGATCTTTGTACCTTGTGTTACACTCATAAATATGTTACATTACATGACAGAAGGGAATTTGCAGGTGAAATTAAAATTATTAGTCAGTTGACCTTAAAACAGGAAGATAATTCTGGATTATCGAGATAGGCCCAGCGTAATTACATAAGCCATTAAAAGCAGGAGAGAAAGTCAGAGAGGTGGGAGTCAGAAAAATCTGAAGGGTGAGAAGGACTCAGTGAAACATTGCTGGTTTCAGGATGGAGAGGGACATGGGAGAAGGAATATGGGTGGTATTTAGGAGCAGATTGTGGCCCTTGATTGACAGCCAGCAAGGAAACAGGAAATTCAGACCTATAGCCACAAGAAGTAGAATTCTGCTATTATCTAAATGAACTTGGAATCAGGTTGTCTCCCAAAACTTTTAGATAAAAAAGCCCAGCCCAGACAACACCTTCATTTTGACCTTCCGAGACTCAGAGTACAGAACCCAGCTAAGCCACACTGGACCTGGACTTCTGACCCATGCAAACTGGGAGCTAATAACTGGGTGTTGTTTTAAGTCACTGAGTTTCTGGTAATTAGTTACTGCAGGGATAGGAAACTAATACACTCTCCTAGGCATAGTGCCAAGTCCTTTACAGTCATTCCACTGTAATCATCAAGAGGCCTTAGGAAGCAGGGAGGTCTGTATCAGTTAGAAAGGAGGAAATCAAGGCTCAGATACGTTAATTAGTTCAAAATAATAGAGTTTAGTAATTGGCAAAGCCAGAACTTGAACCCAGATTTATCTGTAAGAGGCTCAAACCAATGTTGTTTACCAAATAAGGTGTCAAATTTTGGCCAGCTGGAAATGAGGACTGCCTCATCATCCTGGTGAATCTCATGAACCATTATGCTGGGTATATAATTCATCTTATCTCCTTTCTGCTTGCTTTGTGTGAGAGAGAAAAGGAGCCAGACAGCAGCTCTGCACCTGCAGAAAGTGGCTGCACTGCTCCATAGGATCGATTTAGCCTCAGTCAGCCCATCATGGCCTGGCTCCCATTCCGTTGGCAACCTGAGCTCCGTGTCACAGTCAAGGCTCTGAAGCATGAAATGGGGTTTTGCACTGAAGCCTGAGAGACATGGTGCCTGTAGCCTGGTTTGGCTATTCCCCCTCTACTGTTTGTTTTTAGAGATGAAATAACACAGGCATGGAAAAGGTCTCCCAGGTCCTCTGTATGAGATGGCAGCCAACGATGGAGGCAGCAATACAAATAAGATGAAGTAGGGCGGCTCTCTGAACCCCAACATGTAGTCAATACGTAATATGCAGTGTTCATTCTTGTTATTATTACATCCCTATTACTATGTGATTATTTAAGGGGCATGGAGAAAACTCCCTGACTCCAGAATGAATTGAGTCACAATTAAGAAATCTTTCCATTCTTTAAGACTAATTTCCTATAAAAATTTGTCTTTTTACCTTCATCATTGATCTCTTGACACCTCTGAAATACACACTGTTATAAGGAAATAGCAAGTAGTTTAAAAGATGTTAGGGATTTTCATTCAATCTAAATCTAATCTCCTTAGTAAGAAGAATTTGTGATTCATACTTTAGTACAGCATTTCCCAGGTGTAAAATGAGTACCATTGAAGGAAGTGTATGTGAGATGATTTTAAGTGATTCACGGGTGAACATATAATTTTAATAGTTATGTATTTTCAATATGACTTATAAGAAAACATATGTAGTATATTAAGTGCATGATTTCTAATGAGGCTAAAGTTGGTAGGAAGTAAAAAATAATGTGTCAATGAAAAAGAAAATAGTAAGTAGATAATGATCTACTTAATGTTAATATTAAGATACTTAACACTAAGTATATAATAGTAACATATGGGGGTACAAAGATAGGGAGAGAATATGAAGGCAGTTTGTGGGTGCTGGGAATCTGGGAATCTGGGAATCTCTGCTTTAATGTGACTTCTCGGTTCATCAGATCATTTCCAAAGAGGACATTAGAATAAGAGTAGAGAGAGGATCCTGATCCCCTGAGGAATAAAATGAGTACCAGTAACTGTGAATGTCATGGCAGCTAAGGAGGGGGTAGAGGGGGTAGAAAGTATAAAAAGCTCCTGACAGAGAAGCTTGCGATCATTTGGATCAAGCGTGGCTGCCTTCAAGTTTTTCCTAGTTCTACCTAGACTGAAGGATAAACGAATGTGATTTCTGTTGGCCTAAAAGAGTGACTATGGTTTGCAAAATAGCTTTGCCTGAAAGTAGACTGTTCACTGAGAGATTCCTTTATTTATTTTTTGATGGCAGAATTTACTTTGGTTCCACCTGAAAGAACAATTCTCTTTACACAATGTTGGTGCCAGAAGGGACCAGATCAACTTCATCATTTTACAGACGAGAATCTTGGAGCATGGAAAAGTTAAATAATTTTTCCAAGGTCTCACAGATAACTAACGCCAAGGCACATAGCAGTTGTTTATAAAGGAAAGAATCTGCTACTAATCTTTAGGCATATATTTAGAGAAAAGGTATTGCAAAGATTTTTATTTGTGGGAATATAAATTGCTTTTATGCAGCAATAAAGATCTGGGTGAGCTGGCTAATGACCTGTAACCACTCCCTTGCTTGCTGGAGTCACTTCCATTGTATTTGAGAAACAAATATCTTTTCAAGAAAATACAGAGTTGCTTAAAAGCTATAGGGGATTCCATTACTCCATTAACCATCAATCACAGTCCTAATATTAGGTTGGTGCAAAAGTTATTGCCGTTTTTACCATTGAAGTAATGGCAAAAACCACATTACTTTTGCACCAACCTATAATAAAAATGAGACCAGTCCATTTCCTCATGGATGCCATCAGTTCAGCAACAAAGATGGAGAGAATTCTGTTGGAGTTAAGTCTCTGGTTCTGGCTACTCCCACACCCCTCCCTTTCGTTTGGTGACATGAACTTCTAAGTTCTCCCTTTAAAGTCTAAGATCTAAGTTTGGGTGGTTTTTGCCACCTGAAATCCAGAATTCCTGCCTCACTCTGCTTCAACAAAGATGGGCTTACTAACCTTGTATCTATTCTTCCCTTTATCTAAATTCTTTATATATTGTACTTTCATTTTAGGTTTTTGAGATCTTTCTGGAAATGCACTTTTTTCAAGTATATTTTGGGAAATAATGATTTCAACGGTCTATCATAAAGGAAATTGTCCCTGTTTGGTCATTTCTACCATGATGGAGAGGCAGGTCATTCAAGACTGTTTGGGATTTGAGAGCCAAACATTAAATTACCGTGAAACTTTGCCCAAATGACAACCTCTCAGAGCTTCTGTGTCTCTCTTGTAAGATGAGTATGTATTATCTGTTTCTCACACATTCCCACCAGGGAAGACTTCGAAATGTTCCACGTTCCTGGACACCATGCACAACGACAAGAAGCAGCTGATTCTGTATATCACTAAGTAGAAATGATTAATGAATGCCATTGCAATTAAAGACATTATCTTTAGCTTAGGTTCTGTGGCACTGATGTTCATGGAAAAACTCTAAGAAAATTAACACTGTGGTGAGGGCTTGAAATTCATCTTGGATGCTGTCGTTTCAATTTAGATCTAAGAAATACTTGATCAAAAACACTTCTTTTCCTTTCTCCTGTTATGCCATTTATGGGATAGCTGCTGGGTAAGAGCTGCAACTTACTATTAATGAATAATTAACATTCTACTTAATAACCTGAAGCCTTCTCCTGCCTCTTCTCCCTCTAGCTGTCAGTGGGTTCTCAACCTTATGCTCTGTTTAACCATACCCCTTCTCAATTTTTTACTCTGTTATCAAAGCAAGAAGGAATAAAGAGTAGGGGATTGGACATGTCTATCTCCTTGACAAGTTAAGGATTAGGCCAGTCTTACATGTTGGACACTAACAGGAAGGGTCGGGAGGTCGCTCATTCATTCAATTGCTGCAGTGTTGAGATTAAAATCCTGGAGTTAGACTGTTTCAGTTTATATGCAATTTCTAAATGAGTGAATTTGGAAAATTTGTGTAACCCCTCTGTGCTTCATTTTTTTTTTTTTTTTTGGTCTACAAATGTGAATAACAGTGGTACCCATCTCATAAAAGTTTTGTAAGGATTCAGTTAGAAAATATATACCCTATGGTGGTTTCAGAGTAAGCTTCCAATAAAAGTTGGCTATTCATTCATTTATTTGTTAATTCATTTAGCAACAACTTATTAATTGCCTATTTATGCCAGTCACTGTACGCAGGAGGATGAAAACATATACGGAAGATAGTGTTTTCTTTAGAGGCTCATCATTTGGATAAGGATGGGACTGCCAGTTCCATAAGCTGGTAATCATAATATAATGGTGGATGTTTTTGTTCACAGATATACCATGATATGTTACAAGGTTCCATGAGAGTTTAGGGAAGAAGCCTGACTCAGCCAAGTCTCTACAGAGGAGGCAACTCCTCACCTGTGCCAAATACTGAAGGGTGAAGAGGTACTGACTGGACAAGGTGGACATGCCAGGCAGAGAAACTGTATGTCTAAAGGCTTGGCGATGGGAGACAAGGTCTGTGTGATTATAACAGTTGAGTGCATGAGGCCTGGCCAGGGAGTACTAAGAAAAACAAGAAACAAGACAGAAAGATGGAAATGACAGATAATGAAATACCGTGGCAGGCCCTTTGGAGGGCTGCTAGCCCAGAATCAGGAGCCTGTGAAGAGCTGTAAGTAGAAAGTGACAGCTTTATTTCATCTTTTTGCCACTGAAAAGAGGAGTTGGGCAAATATAGTATAGAGCCAATGAACCCAGTTAGAAGGGTTATAATAATCTGGGGTAGTCTAAACTTACTAATAATGGGAACAGAGGACAAGGGACAGATTTAAGAAAAATTGAAGGCATAGAATGGGAGAATTTGGTGTGAATGATGGAATGTGGGATGCAAAGAGTTAAAAACAATTCTGAAATCCTGGCTTAGGGTAGATGGTGGTGCCACGAACCGAAATATTTGACAGACGGGAGGCAGGACTGGCTTTGAAGAGAGGATGGAGGCTCGTATATTAAATTTCATGGTCTCCTGACCCTTGATTTTGCCCTACTTTCTCCCATGAAATAGACTGGTTGTGATTTTGATAATGATATGATGCAAATGAAGGACCCTGCTATGAGGGGTGGTAAGCAAGGTGTGGGTGTCAAGTACAGTGATCCTAAGTTAATTAAATTAACTCTCTGTGCAGAAATAAAACCTTTATTTTGTCCAAAAAATTTTCCATCAATTTTCAGCTTGTAAAAATAATAAATGTTCATTATAAAAAGAAAAAAGACTAATCCAGTATTGGAGAAAATGAAGGCCATCCTGTAATCCCACTATCTAGAGATAACTACACTTGTCTTTTTGGTCTATATCCTTCTAAGCCACTTGTGATGCACACCTAGTTCCTGCATGTCTTCTGTTGCTCATTATGTTTTACGTGATATATCATCTACAGCTCAGCATATAGGTAAATGTTTATAGATCTTTGTCATTCTTTTTAATAGATGAGAGAAATCTTGTATAAATATCCTCAGGAAAAATATTCTAGATGTGAAGTTACTGGCATAGACATTTACAAATGGCAAATCAAATCTTCCTGTTTGATTGATATTTAATAATTGGTAAGATGAGGTTAGTTAGCCCTTGTGATTACATTGCTAATTGGAAGAATATATGTTTTCATTTCCTGTGGCTTCTGTAGCAAATGAACCACAGGTGTAATGGCTTAAAACAGCACAAATGTATTATCTTACAGTTCTGAAGATCTTTGGCTCCTAGCTGCATCACTGCAGTTTCTGTTTCAATCACCACATCGAGTTCTCCCTTATATGAACCTCTTGCCTCTATGTACAGACCATTATGATTACATTGAGGGCCCATCTGGATAACCCAGGAGAATGTCCCATTTCAAGTTCTTACTTTGTTTGCAGTGCCTCTTTTGCTATGTAAAGCAACATATTCACAGGTTTTCTGTGTTAGAATTTGGACATCTTTGTGGGGGCCATTATTCAGCCTATCACCTTACAAATATTTCAAAAATGAAATGCCAAATTTTCGGTAAAAAAGATTAATATTAGAAGCACCATCTAAACTGGGACCTGTACCATCCTATTGCTTTGAAAGAGATGACAATGAATGATGTTTGATGCATTCTTCTAGGTACTCTGGGACGAAGTAGAGATGATGAGATAACCTCGGTCTCTGAAGACATTTAGATCTAGCATTACTAGGAGAAGGCGAGAGTGAGGTTGGAGAGCAAGGTTTATATTTGAAATGACAGAAAGATTCACGAGGTGACATAGTATCATCTGCTAAATATTGTGATGCAGGCTAAATGGGAGGTAGCAGGTGAAAGAATTCAGGTTTCTTTAGAAAGCTAAGTTTTTTGATAGAGTGAGATCTCACTCAAACTTTTAGTTTGTCATGGTTACTAATAGAGGTAATGTTTGCCTGTTCCTAGTAGAAAGGAAAGCAGAGCAGTACTGGACAATAACCTCTATGACTTTTATTTCTTTCAATACTCTGTGGCCAATCTTGTGGCCTTTCGTATACTCCTAAGAAACGAAAATGGCTACTCTTTTTTTTCCCCCCTGATAAACTACTACTAAGCTAACCTGCATGATATGCCTGTAGCTCTCATTACCACAACATCTTTTCTCTGCTGTGTTTTTCACTGAAGTTTAGAACTACAGGTTTGTTTCAGTTCCATTTTCTTAGCTTCTACTCAGCAAAAAGTAGCACATGACTTCTCCTTCCCAGAGATTTTCACTTTGGGACTGCTGTTGTCTCCCGGTCCACACTGCCTTTTGCATTGTTCCCCAGCAATTATGCATTTATTGCAACATCTCTTAGGTCAGTTGTGTGGCTAACTCTAATGCTAGTTAATTCTTGGCAAAGGGATTGACCACATACAGGTGAACCAGCCATGGTCTGCATAGGGAAGGCCTTCATTCTGAATCTCAAGGTTTATTGCTTTCCAGGTCATGGTCTTCTGTGCCTAGCTCTTTGAGAAGAGACATATTATGAAGAGATACTACCATAACCTTTTACTAGCAAACTGGTTGGAATAGCTCATGCTCTCTGGCAAGTGTCTTACCTTCTTGATGTCTACACCGATCTGCTAGTAGTCTCTTCCAAAATATATTTCCTTTTTTCTGTTATAATAGAATTTCAGTTGAACAACTGGAGCCTACAGTCATACATATCTCTGCAGATAAGTGTGAAAATGTGATCTAGTTCTCGTCTATGAAATATAAAAACATGAGAAAAAGTCATGTCCCTGAAAGGAAAATTCTTGACCTGGAATTCCTGTGTTTCTCCCCTCCTGTGATCTGGAACATGGGTATGATAATGCCATATTGACCCTGCAGAAGAGGACAGTATTCCAGGTGATGCTGGAAATACCAGATGGGTGGAACCTGAGTACTTGAAAGGTTCATGGAGTAGAACTGCCCCTGCTGTCGTATGAGAGAAAATTCTTTCTCATTTCAGCAACTATATTTATGTGTCTTTTTGTTCCAGAGGGCTTTGCCTTGGTGTTCCCATTTGAAAATGGAGAGGTGAGAAACCAAGATGTGCTTCCTAGGACCAATATTCTAGAACCGTCACATCAAACTCCTTCCCTTCCTTCCCTCCCTCCCTCCCTTCCTCCCTCCCTCCCTCCCTCCCTCCCTCCCTTCCTTCCTTCCTTCCTTCCTTCCTTCCTTCCTTCCTTTCTTTTTTGTCTCGCTCTGTTGCCCGGGCTGGAGTGCAGTGGCGTGATCTCATCTCACAGCAACCTCCATCTCCTGGGTTCAAGTGATTCTCCTGCCTCAGCCTCCTGAGGCAGGAGAATCCTGAGGCAGGAGAATTCCTAGCTTGAATTACAGGCACGAGCCGCTAAATCTGGCTGATTTTTTGTACTTTTAGTAGAGACGGGGTTTCACCATGTTGGCTAGGCTGGTCTTGAACTCCTGAGCTCAAGTGATCCATCCACCTCGACCTCCCAAAGTGCAAACTTTTTTTTCTTAATTAAATCTTCCTCATTCAGACTCATGTCTACCTTTTTTCCTTTTCTTATTATACATCCTGTTTCCTTCTGTTGTGATATCTGGATCTCAATACTTTTCTTTTCGTTTATGATTTAGTTTCCTGCTGGTTGATAATTAACTTATTATAGATATATGTCCAAGGGTATTCATTGTATACTTTATTTATAAAAGATATAGTCTTTATCAAAAAGAAATATACTGAATAATGTGTAATAATGTGGACAAAATGTTACAATCTCGGTAGTTGGTCTAATAATTCCTTTGTAGAGAGAGATAGACTTTGCTGAGAAAATGATTTGATAAGACCTCCACTGGAGAGAAATGAGTTTCTGGATTCCAGGTGTGAGTCTGGACCCAGGTTTCACGCAAAAATTGGAGGCTACTCTGTGTCATAAAATAATTTGATGATGGAGGAGAGAATTTTGGTTCAAATAAGGGAAAGGACGGGGTGAGAAAAATTAAAGACTCTGATTTACAGAGCAGCCAGAGATTCTTGAGAGAAGCATCATATGTCATATTTTCCCAAGTGAAATGCAGTATATAGTAGGATATGAATCCTTCCTTTGAGTCCTAGATTTCCAGTTAGAAAAAAGGATCCAACAATATTCTTGGACTGTTTGGCTTTCTAATGGAAACTGATTAAAGGGCTTTGTCATGTTTTAAGGATGGTAGGATATTGAAAGTTATAAACTGGGAATCAATCTCATTGGTTGTGATCACTAACACTGTAAAGATGAGAACTGGTGAATGCTCTGGCATGACTGCAGTGCCACACCCCTTGTGCCATTCATAATTGAGCAGTCTTTCTGTTGGCCATTCAAGATTACAGAAGAAACCCAGAGGAATATTCCTTATTGCAGGCTTGGGTGTATATATCTACCCATTCAGATTTGGGATAACACTGGATGAGGAGGTGGTGTTTTAGGGATTGTTTCTCTATTTTATCAAACTCATTTCCTACCCCATTTCCTCCAACAGGTCTGCAATTATAGCTCTCCAATGCTAGCCATCCCTCATGGAGCCCTTCTCTGTTCAAGGAGAAACATCCCCTATTGGACTGTCTCTCTTTTTACTTTCTCTTGGGGTTCCTTGATCATCTTAACTATAACATTTTCAAATACATATTAATAGAGGTCCTGGATACAGCATACATGAGTCAAGTGGCTGGATATCAGGCTATAAGGAATGGAGTGGACAGTGGCAAACTGGTAAATTTATATCCTGGCTCAAGGGCAGCTGAGACTCAGCTCTAGCTAATTGCTGCCAGGCATGAAAGTTGGCTAGAGTAGCCAGATCTGATATTCAACAGAACACACAAATTAGGAACTATATGTGATACTTATTAATTTTATTACATTATACAATTAAAGAAAATGCCTCTCTGGGGCCAGAGTCAGTCCACAGGCCAGCAGTTTATGACCCTTTATTTAACCCTCTCTTCTCCAAACTTACCCAATCTGCTACATACATTTCAGACTCTGGGTTGAAGAGGGGAGAAGAGAAGCGCTCCCTAAATTTAAGCTTCTGAGAAGATTATTTAAAAATGTATCAGCCCTTTCATAGTGCCAAGAAAGACATCCTGCTGACAAGTCTTCTGCAGGCTGTTGTGCTAAATGTGTCATTCCAGGTTCACTAAGTTCTCAGACCCAGGAATGACTAGGGACATGGAAAAGAGAACAGTGATAATCAAACTCTCCATCCCTCCACATCTGGTAAACCTCCCTTTCCACAATGCCATGATTTTGTGCAATTAGCTGGGTAATTATCTGTTGCATCTCTTTTTCAATCTTATATACTTTGTTTTCCTGTAACTTCCTTCCATTCTAAGTAAGGGAAAGCATGAATGTATGTGTTGTGTGTGTCCTTGTCCTTTCATATACGTACATATCATAACTTGAAATTGGTCAGAAGGGGACATTAATTATAAGAAAACAAAGTAACTTAAACACTTAGCAGATATTCAGATTTCCATGCGTCGTTTGGGGTTTTAAGGAGGTTTTCCTGAATTTCAAAGAACACAGCCTTCCCTCCTTCTGTGCTCTCCCTCTTTTTCCCCAGGGAAAGGAATACTACTAGCCTAGAGGTTGGGGTGGGAAGGTATATTTAGAATTGCAGGAAAAATCTGTAGTGAAAAGTAATAGAAGAACTTACAGCTATGAAATTCCAGACACGGAGATGAAATTAGACTAATATGTATATGAATAAGGTGGTGTATATTGCCAGATAATATACGAAATATAGTTTCTTGCTTTGTCAGATCATTGATAAGTAGTTTACAGGATTTGAATCAATACTATTTTTTATTCCTTCTAAAGATGCTAGATCATATTCTCTTTACTGAAATGTCGTATCTAGCTAGTTGAAGAGTGGTTTTCATTTCTATAATAAAATTGTGGAAATAATTACTTAGTTTCAGATGTGTGCAATATGTTAAGGCCAATATGCAGGGCTCCTTCTTTTTTGAACAGTTTTGGAATCCAACTTTATTAAGTATGTCATTTCTATGCCTTTGTTACATTCTTGTGTAATTTAAATAAGATTTTAAAGTGCATTAAAATCATCTCACATGTGTCATTAATGGCAGATTAACTTCATTAGATTAGCCCTGGTCAAGGCAACAGAATAGACTTGTGTTTTTAAATTATTCAAGTAAACAGCTAATGTACCAGGCATGGATTGAGCTGGACCAACGTATTATTGGCCTCTTCTCTCTGCTTCACTGCATATGGCCAGATGGTTGCTTTGTCTTAAATGACTTTTTACAATGCATTAATCTTATACTAACATTCGTCATAGGAGAAAATGCGAGCACCCATGAAATGGGATTTGGCGATATTAATAGTGGCCTTTCTCTTAGATGCCTTGGCTTCAGAATGAATATTCATTTACAACTCATGGAGAAAGGGATGCATGCTGGAATACTGACCTTTGGCTATTGTCAGATGAAGTTTCTGCTTTCAGCATATTTTGTGCTCAAAAGTAGATTCTTTTTATTATGAAATGTTTGAGGCAGGTATATGCCTTTTACGACTACCCATGTCTTCCTTCTCTCCTGCCCATTAGGTTTTCCCATTTTTATGCCTGCTCTTTGGCCTAACTACCCACAAGTTCCCACGGATGACAAGAAAGATATGAGAGGGAGCCTCTTTTCATATTTAGTCTGTGTTTACACGTTGGGTTAGACTTTGGATAAAGATTGGAGGATTAGTAAATAGATATTTCATGTACTAGAAGAAGAGGGGCTTACTTGAAATGGGTTTAGAATTGTAATAAGATGAATTTAGGTGTTCTATAAATAAGCTTTGTGACTATAGAGACTGTGAGAGAACAGAGTGCATTACTGACGGAGGGCTTGGGAGTTACTTTTGGAGGATATCTTTAAGAATATCATTATAATAGATTAAAGACAAGGAGTTCATTTGGGAGCTTGGGGGCATGTTCCAGTCCTAAATATGGTTGTTATTTTATTCTCAAAGGTAACATCTTCAACAAGTTTTCAGATAGGTTTCTTTGTATGGGTATGACAGAATAACATATAATTATTCACTCTTTCTTTTAAATTGAAGTTTCACAAAGATGGCCTTTGCAAACACACCAAATAAGATCATCCATGCCTTTTTCTTTTCAGTTGGTATTTGATGTTGAGAATTTAGCTAGGCTGAGTCAGTAGTTATTGTTTCAAATATTTATCACTGACTTGAGAAACATATTTATAAAAGTTATATTCAAATAAAGCAAAATGTAAATAAAAGAATAAACCAAATATCCATGTATTTCCAACACTTATATGTATTGTATTGTAAATGTAGTCTATGTTTTTAATTTTTTTCATTTTCCTTACATACATACTCTGGTATAGACAGCAATATGCTGGTTTTATACATATATGCAGTTGCAAGTGTGGTTTCCTCTGCCGAGATTCTATACCTAAAAAATATTCTACACTTATGATTCTATAGCTAGAAAATCCCATAGTCTCTGACCAAAGGGTCCTATAAATGATAAATAACTTTGGTAAAATTTCAGGCTACAAAATAAATATACAAAAATCAGTTACATTTCTTTACACCAATAATGTCCAAGCTGAGAGTAAAATCAAGAATGCAATCCCATTCACAACAGCCACAAAAAGAATAAAATACCTAGGAATACAGCTTACCAAGGAGGTAAATGATATTTACAATGAGAGTTACAAAACACCACTGAAAAAAACCAGAGACAGCACAAACAAATGGAAAAACATTCCATGCTCATGGATAAGAAGAATCAATATTGTTAAAATGGCTACACTGCTCAAAGTAATTTACAGATTCAATGTTATTTATATCAAGCTATGAATGTCATTTTTTACAGAATTAGGGAAGACTATTTTAAAATTCACATGGAACTGAAAAGGAGCCTAACTAGCCATAGCAATTCTAAGTAAAAAGAACAAAGCCAGATGCATCACACTACTCAACTTCAGACTACATTATGAGGCTCCAGTTACCAAAACAGCATGGTACTGGTACAAAACCAGACACATAGATCCATGGAACAGTTACAGAACAATTATATGATCTTCAACAAAGTCAACAACAACAAGCAATGGGGAAAAGACTCCCTATTCAATAAATGATGCTGGGATAAGTGACTAGCCATATGCAGAAGATCAAAACCGGACTAATTCCTTGCACCATATAAAAATCAACTCAAAATGGATTAAAGACTTAAATGAAAACCTAAAACTACAAAAACCCTAGAAGAAAACTTAGGAAATACCATTCTAGACATAGGCCTTGGCAAGATTTCACGACAAAGTCTCCACAAACAATTGCAACAGAAACAAAGATAGACAAGTGAGACTCCAGAGTTTCTGCACAGCAAAAGAAACTATCGACAGAGTAAACAGACAACCTATAGAATGGGATAAGACATTTGCAAACTATGCATCTGATAAAGGTCTAATATCCCGAATCTATAAGAAACTTAAACAAATTAACAAGGAAAAAACAAGCAACCCCATTAAAAAATGAGCAAAGGACATGAACACTTTTCAAAAGAAGACATACAAGCATATTAAAAAAAAGCTCAACATCACTAATCATCAGAGAAATGCAAATCAAAACCACAATGAGATACCATCTCACACCACTCAGAATGACTATTATTAAAAAGTCAAAAAATAACAGATATTGGCAAGGTTGTGGAGAAAAGAGAACATTTATACATTGCTGGTGGGAATGTAAATTAGTGCAGCCACTGCGGAAAGCAGTGTATTAGGCTGTTCTTGCATTGCTGTAAGGAAATACCTGAGATTGGGCAATATTTAAAGAAAAGAGGTTTTTGCTCAAGGCTCTGCAGGCTTGGAAGCACAGGGCTGGCATCTGCTTGGCTTCTAGGGAGGCCTCAGGAAGTTTACAATCATGATGGAAGGCAAAGGGGGAGTTGGCATGTCACATGGCAAAAGCAGAAGCAAGTGAGAAAGAGTGGAGAGGGGAGGTGCCACACACTTTTGAACCACCAGATCTCGTGTGAACTCAGAGCAGGAGCTCACTTATCACCAATGAGACGGCCCAAGCCATTCATAAGAGATCCATCCCCATGATTGAAACACCTCCCACCAGGCTCCACCTCCAGCATTGGAAATGACAATTCAGCATGAGATTTGGGTAAGGACATATGTTCAAACCATCTCAAGAAGTTTGGAGATTTATCAAACAATCTAAAAGATAACTACCATTTGGAGATTTATCAAAGAATCTAAAAGATAACTACCATTTGACCCAGCAATCCCATTATTATCCCATTGTATACCTAAAGGAATATAAATAATTCTTCTAAGAAGCCATATGCACCCATATGTTCATTGCAGCACTATTTATAATAGCAAAGATATGGAATCAACCTAGGTGCCCATCAACAGTGGACTGGATGAAAGAAAATGTTTATATACATACATACATACGTACATATAATGGAATACTATGCAGCCCTAAAAATTGAAATTATGCCTTTTGCAGCAACATGGATGTAGCTGAGGCCATTATCCTAAGTAAATTAATACAGGAACAGAAAACCAAATACTAATATTCTCACTTATACATGGGAGTTAAACACTGAGTACACGTGGAACCAAAGATCGGAATAATAGACATAGGTTCTTACTTGAAGGATGAGCACGTGGGAAGAGGATGAAGGTACTCTTTAGTCACTTCCTGGGTGACTAAATCATTTGTACACAAAACCCCAGCAATACGCAATTTACTCAGGTAATAAACCTGCACATGCACCCCTGAACCTAAAATAAAACTTGAAAAAAGATTTTAAAATATAAGAATAAAAAGAAATAATCTCAGACATCAGCACCTCCAGGAAGGTTCCCTGGATTCTATGTCCCTCTCCTCTGACATCCTACTTAGGATCCTCTTATTGAGCTCACTATAGTTAGTTGTTCCATACTCAGTATTGAATGAATGAATATGGAATAGAAACATCACCTTTCTCCCATATTATATGATAAACTATAAGAAAACTGGAAATTTGTTTTATTCATATCCACATACCTAGCCACTAGCACCATGCCTGACATGTAGTACATGCTCAGTAGCCAAGTAGTGAATGAATGATCATTTGTCCTTGAGGAGGTGAAGTTTTTTTTGTTTGTTTCTTTGTTTTATTATTATTATACTTTAAGTTTTAGGGTACATGTGCACAGTGTGCAGGTTAGTTACATATGTATACATGTGCCATGCTGGTGTGCTGCACCCATTAACTTGCCATTTAGCATTAGGTATATCTTTTCATTTAAAGCATCTCTGGACCCACTGCGAGGCCCTGGATGTTCATCTCTTTTACTTCAGAATTTACTTAAGCTCTTATTTGGAGGTGCATTGAGTTATTCATTCTTCCTGGATCAAGAAAACAAGACTGTGGCAGTAAAGTCACCACTAAATTCTCATATTGCTTTGCCCAACTTGTGCATTTTTTACATGCTATTCCAAACATTGTTTCCTTTCTATTCAAAGCACCCACAATCCTCTGGTAGGGAGCTTCAGGTTGGTTTTCCTAATGTGCTCTGACAAAATAGTTTTGACACTTAACTTCTACTCATATCTTTCCTTACTGTTAACCTCTGCAAAGAAGCAGAAACCTGCAAATTCACTCTCTGCAGATAAATGGGGCCATTTCACCTTCCCTGGTACCTCACAGGTAAGTTTGAAAAGAGCAGAAGACGCATAGTTGAAGGGGACCTAGGGACTCTCTTAAATGATAAATGAGGATTTAAAAAATTGCCCACCTTAGCTGTAAACTGTACTTACTGGGCAAGTTGAGGAATTAAACTGTCATCTTTCATCCTGTAGAGCTGAGATTTCTCTGTATCAGAGCTGCCATTTTGACCTTTCTTTTCACATTTTGTTGAGTTGTTCACTCCCCGGCTCAGCTTTTTTTATTTGAAATATTCAGACCTACCTTTTTCACGGGATGGATCTCTTGTTTTCTCCCTAGTATTTTCTCATGCCACTGAACTGCATCATATGTTAATAAGCTTTTTACTGTGCTAAATTGCTTCGTTTCTGTAGCTGATTTGAAGGCAAAAAGGCCCTAGAGGGTGAAGGAAAAAAAAAAAAAGGACCATTCTAAAGTAATTAGAATGATTACAGCAGCTGAAAACATTGCTTTCCTAAAACTGCAATATTTTCTCAGGAGATTTTTTTTTTTCTTTTACAATAGCCCATGAGGCACTAGGATTAGTGTTTGCAAAGCAAATGGTGGCTGGTAGTTTTTCATTATAGAGCCAAATGAGAGTCATACATTGGAAATTTTAAAATGCATTATCGTGACCAGCCGTAGGCTTATCTTGCTCATCCTTTATTTGGTTTCAGTTATGTCATTTGCCTTCATGACCATCTGAGCCTGAGGCTTAGCAGGCATTTCTGATGGGTTTGAAACACTTGGTTAAAAACCAATATTATAAAAAATATGTAAGAATCTATTCATTAAAAATGGTGAGTTGTAGACATCTTTTTGATCAGAAAAACCACAACAGTAAATGTGGCAGCTATGAATTAATGCTTACAAATAGATGATTTCCCCCAGTGAAATATTAGTCTTTGTGCAATAGAATAAATAGCAGTTTTTTCCCAAGGAAAAGCTGAATTTAATTTTCAAGATGAGTGGGAGTCATTGAAATGGGAGAGGATTTAAGATGGTGAGTTGATGTATTTTATGCTCTCCTCTCATGCAGATCAGGTAGCAAGTGATGGAGCATTTTTACATGTATCCAAATCTTTGCAAAATGGGTTGCCATCATTTCCTTGTAATGGATAGACAAAGTCCAGGCACTCCTTTGGCACGCTTATAGCTTTGAAAAGCTTGTAAAGGGATAGAACTGGAGGCTAAGGAAGAAGTGGGAAAGGAACTTGGTCATTCCATGTTTTAAATCCTTTCTCTGTTGTCTTCATCAGACATCTGACCAAAACGGCAGCACTATTGGCATTGCTGCTGAAATATACTAATACCTTACAATGAAGTTTTCAAAATAAATACATTTTTTCTAAGTAACTTTAACATAAAATTTTATTTATTTTTTATTATAGAGAAATAAACAAAATTTTATTTATTATAACATTGTTTTATTACATCTTCCAAAGTACATTACCTATTTTGCTACCATTTTAAAACAAAATATAGTAAACAAAATTTAACCTCTTTCTGATGACTCAGGATAAATTTTATAAATATTCTATAGTTCTGTATTCATCATTAATGTTTGCACTATTATTTCTTTCATGTAGAGACCAAATGCTACAAAAGAAATGAACTTTTGTGGTAATATTGGACAATTTTTAGGGTCTTATTTCTGGCTCCTAGCTTTTGTTTCTTAATGATGGTCACTTGGCTATTCTTTAAAGTTTTAGGATGGATAAGTAGGTAATTGAGAGTATAAAATAGCATGTAAGGAAGAGTCAATATAATCTGTAGGATGACCCCTTTCATGTAATGAAGTGCATATGTTTTGTGATATTTATTTTGGATGTTTAGAAGCTCATTCCCTTTTGGACTCACTGTTGGAAGTCTGACATTCAAATAAGTGGGGCATTATGGCCTGTGTTTTGGCTAAAGGGGATAATGTCTGCAGCTGGAATAAACAATCAGCAAAGTCATAAATCATTATTTCCTTCACAGCTCATTGTAAGTTAATAATATATGAGCAAAAACTATTTTCCTCTATTATAGCTGTCACTAAAGGAAAATTTCCATTCAGGCTATAAGCTCTCAATAAAATACAAGGCACAAAAATTCAGAAAAAAAAATTTTGTTTATTCGTAGATGCTGATGACTTCAGTGAAGATAGCATTGTTGCAAAATGTCCACAAACCATTGATAATGTAAATATAACCAAGAACATGACATATGTATTTGTTACTTGTATTTTTATATTTAATTTTAAATAGTCTTCAGTAACATGCTTGGGGCCAAGCCACGGGGATTTTTCATGTCCTTCACATCCACTTCTACTTCTTCTGAGTGGTTTCTTCATTGACAGTGAGTGGAAGGGACCAAATATGGACCATATTTCTTTTTCACATTAAATATTTTCCCCCAGACGTTGCTTCATTGTCACTCCATTACTATAGGACAATTTTCTTTGTTTCCCCTTCTCACAATAGAAAATATGGCCACTATAAGCTTTCAAGTTCATGTATTACTTGTCCAGCCATCCGGAAAGACTGAATTAACTCTTGGTTCCAATCCCAAATTTGCAAAAATATATATGTCTGCCTCTGGACCAATAAACTGCTTTGTAAGTAGGGCTCATGCTGCACAGATATATTGGTTCCGTTCAAATCATTTAAGAGTATGTGTGTCTTGTGGGGAGGGGGGATGGTCCCTTAGAAAAAGAAGTGGTTCCTTACCACTTCCTTTTTGGCCTAACAGGACCTAATATTAACATCTATTTTTAAAAGGCATCAAGATTGTCTTTTAAAAGTTTCACATGCCATCTATTCTTCATTAAAAATATTCATGGTAGAGAGTGAGGCTGAGCTATCTAGTAATCATTGCTTGGGATTTAAAATATTGTTCTTATGTTTTTCATGTAAGATTGTTGCCACTCAGAGATATTATTTCCAGAAATGTGTAAAGACAGGAAATGATAAAACAGATGCGTGTACTAGATGGGCAGAAAAACTCAGTTAAGAGCAAGGCAAATAATCTTTAATCTCTTCTTTTCTACAGAGCTCAATAACTATTGACTTTCCCTCTCAGTTGATTGGGAAGGGCCCTCTGTGGTGAACTGAGTGTAGCTAGGGTGTGTACTTCATGCCTTCCGAATGGCAGCTCCATCACTAAAGCATCCCAGTTGCACAGTAACCAATTCCAGGGAACCCCAAATACTTTCATAAAGTTAGTAGCAAGAGGAGTTTCTTGAGATTTCTAGGCATTGTCAAAATACTCATGATTGGTCATTTAAGACTGGTATATTTTTTAGGTAGTTATTGACCACTCTATGGGTAGTACTGTGGATAGTACTGTGGTACTATGGTCACATTTGTTCTCTCTTTCTCTTTCTTTCATTTGTACAGTTCCTACTTTAGACTCTGTACATGCTCATGACTGTGCAGTCCATTGTAAATACTCAATACATATTTACTAACTGAACAAATATGTGTGTCTGCAATGACAGGGAACACATTTCCATCTTTATATTCCCTGAATTTCTTAGCTTAATGCACTGCTTATAAGAGATGCTTAGTTAATGCATGTAGATGAAGAAAAAAAAAGAATGAAAATTGGCACATTCCAAAGTGCTTTGATGGTTTATTTGGTAAAACATAAACAAAAACAAACAAAACAAAAAAAATAGCCATTCCTCAAAGACTCAGAACTAACAATAACAACTCAGGCTCCATCAGTCTGAATGAGCTAATGCACATGAGAGTACTTGGTAAGCTTTAAAGTGGTATTATTGTTGTTGCAAAAGACAACTCCAGGCTCACCCAACTAAAATAGCTTACATCTGTAGAGCTCTTTACCAATTACAAAGCACTTTTTTTTTGAGACACAATCCCCCTCTGTTGGGGTACAGTGCAGTGGCTGGTTCATGGCTCACTGCAGCCTCAGTCTCCCGGGCTCAAGAGATCCTCCCACCCCAGCTTCCCAAGTTTGGGCTCAAATGATCTTCTGCTTCAGACTCCCAAAATGTTGGGATTACAGGCATGAGCCACTGTGCCCAACCCAAAGCACTTTCATGTATAGTGTCTTTATCATTTTCTCACAACCTCATGATGGTGTTATTTTTGTTATCTCCATTTTATAGATGAAGGAGCTCTTTTTTTGAGAAAAAATAAGTCATTCAAGGTCATACATTTTATAGTGAAGTCAAAGTTCAAGCTCTGGTTTTCTGAACCTAAGCCTGAGTTCCTTCCTCCACACTAGAACTAATACCCAAGGGTAATAATTTTTCATTGTAAGGAGTAATGATGCTTCTCAACTTACTTAAAGCATAAAGAAAGAATCAGGTACTCTTTTGCTTTCCTGGAAAAGAAATCAACCACCCTCTAAGTGTTGGAGTTGTTCATAATCCCCAGGCTAGGCAGGGAGGTCTCTATTGAGATCTGAGGGATTAGAGAACTCAGGAGTGTGAGAATTTCTGTCACTTACATGAATGACTTTGTAGGTGTAGCTTTCAAAATGGGTTTCTTTGCCACTTAGAAAATGACCCAATAGGAGCTTTGCTGCCAGGCGGACACAGCTCTACTGTCCAGCCTATAAGGGGTAGGCACTTTAGCAACAACCCTATCACTGAAGAGATTTTTAGAATCCCTTCCCCCTTTTTAACTAATCACAAGGTCTAGTGTCAGAGCTGTTTAGTAATTTGCCTAAGGACACAACTCTAGTAAGAAGCAGAGCTAGCATTTCTACTGATTTCATTAATTTTTTCACTTTTTAAGGGTCAAATATTATATAGAACCAATTATTTATTATTAATCAGAAAAAAATAAACCAGAGTTCAATTTTAGAGCAAGTTTTTAAATAAATGAACTTTATATTGCTTTTCTTTTATTACCAATCTTTACGTTTTCCTTTATTAATTAACTCTGAATATTGTCTTGAATGTAACACTGTTCATGAACTTTTATCTTCAATTTAAGCTTATTTGAGAGTTGGATACCATGGGATATGAATCGATCAATACAGAAGCAAAGCTACATTTTAACCCTAGAAATGTAATTTATGCAGTCTTGGCTGCCTATGCAAGCCATAGGAAGGTCTCAATTCACGTTTTCAGCCTTTATGATTTGGGGTAGAAAGTTGTTTTTAGGCAATATGATTAAGCCCTGTTACTCTTTGTCTTAGCCATGCTGACAGGTAGCAACATGGAGAAAAATATATATTCTATATCCATTCAATGAATCAAACACCTACAATACTGAGACACACTACTCCAGACACAGAGAATACATCAGTGAACAAAACAAAGACTTTGTTCTCATGAAACTCATTCTGATAGATAAAATAGTTAAAATATATGTACATATATGTGTTTTAATATGTGTGTGTATATGAATATATGAGAAGTAGTAAATACCACAAAAGTAAGGGTGATGGGGAAGAAAGGATTATGTGGGTGTTTTATAAAGGATGGTCATAAAGGACTTCTTTGAGAGCCACAGAAATTTGGCTTCATCTGAGGGTAGTATCCTTCCCTCCTTCCCATCAGATAAGCTCCCTGTATGGTTGCCTACTTCAGCAGATGAAGTCGGTCCCAGGGTAGATGGACATCTCTGCTATGTGAACAAGTCATTAGAAATAAATTGTTGCTGAAGGTAGAAATCATCATGTAGGGCAGGAGTCCCCAACCCCCGGGCCACGGACCAGTAGCAGTTTGTGGCCTATGAGGAACTGGGCCACACAGCAGGAGGTGAATGGCAGATGAGCAAGTGAAATTTCATCTGTGTTCACAGCTGCTCCCCATCACTTGCACCCCTGCCTGAGCCCCACCTCCTGTCAGATCAGCAGCAACATTAGGTTCTCATGGAAGCTGGAACCCTATTGTGAACTGAGCATGCAAGGGATCTAGGTTCCATGCTCCTTATGAGAACCTAATGCCTGATGATCTGATGATCAGATCCTGTTGATAGGATCTGAAGTTGATCCTATCAACTTCAGATGGGATTATCTAGTTGCAGAAAAGCAAGTTTAGGGCTCCCATTGATTCTACACTATGGTGAGTTGTATAATTATTTCATTATATAGTGCAATGTAATAACAATAGAAATAAAGTACACAATAAATGCAACACACTTGAATCATCCTGAAACCATCCCCACCTGGCCCGATCTGTGGAAAAATTGTCTTCCATGAAACCAGTCCCCTGTACCAAAACAGTTGAGGGACAGCTGATGTAAGGAAGGGCAAGAAGAATCATAAGAAGTATGGATAGAATGTGATGCACAAGCATGCTGATAAACATTCTCTTGGTTGTGTCAAGCTTCCCTTTCTGTTGATCATAAATGTTTTAGGTTCAGAACTAATTTGACCCTCTCCCTGTTTGGGAAAAAGAAAAGTTAGTTTCTCTTTCTTCTGAAGGTCTTGGTTATCACGGGAGCAATGACCTAATTAAAACTGGATTCCAGCATGTAGACTGTCTCTGAATGTTCGCTATCTCTATGGCAGCTCTTGAGGATATTCATTACTCAATTTCATATTTCAAAAACTTCTTTTATCAAGACTAATGAGTCTTTATCATTCATCTCTAAAGCGAGTGGCTACACACATTTAATATTTTATGCAGCTCTTTTATGTGGATGTGAACAGAATTAGAGCCAATATAACCATTTAGTACCCTTTTCTATATGTGATAATTTTTCATGGCTATCTGCCCAGCCAGGTAGATTTCCTTGTTTTTAGTTCACTCCTACCTAACGTGATTTTAAGTCTTTTTGAAAACGAGGAGAAGTGTGCACGGGGGCACCTTGTGGCAGGAACTGGAAATAGTGATGTGTTTGAAGGAAAGGGGAAGGCTGGAATCGGATCTCAGAAGAGAGGGAAAGATGAGAGTCGAGCTCACAACTGTTGGAAGGTTGTGGGGTTGGGGAGCTGGGGGGTCAGGCTCTTTTTGCAGTTGCTGAAATTCAGTCATTAAACTGAGCTGTTCAGGAGAGGAACTCAAACTGGCTGTAAGAAGTGTTTAATTTTTTTTTTATTATTATCCTTTAAGTTCTGGGATACATGTGCAGAACATGCAGGTTTGTTGCGTGGGTATACATGTGCCATGGTGGTTTGCTGCACCCATCAACCTGTCATCTACATTAGGTATTTGTCCTAATGCTATCCCTCCCCTTGCCCCCCACCCCCGACAGGCCCCGGTGTGTGATGTTCCCCTCCCTGTGCCCATGTGTTCTCATTGTTCAACTCCCACTTATGAGTGAGAACATGGGGTGTTCGGTTTTCTGTTTCTGTGTTAGTTTGCTGAGAATGATGGTTTGCAGCTTCATCCATGTTCCTGCAAAGGACATGAACTCATTCTTTTTTTTTTTTTATGGCTGCCGAGAAGTGTTTTCTTCAAAGCAAGAT
Organism: Pongo abelii; assembly: GCF_028885655.2. Taxonomy (NCBI): domain Eukaryota; kingdom Metazoa; phylum Chordata; class Mammalia; order Primates; family Hominidae; genus Pongo; species Pongo abelii. The sequence continues at coordinate 152,779,282 of NC_071989.2, forward strand.
TGAGTCGATTAGTCACATCTAGGGCATGATTGTGATATTTGTCTTCTGTGTTCTTAACTCTTTTTGTTCCAAGGTGGTTGGTGCCTTTATGAGTACCTACAGCCCCCCTCCACCAATTGCTGCTCATTTCCCCCTCCATCGTTTCCCATGGTATTCTACTCAGACCTACCTTGTGCCCCCACTATAATCAGGTGCTTCCTGACTCCATTCCCAGCTAACTTGGCATATTGCATCATGCACAGTGTTCTGCATACAGTAGGTGTGCACAATATATTTCTTGAATAAATGTGTTCATAGCTTAATATGTAACTCCTACCAAGCACCACAGGTATTGCAAAAAGCCTTCTTAGAAATGTGCTTTGGCATGAACTAATGGTTGAGATTTCAAGGTCCTTAGAGATATGGGGAAGCAATATATTTATAAAGCTGAACCTTGATGAAGTTCTTTTGCCCGATCAATTCCTTTGGGCAGAGATTCTGAAATGAATAGTGAGACTGAAGGTCATCCTCTGCATATCTATTCAGAATATGGCCCAGGTGTTGTATTAATAATTTTCCTTTCATTAACACTGTCCCCACATGAATACTTCCAGGGCTGACCTTCTTGAATCAAGAAACAGGATGGTTTGTGGAATGAGAAACAGATGTACAGTCAGGAGTCTCTAACTCACCTTCCAGCTTTGCCCCTTACCAGCACTACAATATTGGGCAAGTCTCTTCATTTCTCTCAGCTTCCATTTCCTCCTTATAAAATGGTAACTCTATACCCTGACCTACCTACAGTGAATTTGAAGGACCATTTGCAATAATGGATGAAGATATTCTTTATAAACTGTGAAGTGTAAACAAAGGCATAAAGACATGTTTAATGCTAACATTTGGATTTTCTGTTTAAATACCAGATCAGCTGCTTTCTGCTACACAAATGTTAACTGATCTGATGATCTTTATTAGACATTAATAGTAGAATTGGGTTGAATTTACTTATCTGTGTGGTTGCCGAGTGCCTACCCAATGACAAGTTGTGTGCTAAGTGCTATGTATAAATGTATAGATGGTGGGGAAAAAAAACATTATTTCTTCTCTTGGTGAATTTACAGAGGGAGAAAGCTATTAGGTAAGCCTAATGACTATATAATTATAACTATAAAATTAAATGTATGTTTTAATAGTTATATTATATTAAATGTATGTTATAATAGTTGCCATGAAGGAAACAAAAGGTGTGGGAGAGAGATACAGGGTTAGTGAAAACAGAAAGTCGTGAAATGAGCAGTGGTAAGCCGGCAAGCCAGGTCAGGAATCGGGAGCAATGCAGGGGGAAGAGCACATGGAAAAAGCCCCATGAATTCAGGAAACATAAAGGGGGCCAATGTGGCTATGAGTGAGGTGTGTAGTGCAATTGCTTTGAGTGGCTCAAACAGTGAGTAGAAGGATCTGAGGGCACAGTGGTAGGCAGCAGTTACATTGTGAACCTCATTTAAGATGCTCAATCTCATTATAAGCTAAATGCAAAGTCATTGAAGTTTATGGAAGCATGAGACCACTATGACCACTAGATTTGTGTTAAAAAGGACAAAATATTATGCTCTCTGGATGCTGTGTGACCAGATGAGAGGTGGACCTGTGTGGAAATACGTAGACCAGCTAAGAGGTTATTGCAGTCATCCAGGCAAGAAATGTGGATGGCTGCGGTTGGCCTTGCTACTGTTTACCATGTATCTCTAGCGCTCCTTTTTCTGGGGGCACTGTAGGATTTCATCCCTCAGCTCCTTTTAAGGGTAGGCATGAACCTTTCAAAACTGACTTTGGTCAATGAAACTGAGAGAAATAACTTGTATTACTTCTGGACAGAACATTTAAGAACAAATGAGTGATTTGCTGTTTTCCCTATCTTCTCTCTTGATGTGCATGGAAACACATGCGCACGTGAAGCCTCCACCATTGCAAGCCCCTGAGTGGCTATGATGAACAGTTCCTCTGCTGGCCAGCATTAGATATGGCATAAGAAGGGAGTATACCTTTGTTGTGTGCTGACCACTGAAATTTTGAGGTTGTTTGTTACTGCAGAGCATAAAATTATATTAATTGATACTCTGCTCATATATAGGCATCATAATTAATTTAAAAATAAACTCTCCATTTTTACACATATGAGGATGCTATAACAATACTATGATGAATGATAGTAGAATTTTTAACCACTTATAGCCCTTTTTATAGCACTTAGCACTTCTGAATTCTGTTGGTAGAATTATAGCTCATCACTGTTGCCCCTACATCTTGATTCAGAGCAATAATCTTGTGATATTCGTTAGTGAAAGATATCAACATCCTGGTCTTTCTAGAAAGACTTTTTTGGAACTTTTGTAATTGCTTTAGTTACTTCCTTTACTCATTATTATTTATATGTCATTCAACGAAGAGAGAGCGCTAAAAAGCTAAACATATGAGAAGTTTGAAATGTTTCAGTTTCTAACTTGTTTTTAAAGTGGGGGTAAATCTGTGTGTTTTTCTATGTGAATATTATTAAGACTCTGGTCAGGTGACTTTCTAGCTCTGTGTCATACTACTCAACCCCTAGGCAACAAGTATAATTTGGGGCATTCAAATATCTGTTCTTAGTTTTATGTGGTAATACAGTGTGTATATATATAGAGAGAGTGTGAGTGTGTGTGTGTGTGTGTATGTATACATACACATATATGTACTTAAGAAAGCCAAGTTGGCTCTTCTCTGCCACCTGCATGCCTATTTCTTACCCGCTTACCCATGCTATAGGAGAGAGTAGGCTATATATTTAAAGCATTGGCCTATTCCCTGACAACCTGCATTCTGTAGTTTCAATGACTTGTAGGTTGCAGAAAGAATGGGAAGAGTTAATTGCCAGCTTTATTTTGTTAGGAGAGGCAGCTTTCATTTCACATTGATTTTCTGCATTCTCTGTGCCAATTTGTGACAGCTTGTTTCACAGCTCCACATTTGTTTAAAGCTCTCTAACAGGCTGAATTTTATTATTTTTTCATGCTGTTTTTTCTTTTTCTTTTCTTTTTTTTTAAACTTAGGAGAACATGGCTTTGCACATGGTCGGGAACCCAAATAAGCCTCTCTCTCTGGAGTTGATGATTGGCAGCTCCCCCTGTTGTGCAGATGTGAAACAAGGAAAGCTAATTTTCCCATCGACTTTCTAGTTTCTATTACTATCTGTCATTTCACATTGGTACTCATTACAGCCATCTTCTTGCCAGATGGAAATCTGCCTTCTCACTGGGTGTCTATTTTCTGCCACTCATGGATCACGACAATGTCAGACAATATGTCAGTAAACTCTTTTCAATATACTTTTTTTTTGCATTGGATAGATTGGTGACATTATATGAAATACTTGATATTGATGGAAAGTACCTTCATGTCATACATTAGCAAAGTAAAGAAAAGGCCAGAAAGTCTAGGTTTCTTGAGAAAAGTTGCTTATGATATAAGAAGAGATAAGTGGTATTGGCAACACAAATGAATCATTGTGTTGCCATAGTTGTTCTCTGAAAACTGAACTGGACATGACTAATGACCCATATGAACATACAAATTAAGTATTGATATATGCCCAAGTAATATGATTTGGCTATGTCCCCACCCAAATCTCATCTTGAATTGTAATCCCCATAATCCCCACATGTCGAGAGATGGACCCAGTGGGATGTGAATGGATCATGGGAATGGGTTCCCTCATGCTGTTCTTGTGATAGTGAGTGAGTCTTCACGAGATCTGACGGTTTTGTAAGCATCTGGCATTTTGCCTGCTTGCTTTTCTCTCTCCTGCCACCATGTGAAGAAGGTCCTTGCTTTCCCTTCGCCTTCTGCCATGATTGTAAGTTTTCTGAGGCCTCTCTAGCCATGCGGAACTGTGAATCAGTTAAACCTCTTTCTTTTATAAATTACCCAGTCTTTGGCCATTCTTTATAGCAGTGTGAGAATGAATTAGTACACCGACTAACACTTAGAAGGTCCTATTCTTGATGAGATGACAAGTTATAGCCGGAAACCAGTCTTGCTTAACCCATTGGTTCTCAAAGCCTGGTCCTGGATCAGAAGCATCAGTATCACCTGGCAACCTGTTAGAAATGCAAATTGTTAGGCCCACCTCAGTCCAACTGAATCAGAAACTCTGAGAGTGGGGCCCAGCAATTTATATTATTTTAGAAGCCCTCCATGTGATTCTGATGCTTGCTAGAGTTTGAGACCCACTTAAGGACTAAGGCAGAAACTGGAGAATCGGTGCAATCATGGAGTGTTTTTTAATTGGGTTAATAACCCAGATAGTTGTTTCAGTTATCGATTTCTTTTTTCACAGATAAGCATGGGGAGGCGATATGGCCATGTCTGATATACTGAACTAAACAACTTATGTAATGCAATCAAAATGCAAGTTTATTTTTGTTTTTCAAGCTTCTTATAAAATGCATCCACTGAAAAGAGGTCTTGCCGCCTTTCATGGAGAACTCCTGGAGGCCTTCTCTGGGCATTCTGCTGCAATAAAGTTCTTATGGATACATTAAGGGCAAATAGGTCTCAGCAAAGTTGTTTCGTCTTCTCTGCAATCGCAGCTGGGCCAGCTGCCTGCAGGAACCTGTAGTAGTCTTCTCTATTCTTCCTTACTCACAGCCTACCTATTATTCAGCAGTAGCACTTCCTGCTTACAGCCATATATTTCAGCAATTCTCTCCACAATAATCCCTCTATTCGAGTTTTATTGTCCTCCCAGGTAGTCCTTTTGGGGAGAATTCATGCAATTCCAGGCAGGCTGTCTCTTCCCACCATGGTCCTGATCTGGACCATGGGAGGCCATCAAGCATCTTTGCCTGACAGCTGTGGTCCAGTAAACTGATGGCAATGCAGCAGCTGCTCAGGATGTCTGTCAGCCTCTACATCAGGTGTTGGCAAGCTCTGGCCCATGGGCCAACTCTGGTCTGCTTCCTGTTTTTGTAAGTGGTTTCATTGGAACACAGTCATATCTGTTAGTTTGTGTATAGTCTATGGTTACTTTTGCACTACAATGTGCAAGAGACTATATGAATTGCAAAACCTAAAATATTTATTATCTGTCTCTTTGCAGAAAAAGATTGCAAACTCTGCTCTGTATTTTGGGGGTGGATGACATAATGGGGAGGGAGAAAATGGGAAATCAGACCTATTTTCTCCCACTTTGCCTGTCAAATCCCAACTGCAGGGATTTATTAGGCTCTCTAGGTGTTCTGCTTGAAGAGCACTTCTGTCCCTCTTTACATTTAAGGAGAAGAGGTGGCCAAATGGCAGCAGCTCTATCTAGATATTTACTGTACAAATTCTCTCATTACTTTCCAGCCCTTGACATCTTTATCCTTTTGATATAAGTGAGGTGTCCATGTCCAAGAGGTATAGCTGATCTTAGCCACCCATTTTGAAAACACAAAATTTTGTTCCATTAACCTCATTTTGCCTTAGGTCAAAGCTCAGGATTTACATTCAAGGACATTTGCGTTTATATAGTTCAATAAAACTCAGAACATATTCCTAGTCCTTGATTTGGGGGAGATGTGGGAAAACTATTGGTGGACTAAATTAAAACTTAGCTGATATTTTTCCTACTTAGATGATAATTGTGGGTCAGAGCCTCCATTTAAAGAGATAAGCACAGAAGCTTTGTAAGATTTACAGGTGACATATTCACATAATACATTTTAATCACCTCTCAAGTCCACATCAGGCCTCTGATCAAACCTAAAATGTAACATTGCAAATCAAAACACCCAAGAATTGCTCTGTTTCCTAAAACAGGCTCAAAATAAGTCTCATGCTTATCATTGCTCTAATGTCTCATAGAAAAATCAGTCTGCTTTCTAGTCCCCGAGATATAAACTGACTTGTGGCATCTTCCAGTCAAGTTCCTTGTTTATTATTTATGTATTGTTTTAGCATTGCTGAATTCACTTTATTTATTTTTTATACATGTATATTTTTTATTATACTTTAAGTTCTAGGGTACATGTGCACAACGTGCAGGTTTGTTACATATGTATACATGTGCCATGTTGGTGTGCTGCACCCAGTAACTCCTCATTTACATTAGGTATATCTCCTAATGCTATCACTGCCCCCTCCCCCCACCCCACAACAGGCCCCAGTGTGTGATGTTCCCCTTCCTGTGTCCAAGTGTTCTCGTTGTTCAATTCCCACCTATAAGTGAGAACATGCAGTGTTTGGTTTTTTGTCCTTGCAATAGTTTGCTGAGAATGATGGTTTCCAGCTTCATCCATGTCCCTACAAAGGACATGAACTCATCCTTTTTTATGGCTGCATAGTATTCCATGGTGTATATGTGCCACATTTTCTTAATCCAGTCTATCATTGTTGGACATTTGGGTTGGTTCCAAGTCTTTGCTATTTTGAGTAGTGCCTCAATAAACATACATGTGCATGTGTGTTTATAGCAGCATGATTTATAATCCTTTGGGTATATACCCAGTAATGGGATGGCTGGGTCAAATGGTATTTCTAGTTCTAGATCCCTGAGGAATCACTACACTGTCTTCCACAGTCGTTGAACTAGTTTACAATCCCACCAACAGTGTAAAAGTGTTCCTATTTCTCCACATCCTCTCCAGCACCTATTGTTTCCTGACTTTTTAATGATCGCCATTCTAACTGGTGTGAGACGGCATCTCATTGTGGTTTTAATTTGCATTTCTCTGATGGCCAGTGATGATGATTTAAAGTTCATATGGAACCAAAAAAGAGCCCGCATTGCCAAGTCAATCCTAAGCCAAAAGAACAAAGCTGGAGGAATCATGCTACCTGACTTCAAACTATACTACAAGGCTGAATTCACTTTAAGGAAGCAATTGTATTGTATTATCTTGGAAATGATGGAGACACAGGCTAATGGTCCGTGAAAAGAATTTATCTCCAATGTTAGTGAGAAGAACATGTCTCAGATTCCCCTTGAGATGATCCCAAAAAATAAAATAAAATGACTATGTTGGATAGAGCATGTCAGGTGAAGTCTTCAATCCCAGACCTTGCTCTAGCAGCTGTTTGTGTCCCCATGTAGGTAAGCTGGTTTGATGAGCAAGTAGTCAAAATAGCTGAACAATGAGAGCATGGATTGATTATTTTGTGTTTTTAATACCACAACTTAATGGACTATATGGTGAAGTTCCTGCCTTGCCAGAAGTGGAAATCCCACAGCAAAACCTATTAATGATGCCTTGCTTGGCTTTTGATTTTCTAGTAGTGACTAGGTACTTTTCTAACTTATAGTTTTAAAAAATATTCAGTAACATGTTCACTACTATTTTTCATATTTACCATTAAAATGGTGGTAACATATCAGGTAGTAAAGAGAAGAGCTGCTTGCATCTGCTATTATTATACACACATACTAACATTTTTATTAAATCCTAGTTTTCCTCAATCTTATTATGTTTATGTCCAGTATGATTTATTTTAAGCCAACATGATTATGAGCTTATGCTAATTTACATAGTTAGAGTACAGGCAGATTGTTAAGAAAAAGTGAGAATTTTCTTTACTTCATTGCTAATTCCCCATTAAGTCCCTCCAGCATGAGCTCTAGAAATATTAGTTATCTTATATCCTCAAGTTGTTTTTAAAATTTATTCACAAGTTTTGAAGCTTGGCTACATATAAAAATGCTTCCTTCTATAAAAAAGAGTAGTTATATAAATAACATAATATAAATACCTTTGAATATATTACACACACACACACACACACACACACACACACACACTCTCTCTCTCTTATATAAATGTACCCCAAAGGAAGACTCTGGTACAGACTTTCCTGTTTTTACTGTGTATTCATAATATTTTTTCTGAATATTTTTATTTCTTCAGGTTTTAGAAAAGTTCTGCAATGTAAATCCCACTGTGCTTTTTGTTGTTATATTTTGGTACTTCCTTGCATTTACATCTTATATACCATGACTTTTAACACCTTTGCTGCAAGGTTAAATATGGGATTCTCAGTTGGTTCCTGTGAATTAAAATCTCCAAGGCAAATCTCTAAGTACCAGAGTGAAACGGCAGCACGTTTGCTAATACAGAGGAGCAATACACTCATTTGTATTCTCTTGAAGCAAGTGTTGACTGACCTCCTACTATCTATGAAGTATGACTCTTGGTACTAGAAGGAATCTGAAGATTAAAGCAAAACTGTAGTTGTGCATATTGAACTTTAGGAACATACGTGGCACAGATGTATTATCTTATCCAGGTTACCTAGCATAAGATAATTCACATAAAATTTTGTTTTTCTCCCAAGTTATCTAGGTCACTGCTATCTCCTCTATTCCCTGAGTATAAGCAGCCTACCATTAACTAATGTTTTTTTTTCTTTCAATATTTTTTGTGTGTAGAATCTAGGGTTAGTGCAAAACCAGAACATTAATTTAAAAAAATAGACAGTGATTAGGCTTCTTTCAGCTTTGTAATTTGTTGTTACTGCTTATTTAGAAATAGAATCAGTTTCCCATTAGCAAAGTGGTTGTGTTTTACTTTTTTTTGGCTGCCATATGAATTACAAGTACATTTTTGAATTGCAACCATTTGATTAGTAATGAAAATATACCCTTTCCTCATTCTAAAAATCTGATTAAAATGTTAAAATATATTTCATTGATAGCTAGTCTAGCCCATGAAATACATTCATTGTAATCTTCACTAGTCTCATTGATACATGAGATGAACAATTTTACACATCAAAATAAGTTGCTCATGAATATAGCAAAAATTATTATGATATTCTTAAACTCATCTCATTTTTTCATCCTCTGCCCTTCTGGAACCAAAGCAGTTCTGCCTGTTTGAATTTTCTAGAGCTTGATGTGAGCAAAGATCTAAGATTGATTCTTTTTTTTTTTTTTTTTTTAATTTGTTTTTTTTTTTCTTTTTTTTTTTTTCTTTTATTGTTATTATTATTATTATCATTATTATACTTTAGGTTTTATGGTACATGTGTGCAATGTGCAGGTAAGTTACATATGTATACATGTGCCATGCTGGTGCGCTGCACCCACCAACTTGTCATCTAGCATTAGGTATATCTCCCAATGCTATCCCTCCCCCCTCCCCTCACCCCACAACAGTCCCCGAAGTGTGATGTTCCCCTTCCTGTGTCCATGTGTTCTCATTGTTCAATTCCCACCTATGAGTGAGAATATGCGGTGTTTGGTTTTTTTGTTCTTGTGATAGTTTACTGAGAATGATGATTTCCAGTTTCATCCATGTCCCTACAAAGGACGTGAACTCATCATTTTTTATGGCTGCATAGTATTCCATGGTGTATATGTGCCACATTTTCTTAATCCAGTCTATCATTGTTGGACATTTGGGTTGGTTCCAAGTCTTTGCTATTGTGAATAATGCGGCAATAAACATACGTGTGCATGTGTCTTTATAGCAGCATGATTTATAGTCCTTTGGGTATATACCCAGTAATGGGATGGCTGGGTCGAATGGAATTTCTAGTTCTAGATCCCTGAGGAATCGCCACACTGACTTCCACAAGGGTTGAACTAGTTTACAGTCCCACCAACAGTGTAAAAGTGCTCCTATTTCTCCACATCCTCTCCAGCACCTGTTGTTTCCTGACTTTTTAATGATTGCCATTCTAACTGGTGTGAGATGGTATCTCATTGTGGTTTTGATTTGCATTTCTCTGATGGCCAGTGATGGTGAGCATTTTTTCATGTGTTTTTTGGCTGCATAAATGTCTTCTTTTGAGAAGTGTCTGTTCATGTCCTTCGCCCACTTTTTGTTGGGGTTGTTTGTTTTTTTCTTGTAAATTTGTTGGAGTTCATTGTAGATTCTGGATATTAGCCCTTTGTCAGATGAGTAGGTTGCGAAAATTTTCTCCCATTTTGTAGGTTGCCTGTTCACTCTGATGGTAGTTTCCTTTGCTGTGCAGAAGCTCTTTAGTTTAATTAGATCCCATTTGTCAATTTTGGCTTTTGTTGCCATTGCTTTTCGTGTTTTAGACATGAAGTCCTTGCCCATGCCTATGTCCTGAATGGTAATGCCTAGGTTTTCTTCTAGGGTTTTTATGGTTTTAGGTCTAACATTTAAGTCTTTAATCCATCTTGAATTGATTTTTGTATAAGGTGTAAGGAAGGGATCCAGTTTCAGCTTTCTACATATGGCTAGCCAGTTTTCCCAGCACCATTTATTAAATAGGGAATCCCTTCCCCATTGCTTGTTTTTGTCAGGTTTGTCAAAGATCAGATACTTGTAGATATGTGGCATTATTTCTGACGGCTCTGTTCTGTTCCATTGATCTATATCTCTGTTTTGGTACCAGTACCATGCTGTTTTGGTTACTGTAGCCTTGTAGTATAGTTTGAAGTCAGGTGGTGTGATGCCTCCAGCTTTGTTCTTTTGGCTTAGGATTGACTTGGCGATGCGGGCTCTTTTTTGGTTCCATATGAACTTTAAAATAGTTTTTTCCAATTCTGTGAAGAAAGTCATTGGTAGCTTGATGGGGATGGCATTGAATCTGTAAATTACCTTGGGAAGGATGGCCATTTTCATGATATTGATTCTTCCTACCCATGAGCATGGAATGTTCTTCCATTTGTTTGTATCCTCTTTTATTTCCTTGAGCAGTGGTTTGTAGTTCTCCTTGAAGAGGTCTTTCACGTCCCTTGTAAGTTGGATTCCTAGGTATTTTATTCTCTTTGAAGCAATTGTGAATGGGAGTTCACTCATGATTTGGCTCTCTGTTTGTCTGTTATTGATGTATAAGAATGCTTGTGATTTTTGCACATTGATTCTGTATCCTGAGACTTTGCTGAAGTTGCTTATCAGCTTAAGGAGATTTTGGGCTGAGACAATGGGGTTTTCTAGATATACTATCATGTCATCTGCAAACAAGGACAATTTGACTTCCTCTTTTCCTAATTGAATACCCTTGATTTCCTTCTCCTGCCTAATTGCCCTGGCCAGAACTTCCAACACTATGTTGAATAGAAGTGGCGAGAGAGGGCATCCCTGTCTTGTGCCAGTTTTCAAAGGGAATGCTTCCAGTTTTTGCCCATTCAGTAAGATATTGGCTGTGGGTTTGTCATAAATAGCTCTTATTATTTTGAGATACGTCCCATCAATTCCTAATTTATTGAGAGTTTTTAGCATGAAGGGTTGTTGAATTTTGTCAAAGTCCTTTTCTGCATCTATTGAGATAATCATGTGGTTTTTGTCTTTGGTTCTGTTTATATGCTGGATTACATTTATTGATTTGCGTATATTGAACCAGCCTTGCATCCCAGGGATGAAGCCCACTTGATCATGGTGGATAAGCTTTTTGATGTGCTGCTGGATTCTGTTTGCCAGTATCTTATTGAGGATTTTTGCATCAATGTTCATCAAGGATATTGGTCTAAAATTCTCTTTTTTTGTTGTGTCTCTGCCAGGCTTTGGTATCAGGATGATGCTGGCCTCATAAAATGAGTTAGGGAGGATTCCCTCTTTTTCTATTGATTGGAATAGTTTCAGAAGGAATGGTACCAGCTCCTCCTTGTACCTCTGGTAGAATTCGGCTGTGAACCCATCTGGTCCTGGACTTTTTTTGGTTGGTAAGCTATTGATTATTGCCACAATTTCAGCTCCTGTTATTGGTCTATTCAGAGATTCAACTTCTTCCTGGTTTAGTCTTGGGAGGGTGTATGTGTTGAGGAATTTATCCATTTCTTCTAGATTTTCTAGTTTATTTGCATAGAGGTGTTTGTAATATTTTCTGATGGTAGTTTGTATTTCTGTGGGATCGCTGGTGATATCCCCTTTATCATTTTTTATTGCATCTATTTGATTCTTCTCTCTTCTTTTCTTTATTAATCTTGCTAGCGGTCTATCAATTTTGTTGATCCTTTCAAAAAACCAGCTCCTAGATTCATTTATTTTTTGAAGGGTTTTTTGTGTCTCTATTTCCTTCAGTTCTGCTCTGATTTTAGTTATTTCTTGCCTTCTGCTAGCTTTTGAATGTGTTTGCTCTTGCTTTTCTAGTTCTTTTAATTGTGATGTTAGGGTGTCAATTTTGGATCTTTCCTGCTTTCTCTTGTGGGCATTTAGTGCTATAAATTTCCCTCTACACACTGCTTTGAATGCATCCCAGAGATTCTGGTATGTTGTGTCTTGGTTCTCGTTGGTTTCAAAGAACATCTTTATTTCTGCCTTCATTTCGTTATGTACCCAGTAGTCATTCAGGAGCAGGTTGTTCAGTTTCCACGTAGTTGAGCGGTTTTGAGTGAGATTCTTAATCCTGAGTTCTAGCTTGATTGCACTGTGATCTGAGAGATAGTTTGTTATAATTTCTGTTCTTTTACATTTACTGAGGAGAGCTTTACTTCCAAGTATATGGTCAATTTTGGAATAGGTGTGGTGTGGTGCTGAAAAAAATGTATATTCTGTTGATTTGGGGTGGAGAGTTCTGTAGATGTCTATTAGGTCTGCTTGGTGCAGAGCTGAGTTCAATTCCTGGGTATCCTTGTTGACTTTCTGTCTCGTTGATCTGTCTAATGTTGACAGTGGGGTGTTAAAGTCTCCCATTATTAATGTGTGGGAGTCTAAGTCTCTTTGTAGGTCACTCAGGACTTGCTTTATGAATCTGGGTGCTCCTGTATTGGGTGCATATATATTTAGGATAGTTAGCTCTTCTTGTTGAATTAATCCCTTTACCATTATGTAATGGCCTTCTTTGTCTCTTTTGATCTTTGTTGGTTTAAAGTCTGTTTTATCAGAGACTAGGATTGCAACCCCTGCCTTTTTTTGTTTTCCATTTGCTTGGTAGATCTTCCTCCATCCTTTTATTTTGAGCCTATGTGTGTCTCTGCACGTGAGATGGGTTTCCTGAATACAGCACACTGATGGGTCTTGAGTCTTTATCCAGTTTGCCAGTCTGTGTCTTTTAATTGGAGCATTTAGTCCATTTACATTTAAAGTTAATATTGTTATGTGTGAATTTGATCCTGTCATTATGATGTTAGCTGGATATTTTGCTCGTTAGTTGATGCAGTCTCTTCCTAGTCTCGATGGTCTTTACATTTCGGTATGATTTTGCAGTGGCTGGTACCGGTTGTGCCTTTCCATGTTTAGCGCTTCCTTCAGGAGCTCTTTTAGGGCAGGCCTGGTGGTGATAAAATCTCTCAGCATTTGCTTGTCTGTAAAGTATTTTATTTCTCCTTCACTTATGAAGCTTAGTTTGGCAGGATATGAAATTCTGGGTTGAAAATTCTTTTCTTTAAGAATGTTGAATATTGGCCCCCACTCTCTTCTGGCTTGTAGGGTTTCTGCCGAGAGATCCGCTGTTAGTCTGATGGGCTTCCCTTTGATGGTAACCCGACCTTTCTCTCTGGCTGCCCTTAACATTTTTTCCTTCATTTCAACTTTGGTGAATCTGACAATTATGTGTCTTGGAGTTGCTCTTCTCGAGGAGTATCTTTGTGGCGTTCTCTGTATTTCCTGAATCTGAATGTTGGCCTGCCTTGCTAGATTGGGGAAGTTCTCCTGGATAATATCCTGCAGAGTGTTTTCCAACTTGTTTCCATTCTCCCCGTCACTTTCAGGTACACCAATCAGACGTAGATTTGGTCTTTTCACATAGTCCCACATTTCTTGGAGGCTTTGCTCATTTCTTTTCATTCTTTTTTCTCTAAACTTCCCTTCTCGCTTCATTTCATTCATTTCATCTTCCAGGGCTGATACCCTTTCTTCCATTTGATCGCATCGGCTCCTGAGGCTTCTGCATTCTTCACGTAGTTCTTGAGCCTTGGTTTTCAGCTCCATCAGCTCCTTTAAGCACTTCTCTGTATTGGTTATTCTAGTTATACATTCTTCTAAATTTTTTTCAAAGTTTTCCACTTCTTTGCCTTTGGTTTGAATATCCTCCCGTAGCTCGGAGTAATTTGATCGTCTGAAGCCTTCTTCTCTCAGCTCGTCAAAGTCATTCTCCGTCCAGCTTTGTTCCATTGCTGGTGAGGAACTGCGTTCCTTTGGAGGAGGAGAGGTACTCTGGTTTTTAGAGTTTCCAGTTTTTCTGCTCTGTTTTTTCCCCATCTTTGTGGTTTTATCTACTTTTGGTCTTTGATGATGGTGATGTACAGATGGGTTTTTGGTGTGGATGTCCTTTCTGTTAGTTTTCCTTCTAACAGACAGAACCCTCAGCTGCAGGTCTGTTGGAGTACCTGGCCAGCCGTGTGAGGTGTCAGTCTGCCCCTGCTGGGGGATGCCTCCCAGTTAGGCTGCTCGGGGGTCAGGGGTCAGGAACCCACTTGAGGAGGCAGTCAGCCGGTTCTCAGATCTCCAGCTGCGTGCTGGGAGAACCACTGCTCTCCTCACAGCTGTCAGACAGGGACATTTAAGTCTGCAGAGGTTACTGCTGTCTTTTTGTTTGTCTGTGCCCTGCCCCCAGAGGTGGAGCCTACAGAGGCAGGCAGGCCTCCTTGAGCTGTGGTGGGCTCCACCCAGTTCAAGCTTCCAGGCTGCTTTGTTTACCTAAGCGAGCCTGGGCAATGGCGGGCGCCCCTCCCCCAGCCTCGCTGCCGACTTGCTGTTTGATCCAAGATGGCCGAATAGGAACAGCTCCGGTCTACAGCTCCCAGCGCGAGCGACGCAGAAGACGGGTGATTTCTGCATTTCCATCTGAGGTACCGTGTTCATCTCACTAGGGAGTGCCAGACAGTGGGCGCAGGTCAGTGGGTGAGTGCACCGTGCGCCAGCCGAAGCAGGGGCGAGGCATTGCCTCACTCGGGAAGCGCAAGGGGTCAGGGAGTTCCCCTTCCAGGGGTGACAGACGGCACCTGGAAAATCGGGCCACTCCCACCCGAATACTGTGCTTTTCCGACGGGCTTAGGAAACGGTGCCCCAGGAGAGTATAGCCCGCACCTGGCTCAGAGGGTCCTACGCCCACGGAGTCTCGCTGATTGCTAGCACAGCAGTCTGAGATCTAAGATTGATTCTATCTCTGATAGCAGAGAAGGGAATTAAGGAATTTGCGGTGCTAGAACTGCTTTTTTTGAGAATATACAAATTTGAATTTAAATCCTCAATTGTTTCAGAATTTTCTTTAAGTTATGCTCCCATTTTCCCATTTCAAAGGCTATAGCCACAAAGTAGACATGATGGTGGTCTCAGCATCTCTTTACTTTCAATAGTTTCACTTCCTAAATACATTGATTATTTTTGCGTGCTATAAATTAATCCTTGGTTTATAATAAAAGAAATTTCTTTTATCTCTGTTTCAGACAGGGGAAGGTAGTTTGGCTTAACCAGGATACAGTTCTTGTGGGGATAGGTGCCTGCTGGACAGAGGAAGTACCTTGCAGGGAAGAAGGGAGAGCAATGAGGAGGCGTCCCTAAGAAATGCCCACATACATTTGACTCTTGACCCTCGTAGGTATGATGTCTCTACCAGTTTGGAACAAGGGAGGAATCCAGAGCCTGAGAGGGAGGAAGGAGGTGGTTAGCTATCTCTCTGGCAGCCAATCAGGCAGAGTTCCAAAGCATAAAATTTGCATCAGAATCTCTTGCCCAGAGCACAGCTGCAGGGACCCTCACACCAGATGAACCCTCATGCAACACATCAACATTTATTTAGTGTTATTATTGGTCATAGTGTTTCAGGGAAATAGGGGTGTGGAATATGAGTAGTAGTAGATTATAACATGATATAGAACGTTTCATGTGGAAGGGACCTTAGAAATTACTCCTTCAACACCATCTATGTGCCAGGCACTGTTTTACATGCTGAGAATTCAATGATGAATGAAGCAGATAAGGACTCTACCTACATGGATCTTACAGTCTGATAGGAGGCAAGCAATACATAAATAAATATCAAGAAAATATTAGATATTTATAAATGCAATGAAGCAAACAAAATGAGAATAGATGATAAGAACTGGTTGGCAAATTCAGATTGGGCAATCAGAAAAGACCTCTTTAAGGAGGAAGTATTTGAGCTGAGACTTGGTGGGGAAGAAGTCAGTAATGTGAAAAGCTGAAGGAAGAGCATTTCCAGGCAGAGGGAACAATAAGTGCAAAGGCCAGGAGCTATGCAAAAGCTTTACATATTGGGGAACAGAGAAAAGGCCAGGGCAATTGGGGCAAAATCAGTAGCGGGCCAAAGTTTGGAAAGGTAGGCAGGGACATATCATGAGACCTTGAAGACAAGGTAAGGATCAAGTGTGAATCTCTTCTTATGAAGAAGCTGAAACTCAAAGAGGCAAACTGCCTTGAACAGAGTGGTTAGTGCCAGCTCTGATACCTGTGCTGACCTATGCATCACATTCACATTCCTGTCAAGGATGGGCTATGTTGATTTTAATTTAATTACAGTTAATTAATTAATTTAATTACAGCACCAATCATATGAAATTTTTAACAAAGAATTGACAACAATGGATAACTATTGATAACTGAAAGAAGTGAGACCACTCTTAGGAGTACAGGTGATACTGGAAAGGTGTATCATCTCCTTAATTCCAACTGGTGTAGGAGTGTATGTCTTTGTATGTTAGACTGAAACACACAGAGCATACGTGCACACACATAAATGCACAAACCAATGTGTATTAAAAAAAAAGTTAAAGACATACAAATCATGCTTTTGATTTGTTTCCATGTACCTCTGATTTAGCTGATGGCTCTTGGGTAACCTCTGGCCATCTTGAGTCCACCAACAGCGTTGAGAAGTGAGAGCGGGCAGGGTTTCCTGGGCATTTTGCAGAAGGATGGATGTTTGCAATATTAGCATTGCTTTGGGGCAACAAAAATATGTCCAACTTGCCGTTACCATCTATCCATCTATTCATCCAATTATTCACTTGTGAATATTTATTTAGAAATAATTTGTAGGCAGAATATCTTGCTAAGCATTGTAAGTCTACAGTACTTTATAAGGTAAAGTTATTGCTTCTCAGATTTTAAATTTGTATTTCATAGTTATGGAAAGCTCAGTGAGATGAAGTGAATTACTCAAATCAACACAGGCTCATATGTGATAGAAGGGGATGTATGAATCTAGGCATGTTGGACTCCTGTTCTCTCCATTTATCAAATATTTGTGGAGCACTTACATCCAAGGGGCTGTGTTAGGCCTGAGAGCAGAAGTGAGACAACAGACAAGGTGCTACCATGAAGCTCACAGTCTGTGCTGGACATCTTCCAGGAGCTCAGAAATAACCAAAGAAAGAGGGAAGAGGGACTGATTTTCTCATATTCTGTTTTTAGAAGAACAGGTCAACTTAGTGTACAAGCCAGAATCCCCTGGCATATGCAGTGCCCAAGGCTGTTATTCTTCTTCTGCCAACTGGATACTGGCACCATTAACTGTTCGTTGGCTTTAGAAGGGGCTTTTCTGGGCTAATTTATTAGCTCACAATAGCATCTGTGGCAGGAAGATGTTTTCTTGGCCTCTCCTTCCCCACCTCTCCTTAGGTGGCCAGGGAAGCAATGATCGCTTCTTTTGTGTGAAGACAAATTGCAAGTGTGCCACTTTTGCACCCTTCATAGGCCAGGCTTTCTGTCCTGTGTCTAGTGAGGTCGTCTACCTCACTGCAGATGGGTGCAAGAAGAGTACAGCTTAGTGACAAGGAAGAATATAACTCTTGGAGTTAGACTGATGTGAGTTCAGGTTCTGATTCCACTACTTACTAGCTACAAGTTATTGTTTCTTGACCTCAATTTTCTTCAGCCTACTTCAAAATGTTGTTTTGAAGAGTTCATAAGATAATCTCTCAAGAGGGTTTAGCTCAGTTGTGTAACCTAATTGCTACAGATTTCTGGCATGATTTCAATGTTAAAATTTTACCAATCACCTGTTTTTCCCTTTGTTAAGGGAACTATGTTCACAAATATCAATGGAAAACAAAATATAAATATCTGGTTTTTAAAATTACCTAGTGCATTCATTTTCTACTGCTACTGTAACAAATTGCCACAAATGTAGTGGCCTACAGTCCGCAAATTTATTCTGTTACAGTTTGGAGGTTAGAAGTTCAAAAAGACTTTTAAGGGGTAAAATTAAAGTGTCAACAGGGCTGATTTTTTCTGGAGACTCCAGAGAAGAATCTGTCTTTACCTTTTCCCACTTTTGGGTTGCTGGCATTTGTTGGTTTATGGATGGCTACATCACTCTAATTTCTGCCTTTGTGGCTGAAAAGCCTTTTTCTGTCTGACTTCTAGTCCTCCTGCCTCCCTCTTGGGTTCTTATGATTACATCGGGCACACCTGGATAATCCAGGGTTATCTCCCATCTCAAGATCTTTAATTTAATCACATCTGGAAAGTCCCCTTTAACCACATGTTGTTGATTAAATTGTGTCTGCCAAAAAGATAAGCTGAAGTCCTAACCTCTGGTACCTATGAATGTGACCTTATTTGGAAATAGCATCTTTGTAGATGTAATAAAGTTAAAATGAGATTATACTGAATGGGCCTAATCCAATGCGTGGTGTTCTAATAAGACAAGGAAAATTTGGACACAGACACACAGAGAATAATGCCCTGTGAAGACACATAGACAGAAGTGACACACAGAGAGCAGCATGTGACAACAGAGCAAGAGATCTGAGTGATATGTCTACAAGCCAAGGAAAGCCAGGGATTGCCAGTAACCACCAGAAGCTAAGAGAGGGGCGTGGAACAGATTCTCCCTCTGAGGCCGCCAAGAAGGAACCACCCTGGTGATGCACTGGTTGTCGATTTCTGGCCTCTGGAATAAATTTCTATTGTCTTAAGCCACCAGTTTGTAAAAATTATTATAGTAGCCCTTGGAAACTAATATAACATGTAAGACAATATATTCACAGATTCTGGGGATTAGAACATGGACATCTTTGGGGAGCCACTGTCAGTCTACCTGCCACACACAGGCAGTGCTCTTTCCTCCCTCCCCAACTCTTCCCCAGTTCAGGGCTCTCTGGTAAGTAGTAACAAAGCATAAGCTATCATTCTGGAAGTAAGAGTGAGGCTTTTGAAAACTCCACCCCCATTCTATTTGGTAGAACAAACTTAGGGTCTAATTACTCCACCAAATCCATGTAGGAAGGGCCGGAAATAGTATGAGTGGCAGAGAGCTAGGCGTGGGAAGCAGGCCGTGTGCATCCACCCAGGCCCTTATTTCATGGGATGTGCCTCTGGAAGGGTGGAGCATAGAACTCTATCTTTAATATACAGCACTCTCACACCCAACTTAAAAAGATGGCCTGAGAATGTCTCAGGCTCTACTCAATTCATTTAATAACAGCACCTCTTTCTGGAAAAAGAGTAAGAGGATGGAAGAAAAGAGTTTACAAACTTTCTGTGTAGCAAGCCCCTCGCCTATTGGCAGAAGGGAAAATGACATGCTATTCCCTATGAACTGACTTGGACTCATATAGCAAAGAGAATAGTTTAATACCATCTCTTAATAGTATTAAACAAACAATAAATATCAATTAATACTGATATTCTTATCATTAACAGCTGTATTCTGTTTTTCCCTATATGCTGAATGCTTGACTAGCCTTCATATTCAATGAATATTTTCCCCATGTTAATTTGAGAAAGATGTATATGACCTGGTTGATACGTATCCTGGTGATGGAAAATATCCCTCAATCATAATTTGTGCAGATATCTCTTTTCCTGTGTCACAGGGATACTAAAACTATGATACATCTGAGTTGGCATATGTTGACATGCTTTGGAAAGTAAAAAGCAGAAATATATAATTATAAAGGAAAATTGAACAGGCAAAACCAGTAGGCCTGTTCATTTCTCCCTCTTCATTGAGAAGCCAGAACAGAGAATTTGGGCTCATGGCAGGTTGGGAGTGTTCTATTGTGGATCTGACTGTGGTAGAGAGGTGGCAGGTTTGCTTGGTGGGGAAATTTACCTAGAAATAAATGTTAAAGTGCCTTCCTGGTCCCTGGATTTCATCTACACAGGTGAACATAGATTATTTCACTTCCGAACTACTCCCCACTTTAGCAGGTGCAGAGCTGGCAAGAATACAGAGTGCTATTTGTGATGTCAGACTTTGGCTTCCATTCTATCTTGAAAGGAATTAAGACAGATCTTTCCCATGTCATATGTAGAGTTCAGAAATGAATACTAATAGTAATACTAATATTTAGTTAACACTTATTGAGTGCATTAGGATAACAGGTACTCTCTTAAGCACTTTATGCACTATTATTTTCCTCATAGGGAGACTGAACTTAAGTAATTTGCCCAGGATCACAGCTATGAAAGCCAGAATTTGAACCACAACTTTCTAACTCCAAAGGCTAAGCTTTAAATCATCTTATTATAATTACTTGTGTAAATTAATAATCCATGTTAAATCAAACCCATTTTGCTTTGTTACTACCTCAGTAAATTCTAGTATGAAAATTACGGTAAAGTCAAGGGAATGTTTACGCATGGTTTCCTACAAACAATATTTTGCTGGAGATTGGAGTGAATTCAGGCCAATGAGAATGTTGTGAGCTTTAAAGACTTTTCTAGGACCCTGCAATGTTTGGCAAATTACTTTCCTGGATGCCTTGATCCCTGCTGTCACAGCGTGCATCTCATTCCTCTTGTTCTCTCTTCAGTAGAGATGGAGACCTGCCAGTAACTATTTCTGTAAAATAAACCTTCATTGTGCTTGAAGACTCTTCTTTAGACCCCGCCTTAGTTTTGTTTCTCTGTAACACATGAGAAGCCTCATCCTGCTAAGGTGAGGACTTAGATTCTCTGCTTTGCACAGCTCACCAGATAGCTCTGAACTTCTAGCTCCAGGGCCAAACATTCTAGCAAGCCTTACAACTGCGGGAAGCTGCTTCCCTGATGATGCTGGTTTGGTTGGGCTTTTGTTGGCAAACAGCTATGTTTTTCAGAAAATTGATTGGAATGGCAGAAGGGATTAGTGGGAATCTCCAGTAGAATGACCAGAAAGACCCAAGACAGTAGGGCTCTCTGGTCAGGCTGTGAGACTTATCTTTCCCAAGTAGCTATTTTAAAACCATTGGTAATACTAAGCCTCATTGGAAATCCTAGTTAATTTTGAGTTTCCAATGGAGTGGATGAAAAACAAAGCCATCAACTATTTATAGGACAGATTTGCTGAAAAGTAGAAGCACTATTGATATGTTTTTTAATTCTGGTGAAATACTGAGGCTTGTAGTTAAGTACCCTGTAAAGAAGGCTATTTGTATTAGCAAATGATGTGACTATCCTAGCCCCTGCGCCTGACTACCGAGGGACTTATTTAGATAACCAGGAAGCACCCTGAGAATTCCCAAAGTGATTTCAGCCTAATAAGAGGCAGCCCACAGCAAGCACACAGTGTTTTCGTTTGGACAAAGGCTGTTCTAGCCCTAAGCAGTGGCTGAGCGGCAATGATTTATGTTTTCTCATCATGAGGCACAGTTAGTTAGTTCCTTACTTTGTCTCAAATTTATTGTTGCTGAAGGATGTTAGTTTGTTACAATTTAACACAAAGGAAAAGAAAAGTCCTTAAAGGTCAGAGAGTTATTTATAATTTGAACTGAGGAAATAATTTAAAAATATTTAAAAATAACTCAATGGCAGGGCGTCTTTTGAATGCTTTACCAATGATCTGTTCTAGAAATGTCCGTATATAAGTGACAGGTTTTCTCTCCTAGTTGTCAAAAGGCAAGATTTTCCCCTTCCTTATTATTCTATGGTCAAGGTGCACCGGTTATGGTTTATCTCATTTCATAATAACATTTACATCACATTAGTGCAAATAACGAAGTTGGCACCTGCTTCACAAACCTTGGCCAACGGCACTCATTCACAGCAAAGAATGGAGAAGCAAGTAAGGTGTGATGGAAGCAACGAATGGAGAAGCAAGTAAGGTGTGATGGAAGACAGAGAGTTAAAGCTATTGAAAAATGGAAAAGGCTGAAGATTCAGACAGTGGAGATTCCAACTAAGTCAGTGATATGCCAATCTATGCAAGCTTCTGCTGGGGTATTTTCTTCAGCTGCTGCCAGCCTCTGTATGAAACTATAAAGCAGAGAAACTCATTGGTCATTCTCAGTTTCTCTTTCCAGGATTTGGAGATCAAAATTATCTTATTCCTGATCCACTTCCAATACAGGGCACCAGGACAGGATTTTTAGCTGATCTTTAAAGGTGGAACTTGGTTTCCTTGGCCCTGGGATAAGAGGAACAAACAAGAAGGCTTTTAATGAAGCTGGTGGAGGGCTCTTGAGTAGGCATTACATGGTAAAGTTCATGCCTTTGATGGGAGGGATGCGGACGAGGGGAGTAGGAAAAATTGTGTGTGTAGCCTTATCAGAGTCTCAGAACTTTTCATCTTTTTAAAAAAATTCCTGTTTTTTTTTTTTAAACTATGTCATCAACTAAATTTTAGGTTGAAAATGTTAGAAGAGATAAGGCAGAAAACAGCTTCACTTAGGGTTTCTTTAGAAACTTATCACTTAAACTCATTAAATTCGTGCTTAACATAAAATAAAAGTTTGGGGGTTTGAATGACTGTGTGTGTGTGTTTTTTTTTATTTAAAAAAACTTAGGTTCAGGAGTAAATGGTTGGTTATATAGGTAAATTGCAATATAATGGGGGTTTAGTACATATTATTTTGTCCCCGTGTAATAAGCATAGAACCTGATAGATAGTTTTTCTTGTTTTCTTTTTTTAATTATGTTTTATTTTACTTTTAAGTTCTGGGATACATGTGTAGAATGTGCAGGTTTGTTACATAGGTATACATGTGCCATGGTAGTTTGCTGCACCCATCAACCTTTCATCTAGGTTTTAAGCCCCACATGCATTAGTTATTTCCTAATGCTTTCACTCTCCTTGCCTCCTACCCCCTCACAGGCCCTGGTGTGTGTTGTTTCCCTCTCTGTGCCCATGTGTTCTCATTGTTCAACTCCCACTTATGAGTGAGAACATGCAGTGTTTGGTTTTCTGTTCCTGTGTTAGTTTGCTGAGAATGATGGCTTCCAGCTTCAACCATGTCCCTGCAAAGGACATGACCTCATTCTTTTTTATGGCTGCATAGTATTCCGTGGTGTGTATGTGGCACATTTTCTTTATCCAGTCTATCATTGATAGGCATTTGGATTGTTCCAAGTCTTTGCTATTGTAAATAGTGCTGCAGTAAACATACGTGTGCATGTGTCTTTATAGTAAAATGATTTATAATCCTTTGGATATATACCCAGTAATGGGAATGCTGGGCCAAATGGTATTTCTGGTTCTAGATCCTTGAGTAATGGCCACATTGTCTTCCACAATGATTGATCTAAATTGACTGCATATTTTTAAGAGAAGTTATTAAGATCTCAATT
The DNA here is from genome assembly GCF_028885655.2 of Pongo abelii. Taxonomy (NCBI): domain Eukaryota; kingdom Metazoa; phylum Chordata; class Mammalia; order Primates; family Hominidae; genus Pongo; species Pongo abelii. The sequence goes on from NC_071989.2 coordinate 152,802,639, forward strand.
ACTTTCTCACCGTTGCTCTTCTGCACATTGTTTAACTGGGAAAAAAGCACAAAGTCAGGAGCAGAAGGACTGGTATTTGAATAATCCTTGTAAATAATCACTGGCTCTGCAAACCCCTGGCAAAGAGAATTCTCACTGGGACTCCATTTTGAATACTATAACTTGGTGGAATTTGCAAAGCCTAACTCCACAGTTACGATTTAAGCACTTATGCACAGTCAGATTGCACTGAGTGTACAGTCAGATTACATTGAGAATAAATTTTCACACAAGTATATCTTTGTATAACTATAAAACCTTCTTGTTTCCAGAAAATGCATTAGAAATGAGTCTTTGGCTCATTTGTTACATTAATTCCCAAAAATTACACCCTGATTTGTGTAAGTCTACCATGATGACTGGGTTAAACAGACACAGTACTTTGGTAAAAAATGTCTTGAAGGTGGAGGTGTATCAGTTATATATCACTCACTCTCAGAGCTTCCCAAGGCATTTAGAATAAATCCACATATGTTACCTTGGCCTACTGGGCTCTTTGAGATATGGCTCCTGCCTGTGCCTCCAACTTTATATGATTATCCTCTTTGCTCCCTATACTCCTGTTATTATCACCTCCTTTCTTTTATTCTAGTGTCCCTTCCAACTGTCTTTACATTTCATGTTCCTTATTCCTTCCCCAGACCTTCAAATGTCTCCTATTTTCTTAACTTCTGATCAAATGCCACCTTTTCAGAGAGGCCATCCCAGGCCACTTTACATAGTATCATGCTCTCTATTGTGTCACATTTTTGTGACTCAATTATTACCAGACTATTGTCTATCTTCCCTCATGAGAATATATGCTTCAAGAGGACTGAGTCCTTACTTCTCTTATTCACCCATATATCCCCAGTATCTAGCACATATAAATGTTTAATTAATACTACCAAATGGTTGAATGAACTGGAAGTCAAGAGATCTATGTTCTGTTTCATCCCTTCCATCACTGAACAGAGTTAGTTCCTAGAACTCTATAGGCCTTAGCTTTATTTTTCATAAAATGAAAACAATTTGAACCAGATTTCTGTGTTTTTACATATGTCTTTAAGTTTTTACATTGATTATGCTCCATTAAATTTTGTTTTGCTTTACAGGCATAAAAAACTTGCCACAAAAGCATATTATAGGTTGGAAACTCCATTTGAGAGCCTCACATCTGTACAAGTAGCTTCTACTGACTGAACCTTTGACATAGTTCTTGGGACAATTGTGTTATCCATCACTCATTCAACAAATATCCTATGAGAAATAGGCACAATATTTGGCTTTGGGGAAACAGCAATGAGCAAGACCATCTCTGCCCTCAAGGCTCTTATATTTTCAAGGAGAAGATAGCAATGAAAACAGGCAATTGCGGGCCAGACGCTGTGGCTTATGCCTGTAATCCCAGCACTTTGGGAGGCCGAGGTGGGCGGATCACCCGAGGTCAGGGTTCGAGACCAGCCTGGCCAACATGGTGAAACCCCATCTCTACTAAAAATACAACAAATTAGCTGGGTGTGGTGGGAATCGCTTGAAAGCAGGAGGCAGAAGTTGCAGTGAGCCGAGTTCATGCCACTGCACTCCAGCCTGGGCAACGAGAGTGAAACTCTGTCTCAAAACAACAACAACAACAACAAAAGAAATGAAAACAGGCAATTGCAATATAGTGATAAGTACTACGGTGGGGGAGTTTTGTGAGACTGCCACAGGCAGGGCATCTAATGCAACTATGAGATGCCATAGAGACTTCCTTGGTACTGTGACAGTTCAGATAGGACCAGAAGGGCATTGTTACTCAGGTGAGGGTGAGGAGGGGAAGGATGCTCCAGGAAGAGGCACTAGCATGTACTAAAGCCTCAGTAGGACAGAAAGCATGACTGCTTCAGTAACTTTGCAGTTAGAATGGCTGGATCAGAGGTTGCAAGGAGGAGATGACTGGGAAATGTGGCTAAGCTTTGCTGTGCATGGGCTCTGGCAAAGAAAAGGGGAGGCTGTCCTAGCTTGTCTGGTTCTCTGGTCCTTAAGCAGGAGGCCTTGATTAGTGCCTTCTCAAACAAAAGGTCCAGAATAGGATACATTGTTTGGTTTATGCAGCTGTTAAATTATTTGTTCTTCATGACACTAATATATTAAATCGATTTCTGTAGAAGATATAGAAAACATTAGTACTGCTTTGCTATTTCATTTTACTTTCATGATAATGTCCTACCTGTAACCTCATATGTAACTAGGATAATGTCTGAGGACTACTTGCAGGGAAGTTCTGGTTTTATTTTTTCTCATGGACTATAGAAACTAATACTAGATAATACAGTGGATTTTCAAACGTGCCAATTCCAATAACAACCCTATGTGTATTCCAAATTTGGACCTATTTTGCTATTTATTCTGGGCTTGTTCATTACTTCTGTGACATTTGGTCTTTATCCTCCTTGATCTGATGTGTCAAGTTCCTCAAGTTCTCAGCTCATGTTGTCATGGTACTAGGGGTTGAATGATAGGCAATATACTGTTGGGAAAATAGCATTTCAGATATATATATTTTTTGCCTGAAGGTTTGATTATGTCTATAAATGCACAAAATAAGTTATCTTGTGCTAATTTGTAAATATTCTGCTAACTTGATACTTTGTTCTTAAGGCATCTAAATACAGCTCTGTTATAGGCTGAGTATTTGGGGGCTATCGTTCCCTACCCTCTCAAATTCATATGTTAAAGTCCTAACCCCAAGTACCTTAGAATGTGACTATATTTAGATATAGTGTTTTTAGAAAGATAAGATCTATACCCAAAATCTATAAAACACTGATAAAAACATAGAAGAGGATGCAAAAATAGAAAGATATTCTATGCTAAGCAATTTACAGACTTAATGCAATCCCTATCAAAATGCCAATGACATTCTTCACAGAACTAGAAAAAAAGTCTTAAAATTTATATGGAACCACAAAAGACCTTGAATAGCCCAAGAAAACCTGAGTAAAAAGAACAAAGCTGGAGGTATCACACTGTGTGACTTCAAAATACACTACAAAGCTGTAGTAACCAAATCATCATAATAGTGGCATAAAAATGCATGAAGAGACCAATGGAAAAAACAGAGAACCCAGATATAAATCCATGCATTTACAGCCAACTCCTTTTTGACAAAGGTGTCAAGAACATATGATAAAAGACATTCTCTTAGATAAATGGTGCTGAGAAAACTGGATAACCATATGCAGAAGAATGAAATGAGTCTTCTCTCTCTCACCAGATTAAAAAAATTAACTCAAATGAATTAAAGACTTATATGCAAGACCTGCAATTATTGAAGTGTTAGAGAAAAACCTAGAAGAAATGCTTCTTGACATTGTCCTGAGCAAGAATTTTTTGGATAGGACCTCAAAAGCATAGGGAACAAAAGCAAAAACCAGCAAACAGAATTACATCAAGCTAAAAGGTTTCTGCACAGCAAAGGAAACAATCAAAAAAGTGAAGAGACAATCCACGTAATGGGAGAAAACATTTGCAACTATCCATCTGACAAGAGATTAATAACCAGAACATACAAGGAGCTCAAGCAACTCAATAGCAAAAATAACCTGATTAAAAAATTGGCAAAGGATCTGAATAGATATTCCTCAAAAGAAGATATACAAATGGCCAGCAGGTATATATAAAAAAAATTGCCAAATCATGAATCATCAGATAAATGAAAATCAAAACTACAATGAGTATCGTCTCAACCCAGTTCAAATGGTTTTTATCAAAAAGACAGGGAGTAATGGATGCTAACAAGGATGTGGGGAAAGGTGAATGCTTGTATATTGTTGGTGGGATGTAAATTAGTACAGCCACTATGGAAAACTATAACATTTCCTCAAAAAACTAAAAATAGGACTACTGTTTGATCCAACAATTCCACTACTGTGTGCATATCCAAAAGAATGAAAATTAATATATTGAAAGGATATCAGCCCTCCCATGTTTATTGCAGCACTACTCACAATAGCCAAAATATGGAATCAACCTATGTTTTCATCAGTGGGTAAATGGATAAAGAAATGTGGTAAATGTACCCAATGGAAAATCATTAAGCCATAAAAAAGAAATGAAATCCTGTCATTTGCAGCTACATAAATGAAACTGGAAGTCATTATGTTAAGTGAAATAAGCTAGGCCGGAATGGCAAATATCACCTGTTCTCACTGAGATGTAGGAGATAAAAAAGAATCCTGTGAAGATAAGGAGTAGATTGGTGCTTATCAGAGGCCAGGAAGGGTAAGGGAGAGGGGATATAAAGAGAGTTTGACTAATGGATTCAAATATACAGTTTAATAGAAGAAGTAAGATCTAATGTTTCAGCCGGATGTAGTGGCTCATGCCTGTAATCCCAGCACTTTGGGAGGCTCAGGCAGGTGGATCACTTGAGGTCGGGAGTTCAAGACCAGCCTGGCCAACATGATGAACCCCCATCTCTACTAAAAATACAAAAATTAGCTGGGCATGGTGGTGCGCACCTGTAATCCCAGCTACTTGGGTAGCTGAGGCACGAGAATCACTTGAACCTGGGAGGCAAAGGCTGCAGTGAGCCGAGATCATGCCACTGCACTCCAGCCTGGGCCACAGAGCTAGAGAGACCCTGTCTCAAATAAATAATTAAATAAATAAATAAATAAATAAATAAGACCTAATGTTTGATCTATCAGTAGGGTGACTATAGTTTACAATACTTCATTGTATATTTTAAGATGGCTAGAACAGAATAATTTGAATGTTTCTAGCATAAAGAAACGACAAATATTTAAGGTGCTGTAATTCCAGTTATACTGATTTGATCTTTACAAATGATATGAATATATTAAATTTTTACATGTACCCTGAAAATGTGGACATCTATTAGGTACCAATACAAAAATATAATTACTATACTTTTTTAAAATGGTAATTAGGTTAAAATGAGGTCATTAGAGTGGGCCCTAATGCAATATGACTGGTGACCCTACTAAGGAGGTTAGGACTCAGGCATGCACAGAGGAAACATCATGTGAAAACAGAGAGGTCCTCAGAAGCAGCAACCTTGTTGGCACCTTGATCTCAGACTTTAGCGTCTAAGATTATGAGAAAACAAATTTCTGTTGTTTAAGCCATCTATTGTGTGGTACATTTTTATGGCTGCCCTAGCAAATGAATACAGGTTTATACAAGATTTTTTAATCCATAAATTGAAGATTACACATAATTCATTTATTTATGAACTAGTCTAACATATCATTTGTTGACTTAGGGAAAAATGTTCATGTGTATTTTTCAGGAATGTATTATCAGTTTGCTTTCAAGAATATCAGCCCTCTACCCCCAACAATGCTACAAGACCCCCTTGAAGGGGAAGGAAATCAGGGACTATAAGGAGGATTAAAACAAAAACGATTCATTAGTTATCTGGAATTGTGGTATTTATTATACTAACACTAGTCATTCATCATATCTCCATGGTCAAGATGGATACTCCTGTGAGTTCAATGTACAGTGCATACTCTGGAATGAATACAAAGGGTATAACTTACAAAAATCTGTGAGTACTTTCTTTTGAATAGTGGTCTTTAATAGTTTGCTGCTGCAGAATGAGCATCGATTTAAGAATCTGGAGAACCAGGTTCTGGTTTGAAGTCTGTCACTAGGCCTGTGAAAACTTTGCCACTCTACTTTTTCTCTGTGGATTGCAGAGTCCTCATCTGTGAGCTAAAGGAACTGGATTGGATTAAGTGACCTTGTAGATCCATTTTATCCTTAAAAGTCAGTGTAAGTATCCCCAGTGGATAAATTTGCTTGGGAAACATTTCACACCTGTAAGACTTCTGGGTGGGTTTAAAACAATCTATCTAGCCGCAAGTTAGATAAGTAAATATTCAGAAAAACTTAGTTCTGCTTCCCAATTTTCAGTGGAGGCATGATATCCAGTCATTTCTTCAACATTCCCCTTGTTATTTCATTCATGTTTTCCTCTCCATGGTGTCGACATTGTATAGTGTTATAAAATAAGTCTAGCCTCTGATTAATAGTATAAAAAGTGCTACATACCCTCAGAACCCAAACAGGTTGTCATGGCAACTGATGACATTTTTATCCTTCAGAGTGCACTAAGAGTACATGGCCTGTGTGTCCCTGCAAAGTGTTTCATGTTATTTTTGCAGTGGGAAAGATGGAACCACTAATGGTGTGAAAATAGGAAGTCATCCAACTCAAATCCTTACTGTATGGGCTTAGTTCAGGCAGGGACAATGTCTTCTTAGTCACTGAATCCCTAGGGCTTGCATTAACATAGGCACTTACTGCATGATTTTTGCATAAAGGAATAAATACATTTCAGAATATCTTGCTGGTACATGACCTCCAGCGTAAATGACTTAGCCAATTTAAATTTAGCAAAGTTTTATTTATCACAATGCAGTAGATGTTTGTCATTTTTGCTGATCAGCATCTACTTATGCCTCAATTTTTTTTCTGCTATATCACCCTCTCTCCAAATCTTGTTAAGTGTGTTTTAGTTGAAGTTACTCTTCCCCAAGACACAGTAATGGACATTTGACTTAAGATTCCCAATGAGAGCCTTGTATTCCTGTGTCCGCAGCAATTGGTTCAGAGATAATTACACTGAGACACACTGCTGATGGAACTCAGACACACACACTCCTTTTTAGCTGATCCTCATACAAATTTTGATTGGTCTGAAGCTATTGGCAATGGTCTTAGTCTGTTTTGTGCTACTATAACAGAACACCTGAGACTGAGTAATTCATAACGAATAGAAATGTATTTCCTCAGAGTTCCTGAGCCTGGGAAGTCCAAGAGCAAAGGTCCCGTCTGATGAGGGCCTTCTTGCTGTGCCCTCCTACGCAGCAAGGTGAGAGGGTGAGAGAGAGGAAACAAGAGGGAGCCAATCTCGTCCCTTTGTAAGAAACCAACTCCCATGATAATGAACCCACTTCTGTAATAAAGGCATTAATCCACACATGAGGATAGTGCCCCCATGAACCAAGCACCTCCCATTAGGCACCATCTCCCAACATATAACACTGAAGATCAAGTTCCCAACACACGCTCTTCTGGGGACACATCTGAACCATAGCAACAACCATATTACCATTAATGGAACCTGAGGACGAGGTCATTGTGGAACAGAGCAGAGGAAAGGGATGAGGAGGGACTGGGACCTGGTGATATTGTTTGAGCCACTCCTAAAGCTAGATCATCTTTCAGACTTATCCATTTTATGAGCCAATAAAATTTTCTTATTGTTTTAAACAGTTGGGACTCAATCTCTATCACTTGCAACGTAAATTATATCCATAGAAAAAAGACCCAAAACAAGCTTTGAGGAATTGTAGAAAAAATCCTGATCCATGGACAAACACTTGACTGTTGGATTTTGGGCAAATTTCTCTCTGAGAAACGGGGTCAATTATCCGAGGCCTTTCTATTTTCCATGGTTATTAAGAGGATCAAACTTGAAAACATATGTTTGAAGTGCTTTGTAAAATATAAAACTCTTGTACTACTATTAGCTATTAAAATTTTGACAGAGGTACTGAAAATAATACCAAGGAATAAGACTTAATCTGGAAGCTGCTAATTCCATGATATTTAAATAAGCATCTTAGTTATTATATGCCTCTTACCTGAAGGAAACCATGTGATGCAAAATGATTGGGTGCTGAGAGAAAAGAAATTGAATCTGCTTTTAGAAAGTTTCTGATTACATAGATAATTTTACAGTGTAAAATGGGTGAAAGGATTCTATTAAAAATATTACTTTCACTCATCATTCATTGACCATATACTATATGTTATGCTTTATATATCCTTCTAATTCTCACAATAACTCTACAAGGAAGGTACTGTTTTTTAATCCTGTTATACAGACGAAGGAACTAAGAGTTATGGACACTGAATAATTCTCTCAGTGTTGTACAAGTAATAGTCAGAACACAAGCTCAGTCCGTCCATCTCCAAAATATTTAGTTTTGTTTCTTAATTCAAATGTTTAAAACAGAAAAATAGGTATATGTGTGCTGCCTTCATTATTGAGCTGTTTTGTTAAGGTGAGTTGTTATGGTTGAGTTGGAAGATAGAAAAGGCAGACTAGTAGCCCAACACTCAGTCTGGACTCCGCCCAAACTTGGACAAGTTACATCATCATTCTGAGAGTTTCTGAAGGGGAATGTTATGAAGATTGAATGAGACATAGTTAGGATAGTTCTTTGAAGAACTAAGATGTGTTAGACAGACAGGAAATATGTTTACTAAAGATACTCTTGGTCCAAGTCATTGTCCCCCCACTGAGGAATTAAGTTGGCTTTGAATTTTATAGATGACAAAATTCTTTTACTTAAAAAAAAATTGAAGTGAAATAATTAACATAAAATTAATCATTTTATAGCAAACAATTCAGTGGCATTTAATATTGTCATAATTTTGCACAACTACCACCTGTATCAAACTCCAAAACATTTCCATCACTCCAAAGTAAAACTCCTTAACCATTAACCAGTTTTTCCCCATTTCCTCCTCCTACAATCCCCTGTAAGCTACCAATCTGTTTTTATGTCTTTATGGATTTATTTATTTTGGATATTTCATATAAATGAGGTCAAAACTATATGTGATATTGTGTGTGTGACATTTTTCCCCTAACATAATGTTTGGAAGGCTCATCTACCATGTAGCATGTATCAATACTTCATCCCTTTTTAATGGCTGAATAATATTTCATCACATTTACATACCGTAACTTGTTTGTCCATTTATTCCTTGATGAGATTTAGGCTACTTCTACTTTTTGGTTTTTGTGAACAGCGCTGCTATCATCATGCTTGAACAGGTACTTTTTTGAATACCTGTTTTCAATTCTTTGAATATATACCTAAAAATGAAATTGTAGTGTCACATGGTAATTCTACATTTAAATTTCTGAAGAACCACCAAATTGTTTTCTGGAGTGGCTGAACATTCAGGGGCTAAATATTTCTATTTCTCATCACCAACGTGGAGAGTTCTAATTTCTTTACCTCTTCATCAACACTTATTATTTTTATTTTAAAATTATTATACTTATATTAGTGGATATCAAATGGTGCCTCATTGTGATTTTCATTTGCATTTCCCTAATGACTAATGAAATCAGGCATCTTTTTATGTGTTTGTTGTCCATTTGCATATTTTCTTTGGAGAAATGTCTAGTGAAGTTCTTTGCTCATTTTTAAACTGAGTTTGCCTTTTTCGTTATTGAATTTTGAGAGTACTTTATACATTCCAAAAAATTATCAGATAGATGATTTGCAGGATTTTCTCCCATTCTGTAAAGTATGTCATTTCATTTTTTGACAATTTCTTAGAACAAAATATTTTTAAATTTTTGATGAGATACAATTTATTTTTATTTTGTTTTTGTTGTTGCTTTTGATGTCATATCCATTACCAAACCCAAGGTCCTGGAGATTTAGTTCTATGTTTTTTTGCAAGTGTTTTATGGTTTTAGTTCTCATATGTTCATTGATCCTTTTGAGTTTTGTTTGGTCTATGCTGTAAAGTAGGGGTCCAACTTCATTCTTTTGCATACGGATATGCAGTTGTTTTGGTATTATTTGTTGAAGATGGGTCTGGAATTGGTTCCTTCCTGTGGATTCTTGGTCTTGCTGACTTCAAGAATGAAGCCGTGGACCCTCGCGGTGGGTGTTACAGTTCTTAAAGATGGTGTGTCTGGAGTTTGTTCCTTCTGATGTTCAGAAATGTCCAGAGTTTCTTCCTTCTGGTGGGTTCGTAGTCTTGCTGACTTCAGGTGTGAAGCCGCAGACCTTCGCAGTGAGTGTTACAGCTCTTAAAGATGGTGTCTGGAGTTGTTCGTTCCTCCTGGTGGGTTGGTAGGTTCTCGTGGTCTCACTGGCTTCAGGAATGAAGCTGCAGACCTTCGTGGCAAGTGTTACAGCTCATAAAGGTAGTGCAGACCCAAAGCATGACCAGCAGCAAGATTTATTACAAAGAGCAAAACAACAAAGCTTCCACAGCCTGGAAGGGGACCGAATGGGTTGCCATTACTGGGTCTGGTGGCCTGCTTTTATTCCCTTATTTGGTCCCACCCACATCCTGCTGATTGGTCCATTTCACAGAGAGCTGATTGGTCCATTTTACAGAGTGCTGATTGGTCTGTTTTACAGAGTGCTGATTGGTCCGTTTTTACACAGTGCTGATTGGTGCGTTTACAAACCTTTAGCAAGACACAGAGAGCTGATTGGTGCATTTACAATCCTTTAGCTAGACAGAAAAGTTCTCCAAGTCACCACCCGACCCAGAAGCCCAGCTGGCTTCACCTCTCAGAGACTCTACTTCTTTACTGCTGTTGGTGCTCTTGTCAAACATCAGTTAGCCTTAGATATATGGGTTGCAGTAATTTTATTTTTGACATTACTTGCTTTTTCCAATCCTGGCAGAAACACAGGGAACCAATTCTTTTCTCACTTTAACAAGTGTGGAAATTATGCCTGAGATGTTAAGTGTTTTAATATTGAAAATATTTTCATTTTCTAATAGACTGTCTACGTTCCAGACCATGCTGGAAGAAATGTATATCGAGTTGTATCACAGTCCCATAGAATCATTACTCCAGTGTACCGTGAGAAGTATTATGAGGTCAAGTTATACACCCTAACTTTTACAACCGATTAACATCATGGTTATGTTTGGAACACAGAACCTTTGACCCCAAAGCTCATGCTTATTCCACAAAGCCACACTGTCTTTAGTTACACAACTCATCATTTCTCGGTATCTTGTTTCTCATTGCTGTTATCCTCATTGTAGTTGGAGGAGTCTTCCTAAAATACAGTCAGATCAAGACACTTTGCTGCTCAAAATACTACTCTTACGATCTTGGTAAGAAGTTATTTCTATTGTGCCCATTTGACACATGTTTCTTGCTCAGTTTCTGATGTATTTTGGAGAAAATGCTCCTGCACTATTGTAATTTGCATCCCTGATATTCTTATGTCTGACTGCCTTTTCAGTCCTGAAAGGTTTACAGTGGGCTTTGTTACATGCCGCTTTTTCTCAATTCTGTTGCTGGATTTTAAAATCACCTTTTAGCCTACTTTACTTGCTTTTCTCTTATGACCAAAACAAAAATGCATAAGAAATTGTGCACAAAGTGATTTATTGGCCTCCCCTCCTGAACCAGTAGAGTATTCCTTTTGCAAACAAGGTATACTCTTGTCAACTCAATCATATTTCTCTCTGTGTATGTTTAATGTGAATGGGATGGTTTCTCCTCTAGTTATTAAACACATGCGTTTCTTCCTCTTCTGCTGCTGGAGGCAGGGCAATCATGAAGGCTGGGGTAAAAATGCCTTTTATTTCCAGATGTTACTCATGGAGATGAAGAGGGAATAATCCACTTGATACCTATAGACCAGCACTTTCCAGTAGTACTTTTCTGCAGAAGTGGAAATATACCTATCCTATTTAATGCGGTAGACACTGACTACATATGGCTATAGAACACTTGAAATGCTCATGAAGAATAGACCAAAGTTTTTATTTTATCTAATTTTAAGTAATTTAATTTAAATTAGATAGCCACCTATGGCTAATGACTACCCTGTCGCATAGGAGAGCTTATAGCCTTTTGCAATTATGACCACAGAACTAGCAAACATAGATCGAAGTAATCAGGATAACTGATGAGTCAGAAGCACTCGGTAAGAAGTAACCTAGGAAGAACTCCTGAAGCAGAAGGCAAATGACTTTGTACAATTCTTCCATGGGCTTATATTCATTTATTTATGTATTTAATAATATTTTGAGCACCTATCAGGTACTAAGTACTGTTCTCAATGCTGGTGATACAGCAGAAAGCAAGATAAATTCCCTTCCTCATGGTGTTTATGTTCGAGTGTGGAGTTCATCAATCTCAGCGTTATTTTTGGCTGGATAATTTTTTGTTGTGAAAGTCTGTTCTGTGCATTATAGTATAACTTGAAGCATCCCTGCCCTCTACCTCAGCAGTTTACTGGTTGGGGAATGCAGTTTGAACTAAGGCAAGAGTAACGGAGATAAAGAGGAAAGAGGCAGATTATGGTGATATTTAGGAAGTGATGGCACACGTCTACATATATGACAAACCTGCACGTTGTGCACATGTACTCTAGAACTTAAAGTATAATAATAATAATAACAATAAAGGAAGTGACATTGACAAGACTTGGTGGCTGATTGGGTCTGGGAGATAAGAAAGAAACAGGAATCAAAGATGGGTCCAAAGTGACTTATTTAAGTGTGTGTGTGTGTGTGTGTGTGTGTATGCTCATGGATTTTACTCTTCAGAGGCCATGGTTACAATAGAACAACTGTACTTCTTTTATAGAGGCTGAGGATTGAATCCATGTTTGGGTGTTCTTTGTCAGGGGAACTGCTTTTAATTTTCATTTTGGGTAGGGTCTAATGCATCATGTATAGGTGCATATATGTGGCTCAACCCTTTGCTTTATCTCTGATAAAACCAAAGAGAAAATACCTGTCTGTAAGCCTCAACATATCCTGGAGGTCAATATTCTTGGGAAACCTATCAAAGGAGAGAGACTGGGGCAAAAATCGCTGTGTTGTGCTCACAGATAACCCTCAGAATAACTTCTCTGATGGCATTGGTTTGGATTGCCCTCCGAATGTGAATTTCATGCTTGGTGAAAGTCATCTCAAAGCCAATAGAAGGAATTTGAGCAGAGGAAATCAGATTTATGTAATCTGCTTTAGCCTCTTTTCTAGCATCTCAAGCATCTTTCTGCTCCTTCTCTACCTCAGTGGTTTTAAGCTTCACTTTGTTATTCTGTTTTCCCAGACCTTTTCCCAGCTGTTATGTGACAGGCCACAGGGCAAGTATAGACATGTCTTGGTTGCTTATTTTTAATCGAAAAATTTTGTTTTTTGTCCTTAACTTTGAATGGTTTAATGTGGGTATTTCCTGAGTTAGGTTCTCAAAATCATACAGACAAAACAAAACAAAACAAAAAACAAAAAAAAAAATCTCAAAGTGAAATCAAGTGAGTCTCTCAGGCCCCACTTCTCTCTGCAAAAAGGTGATTTATGACCTATATTAAGGTTCCCCCGAGTCCAAATTTGTTTTTGTAGTTGGGCCATGTGTAAATCTATTGTCCTGGGGAGTCAGGTATCTACTTGCATGGGTTGATTTATAAGGGAGACTGCGGCGCATTGGATAAAGGAGTAGGAAGAATGTTTTTGTGCGTACCTGGAACTTGAAACGAGACAGAATATCATGCCATCAGTACTCCATCTGGTTCCTTGGACTCAGTTTGAATGCCAGTGGGGTAAGAGAGTGACTCACTGCTGAAGGAATTTGTTTTTTCAAAGCCTTAGGTGACAGAGTGTAGCAGAGAGACAAAGATAGGGCTACTATCTCCACTGTTGCACAGATGTTACAATTACTCCAGCAATACTAGGATTGGCAGCTTTGGGCACATTCCGGACTTGCTTACCTAGCATGGACATTGGTTGTAGGAACAATGATAAAGATGAGGAATGTGAATAGACTTGTTCTCGAAAACACCAAAGTGAACCCTTAGAATCCAGGGAGAAAGTAAATAAGAGACACTCTGATGGGGAGAGTCTAATGCCATCCAAAACAAGTGGACAGAACTCATATAGAATTTGGGTCATCTTACCTTATTTGTACTAAAAGGCATGGGATGTTGAATTAGCCATAAAGGCCCTAGATAGGAAAATATTTGTCTACATGTGCAGTAGAACTTTAATAAAAAACTTGGTATGAGTTCCCTGACAGAATTTCAACCAATGTCCCTCATCTACTTTTCACATACTCTGACTCTTAAATGTCATCTATAGTCTCTGCTTTCTGAGTGACAAAGCAGAGAATGCAAAACTAGAAACAAATTGTCTGGCTAAACTCTGGGCTGCTTAGTATGTAAAACCAGTGAATGCCATTAACTTTGCTGAGCTGATAATCATCAAGGCTGTGGTCTAGTATTTGTCAAAGAGAATCAGGGACCAGGCTTTCTAAGCTGTTGATTTACATCTAAATGTTTCTGTTTGATTGTGTGTTGATTTGGGAATTGGAATGGTGTGCCATGTATTCATCTTCTCACTTTCTTAAGCATCTTGAAATTTAAAACATCCACATTTTAAAAATTTCAAACAGATCCACAAGTAGAAGTATTTGTCCTCCCCTATTTGTGTGAAAAATACAACAGGCTGTACTGAAAACTTTCAGCAAGTGCTATTTATTCTTATTACTTGGCACAGAGCCATCTCAACTCTGTCTCCAAATAGTACAGCCCTATGTGTTTAATTTCTGGTTGTCTAGTTGGGGAAATGTGGGATAGTATTGAACAACAGCAAAAGTCAAATTTTCTCATCATCTTTGTCTACTGAATAGACAGTAAATGAGTTTATATAATGAAAGAGTAAAGAAATGACCTAATCCTCAAAAATTGGATATTTATTAAGGGGACTATGGGATTCTGTAGAAGAATATGTTACCATTTAAAATGAAAACATGTTTAAGAAGCATATCTAATGATATGTCAAAATACTCCTTGTCTAGTGCTAAGCGAAAACAGTAGATCACAAAAATGAATATATACCCCATGTGGATGTTAGGTGGTGAAAGTAACCTTATGCAGTAGTTTATGCAAGTGTTTAGTGAGCACCTACAGGGGGAGGACCAACAAGGACCTTTTTCTTATAAGCTTACATCATAGTAGCAAAGATAGATAATGAAGCAGCAACTAATCATTCTCCTAAGATTGTGACATTTGAGTCACTTGAATGACAAAATGGAGCCATATATGAAAAATGAAAGAGAATGGCATTCTCATCAGAGAGAACTGTAAGTTCAAATGACCTGGTGTGAGAATGAGCATGGAATATTTGAGGAACAGAAGGAAGGCCAATTTTGCTAGAGTGAAGTGATTGAGGAAGGGAGTGGTAGATGATAAGCTTTGAATTGAGTGAAGGCACCGGTCATGTAAGATTACATGGGCTCCAGTAGAGTCAGGATTCTATTAAGGGAACATGGGAAGCCAGCTTTTAAGCAAGGGAGTGACATAATTGATTTTATGCTTTTGAAATATTCCTCTGGCTACTATGTGTAGAATGAACTGTAGGGGACAGTCAGACCTGTCAGAGAATATTACAGGCACAGAGGAGAGAGATAATGGCTTCTTAGTCTAGGTTATGGGTCTCAGTCAGGTCATTCCTCCCATCCCCCAGCCCTTTCAAAAAATACATTAGACAATGTGTCTAGATACTGTTGGTTGTCATAACTGGGAAGGGGTTGCTACTGCTATCTAGAAGGGAGAGACCAGGGATACTACTAAGTATCTTACAATGCACAGGACAACCTCTCACAACAATAAAAATATTTAGCACAAAATGTAAATGAAACTAAGATGGGAAAACCCTGAACTAAGATGGAAAAACCTTGAACTAACCCAGTGGAGATGAGACAAGTAGGTAGATTCTTAGTTAATTCTACAGATTAAATGAACAGGATTCACTGAGAGACTGGATGAGGAGGTAAGAGAAAAAAAGTAATAAATAACCATTCCCTGGGAATTATGCTTTATCCACCAGTGTCCAACCTTTTGTCTTCCCTAGGCCACATTGGAAAAAGAATTGTCTTGGACCACACATAAAATACATGAATACTAATGACAGCTGATGAGCTGAAAAAAAAAGGTCTGTGCATAATTTTCATGATATCCACCACCACAGATAAGCAAAGAAAGTCCTCACATTAAAAGGGTTGGACATCCATGCTTTATACTGAAGTATGAAAGGCTAGATAAAGTTTAAATAGTACATGGCAGAGCTGGGACCAGCAACTCAGATACTCTGACTCTGAAGTCCAGAACTCTCTACCACATCAAGCTTCTCTGTAAGTGGTAGGAAAACACATGTTAAACTCAGACCTATCATTTTAAATATTTACTGCCCTAAAACCTGCTCTTATACTTCACTATATTGGTCTAAGAAGCTTCTAAATGGCCAGTGAAACATAACTGGGTTAATTTCCAGTGTGTATGGTCAGCCAGGATTAGTTTTTACAGTTGTCAATTATCCCAGGAAATTTAAACAGCATTGTCTAGGATATCTCTGCACAGGCATGTGGGGTGGGCAAGCTGATTCACCTTCTTCTGCATCATAGAAAATCAGTAAGTACACAATCCTCTGATGGCTTCCCAGCTGAATTAGAACAAAATCTAAAGGCCTTGATCCTTAAGCAGTTTGCACTGGCTATTGCTCACCTCTCCAACCTCAGCTATGGCCACTCTGTCTTAGATCATTTTCTGCTGTTACACTAGAATATAATAGACTGAGTAACTTTAAAACAGTAGAAGTTTATTTGGCTCATCATTCTAGAGGCTGAGAAATTCAAGAGCATGGCTTTGGTGTCTGGTGAGGATGATTCCATGGCAGAAGAGCATCACAAGGTGAGTGAGCCTACTAGACAAGAGACAAGATTGGAGCCTTTTATCAAAAGCCCACTTCTGTGCCACTCCCCGATAAAGTCATTAATCCATTCATGAGAGTGAGAGGAAATCCCTCATTGCCTATAGATCCCACCTCTTAATATAGTCACAATGGCAATTAAATTTCCCTGTAAGTTTTGAAAGGGACATTTAAACCATAGCATTCCATCCCTGGCTCCCAAAAACTTATATCCTCACATACAAATACATCTATTGTATTCCAATAGCCCCCAAATCTTAACTCATTCAAGCATCAACGCGCAAGTCCAAAGTCCAGAGTCTCATCTGAAACAGATATAGGTGAGACTCAAGGCATGATTCATCTTGAGGCAAATTTCTTCATGCTGTGAACCTATGAAACAAGTAATCTACTGCAGAAATACAATACTAGATCAGGCATAGGATAGGCATTCACACTCTCCAAAAGGGAGAAATAGGCAAGAAGAAAGAGGTAACTGATCCCAAGTAAGTTTAAAACTCAATAAATCTAAAGCTAGAGAATAATGTCCTTTGACTCCATGTCCTCTTTCCTGGGGTACAGATTGGTTCCCCAAAGCCACAGGCCTATAGCCTTGTTGGGCTCATCTCACCCAGCAGCTCTCTCAGGTTGGAGTCTTCTGCCTGCAGATTTCCTAGGCTGGAGCTGCACACTGGTGGACCTAGAGTACTGGGGTCTCTGAAGGGCCTGAATCTCATGGTTCCACTAGACATTGTCTTCATAGGGACTCTCTATGGTGACTCTACTCCTGCAAGTTTCTGCCTGGACCTCTAAGGAATCCACAATATCCTGTGAAATCTAGGTGGAGGTAGACATACCTCCACTACTCTTGCATTCTGTAAGACCGAAGAATTAGCACCACATGGATGTTGCCAAGACTTACGGCTTCTACCTTCTGGAGTAGCAGCATGTACCACACCTGGACTCACTTGAGCCATGACTGAGGCAAAAGAAGCACTGTGCTGGAATGCAAGGAACAGAGTCCCAAGGAGGCCCTGGGCAGTGAGCTTACGAAGAGCACCTTGGGCCCATCATGTGAAACTATTCTGCCCTCCTAGAGCTCTGGACCTGTTATGTGAGAGGCAGCCTCAGAGATCTTTGAACTGACTTTTTTAAGGTCTTTCTCCCATTGTCTTGAATAGTAACTGATTCTTTCTATTCATACTAATCTCTTTGTCCCTTGCCACATTATTAGTTTGCTCTCCTAAATACACCTTTCACTCTTCATATGGCCAGATTAAAAATTTCCAAATATTTCTGTTCTGCTTCTCTTTTATTGATAAATTTAATTAAGTCATTTCTTTTTTCTTGCATCTCACTGTATGCAGCTAAAACCAGCCACACAGCAGAATGAATGAATTGCTGCTTAGATATTTCTTCTGTCAGATGTCCTAGTTTATCATTCCCAAGTTCTGCATTCTATCAAGCCCTAGGGCATTGGCCCAATTCAACCAAAGTCTTTCCAACTATATAACCAGGATGGCTTTTATTCCAGTTTCCAATACCTTGTTCCTCACTTCCATTTGAGACATCATCAGAACAGCCTTTACTGTGGATATTTCTACTAGCATTCTGATCACGACCACTTAAGTAATCTCTAAAAAGACTTTCCCTACAGCTTGTCTCTCCTATTGAGCTCTCACCAGAATCACCCTTAATACTTCATTTGCAAAAATACAGGATTTTTCTAGCCTGCTCCTCTAAAATTCTTCCAGATTCTGCCCATTACCCAGTTCCAAAGCCATTTCTACATTTTCAGGTGTTTTTTTAAAAATAGTATTAGCTCCATTTCTCAGTACCAATTTTCTGGCTTAGCTTGTTTTCTGCTGCTGTAACAGAGTACTACAGACTGAGTAATTTATAAAAAAAAAATAAGTTTATTTGGCTCATGATTCTGAAAGTTGGAAAGTCCAGGAGCATGACACCAGCATCTGGGGAGGATCATACCATCAAGGGAGGTATCATAGCACAAGCAAGTGCACGAGAAAAAGAGACAGGATGGGAACTGAATTTATCTTTTTTATCAAGAGCCCACTCCTACTGTAACTAACCCACCCCCTTGATAATGCCATTAATCCATTGATAAGGGTGGATTCCTCATACTTAATCACCTCTTACATTTCCAACCTCTTAATACTGTCATAATGACAATTAAATTTCAGCATGAGTTTTGGAGAAGACATTCAAACCATATTACTTTTTCCATTGGCCATTTTTCTGTCCCCCATGTATGCTACACTTATTCCCACTTTAGGTCTTTCATATTCTCTGTTCCCTCTTCCTGGAACGCTTTGGCCTAATTTATAATAAGGTTAGCTGTTGCACAATGGGAGAATGTAGCTGAGTATGCTTGGTAGCAGAGGAGATCTAGGTTCTAGGAAATGGGATTGCAAATAATATTACCCAGACACTTTGGGAGAAAATGTTTCAGGATAAAGAAGTTGGAATAAACTTCCAGCTTAAATGAGGTTGCTGGTTTGAATTAAGGGGGACTGAGTATCTTGATCTTCTACTCAGGATTCAGTTGTTAGCATCAAGGGCTAGCCTCAATCAAATTCAATAGACATTCCTACTTTATTTTCTGGGCTCCTTTTCTACCTTCCAGTGACCTCACTTTTTGGAGACTCAGAGTCATATACTCTTTAATTACTCTCCAGAACCCCTATTGTGTTACATTCTCTGAGGAGGGACCCAAACTCTCCTCAAATGTTTTCTCCTTATATTTTCTGATACATCCAAAATCTTGTGCCCTCTTGAATCTGATATCAGCTATTTCTTTTTAAAAAAATTGAAGGAGAGAAGATACATCTTGGATGACTGGTTCACAAATTTGTCTGCATCTTCAAGTCACCTATGGCATTTTAAGAAACACAGATTCCTGCTATCATCCCCAGAGATGATGATTTAATTGGTATGGAGTACAGCCTGGGTGCCTTTCAGGTGATTCTAAGACACAGCCAAGATTGAGAATAACTGTCTTAGATTATACTCCTGCAGCTAAGATATAGCTCCAGTGGAAATAACATAGACTTTGAAATTAAATAAATCTGGCTTCAGATTAGGAATATTAAAAAAATGGAAAGGTTACTCCATTTCCTAGTTTGTGAATTGGATTAGGTTACCCAGTCTCAATCTTGTATAGTTCATTTATCAGTATAATTAAGGTAATAATAACTACCCCAGCAACAGGTTGTGATTATTGAAATAGCTTAGCACAGTATCTTTCACAGAGTAAGAACTCAAAGAATTTGACCTCTTTCCCTTCATAGCCCTTGACTTGTGGCTGCAGAAAGGCTGTGCATGCTCCATTTATAGATAGAGTCCTTCTCCCTTTGTTACACCCCATAGAAGGACAAAGACTTAGTTGGCAATATGCCTCAAAACTCTGTACACCAGGTACACCTTCCTTAGTTTGAGTATGCATTGTTACATATTCTAACTCAAGAACATTGGAAATAGATAAAATGGTGATAAGCCATTCTTTGCTGTTGCTTGTCTGTTAATCCGCATCTTGAAAACAACTCTAGACACCAATATCCTGTTTGTCTCTCTGATGCCAGCACTTGTATAACAGCCAATTACAAGACATTTGTCATTCTTTTATACCATAACTTGGTAATTTGATTTAGACAGGGGAATTTTCTGTTGATAAATCTAGGTAGATTACGAAGTCAGAATACATTTATTAAAACACCAATTAGACCTTGCTCCCTCATCCATCACAAGACCTTTAATTCTTATGTGGTTTTGTCAAGGTGTTGCAGGAACCATGTTTGCCTGAGTGAATGACTTAAATCAAATCGTCATTTTACAAGGATTACCTTATCTTTAAACTTCAAGGCAAGTCATTCTTTATGTACTCTGTGAATAATAAGCAATATTGTTTTCAAGCCCTACTACTACATCATTGGGATATAGCAGGGGAAGTCAGTCCAGGAAGCTAAAGCCAAAAGGTGGTGTCCTCCAGAGGGAGGTACACTCCCAGGGTGCCTGTGAAGATGAAGAAACACACCAGTGACAGAGTGCAGTGGAAGATTGAGTTGTCAACAGTCAAGGTTGGGAAGAAAATATTTAAGAAGAGCAGATACTGTTCCTTAATAATTGTTTTGGGTGTTCTTAAGCTGAATGCAATGTATTTCTCTTCTTTTCTCCAACTTTTGTTTTTTAACATCAGTTGACAAGAATAATATTTCTTACTTTCCTAAAGTGTCTTTTCAAGATTGTGTGTTCTGCTGCTTCCTACCTGCTGATACCTTGCGTGAACATATCTGTAGCAGGTGGCAGTAAAAAGAGCTACTCCCAAAGGAGAAAACAATAAAGAAGACAGGGGTTGGGCAGGCAGGAAGTTGAAATCTAAGGAAACAGTAATGAGAAAAGTGGAATAGATTGATTTTGAAGAAAAATCCCTCAGTAAATCTTTATCAAGCACTGATTTGGGACAAAGCATTATGAATGCATTTGTCAGTATTTTTCAGTTGGAAGTGTCAAAAATCCACCTTAGACAAGCTTAAGCAAAAGATTGGGAGGATACTGGCATGGCTTGCAGAATAAACAAGGCAGCTGAGTTCCCTATGGCTGCTTTTCCCTCTGTAAGTTGCATTAATTTTCTCTAGCTACAGGAAGTACCTCCCTAAGCAGCAGAGAACATGAGCTCAGGTAGTTCAGGTAGTGAACTAACACCATTTTATTTGAGCCACCCAAGATACAGAATTTTCTCTGAGAGCTCAATTTAAGGTATCTTGGGAAGAACTCTGGACCAGGTTGGATCACATACCTCTTTTTAACCAATCATGCAGCATAGGGAAATGGTAGGCTATGATTGGCAAGGTCTGAGTCATACACCTATCCTTGGCTGGGGATGCAGTACCATGATTGGCATTATCATGAGGGCCAAATGTTTAGAGTCAGAAAGAAGCTATTCCTTAAGAAAAGAAACTATTACTAGAAAAGTTGGTATTATGAGTGAGGAGTGATATTGGGCAAACTCTCCCTGAGCAACAACTGAACTAAAATAAGTAATACAAAGGTGAACAAGGCAGACAGGAATATACAGTGCCGCCAAGGAACTTACATCCTGTCAGGGAACTCAGACATTATCATAAATACCTTTAAATCTAAACACCAAAGCAAAAGGTGAAAAAAAATTGAAAAGAAGGAAAGGAGGAGAAATAGAAAGGAAAAAGAAGAAAATGGGCTGAGCAGAGAGCAGATAGACCTAGCTTTTTATAGGACAACAAATGTATGAGGCTAGAAGATGACTGGAATTATAGTCATGGGAAAAGAATAGGTGGTACAATATGAATGTGCAAGCTAGCTGAATCTATATGATATCTTCAGGGGCATTGTACCTGTGTAAGCCCTTGTGTGGTCATTGTTTTTTCTTAACAAAGCAAATCAACAACAGAGACCTCATTTTCCCTTCCAACTTGGCAAGCATACTTATCTTGCACTAACTAATGAGTTTCATTTTATATTACACAGACAAAATCCATTATTTTTTAAAAATAAAAAATATGAGAAATTTGAAATGGGAATTGCTGTCAAATCAAGATGGCAGAGAACAGGAGGATAGAATGATAAGGAAAGGAGTGGGGTAAAGTTCAGGTGGTGTGAGGGAAGATGAATTCTCTGTGCTTGTGAGTTTGCCTGTGGCAGATGCATTTTAGTAGGAGCCAAAAGGGTTGGCTTCTGGGCCAGGCTCTGACACCAACTTGCTATGTGGCCTCAGGCAAGTCAATTCACCTCTCTGGACCTCAAGTTCCTCATTGCTAAAGTGAGAGAGATTGAATTAAATTAGGGATGGCAAATTGTTTTGCCACATGTGCCAATTCTGATCAATTAGCAGTGAGAAGGGTTTTGTCTGGATTCAGTGGGAAAGAATTCAAGCAATGAGACAGGTAACATGTTAAGCCATCATCTGTCGTTAGTGCTTTAGTGGGAATTAGTTTGCCAGGATTTTTCCATGTGACAGATGATGCATTTTTTACCCCCCTGGGAAAGAGTGTGAGGATACTGATCCAGCCTCCCATCTCTCCAACCAAACAGAAGGTCTCTCAATTTTCACTGGCAACATCCCTGGAATGAGTTTTCTGCACATTGCTGTCCTAGTCTTTCATTTTATAGTGCTGTGCAGCTATTTTTTAATGCATAAGCCTCCTTGAGAATCTAATAATAGCCACAGACCCTTATCCTAAATAACATAAATATTCCATATTTTGCATACAGTTTCAGGGGTTCCATGGTCCTCCTGAAGACCAAATGTATAGCCCCAAGAAAGCTCTCCATGATCATGAATTCCAGATTAAGGACCCTTGAGATTAAATGCAATGGTGCTTTATCAGGATGCTAAAATACCGCTAATTATGAATTGAGAAATTAGATAAAAACTCATTGCATATTTAAATGAAGTTGCCTCTGTCAAAACTAACTAGCAGGTAATAGCCTACCTACATATCCATTTAACACGTTTAGTCCATTCAGTAAAAGAAAATCAGAAATTGTTCTTTTTTAAATAACTGATCATATGTTTTACTTCAGTATGATAATAATTGTGTTACGTAGTAACTTGAGCAAGATGAAAAGACTTGCTTTAGCTTCTTCACAAATACAATGAGGTATTGAACGACCGACTTAAAGTCTATGTCAGCTGTAGTGCTTTTCATATTCTAGTATGTAGTTAAATAATTCACCAGTGCACAGCTTACTAATGGAATCAAGTTTGGCTCTTTAACTCAGTTGATTTTAATAGATGAGTGGCCTTTAAGTCTTTGAGTGCACACAAATTGCCTGGAATGTGTTTAAATGCAGATTGCCAGGTCCACATCACAAAATTTTTGGTCCCTGAGTCTGTGAGAGGAGCCAAGAAATCTGCATTATTAAAGCCCTCTTCTAGTGATTCTGATGCAGGTGGTTCCAGCAGCATAGTTTAAGAAACATTGCACTAGAGGGTTGGCAGTGGGAGACAAAGATCGTATTTTACTTGTTTTTATTCCGACACAATACTATGTACAAAATAGATAATACATGCACTCAATAACTTGAATTATTTGTATGTTAATGATTCATGGAAAAATTGCCTGGGCTTATAAACATTTTGAAGAGTATTGCATACCATAATATAAAAAGTAATGGAAAATGTTAACACCAAACCATGTGTCTTAGGAATCACAACTAAATTTCCTCTATGACGTTTTTCAATATGTAAATCATTTTAAGCACTCATTTTCTAATACAATGAAAACAGCTATGTGTACTCTATAATTCAGTAAAAATTAAATAGATGATGTGGTACTTTCTTCTTTTTCCACTATTCTAATGCACCTTGCAAACAGATGCTGTTTGGCAATACATACATTTAGGTCTTCATGCCATTTCACTGGGGTTTGACTTACTCTGATTTTCATTTTAAAATGAAACCAATATTATCTTTTTTCCTTTTTAATCTGAGAAGGATACTTTTCAAATTAATCACTAGAAGGAAGGTAAATGGGATTACTAGTGTTTAGCTCCTTTTATGTGCTAGGAACATTAATAAGTGCTTACAAACATTGTGCCAAGTAAGCCTCACTACAACCCTTTAAGAAACAATTATTATACCCATTTTATAGATGAAGAAACAGATTCAGAGAAGTAAATTTCTCAAAGTCACCTAGCTAGTGGCCAGTAGAACTGGAAATTGTCTTTTGTAACATTTTTAGCAAACTTTTTCGAGCACACATATGTTATCAGGACTTGTTGAAATGATATCTTTGAAAAACACTTTATATATCAATGACCATAACATGGCAGTGGTACACCTAGGCAAGAAAGAATGACTTATATTGGATCAGATTCATATTCCAGTGGCAAAGACAAAAACATAACACTAAATGTGTGTGTGTGTGTGTGTATATATCAGGGAAAAACAGAGTACTGATAAAACTATTCAGCTTACCCAAACAAATTGCTTTCCTCTGCTAATGTAATTTTATTATTTCTTCTGTGAATGCCAAATTTTCCAGAATTGCCCTAGACTTTCTTTTTTATTTACGACTTTTTATGTTTGTTTTATGTACCAGCTACCTATATATGTGTATATGTATGCATACACACACACATTTTAAATCTTTTAATAAACATATTTTTAATTTTTAATACACATATATTTAATCTTCACAGTTGACATAGGAGGTAGACATCATTGCCAAAGTTGTTTCTATTTTATTCATGGGATAATAGATTAGCGGAGAGGTTAAATGATTTATTCAAGACCAAACAATATTAAGTGGCAGAACCAGGTTTGTACCTAAGTCTGTGGGACTTTGAAAGCCTGCTCTTCTATCTTCTTACCTGTCACAGTAGGCATCAGAAACGGAAATACCTACAGAAGCCAGACTAGTAAGTGTAGGAGGTCAGGAGTAAAAAAAATACAAATAAATTACTTGGCTTTTTTGGCCACCTTCTGTTTTCTAGCTTTGGATAGGGACCTGAGAAGAGAGGACTCTTTCTCTGTTATTAGAAAATAACAGGTCAAGTGCAGCGATAAACTGCAACTGATGGTCATCCCTGGTGTCATGAGGCAATATGGAGTGGCACAGACTGTAGTGAATGGGACTTAGAGGCCCAGCCGTTACTCCCCTTAAGACAATTGCTACATGAATCCATGGTAGTCCAGAGGCACCGGATTTTCTGATTTTTTCAAGAAAAACTGTAATTCTAGATTTTCACATAACATCTGATTTTTTTAAAAATGACCAGTTTTTTGAGATTTAGGCAAAATGCTTACCAAACAAAACATGTATGCAGGCCAAATGAAGTTTCTCAACCATTTGTTTTTGACCTCTGGCATTATCACCTATCCTTCTTACATGCCTGGTGGAGTTAATGTGTCTACAATAATGATGATGTTTGAAGTCCTTAAAGCCTTGTTTTTCTGCTCTAAATACTACATCATACTCTTTTGCTTGTGAAAAACAACGTGGTGGTATATATCTTTTGTTGTTGTTATAGTCACTGCCATCAGGGTTTTCCAATAATGCATTCTGTGAGGCAGCTGCCCCTGTGTATTATATTATCAGCCACTGATTATGCTGGCCCAGAAAGAACTCAAGAAGTGGTTCTTGCCACACACCAACTTCACCAGCAGACAGAGCCCTCAGCTCTACTAATCTGTGAAACTGTTTCCCACTTCCCAGCACACTGAATGCTAATTGCTTTCTTCAATGGAACTAAAGGATCCACTGAGCCAGTCTGAGCTGGGAGATTACTCACCTGTTACAGTCAGCTTATCTCTAGGGTTGTTAAATCTTTATTGTTCGGACGTAATTAACCTTGACGACTGAGCTGACCATGTGGAAAGATTTACCTTTCTGGGTGGTTTTTGTCTCTCATTTTAGAACTGGAAGTCTACTCCCAAGCTAGGAAATGATTTACCTTTACTAGATATTAGAGGTAGTCACGTGCTTTTAGTTGATGAATTAATAGCTAAATTAATTGTATTTCACAGAGGGACATAATAATATTCATAGACATCATAATATTCAGTATGAGGATCCTGAATGAGGGAGGGGTGTGTAACTCATGGGATACTACTGCTCATATAGATTATGGCAATCCTTTTAAAAGGCCAGAGGGAGGGAAAATTAGGCTCCATTGGTTCTGTACTTCATCTCATTTATTAATACTTACCATGTTTTTCCATCAGTTTTCATGTAATGTTATACATTATACACTTTTGGTATGATACAAAGGAATTGATTATAACTGGACAAACCTAATGATGTTTTAAAACAATCATCCAAAGCCTACTCCTTCATTCTTGTTGAAGTGATTAGAATATTGGCCTAATCAGTATCTAAAATATGTCATAATACAGCTGGATCATAGAGGTGGTTATTATCACTGAATAGGTCATGTGAAACACTTTTCTTTCCTGTAGCACAAATACAATTGTGACATTGTGGGAGACAACATTGTGGGAGCCAAGGAATCACTGGTCTTAATATGAATGCTTATTTCCTAATGATGAAGGCTGTCAGATGGTGGAAATATCTCTCTGTGGAAGCAAGAGGAGCTGAGTTCTTTCTGTCACTTCAAAGTGGAAGAGGAAGGCACATGAGGAAGGGAGCTAGAAGATGTGCTGTGAAGTTTAGAAGGGGAAGTGGCCAGAGGCAAATGTCAAGAACCCATGGGTCCATGGTTTTTATTGTTTCTTAAAAAAGTTTTTGTGATCCTTTTTAGCTACATAAAAAATTACAGTTCATTCAAGAAAAATATAAAACAAAGTGGATTATATTTTAAAAGCCCTGGTAGCCCCATTACCCACTCCATTTTATTGAAGAGCTATGACCTTAGCTAAGGCTTTTTACCTTTCTGTAAATTGCTTCATTTGTTTATCTATAAATAAAAAATAACAGTAGTATCACCCATAGATTTGTTGTGAGATCTGAATAAGTTGCTGATAGCAATGTCTTTCCAGATCACTGTGTGTATCTGTTGGTTTAATCTATCTACTATGTTATTCAGCCACTTGGTTTTCCCTACACCAGTTTATCATGAATATCACTTCATGTTTTTAAATATAGAACTACCTCATTCTTTTTCAAAGTATGTTTTATATTTCAAAATGTGAACATACTATAAGTATCGGTCTCCTTTTAAGGAATATTGTCTTTATTGCCATTATTAGACATTACAAACAAAATTCTGCAATAAATATTCTTGCACATATACTATTCTATATTACCGGAAATGGGATTGCTAGGGCAAAGGACCCATGTATTTAAAATGTTGATAAATATTGCCAATTGTCTTTCAAAGAAGTTGGGGTTATTTACACTGCTTTTAATAGTATCAGATAAGTTCCTTCTCTTTATGCTTTTGCCATCCTTGGTAGAGGTGATTTCGTTTTGTGGTGGTGGTTGTTTTTGTGTGCTCTGTGTGTGTGTGTGTGTGTGTGTGCTTTCCTGTGTGTGTGTGTGTGTATGTAGTTTTATTCTGATGCCATTCTCCAAGAATTCTGTAACTGTTATGTTGTCTCCTCTGTCCTACATTCAGTACTTCAGTATTTCTCTGCTATTTTACTGGCCTAGAGTCCATTCTCCAGCATTTTCTGGTACACTGCTTTCAGCCATCCACACACCAAAGGGGCAAAGAACAGTTGTGCTTGTAGGAGCATATTTATAGTGCTGCTCTTTCTAGCTCCCTGTGGGAACCACTTTAGTTTTAACTAGGTGACCTGTTGTGCAGATGTGACTACAAAGTGGAAACTGTCCAAGTCTCAATTCTTTTCTTCCTCTCTGTTGGGCTAAAGCTAAATCCTGTGGGACTTAATAAATGTTTACACTTTGGGGCAGGCAGACCTGGCATAGTGGCAGATGGGATTGACTTCTAACTACTTATTATGATTAATATGATCTGGTGCAATAAATACCTCTTTCATGGCACTGTAACAGTGTTAAGCATACACTCCTTAGGATTTAATTTTTAGGGACCATGTAAAACACTGTTCACTTTATTTTAACCCTTTGACCTCATTTTGTAAGGCTATTGTTCATGGCTTGGAGGATTGGCCTCATGGAAAGAAAAAGGATTCTGGGTTCAGGAGACCTAGATTCTAGTCCGGAATAGCAGGTAGTTGGAGACTACCTACTAGGCCTGTGTCCACATTCCAGTTTTGCCAACTACTTCCTAGAAAATATTGGGAAAAGTGTTTAACTTTTTTTTTCTTTTTTTGAGACGGAGTATTGCTCTTGTTGCCCAGGCTGGAGTACAGTGGTGCTATCTTGGCTCACTGCAACCCCTGCCTCCCGGGTTCAAGCGATTCTTCTGCCTCAGCCCCCTGAGTAGCTGGGATTACAGGAGCATGCCATCACGCCCAGCTAATATTTGTATTTTTAGTAGAGATGAGGTTTCACCGTGTTGGTCAGGCTGGTCTCAAACTCCTGACCTCATGATCCTCCCACCTCAGCCTCCCAAAGTGCTGGGATTATAGGTGTGAGCTACCAGGCCCGGCCGAAGCAAAAGTGTTTTACTTTTTAAGGATTAAGTTTCTTTTTGTGTAAAATGACTATAATAATGTGTACTACTGGTATTAATCAACATTCTTGGTTGTTGATAATAAAAATGGACTCTGGAAGTTTTAAGCAAAAAGAATGTTATTGAAAGGACATCAGGACTTCACAGAAAACCAGGAAACTGTAGATTCGGTTTTGGAAGACAGGCAGGAATTCAGGTCCTCAAGAGGCTAGGCCACAGGTATGATCTGACTCAGGTGTCCCGGCTGCTGTCCTCCATGATGAACAAATTCTCATATATCTTTTGCATTTGCATCATCTCCCTCAGGTGTGAATTTCTGGGAGTAATCAACTCACCAAGCCTGAGTTAAGTACCCAAGCTGCCAGAGAGCAGGGAGAAGGAGTAAATGTCTCACTGGGCCTCTGCAATGGGAAACATGTTGCTGCATTCAGCAAGACCACGGGGCAGGAGTAATGGATGGGTTAATAGTGTGGATTCAGGATCCAAAAGCCCTAGGTTCAAATCCCAGTCCCATGTCTTCATTTATTTGTTCTTCATAGATAAATGAGGATTAAGATACTTACCTCATTAGGGTCACTCTGAGGATTGAATGAGTCAATATTTGTCAAGTTCTCAAAATAGTATCTGACATATGATATACTCACTAGATATTATCTATTAATATTATTAATTTCCCCAGATAGGAAAGCGTTAATACTGGATAGCCAAACACAAACACAAAACCTAACAAACAAGCCAATATCAACATTTATGGGTAGTAACTATTCAATATCTAGCCGTTATTTTTCCTAATTTTTTTAATGAATTCCAGCTCTGAAACTAACTTACTTTCATTCATATAAATCATTATTATTTTCTTTACCTATAAAATGAGAGGGTTGACCATACGACTTTTAACGTACCTGTCAATTCTGGGATACTAGCAATAGGACTCAAGAGAAGGCAGACTTTGCTGGGAAAAGGTAGGAAATGGCTTAGATCTTTGCTGCCCATTACAATAGCTGCATGTGGCTATTGGACACTTGAAATGCGGCTATTCTAAATTGAGATGTTTTAAGTTTAAACTGTTCAGTAGATTTCAAAGACTTAGAAATGTGCTTTACATTACAAAAGAGATGTAAAGTAATAATTTTTAAAATATTGATTACGTGTGAAATGATTTTATGTATATTAGGTTAAATACAATATATTCGTAAAATTAATTTTATGCACTTATTTTTACTTTTTTTAATGCAGCTACTAGAAAACTTAAAATTAGATGTGTGGTTCACATTATATTTCTATTAGCCAGCACTAGACTATGTATATGAGTAAGTCTGGAAACAGTACAATGTTCCTTGATCCTGCATTGGTCAAGATATTTTCATTTGTAATTGACAGAAATCTTATTCAATCTGCTTTTAAAGGAAAAATTGGAATATAATGACTCACACATAGCTGAAAAGCACAGGAATAGACTGTCTTCAGGCCTGCCTGGATCCAGAAACTAAATCAATGTCATTAACACTCTGTATGAGCATACGTGTGGACTCTGTGCATCTGTCTCCACTCTGTTTTCTGCTGTGTGGGTATCACTCCTAGACAAGTTCCTATTTCATAGTAGCCGCAGTAATAAAACTAGAGCTTTGAAAGGAGATGGGCTCATCCACTCAATTCCAATAAGCCTAGCTTGGGTCATGTTCTCATACCTGCATCAATCACTGTGGTTGATGCAGGATGCTCTGTATCTTTTGAAAACATAGGCTGGGTCACTGGCCTCTCCAGCTCTCCTTAGACACAGGTGGAGACAGCCACTTGAAGCCTATGGACTGAGAATGGGTTGCTAAGGAAAGTATGTTTTCTGTTGCTAGACCAAGGAAGAATGGCCACTGGACAGGGAAAATCAATAGTCAAAGCTTGTCAAGGGGTGAGAGAAAGGATGTACTTATCCTGTGTTTTTTGACTCATGTTGATCTGAGCCAAAAAGCCTGTAAGTCACCATCTTCTACCTCTTCCTCACTCACCTTATTCGGTTAGTCACCAAATTCTATTAATTTTCCTCTTAGGAAGCTTCATATATATTCCTAACTTCCTCTGTGTCTTGCACATGTTCCTTCCTGATTCTAATTTCATCTGTTTTTTTTTTCCTGGTTTTAATCTTATCTTACTGAAATTCAAAATCTCTTCCCCACACTACTTCCAGAGTAATTATTTATTTAATTCATTAAAAAATATTTGGTGCTGCTGGGAGTTGCTTGGATGTTGGCAGTGTGGGGCTGAAAGCTTGCAGACGCAGCGATCATATCGCACAAATAAATTTACTATTTGGAGAAATACAATGACTAGGGGTTTGAGTATTGGCATGTCATGTTGCCCAAGGACATAGCCAAGCTGGTCCCTAAAACCCACATGAATCTGAATGGAGGAATCTTGGAGTTCAGCAGAGTCTGAATCTGAATGGAGGAATCTTGGCGTTCAGCAGAGTCAGGGATGAGTCCATTATACGATCCATGAACCAGAGCCTCACATCTTACTATTCCAGTGCCCGCTACCCAAGAAGCCAGATAAATGAAGTTGGCAAGCCACCTTCCAGCCTCGAGCTTTACACAGCTGTCCTTGCTTCCTAACATCTTTCTGATAACACTATTATTTTGCCTTCTTCTTTCTCACTTTGATATTTAAAAGATGTTCAACACGCTTTTTGAATGTGCTGCTAACAGTTTTGCTTCTTCAGTAGAGCCACCACCACCACAACCCAGAGAGACGAGTGCTCTGTGGGCCACAGCCTCAGCTGAGTGTGACCCCAGAAGCCACGGTGTGCTCTGTATCCAGAACACACTTGGTAGATGGAGGAAGCATCTGAGATTAAGATCATGGCTGTTACAGGCATCGTGTAAACTTGCTGTTTTTGTTTTTTCCTGCCGGGTGTTGTATGTATGGTGACTTGTGGATTTATGTTTCAATATATTGGAAACTTTCCATATTATTCAAGAAGTCTGTTCATGTTAAAATCCTTGATTAAAGAGAAAGTTTTCATAATCTAAAAAAAAAAAAGTATTTAAAAAAGCCCACCAACAACAGACGCAGAAAATGTCACAGAGCAAAATGCATTACTTAATGAATTATTCTAAGGCAAACATCTTGTAACCTAACCATGACCAGGTCAGAAAATAGAACTCGGTTAGACATTCTGGAAGCCCCTTCTGTGCACCACATTTCAAACACAACCCCTTTGTCCACCACACCAACTTTTATACTAAACATTTCCTTGACAGTTTTATACTTATCCCTCATCATTTTGTCTTAAAATGTATCTGTTGAAAACACAGGCTGTTTGAACTATGGAGTTTCTCACAGTTTGGATGTGGCTGATTGCAAATGCATGATACAATTCACTATGCCCCATCGTCCTTTGTATTTTCTGCAGAAAATAGAAGTGGAATTGCTGTGTCATATGGTAACTCTATGTTTTACTTTTTGATGAACTGAAAACTGTTTTCCAAATTGCCAGCACCACTTCACATTTCACCTCCAAAACCTAAGAGTTCCAATTTCTTCACATCCTCATTAGTACTTATTATTATATGACTTTTTGATAGCCTAGCCATTCTAGTAGGTGTGAAGTAATATTTCACTGTGGCATGGTTCAGCAGCTCACACCAGTAATCCCAGCATTTTGGAGGCCAAGGCAGGAGGATTCCTTGAGGTCAGGAGTTCAAGACCAGCTTGGGCGATATAATGAGGTCCTATCTCCACTGAAAAAAAAAAAAAATCTCACTGTGGTTTTGATTTGCATTTCTCTAATGATGAATAATGTTGAGTATTTTTTTATTTTATTTTATTATTATTATACTTTAAGTTTTAGGGTACATGTGCACAACGTGCAGGTTTGTTACATATGTATACATGTGCCATTTGGTGTGCTGCACCAATTAACTCGTCATTTAGCATTAGGTATATCTCCTAATGCTATCCCTCCCCGCTCCCCCAACCCCACAACAGTCCCCAGTGTGTGATGTTCCCCTTCCTGTGTCCATGTGTTCTCATTGTTCAATTACCACCTATGAGTGAGAACATGAGGTGTTTGGTTTTTTGTCCTTGCGATAGTTTGCCGAGAATGAATGTTGAGTATTTTTTGATGTGTTTATTGACTATCTGTAGATCTTTGGATCTATTCGGATCCTTTGTTCATTTTTAATTGGGTTATTTATATTTTTTATTGAGTTGTGAGTTCTTTATATATTCTGGATATAAATCCCTTATCAGATGTATCTTGTGTGAGTATTTTCTCCAATTCCATGGGTTTTCTTTTTCATTTTCTCAGTGATATCATTTGCAGCACAAAGTTGCTAATTTTGATGCAGTTTATCTATTTTCTCATTCTGTTGCTTGTGCTTTTAGTGCCATATCTAAGAAACCATTGGTGGCTAACCCAAAGACAAAAAGATTTACTTTTGTTTTCTTCTAAGAGTTGTTATTTTTAGCTCTTACATTTAGGTCTGTGATTTATTTTTTTTTAATTTTATTCTTATTATACTTTAAGTTTTAGGGTACATGTGCACAACGATATTTTAAATTACTTTTTGTTTATGATATGAGGTCAGACTCCAACTTCATTCTTATGCATGTGGATATCCGGTTGTCCCAACACAATCTGTTGAAAATACTATTCTTTTCTTATTGAGTTATCTTGGTACTCGTACTGAGAATCAGTGACTATAGATATAAGGTTTTACTTCTGAATTCTCAGTCGTATTTTATTTCTTTATATGTCTATCCTTATGTAGTACCACACTGTCTTGATTATAGTAGTAGCTTTGTAGTAAATTTTGAAATCAGGATGTATGAGTTCTCTAAATTTGTTTTTTTTTTTAAGATTTCTTTCAGCAATTTTGTATCCCTTCCATTTCTACATAAATGTTAAGATCATCTTGTCAATTTCTGCAAAAAAAAAAAATCTGGGATTTTTGTTGGAGATTGCATTGAATCTGTAGATTGACTTGCAGAATACTGTCATTTTAAAAGTATTGTCTTCTATTCATGAACATTTCAACATTTAAAAAAAGTTTAATATTTTTAATTTCTTTCAACAATATAGTTTTTAGTGTACAAGACTTGCACATCTTTTGTTAAATTTAAATTTATATGTTCAAATTTGTTAGATTTTCCTGATGGATTGATCCTTTTATCATTACAAAATACCCCTCTTCATTGCTAGTAGTATTGGTTTTTGTTACTGCCCTTGGATCAAAATAGCTTATTAGTCTTCCAGTATTTTGTCAGAAGTAGTGTTTAAGCCCTTTGTGCTAGCAAGGTTTCAGCTTCTGTTGATGTGTCTGAGTGAAGCTTTGGACATGCTTTGATTCTGTCCTAAATCTTTTCTCTGATTGCTTCTGAGTGGATGCTTCCTAGCACATGCCACAGCCTTGTGACTACCAGATGCCACAGCCTTGTGACTAGCAGAGTTGACTGTAATATTAAGAAGGCTCTTCTTGGCTCTCATTCTTTTTCTTTTCTTTTCTCTTTTCTTTCTTCTTTCTTTCTTTCTGTCATTCTTTCTGCCTTTCTTTCTATTTATCTCTTTCTTTCCCTCCTTCCCTCCCTCCTTCCAACTTTTCCTTCCTTCTTTTCTCCCTCCCTCCCTTTCTGCCTCCCTCCCTTCTTTCCTTCCTTCCTTTGATTATTTTGACTTATTTTCTGGTTGCTCTGTAATTCTGCTTGTTTTGGAGTTACCAGCCTCTTCTTAATCATTCTTCACCAAGATATCCATTGTTTTTGACAACACTCTTAGGTATCAAACTCTCCACTCTCTGTTTCACTTAAGTTCAGCTCCCTCAGGTAGAGCTGGGATCTCTTTGACTTTATAGAACCACAGCTAAGGTGGTTAAGCATGGAGACCTGCTCTTTGAGTGACACCTTTGCTCTATACTAGGTACTAGGGATACTAGGGATAAAAGTGGAAGTCCCTGTTTTTTTTGTTGTTGTTGTTTTTTCCTTTTTGGCAAGGAACCTCTACCATCTGGGAAAGCTGGATATGAAGCAATTGTGGCCTCAATATTTTCAGCCTGTTATGGTTTGAGTAGAACTTCTTTTATACAAGATAGAACTTGTCAAAATAAGAGAGCTCAAGTTGTCTTGGCCTTGTTTGCCTAGAATCAAGCTTCTACAACAGGTGTCTGGGGAGTAGTGAGAATGAGAAACGCAGGCAGGATGCCCTTACTTGGGTGAAACTGAAACCTGACACTAGGATTTGGAAAGTGAGGTTACTATAATCTTCTCTAATGGGGTAGAGTTTCCATTACTTGGAGCTTATAAGGTGAAGGGCACGTAATGGAGTAGGTCATGGCTTAAACGCCATAGGTCCATTGTTCTTACCAGAAGTTTGTAAATTTTTCTTGAATAAATGTTTCTCCATTTGGTATACACAATTATGATAATTTCTAAATACTTTAACAGTTGTTTTTAATAATTTCACCAGATACATTATCTTTTTTTTCTGGAGAGAGAGTCTGGTGGTATTCTTACTTCATCATTCTAGAAATTCTGTCTACTATATTTTTCATTTTCTGCTTTCATAAAGAGATGCTTCTCTTCCTTTACTATTGTTTATCTTAATAGTATAGCATATATAAGAAAGGTAGGCGAAAGCTTGATATTTCTCTTAACTTACTGATTTTCAAGATGATGGAGTGTTTTTCTGTCATCCTCCATATGTGGCAAGTTACATTAAAAATTATCCTCATGAACTCATTGATTTAAACATATTTGATGGCTTAAATCTATTATAATTATTATCATTATGAAGCTCAAGTTGTTCTATCCTTGGCTAGTGGGAGCCTCTTCAACTTGGCTTCTGAGTCTTTTTTATTTTTTGAGGATCTATAACTGTCTTATTTTATTTTTACACAGTAAGTGAATATATTTATGGGGTACATTAGATACTTTGATACAGGCATGCAATAAGCAATAGTCAAATCATAGAAAGTGGATATCCAGCCCCTCAAGCACTTATCCTTAGTCTTTTTGACATGACTTTGGTAATTTTTGATAACTTTCTTGCTATCAGGTGTAATAGGGTATTCCAGGATTATCTTGTATGTTTCCTTGACCAGATCTGGATTCCACTGTCTCCAAGGAGGCCTGGTTTATTTTACTGAGAAGCGACATTTCAAAACTACAATATTCGTGCTAGGCATACTCACTGCTACTGGGATTGCCATTGTTTCATGTTTTTTTTAGCAGAGAGAGTCAAAATACACAAACAAACCCCACCCCAACCCCCCCCCCACACACACACACAAAGATAAAACACTTCACCAGTTCATAGCGATACTTCCAATTCAAATGAAAGACTATGGAGTGTTTACTTAAGCTCTTCTATATTACATTTGGGTTCCTTTCTTCCACATCAAAAATCATGGTTCTCAATAATAAAACATCATTTCAAGTAAATATGTGTTTAATGCTCACCACAAGTCCCTATCTTAACACCTCTTTAGTCATTTAAGTAAGGCATGTTCTATTATAGATTTCCCAGAAAGCTTTTAAGCTAAATTCATCAAATTGTATATGTTAAAGATGCAGTTTTTGTACGTCAGTCATGCCTCAATAAAATTTTTTTAAAAAAAAGATGCCCTCACATTTTACAGTTAATAGTTTATGCCCTTTATACTTGTGAGTTTTGCTAGATACAAAACCCTTAGCTTCTACTTTCTTTCCTTGAATATTTTACACGTGATACTACTTTTTCTTCTGGCATAAAGTCTTAATATCAAAAAATCTAATGATAATTTAATATTATTTCATTAATAAGACACATGATTTCCTCTCCAAAAAGTCTAATAATTTTACTAGAAATATATTGGTGTTGTCTATTCCAGATTGATATTCTGATCTCCATAGTATGCTCTTTCAAAATGTAATATATATATATAATATGTGTGTGTATGTATATATACTTTCAAGTGTGTATAGTATAGTATATATAATATACAATTCTAGTATGTATTACATAATGCTATATAGTATTTATAATAGTGTTATATTACATATATTATATATGATATGCATATATATGTACACATATATATTTGACAATTAAATTTTTCTTTTTAGCATTTGTTCTGTTCCCTTGCCTCATTTTTTCTTTAGGGACTCCTATTATATGTATGTGAATATATATGAAATTTTTTTGGCCTACTTTTTATATTTGACATTTCTCTAGGACACTTTTGATCTCAACTTCTTAATTTTAAATTCTAAGACATTCTCTTTTGTGTTTATATGCTCTTCTGTTCTAGTTTAGTCTTCATTTCTTAAATTATTTATCCTTTTACTTATAATTCTTTCATAAACAACTGTCATCTAAATCTGAGTCTTCTCTAATTCCAATTTGTGTTGCTCTTCCATGTTTTGTATCAATTCTGGATGCGTTTGAGAATTTTGGAAGAGTGGACTGCAATTCGAATCTCCTTTATGTGCATGTCGTTCTGGCATGAATTTATTGTCTGGAAGAGTGTTATTCTGCTCACTTTTCTCTTTTCCTTATAACATCTTTGTACAGAAATTGTTATTCTGTCACTTAGTTTCTCTTTTCCTATTACATCTTTGTATAGAATTTTAACTTTACAGTTTATGTTGTTTATTTATATGTGATTATCTTCCCAGAACATTTAGAATAAGGTGGGGTTCAGGAAATTTTTTAATTCCACAGAACTTCCCCTTCTGTTATTTTGGTATAATTTTCAAAAACATGGTTGCTTGCTTCCTGAGATTTCCTGGCTTTGTTCCTCTTCCTCATTTTGGCCTAGACCTTCTTTTTGTTTCATTATGGTCTCTCTATCTTGTTTAATTTTTATTCTACTCATAGTAGATATTTTTTCTCAATATTTGGCCCCATCTTAGAAAAGAGTCCTGATAAGTCAGTATTGAGGACTTATGGGGGCTAAACTGCTTCAATCCTTTCAGTCTAGTTTGGGGGGAGACTCTCTCAGTTTCTGTTTTTGGTCTTAAATTGGCTTACTATGCTTTCCAGTACATATCTGCTGGCTTTTTGGGGGTTGTCCTATTCTCAAGTGCTTTAAGTCCTACTTTCTTGTTTTTTCTTCTTTCTATACAGATGCCATTATCATTTAGGTCTTGTGATTGTAGATGATTTGTTCCCTTCTGCTTGTATTTTAATATTTGTAGGGATACTTTGTCAGCTAATTGTGTCATATATGTCCATGAGTTTCTGCTTCTGTTAGTTAGTTGGTTGATTTTTTTAAATGTGGGTATTTGAAGTGGTTAAAAACAATGCTGCCAATTCTGCCATTTCCCCCAAAATCCTACACAGTGATCCTTTTAAAACACAAGTCTATGACAAAAACAAGCAATGGGGAAAGGATTCCCTATTCAATAAATGGTGTTGGGAAAACTGGCTAGCTATATGCAGAAAACTTAAACTGGATCCCCCTTCTTTACACCTTATACAAAAATTAACTCAAGATGGAATAAAGATTTAAATGTAAGACCCAAAACCATAAAAACTCTGGAAGAAAACCTAGGCAATACCATTCAGGACATAGGCATGAACAAAGACTTCATGACTAAAACACCAAAAGCAATTGCAACAAAAGCCAAAATTGACAAATGAGATCTAATTAAAATAAAGAGCTCCTGCACAGCAAAAGAAACTATCATAAGAGTGAACAGGCAATCTACAGAATGGGAGAAAATTTTTGCAATCTATCCATCTGACAAAGGGCTAATATCCAGAATCTACAAGGAACTTAAAGATATTTACAAGAAAAAAACAAACAACCCATCAAAAAATGGGCAAAGAATATGAACAAACACCTTTCAAAAAAAGAGATTTATGCAGCCAACAAACATATGAAAAAAAGCTCATCATCACTGGTCATTAGAGAAATGCAAATCAAAACCACAGTGAGATACTATCTCATGCCAGTTAGAATGGCGATCATTAAGAAGTCAGGAAACAACAGATGCTGGAGAGGATGTGGAGAAATAGGAATGCTTTTACACTGTTGGTGAGAGTATAAATTAGTTCAACCATTGTGGAAGACAGTGTGGCAATTCCTCAAGGATCTAGAACTAGAAATACCATCTGACCCAGCAATCCCATTACTGAGTATATACCCAAAGGATTATAAATCATTCTACTATAAAGACGCATAAACACGTATGTTTATTGCAGCACTGTTCACAATAGCAAAGACTTGGAGCCAACCCAAATGCCCATCAATGTTAGACTGGATAAAGAAAATGTGGCACATATACACCATAGAATACTATTCAGCCATAACAAAGAATGAGTTCATGTCCTTTGCAGGGACATGGATGAAGCTGGAAACCATCATTCTCAGCAAACTAACACAGGAACAGAAAGCCAAACACTGCATGTTCTCACTCATAAGTGGGAGTTGAACAATAAGAATATATGGGCACAGGGAGTGGAACATCACACACTAGGACCTGTCAGGGGCTGGGGGACAAGGGGAGGCATAGCATTAAGAGAAATACCTAATGTAGATGATGGGTTGGTGGGTGCAGGAAACCACCATCGCACATGTATACCTATGCAACAAACCTGCACGTTCCACACATGTATCCCAGAACTTGAAGTATAATTAAAAAAAAAAACAAAAGAAAAAAACAAAAGAAAATGCATGGAATTTACAGGAGGATTGTTTTCAGGAAAAGTAAAAAAATGTATGTCAGAGTCTGAGACAGGGTAGATATTCACTATTTGTTAAAAGAAAGAATGAATAAATACATATACAACATAAACTAAAAACAAAACAAACACAGTATAAAGTCTAAATATGACACTTCCATGCTTTACAAATAATTAT
Source organism: Pongo abelii (assembly GCF_028885655.2). Lineage (NCBI taxonomy): Eukaryota > Metazoa > Chordata > Mammalia > Primates > Hominidae > Pongo > Pongo abelii. Next base: position 152,842,046 of record NC_071989.2, read on the forward strand.
TTTATTTTCTATTATCTTTAGATGAAGTACGTGCTTCTGATAATTACCTAGAAGAATGGTTCCCCAACTTTGCTCTCTATTGGAATTAGCTAGTGTGCTTTTATCAATGCAGTTGCTCAGATTATACCCTAGACCACTTAAATTAGAAGCTCTAAGGGTGAGACCAAGCATCAGTATTTTTGACACTCTCCAGGTAATTTCAGTGTGTAAGGACCACTAACTAGAAGGGCCTTTACAATCTGATCTGGCTCTTTTCTACTCCATCTCTCTATTGTGATGCCCTTTAACAAGCTCACAGATAGTCCATGCTTCAGTCATATCCAATTACTTGTAGTTACCAAAATTCGCTATACCATTGATGCTGTAGTCCTTTTGCCTATACTGATCTATTTGCCTAGAATTTTGCTTTGCCTCCAAATGACTATTCACCTGATAATCACCCTATTATGTGTAGGTAGAAGATCTAAAGATTATTACAAGTATCTGGTTTTAACATAGAGCAAGGAGAATGGTCAATTCATTGTAAATCTAGATTTTGTTTCTTTCTCTGTACTAGGCCCAGTGTTGAATCGTAACTGTCTAAGCCAGTTTCTACTTGGAGGTGAGCATTAAGCTCTCTCTGGTTACCTCTGTGAATTCTTGGAGATGAAGTTTTGATCTTTGGAAAGTTTGTTGAGAAGGATGAGTTACTGACCAGGACCTCTACAGCATGTTTACTTCTCTGGTTGATGATTTATATTCGTAACACTGAGGCTGAAGTCGGAAATTAGACCTGCCACTTTAAAATATGCTTGGCTTGGTTCTGGTATTGCAAGGAGTGTATTCTTATCAGCAGTTGCATTAAAACAGCATTAGAGACAAGAGCAAGCATATTTTTAAAATGACAGCTCTAAGGAACCTTCCTGTTTTAGATTAAATCATGATTCCAAAGGCTAAGCCCTGGATTAAAGATTTTGATTTGTCTCCATATTCTCTTAATCAAATCTCTTTTTCCTAATGCTTCCATCCTTAGGAAAAATGAGAAACCACTTCCTCCTAATGGCTTTTATTATATCACATTAGGTCTCAATAGATAGCAAGTAATTCATCTTGGTTTAATATATGATAAACTTTTGGTACAATCAAGGAACCACCTTGAAATTATTAAAAATAACATCATAGATTCATCTTCACAGTTGTGGAAAGAGGATCATATAAAGTCTGGAAGCATTTACACAAATATGGTAAAAATTGTTACCTTTTTGTGATGGAATTATAGGTGATTTTAAGATTTTCAGTGTTCTTCTCTGACTTTTCTGATTTTCTGCAATCAATATCTATATGTACATATAAATATATAAATTTAAAGAAGTTAAGTATAGTTAGAGAATACTCCTCTAAGAGAGCAGATGTTCTCTTTTTCAAGACTTTAGGTATAAACTTAACCAAAGAAGTGAAAGATTTGTACACTAAAAACCAGAAAACGTAATGAAATAAATTAAACATAAATAGACTCAAAGACATTTAGTGTTCATGGATTGGAAGACTTGATATTGTTAGAATATGCATACTATGCAAAGCTGTCTACAGCTTCAATGCTATACCCATCAAAATCTCAATAGATTTTTTATAAAAATAGAAAAAAATACTAAAATCCACATGAACCCACAAAAGACCCAAAATAACCAGAGTGATCTCGTGAAAGAACAAAGTTGATGGCATCAGACTTCCTAGTTTCAAAATATACCCATGTAACAAACCACTCAATCTAAAACAAAAGTTGAAATTATAAATAAATTAAAAAATTATATGGAAAACAAACAAAATATGTTACAGAGCTACTGTAATTAAAATAGTATGATACTTGCATAAAGATGGATCTGTAGACCAATAAAAATAATAGAGGACCTGGATATAAATCCATGCACAGTAAACTAATCTTTGACAAGTTTGCTAAGAATATGTAATAGGGAAAAGTATAGTCTTTTCAACAAATAAATTGGACCCCTATCTTACACCATAGACAAAAATCAACTTAAAGTGGACTAGACTTAAACATAAGATCTGAAATTATAAAACTTCTGAGGAGATATAGGGGAAAAGTTTCTTAATGTTGGTCTTGGCAATGTTTTCTTGAATATGAACTGAAAGCACAGGCAACAAAAGCAAAAGTAGACAATTGGGATGACATCCAACTAAAAAACTTCTGCACGGCAAAGGAAATGATTAGCAGAGTGAAAAGGCAACCTAAAAATGAGAGAAAATATTTGAAAAGCTCATTTACCTGATAAGGATGAATATCCAAAATGTATCAAAAATTTCTATAACCAAGCAGCAAGAAAATTAATAATCAGATTTTAAAACTGGAAAAAGAACTGAATAGCTATTTCTCTAAACGTGACCATACAAATGGCCACCGGGTATATAAAAAGGCACTCAACATCACTAATATCAGGGAAATGCAAGTCAAAGCCACAATGAGAGATCACCTCACACCTGTTAAATGACTATTATCAAAAGTACAAAAGATAATAAGTATTGGCAAGGATGTGGAGAAATTGGAACCCTTTTACACTGTTGGTGAAAGTGTAAAATGTTGCAACAGCTATAGAAAACAATATGAATATGAAGTTTCCTTAAAAACTTAAAATAGAACTATCATATGATCCAGCAACCTCATTTCTGGGCATATATTCAAAATAATTGAAATCAGGATCTCAAAGAGATATCTGCACTCTCATATTCATCGTGGCATTTTTCACAATATTCAAGATATGGAAAAAACCCAAATGCCCATCAACAGATTAATGGATAAAGAAAATGTGGCATATACATACAATGAAACAATATTCACCCTTTTAAAAAGGTAGAAAATCTTGTCATTTGGGTGATAGATGAACCCGGAATACATTGTGCTAAGTGAAATAAGCCACTCACAGAAGAACAAATATTGCATAGTTCCACTTAAATGAGGTATCTAAAGTAGTCAAATTCATAGAAGCAGAGAATACAATGGTAGTTACTAGGTATTGAGGGGAGGAGCAAGTAGGGAGTTGCTGCTCAATGGGTAAAAAATTTCAGTTATGCAAATGAAAAAGTTATAGAGATCTAATGTACAACATAATGCCTATAATTACCAATATGGTATTGTACACTTAAACATTTGTTAAGGGGGTAGATCTCATGTTAAGTATTTTTATTACAAAAAGAAATAAAAACAACAAAATGACAAAAGAACACAAGAAAATTTTGGAGGTGATGAATATGTTCACTATCTTGCTTGTGGTTGGTGGTAGCATACGTTAAATATGCACAGCTGCTTTTATATACCAGTTATACTTCAATATTAAAAATATTCCATTGAGGAATTTTTGGAATCTATTACCCTTTATATATTTTTTCATCTGAGTTGGAGAAGCTGGAGTCTCTCAGAACAACTTACCCTGCGTCTTTTTACTCCTCAATCCAAAAGACATCTCTAGTAAATTAGAGAGCAGATTAAAAAAAAAAAAAAAAAAGTGGAGTAGTCAATTTCTCCAAGTTATTTTTATTCTCAATCTGATACCTGAGATATAAGAGACATCACAGAAGAGATACCACAGAAGAGACCACATGGTGATTCTTTGTCTGTTTGGGTGTGGTATGGACCAGGTCACCTCACAGGATTCATCAGCCTTAACTGTGCTGTTTCTGCCTCTCCAAGAGAGAATGGCTAAGAAGAAGACATTAATTACAGGTTAAAAATGACAAGCCGGTGTTATAACAAATAACTGAAGCAAAAGTCTCACTTTTTTTTGAAGCTCTATTAAAATCAAAGTTTAATCACAAATTGTGAAATAGAACACAGGCAGTTAGAAGCTGCTAAAATATTAACACTTCTATTGAAACAGAAACTCAGGCATTTTATTATTTTCATGACCATCTCTGAGATTTCATAATTAAGTCTTTCAGTTTGATTTATTTAGACTCTAAGCAAACTTTCAAAGTGAGTTTGAGGGACTTTGTACTTGGAACATGAATGCATTGCATTTCCTGAGGCAATTTGGAACTGGGTTTTCATCATTTCAATGCCCTGGCTCAGAAGCAGGTATTCTGAGAAACTTCTCTTGAGTATCCTAATTCATTAACTGTAAGAAGGACCTCAGACATTTTCCTTATCAGGGTGAATATTCAGAAGGGAGGGAGGGAGGGAGGGAAAGATATTACATTTAGGAGTGAAACTGTATTTGTCATAGCATATTAATTTATCTAGTTTTGTTCTCTTTGGCGTTACAAACAGACATTTCTTATCACCCATCTAAGCCTTTAGCTGGTTCTAAATATTTTCTCATTGATCAGAATGAGTGGAAAATTACATTTCACCCCACTGCTCCCAAAACACATTAAATATATATATATATTCCTGTCACTCTCTAAGAGGTAGTTTGGCATTGAGGAGCATTGAATGTTGCATAACCCTGAGATCCTGAGATTGAACATGGGGCAGATTCCCAGGATAATCTATGTTTGAACATACTATGTAAAATTTAACCAATTTTAAGGAACAGGATTGGTGAATTAAGGAAGAAAATGAAACCTAAATGAAATACTGACTCAAAGGTGGCAGTTATAACACACAATCTTTTTTACTGGCAGAAGGAGGGAGAGAGGGATTGTGAATCACGTCGAACACATACCTAATTATTTTTAATATGAAAGAGAGAGAGAGAAGTGGATTGGGTGGAGCAAGAGACAGGTGAGAGGGGAAAGAGAGAAATAGAGACAAGAAAGAGCATTGCTAGATAAAAGTAGAGTATCTCTATTTAAAAATGTGGATGGGAAAGAGCATTGCTAGATAAAAGTAGAGTATCTCTATTTAAAAATATGGGGATTATTTTGGGATATCCATTTTGAGCATTTGAAAATGACCAGTTGACCTTGGTCATTTGACAAATCAGCTGCCAAATCTGGACCAAAATAAAATAGAGTCTGTCATTACTGTGAAGATAGAACATAAAGGCCAAGCAAGAAGAAAAAAAAAAAAAAAGAAAGGAAAAAAGAAGCCTCACACCAAGAGTATAGGGAAGGACTACCTGAACCCTCCCCATGTGCTCACATCAGTGGAGAATTAGGCTGCTTTTCTCTGAAGTTCCAGGTGCTTTGCAGACTATTATTTGAGAAACAATACAGGTACCCTCAGCGTATCTCACTAATCATACATGAGCTGGAGGAGGTGGCTGGTAAAAATCATTTAGCCTGGTGCACAAAAAACGAGGAATGTATCTGAAACATACAAAGTAGGAGTTTGGTCCTGAGAAGCCCTTTCTCCCTGAAGACAGAGCTGTTGGCAACATCTTGGGGCATGGTTAGGGCCATGATCTGTAACTAGAACTGGTCCTGGGCAGAGGGTGAAGGGCAGCCATTTTCTCTACATCCTTGTCCCTCCATTTTGGTGCCCATCTCCCTTTTCCCTCAGGTGATGCCCAGGTTCCCTCCCCTTGGTCACCTCTGACACGTCAGAGTCCCTTGTGACATCCCCAACAAGCCTGTATAGCTGTCCTAGTCTCATCACTTTTCTCCTGATCAAAAGAGAACCTAAGTATGAGTTGATCTCATCCCTCTAGTCTTCCTCTCATCTTGATGCCGAAGAGAAGCGATTTCAGCCTGAGTTTTCAGTGTCTCCTTAACACTTTGATGTCTTTATGATCTGTATGAATTTTCATAAGAGTCTGAAAGTCAAAATGCCTTAACAGAAAGGATGAGGGGTTTTAGTGTTAGAAGCCCCTAGTTTGAGTCCATATTAACTGCAGAATCTTGAGAAATCTTAATTACTAGGAACCTCAATTTATTACTTTGGCAAATAGAAGAAATAATTATTTATTTCACATGATAAAAAATCAAATGTCATTATAGTTACATAAAATCCATTAATAGACTATCAGCATTGAGTAATTGTTGTCAGAGTTATTATTTTCATCATGGTAGAATTCTTGACCAGCTAGTGAAAGAAGTGTATTTTTGACATAGAAGAGGGCTGCCTCCATCAAAGTTCTAATATCATATCTTATAGTAGCTACCTATTCTACTGGTTTTAGACTGGCCTTAATCTGAGACTGAGATTAAAAGATGTACCAACCTTTTGTAATAGTTAATTTCTCTATGGCTTCAGAAGCGAGGCCCCGTTTACTCTAGGGTGACCTCATGTTCAGACTATTTGTGTAACACTGAGCCCAGTCAGTAAACTTAGTGGATGGGGAAAAGATAAGGGATGGAATAAAGGGTGATTGACCTCTCAGATTTCTTTTGATGAGAAAGTTGACAACACATTTTTCTAATTAGTGTTCTAGACTGGCTAGATAAATCAACAATGAATCAACAGTCTTTAAGCACATATACAGGTATGATAACTCTGTAGTTAACTCAAATCCTTGTGCTATGTGTTATTTTGCTGCGTAACTTGGAATTCAGGAAGCTACCCATCCAATCAGTCTTTAGCTGTTTTATTTCAGTAATGAGTTTATGCAGAACCTTCCATATCTCTCATAAAACCAGAGCATTCATAGAACCAGAAACACCCATATCAACTTTATATTGTTTTTGCTTTTTTCACATGGGAATGGTACAAATCAACTCTGCTTTCTCAGAAAGTATCTGTTTGTTATTACTAACACTACACCATTTTCCACCCCAATAATATGTGCAGAATATTGATTCTTCTTGAAGCCAAATTCTTAAGATTTCCAAATTATAAATTGGACACATTTCTGGAATTATATCAACATGAAATCTGAAAGATATTTCCTCATAGATATAAGGCTAAAGTTTGTGGTTAGGTTTCTAATTGGAATCAGAAACTTTTTTATATCATTACAGTTTCTCTGGGAAGACAAGATGCATAAAGCTCCATCATGGATAGCTCAACTTTGAGAAGGAAACGCTTCGTCCTGTTATCCTCTCTTCTTTACCCTATGGGTATAGAGTACTTTTTACCAGGAGGGTTTTTTTTCCCAAGAAAAAAGAAAGTATCATTACAGGTATGATGACTATTTTGGAGAAATTTAGACCTGTAAAAAGCGATTGAACTTGAGTTTTCCTGAAACCGAATAGTGTGATAGAAATATAATGGCCAAATCTAGTGCAATACATTGATTTACTCAAAATATATTTTGAGGTTGGTGTCTACATGTGCAGACATTCTTCTGGACACTAAGGCTACAGTAGCAGACAAAAAAGACAAAAAATTATTGGTTTCTTAAAGCTTACATTCTAGAGCATATCAGGGATCTTAAGCTTTGAAATAATTGGTACAAGCTTTGGTGCTTGAGAAAGCCCCACAAGGTCACAGGCTCCCTGTTGTCGGTGGTGTCCTTACCTCCAGCTTCTGTCTGTGAGTCAGGACAGGCCTTTTCTCCTTTCCCCCAACAGAGGCGCATTGAGGAGTGTGCACACCCCTAACTTTAGAGCAAATGGAAGAGAGGAAAGGGCAAGTGGAGAGTCTCACTCAACTTCCTTCTGCTTCCACATGGCCACTTCTCTGTAAAAGTGGCAGAGACTCCTCTGTGCTTAGCCAGAATCTGTTCCATACTTAATGGGTCACTTGGTGTGGTATCCAGCATCATATGACGAAGGGGGAGCACATTCAATTTTTGCAACAGTACTTATTTTTACTAAATAACAAAGTATTTTCTTGTGGTGAATATCATATTGGCAGATAATTTGGGAACCAAGAGAAAGTGGAGTGGAAAAGTCAAAGAAGAAAGTTCAATGAAGACTTGAGTGACAGAATTTCATGTGGGGCAAGACACAACTACTGTGTTCAGTCTTATTAAGCAATAGGATGAAGGCAGGATTAGTGGAACCCACTACTGAGTGGGATGGAGAGAGTTGGGACTGAAGGATGGGTTGACTGTGATGAGTGAGCAGGAAAGCAAGTAATTGTAGCAGTCCAGAAGGTTAGCAGGAGGGTGGAGGAATGTTTCCAGGCAAGACTGCCAAGTTTAGAGAGGGCATTTAAGCACTGAGGTGAAGGCTTGACAGCCTCTGATTTTTAAATTTAAAAATTTAAATTTAAATTGGGAGTGGACTGTCTGCAAATGTCTGAGTATAGCAGGCATATTTATCCTAGTGCCCTGGGATCATTCCTGATTCTTCTACAATGGCATCACAGAAGTGAACACTGTGCCCAGTATTTGAAATGTGAAAAATGCAAATATGATTCACAGATAGACAGCGAGCCATTACTGTGTCTCATACTATGCCACTTAAAAATTGTACCTCAATAAATAAAAGTAAATAAAATTGTACCTCACTTGCATGATCTCCTACTTGTAGCTATAAATATCTGATTCACACACCTCCCTCAAATGATAGGAATGGGGTATGATTTTGGAGCTTAACCCTTTTCTCTAGGTGTATCTAAAAAGGCTCTTATAATTTACTGTTCTTTAATTCTTTATATATTTTCTGTCTTCCCTCACAAACCCCCCCACACAAAATATAATTTTGCTGGAATTTTGTACAATAGGGATAGAATGAGAATAGTGTACTATTGTTTTTACCTTTAACACTAAAATTTTAATTTAAAAGAAAATATGAATACATAAAATACATACATGCTTTTTAAACTAAATCAACTAAATGAAAACACAACCTCTCTCTCGGCTCACTAAGCTATGTACTCTTTTTTACTTCTCTGACTTGCTCTATCACTTTGTTCCTTTTCATCCCCCTGCCCCGACACACACAGACACACACAGTGGGATTGGGGGTAGGGAGGACTTAGCCTAAACTAAACTCATTAGGGCCATCTGACAGTGCAATTTGAGTATCAGACTTCTCCTGCTTACTTTGCATTCAGTTGAGGAAGGTAAATTGCTATGGTCTCAGGTTTATTGTTCATTTTGTTAATGCATGATTCAATGACTTCATTTAACTGGTGAATGTATTTTTGATTGATAAATTTATAGTTGTGTCGAACTGGGCTTTTGAATTCATTTTGACACACTATCTTTGAGACTATACCACAGAACTCTTTTTTTTTCCTGGTGGGTGTAAAAACAAGCAAACAAAACAATAAAAATCGTTCCGTAATGACTATAAAGATGAGTATTTGGAAAGATAGACACTTTGAAATTGTTTTTCCCTCAATATTCTGTCACACCTAGCACTATACAGACTGTTTTTATTCAGAAGTAGTATTTAAATATCTGAAAGGTGGGGAAACGCAGAAATGTTTTCAATAAAATATCCACATTGCCATAGATGGAAAATGAAGTTTAAGCTTCAAGTGAGGTAGCTGAGGAAACAAGCTATATTTGAATAAAATACAAATTTGTAATGGAGAAGCGATAATCCCTTAACTATATGTATTTAAATGTAACGCACACTTATCAAATCTGTGATCAGGTACTCAATCAATTAAAAGTTGTTTCATTTATTTGCTCCCTCCAATGACTCGGGCCAGGTGGCCCTTACATGCCAAATACTTTGCTCTGCTGCAAGAGAGAAGATGAATAAGCATGGTCTCTGATAAGATGGTCAGGGGCTCACAGTCTAATGTAGGAGCCATTTACAAAGCAATGCTGTATTGCAAGAGAGACGTGCCCCACCTGAATGGGAGGTCAGAAGGATGGTGGCCTCTAGGGGCACTGGAGTTAGGAATGGTAGAAATGAAGAGAAGCCCTGGAGTAGGAAAAACTGAGCTGACTCTTCATTGACAGGTTGCCGAGGTTAAGGGAAGAGGGGGATTGGAAGGACATTTTAGGCAGAAAGGACACTAAAGTTCATGAGGTGAGAAACCTAATGTACAAACACTAAGAAGTAATACAGGGGGTGGAGGGAAACCAGATTAAGGAGAGAATCAAATATCTGATCAAGAGCCTCTTCTCTCCTGTTAAGGAGAATAATTTAGTGCCAATGAGATTAAAGTGGAGACTGACAATAACAGGGATACCAATTTTATCCCAATATATATGTTGTGATATTGTTATTATTTTGCAAAATGTTTTCATGGACATTCTCATTTGATGTAAAGAAACTGGCAAGGTGTAGGCCAATAATCCTGTCAAAATTAGAGGTGAGAAAAAGAGAGATTTAAAGAATTTGGCCATGGTCGTATAACTTGACAGTACCGGATTAGGCCTGGGATGCTGGTCTTATACCATAACTGGTGCATACAACTGCCCATTGGTGTAACAAGGCCACATTTGCTCAAGGCCTTGCCTGTTTCCAGAGATCCAGGCCAGCCATTTTCTGACACATGGGGTAGTCAGAGGAATTTCCATTTCACATTTTATGTGCAAATTCATTCTCTTCACATGAGAGAAACAATAAGAAAAATCCTTAAGAAACTGGAAGTCTAGTAACAATCATAAGAAGAACTGGTAACAATGACAAATTTATTTATTTAAGTGGTTATAGGAGACCAAGCACCAAGCAGAGCACTTTCCATTTATTTCTCGAAGAACCTGATAGGCAGGTACTGCTATTGCCCCCATGTTACAGGTGAGCAAACTGAGGTTCAATAACTCGTTCAGGTCACCCACTGAGAAGAAGCAGAGTGTTAGTGCGATTTATAGTGAGATCCATCTGACCTCACAACTGGGTACTCAATTCTACCAGGCAAAACCACCTTTCTTAGGTACTGCCACTTGATTTACACAACACCTGTACTGCACCATATGTGAATTGTTGGTACTTAGTAAGCCATATGGAGACTTTCTCTGTTCCAAGATTTCTGTCGCAGAGGCTGTTGTTCTATAGATAAAGGAATCCCATCCTAGAATGTTTACTAACTACTCTTTGGTCCTGTTGTTTAGAAAAAAGAAAAGAAAAGCCAAATGTCTTAGACTCTAGTGGAACTCAGTTTACTATTTGCTTACTTATTCAGCTTCAGGTGCTGGGGTCCAATAGAAATCTATTAGAGACTCTCAAATAAAAACCTAATGTACAAACCAAAGGAATGATATAAACCTGAACATACTGAAAACCTGTTAGTTTTTAATAATGTTTGAGCTTCAGGCTTTCCTCCTGTTCCTAAGAGCCCATCAGAGTACAGGGCTCTCTTCTTGCATTTCAATGTATTTGCAGCTATACTTTCTCTCCCTGTTGTAGAGAACCCACAATCAGGTATTAAGATGTGACAGGATGATGGAAATGAGAAAGTGAAGACAGCACATGCGAAGGCAGTAATTAACCAGAATGCATATTTATCATAGTCTGTCATTGTTTACAAACAATATAATGATTCCTGATTGTAGAATTAAACTCCAGGCTCTAGTTTGCAATGTCAATCAAGCAACCCCAGCAGGTGCAGATCAGCAGAAGGACTAACCAAGTAAGTGTTCTGTATAGAGGATGTACAGGAACTGGAGACAGCCGGAGCATCTTCTGTCAAAAAGTAATCTTTGTTGAAGATGTTTGAACAATCATTTTATTGGGATGGCTAATTTATGAGCCTCACTTTTGTTGTCTGTAAAATGGGAATCTGGAAATCTATGTCAGAAAGTCCCCATTCTCCATCCTCACTCCTAGAAGTCACCATCATCTCTTGCCTGAACACCTGTAATGGCCTCCTAACTGGCCTCCCTGGCTCAATTCTTGCTCATCTATAATCCAGACTGGAGGGTTTTTTTCTTTTTTTTTTAATGGAGTCTTGCTCTGTCACCCAGGCTGGAGTGGAGTGGTGTGATCTTGGCTCACTGCAACTTCTGTCTCCCAGATTCAAGCGCTTCTCCTGCCTCAGCCTCCCAAGAAGTTGGGATTACAGGTGTACCAACACGTCCCACTGATTTCTGTATTTTTAGTAGAGACAAGGTTTCACTATGTTGTCCAGGCTGGTCTCAAACTCCTGACCTCAGGTGATCTGCTCACCTCAGCCTCCCAAAGTGCTGGGATTATAGTTGTGAGCCACCGTGCTTGGCCTTATAATCCATTCTCTAGATAGCAGCTGGAGGACCCTTGTAAAAAACTTAAATTAAATCATGCAATTTCCTGGAAAAATCATCATTTTTATTGCCCTGGTTAAAAATTCTAACTCCTAACTGTAGCCTCTGAGGCCCTATATGATTTGGCTCCTGTCTCCCTCTCCAATGTCTTTTTTTTTTTTTTTTTTTTTGAGATGGAGTCTTGCTCTGTCGTCCAGGCTGGAGTGCAGTGGCGTGATCTCGGCTCACTGCAAGATCCGCCTCCCGGGTTCACACCATTCTTCTACCTCAGCCTCCTGAGTAACTGGGACTACAGGCATCCACCATCACGCCTGGCTAATTTTTTGTATTTTTAGTAGAGAAGGGGTTTCACTGTGTTAGCCAGGATGGTCTCGATATCCTGACCTCGTGATCCACCCGCCTCAGCCTCCCAAAGTGCTGGGATTACAGGCGTGAGCCACCGCGCCCGGCCTCCAATCTCATCTTCTATCACTCCTTTTTGATCATTCAAGCCATGCAAGTCTTCTTTCTTTTCCTTGCATATGCCATCTTGTGTTTCTACCACAGGATCTTCGCATCTAGTGTTCCTTTTCCCTGTAAAGACTTCTATTAAACACATGATCTTCACAGGTTGGCTTCTTTTGGATACTAGTCCCAATCAAAATGTCAATTTTCCTGGCCATGGCATCTGAACATTATCTATTAACTGCAATCTTCTCAGACCAACTCACTCCACCATATATTCTGTTTTATTTTCTTCGTAGCCCTCATCACCACTTGACATTTTATTTTATTTTTTTTGAGGCAGAGTCTCACTCTGTCACCCAAGTTGGAGTGCAGTGGCACAATCTCAACTCACTGCAGCCTCTGCCTCCTGAGTTCAGGTGATTCTTGTGCCTCACCCTTCTGAGTAGCTGGAATTACAGGCATACGCCACCACACCCAGCTAATTTTTGTATATTTAGTGGAGATGGGGTTTCACCATGTTGGCCAGGCTGGTCTAAAACTCCTGACCTGAGGTGGTCCACCCTCCTTGGCCTCCCAAAATCTTGGGATTACAGGCATGTGTCATTGCACCAGCCCCATCTTTCTTACTAGAATGTAAAATCCCTGTGGCCAGCTGTGTAACCATTACCTAGAGAGTGTCTGTCAGAGATCAATCAAATCTTAGTTTAGTGCTTAGTGAATGAATGTGAACATCAAATGGGGTGCAATTAATAAAAATGGTCTATAATCTAGTAAGCATTATTATACAAATACCAGATACCATGATTTCTCTTCTTCTGTTAAGCCACGGCTCTTCTCAAATCTTTGTCAGAATGAAAGGAACATAACCTTCAGCCAGGGACTCTCTTTCAAGTGGGATCTTACTTTCCAGGAACTTAAATAACTTATAGTGTAATGAAAGTCAAGATTAGCACAAGAATAGAATTAAATTTCTTACAAAAAAATGTAAAATATTGTGCATTTATTTTGCTAAGGTCAATTTTCTGTTTTGCACCGGGCTGCTCTATATAATTGCATGGATGCATGCATGTCACAAAGAATTATTGAACAAAGGGATCTTTATGGAATTACAGGAAAAGCATGGAAAAAGGGAATTTCAAATAGTGTTTACAAGAAGAGAGGCCAAGACTGATGGACTTGGATGTTCTACAGGCCCACAACAATTCCAAAATTGGACTCATCACCTTTCTTTATCGTCTTCCCATACCTCCACTTCCCAGCCTCTTTCCCTTCCCAGGTTGCCTACCTCAGAGAATGAAAGCACCATGCACCCACCAGCTGCCCAAGCTAGACATCTCTGGGACCACTCTGAACACTTCTCTCCTCTTCTCACTGATATCTGTAACTTCTACCTCCTGAATGCTATGGAATCTGGCTTCTTCTTTTCATTTTCAGTACCAGTACCCTTGGCTATTGTTTCCTCTCACCTGGACTATTTTAGCAATCTCCTAACTGGTCCCTGACTCCTCAGTCCTTTCTTATAGCAATTCATTATCCACTCTTTCTAGACACACTAATGATCTGGTCACTGTGCTGTGGCTCCTCATGTCCTCTTTAACAGAGAGACAAAACTCCATGTGATCTGGCTCTACTTATGTCTCACCTTTGCCACCCTCACACTCACTCTTTAGCCACCAGTGAACTACTCTTAACTCCCCAAAGGCAGAATGTTTTCTTTCACCCCCGGCCACGGAACACACTATTTTGAATGTCTCATACAATGTTTATGGGTCTTTTTTCCCTTGACTCACCTTTATTTAATTATCACTTTTGTCTAAAGCCAGATGCCGCTTCCTCCAGAAAGACTGCCAGAACTTCCCCCGCTCTCCAAAGTCACACTGGGTGCCCTAGTTTTGCAGACTTAAGAATTATACTTTGTTTTCTTATAATACTATTCTGGTGTTTCATCATTTGTTTTCCAGATTCTGCTTGGGAATTGATTCCGTTGTCATGGCCTACCCTGGCATTTTTTTATTTTACCTTTTTTTCCTCTATCTTTTCTCTTCCATTGCTAACTCCTTCTTTGCTTCCTTTACTGTCTCACGTTTGCTCTCTTAATCATTATTATGGCACTAGTGTTTGTAATTGCATTTCTTTGTCTTCAGGTTTTCATTGCCTTCCCTGCCATCACTCTCCTTACTTCCTTTGTCTCTACATCAGTCTATGACTCCCATCACTTCGGGCCACATTCATCAATATTACAGTTTTTAAACAGAATGATTTAATATTTGCCAGCTAATCAATCTGCAGAAGATCTTCCACCACTTTTGAGTTTTTAACTAAAAATTTTACCGTCTCTTAGGAATTCTCATTGCCATTACAGTCATCATGATTTGATGAGAAAGAGAAAATTCTCCCCCTGGTTAAGATGGGAGAGAAGAAGGGAAAAAAGTCCAGCCACCAGAGCTATTATTTTTTTTTTAAATCATTCTCTTTTGGTTTCTTAAAAAAAAAAAAAAAAAACTCTTTTTCATTGATTTTTCCAAATGTTAGCAAATAAGAGTATATTACCCAGTGACAATTACATCAATGCAGATAGAAGAATATATTAAAAAAACAAAAAACAGAGACATCTCTGTCTGGCTTCCAATGGTTACCACAATGACCATGCTATTTATGTTCCATGCCCTCTGGTCTTGAAGTTCTTAGTGCAAATTTACACAAGTGGCACACCCTTGCTTTCACTGGTCATTGAATATATCTGTCAACACTTGAAAGCCTGTGTTAAGTGAATAAACCATGGAGATAATACTGGATTCCAACTTGAAGGGTGTTTTTCCCAATCAGAGGGAATCAAGCAATCTTGTGAGGTTATGCATTTGTGTGAAATTAATGTGATTTAACAATCAAAGACAAATCATATATAAAGGAATAGCAGTCAACTGTTATCACAATGCACAATTTATCCCCTCTTTTAAAAATTCTACTGCTCTTAGAGTCACTGCAGGTCAAATATGGCAATCTTTGTCCCTGAGCCAAGAGGAGGAGACTTTTATATTATGGACTTGTGCATCAGTGGTGTTTTCCTAAATATTATCAATCCATGCAAATGAGATTAATTCTTTGGTAGAAAGCCCATGATGAGTGTACAAAATAGAGATATTAGTTAAGTGTATGAAGGTGGGTTTTGAGTAGACTGCCTATTGAAAGAAAAGCAGAAGAAACAAAGTATTATTTATATAGTTATCTCTATTGAATTTGCCTTTTATTGTAAGTGTTTACATACTGTGGTTAATATTAAACATGCCAATGTAGGTATCAAAAGCAATCAATTATCTTCTAAAAACTTATTATTCAGTGGACATTGAATATTTTCTAGGCACTGTCATCATGCTGTGGACAAATCATATCATTCAATTCTCACTCTCCTATCAGAGAAGCATTGTTATTTCCAACATTTTTTGATGAAGAAGCTGCAAGTTACCAGCAGAGCTGATTCCTATTTCTTTGATTCAAAGCCCAAGCTCTGAACCACTTACTGGACTTTAGTGCCTGCTTCTCTGTGGAAATTCTGGGGTCACACTGCCAGAGTATTCATCACAGCTCCACTTCTTAAAGATTTGGGTTAGTTGCTGACCTCCCTGTGCCTATTAGCTTTTCTGAAAACTGTGCATGACAAGAGAGTCTGTTTCATAGGGACATTATAAATCTCAAATAAGCTTCTGTAAGGAAAGTGCTTAGAACATAATTGACATGTAGTAAACATTCAATTTAAAGATGTCTATTATTATTACATAATATCAACATAGGCTCTGCCTATATGGGAAAAAATATTCGATTAGCTCAATCTCTGCTCCATTTAAAAATCCGAATTAAAGGAATGACGATTTGTTAGTAGCTAGTCAGCAGAGATACATGTTCAGGCACAGCTGCTAAATTTTGTCAGTCTTCCTATTCTGTTATCATGTGAAGATAGTGTGGTGAAAACGAGGTGTTCCTTCCATTTCGTGAAAAGTGAAATGACAGCTCAATTTCCTTCATCTACTTTCACTGGGCTTCTTTTGGAAGTTATTGTGAATATAATGGCTGGGTCTTTGCCCAGTACATTCCTGTCAGAAAGGCACCATTTTTCTGGAGCATTACAATATAAGTGATGGAACAGGCACTAATCTTGAAGTTGGATCTACCAAATTAAATCCTACTTTTGCCTTTTACTAGTTTTCTGAGCCATGAGCAAATTAGTAAAATTTTATGAAATTCAGTTTCCTCATCAATAAAATAGGAATATGTATTTGAAAGCAACAGTTCTTAGCTGGAGGCAATTTTACCCCTAGGGGACAGCTGGCAATATCTGGAGACATTTTTAGTAGCCTCAACTGAGGAGGGGAGGTACTAATGGCAATAAATGAATAGAGGCCACAGATGTTGCCATACATCCTACAATGCACAGGATGGCCCCCACAAGGAACGATTCTGCCCAAATGTCAATAGTGCCCTGACTTAGAGTGTTATTAGAATAAGATAAAATGTTTGTAAAGCACTTACTATCACACATGACGTGTGATGGGTGCTCACGGTTCATTAATCCAGCAAGTTCCTCTTCCTCCTCCTCCTCCTCCTCCTCCTCATCCTCCTCCTCCTCTTCTTCCTCCTCCTCTTCTTCCTCTTCCTCTTCCCCCTCCTCCTCCTCTTCCTCTTCCTCTTCCTCCTCTTCTTCTTCTCCTTCTCCTTCTCCTTCTCCTTCCCCTTCCCCTTCCCCTCCTCCTCCTCCTCCTCCTCCTCCTCCTCCTCCTCTGCTGCCACTTGTTAGGCATTGTTCACTAATGTGAGTTTCCAGGTTTCCCTCTCTGTTGGGCCCAAGTACTGTGATAAACTAATTCACACTGAGATGTCTGAGATTTATTCTTCTCCCAAAAATATATGTAGTTTAAAAAGAAAGTCTTTTAGATCTTGATTATGAGTAAATCCCTGTGATGGAAGGTTACCCTTTCTGGCACCTGGGAACATTTGTTCTTCTCTAGCTACCTATTTGCTCTAAGAGGTAGAGATTACGCATTGTAACTTTTATCTCCCTTTGCTGATTACAAGGATTCAATGAAATAATACAAGTAAAATGTCTGGCATACGATAGGTGTTTGATAAATGTAGATCAGTCTTATCACATACATAGTCTCTCTCTCCCTCTCTCTCTCTCTCACTCTCTCTCTTTCTCTCTCTCTCTCTTTCTCTTTCTCTCCCCTTTCTGGACATTAGGCATGTGATCATATTTCAGGAATCTTCTTTCTCCGAAGTACCCTGTCCTGTGTTTATCTTCACTGTAATCAACAATGGACTCTTCTTCAGAGCTTTTTAATTCCTTTTCCCAGATGATAGACTGTCCAGATGTGAAACACTATCCAGCTGGTTTTGCTGTATTTACCTTCTGTCCATGTGGCTTTGCACCTTCCCAACTGTATACCTGACACCCTTTCTTTCTCCAGGCTGTGTTTCCTCATTGTAAAAATGAGGGCACTCGTGGCCTCTCAGGTCTCTTCCGGGTCTCACACGATTCTCTTTTCAAACCACTGCTGTGGTAGTGTGGGTCTGCCAGCACTGAGCTTCTGCATGAGCATCCTGATTGGCCTTATCATGGACATGCTTCTCATGCATTCTACATTTTCTGGTCAACCCTCACTCCCTTCCAAGTAGTTTATGACTCATAAATGTTTTAAGATAGTTCTTTTCCACCTGCGTTTCTCATAAAATTCACAAGGTTCTGTAGCTCTTGAACAATTGCTCTGAATTTAACTTTTTTTTTTTTTTTTTTTGCCAGGAGGATTAATAGAAGTTTAAGTTTGCATTTGCCAATAAACTATAGATTGTTGTAGACCAGTTACTCTTGTCACCCAGGCTGGAGTGCAATGGCACAATCTCTGGTCACTTCAACCTCCGGCTCCCAGGTTCAAGTGATTCTCCAGTCTCAGCCTCCCAAGTAGCTGGGATTACAGGTGTCTGCCACCACGCCTGGCTAATTTTTGTATTATTAGTAGAGATGGGATTTCACCATGTTGGTCAGGCTGGTCTCGAACTCCCGACCTCAGGTGATCCTCTTGCCTTGGCCTGCCAAAGTGCTGGGATTCAGGTGTGAGCCAGCCCGCCCAGCCATATGTTTTTTCCCTGTTGGAGGAGATATCACATACTAGTTGGTTGTTGAGTATTCATTAAGCAATATTAGCAAATATTATATCTTAGTTCACTAGCTAGGGTTTTTTTTTTTTCATGAGCTAATTAAGTGCACACTTCACACACTGGTGATTGCTACCAAGGCAGCCCTGGTAGAACTGAATAATGGTGGAAGGATACAAAATGTCCCACACCTCAGGAAGAGCACCACTGACACTGTGTCCTTCATGTAGTCATTGTCAATTATTTCCAATGGGCAGAGGGAAAGGAAGTTAAATTTTATATATAAATATAATGATAAAAGACCTCAGAAAGCCTGGACTTTTAAGTTGTTCAAATAGCTGGTTACTTTTAGAAGTTATTGAAGGGCTGGAATCACTGGAGCAGTCATGTTTAATGTCAGTATTTAAACTCTTTCACTCTGTTAATACTTTTAAATACCTCTCATAGAAAATTTTCATATTTGAATATTGTGTCCACTAAATAAAAGCAGATGCTTTGTATTTAAAAAGATCTGAGTTTTAATTCTCACCACTTGTCAACTTTATAACTTTGGATCAAATAATTAACCATTTTAGCTACAGTTTCTTCTTCTATGAAAAGGAAAGACTAGCATCCTAAATGACTAATGAGATTATTACTAATGCACCATTCACTAATAGGATTATTGTGAAGACAAAATTATGTAAAGTGCTGAGCACAATAACAAGACATAAGGAGTTCTCAATAAATAGTATCTATTATTAGAATTTCAGCAAGTTTCTGGTTTGGAAGAGTTAACCGTTACCTTATTCACTTTTGGAATCACAATGCACAATAAGTAGCAAGGGAGCTATAGCACATCTTTTGAGGTGTGAGTCAAATGTGTTGGGACTGGTATAGCAAAGTGGCTACCATTCCACAGAAGAAACAGGTTATCTACAAAGTAGCTTAGCAATAGTCATAGTGCCTGTCCCCTAAAGCATTGACCAATATTAGTGCTAGAATTTCATAGGTGCTCAGAGGATAAAAAGGGTACGTTAAACAGATAGTAAGTGTGTTTACATGAATTTAATGTAGTGTTCAGGACTCTGGTTATAACATAAAATTTACTCTCTTAGATTAAACCAAAGATTAAATTATAAACCTAGGGATTGAGCCCATTTAAATACTGCTAGATGTAGGTGTCTCTCTCTTCACTATTTCCCAGCTTTTCCTGTCTCACTTGGCTTCTTTCTGACTGAATGTCCTCCCATTAGGTATGGAAGATGGCCACTGAGCTCACATACCCCTAGCTTGGCAACCTCCCAAATCATAGAGCATGTATGACCCATCATATTTCACCAGAACAGTCCCAATGAGGACTGGATTCACCCATCCTGAGTCTCATGCACTTACCTGAATCACCCACTGTGGTCAGAGGGTGGGGAGAACTCTGTTCAAATATGGGCCGTGTGTTCCCCTCTGGGAAGGCATAGCACCATGGTTGACAGTCATTTAAGAGCAATATGAAACAGGGAAAGGGAAAGAAGGAGGCTTTACTGGAAGAATGGAACACACAAACTCTGTAGTTAATACATACACATTTTATTTTAAGAGACAAAAGATGCCGAGATATTGATTAAGAGGAGCTGTAGGCTTTGAGAGACTTGTTCCAATTTACAAAAAAATCAGTGAAAAAAAAAAAATGAAAAAGGAAATCTCTAGGATGAAGAGGACCAGGTAGGAAAAGGGGTCAGGATGAGCTGCAGAACTTGAAGTAGGAAAATAAATATGTTTTGGGCAGAAATAATCAAGTGTGATCTTATCCAAAAACATCTGAGACTAAGATGAGGAAATAAAATGAGGAAGAAAGCAAGCAAAAAGCAAAAATGACTTGGAAAATGGAAAAATGTGTCATCAAGGAACATTTAAAAGAGCAAGACAGACAAATCATTGCATTGCTTTAAAATCTAACAGGTGAAAACTCGGAGCTGAGAGGGTATGCCTGATCATTATCAAATAGGGAAATTATATAAATAGGAACCATGGGCTGAATGGTTAAGAAAGTTAATTTTTACCTAATTGTCCAATGCTTTAGGGATGTTTATACTAATAAATTATTGAGTGATGGTCAATTTATATATATATGTATATATATGTATATACACACACACACACACATTTTATATACAAGTATACTTTATATATAAAATATATAACACTATATATATTATATATATGTAAAACACTTTAAAAGTTCTTGATAGGCCTGTAGATTTTGCCATTTTTCTCTCTGGGTCAGCATGTTTTTGTCATAAGTACATTAACTGTCTGGCTATATGCCTAAATATTTTCTATTCTAATGTCTTTTGCATGTCAGAATTTTCAATCCATTTTTCTTTTTGGGTGGAAGGTTTACTCTGTCACACACACATTCACACACTCTAACTAAACTTTGCTTTCTATACACAGCAGGCTTCCTCCCCCATTCATTTATCATACAGATATTCAATGAGCATCTGCTACTGTATGCCCTGGCATGCTGATCTGTGTGTGCCCTGGAGCACACTCTAGAATTCAGAAGGAAACAAGCACATCCCTTACAGTCTAGTGCAGAAAACAGACATTCAGCCAATAAACCTAGAAACCCACCCGTGTTTACACATTATGGTGCTGTGAAAGCAACGGGCAGGAGGTTGGGACTAGCTTGAAAGAAGAAGGATGCGTGGCTGGCAAAGGGAAGATCACACACAAAACCTTGAGATATAGAAAAGGGCTGGCAGGGCAGGAGCTGAAGTAAGGTGATTTTTTGTTTGTTTGTTTTAATTTTCATTTCCTAGATTATGCAGTAGAGCACACATTCCTGCAGGTCAAGAGTGTCTTTCATTTCTTTTGCATCCCTTGCAGGGAGTGTCCTGGTTATTCAGGTGTTGTCTCTCAGCTCCAAACACGCCCCTTTATACTCTATTTGTGATGCCAGGACTGGGATTTGGGTTAACCACACAGGCTAACTACACTTTTCCTTTGCCCAGCTTTCTGTTAGGCTCTGTCAATAGGGGGTGCTAGAGGGAAACACTAAAACACGGGAAGAATTCCTTGCTTGCCCCTTGCTCCTATCAGCGTCAGCCCAGCGTTTGTTTACTCCAAAAGCAGTTGGTTCCAGCTTCCCTTTTTTCCCCTCTATAATCCCCTGAGCCAGGCTGCTTCAGAGACATCAGCACCAGCAGGCCACATGCCCTCCTCAGATGTCTGGGTCCAACCTCCACACAATGCCTCCTCTAAGCTTTTAGGTTCTAATAACTGCATCTTCTTTTACTTGTCTCCTCAGACTTAAGGATGGTAGCCACTTCCTGCAGCCACTACCTTTGTCTCTTCACTGTTACCTGTTTGCATTTTCACTTCTCCCGTATCTGTCTAACCAATACTTATGTTAAATTCTCCCTGTTCAGGTAACTGGTGAGGTGCCTGTGTTCCTGACTGACTCTGATGGATGCATGGCTAGTTTAACTGTCTGTTCTTGCCCATACTAACCATCTCTCAATAGAAGCCCCCACTGGGTCCCTCCAAGACCAACTGCTCATGAGTAAAAAAGGTCAACTGCAAGCAAGAAATTATGATTGTCAAGCTTGAAGACAAACTTTTTTCAGAAGCTCTCATAGCCTGCCTATTCCCAATCTCCACTATGCAATATCTTTTTCAAGGTTAGCAGAATTATAAAAACATCAATTTGGCCATTATTGACTTTTCAACTGGGATACCAAGAAAGCCTTTCAGCAGCCTCAATAAATTAAATCTGGCCACCTAGCTCCCAGACTGGCAGGCTCCTACATCATTGACAGAGAAGATAGGGGAAAGCAGTTTTCCCAGCTGTTGCAGTAAATGATGTGCATTGTGCTCACAACCATTAGCAGGCGGAAAATTTGAAGTGTGGGCACATTGCAGAGCTGCCTCTTTTAAAAATGCATAAGCACTTTGTGAGTTTGCTAAGTCATGTTTCACTCAGCTCGGTTTGAATTTTTCATAGAGGAGAAAAATTCTGTAGTCTTTTCTGTTTAAGTTCTTCTTTATCAGTAAGAACTGCCACAGTGAGGTCTATAGTGGAAGGGGGCCAAGTCTAATCATACAATTTGCTTGATTAGTCCTCAGCTTTTCTAAGTTGTAAAATGCTTGAAGATTTAGGGCTTTAAGGACTTAATATAACTGAGTTTCCTGCCTCTCCCTGTTTAATCCAAAATGCAAATTCTTTCCCGTTCTGGATTTAAGTTTATTTGATGTGTTTTCAAGTAAATCTTTATCCTGAAGGGCTTGTCCATTTGTGAAATTTTAAGCACTGCACTATAAAGACTCCCTTTTTTCCAAAAACATCCCCTGTTCACATACCATGTCCCAGACACAGTATGTGCTTGTGGTCACTCACTCACCATTCCTGTGTTGAGGCAGACATTACTAACAACTGAATACACATTTTCCTGATGCATCCAGCTGTAACATCAGTGTCATTACTAATGTGATATTCCAGCTAGACCTAAGAATTAGCTGTGTAGTGTATGGATGGAAACATTATAATTATGTAGCAGGCCCCTGATTTGTTTCCCTTATATGGAATAGTGTCAGCATTGTAGTAGAACAAAGATGTATAATTGAATGGAATACTTAGTGTGCCGCAAATTATGAAACATCCTTTACATTAGTTATCTCACTTAATTTTCTTCAAAGCCCTGTGAAGAGAATACTGTTAACAGCCTTATTCTTCAGATGAGTAAACTGAGGCTCAGAGAGTTGAAGTAATTTATGTAAGGTCTCATAGGTGACAAATTGTGAAGCCTGACTCTGGCGCCTGAGACCTGCACTGCCATGTTATCAACTTGATACAATTCAACATATGTGTTCAGCTCATTCATTGATTATTCATCAAACATTTATCAAGCCACTCTTATGCAGCAGGCACCAAAAATCATACAATATTCAACAAATTCAGCAATGACTTATTAAAAAACAAGGTAGAGCTATTAGGCTCTCTGACCAGCAACTAGATAATAACTCCCCAAACAGGCAATAGATTTCCCGCTTTTTAAATATCAATAAATCAGACTTTTCTTGGAATGAAATGGTTTTCTTCCCACATCTGGCTAATCAATTGTAACCTATTTTCTCCCCAAATGGAGAGAATTATTCCAGCCAGTATTGAAACTTCAGCAAATTGGAAGCAAAATACATTGCAATTTGAAGTACCAAGGTATTTATGAGATCGTTATTTGCTATAATTGGGGGGATTCTAGAATACTTTGTGTTACAGAACTGACCTTTCATAGATCTTTCCATACTTCCCAAGACTTGTAAGCATATCACAGTGAGACTGCAAGGTCAAAAGGGTCTAGAGCTTACATGTGTCATTTCTGCGTTCTGATTTAAAACCTCTTTGCTTGTAATTAGGTTCTTGGGAAGAGGGTAGTCAGGCAGACAGTGCTCCTAGAAAAGATATGGGGTGGTTATCTTCTCACGTTTGATTATTTTTCAAACTTCACAACAACTCTTAATGTAGGACTACAGTTGGGCTGTAGTACTACTAATCCTATAACATTGGATCAGCTGGATGGGGCCCTCCTGATCCTATCTTTCTTTTTTGGTTTAATATAATATAGAGACTTCAGAAGCCATCTCATAAATTATCTTGCCAAAATAAATGGCAAGTAAAACAGTCAAATGTTCTCATAAAATCTTGAAACATGGTAGTATGACGACCTCCACTAGAATTAAGTTGTTCAATTCCCCTTTGATAGTGATAGTGCCCAGAATAAGTGGAAAGCAATACTTCTGTTTGGTAGCAGGAGGATCCTAGATGACATTTAAATACATGATCATCCCAGCAGTTCAGGGAAGAAATAACTGCACCATTGCCAGGTTCCTGGCTTGGCACATAGTGAGGGCTTCATGCAGCTTTCCACATGAATATACAGAAATTTTTCACATGATGGTGTTTGTGTTGTTAAAATAACTTTTGGAAGACTGAGTGCGGTGGCTCACACCTATAATCCCAGCACTTTGGGAGGCCAAGGTGGGCAGATCACTTGAGGTCAGGAGTTCAAAACAAGCCTGGCTATGGTGAAACCCCCTCTCTACTGAACATACCAAAAAATTAGCTGGACGTGGTGGCAGGTGCCTGTAGTCCCTGCTACTCAAGAGGCTGTGGCAGCAGAATCACTTGAACCTAGGAGGTGGAGGTTGCAGTGAACTGAGATCGTAGTACCACTGCACTCCAGCCTGGGCAATAGAGCAAGACTCTGTCTCAAAAAACAAACAAACAACAACAAAAAACCCCAAACAAACACTTGTGTAGAAGACTCAAGTTTCCTACTGGGTCCATTGAATGAAATGAGTTTACCATGGGGAAGGTGACTGACTCTTGGACAAAAAGACAGCAATTGCTTCTCTACTTGTTCAGCAGGGTTTATGGCCAAAATATTTTGTAATCTTGCTTTAAGGTAATAGGTGTATCCCAGCATGTATTTCTTTTCTTCTTCCTTTTTGTATTTCCTCTCTTCCTGTTCTTTCTGTAAAAGCTAAATTCAATTTCTGCACTTTTCCAAAAAGGTTTAAAACCAGATTGTCTCTGGTTTGATGTGATTACTTTTCTTCAGCGCAATTCATTGGAACCATTTCTCAGTTAAGTCATTTTGGTATAGGGGTTGCCGAGTTTGGGGAA
Organism: Pongo abelii; assembly: GCF_028885655.2. Classification (NCBI taxonomy): domain Eukaryota; kingdom Metazoa; phylum Chordata; class Mammalia; order Primates; family Hominidae; genus Pongo; species Pongo abelii. The sequence continues at coordinate 152,867,201 of NC_071989.2, forward strand.
GCACAAGCAGATTCTGCCTAGTAAAGGTAAAAAATGATCCCCTCAAAATGTATGCTGGCAGACAGAAACCATTTTCTATTACTGATATTTTCAGTCACCAGCTGGTATATGCTGAACAATTTCTGTATTGCATGGGAAATGTATAATAGCATGAGATAACTAGAACAATACAGCTATTGTGATTCCTTTTTGGCTAATTGGATTGTTGCATTTAATTTAATGGCTTTATAAATACAATGATTACTCAGTCACATTTTAGAAAGTGACTGGAAAGAGTGGGTACAATTTAGGGATACTTCTGGAGTTGTGATTTATAGAAACTTTTGTTTTACTTTCTCTTAAAAAATTATATGGAGATAAGTTGGTATATATGTTTAAATCATTTAATATGTAAAGAACAGGCATTATACAAGAAGATAGGACGTAACTTTCCTAATGGTTTTCATTCTAAGTTTTCTCTACTTTGACTATATTAGAAATGGCAATAAGGTAACATCCTGCATAATGTGACCTATTTATTTATGAGAATAAGATATAGTGTAAATCAAAATGGGGTCTCCTTTAAAGCTATATAAAGGTACTACATTATCCTTGTCCTCGATATCGTAAAGGAATTTGTTCTCTTTACTTTTATGGATTAAGTACAAAGAATTGTAGAAGTGCCCAGCATGTAATACATGATCGGTAAATAGTGTTAAGTTTATGACTCCAGGAAGACTGTGGCTGTTCAGAGGGTGGAAGCGGGGGGCAGTGATTTATTTTTAGGAAGTTGCTTTGTGCCATGATTGTGGACTTTTCTTCCTGGTTCACGGAGCCACTGTGCATCTGCAACATTGCTCTGCCTTCAAATTGCTAAATGCAGCATTATGAGGCAAGACTCAGAGCAATGGGAGAAGAGGGACTCATATTGGCTTAAAAAATGACACAGAATATAGTTTATCATATAAATGAAAAGCTCACTGGCAAGACTAGCTTCAGGTGTGGCTAGATCCAGGTACTTAAAAGTTATAATACGGTCTTTTATTGAATTTCTACATTGTTCCTTGGCATATTTGCTGGTATTACAACAACAGATACTTCACTGTGCTCATATTAAGGAGCTCATGGCCTAGTAGCTAATATGATATATAACAAAATGTAATATGTGCAATAATACAGGTATTTACAAAGTAGAACTATTATTCAGAGAGGAGAAAAAAGCAAACACTTCTGAAGAGAGGTTAACAAGAAATTCAGAGAAGTTATAACTTGAATATTGTTTTGAAGTAGAAGCAAGGATTTTACTAACAAGGATACTGAATAAAATGGTTAATTGGCATGGTTATGGCCCTTGGAAGATCTGTATTCAAATCTCAGCTCTGCCACTTTCAAATTGTACAAACTCTGGCAAGTTTCTCAAACTCTTGGGGTCTTAGTTTCCTTGTATGGAGACTGAAATTGGAACTACTGAGTTAACAGAGTTTTTGTTAAGGACCAAGGAGCTGAGGGATACCCAGATAGACACAGGCATAGAGTCAGTCCCCTTTCTCTGGTTACTGTCATTCTGCTTTCATAGTCTCCTCCTGTTGTACCTGACTGCTGTCACTTGGAGCTTTCCATCAGCTATGGAAAATTGGCCAGCTTTTATTGAGAGTTTACTGTGAGAGAGATACTGCACTAAGAATTTTGACTTATCTAACTCCTTCCTATAACTCCAGATAGTAGGAAAATTATTACCCTTATACCACAGATGAGGAAACTGACTGAAAATCTAAGGGATGTGCCAAGGTGACAAGCTTAATAAACGATGTTAGCTGAGTCTTTCTGACTCCTGTGCTCATGGGCTTAAGCATTATACTATATTTCCTCTTATATAGCATGCCATCATTAATTTCCTCCCCTCGTGGACTTGGCTTTTGGGTGCTCCTGTTGCAGCCCACCCTGGATGCCACCCCACATTTTCTAAAAGCATGGTTCCGCGATGCTTCTCTTATGTGTGTTTGTGCGTATGTCCAAGTGCTATACTGCTACTCCAACTGACCTGGCTGGCATTAATCCTTTGGGTCCTTTGCTTTCTTTTCAGGTGAGCCTTCCAGATGGTCACCCTCACACTGCGATTGCTGCTGCAAGAATGGCAAAGGTGACAAAGAAGGGGAGAGCGGCACGTCTTGCAATGACCTCTCCACATCTAGCTGTGACAGCCAGTCTGAGGCCAGCTCTCCCCAGGAGACGGTCATCTGTGGTCCCGTGACACGCCAGACCAACATCCAGACTCTGGACCGTCCCATCAAGAAGGGCCCTGTCCAGCTGATCCAACAGTCAGAGATGCGGCGGAAAAGCGACTTACTCCGGACTCTGACTTCAGGCTCCAGGGAATCGAACATGAGCAGCAAAAAAAAAGCTGTTAAAGAAAAGCTCTCAATTGAGGAGGAGCTGGAGAAATGTATCCAGGATTTCCTAAAAATCAAAATTCCAGATCGGTTTCCTGAGAGAAAACATCCTTGGCAATCTGAACTTTTACGGAAGTATCATCTATAAGGGAGGGTTGGGGGTGGGAAAAGAAAAAAAAAGTCATCATTTTGAAATTAACCTCCTAAAAGGAATTCATATTTTAAAGGAAAAAATACAACTAATGATGCACATTTCTTAGAACACAATAGTCCATTGATATACTACTGCCTACTTTACCTAGTTCACCTTAACATGTAAATCCACAGGGTAGATTTCTTTCTAGATGTGGAAGTACAAGAAAATCTTTTTTAGTTATTTGTTTGTTTACTTGGTCCCATGTGCTAACTATCTTGTATATAATGACAGCCAGCTACATAAAAGTAGCTGAGAGGCCTTGGGAGTCATTTATCCCAAACTGAGTTTTTTCTCTCATCTTCTACCTCCCTCCTTTGAATGAGGGTATGGTAGAAAAAGATCTGGCCCAATGGCATAAGTTTGGAATTTTTAATTTTGGTTTTTCCTTTTGTTTATGGAGTTAGGGTGGAGTGGCAGATTTATATGACTTTTCACTCAAATCTATATGTGCCAGTTTATATTGACTCCGTATGCATGAGTATTTGTGCAACACAAGCACAACTAAGTATGTATATACACATGATGCACAAGATGCCAGGACCTAGACCTCCCAAGGGCTGTGCTCCTGCTCCCAGCAGCCCTCTCTTAGAATATTTCAGATGGATGAGCTTCTGACTCTTTCTTAAAATTCTTTTGGGAAGATTTCCCAGCCTTTCTTCACAACACTTTCTAACATCAAATGACTCTCATCATCAACAAATTGTATTCCTTATTTTGAAATTAATACCCTCAGGCTCCATTTTACTGCTTTACTGTTTGTCTGCATTAAGAGAGGATGAGGAGAGCTGGTCAAACATTCTTTGTGTTAAAAAATCAAACATTCATATCCACAAAATTTTCTGCTAAATGACTCCACACTCAGCCTTCTCTACCCTGAACTGAATTATCACACTTTTCTCCATGTTTTCAGAGTTCTTACTGCCCACAGTTTAATGGTGTGGCCTTTCCACATAATCCACATTAAATTCTATGTTCCTGTGTTGTTGTGGAACTAAGGACAACACACGGTACTTGAATAAGGGTCTGGCCTTTTGTTTGTTTTAGAGAAAGTTGTATTCCACACACAACCTAATAATTTCTTATAAAAATTTTAAACTACAAAGCTACATTTTTACTTGCTTGTAGCCGTTTTTGTTTGCCTTTGGGATTCGGGCTTTGGCTGTGCCCATGCTAGGATTTAGCTGTGTCATTTTTATGATGTCTATAACAACACAACAAGGCAACTGAAGCTCCAAAGTTAAGGTTTCAGATTTCTAAATGAAACTATCTTTTTCAATTACATCCTGACCTGTATAAACACAGCCAAAAAGAAACTGTTAATAGCCATCCATCCATGTAACTCTGTATTTTACTAAGGTACCAATAGCTCTTTCATCGACTTCTGCTACATGAAGGTTAACAGACCAGCTTTTATTTTTAGCATTCCTCATGCATTTCAGTGGTAACCAAAAAATAATTTGTCAATTAATAATTGTGTGCCAAGCACTCCTAATTTGTTTTATTGCGTGTGTGTGCATGTGTGTATGTGTATCACAGGTAATAAAGGCAATTGGATGATATCTGTAGGAGGAAAGCAATGACTAATTTCTTCCTTTTGAAATCTTTCATTGATGCACATTTATTATGTAAGAAGTTCTGTCTTGATTTCTGTTCTTAGTGATGACTAGTATATGAATATCTTTCTGAATTTTTGTAATTCTCGCCTTCACACTTGGATGACAGACTCAGCTAATGTTTCCTTGTCCTGAAGGTTTGAATGGAGTTTAAAGTTTTACATAAGTGAAAAAGAAAGTTTATCTTGGGAGTTGAGTTGTCAAGAGAATTATAATTTATGAATTTAAGTGTCATTCTTTTCTGTATTAATATATTAGCAGATATTTGATCTTAACTACAACATAGCATTGTTTGTAAAGCTTACCAATATGTCTTCATTCTTTTCAATGTTTCTTGATAGCACATGGCAATACCATCATCCTAATAACAGAAGATCTTGCAAAGAATCACAGAGCTTAATGGGTCAAGAAGTTGAATTTGGGGAAAATATCCTGAAACTCACTTTGGTCAAATGATTATTGTGTTGTCACTGGAAGTACTGTCAAAGACTTTGGGGTCTAACTAAAATGGCCAAAGTTCCAACTTCCCTAAATTTCAGACCTGACTGTAATGGCCTCAAGATAGAGAAATACCCTCATAAGAGTTAAAGAATTAAGATGATTGTCAACCCAATATTTCTACTACATTCTTTAAACAGGAAATTAAACACTGCAAAAGGAGTGTTCAGGCAGTGTTCCTCTGACCCCTGACCTGTCATGAGTTTTCTCTGCTCTGACATTCCTTATACATCCAGTGAATAAAGCTGGAATAGAAACCCTGTTTAAAACAATCACAACAGCAATATTTTTATTCTGGGCCACCTCTCGACTGGCACTCATCCCGTGGTAAAATATTCCAGTAACTAAGACAACAGCATGGCATTTATTTGTGTGAGTGTTTATATAGAAATGAACATAGACCTGGCCAGTAAAAGGCTCTGAGGAGGCTTAAAGTACCTAGTTTGAGTGGAGTTATCAAGTGAGGTCCAGGTAGCCTGCAACATTGGAAATGAGTTCTGGGTAAGTGAGTTATAAGAGTACACGCTCTAGTAACTCTGGTAATCACTGTGACTCGGGCATGTTTCCCTGAAGTTAAAATAGTTTTTATAACTTTTTGTTTAATTCTGAACAAAACAATATATATGGTTTACTTCTCGAACATTGGTTATGAGAAGGGCCATAAATTGCTAATATAAAGAAGTTAGTAGTATCAAGTGGATACAATGAATGGGGAATCACATGTGTAGAGCCCCAACTTAGATTGCCTTCTGGGAAATCCCATGATACTAAAATCCAGTGAGCTTTGGGAGATCATTCCCTAAAGGTTTGTGGGTCGTCTGAAGTCAGAAACATATTTACAAAGTCCTTCTACCCACTATCAAAAATGAACTGATCTGCATTCAGCAGGAAGAGGGGAAGATAGGAATATGAAACTACTAGATCATATGGTATTGTGATTTTCTTCCCCTGCTAGGAAAAAATGGCACTGAAATGCTGTCAAAAAATAATGAAGTGAAGTGGCTTCCAAAATATGCACTGATGTTATCCTTTGTATTTATAGGCACAGTTATCTTACTGAAAATGCATGCATGGTGAATAAAAATAAAAGGGGGAACAATGCACAAATAATAAGCGTTCCCTTTGCTCTTTATTCCTTCATAGTTGTATCTATTCCAACCAATTCATTTTCGGGGAACACATTTATTAAAGGGTGCTGACATGGAATTTTTCTCTTTTCAATTAGCCTTGTTAGATTCAGAGGGACCTTTATCCATAGGCACAGGTGTGTTGCTTGTTCTGGGCCCCATTACTCCCTGCGCTTCTGGATTACTTGTGCTTTCCTGGGCTTTAGATTCTTCTCTGAGGATCTTTTGTTGGTGTCAAACAAAACATGCTACACTGAGACAAAAGGAAGGCATGTATGGTGTTTTGTAAAATTGACACCAGCTCCCACAATGGGAACCAGATTTTGATTCTTATACATTTTCCTTTGCTACAATTCCAACCTTCCAACTTTGTATCTACTATAGTGTAGATCTGCGAATTTGAGTGCTGGTATTTTCTGCCACTATATACCATGCCATAGAATTTGACTAGCCTTGGTCCTCTAGATGATCTTTGCTAGAATTAATAAGACTCTTTCTGTGAACTTTTAGGAAGAATTCTTTGTCACCTCCACCTGACATACCAATTTTCAAAAGAAAAACGAAGGGAGTTTATTTTTCCTTATGGTGACTCTGTGGCAGATAAATGTTTTTGCCAATTTGCATGCTGGTTTATAGGTTTAGCATGGGCCATTTCTCTCTTTAATGTCTTGGTATTGTTGGTGTCTTGCAATCTTGATGCCCCACAGTTTCAATTTATTTATTTTCTTTTATATTGTCAAAATAGCACACTAGAGAAAGAACCAGAGTGAACATTCTGTATCCTGAGTTACAATGGAGTTACATGTCATTTGTATAGAACTGTATAATGATTAATATCTGCAGAGAAATTAGACCAAATGAAACCTGCTGGAATAGGTTTGATTTATATTGCCTTCATCATTCTGGTTTCAGATGAAATGGTTATTGCTGTCTACCCCTGCTGAAAGAATAGAGTCTTAAACTTTAATAATCACAGCCTTGTGATGCAAACACAGAGCTTATTTGTTTGAAATGCCTATTATTCTCATCTTGCTGTATACGTTGGAATGGAGATTCTTTTTCCAGTGATCTCCATTGCAAACTTTTTAATAGTGTTTTTTAATACTCAGTATGCACAAAAATCATGTGTAGCACTTGTAAAAATGCAGATTCCTTCAACCTAACTTCAAAGAGTCTGATTCAGAAACTTGAAGCAGGGCCAAGAAATTTGTATTTGAGCTAGTCTCCTTAATAATTTTGATGAGGATTGTCTATAGATGTTACTTGGAAAAATTCTGCTGTTTAGGGAATATGCAGAGGCCAAGAGCTCCTTTACTTCTTAGAAGCACTTCCTCATTTTCTCTTACTTTCTTCCCACTGCAAATAAGTCAAAGCATGCATTATTCATTATCTTAAGAGAAAACACCCAAAGAAAAACATCCTAAGACTAGGGCAGAATAGATTTTCATGAATTCTTTGCCATTTCTTCTGCTGTCTGTCAACCATAACCCTTTCTCCATATTGTGTGTGTATGTGTATGGGTTTTTTCCCAAAATAAAAGCCTGCATTATTATAGTCTTAGCTCTGGGTAGATGGGAGCATATCTCTGAGTGAGATGTATCCTAATGATACCCAACAAGAAATAAAAATAATGATCTTTCCCAAGGAGAGTTGTTTATTTCTAGGCCCTTACTTAGTATGAGTGGGAGGAAATCGAAAGTGATCCATAATTTAATGATGTATATGGCCCCAAAGGTGATTCCATTAACTGCACATAAAATATAACCAAAATGAATATAGAATGATTAGTAAATTCAGCTATATTTTACCAATCAAATCCTGTGCCATTGAACTGCTAAATTTGTCCAATTTGACTCAATCAGGACTATGAAGCTCTCAGATAATTGAAGATCCTGAACCCTGACATTAACTAAAAACTTGAAGCCAAACTCATGTGTAAGGATAAATGCAAAAAAAAAAAAAGAAAAAGAAAAAGAAAGAAAGCAAGAAAGAGTGAATTCAAAAGGGTTTCAATGATCCAATTGACTGTATTTATTTAACAGAGTAACTGGATACGTACCAAATTCCCACGTTATAAGAAAGATAAAAATAGAGATCATGCTTGTCATGATCATGAGTGAATATTTGAGTAAATATTATTGCCAAAGGAAAGTGAAGGATGTTTAATGAAACTGATGAACATGAGCAACTAATTCTGTTAAATTGGCCAAGATTAAAACAAAAATGGTTAAATTTGATTCAGTTTGTTGCCCTCTCTCCTCTACTTCCTAAGTGGGATCCCTTTTCTGTCCCGGCTTCCTAATGTTCAAAAAATGTTTCTCTTGCTTGTGAACAAATTTTGTTGCCAATTAGGTAAAAAATGTTAAGTTCCCAGACTGTCATCCTTGCATTATTTAGGAAATTTACTTTTAAAAGGATAAAGAAAAATGTGCCTGGCCTAGCAACTATCAAGGGCTTGTCCTGGAGGAGGGTGGGGGTAATCTTCCTGTTAATCAGCTTTGTAAAACACTTATATGCCAACCAGAGGGTTTATTAAGTCTCTTGTCTCCAGCAACCTCCTCCATCTTATCAGTTTATTTTTAGAATTGACCTTTAGATAATTTACCTGCATTTGCACAGTGAAAAATCAACATAACTTTATATTATCTTCCTACTGACGTGGTCTCCATCCATCACAAATGGAAGCAGAACTGATGCTTAATAAAGTAGTGAGAGTTGCTTTCAAATTACATTAGTGTGCATGTGTGAGTGTGAGTGTGCACATGGCAATTTTTAGGTTTATGTCAGCTCAGTGGATAATGTGCGTGGGAGTGCTATCCAAGTGCATGGAAAAAGCCTTTGGTTACATAGTTGCACAGCTTTTTAGTTCAGCACAATAGTTTGTCTTTACTGTGGATGTCAGTCGTTGAGAATGTTAAGTAAAGCTTGTCTCCTCATGTGAAATTCAAACAATACTAATTTCTGGGGAAAAATCAAACTCATATCCATGTATATAGTGAAGAGAGTCATCTTATTCAAAAAAAGAATGTATTTTTGAAAGCTAAGATAGACATAGAATACACATTAATCATCAGTAGTCTTTTTTAATTGCAGCCAGTGGTCAGTGGTTTATCTATACCTTTAGGTGAGAGACAGAGAGAAACAATTTCAGGAAACTCTCCTTGATTCATGTGGGTTATGTGCATTTAAGGCCGTGGCTCTCAAAACCAGGAGTGGTTTTGCATACCAGAGATCTTTTGGCAATGCCTGGGTTTATTTTTTGTTTCATGATTTGAGGGGTGCTACTGACAATTAATGGGTATAGGCCAGAGATGCTGCTAAAGATCCTACAGTGCACTGGAAAGCCCTCCATAACAAAAAGTTATCCAGCCCACAATGTCAATAGTGCTTAGCTTGAGAAACTCTAAATTAAGCATGAGTTTAAATTTGTCAAGGCATTTTTTTTTTTCTGTACCATATACGGAAAGTCTTCCAGGTCAATAAATAGGATAAAATAGAAAAATAAAAATCGGAACCAGTTTAGATGTGTATAGAAATTGTATGTATGGAAATTATTTGAAGTTAGACATAATAATCTCTTTATACAGATGTGAAAGCTGAGATTTACAGAAATAGGAAACTTTTTCCAGGGATCTGGTAGTGATGAGGAAGGCCTGTAGTTTAGGTGTCTTGTCTTCTTCTACTTCAGTCTTTCTGCCTCAGAAAAATTATACATCAGTAATATTGTCAATCTTTCAACAGTTAAATGTGTTTGTTGTGAAGCATTCTGGGATCCTTTTCAGTTTACATGATCCTGTTAAAGATGTTTCCCAATCTGATCAACAGTAGACCACAAAGTGCTCTCAGAAATGAAACTAGTAAGGGGGAGAAAGTGTTTTGAGCAGGCCAATGATTTCATTGTCTGTAACTGCTTATCATACCCTTTGTTACTTTAAGTTGAATATTCCCTCACTGAGAATGGTAAAATCTTATTGGAAAATATGTTTCCTAGACTCACCCAGGGGTGGCTCCCATGTCCTTGTTTCCAAACATGTGACAAGTCTAAGCACAAGTCCTTGCTACTGAGTCTTATTGTTTAGCTTATATGTACTGACTTTATTAGAACACAATTTGTGTCTGAAATGATTTGACATTTTTCTTTTACTGTGTCATACCAACATCCCAGGGATGGAATTATAGTAGGGTCATTCTAATTCCATTTTATACAAGGGAAACTAAGGACCCAGAAAGTTTAAATCAGTCATTTATTTGTTTGTTTATGCATATATCCAGCAAATATTTGTTGGGTACATACCATATATAGGTCACTGTCATGAGCATTATAATGTCTAAGCAATCAAATTTGGAATAAGGAACTTGAATTAAGTTCACTCATATCCTAGACTAGCATTATTTCTATATGTAGTTCTGATCAATATTCTAGAATTATGGTTTAAATATCAAGTTATAAATAATATATAGTACAGATTTATTATTATGTACCTGAAACTCTAATAAGTACTTTTCATGCCTTATCTCATTTAATCCTATCATAAGCCAATGAAGTAAGCCCTACCACTATCCTCTCTTTACAGATGAGGTCAGTGAGGCTCAGAAAGATAAAGTAGCACATAAAGGCTCATAGCTAAAAAGTGGCAGAGCCAGATTTTCCTCTGAGTTTATTAAACTCTAAAGGCTGCTGGCTTAACCATCTCTTTGTACAGTCTGTTCTCTCTGTTCTCTGAATTTGCCTGTTTCTCCTCTCTCCTATGCTAAACAAAGTGAGATCCCAGCCTGACATCCTTCCTAAAAGTCATCAGGTTTTTTTGTTTGTTTGTGACTTGCATTTGCCTAGGAGGTAAAGAAAGGGCAGATTTGCTACAGGTTGTACTTTATGCCACAAAAATTTTCAAGGGGACCATAATGTTGTAGAACAACTATCTGGTGAGTACTGATACCCTAAGAAACTCACCGTGATAAGCTAGCTTCCAGGTCGGGAGAAAATGACACCTGCAATTGCTTGCTGTGCTGCATACAGGTCACTAGGGCAAGCTTCAGGAGAAGTAAAATAGGTGTATGAGCATGTTTATATGTGTTTATACATGAGTGTATCTAGGTATCTGCTATTTTCATCTTTTGGCTTGTTAAACAGTCTCAGTTTTTTATTCAAGACAGGTCAAAAGCCCAAATGTGATTAACTGCCCTCAGCATCTCATTGTTACTGTTATAAGTTGGGAAAAAGAGAGGCAGCTTTAGAAAAGAAACTTCACTGAAATATGTGCATGCGTGTGTGTGTGTATGAGGAGTGTGTGTGTTTATGTGTGTTTTGTGTTTATGTATAAAATTATATGTATATATGTACATAAGTGTGTACATCTAAATGTGTATATATATAAATATATATCTATAGCTGTACATATGTATACACCCATAAACAAAGCTCATAGTTTAAAACTTTGGAATTTTCAGTTTGGAGAACTTATTATTATTACAATTTACATTTGGTTTCCTAGACGGTCTAATATAGTTCTAATTTCCAAAATTCTCTTCCACTAAAAGTGGATATATTTATTTATGGTGCCGAGAACATTAACAAAATATTTAGGTTTAATATCTATGAATAATAAACAAAAAAAAGTGCATTTAAGGAAACACCAAACTTGTAAAAACTGGCTCTCTTATCCAAACCATTTGTTGGAATTTCAAACTACATGTTTTCAAACTTCTTCATTCCAAAAAAAAAAAAAAACAAAAACAGAAAAAACCCAAAACACTACCAAATGAACAGTGATAATGTTTAAGAAGAAAAAGAAAAATGCAGGTGTATGATAGCACAAATTCAATGGTTATTGCCCTAGTGGTGCTTCACTTACCTATTGGTTAATTTATTATATCCTGGTTAATTTCACTATATCACTGATGAGGGTTCCTGTGTCCCTACATGATTTATCGGTGGAGCTAATTATCTGTTTAATTATTTAAAGCTATAGTAAATAATTTATAATATGCATATTGTAAATAGATACTAAAGGTCAAGGGCACATTGTAATAATCACAAAGTTTTAGTCTCCTGCAAATAACACTTGAAGCCTGTTTATACAATACCCAAATAGTTGCTCAAAGAAAGAACAATGTAAGTCAAATACAAGAAAACCTTACTTACCTATTTTGGCATTTTACAGACATAACAACCAAATTAACGAATTTTGGGCATCTTAAGAATACAGTGAGTTGTGTACTCATTCATAGCCACATGCTTTGCATATTACTGGGGAATGTGAAAAATATTTAAAGTCAACCAATGCAAACAGAGATTCCCTGCTGCTCCTTGGGATCAGTTTGTATGCACACACAAGCCCATGCCTTCAACTGATAGTCCTAGCACAGATCCCTCCTCCCAGAGATCTGTCAGGTGTGCCCACACAACAGAAGCACTTGTAAACTAATCAAGCACGGTCACCGAATCCTTTTTTCACCAGCCTTCTGCAGATGTTGTCTTAAAAACATAAGAAAGAAAATCCATTTTTTTTTAAAGCAATGAGATGTTCTAATTAGGTTTGAGAACATTTGAAGGAGCAATTGTTTTTTCCCCAAAATTTTGGAGCAGAGGGGACATTTTACATCATCCTAACTTCATGTTCCTCTGTCATTTTATTTTATTTATTTATTTTTAATTCCAAAGGAGAAAGTTGAATCAGGAAAATTTGTCTTAAAATATACTGCTTAGTTTAGAGATGGACAAACTAATGTATTTTTGTAAATCATGGGTGGTGGATGTCAAAATCTCTCATTAATTACCCTGTTTTTTCCTCTAAGGAAATTGATTCATGAATAATTGGAAAGGTATTCTAGTTAAGACACACAGAAACACAAACTTAGGGGAGCTGCACTTCAGAGAGTCCCACTGTAACCTGTTAATAGAATCTGTTTTAAATGAGTCACTCCTTAGATTGGCAATGACACCCAGCTTAGTCTGTAAAATCAGGAATCTTTGTGTTGGCTGAAGGAAGTTAGTAATCTTAGTTGAATTCCTCTTCCCCATGTCTTTCAAAACCAGAGCACTGGGTCGAACCTAACCAACAAAATAATTCGTCCAAATTAAATTGACTTTTTAATATAATATCAGCACCACCCCTTACACTTTAAAAGTTAAAGACCCTGTTGATCAGGTTACCTGGAAATTTCAAGTGCATCTGACCAGGGATTATCAAGCTCCTTGTGACATCTGTTTCTGATGCTGTGAATGTGATGTCACCACAAATAGAGGATTCTGAATTTTGCTGGTACTAATGCTGAGTGGTGACTTATTGGGGCCTTGCTCATGTTACTTTTTCCTGACCTCATTCAAGCACTTGATGACTTGGGTCAGTTTGTTGCACATTGATGAATAACAAGTGACACCCAATGAAATTACCTCTTCTCCTTTCCAATGCAGTTCGCTTGTACATAAATGTAACGTCAAATTGTTTACAGATTATTTTTGTGTGTAATTGTGATAGCAGATTTAGCTCGAACTTTAAAGGAATTTGTTTACTGACTGGTGTTAAAATGAATGTGCTTATTACAGTATAAACATCATTAATTATGGACTCACATGAATGCATGTCTACATGTCGTCAGTTCTCAGCAGCTCGGTTATTCAGCAAAAAGTCTGCAGTCTGTGAATAGCAAATATACATAACTACTGTGACTCTAATAACTCAGTAACTGTTTTTACCTTGGGATGTAACACTGTAGATCTTAGCCTGCTGTATTTCTTTCTTACCTATTTGTTTTTGCGAGAAAAACATGATAGAAAATGCTACTACTAATTGTCCCAATGGAATTGCACATCATTTTGGCAATCATTGGTTCACTCAGAAGGCAACTGCCTATAGATGGAACAGCCCTGAGCAACATAGAAATATATACATACATATCTATGTATGCAATATCTACACTGCGAATTACTACCATCTATTCTCACTGCCAATGGAAACAAACTACTCTTTTCTTTGGATTCATTGATGGATATAGAAAATTAATTTGCTATTAACTGCTTTCATATTCTGTTTAGTTCTTATAGTATGGTAAATGATACAGGTGCAGTATCAGTATTGTAAAATTGTATGGTGAAAACTACAAAAGTCATTCTGTGGATATATTTTAAAAGGAAGAACAGAAACTATATTTCAGATTCTTGTGTGAATATAATTACAGAATAGGTAACTATTTTTATGTGTTTCCATAAATGACTCCATTTCATATGCATTGTAATTTAGCACCAATCATAATAAATCATTTGGTAACATTTAGTTGTTATATATATCTATTTCCAGTACACGTAAGAGACTGATGAGTCAACGTTATTTCATGCTAACTCAAGAAATTTAGATGAAATATAATTACCATTGCAATTAGTTTATTTCTGGTTTGTTGTGGCAGCTTGCTGAGTTTGGGTACAGAAAAGGAGAAGACTTAATAAATTGGTTATTTATTATACTTAGAATTAAACTGTAATAGGTGGAGGCCTTGCCTCTGTCTCTTGCTAATTGGATGGCTTTGTACTATTTTTCAAACCTCTTGAAACACCGGTTTCCTTATCTGTAAATAGGAAATAGAAATAATGGATACATCACAAGGTTCTTGTGAGAGTTAAATTAGATAATCCATATAAAGCACTTGTCAGAGTATCTTGTACATTAAATAGCTGCTTAATAACCCTTATCCATTCTTATTACTATTATTCCAAAATGCAAATTTTAAAAAGGAATTCGGCTTCAACACTGAATATCTGAATACATATTTTTTTACACTTTACCATTTTATGACATTGCTAATAGTGTTAAGCATTATGTTTTTTAATCAGAAGGGAAAATTCTACAAAAAATAATTTAACAGCTTGGGGGAGCTTTAGAAATAATTCAGCCTTTTGCTGTTGTGAACTGTTTTTGGTGGCATACTTGCCCCATGATATGCACTGAAAAAATGGAAGGAATTGGGCAATGTACAGTTTGAGAGATGTAATCTCTTTTACACATTCCACCTTGCACTTTTAAAATGCTCTTTGTTATATTTAAAGCCCTGAGAGTTTTGCAGTAAAAACAAAACAAAACAAAACAAACAAAAACTTTCAAACTTTAACCCAGAATCTCCCAGACTGGTCTCACCAAACTTTCTTACAGTTTTGAGACTCACACTTTGGGAAATGTTTGTTTAACCCATTCCCTTCCTTGTATTTCTTGTACAGAACGGGAAAGTTAAGACCCAGAGAGGAAGAGATGGTTCTGGGTCTAGAACTGCAGCTGTGGAATCAGGCTAGGACACTTTCTCATGAGCTATCTCATGTAAGTGAGATAACAGTTACAGCTTTGTTTTGAGAAACTATTCTAAAGTCACAACATCCATACTGCATGGACCCAAAGTAAAAAGCCTCACAAGGTTCAGAAGGCCAAGCAGGAGAAAGTGAGGATCTAGTTTACAGTAATCCTCCTTAAAACTCTGTTACCACTGAGATCACTTAGGAATGAGATAGTCTATTTTGCCTCAATAAGCTGATCCTTAGCAACAGTGGCTACAAGGATGCTGTACCATGCTGAATTTCAGTCCACAAGAGGGATGGAAGCTTAGACAGACCGAAGTTATGGAGGGGTTTGGAGAAAAAGTTTTCCCATGAATTCTTTTGTGGAAAGCTGTGGGCTTTCCTCTGAAAACTTGAGAGAGAGAAAGCAACTGTGATGGAGAACTGTGAAGTTAATGACCTCCAAAGCCTTAGAAATTGCCTAAATAGAGCCAAAACTTCATTAAATTTAGGCACAGGGAAAGGCTATGCCTCCACTGTTCCAGAATGACATAGACAAGTAAAGAACCAACATTAAGAGAAAAAGTTGGCTGCAGACTTACAGGATGAACAGCAGGAAGGAATTTATTTGTCACCATTGTTCTGCCCAGAACAGCAGCTAGTTTCCCCCAAAATACAAGGGTCCTGAGAACACTCCCTAAAGCTTCTGCGATGTGGGTGGTGAGGACACAAGGGGGCTCTCTCTACTTGCTGGGGAGCATGGGTGGAAAAAAGGGTGTATGGGGAGCCCAGGAATACACTGGTAGTGGACCAGGAGAAAGACTCCTCTTGAGATCTGTGGAAAGATTTGGGGAGATTTGTACACAGCCACTGATCAAAAATTCATCCTTCTGATAAATTGAATTGAACAGGACTTGATCAGAAGGATCATAATTTTTGCAACGAGGACAGTGAAATAGGAAAAAATACCAACTGCTTAGACAATACTTCCTCCCTCCAATTTCAACCCAAAGGCAGCATTCCTCCCCATGACTAAGAAATATTCAGAGCCCACATCAGTCTTGTCCCAAATGGCAGCTGCCACTGAAACAGGTCATGATAGGTCTTCGTTTCAATAAGGGGATGATAAAAACCCTTAGCCAGGCAGAGCAGCTTCAGCCTTCAGTAAGCCAGCCTCATGTTGAAGAGCTTAAAAAAATCAATAGGTCAGCAACAAAGGCCCAGGAGGAGGGCAGGGTTTTCAAATGCTAAGATTGCCAGAGAGCTCCAGGTGCACCCCATAAACCCCTTGCTTATTCTTATTACCATGTTATGAAAGCACCAAAAAGAAATTCTGAGGACTAAACTCAGTCTTTGACTTGTTTTTCTCTTTCTTCTGACTCACCATGTGTCCTATCTTTAGGGTAGCAAGAAACAAAAACACCCTACATAACTGGAAGATAGCTAGTATATTGAAATGGTATTGCTCTTCCTCTGGATGGGTCTGAGTTCAAACATGCTCTTCAAGCCTGTCTGCTTCCTGATGGATATGCAGCAATTAAATAGGATGTCTCCAAGAGACAAAATCACAGACACATAGGTACCTTCGGTACAAATAAAGCTTTTCTCCTCTCCATCCTCCCTGGATGTTCTACTTTTTTTCTATACATTTCTTTCCCTCTCTTTTTATTCTGTTTGTTCTTCATGCATCTGGAGTACAGGGTAAACATGTTTAATAAATCACAGCATCCTTTATCTAACAGTGCCCCTTTCCCCCACCATACACTTTTCTTGAAGCCTCAATTTCTTCATCTAGTCTGTGATTGAGGACATTGAAGGAGATATATATTTTGCACCATTTTGCCATCCCTTTCTCAACTGATTTTTACCTCAGCTCTGGCTGGTCTCCTATTTGAAGGAAGAGGTGGAGGTGGGGAGGATTTGGTGGGCCCCAAATGTTGACCGTTTTAGATTGCCTTTGAGAGAAAACAGAAATTCTATCTAGGAGGAAATGAAAGACAAGGAGAAGGTGAGTTGAATGCTGGTGGACTGTGGTCTGTGGTCCTAAATCTATTGCAAATGGGTGAGCTACCTTTACTGTTTCTTCCCTGGGGATGAAGTGGACACCCAAGACCTTTCCCTGCTAATTTCCACACATGCCCCAGTTTAATGACTCATTTTCTGCATTAACCAGAGCTTGCACCCTTTGCTCCAGAAAGTCCAGCATGAATTTCCGTTTTGTCTTTAACATGGATAGACGGTAAGGGATTGGAAATGGTGAGAAAGTAGTAAACTTATTGGAGTTAGACAGAGAAGCCACACAGTTAGCAGCAAATCATTCTTTCTCCCTTTGTCCCTGGGAAAGAGTGGCCCTTAGTACCTAGAAATAATAGACTGTCAGTTTTGGTTTTTTTTTTCAATAAGGAGATGGATGTCCTGGCCTCTCTGTCACCTGACATTAACAAATGTGAGAGAGTATGAGGAGGGAAAAAGATGTTAATAATAATCAGTTTTGTGTACCTGAGGCATAAGAGGGTTTTTTCCTGCTAGAGTAAATGAATAACATGATAATTAACTTGATCTACTCTTTAGGGAGCGGCTACCTGCAGGTCTCTTTGCAAAGCTCAGGCTTTATGCTCATAGTGCAATGATGTTCACATGTCCTCTGGCACCTTGAGGTTTTCAGTGTGTATTCTCATTCATCTATAGTTTCTGAAAGCTGAAGAAACAGTTGGGGACTTAGAAAGGACTGCATCATTTTCCTCTTAGTTATTTTCTATAACATAACTTCTCATAGGTCTATCCAACTATAGAGTATCTTACATTGCTATTTATGATGCTTTGAGGAAGTGCTGGAAATATAGCAGATTAAAAATTAGCCAAAATAATATACAAACATGTCAATATCAGCTGTTTCCCGTATTTTGTGGTACTCTTTTTTAAATAAGTAAATATCAACCAAAGACAAAAACATACAAGGAGAAAGGGTGCCTTCTTGTTTGAATAGGAAAAATTGATTATTTACTGTTTTATGACATACAGCCTATACAAATCCCATCCTTTTAGTCTCAAGATTGTGAAAACAACAAAACAGAAGAAGGTCTCCAAAGTACACAAAACCCAGATTCAAGGATTCCTATATGTATGCCAACAACCTTAAGGGAAGAGCTGGAGAAAATCTCAACATAAATACAGAGCTCTGACGATATAGGTTTTTGAAGCCTGGGAAACTGAGTAAAATGACACAAGGTAAAATAATTATATATCCTACAGGTACAAAATTTTAGTACTTTTTTTATAGATCCAACTTCATTGATACAATCTCTTGATTGTTTCTATCTTCCAGACATTTCCCTCCCTCTGACACTACTTCTGTTTCTGCTGTGATTATCTTATTGGAATTTCTCAGAGTACCTATAAAAGAGGCATAAAGTAGGTGGCAAGGAGTTGAAGTGAAATAGATCTGAGAGTGGGGAGAAAAATGGTCTTGAGCCTTGTTTCTCAAAGTCCATTCTATAAACAGGCAGCATAAAACTACAGAGCCTCAGAACCACTCCCACTTCCAATCCCACTGGATCAGAATCTGAATTTTAACAAAACCCAGGGACACATGTCACATACACATTAAAGTCTGAGAAATTTTGGCCTATAAGATAGGGCAGAATTAATAGGGCTATACTCAGAGGCAAAAAGGAGAGATTGAGACAAGGGGTATATGGAAGGTAGATTCTTCCAAGTGGGGCCATGGCATTAGGTAATGTGGAGGTTGTCATGTGAGCAATAAAAACACCACTGGCTTCAGCAAAAACCTAACACTCTAGTGGAGATCGGGGTCCTACTTTAGCTTCCTTAAAGAGAATAATTGTCAGCCAAGAATTTTGTATCCAGCAAAACTAAGTTTCATAAATAAAAGAGAAATAAAGTCATTTTCAGACAAACAAATGCTGAGGAAATTTGTCACCACCAGTCTATCCCTACCAAAAATGCTAAAAGAAGTTCTAAATCTTGAAACAAAAGATGCACCAGAATAAAGCCTCTTCAAAGCATAAAACTCTAAAACAATAAAGGACCTATAAAATAATAACACAATGAAGAAAACAAAGTATCTAGGTAACAATCTAACAAATATGATGACTGGAACAGCACCTCACATCTCAATATTAACATAGAACATAAATAGTCTATTGATCCACTTAAAAGATACAGATTGACAGAATAGATTAAAAAATCACAAGTCAAATATCTGTTATCTTCAAGCGACTTACATAATATGTAAAAATTCATATAAACTCAAACTCAAGGTAAAGAGGTGGAAAAAGATGTTGCACACAAATGGAAGCCAAAATCAAGCAATAGTAGATAGTCTTATATCAGATAAAATGGACTTTAAAGCAACAAAAGTAAAATAAACAAACAAACAAGAAGGTCATTATATAATGATAAACGGATCACTCCAACAAAAAAATACTAAAATCCTAAATATATATGCACCTAACTCTGGAGTTTCCGGATTTATAAAATAATTACTACTAGACCTAAGAAATGAAATAGACAGCAACACAATAATGGGGTGTGGGGGACTTCAACACTCCACTGAGAGCACTAGAAATATCACCATGGCAGAAAGTCGACAAGAAAACAATGGACTTAAACTACACTTTAGAACACATGGACCTAACACATATTTGCAGAATATTCTACTCAAGAACTGCAGAATATACATCTCATCAGCACACGGAACCTTCTCTAAGATAGGCTATAGGCAACAAAACAAGATTCAATAAATTTAAAAAAAATCAAGATCATATCAAGGTTCTTCTCAGACCACAGTGGAATAAAATTAGAAATCAACTCCAAAAGGAACACTCAAAATTATACAAACAAAAGGAAACTAAACAATCTGATTCTGAGTGATTTGGGGAGTTAACAATGAGATCAAGATAGAAATTTTAAAATGCTTTGAAATAAATTGTAATTGTGACACAAGTTATCAAAATCTCTGGGATACAGCAAAAACAGAGCCAAGTGGAGAGTTTATAGCACGAAATGCCTACATCAAAAAGTCTGAAAGATCACAGATTGACAAACTAATTTTACACTTCAAGGAACTAGAGAAACAGAAACCAAATCCAAAGCTAGCAGAAGAAAAGAAATAACAAAGATCAAGGCAGAACTAAATGAATTTGAAAGAAAAACAATTATAAAAGATCAATGAAACAAAAGGTTGATTTTTTGAAAATATAAACAAAATTGATAGACCATTAGCAAGATTAACAAAGATGAGAAAAGATTCAAATATGCTCAATTATAGACAAAAATGGAGACATTACAACTGACACCACAAAAATGCAAAAGATCATTTGAGACTACTATGAGCACCTCTACGCACACAAACGAGAAAATTTAGAGGGAATGAATAAATTTCTGGAAACATACAACCCTCCTAGATTAAATCAGGAAGAAACAGGCACACTGAACAGACCAATAATAAGCAGTGATATTGAATCAGTAATAAAAAATTGCCAACAACAACAAAAAAGCCTAGGGCTAGATGGATTGACAGCTGAATTCTACCAGATGTTTAAAGCAGAATTGGTACCAATTCTACTGAAACTATTCCAAAAGATTGAGAAAGACAGAATCCTTCCTAACTCATTTTATGAGGCCAGTATCACGCTCATATCAAAATCAGGAGCAGACATAACAAAAAGATAAAACCGTGACCAATATCCCTGATGCACATAGATATGAAAATCCTCAAAAAATATATATATATATATACTAGCTAGCCAAATCCAACAACACATCAAAAAGATAATACATGATGATGAAGTGAGTTTTATCTTAGGGAAGCAGGGATAATTTAACTTACACAAGTCAATAAATGTGATATTTCACATAAACAGAATTAAAAACAAAAACCAAGGCCAAGTGTGTTGGCTCACACTGATAATCCCAGCATTTTGGGAGGCTGAAGTAGGAGGATTGTTTGAAGCCAGGTTTTTGAGACTAGCCTGGGCAACATGATGAGACCTCATCTCGACAAAACAAAAACAAAAATTAAAAAGCAAAATTAGTCAGGGCATGGTGGTTCACAACTGTGGTCCCAGCTACACATGAGGCTGAGGTGGGAGGATCAATGGAACCTGGGAAGCCAAAGCTGCAGTGAGCCATGATTTTGCCACTCCACTTCAGAGTGAGATCCTGTCTCAAACACACACACACACACACACACACAATCATCCCAATAGATGCAGAAAAAGCATTTGATAAAATCTAATATGTCTTTATGATAAAACATCTCAAGAAACTGGGAATAGAAGAAACATAACTAAAAATAGTAAAAACCATATGTGACAAACCCACAGCTTCATAATGAATGGGGAAGAGTTTAAAGTATTCCCCATGAGAACTGGAACAAGACAAACATGCTTACTTTCACAAGTTCTATTCAACATGATACTGGAAATGCAAGAGAAAGAAATAAATAAAGGTCATCCAAATTGGAAAAGTGGAAGTCAAACTATCTCTGTTTACCAGTGATATGATTGTATACCTAAAAAACCCTCATGCCTCCTCCAAAAGACTCCTAGATTTGATAAATGAATTCAATAAAGGCTCAAGTTACAAAATCAATGTACACAAATCAGTAACATTGTTATACACAAACAACATCCAACGTGAGACTCAAATCAAGAACTCAATCCCCTTTACAATAGCTACAAAAAAAAAAAAATACCCAGGAATATTCCTAACCAAGTAGGTGAAAGATCTCTACAAGGAGAACTAAGAAACACTGCTGAAAGCAGCCAAATGACACAAACAAATGAAAAGAAGTCTTATATTCACAGATAGGAAGAATCAATATCAGGAAAATGACCATACTGCCCAAAGAAGTCTACAGATTCAAGGCAATTCCTATCAAAATGCAATCATATTTTTTCACAGAATTAGAAAAAAAATCCTAAAATTAATATGGAACCAAAAAGGAGACTGAATAGCTAAAGCAATTCTAAGGAAAAAGAAGAAATCTGGAGGCATCACACCACCTGACTTTAAGTTATACTACAAAGTTACAGTTAGTAAAACAGCATGGTCTTGGTATAAAAGTAGAAACATAGACGGGTTGAATAGAATGGAGAACCCAGAAATAAAGATAAAGATAAATAATTAAAATGAACTGGTCTTTGACAAAGCATTGAAAAAACATAAATAAGTGAAAGGACACACTGTTTAATAAATGGTTTTGGGAAAACTGGATAGCCACTTTTAGAAGAATGAAAATGGATTACTATAACTCACCTTACACAAAAATTAACTCAAAATAGATCAAAGGCTTAAATCTAATATTTGAAGCCATAAAAATTCTAGAAGATAACCTAGGAAAACCACTTCTGCTCATTGGCCTAGGCAAATAATTTATAACTAAGACCCCAAAAGCAAATGCAACAAAACCAAAAATACATAAATGGGACCTAATTAAACTAAAAAGCTTCTGTGCAGCAAAAGAAATAATCATCAGAATAAACAGACAACACACAGAATGGGAGAAAATGTTGGCAAATGATGCATCTGACAAATAAATAATATCTAGAATCTCCAAGGGAATCTACAAACAACTCAAACAAATCAACACAAGAAAAAAAAATCCCATCAAAAAGTGGGCAAATAACAGGAATAGACATTTCTCAAAAGAAGATATACAAATGATGAACAAACATATAAAAATGCTCAACATCACTAAACATCACTAATAAAAACCACAAGATATGACCTTACCCTAGCCAGATGTCTATTATTAAAAAGTCAAAAAACAATAGGTGTTGGCATGGATTTGGTGAAAGGGAATGCTTATGCACTACTGGTGGGAATCTTAATTAGTGCAACCTCTATGAAAAACAGTATGGAGATTTCTTAAGAAACTAAAAGTAGATCTGTCATTCGATCCAGCAATCCCACTACTGGATATCTATCAAACGAAAATA
The DNA here is from genome assembly GCF_028885655.2 of Pongo abelii. NCBI lineage: Eukaryota > Metazoa > Chordata > Mammalia > Primates > Hominidae > Pongo > Pongo abelii. Next base: position 152,890,227 of record NC_071989.2, read on the forward strand.
AGTTATATCAAAAAATGCCCTCATGTGTATGTTTATTACAGCACAGTTCACAATTGCAAAAATATGGAACCAAACTAAGTGCCCATTGACCAATGAGTGAATAAAGGAAATGTGGTATACATCCACCATGAGATACTACTCCGCCATAAAATGAATGAAATAATGTCTTTTGCAACAACTTGGATGGAATTCAAAGTCATTATTCCAAGTGAAGAAAATCAAATACCATATGTTCTCACTTGTAAGTGGGAGCTAAGCTATGGGCATGCAAAGGCAGATAGAGTGATATAATAGACTTTAGAGACTCAGAAGGGAGAGGTGACACATATTGGTCATAATGTACACTACTTTAGTGACAGGTGTACTAAAATCTCAGACTTCACCACTATACAGTTCATCCAAGTAAGCCAAACCCACTTGTACCCTAAAAGTTATTGAAATAAAAAATTTAAATGACAATAGAAAGAATGCAAAATTAAATCTACAATCATCTCATCTGCAAACAGGGACAATTTGACTTCCTCTTTTCCTTTTGTTAATTTTTTTATTATTATACTTTAAGTTCTAGGGTACATGTGCACAACGTGCAGGTTTGTTTCATAAGTATACATGCGCCATGTTTCTGGGCTGCAACCATTAACTAATCATTTACATTAGGTATTTCTCCTAATGCTATCCCTCCCCCCTACCCCCACCCCATGACAGTGTGTGTGTGATGTTCCCTGTCCTGTGTCCAAGTGTTCTCATTATTCAATTCCCATCTATGAGTGAGAAAATGCGGTGTTTGGTTTTTTTTGTCCTTGCAATACTTTGCTGAGAATGATGGTTTCCAGCTTTATCTATGTCCGAACAAAGGACATGAACTCATCCTTTTGTATGGCTGCATAGTATTCCATGGTGTATATGTGCCACATTTTCTTAATCCAGTCTATCACTGATGGACATTTGGGTTGGTTCCAAGTCTTAGCTATTGTGAATAGTGCCACAATAAACATACATGTGCATGTGTCTTTATAGCACCATGATTTATAATCCTTTGGGTATATACCCAGTAATGGGATGGCTGGGTTAAATGGTATTTCTAGTTCTAGATCCCTGAGGAATTGCCACACTGTCTTCCACAATGGTTGAATTAGTTTACAGTCCCACCAACAGTGTAAAAGTGTTCCTATTTCTCCACATCCTCTCCAGCACCTGTTGTTTCCTGACTTTTTAATGATTGCCATTCTAACAGGTGTGAGATGGTATCTCATTGTGGTTTTGATTTGCATTTCTCTGATGGCCAGGGATGGTGAGCATTTTTTCACATGTCTGTTGGCTGCATAAATGTCTTCTTTTGAGAACTGTCTGTTCATATCCTTCACCCACTTTCTGATGGGGTTGTTTGTTTTTTTCTTGTAAGTTTGTTTGAGTTCTTTGTAGATTCTGGATATTAGCCCTTTGTCAGATGAGGAGATTGCAAAAATTTTCTCCCATTGTGTAGGTTGCCTGTTCACTCTGATGGTAGTTTCTTTTGCTGTGCAGAAGTTCTTTAGTTTAATTAAATCCATTTGTCAATTTTGGCTTTTGTTGCCATTGCTTTTGGTGTTTTAGACATGAAGTCCTTGCCCATGCCTATGTCCTGAATGGTATTGCCTAGATTTTCTTCTAGGGATTTTATGGTTTTAGGTCTAACATTTAAGTCTTTAATCCATCTTGAATTAATTTTTGTATAAGGCATAAGGAAGGGATCCAGTTTCAGCTTTCTACATATGGCTAGCCAGTTTTCCCAGCACCATTTATTAAGTAGGGAATCCTTTCCCCATTTCTTGTTTTTGTCAGGTTTGTCAAAGATCAGATGGTTGTAGATGTGTGGCATTATTTCTGAGTACTCTGTTCCGTTTCATTGGTCTCTATCTCTGTTTAGGTACCAGTACCATGCTGTTTTGGTTACCATAGCCTTGTAACATAGTTTAAAGTCAGGTAGCCTGATGCCTCCAGCTTTGTTCTTTTGGCTTAGGATTGTCTCAGCAATGCAAGCTCTTTTTTGGTTCCATATGAACTTTAAAGTAGTTTTTTCCAAATCTGTGAAGAAAGTCATTGGTAGCTTGATGGGGATGGCATTGAATCTGTAAATTACCTTGGGCAGTACGGGCATTTTCACACTGATTCTTCCTATCCATGAGCATGGAATGTTCTTCCATTTGTTTGTGTACTCTTTTATTTCCTTGAGCGGTGGTTTGTAATTCTCCTTGAAGAGGTCCTTCACATCCCTTGTAAGTTGGATTCCTAGGTATTTTATTCTCTTTGAAGCAATTGTGAATGGGAGTTCACTCATGATTTGGCTCTCTGTTTGTCTGTTACTGGTGTATAAGAATGCTTGTGATTTTTGCACATTGATTTTGTATCCTGAGACTTTGCTGAAGTTGCTTATCAGCTTAAGGAGATTCTTGGCTGAGACGATGGGGTTTTCAAGATACACAATCATGTCATCTGTAAACAGGGACAATTTGACTTCCTCTTTTCCTAATTGAATACCCTTGATTTCTTTCTCCTGTCTGATTGCCCTGGCCGGAACTTCCAACACTATGTTGACTAGGAGGGGTGAGAGAGGGCATCCCTGTCTTGTGCCAGTTTTCAAAGGGAATGTTTCCAGTTTTTGCCCATTCAGTATGATATTGGCTGTGGGTTTGTTATAAATAGCTCTTACTATTTTGAGATACATCCCATCGATACCTAATTTATTGAGAGTTTTTAGCATGAAGTGCTGTTGAATTTTGTCAAAGGCCTTTTCTGCATCTATTAAGATAATCATGTGGTTTTTGTCTTTGGTTCTGTTTATATGCTGGATTACGTTTATTGATTTGCATATGTTGAACCAGCCTTGCATCCCAGGGATGAAGCCCACTTGATCATGGTGGATAAGCTTTTTGATGTGCTGCTGGAATCAGTTTGCCAGTATTTTACTGAGGATTTTTGCATCGATGTTCATCAGGGATATTGGTCTAAAATTCTCTTTTTTTTGTTGTGTCTCTGCCAGGCTTTGGTATCAGGATGATGCTGGCCTCATAAAATGAGTTAGGGAGGATTCCCTATTTTTCTATTGATTGGAATAGTTTCAGAAGGAATGGTACCAGCTCCTCCTTGTATCTCTGGTAGAATTCAGCTGTGAATCCATCTGGTCCTGGAGTTTTTTTGGTTAGTAAGCTATTAATTATTGCCTCAATTCCAGAGCCTGTTATTGGTCTATTCAGGGATTCAGGTTCTTCCTGGTTTAGTCTTGGGAGGGTGTAGGTGCCCAGGAATTTAACCATTTCTTCTAGATTTTCTAGTTTATTTGCATAGAGGTGTTTATAGTGTTCTCCAATGATAGCTTGTATTTCTGTGGAATCAGAGATGATATCCCCTTTATCATTTTTTATTGCATCTATTTGATTCTTCTCTTTTCTTCTTTATTAGTCTTGCTATTTGTCTATCAATTTTGTTGATCTTTTCAAAAAACCAGCTCCTGGATTCATTGATTTTTTGAAGGGTTTTTTGTGTCTCTATCTCCTTCAGTTCTGCTCTGATCTTAGTTATTTCTTGCCTTCTGCTAGCTTTTGAATGTGTTTGCTCTTGCTTCTCTAGTTCTTTTAATTGTGATGTTAGGGTGTCAATTTTAGATCTTTCCAGCTTTCTCTTGTGGGCATTTAGTGCTATAAATTTCCCTCTACACACTGCTTTAAATGTGTCCCAGAGATTCTGGTATGGTGTGTCTTTTTTCTCATTGGTTTCAAAGAACATCTTTATTTCTGCTTTCATTTTGTTATGTGCCCACTAGTCATTCAGGAGCAGATTGTTCAGTTTCCATGTAGTTGAGCAGTTTTGAGTGAGTTTCTTAATCCTGAGTTCTAGTTTGATTGCACTGTGGTCTGAGAGACAGTTTGTTATAATTTCTGTTCTTTTACATTTGCTGAAGAGTGCTTTACTTCCAACTATGTGGTCAATTTTGGAATAAATGTGATGTGGTGCTGAGAAGAATGTATATTGTGTTGATTTGGGGTGGAGAGCTCTGTAGACATCTATTAGGACCTCTTGGTGCAGAGCTGAGTTCCTGGATATCCTTGTTAACTTTCTGCCTCATTGATCTGTCTAATGTTGACAGCAGAATGTTAAAGTCTCCCATTATTATTGTGTGGGAGTCTAAGTTTCTTTGTAGGTCTCTAAGGACTTGCGTTATGAATCTGGGTGCTCCTGCATTGGGTTCATATATATTTTGGATAGTTAGCTCTTCTTCTTGAATTGATCCTTTTACCATTATGTAATAGCCTTCTTTGTCTCTTTTGACCTTTGTTGGTTTAAAGTCTGTTTTATCAGAGACTAGGATTGCAACCCATAATCTCCTTAAGCTGATAAGCAACTTCAGCAAAGTCTCAGGATACAAAATCAATGTGCAAAAATCACAAGCATTCTTATACACCAATAACAGACAAACAGAGAGCCAAATCATGAGTGAACTCTCATTCACAATTGCTTCAAAGAGAATAAAATACCTAGGAATCCATCTTACAAGGGATGTGAAGGACTTCTTCAAGGAGAACTACAAACCACTACTCAACGAAATAAAAGAGGACACAAACAAATTGAAGAACATTCCATGCTCATGGATAGGAAGAATCCATATCACGAAAATGGCCATACTGCCCAAAGTAATTTATAGATTCAATGCCACCCCCATCAAGCTACCAATGACTTTCTTCACAGATTTGGAAAAAACTACTTTAAAGTTCATATGGAACCAAAAAAGAGCTTGCATTGCTGAGACAATCCTAAGCCAAAAGAACAAAGCTGGAGGCATCAGGCTACCTGACTTTAAACTATGTTACAAGGCTATGGTAACCAAAACAGCATGGTACTGGTACCTAAACAGAGATAGAGACCAATGAAACGGAACAGTGTCCTCAGAAATAATGCCACACATCTACAACCATCTGATCTTTGACAAACCTGACAAAAACAAGAAATGGGGAAAGGATTCCCTACTTAATAAATGGTGCTGGGAAAACTGGCTAGCCATATGTAGAAAGCTGAAACTGGATCCCTTCCTTATGCCTTATACAAAAATTAATTCAAGATGGATTAAAGACTTAAATGTTAGACCTAAAACCATAAAATCCCTAGAAGAAATTCTAGGCAATACCATTCAGGACATAGGCATGGGCAAGGACTTCATGTCTAAAACACCAAAAGCAATGGCAACAAAAGCCAAAATTGACAAATGGGATCGAAACCCAGCAAAAGAAACTACCATCAGAGTGAACAGGCAACCCACAGAACGGGAGAAAATTTTTGCAATCTCCTCATCTGACAAAGGGCTAATATCCAGAATCTACAAAGAACTCAAACAAACTTACAAGAAAAAAACAACCCCATCAGAAAGTGGGTGAAGGATATGAACAGACACTTCTCAAAAGAAGACATTTATGCAGCCAAAAGACCCATGAAAAAATGTTCATCATCACTGGCCATCAGAGAAATGCAAATCAAAACCACAACGAGATACCATCTCACACCAGTTAGAATGGCGATCATTAAAAAGTCAGGAAACAACAGGTGCTGGAGCTGGAGAGGATCTGGAGAAATAGGAAAACTTTTACACCGTTGGTATGACTGTAAACTGGTTCAGCCACTGTTGACGACAGTGTGGTTATTCATCAAGGATCTAGAAATGGAAATACCATTTGACCCAGCCATCCCATTACTAGGTATATACCCAAAGGGTTATAAATCATGTTTCTATAAAGACACATGCACACGTATGTTTATTGTGGCACTATTCACAATAGCAAAGACTTGGAACAAACCCAAGTGTCCATCAATGATAGACTGGATTAAGAAAATGTGGCACATGTACACCATGGAATACTATGCAGCCATAAAAAGGGATGAGTTCATGTCCTTTGTAGGGACATGGATGGAGCTGGAAACCATCACTCTCAGCAAACTGTTGCAAGTACAAAAAACCAAACACCGCATGTTCTCACTCATAGGTGGGAATTGAATAATGAGAACACTTGGACACAGGAAGGGGAACATCACACACCAGGGCCTGTCATGGGGTGGGGGAAGCGGGGAGGGAGAGCATTGGGAGATACACCCAATGTAAATGATGAGTTAATGGGTCCAGCACACCAACATGGCACATGTATACATATGTAGCAAACCTGCACGTTGTGCACATGTACCCTAGAACTTAAAGTATAATAAAAAGAATTTAAGCAAAAAATTAAATTAAACTTAAAAAATAAAATAAAATAAAATAAAATAAATATGATCAATTTAAAAAAAAAGAATGCAAAAATAACACAAAAGCATACCCCAGAAAAAGGAAGGATTCTGTGATTCTGGGTTAAGATTATGTATGGAAGAAAAGCTAATGAAAATATGCGTTATAAAAGATAAATGAGTCCTTTAAGACCAGGCTCACAAGTTGTCCTCTGATGCTGAAGAGTGAGCATAAGGCTTGAGATACTCTATTACATCAAATCAGAGTTCGGTTTGTCTTATCCAGGTTGTGGGCCTGGATCACTTCAACAATCATCCTCATAAGCTCCAAGAGCAACTTCTATACCGGAGAGCCACCAGTCTACTAAATAATGCTTAATTTTGCTGGATGGGATCTGAAAATTCAACCCATAAGACACAAAGCTTGAATCTAAAAATATTAATTGTGGAAAATGGGGAACTAGTACTTCTACTTTGACTTTGCATTTAAGGATAAGATTGACGAAATCAGAATTTCAATGAAATCATAAATAAAATTAAAAGTGGATGCCTGGATAGAAAAGCTTCTAGACCATGTTCAACATCATTTTAGGTGGGGGCATAAGAAATAAAGCATGAAAATATAGTAGGGGCATCATCAGAGAGTCACTTGAAGAATTTTTGGAAGTTATAAACTAATTAGGCCTCTGGGAAGATAATGCCTTGCCAAATGCAGATATTCATCATATTCTGAAATCATTTTTCTCTCCTTATTATTCAAATGTATTTATTGAGAATAAGCTTTCTTCCCCAGTAAGAAAAAAAGTAAAGCACCATATGGTGGAAAAAATTATTAGAATTTTTTACCTTTGTCTGCCATTAAAGTGTAAACTTGGGCAATTCATGATCTGTTGGGTAACAGTTTCCCAGTGAACAAAATTTCAATTAAAAGAAAAAAAAACACCTCACTGGTGGAAGGAGCTATACTCTGAGTTTCAACATAAGAGTTGGCCAGCTAGATATAAACAGAAATTAGACAATAAAAGTTAACCATATTTGCAACATTCAGATATTATCATAGTTAAAATTTCATCCTATGTTTTCCACTTTTTTGTATATATACTATTCATATAGGTAAAATATTTCCTTGTAAGCACATAAATTAGCTACAAAATACATGAATAAATGCCAAACATGATGGAATATATTAATACAGACATATATAATTATCTATGTTTGATACATTAATTTTATATAAATAGGAATGTAAATTTTGTGTTATAACTGGCATTTCCTGAGTACAACATAGTTTGACTTATAAATGCCCTTTAGTAGTAGATTGAATACAAAGATAAATACATTTTGGATGGCTCTATTTATGCAGTCTTCAAACAAATAAAACTAAGCTATGCTGTTAGAAATCAGAATAGTGCTTATCATTTAAGAGTAGCAGATGGGCAGTCATGGAGGATGCAGGGTGAGGATATCTGGAAGGTCATGGAGGATGCAGGTTGAGGACTTCTGGAAGGCCACTATACTCTATTTCTTGACACAGGTGTTCAAGAAATGTACTTCAGCAAGGTAGTTTAATAATCATTGTAAAATAATGCCTTACATTGCAGAAATTGTGGAACATGGAGAAAGTGTCAACCACTATTTTCTTTCTAATATATGCCTCCCTAATCTTTGTTTCTTTTAGAAGTGTCTTTATTTTTTCTTGTAATCCCATGTAAAGTATACATATTAAAATAAAAATCCCAGATCAATATGTGTATATTAGAAGAGAAATGACCACTACAATTTCATGCCACAAAGGTAAGTTCTGTTAAAGTTTAGTGCTTATTAAGGAAGGGTTTGTTTTTATTTTAGTTGTATTTCACAAGTGAGGTTTTGATAATCCCATCTTTTTTTGTTTGGTTGCTTGGATTGTTTTATAATGTTCCTTCTCATCCCTGGGAAGTATATTGGAAGTACATTGGAATAAATATATAAATAAGGGGGAGAGAGCGTATATAGGAATATGCTAAACTCTATTCAAGAAGTGAAAGTAAGTCACTATCATTTAGGCTCACTATCTGCACCAGACTGCCTCGCACATTTTACTGTTGTGTTATATGTTTGGGAATTAGAAAAGAGAAAAAGAAAGTGGGAAATTGGCATTGACTAGGACCACAAAGGTCATTCCATAAGAAGGCACTCTTTGAAAGTATCACAATCGTGGCCCACAAGGATTTGCTACACTCATACAAAAGTCAAGAGTCATCCTTTGAGTCCTAGGGGCCATCCCAAGTCTCAGCCTAGCCCAAAGAAAAAATCTGAAGAGGAGGATGTAACTGGTGACACAAGGTCTCATTCATTTCCCACTATGCACTGACTCAGGGTAGGGATGTGAGCTCTGAAAAAAATAGTGTTCAGAGGCCCTTTGAAATCATGTAAGCCAGTGGTCTTAAAGTGAAGCCAGCTTTACTCCCCATGGGACATTTGTCATGTGTGGAGACAACTGTAGTTGTTATGGCTCAGGGGAGAAGGTTGCTACTGGCATCCAATGGGTAGAGGCCAGAATGCTGCTAAATAGTTAACAATGCATGAGAGAGATTTCCACAACAAAGAATTATCCAGTCCAAAATGTCAGTAGTGTTGAGGCTGGCATTAAGAATGTGAGTGGATAATAGTGTATGTGCAGCTGTGTGTATGTGTGTGTGTGGCTGTATGTGTGATGTGAGTCTATGTTAGGGGGATCCATTTTCGCTGGGCCCTCCAAATAGGTATGCAGATAAACAACCATTGACAAATTTTCTTCATCTCGGGGGAAGCTTCCTTGATGGAGGGCAGATAGTGGTTAAGTTCATTTCACCATGGTTTATGGCGCAAAATTCTGCATTATTCACATAGACTGGCACTGTGTTGCAGTGTCAGAGTACACACATACATTTAGGATATGCCAAGATTAGAAACAAACAAAACCCAAGGCAGTCTTGTAGGAAATCAATAGGTTAATTATCCGGAAGATGTACTTTGGCAGACATCACCCAAGCTCTTTGTGAGGCCAATTGGAAGGACCTGGAAGAAAGAGTCACTCAGTTGAATTGATGCTGAGCAGGAACAGATAGTGAGAAGAGGTGGAAAGAATGATGCTTAGGATCAGGGAATCTGGGTTCTTGTGCTGACACACAGGACTCACTGGGGCACTCAGATCAAGTCATTTAACAACTCCAGAACTCTTCTCTCCTTATTTGCAAAACAAAGGAGAGGGGAAGAAAATAAACATTTATTTTACAACTACTGTTTTCTAGAAGTTTCCCCTAACTTTCTTTCATTTGGTTCTTATCATATTTCAATAAAATAAATATTGATATTTCCATATTACATATGAACCTCAGAGAGTTAAGTCGCCGCCCAATGTCTCACAGCAAAAAATTCATAGGGCCAGATTTCAACCTGAGTGTCCTGGTATCCTTCATTTTACATCTTTCCATAGGTCCCATTTCCTCAACCTGTAAAATAGAGATGACACATGGGTTTTCTGTAAAGATTTATATATATATACTGTACACAGGCAAAAAATAGTAGTAGACATTTAATAAATGCTGAATATTATTTATCATTATATTATTCTGACATGCATATTGAAAACAAATTCCCTTTTATTTGCAAAAATATCTGCTTAGAAATTATATTCCATCATTATTAGACACCAATTATAAAGCAAATGTACAAAGTTTCTTTGGAAAAAAACCTGCCCTGATTTGTTTTTTCTGGCTGAATCAAGGAAGGCTTTGGGACCTGAAATTCTGACCTGGAGACAGAAATCAGGGCTGTGTAGCCTTGAGGGCCCCATTTACCAAGCAGGTGTCTTGCCTACCCTCTGACAGGCAGGTGGAGGGTAAATGAAACTGCTAACAATACCAGTGGCTAGAGCTCAGAAGTTGCAGTCTCTCTTGGTTATCAGGCTCTCAAAATACTCTCCTGGGATTCTCAACTATTAGAGTAAATGGTCCCAGTCTGAGAGGATGAATAATTCAGTGTTAGCCATAAATTTTTGGGAAACAGAAGTGTGGGAGACACTCTGAGGGGCTAGTTGTTCTTAGAGACAGCACCTTGCAACACGTGCTTTTAGATTTTTCTATAACCAACTCACCAGCTCCTCCTCCTACCAGTACCCGCTCCCACCAACACCTGTTGGGCTGCCAGCAAGCCCTATCCTTAGAATAGCACCTCCTGTTAAGACATACAAGTTTCTTGTTAAATTGCAAATGTTACTTGGAGAAACAAATGCATGAATATGTTAGCATCTATTAACCCCGTGTTTATCAGATTAGCTGTCCCTTCCTAGAGCGGATCCCTGGGGAAACTGGAGCTATTTTGCGTTTGTACTGAGGGTAGAGAAGAGGACCCAGTGGGCGTGGTCTCTATTTAGAGAAACCGTAATTGTTTTCAAAATACTTTCACCTTCCCCTGCTATCATCTTCTTTGATATGCACATACTCATTCTAGGTTTGGCAAGAAGCCAGGTGCATAGACTTTAGTAACTAGCCCGAGGTCATACAACTAGGAAGGGCAGGGACTTGATTAAAAGCTAGGAGTTTTAATTCTCAGTTCCATGTCAGGAGGCTGGCAGTGTATTACCACTAAGGCAGAGGATACAATAGCTATGGTAAGGAAAAGCACAGGCTTCTGTGCTTGAGGTTGAAGATTTGGATTTAATGGGACAAGTTACTTTTGCCTTGGTTTAAAGGAAGAAAGAAATAAGGTGTGAATATATAGCTCAGAAGGTAAGATGTGCAAGTACAAATGCATGCCTGTGTGTGGTCGGGGGAAGGGGAAGGTGGTCCTTTTTTTTTTTTCTTTTTTTGAGACAGAGTCTTGCTCTGTCACCCAGGCCGGAGTGCAATGGTGTGATCTGGGCTCACTGCAACCTCCATCTCCTGCGTTCAAGCGATTCTCCTGCCTCAGCCTCCCGAGTAGCTGGGATTACAGGATTACAGGCGTGCGCCACCATGCCTGGTTAATTTTTGTATTTTTAGTAGAGGCGGGGTTTCACCATGTTGGTCAGGCTGGTCTCAAACTCCTGACCTTAGGTGATCCGCCTGCCTCGGCCTCCCAAAGTGCTGGGATTACAGGCGTGAGCCACCACACCCGGCTGGAAGGTGATCCTTTTGCCAGAATGTGCTGTGACTTCATTTACTGTCAAGGGAATTGAAGCAATATGTCTTGGATCTCGCTTTTGGTCCTTTGCCTCTGTCCTTTGTCTCACAGGCAGAGGGAGAGGAGGGACTAGCCTAAGAGCAAATTTGTCACTCCTTGGACCCCCGCCTGACCCCTATGCGCCTTTTGCATGTGTAACCATCTAAAAAGCACCTAACACAAAGAGGCCTGACACATAGAAGATACATACAGGGACTTGATTTCACATAGGAGGGGTTTGAGACCTCTTTCAGCAATTACTAACTACGTTCTGAACCAGCCCTAACATTTGCAAAGCTCAGGAAAAGAGCACACACAAAGTCAGCATACCATATGTCTAAATGTTTAAAGGTTATATATAAGTCAAACTTAAAATGGTTAAATAAAATGTATTTTATTATCCTAACTTCACGTTCATAATAACAAAATCAAACTGCATAAATGAAACTGCCTTTGCAAAGTTATAATGGAGAAAATCATGACAGGGAAAGAGATCTTACCAACTCTCTCTTTCCTTTTAACTTCCAAACTGCCATTGTTCATTACTGGGCATAGACTGGCTAACAATAGGGGGAATTTAGTTTATACTTTAACTTAAAAACAAAGATAATAACAGTCCTTTCCCAACACAAACCCCTTTTTGCCTGGGAACCAGATCACCTTATAAAGACTAACAAATTACCACAAGATTAGACATTATGGTTTAGGAGTCATGCAGCCAGAGGCCACAAGATTCCTGAACTTCTCAATTGCTCCTAGGGATAAGATCGCTATTATAAAACCTAAGATTGGTGTTTCAGATATTTTTCTCCCTGTGATTTCATCTCCAACCCAGTTGATAGCACTCCCCACTCCCTAACCTCCTGCCTACCAAATTATCCTTAAAACACCCAGTCTCTGAATTTTTGAGGAAACTAATTTGAATAGCAAAACTCTGGTTTCCTATTAAACATTTACTCTGTTGCAATTCCCCTGTCTTGATATTGGCTCTATCTGGGCAGCAGGCAAGAAGAAATCATTAGGGAGTTACATAAAACTCTGGTTTTTACATGACTGAAAGTCTGCAGAATATGAAAGACAACTGAATTTAATTATTATTGCATACATCTGGGTGTTTTGTTAATAGGCTAGCAAAGTTTAAATGAGTAATAAAATAAAGACAGGTATAACTAATGAATTATTATACTTATCCCCACCCCCAATTTTTTCTTAATTTATTTCAGCCAAAACACTAACATTGCTGTTATAATCAAAATTTTTCCAAATAATTTGGAATTATTAACAGTAACTATCTGAAGGTTAAAATTATAAATCATATCCAAAATACCTGCAATTTGATATTTTCCTCAAAAAGTATAAATTACAATAAAGGTAATAAAAAGTATTTTTCATGTGTAATCATACAGTTAGGTTTTTCTAAATTAATCGAAATTGTGAGGATTAAAAAGGAAAACTCAAATTAATAGTAATGAACCTCAACATTTAATAAGTTATTTAAGTGAACAACATTTTGATTTGAATTACATTTTGAAAATTTAATTACCTCTTATTAGTTTCATATAAATAAAAAGTCTATTTAAAGTTTTTTAAGTGTATTTAAAAATAAAAAAGTTTATTTAAAAAGTTACTTAAATAAACAATTTGATTCTAATTACATTTCGAAAATTTAATTACCTCTTATTAAATAGTTTTATATAAATAAAACTATTTACAATTCTAGCATTCCATCTTGTAGCTGACATGGGAGAAATCATTATGTAGCATGCTATGGGAACTGAAAGGTGATATGGATTGTTTAATATTTTGCAGGATGCTCCTCAGCCATCATGTTGCAAACTTATATGTACCTCTGGAGCCATGAATTGGAAAACAAATGGAAGCAAAAACATAGCTGGCCTCTGGGGAAAGAACATTTTGTTATGCTATGTCGGGAGGGAAAATAAAGGTGTGATACCTTTCCTCAGTCATCATAAGGGTCATGGGGACACTCCTGTAACATAAAACAGGTTATAGATGACACGAAAACACATCATGATTTATTTAATCAAAGTTTTACTGCCACATAAGTCCTCAGAAATGAAGACCCAAAGAATCAGGGAAAACTTTATTTTTATGCTCAGGTTCTGTAAAAGAATGGAGAGCTATGGAGAAATATGATTGAAGAATGGGGAATGATCTAATGGTAATAGCCTGAGTGGGAAACCCAGCAAGACCTGCTCTTTGGATTCTTCTTGGCATCTGCGTAGCATTCCTTTCTTCCAGGTATAGAGCAAGACCCCTTCTGGTATGAGGGTCTTATGACCTAATACCAGGCAAGGGTAGGACAGAGAATTTCTTTATGGCCAGTTCCCACACAGAAGGGTCGGGGAAGGTTAGAGTAATATTTTTAGTTTCTATGACCCACCTTGGGGAAGAGGACTCATAGTTCCCATGGCCTGCTTTGGGGGAAAAGAGGGACCAGGAGAAAGAGGGGGAGGAGAAGGTCAGAGGCAGACTTTGCTTCTGAGGCCTTGCCAGCATCTCTTGGTTCAAAGCTCTCAGCATGCCAAAGTGCCATACTTTGGGGTATCATTTTTCGAGCCTCAACACTTTAAATCTATTACTTTCATACTATCTGAGGTAAAAGATTTGACAAGACAATTACTGTCTTTTCTTTTACAGAAGAACTTCTGCTGTTCAAATCCTACCCTTGCTCTGAAGCAGTGTCTGTCTCTAATACCAGCAACAGACAACCACAAACGTTCCCAGTTTTTGAACATAAATGCCTTTTTAGAGGATTCAGGGCAACAGAGGTGGAGAAATGTGTCTTTGGCCTGAATAGTATTAGCTAGGAGAGTAGATATTTAGGATTTGGGGTCACACTGTGTCAGATTTGAGTGTTATTTTGGGGATGTTTGTGATACAAATTCTCTCCAAGTGTAGAACCTGGAGCAGGGTACCATCTTGGTCTTGCCTGGGAGTAAGGGCAATATTGTGTACATAATTTTGGGCAAATCATTTTTCTGATTTCAGGAATGGAATAATACCTCCTAATCTACTTATTTCCTATTTCTTTTAAGAGAAGTAAGACAATGTGTTTATATGTCCTTTAAAAATATATTTATAATTTTGGTAAAAGCTTGGTATTGAAGGAGCAGAAACCTTTGCAAACATAAAGTTTATTGTTTGTCTGGATTTCTTTTGTGTGTGTATGTATTCACAAAATAATCAGAGAGTGAATTAAGAGGGTATATTGTTCTTACCATACATCAAGTGTCCATCAGCTAGGAATTTCTATTCAGACAGGCCTTCATGCATAGGATTCTGGATAGGTTTATATTATTTACCTTACTGATATCCTAAAGCACATTAAAAATTCTATGTGTACAAAGTGAAATGGAGATGGCATTTATCTAATAAAGTCAAGCCATATAAATGGTTGGCTATTCATTTGCATATGAGGGTGACATTACCAGTTCCATCTTCCTAATAAGACAAATTCACTGAAATCTTGCCTTCTTATGTCTTTATCTTGATCATTTTTTTCTAATAAAACTTTCCAGGTTTTAAGAACATATTTAGTGTCAGAGTCTAAGCTAAATTTTACATGTAGTGTCTCATTTAGTCCTCATAATAACCAGATTTTATTATTATGATCCCTATTATAAAATGAGCAGAGGCAAAACAATTTGCTCAGGATTATGTAGGTAGTGAGTGAGAGGACTAAAACAAGATTAGTCTAATTTCAAAGCCCATGCTCTAAATTATTATGCTGTACTATCTGCTGTAGAGATTGTTGAAAATGCCAATTCAGGTTCCAGGATAGACTCACCTGTTATTGACTTCTCTGTTTGTACTAGTGATGCTGGTAACCCTGGGATCTTTCACTCGGCTTGACTTTAGAGAAAAATATGTCTGACCCAGAATTCTGAGTTGGAGGCATCCTGGCCTGATTTGCATGACCTCAGTTGTGTAGGGTTGTACAAAATGCTGACTTTGAAGGCTCTGGTTCAGGATAGTGTATAACTTTGATGTGAACAAAAAGATCAGCGTGTTGTTTCAAGCACAGCTGTGTAATCAAAGCCACACAGCCTAGATGGATTTCAGCTAATTGGTTCAATGGACACTTACAGCTGGAATGTGATGGAATGAAGCTGTCTGCTGTTATTCAGGCAAACCAACCTCGGTCACGTTCCCTGGCCGCCACTGAAACAAATGTCCTACTTTGTAAAGAGGCGCCGAGTGACGGCACAAAAATAGGTAAGCTGTTTAACATTTGCAGACATTCACGGTAATGTATCAGCTGTCAATACGCCGCACACACATTAGGGGGGATCGTGACAGCATTGCTGACACGCTATTGATTCATGGCACAGGCTGTTTATCTGTGACAAGAAAACATCAGTTGATATTGACAAATCATCTGAAAATACTCACCTACTTGCACTCTATCAAGTTGAGTGAAATACACAGTAAACTGACTGCCGGGAGTCAAGATAGATCCACAGAAAGAGAGTACCCGTCATACATTAGATATTCTCTGTAAATACACAGCTCTGGTTTATTGATGATAAAGAAATAGTTTTCTCACTGTAAGGCCAAAGACTGAATACCCAGTTATGTAAATAATAGGAAAGAACAATGAGTGAATTCAGAGTGGGGCTTATTTACAAAATTCTGTCCTTCTCGTTGACCTTAAAAAATGAGTGTGAGAAACTGCCTGGTGTGCAGTGCTAGGCGGGCAAAAGTCTCCAACAGATTAGGGAGATAAAAGTATGCTTTTGTCTGAAAGATCCATGATCAGGGTTGAGGGTTTTTACTTGAGATAATATTTTACAAACACATTACAGGACTTTGCTCACCATTTCCTGTTGGGGTGGCTATTGAAATGCTGCGACATAGCACTAAACATAATGAAAAGAGTAAAGATTTAGTGGGTTAGGTGAGTGAAGATTTGATGCCCCATTCACTCAAACTTTTAAAAGCACTAAGCATTTTAAGTAAGTTTCATAGCCTTTGATCAACAAAAATTTTTAAACTGTGGTGCCGTGCACATTATGTCAAGCTACAGTGTTGCATTTAGGTTATCTGAAAAACAGACTGCCGTTGGTCTCAAAATGCTGTTTCAAAGAATCTATTCACTCATTCAATCAAGATTTATTGAGCATCTACTGTTTGTCATGCAGTCTGCTGGGTGGAAGGGATATAGCTGAGAACAGGAAACAAATTCCTCACTTTATGGGTTTATTTTCTAGTTTTGAGGGGAGACAAAAATATTAAACAAATATTTAAATAACTTCAAGTTGCAATAAGTGACACGTAGGAAACAAAGATAGTCTGAATCAGACCTGCCACATGCAGCAAAAAAAGTCTTCCCTGGTAAGCTTAGCCGTGTTGGCCGTATCTGAATGTTCATTAAGTCTTCCATGGACTCATGTACCCATAGTGATATGGGGTTAGGGAAGACAACTTGTATCTACTATGTGCCATGCACTGTAGTAGGTGCTGTTAGAAAGATTAAGGATTGTGAGTAGCAGCTTGGTAGGAGGAGCTCAGGATGTAAATGGAGACAGAATATCTTTAGTTTAAAACCTGCCTCTACTATATTCTACTACCGTGACCCTGGGAAAGTCACTTAAACTCGCTGAGCTTCAGTTTCCTCATTTATAAACTGGAGATCACATTTTGCTGGGTTGAAGTAAGGATTAAATGAGATATTATGTGTGCAATATGTGGTACATAATAGGTGATCAATTAATTTATTGAATGTTTATAATCTTCTGAGATGGGTGGTACTAAGTACCACTATGCTATGTTTGAGGATCTCAAAGACTATGCAACTTATTTAAATGCTTGGTGCTTTTAAGATGTCGAATAAATGCGGCATTGGATCCTCATCTAACTGATTTAATTTTTAACCTTTTCATTATATTTAATACTATGTCATAGTAATTCAATAATATTTGCTCCTAATTATTCCTAGCACCACTGTCACCATGGCCTCCACCATGACTGCCACTGTCACCACCTCCGTACCTCCAACAGGCCTGTTTCTATAAGCATCTTCCCTTTGTTGAGCCCCTCTGATATGCCAGACAATATGCTAGGTTGTGAAACATATTATCTCATATAATTCTCACAACAACCCCATGTGATAATGTAAAAACCTCTCATGCTATAGATGGAAAAATGGAAGCCCTCTCTGTATTAAGAAATTAATTCTGGATATTAGCCCTTTGTCAGATGGGTAGATTGTAAAAATTTTCTCCCATTCTGTAGGTTGCCTGTTCACTCTGATGGTAGTTTCTTTTGCTGTGCAGAAGTTCTTTAGTTTAATTAAATCCCATTTGCCAATTTTGGCTTTTGTTGCCATTGCTTTTGGTGTTTTAGTCGTGAAGTCGTTGCCCATGCCTATGTCCTGAATGGTATTGCCTAGGTTTTCTTCTAGGGATTTTATGGTTTTAGGTCTAACATTTAAGTCTTTAATCCATCTTGAATTAATTTTTGTATAAGGAGGAAGGAAGGGATCCAGTTTCAGCTTTCTACATATGGCTAGCCAGTTTTCCCAGCACCATTTATTAAATAGGGAATCCTTTCCACATTGCTTGTTTTCGTCAGGTTTGTCAAAGATCAGATGGTTGTAGCTGTGTGGTGTTATTCTGTTCTGTTCTCTTCCATTGGTCTATATCTCTGTTTAGGTACCAGTAGCATGCTGTTTTGGTTACTGTAGCCTTGTAGTATAGTTTGAAGTCAGGTAGTGTGATGCCTCCAGCTTTGTTTTTTTGGCTTGGGATTGTCTTGGCAATGCAGGCTCTTTTTTGGTTCCATATGAACTTTAAAGTAGTTTTTTCCAATTCTGTGAAGAAAGTCACTGGTAGCTTGATGGGGATGGCATTGAATCTATAAATTACCTTGGGCAGTATGGCCATTTTCATGATATGGATTCTTCCTACCCATGAGCATGGAATGTTCTTCCATTTGTTTGTGTACTCTTTTATTTCATTGAGTAGTGATTTGTAGTTCTCCTTGAAGAGGTCCTTCACATCCCTTGTAAGTTAGATTCCTAGGTATTTTATTCTCTTTGAAGCAATAGTGAATGGGAGTTCACTCACGATTTGGCTCTCTGTTTGTCTGTTATTGGTGTATAAGAATGCTTGTGATTTTTGCACATTGATTTTGTATCCTGAGACTTTGCTGAAGTCTATTATCAGCTTAAGGAGATTTTTGGCTGAGACGATGGGGTTTTCTAAATATACAATCATGTCATCTGCAAACAGAGATAATTTGACTTCCTCTTTTCCTAATTAAATACCCTTTATTTCTTTCTCCTGCCTGATTGCCCCGGCCAGAACTTCCAACACTATGTTGACTAGGAGGGGTGAGAGAGGGCAACCCTGTCTTGTGCCAGTTTTCAAAGGGAATGTTTCCAGTTTTTGCCCATTCAGTATGATATTGGCTGTGGGTTTGTCATAAATAGCTCTTATTAGTTTGAGATATGTCCCATCAATACCTAGTTTATTGAGAGTTTTTAGCATGAAGCGCTGTTGAATTTTGTCGAAGGCCTTTTCTGCATCTATTGAGATAATCATGTGGTTTTTGTCTTTGGTTCTGTTTATATGCTGGATTAAATTTGTTGATTTACATATGTTGAACCAGCCTTGCATCCCAGGGATGAAGCCAACTTGATCATGGTGGAAAAGCTTTTTGATGTGCTGCTGGATTTGGTTGGCCAGTATTTTATTGAGGATTTTTGCATCAATGTTCATCAGGGATATTGGTCTAAAATTCTCTTTTTTTGTTGTTGTTGTGTCTCTGCCAGACTTTGGTATCAGGATGATGCTGGCCTCATAAAATGAGTTAGGGAGTATTCCCTCTTTTTCTATTGATTGGAATAGTTTCAGAAGGAATGGTACCAGCTCCTCTTTTTACCTCTGGTAGAATTTCACTGTGAATCCATCTGGTCCTGGAGTTTTTTTGGTTGGTAGGCTCTTAATTGTTGCCTCAATTTCAGAGCCTGTTATTGGTCTATTCAGGATTCAAGTTCTTCCTGGTTTAGTCTTGGGAGGGTGTATGTGTCCAGGAATTTATCCATATCTTCTAGATTTTCTAGTTTATTTGTGTAGAGGTGTTTATAGTATTCTCTGATGGTAGTTTGTATTTCTGTGGGATCAGTGGTGATATCCCCTTTATCATTTTTTATTGCATCTATTTGATTCTTCTCTCTTTTCTTCTTTATTACTTTGGCTAGCAATCTATCAATTTTGTTGATCTTTTCAAAAAGCCAGCTCCTGGATTCATTGATTTTTTGAAGGGTTTTTTTGTGTCTCTATCTCCTTCAATTCTGCTCTGATCTTAGTTATTTCTTGCCTTCTGCTAGCTTTTGAATGTGTTTGCTCTTGCTTCTCTAGTTCTTTTAATTGTGATGTTAGGGTGTCAATTTTAGATCTTTCCTGCTTTCTCTTGTGGGCATTTAGTGCTGTAAATTTCCCTCTACACATTGCTTTAAATGTGTCCCAGAGATTCTGGTATGTTGTGTCTTTTTTCTCATTGGTTTCAAAGAACATCTTTATTTCTGCCTTCATTTCGTTATGTACCCAGTAGTCATTTAGGAGCAGGTTGTTCAGTTTCCATGTAGTTGAGCGGTTTTGAGTGAGTTTCTTAACCCTGAGTTCTAGTTTGATTCCACTGTGGTCTGAGAGACAGTTTGTTATAATTTCTCTTCTTTTACATTTGCTGAGGAGTGCTTTACTTCCAACTGTGTGGTCAATTTTGGAATAAGTGCGATGTGGTGATGAGAAGAATGTATATTGTGTTGATTTGGGGTGGCCTGTTCTGTAGATGTCTGTTAGGTCTGCTTGTAGCCGATTTGAGTTCAATTCCTGGATATCCTTGTTAACTTTCTGCCTTGTTGATCTGTCTAATGTTGACAGTGAGGTGGAACTTAAACAAATTTACAAGAAAAAATCAACCCATCAAAAAGTGGGCAAAGGATATGAATAGTCACTTATCAAAAGAAGACATTTATGCAGCCAACAAACACATTAAAAAATGCTCATCATCACTGGCCATCAGAGAAATGCTAATCAAAACCACAATGAGATACCATCTCACACCAGTTAGAATGGCGATCATTAAGAAGTCAGGAAACAACAGGTGCTGGAGAGGATGTGGAGAAATAGGAAAACTTTTACACTGGTGGTGGGACTGTAAACTAGTTCAACCATTGTGGAAGACAGTATGGCAATTCCTTAAGGATCTAGAACTAGAAATACCATTTGACCCAGCAATCCCATTACTGGGTATATACCCAAAGTATTATAAATCATGCTGCTATAAAGACACATGCACACTTGTGTTTATTGCGGCACTATTCACAATAGCAAAGACTTGGAACCAACCCAAATGTCCATCAATCATAGAGTGGATTAAAAAAATGTGGCACAAATACACCATGGAATACTATGCAGCCATAAAAAAGGATGAGTTCATGTCCTTTGTAGGGACATAGATGAAGCTGGAAACCATCATTCTGAGCAAACTATTGCAAGGACAGAAAACCAAACACTGCATGTTCTCACTCACAGGTGGGAATTGAACAGTGAGAACACTTGGACATAGGGTGGGGAACATCACACAGCAGGGCCTGTTGTGGGGTGGGCAGAGTGGGGAGGGATATCATTAGGAGATATACCTAATGTAAATGACGAGTAAATGGGTGCAGCACACCAACATGACACATGTATACATATATAACAAACCTACATGTTATGCATTTGTACCCTACAACTTAAAGTATTAAAAAAATACACATTTAAATAAAATTAAAATATCTGATTAAAAAAAGAAATTAATTCAACTTCACTCACCTAGTAAGGAGTATAACTGGAATTTGAACACAGGCAGCCCAACTCCAGAAATTTATTTCATCAGCTATGTCTCCAATGTGTAATTTAAGTGAGCTTTTCTGAAACATTCCATAGTTGAGTTAGTAAAGCAGCCACAGGAACCATTGACAATCTGGTAACTGAGGTCTTCCCTCCTCTGGAATCAGCTTGGTCACCCCATTGCCTTCTTGGCAGCATTCCAGATCCCCCCTCTCCCAATTTTTTGTTCAGGGAGTAGCATAGATGCAGGGATAATCTGGCTCAACAAGTGCTAATTGATAGCGTTACCATAAGGAAAAAGCATTAGGAAGCTCTGTCAGGAAGGCAAAGGCTTGAACGTAATATGTTCTATTAAAATGCTTTCTCATGAGTTGCTAATGAAAGTCGAGAAGCTGGTATTTCCTTATATGATCAGGCCCTCTGTTAAGGATTGATTGAACACACACATTTGCCAACTTACTGAAAATAACTTCAAGTGTCATTAAATGAATTTCCACAGAGCACAATTTCAATCTGCCCTATCTCTTTGTTTATAGCCATTATTTTCTGGGTTACTGCAGGGAATGCTCTCTCTCTCTCCCTCCAATAGATCTAATACAAACGGGAAGATATTCTGCTGAATTTATAGAAATCCTGTTCTTTAGCTTGTGGAAATGTCCTTAGCTCAGTTGCCTATTGTTTTTGAGGTTATTTTGTTTATGATGTTTGTGGTTTGGCTATGTGTCTTGGAAATCAATTCCTTTTTTAGTGATAAGGCTATACAATCTTTGCATGCTGTCTCTACTGTGGGGCCATTTTATAGGTGAAAAAAAGTAACTTTATAGTAAGGTCTTTCTGAAATTTTAACAATAAAATTGCATTGGATAAGATAAAAGACCTAAGTTATGCCAAATTCTAGGTTAAAGTGGATTCTGTTTTAATGAAACGTTGTTGTATTGGGGATGGATGTGTTGGAAAATAAATTAACTGAAGTACCCAATAAGCTATTACTCAATGCAACTAGGAAAAATATTTATTTCCAGTTTTATCATTTATACCTTCAAAGCCAATTGGCTTCTGCTTGGTTATTGGTATGACAGTCACAAAGTGATACAAAATGCTTTGATTACTTTTAATCAAATCTTGATTTCCAGGAATAATAAAGTAGTCCTATGCAGTTTCTTTTCCAAATTGGAATTAAGTCAATTGATTTCTCAGGGTGACCTCCTTCATACAATTCTTATATGTGTGGGGCCAGTGCTTGATCTCCCAGGTGTGACTGTTGCTTAGCCCAGGGCCTGCGCGTAGGTAAACTCAACAAAGGACTCTCGACACAGATAGAATGATGGATGAATGAATGGATGGGAGAGCTACAAGAGATATTAATGTATCTTTAAAGAAGAGGCCCTGAGTAATGGGAATAACATATAAAATAATTCTGGATATGTATAGACAAAAACAATCTAGTTTTTTCCATTTTCTTGGGAGCCAACAGAGCAACTTCACCAGTAGCTAATACAAATTATATCAATAATTAGAACATATTAGTATTGTACAGTTGGCATAGCAAAATATCACAGACTGGGTGGCTTAAATAACAAAAATTTATTTTCTCACAGTTCTAAGGGCTAGAAGTCCAAGACAAGGGTACCAGCAGAGTGGGTCTCTCTTCAGGTCCCTCTTCCTTGGCTTGTGATAGCCACCCGTGCCATGTAAGGCCTGCTGTGTCCTTACATGGCATTTTCTTTATGCACGCACATCCCTGATGTCTCTTCCTCTTCTTATAAGGACATCAGGCATATTGGCTTAGGAACTCACCTTTTTTACTTCATTAAACCTCAATTACCTCTTTAACGATTCTATCCCCAAATATGGTCACATTCTGAAATTATGACTTCACATTCTGAAATTATGACTTCTGAAATTATAACAATTCAGTCCATAACAATGACATATCTTTTTATTAATTATAATGGGTCTAAAGAGGATAATATCACATGGTAACAAGATTGGAGAAATGGGCTTTCTCATTAACTTCTAATGAAATTGTGAATTGCTATAATTTGGGGGGTTGAAAGAATAATCTGAAAATATCCATGAAAGTAAAAATATATGTTGCTGACATAGATATTCTAATTGCAGAAGTTCATCTACAGTAATAAAAGTACTTATTGATAATATATCTCTATCTATAGTTTGTTATCAGATGAAAATAATAGGAAATAACCCAAATTTCAATAAACTGGGGAAGCAGAATAAATTGCAATATATCCATTGTATGAAATAGTATATGACTTTAAAGAAAGTGAGTTAGATTTCTATCAAATGACCTACAGAGACATCTTGTATGAACTGGAATATGAGAAAGAAACTTGCACAGTAAGTATCTGGTATTCACTCTCTTTAAAATGAGTAAACTACCCTAAACAAAATATATGTCTGAGGGCCGGGCGCGGTGGCTTACGCCTGTAATCCCAGCACTTTGGGAGGCTGAGGCAGGTGGATCACAAGGTCAGGAGATCGAGACCATCCTGGCTAACACGATGAAACCCCATCTCTACTAAAAATACAAAAATTAGCCGGGCATGGTGGCGGGCGCCTGTAGTCCCAGCTACTCAGGAGGCTGAGGCAGGAGAATGGCAAGAACCTGGGAGACGGAGCTTGCTGTGAGCAGATATCATGCCACTGTGCTCCAGCCTCGGCAACAGAGTGAGACTTCATGTCAAAAAAAAAAAATATATATATATATATGTGTCTATGACATATATATATATGTGTCTATGACATATATATATGTGTCTATGACATATATATATGTGTCTATGACATATATATATATGTGTCTATGACATATATATGTGTCTATGACATATATATATATATATATATATATATATATATATATATATATATATGTCTGAATGGGCAATGGGTAGCAATATTTCCTAACTTGAGTTGGGAATGTGAGTGAAAAACATTTTTAATGTTTATTTATTAGTTAAATTTCTAAAAATTATGATCACTTAAGCATTAATTTTTTAGAAAAAATAATTATCTTTCTCTCACATTGTTCACAGTATGCTTCTTCTTGGATCACTTACATTTCTTTAAGAATATATCTCAGTGTTACATACTTCCTGTTTTGATTGTCAATATTCTTGTCCATGTCTGATCTCTGTGTTTGATTTTGATCTTCACAGGGGAGATGACTGGTCTGATTCATTGTTTATTCTCTAACCTTTTTCTATAGAATTTATGGCACCTAATAGGTACTTAACAACCATGGAAATGGCTAAATACAAATTAAAATTCCTTGCCTCCTCTAGAAAATAGGAGTCTTGTGTTAAGTCTGGGAAGAAATATGAAGAATATCTTCTTTGAAATATTCACAAGCTATGTGACGCAGAATGTTACTTTCACAGGTTGTTAAATAGTGTTGATTGATTAAAAAGGCTTCTCTTATGAAGCACTTTTGGGAAAGACTGGGATAAATAAAGTTGACAAAGTATCTCTACTGTTCATTACTTGAATTTGAATATATGAGTATGATTTTTGAATATTCCAATTGAGCATATAGAATGAAATGTTTGATAAACTTCTTTTACCACAGAGCACTTTTCTTTTCTGAGCCTCTCTCAGGACTATGGGATGCTCTTTGCGAAGTGCTACTCTAGTTTTCCATATTCTGGTTTTATAGACAAAACACCAATGTCTGATGAAGACTCACTGATAGCATATTCTAAGTTTGGCTAGAATGCTAATCCTAAGAAAACAGATAAAGAGGGAACTGCTAATGACAAACTTGGCCAACTTAATAATTTTTTCCATGGCTGAACACACAAATGATAATTTTGCAAAGCTGTGCTCCAGATTCAGGGAATTACACAGAATTACTTGTGTTTTCAAATGTCAATCTTTACATCTTCCAGGAAATGTCTTACTCTTTCAAGCCAGATTACATTTTCCCCCTCTTTTATTGATGGACATAAAACAACCAGTAATTGAAGCTGTCTTGATCAAAGAGGGTACCATTTTGTGTTATCTAAAGGTTATGGTATATACATTCCATCTTAGTTCTAAAATTGATGATATTATTGAACAAACTCATTTGAGTTCCCTTCATTATTTTTAGTCATTACCCATGCCAAATCAATTAAGACTTGCTTACAGATTTTTTACTTAATGATGATAATAATGATAATTCCATTTACTGAGCATTTACTTGAACCAGGAACTTTACATATGGAATCTCATTCATCTTGACAATAACTCTACTAAGTACTGTGGTAGCTGGCCTCTTTGATGGCTCCCACTGGACCTCACCTCCTGACGTTCATACCTCTGTAATGCCTTGGCACATTGAATCAGTGCTGGTGTGTGTGTGCAATGGAATATGGTAGAACTGACGACAAGTGATTTATAAGGCTGAGTAAAAAAAGGCATTATAGCTTCTGCCTTGGTTTTTCAGTTATTCACTCCGGGGAAGCTACCAATAATGTCATAAGCAGCCTTACAAGAGATCATGTTGGGAGGAGCTAAAGCTTCCAGCCAATAGCCAGCACCAACTTCTGGGGCATGTGAATGACTCATCTTGGAAGCAGTTCTCCAGCCCCAATCCAGCTTTAAACAACTGTAGCCTCAGCTTGCATCTCACTACAATTTTATGAGCACTCCCTGGACCAAACCACATAGTCAAGCTGTTCCCATGACCCATAAAAACTGTTAGAAATAAAAAAATTACTATCATTTAAAGCAACTACGTTTTGCAATTGTTACATAGCAGCAGATAATCAACATAGGTACTATTTTCTCATTTTACAAATGATGAAGTAAAGACATTTTAATTTGTCTGAAATCTTACATATAGTAAGTTGTGGTGCTGGGATTTGAATCCAGGCCTTTTAAACTAGTTTAAATCCTTTTTCACTCATGATCATATTCTTACTTCCTATGACTCAAATATCCCTAAGGCTCTACCTAATTTATATAATGAAGTGTAGTTTTGCACCTTAATTGTCTCCCTGTCTTCTAGATATTACAAACTCTTTATTTAAAATCCCATTCATTTGTTTATCAAACATTTATAAAATATTTACCATATATCTGTGGATACAGACATAAGAATGGGTACCTGCACTCAAGAATCTCATAGTTCAGTTATCTATGTCCTGTAACACATTTCAAGTGTCAAAGCCTTTCATTATTATATATATATATTATGGATTGCCACAATGCATATTCTGTGTTTTTCATTTCATTGTTAATATTTGACTAACAGCCTCTTCTATTTTGTACCATAAAATTCCAGGTCGAATATTTAAGTGGTAGAAAATATTGCTATACTACCTTGAAGTTAAATGATCTTCATTTTCTCTGCATTTTATAATAGTTCTATTCTAAATCTTTACAAGAAGTTCATTATTTGGTTGAGGTAATATTTGCATAATTATTAGCACATAATCTACTTTAATAGTTTTCATGATTTTCACTGGTGTAGCTAATCTAAACAGAATGTTTAACCAACATGGACTGCATCAGACAATTAAAGAAGGGGATTTTGAAAACCAAGACAACATGATATTGTTTGCCCTGATAATCCCTCACTGTGTTTTTTATTGTAGAGTTCATGTATTCACCTTGTGTCTGAATATCCTCTTTTAGGAATATGTCAAGCTAAAGAATTTGCATTTTTTTATCTTTAAAATTTGAATGTTAGAATTATCAGGCAAGGCATAGGATATTAATTGAAGCTAACAACAGCTTGTAAGTTTGGGTTTGCAAGTAATGTATTCTATCTTGGTATATAATTAGATACGCATGGGAGAAACCTGCTACAAATATTTTTCTTATTTTATCAGTAAAATACAGGACAATTCTAAAAAATAATTCCTAATGCTGCCTTAGATTGCTGCATGATACCTAATAGTGGATGATTCTGGAGCCCAGCCCTATGTCTCTGTATTAGAATCCTGGCTCCATCACTTGCTAACTCTCTCTCTATATCAGGTATGGCTAATTAGGAACACAGAACCACTGTGAATACTAGGGAATAGGAAGTATACTTTATCTAATTGTAGGTGAATATGCAGAAGAAAAGGTCCAACATAGATCAGAGAAAAGTCATGTGCATAGATGAACCAGTGTGGGGCAGGTAGATGAGTTGGAGACTGCAAGAAGCTAAGCATATCCAGCTATTGGAGTGGAACTGTGAAGAAGGTGGAAGTCTATAAATGGTTACTGACTCTTTGCAGGATTGCTTCAGTGAGATTTTAGTGAAGAATCTAATTGTAGGCCTGGAGTTACTGCTGGTTCCCAGTCAGGAGGAAGACCTGGACTAAAATTGGAAAAAGCTAGAATAAATGCTTTGCATTTCTTCCAAACAATAGGGACCTCCAAAGTGAAATAGCAGCTGTTTCACTTTGTCTTCAAAATAATAGGAGTATGCCTTATGAACCACCTTAACCAGGAGCCATACATGGAAAGGAATTCTGAGAAATATAGTTCCAAGATAGCTAAATTGACATGGTACAAAACCAACATTCTGTGTGACCTTAGGTAAATTAGTTATACTCTCTGAACACGTTTTTTTCTTTTCTTTTCATTTGTAATAGGGGAGTTGAAAATAGGACTTACACTGCAGCATTATTTTAAGGGCTGAATGATGTGCTTTATGTAAAGCATTTTTTACAGTGCCTAGCACATGCTGAAAACTCAACTCTCTTAGTGATTTTTATTTTCACACCTCTATTCTCTTGTCAGTAGCTGAATATACCCCCTGCAGGATTACTCCATTCATTGTGTTTATCTTTACCCTTGGGATTTTTGAGGTTGTGTCAAACTTAATTAAGCAAACATTCAGGGATAAGATATTCTACTGTCTAACGTAGCTTTAGAGAAAGTTGTCCCACAAGTTCAGAAGGGGAGTATTCACATTGAAAAAATAATTCTTTATTTTCCACTTTAGCAGTTCGTAGAGGATGAAACATGCTCACTAACCTGTAGCTGTAGACACTGGAAGATATTCTAATCTCTGAAGTGTGTCTGTGCCTCACACAAAGGAGTGAATATTTGGATAGAAGATCTGCTTAATGCGTTGTCATAGTCACTCCATGCAAGATGACTGCTTTCTGCTCTTCCGGGGTATATTCATGCTTCTAATAATCTGTCTTCCCTACTGTGCCCAGTATGGGGAGGGTGTTGGCTCAGTGCTCTTTTAGCTGCTCCCAATTTTGCTGGTATGACTAGACCAGGCAGCCCAGATCTCCAGGGATGAATTAAACTTAGGTTTATTCAGATGCTCCTGCTTTCTAGAGTCTGACTTTATTGTAACTGCAGGTAGTGCCCACAGGAATTTAAATTTAATGCTAACACTAGCCCTCCCACAGGTCAGAACACTGAGGCAGGGGTGACCCTCCATTATTTGAACGTATTAATGCAATGGTTCTTGTGGTTGTCCTATTCAGGCTGAACTATCTAAGACAGTTATAGCAATAGACATCTAAAGAGAGACCAATGTTATATTGGCGAAAATTAGTTTTAAACTTTAAACACTGAGAAACTGAAATCTAGGGACCCAAGAATAACAGTGGAGTGAAAGTACATAGAGAACAGGGGCTACTGTGCATACTCTGTGTTTTTTGATTTATCAATAAGTGTGCAGTGTGTGGGTGAACCATGAGCAGGGCACCTAGAATTTCTTCTTCTGTACAGTAATTCCATTCCTAGTGTTCCGTATATACCACAGCCAGAAGACAGAAGTGAAAACCTCCCTTGAGATTTAGTTAGTAGTTCATCTTCTAAAAGCCTTTTCTTCCTTTATTTATTTCTATTTTTTAATTTTTTATATTTTTTTATTATACTTTAAGTTCTAGGGTACATGTGCACAACATGCAGGTTTGTTACATATGTGTACATGTGCCATGTTGGTGTGCTGCACCCATTAACTCGTCATTTACATTAGGTGTATCTCCTAATGCTATCCCTACCCCCTACCCCCACCCCACAACAGGCCCCGGTGTGTGATGTTCCCCTTCCTGTGTCTAAGTGTTCTCACTAATCAATTCCCACTTATGAGTGAGAACATGCAGTGTTTGGTTTTTGTCCTTCCCTTGCCACTCATTCAGTCTTAATCTCTCCTCCCACCTTTCCACTTTTCCAATCTGAGTTGATAGAATTCCAACTTACTTGATATTTGTTCAGTTCTTTAGTTCTTTCTTTTTTTTTGGACGGAATTTCACTCTGTCGCCAGGCTGGAGTGCAATGGCGCAATCTCTGCTCACTGCAACCTCCGCCTCCCAGGTTCAAGTGATTCTCCTGCCTCAGCCTCCTGAGTAGCTGGGACTACAGGTACGTGCCACCATATCCAGCTAATTTTTGTATTTTTTAGTAGAGACAGGGTTTCACCATGTTGGCCAGGATGATCTCGATCTCTTGACCTCGTGATCTGCCCACTTTGGCCTCCCAAAGTGCTGGAATTACAGGTTGTTCAGTTCTTATACATGAATCATACTATACATTTACAAGCCTTGCTTACATTTTCTCATATAATGTCTAATTCTTTTACCTTCATTGTAATGTACTACACTGTAAGAACTAGCTCAATAGGTCAACTGAATTGTAATCTACTCTAGTGTAAGGATTGCCACTCTATGTGTCAACTGTATGCTAGTCTACTTCATTGTAAGGTCTAGGTTTCACAGCTCAAATATGTAATTGGCTTCAGTATATAGAATTACCGCTCTGTAGGTCAACTGTGTTATAATCCACAGCAGTGGAAGGGATACAGCCTCATAGCTCAACTTGTAGTTTTCTCCAGTGCACCAACTATAGTGCCATACCTACAGCACATTACATTATAGCTATGTACAAAGTATATGCTGGAAACATTTCGAAATAATTTATGTATGATCTAATAATTCTTGAACATTAATATCTTTCTCAACAAATCAGCTTGCCTATGCAAAGCCTCATGGCATTATTAGATTATCTGTGGAGCTCTGATATTGCATGAACACATTTGGGCTCCAGATTCTGGAGCCTAAAATGGTTGCCGAAATTGTTACTACCACTTGCAATGTCAAGTGATGACTTCATAAGTAAGAGATTCAGATTCTGAATGTGGACTTGCAGGAGGTAAAACTATAATGACAGCAATATTAAAAAAAAACACATGATAATTAGATTCCTTATTTGTCTATGTCTAGAAGAATCTATTCACTAGGTCTGATTTTAGTTAACAGGCTTCAGGTAGCATTTGTGATTACTTACAATGAGCCTTATATTGTTTAATTGGAAACTAGCTCTTACTTGTTTGATTATATGTATTGAACTAGTAAAGATGTTAAAGTGAAGGTAGATGTCTTTATCTGATCCTCAGCATGTGGATGTAAAGTAGAAAAGCTCTATCAATCAATTAGATGTTTCTGGAACCAGCTGTACACACAATGCCAAATAACTGAATGGTTAGAAACATCTGGCTAATTGACAGGATCTTCTTATAAACATCTAGACATTTGATGACATGTCGACTTGATGAACGCAGAAACCACTCTCAATATTTGGGGCTTGAAAAATCATCTTCAGTTAATAGAACCAAGGATATGAATCAAGATGACTTATATGACAACTTAAAAGCTTTGAAATTAAAAAATAATTTGTATGTAGTCAAGATCAGATTTTAGGCTCTTTAAAATATTTACAGGAAAACAAAAGATTCACAGTATGAAAAACTAACCTTAGTAACTATTCCTTCTTCTACTCCAGATTTCTCATCAGTTAAGGAGTGAAAATTGTGTCAAATTCAGTCAAAGAGAATGAAATTGCTATGTAATCAGTGCATTATCATCAATCGCTAAAGTACAAAACTGATGTACCTTTGCTTCCAAACTCTTCCTCCTTTTTTGCTGTTTTATTAGTCATCAGGACTCCAACTATCCATGCCAACTTTAATTTTTTCCTCTTCTTTGTCCTTGTGTTCAGTCAGTGGACAAGTGCTTTCTCTGGAGTCAACTTTACAGATATTTCTCTTATCTATCACTTTTCTCTTCCAGTAAAGTTCAAGTTCAGATCATATAACCTATTTTCTCCAAAACAGTATTCAACTCCTTTTTAATTAAAGGGTAATGGATGCTTTTTGTTGAAAACAAATTCAAATCAAACAAAAATGCACAAAGTAAAAATGGAACATTTCCTTTCCATCAATCTCCCTGCTTAACTCTTGTAATTATTAGCAATGTTTATTTTCTGATTTTCCTATGCCCATAAAATATATGTACCATTATCTGTCAATATAACATGCAAATAACAACATCTCTATCATATCAAAATATTAACTAATATTTATGTAACAATTAATATAAGCCAGCAATTTGTTAAGAACTTCAAAAAGCTTTTTTTGTGAAATCTCTGTAAAGTGTATACAGTACTCTTATCACCCTTGTTATACTATCTAATAAGTAGCTAAACCAGAATTCTGACCTTGCCTGTTTAACTCCAGAGCTTCAAACTCTATCCTCATTCTACACAATAGTATCCTTTATTGTTTTTTAATAAAACTCTGATGACACTATAAACTTTGTTTGCAACTTTCTTCTTTTTACTTAGGAAGATATTAGATATATCTGTTCTTATATAAAAATACCTCATTGTTTCAAATAGCCATATGGCATTCTATTGCACAGATGAATAATTATATAGCTAAAAATTCCCCTGTTAATAGACATTTAAGAGATTTTACCATTTTGTGATAAATATTTTTGTATAGTTGTGCTTGTGTTTCTTTTGGATAGATTGCTTAGAAAGTGATATGGTTTGGCTCTATGTCCCCACCCAAATCTCACGTTGAATTGTAATTCCCAGTGTTGGAGGTGGGCCCTGGTGGGAGGTGATTGGATCGTGGGGATAGTTTCTAATGATTTAGCATCATCCACCTAGGCCATCTCGTGATACAGTTCTCATGAGATCTGGTTATTTGAAAGTGTGTAACACTTCCCCGTTCACTCTCTATCTTCCTCCGCCACATGAAAACGTGCCTGCTACCCCTTGCCTTCCACCATGATTGTATGTTTCATGAGGCCTCCCTAGAAGCAGAAGTCTGTATAGCCTGTAGAACTGTGAGCCGATTAAACCTCTTTTATTTATAAAATACCCAGTCTCAGGTATGTCATTATAGCAGCATGAGAACGGACTAATCCAGAAGTAAAATTGTAACAGGGCCTTAACTTGTTTGTCCACCTCTGGTTTCTGCACTTGCAAGCTTGTCTTTCTCATTCCTTCCAGATTTATCACCATGGAGCATGCTCTGATCTCACCAGTTCTCTGCTCTTGATTTCCCACGACTTGTTTAATAAGGCATACACACCTTGTCTTTTCTGGCTTTCAAAATTTTATATCCTTTAACCCAAACTCCTTTCACTTAGCCCTCTTTTGCCCACTCACTGCTTCAGTATTAACTATTCTCAGTACTGCCTTAGCCTGGAATCTCCTTTTCCTGTAACTTCTTCAGAATGATTTCTACTTATTTTCAAAATCTAGCACAATCATTATTTCCCATGTAAATTCTTCCCAGCTAGAAGTCATATCTTCATAGTCCCAATTTCCCAAAACATCTAATTCATATCTGTTTGAAAGTAGTTATTTTACGAATAAATTTGCACTTAAACATGAAGTCCACTTTACTCTTTTCTTGAGCTTCTTTTTCCACTTAGAAGCCAAAGGCATGAAACCGTTGAACATGACAATTTGAGCTGCTTACCTTTCTAAAAAATAAATACTTACCTACCTTTCAAGGTGATCCTAAGTATATTGGTGGTATACTAAAAACTTTTAAAAACTGAAATATTGTGGTTGATATCACATGTGCCTTCCATACAGGCTTTTATAGAAAATGCCTTAGTCTAACCATCCCAATTTGACTAGAACAGGAGGTATAGAAACACACTGGACTTTGGTGATAAAACTGGTACAGTCTTGAGTAAAAAGGGAAAGTTGGTCTTCTTAGGAGCCTTGGTGTATGGATTAATACCACTGCCATAACTTAAGCACATATGTTATTGGTCAGTTTGGTAGGCAGAATAATAACTCCATAAAGATATCTACCTCCTAATTCTGAGAACATGTGAATATGTAACTTCAAATGACAAAAGCAACTTTGCATATAAGAATAAGGAACTCGAGATAGGGAAAGTATTTTGGATTTTTGAATGGCGCAATGTAATCACAAGGGCTTTTATAAAAGGGAGGTAGAATGGTCAGAGGTAAAAGGGAGGTAGAAAAGCCATTGTTGTTACGAAAGCAGGGAGAGATTTGAAGATGCAAAGCTACTGACTTTGAAGATGGAGAAAGATGAGATGACCTAAGAAATCAAAGTGGCCTCTAGAAGCTAGGAAAGAAAAGAGATGGATTGTCCCCTGGAGACTCCAGAAGAGACTAGCCCTGAAGTCTTAATGACTTTAGCCTACAGACGTTAATTTTGGACTTCTGTTCTCCAACATTGTATAGTAGTAAATTTTTGCTGCTTTAAGCCAATCAATTTGTGATAATTTTTACAGCAGCAATAAGAAACTAGATAAAGTCCAATTCACTAAAAAAAAGAAAAAAGAAAGAAAATGCCGTAGTCTACAATTCCTGATTTTAGGTGGTCATAACCACTCCTCTCTTCTACATCCCCAGAAAACTAAACTGGAATAAACAGTTGATCTATGGCCAAGCAATCTATATTCTAGTCAGTAAACTATTATCTATTTTATGGAATAAAAATGGAGGCAAGCCAATCAGATTCTCCTTCAGAATTTAGAATTGAGAAACTGTGAAGATGAGATGTAATATGGAAGCAAAAAGATGCTATGGGTGTGCCAGAGCCAAAAGGTTTAAGAAGACCTAAAAAATGCACAGTGGAGCTGTGTATTTGAAGGATGGTCCCCAAAGGCAGTTGGTATTACAGGAAGTCAAATTTGCCCTTAATAATCCATTACAGAGTTACAGAGGTGCCACTTTGGGGACCAGCATACTGTGTCCTGAAAAATCCAAATATAGTGTGATTTTTCAATAGCTTTGGGAAAGATTATTTTTTTCTCAGCAGAGTACCAGAGGAAGTAGTTAGTTGGCTTGCCATGTTTTATTGAAAATGTGTATCTTTAAATATTAGAATTACACTCAATGTAGTGAGATAATCACAGTATGTGAGGCACCTGGAAACTGAAACTGATTGAGAGAACAGCAGTTTCAAGATACCCATCTTATGCTCACTTCTCTCTGTGTGTGAGAAGCATTTACAGATGAATATGCGTAAGATTAATCCATATGTAATTTGGCTCCAGGTTAGGGATGAGAGGAGGAAGCCAGTAAAAGGAGAAAATGGAGGAATCATGCAGAGAGAAGCAGAGCAATCACAGAGGCTGTGGAGCACCTGAGGGGTACACAGGAGAGCAGGCAATCCCTCAAGTTGGCTCAGATCTGGACCCCCTCACTCTTCTGCTCCAGTCCCTGGCTATCCTTATAATAAAGCCTTCTCCCTTAAGGTAACACAAATGAACCTCTTGTTCATTGAAACTGAAATTATTGACTAGTCTGTGAAATGGTAAAGACATTGTTTCTCAATGTTTTCCAAAAATTGGCTTGTATCTATGAAAATGCTTACAGGTGGAAACAGAACATCTGTAGAAAATGTTCTCCATTCTATGTTTTCCAGAGAAAGTATATATTGTCATTTCTAAACCTGTTATTTAAGCAATTGGAAAAGAAACCTGTTATTTAAGCTAATGGAAAAGAAAGGTGATATAGAAATAGGACAAATAATTAGTGTTTAGACAAAGTGGTGTCATCTGCCATGTGTTTTTTTAATAATACATAGCATATCCAGTATGTTTTGTAGGCTTCCAAAATTACCTTTAAAGGTAGTTTAGAACAATTTTAGTATTTTCAGCCATATAAAAATTATGTTGGCTGGACACGGTGACTCACGCCTGTAATCCCAGGACTTTGGGAGGCCGAGGCAGGCGGATCACCTGAGATCAGGAGTTCGAGACCAGCCTGACTAACATGGAGAAACCTTGTCTCTACTAAAAATACAAAATTAGCCAGAAATGGTGGCACATGCCTGTAATCCCAGCTACTCAGGAGGCTGAGGCAGGAGAATCTCTTGAACTCGGGAGGTGGAAGTTGCAGTGAACGAAGATCATGCAGTCGCACTCCAGCCTGGGCAACAAAAGTGAAACTCCATCTCAAAAAAAAAAATGTTTTGTGTTCTCTTTTGCATATCATCGCAGACCAGCTTTGGCTGTAAAATAAAATGCTTTCACAATAATTTTTTATGGAAAGTAAATGCATAATTTCCAATTCTTAGATGATAGTTAATTTTGAATATGTCCTAGTTCCTCCTTTTTGTGCAAAGCCTGTACAGTGATCAGGAATTTAATCAGCAAATGGTATTGGGGAATCAGCTTAGAAAAAGAGCTCTGTTAACATATCTGCTCCTTAGACCGACACTGTGTAATGCAAGGAAACATCAGACTTCAGAAGAAAAAAAAAAACACAAAACAAAACAAAAAAACAGGAAAGCTGCCAGGAAAAGAATGGCAAATCTGGACAATCTTTTGCAACATCTGTTGAGAGTAGACTGGTCATGGGCAGCCTGGATTACACTGATCAACTGAAGTGCCAGCTCCTGACCAAGGGGAAATTGGTTTCCAGATCTACTGGGCCGGTGCCGAGAAGAACACAGAAAATTCATGAAGCAGGAGAAAGCAAACAGTTTTGGATGTGCTTGGCAATAAATAAGATGCTTGGGAAAACCTCAGCTTTCTTTTCCCTCCTCTGAGGATGCTCGTTTTGTGATCTGTACTGAAACTGTTTTTCTTCATTTGTCAAAAACTTGAATTGGAACAGATACACATACATACAGTCACATTTCTACTGAGAACTCCAACTGGCACATGCTGCTTCATTTTTGAGGAATAAAAATAAGGAGCCTATTCTCTCAGGTACTTCACAGTAGGTAGATGTTGTCCCCCATAATAGCCTATTTTGTTGCAATATCTCTTTCCTCCAATCCAATGACTTCTGTTTCCCATGAATGCACGTGTCCCTGTTACCTAAAATGAAAGTTGACCCATCTTTTCTCTCCCCTCTTCAAAGTCATTGCACTGACTTATCATCTGCATTCAGACAGATTCCATTGGTGATTCTGGTGATGGTATTTTTGTTTATGAAACTAGAATCCAAAAGTGTCTCTAAAATATTCATAGATGAGGTTTGACCAATAATTGAGTAAGCCAGGCATGATCAAGGAATAAATTCAAATATACATACATGGTTTCTAATAAGAAACCCAGTGAGATTTTTGTCAGTAAACTATCGCAAGAACAAAAAACCAAACACCGCATATTCTCACTCATAGGTGGGAATTGAACAATGAGAACACATGGACACAGGAAGGGGAACATCACACTCTGGGGACTGTTGTGGGGTGGGGGGAGGGGGGAGGGATAGCATTGGGAGATATACCTAATGCTAGATGACGAGTTGGTGGGTGCAGCGCACCAGCATGGCACATGTATACATATGTAACTTACCTGCACATTGCGCACATGTACCATAAAACCTAAAGTATAATAATAATAATAATAATAATAATAAAAGAAAAAAAAATAAAAAATAAAAAAAAATAAAATAAAATAAAAAAAAAAAAAAAAAAAAAAAAGAAACCCAGTGAGAAAGGAGAGAAACAGGTAATGCAAGAAAACTTCTGATGACACGCAACAATAGTAAGAACTCATACAATGTTCCAGCTCTGTGATGTTTTGCTTACATTTTCTCATTTGTCTTGAAGAGCTGCCTATAAGAAAGGAATTGCTATGCTCATTTTCCTGGTACAGGGATGTTATCTATTTTACACACAACCAATTCACTCCTTAAGTTTTCCTGACTCCAAGCTTCAGTCTTTTCCAACATATTCTACTGCATACACAGAATGTTATCAAGCATTCATTCAATAAAATGGTATTGCATGCCTATTCTGTGCCAAATATTTTTCCAGCACTGTGGACACAGCACTGAAAAGAAATTTTAAAAGGACGAAACTATGTCCTCATGGAGCTTATATTTTATTATCAAAGTTAGAAAGGCCCTAAGAGGAAATCTAATCTAACCTAGCCAAGTTGGGGAACTGAACATGCAATTTTTCTCCTAAACTTTGAAAGCACATTATGCAAGTGGTTAGAGCATGGGCTCTGAATCAGGCTTTATATCAGAGTCCTGCCATTCCCTAGTAGCAGTCTCGATTTAGCCATCTGTAAAGCGAAGTTAATACAATAGTACCTGTCCTATAGGACCATTTTTTTTTTAAGACTGAGGGAGAAAATTCACTGCTTAGTATAGCATCTTGCACAGCATTTAGCAAAAACTTGATAAAAGTTTGCAATTATTGAATGTGATGATGGTGATGATGATAATATGGGAATCTAGACATTATTATAACAAAAGCACAACAGTTTAACTCAGAGAGAAGAAAAAGACTTAAGAAAAAACAGACAATTGTTAAATTTAAAGCCCAGGACCCTTTTATAGCGGAAGTGCACCTATTCCCAAAATAGTTTTATTTATTTTGTTTTGTTTTGTTTTAAACGTGTTAAACTAGACTTCCAGTTAACCTGAAGAGTTTTCAAGGTTGGTGACCATAATTGCATATGAACCCCTTTTCTTGACATAATTTATTCAAGTCCTTGACCAGGTTTGTCCATTCTGGAGATGCACATGTATAATGTGGAGATGAGGTGCTAGTTTGCAGACCAGCAGGGCTAGAGAATTAGCATTTACCATAGAAAAGGAGGCTTTTCTTTCATCCATTCACAGCCCTTCTTCTTCTCCCCAAAGAAGGCAAATCATACCTATGAGAGTACAGGGCAGTCTGTCAGAGAGATGCTATATGGAAAAGAAGATACATAATTAATGCTTGAATTTGAGTTGTGGTCTAAAGAAGGATTAGAATTTTGGCTCAACAGTTGGTCATGAGTATTTAGATTGCCGTGTTGGGGAATCATGTTCACATGTATGCACATTGTTTATGAATTCCTAAACTTCAGAAGCTGGATTGGTTTAACATTCTCTGCTGACTGGTATACCTCATATATCCTGCTCATTGTCATTTAGATCAACACAATCTGGTGGCTTCTACACTTGTTAATTAATAAATTCTTAAGTGTTAGAAATGGGAGATTTTATGTCATTTATGTTACATAAGTGAGATACGGGCCTAGAACAAATTCACTTTCACTGTAGTTTGTTGAAATCCTTGTTCAAGGACACAAGGACACCTCAAGCAAAGCACTTAGCCTTCCTGTGTCTGAGTCTCCTCAGCTATGAAATGGAAGTATTCATAGCTGTCCAGATACTCTTGTGAAGCTGTATTAAAATAATGAATGTCAACATCCAGTTTGAATAAATGTTTCCAAACTTTCACAGAGAACTGATGGCACAACTCACTTTCTCTTTGTGTTGTAGCTTTTTATTTTTATTATTATTATTTTTTAATGTATCTTATCTTCTCTGTCAGGACACAAAAGACATCAGTTTAAGGTTAGGTGTTCATTTCATTTTTACACCTTTTTTCACAATCCTTTGTATGGTCTTCAATTTTATTTCTTTCTTCAATAGAAATTTGAGTGGTTTCTATGCACCAGGCTCTGTGTAGCTGGAAATCTTGTTCTATGTTTTGTTCCATTTGCTTCCATATTTTTTAGCTGCCTTAGAGTCATACCCAGGGTAGGAAAGTAGGTAATTAATGGGATGAGAGAAGAGTCTTAGATGGCTGGTATTTTTTAAAATAAAATTTTTATTTCAAAGTAGGTTTAGACTTATAGAAAAGTTGCAAAGACAGTACAGGGAGTTCTCATTTACCCCTCAACTTGCTCTTTCCCATATTAATATCTTACATTAACTATACATTTGTTATAATTAATAACCAACACTGTTACATTGCTATTAATGAAATTTTACACATTATTCAGATTTCAAAGCTTTCCCACTAATATTTATAGTTGTTTCTGTTTTTGTTGTTGTTGTTGTTGTTCTAGGTTCACAACCAAGATACCATGTACATTTGGTTGTCATGCCTTCTTAATCTCCTCTGGTCTATGAAAATTTTTCAGTCTTTCCTCATTATTCAGAACTTTCACCATTTAAGGAGTACTGGTCAGATATTTTGTACAATTTCTCTCAACTTGTGTTCATCTAATATGTTTCTCATGATTAGACTAGGGTTATGGATTTCTGAGAAGACCACGAAAGTGTCCTCATTATATCATTTCAGAGTACACGCCATGAACATGTGAACACGACCTATGTTTGGTGACGTTAACCTTGATTAGATGATGAGGGTAATGTTTACCAGATTCTGCACTACAAAGTTGCTTTTTCCCTCTTCCATATGCTATTCTTTGGAAGCAAGTCACTCTGTCCAACCTACACTCAAAGAGGAGAGTGGAGAACTAAACTTCACTTTCTGGTGGAAATACATAAATTATGTGGAATTCTTCTGTAAGGAGATTTGTCTCTTCCCACCTCTATCTATTATCTATCTATTAATTTATTTATATAAGCATAGACTCATGTACATTTATTTTATACTTTGTGTTATAATTCACTACTACATTTGTTATTTATTTTCTTGCTCAATTGTTCTACCTTTGGCCATTGGGAGCTTTTTCAGGTCAGAACTTGCATCCCTTGACAATCCCCTAACCTTTTGATTTTTGAGTACTTCCTTACTTTTAGAAATTGAGACCATCCTGGCTAACATGGTGAAACCCCATCTCTACTAAAAATACAAAAAATTAGCCGGGCGTGGTGGCGGGCACCTGTAGTCCCAGCTACTTGGGAGGCTGAGGCAGGAGAACGGCATGAACCCGGGAGGCAGAGCTTGCAGTGAGCTGAGATCGCGCCACTGCACTCCAGCCTGGGCAACAGAGCGAGACTCCATCTCAAAAAAAAAAAAAAAAGAAAAAGAAAAAGAAATTACTAGATGCTCCAGACTCATCTTGTATTTTTTCCTGGCCAGCCCTAATAATCAGCCATTTCTTCAAGGAGTTCTGCTTCCTTTTACTGAATAATAATATTAGAAACCAGAATCTGGGCACTCATCATGCTTTTTACAACTGAGTTGTCATAGATTCTAGGACTCTCAGAGGCTGATATAGTTTCAATTCAACATTCAGTCCTCTGCACAATAGAAGCTCAATAGCTGACTCTCTTGGAACATGCTTTTGGGTTCATCAGAGTTTCCTCCACTGGAGTCATCCAACTACTTTTACCTTATTGGCAATAGGGACTATTGAAAAAATTTTAAAATGTGGCATAATAATTAAAGCTGTGTTTTATAGAAATTATTTGCATAGCAACTTGGGAAATGAAATGGATGAGAAAAGAGACACAAGATGAAAAGGCCAGATAGGAAATTAATGTGTTAGACTTGGGTTATCTTAAAAAAACCTACGCAAAGGTGATTACTCTAAAAGTTAAAAGGATGGAGGCAGATATAACAAACATCTATTAAAAATCTTGACGGTTTGGGTGTTTTCGGACACTTCCTGCCATGGTTATACATTTTAAGGATTTTTCTGACACCCAATTCTGTTATTACTGCAACATATAATTTGGGACAGCTTCTAACCCCCATCTGACACTCAGGCCATTTATAATGGGGTAGTCATAGAGTGACTCCTGCAGTCTGCAGCTCTTGGGCCTCAAGTCTTAAGACTGGGTTATACACAGCTTCTCCATTGTATTAACACATGATATTTTGCTATTTATCTCCAGGAAGTGTATGAATCCAGGCAGGAGGTATGACTAGATATATGGTAGATGCACCTGACAGCAATAACTTAACCTAAGCATATCCTGAGAATGATCTTGTATGGCAGATGCATCTGAGAGCAATAACGTAACTTAAGCATACCCTGTATGCCAGATACACCTGACAGTAATAACTTAAGAAATGAGGGTTGCCGGCAGGGCGCAGTGGCTCACTCCTGTAATCCCAGCACTTTGGGAGGCCGAGGCGGGCAGATCACGAGGTCAGGAGATCGAGACCATCCTGGCTAACACGGTGAAACCCTGTCTCTACTAAAAATACAAAAAATTAGCCAGGCGTGGTGGCGGGTGCCTGTAGTCCCAGCTACTCGGGAGGCTGAGGCAGGAGAATGGCGTGAACCCAGGAGGCAGCGTTTGTGATGAGCCGAGATCAGGCCACTGCACTCCGGCCTGGGCGATAGTGCGAGGCTCCCTCTCAAAAAAAAAAAAAAAAAAAATAAGTGTTGCCACATTGAGGTTGTTATGGTGCTATGGGAGGGCGGTAAGTAAAAGTGCTATATAAACAGCATGCTTTTTTTTTTTTAATTCGAGGCAGTGCATATTTATTGAATAGTTACTCTGTGGGGAACCTTGTAGGTACTATGCGGGTGACAAAAAGTAGATTGCAATCTAGGATTTAGAAAGACTATTTGTTGCTTTTTAAAAATTTTATGTTATGTGATTTGTTAATTTGAGTTTAAAATAATTATTTGTTTTCTTTTTGTGTATAAAACATATTCACATAAATCACTTGATGTACACTTCTCAGTGTTGATCTTACTTGGTTTCTCAATAGGAATACAAATTGATCACTCCCTCTTTATTAAAATACTCTCTCCTCTTGCCTTCCATTGTGCAAAAAATACTTGGTTTTCCTTTTTGTTCTATATCTCCTTTGACAATTTATTCTTTTTTTTCTCTCCACTAAATGTTGTTTCTCCATGTTCAATCTGAGGTCTTCTTCCCACTTTCTCTAAATGATCTCATTCAATCTTGTGGACTCAATGACCAACTGAAAAAAAAAAGATTAAATGCATTTTGATCTCCAATTTAGACCTTTTTCTACTGAGCTACTTGTAACTCAAGTTGCAAGTAAGAAGTTAGTTAACTTCTTACTTGGCTTCTGTACTTGCATGTCTCAGCAAGGGCACCTCTAATTAAAAATATCACAAAGTAAAGTCACGAGAGCCCATCTTCTCATCCCTTATCTCCTCAAAACAAACAAACAAACAGACAAAAAAGCAAAACTAAAGCAAAGTCACATACACAAACAATAATTCTCCCTTCAAAAAACTCTACAAAATTTAGTCCTCTTCTAATGTAATCTCTCCTGCTTCAGTGAATGGTACCACCATCCTTTAGGTTATGGAATCCAGAAATATGGAAATTACACATAACATTACCTTATTCCTTATCCACCTCTTATCCAGGTCCAACTTTTAATCAAGTACTTTGACATTTATCTCCTATATATCACTTGATATCCTTCTCTTCACTTCCAGGACCATCATACTAATTTAACTCACTATCTTATCCTACCTGTACTAAGACTTTAGCCTCTTAACTATCCTACCGTTTCACACTGGCCCCTTTTCCACAAGCTGTTGCAGTTCTCCTGTCGAGCCCACTGCCACTGGACTACCCTGGTAAGTAAGTACCCACAAATAAACCTCTGTTTCATTCACTGGCTCCAGATCTCCTCTTTGGCCTCTTGAACCTGGTGCCATCCATCCCTACTGAAGGTAAAAAGGATCCAGCATGACATGACACCAAATGCTCTTTTCAAATAGCTGTTGCAGCATTCATTTTCCATTTTCCCATTTTTTTTTTTTGTATTTTCTAAGAGGAGGGTTGGGAAATAGTACTGAAATAAAACATTTGTGGATCTTGTGAGGAGGAGAATGTGCCATTTAAGGACTTTTGGGTCTTAGCCCAAAGCACTGTACATAAAGTTCCTGATGAATATGGAGGGCTTTGAATGCTTATGTCAGGAGTTTGCATTTAATTCCTCGAGACTTCTTTGTTACATCAAATGCAGTGCATGGAGCAGCAACAGCTGCATCAACTAAGAGTTTGCTGTGAAATTAAGAGTTATCAGGTCCCATGTACTGAATAAGAATCTACATTTTAATAAGATCCCCCAAACCATCCATATACACATTAAAGTTTCAGATACAATAATATAGACCAATGGCCCACTAAGTTGGCTACACTTGGGAATCATTTGGGAAGCTTTATAAATTACTGGCATTGGGGTCTATCCCCAGAAATTCTGATTTAATTGATATTGTGTGACATGAGCATTTGGATTTTTAAAACTTCCCGATATTCAGCATATTTTGAGAACTACTCTTCTCAGCCAATGGCTCTTAACTCTGATTGGACATTAGAATCATTTGAGATGTTTAAATTCAACAACAACAAAAAATGTTTGGGTCCTAGTATCCATAAGTCTTAGTTAATTTTGGGTGCTGTTTACTAATTCTTTTTTATAATTTCCCATGTAATTCTAATTTGCTGCAAGCATTGAGAACCTTTACTTTTAGGCCTCTGGAGGATACACCTGGAAGCCATTTTTCCAAAAGTAGAATAGAGACCTGGAAGAAATTAAGTGACTTCTCAAAAAAAAAACTGGAGTCGAGAACTTCTAGATTGCTGCTCTAACTACAAGATACTCTTCAGTTCCCATCTTCAAGAAGAATAGCACAACATTGTGCAAGTTATAAGTATTATCATTCCTCATACAAGGCTTTTATTGCTTGTTCAACTCCACCGGGTATTATGAATTCTGTGACATTTGCAAATTCAAAAAGCACCATATTATCTATACATTTCACATTGCTTGTTGAAAGCTAATATTACTTACTGTATTGTACAACTCTCTCATGTCTGCACATTACATTTTAAGAATCCCCTAACAGATTTCTTCCCTCTACTCCAGAGCACTACCAATGCATCTCTGCAAGCTTGACTTCTCCTCTTGCCTAAAGTGCCTTGGGGACTAAACATTCTTTTCTCAAGTCTTTGCAATCAGCCTGTATTCTCCTTATAAAC
The DNA here is from genome assembly GCF_028885655.2 of Pongo abelii. Lineage (NCBI taxonomy): Eukaryota > Metazoa > Chordata > Mammalia > Primates > Hominidae > Pongo > Pongo abelii. The sequence goes on from NC_071989.2 coordinate 152,934,371, forward strand.
ACTAGTTTCAGCTTTTATTTTTTGAGTTTTATAATACACTCTGATAAATGCTTTCCTCCTAAGGGCTTGTCAGGAGCAAGGGTTATTGATAAACTGTTTCAAAGGGAAGAGAAAAACGTTCTGTCTAATATCTGCCATTGTGGCAGATTACATAACTAATGTTCTAAAGCTAATCGGTACTAAATGGATTTTGTATTTTAAATGCTTGCTGCAGCCATCCAGGTATGAATTACATTTCTTTATCAAAATCCTTATGAGGACCGCCTTGACTTGTAAAATCTAGCACATAAATACAGGACACTGAATGGTGCTAGTTGTGTGTACTTGCATTATTAGGGCATCGTTTATTTTGAAAGCTTATAAATCATCACTACATGTGAAAAGGCCTGCCATAGAAAAATAAAAAGTTTGTCCTTGGTCATCAGCATGTCTACTTGGAGAGGTGCTGCTTTCTTGGTGTCAGACGACTGGGGTTTCAGCTTTTCACTCCTTGTTTGCCTAGAATTCTGGGGACAGGATTCTTTTCAGCAGAGTTTTCTGACGTATGTCAACCAGAGTAATTTTAGGTGGTACATGAATGAATATTTTGATTTTGGCAATTGCAACATTTGTCTCTTTGCATTAAGGCTGCTGACGTATTTTACTTCCTACTTTGCGTGCCTCTCCAGGAGCTCAGAACCAGGAAAAACTAAAATAGAACAGAAGAGGGAGTGAAAAAGAAAGGAGCCAATGGAAGAGTAAAGAGGAGGGATCTAATGTTAAAAGAGAGGTATTGATAGGTGCAGAAAAATGTGTGTGTGCATGTGTGTGTGTATGTGTGTATCTACAAGCTTCTTCTGAATTTTCTTCAATGGGAAGATCCATCTCACCTGACCACAGGAACAGCAGCTAGAGAGCTCTGCTCCCGCTCCAGTGAGATGAGAATTTTACTCCTCTCTTAAGGGCTGAGTGAGATGGAACTTTAGAAAGCTCAGTGAAAAGAATGACAGGCAACAATAAAGAAAGGTTCAGAAATGGCAGTGCAGGCAGTAATACTTGACTACAAGGCTTTTAGAAAAATTAAAGGTCCAAAGCTATGCAGCTCTGCAGGTATGTATGCTAAAACTTTATGATAGAACAGCCGTAGATACATTGGAGAAAGCCCTGAATTAGGAATTAATGACCACAGATACATTCCCCTGCTGCGTGCTAAAGTCACTATGACCGAGGAAGATCTCTCCTCTTCTGAGCCTCAATTTCCTCTTCTGTAAAATGTAACAGTGAGATTTAAAAAATGTTTCATTGTTATTTTGTAAAATAATAAATCCAGTATGATTGTTTGTTGTTATTATTGTATTTTTTAAGTTGAATTTATGCTATGAACTTCTATTCATGGCAAATGAAATAATTAATTTTCCACTTGTAATCATGATACAACGTTTTGCTTCTAGGTAAGTCTAGGTTAAAAAAAATTTACTTGAAGTAAACATAAGTTAATACTTAGAGTAAGAATGGATGCTTTCATAAAGTTTATTCCGTGTTAGACACTGTTCTAAGGGCTTTACATACATTAACTCATTTGATCCCTACAATTTGCAGAAAACATTATATTCTTTCTTCCCAGATAAAGAGACTGAGACATAAGAGGTTAAGTATCTTGCACAATTCATGAGTAGAGGAAATCAGAGACTGAATCCGGATTATCTGGCTCCATAGTCAATGTGCTATACAGTTAACCAGTCTACATACTACAGCATAATTATCAATACGGGAAGGGAAAATATGGCAAAAATAGGAAGGATGCCACTCAAAAGACACTGCCCTAAGTTTTTTTTGTAATTACAGATTTGTGTCTTACTTAAATCTTTGCCTGGAATAAAAGGTGGCTGCTCAAAAAATGATATCATAGGTGAACAAATGAATGAATTTGTTTTCTATATCACAACCAGTGGTATCTCTCTAAAGCTCAAATTATATCATTTAACTCTTCTGCTTAAACTCCTTTAGTGGCTTCCTGTGAAGGTCGTCAGATTAAGAAAATACAAACACAGAATACCCAGTTATTTGGATTTCAAATAAACAATTATTTTTTAATAGTATGTTTTTAGTAATAATTAAGACATATTTATACTAAAAAAGTTATTTGTTGTTTATTTGAAATTCACATTTAGCTGGGCCTTCTACATTTTATCTGGCAAGCTTGCTCTCAATTGCCCTCAGAATAATGTCCAAATTATTTAATTGCTTTGGAGTTTGTGATGTGCTTGTAGCTTATTTCTTCAACCTCTTGAGGTTTTTACACCATTCCCCACTTAGACTTTATGTTCTAGACATGCCTGAATATTTGCAGTTCCCTGAATGAATATTTTTCTCTGAACTTCCGGCCTTTTCACAGGATATTCTCTTATTCTTACCATTTTTTACCTAACTTTTTTGTCAGATCAGATAAGAAGTCGCTCCTCCAAAATGTAGGTTAGGAGCAACCATGCCTTGCTCTTCTCCAAGCAGAGTTCCCATTACACTGTCTAGTAATTGTCAGATAAACAATTGTAATTGTTTGTCTCTCTCTAGACTTCAGGCTTTTTGAAGGTGGGATATCCATCTTGCTTAGTGTTGCATCCTTTTGTCTGCCTGGCACATAATAGCATCTGAAGCAATATTTGGTGAATAAAGTGATCTCGAAAGTGTAATTATGGAGAAAGTTAGAGTCTCCTTGCCCACTTTGTTTATTCAGAAAACAAGGAGCCAACCAAGTGTTCGTAATAAAGTGACTATTGGTGCATATGTGTATTCTGCATATTTTGCCCATGTCAGATCCATTTTTTACATGAATATATTTAACATGATTACAAAGTTTTAAAATTTTGTTTTTCAGGTAAGGTATACATGATTGGCTCCTTTCAGCAGCAGTGTCTGTGTGGTTCAAATCAATGGTATAAAAATTATAGCTTTAATCATTCTGATAAATCATTGTAACTTTAGAGCTTATTTATCAATTTCTACAGAATTTAATATCAAGATGTATTTACCCATCTGATTTTGTGTTTGCTTATTGGCAACCTTTATATAGTCTGAATATATAAGACGATGATGAACACCACATAAAATCCATACTGTAGAGTACTAGTGCTGAACAACTCAAGGCCTCTCAGGGATGTTCTTAGCAAATCTTATCCTAGAACTCAGACTGATCAGTAAGCAATCATTAATGTAGCCATTTTTCATGGAGGACTACTGTACAGTCATTTGTGATTGTGCTATGCTAATGTGGATCTGGCACCTTCATCATGCAGTTCACTGAATACGAACTTGCCAAATTGTTCTTTTCTATCAAGGTCAAATTTCACCCAAATCAACACGAACTTTTTCCACAAATTTAGAAAATGGCAACTGGGCAGCCCATGCTACTTGACTGTGTAGGCAGGGCTCAGACACCAGGCCAAATAGAGAATGAGCTAAAACAGGTCCAGCGGGGGAAACAGCTTTCCATGAGACAAACCCCACCAGTGTGCCACGTTAATTTACCATTGCCATGGCAACATCTGGAAGTTGCTACCTTTATCCATAATAATGGCCAAACAACTTGAAGTTGCCACTCTTTTCCTAGGAATTTCTGCATATAATTTAAAGTAGGTATAAATATGCATGCAGACTTGCCTTTGAGCTGCCACTCAGGGCACATTGCCTATGGGGTAGTCCTGCTCTACAAGGAGCAGTACCTCTGCTAGCTGCTATACACTGCTGCTTCAATAAAAGTTCACCCTTGAATTCTTCACTGGGCAAAGCCGAGAACCCCTGGGCAGAGCCAAAAACCCTCCCAGGCTAAGCCTCAATTTTGGGTCTTGCTTGTCCTGCATCACTACCAGTTCCTTTCTGGATAATAAAGCTGGCTTCAACTAGAGAGTGTAAAATTTTGAGTCAAAGATCACTCTGAAGACTTTCTGCTTTTGTTAGTCTTTGAGCCTCCTCCACCTTCTTTGTAAAATGGAACTAATAATATGAATTTTTGGAAAAGTGTTGTTTTAGGTTTCTAACCTTTTAAAAATATTTTAAGCTCAGCCAATTTCATCAGAAAATGTTGTTTGTCTGCCTGTGTTTTTTGTCTGCCTACTGCCTGCCCACTTCTCTGCCTCTCTTTTATGTGCTTGGAAGTACACACACACGCACACACACCCCTGAGAAATTTGAATGGAAACACCTCTGGTACCCACGGAACAAGTTCTGGCTCAAACCATCCATAGGTTAGCTGAATATTAGGGAAGCCAACCTCCTCTGTACTGGTTTGACATTACTCCACTTTAGGATGTCTAAATATTAGCAAGTCTAGTGAGCAGATCACCTTATTTTTTAACTGTTATTCCAAGTGATATCAAATGAACTTGATGAGTGTCTTGATAAACAGCTGATGGGAAGGTAACCACTATCTTTCTACATCTTCATATGTCTCAACAATAAGGTTCTAATACTTAAAGAGTGCTATGCACGTCTATTTCTTGCAGCCTTAAAAAACCTGCTGAAAATACAAGTGTCTAAAATTTTATTGCCAGAACCGACAACTGGGAAAAAATATATGATTAATAATATTTATAGTAGTTTGTTTCTAATAATGAAAAGTTTGAAATAACAGAAACATCAAAAACTGGTGGAAATTAGTGGCTATGCTTTACAAATTTTATCATTGAGCAGGGCCATCAGAATCTTGCTCTAATAAAGCTATATGCTGGGAAGCCCCTGGCTTCACCTGGCTATACTGAGGACTGAGTGGATTAACAGCTTGAGATGTACCTGAAGTCCATTCATGGCATGCTTACTGGAAAGTTCTAAACTAAAGCATTTGCTTACAATGGGGTATTTTAGTTGGCAAAAATGGTCATATAAATCTAAATGAAAAGATTTGTACAGCAGATTGCATAGGAAAAAAGGTTACAGTTAAGTATATATAGTTTACACAATTTACGCATATGTGCATGCCTGAAGAGCTGTCTGGAGAGAGTCAGCAATATCATATTATGAAGTGATAGGATTCTGGGTTCTAATTTAAATATATATATATATATATATGTGTGTGTGTGTTATATAAAAATTTTTACCAGTGTTTGCTGCATCTACTGTGAGAATGAAGACCATTTTTGGCAGACTGTTGATATTTCAGAAAATGTCAACATCACTCTGAAGGGATGCATAGTTTTTGTGAAGGGCCTCAGAGGAAACCTGCAGAGAGACTTCAGTCACATCAGTGTAGAACTTAGTCTCTTTGGAAAGGAAAAGAAGAGGCTCAAGGTTGACAAAAGGGGCGAAATAGAAAGAAAGTGGTTACCGTTTGCGCTATTCGTGGTAATGTACAGAACATGATCAAAGATGTTACACTGGACTTCCATTACAATATGAGGTCTGTGTATGCTCACTTCCCCATCAATGTCATTATCCCTGAGAATAGGTCTCTTTTTGAAATCAGACATTTCTTGGATAAGGCCAGGTGAGGCGGCTCATGCCTGTAATACCAGCACTTTGGGAGGCCAAGGCAGGAGGATCTCCTGAGGTCAGGAATTTGAGACCAGCCTGGCCAACATGGTGAAACCCCATCTCTACTAAAACTACAAAAAAATTAGCCAGGCATGCTGACGGGCGTCTGTAATCCCAGCTACTTGAATGGCTGAGGCAGGAGAATCACTTGAACCCAGGAGGCTGAGGTTGCAGTGAGCTGAGATCACGCCATTACACTCCAGCCTGGGCAACAAGAGTAAAACTCCATCTCAAAAAAAAAAAAAAAATATATATATATATATATATATAAAATTTCCACAGGGTTCAGATGAGGACAGGTGTTTCTTGTTCAGTATCTCAAGCCCAGAAAGATGACTTAATCCTGGAAGGAAATGACATTGAACTTGTTTCAAATTCAACTGCTTTGATTTAGCAAGCCACAACAGGTAAAAACAAGAGTATCAGAAAAATTTTGGATGGTATCTATGTCTCTGAAAAAGGGACAGTTCAGCAAGCTGAGTAAGATGTAACAGTTGTCTGGTTACATAAACAAGATGCCAGATGGTTCCAGAGAACTAACTGTGATATTTAAATGATGCAATAAAAGACCTGTTGATTTGGAAAATAATTACCATTATCAAGTATACTTTTCCCCAAATAATAATCCTATATAACGGGAGAGGGTTCTCACCTACTGTTGTGGTCTTGAGTCTATCCTCCTCCACTCTATTTACTTCCCATCAGGTGATAGCCTTGCATTTTGGAAGATCAACTTCACTTTTCTAGGGATGTGTCATGATTAGTTCAAGTGAACTTTGTGAATTCCATTTATTTTATTAGTGTTTGATACAAGCAACTCTGTCTAAGGTAATAAGAACATGTCAATTTTCAGTTCACAAGGACTGGCCCAAGTTTGAGGATCTGACTCAGTTTGAAACAATGAGGTGGAATTAAAGTTTATTAATGGTTTCTGGAAAAGTTTCCTTGCTTTTAAAATAGAGACTCAAGGAATATATTATCTCTTTTTTCTCTGGATTTTTTTTTTCAGTTGCTGATGTGCCACTTTGCCTGAGCATTGGATCTAACTAAGAGAATTAAAAAGAAATAGAGTCAGAGTCCCAAATTAAGTACGCCAGTCTTATTTTACTGTGACCTGAACAAATACTTTTCCCTATAGCTTAATGCTGTTTGATTTCATTGCTGTTGAAAGCATTTTAATAGGTTCATCCACTTGATTGGTGGCAAGAATAGAGTTATGCCACCTCCAGGCAGCATGTCAAAGATATCTTATAAGGTATGGTGATGTATATAATGTTTAACATATATATGTTAAAGAAACAAAAAAAATTTCACAAATTGTTCGTCTCAGCGTTGTGGAAATGGGCAAGCCATATCTATAATTTTAAAATTTCTAGTTGCCACATTTTAAAAAGTAAATATAAACAGGTAAAATTAACTTAAATAATATATTTTATTTAACCATCACAGATGAAAATCTTTTACACATTTAATCAATACAAAATATTAATGACATTGTATTTTGGGGAGCAGTAAGCATTTGATGTCCGTTGTACATTTTATACTTGGGGCACATCTCCATTTGGGTAGCTGCCGTTTGAGTGCTCGGAAGTCACACGTGGCTAGCATTATTAAACACCATAGGTCGATTTCCATGCTAGTATTTTCTACATGCCAGAAACATCAGCAAGATTGGGAGCTTGTTAGAAATACAATCTTAGACCCCACCCCAGACTTAGTGAATCAGAATCTGCATTTTAACAAGATTATCAGGCGATTTATTTTTATATTAAAGTTTGAGTAATTATTGTTATTTCTGTTTTCACTATTATGTTGGTATTAGCAGAAATGAACCACTTGTAGCACATTTTATGACTGAGCTATGGCAAACTGGGAGTACAGTCAAGGTATGTTGCAGACAAATACCTGAATGCAGACCTGATCAGGGCTGGCATAGATTCTTCAGACTGCCTAGGCCTTATGCTAGTTCTGAAATGAATGGTGTAAGCCTAATAGTAACAGAAAAGATTGGTTGTAAGCCCCGTGTGAATGGCACAGCTGTAATGTGTTGATGCATTCCTAATCAACAGATTTATTTTTACAGCCTTGTTTTGCATGAGAAATATCTGATATGGGATTGTTGGTAAAATATTTACAGTTCTTCAAGTTTTCTTTTGGAGAGATGGGCTTGAAATTGAATGGAACAATGTGAGGTTGTCATTAGGCCCTTATCATGTGCCAGGTTTCTGTGCATTTGTTTTGATTTGATTTCTATCTGCTTTGCATTCTTCTTCATGATAAATGGTACCAAATCATTCATTAATAATTCCCCATTCAGTGGAAGGGAGAGACCAAAAGATTTTCAGAGAGAACATAACTGGTCTTGAATTCCACAGTGGGCATAAACCTTGGTGCATTTGTCTCCTCTATAGTTATTTTTTCTATTCATCTGAAACCTCATCCGAACAGATAATAAACCACTTCATGAACAGATGCGCCACTTATTTATCTATTTCTGTAATGATAATGAAGAAAATTTAATCTGGAGTGTCTGTAGAAGATGAACTAAAGCCAGATTGGTATGAATAATAAAGGCTCTGTTGGAATGTTGGGCCCCACATGAAAAGCCAATCATTAAGTACTGGACAATGCTGTCTTTGATATAGTCTAATAGTGTATAGAAACAACCACCTCTTGGGTACTGGACTCCACATGCAGCTACTGTTTCTACAGATGCAAACATTCTAAATTGTTTAGAGCATAAGGGAGCATAAAGGATAATTTTTTTTTTTTTTTTTTTTTTTTTTTTTTTTGCAGCTGGAAGCAACATCTGGTGTTGCAAAATGCTGCAAATATGTTGGAGGGATTGCTTTATTCAGACAAATTTAGAATGAACTAAAAAACATGTGTAGCTTAACATTTTTGTTGAAAAGAAACAACAAATTGAGGCCAATTTCCTTCAAAAAACTATGCAAAATTATCTTTTGGGGAATAATTATTTGCTTGAAATCTGCTGCACACTTGACCTTAGTTTTATACATGATGTATAGTTGTTCTTGGCATACAAAAACATGTGGTCTCTGTAGCTGAGAGGCAGTAGCATGTTCAATAAACTCCAAAAGAGATTTGTCACAAGGATTGTTTAATTTTCTCATTTCTATAATTCAGTGCAATAAAACAGCAATAACAATAACAATACCGATATAAACTCTGAGAATTTAAGTTTGTCCCATATCCTCAATGTGTTCCCCATTTTCAACACAATCACTTTTTCTTTTGGTGCTTTTGTGTCTTTGTTTTGGAAACGTGGATAAGAATAACAATTTACTTTGTGAATCTATTGACTTACTCTCTATTTTTAATTTATAAGTTGTATTATAAGGAACTTCAATATACCATTTTAATAATGAAAAAACCATTCAGACAGAAAATTAATAAAAAATATCGGATTTGTATATCGCTTATCAATAAAATAGACCTAAAAGACATCTACAGAGCATCTTCCCCCAAGAGAACAGAATACATGTTCTTCCCAAGCATTCAGTGAACATTCTCCAGGATAGATCACATGTTAGGCCAGAATACAAGTCTTAGAAAATTTAACAAAATGGAAATCATATAAAGTACCTTTTCCAACTACAATGGCATGTAATTGGAAATCAGTAACAGGAGGAATCTTGGAAAATTCACAAATATAAGGAAATTAAACAATATGCTTTTGAACATTCAATAGATAAATGAAGAAATTGAAAAGCAAAATTTAAAAATTTATTGAGACAAAAAATTGGGAACACAATATACCACAACTTATGAGATGCAGCAAAAGCAGTTTTAAGAGGAAAGTTTATAGCAATAACATCTACACCAAAAAACAAAGTGATCACAAACACATACAACTGAACATCACTCAAGGAACTCAGGGAAAGGAAAAAAGAATGAACTATGTCCAATATTAATAATAGAAGGAAAGAAATAACAAAGATCAGAGCAGAAGTAAATTATAAAATAGAGACTAGAAAAACAATACCAAAGATTAATGAAACAAAGTTAGCTTTTTTAAAGATAAATGAAATTGATAAACCTTTAGCTAGACTAAGGAATAAAAGAGAAGACTCAAAGAAATAAAATCAGAAATGAAAGAAGAAGACATTACAACTGACAGCTCAGAAATACAAAGGATCATGAGAGGCTACTACGAACAGTTATATTTCAACAAACTGGATAATCTAGAAGAAATGGATAAATTCCTAGACACATATGACCTACTAAGGTGGAATCATGAAGAAAGAGAAAATCTGAACAGACTAATAGTGAGCAAGGAGATTGAAAATGTCTTCTATCAAAGAAAAGCCCAGGACCTGATGGCTTCACTGGTGAATTCTACCAAACATTTAAAGAATATCTAATACCAATACTCCATACACTTTTGCAAAGAATCAAAGAGGAGGAAATACTTCCAAACTCTTTTTATGAGGCTAGCATTACTCTGATTCCAAAGCCAGATAAGAAAATCACAAGAAAAGAAATCTACAGGCCAATATTCTTGGTAAACAGATGCAAAAATCCTCAACAAAATACTAGAAAACCCAATTCAATAACACATTAAAAAGATATTCATCATGATCAAGTGAGATTTTTTTTCTGCAATGCAAGAATGGATCAACATTTGTAAATCAATAAATACAATACGCCACATTAACAGAAAGACAAAAATCATATGATCATCTCATTAGATGCAGAAAAAGCAGTTGACAAAATTAAACACCTTTTCATGATGAATACATTTAACAAATTAGGTATATAAGGGATATAATTCAACACAATAAAGGCCATGTATAATAAGCCCAAAGCTAACATGATATTAATACTTAATGATGGCAAATTGGAATTGTCTCCTCTAAGATTCAGAATAAGACAGGAGTACCCACTCTCATCACTACTATTCAACACAGTTGGAAGACCTTGCCAGAAAAATGAGGGAAGAGAAAAAAAAATAAAAGGTATCTAAATAAGAATAGAAGTAAAAATGTCATTGTTTGCTGATAACATGAACTTACATATAGAAAACCCTAAATATTTCAGAAAAAAACTTAGAACTGATAAACAAATTCAATAAAGCTGCAGGTAAAAAATCAACATGCAAAAACTAGTAGCATTTCTTTACACTCACAACAAACTTCCTGAGAAAGAATCAAGACAGCAGTCCTACTTATGATAGCTACAAGTAATATTCAGGAATAAATTTAACTTAAGGAAGTGACCAACACCTATACATAGAAAATGATAAAACCTTAATGAAAGAAATTAAAAAGACACAAATAAATGGAAAAATATCCAGTGTTCATGGCATGAAAGAATTAATAAAGTTAAAATATCTATACTATCTAGCATGATCTATAGATTCAATGAAACACCCACCAAAATTCCAGTGTCATTTTTCATATGGAAAAAAATTCCTTAAATTGATTCAAAACCACAAAACAACTCCAAGCCCCCCAAATAGCCAAGGTAATCATGAGCAAAAACAACAATAAAATTTAAAAAAACCAACAAAACAAAACAATAAAACAAATCTGAAGTTATCATACCATCCGATTTCAAACTATACTATGAAGTGGTAATAACCCAAACAGTATGGTATTGTCATAAAAATTAACACATTGACCAATGGTACAGAATAGAGCACCCAGAAATAAACCCACACATCTATGGTCAATTGATTTTTGACAAAGGTCACAAGAATATACAACGGCAAAAGGACAATATCTTCAATAAGTGGTGTTGGGAAAACAGAATATTCATAAACAGAAGAATAAAATTAGACCCTTATCTCACTCCATATGCATGAAAGATGCAAAATGGTTAAGTGATTTAAACATAAGTTCTGAAAGTGTAGAACAACTAGAAGAAAACATGGAGTAAAACCACACAATATTGGTCTGGGCAATGCTTTTTAAATTTGACCCCTTAAGTGCAGGCAACAAAAGCAAAAATTGACAAATGAATTACATCAAAGCAAAAAAGCTTCTGCACAACAAAGAAAAACACAGAATGAAGAGAGAACCTACAGACTGGGAGAAAATATTTGCAAGCTGTACATCTCATAAGAAATTAATGTCCAAAATACGTAAGGAATAATAAAACCTTAATGAAAGAAATTAAAGAGACACAAATAAATGGAAAAATATCCAGTGTTCATGGCATGAAAGAATTAATAAAGTTAAAATATCCATACTACCTAGCATGATCTATAGATTCAATGAAACACCTACCAAAATTCCAAAGTTTTATATTCAAACAACTATATAGACAGAAAACAAATGATCTGATTAAGAAAGGGGCAAAGGACCTAAATAGACATTTTCAAAAGGAAGCATATGAATGGCTAATAGATACAAGAAAACATGCTCAACATCACTAATTATTAGGGAGATACAAATTAAAACCACCATGAGATATCACCTTAAACAGTTGGAATGACTATTATCAAAATGGTGAAAGACAGCAAGTGGTGATGAGGGTGTGGAGAAAAGGGAATCCTTGTACACTGTTGGTGGGAATGTAAATTAGTGCCGCCATTGTGAAAAACAGTATAGAAGTTTCTCAAAAAGCTAAAAATGGAATTGCCATATGATCCACCAATCCCACTTCTGGGTATTTACCCAAAAGATTTGAAATCTGTGTGTTGATGAGATGCTTGCATTCCCATGTTCACTATAGCACTATTCACAATAGCCAAGCTACAGAATCAAAGTAAATGTCCATTAATGGATGAATGATTAGAGAAAGTGTAGTATATGTAGAATGAAATATTATTCAACCTTTAAAAAGGAGGAAATTCTGTTATGTGCAACAACACAGATGAAATCAGAGAATATCATCTTAAGTGAAATAAGCCAAACACAGAAAGACAAATACCACATGTTCTCACTTATATGTGGAATACAAAGCAATTGAACTTATAGAAGCAGAGAGTAGAATGGTGGTTATAGAGGCTGGGGGGTAGGAGGAAGAGGGAGATGATAGTCAAAGGGTACAAAGCCTCAGTTACATAGAAGGAATACATTTGATTTTTTAAAAATCTATTGCAAGCTGTGGTGAATATAGCTAATAACTGAGTACTTTACATTTCAAAATCAGTAAGAGAAAATTTCAAATGTTCTGAATACAAAAGATGTTAAATATTTTGGGTGATGGAGATGTTAATCCATTTGATTTAATCATTTTACATTGTATTCAAAAATCATGGCCGGGCATGGTGGCTCATGCCTGTAATCCCAGCACTTTGGGAAGCTGAAGTGGGCAGATCACGAGGTCAGTTCAAGACCAGCCTGGCCAACATGGTGAAATCCGTCTCTACTGAAAATACAAAAATTAGCCAGGAGTGATGGTGCATGTCTATAATCCCAGCTACTTGGGAGGCTGAGGCAGGAGAATGGCTTGAACCCAGGAGATGGAGGTTGCAGCAAGCCGAGATTGCGCCACTAAATTCCAGCCTGGGTGACAGAGCAAGACTCCATATCGAAAAAAAATCATAACATTACTTTGTACATTTTAAATGTATGTATGAATAATTTGTCAATGTACAATAAAAAAAGCCTCCACTCCCAAAATCTTTGAATGAGGATAGTGAAAGACAACTTGAAAGTTTCCGGTTGTGGCAACTGATTGGATTGTGATTTCAATAACTGAAATAGAAAATTCAGAGTCAGGAATTTATGCATGTGCATGGAATGATACTACGTTTGTTTGGATGTTGTTCATTTTGAAGTGCCTTTGTGGGTAAGCAAATTGAAGAATTGCAGAACTTTTGGAATGTAAGTCCCTGAACACTTGTCAAAGGGCAGAGTAAGAGCTGTAAAATTAAATGTTGTAACTGTTATTGTGGTAGTTTGGTTTTAGCTTGTAGTACCTGTACAAAATACCCAAACAGAATGTCCTTATGCTACCATATATATTGGCTGTTTTTAACAGCTACTTAGTAATATTTTCAGTGGTTTACTTTAAATACAATCTTTGGCTTTATATTCTCTTTCTATTTTATCCTTCAGTTATCTTGCTCAGTATCAGTTATTTCCTCGAGGCAAACAACCCCAAAGTGTGGGAAAACAAATGAGGTCTTTTGTTGACAAACTGCATGGAAAATATCAATGCATGTACATGGTAATAGGGATATTTTTAAGCATTTATTTTGATAGTGCCCAAGTTTCAATGAAAAGAGTAACATAAGATGATGTTGCAAGGGCAATTTGGGACTGGATAAGAAAAAATTGCCAGGCCAAGGATCTTTGGAATTCTTTTCAGTGGATAATAGAAAGCCTTTATAGTTTTAAGCTAGAGAAATTGGATATGTGCTTTAGGGAGATTCATTTGGTCAGAACTTTTAAGATGGGTTGGACAAGAGAGGCATCACTGGCACAGATTCTAATTTGTGACTCATGCTAGCCTCAAGGTGGGAGGTAACTGACAAATTAATAACTTTCAATTGTTCTTTCTAGTACTGATTACAAAACAAAAGCAGGCAACAATTCATAACCATTTATATTTGGCTTTATGCTTTGTAGAATCATTCTTTCAGTTTGCTTCTGTTTTTACTACGTGTGTGTGTGCTTTTTCTTTTTCTTGCTGTGAGCCACTTATTACAAATTAGATTCGATTTAAAATCAGTTTAAGAAATATTCATTAACTCTTAGGTGTTAAGAGCTGCCCTATGTTATCCAAGTTTAAAAAATTAAAAGAAAGTGGCATTCTCTTCAAAGAGGTTTAAGTATAGATGGATAGATGAAACATGGATTTTACTAAATAATCAGAAAAAAATTCTATGTTCTTTGCACACCTCAATTTTATTATAGTACTGAAGACAGGGCAGGTGGCCTGAAGCTATGTGAATGAAGGTGGCCAGAATGCCACTACATTTTACATGGAAATTATCCATTTGCAGCTGCAGTTAGAAGATTAATGAGGAAATGGGTGTACACAGAAAACATCTAAATGACTATATTTTTACATTTAGAAAGTGCTGGTGACACAGGCCCACACCATCTGTTGGCTTGGCAGCTGTGACAGTTGACAACATTGCTCAACAGAGGAGCCAGGATTCACTTTTGGGAGGATAAATGCACAATTAAGCATGACTGGGGGAGCTTGTGAACATGGGTTAGAGTGGCAAGCCTGGAATAAACTTATTTGGTTTTTATGTCCATCCAAGGCTTGGAACTCTGAAAAGTCCCCTTCAGCAACGTCTTCTTATTTCTCTTCACCCCAGATAAGCCCTGATCTTGACCCTCACCACAATCTCAAGGCCTCAAACCTTTCTTGTCTAGGTTCCCGTGCCTCTCTATTCAACTAAACCTCCTTTATAACCCAACACAGTTTTCGCAGCCTTAACTTCTGCCCAATACATTTGTCAATCTCCAATTCTGAATAAACTCCGTTCTCAATGTTCTTGAAACGTCTATGTTTGTTTACTGCTAAGTAAATTTGTGGGAAGGTGATACGGTTTGGCACTGTGTCCCCACCCAAATCTCATGTCGGTTCATAATCAAGGGAGGGATCTATAATCCACATGTGTTGAAGGAGGAAGGTAATTAGATCATGGGGGCGATTTCCTCCATTCTATTCTTGTGATATTGAGTGAGTTCTCATGAGATTTGATAGTTTTAAAAGTGTTTGAAAGTTCCTCCTTCGCACTTCTCTCTTGCCTGCCACCTTGTGAAGAAGGTGCTTGCTTCTCCTTGCATCCTCCATGATTGTAAGTTTCCCAACACCTCCCCAGCCATACAGGTAAGTCAATTAAACTTCTTTCCTTTATAAATTATCTAGTCTCAAGGAAGTTCTTTAGAGCAGCGCAAAAACAGACTAATACAGAGGATAAATTTATGGCCGAATCTATTTTAATTTCACATAGACATACCAGTAAGACTATTAGTCTCAATCCCTTATCTGTAAATCTGATACTAAATCTGATACTATGTTCCAAAAATTAAGTGGTTTTGTGATTTACCTGGTGACAAAATCTGGCACAGCTTGAACTAATCTGTTAACAATCCCTTAATCTGAACTGACCTAGGGCTATCATTTACTTAGTTCTCTTGGTGCAAATACTAATATTTCACTGAAGAAATATGTGATTGCAAACTCATTCCTTTGATCATTTTTGAGATGACACATATGTTATTTTTATATCATTGTGTCTCTAACACAAAAATATGGATTCTGAAGTGTATACGGTCTCAAAGTTTATTTAACTTTTGGAGGGGGACCTGAATGCGTTTAACTTTATGGGTTACAAATACTTCCATGTGTTACCTTGGGTAATCCCTACAATAATCCTGAGATGTTATTAATGCATTACTGCAACCATTTTCTTTAGATGCAATGACTGAGGTTTAAAAAATGTGAAGCCTCTAATTATATAGCTAGTAAGCAAGAGAGCTAGGATTTGAAACTGGGTGTTTTTTCTAGTTCCATGCTATTTCAGAATTTTTCCTCTGATAGTTTCTGTCTATTTTTATTATAAAATTAATCAGAGGTTTTAATAGAAAGTGAAAAATCTGAAAACTAGGAATAAAGAAATCAAAATCACTCACAACTTAGAAATAACATTGTTGTGAACATTGTGTTACTTTTTTGATCTGTGCATTCATAATATATCTTAAACAAAATTGATATATCTATATGTAGTATTTTTTATTTTTACTCACCTAAATTATACACACATTCTAATGGCATTAAATTATCTTCTGCATCACAATTTTCTCTATTTTCTTTGAGCCTCTGGTGGAGAGAGTTCAGGGTGCATTCCCACTTTCAAAATTTGTAGGGTCCTCCTCATTCCTGGTCCCCACTCCTATTCTACCTCACTCCTCCCACCCCCACCTTTATAGACACTCATTCTCACATGTCTGATACATGACTCTAGATATATGGATATTTATATAAAATAAATGTTATCATATAGATTAAAAATTTCATGTTTTCCAAACTGTTTAAATCACAATATGGTAAGGATGGGGCTCACTTCTAATAATTTTTACTCATAGTGTATTTTTTAGATGGATTTATGATTTTTTTTTTTTTTTGAGGAGTCTCACTCTGTCACCCAGGTTGGAGTGCAGTGACATGATCTCGGCTCACTGCAACTTCCGTTGCCTGGGATCAAGCAATTCTCCTGCCTCAGCCTCCTGAGTAGCTGGGACTGCAAACACATGCCATCACACCTGGCTAATTTTTTGTATTTTTAGTAGAGATGGGGGTTTGCCATGTTGGCCAAGCTGGTCCCAAACTCCTAACCTCAGGTGATCTGCCTGCCTCAGTCTCCCAGAGTGCTGGGATTATGGGCATGAGCTGCTGCCCCTGGCCTGGATTTGTGATTTTTTAAAACTGTGGTTAACTGTTTCATAGTATCCATAGTGATTATTTATCACCCTTATTTAATTGGTAGATACTTCATAGTTGTAAACAATGCTGTGAGGGATCTCTCTGAACATGTTGCCCTGTGAATCTGAGTAAGAATCTCTCTGGGTGAGCCAAATCATAAGTGAATTCCTATTCACAATTGCTACAAAGAGAATAAAATACCTAGGAGTACAACTGACAAGGGATGTGAAGGACCTCTTCAATGAGAACTACAAACCACTGCTCAAGGAAATAAGACAGGACACAAACAAATGGAAAAAACATTCCATGCTTGTGGATAGGAAGAACCAATATCATGTAAATGATATTGGGCCTCAGAATCAATATCATGAATCAATAGAATAAATATCATGAGAATCAATATCATGAAATATCAAAAGTCAATATCATGAAAATGATATTGGGCCATACTGCCCAAAGTAATGTATAGATTCAATGCTATCCCCAATCAAGCTACTGTTGACTTTATTCACAGAATTAGAAAAAATTACTTTAAATTTCATATAAAACCAAAAAAAGCCTGTATAGCCAAGACAATCCTAAGCAAAAAGAACAAGGTGGGAGGCATCATGCTACCTGACTTCAAACTATACTACAAGGCAACAGTAGCCAAAACAGCATGGCATTGGTACCAAAACATATATATAGACCAATGGAACAGAACAGAAGCCTCAGAAATAATGCCACACATCTACAACCATCTGATGTTTGACAAACCTGACAAAAACAAGCAATGAGGAAAGGATTCCCTATTTAATAAATGATGTTGGGAAAACTGGCTAGCCATATGCAGAAAACTGAAACTGGACCCCTTCCTTACACCTTATAAAAAATTAACTCAAGATGGATGAAAGCCTTAAACATATGACCTAAAGCCATAAAGACCCTAGAAGAAAACCTAGGCAATACCATTCATGACATAGGCATGGGCAAAGACCTCATGACTAAAACACCAAAAGCAATGGTAACAAAAGCCAAAACTGACAAATGGGATCTAATTAAACTAAAGAGCTTCTGCATAGCAAATGAAACTATCATCAGTATGAACAGGCAACCTACAGAATGGGAGAAAAGTTTTGCAATCTATCCATCTGACAAAGGGCTAATATCCAGAATTTACAAAGAACTTACACAAATTTACAGGAAAAAAACAAACAACCTCATCCAAAAGTAGCCAAAGGATATGAACAGACACTTCTGTGGCCAACAAACATATGAAAAAAGCTCATAATCACTGGTCATTAGAGAAATGCAAATCAAAACCACAATGAGATACCATCTCACACCAGTTAGAATGGCGATCATTAACAAGGCAGCAAACAACAGATGCTGGAGAGAATGTGGAGAAATAGGAATGCTTTTACACTGTTGGTGGGAGTGTAAATTAGTTCAACCATTGTGGAAGACAGTGTGGTGATTCCTCAAGGATCTAAAACCAGAAATACCATGTGACCCAGCAATCCCATTACTTGGTATATACCCAAAAGATTATAAATCATTCTACTGTAAAGACACATGCACACATATGTTTATTGCAGCACTGTTCATAATAGCAAAGACTTGGAACCAACCCAAATGCCCATCAATGATAGACTGGATAAAGAAAATGTGGCACATATAGACCATGGAATACTACGCAGCCATAAAAAAGGATGAGTTCATTTCCTTTTCAGGGACATGGACCTTGAGAGCTTGTCTGGAGGTTCTGCAGGGGAGCACAGCTACTCATATACCCTTGACCGAAGACTGGTCCTCCTCTATTGGGGATGGTCGTCCTCTTCAACAGAGCGCACAGCTTTGGGAGGGACACACATGGAGCGGTGAGGGAGGAAGGGGACACCCGCCTAGCCAGCCAGATCAGCCGAATCAACCCTGGCGATCAATGGGGTGACAAATGTCGCAGCCAGATTGCCCTCACATCCTGCAGGGACATGGATGAAGCTGGAAACCATCATTCTCAGCAAATTAACACAGGAACAGAAAAATCAAACACCACGTGTTCTCTCTCATAAGTGGGAGTTGAACAATGAGAACGCATGGACATAAGGAGAGGGACATCACACACTGGGGCCTGTCAGGGGATGCAGGGTTAGGGGAGGGATAGGATTAGGAGAAATACCTAATGTAGATGACAAGTTGATGAGTGCAGCAAACCACCATGGCCCATGTATACCTATGTAACAAACCTGCACGTTCTGCCCATGTATCCCAGAACTTAAAGTATAATAATAATATTAATAAAAAATAAAATAAATTAAAAATAGGAGAAATATGTTTTGAGACCTATGGAACAGCAGGGTGACAAAAAAAAAAAAAAAAGAATCTCACTGGGCTCTGTACTTAGAGTGTGATTTCCCAGTGGTAGGGCATACACAGTCGAATTTCTACAAGTAATGCCAGATTTTTTTTTTTTTTTGACACATGTGCCACTTAAGCCTCTCATAAGCAATGCCGAAGGATGTTCATTTCACTAACTCTAGGAATGACCCAGGTTTTGAAACTTTTTGAAATCTTATGAGTGTCAAATGGGATATCATTCTAATTTGCATTTCTCAGTGCCAGTGAATTTATGAAAATCTTTATATTCTGTTTATCCATCTGTGGTGCCTTATCTACAAATTGCTATTTCATACCCTTTGCGCATTTTCAATTGAATTTCTGTCTTTTAAAAAATTTATATTCAGTTGCCTACATAAATGTGACATATTTCATTTTATGGAAGTGTTAAAATTTATTTATTTATTTATTTATTTTTTTGAGATGGAGTCTCACTCCATCACCAGGCTGGAGTGCAGT
Source organism: Pongo abelii (assembly GCF_028885655.2). Taxonomy (NCBI): domain Eukaryota; kingdom Metazoa; phylum Chordata; class Mammalia; order Primates; family Hominidae; genus Pongo; species Pongo abelii. The sequence continues at coordinate 152,954,066 of NC_071989.2, forward strand.
GGCGTGATCTCGGCTCACTGCAACCTCCACTTCATGGGTTCAAGCAAGTCTCCTGCCTCAGCCTCCCAAGTTGCTGGGCTTACATATGTGTGCCACCATGCCCAGCTAATTTTTGTATTTTTAGTAGACACAGGGTTTCACCATGTTGGTCAGGCTGGTCTGGATCTCATGACCTCATGATCTGCCCACCTCGGCCTCCCAAAGTGCTGGGATAACAGGTGTGAGCCACTGCACCCGGCCCTAAAATTTATTTTACCTATTTCGTTTGTTGAATATTTTGATTGGATTCATTTGTTGACACTTTATATAATGGTGCCATGAGTATTTCAGCACATTTTTATATACCTCTATTTAGTTCTTAAACCATTTTTTTTAAATAAAAAGAAAAAGAAGTACTGAGATTCAATAATTCACATTTGTTTAAAGTGTTAGGTAGGTTATAAGAAATTAGTTTGCATCAATACACACAGTGTATGAGACTTCCTAATTTCCCAAACCCTTGCCAACCTTGACTAGTACCTTTATCTTAATAATTAGTAATTGTTAAAATGGTATCTTTGAGTTTCAATTAGCATTTCTTCAGTAACTAATATGTTGACTATCATGCTATCAAACTTTATTGATGTGCCAGTAACACAGGATTTTAATTATGCATATTAAAGATTTGCTTTTATACTGTATAGAGCTGGTCTCTCTTATTACTGTTTGTTTTTTTTTTTTTTGGCCAGAATTTTCCTGTATATTCTTCTTTATTTTTTCATATGAATTTTAGAATTAGTTTTTCTGGTCTCTTCTTATGAAGTTCAGTGAGTTTTGTTTCTGTTTTAGGATTTGGTTAAATTTATATATTACTTTTGACAGGATTGAATCTACAATATTGAGCTTTTCTAACCAAGAACATGGCATCTCTTTCAATTAGCTTAAGCCCTCTTTATTCTTCAAGACCCTTCAAATTTGCTTCATATAGATCCTTCATATTTCTCACTTAGTGTATTTCTAGGTGCTGTATCTTTCTTTAGAAGGAGGGAAGAAAAATTGCTATTTTTCATGAGATTTATTCCCCCATCATAACTTCAACTTGTTTGTATATATTAAGATTATTGATTCCTTGTATTAGTTGTGTATACTGAACTCCTTATTAAATTCTATTATTTTTTGTAATTGCTTTACTGTTAATTTGCATAACTGGAAATATAATGTCACTGTTTGTAATAATACCATCTGCAAATAATGGTAATTTTGACTCCTTTACAATTTTTTCTCTTTAGTTGTTGTTGTTGTTGTTTTCTGTTTCCTAGTTGCATTTCCAATACTCCAGAAAAATGTTAAATAATAATAGGGGCTACACACACCTTTGTTTTATTTGTGATTCTGACTGAGAACACTTCAAGTGCTTCCTTACATTTTGAGATAGCATATGTTATGATATTAGACAGTAACCATTTATTCTTATCTTAATAAATAATTTTTGATTTTTAAAGAAATACATTTTTATTTTGTTAAAAAGTTTCTCAGCATCTATGAAGATAAATACAATTCTTTTTATAGATGTTAGACATTTTAATTAATATTCTAAAGTTTACCTGTACTTTCATTCCTGGAATAAGCTCCACTTTGCCATGATGTATAATTATTTGAATGTATTTCTGGATTTTGTCACTTAATATTGTATTTATAATTTTATTTATTTATTTAGAATTTTAAAATGATATTTATAAGTTAGATTGGCATATAGATTGATTTCATCTAATATTTCTGAACTTTTGATTTCAAAGTTTTGTTTATTTCATTAAAAATTATTCAGATGCACATGGGTGGAATTTTAGATGTTATGCTAACTGAAATAAGCCAAACACAGAAAGACAAATACTACATGTTCTTACTTACATGTAGAATCTAAAACAATTGAACTCATAGAAGCAGAGAGTAGAATGGTGGTTATCAGAATTTGGGGTCGGGGGAATGGGGAGATGATAGTGAAAGGGTACAAAGCTTTCACTATCATCAGTTAGATCATTTTTTGAGATCTATTGCACAGTGTGGTGACTATAGCCAATAAATGAGTACTATACACTTCAAAGTTGCCAAGAGAGTAGATTTCAAATTTTCTGAATGTCCAAAATGTTAAATATTTGAGGTGATGGAGATGTTGAGTAGCTAGATTTAATCATTTCTACGTTGGAATCATAACATCATAGGAATCATAGGAATCAAGGAATCATAACATCGCTTTGTGCCCGATAAGTGCACACAATTATATTTTGTCAACATATAATAAAAAGTTATATAAAAAATTTCAGAAAATGTTTTTTTAAATTTTCCTATGTAAGTAGAACTATGTAGTAGAAATTCGCTCTAAAATTTGTGGTCTAGAGCTTTTGAGGGCAGTAATATTTGGTCAATTTGTGTGCACTAGCTTGCACACTCTCTTTCTCTCTCTCAGTGGATCTCAACTGAGAGTGGCTTAATTTGGACTAAAAAAGGTGATTGCCGCCATCTGTGGTTTCTGTTCTCACTGTATTTACTTGTATGTCTTATAACTTCTGACTGCTTGCTTATCATTGTCGTTGGAAAATTATTTGTGAATGATCCTGAGGTCTGGAATAGGTTACCTTCCTCCAACAGGCTTCAGCTACTTCCATGGGCACTCCCAATCAGGACTGCCTGGACTACTCAGGCTCTGTACCTGAGGGAAGGTGTAACTTCTGTCCCATATCCTTTCTGTTTTACTTTCTGGTTCTGCTTAGCACCACGTCAGTTCTTTCCATCTTTTATAGCATTTGGAGTGAGTAGTGGTAGTGAGGGGAGGGAGAGAGGGTTCTAGATCTGCTTTGCCCTTGTTCTGAGATGCACTTGGGGCCCTTGCGCAGTATAGGAGGATTCCAAGTACAGTGGGCCTTGTGTGTTGGCCTGTTTTTTCTCTAATCCAGGGATTGAAGCCACAGAACCAGAACCATGTTGTGGTATAAAAAGATGCCCTCTAAGCAGAAGCAGCTTTACTGCTCTGATACTGCGCTTACTTCTCTTGCTAAAAACTTGGCTTGGGACTTTCCACTTTCTTTTAATATTAATATTTTACTGCTTTTTGTTTTAATCTTTATTTTAGACATCAAGGTTAGACATTTTCAGTGGGAGAGTTGATTTGAATAACTGAGCCTGATGTTAATGGAAATTAGAACTTTTTCTCAAATTATTGTTACCCTCTCTTTATTTCCACTTGACTGTTTTTTAATATCCCCATTCCCTAGTTATATTTAGCAGAGCTCCAGTGTTTCTCCTGATTCTACCTTAATTTAACACATTTTTACATTTCTATTTCACTTTTTCCTGAATTTTTCCAGCTTGTATTTCTTGTCTTTCTGTGGTCTTGACATATCGTCTCTGAGCTCCTGTAACTCTGCTTTTTGCTTACATGTCATAGACTTGATTGCAGCATAAGAGTTTTAACATTTGTAGTGAATCCAAGGTCACGTTTTCTGATGCATTTTATTGGTCAGCCATTTCTTCATATCATTTCATTCCTCCTATTTCTGTAGAATATCTTGTACAGATTTGGGGATTGCTTGTTTTGTTTGATTACTCATATTTAAAAAAAAGAAAATTTTTCCTGGACCAGCTATTTAATGGAGTTTCTGTTAAGGAGGGATGATGAAGATAGGCCAGTATTTTCCCTGTGATCTGAGATTTGTTTTAGATTTAGTTTCTCCCATATTAAGGATATAGATATCAGGAGACAGATAATTCAGAATGTAACATCTTTTTTCTCTGCTTCCAAAAATATAGATTAATTTATGAACTTATGGTTTGCTCATCTGATGAGTTTCTAAGTAGGTGCTGCTGTGTCTGGCTGTTTGATAGGAGCCTCATCTGGGGACACCTCTGTTACCAGATGCCTCTGTTACCACATGCCTCTTTGGACTGCTGTCAACCAAGAATTCAAACACGTTCCACCCCTCAGCTTCAGGGGTGTACTTTGAGCAATTGACTCTCTGAGGCCATAATCTTGCTCCATTCCTCCTCTACACAATTTTTTGCTTTCCCTCCATTGCTTTTGGCAATCCTTTGACATGTCTTTTTTTTATTTTATTATTATACTTTAAGTTTTAGGGTACATGTGCACAATGTGCAGGTTAGTTACATACGTATACATGTGCCATGTTGGTGTGCCGCACCCATTAACTCGTCATTTAGCATTAGGTATATCTCCTAATGCTATCCCTCCCCGCTCCCCCACTCCACAACAGTCCCCAGAGTGTGATGTTCCCCTTCCTGTGTCCATGTGTTCTCACTGTTCAATTCCCATCTATGAGTGAGAACATGCAGTGTTTAGTTTTTTGTCCTTGCGATAGTTTACTGAGAATGATGATTTCCAATTTCATCCATGTCCCTACAAAGGACATGAACTCATCATTTTTTATGGCTGCATAGTATTCCATGGTGTATATGTGCCACATTTTCTTAATCCAGTCTATCATTTTTGGACATTTGGGTTGGTTTCAAGTCATTGCTATTGTGAATAGTGCCGCAATAAACATACGTGTGCATGTGTCTTTATAGCAGCATGATTTATAGTCCTTTGGGTGTATACCCAGTAATGGGATGGCTGGGTCAAATGGTATTTCTAGTTCTAGATCCCTGAGGAATTGCCACACTGACTTCCACAATGGTTGAACTAGTTTACAGTCCCACCAACAGTATAAAAGTGTTTCTGTTTCTCCACATCCTCTCCAGCACCTGTCGTTTCCTGACTTTTTAATGATTGCCATTCTAACTGGTGTGAGATGGTATCTCATTGTGGTTTTGATTTGCATTTCTCTGATGGCCAGTGATGATGAGCATTTTTTCATGTGTCTTTTGGCTGCATAAATGTCTTCGTTTGAGAAGTGTCTGTTCATATCCTTTGCCCACTTTTTGATGGGGTTGTTTGTTTTTTATTGTAAATTTTTTGGAGTTAATTGTAGATTCTGGATATTAGCCCTTTGTCAGATGAGTAGGTTGTGAAAATTTTCTCCCATTTTGTAGATTGCCTGTTCACTCTGATGGTAGTTTCTTTTGCTGTGCAGAAGCTCTTTAGTTTAATTAGAGCCCATTGTCAATTTTGGCTTTTGTTGCCATTGCTTTTGGTGCTTTAGACATGAAGTCCTTGCCCATGCCTATGTCCTGAAAAATCTAGAAGAAATGGACAAATTCCTCAACACATACACTCTCCCAAGACTAAACCAGGAAGAAGTTGAATCTCTGAATAGACCAATAACAGGATCTGAAATTGTGGCAATAATCAATAGCTTACCAACCAAAAAGAGTCCAGGACCAGATGGATTCACAGCCGAATTCTACCAGAGGTACAAGGAGGAACCGGTACCATTCCTTCTGAAACTATTCCAATCAATAGAAAAAGAGGGAATCCTCCCTAACCCATTTTATGAGGCCAGCATCATCCTGATACCAAAGCCGGGCAGAGACACAACAAAAAAAGAGAATTTTAGACCAATATCCTTGATGAACATTGATGAAAAAATCCTCAATGAGATACTGGCAAACAGAATCCAGCAGCACATCAAAAAGTTTATCCACCATGATCAAGTGGGCTTCATCCCTGGGATTCAAGGCTGGTTCAATATACACAAATCAATAAACGTAATCCAGCATATAAACAGAACCAAAGACAAAAACCACATGATTATCTCAATAGATGCAGAAAAGGCCTTTGACAAAATTCAACAACCCTTCATGCTAAAAACTCTCAATAAATTAGGTATTGATGGGACGTATCTCAAAATAGTAAGAGTTATCTATGACAAACCCAGAGGCAATATCATACTGAATGGGCAAAAACTGGAAGCACTCCCTTTGAAAACTGGCACAAGACAGGGATGCCCTCTCTCACCACTCCTATTCAACATAGTGGTGGATATTCTGGCCAGGGCAATTAGGCAGGAGAAGGAAAAAAAGGGTATTCAATTAGGAAAAGAGGAAGTCAAATTGTCCCTGTTTGCAGATGACATGATTGTATATCTAGAAAACCCCATCGTCTCAGCCCAAAATCTCCTTAAGCTGATAGGCAACTTCAGCAATGTCTCAGGATACAAAATCAATGTACAGAAATCACAAGCATTTTTATACACCAATAACACACAAACAGAGAGCCAAATCATGAGTGAAATCCCATTCACAATTGCTTCAAAGAGAATAAAATACTTAGGAATCCAGCTTACAAGGGACGTGAAGGACCTCTTCAAGGGGAACTACAAACCACTGCTCAAGGAAATAAAAGAGGATACAAACAAATGGAAGAACATTCCATGTTCATGGGTAGGAAGAATCAATATCGTGAAAATGGCCATACTGCCCAAGGTAATTTATAGATTCAATGCCATCCCCATCAAGCTACCAATGACTTTCTTCACAGAATTGGAAAAAACTACTTTAAAGTTCATATGGAACCAAAAAAGAGCCTGTATTGCCAAGTCAATCCTAAGCCAAAAGAACAAAGCTGGAGGCATCACGCTACCTGACTTCAAACTATACTACAAGGCTACAGTAACCAAAACAGCATGGTACTGGTACCTAAACAGAGATATAGACCAGTGGAACAGAACAGAACCCTCAGAAATAATGGCACATATCTACAACTATCTGATCTTTGAGAAACCTGAGAAAAACAAGCAATGGGGAAAGGATTCCCTATTTAATAAATGGTGCTGGGAAAACTGGCTAGCCATATGTAGAAAGCTGAAACTGGATCCCTTCCTTACACCTTATACAAAAATTAATTCGAGATGGATTAAAGACTTAAACGTTAGACCTAAAACCATAAAAACCCTAGAAGAAAACCTAGACATGTCTTAAGATTTGAGGCTTTAGCTGTCTCTTCATTTAGCTGAAAATGAAATATGCATGTTTGCTTTGTTGCTTTTAGATAATTTCTTGGAAGAGAAATGTTGAAATGCTGACTTAATGACTTTATTTGCAAACCAAAAGTTGATTAAGAGACATTTTTTGGTATTTTTTAATTTCATGAGTAAATTTTAAATTTGTCAAATGCCCCTTGTGCATCTCTTATTTTTGGAATTCAGTGGTTTTGAAGAGCACATATTAAATTTTAATAACGTTGTTGTAGAATATTCCAAAGTGATCACACAATTTGACCTGCTTATGCAATAAAATATATTAGTACACATGTAATATTAAATCTATCTTGTATTCCTCAAATAAATTTCCCTGAAAAGCTAACAATAAAATAAGAAAAGGTAGATGCTGAATAAATATAACTGAATACTTGTGTATATCATCTTTTTCTATCCTCACCACAGTCCTCTGAGATCAGTACTATTAATATTTTACAGTTGGGAAACGAAGAGTCGATGAAGCTAAGTTGTATAAGTTCACAAAGTAGTGCAAATGCCAAACTCGAGCTTTAAACAGGTTGGCTGACCTCATAACTCACCATTTTATTATTTTAATGTGCTAGTAAATTTAATTTACTACCATTTCATTTACACTTTTAAATCTTTCCCAATACATCTGTAAGATTTTGGTGTAATGGTTATTTTTGCTTTATAAAATGAAATGGAGAGTTTTACAATTTTCTGCATTTTTTTATTGGAGAGGCAATGGAAGGCTGTAGTTATTTCTGCCTTAAACATTAGATGGTTATCACTTATAAAGCCATTTAAATACAGTGACTAATTTTAGAAGCAATTCTTCAACATTTATTTCTGTTATTCCTAAGGCTGTCATTTTTTTCAAGATATCTTTTTTTTTCTTTTTAGAAATGTTTTGGTAATTTTATTTTTCTACCTCTTGTTCTCTTTTATTTATATTTTCCATGTTTTTATAATACATAATTTATGTATATACATGCATATATACATGCCTACCTATATAATATATATACAGATAAATAGGTAGGTAAATATGTAAATCCTCAAATGTGTTGTCATATTTTTGACTTGAATTTTCCTTTCTTTTCTTGTGCTCTATTCTTGATTTACAAGGCTTAAGATTCCCTGTACCCCACTCTAAAACCACCTCTCAGACTCATCAGTTTTTGCTTTTGTTTGTTTGAATGTATTTTTGTGATTAATTAATTATTATTATTATTATTTGGGACAGAGTTTTGCTCTTGTCACCCAGGCTGGCATGTAATGGCAAGATCTCGGCTCACTGCAACCTCCACCTCCTGGGTTCAAGTGATTCTCCTGCCTCAGCCTTCAAGTAGCTGAGATTACAGGCACCTGCCACCATGCCCAGCTCATTATTGTATTTTTAGTAGAGATAGGGTTTTGCCATATTGTCCAGGCTGGTTTCGAACTCCTAACCTCAGGTGATCCATACGCCTTGGCCTCCCAAAGGGCTGGGCTAAAAATTTTCTCATAGTTTTTCATGAAATATGCTTTAATGTTTTCTTTCTAAAGCTTAAAGTTAAAAGTTAAGTATATTTTCTTTCATTTCTTTTAAGATATTGATTGAATTTAAAAGTATAAATTTCTTTTATTTAGATTTAGCCTGTTTCTATATTAAAGTAATATTATTATTGTTATTTTTAAAGAGCTTATAATTATAGTTTTGATTTTCCTTTTTTAAAAAGTTTCATTTGGTAAGTTTAAATTTTTTTTTTATTGTTTAATTCAACCTTTATTGAGTTGGTAAAGTTTTAAATTTTATGCAATTGCCTAAAATTAAAGAAAGTGGTATATAATTTCTACCTTTGAGAATTTATGCCATCCTTATTGCCACAGAATGAAAACAATTTTGGTAAATGTTCCATAATCTCTGGAAAATAAGGTGGCTTCTGGGTATATGAAAAACTATTCTATATACAGCCATGCATTATATTTGAAACCTCAATAGATTATTTATATATATATATATATATATATATATATATATATAAATAACTTTTGCTGCTTTTTCTGTCAAAAGCTGAGACTGGTATGTTAAATTTTTCTTATTCATTGTGTTTCTAAAAATCTCTTATTCTCTGTAATTCTGACAATTTTTGATTACTATATTTCAATGTTGTGGTACTACTGAAGATTCAGGACTCACATTTTAATGTCTTTTTCTACATTTAATTTTTGTTGATATAAATGACTTTTTAAAAATTTTTTACCTTGATTATCAAGCTTTGGTAATTTTTCCAACCTGATTTTTTCGTTCGTTTTCTTTCTGATGTATCCTTGTTTTATGCCCTCCCACACACTTCTACAGACATATTTTTGTTTTTATTTCTGTGATTTGAGAGGAAAGCATGTACAGTGAGACCTTATCAAATATACATTTATGTGTTTTATCTCTTTTAAGGAGGACATAAGAATCATCTCAGATCACGTGGAGGGCCACTCTTGGAAGTACACCAATGTCGAGTCTCTTAAGGTGTGCTCCCTCAGAACTGTTTGGCACCTTGGAGCTGATTAGGGGCCTTCCATAGGAAGTTAGATGAGAAGCTCATTTGTCTAGAGAAACTTGATGTAACCAGAATCTTTATGTTTTAACAACTGAAAAGAATTTGCTTCAGGAAGAGGGATATGTTTCTGAGTCTAGCAGGTAGTCATCGGGAACACATCCTATAGCAGTATTTCCGAGGAGGATGAGATGGCTTCCTAGTAGGTCTTTATGGCAACTGACAGAGCTAAGCGCTAAGAGCTGTAACCCTAGGAACCCACGCCTGGACACCGATGTTCAGTACTTGCCTTGATCATGTCTCCTTAAGGAATCAAGAGAGCTTGGGCAGTTCTCTGAAGAACTGAGTATTTCTCCCAGTAGTGGGCCAGCAGCCTTTTTGAGTCATAAATAACCATTTGTCAATCACAACTTCTTGTGGAAATCAGAAGGAATACTTTTAGTGGACACATCTCACTCCAGGACATTTTCTGCCATGTACATCCTTCAGAAAGCTTTCTGGGTGTGAGTAAATCTCTGGGGCTCATGGATTTCCAGAGAGGATGGGCGAATATCAGGTAGAAGCTATCAAACCTCCTGCAAGTGCAGCATTTGTAGGTGAGAACAATTGGAAAAATAAGAGATGTGACCATATCTAAACCCTAAATTCATGGAATAGGATATGTATCATATTTTCATTCAAATTGTTGTCACTTCTAAGTTAAAAAATGTTTGAATTTATTTTTATTTAACAAGATCCACATTGAAATAAAAACTGACTATTGACTCTATAAGATAGAAATTTTAGGATAATTATAATTCTTAATTCTTCCTTCCACTTGTTCTCGTCTCAACATTCGTTCACATAATTTTGGATTTGGAACCTCATATTACTATTAGTTAATCACGATTTGTTCAATGATGTGTCCAAGCTTAAAACTATTTTGGATTCTTTCACTACATTTTAAAGCCATATTGACAAAAATTATTTTAATGTTACTTTGTTTAATTCAGTTTTATTCATAGTTAAGACTTATGATAACCATTTCCTATGGAAATATATTTTTTGTTCATCTCTAGAAGGCTGTTATACATCAACAAGTAATTTATTTTTTAAGAATAATGTATGGGTGCTACACACGTAATATGCTTTCTGTTTTTGACTTCTTATATATATTTTTACATCATTGCAATTAAAATTACAAATATCTTTGTCTATATCCATTACTTTATTATATTTAAAGTATCTACTCCATTCGCATATGTCTTTCCTCAACTCAGCAGTTTTCTTTTATTGTTTCTTATTTTCTTTTATTATTTCTTATTTTTGTCTTAAAATAAGAAATTTTTCTATCTCCTTTGGGATTCTTGTTATATACTTATCTTTTCTCTCATCTTTTTCATTATGTTAATGTTTTGTCAACATCTTTGAATTTCTGGAATTTGTCAAAATCAATTTATGGGGAGTGTCTAACATTCTGCTTACTATGCTAATATTTTAAAAGGAAATCTTTACATAATCTTTACTGATTCTGAAATATTTCTTCCAAAACAAATGCTAAGCTCTATTTTCACATATAAAATACTTTCTTGAATCATTTTGGAACACAAATTAGAAATTCTTTAATATGCTCTTCTATTTCTCACAGTTAATTTATGTTAAAGAAGAATCTCCTTTGATACCTTTTTTTTTTTTTTAAGGTAATTCTCTTTTTTTGAACTGCACTTTAAGTTTAGAAGTATTTTCTCTATTTTCTCATTGAAAGAAACCCAGAGGGTTTTTTACCCCCTGTTTATTTCCTCTGGAGAAAGCCCTGCCTCATATAATCCCTTCATTGTTTGCGTGTTGCAATACTACCTTTTCTCACCTCACTTACCAAGGGAATGTTAGTGGAGATTTAGTGGAGAAGTCCCTTACTTCTTCTTCAGGAAACCTTCTCCCTCATAAGAAAGGAAATCAATTGTCTTCCATTCTATCTGTATTCTATTTTTTCCCGCAGATATCTTGGCAGAAATTATGACTTTTCTGAGATCTTCCTTATTTCAATCACTGATGAAGACTTTCTCTACTAAAAATCCACACAAAATTTTTATAGAAGTGGGGCAACAAGGTGAGTGGGTTTGTTTATAGTATATGTTATTGTGCATTTTATAACATATTACAATATGTAATATGTACTTATTTAATATCATATATACACCACACATGCTACATGCACAACATCATATATTTTACAGAAATCTGTAATCTTTTATTACTATCTAGTTATCTTTCTATTACGGCATGTATTCTCTTCATTCCATACTTCTAATCACTGTAAGATCTCAGAGCCTTTACTGAGAAGAGCAGATCAATTCAGTGTGAACTCCCCTAGCTTGCTTTTTCCTACATCCAAAATTATAATATCCCTTTCTCCCTTTTTTTAACCTTTCTTCCTTATAAGGGATCTCTATCCATTCTCATATTCCTATTTCTCTGAGTCTTTGATTCATTGATTGTCTTTTTTTCCCCTTGCAACAAATTTCCTCTTACACTTTTTCCTAGATGGAAAATCTGCTCAAGTATTCCTTATCCTAAAAATCCTTCCTTTGAGAAAGAAGTCTACCCATGATGCATACTGTTTATGACCATGCACTGACTCCTCAACCACCAAGCTTTTCCTGTTAAAATAATTCTTTTGGCCAGGCGCGGTGGCTCACCCTGTAATCCCAGCACTTTGGGAGGCCCAGGCGGGCGCATCACAAGGTCAGGAGATTGAGACCATCCTGGCTAACACGGTGAAACCCCGCCTCTACTATAAAATACAAAAAATTAGCCGGGCGTGGTGGCGGGCGCCTGTAGTCCCAGCTACTCGGGAGGCTGAGGCAGGAAAATGGCTTGAACCCGGGAGGCGGAGCTTTCAGTGAGCCGAGATGGCGCTACTGCACTCTAGCTTGGGTGACAGAGCGAGGCTCTGTCTCAAAATAGATAAATAAATAAATAAATAAATAAATAATTCTTTTGAAAGTCACACTTCTAAAAGGGGGCTGTAACTCTTTCCTTATTCTCCTACCAATCTTTGTGGCCTTTAAGATCATTAGTCATCCCTTCCATGTTGTAGAAACTCTTTCCACCTCTGAGACCTAGGTTTGTTCCTGTTTTTTTTTCCTTACTTTCTGATCATTTTTTTTTTCCATCTTGACAGTCTCTTCTGATTCTTCCCTCTCCCTAACGTTTCTGGTGCACTGATGGACTGCTTTCCCTATACTCTCTTTGTTGGTGAGTTCTTCCACTCTTAGTTTTAGTCTGATGGCTCTGGAATCTTCATCTTGTATTTTGAGCACATCCTTCTAAGATCGTAAGCTTTTCTCTCAACTATCAGATAGGCACTATCTACAAGACTCCTAGCATCAATGTTCATAAGCTTGTAATCTCCTCCCTTTCTCTTCCCACTTGTAATCTCCTCCCTTTCTCTTCCCACATCCACCAGTAGCCAAATGCTGTCAGTTTTTCCATTTGTGTATTTAGTTTCATTTCTACCTTTGGACTCATCTCAATTTACTAAGAGCAATCACGTATGTTACTCTTGTATCATATACAGTAATAGACTTGAAGCAACTATGGTTGCCTTTTCATAAGCAGTGATGTGCACAAGCTATTCAAGACCAATATCTGCCATGACCAAACACTCTGAAGGTGCTACCCATATTCACATACCATGTAAGTCTTTCATAATGCAAAAATATTGATTCATATGATGATAATACATCCCTTTGAAGTTCCATCTCTTCCTACTGCAGGAGAGTAATGTTGTAAGTATTTAAACAGTATAAAGGGATGAACTTAAAATATTTTTATTTTTAATAACTTTCAGAAAACCATGTTCTGGGACTTATCTCTTATGACTTATTGCAAAAAATGACATGCCAGCACACAAGTGACTCATGTAGTTCTTTGTAACATCCATTCTGCCCAGAAAATTATCTAGCTTGGAATTTAGATTAAATCCTGGTGTGTAACAGAAGAGAGAAATAGTTTGCAAATATTTGGCCAAGGAGCATTTTTAAACAATACATCTACTGAACTATGGGATTTTAAATTCTGTAATGTTACAGAGTCTTTTTTTGTGTGTGTGTATGTGAAATTGGTTTGGAGACAGGCCCTGAGACTCACAGCATAGGGTTGAGCCTTAAGTGATTAAATCCCATTATGTAGGGTTCAGTATGAAGCCTGGGCAATGATGGCAGCTTATGTATACACAGCACATTAGAGTTCACGAAATACTCCTATCTGCTCTATTTCACTAATCTTCGCAGCATCTCTATGATATAGGTAGAAAATGCTGCACTATTTTTAATTAATAAATAAAGAAAAATCATGTTTGGAGGGATTTGAGTGGCTTGAGTAGATGAAACATCTAGAAAGTATCAGATTCTGGTCTTTAGTTCTTGCTTCTAATTCTAAGACCAGTGTTTCTTTCCATAGTTAATTTGACTATGATTAAATCCTATTATTTCAGTTATTTTAGAGGCATAAAACAATAACAATTTGTTACACTCACAGATTCTGTGAATTAATGATACAATCAAGGCACAGCAGTCGCCTTGTCTCTCCAGTTCTAGCTTCTGATTCCAAGACCAGTGCATAAGGTGTTATATAAACTTATCTCATTTATATACATATTAAATGCTCTTGTAGTTTTATAAGTCTTCTCCGTATTTTGAGTATGAGCTCTTCAACATATCTGATTTCATATTATTCATCTTTGTATCTCTAGAGACTGTTACAATTACTGGTACTGGTTGCTGTCCACTATGTTGATATTTGATAAACAAAAACATAATAACAGCTAACATTTATTGGTGTTTCCTTTGTTTCAGATACTGTGTTAATCACTTTATTAACTTGTTTAATTCTTATCAATATTCTATGAGTTAGATCTGTGATATGGTTTGGCTCTGTGTCCCCACCCAAATCTCACATTGAGTTGTAATAATCTCCACATGTCGACTGTGACCAGGTGGAAGTAATTGAATCCTGGGGTTTCTCGCATGCTGTTGTGGTGATAGTGAATGAGTCTCATGAGATTTGGTGGTTTTATAAGCATCAGGCATTTCCCCTGCTTGTGCTCATTCTCTCTCCTGCTGCCCTGTGAAAAGGTGCCTTCCGCCATGATTGTAAGTTTCCTGAGGCCTCCCAGCCATGCCGAACTGTGAGTAATTAAACCTCTTTCTTTTATAAATTATCTAGTCTCGGGTGTTTCTTCATAGCAGTGTGAGAATGGACTAATGCAGCATGGTAATTATCATCCATCTTCTATAGAGGAAGAAACTTGAGCCAAGAAAGGTCAAATAATGTAACCAAAGTTACACAACCAATAAGTAGTAGAGCTTATTTGAACTCAGAACTCATTTAACCATTGTGCTCCAATGACTTTCAGTATTTGAGTTTATTTTATGACAAGCTAGGTGATAGTAATTAATGTAGTGGTTTCAACATGGCTATATATTTTTGACAGTCCTTCCATGGAAAAGTGCGGGTTTATATCTCCTCTTGTTGAATCTGGAGAGTATAATAAAACTGGTGTTATTTGGCTTCCAAGACTGAGCCATAAATGGTCATGCAGCTTCCACTTTATCATATGGAAAATCTGCTCATAAAGCTCTGACTGCCATGAAAGTGGCCCAGCAAACTTGAGGATGTCCAGCTGTGAGAAACCCCATTCCTCTGTAGAAGTCATATGTTGGTAGCTGTGGTTAATAGTCCCAGCTGATACTAGCATTCAAGTGGACCCAGACCCAATATTACACATAAATGAAGAATCACTCCTGTCCCAGGTGTTCAAGTCACTCCCAGCCATTCTAGTTTTCCCAGTTGAGGCACCAGACATTGTGGACCAGAGAAGTCATCCCTGCTGTGCCTTGTCTGTATCATTAATTCACAGAATGTGTGCGTGTAACAGATGGTTATTGTTTTATGCCTCTAACTGAAATAATAGGATTTAGTCATAGTCAAATGTACTCCTCTGTATTCTGAGGCCAACTTACTTTCTGATAGCATATAATAATAATAGTCTAGGGCGATTAAGTTGAACCAATCAAATATGTCATATATTACACATCCCACACTTGAGAATGCTCTGCATTAGCTGACTGAAGTGTTTAAAGGGGTTGGTCTGTTGGAAAGCTCTTTGCTTCCAGAAAAGCCACAGGAATATGGAATCTCTTGTTTATATTCTGCTGAGCTCAGTGTATTGTGTGTTTGTTCCTGGCTTCTTGCCCAACAAGACTTGGCGAGCGTATCACTTGTTTCTTGATTATTTAGCAACCAGGTATGAACTGATGCTGCTGTACGGAGGTTTTATTTTCTACATACCTGGTGTACTGGCCAGTTTCCTTCACTGTATAAACCACTTTCTATCCCTACATTTGTCGAGGACTAGCCAGGCCCACAGATAGTCAGGAATGACTAATACTAGTTAAAGCTTTCTTCTTGAGCTGGATACATTTACTTGGTTTGGTCTTTATACTATTTTATAAACTAAGGATATCAATTTGTGCTCTATGTCATAGCAATCACTAATAACCTGGGAGGTTTGTAAACTCTGGACACAGAGTAAAAGACTCTGCTGTCAATGCATATGAGTAACTGCTGTTGCGATGTGTTCTCTGAGCCCAAATTTCTATTCAAGCCATTCATTAATTTATTCATTCATTGAAAAATTATTAATTAACATCCATATGTGAAACACTCTACTAGGGGTTGATAATGTGGCAACAAACAATGCCAATATGATCCCAGCTCTTATAGACTCTATAAACTAGTGGGGAAATTTTTCAGATAAATTACCAGTGAAATGGAAATTGGAATTTGCTTTTCACAAATTTCTGATATGTAAAAATGAATATTGTGCTTTGCATGCAACAGCATATACACATATCCCCTACCTCTTCATATCTCTTACCTCTTCTTACCCATATCCAGCAGCAGCAATACTGTTCAATATTTCCTTTTAATAAAATTTAATTTAATTTTTAATTGACACATAATTGTGCATATTTATGGAGTGCAGAGTGATGTTATTATACATGTTTATAATGTGTAATGATAAAATCAGAGGGACTAGTATACCCATCTCTTCAAACATTCATCATTTCTTTGTGTTGGGAACATTAAAAATCCTCTCTTCTAGCTATTAGAAAATATACAGTCAAGTATTGTTACTAATAGTCATCCTACAGAGCTATCAAACATTAGAACTAATTCCACCCATCTAGATACAATTTTGTATTTATTAACCAATGACTCACTATCATTCCCTACACCTTACCTTTCCAAGGCTCAAAAAAACCACAATTCTATTCTCTACTTCTGTGAGCTCAAGCTTTTTAGCTCACACGTACAAGTGAGAACCTGTGGTTTTTTTCTTCCTGTGCCTGACTTATTCACCTAAAATGATGTAGTCCAGGCTTATCTATGTTGCTGTGAATGACAAGATTTTATTCTTTTTATGGCTGGATAGTATTCCATTGTTATAAATACAACATTTTCTTTACTCACTCATCTGTCATTGTAAACTTAGGATGATTTCATAAGTTGGTTATTGTGAATAGTGCCACAATAAACATGGGGGTGTAAATATCTCTTCAATACACTGATTTCCTTTCCTTTGGGTAAGTATTCAGCAATAAGATTTCTGGATCATATGGTAGTTATATTTTTAGCTTTTTGAAGAAATGCCACACTGTTTTGTTTTTAACCCTGGGACACCATGCAGCATTTCTATTTTTTATTTTTTTAGATCTATAAAGTGAAAACTTTCTTTTTTTGTTAAAATTAGATCTTATGTATTTTATTTCATATTCTACTCTTTAAAACTTTTATTTTAGCTTCAGGGGCATATGTGCATGTTTGTTATATAGGTAAATTGCATTTCACGAGGATTTGGCATACAGATTATTTTGCTACCCAGGTAATAAGCATAGTACTTGATAGGCATTGTTTATTATCCTCACTCTCCTCCCTCACTCCACCTTCAACAGACACCCTGATGTCTCTTGTTGCCTTCTTTATGTTCATATGTATTCAACGTTTAGCTCCTATTTATAAGGTAGAATATGCGGTTTGGGTTTCATGTTCCTTTGTTAGTTCGTTTAAGATAATGGCCTCTAGCTCTACCCATGTTGCTGCAAAGAATATAATTATGTTCTTTTAAGGCTGTGTAGTATTTCGTGGTGTATATGTACCACATTTTCTTTATCTAACCTACCATTGATGGGCAGGAATTTAGGTTGATTTCATGTCTTTGCTGTTGTGAGTAGTGCTATGATGAACATACATGTGCATGTATGTTTATGGTAGAATGGTTTCTATTTCTTTGAATATATACCCAATAATGGGATTGCTGGGTCAAATGGTAATTCTGCTTTGAGCTCCTTGAGAAATCACCAAACTGCTTTCCACAGTGGCTGAACTATTTTACATTACCAATGGCAGTGTAAAACTGTTGTCTTTATTATGAAACCTTGAGAACATGTTATTTTTTGACTTTTTAATAATAGCCATTCTGACTGGTGTGAGATGGTATCTCATTGTGGTTTTGATTTGCATTTCTCTAATGATTAGTGATGTTGAGCATTTTATCACATGTTTGTTTGTTGTGGGTATGTTTTCTTTTGAAAAGTGTCTGCTTGTGTCCTTTGCTCACTTTTTAATGTGTTTTTTTTTTTTGCTTTTTGATATAAGTTTCTTATAGATTGTTGATAATAAACCTTTGCACAGTTTGCAAATATTTTCTCCCATTCTGTAGACTGTCCATTCACTCTGTTGATAGTGACTTTTGCTGTGGAGAAATGCTGTAGTTTAATTAGGTTCCATTTGTCAATTTTGTTTTTATTGCCATGGCTTATGGCATCTAGGCTTTACATTTAAGCCTTTAATCTGTCTTGAGTGAATTTTTATATGTGGTATAATGAAGGGGTGCAGTTTCAATCTTCTGCATGTAGCTAGCCAGTTATTGCAGCATATTTATTGAATAGGGTGTTCTTTCCCTATTGCTTATTTTTGTTGATTTTGTTGAAGATCACATACATGGTTGTAGATGTGCAGCATTATTACTGGGTTCTCTATTCTGTTCCATTAGTCTACATGTCTGTTTTTGTATTTGAACTATGCTGTTTTGGTTATGGTAGTCTTGTAATATAGTTTAAGTCAGGTAACGTGATGCCTCCAGCTTTGTCTTTTTGTTTAGGATTGTCTTGGCTATTCAACCTCACTTTTTGTTCCATCTGAATTTTAAATTAGTGTTTTTTAATGCTGTGAAAAATGTCATTGGTAATTTGATAGAAATAGCATGGAATCTGTAAATTTCTTTGGGCAGTATGGCCATTGTTAACAATATGTACTCTTCCCATCCATGAACATGGAATGTTTTTCAATTTGTTTGTGTCATCCCTGATTTCTTTGAGCAGTGTTTTGTAATTCTCATTGTAGAGATCTTTCACCTCCTTGGTTAGCTGTATTCCTAGGTATGTTATTCTTTATGTGGCTATTGTGAAAGGGATTGCATTCATGACTTGGTTCTCAGCTTGGATGTTATTGGTACATAGAAATGCTACCAATTTTTGTACATCAATTCTGTTTCCTGAAACTTTGCTGAAGTTGTTTATCAAATCAAGGAGTTATTGGGCAGACAGTATGGGGTTTTCTAGGTATAAAATCATATCGTCTACAAATAGGGATAGTTTGACTTCCTCTCTTCTTGTTTGGATGTCTTTTATTTATTTCTCTTACCTAATTGCTCTGGCCAGGACTTCCAGTACTATGTTGAGTAGGAGTGGTGACAGAAGGCATCCCTGTCTTGTGATGGTTTTCAAGGGGAATTCTTCTAGCTCTTGCTCATTCACTATGATGTTGGCTGTGCATTTGTCATAGATAGCTCTTATTATTTTGAAGTATGTTTCTTCAATGCCCAATTTGTTGAAGGTTTTTAACATTAAGGGGTGTCAAAACTTATTGAATGCTTTTTCTGCATTTATTGAGATAATCATGTTTTTTTTAATTTCTGTTTATGTGATGAATCACATTTATTGATTCATGTATGTTGAACTGACCTTGCATCTCAAGGATAAAGCCTACCTGTTCATGATGGATTAGCTGTATTATATGTTGCTGTATTTAGTTTTCCAGTATTCTGTTGAGGTTATGTGCATCTGTTTTCATCAAGGATGTTAGCCTGAAGTTTTCTGTATGTGTCTTTGCTAGGTTTTGATATCAGGATGATGCTGGATTCATAGAATGAGTTAGTAAGAAGTCCCTCCTCCTCTTTAATTTTTGGGAGTATTTTCAGAAGGAGCAGTACCAGCTCCTTTTGTTTAATTATACTTAAATTTCAGGAATACATGTGCAGAACGTGCAGGTTTGTTACATAGGTATACACGTGCCATGGTGGTTTGCTGTATCCATCAACCCGTCATCTACATTAGGTATTTCTCCTAATGCTATCCCTCCCCTATCCCCTTGTCCCCTGACAGGCCCCAGTGTGTGATGTTCCCCTCCCTGTGTCCATGTGTTCTCATTGTTCAACACCCATTTATGAGTGAGAACATGCGGTGTTTTCTTTTCTGTTCCTGTGTTAGTTTGCTGAGAATGATGGTTTCCAGCTTCATCCATGTCCCTGCAAAGGACATGAACTCATCCTCTTTTACAGCTGCATAGTATTCCATGGTGTATATGTGCCACATTTTCTTTATCGAGTCTATCATTGATGGGCATTTGGATTGGTTCCAAGTCTTTGCTATTATGAACAGTGCTGCAATAAACATACATGTGCATGTGTCTTTATAGTAGAATGATTTATAATCCTTTGGGTTTACCCAGTAATGGGATGGCTGGGTCACATGGTATTTCTGGTTCTACATTCTTGAGGAATTGCCACACTGTCTTCCACATGGTTGAACTAATTTACACTCCCACCAACAGTGTAAAGGCATTCCTATTTCTCCACATCCTCTCCAGCGTCTGTTGTTTCCTGACTTTTTAATGTTCACCATTCTAACTGGCGTGAGATGGTATCTCGTTGGGATTTTGATTTGCATTTCTCTAATGACTAGTGATGATGAGCTTTTTTCTTCATATGTTTCTTGGCCACATTAATGTCTTCTTTTGAGAAGTGTCTGTTCATATCCTTTGCCCATTTTTGGTGGGGTTGTTTTTTTCTTGTAAACTTGTTTAAGTTCTTTGTAGATTCTGGATATTAGCCCTTTGTCAGATTGATAGATTGCAATTTTTTTCCCATTCTATAAGTTGCCTGTTAATTGTGATGATTGTTTGTTTTGCTGTGCAGAAGCTCTTTAGTTTAATTAGCTCTCATTTGTCATCTTTGACTTTTGTTGTTTTAACCATGCTTTTGCTGTTTTAACCATGACGTCTTTGCCGATGCCTATGTCCTGAATGGTGTTGCCTTCATTTTCTTCTAGGGTTTTTATGGTTTTAGGTTATACGTTGCTTTTTTTCTTTTTTTATTATTATACTTTAAGTTTTAGGGTACATGTGCCCAACGTGCAGGTTTGTTACATATGTATACATGTGCCATGTTGGTGTGCTGCACCCATTAACTCGTCATTTAGCGTTAGGTATGTCTCCTAATGCTATCCCTCCCCCGTCTCCCCACCCTACAACAGTCCCCGGTATGTGATGTTCCCCTTCCTGTGTCCATGTGTTCTTATTGTTCAATTCCCACCTATGAGTGAGAACATGCTGCGTTTGGTTTTTTGTCCTTGCGATAGTTCGCTGAGAATGATGGTTTCCAGCTTCATCCATGTCCCTACAAAGGACATGAACTCATTCTTTTTTATGGCTGCATAGTATTCCATGGTGTATATGTGCCACATTTTCTTAATCCAATCTATCATTGTTGGACATTTGGGTTGGTTCCAAATCTTTGCTATTGTGAATAGTGCTGCAATAAACATACGTGTGCATGTCTTTATAGCAGCATGATTTACAGTCCTTTGGGTATATACCCAGTAATGGGATGGCTGGGTCAAATGGTGTTTCTAGTTCTAGATCCCTGAGGAATCGCCACACCAACTTCCACAATGGTTGAATTAGTTTAGAGTCCCACCAACAGTGTAAAAGTGTTCCTATTTCTCCACATCCTCTCCAGCACCTGTTGTTTCCTGACTTTTTAATGATCGCCATTCTAACTGGTGTGAGATGGTATCTCATTGTGGTTTTGATTTGCATTTCTCTGATGGCCAGTGATGATGAGCATTTCTTCATATGTTTTTTGGCTGCATAAATGTCTTCTTTTGAGAAGTGTCTGTTCATATCCTTCGCCCACTTTGTGATGGGGTTGTTTGTTTTTTTCTTGTAAATTTGTTGGAGTTCTTTGTAGATTCTGGACATTAGCCCTTTGTCAGATGAGTAGGTTGCAAAAATTTTCTCCCATTCTGTAGGTTGCCTGTTCACTCTGATGGTGGTTTCTTTTGCTATGCATTAGCTCTTTTGTTTAATTAGATCCCATTTGTCAATTTTGGCTTTTGTTGCCATTGCTTTTGGTGTTTTAGACATGAAGTCCTTGTCCATGCCTATGTCCTGAGTGGTATTGCCTTGGTTTTCTTCTAGGGTTTTTATGGTTTTAGGTCTAACATGTAAGTCTTTAATCCATCTTGAATTAATTTTGGTATAAGGTGTAAGGAAGGGATCCAGTTTCAGCTTTCTACATATGGCTGGCCAGTTTTCCCAGCACCATTTATTAAATAGGGAATCCTTTCCCCATTGCTTGTTTTTCTCAGGTTTCTCAAAGATCAGATAGTTGTAGATATGTGCTATTATTTCTGAGGGCTCTGTTCTGTTCCATTGGTCTATATCTCTGTTTAGATACCAGTACCATGCTGTTTTGGGTTACTGTAGCCTTGTAGTATAGTTTGAAGTCAGGTAGCATGATGCCTCCAGCTTTGTTCTTTTGGCTTAGGATTGACTTGGCAATACAGGCTCTTTTTTGGTTCCATATGAACTTTAAAGTAGCTTTTTCCAATTCTGTGAAGAAAGTCATTGGTAGCTTGATGGGGATGGCATTGAATCTATAAATTACCTTGGGCAGTATGGCCATTTTCACGATATTGAGTCTTCCTACCCATGAACATGGAATGTTCTTCCATTTGTTTGTATCCTCTTTTATTTCATTGAGTAGTGGTTTGTAGTTCTCCTTGAAGAGGTCCTTCACATCCCTTGTAAGTTGGATTCCTAGGTATTTTATTCTCTTTGAAGCAATTGTGAATGGGAGTTCACTCATGATTTGGCTCTCTGTCTGTTTTTGGTGTATAAGAATGCTTGTGATTTTTGCACATTGATTTTGTATCCTGAGACTTTGCTGAAGTTGCTTATCAGCTTAAGGAGATTTTGGGCTGAGACGATGGGGTTTTCTAGGTATACAATCATGTCATCTGCAAACAGGGACAATTTGACTTCCTCTTTTCCTAATTGAATGCCCTTTATTTCCTTCTCCTGCCTGATTGCCCTGGCCAGAACTTCCAACACTATGTTGAATAGGAGTGGTGAGAGAGGGCATCCCTGTCTTGCGCCAGTTTTCAAAGAGAATGCTTCCAGTTTTTGTCCATTCAGTATGATGTTGGCTGTGGGTTTGTCATAGATAGCTCTTATTATTTTGAGATACATCCCATCAATACCTAATTTATTGAGAGTTTTTAGCATGAAGGGTTGTTGAATTTTGTCAAAGGCCTTTTCTGCATCTATTGAGATAATCATGTGGTTTTTGTCTTTGGTTCTGTTTATATGCTGGATTACATTTATTGATTTGCATATGTTGAACCAGGCTTGCATCCCAGGGATGAAGCCCACTTGATCATGGTGGATAAGCTTTTTGATGTGCTGTTGGATTCAGTTTGCCAGTATTTTACTGAGGATTTTTGCATTGATGTTCATCAGGGATATTGGTCTAAAATTCTCTTTTTTTTTGTTGTGTCTCTGCCCAGCTTTGGTATCAGGATGATGCTGTCCTCGTAAAATGAGTTAGGGAGGATTCCCTCTTTTTCTATTGATTGGAATAGTTTCAGAAGGAATGGTGTCAGCTCCTCTTTGTACCTCTGGTAGAATTCGGCTGTGAATCCATCTGGTCCTGGACTTTTTTTGGTTGGTAAGCTACTAATTATTGCCTCAATTTCAGAGCACATTATTGGTCTATTCAGAGATTCAACTTCTTCCTGGCTTAGTCTTGGGAAAGTGTATGTGTCAAGGAATTTATCCATTTCTTCTAGATTTTCTAGTTTATTGGCATAGAGGTGTTTATAGTTTTCTCTGATGGTAGTTTGTATTTCTGTGGGTTTGGTGGTGATATCCCCTTTGTCATTTTTTATTGTGTCTATTTGATTCTTCTCTCTTTGTTCTTTATTAGTCTTGCTAGCAGTCTTTCAATTTTGTTGATCTTTTCAAAACACCAGCTCCTGGATTCATTGATTTTTTTGAAGGGTTTTTTGTGTCTCTATCTCCTTCACTTCTGCTCTGATCTTAGTTTTCTTGCCTTCTGCTAGCTTTTGAATTTGTTTGCTCTTGCTTCTCTAGTTTTTTTAATTGTGATGTTAGGGTGTCAATTTTGGATCTTTCCTGTTTTCTCTTGTGGGCATTTAATGCTATAAATTTCCCTCTACACACTGCTTTGAATGTGTCCCAGAGATTTTGGTACGCTGTGTCTTTGTTCTCATTGGTTTCAAAGAACATCTTTATTTCTGCCTTCATTTCGTTATGTATCCAGTAGTCATTCAGGAGCAGGTTGTTCAGTTTCCATGTAGTTGAGCAGCTTTGAGTGAGTTTCTTAATCCTGAGTTCTAGTTTGATTGCACTGTGGTCTGAGAGACAGTTTGTTATAATTTCTGTTCTTTTACATTTGCTGAGGATTGCTTTACTTCCAACTATGTGGTCAATTTTGGAATAGGTGTGGTGTGGTTCTGAATAGAATGTATATTGTGTTGATTTGGGGTGGAGAGTTCTGTAGATGTCTATTAGGTCTGTTTGGTGCAGAGCTGAGTTCAGTTCCTGGATATCCTTGTTAACTTTCTGTCTGGTTGATCTGTCTGATGTTGACAGTGGGGTGTTAAAGTCTCCCATTATTATTGTGTGGGAGTCTACGTCTCTTTGTAGGTCACTAAGGACTTGCTTTATGAATCTGGGTGCTCCTGTATTGGGTGCATATATATTTAGGATAGTTAGCTCTTCTTGTTGAATTGATCCCTTTACCATTATGTAATGGCCTTCTTTGTCTCTTTTGATCTTTGTTGGTTTAAAGTCTGTTTTATCAGAGACTAGGATTGCAACCCCTGCCTTTTTTTGTTTTGCATTTGCTTGGTAGATCTTCCTCCATCCCTTTATTTTGTGCCTATGTGTGTCTCTTCACGTGAGATGGGTTTCCTGAATACAGCACACTGATGGGTCTTTCCTGAATACAGCACACTGATGGGTCTTGACTCTTTATCCAATTTGCCAGTCTGTGCCTTTTAATTGGAGCATTTAGCCCATTTACATTTAAGGTTAGTTTTGTTATGTGTGAATTTGATCCTGTCATTATGATGTTAGCTGGTTATTTTGCTCATTAGTTGATGCAGTTTCTTCCTAGCCTCAATAGTCTTTACAATTTGGCATGTTTTTGCAGTGGCTGGTACCGCTTGTTCCTTTCCATGTTTACTGCTTCCTTCAGGAGCTCTTTTAGGGCAGGACTGGTGGTGACAAAATCTCTCAGCATTTGCTTGTCTGTAAAGTATTTTATTTCTCCTTCACTTATGAAGCTTAGTTTGGCTGGATATGAAATTCTGGGTTGAAAATTCTTTTCTTTAGGAATGTTGAATATTGGTCCCCACTCTCTTCTGACTTGTAGAGTTTCTGCCAAGAGATCCACTGTTAGTCTGATGGGCTTCCCTTTGATGGTAACCCGACCTTTCTCTCTGGCTGCCCTTAACATTTTTTCCTTCATTTCAACTTTGGCGAATCTGACAATTAAGTGTCTTGGAGTTTCTGTTCTAGAGGAGTATCTTTGTGACGTTCTCTGTATTTCCTGAATTTGAATGTTGGCCTGCCTTGCTGTATTGGGGAAGTTCTCTTGGATAATATCCTGCAGAGTGTTTTCAAACTTGGTTCCATTCTCCCCATCACTTTCAGGTACACCAGTTAGATGTAGATTTGGCCTTTCCCCATTGTCCCATATTTCTTGGAGGCTTTGTTCATTTCTTTTTATTCTTTTTTCTCTAAACTTCTCTTCATGCTTCATTTGATTCATTTCATCTTCCATCACTGATACCCTTTCTTCCAGTTGATCGTATCAGTTACTGAGGCTTGTGCATTCACCACATAGTTCTTGTGCCATAGTTTTCAGCTCCATCAGGTCCTTTAAGGACTTCTATGTATTGGTTATTCTAGTTATCCATTCGTCTAATTTTTTTTTCAAAGTTTTTAACTGCTTTGTCATTGGTTCAAACTTCCTCCTTTAGCTCGGAGTAGTTTGATCTTCTGAAGCCTTCCTCTCTCAACTCATGAAAGTCATTCTCCGTCCAGCTTGGTTTTAGGTTGTACATTTAAGACTTTAATCCATCTTGAGTTAATTTGCCTTGGTTTTCTTCTAGGGTTTTTATGAGTTTAGGTCTTATGTTTAAGTCTTTAAAGCATCTTGAGTTAATTTTTGTATAAGGTGTAAGGAAGGGGTCCAGTTTCAGTTTTCTACATATGGCTAGCCAATTTTCCCAACACCATTTATTGAATAGGGAATCCTTTCCCCATTGCTTGTTTTTGTCAGGTTTGTCAAAGATCGGATTGTTGAAGATGTGTGGTGTTATTTCTTAGGCCTCTCTTCTGTTCCTTTGGTCTACATATCTGTTTTGGTACCAGTACCATGCTGTTTTCATTACTGTCGCCTTGTAGTATAGTTTGAAGTCAGGTAGCCTGATGCCTCCAGCTTTGTTCTTTTTGCTTAGGATTGTTTTGGCTATATGGGCTCTTTTTTGGTTTCAGATGAAATTTTAAGTAGTTTTTTCTAATTCTGTGAAGAAAGTCAATGGTCTTGATGAGGATAGCATTGAATCTATACACTACTTTGGGCAGTATGGCCATTTTGATGATATGGATTCTATCCATGAGCATGGAATATTTTTCCGTTTGTATGTGTCCTCTCTTATTCCCTTGAGTAGTGGTTTGTAGTTCTCCTTGAAGTATTCCTTTACATCCCTTGTAAGTTGTATTCCTAGGTATTCTATTCTCTTTGTAGCAATTGTGAATGGGAGTTCACTAATGATTTGGTTCTCTGTTTGTCTATTATTGGTGTATAGAAATGCTTGTGATTTTTTATTTTTGTCACCAATAGGCCTGCCTTACAAGAGCTTCTGAAAGAAACAATAAACATGGAAAGGAAAAACCACTACCAGCCACTGCAAAAATAGACCAAACTCCAAAGACCAATGACACTGTGAAGAAAATGCATCCACTAATGGGCAAAATAACCAGCTAGCCTCATAATGATTGGATCAAATTCACACATAACAATATTAACCTTAAATGTAAAGAGGCTAAATGCCACAGTTAAAAGACACAGACTAGAAAATTGGATAAAGAGTCAAGACCCATTGGTGTTCTGTATTCAGGAGACCTATCTCATGTGCACAGACACACATAGGCTCAAAATAAAGGGATGGAGGAATATTTACCAAGATAATGTTAAGCAAAATAAGTAGGGGTTGCAATCCTAGTCTCTGATAAAACAGACTTTAAACTGACAAAGATAAAAAAAGACAAAGTAGAGCATTATATAGTGGTAAAGTGATCAGTGCAACAAGAAGAGCTAACTGTCCTAAGCATATACGCATCCAATACAGGAGCAC
The DNA here is from genome assembly GCF_028885655.2 of Pongo abelii. Lineage (NCBI taxonomy): Eukaryota > Metazoa > Chordata > Mammalia > Primates > Hominidae > Pongo > Pongo abelii. The sequence continues at coordinate 152,981,309 of NC_071989.2, forward strand.
CCAGATTCATAAAGCAAGTTCCTACAGACCTATAAAGAGACTTAGACTCCCACACAATAATAGTGGGAGACTTTAACACCCCAATGTCAACATTAGACAGATAAATGAGACAGAAAATTAATAAGGACTTGAACTCAGCTCTGGACCAAGCTGACCTAATGGACATCTAGAAAACTCTCCACCCCAAATCAACAGAATATACATTTTTCTCAGCACCACATCACACTTATTGTAAAATTCACCACATAATTGGAAGTAAAACACTTCTCAGCAAGTGCAAAAGAATGGAAATCATAACAAACAGTCTCTCAGACCACAGTGCAATCAAATTAGAACTCAGGATTGAGAAACTCACTCGAAACCCCACAACTCCATGGAAACTGAACAACCTGCTTCCGAATGACTACTGGGTAAATAATGAAATTAAGGCAGAAATAAATAAGTTCTTTGAAACCAATGAGAACAAAAACACAATGTACAAGAATCTTTGGGACATACCTAAAGCAGTGTTTAGGTGGAAATTTATAGCACTAACTGCCCACAGGAGAAAGCAGGAAAGATCTAAAATCGACACCCTAACATTACAATTGAAAGAACTAGAGAAGCAAGAGCAAACAAATTTGAAAGCTAGCAGAAGCCAAGAAATAACTAAGATCAGAGTAGAACTGAAGAATATAGTGACACAGAAAGCCCTTCAAAAAAGTCAATGAATCTAGGAGCTGATTTTTTGAAAAGATTAAGAAAATAGACCACTAGCCAGACTAATAAAGAATAAAAGAGAGACAAATCAAGTAGACACAATAAAAAATGATAAAGGGGAGATCACCACTGATCCCATAGAAATACAAACTACATCAAGAATACTAGAAACACCTCTATGCAAGTAAACTAGAAAATCTAGAAGAAATGTATAAATTCCTGGACACATACACCCTCCCAAGACTAAACCAGGAAGAAGTCAAATCCCTGAATAGATCAATAACAAGTTCTGTAATTGAGGCAGTAATTAATAGCTTACCAACCAAAAAAGTTCAGGACCACATGGGTTCACAGCCAAATTCTACCAGAGCTAAAAGGAGAAACTGGTACCATTCCTTCTGAAACTATTCTAAACAATAGAAAAAGAAAGAATCCTCCCTAACTCATTTTATGAGGCCAGCATCATCCTGATACCAAAACCTGGCAGAGACACAACAAAAAAAGAGAATTTTAGGCCAATATCCCTGATGAACATTGATGTGGAAATCCTCAATAAAATACTGGCAAACTGAATTCAGCAGCACATCAAAATCTTATTCACCACGATCAAGTCGGTTTCATCTCTGGGATTCAAGGCTGGTTCAACATACACGAATCAATAATTGTTATCCACCACATAAATAGAACCAATGACAAAAACCACATGATTATTTCAATAAATGCAGAAAAGCCCTTTGATGACATTCAACACTCCTTGATGTAAAAAACTCTCAATAAGCTAGATATTGATGGAACATATCTCAAAATATTAAGAGCTATTTATGAAAAACCCACAGCCAATATTTCACTAAATGGCCCAAAGCTGGTAGCATTCCCTTTGAAAACTGGTGCAAGACAAGGATGCCCTCTCTCACCATTCCTATTCAACATACTATTGAAATTTCTGGCCAGGGCAATCAGGCAAGAGAAAGAAATAAAGCATATTCAAATAGGAAGAGAGGAAGTCAAATTATCTCTGTTTGCAGATGACATGATTGTATATTTAGACAATCCCATCGTCTCAGCCCAAAATCTCCTTAAGTTGATAAGCAACTTCAGCAAAGTCTCAGGATACAAAATCAATGTGTAAAAATCACCAGCTCCTTTTTATACATGTGATAAAATTTGGCTATTAATCCATCTCATCCTGGGCTTTTTTTATTGGTCAGCATTTTATTACTGAATGAATTTTGAAAGTCGTTATTGGTCTTTGTTTAGGAGTTCATTTTTTTACTGGTTCAATTTTGGGAGGTTGTGTGATTCTAGAAACTTATCCATTTCTTCTAGGTTCTCTAGCTCATGTGCATATAGGTTTTTGTAGTATTCTCTGAGGGCTGTTTATATTTCTATAGGGCTGGTGGTAATGTCCCCTTTGTCATTTGTGATTGTGTTTATTTGAATCTTCTCTCCTTTTTTTCCTTTTTTAGTCTAGTCAGCAGTCTATCTTATTTATCCTTTCAAATAATAGATTTTTGATCTGTTTATCTTTTGTATCTTTTTTTGGTGACTCAATTTTCTTCAATTCAGCTCTGATTTTGGTTATTTATTTTCATCTGCTATCTTTGGAAGTGGTTTGCTCTTGTTTCTCTAGTTCCTGTAGTTGTGATGTTAGGTTGTTAATTTGAGATCTTTCTGATGTTTTGATGTGGGCATTTAGCACCATAAACTTCCCTCTTAACACTTCTTCAGCTGTGTCCCAGAGATACTGGTATGTTGTTTCTTTATTCTCTTTAGTTTCTAACAATTTATTGATTTCTGCCTTAATTTCATTGTTTACCCAAAGGTCATTCAGAAGCAGGTTGTTTAATTTCCATGTAATTGTATGGTTTTGAGTGATTTCCTTAGTATTCCTGTTTTTATTGTGCTGCAGTCTGAGAGTGTGGTTGTTAATAATGGCTTTGCTAATTATTAGCACTAACAGAGCTAACCACTGTTGGTGGTGGGAATGAATCCATCAACAGTGTATAAAAATAGTTTTTTCTCTACATCTTTGCCAGCATTTGTTATTTTTTGTCTTTTTGATAATGGTCATTTTAACTTAGATGAGATTATATCTCATTTAGTTTTGATTTGCATTTCCTTTATGATTAGTGATGTTGAACATTTTTTCATATACTTTTTGGCCATTTTTTTGTCTCTTTTGAGAAATTCTTTGCCTATTTTTACATAGGATTATTTTGCTGTTGTTGTTGAGTTGTTAGAGTCGCTTATAGATTTTGGATATTAATTCTTGTCATATGTATAGGTTTTTTCCCATTCTATGAGTTGTCTCTTTATTCTATAGATTGTTGACTTTGTTGTGGAGAAGCTTTTTATTTGTAATAATTCAATTTGTCTACTTTTGTTTTTTTCCTGTGCTTTTGAGGTCTTATTCATGAAATCTTTGCCCAGACCAATATCCTAAAGAATTTCCCATATGTTTTCTTCTAGTAGTCATATAGTTTCAGTTATTACATCTAAATCTTTAATAAATTTTGATTTGATATTTGTATATGGTGAGAGAGAGAGGTTTAGTTTGATTTTTCCACATGTGGATGTCCAGTTTTCCCAACACCATTTATTAAAGAGGCTGTTCTTTTCCCAATGTATATTCTTGTTGCCTTTGTCAAAAATCAGTTTTACTGTAAATACATGGATTTATTTCTGTGTTCTCTCTTCTTTTCCATTGTCTGTGTGTCTGTTTTTATGCCAATACCATGCTCCTTTTGTTGATATAGTTTTGTAGTATATTTTGAAGTCCCAGGTAGAATGATGCTTCCAGATTCTTTCTTTTGCTCAGGATTGCTTTAGTTATATGTGGTCTTTTAGGCTTGTTTTGTCTATTTCTGTGAAAAATGTCATTGGCATTTTGACAGAAATTACACTGAATCTGCAGATCACTTTGAGTAGTGTGGTCATTTTAACAATATTATTAAGTCAGTAAATTACTTTTGCATTAACCTAATAGTTCTCTGAAGTTATAAATGTGGGATGTCTTTTTATTTTTTTTGTCCTCTTCAGTTTCTCATCAGTGTTTCATACTTTTATTGCAGAGATCTATCCTGTCCCTTGTATGATTAAATTTATTCCTAGCTATTTTGTTGTTGTTATAGCTATTATAAACGAGACTTCTTTCTTAATGTCTTTTTCAGCTAGTTTGTTATTGGTATATATATAATAGAAATGCTACTGATTTTTGTATGTTGATTTTTGTATCCTACAACTTTACTAAATTTGTTTATTAGTTCTAAGAGTTTTCTTATAGTCTTTAGGGTTTTTTTAATATGTAAGTTTATGTCATCTCCAAAGAGAAACAATTTGACTTTCTTTTTCCAATTTGAATGCACGTTGTTTCCTTCCTTCCTTCTTTCCTTCCTTCCTTCTTTCCTTCCTTCCTTCCTTCTTGTCTTTGTCTTTTCACCTAATTGGTCTATCTAGGATTTCCAATACTGTATTAAAGAAGAATAGTAAAAATTGCCATCTTTATCTTGTTCCAGTTGTTAAAGGGAAATCTTTCAGTTTTTCTTTGTTTAGTATGTTGTTAGCTCAGGTTTTGTCATACATGGCCTTTATTGTATTGAAATGTTTCTTCTATACTTAATATTTGAGAGTTTTTAATATGAAGAGATAATAAATTTTCAAAAATTCTTTGTCTGTTTCCAGTGAGATGATATAATTATTTTTGTTATCCATTCTGTAAAACTATCACATTTATTGATTTGCATATGTTAAACTATCCTTACATCCTGAGATAAATTACACTTGATTACTGTGTATAATCTTTTTGATGTACTGTTTGATTCCATTTGCTAGTATTTTGTTGAGAATTTTTGCATCTGTGTTCATCAGGAATTTGCCCTATAGTTTTCTTTTCTGTTTGTTCTTGTCCGGTTTTGGTATCATGGTAATAGTGGTCTTGCGGAAAGAGTTAGGAAGATTTCTGTCCTCTTTACTTCTTGGAAATAGTTTGAGAAGAATTGCTGTTAGTTCTTTAAAAGTTTGTTCGAACTTAGCAGTGAAGTCATCCACTACTGATATTTTCTTTGTTGGGAGAGTCTTTATCACTGATTCAATATTGTTATTTGGTATTTGTCATTTCAGGTTTTCTATTTATTACTGGTTTAATCTTGGTAGGTTATATGTGCATGTAAATTTGTTCACTTTCTCTAGGATTTTCAATTTGTTGTCATTTAGTTGCTCATAATAGTCTGTAATTATCCTTTGTATAACTGCTGTATCAGTTATAGTGTCTCTTTAATGGTTTCTGATTTTGCTTATTTGCCTCTTCTTTCTTTTTATTTTTTAAAATTTTTTGAGATGGAGTCTTGCTCTGTTACCCAGGCTGGAGTGCAGTAGTGGGATCTCAGCTCACTGCAACCTCCACCTCCTGGGTTCAAGTGATTCTCCTGCCTCAGCAGGTTTCACCCACCTCAGCCTCCCAAAGAGCTGGGATTACAGGCATGATCCACCATGCCCAGCTCTTCTTTCTGTTTTCTACGTTAGTATAGCAAATAATTTGTCAATTTTGTTTATCTTTTTAAAAAACAGCTTTTTATTTTGTTCATCTTTTGTAAATTTTTTGTCTCAATTTTATAGTTCTGCTCTTCATTATTTCTTTTCTTCTACTAGGTTTGCGTATGTTCTTCTTTTCCTAGTTCCCTGAGGTTTTTTGATGTAAGCATTTATTGCTTTAACTTCCCTTTTAATGCTGCTTTTTTGTATTCCATGGATTTTATTATGTTTTGTTTTCATTTTCATTTGTCTCAATTTTTTCATTCTTTTTTTTTCATTCTTTTTTTTTTCTTTTATTATTATTATTATTATTATTATTATTATTATACTTTAGGTTTTATGGTACATGTGCGCAATGTGCAGGTAAGTTACATATGTATACATGTGCCATGCTGGTGCGCTGCACCCACCAACTCGTCATCTAGCATTAGGTATATCTCCCAATGCTATCCCTCCCCCCTCCACCCACCCCACAACAGTCCCCAGAGTGTGATGTTCCCCTTCCTGTGTCCATGTGCTCTCATTGTTCAATTCCCACCTATGAGTGAGAATATGCGGTGTTTGGTTTTTTGTTCTTGCGATAGTTTACTGAGAATGATGATTTCCAATTTCATCCATGTCCCTACAAAGGACGTGAACTCATCATTTTTTATGGCTGCATAGTATTCCATGGTGTATATGTGCCACATTTTCTTAATCCAGTCTATCATTTTTGGACATTTGGGTTGGTTCCAAGTCTTTGCTTCAATGGGCTCAAGGAAGAAATTGAGAAGAAAATTGATTTAAAAATGTCTCAATTTTTAAATCAATTTTCTTCTCAATTTCTTCCTTGAGCCCATTGATCATTCAGAAGCATGTTGTTTAACTACCATGTATTTGTGTAGTTTCCAAAGTTCCTCTTGTTATTGATTTCTAGTTATATTTGTGTGTGGCTTGAACAGATACTTGATAAGATTTTGATTTTTAAAATTTGTTAAGACTTGTTTTGTGGCCTAACATACAATTTATCCTGGAAACTGTTCCATATGCTGATGAGAAGAATGTCTTTTGCAGTTGTTGAATAAAATGTTCTGTATATATCTGTTAGATCTATTTGGTCTCTACTTCAGTTTGTGTCCCATTTTTTTGGTCCATGTTTTGTCTAGGTGATCTGTCCAGTGATGACAGTAGAGTGTCTAAGTCCCCAACTATTATTGTATTAGAATCTATGTCTCCCTTGAATGCTAATAATATTTGCTTTGTATATCTTTGTATTTTAGTGTTGGGTATATTTAAAATTGTTATATCCTCCTGCTGAATTTATTTTTTTGTCATTATGTAATGATATTCTCTGTCTCCTTTTTATGTTTCTTTGACCTAAACTCTATTTTATCTGATATAAGTATGGCTACTTCTGCTCAATTTTGGTTTCCATTTGAATGGAATATATTTTCTATCTCTTCACTTTCAGTCTTTCTGTGCCTTTACGGGTGAAGGAGTTCCTTATAGGAGGCATATAGTTGGAACATGTGTTTGCTTTTACCTTTTCAGCCAGTCTGTATGTTTTAATTGGGGAATTTAAACCATTTGCATTCAGAGTTGATATTGGGAAGTGTGGACTTCTGCCATTTTTTCAATTATTTTCTGGTTGTTTTTTGTATCCTTTATTTTTTCTTTCTATTTAATTCTTTATGTTTGCATTCTGGTGGTTTGCTGTAGTAACAACTTTTGACATCTTTCTCTTTCTCATTTGTATATCTTCTCTACCAGAGAGTTTTATATTTTCATGTATTTTATATCGGTAGATTTTTTTTTTTTTTTTTTGCTTCCAAATGTTGAGCTCCATTAAGTATTTTCTGTAGAACTGATCTAGTTGTGATGAGTTCCCTCCATTTTTGCTTATCTGGAAAATACTTCATTTCTGAAAGATAGCTTTGCTGGTTATAGTCTTCTTGCTTGGCAGGGTTTTATTTACTTTTAGCATTTTGAATATATTTTCTTCGTCTCTCCTAGTCCTTAAGGATTCTGCTGAGACATATGCTGTTAGTTTAATGTGGTTGCCCTTAGATGTGACCAGTCACTTTTCTCTTGCTGTTTTTAGAATTTTCTGTCTTTGACTTTTAACAATTCAACTATAATGTGCCTTCAAGAGGCTTTTTTTTTTTGTATTGAATGTATTTGGACATCTTTGGCATTTTGTAGATTTTGTAGATTATAGATTTCCATATCTCTCTGAAAACTTGAAATGTTTTCAGCTATTATCTCATTAAATAGGTTTTCTATGCCTTTTCCCATCTCTTCCTCATGTGAAACTCTTACAATACAAATATTTTTTCACTTAATGGTATCCTATATATCCCATAGGCATCCTTCATTCTTTTTATTTTTTATTCTTTTTTTTTTGTTTCTAACTGGGTTACTTCAAAAGATCTGTCTTCAATTTCAATTTTTTTTTTATTCTAGAGCTAGTCTATTGTTGAAACTTTCAATTATGTTTTTAATCTCTCATTAAAGCCCTTATATCTAAGATATCTGTTTGATACTTTCTCATGATGTTTATCTCTTTCTTTTAATTTCTCATTAAGAGTGTACATTCCTTTTCTAATTTTGTCGAATTTGCTATCTGTGTTATTTTCTATCTTGCTGAGTTTCCCTAAGAGCACTACTTTAAATTCATTTTCAGGCCTTTCAAATATTTTCATTCCTTGGGTAATTGTTATGGACTATTGTGTTTCTTCAAATGTGTCATATTTCCTTGCTTGTTCATATATCTCATGCCCCTTCATTGATATCTGTGCATCTGGTAGAAAAGTCTCTTCTAATTTTATGCAGTAGATTTCTTGGGGAAGATTTTTTTTTTTTTTTTCTGTAATGTGTTCTATAGTGTTGGTTGGGTAGAGTGCTTTAGTTTTGGCCTTGGGTGAACATAGCAGTTTACACTTCATATAATTTCTTTGATTGTAATGCACATCAATGGTGTGTGCAAGTGCCTCAATAGCCTAGGCTGTGGTTGTTTTGGAAGCTGTGGAAAAGCCTTGCTGGAAGCAGAGATGCTAGTTGGGCCAAACCCAATAGCTTTGCCACCTGCTATGCTCCCACATTTGCCTCTGGGGGATGAGGTTGCCAGCAGGGGCAGCAGACCCTGGGCAGGAAGATATTAGGTTCTGGTGTGCATACATATTTAACCCCTATGACCTAGGCATAGCCTCTCCTCTGTTCTAGACTGCTTTTTTCCTGAATTTCAGGGTGCTGTGTGGGCTCGGGTGCTGGAGTCATGGCTGCATTACTGGGTGTGGCTGTTGCTGTAATGCTGCAGCTCATGCATTAATGTAATAGATTGTTGGGAGAGCTTCAGGAATGTGGAGTTGCAGGGGCTGCTTGATTCCAGGGCAGGATGCACTCTGGTGGTGATTCCTCTCTGAAAATGCTAATGTACTGTGGCTTCTGGAGTCATGGGGGTGGAAGAGACACAGACTGAATTCTTCCTCTGAATTAATGCAGTCATGTGGGCTCCAGAAACATTCCTATACTGGACTCAAGGCCAGCTAGGACTATGATATTCTCCTGTAGCTAGGATTGCCGGTGCCTGTGATGGAAATGTGGTCTTGCAGGGACTCCTGCTTAACTTTTCCTTACTGTGCAGAGTCCCTCTTGTTTCAAAGTTGATGTGGGCTACGTGCATTGCTTCCCTCTCTATACTGCCATTCCAAGTCTTCATGACTCAGATGGTATTCATCACTTCTTTGCTTAATTTCAGTATAACCCCTAGACACTCTATTAAATATGTTGTTATTTATTTGTTCTTTTGGTCTTTTTATATGGAGCACATGAGTAAAGGCTGGGTACATTTACTCAGCCATATGATGATGTTTCCAATCTTTAATATATGTTCCTTTTAATGGATGAAACCATCGGAAGTAAAATTAAAACTTTTTACTTTTTCTATAATCAGGCAAAATATGCAGACATTGAAACGTCCTCAGGCTGACTGTAATCCCTCTGCTTACCACTGCCTCTGCTTTAAGACCTCTGGGGGCCTGCAGCAAATGTAATCTCCACTGCTGGAATCTTTCTTTTACAGCCTCAGGCCACAGCTGGAGAAAAGGCAGTTCTTGGATCAAAAGTTCTTGGATGGACTAAAATTACAGTCAATGCCTGATTTAGAGTGCAGTGTAAGTCCATCGTTTCCTTATTGATGATTTGTTCATTGCTGAAAGTTGAGTGTTCCCTTTTATTATTGTATAGCAATCCATGAACTATTAATATTTTCTTTATATATTTAGGTGCTCTAATGTTTGGTGCATATATATTTAAAATGTTTTGTCCTCTCACTGAATTGACTCACTTATCATTCTATAACAAGTTTTTGGTGTTTTTTTAAAACAGTTTTTGACTGAAAATAAATTTAAATCTTATGTAGGTGTAGCTACTCCTGCTCTTTTTCAGTTTCTTTTTGCACAAAGTGTATTTTTCTGTCTCTTCACTTTCAGTCTATTTGTGTCTTTATAGGTGAAGTGTGTTTCTTATAGACAGTAGATAGTTAGGGCTTGTTTATTTTATATCCATTCAACCACTCTGTATTTTCATTGGAGAGTTTAGTCTATTTACATTCAATGTTACTATGGATGAGTAAGAATTTACTACTGCTATTTTGTTACTTGTTTTCTGATTGTTTTGTAAACCTCTCTTCCTTTCTTCCTTCATTTCTTCATTCCTTCCTCTCTTTCTTTTTATGAAAATTACTTTCTCTAGTATGTTTTAATTTCTTGCTTTTTATTTTTTGCGTATCTGTTGTAGCTTTCTGGATTTGAGGTTACCATGAGATTGCAAATGACATCTTATAACTCATTATTTTAAACTGATGACAACTTAATATTATTTGCAAAAATGAACAAACTAGCTAACAAGCAAAAAGAAAACTAATAAAAACTCTAGACTTTATTCCCTCTGCTTTTTAAGTTTTTGTTTCTAATTATATCTTCTTATACTGTCTACGTCTTGAAAAGTTGTTGTAGTTATGATATTTGATAGTTTATCTTTTAGTCTTTCTGCTCAAGATATAAGTAGTTTACATACCACAGTTATAGTTATTGGAATATTCTGTATTTGTCTGTATATTTAGTATTTCCAGTGAGTTTTCTGCCTTCACATGATGTCTTGTTGGTCAGTAGTGTCCTTTTATTTCAGATTAAATAACTTTAACATTTTTTGTAGGACAGATTTTGTTTGATGAAATTCCTCAGCTTTTGTTTGTCTAGAAGTCTTTGTTTTTCTTTCATGTTTGAAGGATATTTTCACTGGATATACTATTCTAGGATAAAAGTTTCTTTATCCTTCAGAACTTTAAATATATCCTGCCACTCTCTTCTGTTCTGTAAGATTTCCACTGAGTAGTCTGTTCTGGGACGTATTGGACCTCTTTTGTGTGTTATTTTTCATTGCAGCTTTTAGGATCCTTTCTTTATCCTTGACCTTTGAGGGTATGCATATGAAATGTCTTGAGGTAGCCTTACTTAAGTCTGCTTGGTGTTACCTCACTTTCTTGTACTTGAACATGATATCATTCTCTAGGTTTGGGAAGTTCTCTGTTGTTATCACTCAGAATAAACTTTCCACCCAATCTCTTTCTTCTTACCTCCTCTTTAAAATCAGTAACTCTTAGCTTTGCCCTTTTGAGGCTATTTTCTAAATCTTGTAGGCATGCTTCATTCTCTTTTTTTCTGTATCCCCTAACTGTGTATTTTTTTTTCATTTTTTTTTTTATTCTTATTATACTTTAAGTTTTAGGGTACATGTGCACAACGTGCAGGTTTGTTACATAGGTATACATGCACCATGTTTCTGGGCTGCAACCATTAACTAATCATTTACATTAGGTATTTCTCCTAATGCTATCCCTCCCCCCTACCCCCACCCCATGACAGTGTGTGTGTGATGTTCCCTGTCCTGTGTCCAAGTGTTCTTATTATTCAATTCCCATCTATGAGTGAGAAAATGCGGTGTTTGGTTTTTTGTGTCCTTGCAATAGTTTGCTGAGAATGATGGTTTCCAGCTTTATCTAGGTCTGAACAAAGGACATGAACTCATCATTTTTTATGGCTGCATAGTATTCCATGGTGTATATGTGCCACATTTTCTTAATCCAGTCTATCATTGTCGGACATTTGGGTTGGTTCCAAGTCTTTGCTATTGTGAATAGTGCCGCAATAAACATACGTGTGCATGTGTCTTTATAGCAGCATGATTTATAGTCCTTTGGGTATATACCCAGTAATGGGATGGCTGGGTCAAATGGTATTTCTAGTTCTAGATCCCTGAGGAATCACCACACTGACTTCCACAATGGTTGAACTAGTTTACAGTCCCACCAACAGTGTAAAACTGTTCTTATTTCTCCACATCCTCTCCAGCACCTGTTGTTTCCTGACTTTTTAATGATTGCCATTCTAACTGGTGTGAGATGGTATCTCATTGTAGTTTTGATTTGCATTTCTCTGATGGCCAGTGATGATGAACATTTTTTCACTGTTTTTTGGTGGCATAAGTGTCTTCTTTTGAGAAGTGTCTGTTCAAATCCTTTGCCCACTTTTTGACGGGGTTGTTTGTTTTTTTTTTGTAAATTTGTTTGAGTTCATTGTAGATTCTGGACATTAGCCCTTTGTCAGATGAGTAGGTTGCAAAAATTTTCTCCCATTCTGTAGGTTGCCTGTACACTCTGATGGTGGTTTCTTTTGCTGTGCAGAAGCTCTTTAGTTTAATTAGATCTCATTTGTCAATTTTGGCTTTTGTTGCCATTGCTTTTGGTGTTTTAGACATGAAGTCCTTGCCCATGCCTGTGTCCTGAATGGTATTGCCTAGGTTTTCTTCTAGGGTTTTTATGGTTTTAGGTCTGACATGTAAGCCTTTAATCCATCTTGAGTTAATTTTTGTATAAGGTGTAAGGAAGGGATCCAGTTTCAGCTTTCTACATATGGCTAGCCAGTTTTCCCAGCACCATTTATTAAATAGGGAATCCTTTCCCCATTTCTTGTTTTTGTCAGGTTTGTCAAAGATCAGATAGTTGTAGATATGTGCCATTATTTCTGAGGGCTCTGTTCTGTTCCATTGGTCTATATCTCTGTTTAGGTGCCAGTACCATGCTGTTTTGGTTACTGTAGCCTTGTAGTATAGTTTGAAGCCAGGTAGCATGATGCCTCCAGTTTTGTTCTTTTGGCTTAGGATTGACTTGGCAATGCAGGCTTTTTTTTGGTTCCATATGAACTTTAAAGTAGTTTTTTCCAATTCTGTGAAGAAAGTCATTGGTAGCTTGATGGGGATGGCGTTGAATCTATAAATTACCTTGGGCATCTTAGTGCACTTTAGCCCATGGTGGTGGGGCTAGCCAGAGCTTAGTTTCTGACTGAAGGGATAGATGATTCCCCTCTGGTTAGGGCTTGTCTAAATGTTCCCTCTGTGGGCCGTGGCTGAATTCTGCCCTGTGTTGCTTTCCACTGTGACAGGGAAACACTTGAATTCCAGTGCAAAGTCTCACGATTACTACACTCGAAGTCCTCCAAGCATACAGATTCTATCTCTGTGCCTCACAGCTTTTGCTAGGTAATGCGGGATAAATGGTATCAGCAATTCAAGACTATCTTTTCTACCCTCTTCAGTGCCTCTTTCCTTGATATGATGCTAAAACCAAGTACTGTGAATACTCACCTGATTTTTAGTTCTTAGAAAGCTGCTTTCTTGTGTGGATGGTTGTTCAGTTTGGTGCTCCTGCATGAAGGGTGATCACTGGAGTGTTCTATTTGACCATCTTGTTCTGCCTCCTCTCCTTTATGTTTTTTTTTTTAATTAGAGAATCCAATTCATTTATATTCAAGGTAATTATTGACAGGTAAAACTTACTGTTGTAGGCAGCAATCTTCATTAAAACACTTATTTTGAATTCTTTGCTGGACAGTTTATACAACTTCACTTCTTTCGGATTGGTCACTGGGGACTTTATTTTGTCCCTGTTTCCAGCATTCCAGAATACAGGTACTATAAAAAATAGAAGTCACATAAATGGAAATAAATATAGTGTGTTTTTGGTTTAGGTATAGATTTGTTAACTGACTAATGGAGCATAGATAACTTTTTTTTTTTTGTATCTAAACCACTTCACACTGGAAAAGAAGTGAGGAAAATAATAGAGCAACACAAAAAGAAACCTTTACAGAAGCAGTGGAAAATAATGTTGGAGAGCTATGGTGGAGAGGGTAGTGAACAGAAATGAATTACTGAATAACTTGGTGATTGATTGCAAAAATGTTAAGACTACATTAAATCTCATTGAAATCTTTGTTACTAGGAGAAATTTTTGAACTCTTTTTACTCTGACACATAACAAAGAAAGAGACAAAACCTACAGTCAGAAGAGTAGTGCTCATAGTTATGCTCCTTATTTGCCATGCAGCCTGGGACATATTATGGCACTGAGTAGCAATTTCTCCTCTTTATAATGGGCAAGATACTAATTTCTACCTTCTGAGTGTGTACTTCAATCATAGCACAATGACTGGCGTATATTATGGGTCTAAATATATTTAATGAATATATAAATAAATTTATGTTTAAAAGTATATAAATAAAATAATTTATATACAGCTCTTCCAAGACATGCTGTCTCATAGATAAAGCATTTAAGAAATATTAATTGATGTTACCTAATGTTATTATGATATATGTATGTATATGTATGTCAAAATGACAGACACATTATGTTAACTATATGTAACTACATTATATATATATGTAACTACATTTTATATATAGCCATTATGAGGACTACTGCATTGCATATGTATTTATGTATATTGTGTATTTATTCATACTTTTTTTTAAAGGAAGATTTGGAAGGGACAGATAAGATGACAGATTAGGATTCCCCGGCAATCATCTCCCTGCAGAAACATCAATATAAACATCTATCTATGCAGGAAAATGCCTTCACAAGAGCTAAGGAAAGCAATTCAAAGATCATAGTACCTGGTTGTCACACACAATAAGAAAAGACACATTGAAGAGGACAGAAAGGACAATTTTACATTTAGCCTCCCCCAATCCTCAGCAGCATAGCCTGGAGAGAGATACTGTTCACTTGGAAGAAAGACAAGTAAGCACAGGGCTTTGCTTTGGACTCCAACACCAGGCCCATTACAGTAAAACCAGTGCTGGGCAGCCCCCCATGGCTACTGATTTCAGGCTGGTACTCAAAGGCTGAGACTCCAGAGACTGCCCTGGTACCAGGTGAGACCCCACAGCCCTAGTCTTCAAGCCTGCAAGGCTAACTTGATTTAGACTACTTGTGACCCACAATACCTTAAATATTTACTACCTGGCCATTTACAGAAAAAGTTTTGCCAGCCTTTAATCTAGATCAAAGATGACAAGTCTATGGCTTATTTGCTGATATTCTATCCTGCTCTGCCAATGGCAGACATCTTTAATGTTTTACCGAATTCTCCTCCATCTGCTTCAGAATCTCTACCAGCATAGTGGTCCTAAAAGTTATTACCAACCTAATGGATTTGTCATTTTAGCCTGCAAGTCCTCATACTCAGAAGAATTTTGTGACAGTCTCTTAGTGTTTCCAATCCTATTTTTCTAACCTTTTAGTGTATTCTAGCTGACTTCCATTGCCAGTGTCTGTACGTCTTTTGCCCAAGGGCTTTTTCCAAAGTCATTGAAGGTGGCTCTCCTCCTACTCACAGCCGGCCAGAAATGCCAAGGAATTAACACCTCTGGGAGCAGTGTCAGGAGTTGGTGTATAAATACCCAAGCTCTCTTGCATTTCGGGTAGGATAATTATGAGACATTTTTAACAAAATCTCCCAGAGTTTCCCCATGAGGTTAAGCTCAATTTGCTCATTATGGTATCTGGCCTAATGAGGCACCCTTTATTGGCTACTTTCCATTCCCTCTGTCACTATTCTCTTCACTGCAAGTGTTCCCTGACTCTCCAAAATAAACTACTTGCATCTGAATCCTTGTCTCAGAGTGTGCTGCTGGGGAAATCCAAACCAAGACAGATTTCAAACCTACTTTTCTATGGAAGTAATGCTTTTACAAAGGCCCCTAATTTAAAGCATCACGAACTTCACTTAGAAGTCCTCAAAATTGCTGCCTGCAGTTACTCATTTTGAGGACAGCCCAATTTTGTGTGGTCTGATGTATCTATTGTTGACTCTGACATTACAGATGGGTCAACCAATTAATTTTCTGATTGTATACTGGGTGCTTTTCAGTCTTCTTCTTCAGGCTCCTATTAGTGAAGAGACTTCCTAAGGTGCCCTTACAATGGAAAATTCACAACCAATAAACACTTGAATCTTAAGATTTACATTGGCCAGGCAGGTTGTTATACCTAAATCTAATAATAACTCAATTTTTCCTCATACCCTGGCAGAAAATGCAGGCAGCTGTGTCCAATTATGCTGAGCACAGCAAACTCAAACTTATTAAAGGTAAGAAGCAGCCTGTTTCAGGATGTAAAAAACTCAACATAATGTGAAGCTAATTTCTCAAGTGTATGGTTTACTTGCTGTTTTTATTTAATTTTATTTTTCAAGCCAATATTAAGTTTTTAGTTCCCAATGTAGGGCGGGAAACATGGTCCTCATTAATACACAAAAGTCACAGTCCAAATATATATGTTCCATTCCTGGGTCAACCAGCAACTCTACTGACTAACCCACAGCAAATCACTTGTTTCATTTACTGACTAGGAAAATGTATTTAACATTGCCTTCTAGTAAAAGAAAAAAAAAAAAGGTTTATGTAAGGCTTTAAGATCTGAAACCAAGACACAGAAAAAGCAAGATGGTGAGGCATTTTAATTAATTGTCACGTGGATCCACCTGAAATATTGGAACACTGTTTTATGAAGTGATATTTGTGAAACAGGAAAAAAAAATTATTTTGTTATGATGTGCAAAAAAAAAAATTATTTCTTCCAGCAACTTTTTCTCCTTTGACCACCTCTGGCTTCCCCAGAGTAGTTGATTCCATCAGCAACTTCTTCCATCACCAAATTATTCTGATGATGTTTTCTAAGCATTTAAGCAGCGTTTTCCATGCTGCAACACAGACCTGGCATAACTTGTTTCCTTCCTCTAATGGAAATAATTGATCCCTCTGCTAGCTTTCTCTAATGAGGGCAAGCCAGGGATTAGTCTCTTTTCTCACTCTTTCACTAATTGAATTTGATTTTTCCTGTACCATAAGATACTTTACAGCTGTATCCAAAACAATGCACACAGTAGTTTTTCATGCTGTCAAGATGAGTTTTTTATTTTTCTAAACAACTTTCATATCCCCTGTCTAAATTAAGTCCTCTGTCATAACGATCCCCAACACTTTTGGCACCAGGAACTGGTTTTGTGGAAGACAATTTTTCCACAAATAGAGGGGTGTGGGTGGGGTGGGGGGTAGGGGAGGTACAAAGAGGGGATGGCAGGCCAGGGGAAGATTTTCAGGATGAAACTGTTCCACCTCAGATCATCAGGCATTAGATTCTCATAAGGAGTGTGCAACCTAGATCTGTTGCAAGCGCAGTTCACAATAGGGTTCTGGCTCCTGTGATAATCTAATGCCACCGCTAATATGACAGCAGGCAGAGTTCAGGTGGTAATGCTCGCTTGCCCACAACTCACCTCCAGATGTGCAGCCCAGTTCCTAGACAGGACACTGATGAAAACTGGTCAGTGGCCCTGGGGGGTTGGGGCGCCTGCATCTATCATGCTTACTCATGTTATACTGTGCTTTCCATTCATTGACTTTAGAGCTGTTTGTAATTATTTATTCATTTTGTTGGTTATGTAACTAATGTTTCTTTACCCCCACTAGTCTATATGCCTCCAGAGGACAGGAATCCTATTTGTCCATTCCTATATTCTCAGTGTTTTTCCTAACACATGGTATTGTTGAATGATACTAATTACATATTATATACACTTAACACACTTATATATCACATTTATTAATATATAATCATTATTCAACAATGCTATGTTCCAAAAATATACTTAGCCCTGAAGATATGTATATATATGTAAAATATATATACATGCATATACTATATACTGCCTGCATATATACTATAGATACATTATGTATACATGTATGTGTACAAATATGTTTATTTATTTATATGACCCAAAAATATAGAGTTACTTTTCTTTTGAAATACTGAATTTTTATAAGTTTTGATCAAAGGAAATGAGAAACTTGTTGAAGTCTGTTGCCCAAGTTGTGTTTATTTTTAACTTTCTAAGAAGATACTAAGTTTGTTTTTTATTGTTTCAGACTGAGAATGTACAATGCACCGGCTACATTTATATTAGTTGCCATGGTTTCAGATACTTCAGAAATTGTCCAAGAAAGGAGTGGAATTTTTCTCACCATGCAAAGATGTTTTTCCCTAACTTGTTTGTGCCCACGTAATGTACCAGTTTGAATCGTCTGCTTTTCTCCTCCCCATCTGTGCTGTTTTCAAGGGGCGGAGAGGAAAAGAAAAGAAAAAAGCAGGTAGAAGAGAGTTAGACATAGTTTCATTCCAGCATCTATTAGCTCACAATTTCATACTCTTGGTTGTAAACTGAAGGCCTCTGACATAGTATAGATAGCATCTATTATATGATTTGCTTTTCTCAAATAATTCCTACATGACCATATAACAGGTTTTGTAGAAAAGGCAGGGCAAAGACTACTAATTCTCAAGAGGCTGAACTGTCAGAAGAGATTTTATGCTAACAGTTTTATTCCTGCTGTTGCAGCTGTTGTTTTTAATTATTCTTTTATGACCAGTTGGAAGGATCTACTTTTGTAGGGATGACTGCCTTTGCTTCTGCTCTAATTACTCATCTGTATTATTATCTGAATTCTCCCAAAAAAGAAAATACATCTTGTCTAGAGAAAGTGTCATTTACTCCCAGTTTTATGGCTTCTTTTCCACTGCAGTATTAGTGCATTCCAACTTTCTGTTAGTAATGGCTATTATTTATTAAATACTTATTATGTGCTTGAAACTGTGTTTAATATGATAGAGTCAATATTTACTTAACCCTCGCAATAACCCTGTAGCATAGATCCTATAATTATTCCCATTTTAAAGATGAGAAAACTGAGCCAGAATCCAATGTGCGGATCTAAAACTCTAAAATAGATCTTTATTACATTAGACATTAATCAATTTATCAATTTAGGAAGTTTATTGACAGCTAACTATGAGATAGGTAATTTTATAAGTTCTGGAATATATATTAATGAACAAAATAAAGTTTCTGCCCTCATAAAACTTCTATTCTAATGATCTACACAGGGCTACCCTGCCTCTTGTATCATTTATTCAAGCAAAAGGAAGATTTTGCCCAAAAATATTGGGGTATTTCACTCTTTGTAAGTTACTTTAAATATTGGGGTATTTCATCCTCTGTAAGTTACTTTAATCTCATGTCAGTAAGCTGGCTAGTCTATTGCTAAAGAAGGAAGCTTTAGCTTCCACCCAAGTTTTGGGTGTCTGCTTAATCTATTACACTTTTCTCTAAGTTCCTGCTATCCACAGATATGGGCCCAAGAAGTTGTGTGTTTTCTGTGTTCCATTACCTTGTCAACACCAATGGTCATGGCTGGTTGGCTTTTCTCATGGTTAGGCCAATTGGGTTTTTTTTTCCTCCATCTAAAATTTGAAATTAAAAATCAGAGATACTAAAAAGACTCCTTGCTATTTGAAGAGAAGAGATTTAAACTGATTTTATCCTGTCATTCTTGGCTATATAGGCTCAAGAATAGCAGAAGTTTGCCTTGAGAGTGAGAAAGCGAAAAAGAAGAGGAAGAAGGAGGGAATTGTGGGTGAAAGAAGTTAAGCAGATAAACAGAAGCAGCAATAGAGAATAATAGGATACTAAAAAGAAGGAAACCAAAAAAGCACTCTCTTAATATGGCACCTGAAATCCTATCTTAGTTTCTGCTGCTAGGAAACCTGCCTAAGAGAGTTGGTACTAGGAGTGGGCTTAGGAGCAGCTGGCTGAGATGGAATTTTGGAGTTGGATCACCCACCAGCCATTTGGCAATGAGGATACTGTCACTGATGGCAGATGGAGTGGTGGTAGATCTAGCATGAGGTTGCAGTGCACTTGGAGAGTGAAGACCTTCACCTGTGATGACCCAGTGCAGGACACAGCTTGGATGAGTGCACTGACTCATGCAATACCTCTAGCATATTATATGAAAGATGTAGGGAAATACTAATTATAATGATTATGTTGTGCTGACCATCACTGAAGCTTTGCAGAGGTACAAGCTCAGAATAAATAACCAATTCAAAGTAAAGCTTGAGGATCAGAGATCCTCCTAGGCAGCACTTAGAGATTCTCATGACCTGAACTAGAGAGTAGGGGAACTGAGGACCATGCAGATAATGTAACTGGGAGACTGGCAGAATTTCAGAGAAAGCTGATAGTCTCAGTGTGGCACTTCACCCATGCCAAGTAAGGGCATGATAGAGAAAAACTGTGACCTCGGGATTGGGATGAGGATATCTGCAGAGATGTGCTTGAGCAACTTGAAGTGTAAGATTCTCTGATCTCTCTGGGGCTGCAGAAGCCTTCCATTTTCCTTTGTTGGACATAGAGCCCCAACTGCCCACTTCCACCCTTTGTTGGAGGCAGTGGAGAAAACTCAAATGAGGCAGGTTCTTTATAAGATAATGCTGATCTGACTCCACCTCCCTCCTGGTTGCCAGACTGACAATGAAGGGCAGACGGTAACAAGTTCTGGGCCTACTGAGGTGCAGGAGGAACTCTATGCCAGAGAAGCATGGAACCTGGCTATCATAGACTAAGTGGAGTTGGCAGAGCTCGACTTAGATGGATTCTCGGGGCAAAGGGTCAGTAAACTAGATAATGGAGCCCTTTTTGAATTAGGGACTCTCTCATATCATATGATTTAACACCTTGGTGGGGGGTTGGGGAGCACTGGGAGATGGCCCTGATATATTTCTGGGATGAGACTTGGAGGCTTAGATAAAATGGTGGACCATATTAAATAGCATAGAGATTCCAGAACTGCCCTAGCAGACAGTGGAGGAAGGCCTCGGAAGCCTCTGAGAACTGGTATGCTTGGATGAGTCTACTATACAAGAATAGAAAACCCACCAGCTGACTATATCCTTGGGGCAGGGGTGCTGAGTGCACCCTATACCAAGGTGATAAAAAGGTGTTGGTAAGGACAGTACCTGCATCAAAGGATGGGTGAGAAGCTCAGTGGAGGCTGTACTCTGTATGTGGGGCTGACAATACGAGACACTGGTACAGAACTGAGATCCTAGAAGCAGTTGATATAATAAGATAGCAGATTATTAGAAGCCAGAGGCAACACTTAGCATCAGGAGCAAGGTGAGCTTAATTATTCTAACGGTTAGTGAGACTGGAATGGCAATCTAAGGGACTAACCTGTGAAGATCTATGATGCTGTCTATTAAAGCTCTCCCTCCATAAGTCACGTGCCCCCAGACCTTTATCTCAGGCTTATATCTAGGGGACCCAACATAAGATAACCTCGTTTCCAGCGCACAGGCTTTGGACTCTCCTGTCTAGGCCTTAGTCATTCTGAAAGAATAGGAGAGAAATCTTCTTATTCCGAATTTTAAATCCGAGCCCCTCCAGGAAGTTGCCAGGCAGGAATGGCAGCAGCTGGTCTGTATCCTGTCATTACAGAGCCAAAGCAGACGTCTTTCCTCAGCCCAAAATGATGGCCCTGAAAATGCAGACTGCGCAACTTGGCGTGGGAGCAGGCGGTGCTGTCCTGGGGTTGCCAGATGGTGTGCACTCACATGGACATAGCACGTGGGCTCTGCCGGATGGACGAGGCTGAGACCCATGAGTCAGATAGTAAGTGAGAGGTCCAGTTTGGTCACAAAGATGAATCTCAATAAAATAATTATATACTTCGATAATTGATGTGTGTGTTTTGTTTGTTTTGTTTTTTGAGACAGAGTCTCACTCTGTTACCCAGGCTGGAGTGCACTGGTGTGATCTCTGCTCACTGCAAGCTCCGCCTCCTGGGTTCAAGTGATTCTCCTGCCTCAGCCTCCCAAGTAGATGGAATTACAGGCATGCACCACCATGCATGCTTAATTTTTGTATTTTTAGTAGAGACGGGGTTTCGCCAGGTTGGCTAGGCTGGTCTGGAACTCCTGACCTCAGGTGATCGCCAGCCTCAGCCTCCCAAAGTGCTGGGATTACAGGCTTAAGCCACCATGCCTGGCTGACTTGTGGCTTTTTGGTCTGCTTTCTCATTGGATCCTGTATTAAAACAAGGTATTTTTGGTTATATATGAGAGAAACAAAACTCGAATTAAGCTCAGTCCAAGAAGGGAATTTATTAACTTACACAATTCAAGGAAGGGTTGAATAAGCACACCACGAGAAAGGCAGATAAGCAACTGCCCTGCAGGAACAAATAGATCTAGGAACTCAAATGCCACCAAGTCTTTCCTCCTGATTCTCGAAATTCCCTTTTTGGTGAAGTCAGTTTCACTCTATCTCACTGCAGACTTGTTCTCTCCTTAAGGAGCAACAGAATGGTATCAATAGCTTCTGAGTTTACTATCTCTGTGTCTTCAATCTCTGGAAAGAAAATGCCCAGACTTTCTTTGGCCCAATGTACAAACATTTAGGGAATGGAGCTACTTAGTATGTCTTGAGTTGGTTGCTTACTCAGAGATTAATCAACTGTAGCCAGAGGGGTAGGAGCATGTTTAAACATGACATTTTCTAAGGAGAAGGGTCAATGCTTGGTCAACCAAACCTCTATACCTCCACAGGTTTCCACAATAAAGCCTTAGGCAATCCTGAGTGGAAGGCGAGATGCCACTCCCTGTCAAAGGCACTGGAAGTAAAGATAGAAAACATAGTGCAGCCCTCCACGAGAGCATGTTCGTATGAGGGAAAGTGCTCAAAACTTAAAAATCAAAGGCAACAAAAGTTCAAGTAGTAGTTACATCATGAACTGTCTGAACAGAAATGGGTCATTGCACCTCTCTCTATACTTCAATGTAAACTAGAAGGAGTCACTGTCCTGTTTACCTATGATTATGGAAGTCAAATGATAATTTTAAAAGGTAAGATAGAACAGTGGAGTCAGCTCTATAGACAGACAAATCCAGGTTAAAAACTTAATCCAGGTTAAGAAGCTAGAAAACTTATTTCTACCTATGTAATTTTAGATAAGATTCTTAACTGTTCTGAGTCTGTTTTTTCATCAGTAAAATGAGAATGATTATATATATCTACTTTATTGGGTCACTCTAAGAATTAAATGAGATAACATATCCAAAGAAATATAATACCACAGTAAGTACTCAGTAAATGTTAGCAACCATTGTTATAACAATACTAATAACCATAATCTCCTGGTAGCCTGTGAGTTCATTGAATGTTGGGATTATATTTTACGCATGTTTATTTATTGAGTTCATTGGATGTTGGAATTAGGTTTTATGCATGTTTATTTATTACTCTAAAGTAATCCCAGCATAGGGCTTGCCATGTTGTTCAAACTTAATATGTATTTTCTGAATCTTAATATCGTGATAGCCCATCATCCATTTTTAAGCCCATTACACATTCATTCAGAAAATAAGCATTGAGTTTGAACACATGCACGTACAAATATGCACACGCACATACACATAAACACACAGTTACATTGTTATTCTACCGCTGGCGTGACCACATTGGAAACTGTTCATTTATCTGATCTATTGTTCAGCATTTAGGTCATTATGATTACGGGAAACTTGACTGAATTTACATATCCTATCAAAATGCATTAAGCAAAAGAACGTGCAATAAACAACACAATTATCTAGTGCCTTCACATCTGAAAACTTATGTCAGGCCAATATATTTGAAGCTTGTATTACTTAGACACATATTTCAGCTCCACCTTTCATTTCATTCAGTGTACATAAATACGTGCTTTCTAAGGATTTCGGAAATAACCATTTCCCTTTCCTTTATCTTTTCTGCTTTTTTTCTGGGCCCGTTGGGCAGGTTTTCCTAGAATAGAGGAGAAAAGAAACACATGTTAATTTTGTTCGCCTGGGGAAGGTGCTGGAAATGTGTCTTCTGAGGCACACCTTCTCATTCCTAGCCCTGGCTCTGAGCCACACCTTCCCTAGACTGCTTCATTTCTGGGGAAGTAGCCATGGCTTTTCAGTCCCACCTGGAGTGAGGTCTGAAAGGCTCATTTTAGTTTCTGATGTTGGATTGAGAGGCTCACTTCTCTTCTTTGACTGGAAGGGCCTTTAAAAAGACCTGGCCTCAATAGACTGGATTCCCAGGATAGAGTTCTATACAGCCCTGGAGGCAGACAAAGAATAAGAGCTTCTGTAAGAAAAGAAAAGCAAGGCATTCATTATTTACCTATTTGTAACTGTGCCTCTCTTTGTTTACAAAGCTGTGGCAATATTTGTGTTGAATCACTTAGAGCAGAGAAGTGCTTTTATCAGAGTTTTGAAAGAGACAAAACACAGTTCTCAATTTCTCGTTTCCTTATTCTTTTTTGCCCCATCCCCCCACCCACCCCATAACAAGGGCTAAAAGTAACACCACTTGCATGCACCTTGGAGCTGGGGGGTTCCAAATTATCTTAGCTTGAGTTTCCCAAAAAGCAGAGCCTAGGCAAAGGCTTATGAGGTATTATTTTCAGAAGAGAATGTAATTCTAGTAAGCCTGAGAAAAGGAGAAGGGGTGTGCAGCAGGGAAGGAGTGAGAACTAATGTGTCAGTATGAACGCATGTTATCAACACAGCAGTCACTTGGTATCAAGTGGAACTGATAGCGCCATCTCGGAGGCTGTCTTCAGAGAAGTTCATGGACTTGTTCTTGGAGCAGTTCGTACAATGAAAGAAGGAAGACATTTATCTGGTCTCCCCAGATTCCCATGGGTTCAAAGTTTCACTCCTCTAGGACGTTAATTCCCTTATAGTTCCCAGCAGCATCTGTCACTTCAGCATCCCAGTGCACTGAGGACACAGGTGAGTAGTGCACAGAGCGTAGACAGGTTATGATGCTGTCGGCCTGTGTTTATGGGAAGTCGGGTCCAGTTTGTCAGAGACAGCTGGGACTGGGACAAGGGGCCAGAGACTGATGAGGCCAAAAACATCTGAAGCAGCACATAAGAGGTCTTTGGCATCCAAGTTAATTTACAAGGAGACTTTTTTTTTTTTTTTGAGACACCCAGGCTGGACTGCAGTGATCTCTGCTCACCACAACCTTCACCTCCTAGGTTCAAGCGATTCTCCTGCCTCAGCCTCCTGAGTAGCTGGGATTACAGGCGCCTGCCACCACACCCAGCTAATTTTTTCTATTTTTATTAGAGATAGGGTTTCAGCATGTTGATCATGCTGGTCTCAAACTCCTGACCTAAAGTAATCCGCCTGCCTCACCCTCCCAAAGTGCTGGGATTACAGGCGTGAGCCACCGCGCACGGCCTGAGGCATTTTTCTTAAATGAAAACTGTCATTAGCATATGTCCACTTGGGGGGCAATCTTGCACAGAGGTTAAAAGATAGGACTTTGAGTCCGGTAAAGGAGGTTTTTAACCTAGTTCTGCCATTTCATGACTATGTGACTTTGGGCCACAGATTTCTTACCTGTAAAATGAGGCTAAGAAAAGGACCTGCTTTACAGGCTTTACTTAAATAAAGCAGCTCATGTGCAGCATTTAACACAGCATCTAATCTCTAATCAGCACTCAAAATTTGATAGGTGATATCACTATTTTCTCCATTTCTGGGGATTATGTTACATTTCTGTGGGAATTAGATTTTATTTATAAAGCCGTTAAATAAATTTTCTGCCAAATATCCACAAGTTATTCTACCATAACCGATTCTTTCTGTGTTATAGATGAGACACTAAAATGGAAGAGGACAAATGAGGTTGTCAGAAGAGTAAAGATAAACATAACCACTAACACAGTTTCAGCAGTAGAGTGAAGGGGAAGGGATCTGTATTTTTTAAATTCCCAGGTTATTGTGATAGTGCCCATTCACAAACCAACACTTAGAAACTACTTATAGAGGTTATTACTACCTTTAACCACAAGCCTTGACATGCCTGTCGCTCATAACACTGGGATTTGTGAGCTTTTGGGTAGCATCTTTCTTTTATGACCTCTGTAAAGCAAATCATAAACATATATACACACATATTCTCACACATAGATTTTTGGAGGGACTAGGCAGAGGGTACAAGAGAAATAATTTAAGTGTCATAAACTACATGAATTTAATTAGTACAGGAATGTATACTAAGAGGAACTGAGGGGTTTCCGCAACTCTCCCACACATTCTTAGGAACTACAATTTGTAGTTTCTTATATGGACTTAGCTCCCAGTTATCCTTCAGGGAGGTTGTTTGCTTTGTGAATTATGACTGCCAGGTTTATCTCCATGGCCAGCATGCTAGGCCGGCTGGCTTGCTGCCCCCACTGTGGAAAGCATGTGTTTATTCAGGAAACAGTCGTTCAATTTTAACATTGGCCTCAGCAAACCTATTTATGAAGGTAAATCCAGGGCTGCTGCAAAACTAAATTCCAGCTTGAACACCTTCCAAAACCAAGCTGAAATGGCTTTTGGATTATCCACAGTGGTAGATTATTCACACCACTGCTCTCCTATTAACAAAGCCTTTATTCATAATTCACCAACCAGACAAGTCCCAAAACTGAACGAGCACCGTTGCAAGTCCGTTGCATGCAACTCAGAACATGTTACCCTGTAAGCTGTGTGAGGAACTGTGGTTAGACCCTAGGTCTGTGGTTCCCAAAGTGTGGTCCCTGTACAACAGCAGCAGCAGACACGCAGCTGGGATCTTAGAAGTGCAAGAAGATCATTCACTTTTTGTATAATTAGATGTGCATAGTGAAAAAAAAAGATTGTAACATATGAAATGAACTGCCTTGTGATATGGCATGTGTCCAACAATTAGAAATATTTAAGTATAGATGAGATAACATGTCGGAGGCTCATAGAAGAGATTCTTGTTTTAGATGAGGCATTGAATAAGAAGGCTGCTAATAATATTGCTTCTGATGCTAACATTCTGTGCTCCTACCAGCAGGAAGTGAGTGGTCAGAGTATCTCATCTTTGTGTTTTAATTTGGATCTCATGGATGGCCAATGCACCCACACTATTACTCATTACTTCCAGACCAGTGTGAATCTTTTCCTGAGTTTTGCTGCAATATCTGCATTTGCTTCCAAGTAAGTATTTGGGAAACTGTTTTCCAAATTGGTCTTATCTGTAACCAGAATTTCTGAGGTTTCTAAAGACTCTAACAGCATAATAAAAGTCGAACAAATGAGCCCGTGTTTGGGATGAGATAAAAATGTTTGGGCAGTACGATTTACGTGATTCATAAAAACACTTTATTTTTTTCACTGGAAGGTTATCTTTATTGACGTGATTCACCAAATTTTAGTACAAATTGTTATTGTTATGGATAATAATAAGGGAATAACTTTTGTGCAGTCCTTTTTGGAGGACACAAAGTACATCTACATACATGAGCACATTTTGTTCTTGTAGTGACCCCGTGAGCATTTATTACCATGTTTACCCACATTTTACAAAAGAAGAGCCTAGTGTTGGAGAGTTCAGTGAGTTATCTAGGATTACTCTGCTACTAGTGATGTAGGAGGAGAAATGGAGTATTCCAGGCCCTGACTTTATAAGTCCATATTCTTTCCCTTAGTCCTTATATCAATGGTTCTCAAATGGTTTTGCCTCAGGATCTCAATTATTGAGGACCCCAAAGATATTTTATTGATAAAATTTGTCTCTATAGACACTTACTGTATTAAAATTTAAAACTGAGAAAATTTAAAAATATGATCTGTCATTTCACTTAAAATAATATTAGTAAACAAATTACATTGTAATATAAAGAGTGTGTGTTTACATTACTATATTAAGACATATTTTTTGAGACAAAAAATAGAACAGTTTTTTTTACATCTTAAAATCTCTCTTTAATATTTGGCTTAATGGAAGACTTTTGTATTTTCTTTTGCATTCTGCCTGTTGCAACTGATATTTTGGTTGATGTATATAAAAAAATGTTGACTCACAAAGATATGTGGTTTGAAATAGTTGTATATTTTAATGCCTTTTACAGATAATTGTAGATATTTTGTTGATACTACACCAAAACTCAAGTGATAGATCCTCAAATATCAGTTGTAATATTGAATGTGCATCCTTTTTAATGAACATTTTGTACTTTGTTACATTAAAATACATTAATTTATCTTGTAAATTTAATGAAGATTTTCCCCATATACTATTTTATGACATTATGCTCTGTTCATTTGGAAAATATTAATTCACTGAGTTACAAAGATTTTCTATTGATCACATTTTATTATATAGTATCAAAAATCACATTTGTTAATAGTATCACCAATATTTTCAGAAAAGTCTTTATGTATTGAGAAGCTGTCAAGTTCATGATTGCAGCTACAAGGTTTTCAAAATTCTCATTTTTCAGTTCAAATGTTATCTTTAACACCAAATGTTGTTTCTTTGAAGTGATAGGCTCACTTTATTATTCTCAAGAATATATCTTCATGTCAAATTTCCAAGTCTGAACAAACAGAATTTATATTTTATACAATACCCCCTACAAAAATCAGTTGCTTTAGCTTGCAGCTCAAACACTTGCACAAATCTTTCTCCTCAAGACAACCATCATCCATTGGTAGGCAGCAGTGGTACTTCATGCCTCTTGCATAAATTTCAGTTCAGCATTTTGTCACACAAAATATTAAAATGGTATGTATTCAAGATCAAGATTTAATAAACTTGACTTATACTGCTTCTACAATGATATCATTTAGTGAAATTGTTTGTTTTTAAATGAAAGTGCACAGTAGTGAAAAATACAGTGGATAACTACAAATGCAGTTTGGAGCCACTTACTTTTTTTTTTTTAATTATACTTTAAGTTCTGGGATACATGTACAGATCGTGCAGGTTTGTTACATAGGTATACATGTGCCATGGTGGTTTGCTGCACCCATCAACCTGTCATCTATATTAGATATTTCTCCTAATGCTATCCCTCCCCTAGCCTCCATTCCACGACAGGCCCCGGTGTGTGATGATCCTTTCCCTGTGTCCATGTGTTCTCATTGTTCAACTCCCACTTATGAATGAGAACATGCGGGGTTTCGTTTTCTGTTCCTGTGTTAGTCTGCTGAGAATGATGGTTTCTAGCTTCATCCATGTCCTTGCAGAGGACATGAACTCATCCGTTTTTATGGCTGCATAGTATTCCATGTTGTATATGTACCACATTTTCTTTATCCAGTCTATCATTGATGGGCATTTGGGTTGGTTCCAAGTCTTTGCTGTTGTCAATAGTGCTGCAATAAACATACATGTGCATGTGCCTTTATGGTAGAATGATTTATAATCCTTTGGGTATATACCCAGTAATGGGGTTGCTGGGTCAAGTGGTATTTCTGGTTCCAGATCCTTGAGGAATTGCCACACTGTTTTCCACAATGGTTGAATTTACACTCCCACCAACAGTGTAAAAGTCTTCCTATTTCTCCACATCCTCTTTAGCATCTGCTGTTTCCTGACTTTTTAATTATCGTCATTCTAACTGGTGTGGGATGGTGTCTCACTGTGGTTTTAATTTTCATTTCTCTAATGACTAGTGATAATGAGCTTTTTTTACACATGTTTGTTGGCCGCATTAATGTCTTCTTTTGAGAAGTGTCTGTTCATATCCTTCAACCACTTTTTGATGAGATTGTTTGATTTTTTTTCTTGTAAATTTGTTTAAGTTCCTTGTAGATTCTGAATATTAGCCCTTTGTCAGATGGATAGATTGCAAAAATTCCCTCCCATTCTATAGGTTGCCTGCTCATTCTGATGATAATTTCTTTTGCTGTGCAGAAGCCCTTTAGTTTAATTAGATCCTATTTGTCAATTTTGGCATTGTTGCCATTGCTTTTGATGTTTTACTCATTAAGTCTTTGCTCATGCTTATGTTATGAATGGTATTGCCTAGGGTTTTTTTTTAGGGGGTTGATGGTTTTATGTCTTATGTTTAAATCTTTAATTCATCTTGAGTTAATTTTTGTATAAGGTATAAAGAAGGGGTTCAGTTTCAGTTTTCTACATATGGTTAGCCAATTTTCCCAACACCATTTATTAAATAGGGAATCCTTTCCCCATTTCTTGTTTTTGTCAGGTTTGTCAAAGATCAGATGGTTGAAGATGTATGGTGTTATTTCTGAGGCCTCTGTTCTGTTCCATTGGTCTGTATTTCTGTTTTGGTACCAGTATCACGCTGTTTTGGTTACTGTAGCCCTGTAGCCTTGTAGTATAGTTTGAAGTCAGGTAGCGTGATGCCTCTAGCTTTGTTCTTTTGGCTTAGGATTGTCTTGCTATATGGGCTCTTTTTGGTTCCATGTGAAATTTAAAGTAATTTTTTCTAATTCTGTGAAGAAAGTCAATGGTAGCTTGATGGGGATAGCATTAAATCTATAAATTACTTTGGGCAGTATGGCCATTTTGATGATATTGATTCTTCCTATCCATAAGAATGGAATGTTTTTCCATTTTTTTGTGTCCTCTCTTATTTCCTTGAGTAGTGGTTTGTAGTTCTCCTTGAAGAAGTCCTTTACATCCCTTGTAAGTTATATTCCTAAGTATTTTATTCTCTTTGTAGCAGTTGTGAATGGAAGTTCACTGATGATTTGGCTCTTTGTTTTTCTATTATGGGTGTATAGAAATGCTTGTGATTTTTGCACATTGATTATGTATCCTGAGACTTTGCTGAAGTTGCTTATCAGCTTAAGGAGTTTTGGGGCTGAGACAATGGGGTTTTCTAAGTATACATCACGTCATCTGCAAACAGAGACAATTTGACTTCCTCTCTTCCTATTTGAATACTCTTTATTTTTTCTCTTGCCTGATTGCCCTGGTTAGAACTTCTAATACGATGTTGAATAGGAGTAGTGAGAGAGGGCATCCTTGTCTTGTGCCGGTTTTCAAAGGGAATTCTTCCAGCTTTTACCCATTCAGTATGATATTGGCTGTGGGTTTGTCATAAATAGCTCTTACTATTTTGAGATACGTTCCAACAATACCGAGTTTATTGAGAGTTTTTAGCATGAAGGGGTGTTGAATTTTATCGAAGATCCTTTCTTCATCTATTGAGATAATCTTGTGGTTCTTGTCATTGGTTCTGTTTATGTGATGGATTATGTTTATTGATTTGCATATGTTGAACCTGCCTGCATCCCAGGGATGAAACTGACTTGATCATGGTAGATAAGCTTTTTGATGTGCTGCTGGATTCGGTTTGCCAGTATTTTATTAAGGATTTTTGCCTCAATGTTCATCAGGGTTATTGGCCTGAAATTTTCTTTTTTTTTGTTGTGTCTCTGCCAGGTTTTGGTATCAGGATGATGCTGGCCGCCTCGTAAAATGAGTGAGGGAGGATTCCCTCTTTTTCTATTGTTTGGAATAATTTTAGAAAGAATGGTCCCAGCTCCTCTTTGTACCTCTGGTAGAATTTGGCTGTGAATCCATCTGGTCCTGAACTTTTTTTCGTTGGTAGGCTATTAATTACTGCTTCACTTTCAGAACTTGTTATTGGTCTATTCAGGGATTTGGCTTCTTCCTCATTTAGTCTTGGGAGGGTGTATGTGTCCAGGAATTTATCCATTTCTTCTAGGTTTTCTACTTTATTTGCATAGAGGTGTTTATAGTATTCTCTGATTATAGCCTGTATTTCTGTGGGATCAGTGGTGATCTCCCCTTTATCATTTTTTATTGTGTCTATTTGATTCTTCTCTCTTTTCTTCTTTATTAGTCTGGCTAGTGGGCTATCTATTTTGTCAATTTTTTCAAAAACCCAGCTCTTGGATTCATTGATTTTTTTTTAAGGGTTTTTCACGTCTCTATCTCCTTCAGTTCTGCTCTGATCTTAGTTATTTCTTGTCTTCTGCTAGCTTTTGAATTTGTTTGCTCTTGCTTCTCTAGTTCTTTTAATTGTGATGTTAGGGTGTCAATTTTAGATCTTTCCTGCTTTCTCCCGTGGGCATTTAGTGCTGTAAATTTCCCTCTAAACAATGCTTTAGCTGTGTCCCAGAGATTCTGGTATGTTGTGTCTTTGTTCTCATCAGTTTCAAAGAACTTATTTATTTCTACCTTAATTTCATTATTTACCCCATAGTCATTTAGGAGTAGGTTGTTCAGTTTCCATGTACTTGTGTGGTTTTGAGTGAGTTTCTTTTTTTTTTTTTTCTTTTTGAGATGAAGTTTCATTCTTGTCACCCAGGCTGGAGTGCAATGGCACAATCTCTGCTTACTGCAACCTCTGCCTCCTGGGTTAATTCTCCTGCCTCAGCCTCCTGAGTAGCTGGGATTACAGGTGCCCACCACCATGCCTGGCTAATTATTGTATTTTTAGTAGAGATGGGTTTTTGCCATGTTGGCCAGGCTTGTCTTGAACTCCTGGCCTCAAGTGATCCACCTGCCTCATCCTCCCAAAGTGCTTGACTGAGTTTCTTAATCCTGATTTCTAATTTGATTGCACTGTGTTCTGAGAGACTGTTTCTTAGGATCTCTATTCTTTTGCATTTGGTGAGGAGTGTTTTACTTTCAATTATGTGGTCAGTTTTAGAATAAGTGTGATGTGGTACTGAGAAAAATGTATATTCTCTTGATTTGTGATTTTTTTTGAAGGGTTTTTCACGTCTCTATCTCCTTCAGTTCTGCTCTGATCTTAGTTATTTCTTGTCTTCTGCTAGCTTTTGAATTTGTTTGCTCTTGCTTCTCTAGTTCTTTTAATTGTGATGTTAGGGTGTCAATTTTAGATCTTTCCTGCTTTCTCCTGTGGGCATTTAGTGCTGTAAATTTCCCTCTATTAGGTCTGCCTGGCCCAGAGCTGAGTTCAAGTCCTGACTATCGTTGTTAATTTTCTGTCTCGTTGATCCGTCTAATGTTAACAGTGGGGTGTTAAAGTCTCCCACTATTATTGTGTGGGAGTCTACGTCTCTTTGTAGGTCTCTAAGAACTTGCTTTATGAATCTGGGTTCTCCTGTATTGGGTGCATATATATGTAGGCTAGTTTGCTCTTCTTGTTGCATTGATCCCTTTTCCATTATGTAATGCCCTTCTTTGTCTTTTTTGATCTTTGTTGGTTTAAAGTCTGTTTTATCAGAGACTAGGATTGCAACCCTTACCTTTTTTTTTTTTTTTTTTTGCTTTTCGTTTGCTCGGTAAATATTCCTCCATCCCTTTATTTTGAGCCTGTGTGCGTCTTTGCACATGAGATGGGTCTCCTGAATATAGCACACCAAAGGGTCTTGACTCTATCCAATTTGCCAGTCTGTGTCTTTTAATTGGGGCATTAAGCCCATTCACATTTAAGGTAATATTGTTATGTGTGAATTTAATCCTGTCGTTACGATGTTTAGCTGGTCATTTTGCCTGTTAGTTGATGCAGTTTCTTCATAGTGTTGATGGCCTTTACAATTTGCTATGATTTTGCAGAGGCTGGTACCAGTTTTTCCTTTCTGTATTTAGTGCTTCCTTCGGGAGCTCTTGTAAAGTAGGCTTGGTGGTGATACAATCTCTCAGCATTTGCTTGTCTGTAAAGGATTTTATTTCTCCATTGCTTATGAAACTTTGTTTGGCTGGACATAAAATTCTGGGTTGAAAATTATTTTCTTTAAGAATGTTGAATATTGCCCCCCAGTCTCTTCTGGCTTATAGGGTTTCTGAAGAGAGATCCTTTATTAATCTGATGGGCTTCCCTTTGTGGGTAACCTGACCTTTCTCTCTGGCTGCCCTTAACATTTTTTCCTTCATTTCAACCTTGCTGAATCTGATGATTATGTGTCTTTGGGTTGCTCTTCTCAAGGAGTATCTTTGTGGTGGTCTCTGTATTTTCGGAATTTGAATGTTGGCTTATTTTGCTAGGTTGGGGAAATTCTCCTGGGTAATATCCTGAAGTGTCTTTTCCAACTTGGCTCCATTCTCCATGTCACTTTCAGTACACTAATCAAAAGTAGGTTTGGTCTTTTCACATAGTCCCGTATTTCTTGGAGGCCTTGTTCATTCCTTTTCATTCTTTTTTCTCTTCTCTTCATGATTCATTTTATTAAGTTGATCTTTAGTCTCTGATATCTTTTCTTCCACTTAATCGACTCTGCTGTTGGTACTTGTGTATGCTTCACGAAGTTCTTGTGCTGAGTTTTTCAGCTCCTTCAGGTCATTTATGTTCTTCTCTAAACTGATTATTCTACTTAGCAATTCCTGTAATCTTTTTTCAAGGTTCTTAGCTTCCTTGCATTGGGTTAGATCATGCTTCTTTAGCTCAGAGGAGTTTGTTATTACCCACCTTCTGAAGCCTACTTCAGTCAATTTGTCATATTCATTCTCTGTCCCATTTTGTCCCCTTGCTGGTGATGAGTTGTGATCCTTTGGAGGAGAAGAGGTGTTCTGGTTTTAAAATTTTCAGCCTTTTTGTTCTTGTTTTTCCTCATCTTCGTGTATTATCTACATTTGGTCTTTGACTTTGGTGGCCTTCGGATGGGGTTTTTGTTTCGACATCCTTTTTGTTGATGTTGATGTTATTCCTTTCTGTTTGTTATTTTTCCTTCTAACAGTCAGGCCACTCTGCTGCAGGTCTACTGGAGTTGCTGGAGGTCCACTCCAGACCCTGTTTGCCTGGGTATCACCAGTGGAGGCTGCAGAACAGCAAAGACTGCTGCCTGCTCCTTCCTCTGGAAGCTTCATCCCATAGGGGAACCTGCCAGACCCCAGCCAGAGCTCCCCTGTATGAGGTGTCTGTCAACCCCTGCTGGGAGGTATCTTCCAGTTAGGAGGCGTGGAGGTCAGGGACCCACTTGAGGAGGCAGTATGTCCCTTAGCAGAGCTTGAGAGCTTTGCTGGAAGATCCCCTGCTCTCTTCAGAGCCAACAAGTAGGAATGTTTAAGTTGGCTGAAGCTGCGCCCACAGCCACCCCTTCCCCCAGGTGCTCTGTCCCAGGGAGATGGGAGTTTTATCTACCAGCCCCTGATTGGGGCTGCTGCCTTGCTTTCAGAGATGCCCTGCCCAGAGAAGAGGAATCTAGAGAGGCATTCTGGCTACAGTGGCTTTGCCGAGCTGAGGTGGGTTCCGCCCAGTTTGAACTTCCCAGAAGGTTTGTTTACACTGTGAGCAGAAAACTGCCTACTCAAGCCTCAGTAATGGTGGACACCCCTCCTCCCACCAAGCTCGAGCATCCCAGGTTGACTTCAGACTGCTGTGCTGGCAGCAAGAATTTCAAGCCAGTGGACCTTAGCTTGCTGGGCTCCGTGGGGGTGGGATCTGCTGAGCTAGACCACTTGGCTCACTGACTTCAGTCCCCTTTCCAGGGGAGTGAACAGTTCTGTCTCGCTGGTGTTCCAGGCACAACTGGGGTATGAAAATAAACTCCTGCAGCTAGCTCGGTGTCTGCCAAATCAGCCACCCCATTTTGTGCTTGAAACCCTGGGCCCTCCTGGTGTAGTCATCTGAGGGAATCTCCTGGTCTGTGGGTTGTGAAGACCGTGGATAAAGCATAGTATCTGGGCTGGAATTCACCGTTCCTCATGGTGAGATGTGGCAACGTGCTAGCAGCCCTTGCTCACTCTTGGTGCTCCTCAGCCTCAGCGTCCACTCTGGCTGCACTGGAGGAGCACTTCAGCCTGCCGCTGTGCTGTGGGGGCCCCTCTCTGGGGCTGGCCAAGGCCTGTGCCAGCTCCCTCTGCTTGCGGGGAAGTGT
Organism: Pongo abelii; assembly: GCF_028885655.2. Classification (NCBI taxonomy): domain Eukaryota; kingdom Metazoa; phylum Chordata; class Mammalia; order Primates; family Hominidae; genus Pongo; species Pongo abelii. The sequence continues at coordinate 153,016,392 of NC_071989.2, forward strand.
GCAGGGAGAGGCGCGGGTGGGAGCTGGGGCTATGCATGGTGCTTGCGGGCTGGTGTGTGTTCTAGGTGGGCGTGGGCTTGGCGGCCGGTGGTGCCTGCTGGGCTTGATCAGAGACTGGGTCCCATGCGTGCAATGCCGTTCCCTCTTCACGGGGTCGTTGGCCATGATGGCGGGTCTCAGTCTCTTTCTCACTTCCCCTCTTTTCTTCTTGGTTACCTGGGACAAGCTCCCTCTGGGCTGCGGGAGTGCCCGGGGTTGGTGCTGCAAAGTCCTGCAGTGAGTGCCAGTAAGAGGTGAAGCCGCTGGGCTTCTGGGATGGGTGGGGACTTGGAGAACTTTTCTGTCTAGCTAAAGGATTGTAAATGCACCAATCAGCACTCTGTGTCTAGCTAAAGGTTTGTAAATGCACCAGTCAGCACTCTGTCAAAATGGACCAATCAGCTCTCTGTAAAACAGGCCAATCAGCAGGATGTGGGTGGGGCCAGATAAGGGAATAAAAGCAGGCCACCTGAGCCAGCAGTGGCAACCTGGGTCCCCTTCCATGCTGTGGAAGTTTTGTTCTTTCGTTCTTTGCAATAAATCTTGCAGCTGCTCACTCTTTGGGTCCGTGATGCCTTTAAATAAGAGCTGTAACACTCACCTCGAAGGTCTGCAGCTTCACTCCTGAAGCCAGTGAGACTGTGAACCCACCGGCAGGAACGAACAACTCCAGACGGGAGGAATGAACAACTCTGGAAGCACCACCTTTATGAACTGTAACACTCACTGTGAAGGTCTGCAGCTTCACTCCTGAAGCCAGTGAGACCATGAACCCACTGGGAGGAATGAACAACTCCAGACGTGCTGCCTTTAAGAGCTGTAACACTCACTGCAAAGGTCTGCGGCTTCACTCCTGAAGTCAGCGAGACCATGAACCCACCAGAAGGAAGAAACTCCGGACACGTCCGACCATCAGAAGGAACAAACTCCAGACACACCATCTTTAAGAACTGTAACACTCACCATGAGGGTCTGTGGCTTCATTCTTGAAGTCAGTGAGACCAAGAATCCACCAGTTCTGGACACAATGGCACAGTCGCTCATGACTTCCCTTGGCTAGGGGAGGGAGTTCCCCAACCCCTTGCACTTCCTGGGTGAGGCAATGCCCCACCCTGCTTCGGTTCACCCTCAGTGGGCTGCACCCACTGTCTAACCAGTCTCAATGAGATGAGCTGGGTATCTCAGTTAGAAATGCAGAAATCACTCACCTGCCTTCTGCACTGATCTCGCTGGGAGCTGCTGGTGGCACTTTCTTGATTTACACAATGAAACCAGCAGTTTTATCCATCATTGATTTTACCTCATCACTACAAATGTCCACCCAGTGAAAAAGTCAAGTCACATCTTATTATTATGAATACAGTTTTGATCTCATGGTCCTCCTGGAAGGGTCTTGGGGACTTTGGTGTCCATAAAAGTATTGCTTTGTTATATCAAGCTGCCTTTGTCTGTGGTAGCTGGATTTTGAAGCCAATGATCCTACATTCCATTTTAGGGTAGATACTTCTAGTGCCAACCTTCTTAATGTTGCTGACATTGACATTTTTTATTTTGTGTTTCTCATGGCCCATTTTGAACTGTTCTCCTCCTTGAACAATACATGGCAGTCCCACTAAACTTTCCATGCCTTTAACTCTGTTCTCTCTAGCATCTAGAACTTGTTTTTCTCCTGGGAAAATCACTCACGTCATTAAACTGTAGGGCTAACTCATTCTCAGGTATGAGCTTAAACATTATTTTTCCAAGGAGATGCTCCATGACAGCTACATTGAAACATACTTTTAAATCCCTACTGTATGCTAGGGACTCAGCATTTAGTCATACACTGGTAAATATTGAGTATACATTGTTACTATCAGTTTAATGTCTGTCTTTCTTATTAAGCTCCTTCTGTATTATTCATTCTTATATCATCAGTATCCAGCATGGTGCCTGTTCATAAACCTGTTGAGAATGGGTGCAATATACAGTCTATAGTTGGTCCTCATTATTCAGATTCCATATTTGTGAATTTGCACACTTACTATATTTGTAATCCTAAAACAAATAGTCATGGTGCTTTGATGGTCACACTCAGATATGTTCTGAGTGGCATAAAATTTGAGCTGCCTAACAGGCATATTCCCAGCTGAGGTTTCACAAGGCAATGCTTTGCCTTCTTGTTTTAGCTTTAAACAAGTGTCCTTTGGGGATCTATTTAGTGCTACATTTTTCACATTTTTTTGAGCATTTTGCTGGTGATTTCACTCTTTTAAGGAAAAAATATGTGTGTTAGGTAAGCTTTGTTCAGGCTCAAGGTATAGTGTTTGCCGTGAGTTCAATGTTAAAGAATCAACAATATATATGAAATAAGATGTCTATAAACAGAGACATATAAAACAAGGTTATGTATTGATCAGTTGACAAAAATGTTGTCACCAGAGGCTTGCAGAAACCTAATCCTGTTTTTCCCCTGGAGCAGTGGTTTAATATCTGCTACTTCTGTATTCAAGACAATATTTTAGAACAACTACCGTGAATAATGAGAATTGACTGCACCATTTTCCTGTCACTTTCTCTGGTAACTGAGTAAGCAGCTGCCACCTGAATTCTGATTCTAGCTCTACCGTGTACTCACTACATGGAAGACCAGGAGACTTTTTGAAGAAACTGCTCTAAAGATAGAGCAGAATTCTAGTTAGTTCTCTCTCCTTCTACCTTGTTGCAGATTGAATTGTCTCTCCCCATAAGATAGGTTGAAGTCCTAACTCCCAGTACCTGTGAACGTGAGTTTATTTGGAAATAAGGTCTTTGCAAATGTAATAAATGTCAGAAGTAGTCATACTGAATTAGGGTGAACCCGAAGTCCAATGACTGGTGTCTTAATAAGGAGAGAGAGGCTTGAAGACAGAGACACAGAGAAGACACATAGGGAAGAAGCTCAGGTACAGACAGAGGCAGACTGGAGTTCAGCTTCTGCAAGCCAAGGAACCCAAGGATTGCTGGCAACCACCAGAACTCAGGGGAGCAGCACAGAACACATTCTCATTCAGATCCCCCAGAAGGAACCAATGCTGCAGACACCTTGATTTTAGACTTCTGGCCTCTGGAACAGCTGGAGAATAAATTTCTGTTGTTTTAAGCCACCCACGTAGTGGTAGTCTGTTCCAGCAGCCCTAGGAAACTAAGGCACACCCCTTAGCACTTTAGGGTAGCATCTTTGATGTGATCCAGCAGAAAAGAACTCCAAATAGATAGACCGAGGAGAAAAGAACATCGCATCAGCAGCACTGTGGCAGCTCAGTCTTCTGCTAATTAACTGGAAATTCCAGCCTCCAGGTTTTTGGTAGCGGATGTGGCTGAGAGAAGTAGGACGCTAGAGAGCAGGCTCATGGGGAAGCTTCCGTGCGTGGCATTTCACACCCTCAGATCAAATGCTGTTTAAAGGAGGAATAATACATATTAATGCAGAGCCTGCTTCAATTGCTTTCAAGTGGCAGGAGCTGACAGCGCAGCGTGCGCGTCGAGACTCTGTAGAAGTAGCCCCTGACACTCTTGCAGGTTTACCTCAGCGATTCTTCCCGCACTATACCCAGAGGCTTTCTTAATTGGCCCTCCGAGAGGGGCGGGGTGTGCACGCCTGTCACCTGCAGCACAAGGGCCGGCAGCAGCGGGGCGGGCGGGCTGCCAGGCTCCAGGCTGCGCAGGTGTTCCTTCCACTGCCCGCCTCCGGTGGAGAGAGAGGCGGCCAACCGATTTCCCGTTCGGTTCCTGGGGAATGGCCTGAGGAAGGCATATCGCTCCCAGTGGAAGTGAATAATCAGTGTCCCTGAGCTGTTCCCTGAGGTGACATTTGACTCACTTGGCTCCGCTTCTAGCTGTTGCAGGGGCCTCGTATTCCCCTTAAGCCGGCAGGGGAGCTTTGAGCGGATGTACCTTCGCCAGCTTTGGGTTATTATGAGAGCACCAGGGCCTGAAAATCCTGCGTGGGAATAAGCTGTAATCAGGCAGGCTGAACTAGCACCTGTACCTAGGCCTGAGCCTGCCTCTAGCCACCTGCATTATTTAGAAACGCTCGAAGTAGCCCTCAGCTACAGGCTTCAGCTGAGAGCTGGGAGGGGAGGCAGTCCATCCTCCCATCGCTGTGTGACGAAAGTGAACCTCTGCAAGTCAATTTTGTTTTAAATTTTTTTATTGTGATAAAATACATGTAACGTAAAATTTACCATGTTCTCCATTTTTTTTTTTTTTTTTTTTAACAGACGGAGTCTGTCTCTGTAGCCCAGGCTGGAGTGCTGTGGTGCGATCTTGGCTTACTGCAAGCTCCACCTCCCGGGTTCACGCCATTCTCCTGCCTCAGCCTCCCCAGTAGCTGGGACTACAGGCGCCCGCCACCATGCCCGGCTAATTTTTTTTGTATTTTTAGTAGAGACAGGGTTTCATCGTGTTAGCCAGGATGGTCTCGATCTCCTGACCTCATGATCCTCCCGCCTCGGCTTCCCAAAGTGCTGTGACCCACCGCGCCAGGCCCTCCATTTTTAAGTATACATACATTTCACTGGTACCGTATACACTCATAATATTGCTCAACCATCACCCACTATCCATTTCTATAACTCTTCATCTTGTAAAACTGAAATTCTTTCCAAATTAAATTAAATCTCCCCTTTCTCTTTTTCAACCCTACCCTTAACAACCACCTTTCTACTTTCTGTCTCTATGATTTTTGACTACTCTAAGTACCTCATCTAAATGGAATCACACAGTATTTGTCTTTTTGCGACTGGCTTATTTCAACCAAATATAATTGTAAGTCATAATTTATAGAGGACTCTGTGTATGCCAAATGAGTGCTTAATAAAATTTATGTCATTAAATTCTAGCAACCCTAAGATTAAGCAATTATTTTTCCCCTAGTTGTACATATGAAGACTTCAAAGAATAATATAAATTGAGTACATTTTCCAGGTCACATTCTAATAAGTGGTAGAGCCTACTTACAAGCATAGGTCTGCTTGGCTCCAATGCTACCTTCTAAGTGAACAACCCCTGAGCAGAATTTGAAATATTTCTGCATATGTGTATTTCATATGTATACCCATGATTCTTAGATTAGGATATAGCCTGTGCGTGGCATAATATTAATACTAATGTCTGACATAAATATGCCACTAGCTAGTAAGGAAGACCCAAAAGAGCAGAGACAATTTGTTTTTCTCACTGATGTTTACCTAGAGATTAAGTACAGTACCTTGCACAAATGTAGGTAGTTCTCCCTTATCCATGGTTTTGTGTATCACAGTTTCACTTACACGTGGTCAACTATATTCTGAAAATATTAAATAGAACGTTCCAGAAATAATGCATATTTTTAAATTGTGCTCTGTTCTGAGCAGCATGATGAAATCTCATGCCATCTGGCTGTGTCCTGTTGGGGACATGAGCCATCTCTTCATCCAGAGGATCCACCCTGTATACACTTCCAGCCTATCAGTCATTTAGTAGCTGTTTCAGTTATTACATTAAAAAAATAGTATATACAGGATTCAGATCTTGGAAGTTTCAGGTATCCATGGTGAGTCTTTGAATGTATACCATGAGGATAAGAGGGAGATTACCATACTTAGTAAATATTTGTTAAATTAATAAATGACAAGAACACATGAGTAGACAAAATTATTCTGCTTATTGCAAAGTGTTACAACCACTATAACCTTTTTATTCCCAGAACTACCTTGGGAAGTAAGCAAAGTAAAAAATATTTTTACTTTGCCAATATTGAACTAGAACTTGCATTTTCTGGTTGCTAGTTTTGCTTTCTTAACTCTAACTTTTTGATATGGCAGAAGTAACGTAGGGTTTAACCTTGGATGCAACTTTTACTCTGTTCTTGTTTTAATGGACATGACTTGAGACACTGGACAAATAGTTGCTGATTGCCAAAGACAGGATAAGAATCACATGAAAATTCCCACATTTTCTACTGTCATCATTCAACATCTTCAACATCATTCAACAGCTTCAAACATGCTGAGATTGCTCTTAAGTTGGGGAATGGTCCCCATGTCAAGGTTTGACATCCTGAAACACATTCTAGCAATATTAATCATTTCAGCATTCCTTTGGTGATGCAGAGACCTTTTTCTGATTTGTTTTATTCACATTAATCAAGCACTTTCAGGAATAAATTCTTGTTTGGTATTTTAGGGCATCATTTAGGGAATGATAGATACAGAAGTGAATGACCTATGGATAAATATATAAAAGTTCACAAATCTCTGGTGATTTTTTAACTATAATCTCAATTGTGAATGGTTCTTGATAATGATGTATATGTGAAAAATGAAATGTTATCTATATACCTTACTACTGGCATCTCTCACTCTGTCTGTTCCATGTTGTTCAGAGGCAGGATGAGCAATTCTCAAAGCCATCCTGTAGTCATATATACAGTTTCCTGTAGTCACACATAAAAGGCAAGACTCTGTGTAACTTTCAGGAAACAAGACTCTAGAAAGACAAACATAATCTCTGCATATCTGCCAAGCATTGTAATGAGGGTCCCAGAAATAATAAAAGACCTATTAGGAACCACAAAGACCATTTTGGCCCAATTACCGTCTCTTATCTTTCTGTGGAAAGAGATAGGTTAATTAACCAATTTGTCCATTTTCTGGAATCAAAGCTAGAGCTTTTGAAAGATGCTCTTTAGGTTCATTACAAATTTTTGAACCTCACTACCTGGGGTGGACCTCTGAGGATTCAAACTAGTCCTTTTATTTATGTTTCTGGTCCAAAGGACTCTTGTTATATTCCCTTTAGCTTCTGTTCCAAATTACTATTAGACTTGTATTTCTCTTAATGGTAACATTTCCTTTGCCTCCCTGTTTTTAATTTGGAGCTCTCAAATCCTTACATCAAGAGTCAATTAGACTTTCTCCTCATCTTTAATATCTGATCAGTCACCAAGTTTGATAGATTTGGCTTCATAATTTCTCTTAATTCTCTTCTTTCTGTTTGTACCACAACCTTACCATTTCATTCTACTAGAATATTTTTACTGCCCTTCTAAAATTATTGAATGCTTCTTTTCAGAGTTGTCTGAGAAAAGACCATCTTTAACAACCTTTTTTGAAAGGCAAACTACCCAATGAAGTTTGATCCTGCCTTCTCCTAAAGTCCTATGGCACATAAATTGCACATCGTACGGTAGTTATCTGTGCCGTTTTTATTATTAGTTTTTTTGGTTAGAATCTAAGAAGTATCAGGCTCATTGTTAGCCATGGAGGGCTGGCAGTACACTGCACCTATTAGACTTGCACCTAAAAGACAGTCTAATAGAATGAGTTAAGTATTCTGGAGTCAAACTGTCTAGATCTGGATTCCAGCTCAGACATTTTCACATGCATGACCTTGAAAAAGCCATTTTGCTGCTTTGAACTTCAGTCCTTTTATCTAAAAAAGAACAATAAATATGTTTGAGGAGTGTCTTTTAATATAAATGTTTTATCAGTGTTTTCTGGCACATAGTAAAAGTTAACTCAATTCATTTAACTGATATTTTCTAAACAGGTAATCTATGCCAGGTATTCTTTTTGATTCAAATAATACACAGTGATGAACAAAACAGATGGATTCCTTGCTTTCATAGGGTGTAGATTCTAGTGGTAGGAGGCAGAGAGGGCTAACGTTACTTTGATATGAATAGCATAGTTGTACCAGTTTTCAGCCAGTTCCCCTTGTGATTTATAGGTGCCTGTGCCATATCGGTTGCTTAAGATCTTGAATGCACTTATGGATATCGATAATTACTAAGTAATGTTGAAATGGAAGTTTTGGATGAAGCATCATGATATAAATACCATGTCCTAAAGTGAAATGTGAGGCCATAATATAAACATTTCAAAAATGGTGTTGAAATCTATTTCTACATCTCCAAAAGCCCTTACCTGCAATGAGCACAACTAAATGTCAGCATTTGAAGACAAGATTTTTGGAGAGAGCATTTGGGGTTCTCTGAGTGTGATCCCCTCCTCTAAGGATGGGACAAGTGTGGCTGCTTCCATCTTCATCTCAGGTTAAGGAAAGGTGTTTGAGGAACAACTACTTAATTTTAATATGATTGTTCTTTAGTTTGGTACACAGTAAACCTGAATCTTTTCCTCCTGGAGTACATAATAAGGAAGTGAAAGATGGGTTGGCTAGTCGCTTTGATAGTGGTTAATGGAGCATTTAGTAGCCTGCAGTCCTTGAGTTTGTTGAGGCAGATAATATCTGAGTAATCTCCATGGATCAAATGTGCATGAACATGCAAGAAAGAGGAGGATGATTTAACTCCTATCTAAGAGGGTTCAGGGAAGAGTCAACAGACTTCAGCAGAAAAAAATGTGTGGTACCAATGGATGCCTATGTTCATGGAAAGAGTAAATTATCATCTGCAAAATAGAGATGCATTCATCCTTCTGAATAATCAAGATTGACTGGGCACCTTAGGCACTTATGAGGGTCATGATTTATATTTATATAAGTAAACAAGATAACTTGAGAGAGTGATAAAAGCTACGGAGAAAATAAATTAGGACAATATAATAGAGATTGGCTAGGGTTCAGTAGAAGTAGCTTTGGAGTGGGTGCCCTGGGAAGGTCTCTTAATGCAGACAATGGTTGATTGGAAGGAACTAGACAGCAGGCAATGATATGGAGACTGAGAAAGTTTTGCACACAAAAGGAATGCCAAATGCCATGGCCATTGGGTGGAAAGGAGCTTGACGTGTTTTACAAACCCAAAGAAAGACAGTGTGCAGAAACTTTGTGGGAGTGATGGAATAATATTGAACATTATCTAAGACGATTATAGGGACAGATCAAGTAGGACCTTGCAGGGCATGGTAAGGGATTTGGGTCTTATTTTGAGTAGAAAGGGAGCCAGTAGAGAGTTTCAAGCAAGGAGTGACATTAAGTGACTTACATTTTTTAAGTATTACTTTTATTGCTGAGTGGAGTAACAGAAAATTGTGTAAAGTACAGAGAAAACAAAGTGATGAGAAACCTCCTGGGGGAGATCAGACTTGAACAGATCTGGAACATGCAGATTAGATTTAGAGAAGCTGGAAAAAATGGAACGTGCACTTCAGCTTGGTGAAAAAGAGGCTACTGACACAGAGGCAGGGAGGTATGTGGCATAAGTCACAACTCCCCTACAATGCAAACAAAAGCCCAGAGGTTGGGATTCTAAGACATAGGTTGGTTGCTGGGATGGACAGAGACTGGTCCACAAAACTGCCAAGCAAGGATCTGGAGGGGGAAAACGATATGTATAATCCAACCAAACCTGAAAGCCTGGCAGAGTGATCAACTGTGAGTCTATCTAAATTGACCAAGTGAAGAGACAGAATCCGGGAGTGAAGCTGCTGAATAAAAATCAGGAAGAAAGATTGAAAAGGGTTGTGGGATATAGAGCATAAGAAGAGTATCTCAGTGGATGAAATGTAGCAGCAGGTTCTATGTTGCCTGTGGGCATGAACAAAGAGGTAGCTATTGAGTAGTAAAGAGACAAATCCAAACTATACCTGCATTCTTATGGGCAGGTGACTGTCTTCACTTTTCCACTGGCAACCTCTTGCTTAGAGCTCCTGAAATCTAAATGAGCCACTATCCAGCAATTTCATGGCATTTGTCAGAGGTGTGCTTTACTGCATGTGATTTTCTGACTAGGTTCTGTTTCTACAACCAGATGATCAGCTCAGTAAAAGCAGAGAACATTCCTAATTTTGCTCATTAATCTATTCCCAGCACAAGGCTGAGCACCTAACAGTTACTAAAACATCTGCTGAGTGAGATTTCATGAGTTGAAATTTCATGCATTGATGTCTTGCCTCTTCCCGTTCCAAACAGATTAGCGCCATTCTCGATTGTGAGTGACACAAATAAGTATAATTAATTTCTTCATTCATATATCCAAGAATATTTGATTAATACCTACTATGTACCACTGTGTCAGCTGTTCATTTATGCAATATTAAATTAATACAAACCTTCCCCTTATTCCCAAGGCATTTAACCTTTAGTGGAGGATATTAAACAAATAATTATTCACAAGGATATTTAATTACAATTAACATATTTGCTAATGAGGAAAAATATAGGACGCTATGAATAGTATAAATTCATTTTTTTACCCTCAGAGAAGAAAAATATTACAATCTTGAAGAGAGAAACCGTAATTCCAAATGTTATTTATAATTTCTACAGTACCTAGAATAGGCCCATTCCTGGTAGTTAAATGCCTGTCAGAGTAGAAAATCAAAGCTGACACATTGACAACACACATGAGTAATGCTAATCAGTATGTTCTATTAACACAGCACTGAAATTATAAACTCCTTTTTTTTTTGTTGTCCCATGGGTATAGTGGTCAAGGAATTACTGGAAAGTATCTCTGTGGGATAGGATATTAGACATTTCTTTTCCATCTGTCTACACACATGGAGATGTTGGCTCTTGGCCTGTGTCAGAAATTAGATTGATCAGTATAGACATATTGGAATTAAATGTGTACAGGGAATACCTCCAGTTGTTATTGAAAGATTAGAATCTCCTTAGAGATTTTAGATTGGGACAGACAGACATCCACATAAAAGCAGTAAAGAAATCAGGTGGTCGGGGCTGGGTGTGGTGGCTCACACCTGTAATCCCAGCACTTTGGGAGGCTGAGGCGGGTGGATTGCCTGAGGTCAGGAGTTTGAGACCAGCCTGACCAATATGGTGAAACCCTATCTCTACTAAAAAAAAAAAAAAAAAGAAAATACAAAAATTAGCCAGGTGTGGTGGTGTGCATTTGTAGTCCCAGCTACTTGGGAGGCTGACGCAGGAGAATTGCTTGAACCTGGGAGGTGGAGGTTGTAGTGAGCTGAGATTGCACCACTATACTCCAACCTGGGTGACAGAGTGACACTCCATCTCAAAAAATAAAAATAAAAAAAATAAAAAAAGAAATCAGGTTGGGGGAAGGAAAGAAAATTTAGAAATGTAAGTGGATAATGGTAGGGAAATTTAATACAAGGATTTAGTGAGGCCAGAGGAGAAATATATTTTGTTGTTTAGCTGACCATAAAGCCATGTTTCTTATGCATACAAGGCACTTCTGAACCTTTACACTAGCTGTTCCTTCTTCTTGGAATTCTTTGCATCTGCTCTGCCTGGTGATTGTGTTTATATTTTAGATCTCAGTCCAATAGATTACTTGATTACCGTTCATAAAGTGATTCCACCCCATTTACTCTTCCTTCACTCTATTATGTCCTTCATAATATCTAATTTACATTTATCTGGTTAATTTTTACATTTTTAAATTACCTTTCTGTCTCATTAAAACATAAGCTTCATGAAGGCAGGTATGTTTTCTGTATTGCTTGCCACTTGAACTCAAAAGCAATTGGGCCCCTCGGAAGCACTCTATAAACATTTGTGAAGCAATGAACGAATGTTGATTGGCTATTATGGGGAGTATAAGGATGTCATTTTTTCTTTTTTGATGGATTATATATATATACAATCCAGTAGGTAAAGTAGGTAGTACTTTACCTACTTTACCTGAAATAAATGTTTAATTTATTTCAGGTTCAAGTGTACATGTGCAGGTTTGTTGTACAGGTAAATTGCATATCATGGGGGTTTGGTGTATAGATTATTTCACCACCCAGATGATAAGCATAGTATCTGATAGGTAGTTGCTTGATCTTCACCCTCCTCCCTACCTGTACCCTCAAGTATGCTCTGGTGTCTGTTGTTCCCTTCTTTGTGTCCATATGTACTCAACATTTAGCTCCAACTTACAAGAGGTAACATGGTATTTTGTTTTCTGTTTCTGTGTTAATTCACTTAGGACAATGGCCTGTAACTCTGACCATGTTGCTGCCAAAGACATAATAGCATTCTTTTTTATGGCTGTATAGTATTCCATGATGTATAGGTACCACATTTTCTTTATCCAATCTACCATTGATTGGCATTTAGTTTGATTCTATGACTTTGCTACTGTGAATAGTGCTGCAATGAACTACATGCAAGTGTCTTTATGGTAGAATGATTTATATTCCCTTGGGTATATGCCCAAGAATGGGATTACCAAGTTGAATGGTAGTTCTGTTTTAAGTTCCTTGAGGAAGCACCAAACTGCTTTCCACAATGGCTGCACTAATTTACATTCCCACCAGCAGTGTTTAATCATTCCCTTTTCTCCACAACTTCACCAGCATCAAGGTGGTGGCTTGACCTTTTAATAATAGCCATTCTGACTGGTGTAACATGGTTTCTCCTTGTGGTTTGATTTGCATTTCTCTAATGATTCGTGATGTGGAGCAATTTACATGCTTGTTGACCATATGTATGTCTTCCTTTGAAAAGTGTCTGTTTATGACATGTTATTTTATATTGGTGGAAATCACTTGGATTTTCCACATTTATAGAGAAGGAAACTCTATAGCTGTTTTAGTTTTTTATTTTCTATTTAACTACTCCTATCATGTAAATCTTCCAGTACTTAAAATTAAGCTTGGTGGCTATTTTGCCATTCTATAACGATAGGAATGATTTCATATTGAGATTTTGATCACAAGACCCCTCCTTTCATCTGTAAAATGAGAAGTTTGGACTAGATGATAATATAAAGTATCTTCTAAGTCTAAGATGCTATAATTCATAGATATTACACCTAAATATTTTATTCTTGTTTCAACTAATCTTTCTAAAGGTCAGAATTGGATAACAGATGTCAAAAATGTTCTGGGTCAAAGTTCAAGTCAAGCGGGAAGGTAAAGTCAGTGTTAATTTAGGTCTGGATCTTGTTGACCTGGTTGCAAGAGGAGCCTCAAATTATGTGGAAACCTTAATTATTAAAATTTACTCATCTCCATTGAGATGCTCCTGGAAATTCAGAAATAATGTTAAGAATTTCAAAAGAAGCCATAAATTTTGCCTAAAGAAAATGCCAAGGAATGACTTTTTCATTTGAAGAAAAAGATAATTTTCTAAACAGGAATAAATCTCAAATTTTTGTGTTTTTTACCAGCATTCCAACTTCTGCCAGAAACGTTTCTCTTTTTCATAAAGTATCATTGCCACTGTTTCGATGGCAAGGAGAAGCAGAAAGGACAATGCTGAAGACAAAGTGTAGTAGTTAAGAACTTTTGCTCTGGGCTGGGATCAGTATTTGGGCCACTAAACTAATCTGTCACCTTGAGCAAGTCCTTTAACCCCCCTGACTGTCATGTTTCTCACCTGTAAAGTGTGTATAACAATAGTACTCATATAACACTGCTTGAGCTCTAAATGAGGTAATATATGAAAAGTATCACAGAGCCTGGCTCATTATCAATTGCTTCATAAATATTAGTCATGACTCTATTACTATAATATTTGTAATATTCAACAAATATTTGAAAACAGCATAAATAATAAGATTAAAGAGTTTCTTCCTGGTATTCCCAATCCATCCCCTTCTCACCTTCACACACACATTGCTTGTTTAAAATGAGCTCCTTAAAACCAAAGCATACTTAGCAATGGAACAGTATACTAGCAACTTCCAATCTGTTATGAATGATGTAAAATATGAAAAAGATGACTTTTTATTAGTTAATGAACTCCCTCTCCCAACGTATTTCCTAAAACTGTGTTCTTTACTCTCTGCATTAAAATGTGTTCATTTATTATATTCAGCGTATGCTGAATACAATATGAACTTAGCATTTTTCACTAAGAATGAAAACTACAATAAAAATACAGAGCCCTGTGTCTACCCTCAAAAAGCCTATAGCACAATGGTTAAGAGCATGGGCTTCAGAGTTATACAGACCTAGTTTCAAATTCTGGCTTCCTTGTTTTATAGTTATGTAAACATGAGAAAATTGTTTATCAGCTCAGCCTTAATTTTCTTGGATATAAAATGTAAAACCCTCCTTGTATGTTCTTATGACTGTAATTCATGTAACAAATATAAAGTAATTTTTGTAAAGCACAAATCAGAGTATCTAATGTACAATAATCAACTGATTAATAGTTATTATCATTACTAAAATGTACTATAGTGCACAATTTTAAAATACCCATTTTAAAATTATTACATACTTACAATAAATATTGCCATTTCTACCTCCTTATTAATCAAGCTAATCTAGCCTTATAGGCAGGGCTGGAACAACAGCAACAACAACAACAACAACAACAACAAACCTGTCAAATAACAGCAGTTTAACACAATGAAATATTATTTCTTGTTGACGTAAAGACTTCTGTAGTTCCAAACAACTCCTCAGGCCAGCTGTCTTTTATATTGCCATTCAAAAACACAGGTTGCCTTGCTTTTTAGTTGTTGTTGTTCCCATCTACTCAACACAAGAAGACACTTCTGTGGGCCTAGAAGTGGAAAATTGGTATTCAGGAGCTCTAGTAACATCTTCCACAATCTTCTTCTCCCTAGTAGATTCTTGGGTATACATAGTAAAAATCTTATGATAAAATCAGAGAAATGCTGGCTCATAGAGACAGAAAAAATAAAATGGAATAAAGGATTTCTCAGTTCATTTGTGTTGCTGTGAAGGAATATCTGAGGCTGGGTAATTTATAAGGAAAAGGGTTTGGTTTTGTTGGCTCATGGTTCTGTAGGCTGTACAAGAAGCATGACACCAGTAACTGCTTCTGGTGAGGGCCTCAGGAGGCTTCCAATTATGGTGGAAGGGAAAGGAGAGGAGGCATCACATGGCAAGAGAGAAAGGGGGTGAGTGGTGTCACACTCTTTCTAACAACCAGTTGTCATGTGAACTAAGAGTGAGAGCTCATTCATAACTGCAAAGATGGCACCAAACGATGGAGGATGTGCTTTCATGATCCAAACACCTCCTACAGGCCTCACCTCCAGCACTGGGGTTTAAATCTCAACATGAAATTTGGAGAAAACAAATATCTAGACTATATCACAGGGACAGTTGCAGAGATGTTTTATTTTTTCATGCTAGCATCAATTTATTTTCTTTCTATTTGTCCAGAGAGAGGGTTTGACTGAGAAAGTTAGTCTTGCTTATTGGAAAATGTGCCTTCATCATTTAACAGTGTCTTCCCTGGTCAAGGAAGGCAGAAGTGATGGCATAACCACATACTTGCCTTTCCTGGCTTAAGTAAAAATTGTGAGTATATTATTACAAAGTTATTATTTTGAACTATGTTTAGTATAAAAATGTCAAAGATACATAAAATGAATAGTAAAATCAATTGTATGTGTCTGCCACAAAACATCAACATTTTGCTAATGCTATTTTATATTCATGCTTCCTATTTGTTGTTTTCTGTTAAATTTTAAAACATATCCCAGTGTGGTATCACTGGAATATGTTTGAAACACAACATGATCCAGTGTTGCATCACTTTACTACTTAATTTTAGTAGTTTTAACTACTTTACTAATACTTATGTTAACATTACCTCCATGCCATTGTTGCATATAAATATAACAATAATTCCCTGATGTCATCTAATTCCTAGTCCATGTTTGAATTTTTCTAATTATTTCAAAAATGTTCTTTTTTTGTTTACTCTTAAAGTTCAAACTATAACCTAGAACCAGTTATAATATTTGATTATGTGTCCTTAGTCTGCTTTATCTTATAAATCTCTATTCAATTTTTATGTCATTGATTTGTTGGAGAAATTAGATCTCTTGTCCTGCTGAATGTTGCACATTTTGAATTTACCTATTCCCTCATGGTTTGGCTAATCTTATGTTTTTCCCCTATAAGCTTGTAGGTAGATATAAAGGATTGATTCAATTGAGAGTCCATTCATTTGTGGAATATATGTATTTTATTTTTGCTTAAGTTTTACATTTCAGGAATTTATTTTTAAAGTTTTCCTAAGGACATCTTGCCTTGAATAATGTTGGCACAGATTTTACTATACTAACATTTCTGCTACTAACAATTATAAATGTCAAACAAGACATATAAAAGAGTTATTTGAAAGCATAGGATACAAGCAGGCAGATACTTGAGGGAATAAAATGATTGAAAAAAAGGAAATATACTACTTGCAATCCATATTTACATGTTTTTCCCCCACTCTCAACAATGGCTAGGAATTCAGAAAAAGAGGAAGTCCACAGAAGGTAGAAACTCCAAAATCTGCATACATATTCTCTACATACATCAAATCTTTCATGCACGTCTGTGTGAAGAGACCACCAAACAGGCTTTGTGTGAGCAACAAGGCTGCTTATTTCACCTGGGTATAAGTGGGCTGAGTCCGAAAAGACAGTCAGCGAGGGGAGATAGGGATAGGGCTATTTTAAAAGATTTGGATAAGTAAAGGAGAATTACAGTCAAAGGGGGATTATTCTCTGGCAGGCAGGAGTGGGGGTCACAAGGCGCTCTGTAGGGGAGCTTTTGAGCCAGGATGAGCCAGAAAGAATTTCACAAGATAATGTCATCAGTTAAGGCAGGAATAGGCCATTTTCACTTCTTTTGTGGTGGAATGTCATCAGTTAAGGCAGAACACGCCATCTGGATGCGTATGTGCAGGTCACAGGGGATATGATGGCTTAGCTTGGGCTCAGAGGCCTGACATTCCTGTCTTCTTATATTAATAAGAAAAATAAAAAGAAATAGTGGTAAAGTGTTGGGACGGTGAAAATTTTGGGGGGTGGTATGGAGAGATAATGGGCGATGTTTCTCAGGGCTGCTTCAAGCGGGATTAGGGCAGCTTGGGAACCTAGAGTGGGAGAGATTAAGCTGAAGGAAGATTTTGTGGTAAGGGGTGATACTGTGGGGTTGTTAGAAGAAATATTTGTCATGTAGAATTATTGTTGATGGCCTGGATACAGTTTTGTATGAATTGAAAAACTAAATGGAGTAAGAGAAGGGGAAAAACAGGTATTAAAGGACTAGGAATTGGGAGGACCTAGGACATCTAATTAGAAAGTGCTTAAGGAGGTTTAGCATAGCCTTGCCAGCAAAGATTACTTACTTTAAGAGTTAAGAGTGGCAGTTTGGGGATAGCACCAGGAGATACCAGCTGTGATGGCTTGGAGAAATAGTGTAAACTGGCAGTGTAAACAAGAGCAGGGCATTTATGAGTAGTTAAGAATGGTGAATAGGAGTATGACTAGACAGAAAATAGGGATGACAAGTTTCTTGGGGCGCAGTCTAAGTTGGTCTGGTGTCTGGGATGAGACTGGGACCTAATAAAAAGGAGCATCTATACAGGAGCTTAAATGGGCTGTACCTTGTAGCTTTCTGAGGACAGGCTGGAATTCTGAGAAGGGAAAGAGGTAAAAGTACTGTCTAATCTTTTTTAAATTGGAGGCTCAGCTTGGTGAGATGTGTCTTTAAAGACCATTAGTCCGTTCTACCTTTCCTGAAGATTGAGGACAGTAAGGGATATGAAGGTTCTACTGAATACTAAGAGCCCGAGAAACTGCTCAGGTGATTTGACTAGTACAGGCTGGTCTGTTATCAGACCGTGTAGTGGTGGGAAGGCTAAACCGAGGAATTATATCTGACAGAAGGGAAGAAATGACCATGGTGACCTTCTCAGACCCTGTAGGAGAGGCCTCTACCTATCCAGTGAAAGTGTCTACCTAGACTAAGAGGTATTTTTGTTTTTTGGCTCGGGGCATGTGAGTAAGGTCAATTTGCCAGTCCTGGGCAGGGGCAAATCCTTGAGATTGATGTGTAGGAAATGTGGAACTGCCATCAATAAACTAAATGTGATCAGGGTGAGGAACAGGGAAGAAGCAAATATGGGGAAATGGGGTGAATGTCAGGTGGATCAGAGAGATGCAGTCATGAGGGTAAGGTGTGGTATCCGGAATAATGTGGGAGGCCAGATTGAAGTCCAGGCCAGGAACAATAGTAATTGTGGGAGACTCAGCAAAGAGTGAGTACAGCTGAAGGAGCCAGGAAGCAGACAGTATATGCCTCAGGTGTGAGGAAGAAAATAGACTTTGGAAGTTATGAGAGCTGTAGAGAGTGAGTTGAGCATAGTTTGTGATTTTG
Source organism: Pongo abelii (assembly GCF_028885655.2). Lineage (NCBI taxonomy): Eukaryota > Metazoa > Chordata > Mammalia > Primates > Hominidae > Pongo > Pongo abelii. The sequence continues at coordinate 153,034,454 of NC_071989.2, forward strand.
AGGGCCTCTAAAACTATTAGGGTGGTGGCAGCCACTGCACGGAGACATGATGGCCAGCCTAAAACAGTAAGTCAAGTTGTTTGGACAAAAAGGCTACTGGATGTGATCCTGATCCTTGTGTAAGAATTCTGACTACACAGGCCTGCACTTCAGCTGTGGGTAATGAAAAGTGTTGTGATGAGTCAGGGAGAGCTAGGGTGGGGGCAGTCTTTAAAGCTGTCTTCAAGGAATGGAAAGAGGAGTGGGGAAAGGATTTAGGATCTATGGGGTCAGCTAGGTTTCTTTTTGTGAGTTTATATAATGGTTTTGTTAGGATGGCAAAACCAGGTATCTAATGTCAAAAAGTATCTAACCATGCCTAGGAAGGAAAGGAGTTGTTGTTTTGTAGAAGGTACTGGGGTTTGAGAGGTCAGACACAATAGGCAGGGACAGCACGTGTGTTTTTATGAGAATTATGCCCAGATAGGTAACAGATGAGGAAGAAATTTGGGCTTGATCGAAATAATGGGGGCTGTCTGTGAAGCTTTGCAGCAATACAGCCCAGGTAATTTGCTGAGCCTGATGGGTGTCAGGGTCAGTCCAAGTAAAAGTGAAGAGAGGCTGGGATGAAGGGTGCAAAGGAATAGTAAAGAAAGCATGTTTGAGATCCAGAACAGAATAATGGATTGTGGAGGGAGGTATTGAGGATAGGAGAGTATATGGGTTTGGCACCATGGGGTGGATAGGCAAAACAATTTGGTTGATAAGGCACAGATCCTGAACTAACCTGTAAGCCTTGTCTGGTTTTAGGACACGTGAAATGGGGGAATTGTAAGGGGAGTTTATAGGTTTTAAAAGGCCATGCTGTAGCAGGCAAGTGATAACAGGCTTTAATCCTTTTAAAGCATGCTGTGGGATGGGATATTGGCGTTGAGTGGGGTAAGGGTGATTAGGTTTTAATGAGATGGTAAGGGGTGCATGATCGGTTGCCAAGGAGGGAGTAGAGGTATCTTATACTTGTGGGCTAAGGTGGGGAGTTACAAGGGGAGGATGTGAAGGAGGCTTTGAACTGGGGGAAAAGGCAGCATGTAGCCCAGGAATAGTCAGGGAAGCAGATAATTCAGTTAAAGTGTCTTGGCCTAATAAGGGAACTGGACAGGTGGGGATAACTAAAAAGGAGTGCTTAAAAGAGTATTGTCTAAGTTGGCACCAGAGTTAGGGAGTTTTAAGAGGTTTAGAAGCCTGGCTGTCAGTACCTACAACAGTTATGGAGGCAAGGGAAACAGGCCTTTGAAAAGAAGGTAATTTGGAGTGGGTTGCCTCCATATTGATTAAGAAGGGGACGGACTTACCTTCCACTGTGAGAGTTACCCAGAGCATCTGTGATGGTCCTATAGGCTTCTGAGGCAATTGGGCAGTCTCAGTCTTCAGCTGCTAAGCCAAGAAGATCTGGGAAGGAGTCAGAGAGCCTTGGTCCAGAGTTCCAGGGGCTCCGGGAGTGGCTGCCAGGTGAGTTGAACAGTCCAATTTTCAGTGGGATCCCACACAGATGGGACATGGCTTAGGAGGAATCCTGGGCTGTGGGAATTCCTTGGCCCAGTGGCCAGATTTCCAGCACTTGTAGCAAGCTCTTTGGGGAGGGGGTTCTGGAGGAACCCCTTGCAGCTGCGGTTCCAGCATTTGGAAGTTCTTGTGTGCTGGAGACGTGGCTGGGGTTTGTCTTACAGTGGAGACAAGGAATTGCAACTCAGAAATATGTTGCTACTTGGCTGCCTTTAGTCTATTATTGCACTCCTTGAAGGTGAGGTTAATTAAGTCCTGTTGTGGGGTTTGAGGTCTGGAATTTAATTTTTGGAGATTTATTTAATGTCGGGAGCAGATTGGGTAATAAAATAAAATGTATATTGAGAATAAGATGGCCTTTGGACCTTTTAGGGTCTAAGGCTATAAAGCATCTCAGGGTTACTACTAAAGGGGCCATGAACTGGGCTGGGTTTTTTATATTTGATGAAAAGGGTCTAAATGCTAACTGATTTGGGAGAGGTCAGATAAAGAAAAAGGAGCATTAACCTTGACTATGCCTTTAGCTCCAGCCACCTTTTTAAGAGGAAATTGCTGGGCAGGTGGGGGAGGGCTAGTCACGGAATGAAACTGTAAGCTGGACTGGGTGTGAGGAGGGGAGGTGATAAAAGGATTATAGGCTGGAGGAGCAGGGGCTGAGGAAGAATTGGGACCTAACTGGGCCTGGCGAGGAGGGGTGAGGTCAGATGGGTCTGTAGAAAAGGAAGATTAGAAAGACTCAGCGATGCTTGGGGTTGGGACTGAGGGAACAGGTGGGAGGGAAAGAAGGAAGATTTGGGACAAGTTGCATTGGGAACAGAGACTAGGGAGGGACCCATATGTAAAAGAATGCCTGGACATCGGGCACCTCAGACCGTTTGCCAATTTTATGACAAGAATTTTCTAGATTTTATAGGATGGAAAAATTGAAACTGCCATTTTCTGGCTATTTAGAGCCATTTTCAAGTTTGTATTAGGGCTAAGCGGTGTTGCAGAAGAAAATAAGATGCTTAGGTTTTAGGCCAGGTGAGAGTTGAAGAGGTTTTAAGTTCTTAAGAACACAGGCTAAGGGAGAAGAAGGAGGAATGGAGGGTGGAAGTTTGCCTATAGTGAAGGAGGCAAGTTTAAAGAAAAGGGTAAAGACACAGAGAAGAGGGTGGGGAGCAGCCCTGGGCTGCAACGTGGGTGAGCAGCCAAAGCAGGCATCCCCACAATTGACTTGCCATCAAGGGAATGTGGGTGAATGATCAAGGCAGGCATCTCCGCAGAGATCAGACACCAATGGAAGGTGGGTAAATAATCAGATAGGCATCCCCGCAATGATTGAACACCAAGGGAAGGTTGCCTTCCCAAGTCCGTGACCAGCGCCGGAGTTTTGGGTCCACAGATAAAATGTGTCTCCTTTGTCTCTACCAGAAAATGAAAGGAATTGAAATTAAGGAAGGGAGAGATTGAAGTGTGGTGACAAGATTGAAAGAGAGAGAGGTTGAGGGATAGTGAGGGAGGTTGGAGAAGAGAGTAAAAAGAGGCCGCTTACCAGATTTAAAATTGGTGAGATGTTCCTTGGGCTGGTTGGTCATGAGAAAGGTGGATCTTTCTCATGGAACAAAGAGCAGGAGGACAGGGGATTGATCTCCAAAGGGCGGTCCCCCGATCCGAGTCACAGCACCAAATTTCATGCTCGTCCGTGTGAAGACACTACCAAACAGGCTTTGTGTGACAACAAGGCTATTTATTTCACCTGGGTGCAGGCAGGCTGAGCCCAAAAAGAGAGTCAGTGAAGGGAGATGGGGTGGGGCCATTTTATAATATTTGGGTAGGTAAAGGAAAATTACAGTCAAAGGGGGGTTGTTCTCTGGAGGGCAGGAGTGGGGTCACAAGGTGCTCATTAGGGGAGCTTTTGAGCCAGGAGAAGGAATTTCACAAGATAATGTCATCAGTTAAGGCAGGAACAGGCCATTTTTCTTCTTTTGTGGTGGAATATCATCAGTTAAGGCAGGAACCAGCCATCTGGATGAGTACGTGCAGGTCACAGGGGATATGATGGCCTAGCTTGGGCTCAGAGGCCTGGCAAAATCTTTGATGTATTCCTGAGCTGTATATGTGCATAGGGTGAGGCTTCAAGGAGTTCAAAACCTAGGAGTGAAAGAGCTAAAAATTTAATGGTTCTCTGGTGCTGGGAAAAGAGCCTGGGGTACAGTCCTCATTAAGTTAGGGCAGATTACCAAGCAGCTTGGGCTTTTGAGTTAAATCCCTAAAGGACCATGCCTTAGAATTAAGAACTATATGGTGTAAGACTGGAGACTGTAAAACTGCTAGAAGAAAACAAAAAAAATACACAAAATTGTTTTGGCAGTGATTTGTTTTTTAGATTTGACTCCAAAAGCACAGGCAGCAAAAGCAATAATAGACAAATGGGATCACATCAAAATGAAAAACTTCTGCATAAAAAAGGAAACAATTAAGCAAGGGAAGGGACAATTTACAGATTGAGAGAAAGTATTTGCAAACCAAATATCTGATAAGGGATTAATATCTAAAATATACAAGAAACTCAAACAATTCTATAGAAATAAAACAACTAATTCAGTTTATAAATGGGCAAGGGCCCTGAATAGACATTTCTCAAAAAAGACATACAAATTAACAAATGACCAACATATGTGTAATCTGATTAGTGATTTTGACATGTAGATATATATGTGTGTGTATGTGTGTGTATATATATGTGTGCATATATAATACACATGCATATATATATCTCAACATTACTTATTAATAGTGAGATACAAATTAAAACCACAATGACATATACCCTCACACTTGTCAAAATCACTATTATCAAAGAGACAAAAGATAACAAGCGTTGGCAAGCAGGTGGAGAAAAGGAAATATCTGTACACTGTTAGTATAAATGTGAATTAGTGCAGCCATTATGGATTCATATGGATTCATATGGATTCCATGTATAAAGTACACTATGTGTACTTTATAGTGGCATTTATGCAAATGGTTAAAGGTAATTGAGATGTGCCAGTACATAACAAGTTTTATTGAATACCTACCACATATACACACTAAACTCAGCCTGGGAAATATAGCAATGGATGGTACATGCCTATTCTCTATGTTCATGGAGCCCACAATCTTCCAATGGGGCATCCTATTGAGGAAACTCTAGAAGAGCATTTTAAAAACTATTAATATTAATTCACTTTTATAACTAAAGGTCTTTCCCTAGAGACATTTGGGTGATGGCAGGAAATCCTCGTTACCAGTATATGAAAAATGATGAAGTATGAAATACGAAATGTGTTACATTGAGAGTTAATCTAATAACTATTTAAAAACATGTTACAACATGATGAATTTGGTGCTTGAAATCTTGCAGAAAAACTGTAATAGTACATAATTAGAAATGGAAAAGATCATAGAACAAATGTCTTACAAAATAGCTGAAAAAGAACACTCTTCACAACAGAATAATCTCCTGGAATGACAGATGGGTGCTTAGTTTCCTGGGACATTCAGAGAAAATCATATTAAAAAGCCCAGAAAAAAATATGGTGGAGAGTCACTTATTATTCTACAGCAAATGGACTATGTTCGCTATTCTTCTACTTGGTTCCAATTTCTATTCTAAAATTGACAAATCTGTTCTAGCTTCTTTTTATTTATTTCCCCAGTATCCTGAATAATTTTTTAAAATGTACGGATTCTTATAATCATTACCTTGTGATTTTTTAGAACAGGAGAGAGTGTTTTTAGAGGAAAGTGGTGAACAATGACATAAGAATCACAATCTGATTTTACTTGTAATTATTTTGTTAGATATATGTGTGTCTAACATGCTATACATTTTGCTATAAATTTTGCAGAGAAAAATTTATAAATGTGTATTCAAGTTGCATTTATTTGAGAAAATTATATTTGAAAAGAGATTCATGGCCAAATATTCCATCTAACATATTGCATTAGTTAGGACAATTAAAACTACAACTATGAAATTTTGTGGCAGAACATAATAAAGTTTGTTTCTCCCTTATGCAAAGTACAAAGTACTTGATGATTCTCTAGTACAACTGTCCTCCATTAGGTGACTTTCAAGTCCGGGTCACTTGTGGCACTCACTCTATCTTAATACATATTCTTTCAACCATGGAACACAGAGAAAGAGACTGTCTGTTGCACTGAAAATAGAATGTTTTGGCTGAGAAGGAGCACATATCAGGTTTGCTCACAATCTATTCACTCAGAGCTGGTCACATGACTCTTCCTGCTAAGGGTATGGGTGTTTGGACAGAAAAAGGAGAATGGTATATATGTGAGTACTAGAAATCTACACCACATACGTTACATTCTTCTATGAGAATGTAAACCCATGAGGGCAGGATGCTTGTCTGTTTAATTCACTGCTGCTGTAGCCACAAAGCCTTGAATAGTTTCTTGCACATAATTGGTGCTGAATATTTGTCAATTAAATGCAGAAAAAAATCACCTGGAGGTTAGTTCCTCCAGATAGGGCTTTGGGTGGCAGATATTTGGACTTTGTTAGAGTTTTCCTTAGTACATAAGCTGTACAATAATCATATTGAAAGATGAGAAAGCTGGGGTGACTAGACACAGGCTCTGAATAATCATTATGATGGCCTTTGTAGTCAAGATTACTTTCAGGTACAGATGGCAGACTACTCAAGTAAAAAAGACTTAAACAACTGGGATTTAACATTCTCCTACATAATAAACAGTCTTCAGGACAATAGTCATGGAGTGATTTATTGGCTCGATAATTATCAAAGACCCAGAGTGTCCCCATCTTTTCACTCTGCCAAACTAAGTGTGTTGGAAAGAATCACTTAATAATGGTCAACACATCCTTATAAAATAATGTTTTAAAAAAATAAGTTGGGGCAGCAAGTTGTCCTCATGCATCTCTCTCTCAGAGAGGAAACTATTTTTAAAAACCCTCCTGAAAGACATCATTCTATATCTCAGTGGCCAACCTAAGTAACATGCCATGACCTAGCTGTAGGATAGGGCCTTGGTCTGGAGTTAAAAACTTGGAGTTATCAGCATACAGATGGTATTTGGAGTCGTGAGACTGGATGAGATCACCGATGAAATTGATGTTGATAGAAAATGGGAATCATTAGGGTTCTTCAACATTAAGAATTTGGGGAAATTAGGTGGCACTTAGTAGCTCGGTAACTTTGCAGAAGTTGCTTAACCTTTCTGAGCCTCCATCTTTTCAGCTCCAAAATGAGGAGAATATATAAATAGCCAAATATCTATACAATCTACTCAAAACACCTAAAGTTACCCAGGCTTGTATTTTCAGTGTAATATTAAGGAGAAAGGATTAAATAAAACAGTGCATGTGCCATACACTGTGTGTATCTGATATGTATTAACCTTCTTTTTTATTTATTTATTTGTTTTAGGGTACATGTGCACAACATGCAGGTTTGTTACATATGTATATGTGCCATGTTGGTGTGCTGTACCCATTAACTCGTCATTTAACATTAAGTATATCTCCTAATGCTATCCCTCCCCTCTCCACCCCACAACAGGCCCCACTGTATGATGTTCCCCTTCCTGTGTCCTTGTGTTTTCATTATTCAACTCCCAGCTATGAGTGAGAACATGCGGTGTTTGGTTTTTTGTCCTTGCAACAGTTTGCTGAGAATGATGGTTACCAGCTTCATCCATGTCCCTACAAAGGACATGAACTCAACCATTTTTATGGCTGCATAGTATTCCATGGTGTATATGTGCCACATTTTCTTAATCCAGTCTATGATTGATGGACATTTGGGTTGGTTCCAAGTTTTGCTATTGTAAATAGTGCCGCAATAAACATACGTGTGCATGTGTCTTTATAGCAGCATGATTTATAATCCTTTGGGTATATACCCAGTAATGGGATAGCTGGGTCAAATGGTATTTCTAGTTCTAGATCCCTGAGGAATCGCCACACTGACTGCCACAATGGTTGAACTAGTTTACAGTCCCACCAACAGTGTAAAACTGTTCTATTTCTCCACATCCTCTCCAGCACCTGTTGTTTCCTGACTTTCGAATGATCTCCATTCTAACTGATGTGAGACGGTATCTCATTGTGGTTTTGATTTGCATTTCTCTGATGGCCAGTGATGATGAGCATTTTTTCACGTGTCTTTTGGCTGCATAAATGTCTTCTTCTGAGAAGTGTCTGTTCATATCCTTTGCCCACTTTTGATGGGGTTGTTTATTTTTTTCTTGTAAATTTGTTTGGGTTCATTGTAGATTCTGGATATTAGCCCTTTGTCAGATGAGCAGATTGCAAAAATTTTCTCCCATTCTGTAGGTTGCCTGTTCACTCTGATGGTGGTTTCTTTTACTGTGCAGAAGCTCTTTAGTTTAATTAGATCCCATTTGTCAATTTGGGCTTTTGTTGCCATTGCTTTTGGTGTTTTAGACATGAAGTCCTTCCCCATGCCTATGTCCTGAATGGTAATGCCTAGGTTTTCTTCTAGGGTTTTTATGGTTTTAGGTCTAACATTTAAGTCTTTAATCCATCTTGAATTAATTTTTGTATAAGGTGTAAGGAAGGGATCCAGTTTCAGCTTTCTACATATGGCTAGCCAGTTTTCCCAGCACCATTTATTGAATAGGGAATCCTTTCCCCATTGCTTGTTTTTGTCAGGTTTGTTAAAGATGAGATAGTTGTAGATATGTGCCATTATTTCTGAGGGCTCTGTTCTGTTCCATTGATCTATATCTCTGTTTAGGTACCAGTACCATACTGTTTTGGTTACTGTAACCTGGTAGTATAGGTTGAAGTCAGGTAGAGTGATGCCTCCAGCTTTGTTCTTTTGGCTTAGGATTGACTTGGCAATACAGGCTCTTTTTTGGTTCCATATGAACTTTAAAGTAGTTTTTTCCCATTCTGTGAAGAAAGTCATTGGTAGCTTGATGGGGATGGCATTGAATCTATAAATTACCTTGGGCAGTATGGCCGTTTTCACTATATTGATTCTTCCTACTCATGAGCATGGAATGTTCTTCCATTTGTTTGTATTCTCTTTTATTTCCTTGATCAGTGGTTTGTAGTTCTCCTTGAAGAGGTCCTTCACATCCCTTGTAAGTTGGATTCCTAGGTATTTTATTCTCTTTGAAGCAATTGTGAATGGGAGTTCACTCATGATTTGGCTCTCTATTAGTCTGTTATTGGTGTATAAGAATGCTTGTGATTTTTGCACATCGATTTTGCATCCTGAGACTTTGCTGAAGTTGCCTATCAGCTTAAGGAGATTTTGGGCTGAGACAATGGGGTTTTCTAGATATACAATCATGTCATCTGCAACCAGGGACAATTTGACTTTCTCATTTCCTAATTGAATACCCTTTATTTCCTTCTCCTGCTTGATTGCCCTGGCCAGAACTTCCAACACTATGTTGACTAGGAGGGGTGAGAGAGGGCATCCCTGTCTTGTGCCAGTTTTCAAAGGGAGTGCTTCCAGTTTTTGCCCATTCAGTATGATATTGGCTGTGGGTTTTTCATAAATAGCTCTTATTATTTTGAGATACGTCCCATCAATACCTAATTTATTGAGAGTTTTTAGCATGAAGTGTTGTTGAATTTTGTCAAAGGGCTTTTCTGCATCTATTGAGATAATCATGCAGTTTTTGTCTTTGGTTCTGTTTATATGCTGGATTTTGTTTATTTATTTGCATATGTTGAACCAGCCTTGCATCCCAGGGATGAAGCCCACTTGATCATGGTGGATAAGCTTTTTGATGTGCTGCTGGATTTGGTTTACCAATATTTTATTGAGGATTTTTGCATCGATGTTCATCAGGGATATTGGTCTAAAGTTCTCTTTTTTTTATTGTGTCTCTGCCAGGCTTTGGTATCAGGATGATGCTGTCCTCATAAAATGAGTTAGGGAGGATTCCCTCTTTTTCTATTGATTGGAAAAGTTTCAGAAGGAATGGTACCAGCTTCTCCTTGTACCTCTGGTAGAATTTGGCTGTGAATCCATCTGGTCCTGGACTTTTTTTGGTGGGTAAGCTACTAATTATTGCTTCAATTACAGAGCCTGTTATTGCTCTATTCAGAGATTCGACTTCTTCCTGGTTTATTTTTGGGAGGGTGTATGTGTCAAGGAATTTGTCTATTTCATCTCGATTTTCTAGTTTATTTGCGTAGAGGTGTTTATAGTATTCTCTGATGGTAGTTCGTATTTCTGTGGGATCAGTGGTGATATCCCCTTTATCATTTTTTATTGCATCTATTTGATTTTTCTCTGTTTTCTTCTTTATTAGTCTTGCTAGTGGTCTATCAATTTTGTTGATCTTTTCAAAAAAACTAGCACCTGGATTCATTGATTTTTTGAAGGGTTTTTTGTGTCTCTATCTCCTTCAGTTCTGCTCTGATCTTAGTTATTTCTTGCCTTCTGCTATCTTTTGAATTTGTTTGCTCTTGCTTCTCTAGTTCTTTTAATTGTGATGTTAGGGTGTCAATTTTAGATCTTTCCAGCTTTCTCTTGTGGGCATTTAGTGCTATAAATTTCCCTCTACACACTGCTTTGAATGTGTCCCAGAGATTTTGGTATGTTATGTCTTTGTTCTCATTGGTTTCGAAGAACATCTTTATTTCTGCCTTCATTTTGTTATATACCTAGTAGTCATTCAGGAGCAGGTTGTTCAGTTTCCATGTAGTTGAGCAGTTTTGAGTGAGTTTCTCAATCCTGAGTTCTAGTTTGATTGCACTGTGGTCTGAGAGACAGTTTGTTATAATATCTGTTCTTTTACATTTGCTGAGGAGTGCTTTACTTCCAACTATGTGGTCAATTTTGGAATAGGTGTGGTGCTGAGAAGAATGTATATTCTGTTGATTTGTAGTGGAGAGTTCCGTAGATGTCTATTAGGTCTGCTTGGTGCAGAGCTGAGTTCAATTCCTGGATATCCTTGTTAATTTTCTGTCTCATTGATCTGTCTAATGTTGACAGTGGGGTGTTAAAGTCTCCCGTTGTTATTGTTTGGGAGTCTAAGTCTCTTTGTAGGTCTCTAAGGACTTGCTTCATGAATCTGGGTGTTCCTGTATTGGGTGCATATATATTTAGGATAGTTAGCTCTTCTTGTTGAATTGATCCCTTTACCATTATGTAATGGCCTTCTTTGTCTCTTTTGATCTTTGTTGGTTTAAAGTCTGTTTTATCAGCGACTAGGATTGCAACCCCTGCCTTTTTTTGTTTTCCATTTGCTTGGTAGATCTTCCTCCATCCCTTTATTTTGAGCCTATATGTGTCTCTGCACGTGAGATTGGTTTCCCGAATACAGCACACTGATGGGTCTTGACTCTTTATCCAATTTGCCAGTCTGTGTCTTTTAATTGGAGCATTTAGCCCATTTACCTTTAAGGTTAATATTGTTATTTGTGAATTTGATCCTGTCATTATGATGTTAACTGGTTATTTTGCTCGTTAGTTGATGCAGTTTCTTCCTAGCCTCGATGGTCTTTACAATTTGGCATGATTTTGCAGTGACTGGTACTGGTTGTTCCTTTCCATGTTTAGTGCTTCCTTCAGGAGCTCTTGTAGGGCAGGCCTTGTGGTGACAAAGTCTCTCAGCATTTGCTTGTCTGTGAAGTATTTTATTTCTCCTTCACTTATGAAGCTTAGTTTGGCTGGATATGAGATTCTGGGTTGAAAATTCTTTTCTTTAAGAATGTTGAATATTGGCCCCCACTGTCTTCTGGCTTGTAGAGTTTCTCCAGAGAGATCAGCTATTAGTCTGATGGGCTTCCCCTTGTGGGTAACCCGACCTTTCTCTCTGGCTGCCCTTAACATTTTTTCCTTCATTTCAACTTTGGTGAATATGACAATTATGTGTCTTGGAGTTGCTCTTCTCGAGGAGTATCTTTGTGATGTTCTCTGTATTTCCTGAATGTGAATGTTGGCCTGCCTTGCTAGATTGGGGACGTTCTCCTGGATAATATTCTGCAGAGTGTTTTCCAACTTGGTTCCATTCTCCTCGTCACTTTCAGGTACACCAATCAGATGTAGATTTGGTCTTTTCACATAGTCCCATATTTCTTGGAGGCTTTATTCATTTCTTTTTATTCTTTTTTCTCTAAACTTCTCTTCTCGCTTCATTTCATTCATTTGATCTTCCATCACTGATACCCTTTCTTCCAGGTGATCAAATCAGCTACTGAGGCTTATGCATTCATCACATGGTTCTCATGCCTTGGGTTTCAGCTCCATCAGGTCCTTTAAGGACTTCTCTGCATTGGTTATTCTAGTCAGCCATTCATCTATTTTTTTCAAGGTTTTTAACTTCTTAAGGTTTTAAACTTCTTTGCCATGGGTTCAAACTTCCTCCTTTAGCTCAGAGTAGTTTGGTTGTCTGAAGCCTTCTTGTCTCAGCTAGTGAAAGTCATTCTGCATACAGCTTTGTTCTGTTGCTGGTGAGGAACTGCGTTCCTTTGGAGGAGGAGAGGTGCTCTGATTTTTAGAGTGTCCAGTTTTTCTGTTCCCTTTTTTCCCCATCTTTGTGGTTTTATCTACCTTTGGTCTTTGATGATGGTGACGTACAGATGGGTTTTTGGTGTGGATGTCCTTTCTGTTTGTTAGTTTTCCTTCTAACAGTCAGGACCCTCAGCTGCAGGTCTGTTGGAGTTTGCTGGAGGTCCGCTCCAGACCCTGTTTGCCTGGGTATCAGCAGTGGTGGCTGCAGAACAGCGGATATTGGTGAACCACAAATGCTGCTGCCTGATCATTCCTCTGGAAGTTTTGTCTCAGAGGAGTACCCAGCCATGTGAGGTGTCAGTCCACCGTTACTGGGGGGTGCCTCCCAGTTAGGCTACTCAGGGGTCAGGGACCCACTTGAGGAGGCAGTCTGCCCTTTCTCAGATCTCAAACTGCATGCTGGGAGAACCACTACTCTCTTCAAAGCCTTCAGACAGGGACATCTAAGTCTGCAGAGGTTATTGCTGTCTTTTGTTTGTCTGTGCCCTGCCCCCAGAGGTGAAGCCTACAGAGGCAGGCAGGCCTCCTTGAGCTGCGGTGGGCTTCACCCAGTTGGAGCTTCCTGGCGGCTTTGTTTACCTACTCAAGCCTGAGCAATGGCGGGCACCCCTCCCCCAGCCTCGCTGCCACCTTGCAGTTTGATCTCAGACTGCTGTGCTAGCAATGAGCGAGGCTCCATGGGCGTAGGACCCTCTGAGCCAGGTGTGGGATGTAATATCCTGGTGTGCCATTTGTTAAGCCCGTTGGAAAAGTGCAGTATTAGAGTGGGAGTGACCCAATTTTCTAGGTGCTGTCTGTCACCCCTTTCTTTGACTAGTAAAGGGAATTCCCTGACTCCTTGTGCTTCCCGGGTGAGGCGATGCCTCGCCCTGCTTCGGCTCACACTCGGTGCTCTGCACCCACTGTCCTGCACCCACTGTCCAACACTCCCTAGTGAGATGAACCCAGTACCTCAGCTGAAAATGCAGAAATCACCCATCTTCTCTGTCACTCACGTTGGGACCTGTAGACTGGAGCTGTTCCTATTTGGCCATCTTGGCTCCACCCCCCATATTAACTTTCTTTACACAAAATATTTTATCTGTGTGAATGAGAGTTCTGAAACACACCCAGCTTGTTCCCTCTTAAGGTGTTCACACATGCTTTTCCCTTTGTCAGGAATTTTTTTCCCAGTAGTTGCCCATGGAAATCTTGTCACTAAGATCTTAGCTCAAGTGTCCCTTCCTTAGATACCTTCCATGTTTACTCTGCCTTCTACTGTCTTCTGCATTATAGTTACTCTCAGTTACATCACTCTGTTTTATCTTCATGTTACTTATTTAAAGTGTTTAAAATAATTAATTAATAATTAAATAATTACATCACATGATTTAAAATTTTCTTATTTACATGTTATTTACTTGCATATTTTCTCTCATCCTCAGACTATGAGCTTCACGTAACAGAGACTTTGGCTCTGTTGTTATTGGCTCCATTCCCAGGCACTAAATTAATGACTGATATTTAATAGATGCTTACTACATTCTCGTTAGAGTCTGTTACTTGTTGTCTCTGGAGTCTCCTTTTATTTCTATCTCAATAAAATAATTAAATTAAGTTCTTATGTTTCCCTTTTCATTGTCTTTCTACTCTAGCTACCTTAAGCAGTAGTTCAACAAAGTTTTTTTCCCAGGATCTTCTTTGCCTTCTGTCTTTGCAGAAGTGAGGAAAGTTTACTATGGGCTGAACTTCAGCAAACTGGCTTAGATGTTGATGTGGCAGTTTATGACCACAGGGATTTCTCCCAATGTCAACACATGAATTGCATTAGCAAGTGGCTGATGTGTGTATAAGTGGCTCCAAGCTGAAATTTTCTTACTGCAGGAAAATGAGGAGCAAGGTGATGGAATAGAAAGAGCTACCAATTACATTTCCTGCAATGACACCAAGTTAACAACTATCTACACAGAAATAAAACACTTTCATAAGAACTAAAAATCAGGTGAGCACTTACAGTACTTGGTTTTAACTTCCTGTCACTGAAAGAGACACTAAAAATATAGAAAATACAGTCCTAAATCACTGATGCCACCCTTCCCCAACCTTGTGCAACCATGGCGTGGGACAAAGAGCATCTCCGGGCACTAGAGGAGGAAGAACACGGCAATTATAAAGCATTGAATTCATTGCTGTCCTGTTAGAACAGGTAGGAAACCCGGGTCAAACTCAGCTGATGCCCACTCATGGACAGAGCATTTGAACCAGCCCTAGGCAGGAAGGAATCATGCATCCTAGCAGTGCAAACTTGAGTGCCTGCAAACATAGTCACTGAGGGCTATAGCTCTGTGCCTCCAAGTCAACTTGAAAGGCAGTGTAGGCCGCAAGGATGCAACTCTTAGGCGAGTGCTAGTACTGAAGTAGGCCCAGAGACAGTGAACTGAGAGGATACATAACACCATGTTGTTCAACATAGTGAAACACCAACTGGGGGAGCCAAGGGTGTGCTGGCCTCACCCCTCCTTAATCCCAGGATGCAGAGCCCATGGCTCCAAAAGGGACTATTTCCATCCCCTTCAGAAGAGAGAGGGAAGAGTAGGGAGGGCTTTGTCTTGCATCTTGGATACCACCTCAGCCACAGCAGGATAGGGCACCTGTGAGACTTGTGGGGCCCTTGTTCCAGGCCCCACGTCCCAGATGACATTTCTAGACACACTCTGGGCCTGAAGGGAACCCACTGCCTTGAAGGAAAGGACCCAATACCTGGCAGTATTCATCCCCTGGTAACTGAAGAGCCTGTGGGTCCTGAATAACCAGAAGTAGTACCCAGGTCCTACAGAAAGCCTCTGAGGCTTGCTGGCTTCCAGGGATTCTCAGCAGTAGTGGCTACGGAGCAAAACTCCTTCTGGTTGAGAAGGCAGCATTCACAACAAGGTGACTTAAGAGACCTTGGGCCTTAAGGGAGCATCAGCAGTAGTCTGGCAGTACTCCTCATGGCCCAGGGTGGTGGTGGCTATGGGGCTATGGGGTGTGGATCCTTTGCCTTTGGAAAGGGGAGGGAAGAGTGGGAAGGCCTTCAGCTTGTGGTTTAAGTGCCAACTCAGTTGCAACAAGATAGAACACTGGGTAGACTTCTAAGTTTTTTGATTCTATTCCCTGACTCCCAGACAGCACTTCTGCACCCACCCAGGGCCTGGTTACCTTGCTGCCCTGAAGGAAAGAACACAGGCCTGGCTGGCTTTGCTGCTAATTATAGAGCCCCAGGGCCTTGAGTGAACATAGGCAGTAGCAAGGGAGTGGTTACAGCAGGTATTGGATTCAAGTGCTGGATTCAGGTCTGACCCAGCCCAATCACAGTGGTGCTGGCAACAGGGGTGCTTGTGCAATTTCACCTTCAGCTCTAGGTGGCTCAGAACAGTGAGAGAGAGAGAGACTCTGTATGTTTGGAAGAAAGTAAGAGAAGAGAACAAGAGTCCCTTCCTGATAATTTAGATAATTTTCCCAGATCTGATTCAGGATAATCACAGTGGTACCTCTACAAGTCTGCAAGAACCACAGGATTACTGGGCTTAGGGTGCCCCATAATTAAAGATAATGGCAGAACCTGCAATCAGTTTTGCACCAACCTAATACATCTTAGATCACCACACTTAGATCACAACACAGATCAAATATCTGGAAAGCCTTCCCAAAAAGGATGGGTACACATAAGCCCAGATAGTGAAGATTATAATAAATACCTAACTCTTAAATGCCCAGACAGTGAAGAACATCTACTAGCATCAACATCATCCAGAAAAATATGACCTCACCAAATGAACTAAATAAGTCACCAGGGACCAATCCTAGAGAAACAGAGATCTATGACCTTTTAGTCAGAGAATTAAAAATAGCTGTGTTGAGGAAACTCAAAGAAATTCAAGCTAACACAGAAAAATCTCAGAATTCTATCAGATAAATTTAACAAAAGGATTGAAATAATTAAAAGTAATCAAGCAGAAATTCTGGAGCTGAAAATGCAATTGGTATACAGAAAAATACATCTGAGCCTTTTAATGGCAGAATTTATCAAGCAGAAGTAGTGAGTTTTAAGGCAGGTTTTTGTTTGAAAATACATGGTCAAAGAAGGCAAAAGAAAAAAAACAATGAAACATGCATACAAGATCTAGGAAATAGCCTCAAATGGGCAAATCTAAGAGTTATTGGCCTTAAAGAGGAGGTAGAAAAAGATAGTGGTAGAAAGTTTATTGAAAGGGATAACAACAGGGAACTCCCCACACTTAGAGAAAGATATCAATATCCAAGTACAAGAAGATTATAAAACACCAAGCAGATTTAACTTAAAGAAGACTACCTCAAGGCATTTAATAATCACACTCCCAAAAGTCAAGGATAAAGAAAGAATTCTGAAAGCAGCAAGAGAAACAAATAACAAACAATGGAGCTCCAATATGTCTGGCAGCAGACTTTTCTGTGGAACTCCTTCAGGCCAGGAGAGAGTGGCATGACATATTTAAAATGCTGAAGGAAAATAACTTTTACCCTAAAAGGGTATATCTGTGAAAATATCCTTCAAACATGAAGAAGAAATGAAGACACTCCCAGAAAAACAAAAGCTGAGGGATTTCATTAATGCCAGTCCTGTCCAATAAAGAAATGCTGGCTCACGACTGTAATCCCAGCACTTAGGGAGGCCGAGACAGGCAGATCACAAGGTTGGGAGATCGAGACCATCCTGGCTAACATGGTGAAACCCCGTCTCTACTAAAAATACAAAACAATTAGCCAGGTGTTGTGGCGGGCGCCTGTAGTCCCAGCTACTTGGGAGGCTGAGGCAGGAGAATGATGTGAATCTGGGAGGTGGAGCTTGCAGTGAGCCGAGGTCGTACCACTGCACTCCAGCCTGGACAACAGAGCGAGACTCCATCTCAAAAAAAAAAAAAAAAGCTAAAGTACTTTGATCAGATTAAAAGTACATTAATGAGCAATAAATAATCATCTGAAGGCACAATACAAGCAGGTAATAATAAGTACACAGAAAAACAGAATATTATAATGCTGTAACTGTGATGTGTAAACTACTTTCATCATAAGTAGAAAGAATAAATGAACCAATCAAAAATAATAAATACAACAACTTTTCAAGACATAGTACAGTAAGATATAAATAGAAACAATGAAAAGTTAATAGGTGGGGAGACAAAGTTAAGGCATAGAGTTTGATATGGTTTGGCTGTGCCCCCACCCAAATCTCATCTGAATTCCCATGTGTTGTGGGAGGGACCCAGTGAGAGGTAATTAAATAATAAGATCAGGTATTTCCTGTGCTGTTCTCATCATAGGAATAAGTCTCACAAGATCTGATGATTATATAAGGGGAGTTTCCCTGCACAAGCTCTTTTCTCTTGTTTGCTGCCATGTGAGATGTGCATTTCATTTTCTCCCATGATTGTGAGGCATCCCCAGCCACATGGACCTGTAAGTCCATTAAACCTTTTTTTTCTTCCCAGTCTCGGATATGTCCTTATCAACAGCATGAAAGCACACTGATACAGAGTTTTTATTAGTTTTCTCTTTGCTTGCTTGCTTGTTTGTTTATGAAAATAGTGTTAAATTGTTAATAGGTTAAAATAATGGGTTATAGGATAGTATTCATAAGCCTTATGGTAACTTCAAACCAAAAAATGTATAAAGGTTACACAAAAGATATGAAAAGCAAGGAAAAAATCATATCACAAGAGAAAATAACCTTCAGTAGAGGCAGACAAGAAGGAAAGAAAAAAGAAACAATACTATAAAACAACCAGAAAACAAATAACAAAACGGTAAGAGTAAGTTCTTACTTATCAATAATAACATTGTATGTAAATGGGCTTAACTCTTTAATCAAAAGACATAGACTGGCTGAATGTATGAAAAAGCAAGACCCATTGATCTGTTGCCTACAAGAAACACATTTCACTTATAAAGACCACATAGTCTGAAAACAAAGGGATGGAACATGGTGTTCTATGCTAATAGAAATTTTTTAAAAAGTAAGACTCACTATACTTATATCAGAAAAAATAGCTTTTAAAACAAAAACTATAAGAAGAGACAAGGAAGGTCACTATATAAGGATAAAGGGGTCAATTCAGAAAGAAGATATAACAATTTTAAATATATATGCACCCAACACTATAGCATCTAGATATGTAAAGGAAATATTATCGAGCTAAAGAGAGAGATAGGCTCCAATACAATAATAGCTGGAGACTTCAGTCACTCATTTTCAGCACTGGACAGATCTTCCAGACAGAAAGAAACAATAAAGAAACATCAGAATTAATCTGCACTGTAGACCAAGTGGATCTAATAGGTATTTACAGAACATTTCATCTAAGAGCTGCAGGATACACATTCTTTTCCTCAGCATATAGATCATTCCCAAAGAAAGACCATATGTTAGGTCACGAAACAAGTCTTATTCAAAAAATTGAAATAATATCGAGCATATTTTCTGACCACAAGGCAATAAAACTAGAAATTAATAATGAGGAATTTTGGAAACTATACAAACACATGGAAATTAAACAATATATTTCTGAATGACCAGTGGATCAATGAAGAAATTAAGAAGAAAATTAAAAACTTTCTTGAAACAAATGATAATGGAAACACAACATACCAAAACCTATGGGATACACCAAAAGCAATACTTAGAGGGAAGTTTGTAGCTGTAAGTGCCTCATCCAAAAAGAGAAAAAACTTTAAGTGAACACTCTAACAGTTCATTTTAAAGGATTAGAAAAGGAAGAGCAAGCAAAACCTAAAATTAGTAGAAGAAATAATACAGATCAGAGCAGAAATAAATGAAATTAAAATGAAAAAAATACAAAATACCAACAAAACAAAAAGTGGTTTTTTTGAAAAGTTAAACAAAATTGACAATCCTTTAGCCAGACTAAGAAAAAAAGAGAGAAAATCCAAGTAAATAAAATCAAAAATGAAAAATGAGACATTACAACTGACACTGCAGGAATTCTAAAGATCATTATTGGCCACTATGAACAACTATATGACAATAAATTGGAAACTCTAGAAGAAATGGACAAATTCCTAGATACATGCAACCTACCAAGATTGAACTGGGGAGATATCAAAAACCTGAAAAGACCAAGAAGCAACAAGATCTAAGCCATAATAAAAAGTTGTCAGCCAGGTGCAGTGGCTCATGCCTGTAATCCCAGCACTTTGGGAGGCCAAGGCAGGTGGACCACTTGAGGTCAGGAGTTTGAGACCAGCCTGGTCAACACGGTGAAACCCCATCTCTACTAAAAATACCAAAAAATTAGCTGGGCATGGTGGTGGGCACCTGTAGTCCCAGCTACTTGGGAGGCTGAAGCAGAAGACTCACGTGAACCCAGGAACCCAGGAGGCAGAGCTTACAGTGAGCTGAGATAGCACCACTGCACTCCAGCCTGGGTGATAGAGTGAGGATCCATCTCAAAAAAAAAAAAAAAAAAAAAAAAGATTGTCCACTAAAGAAAAGCCTGGGACCTGATGGCTTCATTGCTGAATTCTACCAAACATTTAAAGAATTAATATCAATACTACTCAAACTAGTCCAAAAAATAGAGGAAGGAATATTACCAAATTCTACAAGGCCAGTATTACCCTGATATGAAAACTAGACAAAGATACAGCAAAAAAAGAAAACTACAGGCTAATATCTCTGATGAATATTGATGCAAAAATCCTCAACAATATACTATCAAACCAAATTTAACTAATATATTAGAAAGATCTTTCATCATGATCAAGTAGGATCTATCCCTGGGATACAAGGATAATTCAACATATGAAAATCAGTGTGATATGTCTTATCAAAAACATGAAGGATAAAAACCATATGACCATTTTAATTGATGCTGAAAAACCACTTAATAAAATTTCACATCTCTTTATGATAAAAACCCCTAAAAACTGGGGATAGAAGGAATGTACCTCAACATAATAAAAGCCATATATGACAGACCCACAGCTAGTATTATACTGAATGAGGAAAGACTGAGAGCCTTTCCTCTAAGATCTGGTACATAACAATGATGCCCACTGTCAGAACTATTATTCAACATAGTGCTGAAACTCCTAGCTAGAGCAATCAGAAAAGAAAAAGATATAAAGGGCATCCAAATTGGAAAGGAAGAGGTCAAATTATCTTGGTTTGCAGATAATATGATCTTATATTTGGAAAAACCTAGAGACCCCACAGGAAAACTATTACAACTGATAAATTCATTAAAGTTACAGGATACAAAATCAACATACAAAAATCAGTAGCATTTCCACATGCCAACAGTGAACAATGTAAAAAGGAAGTAAAAACATAATCTCATTTGTGATAGCCACTCATAAAATTAACTACCTGGGAATTAACAAAGGAAGTGAAAGCTCTCTATATTAAAAACTATAAAACACCCATGAAAGAAATTGAAGAGGACATCAAAAAATGGAAAAACATCAATTTTCATGGACTGGAATAATCAATATTATTAAAATGTCCATACTACCCAAAGCAGTCTACAAATTGAATGTAACTCCTATCAAAATACCAATGATATTATTCACACAAATATAAAAAAAATCCTAAAATTTATGTGGAACCACAAAAGACACAGAATAGGCAAAGCTATGCTAAGCAAAAAGAACAAAACTGGAGGAATAACATTACCTGACTTCAAATTATACTATAGAGCTATAGTAACCAGAACAGCATGGCACTGGCCTAAAAACAGACACCATAGATCAGTGGAACAGAATAAAGAACTCAGAAGCATTCATACAACTACAGTGAACTCATTTTTGACAAAGATGAAAGAACATACACTGGGGAAAAGATAGTCTCTTTAATAAATGGTGCTGAGAAAACTGAATATCCAAAACTAGACACCTATCACCATATACAAAAATAAAATAAAAATGAATTAAAGATGCAAGTCTAAGATGTCAAACTATAAAACTACTAAAGAGAACATTGGGGAACATCTCCATGACATTGGTCTTGGCAAAAATTTCTTGAGCAATACCCTACGAACACAGGCAATCAAAGCAAGAGTGCACAAATGGGATCACATCAAGTTAAAAAGCTTCTGCACAATGAAGAATACAATCAATCAACAAAATGAAGAGACAATCCACAGAATGGGAGAAAATATTTGCAAACTACCCATCTGACAAGGGATTAAGAACCAGAATACATAAGGAGCTCAAATAACTCTAGGAAAACGTTCAATAATCCAATAAAATGGACAAAAATTTGAATAGATATTTCTCAAAAGAAGACATACAAATAGCATATATACATATGAAAAGGTGCTCAACATCACTGATCATTAGAGAAATGCAAATCAAAACTACAATGAGATGTCATCTCACCCCAGTTAAAATGGCTTTTATCCAAAGACAGGCAATAACAAATGCTGGCAAGAATATGGAGGAAAGGTAACACTATTGGCGGGAATATAAATTAGTATAACAACTATGGAGAACAGTGTTGTGGTTCCTCAAAAAATTAAAAATTGAGCTACCATATGATCCAGCATTCCCACTGCTGAGTATATATTCAGAAGAAAGGAAATCAGTATATTGAAGAGATATCTGCACACCTATGTTTGTTGCAGAACTGTTGTCAATAGCTAAGATTTGGAAGAAACCAAAGTGTCCATCAACAGATGACTGGATAAAGCAAATGAGGTACATACACACAATGGAGTATTATTCTGCCATAAAAGAGTGAGATCCAGTCATTTACAACACTAGGGATGAAACTGGAGATCATTATGCTAAGTGAAACAGGTCAGGCTCAGAAAGACAAACATCACATGTTCTCACTTATTTGTGGGATCTAAAAATCAAAACAACTCAACTTATGGACATAGAGAGTAGAAAGATGGTTACCAGAGGCTAGGAAGGGTAGTGAGTGGCTTGTTGGGGGGTGGATGGGGAAGGTGTGAATAGTTAATGGATACAAAAAAAGTTATAAAAATGAATAAGACCTATTTGATAGCACAATAGGGTGACTATAGTCAATAATAACTTAATTGTACATTTTAAATAGAGTGTAATTGGATTGTCTGTAATTCAAAGGAGAAATGCTTGAGTGGATGGATATCCCATTCCCCACGATGAGCTTATTTCAAATTGCATGCCTCTGTCAAAACATCTCATGTATCCTATAAATGTATATACCTATGTACCCACAAAATTAAAACATAAATTTTAATTAAAAAACTTTCTTACTGAGTGACACTTGGGTCCAACTATTAAGAAATCAGTTCAGTGCATATGATTGTCTGCATAGATCTGTCTGCTCTTTGCCACACCATAATGCTGACTGAAACCTCTAGTCACATGAAGTGTAGAAAGCAAGAAATTCCAGGTCCCCCAAACACTTTCTCAAGAATAACAAAATAGTTAACCCAGGTTAGAATTGCTTCACAAACATCCAATCATTTCATTTTACTTTTTATTATTGTTTAAAAAAATGTCCAAGGTAAGACAGACTGGAAACATGGCTATTGTTCAAGTTTGTAATAGAGAAGTGAATTGTTCACATTATCAATTACAATTGCCATATTCAGAGTATAAAATCCAAAAACAACTTCAATTGATTTAAGTTACTGAGTTAACTCTCTTCTACATTTTCAACTCTAGTGTGCTGCTCACTGTCTCTTCCAACAAGGCTAAGTAGAGGGTCAAGAACTTATCTAGGAAATGTGATTAATGGTGACATAGTGTAGAACAAAATCCTATTTCATTATCAGCAGCAGCTGTTGCTCTAAAGGTTGAGTTTCTGAGCAATTGTTTCAGCTAATTTCATTTGTCCTTTAAAAGCCCAAGAAAAGCAATTTGATTAAAAAAAAAAATCTCCCCCAGGGGACATGGGTTTATTAGCTAAAAGAACATCAATACAATGTCTTTACCTTTCACATCATGGGCATCTGATAATCTCAATAACATTCATAAAGACCTTCTGGAGCAGAAGGCTGCAGGAGATAGTGTTTTGTGCAGAAAAAGCAGAGAATAGAGCACTGACCTTAGCAGTAAGAGGGAACGGGAATCTAGGAAATGTCAGGGAGAAGAGACAAGAAATCCAATATAACAGCTGCAGCCATATATTGTTCTGAGCTGGTATGAAATAGAGAGGGAGAGGAAATTTTAAACGGTGAGAGTAAGGCAAATGGTGTCAAGGAAAGCAATTTTCTTCTCCTTTTTAGTTTTACAGAGAGAGAGAGAAGAAGGAAAAATAACTTGGATTACAAAGTTCTAAAGGGGAGTGCACATGAAATAGAAGAGGAATGAGGAGTTAGGAGTCACTAACAGGGCACTTTTTAGTTTGTGATAAAGTATAGGAAAGAAAAATCCAAACTCATCATGAAACAGTGTACAGTATTATTGCCAAAACCTTAGTTATGTTATTGATTTAGCCACTCAGACAACTGTCAAGATCCACCTCCCACCCCACCATGCCCCTAGTTTTACCACATGGGTCCTAGAATACTGTAAATTAAAATAACACCTCTTTGTAAATTTAAAACTTGTAATACAAAAACTTGTAATTCAAAAAATTGTATCCATCAACTGACATCCCCTCAATCATGCAAACAAGAGAAGTAATGGCACAAGTGATCTCTGATTCAAAAAGATGGGCTTTCACAAAAATATTAATAAGTTAGAAGATGACAATAAAATCCCAAGATCTTTCTCACCAATTCCACTGCCTACATACAGCCTAATGATGAACTACTCACAATTCATAAGGGTCCTGGCAGGAAGAAAGGAATATTATTTGTTCAACAGTTTATTAAACATGAATTTAGTTGTGCCAGCTCTGTGCCCAGCACTGTTCCATGTGCTAGGACGGAACAGCAAACAAAGTCCTTGAACTCAAGAACACACATTCTAGAAAGAAAGGCAGACAGCAAACACACATGCACAGTACACCTGATATAACAGGTGATGTGAAGAAAAACAGAGCACAGTAAGGGAGACAAGTTACCTAGGGAGAACTGGTGTACTGTTATTTAGCATACTTAGGAAAAATCTATCTGATAAGGTGACTTTTAAGCAGAGATTTGAAGGAAGTAAGGAAGCAAGGTGTGCAGATGACTGAAGGAAGAAGTAACCAGGTAAAGCGAACAGTAAATGCAGGGACCCTGAGGTGCGAAAGTACAGGCATTTCCAGGGATATCTAAAGTAGTCTTAGTGGTTAGAACAGAGTAACAAGGACAGGTAAGAAGAAGTCAGTGTCTGCAGTTCTGTTTGTTAGGAAGACATAACTCAAATAGCTAGGAATGGACAAATAAAAAAAAAACGCTGTTGTCGGATGCTGGCTTTTCAAGATCATCTTGCTTTACAGAGCTCATGGGAGACAGAAAAGGGTGGCAGATTTGAAACTTTGCATCTGAATTCATTTCCAATTCTATTTTAACGATGGGTCTTTGATTTTTTTGTGGTTGAAATATTTATTGTAATATTTGTGGATTCACATGCAGTTTTGTAAAATAGTACAGAGAGATCCCATGTAAATTTTGTTCATTTTCCTTGATGGTAACATTTTGTGAGGAAATAATATAATATTACAACTAAGATGTTAATATTGATACAATATACTGATCTTATTCAAATTTTCCCATTTACATTTGTGTTTTTGTGTGTGTTCAGTTTTACACAGTTATCTACATGTAGGTTAATTTATCCACCACCACAATCAGGACCCTGAAAGTTCCAACACAAGAATCTCTCCTGTTAGTCTTTTATATTAATAATATGCTATCTCTTATATACCCTACATATCTTTCTCCCTTCTCCTTCCCTGCCCCTAAACCCTTCTACCCAATATTATGCCCCCTATGTCTAAATTTTTGTCATTTCAAAACTGCTATATAAATGAAATCACACAGTATATGAGCTTTTAGGACTGGCTTTTTTTTTCCTGACTCAGAGTAATTACCTGGAAATTTATTCAAGTTGTTGATGCATAAGTAGTTCAATCTTTTTTATTGCTAATATATTCCATACTATGAATGTACCATAGTGTGTTTAACCATTCACCTGTTGAATGATACATGGGTTGATTCCAGTTTGAGGCTATTTTGGATGAAATTACTATGAACATTCATGTTTACATTTTTGTGTAAACATAGGTTTTTATTTCTCTGGGACAAAAGTGCAAAGGTATAACTTCTGGGACGTATTTAGTTGCATACTTAGTTTGATGAGAACATAACAAAATGTTTATCGGAGAGGCTGTAATATTTTACATTCTCACTAGCAATGCACAGGCAATCCAGTTTCTCTATATTCTTGCCCACATTTGGTGGTGGTCCTATTTTTTTTCATTTTTGCCATTCTGCTAGAAGTGTAGTGATATCTTATTGTGGTTTTAATTTGCATTTCCCTGGTGGCTAACGATTTTGAAAATCTTTTGATTTTGATGTACTTATTTGCCATTTGTATGTCCTCTTTGGTAAAATGTCTATTCATTTTCTTCACCCATTTCATAATTTTATTGCTTTTTATAGTTGTTGCCTTTTTTTTTTTTTTTTTTTGAGAAGTAGTTTTGCTCTTGTTGCCCAGGCTGGAGTGCAATGGCGCGATATTGGCTAACTGCAACCTCCATCTCCCGGGTTCAAGCAATTCTCCTGCCTCAGCCTCCTGAGTAGCTGAGATTAAGGTGCCAACCACCATGCCCAGCTAGTTTTGTATTTTTAGTAGAGACGGGATTTCTCCATGTTGGTCAGTCTGGTCTTGAACTCTCGACCTCAGGTGATACACCTACCTCAGCCTCCCAAAATGCTGGGATGACAGGCGTGAGCCACCACACCTGGCCATTTTTTGGTTGTTGTTAGTTGCCTTTCTTTTCTTTTCTTTCTTTCTTCCTTTCTTTTTTAACTTGTTTACTGCCAAGGCTTCCCAGATCAGGAGGCTTGCTATAGCTGGATCCTCCTTGTTGTTTCTGCCCACTATATCCGAGTCTCTGGGTAGGGGAGGAGAGTTTTGGGCCTGCAATGACAAAGTGGCTCCTCAGAATGAACTGCTGTATCTCTCTTGCGATTTCCACTCACCCACCTGGGTTTCCCTTGGCAGAAAGAGAGAATCTTCAACCAGGCAGAGAAGGAGAGTGTTTATCCTGGATGCATATTTTTGGTGAGACTCCTAATGGGTCTCCCCTTGCTATTGGTATCTGGCTTACCTGATGTCATTGTAGGGATTCTCATTCCATTTGGGGCAGGAATAACCCACATGTATTGCCTACTGTTGCTGAGTTAAAAGACACCAGGCCTGTGTGACCATCTGTTGGGTGGGTACCTAGATGCCCTGTTTTCCAGATCTGCAGTCCAAAACGAGCTCGCCTCCTAAACACCTTTAAGACTTCTACCTTCAGTGTCTCTTATACCACTTTTAGAATGTATAATTGGACTTAATGGGGAGAAACAGGGCAAAAACAGGTCTATATTTTCTTGTCTGGACTGAAATTTTCTTCCAACTTATTTTGAAAAGATTATTTTATTTTGAAACAATTATACATTGCACATTATATTCGTAAAAAAATGTACAAAGAGGTTCTGTGCACCCTTTACTCAGCCCATTTCATTGTCAACATCTTCTATAACTATAGTACATTATCAAAACCAGGAAGTCCACCTTAGTACAAATTATAGAGCTTTTTCACTTATTACCAGTTATATATGCACTCATTTGTGTGTATATAGTGTGTGTTTGTATGTGTCTGTTTATAGCTCTATTTTCATAGAGCTATATCTTATGTGGAGCTTCATGTAACCACCATGACAATCATGATACTCACTATGTTATGACAAGACTCTCAAGGAAATTATGCTAAGTGAAAAAAAAAATCTCAAAAGGATACATCTGGCATGATTCTATTTAAATAACATTTATGAAATAACACAGTTATTGATATGGAGATCAGATTAGTGGTTGTCATGAATGAGAAATGGGGGAGAAGGGGTGGATGTGTCTATAAAGGGTCCACTCTTGGTGTTGTACAATCTATGACTTTGAACATATTTATAATGCAATGTATTCATCATTACAGTGCCATAGACTGTGGTTTCACTGCCCTACTCTGTGCTCCACCTATTCACCCTTTTCTCCCTTTTCTCCCCCATTGCCTGGTAACTGCTGGTCTTTTTACTGTCCTCAGTTTTGCCTTCTCTAGAATGACATATATTTAGAATCATACACTATGTATAATTTTTAGGTTGGCTTTTCTCATTTAATAACATGCATTTAAGTTCCTTCAATGTCATTTTATGGCTTTATAGCTCATTTCTTATTAGTGCTGAATAATATTCTAAGGTCTGTATGTACCACAGTTTATTTAACAATTCATCTACCAAAGGAAATCTTGGTTGCTTCCAAGTTTTGGCAATTATGAATAAAGCTGCTAATAATATAAACACCCATATGCAGGTTTTTGTGTGGACATGTTGTCAACGCCTTTGAGTAAATACCAAGCAGTGTGATTACTACATCATATAGTAAGAATGTTTAGTGTTATAAATCACGAAACTTTCTTCCAAAGTGTCAATACATTTTGAATTCCCACCATCAGTTAATCAGTGTTTCCGTTGCTCCCAGCCTCACCAGCATTTTGTGTTGTCAGTGTTCTAAATTTTGGCCATTCTAATAAGTAGGTAGTGATATCTCATTTTTTTTCTTTATTTCTTTAAATAAAACAGGACACGTGCAGAATGTGCAGGTTCGTTACATAGGCATACATGTGGCATGGTGGTTTGCCACACCTATTGACCCGTCCTCTAAGTTCACTCCCCTCACCCTCTACCCCTCACCAGGTCCTGGTGTGTGTTGTTTTCCTCTCTGTGTCCGTGTGTTCTCAATGTTCAGCTCTCACTTATGAGTGAGAACATGTGGTGTTTGGTTTTCTGCTCCTGTGTTAGTTTGCTGAGGATGATGGCTTCCAGCTTCATCTATGTCCTTGCAAAGGACATGATCTCATCCCTTTTTATGGCTACATAGTATTCCATGGTGTACATGTTCCACATTTTCTTTATCCAGTCTATCATTGGTGACCATTTGGGTTGGTCCCATGACTTTGCTATTGTAAATAGTGCTGCAATAAACATACGTGTGCATGTGTCTTTATACTAGCATGATTTGTAATCCTTTGGGTATATACCCAGTAATGGGATTGCTGGATCAAACGGTATTTCTTGTTTAAATCCTTGAAGAATCGCCATACTGTCTTCCAGAATGGTTGAACTAATTTACATTCCCATCAACAGTATAAAAGAATTCCTAATTATCTACAGCCTCGCCAGCATCTATTGTTTCATGACTTTTTAATATTTGCCATTCTGACTGGTGCGAGATGGGATTTCATTGTGGTTTTGATTTGCATTTCTCTGATGATCTCACTGTTGTTTTAATTTGTATTTCCCCAATGAGACAACATGTGGAGCACCTTTTCATATGCTTACTTGCCATTCGTATATCTTCTTTGGTAAGGTGTCTGTGAAAGTCTTTGAACTGTTTTTTTTTTCTTTTTTTTTTACTGTTGAGTTTTAGGAATTCTTTGTATATTTTGGATAACACTCCTTATCAGGTATGTCTTTTGAAAATATATTCTCTCAATCTGTTGGTTATTTTTTCAACCTCTTGATTGCTCATTTTCTAATGGGATATTTTTGTTGTGTTAAAAAACACGTAACATTAAATTTGCATCTTACTCATTTTAAAATATATAGTTCAGTAGTATTAAGTACATTGACACTATTGTGTAACAGATTCTAAAACACTTATCTTGCAATGCTGAAACTCTATACACAGTGAACACTAATTCTGCCTCCTGCTTCCACTAGATCTTGATAGCCATCTTTCTACTTTCTGTACCTATGATTTTAACTACTTTAGCTACTTTATACGAGTGGAATCATACAGTATTTGTCCCTTAGTAACCGGCTTACTTTGCCTAAGATAATGTCCTCAAGGTTCACTAATGTTGTGGTGCATGACAGAATGTCTTTCTTTTTAAGGCTACATAATATGCCATTGCATGTAAATACCACATTTTCTTTATCCATTCAACTGTCAGTGAATATTTGGGTTGCTTTCACCTCTTGGCTATTATGAATAGTCAACTATATGAAGAACATGAATGTGCAAACATATCTTCAAAGTTCTTTGAATTCTTTTGGATGTATATGCAAAAGTGGAATTGCTGTATCATATGATAATTCTATTTTTATTTTTTCAAGAAACTGCTAAGGTATTAATGTGTCCCCTCCAAAATTCAGGCATTGAAAAATTAATGGCCAATGTAATGGTATTAAGAGATAATTAGGTTATGAATATTTCTCTACTCATGAATGGAATTAAGACCATTATAAAAAAGACAACCTGCAGCATTGGCTTCCTTGCCCTTTTGCCTTCTACCACATGAGGACACAGCATGTCTCCTGAAAGAATGCATTAGCAGGGTGCTATCTTAGAAGCAGAGAGCAACACTCACCAGACAATTGAGCCTGCTGGTGCCACAATCTTGGACTTCCTGGCCTCCAGAAGTGTGAGAAAAAAAATTCTCTACTTTATACATAACCCCTTCTGTGATGTTTTGTTACAGTAGCACAAAATAGACTAAGCCAGAAACCTCTATACTGTTTTCCATAAAGGCTGAACCATTTTATATTCTTACCAACTGCACACAAGGGTTTCAACTTGTTTGCATTCTTGCAACCCTTGGTTATTTTTTGTTTTTCTGATAGTGGCCATCCTGATGGGTATGAGGTAAAATGTCATTGTGGTTTTGATTTGCACTTCTCTAATGATTAGTGATGTTGAGCATCTGCTACAGTCTGAATGTTTGTCTCCCCTCAAAATTAATATGTTGAAATTCTAACCCCTAACATGATAGTGTGAAGAGGTATGGCCTATAGGAGGTGATCAAATTATGAGAGCAGACACAGGAATGGAATTAGTGCTCTTATAAAAGAGGCCCAAGGTAGCTTGTTTTCCTCTTCTGCCGCATGAGGTTACAGTGAGAAAATGCTCATCTATGGAGGAAGCAGGTTCTCATCAGATACCAAATCTGCTAACATTTTGATCTTAGACTTCTGAGACATCAGAACTGTAAGAAATAATTTTCTGTTGTTTATAAGCAACTCAGTGTATGGTATTTTGTTGTAGTAGCCTGAATGAACTAAGACAGTGCTGTTAGGAATTTTTAATGTTGAGTTTTGAGAGTTCTTTATGTATTCTACATAAAAGAACTATGATGGATATGTAATTTCCAAATGTTTTCTCCCAGTCTAAAATTTGTCTTTGTATTTTCTTAACAAGATCTGTAACAGAGCAAAGGATTTTAATTTCAATGCTGTTCAATTTTTCTTTTATGAATTGTATTTTTGGTGACAAGTGTGAGAACACTTTACCCAGACTTAGATCTAGAAGCTTCTCTCCTACGCTTTTTTCCAGAAGACTCTCACCTATGCTTTTTTTCTAGAACTTCTACAGTATTGTGTTTCACATTTAAGTTTAGTATCTATTTCAAGTTAACTTTAATAAAAAGGTGATATTTAGGTAAAAGTTCTTTTTGTTTTGTTTTTTGGAATGGATGTTCAATTGCTCCTGCACCATTTATTGAAATCCTCCATTGAATTGGTTTTGCCACTTTCGCTACTTTGCTATTTTTAATGCCATTCTTCAGCTGCCACTGCAGGCTATGCAGCCATTTGATGGTCCAGCTAAGGACCAAACATCCTTGCCCACTGATCTGTCTGTAAATGGATTTGTCTGTAAATGGATGATATGTCTGTAAATGGATTTTTATTGTTTGAACCGAAGGTAGTGTTGGGTAAAGGCAAGGAGAGAGCGGGGGCGGGGAGGGGGGGATAGCAGTCAGAAAATCCTTTCTTATTATAGTTGGCAAAGAAACTGCCATTTCCCTAGGCAGGGCTTGACTGAGACCAATTAGTGTTCAGCTCATTGAACGGTTATTTCCCTTGATCTTTTTCTCTTTTGCTTATAAATAATGGGATGCTCAAAAGGACTTAGCCTTGGTCAATCACTGGATTTCTTTCTGTATTCAGTTAACAGACATTACTGTCAGATTCATGGCATTAGGTTAAGGTGTCTATTATGTTTGTCTCTTTATGACTATTTTTACTCATTATTTTATTTCATAGGCTTATTGATGGCAGAGCAAGTGGCCTATGTTTTATTTTCTCTTTGACTTTGATGGTGTGTGTGTGTGTGAGAGGGGGAGTCGTTTTAGTCTTTCTTTTTTGTATTGTTTAATGATACAGGATAATAGAGTAAGATTATGAGCTGGCTGGTGAGCAGAATCTTGACTTTGTAACCTGCAACCACATCTATATCTAAAATAGCTTAAATCAAAATCATGGGAACATTTTAGAGTATTTGCAAAATAATATTCTTTTGACCATCTTTAGAAAAAAGAGCACTTGAGTTGAGTCAGTAGAGGATAGGGACAAACATACACATGTTAGAGACCTAGTTTAAGGTATTTTAAGAGCTGGCATTCAATGTACCTGATATATTAAATAATATATTTCCAAATGATGCTTATTCCATAAGCAAAAAATTTGGCTCTCTTTAGGGTGATGAGTTCTTCATACATATTTTTTTTTTGGTCGGAGATAGGAAAGATTATTATTTTCCTTTTGCTTATTCATAGGCCTAGCTCTTTCCTAAGAGCTGGAAGAGTCAATGGCTAAGGGTTGCCCGAGTGGACAGAGTGACCACTGGACTCATCATAGGTGTTTTGACCAATCAGGGCTAGTGCCATGGTCTGGTAGCTAAGCTGGACTTTCTCATTAGTTGCTCTCTTTCTTTCCCATCTTCTAGTAGATAAAGAAATCTTTTCAACCCACAAATGACAGAATTAATCAATCACTCTCCTAGGCTTCCATATACCAACTTCATACTATCATTACAGAGCTTATTTTACAGGGTAATTCTATTATGATGATTTTGTATTTTTTTAGTCCATTACTGGACTTTAGTTTCCTTCAGAAGGAAATCTGTGTCGTATTTAACTTTCTACCCATAACACTTGGCACAAAGTTTACTCAGTAGACGCTTTTGGAATAAATGCACCCAATGCATAATATTTTCTCTATTGATGGCCCTGATAATTCAGTTCATTGGGAATGTTGACTTCCTCAAATCCTTACAAGAGTCATTTCCCAACTATGCATTTTATTTTTATTTTTTAATTTAAGATAGAGTCTTCTGTCACCCAGGCTGGAGCGCAGTGGCATGATCTCGGCTCACTGCAACTTCCGTCACCTGGATTTAAATGATTCTCCTGCCTCAGCCTCCCGAGTAACTGGGATTACAGGCATGCACCACCACACCTAGCTAATTTTTTTTTTTTTTTGTATTGTTAGTAGAGACCAGATTTCAGCATGTTGGCCAGGCTGGTCTTGAACTCTTGACCTCAGGTGATCCTCCCACCTCAGCCTCCCAAAGTGCTGACTTTACCGGCGTGAGCCACTGCGACCAGCCAAAACTATGCATTTTAAGTTATTCTTTGACACTACTTTGTATTCCTGTGTGTTATTGTTATGGTCACCTGCAGATGTAGGTGAAGGACTTCTGCTAAGTTTTATGTTAGCACCTCCTATGTTGATGGGACACTCGCTCTGAGCTAGTCACCTTTGCTTCCTCTCTCAAGATACTTTGAACCTGATGGAGAGGTCTGCCTGCTCTTAAAATTGTGAAAGTAACAGGCTTTTTCATATCTCTCTGTATGTGGTATGATAAAGCCTTGATGTCAACGTCACGTTTTTGGGTAGGTGTTTATCTGCATTTACAGGTGACCGTACATTATTCTTCCATTATTACCTTATCAATTCATTGACAAATAAGAATAGCTAACTTCGAGCATCTACCATGCACTTGTTTCTTGTAATATGACATTGAAAAGTTTTAAAGTATGAATGTAGCAGTTATTTCTTACCTGCCCTTAGCTCACTGAATTTTACTTGTACACTGAGGCATTTTCTGGCCCTCACAGTGCACAGTCAGATGTAAGTATCCCACTAGCAAGTCAGAAGTTAAGCTGTAAATACACGACTATCAAACAAACAAGCAAAACTCACTAGGCTAAGCAAGTGACAGAAAGACTTAAAGTTAGGAGGTGAAGATGAAGACAAAGAAGAATCATGTGGGAGGAGAAGGTGAAATTTTGAAACTTTATCTCTGTGGAGGAAGGACTGTACCTGTCAGGAGAGACACCAAGAAAAATAAGACAGGTGTTATCGTCAAGGATGTTCAACGTTTATTAAACTTGACTGTGCTTTAGGGGAAATTAAGTTTCCCTTATTGTGGTTTGAAGGATTTGCAGAACCTCAGCAACTGAGCAATTATCCTCTTCAGCACCTTTAAGAACAAGAGATGAACTAGGGTAAGGAAGGAAGGGCAGAGTTTTTATAGCCATAGTAGGGCATCAGCTCTTTTTCAGAGGTGCCTGATACTCACAACTCAAAGTCACTTTTAAATGCACTGAACAAAGGAAGGGTGAAGTAGCTGGTGGTTCTCTTTAATCTCATTACCTATAGGAATCTTTCCCTAGGGTAAAAGATTAATGCTGGAGGATTCATTAAAAAATTTCTGATGCTTTATATTGGTGGATAGAGAAAAAAAGCTATTAATTAACTTCTAGTCCTCAGGGTTCAATAATGAAACTTTAATAAATTTACAAATCAGGGCCTGAGCAAGTTTGGACCTTGGCTAAGATATGTCCTATTTTCTATACACTTTCTACCATTTTCAAAAAGGGGGTGGCTGCTTTGGATAATCAATTCAATAATGACCACAAGCCTCTATATCAGTAAAACACAGTTTTTTGTTTGTTTGTTTTTGTTTTGTTTTGTTTTGTTTTATTTTCTTAGTTTTAAGAAATATCCTCCATTCAATTCTTAGGCTTCCAAAGTCTGTATATAAGAAGCTCTTCCTTATTAAAAATAGAAGTCACGTTGGACCCTGATGCCATTAAAGGATGTGGAAGCTATAAAATAATCTACCCACAAATCTTCTAAACCCAAACATTAATCCCTTTTGATAACAACTAAATAAAACAGAGTCTTTAAAATATTAAAGCATATTTTGCACATGGACAATTAACTGATTAAGCTACCAAAGGTACAATTATTGAATTATGAGGAAAGGGGGAAATTAAAATTAGATATGTTTTTTTCCAGAAAGGGTAATTAAATTGTTACATCAAAGAAACATGATAATATTTAAATTAAAGAATCAGAAAAGATAGGACATGTTTCACCACAAATACAGAAATAGAGAAGGGAAAGAAATGAGTTGACATGACTGATATTGGTGAAGAAAGAAAGGACAGAAAGGACGAAAGAAAATAGGAAAGAGGATAGGAGAAACTTATTTGAATATATAAAGGAATATAATTAGAACACTCAATAAACATGTCTTATTGAGTAAGTAAATAATTTTATGGATAATAGTATATCAGACAATAAAACCACTTCCTGGATGAAATCCTGGAGAGGATGCTATGGAACATAGTTGTTTTAGGTCAAATTTTGAAAGATAATGATCTTGTATGCCTGCTTTTTGTTTCCATTTGGGTTATAAGCATAGTAAGAAAATATTCTGGAAAAGCAATTGTCTTCTAGAGGAAGGCCTCATGATGGCTTCAAACTTAGCTGATTGGGAAATGATAAATAATGTAGGTGCATGTTGTCTTCCGAAAATCTTCAGCTTACCTTTGTCTCTCCTCTCCATGTATTCATTTAAGCAACATGTACTGAATGCCTACCATATGTCAAGCACAGTGCCTGGCTCTGGTAATAGATACAAAGGCCAAGAAAATAAGCATTTTATCTGCCCTAAAAGGGTCCCATCTTTCTTTTCATGTAAATGACTTATTTCCCTCCTCTCCTGACTTCGAATGGGACTCAGGCCATAGGTTTTTAAAACTTTTTGAATACTACAGAAAAATATAAAAGAAGTATTTTATGTTGTACTTGCCTTAAGGATTTTTTCAAAACTCTTTTAAAAGACTCACCTGTGATTTTAAAGTTCTAGGCCTTTCAGCAACTGGGATGAATTCCCTGGATATTCCTTATATTCATTTATAACCTTGGAAGGTTTAGTTCTGGGACTCCAAGTGTTATGTTTGTTTATTTTGCATTTTCCGTCTAGTAAAGAAGCCACTCTTTTTAAGTTTTGGCACACCTGACTTGTCATGGGTTACCTAAAAGGCCATGTATCCCCAGATATGTTCCACATGTTTGGGCTCCATTCCCAAAGACCTTACCAGGAACACTACTTGAGAAATAGGCCAAATGTTCAGAGTCTCTTGATTTGTGTGGATAGACAGAGGCAGTGGTACCCAGAGACAGAGTCCTCCAGGATGATAGAAGTCAGGAAAGAAAACATTTTCCCCAATCTCAAATATTAGCTGAAAAAGTGATCAATCTATTTTTCAGATTAAGAATCCAGGGGAGAATAAAATTATCTCTGATTGCTACTTGGAATCAGAGGAAATTTGCTCACAAAGGTCCTAGGGCAATTAGGAAGGGACATTATTTGGCACTAGATTACTAATAAAACTCTACACCCCAAATTTGGGTTGGTCACTGTATTAGTCTGTTCTCATGCTGCTAATGAAGACATACCCAAGACTTGGTAATTTATAAAGGAAAGAGGTTGAATGAACTCACAATTCCACATGGCTTGGGAGGCATCATGGCAGAAGGTAAAGGAAGATCATGTTGGCAGGCAAGAGTGCTTGTGCAGGGGAACACCCATTTCTAAAATCATCAGATCTCATGAAACTTATTCACTATCATGAGAACAGTATGGGTGAAACTGCCCCCATGATTAAATTATCTCCACCTGCCTTTAACACGTGGTGAATATTAAAATTCAAGGTGAGATTTGTGTGGGAGCACAGCCAAACCATATCATTCCACTCCTGGCCCCTCCCAAATCTCATGTCCTCACGTTTCAAAACCAGTCATGCCTCCCCAACAGCCCATCGAAGTCTTAACTCATTTCAGCATTAACTCAAAAGTCCACAGTCCAAAGTCTTATTTTAGACAAGTCAAGTCCATTCCACCTATAAGCCTGTAAAATCAAAAGCAAGTTAGTTACTTTCTGGACACAATGGGGCTACAGGCAATGGATAAATAAACCCATTCCAAATGGGAGAAATTGACCAAAACAAAGGGGCTATAAGGCCCCATGCAAGTCCACAATCCAATAGGGCAGTCATTAAAGCTTAAAGTTCCAAAATGATCTCCTTTGACTCCATGTCTCACATCCAGGTCACACTGATACAAGAGGTGGGCTCCCAGAACCTTGGGCAGCTCTGCCTCTGTGGCTTTGCAGGGTATAGGCCCCCTCCTGGCTGCTTTCATGTGCTTGCATTGAGTGTCTGCAGCTTTTCCAGGCACATGGTGAAAGCTGTCAGTGGATCTACCATTCTGGGGTCTGAAGGATGGTGGCCCTCTTCTCATAGCTCCACTAGGCAGTGCCCTACCTTTCCCTTTCACCCCACATTTCCGTTTCACATTGCCCTAGCAGAGTTCTCCATAAGGGGCCCACCCCTCCAGCAAGCTTCTGCCTGGACATCCAGGCATTTCCATACATTCTCTGAAATCTAGGTGGAGGTTCCCAAACCTCAACTCTTGACTTCTGTGCACCCACAGGACGAATATCATGTGTAAGCCACCAAGACTTGGGGCTTGCACCCTCTGAATAAATGGCTTGAGCTGTACCTTGGCTCATTGTAGCCACAGCTGAAGCTAAAACAGTTGGGATGCAGGGCACCATGTTTGGAGGCTGCATAGAGTAGGGGGGCCTAAGCCTGGCCCGAGAAACCATATTTCCCTTCTAGGCCTCCAGCCCTGTGATGGGAAGGGCTGCCATGAAGGTCTCTGACATGCCCTGGAGACATTTTTCCCATTGTCTTGGCAATTAACATTTGGCTCCTTGTTACTTATGCAAATTTCTGCAGCCAGCTTGAATTTCTCCTCAAAAAATGGGTTTTTCTTTTCTATCACATTGTCAGGCTGCAAATTTTTTGAACTTTTATGCTCTGCTTCCCTTTTATACATAAGTTTCAATTCCAAACCATATCTTTGTGAATACATAAAGCTGAATGCTTTTAACAACACACAAGTCACCTCTTGAATGCTTTGCTGCTTAAAAATTTCTTTGCCAGATGCCCTAAATCATTTCTCTCAAGTTCAGAGTTCCACAAATTTCTAGGGCATGGACAAAATGCCACCAGTCTCTTTGCTAAACCATGGAAAGATTGACCTTTATTCCAGTTCCCAACAAGTTCCTTATCTCCCTCTGAGAGGAGCAGCATTTGGTCAAAGCCATTCAACAAATCTCTAGCAAGTTGCAAACTTTCCCACATGCTCCTGTCCTCTTCCGAGCCCACCAGACTGTTCTGACCTCTGCCTATTACCCAATTTTAAAGTCACTTCCACATTTTTGGGTATCTTTACCGCAGTGCCCCACAACCTGTTACCAATTTACTGTTTTAGTCTGTTCTCATGCTGCTAATGAAGACGTACCCAAGACTGGGTGATTTATAAAGAAAGGAGGCTTAATGGACTCACTGTCCCACATGGCTGGAGAGGCCTCACAATCTTGGTGGAAGATGAGGGAAGAGGAAAGAGATGTCCTACACGGTGGCAGGCAAGAGAGCTTGTGCAGGGGAACACCCATTTATAAAAACCATCAGATCTCATGAGACTTATTCACTACCATGAGAACAGTGTGAAGGAAACTGCCCCTATGATTCAATTGTCTCCACCTGTCTTCGCCTTTGACACATGGGAATTATTATGATTCAAGGTGAGATTTGGGTGGGGGATACAGCAAAAACATATCAGTCACCTTATCTTATATTGGGAGATCTCAAATGTCAGGGTTCTTAGGTCCTTTATTGAGCAAAATTTAAAAATTCTGCAGAATTACATTGTATCATTTAATCTATCTGAAATTGTTATTCCTCTTTAGGTTGCATATTTAGTATCAAGAACTAAATCAGACCATGAGAAAGATTACCTATTTAGGGAGGGTCCTTTGATGATGGCTGCTGGGCTTAGCATTGTAAAGGGAATATTCCTTTATTGATCCCACTCACAAATTAGTTCGTATTATTTGAACATATTTTGGAAATATGTTTTCCATGTCTTCCTCCTCACTCTCCACAATAGAAGCCTCTATTCAACTGGCTGGTTTGATTTCTTTTCCATAGTGACCCAAGTTATGGCTCTTAGGTGATGGTGTGGAAAAGCCACATCAATTTTGCATGATTGTTACTGCTGCTATGAATTTTTATGGTGTGATATCTACACATGCTTGGGAATTTTAAATATTTTATTTTTCATGCAGTTTGCATGTCTTTCTAAGTCAAAATTTATCAGTAAACACACTGTCAGTGGACCACCTAGATTTTCCTGTGCCAGCCAGCCCAAGGGAGACTGGATTATCAGCATGAGAACTGAAGCATGAAAAATTCCTTTTAAAGTCTTCTGTTTTGATTGGCTAATTAGAGAAAATGAACACTTATAAAAGAAGAAAATAAGTAAAATAAAGTTTTTATGGTAGAGAGGCTCATTATTTCAATGACTATTAGTGGATCCTTTTTAAACACTAAGAATTTAATATTGTAATAAAGAAATTATTTATTGAATGTTTTCTCTTTACCAGACATTTCATTAGCATTCCACTGTGTCATGATATCTCTTTACCAGATTATCTAACTCCTTTAAATATGATAATAATAATCAACAGCAGCCAGGATAACAATAGCTAACATTTATTGAGTAGTTACACG
Organism: Pongo abelii; assembly: GCF_028885655.2. Taxonomy (NCBI): domain Eukaryota; kingdom Metazoa; phylum Chordata; class Mammalia; order Primates; family Hominidae; genus Pongo; species Pongo abelii. The sequence goes on from NC_071989.2 coordinate 153,073,370, forward strand.
TGCTAGGTACTGCTCTAAAGACTTTATTAATTACCTGATCTTCACAACAAACTAATGAGATAGTATAGCAGTTGAGGTCCTGTAAGGCAACAGATAGCATGCCTAAATGCAGCAAATTTAAAAAAGTCTTCTAAAAGAGACAATTTACCAAGGTATGGATAATATTAAGAAAAATCAATAGGGGTTGGTGAAGAGCAACATTGATCCATTAGCAACACTAGGCTCATGGGGTCTGAAAAAGGAGCAGTTATTAGAAATTAGAGAGAATAGGTATAGATATAGCAGAGGGCCACTCAACTGGGAAGTTTTCCCAAAGAATCACCTACCACTGCTACTCTTTATATGAGGCAGGAGGAGAGAATGTATTTATAAACAAAGGTAGCTACTACAATTTCAACTTCTGTTTCTGGACATGATGCCTAGGTTTATAATTGTAACTTCTCTATTTCACCACCCATTACACTCTTGCCATCTGCCAGCACTTTGGCTGGGGAAAATTCTGTACCCGGTGGAGTGAGACAAAACCTTCAGTCTCAGCATCCAAGTCCTAGGTAGCCCTACTACTCTAGGATCAAATTTTCCCATCAAGACAGGAAACAGCTCTCTTTATAACACTTCCAGTTATGCCTAACTTAGGAGGACAGCCAACCTATAGTTTTCAAAGGATGCCAATATCCCCTCATGGATGCATTTCTTAAGATTTTGGTAAAGAGAGTGTTCTCCGGAATCTCTTGGTGCTGTGGTGATTAGGACAGGACTGAACAGGTCTATTCTACTATTCCCATCTCTCTGTATCTTCTGACTCCTTCCCAAGTAATGGTGCCAGAGAAGTTCTGACATTTTAACCTCACTGGCTTTAGGATATTACTGAATCCAAGTTTAATGAATCAACCAAACAGATGATTAATTATATTCCCCTGTCAATAAATTAGTGAACCCCTATCAATAAATTTGGCTCATAGACAGTTTTATATTTTGGCATTGTTAGTCTAATACCCTTAATGTTCACTCTTGTACCTGCTACCCTAACTCCCTCCTCCTGATATAAGTTGACAATGTCCTGAAGCTGTTTTGGCATATATACTATTTCCTTTTAGATCAGGCCTTATGATTCTCTGTTTTGACTATGCTAGGATTTACCTTATTGATTTTGTATTTAGAATACCTGTCTCTGTTAGGAAGCTTTAGGAATGCAAAATTCTCAGCCCCATCTGTGTTCTGCCTAAACATAGCCTTCCAGTGTATCCCTTACTGCTCCTTCTCCATCACTGTCATTGTATAAACGATGTGATGAGGTTGAACATTTAATTGGTTCTCAACTCAGCATCACTTACTTTCAGACCCTGGGCTCCATTGCAGATATATCAGCCCTATGCATGACTATGAGACTACTGAAAAGGGCTCCTACAAAGTTATCATCAAGGCTTTCTGATTTTCCATTTGAGTTATGAGCTGTGAGGTTAAAAACTCCAATTTGTGCTTTCTCTGGGGTCTATCAGCTCTCCAGGGCTGTCAGAAGGAGCTAACTAACCCCAACACATTCTGATCAATACTGTCACCATAGAAACCAAGTGCCAAAATCACTTGATCTCCTGATACTGTGCTTTTCATTTGCACTTCATCCCAGGACATCTTCAGTGATAACTTGTGTAATTATAATACCATCATAGCTCATGGAATACTCTCTTTCCACTTACCTCCTGCAAGGACAGTATCTGTGTCCTCAAATATGTGAAGTACCTACTCTCAGAATTCTATTGTAAGGATTTGTTTCCTCAAGCCTTCCTTTCATATCAGCTGTGGTCAAGTGAGAAAACAAATGAGACATTCACATAGAGTAATGAAAAAGATTTGAATAAAGGAACTACTGTTTACACAATTGTGATCACAGTTAGAGAAGATAATAGAGTGGGTGAATAAACTAGCAAGTTAGTCGTTACTGCCTCTAGGCCTGAACGGACCAGGATGGGAAGTTACTACAGAATCTGGAGAGAATAGCTGTGGCTGTGAGAGAGGACCATTTAACTGGAGCTTTGGTTTAGGTGGAGAGTGGCAGGCAAACTAGTGAGATCTGATAGGAAGGGATCCAGAAGAATCAGTGTTTACCTCACTCTTTCCCATTTTCTGTTCATCCGTGCTTCCCATGGGCCACATCCAGCTGAAAGTCATATGAACAGGCAGCCTATTGATCCACTCCACAGAGCTCATCTCCCAGGATAAAGAGCGGGATGGGCACAAAAGGAGAGGGATCGTGATGGAGCAAAGAGAAAATAAATAGCACGAAGACCAGGCGCGGTGGCTCACGCCTGTAATCCCTGCATTTTGGGAGGTCGAGATGGGCAGATCACAAGGTCAGTAGATCGAGACCATCCTGCAACATGGTGAAACCCCATCTCTACTAAAAACACACAAAAAAATTTACCCAGGCGTGGTGGCATGCATCTGTAGTACCAGCTACTGAGGAGACTGAGGCAGGAGCATTGCTTAAACCTGGGAGGTGGAGGTTGCAGTGAGCCGAGATCGTGCCACTGCACTCCAACCTGGGTGACAGAGTGAGACTCCATCTCAAAAAAAAAAAAAAAAAAAAAAAAAAAAGCACAAAGAAATACTGTTACTATTCCCATTTTAAAGATAAGAAAACTAAAGTTCTGAAAGCAAGACTCACTTGTTCAAAGTCATTCAGCTCACTAGCTGGAATTTCAACAAAAATGGACGGATTCCAGTCACTCACAACTGCTATAGAAATTGCTTCACACATCAGTCTTCATAGATCAGTTGTTTGGCATTTTAATCTACAAAGCACTTTCTTGCTAAAAATTCCTTGTTTTGTTTATCACTAAAGGTGTTTCTGAGATAGAAATTGCTATCCTTCCATCTTACAGAGTAGAAAGCTGAAGCTCAGAGAGTTTAAGCTGTGATCCTAAGCCTCACACTCGGTGGGTGGTAGAGCCATCTAGAATACGAGTGTTCTGGACTCTCAATACCATACTCAGGCCACCAGATCATCAGGATATCAGGGTTTGCTTGCCTTCTTCCCTCCCTTTCTTCCTTCCTTCATTCCTTCCTTCCCTCCCTCCATGTTTTTTTTTCTTTCTTTTTGGCGATCTGCTTTTATTTTTAATGAGGACTATTTTTAATGTGGATTATTCTTAGGTCTAACAAAAAATATGTTTATTTTTGTCATCGATTTTCCAAGAGCCAACTTTTGACAAAATTGTAAATTGGGCAGAGTTTCTCACTCCACATCCCCTTGCATATGCCTGGTCACTTGGGCATCCATCCCATCCTATGAGATTTGCCATCTCTGGGCGTTTAGGAGTGGTCTGCCCAGTTCACAGCATGGGAATACAAAAGCATGGAATTCACCATTTTTGCGACAAATATTTCAGCATCAGCTCTGGGTTATTAGATTTACTGAGCTATAAATAACACTGATTAAAGAACACAATAACATTATTTTTCAACAGCTTATGGCTTGGTATTTTATCAACAGGAAAAGAAAATAATTTGTGAAAAAATAGGACAAATGTTGCTAGAGCACTCACCTAATCTACTTAAATAATTGTTAAAAATGATACTATTCTCTAACACCATTATCATTTTATTTTTGCTTGCTTTTTCTCCTGGGAATTAGGACATCAAGATGATTTTCTCTGTTATGATATTCTGAAAATATTTTGTGAAAGTAGTAAAGAAATCATTGACTTTTCTTGAGGCAGCTGTAAGTTGGTATTGTGCTAAATTAGAGGGTTTCCCACCTGCAGGTTTATTTCCTATTGATTCTAAGTCAGTACTATCACTTTCTTTGCTGTTACATTATGACAAGAATAAGCGCCTTTAGAGTGTCAGATGACAATCCCTACTTCAATAACTGAGCAAATTCTGTACCACGTTTTGTGTTTATTTTAATTTATATGCCCTGGAAGTAAGGTTCAAATAGGAATAAAAATAAAGTTCTGAAAACTGTGTTTTAACGAAAGGATTACAAATACTTTCACATGTTACCTTTTCTCACTGTAGGATTTAATACTGCATTTAACATGTTTTTATTGACTACTATGTGCTAGCACTGTCCTACATGCTGAGGACTGAGGCTAGGGTGGCTGCAGCAAGGTGGAGGAAGAGGTAGGCATCAGGAAATGCATTCCCAGAGGTCACCATGAGCTAGATCACAAGGGATCTTGGTACAGAGATCCCAGGGCAATGATATATTTCTTATCTCAATGGTTAACGTTCCAGTGAAGTAGATTCTAGTGAAGAGAGGAAGGCTGAGGGCAAAGCCGGTACAGAGCTGTGCACAAAGCTGAAAGCGGTAGCATGCTCTTTTACTACCATTTACTCCTTAAAACACCACTTCACTTAATTCCAAGCCATAACCAAGAGTCAGGCAAGGCAAGTGCCCATATGCCCACTGTAAAGGCTCAACTAGCGTACCCTCAGAGCCATGGTGCCCTCCCCCTAGACTTTCTGAGACGTTCATTTTTCTCATTTGCACAACAGGAACAATAGTTTCTTCTCATGGGAATGTCATGAGTGTTCTGTAAGATAATTTTTTAAATGCCCAGCTGAGCATTGCATGCATTAAGGGCTTAATAAATATTTTTCATTAGAATGATTATATAAAGGTACTAAAGTTTTTTTCTTTTAAAGCATGGCTCAGGGCTATTTGGAAAATGATATATACAGTCATTTGACATACAGACATATAGGGTCATTTTCTGAGAAAAGATCATCAGCTGTAGTGATTATGGTAATTTAGGTAGAGAATTTCTCTTTTGAATAATATTCTCAGTCTTATTCCAAGGTATTCTTCAAATGTGTCTTTTCTTTGATCCCCCAAACATTAAATTATACTACATTAGCTAATGAAGTGAATAATGCTACTGATGGGCTTGACATTTTCTGACCAGTTGAAAAAATTAACCCTGCTGAATATAAACAGCCAGAAAATTGGTGACCTTTCAGCCATTAGCATCATTATGAAGCATAAAAAAGTAAAGGGAAAATGATTTATGCCTTGAAAATGAATTGTGGAGTCATTCATCCCTGTGAGCACAACATTGGGTTCCTAAGAAGGCAGTTTTCCCAACTGCTGTGTAAATGCATAAATCAAAATGAAGATTAATGCCACAGTATCTCAGAAATGCAGGTTTCAATGTGTTTATCACCATGCTGCAGCTTGATGCTGTGGATATTATGTGCTTATACTGATATGCTATTATTATCAGCCCCATTTTGCAGATGAGGAAGCTAACGCTGAGAAGAACCTCAACGACATGTTGGTTTCTCATATCCTGCCTTTCAAGATCATAGTGTAAGATTGTGAAGACTCCAATCTGAATTGATCTATGCTTACATCATATAGACATAGGAAATGACACTCCATGGCTTAAATAGCAATTATAGGACAATTGTGCACCTTTAGCATTATACCTGTTCTTCCTTTCACTTACTCATTTGTTGAAAAGTTAACGAATGAGAAAAATAAGATACAATGGATCAGAGTTCTTTCCATGCAGTAAGCAAGTAGGGGACTACAGGCCTGCACCTCTGATCACCTATCCTTTCATCATTAACCATGTACCAGGCACACAGGCCTTTTTTCTGTGCCTTAATATGATAAATTTATTCTTACCTCAAAATGTTGCTCTTGCTATTTTCTCATTCCCTGGCAGAGTTCATTTTATTGTCTGTTTCTTGACTTCAGGTCTGGGCTTAGGTATTACCTCTAGTGAGGGGTCTTTCCTGAGCTCCCTCTCCCACAGTCATCAGCTCTACTCATTCCCCACCACTTTACATTTTCTGGATAATATTGTTTCTATTTATGTGTGTATTTATGAATTGCTTGTATCCTCCACTTGAATGTACAATCAACAAAGTGTAAACTCACCCATCTTTTTCAATATTGAATCCTCAGTTCAGTGCACATAGTAGTCACTTAGTAAACCTTATTGATTGTACAGACGAATTTTGTAACGAGGAGAAATATCATATGAGGAAGTGCTTCTAATGCCTCCATGTAAAATAGTTTCCTATTATATGGATTGTATTGTACTTAATAATCAGAGCCTGAATGTGAAAATTACTAATTATTATTATTAAGATCAAAACAAGAGAGAGAGTTTGCTCAATTATATGAGTCTCTGCTTGACACTCTACAGGAAAATGTAGTCTTGGCATAATAAAACAGCAAAACAAGCAGCAGTCCTGACTTAAAATCAAAGAGAACTTGACCCACAGGTTTAGCATAACACAATGTTACAGGGACTCCAGAAAGCTACTATAGTGAATCTTATGTCAGAACTCATTTCTTTTCTTCTTTTACATAATAGTGCCAGAGTATCACAAGAGAAAAAAATTTTTATACTGTAATATACCCAGGGAAATTAAAAAACGGTGTGGCAACAGAGAGAACAATTTAAAGAAGGTTCACAGGGAATCTACAAGCAGGGAGATGTACTCTCAGGCTATAATAATCATTAATTTCCTTAACATATACACACATACACATGCATTTGTGCACACATACACACACATGCACACACACACACATTTACTATTCCACTGTCTTAACTTCCTGATTTAGCTTATTTACAGTAAGTATTTCACCTGATAGAAAGTGAGATATTTTTTCTCTTGACAATGTGGGGCTGAAGTGAATTAGAGACCAGGGGCACTTGAAGGGATAAAGTTGGAGCGTGGTGGAACAGTGGGCAGGAAAGAAATGTTCTAATGTGCTCTGTGACTGCAAATTTAATCCGAGTTAACATTTAGTAGGATATTACCATGTGCTGTGCAGAATTCTTAGTCCTTTTTTACATTATTTCATTTAATTTTCAAAACAGTCTCCAGAAGTAGGCACTGTTGAAATCTGTCTAAAGGATGCCAAAAAAAAAGAAAAGAACAATTTAGAGAATTTAAGTAATATGTTTGATGTTACACAGGCAATAAGTAGTAAGTAAGGCTCAGATGCATGACAAGATGTACACCACTCCAATGCTCATAATGTTGAGATGTGCCTCCACTGTTACAGTATCATATCATAATGCTATGGCAATAGCACTTAAAAAGTATTTATTATGTACCTAACACTGTTCAAGGTCCTCTCTACATTTTAGCTCATTTAATACTCACGATATCTATGAAATAAGTGTTATTGTAATTTCCATCTTACATATGGAAAGCATCAAAGCTAGAGTAGTTTAATAGCTTGCCTGAGTTCTCAGCTGGGAACTTTGAAGGTTTTTAACCCAAGCAGTCTGGCTGCAGAATTAGTTCTTTCAAGCAGTGTGCAATACACTTTGACAATATGGGCTATGGTATTTTTGTATTTCTTGATCCCAAGGTCCCATGATCACTGATTTGGAAGGAAAACCTACCATGATCTGAACTCCTCTGCAAGTGGACACTATCAACCAGTACTGAGTTCTAGACATCAAAAAGAGAAAAATAAAGGATCTCTCACATTGAGAGCCCTAGTGGCTGAACAGTCCTGATATCTAACAGTTCCGGGACATAGCTTTTTGACTCAGAGACCCCTTCTAGGAAAGCCCAAAGTATGGACTTTCTTTCCTAAGGGAAAACAGGGGTGGAAGGGCCTATTTGTTTATATGTTTATTGTGGTTTATGTGTTTACTTGCCCGTTTACTAGTGTTCCCACTCTAGCATATATGATTCATCCAAGAAGGGACCTTTTCTGGCTTGTTAAGTTTTACATGCACAGTTCTTAACCCAGTACCTGGAAAGTCATAGGCATTCAATAGATAACTGTCCAAAAAAATGAACTTTGTCTGTAAGGAATTTTCTGGAGGCAGTAGAAAGTGAAATAGCATGAAGATGTGGGACTAAGGCCCAACTTTGTTTATAGCCTCGTTCTCCCATATTATAGTAATATGATTGGAGTCAAACACAAGCAAGTTCTTTCCTGGCTCCCAATTTTATAGTAAAATAACCTTGGGCAAATCACATAACCTTTCAGAGTCTAAAACTCTTCATTTGGGAAGTGGGGAATAAACACAGCACTGTTTTCAATAGCTAAGATTTAGAAACAACGTAAGAGTCCATCAACTGATGAATGGATAAAGAAAATGTGGTACATATACACAATGGAGTGCTATTCTGCCATTAAAAAATATGAGATTCTATCATTTGCAGCAACATAGATGGAACTGAAGATCATTATGTTAAGTGAAATAAGCCAGGCATAGAAACACAAACATCACATATGTTCATTTATTTGTGGGATCTACAAATCAAAAAAATTGAACTCATGAACAGAGAGTAGAAGGATGGTTACCAGAGGCTGGGAAGGGTACTGGGGGGTTGGGTTGGGGAAGTGAGGATGGTTAATGAGTACAAAAAATATTTAAAAATAATGAATAAGACCTACTATTTGATTGCACAATAGAGTGACTATAGTCAATAATAACTTAGTGTTACATTGTAAAATAACTTAAAGTGTATAATTGGATTGTTCATCACTCAAAGGATAAATGCTTCAGGGGATAGATACCCCATTCTCCATGATGTGCTTATTTCACATTGCATGCTTGTATCAAAACATCTCATGTAACCCATAAATACATGTACCTGCTATGTACCTACAATAATTAGGGATAATAATAATACATAGATTAGATTCCTTCTTGTCCTCCACAGCCCTCCTCCTTGATTGCGTTTTATGGCAACTATAATATGAGCACATACTAAGGTATCAAAAGCATCTTGGTTTCTTACTTCTTCACCTGAGAAATAAAGTTTTTTAAACAATATACTCACATATATTTGGTAATTATCCTGCTTTAAAACATGTAGTAAATATAGATAAGAATATTTATGCGATTTCAGTAAGTATAAAAGGGATATAGCACAGGATGCAGAATGCTATTTCATTTATGTAAAAAAAAGGTGCGTGTCTCTATGTTAAAAGTGGCACTAATGGTAAGGATTGTGAATAATTTTCTTTCATTTTTAAAAAGTTTGTCCTTATTTTTAATACCTTCCGCAATGAACATGGTGTTATTCTGTACACAAAAACACCATGCCTCAAGTTGTAGGGCTTGAGTAGTACAAAGCAGAGGGGAAAAGTCTTTATATAGGGTGGAGACTCCATTTTTCAATTAAATTTAGAGAGAAAATAAGGCAGATTTCACAGGAGCAGAGATTCAGATAATTTCCTTTACGCCTCCATAGGTCTTTTTCTAAAAGGACTGGAGATCAGGAAGTTGAAAACTCTGCCGAAATGTGGCATGTAAAGACCTAACAGAGATTTTCTCTGTATAACTGGTGAAGTGACGCAGAAAATGAATGTTCCTTGGCATAACACAATCTGATAAATAATGGTCATTGCTAATGTGGGATGCAGGCACGGCTCTCACTTCATTCAGATATTCCCACCCTCTGTAATAGATAGACTCCTAGAAATATCCGTAGGGATTAAATTTCTGTGAATTCAATTGTGAAAGGAAGTCACTACATAAAGTGACTGCATAAAGTAATTGCAAAATGAAGTCACTACATAAAGTAATGACAATTTGTATGAAAGATAATTAGCTCCTTAGCTCCTCCTCTTTCATTCTAGTTTCATTTCTCTCAATTTACTTTTTACTTTTTTTAAGCTAATTCAATAAAATCGAATAACATAACATAAAATAAACATATTTGTGTATTATTAACCATGTATATCAGTATTTTTTTTTAATAGTTGCTTCATGTTCCATTGGGGATGTCTTAACATTTTATTTAACAAATCCCCAAAAGCTCAATGTTTATTTAGATTGTTTCTGATGTTTATTATTCATAGCATTATACATTTTTTTTTCTTGAGATGGAGTCTCGCTCTGTCGCCCAGGCTGGAGTGCAGTGGTACAATCTCAGCTCACTGCATCCTCCGCCTCCTGGGTTCAAGCAATTCTCTTGCCTCAGCCTTCTGAGTAGCTGGGACTACAGGCACCCGCCATCATGCCTGGCTAATTTTTGTATTTTTAGTAGAGACAGGGTTTTACCATATTGACCAGGTTGATCTCGAACTCCTGACCTTGTGATCCGCCTGCCTTGGCCTCCCAAAGTGCTAGGATTATAGGTGTTAGCCACCGTGCCTGGACTATACATTCTTTTAGTTATGGATTTGAATACATCCATAAACTATATGTTTTGAAAGAATATATGTTCCTGAGACTCTAGTTACATGATGCCAAATTGTTTTGCAGAAATGTTACACAAGTTCCATTGGCAGCATAAAAATGTTTGCATTTCTCACCAACCAATTTTGGCTATTTTTTTTTTAAAAGATAATGTGACAGTTAAAGATGATCTCTGATATTAGAAGAATTTTCATTTCCTTTCTTTCCAGTATGAAAATTTTTCCTAAAGGGTTAACATAACTTTGCCGTGCCTTTTGATTCCTATAGTGGATCATAGTACAAACTTGGGAGGCAAAATTTTTCATTGGAATGTATAGCATTCCATTTGTTAGCTGAATAATCTTGGGCAAGTTGCTTAGCTTCTCCGTACCTTATAAAATAGCAAGAATAATAGTAACTAATCCAGAAGACTGATATTAAGATTATGCTAAAATATATAACATTATTGGAACCAATGATTAGCAAATAGAAAGAGTTCAATAAATGTAAACTTTTATTATTTTTCTGAGTTACCCATTTGGTGTCCTTCTCTGGGCAGTGTTCCTTAAGAGAATCACTGATAAACTGTGCAGAATACAGAGGAGAGTGTTCAGGATGACATGAGGTCTACAAAATACGTGCCATGAACAGTAGATAAAAGCTGATGTAGTGTTTTGAATTGGGAAGACTTGGTGTGATATAGAAGTGTAAGACATATTTTCAGGTATTTGAAGCGATTTACACAGAAGAGGGAATAGATAGTCTCCTGATGACTCCACAAGGCCAGAGCTAGGACCAAGAAGCAGATTTTTGAATAATTTTCTAATAATGGGAATGTAGTGGACATCTTTTTTTCCTGTCCAGTACCCGTTTCTCCTCCTGTTGGGAACAATAGAATCCTGATTTATCTTTGAGACCAGTTGTCTCCCACTCTAAATTCAAGTGCTCTGAGTGGGATAAACTATTTCCAGTTTGGGCACTTTACTAAGGCCTGACTAACTCATTATTTTATCCCCTTGACACTGTTAGTGGCTCAGGGATTAAAACATAATAATTGTCCATCCAATGAGATTCAAGTTCTGGATTTTCCTGAAGCTTTGTATCTGAAGTGGGAAGCATGAAAAATTGGAGCTCTCAGCAACCATCTTGCCAACATCCCAGAGAAGCCTGTTTGAGAGTAAACCCAATAACAAAAAGCCCTGTCCCTGATGATATTGTTTGAGCTCCTGAATCCAGCTTCGCATGAATGCACACTTGGTATCCCCAGTTATGTCAATGTTTGAATTTCAATGAGTTGTACTTCTATCACTTGCAACTTAAGGAATTGTGGGTTATTTGAGACTAAGAAAGTTCTTCATCATTTTAGGTGCTCAAGCTAAGGATGGATAAGATCACTCAGAGGTATTGTTAGCAGTTATTCATGCTTCAGATAAGGAATAAAATCAGACCTTTGAATGAATTTCCCATATTAAAATTCTGTGAGAGTTTTTTTTGTTATTTTGGAGCTTTCCCCAGTTAAATGCAGGTTGCTTGATGTTTTGCCTGAATTTATATTGGAAAATACATCTGTCCATCTGGAAATCCTAGTCATTTTAGGTAAGACAGGTGTGCCAAATATCTTCCATTTGCCACTGAAGATGCACCCTACACCCTTTTCCATCTCACTCTGTGCCTTGGAAGGGCTGACCATGTGTAGGTTACATCAGTGGCTTCTCTTTCCCTTTGACTTGTGTCAAGAGCTGGTAAGAGATTGGAGGCCCAAAGAGTATGGTGGTGATGTTCCTTTCTCTGTGTCCCTCCCTGCAGCATCACCATGGCCTGACTGCTTCCCTTAAGCAAAGCTTATGGTGCTTTTAAGTGAGTCTTTCCGCACAACTCTCTCAATCTCTAGGTTTTGTTAAGTGCTCTCTTACCATGTCTTTTCATACCTAGGAATGCCAATGATGCAATTCCCTGCTTAAACCTATGACTCTCCCAGCTGCCCGGATCCTGGCCCAAGAAATGTATCCATGTTATAAAGTGATAGACCAGCACTGATAGCTCCAAAAAAAGCCATTTATAATTCAGCTTGAAGTTGTTGATAATTAATCCAATATATCATGGTAAAAATAATTAACCAAACCAGTAAATAATCATGCTAAAAAGTTAATGTTGGAAACTTGTTGAATATATACGTTTTATGTTTTTTTTTTAATCTATACTGAGTCTTGGATAACTGTTACTCTCAATGCTTATCTAGAGGTCTTATTAAAAAGGGTCCCAGGAATCATTAATACAAGATTATGAAGAGCACGAATCGCTGGTTTATTAAGTTGAACATTTTATATCTTATGGAGCCAGTGCGTATATTGATTGAAAGTATGGCCTTGGATGTCAAAGACACCTGCATTTGACTCCTAAATTAAGTACTAACGAGCTGCATACCCTTGAGAAATTAAATAACTTGTCTAAACTCTACTTCTTCATTTGTAAAATAAAGGTTCTAATACTATTTATTATGCATTGTATATAAAGCACGTAATAACACTAAATGATCAATTAAATGTTAGCTATTATTGTCAGTATCTTTGTGACTACTGTCATGTTTTCTCCATGAGTAGGTACCATTTTGCTATCTATATCTAAGGTTCATAAACTCAGAAGTCTACAGGGGCAGGAGGTAATGTATATAAGTGAAGACAGGTAGGCATAAGAAATCATTTTGCCCTCTTAATCTCCTCTTTATGGTCCTTTTGATAGTGATATCGAGAGTGATATTTCATTGCTCTAAGGAAAAATAACATTTAAGCATAATGACAAACAGCAAGTGACCCTGAGCCTAGTTTTTCAGGAAGGGGAACCAGTCACATTCCAGCTCCTGGTGAGTGTTACCTTGTAGGAATACGGATCAAGTATTGTCAGACTTTTTCAAGAGAAAAAGACTTGCTATTTCAAGATTATTTAGAAAATTTGGATTTTTATGTGAAACATGTAAATTTTAAAATATTGTCTTAATGTTTCTTAAGACCATGTCAGGAGAATAAAACACATCTGTAGACTAAATTGAGAGCATAAGTTACCCATGTGAGTTCTGACCTAGGGGATTAAAATTGCCTGGTTCTCTTTAGTCATCTGTTCTAGTCTACAGAAAGCAGGAAAATCAAGGGTTAATTCAGCATCCACAAAATTTTCTTCTGTGATGGAGTTCAGGATAAGGCAGCCCTTGAGAAATTAGTGTTGGACTGCAATAGAATTTCTCTTCCTTCCCCTGGCCCCGCTGTTCCTAACACTATGTCCCTGGTCCCAACAAAGCCAAGTGAAGAAGAGGAGAGAGGTCAGCAGTGAACAAATCCTCAAGGGTAACAGTTTCTCTTGGCAAAGAAGCTAAGAAAGGAAAATCAAGAAGGACCTGGAAACTTTAGTTTTACTTATCTTTTAGTTATCACAGTTAAAACAAACTATGCTAACTGGGGGAAAAGAGATCCTGGCCTGACTTCCTTTCTGCTTTGTTTTTCCACTTGCCTGTGGGCTTCATTAAATATTCAAGAAACAAGCTGGTCTTGGGAAGCTTGAAATTAGCTGAGAAACCAGAGAGCCATCCCTAAACTAGGCACCCTACAACATGTACATAGTTATTCCTTCTTAAGGAAGTGTTGGGGTGAAGAAGCATGGGGCTGGAATCTGATGTCCTTGAAGCCCTTCAACATCCCCAAAAGGATTGAAAATTACCCAATAATGGGTTTGCAGTGGAAACTGGTAGGAGAATGGAGTGCCATAAAATTCCAAGTTCTTGGGAAGGGATTTAATTTTCTTCAGTGCCCTTCACAGAGTTCATAAATTCTGGATTTAATATTTCTTTATACATTTTTTGTGTTCCACTCTTATTGTCACCTGGCCTTATTCAGTCATTCAGTTATTTAATGAATCTTCTGTTCATTTAGTTTTTATTAAGTGACTATTATGTATGTCCTAGACACTATGCCAGGCACTAGCTATTGAAACCAAGAAACTGTATAGAGGATGAGAGAAATTTTAAATAACTGCCCAAATAATTACTGACAATTCCAATGGGAATGGGAGTGCAGCCTTTATGATTCTTCCTACCTCATTTGATATACATTTTATTTAAATTTTCCACTACTTTGTGACTCCAGAATCAATCAGTCTTATAAACAATGCTTTATGTTTAAATATGCCTTCTTTAATTTTGGATTCAGAATGGCTAGATTTAAATCCTGGCTCCTTCATATTTACCAGCTGTGTAAGTTTGGCCACATTACTTAACTTTTCTGTGCCTCATTGTATTTATAAGATGGGATTATTATAATACCTGACTTATAATACCATTGAGCCAATAAAAGAGAAAATAAAATGAGCTTGGCACAATGTCTCTCCTAGTTAATGCTCATTATAATAGCTTCTAATAACGATATTAATATTAATTTGTTGTATTATTAATAATCATCTATTGAATAGTTATGTAGATCATAGTAAACAAAATACTCTAAATCTAAGCAGATTTATACTGCATGGAAGACTGAGATAATAATTGGAATTACAAACAACAAAAAAGCAAAAATAGGTAAGAGGAGGGGAGTTGTGGTTTGAATTGTTTAAATTAGCTGTGATTGCAGAGTAGTAACACTGCCATCATAATTTTTCTATGAATTTAATTACCAATTGGAAAAAATCAGGTCCAAGGTTTTCATGAAAATATATAATTGCTTCAAATCTATGTTTGATTTATCCAATATTGACAACTAGTTCTAAACTTCTGAATATATTAGGGCTACTGGATGCAATATTATTTTGACAACTATTGGTTGCAAGTAACAGAAACCAAACATGAATTAGTTTTTAGAGGGAAATTGGCATCAAGAAGAATAGGAGTTGATCAACATTTCTCATTCTCTTTTTCTTTTCTCTGGCGATCTCTGTGCTTTAGTTTTTAAATTTCTTTTACAGATGAATATTCTTCTTACAGCGTGGAACTTGTCCTCATGTCACCATCAGTTTAGGGAGCATTTCTACAACCCTAGCTTGATTTTGAAAAATCTGGGCAAGCAGTCTGGTTGTCACTGCTTAGGTCACATGCCCACACACTGTGGCAAAGGATGGAGGGATGTACTAAGATACTGTTACCTTAGGTCAGTACCCTCCCCTCTAACCAGTGATTTGAGTGTATTACCAAAAGTAGCGATGCGAAATTGGGTGTATGTAGCACAAGTCTGAAAATTTTGTGAAGCAGTCAGCCAACCCAGTTTGTATCCACTTTACGGGAATGGAAAGAGGTTAATAATTTTTCCTTACATGTGTTTTTCCATAGCATGTGATGATTGTTAGATTTATTCTAAAGGCATTTGGGATATAATGACTTTTTAGAAGTTTTACTCCAAGTTCACTTTTTACTCTAAGTTCACTTTTTTCACTTTATGTTTACAAAATTAGACTTCATAATTTTTCAATTTATATCCTAGTCTGAAATTTTTGCAATATCTTGTTAGTCCCTTAATAACCATACAGATAATCCTGGCAACTTCAAAAGGGACTGTAAGCATTACTAACATTTAAAAAATATTTGTACTTTATTGTTAAAAATAAAATCCTGAGGGGGGAAATAAAAGTGCCATGTTTTTTATCTTTATAATTCCATAAAAATATATGCACAAAAGTGTTCTTTAAATGGGGTAAGGATAAAACATACAGGTCACTGTGGCACATAGTGAGATATAAATTGATGTATACTCCTCTCTTCCATACCCTTTTCTCTGAAGAAAGTTAAGGCATTTCAGATCCAGTTTGCATGCAAATTCTTATACAACAGAACAGATGTTTCACTCTGGATTTCATACTGTGTAATTATTACAAGAGAGAAATCAGGATTCTTAGACACTGAAAACTCAGACACTTTTTTTTTCTGATAAAGACCTTTTTCACATTTGTATACCGATTCTTCTCAAATCTCTCCACACCTTAAACATTGTCTCTTTAATTTGGCAAATAGAAAAGAAAATCTCCAGTTTATTCAAAACTTATTTTCTAAATGTGTGATACTCATAAAAATTCATGGCAGTTAGATGCGTATTACTCAAACATTTAGGATATGACTACCTGATGTACACTATACTGTGATGAAAATTAAGTTGCTTGATGATGAGTTTCTATATTACAACATTGCAAGAAACATTTGGCTGATGAGGGGCTGTCTATCTTGAAACCAATTATAATTTTATTTTACAACCAGGTTTTACTATCATCTTTTAACTCTGGGGACGAAGCAATTAAATTTCAATTAAAAATCAAGAAGATTTTGTCTCCAATGAAATGCTTTATTCAGAGAGAATTCATTAAATAGCTACTGTAAGTAGAACCCTGCATTGACAGAACTAGACTGAATGAAGAATAACTGTTATTACTCTAATGCCATTATTATCACAAGACCAATGGAAGACTTAGAATATCATAGCAAATATCTCCATAGAAAATGCAGTTGAACTGCACTGTTGATCAATATGATTTTAGATTTTATCAATTTTGTGAGTAATCTGAGAAATACAGAGAAAGTGGTTTCTCTAAAGTGATAAATGAGATTTACCTAGGTTTTTTGAATCCCAAACTGCCCTGCTCTCCATTTTTCACACGTCAGTAGAAGAATGCTATTAAATTTTAAGAAAGACTTAAAAATAACCCTGCTTTTCTCCTTTTTTAAAGAAAAAGCTGGAATGTACTCTGGCTTGTTGAAAGCAGATGCATTGATTTCTTTTTGAGCTTGGAATTCAACAAGAGGATGCCTTCTCCTTTTGTCATGCTCAATGATACATTTAGGGTGCCTATTACATGTAGTGAAAATACGCATACAAGTTTTAGGAAAAATCCCCACACTCAGTTACACAAACATAAACTACCTTACTCATCAAAATAAAACAAAAACAAACAACAACAGTGAAAACTCTGAAATGCATCATTCTGCCAAGATAATCACTTGTCGATTACAGTTCAATATTAAAGTCTTTTGTGAGCTTGCAATGAGTTTAGATTTTCCTTGTGTACATTTTGAACTGTTAGCCCAATGCATTCATGTACATTTTAAAAAATGTCATTTGTAGGATATCAGATGGGTGAAATCAACTAGATTGCAAACTCCTTCTGGGCAAGGAGCATGTATAATACATTCTTGTAACCCCTGTGAGCATGATGTCTTGCTCATGGTTAATATTTAGATGTAGAGTGATAAATGAATGAATCAATAAGTGAATATGTAAAATATATTAATCAAAGAAATGAAGCTAGTTCAGATTTGGGGTTGGTTAAAAATAAGAACAAATATGAAAAATTTGATGAATCTGAGTCCTTAAGTTGGTCTTAGAAAGCAGCTTTATGAATGACAGGAGCTAAAAGTACCAGAGTTCTACAGGTTATGAACACCCAGGCAATCAAACCCTCTAAAACTCTGGGTTGGAACTAACTCTACATTTCTTATGCGGGTGCCCATGTGTAGCCATTTCCCAAACTGGTGCTCTCAGAACACTTTTTTTCCATGGCATTAATATGTAAGCAGTGCAGGAAGAGTACCAGGCTTTGGTAAATTTGAGAACAGTGGGCTAAATGCAAATAAACACAGTTGTACAAGCCCCTTCATTTCTGACTTATAATCTCTAAAATATTAATATATAATGTGAATCTCTGAGAGGAAATAGAGATATTCTTTTCCCAAACTTACTTGAATATAGAATTGTTCTGTGTGTTATATTTGTTTGTTATAGAATTGTTTTGTTTTTCTCTGGGAGGAAATAGAGATATTCTTTTCCCAAACTTACTTGAATATAGAATTGTTCTGTGTGTTATATTTGTTTGTTATAGAATTGTTTTGTTTTATGATGCATCCACTGATATTTCCTAAACTCATATTTATGTGGAGCGTAATTTGAGAAACCTTGGTCTAGAGAATTGAAAAAAGCTAAATTTAGCCATGTGGCAAATTTATCCACTTTTGAAATAGCATATCAAATAGATAAATTAATGGATAGTGCAATTAGCATGAAGATAATGAAGGTGATGATGATTATGAATAAAACTTATTGAATGTTTACTATCTGCTAAGCACATGGTCTTATGTCATTTAACTTTAATGAGTCCCATTAAGATAGTTCAGGATTGAGAGACAATATATCAGAGATTTGATTTACTCATAAAAGGGTTGAGCAGATCTGAGGTTAGCTAGATCTGAGTCCATATCACTATTCTATATGCCTTCCTTTGAATTTTACAATTAGCACCAGGCATAGTAGAAGTAGCGCTGAGTAATAACCCCATTACTTTTTACTCTTTAGTGTAAGTAGGGTTAGCAAAATTATCAACCACATATTTATTTAGTATATTTAACAATTTGCCATATATGTATACATATGTCATATATACATATGTATATGAGTGTGTATAATTGTGTTCATCAATATAGTTTTCTTTTTATTTTGAGACGGAGTCTTACTCTGCTGCCCAGGCTGGAGTGCAGTGGCAGCGATCTTGGCTCAGCGCTGCAACCTCCGCCTCCCGGGTTCAGGTGATTCTCCTGCCTCAGCCTCCCGAGTAGCTGGGATTACAGGTGCCCTCCACCACGCCCGGCTGATTTTTGTATTTTCAGTAGAGCTGGAGTTTCACTATGTTGATCAGGCTGATCTCGAACTCCTGACCTCAGATGATCTGCTCAGCTCAGCCTCCCAAAGTGCTGGGATTACAGGCGTGAGCCACCGCGCCTAGCCACAATTTCCTTTTTAGTGCTCAGATTGCCCCAGTTGAGATCTCCTTCCAGTCATCTCCTCTATTCTTTTTTTTTTAAAAAAACCCAGTTAGTCTGTAAAAACTATCTTGTCTTTAGGCAAAAGTTGTCCCAAGTATATCTAGACCTCCTCTTCTTCAGGCCTGGAATTAACTCTTTCTCCAAGGAACTCAATTTCTATTAAAATGAATGGTGTTTAGAGACTGAAATCTTGGTGCTGGGATAACAGTGCCCCTAGATTCTTTTAATGGACCAAGGCAAGAAATATGTGAAAGAGTGTATGTGTAAAAAAATAAATCATAAAATATATTTATTTTCAGTTTTTACTCAGCTTCTTTGATTTTACACTTGGGTATCTCTTTTTCTCTTATTTTGAAGATCCATGATTTCTAGCAACATTAACATAATTGTTTATTTAGATTTTTATACAATGTTTATAAAATATTCTTAGGGCCAGGCATGGTGGCTCACACCTGTAATCCCAGAACTTTGGGAGGCCAAGATGGGTGGATCACCTGAGGTCAGGAGTTCAAGACCAGCCTGGCCAACATGGTGAAATCCCGTGTCTACAAATATTTTTTAAAAAAGAAATAATTAACCGGGCATGATGGCAGGTGCCTGTCATCCTAGCTACGCGGGTGGCTGAGGCATAAGGATCGCTTGAGCCTGGGAGGCGGAGGTTGCAGCAAGTCGAGATTGTGTAATTGCACTCCAGGCTGGGCAACAGAGAAAGACTCCTTCTCAAAAAAAATTCTTATATTACATTTAAATATATTGAATAACTTTCATATTTCTTTTTGTCCTTTGTGTCTCTCACTATGTATATTCAGTTTAAAAAGCTGTATTTTAAAAGCACACAAAATGATTATTTCATATGTGTTACTATAACTTTTTTGTTGAGTATTTCATGGTGTTTTAAATATATAAAATATTTAAGTGGTTAAAGAGTAAAGACTATGTGAAATGGTACTCTCGGGCGATTTTCATTTTCTTCCCTGTTCTCTTCACCCCAACTCTCACCTCCTATAGGTAACCATTTTTATTAGTTTTGGATTTATATTTTCACTGATGCTTTTTTCCAGCAGAAGCATATATGCATGCATATTATCTCCTCCCTTTTCTTACACAACATTCAGCCTAATAAACACCCCTCCTTATATCTTGCATTTTTCACTTAAATTTGTATTGCAGAATTCACTCTGTCAGTACATAGAAATCTTCCTCGTTCTTTTTTACAACTGCATAGCATTCTGATCTGTGCTAACAAATTGTTAAGCGTTTGTTTGTTTCCAGTCACTTGCTACTATAATGTCACAAAAAATAACCCAAACATAATTCATTTAATAATTTTACAGGTATATCTTTAGTATAGATATCTAGAAGTGGTACTGCTGGTCTAATTTTGTTAGATATTGCCAGATTTCCTTCATAGAAAAGTGTTATACTCCTACCAGTTGTGTCTGCGAGTACCTGTTTCTTTGTATCAGCTTGGGCTGCAAAAATAACACTCCAAAACTTAGTCACTTCGGACAACCACTATTTAAATTAATTAGTTCATAATATTGTGGGTGAGTAATTCAGGCTAGGCTTAGCTGAATAGTTCTTTTCTCAGCTGGGCTCTATCCTGGGCCTAAGGTCAAATGCAGATCACAGTTTCTTTATCTATACAATGAGGATCATAAAAGTACCTCACTCAAAAGGTTTTTGAGAGAATTAAATGAGATAATTTAGGTGAAGTTTCTGGTACATAATAAGTACCAGGCTCAAAAATGTTAGCTGCAACATGGATCAATGACCTAAATCTAAGAGCTAAATCCATAAAATAATGAGAAGACATAGTGGTAAATCTTTATGACCTTAGATTTGGCAATGTATTTTTAGCTATGTCACCAAAAGCATGAGCAAAAAAACAAAAAAAAAAGAAAAGAAAGGAAAAAATGGATATATCTGACTGCGTCGAAATTAAAATATTGTGTGTATCAAAAGACATTATAAAGAAGGTAAAAAGAAAACCTACAAAATGGGAAAAGTATTTGCAAGTCATATATCTGATCAGGTTTTATTATCTATAATACATTTAAAAAACCTTTACAATTCAACAACAAAAAGACAAATAACCCAATTTAAAAATGACCAAAGGACTTACAGATATTTCTCCAAATGAACGCGTGAACAAGATGCTCAGCATCATTAGTCACTAGGAAAATACAAATCAAAATCACAATGAGGTTCTACTGCATACCCACTAGAATGTCTACAATCAAAAAAACAGAAAATAACAAATGTTGGTGAGGATTTGGAGACATTGGAGCCCTCATACACTGTGAATAGGAATGTAAGCTGGTTCAACCACTGTGAAAAACAATTTGGTGGTTCCTCAAAAAGTTAAACACAGGATTACCATATAATCCAGCAATTTTACTCCTAGAATCATGCCCCAAAAGAATTGCAAACAGGTATTCAGACAAGTACATAGCACACACATCTTCACAGTAGCACCACTTACAGTAGCCAAAAGATGGAAAATGCCCAAATGTCCATCAAATAATGGATAAACAAATTATGGAATGTTCATACAATAGAATAATATTTAACCATAAAAATGAAGAATTAATATATGCTACAATATAAATGGACCTTGAAAATATCATGTTAAGTGGAAGAAGCCAGACACAAAAGGTTACATATTCTATGATTCAATTTTTGTGAAATATCCGGAATAAATAAATCCATAGTGACAGAATGCAGATTAATGGTTGCCAGGGACCTGGAGGAGCAGGGAATGGGAAGCAACTGCTTAATTGGTATGGTATTTATTTTAGGGTGATGAAAATATTTTAGAAGTGGACAGAGATGGTGATTGCACAACATTGTAAGTGCACTAAATGCCACTGAATTATTTACTTTAAAATAGTTAATATTATGTAAATTTCACCTAAATTAAAAAATAAAAAATTTAAAGTAAGAGGAAGAGAGTAGAAAGTGCTATAGGTAAAACAATATCTTCCATGATTTGACAATTCTTGAAGCTGGCTAATGGGTATAGAAAGGACCATTATACTAGTTTGTGTATTTTGTATATTTTTAAAACTTTTCATAAAAAATAAATAGAAACAAGAAAAACAAATATGTATTAGCAGCAGTTTGATTCTGCACCTAATATAGTTTTTGCCTATATTAATTTACCCATTGCAGAACAAATTTTAGTGGTAGATATTTTCTCTATTTTCTATCTTTAACTCAAGCATATTACCTTTATAGGATTTTGTAAAAAGGGCTAACCACATCTACCCTTCAAGCAATTTCTCTTGCCTTAACCCATCCAAATAATTAAGAAATAAATGTCTCATTCTCAGAAGCTATATTGTGCTAATTTTTTCCCCTTAAATCTATAGAGATAAGATTCTGAATCTGGGTTTCCAGGCAATACTAGATAACTTGAAATATTTGCAACGTATGTGTTTCTGTATTCTGTATCTTTTGTGTGTGGAGGGTGTTCATAGCTTCCATCAGATTCTTGAATGGGCCTGTGATCTTATAAAAACCTAAATACCTCAGCAAACAGAAGAATTGTACATGATAACTCTATCATGTTGCAAATTGTACATGATAGAGTATCAGTTGCAAATGACAGCAAACTCAATTTAACACGGATTAACAATTGAGAGATATATTGGCTGAGGTAACTGACAGAGAGGTGGTTCAGCTTCAGGCATGGCTTCTTCTTAGGGTTCAAACAGTGTCATCAAGACTGGCTCTTGTTCTCTTCTTCTCTCAGCTTTGTGTTCATCCCCCTGACTCTCTTTTCCAGCTTTCTTTATGTGAGTATTAAAGAATCAAATATCCTCTCTTGACTTACAGGCTAAGATAATGCTTACCCACACCACGAGGCTGTGAGTAGGGAAGGGTGGGTCCTCAAAGGAAACTCTATTACCAAAAAGGAAAAAAATGGATGCTGGACAGGCAAATATAACAAATAATTACTGAGAATGCTAATAATGAATCTTCATATGGATAGCAAAGTAAAGTTAGATTCCCTTATGTTTTCACAGAGAGAAAACACATCCAGGTTTTTTCACATTGGTTGACATCTGGGTTTGCCTTGATTAGGAAGACCGGGATCTAATAGCAAGAAGGTATTTTGAATGGAGAATAAAGTGAAGAGCTGGGCTAGGGCAAGGGCTGGGGAATCTGCCACTGGCTTTAGCTTTGGTGAAGGGGCCAAGAAGAAGGGCACATCATTCCAACTGAAATTCATGACCTGATCAGCAAAGGGAGAAGAGCAGGGAGTCAATCAGGGATAGAGGCCCAGCAACAGCTCACAGGATGAAAGGCAGGAAGAAGGGAGAGCTACACTTAGAAACAGGTGGGGAGAGTCACAGGATATATTCTTTTAGTGGACATGATCATCATCATAAAAATAATAACCACTTACTAAGCATTTCCTGTGTTCCAGACACTGCCCTTGTGTGTATTATCTTGGCTATAAACTCCTATGAGGTGGGCATTATTATCCTCATTTAATTTGTGAAAAGGATCATTATGTTTACATTGCTTGCCCAAGGCCATGGTGTCTGATTATCACTAAGCTCATTCCCCTTGCCACTTCCATTGCAGAATGGCTCCGTGGGACCACAGAATCCACTGCACTGACAGAACGTTGCTTTATAAAACATGAGATATTATAGCACAAGCTAGAATTAAAATTTTTCTATGTGATGAACACTGTGCTAAGACCTGCATAAGCATTACATAATTTTATCTCTACAAGAATCCTATCTCCACTGACCAATGAGCAAGCTATGATTTACCAAAGTCACATAGGGGATCCGACCTAAGAATGTGTTCTCATTGTCACTCGCTGATTACAGGATCATCAGAGTGAGAAGACAATCTACAGAATGGGAGAAAATATTTGAAAACTATACATTTGACAGAGGATTAATATCCAGGATATACGAGGAACTCAAATATCTCAACTGCAAGACAAAAACAAAACAATTCTTTTTTTTTTTTTTTTTTTTTTTGAGACGGAGTCTTGCTCTGTCGCCCAGGCTGGAGTGCAGTGGCGCGATCTCGGCTCACTGCAACCTCCACATCCCAGGTTCATGCCATTCTCCTGCCTCAGCCTCCTGAGTAGCTGGTACTACAGGCACCCGCCGCCACGCCCGGCTAATTTTTTATATTTTTGTAGAGACGGGGTTTCACTGTGTTAGCCAGGATGTTCTCGGTCTCCTGACCTCGTGATCCACTGGCCTCGGCCTCCCAAAGTGCTGGGATTACAGGCGTGGGCCACCACGCCCAGCCAAAACAATTCATTTTTAAAATGGGCAAATGATCTGAACAGATATTACTTAAAAGAAGACATCTAAATGGCAAATGGATATATGAAAAATGCTCGACATCACTAATAATCAGAAAAATGCAAATCAAAACCACAGTGAAGTATCATCTTATTCCAGTTAGAATGGCTAGTAACAAAAAGATGAAAAATAAATGCTGGAGAAAATATGGGGAAAAGAGAACCCTTGTACAGTGTTGTTGGTGATGTGAACTAGTACAGCCACAATGAAGAACAGTTCTCAGAAGACTACAAACAAAACTACCATATGATCCAGCAATCTCATTACTGGGAATTTATTCAAAGGAAAAGAAATCAGCACATCAAATAGATATCTGTACCTCATGTTTATTGTAGCACTATTTACAATAGCCAAAATATGGAATCAACCCAAATGTCCAAAAACAGATGAATAAAGAAAATGTGGCAATATATACACAATGGAGTATTATGCGGTTATAAAAAGAATGAAATCTTGTCATTCATGACAACATGGATGAGCTTGGAGGACATTACCTTCAGTGAAATAAGCCAGGAGCAGAAAGTTAAACACTGCATGTTCTTATATGTGGAAGCTTAAAGTTGATCGCATGGGAAGTAAAGAGTAGAATAGAGGATACTAGAGGCTTGGAGGGTAGGGGGAAGGAAACCAAGGATGGGGATGGATTTGTTAAAGAGCACACAAAATTACAGATAGATAGGAGGAATAAGTTTTAGTGTTGTATTGCACTGTAGGATGACTACAGTTAACAATCATGTAATATCTTCAAAAGCTAGAAGAGAGGATTTTGAGTGTTCCCAACACAAATAAATAATACATATTTGAGGTGAGGGGTATGCTAATTACTCTGATGTGATTACTATGTATTGTATTTATCAAAACTTTGCTATGTGCACTGTAAATATGTACGATTATGTGTTGATTTAAAAACACTTTGAATAATTCTCATTACAGTAAAATTTGGGGGCTATATTTTATCTTTACATGCAACAGATCATTGTACAGTGATCTCACTTCATCAAGCATGCATGTTATCAGGGTCTGTGGAAAGAAAATGTATAAAATGCTTCTAACTTGATGAAAAGATGAGAACAGTTCTGGTTTTTATTTTGCCCTGAGCTTTTCACTGACTTCTCTTTATTAGATTTCTCCCCTGATGTCAAAAGTTTGATGTTTTCCTCCTTGTTTATTTCTCTTCTCAGAGATGACTTTGATACTGATATGTGATTTGATTCCATTAGCTGGAGTTTCCCTGGGTTTTTGATTGGTGCTGTGTCTAAAGTCCTGGGGATAAGCATCAAAGACAACTGCTTTATTTTTACATGCCAGGGAGGAGAAAATCAATCTTCATCCCTTAGGGACAGAACTTCTGGTGTCAAAAGTCCTTCCATCCTTCCAGTACCTTCTTCTTATCACTGGCATCCTTTAGCAAGGTAAAGAGGCAATACAGGAGACCATTGTGTGTAAATACTATGTGATAATATTATTCACAATAATAATATGTTCTTTAAAAAATAATTATTGAGCATACCCTATATTCCAGGCTTTTGGAATGCATTAGCAAACAAAACTCTCAGTTTTAATTCTAGCTTGTAGACATGGATACAAAATAATAATAAAAACATAATAAGTAAAATTTAAAAAATATATAATGTATAACATTAAGGCCATTTAGAAAGGGGGAAAGGTAAAGCAAAGTAAAAAAATAGAAAATATGGGATAAGGGCTGGCTGTAGTATTAAATGAGCTGACCATTATAAGCATCGAGGAGGTGAGATATGAATAAAGATTTTAGGGGGTGATGAGAGAGTTGCAAGTGTAAAGCTAGAGGAATAACATTCCAGATAGGAGGACAGCCAGTGCAAAGACTCTGAGGCAGCCATACGCCCAGCAAGTTTGGGATTTTCAAAGTGGCCAGGGTAGCAGAAACCAAGAGAGAAGGAGGAGGCCAGAAAAAGATGAGGCTGCAGAGAGAGCCCAGAGCTAGATTGCACAGGCTTTGTAGGCCATTGTAAGGACTTTGGTCTTCATTTTGATTAAAATAAGGTTTTGTGCAGACAGGAATATTATTCTATTCTTTATTTTTTAAATAAATCATTCTGAGATTAGACTGTAGGATAGCAAAGGTAGAAACAGGAAAATCTATTATTAGATTATTATAGAAATCCAAGAGATGGTTCAGATCAGGTGATAGCAATGAATATGGTGAAGAGATCAAGTTCTTCACAATTTCCTGACATATCTGATGTGAAGTGTGCCAAACAGTGTGATTATCAATGGAGATGGGAAAGGCTGTGAGTAGAGCACTTTTGGGAGAAAGATCTGGAGTTCCCCAAATGCATTTATGTATTCATTCATCCATTCATTTTCACTCATTCAATAACTATTTATTAAGTGCCTAATATGTGCCAAGCATTCTCTTACTAGTTTTCACAAAAAAGTAGTGAATGCAGATGAGGAACAGAGGCTCAGAGAGTTTAAGCTGTTTAGCAAAGATCATTCTGCTAGTAATCAGCAGTATTGTATTTCCAACCTGAGTCTTTCGTATTTTTACCTCACTCACTTGCCTACAGCCTATCACATGTGGCTTGAATGCATGACAGAACCAGAGAAAAATGAGAAAACGATACTACTTTATTTATATGTTGTTAAATACAGGTAATACTTTATTGCAAATTTAAAAACTTTTCTCTCATGTCCTAATCTTTCTGTAAGATACTGGTAACACTTCCTTTCCCCATTATTTTTTAAGGCCCTCAAAATATCCCATCAATAACTCTAGGTATAAATGACTGTGTGTTCTGCTGTTTGGAAGATATATCAGAAAGACACTCGTCAAAGCCTCCAAATATGTAGGTATTTTTGCAACAATTAAAATTTTATGAACTATAACATCAATCATTTATTCATCAAGGATATAAAACAGCAGTGAGAACCCAAGGTATGCAAAGAGTCAAGGTTTTCCATGATAAAAAAAAAAAGAAAGATAAAACAGACAATTTTTTCTTAAGTTTCAGTACTAGAAATTATATCCCTTTGGATACAAACCAGAAGATCAAAGGTGATAATCTTTCTTCTGAGAGCACCTTTCACAGTTGAGTTAGAAGCTCCTCCAGCCCTCAGGCCTTCTCACTCTCTCCTGACTCTCAGAAGGGAATGTGGCACCCCTGATGTTTCCCCTGTGCCTCTATGTCCTGGTTTAGGGCTTCATTAATGCTCCGTTTAGTTTTGATTGCCTCTCATGGAGCTGGAAACAACTCACACGTTGGAAAGAAAAAAATCTCCCTCCACCTTTATATTTTCCCCTTTTAATTTTCAATTTTAGGTAGCTATTTAATAGCTTATTTTTCTTGGACATAGCCTGCAGTTGGGATTTTGAGGCTGTTCTGGGCTTTTTAATGTTTCCATAAAGATGTCCTATTTGTGGTGTGCATAGTTGGTAGACTTTATTTTCTATTACATGTGAAAAAACTAGCACTCCCTTCATCCATCCATGATGGTACATTTGTTCCCCTATGTGCAATTTTGAATTTAATACAAAGAACAGAGCACACAGCTATGAGAAACAGAGACGTGCTTACAGCACGATTTCACTTTTCCCCTCACAGCCAGTGCCATCTGAAGAGGAAACAGGAGGCATGGAATAGAAGGTGAAGGAGGATGAGTCACTAATATGAGACAACAGAACTCATGGACACTCAGGGATGCATAGGAAAATAACAGCTGTATTCATTATGTGTTGGGATAACCCAGAGTTATAAATAAGATCTGGAGATTATTAAAAAATGGCAGGTTTGGCTAAATCATAACTGTACTTTTCTTACTCTGGAAGATAGATGCAGAAGGAGATAGAGTCTTGACACATGGATTTCTTCCATGAACAGAGGAGCAGTTCTTTTGCAACAACAAGGGCATTATCTATCTTCCCACTGATCCCCAAATGACATTTGTGTAACTGCCCAAAGGCTTCTTCCTGCCTGCTGCACAAATACCATGGCATTGCAGTAAAGAAAGAGTTTAATAGACCCCAGGCCAGCCACACCACATGGGAGACAAAGTTAGTACTCAAATCATCTCTCCTCCAAAGCTCATAGGTTTGGGGTTTTTCAAAGGCAGTTTGGGGGAAGCAATGGAGGTAGCCAGGTAATGGGTGCTTGCTGATGATTGGTTGGGGCACAGATTAAATCATGGGAGTCGAAGCTGTCCTGCTGTGTGCTAAATTGCTTCTGGGTAGTGCCACAGGAACATGGTGAGTGGGTCCAGGTGGAGCCATGAGTGTCAGACATACAGAAATCCTGAAAAGATACCTCAAAAGACAAATCTATAATAGTGGTTTTATCTGCAGGAATAACTGGAGACGTAACATATCTTATAAACTCTGAAATAATGGTTGAAAATCTTTTATGTCTACTCCTTAGCAGGACTCAGTCTCCTCCCCTCCTCCCAGCCTGCTGGCCTCCCATTAGCCTTAAAAAGTGGTTGAGTTTTGGGGGGAAGGCCAACTATTATTTAAACTATAGCCTAAATGTCTCTTAAAGTCAGCTTGGCCCCAAAGGTCAGGGATAATTAAGGGAAAGTCAAGATAGGGATGGGTGAGTTCAGCTCACTGTTATAACTTTTCTCACTGATAATTTTTGCAAAAGTGGTTATATTTGGCACTCATTCTTGCTTAACACTGTGATAGAATGCTTCTAGAAGTTTTTAGTGTCTTAAGATGGCTTATTTTCATAGTCTGAGAAACCCTAATTATTTTAAACCCTCCACTTTTGAATAAGTGATAAATAGGTAAGAATAAGTCTACAATTTTTATAATCTTCTAAGAAAAAAATTGATTGCTGAAAAACTAACTTACCTAGATATTTTAAATACTTTAAACTTTTTAAGCTTTTTGTTTTCATGCTAAAAAGTTAACACTTTAGCTTCTATCTAATTATTCAAGTAAGTTTATTAGTGTTCTATGGCTTTCATAGCCAATTACCATAACCTTAGTTCTTTAAAATAACGCAAATTTATTACGTTATAGTTCTGAAAGGCAGAATTCCAATGTGGAACTCACTGGGCTAAAAATCAAGGTATTCGCTGCATTCCTTTCTGTTGGCTCTAGGGTAGTGTATTAGTCCATTTTCACACTGCTAATAAAGACATACCCAAGACTGGGTAATTTATAAAGGAAAGAGGTTTAATTGACTCACAGTTCAGCATAGCTGGGAGGCCTCAGGAAACTTACAATCATGGCAAAAAGGGAAGCAAACACATCCTTCTTTACATGGCAGCAGAAAGGAGAAAATACCAAGCAAAAGAGAGGAAAGTCCCTTCCTTATAAAACCATCAGGTTTCATGAGAACTCACTTATTATCATGAGAACCGTAGCATGGTGGTAACAGTCCCTATGATTCAATTACCTCCTACCAGTTCCCTCCCACGACACGTGGGGGTTAAGGGAACTACAACTCAAGATGAGATTTCGGTGGAAACACAAGCAAGCTGTATCAGCTAGAGTCTGTGTTCTTGCTTTTTCCAGGTTTAAGAATCCACTGCATTCCTTTGCTCATGACCTCACCCATCTTCAAAGTCAGCAATGGCCTGCCAAATCTTTCTCACATCCCATCACTCTGACCCTGACTCTTCTGCTTCTCTCTTCCACACTCATGAACTGTTGTGATTACACTGGGTCAAAATGGATAATCCAGGAAAATCTTCCTATTTTAAGGTCAGCTGATAAATAACCTTAATCCCATCCTGAACCTGAATTCCCCCTTGCCATGAATATTACACGAATGTTTAACAATATATTCACAGGTTCTAGGGATTAGGACATGGACATATTTGGAGACCATTATTCTGCTTACCACAATAGATTGTTTTGGAGGATTGGTATCAGATAGCACCGAATTAGCCCTGTCATAAGAAACTACATGTGTTTCTACCCTGGAGCCTTGTCCTCTATTTATAACAGATATAACAGTGCTAGTTTCTGACAGCACTCTGTCATTGAGACCAGGTCCATCCTTCTTAACAGAAAGTTCTAAGCATACCTTAGCAACTGACCAAGGTTATTACATGAGATGAACCATTTTGCTACTTATGTTCAAGATTGTTTTATTTCCTGTCAATGAAATCTAATTTCTTAAAATATTTATAAGGCAAGTTGCGTAAAACTGATTTATTGCAGGAATTCTCAATGATTTTCTTAAGTCTTGCACATTTGCTATTACATTTGTTCCAAATTATTTAATATTTTAGGCTTTGTTGCACATGGTATTATTTTAGTTTAATTTTTTTTATTATACTTTAAGTTCTAGGGTACATGTGCACAACGTGCAGGTTTGTTGCATATGTATACTGTGCCATGTTGGTGTGCTGCACCCATTAACTCGTCATTTACATTAGGTATATCTCCTAATGCTATCCCTCCTCACTCCCCCCACCCCACAACAGGCCCTGGTATGTGATGTTCCCCTTCCTGTGTCCAAGTGTTCTCATTGTTCACTTCCAACCTATGAGTGAGAACATGCGGTGTTTAGTTTTTTGTCCTTGCAATAGTTTGCTGAGAATGATGGTTTCCAGCTTCATCCATGTCCCTACAAAGGACATGAATTCATCATTTTTTATGGCTGCATAGTATTCCATGGTGTATATGTGCCACATTTTTTGAATCCAGTCTATCATTGTTGGACATTTGGGTTGGTTCCAAGTCTTTGCTATTGTGAATAGTGCCACAATAAACATACATGTGCATGTGTCTTTATAGCAGCATGATTTAGAATCCTTTTGGTATATACCCAGTAATGGGATGGCTGGGTCAAAAGGTATTTCTAGTTCTAGATCCCTGAGGAATCACCACACTGACTTCCACAGTGGTTGAACTAGTTTACACCAACAGTGTAAAAGTGTCCTTATTTCTCCACATCCTCTCCAGCACCTGTTGTTTCCTGACTTTTTAATGATTGCCACTCTAACTGGTGTGAGATGGTATCTCATTGTGGTTTTGATTTGCATTTCTCTGATGGCCAGTGATGATGAGCATTTTTTCATGTGTCTTTTGGCTGCATAAATGTCTTCTTTTGAGAAGTGTCTGTTCATATCCTTTGCCCACTTTTTGATAGGGTTGTTTGTTTTTTTCTTGTAAATTTGTTTGAGTTCATTGTGGATTCTGGATATTAGCCCTTTGTCAGATGAGTAGATTGCAAATTGTTTCTTGCTAATATATAGAAATACATGTCGTTTTTGCATATTGGCCATGTATCTTCCATCTTCGATAAACTCATTGATTAATTTTAGTTTTCTTGTAGATTCCATTCAGTCTTTTACATACGCAATCATCATCTCCAAACAATCAAACAAACTCAAATTTTTCTTCTTTCTTCCTAATCTGTTCACATATTTCTTTGGACAAGACCACCAGTACAGTATTGTATCAAAGTGATTAGAATAGACATTCTTGCCTTGTTCTTGACCTAAGAAGCAAAATATTCAGTATTTTACTGTGTTTTTTTGTTTGTTTGTTTGTTTTTGAGACAGAGTCTCACTCTGTCACCCAGGCTAGAGTGCAGTGGTGTGATCTTGGCTCACTGCCAGCTCCGCCTCCCAGGTTCATGCCATTCTCCTGCCTTAGCCTCCTGAGTAGCTGGGACTACAGGCACCCGCCACCATGCCTGGCTAATTTTTTGTATTTTTAGTAGAGATGGGGTTTCACCATGTTAGCCAGGATGGTCTCGATCTCCTGACCTCGTGATCCGCCTGCCTCGGCCTCTCAAGTATTTTACTGTTATATATCATGCCAGATTTCAAGATTATTTTAACTGCTAATTATCAGGCAAGGAAGTTTTCTTTGACTTGTAATTTGCTGAGAGTGTTTATCATGAATGAATATTGAATTTTGTCAAATGTTTTATATATGCATTTATATTATTATATGAATTTTCTCCCTTATTCTTTACTGTGAATTACACGGATTGATTTTTAAATGTTGAAACAAAGTTGCATTTATGAGAAAAACATCATTTGATTGTTGTAGATTTGACTTACTGAATTTTAAAAAAAAACTGACCTTTCTTCTTTATTTTCTCACAGCATGTATTAGTCTATTTTCACACTGCTGATATAAACATACCCATGACTGGGCAATTTACAAAAGAAATAGGTTTAATGGACTTAAATTTCCACATAGGAAGGCCTGGGAAAGCCTCACAATTGTGGCAGAAGACAAGGAGGAGCAAGTCATGCCTTATGTAGATGGCAGCAGGCAAAGAGAGAGAGCTTGTGCAGGGAAACTCCCCCTTTTAAAACTATCAGATCTCATGAGACTTATTCACTATCATGAGAATAGCAGTGGGGAGACCTGCCCCCATGATTCATTTACCTCCCACCAGGTCCCTCCCACAACATGTGGGAAATCAAGGTGAGATTTGGGTGGGGACACAGCCAAACGATGTCACTGCATATATTGTTTTATCACTGTCTTTGTCTTCCATCAATTTGACCATGATGTATATTCAGATGTAAGGTTATTTGTATTTATTTTTCTTCAGTTTCACTAAGCTTCTTGCATCTATGAGTTGATGTATTTTGTCAGCTTTAGAAAGTCCTTTGTCCTTATCTATACAAATATTTGCCTGTCTCTTCTTTCTTCTTCCGGGACTCTTAATACTTATGTATTAGACCAACTGTTATTGTCAAGTGAACAGCTGATTTTTTACTCCCTCTCATATTTTCACTCTTTCCCTTTGAATACTTTCTCTTGAGTAATTTTCAAGTTATTTTTTTCTTGCTATGTTTAGTCTGCTATTAAGCCCACCAAATGAATTATTCATTTCTGCTATCCAATTTTTCACTTTGAGCATTTATTTTTGGTTCTTTTAATAATTATCATGTTCTTTTTTTCTTTGAAAGACTTGTACCTTTCTGGAATTTATTTAAATTTATTTTCACTTGCTATTGAGGATGGCTAAAATTTCCTTTGCTCTTGAGAAAAAAAAAATACTACCCATGTTTATGTCTACGTCTTTCTCCTTTTTTGATGATTCTTTATTTACTCAAGTATTTATTAGGCACTCACTAGGTAAAAGTCAGATACTGTAAACCAAAAATAAAATTCTAAGCCCCCCAACTGACTAAATGGACCCTTCTTCTTGGCCAAGGGGATCCCAAAGAAAACCTGAAAAACTAATTCATGACGGGACAGGAAGGGAGGTCAGATATGCCTCTTTATACCCTCCTCCCTTTGGCTTGGAAGCACAACTGACCAGCATTAACCTTCAAAAATAGAGATCATAACACTGACAAAAAAGACTCTTTGTAGCAATAAGATAACAAATTCCAAATTGATTCTCGTATAGCATCACATGACAGAAAATAGGCCTTAAAGGAAATCAAAATATTTCACCCCAAAATATATTTCTTTGATATATTTTGTAATGTCCCTGAAATGTCATTTCTTGTGAGGAAAATTTACATTCTATTGAGAATCCCTTTCTCTTTCCAAGTCTTTTCTTCATCCAGGAAAGATTAAACCAAGAGTCTGACCACTTTTATATCTGAAAAGAAACAGCTTCCATCTACTCTCTCTGAAGCCTGTTACTCAGAGACATCATCTACATTGCAAGAACCTTGGCTTCCATAGCTCCCCTTGTCTTAACTAAAGCATTTTTCTCTGCTGACTTCAACTCCTCAGGCAAAGCTAAACTCTTTCATCCAACTGCCGGTCAGAGAATCTTTGAAACTGCCTATGTGGCCTGTGGACCACCACCCTCTTCCACATCCTCTGCTTTGAAATGTCCCACCTTTTGGGACTGAACCAATGTATGTCTTATATGTACCAATTTATGTCTTTGTCTGTAACTTCTTTCTCCCTGAAGTGTATAAAACCAATCTGTAACCCAACCACCTTGGGCACACATTCTTAGGGCTTCCAGAGGCTGTGTCACAGGCCATGGTCATTCATATAAATCTTTTCAAATACTTTACAAAGTTTGACTTTTTTCATTAACAATACAAAAAAAAGGAGAACATGTAGTCTCTTCCCTCATGAAGACTGTAGACTAAAAAAATGTACTCAGAGCAACTGTAACAAAAGAAGTATAGGTTACTATGGGAATATATAATGAGGATTATTCTTCTAATTTTAGCTTAAAGGACAAATGAGGTTACTCATCTCCAAGCTCTTGTCAGAGTTGTAGGAAGCACATTGATAGTCATTTCACCATAGCCCTTCAATATCCCATTATTAAACTGACAAGGTAGTAAAACATGGTGCAAAATCTTTGTTGGAATGAGTAAAATGTTTGTTCTCCACTAAGAATAGGCATGGGTGGAAAAAATAAATAAAATTAAGGGTTTAGCATAGATTCACAGATATTTGGATTTATAACTGGAAAAGAAGAGACTATGCCATTTAAAACAAATTTCTCCTTATCCTTCAAATTACAGCTCATAGTTCACCTCCTCTCTGTAAAATTGTCTGAGTTCCTTTCCCATCCCTTTCTACTCCCAGAGAAAATTGGCTGCTACTTCATGTTTGATTTCCAAGCTCTTTATTCATACTTCCATTATAGTACCTTATCATTGCCTATTGATTGTTTGACAGATTTGGCCTCTCTACTTAGCAGTTTTCTCCCAGAGGCAAAGGATCTTCTCTTTGTATTCCTATTTCCCAGCCTAATTGAATTGAAATGAAAACTACTTCCATTGTCTATTTTCATTTTAACAATGGCCATATAATACCTTTTTCTGTTTATTTGCTTAATTCAATATTTCTGTAAACCCTATCTTATGAAAATACATAATGTGTCTTGTTAGTGCCCTAATAATTTCATTGATTCATTAATCTTATAAACACGGGTTAAGTCCTGAGCTAGATTCTTAATGTGTCAAGACAAACATCGTTCTTTTCCATCTTTTTTCTTTATGTCTAGGGCCTGTTGAGCTTTCATGGAGGTAATTTTCAATCAATATACAACTATTGAAAACCTACTGTGCCAGGAAACATGCCAGGCATTGATGAAATAATTGTGAGCAAATTCAAAGAGCATTTCTGCCCTCTTAAAGGTCCCATCTAGCATCAGAGAATATATATTAATTAAATAGGTGTATGTAAAATTGCAATTCTGATGACTACAATGAAGAATAGGTACAGCACTATTTGACCTTATGGAATTCTAAAGAGATCAACTATTTCTGTAGGAAAAATCATCGTAAAATGCAGAATATGTCTGAAATTTATCAAAAATAGTTAACATTTATTTATTAATAACTGATTAATTTAAATGAATGGTATCTTCTGTCTTTGCATGGCATTATTTCTCCTCTCTTGCTTTGTCTTAATAGTTTTCCTTAACCATCTGTCAAAAAGAGCATAAAGGAAGTAATCCAGAATTTCTTAGGAAAATAAAATGAAAATTAAATTATTTTTAAAATAAGATTCTAAATATTTTAGTCTTTAAGTTGATTTAACATAAGTTCTGGTGATCAGTGTCTCTTACTCACTGAGGGGAAAGTTTGGTAAGAGAACTTGTATTTGGCTTTATAATATATGCACACATGCACACACACGTGCATGTGCACACAAACAAGAAAGTGACTTACAAAAATTTGTTTTTATTTTCTAGTGAAATCCCTGGCACAGCTTTTAACAGCCTGAGACACCCAGGTAAGCCACTTAACCTGTTTTAGTTTTACGTGCTTCAAAGATTAGCAAAATTTTACCTACTTCATAGGATAATTATAAGAATTAAAATAGAAAGCCTGGTACTAGGATTAAATAATATAGTAAGCACACTGTATTCTTTTTTTTTTTTTTTTTTTTGAGATGGAGTCTCACTCTGTCACCCAGGCTGGAGTGCAATGGTGTGATCTCGGCTCACTGCAACCTCCGCCTACCAGGGTTCAAGTGATTCTCCTGCCTCAGCCTCCAAAGTAGCTGGGATTACAGGCACGTACCACTACACCTAGCTAATTTTTTGTATCTTTAGTAGAGACGGGGTTTCACCAGGTTGGCCAGACTGGTCTCAAACTCCTGACTTCCTGAGCCACTCGCCTTGGCCTCCCAAAGTGCTGGGATTACAGGCATGAGCCACCACACCCGGCCAGCACACTCTATTCTATTTCTCCCATTGATTACAACTAAAAATCCTAGAAGAAATATATAAAGCAAAGATGACTCTGAAAAAATAAACAACAGCAGGCCAACTAAAAAGAGAAAAGCAAAAACTTGTGGAATGGGCCATGTGGCAGTGAATTTTTTGGTTACTTGTAATCTCTACTCTCTTTGCTTATATGGTTTCTGATGAGTTGTCTGCTATAATTCTTATCTTTGTTCCCCTGTAGGTAAGGTGTTTTTCCCCTGTATGGCTTTCTTCAAGATTGTCTCTTTGATTTTAGTTTTCTGCAATTGAAATATGATACACCTACATGGTTTTTATAGTTTTGGATTTGTTAGTGTTTTGTTGTGGGGAGTTATATTTATCCTACTTCTATTCTCTGAGCTTCCTGAGTCTGTGGTTTTGCATCTGTCATTAATTTTGGAATGCTCTCAGACATTATTACTTCAAATATTTATTCTTCTCAGTTCCATTTTTCTTCTTTTTCTGGTGTCCCAATTATGGTTAATGCTTTACTTTTTGCAATTGTCCCACATTACCTGGATGCTCTGTTCTTTAAAAAAATAATAATTGTTTTATTTCGTTTGCATTTCAGTTTTGAAAGTTTCTATTGACCTATCTTCAAGTTCACTGATTCTTTCCTCAGATGTGTCAAGTCTACTGACAAGCCCTTTGAAGGCATTCTTATTTTCTGTTCCTGTGTTTTTGATTCTTAGCATCTCCTTTTGGTTATTTCTAACCGTTTTATAGTTTTCATTTCTCTACCGACATTACCCAACTGACTTTGCCTGTAGTCTCCTTTTCACATTAAAGTCTTCAACATATTAATCATAGTTATTTTAAATGCTTTGTTTGTAACTCCAATATCCATGTCTCATCTGAGTCAGGTTCTGATGCTTGCTCTGTCTCTTAAGACTGTTTCTTTTTTTTTTTTTTTTAATTTGTCCTTTGGTTTGCCTTCTAATTGAGAGGTAAAGTTAGACACATGTTACTCCATAAATGGTAATGAGTAAATAGATTTTTAGAGAAAGGATTTTAATCAATATGGCTAGGATCTTGGCTGTGTTTAACTCTTTTTAGATATAGGTACCAGAGCCTTCAATTCCTCTATTCCTTAATTTTTAGAGGCTCTCCCTTCTAGTCTTTGAGGATTTCTCTAGCACTGCTCTGCAGGGAGAGACTCTTGCAGCTCTTTCAGCTCTAATTCATTGTTATTATACTGTTCGG
The DNA here is from genome assembly GCF_028885655.2 of Pongo abelii. NCBI lineage: Eukaryota > Metazoa > Chordata > Mammalia > Primates > Hominidae > Pongo > Pongo abelii. The sequence continues at coordinate 153,110,913 of NC_071989.2, forward strand.
TATGGTTAGAGTGTGTGGAAAAAGATCTTATAATCTTATTAAATGCTGATGTTTCCATGGACCTGTATCACAGAGATGTGACCTTCACAAGTGCTCCCATCCCTACTCCAGGAGTAGACCTATTTCTCCTCTCTCCTTTCCTCCGACTGCATCATCATTAATCTGTTGTCTTGAAGCCCCATTGACTATGGATATTTTCTGTTTTCAGCTGAGGCTGGAAGTCTGTAGCGTGCTAGAGTGGGGTGACATTCAGAATTACCTGCTAGAGAATTCCTTACACTGGAGACAGCTCTTTGTTATAAGGAAGAGTCTGGGAGGGCTTCAAGAAGGCTTCTTCTCCTGCTGCCACAGTCCTTCTCAGATCACTTCAGGAGAGGTTGGTGGGGTTCCAGGAAATAAAACTTTATGAAAAGTGGAGGAGCTCCTTATGACTGTGGATCCCAGGACTTTGACTCTTATGTTAGTTTCCACTTCACTCCTAGAAATTCATCAAAATGCCTAGTAAAGTACATGGTTTTAGCAGTTTATAGTGGTAGATGACTTCACCAGGTAAGCAAATCTAAAGCACTGTATCTTTCGGGATGTACCAGTCTCTCCAGATTTTAAGGTGATGGCTTGTCCCATGACCTTAGTTTTCTGATGGGTTCAATAAAAGTCACTGCTTTTTGGTTTGTAAGGATTTTTCTTGTTTTGAGGGTGGTAATGACAACTTACAAGCTCTTTATATATCAGAGGTAAAACTCAAAGCCTCCCAGTTATTCTTTATTTTCATGTGTCTTAAATTCTAGGATACTCTGAATCCTGGAACTACACACAAAATGTAAACAAAAAACTACCCACTACCTAAAAATAAACACTTACTTTATGGCCAGGGAATCAAAAAAAATGGGGTATATGTGGGACACAGCTTCTTTAACTATCACAGACTGACCTGAGGCAAGACCCATAATGAATCTGCATCTCTGTAGTGGTAGCACTGGCATTGGCAGCAATGGTAGCAAAACCCCTGTAGGCTTTTTAATCTTTCTGCTTTGCCCAGAGGCAGTTACAATAATGGGAAATGCACAATAATGCATGGAGTATAAAAGCTCAGCCTTCTAGCTAGGGCAGAAGAAAAGTGACTGCTGAAGAAGATGGTGCTAGATAAACAATCTTTTAAATTCGTACATAAAGTTGATATGTTGTTCATTCATGTAACTGACTGTGATCAACATAGCAAATGCTATGCTAAAATATATTTTAAAATAACTAAATAATTGAAACAGATGTTCCATGTATATGAATTGAAAGACAGTATTGTTAACATGTCAGCACTACCTAAAGCAATGTACAAATCAATGCAACCTCTATCAAAATTCCAATAGCTTTTTTTTTGGCAAAAATGGAAAGTTGTCTCTCAAATTCAAATTCATTTGTAATTACAAGAGGCTTCAAATAGGCTACAACAATCTTGAAAAAGAAGAACAAAATTGAAGGACTTACAATTCCTGATTTCAAAACTTACCACAAAGCTACAGTAACCAAGACAGATACTGACACAAGGATAGACACATTGATGCATAAAATAGATTTGAGGGTCCAGAAATAAATTCATATCTTTTGAGGAACTGATTTTTGATAAAGGAGCCAAGACCATGCAATGGAGAAAGGATAATTTCTTCAACAAAAGATGTTGAAATGAAAGGATATTCACATGCAAAAGAATAAACTTAGACTCCTACCTCACACCATGTGCAAAAATTAACTCAAAATGATTGTTGTCTCATATAACAGCTAATGCCATGAAACTCTTAGAAGAAAATATAGAGAAAAATCTTCATGGCTTTGGATTTGATAATGGATTTTAAAGACATCAAAAACACAAGCAACAAGAGAAAAAATAGATGAATTTGACTACATCAAAGTTAAAAATTTGTATATCAAAGGATTATCAAGCAAGTGAAGACAGCCTTCCAAATGAGAAAAGTATTTGCACATCATATCTCTGATAGAGTTCTAGTATTTAGAATATAAAATAACTCACAATTCAACAACAAAAAGATAAACAATTCATTTAAAAAAATGAGCAAAGGAATTTAATAGGCATTGCTCCAAAGAAGATATACAAATGGTGAACAAGCACATGAAAAGATGTTCAAAATCTTTAGTCATCAGGGAAGTATAAATCAAAATCACAATGAGATTTCACTTCACCTACATTAGAAGGACTACAATCAAAACACACAAAAATAAGTGTTGGCAAAGATACAGAGATACTGAAACACTTATGTATTACTGGTGATAATGTAAAGTGGTTCCACCAATGTGTAAAACAGTTTGGCAGTTCCCAAAAAGTTAAGCATAGGATTACCATATGGCTCAGGGATTCCATTCCTAGCTATGTATCCAAAATAATTAAAAGCAATTACTGACATAAGTACATGTGCATGCATGTTTTTAGTAACAATATTCACTATAAATAAAAGGTAAAAAAACAGCCCAAATGTTTATCACTGGATGAATGGATAAACACATTGTGGTATATGAAAACAATGGAATTATTCAACCATAAAAAGGAATAAAGTACTGATGCATGCTGCGATATAGATAAACTTGCAACACAGTATGCTAAATAAAAGAAGCTGAACACAAGAGGTCACATATTGTATGATTACAATTATAAGAAATATAGAGAATAGATAGATTTATAGTGATAGAATGCAGATTGATGCTTGCCAAGTCCTAGAGGGAGATGGGAATGGGAAGAAATTGCTTAATGAGTAAAAATTTTACTTTGAAATGGTAGAAATGTTTTGGAACTAGATATATGTGATGGTTGCACATCATTGTGAATATAACAAGTTTCACTCAATTTTATACTCTAAAATCATAAATTTTAATTTTGATATTATTAAATTATTAAAAGAAAAAATTGATTATAGACTTAGATGTAAAACCTAAAACTTTAAAATCATTAACGGAAGTCTTGGTGACCTTGGATTAAGCAAAGAGTTCTTAGATATAATATAAAAATCATTGTCTATGAGATAAAAATTAACGAATTGAATTTAATCAAATTTAAATCATTTTATCTGCAAAAGACAATGCTTAAAGGATGAAAAGACAAGTTACAGATTGTGAGAAGCTATTTCCACATCATATATTTAACCAAATCTTGTAAGCACACTGTAGAAAAAATTAAACAACAATTTTTTAAAAAGGGATCCAAAAGTGTGAGCAGTCATTTCACAAAAGAAAATTATCATGGCAAATTAGCACATGAAACATGTTCAATATTATTAAGGAAATGCAAACAAATATCACAATGAGTTACCACTAGATACCTATTAAACTGTCTAAAATATACAACAATAATAATAGCTATAAAAAGGGGACAATATCACGTTTTGACTCGGAAGTAGAGTAACTGGAAATCTTATGAAGTGCTGGTGGAAATGCCAAATAGTACGCCCACACTGGAAAATAGTTTGGCGGGTTCTTATATAAAGTTACACATATACTTACCATAAAATCTAGCAATCCCACTTCTAGAGAAATGAAAACACATGCTTATGCAAAAACATGTTTATGGCATCATTATTCCTAATCTCTAAAAACTGAAAACAACTTCCTTCAATTGGATATTACTTAGAAATTGGAAATAAACAAGTAATACAAGCAACAATGTGGATACGTCTTTAATGAATTTTGCTGAATGAAAAAAAAAAAACCCAAAAAACTCCAAAAACCCCAACAGTCTCAAAATGCTGTATATTGATTTCATTTATATGACATTCTAAATAAAGCAAATCTATTGCATGGAGAAAAGACTGGCAATTGCCAGAGGTGAAGAGTGAAAGGAGGGTTTGTCAGGAAAATGCCAACCCAAGGGAATGTTTTGCAGAGATAGGCTTGCTCTGAATCTTGCTTGAGGGATTGGTTACATGAGTCTCTGCATGTGCTACATCAAGTAGAATAGTACACTACCTAAAAGAGAAGTGTATTGTATGTAAATTTAAAATAATTAAAAATAATTAAATGAGAAGATGCCTGTAAAATTGACTTGTAAACCACAGAAAAGTATGTATAACATTTTAGTAATAGCTGAGTTGTCATGTGGGTTGGAGATACACATTTTTTCTTCGAGGTTTTTAGTAAAAAGTTCTTGTTTTGAGACGAATACCATCCAATCTCCTCTCTTTTTCTAGTAAGAGTGCCATGATTTTAACGTAGGTATTGATCCCATCTCTAGTTGGCTTGTATTCTTCTGGGACACCATCACAGATTGGTTCTGAATGGCTGAAGCCCATCTGCCCATGCTTTCCATCTGAGATGGATATATGGCTCTTTTCAGGCCAGGGATACCCAAAGATATGTTTGTTCATGGTTTATGAATAACAATTCTAACAATAAAGCTTGTTTTTACTCTCTACGTCATTGGAGCACTTTACTCTCTCTTCCTCTGGATAGTGAATATGCGGATGTGAGATCCAAAATGTATATAAGCATCTTTCTACCACAGAAAAGCCAGTCAGATGAGAAAGTGAAAAAATTGAGGAGAGAGCTGCTAAATTATTTGCAGAGAAATGAGATAGGAACCTATTCAATCTGATCCTTAATCTCTCACCTTACCTCTGGATTATCCAGCTAAATGGGTCAATGCATTTCCTTTATTATTAAAACCAGTATGAGTTTGTTTTCTGCTCTTTTCAAACAATAAGATACCAATTGGTACAGAGAAAATCGTCTTCAGGTAGTTCTACTTTTTGTGTATACATAGGACCTACCAAACATTTAAGATCAAAACAGGATATATAATATTTTCGAATCTATTAATAGAATTACTTAGCCTGGTAGGTACAATGTGTGAGTTTAAAATGACATTTAAGAAAGACTACAAAATGACATGGTCAAAAACTAAGGCAGGTTATTGGCCTAAGTACACCTTGTGATAATTTGTTAAATTTTGTAAGATAAAATAACCTCAATTGAATGACTGACCAGGGTTACCAATTGTATCTATGCTTGACCCTTCTATGGGGTTTATCATCAGGAGTTTTATAGATGAAGTTTCCTGGTGTTTGACCTTCCTAAATCCAACCAAATTCTCCTCACTCATCTAAGAAGAGGTTGGATATTTTGAGTGTGGTGACTGGAAGGCTAACACTAACCATGTTTGCAATATGACGTGTGCCTTTGAGAAATATTTACCTTCATATGCTCAAAGAACCACTTGCTAAACAGGATAAAATAATTTATTTATAACATACAATGTATGTGTAATTACATATGAAATGATAATGTGAAATCAGTTGTGAGGGTCTATAGTAATGCATACACATAATAACTTTGAGGAAGCAATAACAATTATTTAGCCTTTAGTTTTTGCCAAATGTTCTTATCCCATGAGGTAATGCCTTTATCTGATTCCGCATAATTCATGTGGTGAAAACTTAGCCCCCAATGTAACAGTGTTAGGAGGATGGGAGGTGCTTAGGTCATGAGGGCTCTGCTCTCATGAGTGGATTAATGCCCCCATAAAAAGGGTGTGGAAATGAGTTCACTGTCTTCTGCCATATAGGGACACAGCATTTGTTTCCTTTTGCCCTCCAGCCTTCCACCATATGAGGATGCGCAAGAAGGCCCACAAGATGCCAGCACCCACGAACTTCCTAGCTTCAGAACCATTAGAAATATATTTCTGTTCATCATAAACTAGGGTCCAGTTTTGCTGGCTTATGTCTTTAATCCCGGCACTTTGAAAGGCTGAGGAAGGAGTATCACTTGAAGCCAGGAGTTTGATACAGTCTGAGCAGCATAGAGAGGCCTCATCTCTACAAAAATAAAAAATAAAAAAAATATATATATATATATAAAACAATAAAAATAAATTAACCAGGAACCTGTAGCCCTACCTACATGGAGGACTGAGGTTGGAAGATTGCTTAAGGCTAGGAGTATAGGGAGTCGAAGGCCTGAGAGACCAACTCAGCATTCCACTGAGGCTATATGATCAAACAGCCAACTGTTTATCATGAATGCAGGATGTGGGCAAACTCACATCTGCCCCTGCAGCCAGAAGGTTTGCTGAAGGCAATCACTCCCTGGCACAGTGCTCCTTGAGGTTATCTACTGGGACATCAAGAGCCTATTGTTCAAAGAATGCAGTCTTGCAAGCCTGCTATAAATCAAACTGCTGACCGACAATCACCCCCACTTCTTGCTGTCTCTTTTACCTAATAAATACGGAGGGCTGAAAAAGCTCAGGGCCCTTGTTCGCTAGAAACAAGGAACCCCCTGACCCCTTCTTCCAAATATACTCTTTTGTCTTTGTCTTTATTCCCATGTTTGTCATCCTTTGTTCAGTCCAACAGGGATTGAGGTCAGTGACATAGGAGTTCAAGGCTGCAATGAGCTATGCTCACACTGCTGCATTCCAGCTTGGGTATATGTTAGAGAGAAGTATATATATATATAAAATATCTCTCTATATGTATAATATATAATATATAATAGCTCTATGCATAATATATATCTATGTATAATATATAATCTCTCTCTATTGTAATATATAATATATATAATCTCTATAATATATAATACATATATTATACATATAACATATGTATTATACATAGATATTTTGTATATATATAATACAGTCTGTAGTATTCTGCTATAGTAGCATAAAATGGACTAAAACAGACAGGTACTATAATAATAGTTGTTATATATATATAAAAACACGGAAACAAACTTTAAGCAATTGCATCATTTGCAATACTGGGCATCTGTTGCATTTTCCTTTCTAACACTCCTCAACTCACACTTCTTTCCTTAGGATAGTAACAACATTTTGATTTTCCCTGGGGAGAACGAAATCAACAGCATTCTGTGTGGCTTAGGGGAAGATGGTGCCACCTGTCTTTAGCATTAGGCCTGTAACCCAGGCCTGACTTAGTCAGCATTAATACAACACAGGCTACAGTGATTGGTGTAGGGGTGGGTACATGACTAAATTCTAGGGGCACTTTCAAGCTGCCATAAACAAATGAAATGCATTTTTTCTGCTGAGTCTGCTCACAGTAAAGATGATGTACACAGAAGAAAACACAAGAAACAGAGACCAGTTGCTGATAACATCCTTTCAGCCCTTGGATGTAGTCATGCCAAAGCATTTTTATCCGCAACCTCCCCTTTAACTGTGTCCACATATTTTCTTAAGCTGTTTGAATTGGACTTGTGCCTCTTTCTCGCATACAAGATTGTCCTGGCTAGTAGATTCACTCAAGGCAAGAAATTAGTCAGTAAGAATTGGGATTTGAAGTGAGGTACTGTTTTCAAGTGACTATATACATCAGAAACCATGCATGTCACAGCTTTCTTACCAAAGCTTCTCTGCTGAAATTTCAACCTGCAGGTCCTGAGTTAGGAAATTATCTTGCCAATTTGCATGGGCCAAGAGGAGAGCTAAATGTTAAGAAATGTGTTTAGTTCTCTATTCCCCTGGGTTGACTCTGGATTATAATTAATTGTAGCTTTGGGCTAATTTGTTGCCTAATATTCTTGTATAAAACTGTAAGTGCCATATTAGATTTAACTAGGAGAAGCAGGGGGTTGTCTTCCTGCAAGCCAGAGTTGTAGGAATGATGCAAATGAGCAGTCACATAAGAATGCCATGTTTGTCTTCCTCATTGCTGCTTTCCCTGCAGGGTAACTCTTACTAATTTAGTAATTAGTGGTAGGAAGCTTGAAAATCTGCAAGCTAATTTACACATAAGCAAACTATGTTTAAAATGACATTAACTCACTGTGTTTCGGTATGTGGCCTGACACACAGCCGTTTCATCCCCTTGGCTATATCCCCCGTGGTGCTTTGAAATGGGAAATAATATTAGGGTCTAGCTTGGAAAAAGAGACACATAAAGGGGGAGGATATCAAGACAGAAATAGTTCTCTTTGGTGCAGCTAAAATCCTAATGGGCTATATCACTGATTGTAGAAGGTATTAACAGTCAAGCACTAAATAGTAATGATGACATTTCATCTCAACTATTGAGTGTTTTAGGCACTGCTGTAAACACTCTCTCTATATTATCACATTTACTCCTTTAAAAAGCCCAATATTATCCCCATATTATGGATAAGAAAACAGTTGTTCAAGGAGCTTAACTAACTTGTCTAAGCTCACACATTTACCAAAAGCAGGGTCAAGATTCCTATGTGGGCCTAACATTTTAATTACACAGTGTGCTGGCTACTATAATACTAGACTTATGCAAAGAAATTTTTTATACGGGATGTCATCAACATTTGCAGTATAGTCAACCCTATTATAATAAAGCTTATTATTATCTCAAATCCTATAGGCAAGCAAACATCTTCATATCAATTTTTCAAAAACTCACTTTTCTATTTGTGTTCACAGCAAAGTCCTTTAAAGAGCTCCTGGCTCTGTAGCTTCAACCCCTTTTCTCCTTCACCTATTCCAATAGGACTTTTGTCCTAATAATAAAAGGGCTCTTATTAAGGTTATCAGTGATCTTCAACTTGTTCTCTTCCTTGTCCTTCCTGTCAACTTCGTTTGACATAGCAGATCCCTTTCTTCTTAAAGCTCTTTCTTCGCTTGGCTTCCCGGTATCACTCCCTCCTCTCCTGGCTCCCTCAAGGACTCTACCTTATCAATTTCCTTTGCTGACATTTTTCTTAAGTCTTAAGCATTAAGCATTGGAGTGCCACCCTGGGCTCGATCCTTAGACCTCTTCTCCTCCTCTTTTACACTCCGTTCCGTAACACCTGTCAGCTCAGTCCTTGACACATGTTTCAAATCCAATTATTTCTCACATCTCCTGCCACATTCCTTGCCTTAGCCACCAGCTCTCTTGTCTGGACTCTTGCTGTAGCTCCTTCACTAATATCTCCTTTTTTCTTTATTCCCCTAAAATCCATTCCCCCCATAGCCGCTAAAGTGAGCTTCTTAAGGTGCACATCAAATTGCAGGTGTTCTCATTAAGATTCTCCAATGCCTTTCCATTGCACATAGAATTCAATCCAAAGTCCATTTCATGGTGAAAAAGGTTTATTTTAGATTTGCACACCTTTCTCTCTCTTATGTTATTTTTCATGGCTGTCTCCTTTGCTTCCTGCATTATTGCCATACTGGCCTTATTTGCTCTTCCTCAAATACTACATGTTTATTTTCAAACCATGCTCTTTTGCACAGCTAGTTCCTATGTTCAAGTTCTGTGTCCTTAGGTTTCACATAGCAGAAAGTTTCTTATCATTCAGATCTGTTCTTAAATGTCACTTCTTCAGAGACTGTCTCTATAACCCAAATAAAAGATCTTCCAGCTTTCACCTAAACTCTCTAATTTCTTACCCTGCTTGATTTTCTTTATTGCAATGCTTCTATCCAAAATTGTATACATATTTACTTCTTAATTGTCTGTTTTCTCCCCGGAACTCTATCATCTTCTCCTCTGTGAGAGCAAGAACTTTGCTATTCACTACAGTTTCTTCAGAGCATAGAATGATAGTAAACATTTAAATAATTATTAAAATCAAGAAATGAATACTTTTTAATAAAAACAATTTATATGTGTTTCATAATCAGGACTTCCTCCAATCCAGAATTTCCTGCTTATCTCCTCTATGGTAGACTTCTCTCCCTTCTGAACCATGACATTTTCATCAATCTTCCTAGACTATACTTTCATTTCTTTCCACCATTAATAGTACCTATTATAGTGCAGGGATAAATGAATGATGGATGAAGCAAACATTTTATGCCATAAATAAATATTCATTAACTTCTTAAGGTAACTCAGGAGGAGGGGAGGACAAAGAAGGCAAAATAAAAGGAAATATAACCTGGGTTAAATTTGATCATTTTGTGAATTTCTGAATTTGATTTAAAGGTTTTCAGGGCTATTAAATGCTTTTTATTAGGAAATTTGTAACATTATGTGATTACATGATAAGTAGTGAAAGATAATTCTATTATTAACAAGGAGGGTGGCTATGGAAAGAAAGGAATTATAGGCAGGGAATCCAGGTTGTAAATTATTGTTGCAAAAAGGGGTTTAACCCCAGAACTAAAACATTGCTGAACAGAATGAAAATGGAAAATGAAGATTAAATCAAGCCATCTTGGGGTAAATTGTGCAGGACTTTGTGAATAACTGGATGTGTGTACTATGAATAGAAGACATTGAAGGAAGCTCTGGGTTTCCAACCTAGAAATTTCATTGCTGTTAATCTAGACAGAAGACACATAAGAGGTTATGGAGGGGACTCTTTTTGGTACAGAAATTCAGCCTGACTTAGTTTATATACACATAGGGGAAATTGTTTCAAGGACACTGAATTTGGCGGGCAGAATAATCATTCTCCAAAAATGTCCCTGTCCTCATTCCCAGAACTTAGGGATATATTCCCTGGCAAAAGAGACTTTGCAGATGTGATTATAGGTAAGGACCTTGACATGAGGAGATTATCTGGGTGGGCCCAACCTAATCACATGAGTCCTTGAAAGCAAAAACTTTTCTCAGCTGAGGTTAGAGAGAAGGGTAACATTGCTGGTTTTGAGGATGGAGGAAATGGCCACTAGCCACAGAAAACATAGAGCCTCTAGAAAAGAGGGAGGGATTGGATTCTTTCCTAAAGCCCACAAAAAGGAATGCAGCCCTGCAGACACCTTGATTTATGCCCAGTGAGATCTTGTCAGATTTCCAATGGGGAGAATTTCTTTAGGAAGCCCAAATATAGGAAAGAGATTGGACCTCAAGAATAGCTACAGTCTAGACTTAAAACAGGATTATTTTTCCACATACCTCTATGAATGTGTACTTCATCCTTTTTCCTCCGGAGATGGAATTTCTCTACTTTGTCAATTGTTAACTATGAACAATGACTGCTGACAGTTCAGCAGCCTGTGTGTTTTATCTATTAGATTAATTTCCTATTTATCTATTAGATCAATTAACCAAGGAGAGACTGCTTCTCTTTCTTGACCTTATTTCTAAAACTTTTGTACAAGAACTATAATTGCCTTTGCTTTGAGCAATCAGCTGTGGTCAGGAGGAGAGGTTATTAGAGATAACAGGACAGCACCCAAAGATGGAGATTTTTCTCCATGTGGATGGAGAAAAATTTGGGAGAGTCTGTCTCAAGAAGAAGAAGAGAAATGAGAACTGAACATAACAGCAATGAAGTAATATGGAAGGTCACAGAGTTAATGATTGAAATTGCTTCTTTTTGCATACATGAAATCAGTCAGTCCATAGGTACTTATTAAATGTCTGCTTTGTGCCAAGCACTGAGATAGTCACTATGTATGTTGTTAAGCATAACCAGCAATATCAATGTCTACACTAAGCTTATATTGATACTGGAAAAGGCAGTGATTTAACCGGTGTTACCAAAATAAGTAAGTAATTATAACTGTGTAAATGGCTGTGAAGAAATGCAAGTTTTAAAAGATATATCTAATTGGGGTGGGAGGGTGACTCAGAGAAATTAAACCTACCTCATATAATGTATGCATTAGAGAACCATTTAAGTTGAGATCTAAGGATAGGAAGGAGTTGACCAGACCAAAAAAAAATGGGGAGTTTCAGGCAGAGGAAACAGCTTATGTGATGTTATAAAGATAGGAAGAAATGTGCAGGGTTTGTTGTTGTTGTTGTTGTTGTTGTTGTTGTTTTTGATGGAGTCTCGCTCTGTCTCCAGGCTGGAGTGCAGTGGCGCAATCTCGGCTCACTGAAACCTCTCCTTCCCAGGTTCAAGTGATTCCCCTGCCTCAGCCTCCTGAGTCACTGGGACTACAGGCACCTGCCACCATGCCTGGCTAATTTTTTTGTATTTTTAGTAGAGACAGGGTTTCACCATGTTGGCCAGCTGGTCTCGATCTCTTGACCTTGAGATCCACCCGCCTCAGCCTGAAACGTGCAGTTTTATAGAAACTAAATGACAGTCAGTGTAGCTGATGTTGAAGCAATGAGGACTCAGTAGTGTCAGAGGTTACCAGCAAGATAAGGGCCAGGACATGTCCTTATCAGGTTGTAATGAATCCGATTAAAATTTGGGGCTTTATTAGAAAGCAACATCTTAAGTAGAGCTTGCCTCACTCTTTACATCCAGATACTGATTGTGATGGTTAATATCGAGTGCCAATTTGATTGGATTGAAGGATGCAAAATACTGTTCCTTAGTGTGTCTGCGAGGGTGTTGCTAAAGGAGATCAACACTTGAGTCGGTGGACTGGGAGAGGCAGACCCATCCTCAATCTGGGTGGGCACCATCTAATTAACAGAGCTAGGATAAAAGCAGGCAGAGTAACGTGGGAGGACTAGACTGGCTGAGTCTTCTGGTCTTCATCTTTCTCATGTGCTGGATGCTTCCTGCCCTCAAACATTGGACTTCAAGTTCTTCATCTTTTGGAGTCTTGGACTTACTCCAGTGATTTGCCAGGGGCTCTCAGGTCTTTAGGCACAGACTGAAGGCTACACTGTTGGCTTCCCTACTTTTGAGGTTTTGGGACTTAGACTGGCTTCCTTGCTTCTCAGCTTGCAGATGACCTATTGTGGGACTTCACTTTGTGATCGTGTGAGTCAATACTCCTTAATAAACACCGCTTCATCTATCATATTAGTTCTGTCCCTCTCGAAAACCCTAATATACTGAGCCTCATCTGTAAACTTCTGAATCAATATTTCTTGGGGACACTTAGGAATCTTCACTTTAGCATTATCCCCTCATAATTCTTATATATCTCAAATTGTAATAACTACTCTTTAAAAATAAATGAGAATAATAATCTTTTGTTATAATATTGTTTTTAGAGAATTCAAGGTGAATTTCATGTATCTATTAAGAACTGACATGAGAAGTATAGTGAGGTATATTTTTCTGAAATGCAAAATATCAAGAGTTAGTGAAGTTATAAAATCATCAGACTTCACTGATGCTTACATCAGTATATCTTATGTTTTAATTAACCTGTTGACCTCTATGACAATATCAAAATGAAGAATGCATGTAATGGAATATACTGTATATGGGTGTTTCTAGCCTCAGTCCCCAGGAAATACTTGATACTTTGTTTTTATTTATTTTAAAATATAAAAATGACTTTTATACTGGGGAGAAGACGGGGTGTGTGAATTTACTTGTGCTTTGTTGCTCAATGAATTGCCTGTTTGTACTTCTCTAATTTTTATATAGTGCAAATTGATGTGATCTGAACAACTGATGGTTTTCTATTTGCCAGTCCCAGTTACATTAGCATTCAACTAAAATAAATAAAGACATGCAGAGCGTCTACTGATCACAAAGCACTTATTATCTTAGATGTTAAAAATATTATATGGACTTTAGAATGTGTAAAACATCTCCTGCATTTTCATTTACCCATAAAGAGAGCAAATGGGCATTGTAAAAACTCTCTGAACAATTGCCTGGAATCACTGAACATTCTCTGCTGAACTCTTTCCTACTACTCTTGAGCTAAATTGAAAGGTGACCCTGCAATACTCTGCACCTCATCATGTGCAAGGCAGTAGTTGCTGAAGTTCAAGCACAAAGAAGAGGAGCCAGGTTTGTCCAGGTACATAAATTTGGGTGCAGGGCTAGGGAGCACAGAGAACTCCTTACCAACCAAAAAAGCTAGAAGATGATTTGTAATATGTGAAGATTTCTGGAAAGTCATCAGCGCTTATATCTCAATCCCTGTTGAAAGTAAAGTCCTGATTCTTTCCTGAAAAAAAAATTGAATCCAGTGGGGAACTGAATCTTAGTAAAGCTATAATAAAAACCAGACACAGATAAATCACAAGTTAGCAACCTGGTAAAAGAAAGAGCATGTCCTTCTTTTCTGAATGTAAAATTATTTACCTCACTTCTACTGTTCCTTGACACATAATAACCAGCATTAAATTTTTCTTTAAAAAATATGGAAGAAACAAACAAGAAAATATAAAACTTGAAGAAAGAAAAATGTCAATAGAACCGACAGAGAAATAATTTAGCTAATGATAATTACAGACAGGGATTTTAACATAACGATGACAATTACATTAATAAATATAGTGGATAAAGTGGACAAAATCTGCAAACAAATCAAGAATTTTACCAGAGTAATAAGCTCTAAAAAAGATGCCAAATTAAAATGACAAAATAAATACTTGATAGGAAAAATGAAGAATTAATTTGATAATCTTGACAGATGATGGGACATAGTAGAAAAAAAATCAGTAAGCTTAAAGTTTACCTAAACAGAAGCACAAAGAGAAAAAAAAAGTGATCAAAAAAAGAATGATGCCAATGAGGCAACACCAGCCAAATAACGTACCTATAATAGAATACTATCAAGAAAGCGGAGAGAAAATGGTACAAAAAAAGTACTTAAAAACACAGCCACAACATATCTTTCAAATTGATAAAATAATAATAATAATTATTTAGGGCTCAACAAACATCAGGTAGACCAAATACAAAAGCAATCAAATAATCAACCTATATCTAGACACAGTATAATGGAAGTGCTTAAAACTAAGTATAAAAAGCAATATATATTTTTAAAGCCATTTAAGGAAGAAACATTACATATGGGAGGACAGTGATAAGAATTATGGCTGACTTTTCCTCAGTAAAATAAAGATCTGAGGTTAATGGAATGATATTTTTAAAGGATAAAAAACAAATAGACATGTCTAAAAAAAGATAAATAAAACTGAGATAATTCATCTCCAATAGTCCTGTATTACATAAAATGCTGAAATAAAATTCATTAGGCTGAAGGGTTGATACTAAATAGAATCTTGGATCTGCAAGAAGGAATAAGAAATACTAATGAGGAAAAATTCAGAAGTAAATAAATTAATTTTTCTCTAATTTTAGTATACTGGTTTAAAACATTTATTCCAATTATTATTGACTAATTCAAACAAAATTTATAAACATATATCATAGAAATTTTAGTGTATGTAAAAGTAAAATGTATGACAACAGAGCAAAAAGGGTAGGTGGTAGATAAATAGAACTATTACATATTGTTATAAGATTCATACAATTTTCATTAAGTAGAAAAATGTTATATGAATATAGACTGATATAAATTAAAGATGCATATTATCATCTCTAGAGTAACTGCTAAAAATATGTAGTGAAAAACCAATAAAAATATGAGTTTTTATAAAAAATACACAATTCACACAAAAGAAGGTAAAGAAACAGAGAGTGGGGACAATAGAAAACAAGTTCCAAATTTCTCTGCTTAAGCCCAGCCACATCAAACTTATACTAACTATAAATGGTCTAAATTTCCTGTTGAAGTGGTTGTTACCAACATGTGCAATAGATCCTCAGTTCATAGCAATATATTGCGTACTTGAAAATTGCTAGGAGATTTTGCATTCTACTCACACAAAAATGATAAATATATGATGTAATGCACATGTTAATTTGCTTGATGTAGCCATTTAGCCTTTTTTGTCAATTAAAAAAAGAACGAAACTTTAAGCAAAATAAAATACAGAGGTTAAGAATAGATGAGAAAGTAAGACCAAGTTATATGCTTTTACAAGGAGCATATATTTTATATAAAGACACAGAAAGCTTGAATGGAAAAGAGTGGGAAAAGAGGCCAAGAAAACACTAATCATGAGAAATGTGGTGTGGCTATACTAATGTATAATTTAAAAAAGGATTACCATAAGAAGGAAACTTTAGAATGATACATGGGTCTTTTTTATCAAGAAGATGTATGATTTCTAAATATTTTTGCATGTAATCTGAAGAAAACTTGACAGAAATAAAGGGAGAACTATAGAAACCCATAATCATATTAAAGATTTTATCCATGTTTTTAAATAATTGATCCACTTGTAGATTAACAAACCAATAGAAAATAAAATATTTTTTAAACACTATCAACTAATTTGATATTTTTAATGTATTTAAACACTGCATTCCAGAACTGTAGAATTCACTTTTTATTTTCAAATGAATGTTCAAGATGGGTTATATGATGGGCCACAAATTAAATTTCAGCAAATTGCAAATGATTTAAATCATAAAGATTATGTTTCAGGCCATAAAAATAATAAATTCAAAGTCAATTCTAGTAAGATAGAAAATTCTCAATTATTTGAAAATTCGAGAAGATCCTTGAAATAACACATGAATCACAAAATAAATCATAGGGAAAATTGAAAATATTTTAAACTGAATGATAAATAAAACACAACATATCAAAATATATTTGATATGATTTAAGAAACATTTGTTACTTTAAATGCTTATATTCTACAAATACTAAAGTATAAGGGGTATTATGAACAACTTCACGTGAATAATTGACAACTAGGATGAAAGAGACAAATTTTTGACAAACACTCTTAACAAAACTGATGCAAGATGATACAGAAAACACAGGTTTTTCTGTATTTTGTACAGTAATTCAATTCAAAA
The DNA here is from genome assembly GCF_028885655.2 of Pongo abelii. Lineage (NCBI taxonomy): Eukaryota > Metazoa > Chordata > Mammalia > Primates > Hominidae > Pongo > Pongo abelii. The sequence goes on from NC_071989.2 coordinate 153,127,362, forward strand.
ACAACAAAAACAGTAACAATAACAAAACTTCCTACTATCCTTAGAAACATGTTAACCAATGAAATGCAGCAATATATTAAAAGTATCAAGACCAAATGGGATTTTTGTCAGGAACACAGACTTTTTTGTTTGTTCTATAATTTAAAAAGTAATGCATGCAATTTATCACATTAACATAATGAAAAATAAAATCATATGAACATCTCAATAGATGCAGGTAAAATATTTGACAAAATCTAATACCAATTCATGTTAAAAATATCTAGCAAACTAAAATATACAAAAAAGGAAATTTTCTCAATAAAATAAAGGATAGCCATGAAAAAAATCCAATTATCATTATACTTAACGACAAAATTTGAGGGATTTTTCTCTAAGACTTTGGACAAAGCAAGAATATAAAATCTGATAGTTGCCAAGCAATGTTGCCTGGAAGTCTTAGTGTAAAAAGACAAGCAAAAGAAATAAAAGTTATAAAGGTTAGAGAAGAAAAACAAACCTCTCATTATTCCCAGCTGACATGATTGTGCACATAGAAACTCCTATGGAATGTACATAAAAATTCTAGCACTGATAATAGTGACTTTAGCAGTCATTAATACAGAGTTAATATATAGAAATTCAAAATACTAACATTGAACAATTGGAAAATGAATAAAAGAAAACTTTCATGATGAAATAAAAAAACTATATAACTTTAAATACATATAATATGTATAAGACTATAATACATTATTGAGAGAAATTAAAAAAGAAAAATAATTAGATATACTCTGCTCATAGATTGAAAGACTCTATGCTGCTAAAATGATAATTGTTCCCAAATTGAACTATGGTATCAATTTAATCCCAATCCAAATTCCAGCAAGCTTTATTTAGAAATTGATCAGCTGACTGTAAGATGTATATAGGAATAAGAAGTATGTAGAATAGCCAACACAATCTCACAGAAGAAGAGAGGAGTTGGGGAACTTATACTACCTGATTTCAAGACTTATAAAGCTGTTAATTAATGCAGCATGCTACTGGCACAAAGAAAGGCAAATAGATTAAAGTAACAAAGAGGATGACATATATGTAGTTGATTTTTAGTTTTGAAAATATCACTCATTTATTTTATTTCATTTTATTGTGAATTTAATTATTTTGAAGTTGGCAAATAAAAATTGTTTTCACCATAAATATATATGGTTAAATTTTAGGGTACATGTGCACAACGTGCAGGTTTGTTACATATGTATACATGTGCCATGTTGGTGTACTGCACCCATTAACACGTCATTTAGCATTAGGTATATCTCCTAATACTATCCCTCTCCCCTCCCCCTACCCCACAACAGTCCCCGGTGTGTGATATTCCCCTTCCTGTGTCCATGTGTTCTCATTGTTCAATTCCCACCTATGAGTGAGAACATGCAGTGTTTGGTTTTTTGTCCTTGCAATAGTTTGCTGAGAATGATGGTTTCCAGCTTCATCCATGTCCCTACAAAGGACATGAACTCATCATTTTTTATGATTGCATAGTATTCCATGGTGTACATGTGCCGCATTTTCTTAATCCAGTCTATCATTGTTGGACATTTGGCTTGGTTCCAAGTCTTTGCTATTGTGGATAGTGCCACAATAAACATATGTGTGCATGTGTGTTTATAGCAGCATGATTTATAATCCTTTGGGTATATACCCAGTAATGGGATGGCTGGGTCAAATGGTATCTCTAGTTCTAGATCCTTGAGGAATCACCACACTGACTTCCACAATGGTTGAACTAGTTTACAGTCGCACCAACAGTGTAAAAGTGTTCCTATTTCTCCACATTCTCTCCAGCACCTGTTGTTTCCTGACTTTTTAATGATCGCCATTCTAACTGGTGTGAGATGGTATCTCATTGTGGTTTTGATTTGCATTTCTCTGATGTCCAGTGATGATGAGCATTTTTTCATGTGTCTTTTGGCTGCATAAATGTCTTCTTCTGAGAAGTGTCTGTTCATATCCTTCACCCACTTTTTGATAGGGTTGTTTGCTTTTTTCCTGTAAAGTTGTTTGAGATCATTGTAGATTCCAGATATTAGCCCTTTGTCAGATGAGTAGATTGCAAAAATTTTCTCCCATTGTGTAGGTTGCCTGTTCACTCTGATGGTAGTTTCTTTTGCTGTGCAGAAGCTCTTTAGTTTAATTAGATCCCATTTGTCAATTTTGGCTTTTGTTGCCATTGCTTTTGGTGTTTTAGACGTGAAGTCCTTCCCCATGCCAATGTCGTGAATGGTATTGCCTAGGTTTTCTTCTAGGGTTTTTACGGTTTCAGGTGTAACATTTAAGTCTTTAATCCATCTTGAATTAATTTTTGTATAAGGTGTAAGGAATGGATCCAGTTTCAGCTTTCTACATATGGCTAGCCAGTTTTCCCAGCACCATTTATTAAATAGGGAATCCTTTTCCCATTTCTAGTTTTTGTCAGGTTTGTCAAAGATCAGATAGTTGTAGATACGTGGCGTTATTTCTGAGGGCTCTCTTCTGTTCCATTGGTCTATATCTCTGTTTTGGTATAAGTACCATGCTGTTTTTGTTACTGTAGCCTTGTAGTATAGTTTGAAGTCAGGTAGCGTGATGCCTCCAGCTTTGTTCTTTTGGCTTAGGATTGTCTTGGCAATGCATGCTCTTTTTTGGTTCCATATGAACTTTAAAGTAGTTTTTTCCAAATCTGTGAAGAAAGTCATTGGTAGCTTGATGGGGATGGCATTGAATCTATAAATTACCTTGGGCAGTATGGCCATTTTCATGATATTGATTCTTCCTACCCATGAGCATGGAATGTTCTTCCATTTGTTTGTATCCTCTTTTATTTCCTTGAGCAGGGGTTTGTAGTTCTCCTTGAAGAGGTCCTTCACATCCCTTGTAAGTTGGATTCCTAGGTATTTTATTCTCTTTGAAGCAACTGTGAATGGGAGTTCACTCATGATTTGGCTCTCTGTTTGTCTGTTATTGGTGTATAAGAATGCTTATGATTTTTGCACATTGATTTTGTATCCTGAGACTTTGCTGAAGTTGCCTATCAGCTTAAGGAGATTTTGGGCTGAGATGATGGGGTTTTCTAGATATACAATCATGTCATCTGCAAACAGGGACAATTTGACTTCCTCTTTTCCTAATTGAACACCATTTATTTCCTTCTCTTGCCTGATTGCCCTGGCCAGAACTTCCAACACTATGTTGAATAGGAGTGGTGAGAGAGGGCATCCTTGTCTTGTGCCAGTTTTCAAAGGGAATGCTTCCAGTTTTTGCCCATTCAGTATGATATTGGCCGTGGGTTTGTCATAGATAGCTCTTATTATTTTGAAATATGTCCCATCAATACTCAATTTATTGAGAGTTTTTAGCATGAAGGGTTGTTGAATTTTGTCAAAGGCCTTTTCTGCATCTATTGAGAGAATCGTGTGGTTTTCGTCGCTGGTTCTGTTTATATGCTGGATTAAGTTTATTGATTTGCGTATGTTGAACCAGCCTTGCATCCCAGGGATGAAGCCCACTTGATCATGGTGGATAAGCTTTTTGATGTGCTGCTGGATTCTGTTTGCCAGTATTTTCTTGAGGATTTTTGCATCAATGTTCATCAGGGATATTGGTCTAAAATTCTCTTTTTTTGTCATGTCTCTGCCAGACTTTGGTATCAGGATGATGCCGGCCTCATATAATGAGTTAGGGAGGATCCCCTCTTTTTCTATTGATTGGAATAGTTTCAGAAGGAATTGTACCAGCTCCTCCTTGTACCTCTAATAGAATTCGGCTGTGAATCCATCTGGTCCTGGACTTTTTTTGGTGGGTAAGCTATTAATTATTGCCTCAATTTCAGAGCCTGTAATTGCTCTATTCAGAGATTTGACTTCTTCCTTGTTTATTTTTGGGAGGGTGTATGTGTCGAGGAATTTATCTATTTCATCTCGATTTTCTAGTTTATTTGCATAGAGGTGTTTATAGTATTCTCTGATGGTAGTTCGTATTTCTGTGGGATCAGTGGTGATATCCCCTTTATCATTTTTTATTGCATCTATTTGATTTTTCTCTGTTTTCTTCTTTATTAGTCTTGCTAGTGGTCTATCAATTTTGTTGATCTTTTCAAAAAAACTAGCACCTGGATTCATTGATTTTTTGAAGGGTTTTTTGTGTCTCTATTTCCTTCAGTTCTGCTCTGATCTTAGTTATTTCCTGCCTTCTCTACCTTTTGAATGTGTTTACTCTTGCTTCTCTAGTTCTTTTAATTGTGATATTAGGGTGTCAATTTTAGATCTTTCCTGCTTTCTCTTGTGGGCATTTAGTGCTATAAATTCCCCTCTACACACTGCTTTGAATGTGTCCCAGAGATTCTGGTATGTTGTGTCTTTGTTCTCGTTGGTTTTGAAGAACATCTTTATTTCTGCCTTCATTTTGTTATGTACCTAGTAGTCATTCAGGAGCAGGTTGTTCAGTTTCCATGTAGTTTAGCAGTTTTGAGTGAGTTTCTGAATCCTGAGTTCTAATTTGATTGCACTGTGATCTAAGAGACTGTTTGTTATAATTTCTGTTCTTTTACATTTGCTGAGGAGTGCGTCACTTCCAACTATGTGGTCAATTTTGGAATAAGTGCAGTTTGGTACTGAGAAGAATGCATATTCTGTTGATTTGGGGTGGAGAGTTCTTTAGATGTCTATTAGGTCCACTTGGTGCAGAGCTGAGTTCAAATCCTGGATATCCTTGTTAACTTTCTGTCTCATTGATCTGTCTAATGTTGACAGTGGGGTGTTAAGGTCTCCCATTATTATTGTGTGGGAGTCTAAGTCTCTTTGTAGGTCTCTAAGGACTTGCTTTATGAATCTGGGTGCTCCTGTTTTGGGTGCATATATATTTAGGATAGTTAGCTCTTCTTGTTGAATTGATCCTTTTACCATTATGTAATGGCCTTCTTTGTCTCTTTTGATCTTTGTTAGTTTAAAGTCTGTTTTATCGGAGACTAGGATTGCAACCCCTGCTTTTTCTTGTTTTCCATTTGCTTGGTAGATCTTCCTCCATCCCTTTATTTTGAGCCTATATGTGTCTCTGCATGTGAGACGGGTTTCCTGAATACAGCACACTGATGGGTCTTGACTCTTTATCCAATATGCCAGTCTGTGTCTTTTAACTGGAGCATTTAGCCCATTTCCATTTAAGGTTAATATTGTTATGTGTGAATTTGATCCTGTCATTATGATGTTAGCTGGTTATTTTGCTCGTTAGTTGATGTGGTTTCTTCCTAGCCTCGATGGTCTTTACAGTTTGGCATGGTTTTGCAGTGGCTGATACCGGTTGTTCCTTTCCATGTTTAGTGCTTCCTTCAGGAGCTCTTTTAGGGCAGGCCTGGTGGTGACAAAATCTCTCAGCATTTGCTTGTCTGTATAGTATTTTATTTCTCTTTCACTTATGAAGCTTAGATTGGCTGGATATGAAATTCTGGGTTGAAAATTCTTTTCTTTAAGAATGTTGAATATTGGCCCCCACTGTCTTCTGGCTTGTAGAGTTTCTGTAGAGAGATCCACTGTTAGTCTGATGGGCTTCCCTTTGTGGGTAACCTGACCTTTCTCTCTGGCTGCCCTTAACATTTTTTCCTTCATTTCAACTTTGGTGAATATGACAATTATGTGTCTTGGAGTTGCTTTTCTCGAGGAGTATCTTTGTGGCATTCTCTGTATTTCCTGAATTTGAATATTGGCCTGCCTTGCTAGATTGGGGAAGTTCTCCTGGATAATATCCTGCTGGGTGTTTTCCAACTTGGTTCCATTCTCCCCGTCACTTTCAGGTACACCAGTCAGGCGTAGATTTGGTCTTTTCAAATAGTCCCATATTTCTTGGAGGCTTTGTTCATTTCTTTTTATTCCTTTTTCTCTAAATTTCTCTTCTCGCTTCATTTCATTCATTTGATCTTCCATCACTGATACCCTTTCTTCCAGTTGATTGCATCGGTTACTGAGGCTTGTGCATTCATCATGTAGTTCTCATGCCTTGGTTTTCAGCTCCATCGGGTCCTTTAAGGACTTCTCTGCATTGGTTATTCTAGTTAGCCATTCGTCTAATTGTTTTTCAAGGTTTTTAACTTCTTTGCCATGGGTTAGAACTTCCTCCTTTAGCTTGGAGTAGTTTGTTCGTCTGAAGCCTTCTTCTCTCAACTTGTCAAAGTCATTCTCCATTCAGCTTTGTTCTGTTGCTGGTGAGGAGCTGCATTCCTTTGGAGGAGGAGAGGTGCTCTGATTTTTAGAGTTTCCAGTTTTTCTGCTCTTTTTTTCCCCCATCTTTGTGGTTTTATCTACCTTTGGTCTTTGATGATGGGACGTACAGATGGGGTTTTGGTGTGGATGTCCTTTCTGTTTGTTAGTTTTCCTTCTAACAGTCAGGACCCTCAGCTGCAGGTCTGTTGGAGTTTGCTGGAGGTCCACTCCAGACCCTGTTTGCCTGGGTATCAGCAGCGGAGGCTGCAGAACAGCAGATATTGGTGAGCAGCAAATGTTGCTGCCTGATCGTTCCTCTGGAACTTTTGTCTCAGAGGAGTACCCAGCCATGTGAGGTGTCAGTCTGCCCCTACTGGGGTTTGCCTCCCAGTTAGGCTACTCGGGGGCCAGGGACCCACTTGAGGAGGCAGTCTGTCCGTTCTCAAATCTCCAGCTGCGTGCTGGGGGAAGCACCACTCTCTTCAAAGCTGTCAGACAGGGACATTTAAGTCTGTAGAGGATTCTGCTGCCTTTTGTTTGGCTATGCCCTGCCCCCAGAGGTGGAGTCAACAGAGGCAGGCATGCCTCCTTAAACTGTGGTGGGCTCCACCCAGTTCAAGCTTCCTGGCCGCTTTGTTTACCTACTCAAGCCTTGGCAATGGCAAGCACCCCTCCCCCAGCCTCACTGCTACCTTGCAGTTTGATCTCAGACTGCTGTGCTAGCAATGAGCGAGGCTCTGTGGGCGTAGGCCCCTCCAAGCCATGTGTGGGATATAATCTCCTGGTGTACCGTTTGCTAAGACCATTGGAAAAGTGCAGTATTAGGGTGGGAGTGACCTGATTTTCCAGGTGCTGTCTGTCACCCCTTTCTTTGACTAGGCAAGGGAATTCCCTGACCCCTTGCACTTCCTGGGTGAGGCGATGCCTCGCCCTGCTTTGGCTCTTGCTGGGTGAGCTGCATCCACTGTCCTGCACCCACTTTCCAACACTCCCCAGTGAGATGAGCCCGGTACCTCATTTGGAAATGCAGAAATCACCCATCTTCTGCATCGCTCATGCTGGGAGTTCTAGACTGGAGCTGTTCCTATTCGACCATCTTGGCTCCACCCTGAGAAGTTCTTTAACAGAAGAAATTTAACAAAAGGTAACACCATAATGGAAAATAGGAGTGCAGGGGAAAAGGAACAAATTGTTGAGCTCCACCTCACCCCACACATAAAAATTAATTTTAGGTGGATCATAGATATAAACATAAAATCTAGAATACAAATCTACTTAGAACAAAGCAAATGGAGAATATCTTTGTGATGTCAGTGTAGTTAAAGGTTTCTGTGATAGTGAGAGGTGAAGCTGGCTGGGCTTCTGGGTCAGGTAGGGGACTTGGAGAACTTTTCTGTCTAGCTAAAGGATTTGTAAATGCACCAATCAGCACTCTGTGTCTAGCTAAAGGTTTGTAAATGCACCAATCAGCACTCTGTAAAACGGACCAATCTGCACTCTGTAAAATGGACCAATCAGCTCTCTGTAAAATGGACCAATCTGCCGGATGTGGGTGGGGCCAAATAAGGGAATAAAAGCAGGCCACCCGAGCCAGCAGTGGCAACCCACTGGGGTCCCCTTCCACACTGTGGAAGCTTTGTTCTTTTGCTCTTTGCAATAAATCTTGCTGCTGCTCACTCTTTGTGTCTGTGCCACCTTTAAGAGCTGTAACACTCACTCCGAAGGTCTGCGGCTTCACTCCTGAAGTCAGTGAGACCACGAATCCACCAGGAGGAATGAACAACTCTGGACATGCCACCTTTAAGAGCTGTAACACTCACTGCGAAGTTCTGCGGCTTCACTCCTGAAGTCAGCAAGACCATGAACCCACTAGAAGGAAGAAACTCCAGACACATCTGAACATCTGAAGGAAAAAACCGGACACACCATCTTTAAGAACTGTAACACTCACTGCAAGGGTCTGCAGCTTCATTCTTGAAGTCAGCAAGACCAAGAACCCCCGAGAAGGAACCAATTTCAGACACAACAGGACAAAATTCACTGACTACAAAATATAAAATTGATAAGTTGAATATAATTAAAATAAAAAATGTTTGCTCTTCAAAATACATTATTAAGAAAATGAATTTGTAGGTGGGAATGGGAAAGAATATTCAAAATACATTAATTCATCAAAAGACTTATGTTAGAATATAGGCAGAACTCTTACAAATCAACAATGAAATGACAAAAGATAAAAACCGGAAATTTCAAACATGTACTTAAGAATATATGTGAATGACCAATAAGTACATGAAAAAGTGTTCAAAATCATTAGTCATCAATGAGTTTTAATTAAAGCCCCAATTTTTTCTCAAGGCTCTTGAGGAGAGAAATAAACTAGCCTCCTTAATGTGACTTATAATGTCCTTGGCTATTTCTCTAAGTTGATGTCATGCTGCAGTTTCCAAGACTTCTTTAAGGTCTTCAAATCTGTGCACATACTGTTGCCTCAGCCTGACCCAATGCTAATTCCCTCCCCTGCCTTATTTGCATATGTTTATCTGGTGCCTTCTCATTCTTCAGGTCACTGTTTAAAGGTAGCCCCTTCAGATCTTCATAAAATCCATCCTAGATCAGTCTATCTTGTGTAGCCACTCTTCACCCTATGTTACAGAGTATCTCATAGTCAATTGTTTTTCCTTTATAGCACTTATAATTATGTATAATAATTTTATTTATATGTTTACTTCCTCCCTCAGAACGTAATTTTATGAGCAGAGATTCTGTCTTTTTGATAGCCACTATATTAGAGTGTGTCACAAAATATATGGCACTAGGAGGCACTCTGAAATATTTGTTAATTGAATGAATTAATGAATAAATAAGATGTAAGAGGTTGATAAAACTAAGCAATTTAGGACATCTGTGAATTCTGGACATCTCTGGGGTTTCTGTTGTATTTCTGCAAAATTGTATCAGTCAAAATAGCAATCTTCACAAATAGAGTTTTTGCTTTAGTTTACTAAGCTGCTACCTAGCAGTCTCTACTGTATCAAGCAGGTAACTTCCCTAGGATTACTGGTCTTCACACCAGATGCTCAAGCATGAAAAGCGCCTCTTCTGTACTAAGCCAGGTGGTTTCTGATGAAAGCAGTCACTTATTTTTGAAGGTCTTCCAGGAAATCCGAAATGTTGCAAATGTTTTGTTGATAAAGACTTTTAGAGAGATGAATATATGTCATTGACATGGTCTGAATCAAGCTATTGAAGCTCAATCCCTTCACTTGAGTCTCAGCTGAATACTTTGTTAAATGGGAGAAATGGGAGAAACTGTGCCAGCAAAACAGAGCCCAGGTCAACAGCCAGAACAAGCATTTGTGCTATTTGATTTCTAGGTATAATAATTCTTGCATTTTATGAATGTAGTGACTATCTCTCACTTTAAAACAAAAACGTCATGTGATTGTGATTCAACTTTGATTCAGTTGAAGCCAACATTTGAATTTTTATTAAGCCGTCACTCTGAAAAAAAAAAGGTATGTGCGTGTAAGAGAGAGAGACTGAAGTATTCCCTTCCCACTTCTCTTTTCTCACTATTTTTACATGGCATTAAACAAAGCAATGGCAAAAGCCCTACTGAAGACTGAGGTCAGAAGCCATCTGCATAGAAGCACTTCCTTTCTTTAGCACAAAATAATATAGACGAATGCTCCCACAAGCAGTAATGAAGGTTAAATATCTTTGACCATCAAACATTTGTGCTACAGCCAACTCAGGAAGCACAAGTACACAAAGTAACAAATTAGGTATTCCAGACATTTACCTCATTTCTCAGGCACTTTCTGCCACCTAAATAGTCATTTCAGGGCTGCACAAGTGTGAGCTGATGCTTCTTTGCCAAATTATCTTGTTTAAATCTCCATAAAACATTGCTGCCATCAGCAGCTAGAAACTTTGGAAGGCAATTTAGGGTTGATATAATTTGCAAGTAATTTTTCACTGTAAGTAGATGGTTTTATTAAACAGCTGCAGGGTACCTGTTTAAAAAGAAAAAGAGAGAAAGGTTACATTACCTCTGTCTGTCCTCCCTCCTGTCTTTTCTTGCTTCCATTCCTTTTGTTTTCTTTTTATGATTTAATTATTTAAACTTCTCCTATGTTGGGGGACATTGAAGCAGACAGCACCCTAGCAAGTATGGACTAAGACTAAGAGTGTTTAGTGACCCTCCCTGCTCATGAAAGCAGACAGATTTCTGAAAAGAAAAGGCCTAACAAAAGGTGAACTAAATAGAGAAAACCTTGTGGGCTTTGAGTTGGGGTCAGAAAAAAACAGAAGCAGGAAGAAACTCCAAGACAGAATGAGCACATTGGCCAAGGCCTGGGAGCAGGATTGAGGAGGTAGTGAGGAGAATCTCTAGCAGAATTTTGCTTATTATTTTTGCTTCATACTATACATATTAAATATCTATATGTGTACAGTTGACCCTTGAACAACACAGGTTTGAAATGCACTTTTCCACTTCTGACCAGCTTTTCTTCTACCTCTGCCACCCTTGGGAACACAGCAAGACCACACCTTCCTCTTCCTCCTCCTCCACCTACTCTATGTTAAGATGACAAGGATGAAGGTCTTCATGATCTACTTTCACTTAATAAATAGTAAATATATTTTCTCTTCTTTATGATTTTCTTAATAGCATTTTCTTTTCACTGGTTTCCTTTTCTGTCAAGAATCCAGTATATAATACATATAATATAAAAAGTATGTGTTAATCCCGTATTTATGTTATCTGGTCAGTGGTAGGCTACTAGTAGTTACATTTTTGAGGAGTCAGAAATTGCTGTATTTTCAACTCTGTGAGGGGGCTCATTAGGGTTGCTGAACCCCTGTGCTGTTGAAAGGTCAACTATATATTAAACTGGAGATTTAAAATGTCTGTATTTTAATTGTGAATGAATCTACATGCCATGTATCCAAGTTATTCAAAATTCCCAAGGCTAACATTTGTTCACTCATTCATTCAACAAAATCATCTATTTTTGTCAGTATGTTAAAATTAGTGCTTAAAAAAAGATTGAATCAAATTTTGTAATAGGTCAACCTACTGGAATTTAGTGTTTCATTGGAATTTAGTGTTATAGTGTAATTTCTGAATGGAAGCTCTATGTGGAATAGATGTTGTGAGGCATCACCTTTGGTTGAGTAAAGTCAGGCCTTTGCATTATCATCTTTAATGAAAGGCTTTCAGGAGCAGCTAAAGCTTAAATAAGTACATGAGTTAGTGACCTTGAAATGATCAGCATCTATTGCTTGCATGTTCTCCATACTTCACATTAACTCAAGGTGTATCTGATATAGTCATATGCCTGTATTGCATAGAAACACAACTGTGTCCTAGATGATTACTTGAACTAAAAATGCAAAAATGAATAAACCATAAGTTTTCCAATGAGTTATTTGGCCTATAAAAAAGGCAGCCACTAGAGAGTAATCAGCTAACAACATTAATCTGGCTTTGAAGACAAAGAATTGCCACTACTTAATGCCTGCTGTTGATTTGTGAACAAAACTGCTATTCCCCTGACCATAGCATGGTCATCTGATTTCTGTCACTTGAGCTTTTGGGTTTTGATCAAATTTTCATGCAGCATTTTGGATCTAGGAGCAGAGGTAGAGACTTTGTTGAAGAACTGAAAAAAGTTCCTATATTTACATATGTAAATAAAGCCCAGTCACTAACCTCTTTCTGATTCATAGGCTATGCTAAATGCAGTGCAGAGTGCAAAACCAGCTAATGCTCCCTGCTTTAGTGGTGATAGTAGTGTTGGCCAATATTTGTTTGAAAGGAAAGTAATGATTAAAATAAATGGACATGAGTTGCTTGAATCATTTAAGGAAAGCTGATTTAAAATGTCTTAGTATTTTTTTCCAGTTTGTTTCTACATGAGATATGCCCTAGGGAGAATTTTTTTTTTAAGTTTTATTTTTCTTCAAATTAACTCTCATTAAGATTTGTTTGAAGTTTTTTTTTAAATGAAGAAACTTCATGCAACTGAATAGTCTAAGTTATAATACCACCAAAAGAAAACAACATACAATCATATTATCATTCTGTAAGGAAACAATATACACATGCTGACTGGGTAGTTTTTGAGTAAGCTATACTCATTGGAGAACACTGGAGATTCTAGGTATATTGATGCTCAAATTTGGCACTACCTCCCACTAATCACTAACTAGTCAAGTAGCTGCTTGCACTAATACATAGGTCTTTGATTTAACCATCTATACTTCTTCATCAGTATCGGTTATATGTGAGTTTCCGAGATCCTTAATGCCAAAAATGGATGAGCTAATTAATAAATGATTCAAAGTGCAAGAAAAAGAGCTTTCCCTTGACTGGCTTTCTGATGTCCTCTAGTGAAATTTGTGCCTACACAACAGGAGGTAGTTCCAGGGAGACAAAATTTCATAGCTGAAGCAACTGTGCTGGATAGGGGAGAAATCAGGTTATGCCAGGAAAATAAACAAAATTTGGGTCCTCAACTTTTGCCAGTCCTACCCTGTAGTAGCTCATGTGGGCTAACTCCACGGTTGCAGTGATGGAAGAAATTTTACCATAATATTGAGATTGTTCTTATGACAGCAAAGTGTGTTACCGTTTTTTGAGTGCCTATTTCATGTCCAGCATTGTGCTTCTATGATCTCTAATAAAAAAAAAAAATACCTTACGAAGTACATGGAGTACTTTTTTTGTAAGTAGAGGAGGAAATTGAAGATTAAGAAGAATAAGCCAGTTGCCCTAGTACATATCCATGTGGGAAGAGGCAGGGCCACCAATTGAACCCAAGTCTGTGGAGGGCTGATGCCTTGAGCTTTTTATTACCCACAGATGGTCACTTTAACAATTAAGTCTGAGCTAAAAAGCCAGATCAGTCAGGAATTATTGATCTCACCATCACTTTAAGCCATTGTTTGTATGAGGTATCCCTGGAACCTGGGAAGAGGGCAAGTAGGAAAATGTATTAGGTGGATTAACAAAATACTTTCACCTTATCTGAGATGGTGCATTAACAGCTAGAAGAAAAGAGATTACACTACCTCAGATTAACCCATTCATTAAATATGGAGTATAATAGCAACTACTGGTTAAGAAAAATCATCAAGAGAAGAATTCTGAGTAGAACTTCTCATCGTTAATTGTGATGAAACACAACAATACTTGTGATGTCTGATTATTTTTATTTTTACTCTGTGGTCAGTGGTCCCCACAGGAAACTTATGCATGAAAGTAAGATACTAGTTCGATATAAATAAATTTATCATTGATTTGTTGTGCATTTAAGTCTATGATAAGGCAGATAAACAGAAAAGCTGTACTCAATACGAGAAATTAATATGAATTGTAAAGCAACTAGGTAAGAACTAAATAAATAGATTGCTCATTTGAAAAGAAAAAAATGTTAGTCTGTTAAGTCCATATAGTGTAGTGACTAGAAACTTTGCTTTTATGGTCAGATAGTTATAAGCCCTTACACTAGTACCTCTAAGACTTTTCATAACAAACTTTTATAAGCCTCAGTCTTCTTGTAGCAAAATGAGGATAATCATACTATCAACTGATTAAATTGTAATGAGAATTTTAGGGATGTTACATATACACAGATCCTGATCTGCTGTGAGCCTTGATATATTATAGTCACTTTAATGAATTTCATCATTATTATCACCACTGAAATAGCACATAGGAAGATGAGAACACCTTTGGAAAATTTTAAATTGAAGATTATTTTACTGAATTTCAAACTTAGTCTTGCACCATGAAGCAGGTTTACAAATGGAAAGGCATTTTAATTATGAGTCTTCCAGAAAGATAGATTAACTTTATAAACAGCCCTGAAATCATAATTACTAATAACTCTCTCTATTCAAAATCTTTGTCATATAATAAGTACTCACAAATACCAAGTAAATTGAGTTGATTTTCATTTGTAGTATTTGTTCTTATATAAGGTAGGTAAGCATTTAAAATGCTTAGTACAAAACTGATTAATTGAAACTTACAATCCTTATGAGAAATATGTAGACTTCTAGCATAAAACTAACACAGTGACAGTGATTATATTTTGTCAAATACTGGCACTACAGTAAAGTCTAGTACCATTGAGAATAGATGCTTTGATAGATACTTTGATGTTGTTTTATGACTCAATATTCACTCCAAAATCAAAGAATACAGTCGATTAACATGCTACTAAAAATGCCAGGGCAGAAGTATACCAGATGTTTCTAACTTTTGCACAGAAGGCAGCCATTCCTTTATTTGTAAAGAGTCTATTGAGCATCTTCTATATGACAGGGACTGTTTCAGACACTGGGGATATAGAGATAGACAAGATATGCTTGGTTCTCACTCCTTTGGACTTGCATTTTAGTGGGCATAGACAATACAAAGTGAATGATATACAAAAAGTGATATGTGCTATAAAAATAAAATGGAAAAAGGTAATAGTGACTGTGATGGGAGCAGGGGCTAGCTTTTTTAGATTAAGAAGTAAGGAGAGCTCCTCTGTTTGTGTAATAGTTTATTAGTCTTGAAAGCATGCCTAGATTATCTTGAAGGCAGGAGAGAGGGTCTAAAAAACATCAAATTGAGAGTCACTTTCAGAGTTTAGAATGCCTTCATGTAGTTGGATTTACTTTATTCCAAAAGTCAATAGCCATAAAAAACATGAAGCTTCCTTGTTTTGCATGGCTGTCTGTCTCCAACTCTTTGATTATTCTGGTACCTTAAAATGCTCTGGGAAAAATGCTTGATCTCCCAAATGTGATTTTATATTCCTTCTGTGTGCTTCCCTAGCACATTCTGAATACCACCTTTCATAATACTGCACTGAAGAAGTTTATTTACTACCCACACATAAACCCATAACTCCCTTTTCTCTTGAAAGAAAATACTTGCCTTATTTAAATTTGTATATACAACACTCAGTATAGCTGCAATTTTCTTACATGTTGGTGGTGAGAGATACATGAAACACGGGACATATAAATTGTATTATTAAGTGCCAGGACTCACTTATTAAGCACTTTTATACTCAGTACATGTTGTGTATTTTCTCACTGATATTTGACCTATTTAAAATTAACTATCTTGTTGAACCTCAGAAGTAACATTGCATTATTTAACCAGTTTTTTATGTCTTCAGAATCACAAATGGTCATAGACTCTCTGGATATAATATTTAAACATTAAGTATTCACTCTTGGAGTATAATTAATAAATAGTCATTCATAGTTAATAAATAGAAAATTCCCTACTTTGTGCCATATTCTTATCAACCTTCACTGTAATGATGCCAGTCAACTCAGTTCCTCCCGTAACTGATCTGATCCCTCATCCCTTACCCAATACATGTCTTCTTCTAGCCCTTAGTTCACATTTGAATTTTCCACTTAAAATATATCTTGCTTTCCATATTTTCAGTCCTTATAAAGAGTTGTAGATGGGAAGGTAGCACTACAATGGGAAGAGCTGGTACTGGAGATCTTGTAGGCTAAGAAAACAATTAGTGGACAATTTATTTCAATTTTGAGAGACTGGCATAATGCCACTATTTCTTGTAAATTAGGATCAACCCTAAAATGGAAATGCTAAATGAAATCTTTTAATATGTTCAGCTCAGTGGGCTTCAAAAATATTTTACATCAAAGCTATTCATGAAGTTTTGGAATTTTGAACATTTTTGTTCAAAGCCCCAGTGCTGTGAAATTCATGTGCAGATCCAAGAAAAAAGAATCTCTTTGAGGGAATTTGAGGTAAGCTCTGAAGTTTTATATAGATATTCTCATGGCGCTATATAAATTATTAAATATATGTATTTTTTTCACAATAGAGATGTGATACTTTCTACTTTCTGGATATTCTATTAGAAGACATACAGCAGCAGGTTTAGAGCTGCACACATGATTAGCTCTCAACAAATACTATTCACTCACTGATGAAGTGTAGGCTACAACCATATGCTTTAAGTGAAGTTGATTGAGCCTGTATCTGGCCATGGTTGACCCACAGCACTAGTTTCTCTGCATGATGGTTCTTGGCAGCAAACAAGGCTGATTATTTTACAGCTTGGTGCCCTGTTTTCCCAGTGCCTTTGAATCTTGCCACAATCACACTTTTCTTCATGTTATAGGTAAGAAAAATGAGCTATCACAAGTCTATTTGAGAACATTCTGGGAGTCATACTCTGATTTCTATTGCTAATCAATTGCTAATTCTCCTGATTCTATTTGTTGTATATTATGTATACTTGTCTACTTAGCTTGAATCCCATTTCCTTTGCTTCATTCCATGCTGTATATCTTTTATCAAATTGGATGATGTGTGTCTGGTACATAACAAGTGTTCAATATACGATAGATATAATAATTTTTTGAATATCCCTTCCTTATTTTCATCTATTCTGTACAATTCACTCACATTTATCCTCCTAGAGAATTATTTTACTGATGTCACATCTTTGCTCAAAACCTTTAATGATTCTCAAATGTTTAGAGAATAAAGTACAGACTTCTTATTCTGATAGTCAAGGCCTTCTTTGCCTGGCCCCAACTTTAAACCTCTTTCTTGGCCATGAAGCCTACGTTTCTACATAGTGTTTAAAGGCTTGGATGATGGAATCAGATTCCAACACTGCTCTACAATTTATGACCTATATGGCGTAGTATCCTTATCGATAAAATTGGGAAAATAATAATTATTATATCATTGGGTTATATGATAATGATTGAGATAATAAATGTGAAGCTCTTAACACTGTCAGTGTCTTAACTCTTATCATATATCTGCCATATAGTAAGTTTTCAATTTTTTGGTATTAATTTTTAGCAACCCCTTTGTATGGAGTGCTATATTATGTTTTTATGATGGGAAAATCTGAAAGGCATACTCTCCCCTCAATCTATTGGCAGGTTATTTAGTGACAAATAGGCAGATGTTTAATGGCCAAGCTAATTGAACAGCTTTAGCTTAGCTGATAATATTCTTTCTCTAAGTTTTCCGTTATAGTTATGCTGAATAAATGGACAAAAATGATTCCCTTGAAGAGAGATTATTTTCCTCTACAATAATAATGTCTAGACAGTGTTTAAGAGTAACTGCACTACTGAGAGTGTTCTATGAACTCCTCAGTGTGCTAGAGGACAGCACATACAGAGGGAACTGTAAGGCCACTCCAAGCCTCCCCTCTACTTTTCCTCTCTTCCCAATTCTCTTCTTCTACGTTTTTAATACAATACCTACCTGCCCTCTTCTTACTCCCAAAGGGGCAATAGAGCTGAATGCTATCAATATATCATTCCACTTTCTGAACTGATACCCATCCAACTAGGAAATGTTAGAGAAACACACATAGCAAGCTAACAAGTTTTGAAACCAAGAGATAACCAATATTCTTCACAAGTATTATTTACTTTACTTCTGTAATTTCTGCCCTCAATTCTCCCCCCGTTTCCCTCTCTTCTCACCATTTTCCCAAGGAATAACATGTGCGCAACCCTTGTCCTTATCTCCTTGAACATCAGTCTTTTAATTAATGGTAGGCCTATCACATTGGGCATCAATCTGTTCATTGAAACTACAAGGAAGGTCATCCAAGAGTTACACGATGTCAGGGCTTCTCAGTCAGAAAGGATATTATAAGTAAACTGCCAAACTTTGTTCACCTTTAGGACAGTGATTATCAGGAAACTCTGTTTTTAATATGGCAATTCAGTGTTAAACATGTGAAATAAACATGATGCTCTGAGGGCCTGTATTGATTTATAGCTCCTGACCAACAGAGCCCCAGGGGAGTTCCTACACATAAATCTATATGCTTTGAATCATAAGATCCTCTCTCTCCTGGCCATAGGTTGTTGACATCTGAACTAAAGGCTGTGCACCTGTTAACTTAACATGACCTCTCTACATTAGATGGTCACTAATGTACTAGCATAGCTACTGAGATTTTGTTAAAATCACTTGATATGGCATAAAATTATTGTTTATTGAGTACTGTCTGTGGATTTTATCAGCTTCTTGTTTACATATGTCTTTTGCCCAATTTGAGAAATTTACAACCATTATATCTTTGAATATTCTTTCAGACCCAGCTTTCTTCTCTTTTTCTGGGACTCCAAAGATACACATGTTAGATATTTTGTTATAGTTCTACAGGCCTCTGAGGCTCTTTTTATGCATTTTCAGTCTATTATCTCTGTTGTTTTTACTGGATAACTTCTATTGTTCTTTCTTAAAGTTCACTGATGGCTTCGCCTCTCCTCCTTATCCGCTGTTCAGCTTATCTATGTGTTCTTTTAAAATTGGTCATTTTATTATTAAGTTCTCAAATTCTTATTTTACTTTTTGTAATGTTTCCTATATCTTTTCTGAGACTTTCTGTTACATATAAATTAATATAAATATAAATGTTAATATAAATCATTCTATTGTAAAGGTTCATGCACGCATATGTTCACTGCAGCACTCTTAACAATAGAAAAGACATGAAATCAACCCATATGCCCATCAATGACAGACTGGATAAAGAAAATGTGGTACATATACACCGTGGAATACTATGCAGCAATAAAAAAGAATGAGATCATGTCCTTTGCAGGGACATGGATGAAGCTGGAAGCCATTATCCTCTGTGAACTAAAGTTATTATCCCATATCCTCTGTAAACTAATGCAGAAACAGAAAAACAAATATTGTATATTTTCACTTGTAAGTGAACAATGAGAACACTTAGACAAGGGGAGAGAAACAACACACACTGAGGCCTGTTTGAGAAGGGTGGAGTAGGAGAAGAGCATTAGGAAACAGAAGTAATGCATACAGGGCTTCATATCAAGGTGATGGTTTGATAGGTGCAGCAAACCATCATGGCTCATGTTTACCTCTGTAACAAACCTGCACATTCTGCATATGTATCCTGGAACTTAAAAAATAAAATTAATATAAATAAAAATAAAACTTCATATTAAAAATAAAAACACAAAATTTAAAAGACAAAAGAAGCTAAAGTAACATTCATTTTATTTTGTTCATTATTTGCTATTTATTTTCAACTGCTATTTTATTACATTTTATTTTCATTTTTATCTTTTTTTATTTCAATAGTTTTTGGGGAACAAGTGCTTATTGTTGGGTTGGATAAGTTCTTTAGTAGTGATTTCTGAGATTTTGGTGGACCCGTCACTCAAGCAATGTACACTGTACCCAATGTGTAGTCTTTTATCACTCATCCTCCTCTCTCCCTTCCCCTCGAGTTCCCAAAGTCTATTATATCCTTCTTATGCATTTGCATCCTCATAGCATAGCTCCCATTTATAAGTGAAAACATACAATATTTGATTTTCCATTCCTGAATTACTTCATTTAGAATAATGTTCTCCAACTTCATTCAGATTGCTGCAAATGCCATTATTTTGTTCCTTTTTATGCCTGGGTAGTATTCCATGGTGAATATATAACACATTTTCTTTATCCATTTGTTGGTTTATGGGCACCAAGGTTGGCTCTGTGTTTTTGCAATTGCAAGTTGTGCTGCCATAAACATGTGTATGCAAGTGCCTTCTTTATATAATGACTTATATTCTTTTGGATAAATACCTAGTAGTGAGATTTCTGGATTGAATGGTAGTTCTACTTTTAGTTCTTTAAGGAATCTCCATACTGTTTTCCATAATGGTTGTACTAGTTTACATTCCCACCAGCAGTGTAAAAGTGTTCCTTTTACCACATCCACTATAGCATCTATTATTTTTTTATTTTTAAGTTATGACTATTCTTGCAAGAGTAAGGTATCTCATTGTGGTTTTAATTCACATTGCCCTGATAATTGGCGATGTTGAGCATTCTTCATATTAGTTGACCATTTGTATATCTTCTTTTGAGAATTGTCTATTCATGTCCTTCATCAACTTTTTGATGTGATTTTTTTTCTTGCTGATTTGTTTGAGTTCCTTGTAGATTCTGGATATTAGTCGTTTGTCAGATGAATAGTTGGTGGCTATTTTATCCTCTTCTTTGGGTTGTCTGTTTACTCTGCTGATTATTTCTTTTAATGTGCAGAAGCTTTTTAGTTTAATTAATTCTCATCTATATATCTTTGTTTTTGTTACATTTGATTTTGGTTTCATGGTCATGAATTCATTGCCTAAGCCAATGTAAAGAAGAGTTTTTCCAGTGTTATTTTCTAGAATTTTTATGATTTTAGGCCTCAGATTTAAGCCTTTGATCCATCTTGAGTTAATTTTTGTATAAGGTGAGAGATGAATATCCAATTTCATTCTTATACATGTGACTTGCCAATTATCTCATCACAATTTCTTGAGTAGGATGTCTGTTCCCCACTTTATGTTTCTATTTGCTGGGTCAAAAGTCAGTTGGCTGTAAAGTATTTGGCTTTATTTATGGGTTCTCTATTCTTTTCTACTGGTCTACTTGCCTAATTTTATACCAGTACCATGCTGTTTTGGTAACTATAACCTTGTTTATAGTTTGAAGTCAGCTAATGTGATACCTCTAGATTTCTTATTTTTGCTTATTCTTGCTTTAGGTATGTGGGCTCTTTTTTGATTCCATATGAATTTTAGGACTGTTTTTTCTAGTTCTGTGAAAAACTATGATGGGTATTTTGATGAAAATTACATTTAATCTATAGATTGTTTTTGGCAGTATGATCATTTTTACAATATTGATTCTACTCATCCGTGAACATGGGATGTATTTCCATTTGTTTGTGTCATCTGTGACTTTTCTTAGCACTGTTTTGTAGTTTTTCTTGTAGAGATCTCTCACCTCTTTGGTTGAGTATATACTTCAGTATTTTATTTTTTTGCAGCCATTTTAAAAGAAGTTGAGTTCTTGATTTGATTCTTAGGTTAGTCATTGTTAGTGTATAACAATACTACTGATTTGTATACATAGATTTTGTATCCTAAAACTTTACTGAATTCATTTATCACATCTAGGAGCTTTTTGAATGAGTCTTTAGGGTTTGCAAGGTATACAATAATATAATTGGTGAACAGTGACAGTTTGACTTATTTTCTGATTTGGATGTATTTTATTTCTTTCTCTTGTCTGATTGCTCTGGCTAGGTCTTCTACTACAACACTGAATAGAAGTGGTGGAAGTGGGCATTCTTGTCTTGTTCCAGTTCTCAGAGAAAATGCTTTCAACTTTTCCCCATTCAGTATAATATTGGCTGTGGGTTTTTCATAGATGGCTTTTATTACTTTGAGAGGTATCCATTCTATGCAGATTTTGCTGAGGGTTTTAATCATAAAGAAATGCTGAATTTTGTCAAATGCTTTTTCCACATCCATTGAAATGATCATATAATTTTTATTTTTAATTCTATTTATGTGATGAATCACATTTATTGACTTGCATATGTTAAATGATCCCCGCATCCGTGGTATGAAACCCACTTGATCATGATGTCTTATCTTTTTTGATATGCTGTTGAATTTGGTTAGCTAGTATTTTGTTCAGGACTTTTGCGTCTATGTTCATCAGGGATACTGGTCTGCAGTTTTCTTTTCTTGTTATGTCCTTTCCTCATTTTGATATTAGGGTGATACTTTGTTCATAGAATGATTTATGGAGGATTCCCTCTTTCTCTGTCTTTTGAAATAGTTTCAGTAGGATTGGCACCAATTCTTCTTTGAATGCCTGACAAAATTTAGCTGTGAATCCATCTGGTCCTGGGCTTTTTTTCTTTTTGCCAATTTTTAAATTACTGTTTTAATCTCACTACTTGTTATTGGTCTGTTCAGAGTTTCTATTTCCTCCTGATTATCTAGAAGGGTTGTGTATTTCCAGGATTTTATCCATGCCCCCTAGATTTTCTAGTTTTGTGTGAATAAACGTGTTCATAGTAGCTAGTCTTGAATGATCTTTTGTATTTCTGTGATATCTGTTGTAATTTCTCCTGTTATCATTTCTTCTGTGATATCTGTTGTAATTTCTCCTGTTATCATTTCTAATTGAGCTTATTTGGATTGTCTCTCTCCCTCTTTTTTTTTTGGTTAATCTCACTAATGGTCTGTCTGTTTTGTTTATCTTTTCAAAGAACTCACATTTTGTTTCATTTATCTTTTATATTTTTTGTTTGAATTTCATTTAGTTCTGCTCCAATCTTTGTCATTTCTTTTCTTCTGCTGGGTTTGCGTTTGGTTTGTTCTTGTTTCTCTAGTTTTTTTTTTTTTTTTTTTTGAGGTGTGATGTTAGGTTGTCTGTTTTTGGTCTTTCAGACTTTTTGATGTAGGCATTTAATGCTATAAGCTTTCCTATTATCACTGCTTTTACTGTATCTGAGAGGTTTTGATAAGTTGTATCACTATTATCATTCAGTTCAAAGTATTTTTAACTTCCATCTTGATTTCATTGTTGACCCAATGGTCATTCAAGAGCAGATTATTTAATCTTCATATATTTATATATTTATATAGTTATGAGGGTTCTTTTGGAAGTTAATTTCCAGTTTTATTCCACTGTGGTCTGAGAGGATACTTAATATAATTTTGAATTTTTAAAAATTTATTGAGACTTGTTTTGTGGTGTATTATATGGTCTATCTTGGAGAATGTTCCATGTGCTGATGAAAAGAATGTATATTCTGCAGTTGTTGGTTAGAATTTTATGGAAATATCTGTGAAGTCCATTTGTTCTAGTTTATAGTTTAAATCCATTCTTTCTTTATTGACTTTCTGTCTTGATGACCTGTCTAGTAATGTCAGTGGAGCATTGACGTTCCCCACTACTGTTGTGTTGCCATCTATCTCATTTCTTAAATCTGGTAGTAATTGTTTTATAAATCTGGGAGCTCCAGTTTCAGGTTCATATGTATTTAGGATTGTGATATTTTCCTGTTGAACTAATTCTTTTATCATTATATAATGTCCCTCTTTGTCTTTTTTTTTAAACTGTTGTTGCTTTAAAGTATGTTTTGACTGATATAAGAATAGCTACTCCTGCTCACTTTTGGTTTCCATTTGCATGGAATATCTTTAACTTAAGCTTCTGTGAGTCTTTGTGTGTTAGGTGAGTCTCTAGAAGACAGCAGATACTTGATAGGCGAATTTTTATCCATTTTGCCATTCTGTATCTTTTAAGTGGGGCATTTTGGCCATTTACATTCAATGTTAGTAGTGAGATGTGAATACTGTTCTATTCATCATATTAGTTGTTGCCTAAATACCTTGTTTTTTTTTAATCTGTTATTGTTTTATAGGCCCTGTGAAATTTATGCTGTAAGTGGGTTATATTTTGATGTATTTGAGGTTCCATTTCAAGTTATATAACTTTTTTTAGCATTTCATGTAGTGCTGGTTTGGTAGTGGTGAATTATCTCAGCATTTCTTTGTGTGGAAAAGACTATCTCTTCCTCATTTATGAACCTTGGTTTTGCTGGATATAAAATTTTTGGCTAACAATTATTTTGTTTAAGAAGGCTAAAGATAGGACCCCAATCCCTCTGGCTTGTAATGTTTCTGCTGAAAAATCTGCTGTTAATCTGATGGGTTTTCCTTATACGTTACTCGACTCTTTTGTCTCTCAGTTCTTAAGATTATTTCCTTTGCCTTGAGAAGCAGAGTCACAGTTCCTCCCTACTTGGAACATCTACATTCCTATAGATGAAAAGAGGTGCCTGTCTAATCTGAATAGCTGAAACAGTAGGACAGGAGTGTAATTGACTTTAGATAACCTGATGATGATCAACCCAGGTGATGATTTTTTAGCGATGAATTTCCCAAGAGTTCTTTGAGATTCTCGTATTTGGATGTCTATATCTCTAGCAAGGCCAGAAGAGATTCTTCAATTATTTCCTCAAATAAGTCTTCCAAACTTTTAGATTTCTCTTCTTCCTCAGGAACATCAATTATTCTTAGGTTTGGCCATTTAACATAATCCCAAATTTCTTGGAGGCTTTGTTCATTTGTTAAAATGTTTTTTATCTTTATCTTTGATTGGGTTAATTCAAAAGCCTTATCTTCGAGCTTGGAAGTTCTTTCTCCTACTTGTTCTAGTTTATTGGGGAAAGTTTCCACTACATTTTGTATTTTCCTAAGTGTGTCTTTCATTTCCAGAAGTTGTGATTGTTTTTCCTTTATGATATTTATTTCTCTGGAGAATTTTTCATTCATATTCTGTATTTTTTAAAAATTTCTTTAAGTTGGTTTTCACCTTTTTCCGGTATCTCCTTGAATAGCTTAATAATCAACTTTGTGAATTGTTTATTTGGAAATTCAGAGATTTTTTTCTTGGTTTGGATCCATTGCTGGAGTAGTAGTGTGATTTTTTGGGGGTGTTATAGAACCCTGTTTTGTCACATTACCGAATTACTTTTCTGGTTCTTTCTCATTTGATTGGGCTGTGTCTTTTTTTAATTTAATTTTTTTCCCTGTTAAGGATCAGACTTTATTATTTATTTTAGCCTAACTTGGTTCTTGGCATTTGTAGGGGTGAGGACTCTATATGAGACCCTTAGTTAGAGAGGGTCTTTGTGAGCTGGCTTTCCTTGATGTTGGTTGTAGTAGTTATATTCTTGGTGTGTTGGCAAGTTCACTATCTCCTATGAAGCTGGAATGGCAGGGATCTCTTGAAGCCTATCTCATTCTCTCGTGGTATACACTTTATTTATTTATTTAATTTTTTCCTGTTGCTTTATTTACTGAGTTGGCAATTCAGGCTTCTTGCCAATAGGGGAGGTATTCCGGGGTAGGCATCAATTGTGGCTAAGTCAGGAGGGTAGATGTAATACCCAATCGTAGGCTAAGGTCCCTGACTTGATGACTGTGGCTAGGGAAGCTATCAATTAGATATGTTGAGGTTTAATCAGGGTGAAGAATGGGAACTACCTCAGCCGGGTCAGCAGAAAGGCTAGTTACCTCACAGCCTCACTCCTGTCCTAGTGTTTCAGCTATTCAGATCAGACAGGCACCTCTTTTCATCTACAGAAATGTTGATATCCCAAGTAGGGAGGAATTGTGACTCTGCCTCTCATGCTGGCCTGAATCTCGTGTGTGGTCCTCCTGTGTAGCTGCACTCACCCTGGATTGTTCCAGAAAGGTCATCTATAAGTGCTGCCACACTACGTCCCTGTGATGGAAGCCCCAGCTTTGTCTGCAGTGGAGTGCTGGGGTGAAACAGACCCCTTTACCAAGACCCTTCCAGATCACAAAGGCTGCCTGACAGTTGGGGTATAGGTTCATACTTTCCCTACATGCAGCCAGCACTGCAATTGTGTCTCTCCTGTGAGAAATATGCACCAGTAGAAGGATCTGGAACTCAAGCCCTGCTGTTCAGTTTCCTTGGTCCCAGGGGGTGATCCCTTGATGTGGTGCTCTCCCCCTTCCACTAGGGGTGTGGACTCCTGAGAGCCAGACTGTAGTGCTTGTGAATACTCGTCTGGGTCTAGCTTTACAGCAGTGCTACCAGGCTCCAGGCTGGTGCTGAGGAATGTCTGCAAAGAATTCTGTGATGTGATTGGTCTTCAGGTCTCTCAGCCATGGATACCAGCACCTGCTCTAGTGGAGGTGGCAGGGGAGTGAAGTAGACTCTGTGGGAGTCTTTGGTTTTAGACAGGTTTAGTGTGCTGGCATTCTCAAATGCTGCTTATGCTAGCAGTGAAGTTGTCACATGGACAGACTCAGGACTTCTGGTTAGCCAGGATGTTGCAGGCAGTGGTATTAGCTGTTTTTTTTTGTTGTTGTTGTTGTTGTCGTGGTTGTTGTTGTTACTCGTTTTTGTTTTTTTTTTTTTCTTCTTCCTGGAAGCAGTGTTATTCTGCCATGAGTTGCTGTAATGGCTGAGTTTGTTGGCCTCTAGCCAGGAGGTGGCATTTGCAAGAGAGCACCAGCTGTGGTATTAACAATGGGATTTGAGCTTGCCCTAAGTTGGCCAGTGGAAGTATTTTGGTTTCTCAGGTGATAGGTGGTGCCATAAAGTACCTGAGAGTTTATGTCTTTTGTGTTCAGCTACCAGAGTTGGTAGAGAAATGCCATTTGGTGGGAGCAGGGTTGGATGTGTCTGAGTTCAGACTGTCCTTGGGCAGGGCTTGTCACAACCACTTGGGAGATTGGGGGGTGGTTCTCAGGCCAATGGGGTTATGTTCTTGAGTGAGTCTTGGCTTCCCTCTGTTGTGTCATATAGTTCACCAGAAAAGTGGGGATAGCTGGTAGCAAAAGGCCTCACTCAACTCCCACAAACTTGGTGAGGCCAATCTCGCTTCCGTAGTGCCCAACTAACAGTGAAACTTCCCTGCTGAGAAATCAAGCATAGCTTTCAGGCCATCCCCCTTTCCTCCCACCCTGCCCCCCCGCCCCATTTGCCTGCAATGTCAGCAACTCCTGTTCATCTCCTGGATTCTGCTCAAGAAAGTCTATGCCCAGTCGAAATTATCACAAAATTCAGTTGGAAGCTTCCTGCACCCTGTGACCCCTCCCTAATTCTGCCGGCTGACTTCCCTGAGGGTTGTTGTGGGATAAAGTCAGGGATGGCTTCCTTTGGCTCTAGCTGGAGACTGGGAGTGCCATCCTAAATCTGTTCCAGCTCTAGGGAAGGTTAAATTCTTCCCTCATGATCTGGATTTTCAGATTCCCCAGTGAGGATGTATGTTCAAAGACAGATTTTCCTCTTCTTACACTTTGGGAACTCACAGTTTTTTGCCTGTCTCCCAGAGTTTGCAGTGGCATGTCATTTCTTTCAAAGGATCGATGAATTTTCAACTTATATTTTAGATTCAAGGTGTACATGTACAAGTTTTTTGCCTGGGTATATTGTGTGATGCTGAGGTTTGAGATACAAATGATCTCATGAGCCAAGTACTGAGCATGGTATCTGAAATTCATTTTTCAACCTTTACCCCATTTCTCCCTCCCCTCTCCAGTGGCCCCAAGTGTCTATTGTTGTCCTTTTTATATCCATAAATGCACAACATTCAGCTCTCATTTATAATCGAGAACACATGGTATTGGGTTTTCTGCTTCTGCATTAATTTGTTTAGGGTTTTCTGCTTCCGCATTAATTTGTTTAGGCTAATGGCCTCCAGCTGCATCTATGTTGCTGCAAAGGACATAACTTTGTTCTTTTATTATGGCTGTATAGTAGTCTATGGCATGTATGTACCACATTTTCTTTATAAAATTCACCATTGATTGTCACCTAGGTTGATTCCATGTCTTTGCTATTATGAATGGTGCAGAGATAAACATGAGAGTGCATGTATCTTTTTGGTAGAACAATTTGTTTTCTTTTGGATATATATCCAGTAATAGGATTGCTGGGTTGAATTATAATTCTATTTTAAGTCCTTTGAAAAAATCTCCAAATTGCTTTCCATAGTGACAACTAATTTACATTATTAGCAGTAGTGTATAAAAATTCCCTTTTCTCTGCAGCCTTACCAATATCTGTTGTTTTTTGACTTTTTAATAATAGCCAATCTGATTGTTTTGAGATGATGTGCCATTGTGGTTGAGATTTACATTTTTCTGATTATTAGTGATGTGGAGCAGTTTTTTCATATGTTAGTCTGCCACTTGTACGTCATCTTTTGAGAAGTGTTTGTTCATGGCTTTTGCCCATTATTTAGTGAGGTTGTTTTTTGTTTTCAATTGTTGAAGTTGCTTGTAGATTCTAGATACTAGACATTTATCAGATGCATAGTTTGCAAATGTTTTTCCCATTATAGTTTGCAAATGTTTTTCCTGTACTATAGGTTGTCTGTTTATTCTGTTGATTGTTTCTTTTGCTGTGCAGAAGCTCTTTAGTTTAACTAAGTCTCATTTGTCTATTTTTGTTTTCGTTGCAATTGCTTTTCAGAGCTTAGTGTTAAATTATTTCCCAGTGCCCATATCCTGTGTGATGTTTCCGAGGTTTTCTTCTAGGAAATGCTTATAGTTTGAGGTCTTATATTTATATCTGTAAATTATGTTGAGTTAATTTTTGTATATAATGAAAAGAAGGGATCCAGTTTCATTTTTCTGCATATGGCTTGTCAGCTATCCTAGCATCATATATTGATTAGGAAGTCTTTTCCTCATTGCTTATTTTTGTTGACTTTTCAAAGATTAGTTGGCTGTAGATGTGTGGTTTTATTTCTGGGGCCTCTATCGTTTTCTCTTGTTTCACATGTCTATTTTTTGTACCATTACTATGCTGTTTTTGTTACTGTAGACTTATAGTCTAGTTTGTAGTTGGTGATTTCTTTTGGATATTTGTCCCCCGAAACCTCATTTTGAAATGTAATTCCCATTGTTGGAGGTGGGGCCTAATGGGAGCTGTTTGGGTCCTAGGGGTGGATCCCTCATGGCTTGATGCTATCCTCCCAATAGTAATTCAGTTTTCATGAGATCTGGTTGTTTAAAAGTGTATGGCACCTCCCCTGTCCTTGCTGTCTCTTCTTCCATGTGATGTGCCTGCTCATTCTTAGCCTTCCACCATAACTTTAAGTTTCCTGAGTCCTCTTCAGAAGCAGATGCTGTTGCTATGCTTCCTGTTCAGCCTCCAGAACCATGAGCCAATTAAACCACTTTTCTTTTAAATTACCCAGGTTTATGTATTTATTTATAGCAATGTAGAAACTGTCTAAAACAGTCAGGTAATGTGATACCTCTAGATTTGTTCTTTTTCTTAGGGTCGCTTTGGCTGTTTGGTCTCTTTTTTGTTTCATATAAATTTTAGAATAGTTTTTTTTTTCAATTCTTTGAAAACTGATATTGATAGTTTGATAGAATAGCATCAAATCCGTAGATTGCAATGGGCAGTATGGCCATTTTAACAATATTTATTCTTCCCGTTCATGAGCTTGGATTGTTTTTTCATATGTTTGTTAATCTATTAGTTAGCAGTGTTTTGTAGTTCTCCTTGTAGAGATCTTTCATCTCCTTGGTTACAGTTATCCTGGGTATTACTTTTTTGTGTGTGGGGGGCTATTGTAAATTAGATTGTGTTCTTGATTTGACTCTCAGCATGAACATTATTGGTGCATAGAAATGCTATTGATTTTTGTACGTTGATTTTGTATCCTGAAGCTTTGCTGAAGTCATTTATCAGTTCCAGGAGTCTTTTGGTGGATTCTTTGGCATTTTCTTTGTAGAGTATTACATTGTTCATGACAAGAGATAGTTTCTCCTATGTGGATGTCTTTATATCTTTTTCTCGCCTGATTGCTTTGGCTAGGACTTCCAGTACTATGCTGAATAGGAGTAGTAAGACTGGGCGATCTTGTCTTGTTCCAGTTCTCAAAAGGACTGCTTCCAATTTTTGTCCATTCAGCATAATGTCAGCTGTGGGTTTGCCATAGATGGCTCTTAATATTTTGAGGTTTGTTCATTTAATCCTAGTTTCTTCAGGGTTTTTATCATGAAGAAATGTTGGATTTTATCAAAAGCTGTTTTTACATATATTGAGATGATCATAAGGTTTCTGGTTTTAATTTTTTGTATGATAAATCACATTTATTGATTTGCATATGTTGAACCAATCTTGCATCCCAGGAATGAAACTTACTTGATCATAGTACATTAACTTTTTGATGTGCTGTTTAATTCAGTTTGCTAGTAATATGTTGAGGATTTTTGCATCTATGTTCATCAGAGATGTTAGCCTGTAATTTTCTTTTTTCACATTGTTTTTGCCAGGTTTTGGCATGAGAGTGATGTTGACTTTGTTGAATGAGTTGAGAAGGGGTCTCTTCTCCTTGATTTAAAAAAATAGTTTCAGAATCATTGGTACCAACTCTCTGTATGTTCAGTAGCATTTGGTTGTGAATTCATCTGGACTGAGGCTTTTTTGGTTGGAAGGTTTTTTACTACTGATTCAATTTTGGAATTTGATATTGGTCTGTTCAGTGTTTCAATTTCTTCCTAATTTAATTTTGGGAGATTTTGTGTTTCCAGGAATTTATGTATTTCCTCTAGATTTTCTAGATTGTGTGTGTAGAGGTGTTCACAATAGTGTCTGAGGATCTTTTGTATTTGTGTGAGATCAGTTGTAATCTCACATTATTCTTTTCTGAGTGTGCTTATTTGTATCTTCTTTCTTTTTTCTTTGTTAGTCTAGCTAGTGTTCTATCCTGTTGATCCTTTCAAAAAACCAACTTTTTATGTCATTGATTCTTCATACAGGTTTTTTATTTTAGTTATTTATTTTTTTCTGCTGGCTTTGGGTTTAGTTTGTTCTTGTTCTTCTAGTTACTGTAGGTAATTAGAGTAATATCTGTTAGATCATTGATTTGAAATCTTTCTTTTTGAGGTAGGCATTTAGAACTATAAACTTTCCTTTTAACACTGTTCTGCTGCATCCCAGAGATTTTCATATGTTATGTCTCTATTTTAATTTATTTTAAATAATTTTTTTATTTCTGTCTTGTTTTGTTGTTTACCTAAAAGTAATTCAGGTACAAGTTGTTTAATTTCCGTGTAATTCTGTGCTTCTGAGAGATCATGGTATTGATTTTTATTTTTATTGCACTGTGGTTTCAGAGTATGGTTGGTATGATTTTGATTTTTTAAAAAATTTATTGAAGCATGCTTCATGCCTGAGTATGTGGTCAATATTGGAGTATCTTCCATGTGCAGATGAGAAGAATATATATTCTGTGGTTGAGGAGTAGAATATTCTGTAGATATCCATTAGGTCCAGTTGATGAACTGTCAAATTTAAATCCAGAATTTCCTTGTTAGTTTTCTGTCTTGACCATCCATCTAATGCTGTCAGTGGGGTGCTGAAGTTTCACATTGCTATTTTGTGACTTTCTTTTTGTGGGCCTTGAAGTACTTGTTTTATGAATCTAGGTGCTCTAACGTTGGACATGTATATACTTAGGACAGTTAAGTATTCTTGCTGAATTGAGTGTTTTATCATTATATAATGCTCTTCTTTGTCCTTTTGAAACTGCTGTTGGTTTAAAGTCTATTTTATTTGATGGTAGAATCATGACCTCTGCTTTTTGTCTTTTGTTCATGTGGTAGATCTTTCTTCAACCGTTTGCTTTGAACCTATAGGTGTCATGAAATGTGAGATGGTTTTCTTGAAGATGGTAGAAAGATGGATTCTTTTAAAAAATCCAATTTGCTACTCTGTGCCTTTTAAGTGGGGTTTTTAGACTATTTATATTTGATGTTAATATTTATATGTGAGGTTTTTATCCTATCAAGACATTGTCATCTGGTTGCATTGTGGTTTCTATTGTGTTTTGCTTCATAGGGTCTGTGAGCTATGTACTTAAAATGTTGTTCTTTTTTTTTTTCTTTTTGTGGTAGCAGATATTGCTCTTATGTTTCCAGATGTGTGTGTAAGCATGGAGCTGGGAAACCTCCCTAGCTTCATGTTCTCTGCATGGTGATGAGGAGTGCCTTAAATTTCTAATTCAAGAGAATAGGTGCTCTGGATGCCTGGAGATTTGCCTGAGCATGGAGCAGAGAGGGACCCCCTGCACCAAGATTTCTGCCCAGGAAGGGTAGGGAATTTCAGGATGCTGAACCAGGCAAGCAGGTGTTCTTGAAAGCCTGGAGATCTGCCTGGGTGTGGAGCAGATAGGGTCCCCCCAACACCAGGATCTCTGCACAGAAAGGATGGGGTGGGCAAAGCTACTGATCCAGGTGAGCAGGTGCTTCAATTCCTGGATATCTGCCTGATCATGGAGCAGAGAGAGCCGTGCTGCACCAAGATCTATATCCAGGAAGGGTGGGGTGGCACAGGCTACTGAACTGGGTGAACAGGTGCTCTGAATGTCTGGGGATATGTCTGGACATGGAGCAGAGAGTGCCACTGCACCATAATCTGTGTCCAGGAAGGGTGAGGTTGGCCAGGCTGCTGAACCAGGTAAATGGGAGCTCAAAATGCATGGATTTCGGCCTGGGAATAGAGCAAAGAGAGCCTCGCTGTACCATAATCTTGGGGGAACAGGTTGGGGCAGCCAGCAATGGCATATACACATCAGTTCCAGGTCACCAAGCTTGCTCTGGCTGCAAGTCTTCTGCCCAGGAGAAACTGCAGCTATAGCAGCTCGCTTTCCACCCTAGGCTTGTGACTGGGAAGAGCACAAATTCAGTGCCTACTGCTGAGATGATTTCCTCAGTTGTGGATGTGGAGGTCCCTACCCCATTTCAGAGCAGGTGCTCTAATCTCTGCCCCAAGACTCAAATGCTTGCACAGCCATGCTTCCAGGTCACCAAAGAATGGCTGATTTTGTGTGCATCTTGATTTAAGACAATCCTAAGCAAAAAGAACAAAGCTGGAGGCATCACACTACCTGACTTTAAACTATATTACAAGTCTACAATAACCAAAACAGCATAGTACTGTTACCAAAACAGACATATAGAACAATGAAAAAGAACAGAGACCTCAGAAAGAACACCACACATCTACAACCATCTGATCTTCAAGAAACCTGAGAAAAACAAGCCATGGGGGAAAGGATTCTCTATTTAATAAATGGTGCTGGGAAAATTGCCAAGCCATATGCAGAAAACTGAAACTGGATCTGTTCCTTACACCTTATGCAAAAATTAACTCAAGATGGATTAGTGACTTAAATGTAAAACCCAAAGCCATAAAGACTCTAGAAGAAAACCTAGGCAGTACCATTCAGGG
The DNA here is from genome assembly GCF_028885655.2 of Pongo abelii. NCBI lineage: Eukaryota > Metazoa > Chordata > Mammalia > Primates > Hominidae > Pongo > Pongo abelii. The sequence goes on from NC_071989.2 coordinate 153,160,218, forward strand.
CACAACCATGGGCAAAGACTTCATGATGAAAACACCAAAAGCAATTTCAACAAAAGCCAAAATTGACAAATGGGATATATTTAAACTAAAGAGCTTTTGCACAGCAAAAGAAACTAGCATCAGAGTGAACAGGCAACCTACAGAATGGGAGAAAAATTTTGCAATCTACCCATTTGACAAAGGTCTAACATCCAGAATCTATAAGAAACTTAACAAATTTACAAGAAAAAAACAAACAACCTCATCAAAGAGTGGAAAAAGGGTATGAACAGATGCTTCTCAAAAGAAGATATTTAGGTCAGGCATGGTGGCTCATGCATGTAATCCCAGCACTTTGGGAGGCTGAGGTGGGTGGATCACAAGGTCAGGAATTTGAGACCAGCCTGACTAACATGGTGAAACCTCATCTCTACTAAAAATACAAAAATTAGCCAGGTGTGGTCGTGTGCACCTGTAATTCCAGCTACTTAGGAGGCTGAGGCAGGAGAATCACTTGAACCCAGGAGGCAGAGGTTGCAGGGAGCTAAGATCGTGCCACTGCACTCCAGCCTGGGTGACACAGCAAGAATTCATCTCAAAAAGAAAAAAATATATATATTTATGCAGCCAACAAACATATGGAAACAAACAAACAAACAAAGCTTAACATCATTGGTCATTAGAGAAATGCAAATCAAAACCGCAATGAGATACCATCTCATGCCATTCTGAATGGCGATTATTAAAAAGTCAAGAAACAATAGATGCTGGCAAGGCTGTGGAGAAATAGGTATGCTTTTACACTGTAAATCAGTGGGAATGTAAATTAGTTCAACCATTGTGGATGACAGTATGGCGATCCTTTAAGGATCTAGAACAGAAATACCATTTGACCCAGCAATCCCATTTCTGGGTACATACCCAAAGGAATATAAATCATTCTACTATAAAGACACATGCACACATATGTTTACTGCAGCACCATTTACAATAGCAAAGACATGGAACAAACCTAAATGCCCGTCAATAATAGACTGGATAAAGAAAATGTGGTACATATACACTAAGGAACACTATGCAGCCATAAAAAAGAATGAGGTAGTGTCCTTTGCACGGACATGGATGAAGCCAGAAGCCATCATCCTCAGCAAACTAACACAGCAACAGAAAACCAAACACCACATGTTCTAACTTGTAAGTGGGAGTTGAACAATGAGAACACACGGAGACAGAAAGGGGAGCAACACACGCCGGGGCTAATCAGGGGGTAAGGGGGAAAAGGGAGGGAGAGCATTAGGACAAATACCTAATGGATGTGGGGCTTAAAACCTAGATGACAGGATGATAGGTGCAGCAAACCACCATGGCACACATATACCTATGTACCAAACCTACATGTTCTGCATTTGTATCCCGGAACTTAAAGCCAAATTTTTTTTAAAAAAAGAAAGTAAATGAACAAGAGCAATAAAAATAAACTTCTAAGTTAGAATTCTATACCTATTACAATATTCTTCAAAATGAGGGTTAAAGACATTCTAGAAAACAATAATTTCACAAATCCAGCACTGGCAGATCCAGATGCACAAAGGAAGTGATTAGGACTTGATCTTTATTATTATTATTATTATACTTTTAGTTCTAGCATACATATGCACAACGTGCAGGTTTGTTACATACGTATACATGTGCTGTGTTGGTTTGCTGCACCCATTAAGTCATCATTGATCTTACTCCATCTCATGGGTCTACCTTCCTTTCTGTTGATTTTTTCATATGGTTCATTACTAATGATGACCCTAGGGGGAATAAACCTTACATTTTTATAATTCTGAGTTGAATCAATAAACAGAGATCTCTTCCAACAGTTCAAACTAGAAGTTGGTTATATTTTCAAACTAACTGCTAAAGCCCAAGCATTCAAGGTTATGATTTTCCAGGCATTGGTCACATGGAGCATCTAGTTAGGCGTCATGTTAGCTCACCCAAATCCCCTGGAAGTGGTGGTTGCCCAAAACAAATTGGAGTTATATTATTTACTATATAGGGAAAGGTGGAAAATCAAAGAGAGTAAGTGACCATTTTCTTTACCTGTGGCACATTTGCAGTTTCCTCTGGGTCCCATACATTATCTTATGTAAATCAGCATCTCTAAAATGGTTTGATGAGTTTCTTAAGCTTTGGAGTCTCAAAGTCATGTCTCAGACACAAATTCAAGGGAGATAACACAGCTTACTCTTATTTAGTCTGTGTAAGGTCTTCACATGGTCGCTCTTGGTAGGTAATAATCTAGACTTTTCTCAGCCCACATTGAGCTGGCTCCTTCCTTCCTTTCAGCTTGCCTGTCTGTACCTGTCTTTCTCCCTCCCTCCATATATATATATACGTATATATATATATGTGTATATATATACGTATATATATATATGTGTATATATATACGTATATATATATATGTGTATATATATATGTGTATATATATATGTGTATATATATACACATATGTATATATGTATATATATATATATACCCAAAGGAATATAAATCATTCTACTGTAAAGACACGTGCACACGTATGTTTATTGCGGCAATATTTGCAATAGCAAAGACACGGAACAAACTCAAATGCCTCCCTCCCTTCCTCCCTTCCTTCCTCCCTTCCTTCCTTCCTTCCTCTCTTCCTCTCTTCCTTTCTTATTTACTTCCTTCCCTGCCTCCCTCCCTCCCTTCACCCATCCTTCCTTTTCTTCTCCTCTATTTTTTCCTTCCTTTCTCTCATTTTTTTTCATTTTTTCCAGATATTTTTCCTGCATTTATTTGTCCAAGATGACTCTCTCCAAACCCAAGGTTTTTTTCTAGAAACTTATAAGGAAAATTAAACTTTTTGCATCTTTATTATTTTGTATTTATACTTGATTGTACAGTTTTCTTTTCTAAGTGTCTATAACAGTCTTTGCTTTTTTATATAATTTTAAACTCCTACTCATATTATTTAATTTTTTCCCATAGGCATATGTATCTTTCATTCATCAAGACTATTCTAGAAACCTCCTATTCACCTTCGATGGTTAGATCAAACTTCCATTTTTTGGAGAAGATTTTCCCAGTTTCCAAAGCCCTAGACAATAAGTTTTACATGTAAAACTTTCATTTCATTTAAATGGCGCTGCAATTATATGAGATGTCTCTTTCTCAACAAGGTAAACCCTTCCTTGATTACCTTGATGGTAAGGACTATGTTATATTGAGTATTATATCCTTAGTCTGCCACGGTACCTAGCACACATCACTTGCTGAATATGTATTTGCTGAGATGCATGGAAAAGAGAACAAACAAAGGATTTGGGATTAACTCTGAGAAGCAAACATTCTTCTTTTTCTAGATCATTTTGACATTATTTTATCTACCTTCAACTATCTCCTCTTTTTAAAATTGTTTTATATTTTTTCTGGGAATATACATTTATGAAATAGTAAGATAGTGAAATCCTTTTTTCTATCAGATTTTAGGCCATTTAAAAAGTAATTATATGAACTTACAGTGTTATTAATTATGTTCATTGAATTGGCATTTCCATTATGAATCCATTTTTAATTACATTGGACACATGTTATCAATATTTCATCTGAGAGAAGCAGACTGTATAAGGTACTTGCAAAAAAATATGTACCAGATGAAATGCAAAACTTCTATACACAGTGATGCTAGCCAGGATTGGAAATCTGATAAGGCTTCTGAAAAATTTCACCAACTTAAATATGGTCTTCACTAACAAAGAAAGTAGATAATTCAGTGATTATCCTGATTTGTAATAGCCAAAAACATCTAGAGATTATGTAAACAGTTGACTGTGTTGCTCAATTTCTTTTCCATTAGGTTTGTGAGGGAGAAAAAAACTGAAGGTAAAATTCTCAAGTTGAAGCCTTACTGCCATTAACTGACAAAGAGCTAGGAAAGAAAAGCCATGTTGCCATGGTACTGTAGAATGTTGGTGTCAGTCAAGACTCTTGACTACGAGTGTCAGAGCCCTAACTTAAGTGGCTTAAAAAAACAAGAGAGATCTGTGGGCTCATATAAATGCAAAGACAAAGATCTTCTTGCTGAATATAAAGCTAAAACAAAATACACTTGACTTTTACTAGTATTCTAGGCCAGTAGTTAACAAACTAAACCAGACAATAAATACTTCAGGCTATGAGGGCCTTATTAGGTCTCTGTTGCATATTCTTGCTTTTTTGTAGTTTTTACAACCTTTTAAAATATAAAAATTAATTTTAGCTCATAAGTCATACAAAAACAGGCCATGGGATTTGGCCTACACAACATAGATTGCCAACTCCTGATAAATTAAAATAAAATCATATTCAAAAGTTTGTTAATTCTTCCAATAACATTTTTATTACCATTTTTCCAGGTGTAGGACTCATTCATAATAACTTATTGTATTTAGTTATCATGAATCTTTAGTCTGTTTTAAAACACATATTAGAGTTTTTTCCTTTTTTTTTTCCCCCTGCAAGACGGTAGATTAGAGGTTTTTAGCATGCCTCAGCCACGTGAAAATAGCAAGATAGTCCATAAGGACATCCCACATTCAGGAGAGAATGCCAGCACAGAATCCCCATGGTGACTGCCTGAAAAAAGTAGATGAAGCCTCTGTATGTGAGAGAGGCAGAGAGCCTCCCTCTGTGTATCACATTTCCAGTAGGGTCTGAGAAACCCAGGCCATGGGAGAGCCTTCGTTTCTTCCTAGACCTGGAGCTGATCTGAGGAAAGTTTTGGAGACACTGTGAGGAAAAGACACCAGAAAAAGACGCAGACATTTTCTAAAATCTGGGACTGACAGCAGAAAACCATTTTTTCTTTATTTTATTTTATTTCATTTATTTTGGTTTACATTAAGTTCTAGGTACATGTACAGAAACTGCAGGTTTGTTACATAGGTATACATGTGCCATGGTGGTTTGCTGCACTTATCAACCCATCATCTAGGTTTTAGGCCCCGAATGAATTAGGTATTTGTCCTCATGCTCTCCCTCCCCTTTCCCCCTCACCCCCTGACTGGACCCGGTGTGTGTTGTTCCCCTCCTTGTGTCCATGTGTTCTCATTGTTTAACTCCTACTTATGAGTGAGAACATGTGGTGTTTGGTTTTCTGTTGCTGTGTTAGTTTGCTGAGGATGATGGCTTCCGGCTTCATCCATGTCCCTGCAAAGAACATGATCTCATTCCTTTTTATAGCTGAGTAGTATTCCATGGTGTATATGTGCGACATTATCTTTATCCAGCCTATCATTGATGGGCATTTGGGTTGGTTCCATGTCTTTGCTATTGTAAATAGTGCTGCAATAAACATATGAATGCATGCATCTGTGTAGTAGAATGATTTATATTCCTTTGGGTATATTGGGATTGCTGAGTCAAATGGTATATCTGGTTCTAGATCCTTGAGGAATCACCACACTGTCTTCCACAATGGTTGAACAAATTTACATTCCCACCAACAGTTTGTAAAAGCATACCTATTTCTCCACAGCCTCGCCAGCATCTATTGTTTCCTGATTTTTTAATAATCGCCATTCTGAATGGTGTGAGATGGTATCTCATTGTGGTTTTGATTTGCATTTCTCTAATGATCAATGATGTTGAGCATTTTTTTCATATGTTTGTTAGCTACATAAATGTCTTCTTTTGAGAAATGTCTGTTTATAACCTCTGCTCACATTCTGATGGGGTTGGTTGGTTTTTTTTTTTCTTGTAAATTTGTTTAAGTTTCTTGTAGATTCTGGATATTAGTCCTTTGTCAGATGGGTAGATTGCAAAAAATTTTCCACATTCTGTAGGTTGCCTGTTCACTCTGCTGCTAGTTTCTTTTGTGGTGCAGAAGCTCTTTAATTTAATTAGATCCCATTTGTCAACTTTGGCTTTTGTTGCAATTCCTTTTGGTGTTTTTGTCATGAAGTCTTGGTGGATAATCTTTTTGATGTGCTGCATTTGGTTTGCCAGTATTTAATCGAGGATTTTGCATTGTTGTTCATCAGAGAGATTGGCTTGAAGTTTTATTTTTTTGTTGTGTCTCTGCCAGATTTTGCTATTTGGGTAAAATTAGTTAGAGAGGAGTCCCTCTTTTTCAATTGTTTGGAATAGTTTCAGAAGGAATGGTACCAGCTTCTTGTTTTATCTCAGGTAGAATTTGGCTGTGAATTGGTCTGGTCCTGGACTTTTTTTTTGGTTGGTAGACTATTAATTACTGCCTCAATGTCAGAACTTGTTATTGGTCTATTCAGGAATTCGACTTATTCCTGGTTTAGTCTTGGGAGGGTGTATGTGTTCAGGAGTTTTAGTCTTGGAAGGGTGTATGTGTTCAGGAATTTATCTATTTCTTCTAGATCTTCTAGTTTATTTGCAAAGAGGTGTTTGTAGTATTCTATGATGGTAATTTATGTTTCTGTGGGGTCAGTGGTGATATCCCCTTTATCATTTTTATTGTGTCTATTTGATTCTTCTCTCTTCTTTATTAGCCTATCTACTGGTCTATTTTGTTAATTTTTTCAAAAAAAAGACAGCTCCTGGGTTCATTGACTTTTTTTAAAGGTTTCTTTTTATTATTATTATTATTATTATTATTATTATTATACTTTAAGTTCTGGGATACATGTGCAGAACGTGCAGGTTTGTTAGATAGGTATACACGTGCCATGGTGGTTTGCCACACCCATCAACCCGTCATCTACATTAGGTATTTCTCCTAATGCTATACCTCCCCTTGCCCCTCACTCCTGACAGGCCCCAGTGTGTGATGTCCCCTCCTTGTGCCCATATGTTCTCATTGTTCAACTCCCACTTATGAGTGAGAACATGCGGTGTTTGGTTTTCTGTTCCTGTGTTAGTTTGCTGAGAATGATGGTTTCCAGCTTCATCCATGTCCCTACAAAGGGCATGACTCATTTTTTATGACTGCGTAGTGTTCCATGGTGTATATGTGACACATTTTCTTTATGCAGTATATCATTGACTGGCATTTGTGTTGGTTCCAAGTCTTTGCTATTGTGAATAGTGCTGCAATAAACATACATGTTCATGTGTCTGTATAGTAGAATAATTTATAATCCTTTGGGTATATAACCAGTAATGGGATTGTTGGGTCAAGTGGTATTTCTAGTTCTAGATCCCTGAGGAATTGCCACACTGTCTTCCACAATGGTTGAACAAATTTACACTCCCGCCAACAGTGTAAAAGTGTCCCTGTTTCTCCACATCGTCTCCAGCATCTATTGTTTCCTGACTTATTAACGATTGCCATTCTAACAGGCGTGGGATGGTGTCTCACTGTGGTTTTGATTTACATTTTTCTAGTGGGATGGTGTCTCACTGTGGTTTTGATTTGCATTTTTCTAATGATCAGGGATGATGAGCTTTTTTTTTCATGTTTGTTGGCCACATAAATGTCTTCTTTTGAGAAGTGTCTGTTCATATCCTATGCCCACTTTTTGATGGGATTCTTTTATCTTGTAAATTTGTTTAAGTTCCTTGTAGATTCTGGATATTAGACCTTTGTCAGATGGATAGATGGCAAAAATTTTCTCCCCTGCTGTAGGTTGCTTGTTCACTCTGATGATAGTTTCTTTTGCTGTGCAGAAGCTCTTTAGTTTAGATTCCACTTGTCAATTTTGGCTTTTGTTGCAATTGCTTTTGGTCAGTTCTCATGGCAGAACCTGGATACCTCAGTTGCCAGTTCAGGATTCGCATGCTGTTATGGTTGTTTTCAATGAGTGCCTCCACTCACCAATGCTTCTTGTTGGTCATCTTGGCCCCGAACCCATTTTTTTTTTCTTCTTTTTTTTTATTATTATTATACTTTAAATTTTTGGGTACATGTGCACAATGTGCAGGTTAGTTACATATGTATACATGTGCCATGCTGGTGTGCTGCACCCATTAACTCACCATTTAGCATTAGGTATATCTCCTAATGCTATCCCTCCCCCCTCCCCCTACCCCACAACAGGCCCCAGAGTGTGATGTTCCCCTTCCTGTGTCCAAGTGTTCTCATTGTTCAGTTCCCATCTATGAGTGAGAACATGCGGTGTTTGGTTTTTTATCCTTGTGATAGTTTACTGAGAATGATGATTTCCAATTTCATCCATGTCCCTACAAAGGACATGAACTCATCATTTTTTATGGCTGCATAGTATTCCATGGTGTATGTGTGCCACATTTTCTGAATCCAGTCTATCATTGTTGCACATTTGGGTTGGTTCCAAGTCTTTGCTATTGTGAATAGAGCCGCAATAAACATATGTGTGCATGTGTCTTTATGGCAGCATGATTTATAGTCCTTTGGGTATAGACCCAGTAATGCGATGGCTGGGTCAAATAGTATTTCTAGTTCTAGATCCCTGAGGAATCACCACACTGACTTCCACAATGGTTGAACTAGTTTACAGTCCCACCAACAGTGTAAAAGTGTTCCTATTTCTCCACATCCTCTCCAGCACCTGTTGTTTCCTGACTTTTTAATGATTGCCATTCTAACTGGTGTGAGATGGTATCTCATTGTGGTTTTGATTTGCATTTCTCTGATGGCCAGTGATGATGAGCATTTTTTCATGTGTCTTTTGGCTTCATAAATGTCTTCTTTTGAGAAGTGTCTGTTCATGTCCTTTGCCCACTTTTTGATGGGGTTGTTTGTTTTTTTATTGTAAATTTGTTTGAGTTCATTCTAGATTCCGGATATTAGCCCTTTGTCAGATGAGTAGGTTGTGAAAATTTTCTCCCATTTTGTAGGTTGCCTGTTCACTCTGATGGTAGTTTCTTTTGCTGTGCAGAAGCTCTTTAGTTTAATTAGATCCCATTTGTCAATTTTGGCTTTTGTTGCCATTGCTTTTGGTGTTTTAGACATGAAGTCCTTGCCCATGCCTATGTCCTGAATGGTAATGCCTAGGTTTTCTTCTAGGGTTTTTATGGTTTTAGGTCTAACGTTTAAGTCTTCAATCCATCTTGAATTAATTTTTGTATAAGGTGTAAGGAAGGGATTCAGTTTCAGCTTTCTACATATGGCTAGCCAGTTTTCCCAGCACCATTTATTAAATAGGGAATCCTTTCCCCATTGCTTTTCTCAGGTTTGTCAAAGATCAGATAGTTGTAGATATGCAGCGTTATTTCTGAGGGCTCTGTTCTGTTCCATTGATCTATATCTCTGTTTTGGTACCAGTACCGTGCTGTTTTTGTTACTGTAGCCTTGTAGTATAGTTTGAAGTCAGGTAGCGTGATGCCTCCAGCTTTGTTCTTTTGGCTTAGGATTGACTTGGCGATGCAGGCTCTTTTTTGGTTCCATATGAACTTTAAAGTAGTTTTTTCCAATTCTATGTAGAAAGTCATTGGTAGCTTGGTGGGGATGGCATTGAATCTATAAATTACCTTGGGCAGTATGGCCATTTTCACGATATTGATTCTTCCTACCCATGATCATGGAATGTTGAACTTCCATTTGTTTGTATCCTCTTTTATTTCATTGAGCAGTGGTTTGTAGTTCCCCTTGAAGAGGTCCTTCCCGTCCCTTGTAAGTCGGATTCCCAAGTATTTTATTCCCTTTGAAGCAATTTTGAATGGGAGTTCACTCATGATTTGGCTCTCTGTTTGTCTGTTATGGGTGTATAAGAATGCTTGTGATTTTTGTACATTGATTTTGTATCCTGAGACTTTGCTGAAGTTGCTTATCAGCTTAAGGAGATTTTGGGCTGAGACAATGGGGTTTTCTAGATATACAATCATGTCGTCTGCAAACAGGGACAATTTGACTTTCTCTTTTCCTAATTGAATACCCTTTTTTTCCTTCTCCTGCCTAATTGCCCTGGCCAGAACTTCCAACACTATGTTGACTAGGAGTGGTGAGAGAGGGCATCCCTGTCTCATGCCAGTTTTCAAAGGGAATGCTTCCAGTTTTTGCCCATTCAGTATGATATTGGCTGTGGGTTTGTCATAGATAGCTCTTAATATTTTCAGATATGTCCCATCAATATCTAATTTATTGATAGTTTTTAGCATGAAGGTTGTTGAATTTTGTCAAAGGCCTTTTCTGCATCTATTGAGATAATCATGTGGTTTTTGTCTTTGGTTCTGTTTATATGCTGGATTACATTGATTGACTTGTGTATATTGAACCAGCCTTGCATCCCGGGGTTGAAGCCCACTTGATCATGTGGATAAGCTTTTTGATGTGCTGCTGGATTCTGTTTGCCAGTATTTTAGTGAGGATTTTTGCATCAATGTTCATCAAGGATATTGGTCTAAAATTCTCTTTTTTTGTTGTGTCTCTGCCCAGCTTTGGTATCAGGATGATGCTGCCCTCATAAAATGAGTTAGGGAGGATTCCCTCTTTTTCTATTGATTGGAATAGTTTCAGAAGGAATGGTACCAGTTCCTCCTTGTACCTCTGGTAGAATTCGGCTGTGAATCCATCTGGTCCTGGACTCTTTTTGGTTGGTAAGCTATTGATTATTGCCACAATTTCAGATCCTGTTATTCGTCTATTCAGAGATTCAACTTCTTCCTGGTTTAGTCTTGGGAGAGTGTATGTGTCGAAGAATTTATCCATTTCTTCTAGATTTTCTAGTTTATTTGCGTAGAGGTGTTTGTAGTATTCTCTGATGGTAGTTTGTATTTCTGTGGGATCGGTGGTGATATCCCCTTTATCATTTTTGATTGCATCTATTTGATTCTTCTGTCTTTTTTTCTTTATTAGTCTTGCTAGCAGTCTATCAATTTTGTTGATCCTTTCAAAAAAACCAGCTCCTGGATTCATTAATTTTTTGAAGGGTTTTTTTTGTCTCTATTTCCTTCAGTTCTGCTCTGATTTTAGTTATTTCTTGCCTTCTGCTAGCTTTTGAATGTGTTTGCTCTTGCTTTTCTAGTTCTTTTAATTGTGATGTTAAGGTGTCAATTTTGGATCTTTCCTGCTTTCTCTTGTGGGCATTTAGTGCTACAAATTTCCCTCTACACACGCTTTGAATGTGTCCCAGAGATTCTGGTATGTTGTGTCTTTGTTCTCGTTGGTTTCAAAGAACATCTTTATTTCTGCCTTCATTTCGTTATGTACCCAGTAGTCATTTAGGAGCAGGTTGTTCAGTTTCCATGTAGTTGAGCGATTTTGAGTGAGTTTCTTAATCCTGAGTTCTAGTTTGATTGTACTGTGGTCTGAGAGACAGTTTGATATAATGTCTGTTCTTTTACATTTGCTGAGGAGTGCTTTACTTCCAACTATGTGGTCAATTTTGGAATAGGTGTGGTGTGGTGCTGAAAAAAATATATATTCTGTTGATTTAGGGTGGAGAGTTCTGTAGATGTCTATTAGGTTCACTTGGTCCAGAGCTGAGTTCAATTCTTGGGTATCCTTGTTAACTTTCTGTCTCGTTGATCTGTCTAATGTTGACAGTGGGGTGTTAAAGTCTCCCATTATTATTGTGTGGGAGTCTAAGTCTCTTTGTAGGTCACTCAGGACTTGCTTTATGAATCTGGGTGCTCCTGTATTGGGTGCATATATATTTAGGATAGTTAGCTCTTCTTGTTGAATTGATCCCTTTACCATTATGTAATGGCCTTCTTTGTCTCTTTTGATCTTTGTTGGTTTAAAGTCTGTTTTATTAGAGACTAGGATTGCAACCTCTGCCTTTTTTTGTTTTCCATTTGCTTGGTAGATCTTCCTCCATCCTTTTATTTTGAGCCTATGTGTGTCTCTGCACGTGAGATGGGTTTCCTGAATACATCACACTGATGGGTCTTGAGTCTTTATCCAATTTGCCAGTCTGTGTCTTTTAGTTGGAGCATTTAGTCCATTCACATTTAAAGTTAATATTGTTATGTGTGAATTTGATCCTGTCATTATGATGTTAGCTGGTTATTTCGCTCATTAGTTGATGCAGTTTCTTCCTAGTCTCGATGGTCTTTACATTTTGGCATGATTTTGCAGTAGCTGATACCAGTTGTTCCTTTCCATGTTTAGTGCTTCCTTCAGGAGCTCTTTTAGGGCAGGCCTTGTGGTGACAAAATCTCTCAGCATTTGCTTGTCTGTAAAGTATTTTATTTCTCCTTCACTTATGAAGCTTAGTTTGGCTGGATATGAAATTCTGGGTTGAAAATTCTTTTCTTTAAGAGTGTTGAACATTGGCCCCCACTGTCTTCTGGCTTGTAGAGTTTCTGCCGAGAGATCCGCTGTTAGCCTGATGGGCTTCCCTTTGTGGGTAACCCGACCTTTCTCTCTGGCTGCCCTTAACATTTTTTCCTTCATTTCAACTTTGGTGAATCTGACAATTATGTGTCTTGGAGTTGCTCTTCTCGAGGAGTATCTTTGTGGTGTTCTCTGTATTTCCTGAATGTGAATGTTGGCCTACCTTGCTAGATTGGGGAAGTTCTCCTGGATAATATCCTGCAGAATGTTTTCCAACTTGGTTCCATTCTCCCCGTCACTTTCAGGTACACCAATAAGATGTAGATTTGGTCTTTTCACATAGTCCCACATTTCTTGGAGGCTTTGTTTCTTTCTTTTTATTCTTTTTTCTCTAAACTTCCCTTCTCGCTTTATTTCATTCATTTCATCTTCCATCACTGATACACTTTCTTCCAGTTGGTCACATCGGCTCCTGAGGCTTCTGCATTCTTCACGTAGTTCTCGAGCCTTGGCTTTCAGCTCCATCAGCTCCTTTAAGCACTTCTCTGTATTGGTTATTCTAGTTATACATTCTTCTAAATTTTTTTCAAAGTTTTTAACTTCTTTGCCTTTGGTTTGAATTTCCTCCTGTAGCTCGGAGTAGTTTGATCGTCTGAAACCTTCTTCTCTCAACTCATCAAAGTCATTCTCCATCCAGCTTTGTTCCATTGCTGGTGAGGAACAGTGTTCCTTTGGAGGAGGAAAGGCGCTCTGCTTTTTAGAGTTTCCAGTTTTTCTGCTCTGTTTTTTCCCCATCTTTGTGGTTTTATCTACTTTTGGTCTTTGATGATGGTGTTGTAAAGTTGGGTTTTTGGTGTGGATGTCCTTTCTGTTAGTTTTCCTTCTAACAGACAGGACCCTCAGCTGCAGATCTGTTGGAGTTTGCTAGAGGTCCACTCCAGACCCTGCTTTCCTGGGTATCAGCAGCGGTGTCTGCAGAACCGTGGATTTTCGTGATCTGTGTATGCTGCTGTCTGATCGTTCCTCTGGAAGTTTTGTCTCAGAGGAGTACTTGGCAATGTGAGGTGTCAGTCTGCACCTACTGGGGGGTGCCTCCCAGTTAGGCTGCTCAGGGGTCAGGGGTCAGGGACCCACTTGAGGAGGCAGTCTGCCCGTTCTCAGATCTCCAGCTGAGTGCTGGGAGAACCACTGCTCTCCTCAAAGCTGTCAGACAGGGACATTTAAGTCTGCAGAAGTTACTGCTGTCTTTTTGTTTGTCTGTGCCCTGCCCCCAGAGGTGGAGCCTACAGAAGCAGGCAGGCCTCCTTGAGCTGTGGTGGGCTCCACCCTGTTGGAGCTTCCAGGCTGCTTTGTTTACCTAAGCAATGGCGGGCGTCCCTCCCCCAGGCTCACTGCTGCCTTGCAGTTTTATCTCAGACTGCTCTGGTAGCAATCAGCGAGACTCGGTGGATGTAGGACCCTCCTAGCCAGTTGCGGAATATAATCTCTTGGTGCGCCGTTTCCTAAGCCCGTCGGAAAAGCGCAGTATTCGAGTGGGAGTGGCCCGATTTTCCAGATGCCCTCTGTCACCCCTTTCCTTGACCAGGAAAGGGAACTCCCTGACCCCTTGTGCTTCCCGAGTGAGGCAATGCCTTGCCCTGCTTTGGCTGGCGCACGGTGCGCTACACCCACTGTCCTGTGCCCACTGTCTGGCACTCCCTAGTGAGATGAACCCGGTACCTCAGACGGAAATGCAGAAATCACCCGTCTTCTGCGTCGCTCACGCTGGGAGCTGTAGACGGGAGCTGTTCCTATTAGGCCATCTTGGCTCCATCATCTTATTGTTTCTATTATTTTAGTTAAATAAAAATCTCTTGGTTTTATTTTAATGATTTAAAACTGATGTCTATATTCTCTCTCCATTTAAGATTGTTTCTTTTCTTTTTCTCAGACTTTGACTATAATATGCCTGTGTGTGGTTCCCTTGTATTTATCCTCTGTGGGATTTGCTGAGTTTCTTGAAACTGTGGGTTGATGTTTTGGGGTTTTCATAATTAGCTGTAGAAAATTCTCAACCATTTGACTCCAAGTATCATTTGTATCTCATTTTCTTTCCCATCTGCAACTCCAATTACATGTATGTTGTACATTTTCCATATATTTCTTATGCAACTTTCTATTTTTCAAACATATTTTCTATTTGTGTGCTTTAGTCTGGTTTTTCCATCCTACATTCTCATTCACCAATAATATCAGTTTAATATTTTTCAGTTTTGTAATATTTGATTTTTTAAAACTGAGTACAGATTTCTGTTGAAATTCTCTGTGTTGTCACCTATTTTCTTGCACACATAAGTCATAATTTTCTTCAAATCTGTGTCTGATATCTCAAATATCAGCATTATCTGTAGACAGGTATTTGTTGTTTTTTGTCTTTATTACTTTTCTTGTCATTCCTGGTAATTTTTGATTAAATATTTGTTGGAAAAATTGTAGAGGTTCTGGATGATGTTATAGTCTTCAAGAGATACTGTTGGTGGGACTGTAAACTAGTTCAACCATTGTGAAAGTCAGTGTGGCAATTCCTCAGGGATCTAGAACTAGAAATACCATTTGACCCAGCCATCCCATTACTGGGTATATACCCAAAGGACTATAAATCATGCTGCTATAAAGACACATGCACACGTATGTTTATTGCAGCTCTATTCACAATAGCAAAGTCTTGGAACCAACCTAAATATCCAACAATGATAGACTGGATTAAGAAAATGTGGCACATATACACCATGGAATACTATGCGGCCATAAAAAATGATGAGTTCATGTCCTTTGTAGGGACATGGATGAAAATGGAAATCATCATTCTCAGTAAACTATCGCAAGAACAAAAAACCAAACACCGCATATTTTCACTCATAGGTGGGAATTGAACAATGAGAACACTTGGACACAGGAAGGGGAACATCACACTCTGGGGACTGTTGTGGGGTGGAGGGATGGGGGAGGGATAGCATTAGGAGATATACCTAATGCTAAATGACGAGTTAATGGGTGCAGCACACCAGCATGGCACATGTATACGTATGTAACTAACCTGCACATTGTGCACATGTACCCTAAAACTTAAAGTATAATAATAATAATAATAATAATAATAATAATAATAATAAAAGAGATTTGTTTTCCCTCTCCTCTGGCTGTTAGCTAGAGTTGAGCATATACACCCAAAACAATTGAGGAGAGAGGTTTTTTAAAAGACCATTGTAAAGATCAATAATCCTATGGTGTAGGTCTCCAGGCGTTCCAACTGAGAACCTGGAGTGCTTATTATGACTCTTTCTCCTTAGTGGATCCTGAACTCCAATTTCTATTACTCAGTATCACTGAAATGCTGAAATGTCTGTCCTGTTTAATACTCACAGAATTCTTATTCCTAAATGGCAGAAATTATTTGGTACTCAGTGACTCCTTTCTTCTTTAGATGTGGCATACACTTTCTAGCTCACTACAGATCCCACCACTCAATATTGTTTTGTACCCAACTTGCCTTATTCATTTTCATCACCCATACTTGTCTATAGTCATTTGATTTCTACATCTTCAAATCAGGTAGGACAATAGGATATTCTCTGTTCTTCAGAATGAACAGAGGAAGAAGCTTCTGAGGCAATAAAATGGATTTATATTAGGCATAAAGTGAGGCACAGCTTAAGAATTTGCAAATGCTTCCATGGGAAACCTGCTAAGTTTTAGGCTGTACCTTTCTCCTCTCTTCTCCCAGGAATGTTTATCCCTCTCATACTAGCAATGCTGGCAGCCTCAAACTTCAATTTTGTCTCTATAGTCCTGTGGAATTGCGAAAACACTCTTCTGACTTTTCTGCCTTTTTATAGCTGCCTCTAGACTATTGGCTTCTTAGCCTCTCCTCTTCTGCTAAAAATGGACAAATTCTCCCAGTAGAAAAGTGGTATTCAGTATGTGCAACTCATCCTAATGAGCTTCACTTTTCTAAGATATTGGCCTCCCATATCCTGTTGCAAAGTCATTTTTACTGTCTTCAAAGACTGTGTGTGTGTGTGTGTGTGTGTGTGTGTGTGTGTGTGATATTTGCCTTTTTAGTTGCTGTCAGTGAGAAATGCTACTCTATCATAGCTTGAAGCCAAAGAACTTTTACCAGCATATTATTTTAGACATTGGTTCATTGCATATAAAAGTTCAGATTTTTTCCTCCTGAAAAATAACAAACTATGGCAACATAAGTTTCTTATTTCATTCCACGAGGCATGCATTTTCCAAGACACACAGTCATCACCCCTTCGTATTGTCTTTCACTCTTCTAGCTTCACTTATTTCCATCACCTTCATGCCCCTCTGTAATAATTTTATTTTGCATATCTTGAAGTGTATTAAGAGAATATTATGTTCTCTGCCCATCAAGCTTCAATGGAGAAAAGGAACTTCAGTGGCCATAAAAGGGATTTTTCTTAGACATAAAGCATTTCTACATTGTAGGTACTATCCAATATAGGCAAGGTATTTCTAGAATATGTTACAAACAGACTAGACACTCCATCCCTAGTAGATGGGACTATGTTAGGTGGACTTGGGGACTGTAGCTTCATTAACCTCTGGCACAATGCTTAAAAAAAAGAATATGTAATAATTACTCAGGGATTTGATATAAATTTCCATCATCCTTTCAATCATTCATTTAGTCAATGTTTATTGCATATGCTGGCCTAGTTTTTAGACACTCAGAATCAATGTAAGCTTTGGTTTTGTCAGGATAATAAAGATAATAAGCGAATAAAGAAACAAACAAATATGATAACTTAAGATAATCTTAAGTACATATGATAAGCAGAATAATGGATCTAAAAGATATCCACATTCTAATGTGTAGGATCTGTAGATATGTTACTTTACATGACAAAGGGGACTTTGCAGATGTCACTAAGGTTTAGAACTTTAAAATGGGGAGATTATCTTGCATTAACCTGAATCTGAGTCTTTAAAAACTGAGAATCTTTCTTGGCTGCAATCAGAGGTAGATATAACTATAAGATAAAGGATCAGACAGACGCAGCATTGTTGGCTTTTAATATAGAGAAAAGGGTCTGGGAGCCAAGGTTGTGGATGGCTTTGAAGAACTAGTCAAGACAGAAAAATGGCTTATTACCCAAAGCCTCTAGAAAGAAATGAAGGCTTGCTAACAGCTTAATCTTAACCTTAGTAAGACACTTGGACTTTTGAGCTAAAGAATTGTAAGATAATCCAGTTGTATTTTCTTAATCTACTAGGTTTGTGGTAATTTGTTACAGCAACAACAGAAAACTAAGAAAATATTATAAAGAACATAATATAGGATAGTGACATAGAAAATGGTGGTGTTGGTGAGATGTCAGCACTAGCTAGGGTGATGATAGAAAACTTCCCAACAAGGAAACATGACAAGTAAGTCAGGAGACAGTATAGGGAATCTTTGCCACTAGGGGACTGGAAAGAATATCAGTGTACCTAGAGGCTAATTGAAGAGTGAAATGTATGTGTTTGGGTGGGCATAGAGACTAGAGGATTGGAGAGATGATGGAGGGAGAAGCAAGCAGGTGCCAGATTGTGTAGGTCCCAGTAAAGTATTTGAATTTTGTTCTCATTTTGTTTAGAGGATTTTTAGCAGGAGAATAACATAATTTTATTGGCCTTCTAGGCCCCATCTGCAGAGAATCTGATTTACTCAGCTTACAAAGGGATCTGAGGGTCTGCATTTGTGTAAGCATCCCTACTATTTCTGATGCAGGTGATCTTTGGATCACCTTGTGACAAATGCTGCTTCAATTTCTATATATCTTTTGGGATTCCGCCCCTCCTCCCCCTCCCCCGGCTCATATAGATGTATTTCCTGTTCCTGCCCTGATGCTTTTTCTTCCTTGCAGACACTTTCCAAAAATATACCATAATCTTGAGAGCGTGGAACATTTTTTAGGTTCCCTCCATCTTGCTCATGGAGCCTAGCATGATTCAGGGCACACAAGACAACTCTGTATGCATTTATTTAATTGAATTGAGCAATGTTTGCATAATGTCACAATTCTAGATCACCTCTTTTTCAGTTAGAATATATATATTTTAATATGCACTTTTAATGATACTTATACTGTGGAAATTATACTACTGTGGAAATTCTACTTTTTCTCTTGCTTTCACTGCATCCTTTAGGAATATGCAACCTAGGCAATACCATTCAGGCCATAGGCATGGGCAAGGACTTCATGTCTAAAACACCAAAAGCAATGGTAACAAAAGCCAAAATTGACAAATGGGATCTAATTAAACTCAAGAGCTTCTGCACAGCAAAAGAAACTACCATCAGAGTGAACAGACAACCTAAATTTTTGCAATCTACTCATCTGACAAAGGGCTAATATCCAGAATCTGCAAAGAACCCAAACAAATTTACAAGAAAAAAACAAACAACCCTATCAACAAGTGGATGAAGGATATGAACAGACACTTATCAAAAGAAGACACTTATGCAGCCAACAGACACACGAAAAAATGCTCATCATCACTGGCCATCAGAGAAATGCAAATCAAAAACAAAATGAGATATCATCTCACACCAGTTAGAATGGCAATCATTAAAAAGTCAGGAAACAACAGGTACTGGAGAGGATGTGGAGAAATAGGAACACTTTTACACTGTTGGTGGGACTGTAAACTAGTTCAACCATTGTGGAAGACAGTGTGGCGATTCCTCAGGGATCTAGAACTAGAAATACCATTTGACCCAGCCATCCTATTACTGGGTATATACCCAAAGGACTATAAATCATGCTGCTATAAAGACACATGCACACGTATGTTTATTGCGGCTCTATTCACAATAGCAAAGACTTGGAACCAACCCAAATGTCCAACAATGATAGATTGGATTAAGAAAATGTGGCACATATACACCATGGAATATTATGCAGCCATAAAAAAGGATGAGTTCATGTCCTTTGTAGGGACATGGATGAAGCTGGAAACCATCATTCCCAGCAAACTATTGCAACAACAAAAAACCAAACACTGCACGTTCTCACTCATAGGTGGGAATTGAACAATGAGAACACTTGGACACAGGAAGGGGACCATCACACACTGGGGACTGTTGTGGGGTGAGGGGAGGGGGGAGGGATAGCATTAGGAGATATACCTAATGTTAAATGACAAGTTAATGGGTGCAGCACACCAACATGGCACATGTATACATATGTAACAAACCTGCACGTTGTGCACATGAACCCTAGAACTTAAAGTATAATAATAAAAAAAAGAAAAGAAAATTGCTCTTTATTAAGGGAATAGGCTGATATCTTTGTTTGAAGCAGTAATAGATTGTTTCTTTTGTGGTGGGGTGGGATATGAGGAATATAAAAGTGGAGAGGTTGGGCTAGGGAAAGGATGCATCTCTAAAATAGTCCAAACCTATAAATTGGATTCAGAAAAATAGACCATGACTTGGGACACCACGGAGCTTGGAGACGCCTTTACAAACCACCACAATCCTTGGCCTTTTCTTCCGTGTATACAGCCATCACACTTGATTTGACCTTCTTACTTCTGTAAAGATAACCCCACAGAGCTCTCGGTCATGCTTATTTGTGAAAGCAATTCCTTATCACTCTCCATAGCCACCGAAGTCAAGTAGGGAGCGTGGAGAGGAGTCCCTCATTTAAAAAAGGAAACCAACTTTATCTGTCTTAATTTGCTTCATCTAGCATGATTGAAAGCCAGCAATATTTTTTAAATTGGTAATCTTTCTTTCCTCATAACTATGTTTATTTTTGGGAACTGATGATTGCCATGCATACTTTCTGTTTAAAGAGATGCCTGTTTCAGGGGTTTCAAAACTGTCTTTGATCTTATGCAGAACTGAGCAGCTATATGTGGAATTATTTTTTGAGTTCTCATATAATTTTTTCTTTCATCTCTGACTTTGGTTAAGGATTGTGCTTGCATTTTTCACAGAAGAATTATCTTTAATTGACAGCATTAAATAGATATGAGTGAATATTCTTATATAATTGTCCTGAGGATATGTCTACAAGGAGAACTGATATAATTGTCTTGGTAATCCAGGCTCCTGGACCGTTTCTGTTTTGTACTGGTGTGACCTGAATGTTCTGTGTCCTCTTCTGTCCATGATGGCAACTGTATGCATGCACTATTTAGAACACAACAGTGTGTCTCTTCAGAAGCCTACCCATCAACTCCTGTCCTTGAGTACATGAAGGACATGAAAATGAGAAAGAAAACTAATACCAAATTAGACCCAAAGCCCAGTTATCCATAGATTGTACTTTCTGCTTTCTAATTCATACTCTTTACTACAATGATCTTTCAAAAATATAGATCTGATGTTGGCAGTTGCAAGCTCAAAATCTTCAATGGTTTCCCTTGCCTGTGGAAGAAAATATAAATTTCTTGCCTTTAAATAGGGCGATCTCTTAATTTATTATCAAAACTGTGGCATTTTGATAGTACAAGGAATGCCATGAATGACAATACTTGGTGACAGAATGAAATCCATACTGCTCTGGGCAAATGAGACAAAGCACCTTCAAACACATTCTCTGTCTCTCTCAGTCACTGTGCTCCAATCACCATAAAAGTGTGAAGATTTCCCACCTCATGGCCCTTGCTCTTACTATCTATGTTCCCTAAAATGTCTTTCGTGTAGACCCTTGCTTGGCTGGCTCCTCATCCATTAGGTCTCAGTTAAAAAATTTCTGACCATCACTCTGATGACTTACACTTACTTTATAATGCTATATCATGGGCTACTGTTTATTTTTCTGATAGCAATTATTATCATCAGAAACTCTATTTTTTGCCTATCTGCTAACTTTTCAGTCAACCAGCTGTCCCTCATATTCAGTCCATATGGAAGGCACACATCTTCATACCCTCTTTTGTTGCTTTTTAGGGTTTCAGTCATACAATGAGGCTGTCTTTTCTTGTCACAATTCCAACTGCCAGAGGGGTACTTAATTGCCTCAGCTTGGTTCAGGTGATCTGCTCTGGTGCAGTCAAGCATGGTAGGGCCATTGTTCAAGGTATATAAGGATCCATATCAAGAGCCCACATTTTTGGATGGGGAAATTAAGAAGGCATGGGGGAAGTCATGCACTCTAAAAGGTGTCTTAACACATCCCCAGATGGTTTCCTTTCTTTCTTTATGTCTGTGGTTTGCCAGGGTAGGATTCTTGTGCTGTGCTCCCATTTTTTGTTTGCTCTTTTAGTTTCTGGCTATATCTAGTTACATATTACATTCAATTCTTCTAAATGGACCAATTTGGAATTGTTTTCTCAGTGATTTATCCAGTTTTACTGAATTGAATGGTTGTTTTGGCATTTTTCATAAGAAACTGATTTCAACCTAATGAATCATTTGTTTGATCAAAACATGTGCACTGTACCAATATTCTGAACTTGACCCCTACCATTAGACCAAGGGGTTTATTTTGACATTAGCCATTTTTCTTTGGAAATTGGAGGGTTTTCTCTTTGTTGATTGTGTGTGATTATTTTATCTGCATAGGCAGATTAAAATCAGATGCGTATTATGATTCTACTGTTTCTACAGCTCAATCTATCAGTTTTCTCCCCTTTTGCACAAAAAGCTAATTAAACACAAAGTCCTGCTCAGAGTTAGGAGGCTCAAGTTCTAGGTTGAGTCCTGTCATTAACAGTGTGGTAGTGGGACAGTGGTTAGCCTATCAAATTGTTCCTTATCTTTGAAATAAAAGAATTGATTAAGATTATTTCTAAGTTGCCTTCCTGCCCTAAAATTTTGAGATGCTGTGACTGCCTGAGAAGGGATAATTACATTTTTCAGCTAGTAATTAGTTTTGAAAAAGCCTTTGGATAAACTACTTCTAAGATAAACTCTTTACGGGAAGTTTGAGTGTGTGTGTATGCAGTCATTGGTGTTACTATATTTTAAAGAATTAAACATCCTAAGAGAAGTGACTCAGTCCTAAAGTAGATGAGTTTTTCAGAATCAGTTTTCTCTATAAAAACAGAATTCACTGACATTTTGCTCACATTTTGTCTGGGGGTGAAAACAAAGAGACAAAGTGGCTGAAACGCCTGTTGACCTGATTCTTGTTCAGAAAACTCAATTAGATGACAGGGCCAAGAGACTGGCCAAATTAAGAGTCATTATTTTTTACAGCAGATTAATGAGAACGAATTAGAGAAAGCTTTCTACTGTAAAAAGTCCTACTTGTGCTCTGTATTGAACATATGGCTCAATACAGAATAAGAGAAGTTGAAACAGTCATTGGATGACAAAGGCCAGAAACTACTCATGATGCAATCTCAAGGAGAGTGAGGGACACTCTGACCCACTTTCTTCCCGCTTGGCATTTCCAGTAATGAGAATGAAGATGCTTTGTCAGTTGCAGAGCGACTTTCCTATAACCTCTCAAAGAGGGTTCACAACATCTCCTCACCACACACTAATGACATGAGCAATATTGCTCTTGGCACAGTCCCTCCCAAGAGGAAGGTGACCATCCAGTCCTTCTTTCTAGAAGACATTTGACAGCACTTAGCAATTCACAAACGTTTAATAAATATGTCTTGGTGAAAGGGTTGCTATTGGGACATCCAGTGGCAGCTCATTTCATGGATTTCTATGCCTCTAAATCTTATATGTGTGCTTTAAATGTTGTTTTGGTTGGCTTCAGTTTTCAATTATTTTTACTAATGAAAGGGAATGGTTAATTTAATATTGAATATTTTTCAAGAATAATCTTGGCATTGGTATAAGTTTTGATACAGAGATTTTAACAAGAGTTTGCCTGATATTTTATAAATTCAGATCAAGACTCACCCTACATAAAAAGATAAACTGTGAAAACTAGAATGTTTCCCTTTAGAGTCTCCTAACTCAGAATTATTTCATTTTTTAAATTCATTGCTAGAAATAGAGAATCACATCAGAGAGAGGACAATTACTGGCCTAAAGCATGGCTAGCTTAACTCTACCATGGTCTTTGTATCTCCCTAGTCCCATTCACATTTCCATTCACATTAACCCACATTTAGTAAGTACTTACTGTATATGAGGCGTGGAATGTGAAGTGACGCTGTACTCTGCCCTCAAAGAGCTGACAGTCTAGTGGAGGACACACGCACCTAGGGAAATGATTATAATGCATTGTGACAAAGGCTACATAGAACTTAGATGCAGAGATAAGGATTCAAGGTAGAAAGGTCCAGGAGAGTTATAGAGAAAATATAAAATTTGAGCTGGGTTAGAAGCTTCAGTAAACAATTTTAATGTAGACAAGGGAAGGGGAGGAAGGTTTCTAAGATGAAGGAACACGATAAGCATAGCCATGGGGTTGTGCAAATCAATGACTGGTTAAATGATGGAGACTAAAATCTTTTTAAAAAGCAACAAAAAACAAAAACAGAGACTAATTGGATGTGAATTAAACCAAGAGGTGTACTGTGAATAGGATGAATAATGTTGAAAATCTGTAAACAGATGAGTAAATCTCAGTCAGTCCTGCCTATTCTTCTGGGACATCTTGACTCTAAACTTAGCAAAGACCAAAGGTCTGTACACACCTGGAATTCTGCTTGTGGCAGAGCATGTCTGCATACTTAAGGGTGCACTTGGACTATGGGCAGCTAGCACTGTACTTGTTTAGGCCATGTTGTAGGGGGTCTAGAAATTTCAAACAAAATTCCTTTCCAGTAGCCTGAGATAGAAGATGCCTAACAAACATGGCATTTACCATTCTTTGTCACGTGCTTGCTAATATAGAGAGCTCAGTGATGAGTGTTATAGATTTTGCTTCAATAACTTACTGGATCTATGACCCAGAGAGAGTTATTTAATTTCCCTAGGCTTCAGTTCCCTTATCTGTAAAATGGGGTCAATCATACCAACCTCATGGAATTATTATGAGCATAAAAATAAGTTAACATATGTCCATAGGACAATGCCTAGAATCAAACGGTCCTCAGTAAGTGGTCATTTTTACTCCTTACTATTATATATTATTATTATTTATACCATTTTAATTTTAGACATTGTACAAGACCTATCCATGAAGAACATGTAGACTATTTCAAGAGGCAAAACAGGTACATAAGAGAGAGCTAATAACTAAAGGCAATAGATAAGTGTGGATGAGACCTACGAACATTAAATGCTATAGATATTCTAAAAACAGAGAGACTTAGGATCCCAGAGACTGAGGGGTCCCTGGAGGACATCCACGGAGAAGACGGAGTGAGAGATAAAGCTGAAAATGAGACTGCAACACAGAATTTCATGAAGGTCTTCCCTTCTTGAAAGAAAATAATATCACTCCTTCACTTCACAGGCTTTGAAGTTGTGATCAATTTATTCATGTGAGGCTGTGACTATTAAGTTACACAGCATTACTATGTTCCCTCCACAGACACATATAAAGCCTGGTTTTAAAAGCAATACATGTGGATTTTAACAAACAAATAAAATGCAGAAAAACATAAAGAAGAGAATAAAAAAGTATTCATCATATACTCTCTAAAGAAAACTTGTATTAATATTTTTGTGTATATAATACCAGATTTCATGCATTATATATATATATATGTTCGCACGTATAATATCTTTTAAAACAAAGTTAGAATTATTTATAAATACACTTTATACTCTGTTTTCCAGTTAAGTAGTGTAGATATCTTTCTTTGTCAATAAGTATGTACAACATCATTTATAGTGGTGGCTTCATACTCTATCTTACCATATTCCACGAACTATGGTAAATTTAACCCTTTTAGGAAGGATATTTAATTTGTTTCAATTTTTAAAACTTGTATACCAGGTGCTCTGTGTTTTTGGTTCAACATGTGAGAAGCTTGGAAGTCACCACTTTGCCCTAACATGAAGTAAAAAGCTGATCAAAGTGAAAATTCAGCCCTTCTTCGATCCTTAAGAGAAGTGAGGTTACAGGGCAAATGACTGTCCCCAAAATCAAAGACACTGATAGGTGAATACAGAGAATGACAATTTACCAGAGCAGGAACCCAAGAGCAGAAACCCCTTTGGGAACCAGTGCCAAGGCAGGGAAACCTGAACTGTAATTGAAAAATTGCTTGAGGCTCAGTATGAACAAAACTAAGTGCTAAAAACTCCAAGGAGACCCAATCATCAGAGGAGAGGCGGCATGCTTTCATGAGCTTTGTCTCTTAGAGTTCCACAAAGTCCTCACAGTGAATATCAGAGAAAAATCCTCTTGTGCTTTTGGTAGTGGGAGGGGAAAAGGAACCATTTGAGATATATCAGAATATTCTTTTCTTCTCACGTTTTGCAGTCAGGAAAAAATATTTAACCAGTGCCTAACCTGCTGGGGTTTTATGAGAGCTTAACTGACCTAGGGGAAAGAGATTCCCAACTCCAGCCCCTTCTATCCTTCCATGTGGGAGAAAGGGAATACTCAACACCAGCACACTCTAGCCATTCCATCTCACGTAAAGGGAGGGCAAAACATTGAGAAGCACTTACAGAGTTCATAGAACAAAAAGGCACAGTTCCACTAAAAGACAAGACCTAATTACAGGACTGTAGTAAGCTTCCCCTCCGCCCACAACTTACCACCACATTACTAAAGGCCTATTGCAGCTGCTCTTTCATTTCTAATTTTCTTTGAGTTTTCTCTCTTTTTTAGTTATTCTAGCCAAAGATTTGCCAATTTTGTCTTTTTTTTTCTTAAAAAAAAAAGTAACCTCAGTTTTGTTGATTTTCTTTTACTGTTTTTCTCTTCTCTATTGGGTTAATATTTGCTTTAATCTTCGCTACGTCCTTCCATTTCTATTTTTGTACTTAGTTTATTCTTTTTCTGGTTTCTTAAGGTATAAAGCTCTGATGATTATTTGAGATTTTTTTTTATTTTAATGCAGACATTTACCCCTATAAACTTCTCTCTTAGCAGTTTTTGCTGTATTCCATAGGTATTGATGTGTTTTTACTTTCATTTGTCTCAAGATATTTTCTAATTATCCTTTTGATTTATTCTTTGACCTATTGGTTGTTTAGGAGTGTGTTGTTTACTTAAACATATTTGTGAATTTTCAAATTTATTTTGCTATTGATTTTTAGTTTCACTTTATTAAAAAGATACTTGGTATTATGTCAATATTCTTATATTTAGATCCCGCTTTGTGGCCTAACGTGTTCTATCAATGTGTGTTTGAGGAAAATGTATGTTCTGCTGCTGCTGGGTAGAAATTCTGCACATTAGATGGATATTTTGTCTTCTGTTTCCCTCTCCAGAGAGAAGCCTGGAGCTGGGATTTGTCTCTGGTCATGCTGCGTTGAGCTGCAGGTAGCGGCTAGGGTAAGTAGATGCCAAAAATTTTTCTACTGGCTTAGATGGGTTGGTTTTGCACTGAAAGGCAGGGGCCTCTTAATTTTTTTCTAGACTACTCACAAAGAGAATTGATCCTTGTACAGTTGTTGAATAGTGTTTTTGAAGGGGTAGGAGGCTTTCTGTTCTGCCATCTTGCTGAAGTCACCTTGAATGTCACCTTAAATCTTTGTTATTGTGGGTACTTAGGATTGGACTTATGTACAACTTATCTCTGTGTCTTACGGCTGCTGCATAGTGAATGCTCATCAAATGTTTGATGGATGGATATAAATAGTGATCAAAATAGGCATAAAATGGCCAGGTGCATATTCTTGCACGTATTTCTTACATGGGCTTGGGTAACATAAGGGTTGTTTTTAATAAGTACTTAAAAGTGATATTTGTATTTTTATGCTTTTTTTTCTATGTTCATCCTTGAAAGGAAAAATAAAGTACAGAAATCTCCAGGTTGATTTAGCAAAAGCAACTAAATGGGACTTACTTTTTCAATACTCATGTCATTGACTTCCTTTTCAGAGCTAGGATCACAGGATTATTTGACCTGTAACATAGAGATGATCTAGCCAACTCCTCCCATCACTGATTTTATACATGAGGAGATCAAGGCCTGGGGAGTTTAAGGGTTGTTCGGAAATCTAATTGTTAGTTAGAGGAGGAGCAAGCACTAGAACTAAAGCCACTTTGAGTTTTGCTCTTTCTAAGATATCAAACCATGTCTTAGGTCTGGAATAATTACGAAGCGTGAGAAATGTCTCAAAATGTTTGAGTGCAAAATGCATTTCAAAGATGAATTTAATATCCAAAGATCATTATTTCAGATCTCCTGCTGTTAGAGAACAAGGCTGCCTAAAACCCCAGTGTTAGCAGATGTCTGCTAAATACTTACTACTAATAATTGAAATAGTAACAGCAGTGCTGCAATTAGTCTACAGGAGCATAACACACATACACACAAGCACAGAGTGTGCACACACATTTTTTCTATCATTTTCTTTTGTGAGTATTAATGCATCTGTGTAACACTTAGAATTATCATCTGAAAGAAAATTGAAGAAAAAAGGCTCAAAATAGAGTATACACTGGGGAGATTAGTTTTAGCTATTTAAAAATCATTTGCTAGACAGTACATTTTGGTTAGAGATTTAGGGGAAAATATACTTGTGAGAGCAAAGAAATAAAACAAAGATAATTCTAAGCAGGCTGTTTATTTGCACGGAAAGTTTGGATGATGGCTCTAGCGCTAGGGAAAGAAAAAGACGTGAAGATGACGTGACCAAGTATTTTCCTCAGTGTTTTCCTCTAATGCTCCTTCACTATTCAGCACAATTGTGGCTCATCTCTGAGGTTAGATATTTATCAAACCACTTACTCAAAAGCCTTAGTTTATCCATTCATTGACTCAACCATTCATTCATTCATTTGACAAATATTTAAAAGCTCTGTTATTCTCTACTTACATATAAGAAAGGTAAACATGTGACCTGATCCATTGGAAATTTTATTGTAAAACGTAAATAAAAATAGCCTCAAGTACTTACAATGTGCCAAGCATTTTCCCTACGTAATATCTTTTTAATTCTTTAAAGCAATCTTACAAAGAATATTTTATAATTGTCCTTTATTTTTATTGACAAGAGAACTGAAATACAAAGAAATTATGTAACTTGTTCAAGGTCAGAAACTTAGTATTTTGAGGAGTAGAAAGGAAACCCAAGAGTTTGACTCCAGAATATGTTATTTTAACCACTATAAGATAGTGCCTCTAATAGATAGAATTAGATAGTGGCTCTTAAGATTAGAGCAGTAGGGTTGTTATAAACACTTTGTAGAATCCAGCAAAATAAAACTATTGTCCTTTAACTCAGAACAAAAAAATGTGGTAATGGACATACACATGTATTTAAAATATATGTCAGTGTTTTTATAACCTTTTGAATTTAATTCAAAGGACTTGCATGGGGTGAGATGAGAGGCAGTCCTTAGGTCCAAGGTTAAGTCCACCTAAGGAAGAAAGCCACCTTTGAGCTCATCATTTCAACTTTTGCATTGTTATATGTGAGGAAACTGAAGCATCACAAGCTCTAAGCTTTCTTACAATGTTGGCCAGGGAGATTGTAATTAATGCCCTCCTTTTTTTTAACACTGCTGTCCTCCCTACACATAATTAAATGGAAAACTCTATTCCTAGTAGATAGATCATAACCAGTTCTCTTTACGGATGAAGTAAATACAAGTTTAGGGATGTTGTCAGAGATTCTTACGCTCCTTGAAAGAGGGAGTTAATGTATTAAAATTATTTTTATATTAATGCATTACTATTGTTTAATTTTAGATATTATAAAAATCTCAAGTATGAAATCAGTCTCCAAATATTTTTAATAATCCAAATTGCCTCAATTTACTTCTAAATACAAATAACTCAAGGCTCAATGAGTTTCCACCTTTCCCACTTCAGTCTTGGAAGGGGAGAATATTTCTATTTCTTAAATTTTGTCCAACATTGAAAATGAGAACTTAAAAGAGAATCTTTTTCCCTAAATTAAATAATTTGTAAGTATTTATTTGTGATAACATTTAGAGACTTTGAGGACCTTGAAAGGAAATCTGTAAATTCTGACATTAACATGCAGAAAATCAATTTGATAAATGTAGGATTTGGAGTTACTTTATTTTAGGGTAGAAAATACATGTGAAATATGAGCTTGTGAGTTTTATTAATGTTTTTATCCTTGGGGCCCAAATGCTGACACTTCACCATTAGGCCCTTGAGAATTTATGGTGATGGACAATCTATCAGTAAGCCTTAGGCCATAGACCTTTCCAGCAGCCCAGTGGTCTAGTGATCAATATGGAATAAGCTAGTGAAAACTCTTGCCACTCTTGTCAAGAGTCACATTGTAACTTGCAAATAATACAAATCTAGCCAGTCTGATTTGTTGTGATATTTATGTGTTCTCAGGTTTTTTATTCTTGGAGCATGATTTTTACCCCAAATGCCCAATAAATTACCATGTAAAGTTCACTCAACGTAACATAGCAATTATGATATCAGTGTTTGGAATAAAAAAAAACAGCTGTGTGAACACGGGCACCTTACTTAAATCTATCTGAGTCTCTCTCTCTCCCCTCCCCCACCTCCCACCCCCCCAATCTAATAATAGGATTTAGGATTTACTGGCATAAAGTCATTGCAAAGGTTAAATGTGCTAAAGCAGTTAAAACATTTAATGCAATGCTTGGAGCTTAATTGGCATTCAATAAATGTCATCCATCACATTATTATTATTTATCAATTTTCAGAAATATTTAAATGTCCTTAGAATAACTGTTAGAAATGAGATAGAGGTATTATGTGTGATAAAAAGACCTCTTGACTTTAAATGAGAAAATTGGGGCTTTTGCCTCAGCACTATTATTGGTTAGTGGGCCACAGACTCCCAAACTTGAAGAAGATATATTAGATTCATTTATTGAAAAATGTTTATGGAGTCTTGCTATGCATGAAATGCTGAAACTAATCACTGTAGATACAACCGTGAACAAGACAGACGAGACCTTTGCTCCATTCGATTTCCCATTCTAGTTGGAAAAGCAAGGGAAAATATGCAAACAAATATATAATTGACAGAAGGTGATACCTACTGTAAAAATAAATAGAATAGAAAACTGGTTTAGAGAATAACTAGGGGTGGGGGAAGTTTACCTTAGGTAGGGTGGGTAGAGAATGCTTCTGAGAAGGTGAAATTTGAATCAATGCCTAAACGATAGAAATGGTTTAGCCATGGAAAGATCTGAGGAGACATCCTACCAGGCAGAGTGAATGGCGGTGGAGGGGAGTAATTTTGCCATACTCAAGAAACATAAAGAAGATCAATGTAACTAGAAAATGATGAGAGCAAGAGATATATAGGGGATGAGGTTGGAGACATGCGAAGGGTCTTTTGATGATTCCTATGTTCTTTCCTGATTTAATTTTTACAGTTTCTGACACTGGACATTAATTCTGACCTTTTCCATAGCTTAGAAGAAAACAAGACAGCATATTCATTTATTGGTAATAATTCTGGGCTAACTCACAGAAAAGAATAACCATTTTGAAAACATAGTTTGGGGTGTGTGCCTGTGTGTGCATGTCGTACTAAATTATAATTATTAAATGGCTCAAATATTTTCAATATCATAAAGATTAAGAATGAAAGGGATTGTATATCAGACTTGCTAGAATCTAAGGCTGAGATGTAATCAGAGTCATTCTATATTTTCTACAGAACTAAAATATATTTATTTTAAATAAATTAAAAATAAAAATGCTTCATGAATCTAAGTACTTTCTGCTATTTGGGGTGTTGCTTCCTTTACACTAGGAGATTAATCTAGTGATGCCTATAGATACAGCAGTAACTTCCTAATGAGATATTGATTTCTAAAATTAAAACCTTACTAGTATCATATTTTCAATTTATATTAATGCTTCATTAAACTAATTAATAACATAACAATAACTAGAACTTTTATAGATTGTAATTAATCATAATCACACAGTATTTTTGTACCAATTTATAGGTGTAATGTGATCTTTTGGAAGTCAGAGATTTTTTACATATACTTAAAGTAAGCTAAGATATAACTTTATTTTATGGAGTGCTAATTCTGATATATAATTAGATATACAGCATAGTATAAAGTATATATATATAAAATAGTATAAAGATGATGGACTGTATTTGGAGAGATGAGTTTTGACATACTCTCTCTCTGCAGCTTCCTGTCTACGTGGTCCTAAACAAATCACTTTCCCTTTCTAGGTAGTTTATTCATTTGAGAAATAGGAGAGTTGGACTAAATGATCTCTAAGATCTCTTATATTTCTAAAAACGTTATTTTGGGAGTACTCCATCCCTTAGGGAGAAGGTGACTTCAGATGTTC
The DNA here is from genome assembly GCF_028885655.2 of Pongo abelii. Classification (NCBI taxonomy): domain Eukaryota; kingdom Metazoa; phylum Chordata; class Mammalia; order Primates; family Hominidae; genus Pongo; species Pongo abelii. The sequence goes on from NC_071989.2 coordinate 153,191,695, forward strand.
CTATTGTTTATTTTAATAGTTGTATGCCTGGAGCCTCAAATCTGCAGCTGTATTTTTTTTTTCCCTTACTCTCAGCCTTTGTATCTAATAATCAACTGGACATTTCAACTTAAGTGTGTTGCAGGTGCCTAGACTAGAAATTGACTGAGCTCTTCATCTTCTTCAACCAATTTACTCCTTTTGAGCTTCTTGTTTGAGTAAATTATACCAACATCCATGCAGTCATTCAAGTCAAAATATATGGTTATTATAGCCCATAAATAGTTACTCAGACTTATAAGTTATAACTTCAAAATACCTCTCTGGCCCACCCATAGTCCTCTATCTCTCTGCCGTAGCATTAGGCTATGATAGTATCTATGGATAGGATCCATAGATGCCTAAGGATCATCTATGTGCTTTCACAGCCCACCATTATTATCTTCCCTTCTTTCGTTCTCTTCACTGCCTCCAAAGCAATCTCTCTGAAAGGTAAAACCAGTGATGTTGCCCCTCAGCTTAAACTCTTTTTCTAGCTTCCCCCTATGCTAAAGCCCCAACTATTATACATGCTCTTCAAAGCTCCCGTGAGTTGGTCTCTGCCTACTGATTGAGTTTTATGTTTTGCCACATTATTATTATCATTATTATTATTTACTACTGTGACCTATCTACCTTCTCTCTTGTCTGAGACTATTTTATATCACAACCAATCATTGGGAAAGCTATTCTTCCCAATAAGCTTTTTATTGTGCCTGGGCTTACTATAACTCAACTTTAAAATCAGGTAAATCCTATCCTATATTAAACCCTCCAATAGCTTTCAGTTCTAATTAGAATAAAATATGCATTCTTTTTTGGTCTGTGGTATCTCTGTGCATTCTGAACTACCAAGGTATTGCTAAAGAGTAGTTTGAGATTAGCTTCTTCAAGTTGTTGCAGATAGTAGTTTTACTAAGATAGATTTTTTGTTAATTTCTTGGCTTATGGACTCTAAATGTAATGGATTCTGAACTTAGTATAAGTCCGAATTTCAAAAATGTAATGGTTGTTTACAACCAAAAGTAGTTCCATATTTTTCTTAACATGGTCCTAATGGCCATGTGGCCTCCCTTTCTCTATATCGTGGATCTCCTTATTCTTTTCCTATCCCTGGCTGCTTCAGTCTTTAGTTATCTTGCTGCTTCTATCTTTCGTTACATACCTTCAAGTGTTTAAAACTGATCTCTAACTGAACCATGTAATCTTTGAGCCAGTTAACATTAACACCAGTCATGAGTAGAAGAGTATAGTTGTTGAAAGTTTAGCCAAATAAATATGACTTACATATTATATGCCAGGTAAAACTCATACTGCATTAGAGTCTTGTCTCATAATGCATTTTCCTTTAGCTAGAATTGTATACTATATTGGACATACCAGGACACTTCTGAGAGTGAAAGGGGATGCCAGAATGGTTAAAACAACATGATTTTAAAGTGCTGACTTATTGACCAACAAAATGGACTTGTGTATTTGAACATTTAAAATGGTTTAACTCAAAAAATTTTCAAAAATAAAAATTCTGATGGACAAGACCCTAGACAACAGGGATGATCACTCTACAGTCTTATGTCTTCTAGTTATACAAGCCTTTTTAAAAAATTAATTCAGCAAATTAGCTTCCAATTAGTGTCAGGTGCTCTTCTAACCACTTGGAATACATAAATGAAAACAGATAGTACCAAGTGTCTTGCCTTTATAGATTTTAGAGGAGAATAAAATAAATGAGTAAACAAATAAAATCTGGTGATGACAAGTGCTCAGCAGGGGATAAAACAAGTTAGAGAGGCACTGCCCAATAAAACTTTCTGCAATGATTGAAATATTCTGTATTATCCAATATAATAGTCACATGTGACTATTGAGGATTTGAAATGTGGATGGTGTTAGTGAAGAATTGGACTTTTAATGTTATTTAATTATAATTAATTTAAATGCAAATAGATACATATGACTAGTGGCTATCATATTGGGCAATACAGGATTAGGTCAAACAGCTCCTTGGAGATGGGTGGTATTTTACACATACTGGCCATAGAAGATTTCTTTGAAGAGATGAATTTCAACAGCATGTATAAATGAGGTAAAGGAATTGACCCTAGTTGGGGATGGGGGATGGCAAAAGAAAAGAGAACAGCACATGTCTCAGGCAGGCAAGAAACTGGTGGTTCTGTCTGAGGAAATACAGTTTAACACAGCTGGAATGTAGAAAGCAAGCTGGGAGTGTTGTTTGAATGTGTTAAAGCCCGTTTCGGCCTCATAGTTACCAAAGGTCTTACCTTTACACAAATGCTCCTACCCCAAATCTTCACTTGGTTAGCTCCTATACATCATTCTGATCTCAGTTCAAATTCTTTTTTTTTTTTTTTGAGACGGAATCTCGCTCTGTCACCCAGGCTGGAGTGCAGTGGTGCAATCTCGGCTCACTGCAAGCTCCGCCGCCTGGGTTCACGCCATTCTCCTGCCTCAGCCTCCCCAGTAGCTGGGACTACAGGCGCCCGCCACCACGCCCTGCTGATTTTTTGTATTTTTAGTAGAGACAGGGTTTCTCCGTGTTAGCCAGGATGGTCTCGATCTCCTGACCTCGTGATCCACCCACCTCGGCCTCCCAAAGTGCTGGGAATTACAGGCGTGAGCCACTGCGCCCAGCCTCAGTTCAAATTCTAATACCATTCCACCACCAGTCAGTCTCTTAATTGACCTTATAATACCACTTTCTGAAATTACTTAGCCTTTTATTTTCTCATATGATTATTACTTTTTTATCCATCTATATCATAATTCCTCTGAGGGAAGGGATCTTATCATCATTGTTCAGTATCATCCCTTACATCCAGTTTCTAGGATAGTTTCAGGCATATATTAGGTATTTAAACCATGTTCTAAAAATTGATAGTTTCAGGCATATATTAGGTATTTAAACTATAGTTTTAAAATTCATTGTTCATATTTCAATTCCTAAAGGGAGAGGGACTTCTCTGATTTGTCAGAGCCCTCCCCAAAATATTTTTACAGTATGTTTCTTACTTACCATATATAGGTTTTTATTACATTCATCTCAATCATCTAATTTCATGTTTAAGGTCCGTGTTCTCAGCAAGGCTGTAGGCTTCACAAAACTCCATGAGACTGTCCTGTTGATCACTATTTCCAGCATATTGACCAAATGTTCTAGTTTGCCTAGGACTATCCTAATTGTACTGAAATTCTAATAACCTCAGAAATCCTTCAGTGCCAGATGGAACCAAGACAGTTGATCACCCTAAGCATCTAGCTAAGTGTCTGGCATATAATCTGTGAGTAATACATATTTGGCTAAACTTTCAGCAGTTGTACCCTTCTACATGTTACTGGTATTATCTGGCTCAAAGATTAAGTGGTTCAGTTACAGGCCAGTTTTGAAAACTTGAAGATAGGTAACTAAAAACCGAAGCAGCAGCTGGGTGCAGGAAAAGACTAAGAAGGTCCATACTATAAAGAGAAGAAGGACACATGGCCATGAGGAGCATGTTAAGAAAAAAAAAAATGGAACTACTTTTTGGTATAAACAAGGATCACACTTAAGAAATTCAGACTTACACAAAGTTCAGAATCCATTAAATTTAGAGTTCATAAGTGAAGAAATTAACATAAAACCTATCACAACAAAACTACTGACCATCAAGACCAACTTGAAGAAGGAAATCTCAAACTACTCTTGAGGAATACTTTGATAGCTCAGAATGCACAGAGCTACCACAGATAAAAAATTCTGTCACATATCAAAACACCATAAACAATTACAAACTACACAGGGAATAATTCACTATGATGGAAAGTCCTATTTATTTTTCAAATAAGAAGATTATCATCCTGGGAATCTGAGATAATAGAACAATCTGGAGGAATGGGAATCTAACAAAATAGTATGTTAGAAGAAAGAAAATTATAGCAGAATGAATAGAAACCCCAATGAAATAACAGAATGCTACACAAACTTAAGCTAGTTTGTAGAAGAACAAAAAAGGATTTCTAAAAATGAAAAATATACAGATATTGATATTAAAAACTCAGTGGAAGGGATAAGCAGCAGATTAGGTATAGCTGAAAAGACATTAAAAAGCTAAAAGATAAGGCTGAGTCAATTACTCAGAAAGCAACCCATAAATCATGAAAAAATGTGAATGATAGATTAAGAAATATTTGTGATAGGATGAGGAGATCCAATATTCTATCAGGAGTTTTAGAAGACAACAATGGAAATAATAAGAAATATCAAAATTAAGGGGTGGAAGTCGGTTAGTAGAAGAAAAGGTAGCAAATGTGCAGAGAGAGTCACAATAGACAAGTGTGTGAGACCCAGCCCTAACTTCCTTTGGGTCCTGACAGCTTTCTTCTTATAGTAATATTTTACTGGATGATGGTTTCTATATGGTAGTCTTTGCAGAGGTCTGATTCCTTACAACGCACCTCTTTGCATAAAGCAATTCTGAGTGAACCTCTGTTCTTTGCAGTGAAACAGGCCTTAAGTAAATGTAAGATTTAACTAAGAGAAGTTTGCACAGATGCTTCTGGGTGATAGAAAGATAAACAGGACTCTAATTCATGAATATGCTAATAATTTTCTGCTTTGGAAGTTAATGCTTGTTAGCTGACAATAGATATTAGAAATAATAGTTATTGTCTCTTTAATATCTATAGAGCATATTTAAGGGTATCTTTGTTATCTCAATAAAACAAGCTCAGAAAAACTGGCTTCAGAAATATTGGCTCCATTTGCAGCCCATTTAGCTAAGTGGTTGTACCCAGTGTCCTCCGGCTTGGCCTCATGGCTGCCATCTCTCAGAAGGGACTGGCTGTACTACTCTTATACTCTGGCTCTCTCCACTTTGAACTGAGTGTTTCCCACTGAGCTTTAGTTTGTGACTTTCTATGTTTGTGTGTATTTATTTAATATTTTAGACATACAGTCTTGCTCTGTCACCCAGGCTGGAGTGCAGTGGCACAATCCCAGCTTATTGCAGCCTCAAACTCCCAGGCTTAAGGGATCCTCCCACCTCAGCTTCCCAAGTAGCCGGGACTATAGATGCATGCTACCATACCCAGCTAATTTTTTCTTTTCTTTTCTTTTCCTTCCTTTTCTTTTCTTTTCTTTTCTTTCTTTCTTTCTTTTTTTTTTTTGTAGAGATGAGGTCTTGCTATGTTGCCTAGGCTGGTCTCAAACTATTGACCTCAAGTGATCTTCTTGCCTCTGCCTCCAAAGGTGCTGGGTTTATAGGCATGAGCCACCGCTCATGAGTTTTTCTCAACTCAAGAGTTTTTCTGATAGCTATAATCCAGCCTTCCTACAACAACTGGTTGGCAGCCCAAACTAATATTTTCCTTTAAGTACCTTTGACATCTACAGAGGGTTCTCTTTAGGCAACCCAAGAACTTTGCAGATAAAAGTTATTTTTTTTAATCAGTTTTCTTAGCCTGGGCAGAAATGACCTCTCAATGTCAGACAGAAAATAAAGGCAGGAGATAAAGAGAGTGAATCACCCAGCATCAGGCAGAACCAGAATCAGAAAGTTTCTTCCAACCTGTTAGGTAGTTCACACTAGCTCCCAAATCCACGCTTTCTCTGTATACAGGTCAAATGCTGGAGTTCTGTAGTCAAGCATCATCAATACAACCCAAGAATTGTCACTTGGGAAAAATAATGTAGCCCCTTAAACTTGATCGTCATCATTTGTGGAATGAGGATAATGAAAGTAACTGTTTAATAGAATTTTTGTGAGGATTAAATGAGATAATGTACGTAAATCATTTGGCAAGGTGCCCAGCACACATTAAGTGATGTAAAATATTTCCTACCACTGCAGTAGCAGTGCATAGTGTGATCAGTCATTTATAAATGTTAAGTCAAGTAAAATCAATTAGCAATGTTTACTTAATTGCTTATTCCCAGTGCCTTGTTCTATGTCCTGGAAAAATGCAAAAGAAATACAATTCAGCCTTTAATTTCATAATGCTAATAAAGTAGTTGGGCAGAAAAAGTTACCTGTGAAAAGTTATTCATTAAACAAATGCTTGTCAAGTGCCTACTAGGACTTTTTCCTGATGAAAACAAAAATTCTTACTCTAGTCGACTACATTTCATCTGGGGGCCAGGGGTACTGGCAATGATAAATAGTCTAAATAAAGACGTTGTTGTAAAAGATGAGGGTAAAAGATTTTAAAAGGTAGATTGAATGAGTGCAGTTTGAAATAGAGAAGACAGTTAGACCTCAATGTAAGATGATATTTGAGCAAAGATTTGAATACAGTGAAGGAGTTTGTCAGGCAATCATCGAATTGAACACTCCCTATGTGTTAGAATATCTAATCTGCTTATTCTGCATCTTGAAATAAGTAAAGGACTCAAAGGAGAATTGGGATATGGCATTCTAGATGAAAAACAATAATATGGTGGAGTCCTTAGTTTATTAATACATTCATTAAACAATTTTTTTTTTTTTTTTTTTTTTTTTTTTTTTTGAGATGGAGTCTGGCTCTGTCGCCCAGGCTGGAGTGCAGTGACACAATCTTGGCTCACGGCAAGCTCCGCCTCCCGGGTTCACGCCATTTTCCAGCCTCGGCCTCCTCAGTAGCTGGGACTACAGGCGCCCGCCACCATGCCCGGCTAATTTTTTGTATTTTTAGTAGAGACAGGGTTTCACCGTGTTAGCCAGGATGGTCTGGATCTCCTGACCTCGTGATCCGCCCGCCTTGGCCTCCCAAAATGCTGGGATTACAGGCGTGAGCCACCACGCCCAGCCAACAAATCTTTATTGCATAATCACTTAGTGCTAGCTAGTAAAGGAGGATTTAAGGGAGTTATTCAGAACAAGAGTAAAAGAAAAAGTAGCTCATGTGCCACCATACCTCCTTCCCTTTCTACACCAATGATAAAAATTATTAATGGATTATGTCAAGCATACAAGCAGCCTCAGAATTCCTTTTAACATATCACTCCAACAAAGCTAAATCAGTACATCAGAAGTTCTGATTTGAAGGCTGAGATGAAGTCTATTTTCCAGCCTGTGGTATGATACTGTGAGATTTTACTCACATCTAGGATAGATCTGCTATTAAGTGTCTGTTGACCTTCTGGTCCATATATAGGCATTTTCATCTTTCTCTCCTTAGTATTTTTATACCTATTACATTTCTGAAACCCTCTCCACTAGCCACTTGCCACAGCACTTTTAGACACTGAGGCATTTTTGTTCACTACAGATCAGAGCCTTGGTCATAAATAAATATACTGGGTAGAGACTTACATGGTGTGATGAAGAATACTCATATCAAATGATCTGCATTGTGGATTTGTTATGATAACCAACAATTCAACAATTATAGATCTGTTTATTGTCAGGAGTCATGGCTTTCACCTGTAATCCCAGCTTTTTGGGAGGCTGAGGCAGGAAGATCGCTTGAGCCCAACAGTTCGAGGCTGTAGTGAGCTATGATCAACCCACTGTACTCCAGCATGGGTGACACAGTGAGACCCTGTCTCAAGAATAAAATTTTTAATAAAGCTAAGAATAGTTCTATTTATTTATAATGATACATTTTCAATATGGCTCAGTACCTGTACGATTTGACATTCTCACTATCAGTAAACCTAACCTTGTAATATTGTTCTTTCTCTCCAATTACTCTGAACCTAGAAGTTTCTTCTGGTTCCTAAAGCAACGATGTTTAGAATACTGGTACCTAATGGTCTGATTTCTTTCTCTTGTCCATGATGGCTTCTTTTATCCCCATTCTATTGACTTAAAAAGCAAGCAGCTCAACTCCTGTACTGCCTAAGTAGCATGTTAAATTATAAGTGTTCCCTCTCTCTGTAAATAATTGTTTAGGACAGAAAATGCAGTCCTGTATTATTGATTCAGGAGCTAGGGCTTTTTAAGTACAATATAAAAAACCAAAAGTAAATCAAAACCAATTGCTTTGGAATGAAAAAAGAAAAAGCAAGTTGCCTTATCATTACAGAACATTTTAAAGGAATTGAAGAGGCTTTTTCCAGGCTGAGATAAAGTGTTTGGTTCAAGAAAAAAATGTTTGCCACCAAAAAGCCAATTTTTAAAAATGAACATCGAATTTGTGGAGTGAACTGAGTTCCTCTTGAAGCTGTTGCCCTACTTCCTGCAAGTTGGATAATGGTGCTCCAACCATGAAAGCAGGGCCCTATGACCTGTATCTCCCGTGTCCCACATAACCTCTTGCTATGGTGACAAACCCAGGAATCATACTTTGTGGAGGATGGAGGCAGGGTGAAGGGCAGTGCATTGAAAAGCACTTTGGAAAACATTTAGTCTCCCACTTCAATCAGGCTTGTAAGGCGAGGCTACCAGAAACTTAATCACACCCTTATGTTAGTCATGGTGTTCCTATGGTCAGTACATGCATAACCAGGAATATGAGTTCAACTAGAATTAATGCACACACTAATCCACACACAGGTTGAAAGAAAGAGGATTCTACAGGCAGAACACAAAACAGAGGGGTTAATGGTTATATTTCAGAAAAATCTGAAAAACGGGAAATCTGTGAGGAACTGAGCAGAGTAGCTCGTTTTAAGGTTAGCTGAGTGAAGATTAAAATGTGAGTGTGTATGGATGTGTGGGTGTGTGGTTTTCCCAGACAGGCTCCAACCTACCATTTGTCTTTACGGGGATGATTGGCTTTTGGGTTTATGTCTACAGGCTCTGGAAGGAAGGCCTGGGAGTTCAGTGGAGAGCTCACTGAATTTGAAGGCTTTGGGCCTAGCTCTGCTTCTGCCATCATCAGGTTGTACTATCTTGGGCCAGAGTCTTTTTTACTCTGAGCTGCAGTTTTACCATTAATAAACAGAGAGCTTATGGTTTTCATTATTTTTTACAGTTCTAATATTGGGCTCTATTCAAAAACACGTGCACACATTTATACATTCAGGCATTTAGGAAGAGCCAAGTATTCCCGGAAGAAGCCTTTTAGCATTTTCTTATTTAGTTCCCACAACAACCCTTTGGGGGTTTGCTATTATCGTTCCCATTCTATGGGTTTGGGATCAAGTGTGGGCAGGCTAGGTAACCTGTTCATGGTCACCCTATTATGAGGGAGGGATGCTGGAATATGAAAGCTAAGCCTTAACATAGGATCAGTGCTTTCAACCACTATACAATTCTTTCTCTCCAGTATTCTATGCTGCTGTGAAATTTTTATATGACTCAAACCACTAAAATAGTTTCTGGAGTACACCGAGGTATATAATCTGATGTAGACTGGGCCTATGTAGCTGTGGTGAGATTTAGTCATGCTAATTTGAATCTCTTAATTAATGAGAAGAGTCAGGGAGTAATGGTTTTGCATTCTGTAGTGACAAAACTTGAGGAAGGGAAGGCTTCTTTAATGATCAGAGAAGATAGATTTTCAATCATTAAGCCAAATCACAAGAAAATGACTCTATCTAGATATGCTGCCTATGCCTTTAAACAAGTATATTAAAATAAAATCTCTCCACAAGTTTAATGATGCTTTGCATATATGAACTCAACTACGTTTTTTTGCAATTATATTTGCAACACAAGAAAATTGTGGCTAAAGACTGAAGAATAGCTTCGTGTTCTAACGGAAGGCCCTTCTAACATTGCTAATGAATTTTTTACCCTTGAAAACCTTCATGTCACATCCTGTCATCATCACCAATATCATTCTCATCCTCATGGTTGTCTCTGTCCACATTCTATGTAGTATATTGGTTCTAATATAGAACTACTGTTAACTTAAAATCAACAAATTAAGTGCAGCTTAATATGAAACGTTAAAACATAATTGAGAAGGTAAGTTTCATACATGTATTGGTTATAAGTCTCTGTGGGGCAACAGAAACCTAACTTTTAGTGGTTTAAGCGAAACAAGGAGAATAATTGGCTCATGAATATTGAGGATCCAAGAGTATAGTTGCCTGTAGGCCCTGCTAAATCTAAAAGTTAAAAAATGAAGTTTGGGCTGTTTCTGTCTTTTGCTATCAATCAGCTCTGTTTCCTTCTTTGGGTATCAGCTTTATTTACCTGAATTCTCTGGTCATATCTTTCTATGTTGTGGGAAAGAGCCACCAGAAACCCATACAATTATGGCTCTTGATCCAAAACAGAGACTAGTGCTCTAGTGCTTTTGCCTATGTCAGCTCTTCCTTGGGCTAATCTCTTTGCCAGGGGTCTGAGATACTAATTAACTTCATCTTGTGTGCATTTTTTTTGTTTGGTGATTGATCCAACATCTATGATTGACAACATTATAGAGAGTATGACTTAGGGAACATTGGTTCTTCAAATAAAATTTGGTTGAAAGTAAAAACAGCGTCCAGATAGCAGACTCTACATATGTACAGTGTCTACTATATGTATGCAGTTATTTGTAAATAATTTACATATTTCCCTCAAAAGTGTTAGAAGAACCTGGAAATAAAGGAATGAAGATAAATAAGTTCAGGTAAAGAAATCAGCCTAAAGTATAAAGGTGAGACTGAGCTTATTTGCAGAAAATCAGAGTAACAACCATGAAAACTGAAAGGATGAAGCAAATCTATTTACAGTTCCACCTGTTGAATCAAGACTACTAACTGTTAAGGAAGAGATATTACCAAATTAACTTGAATCATTCAAGTAGTAAAACATTACACGTTCTGTCCTTAAAGTCTACAAACTCATTCTCTTTATCTAACTCTCCATATTTCCCCTACTCTGCCTCAATTATTTTCTTCAAACATACGTGAATGCTAGTGTTGAAATATCTTTTATAGAAACTAGTTTGTGGTCTGGTGTAAACCACAGGGCAGAAAATCCAAATGGTTATGTATTAGTATCACAGTTAAGATTGCAATACTATTACAACTTTGCTGTTCTACTAGTAGTCAACCAATTGCTGCACAATTAATTTCCTCCTAGATGATGAGGATGGTAGCTGTGCTTTGTGGTGATAAAGATCTGGATGCTTGTGAAGTATGCAAAGCCAAGTAAATGAAAATAATTCTGGGTTCAGTCAGTCTCATTAAAAAAAATAAGCTTTAAAAACTCTATTACTTAAACATGTTGCCATTGTTAATGCTATTATGTCCTTTTCAGAAATGCTGTTGCTCTTAATTTGAAACAAGTTCTTCCTTTAGGGCTAATTAAGCAGATGAATGGTGCTTTTGAGGACCACATAGTTAACATGTTCAGTCGTTAGCAAAGCCAGGGATGCTGGGTATGATACCTCAGAATTTGTACTCCAGAAATAACAACTCTCTTTACTCTGCGAAGACATTGATTGGTTGAGAGATGAAAACAACTTCATTAATGTTTGAGTCTCATTTTATTTTAGCATTTACCCTTTTCCTACCCCTCTCTACTCTGAAGTTAGACTTGTACAGGTTGTAGAGGGCGTTTGTTATTAGATCACCAGCATTCCTCATTTTCCTCCCAAATAGCAGTTTGTTTCACCATTAAGAAGTGTATCCTATTTGCAGCAATGTAGTTGGGTGAGATTGATTGCACTCTGCACTTCAGGGATGGGTCCCAATTCTCTTAAAACAATCCAAGTGTCCCCGGGCCATTGTAATTAGGCCAGGGATGGACACATGACCTAGATGGGTTTAAAGGACTAGGAAGAGTCCTAGTGTATTTAAGGACTAAAAATCTTTTTTTTTCTTTTTTTTTAAATTATTATTATACTTTAAGTTTTAGGGTACATGTGCACAATGTGCAGGTTAGTTACATATGTATATACGTGCCATGCTGGTGTGCTGCACCCATTAACTCGTCATTTAGCATTAGGTATATCTCCTAAAGCTATCCCTCCCCCCTCCCTCCACCCCACAACAGTCTCCAGAGTGTGATGTTCCCCTTCCTGTGTCCAAGTGTTCTCATTGTTCAGTTCCCACCAAGAGTGAGAATATGCGGTGTTTGGTTTTCTGTTCTTGCGATAGTTTACTGAGAATGATGATTTCCAATTTCATCCATGTCGCTACAAAGGACATGAACTCATCATTTTTTATGGCTGCATAGTATTCCATGGTATATATGTGCACATTTTCTTAATCCAGTCTATCATTGTTGGACATTTAGCTCAGTTCCAAGTCTTTGCTATTGTGAATAGTGCCGCAATAAACATACGTGTGCATGTGTCTTTATAGCAGCATGATTTATAGTCCTTTGGGTATATACCCAGTAATGGGATGGCTGGGTCAAATGGTATTTCTAGTTCTAGATCCCTGAGGAATCACCACACTGACTTCCACAATTGTTGAACTAGTTTACAGTCCCACCAACAGTGTAAAAGTGTTCCTATTTCTCCACATCCTCTCCAGCACCTGTTGTTTCCTGACTTTTTAATGATTGCCATTCTAACTGGTGTGAGATGGTATCTCATTGTGGTTTTGATTTGCATTTCTCTGATGGCCAGTGATGGTGAGCATTTTTTCATGTGTTTTTTGGCTGCATAAATGTCTTGAGAAGTGTCTGTTCATGTCCTTCGCCCACCTTTTGATGGGGTTGTTTGTTTTTTTCTCGTAAATTTGTTTGAGTTCATTGTAGATTCTTGATATTAGCCCTTTGTCAGATGAGTAGGTTGCAAAAATTTTCTCCCATTTTGTAGGTTCCCTGTTCACTCTGATGGTAGTTTCTTTTGCTGTGCAGAAGCTCTTGAGTTTAATTAGATCTCATTTGTCAATTTTGGCTTTTGTTGCCATTGCTTTTGGTGTTTTAGACATGAAGTCCTTGCCCATGCCTATGTCCTGAATGGTAATGCCTAGGTTTTCTTCTAGGGTTTTTATGGTTTTAGGTCTAACGTTTAAGTCTTTAATCCATCTTGAATTAATTTTTGCATAAGGTGTAAGGAAGGGATCCGGTTTCAGCTTTCTACATATGGCTAGCCAGTTTTCCCAGCACCATTTATTAAATAGAGAATCCTTTCCCCATTGCTTGTTTTTCTTGGGTTTGTCAAAGATCAGATAGTTGTAGATATGCGGCGTTATTTCTGAGGGCTCTGTTCTGTTCCATTGATCTATATCTCTGTTTTGGTACCAGTACCATGCTGTTTTGGTTACTGTAGCCTTGTAGTATAGTTTGAAGTCAGGTAGTGTGATGCCTCCAGCTTTGTTCTTTTGGCTTAGGATTGACTTGGTGATGCAGGCTCTTTTTTGGTTCCATATGAACTTTAAAGTAGTTTCTTCCAATTCTGTGAAGAAAGTCATTGGTAGCTTGATGGGGATGGCATTGAATCTATAAATTACCTTGGGCAGTATGGCCATTTTCATGATATTGATTCTTCCTACCCATGAGCATGGAATGTTCTTCCATTTGTGTGTATACTCTTTTATTTCATTGAACAGTAAATCTGAGGAAGAAAGTGAAAAATTACCCATAACCCATCAACCCAAACATATTTATCATTCCAATATTGATGAGATCTTAGGAGGTTGTTTTGGGTTTTTTTTCCTGATGAATTAGAAATAATGTTAGGAAACTATTGCTGTTCTCTTGAGATAAAGCAGGACTTCCTAAGTATTTCACCCAAGCTAGAAATTATAATGAAAAATATCAGTCTCACCTCATAAAAGTTTAAACCTTTTATATAGAAAAATAGACAAATAAGAAAAGACATATGCAACAGTGTGTTAAAGAATTAATGCATTTAATGATACTATCATGTGAACAGCTTTTACAAATTAATAATTAAAAGTTGAATACCCCATAAAAATAAGCACAAACATTAAATAGGCAATTTACATGAGATTAGATAGATAGATGATAGATAGATCTATTGATCTCTGGTGTGTGTGTGTGTGTGTGTATGTATGTGTGTGTGTATACACACCAAATAACCAGCCTTATTTGGACTAGCTTTGGGACTTTGAGACTTTGAGTAATTGACTTTATCTCTCTACTAAAATTGTAGTTTCATCATTGTTTAAAACAGGATAATGATAACTAGTTAAAACAGGTATAATGCTACTTCACAACATTCTTACACATTCAAAACATATAAAATTGTATGTGCTTGAAGAAAGATTGTGATCATTTATGAATATGAATAATTGGGTTTAGTAAATGGCCTCCAGATTTATTCAGATAATTGCCTTATCTTGCTCATTAAGTTCGCTTGCTTGTGGAAGAGGAAGAAAAAACAGCCCCTGTGATTCAGAAAGTTCAAACACAACATTAAATTGCTAAGATAATTGCTAACTGGCGAGCTTACATCACAGCATCTCATTCGGATCAATAAATTCAGTGACCAAAATAATGTAACTACAACTAAAACAATAAGTTTGCCATAAAAGTTATTCATACATTGCTACAATGTGCTCATGGCTAAGGCTAGGGAGGAAAATTATTACAATTATCAGGTGTTTATTCTGTTAGATAATGTAGTATTTTAAATAACGTGCAAGGGTTATTTTACTTAATCTTCACAATGGCTCTATAAGGGTATTATAAAACCTATGTTTTTGAAAACTAGGGTTCCAAGAAATTAGGTACCTTGCTCAGTTATTAAGGAGCAGAGCCAAAAATGTGACTTTAGGACAAATTCATATGCTCATGTCACACATTTTTTAAATGCTTCTTTTATAGTCAGTTAGCCATTTTGACTTTTTTAGAAATTCCAGAAGAGTGTGAGGATCATATATACAGCCTTTTTCTTTTCTATCTCTACTTTTAAGTATATACTAGTGCTCCAAACCCCATTTCAGAATGGATATTGAGCCAATTTTGAGAAGCCAGTGAGTCCCAAGCATTGCATTTGATGTTGATGATTTTTAAAAATGAGGTTAGGCAGAGTTTCTGCCCACAGAAGCACATTATTTCTTTTTAGTCAGTTCATAACACATGCTGCTTTTTTGTAAGTACTCATTGAATGCATCAACATTTTTAGTTGCCTTATTAGGCTTTCTAAAAGTCAAGGCTCTGAAATTTAACTCTTAGATTGAAATCCTCATTTCTTTAACTTGCTAATGGTACAACTTCTGTGTTTTCTCAGCCTCAAATTGGGAATAATAAATATCATTTGATACCAGTGGCATTTGAATTATTTGAGATCCCTTATATTAATTAATGCAACTTATCAGAGTGCCTGGAACACAGCAAACACTCACCAAATGATACATTTTATAACAGTCTTTATGGCTGATTCCTGTATTGAAGTCTCAAGTTTCCATATTTGAATGAAAAACCTCAGCCTGCTTTGGTCTCATAGAAAGTGACGATAAATAGAACCAACGTTGTTCAATAAAGGAAAAGATAATGAATTTTAGTTTGAGGACACTGGTATCTTTAAAAATTTTTGGTTTTCATGACATTTCCACAAAGAAGATTAACATATTCAACGGAGATCCATCACAGACTTAGAAATCCTTAGGAATTCCTGCTGAGGCTAAAGTGCCCATGGACTTCATCTCAGGGCAAAGTATGCAGCGGCAGCCTCAGTTGGAATAATCCTATGTTCTCTATGGCTCACTATATTTAACATTACATACATTTTTATTTTCATATCAAGTCCTTTGACCCAGAGGATTCTATCAAGGATAGAATAGCATCACATTGCATCTCTTCCCAAAATGAAAATATCATTGATTATTACATCAACGTGACATTGCCTAGATTAGAATATTTCAAATACACACACATTTACATAAGGTTAAGAAAACCATTTTCCATGAGGCACAGTTTTCCATCCACCTCTTTTATGTGTTGCTTTTGTCAAAGGGTGATGCCCCTTAACAGAAGAAGTCTAGTGTGCAAGTGGAATGTGACAGTCCAGCAGTTAGAGTCCTTAGTGTGGGCTTTAGATCTGGCTAGACAGAAGTTCTATTCTGCCTAAGAGGACATTGGGAAACTCCTCATTTTCTATAATTCATTTCATTTTGTGCATTTTTTATTTATTTTCACTACTCTATAAACCCTTTAAACTTCTGGCAGTATTCACCAGTATTTTAAAAATTATTTTGTCTTGTTTGTGTGGGTGGTAAATTTTCCCTTTAAATTAATGTTTTAAGGATTTTGGTTTAGATATCTGATATTTTTCTTCCAGGTTGTTTTTCTTCCATATAGGAGCTGTTTCTATATATGTCCATTGAGACTCCTGGGAAACAAACCTGGAGACAAAGTTAAGAGTGAAAAAAAATGTATTGGGAAGAAAGGTCTGTGAAAGAAAAGGGGAAAATACAGAATTGGGAAGGGAGACATGTAAGACTACAATATTGATCTTACAAATTCTCTAGCAGTGCAATGAGGTGCCTCAGAGCAAAGATTACCCATTGAAAGATTCCTGTGTTGGCAGAAGTGGCTCAGCCCTTGTATCAAAGCCTTTCCAGTCACTGACTTGAGCCAAACATGGTCGAAAAACTGAGGCCAGCTCCAAGGAGCTAGTAGCTGGAGGCTTTCCGCTGGCCAGAGTCTTGGAGCTGAGCAGCAAGGCCTTTCTTGAAGTGGGATCTGAGTATACATTATTGGGTGTGTCAAGTGGGTTCTACCCTACAAGTACAATGCAAAAGCTAATTGTTTTTCCTTAAAGTTGGAGACTTGGAAGACATGATGAAATATATGAAAACATGTGACTCTGTTCCTGTTCTAAAATACCTGTATAGCTGCAACATCCTGTATGCCTAGTTTTGAGATTTGGAGGAAAAGACTGATAGCCACCAGCAGCTTGCTAGTCTTCTGGAAGTACCTCTGGCATAAGCAAAACTGTTGAATTTTCCTTTTAGCCTTCAATCCTAAAAGCCAAGTGGAAGTAAAAATGGGTACATCTTATTGTTCCAAATGACCTCACCAGAAAATTATTTCCATAGTTCATTAAGAGTTCACTGCAGAGTAATATGCATATAATGCCAAAGATACTGAAACTACTACCATTGGCCGTGCATTTTAGAAACTAGTTAGCCACACTAACCCAATCAAGAATTTCTGTTGAGCAGGAATTGGATGCAAAAAAGCCCCTTCATACTCTTTCAAATAATAAATGTACATGTTTCCATGAATGCTTATAACCTGTGATATTTCCCTCAATATGTCTTTTTCCCCATTGTAATCTCTTGCCCTAAATAAGAAGTCAGTTCTGTGTGTGCTTATTACTCAGTGGATTACACTATGGGCTCAGTGTTCGGTGACTTCAGGTAGTATTTTACAATTTTCAACTATATTTTCTGCTTTATAAATGTCTCCTAGAATATTTCATTAGGCAAATTGGGCTGACTCCCTGACTGATCCTTTATAATTTGTAATGTTTTACTGCTTAACTATAGACATAATTAGGGATGCCTAAAATTCTGACTTTGAACTAAGAGCAGTTTCAGGCATAATGCCGTTACCTCTTGGGCCATCTTCTTCTTTTCTCTAGATTGGAAAGGGCTCGACTAAGACCCTTGGAAAAATATGTGCTTCCGTAGAAAAGCCCTTTTCCACCCAAGGGCCTCATTCTTCATCTGTAAAATGATGGAGTTAGACTAAGGGATCTTTAATGTCTCATTTACATCTGTGTCCATGTGTTTTAGAGGAAATGAGTTTCCTCCCTGAAGACTAATAAGAAAGAATGACTGGTCTGATTCTGCTAGACTTACTCACACTCACAGGAACAGGCAGAATGTGATACAAGGCTCTGGGAGGGAAAAAACAGCACCCTCATCTCCAGAGCCCTCAGGAGAGTTTGGCATGTGACGCATATAATCGAGCCTGGAAATAATAGTACTTACTCCTCACTTAGTGCTTATAATGTGCCCATAACTACAACCAGTGTTTTATATTTATTACATTTATGACAGCCTCAGGAAAATGTTATCATTGCCTGTATTTTATAGATAATAGAAATGAGTCTTATAAAGAATAAGCAACATGGCAATTGTCATTGGGCTTTTAAGGAGTTGACATGGATACAGACAGATTCTCTCCATCTCAATAATCATGGTATTCTGTCTGGCCATTTTATCATTTCATTCATTCAATACCTAAGTATTCAGAGCTTGCTTCTTACTGGGACTGATCAAAGAGAGAGTGAGTGTTTGGTGAGAGAGGGTCTGCACTGGGGATAAAAAGTTTCTCTGTACCCCTAATGCATTGGCTGTTTTGTCTTTGCATGGTGGCTCTTCTCTGATTGTGACACCATGAAGCATTTCCTTTTCGACAACCCTGAAGCCAGTGCCTCATCAAGAGGAGATCTGGAGTGCTAAGTTGCCAATATCTTGATCACAGCTTTTAATTTGCTAATTTGTTAGCTGGAAGACAGTGTTAGGAATTGCTAGGAGGCACAATGAGAGCATCAGCTTCTCCCCCCGAAACATCTTAAAGACTATAAGTGTGCAGTGTAGGGTGAGACAGGGATCTTTGTGGGAATACAATAGGGAAAGAGGTCATAATTATGTAAAAAATGTTAGGTCACATTTTCTCCTTATTTTGCAACACTATTTTCCATTCACGATTTCAAAAAGCACAGAATTTCCTTGTGCTTATCTCTGTCTTTAAACTTATCACTTAATAATTGACTTTTCAATCTTCCAAACAAAACTGAACCTCATCTGTCTTGTTTACTTTGATGTTTTTGATGAGTCAGATCTGGGATTAAGAATATTCTAGATAGTAGAAAAAATAAATAAATTCTGGAAATAGGGTTGAATTTGACCTTTTTGAGGAATAGAAACAGGTTATGCAATGACATAAACGAAAAGAAAATGTTAGGTGAGAATTCACAGTGATGGGGTAAGCAGAACTTTCATAGAGGGCCATGAAGCTATAGTAAAGAGTTGGAACAAATTCTTGCTCAACGACTATTTGCTGAATAGTGACTATGCAACAGGCATTATTCTAGGTGGTGGAAGTATAAGTATAAACAAATAATAAGCATTTTTTCCAGCCATCAGCTTATATTATTAGGGTAAAGACAAACATTAAGTTATATACTATATATATATACACACACACACACACACACACACACACACACATACTTACATATTATTAATGAGTGATAAGTGGTAGAGAGAAAAAAATTGAAATAGAAATGAATGATATAAAGTATTGGGACAGAGTGAAGGAGGGTTTGGAAAAACAGAGAGAAACTAAAAGAAGTGAAGAAAAAAGCCGTGTAATTCTTCTTGGGGAAAGAACATGCCAGAGAGAGGCAATAGGCAGTGAAATACCAGGAGAAGTGAAAAGGCCAGTGTTGCTAGAATGGTGGGAACCAGAAAAGTAGCAGTTTATGAATAGTAATAGTATGAAGTGAGTGTCAGATAGATTAGAGCCCTGTGGATTATGGTAAAGACTTTTTTTTTTTCCTAAGTAGAAGGGAAATCCATCTTTAGGAACAGTAGTGCCACAATCTGAATAATATTTCAACAGGTGGCAGATTTGAAAATAGACTAAAAGGAAGCAAAGGTAGAAGCAGGGAGACAAATTAGAAAAGTACCATCCAATAGAAATGTATTGCAAACCATAAAACAGAGCCACATGTGCAATTTTCAATTTTCTAGTATCCACACAGAAAGTCAAAAAAACTTAGGTGAACTTAATATTAATGATGGCTTTTATTTAACCCAGTGAGATATTTTTCAAAGACTTACATTAAGTCTTTGAAATACAGTATGTATTTTACACTTCCAGCATATCTCAATCCAGACCAGGCACAATTTGAGCACTCAATAACCACATGTGGCTAGTGGCTACTATACAGGATGTCACAGTGAGAAGAATGTTGCAATCAATCATGTGGTATAAGATACCAGTGCACTGAGGAAGATGAGGAGGCAGGCTCTGGATATGTTTTAAAGATAGAGCTAGTAGAGTTTGCTGAAGAAATGAATGTATGGATAAATGAGAAAAGGCATTAATTGAAATAAAGGAAGTTGTAGAAAGGAAATTAAATCATAAGAAAGTTAGGATATTTTTAAAAGTTGAAAAATATCCCAGAGCCATTTCACACTTAAGCTATTAATATATATTGCATTCCCTTGCCCCATCCTTGGTTATGGAGGCCTGCTATGAGTATTTTCAGGTTGCTAAGGTATGTGGGCTCAGGAACAAGCCAACGACATTGTCATAGGAAAAACAAAGCATGGAGGGCAGCATAGTTCCATGATGTGGTTCTCATGGTGGCTTTCTTCTCCAGTTAAGAGGAGCACTGGGACACTACACACCTTCTAAGGTCTTGAGTTACAAGGTCACATCACGTAACCATTGATCTTATACTGATGTTTCCCAAATAACAATCTCAAATTATTGAGCCTTATCTAATTCCAAAGGTCTGAACACCCAGAGAGGGTTGCTTTTACTAATTCATCCCTCCAAATTGTTGCGTATTTGTGATTTATACAAATGTTCATATCCATATTACTTTTCACACAAAGGCATGAGATGTGCTAGGGTAGCTGAGAATTTGACTTGATTTTTTGTTTTTTCAGTCGGACATCCATTGTTGTGAACTCACGACTTGAATGCTCTTAGCACATACGATCTTTATTGAATGTTCCTCAGTCTCCACTATTTTTTATGTTGTTATGCTTGGTCCATGGTACCTTTGCATTCATGATGGTACTGTACCTTGTGTTTTTCTGAACTGAAATTCTTCCACGGACCATAGCAAAACACTTAGTACCGTACTTTTTTTTTTCTAAGTAGGCTCAGTGGCATATTCTAGAAAGAACACTGCAGCAGGAGTCAAGAAACCTCACAGGGAACTACTCTTTACTTAAGGGAGTTTGGAAAAGTTGCTTTGCCAATCTGGGCATTATTTCTCCTGTCTGTAAATTAAATGTGTCAAATCCAAACACTGGAAGCAGGGAAAGGAAAGAAGAAGATGAAAGACTCTATGTTCTGAAATGATGTCAATGAGTGCAAGTAGCTTCTTGAGCAGACGGAGCTGAACTTTTTGTTTTGGCAGAGTCTTCAATAATGTTACATACATCAGTTCCTAAAGCCTGATTAAGTTTGGTCTCAAGGGTGAAATACAAACTCCCGTGGTAAATCTATTGTGGAAGCCAAATGATGAAGGGTTTGCAGCAGGAGGTGGGAATGTGGGGGGAAAAGAGGGGTTGATACGATACGCACAATAATCACCCAGCATTGCGGATTTGTTATTTGGAAAATCAACACATTGAGAACAACAAATAAAAATTATGGCAAAAATAGTGCATCTACTCAAAAACTGTGATGTCTGAAATAAGAGAACATAGTTCTTGTCAAGAAGTTAGCAATCTCTCTGGTGCTATAGAGAGTATCTTCTCAGCATTTTTCACAATATCTTTCACAAAGGGGTGAAAATTGGGTCTTGTACAGGAAGGATAAAGAAACCCTTAGTCTTTACATGTATAAAGCATAAATGTGCATACAGTATATTAACACATAGACTGTGTCTGTGGAATTAAAATGTCATAGGGATACTAGAAAAAACATGTCTAAAAAGTTTCCTTGGAGAGGAATAATGAAAAAAGTGTTGAGAAACTCTACTATAGCATTACCCGTTTGTAGGTGGGAGAAAGAACACACTGAGAATGTCTTAGGATGTAGAAAAATTAAACACTATACTTCATGCTACAAACTGTTCTTTATAAAAATATGACCAGTTTCATCTGGGGTCAGGTGATACCTATTCTATGAAGACTTTAATTTATCAACTCCAGCTCTTGTTTCTCTTTTCCTCTCCCATAGAATTTGTAATCCAAATTATCCAATTTAACTCTTAGGGATATTACTCTTTATTATATTAATTCACTAATTTAACAAATTATATTAACATGTGCTGTGTGCTAGGCACTCTTCTATGCAGTGGTGAACTATAAAGGTCCTTCTGCAAATGGAGTGAAAATTCTAAAAACAAAATAAAGAACTAAGTAAACAAGATGATTATACAAAATAATAAGACCTATATAGAAATTCCACAGTTGCAATAGAGAATGACTGGGCATTGGGAATTGGGCATTGTTGGTGAATTTAGATGCAGTGGTTAGGAATCGCTCTGTAAACAGGAGACATCTGACTAATTCTTATTTTGTAAGTAATTTTTATTCCTTTAAATAAATTAAATTTAGGTCTGAGGAGGAAGGAATGATCTAGAATTCAAATCATGCCCTGCCATTGTTTTGTTCTTTTATTTACTCATTCATTTGTCCATAAAGCATTTGTTGAACTCCAAATTTTGTACCAGCAACTATGCCAGGGAGTAGACATTTATTCGCTATTTAAACATGGAATAGTTATTGAATGCCTAGTAAGTACTCTATTCTAGGTATTTGTAACCATCAGTGAAGTAAACAAATACAACTAATCATGGCCAAGGATACAGTTCTGATTATGTTAAGTTGCGATGTTTATTGATCCTCCAAATGCAGACATTGAGTAGGTGGTTGTTTGCCGGCTAGGATTTGTGAGAGATGTATGGCTAGGAAACCCAAATTTGGGACTTATCAGCACAGAGATAGTATAGAAGGTATCGGATTGGATGGCTTCACCAAGGGAGTGAGCACAGAGAAGTGGAGAGGGTTCATGACTGAGCACCAGAGCACTGCAATATTAGGAGATTAGGAAAAGAGAAGGAACAACGAATCTATGAAGGGGGAGCCAGTGGCATAAGGGGAAACCAAGGGCACATCAAGAAAGTGTGTTGTTGCAAAATTCAAAGGAAGATAATGTATTAAGGGAATAGAATAATCAATTGTGTAAAATGCTGCTAGTAAGTCAAGTAAGATGAGGACTGAGAATAGACTATAAATTTTAGCAAGATGGAGGTCACTTGGGACGATAATATGCCCAGTTTCAGCAAAGCCAAATTAAAGTAATTTTAAGAGAGAATATGAGGAGACTAACCAGAGACAGTAGGACAGACATGTTTTTAGAAGTGTTTTGCAACAGAAGACAGCAAGAAATGGGCTGCAAGCTGACAAGAGAAATTGAGTAATAAGATGGGAGTAATAGTAACATTTGCATAATAATGAGAATGATACGACAGTGAGTAAAACAAATATTGATAATGTAGGAGGGTCAATTTCTGTAGAGTTGTTCTTAGGTAGATAAAAAGAAGTGAAACTTAGTATGCAAATGGAAATATTAGCTTTGAAAGGGAGCATGGATATTTTCTCTACAATTATAGGAAGGAAAGTAGAGTATACGGGTTCAGATGTTGAGGTTGGGTAGGCAGCTCTGGAGATGCTTATCTGTATAAGGTCTCCTCTCCTACTGTTGCTTTAATATTCTCAGTGATGTAGGACACATGAAGACGGAATCAGTTTTCATATCACTTAGAAGGTGTATACTTTCAAGTAAGCAATTTAATGTCTTAGAGTCTCAGATTCTTCATCTGTGAAATGGGAATAAAATATTTGTGTTTATGTTCAGTAATACTAATTAAATGTGACATTTTATCAAAAAATACTAGCCTGGTACCTATATCACTGATTAATGTTGGTCAAAGTTGACCTCCATCAGAGTATGAAAGGATTAGCATATTAAATATCATATGCCACCTGGATTTTGGTCAGGGGATCTCTTCAGTACAGAGAGACAGGCCAGAGTTAAGAGAAGCATAAAAGGAAGATGAGATTAGCTTAATCCTTAAGAAGTACATTTATAAAAGAATTGCCATGTTTGTCATGTGGTCTTTGACCAAGGAGAACTCACCAAAATGTTTTAACCATAATCTTTGCCATACACCTGTTGATACCCCCAGCTTGGAATGACAGTGATCCACTGAACATGGGGAGAAAACAAATGTCAATGTTCAGTCTCCTGTTCCAGGCTAAGTGTTCCAGGCGTGTGAGATATTACCGTGATTAAAGTGTCAAATGGCCCGTAATCACATTAAAATGAAATGTGACCCAGCCGTACCAAGAAATGGGACATTCTTGTCACCTTTTCTCTTTTCCCCATAATAGCAATATCTATCTGTTATATTCCAGATAATACAAATGTCTACTCATATTGTGGGGACAATGAGATGACTTGCATTTGACAGGTCTTATTATGCGAGAAATCAGCTGCTCCAAAATTAACATAGACCCTTATTAAAAGTGATTATGCATAACTTCTCTGGTGCCTGAGATTTTACCCAAGCAAATCTCTTCCTCATATCTTTCCTTACTCCTTTTCCTCTTTATGCATATTTTTAAATTGGATCATAATATAAGGATCTAGTACAAACACAAGCAATGCCAGAAAGGCTAAAATGTTTATCCACTATAGATATTTACTATCACATAGCTGGTGCTGATTAAACTAGATCAGTCAATACTGAAACTATAGCTCAAGGCCTTTGATTCTTTATGAAAAACTCATTTTCTCTATCTGTAGAGCCTAGAAAGTCTCTATCTAAGCCTAGAAAGTCAACTTTGTGGGAGTAGTGAGTTTACGCTATTCAAATGGTTATTTTCAGTTTCCTAGAATTCTCTTTCTAATACCCAGAATAGTATCTGGTACATAGTAAGTACCTAAAGAATGTTTGTTGGTTGAATTAATGTTAGTTAATAATTATCTGGTAAAATTATTCCTGCCATTAAAGGCTGTTTATGAATAATTACAGAAAATTACTGCCCCTTGGATCAGCTTTTTTTTTCAAAACCCACCTTCAGTGCATGTCTTAAATTAAAATAAATAGTTTAGATTCTGTACAACAAATATAAACTTCTCCCTGTTGAAATAGATTGGGAATAGTTTCCCCCATCTTTCCACTGACCTCTGAAGAAGGTAAATGTAAAAGGATAAAATTTGCCCAAGAAAGAGGCAAAATCATGATTTTTAAAGTGTTTGTGGCTATTCAGTTACTCTTGCATGAGACTTAAATTTTTTATTGTGGAAAATTAGGTTTGTTCCAAATTGAAATAAAAAATAAGTTTAAATAGTCAAAGTAAAATAAGGAATCCAGTTACTTCAATTTTGACAGAGAAAGTTATGATGTCAGGTAAGACTCTCAGATGATTTTCAAAAGGATAATCAAGTTTATTGGTCATAAATCAAATGTCTACAGAGAATAAACAGATTAATACAAAAACCTTGAGTACAAGAAAATAATTTGGGTTGGAAATGTGGTGAACTGACACATGCCTTATGTAAAACAATGCAAATTAATTCTTTTGAAAAATATATATTTTACCATGCACTAAATAGATGCATAGGTATATCCAGGTTTTTAATTGTTAATGTTATTGTATTATGTAAAATGAGTAAGACAGAAGTGATTTAAGTAAGACTGCATAAGAAACAGAGTTTTTCCTTAGAGATGGAGCAAAAGAAGGATGCATTCTTATACGCCTAATTGTGTCCTTTTAAAGTTAAAGTCCTCATTTTAATAATGGAAACAAGTTCAATAAAAATCTTTTGACTAGAGAGTTCCATTTTTTCCTTTGATTGTACGCCAAACCCTAGGATCAGAGTTTCATATCAGAAAGCACGCATTTTTAAAAGATAAAAAGTATAACGGGAAGACAAATTTATTAGTATTAAGACACTAGTATATGTATGAAGTTCAAAAATGGAATTGAAGTTGAGAAATTGAAACTTTCATAGGAAAGGTTCACATCTTGGTGATTTGTTCTCTCAGATTCAATTGCTTTTGGAGATGAATGGGAAGAAAACATTGAAATCTTCAGTGACTACATGGGAGGTTTTTAAACTTACATGCTGCTTACCTTCCTACACACACATACACACACACATACACCCCACATACAAACATTTAAACATTCCTCTCCTGAAATTTTGGTCTGCTAGGTCTGTAGTGGGATCTCTGTTTTTAGAATACTTCCCCAAAGAATTCTAATGTAAGCAGTTATGGACTATTATTTGTAAGACTTTGTTTGAAGCCATGTAGTCCCTTCAGATCCTTAAATTCATCTGCTACAAAAGAGTTTGGAAACAAAAAATAAAGAAAAACTGAAGAAATATGCAGCCAAAAAACACATGAAAAAATGCTCACCATCACTGGCCATCAGAGAAATGCAAATCAAAACCACAATGAGATACCATCTCACACCAGTTAGAATGGCAATCATTAAAAAACCAGGAAACAACAGGTGCTGGAGAGGATGTGGAGAAATAGGAACACTTTTACACTGTTGGTGGGACTGTAAACTAGTTCAACCATTGTGGAAGACAGTGTGGCGATTCCTCAGGGATCTAGAACTAGAAATACCATTTGACTCAGCCATCCCATTACTGGGTATATACCCAAAGGACTGTAAATCATGCTGCTATAAAGACACATGCACATGTATGTTTATTGTGGCATTATTCACAATAGCAAAGACTTGGAACCAACCCAAATGTCCAACAGTGATAGACTGGATTAAGAAAATGTGGCACATATACACCATGGAATACTATGCAGCCATAAAAAATGATGAGTTCATGTCCTTTGTAGGGACATGGATGAAATTGGAAATCATCATTCTCAGTAAACTATCGCAAGAACAAAAAACCAAACACCGCATATTCTCACTCATAGGTGGGAAGTGAACAATGAGAACACATGGACACAGGAAGGGGAACATCACACACCGGGACTGTTGGGGGGAGGGGGGAGGGATAGCATTGGGAGATATACCTAAAATATAACAATAATAAAGAAAGAAAGAAAGAAAGAAAAACTGAAGATTGAAGGAGGATAATTACCATAGCAATATTGATGTGTTCATGAAGAAAGAAGATGGAAAAGGATGACTGAGAATTTTTTCACTGAAATTTTAGCAACTAATGTCATTTTAGGAGGAGCTATAATGTATAAACATTTGGAGGTGTGGGGAGATTTTTAATTTATTAAATAAACAAACATATGTTTAGTGTTTACTCTGATTGATTGTTGAAGGGGATTTAGAATGTGTAAACTATATGGTGTTTGGGAAAATTACACTTTCAACACAAGGGTAACAAGTAAGTTTCAACTCATGTGCTAACACAATTTAATTGGCAGAAGTTGCCTGGAATGCTATGTAGACAGATTGCATAAGACTCTAGCTGGGCTCAGAAGTAAAGTATACAATAATTGATAAGTGATGTCTGACATGAAAACAGAGATGAATGTAGTTGCCCTCATGAGAAAGGTTCTCTTTTCCTAAGCTAGTCTATTATTTTTTAATGTCTGTCTTCTACCTCTCAAGTGTACACATTTTAAATTGCCCTGGCACCCAGAACAATCCTAGACAGTTGTCAATGCTAAATAATTGGTGTATACCTGAATTGATGTCTTCTGTTTAATTGTTAATGACAACCAGACAAATTCTACAAGCACACATCTCCTTTGAGAGAGCCACAGTTCCTTTTTCTCTATGTCTTAATAAATATATGGTTGAGGGTGCTCATTAAGTAGTAAATATTTACAAGTTGGAGAAGTTAGAATTGTTAAATGGCTAGTTGAACATCACTGAGCATGGCAATTTGTGGAAGGATGGCTGAGGCAGATGTCCCTGTTACAGATGGTCTTTCGAAATAGTCAGAGTGATGACTGAGAATTGCCAACTGAATGCAAGGAGAAAGAGTAAATTCTCATTTTGAGATGGCAGCTTCTCCTGAGAGTAAGAAAGAAATTCAAGCTAGATCCATGACTAAGGACAAATCTGACCAGATACTTCAAAACAAAAGCAAAGGGCCTTCCTGGCATATTATTTATCTGCTCCCTTACCTGACCAACAAAAGCATCAGAGCTTAGGATACCTGAAGTTTTCTTACACTTTAGGTTTGTGTTTACTTCCCAATCCACATATTAACCATTTGGGTAACTTACTTAGACTTAAGAGTATGTATGATTTTAAAACAACAGGTTTTTTTGTTTTTTTTTTTTTGCTTGGTGAAAGCCAGAGAAATATTATACCAATATAAAAAGATATTTCACCCTTGACTAGATTTTAATGCTGTGTTTTTCAGCTCCAGGGAGGTAGCTGTTCCATTTATCCACATGTGCTCTCACATGCCGATTGACTTGTACTCGGCAATGTTGTATAATTTCACGTGTATGTTTGTAAACCTAATTAGGTTGTGTTTTACTGAATTACATGTTAAATGGAATTTGATAATTCTCTCCTGGCTGTAAAAAGTGGTTTATCTCCTTAAACCTAGATTGCCCTTTTCCCTCATCTCTTTCTCTCATGTTTACATTGTTGTTTCAGGTTAGCAATAAAATTGAATTACTGAGAAACACCCTGATCACATTTTCCAAAGGATTAAAAATAAACATAATAAAGGAGGAAGTATTTCAAGCAAGAAATGCCTAGTGCAGCTATATTCAGTGCACTGTGATAGATGGTCTCTCCTAGTCCAGGCCAGGTGGTCTAGTTTTAAGCCCAGTTGTGGATGATGCAGTTAGACTACCCAGTATGGATTTTTTGTAACTAAAGATAATTTCAATTACACATATAGGAATAGAAAACTGTGAGAAGTAAGCCAGGAGAAGCAGAAGTAAGCTAGGAGGGACACAGGTATGCAGGATTGTTACACTCTATTTCCACCAGGTGGTGGTTCTTCTCTGAAAGCCCCTCTCAAAATTGAGAGTTAATAGTTAAGGACTAGGTAAGCCACTTGATGTTCATTAGGAAACGTGCAGTACCTTTTATTGATTGAGCCCTATGGGCCAAAGACAGGATCCAGGGACAATAGAAATTAGAGAATCTATGAGATACCTCGTTGGAAACAAATAAATATAAAGGCCATAGGATAATGTTCCAATCTCTAACAGATGCTAAAAAAAAAAAAAAAAAAAAAGCCAAACAGCAAATCTGGATAGCCAAAATATCTGACACTTTTAATCAAAGTATGAGTGGACCAGGGAAAACTATGAAGATCCACAGGCAAAGATTGTTTAAGTGTGTCAGTGATACAGCATCTGATAAATCACTGGTGACTAGTGGCCACCAAATAAGCAGGACTTGGTATGATTCCATGCTGGAATTATGGGATCCCAGGGCACACCTACAGTCAGAGTGAACAGATGATGAGAATAAGCGTCTTTGTGACTGAGAGATCATAACGGGAAGTTGAAGAGTGGAAAGATTGGTAAATGAAGAATTAGTAGACATGAATTACATGACACTGGAAAGGCAGTTAACCTCTGAGAATGTCTTCTCTTAGGAGTTATAATTCTTGTGCTGTACGTTCAAATATTGAAATCCACAAAGGATTGGTCCCAGGACCTCCATGGATATTAAAATCCATGAATGATCAAGTGCCATATATAAAATAGCATAGTATTTGCATATAAACCTATGTACATGCTCTGTATACTTTAAATAATCTCTAGGTTACTTATAACACCTAAGACAATGTAAATGCTATGTTAACAGTTATACTGTATCATTTAGGGAATAATGTAAAGAAAAAAACTGAAATATTCAGTACAGACATAACCATCCATTTTTTCCCAAATATTTTTGATCTATGGTTGTTTGGACCCACAGATACGGAACACCAATTACCTTTCTTAGGATGGCTAGTGAAAATCAAATTGGAAAACACAAGTACATGATAAAATGCAATGTAAAGTTTCTTTATTATCTCTTGGATTATCTAGTTAAATAAAGGTCAAATTATAACTTGATTTTAACTGTTAGCACATTGTAACTTCTTTTGCTTGGATATTTCCTTAAAACACTTGGGAAAATTCAGTGAGCTGCTTCTTTGAGCAACAACTTTTATCTTTTTTTCTGAAACACTTGTTAGAAATACTTTGCTCTCCTCTTCTCCCACAGATCCATCAAATGTTTGAAAAATATTAGAATTGGAGCCAACCACACAAATGTAAAAGGTAATTGTAATTATTATTGTTGTATGAATTTCTCTTAGTACTAGGAAATACATATTTTCTGTGATAGTTGTTAATGTACTTAAAGATCTGATTGCATTCATTAACCCATTCACTTATTTATTCATTTAAGAAACCCTTGTTATTAGAAAGTACTTACATAAATAAATAAGACGTGGCTTTATTCAAAATAATCCAGGAAAATAATTAATATGTTACATAAAATGTAAATTTCAAAGAAGTAAATTTTATAGTATATAAAAACATTCAGTTGATAATCAAAAGAAACTTCTCCCACATTTTGTTTTTATTTTTTTTTATTTTAATAGTTTTGGGGAACAGGTGGTATTTGGTTGCATAGATATGTTCTTTAGTGGTGATTTCTGAGATTTTGGTGCACCTGTCACCTGAGCAGTGTGTACTATACCCAATGTATAGTCTTTTACCCCTCACACTCTTCGCTCCCTTCCCCCCGAACACTTGTATGTTCCCATTTATAAATGGGAACATACAATTTCTGGTTTTCCATTCCTGAGTTACACCACTTGGAATAATGGTCTCCAACTTAATCCAGGTTGCTACAAATGCTTTTATTTTCTTCCTTTTTATGGTGGAGTAATATTCCATGCTATATATATATATACCACATTTTCTTTATCCACTCATCGGTTAATGGGCATTTAGGATGGTTCCATATTTTTAGCAATTGTGTTGCTATAAACATGCATGTGCAAATGTCTTTTTTTTTTTCGTAAAATGACTTCCTTTCCTTTGGGTAGATATGCAGTAGTGGGATTGCTGGATCAAATAGTAGTTATATTTTTAGTTTGTTAAGGAATCCCCATACTGTTTTCCCTAGTAGTTGTACCAGTTTACATTCACACCAGCAGTGTAAAAGTGTTCCCTTTTCATGACATCCATGCTAACATCTGTTATTTTTTTATTTTTAAATTATGGCCATTCTTGTAGGAGTAAGGTGGTATATTATCGTGGTTTTGATTTGCATTTCCCTGATAGTGATGTTGAGCATTTTTTCATCTGTTTTTTGGCAACTTGTGTATCTTCTTTTAACAATTGTCTATTCATGTCTTTTGCCCACTTTTGATGGAATTATGACTTTTTTTTATTACTGATTTGTTTGAGTTTCTTATAGATTCTGGATATTAGCCCTTTGTCAGATGCATAGTTTGCAAAGATTTTTTTCCCACTCTGTGGGTTGTCTATTTAGTCTGATGATGATTTCTTTTGCTGTGCAGAAGCTTTTGAGTTTAATTAGGTTCCATCTATTAATCTTTGTTTTTGTTGCATTTGCTTTTGAGTTCTTGATCATGAACTCTTTGTCTAAGCCAATGTCTGGAATGGTTTTTCCAATGTTATCTTATTGAATTTTTATGGTTTCAGGTCTTAGATTTAAGTCTTTGATCCATCTTGAGTTGATTTTTGTATAAGGTAAGAGATGAGGATCCAGTCTCATTCTTCTACAGCAGCTTGCCAATTATCTCAGCACATTTTTAGAATAGGGTGTCCTTTCACCATTTTATGTTTGTTTGTTTGTTTGTTTGTTTGCTTTGTCAAAGATCAGTTGGCTGTAAGTATTTGGCTTTATTTATGGGTTCACTATTATGTTCCATTGGTCTATCTTCCTACTTTTATACCAGTATCATGCTGTTTTGGTAACTATAGCTTTGTTGTATAGTTTGAAGTTGAGAATGTGATAACACCAGATTTGTTCCTTTTTGCTGGATCTTTTTACTTTGGCTATGTGGGGTCTTTTCTTGGTTTCATACAAATTTTAGGATTTTTTTTTCCAGTTCAGTGAAGAATGATCATGGTATTTTGATGGGAATTGCGTTGTATTTGTGATTGCTTTTGGCATCATGGTCATTTTCACAATATTGATTCTACCCATCTGTGAGCATGGGATGCATTTCCATTTGTTTGTGTTGTCTATGATTTCTCTCAGCGGTGTCTTGTAGTTTTCCTTGTAGTGATCTTTAGTCTCCTTGACTAGGTATATTCCTAAGTATTTTCTTTCTTTATTTATTTTGGCAGCTGTTGCAAAAGGGGTTGAAATCTTGATTGATTCTCAGTTTGGTTGTTGTTGGTATATAGCAGTGGTACTGATTTGTGTACACTGATTTCATATCCTGAAACTTTACTGAATACATTTATCAGATCTAGGAGCCATTTGTATGAGTCTTCAGGGTTTGCTAGCTATATGATCATATCACTAGCAAACAGTGACAGTTTGGTTTTCCCTTTCCTGATTTGGATGTCCTTTATTTCTTTCTCTTGTCTGATTCTTATGGCTAGGATTTCCTGTACAATGTTGAATAGAAGTGGTAAAAGTGGCGATCCTTGTCTTTGTCCAGCTCTCAAGGGAAATGTATTCCCCTTTCAGTATAATGTTGGCTGTGGGTTTGTCATAGATGGCTTTTATTACCTTGAGGTATGTCCCTTCTATGCTAAGTTTGCTGAGGTTTTTAATCATAAAGAGATGCTGAATTTTCTCAAATGCTTTGTCTGCATCTATTAAGATGATCATGTGATTCTTGTTTTTAATTCTGTTTATGTGGTGTATCACGTTTATTGACTTGCATAAGTTAAACCATCCTTGGTATGGAACCCACTTGACCATGATGTGTTATCTTTTTGATATGCTGTTGCATTCGGTTAGCTAGTATTTTTTTTTTCTTTTTTTTTTTTTTTTTTTTTTTTTTGTTTGAGATGGAGTCTCACTCTGTTGCCTGGGCTGCAGTGCAGTGGTGCCATCTCGGCTCACTGCAACCTCCGCCTCCCAGGTTCAAGCGATACTCCTGCCTCAGCCTCCCGAGTAGCTGGGATTACAGGTGCCTGCCACTATGCCCAGATAATTTTTTGTATTTTTAGTAGAGACGGGGTTTCACCATGTTGGCCAGGCTGGTCTTGAACTCTTGATCTCGTGATTCGCCTGCCTGGGCCTCCCAAAGTGCTGGGATTACAGGCGTGAGCCACTGTGCCCTGCTGGTTAGCTAGTATTTTGTTGAGAATTTTTTGCATCTATGTTCATCAGGGATATTGGTGTATAATTTTCTTTGTTATATCCTTTCCTCGTTTTCCTATTAGGGTGATACTGGCTTTATAGTATGATTTAGGAAGGAGTCCCTCTTTCTGTATCTTTTGGCATAATTTCAATAAGATTGGTGTCAATTATTTGAATGCCTGATAGAATTCAGCTGTGAATTCATCGTGTCCTGGTCTTTTTTTTTTTTTTTTTTTTTTTTTTGAATTGGTAATTTTGAATGGCTCTTTCAATCTCACTATCTGCTATTGGTCTGTTCAAAGTTTCTATTTCTTCCTGATTTAATCTAGGGAGGTTGTGTATTTCCAGGAATTTATCCAGCTCCTCTAGACTTTCTAGTTTCTTTGCATAAAGGTGTTCATCGTAGCCTTGAATGATCTTTTGTATTTCTGTAGTATTGGTTGTAATTTCTCCTGTTTCATTTCTAATTGATCTTGTTTGGATCTTCTGTCTTCTTGGTTAATCTTGCTAATGGTATATTGATTTTGTTTAGTTTTTCAAAGGGCCAGCTTTTTGTTTCATTTACCTTTTGTACTTTTTTTGTTGAATTTTGTTTAGTTCTCCTCTCATTGTTATTTATTTTCTTCCGCTGGGTTTGGGTTTGGTTTGTTCTTGCTTCTCTAGTTTTTTTGAGGTGTGATGTTAGTTTGTCTATTTGTGCTCTTTTAGACTTTTCAATGTAGACATTTAATGCTATAAGCTTTCTTCTTAGCACAGCTTTCACTGTATCACAGAGGTTTTGATAAGTTGTGTCACTATTATCAGTTCAAAACATTTTTAATCTCCATCTTGATTTCATTGTTCAACCAAAGATCATTCAGGAGCAGATTACTTAATTTCCATGTATTTATATAGTTTTAAGAGTTTCTTTGGAGTTAATTTCCAGTTTCATTCCAGTGTGGTCTGAGAGGGTGCATGATCTGAATTTTTAGGTTCCCCAGTGGGG
Organism: Pongo abelii; assembly: GCF_028885655.2. NCBI lineage: Eukaryota > Metazoa > Chordata > Mammalia > Primates > Hominidae > Pongo > Pongo abelii. The sequence continues at coordinate 153,225,447 of NC_071989.2, forward strand.
TTGTGTGTTCGGAGGAAGGTTTTCTCCCTCTCACACTTTGGAATCTCACAGTTTTACATCTGTCTTTTGGAATTTGCAGTGGCATGCCACTTCTTTCAAAGCTTCAGTGAATTCTTTCAGTTTTCCTGGTATGTTCTTGTGGTGGTTTTTGGAGCAAAAGTTCACAGTATGAGCCTCCACACACTGTTCTTTCTGTTCAAGTTGGGGGTGCATGTTAGGTCTGTCTTCTATTCACCGTCTTCCTACCGAACCACATTTTAACCTCATCAGAAAATTACAAGAGATTTGGTACCAGAATATAACACTAAAAATTTTAGCTTTAATTTAAACAGAAACTCTTACTCAATTATCCCCAACAGATCTTTTATTGGAAAATACATTTGAATATATATTTCTGGCATTTTATATTTTACTATTGTATCTTCACATATAATTACTTTTATTAGGTTTCTACTGTTAAAAATTGCTATTCTTTTTTTGAAATCATTTCAAGTTTCTTTCATTCTTTTGTTTTCTTTATAATAAATTTTACCTTATTCATGATTATAAAAATGATCTATCATGTCAAATGCAACAACTTAGTAATAAAAATATAACATAAGTTTTGCATGAGTCTCCTCTGGTAGGGGAGCTGACCTGTTACTTTTTCTATCTTTAACAGCCATTCATGAATTTGTGATATTTGCAAATTAGCAGAATAATACATTTTTTTAAAAAAAGTTTGATTTATTCTATAATCTGAATTAATCTCTTGGTTCAGATAATTTTATTAAAAATGTAGATATACACGGGCCTTTCATTAGTCAAACAATGAACACTAAAATGTTTTAAATTAGTTAACAATAGAAGTATTTTTCACTCAGTAACATTTTCCTTTTCATGTGTGTGAATATATCACCTCATATATTCCTGATAGAATAACTCAAATTACCAGAATCTACCTTATCACAGGAACAAGTTGGCTTCAGCATCATAATGGAGTGAGGAAATTACTGTGAATCTAACATTTTATGCCTGTCTGGAACCAATGGAAAGTCATGTCTTCTCTCTTGGTTCTATTTGGGATCTACTTAGGAAGCAAAGAACTGCTCATGGATCCAGCATATCCATTTGGGGTTTTGCCCATGAAATAGATTACAGAATATCTTTTTCAGGGACCCAGCAATGTCTGTTTGTCTGTGAACTCCTGAAGGGTCTTTTCTTTTTCTACATCTAATAAATAAGTTATATTTGGCAGGAGGCAGCCTTGCTTTTTCTCATGATGCTTTATTCTGGTTCATTTTTATGGGCCAGGAGTCCTTTTTGTTTCCCTAGAGCCTGTATATTTGACAATCAAAAGTCAGGAAAATCTGTTTTGTCCTCTGCTTTCTACAGCAACATCCTGTCCTTAAGGCAGCAAAAACAGACCTGCCCAGATGCCTGCATGTGAGGAAGGACAATGTGGGAAAAGGGAACTTTGTCATATCCACCATATTTTCTTGTCACTGGGTAGTATCTCTCTATTATTAGCAGTCAAAGCAGCCTGTACATGCCCTATTACAATGTTCATATTTTATTTTAAGTAATATTCTGGCTTATTCATTATCATATTTTAAGTTCTGTGACAGCAGAGACTGTGCTTTTATTTTCACTGCTTAGCATGTGGTAAATTCTTAATAAATAACTGATGAATTAACACATGAATAAATAAGCCAATCAGACCACTATTGAGGCCTCTTAGTATAACTTAGTACAAAATCATGATAATATTTGGGAAAAACCCCACAATTTTGAATAAGTTGGACTACTTCAACTTTTAGTCATATCCCCATTTTCTGTCTCTGGCCCCTGTAGACATTTGGGTCTAGGGTGATTTGTCCTAGTTCTACATGACATCCAGTGGAATGGAGCGAGAAACCATACAGGCCAATGTGGTTCCCACATCAATAAATATTCTATTATGTAGATGAGCAGATAGAGATAGTCTTTGTTTTCAGGAGGGCTACAGAGAAGTTAGAAGAAAGGGTACATAGTGATAGAAACAGACTATTCACTCAAAGGATAGTTAGTAAACCCATCATGTTCCTACAGCTATTCCTATTCCTACTTTATATAGTTCCTGCTTTATATAGTTATGTGATGCATGTTCCCCATGAAACACAGAAGATACGCAAATTAATAATTTATGAAGGACATGTTAGAATGACTGCTTTTATGTACATTCCTAATTTCATAATAATGTCAATAATAACTAACATTAAGCCTGGGTGAGGTGGCACATGCCTGTAATACCAGCATTTTAGTAGGCTGAGGCAGGAGGATTGCCTGAGTCCAGATATTAAAGACCAGCCTGGGCAACGTAGCAAGACCCCATCTCTGAAAAAAAAATAGCCAGGCATGGTGGTACATGACTGTAGTCCTAGCTACTCTGGAGGCTAAGGCAGGAGGATTATTTGAGCCTGAAGGTTGAGGCTGCTTTAAGCCATGATCATGCCACTGCACTCAGCCTAGGTGACAGAGTGAGATTCTGTCTCAAACAATAATAATAATAATAACTAGCATTTATTGTTTGCTTACTGTCTTTATGATATTCTGGCTACTGCCCTGAACATTTTATGTGCATGATCTCATGTAATCCTTTTAAAAATTCTATAGTATATGTGCTGTTGTCATATCCACTTTACAGAAAAGAAACTGGGGATCAACGAAGACAAATGACTTTGCTCAAAGTCATAGAGTTAGTAGAGACTAATCCAGTACTCGAACAAGTTATTTGACCACAAAGCCCATGTACTCCATTACAAAGCCTGGCTGCCTCTATCATATTACTGAGGAATAGGCAAATACCCAAATAACAATAATTCAAGGTAACATATGGTACATGCCACCAATATAGGGGTGAAAGACAGCACCTGCTTAGGGAAGTTTAACTTAGTGAAGGAAAATAAATTACTCCTATTTTCATCATCCTTTTCCTGAATCTAGAAGACTTTACATTTTTCTGAAGAATCCGAATTTTCAGTTTAAAAGTGCCCTTAATATCCCCTTTGTCCTATGGGTTATTGGCTGACATTCTATATACTTAATTTCCTCTCTTCTTTTTTCCTGTCATTGCTTTTCCTACATAATTTATATAGATCTGAGTAAATCTGAAGGCTGGCTTTCAGCAAAACCCACTGCTTCATGAGGGAAACAAAGGTAAAGAATAAAGTAACTTGAGGTGCTGCATTGTGGGGATGCAGCCAGCCTCAGATGTGGCTTCAGTTGGCTGGATTCATCATTCTGATTGAGCCCTGAGTACTAGGAATTATGGTCTTTTTTCTCTCTTAACATGAACTGAAGAAAACTCCAAGTCAGACACTGCCTCTTAATCCGTCAGTTATCAAGTAGTATTGTAATCACTTTTTATTACTAGTCTTACTGTGAAAAACTCAGAGAGACTTTTATATCTTACTCACATCTGACATGTTTGTCTCAAGAAGTGGTTTTCAAGTCACAAGGTCTCCAGACCTGGACAAAGATGTGCCAGGCCTCATCTCCTTAGAGATTGGGTGGCTTTTCCCATGAATCTAAATGCATTAACTGGTCCATCTTGTTTCAGAGATCATTAAAAACATTCAATTTAGCATCTCCTAAAATCAGCATCAGCATCCTGGAAAGGCTTTGCAATTTATGTGGAATTTCTCATGTGGAGCTCTACACATTTGTAAAGGCATTTGTAGTCCTGATAATAGTCTACTTGTCAAAGTGTTAATGAAAAGATTATTTGCTGTAAATTCATTCCTGTAGTAGCTGTCAGAGAATGGCATAGTATTACAATGTGAAGTGCCTTACGAAACGCTCTAGCCAGTAAGGAGGGGTGAAGAAGAGCAAAATGCTGTAGTCAGACACATTCCAGGTGCAGGAAATGGGGAAGGTACTTAATTTTCTGACCTTTAGTTTTCCTATTCATAAAATGGCAATAACTGTTCTTATGCTATAATGTTATTGCATTACATTACATATTTCTCACAATACCTGACATATGGTAAACAATCAAAAAGTTTTAGCTGACTGCTTCAGCGCTATTATCATCATCCTTGTCACTATCATCTAGACCAGGGATCAGCAAACTATAGCAGACAGCTGAGTCTGCACCACAACCTGTTTTTATAAATTCAATTGTATTGGGACACAGTCACACTTGGTTGTTTATGTGTTGTAGATGGATGGTTTTTTCCCACAATTGTAGAATTGAATACTTGCTGCAGAGACCTTTACAGAAAAAGTATGCTCACCCTAATTAGTGGTTCTGAAAACCCTGGGAAATAAAGGAAAAGGCAAGAAGCAAACACTGATTCCTGCCCTTACCCATATTATATATTAGAATTTTATTTATAATTCTATGGGATGAAAAAGGAAAGTAGTAGAAAAGCTGAGTAAATTAGGCTAGTGGTTTTGTTTTTTTTGGTACAGGAAAATCAGGCCCCTCTGAGCTGGTAGGGATGAGTCAGGAAGAAGGTACAAGGACATGTCAAATAGGTAAGATTGCCCCAATTAAGACACATTAGCAGAAATGATACAGAATGCCTGTGGGACTATATAGGTGGTTCTCATTGATGGAGTCTTGAGTATGGGGTTGGGAGCATAAATTTGGAAGATGACATTGGGTAGCTTGGTGACAGCCAGAATCTGCTAGATCCTAGGTGTTATTTTGATGAGCCGGGACTTTGTCTTCTAGGAAATTAGAAATTTTGAAGAGTAGAAGATAAAAGTGAAATTCTAAGTTTTTGTTTTGATTTGGATCACTTTGAAAGTGAATATACCAAAATAAATGACAGATAATGAAATACAGGCAAGGAGAACAGCTGGGAAGTGGTATCAGTGGTGCATATCATGTGTATTTTTCTAATTGTCACATGCAAATTAGTCAAGTATTGCCAGGACTGAGAACTTTGGAAAATTCAGGCTGTCTAGAAAATCAATACAATTTTTCTTTCTGAATTTTGAATTAAATATTTTTAATTTATGCAAATCCAAATCAAGATAGTTACCATGTCTTATGAAGACTGGATTAAATAAATAGGACAGGCTCTTTTACAGTGACAATGGGAGCACTTCCATATGATTTCATGAATGCTAGGCCCATGGTAGGAGTATAACAACTATTAGTATTTATTTATTGAATGATACATTGTTAGTGAGTAACTTTACAGGCATTAGCTCTTATAATGCAACAACTTTTGAGGTACACACTGTTATCGTTTATGTTTTACAGGTAAGGACACGTATTGGAGTAATATGCCCAAAGTTACACTGGCAGTAAATAGCAGAGCTAAGATTCAGGTGTAACTCTTGTCTCTCCCCTCTATAGAATGCATGATTCATGAATGCACAATGCTTTATTTTCTTCTGTTCTTCAAGGAATTAACAGCATGCAGTGGACTCTGAATAAATATTTGCTTTATAAAGCATGAAAATGTTAATAGATAATTTGAAATTTTATGTCCATAACCACTATGATGTAGCACCTGCTCAGTAATATAAGATTTTAGCAGTGTTTGTCAATTACTCAAAACAGAACCAGATATTTTCCCTATGCCTGTAATTGTGTCAAATACCATTCATTTCATCTAAAATATATTTCTTCAGTCTCTTTTTCTCTATTAATGCAATACATTTATGTTACTTTTAATAAGTAACAAATAACTTTACTGTGCATAATCTAATTTAATCTTCATGATAACTTTATAAGGAATTTGTTCAATTTTACAGATGAAGAACCTGATATTTAGTGAGGTTACCTGCCCAAGGTTACACGATAAAAAATTGAGGTCTTCTGAATTCAAGTTTTTGTACTTTCCATTTTATCAGAACTGCTACTCTTGTATGACAAAAACTTGGAGCTGGAATGGATGTTAAAGAAAAAAAGGAATAGTTTTTCACTTCTATCAAAGTATTATGTGTTTGTATACTATAAGTATGAGAGTACACTATAAGTATACATATACATAATATTTACACACACATGAATATATAAAAAATATATGAAATATATAAATACATATAAATATATGAAATATATGTGAATATATGTGTGTAAGTATATGTGTGTAAACAATGCACAAACCATAATTTTCACATACCCATGTCACCAGCACCAAGATCAAGAAGAATGATATTACTAGTGCCACAGGATCTCTTATGCTTCATTCAAACCACTAACCTCTCCCTGGAGGATACAGTACCCTGACTTCTAATAGAATGGATTGGCTTTACCCTGGTTTTCACCTTGTATAAATTCAAGCAGACAATGTGTATTCTTTTGTGTCTTAGTATTTTTACTCAATAATATTTAAGAAATTCACCAATATTGTGTGTCATTATAATTTATTTTCATGGCTTTAGCATATTTCATTATTGAATATATCATCATTTTGTTTTACAAGTCTATTATACCGTTGAATGACACTGGGACAGTTTTGAGGTGGAAATTTCAAATAATTTAACCTTCAAATAGTGCTACTCTGAAGATTCTTGTACAGTGTCTTCTGGTAAGCATACATGGGCATTTCTGTTGCATGTATAATTAGCCAAGGAATTGCTGGGCTTTGCTACAGAGATTTGTACAGTTATTTATTTTTTATATTTATAATTTTCTGTATTCTCATTTACTGGTTTGGGCTTAAGTACAATAGAATTAGGAATGACGAAAAACATGTTTGGATGAAACAGAAGATGATCAAATGGTAGAAGCTCTGAGAGGTGATCAGGATACCCCATTTACTACTTCTAGTTTATTGGACACTCAGAACAGCAATATACCTGCCTCCCAGAGACCACCTAATTGATTTTACTTTCGTCTCCCACCCATAGATTAGCTGCAGTTTTTGTACTGGGGTTGTTGAAAGGTTGTTGCTCTAGAGAGTTACAGCATATCTTAAGGACTCATATACTCGGCCATCCAGAATCTTGATATGAATTGGAAAATTTTTGCCTTTTTATTAGTAAAACATAAAGGGAAGAGATTGCAGAGAAATATGAAACATTTATTTCCCCTTTGCCTGTAATGGACATAATCTTCTCTTTTGTACAAATAGATATTTTCATAATGACTTTGTATATCTGACTTCTCAATTTTGTTACATATTAGAATAGTTCTGTCAAGGGCTGGTGCAATCTTAGCTGAAGACTAGCCTTAGGACTACATAAAAATGTATATAGACTGGGAAATAGATAATTTCTGTTAGTATTTTATACGTAAACATCTAGGTAATTTAGAATTTTTAAAGTAGCCAGGGTTTATCAAGTGTCTGGTCCTGGCTGCTTTGCCAATCTGAAATGGAAGTCATCTGTACAATGGTTAGTTACACATTTGCCCCAGTCTTTAATATTAGGGAGACTGAAATGTCAAGAACTAGAAGAGATATGTATAAAACATTGAAATGGTGGTTGACATTTATAAAACTTGGTGAAAATTTTTCTATCTGAGCCATGTATGGGCAAAGGCCCTATTTCACTCCAATATTATGAATATCCTATATAATTATCTAATAATTATCCATATTTTTATTATATTATCTGTGATAATTTTTTAAGAGATGGGTCTCACCACATTGCCAAGCCTAGTTTCAAATTTCTGAGGCTCAAGTGAGACCCCCATCTTGGCCTCCCAAAGAGCTGGTATTACAGGTGGAGCTACCACACCAGGTCAACATTTTTAAAAGAGGTAGAAAAACAGGTAACTATCTTGTTTGAAGATGGTAGATTGAAACAGGGCTGTCTTTTCTCCCTTTCTATTATATAAACTTTAGAAGCCATGGCTATTAAGCCAGACTCCTTTCAAAAAGAGAAAGTGATGGAAAAATCAAATTGTTATCTGATCTCTACAATCAGTCAGTCATTTTATAAGAAAGTATTTTACTTGATTGGAAGAGTAGTTGGGAAGATTAACAACCATATGTAAGACATGGTCTTAGATTAGATACTGGCTTAGATAAAGAAGTTACAAAGGATATTTGGTATCAATAAGGGGAAAATAGGAAGTAAATCTAAATATATATATAACAGTATGTAAAATATGGCCTCACTTTAGTAAAAAACAACTGTGCACATGTGTAAATATGTGTGTACCTGAGCATGCTAGAATAGAGAAAATCCAGAAACATATGAGCTGAAGATATCAGTTGAGATCTGCGTTGGTAGATACGCAAAGTTTTTATCATTATTATTATTGTTTTTAACAATGTCACTAGTCTTTATTTTCAACATTTCTACCATGGGCAAATTCTGATTGTGTGTTAATGAAAATGATTATTTTAAATATAAATAAATACATAAGAATATTTTAGATTAAGGTATTCAGCACCACAAAGTATTTGATGGTTGATTAGTGCAAATAGACTAATAACAACAGTGGCAATTAAAAACAACATTAATTCGCATTAAGTATGCCAAACGCTGTGATAAGTTTTGTAGAAACATCATGTCAGTTGATCCTCATTAAATCCCTATGAAGCAGGTACTATTATTATTTACATTTTATAGATGAGGAAACTGAAGATCACAGAAGTTTACCAAGTTGCCCAGGGACATAGCTAGCAAATGATGGGACATAAGACTAAGCCTAGATCTGTCTGAATGCAAATAATTTTTACTTAATTACCATGTACACTGCCTCTTATTATGCTATTACCAACATCATGATTATCTCATTAGCAACTCCATGATGGTTTCTCTATTCCGCTAGATACAGAGATCTTTCCACAAATTATCAGTGTCTGTTACATTAAAAAAAAAAAAAAAAAAAAAAACCTGCTAAGTTCTTGAATACAGAAAATTGGAAATTTGGAATAAAAATGTTTTAATAAGTGGCTGACCCTGGATTCAAAGAGTTCATAATGTAGTAAGATTGTTACCCTGTAGAAAAGTAATTTGAATGTATTTATTTTTAAGAAGTCAATTTTAGTGCAGAGAAAAAACAAAAATAAAATGAAAACATTTTCTGTAGCATATGACTAGCCTAATAAACTAAGGTAGAACACTTAACATTATTTTATATAGATCTTTATATAAATACTGGTAGATACTTATTGAAGAATAAATGTGTAGATAGAAATTTATTAATATTTTTGATGGATAAGAAAAAATTACTAAATCTTAATTAAATACCTTCATAAACGTGCCTCAGATACACTTAAGAAAATTTCAGATATCCCCTTTTGGTTGAAAAGAATTGTTCCAAGAGACACATTTTGCAGAATCACATATATTTCATGTATGTGCCTAATTTCAATGTAAAGTTCACTGGAATTTATATTGCAATTAAATGTAATTGAACAAAATAAAAGTATACAAAAAATCAGCAGAGTAAATAGCTCAAGAAAAGAAAGATTCCTATTGGATGTTTTTCTTTAAAATGACACTAATATGTCAGACTCTTCCAGAGAAATAAGGAGATTTTACTGATGTAATTGAAATTATTGGTATAAGGACAATTAAGAAATAATAGAAAAGTATTTCAAGAATGGACAGAACTAATCAGTTGGTATATGGACTGCCTTGACTGGAGATTTTAGGTAGGCACGATAAAAATTAAAAAAAAAAAAAAAAACTTCTGGAAACCCTTAGACCTATTTTGAACATTGATATTTGGGCTATAGTAATTTTTATTGATTGCATGGAGACAGGGAGGAAAAGAGACAAAAGTTTACATTTAGGATGCAATTTAATAAATTCTATTCATACTTTAATTTTTTCCCACTGCCACTTCAAAGAAAACACTACATTTTTTGGCCCATTTATCCCTAAATATTTCAGTTTGTATTTCATAAAAATAAGGAATTCATTTATGTAACCACAGTATAATTATAAAAATTAAGACAACTGGTAGGGCGCGGTGGCTCACGCCTGTAATACCAGAGCTTTGGGAGGCCGAGTCGGGCGGATCCTGAGGTCAGGAAATCAAGACCATCCTTGCTAACACGGTGAAACCCCGTCTCTACCAAAAATACAAAAAATTAGCCGGGCGTGGTGGCGGATGCCTGTAGTCCTAGGTACTCAGGAGGCTGAGGCAGGAGAACGGCGTGAACCCGGGAGGTGGAGCTTGCAGTGAGCCGAGTTCATGCCACTGCACTCCAGCCTGCATGACAGAGTGAGACTGTCTGTCTCAGAAAAAAAAAAAAAAAAAAAAAAAAAAAATTAAGAAAACTGATACCCAAAAATATTATTATATAATTTATAGACCTGACTGATATTTTGTCAGTTGGCCCAATAACTTCCTTTACAGCAAAAGAAAATTGAAAATCTGCATTGCATTTAATTCAGACTCCTGTATCTTTAGTCTTCTTTTAAACTGTGTCTTTCTCTACAGTTCCGGAATTTTACTTTGTAGTTCATGACATTGACATTTTTGAAAAGTGTAGGTCAATAATTTAGTAAAATGTCTTTCAATGGATTCTCTCATGTTTCCTCATGAATAGATTCAAGTTAAGTGCTTTTGGCAGTTGCAGCCCAGAAGGCAATACTGAGTTGTCCTCAGTGCATCACATCAGGAGGCACATGCTGCTGATTAACCCCATAACTGTTCATGCAACTTTTGTTTTTAATTTGATAAATAATATTCATGTATTTATCATGTATAACATGATGTTTTCAGGTACATATACATCATTAGATGGTTAACTCTAGCTAATTAACAAATGCATTATCTCATACAGTTATCTTTTTGTGGTGAGAGCACTCGACATCTACTCTCTGCATTTCTCAAGAGTACAATATATTAACTATGGTCACTCTGTGATATAATAAATCTCTTAAATTTATTTCTTCTGCCTAACTGCCATTGTGTGTCCTTTGGCCATTTCCTCATCTCCACTCCCCACCTCAGTTTCTGGTAACTACTGTTGTGTTCTCTACTTCTATAAGATCAACATTTAAAATTTCCCCATGAGTGAGATCATGCTGTATTTGTTTTTCTGTGCCTGGCTTATGTCATCTAACAAAATGTCCTCTAGGTTCATTCATGTGGTCACAAATTACAGTATTTTCTTACTTTTTACTTTTTAAGGCAGAATAGTATTCCATCCTGTACATATACACCACATTTTCTTTACCCATTCATTTGTTGAGGTACATTTAGGTCGATTCTATATCTTGGGTATTGTAAATAGTGCTCCAATAAAAATGGGGTGTAGACATCTCTTCAAAATATTGATTTCATTTTCTTTGGATATACACCCACTTCACTCTGGAGATTTTAGGGAGGAAAAATTTAAAAATAACAATAAATAAGTTTGGAAATCTTCACTCCTATTTTGAACTACTGGGATTTGGAATCTAGGTACTTTTACTGAATGCATGGAGACAAGGAGACAAAGAGACAAAAGTTTACTTTCAGAGTACAATTTCTTAACTACTAGAAAAAATCATAAGGGAAAAGCTTCATGACATTGCTCTGGGTAAGGATTTTTTTTTATAAGACTTTAAAAGCATAGGCAAAAAAAGTAAAAAATGGACAAATGGAATTATATCAAGCTGAAAGCCTTCTGCACAACAAAGAAAACAATCAATATAGTGAAGAAACAACCTACAGTATTTGCAAACTATATATCTGATAAGAGGCTGATATCCCAAATATACACATAACTCAAAAACCTCAATAGCAAATAGATGTATAACCTGATAATAAAATGAGCAATAGACCTGAATAGACATATTTCAGGGAAGACATAAAAATGGCCAATAGGTAAATGAAAAAAGTTCAACATTACTAATCATCAGGGAAATGCAAATCAAAACCACAATGAGATATCATCTCATTCCATTTAGAATGGCTATTATCAAAAAGACAAAAGTTAATAAATGCTGGCAAGGATGTGGAGAAAAGAGAATCCTTACACAGTTTGATAGGAATGTAAGTGAGTACAGACATTATGGAAAACCATATAGAGGTTTCTCAAGAAATTAAAAACAGAACTACCATACAAAAACATTGTTCTAATTAAAAGTGAAAAAGCTCAATGTCACTGATCATTAAAGAAATGTAAGTCAAAACCTCAATGAGATACCATCTTACACCTGTCAAAATGGCTATTAAAATTGAGGAGGAGGGACTCCTCCCTAACTCATACTATGAGTACAGTATCACCTTGATTCCAAAACTTAGCAGAGATACAACGACAATAACAAAAAATTTCAGGCCAGTAACCTTCACGAACATCAACGCAAAAATTCTCAACAAACTACTGGCAAACTGAATGCAGCACCACATCATAAAGTTTATCCACCACGATCAAATAGGCTTTATCCCTGTGATGCAAGGTTGGTCCAACATATGCAAATCAATAAATGTGATTCATCACACAAACAGAACTAAAGACAAACCACATGCTTACCTCATGGATGCAGAAAAGGCTCTCAATAAAATTCAACATCTATTCATGTTAAAAACTCTCAATAAACTAGGTTTTGAAGAAAAATATCTCAAAATAGTAACAGCCATACATGACAAACTCAAAGTCAACATTATCATATGTGGGCAAAGGCTGGAAGCATTCTCCTTGAAAACTGGTGCAAGACAAGAATGCTCTCTCTCACCACTCCTATTCAACATAGTATTGGAAGTGCTGGCCAGGGAAATCAGGTAATCAAAGGAAATAAAGGGCATCCAAAAAGGAAAAGAGGAAGGTAAAATATCCATTTGCAGATGACATGATCCTGTATCTAGAAAACCCCATAGTCTCAGCCTAAAGGCTTCTTGAGCTGATAAACAACGTCAGCAAAGTCTCAGGATACAAAATCAATGTACAAAAATCACTAGCATTTCTATATGATAACAACAGTCAAGCTGAGAGCCAGATTAGGAACAAACTGCCATTTACAAATGCCACAAAAAGAATAAAATACCTAGGAATACAGCTAACTAGGGAGATGAAAGATATCTACAAGGAAAATGACAAAGCACTGCTCAAAGAAATCAGAGATGAAACAAACAATAGAAAAAACATTCCATAATCATGGATGGGGATAATCAATAACATTAAAATGGCCATACTGCCCAAAATAATTTCTAGGTTCAATGCTATTTATATTAAACTACCACCGACATTTCTTCGCAGAACTAGAAAAAAACTATTTTAAAACTCATATGGAACCAAAAAAAGAGCCCAAATAGTCAAGGCAATCCTAAGAAAAAAAATCAAACAACTAAAAAAAATGGTGGAGGCCTCACACTACTCAACTTCAAACTATACTAGAGGGCTACAGCAACCAAAACAGCATGGTCCTTGTACAAAAGCAGACACACAGGCCAATGGAAAAGAATAGAGAACCAGAAACAATACTGCACACCTACAACTATCTGATCTTTGACAAACCTGACAAAAACAAGCACTGGGGGAAGGATTCCCTATTTAATAAATGGTGCTGGGATAACTGGCTAGGCATATAGAGGAGATTAAAACTGTATCCCTTCTTTACACCATATACAAAAATTAACTCAAGATGGATTAAAGACTTAAATGTAAAACCAAAACCATCAAAATACTGGAAGACAACCTAAGCAATACCATTCAGGACATAGGCACGGGCAAAGATTTCAAGATGAAGATGCCAAAAGCAATTTTAGCAAAAACAAAAATTGGCAAATGGGATCTAATTAAACTAAAGAGCTTCTGCATAACAAAACAAACTATCAGCAGAATAAACAGCCTACAGAATGGGAGAAAAGTTTTGCAAACTATGCATCTGACAAAGGTCTAATACCTAACATCTATAAGGAACTTAAACAAATTTACAAGAAAAACATAAACAACCACACAAAAAAGTGGGCAAAGGACATGAACAGGCACTTTTCCAAAAAGAACATAACACACAGCCAACAAGCATATAAAAAAAGCTCAACATCACTGATCATTAGAGAAATGCAGATCAAAACCACAATGAGATATGTCACACCAGTCAGAATGGCTATTATTAAAAAGTCAAAAAATAACAGATGCTGGGCCGGGAATGGTGGTTCACGCCTGTAATCCCAGCACTTTGGGAGGCCGAGGTGGGTGGATCACGAGGTTGGGAGATCAAGACCATCCTGGCCAACATGGTGAAACCCTGTCTTTACCAAAAATACAAAAAATTAGCTGGGCGTGGCAGTGCACACCTGTATTCCCAGCTAGTTGGGAGGCTGAGGCAGGAGAATTGCCTGAACCCCGGAGGCAGAGGAAGCAGTGAGCTGAAATTACGCCACCGCACTCCAGCCTGGGTGACAGAACGAGACTCCATCTCAAAATAAATAAATAAATAAATAAATAAATAAATAAATAAATAAATTAACAGAAGCTGGTGAGGCTGTGGAGGAAAAGAAATGCTTACACATTGTTGGTGGAAGTGTAAATTAGCTCAACCGTTGTAGAAGACAGTGTGAAAATACCTCAAAAACATAATGACAGAAATACCATTTGATCTAGCAATATTATTACTGGGTATATACCCAAAGGAATATAAATCATTACATTATAAGGATACATGCATGTGTATGTTTATTCCAACATTATTCACAATAGCAAAGACATAGAATCTACCAAAATGTCCATCAGTGACAGACTGGATAAATAAAATGTGGCATATATAAACCGTGGAATACAATACAGCCATTAAATAAAAAAAGATCATATTCGTTGCAGGGACATGGATGGAGCTGGAGGCCATTATCCTTAGCAAGCGAACACAGGAACTTGACAGTGGAGTGTGGGAGCGGGGAGAGGATCAGAAAAAAAATAAATATTGGGTACTAGGCTTAGTAGCTGGGTGATGAAATAACCTGTACAACAAAGCCCTATGACACGAGTTTACCTATACAACAAACCTGCACATGGACCTCTGAATTTAAAAAGAAAGTTTAGAAAAAAATCCAAAACCTTACCCCCCAAAAAAAATAGTTTCAAATATTTTCCATTACACTAGTAGTATACTGTTAATTTACTGGTGGTAGTAATTTTCTGAACGGGCAAGATCAGTTTCAACAGAGAAAACAAACAGTTTGCCCTTTCTTCAGAATTTTGTACATGCAACAAAAGAAGGGTACCTGAAAAAATGAAGGTGCTAGAATTTTTAAAAATAAAAAAAAAATTGTCTTCTTGTGGGACAGAGGTAACCTTTTTCACTAACTTTCCTACCAGACTGAGAAAATTACCAAAGAAGTTTCTAATATAGCTGGGATAAATTATTGGGCATTTTAGAGTTATGGTTATCTCAGAGCAGGTCTGTGCCCTAGGAGTGAGCAGTGGAGACAGTTAATCTACTCATTTCTTGTGTGTAGATAGCATTCCAGAAGCTAATCATGCCCTCAGCTGTCACCTGTAGGAAAGAGATAGACTATCTCCACTACATATGTATTCAGCCTCCTAGGCTGTTTAAATTTTTTTTTTTAAGTTAAAGGCATTCCCTATTCTATAGAAAATTATGTTTACAGTAAAGCAGAGGATTTAATGCTGCTCATTTTCTCCTAAAGATCCCCAGAAATAGTCTTTTTGCCACCACTATGGCAATCAGTTAATGCATTTTATGAGCAAATGCAATGCTCTGGTTTTGCAGAATCAGAAAATCAACAGACATTTTCTCTGATGAAACACGGACAGTGAGGACAGTATAAGAGTGCAAACTCCGGATTCAGAATTCAGAATCTGGCCCCTTCGGCTTACCTGCTGTGGGATCTTGGGCAAGTTCTTTAATCTTGCACTCTTTCTCTTCATCATAAAATTGGGATAATAAGAGTATGTATTTCATAGGATTGTTTTAAGGGTTAAATGAGTTTAGAAGCACTATGTTTTCTCAAAACATGAAACATTATTTTCACAAACATTCATGTCCACTAATACATAGCATTTTAACGAGTAAATATTACAATCATTGACTTTGCCATTTAATATCCCTATTTTATGAATTTCCTTGTAATTAGATTAACTCCGTTTGATTTATTAGTTATATTCGCCTTGTGGTATATCAGAATTAATCAGAAACAAAATACTCAAATTGCAAAAATAATTGTATTTCCTTTTTTAGGTCTTTTATCCATTTTATTGTATATATTCTCCTTGGTTTCTTTTCAAGCACACAAACAAAAATGAAGTAATCTTAATCAAGAGAGCCCTCTAGACAGTCTATCTGAAAAATGTTCCTTTTGTCCAAAATTAGTAAATTAATAGTGCCACGACAATAAAATATTACCATGATAACAGTAAATAGTCAATGTAATATTTTCAGTGAGTCACTTTACCTTAATCTTGTAGAATAACATAAACTCCAGTTACAAAAAGTCAACATTTTCTCTCATTGAAGACAGAGAACTTGCCAAAAATATTACCTTAAAAACCATTGATTAGACATAAGGTAATGGGGATGTGGATAAACATCTACCTGAAACATTAATCTATGAACATTTGTTCTACAGGCACACCACTTTAGTAAATTATTATACAATGTTAATTTACAGAAAAAGCTGTATATTTAGTAATTGTGTATATTTCAGAATTTGTTAGGTTTCCATCTTTATACTTTAGAAAAAGGTTACAAGTTTTCTCCTAACAGGCCAGATATAGTAGAGTTTTAGGAAGGATGCCTCAACAGAGTTTTTGAGCTGAACACTCCTGGTGAGTCAATAAGAGTACATGTTTTGTCTGTAACCCCGTTATACAGTGAGGGCATATAAAGTGGAGAACTAGGCAAATGTCTGTAAGTTTTATAAATTTAGACAACTAATAGGTTTTCTCAACTAAAAGATTTGTCTACAGATTATAAAACTGTTTTTTTCAATGTTTGGATCACTTTGCCTTGTTAGTTCAGTTTACATGAGTTACATTAAATAGACTGGCATAGACTCAGCCAGATCCTATCAACCATATTAATTGGACAGTGACCAGTATCAACAATTATACTGACCTCCACCACATATTTCCACTGGGTTGTGCTCTGGTAATCTAACCTAAAATAAAAATAATAAGAGCCAGACACAATACATTGTTATCTCCTTCCCCATGTATGATTTAAAAGAGGAAGAGTGAGAAAATATTTAAGAAACCCACAGTTACTATAGCCAGGTATGAGGTTTAGGAGACATGAAGAATGATCCCATAAGTAGAATTTGAGGCTTTCATGTTATTTTCTCCCCCTCACAGGAAAAGATGGCACTAAAAAGATTCTATCCATTGTTCTTAAGCTATGAGTATGTTCTTAAGCTGAATCCATAAGACAGGCTGTCTCTCTGCTTACTGTGCCCAGTGGAAGGGAACATATATTGCGTGGAAATGCTGAAAGTCTCTTTGATGAGAAATTATGCCTTCTTACTCTTTCTGCTTTGTAAGCATTCATATAAATTATATATGTAAAATACCTTGTATACTGAAAATTGCTGAATGAAAGCAGTGAATATATAAAGTGAAAGACCAACAAATTCTGCCCTAAGGAAAGTAAAACAAAGGGTAAGAACATTCCTCTCACTTTTCTGGAAAAGTCTCTCCTTAGTCCATATAAGGAGTTAGTACCTGTGCTAAACACCCTTTTATTGACCATCCTCCCTTGCCATATGCGGGCCTAGAACTGTTCATATAATTGAAAATTCCCACCTTTAGACAGACAACTAGGAGTGATTCTGTTAACTTGCTTGGTCTGAATTTAGTAAGTACTGGTGAAAAAATATTTTTTAATGTGGATCCCTTGGAACACTGGGGAATTGTAATTAGGTTTTACTTTTATATTGGGAGATGCCAGTGTAACAGATTAAACATGTTAATTTACTTCTGAAAATACGCAAAACCATTGTTTACAACCACTGTCATAGTCACATTATTTACTTGCTGAGGCTTGACCAGACAGAGGAGCATAAACCAGGCTCAGCCAAAGGCAAACTGGAAGAAGGGAATAGAATTGCTAAAAGACTTTTGAGTCATCTTCAGCAGCTTCTCCCTTGTGTTCAGCTGAAAGAGATCCAAATCCTATTGCATGTCAATAAACTCACACATAAACATGAAACCCAGGCAGATGGGAAGATGCCTTTAATTCCTGAGAAGTTGTGCTGACAACTCACAATGATGCAGTGCTTGACAGCGAACCCTGAAGACATCTCTAAGTACTAGTTCTAGTTAGCCAAGGATCTTTGGCTATAAGCAACAGAAAGAGAGACAATGATACGTAAGCAAAACAGTTTTATTGTTTTTTCTTATGAACTCAAACATACTATAATGACTTGGGTATCATAAGAAATGAAACATAAAGAGGTAGGCTCAAAAAGAGTGAAATAATAGGAGGATTATATCATTTTTGAAGACATATGCTACAGGGAGTAGTATGATTAATATACTACATTTTGGGGCCATCGATGTCAGCAGGAATTCACTGTGCTTGTTTCTGTACTTATTTCACTGAGGATTCAAAGTCTTAGAAGAGAAGAAGAGCCGAACTAGGCTCACTTAGGTGAAATGAAAACCATTTATCCAGGGTTGGGCAGGATATCTTTTTTGGTAATCCCATCAAAACTGAAGTCAAATATTTTCAATCTTTTCAAAAGGATATCAGGGGATGTCTACTAGAACAACGGGAGTAGATAATGGAAAATAAGCCAACAAAAATCCATTATAGCAACTATCTATCCAAAGTTTCCTTTGATTAATCAATGTATCTATAAGGGGTACCAAGCCTACCTAATATACTCAAAGTATCCTGCAAATATTTCTTATGTATTGCTGATGGCCCAATGTGCTGTTTTACCAAATTTCTCAAACTTGGCAAGACTCAACTCCAAACTCTGAGGACCATGCCACTTTTATTGAGGCTTGGTTTTGTCTCTGTTAGTAGAAATCCAGAGTAGACTTTACCCTAGAGCATGGTCCTCAGTCCTAATGTGTGATCTGGTGTCTCACCTGGATGGCTACGGTGTTAAAACAGGGTCTATTTATTCGGCATGGTCCAGAACTGCATTATCTTTCAGCATTACTTTATTTGTTCTTTTATCTCTATTCTGTCCCTAACCCAATAGCAGTAACTCCCTAGTAAGCATCTAAAGTCTAGCCTCTGCCAAATAATTGCTTTTAACTTCCTTCCACAGACTTCTAGATTTGTTTTCTCTGTGAAACTCCCTTCTCTCTAGTACCCTGCTGTACAGTTTTCAGACATTTCAGCAGCCTGGAACTCTACCCTCTGCCATCTAAGCTCAGTGGGACGACAATTTTCTGCTTGTATTCCATATCTGAAACGTTCTAGAAACTGTTCCTATGCAGAAAGATGGGACAAAATAGGAACTTTATGAGTTTTCTATGAGTTTTCTCAGGGATTGTTGTCATGTACTGCTTGTTGTCCGGTGCCTGAAAACAGTTACTTCCCATGTTTTTATTTTATTATTTTTTAAACTTTAATTTAATTTTATTTATTCATTTTTTGAGGCGGAGTCTTGCTCTGCCACCCAGGCTGGAGTGCAATGGCGTGATCTTAGCTCACTGCAACCTCTGCCTCCTGGGTTCAAGCTATTCTCCTGCCTCAGCCGCCCAAGTAGTTGGGATTACAGGTGCCTGTCACCATGTCTGGCTAATTTTTTTATTTTTTAGTAGAGACAGGGTTTCACCATGTTGGTGAGGCTGGTCTCGAACTCCTGACCTTAGGTGATTCACCTGCCTCAGCCTCCCAAAGTGCTGGGATTACAGGCGTGAGCCACTGTGCCCGGACCCAAATATTGTTAATGAGTTTTAGATATTGACAACAGAAAATCTGGTCCAGTACCAATTATTCTATAGTGGCCAGAAACCCAGCAATATATAATAACATTGTAAGCTCTGAAACGTAAATATTCCTTGTATATTTTAGTAACAATTTAGAAAATCTTGAGAAAATCATATTTCTGGAGCCTATATATGGAGAAGATTACCCTAAAAGGTAATCAAGTTAATATACAGAGGATTCAGAATACTGATTAGCACAGGTGGACAAGGCAGGATTTCAATCTGCCTGGTCAGAAAACATAGGTAGATTTGAGTTATTGCCAAGATATTACCTTTTGAGTTGGATGGCAGTTTCATAGATGCTTACTGTATTATTAAAGTAGACAAACAAAAAAAGATAAATCAATAAAAATGGACCTTGCTTCTATGATTGATAAGATTGCGTTATGAACAATACAGTATAATTTCTCCAATTCTCTTCTTGTGAAGGCATTTTTAAAAATTGCTTATAAACTGGACCACAGGAGTCGTCTTTTTTTTTTTTTTTTTTTTTCCTAACAAAGGCAAGAACAAGACAAAAACTACTACATAGAAGTTACTTTATGAGAAAATATGGGGCATTTTCTGAGAGATACTGAGATGCTCCCTGAGTAACGGGAAACTTTTTTATTCTTCCATAAAGCTGAGCCCTAAAAAAACCACTTTAGATGACTCAAAATATTTTCAGCTGTGCTCAGCATTCAGGGATGAAATTTTATGACTGTTTAAGAAAGGAGCACTATATAATAGCCTCAAATTAGAAATAACCCAACTTCTAATAAGTATTAAAATAGATAAATAATATGTAGTAGATTTATACAATGTAATGCTTGCAGCAATTAAAAATGAGCTACTACTAAATGGAACAACATAGGCAAATTCTGTAAACATAATATTGAGCAAAGCAACCAGCCACAGAAGAACACATATTAGCTATATGATTCCACATTGTGATGGTTAGTTCTGAGGGTCAACTTGATTGGGTTGATGGATACAAAGTATTAATCCTGGGTGTGTCTGTGTGGGTGTTGCCAAAAGAGATTAACATTTGAGTCTGGAACATTTGACCAATTGGAGATGTGCTTTCTGACCCTGAGCTCTCCTTCTATTGAGCCAACTTGTCTAGAATAAAATATATGAGTCCAAACTTTTCTTGTGATAAAGTGGTTTATCACAGATCAGAAACTTCAGTTTGACAAATTTTTAACTGTCACTCAAAGTAACTGCTTTCTCTGTAGATGACATTCCACTATACCCGTGCACAACAAGTCATCTTGTCAAGAGGTGTACTGAAGTCAAATCATGACTTGCTTTAATTACCTGGCCTCTAATAGAAAAGAAAGCCCCATTGTTAGTACATAATTTGATGTCTTATTGAGTATAGCAAGAATGTTCTTAGGGAAGATTTAAGCCAAGATGCACTTACTCAAAGATATAATACTTGGAAATAATAAGTTAACACTAGCACAGAATTTACTACACTTTACATATCACATTAATCTGTACTTAATCAGCAGAAAAGAACCACTATACATATTATGGGACTAAAATTAGAGCTTATGTAAATGGGGAGAGGTCTGGGCAAATGAAAATATGAGAAATCACACTTGGAGGGTTGCATAAATGGTCACTACACAGTCCAAAGCACTGCATTTGGAGAAGAAAGCCACCAGTCATGAGTACATCTGCATAGCACCAAGACCAAGGAGGTGAACTTGTAAAGAGATATGGAAGCCTACCACTTCTGACTACCACAGCCTTCAAAAATAGTAGCTTCTGCCTCACTTTGCCTGTTGATCTCACATGACTTCCTCTCATTTGAAAATTCAAAACTGACCTGTATGGCAAAGGGGATTCTGGAAAGTATAGTTTCTAGTCTTAATAGGAGTGATGGTTGTGATGGTTAATTTCATGTGTTAACTTGACTGAGCTAAGGGATGCCCAGATAGCTAATAAAATATTATTTCTGGGTGTGTCTCTGAGATTGTTTCTAGAAAAAATTACCATTTAAATCAGTAGACTTAGTAAAGATCCCCCTACCAATTTGGATGGGCATCATCTGATATATTTTTGGCCTTAACAGAACAAAAAGGCAAAATGATTTTTTTACCACTAAAAATAATATCCTATGGAAGCAAAGGTCTCATTCTCATTCTCTCTCTCTCTCTCTCTCTCTTTCTTCCCTTCTCTGCTCTCTGCTTGAGCTGGGTCATTCATCTTCTCTTTCCCTCAGACATCAGTGTTTCTAGTTCTTGGGTCTTTGAACTTGGACTGGGACCTATATTGTTGACTTCCTGAGTTCTCAGGTCACAGGTTTTCCTGGGCGTCCAGCATGCAGACAGCAAATCATAGGAGTTCTCAGTCTCCTTACTTGCATAAGACAATTTTTCATAATAAATCTATTTCCCATTGGTTCTGTATCTCTGGAGAACCCTAACTAATACAAAAAGCATTGGTGGTGATGTTGCCATGTGGACAGCATTCATTCACCCATTCTGGTACACTGCCCTCTGTCAATTTAGCATTTTTATTTCCTGTTATTCACATTTAGGTTCCAAATAAAATGAACAATATCCTGCTTCTGCTTCATATGATGCTACTATCTCATACAAAACTGTATCTTTTCCACATACAGCTGAAGACAAATTAATCTCTCCCTGAAAGAGGAAGCACTAATCTAATGGATTCTGTCCATCTTTGGAGAAACTTATTGCTCTTCCAATTGAGTTTCACTCCGGCTTTGATATTCTAATACTTAGATACTGAGATGTGGGTTGAAATGTGATTGTCACATTTACATTAGATAGTATGGGGCTGAGAGAGAGAGAGAAAATAACAAATATATGCAGACATATTAATAGCAAAGAAAACAAAAAATTCACAACATGATTACAGTCCTTGTTTCTGAACTGGTCTTATGATTCATATTTATAACTTATAACTTCTTTCTTCCACTTTCCACTCCATTTTTCCTTTGCCCTGAGAAAGGAACTCAGTATGCTGGTTTGATATAAATCAAATCTCTGGGAATTAAAACCACTGAAATAGTAGAAACCGAAATTGCAGAGTTAATGAGAAAAAAATTTAGAAGCTCATTCTGTTTAATAATGACAAGCATATATTAGTTTTCTATTGCTGTTTAAAAAATAACTACAAGCTTGATAATTCAGAATTATTTTCCTTAAGGCTGAAAATGTCACAGTAATGTCCTTTTCAAATCCTGCAATGAGAGAGAGAGAGAGAGAAAGAGAGAAAGAAACTGTTGCTATTCCATGGGATACTATTAGGGGGAGAAAATCATGGGAAGCATTGTAAAGTGTTGTATTAGTTAGGATTAGCATTCTCCAGAGAAACAGAATCAAGAGATTGTATGTATGTATGTATGTATGTATATTTATTAATTTTAAGGAATTGGTTTATGTAATTATGGATGATGACAAGTTAAAAATCTGTCTTATGGGCCAACGTGTTGGGGACCCAGGAGAGCAAGTTGTGGTTCTAGTCTAACAGCAGGCAGGCTAGAGACCCAGAAGAGCTGATAGTGCAGATGAAATCTAAAGGCAGTCTGCTAGAGAATCCCCTCCTTCCTTGGGGAGGTCAGTCTTTTTGTTCTAGTCAGGCCTTCACCTGATTGGTTGAAGTCTACCCACATTATGGAGTACAATCTACTTTACCCCAAGTTTATCATTTTAGAAGTCAATTTCATCTAAAAATACCCTTCATGTTGACACATTAAAATTGACCACCACAGGCATATCCACTACTCCTAAAAAAAGTCTTAAGAAGGAAAGTACTGTATTTCTTCTTTACAAATAGGAAATCAAAGTACGGAGAAATTAAATAGCAGTTAGTTATCTATAATAGTTAAACATAGACTTATGACATAAAATCCCTGCTGATATTTCTGAGGAAATGGAAACAGGACTGAGATGTATTAAATACATTATCTATACCAAGTATTGTGAAGGGTTTTAACTATGTTCACATTTTAATTCTCTTGACCACCTAGCAGGACAGCAATCATTATTCTTAAATCACTTATGGGAAAAAAAAGTCAAAAAGTGACTTGTGAAAAGTTCTGCCGTTGGAAAGTGGCTTTAGAGGCAACCCTTTGTGACATTTCTTTGAGCAACATCTTTTTTGTTTATTTCTTTTTATTTTTTACTTGACCCATATCTCATTTACACACATTCTGGTATACGAAAGTCTATTAAATATCCTTATCACATTGTGCTTATTACTGAAAGGAATATTTCTGTTATGAGTGATCCAACCAGAAATGACTTAAGCAAATAGTGATATAATAAATTTATTACAAATAGGCACAACGCAGATAATGCTATTTAATGATGGTGTCGTTAATTTTTCTCATTTGCATTTTCCAAAATATTCTCTATCTTCTCTATAATTTTGGTCAGTCACTCATAACATGTCTGTTTGCAAATATGATGAGTCTGTTTTTTCTCATTAAAATTTGGTTTCAAATACATACTTAGCAAGCAACTATCTTGAAATAGCTAGGTATTAAATTTAAGCCTTTACAAGTACCTGATTGCATATCTAAAACACAACTTTATATGCTGTTTTAAATTACAGAATTAATTTTTTTTTTTTTTTTTTTTTTTTTTTTTTTTTTGAGATGGAGCCCCACTCTGTTGCCCGGGCTTGAGTGCAGTGGTGAGATCTTGGCTCACTGCAACCTCCACCTCCCTCAGCCTCCCGAGTAGCTGGGACTACAGGCACACGCCACAACCACCAGCTAATTTTTTGTATTTTTAGTAGAGACAGGGTTTAGCCATGTTGGCCAGGCTGGTCGTGAACCTCAGGTGATCCACCCACCTCGGCTGAGATTACAGGCGTGATCCACCGTGCCCGGCCTAAATTACAGAATTTTTTGACAAAGACAATAGAACAATTAAATTCACAAATCAAAATACTTCCAGTGAAAGTGCTCGCAGAAACACTTAATTTAAATCTAATTTATCAACCAAAACCAATTTCTATGTGTGTTTTTATTTATTAACTTACTGGGATAGCAAGTTACATTGTTTTGTAAACAAATAAGGTGAAAGCCTTTCTGGAATGTTTGGTCTTTATAAACTTTCAGGGTTTCATGGTCAGTTTCCTACAGGCAAGGTTTGTGTCAAGGGTAACCAGTTTGTAGGATTCCACATATGGTGTTCATGGCTTTCAAAGCTGGTTTTAAGGTTGTCTCTGTAGATAAGTCCCCAGGACACAGGAATGTCTAAATATTCACTGTTAACTTGAACACACTGCCAAAAATGAGAACATTGTATTTCAGTTTAATAGAATTTCTCTGTATTTCATTCAGAGCTTTTGAAACAATAGTTTAAAGTTAAATCAGTATAGATGATACCTTTTCCATCAACTTACCTTATATTTCAGGACTTTTAAATGTATCTGTGTGAATACAGCAGGCAGGTTTGGGTGCTCCACCCAACATCCATTCCTAATTCCATTCTCCTGGCCGTCTCCCACATAAAACCCCAAAAAACCTAAAGTCACTCTCCTGGTCTACCTTGGAGGCCATCTGACTTAGTTTTGTCAAGGAAAAATCTGTGGATGTCTTCTAGTGGGGTGCAGAGATGGTCTTCTGAGGAAAATTTCATTTTTGTCATGAAAGGAGCAGTTACCTCTTGTACTACTTTTTTGTTTGTTTGTTTCTTCTATTCCCGTCTTCCTAACTTAAATACAAGTGTGAATCTTGGATCTCTGGAAGATATCCTGAGACTTCCAGAATTAAAGAGCAACAAGCTAACTGTAGTGGAATAAAAAGACTGAAAGACCTTTGGTCCTTGAGGGTATCATAAAACCGTGAAACCAAGGCCAGGAGCTGCCTATTTCTACCTCTAATTACATGAGGAAAAGCTATGTTACTATTTGCTTAAGTCACTTCCAGCTGGATCTCTGTTACTCAAAACTGAAAGCATTCCCTTCATGCTGTAAGTAACAATAATGATAATAATAAAAGTACTTAGAAACCTAGACTAACGAATATAGTATTTCCTACTATGTGACAGCAAAGGTCTAAGAGATTTAGGCTTATCAACTCATTGAATCCCCTTAACAATTCTATAGGTATTAGTATTACGAAGATACCCATTTACATCTGAGGAAAGAGAGGTACAGTATGACAGTAAAATAGGATCACCGCAAGCAAAGGTGCCAGAATATTGGACAACGACCTAGAATGAGAGCTTTTCATATTATCACGAGAGATTCACTCGCTTCCCCAAAGTATGTAGGGCTATGCTGTCAATATGGTAGACCAAGAAACAATATGGGCTATGAAGGCAGACACATCTTCGCCTAACTCTAAGCCCAGCCATTTATTAGATGTCTGATCTTGGGTAGTATAGTAAATATCTCTAAGCCTCAGTTTACACATACTGCTGAGTATGTACCTTTTTATTTAAGATAGAGAAATAAAAGTATCCTGTAGTATTCTCCAATGTGTCTCTGAGCTAAAGCAGCTCGTCCTCCTTACTGTCACCATGGCTCAGCTTTTACTGAATGCTCATTGTGAGTTAGGTACAGACTTATACACTTTATATGTAAAATGTATTCATTCCTCACATCACCCCCTCATCATATCACATCACATCAACACAGCATTATTATTTTTACCTCTTGCAAATGGGGAAAATTGTGACCACATAGCTTTTAAGTAGCAGAGCCAGGGTTCATACTCAAGTATGACTGATTCTAAAATTTATGTTTTTAGTCACTAGGCCTTTCTCTCCCCAGGAGACACTAGAAACATAAATAACAACCATAAAATGTTTTTATTCCCTGGGGAGGGTCTGTAGGGGGAGACCAATAAGGAAATAGTATTTTCTTTTCCTTGTTTTTTTTTTTTTTTTTTTTTTTTTTTAGATAGAGTTTCACTCTTGTCACCCAGGCTGAAGTGCAATGGCGTGATCTCGACTCACTGAAACCTCCACCTCGCAGGTTCAAGCAATTCTCCTGCCTTAGCCTCCCAGGTAGCTGGGATTACAGATGCCCACCACCATGCCCCACTAATTTTTGTTTTTAGTAGAGATGGGGTTTCGCCATGTTGGTCAGGCTGGTCTTGAACTCCTGACCTCAGGTGATCCACCTGCTTCAGCCTCCCAGAGTGCTGGGATTACAGGCATGAGCCACCGTGCCCAGCCAGAAATAGTATTTTTAACATTATGATATGGTAATGCAAAAGGATTAAAAGTTACACCATTTCAATGTCTCATTTGTGTTCTGATCTCACATTTTGCTAAGAGGATATTAAAATGTGTGTGTGTGTATGTCTGTATGTGTGACCTTCCTTATGTTGTTGCTTCTTATGGTATGCTGCTCTGTGATTTTTCCTAGGTCACATTTGCTGTAGACTACTGGGTGCTGCTTTATAGTGAAGATAGCATGACAGAGGGCATGTAGGCTGCCATGGGTAGGAGGAAAATGAAGTCCTGCTCTCCAAATAGACTCCTCCCTACCCTTTGAGAAACAGAGTCACACTGGTTGTGTCCTTGAAGAAAACAAAGGAATAATTGAGACCATTAATATTAAAGATTTTACTAGGGACATATGCTACCCTTTACAGAAACTCTGGAATGAGTATTGTTCAAGTGATTTAAATTCCCTAAAAGATCATTCTACTATGTTAGTTCAAGACTAATGAGCTGAATATGAACAACAGGGCAATGGAAAGAAGAAAAAAAATACATTCAAAGTCTGTTTCCTGGATTTCAGTCCCAATCCCTTTAACTGAAACATGACAGTTGTCATCTTTATTTTACTATACCATTCTAACTCAGATCATGATGCCTTCATGTATTTCAACTGTGCAATTCAATCACAGAATAGAAGACTCTACTTGCAAAATTTAACAATTACTTTTAAAATCACTTGGCAATTTAAAACATTTTAGACAAATAAAAGTGAACATTATGCCCAGGCAAAATATTAATAGGAGACTGTGGAACAATCCATCTTTGCATAGCAATTTGTGAACATATGGTGATACATTCAAACAAAAGGCCACGTTCAAGGTTGAAACAGCCTTTGTGCAATGGGGCCAGGCAATAACTCATGGCATTGATTACATAAAATTTAGCTCTAGGCTTCTTTGCTGGCTTACTGTTTTGTAGGTCCATACTGGGTAAGTAATAAGGAAAGCTGGATATGTGCTTAAGTTTTACAAGGCAAACCATACATCTCTTGGTCATTTATTTACTCCTTTTGTTAATTTATTTTTATGATCTTATCCTGTAAGAGATAACATGTAGTGACTTAATAGTCCACCCTAAGTGTGAGATTTGGAAACAACCTTTATCAACCCAATTTATTCATTGCCAAAAGAAGGAAAACATTGATTTGGGGGTAACTTATGTCCTTCTAGTGTCAAGAATAATAGTTGAGTGTGTATAGAGCCTTTTAAAATTATTGTTAAAAACTGGTCATGGAACTGTAACTCTTTGTAAACATGTCCGTAATTTAATCACAACACAGTAAGACTTACATCCACCAGCAAAGATATAACCGAAAAACCACCTTGTGTCAAAGACCGTGAAAATTAAATATAAGATAGAGACCATGGATGCTCAATTTCTTGTCTTCCATGTGCCACATTGGAAGAAGAATTGTCTTGAGCTGCACATGAAATACACTAACACTAACGATAGATGATAAGCTGAAAAAAAATCACAAAAAAGTCTCATAATGTTTTAAGAAAGTTTACAAATTTGTGTTGGGCTGAATTCAAAGCTGTTCTGGGCTGCATGCAGCCCATGGGCTGTGGGTTGGACAAGCTTGGTATAGACCTTAACCACAAGAATCTTACAGCTTAATTAGCTAGAAATCTCTTTTTCTGCTATTATCTTTGATTACTGGAA
The DNA here is from genome assembly GCF_028885655.2 of Pongo abelii. Taxonomy (NCBI): domain Eukaryota; kingdom Metazoa; phylum Chordata; class Mammalia; order Primates; family Hominidae; genus Pongo; species Pongo abelii. Next base: position 153,254,035 of record NC_071989.2, read on the forward strand.
ACTTTCTAAAATAGTTTATTCCCAGCTTTATTAGGAAGAATATACTAGAAATAATTTCATTGTTCTTGGGTGACAGACTTTGCACTGGCTTACATTTATTTTTTCATATTTGATCATTCATGGATACATTTAACAAATATTCACCAACATAACCGTGTGCCAGGCGCCAGGCATGGTGGCTCATGCCTGTAATCCCAGCACCTTGGGAGGCTGAGGCAGGCGGATCACCTGAGATTGGGAGGCTGAGGTGGACGGATCACCTGAGGTCAGGTGTTGAAGAGCAGCCTGGCCAACATGGCAAAACCCGATATCTACTAAAAATACAAAAATTAGACGCTCGTGGTGGCTACTCAGGAGGCAGAGGCAGGAGAATAGCTTGAACACAGGAGGCAGAGTTTTCAGTGAGCCAAGATTGTACCACTGCACTCCAGCCTGGGCAACAGAGTGAGACTCCACCTCAAACAACAACAACAAATAACTGAAGCAGTGAATGTGTTAGATATCACTGCTACTCTTACGTAACTTGCAATTCTAGTGAGTAACCTATAATACAATATACCAATATCTATGTTAATGAGACTATAGGATGCTACAAGGGCTTGTGGAAGATCCAGATCCAAGTTTGGATGGTCAGAGAAGCTTCACAAGAGAAGTTGCTTGAGATGAGACCAGAATTATGTAGAGCAAGAGTCATGTTATGTAGCGCAAGTTATGTAGAGCAAGAGTCATGAAAGAATCTCAACAGGTGATTCCAAGAGAGAGAAAGGGAGAGAGAGAGGGGGAGTAGGAGAGACTGGTTTTCAAGTACTGAAATACTTTTACTATAAAGGGACTGTTGATCTCCAAGTGGGCAGGTGCATTGAGAAGGTGAGAGGGGTAGCAGGAGTCCTGAGTGTGTAGGTCCTTTTAAAACATGGAAAGAAGTTTAGATATTAACTTAGGATAAGATAAAACCCTTTGAAAGATTCTGAACAGAGGAGTAGCATAATTAAATTTGTGTGTATCATTCCCGCTATGGGTGTATAAGGGTGAGAATTTGAAAGTAAATATGGAGATATTACAGAATATGTCCAAAAATGAATTATGTAATTAAAAAAATAATTTTTATGTTATTTGTATACATTTATGGGATACACGTGCAATTTTGTTGCATGCATAGGCTGCATAGTTGCCAAGTAAGGGCTTTCAGGGTATCCAACACCTGAATAACATACATTATAACCATTAAATAATTTCTTATCATTTTCCCTCTTTCCACTTTTTCACCCCTTTGAGTGTCCATTATCTATCATTCCATTCTCTATGTCCATGTGAACACATTTTTTAGCATCCACTTATGAGTGAGAATATGTGATATTTGTCTTTCTGTACCTGGTTTGGTTCACTTAATACTTGCTTTTTAATGATTTGCTTCTTTCTCTTTTCTTCACCTACATCTAAAATTAGAGTGTCATATTAATTTAAGAAAGAGAAGACTTATGTTTTTCATTTTAGAATGAAAAACTATAGCCAAGCTAGAGGAAAGAAGATTTTAACTAGAACTTGATAAATAATGATCTGATAATTAGAGCTGTGCGAGAATCAAATAGGCAATATCGGGAAGTAAGTTGCCACTCCTGGAAACATTTCTGCAGGGGAAAGATGATCACTAATAAAGGGATGTTGTGGAAGAGATGACTATGTTGCCAGGAGGTTGGACTAAATTGCCTCTAGAGTTTCTTCTGGTTCTCAACTTCTTTGAAGGTTCCACTTGGTTGAATTATGGTTAACCAAGGTTCTAGCATTATATTTAGATTGCCGCATTGTCTCAAATTTTTAAATCATTCCTACTCTTTTTTTTTTTGTAGACATACAGAATTTTTTTTTCAGATATTAAGACTCTGTGTTTCTTACTAGAAAACATGGAATGAAATAAGTTAGGAAATAAATTGTTTGTCTGCTGCCCTGAATTTTTTAGACCCTGATGCCTGGCACAAGGATTATTTTCAGGGCTGCAGGTACATTTTTTGAAATTTCTGCTCCATTTTGAAAACATCTTGGAGAAATAAAACGAGCAACATTACTCAAATACATAATCCAAAACATAACATTTCCAAAAACCTTATTATGTATATTTTGGCACAGTAGTGCTTATCCAATTAACTATATTCACAACCAAGACACTCTCTCCTCTTCTCTCACTTCTCCAAGTGAATTCCTATATGAATAAATGAACAAATGTATTAGAGATTCACAGTTGATGTAACAGACAATTTTGGAAGATTTTCCATGAGCTAAAAGGAAGATATACGGAACAAAGGCTTAGCAATCTCTGAATTGTCAGCAGTATTTAGGACTTCAGTCTTGTTTTAATATTGTGCCTCTTCAGGAGTTTCAAATTCACTGTGCATAATTGGAGATGGTGTTACTTACCATAAATCAGACTCAAGGTAAAGTGAGTTAGAGTAACTTATCATGCACATGATTTTATTTGAAAGGTCTTTACATTCTCAAGGAGTATTTCACATATTTTGCTCTTATTTTGTTTTAGACTTGAGAACAAAAAACAGAGGTTACTAGCCACCTTGGTAAAATCTTAGGATAGGAATTTTAGAATCAAGTATACACAATTACGTGTTCCTCATGTAACTCATTCTAATGTTGAAATTTGGAATGAGTTAACTTACATATAATTCTCAGAGGACTTAATACTTCTATTATAATTTCTATTATAAATAAATTCTTGATTTTGAAGTCTTGTTCATTTGTAGTTGGTATGTTCTGTGTTATTAGAATATATCTAGGAAGATGACCATATGAGACAAACTACAATTAAAAGTTTATAAACTGTAATTGCAGAGATTGTCCTCACCACTTGCTGATAGTCTGCACTAATGGTACTACTAGTGAATCCAATAAGGGCAATTGGATTTTCTTGGATACTTGAAATTTATTATGTGGATATCTTACCTGTGCCTTATTAGGTAACAAGAAAATCTATAGTAAGTTCTGTGTCTCCTCTAACTCCTGTCTCAAAAGAAGGAGGTGGTGTTCCCCTTCCTGTGTCCATGTGTTCTCATTGCTCAATTCCCACCTGTTGTGGGGTGGGGGGAGGGGGAGGGATAGCATGAGGAGATATACCTAATGCTAAATGACCAGTTAATGGGTGCAGCACACCAGCATGGCACATGTATACATATGTAACTAACCTGCACATTGTGCACATGTACCCTAAAACTTAAAGTATAATAATAAAAAAAAAGGAGGTGAAATCACCTAAACACATTGTTTGAGATAGTTTTTTTCTGTTGTGAAAGGTCCAGCTGAGATTATGGGAAATGTGAAGGAAGAGATTTCTACTTGTTGTATTTAAGGAACAGGCTGTTAAGCACCCTCTCAAACCAACTGATGGAAAAATAATCACATTGATTTGTGGTGGTAAATTGTCTTCCTCTTACCTATCAAAATCTTTTTTTATTTGGGGTTTGATGTATCCATACACATACCTTACGAAACTCAAAAAGTTAGAATCCACCATTCAAAATCTAGGGTTTAGCTGACTGATCTTAGGTCAATGATCTCCTTCGACAAAGACTTACTCAGTAACAAGAATTCACACCAATGAGTTGAAAGGAGCAGACTTGGGGGAATTCTCATTAAAATCTCCCTTTCTTTTCTGAGAGACCATTCAGGAATGGCTTCCTCTTTGTTACTCATCTGGATAGGCTAGGTTATTAGTGGGTTACAAGAGCAAAGATTTATATACTTTTCACATTAATTTCTATCACAAGTGTGATGGGAGGAGTTCTGTGCTGTCCTCTCCCCAGGACATAAGGCCAGCAGAACAGCCCCTATCTAGAACAATGTTTATCATTGTAGTGGAGAAAAATGTCCTTTAGAGCCCATACCCAGAAAAAATTCATATCAATTCCATTCACATTGCACTGGCAAAAGTGAGGCATGTAACCACCTCAAACTTCAAGGGAGCAGGAAAATGCAAATCTACATGTGCCTTTAGAGCCCACACCAAGGAGGGACCTCACATTAGTTCTATTCACATTGTACTAGCAAAGGTGACCATCTCTAACTTCAAGGGAGCAGGGGTATGCAAATCTGTATGTGCTGGGGAAGAAACCAGAAATATTTGTTGGTCAAAATTAATGACTATCGCAGTCTTCCTCTGAGCATTATCCTCTGAAGCACTAAATACCACTGTCAATTCAGAGATTGGTAAGCCCTTGTTCCCTATATCTTCCTTTTAACCTGTCTTATGTCTGGATTTCCAGTCTTCCGAGCTGATCAGTTTCCAAGTGTTTAAAGCAATCTCAGTTGAGTTTTCTGTAACTTGCAGCTAAAATTACCTGATACATATTTATTATGAAATGCTTTTTGAGTAAATATCACCAGCCAGACCCAATTCTAGAGAGAGAGGATACTATTGTTTATGATTCAGGCCAAATCCCTGCCCTTGGGATCTTACATTCCAATGAGATTTACTTCAGAACCTCTGGGTAGTACAAGTAAAATGGAAGCTCTGCTCACATGCAGTGTACAACTCAGATATGCTTCAGTAGAGCACGTTTTCCTTTCTATCATATATAAAATCCCTAGAAATAAACAAAAGAGAACTTGTTATATCTTATTCAGAGACTGCCTGGAAAGGCAGATGCCTGTTGTTTATTTCCTGGCTTCGGACTCTGGTCTATGTGGGGATTGGTCACTGGGCACCTGGCTATCTCTTCAAATTCTGCTTTCTTTGAGTGTCACAGAGAAGCAATGAAGTTTCAGTGGGAGTCTATGCAATATTATAAGCTCTATCTGGGGTATATTTTTTATCCATTCTGAATTATGTTTTACAACTCTAAAGGCCAAATGAAAGTCAAATTGAAGGTTATTGCTTTTAGTTTTTAAGAACGTAGAAATTCAGTAGTGTGAGTTTAGCAGAGAGTAAGGAGAGAGTGAGTCAGGAAGTAGACTTGAATGGAGGACCAAGACTCCCTTGCATTTTCCAGGTCTACTGTGCCAAGCTCTATCAATTCTTACTTTGCTTGACCTGATTTAGTAGCACCACCCTGGCCTCAACTTCCTTCAAATACATCAGCATTCGCAGGAATGCTGGAAACAGGAATCACGAATCCATCTGTATTCAGTTGTCCTTGTGTTGCCATAAAGGAATGCCCAAGGCTGAGTAATTTATAAAGAAAAGAGGTTTAATTTGCTCACAGTTTTCAGACTATACAAGTATGGTGCCAGCATCTGCTTGGCTTCTGGGGATGCCTCATAGCTCAGTGCTGTTCACCTGACAGTGAGTGAATTCAAATGAGATCTGGTTGTTTAGAAATGTGTGTGTCTCTTCCCCCTCTCTCGCTCCTGATCTGGCTGTGTGATATGCCTGCTCCTACTTCACCATCCACCATGAGTAAAAGTTTCCTGAGTTCTGGTGGGGATATGCTTTTCCTAACATCCATTTAATAACTCTATGCTTTATTTTATCACAGCAATTTTCATACTTTGAGAAGTTTGCCTATTCACATATCTCAGTCCCCATAGCATTGGGAGCTCCTCGAGGGGGTAGATTAGGTGTGCTTTGATTGATTTCCACAATTTGGTCTGGATAGAATTTAAAGTAACTTGTAAATGTGAATCTATGAAAGATAACACAAGCCCAATTTAGTATACAGAAGGAGAAAAATAAAATGTAAAATATTACTAGAAATGAGACTTAAAATGCAAGCCACAGTGTACTGTTCTGAGAATGCCAAATGGGTTTCAGCCATTGTTCCAACTTTCACTGTTTGGTAGCAATTTCCAGAAGGGCTATGTTGCAAAGCATTCTGAGGCCACATTTCATGGGTAATAGTACTGTGTTTGATGTGTGGCATCTGCATTGGAGACTGAAGGGGGATTTATGACTCATAATTTGCCATTCATGGTCTATATATTTGCTTATGGATGCATGAAAAATTTGGATCTAAACTCTTGGTAAAAGAGAAAAAAAAAGGTCAGTTGTACAAATTATAGTTCCCCCAATAAAAAAAACACACATAATGTTTAGAGGGAAGCACAGGTTTTTTTGGTAGTCTCACTGAGATGGAATCTTTCTTGACAATCATCATGAAGTGGACATTTTGGTATAATGAACATCATACATGACAACATTCTAAAAAGGGGATACAGTGACAAAATTTATAGTGTTATTTTTTTCTCACTAGCCCTAGATAATGGTCAGGGAAACTCTATCTAGTACAATTTATTAAAAATAACCCTTGGTATGACCAGTATGATATAGTATAAGCATTCTGTTCTCCACCTATCTAGGTAGATTCAAAAAATATATGGAGGGATAGAAAAAAAATGAATATACTTCAAACAGTCTTCCATGAAAAGTCCTACTTCCCGATAATTTCTGGTACATAAACTTAATATTTTGATACAACAAGCTTAATATTACATGTCAAGAGGACTAGTCCCTAAAGTTCAGCTATTCTATTTGGCCAGATAATTATAGAAAATAACGGGCTGGGTGTAGTGGCTCATGCCTGTAATCCCAGCACTTTGGGAGGCAGAGGCAGGTGGATCACCTGAGGTCAGGAGTTTGAGACCAGCCTGGCTAACATGGTGAAACCCCGTTTCTAGTAAAAATACAAAAAATTAGCTGGGCGTGGTGGCACACATCTGTAATCCCAGCTACTTGGGAGGTTGAGGCAAGAGAATCACTTGAACCCAGGAGGCGGAGGTTGCAGTGAGCTGAGATGGCGCCATTGCACTCTAGCTTGGGCAACAAGAGCAAAAGTCCAAAAGTCCATCTCAAAATAATAATAGTAATAATAATAAATCATATTGGGTTTTTCAGAATCAATAAGAGATGTAGGAGATAGATTAGATAGATAGATAGATATGTACATACATGCATATATACATAGATAAATAGAAATATAGATAAGAAGATATTTATTATAGGAATTGGCTTATGTGGTTCTGGAGGCTGAGAAGTCCCATGGTCTGCCATCTGCAAGCTGGAGATCCAAGAAAGCCAGTAGTTCACGTAATTCAATCTCAGTCCGAAAGTCTGATAATCTGGACAGGTAATGATGAAAGAAGTCTATGCCTGACTCCAAAAGCCCAAGAACCAGGAGCACCAAAGTCTGAGGGTAGGAAAAGATGAATGTCTCAGCTCATACCCTTCCCCCCACTTCTTTGGTCTATACAGGACTTCAGTGGATGATGTCCACCCACACTGAGGAGGGCCATCTGCTTTACTCAGTTTATCAAATCAGGTGCTAATCTCTTCCAGAAACACCCTCACAAGCACAACTGGAAAAAATGTTTTACCAGTTATCTGAGCATGCCTTAGCCTATCAAGTTGACACTTAAAATTACCCATCATATAATTACCCATCATAATAAAAATTATAATAATATCTGACATCTGTTGAGCACTTACTCTATACCACAAACTCTGCTCAGCTCTTTACCTACATTACATTTTATTTATCTATTATAAAAATTACTTTATTATAAAGTAAATCACTCAACCTTTTTCAAAAGAGAAAATTACTAGTGTTAAGATTAAAGCATTTGCACTAAAGCTCAAGTGGTAAATGGGGAGACCCTTTGAGTCCAAGGTCTATGATACTGACGTGGCCAATTCTACCAATAAACATGCTTCAGAAAAAAAAAAAAAACGAGCTGTAAGTACGATTGTAACTATCTTGAGAAATATTAGCCGCCTAGTTGGAATTATTTTAAAAGATAGTCATCCCAGCTCCAACGTAGTATGGGTCTTTGTCTTTTCTGTTCCATCTTCAAGTTCCCAGTAACCAGCACAAGAAAGTACTCAAAAATAGTATTGGAATTAATCATGTCCGTGAAGCAATTAAAGACCAGAAATTTTTGAGACCCATTTTTGTGCAGATGGACACCGTTGACTGAATATTCTTTCAGTCAAACAAATTAGTTACGTATTCTATCTGCCCACTTTCTAAGATAGTTTCCTATATGGGTAATATATTTAATATTATTAGCTTTAAAACTATTGTCTAAACATCTTCTTTTTTTGCCTCAAATATTGCAGGGAAATACATCTACCTCCTCCATTAGATTTTAAGGGGTTTAGTTAAGGATAGAGGGAATTTCATATAAGGGGTATTTTTATTTATAAGCACAAGGTGTCTGATTTTTCTCTTCATTTGACAATTAGGCACACACCCAGAATTAGTGCCAACTTTAAAGTGGGAATTTTCTTTTTTCACGCATAGTAATCTGATGCAGGTAATTCAGCAGAGTGCAAAATAAAGTCATGTTTGCTTGATCACTACCCATCTCCAGTAAAGATTCTAGTGGGTGCAGTGGCTCATGCCTGTAATCCCAGCACTTTGGGAGGCGGGCAGAACACCTGAGGTTGGGAGTTCGAGACCATCCTGCTCAACATGGGAAAACCTTGTCTCTACTAAAAATACAAAACTAGCCAGGCATGGTGGTGCACGCCTGTAATCCCAGCTACTTGGGAGGCTGAGGCAGGAGAATCGCTTGAACCCGGGAGGCAGAGGTTGCAGTGAGCCGAGATCATGCCACTGCACTACAGCCTGGGCAACAAGAGTGAAACTCCATCTCAAAACAAACAAACAAACAAACAAAGTTCTAGGAACAAGAAAATTATATTTTACTTCACAGAAATTTATTGGTGAGAAATTAATTAAAAGTAGTTTGAACTCAATCAGAAAATGAAAAGTTGATTAAAGTGAGTTAAGGGACTACCCCAATCTCTAAGGAAGACATTGTGACTAGCACACATTTGTCCTGTTTTTTTTTTTTTTTTTTTTTTTTTTTGACATGTGCCACCTTCAGAGACGGAATTCTAGTTTTATCCACCATGGATTGACCTAAGATGATACTTTTATTTCCTCACATTTAGCTTGAATTTCCATATAAATATTTCAGTGGTCATTTGATGTTTTTCTCTTTTATAATCATTTTATCTTTTTTCTTCCTAGCAGTACTCCAAATTTCCAGGCTATATAAATGAGTGGAATTGATTTCACTGCTAGTTTTATAATTTAATTGAAGTTTTCTTAAGGTCATCAGCCTTTTATCTTCCTGGCAACAGCAATAAACTCAGACATGGGCACAAGACACAAAAATAGGTTAATTCAAAGTCAGTGAAATTCAGTTAAAGATGTTTAGCTGTGGAAAAAAAGATTGTTTCTTCCCTATATGGACTTTGACAAAAAAATATGGAACCACTAATATGCTGATAGTCATCTTGAGATCATGTGGAAGAGGTTTGCTGAGAAAGAAGATGGTTCTGAGAAAGTATTGCTGAGAAATGGTGAGGATGAGGATGGGGAGATAGTGAGAAAGAAAGTCCTTTTGCGTCCTTTTTACAGCTGCACTGAGGCTATTTTCACTCCTAAAATCCTCAGCTACTTAAGCCAGTTTCACGTACGTATGTGTATATTGCATATGTCTAGGAACTTCAAGCCCCAAGCTCTCCTTATTGGGAGTTTGTGGGTTTTATTTTCAATTCATGTTTTGCAACAGAAAAAAATAAATACGAGAGATAACTTCAGTTTATGCTTTAATGTGAAACTAAAATAACTATTTCTTTATTTTAAACTGTATCCTCACAATGCTGCAATCTGCTGCTTTCTTCCTAATTTTTTTCCAGCAAATCACTTAAAGGCTTATTAATATTCATTAGTATCTCAGAAATAAAACTTTAGAATGTTTGAAGAGTCAACTACATTAAATTGTCCCCGCAAATTTCCATCAAGTAAAGTGATAAAAATAAGGAATAAGATTTTTAAAGGTCTTACTCTCTTTCTTTTGTTATCCTTTAGAAAGATACTCATAGAGAACAAAATAGAACTGTGTGTACAAATATACAAATTAGTCTAATTTGAAATGAACTGAAAGAGCCTAGCAAAAGAAAGTGTGAATGAGATACAGAAAAATTGGCTGCCACAGCCAGCACTTTGCCATACTCAGGACTTTGCAGTCAATTTGAATACATCTGCATATGGAAAACAAAATTACCTAGATTAATTTAATTTATGAAATATGTTCCTTTCTCAATTTTACACATTTTTGCTTAAATAAAAATTATAAAGCTTGTCAATAAAATAAAGTTAGAACAAAGATCTTGGTCTAATGGAGTTTGTAATATGTCCATTTTGTGTATGAGTAAGCTGTACAAAATAGAGCAAATCTGGAAAAGTGAGAACTGAAATAGTCACCAGTGCTGTATTATATATATGGACTAGTAGTTCTTTTCCTAAAGAGGTAGCAACACAGAAAAGCTAACCTTTGTTTTTCTTAGACAATATTTGGTGGTGCTAAGGAACACTCATTTTGGAGACAGATAAAGCAGGTCTTGAATCTCCACTCTTACTTTTCACATCTGTGTGACCTCTCCGGTATTTTGCCATCTGTAAATTGGAAATAAAAATGGCATTTCCCATGTCAGTTTGTTGAGAAGATTAAAAGAGACCATTCACAGAAAGTGTTTGCATCAAACACTGAATGAAGATTTAGAAGCATATCTTGATGACTATGAATTATTAGGCTCAAAATTATAGAAAGATGTCAAAGGAAAGACCACCTGTGAAAGGAAAGCAAATGTGAACAGATAATTCCATCCTTTTACTAATTCATTGTATGTATATTTATTAAGACAATGGGTTCTACAGTAATTCTCTCTGAATTTAAATCTCAATTCTTTTACCAAATATTATTTTATTATAAAATATATCATACATACAAAAATATATAAACTGCTTATTGTACACACACAAACATACAGGTAAAAAAGTATTAATAAACAACTAATGAAAAGAATAACATTAGCAACTGTGATCCATCCATCAGATTACATGTGAAAGCATACCAGTATATATTCTCTGTGCCCCTCTCTAATTATATAGCTCATCTCCCTCCTCAGAGGTAATGAATAACCTAATTTTATATATTTATCTTCTTTCCTTTATGGTTTTTGCCTCTAACATATCAATTATGTATTATAGTCTATCTATCTATCCATCTATCTATCTATCTTTCTATCTCCTACCTACCTTTCTATCCATATATCCCCTCTAATATGTTGATTATATATTAGTATACCTAATCACTATATTATTCATTGTTTCTACTTTGAACTTTATATAATAGTGTATGTAGTTTACTAAAATTTTGATGTACTTTTATTTTTGAGTTTTATTCTTGTAGATCTATGAATGAAGCCATATTTCATTAATTTTCACTGGTATATTTCTGTATATTAACAAAATTGTATTTTGTCTATTCTACAGTCGATAGGCATTACTTTTTTGTTTTTAGCTATTATAAGCAATCATAAACAATGCTGCTGTGAATATTCAAGCACATGTCTCCTGGACACATGGGCAAAAGTTTCTCTAAGGTCTACTTGGTGGTAGAATCACTATGTCAGATATACTAGTTAATGCCCAAACTATGTCACAGTAGTTGTAACAAATGACTTTTCATATTCTCAGTGTATAAGAATCTTATTTGCCCTAGCCTCACCAATACCTGATATTGCTGGACTTGATTTATTTATATTTTTGATGATGTAGGAGAGTGGAAGGTGGAGCAATGAGTTGAGTATAAAATAATACCCCAATGTAATTTTATTTTCATTTCCTAACAACTAATGTGGTTGACCATCTTTTAATATTGTCTTAGTCATCTGTGTTTCCTCTTCTGTGAAATACCTATTGCTATCTCTGTTCCTCTCCCAGCACAAATCAGCTGTTCTCTGCTAAGTTTTGTGGCACTTTGCACTACACATGCAAACCCAATCAAGAACCCATGATAAGCCACCTTGCAGAATTGTGGGGTTCCTTTTATATATCACCCCTTTTCCTTTAACCATCCTTAACTTCCAGCTCACCTGTTAGTCCTGAACCCAGTATCTGATTTCTTAGTTTGTGTGCCTCTTCTTGCACCACAGAAGGAAAAGTGAGACTTACCTATATGTTTCCCTTTTTCTTTGTCAAGGACCACAGGGATTATATTTCTGCTTCTCCTATACCTATTGTCCAATGGCAGAAAATAGTCATTTGGTTTAGTTTTATAGTTGTTATGAGATGATAAGTTCAATTCTCATTCTGTTATTATGGTTGGACATGGAATTCCTAAATTTCAAGTATTTTCAAATTTGTACTATTATTTCTTCTTTGGATTATGAGTTTCTTAAATTTTTCTTAAATTTACAAACATGGGGTTTTTAAAAATTCTTTTTGTTGTTAAGTTCTAACTTCATAGCATTGTTATTTTTGAATATGGTCTTTACTGTAGCAATCCTTTCAAATTTTATGAAGTTAGCACAAGGGTAGAAGACATAGTCAATTTTCTTAAGTGCTTGAGAAGAATATGTATTTTCCATTTTTAAGTGTAATACTCTATTCCATCCCATAGATCAAACTTTTTATTATATTCTTAAGAACTTCACTAATCTTACTAGACTTTCTATTTAATGACCATTTATAGAGACATGTGAAAATATCTTACTATGCGGGTGAGTGTTCTACTTTTTCTTTATAGGTCTATTAACCTTTTCCTTCATATAATCCAAGGCAATAATATTAGGTCCATGTGAGTTTTAAATTGTTCTTGTGGAGTTTGGGAACTGGATATTTATTAGAGATCAACACCTGTACAGAGAGAGAGAGAGGAAAACGGATTGTGCGAAGAAAAAAACTCAAATTGCAATGCAGGACCAACAAAGCCTAGAAGAAGCTGGCAGCAAGCAGTTCCTTCAGAATATCCTACATCAGACTAAAATGGACAAGACTTTAAGCACCACCTTCTTGAGTCACCAAATGCAGGCTGCCCTGAGAAGAGAGTGGCTGTTTGTATCTGAGGTAGACACGCCACTGAATGGTCTCCACTGACTGCACTTCCTAGAGACAGGCAGCAAGTCCCTCTTTGCTGTGGGGTCTGGGGAGTCTATCTCTGTGTTCTTGTCATTGTGCAGTGAAATTCACTTCTCCATGTATTTTTGAGAAGCAATTTCTTCTCCAAGACTTGAGTGGGCTTTCTTTCTGAGGAGAAACTTAGGAGAGAGAGGTATGTTGGGACAAACTATGGCTTCCACAGCTTCAGTGAATCTGGTTTCTGGACTGCAGTGGATATTCATTGTTTCCGCTCTTCACCATCCATTCTAGATTCACCTTGCCCTCAGTTAACACCACTGTTGACCTCATTGCCTTACCTGTTAGAGGTGGCTCAGAACTTATTTTTGAGGTTTCCAAACCCCTGGTCACCATGTCCTTCTTAGGGTTGTTTCGTGTCTCCATTTAGTCACAAATGTGTAGGAGAGTGGCAGGAGGCACACATGTGGATTACCTTGCTTTATTGCTCTATTCTTTCCAATTGGGTAAAAGTATGTCTACATCCTCCTAATGATCCCATCTACCACCCCTTCATGACAGTGACTATTTGCCTGTCGGTCCCTGGACACGAGGAACTTGTAGTGCTCAGGGGGAAACCATAGCTTTTATTCAATGGAACTCTTACTGTGTTTGCAGGTAACAGTGTGCCCCCTTTGGGGACGAAGATCTCCAATCCCATTGATCCATCAGTTTGGAGAAACAGAGTCAATATATGGAAGTAATGGAAATTAGAGCCACATTGTCTTCCACCCTTGCTTTTTGGATCCATGCATTCATTTTTTCCAAGTGAGCTCACAGCTCTGTACAAGTATCTTCATTTCATGCATATACTGCATCCTGGAGGATAGCACCTGGAGGATAGCATTTATGTTTGCAGAGTTTTACTACTAATCTAGTGCTTCAGCTATTCCTTCAGCAGCTTGTTATACCTTATTATCAGTTTTTGGGTGATGCAGTCGGGGAATCCATGGTCATGAGCTCACCCCACACCTCCTTGGCAGTGAACAATGAATACCCTGGTCCGATGCAGTGTTATATTATAACAAATATAACTGGAGCAAATATCTTTTTTTTGTTTGTTTGTTTTTTGAAATGGAGTCTCACTCAGCCACGCAGGCTGGAGTGCAGTGGTGCAATCTCAGCTCACTGCAATCACCGTCTCCTGGGTTCAAGCAGTTCTCCTGTCTCAGCCTCCAGAGCAGCTGGGATTACAGACATTCACCATCATGCCCGGCTAATTTTTTTTTTTTTTTTTTTTTTTTTTTTTTTTTTTGTATTTTAGTAGAGACAGGGTTTCACAATGTTGGCCAGGCTGATCTTGAACTCCTGACCTCAGGTAATCCGCCCACCTTGTCCTCTCAAAGTGCTAGGATTACAGGCATGAGCCACCGCGCCTGGCCTGGAGCAAATATCTTTAAGCCCTCACATAGTAGTGCTGGTTGAGGTCTTTCATGAAGGAACAGAAAATCTGTACTTGGAACACGTCTACATCTACAAATCACTGACATCTCCATTATGTACGTACCCCAATGAAGTCAATTTGCTCCAAGATGTACATGAGTCTCCTTGAGTCTGAAGATTCAGCATTAGTCTCTGTTTTGGCAGTTTGGACATTTACCAACAGCTATAACTAAACCAGTCTTGGTAATCACAAGTTCATGTTGTTCTGACTTTGAAAAACTCTCATCTCTTATAATTTGGGCACTTTCATTCACATGCCCATTGGGTTAGTATTGGTGGAGAAACCTACAACAAAAATTGGTTGATGCCAACAGATTAGGGTAATTTTTCTACTTGGTTGTTTAGTACCTGTTTTATTTTACATCTGGAAGGTGTAGATACATTGTAAAACGGTCATCACATATTCTATCCACTCCCATATGTTCAATCCACATGGCTCTACTCTAGAATTTCTTGTTCCCAATATCCTGATCTTTTTCCTTCTAGATCCCTGACCATCTGGCTAGGCCATTTGTCATTTCCCTTGGGACTCTATCTATCTATCTATCTATCTATCTATCCATCCATCCATCCATCCATCCATCCATCCATCCATCCATCCATCCTTACCTCAGGCCACTGTTCTTTCCAGGCTAGCTGAATAACCAGGTGCACTGGCCAATACTTCACCCATTGAGAGGATTTCTCCTCAGAACCCCTTGAAGGGCACCCTTAAGTGGGCCTCAGTGCTGCCATCATTCATTTCAATTTGCAACCACATATTAAGACAATTAAAGACCAATGAAAGACAATTAAAGATGAATATGAATTATTTTCCTCTTTTATCATCAGTAGCAAGGGGTCCCCATGTAGTCATAGACATACACTGAGGGAAGCAGCAGTGGCGCAGAAGTTGTGGATGTGGGTTACCTGATCATAACGTTTGCTTGGGCCTTCTAATCCTGTTATGCTCAATCTTGAATTTCTCACTTCCGTCTTACAGTGGATTGTTGCTTGGCCTGACCTCTTCAGTTGTAGGGTTTGCCAGTTCTAGGCACACGGGCTCACGGTCTGAAATTCCAACTTTATCAGTGCTCAGTAGCAGGCCAAGGGTTGTTTTTTTCTCAATGTGCATATAGTTCTTTACCACATATAGCATAGCCTTACTCTAGTTTCCCTTGGCCTGAGATGTTCTTCTCCTACTGGGTTTTGCCACAAAATTGATACATTTAGTTGCCCCTAGGATATAATCAGTACCACAGAGTCTGCTGGATTTTATGGATTAAGCAGCAAGAATATTTAATTACAGTTTAGACTGTTGCACAGCTATTTCTGGTTTGGGGTCTTGCTATAGTTTGCTGTTTGGATCCATGCCTTCTTCCCACTGGGGACACAGCTCTACAAATACTTTTGTTTCACCCATACACTGCATCCTGGAGGATGGTGCCCTGTGCTTGCTATAGTTTGGATGTTTATCCCCTCCAAATCTCAGGCTGAAATTTGATTCCCAGTGTTAGAAATAGGACTTAATGGGAAGTATTTGGGTCATAGGTGTATATCCCTCATGAATAGATTAATGTTCTCCCTGAGTGAGAAATGAGTGAGTTCTTGCCGTATTCATGTATACAAATCCTTTGTTTTATGCATGTATTGTAAATATCTTGTTCACGTCTTTGAATGCAAAGATAATGAAGAAGGAGATGTTGAGAAACATATTACAGTGTCTTGCTTACATTACAAGATAATGATGTTGGCATTTATGAAAAGCTGCAACTTAGTGGATCTAGAAGCTTTGGAAAATGATTTATAAAGCTTAGCTGGGGTAATAAGCAGCTTTAGAAACTGATGTTATCTATTTTCTTCCTGTTTTCTCTCTCTTTTTTTAGTTTTCAAACTTAGTTACCAGTATACTTTTTATTGAAATTTACAAATTCACATGCATTTGTAAGAAATGCACAAAGTGATCCAATGTAATCTTTACCCATTTCCTTCAAAAGGTGACATTTACCAAACTATGCTACAATATCGCAACTAGGATATTGTCATTGATACAGTTCATCAATGTTACTCAGGATTTCCCTATTTTTACTTGTACTCGGGGGTGTGTGTGTGTGTGTGTATGTGTGTTTGGTTCTGTGCAATTTTACCACGTGTTGGTTTCCCCCATCACAGTCAAGATTTGGAACAGTTCCATCACCACAAAGATTCCCCATATTACTCCTCACGACCATGTCTACCTCCCACCCATGCTTGCCCTTCCATTCCTAACCAATGGCAACCACTAATATGATCTCTGTATGTAACATTTTCTAATTTCAATAATGCTGCATAAGTGCTACTCTCCAGTATATAACTTTTGAAATTGGCTTTTTCCATTCAACACACTATCTGGAGATTCATCCCAGTTCTAGTTTGTATCAATAGCTTGTTCCTTTATAGTATTGATTAGTACTCCAGGGTATGGATGTACCAAAATTTGACAAAACCATTCTCCTACTGAAAGACATCTGCATAGTTTTCAATTTTTTACTATTATGAATAAAGCTACTGTGAACATCAGTGCACAATCTTACATTTGTTGTAAATTATCTGTAAAATGACAGGTAATTTTCTGGAATAAATACCCAAAAGTGCAATTGCTAGGTCATATGGTAAGGGAATGTTTAATTTTATAAGAATATAATCTGTTTTTCAATATGTCATATCAACTTATATTCCCACCAGTAATGTATTACGGATCTAATTTCTTCTTTTAATTTTAATTTTAGTTAATATGTAATAGTTGTTTATGTTTATGAGATACACAGTGATATTTTAATATATGTACACAATGTTTAATGATCAAATCAGTAACATTCTCGACAATTTTTGGTGCATTATTTTTTATTTTATTCATTCAAACAGGTGTGTACTGGGTGATTTTAATTAGCAAGTTTGCTAATAACTAATTATATTGAACATCTTTTCCTGTGCTTATTTATCATATTGCTCTTCTGGGTAATATTTCTCCAAGTCTTTTTTCCACCTTCTAATTGGAATGTTTGATTTTTTAACTGTTCAGTTTTATTTAAATTTAATTAACTTCATTTTTAGAATAGTTTTAGGTTCACAGCAAAATTAAGTGGACTGTACAGAAAGTTCCCATATAACCCTGTCCCACACACAGCCTCCCCTACAATTGAAATCTTGCACCACAGTAGAATATTTGGAACAATAAATGAACCTACACTGACACATTATAATCACCCAAAGTCCATAATTTACTTTAGGGTTCACTTATGATGTGGAATACTCTATGGGTTTGGACAAACATATAATGACATGCATCCATGATTTGTAGTATCAGGCAGAATAGTTTCACCTCCCTAAAATTCCCCTGTGTTCTTTCTATTTAACCATCCTTCTCCCCAACCCTGGGTCTTCACTGATCTTTTTACTGTATCTATAGTTTTAATTTCCATAATACTCTAATATATTGATGAAATTGTGTAGTGTGTAGCATTATGGAATCATTTTGTCTTAATAATATGCATTTAAGGTTCCTCCATGTTTTCTATAGCTTAATATCTCATGCATTTTTAACTCAAAATAATATCCCATTGACTGGATGTACCACAGTTTATTTATCCATTCAGTTACTGAAGGACATCTTGGTTACTGTTAGGTTTAAATAATCACAAACAAAGCTGGCTGCCATAAACATCTTTATGCAAGCTTTTGTGTAGATATGTTTCCAATAAATTTGGGTAAATACAAATGACTACAATTGGTGGGTTATATGGGAAGACTATGATTCATTTTGTAAGAAACCACTAAACCATCTTCCAAAGTGGTTGTACCATTTTGTTCACACCAGCAATAAGTGGAAATTCCTTTTGTTCCCACATCCTTGCCAGAATTTGGTGCTGTTAATGTTTTAGATTTTGGCCTTTCTGATATGTATGTAGTGGTAACATATTGTTTTAATTTGCAATTCGCTAATGTCATATGATGTTGAGCATTTCTTTCTATGCTTATTTGCCATCTATGCATCTGGGTGAGGTATCTGTATAGATCTTTTTGCCCATCTGATTGTTTTCTTGTTGAGTTTTAAGAGTGCTTTGTACATTTTGTATAAAAGTCCTTTATCTTTTGCAAATACTTTCTCCCAATATGTGTCATTGTGTCTGGAATTGGTTCATTCAGGTGGGTTCTTGGTCTCGCTGACTTCAACAATGAAGCCGCAGGCCCTCGTGGCGAGTGTTACAGTTCTTAAAGATGGTGTGTCCAGAGTTTGTTCCTTCAGATGTTCAGATGTGTCCAGAGTTTCTTCCTTCCTCCTCTGGGTGCATGGTCTCACTGACTTCAGGAATGAAGCCCCAGACCTTTGCAGTGAGCGTTACAGCTCTTAAAGGTGGTGTGTCCGGTGTTTTTTGTTCCTCCCAGTGGGTTCGTGGTCTGGCTGACTTCAGGAATGAAGCTGCAGACCCTCGTGGTGAGTGTTACAGCTCATAAAGGTAGTACAGACCCAAAGAGTGAGGAGCAGCAAGATTTATTGTGAAGAGCGAAAGATCAAACCTTCCACAGTGTGGAAGGGGACCCAAGTGTGTTGCCGCTGCTGGCTCGGGTGGCCAGTTTTTATTCCCTTATTTGTCCCTGCCCATGCCTTGTTGATTGGTCCATTTTACAGAGTGCTGATTGGTGTGTTTACAAACCTTTAGCTAGACACAGAGTGCTGATTGGTGGTTTTACAAACCTTTAGCTAGACACAGAGTGCTGATTGGTGCGTTTTTACAGAGTGCTGATTGGCGCATTTACAAACCTTTAGCTGGACACAGAGTGCTGATTGGTGTGTTTTTCCAGAGTGCTGATTGGTGCATTTACAATACTTTAGCTAGACACAGAGCGCTGATTAGTGTATTTACAATCCTCTAGCTAGACAGAAAAGTTCCCCAAGTCCCCACTCAACCCAGGAAGTCCAGCTGGCTTCACCTCTCAATCCCCCCTCTAAACAGGACACCCCAACTGCTGTTGGGAATTGGGAGATGACTGCTGTAGCTACTTCCTGCTGGATAGGGGTGAAGAAGGGGCCCTGCAGTTGTAGTGTCCTCCAGAGGGGAACTCTTTAGGTCAGTGAAAGGGGCAGTGGGTCAGTCCAGGGGTCCTCGGCAGAAGTTGTTAGTTGAGTTCATTTGGGGTTCCATTTGTAAGACTATCTATAGCTTGATGGCCTCTATCCTAGAGGAAGTACATTTGACAAGGAGGTTAAAAAAATGGACCTGAATGCGAGTAATAGCAAGATGGCTGCCACGGGACCTAGAAAGGGGAGAAGTCATGTTGCTGAACTCCAGAGGCTGGTGTAAGAGTTTGAAAGGCATTGTCTGATTTCAGAAGCCTTTTCCTGTAAATGCCAGGTGGCATCTCTTACTATCCCTGACTGGTTAGTGTAAAAACAACACTCTTCCCCTAAGAAGTGCGGAGTCCTCCTTTCTCAGCAGTGAGGAGGTCTAGGCCTAGGTGGTTTTGGAGAGTCACTGCTGCCAGAGTCTATCTGGGATTGTGGAGTAAGGATAGATTTTGTTATTTCTTGTAAACTGTCTGAGAAATCCTTTGAGAGTGTTTGGTAGTAGGATAATGAAGTAGATAAACTGGCTATTCCGGTTCCTGTGGCAGTAGCCGTTCCTAACCCTATAAGTAGGGGTATTAGTTGTATGGCTCTGTGCTGAGGACTTGAGCTTTGAGGGCTACTGATAGGGTCTGATTTCCTAGGGCAATGTTAATGTTGGGACTTAGAAAGACTAAGGTGCAGGTGCCTGTCCAGTTAGTGGGGAGGCAGATATAGGTTGACATTCCACATAAGAAGAATATACCTTGGCTGGGTAGACAGAACTGGTTGTGTATGTTAAAAAGGTGTGTGAGTTTGTTGTTTTCATTTTCCCATACTCCTAGAGTACTGGCCAAGGCAGCTCTGGTAAGCAGCTGGAAAGGGATGTTGGGAGTAAACTGAGTGGTTTCCTGTGTTCTCTTTTCCCATTGGACAAAAAATCGTTTTGCATCTACCAGGAACCATTCGAGACAGCGACTGAAAGAGGGGGTGAGAAGGCATTCACTAGTGGTGGGGGCGCTGCTGCAGGGGGTCCAGGGGTAAATGGTCATGCAGGGAGTACATTTGCCATTACAAAACATGGACTGTTTGTTAAGCAGGGAGGAGGTGATGATTTTTGGAGGCCCTGAGAAACAGACAGGCCATCTGAATGGAGCTGTTTGGGTGAATCAGAAGTTACTATGATCAGCTGGGGCTTGAAGTTGTATGGTGTAATTACACTGATGGGGTAGTAGGTGCCCCAGGGGCAGGCCTGATAACAGGTTGCACTGGATGCATAAAGGGGCTTGGAAAGTTAAGATGGTATTCATAGTTACAGGGCCGTGTATGGGCTTTTCATTGCTTGTATAATAGGAGAGGTTGGAAATGTAAGAACATAAAAGTTGGATTGCACATCCTGTTAGGGTAATCTTGGTCCTATCAGAGATGGGGAAGTTGGCTAATGATTGCGTATTTAGAAGTTGGAAAGGGTGTTCTCCTTCATAATGAGGGTGGTAGGTTAAGGTGATAAAGACCCAATTTTTTGCGGGAATGGGAGTGGCAACGTAAGCAGAGGTTGATAGAGAGATACAAAGCCAACAGTCATTTGCCAGGGAAGGATTAGACTGGTTTAGCAGAGTGGGATAAGTTGAGAGTCTTGTAGAGGTAATTAGGAGCTAGTGGAAGGGGAGGGGGGTGCGATTGTATGAGGTATCCAAGGAAGCAGGAGGGATAGATAAGCAAAGAGTAAATAGGAAGGTAAAGAGGGTGCTCTGGAAAATGAGATCATTTTATCCAGTCTGAGTTAAAGGTAGGAGTAAATTGCTGTCAGAAGGAAGGAAGATAGAAAGAAGATAGATGTGATTAGGATTTTCATCCTGTCAGGAGCTACAGTATATAGTCCTATTGCAAAGAGTATGGTTAGTATGCTGCTTAATAATATGATGAAATAGTAAAAGGATTCCACTAAAGGGGCAAGTAGAGGTGTTAAAGATAAAGATTATGGTAGGTCTTCACTTATCTTTTTTAAGGAGAAAGGGGTTTTTCCTCAGGATCAGTGGTAGGAGCCTTTTTAATCTGGGACGTTTCCTTCTGAAATAGGAGATGCAAGTCCTCCAATGGTTCACAGGTGTATCGAGGCTAGTCTGGCTGGTCTTGGGACTCCTGAGCTGACAGTCCTGCAGTTCCTTAGGGGGTGTCCAAAATTTAACTCGGGTGTGGTGAATCGAAGATTCCACTCCTGCCAACTTAACTGCAGTGGGGGTAGAGAGGATTACCGAGTATGGTCCTTCCCACAAAGAATCCATAGATGGGGAGGTAGAGGGGAGAGATTTGACTAACACTAGATCTCCTGGTTGAAACAACTCTGTTCCCTTTTCTCTGTGACATCCTTCAGGTAGGTTTTTTAGGTTTCGTTGATATTTAGCCAAATAAGTTATATCTTTGACCAAACTGGCTGTTTCCTGATCAAGTAGGGGGTCATTTGTGAGAAAAGCTCATCCATACAGCATTTCATATGGACTGAGCCCCATTTTGTGAGAAGAATTTCAGATTCTCAACAAGGCCATGGGCAAAAGAGTAGGCCATGGGAGATGAGTCTCTTGTATTCATTTTCTTAAGTGTTTCTTGAGTGTTTCATTTGCCTTCTGGATCTTCCCTGAGGACTGTGGCCTCCAAGTGCGGTGGAGATGATGTTGTATCCCTAGAGCCCTGGAAATTCCCTGAGTTACCGTGGATTTAAAAGCCGGACCATTGTCACTCTGTAAGCTTTGGGGAAGCCCAAATATAGGAATTATTTCATGAATTAGGACTTTAATCACTTTCTAAGCCTCCTCTGTCTTGCAGGGGAAAGCTTCTATTCAATTTGCAAAGGTATCAACACAGACCAACAGTATTGAAATCCCTTTGACTTGCGAATATGGGTGAAGTCTAATTGCCAGTCTTCTCTGGGATAGTGACCTATTCTTTGTTCCCACAAAGGGGCCTTACGATGGACCAAGGGATTATTCCTTTGGCACACCTCACAGGCTTTGACTACCTGTCAGATGGTCCGGAGGAGATTTGGCACTGTAAATAGGGATTTGGCCATTTGATGAGTGTTTTCAATACCCATATGAAAAGTTTGGTGGAGGGTATAAGTACCTTTCCTTCTTCTGTTGTTAACCACCCCGAGGGGAGAAAGCTATGCCCCCATGAAAGTCCCCATTCTGTTTCAGTCAGGGAATACTGAAGCTTAATCTCTTGGAGGGGGTTGTTCCATACCAAGGGTCCTTCTGTAGATATTTCTAATGGGAGGTTCCGCCTGGCAGCAATTTTGGCCTCAGCATCTGCCCAACGGTTTCCTTCTGCCTTTTCTCATCCAACTTTCTGATGGCTTTGGTAGTGTAGGACTGCCACCTCCTTGGGTTTTTGCACTGCGTGCAGTATCATGTCTACTCATTTAGTTTATGTTGTCAAAAGTCAAAGTGTTTACTTTTAATAAATTCCAGTGTATTGATTCTTTCTTTAATGGATCATGCCTTTGGTTTTGAATCTAAAATTGTATTGCCATACCCAAGGTCATCTTGGTTTTCTCCTGTGTTATCTTCTAGGAGTTTACGGTTTTATACATAGATTTATGAACAATTTTGGGTTAATTGTTATGGGTTAATGTCTATAGCTTTTTTTTTCCTTTTTTTTTTTTTTTTGCATGTAGCTATCCAATCGCTTCAGCAATATTTGTTGAAAACTATCTTCGTGCCATTTTAATACCTTTGCTCCCTTGTCAAAGATCTATTTCACTTGGACACTGTATTTATGTGGGCATTTTTTCTCGGCTCTCTGTTCTGTTCCACTGATCTGTGTGTCTATTATTTTATTATCATCACACTGTCTTGGTTACTGTAGCTTTATATCAAGTTTTGAAGTCACTTAAGTGTCAGTACTCTTATTTTCTTCTTCATCAATGTTAATTTAGAAATTCTAGGTCTCTTGCCTCTCCATATAAATTTTAGAATCAGTTTGTCAACACACATTAAATAATTTGCTAGCATTTTGATTAGGCTAACCTTGAATCTATAGACCAAATTGAGTCTTTCTAGCCATGAACATGGAGTATACCTCTATTTGTTTAGTTTTTTTTTTATTTCTTTCACCAGAGTTTTATGATTTTTATCTTATAAATCGTGTACTTTTTTTTTTTTTTTGAGATGGAGTCTTGCTCTGTCGCCCAGGCTGGAGTGCAGTAGTGTTATCTCGACTCACTGCAACCTCCACCTCCACCTCCCGGGTTTAGGCAATTCTGCCTCAGCCTCCTCAGTAGCTGGGGCTACAGGCACACACCACCACACCTGGCTAATTTTTGTATTTTTAGTAGAGATGGGGTTTCACCATGTTGGTCAGGTTGGTCTCAAACTCCTGAACTCAAGTGATGCACCTGCTTCAGCCTCCCAAAGTGCAGGGATTACAGATGTGAGACACCGCACCCAGCCCATGTACATATGTTGCTAGATTTATAACTATTTATTTTCATTTTCGGGGGGTGCTAATGTAAAAGGTAATATGTTTTTAATTTCAACTTCAATTATTCATTTTTGGTAGTTGGTATATAGGTAACTGACTTTTGTACATTAACCTGCAAACCTGCTATAATCATTTATTAACAAGTTATTACAATAACCTCCTTTCAAGAGGTTTTTTCAAATCGATTCTCTGGGAATTTTTACAAAGATGATCATGACATCTGCAAACAAAGACAGTTTATTTCCTCCTTCTCTATCAGTGTACTGTTTCCAATTCTTGTCTTATTGCATTAGATAGGATTTCCAATTGGATGTTGAAAAGCAGTAGTGAGAGGAAACATTCTTGCCTTGTTCCTGATTTTAGTGTGAAAGCTTTGAACTGTAGGGTTTTGAGACTTCTTTATATAGCATAGATAGTAGTTCTTTGTCACATTTGTGATTTGCAAGTATTTTCTCCCACTCTGGAGCTTATCTTTTTATTCTCTCAAAAGGGTCTTTTGCAGAGCAATATTTTTTATTTTGATGAGGTCCTATTTATCAAATTTTCCTTTTCTAAACCATGACCTTAACGTTAAGTTTGGACTTCATATGAAATGTTTGCCTACTCCTAGATCACCAAAAATTATCCGTTTTTAATATTTTATGGTTAAATGTTTTATGTTGATTCATTATTCATTTTGAGCAAATTTTGTATAAAATGTGAGATTTAAGCTACAGTTCAATTTTGCCCATGGTTGTCTAATTGCTATAGTACTAATTGTCGAAAAGCTTTCTTTCTTCTGTTGAATTGCCTTGGCACGTCTGTCAAAAATTTGTTGAGCATATTTGCTTGGGGCTAATCCCTGTTTCTCTATTGTGTTCCATTGATTTGTTTGTTTGTTTCTGTAACATAGAACACTGTCTTGATTACTGTAACTCTATAGTAAAACTTAATCTCAGTTAAAGTGATTCCTGTTACTTTATTATTCTTTCTAATTTTTTTTTATGTATTCTAGGGGCAGTGGTTTATCCTAAAAATTGTGAAATAAATGTGTCTGTGTCTAGCAAAAGCATTGTGATATCTCATTGTGGTTTTGTTTTATATTGTAGATGACTAATAATATTGAAAATGTTTTTAGGTGCTTATTTGCTATCTGTATATCCTCTTTGCTGAAATGTCTCTTGATAGAAATTGCATTAAATATATACATTAATATGGGGAGGATTGCCTACTTTACCCATGCTAAGGCTTTTAATCTATGAAAGTTATATGTTTCTTCATTTATTTAGATCTTTATTTTATCAGCATTTTGGATTTTTAGTACACAGATACTGTGCATGTTTCATTGAGAGTATACCTAGCTATTTCATTTTCTTTGAAGCAATTAAAAATGGTATTTTATCTTTACTTTCAGTTTCTGCAAGTTCATTTTTATTATACAGAAATGCAGTTGATGATTTTGTTTTGATCTTGTATTCTGCAATCTTGCAGAACTTACTTGTTAGTCTAAGAAGGTATTTTTTTTTTTTTTTTGTAGATTCCTTGGGATTTTCTCATAGACAATAATGCCAATTTTATTTGTTTCTTTCCAATCTGTATGTCTTTATAGTTTCTTTGTTGGTTTGTTACAATGTCTTGGATTTCCAGTACTCTGATGAATACGAATAGTGAGAGAAGACATCCTTCTTCTGCTTCTAATCTTAGGGGAAATCACTTAATAATATTTTATAATTAATAAGTATTTTAGCTATAGAATTTGGTAGGTAATTTTTATCATTTGGGGTAATATCCCTCTAATTCCAACTTTCAGGGAATTCCTATCTTGAAAAAAATGTTAGATTTTATCAAATATTATTTCTACACTAATTGATATATAATTTTTCAATACTCTGTTGATATTGTGGATTATATTCATTGATTTGCAATGTTGAACCAGTCTTGTGTACTAGAAATAAATTCCACTTGTTCACGGGGCATAATTCTTTTCATACATTGTTGGAATTTTATGAAATACATGAACAAATAACTTTATTTTTCTTCTAAGATTATTGAGCTATAATTGACATATGAAACTGTATACATTTAAGATGTACAATGTGATGTTTGTTATAGGTAGATATTGTTAAATGGCTACCACAATCAGGTTAATTAATATATCCATCACTTTGCAAAGCTACTTTTGTGTTTGTGGTAAAAACATTTAAAATTTAATCTTTTAGCAAATTTCAAGTACACAACACAGCATCGTTAGCTGTAGTCACTGTGCTTAGTTATTGTTCATCCAACACAACTAAAAGTTTGTACCCTTGGACTAACATCTCTCTATTTTCTTCACCTGCCCCACAAGCCCCTTGCCAGTTTCTGGCCACCACTCTCTTATCCTCTGCTTCGGTGAGTTTGATGTTCTAGATTCCACTTATAAGTGAGATCATTTGGCATTTGTCTTTCTGTGCCTGGCTTATTTCACTTAGCACGAGGCCTTTCAGGTTCCTACATGTGGTCAGGTTTTGATTCCATTAATTATTCACTTCCTAGTCTAAATTGTGTTGATTTCTGCCCTTTCATTCCTTCTGCTTGCTTTGGGATGATTTTGCTTTCTTTTCTAATTTCTTGAGGTATGATCTTTTAGATGATTGCTTTGAAAACTCTTCTCATTTCTAGTATAAGAATTTCATGCTCTAAATTTCTCTCTCAACACTGCTTTAGCTGTATCCCACAGATTTTTGATATTTCTTTCCGTTTCATTTAGTATCTATGAGTATTCTTGTTTCCTTTTAGATATACAAAGATTATTTAAAAGTGTGTTTTGAATTTTTACATTTTCAGAGATTTCACTGCTATCTATTATTATTTCTAGATTGATCCCACTATTGACATTGGAAATACTCTGTATAACTTAAATTCTTTTAAATTTGTTAAAATTTGATACTAACATATGATTTGGTCTATCTTGGAAAACTTCCTTGGACACTCGAAAAAAATGTGTGTTCTGCTGTTGTTAGGGGACTATTCTATAACTTCAATTATATTCTTGACTGTGTTAATTTAAATATTCCATGTCTTTGCTAATTTTATGTTCACTAGCTCTACCAGTTGCTGAGATGGCATGTTGTTATTGTCTATTTCTCCTTTCAAATCTTTCAGCTTTTTCTTCACATATTTTGAGGCTCTGTTGTTAGCTGTGTACACACTTAAAACTGGTATGTCTTCTTGGTAGAATGATACTTTTATAATTGCTCCATATCTCTCTTTATCTCTGGTAATTTTCTGGACTCTAAAATCTCTTCACTTTTAAATATTGTTGTACTGAATATCACATGGTATTATAATAATTTTTGTTTCAATCATCAAATATGTTTTGTCAAACACAATAGAAAAAAGATAGATAGTCTATTTTATGTACTTAAATGTCTGCTTTTTTTCATTGTATCTTCATTTTTTCCTGGTTCTCCAAGATTCTTTACCATTTTCTTTCTGTTTAAAAAATTTCCTTTTGCTATTTTTAAGAACAGATTTGCTAGTATAGATTATTTTAATTTCTCTTTATCTAAGAAAGTCTTTATATTCTCCTCATTTCTAAGGAATAATTTTGCTGGTTATAGAGTTTATAGTTGACTTTTGTCTCAGCACATGAACTTTTTTTTGCCATTTCCTTCTGTCTACCATGGTTTCAGATGATGTCATTCAAATCAGTTTTCCCCATGGGATTTTCTCTGTCTCCTTTCAATTCTTTTTTCTCTGACACCAGTTTTCAAAAGTTCAATACAGTGTGTCTTGTCATGGATATCCTATCTGAGTTTAAGTCAGTGTCTTAAATCTTGTATATTTCATCAAATGTAGAAGACTATCTCCATTACTTTTATGAGACTTGTTCAGCACCACTCTCCCTCTCTCTCTTCCATGTGGAATTCTGATAATACAAGTGTTGGATCTTTCATTATTGTCCCGTAAGTCCCTCTTTGTTTTTTATTCAGTATATTGTATCTCTGTTGTTTACATGGGCTAAATTCCATTGTCATATCCTCAAGTTTACTGATTCTAACCTTTGTCATCTCCACTCTACTATCAAGCCCATCTAGCGAGCTTTTAATTTCTATTAGAGTAGTTTTCAATTTTATAATTTCCATTGGTTCTTTATATGCAGCTTCTTTTTATTTTCTAATTTCTATATTTTTTGTTTTAATGGAATTTATTTTAATGGAATTTCTTAATTATTCAGTCATTTTTATGACGACTGATTTAAAATGCTTTTCAAGATCTGATTCATCTCAGTATTGCCATCAGTCGATTGATTGCCTTTATTCATTCAGTTGTGATTTTTTGGTTTTTTTTTCTTCTTTTTTTTTTTTTGTACGACAGATGATTTTCTTTGGCATCCTGGTCATTTTGTTTGTTATATTAGAATACTCAGGGTCTCATTCAAATCTTATTTTAACAAGTAGTCATGCTGTTTCAAGTTCACATACAGGTCCTGGACTATTTTTATGGAGTGTGGTTCCAAAAACACTTTAATTTTCAAAGTTATTGCAGTGTTATTTTGCTGTGCTTGGTTTATCTTTGCTACTGAAGCTTCCCTGGTACTTGCTGGTGCTGGCTGAGAGGGTGGTAGGTGGTTACTTAGGCAGGGCCACCTGATGTGTTCACATAAATGAGGGAAGTCTTAGACCCACAGTAGAGAAAAGGTTTCCTGAACCAGGTCACTTTTGTGCCTGAGTTCCTCTTATTGATATAGCCTACCACCTTGATATTTATCAATAGCAGAGAGAAGTTTTAAGCATGTCAGAGAAGAACACTTTGACCACTTATTTTTTGTGGGACTTTTGATTAATGTTTCTTGACAATTATGTTAGCCTTGATTGATAGCACAAGCTCTCCTAATCTATCCAGGGGAGGAATAAGCCTGACTGAGCTTCCTTCAGTCGCTGGGTCAGGGGTTGTGGAATGTTGTGTCTGAGTTGCTGTCTTCTGTTCGATAAGGGAACATAAGATTGTATTCTGCTGTGAATTTCCTCCTTTTCTAGCATTGAAAGCCAGTTTTCTTCTTAATATCTTTCATAGTTCCCCTTTGGCTGCCTCTTGCATTATTTCCAGAGTTTGTAGCTGTGCTTCACAAAGAGGAACAGAGAGTAATGGGTCTACATCTCATCTTCCCTAAGCCAGAAGTTCTTTCATGCCCCTTTACATGGACCTGAGCATCCACAGGAGTCTCCTTTCTTCTTTCTTCTTCTCTGGCATTTGACTGAGTGAATCTGAGCTCTCTGCAATGACAAGAAGCACATCTTTAACTCAATATGTTCTCTGTGTGTTTGAGCCACATTTAATTTGTTGGCTTTGATATCCCTTTGAATTCCACTCCAGTATAACGTTTATGTAACCCTTGGCAGTTTCACCCAGGAGCTTCCAGTAAGTGACTGTATTTTGTTTGCTTGCTTCTTTTCTGTTTTGTTTGTTTTAAATCACAGGTCTTCCATAAAACTGCCATGCCAGGCAAAGGGGAAAGAGGAA
The DNA here is from genome assembly GCF_028885655.2 of Pongo abelii. Classification (NCBI taxonomy): domain Eukaryota; kingdom Metazoa; phylum Chordata; class Mammalia; order Primates; family Hominidae; genus Pongo; species Pongo abelii. The sequence goes on from NC_071989.2 coordinate 153,283,411, forward strand.
AACAAACTAAAACTGATTTTCATTTGGCTACTAGATATGACAGCTTAATAAAAAAATCTTCAACTTTGAAATTTGCAAAATTATCAATGTCACAGGAAAACATTCAGATTTTTTTTGAAATTTTTGTATTTTTGTGCATATACATATATATATATATATGATGGTATTAGTTATATGAGGGCTGCAGTGACAACATTTATGCTTTTCAGTCACTTGCCTTTATAATTTCCCTTTCTATTTAAGAAGAAATTGGACCACTTTGACTTTTTAGAAACTTTGCATGATGCATATGCTCATACTCCTAGCAAGAAACATTAGCATAAACTTTATTCAGATGAATGTTTTCCCATTTCCCTCCTGAAAAAAAGCATTAGATAGTAACCAAATATTTTAAGTGGCACAGAAGGTTTCTGGTGGAATTGTTGACTCACATGAGTTCACTTCCACAGTTATAAGATGAGAACATTAATGAAAGGGAATCTTATAGTATCCTTGTTCTCAAGATTGAATGTCTGCTTCCTTTTCAGTTTTAGGTACAAACAAGCTTCAAAAAGTTGGTAGCTTTAAAGTCTTAATAGGTAACTATAATCTAGAAGATAGCATTTTAGACTTCTTAACCATAGTTTCAAGTTCCCCAATAGAACAAATAACCTGTCACCTTTATGGTAAGTTTTTATTTATTTACCTACTTATTTGAAATCAATTATTTAATTCATTAGTTTGAAAGATTCTTTTTGGATTCCTACTGTCCTGGAACAGATTAGAAACTTACTGAGCCAGTCATTCATTGCTATCAGATATGATATGTCTATTCATCACGGTATGGTTTGTAATAGTATAAATCTTCAGAAAAAATGGATAATTAAAGCCTGATACATTCATATTTTGCAATGCTATAGCCATTATCTCTATATATTGGTGCTGCCAACCTCTTTATTCTTCTGATACAATTACAATTTACTTTATGTTAGATATTGCATCTCTATTCTTCATGCCTTTTAACTTCTTTTCTGTGTTTTTATATCCATCCATCTATGCTGAATTCTTGCTCAGTTCTTCATATCTGTGTTACAGGTTAAGAGCTATGTCTTCTTCTGAGAAGAGTTTCCTGATAAACTCACTAACTCACTGAAGCTTTAATTTTAATTGTATATCTTAATACCTAAATTTTCTATTTGATCTCTTAATTATTTCAATTATTGGTATTGGAACCCCATTTTTATAGCATCTTGTTATTTACTCAAGGTTTTTGTTTGATGTCAGTCTACTAAACAAATTTATTAATTTAAATTTTGGGTCAGATAACTCCAATATCTAAAATCTTGCTAGGTCTGGATTTAATGTCTGTTGTTTTCACTGGCTCTTGTAAAGGTATCTTATTTCATTGTGTGTTTTGTTATTTTTATCAATAACTTTATATTTCATAAAATTTCATTTGTAAGAATTCTTTAGTCCCTAACTGAAGAAACTTGTTTCAATTTTTTCAGATTACCCAGATAGTATGAATTCATGATGCAAACCTGCAAAAAGCATTATATCTTTTGAAATTCACAGAAGAGGTTTATTTTCTTCAATGTGAAGATTCAAGACAACACATTTTTCTTGTGGTTACTTGGAGGACACATATTTCTATTTGTCACTTAACCTGAAGGTATGCCCTTTAAGATCACAGCTCTAACATGTGAGATCTCCAATTAAACTTCCTATCACTGGTGCACACTTAGCTTTATATGCTTTATATTTACATTTGCAAGACCTTGATTAGGTCTTCAGATCCTATAAATGTTCTTCAGGAAAATGCCAAACTCGGATTATTTTAACCAATCAGGGATAATAATTTTTATCTCTGATTAATGCATTTGAGATTTAAATTTATTTCCTCCAACTTTTTTTCTCTTTTAACTTTTTTAGTAGAAGGGTTTATTGATATAACTAGTCTTCACTTTGCCAGAACTAGAAGTCCCATGACTAACTGGATGCTACTTGTACTTCCAAACTTTCCTATGGTAAGAGAAGAGATCAGTTGCCAGTGGTCCAGCCCAACTGTTCAAATAGCAGTTGCTGCTTAAATACGGCAATGTAGGTAATGAGTACACATGTCCCAAAATCCTGGTTAGACATTCCTCTTCTGTGCTTTGACAGCATCTTCTACTTCCTTTAAAATTTTTTCTTCATTTCAATTTTTAAATTTCTTGCTTAGAAGGCTATAAACCTATTGGATATTATGTTCCTTGAGGGAAGAGCCTTCTTGTTTGTTCTTTTTAAAAACTATTTTTAAAATACATTTTATTTTTTTTTTTTTGTAGCAGTTTTAGGTTCACAGCGAAATTAACCAGAAAGTGCAGAAAGTTCCCATATTTCCCTATCCTCACACACCCACAGTCTTCTCCACTATCAACGTCTCACACCACAGTGGTATAATTGTAACAACCAATCAACCTATATTATTACATCATTAATACCCAAAGTCCATAAACTTCCATTAGCGTTCACTCTTGGTGCTGTGCATTCTATAGGTTTGGACAAGTGTACGATGATATGCACCTACAAGTGTTGTTTTACCTCTCTGAAAATCATGTGTTCAGTCTATTCAACCCTCTCACCTCCCTAAACTGGACAACCAATGATTTTATTTATTTTTTACTGTCTTTATAGTTTTACCTCTGTATTTTGGAAGATAAGGACACTGTAGAGAATTTATATCATTTATTTTTTAAATGTTTGGCAGAATTACTGCTGAAGCCATCTGGGCCTGCTGCTTTCTGTTTTAAAAAATATTCATTATTATTTAAATCCTTTAATATATATAGGCCTATTAAGATTGTCCATTTCTTCTAGTGTGAGTTTTGGCAGATTGTGCCTTTCAAGAAATTGATCTATTTCATTTAAGTTCTGAAATTTCTGGGCATAGACTTGTTCCAAATATATTTTTTATCCTTTTAATATCCATGGTATCTGTAGTGATATCACCTTTCCCATTTCTGATATTAGTAATTTGTGTGTTCTCTCTTTCTTACTCTGTCCAGAGACTTATGAATTTTAGTGATCTTTTCAAATAGTGTTTGGTTCTGTTGATTTCCTGTATTGACTTTCTGTTTGTTTTCAATTTTATGTATTTCTGCTCTACTCTTATTTCTGTTTTTCTGCTTACTTTAAAATTAATTTGCACACTTTTTAGTTCACTAAGGTGGAAGTTTAGATTATTGATGCTCAATCTTCCTTCTTTTCTAATATATGCATCCAATGCATTGCTTTCACTATATCCCGTAAATTTTGATATGTTGTATTTTCATTTTTATTTAGTTTAAAATATATATTTAAAATTTTTTCTTGAGTTTTTGTCTTGACCCCTGTGTTACTTGCAAGTGTGTTGTTTAATCTCCAAATATTAGAATTTTTCAGATATCTGTCTGTGATCGATTTCTAAGTTAATTTCATTGTAGTCTGAGAGTAGATATTGTATAATTCCTATTTTTAATTTTGGTAAGATGCATTTTATGGACTAAGATGTGGGATATCTTAGTGAATGTTCCTTGTGAGCTTGAGAAGAATGTTTATTTTGCTTTTGTTAAGTAGTCTGTAGGTGTTAATGATATCAGTTGATTAATGATGCTGCTCAGTTCAATTATGCCCTTATTAATTATCTGCTTTTTGGATCTATTCATTTCTGATAAGGGGGTGCTAAAGTACTCAAATATAATAGTGGATTTATTTATTCCTTTTTGCAGTTTTATCAGTTTTTGCCTCGCATATTAATATTTGGATGCTTTGTTGTTAGCTACATGCACATTACAGATTGTTATGGATAATTAAAGAATTGAGACATTTATTGCTATGTAATAATTGAGACATTTATTGCTATGTAATTCCTTCTTTGTCTCAGATAACTTTTCTCTCTCTGATGTTATCGCTGTCTGAAATCAATATAGCTACTTCCACTTTCTTTTGATTAGAGTTAGCATGATCATTCTGCATCCCATTGCTTTTTATCTATAGATGTCTTGGTATTCAAAATGGGTTACTGTAAAAACATATAGTTGGATCTCATTTTTGAACCCTTGCAATCTCTGTCTCTGAATAGTTGTATTGAGACCATTGATGTTTAAAGTGATTATTAATACAGTTGACTTACTATCTATCACACATGTTACTATTTTCTGTTTGTTTTCCTTTTTCCTTACTTCTATTTTTATCTACCATACATTTTCTACCTCTTGTGGTTTTAATCGAGTACTTTATATGATTCATTTTTTTGCTTCTCTTAGTATATCAGTGAGACTTCTTTATCTTCCTTTTTTAGTGGCTGCCCTAGAATTTCCAATATACATTAGAAGCCAATTAAAGTCTACTTTCAAATAACACACACTACTGCTTCAAAGCAGTGCACATGCCTTATAATAACAAAATATTCCTATGTGTTCTATCCTGCCCCTTACATGACTGTAACTCATTTTACTTATACATAAAACATATATACATATTACATACATAATGTATATTCAAATATCTTGTTGCTTTTATTATTTTGAACAAACTACTTTTTATTAGAATAAACTATTATCTTTTAAAACAAAAGAATTAGAAAATAAAAGGTTTTTTGTACTCTCACTTACTCATTTCTTCCTTTCTTTAAATAGATATGAGCTTGTGACCTATGTTATTTCCTTCTCCCCAAAGAACTTTTAACGTTGCTCACAAGGCGGTTTACTGACAAAAATTTAAAAATTTCTTGAATTTTTGTTTGTCTGAGAAGTCTTTACTTCTTTTACACTTTTGAAGAATAGTTTTTCAAGGTACAGAATTATGAGTTTATGAATTTTTCCTCTCAACACCAAACAAAAAATGGCTTATTGCTTTGCAGACTGTAGGCACTTGACAAGCATGTGCTGAATGAACATACAAAAGAATGAATAAATGAATGGATGAGAGAATGATTACATGTGGCCCTTCACTTACTTTGCTCCCATGGAATTTGAGGTAGCCATAGCTGCCAAGAGAACACATTGATTTTTTGACACATCTGCAGACTTCTTGTCTGACTTGCTAACTAGAAGGTCCCCTTGAGATCTTATTCCTCACAATGACACAATCCCCAGTGTTAGAGAATATGAGATAAATCAGTAATTTGTGCCCTAGTCCTCCTTAATACTCCCTCCTTCTCATTTCTAGAAGGCAGGGATTTATTTAGTATAAAACAATGAGAGGCCATCATTTCTAGCAAGCGAGTTTTGGTGTGCCTGGGAGATGCTCCACTCTAAAGAATGAGAAGACTCAATGATAATGGAATTTGTGGCCTCATACATAAAAGCCATTAACAAAATGCAAATAGAATTCTGGGGAAAATGGCAGAAAAGCGAAAATAGAAGCTGCAAGGGAAGGCCAAGGGTTAAGGAATGCTTCATATTTCCTCTAATGGAAAGCTTGCTTGCACTAACATATAATCCCACAGGAAGAGTAACCTTTTTGTATCACTCAAGAAGCACAGAGGATATCCTTGATGAACACTGACACAAAAATCCTCAATAAAATACTGGCAAACTGAATCCAGCAGCACATCAAAAAGCTTATCCACCATGATCAAGTGGGCTTCATCCCTGGGATGCAAGGCTGGTTCAATATACGCAAATAAATAAATGTAATCCAGCATATAAACAGAACCAAAGACAAAAACCAAAAGATTATCTCAATAGATGCAGAAAAGGCCTTTGACAAAATTCAACAACCCTTCATGCTAAAAACTCTCAATAAATTAGGTATTGATGGGACGTATCTCAAAATAATAAGAGCTATCTATGACAAACCCACAGCCAATATCATACTGAATGGGCAAAAACTGGAAGCATTCCCTTTGAAAACTGGCACAAGACAGGGATGCCCTCTCTCACCACTCCTAGTCAACATAGTGTTGGAAGTTCTGGCCAGAGCAATTAGGCAGGAGAAGGAAATAAAGGGTATTCAATTAGGAAAAGAGGAAGTCAAATTGTCCCTGTTTGCAGATGACATGATTCTATATCTAGAAAACCCCATCATCTCAGCCCAAAATCTCCTTAAGCTGATAAACAACTTCAGCAAAGTCTCAGGATGCAAAATCACTGTACAAAAATCACAAGCATTCTTATACACCAATAACAGACAAACAGAGAGCCAAATCATGAGTGAATTCCCATTCACAATTGCTTCAAAAAGAATAAAATACGTAGGAATCCAACTTACAAGGGACATGAAGGACCTCTTCAAGGAGAACTACAAACCACTGCTCATTGAAATAAAAGAGGATACAAACAAATGGAACAACATTCCATGCTCATGGGTAGGAATAATCAATATCGTGAAAATGGCCATACTGCCCAAGGTAATTTATAGATTCAATGCCATCCCCATCAAGCTACCAATTATTTTCTTCACAGAATTGGAAAAAACTACTTTAAAGTTCATATGGAACCAAAAAAGAGCCCGCATCGCCAAGTCAATCCTAAGCCAAAAGAACAAAGCTGGAGGCATCACATTACCTGACTTCAAACTATACTACAAGGCTACAGTAACCAAAACAGCATGGTACTGGTACCAAAACAGAGATATAGATCAATGGAACAGAACAGAGCCCTCAGAAATAACGCCGCATATCTACAACTGTCTGATCTTTGACAAACCTGAGAAAAACAAACAATGGGAAAAGGATTCCCTATTTAATAAATGGTGCTGGGAAAACTGGCTAGCCATATGTAGAAAGCTGAAACTGGATCCCTTCCTTACACCCTAAAGACTTAAACATTAGACCTAAAACCGTAAAAACCCTAGAAGAAAACCTAGGCATTACCATTCAGGACATAGGCATGGACAAGGACTTCATGTCTAAAACACCAAAAGCAATGGCAACAAAAGCCAAAATTGACAAATGGGATCTAATTAAACTCAAGAGCTTCTGCACAGCAAAAGAAACTACCATCAGAGTGAACAGGCAACCTACAAAATGAGAGAAAATTTTCGCAACCTACTCATCTGACAAAGGGCTAATATCCAGAATCTACAATGAACTCAAATTTACAAGAAAAAAACAAACAACCCCATCAAAAAGTGAGCAAAGGACATGAACAGACACTTCTCAAAAGAAGACATTTATGAAGCCAAAAAACACATGAAAAAATGCTCATCATCACTGGCCATCAGAGAAATGCAAATCAAAACCACAATGAGATACCATCTCACACCAGTTAGAATGGCAATCATTAAAGTCAGGAAACAACAGGTGCTGGAGAGGATGTGGAGAAATAGGAACACTTTTACACTGTTGGTGGGACTGTAAACTAGTTCAACCATTGTGGAAGTCAGTGTGGTGATTCCTCAGGGATCTAGAACTAGAAATACCATTTGACCCAGCCATCCCATTACTGGGTATATACCCAAAGGACTATAAATCATGCTGCTATAAAGACACATGCACACGTATGTTTATTGCGGCATTATTCACAATAGCAAAGACTTGGAACCAACCCAAATATCCAACAATGATAGACTGGATTAAGAAAATGTGGCACATATACACCATGGAATACTATGCAGCCATAAAAAATGATGAGTTCATGTCCTTTGTAGGGACGTGGATGAAACTGGAAATCATCATTCTCAGTAAACTATCACAAGAACAAAAAACCAAACACCGCATATTCTCACTTATAGATGGAAATTGAACAATGAGAACATATGGACACAGGAAGGGGAACATCACACTCTGGGGACTGTTGTGGGGTGGGAGGAGGGGGGAGGGATAGCTTTAGGAGATATACCTAATGCTAAATGACGAGTTAATGGGTGGAGCACACCAGCATGGCACCTGTATACATATGTAACTAACCTGCACATTGTGCACATCTACCCTAAAACTTACAGTATAATAATAATTAAAAAAAATAAAAAATAAATAAATAAAGAAGCACAGAGTATGGTTTAATCAAGAATGGGTACAATTGGCTTCACTGTGGCATAGGACTCTTTCCCTATCCTTTTAGATGTTTCAGGCCGTAATGACAGGATGACAATGGCCTAGGAATCCATACCTTTTGGGAGTGTCTCTAACTTTTGGAAGTATAGCCCGCTTATATATTGAGAAGAGGCAGTCTGCTGCTCCATTGCTAAAACTCCTGGGTTTTGATTGGCATGAAAAAAGCTAGAGGACACTTTTCACCATACCTCTTGTGTGAGATCGTTTTGGGACAGTAAAACATCTTTTGTTTCTTGGCCAAACAAGATAATTAAAACATTAAAAATAAAAGCCCCTCAAATGTTGGCACATCAAATTGTAGTGCCTAAAACTGAAGAACAGGATCTTCTCTGCCACCAGTACTCATCACTAACAACAACAAAAAAAGAAAAAATAATAGAACAATGCAGTTGGGATCAGTTACTTTGTCAATGGGTCATTTTTTTTTTTTTATCTTTTTATTATTATTATTATTATTATTATTATTATACTTTAGGTTTTATGGTACATGTGCGCAATGTGCAGGTAAGTTACATATGTATACATGTGCCATGCTAGTGCGCTGCACCCACCAACTTGTCATCTAGCATTAGGTATATCTCTCAATGCTATCCCTCCCCCCTCCCCCCACCCCACAATAGTCCCCGAAGTGTGATGTTCCCCTTCCTGTGTCCATGTGTTCTCATTGTTCAATTCCCACCTATGAGTGAGAATATGCGGTGTTTGGTTTTTTGTTCTTGCGATAGTTTACTGAGAATGATGATTTCCAATTTCATCCATGTCCCTACAAAGGACATGAACTCATCCTTTTTTATGGCTGCATAGTATTCCATGGTGTATATGTGCCACATTTTCTTAATCCAGTCTATCATTGTTGGACATTTGGGTTGGTTCCAAGTCTTTGCTATTGTGAATAATGCGGCAATAAACATACGTGTGCATGTGTCTTTATAGCAGCATGATTTATAGTCCTTTGGGTATATACCCAGTAATGGGATGGCTGGGTCGAATGGAATTTCTAGTTCTAGATCCCTGAGGAATCGCCACACTGACTTCCACAAGGGTTGAACTAGTTTACAATCCCACCAACAGTGTAAAAGTGTTCCTATTTCTCCACATCCTCTCCAGTACCTGTTGTTTCCTGACTTTTTAATGATTGCCATTCTAACTGGTGTGAGATGGTATCTCATTGTGGTTTTGATTTGCATTTCTCTGATGGCCAGTGATGGTGAGCATTTTTTCATGTGTTTTTTGGCTGCATAAATGTCTTCTTTTGAGAAGTGTCTGTTCATGTCCTTCGCCCACTTTTTGATGGGGTTGTTTGTTTTTTTCTTGTAAATTTGTTTGAGTTCATTGTAGATTCTGGATATTAGCCCTTTGTCAGATGAGTAGGTTGCGAAAATTTTCTCCCATTCTGTAGGTTGCCTGTTCACTCTGATGGTAGTTTCTTTTGCTGTGCAGAAGCTCTTTAGTTTAATTAGATCCCATTTGTCAATTTTGGCTTTTGTTGCCATTGCTTTTGGTGTTTTAGACATGAAGTCCTTGCCCATGCCTATGTCCTGAATGGTAATGCCTAGGTTTTCTTCTAGGGTTTTTATGGTTTCAGGTCTAACATTTAAGTCTTTAATCCATCTTGAATTGATTTTTGTATAAGGTGTAAGGAAGGGATCCAGTTTCAGCTTTCTACATATGGCTAGCCAGTTTTCCCAGCACCATTTATTAAATAGGGAATCCTTTCCCCATTTCTTGTTTTTGTCAGGTTTGTCAAACATCAGATACTTGTAGATATGTGGCGTTATTTCTGACGGCTCTGTTCTGTTCCATTGATCTATATCTCTGTTTTGGTACCAGTACCATGCTGTTTTGGTTACTGTAGCCTTGTAGTATAGTTTGAAGTCAGGTAGTGTGATGCCTCCAGCTTTGTTCTTTTGGCTTAGGATTGACTTGGCGATGCGGGCTCTTTTTTGGTTCCATATGAACTTTAAAGTAGTTTTTTCCAATTCTGTGAAGAAAGTCATTGGTAGCTTGATGGGGATGGCATTGAATCTGTAAATTACCATGGGAAGGATGGCCATTTTCATGATATTGATTCTTCCTACCCATGAGCATGGAATGTTCTTCCATTTGTTTGTATCCTCTTTTATTTCCTTGAGCAGTGGTGTGTAGTTCTCCTTGAAGAGGTCTTTCACATCCCTTGTAAGTTGGATTCCTAGGTATTTTATTCTCTTTGAAGCAATTGTGAATGGGAGTTCACTCATGATTTGGCTCTCTGTCTGTCTGTTATTGATGTATAAGAATGCTTGTGATTTTTGCACATTGATTTTGTATCCTGAGACTTTGCTGAAGTTGCTTATCAGCTTAAGGAGATTTTGGGCTGAGACAATGGGGTTTTCTAGATATACTATCATGTCATCTGCAAACAGGGACAATTTGACTTCCTCTTTTCCTAATTGAATACCCTTGATTTCCTTCTCCTGCCTAATTGCCCTGGCCAGAACTTCCAACACTATGTTGAATAGAAGTGGTGAGAGAGGGCATCCCTGTCTTGTGCCAGTTTTCAAAGGGAATGCTTGCAGTTTTTGCCCATTCAGTATGATATTGGCTGTGGGTTTGTCATAAATAGCTCTTATTATTTTGAGATACGTCCCATCAATTCCTAATTTATTGAGAGTTTTTAGCATGAAGGGTTGTTGAATTTTGTCAAAGGCCTTTTCTGCATCTATTGAGATAATCTTTTGGTTTTTGTCTTTGGTTCTGTTTATATGCTGGATTACATTTATTGATTTGCGTATATTGAACCAGCCTTGCATCCCAGGGATGAAGCCCACTTGATCATGGTGGATAAGCTTTTTGATGTGCTGCTGGATTCTGTTTGCCAGTATTTTATTGAGGATTTTTGCATCAATGTTCATCAAGGATATTGGTCTAAAATTCTCTTTTTTTGTTGTGTCTCTGCCAGGCTTTGGTATCAGGATGATGCTGGCCTCATAAAATGAGTTAGGGAGGATTCCATCTTTTTCTATTGATTGGAATAGTTTCAGAAGGAATGGTACCAGCTCATCCTTGTACCTCTGGTAGAATTCGGCTGTGAACCCATCTGGTCCTGGACTTTTTTTGGTTGGTAAGCTATTGATTATTGCCACAATTTCAGCTCCTGTTATTGGTCTATTCAGAGATTCAACTTCTTCCTGGTTTAGTCTTGGGAGGGTGTATGTGTTGAGGAATTTATCCATTTCTTCTAGATTTTCTTGTTTATTTGCATAGAGGTGTTTGTAATATTCTCTGATGGTAGTTTGTATTTCTGTGGGATCGGTGGTGATATCCCCTTTATCATTTTTTATTGCATCTATTTGATTCTTCTCTCTTTTTTTCTTTATTAATCTTGCTAGCGGTCTATCAATTTTGTTGATCCTTTCAAAAAACCAGCTCCTGGATTCATTGATTTTTTGAAGGGTTTTTTGTGTCTCTATTTCCTTCAGTTCTGCTCTGATTTTAGTTATTTCTTGCCTTCTGCTAGCTTTTGAATGTGTTTGCTCTTGCTTTTCTAGTTCTTTTAATTGTGATGTTAGGGTGTCAATTTTGGATCTTTCCTGCTTTCTCTTGTGGGCATTTAGTGCTATAAATTTCCCTCTACACACTGCTTTGAATGCATCCCAGAGATTCTGGTATGTTGTGTCTTGGTTCTCGTTGGTTTCAAAGAACATCTTTATTTCTGCCTTCATTTCGTTATGTACCCAGTAGTCATTCAGGAGCAGGTTGTTCAGTTTCCATGTAGTTGAGCGGTTACTTTCAGGGATCATTTCTATAGTTCGTCAATGGGTCATTTTTAATAGCATTGCAATATCAAAGTTACATTCATTCTTTCTTGGATTCCCAACAACATAGGATGACACCTATTCTTGGTAACTTTGAGAATGTTATATAATTCTGGCTGCAAATACAAACTTTAGGGTATCCAGACTTTTGGCATGTGAAGAGTAACTTCCATGCCTCTACTTCCTCCCGCTTTACAGCTTGCAGAGGGGATGTAATGGGGACCAACATTATATAGAGACATTCAAATAGGGTTAGGCTGCTATTAGAGGTGCCCTTGTCTGCTTCTCTTAGCTAGTCACCCTTGAATCTAATTTCCTGGCAGACTCTGATCTGATTTCAGTTCCACTTGGCAACCTGCCCTAACTCTAAAATGCTTCCAGAATGTAGTAGGTTACTGCATGTATTTTTACCTTGAGCTGTATTATACTTTGATTGACTCACTCTAGCTGTAATGCTCAACTGAAAACTTCTGAGCTTCATATATTAAAGGGCACAGGACTACCTTTTGTTGGCTATTAAGCACGTGGATGAATGTAGTATTCTGTAATGTGGTGGAAAGGCCATCCACTTTGTGATCAAACAAATATGAAGAAAGTTTCTAAGATCTGGAGTGTCAGTATTCTCATTTGTAAATAGGAAGGCTAATATAAACTGTACTGTGGAGCCATTAGGAAAATTGAACTCACATGGAGTACCTAGCATAGTCCCTAGCATAGAGTCTGTGCTCAAAGTAGCTTTGAAAAGTAAATAAATTTAAATAGAAAGGCAGATATTGTCAAAGGCTTAGGGCACAAGAGAGCCATGACTGAACTGTACAGATCTGATGTTTTCAAGGCCAAAATTTCAGGCTGGTAACTGTGGCTCATGCCTGTAATCCCAACAATTTGGGAGGCCAAAGTGGGAGTATTGCTTGACCCAAGAGTTTGAGACCAGCCTGGGCAACATAGGAAGACCTTGTTTCTGCAGAAAAATATAAAAATAAAAACATTAGCTGGGCCTAGTGGCTCATGCTGGTAGTCCTAGATACTTGAGAGGCTGAGGCAAGACGATTGCTTGAGCCCAGGAAGTCAAGGCTACAGTGAATCTTGATCACTCCACTGCACTCCAGCTTGGGCAAAGTGAGGCCATGTCTCAATAAATAAATACATAAATAAATAAAAATTAAACATAAAGAACATAATTGGTTAGCAGGGTGTGCTTTTCTAAATCGGTGCTTTAGCATGCAATCTGATACACCCAATTGTTCAGAATAGATTAAGTATCATGCTTATTGCTGATACATTAATTTTGTGCCAGATATTTGGAATAATACTAGATCCAGCAAAATGCTTTAAAATTATACATAAAACTATTTCTTATTTTGGGAATTTGCAAGTTTTTTTGGACATTTTAAATGGAATAGTTTGATCTGATCAACTCTTTGGTAAAACATGCTACAGAAAGTCTACTAGGTTCACTTTTTTCAAACTGGTATTTTTCTCTGAATAAATACTCATGGAAATTACAACGTTTTTATTCATTGGATTTTCTTTCCTCCTTTTCGTTTTTCTCCAGCGAGGCCACCTTTCTTCTAGAATGTATGTTCTTCAGAATAGATTGAGTATCACGCTTGTTGCTGATACTTTAATTCCGTGCCAGATATTTGGAATAATATTAGGTCCAGCAAAATGCTTTAAAAATTGTGCATAAAACTATTTCTTATTTTGGGAATTTGCAAAAGAATTTTTTTGGACATTTTAAATGAAATAGTTTGATCTGATCAACTCTTTGGTAAAACAATTGCTACAGAAAGTTCACTAGGTTCACTTTTTTCAAATTGGTGTTTTTCTCTGAATAAATAGTCATGGAAATTGCTGCGTTTTTATTCATTGGATTTTCTTTCCTCCTTTTCCTTTTTCTCCGGAGAGGCCACCTTTCTTCAAGAATGTATGTTCTGACACTCTCTGCACTGTTTGTTCACATCTGTCTTTATTTTCGTTGAAGCTAGTAGAATTGAAATATTGACTCTTCCCTGGTGTGTTGGTGAAAGGATCGTCTAACCATTTTCTACTTAAGAAACCCATTTCTGAGGGTACTCTTTGGGGGCGCTCTTCACAGTACGTTCAATCTTCTGAGGCTGAAAAAGCACACTGTTAATGCTTTTTGAAGATCACCTGCAAAGGGAGCCCACTGCTAAATTTCCCAACTGACAAGAAAATGCCCATCAGGCTACATAGCTGTTGATAGATTCTAAAGAAGACATCATTCTAATTGCGTGTGCATGTGCCTGTGTGAGATGCTGCTGTAGGGAGTTTGCTCTGGGATATGTTTCTGAATTGGAAGTTGATTTTCAAGTCATTTTGGGAATTTAGGAAAGTTTTTTTTTTTTTTTAATACTTACATCAGGCCCATTATCGGAGACTCAATCATAATTGATCTGTGAATACAGCCACATTGTTCCTAAGCAATCTCATGAATAAAAAAAGCAACTATATTTGCCTGTGATTGTGGGGGCAAAATTTGATAAGGAAACAGATGGCATGTTGTAGCTTCCAGGAATTTTCAATAAAGAAGCTGATATTGAAAGAGGTTTGCAAAAAAAATCCAAATAATATTTTAGCTGTGTGTGTATATGTGTGTGTGTGTGTGCATGTGTGTGTGTTTTGAAAATTGAATACTAGAGTTCAATGTTGATTAATGTCAATGTCAAAGCTTACAGACCTCAGAATTGAATAATTCTGAATACATACTCTATGACATGCAGAGCTCATTTTTAACCTTAGCCTTCCTTTGCATTGATACACCACTTTTGCCAACTTGGAGGCCCGAACACCACGTTAATTCCATAACAGGTGGCAAAACTCCTACTACCCAATGAGTCAAGAGTGAAGTACATTTTAAGCAAATATTGTGTAGGCTGCCTTCTCTCAAAAGAGGTATGTTTCAGGGGGCAACAGTATTTTCAAATGGGAGTATGAAAATGTAAGTATTTTGAGTTTTCCAAAGAAAGCAGTAAATAAATACAGTAGCATTTCATCATGCAAACATTTTAACATGTCTCAAACCACATGTATGGTGTCTCATCCTATAAAAATCTTGTAAGATTTTCATATGTATGCTTTATTGTATTTTATATGTTACTCTATTACTAATATATATTCTACATTAATGTGATTCTATAGGATTGAACATATCTAACTCCTTATTTGTATTTATGGAGAATTTTTAGCAATTTTCAATGATGAAACTGACCCCAGGTGATTTTTGACTATGTACTGAGTTTAGAACTCAAACAATATCATGTACCTCACTGTCATTTACAAAAGTTTGCCCTCACATGGTTCCCATTCACCCAGGCCATACCTCCCCCTGTTCCTTATCTGGCTCAGAATCTCCCCCTCTCACTTTGATCTCTGCCTCTTCCATCTCTTCTTCTGCTATCACTGAGAGCTTTAACTCTTTGAACTTTCCCCTGAGCTGATCCCCCTACATGTAAATATTTCCTGTATTATTTGCTTTGGTGCTTTGTCTTTTTTGTTTTCCAGTTTCTTTTCTCCTTCCTCAATCACTCCTCCTCTTTTTCCAGGCTGTGATGAGTAGAAATAGCCTTAAATACCACCATAGAGGCTACTCTGGCTATTTTTTGTCCCCTGATCCTGAAAGTGGTGACTCCTTCCTGTGGGGCCACAGCACTGGTAATCACCATGTCAAGATACTGGCAAAGCTTTTGTGGGATGCCTGCTTCAACCACTACAGAACAGTCCTCAGTGAGAAAGAAAAGGTGGGACTCTTTTCAGTATAAACTTGGTTTTCATTAACCGTGCTGGCCACCAAAAGTTTTAGGGTATTAAGATTGTGAGCTCTGCTCAGGAGTTCGAGACCAGCCTAAGCAACACAGTGAAACCTTGTCTCCACAAAAAAAATATAAAAAAATTAGCTGGGCATGATGGCGTACACCTGCAGTCCCAGATACTCCTGAGTCTAAGGTGAGAGCATAGCTTGAGCCTGGGAGACAAAACCTGCAGTGAGCCCACCACTGCACTCCACCCTGGGTGACAGAGTAAGACCCTGTCAAAAAAAAAGGGAAGAAAAGCAAAGATTGTGAGCTCTGAAAGCAAACCACCTTGGTTCAAATCCCAGTTACACTATGTATGAATGATGTGACCTGAGTGAAGTAAGTTTCGTGAACTCTAAATTTCCTAATTTGCAATAATAACATTTGATTACAGTTGGTATGGAGATTTAAAGGAGCCAGTGTATGTAAATTTCTTAGGATGGAGCCTGCAATATAGTAAGAACTCCTAAAAAGTGAGCTACTATATCATATAGTGATATCATTCCATAATTAATTAATCCTCCCAACAACCCTTTATCAAGTGCCGTTTAAGTGCCAGGTGCTATGCTAATCAGTGGAGAAATAAGACAAATTAGGCAAAGCACCTGCCATCAAGAACCACAGAGTCAAGAATTAGAGAACAGTAGGCAAGTGAGTAAAGCCAAACTGTCACCAAGGTCACTGCCTCCCTCCCTTGCTGTGCTTAGCCAGCCTGGTTCTCCCTGCAGATGCAGTTTCAGGGGATGCTGTGAACTGATCAGAAAATCAATAGAAGGCAACTTGGAGGGGAGGGTTCAGAGGACACTGTCATTGTGACTTGGTCCTCTTAAGAGCTGAGATGCTTACTCAAGAGCTGGAGGTTAGTGTAGAGGCAGGCTCCACTCTCTGACCTCAAGGTATGAGATTTGTTAGGAAATGAACATCTCTTCCTGAGAAATTCTCAGGAGACACCTCATACACTGCATCCTCCATGAAAGGCCAAGTCTTGGTTATGGCAGGCAATAGAAGGAAAGTTCTGTGACCAAGTATGGATGAAAATGAATTTTTAATTTTATCATGTGCCTGGGATTTCAGAGGGTCTCAAATAAAAGACTAGCGACAAGGGAGCCATAAGAGATTGTGTTAGGAGAAAGGAAGCATGGCCAAGTACAGGGATGAGAACATTAGTCTGCAAAGAGGGCTGACTGTGCCTATAATTTTTGACAGTGACAAGGGCTATAAGAGAAGTGACATGTGGTAGGATGAATGGCACATAAATTTTCACACAGGGTTCTCCACTTATACATTTTCAGCTTCATTTTGTAACACTACTTCATGGATGCAATGCATGTTCTAAACCATGTATGGGAGTAGAACTGTTGCGGTCAAGGCCAAGTCTTTCATACCAAAGAGCAAATTCTCCCAGATGCTCACAAAGTCAAAAAAAATTTGTACAACTGACCTAATATGAAAACAAAGAACAGATTTTTGTATTATTAAAGAAAACACTTTGAAACTTAAAATAAAATGTAACTGATTCACATAATCTTATTGGAACATTGACAAATATTCAGGTTACCTATACTATCCTTAATTAAAATGACTTATTTTACCACCATAAATTTAAATTTAAATTATTTCAAAATACTTCCTGGCATTGGGAGGCTATGGTAGGAGAATTGCTTGAGGCCAGGAGTTCAAGACCAGCCTAAGCAACATAGAGAGCCTCTGCCTCTGCAAAAAACTTTTTAAAATAAAAAAATTAGCTGGGCAAAGTGGTGTGTACCCATAGTCCCAGCTACTTGGGAAGCTGAGACAGGAGGATTGCTTGAGCCCAGCAGTTTGAGGATGGAATGAGCTACGGTCATGTCACTACGTGACAGCCTGACAGAGCGAGTTGCTATCTCAAAATAAATAAATAAATAAATAAATAAAACAAAATCCAAACACTTCCTGGAAACAGATCATTTTATTTTAGCAAGTAAAATGTTACTTCTATTATGATATTACTATCTGATAATCTATGTGCCCTAAACAGCACTTCAAATGCAAATAACTATTCTGTCGATGGCTATACCTGTAAAATAGACCAAATGATGTTACATTAACAGTTTATCAACCTGCCATTATTTATTTTAGAATCTTGTGAATCATGAAATACCAGAAGGAGTATGCTGACTGCCTATGGAATCCAAACAAATTAAATAAATGTAAATAATGTAAATGTTAGAACCAACTAAAGTAGTCAAGCTTTGGAATCATTGTCCAAACTTTTAGCAGAGACATCAGGCTATGGCAACAATGGGGAACAGGGGCCAAGTTTTCCAACTCACAGGCAGAGCTGGTGAAAAATCTGGGAAGGTAAGCAGCCATGCATTCCAATGAATAGATCTCAGCCCAGGTTCTCTGAAAAAAACCCAAAGCCAGAATGCTTGGTCAATTTGACCCCCTTAAACAATGCATATAGATGTTTTTGTATGCCTGCATACCACACTTCCATATTGAAATACAATAGAAGTGTAAAGGTGGACTTACATACACCAAGTCACTTCTTATAAAAGTTGCTCCTAGGCATATGATGAACTTTGGTTAAAGTAGACACAATTAAAAATATTTAAAAGTAGATAATCACTAGTAAAACACAGGACATACTTATTTCGGCATTATTTATTCAAAAGTGCAGCTAAGTGACAAAGGCATGGCCACTTGATATTGGGGACTTTGATGACAGTGTCATTGGTAGGGGTGATTAGGATGAAGGAAGATGGATTATATTGTCTCCAGAGCCTCATCCCTTTCAGCATTGGCACTTTAAGCAATTAGAGTTTATAACTTCATCAAAAACTGATCAAGTTCTTGGGAAATTCATTAACTCAACTCACAAGGTAGTGATTTATTAACTAAAAATTTATACTGGGAATTGTTTAGCAAGATGAATATTATAATTCATTTGAATGGGAGACCTCTGTCTGGTGTACTCTGGAGAGCAAATGATATCAGGAAGTGAGTTAGTGTGATTAAAACTAAAGGCAAAGCAATCCCATTTTAAAATTCAAGTGGCAGTGTCTTCAAAATACTTTCATTGTCTATGTTCAAACTATTTCTGATAAGATAACCTGGTACCAGCTATTAGAACAATAGCCTCAAACACCTATGAAGAGTGGCATGTTATTCTTCCAGGTCTCTTGTGACAATACAGACTTAGATATATCATAATTAATTATATCACCTCCTTTATTATGAAAACCCTACCCTATTTTTCTGAGCTGAGCTATAAAAGATACCATCATCTCTAGTGGATCAGTGAGTATGGCAAGTGCTGGGATAAATAAAGTTTTACTTAAGAACTTCTTAAAGCCTTTGCCATGATAATGCTATGTGAGACTCTAAGAGGAGAAAGTTAAAACACACAAGCTCCCCAATTTATTTTAAAACTAAGCCATTGTACCTCCTGGTTCTTAGTTTTGTTTTTTCCTCTCAAATTCTTATGGAATGGATATTCTTCTTCAGAACAGACATTGAGAACCTTAGCCCTAAGTTTGTAAAAATAACTAGGACCATTTCCAAGAGTTGTATTCCTGGAGTTCACTAGGGCTTACTTCTTTCACATTGATTTCAGTTAGCTCCAGTTTCAGAGGGCAATGTTTTTATCTGATTAGTTCTCAACGTAGGTGACATTTGAGCTTAAAATGGAATTTTCTGATCTTGTTTCTAATATTTAAGAATCTGTTTGGAGCCCCATATATATTGACTGCCATTTGGTGCTGAGAATCAAGAAGCCCTGCACTTTTTAATTTTGAAATAAATATCAAATAATGGGAATTTGAACCAAATGTACAGGATGATATTACGTAGCTTTCACCCAGCAGTAACAGACTGTATAACTATAGTAAACCCAAATCAGAAAACTGACATTGGTACAATCCATAGACTTCATTCAGATTTCACCAGTTTTACATGCACTCATTTGTGTGTGTGTGTGTGTGTGTGTGTGTGTGTAGTTGTATGCCATCTACTATGTCCTGAGGATTCGAATTTGTACAGTCGTTATGAGTCAGTACTGGGACAAATATATGGGAGGGAGGTCTATTTAAACCCAGGACAAATTATTTTGTTTTTCTTTTAGTAAAATTTCAGAAATGTTCTGGAGACTTTGCATTTCCCCTGAATACTTTCCTCAGACTTCTTTCTGATGACTGGAATGCTTCAGTTAATAGATAAAGTATTTCTTAACAAAGAGGTAATAATAATTTTTTTCTTCATATACCTACTTAACAAATATTTACTTAGGTTCTACCATATGCCAGACACGTTCTAGGTGCTAGCGAAATTAGAGTGAACAAAACTAAATCTTCGCTCTTGTGAATTTTATGTCTTAGAAGGGGGATGTCAAAAAGCAAAGTATAAAATCCTCCAGGTGGCAATAAGGGCTATGAAGAAACCTAATCTGGAATTAGGTGTAAATGGGGGCTGGTTTACACAAGAGGTTTAGAAAAAGCCTCTCCAATAAGGTGGCATTTAGGGAGAGGCTGAAGGGGAAATTGAGAAGCAGGGGAAAAGGCATTGAGGCAGAGGGAAGAGCACATAAGGAAGCCCTGAGTCACAAGCTTGCTTTGTGTGTTTTCAGAACAGCAAGGAGGCTAGCATGACTGGTGTAGCATGATGAGGAGACTGTAGAAGGATTTGAGGTCAGAGAAGTAACAGAAGCCAAATTATGTGGGGTCTTGTAAACCATAGTGACAAGTTGGGATTTTAGTCTGAGTGATCTGAGAAATCATTGGGCATTGGGCAGATTTGAGCAAAGAATTGATGCAATTTACCTCAGTTAAAATATCACATAGGTTTTCTTGTATAGAACTAGTTAGAACAAGAGTGGAAGCAGGAGATAAATAAAAAGGCTACTAATGATAATACAAAGGTGAGTTGATGGAGGCTTTTCCACTAGCTGTAGAAATGGCGGTGAAGAAGAGTGGTCAGGTTCTGGATATATGTCAAAGGAAAAATCAATAGATTTGCCTATGGAATGCATGTGTAGAGTGAGATAAAGAGGAACTAAGGGTGAATGCAAAGTTTTGGCTTGAGCAACTAAAGTGAAACTGCCATTTATGGAGATGAGGAAGACTGTGAGGATTGCTAGTGTTGGAGGAAAAGGTGAAGGAGTCAATAGCTCAGTTTTGAATATGTGAATTCTGAGATGACTATTAGGTGCCCTAGTAGCTAAGCATATGAATCTGGAGTTCAGGGGATAGGTCTGCTCATTATCAACACAGAGATGATGCTGAGGGCCATGGGACTGGATGAGAACAGCCAGGGAGAGGATTAGAATCAGATAAAGAGAGGAGTGCTTACTATGAACCAAGTAATGTTCTAAGTTCTTTGTGTTTAATTTCTCATTTCATCCTCACGACTCTATAAAGTAGAAACTCTTCTTTCCCCTCATTGTACAGGTGTGAGAACTGAAATTTAAAGAGGTTATAAAACTTGTCCAAAGTGACACAGCCAATCTGGTTATAAAAAGCTTACTTTATTGATACAGTACTTGTTGATAAACCTTGAAATTTAACCCCTGGATGAAGCAAGACACTGTTGTAAATGGCTACTTTGCTGAAAATGGCTCTTAGCAGCCAAGACAAGAAAAGAGTTTATTTATTTCCTAAGATAAAAACCCTTATAATATGCAATCTTGATACTCTCATCATTGTCAGTCACCCTCAGTTAAGCAGAGCAGAGGTCACAAGGACTGCTCCCATGCTCTTTACTGAAGAGTGGTTCCCTTTTGTGTTGGCACCACTTCATAGCAAATCTTTCACACAGAAGCATATTTTTGGGTGGGGGCTCTTTAAGGGGATCCAGACTCCATATCATTTACATGATTCATTCTCTGATCCTGTTTTGACTGGGTTGGTTTCAATCATTCGTTAGACACCTATTTCTTGTGGTCTATTATGAGATGTGTGAGATGTATTGGGGATGGAATAATAACTAAATAGAAATAGTCCCACTGTACTCAATGAGCTTTCATACTAGTAGAAAATAAAAGATCAAGAACAAGTACACAGACAAGTAAATCAAATAATTATAAATTGTGGCAAATTCTATGAAGAAAAGAATGATGCAGCAAAAGCAAACAATGACAGGGAGATCTAGTTAGGGTGAATAAAAAAGGCCTTTCAGAAGAAGTGCTAGTTAAGCCAATGCTTGAGGGATGAGCAGGAAATGCCCATTAAAAAAAAAAGAATAGAAGGACATTCCACACAGTGAGGGCAGCAAGAGGTCAGAGGGGCTGGGATTTCAGCAAACTTTGGTAACTGAGCACAGCTAAGACAATGTGTTTGGAGGGGGCTGAATGAATAGGAGGCCCTGAGTATCTTTTACAGTACAGTGTAAGAATATAAAGTGATTTAATTTAAAATGACTCAGATATTGCTTTACTTCTATAATCCCATTCAGACAAAAAAGATTACTGTAAATCCAATAATTTTATGACAGAGTAAGATATATTCATTTTGAAAAGGTTACCAAGACCCTGACTGTGTGTGGCCACTTGAAGATAATATTTATTCAGTCCAGTTGTTTTGGAAAAAGTTCTTCTGGCAATCCCAATAACCAGTTGCTGCATAATGATCCGAATTTGGCTCCAAGTTATTGGCCCAGATGAGCAGACCATAGCTAATCCTCCATTTCTCTTTACACAGGCAGAGCCCAGGGCTGATCATTTCTACACTGCTTTGACTAAGTCCTCCTCTAATCATATGTAATAACAATTTATATTAATCAGTTTTCTAGGTGTGTGTAAGGATTACAAGGAATTTATCCATGTAAGAAGGAGCAAATTTAGGTAGCTTTGCCCTTAAAATGTTCACATGGAGTAAGCAATTTTATCAGTCTTACCTTTTTCTATTATAAGAGGTAGGAAACCAATTCAAACTAAATCATGCCTTTTTGCTTATGTGTTTGCATTACTGGTTCACATGGTCAAAATATGGAAAGGGGAAGAATAGGGAAGGCCCTGTATAGAATACATTCAAGAGCTTGAATGACATCAAGATCCTTTCTCACTCTCTGCTTAAACTTGATACTTCTTACTGCATTTGGGTTTGTCTCATTGATTCATTTAATTAATTCTGTAAACATTTAGTGAGCAATTACTTATTTACGAAGCACTGTATTAAGGTCTGGATAGAGTGGTAATCAAGTCAGGCCAATTCTGTGCACAAGTATGTAACACTTTGTACCCTTTTCTATAGAGTAAAGGCAGAATTTAAATTAAAAATAAATTCGTACATAATCTAATTTCAAATAGTAAAACATTTCATAAAAAAGCAATGTAGGATAAAGTAAGGGACTAAGGCTAGAGGAAGGCAATGGAGTAATTTAATTAAGGTGATCAGGAGAGCCTTCCTTAAAGAGATGATACTTGACTTGAGATCTGGAGCATTACATAGAAGCAGTCATTCAGAGCTCTGTGGCAAGAACATTCCAGAAAGAAGGATCCACAAATATAAAGACCCTAAAAAAGTGAAAATGACCTTAGTGTATTTGAAGGGCAGAGACAAGGCTCATATGGGTGAAGCAAAAAGATCTATGGAGAAAGTAGGATGTAGTTGTTGAATAGACAAGAACCTATTATCTAGGGTTTCCTAGCTTATGGTAAGAAGTCTAGACTTTATTTTGGTTTTAAGAGGAAGTCATTGGAGACTTTTAAGCAGAAAATGAAAACCTCAGGTATAAGCTTTAAAAATATCTTTCTAGTGGAGAACAGGCTGTAAGAAGTCAAGCATTAAGAGGTAGATACTTCAGTCCTAGGGAGAAACTACAGTGGTGTGGATTCAGGTAAAAACTATAAAGTTGGCAAGAAATTACTCAACTCAGGTTATATTTTGAAAGCAGAGCCAAAGAGACTTATGAATGGATTGAATATGAGAGCACAGACAGAAATAAGCAATGCAATTCAAAGGATATTTCCCTGAGCAGACGGGGTAGATGTGTGGCTAGTTGAGCTATTTACTGATATTGGAAAAACTGGAGGAGGAGAAGGTTTAAAGAGCACTATTGGGAGAAATCAAGAATCCAGTTCAACATCCTCATCAACCATAAAGGGAGAGATAAGTAGATTGTAGCCATTGGAGTCTAGTGTTTAAAGAAGTCTGCATTGGAGACAGAGATTTGGGGCCATCAATATTAGAAATAAAATTCATAACAAGAACATGGCTGAAGGCAATTCTCAGCTCAGATCCCTTTAGTTCAAGAAATCAATGAGGAAAGAGAATGTCTCATTCCAGTTTCCACAAGGAGAATCCTAGGCAAGAACTCTTATTCATCTGGCTTGGATAATTTGTCCTTCTTTTAGCTGGCATAGTTCAGAAGATGAAGTAGTACAGACATAGCAGCTGTGTCTATTACTCTAGAGCAAAATGTAAAAATAACAACCTAGCATGGAAAATATGCTTTGCTCATCTTTTTATTTGCTATTTCCCGTAAGAACACTCTCCAAAAAATACTGTATTCCCTGTCTTTTAAAATAATGGATGCTTTATTAAATAGCAATCTCTACTTACAACACACACCAAATATATGGGAGTTTATCTAGATGAGTGGTCTGAAACTTGAACCCATACTAGACTCACATGGAGGACTTTGAAAAGCACAGATTTCTGGGCCCTGTGCCCAGAGTTTCTGATTCTAGAAGACTAAGTTGCCCAAGAATGTATTTTTCGAACAAGTTCCCAGGTGATGCTGATGCTGCAGAGATGGGCACCACCCTTTGAAAATGACTGACCTATATAACGTAAACCAAACAACATTAGTGTATTAGTCCTTTTTCATGCTGCTGATAAAGACATACCCAAGACTGAGCAATTTACAAAGGAAAGAGGTTTAAGCAAGAACTCACAGCTCCACGTGTCTGGGGAAGCTTCACAATCATGGCAGAAGGTGAGGAGGAGTAAGTCACATCTTAGGTGTATGGCGGCAGGCAGAGAGAGAGCTTGTGCTGAGAACCTCCCGTTTTTAAAACCATCAGATCTTGTGAGACCCATTCACTATCACTAGAACAGCATGCGAAAGACCCACCCTCATGATTCAGTCATCTCCCATTGGGTCCCTCCCACAACACATGGGAATTATAGGAGCTACAAGATGAGATTTGGGTATGGACACAGAGTCAAACTGTATCAATTTGTAATCAAACAATTGAGGCTAAGATTATGTCTTTTGTTCTAAAACTAATTTTCTGTTTTTACTTTATGCTGTATAATCTTTGATATCAAATTTCCAGATAATGGAGAAATGCAAAGTACAGCCTGTTACTAATATTTTTTTCTATATGACTTGGAAGAGCTGAATGACCAAATGGAATGTCCATTTATGTTTGTTCTGCTTGTTGGTGCCTGGTTCATTGGTACATTGTGTATGTATATGTATGTAGGTGCATATTTATTATTGCACAATATTCTGAACTTATTATTCTGTCTCTTAGAAATTATGCTTGGCCATGAAGCTGACCAAGTCTACAATGAGGATGAAAAAAAAAAACATAAAGTGTTGGGATACTGAACCCAGAAGTTAAAAATCAAAGTATTATCATTGAATGCTCTCAGAGAGTTGATACTATTATCTTTCATTTTTTATAAAACAATTATCACTGTGTGCCAGGCCCTGTGATAGGCCCTGAAGAGAAATAAATAAATCACCTATTTTGACTAATTCTTTAAAAAACTTTCCTTCATTGATCTATCTCTGTTTTGGTACCAGTACCATGCTGCTTTGGTTACTGTAGCCTTGTAGTATAGTTTGAAGTCAGGTAGCGTGATGCCTCCAGCTTTGTTCTTTTGGCTTAGGATTGACTTGGCGATGCGGGCTCTTTTTTGGTTCCATATGAACTTTAAAGTAGTTTTTTCCAACTCTGTGAAGAAAGTCATTGGTAGCTTGATGGAGATGGCATTGAATCTATAAATTACCTTGGGTAGTATGGCCGTTTTCACGATATTGATTCTTCCTACCCATGAGCATGGAATGTTGTTCCATTTGTTTGTATCCTCTTTTATTTCAATGAGCAGTGGTTTGTAGTTCTCCTTGAAGAGGTCCTTCACATCCCTTGTAAGTTGGATTCCTAGGTATTTTATTCTCTTTGAAGCAATTGTGAATGGGAGTTCACTCATGATTTGGCTCTCTGTTTATCTGTGTATTGGTGTATACACTGTGTATCTGTGTATTGGCGTATAAGAATGATTGTGATTTTTGTACATTGATTTTGTATCCTGAGACTTTGCTGAAGTTGCTTATCAGCTTAAGGAGATTTTGGGCTGAGATGATGGGGTTTTCTAGATATACAATCATTTATCTGCAAACAGGGACAATTTGACTTCCTCTTTTCCTAATTGAATACCCTTTATTTCCTTCTCCTGCCTAATTGCCCCGGCCAGAACTTCAACGCCGCATATCTACAACTATCTGATCTTTGACAAACCTGAGAAAAACAAGAAATCGGGAAAGGATTCTCTATTTAATAAATGATGCTGGGAAAACTGGCTAGCCATATGTAGAAAGCTGAAACTGGATCCCTTCCTTACGCCTTATACAAAAATTAATTCAAGATGGATTAAAGACTTAAACGTTAGACCTAAAACCATAAAAACCCTAGAAGAAAACCTAGGCATTACCATTCAGGACATAGGCAGGGACAAGGACTTCATGTCTAAAACGCCAAAAGCAATGGCAACAAAAGCCAAAATTGACAAATGGAATCTAATTAAACTCAAGAGCTTCTGCACAGCAAAAGAAACTACCATCAGAGTGAACAGGCAACCTACAAAATGGGAGAGAATTTTCACAACCTACTCATCTGACAAAGGGCTAATATCCAGAATCTACAACGAACTCAAAGAAATTTACAAGAAAAAAAACAAACAACCCCATCAAAAAGTGGGTGAAGGATAGGAACAGAAACTTCTCAAAAGAAGACATTTATGCAGCCAACAGACACATGAAAAAATGCTCATCATCACTGGCCATCAGAGAAACGCAAACCAAAACCACAATGGGATACCATCTCACACCAGTTAGAATGGCAATCATTAAAAAGTCAGGAAACAACAGGTACTGGAGAGGATGTGGAGAAATAGGAACACTTTTACACTGTTGGTGGGAATGTAAACTAGTTCAACCATTGTGGAAGTCAGTGTGGCGATTCCTCAGGGATCTAGAACTAGAAATACCATTTGACCCAGCCATCCCATTACTGGGTATATACCCAAAGGACTATAAATCATGCTGCTATAAAGACACATGCACACGTATGTTTATTGCGGCACTATTCACAATAGCAAAGACTTGGAACCAACCCAAATGTCCAACAATGATAGACTGGATTAAGAAAATGTGGCACATATACACCATGGAATACTATGCAGCCATAAAAAATGATGAGTTCATGTCCTTTGTAGGGACATGGATGAAACCGGAAATCATCATTCTCAGTAAACTATTGCAAAAACAAAAAACCAAACACTGCATGTTCTCACTCATAGGTGGGAATTGAACAATGAGAACACATGGACATAGGAAGGGGAACATCACACTCTGGGGACTGTTGTGGGGTGGAGGGAGCGGGGTGGGATAGCATTATGAGATATACCTAATGCTAAATGACGAGTTAATGGGTGCAGCACACCAGTACGGCACATGTATACATATGTAACTAACCTGCACATTGTGTACATGTACCCTAAAACTTAAAGTGTAATAATGATAAAAAAAAGAAAAAAGAAAAGGCCAAATTTTTTATCCTTAAAAAAAAAATAAAAAATAATAAAAACTTTTCTTACAATTAGTTTTGTTAATATGATTGCAGTATAGCCAAAATTATAATTTTAGATGTGAGATATAAAGGAAAATCAATGAAAATATCATACTTTTTGTGGGTCTGGGGAAAAATTTTCAGTGCTGAATAATTTCCTCTGTTCTCTGTTCATTTCATGTATGGCCACAGGCAAGGAACTCCCAGTAAAGCATTTCTATTCCCATAACAGGTTGTAACTTCCTCTGGCATGGCATAAAACTTCATCTCATGTGTGCCAGGCAACACTATTTTCCAAAGCTCAAGCTAATTATATGAGATTTATCTGTGTGGAAATACAGGGATTAAGCAAGCAGGAAAAAATAGGAAAAAAGTATTTAGTGGCTGTGTTTAACAAAGGATAATGAAAACAAAGGTTATAGAAAACAAAGTCTTTCCTGAAATAAACACCTACCCAGTGAAGGTAACTGTGAACATTCTGTTGTTGCTTTAATCATGGCCTAACAGAAACTGCTACCAATAATACAAAAATACAAAACAGACATATTTGCCTTTAAGCCAGTACCGGAAACTTCATTAACCTTATATCTTCTCTATAACACTTTCTGGTTCTTACTTTCTGATGATTATTCGGTAGAACCTCTGTTTAGAAAAAAAAAAAAAAAAAAAGCCTCCTTATCGTTGTAGTATGCTAATTTTTCATGGAAAGCATATTATTTAAAAGAATACATTTAGCCTCCAAATAATTCTTCATAAGTAATTGTTTTGTCTGTTAGCCCTAATTTTACTTATCTAACTTTGTCCCCCTGGAATTAGTTGTTTTCCTCATATTGCCTAATTGCACGTTATATCCTGCTCCAATTTTCATATTTCACAATTACTTTATCTGAGGGGAAAAAAGACTCCAGTATTTTATTTCCCTTAATACAGAGTTTTAATTTCCTCAATTTCCAATCTTGATATTTGTCTTTTCCTTCATAGGCATAGTTGTAATATTTATCAGTTGCAATGACCCTAATCTTTCAAATATGAGAAGAGACTCTTGAATATTCTGCATCTTAGTCATCTATTATTTATTTGGATGACAGGATTTTTGTGACAAATGAGGATAAAAAAATGTCTGTTATTTGTTCAGGTTAAGGCAAATTCCACATGTTTTCTGAGTTTAATTAGCACCAGCCTCTTCAACTTTATTTACCACCTTCTCTTTTTTTTTGCAGAATAACCGGTTCTTCAAAGTAAAGCTGTACTTTCTGCTTTGCAAGTTAGCTCTACAGTGGACATAATTATCATCTGAAGTGAAGCCTGGAAGTCCTGTGGCCTACTTCAGAGTTAGGATTAAGTCAAATTACACAGACCCCAGAGTAGTTTTCTTCCCCTGTAATTAAGGCCACTGGTCTGACTTGCTGTTAGAGCAGTTGAAATGTTATACTATTGCTCCTTTGGGATCTGAAGACCTGGATTAGGTTCCTCCCCATGAGTGAAGTCTACAGTCTTCCCAAGTTATTTAACCTCTTTGTGGCTTTCTGTAACTCTCCTTAGTATTCTCTCTTCTCTTATAGTTTCCTCATCTGTAATACATAAATAAAAATGATCTTAAGTCATGGGTTACTAAAAGGACTAAATGAGATAAAGGATACGAAACCTATTTTTATGTCACTGTGATACAAAAATTGATTAGATCCCATTTGTCAATTTCTTTAAACTAAAGAGCTTCTGCACAGCAAAAGAAACTACCATCAGAGTGAACAGGCAACCTACAAAACGGGAGAAAATTTTTGCAATCTACTCATCTGACAAAGGGCTAATATCCAGAATCTACAATGAACTCCAACAAATTTACAAGACAAAAACAAACAACCCCATCAACAAGTGGGTGAAGGATATGAACAGACACTCCTCAAAAGAAGACATTTATGCGGCCAAAAGACACATGAAAAAATGTCATCATCACTGGCCATCAGAGACATGCAAATCAAAACCACAATGAGATACCATCTCACACCAGTTAGAATGGCAATCATTAAAAAGTCAGGAAACAACAGGTACTGGAGAGGATGTGGAGAAATAGGAACACTTTTACACTGTTGGTGAGACTGTAAACTAGTTCAACCATTGTGGAAGTCAGTGTGGCGATTCCTCAGGGATCTAGAACTAGAAATACCATTCGACCCAGCCATCCCATTACTGGGTATATACCCAAAGGATTATAAATCATGCTGCTATAAAGACATATGCACATGTATGTTTATTGCGGCACTATTCACAATAGCAAAGACTTGGAACCAACCCAAATGTCCAACAATGATAGACTGGATTCAGAAAATGTGGCACATATATACCATGGAATACTCTGCAGCCATGAAAACTGATGAGTTCATGTCCTTTGTAGGGACATGGATGGAGCTGGAAACCATCATTCTCAGCAAACTATCGCAAGGATGAAAAACCAAACCCGGCATGTTCTCACTCGTAGGTGGGAATTGAACAATGAGAACACATGGACACAGGAAGGGGAACATCAGGGGCCTGTTGTGGGGTGGGGGGAGGGGAGAGGGATAGCATTAGGAGATATACCTAATGTTAAATGATGAGTTAACGGGTGCAGCACACCAACATGGCACATGTATACATATGTAACAAACCTGCATGTTGTGCACATGTACCCTAAAACTTAAAGTATAATAATAATAATAAAAGAAATGTTTATTGAAATCTTTCAGTATTGAATGTTGGGGTTAGCACTCAAAAGAAGGAATGTGACTGGAGGGAGAACTGGAGCATAGTCTTTGATTGGATTTGCATCATAAGTATACAGTTTTTACTTATATTGTAAAGTTTGAGGAGGACACAGCTCTGAGCATCTCCAGACCTCCTTCCACACTTCTTCACCCTGCCCTGCACCTCCAAGGATGATCCGTTTGGATGGCATCAGCAAGCTCCCTTCCCATCTAGCTTCCTATTGAGTTTGACCATAGTGGGCATTGGCTGTGTTCAAGAGAGAAGGAGAATAAAATCAAAGTTTCCATTCCCGAGATCCTTTATAGCAGAGTTCTTTTAGTTTGGCTTGTCTAAACTCGCAAATTATCAGTCACAACTCCTAAGGGGTAACCTCTCAGCTCTTCTCATTCTCGGGGTTCCATTATACTTCTTCTTGCCCTTTCAGAACTAGGGATGGTTATTGTCTCCAGATGCTACTAGTCCAAGGAAACTGCCCTGTCATTTGTAGTTACCTAATATCCTACCAATAGTAGACATTGTCTTAAATTCCTCAAATTATCCCCCGGGGGTTTCATTATTTTTCTTTAACTGCTTGAACAGCAGGCTAAAGAGAGATAATTGGAAAGGCAATTTTAATGCTACAATCTTGGTCCATAGATGGTTCAGATGTTTTTCTGTCCTCCTGAAATTCATTTTTTTGGGGGAAAAGACAGATGTACAGATAAATATTTACAAAAGATGGCAAAGTCTTCAAGGTTTGAGTCTCCACAGAGACCCTAGTAATTCCCAGCATAAGCTGTAGCAATGATAATGATTTTTGTATCATTGCCTGGGTCAGACCCCTGTTATCTGTCTGCACAACACAACTGCCTCCTTGTTACTCTCTGTTGCCCATCTGGTGAAAACCACTATTCTGTTTACATCATGCAGTGATGTTCCTCATTGGCCTTCAGATAAAGTGCAATCTCCTTGGCATGATAAGCCTGATAAATCTGATGTTCTCCTAAATTTGGCTTGACTTACTGCCCTGGTCTCACTTTGGGTGGTTTAATAGTTTAAAACACATGTGGCAATAAGTAATGTAGGATTCCTAACCTGTACCCTATCCACAAATCAGTTCTATGTTGATTAAAGATCAAAGTATACAAATTTTTTTTAGAGAAAAATCTGGGAAATCTAGGAAATGTGTCTGATTTCTAGTAGGAAATGGCTTTAAAATAAGACACAATGAGTGCAAATGATAAGGACAATATTTATGTATTTGAATATTATGAATAAAAAGTTTATCAAAAACTTTTTTTTAATTTAAAAGTTCAAAGTCTGGTAGAAGACATGGACAATACAAATAACTTGCAGAAGAGCAAAATCCAGAATAAAAAGAACCCCAACATGTTGATAAGAAAAGCATAATAGCCTAATTAAAAGAATTGACAAATGTAAGAACAGAAGTGTAGAGGAAGGAAAAACTTGAATACCAAATGAACCTAAAAATTGTGTTTCATCTCACTAGTAATACGTGAAATGGTATTTAAATGTAATTCAATTCTAATGCATGCCAATTAGGTTTACAAACATGTCAAAGTTTGATAATGTCAATTGCTGGAGTATGTGGAATAAGAGAAACGCTTATAAATTAGTGTACCTGCTTTGGAGAACAATTTAGTAATACCTAGTTAAGTTGAAGAAGTGAAATATTTTTGTCAATAACTAGGATGGTTGAAATGTTCATTCCCATGATTCAAGTTTTCAGTATATGCTCTAGAGAAAGTCCTGCACATTTCCACGTGGGCACTTGGGTAATATACAGGAAACATCTAGAGAAACACTAGTGTGGTATGGGGAAAAAAAGAACCTCAACAGATAAAATCGTTAAACAAACTGTGATGTTTTCTTAAAATTGAATAGATAAATAAAATGTGGTGTTTTATTACAACTGAATAATATCAAATTGTAAAATTGAAGGCACTACAGCTATACATATAAAAATGGATGAACATCGTAGAATATATTTAAATAAAAAAGCAATTTTATGAAGAATGAATGAATTACAATACTGCATATGGAAATTAAACTAAACATTGCCTTATATTGTTGGGATAAACATATATATGAAAAGTATAAAAAATTGATGGATATATAAACCCTACCTTCTGAATACTGGTTACTTGTAACAAGGGATGAGGGAAAGGAGTGCATTCATCAGATTGTCAAGAAATTTTCATTCTGTTGGCAACGTGTTATTTCTTGAGGAAGATCTTTTAAAAATTATCCTCTATATGTTTTCCACATATTTCATATTATCTTATAATTAAAAATACATGTAATGGCTTCTTAAAAATTTTAGTGAAAAATAAATGAACCGTACACTTCAAACAATTATCATAGGGTTAAACACATGCAGAATAGAGTTTCAAGTTTCTGTCCTCTTCTTTTTCTCTTCTATCTTCTTGGTAGGAATCACTTCCTCCTGCATTCTTTTCCCTTGTGTCTATTTTAAAAAGCGAGGAATGTGGTGGCAAATGTGTGTACTCTAACTTATAACCTAGATTCAAATTTGTGATATCAGTCATACCTGCCTGTCATCTAGTGTCAATTATTCAATCTCTTTGTGACTTAATTTTTTCCATATGAAAAATAAAAAGACAAATTGTGTTTATGTTGCAAATTTAATTCTATGTTAATTTAAGCCAGATGAAATTCTTAATGTAGACTCTGGCCAAAAATGAGGTTCATTAATCTGTCTATTTGGTAACCAACCAGTTAAAAATTACAGTACTAGTTAATGACACAAAGTCTACTAAGATTAAGATATATCTTTTAGGAATATCATGTGTCATGCACTGTGCCAAATTATGTGTTTGATATATTATCTCATTTAACATTCACAATGTAAGAGTCAGGTGCTAGCATTATCTAATTTGCAGATATAGAAATGGAGGTATAGTACCTAAATGGGTCCTGAGATAAAGGGGAAGAATCCGGATACAAATTTATTCTGGTTGAATCTAAAGCCCAGTATTTTAATCATTAAATTTTGTCTGCTATTTTTATGCTGTTTCTTTAATGCCTTACAAACATATGATAAAGATGGAAAAATGAAATGTTGGCTCTTCTCACTGACCGATGATGTCACTGTCTTGTGAAAGAAGTGGTGCTTTTCTTTATTTATTGTTTTATTTGACTTTAAGTTCTGAGATACATGTGCAGAACGTGCAGGTTTGTTACATAGGTATACATGTACCATAGTGGTTTGCTGCACCTATCAACCCATCATCTAGGTTTTAAGCCCTGCATGCATTAAGTATTTGTCCTAATGCTCTCCCTCCCCTTGTCCCCAACTCCCCGACAGGCCCCCGTGTGTTATGTTCCCCTCCCTCTGTCCATGTGTTCTCATTGTTCAACTTCCAAAGTGGTGCTTTTCTTTCTTTCCTTTCTCCTGTGAGTATATGCTCATTTTATCTTAACTGAGTACTACATGTAGTGGTGGTTATCAATGTAGGCACATTCTATTGGAATGTGAGTCAACCATTTAGCACTAGAAGTGCTTTTACATAGAAGTCTCTTTGGAATGAAAATCTGATAGAAGTCCATCCAAAATATATAGGTTATTTAAGGAATTAAACCTGTTGCACAAGATCTGATGGGTATTTAAAAAAATTTGTTTAACTGTGTTTGCTTTTCTTCTAAAACACTGATTTAGGTGTGTGTAAATAGCTCAATGAAGAAAAAAAAAACAAGAAGGAGAAAAAAAAAACAATGAAATTGGTTGCTTGGCATTGCATCAGTAAATGATCAACTAATATTTTAAAACTTTCAACCAGAAATTGTTTCATACAAACTATATTTTTATTCTGTGAAAAGGGCAACTTACACAGTTTTAAAAACAGGAAAAGACATTTTCAGTAAGATGCATGTTTCTGTGTGTTAGAAGGAAGGTATGTGGTGACTGCATTCATCCAGAATTGCTATGGTCAGCATTTCCAAAGTTGTATTTCATCAGGGTTTATAGAGACATTTGAAGCCACTGTTAGTAAGTTAAGCAGCCTAACAATCACTCCTGCACCCCAAATCATACAGGCTGCATATAAAAAAAAAAGCAAAATCCCACTACATTTTGTTGTTTAGGTCTACTTTGAAATTCTTCACGTTAGTCAAATAATGCCATGACTATTAATAGAAAGAGGTGACATATTAATAATCTCTTTTATTTTCAAGGTAAAAGGACTGGTATTGAGTTCATAGTAACTGTGGGCTTAGGGCAAAATGAAGAGTTATGTCCAGATTATTACCAGTCATTAGCTAGGTATAATGCCTTTAGTCTACTAGGCTTCACCAGAGTATGATTTCTTTTCCTGTATATTCAAAAATGTATCGTGTGACTTAACATCCTCTTGAATTTTTGTTCACCTTAGTGTGAAGCATACTGGGTTGTTCTAGTCATCAATATCTATTTTATAGTTGCAGTCATTCTCCAATGATGCATGTCAATGGCATCAGTGCACTTCTGCCAGTATATAAATCTCTACCCATCTCTGCACCATGTGGAGGTTTAAACATTTCATGACATGATACACTACCATGCATCTTACTTATCTTCTCATATTTATACTGTCATAGTCTCTAAATAATATGTTTTTACTCTACTTCACAGATATAAATCTTCAAGAATATGTATTTTTAATGGTGTTCTTCTTTGGAAGCATTTTAGTCATACAAAATGGTTTCACTGAACTTATGAATTAAGAGCCCAATAGAATGTTGGTTATGTTGAATTTATGAGTTCTCTGTTGAACTTTAATTTGAAGGAAGCCAGCTACACAAGTCACATCAATTTTCAAAGTCTCATTACTGGCATTCTAATGAACAAGTATTAACAACTTGTTTGTTGTTGTTTGTTGTTTTTGTTGTGCTCACTAATGAGATTTTTACCAGAGAGGCACCACATGAATCATTTTTTCAACTACCTATTTTGTTACAGACTATTGGCTGAGCAATGAAGATAAAGCAACAAACAAGACAAAGTTCCTGCAACTGTGGAACTTCCATATGCATGAAGAAATGAGGCACTTGACAAGTAATGACATTTATTTTCCCTTATCTCCCTTATATGAAGCAGTGAGCCCATTACTTTCCAAACAACTGGAGTTCTACCACACACACATCAGGATTTCTTAGCTACTTTTAAAGAGAAATTGAGTCTTTTCAGTGTGCCCTAAAGGAGGTGGTAAGGAACTGAACCGTATATTTTCACATCTGGTTTGTAGCATGTTGAAGTCCTAATTGAAAAGGGCCGAGAGGCAGAGCAAGATAGCCAAATAGAAAGCCCAACCTATTGTTTCCCCAAGCAAGGACACCAAGTTAACAGCTATCTATACGAAAAAGCACCTTCATAAGAACCAAAAAAGAGGTGAGCACTCATAGTACCTAGTAGTAACTTCACATCGCTGAAAGAGGCACTGAAGAGATTGAAAAAACAGTCCTGGCCAGGAGCGGTGGCTCACGCTTGTAATCCCAGCACTTTGGGAGGCTGAGGCAAGCGGATCACCTGAGGTCAGGAGTTCAAGACCAGCCTGGCCAGCATGGTGAAACCCTGTCTCTACGAAAAATACAAAATTAGCCAGGTGTTTTGGCACATGCCTGTAATCCCAGCTACTCAGGAGGCTGAGACAGGAAAATCGCTTGAACCCAGGAGGGAGAAGTTGCAGTGAGCCGAGATTGTGCAACTGCACTCCAGCCTGAGAGACAGAGCAAGACTCCATCTCAAAAAAAAAAAAAAAAAAAAAGTCCTGAATTGCAGATGCAACCTCTCCCCCACCCCAGGAGTAGCTGTGTGTTGTGGAGTGTATCTCTGGGTGCTGGGGGAGGGAGAACACAGCAATTGTGAGGCATCGAACTCAATGCTGCCCTGTTAAAGCAGAAAGGAAAACCCAACCAATCTCAGCTGACACCTGTCCACAGAGCAAGCATTTAATGCAGCCCTAGCCAGAGGGGAATCTCCCATCCCTGCAGTCTCCACTTGAATGCCTGCAAATCTCACCACCAAGAGCTGCAGCCACTCTGTGTCTCCAAGTAAATTTGAAAGGCAGTCTCCGCCATAAAAGCTGCGACTCGTAGGCAAGTCCTAGGACTGAACTAGGTCCAGAGGCGGTGGACTTGGGGGCACACAACCTACTGAGACACCATCTATGGCAGCCAAGGGAGTACTGGCATCTCCATTCCCCTAACCCGAAGATTCATAACTTGTGGCTCCAAAAGAGACTCTTCTGCTTGAGGAAAAAAGAGAGAAGAGTGGGAAGGACTTTTCTTGCACCTTGAATACCAGCTGAGCCACAGCAGGATAGGGCACTGGTCAGAGCCTTGAGGCCCCCCATTCCAGGCCCTAGTTCCTAGGTGACATTTCTAGACATATCCTGGGCCAGAAGAGAACTGGCTGCCTTGAAGGAAAGGACCCAGTCCTGGCAGCATTTATCACTTGCTAACTGAAGAGCTGGTGGACCCTGAATAACCAGCAGTGATGCCTGGGTACTACATCTAGGGCCTTGATGAGCCACTGAGACTTGCTGGCTTCAGGGGAGACTCAGCACATTACCAGCTCTGGTGGCTACAGGGCAAAATTCCTTCTGGTTGAGAAAAGCAGAGGCAAAAGTAAAGGCGACTTTGTCTTGCACCTTAGGTACCAAAACCGCCACAGGTGGGTAGAGCACCAAGTGTGCTTAAGGGATCTCTGATTCCAGGGGGTAACTCTTGGATGACATTTCTGTGCCTGTTCTGGGCTAGAGGGAAGCCCACTGCTCTGAAGGGTGAGTCCCAGGCCAAGCAACATTCACCACAAACTGACATAACAGACTTTGGGCCTTAAGGGAGCATTTGTGGAAGCCTGGCAGCACTCATGGCCAGGGGAGGTGGTGGCTATGGGTTATGTTCTTCTGCCTTTGAAACAGGGAGGGAAGAGTGGGAAGGACTGTGGCTTGTGTCTTGAGTGTGAAATCAGCCCCAATATAATAGAACACCAGGTAGACTTCTAAGGTTTTTAACCTCTTACCCTGACTCCTGGACAGCACTACTGGACCCATCTGGGGCCTGAGGAACCTCAGTGCCCTGAGAGGAAGGACAAAGGCCTGGCTGGCTTTGCCACCTGCTGATTATAGAGCCCTAGGGCCTTGAGCAAACCTAGACAGTAGCCAGGGAGTGGTTACAGCAGGCTTTTTGTGGCACCCAGCACTATGGTGACTTCAAGTCTGACCCAGCACAATCATAGTGGTGGTAGCCACAGGGGTGCTTGTGTCACTGCACCCCAAGCTTCAGGTGACTCAGAACAGAGAGTTAGGCTCTGTATGTTTGGGAGAAAGTAAGAGAAGAGAGCAAGAGTCTCTTCTTGGTAATCCGGAAAATTCTCTTGGATCTTGTCTAAGACCATCAAGGCGGTGCTTCTGAGACTCTGCAAGAACCACAGCGTTACTGGGTCTGGGGTGCCCACTAAAGAAGATACAGCTTAGATCACAATACCCAAGTCCTTTCAAATAGCTAAAAAGCCTTTTCAAGAAGGGTGGCTACGAATAAGCCCAGCCAGTGAAGACCTACAATAAATACCTAACTCTTCAGTACCCAGTCACTGAAGGACATCTTCTACACCATCCAGGAAAACCTCACCTCACCAAATAAAATAAATAAGGCACCAGGGACCAATCCTGGAGAAACAGAGAATGTGACCTTTCAGACAGATAGTTCAAAATATCTGTGTTGAGGAAACAGAAAGAAATTCAAGATAACAGAGAAGGAATTTAGAATTCTATCAGATGAATTCAACAGAGATTGAAATAATTTAAAATAATCAAGCAGAAATTCTGGAGCTGAAAAATGTGCTTGGCATACTGAAGAATGCATCAGTCTTTCAATTGCAGAATGGATCAAGCAGAAAAAAAGACATAGCTCAAAAACAGGCTATTTGAAAATACACAGTCAGAGGAGACAAAAGTAAAAACTACTTTACAAGAGTGAAAATAATAAAAAACAATGAAGCATGCCTACGGGATCTAGAAAATACCTTCAAAAGGGCAAATCTGAGAGATATTGGCCTTAGAGAGGACATAGAGAAGGAGTTAGAGGTAGAAAGTTCATTCGAAGAGATAATAACAGAGAACTTCCCAAACCTAGAGAAAGATATCAATATCCAAGTACAAGAAGGTTATTGAATACTAAGCATACTTAACCCCAAAAAAGACTACCTCAAGGCATTTAAAAATCAAATTCCCAAAAGTCAAGGATAAAGAAAGGATCCTAAAAGCAGCAAGAGAAAACAAACAAATAGCATACAATGAAGCTCAAATATATCTGGCAGCAGACTTTTCAGTGAAAATTTTACAGGCCAGGAGAGATTGGCATGACAAATTTAAAGCACTGAAGGAAAATAACTTTTATCCTAGAATAGTATATCTGGCAAAAATATTCTTCAAACATGAAGAAGAAATAAAGACTTTCCCAGACAAAAGCAAAGGGATTTCATCAATACCAGACCCATCCTATAAGAAATGCTAAAGCAAATACTTCAATCAGAAAGAAAAGAACATTACGGAACAGAACAGAGCCCTTAGAAATAATACCACACATCTACAACCATCTGATCTTTGACAAACCTGACAAAAACAAGAAATGGGTAAAGGATTCCCTATTTAACAAATGGTGCTGGGAAAACTGGCTAGCCATATGTAGAAAGCTGAAACTGGATCACTTTCTTACACCTTATACAAAAACTAATTCAAGATGGATTAAAGACTTAAATGTTAGACCTAAAACCATAAAAACTCTAGAAGAAAACCTAGGCAATACGATTCAGGACATAGGCATGGGCAAGGACTTCATGTCTAAAACACCAAAAGCAATGGCAACAAAAGCCAGAATTGACAAATGGGATCTCATTAAACTAAAGAGCTTCTGCACAGCAAAAGAAACTACCATCAGAGTGAACAGGCAACCTACAGAATGGGAAAAAATTTTTGCAATCTACTCATCTGACAAAGGGCTAATATCCAGAATCTACAAAGAACTCCAACAAATTTACAAGAAAAAAACAAACCCATCAACAAGTGGGCAAAGGACATGAGCAGACAGTTCTCAAAAGAAGACATTTATGCAGCCAAAAGACACATGAAAATATGCTCATCATTACTGGCCATCAGAGACATGCAAATCAAAACCATAATGAGATACCATCTTTCACCAATTAGAATGGCGATCATTAAAAAGTCAGGAAACAACAGGTGCTGGAGAGGATGTGGAGAAATAGGAACACTTTTACACTGTTGGTGGGAATGTAAACTAGTTCAACCATTGTGGAAGACAGTGTGGCGATTCCTCAGGGATCTAGAACTAGAAATACCATTTGACCCAGCCATCCCATTACTGGGTATATACCCAAAGGACTATAAATCATGCTGCTATAAAGACACATGCACATGTATGTTTATTGCAGCACTATTCACAATAGCAAAGACTTGGAACCAACGCAAATGTCCAACAATGATAGACTGGATTCAGAAAATGTGGCACATATACACCATGGAATACTATGCAGCCACGAAAACTGATGAGTTCATGTCCTTTGTAGGGACATGGATGAAGCTGGAAACCATCATTCTCAGCAAACTACTGCAAGGACAAAAAACCAAACCCGGCATGTTCTCACTCACAGGTGGGAATTGAACAATGAGAACACATGGAGAACACATGGACACAGGAAGGGGAACATCATACACCAGGACCTGTTGTGGGGTGGGGGGAGCGGGGAGGGATAGCATTAGGAGATATACCTAATGTAAATGATGAGTTAATGGGTACAGCACAGCAACATGGCACATGTATACATATGTAGCAAACCTGCACGTTGTGCACATGTACCCTAGAACTCAAAGTATAATAAAAATTATATATATATAAAAAAAGAAAAACATTAATGATCAATAAATAATCATCTGAAGGTACAAAACTTACTGGTAATAGTAAGTACACAGAAAAACACAGAATATAATACATGGTTAATTGTGGTGTGTAAACTATTCTTATTGTAAGTAGAAAGACTAAATGATGAACCAATCAAAAATAGTAACTACAATAATTTTTCAAGATGTGAATAAAATATAAATAGAACAATAAAAACTTAAAAAGCAGGAGGACAAATTTAAGGCATAGAATTTTAATTAGTTTTCTTGTTGCTTGTTTGTTTATGCAAATAGTGTTGTTGTTATCAAGTTAAAATGATAGCTTATAAGTTAGATTTTGCAAGCCTCATGGTAACCTCAAACCAATGGATACACACACAAAAAATAAAAAGCAAGAAATGAAATCATATCACTAGAGAAAATCATCTTCATTAGAGGAAAACGGGACTGAAAGAAAGAGGTCACAAAGCAACCAGAAAACAAATAACAAGATGGAGTAAGTTCTTGCTTATCAATAATAACATTGAATGTAAATAGACTAAACTCTCCAATCAAAAGACATAGTCTGCCTGAATGGATTAAAAAAGAAAGACTCCTTGATCTGTTGCATACATGAAGCACACTTCACATATAAAAACACACATAGATTGCAAATAAAAGGATGGAATATTTATGTGTGTCTTTGTAGGTGAAAAATAAAGATATTCCATGCCAATGGAAGCCAAAAAAAGAGCAGGAGTTACTATACTTACTACATCAGAAAAAGTAGATTTCAAGAAAAAATCTGTAAGAAGAGACGAAAGAGTCACTATATAATAATAAAGGAATCAATTCAGTAAGTGGATATAACAATTATATATATGCCCAACATGGGAGCACCCAGATATATAGAAGAAATATTATTAGAGCTAAAGAGAGAGATAGATAGGCCCCAATACAATAATAGCTGGAGACTTCAACACCCCATTTTTGGCATTGAACAGATCTTCTAGACAGAAAATAAAGAAACATCAGAACTAATCTGCACTGTAGACCAAAGGGATCTAACAGATATTTATAGAACATTTCATTCAAGAGCTGCAGCATGCACATTCTTTTCCTCAGTGCATGGATCATTCTCAAGACAAGTCAAAATGAGATATCATCACCCAAGTTAAAATGGCTTATATCCAAAGACAGGCAATAACAAACGCTGGCAAAGGATACGGAGGAAAGGGAACTGTTGCACACTGTTAGTGGAGATGTACATTAGTACAGCCAGTATGGAGAAGAGTTTGGAGGTTCCTCAAAACACTAAAAATAGAGCTACCATATGATTCAGCAATTCCACTGCTGGGTATATATCCCAAAGAAAGGAAATAAGTATATCGAACAGATATCTACACTCCTATGTTTGTTGAAGCCCTGTTTACAATAGCTAAGATTTGAAAACAAACAACCTAAGTGTCCATTAAAAGATGAAAAGAGAAAGAAAATATGGTACAAATACACAGTGGAGTACTATTCAGCCACAAAAAAGAATAAGATTCAGTAATTTGCAGCAACATTGATGGAACGGGAGCTCATTATGTTAAGTGAAGTAAGCCAGGCACAGCAAGACAAACTTTGTGTCTCCTTACTTATTTGTGGGATCTAAAACTCAAAACGATTGAACTCATGGACATAGAGAGTAGAAGGATGATTACCAGAGGCTAAGGAGGACACTGTGGGGCTGGGGGAAGGAGAGGATGGCTAATGGGTGCCAAAAAATAGTTAGAAAGAATGAATAACAGCTACTATTCGATAGCAGTACGGAGTGACTATGTTCAATAATTGGATCGTTACTCAAAAGAGAAATGCTTGAGAGGATGGATTCCCCATTCCTCGTGATTTGCTTATTCAACATGGCATGCCTATATCAAACACCTCATTTACCCCATAAATATATGTACCCTACTATGTACCCACAAAAATTAAAAAAAATTAAAAAGTTATAAAAAGAAAGAAAAGTGTTGAGCCATTGTCCATGGTACTGAATGTATAATATAGCTACAGAATAGACGAGAACACTGTTGTTTACTTGACTGCTGAACTAAATTTAATAGGACTTTCTAAGTAATTAACTGGATGCCAAAAATGCAAAAGTGAACACGGCACAGTCATGGTTTTCAAAAAGTTCACAGTCAAGGTGAAAAAACTGCCCTTGAACGTTATTGTTAATACCTTTTAAAGTCAGTCAGTTCTGAACTCAGTATGTGCTACTCGACCTGAGTATATGGTACTTGAACAGCTCAAGTAATAGAATAAAACTCTGTTGGTTATGGGCAAAGACAATACTGATTAATTTTCTTTATCAACCTTTTTTTTTAATGCTACAAGTAATGATGGGCCAGGAAATGTTTCAATGATGGGTAAATCTACTTTTTTTTTCCTTTTTTGAGACAGAGTTTTGCCCTTGTCGCCCAGGCTGGAGTGCAATGGCATGATCTCAGCTCACTGCAACCTCTGCCTCCCCAGTTCAAGTGATTCTGCTGCCTCAGCCTCCTGAGTAGTTGGGATTACAGGTGCACGCCACCACACCCAGCTAATTTTTGTGTTACTAGTAGAGATGGGGTTTCACCATGTTGGCCAGGCTGGTCTCAAACTCCTGACCTCATGTGATCCACCCACCTTGGCCTCCCAAAGTGCAGGGATTACAGGCGTGAGCCACCATGCCCAGTCAGGTAAATCTACTTTCTTAATTGATCAAATGCAATATTATTAGATACTTGTGCCACCTAAGTACTTTATGGGGAGGTAAGCTGTAACTTCACAATGATGTAAACTTCGCTTATCGCCTTGGAATAAAGTACTAAACATATTAGGAATATGGACTCTAATATGATCCAAAAGTGACATTTTATAAATATAACTTTTACATTTCTTTTTTTTTTTTTTTTTTGAGTTGGAGTCTCACTGTGTCACCAGGCTGGAGTGCAGTGACATAATCTCGGCTCACTGCAACCTCTGCCTCTCTGGTTCAGGTGATTCTCCTGCCTCAGCCTCCCAAGTAGCTGGGACTACAGGCACGTGCCACCACGCCCAGCTAAGTTTTGCATTTTTAGTAAAGACATAGTTTCACCATGTTGGCCAGGATGGTCTCAATCTCTTGACCTCGTGATCCACCTGCCTTGGCCTCCTAAAGTGCTGGGATTACAGGCATGAGCCACCATGCCTGGCCTTACATTGCCATTTTTAATGCAGTCATCATTTATATTACACATCACAAGCGTTATTAATAGGGCCAAAAGTTGAGTAATGAAAATATAAAATTATAGAAGACAGGTAATAATGTAGAAATAATGAACACATCTGCAAGTCTAGGATACAATTTTCACATTGGAGAAGAGTTACCAAAGTCCCTGAGTCAAAAAGCCTTGGTCTGAGCTTTGAAATATTAGTAGAGACAAATATAAAATTTATTTAAAAGGAGGTGTATTGTATGACTACATTAGAGGTTAATTTATTGAATCTTTACAAATTTATCATACACGAGGAACAACCATCAAGTAAATAT
Organism: Pongo abelii; assembly: GCF_028885655.2. Taxonomy (NCBI): domain Eukaryota; kingdom Metazoa; phylum Chordata; class Mammalia; order Primates; family Hominidae; genus Pongo; species Pongo abelii. The sequence goes on from NC_071989.2 coordinate 153,326,986, forward strand.
TGATGAAAGAGAAAATTAAACATGCTCCCTATTCAAGAAAATATTAATACTATTCATTGCAATACTCTCACATTGGAAACATCAGGACCAGAATTCCAAAAACCCAATGATTGTGGCCTTTATAATTGCTCATCTAAACAAAGAGACATGAATTTGAGCATCTCCACTAGAAAAGATATTGATTCTACATTTCTATTTCTTTATGGGAAAGGAAGAAAACTGGAACAGCATATTTCCCATCTGTTCTGCCTTCTTTTTCAGGGGAGATAAAATTATTTCCCCTTTCCATTAATTCTTCAAGCAAGAATCCTCCAAAACCATTGATTGAAAGAAGGAAGAGTTTGAACCAATAGTGTTGCCTCTGAAATATATTTGGAGAAATTTTATTCCCCAGATTATTTAACAGTACCATCCCCCACAACGAAAACCACTAGCAACTGCGCTCATGAAGTCTTCACTTACCAGAGCTATCAATATATTAACCATATGTTTATTATGTAGATCAGGAACCATTAAAATGCTCAATGTTAATTTTCAACTATCTAAAGAATACATTTTAAAACATACAGCATCATAAATGTGAAAAATATAACTATCTCAATTTACTTTTCTACTTTTTATATAGTAATATTGGTTCATTTTAAAGCATCTTAAACATTATTTTAATGATTAAAAATACATATTATATTCTATAACATGTATATACCATAATTTTTAACTAATATCCTATTACTAGGCATTTAGGTTGTTTCCAGGTTTTGTTACCATAAATTATCTTATAGTGAAAGAAGGTACAGATAAGTGTACCTTTTCATTTCTTCTCTCATTTTTTTCTCTTCTGATATAGAAATCTCAGACACAATATTCTGGTAGAATAAAATGTCCAGGACTTGTATATGATAGAATTAAAATATAGGTGACTTTCTCTTTCCATGTTTAACTGCATTTATCCCTATAAACAGGAAAAATATTATTCATCCATTCATTGAAAAAAAAATATTCAATGCTTGTTATGTTACAGCCACTCTTGTAGGTGCTTAGATAAAACCTCAAAGGAAGACAGACAAAAATTATTGTAGGTATGGAGGTCTTTTCTTTTTGAAGACTCTTGCCTCACATAGTATTCTAATTGTTAAATCATGCTATGTATTTTTGACAGGAGATTGTATGATTCCATTGCATTGTGTTGGAATGGGAAGCAGGCACCGAGGAGATATTTAGTGGCAGATTACCAAAACCTTGAGAAAGCTTTGCATACTCCACATTTTAAAAGTGCTCTATATCCAAAATTGTAAGTAAACATAGTACCCATATTCTATTTGCATGATGTCATTGGGAATGTGCCTCAAAAAGTAAGAATTTGGTCTTTGCCATTTTACACTTAGCCTGATGTTTTACATGAACAGATTTTGCCCTGGAATGGCCATATAATATCAACTTAGATTGTGTATCTAAAGGAAAAAAATCAGCTTATAAAAGTGAATCCTAAGTTTTAGTGCTACATCTTAAATATAAAATCAGTATTGTTGTATTTGGTTTTCATTTTTTTTTCATGATTTTAAACATGGAAATAATTTTAATGACTGAGAAAAGTCCAGAAGACTCCTTTGTAGCACTCTTTAAAAACATAAGAACAATACCACTATCACGCCTAAAATATTGTAATAATTATTTAATATCATGAAATATCCATTACATGATCTAATTTCAGTTGTCACATTTTTAAAAATTTGTTTGCTTGTTTTATTGTCACTCAAATCAGGTTCCAAATAAAAACCATCTTTGTCCCCCCCCCAAAAAAAAAAAAAAAAGAAAATATTTTCTCTGACTTCTATTAGATGTCATTCTAATATCTAATGTTAAAATGGCTAACATAACACTTACGTTATGATGGCAACATAAATAAAAGTCAGAAGCTTATTGTTTCCAGAATGGCAGTGTGTTATAATAATTATAATAAAGAATGAATAAAATTATTAGGAATTTGACACCTAATTGCTAGATGGCTGGGAAGGCACAGAAATATATGCCTGACCTAAAAAATTCAAATTCACAGATGAATTGGCAATATATAATATATAAAAATTAATAAAAACATAAAGAATAACAGTTCTAGAAAAGAAAGGTATGTCACGAGGAAGTACACTATTGTTGTAATAAGTGGTTTACACAGAGTACACACCAGTATTTTTTTCAGTTGCCAAGAGATAAATCATATTCAAATCATGTCAAAGGTCAAGGAAGTCCAGAGATGCATCCACCTTCAAGTATGGATGGATCCAGCAGCTCAATCAATGCCTTCAAAAAGATACGTCTCTCCATATTTTGGCTCTACTTTCCTCCATTTTATGTTTGTCATCAGGCAGGCCCTTTCTGCAAGGTGGCGGATGTCTACTAGCTGCTTATTATTTACAGTCCACCACATTTTGGCTAACAATTAGCAATGCCAGAAGAAAGATAACTCCAGTTTTTCAATAACCCTAGCAAAAGTCCTGGGATTTCATTTACTGGCCCATGTTTGGTGATACATTTAATTCTGGACAAATCAATATTACTCTGATTTTGCAAGTGTGGATCAAAGGTCAAACTTTATAGTTAAAGAATTAATAACCTTCCTATGAACTACGATGAGATGATAAGGGAAATGGTGTTTCCCTGTGGAGCAAGTTGCTGCTAACCGAAGAAAAAGGGAATGGATATTGAGCAGGAAAATACAAAAGTCTACTACCTCATATTTTTTTCATTTAATCCTTGCAGCCACCCTCTGAGTTAGAAATTATTTTCTCCATTTAAGGATAGAGAAACTGAAGGTCAAAAACTGCAAATAACTTTCACAAAATCATAACACCAAAAGGTAGTAAATATGAGATTCACATTTTGTGTGATTTCATAACTCATGCCTTAAATGGTATATGACACTGCTCTCATTAAAGTTTTTACATTAATAACTGGTGAACAGAGGTGCAAGCAAATGTTCCAAATCTCCTATTCAGCCTTGACTTTTCCACAAAGTCTCGGGTCAGAACACCTTTCCCTTTTGTCCTTGTTTCTGCTCATTTTATCCTGGTTTAGGGATTTACAGATTCTATTTGGAAGTGTAGTGTCCTACAGTAAAATCTGAGGCAATAGCGTTGTAATATCAAGTAGCTTATCTTCTTGGTTTTGTTCTCAAAGACAGTTCTTGACTGTGACTATCCTGAGCACCGAGATTTTACTTTGACTCTGAATCCCTAGTGTCTCATACAGTGCCTGCCATTCATCAATAGAGCAATCATTCATCAATATGCCTGAGAAAAATAAAATGAAAACATTTCTAATCCCATGAAAGTAAAGGTGGTTATATGCTTCAACCTCTACATACAACACTGAGAGACTTGGTGTAAGTCTCAGATTTGCCTTCTGTTTCAATGGGTCCTTGATCAAGTAGCTAAAACTCTTTTAGGCTTCAATTTCCTTGTCTATAAAATAAAAATAATGGTACCGACCTTTGAGGGTCATAATGAAGAATTTGAGATGTGTGCAGAGTAAAGCAGGGTTTCCTGCACATAGGAAGCATTCAATAAATGGTGACTGTTACTTTCTTAAGTTATTTCATCAGTTATGGACATGGAATAGAGCTAGAAAAATTACGTAGATATATTTAATACGAAACTTTAGTAGAATTGATTATGTACACTTCAGGTACGCATACATGCAACATACACCCAAGACCCAACGATTTATGAGTCCTAACACTGTGGTCAGGCAAATTTCCTCATGATTTAATAAATCTGTATCTATAGCACAAAGTGATTTCATAAGGGTAAAATGCTGAATCTATTCTAGGAATAAGTCCAGTTTTCCAGTTCTCCCACCCCCCAAAAACTTTTTGACTAGAAACCTTTATATTTTAAAATCCCTTACTTTATATAGGCTACTTGTGCAAGTCTCACTATTACTTTAAGAAAAACTGTTTTTGACTCACAAATCAGCTTTCATCATTACTCCAACTTCTTTCTTCTCAAAAATATTTTGCCATATGTCTTAATATAAAAGTATTTTAAAAGTTGATGAGTTACTATGGTAAATAATTTATCAAAATTTTATTGAACTATTATGTTGATTTGGATAATTTCGATTGCAAGTGACAGAAACCCAGTTGAAAGTGGCTTGGGTAAGAGAGAGGGAAAGAAGTAGGGAGACAAAAGGGAAAAAATAGAAATTTACTGGCTTATGTAATTGAACATCTCAAGGGCAGATAGTTTGAGCAAGGCTAGATCAAGGCAAATAATCGATGTGTCTCTCAGTCTCAGTTTTGCTTTGTTTCATATTGGCTCATTCTCAGGTAAGTTTTCCCTTTGAGAATGTAAAATAAATAGCATCATAGGTTTGCATTCTACCAATTCAGTAACCTTAGTGGAAAATGAGCTTCACTTAATTTCCATAAGAAGTACTAGGGTTGAATGCCACTGTTCTGCTTTGATCACAGCCTTCCCTGAATCAGTCATGGGGTCTAGAGGAGGCATAATACTTTGATAGGCCACATCTAGATAATTTCCCTCTTCTGGGAATATGAGATAGGGTGAAGCCCAGCTGAATCACATGGGCACAGAGGGGAGACGTGGTGGCCCCCAAAATTATAACAGGATGCTGTTAGTTTAAGAAAACCAAATGGATGCTGCTGGATTGGCAAAAATATGGGATGACTGTTTTACACATTCTTAAATTTTTTTTCCAATTTTGTATTTAAAAAATTAAAATAGTATTTTGATACAATAGATTAGAAATCATTATCATTCCTGGTAGCTGAATGCTCCTCAACTTATGATCATGTCTCGATAAAATCATGGTAGGTTAAAAAGATCATAAGTTGAAAGACACTTAATACATCTAACCTAGCAACCGTCACAGCCTAACCTATTTTAAACATGCTCAGGACACTTACATTAGCCTATGTTAGGAAAAAAGTCATCTAACATAAGCCTATTTTATAATAAAGTATTGAATATCTCATGTAATTTATTAAATACTGTATATTATGTCATAATTGGACAGTTTTACATGATAGTAAAGTTGAAAAATCCTAAGTCAAACCATCATTAAGTCAGGAACCATGTGTAATCCAAAACCAGGTGCTTATACTACCTTTATTGCTTGTCAACGTTATAAAAATGTGTGTGTGTCCGTGTCTGTGTATACTTACTTGTTTGTCCTTTACCCTAAAACCAAGGAGGGAGTCTAAAGCAAGAATCGTATCCTCAGAATTTAAATTTAAATACCATTGTAAAGTAATTTTAAGGGGAAAATTCAATCACATCTTTATAACATGGCAAATACACTAAGATAATAAATGCATAGCAATTTACTACAGATAATCGATCATCATTTCAGAGTCTTTTGAAAAGGATTGGTTTGGTGACATTTTCCACTGTGATTTATATGACCTTTTCCTACAATAAGGTTGATCAAACTCCCAGCAAACCATGTTGTTCTACAACAGAAGACAGGTTACAAGCCAAAGAAATTAAAACAGATTAATTTGTAACATGGAGGTGATTACAAATGGCAGGAAGGGTTTTATATCCTATTCACCTGAAAATAATAGAATTCATGATAGATTTTCTTCCTTTTCACTGAGAGGCAAGAGACTTTGAAGCTGTTGTAAGACCAAACTACCTGGGGAGCTCAGCCTTGGCCCCAAACTCTGCTGTGTAGCATGAACCCACTAGCGGTGGGGGTGACTTGATATCAGAACACAGATATTAATGAATAACAAAAGATAAAGTTAGATCATGACTACTCACAGAGCAGGAGTTCAACTGATTTAACCAGGCAGAAGAGAAATGTATTTTTAGTTTCAGAGCCAATTCATATACTTCTTAACAACTGCTGTTGTGTGGAAAAATGTCTGGGAATGAATGTGGCTTATAATACAGAGGGCAGCATGAATAATCTAACTGACCATGATTAGACAGAAAAGAATGTAACTGTCATGATAGATGACATGTAAGGAAAATCTCTAACAATTTTTCTTTTACGCTGGAAAAGTGGAAAGCTTTCTCCCTTCCTCTAAATCCTTGGCCCAAATTAATACCTGAACTTTTTAAAATTAAATCTCAAGCAAGAAATGCATGTGCTATAGTCCCTGTTGTTAGGCTGTCACCATAACAGTCTCTTGAAAAGTTTGAAAAACAGTTATGCAATTATGCAGGTTTTTCAAAATTTTTAATGCAGCCAAAAATAATCTATTGTTCTAATAAAATATAACAGGATCCCTGCATATGGATCAGATAAAAGAACAAGGGCTCTGAATGAAGATATCACCGGACTTAGAGCCAGAAGAATTGGATTTGAATCTAAGAGACTGGGGTTTTTGACAGCTAAGTAAATTGGGGCATGCCACCTGGTTTTCTCAATATCTGTTCCCTTCTCTAGTACAAGCGATAATCTCAATATACCTACTGCAACGGAGCATTGTGAAAAATAAATGAGGCAATGCATTGACAATATTTAAAAAATGTGTACTACAGAATTATAGAATGTTATTTTTACTGGTAATTGTCTTAATATTCTGTCCATGTTCAGTGCATGCAGATTGGCAAGCATCAGCTTACTTATAAGACTATCTTCTTATAGGCCTTCTAAGATAGGAGAGATCCAAAATGAATTACAATATTTAATGGGTCCACTAAATTCCTGGAAAAACTGCTTGATCATGGAGGAAGAGAATCTTCTCAAACATCTGAATGGAAGTAAGTAATAAAGAGAGGAGCCAAGTAAAGAGGAAAAAAATACCAAAGACTTTCACCATGAGAAATTAAAGACATCAATTTTAATCATTAAGAAGGTATTTGTACCATATGACACCAGATAGATACTTGAAACATGCTTCTAAATGACTTTCTTAAAAAATTTATTTCAAATGTTTAGGGTCTTAGAGAAAAATATTTCTATTTAATGTTTCTAAGTGAAAAAACGGTAACTCATAGCCATAAAACCATGAATTTCTTGAAACCTTGAGGAAAATGTGTGTGTTATGTGTGTGTAAACAAACTGTGTTTACAGTGTAAGAAATAATATGCTTAAAAATCCTAAATAAGTATTCTAGTTTACAGGCACACAAAGATTATTCAAGACTTTTTAAGCTACAAGTAACAAAAGCTCAACTCAAATTTCTTTATGCAAAGTGGGAATCAGGGAAGGGGAACTCTGAAGGACATTATAAGGGAAATCAAGGAGATAGTTCTGGCTTTAGGCAATGCAGGATATGGAGGTTCAAATGATGCCTTTAGTCTCCTCCTTGTGCTCTTCTCTATTTCCCTCAAGGTTATTTTATTCTCTAGATCTTTCTTCATGATTGCACAGACTGTATAAGCTGTCCTAAACTTCTGTTCTGACATGTCATAATTCCAAGAATCCTCCTCTTCTTGGTGGCTGCATCAATTACTTAAAAAGGAACACTAATTGATCCTGCTTGAAGAATGTACTTTTTTTTTTTTTTTTGACAAACTGTTCTTTATTGGGTGATCTGATTGCCCAATCTGGGTTAGAGTACCATTCCTGTGTCTGGGAAGTAAGGATGGGGATTTATAGCCTTCTAAGTATCACATGTAAAAGAAAGGCAGCAGCCCCAGTCAGGGTCTTATAGATAAAACTCCCATCTCTCTGGGACAGAGCACCCAGGGAAAGAGGTGGCTGTAGGTGCAGCTTTAAGTGTTCCTGCCTGCCAGCTCTGAAGAGAGCAGCGGACCTCCCAGCACAGTGCTCGAGCTCTGCTAAGGGACACACTGCTTTCTCAAGTGGGTCCCTGACCCCTGTGCCTCCTGATGGGGAGATACATCCCAACAGGGGTCAACAGACACCTCATACAGGAGTGCTCCAACTGACATCTGGTGGGTGCTCTTCTGGGACAAAGCTTCCAGGAAAAAGGAGCAGGCAGCCTCTGCTGGTGATACCCAGGCAAATAGGGTCTGGAGTGGACCCTCAGAAAACTCCAGCAGACCTGGAGAAGAGGGGCCTGACTGTTAGAAGGAAAACTAACAAACAGCAATAGCATCAACATCAACAAAATGGACGACCACGTGAAAACTCCATCCGAAGGTCACCAACAGCAAAGGCCAAAGGTAGATAAATCCATGAAGATGAGGAAAAACCAGTGCAAAAAGTCTGAAAATTCCAAAACCAGAATGCCTCTTCTCCTCCAAAAGATCACAACTCCTAGCCCACAAGGGAACAAAACTGGACAGAGAATGAGTTTGATGAATTGACAGAAGTAGGCTTCAGAAGGTGGGTAATAACAAACTCCTCCAAGCTAAAGGAGCATGTTCTAACCCAATGCAAAGAAGCTAAGAACCTTGTTAAAAGGTTAGAGGAATTGCTAACTAAAATAACCAGTTTAGAGAAGAACATAAATGACCTGATGGAGCTGAAAAACACAGCACAAGAACTTCGTGAAGCATACACAAGTGTCAATAGCCGAATCGATCAAGCAGAGGAAAGGGTATCAGAGATTGAAGATCAACTTAATGAAGTGAGCATGAAGACAAGATTAGACGAAAAAGAATGAAAAGGAAAGAACAAAGCCTCCAAGAAATATGGGACTATGTTAAAAGACCAAACCTACATTTGATTGGTGTACCCGAAAGTGAAGGGGAGAATGAAACCAAGTTGGAAAACACACTTCAGCATATTATCCAAGAGAACTTCCCCAAACTAGCAAGACAGGCCAACATTCAAATTCAGGAAATACAGAGAACACCACAAACATACTCCTTGAGAAGAGCAACCCCAAGACACATAATCTTCAGATTCACCAAGGATGAAATGAAGGAAAAAATGTTAAGGGCAGCCAGAAAGAAAGGTTGGGTTACCCACAAAGAGAAGCCCATTAGACTAACATGGGCTTTCTCTGCAGAAACTCTATAAGCCAGAAGAGAGTGGGGGCCAATATTCAACATTCTTAAATAAAAGAATTTTCAACCCAGAATTTCATACCAGCCAAACTAAACTTTATAAGTGAAGGAAAAATAAAGTCCTTTGCAGACAAGCAAATGCTGAAGGATTTTGTCACCACCAGGCCTGCCTTACAAGAGCTCCTAAAGGAAGTACTAAATATGGAAAAGAAAAACCAGTACCAGCCACTGCAAAAACAAACCAAAATGTAAAGACCATTGACACTACAAAGAAACTGCATTAACTAATGAGCAAAATAGCAAGCTAAAATCACAATGACAGGATCAAATTCACACATAACAATATTAACTTTAAATGTAAACAGGCTCAATGCCGCAATTAATATATGTTTATTGCAGCACTGTTCATAATAGCAAAGGCTTGGAACCAACCAAATGTCCATCAATGATAGACTGGATAAAGAAAATGTGGCACATATACACCATGGAATACTATGCAGCCATGAAAAAGGATGAGTTCATATCCTCTCCAGGGACATGGATGAAGCTGGAAACCATCATTTTCAGCAAACTAACACAAGAACAGAAAAGCAAACACCACATATTCTCACTCATAAGTGGGAGTTGAACAATGAGAACACATGGGCACAGGGAAAGGAATATTACACACTGGGACATGTTGGGGGACAGGAGATTAGAGGAGGGATAGCATTAGGAGAAACACCTAATGTAGATGACAGGTTGATGGGTGCAGCGAACCAACATGGCACGTGTATACCTATGTAACAAACCTGCACATTCTGCACATGTATCCCAGACTTTAAGGATAAAAAAAGAAAAGGCACGGACTGGCAAATTAGATAAAGACTGTATTGGTGTGCTGTATTCAGGATACCCATCTCATGTGCAAAGACATACATAGGCTCAAAATAAAGGGATGGAGGAAGATTTACCAAGCAAATGGAAAGAAAATAAAAAGAAAAAAAAAAAAAGAAAAAAAGCAGGGGTTGCAATCCCAGTCTCAGATAAAACACACATTAAACCAACCAAGATCAAAAAAGACAAAGAATAGCATTACATAATGGTAAACGGATCAATGCAACAAGAAGTGCTAAGTATCCTAAATATATATGCACCCAGTACAGGAGCATCCAGATTCATAAAGCAAGTTCTTAGAGACCCACAAAGAGAATTAGATTCCCACACAATAATAGTGAGAGAAATTTACACCCCACTGTCAATATTAGACAGATCAACAAGACTGAAAATTAACAAGGATATTCAGGACATGAACTCAACTCTGGACCAAGCGAACCTAATAGACATCTACAGAATGCTCCACCCTAAATCAACAGAATATATATTCTTCTCAGTACCACATAGCACTTATTCTAAAATAGACCACATAAATGGAGGTAAAACACTCCTCAGCAAATGCAAAAGAATGGAAATCATAACAAACAGTCTCTCAGACCACAGTGCAATCACATTAGAACTCAGGATTAAGAAACTCATTCAAAACCACACAACTACATGGAAACTGAACAACCTGCTCCTGAATGACTACTGAGTAAATAACAAAATTCAGGCAGAAATAAATAAGTTCTTTGAAACCAATGAGAACAAAGACACAACATACCAGAATCTCTAAGACATAGCTAAAGCAGTGTTTAGAAGGAAATTTATAGCACTAAATGGCCAAAGGAGAAAGTGGGAAAGATCTAAAATCGACACCCTAACATCACAATTAAAAGAATGAGAGAAGCAAAAGCAAACAAATTCAAAAGCTAGCAGAAGACAAAAAATAACTAAGATCAGAACAGAACTGAAGGAGGTAGAGACACAAAAAACCCTTCAAAAAAAAATCAATGAATCCAGGAGCTGTTTTTTTGAAACATTAACAAAATAGATAGACTGCTAGCCAGAGTAATAAGAAAAGAGAGAAGAATCAAATAGACACAATAAAAAATGATAAAGGAGAGATCACCACTGATTCCACAGAAATACAAACTACTATCAGAGAATACTATAAACACCTCTATGCAAATAAAATAGAAAACCTAGAAGAAATGGATAAATTCCTGGAAACATACACCCTTCCAGGACTAAACCAGGAAGAAGTTGAATCCCTGAATAGACCAATAAGTTCTGAAATTGAAGCAGTAATAGCCTACCAACCAAAGAAAGCCCAGGACCAGAGGGATTCATAGCCAAATTCTACCAGAGATACAAAGAGAAACTGGTACCATTCCTTCTGAAACTATTCCAAATAATAGAAGAAGAGCGACTCCTCCCTAACTCATTTTATGAGGCCAGCATCATCCTGATACCAAAACCTGGCAGAGACACAAGTTTCAGGCCAATATCCCTGATGAACATTGATGCAAAAATCCTCAGTAAAATACTGGCAAACCGAATCCAGCAGCACATCAAAAAGCTTACCCACCACGATCAAGTCAGCTTCATCCCTGGGATGCAAGGTTGGTTCAACATACACAAATAAATAAACATAATCCATCACATAAACAGAACCAATGACGAAAACCACATGATTATCTCGGTGGATGCCAAAAAGGCTTTCAATAAAATTCAACAGCCCTTCATGCTATAAACACTCAATAAACTTGGTATTGATGAAACATATCTCAAAATAAGAAGAACTATTTATGACAAACCCACAGCCAATATCACACTGAATGGGCAAAAGCTGGAAGCATTCCCTTTGAAAACTGGCACAAGACAAGGATGCCCTCTCTCACCACCCCTATTTAACATAGTTCTGGAAGTACTGGCTAGGGCAATTAGGCAAGAGAAAGAAAGAAAGGGTATTCAAATAGGAAGAGAGGAAGTCAAATTATCTGTTTGCAGATAACATGATTGTATATTTAGAAAAACCCATTGTCTCAGCCCCAAAACTCCTTAAGCTGATAAGCAACTTTAGCAAAGTTTCAGGATACAAAATCAGTGTGCAAAAATCACAAGCATTCTCCTACACCAATAATAGATAAACAGAGAGCCAAATCATGAGCAAACTCCCATTCACAATTGCTACAAAGAAAACAACATGTCTCGGACTACAACTTACAAGGGATGTGAAGGACCTCTTCCAGGAGAACTACAAACCACTGCTCAAGGCAATAAAAGAGTACACAAACAAATGGAAAAGCATTCCATACTCATGGACAGAAAGAATCAATATCATGAAAATGGCCATACTGCCCCAAAGTAATTTATAGATTCAATGCTATTCCCATCAAGCTACCATTGACTTTCTTCACAGAATTAGAAAATGTTACTTTATATTTCATATGGAACCAAAAAAGAGCCTGTGTAGCCAAAACAATCCTAAGCAAAAAAAACAAAGCTAGAGGCATCATACAACCTGACTTCAAACTATACTAGAAGGCTCCAGTAACCAAAACAGCATGGTGCTGGTACCAAAACAGATATATAGACCAATGGAACAGAACAGAGCCCTCAGAAATAACACCACACATCTACAACCATCTGATCTTTGACAAACCTGACAAAAACAAGCAATGTGGAAAGGATTTCCTATTTATTAAATGGTGCCGGGAAAACTGGCTAGTCATATGCAGAAAACTGAAACTGGACCCCTTCCTTACACCTTACACAAAAATTAACTCAAGTGCATTAAAGGCTTAAACATAAGACCTAAAACCATAAAAACCCTAGAAGAAAACCTAGGCAATACCATTCAGGACGTAGGCATGGGTGAAGACTTCATGACTAAAACACCAAAAGCAATGGCAACAAAAGCCAAAATTGACCAATGGGATCTAATTAAACTAAAGAGCTTCTGCACAGCAAAAGAAACTATCATCGGAGTGAACAGGCAACCTACAGAATGGGAGAAAATTTTTGCCATCTATCCATCTGAAAAAGGGATAATATCCAGAATCTACAAGGAAATTAAACAAATTTACAAACAAACAAAAAACAATTCTACCAAAAAGTGGGCAAAGGATAGGAACAGCACTTTTCAAAAGAAGACATTTATGTGGCCAAAAAACATATGAAAAAAAGCTTATCATCACTGGTTATTAGAGAAATGCAAATCAAAACCACAATGTGATACCTTCTCATGCCAGTTAGAATGGTGATCATTAAAAAGTCGGGAAACAACAGATGCTGGAGAGGATATGGAGAAATAGGAATGCCTTTACACTGTTGGTGGGAGGGTAAATTACTTCAACCATGTGGAAGACAGTGTGGTGATTTCTCAAGGATCTAGAACTAGAAACACCATTTGGCCCAGCAACCCCATTAGTGGGTAAATACACAAAGGATTATAAATCATTCTACTATAAAGACACATGCACCATATGTTTATTGCGGCACTATTCACAATAGCAAAGACTTGGAACCAACCCAAATGCCCATCAATGATAGACTGAATAAAGAAAATGTGGCACATATACACCATGGAATACTATGCAGCCATAAAAAAGAATGATTTCATGTCCTTTCCAGGGACATGGATGAAGCTGGAAACTATCATTCTGAGAAAACTTACACAGAAATAGAAAACCAAACACCACAGGTTCTCACTCATAAGGGAACATCACACACTGGGTCCTTTCATGTGGTGGACAGCAAGGGGAGGGATAGCATTAGGAGGAGAAATACTGTATGTAGATGACGGGTTGATGGGTGCAGCAAACCATCATGGCACATGCATACCTATGTAACAAACCTGCGTGTTCTGCATATGTATCCCAGAAGGTAAGTATAATTTTTTAAAAAAAGAATCCATGATAGTAAACACACACACAAATAAATAAATAAATAACACATGGAGGAGAGGAGGTATGGTTCTCAAAAGGCCAACTTACAAAAATAATAATAAGAGCACTCGTTGTTCACCAGCAGTTTTTAAAAGGAGTTTATAATATATTCTTATAGGCATCAATATTGAGAGAGAAATAACAGCATCTCTTCACTGATGGTATTGAAAAATCTGCATTTCTTAGGTTGGCCACCTGTGAGCTGTAATATTCTGGTTGGGATGTCAGAGTATGAGGGCAGCAGCCCATGACTGATAAGATGTGGGCTTCTGCTGGAACTTTGTAATGAGTTTGAAGTTGAAACAAATATGTGATTTGGAAGTTAAGGAAATCAAACAATTCCTTTGACCTAGAATGGGATTAATGGAGACAACTAAAGTATCCACTGCTTTTTCATTGCATAGCAGAGCTCTGCCCTTCCCTGAATAGCAGGTCTTCACACAGCAGGGATGCACAGTGTTTACCCCATAATATACAGAGCCCATGGTGAGAGACCAGCACAGCCTGATGTAGTCTTTTAAAATAGATTTTTAAAAAACAAAAATTTCCAGATCTTATCATCAGCATCCTCTTGGAAGAGTCATATAAACACTATGAAACAATGTCAAAATAAGACATACAAGGCTGAGGCAGGAGAATGGCGTGAACCCGGGAGGTGGAGCTTGCAGTGAGCTGAGATCGCACCACTGCACTCCAGCCTGGGTGACAGAGCGAGACCCCGTCTCAAAAAAAAAAAAAAAAGTGACATACAAATGGCCAACAGGTATATGAAAAAAAAATGTTCAACATTACTAATCATCCATGAAATGCAATTTAAAATCACAATTAGAATGACTAATATCAAAAAGACAAAACATAACAAATATTGAAATTGTGGAGAAAAGGGAACCCTGGTATACCTTGTTGGTGGGAATATAAATTAGTATACTCATTATGAAAAACATTATGGAAGCTCCTCAAAAACTTAAAAACAGACCTACCATACGATCCAGCACTCCCACTTCTGGGTATATCACCAAAGGAGATGAAATCAATATGTTGAAGAAATGTCTGCACTCCCATGCTTACTATTGAGTTATTCATAATAGCCAAGACATGGAATCAAATTAAGTGTCTATTAACAGATGAGTGAATAAACAGTATGAGTTATATATGCACAGTGGATTACAATGTAGCCTTAAAAATCAAGGAAATCTTGTTATTTGTTAAAACGTGGATGAACCTGGAGAACATTATATCAAATGAAATAAGGCAGACACAGAAAGGCAAATAATATGCGATCTCACTTATATGTGGATTCCAAAGAAGTCTAACCCATGGAAGCAGAGAGGAGAATGGTAGATACAAATGGCTGTGGAAAAAGTGTGGAGATGTTTGTCAAAGGATACTAAATTTCAGTTAGACAGAAGGAATAAATTCAAGAGATGTAAGACATGATGACCATAGTCAATAAAATTTAGTGGATACTTGAAAATCACTAAAAGTCAATACGTTCTCACCACAAAATGAAATAAGTATGTGAGGTAATGAGTATGTTAATTAGCTTAATTGAGCCATTCCACAATGTATACATATTTCAAAACATTATGTTTTACATCATAAAACTATATATAGTCTTATTCATCGATTTTTAAAAGATTCATTGATATCAAAAAGCCAAAACTGATTCTAGATATCTTAATCAAAAAGTCAGCTTATTAGAAAGATATGGTGCAGCTCACACAGATAAGAGAATCTGAAAAAAAAATTAAAATCCAGGTACCCCTAAGGTTCCAGGTAGCAATAAGAGATAAACCACTTGATCAGGAAGTTACTGCTGGGACAAATAATCTCTCACCAATTCTTTGTTCTTGAGTCCCTGTATGCTGAGAAGCAGGCAGCTGTGTGCTTAAAAGCATCTGCACTCCCATCAGACAGACATGGATTTAAATTCCACTACCAGCACTTAAATACTGGCTCTCTGGTCTTGAGCTATTCATTTCAATTATAAAGTGAGGATAATAATGACATCTATTTTATTGGGTTGTTGTGTGACACAAAGGCTTACGTTAATGTCAAATCCACAGTACACACTCAAAATTATTAAGTATTATTAAGATTCTAAAGATAAAGCCCAAGGGGCCAAGCATGACACCTTGATTAATGAAACCATCAAAACTCTACTGAAGAAGGAGATATAATTTCTTGTAAGAATGTTAGAGTACATTAGCAAAAGAGTGGCTACTCAAAGCTAGAGAGGCAAGGAATGACAAATGTCCCCTAGAGTTGCCAATGCAGAGAATTACAACTCCATTTGACTTTCTCACATATTTTTATCAGATGTGGGCTGCATAATGCCAGTCATAAGCCATAAGGTCAGCCATAACCTGTATAAGGTTATGAAACTGAGTTTCATAAAGGAGATATTGAAAATTAGGTTGATTTGATGGTAGAAGTAGGTTGATATTGAAAAAGTTATCCTAGCATTCACATCTACAAAAGGTATTGATTTTCACAAATCTGTTATGCTGCATGTAAGAAAATCAAATGATTCTTAGAGAAAAGCACAAGAGAGTTTTTGCTAACTTATTTAAACTCTATTGTATCTATTAAAGATGAGGCCTCGTTCTTTATTGGTCTTTGGTCCCAGTCAACACAAGAAAAGCCAAAAAAGCACTCTGAGCCTAATTGCTTTGTTTGTAAAGTTTACTTGTTCATTTCTGATGTCTTGAGTTTTTTGACAAGTTATTGAATGAAAAAAAATAAATAGACAGTTGATTCTTCAGGGCTTATAAAATTCGATAAATGCTTATTTAACTTTTTGACAGTTGTGAGTAATAAATAAAGAAGCATCCTGAAGTCAAGTTTGTATAAAACTTGCATTGGTTTTACTTACACAAAATCCCTAGGAACCAGGAGTTGAAATATGTTTCTCACCCGACTTTTTTTCTTTTACCAGGGAGCATATTCATTTGCACTTATAGTTCAGGGCTATACTGGACACTTGAGATGCTACTTTGATTTATTTTAGTTTTCATTTCACAGTGGAAGGAAAAATGAGTCATTAAGAACTTGTCTTTGGACAAAATTTCCCATGATACAATGAATGACATGCCTTTCCAAAACAGACTTGAGAAGGAAAGTTTAGCAGGTTACGCTTCAGTTGTACTACAGTCTTGGCAGTATACTTTTAAGACATTGTGGAGCAATGGATCTTTGATGATAAGAAGTAAAGGGATAAGTTATTCTCATCCTCTCTTCCATTTTGTCTAAACCAAGAAAATGTGTGAATAGATATCATGCAATGCTCTAAGGGCTTGGCATGTATTATCTCATTTAATTACTTACTCATTCAACACATATTAAATGAGGCTAGTCTCAGTGCCAGGTGATATTCTATGGGTTGGTGACCACTGTAAACAAAAATGACAAATATTCCTGCCATCATGAAATTTACTGAAGGTCACAGATAATAAATAAGAGAAATAAGTAAAACAACATTTGTTAAATAGTGACAAGAATTTAGGAGAAAAATCAAGCAGACAAGTGGAATAGGAATTGTTGGGGGTGGGAGTTTGGAGCTTTAGAAGAGTAGCCAAGGAAGGCTTCTTAGAGTTGTTTATTGGGTAAAAACTGAAAGAAGTGAGAACAGCATAGGGATAATTTAGGGAAGAGTGTTTAAGGCAAGGGAAATGACCAATACTGGGACCTTGCAGCACATGCAAGCCAAATGCATGGGAACAGCTAGGCAGCCAGTGTTCCTGGAGTGGGCAGTTGAGTAGAACAATAATGTGAGATGAAGTCAGAGATGTAAGGTGGGTCAAGAGGGGAAGCTATGTTGGCCTTTTTAAGGTCATGATACAGCATTTAATTTTTACTATGAGTAAGATAAGACTCCATCGGAAAGTTTCCAAGAAAGAGTTGATGTAATTTGACTTATGCTTCAGCAGGATCACTCTGGCTGGTATATTTAGAATAGACAGGGTGCTGCATCCTGAACTGGCATGGAGGTGACAGTAGTGGTGAAGTGGCTGAATTCTAAATATGTTTTGACAGTAGATAAGACAGAATTTGCTGAATGACCGAAAGATTAATTTAAAAAATGGGTGCATCAGCATGTTTCCATTTTCTTCCTCAGAATGGAAATTCTTGCTTAACAATATCTCTCTATTCATCTATATACCAATCAGTGAATCATCCGTCACTGTTTATCATATAGCTACTTATATTTATCTATCTATCTTTCTGTATATCTATCTGAATATCTGTCATCTATTTATCTTTTGTGGATAAGGAAAAGTCAAAATATTATTATTGACATGTAGGCATAAATAAGCAATGCTAATTAGAAGATACATTCAGGAGAGTGGAATGTCAAACATATAGCCTCTAAGATAGCTAGAAATAAAAAGGAGTTAAATCAATACATTTGCGAGAAAAGAGAAGTTAATCTGACTTTACTAGGAAAGAGAGGAGACAAAGAAAACTGGTGGGACTATGAAATAGTTTGCTCTTGTTTGACACAAAAATAAAGAAAGCCAAGGATATAAAATAATGTAACCGACTAGAGTTAAAAATTTAAAGCTTCTGTCAAAACTACCTCTAGGATAATGCTATTATAATAAGAAAAACTGGCAACAAACACAATAAAAAAAATATTTACAGGTGAAGGCATACGCCGGGTAAGGTCTAGAGAAGAGTTTAGGAGGAGATTGGGCTTTAGACAATAAGTGAATTTATAAGATTATGGCTTGTATAAAAATGTATAAAGTGGTTAACTTATACTTTCATGCTAAAGAAAGCCTCTGAGTTATGCTGTGCTATTTTTTCTTTTAATGGATAATAGCTGAACCAGTGTAGGTAGAGTATCACGTATGTGCATATCCACATTATCCCAACTGCCTCTACTCTTTGCATTACTACTGGGAAGGAACCACAGACTGAGAAAATGACAACACTCATTGTCCTGGTGACTTCTGTAAATTTTGCTGGATTGAGATGACTCAGGCAGCCCATCCTTAAGTTTGCACATCCTAAAATTTCCATGATCTAAACAAAGGACTAGAACAGGGAGGCAACAATGTCTAGAAGCAATCCATTTAAAATATTTCTACATGGACCAGAATTGAGGTATATCATTACAGATTGTACAGGGTAATGTATCAACACTTAATCAATGAATGAAACAATAATAATGGATCTCCACTGTTATTGAAAGACAGATGGTACCTACAGTGTTCATAGTTTAAAGTGCATTCGGGTTTTACATTCAGTAAAATAAAATACATTAGGTTAAAATTGTTGTTCTGATAGACTAAGAAACTAATATACACTGCATACTTTATATATCCTTAAGTGAGCCAGAAAACTTATGTGACCATGGAGGCCAAGCAAATGATGGAAATAAGTAAACCTATTAATTGGGAGTGGTAAGAAGTGGAGAAGCATGTCTCATTGATAGATGCAACGACTGCGAGTTTTAGAGAACTGTGTTCAAGTAGAAATGTAACCTAAAGATGTTAAGATATCCTGATTTTTTTCAAAGTTTTTAATGTTAGATCTTTTTTAAAAATCCTTTTCAGAACAATCAAAAGATATTCATGGGATGCCAGTTTGACACACTTGTCCAGAATTTTCAACTTTACAAAAGTAATATAGGGCAATGGTTACAAACCCAAACTTTTAATACAGTCTGGTTCAAATTCCCTCTCTATTGCCTATTAACTGAATGATCCTGGGAAGTTACTAAAATTTCCTGATCCTCAATTAACTCAATTGTGAAAAAAATATAATGCCTAACTTTTGGAATTGTTGTAAAAATTGCAACAATATATTTAAAATTCATAATGGTGGTGATGACTGTTATGAACAAAAGTAACTCCAAAATTCTTTATGTCTTTGATTCCCAGAGTCCTATCACAATCACATTTTGACGATGTTAGGGTAAGGCTTTTAGTCTTTTCAAAAATAAATACTATTGGACATATATTCCATGAAAAAGATTATACAGTCTTTTCATATGCATTTCATATGCATGCTTTGACCCTCACAATCTTATAAGTAAGGCACTATCATTATAGTGCCACTTAACATGTTAGAAAACCAAGACAAGGCTTAGAATAAATCTTCTAACCTCAGCCTTAGAAATAAAGTGTCTACATATTTTAGTGTGTATCAAGGGTAAGGAAGAAGAAGACGGGTAAAGTTAGACAATTCATAAATGAAGAAAGGATAAAAGAGAAAGTGGTAGACAGTAGCTACCAGTGTTAAGGAATTTCCTGAAATTGTTATAAAGCCTCCTGGTAAGCATAGTATTATGGACACAGTACAAATGAACTAGTTGTTTTCAATATTCAAATGAAAAAGGTTTAGCTTCCTTTTAGGGTGATTTTTAAAAAATTATAGTGGAAACTTAACTTTGGATCTATCATAAAACTCATGAGAATTTTTATCTATGAAGGAATCATTCTACAGCCAACTTATCCAGCAGAAATATTTGACAAACAAGGAAATACATACATGAACTAAATCCACAGATCAAGGCATCCTTATGAAAGTGGAGAACAGCAAAGAAACTCAAGAAGATGCAATCAGATGGAATATACTGTAAAATTGTGGACACTATTTGGTTGAACATAGCATGTTGGTGTATAGAGATTACAGAGCTAAACTTGTGATGCTCTGAATTCCTTGAAGAATTCAGCAGGATTAGTTCTAGCTATGGGTATAAGTTAATTCACCAGAACAGTGAACAGACCTTGGAGGCAGTGACAGTCTCTGAAAAGATTTTGATAGATGCCTCAGCCCTGGATGTGCAGTGCTGGTGGGTGCTCATATGCCTCAGAAACAGAAATGGGCCAGAAATAGAGCTGCAAACAATACAGTCACATTCCTGAGGAGAATATTTATGAGGAGTGGAGAAAGAACTATATCTTTAAAAAGCTGACAGGACAGGCTAAGAAAAATGTTTGTGTTTTTCCTGTAACTACTGGAAAAGGAGGACACAGCACACTGGATTTTCCTTGTAGAAGCTAATTCCTATTCCAAGCACAAGACCCACATTGATGGGACTGAGAGAAAACCAAGGGGACTTCTTGTCTTCTGTCTTATTTTTGGCCTGCTAGGATACCTAAACCTCTATTAGTGTTATTATTAATAGCTAATATTCAGCAAGAATTTTCAATGTGAAAAACACTGTTGTAAGGACATGATATCCTTCGTTTCAAATTTTTACAGAAGCTCCATAAGGTACACATGATTACCCTTAAGTTTAAGTGAGAAAATAGAGAGTCAGTAACATTGTGTTCTACCCAGCGCACCCAACCAACAAATAGGAGATCCTCAGAGGCAAATCCAGAGCCATCAGACTCCAAATCCCCAGTTATTTTTATTCCCTTTTGCTGCACTTATAATTTTCTTAAGATTTCTTTCAAAACTGTGACATTACCAGAAGTAGCTTGTGTTCTAGAAACACCATTGGGCTGGAAGGTAGATGGATTATGCATCTTCCTTTATTTAGCTGTGGAATGTTGCATCTTGATTTCTTACTCTTCAAAAAGGGAGACTTAAATAATTTCTCAATTTATCCCACCTCTGACTTTTATGATTCTAGTTCTCTTCTACAGTATACAGAGTGAGGAGATGGTAGGAGATACCAAGATATGGAAACAAGAAGATACATTAATTTTAAAAAAAAGCCTTTTTTATAACTTAATATTAAAAAGGGAAGTACTATTCTAGGCATGGGAAAACATTACGTCTTTAAGATTCCATAAGTTTCCTGTGCAGTAAGTATTTTGACCCCATATTATCAATAAGAAAGCTGAGCCACAGAGAAGTTATCTTTCCCCAAGGTCATACTAGATAAAGCTGGGACTCAAGGCTTGGTCTGTCTGATTCTAAACTCCATCATCTTCAATACCAAATGATAACTTTCAGTGACTATGCTTAGAAAAAACAAATCGGTGATGAAACTGTCTACCAGTTGTTTTATTCTGGCAAAAGTACAAAATATGCGCTGATGAGCATCCTTGATAATGGAAAAAAAGAATACATTGTTTTCAGAGCTTCAAGCACAAATCCAAATAAAGAGCAAACTCAGTATGTAATAATAATGCACAGCCGTTTCATCGATGATTTACAATTATTTTGATTTTGTTGATCCCATCTGGGGGGACCAGATAAGCAAAATGATGACCAATCATTTGGAAATCAATAGTTTCGCAGCATGGTTAGTAAGTTGCTCTAAAATTAGTGCATAATCAACCAGAACACAGTCAGTGTGACTGGTGAGGCAATGGCCAAAACTTGATTATGGCTTTTTTTTTTTCTGTGGCAAAATAAATGGAGAGTTAGGTCATAAATTCAATGTTGAAGGCTTTTCATAGCATCTAGTTGGATCAACTCCTTATTACTAATTATTCCTAAATGATTACTTATCTTAGCTCTCTACAATCTCAAATTGTTCTTCAATGGTATTTAATAAATCTGATGACAGAGAATGTATTAACTCATGAAGCAGTTCCTTCTGTTTTTAGACAGATGATTCTGATGGATGTGGACACATCCTGGAAATGAATACAAAACTGTTTCTTCGCATCTACCTCTCACAAAGTCCATATGGAATCATTACTTGACCCTTTCTTCTTCAGAAACAATGTGCAATTTTTAGTAATTTTAAAAATCATATTTGGAGCTGATAATTTCATAGATAAAATAATCTAACAAATTGTAAAACATGCTGCTGTTTTATAACAGCACTTTACTCACTGCACTATTCTGCATCCTCCCAGACTGTGAGACATTCAATGGCAGGGTCTATGTTTCATTGATTGAAGTGTCCCAGTGTTTAATAAAGTGCCTGCTATGTAATAAGCACAAATGTCTAGTCCATTGAACTAAACTATACATTTTCAAAAATATCCATTTGAGTCCTGCTTTGTATAAAAAATGTCTGTTGGTAAATTTAATTTAACTCCAGTGCTATCGGTGTTTCACTTAAGGATATTTATATTATTTCTTTAATCTCCATTTGCTGTTTGTTGTTTCTTTCTTTTGAGGAATACTTTGGAATACATATTTATTTTGGAATATTTTGGCATACTTAGACTATTCTGGAAACCTCAGGTCATAAAGTTTTAGTTTCTCTTTATATGTCCTTTCTCTATATTTGTTCTTATTTATAGTCCCTTCTGAAATAAAAACTGTAGTTATGACTATCTTTTTCTGAAAAAGGAATTGCATTTACCCAAAAGTTTCCCTAAAGGGATTGTAATCATTGTCATTGCTCTCCTAGAATCATTGTCTTTTCATCAAAAGCCTTCATAAACTGATAAAGTTACCATTAAAAATAACTGCATTAAAATGGAAAATAAAAATCCAAACTCTCAAGGCAAGACAAGTAATGAGGAATTATCTATTTTGTTAAAGAATAATTTTATGTAATATAGATATAAAAAGAATTTTGACTGTAGTTTCTATTTTTTAAGGTAGATAATTAACTTTTTTAACCATATGATTTTTCTAATCAGTTTGCATGGGAAACTGTGTTATGCAAGTCCATTTGGAATAACTACAACTTTATCTCTTATTGATGATTCAGAACCATGGACATAAATTTCTTTTTACCAATATTAAAGATTCTTATAAAAACCATGATAATGTAATTTTTCTTTTAATTAGAACAGTTTTTACTCAATAAATTTTATTTTCATTTACTTATCAACCTTTTATTCAATACCTACAATGTGTCTGCCACTTTTCTAGATCTTGAAGATACTGAAGGGAAGAAATTTATCCTGAAAATGCCACAGATTCATGGAGAAACAGCCATGTAAAGAAAAACATTACAACACAATATGACAGTCACCATAATATAGCTACTGTATTTATAAGATGGATGAGAATATGAGGAAGATGCGCCTACATTTGGACCAGAAAAGAAGGTCTTCACAGAAACAGGATTTGAGTTAAGAATGGAAATTAAGTAAACATAATAAATTATTTAGAGGTATAATAAAATGAAGTGTCTTTGAAGATCAATAAAATAATTTGGTAATATTGGGATGTAAGCTATGACAACGAGGTTGGAAAACTAGACAAAAGCTGATTCATGGAGAACCTAAACATCTTTCAAATGAATACATATTTAATCCAATTCACAATAGCAAACCCGCTGTAGAATATTGAGCAGAAATATAATATAATTAGAACTGAGTGCTCAATGCCACATTAATTTCAGAGGAGTAACAATTGCACCACTGACAATAAGTCAATCTAGCTCAGCTCCAGTGATTTGTGATGCTTCCTGCTTCTTTCTCTTGGTTCCATGTCTTATTTGTGGTAACCAGCACTAGATTGATGAAATATCTTATCTAGAAGCAAACATGACTTATTTTAACTGTTACACAATATTGCATGTATTACTTCTTTTGACCTTCTGTGAGCACATACCACTTATATTGTCATGCAATATGATTCATGTAGACTTTCTTGAGCTCCAGTTTTCAGCTAACGCTTGTGTATGGAACTGATGATGCCCAGCTATCAAATATTCCAGACCAGAGTGCTGACATTGGAAGATAAATACAAAGGTATTCAGACAGCTAATTCTTATTTTTCCTGCCCAGAATCCTGATTACAGTTTGCTTTAAAGATGACTATCACCAATGCCTGGGAGGAGATATGTCAGATGTGAAGTACCACTAATAAATTAAGGCAATATAGTTCTTCACTTGTCAAAAGAACATGTAGATAAATTTGGGAATATCATGATGTGTAGTTTTATCCATAACCATGAACATTAAGTCCAAATTTCCAGTTAAGACCCAGAGATCATTTTCCAAATGTTCTGTTTCTCTGTGAGATCCTGCTAAGCCCTAATGGATTGGGTGCACTTGAAGTGAAGAGCACCTTAAATTACTGCCCAGAAAGTAGTTTTCCCTAAATGGAAACTTTTTAATCATTTGAATTATTATTCTTTATATCATCTTGTCAACTTTTTATTGCTGATGATAGAATCTTGGACTTCACTATGCACACACTTAAAAATATATTTTAAGATTTATTACTAAAAATTACATATGTAGTCGTACCTCATTTTATTATGCTTTACTTTATTCCATTTTGCAGGTATTATGTTTTTAGAAATTAAAGGTTTGTGGCAATCCTGCATTGGGCAGGGCTATGAGCCCCATTCCTCCCACATGTGCTTACTTTGTGTTTCTGTGTCACATTTTGGTAATTCTTGCAATATATCCTTTTCAGCATGATTATATCTATTATGGTGGTCTGTGATCAGTGATCATTTATGTTACTATTACAGTTGTTTGGGACAACATAAACCATACCCATATAAGATACAAACTTAATAAATCAGTGTTCTATATGTTCTGACAGCTCTACCAACCAGCCGTTCCCCCATCTCTCTCCCTCTCCTAGGGACTTCCTATTTCATGGACACAACAATATTGAAATTAGGCCAATTAATTCTACAATTGTTTCTAAGTGTTCAAGTGAAAGAAAGAGTCACACATCTCTCACTTTTAACCTTACACCACATAGAAAAATTAACTCAAGATGGATTAATGGATTAAAGACTTAAATGTAAAAACTAAAACTATAAAAACCCTGAAAGATAACCTAGGAAGCACCATTCTTGACACAGAACTTGGCAAAGATTTCATGATGAAGATGCCAAACGCAATTGCAACAAAAACAGAAATTGACAAATGGAATATGGAATCTAATTAAACTAAAGAGCTTCTGCGAACAGCAAAAAAAAAAAAAAACAAAACAAAACAGAGTGAACAGACAACCTACAGAATGGGAGACAATTTTGCAAACTATGCATCCAACAAAGATCAAATACCAGAGTCTATAAGGAACTTAAACACATTTATAAGCAAAAAACAAATAACCCCAGTAAAAAGTGGGCAAAGGACATGAACAGACACTTTTCCAAAGAAGACATACATGCGGCCAACAAGCATATGAAAAAATGTTCTACATCACTTAAATGAATGCAAGTCAAAACCATCATGAGATTCCATCTCATATCACTCAGCATGGCTATTAGTAAAAAGTCAAAAAATAACAGATGCTGGCAAGGTTGTAGAGAAAAGGGAATGTTTATACACTGTTGATGGGAGTGGAAATTAGTTCAGCCATTGTGGAAAGCAGTGTGGCAATTCCTCAAATAACTTAAAACAGAATTACTATTTGACCCAGCAGTCCCATTTGTGGCTATATACCCAAAATATTGGGTGTATACCAAAATATTTCTATATGTTTATCACAGCAATATTCACAATAGCAAAGACATAGAATCAACCTAAATGTCCATCAATGGTAGATTGAATAAAGAAAATATGGTGCTTATATGCCATCCAATACTATGCAGTCATAAAAGTATAATGAGACCATGTCTTTTGCAGCAACATGGATAGAGCTGGAGGCCATTATCCTAAGCAAACTAACACAGAAACAGAAAACCACACACTGCATATTCTCACTTATAAGTGAGAGCTAAACGATGAGAACACATGAATACTAGGAGAGGAAGAACAGATACTGGGGCCTACTTGAGGTTTCAGTATACCTATCAGGTATTATGCTTCTTACCCAGGTGAGGAAATTATCCGTATGTCAAATCCCTGTGTCACACAGTTTATCTATATAACAAACTTGTACATGTACCCCTGAGCCTAAAATAAAAGTTTTCTTAAATAATCAAAAGCTAGACATGGTTAAGCTTAGTGAGGAAGGCATGTTGAAAATCAAGACAGGCCAAAAGCTGGGGCTTTTGTGCCGAACAGCCAAGTTGTGAATGCAAAGGAAAAGTTATTAAAGAAATTAAAAGTGCTACTCCAATGAGCACAAAAGTAATAAAAAAGCAAAACAGACTTATTGCAGATATAGGGAAAGTTTTAGTGGACTGGATGTAAGATCAAACCAGCCATGACATTCTCTTAAGACCAAGGCTAATCCAGAGCAAGGTCCTAACTCTCTGCAATTCTATGAAGGCTTATAGTTGAAGAAGCTGTAGAAAAAAAAAAAAGAGAAACTTGCAGAAGTTGGTTCATGAAATTTAAGAAAAAAAATGCCATCTCCATAACATAGAAGTGCAAGGTAAAAGAGCAAGAGCTGATGTGGAAGCTGCAGCAATGATCCAGAATATCTAGCCAAAATAATTGAAGATGGCTATGCTAAACAACATATTTTCAATGCAGATGAAAGAGCCCTCTACTAGAAAAAAAATAACATTTAAGACTTTCATAACTAGAGAGACATCAGTGCCTGGACTCAAAGCTTCAAAAAACAGGCTGACTCTTATTCAAAGCTAATGCTGTTGGTGACCTTCAACTAAAGCCAATGCTCACTTACCATTCTGAAAATATTGGTGCCCTTAAGAATGATGCAAAGTCAACTCTGTGCTCTATAAACGAAATAACAAACCCTGGATGACAGCACATCTAGATACAGTATGATTAACTAAATATTTAAAGCCCAATTTTGAGACATACTGCTGAGAAAAAAAGATTTCTTTCAAAATATTACGATCATTGACAATGCATCTAGTCACCAAAGAACTCTGATAGAAATAGAGGAGATTGGTGTTATTTTCATGCCTGCCAATGCAGCATTCATTCTGAAGCCCATGAATCAAGAAGTCATTTTGACTTTCAAGTCTTATTATTTAAGAAATTTAGTTTGTAAGTCTATAGCTGCTACAGATAATGATTTTTTGATGGATCTGGGCAAAATATGTACATTGAAAACCTTCTGGAAAGGTTTCACTGTTCTAGATGCCATTAAAAACAATTATGATTCATGGGTGAAGTCAAAATTTCAACATTAACAGGAGTGGGAAAGTTGACTCTAGTTCTCAAGGATGACCTTGAAGGGTTTAAGACTTCAGTAGAGGAAGTCACTGAAGATGTGGTGGATATACCAAGAGAGCTAGAATAAGAAGTAGAGCCTGGAGATGTGACTAAATTCCTGCAATCTCATAACATTTGAATGGGTGAGGAGTTGCTTCTTATGAATGAGAAAAAAAGGTTGTTTTGCTTTTTTTAGATAGAATATGCTCCTAGTGAAGATGCTGTGAACACTGTTGAAATGACAACAAAGAATATAGAGTATTACATAAACTGAGCAGATAAAATAGCAGTAGGATTGGAGAGGTTTTACTCCAATTGTGAAAGAAGTTCTATTGTGGGTAAAATGCTATCAAACAGCATTACATGCTACATATTAATCTTTCATGAAAAGAAAAGTCATCGATTTGGCAAACTTCACTGTTGTCTTGTTTTAAAAAATTGCTGCAGTCTCAGTAACCTTCAGCAACTACCATCCAGTTCAGTCAGCAGCCATCAACGCTGAGGCAAGACCCTCCACCACCAAAAAGATTACAACTCACTGAAAGCTCAGATGATCATTAGTATTTTCATCAACAAATCACTTTTTAATCAAGTCATGTACAATTTAAAATAAAATACTATTATAAACAATATAATACAGCATAATATAAACATACACTGGGAAACCAAAATATTTGTGTGACTCACTTTCTTGTGATATTTGCTTGAGTGCAGTGGTCTGTAACTAAATCTGCAATATCTTTGAGGTATGTCTGTACATACTTATTGTGCTGAGTAAAATTATAATTTTTTGCTGAATACCATATCTAGTCCTCTAAGATAAAGTGTATCATTCTACAACTTCCTTTCTCAATAGATAGATAGTTATATAGATAGATACAAAATATAAGATATTATCAACTAATGTAGATATATCATTTTTGCTTGTAGGTTTTTGCTTTAAATAAATAGAATCATCAAAATAGAGCAAACATATTACATTGCAACTTTTTTATTCATGTGACCATATCTTGACCAGTATTACAGTTTGGTAAATATAAAAGTAGCTATCAATTTATCTCCCTTTTTTTCTATAAAACAGCTTTGTATACTTTTATATAATTTGAAATCATTCATAAGTTGTTTAATTGCTTTTTTCCCCAGTTACAAAAAATAATCCTTATCTTCTACTCTCTACTTTCCATCTCCCTCAGTTGTGTCCTCCTCCTCAAACTATTTCTATAAATAGCTTGGTGTGCCTTCTATACTTATCTTCATGTTTATATAACAATATACAAAATGCATATTAACACACTCATACACATTAGTAGTTAAGAAAAATTTGTTTGCTTCACTATATAAAGATACCCCAATTACCTATACTTTCCCGTACCTTAGTCTTTTTGCCCTTAAAAATACACTGTGAAAATGTCTTTAAAACTATATAGTGTGCAAACTGGCATCAGCAAAATGGCAGAATGGGAATTCTTAGTGCTTGACCCCTCACAGATCCATCAATCTGAACAACCATCCATGAATAAAAATACCTGCATGGGACCTAAGGAATCCAGATAAGAGATTACAGCACCTGAGTGTAGGGTGAAAATAAATAAGAAAGGATGACACATTGAAGAGAGTGGGAAGCATTGTTTCACATTAACCATATCACCCTCCCTCCATGTTGGGAAAGGAGATTGAAGTGATCATTCAACTTTGCCACAGACCCCAGCACCAGGCCCACTCAGTGAATCCTGGTGTGAAGCTGGTTTCAGTAGCCCCAGGATTCGGGTCTTTCCCAGTACCAGGACAGCCCTGCAACAGCACCAGTCTACTGCCCACAGCCTCAAGCTCCAGACTAGCTCCTATGGACCAAGGTTCCATGTTGTTCTCAGAAGACCCAGACTCCAGAGGTTAAACTGCAGACTCAGGCTTGAGACCTACCCCAGTGTCAGACAGGTCCTCACAGTCCCAGGCACCAGACATTCCCAAAGGATCCAGGGACCAGGCCTGCCCTAGGGGACCATGATGTCTGGCCAGACCGCACAGACTGAGAACACAGCCCCCCTACCGCCGCCCCCAAAAGACTCAGGTTGAAGACCAGCTTCTGTGTATCCAGGCTTCAGCCTTGCCTCTATGAACATAGGCTCCAGGCCCCACCACATGTATCCAGGCACTAGTCCTTTCCCTGGGGACCCAGGCATCAGAGCTGTACAGTCACTGACCCAGGCACAAGGCTACCCCACCTGAGAACTCCAGCAGCAAGCCCATCAGCAGAACCCAATAGCTTGCCCATCCAGAACCTCTGGACAGGGTGACTGAGGAATAACTTGTCCTACTAAAGTCAGTCTGTAAATATTGAAAAGGATGCCTAATTTTTTGAATACCCAGGCACCAGAGCAAGGATGACAAATCATCAGGGAAATATGACATCATCAAAGGAAAAAAAATAAAGCACCAGTAACCAACTTTAGAGAAATGGAGATCTACAAATTGACAAATAAAGTAATCATCTTAGGCAAATTCAATGGATTATAAGAGAAGAAAGATGAACAAGTAAATAATATCAATAAAACAATATATGAACAAAATTAGAAGTTCAACAAAGAAACAGACAACATAAAAATGAACCAAACAAAAATTTTAGAACTGAGGAATACAATCACTGAGCTGAAAAATTCTATAGAGAGCTTCAGTAGCAGACCTGTTAAAGCAGAAATAAAGAAAAACAGTGAAGACCTATCAGTTGAAATTACCCAGGCCAGGATTGGCAGCTTGTACCTGTAATTTCAGCACTTTAGGCCAGACTGGGAGGATCACTCAAGGCCAGGAGTTTAAGACCAGCCTGGGCAACATGACAAGACCCCATATGTACAAAAATTTAAAAAAAAAAAAATTCAGCAGGCATGGTAGTGCATGCCTGGAAGTCCTAGCTACCCAGGGGGCTAACACAGGAGCAACAACACCTGAGCTCAGGAGTTTGAGATTACAGTAAGCTATGATTGTGTCTTTGTAGTACAGCCTGGGTAACAGAGCAAGATTCTGTCTCCAAAACATATTTTTTAAAGACATTACCCAGTCAGAAAAATGTTAAGAAAAAATAATGAGAAAGAGTGAAAAAAGCCTATCAAACTTATAAGACACCATCAAGCACAGCAAAATCTACATTATGGGAATCTCAGAAAGAGAAGATAGAATGTACTGAAAGCTTATTGAAAGAAATAAAGAAATATTCCTAAATCTGTAGAAAAATATGAACATTCCAATCTATGAGGCACAAGAAACCCCAAATGGATTAAATATAGGGAGATGTTTATCAAGACACCTTATAATCAAACTCTCAAAAGTCAGAGAGAATTTTCAAGGCTGCAAGGGAAAAATAATTATTTACATCCAAGAGAATCCCCTTAAGATTATCAGCAGACTTCTTAGCAGAAACCTTGCAGGCAAGAAAATAGTGGGATTACATATTCAAATAGCTGAAAGAATATGTCCTTCAGAAATGAAAGAGAAAAAAATATTTTCCCAGAAAAATAAAAGCTGAGAGAGTTCATCACCGTTAGACATATATTATAAGAAATGCTAAAAAGCATTCTTGAAGATGAAACAAAAGGATTATAACCAATAACATGAAAACATGAAGATATAAAACTCATTGTAAATGTAAAGATCTAGTCCAAATCAGAAGACTCTAATACAGTAAGAGTGGTATATAAATCAATTTAAGCCTAGCATTAAAAGTAACTATAGCTTCAATAATTAGTTAATGGGTATATGATATAGAAAACATGTAAGTTGTAACATCAATAACATAAACGTGAGAAGAGGGAAAGTTAAAGTGTAGCATTTTTGTATATAATTTAAGTTCATTTGTTATCAACTTAAAAAATTGACTGTTAGAACTATAAGATGTTTTAAGTAAGCCTACTTGTAATAACAAATTAAAAAAAATGGTAGAATACAAAAGGCAAAGAGAAAGGAGTCAAAGTATAAATATATATATTTAAGTATATAAAATAATATCACTACAAAACAAATTATCAAATCACAAAGGACAACAGTAAGAGAGGAAGTTGGAACTGTAAAATAGAAAACAATCAACAAAATGCTGATCATAAGTACTTACTGTTCTTATCAATAGTTGCTTTAAATATAAATGAATTGAATTACCCAATCAAAAGACATAAAGTGACTGAAGATTAAAAAAAAAAATCCAACTGTATGCTGCATGCAATAGACTCACTTTATCTTTAAGAACACCAGATTGAAAGTAAAGGAATAAAAATTCTTATGTCCTGCAATTGGTAATCAAAAGAGAGCATGATGGCTAAACTTACATCAGACAAAATAGACTTTAAGTTAAAAATTTTCACAAGAGATAAAGAAAGTTATTATGTAATGAAAAAGACCAGTTTATCAAGAGGATAATTATGTATGTAATTACATAACATACACAAACATATCCAAATCAGAGCACCTAAATAAATAAACTATAAGAAGAGCTGAATAAAGAAATAGACAACAATACAACAAGAGTAGGGAACTTCAATACCCCACTTTCAACAATGTATAGAACACTTATATAGAAAACCAAATAGGAAACATTGTACTTGAACTTTACTATATGGCAAATGAATTTAACAATCATACAGAACATTCCATCTAACAGCAGCAGAGTACATATTCTTTTCAAGGGCACATGGATCACTTTCCAGGATAGATCATATGTTGGTCCATAAAACAAGTATGAACAAGTTTAAGATTGAAATCATGGCTGGGTGTGGTGGCTCAGGCCTGTAATCCCAGCACTTTGGGAGGCCGAGGCGGGCGGATCAGGAGGTCAGGAGATCAAGACCATCCTGGCTAACACGGTTAAACCCTGTCTCTACTAAAAATACAAAAACATTAGCTGGGCATGGTGGCAGGCCCCTGTAGTCCCAGCTACTTGGGAGGCTGAGGCAGGAGAATGGCGTGAACCCAGGAGGCGGAGCTTGCAGTGAGCTGAGATCGCGCCACTGCACTCCAGCCTGGGTGACAGAGTGAGACTCTGTCTCAAAAAAAAAAAAAAAAAAAAAAAAGAAAAAAAAAGATTGAAATCATATAGAGTATTTTTTTCTGACCACAATAGTATGAAACTGAAAGTCAAAAACAGGAATAAAATTGGGAAATTTACAAAAATGTCAAAATTAAAAAGCATACTCCTGAACAACCAATGGGTCAAGGAAGAAGTCAAATTAAAATAAACAAAAATCTTAAGACAAATGAACATGAAAACACATCATACCAGAACTTACAGAGCAAGAGTTCTAGAGGGAGGTTATAGTGATAAATGCCTGCATTAAGAAAAACCATCTCAAAGAGATGACCTATCTTTATCCCAAGGAATTAGAAAAAGAACAAAGCCCAAAATTAGCAAAATAAGGAAAATAATAAAGATTAGAGCAGAAATAAATGATATAGAAAATAGCATAAAATAACTATGAAACTGAGTTGGTTTTTGAAAAGATATGCAAAACTGCCAAACCCTTAGAGTATTTAAGAAAAAGACACAGAAAACTAAAATAAGTTACAAATTAAAAAGAGACATTGCAACTGATAGCACAGAAATGCAAGGGATCATAAAAAAGTACAATGAGCAATTATACACCAACAAATTGGATAACTCGAAAGACATGGATAAATTCCTAGGAACATATAATCTACCAAGTCTAAACCATGAGGAAATGGAAAATCTGAACAGACCAATAATGAGGGAAAAGATTGAATAGTAAACAAAAATCTTCCAACAAAGAAACGCTGAGGACAAAATGACTTCACAAGTGAATTCTACGATCTTTCTCAAATTCTTCCAAAAAGTTAAAAAGAAGGGAACACTACAATGTAAGTAACTTTATGAGGTCAGCATTACTCTAATACCAAAGCCAAACAAGGACATTATCAGAAAAGCAAATTAAAGGTAATATCCTTGATGAATATAGATGCAGAAATCATCAACAAAGTGCTATCAAATCAAACTCAATAGCACATTAATATGATAACACTCATAATCAAATTGTACCTATCTCTGGAATACAATGACTTTTCAACACAGACAAGTCAATGAATGTGATAGACTACATTAACCGAGTAAAGGAAAAAAACTATGTGATCATCTCAACAGATGCAGAAAAACATTTGACAAATTCAACATCCTTTCATGACAAAAACTCTCAACAAATTACAGAAGAAATGTACTCAACATAATAAAGGGCATGTATGATAGCCCCACTGTTCACATACTTAATCATAAATAGCTGAAACATTTTACTGTAAGATTAGGAGTAAGAAAAGAATGCCTGCTCTTGTCACATCTATTCAGCATAGTATTAGAAGTCCTAGCAAGAATAATTAGGCAATAAAAAGAAATAAAAGTTACCTGAGTCAGAGAAGAAATAAAATAGTCTCTGTATGCAGATGACGTGATCTTATATGCAGAGAAAACACTTAAGATGCAACTAAAATTTGTTAGAATAAATGAATTCAGTAAAGTTGCAGGATACAAAATTAGCATATGAAAACAGTTTCCCTTATAAATACTAACAGTGAACTATCTAAAAAAGAAATTAAGAAAACAATCTATTGTAGCTTCAAAAAAAAAAAAATACTTAGAAATAAGGAGGTAGGCCGGGCGCAGTGGCTCACCCCTGTAATCCCAGCACTTTGGGAGGCTGAGGCGGGCGGATCACGAGGTCAGGAGTTCAAGACCAGCCTGGCCAACATAATGAATCCCCATCTCTACTGAAACTACAAAAAAATTAGCCAGGCATGGTAGTGCATGCTTTTAGTCCCAGCTACTTGGGAGGCTGAGGCAGGAGAATCGCTTGAACCAGGAAGGTGGAGGTTGCAGTGAACTGAGATCACTCCACTGCACTCCAGCTTGGGCAACAGAGTGAGACTTCGTCTCAAAAAAAAAAAAAAAAAAAAAAAGAAGAAGAAGAAATGAGGAGGTAAAAAATTATTGTGTTGAAAAGTATAAAACTTTGATGAAAGGAATTGAAGAAGAGAAACAAATGGTGAGATGTCCTGTGTCCATGGATTGGAAGAAATAATACTGCAAAAATATCCATACTACTATCCAGATAAATCTACACATATAATAGACTTCCTATTTTAATTCCAATGGCATTTTTCACAAGAACAGAAAAAAATCCTGAAATTAATATGAAGCCTCGAAAGACCCATAATAGCCAAATAAATCTTGACCAAAAGAACAATGCTAGAGGCATTACACTACCTGAATTCAAAATACATTTCCAATCTGTAGAACTCAAAGAATATGATATTGGCATAAAAACAGACATATAGGCCAATGGGACAAAATTGCCCAGAAATAAAACCACTTATCTTTGGCAAAGCTTCCAGGAACATACAATGGGGAAAGGATTATCTCTTCAATAAATGATGCTGAGGAAACTGGATATCTACATGTAAAAGAAAGGAACTGGACAATAATCTCATACCATACACAAAAAAAGTCAACCCAAATGGATGGATGAGTTAAACATAAGACCTAAAACTACTAGAAGAAAACACAGAGAATAAATTGTTGACATTGATTTGGGCAATGATTTGTTAAAATATTACACCAAAAGCACAGGCAACAATAGCAAAAATAAGCAATGGGATTGTATCAACCTGTAAAGCTGTTGCACAGCAAGGGAAACAATCAACAGATTGAAAAGACAAGCTATGAAATGGGAGAAAATATTTTCAAACCACGTATCTAGTAAAGAATTAAAATCCAAAATATATAGGCAACCCACACAACTCAATAACTAGAAAATAAGCAACCCAATTAAAAATGGGTAAAGAACCTCAGTAGGCATTTCTCAAAAGAAGAAATACATTTTCCAATAGGTATTTTAAAAAATGCTCAACATCACTAATTATGCTGGAAATACAAATCAAAATCACAATGAGGTGTCATACTTGCTGGAATGGCTATTATCAAAGTTATTAAAGATAAGTATTTGTAAGAAAAAAACGAAATCTTTGTACACTGCTGTTAGGAATGTAAATTAATACAGCTGTTACAGAAAACAGTTTATAGTTTCCTCAGAAAATTAAAAATAGAAGTTTCATATGCTCTAACAATCCCACTTCTGGGTATATATCTAAAGGAAATTAAATCAGTATATCAAAGAGACATCTGCATTCCCATGTTCATTGCAACATTTTTCATAATTATCAAGATAGAAAAATAACCCACATGCCCATTGAAGGGTAACCAGATCAAGAAAATTCAAACTTTAAAATATGAAAATTCTGTCATTTGTGACAACACAGATAAATGTAGAAGACATTATACTAAGTGAATTAAGCCAGGCACAGAAAGACAAACACTATATATGGAATATAAAAATGTCAAAATCACAGAGGCAGAGAGAAGAATGGTAGATGCCAGTAGCTGAGGGATAATGGAAATGGGGAGATGTTAGTCAAATGTAATAAGTTTCAGTTATGCAGGACAAAAAAGTTCTAGAAATCTAATATACAGCATGGTGGCTAAAGTTAATAATACCATATTACACACTTGGAATTTACTAAGTGATTAGATCTTAAATATTAACACACACATGGTAACTATGTGAAATGATAGATGTGTTTATCAGCTTGATTTTAGTAATCAGTTCACTACATATACATATACCAAATATGTTATATACATTAAATATTTAATATTTGTATTTGTCAATTAGCACAATCAGTAATGATAAAGGTGATACTAAAACTGATACCACAGATATGCAAAATATTACCAGAGACTACCATAAGCATCTCTATGCAAACAAACTAGAAAACGTTAAAAAAGGATAAATTTCTGAAAACATACAATTTCCAAAGATTGAGCCAGGAAGAAACAGAAATCCTGAACAGACCAATAATGAGTACTAAAATTGAATCAGTAATTAAAAGTATCCCAAGAAAAAGTCCAAGGCAAGATGAATTCACAGCTGAATTTTACCACATATACAAAGATGAGCTGGTACCAATCTTATTGAAACTATTCCCAAAAAGTCAAGGAAGGGGATTTCTCTCTAACTCATTACACAAAATCATGATACCAAAATCAGGCAATGAGACAACAAAAAAGAAAGGTACAGGTCAATATTCCTAATGAAAATAGAGGCAAAAAAATTCTACAAAATACTAGTAAACTGAATCCAACAGTATATCAAAAAGATTTTGCATCACAATCGAGGGGACTTCATTCCAGGAATACAAAGATGGTTCAATATGACAAATCAATATATTTGATTTATCACAGAAACAGAATTACAAGCAAAAGTCATATGATTATCCCAATAGATGAAGAAAAACACTTGATAATATCCAACCTCCCTTCATGATAAAAACTCTTTCAAGCTAAGTGTTGAAGGAGCATACCTCAAAATAATAAAACCCATATACAACAAATCCACAGCCAACGTCATACAGAATGGGGAAAAGTTGAAAGCATTCTCCCTAAGAACAGGAACAAAAGAAGGACGCCTGCTCTCACTACTCCTATTCAACATAGTACTGGAAGTCCTAGCCAGAGCAGTCAGGCAAGAGAAATAAAGGGCATCCA
Organism: Pongo abelii; assembly: GCF_028885655.2. Taxonomy (NCBI): domain Eukaryota; kingdom Metazoa; phylum Chordata; class Mammalia; order Primates; family Hominidae; genus Pongo; species Pongo abelii. Next base: position 153,364,130 of record NC_071989.2, read on the forward strand.
AATTGGAAGAAAAGAAGTCAAACCATCTCCGTTCACTGACGACATGATCTTATACCTAGAAAACCCTAAGGAATCCTCCAAAAGACTCCTAGACATGATTAACAATTTCGGTAAAATTTCAGGATACAAAATCAATGTTCATAGTACAGTGGATTTCTATACATCAACAATGTTAGAACTGAGGACCAAATCAAGAACTCAATCCCATTTATAATAGTCACCAAGAAAACACCAAAAATATAGGAATACATTTAAACAAGAAGGTGAAAGCTCTCCACAATGAAAACGACAAATCACTGCTGAAATAAATAATAGGTGACACAAATGAAAAATAATGCGTGCTCATGGAATGAAGGAATCATTATTGTTCAAATGAACATACTGCCAAAAGCAACTTACAGATTCAACACAATTCATTTCAAACTACCAATGTCTTTTTTCACAGAACTAAAAAAAAATCTTAAATTCATACAGAACCCAAAAAAGCACAAATAGCCAAAGCAATTATAAGCCAAAAGAATAAAGCTAGAAGCCTTACTTACTTGACTTCATGCCTTCAAATTATACTACAAGGCTATAGTAACCAAAACAGCATTATATTGGTACAAAACTAGACAGATAGATCAAGGGAACAGAACAGATAACCAAGAAATAAAGTCACATATCTACAGTCAACTAATCTTATCAAACTCAACAAAAACAAATAATAGGTAAAGGATTCCTTATTCAACAAATAGTCCTGGGTGAATTGGCTAGCCACATGTGGAAGAATGAAACTGGACCCCTATCTCTCATCATAATAAAACTTAACCTAAGATGGAATAAAGACTTACATGTATGACCTGAAACTATAAAACCCTGAAATAAAACTAGGAAAAACTTCTGAACATTGCTCTACGCAAAGAATTTATGACCAAAACCTCAAGAGGAAATATAGCAAAACAAAATAAACAAATGAGACTTAATTAAACTAAAAATCTTCTGCACATGAAAGAAACTAGCAACAGAGTAAACAGACAAACTACAGAATGGGAGAAAATACTGCAAACTGCTTCATCCACATCCCTGCAAAGGACATGAACTCTTTCTTTTTTATGACTGCATAGTATTCCATAGTGTATATGTGGCACATTTTTTTTCTTGTTTTTTTTTTTGATGAAGGTGTTAGAAAAAGAAAGAAAATACTGCAAACTGTGCATCCAGCAAAGAACTAATACCCAGGACATACAAGGAATTCAAACAACAAGAAACAACAAATAACCCAATTTAAATAGTGGACAAAAGAACAGACATTTCTCAAAAGAACACATACAAGCAGCCAGAAAACATATTAAAATAATGCTCAATATCACTAATCATCAACAAAGTGCAAACTAAAACCACAATGAGATACCATCTTACACCAGTCAGAACAGCTATAATTAAAAATCAAAAAATAACAGATATTAGCAAGGATGCAGAAAACAGGAATACTTATATACTGTTGATGGCAACGTAAATTACTACAACCTCTATGGAAAATAGTATGGACATTTCTCAAATAACTAAAAATAAAACTACCATTTGACTCAACAACCCCACTACTGGGTACCTACCCAAAGGAGCAGAAATCATTATATCCCAAAAGCGGCCACACTCATATGTTTATGACAGCACTGTTCACAATAGCAAAGTCATGTCCAACAACTGATGATTGGATAAAGAAAATGTGATACATATATATATACACACACTATATATATATACACACTATATATATATATGTGATACATATATATATACACACACTATATATATGTGATATATATATATATACACACTATGTATCTGTGATACATATATGTGATACACATATATATACACACTATGAGATACACATATATATACACATATGTGTACATATGTGATACACATAGTGTGTATATATGTGATACACATATATACACATTATGGAATCCTATACATATATATATACACACTATATATATGTGATACATATATATGTGATACATATATATGTGATACACACATATATATACACACTATGTGATACACATATATACACATATGTATATATGTGATGCACATATATACACATATGTATATATATGTGTTACACATATATACACACATGTATATATAGTGATACACATATATACACACATGTATATATAGTGATACACATATATATACACGTATGTGATACACATATATACACATATGTGATACACGTATATATACACATATGTATAGATATGTGATACACATATATACACACTATGGAATCCTATACATATATATATACACACTATATATATGTGATACACACATATATATGTGATACACACATATATGTGATACACACATATATGTGATACACACATATATATATGTGATACACACATATATATATGTGATACACACATATATGTGATACACATATATATATGTGATACACATATATATGTGATACACACATATATGTGATACACACATATATATGTGATACACACATATATATGTGATACACACATATATATGTGATACACACATATATGTGATACACACATATATATGTGATACACACATATATATGTGATACACACATATATGTGATACACACATATATATGTGATACACATATATATATACACACTATGGAATCCTACGCAGACATAAAAATAATGAAATCATGTCTTTTGCTACAACATGGATGGAGCTAGATGCAATTATCCTAAATGAAATAACTCAGAAACACAGACCCTGGGGAGTTTGCGGGGGGAGTCTGTGAGGAGGGTGAGGGTTGAAAAATTACCTATTGGGTACAGGGTTCGTTATTTGCGAGATGGGCACACTGTAAGCCTAAACCTGACCATTATGCAATATATTACTGTAACTAACCTGAACATGTATCCTCCTGAATCTACAATTTAAAAAAAGGAGAGGTCCTTTACTAAGTTTTTCTTAGATTTTCTATAATTTTTATTATTTTATTTTTATATACATGTATTTAGTACATCTGAAATTTTTAGTTATAGTATTAAATAAAGATTAACATTTTTATTCAAGATATTTAACCAATTATACCAGAAATATTTGTTAAAATATCATTTTTCCATCATATTGATCTTTTAATTTTGATATATTAAATTGTCATAAATACTGAGCTGTGTTCCTGGATTCTCTATTCTCTTCTAGTGAGAGTTTAACTGGCCATAGAATCTTTACTTGATTACATTAACTATACATAATTACACGACTTTAAAATTTGTTGAGTTATGTACCTCTTTACTATTTATCCTTACTAGACATTTGTTGACAATTTCCAGATATGTATTCTTCTATACAGATTTTAATGTAATTTTATATAATTCTTAACAGGAAAATAGCACATTTGCCATTGTAAAAAATGCTGCAAAAAGTATTTCCAATAAAATACATTTTATTAACTGCCCTTTTCACAACTATTGATGTAATCATAGATCTGGATTTTTCTATGAATTTGTTAATGTAAAATTTTTGTTGACTTTTTTGTTCATATTGAACAAACCTTACATTTCTAGGACAAACACTTTGTTATAATGAAGTACATTTCTGTGACAATGTCAGATTCTATTGGTTAACATATCAAAGTAGGCATCTCCATAAAAAATATAAACATCATATTTTGGCATTAAATTATGATTTTATAAAACTGTTTAAGGTGATTTAAAAATTTTTAATAGGCAAATAGTTTATTTGACATTAGAATCATCTGCTCTTTACTAGACAAATATAACTTGGCTAATGGTCCTGACTAAAATGGCAGGTTTAAATACCTTTTCAACATCTTCGATAACTGGTCTCAAGTTTTACAGTTTTCTTTCTTGGTTTAACTTGGGTAATGTGTATTCTGCTAAGAAACCATCAGTTTTTTTCCTGGCTTTTCAAATTTATTGCCATAAAGTTTCAGGAAGTTTTATATATATGTGTGTAAATATATATATATATATATATATAAAACCATTTCTGAAGGAAAAAAGAATTTCTGATTGATAGCATTTTACCAGTTTCAGTGGTATAAATTCTTCCTCCATTGCTAATTTCAATATATCAGTATGATGTTAAGCAATGTGGAAATGTGAAGAGATATGTACAGTTGGCTCTCACAAGCATGGACAAGTATTTTTCCAGAATGGTACTGAGTATCAATATTTTCTTGAAGTAATGTATTATCTTTGTTTGCTTATTTGCTTATTTGTTTAGGAGAATCAGACTTTTGGTAAATATTTCTATTACAATTTTTGTCTGTGTGTGTGTATTGCTAACTCCTTATTTTCAGTTTTATCTTTTTCAATTCACAGTTTCTATCTATTCTAATGTATTTTCTTGTTTGTTTACTAATTCTTGAAATGAGGACTTTCTTATTTTTAAATCTTTTTTTTCTTTAGTAATGAGGCATTTGAAACTATTAATTACTTCAAAATACAAGCTTTGCCCTGTCTTACAGGTTGTGGTGAGGTGTGTTCTTTTCACAGCTTTCTAAAAGTTCAATTTAGAATTGATTTTCTTTTTTTTTTTTGATTCAATAATTATTAGCAAGTATTTAAGGGTTTTTTGAGGGGAGGAGATCATTTTAAAGAATCGTTTATTTTATTTTCATTGGTTAACAATACGGAGACTATGCCTGAGTGATCTCTTTCTCTCTCTGTCTCTCTCTCGCTCTCTCTCTCATTCTGAATTGGTAACCTCCCTCCCTCTCAGGATAGTATGGCTTTAGGTCTTCAGTCTCCGTAATTCACCCACATATTTTTTTTCAATTTATCAAGTGCTTCCGGATCCTTTCTGCTTTAAACTTTCACACATGATAGTTCATCTCCTTTGGCGCTTCTCTCTGTTTCTGCAACTCAACTTCCACGGTCATTAAATTCATTTTTTTTAAATTTTATTATTATTATACTTTAAGTTTGAGGGTACATGTGCACAACGTGCAGGTTTGTTACATATGTATAGATGTGCCATGTTGGTGTGCTGTACCCGTTAACTCCTCATTTAGTATTAGGTATATCTCCTAATGCTATCCCTCCCCACTCCCCTCACCCCACAACAGTCCCTGGTGTGTGATGTTCCCCTTCCTGTGTCCATGTGTTCTCATTGTTCAATTCCCACCTATGAGTGAGAACATGCAGTGTTTGGTTTTTTGTCCTTGTGATAGTTTGCTGAGAATGATGGTTTCCAGCTTCATCCATGTCCCTACAAAGGACATGAACTCATTATTTTTTATGGCTGCATAGTATTCCATGGTGTATATGTGCCACATTTTCTTAATCCAGTCTATCATTATTGGACATTTGGGTTGGTTCCAAGTCTTTGCTATTGTGAATAGTGCCGCAATAAACATACGTGTGCATGTGTCTTTATAGCAGCATGATTTATAATCCTTTGGGTATATACCCAGTAATGGGATGGCTGGGTCAAATGGTATTTCTAGTTCTAGATCCCTGAGGAATCGCCACACTGACTTCCACAATGGTTGAACTAGTTTACAGTCCCACCAACAGTGTAAAAGTGTTCCTATTTCTCCACATCCTCTCCAGCACCTGTTGTTTCCTGACTTTTTAATGATTGCCATTCTAACTGGTGTGAGATGGTATCTCATTGTGGTTTTGATTTGCATTTCTCTGATGGCCAGTGATGATGAGCATTTTTTCATGTGTTTTTTGGCTGCATAAATATCTTCTTTTGAGAAGTGTCTGTTCATATCCTTTGCACACTTTTTGATGGGGTTGTGTTTTTCTTGTAAATTTGTTTGAGTTCATTGTAGATCCTGGATATTAGCCCTTTGTCAGATGAGTAGGTTGCAAAAATTTTCTCCCATTCTGTAGGTTGCCTGTTCAAGGAGAACTACAATCCACTGCTCAATGAAATAAAAGAGGATACAAACAAATGGAAGAACATTCCATGCTCATGGGTAGGAAGAATCAATATCATGAAAATGGCCATACTGCCCAAGGTAATTTATAGATTCAATGCCATCCCCAACAAGCTACCAATGACTTTCTTCACAGAATTGGAAAAACTACTTTAAAGTGCATATGGAACCAAAAAAGAGCCTGCATTGCCAAGTCAATCCTAAGCCAAAAGAACAAAGCTGGAGGCATCCCATTACCTGACTTCAAACTATACTACAAGGCTACAGTAACCAAAACAGCATGGTACTGGTACCAAAACAGAGATATAGACCAATGGAACAGAACAGAGCCCTCAGAAATAATGCCGCATATCTACAACTATGTGATCTTTGACAAACCTGACAAAAACAAGAAATGGGGAAAGGATTCCCTATTTAATAAATGGTTCTGGGAAAACTGGCTAGCCATATGTAGAAAGCTGAAACTGGATCCCTTCCTTACACCTTATACAAAAATTAATTTTAAGATGGATTAAAGACTTAAATGTTAGACCTAAAACCATAAAAACCCTAGAAGAAAACCTAGGCAATACCATTCAGGACGTAGGCATGGGCAAGGACTTCATGTCTAAAACACCAAAAGCAATGGCAACAAAAGCCAAAATTGACAAATGGGATCTAATTAAACTCAAGAGCTTCTGCACAGCAAAAGAAACTACCATCTGAGTAAATTCATTTTCTAATTCAGCTATCTGCATCCTCTTTCAGTTCCAGTTCAAGTATCACTTCCTAAGAGAAGCTTTCCCAGAGACTCCCAAATAGGGGAGAGCACCTGTTATGTACTCTCATAACCCTCTGTCCTTCTCCTTCTTTATTATAATTATAAACAGTAACTCTCTAATTAGTTTCATGGCAATATGTGTGGATGGAGAAATTAACTATGTGTTATTTTAGAGTCTTCCAGTTTATCATGAATGGATGACAAGTATTGTTTCCTTTCTTTCCTGGTAGAGTAGGCAGGGACTCCTTGGTATTTTTTGGGTTCAGATCGCAGCTTTCTTGAAAATCTGTAAATGACAGTGGGATGAGCTCCAGAGATTGACTCATAGTGTTTAATGTATTTAATAAAAGAAATATCTTATTAGTTTCTAAACCTGGGAGCCCTGAAAAAATATAGCTGGAATTTCTCTTATGCAACATTCAGAATTTCTGCATTACTGAAGTACATGGAATAAATGCATATGGAAGGGTATTTTGTTCTCATTCAATTTTTGCCGATGAAGTTAAAAGAAGGCAAGTGAATGAAATCAGCAAATACATCATTCATTATTGTATTCAGCAAGTCATGGTTATAACAAAGATTCTGATGTAGGTGCTTCAATAAATGTATAAATAAAGTTGAACTAATGGTCCAATAGAAGAAATATGAGAAATCATGAGGAGTTATTGGGAGGAGGCAGGTAGAGTAGAGATCAGTAGCAATTAAACAATACATACTTTGGAGTCAGATATACTTTTTCCCCCACATCTTGGCTATACCTATGTGACTAAGCCAAACCTTCTAAGCTTCATTTTCTTCTGCAGAATGGATTTAATAATATAACTTACCTGTGGATTTATGCATTTTCTAACTCAGCTACTGCATTCTCTTTCAGTTCTAGTTCAAATATCATTTCCTAAGGGATCCAATGATATGAGTGTGAAGCTCTTTGTATAGCACCAGGCCTACAGTAAGCACTAAATATTGTCACTTTTTATTATTTCTTCTGACTGTCATTTCTATGAAAACTCAAAGATTTTCTACAAACAGCTTCACACCACCTATTAACTACTATTTCTGTTTTCACTAACAGGAAACCACAGAGCTGTGTTGAAAGGAGATGTTGGATGGTTGTTCAGGCTATTGCAGTAGCTAAGTCACTCATCTTTAAACCAGCCCAAAATATATATGATTTAAATTCATATAACAACCTGACAAATGATATGAATTATAGACTCTTCTTAAGTGACCCTGAAGAGTTGCAATTGGAAATTTTAAATTCACAAGACGCCAAGAATCTTCTTGTATATAATTACATATATCTCAAGAAAGCAAGTGATCAATGCCAGTCAAGAGGTCTGATAAGGTGGCACAGGAGGCTAGAAGACTGAAAGACTGCATTTTAAGGAGCAATTCAAGGCTGTCACTAGAGTTTCCTCACAAAGCATTTATTTACCTGTTATCATTTGATACCTGAACTCAGTTATAATGGAACTATTTTGAGTTTCAGAACTGTATGAAATGGAAACTGGACATGTATAAGGGGTGGTTGTCTGGTAGTTTCTTGTGTCACAGGAGATAATTGGAACCGTCTCTCAGTAGCTCATTTGAATAGCACACAGTCATCACTGATTATTGGCAGAACAATGATTGACAGTGGCCATATTCTCAGGATTTTCAGACTGTAGTACTCCAGACTTCTGTATTAAACAAATCAGTACAACTAAAATAAATAAACTAAAAGGTCTCTCACAGAGTATTATCAACATTTTAATTTTATCACATAAATGTGTAATTTTTTGAAGCTGCAATTACTGTTGCTGTTATTTTTTTAAATAATATTTTGAAGGCAAAACAGGAAGAACAAAATTCATGTAAATAAAATTAAGTTGTTCTTTCCAATGTCAAATACATTTCATATATGTCACCATATGGATCTTCAGAATATTTACAGTGTATGTCTAGCATAATCTGATTTAAAGTATAGGCTGATTGTCACACGTGAAAGTCATGTTGGAAAATCTAGATGGCACCCAAAAGCAATAGATATCCTTCTGCCAGAACAGCTAAAACTGAGCCTCAGAGAGACACCCTCGTAATGGCTGACAGGAAGATACAGGCAATACATATTGAGATTGTCACATGTCTCTGTTCCAAACAAAGGAAACTGGTGACTTCAAACATGATCTCTAGATTGAAGCCAGAAGGGCAGATGTTCTCAATTACAGGCTTGATTGCAATCTTGCTCCTTCTCATAATATGTAGACTGCTTCAAACTGAGTTGTAGCGGCATTTTATCTATTTAATGACGGTTAATGATTTTTTAATATAAAGGAGAATGGCTTCTCTCCGAATAAAGAGCAAGCTTTATTAAAGGACCAAGTTTAGAATTTTGAAAATCCTGCTAGTTTGACTTTAGTGTTTTCACTATATTGAGGATCCATGAAAAATTTCTGCAACACCCAAACAGGCCCTTGGAGGGAAGTGGACAACCAGTGAGCTCAGAAACACAGGTGTCTGGAACCCACCCCTCAGAGATTCTGATTCCAGTACTCTTGAAATAATGTCTGTTGCTTCAGATTTTTTAAAATGTTCTCCCAATGAATCTACCATGCAACCAGGATTGAGAACTATGGATCTAGAGCTGGCAGGACATTATTCCCCTTCTGTCACTATTTTCCTCCAGAAACTGTTAACTGTTCAAAGCTATGTCTTAGATCAGTGCACATGGATGCTTCCTTTCACAGGCAGCTTGGATACTTAGTGCCAGCCATCTTGGGCTTGAAGAATGTGCTACAGAATGAATCCAGTAAAGCCTCTTTCCTGTTTGACCGTTTACTGAGGCAAGAGAGACAGGTGTGTGGGGCAATGGGAGAGCCACTTCCAACCCTGTAGGAGAAGATGCCTCGCCATTATCTTACAGATTAAAATATGTCCCAAATGACTAATGGCCAACCTCCCTTCAAAGCTGACTGCTTGAAAAGATTTAAAAGGCAGCCAAGGCACAATGTTTGCAGTAATTTAGAGCTCCCCATTTGAAAACCAGAGATCAATGGCTGCAGTGTGAATTTGCTGAAAGAATAACAAAAAAGCAAGCTAAACATCTGGTCTATTTTTCAGGAGTCATAAAATGGAAACATCATTACCAGAAAATATGATAGAGCTTGGCAGGTAAAGAGAATGTCAAAAAAATCTGAAAGGGAGAAAAGAGAATAGGAAAAAAAGTCAGGAAACTCTGGCAATTGATAATCAAGATGATATTAAAATAACAATAAAGCCACCACTTATTGAGTTCCTATGATGTATCAAGTATTTATATTTATTTATCAAAATTATTTATAAATGCCTACTATGTGTGAGGCACTTTTCCTGGGTGTAGAAATGCAGCTACAAACAAAGATAAACAAAGTACCTGACTTCATAGAGCTTATATGCCAGTGGGGAAAATTTCTAATATTTCCAGTACTTATGACAGTGCTGCAAAGTAGGAATTGGCAACCCCAATTTTATAGAAATTGAAGACTAAAGAAAGTTAATTAACTATAACTCATAATTGGCTGACAACTTGCTGAATAAGGGCATAATTCAGAGGAGTTATTACTTCTGACTTTAGTCAAACATTTCTCTGTGTTGTAAATGTAAAAGGGATGCAGGATAGTTGCTTCCTCCGATCTGAGAGACTGAGCATGAGAAGACCCTAGATTTAAGTTTTCTTTTGCCCATTAATTCACATTCTGATCTTGAGGGGGGTCATTTCCCTTTTCCAAGTCTTGGTTTTATATTTCTAAAGTGAGGCAGTTGGACTAGATCTTAAAGTATGGTACTCAGGTAGGCAACATTAGCCCCACTGGGGAATTTATCAGAAATGCAAATTATCACGGCACATCCCACATTCATTGATTGAATCGAAACTCTGGTGTGGGACCCAGCCACTTGTGGTTTAAAAGGTCCTCCAGGTGATTGTGACATGCACTAAACTGAGAAACATTGGATTAAATAATATAATACATGATTAAAAGTTTAAGAACAAACAGACATGGATTTCATCCAAGCTTCACAACACACTAGCGAGTCCCTGAACCACCCTGAGCCTCTACTTTCTGAGCCATTTTTTTCAATTTGTCTGTAATGAATGGGAAAACATGTATAAAATACACAAATAATGGCTTGGCATTTAGGTAAGTATCATCATTGTAATTTCTGTCATCTAAAACACGTTAACATTGACATTCTAAGTTACTTTCATAATTAAATATAACATCACAAATGCTGACTAGTCAAAAAAAATTCCCAGGTAATTAAAAAATAGTTTCCTTTCAATAACCCAAATACATGTTAAAATTGGCAGATTGCAGCATCAAATGGTTCTGCTACAAGAGGTAGTAATGTTTATCACAAGCAGATGCTGCATTTAGCATCCAGGACATCAGCAAGCCACTTCCCTTTGTATCAAATCACCTTACTCCAATCATGAAATCTGTGGGCTGGCCAGTTTGCTGTCTAGTTTAATGTACACTTTGATGCACATACAAACATGTATTGGGCTAGTGATAATAAAGTAATTGAATAAAAGGAGGAAGAGCATCAATTTATAAGCACATAGAAGACGTAGAAGCCTGAAGGAAGGATAAGGCCGTTTGAAGCACATGTAGATGTGGCAATCCCCACTACCATTTGTTTTCATCTGCATCACTCTACCGACAACAAGATCAAAATAATACTCCAGGTCCTTCATGAAACATGTTAAACCACTAGAAAACAGGAAGCAACTGAGATAAACAATGATCCGCCAGCCATGAATAATAGAAAGATAGGTTTAATGTGTTATAAATTCCCCTTGTCCCCAATAAAGGAGTCAAGTTACAGTTTAAATTCAGAAAAAAGCAAATTCTCCAAGGCATTTTATTTTCCTGAGCAAGCTTAATTACAGCTTGAAACTACTAAAAATTTTAGAGATGATATACTGCAGGGGTGAATATCTCAGTGAGGCAGCAAGGGATCTATCTCAACTCGACTATTTACAAACTGCATGATCTTGGACAAGTTTCTTAATCTTTCTAAGCCTTGTTTTTCTCATAAGTAAAATCGGGATAATAATAGTCTTTACCATAAAAGGTTTATTTGAGGATTAAAGGTTATAGTCCTTAGCATAAGTTCTGATGTAGTATACTCAGTGAACGATACTCACATGTATTTTTTAAAATTTTTGAGTCACTATGAGCCTAAGACCCTGATGGCTGTCCTTAAAACAATTTTAGAAGGCTCTCTCTTTAAAACTTGCCACCCAGTGCATTTCTATCTGTTATGGCCCTAAATTTAGATGAAAACCATCTGTATCAGAGCTCTACGGGTTGCAAGTGAAACTGGCTCAAATTGAAATGTGAATTTACTAGCTCACAAGACTCAGAAGTCCAGAGGTACATTGTGACATCAGGCATGGGTGGCTTCAGACTTCAAACAATATCTTAGGACTTGAATTCTGCTATGTTATCTTTTTAAAAAATTATGTTTTTATATATTGAATAGTAATAATTGTACAGTATGTATTTATGTGGTACAAAGTGATATTATGATTTTTGCTTTACGTCAGCTTCTAAGAAGTGGCAAGATCTCTGTAATAACTTTCCATCTCCTCAATATTCCCACTTGCATCAGGAAGACAGACCAGACCCTCTTTACCGGTGGTTCCATTAGTTCTTTGATTTATTCTGATTGGATCTGCTTTGGCCAGCTTGAACCAATCATGGCATGCAGTAGTAATCTGATGTGCTGATTGGCTTAGACCTAAATCAAGTGATCTACTCTGGAGGTGGGTTTGGGTGCTCCACAGAGCCATGGACAGAGAGAGGAGGAAGGATGAATGTCCTCTGGAAAAATTTGGGTTGTTGCCACAGAGGCAAACAATAAGTAGCCACTCTACCTGTTTATTTTGCCTTTGGCTTTTTTCTTTTCAGTAAGTCCTTTAGTCATCCACGTGTAGTCCCTGATTTCAATTAGTTACTGATTTCCAGATCAGTTTTTCATAAAACGTGGCTTGTGGAAAACTTATATCAGTATTTCCTGTAGTGTCTATTAAAATGAACATTTATAGACCTCCCTTCAATGTCTAATCCCTAAGGGTTAGGCTTAGTAGTCTGTATTTTTAACAAGATCTCACAGATTATTCTCAGAAATACTAAAGCTTGGAAACCATTGAACCGGGTAATCATTAGATAAAGATAATTTATCCCATAATAAACCATTGAGTTAATTTATTAAATTTCACTATCACTTCCTTATGAACACCTGTAGAATAGAGATTATAATAATCTATGACCTCAGCTACCTCAAAGAGTTCTTTAAAAATCAATTTTGTTATATGTAAATTTTTACTTGGTTCTTTAGAAATAGCAATAAGTTTTATTAATTTGGCATGTGAATGGTGTCACTTTAGTAATCTCCTAAATGGAGAAGTAATATGTATGATTTTTTAAAAAATAACATTAGGTAAATTGGTAAACCTCTATGGGTTTGAGTTTACTAATTTATAAAGAGGGAAAAACCTCTTTAGGGTTTTAATGAGAATTAACATAACTTATTTAAGTTGCTTAGGACATTGGCCCATAGTAATTGCTCAAATGACAGTTACTCCTGCTGGGCACTTACTGTAAATTTTCTCATTTAATTCGCATAAAATTCTGGTAGGAAGTTATTATAGCACCTATTTTGCAAAGTAGAGACCTGAGTTTCAGGAAAGTTAAATCACTTGTTCAAGGTCTTAGAGCTAGTATGATAATTATATGAAAATATAATTGAAATCCACAAGTGTTTAGTGGGTATGTGTTACACACTGTCCACTGATAATTCATGATTTCTGAGTAACTTATGGGCATTATAATTTAAGTATGTGAAAGGACCAGTTAATAGAGCATTCCAATTAGAATGATGACAGTGGGACTTTGTTACCTCTGAACATATGATTCTATTATTATTTTCCACTCTGTATCCTACGAGATTACAAAAACAATGTTGAAACTTCTGATGTATAATTTTGACACGGTGCAAATAAGACTTATTTTATTAAATATTTAAGTCTCTGGGTTAAGGAGTAAAAATTACCTCAATTACTCCTAAGGGCTAATTTACACAGCAGGAGAGTTAAGCTCCATATGTTATTATTTTTAGGGGAGTGAGCTTATTCTCAGTTTTATTTTTCATCAAGATTTATTGTAGACTGTTTCTATTTTAATCAAACCAATATTACAGCATGAATATATTTTCAGATTCTAAGCAATTTTAATCTTAGTTGATAACCTTTAGATAACATCTACTCTTGAGATTAGAGTTGTGTGAGTATGTGTTGGCGGTTTTGTGGGATTTTTTTTCACACCACTCTGCAGTTGAGCTTGTGTTCTAAAATAGCTGTTCATGTCTCCAAACTTCGTTTATGCTAATCTCACCATCCTCTATGCAACTTCACCCCAGATATGAACTTGCTCATGTTGTTTCCCCATCTCGAAATGTTCCTTGTCCTCCTCCATACACACCCTATCCCATCTCTCATGCCTTAGCTCAAGACTGACCTTCTGTAGGGAACTTTTCACAAGTCCTCCACCAGAAAGTGATTATTTTCCCTTCTATTAACTTCCCCTTTCAGATATTTACAACTTGTGATTCTCCTAAGCAATTTGTCAACATTTAGCTGAAAAACATCAAACTGGATAAACAAACAAGCTATTCCTTTGTGTTGCATGCTAGGAAGTTTATAACAAACATCTGGGCTACTCATGGCAAAAGGAAAAACTTCAGTAAGCACTTTTATCTGACCCTAATTTCTGGCTTCATTTTATATCCAAATGTCTCCCCCTCTACACACACACACACACACACACACACACACACACACACACACATGCATTTTCTTTATCACACAGTTCTAATCTGTGTTCTATTCTTTACATTTTTTTCCTGAGGTGGGTGCAAGTTGAAATACAAATGAATAGACACAGGTGTATCTGTCAATTTTAAGTCTGTTTGTATTGCAAGTGACCAAATATAATCCATCTCAAATGGGCCTAACCTGCAAAGATGATTTATTGGCTCATGAGGAAAAACATCTAGAGACTTCGGCTGAATCTTGATCCAGAAGTTCAAATGGTGTCACTCAGAGCATGGCTACTTTGTGAGTCACTTTTTTCTGCCTTCTGTGGCATCAGCTTTATACTCAGACATCACAAACATGGCCCTTGGAGGTTCTAGCCTCTCTCTCCTCATGGTAATAAAACAGAGCATGCATCCAGAGCATCTGAACCACGAAACCCACAAGAGAAAACGTTTCTTATGATTGCTTTCATAGAATAAAGGAGATGCTTTTCTCTCCAGAAATAAATGCCTCTTTCCATCTCATTGGTTCAGATTGTATCACAAGTCTTTCTCTGAGCAAACGGTTTAGCTGGAATGATGTCACGAATTTTACAGTCATTGACTTAAACAAATCTGGTTTAAAATGAAGGGTGGTTTTACAAAGGAAATCTGGTGTACTTTTAGGAAGTTGGAATTAGAAGCCTAGGGGCCAAAAACGTGGCAAACATTCTCCATGTAAGAAGTTTTGTATGCAGTTGTTTTAATTTCTCTGGAAGAAGATGGCAGGATTTTTGAGTGAGGAATTCAGCTTTCTTTGTAGGCTTCACATTGGCAGCATATGTTAGGCTCTTGGCTGGTACCCTTCATACTTGCTTGTGGCTATGGCTGTAGTTTACATGTAGTTCACTTATACAACTGAACTCTACTGCATCTCATCCCCCATAAAAAGAAATCTAGAGGGATTATACTCAGGTATTAACTTGAGCAGTGGGGAAACAACGCTTGATATATTGATTGCTCAAGGGACATTTGGGTACTCAGTTTCTGGTTGACAAAATAATCTACACCACGAGAACTGAATAAAAGATAAACAATGCTTTCATTGTCTTTTGCTGGAACTGCACTTGGAACATGTTCTTTGCACAAATATAGCTATGACCACAACATCAGTGATGTGATGTAGAACAACTGAGATGGGAATGGTGCTACGGGTTCTTTATGTTTTCCTAGTTTAATATCCTATACAGGATGAGTAACAGATAGTGTTGCCAGATTTAGCAAATAAAAATGCAGCACACCTAGTTAAATTTGAATTTTAGATAAACAAAAAATCACTTTTAGGATAAATGCAATCCATGCAATATTTGTAGAAGTGATACTAGTAGCATTAAATCAAGCAGTTTAGTCAATGCTATCATTAAGTTTCTATAAATTGTGCTATACCTAACATAATATTTTCAATCTTCATAGGAATCAAATGGGAGATGAAATCCTGTCTTCACCATTCACTAGCTATGTTACCTCATATAAATTTTCCAAACAGTTTGAGCTTTAACTTTGTTATTCATAAAATAGAGGAAAATACTAGCTCCTACCTCATAGGGCAATTGTGAGGATTAAGTGCTATATAGTATATAAGAGTTTAATCTGGAGCCTGGAATGTAGTAAAATCTCAATAAACAATAAAGTATAAAGTAAGAAGATAAGTATTTGTAGCTACTCATACAAGCCTTTCAAATTCTGTAAAATAATTCACTTCCCTTTCTCAGTGCAATATAGGAATAACAGAAATCAATGCTTAAGGAGGAAACTTTTGACTAAGGCTGAAATTTATTCCAGAGTATTTACTTAGGGCTCAATTAGTACAGAACAAGCATGAACAGATGCTGGTGACAGGGGTAAAAGGGTGTACTCTGCATTTGTCCTTGTGTGGCTTTGGCTCACGTGGAATACATAATGATGAAGAAAATATATGAAGCAGCCCGATGCCTGTGGAATTTAAAGATTTCACATGGAGAATTAGTTTATGTAAACCTTCACAACCTTTCTTCAAAACTAAAATGAGAACTTCTGAGAGCACATTTTATTCTCAGTGTCTTTCACAGTACATGATATATATTAGATACTCAATAAATTTTTGCTAAAATAGAGGGAATCTTAGATGGGAAGTATTCCTTTAGATGTGCCTTCTCTGTCCTTTGTGTAGAAATTTGCAGCTTCCAAACAGAAGTAGAAGCCTACAGAATTGAGTTTCATCTTCTATTAGTGGAGTAATTGCCTTTTTTTCATGCAAATTGCAGTTTTTTAGAAGAGAGAAAGATGGTATTAGTAGTTATGCATAAACTGGAGCTTTCACAGGCAAGCAAGAACATATGGTCACTCTACCTACAAACAACATCTAGAAGCCAGTGAATGTAAAGTGTAAAGGCTTCCAGGTAATAATATCTACCATTGAACAAATATAACATTCTAATTTTAGTAGAGAATGAGGGTCAAAGGAATAGTTTTTACCGTGGTCAGAGCCATGTCCACCATGCATATAATTCTTTTTAATTATTTTAATCTTTTATCTGGTTAACAGTCACTCAACCATTTTCAGATGCATTGAGATACCATAGACTCTTAGACCATCAGTTCTGAAAACAGCATAAGGGGTTATATAGTCTCATTCCCTCCTTGTTCCCAGTAATAAAATAGGCGAGAGGGTGACAGCTGGGAGAAGCTGCAAAGAATATTGAACTTCAACAAAAGACTGTTTTCAAGTTCTCATTCTCTGATCCAGATGCCAAACTATGGCATATGGCAAGAGACAAATCTAGCCCAATTCATGTTATTGTAAATAAAATCTTATTGGGGGTGCAGCTACACCCATTCATGTATGTGTATCTGTTATTGCTTTCTAGCTATAATGACAGATTTGAATAGTTGCAACAGAATATATATCCTACAAAACCAAACACATTTACTCTCTGGCCCTTTACAGCAAAAGTTTATAAAAACAATCCTCTAATCTGGTAGTAGTAGCTAGTATCTTCCATCTTATTTTCCTCTAACTTCTCTCTCTTCCTGTTAGCTACTGGACATTAAATGCTGCACACCAGACAGTGGGCTCAGTGCCCCACTTGCATAGTTTTGCTAAATCCTCACAAACCCCTGGCATAGGAGAGGCAGTATGCATGGTTGATAGAGTGAATTCTAGATGCTGACTATGTGTTTTGTTTCCTGATTGCATCAGCAACCAGAGCCAATATCTTTTTGTAGTTATTTAAACTCTCTGCATGTCCTTCATTGATTTTCATCATCAACATCCTTAAGAAGTAAATCCTTTTATTAGCTCAAACTTCATAGCTGAGAAAATTGAAGCTTATAGAGGTTCATGTTTAGAGTCAGCATTTGAACTCAAGGCAGTCTAGCTTCAGAGCAAAAGCTCTTAAACAATATTATACTGTCATTGTGAAGCTAAAATGATACACTAGACATTAAATGCCATTTGAAAAAAGTAACACAATGTGAATATTAAGGACACACTGTGGTCATTTCTACATAATTATTATTTTCTACACTATACAGTCAAGGAAGTCTCACATCTTGGGATTTATTTCAAATAAAATTAACTAGTGATCATTGTTGCTCAATATAAAGTATTGATGATAGTAACAATTACACTGATTTGCCTACAGATTATACTCTTATTGTTGATCTAATTTGGTGATGGAATTTTCAAATTGGTTTGCTACCTTCATCTCTTTGCTCTGCCATGCGCCCCTTCCCTGCCCGACTTGGATTTATCTCACTGAGTATAAAAAATCGTCTTGCTTACATTGCTTTAAATTGCATCTTTACTGGAGTCTTTGCACACTATTTGGATAACACTAATTGGAACAATTATTTATAATAAGGATGCATGTGGAGAAGCCACTCAATGTGTTTACCTGTCAGGAAATAATTATGCTATTCGCATTCCCTTAGACCACAATTTGTGAATAATATGTGTCTGGGTTTTGTTGATACCCTCTTTTTACTGAATAAATTGTAGTATTTTGAGCAGGGAATTATAGTTTACACTGGAAGTAAATAATGTGACACTTTGATCAGCCTCTTTCCTCCTGGGTGGCTAGGAGTAGCTCTCCTTAATTGCAGTGTGCGTGCACACCTGAGGTGGAGCCTACATAACTCTTGCCTTCTGCCAGCAATCATCACTGGGATTTAAAATGGAAAAGAGCCATACCATGCCTAATCATTTCATCTATCCACTTGCTAAAACAAAATATTTCTGGAGGTCAATCTTCTGTTCTTTCAGAACAAAGGAAAGCACCAATTCAGTGGGAAAACAAACTTGCTGAATACGAAGACAACCAACAAAGTGAATAAATTTTATACTTTTCAAATTACTACCTTGGGTCAAGGAGACATAACTCGAGATTGAATCACCATTATGCCAAACATTTTATTAAACAAAAAAGAATGCAGAATTTATCTAAACAAAAAGTGTTCACCTAACCTTATACTTGTATGTCTTAGTATTCAGCAAAAGATATAAGAGTATTTCTACACAGATTTATGGAGCTCTTTCCTTACATATCTATTTCCTCTTTGGAGCTTCAGCCCCACTTAAATTTTATCTCTTTGTCCTTAATTAAGCTAAACATCTATTTTGTTGTTTAGATTTCCCCTCCCTGTAAAAGAGTCGAGAAAGTGTTTCTAAGCAGATATCTGGGGTGATTGAAGACTTCCCTTTATTTGTTAACCTTCTTTCAGAGAATTCTCATTATATATTTTTGATACAAAATAATTGTACATGTTTATGTGTGATATTTTGATACAGGCATACAATGTATATTGATCAAATTTATATCTCAAACAATGGTCATTTCTTTGTATTGAGAACATTTGAGAACTTCTCTTCTAGCTATTTTTAAATATGTAATCAATTATAGTTAACTATAGTCATCCTACTGTTCTATTGAACACTAGAACTTAATCTTCTAAGTGTATTTTTTTAACCTATTAACCAATTTTGTTTTAACCCACTTTTGTCTCTGCCCTTCTCAGCCTCTAGTAACAATCATTCTACTCCCTACCTCCATGAGATCAATTTTCTTTTTTTTTCCTCCTGCATATGACAGAGAACATGTGATATTTCTCTTTCTGTACCTGGCTTATTTCACATAACATAATAACTTCCAGTTCCATGCATGTTGCTGCAAATGAGGGGATTGCATTCTTTTTATGGTCAAATAGTATGTAGAAATAATTTATCTCTGTAGTTCATTGAGAATTTTTATCATGAAAGGGTGTTTTGTCCAATTATTTTTCTGCATCTATTAACAGAATCATGTGATTTTAATCCTTCATTCTCCTAACATGGTGTTTGTGCATTAATTGATTTGCATATGTTGAATTATCCTTGGTTATGCAGTTTTCCCAGCACCATTTATTGAAGAGATTGTCTTTTCGCCAATGTATGTTCTTGGCACCTGCGATAAAAATGAGTCGGTCTCAATTTTGTTGGTTTCTGCTCTGATCTTTAGTATTTATTTCCTTCTGTGAATTTTGGGTTTGGTTTGTTCTTGATGTTCTTGTTCCTGGAGTGCATCATTAAGTTGTTCATTTAAAATCTTTCTAGTTTTTTGATATAGGCTTTTTTTTACTATAAACCTGCTTCTTTCTTAATACTGTTTTTGCTCTGTACCATAGGTTTTGATATGTTGTGAGATTCTATTTTCAGTTCTTTCAATTAATCTTTCTAATTTTATTTTTAACTTTTTTCTTCACCATTCAGGAACATGTTGTTTACTTTCTAGGTACTTATATAGTTTTTAATGTTTTTAGTGTTTCTCTTGTTAGTCTAGTTTTATTTCATTGTGTTCCAACCACATACTTAATATGATTTTAATTTGCTAGTTTTCTTGAGGATTGTTTTGTGTCATAACATATGGTCAGCCATAGATAATGTTCTATGTACTGAAGAAAAGAATGTGTATTCTGCAGCTGTTGGGTGAAACATTCTGTAAATGTTTGTCAGGTCCATTTGGTCTATGGTGCCATTTAAATCTGATATTTCATTGGTGATTTTCTGTTTAAAGAATCTGTCCAATGCTGAGAGTGGGGTGTTGAAATCTCCTATTAGTAGTGTATTGGAATCTATCTCTCCCTTTGCATCTAATATTTGCTTTATATATCTGGGTGCTTGGGTGTTTGGTCCATGTATATCTATAATTGTTACATTCTCTTGCTAAATTGATCCCTTTATATAATGCCCTTCTTTGTCTCTGTCGGCTTTTAACTTGAAGAACAATAAAAAAGATGAACAAACAAAGCTGGTATATTGAACAGATAATTAAAATCAACAAACCATTAGCTAGACAAACTAAGAATAAAATATACAGAAGAGCCAAATAAATAAAATCAGAAAGTAAAATGGAGATGTTAAATGGATACCACAGAAATACAAAGAATCACTGGAGACTACTATGAGCAACTATACATGAATAGATTCGAAAACCTGGAGGAAATAGATAAATTCCTTCACACAACTTAAAGTCTCTTCCTGTGGAACACCACCACCCCTAATATCCCAAGTGTGGGTTAGGTTTCCCTACTTTTCATTGCCATAACTGTAGACTCCCTTATGAAAGTAATTTTCACACCATTCTTTGTTGTTTTCTCCACTCACTGACAGTAAAGGTTGGTATTATCTTTCCTATTCAGCATAGTGGTTGGCACAGAGAATAAACCTAGATAAGTAAATGTTAAATATTGAGCAAATAGGTAAAGAACTATCTGGGAAAAAAGAACCTAAACCAGCAAAGTATAAACAGTGGCATTTTACAGAACTCACATTTGTGATATTCTTTTAAAAATATATAAATTATTTCTCTATACTTCATTTTTTATGTTCACAGCATTTTCATCCTATGAAGTGCTAGCATATACTATCCCCACTGTAAAATCTGAAAATAGATTCATACCATCTACATTATGGTCAGATGTGGCAAATCTCAGATTGGAAACATCTAAATCCAGGTATATTAGTCATCTTAAGTAAAACTATCCATACCAAATGATTCAAAGGTGTTATGGCTTTACACAATAAAGATTTATTTCTTATTAGTGTTATATAGTACAATGTATACCGGAGGAGGTGGGGAAGACCTCTGCTACACACAGTCTTTAGGGACCTAGATTCTTTTCATGGTGTGGCTCTGTCAACTTCAACAAGTGCCTTCAGGAATTTAACATCATATAGTGTCATCCATGTGTCAGAATAAGGGAAGAGGGAGAGATCAAACAGAAAGCAAATTGATTATAGCTGCACAGACCAAACAGTAAGGTATCTATTTTATTTACATTACATTGATGAGAACTACTTATATGACCCCCTAGATGCAAGGCTGACAGGAAATGAGAATTAGCTATGTGCTCAGGAAGAAGAAGTGGGTGTTATGAGCATCTACTCAGTCTCTGCCAACACATTTACATTAGTGATCGAGTTCATTTATTTATTCATACATATGAACTATAGAGAAATAGTAATAAATAACAAATAGTTTCAAATTTTTTAAAGCTTATATTCTAATAAGGGTATTCAGATTTTTAAAAACTAAATACATCTTTCTGTAGACAAAAGCAAAATGGAATATGAGGAAGGAGGTATTATTTGTATAGGATAGTCCTGGAAAATATCTCTGATAAGATGATATTTGCAAATAGAGCTGAAGGGTGTGAAGGAACAGGCCATGTTGATATTCAGGAGGGGAGCAGCCCAGCAAAGAATAGCAACTGCAAAGTCCTCAGGAAGCTTGGTGTCTTGTAAGATCGGCAAGGGGGCTGTTCTGGCTGGTGCAGAGTGCAAGAGGAAAGAGTGAATGAGATGACATCAGCGAAACAGTCAGGCAGCGATCAGGGAGGGCTTTCTCAGCCATTTTAAAAACTGAGTAGGAAAGATGTTGGAGGAGTAAAATGTTTTCTTAGTGTCACACTGCCTGTTGTTTGAGAAGAGATTGGACAGGCAAGGCAAAGCTAGAAGAGCAGAATAGTTAGGTAGCTAAATCACAGCCTAGTCATTTTGAACTATAGTGAATTATAATGTTTTATCTATTTACTTTTTAAATATTGAGATATAATTTATGTAAAGTAGTATTCCCTCTTTTTTGAGTAGAGTTCTATTAGTTTGGACAAGCACATGCAGGCACGTAACCACCACTACCATCATGATACAGAACAGAGTCCTCACTCCCCCAAATTTTCTCACTCTGCCCTTTGTTGTAAACTCCACCCTATCCCCATGGCCTAGCAACTGCTGATCTCTTTTCTGTTTCTATAGTATTACCTTTTCCAGAACCACAGAGTAGGTAGCCTTTTGAGTCTGGCTTCTTTCACATAGAATTATGCATTTAGAATTCGTCCATTTCATTTTGTGTTTTGGTAGTTTCTTTCTTTTCATTGCTGAGAATTATGCTGTTGAATGTATACCAGAGTTTCTTAATCCATTCACTAGAATTTATGTTTTATCCTGTTGTTCAGCACTTTACAAATAAAGCCTCTAAAAACATTAATTTGTGTGTGTGTGTGGGTGTGTGTGCGTGTGTGAATGTAAGTTTTCATTTGTCTTGGGTAAATCTCAAGAATGGGGCATTTTACTTTATTTATTTATTTATTTATTTATATATTAAGGCAGGTCTCACCCTTCACCCAGGCTGGAGTCTAGTTGTGGATCTATAGCCTTGAATTCCTGAGCTCAGGCAATCCTGCCACCTCAGCCTCCTGAGTAGCTGGGACTACCGGAATGTGCCACTATACCCAGTTGATTTTTTTTTTTTTTTTTTTAAGTGGAGATGGGGTTTCACCATAATGCCCAGGCTGGCCTTGGGCTCAAGCAATCTGCCTGCTTTGGCCTCCCAAGTATTTTACTTTTAAAACTCTAATAAAATTAGGCATTAAACTGTAAAAGGAAAGTCATGATCAATTAATTTAGCATATACAAAGGACATATCACGTACAAGGCATTAAAGCTACCACAATGAACAAACCAGGCAAGGTCCCCTTCTCTATGAAATATGAAGCCATGCATAACCTATATATTCCAGGAACTGCCCCAGGCACTGGGAATAAAACAAATGACAGAATTATATCTTCTTATGAAATAAGTGAACTAATAATCAAGAAAACATCAAGCCCTGGTGAATACAGAAAATAAAATAAAATGGGTGTTTTGAAAGAGGTTGACTCTGGAGACAGTGATCAGTGGAGATTTCTCTGAGAAAGGTATACTTAAACTGGTACTAGAAAGAGAAGAAAGAGCCTTTTATTCTAATATCTGGAATAAGGGCATTTAGGACAGTGGAACAGCAAAGATAGAGGTTTTAATGCAGGAACTGGCAATACGTGTTCAATGAAATGGATTAATGTACAGTTATTGAGCAACTATATGCCAGTCAATATGCCAGGTTATTAACTTATGTTCCAAGTTATTACTTATTTTTTATTTGAGTAGAATACCTGAATTCCCAGTAAAATTGTTGACCTGTAAAATATTAAGTAATAATTAGACACTATTAGGAAGATTTTTCCATGTATTGAATCTATCTAAGTATCAAGTTTATACATCATAGTGATCACCACTGCTCTCCTAAACTAGAAATAAATTAAAGCCAAACAAGAAAGTAGGAGTGATCTCACTACATGGCTGTCTGCACATACAGTGGGTGTAATTTAACAGTGATGCCTCAGTGCCTTTTAAAATGGCATCTCACTTACTTTAAAAAAATGGAATAGATAGCAAGCCAGAGGTCTCAAGCAGTATGTCAAGATACTTTATAGAGCCAAAGAAAGCTATAAAACAAAGCAAAGCAACAACCAAAAATTCACTGACAGCTAAAAGAAATGGGCTGCTTCAAGTTGCTTTTTCTTTCCTGGTGCTATGATTCAGTATCCTTCCCAAATGTATATTTTTTCTTAGTCATTAAAGTCTCATGGAGAGATGCATGGCATTTTCGTTTGAGCACTATTTATAACAACCTTTCTGATCTTCCATTGTGTCTTATATGTGCTTTACATAGATGTAGCAATTACAGGTTTACAATGGCAGTTAGAAAACTCCAGATAGAATGAGAATAAACTTTGGATGAAACACATTATTCACGTGCTTGGAAATATAGGTGACCACAGCTAAAAACATTCAATCTAAATTTCACCATACATGTTTTACCATCTTAACTATAGTGTTATAAGAATGCAAATTCTGTTTGACACATTGATACTTCAGAGTTGGGACCAACCTATAAACAGGGTAATCAAATAAATATAGGGGTAGGACTTACTCCAAGGAATATGCTGGAATGTATGGATGTTGTTAGGCTTTAGAGACTGAAATATATACACCTTAGGGGTGGGAAGATTTACTGAGATTGAGAGATGGGGCTTCAGACTACTAATTAAGATTATAACAGCATTGCTTAATACTACTAATTATAATAACATGTTTAGTATTACTAATTATTAAGAATGTAAAGGGAGTATGTAGAAATGGATGCAAAGGCCTCTGGTCAAATGAGGTAGATTGAATGTAGATGTTAATGCCTGTAATCTCTCAAAAACACTAGTAGAAGAAAAAAAACAACAGTGGAAGAAATAAAGATGTGAGTCTACAAAGAAAAGGAAAGAGTGACAGACAAGAGGACTTGGGATGAAAGGTGTCAACAGCATTCAAAGGAAGGAAATGGATGGAAGGATAGCAACAAACTAGCAGAGCAAAAGAAGATGAACTCTATCTGCTTAAAGTGCAGCAGCCAATGGGAAACAAGCCAGGATCTGCCATATAAACAGAAAGGTTTAGGATTTGGAGGTGTTATGTAATTCCAAAGGAAATGAAGAGAGGAGAGGCTAAATTGAGAAAGCTAAAAAACAATTTGTAATGCTGTTGCCCCTGCCCGCCTGAACCTAGAGCTCCTCCATTACCCCTTAGCACACCTTGATCACTTATTGTTCACCTTCAGAAGCTAAGAGGTTCAGTTGCTGGGGAAATTGAGCTGGAGAGCCTCTAGACTCATATCAAATCATATGACTACATCTTTCTGTTATATTTATTTGCTTAGGGCTGTTTTCATGACTGTTGATTATAATGCTACAGAGATGAACCATACATATTTTTCTCAGTGTATAATTATGAATATAAACATCCTAAAGCTTGAAAGATTAGATTATAATTTAGTCCTGTGGGCACATTTTCACTGAAGTAAATATTAGAGATCATTTCCCTTTTCTCAGCTTTATCCAGCATAAGCATTTATCTCTTGGGGTTGTCATTAAATAAGAAATTGTCAACAAATGTAGGTAAAGCATATAGTAAATTCTACATAACCACTTTTCTCCATTCTCTTTTTCCAAATCTTCCTTATTTCATATAATGAACATCTTTTTAAAAATATGCCCAACATTTATTTCCCCATTTAAATAGTATTAGAACCTTACTTTTCCTAAGGATAATTCTCTACTTGTTACTCCTTATGGTTTGGAAATAGCTGGCCTAACTACACCACTTCCAATAAGTAGAGATAAAAATCTAAATCTAGCTAATCCATTTCCATGGACACAGCAAATAGTTATTAACTTCTATATAACACAAGCTAATCAGAATCAATATGTGAAATTTACAGGAACTATTGAAAAAGAAAAGCTCCTTCCAGAGGGACTGCTAGACAGGGAGAGGTAAGCCTTGAGCCATTGGTTACCAACATGACTAGGGAGATTGCATGAAATGAAAACTCAAACAGAGGACAGAAGAGCTGGAAAGTTGAGCCTTACTGAATTCAGACAATAGTATGTAACACCTCAACTCAGCTATGCCTGAATTTTTAAATTATGTTAGCCATTATATCCGCCCCCCCTACTCTTTCTGTATTTCTTTTCCCTAAGTTAGGTTTAACTGCTGCTCTGGGACTTCCAAATATGAGCATATAACCCAATCATATTTGTTTATCCAACCCATCCTTTCAAGATGTGCTTCTCTTTTAAATCTCTCTCCTGATCATGACATTGCACATTCATCCCTGTCCTTCAACTTTTTTTTTTACTGAGTTCTATATTTTATTTAGAAATTTTATCATTTTAAAACATTTCCACAGAACTGTTAGATGTGATCAATAAGGATAAGGAAAATTACTTGTTCTTTAACAAATCTTAGATGTATGATTTGGGAAAAATTCTTAATCATTCCTAATTAAATTTTTGCTTTAATCATTATAATAAAAATTATCTTGTCAAGGTCACTGATATTGTCCATATTGCTATAATCAATACTCAATTCTAAGTCCTTCCCTTATGTGACTTACCAGCAACATTTGAGAAACCTGCTCAGCTTCTCCTTATTGAGAGGCCTTCTTCCCTTGGAATCCAGGACTCCACAATCATGTTTTCATTCTGCCTCACTGGCTGCTCCATCTCAGTTTCTATGCTACTAACTCCTTATCTTCTGGCTATAAATGTTGAGCAGTCAGTTCCTGGACTGCTTGTCCATCCTCATTTACTTTATTTAATGCCAAGCCCATATTCTTTCTGTCCTCTAAACCCAGACTGTATTGGACTGCCTACTTGACATTTCTTGAATATCTAATAGATTTCTCAAACTTAACCTCTTTAAAAATGAACTTCTGGCTGTCCCATCACACCTGTAGCACCCAAATCTTCCCCATTTTCAATAATAGCAACTATACTCTTCCAGGTAGTCAGCAAAAATGCTGGGACTCGTCCCTTACTCCATTTTCTCTCACGTAGGGATGCTCCCGCCTCAGGGTACTTGCACTTGCTATTCCGTTGCCTGGAATGCAGTATCCTCAGATACCTACATGCCTCACTTTTCAAGTAGTTTAAGTCTTTGTTCAAATGTCAGCTTCTCAATATGGACTTCCTTGACCATGATATTTAAAATATGCTGTCTCTGGAGCCAGATAGCCAATATTTGAATCATGGTCCGACCACTCCTTAGCTGACTCTCACTAACAGGTTATTTAATGCATTGTTGACTCATTTTCTTCACCTTTAAAATAAAGTTAATAATTATACTTGTCTCATGGTGTTTTTATGAAAACTAAATGAATTAACAGCTGTATAGTGTTTAGAATCTCACTTATTTTTATTGTCATTATTAACTGCTGAAAGTTAACAGAAAAGTGAAGGTAGTAGAAAAGAAAACAAAGTTTCCAGTAATGTACACACCAATGTGCATTGTGAGGCAAAAATTATTTACAAACCATAAAGCCACCACACTCATTGGCTCTGGCAGTAAGAAAAAGTTCTGATTGATCAATAAAGCATTTGTTCTTTCTCTTCAATTCAGTGAGCTAGAAGTGCTCCCACAGGAATGGGATAAAATCAAAATTATCTTATGATGTGATATGATATGCAGCAAAGTTGATAACGGGTTCCTTCTCATCTTCCAGAAATAGATGCTATAATTATGGAAATCTCTCAGATAAAAGTGGGCTACTCAAGATTCTCAAGTTATTTATGTAAAATACAACTTCTTATCTGTTACCTGTTTCATAAGGCAATATACCATTCTACTTCTCACTTACATAGAAACCGTGTCTTTACAACTCCAAAGTAATAAAAGAAAAAAGAAACAAAACCACGTTTATAATCCAGATTAATTAAATAAACTATTTTACCTTTATTTTCATTTTTGCCATTATAGAAACAATAAAAAGATAAAGGAATAAAAATAGCTCAAAATGACTCTTAATTTCTCTTTTGTTATTTTAAAAAATAATTTAAACTGTCAATATACACACACACACACACACAAAGCCCCTACCTTTGTGTGAAAATATGCCCCTCAGAGTATGATGTCTAACTAGTCTGAATGGATTCAAACTGAATTATGTCTTACTTGGGAAGTTGAGGCAGAAGGATCACTTGAGGTCAGAAGTTCAAGACCAGACTAGGCAACATGGCGAGACCCCGCCTCTAAAAATTAAGTTTAAAAAATTAGCTAGGTATACTAACACATGCCTGTAGTCTTACTACTAAGGAGGTTGAGGTGTGAGGATTGCTTGAGCCAAGGAGTTGGAGGAGGCACTGAGCTGTGATTGGTCTACTGCACTCCATCATGAGTGACAGAGTGAGAGGCCATCTCTAAAAACAGACAAACAAAAAACTGAATTGTGTCAACTGAATTGGGTGGTCATGTTAGCATTTATTAACAAATAAAAATTATGAATGTGTATTAAAATACAATAATTTTTAATAATAATATTTTATCATTTATTGACCTAAAAGAAAGTAGGGACAATTATGATGAAAAATAAAATTTACGTGAGAGCAAAAACCAATTTTGTGATTTTTATGTTGAACACAGGTGGAGAATGGAGCCATCTGAAAAGAGCAGGGACCACTCCAATTGCAAGCCTGGATCCTTTATAATGTCAATCTATTTTATTTAGAATAAATATATAGTGTCACAATGAGGAGAAATCAGTGGTTTCTCTAGCATCTTTTTGAACCAGATAGGCCATGATTTGCTATTAAATTTGTTGTTTACCTGGGAACTTTCTCACAAATTTCAAAACCATTTACCTCCTTACAACTATCAGAGAGTTGGAGACGTCAGCAAGATGAGAGAAGAGGAGGCTCAGGACTCTCTCTCCACCCACAGATGAACCAAATAAACACCTACGCACAGATCAATTCCCTCTGAGAAAAATTCAGAAACTAGTTAAGAGACTCCTATATACCAGATGACTGAGAAAATTCCCATTTAAAAATGGATAAGAAAAGCTGAGACATACTTTGGCCATAAATTCTGTTTCCAACACAGCACCAGGCAAATGGGAGAGAACCCTTCTCTCTCAGTTTTTCCCTGAGGAGCAACGGGTTTGGACAACACATCTAATGTCCCAACTTTGACGGCTGCTACCCAACAGACTGACTCTTAACTTTCTTATCTCTAGAAGCTGACAAAGACCACTAAACAATAGTATTCTGGGACCACAGAAGGGAAAATAAGATGGTTTTAAACAGGCACGGGTGCACTTAACATGCCTATTCTTTCTTGCTCAGTGCAGTCAGAAAGCGATAAACCTCAGCTTCCAGCTTCTCCCTGGAAGGAGTTATACTGCATGTCTAACCTCTCAACTTTTTCAGATGCTGCCTGAGAGTCTGATGTCTAACCGGTCCACATCTGGAAGCTAAAGGGGCAGGCAGTCACTAGTTTTTTGAGAACTTGAATGGACATGTGGACACTTTCCAACACTCCTCTGTTAGGTTTGCTCCATTGAAAAAAAAATAAGCCTTTCATCTTCATGCTGGAAACTGAACTATACAATTAGTTCCTTGACTTTTCCAGCTGCTGTCTGAGGGTCTGGCTACTAAATTTCCAGAGCTAACAGGGCCTTGGGATTCACTAATCCCCCAGAGTCTATAGAGAACAAAGTGGCATTTTAAATGGCCATATAGGTACTTTCTGCAACTCCTGTCTGGCTTACACCTGTTATAAAACTCAGCTCCCAGTTGGGACAGGTTAGACTACATATTTGGAGCCTTGACTTTTCCAGCTTCTACCTGAAGATCCAACTTTTAACTTGCCTATTTCTTGGAGCTGACGGAGAAAGCAATCACTAGTTCCCTGGGAGTTTACAGCCATGTGGGTACTTCCCATTGCTCCTCCTTCTGGCTACTTTCAGTGAAAAAATCACTTCTACAGCATTTCCACAGAAGGAGTTTGATGATCCCTTTAGCTCCACAACTTTTCTGCTTGCTACTTGAGGAACCGGCCTCTAACCCATTTGTATCTGAAAGTTAATGAGGCCTGGCGTTCTCCAGACCCCTTGAGGGTGACAGAGAACAAAGCAACAGTTTGAAAGAGCAAAAAGTCTGAATGACTGTACAAGCATTTGCCATAGCTTACCTCCTGGCTCAGTTAAGAGATAGTGGGTGATAAGCTCCAGCTTCCAGCTTCTCCCTAAAGAGAGAAAAATTGAATCACATATCTGGCACCTGAACTTTTCCAGTGGCTAATAAAAGGAGTGGATCCTATCTCATCTGTTTCAGGGCACTGACAGGACTTGGCATACTCTACTTTCTTAGAGGCCACTAGGAAGAAAAATGGCAACTAGACAAGCACAAAGGTTTGAAAGGCACCAGAATCTCTCATGAGACTGATTGGCAAGCATCATTTCCTATATCAAAAAAGCATGTGAATGTTGGGAGAAGTGGATGTTTCATCTAATGCACAGAAACCAACACAGAGAGTCAAAGAAAAGAAAGAAACATGAAAATATGTTCCAAATAAAATAATAGAATGAATCTTCCAAAACAAATTCTAATGAAATGGGGATATTTGATGTACCCAACAGAGAATTCAAAATAATGGTCATAAAATTGCTTATTAAGTTCAGGAAAGCAGTGAATAAAGTGAAATTTTTAACAAAGTGATAGAAAATATTAAAAGTGCCAAACAAAAACTATAGAACTAAATAGTATCAACTAAACTGAAAAATTAAATAGAGCATTTCATCAGTAGATTAGATCAAGCAAAAGAAAGAATCACTGAACTTGAAGATGGGTCATTAGAAACCATCCAATCAGAGGAGCTAAAAATAAAAGGAATGAAAAGCATAACTTTAGGGAAATATGGAACATTACTAAGAGGACAAAAATATTCATTATAAAAGTCAAATAAAGAGATGACAGAGAAAAGAGGACAGACAAGTTGATAAAAAAAAAAAAAGTGGCCCAAAACTTCCCTAACCTGGGGAAAGAAATAGACATCCAGATTTAAGAACCCCAAAGGACACTAAATACGATTAATCCAAAGAGATCTACACCAAGACATATTATAATCAAATTGTCAAAAGTGTACTGGAGGTGATGGGAACCTCTTGTGAATAAACACAATCTTGAACAATCCATGGGTCAAAGATCAAATCAAAATGGAATTTTAAAAATATCTTGAGATAAATAAAAATGAAAACAAAACATGCCAAAATGTATAGAATGTAGCAAAAGCAGTACTAGGAGGGAGGTTTATATTAAAAAAAAAAATCTCAAATAAACACTCTAACATTATACCTAAACTAAATAGAAAAATAAACACAATCTAAGCCCAAAGTTAACAGAAGAAATGATAAAAATTGGAGCAGAAATAAATTTAAAAATAGAAAAAAATAGAAAAAAAACAACAAAACTAAGAGTGACCTTCTGAAACAGATTAATAAAATTGGCCAACCCTTTGCTAGACTAACATAAAATAGAGAAGAGGCAAATAAAGAAAATTAGAAATAAAATGAGAAGCATTACAGCTGGTGCTTCAGAATAAAATGGATCAAAAGGGACGATTATGCACAATTATATGTCAATGAATTGAATTACACTGAAGAAGAGGGTTAAAAAAACTCAGTATCATATGATTTCACAATTAAATTTTACCAAACATTTAAGAATAATTAATAGCAATTCTTGTCAAACTCTTCCAAAAAAAAATAGAAAAAAGAAGAAACACTCCTAAACTCATTTTATGAGGCCGGCATCACACAGACATCAAGACCAGAAAGAAAAACTGAAAACATGCACACAAGAAAAGAAAACTACAGGCAAATATCTCTGATGAATATACATGTAAAAATCATCAATAAAATAACAGCAAAATTAATTCAACAGCACATTAAAACAACTGTACACCATGATTAAGTGGGATTTATCCCCAGAATGTAAGATAGTTCAACATTTTCAAATTTATTAATGTGATACAATATATTAACAGAATAAAAGGTAAAAACCATATGATCATATCAATAAATGTGGAAGGAACGTTAGAGTTCCACATCTATTCATGAGAAAATCTCTCAATAAAATAGGTATAGAAGAAACTGATCTCAGTACAGTAAAACCGTTTTTGACAACCTTACAATTAATGTCATAATCAATAATAAAAATTTGAAAGCTTCTATTTTAACATCAGCAACAAGAGAAGGATATGTACTCTTGCTACTTCTATTCAACATGGTACTGAAAGTACAAGCTGAAGCAATTAGGCAAGAAAAAGAAACACAGGGCACCTATATTGGAAAGGAAGAAATAAAATTTTGTCTCCTTGCAAATGACATGATTCTATATGTAGAAAACCATAAAGATTACCCAATAAGCCTGTGAATTTTTTTTAAATCAGTAAAGTTGCAGGATGCCAAATTAACATATAAAAATTAGTAGTGTTTCTTTACACCAACTATGAATTTCTGAAAGGGAAATTAAAAAAAAAAAAACATTTACAATAGCACCAAAAGGATAAAATACTTAGAAATAAACATAGCCAAGAACGTGAAATATCTGTATACTAAAACTAGAAAATTTTATGAAATAAATTGAAGACAAAAATACAGGCATTCATCACTTAACAATGGGTATACATTCTGAGAAATGCATAGTTAGGTGACTATATTATTGTGCAAATTTTATAGAGTATACTAACACAAACTTAGATGGTGTAGCCTACTATAAACCTAAACTATTTGGTATAGCCTATTGCTTCTACAGATAAACCCATACAGCATGTTACTGTACCGAATTGTATAAAGAAAAAGTAGCATAATGATAGTATTTGTGTGATAGGAGATTTTCAGTTTCATCATAACCTTAGGGAACCACTATTATATATGCATCATTAACTAAAACATCATTATGAGGTACATGACTGTAAATGGAAGACATCCCACATTCATGGATTGGAAGATTTAATATTTCACAACATCCCTGCAAGTTTGGAATTACTATCCCTACTTAAAGATAAGACAGCTGAGGCTCAGAGATTTGAAGTCATTTTTCTGAAGTGAGAGCTAATAAATGGTGGAGAAAAAATTTTAATACAGCACATTTATGTCTAAAGTGTACACTACATTTAGTAAGCCACTCAAACAGAGGTGTCATTTATAAAAGTGCTTTGTAAATTGCCAAAAGCTATACAAATACAGATTGTGATAATAGTAAATAAGTTATTTTAATCAAGGCCTATAAAGTTGATGTTATATTTGCCTTCTTACTATGACGTTATAATGGAAGTATAAAATAATGTTTGTGAAGTAAAATCAACCACAGAAAACTAGCTCAGCAAACAAATGCTTTTTCCTCTGGATTCTAGGGACATTTTTACTATAACCTACTGAGACACTTCCCTTTCTGTAAGCTAATAGGCTTTTGATGAGACCATTTTAGATCTATCTAAAGATGTATTATAATTTTTAATTTGCTCTATTTATTTAATGAAAGTTATTGAGACTAATCCTCATTTTCTTGTTAGTGTAAAAAAAAGATTTCCATTTAATTAAAATTAATGACCTTCACACTAAAAAAAAGATTTTTGAGCGCTGAGAATGAGATTTAAGACTTAGTATAAAAGGGGAGCCTGGCATAAATTTAATAAATTGGAAGCACTCTTTGGCAAATATGCTGACAATTTCCTTTGCAAGTTTTAATTCTCTCATCGCAAAAGCAGTGAAGAGAAATTGTAGTTTGCTAACAGACTATGAGAGTCTTTGCAGGTGACACTGCTTTGATTTTGGCCTCCTGTCCCATTTATACCTAAATGTATACTTAATTTCAAAAATTTCCCTTACTATGAATGGGTAAAATAAAAGGGGAAATGGAATTTAAATGCCACAAAGCCACCCTTAATATTGTATCATCTTGTGCACAGTCAAGCTTTAGATGTTAATGGGAAAATTAAATTAAAGGTTTTAACATAAAACCAGAAGATTAGGCAAACAGCAAAATATATTTTGCTGTGCATGCCTATTGAGTATACTCATATAAATCTTTCCTAGCATACTTTAAGCTTGTATGAATAATTTATTAGAAAAGCAAAAGTAAAATTCCCTCCATGCTGAACTATTGCAATTATTTTTTCTTAAAGTCAATGGAT
The DNA here is from genome assembly GCF_028885655.2 of Pongo abelii. Classification (NCBI taxonomy): domain Eukaryota; kingdom Metazoa; phylum Chordata; class Mammalia; order Primates; family Hominidae; genus Pongo; species Pongo abelii. Next base: position 153,398,531 of record NC_071989.2, read on the forward strand.
ATAGTGAGGTTTTTTTTTAAAAAAAGAGAAGATTCAAGAACAAATCCATTTAATCCTGTCTTTTAATCTAAAAACAAATTTCACCTAACAGATACTGTGAAAATTAAAAGACAAATGAGAGCAGCCACTGCTTCTTTCTAAAACAACAGGTTGTCTGGTTTGAATGACTGCAACTCAGTTAACAGTCCTTGTCTAGGTCCAATATAGCTATTTTATTTATAAAAAACATTCTTCCTGGATATAAGAGATTGGAGAAAATACCCAGAAAGTGAAGTCGGAGACTCTCTTTCCTAAGAACTTTGTTCAATTGTTCTTTAGAGCATTTGAAAATTTAAAAGGAAAAGAAAAGTTGAGTTGCCATTGGAATGCAGAGAGAATGGTTAGAAACGGTCCCTTGAAAAAACATTATACTTCTTAAATCATGAAATACCAGCTATAAATAGGCTGCCTGAGGAAATCACCTGGGATTAGTAGATGACTGCTCCAGAGGGAAGAAAAGAGGAAAAAGATAGTTTCTGTCCTTACTTATCAGCCAGTAACAGTATTTGAGTCATTCTCACGGAACAGGTTGTATAATTTGACCAGAACAGTGAAAAGTGGGTTGGCCAAAATCTGACTGGGTTTATTCCCAAATGCAAGCAAAGGAGGGGAGGGTATGAAGCCATCAAGTTGTATTTAAATTTGTTTTTAAAGGTACATTTGAGATAATGCCTCTTCAGAGACTGTGCTGAGAGTAATCAAATGGCAAAGCTGCAAGCATTTTAAAAGTTCTGTGATGCACCCTGACAAGTCAACGGCATCCAGACTTGTTTGCTTCTTCCAGGACTCATCAGGCTTTGCAACTGTTCTTTCCCAAATGTGCTTGGACAGTAAGAGAATAATTAATTTACCCTAAGCACCGAAGACAGGTTCAGAAAGCAACAACAGAAAGGCCGAGGTCAGGGTTCATGGGCTGGTAGATCCTCTCATTCTGCCCGAACAACCCCTTTCAAAGCTCTGTAGATCTGATGGCCAGACTGCAACTGGGAAAAATGCAAGTGATGCTGCTGTGCAAGCTCAGAGAGTCTGTGAAAAAAGGTGCATTCAATTGCTATTAAACCACTAGTTCATATTCACATGGTTCTTAATACAGCCTTCCCCCAGAGGAGAGAATAAGAAATCTGTAATCATTTCATTGAATAACAAACTATTTACTCAATGTCTACTAAATGCCAAGTACTATGTGAGGCATTGGGAATATAGCAATAAACAAATACAGAAAGTTCTTGCCTTTGATAACCTTAAAGTTTAGTGAAATATGCAAGGAATTAAACAATTATGTCTATGCGTATATACATAAATACAAAACACGATATGGCCTCCAAATAAAAATTATAAGGTATAATGATTGATTATAACAGAGATGCTTTATCTAGCTGGGAAAGAGTCATTTTCACTGAGACCCAAAGAATGAGGAAAATTTTAAAAAGTATAGAATGTAGGGAATAGTCCAGAAAATACAAGCAACATAAAGGTAGGAGCCCATTGAACTCTAGACCCAAGAGGATGCAGAGGCTACATAATAGCAAGACGTTAAAAGGAAAGATGATTAGATGTTAGGGGGGGTTCACAGAAGCTAATGATGGAGCATAGTACAAAAAGAAAATTGTCTTAGAATCAAAATGAAAAAGCATCCTCAAATTTCACTTTTCTGTAACTTGTGAACAGAGGACAGCAGGGTTAGCAGGGTAGAGAATACACAGACCATATCTGTCTGATGTCAAATGACTCACAGTTAAAACAGAAGGGTTGAGATGATTCTCCATGGGGATTTACCCTGGACAGCAGTTCCACTTACTTTGTGCCCTGAGTTGACCTTACGGTGTCACAATCAGTAGAAGTATTTATATCTATGTGTCCATTTAAGACTTATAGAGGAGCCAGTGTTCAAAAATATAACCATCGTCTCTTTTTTAAATTATACTTTAAGTTCTAGGCTACATGTGCACAACGTGCAGGTTTGTTACATATGTATACATGTGCCATGTTGGTGTGCTGCACCCATTAACTCATCATTTAACATTAGGTATATATCCTAATGCTATCCCTCCCCCCTCCCCCCATTCCACAACAGGCCCTGGTGTGTGATGTTCCCCTTCCTGTGTCCAAGTGTTCTCATTATTCAATTCCCACCTATGAGTGAGAATGCTCAGTGTTTGGCTTTCTGTCCTTGAGATAGTTTGCTGAGAGTGATGGTTTCCAGCTTCATCCATGTCCCTACAAAGGACATGAACTCATCCCTTTTTATGGCTGCATAGTATTCCATGGTGTATATGTGCCACATTTTCTTAATCCAGTCTATCATTGATGGACATTTGGGTTGGTTCCAAGTCTTTGCTATTGTGAATAGTGCCGCAATAAACATACGTGTGCATGTGTCTTTATAGCAGCATGATTCATAATCCTTTGGGTATATACCCAGTAATGGGATGACTGGGTCAAATGGTATTTCTAGTTCTAGATCTTTGAGGAATCACCACATCCTCTCTTAATGTCTTCCCAGCTTTGAAGAGATCAGGACACAACTCTCCTGCTGGATCTATCCTGAATCACTTGAGTAAGTCTCAGAGTTGATTGGTATAAAGTTTTGGCACAAATTATTTCTCTGAAACGTAAATCCAGTGAAAGTTAAAGTATATTTTGGTAACTTAAGATGATCTATTCTCACCAGAGCATACCATACAACATCAGGACAATCAGCAAGCAAGAGTTTTGGAGTTTCTACAGTTTCTCAAGAGAGATATTCTAGGTATTCTTCTTGTCTAGAGAGAAGACTTGCTCAGTCAAAAGAAACACAAAGAGGGACTTGCCAAGCCTCATATACACACAGTCACACCACCCTAAAATTAAAACATAATTATCTATGTGGAAACCTCCCTTTTACATGATATTGATGAGCTCTAACATCTAGATTCCTGGTTAAATTTTGACATTATTGAGCATTACAGAAGTCCAATTATATTGTGGCTGACTCTAGACTGATGCAATCAGTTCTCTAAAAAAACTGGGAACACTGGAATGTGGTAGACCTTGCTGGGCCCTACCACAGTCACTTCTAGCAAAAGATAAAAAAAACTACTCAACTATATTTTCTTAAAGTATTGGCTCACTTTATTGAAAAATCTACAATATAACTTCAGGTATAGATTGACCCTGAATTAAAACTTCACCATTTCCCAACTACATTTCTTTTAATTTGCCTCATCTCTGTGGTACAAAAAGCACTGTAATAGCTTCAAGCTTCCTATCATCCTTCCACCAAGCCCTAAAGAAAATACAGAAGGATCCCTTTTGTAATCCCTACATGGTGAAGAAGAAACGTTGCTTTCTCAAAATACTCTGTAAGTGTTTCTTTTTTATCATTGGTTATGTAAGTGTTATGTACTCATCTATTAAATGAGTACCATGACCAGGGGAATGTCATAGGATAGTTGCCTCAAGAATGCTATCAATCCTAGTCAAACCACACTGATGAAAATATAAAGAGTGGGCTACTGAAAAATAAATAAATAAATGGTGCTGTTGACAGGAAATAGGGAAAAAGGCTGGAGAGGTGATATGGTTTGGCTGTGTCCCCACCCAAATTTCAACTTGAATTGTATCTCTCAGAATTCTCATGTGTTGTGGGAGGGACCCAAGGGGAGATAATTGAATCAAATCATGGAGGCCAGTCTTTCCTGTATTATGCTCATGATAGTGAATTAATTCTCACAAGATCTGATGGGTTTATCAGGGGTTTCTGATTTGCTTCTTCCTCATGTTTTTCCTGCTACCACCATGTAAGAAGTGGCTTTCACTTCTTGCCATGATTCTGAGGCCTCCCCAACCATGTGAAACTGTAAGTCCAATTAAACTTATTTTTCTTCCCAGTCTTAGATGTGACTTTATCAGCAGTGTGAAAACAGACTAGTACCATAAATTGATACCAAGAGTAGGGTGTTGCTTAAAAGATACTCGAAAAATTGAAAGCCACATTGGAACTGGATAATAAGGAGAGATTGGAACAGTTTGGAGGGCTCAAAAGAAGACAGGAAAATGTGAGAAAGTTGGGAACTTCCTAGAGACGTGTTGAATGGCTTTGCCCAAAATGCTGATAGCCATATGGACAATAAGGTCCAGGCTGAAGTGGTCTCAGATGAAAAGGGACTTGTTGGGAACTGGAGTAAACGTGACTCTTTTTATGTTTTAGCAAAGAGACTGGCAGCATTTTGCCCCTGCCCTAGAGATTTGTGGAACTTTGAACTTGAGAAAGATGATTTAGGGTATCTGGTAGAAGAAAATTCTAAGCAGCAAAGCATTCAAGAGGTGGCTTGGGTGCTGTTAAAGGCATTCAGTTTTATAAAGGAAGCACAGCATAAAAGTTTGGGAAATTTTCAGCCTGGCTATGCAATAGAAAAGAAAAACCCATTTTCTGGGGAGAAATTCAAGCAGGCTGCCAAAATTTGCATAAGTAGCAAGGAGACTAATGTTAATCCTCAAGACCATGGAGAAAATGTCTCCAGGCAATGTCAGAGGACTTCATGGCACTCCTCCCATCACAGGCCTGGAGGCCCAGGAGGAAAAAGTGGTTTTGTGGGCTGGGCCCAGGGTCTTCATGCCATGTGCAGCCTAGGGACTTTGTGCCCTGTGTTCCAGCCACTCCAGCCATGGCTGAAAGCGGCCAATGTAGAGCTTGGGCTGTGGCTTCAGAGGGTGGAAACCCTAAGCTTTGGCAGCCTCCATGTGGTATTGAGCCTGTGGGTACATAGCAGTCAAGAAGTGAGGGTTGGGAACCTCCACCTAGATTTCAGAAGATGTATGGAAATGCCTGGATGCCCAGCAAAAGTTCACTGCAGGGGCAGGGACCTCCTGGAGAACCTCTGCTAGGGCAGTGCAGAAGGGAAATGTGGGTTTGGAACTCCCACACAGAGTCCTTACTGGGGCACCACCTAGTGGATCTGTGAGAACAGGGCCACCATCCTCCAGACCCCAGAATGGTAGAACCACCTACAGCTTGCACCATGCTCCTGGAAAAGCTGCAGTCACTCAATGCCAGCCCATGAAAGCAGCCAGGAGGGAGGGTGTAACCTGAAAAAGCCACAGGGCCAGAGCTGCCCAACACCATGGGAACCCAGCTCTTACATCAGTGTGACCTGGATGTTAGACCTGGAGTCAAAGGAAATCATCTTGGAGATTTTAAATTTGACTGCCCCTCTGGATTTTGGACTTGGATTGGGCCCTATAAACCCTTCATTTTGGGCAATTTCTCACACATGGAATGGCTGTATTTACCCAATACCTGTACTCCCATTGTATGTAGGAAGTAACTAGCTTGCTTTTGATTTTACAGGCTCATGGGCAGAAGGGACTTGCCTTGTCTCAGATGAGACTGGACTGTGGACATTCAGGTTAATGCTGAAATGAGTTAAGACTTTTGGGGACTGTTGGGAAGGCATGATTAGTTTTGAAATGTGAGGACATGAGATTTGGAGGGGCCATGGTGGAATGATATGGTTTGGCTGTGTCCCCACCCAAATATCAACTTGAATTATATCTCCCAGAATTCCCACATGTTGTGGGAAGGATCCAGGGGGGAGGTAATTGATTCAAGGGGGCCAGTCTTTCCTGTGCTATTCTCATGAGAGTGAGCTAAGTCTCACCATATCTGATGGGTTTATCAGGGGTTTCCACTTTTGCTTCTTCATCTTTCTCTTGCCGCCGCCATGTAAGAAGTGCCTTTCACCTTCTGCCATGATTCTGAGGCCTCCCCAACCATGTGGAACTGTAAGTCCAATTAAACCTCCTTTTCTTCCCAGTCTTGGGTATGTCTTTATCAGCAGCATGAGAGCAAACTAATACAAGAGGCAACCTAAAACTATCAGCTCAACCTCCCTTCAAAGTTGCTTTTTATTAGTTTTCTGAGAACAAATGCAAACATTTTAACTGTTTGTCAGAGAGAAGGAGAGATAGCTCATGCTTATTTTTTCATTCTTAAGGGATAATGTGTAGCAGAGATGCTGTATGAAGTAAAATCCATTCTGCTGCTGTCTACTCTGGAATTTGGGCTTTCTTAAATGTTCCCTCTGTCTTTACTATTGAGGATATGTGACCTCCAGAATGCAGCCAGAAAAGGAAATCAGGGTTTAGGACTACTGGCAGGATAACATATTGATCTGCTTTCCTCACCCTAGTCAGGAATCCATAAGTCCTTTTTTGTAACTCGGACTAATGTTTTCTACAGCCAGAGACAACCTCTCAAAATAGCCCCATCCAATGGCCTTTTTATCCATTGGGTGGTCTGGGTAGATGCTGGGTAGGCAATAAAATCAAAGATCAGCTGGAGTCAGGAGGGAAAACTGCTTTCTCACCATGGTGAGTGCCATCGACAGGTCTGAGAACCTACAAGGAGATTCAAGGGAGAGGAAATAACATTTAGAATCAGCAGCTTCTAGGAAAATAACTTATCTTATTCATTCTTTTCTTTGAGCCTCCTTTTCTTTGAGGGGCATTTTAAGGGCTGTGAACCAAGACTTTTTTCTGGTTTTAAAATACAATAATAAAGCAAAGGGGTGGGTGGATATGTTTTATGGGTGACCAGGAAATTAACAAACATCCACTGACATTTATTGTATGCCAGAACCTGTGAGGGGCAGGCCTGAGGAGTACAATACCCCAGTGACATCCCTTATTACAAATACAAATGCCACCATTGCAATCTTCTAATTTCAGTCTTCTAATTACCCTGTCTATAAAAGGTTGTTATTTAAATCTGGCACCTTAGAAAATGTTATATATGATAATTCTTTAGGCTTTTAACCTAAATATGGAGCACCCTACTGCAAATGAGACATACAAGGAGGAACCATGCTTCAGTTCTCAAGTGATGCTAGGAGAGCCGTATAACGGTAACAGTATGTAAAATAAATGTTTGGTATCCCTTCACACTAATATACAACCATACTGTGCTTTCCTGCCACAGCTGACCCCAACAGGTCAGCTCGCATGAACAACTCAATCTATATGACAGGGCTGGTTCATACAAGCTTAGTTTACTTTCACACCGGTTTGCAGTGCTGGTTTCTAAGAAGTCTCCATTGACATATGGTCCTCAGTAATATGGTCTCTACAATGACAATGCAGTTATCCCTCTAAATATCAAATATAAGTAAACATTTCATTTATCTGCTCAGAATAGTTAAGGATTTATTTACATACAGAAAAATTCTGGAACTCTTATAATCTTGCTGAATCTTATTTTCTACTAGTTCTTGATACAACTCCCACTAGTGTTCTCTAAGGATGTGCTACAATATTCTGAAGCTGTGCCTTTAGCAAGCTCTTCTCCCTCTAAAACTACCATCTTATGACCTAATTCCAACTAATTCTTCAAAGTTAAAATCAATTTCTCCTATCTCCTAGAAACATACTAGTAACAATAAATCTCTCCCTGTAGACTACATAATATAGAATAGAATGATTTAACATTCAGATTCTACAATCACAGTGACTATGGTTCTGGTCTGTGCTATCCAACTTACAAACTCATACCCCTGGGCAAGTTACTTAATATTCCTAAACTTCACCTTTTTCATCCATTAATAAAAATAATAATAAGCTAATCACCAAAAAGCTGCTTTGAGGGTTTAAAGAAATATATGTAGGATCAAGCCCTTAGTAAATGTTCAAATATATTAGCTAATGTTAATAGTCAACTTTGTATCTTCTACTGCTTCAAAGATAGAACCAGAACAGTTAATATGTGATGAATTGTACAGAAACTAGTAAAAGATCATGCAGCTGTATAAATATTTAGAATAGAATGCAAAGCAAGAATAAGACGCAACTAAGCCATTACACTCAGACAACATATCTTAAAGAAGATGTATCCTTAGAGACACCTCCACATATTCAACTTCATGATGAAATGCAGTCTTCTTTTGGCCCCCTTGACTCGGTTCCCTCTGCACCTCTACAGTTGTTTCTTTGAATTCTTATGAAATCTCAAGTGTTTGCTTCCTCTATATAAATTTGCTAACATTCTTTGAATGAAGCTCATTCTCTTTTGTTTGTTTTCTAACCATTTCATGGTATTCTTATGGGTTTTAAGCAACTCATATAACTTTGTTACTCAACTATGGTATCTTTTAATTATTTTATTTTATTTTTATTATTGCTTGTTATAATAATGAAGACATGGTAAGTGTAAATTACACGACCTTTATTGTCTAAATGCTGGAGATAAAACAACTAGGAACAACAGAAAATTTTCTTAGAATCACACTGGTGCTACTCAGGATCTGCACTGACTACATGCTCCATGCTCACTGTTGTTAGAGTATGAAGAGCCTAATCAGCCTTTGTCAACTTTTCCTAACACTTAGCAGTCTTTAAATTAAGGCCTATCCTGTTCAGTCAATCACCAGTCTTCAAAATGATATGAAAGTCTAGAGCCAAAAAAGAGGAAAGGGAGAAAGAGAGAGCAAGATCCAACCAACTTTTATTTCCACATTTATTATGCTCTTGAAGCTTATTTTGTTTGGACTTCAGTTGCACCAATTTTTAATTTTAATTGTTTTGTCAAAGACATCAATTTTTTTTCATGATCTAGCCGATAAATCTTCACAGTGTGCTGGATTTTGCAAAGTTGTAAATGGCTAATTTATTTTTCTGCCAGGACTGAAGGAAAATATTTGACTACACATTTGGCATAAACTTTTAGCACCTATTGAACTACAGCATTTATTCTCTTCAGTGGTGTTAACTTCATCAGAAAGTTCATCAATTGTATAAGCTAGATAGCATTTGGCAGATGATTTTGTCTTCCTATAATACAGTATGAGCAGAGGTGCACCTCCATAGCCCTCCCTCAGAAACATTTCAAAACCCAGTATTGATGAGGGTAGGGCATGTCCAGACTCTAGAGAGGAAACTTGACCTGGGCTTTGAAGAAGCTCTTTGCCTGAGGGCATTACCCAGAGAGGGATCTGATAATTACTGAGTCACCAATATTCTCAGCAGCTAGTGGGATGGATGCCTTAGTTCTGAGGGAGGGCAAGAAACCACTTCAGTTGTCAAACTATGACATTATGGAAAATAAAAGATGTGGTTAATACAATTTTCTACATAGAAATCTTTATCTTAGAGTCTGTCTGCCTGGGAACCAGGTAAAAATGACTTAAGTCTCAATACCTGTAATGCATAGTGTTTTAGCCTCTTAGTCCTCCAAATATTGCACTGGTAAGTGTTAAATGACTGGTTTTTCAAAAAGAAAAAAAAATCCTGTTCTGTAACGTTTCCCAATTTTCATGGCATAAATGATGTCATCATGGCTGATTTCAAGCTATCAACATGATGTCACTGAAAGGTGATCTGGGAAAGATGCACATGTGGATTCTGGGGAGTTGCTGTGAACTGGATCCAGCACACCACTGGCTCCTCCTTGGGGAGGATAAAGGCATTTTTATAAAACATATTCAACAACTAAAGTATAATAAAATGTTGTCTAACTAGAACCTAATTATTGAGATTGTTCTACTATTCCCTTTGCCTACATTTCCACATGGTTTATGTTTGCAAACTGATATTTCTCAGGCTTTCCCAGGATGAAAAATGAAATCACACTGGCAAACATAACACAGGAAAAGATGGTTTCATAGGTAAATTCTACCAAATTTTTAAATAATAATTAACACCTATCCTTTAAAAAAAAATCCAAAAGTTGAAGAGGAGTGACCACTTCCAAAGCCAGACAAAGAATGAAATAAAACTACATGCTAATATCTCTGATAAATACAGATGCAAACATTCTCAACAAAATACTAGAAAAATGAATAAGCCACACATCAAATGGATTATGCACCATGATCAAGTGAGATTTATCCCTAGGCTACAAGTATAATTTCAACATATACAAATCAGTTAATGTACATACCACATTAACAGAATGAAGTATAAAATTCACACTATTATCTCAACAGATGCAGTAACAGGGTTGGACAGAATTCAATACCCTTTTATGATAAAAATTCTCAATACACTACAAATAGAAATAAATTATTTTATATAGAATTCAGACAAAAAGAAGCATGAAAGTATGTCATTTTCAGCAACATGGATGAAACTACAGGTCATTATGTTAGGTGAAATAAACCAGGCACAGAAAGACAAATATCACATTTTCTCACTCATACGTGGGAGTTAAAAAAATGCTGATCTCATGGAAGTAGAGACGAGAATAATATTTACCAAAAGCTGGGAAGGGTATGTGTGGTGGAGGTGGGGTGGGGGAGAGATGAGGAGAGGTAGGTTTATGTGTACAAATATGCAATTAGATAGAGGGAATAAGTTCTAATGTTTGATAGTGCAGTAAGGTGACTACAGTTAACAATATATTTTATATTTCAAAATAGCTGGAAGAGAATATTTGAAATGTTCCCAACACAATAAAATGATAAATGCTCAAGGTGATAGATATTCTAAACACCCTGACTTGATTATACTGTCCATGTGTGTATCAAAATTTCACAATTATACCAAAAATATGTGCAAATATTATGTATCAATTACAAATTTGATAATAAAAGTCTTATGCAATTAAAAGCAATTAGGAACAGAAATGTAAAACCACATATGGCAAGCCTATAGCATGCATCATACTCAGTTGCGATTAATTACAAACTTTTCTTCTACAAGGCAAGAATGCTCACTCTAGTCCTGGTCAGTACAATTAGCCAAAAAAAAAAAGTCATCCAAATTGGAAAGGAAAAAGTAAAATTGTCAGTACTTGCAGATAACATTAACTTATATATTGAAAACCCTAAACATTCTACCAAAAAGTCGTTAGAACTAATAAACACATTCAGTAAAGTTGCAGGATACAAAATCAACATACAAAAATTAGTTGTATTTCTATACCATAATAATGTATCTTTAAGGCTGAAAAATATTCCATTGTATCTAAAAGAAAGTAGCCAAAAAATTTTCTAAAAGCATCAAAGAAATAAAATGCCTAGGAATAAACTTAACTAAAGAGGTAAAATATTAGTTAATCTTACAAATCTTTGTACACTGAACAGTACAAATATTGATGAAAAAAATTGAAAACACAAACGAATGAGAAGACATCCCATGTTCATAGATTTAAAGACTTACTATTGTGAAAATGTACATACTAAACAAAGTGATCTACAGATTCAATGCAATCCCTATGAATATTCCAATGGAATTTTTTATAAAAATAAAGAAATAATTTTTTAGCCACATCAATCTTTAGAAAAAGGAACAAAGCTAGAGGCATAACCCTTGCTGATTTCAAAATAAATTACAAAGCTACAGCAACTTAGAAATTATGATGCAGGTATAAATATAAACATATAAATCAATAGAACAGAATGGAAAGCTCAGAAATAAATCCATCCATATGTGGTCAATTGATCTTAGGCAAGGGTGCCAAGACTACACAGTAGAGAAAAGACAGTCTCTAAAGCAAACAGTATTGAGAAAACTGGACATGCAAATTAATAAAAATAAAATTGGACCCTTATTTTACACTACACACACAAAAAAATCCACTAAAATAAATTAATGGACTTAAATGCAAGATCTAAAACTGTAAAACTCCTAGAAGAAAATATATGGAAAAAATTTCATAATAATGTTTTGGGCAATAATTTCATGTATATGATACCAAAAGCACAGGCGACAAAAGCAAAAATAAGTAAATGAGACTACATCAAGCTAAAAAGCTTCTGCAGACAAAGGAACTAACCAATACAATGAAAAGGCAACCTAAAATTGAGAGAAAATATTTATAAACCACATGTACAATAACGAGTTAATTTCCAAAATATGTAAGAAACTCTTACAACTCAATAAAAAAATACTAATAATCTAATTTTAAAATAGGCTAAAGCCTTGAATAGAGATTTCTACAAAGGAGACATATAAATGGGCAAAAGGTAAATGAAAAGATATTCAATGTCACTGATCATCAGAAAATGCAAATTACAACCACAATGAGATATCATCTCACACTTGTTAAGATGGCTTTTATCAAAAAATAAAAGATGAGAACTATTGGTGAATGTGAAGCAATTGGAACTATTGTAACCTGTTGGTGAGAATGCAAAATAGTGTGACACTATGAACAGTATGAAACCTTCTCAAAAAGATAGAAATAGAACCGCCATATGATCTAGCAGTCCCACTTCTCTGTATTTATTCAAAATAATTAAAATCAAAATATGGAAGAAATATTAGCACTCTCATATTCATTACAGGGCTATTTACAATAGCCAAGATGTGGAAACAACCTAAACATCCATCATTGGATGGATGGATAAATAAATGTGGTATATTGATATGATGAGATATTATTTAGCTTCAAAAAAAGGAAATTCTACATTATACAATAATATGGCTGAATCCTGAGTGCACTATCCTAAGTGAAATAAGGCAGTCACAAAATAACAAAAACTGCATGTTTCTACTTATATGACATATCTAATGTAGTCAAACTCATAGAATGTAGAATGGTGCTTGCCAAGGACAGAAGGTAGGGGAAAATGAGGAGCTGCTAATGAATCAGCATGAAGTTTTTGTTATGGAAGATAAATTCTAGAGATCTGCTGAACAGCATTTTAGGTAGAAGCACAACATTGTGCTTACACTTAAAGAATTGTATTATACACTTAAAATTGTGTTGAGTGCAGATCTCATCTTGTGTTATTATCACAATCAAATAAAATCTAAAAAAGAAAAAGGAAAAAAGAACTAAATGGGTCTTGCAAGATGTTGCCACAATCCTATTGACACTATAGCTCTCCTGTCAAGTGAAGCCTCTCTTTCATTGGCCCTGAAACTTACACCAGGAGATGAAAACTGCAGCTTTCCTAAATTTGACTAAAGTATAATAGCATGGGAATCTTGGAAATAGGAGTTACTAAATAAGTTATAATTTTTCTTCTTCTTCAGTTTTAATGTTTGTGGGAAGACTACAGAAGCAGCAGTTGTCTTGCCTTCAGTATGCTCCAGAATTTTTGTTACTTACTTGTTTCTTTTTCATTTATTCAAATACACATCTTTTTTTTTATCTTTTGGAGATCAGACTCAAGTTCAATGGAGCTTAGACTAATATAAAAACACAAAATAATAACCAAATTTTTAGTATTATACATTTCTCTAATGTTTTAACACATATTATTACCAATCCTTGCAAGAGTCCTGTCAGATAAGCAAAATGGTTGTTAATGTTAATTCCATTTTGTAGACAAGTCAGCCAAGACATCAACTTAAATAAAGATAGAACTTTGGAGAGATTTAGGACTCCAATCCTCAACCTTTGGCTCAGAGTATGTGTAGAACTGCCACTATACTGCTCTGAATTTATTAAGACAATAGAAAAAACACGGAATTTTTAGAGAGATTTGGCAGTAGTGATGGCTTTCTAGTTAAATATTAATGAAAAAGGTAATTAAGTTTATTGGAACAAGCATTCCTTAGCAAGGATTTTGAAAAATATAAATCAGCATACAAACACAAATGTAATTAATACAGATCAATCATTTTTCAGAAAAATACAATTGTTGATGGAGCCTGAAATTGATATAATACATTATTATCAAAATAGTGATGTTTGGAAGTATTTAATGCCTATTCCCAAAAATATACCTTCTTCATAAGGCAGAGTTAGTTATTTTGAAAAACCACAGACAAAAAATCCTTTCTACAGTTTGAAGTATTGAAAATAATGTGTAACTGTAAGGGGTTTTAGTTGCTAACAAGAGACAACACTCCAGATAATTAAAGCAGAAAATAAATTTATAAATGGATCATAGACACACCAGAAGAGCCAAAGAATCTGCTTAAAATATATAAGGATGAGGACATAAATAACCTTGAGAATTTAACTAGAGAAGTCATATGTCTGGTGAAATGTGAGATAGAATGAAGTGGTCCATAGGCACTGCATTGGTTTCCTAGGGCTGTTACAACAAAGAACCACAAACTGGGTGGCTTAGAACAGAAATTTACTGTCTCATAGTACTAGAGGCTAGAAGTCCCAAATCAAGTTGTCAGCATGGCCACACTCCCTCTAAAATACGTAGAGGAAGCCTTCCTTATATCCTCCTATTTTCTATGTGATCTGCTAGTAATCTCTGGCTTTCCTTGGCCTATAAATGCACCACTCCCACCCTGTTTTCATATGGCATTCACCCTGTGTGTCTTCACATAGCCTTCCTTCTATATGTATCCATCCCTGTGTCCAAATTTCTCCTTTTGTAAGGACACCAGGCATGTTGGTTTAGGGCCCACCCAAATGACCTCATTTTAATTTGATTACCTCTGTAAAGATTCTGTTTCCAATCGTCACATTCTGAGTTAAGGGAGTCAGGACTTCAACATATTTGTTTTGAGGGGACACAGTCCAACACATAATAATCATTAAAACAAAAACAAAAACAAATTGCGGGCCAGGCACAGTGGCTCACACCTGTAATCACAGCACTTTGCGAGGCCAAGCTGGGAGGACTACTTTGGCCCAGGAGTTTGAGAACAGACTAGGTAACATAGTGCAACCCCATCTCTATAAAAAATAAAAAATCAGCTGGGCATGGTGGCTCACACCTGTAGGCCCAGCTACTCAAAAGGCTGAGGTGGCAGGATCGCTTGAGCCCCAAAGTTTGAGACTACAGTGAGCCATGACTGTACCACTGCACTCCAGCTTGGACAACAGAGTGAGACCCTGTCTCAAAATGAAAACAAACAAACAAATTATGCTAAGATCTTATAACAAAGAATTACAAAACAAAATTTAAAAATCAATACAATTTGAAAAGTTTCTAAAAACTACAAAGTACTTTGAAATAAAGTGAACAAGTCCTTTTCTGCATCTATTGAGATAATCATGTGGTTTTTGTCATTGGTTCTGTTTATGTGATGGATTACATTTATTGATTCACGTATGTTGAACCAGCCTTGCATCCTAGGTATAAAGCCAACTTGATCGTGGTGGATAAGCTTTTTGATGTGCTGCTGGATTCGATTTGCAAGTATTTTATTGAGGATTTTCTCATCAGTGTTCATCAGGGATATTGACCTGAAGTTTTCTTTTCTTGTTGTGTCTCTGCCAGGTATTGGTATCAGGATGATGCTGGCCTCATAAAATGAGTTAGGGAGGATTCCCTCTTTTTCTGATGTTTGGAATAGTTTCAGAAGGAATGGCACCAGCTCCTCTTCGTACCTCTGGTAGAAGTTGGCTGTGAATCCATCTGGTCCTGGACTTTTTTTAATTGGTAGGCTACTAATTACTGACTCAATTTCAGAACTTGTTACTGGTTTATTCAGGGATTCAACTTCTTCCTGGGTTAGACTTGGGGGGTGTATATGTCCAGGAATTTATCCATTTCTTCTAGATTTTCTAGTTTATTTGCACAGAGGTGTTTACAGTATTCACTGATGGTTGTTTGTATTTCTGTGGGATCAGTGGTGATCTCCCCTTTATCATTTTTTGTTGCATCTATTTGATTCTTCTCTCTTTCCTTCTGTATTAGTCTGGCTAGTGGTCTATCTATTTTGTCGATTTTTTTTAAGAAACCAGCTCCTGGATTCATTGATTTTTTGAAGGGTTTTTCATGTCTCTATCTCCTTCAATTCTGCTCTGATCTTAGTTATTTCATGTCTTCTGCTAGCTTTTGAATTTATTTGCTTTTGCTTCTGTAGTTCTTTTAATTTTGATGTTAGGGTGTCAATTTTAGATCTTTCCTGCTTTCTCTTATGGGCATTTAGTGCTGTAAATTTCCCTCTAAACACTGCTTTAAATGTGTCCCAGAGATTCTGGTATGTTGTGTCTTCATTCTCATTGGTTTCAAAGAACATCTTTATTTCTGTCTTCATTTTGTTATTTACCCAGTAGTCATTCAGGAGCAGGTTGTTCAGTTTCCATGTAGTTATGTGGTTTTCAGTGAGATTCTTAATCCTAAGTTCTAATTTGATTGCGCTGTGGTCTGAGAGACTGCTTGTTATGATTTCTGTTCTTTTGCATGTGCTGAGGAGTGTTTTACTTCCAAATATGTGGTCAATTTTAGAATAAGTGTGATAAGGTGCTGAAAAGAATGTATATGCTGTTGATTTGGGGTGGAGAGGTCTGTAGATGTCTATTAGGTCTGCTTGGTCCAGAGCTGAGTTCAAGTCCTGAATATTCATGTTAATTTTCTGTCTCATTGATCTGTCTAATATTGACAGTGAGGTGTTAAAGTCTCCCACTATTATTGTGTGGGAGTCTAACACCCCTTCATGCTAAAAACTCTCAATAAACTAGGTATCGATGGAACATATCTCAAAATAATAAGAGGTATTTATGACAAACCCACAGCCAATATCATACTGAAGGGGCAAAAACTGGAAGCTTTCCCTTTGAAATCCGGCATAAGACAAGGATGCCCTATCTCACCACACCTATTCAACATAGTATTAAAAGTTCTGGGCAGGGCAATCAGGCAAGATAAAGCAATAAAGTGCATTCAAATAGGAAGAGAGGAAGTCAAATTATCTCTGTTTGCAGATGACATGATTGTATATTTAGAAAAACCCATCATCTCAGCCCAAAATCTCCTTAAGCTGATAGGCAACTTCAGCAAAGTCTCAGGATACAAATTTAATGTACAAAAATTACAAGCATGCCTATACACAAGTAACAGACAAACAGAGAGCCAAATCATGAGTAAATTCCCATTCACAATTGCTACTAAGAGAATAAAATACCTAGGAATACAACTTACAAGGCATGTGAAGGACCTCTTCAGGGAGAACTACAAATCACTGCTGAAGGAAATAAGAGAGGACACAAACAAATGGAAAATCATTCCATGCTCATGGATAGGAAAAATCAATATCGTGAAAATGGCCATACTGCCCAAAGTAATTTACAGATTCAATGCTATCCCCATCAAGCTACCACTGACTTTCTTCACAGAATTGGAAAAAACTACTTTAAACTTCATATTGAACCAAAAAAGAGCCCAGATATCCAAGACAATCCTGGGCAAGAAGAACAAAGCTGGAGGCATCACGCTACCTGACTTCAAACTATACTACAAGTCTACAGTAAACAAAACACCATGATACTTGTACCAAAACAGATATATAGACCAATGGAACAGAACGGAGGCCTCAGAAATAACACCACACATCTACAACCATCTGGTCTTTGACAAACCTGACACACATGAGCAATGTGGAAAAGATCCCCTATTTAATAAATGGTGTTGGGAAAACAGGCTAGCCATATGCAGAAAACTGAAACTGGACCCCTTCTTTACACCTTATACAAAAATCAACTTAAGATGGATCAAAGACTTAAATGTAAGTCCTAGGACCATAAAAAACCTAGAAGAAAACCTGGGCAATACCATTCAGGGCATAGGCATTTGTTAAAGACTTCATGTCTAAAACACCAAAAGCAATGGCAACAAATGTCAAAATTGACAAATGGGATCTAATTAAACTAAAGAGCTTCTGCACAGTAAAAGAAACTATCATCAGAGTAAAGAGGGAACCTTTAGAATGGGAGAAAATTTTTGCAATCTATCCATCTGACAAAGGGTTAATACCCAGAATCTACAAAGAACTTACACAAATTTACAAGAAAAATCAAGCAACCCCATCAAAAAATGGGCAAAGGATATGAACAGACACTTTTAAAGAAGACATTTATGCAGCCAACAGATGTATGAAAAAATGTTAATCATCACTGGTCGTTAGAGAAATACAAATCAAAACCACAATGAGATACCATCTCATACCAGTTAGAATGGCGATCATTAAAAAGTCAGCAAACAACAGATGCTGGAGAGGTTGTGGAAAAATAGGAACGCTTTTACACTGTTGGTGGGAGTATAAATTAGTTCAACCATTGTGGAAGACAGTGTGGCAATTCCTCAAGGATCTAGAACTAGAAATATCATTTGACCCAGTAATCCCATTATTGGGCATATACCCAAAGGATTATAAATCATTCTACAATAAAGACACATGCACACGTATATTGATTTTGGCACTACTCACAATAGCAAAGTCTTGGAACAAACCCAAATGTCCATCAATGATAGAATGGATTAAGAAAATGTGGCACATGTACACCATGGAATACTACGCAGCCATAAAAAAGGATGAGTTCGTGTCCTTTGCAGGGACATGGATGAAGCCGGAAACCATCATTCCCAGCAAACTATCACAAGATCAGAAAACCAAACACTGCATGTTCTCACTCATAAGTGGGAGTTGAACAATGAGAACATTTGGACACAGGGAGGGGAACATCACACACCTGGGCCTGTCGGGGGTTGGGGGGCTAGGGGAGTCATAACATTAGGAGAAATACCTAATATAGGTGACGGGTTGATGGGTGCAGCAAACCAACATGGCACGTGTATACCTATGTAACAAAATTGCATGTTCTGCACATGTAACCCAGAACTTAAAATATAATTACATAAATAGAAATAAAGTGAACAAAAGATATACAAAAAAGTTTAAATACTGAAAACTCCAAAACATTGCTAAACAAGACCTAAAGAAGATTGTTAAAGTCCTAAATAAATATGCCATTTTCGTGGATTTGAAGACCCCAGTATTGCAAAGATTATTCTTCTAAAATTGGGGTATTAATTCAGCAAAATTTCCAGCACATATTTCTATGACTTGACTAATTGATGCTAAAATTTACATGAAAATGCAAAGAAACTTAAAAGCTATCTTTAAAACCTAAAAAATCTTTTTAGACAAAGGATAACAAATTTGGAAGAATATCCTATGCTACAATTTAATATAAAGCTGCATTAATTCATGTAATGTAGTATTGTAGAGTCTGGATATTAGTCCTTTGTTGGATGCATAGTTTGCAAATATATTCTCCAATTCTGTAGGTTGTCTGTTTACTCTGTTGACTATTTCTTTTGCTGTGCAGAAGCTTTTTAGTATAATTTAGTCCCATTTGTGTATTTTTGTTTTTATCTCATTTGCTTTTGAGGTCTTAGTCATAAATCTTTGCCTAGGCCAGTGTCCTGAAGAGCCTTTCCTTGGTTTTCTTCTATGATTTTTATTGTTTCAGTTATTACATTTAAGTCTTTAATCCATCTTGAGTTAATTTTTGTATATGGTGAGAGATAGGGGTCTGGTTTTGTTCTTGTGCACATTGCTATCCAACCTTTTCAGCACCACTTACTGAATATGGTGTTTTTTCCCCAGTGTATACTTTTGTCAGCTTTGTCAAAGATCACTTGGTTGTAGGTGTGTGACTTTGTTTCAAGGTTCTCTATTCTGTTTAATTTATCTATGTCTCTATTTTTATATTGGCACAATCCTCTTTTGATTACTATACCCTTGTAGTATCATTTGAATTCAGGTAATGTGATGCCTCCAGCTTTGTTATATTTTTGCTTAAAATTGCTTTAGCTATTTAAGCTCCTTTTTGGTTCCATATAAATTTTAGGACTAAATCCAGAATCCACAAGGAAGTCAAACAACTCAACAAGAAAGAGACAACCTCATTAAAAAGAGAGTAAAGGGCAAGAACCGACATTCCTGAAAAGAGACATACAAGTGGTGAAAAGTCATGAAAAAATGCTCAACATCACAAATCATCAGAGAAATGCAAATTAAAATAACAGTGAGATACCATCTCACACCAGTTAGAATGGCTATTATCAAAACCTCAGAAAACAACAGATGTTGGTAGAAATGCTGAAAAAGGGAAACACTTACACACTGTTGGTAGGAGTGGAAATTAGTACAACCTCTATGGAAAACAGTATGGAAAGTACTCAAGCAACTAAAAATAAAACTACCATTTGACCCAGGAAGCCCACTACTGGGTATTTACCCAAAGAAAAAGGAATTGTTATATGCAAAAGACACCTACACTCATATGTTTATTGTAGCATTATTCACAATAGTAAAGTCATGTGATCAATCAACATGTCCATCAATGGACTATTGGATAAAGAAAATGTGTTGTATATATACACCATGGAGTACTTCACAGCCATAAAAAAGAATAAAATTATATCCTTTGCAGCAACATGAATGGAGCTGGAGGCCATTATTCTAAGTGAAGTAACTCAGAAAGAGAAAACCACATATGTCATATTCACATTGGGTAGACATGGACATACATACAAGGGGTAATAACAGACATTGACGACTCCAAAAGTGGGGAGGACAAAAGGGGTAGGGTTGAAGAATCACCTATTGGGTACAACGTTCACTGTTTGGATGATGGGTACACTGGAAGCCCAAGGTCCACCACTATGCAATATATCATGTAACAAACCTGCACATGTACCCCCTAAATTTATAAATATAAAAATAAAAAAGAGAGTGAGAACAGATGAATAGATCACTAAAACAGAAAAACCATTCAGAGGTAGTCACACACACACATATGTATTTTTATTTTCCAAGAGCTTTACTGAATTATGGTTGACATATGATAAATTCCACATATTTCATATATAAGATTTGATAATTCTTGATGTGTATATGTATATATCTGAAATCATCACTACAATAAAAAAAACTAATATTCATCACCTCTAAGAATTTTTTTCTTACGTCCCTTTGTATTTTCTCCCTCTTGCCATTTCATGTCTTCCCTTGCCCCGATCCCCATGAAACAACTGATCTGATTTTCTGTCACTCTAGATTGGTTTGTACTTCGTAGAATTTTAAATAAATGGAACATAAACTTGGAGGAAGTATTCTAGAATTTCTACTCAGCATATTAAGATTCACCAATGTTATTTCATGTATCAATAGTTCATTCCTTTTCATTTCTAAGTAATGTTCTATGTTATGAATGTGCCAAAGTTTGCCCATTATCTGTTGATGAACATTTGAATTTTATCTAGTTTGAGGCTTCCACAAATAAAGGTATTATGAACATTCATGTGCAACCTTTTGTCTGTACATACATTTTAATTACCTTTGGGTAAGTGCTGATAGAAGAATGGCTAGATCACCTGGCAGCTGTAGGTTAAATTATTTTAAAAATTGCCAAACTGTTTTGCTGATGGATTTACGATTTTACATTCCTATCAAAATATGAAGTTCCAGTTGCTACCTATCTTTACGAATAATTAGAATTACCAGACTTTTGAATTTTAGATGGTATAATAGGTATGTTGTGGTATCTCTTTCTCTCTCTCTCTCTTTTGTTGGAGTCTCACTTTGTTGCCCAGGCTAGAATGCAGTGGTGCCACCTCAGCTCACTGCAACCTCTGCCTCCCGGGTTCAAGAGATTCTCCTGCCTCAGCCTCCTGAGTAGCTGGGACTACAGGCATGCACCACCACGCCCAGTTAATTTTTGCATTTTTAGTAGAGAAAGGGTTTCACCATGTTGGCCAGGCTCGTCTCAAACTCCTGACCTCAGGTGATTTTCCTGCCTTGTCCTCCCAAAGTGCTGAGATTACAGGTGTGAGCCACTGCGCCCAGCCTAATTTGTATTTTTCTAATATCTAATAATCCTGAGTATCTTTTCATTTTGTTTTTTGCCATTCATCTATATCTGTGGTGAAATGCCAGTTCAAATATTTTTCCCATTTCTTTGTTGAGCTGTTTTATTTGTTATTTAAAGCTTTGGAATGTTTTAACATATTCTGGGCACAAATCTTTTATCAGATACATTTGAAAACATTTTATCCCAGTCTGTGGTTTGAATGTCTATTCTCTTCAGCAGTGATTTTCAAAGAGCAAAAACTCCTAATTGTCTTGAAGTTCATTTTTTCAAGTTTGTCATTTAGCATTCATTGCTTTGATGTCATAGCTAACAAATCTTCCCTAAACTGAAGTCACAAAAATTTGCTCCTATGTTTTCTTCTATAAGTTTTAGAGTTTAAGGTTTTAAACTTAGGCCTATAATCTATTTCAAGGTTTGTTTTTATGAGTTTGTATATATGTATGAGTTTGAAATGAAGTTGATTATATTTTATATATGGATATCCAATTTTTCTAGAACATTTTTAGTGGAAAACTCACTAAAATGTCTATGCACCTTTATTAAAACTCAATTGACCACATATGTATAAATATTTATCTAGACTCTCTACATTTTCAAAAATAATTTAGTTAATTTAGATCTTTTGCATCTTCATATAAATTTAAAACCAGCTTGTCAGTTTCTACAAAGGGTGACTAGAATTTTTATTTATATTGCATCAAACATATGGATCGTTCTTGCATAAAATAGATATCTTAATAATATTTAGTATTCTAATCCATCATACTACTTATTTAGGTCTTATTTAATATCTCTCAGTAGTATTTTATAGTTTTCAGTGAGCAAATCTTGCACATTTTTGTCAGATTTATCCTTATCATATTTTAGTGCTATTGTAATGATACTACCCCACAATTTTAGTTTGATTGTTGTTAGTATATAGAAATACACTTTATTTTTGCATATTGAATTTGCATTCTTTAATCTTGCTAAACTCACTTATTCTGAAAACTTTTTTGTAGATGATAGTAAATTTTCTACATAGAGAATTATGTTGTTTGTGAATCAATATAGATTCACTTATTACTTTCCAAACTAGAAGCTATTTTTCTTTTTGGCTTCTTTTCCTATTGCATGACCTAGAACCTCATGTACATTGTTGAATGAAATGGTAAGAACAAATATTCTTGGATTGTATCTGATCTAAAGAGAAAATCATTCAGTCTATCATGATAAGTGTGACATACTTTATTTTGTCATATGTATTTTTATTATTTTAATATGAAAATTAACATTGATTAATGTTCAAATGTAAAGTGACATTTCATTGCTGAGATGAGCCCCACTTGGTCATGATGCATTTATCCTTACATGCTCTTGAATTAATTTAGCTAAAATTTAATTTGAAGAGAGAGAGAAAGTGTGTGTGTGTCTGTGTGTGCGTGCCCACAAGGGCTGCGGATGTGTAGTTTACATCCCTTACACCTATCCGGTTTTGATATCAGGTTAATGTTGGTATTAGAGCATGAGTTGGAAAGTAGTCTCTTCTCTTTAATTTTCCGGAAGAATTTTAATTATTCTGTTTTAGATGTTTGGTAAAATTCACTGGTGAAATCACCTCAATCTGATGCCTAATTTGTGGAAAATATTTTCAGTACACATTCATTTGGGTAGAAGATGTAGAGCTAGTAAGGCTATGTATATTTTTTTGAATGAGCTTTGGCAGTTTGTGGTTTTCAAGATTTTTAAAATTTTGTCTAATAGTCAAATTTATTGGCATAAAGTTACTCACAAAACTCCTCTACCATTCCCATAATATCCATATAATAAGTAGTTATGGTACCTCTCCCATTCCTAATACTGTTATTTTGTGTCACCTTTATTTATTCATTCTACCTATAAGTTTATCAATATTATTGATTATCTAAAGAATACTTGATTAATTTGTTTTTTCTTCACTATTTTTCTATTTCCTATCCCACCTCTTTCTACTCTAGTCTTTATTATTCTCTTTCTTCTGCTAAGTTTGAGCTTAATTTGCTCTTTTGTTTCTAGTTTTTTTTTCCAAAGGATGAAACTGAAGTTATTGATTCAATAACTTTTTTATTTTTAATATGGGCATTTAGTGCTGTAAATTTTCTTTGAAATACTGCTTTAGCTGTATCTCACAAATTTTGATGTATTTTATTTTTATTTTGTATACAATATTTTCTAATTTTTCTTTAGATTTTTTCTTTGAACCTTAAGTCATTTAAAGGCATCATGATATTTAATTTCCAAATATTCTGGAGGAATTTTTTAGTTATCTTTTACCATTAATTTGTAATTTCATTTCATTATTAATAATAAAATACTGATTTTTAATTTTATTTTATTTATAGCCATAAAGCATATTTTATATTAAATTATTTTGAATTTATTGAGATTTGTTTTATGTTCTAGAAGCTGGCTAACATTTTCTATAGTGATCCAAATGGTAAATATTTTAGGCTTTGGGGTCATATGGTCTCTTTGTGTCACTCAACTCTGTTATTGTAGAACAAAGGCAGCCATAGAAATATGTGTATTAATGAGCATGGATATATTCATTGAGACTTCCATTTACAAAAACAGGCACTAGGCCAAATTTTGCCTAGAGATTGCAGTTAGCTGACCCTGGTGGAGAATATGGACTACTTTGGTAAATGCTCTGTCTCCACAGGAAATGAAAATGTATTCTTCTGTTTGGGTAGACTAGCCTTAAAGTGACAATTAGGTAAAGTTGGTTGATGATGTCATTCAAGTTCTTATTACTTTTCTAGTTTTTAAATCAATTATTGAGAGAAGAATGCTTAAAGCATCATTTACCATCCTGAATTGTGTAATTTAAATTTCAGATTTTATCAGTTTTTACTTTATGTGCTTTAAATCTCTGTTATTAGGTACATTTAGGATTATTCTCATGATAAAATAACCACTTCATTACTGTGAAGTAACCCTCTTTTTGTTTTTTGCTCTGAAATTTACTACGCCAGATATTTATGTACTCATCTGCCATTCTTCCAACTAATATTAGCATAATTCATATTCTTCAAATCCTTTTCAAAAACATTTTTGTTTAATATTTAAAGTGTATATCTTAATGGAATAATATGATTGAGTCTTGTTCTTTCATTCAACTTGACAGTTTCTGTCTTTTAATTGAGTGTTCCAATGATGTACATTTCTTGCATTTATTGATATAGTTGCATTAATTCTTCTATCTTGCAATTTGTTTCTATTTACTATCAATTTTTGTTCTTTTCTTCTGCTTCTGCCTTCCTTGTGATTAAGTAATTTTTAAAATGATTTTTCTTTATCTTTCTTATTGATTTTCTAGACATAAATCTTTGTTGTGAATTTTTTCTGGACTTTAAGGTTTACAGTATATATCTGTAATTTATCACATTCAACCTTGAAATAATATTCTATCTTATGTATGGCATAAGAACCTTACAATACTATAATTATTTCTCTTCCCTCTTATTCAGTAAGCTATTATTATTATGTTTTATTATTTTATGTATAACAGCCACAGTATATTATTATCTTGCTTTAAATAGCCAATTATTTTAAAAGAAATTTAAATAAGAAAAAACTTATTTCAATATTTATTCACATAATTACAATTTCTAGGGTTCTTTCTTCCTATATGTAGATCCAGATTTTTTTTGCCATCATTTTGCTTCTGCATCAAGAACTGCCTTTAGCATTTGTTGTACTGAAGGTCTTCAAATGTAAATTAATTTGTATGTTTTTGGGTGTTGGAATAGTCTTCATCCGACTTTTTTTGTTTTTTTAATTAGTTAATTTTTATTCAGTCATAATACATACAAAATTCTAAACTGAGTACATAGCTTGATTACTTTTTACTTATGTATACACCCATATAACTAACTGTCTTCCACATCAGGATACAGAACATTGGTACAGCATGACATACATCCCCCTTGGACATTTTTCCAGTCAATAACATCATATATCATCATTAATTCATTTTCCCATTCTTGAACTTTCTATAAATAAAATCATGCATTATGACCTCTCTTGTACCTGGCTTATTGCATGTATGACAGTTCTTTTATTATTATTATTTGTATGTAGTATCCCATGACTTGACACATCACAGTTTATGTTTTCAGCTTGCTTACTGTTGATAGTTTTTATTGTTTATAGCATTTGGTTATAATAAATAAAGAAGTTATGAGCATTATTGTACATTTCTTTTGGTGTACGAATACACTGATGTTTCTTGAATATGTACTTAGGAGTGGATTGCTGGATCATAGGATAACATATGGTTAGCTTTAAGCATTGCTGACAGTTTTCCAAAGTATTTTTACCAAACCACACGCCAACTCTCAAATGAAAATTTCAGTTGCTCCATATTTTCACCAACATTTATTATGTTAAATAATGTTTTATTTTATCCATTGCAGTTGATGCATAGGAAAGGATCTTGTTGTCTTAACTTCACTTTATTTGATGACTAATTATGCACTTTTGACTACACTGATATTTATATCATACACACACAATACCACTTTAAAAACTGTGCCCATTAAAAAAATTGGGGCAATTTTCTCTTAATAATTTGTAAGAATTCTTTATGTTTTCTCTTTTTTTGTTTAAATTCTAAAGATTTACTAGTATTGTAATTATACCTAATAATTTTTTTATAATTTCAACTTTATTATTGACCAAAGCATACACATGTAGGTATGTCACACGGGCATATTGAGTGACATTGAGGCTTGGGATCCCAGTGATCCTGTTACCCAAGCAGTAAGCATAGTATACAGCACCTGATTCTTCAGCCCATACCCCCTTCTTTCCTCAGTCATCTAATGGTTCCCAGTGTTTGTTGTTCTCATCTTCACATTTATGTGTATTCAGCACTTAGCTCCCCTTAATAAGTGAGAACATGTGGTATTTGGTTTTCTGTTCTTGCATAACTCTGTTTTGTTCTTGCATCAAACCAGGTGCTTTAGTTTTTCTATCCTAAGCATCTGTTTGCTTAAGATAATGGCCTCTAGCTCCATTCATTTTACTACAAAGGACATGATCTCATTAATTTTTATGGCTGCAGAGTATTCCATAGTGCATATATACCACATTATTTTCTTTATCCAAACCACTGTTGATGTGCACCTAGGTTGATTTCATGTCTTTGTTATTGTGAATGGCACTGCAATGCACATATAGGTGCATACATCTTTTTGATAGAATGAATTATTTTCCTTTAGGTATATATCCAACAGTAGAGGGATAGCTGAGTCAAATTGTAGTTCTATTTCAAGTTATTTGCACAATCTCCAATTTGCTTTCCACAATGACTGAACCAGTTTGCATTCCTACCAACAGTGTATGAGTTGTATGAGTGTTCCCTTTTCTCTGCATTCTTGCTAACATCTATTGTTTTTTGACTTTTTAATGATAGCCATTCTGACTGGTGTGAGATGGAATCTCATTGTGGTTTTCATTTGCATTTCTCTAACGATTAGTGATGTTGAGCATTTTTTCATGTTTGTTAGCCACTTCTACATCTTCTTTTGGGAAGTGTCTGTTCATGTCCTTTGCCCATTTTTAATTGGATGTTTTGGTTTTTGCTTGTTGATTTGTTTACATTTCTTACAGATTCTGGATAATAGACCTTTGTCATATACATAGTTTGCAAATATATTCTCCCATTCTGTAGGTTGTTTATTTATTCTCTTGATAGTTTCTCTTGCTGTGCTGAAGCTCTTCGATGTAATTATGTCCCATTTGTCAACTTTAGTTTTGTTGCAATTGCTTTTGAGGACTTAGCCATAAACTCTGCCAAAGCCTATGTCAACTAAGACATTTCTTAGGTTTTATTCTAGGATTTTGTATTAGTCAGGGCTCTCTAGAGGGACAGAACCAATGGAATATATATAGGGGAGTTTATTAAGTATTAACTCACATGATCACAAGGTCCCACGATAGGCTGTCTGCAGGCTGAGGTGCAAGGAGAGCCAGTCTGAGTTCCAAAACTGAAAAACTTGGAGTCTGATGTTTGAGGGCAGGAAGCATCCAGCATGGGAGAAAGATGTAGGCTGGGAGGCTAGGCCAGTCTCTCTTTTCACATTTTTCTGCCTGCTTATATTCTAGCTGTGCTGGCAGCTGATAAGATTGTGCCCACCAAGATCATGGGTGGGTCTGCCTTTCCCAGCCCACTGACTCAAATGTTAATCTCCTTCGGAAACATCCTCACAGACACACCCAGGATCAATAATTTGTATTCTTTAATCCAATCAAGTTGACACTCAGTATTAACCATCACAGACTTTTATAGTTTGAGGTTTTACATTTAAATCCTTAATACATCTTGAGTTAATTTTTATATACGGTGAGAGGCAGGGGTTAAGTTTCATTCTTCTGCATATGGCTAGCCAGTTATCCCAGCACCATTTATTGAATAGGGGTTCCTTTCCCCGCTGCTTATTTTTGTTTAAGATCAGATGGGTGAAGGTGTGTGGGTTTATTTCTGGGTTCTCTATTCTGTTCCATTGGTCTATGTGTCTGTTTTTGTATCAATATCATGCTGTTTTGATTACTGCAGCCTTATGGTATAGTTTGAAGTTGGGCAATGTGATGCCCCTAGCCTTGTTATTTTTGCTTAGAATTGTTTTGGCTATTCAGCATTTTTTTTTTTTGGTTCCAAACAAATTTTGGAATACATTTTTCTAATTCTGTGATAAATGACGTTGGTAGTTTGATAGGGATAGTGTTGAATCTCTAGATTGCTTTGGGCAGCATGACCATTTTACCTATATTGATTCTTCCAATCCATAAGCATGAAATATTTTTCTTTTTATTTGTGTCATCTCTAATTTATTTCAGTAGTGTTTTGTAGTTCTCCTTGTAGAAATCTTTCACCTCCTTGGTTAGATGAATTCCTAAATATTTCATTTTCTTTGTGGCTACTATGAATATTGCTGTGTTCTTGATTTGGTTATAAGCTAGAACATTATTGGTGTATAGAAATGCTAATAATTTTTGCATATTTATTTTGTATACTGAAACTTTACCGAATTCATTTATTCATCCCAAGAGCCTTTAGCTGAGTCTGTATGGCTTTCTGACTTTTATTTTTGAAATATATTTTCACTGGTATAGAATTCTACGTTGACATCTCTTGTTTAAGTAGTTCTTTTAGTATTTTTAGGAGGTTTCTTCAGTGTCTTCATGCTTTTATTCCAACCAGAAGTTGGCTTACATTCTTATCTTTGTTCCTCTGTTTATAATGTGTCCATTTACATTAGCTGATTTTCTTTGTTTACTGGTTTCAAGCAATTTGACTACAATGTGCTTTAGTGTATATTCATTCATATTTCTTGTCCTTGAGGTTTGTTGAGCTTCTTGGATATGAGGGCTTGTGGTTTTATCAATCTTGAAAATTTTTCAGCCATTATTTTTTAAATACATTTTTCTTTTCCCCTTATTATCTTCTTTTATTTGGGAACTTTGGGAACTCCACATGAAGTTGCTCCTCAGCTCACTGATGCTCTTTTTATTCCAGTATTATTTCTCTATTTTATTTTTCATAATTTCTATTACCATGTCTTCAAGTTCACTATTATTTTTCAATTTAATGTCTAATTTAAATTTTTAAAATGTTAATGAAAAATATAACATAAATGAGACATTTAAAATAACTCACTCTTCATTTCAGTAATTCAAGTCATATCACATACAAAATATGAAAAAATAAATTCAGAAGTATAATTAATTCAAATACACTACTTCCTATTTTGTAAAATTTTATATATGATATATGAGAAACAGTAATTCTCTCTAAAAGCATTATCTCCTTAAAAATCTTACAGTGCATGCTAGAGCAACAGGCAATATCTGGCATATAAAATTGCAGTACAAGTCTTTCAAATTTGAAATTTTACTGGTACAATATAAAGACAAAGGTATATAGTCACTATAGAGTGCCCAAACTTTCCTGTAAGAACCATTGTTTTTCTTAATGTAGGATGAATAATGCATATTCTACAAGGGGCAGTTAGGTTAGAAATTCTATACAGTATGCCTGGACATAATTTTCAAAGTATACAATAACACAAACAACTTTGTTAAGACCATGTTTCGTTTGCTGGTCAATGGATAAAATGCTATGTAATTTATTTTCAAGGGTTTTTTTTTATTTTTATTTTTTGGTACTAATAAGGTTTATTATAGGTACCCTATCAGAGAATCTAAAAAAAGTGATACAATTTAATTTCCCAAACTCTCCCCCTTCTCTGTGTTAAAAATTAACATATTCATATACTCAAAACACATCCAGTGAGTTTCCTTTATATGAATTCAAAACGTTAGCAACCTCAATAGTTTGATGCAGACACATCTGTTGAAACCATATACAATGAAGCTCATGGCAATTCCAATGGAGCCATAAACAGATATGCTATTCAATAACTATTTCCAAGTTCATTTACTTAAAAAGTCATAGAAGTTTATTTTAGCTCTGTGATTTCAGTGAGAGCCATAGAATTCAACGGCTATATGCTGTTCTAAGGCTTTGACTACTAAATGTTGTTGCAGGTTGTGAAGGGTATTTCTTTTTTTTTTCATTTATTTATTTTATTATTATTATTATTATTATTATTATTATTATTATACTTTGGGTTTTAGGGTACATGTGCACAATGTGCAGGTTAGTTACATATGTATACATGTGCCATGCTGATGTGCTGCACCCATTAACTCGCCATTTAGCATTAGGTATATCTCCTAATGCTATCCCTCCCCCCTCCCCCCACCCCACAACAGTCCCCAGAGTGTGATGTTCCCCTTCCTGTGTCCATGTGTTCTCACTGTTCAATTCCCATCTATGAGTGAGAACATGCGGTGTTTGGTTTTTTGTCCTTGCGAATTGGAAATCATCATTCTCAAGGGTTTTGTTTAAAGTCTATGCTCATGAAAAGTTGGAAAGACAAATCACAGAAAGTTTTAATATATCTTACATAATTTTGTTTGTACAAAAATACAAATTTAATATAAACAAAAATCAATGATGATAATTTAATGCCAATCTATTTTATATAATCTTCAGTTATATATAAAAATTTCACAGTTCTGCTATTGTGAAAAAAAATGCCAAATTGAATTACTATCTGTTGATACAGGGCCTTCAAAAGCTTACATTAGCATTACTTTTCTTCATGGTTAATTGTGTTTTCTAATTTGAGATTACCTAAACATTAAGAAAAAAGAAAAAAACAATATAAGGACAGTGTGTTCATAAACCATCAAACAATTTGGCTGGAACATATTATAAAACACAAAGAAACTTCACATATATGTACAATGAACATTACGCATTACACACACACAGAGGTGAACAAGTGTGTGCATGCATACACACACACACCCGCATGCACACATAGCCAGTCATAAAATAAAGCCTAATGAGGCATTGCTTCCAGTTCCATCATGAGCTGTTCACTTTTTCTCGCTTCATCAAATGAACAGTTGTCACCTTCCCATTCTTGAAGATAGTAGGGAGATCATGAACATATTCCTCAACATCTCCTTTCCCTTCCTCAAGTGTGACAAAATTGTCTGCTAGTATCCTGTGTAAAGATAGTTGACCCTTGGGGACTTTTTATTGAGTTCAACAAATGAGTCCTTGAAGGCATTCATTCCAAAGCTCTTGGTTGCAACATAACTAAACTTGAAGGAACAATTTCAGATATCTCTTGTTAACCAGTAGCACAGCTCCAACAGAACAGAAGGTAATATTTTTAATGCTTCATTTTTGTTTTTTTGTTTCATGCCTTCTGCTATTTTTTAAAGATATTAAATATCTACTCAATTCTATTGAATAACTTTGAAATAACATAGCACCATCTTGTAGCCCTTTGAGTTTTCAATAACAGATTCCTCACCAAAATACCTAAAACTTTTAATAGAATTTTCAGGGGATTTCCAGAATCAGACCTGATTATTAGTGCCATCTCTGTACTTTTGATACTATTAAATGTATTAGATCTTCACCCTATATTCTCTCATATGCTTAAAAATTTCATAACTATCACTGACCACAGAGAGGCACTGATGAAAACTGTCACAATATGTTCAAAAGCATCTTTTACATGCTCTTTCTTCCAAACTGTTACGGTACTGTTTCTGCTACTGGAACACAATAGCTGCTCAAAAAGATGAGTCTGGAATAGGATCTTTTGTTTAATCATAATTTGTTATAAACTAAATGTTTGCATGTTTCCAAAATCCATATGTTGAAATTCTAGCCTCCAATGTAGTTTTATTAGGAGGTAGGACTTGTGGAAGATAATTTTGGTCATGAAGGTAGAGCCCTCATGAATTTATTTAATTGCTATCTAGTCCTCTTTCTGCCATGTAAAGACACAAGAAGATGGCCATCTATGAACCCAGAAAGAGGCCCTCAACAGACACAAAATTTTCTGGCACCTTGATTTCAGACTTCCAGTCTCCAGAACTGTGAGAAATAAATTTCTGTTGTTTATAAGCCATCCAGTCTATGGTTCCATATTATAGCACACAAAACAAAATTAGTATCAAGAATCAGGGATGCTGTTGTAACAAACACCTGAAAATGTGAAAGCAGCTTGGAGCTGGGTAATGGGTGAAGGCTGAAAAAGTTTTGAGGTGCATGCTTTAAAAAAGTCTATATTGCTATGAATGGACCTTTAAAGGCAATTCTGGTGAGATCTCAGAAAGAAAATAAGACAGCTGTAGAGAAAGCTTTCACCATACTCTTCTAGAGAATACCTGAGTAATTATGAACAGAACGCTGCCACAAATATGGATAGTAAAGACAATTCTGATGATGCTTCAGATGAAAATGAGGAGCAAGTTATTGAAGAATGAAGAAAATATGATTCTTGTTATAAAGCGACAAAGAATATGGCTGAATTGTTTGTGTTCTAGTGTTTAGTGGAAGGTAGGACTCATAAGAAATGATATTGGATATTAAGCTGAGGAGCTTTCTAAGTGAAGTGCTGAAGAAGCACCTTGGTTCCTCCCACCTGCTTATAGTAAAATATAAAAAGAGGGAAATAATTTGAAAATGAAGTTGTTCAGCAAAAAGGAACCAGAACTTAAACATTTGGAAAATTCTCAGCCTATCAGTATTGTAAAAAGTAAGAAAGCATGTTCAGAAGAGAACACTAAGGGTGTGGCCAAGTAAGTGTTTGATAAGAAGATTAGTATGAATGTGAACCAACTTAAGTAACAATCTCAACAAAAGCCAGGAATAGAGATGGGATTATATCAGCAGAAAAAGTGCCAGCTGGGATTGAAGGAAACAGAGAAAATTGGACAAAATAAAGAAGACTTAGATTTCTTAGACCCTATGGAATGAGACCATAGAGCTATTAAACTGGGAACATGTATTATTATTTAAGATGAGAACAGAAGAACTTCAAAGGAAATTCAGAGATCACCAAGGCTTCCACGCCTACCACAGGCCAAAAGTGAATGGGCCTGCAGGGCAGAGCTCTCCCACCTCTGTTTCCAAGAGTGGGACCCATGCCCAGTGGAGCTATGGGGGCAGGGCTGCCTGTTGAAGTACTAGGTACATGACCCCCCACCACTTGTGAAAGAGAAGAAAGGCATAATGGAATTGCCACAGAAAGCCAAAGTTGAACAGCACCCTGCCAAGCCGTGGAGGTGATATTCCTATCTCTGTGGGTCTGGAAGGTGGAACCTCCTCCACCCAAGTTGGTCTGTAAAGCAAAACTTCAAGCTGAAGAAGATTATTCTTGATCCTTAAAGTTTCGGGGAGCTTGTCTTGCTAAGTTTTGAACTTGCTTGGTATTGTTCATTCCTTCCTTTTTTCTTATTTATCTCTTTTGGAATGGAAATGTCTATCCTATGCTTGCCCCACCATTGTTTTTGGAAGCACATAACTTGTTTGATTTCATAGGAATTTTGTCTCAATAATTTGCACCTTGAGTCTCATTAATAGTTGATTTAGATGAGATTTTGATGAGACACTTGTGTTTAGACTTTAGAGTTGATGCTATGAGTTAAGAATTTGGGAATTGTTGGGGTAAAATTAGTGTATTTTGCATGTAAGAAAGGTGTGAATTTTGAGGAGCCGAGTATAGAGTATTATGGACTGAATGTTCTCGCAAATTCATATGTTGTCATCCTAACACTCCATGTGATGGTATTAGGAAGGTATAGCTTTGAGGAGGTAATTTAGGTGATGAAGGTGGAACTTTCATGAATGAAATTAGTGCCCTAATAATAGAAACTCCAGAGAGCTATCTATTCTTCTTCTATCATGTGACGATGCAATAAGAACAGGGCAGTCTGCAATCCAGAAGAGGATTATATTAGAGTTTTCCAGAGAAACAAAACAGGATACCCAGAGATAAATGGATATATTAGGGAAATCGAGTCATGCAATTACAGATGCTGAAAAGTCTCACAATATGCCATCTTCAAGCTGGAGAACCAAGAAATCCAGTAGAGTGATTCAGTCCAAGTCCAAAAGATTGGGAACCTGGGGTGCAGCTGGTGCAAGTTTAAAGGTTAGAGAACCTACATGACCTGGATCCAGAAAAGAGAGAGAGAAAATTCACCTTTCCTCTGCCATTATCTCTAGTATGGCCCTCTACTGATTGCATTGTGCCCACCCAAATTGGGTG
This sequence comes from Pongo abelii, assembly GCF_028885655.2. NCBI lineage: Eukaryota > Metazoa > Chordata > Mammalia > Primates > Hominidae > Pongo > Pongo abelii. The sequence goes on from NC_071989.2 coordinate 153,432,731, forward strand.
AGAGTGGACCTCCTTTATTCAGTTCATTTATTCTAATGCCAATCTCTTCTGTAAACACTCTCATAGACATATCCAGAAATACTGATTTGCCAGCTATCTTGGTATACTTTAATCTAGTCAAGTTGACACCTAAAATTAACCATCCCAAGGACCCTCACCAGAATCAGAACATATAGATACCCTGATCATAGACTTCAGCTTCCAGAGCTATAAAAAATAAGGTATTGTTAAGCTCCCAAGTCTATGGTATTGTTATAGCAGCCAAACTTGTTAAGCTCCCAAGTCTATGGTATTGTTATAGCAGCCAAACTAAGAGAGTATTTTTAAATTAAAATAATTCCTGCTATTGTAACTGTCCCTTGGAAGTTAGAAAAAAAATACGCAGACACTCCTATGCCAGCAGGCTCTTGGGAAGAGACTTGACTGTGGCCATAATCATGTAACTTGTATTCCAGAACATTTAAGTTACTGGAAGTTTCTAACAAATGTTTAGAACATAGGCCAGCATTTTTTTCTACTCCCTAGATTTTGTGGCCACTATGATTATATATAGGATTGAATAATAATTATCACAATCCAATCTGCATTTTTGACCGTGAAGAAAACATTTCTTCTGCCAGTGACAGAGCCCTCAGGAGCAGCTTTTACTTCTTGAGAGATGCTCATCATACTTTTCAAGAATGTCATTCCATCTCTTATCATTAAATATATCTCTTGGAAAATTAACTAGTTTTTAATCCTGCAATGACTAGTCTGCTGTTCATTCCATCTAGTGAATTTTTTATTTAAGACATTGTAATTTTTATTTCTATAAGTTTGATTTGGTCTCTTTTAAATCTCTTATGCTCTTACCTACTATGCTCAAAATTTCTTTCAAGTTGTTGAACATATAGATATATTGAATATTGACAATATTTTATTTCCTAACCTGGGTGGTGGATACTTGGTGTCTGCTTCACATTATTTGTTAAACTTTACATTTATATTTTGTATAATTTTCTGCATATGTGTTACGTTTCAAAATAGAAGCTTAGATTCCTAACTCCATTTATTGAAGACAATATCTTTTCTGCATTGTGTATTCTTGCAAACTTAACAAAGATTAATCCACCATGTATGCCTGGGTTTATTTCTGGGTTCTGTATTCTATACTGTTGGTCTATGTGTCTGTTTTTATGCCAATATTATATTGTTTTGATTATCATAGCTCTATAATATAGTAGAAATCAGAAAATACACTTTCTTGTTATTTCTCAAGATTGCTTTGGCTAGTCTTTCGTGGTTCCATAAAAACTTTAAGTTTTTTTTGTTTCTTTGAAAAATGCCATTGGGATTTTGATACGGATTGCATTGAATCAGTAGATCATGCTGAGTAGTATAAATATTTTAACTACATAATTTTTTCTAATCCACAAACACAGCCTCCCCTACCTTCCCCTCCCCTCTATTTTAACTATATAATTTTTTCTAATACACTAACACAGCCTCCCCTCCCCTCCCCTTCCCAGACAGAGTCTCGCTCTGTTGCCCAGGCTGGAGTGTAGTGGTGTGATCTTGGCTGACTGCAAACTCTGCCTCCCAGGTTCAACCAATTCCCCTGCCTCAGCCTCCTGAGTAGCTGAGATTATAAGCACATGCCACCACGCCCAGCTAATTTTTGTATTTTTAGTAGAGACAGGGTTTTACCACATTGGCCAGGCTGGTCTCAAACTCCTGACCTCAGGTGATCTGTCCACCTCCGCCTCTCAAAGTGCTGAGATTACAGGTGTGAGCCACCGTGCCTGGCCCATTTTTTGTCTTCAATTTCTTTTACCAACTTATTATCACTGTCAGTGTAGAGCTCTTTTACCTGCTTGGTTAAATTTATTCCCAAGCTATAAAGCTTCTGCACAGGAAAGGAAACAATTGACAAAATGAAAAGGAATGAGAGAAACTATTTGTAAACCACATATCTGATAAAGGGTTCATATGCAAAATATATAAGTAACTCACACAACTCAATAGCAAAAACCAAATAAACCAATAAAATTATGGACAAAGAACCTGAATAGACTTTAAAAAAAAAGACTTACAAATGGCCAATGGGTATATGAAAATGTGCTCAATATCAGTAATCATCACGGAAATGCATACCAAAACTACGGTAAAATATTCCTTCATACCTGTTAGAATTGCTATTATCAAAAAGACAAAAGACAACAAGTACCGGCAAGAGTATTAAGATAAGGGAACACTAGTAAACTGTTGGTGGGAATGTAAATTGGCATACCCATTATGCAAAAATGGTATAAAGTTTCCTCAACAAAATTAAAAGCATAACTACCATAATATCCAACTATTCTACTTCTATGTGTATATTCAAAAGATATAAAATCAGTATCTCAAAAAGATCTCTGCACTCCAATGTTCTTTGAAGCATTATTCAGAATAGCCAAGATACAGAATCAATTTACGTGTCTATCAACAGATGAATCACTAAAGAAATTGTGATCATTAGACGAGTGTCAGGATGACCAAGTAGTCTAAGAAATTGTGTCTCATATATATATATATATATATATATATATATATATATATATATACACACACTATATATGTATATATATAGTGTATATATATGTGTGTATATGTGTATATATGTGTGTATATATATGTATATACACATATATATATATAGACACACACACAATGGAATATTATTCAATCATAAAAGGAAGGAAATCCTGCCATTTGTGTTAAAGTGAAAAGCTGGAGGATGCTATGCTAAGTGAAATCATCCAGGCACAGAAAGACAAATATTACATCATTTCACTCATATATGGAATCTAAGAAAGTTGAACTCAGAAGCTGTGAGTAGAATGGTGGTTACCGGGGCTGGGAGGTGGAAAAAATGAGGAAATGTTGATCAGATGGTATACACTTATATGATAGGTAAGTTCTGTAATCTAATGTACAGCAAGGCAGTTATACGTAATCATAATGGATTGTATACTTGAAATTTGCTGAGAGATGTTGTGTTCTCTCTCACACACACATACACACACACACACAAAATTTAACAATGTGAGGTGATAGAAGTATTATTTAGCTTGATTGTGGTAATTTTATTTTGGAATGTACACATACATCAGTTTTCATTTGTCTATTATCCTTCAATAAAGCTGTAAAATCTTATTAAAAAATAAAGTAGGTGGGTTGATGTTTCAGCCATTATATAAGCTCCACATTCAAAACATATCCCAAACCACTTTTCACCACCTTTACCATTATTCCACTGACCCGAGCCTTCATCATTCATTAACTTGTTAGCAGCATTAGCCACCCACCTGGACTTCCTTCTGCCCCTATTCCTCTATAGTTCACTTTTGACTCAAAAGCTAATGCCATTCTTTTAAAATATAAGTTAAACGATATCATTTCTCTGCTCAAATCTCACTGATTTTTCGCCTCATTCAGAATCAAAATTAAGGAGTTTTCATGGTTACAAGACCTTCAATGATCTGGCATCCTGTTCTCTCTCTTTCTTCAAATGTACTACCTCTGTTTTAGCCACAGTATCCTCCCTTCTGTTCCTCTAACTCACTGAATACCCACCTGCTTTGGAGACATTGGTTTTACAACATCCTCTACCTAGAATGCTCTTCTCACTGGCACCCCTATAGCTCACTCCCTCATCTCCATCATATATATATTCATATTTTATCTTTTTGGTAAGACTTTTCTGCTTTCCTCATTTAAACCAATCTGCTTTCACTGGTATCCTCTATTCACTACTCTGTTATATATACATCTATCATACTGTATATTTTACAAATTTTTTTGCCTTTCTGAAACTAAAACATAAACTCTGTGAGGGAAATGATTTTTGTCACTTCTTAAAAATTCATTGATTGAACCCTCCGTGCCTATATCAGTGTCTGTTATAAAGTATGAACTCATTAAATATTTGTTGAACAAATACTCTTAGCTGTAATTCTCTACTTTCTACTTTCAGGTATTTTATCCTCCTTGAAATTAAAAAAAAAAAATAAAAGCCCAATCCTCCATTACTTATTTCAGTGGCTTGTGTGTAACATGCAATTAATACATTGTTTGTTGAATGAATAACAGTATACCTAGCTTATGGCATTGTAGTCCTCTTATCCTAATGGCTACAGATGGGAAGTAGGAGTGTGCACTCTGAGGTTCTATTCCTGGATTTTTCTCTGATTGCATTCAACATACATGAATATTCAGTAGCTGTTTATTTCAGGACCTAAATATCAAACACTCATTTAGTAAAATGTTGGTATGGAAAGCACTGGACAAGCCACTGAAGATTAAAATAAAGACTACATTTTCTTCCAAGCTCCCAAAATATGCCTGCAAAATGAAATGTGTCCCTGCATTCCACAGTGTACTGCTAAACGTGCATTTGCATATGCAGATGCCAAATTCTTCTGACAGATCAGTTAATTGCAAACACAAAAGAGCCACTGAGGACACATTTACTTCCCTTGTAAAGGCCAGTACAGTTGTGTGGGCCATAAATGAATGCATGCTGCTGGATTTGCAGGAATAGTTTCACAGACTGGAAATGATTACCTCTTCACTGAAATAGATTAGGAAGCAGTTGCTGTCAGTTCTAAAGGCTTCTGTTTTCTCAAACAGGAAATATTGCTTGTTTTCCATGAAAGTATGTTACTGGTCACAGAAAACTACCCGTATGCCTCAACCCTATTAGTCTGGAATGACAGCCCTCACTCACCTGTCTTTAATTATACCTGATGGTATTTTGAAAGTCCTGGAAAAAGCCAGTTGCTCTTGCTCTATGGTTATAGAGTCCATAATGGCTATAGTGCTGGAGTGGAGTTTTTGACTCTACTCCAGATAGTCAAAGTCTCTTTTAAAACAGTGACTTGGTCCTGTAACAGGACTTACATACATATAGACTGATCAATGCAGAGCATAACAGAACTAATATGTCCCATATTGTATGAGTATATTGAAAATATTCATAAAATGTTAAAGCAGGCATCTGATCTAACATTATCGCTTTACAGATGGGTTAAAGCAGGCCCAAAAAGGTGAAGTGATTTGTCCAAAGTCACAGAGCTAGTTACTAACAGAGTAGGGATTAAAACTCAGGATGCCTGACTTCTGATACTATGCTCTTTCCACTGTGTTACTTTCAGTCATAGGCCTACCTATTAGCCATACTGGTTCTGAAATACTTCCATTTTTTAAAAGTCACCCAAGGAGCAAATAAAATGTTGATCTTTGAGGCCATTCCCTACCCGCTAGAGATTCTAATTTGAAAAGTAAGTGAAAGAGCCTCAGAATTGTTTTGGCATGTACCCTAGGGGAATCTGATGTAGATGGCATCAGGCCACAACTTGAGAAATGTGGGTAAGTGACAGGATACCACCATGGAAGATGTGTAGTACATAGATTAGTATCATCACTGTGGAGCCAAAAGACGAAAGACTTGCGTTTATATTATTGGCTTTGCAACTTACTAACAATGATCTGCATTTGAATGAATTTATTATTCAGCTTGAGTCTGTTACCTATCTGTAAAATGGGAATTAATTGGGAAATATTGAGAAATATATATACAAATTGTATATGTGTGTGTGTGCATGTGTGTGTGTTCAATATACTCTAAATGAAAATAGAAAAATTATTTTTCCTTGGCCATACCTTAGTCTTCTTATTGTTTCTCCACTAGCCCCACCAAATCTACAACAAAACATGCCTGTCTAGGAAATCAGGTAGGAGGTCAGCAAGATTGTTCATCTATTCTTTAAAATACTATTTTCTTTTTCCTTCCTATCGGCCTTAAAATGGCCAATTGCATTCAAGAAACCTGGTGACAATGCACATTTCTGATTGAGAGGAAATATGTTTAAGTCATTTAGACATTTCCACATGTTTATTCCCACCTGGGCTACAGGTCTTTTGGTCAAGTGAGCTTGTCAAGTACAGTGAAATATACACAACCTAGGTTGTCATTTATATATATAGGCTTACGGGATGCTAAAATAAATGTCTACCAGAGATAAAATAAATAAGGGCTTCAAATCATCCAAAATGGTTACTTAAGTGCCACTTTGTCATCAATTGTCTAAAGTAACTTGATTGCAAAGATTCTAAGGATAGATGGTGGAAAACAAACTCAAGTGTGAAGTGACAACTATGCCAAGAAAAAATGGAGATGGATGTCAGAGAATTCTGAGTAACTGTAAGGCCATCTGAGCACTTTAGATAGCTCAGATCACCTAGGAATCAGACACTGTGATTGACTTCAAGTTGTTAACATTTAAAAGCATTCAGAGTGGCAATCAGTTAGCTTGGCTACAGTGATGCATTTTCCAGTAAAAACATTCCTAAACTTCGCATGCTAGTTGATGGTGGTGGCAGGAGTGATGCCTGTGCTAGTAGTCATGTTATAGAGTTTCTATTTTTTGTCTTCTAAAAATCTAGATAAGTAGCACAGCATACGGAATGAAAGCAGAAATTTAGAGTTGAGGAAGATGAAGATTTAAATCTAGTTTGGAACTTCCTACCTGTGTGAACTTGGGCAAGTTGCTTAAAGTCTTCAAGTTTCTATTTTTCACCTGTATAACAAGACTGAATCATTGACTTTAAAGACTATGTAGTTAAACTGGTTTATATAATTATTTTATATAAATAATTTGATATGTAATTTAATTCTACAGTCGCTGAATCATAAAAGGTAATCAATCAATCCTTCCTCCTTGGTCATCATCATTATCATCATCATCACCATAGCAGTGGTAGTAATAGCAATAAAAGTTCTAGAAATAGGGTGATATTTACTTTTAATGATGTAGCCTAATTCTACTTTAACCTGTCTAAAACTGACTAATATTTAGGTTGTTTGAATGATATTCTACTCAAAAATCAGTTTTCCCGGTGGTAATGAATAATGAAAATTTCCAAAAGAAGAAAAAGATTCAGAATAATCCAGGTTATTTTAAACAGTTGAAGACCAACAGAATTAATGTGACAGAACCTATTCAGTAGATGCACAGATCTCAAATCTGTGTTTATTCTTTTACTTTTAGGGCAATTAGAGTTAGAGTCTCCATTTGAATCTGCTTAGAAACAAATAATGAACTTAAAACATACTGATAAAATTTTCAAAATGCCAAGACCTTGACCAGAGTTTCTACATTAATAAGTTACTATCAATTTCTCCCTAGATGGAAAAAATGCTAAAAAGTCAGAGGTTCCTATGGGAAGACTGAGCCTTAGTGAGTTTATATTGTGGGCGCTCCGGCTTCTTCTCAGGTGTCCTATTGTCCCATTTTTCATTTTCATTTAGACCCAACAAACTGCTCACTGGAAGATGCTAATGAGGTTATTTTAGCTGAAGTGTAAGCAACTGATATAGCTTTGTAAATCCTCTTTTTTTCATTTGTATAAATTCATGGGGTGTAAGTGTAATTTTCAGGATTGATGAGGAATAAGAGTTTTAGGATGTCAAACATTAGCAAGTAGGTAATAGACAAAAGGATAGGTATGTTTTTGCATATAGGAATCATATTTTACATTTTTTTGCTATATCTATGTAAAAATCATATACATCCATTGAAGAAAATCAGAATGTCACCTATATACTTAATGCTCAGACTTAATTAACCCAAATTTTGTGCATACAAAATTAAAACCACAATGAGATATCACCTCACACCTCTTAGGGTAACTATTATCAAAAAGAGAAGAAGTAAGTGTTGGTGAAGATGTGAGGAAAATGAAATCTTTATACACCATTGGTAGAAATGTAGATTAGTACAGTTATTATATAATACACTATAGAGGTTCCTAAAAAAATTAAAAATAGAACTACCATATGATCCAGCAATCCCACTTATAGGTATCTAGAAGAAATGAAATCAGTTAGGGAAATATCTGCACTCCCATGTACATTCCAATATTATTTACAATAGCCAAGCTATGGATTCAACCTAAGCGTCCACTGACAGATGAATGGATGAAGAAAATCTGATATATTCATAGAATGGAATACCATTCAGCATTAAAAAATAATAAAATCTCGTCATTTGCGAAAACATGGAGGAATCTGGAGAACACTATGCCAAGTGAAGCAAGACTGATACAAAAAGACAAATACTGCATTATCTCTTATGTGAAGAATCTAAAAAAGTTGAACTCATAGAAGCAGAGGGTAGAATGGTGGTTATACCAGTGGTTAGGAGGAAAGAGGAGTAGAGAGATGAGAGTCAAAGAACACAAAATTTCAATAGATAGGAGATATGAACATAAGAAATATATTGTACAACATGGTGACTATAGTCAATAACAATGTATTGTATACTTGAAAATTACTGAGAGTAGATTTTAAATGTCCTCATAACAAAAAATATGTGTGTAAGGCTACTGATATGTTAATTAGCTTTATTTAGCTGTCTATGATGTATGCATGTATCAACACATGTTGTATACCATAAATATACACAAATTTTATTCATCAATTAAAAGAAAGAATTTAATGCATACAATTTCAAAATTTTTCTGTAAATAACCATTTTCACACAAAAAGTAGTACTTTATAAACTTCTTTGTAAACTACTCTTATATATTGAGCATTTCTATTCATTATATTTTTTACATCATAATTTCAGCAGCTGCAAGTTATTACATCATATAGATGAACCTTGCCAGTTTTAAACTCACGTGCTATAATTGGATAGGCAATTGTTTCTAAGAAGTGGCTTCTAAAATCCAAACAAAAGTTAATATTTTCCAAGATTAAACCTTTCAAAGTTTTGGAAGGAATTTATTAAAGTTATAGTTCTACAAGTAAAATTGCTAGTGCAAATGGTGTGCAAATTTTTAACATACAGTGGCATATTACCAAACCACTACAGCCAAGAAAACTTAGAGAATGAGCACTTCCCCCCCACTCTCACAATCACTGGGCATCATCATTAAAACAATTAAAAAGTGATTAAAGTGGACATATAAACTCAAAGCATGTATGTCGTTCACCCTGTGGTCTGGTCTGACTGACCTATCCCAAAGATGGAATGTCATTGCCTGATCTACTCTGTTGAAAGCCTATTCTAGTCCTGTTTTCTTCTCAGCTATACCCATTTCAAGGTTGGAGTTAGCAGCAGTGGGCATCTGAAAGCCTAATAAGAGCATTTCTCCTAGTATGATGAAGTTAAGCAGGCTTACGTTCTCTCCTTTTACTAGCAAAGGCATAATTTAAAAATTTCTGAAGGCCAATGGAATGGCACAACCCTAATGGGTTTTCTTTAAGAGAGAAACAGCTTATGTATGTGTGTTTCTATTTAACAGGGACAATAAACACAAATAATGTCATAATGCTGCTAGAAATTGAATGATTCAAAGATAAGGCCTGTACCAAATGTCAGTACATACAAAAAAAATCCAATCACTGTTACAATCAGATAAGGCCTCTTTCTCCCTGTGGGCAATAGGTTGTTTTTAAAGATACTATTAGATACCCTTTTTTTAAGTTATGAAAAGTAAAATCAATTCTTACTTTATTTTTATCTAAAATACTCATAAAAAGATTTTTCTGCTTTTGTAATCTGAAATGGAAAAACAAACTGCAATAGCTTTTTGTTTTTGTCTTTGTGTTTGATGAAAATACCTGGGGTTAACAATTACCCAAGGTTGTACAGTAACTTGGAGATGTATGGCTTGTTTCAGAAGCCTCCAGGTTTTAAGAAATGATCCGATGGGAGTAATTTAATACAAACTCTAGTACTGCCATTATGATATAATGGCAAAATAAGAAACAAATCAAATAAATGTTGTAATTAATTGGTCACAGTTCTAGGTCCTTGTCTCTTCCTTCTCTTTATTCTACACACAAAGCCCCAATCAACATCCATTTGCTAATGATCCTCAAATTTATATCTGGAACCCAGAACTCACTTTTTGAGCTCCCTCTATATCCAATTGCCTCTTGACTTCTCAGCTTGCCGCTCTCCAATGCAAATACAACATGAGTAATATAATATCCATGAGCTTCTCCCTCAAAATGGGTCTTCTCATTTTTCAAACTGAGTGAAGGTAGAAAGAAATAGCCATGGTCAACTTTGATTTCTGCCATCAGCAAGTCATCATTTTCTTCCTTCTAAATATGTCTGAAATACATCCATTTCTGCATCTTATTTCTGGCCCTTCTCTGTATTGAGCTAGCATTCTCTCCCACCTGTACAAGCCTCCTGCCTTGTCTCCCTTGAGTCCAAGTTTTCCTCCAATCTTCACCCTTTCCAACTTGTTTCCCCAAAGACAGTGTGAATGGTTTTTTAAACTCGGATATAATCACATTACTTTAACTGAAAACCTTTTAAGGGATTCTCAATGATCTGTGATACTGAAAAATATCTTATCAAGGCTCATATGAGCATGGGCCTTTCGGCTTTTCTGTGCCAACGCCACACTGACCTTCTTTTTGTTTCTCAATTGCATCATGCTGTCACCTGACAGAGGTTTCTGCCACATGCTGCCCCCACACCACCCCGCTTCATGTTCCAACCCAGGACATGTTTGTCTTGATTTTTCTTCAAGTTACTGCTTATCACTCTTCATCTCTCATCACAAACATCACTTCTACTTTTTTTTTCTTTTTTTTTTGAGATGGAGTCTTGCTCTGTCACCCAGGCTGGAGTGCAGTGGTGCAATCTTGGCTCACTGCAACCTCTGCCTCCCAGATTCAAGTGATTCTCCCTCAGTCTCCCAAGTAGCTGTGATTACAGGCGCCAGCCACCATGCCCGGCTAATTTTTGTATTTTTAGCAGAGATGATGTTTCACCATATTAGCCAGGCTGGTCTTGAACTCCTGACCAAGGTGATCCACGCACCTCGGCCTCCCAAAGTGCTGGGTGATGCATGAACCACCACACCTGGCCTCAAACATCACTTCTTTATTGGAACTTTCTCTGACCCACAAGCCTAGGAAAGATTCCTCTGGCTTCTGCTATCATATAATTTTATTTTTTTCTTTCATATTTCCTAGTTCAATTTTTATTTGAAATTATTTAATTAACGCCTGGCTCATAAGCTTTATGAGAATGCGGACTATAGTCATTTGCTAGGGTTGCTGTAACCAAATAGTTATTCACAAAATGAGTTGCCTCAACAACAGAAATTTATTGTCTCACTCTCCTGAAGGCTAGAAATCTGAAATCAAGATATTGTCAGAGTCAGTTTCTTCTATGGGCTGTGAGGGAAGGATATGTTCCCAGGCCTCTCTCCTTGATTTGTAGATGGCTGTCTTCTCTTGATGGCTCTTCGTATAGTCTTCCCTCTATGCATGTCTGTGTCCAAATTTCCCCTTTTTATAAGGACACCAGTCATATGGGATTAAGGCCTACACTAATAGTCCTTAGTCCATTTTAACTAATTACATGTGCAATGACTCATTTTCCGAGTAAGGTCACATTTTGATGTCCTGGGGATTATATATATTTTGGGGGACACAATTCTTCCCATAACAGGGATCATGTCTGTTTTGCCCACCATTGTGTTTCCAGTTGCTAAGCAGTGACAGAGCCACAAGTAAATAAAGAGATGAATGATGTTTCCTAGTATTTATTGAGCCAAAATTACCTGGTATGGGGATTATCTTCTGAACATGAAAGGATTTATTCCTGTGTTATTTCTTCTCTTCTATCTTAACCATAAATTTTTGACTTAAAAAAAGGAGGAAGACATAGGAATATAGTTTGTTCATAAAAACATATAACAACTGAGACCAATACCTGAGTCCAATTATGTGACTGTAATAGAGAGGCTATGCCTTTGTGAGAACTCAACAAATTTTTGTGGAAGAGAAACAGAGAGGAGAAAGGCAGAAATAGGGGAGGCACTCTATTCCTTATGGTTTTAAGGATTTGGAAACATGATATGCAGTATGGAAAGAGAATAGCTCTGCTGCTCTCCAACCCTGAGATACTAATGAAATATATTGTATCTTCCAAAGACAGCCAGAATAAAACTCCCCATAACAATGCTCTTCTGCAATAGAGTTTTGTCATTCCCCCGTCAAGAGATGGAGCCTATCTTGTGGCTGCTTTGATCAACAGAATATCGCCAAAATGATACTGTGTCAGTTTTGCCTATAGCCCTCAACTGATCCATCAGTTTTATTCTTTTTTCCCTTGGAAGTCAAACACCAGGTAAGAAGTATGACTATCCTAAGGCCACCAGGCTGTCAGAAGAGCAAGCCACATGAAGAAGCCCATGGAAGATGAGAGACCATGTGGAAAGAAGGAAAGAAGACAGGGAACATGGGGGTACCACATCTGGGAGTAAAGAAACCATCTTGGATTTGAGCCTGATTGAGCCTTCAGCCAGCCCCAGGTGCCAGCTGACTGCAAACCTGTGAGTTCTCTAATGAGAACTGACCACCTGAGCTCCCTCAATCCTCAATAACTGTGAGAGATAATAATGAATTGTTATTCTAAGATATTCAGTTTCAGAGTGGCGAGTTATGCAGCAGTAAAAGTAACTACAGCCACCCAGTAAATGTTGTGTTAATTCCTACCATGTAGCAAGTACTAAATGTGGTGGTGTTGAATGGATAAACTCATCTCCAAGTTTCAAAGGGAATGAACATAGAGAATGGAGGGAAATGAATCTTATCAGCAAGATGTGAAAAGCCTCCTACTATAAGTTTTCTTTGAAAAGCTCCCTTCACTGGAAAGCTTTCAAGGTTCTATGAGAATTAACCTTTAATGCTTTCTTTCTACATTAGATCAGGCAAACAGGCCTTGAGGACCACAGAGGCTTTGGGGAGAGAGTTCCTGGTCCTGAGGACTAGCAGTGTAAAATAATCCCTTGGATGACAGCTTAAAACTGAGAATTTTACTCCTAGAAAGTATTAAGATTTGACAAGAAGGCATTTATCCAATCTGATGGCTCATCAAAGCGTTACCCTATTTATTCCCCCACCTCCACCCAGACCCAAAACCCAGTCTGGATCATTTGAATGAATACAATATTTTTTTGGTAAGTAATCTGAGTAATGAAAAATCTTTAGTTGGAGACTTACCCCTGGCAAATTCATCAACCTCTAGTTGCCTTAATGTTTACTGTGTTAAACGCTAAAATCATAAAGAGAAATAGTTGTGTTTTTATTAATCAACCCAGCATAGGGTTAAAAGAACTTTTGTGCATCAAGGCAAACTTTTACCTGTAGAAATAAGTAAGTTTCAGATTTTACAAAAAGACTTTGCACAGCTAAATGCATAATTGTCCAGGTGAAGCTCTCAAACATGTAATTCTGAATGCTTACATGTGTTATGAACTTTTTATACTTCCATGCCCATGCCTGTATACTACATGTGTGCACACATACCTCTTCTCAAAGGTCACATCTCAAGTTTTCCAGCTATACTCACATCACCCAATTGCAATCTCTTTTATTTCTTTAAAAATTAAAACATACTTTCAACCAAAAGTGCTACATATTTATTACAGAAAATTTATAAAATACAGAAAGGTATTTTTAAGAGATTTCTCCAACTGTGTAGCTTTATTTTCCTGCTACAGCTGCCACTGCACACTCCTCTGTATGTGCCTCCTGATTCCAGCCTTATGCAGCCTCTGATAAGGACAGTAGAACTAGCCATGGGAACCTTCCAAGTTCGGATGAGAACTATGCTCCATGAAGTAGATGTTTAATAACTGGCTCTCTAAATGTAGTTCAGACGTTAGTATTTATTGATATTTTCATTTACATTAACAAGTAAGATGAAAAATATGTAAATGAAACAATAAAGACATACTTTGGAACATTACCTCTTTATCAATCACCCTAAGCAAATTCTTTGTTGAATAAGATAATTTTCAAGCACCAGAAGAATATTTTCTCAATTGTTTGTGTTAGTTACAACATTACAGCTACAGACCAGACACACTTTTAAATTTAATTTACACCATTTTCTTAAATCTAGACAATTGATAAAACAACAAATCAGAATGATAGAGCTCATGCCTTTTCTACTGGACCATCATTGATGTTTTTAAGCATGCTATGATTCAAGGCAGGTCTTGTTCTGTGAATCCATAACTGGTTACTTGTGTAGTCCTCTTCTGTTTTAAAACTCAATTAATATGGTTATAACTCAAGAAATAAATGACAAGCACACCAGTTTAAATACTTGTTTGTATCTTAGCACCAGTTAAAGATTGATTCCATGGTATTATACTGCACCTCTTAGTATTCAAAAGCCACATAATTTACACTATTTATTTCCACTCTGGGTAGTTAGTTCTCAAAGAATATACCACACTTCTATTTACAAGATTATCTCCTGAGAAGTAATAAATAGGCTATAATTCCCTGCACATGTAGTTTGCTTTTTAAAAGTTTTTTTAAACCTTTTTTATGGGGGTAAAATATATGTATAAAACTTACTATATTTACCAGTTTGCTTTTAAAAAACAAACGAGCATAAGCTAAAAACCTTCAACAACAGTCCTTCTTTGTAACCAAAGTCTCATTGTCAGTCAGACTATTTTATTGCAATTGTTTACATTTTAGAAATCATCAATGTGCAGGTATCTTACTTGGGAAAATTCTGAGAATTGTCTTGCATTTATTCAGTAAAACACCTGTAACCCTATAATGTTTTTTGAACCAATGGGACACCAACACCCAATAGAAGGAGTTCTGATGTACCTTCAGATGGGGGGCTAAAAGAAAAACCTGCTTGTTTAAAAGAAATGATGAGTATTAATGGACAAAGGAATGGAGCCATCACAAGTACGTATTCTTTGAACTTTCCACATGCATCTTTTCATGGCTAAATATACTTCTAACTATGACATTTAAAATATTTCTTAGACCAGCTTCTATTTTAACTCATCATTCTTGGGATATAGTCAACTACAAAGGAAAGTTACAGAGAGTTACAGGCAAATCTTGACTTTGAATCTAAGCTGGCCGGTCAATGTAGACTCCACTTACACATAAAATGCTACATTGGAAACAAAAATACTAAACATTCCAGAGAGTAAAACCAAAAGCAACCAACTGTGGGAGCTTAAAATTCTGAAGTAAAGCATTATATGATATTAAAATTCTCTTTTCTCTCTCTGTTGACAGCATTCAACAGAGTATCAAGGAATGGTAATGCAGTTTTCAGACAGGAAATATGCAGAGGACTTGCATATTTGGATCACTCTGTGTTCATTCATACTAAGACAAAATTATCCCACCAAAAAGATATTCTCTTTACTATAAGTAGCATATTCTCTTTACTATAAGCAATATATCAGTAAAAGTATATTACCATCAGTCAGAATGCAATTGCCACTACAACGCATTTTTGGCTATTTTTAGACACTCTGTGTCTCATGTTGCCAAACTTTAGAAGGACTCTGTCTTCTTACTTTGCAGATACAGTGATTCTGATCTTTGAGAATGAGAAGTAGCTCAGGAGACTTACTATAGAAATGTTAGATATTAAAATACAACACTGTGAGACAGTTTTGGTATAGGGTTGTTGGATGTTACTCTTCCACATTTCCTCACATTCCAGAGCTGAGCAAGCTAACCTGGGATGCACCATGCATTCTTAGTTACCTTAGGCCTAATTAGGTTCCTTTTAAACTTGGCACTGTTCACACAAACATTCCTTTTTGGAAATGGCAGTCAAGGAGAAGACTCATGGTGGCCAAGATGCTGTAAATGAAATTTCTTTATTAGAGACTCTCAGCCAGATTCCCAGAAGACTTTTCATAGAACCATGGTGCTTTCTCTTAAAGAGTAAAAGTCAAAGTGTGGTCTGGTCTTAGAGTGGGACAGTGGGGTCCCACTCCAGAGCACAGCCTCTGGAAGGGGAATGGATAGAACTGGTGCTTGGATAGAACTGGTGCTCTGCAGCTTCATCATTTTCATCAAGAAAACAGATCTGAAGGCTGCAGACCTGAACAAATTATAATTCTCATCTTATCTCTATTAAGCACTTTATTCTAATTGTTTACCAGCTCTACTAAATTTATTCAAAATAACTATTTATGGGCCTAAATTCTGAAAACTTGTTGGTTTTGCACTTGATAATTTCTAATGAACATTACTTAGTAGAATAGTAAAGGTGAAGCCATGGGTTTGATACTCAATAGAATGAGATTTGAATCTCAGCTATACTCAATTTGTAAGATATAGGTAATATTTTTTCCTAAAATCCTTAGGATTGAATGTGATAATACACATAGGCTTAGCACACACTAATAGTTCAATGAATTATTACAATTATCTATTTTCATTGGCATTATTACTATTGGAGGACTTTTTCTAATGAAAGAAATTATTTCTGTGGTGTCTATAACACAAAATTACCTATGAAAACATAAAAATTTTGGTAATTATTCACAAATAATATAAAAACTACATTTCTTTTCAAATAGAAAAAGTCATATTGTTTTCTAATGATAAAGTTAGTATATGTTCATGATAAATTTTAAAGAAGTTAATGATAAAAAGTAAACCTCTCTCCTAATTTTGTAACTCCAAGATTTATTCTTTCAGATTTATCAAAATGAATACTTATATGTATAGACACATAAATATGTATTTTTTACTCATCTTTAATTGGGCTCAGTAGTATGACCCAGAGATTTTTATATGTCATTACACAGAGAAAGACCATTATTCTTAAGTTCCACATAGTGTTCCATTACTTTGATAAACTATAATTTTATATATCATAATAGTACTGGATGTTAAGCATATTTCAAACTTGTAGCAATCTCAGATTATAATAAAATAAAGTTACATGCTAAAGAATGGTTGCCAGTTTTTGTGATATTTTATCAGAATTAATAAAGGACATACAGTGGGGTTGATATAATTCTTTTTAGATTAATAATGAAAAAGACAGTATTTTAAACATCCTAAAGCCACTTAAATGCTAGTACATATTTTAAAGGCCAGAGTGTTCTTTGCCCACATCACAGCAAAAGTTTAAGCACGTATTTGCAGGATATATCTTGAAAGAGAGAAATGTGTCAAAATGAGATAAATGAAGATATTTCAATGACATTTACCATCAGATGAAATAGACAGTACAGTGGAAGCAGGAAAAAAAATGGAGGTACTCAAGACACATCATTGAGATTTAAGGCGAAAAAGTGGCTCTACCCAGTCTTTATGATACTCATTAGAAGAGAATGGTATGAGAAGACTGATAGTAAAAATGAGTTCCATTTTGATAAATTGTTTTCTTTTAACTTACACAATTAGAAAAATACATTTCAGAATGCATAAGAAATATGACAAAAGAGATATCAAAAACTTATATGTACGTAGAGTGCCAGTTTATAATTAATTGGATTTCAGAACTACAAACCAGCAAACCTGATTATGATCACAAAGATGAAGTCATAAGTAGCTTATGTACTACTAGGCCTATGAGTATACCAAGGGAAAAAAGTGCCCATGATACACCAATGGGGATCCACTACGACAAATCATACTGTATTAACAGTCTAATTTTTAAGTTGTTTTACTAAATTTGCAGATTATAGGAATCTTGTCAATACAGTCGATCAGAAAAATAAGCAAAATTTTTTTAAAAAGTCACCCTCGCTCTGGTTTTGGGTAAGATGATGTGTGAACTACCAGTTTTTAAGTTCTTTAGAAGAATGAGTCTCAGGCTATCCCTTAATCATTTTTCTATGTGAAGTTTTTACAGTTATTGAGGTGAACCAAAGATGAAATCCATATTAGGTTTTTCAAGTGACTCAAAACTAGGGAGGACAATTGGGTACAGATTCAAAATATTTCAGAGTGATGTGAAACATTAACAGAAATCTGAACAATCCTAAACTTAAAATCTTACAGTTTGCTGCTATGGCAAGCATCACCCGGCTGGCATTGTGTGGTCTTAGTCAATGAAGGAAAGGGTTTCTGTTTAGAGAATTGCACGAAATTTGAAATAATTGGGCTGCCATTTTAAACTCATCAAAAATAAAGGGTTCAGTCTTAGGCAAGTCGGTTAACAGTTTATCTTAGAGACAAGATTAAATTCCCACTGATATTATTTATAAAAAAGTGAGACTGTCAACTCATCTTCATTTCTTCTCTCCCTTGTTCCTGTCATAGGGCATTTATTGAATGCCTACTTTATGACAGGTTCTATGCTAGATGATACAGGAAATATCTTAAAAGATAAGTTAGAAAAGCATCTTGCCACCAAAAAGTTTATAATTATATAATTAAGGCCATATGGTAGAGTGCACAGAGGAAAGACTTCAGAATGAAAAAGATTCAAACACAAATTTTAATTTTTCCATTTTTAAATGAGGCCTTTGAGTGAGTGACTAAAACTTTTTGAACCCCCTTTTCCCCTCATTTTTGAAATGGAGAAAATATTGTTTATTTCATAAAGTTACTATGAGAATAAAATACAATAATGTAATATTAATAGTAAATATTTAATAAAGGTCATAATTTACAAAAGAGATTTAGGCTTGAATATCTACAACAAAAAGGAAGGAGCAATAAGCACCACAAAAAAGGTTTGACTGAAGTCCTGTTTGAGCTAAAAGAGGTTTTTTAGTTAATATCTGTTTTTATCTTCTATTTATAAATTCATATAATGGAAACTTTCAAATATACACACAAAAAGACCAGCAGTACAATAAACCCTCATGCATCCACTACATACCTTCAATAATTATTAAAATATTTTCCTCTTAATTCTTCTTTTCTTTAGTTTGTTTATATTATCATTTTCTTCTCTAACTACTATTGCACTTTGATTCTTTCTTTAACCCAGAAGCTAATTAAGGGAGGCAGAATAGCAAAGTGGTTGAACACACACACACATACACACTGTAATTAGACTGCTTTGTTTATATTCCACATATATAAGTTACTAGCTCTGTAACTGGACACATCTTATATCTCTCTTGTCATACGATTCTTCATCCATAAAATGACAATAATAACTTAATAAAGATTTTGTGATTACATGAGCTGATTAAGACAAAAATCTCAGCAAACTGCAAGTATATAATAAACATTCAATAAACACTAGCTGTTATTATTCTAATTTCCAAGTGGTTTGAATTGATTTGTTTATGCTGATGTTATTAATTACTAGTTTTATAGCATTGATTATGGAGAATGTGGACTATAACATTTCTTGATTCTTGATTTATTGATTGAAATTATGCTCCTGAAACAAGGTCAATCTTTTGCAAATGTTCAATGGGTCCTTAAAAGAAGATCTATTCTGAGTTTTTAGGGTAAAGAAATTCAATATTAGCTATAAATCAAGATAATTAATTATTTCTCCATTTTCATAACTATTTATGGCCCATTTTATTTTTAATAACTTGAAAATCCTTTTAAAGCCTAATAATACTTTGTATACCTTTTTTTTTTCACATAATCAACTAAAGTACCTCAAAGGTGATAAAAGGGTGACATTCTTCTATCCCCATTCCTTATCTCCAGCCTGGCAGTAGGCAAATGACTCAGAGATTTGCCAATGCCATTCGATTTGATAAGCTCTCTTCCCACTCTCCTTTTGGCTAAAACCTAATCATTCTTAAACCTTAACTTCACTTAACTTCCCCATAGATTAAGTCTTGGATTTATGTGTTTCTTATAATGTCCTGTACTTTTCCTTCCTATTATTTATTAATTTGTAATTCTACAGTTATTTATTGCTTGTTGAATTCTAGCTACCTCTAGAATGTAAGCCCATGAGCTATAGAGAATTGTGTTTTATTCACGTCTCTATGCCAAACACACTACACAGAGCCTGGCCACAAAAGTTTAGAATCCTAGTTTTGAGCCGAAGTAACAGAATTCCTCAGTTTAAGTATTGTCTTTGCCACTTACCCACTGTGTGACTTTGGGCAAGCCACTTAGTTTTCAAGCATTGGTCTTCTTTATCTATAAAATGGAGATAATTAATTATACCTACATTACGAATCATTTGAGTGTTAAATGAGATGAATTTATAAGGCAACTAAAGCACTGGCAGCTATATGTCAAGCATGTTTCTAGGGACTGGGGGCATGATAGTAACCGAGACAAATGAGGTCCTTGCTCTTGTGAATTCGTATTCCAGAAGGAGAATAAAAAGAGGAAAAAAAAAAAAACACATACCCAAGATAAGTTAAGAAATGATAAGTGAAATTTAAAGAAGAAGAAGAAAAGAGGAAGAGGAAGAAGAGGATAAAGAAAAAAAGGTTAATGTGTGAAAAGTAAATGGAATCAGATATTTGGATAAGCTTATACTGAGCGTTCAAGGATGTCCTCTCTGCGGACCTGGTATTTAAGCTGATATTTAAATAGCAAGAAGAAACCAGCCATGTGAGTGAGTAAATGAGAGAAAAACAATCTAGTCAGAGGGATCAGCAAGCCTCTGTCACAGAAATGAGCTTTAGGTAACTGGAGATAGCAAGAAAGCCAGTGTGGCTAGAGTACAATAAGCAAGAGAGAAATTAGAGGTAATTTTATGTCGTAGGTAAGACAGTGGGAGAGAAAGAGCCAGAAGCCAAAATATACTTAAAATTCTGCTTGGCACACAGTAATAACTCAATAATATTAGCTAATTTAATTGCTAGTACTGTCATATTATAGTTTTATTTATTATTTTCTTATAACTAATAAATTACTTTTGAATGAATAAGTCAATGTCTGAATAGAAATGAATATGAATGCTCCCAGGAAATGGAAAAATCAAGGAATAGAAAAATTGAGGAACTTACTAAGGTTCACTTGCCTCTTGCCTAGCACAGACATTTAAGGCATACTTAGAAGGACTGAAAGTAGATATTGGAGATACAAACATAAATTTGATGTTGCTTTCAGGGTGGCACAATTAATTGTAATATGAAGTCAAAGAAGCCTCATGCTTCAAAAGAAGGACAACCAATGTATTCTGTATGTTGACTGGAGGCAGAGAACATTGCTTGTCATTAGAGTTGACTGTAAACAGCCTGGTACAGACTGATAAGCTTCCATTTCCTCTTTTTGTGTCACCGCTCCTTGTTTTTCTCCTGGAAGAACTCTCTCCCCTATTTTTAGTACTTGTGATTTTAGTGAGATGACATCTTCTTCATGCCTGGTAATTTGGAACACTCGCATGCCTTAGGCCATATTGATGAGTTCAAAGAAAATTGTGTCATACAAGTTGGTTTTGTTTTGTTTTTTATCATAAGCCAATTCTGGACCTTGGGTGAAACTACTTGAGAAAAGTACCATTTTCAACTAGCTATGATATAACCCTAAGGTTGGCATGCACTTTGTGGCCTCAAGGAGAGAAAGCTCCAGCTTAAAACTGGAGATAAAAAAAGAGGTCAGGGCCTAAAGACAGAGAACAAATACTGAAGACATTGAGGAGTATCTGGATCCCACTTTGCTTGAATACCACTCTACTGTCTCATTATTAAGGCAAAAAATTAATTACTTTTATACTTAAGCCCATCTGAATCAGCTCTTCTGTCACTTGCAAAGAAATGAGACTTGGTTGAAAGACACGTTTTAAAAGATGGATGGTATCTGGGCATTTAAACAAAGATTAGAAAAAATGTCAAGTAATACTAACAGCTAAAAAATGTGAGATGGCTTTATTATATAGCCTGCCAGACTTCAGATCACTTTTGTTGGCTTTATATATATATGTTTTGGGATTTTTTGTTTGTTCCTTCTTTTCTTCTTAACACAGAAGACGTGATATGTCTATATGTCGACTGAACTCTGCTATCCATTTCCCTTAGGCACCTTTCCCAGATAACCCCTGAGGTTCTCCAATCAGAGCTTTGTCAGCCTGAAATGCAAAGCAAGCCATGTCAAAGCAAAAACTTCACCAAAGTTAAACAAGCAAAGAAGACTTTATTCTAGACTATTGCAATAAGGAGAGAGGCAGAACTTGGTCTGGAATTAATTCCACTGGAAGAAACGGCAGGAGAGTTTTTAACAGCCTGGGTGGAATCAGGGAAAGGGAGATCTTAGGCCATCTGTGGTTGTTAATTGGCCTTACCCAAAGAAGAAAATATAAACATTATTTCTCACACCTTTGTGACCAAAGGTAGTTTTACAACATGCAGCAAGAGGCCCACCTAATTTAGGTTCCTACTGTCCCAAGGAAACTATGGAAATAGGGGTGGTATCTCAGTTAATATTTACATTTCAAAGAGCTAGCACCCTGGTCGTTAAAAAAAATCTGTCCTAGGTAGAAGGAGGACTTTAAAAAGATTTACATCTCAAAGGGAGAAAGACATAATTTATAATTTCAAGTTTTCTAAGAAAAATGCTCTAAGCAAAGAGTCAGAGCTTAGAGTCTATAAGAAACCTAAGTTTTGTCAAGCTGAGAAAAACATTAAGGCCCTCTTAGTCAACCAATGTGAGATATGCTGAATGTTCCCCCAAGCACTGTCTTTGTGTACTCAGTTAAAGCAGCTGCATAAATGGCTTGGGCACCTCTTTGGATCTGCTCAGTTGTAAAGCTATTGAGACTTTCAGACTCAGTTCTCTGGAAACATAAATCAGCACCACTC
The DNA here is from genome assembly GCF_028885655.2 of Pongo abelii. NCBI lineage: Eukaryota > Metazoa > Chordata > Mammalia > Primates > Hominidae > Pongo > Pongo abelii. The sequence continues at coordinate 153,455,264 of NC_071989.2, forward strand.
TGGCTGAGACTCTCTTTCAAGATTAGGCTGGTGACAAGGACAGCTTGTCCTCCATGGATGGAAATTCTCAAACCATTCCACTTGTAAAATTGAGAAAGTAACTATCTTTCAGGGTTGTTGCAAAGACAATAAAAGCACATAAAAACCCCAAACATGGTAATGGAAACTTAGCAGAGAGTAAAAAAAAAAAAAAAAAAAAGAAATCTACTAATTAGTATTATTCACTTTCCAAAGGCACATTTTGAATTTCAGAATTTAAGGGACTTGAATGGTTATTGAACCAAAGATTGTATATTGGGGAGACTGAATTTTGCCTACAGCCATGTTTCATTTGTTCTATGTGGTTGTTTTTCGTATGTACTTTGTTTTTACAGATTCAGCTTAGTTGGCAATGTTTTTTAATTGGGAGACTCCATGGAGAAATCTAAATTAAACTATTCTCTTATTGATGGATATTTAGGGTTTTTTTTCAACTTTTTGCTAATATAAATAAACAGTGCTTGAACATGTCTTCCATTAAAGACTGGGGAGTGTCTCTAGGGTAAATTTGGGAATGTGAAACTGTTAGATCATAGGGAAGAGACATTTAACATTTTAATGGATGTGACCAAATTACCCCCCAAAGTGCCTGAATCAATCTGCAGTATCACCTGCCACATGACAATGCTTATTTCCTTACGACTTCTTTAATATTTTATAGGGTTTTCTCCAATTTAAGCATTTACAGATGGATTTTGTTATTTTGTTTTGCATTTTCCTGATGACTTGTTAGGTGCACCTCTTTTATGTTTATTGGTGGCTTGTGTTTCCTTTTCTATGAATTCCTTACATTTATTCTTTGACAACCTTCTACAGAAAAGTAGAAGAGTCCAATTATTATTACTGTTTTTAGATGGGGGTCTCACTCTGTCACCCAGGCTGGAGTGCCGTGGCATGATCACAGCTCACTGCAGCCTTGGTCTCCTGGGCTCAGGTAATTCTCCCACCTCGGCCTCCAGACTAGCTGAGATTACAGGCACATGCCACCATGCCTGGCTCATTTATTTATTTATTTATTTACTGTAGAGATGGGCTCTTGCTTTGTTGCCCAGGCTAATCTCAAACTCCTGGCCTCAAGTGATCCTCCTGCCCTAGCCTCCCAAAGTGCTGGGATTACAGTTGTGAGCCACTGCAGCCAGCCCCCAAATTTTTAAATGTTCTCCTCCTCTGAAATATTCCTCTTTTCGCTATCCCAGTCCTCCCCACTATGAGCCCTATTAATGATTCACAGTATTGTTTTTAATCAGTTTCCTTTCTAGATCCGCAAGGTGGAATTTATTTAATTATTAACACACACTTATCAAAGGACTCCATGAGTGTCAGGTGATGCCCTGGCAACACAAAAATGCCAAGGAAGAAGTTATGAATTTGGAGGTGGGAGGGTCCTGCAACAGAAAGGGAGGTGGGGGAGGATATACAGAAAACAACTTTTCTCAACCTCTCAAGTTTTAGGAGAATAACTCTGATGCATAGAAATTATTTATTCAATGAGTGAATATGATATCGCTAAGGATGATGGATTATTACAAATGTAATCAGCTCACATTCTTGTATGTCTGTAATCACATTTTCCCTTTATGTCAATGAGCTGATTCCAGGGGCCAGCTTGCTGCCATTATGTTAATCCTCTAGGATTATGTGAATTGCATGCAGCACTTCAAAATGCTTTCCTAAGTTTTTATCTTGGTCACCCTTAATACCTTGGCTGAAAAGATAACAACTATTTTTTGCTTATGTTTAGTTTGTTTGTTTGTTCTCTTGCTCTATCCCGAAGCCAAGCCAGTAATTTTACTTTGCCCATTTTGCACTTTTCTTTTCAAAGAGAAGAGAGAAAAAATAGAATATTGAGTTGTCAGCAAACAGTCTATCTTAAATAATTGAATAACAAGCACTATTATCCCAGAATACCTCCAAAAGAGATGTGCAGCAGATAAGGAGGAAAGCAAAAAGCTCTGAATTTTATAGGGTAAACTGGATGACAGTCTGAAACTACATTAATGAAAATGTGCAAAACAATATATCTACATTCATGTTTTGCATGTTTATTTAACACAGATACCTGGTGCAAAATAGATCATCATTTCTGAGATGGCTCAACCATCTGCATTAAACTAATAGGCCTGAAGAATGCATGTGAGCATGGCCCGGATTTGTCTGTTTCCAAGCCCCCATTCCAGACTTTAATCTTGTTCGTTATTTATGCAACAGAAATCTAAATCAACTTACAAAATGGAGGGAAAGAAACAACCTACCTTTGAGTCAATAGCTGTAATTTAAGTGAGAATTTTGTTTACAGTGGGTTATTAAAATGCTTTGTTTGGCTCTATCTTAAGTAACTTTCTGCCACTTCTCCTGGGAAAGCACACCAGTTTAAAGACTTGCCTATTAAAACCTTGCTGATATTCAGCCTAACTCAACAATTTCTGTTTTTCTTTAATTGCTCCTTCTCCCTCTTGAGCTCCTGTGAGATCCACAGAGCAAGCACCACTCCTGATTGCCCTGCTTGCTTTAAGTTTCCAGCTTTCAGTCTGTATATCTTCATTTGAAGAGTCGTCCAGTTGTCTCTTGAAATAGACTACTTTCCTGTTTTCATGAGATGCCCTGAAACATATGATACTCTCTGGTCTAATCTCCTTAGAATCACAGGATGGTATAGCAGGAAAGCCCATAAAGACCTCCACAATTTCGCTGCTCTGTTTGTAAATACAACCCAGATATATTAAATGACTTATCTTGCCATGCAAGTAGCTGGTGAGAGAAGAAGGGCCAGAGCTCAAACCTGGAATTGTAGGACAGAAACAAAAACTGCTCACAAGGTTCAGGGAAGTAATATAAATAAGTGAAGTAGTCCAGGTGTATGATGATAGCTAGAAAGTACCTGGAATGGAGGGAATGTGTGTGCTCATCTGGAGAGGCATGCGCTGCAATAAAAGGGTCAGCTGTTAGTCAAAATCACCATCGCCCGCTACTCCGAGTCTTCAAGAAAAATCAGTATTTTGAATGTTTGGGTGAAACATCCTGGTTTTAAAAATATTTTCAACTTATTAAAATTATTGTAAAATTCTATGCAGAGATACCAAAACATGGCTGAATCTAGCCTGCAGGACAGTCATTTATACTTAATACTAGAGAATCTCATAATATTTCTCCTAAAATTGCAAACTGACATTAAGAGTTGTAAGTGTCCTGAATAGTCACAGAATCCATCTACCACAGTTCATAAATGTTAGAAGCTAAAGAAAATGGGAAGAAACTGATAGCTTGAATTATTGGATCTTTCACACCCATGTTATGCCCTCATCGCGGTGAAGAAGACAGACTTCTTTTCCCCTTGAATTTAGGATTGATTTTGTAGTTTGCTTTTGCCAATTATTGGGCAGACAGACATGACAGCAGGAATTGAAGGGAGCTTGCATGGTTGAGCTTGTTCTTTTGCATTCCTGCCTTTGGCTTTGGGTAGGATGCCTCTGAGGACTAAGCCCTGATTTTTAAATCTTGTCCAAATTCCTATCTAAGGGGTCTGGGGAGTTGTGCTCTACAAACCATAAATTCTCATCAAATGAGTTTTATTTAACCCTTATATCATGACTTACTTTCCAGTCTGACCCTGGCATAAAATTACTTGGCAAAGAAGAAAGTCAAAATATTTTACCAACATGTTTACCAACCCAAATATTTATAAACATGTTTCTTTGCCATATTTTGAAATGGTCCTGCAAAGCTGTCCTTTGTGGGGAAAAATTTGCATCTGTAAAGAATCTTTTTTTTTTCTGAGATGGAGTTTCACTCTTGTCGCCCAGGCTGGAGTGCAATGGCGTGATCTCGGCTCATTGCAACCTCCACCCCCTGGGTTCAAGCGATTCTCCTGCCTCAGCCTCCTGAGTAGCTGGGATTACAGGCATGCACCAACATGTCCAACTAATTTTTGTATTTTTAGTAGAGATGGGGTTTCACCACATTGGGCAGGCTGGTCTCGAACTCCTGACCTCAGGTGATCCACCCACCTCAGCCTGCACCCTTTCAAAGGTCTTAATAGGAAACACTTGTCATCTATCATTTCTAAGGGAAGCCACTACAAGACTTCAAAAGAACCTTGGTCTCCATAATCTTTTATCTTAACCTGAACATTTCCTTTCTATTGATTACAGGTCTTTAGAAAAACTCAACCAATTGCTAATCAGAAAATGTTTAAATTTATCTATAGTCTGGAAGTTCCTCCCCTATTTGAGTTATCCCACCTTTCTGAACCAAACCAATGTATTTCTTCGATGTATTTGATTGATGTCTCACGCCTCCCTAAAATGTGTAATACCAAGCTGCACCCCGACCACCTTGGGCACATGTTCTCAGAACCTCCTGAGGGCTGTGTCTTGGTCACTTATATTTGGCTCAGAATAAATCTCCTGAAATATTTTACAGAGTTTGACTATTTTCCTCAACGCCTCTTAGGTAATGCTGGCCCAAGGAGGATAAGCACTTATGAAGCAGACCTGGAATCAAGCTACAGCTTGGAGCCAAGTCCAGATGAAGTCAACTGAGATCAGCCAAACCCCAGCCAATCTACTTATGCAGATTCTTAAGCAAGAAATAAATGCATGGTGTTTCAATCCATTGAAAGTTTGTATTTCTTTGTTACACAGCAGCTACATAATAGAGACTTTCTCGACTACACAGTAAGTAGATGGCAGAATCAGCATTAAAATTCAGCACTCCAGACCCCCTGCCCCGTCACCAAGCCCAGTGTATTTCCTACTCTATTTTTTTCTTAAGTCCTGGTGATCCTCAATCTGCCACTTTCCTTATTTTATACAGTTGGCCTATCTGTCCCACTAAGCCAAGACAATGGCCCTTTGATTCTTCTTTGCAAGACTTTCTTGCAAGAATGTTTTCAGTCTGTATACATACCTACCAGAGCTTTGAACACAGCTTTGATTTCCACAAAAAGAAATGAAAATAATCTAGCTTGATTCCCTGTCAGCCAATTAGGATTTGCACAACCAGAATTTGAATTTACATAAAAATTAAACCAATCTCTATGCAAGATAGAGTAGTTTAGAATTACCACTAATTTAATTGAGGTTGCTTAAATGGCTTGTAATCGGTATGATTGTTGCCAATTGCCTGCATCTTCAGCAAGGTAATCAGAACCTGCTCAGCAAATTTCTATCTCCAAATCAACTAAGCTATAAAACAAATTCCTTTTCTTTTAAGAAAGTTCTATGTCTTGCATTTTATTTTATTTACAGTTAAGGCTTTATTGCATTCTAATGTACTTGTCCAGGAAAAAAACTCAAATAGTTTAATTTTTTTTCTTTAACTTTGTTTTCACTTTGCCCAGTAATAAATTTCATAAAAAGCCTTCCCCCTTTCAGGCTACTGAGGATAATAACAGTACCAACTTCTTAGGGTCATGATGAGGTGTTAGTTTTTACACATACACTTGCACACACACACACACACTATACACGTAATTTTCATTTATTTATTTTTATTTTTGAGACAGGGTCTTGCCGTTGCCCAGGGTGGAGTGCAGTACTGCAATTGCAGCTCACTACAGCCTCTACCTGCTGGGCTTAAGCAGTCCTCCCACCTCAGCCACCCAAGTAGCTGGGACAAAAGGCACGCACCACCATCCCTGGCTTATTTATTTATTTATTTATTTATTTATTTATTTATTTATTTATTAGACCTGAGGTCTCACTGTGTTGCTTAGGCTGGTCTTGAACTCCTGTGCTCAAGCAATCCACCTGCCTTGGCCTCCCAAAGTTCTGGGATTACAGGTGTGAGCCACTGTGCCCAGCCAATTCATACACTTAAAATGGTGCCAAGGCACACACAGTCACAGCTCGCTATTAGCAACTTTTCTTATTGTTCATATAGTACGCTATTAAGCTTACTACTCTGCTATAGATACTCTAGAAAGTAATCTGTTTATAATTAATATGAGCTTGGGTACTTGGCAGGGGAATAGCTTTCTACTGTCAACCACTACCCTACCCTCAAAAGCACATAAATTTTCAGAAATTCTCTGACTGTGATCCTAAGTGACATTGTTGGCCTACTAATGATGTCACCTACTTATCCGGGGTGATTAAAATGACAAAAAAAGGACCAGGAGTTAAGAATTAAAACAAAAACAACAACAACAAAACTTCTGTGTGAGAGAACTTCATACTGGCCAGTATGATGCTCCTCAATCTTTAACGTGCATACAAATTCCCTGATGACTTTGCAGAAGCACAGATTCCAGTCTGAATGGAGTCAGAGCTCGGCATTTCTAACAAGCTCCCAAGGATATAGATGCTGCTGCTCCACAGACCACACTCTTAATAGCCCAGACTGAAGGCAATAGTTTTCAAACTTTAACGTACATAAAAATCACGAGTGGCACTTGTTAGATGCAAATTTCTTGGCCTATCCCTCAGGGATTTTGACACAGTAGACCCAGGAATTTGCACATCTAACAAGTTCACATTTAGAGACCCAGTCTCTAGGCCTTGATTCTGTGAAAGGGCAGATGCTTATAGTATTGCCTTTTAAAGTCAATGTCCCAACCTCGCTGTTCAGGGCAGCACTGCTTTACAGGTGCCTAGTGCAGTGTACTAAACAAAAAAGCCAGGGGCGTGTGGTTCCACGTGTAGGTAAAATTTTGGAACACTAAATTAAACAGTGTGAAAATGTTCCTTTACTACATGGCCTTTCAGAGCTTGCGTATGGTAATGTGTGTGATGATATTCCCCCACATATTCAGGAACAGAACTTGCTATTTCTGAAATGCCAAGCATCTCCCAGAAGAGTGTTTTCAGGATAAGGACTTGGGAAGTTCTGCCCTCAGGTAGTTTGGCTCTGCTGCTCCCAAGGAGAGAATGAGGCCAGCCGTGAATGTTATAATGTTGGACTCTGAATCCACTGAAGGTTCCTGATAAATTTCAGGGTAGAGAGCTCTCTGTCATGAAAAGTGTTCTAGCTAACACTCTAAACTTTCTCAAGGATGTTGTAGACAGCACTCCAGTTTTACATGAATGTTTAAATTAATCATCTAAAAGTTATTTTCTAATGTTCTAACTCAGTGTTTTCATCTTAGTGTAAATAGGCCTACAGAATCAGATTATTTCAAAAGGGGAAAGAGGCAGTAAATATATACTGAGCTCCTCCTGAGTAAGCAACCTTTAAATAATGATTGATTTTTTTAAAAAAATCCAGCTTTAATAAGGTATAATTGACAAATAAAAATTGTGTATGTTCAAGGTGCAAAACATGATGATTTGACACATATACACATCCTAAAATGATTACCACCACAATCAAGCTAAATAAAACACCCATCACCTCACATACCTCACCTCATGTGTGTGTACGTAAGTGAGAACACTTAAGATCCACTCTTAGCCACTTTCAAGAAAAAAATACAGTATTATTAACTACAGTCACCATGCTGTATGTTAGATTTCTATAGCATACTCATCTTACAACTTTAAAAGTTTATACCCTTTGACTAACATCTCCCCATCCACCTGACCCCAGCCCCTGGAAACCACCTTTCTACTCTCTGCTCCTGTGAGATCCACTTTTTAGACTCCACGTGTGAGACCACACAGTATTTGTCTTTGTCTGGCTGATTTCACTTAGCATAAGGTCCTCCAAATTCATTGATGTTGTTGTAAATGGCAGGATCTCCTTCTTTCTTATGGCTAAATAATATTCCATTATATATACACATTACGCATACATATATAATATGAATGCATATTATATATTTAAAAATACATAATTGGGAGGCTGAGGCGGGCAGATCACTTGAGGTCAGGGGTTCGAGACCAGCCTGGCTGACATGGTAAAATGCTGTCTCTACCAAAAATATAAAAAATTAGCCTGGCATAGTGGCATGTGCCTGTAATCCTACCTACTCAGGAGGTTGAGGCAGGAGAATCACTTTTGAACCCAGGAGGCAGAGGTTGCAGTGAGCTGAGATCATGCCACTGCACTCCAGACTAGGTGACAGAGCAAGACTCTGTCTGAAAAAAAAAAAAATTTTTCTACAAGTCATAAATGAATTCAGTAAAGTTGCAGGATACAAAATCAACATAAAATATCAATTGCATTTCTATACATTAAAAATAAACTATCCAAAAAAGAAATTAGGAAAACAATCCCATTTATCATAGCATCAAAAATAATAAAATACTTAAGAATTTAACCAAATATTGATAAAAGAAATTGGCAAAAAAAAAAACAAACAAATGGAAAAATATTCCATGTTCGTGGATTAGAAGAATTAATATTGTTAGAATGTTCATATTACCCAAAGCAACTTGAAGATTTAATGCAATCTCTATCAAAATTCCAATGACTTTTTTTTTCACAGAAATAGATTAAAAAAATTTGGAACTGCAAAAGATTCCAAAAAGTTAAATAATTTCTAAGCCTTGACATTAATGTAAGGATTTGGCGAAACAATTTATCTTCCTAGTACTGCCCACACCCCCACACACTACCTTCTCACCTGTTAATACAAGTGAACTCTCCATCTCCATGTTACTTTTTTGTTTGTTTGTTTTGAGATGGTGTTTAACTCTTGTTGCCCAGGCTGGAGTGCAATGGTGCCATCTCAGCTCATGGCAATCTCCGCCTCCCAGGTTCAAGCGATTCCCCTGCCTCGGCCTCCCGAGTAGGTGGGATTACAGACGTGTGCCACCATGCCTAGCTAATTTTGTATTTTCAGTAGAGATGGAGGTTTCTCCATGTTGATCAGGCTGGTCTCAAACTCCCGACCTCAGGTGATCCACCCACCTCGGCCTCCCAAAATGCTGGGATTACAGGTGGGAGCCACCACGCCTAGCCCTCCATGTTACTTTTTAGAGCCAGTCCCTCCACTGTGTACTAGATTCTAGCTCCTCTAACTACCAAAGGACAGGGCTCCAGAAATTCTCCTCTCTTTCTCCTATATTATTTTTTTCCATTAGCATGTGAACATGTTATCATCTTGAAAAACAAAAACAATTTCTTATATTTGCTCGTTATTGCTTCAAAGCATGTCTAAGGAGTCATCTAAGCTAACTCCACCTCTGACTTCTCTCTTTAAGTTTTTCCTTAAACTCACTCTGATAGTGTTTTTATCCCCACCATTCATCTGAAACTGCTCTTGTCAAAGTTAATAATGATCTATGGCTTGTTCACTACAATGGTCAATCATGTTCTCATCTTATTTATTAGAAGTGTTTGATATATTTGATAATTCCTACCTTTTTGATATACTTTTTTCTTTTGATGTTGATAACACCACACTCTCTTGATTTACATCCTATTCCACTGGTCACTTGTTTCAGTTCCTTGTGGAAATTCTTCTTCTTTTCTTAATTGTTTTAATGTTGACAATCCAGGATCAGTCTTTCTCTTTTTTTCCTTCTCTCTTTTTCTTGCTCTTTTCTTCCTTTTTTTTTAAAAAAATTTATTCCCTTACCTTCTCTTTTATATACACTCTCTCGCTTAATGATTCTTATCATATCATGTGGCTTTAAATTCTGACTCCCAAAATTATACTTCTGGCTCAGAACTCTTCTCTAAACTGCTCACTCACTGTATACAATTACTCAACACCTACATGTGGCTGTGTAATTAGACATAGCAAACCAAATGCATCCTGAAGTGAACTCCTGACCATCCTCTTCGTAGCCTTCCACAACTAACTTGACTACAATTGCTCCAACCCAAATGACCGCCGAATCTTGACTTTTTTTTCCTCTCATACTCAAATTTTAATCCAACAGAACATCCCATTGGCTCTACCTTCAAAATATACTCAGAAAATGGCTACTTCTCCACATTGCCATTGCTACCACACTGATAAACAAACTAACAGACAAAAAACAGCTATCAGCTCTTACCCAAATTATTTCAGTAGCCTCCTAATTCGTCTCTTGCTTCTATGCTTGTCTGTCTCTCATAGTCTATTTCCAACACAGCAGATAGAATTATACCACAAATTTATAAGTCAATTCCCTGCTTAAAACCTTCTATTGGCTTCCTGTTTTACAAATAATAAAATGAAATGGTCTAAAAATTTTGATGATGGCCTAAAAAATCCTATATGATTTGATTTCCACATCACTCTTTTTATTTTTTAATTTTTTTCCCGGGGATGGCAGGGTGGGGCGGACAGAGTCTTGCTGTGTCGCCCAGGCTGGAGTGCAATGGCACAATCTCAGCTCTCTGCAGTCTCCACCTCCTGGGTTCAAGCAATTGTCCTGCCTCAGCCTCCTGAGTAGCAGGGATTACAAGCATGCACAACCATGCCTGGCTAATTTTTTGTAATTTTAGTACAGACGAGGTTTCACCATGTTGGCCAGGCTGGTCTCAAACTCCTGACCTCGTGATCCACCCACTTCGCACTCTTTCTAACCTGACTTCATATTACTATCACTTTGGATTCTTTGCTGTTCTTCAAATATGCTGGGTATTTTTCTGCCTTAAAGCTGTTGCATTAGCTGTTTTTTTTTGTTTTTTTTTTTTTTTTTTCTATATATAACATCCTTTCCTTAAATATCTAGGGAGATAACTTGCTTAAGTATTTTGTGCCTTTATTCACAGGTTACTTTGTAATTGAAGACAACCTTATCTAACTTACTTATTGTTACAAACTGTCAACCATCCTCAGGACTCCTGATCACCTTCAATGTGTTATATTTTTGCTTTTTTCTATTCTATTCATTGCCTTATGCCACAATATCTAATTTACTTATTCATTGTTTTCAATCTTCTTTAAGAGGATTGAAAGTTATAATTTATAGGCAATTTAATGCATACATTGCATATAATTTATATGCAATGTTAACTTATAATTTATATGCAATAAATGCAACAATTTTATTGATACAGTGATATAGAACACTCCTCTGTTTTCTTCCAAAGTTTCCCTGTGTCCATTCCCAAACAGTGTACCACTCATCTCCCATCAAAGTCTATGTGTAATTTGCTTTCTATCACTACAGAGTTGGTTTTGTTTTTCCTAGAGTTTAATATAAATGAAAGAATACAGTATGTGGTCTTTTGTTTCTTTTTAAAATTTGACATGTTGATGAGAAATATTCCTGTTGTTTTGTGTATCAGTAGTTTATTCCTTTATGTTATTGACTAATATTCCATTGTGTGACTATATAATAATTTGTTTTCACAATCATTTTTTGTTTAACATTACGGTTTTTGGTTATTAATAATAAAACTGCTGTGACTATGTCTTCATGTAGAGATATGTTTGCATTTGTCTTGTGTAAGTGCTAAGTATTATGAATAGAATTGCTGGTCATATGATAAGTACCTATCTACGCTTGCAAGAGACTGTCAAATTGTTTTGCAAAATGGTTGTATCATTTTATGTTTCTACCAGCAGGAGATGAAAGTTCCAGTTGCTCCATATCTTTACTTTTACTTGACAGTATCATTTATTATCACTATTATTTAGCTACTCTAACTGTGTGTAATGGTATCTCATGTGGTTTTAGTTTTCATTCCTCTGATAAATAATGATGTTGAGCATTTTTTTCATGTGCTTAGTTGGCCATTCATATATCTTCTATTGTGAAGTGTCTGTTGAAATCCATTGTCCATTTTTTAAATTAGGTTGTTTGTCATATTATTGAATTATAAGAGCTATTTATAAATTCTAAATGCAAGTCTTCTGTCAGATATATGTATTGTCAATATCTTCTAGAGAGGAGGTAGAATAGAATAACGCAGGCTAGAACAGAATTAAGGGAGCATAAGCTAATTGTCATAAACTAAAGATATATGATCTTGAAGCCCTTCACTGAGTACTGAGTTTTAAAATTCATTATTTTATTTCTTTGTCAAAAAGCACTGTTTGTGTGTTCAGCCACTTTGATTCCTCTACAGTAATCCAGTTAATAACTGCATCAGTGCAAGCCTGGCAGAGCTTCTAAGGAAGAGCAGAGCTCCACATCCTTCAAGTCAGTCCACCCCAATACCCTGTCCTACAAGGCTCTTCTTTACAGAATATGTTAGCTCACAGATAAACAACGTGTCTCCTCAGGGGCTGGAATATTGTTCTCCTTTTACTTTCACAAGATTGAAAAATGTGAGAGACTACTTCAAGGAATTCAAACCATTTTACACAAATGGCTCCCATGTTTCATTCCTTTCAGAGGCTCCGTCAATATCAGCACCATACGAAGGCCCCAAGTCACTGACAGTGCCCCACTATGACATGGTTCTAAGTTAACTGAATGTGAATATAGACAGCACTCAAGCCATACTGAGTTTATTTCCATACCAGAGTAGCACAGCATATTTGTGAAGTTGAATTTCTTTAGTTGGATCAAGTTGCCAAAGTGGGAAAGAAAAGAAAAGATACACCTGAAAGGTTAATACGTGATAATTATGACAATGATAACAACAATAAATGCAGGGAACATGCAAGCTCTTTACCACTTTAGTGTTGTCCTTCAAAACTAAAGACAGTGCCAAATATTTAGGTATATATATGATATTTGTGGAATGTCATTATACTGAATCTTCACTAGGCACTAGGCACTGTAAGGACTTTACAGATATTATCTCACTTTGTTCTTACCATTGACTCCCCCCACTGAAAAGAAAAAAAAACTGTGCAGTTAGCAATATTATAATTTCAGCTTGACAATAAGGAAGCTGGGGCTCAGAAAGGGGACGTTACCTACCCTAGTTCACACAGCTGCAGAGCTACAATTCGAACCTAGTCTTTCTAATGCTTAAGCATGATTTTAAAAACTACTCAAAAAGTAAAAGAGTGAAATTAAAGCTGCTTGTTAAAAACTTCAGCTAGTGTACAAATTCTGCACACTTAACATTTATACAGACAGACATGTATAGACACACAACATGTCCTTACCCCCTTAAATTCTTAAAACCTGTAAAATGTCTTACTTTCTAAATTTTCTTGTATATAGTATAATTCAAAAAAAGTAAAAGCATATTTTGGGACATGATTCAATAAAATAATATTTATTAGGCACCTATTTTACTATTTGCTGTTGGAGGGAACATATACTTATATACACACACCAAAGTCTATTACAACCATGATGATGACTTACTCATCCTTAAAGCCTTAGGATCCAGCTTCTTTCTTGGCACATTTTAGCCCTTGATAATTTATTCATATTTTATTTTTTTGTTATTCATTTTGTTATATATTATTAATAAATAATGGCAACTCAACATCATTATATATGTATGTTTGTATGTGTACGGTGTGTGTTACACTTCTAGCCACTGTACCACATAAATACATAAAATAGTTAGCAATTCTTAACCTCCAGGAGCTTATATTGTACTTGAGGGAGGAAAACAATAAACAAACAGAATAAGTAGCTCATATAGAATGTTAGAAAGTCATAAATAGTATGGATAAAAATGAAAGCCATGAAAACATAAGGAGTAGTAAAGGAGAGGGTTCCGTTTTGAACCGAGAGGTCAGAGAAGGCCTCACTGAGAAGGTGACATTTAAACAGAGATTCAAAAGAGATGAGAAAATAAATTCTGTACATTTATTGGAAAAGAATATTCCAAACAGAAGAACAGCTAATGAGAAATCCTTAAGTTGAATCTTGAGTTCAAAGAAGAGATCCCTTTGGTGATAAATATTTGGAATTGTCACCATACAAATGGTCTTGAAAACTAGGGGATGGAATAAGATCTACCAAATAAGAAGAAGAAAGATGGAGAAGACAAGTTCAAGGACAGCAGGAGGGGTTTTCCAGTGTTAAGACGGTGAGAGGAGAGACCAACAGGAGTGGCAACTGAGGCAGAGAGAAAACCAGATGAGTATGGTGACCTGAAATCTAAAGAACAAAGCATTTTATCTCCAGTCTTTCCTATACCAACCCATTTTCCACAACGTAGCAGAAAGAACTTTCTAAGCAAATATCTGATCATATTATGTTTCTCCTTAAAATATTTTATGGCTCTGCATTGCCTACAGAATAAAGCTTGGTCTCCCTAACATGGCTCACAAGGAGCTCCATGAGCTGAATTCCAGTCACTTTTCCAATGTCATCTCTCTCACCAAATCCCTCTTCCTGTCTTTCATTCATTTACTCAACAAACATTAAACACCTCTTACCTGCTAAGCACTGCCCTCTTAGACACTGAAGAGAAAATGATGTAGAAAATCCACAAGGTCTCTGCCGTCACAGAACTGATATTTTGTTGAGTGTGGGGGAAATATGCCTAAGTGGATAAATGAGTAAATGAAGTGGATGTCAAGCCCCATGAGAGCAGGAACATAATCTATTTTATTTACTGCTCTACCCCCAACAGCAAGCATAGAACCTTAAACATAGTAGGTGTTGAATGACTGACTGACTGTTTGTTGAACAACTGACTGAATAAGCGTAATTTAAGATGACCATATGTACTATAAAGGAATTCAGGAATTCAACATGGACCTTCACTGGTAATTAAGAGCAGGGCTGAAGTTGTTTATCAGCTTAAGGAGATTTTGGGCTGAGACCATAGGGTTTTCTAGATATACAATCATGTCATCTGCAAACAGGGACAATCTGACTTCCTCTTTTCCTAATTGAATACCCTTTATTTCCTTCTCCTGCCTGATTGCCCTGGCCAGAACTTCCAACACTATGTTGAATAGGAGTGGTGAGAGAGGGCATCCCTGTCTCATGCCAGTTTTCAAAGGGAATGCTTCCAGTTTTTGCCCATTCAGTATGATATTGGCTGTGGGTTTGTCATAGATAGCTCTTATTATTTTGAGATATGTCCCATCAATATCTAATTTATTGAGAGTTTTTAGCATGAAGGGCTGTTGAGTTTTGTCAAAGGCCTTTTCTGCATCTATTGAGATAATCATGTGGTTTTTGTCTTTGGTTCTGTTTATATGCTGGATTACATTTATTGATTTGAGTATATTGAACCAGCCTTGCATCCCAGGGATGAAGCCCAGTTGATCATGGTGGATAAGCTTTTTGATGTGCTGCTGGATTCGGTTTGCCAGTATTTTATTGGGGATTTTTGCATCCATGTTCATCAGGGATATTGGTCTCAAATTCTACTTTAAAGTTCATATGGAACCAAAAAAGAGCCCACATTGCCAAGACAATACTAAGCCAAAAGAACAAAACTGGATGCATCACACTACCTGACTTCAAACTATATTACAAGGCTACAGTAACCAAAACAGTATGGCACTGGTACCAAAACAGAGATATAGACCAATGGAACAGAACAGAGCCCTCAGAAATAATACCACACATCTCCAACCATCTGATCTTTGACAAACCTGACAAAAACAAGAAATAGGGGAAGGATTCCCTATTTAATAAATGGTGCTGAGAAAACTGGCTAGCCATATGTAGAAAGCTGAAACTGGATCCCTTCCTTACACCTTATGCAAAAATTAATTCAAGATTGATTAAAGACTTAAATGTTAGACGTAAAACCATAAAAACCCTAGAAGAAAACCTAGGCAATACCATTCAGGATATAGGCATGGGCGAGGACTTCACGTCTAAAACACCAAAAGCAAGGGCAACAAAAGCCAAAATTGACAAATGAGATCTAATTAAACTCAAGAGCTTCTGCACAGCAAAAGAAACTACCATCAGAGTGAACAGGCAACCTACAGAAAGGGAGAAAATTTTTGCACTGTACTCGACTGACAAAAGGCTAATATCCAGAATCTACAAAGAACACAAACAAATTTACAAGAAAAAAACAAACAACCCCACCAAAACGTGGGCAAAGGATATGAACAGACACTTCTCAAAAGAAGACATTTATGCAGCCAAAAGACACATGAAAAAATGCCATCACTGGCCATCAGAGAAATGCAAATGAAAACCACAATGAGATACCATCTCACACCAGTTAGAATGGCAATCATTAAAAAGTCAGGAAACAACAGGTGCTGGAGAGGATGTGGAGAAATAGGAACACTTTTACACTGTTGGTGGGACTGTAAACTAGTTCAACCATTGTGGGAGACAGTGTGGCGATTCCTCAAGGATCTAGAACTAGAAATACCATTTGACCCAGCCATCCCATTACTGGGTATATACCCAAAGGATTATAAATCATGCTGCTATAAAGACACACTCACACGTATGTTTACTGCGGCACTATTCACAATAGCAAAGACTTGGAACCAACCCAAATGTCCATTAATGATAGACTGGATTAAGAAAATGTGGCACATATACACCATGGAATACTGTGCAGCCATAAAAAAGGATGAGTTCATGTCCTTTGTAGGGACATGGATGAAGCTGGAAACCATCATTCTCAGCAAACCATTGCAAGGACAAAAAACCAAATACTGCACGTTCTCACTCATAGGTGGGAATTGAACAATGAGAACACTTGGACACAGGAAGGGGAACATCACACACCGGGGAGTGTGTGGGGTGGGGGAAGGGGGTAGGGACAGCATTAGGAGATATACCTAATGTAAACAACGAGTTAATGGGTGCAGCACAGCAACATGGCACATGTATACATATGTAACAAACCTGCATGTTGTGCACATGTACCCTAGAACATAAAGTATAATTAAAAAAAAAAAAAGAGCAGGGCACAGCCAGGCACAGTGGCTCACACCTATAATCTCAGCACTTTGGGAGGCCCAGGCAGGCGTATCACGAGGTCAGGAGATCGAGATCATCCTGGCTAACATGGTGAAACCCCATCTCTACTAAAAATTATTTAAAAAAAAATTAGCCAGGCGTGGTGGTAGGCGTCTGTAGTCTCAGCTACTCGGGAGACTGAGGCAGGAGAATGGCGTGTACCCGGGAGGCGGAGCTTGCAGTGAGCCGAGATTGTGCCACTGCACTCCAGCCTGGGCGACAGAGCGGGCCTCCATCTAAAAAATAATAATAATAAATAAATAAATAATAAATAAATAATAAATAAAATAAAATAAACAAGAGCAGGGCACTTGGACAGTGCCATCACAGAAGGCTTCAGACTCCTATTCTGAATTGCAGCCATTTGGAGCTTATTTCAGTTTGTCAAGATAATGTTTTGTCCAGTCCCTGGGCTTTTAAATATCCTATTCATTTTGCCAAGAAATGTTCTTTCTTCCTATCTGTAACATCCACCCTTTGCCTAGCTAATTTTGACCTCATGGTTTGTGGTTAAATTTAAATTTCAACTCCTCTAAAAACCCTTCCTGTACCTATCCGCTTCTAAATTAGGTTAGGTGCTCCATAGTTACTCAAAACATTCTGTGCTTAGCCTTATGGTGGTGCTTATCTTGATGTATTTTCACTGATATCCATACATAGGGGGAACAGTAGGTAAAGGGGGGACCTCATCACTATGCTCAGTCATGGCAAGATTTGGGAAATTGTGCTTTTCCTTGTTCTCTCTGACAGCATAAAATGCAGATGTAAGCTGGTCTATATTGGGAACCCCTATTCCTTTCACAGGACTTTGTGACTTGGAGATTTTTTTCCCTTTATCACAAACATCTAACTTACATATTTGTTTGATTTTCTTTTTATTTATTTGTATATTTATATCCAGCCTTGTTCCAAATTGTGGTACAAGCATCAGTACTCACCAGTGCCTGTCAAAGGAAATTGCGACATCAGCAAATTTAGAATTAACATTTCAATTTTAGAGTGGAAAAATCCTTTATCAATCTTCTTTCCATTATTTTTTTTTAAACTCTTATGGGTCACAGGGACTTT
This sequence comes from Pongo abelii, assembly GCF_028885655.2. Lineage (NCBI taxonomy): Eukaryota > Metazoa > Chordata > Mammalia > Primates > Hominidae > Pongo > Pongo abelii. Next base: position 153,473,002 of record NC_071989.2, read on the forward strand.
TTTTTTTTTTTTTGAGAATCTAATTAATTGTTCTCCTTGAAAAAAGCACATTTCCCCCTTTATACACATAAAATTTGTGCACAATTTATAGGACTCTACACACCCCTGAAGCTGTTTATCTTTAACATCTCCTGATAAATCTCAACGTTTAAGCATGAAAGGCAAGAAAATTTGGTTTTTAAATTTTTATCAAAGGAATCAAAGTTTTTATCAAAGGAATCAAAGTTTTTATCAAAGGAATCAAAGTTTTTAGAAAAGGAAGAGACTTTTAGAGTGAAAATGTCATGCTGTCATTCTGATTTAGGAAATGGACACCCAGCTTCCACCTGGGCAGTAAAACCAGTGAAGTGTACAATGCATAACCTTAGTCTATCCTCACACCCTTGAATGGGGGAAAAAAAAGATAAAATAGGGTTTCTGAGAAAGAAGAGAAAGGGTCCCTTTGATCCCACAGTTGAAGGAAAGGGTAAGGTGATGTATGCTGAAACTGGGAGTCCAACCTACAGGACCCACTGGGAGTTGGGCCAGGAAAGATGAGTTGATTTGACTGCTGATTCAATTGCCATATCAAACCACCAAGATTCATTCAGGCATACTATAAAATAATGGAGAGTGAGTTTAAAATAGACTGAAATGTATAAGAACCTGACACACATTTACTAATGCAGATGATTTATGGTGTCACATTTAGTGATGTTTTGGTCCTTATATCACCATTTGTATTAACATATTTAGCATAAGATTAGAGAGCAGGTATGTAACAAGAATCTCAACTATTCTGAACCTTTGCATTTGTCCTTGGTTGGAATTTTTTAAGTGACTTTCGTCGAGAAGCATGAGGGAACAAAATGTGCTTTTTATTAAGATTTTTGGCAAATAATTGCGTTATTAGAACACAAACTTTTAAGATCGGCACTCTGTATCCAATTACCAGTGAATGAAATGGATAGTTTCTCTGACTTGTCTTTTCTGTTCTGCAGTAATTAAGATAATTCTCTGTATAACTTTTCCAGTTAAAGTAAATGTATTGCTGGTGAACCTATGTCTGCAATTTGATGCTTCCTCTGTATGAAGAATACAGTAAACATGCCCATTAAATTTTGCTTTTCCCACACTGTTTATGAAGAAGCGTTCTCCCAGACAGGAGAGGTCCTTTAAAAAACAAACAAACACAACAAACAAAAAACCCACTTTATCAGCACTTTTTTTTTTTTTTTTTTTTTTTTTTTGCCTGATTAGTGACAAAATGGCTGGACCGGACTTGAGACTTCTGGATTCCAGATCTGTCTCTGCTACTATCTTTCTGAATTTCCCCTGGAAAGTAACTTAACGCTCTTAGGCCTTCTTGTTTGGGTTCAAGCCCGCTTCTGCCTCTCATTAGGGCAAGCAAGTAACTAGCTAAGCCTCTTTTCTGTTGATGGTAAGAGGGGAATAATGCCTCCCTCAAAAGTCTCTGTGAGCTTAAATGAATCATTCATTAGAACACTTAGTACTGAGCTTGGCCCAAAGTAGACACTCAGCTAACTGTTATTATTATTATTGTCTCATAGAAACAGGTATGTGGTTAAGTAGTTGAATTAATCAGAGAGGAAATAAGTTGAAATATTACTCAATTTTCTCAATGTACCTTGTCTTGAAAAGTTGGCTTTGAACAAATTCCATGTCAAAATAACATTTTTCTTTTGATTTGATTTTTTTAAATAAGACGTCTTCCCAAGAAAAGACTACTATGCTTAAAATTCAATATTTCCTTTGTGACAAATTATTTTGTTATTTTGTAAATATGCAACGTCAAGTGTTTGCTCTAATTAAATTAAATTGGGAGAGTTGAGTTGTAAGTATCAAAATTTTAGCACTGGACCAGAAAAAGCTCTGATTAGCGTGGTAGGCAGAATCATGATCACCCTAAAATGTCTGTGTCTTAATACTTGAAAACTGTGTTTATGTTTCGTTACATGGCAATGGGAAATTAAGGATGCCTATGAAATTAGAATGCTAGCCAGCTGATCTTGAGATAAGGATTTTTTCCTAGATTATCCAGGCAGACCCAATAGAATCACAAGGGTCTTTAAAAGCAGAAAAAGTAACAGAAGCAGAGGTCAGAGTCATGTGATGTAAGAAAGATTAGACTCACTGTTACTGACTTCGATGGAAGAAAAAAAACCATAGACCAAGGCACTCAGAATGCCTCTCAAATCTGGAAAAGGTAATACATGTTAGAATATATGTAGAGCAGTGGTTCTTAACCAGAGGAAATTTTTTCTTCATAAAAGAAATTTGGGGCTGGGCACAGCGGCTCACACCTGTAATCCTAGCACTTTGGTAGGCCAAGGCCAACGGATTGCTTGAGCTCAGGAATTGGAGACTAGTTCAAGACCGTGGGCAACATGGCAAAACCCCATGTATACCAGAAAAAAAAAAAAAAAAGCCAGGTGTGGTGGTGCATGCCTGTAAGCCCAGCTACTTGGGGGGCTGAGACAGGATTGCTTGAGCCCGGGCGGTGGGGATTGAGATAAGCCAAGATCATACCACTGCACGCCAGCCTGGGTGACAGAGTGAGACCCTTTCTCAAAAAAAAAAAAAAAAAAAAAGAAAAGACAAGACAAAGAAATTTGACAATATCTGAAGATATTTTTATTTTTGATTATTACAACTGGGGGCACTCTACCAACATGCATTTATGTGTATATATATATATATACACACACATATATACACTGTATATAGTATGTGTATATATGTGTGTATATATTGACTATATATGTACATATATGTACTATAAATATATATAAAAGCATATATATACATAAATATGTGTGTTTGTGTTTGTGTATGTGTGTGTGTATGTATATGTGTATATATATGTATATATATGTGTGTATATATATATGTGTGTGTGTGTGTATATATATATATATATATATATATATATATATATATATATATATACACTCTTTTAGTGCCTCCAGAGAGAAATACAGAGCAGTGGACACCTTGATTTTAGCCCCATGAGACCTGTATTGGACTACTGACCTACAAAGCTATAAGAAAATAAATTTGGGTTGTTTATGCCACTAAGTTTGTGACAACCTGTTATATTAGTAATAGGAAATAAATACACTTAGCAATAATAATTATTTCTCATTTGCATACTAATTGTTTGCATATGACTAATTTGTTTAAGTCACAAATAAACATTTGTTTAAAATACTGGGGGATATTTGGTAGTCTCTGCTTCAGTGGATTACAGTAGTACAAAGAACAGTGAGGAGGCTATTGCATTAACCAAGGCACCAGATGACAGTGACTTGAACCTGGGTGCTTACAGTGGAAACAATAAAAATTGATCCAATTCTAGAGATATTGTGAAGTTAAAGACATCAGACTTTGCTGGCAGATGGAATGTGCAATGAGAAAGAGACAGATCAAATATAGCGGCAACGTTTTTCACCTGAACATTAACTGACGGAGTGTGGATGAAACATATTTGGGACATAGGAAAGGATTAGAAGTTAAAATTTAGGCCGGGCAGGGTGCGTTGGCTCACACCTGTAATCTCAGCACTTCGGGAGGCTGAGGTAGGCAGATCACTTGAGGTCAGGAGTTCGAGACCAGCCTGGCCAACATGGTGAAACCCCATCTCTACTAAAAATATAAAAATTAGCCAAACATGGTGGCGTGTGCCTGTAATCCCAGCTATTAGGGAGGCTGAGGCAGGAAAATCACTTGAACCTGGGAGGCAGGGATTGCAGTAAGCTGAGATCACACCATTGCACTCCAGCCTGGGTGACAGAGCAAGAAAAGGAAGAAGAAAAGGAAGAAGAAGAAAAGGAAGAAGAAGAAAAGGAGGAAGAAAGAAGAAGAAGAAGAAGAGGAAGAAGAAGAGGAAGAAGAAGAGGAAGAAGAAGGAAGAAGAAGAAGAAGAAGAAGAAGAAGAAGAAGTTGTTGTTTAATTTTAGACATGTTAGATTTGAAAATGTCTAATAGGCCAATAGAGAATCCAAGTGGGAGTATGGATGTACAAGTCTGGAGTTATCAGCAATGGCATAAACTTGGGAGTCTTTAACATGTCCATGGTGGTTAAAGTAATGAGACTGGATGAGATCACCTAGGGAGTGAGTATGTAGAGCAAAAAGATTTGAGAATTGAACCCTGAGGCATGACAGCTTTAAGAGGTCTGGGAGATAAGAGGAAACAGTCAAGGAGATTCAGAAAGATTTCCAGGAGGAAAATGAATAAACAGGACAGTGTGTGATGATTACTGAAACCCAGTGAAGATAGCAATTCTTCTATATGCTGCTTCTAATTCAAGTGATTTGAATAATACTTGTAGACAATGGTATGATTGCTCTACATCAGAGTTTCTCAGTTAAGTCAAAATTGACATTTTGGGACCAGATAATTCTTTGCTGTGTTTGTCCTGTGCATTATAGTATGCTTACCAACATCCTCGGTCATTACACACACATACATGTACACACACATACATATACACACACATACATATACACATACAAATGTATACACACACAAATGCATATACACACATGTGTGTGTGTATATATAGGTGTGTGGGTGAAATGTGTGTGTGTGCCTATATATATGCATGCTAATAGAGTGCCCTAAATTGTGAAATAAAAAATATCTCTAGATATTGCCAATTTTTTGGAAGAAGCAATTTTCCCTGGTTCGGAAGCACTGCTCTACATATTTTCTAACATGCAGTATTCCTTTTATTTAGCCCCAGCCAAGTTGGAAGCCTAGCATTACTGGCAGAAGAAAAGCCTTAGAGTTAAGGCAGAGCTGGTCCCCTATCAAGAAGGTTGAGAATCATCAACAGAAAGTCAGCAGGCTTTACTCTAGACAGATGGGCAGACCATCTATTTCATGGCTGAACTGCCTTTCAATGCTAGCCTGATTAGCATCATTTTCTACCAGGGCATCTTTGAAGCACTTCTCTCAAAATCTAACTCTACCAACCTTCAGGGTAAAATAGAAATCCTCTGCCTTGATTTTTTCAGGCAATTGTCTAGACTCAGAGTGTCTAATTAACTCTGTTTTCTTGGTGTCTCTGTGCCTCGAGGACCAGAAACTGAAGCAATTCTGCTTACTAAAGAAATAATTTTCAAGTGAGGTAATTAGAGCTGCTGCTACAGTTCCTCCCATCTCGATGACCACTGGGGTGGAAAAAACTGAGGACACAGCAGCTCTAAGGGATCTTTGTCAACCTGCTTCTGCAAAGAATAAAATGTAAAATTAAAAGAGAAGCAGATATATAAATGAGGACGGAGTTACCACAAAGGTAGAAATGAAAGAAAAATTCTCACAAACAGAAAATATTGAAGGCAATGATGGTGATGATGATGATGAAAATCATGATGATGACAATTGTCTTATTTACTAAACAACTACTTATTTAGTATCTCTCATGTATGTCATTCTTCTGTTCCTAATGCTTGGAAATATACTAGGAAATAAAATAGAAAAATGAATCCCACACTGATGATGCTTACATTCTAGTGGAAGAGACAAACAACAAACAAGGTAAGTTATATAGAGAAATAAATATGAAGAGAAAGTTCAAGCAGGTAGGGGAAAATGTTGAAGGAGTTGATATTTTAGTGGGGATTCATCAAAATAGGAGCAGAGAAATAACCTTCCAAGCACAGAGAATAGCAAATTCACATAGACATATGCCTGGCATGTTTGAGGAACAACAGGAAAAGTAGGTGGCTCAAGAAAAAATGGACAAGAGGCATAAAAACATGATATACGGTCAGAGAGTTAATGAGAGGCCAGTTCATGAAAGGTTTATAGTTCACAGCACTTTATAGCGAGAACACTGGCTTTTATGCTGAATGAGATGAGAAGACACTGGAAGGTGTTCAGCAGACAAGGGCCCTGATCAGATTTATATTTCATCAAGGTGATTCTAACAGCTGTGTTGAGAATAGATCCCTAGGGGAAGGACATAAAGAAGGAAGCTATTTCAATAATCCAAGAGAGACATGGAAGTGGCTTGAATCAGGCTGGTGGTGAAAGTGGGGATGGTAAGAAGTGCTCAAATTCTGTACAGATTTGAAGGTAGAATAAACAGGTTTTGTTGCTGGAAAACATGTAGGGTTTTGGTAAAATAGAAGAGTCAAGGATGACTTCAAAGTTTCTGAAACACTGAAAAGATGGACTTGGCCATTTACTAAATGGGGAAATTCTGCAATACATGCTTTTAAGAGAAGTTAAAATCAAACTTTGTTTTGGACACGTAAAGGAAGGGAAGATGTCAAATTAGCAGTAGAATATGGGATCAGAAGTTTAATGGAGAGGTCTGAGCTAGAGATAAGATTTGTGAATCATCAATATATAGATGATGAAAAATAACTCTTGATTTTTCTTTCTTCACGTTTAGACCTCTTGGGGTAGGCTCTAGCTGCACAGTGCCAGGCAGCTGCCACAATGGCTAATAACTCAGGCAAAATCCAGAATATAAAACATTATACAAGGCAAAAAAAGAAATTAGTCTCTCCAACAAATCAATGACATTAGAAAAGAGAGAAGTGGGAACTATACAATGAAAAAGACCTAAAATGACAATCAAACGCAATGTATAGGAGTTGTTTCTAACCTGAATTAAGCAAACAAACCATTAAAAAGGCATTTTTGAGACAATTATAGGATTTTGAAAATGGACTGGATATTCAATGTTTTATGTAATTATTTCTGTGTTGTTATACTTTATGCATACAAATATATGTGTGTACATAGATAGGTTATGTATATATGGAAAGAGAGAGTATGTTTGATTAACTGAAAAATTTACAAATTAAATGACAAGATATCTGAGATTTGCTTTAAAATATACTTCAAGAAAAAAGTGAGAGATATGGCGATCAAGACTGGCAAAAGTTATTAATTACAGAAGACAAATGATCAGTACACGGGAGCTCATTATACTATTTCTTCTACTTTAATGTACATTTTAAAATTTATATAGTAATAAAAACTATGCTAAGGCTGGGCGCGGTGGCTCACACCTGTAACCCCAGCAATTTGGGAGGCCAAGACAGGTTGATCACCTGAGGTTAGGAGTTCACGACCAGCCTGGCCAACATGGCGAAACCTTGTCTCTATTAAAAATACAAAATTAGCTGGGCATGGTGGTGCATGCATTTAATCCCAGCTACTCGGGAGGCTGAGACAGGAGAATCACTTGAACTCGGGAGGCGGAGATTGCAGTGAGCTGAGATGGCACCACTGCACTCCAACCTGGGCGACAAGAGAGAATCTCTGTCTCAAACAAACAAAAACTATGTTAATAATAAAACTTATCTATGTAATTTCCATTGAACAGAGATCTTAATTTGTTTTGTTTACAGATGTATTCCAAGCAACTAGTAAAATGAGTGCCAGCTGCAGTTACTTAATAAATATTTGTGAGCAGTAAAAGAAGTTAAAACACTGCTCAAGGGAATAAAAACTTGCTGAGTACCAGCACTTTACATGTTACCTCACTTAATTTGCAGTATGGCCACAAGGAATATGATTCTATTGCCTGGGTTCTTTCCACGACTGTGTTTTATACAATTCTGATATTATACTGCACTCACTTGCCAACCCAACATGGAAAAAGCTTTTTTAGGAAAAATACTTAGTGGTCTGGCTGATTCTAAAGAAATCCTTTTTAACCACCATGCAGTATTACTTCCTACAAATTAATCATGCCTTCATTCTCCTTTATTGAACCTCTCCTGTGTGTCATACTATTATGTATGGAAGATGCACCTTTAGCTTTTACGGACACCCTCTGAAGTACATTGCAATTTACCCAACAACATGAAAATATCAAAACCAGCAAAAGGATTTGATTGCTATCTTTAGTTTGGTTGTGATATTCTAAAACAGACCATTGTTCAAAAAGATTTCCGTTGATATCATAGTCTATTAAATTGATAATTGATCTACATGAGGCAGAGAAAAGAGGCACTGAGGCCAACCATCTCTTAAATGGTTAATCCTGCAGGCTAGAATGCCTATTCGACCATGAATTGAGGATCTCTTGGACTGGATATGTAATTTGTAGGACATAGTGTAAAATGTAAATCCTAGGGCTATTGTTATAAAAGTAGGGGAAAAGGTGCCATTAACAGATACTAAAATATAAAACTTTTCCTTGTCTTCTGCAGTCTCTTTTTAAACTTCTCCCATGATGATTCTTATTTATTATTCAATGTCACTTTGAGCAAAGAAAATTTGAAATTTGAAATTATTAGCATGAATTTTACTGTTTTATCTTTATAGTTTGCAGGGCTAGTTTTAAGTGCAAACATCAGAACATTTAACTCGTATCCAAAATCATGGAAGTTACATTTTTGCATTTCCCTGAAGGATGACTTGAGCAAGCCAGAAGAGACAAACATAGGTGAGACTCAAGAAGGTTGGACGGAGGAGGAGAAGATTCCCCAATCCAGACATGGAGTGGACCCAAAGGAGTGCTTCCTCAGGACAGGGATACGCATGGGTGTCTATAGACCCCTATCAGTGCCAGCGTCCCTGTCCCTGAAGGCGGAACACATGCGGGTTTGTTCAGGCCTGAAGACTACTGGGATCCCCACCTGCCAGCTGCAGATTGACATATGGTACCCCAATGGGGGCCAGGATTTAGAGAAATTGATTCAAGTGTGTCTGGGTCTTCTTCCCACAGACCCATTTCCTTACCCAAAACGTGGGGAGAAAATGACTCCTAAAAACATCACGCCCTCCGTGCTAAGATTGCTTAGTACCTGAATCATAGAAACAAAAGGCATGGTCTTTATAAAAATGTGACCTCTGGCCCCTCATCAGTTGTGCCATGTTGCCCCAAGTTCGGGACAGCTGTTACCATGCCCTGCCCTGGACCACTGAGGTTCTGTTCACCCAGTGGGACCTTCCCTGTGGGAGCACCCAGGCCCCTGCCAGGGAGAAGAGTGGCAGTGGATGGAGGTGGGGGTGTGTGTAGGGAGTGGAGAAGCAGGCAGCCAAGAGCCTGTTCTGGAGAAGCTGTAGGAGGAAACAATGTGAGCTGAGGTGCCACAGTCCCATTGTTCCACCAGACTTCACTTACAAGACACAGATTCAATGATAAAATCAGTAAGAATTTCAAAACTGTGATTGCAAAGTATTAAGCCCAAAGCCCAGGGCCCATGTAACTGCACAGGTCTCAGCCTATATAGTCAGTCGGGATTCCACATTCCAATCCCTGTTCTGCCATTTCTGGTTCACTGGGCCTGGTCTTCATATGGCACTTTTAGAACTCAGTTTCCTCCTTATAACATGGAGATAGAGCCTATCATAGGCCCAGGCCCTATGCCCACAAGGGCCAACTGAATTTAATAATCAAAAAGGTAATCCGACAGCATTGAAGGAGGATGTCAGCCAATTTTAAACTTCTAGCTATCTCTAAACCATGCAGTATCTAGAGTCTTGTGAATTAATATTGAAAAAGAAATTCTGTAATTATAAATAACATATCACCTCAGGGTTTTAATGGTACTGGCAGTGTTGATTTGTTAAATATACATATTTTAAAAATGAGTTCTATGACTTTGTTTTCAAATTTTTCAAGTTTCTCTTATTCTCCAAGAGGATCTGAAAGGAGGAATTGCCACTTATCCCATGTACCTGGGGGAATGTTAGAAGCTGACATTTACTGAGCACCTACTATGTGCTGGTTACAGCCATATGCCTCAGTTTCCTGTGCATTCCCTCACCCACTCCTCACACAGCTGTTTCAAATACTGTGGTTCTGTTCCTTCTTTATCTCCAAGTTAGGATTACCAGATTTAGCCTTATATAAAATATATTTACACTAAATAATATTATACATTTAAGCTAAGAAAACTATTTGATTTTTCAAATTTAGCTGGGCATCCTGTATTTTATCTGGCTTCAAGTAGAGCATACGCTGTGCCTCTCACACAAAACTGAAGGCTTTCTTCTTTCTAGTGATTCATTCTTTCCATAAGAGTTTATTGCCCATTTATTTGTGCATTTATATAAAAATGTGTGGATATGTGTGCATAAGCGTGTGTATGTGGAGAGAACAAGAAGAATAAAGCATAACACTTCCGAATGTTTTATATACCAGTCATGCTGCATAAGAGTGTCAGAACACTTTTCATTTTATTGTAATGGCTTCAATTTTTCCAAATAATTGCATAGTTTCTAACTCTAACATCAATTGTGTATCAGAAATATCACCAAACTTGCTAGAAAGAAAAGTAATTTTCTCTATTGCCTCTACTAGCATCATTGTAAACTAACACAGTATAACCAGTGGAGCTAGCTTCTGAGCAACCTTCTCTGCAGTTAAATTATTTGTTCTTGGAGTCTCTATGGAGAAATGACTATGTGAAAGACACAAGAGGGAATAAACCAATGAAGCAACTGCCTCTGTGTCAGAAATGGACATTTGATACTTCATGGAGCTTACCGTCTAATGAAGCTATTATATAGAAAGGGCTGTAGGACCACCGAGCTTCTCAAAGGAGTGAGGCCTGGATCATTTCACTTATTAAACTAACCTAGTATGTTTTTATAAAAAAATGAAGACATCCCAAAATAGTTTCCAAAATTATGATAAAGTTTTAATTTTTACATTTAACAATTCAGCCATGAAAATTACAACTCAATGTAATCGTACTATTCTGTGCTCAAAAATACATGATTTATTTTTATAACATAATTTATTATAGATTCTGTGGTCATATAATGCAGCAAACACTCACCTTGGTATAGTATCTGAAATTCTCAACTGGAAGCCCACTGTGAATATTTGAAATAGAGTCCCATTCCCCTCAAGCACTTTATATTCCCTTGGGGCATGGGGAAGCTATTATCCAGCTCATCAGGGAATTCGTGAAAAATGATTGGAGAGTTCAAATGGAAGTGAGACAGCCTCCAGGTGAGCCTACTCATTCCCCCTCCCTCCTCTGCTTCGCTATTTTTGATGGTTTCTGATTAATATCCTGAAACAGCATTCTATATTATGTTTGGCATAAGGAACTTCCTACAATTATCTTTAAAAATAAACAGATAATTTTTATTATTTCTTAAACCATTACATGTTTTTATGTCTGGCTAGCTTGATTAATAACAAAAGTAAAATAATTACCAGTAGTTATAAAGCTACTACTGTGTTCCAGGGTGCAATGTTATTTCTTTATAGCATTCCCCCGAATCTTAACAAAAACTCCATGAGGCCGGCAAATGAATGAATCTGAAGACATCAGAAGGTTTATGTTTACTCCCAGTGAGAGTTTGTCACTTTGATTTGTTTGATTAAATATATTTAGGCAAAAGAAGGAAACTCTTTGCTTTAGTCACTGAAAGCTTTGTTGAACTAAGCTACTGAAAGCAGAGTAAAGGTTAGGGTCAGACTCTCTTGCAGGATTCATGAGATGTCAGGCTCACAAGAATGACATCGATTTGCTGTTCTTTTTGGCTTTGTTTTGTCTAATTTTTGTAAGCCTGGAAAAACTAGCTAATTATGTGCTTAGTAAGCCAATTCACTCGATGTTGTGTCAAGCCTTGGGCTTCTTCAAAAGCCTGGTATGCAAATGTAGGGTCATATTTTGCCTGGTTGAATACTTTTCCTCAGTGAGTCATCTCACAGATTTTCAGATCCTAGCATGTGAGGAGCCCTTCAAGATCAGCTGTCCTGAAATGACTAAAAATGAATAACTAAGTTATTTAAGGCAGTTTGACTACTGGCCCTTTGTAGACCACTACAAGCTATAGTATTCTTGGTTTCCTTAGAGATTTCTCCAAGGTTTCTCTAAGTCCCTGAAAAGCAGAGGTATCAGAAGAATTTATTACTAAATTCTCATAAGTATTCCTTTGTGCCAGGAGTTACAAACTGTTATTTGTATACGACCTACAGATATGTTTTTTGTTGTCATTTTTTGTCTTGCAAAATGATGTATGTTTTAATAATTTAGCAGGATGTAAACATCAGGTTTCATACATATATGTACATATGTATACATATACACACATACATATATGAATGAATGGATGCATGGATGGATGTGTGGATGGATGGGTGGATGGATTTTGATTTTGATTTTGGCTTCTTGTGAACAAATTTGAGGATGTAGCAAAAAAGGGTTTGCATTTCAGCATAGCAACAGTTATCCAGAACTCAGGAGTGGGTTCCACTTCAGCCTGAGAAGGCTTTCTCCAACTCCCTCTTGTCCTTTGGTGCTGGGACAGATTATCTGCTGCCATGTATTATTGTATACATATGCTTCGTTTGTCTTCTAAGAACCCTAATTGCTTGCACATTTGTGGTACTGACATTTATTCAATATTATTTAAGTACTTACTACATGCCAGCTATGGAGAATAATGAAAAAAACCCCCTTTTCCCCACTTAAACTCTCAAGCTTATGCGAGAGATACAGATATCAAAATTTATTCTGTTACAGCTCATGATATGTGCTTTCTTTAAAGCTTATTTAAAGAGCGTTTTTCTGAATACAAGGGGAGAACTGGGGGAGACCTCACAGAGGAGGTGATTTAAATACGGTTTTGTAGAAGAATTAAGACTTGTCAGATCAAGAAAGTGAGACAAAACATTTTGTGTATACAAAATGTCAGAGAGACATGGAAATAGGCTTAGGACCAGCAATTATTGGACTTTCATAGGAGGCTGAAGGGAAGATTGACCAATAAGATAATGAGGCTGGACCCTGAATGCTATGGTTAGTAATTTTTTAATTGCTATCAATGGTTATCAGGAGAATTAATGACTGAAATCTACCATGCTTCAATTTGCATCAATTTCTATTTCTTATTACAGTTTCCAAAGATATTTTCTCCCTTAAAAGTACTACTTGTACAGGTGTTCATTTAGATAAAACTTCTCTTCTTCAAGATAAAGAACACTAATTTTATTTAAGACTTTCTTTTAGAATCTATTTTCTTTCTCCTAAATATCTTTTGTTCATCAATGGTCCTGTGTATCTAAAAGACCAATTGGTCTTTTCATGTAGTACAATACTGATTGCTTAGACTTTGGAGTCATTAGTAGCCCTTGGTCCCAGCATGTTTGGGAAAATTAGCCTCAATTTCCTCCTTTAAAATGGGCTTAATAAAATTTTCCCTACAAGGTCATGAAGAATTAAATACAAGTGCTTAGCCAGTGCCTAGAACTCATTGAAAATTAGTGTTTACTGTTTGAGAATTTTAGCAGTAGAAATCCAATCTTAGTAATAATATTCAAGACTTCAGGTGGCTCATGCCTGTAATCCCAGCACTTTGGGAGGCAGAGGTGGACAGATCACGAGATCAGGAGATTGAGACCATCCTGGCTAACACGGTGAAACCCCGTCTCTACTAAAAATACAAAAAATTAGCCGGGCATGGTGGCAGGTGCCTGTAGTCCCAACTACTCAGGAGGCTGAGGCAGGAGAATGGCATGAACCCGGGAGGTGGAGCTTGCAGCGAGCAGAGACCGTATCACTGCACTCCAGCCTGGGCAACAGAGCGAGACTCTGTCTCAAAAAAAAAAAAAAAAAAAGAAAAAGACTTCAGATGACCATAACCACATTAACTTCAGAATATTTTTCAACTTCTAAATTACCTGTCTTTTTTTAACCCTGTCTACTAATTGTGTTCTGCATAACCTCCTAGTTTTGAAATTTTCTTAATTTTTTCTCAAAATATATTTAACAGATTCACTATTCATGTATTTCCTCTTATTTTAAAATATAATAAGTCATTCAGAATATGTGAAGAAGTTGTATAAATCGATTGACAAGACAGACAATGCACATAACACAAATGGCCAAAGAATTTATAAAAATGTGGTCAACTTTGTCAGTTATCAGATAAACATAAATTAAAGTCACAGTTTAACACATTACTACACACACACACAAACACACACACCAGAATAACTAAAATTCAACAGACAAAACACACCAAATATTGGTGAAGATGTGCAGCATCCAGAATTTTCATATGCTTCCAGTAGGAGTGTAAATTGGTATAACAATCTTAGAAAACTATTTAGCTTACAAAAGGACCTGAATATACCACAATAGCAGTACTGTTTATAACATGGAACACTGGGGAAGACACTTAAGTGTCTGTCAACATGAAATGGATAGATAACTGTTGGCATATATACCCAGCGGAGCAACGAGTTATTATACAACGTTGGTTATAAATAACAAATATAAACAAACTATGGGGAGAAGGAGTCAGAGTAGGAATTTCAGAATGGTGAAGTAAGGAAATTGAGGAACACTATTCTAGCAAATCAACAATTTTTTAATTTAACTTTTAAGTCCAGTGACGAATGTTCAGGTTTGTTGTATAGGTAAACTTATGTCATGGGGGTTTGTTGTACAGATTATTTTGTCACCCAGGTATCAAGCTTAATACCAATTAGTTATTTTTCCTGATCCTCTCCCTCCTCCCACCCTCCACCCTCCAATAGGCTACAGTGTGTGTTGTTCCCCTCTGTGTGTCCATGTGTTCTCATCATTTCTCTCCCACTTATAAGTGAGAATATCCAGTATTTGGTTTTCTGTTCCTGAGTTAGTTTGCTAAGGATAATGGCCTCCAGCTCCATCCATGTTCCTGCAAAGAATGTGATCCCATTCCTTTTAATGGCTGCATAGTATTCTATGGTGTATATGTACCATATTTTCTTTATCCAGTCTATCACTGATGGCCACTTAGGTTGATTCCATGTTTTCACTATTGTGAGCAGTGCTGCAATGAACATATGAGTGCCTGTGCCTTTATCACAGAATGATTTATATTCTTTTGGGTATATATTTAGTAGTGGGATTCCTGAGTTAAATGTTATTTCTGTTTTTAGGTTTTTGAGGAATTTCCACTGTCTTTCACAATCATAGAACTAATTTATGTTCCTACCAACAGCATATAAGCATTCATTTTTCTCCACAACCTCACCAGCATCTGTTATTTTTTGACTGTTTAATAATAGCCATTCTGATTGGTGTGAGATAATATCTCATTGCGGTTTTGATTTGCATTTCCCTAATAATCAGTAATGTTGAGCTTCTTTTCATATGATTATTGGCCACATATTTGTCTTCTTTTGGAAAGTGTCTGTTCATGTCTTTGCCCACTTTCTAATGGGGTTGTTTTTTTCTTGTAAATTTGTGTAAGTTCCTTCTAGATGCCGGATATTAGACCATTGTCAGTTGCACAGTTTGCAAAAATTTTCTCTCATTCTGTAGGTTGTCTGCTCACTCTGTTGATAGTTTCCTTTGTTGTGCAGAAGCTCTTTAGTTTAATTAGATCCCATTTGTCAATTTTTGCTTTCATTAAAATTGTTTTTGGTGATTTTGTCATAAATCTTTGCCCATTCCTGTGTCCAGAATGGTATTGCCTATGTTGTCTTCCAGGTTTTTTATAGTTTGGGGTTTTACATTTAAATATTTAATCCATATTGAGCTAATTTTTGTATATGGTGTAAGGAAGGAGTCCAGTTTCAATTTTCTGAATATGGCTAGCCATTTATCCCAGCACCATTTATTGTATAGGGAATCCTTTCCCCATTGCTTGTTTTGGTCAGGTTTGTCAAAGATCACATAGCTGTAGGTGCGCAGCCTTGTTTCTAGGTTCTCTACTCTGTTCCATTGGTCTATGTGCCTGTTTTCATACCAGTACTACGCTGTTTTGGTTACTATAAGCCTGGTAGTATAGTTTGAAGTTGGTTAGCATGATGCCTCTAGCTTTGTTCTTTTTGCTTAGGATTGCCTTAGTTATTTGGGTTCTTTTTTGGTTCTATAATATATGAATTTTAAAATAGTTTCTTCTAGTTTTGTAAAGAACATCACAAATTTACAATTTTTAATGGTAAAAATTATTTTTAAAAAATCATGTAAAGTCTCAAGAAAATATGCTAAGGGCATATAAGGGCAAATGAACGAAAAAAGTCCTTCAAGAAAATCTACTAAATCTTAGAACTGTCAGAGTCTATGGCATTTGAGCTTTTGGCATTTGGCATTCTTTTTTCCTCCCCCGGCTTGTTATGGAGGCTCTACCTCTGGTGCCCTATTCCAGCAAGTGAGGCCAAGAAAACCTGGGATCATTTTCCTCCCAGCTGCTAGTCTGAGACTATGGTTTTATCCTGGGAAGGGAAGGAAGACTGCCTGCCTGCCTTCCCTGCCCCCACTCAGTTCTGTGTTGCAGAAGCTTTGTTTCAGGCTGGCACGGCAGGTGATCAGGTCTACCTTCCCCCACCCAGTCCTCACTTGTGGACTAGTAGGACAGAAGCTCTGTTCTAGCATAGCAGGCCTCATTACTCATGAGGCCTTGATTGCCTCTGCCCCAACTTGCTAGGGTGGAGGTTCCATGACAGGAGGGGCAAGCTGAGAAGTCCAGGGTCTGTCATTTCCAGTGTCCACTTCTAGAGCAGGGGGTGTCACTTCAGGAAAGCAAATCTCTGCCCTCAGTTCTGGTGCAGTGGTACAGGATTTCTGCCCAGGGGAAAGGTCAAGCCATAAGGAAGAAGAGCAGCTCTACCTGAGGGAACTGACTTTACTTGGATAGAGTGTTGAGAACTCCATGACCAAATGTGTTGCCAAAAACTACTCTTGGTGGAAAATAAAAAGGATGTTGGTGCCACGGTACAAGCAAAACAGCAGAGCACACAGAAGTTTAACATAGAGAATCAGGGAAAGACAAAACTAAGAGCTCTATTGGGATGACGTCAACATTAGGAGTCAGGGAGGCTGTCTTGGAATGCACTGGGCTACACTCACACAGGAGCAGTCAGAGTAGTATATGGGCAGAATTGAAAGCATTCCTCAAGCTGCACATAGTTACGTCTTAACAGGGTGGAAGCCTCACTGGTCAGCAGAGGCTCAACCCTCTGACCAAACTGTGACTGAACAACAAGTACTTTGACCCAAGGGGCAACTCTTGGAAAGCTAGGCTTGAAAATAAATTGCACGCCTCTGTGGGAGAATGGAAGACTGTGTTGATGTCCAAGACTGAACCCTCCCAAGACAGAGCACAAAGATAATCACCAAATCACTATTCCTTTGCTGAACTCTAGACAAAATGTAAACCGCACAAACTGTGATAGCAGCTTCCAAGCCACATAGACCTTAAACAGTAAAGAGTAAACATCTAACTTATTTGAACATAAGTGGCTTAAACCAACACGGGGGCAACCCCTAGGAAACAAGACTAAGAGAAACAGGAAGAAAAAGACTAAGCATGTACACCGTGTGTGTGGGGAGGGCAGTGGGGAGTAGAATTCCCATAATTAGTTCAGTCAAATCACTAAATACATAAGCAAATGACCAAGCAAACCATAAACTATGGAGTGGAGAGAGCAGATCAGGCTCCCCAAATTGCTAAAATATTATCTACAATGTCTAGTTTTCAAAATATAAAAATGAAGTAGGAAAAATGAAGTAGCAAAGAAGTAGGAAAGTGTGATCAATGCACAAGAAAAAAGCAGGAAATAAAAATTGACTGTAGGGATCCAGGTGACACATTTAGCAGAAAAAAGATTTCAAAGTAGCTATTATAAATATATTCAAATGATTAAAGGAAACCATCCTAAAGAATCAAGGAAGCTCTAATGACAATTTCTTATCAATAGAGATTATTAATAAAGATATAAGAATTATAAAAACATAGAAAATCTGGAATTAACAAGTAAAATAAATAAAATGAAACATTCATAATTTTCCCAGAAAAAATATTGGGTCTGTGATTCAATTTGTTTTATTTCATTTATTTATTATTTTTTTGATTAATTTATTTAACAAAACAGTACTTATTTAACACAAGGAAGAGGTGGCAGATACTATGGGAGTTTATAACAGAAGACCCGCCTTTGTTTGGGAGCTCCAGGCAGACTTATCTGCAAAAGTGGAATTTGAGATGAAGATCAGGAGAGAAGGGGAAAAGCATTCCAAGCAGAAAGAAGAACTTTCATGAGGTCCCTGATGCAGGAAAGAAGTTGGCATCTTATAGAAACAAAAATACAAAGTCACCTAAAGATTGAATGGGAGACTGTTTCAAGATAGAACTAGATATATAGTCTCAAAAATGATATCCAGACATTTACAGGGAGTAATTAGTTTTATCAAGAAAGTCTTCAAACAATGATTTCTGGCCCCAATTTTGTTTTATTTCTAGAATATATTATCCTCACTGTAACCAGAATAATCTTCATAAAATAAAAATCTAAGTATACGATGCCTTCACTTACACCTCTTAATAGCTCCCCACTGCTGGCCCTTGACTACTTCTCCACAATCATTCCTTTTCTCACTTCCTCCCCCTCCAGAACTATCTGCCATCTTCAAACATACTTGCCCTCCCTCATGTCTCTAGCTCTCTGCACATGCTGTTCCCATTGCCCAGAATTCTCCCTACAATGCCCGGAATTCTCCCTACAATGCTGTTTTTCTCTCACATTTCAACCTAAATGATACCACTTCTATGCAGGCTTCTTTGAATTTTTGTCTGTGTTAGGCATCCCTCCTCATTGATCCCAAAGCCCTTCATAAGTGATAACACAATTGTCTTTTATGTGGCTCTTTACCTCAACATTATAAACTCTCTGGGAGCAGGTATCTGTCTGTCATATTTGTCACAGTGCCTCGGCACTTAGAATGGTGTTTAGCACATATGAATGCCCAGTATGATTTCATTTAATTAATGGATCAGTGTGGCAAAGTAGTATTGATCTTGTCTAGAAGATACTGAAACTGAATGAGTCAATATTTTGACCAGATTTTTCTAAGTAAAAGGAGGCTGAAAATAAAAAAAGTTGATGTCATGAATATACCTATGGTAGGCTGAGTAATGCCTCTCATCCCCTAGATGCCCATATCCTAATCCCCAGAACTTATGAATTTGTTACCATGCATGGCAAAACGGACTTTGCAGATGTGATTAAATTAAGGATCTTCACGTGGAGAGATTATCCCGGATTAGCTGAGAGAGAACAGCAGGAGTATCAAAGTCAAAGAAGACAATGTAATGGCAGAAGGAGAGTCAGGCTTTGAAGATGGAGGATGGGGTCAGGCACTAAGCCCAACAGGTAGCAGCCTCTAGAAGCTGAAAAAGGCAAGGCAATGATTCTCACCTACAGCCTCCAGACGTGATGAAGTCCCACTTCATCAACTGATTTTAGGATTTCTAATCCCCAGAATTATAAGATCATAAGACATTTTTGTTGTTTTAAACCACCATCATTGTAGGAATTTGTTACAGTAGCAATAGGAAATGATACAATATACTTCAGCCTTTCCTCATACAAAAGGTTTTCAGGAACAGGACAGAGTGGGTGTGAATAAATGTAACTCCTATTTGTGTTCCCATGTCATCTATTTAGATAAATAAATAAATAAACAACAAAATTTATTGTATCAGAATATGTCTTTCTGATATTCTGATATTCACATGAAACTGGAATAATTACATGATATTTAGTATACAGATTTTGCGCACTATAATTTTTACTTCTTACACTGTCAGTATTATGGGTTAAACACTATTACCTAATTCATATCTCAGGTGTATCAAAGAGAATAGATAGTAGTAATAATAACATTGGAATTGATGGATATATATTTTTTCACTTCGGATGTAGAAACAGTTTTGAAAAATAAATTTGAATTGGGTTTATTCTAGAGGATTTGGGAGAAGGATTGAAGCAGATAGTAGCATCATCAGAATTTCTTACAAATTGTACTTGAGGTCAAAGTAGTTTGGTTGTAAATTAACAAAATAGTTTAATGAGTTCAACAGATACCAGAATTACACCAAATGGAAAATAATAAGAAATATAAATTAGTCACTGTCATATTTTTCAAATTTGGTAATATTTTAATTGATTATGTGGTTGGCAGCAAGATTTTACCATTTGTAAAAAAAAAAAAAAAAAAAAGAAAAGAAAAGAAAAGAAAGAAAAAATAAAACCTTGATAATCAATTCTGTTTGCCTTTATTTGTCTAGCAATGCACAGTCCCGGCATCAATATATGGGTTTTTTCTGGCAGACAAACAATTGTCTCTTTTAGATCCATAAGGTATTTTTAAAGTTAACATGTAGTACGCCTGGTTGTTTTCATAAAGTACATTAGATAACCATCAGAATTTTCTAATAGCTGCCACACTTTTCTTGCTATCAATTATTCACCAAATGTGTCACAAAATCGCATGTTACATTTTATTATAAAAAATCCTGATATGTTTTGTTAAAAACCAAAATGTGCTATACTTTACCCAAAAGAAATCTGGTACTGTTTTCTATAATAATTTTACTTGGATTTTTGCTCTCTACCTTTTATATTTCATCATAGGTTTTACTGGGCTTAATTATAAATCCATATGTATTTGTTCAGAAGTGCCGGTTTGATATTTTTCCAGTGAATAAAATTTGCAAGAGACTAACCCATTGTATGAGATGATTAATTTAATTCCAGATTTATGTGCATTTTTGATGAATGATTTCCCATAGTAAAATAACTTGAATAGTGTATTAGGCACCATTATTCATTTTAATAGGTTTACACAAAGTGAATATCACTATTATTATAGATCAGCTATGAAGATATGGATTTCATTCCACGCTCATCAATTTTTTAGTCTGAAAATCTTTCTTCTATGAACTTGGAGAAAGAGAAAATTATTCTGAGACTATTAAACCTCAAGATTGGTTTTACTTACTATCTAGGAGGAAAAAAAAAACTGATCCATAATACACACAAACCTTTTGCTCTGTCAGTATTAGGTACATATTTGTTTAGACTACTATTGTTGATTGCCATCAAAAGCTGTAGTGAGGTGTCCATCTCCTTGGTTGCCATCAAAAGCTGTAGTGAGAAGTGTCCCTGTCCTCTACATTACACCCCAAATTAGGAATACAGTGACTTTTTCTATCTTAAAGTCATAAAAGTATCATAGTAGGACTGTAATCCATTTGTGGGAACAAATTAGCAGAATAATTCTAAAAGCTTGAATACAATTTTTTGGAAAATTTCAAATTCAGGACTAGAATGTGTTTTGTAAAAAAATTAATGAAATGCATGTATCATCTGTTTGGAAAAAATAAGTGAGAACAAAAAAAATGAGTAGACAACCATGAGAGAATATAGAGAAATCCTTCGTCAGGACCCCAATAGGTCCTGTCTAAAAAAATATTCGTTTACAGCAGGTAACTTTGCATATATTGCTCTTCTGTGAAGGTTGTTCTTGTACTAATTGTATAAAGTGCAATAAGGTATTTTAAACATTAGGTTCTTCTGAGTCCATCCTCACCAACTAATCTTTTGAGGGTTTGGCTTCCCCTGTGCTGTTAAATCTAACTCAAGCATTCTGATCCACTTGACAGCCGGAGAAGTTGGGTTTTGAAAATAATATAACCTACTCTGTCATCTCCCACCCAATTTTTTACCTGAACCTGTTCACAGATTCAGAATTCCTTGAATAGAAGGTAGGCCAAGTCTCTTTGAGGACCAAGTCTTTCACCCATCTTTTCTTAAAGAAACCCAGGACCATTTTCCAAGGGAAAAAGAAACATCCCAATGTTTGAAGGATCATTAGATATGGACTCTGAGACTATAGTAATCCTGAGAAATTAAAACTCCATTATAATTCCCCAGGAAAAATGTGGATTTTTCAAGCTTAGTAATAAAAGGGTTTCTTAAGTCCATCTTACAGAAAACCAATGGATTTAAGAACTCATCCAGGGTCATTTCTCAGTTTCTGAATGCATAGTAGAATCAGACATATGTGAATGTTGGATGAATCCCTACTTTCACTTCCTAACCTATGGGTGAGGGCTACTGTAGTAGGAAGGACCAACTGAAGTCATTAGAACTGCTCCCCCAGTCCCCCGACCAAAGACATGCACACATATAATCACAATACAGTAAGCCGAAAGCAATACCATATTCCTAGAGAAGTTTTAGAGATTATCAGTTGTATCAAAGACTGAAATATAGAGTAGTGATGCCTACATCTCATTTAATTTACTTCTATTGCCTATGTTGTAGACAGACCTGTCTTGGGGAATTAGACTGGATTCTCATATATTTAATCACATAGTAACCTCAATTTTAGCTGCTGTTCTAAGCATTGTCTCTTTATTTGAGCAAATCAATATAAATCCTAGCATTCAACTTGCAGCTATTAATCTGTCAAATTCTTTTCCTTTATACCAATTAGCAAAATCCACCAGACACAATTTTTCTCATCCTTAACAGGGCAAGCAGTTTACTATCTTACCTCAGGTTTACCAACTTTCTTTCAAAATTTGGCATGCAGAAACCTTGAGCATCCTGCCATCTCACATGGCATCGTATTAGTCTACACGAGGATGATCAGATCTACTAATCAAGAATGATATGGTGAAATTAGTGTGCACCAGAAGGTAGGAGATGAAAATAAGAAAAAAATACAGTACCTGTGACCTCACTGAGGTTCTTAGGCGTCTACTGGTCTACGACATATCTTTGCAGTTCCTTTACTCTGAAGGACAAGTTGCTGCACCTATTACTTTCTTTAATGTGAAAAAAAACCATAATGCTTGTAAGACCTCTTCAGATTCCGAATAACTGGACACCATATGTGAATGTATTTCTTCAGCCCATTTCTGAAATGATCTGTAAAGTTGACTCTTTTGAGTGAAATCCAGAGCAAGAAAAAAAGGTCTGTAATTGGTCCAGGCTGGATTTTAAGGTGTTCTATTTGGGCCTGTGACCAGACTTACATTACTCATGGGTCTATTACTTAACAGAGTGCTGTATGGAACTTCTGATAAATTCTGATAGGAGATCTCCAAAGGTTGGGGGAAAACCTCACAAAACTATTCTATTGAGAAATAACTTCTGTTGGCACTGGTAGAAACTAAATGCTTGATTGTGGGACAATATTTTTAACCGACTCTGGAACCTGAGCTTCTAGTCATTAACTGGGTGTTCACTGGTCTTAAATTTGATCATGGAGAGAAGTCCTCTATTGTTAATTTAAAATGGTAAGTATGAAGATAGGCTCAAGTATGTTCTTATGGTGCAAGTAAGTTAGATGAATATTGACTCTGACATGCATGACACTTGCGACTAATGCATTGCATTTCTCCATCAACCCACACCTGTGGCCTAATAGAGATTTCCATATGACCAGATTACTGAAGGAGAAAAAAAATTGGAGCCTCATTACTGAGTATATTATGTGATATGCTGGCACTGGCTAGAAACAGATGGCTGTAATATTAAAACCTCACTCGGGGTGGCCTTAAAAAACAGTTTGGAAAGGAAACATTCCCAGGGAGCAGAATGTGGAGCAGTGATCTTGTTGGCCATTTTTTCTGGAAAGAAAGATGATCAGAAATATAGTCTAAAATGACACATGGCCAGTGACCAACAGTTTGATAATATGGCAGACACTTGGGAGTAACAAAAATGGAGAAGTTTTTGTGGATAGACCTCTTAGAAATGGGCACGGACTGTGAGAATATTTGCATCTCATGTGCTCCAAGACCATCTCCTTTATAGAAGAATCTCAAAAATCAAATGCGCAAGATAACCCACTCTATGCATGTCATACACACCTTTTTCCCAAATGCCTAGTGTTTGATAAAAGGGTTTTTATAATAAAGTGTTTAGGACTTTTGTTACAGAGATATTGGCTAGGCATTCCCTCATGAAGCCTGATCTGGCTACCACTAATACTGAGGGTCTAACTTGCTGATGACAGAGACCAACACCGGCAAATCATTTCTCTAGCAGCAGGTTGCTCCTCTAAGCCCCCTTTCATCATGATTTGTTTTAACTGAAATAAACATGTAGGACATGAATTTCTCCCAATACCACCATCTATGGATTTATTAATGCTTTATGCACCATGCTGATCTCATACACTTCATTGCCCTGACACAGGAACTCATTTTAGAAGTCAGGTAATGAGCTTGCTCCTTTGCGATTTACTTCTCTATGTTCCCCATTATCCAGAAACAACAGACTGAAGAAAATGTGGAAAAGCTACTAAAGATCCAGTTTTAGTGCCAACTGGGTGACAACACTTAGGATTTTTGGAAAGCTAACCCTATAAATTGTGGCATATGCTTTGAACCGGTGACCAATGTCTGGTGTATTGTCTCCTATAACTATGGGTGAAAGAAAGAGTAACTGTTTTCACTATTCCATGTAATGGTAGATTCACACAACTTTTGCGTTTTGTTCTTGCATGTTTCTACACTTTGGGCTCTGTGAGGTCTTGATTTTCAAGGCAAACAAACAAAATCTATTTTCACAAGGGAATACAGAATGGATCCAGAAGTTGAGAATATCACCTGGTCATTTTGGGTTCCCTATGCCACTAAATCAATAGGAAAAGAAGAGGATGCAATGAAAAATCCCAACTAAGAAGGGAAAATAGATTGTTTCAACATAAGGGGTAAGTCTGGATATGTTTGGAACCAAAAGGATTATCAAGGTTTACTTTCATGTACAGAGGTAAATGTTAAGAGAAGATCACTGCAATCCACCAGAGAAGTGACTTCTAAGGAGTGAGACTCGAGGAATGAAAATTTGTGTCATCTTTTATAAAAACAATCATTATCATCTGAGGTGTCTCTGAGCCAAGATAACATAAAATGGGAATTGAGAAAAGTAAGGTACCATTGATAGTCATTTCTGTTTTCTTGATTGTTCTCTTATTGTTAAAATGATCCCTTTTGCTTTTCTTTTTGACTTAAAATTTCATAACATAGGGTACTTCCAGACATGTTCGCATGTGAAATAGTGCCATATATACTTGTTTTTGAGTTCTTCACCAGCTAAGCATGTGAACTGTGTGAAATGAGAACAATAGTGGTACTACAAGGTATCTATGAACTCTGATCCTGTTTTCCTACTTGTAAAATGAGACTTTTAGATTATGTTGAATTTCTTTTCCAGCTGTAAGTTTCCATAATATTTGGAGTATAGAAGGGGAGTATCCAGTATAGAAAAGATCAGTATAGAAAAGCATTCACTTTTACTTTTCATTAAATCCCTTTGATTTGATTTTTTCCTTAGTTCTTGGGTGAACTTTTGGCTTCCTACTAAGTTAGAATTTTCACAGAGCTAGAATGCTAGCCAACTTGCTGAAATTCTTACTGGGATAAAACTGTACGGTTGACCCGTGGGGCTGACATAAAGTGAATGAAATTCAACACCTGTGTTCTAGTCCAACAATGTTCCTGACAAAGAAAGATAAAGATTAAAACCAAGTAAATGAAGTTAAAGCAACTGTCTTTCATTTTTGCAACTCTATTAGCAACCAATGCTGTAGGCTTCATGGCTCGGAACTTTTAAAATGGATTTTATTAACTGTAGGTGAGCATATGAGTGTGAATAGAATTAAGTAGAATTGCATGAAGCACATGTACCCTAAAACTTAAAGTATAATAAAAAAAAAGTAAAAATTGAATATTTTTACTTAAACCAGAGCCTGGAGCTCCATAAATACTTGTTAATTACTTTGTTCCTTGACATGAGATTTGGTATGTGAAATCATGATATGAAAGGAGGATATGAGCTTTGGACAGAAGCATATTTGAAGCGGGCATTTCTGTTTTTCTTTAACTGTATTACTGTGAAACTGTTACAGCTCCCTAATACTCAGTTTTTCTATCTTTAAATGATTTTCACTCTGGAGTCTGAAGGTTAGAGGAGATATGGCCTATAAGTGATTAGCATAGTGCCTGACATAAGTCCATTTGTTTTTAAATCTACTCCACAGGGATTTCAAAGTGGGTACAGAGATAGAGGAATTACAGTTGATTTGAGTTAGGAGAGAGTTAGACCTGAATCTAAAGTTGTAAACGTTTTGTTACCACAAACCAAGAAGGTGGAAGTGCAAAATTAGGCTAATGATAAGGCAAGCATCACCCCTCATGGAAAAAAAGCCAGATTTTATAGCACCCAGAATCTCAAGTAGACCTCAATTACCAAGAAATGGTATGATCATCTGTAAGTCATCATAGAAAACAAAGGACATTTTGGTTGTAATTTCAGGTTTTGTTCAGATGTTTGTCATCATGTACTAATCAAACACACTATCACCCTATTAAGAAATGAATATGTTCCTGGCTAGAGCAATAATCAGTAAAGAAATTAAGTCAGCCTTTCTCCTTTTTTTCCTCTCCTGATCCCAAGGCAATGCCTGGAGATCTAAAGTCCTGCCAGTTAAGTGGGTGTCAGCTAAGCACTGAGTTTGGAAATAACATTATTTTACAAATATTTATAGAATTATTTTTATTCTCTGATGTCCTAGGGATTTTCTCAGGAATTAGCTGAGCTCAGCCAATTACCTGCACCTCGTTTTATCTCTCTAAGATTGGATGGAGGCGGCAGGGCTTGATGTTCAACTATTGACTTCATTCTCAATAAGATCTAATTATTATGGTTACACTCTTAACTTAGAGCTTTTGATTATTCATATCAGCTAAAGTTTCCTTTTGCTCCCATGTTGTATAAAGCAGTTTCTAAGTAGCTTAATAGCCCGAATAACAAGGAAGAGTATAACCTAATTTAAATGTATCTTTAGCATCTTTGACCACTTAGTATCATCATTTACACTTCAACAATATAAATCATCAATTCCAGACTATTCTCTTCTCTCCTTTTTCTATATTCATTTTAATTTAATTATATGTTGTTTTCCAGATTGACTTTCTCCATTTGTCTCGAATTTGTTAAATCTGGAACTTAAAAAAGAAAGCTGCAGATCTTACCAAGGTTATAAATGTTATAAATAGAATTATTCTATTACGTGTTAGTTATACATATCTTATACTTCATGAGGGATATACACTTATGACCCAAATACCTCTCATTAGGTCTCACCTCTAACACTGGGGATCAAATTTCAGCCTGAGATTTGGAGCGGATAAACATCCAAACTATAGCAAGCACAGAGTACCATCCTCCAGTTAAATAACATTCGTATACATCTCAACAGTGCTTAAATTCTTTCACTCTATGCTTATGTGCACGTGACCATCACTATGGGCAACATCCTGATACACCATAATCACTGAATCTGAGGACCCTAATTATAGAGTCAGAGAAATCAAAGGTTGAAGAGAAAAAATAAAACAATGCTTCATTTTTGCAAAAAAAAAAAGAGTCTAGTTTATTATTCAACTGAACAATTCTGGGAGGTAAGTTGGTTTCACTCTCTTTCCTGTATTCCTAGAATTCACACAGGAAGATAGACAAAGAACTAGTATTAAACTATAAGTATCCTAAGCTACTGTTCTGTCAATTGAGCCAGGAGACTTTCCAGGCAACTCCTTCTGTATTCCTAAAGCACCAGTTAGCTGGTGTGCAGTAAGTGGGGAAGGGTTTCATGCCTCATTTGCTTCTGTGGCAGCACCATGGGAACTAGAGAATAAAATACATGTCAGTTCAACAGCTGCTTTACAAGAATCTGGGAAACTATTCAGATGTAATCATGGGGACTTCAAACAGTCAATTTATTCAACATATTTTTAACAGTACATATATATATATATGTATAAAAATGATGCTTCCTTTCTATCATTATAAGTGCTAAGGAAAAGTAGTGATCAAAACAGACTAAGTCCCTTCTCTAGTGAAACTTACACTTCAGTTGGGTAAAGAAGTTCATTAGTAAGTCAGAATTAATTCAGGTTAAATGCTATGAAGAAAAATGCAATAAAAAGATAGAGTATGTTTTTTATCTTAAGAGTTCACAGAAGACATTTGAGCAAAGAACCTGAATTCAGTATTCAGCCATGGAGAGATCTAAAAAAGATGTTCTGAAGAAACAAAATGCAAACATCTGGAGGTGAAAACTAGTTTCATATCCTCTCAGAGCAACAAGATGAGGTCAGAGAGCAGGCCAGGGCCAGATTATATACATACGGAGTTTTTATTTTGTCTGAGTCAAATAGGAAGTCATTGTATGTTTTAAACTAGGAATTAAATGAATTAGATTGATCTTTTTTCTATTTTTATTAACAGTAAAATTTACCATTTAAAAAGCATACAGGTCTCCTAATTTTGATGTACACACATAATTATGTAATTATCCCCATGATCAAGATATACAACAGTTCCATCTCATGAAAGAATTCCCCCATGTCCCTTTGTGGTCACCTTCACTTTCACTAAACTTGTTTTCGATCATAGTTTTTTTGCTTTTTCAGAATATCATACAAATAAAATCATACAGCATTTTGTCTTTGAGTCTTGCTTCCCCTGTTTAGCACAATGCATTATTCGTCCATGTTCTTGACAGTATCAGTAATTTATTCCTTATTATTACTGAGTTGAGTTTTTATTGCTATAAATGCATATACCACAACTGATCTGTTCCACAGTTTCTTTCTAGTTTTCTTTGCCAATTACAAAGTAATGTGCTACAAACATCCATATACAGAGTAATCTGCTACAAACGTCTACAAGCATCCACATATAAGTTGGTTTTTGTTTGTTTGTTTTTTGCTTCTAAGTGGTTTGTTTCTACTTCTCTTTTTATGGGTGCAACATACAAACATGGCACATGTATTCATATGTAACAAACCTGCACGTTGTGCACATGTACCCTAAAACTTAAAGTATAATAAAAAAAAAAATAAACACATGTAAGTTTTTGAGTGAACATAGGCTTTCATTTCACTTGAGCAAATGCCTATAAGAATTACTAGGTCATATGATGAGTATACGTATAACTCTAGAAGAAAGTACCAAACTTTTTTTCCAAAGTGGCTGCATGGTTTGGCATTCTCACAGGCAATGTGTAAGTTCCAGTTGTTTTGCATCTTCACCTGCAACTGTTTCTGTGTTTTTGGTTGTTGACTTTCAGATTTATTTTGAACTTTTTGCTCTTGTTGCTGAATGGAAACTGACTGTAGTGGGTAAGAATAGAAGATAGAAAAGCAGTGAAGAAGGCTATTGCAGTGGTCAAGGTAAGACATGATGGCAGTTTGCATGAAGGACTCATGAACATCATTGGAAATGTCAACTTTAAGGATACAACTTTCAGGGTTAAGTACAGATAAAAGGACTGGCTGAGAAATTGGGCATTACATGTGAGAGAAAAAGATGAATCTGGAACAATGAGGTAATGGTAGTACCTCATATTGAGATAGTATATGTAGATTAAGAAAATATTTCAAGAAAGGTTATCAAGAAAGAGTCTTTTAGATGTGTTATGCTTAAGATGCCTCGTAAACATACAAGATATGATGTCAAGTAATTAGAAGAATATACAAGCTGAAGTTCAGAGAAGTGATTTGAACCAGATATATAAGTCTATGACTCAGGTAGGGCTGAAGATTTACACTTGGGAGTTACAGGGTCTCTGTAATATTTAACACCATTGCATGGGATGAGATTCCCTAGAGAGGTTATATAGAGAAGTGATCTCTGTGTCACTTTTACACTTAGAATTTAGGAAGAAAAGGGGGACCTAGTCATAGTGACTGGTAAAAAGTGGCCAATGAAATTTGAAGGCAATAAGGCAACTATATAATGCATTATCAAGTATGTGAACAAAAACTACACAAGTAAAGACAGTACAAGATGACATACCTCTCAGAGAATAATTGTCAGGTTTTGGTAGTAGATGGTGGTCTTCCCCCTTTTTCCCCCTCAATCATCTGTTGCTGTTACTTTAAATATGGAATGAAAACATCACTCTGCCACAGGATCAGACTAGAATGTAAGAATGGGCTCCTACTGACCAAACATGACAACTTTTCAGTAGAATGATTAGAAGCCAGGACTGGGCGAGGAGGTTGATGATGTTGTGCGCACCTGAAGAAAGACACTTCTTATCCATTCTCAATTTTCCATTGTGCAATGAATATTGTAGAAATAATACAAGTTGTAAAAATGAAACTGTGTGGAAGATATGAATCGGTGCAATGACTAAGAAGATCCCAGCTTTGGAATCAGAGAGATTGGATTGAATATCCTATCCACGACCTCTAGAGTCTAATGGAGCACCAGGCTTACATTTTTACAACGTAAGTCACGCCATGTCACTTCTCTGCCCAGAATCTTCTTTTGGCTCTCCATCTTTAAAAAATAAAATTTAAAATTCTTGCAAGGCCTGATAGTACCCTACTTAAATGATGCATTCCCATTACTTCTGATGTTATCGTCCACAAGTTTTTCCTCTATCGCTTCCTTTCAGCCACCATATGTGTACTGACAATTGAGCACACTAGGTACATTACTTCCTCAGATTCTTTGAATACTCTCCATTCTTTCTAGAATGTTCTCTTCCAAGACGTCCTCATGGCCCATGACCTCATCTTTTGTAGGTCTTTGCTCAAAGTTATCTTCTCAGTGAGCCCCATTGCCCCACACTCTCCAGCATTACAGATCCTTCTATTTATTTTACCTGCCTTATTTTTCTCTGTAATACTTTCCATCAACTGAAATACTACTTATCTATCTATATCTATGTGAATTTCATGTCATTATTTTCCCTCTAATGTATAATCTCCCTGATGGAATAAAATTTGTACATCTTATCTGCTGCAGTATCACCAGGAACCAGGACAGAGTCTGGTATGTAGTAAGCACTCAATAAATATTGCATGAGAGAATTAAATGATGTACACAAGTCACTACACACAGTGTTTAACATATTATAAGACCACTGCAAATGATTGCATGGTTATTGTTACTGTTATGATTACTAATATTTTTCATTAAATTTCTTAAATGCAAACTTGAATTAAATTCTGAGATATCAGTACATATCCGTTATATCAGTCTTTGCCAAAAGCTGAGTAGTCAGACTCTTTTAGCTTGGCCACCTAAAAGCCAGAGAAATTTCAGAGACCTGAGAGAGGCTCGTGAAGCTGAGAGCTGTAATTTCAATGAGGATGAACTATATTTAGCTGCAGCTGTTACTGAAGGACATTTCTCTCTGTGCATTAAATGAGTTGGGCTTGCAGAACTTTTTATCTTTTGTGTAAGCCAGTAAGGAAACCAGGCTGTGTTTCTAAGACCCAGAAAGTGGTATGTTACGACCCAGACAATTGACTGCTGAGCTGGGTCCCATCAAGCCTTCTTCCCTAGAAATCACTTGTTAAAAGGTTCAGTCCTAGTTCTAGCATTTGATGTTTTCCTTCTCCCCGATTATAATAGCTATATGCATTGACCAACGACAACAAAATTGTGTCATAAAAGAAAGATAATAAATGAAAAACCTAAGATTTACAGTGAGCCAGCAACTCTGCTAAGTGCCTCTGACTGATCATGCTACTTCATCTTTGCAAACCTTCTGTTATGGGTTGACTTGTGTCCTCCCGAAATTCATATGTTAAAATCCTAAACCTCAGTACCTCAGAATGTGAAAGGCCAATGCCACCTTTTGCTCACACTTCCCCAGCCAGAATTAGACCTGAAACTGCTACAAGAATGTTCTGGCCTACAATGAGTAATGGGCCATCAAGGCCATGAGCCACTGTGAGAAGAGCGCACAGCCCTGTGAGGAGTTCTTGTGCACTCTGCTCACTGAGCCCGGCAGCTGGGTGCAGCACTGGAAAAGCACACCGAGGATTGCACCTTTGCCAACAAGATCCAACTACTCCAGCGTGCCCTCCTAGCCATTAGACCTGGTGACCCCCATCCTCCTGTTGTCTGCTAGATTCTGCCCCAGTTACACATCACCACCTCCCAATCTCTAAGCCCCAAATAGAGTGGTTATTCCTGAAAAAATAAATACATAAATAAACAAACAAATGAATAATGTGAAAATGGAATTCTTAAAAATTGAATCTAACTTTAAATGTACCAAGAGAGCTTGATATTGAAAGATGTCTAGCCATCTAACGCCTTTTTATAAGAGATAGTCTTTTGGTGTTTGGGTTCTTTATTTAGATTATGGTCAACAGGCATCTATTTAGAATTCATTATGTGCTAGCAGGCAGGGAGACATGTTAGAGGTTATTGCTATGTTCTAGGTAAGAAACAATAGTGATTTAGACTAAGGTGGTAGCAGTAGATATAAAGAGAAGTGTACTGATAAGGTGTGTATTTTGAAGCTAGAGCCAATAGGTCTTGGTGCACATAGATTGGAGCTCTTCGTAGGAGTGGTGAGAAGTGAAGGGAAAAAAAATCCGATTGCAAACTGGTTACCATTTATTTAGATAAGAAAGTTTGTTTTATAAATATGAAACCATGTTATAGTCCCATACAGGTAAAATTAGCACAAGGGATTTTTCCTTCTTCTTCTTTTCTTTTCTTTTAACTGGGAGTAGATCAAAGAGTTACTCTCAGTTTGAATTAGATTTTGGTTAAGTAGAAAAAAATCCAAGGCTTTTGGAATGAATTTTTTAATTTTTTAATAGGAAAGTTTCTCCTTTGGAAACACTAGCTAGATCTCTAGGTGGCAAGCAGATACAGCAGATGAATTAAAAGCCATTAGTGTCAGCTCAAGCATGCACATGGAATGGGTCTCATGTCTCTTGACCCCATTCTACTCCCATTGTCAAAAAAAAAAAGCCTCAGTTATCAATTTATCATGATACAGTACATATCAGAAATGTCAAGGGAGTCAGGGTTGACATATTGCTGAAAGGACTGTGCATGAGGGTTTCAGTGACAAACACAACCATTTTGGAGGAGGAAATTTGGGCAAAAGAAGCTTTGAGAAGGTCAACTGTCCATCAGAATTCTATAAAGGGGCAGCTACACCAGAATAGTATCTAGTTGTTATTAGAACTACCAAAGTAAGGCCATTCTGATGGGCTAACTCCAAATAAGAATCAAAATAACCCCAGGCAGCAATGAGAAAGTAAACATGAAGAGATGGGGCAGGGCATACTCTTAAAAGGCAGTATTTAAGATTCACCCTCTGGCCAGTGGTACGATGGTTCAAATTAAAAATTGAACACAGAGATATGGATGGGAAAAGATACCTAAAAAGCTTTTTAATGGTAAATAAGAAGTGCAGCATTGTTGTGAGGGTCAACAAGAAGACACAAAACTCCCAAGAGGTTCTGATGACATGACTTAATCAAGTAGCTCTCTTTTGACTAAAATGGTGTCTTCAAGCAGCAAATGCTAACCATACTTTTCCACCAAAATTTATCAGAGTATTCATCCCATAGAATATACATTTATAGAGTTGTAAAACTTTGGCATTCCACATTTTTTAACAGTTATGCTCATACCTAAAGGGCACTAAAATACTAGCATATTTAACAGAAACATCTTAAGTACAAAATGTGTTCAGTCTTGACAGACTCACTGCTCATGACATTCTAGATTATTTTAGGAAATAGTCATCTTGGGTCTCTGCATTTATGGTAGTCTTGCTTGTTAGAGATCACTAGTGACTAAAAACTTGTAGCAATGAAAGAATTTGAGAATGAAAGGAATATTAAGTGCCTAGTTGAGTGTAGTCATGGGTTATGTATTTTACATAAACTCGTATCTCACTTTACCCTCATAAAATTCCAATTGAAAGGTTGAAAAGGAATCATGTTGGAGGGATAGCTCTTACCTTCATGCTCCTCATTCACAGCAGAACTTCAATGATCCAGAATCTTTAGAGAATTCATAGAATTCTAGTTACTTTTTTTCTTTATAAATTACCCAGTCTTGGAAATGTCTTTATTAGCAGTGTGAGAACAGGCTAATATACTAAGTATCGTCCTCCATCTCTCCTGCGATAAGCTCTTCTATATATTTAGCAATCAGTTAGATTTATGTCCTTGTCTATATTTCTTTTTGATTAAGATGGTTTACCAAGCAAACTGCTTTCTACAAGCAGATCTCCGAGTTCAGTCTGGACTGATTAGTACTATGTACCTTTCAGATTTGCCAGACATAAATTTAAAGCCAGAGAATGGAGTACTTTATCATCTTTATCAGATGAGAAAAAAATGAGGCCCATAGATTTATACAAAGAACAAAACTCTACAAACATAGCAGTGGCTCTCATGGATAAATATGTTTGCTGTTATTGGGATATTCACGCTCTAGGGTAACTGCACTTGCTAGCAATAACTTAAGCATATCCTGAGAACTACCCTGTATGGCAAATGCACCTGAATGTGCGTTCCAAGCTAGGGAATACAGCAGTGGCCAACCTGCAGATTCGCTGATTCGCTCCTTGCCTATGAAAAACATCTGAGCTTCTTGTCTGTCCTGTGGAACACCGACTGTACAGAGGATCAAGGTTCTGGGTTTTGGGTTCTGAAGGTTGCCAGGTGGAGTTTGTTAGGGGGAAGGTGCTAAGTGAAAATGACATATAAACTGCATGCCTTTTGCAAGCAATTATGGTTCTCCTGTCCAGCCTGTGGCCACTGGGCTGTCTTCTCTGTCTGTAAGCTTCCAATAAAACACCATGTCTTGGTTGCTGGCTCTGAATTTCTTTAGTCCTCTCAAATCTGGTGCCATCTCCATTGGAGTTGATAGGAATTTGGCACAACACTCTCTTATCAAAGGACTTCAGAGATCCTAATGCCTTCATGTGGGGATCTTTCATGGATATATTGCAGAAGAAAGAGAAGGCTGAAAGTGTGGGTCTTTGCCCCTACCCCTTCAACAAGTAGTAGGTAATCACAAGTGCTTCTGATCATGAGAAGATGAGACCCATGAGAGCTGTGGAAAAATAGGTGTAAATGATGAAAATTTGGGGACTTTCAAATCACTTTGGCTCACTGCTTGTCTTTTTAGCTTTGCCCACGAATAGAAAATGCACATGCTATAGTTGTGAGTCGGGGAGGGTACATGTTCTAGGTATCATACAGGTCACCAAATGGTACATAATAGAGAAGTATCTACTATGAACCAAGTACTCTGATAAGAATTTTTGTATGAATTGATTTGTTCATTCCTCATATGTAAGCTAGAAGGTGAGAATAATATAATAATCCCCAAAGGAAGATGAGGAAACTGACCCACAGGGAAAGTAAGTGAATTGTTTCAGCCACTAATGGAAAATGGCCTAAATTAGAAACTAGGTGACCCTGATTCCAGGGCCCACCCACTTGCTCTGCATTTTGCTTTTCTTTAATCTGGCTACCTCAGGAACTTGCCACTCTCTTACACAGTAGTTTCTCACTTACACAGAGGTTTTTAAACTCTTGATTTAAAAGAATATATTTTTTTGAAAAGAAAGGAGGAGAGGGAAGGAAAATAACAGGTTGTGTGGCATAGGAACCCCATATAGTGCATTTGTAGAACAGTGCTCAGGATTGCTGCAGGTTGTGGGGGTGGGGGTGCATGATTCTTATCTAATTCCTCCCTGATTAACCACTAAAGCACTCTGTGAAGTTCCCAAGAAACAATTTGGAAACCGGTTAGTTAGGGTATTCTTGGGAACAAGACCCACATACAACAAACAAAAGCCCTGCCAGCTCAGGGAACAGTGCAGGTGAAACCAAGAGTTTACATTAAATATAAAGAAGATGCAATGCCAGTTTGTTTTTGTGCTTGCCCAGGATATTTTATACCTAAAAAGAACTCTTATCTGGAACAGGGGTCATCAAACTATGATCCAATGGCTAAATCTGGTTTTGTATGGACCTCAAGCTAAGAAGGGATTCTATATTTTAAAAGTGTTTTGAAAATTAACAAAGAAGAACGTGTGACAGAAACTGTATGTGAACCACAAAGCCAAAAATATTTACTATCTGGCTTTTTGTTTGGAAAAATGTTGCCGACCCATGCCCTAAAATGTTTGGTTATGACCTTTCTGCTTTATCACTGTCCAATTCAGCAGTGACTGGTCTATTACAATTCTGCCAGCAGAGCCTCTGCTGCCAAATTTGTTTGTTTAAGGAAAGCAACTCAACATGGTTATTAATGGGTTCCATCTATTGTCAGACCGAATTATGCTTCCAGAGGTGTGGAGGTGCTAGGCTTGGTCTCCTCTGGACAGGAGTATGGAAAGCACACAGAGATGGATCTTTTCTAAGGAAATGTCCTGTCACACTGTCCTGTCACACACAACACCTGTAGAAAAACTGGAACTAGGGCCCATGAATTTATTATCTACATGTGCCAGAAATTTCATAATAGCCTAAGCATAAAATACTGGAAAAGGCAGATGAGGTAGAGATAAGACAAGATTGATTTTAAGAATAAGCTGAGTATGTTAGGTTTTCCAGGAAGCACACACTGAACCAGAATTGGGGGTGCAAGAGGTTGATTGTGCGGAGAGGGTATACTAGTAAAAAGTAAAAGGAGGAAGAGGTAGGATTGAACAAGGAAAGAAGGAACAAGATTGAGCAGGGTTGCCTGAGATAACAAGCAGGTCTAAGACTGAACTGGCCCCAAAGAGAACTCCTCAGGAAGTATGGCCCTTTGGAGAAGTCCCACTTTGAGCAGAATTGGACAGGCCCTGGTAACCCAATATACAATCATCGTCAGAGCCACCTGGGAAGAGCAAGTGTTTCACTCAGCACATGTGGTGGATATTGAGGGTGTCATCAATCTTTTTTTTTTTTTTTTTTTTGCTCTGTCACCCAGGCTGGAGTACAATGGTGCAATCTCGGCTCACTGCAAACTCCACCTCCTGGGTTCAAGCAATTCTCCTGCCTCAGCCTCCCGAGTAGCTGTGATTACAGGTGCCCACCACCATCCCAGCTAATTTTTGTACTTTTAGTAGAAACGGGATTTCACCATGTTGGCCAGGTTGGTCTTGAACTCCTGACCTCAAGTGATCCGCCTGCCTTGGCTTCCCAAAGTGTTGGGATTACAGGCATGAGACACTGTGCCCAGCCCAGGTGTCACCAGTCTTTTTAAGGGAGAGCATAGTGGTGCACTTCACAAATGCACATTGAGTAAACTAGCGGAGACCCTATGGAATAGGGGGAGGCAAGAAGTGCCATGAAAGCCTTACATGCAAATCTGTTTCTCTCCCTGATGTATCAGACAAAGTTAGTTCTTCATTCTTTCGAGTATATGCTGCTTTTTCCCTGGTAGCCTCTTGTTTCCTAGAAAGAGGGACATATCAAGTTTTAATACCATAGAGTCAATGATTCGATCATATTTTTTAGAAGGAAAAAAAACTTGTGTTATGAGTACTGGAGACCTATTTATTTAGAATTAGAAGAAACCTAGAGAATGCTCAATTCAATACACTCCCACCCCTATATTACAGACATGAATTGACAAGATGGAAGAAGATAGAAGTGGTAAGCCAGAGAAATGGGAAAACAAAATAAAAGGATTTTATAGTTTTACTGAGAACTGTAACTTATCTTCACTGCTCCACCCTAATCCAAGCCATTTTCACAGCAGCCAGAATGATTCTGCTATCTCAGTCAGATCATGGCATTCCTTGGGTCAAAAAGTTCTAATGGTTTCTGTGTAGCCAAGACTACAAGTCAAAGTCTTTTGCAATGGCCTGAAGAGCCTTATTCACTCCTGCCCCAATTATACCTTCTGCTATCTTCCCCCACCACTCACTGGGCTCTAGCTACACTGCATCTTTGATTTTTTTTTTAACAAGTTACAGACCTTTGCACTAGCTATTCCCTCTCTTCAGAAGACTCATAGTATGTACATTTACTTACACTTTTTATTTTGAGATAATTATAGACTTACAGAAGAGCCACAAAAATAGTATACAGTTGCCATATATCCTTCGCCTAGCTTCCCTTAATATTAATATCTTAGATAATCCTGGTACAACTATCAAAACTCAGACATTAATATTGGTGTAATACTATAACTGAACTGCAGACTTTCTTTGGATTTCACCAGTTCATAAACTAAGACCCCCTGTCTTCCATTCCAGAAATCAATCCAGGTTCTCAAATTGTATTTAGTTGCCCTGTCTCCTTAGTCTCCTCCATTCTTGACAGTTCCTCCATCTTTCCTTGTCTTTCAAGACTTTGAAATTTTGAAAGTATTAGCCAGTTATTTTACAGTGTCCTCCAAGTTGCATATTAGGTATTTCATAGGTTGTACTTTTCACCACCTCACTTCCTTTGGTTCTTTGCTCAAGTATCTCAGTGAAGTCTTTTCTGACCATTTTATTTAAAATGTTACCCAGTTCGCTTGTATCCCAAAGGTTGTCTACCATAATTCGCTGCTTTATTTTTCCCTACTTACAAAGATCAAATAGTCCTTATTTCTTCATTATTTATTGTTAGCCTACCTCTTCAAGACTATTAACTCCATAAAGGCAGGGATTTTTGCCCAATTTCTAGAAAATTCCTTGATACATAGAAGATGCTCAATAAAGTTTTATTGAATGAATTCAATGAATGAACTGGATCTTTTGCTGTTCTCAGGAATCCAGAAAGCAAAAGGAGCTTACCTCAAGTTTTGAATGCTATGCAACATAGAAAATTCAAAGACTGTTGGAACTATCCAGCTAAGAGACTAGATGAAGCTTCATGGGACACCTCACATATAGTTTTCTATTTTCCTTGTTAAGCCAGTCAGAACAATTATTTAAAATATATTACTTGCTAAGCTGTGCAGGTCCAAATTTATAAGCTTGGATTTTTCTACTTCTTT
The DNA here is from genome assembly GCF_028885655.2 of Pongo abelii. Classification (NCBI taxonomy): domain Eukaryota; kingdom Metazoa; phylum Chordata; class Mammalia; order Primates; family Hominidae; genus Pongo; species Pongo abelii. The sequence goes on from NC_071989.2 coordinate 153,511,505, forward strand.
TTGAAAAAAAAGATGAAATTATGGAAATGAAAACCTCTTAGCCTTTGTAACTACTGTACTTTGCTCAGTAAAATGGATTTCAGATGCAGAAACGTTTCACCCTCAAACGGAGCCTTTCAAAATCATTTCCTGACATTTTTACTCATACAAGTGCAAATGCCTCCTGATTCATGGAGATTCGAGGCATGTTAAAAACCCAGGCTGTTCTCAATTATACTGGGTTTGCCATTCCATCAGCAAAGTATACAAGATTATTTTTTACTCTTCTCCTTTTTATCTTACTTTTAGTTTCAAATATATTAGTAGAGTTTCCACTCAAAGTGATAAAAGGCGAAAGAAAGTAGACAAAACTATAATCTGGTAATTTTATTGCCTGTGACCATCACACAAGACACTGACTAGTAGAGATTCTGGTGCTAGAAACCTTGGGAATTACTTTTAATTTCAGTATCCAGGGCCAAGAAGAAGGAATGAGGTACAGTGAAAAGTTAAATGGTGTTGATTTCTAACAACAGATATTCAGAAAATCATCTGACTTTCTTAAGCCTGGTTTCTTTACTTACAAAATGAAGTAACATCATATCTACTAGCTAATGTGTTAAGTCCCTGCTAATACGTTTATTGAGTCCCTGCTATGGCCAATCCCCAGAAATACATATATGGAAGACACATATATGGTCCTCCTCTCAAGGATTTCATAGGCGAGGAATATAGATTTCCAGGAAAAACATATACTATAGTATGATAATTTTTAAAATACAGTTTATACAGAGAAAGGGTTGGTGACTAGTTAAAAGGTATCCAGATGATGACAGTACCTTGGAGTAGGTGATGTCAGAGGGATTTATGAGGTTTATGGACAGTTCGGCAAGAGAGTAGTCTTAGATGATATAGGCAGATGTGACAGTAATTGAGATAAGGAGAAGTAGGTTGAGGTGTTGCCAGCACAAAGATGATGAACTCAGTTGTGAAAGTATGAAGAATGGGGCATCTGTGAGACAGTCATGCTGAAATTTTTGTAGAGAATTAGATATACAAGTCTGACTTTCAGAAAAAAAAGATCCAGAAGAAAATATGAACTTCAGAAGCACCAAGACATAGATCAGTGATGTTTCTCAAGAGGCAACTATGGTACAAGAAGAGCACAGAGTTTAGGACTTGGGCTTGAACAACACCATTATTTAAAGATTAGGTAGAGGCAGATGTGCCCAAAAAGGAGTTAGAAAAAACTTACCCAAATGGAGGAGGAATATTATGAAACACTAGAGCTACAGAAGTCAAAAAGTAAGGTACTTTAAGAAAGAGGTTGCTATCATTAGACAGTAAAAAGTATCCAGTAGATATAGCCAAATGATGGGCATTGGTGACCTTCAAGAGAGCTGTTCTCATGGTGTGGCTGGGCCGATCGGAGATCGAAGTAGACATAAAAGAGTGTGTTGAAACTGCCAGAAAACTGGGAATGAGGAAGCAAATAGAAACCTATTAAGATAATTATATAGAAGTCTCTGTCTGTATTACTATTATTACATTAACCTACTCTTGCCCTTATCCTCTCTGCACACGTATGATTATATTTTATATGCTACCTAAATATCTAATGTATCTATTAGATATAAGGTATATATAAGGTGCATTAGAGAGATGATATGTAGATAGATTGATAGATTCTTACTAATTAAACAATTTGGACACTGAAGTATAAGTGTTAAAATAAAAACTTAAGCCAAATTAAATTAATCAGAATTTAATTGATCAAAGAACAATTAACAAATTAAGCACCATCCCCCGCTACACTATGCCAACCAGAATAGGTTCAGAACAGCTCCATTGGTGCCACATAGAGAGGATTTATGGACAGAAAGAAAAACGGATTTATGGACAGAAAGAGGAAAGTGAGGTACAGAAAACAAAATAGGTCAGCATTTGTCTTATTTGAACACAGTTTGCAGTTGGCTGCCTGAGAATGGTTGAACTATGGCTGCTGTGATTGGCTGAGACTTAGCTACTTGTTATAAGTGTAGGTTACAGTCCGTTTAGATATCTGATTAGATTATGATTCACTATGTACAGAGAAACCTTTAGGCTGAACCTAAAATATGTAAGGAGGCAGCTTTAGATTAAACTTAATTTAACATAAGTAAACTTAAAATGGCAAGCACTTCTATTGCTTTTAGATTTTTCTTTCTTTGATAAATGGATGCCTTTCTTCTACATCTTCATGCTGCACTTATTGAGCAGCATTTGAAAGGATTGGCACCAGTGGAAGGAAAGCTTCACAGGCTGAAGATAAATCACTTCTCTTATATCTCTTCTATTTCTCTTCTACCTGCAAGTCCAAAACTACAAGCTCTCTTACACCCAATGTTGTGTTGCTTATGTGCTGCTTAGATTGGAGTTTGTTAAGGGAACCTGGACATACCATATCTAAGAAACCAAGCTTTGTATGACTTACATATCTGGAGTAACTAGATCACATAGATATGTTTGGATTTCTAAGTGAAATGTTTATTTTCAGAATACATCTTCTTTCAAATTAACCTCAGCTATTGTTAAATTAAAACTCGTCAATTTTTAAAACTTCTCTTTGTGTATAGGTTTTGATTGCATTTTTATGTCTTCCACTATTTAAAATTTGTTGCATAATTTAAATACTTTATTTAAATTATAAATTTAATTTAAATTACATGTAAAACCTAAAATATACAGTTAATTAGTTTTAGCAATTACAATCACATAACCAATACTAATATCAAAATTTCCTCACGTCCCTCAATCCCTCTCTAAAGACAACCAAGTTTGTTTTCTTCTATTAGAGACTTTTTTTCAACTTTTATTTTAGAGTAGGGTGTACATGAGCAGTTTTGTAACAAAGGTATGTTGCATGATGCTGAGGTTTGGGGTATGAATGAATCTCTAACCCAGGTAGGGAGTATGGTGCCCAATAAGCAGTTTTTTTCAACCCTTGCTCCCTTTCTTCCCCCTCCATCTTAAATTCCCCAGTGTCTATTGTTCCCATTTTTATGATGATGAGTACCCAGTGTTTTAGCTCCCACTAATAAGTGAGAATATACAGTATTTGGTTTTCTATTTCTGCCTTAGTTCACTTAGGGTAATTGTTTCCAGCTGCAACCATGTTGCTGTGAGGGACATGATTTTGGTCTTTTTATGGCTGTGTAGTATTCCATTCTGTATATGTATAACATTTTCTTTATCCAATCCACTGTTGATGTGCACCTTGGTTGATTCCATGTCTTTGACACATTGAACACTGCTTTGTTGAACATGTAAGTACATGTGTATTTTTGATAGAACAATTTATTTTCCTTTGGGCATATACCCAGTAGTCGGATTGCTGGATCAAATGGTAGTTCAACCGTCAGTTCTTTGAGAAATCTCCAAACTGCTCTCCACAGTGGCTGAACTAATTTACATTCCTACCGACACTGTATGTATTCCCTTTTCTCTGTAGCCTCACGAATATCTGTTGTTTTTTTGAGTTTTTAACAAAAGTCATTCTGACAGGTGTGATGACATCACACTGTGATTTTGATTTGCATTTCTCTGATGATTAGTGATGACGAGCATTTTTTCATGTTTGTTTTTCTCTTGTATTTCTTCTTTTGAGAAGTGTCTGTTCATGTCCTTAGCCTACTTTTCAATGTTTGTTGTTGTTGTTGTTGTTTACTTGTTGATTTGTTTAAGTTCCTTATAGATTCTGGATAATACATCTTTGTCAGATGCATAGTTTGCAAATATATTCTCCTATTCTGTAGGCTATTTTCTCCCTTGATAGTTTCTTTTGCTGTGCAGAAGCTCTTCAGTTTAATTAGATGTTATTTGTCAATTTTTGTTTGCAGTTGCTTTTGAGGACTTAGCCATAAATTCTTTGCCAAAAGCAATGTCAAGAACGGTATTTTCTAAGTTTTCTTCTAGGATGTTTATAATTTGAAGTCTGGTATTTAAGTCTTTAATCCATCTTAAGTTGATTTTTGTATATGGTAAGGGGTAGGAGTCCAGCTTCATTCTTCTGTATATGGATAGCCAGTTATACCAGCATGATTTTTTAATAAGGAGTCTTTTCCACATTGCTTATTTTTGTCATTGTTTTCAGAGATCTGCTAGTTTTAGCTGTGTGGCTTTATTTCTGGGCTTTCTATTCTGTTTCATTGATTTATATGTCTGTTTTTGTACTAGTGCTATGATGTTTTGATTATTGTAGCCCTGTAGTGTACTTTGAAGTTGGATAACGTGATGCCACCAGCTTTGTTCTTTTTGCTTAGAAATGCTTTGGCTACTTAGTCTCTTTTTGGTTCTATTAATTTTAGAAGATTTTTTTAATTACATGAAGAATGACATTAGTAATTTGATAGGAATAGCGTCAAATATGTAGACTGCTTTGGGCAGCATGACCATTTTAATGATGTTCATTCTTCCAATCCATAAGCATGGGATGTTTTTCTATTTATTTGTTCCTTCTCTGATTTATTTTAACCCTATTTTGTAATTCTCTTTCCAGAGATCTTTAACATCCTTTAACAGCTAGCCGTATTCCTAGGGGTGTGTGTGTGTGTGTGTGTGTGTGTGTCTGTGTGTGTGTGTCTATTGTAAATGAGATTACATTCTTAACTTGGCACTCAGCTTCAACATTTTTGATGTATAAATATGCTACTGTTCATATTCTTTGCCCACTTTTTGATGGGGTTGTTTTTTTCTTGTAAATTTCTCTAAGGTCCTTGTAGATTCTGCATATTAGCCCTTTTTTAGATGGATAGATTACAACAGACACTTCTCAAAAGAAGACATTTATGTGGCCAAAAACATATGAACAAAAGCTCATCATCACCCGTCATTAGAGAAATGCAAATCAAAACCACAATGAAATACCATCTCATGCCAGTTAGAATGATGATCATTAAAAAGTCAGGAAACAACAGATGCTGGAGAGGATGTGGAGAGACAGGAACAATTTTACACTGTTGGTGGGAGTGTAAATTAGTTTAACCATTGTGGAAGACAGTGTGATGATTCCTCAACGATCTAGAACCAGAAATACCATTTGACTCAGCAACCCCATTACTGAGTATACACCAAAAGGATTATAAAACATTCTACTATAAAGACACATGAACATGTATGTTCACTGCAGCACTATTCACAATAGCAAAGACATGGAAGCAACCCAAATACCCATCAATGATAGACTGGATAAAGAAAATGTGGCACATATACACCATGGAATACTATGTAGCCATAAAAAAGAATGAGTTTATGTTCTTTGCAAGGACATGGATGAAGTTGGAAACCATCATTCTCAGTAAACTAACACAGGAACAGAAAACCAAACACCACATGTTCTCACGCATAAGTGGGAGTTGAACAATGAGAACACATGGGCACAAGGAAGGGAACATCACACACTGGGGCTTGTGGGGGTGTGGGGGGGCAAGGGGAGCGATAGCATTGGGAGAAATACTTAATGTAGATGACGGGTTGATGAGTACAGCAAACCACCATGACACATGTGTACCTATGTAACAAACCAGCACGTTCTATACATGTATCCCAAAACTTAAAGTATAATTTTAAAATGCTACTCATTTTTACACATTGATTTTGTATCATGAAACTTTACTGTAGTAGTTTAGCAGCTCTAGAAGCCTTTTGATGGAGTCCTCTGTGTTTTCTAGGTATAGAATCATATCGTCAGTGAAGAGAGATAGTATGACTTCTTTTCCTATGTGGATGCCTTTTATTTCCTTCTCTTGTCTGATTTCTCTGGCCAGCACTTCCTGTATTATGTTGAATAACAGTGGTGAGAGTGGGCATCCTTGTCTTGTTCCAATGCTCAAGGGGAATTCTTCCAGCTTTTGTTCATTCAGTATGATGCTGGCTGTGGGTTTTTCATAGATGGCTCATATAATTATGAGGTATGTTCCTTTGATGTCTAGTTTCTTGAGGGTTTTTATCATACAAGGATGTTGGATTTTATTGAAAACTTTTTCTGGGTTTATTTAGATAATCATATGGTTTTTGTCTTAAATTCTGTATATATGGGGAATTACAATTGTTGATTTGCATATGTTGAACCAACTTTGAATCATAGGAATGTTGCCTATTTGATCATGGTATGCTGCTGGATTTGGTTTGCTAGTATTTTGTTAAGAATTTTTGCATCTATGCTTATTGGTGATATTGGTCTGAAGTTTCCTTTTTATGTTGTGTGTCTTCCAGCTTTTGGTATCAGGATGATGCTGACTCCACATAATGTTAGGAGGGAGTCTCTCCTCTATTTTTTGGAATAGTGTCAGTAGGATTTATACTAGCTCTTCCACAATTTTTTTTTTTAAGACAGAGTCTTGTTGTGTCACACAGGGTGGAGTGCAGTGGCACAATCAGGGCTCACTGTAGTCTTGACCTCCTGGATCCAAGCAATCTTCCTGCCTTAAACTCCTAAGTATCTGAGACTACAGGTACTTGTGCCACCATGCCCAACTGATTTTTAATTGTTTTTTTTATAGAGACATGGTTTCAATATATTGCCAAGACTAGTCTTGAAGTACTGGGCTCAAGCAATCCTCCTGCCTTAGCCTCTAAAAGGGTTGGCATGAGCCAGTGTGCTTGGCCTACAGCTCTTCTTTGTATGTGTGGTAGAATTCGGCTGTGAGTCTGTCTGGTTTGGGGCTTTTTTTGGTTGGTTTGTGTTTTATTACTGATTCCATTTTGGAACTTGTTATTGATCTGTTAAGGTTTTTAATTTCTTCCTAATTCAATCTTGGGAATTTGTGTGTCTCCAGGAATTTTTCCATTTCTTCTAGATTTCCTGGTTTGTGTGCATAGAAGTGTGCAAAATAATCTCTGAAAATCTTTTGTATTTCTGTTGGATTGGCAAAGACAACCAAGTTTCTAATGTCTATCCCCATGTATTAGTTTTGCTAGATTCAGAACCTCATACAAATATAATTATAAGGTAAATACATTTTTTATGTGATCAAAAGAATACTCAGCATCATGCTTTTGAGAATAGTGTGTCTCAGTAGTTGAATAAATTTTTATTTCATTAATATACCATAATTTGTTAAATCATTTCCTGCTTATGAACATTTACTTGGTTTTCAGTTTGAGACTTGGATCAACAAAGCTACTATGAACAATGTTTTTCCAATCTATATGTAATCATATGGTTTTATTTCTCTCAGGGGAATACATATCAGTAAAATTGAAGGGTCATGGGCAAATATATATTTAAATTTAAAATAAACTAAAAGTTTTCCAAAGTGTATGTGCCATTTTATACTTCTATAAATAAAGGTTCAGAGTTTCATTCCACACCTTTGCCAATATTTTGCTTTTTCATTTCTTTCAATTTTAGTTATTCATTTGGTTTTAATTTGTATTTCATTAAATATCTAATGATGTTGAACACATTTATTTGCTTATTTGTTATGTGTAATATGTCTTTATTAAAAATGTATTCAAATTTTTTCACCAAACTGTATTATTATTATTTGTATTTTTATTACTGAGTTGTTAAAATTTTTTATATAACTTGGATACAAGTTTATTTTCAGAAATCAGTACTGTGGATATTTTCTACCAGTATGTTGCTTGAGTGCTCATGGTTTGTAGTGTCTGATGTGTAGAAATTATGGAGACCAGAAAATAGTAAAAAACATTTTTAGAGTGCTGACATAAAAGAACTATCAATATAGAATTCTATATATAACAAAAACATTCTACAGAAATAAAGGCAAAATTAAGATAGTTTCAGATGAAGAAAAATTAAGAGAAGTCGTTGCCAACAGACTCGTTCTACGAGAAATGCTAAAGTAAGGTCTTCAGGCTAAAGGCAAAAATAAAGGGGGAAACTTGCGTTTTCGCAAATAAAAGAAGAAAGCCAGAAAAGTTAAATAATTGGGTAAATATAAAAGATTATTTTCCCCTTAAATACTTTAAAATACATATAATTGTTTAAAGCAAAAATTACAATGTTGTCATCTGGAATTTTCAACATATGTCAATATAATAAATATGACAACTGAAGTGTAAAGTTCAGTGATGGGGGAAATTTTAAAAAAAAAAGCTATGTGAATTGAAGATTTCTACATTTTATATTAAGTGTTATAATATTAACTAATGATATAAAATATATATAATTAATTAGATATATATATAGTTATCCTTATAGCACTCATTAAAAAAATTAAAAATATAGAAAGACTAAAATCTAGTAGATACCACCAAACAACAGGACAGTGCACTTTCTTCTCAAGTGCACATGAAATATTCTATAGAATAGTCTGTGTGCTTGGCCATAAGACAAGCCTTAATAAATTGGAAAGAATTAAAATCTTATAAAGTGTTTTCTCTGACTGTAACACAATTAAATTAGAAACCAATGAGAAAAGAAAACTTGGAAAATTCACAAATGTGTGCACATTAAACAACATACTACTAAATAACCAGGGGGTTAATAAAGAAAACCCAAGAAAAATTAGAAAATATTTTGAAATGAAAGAAAACAAAAATACAATATACAAAACTTATGAAATGTAACAAAGCCAGTGTTTAAAGGAAAATTTATACCTACAAATGACTGTGTGTTTTAAAAAGAAAGTTCTCACATCAGTACCCTAGCCTTCCACCTTAAGAAACTAGAAAAAGAAGAGTAATCTACACCTAAAGCACAAATAAAAGATTAGAGTGAAAATTAATGAGAATGGAAACAATGGAAAACACAAAAGCAAAAGTTGGCTCATCGAAAAATATCAACAAAATTGTCAAACCATTAGCTACACTGACCAAGAAAAACAGCCAAAAAAACATGAATAACTAAAATCAAAAATGAAAGAAGAGACCCTTCTCCCAAGCTAATAAAAATATAAAGGATTTTAAAGGAATACTGAGTAATTGTATGCCAACAATTAGAGAATGTAGATGAAATGAACAAATTCCTACAAAAAAAGAAATGCCAAAATTGACTCAAAACAAAACAGGAAATTTAAATAAAATTATAACAAGTAAAGAAATCGAGTTACTAATCCAAAAATTCTCCACAAAGGAAAATTCAGATCCAGATGGCTTTACTGACAAAAGACTACCAAATGTTCAATGTAGACTTGGCCACAGGCGATAGCTCATGCCTATAATCCCAGCATTTTGGGAGGCCATGACAGGGGGATTGCTTGAGCTCATGAGTTTGAGACAAGATGGCGAAACCCTGTCTCTACAAAAGATACCAAAAGCCAGGCATAGTATTGCATGCCTGTAGTCCCAGCTAGTCAGGAGGCTGAGACGGGAAGATGCCTTGAGCCTGGGAGGAGGAAGCTGCAGTGCGCGGAAGTGGCGATGGCACCACTGCACTCCAGCCTGGGCAATAGAGCCAGGCTTCGTCTCAACAAATAAATAAATAATAAATAAATAAAGTAGACTTAACCCCAATCATTGACAAACTCCTCCAAAAAATAGAAAAGATAACATTTACAACTCATTCTATGAGGCCAGCACTACCCTGATCCTCATACCAAAGACAGCACAAGAAAAGAAAACAACAAAACAATATGCCTTGTGAAAAGACCATCCCCCAAAACAGTCATAAACAAAATACTAGAAAACTGAACTGAACAACTTATAAAAAGTATTATATAAAATGATCAAGTGATATTTACCTCAAAAATGCAAGGTTAGCTCAATGTATGAAAATCAAACAATGTAATATACCATATTAATGGAATAAAGGACAAAAACCATATGATCATGTCAATATGCACATAAAAAGCATTTGAAAAATCAACACCTATTCCTGACAAAAGCACTCAACAAACTAGGAATAGAAGGAAACTTGCTCAACCTGATAACGACCATCTATCCTAAACCCATAGTTAACCACACTAAATGGTGAAAGACTGAATGCTTATGCCCACCAAGAACAAGACAAGGACGTCTGCTCTCACCATTTATAAAACATTGTACTGGAAATTCTATCCAGGGCAATTCGGTAAGAAGAAAAAATAAGAGGCATACAGTTTTGAAAGAAAAAAATAAAACTATCTCTGTGTAGATTATGTGCAGATTACATAAGCTTGTACCTAGAAAATTCTAATGCATCAACACGCATGCATACACACACACACACACAACTATTAGAAGTAATAAACAAATTCTGGATTCCTCATCAATATAAAGAAATTAGTTATATTTCTATATATTAGCAATGAACAATAAAAAATGAATTTAATAAAATAATACTTTTTACAATAGCATCAAACAAACTACTTAGGGTATATTTAACAAAAGAAGTATAATTCTTGTACATTAAAAACTAGAAAACAATGATGAAAGAAATTAAAGAAGATCTTACTAAGTGAAAAGACATTCCACGTTCATGGGTAGGAAGACAATATTGTTAAGATGTCAGTTACCAAAAAATGACCTACAGATTCAATACAATCCCTATAAAAAATTTAACAGCTTTTTATTTATTTATTTTTTTACTGTAGTGGGACAGCCTATTCTCAAATTCATATGAAACAGCAAAAAATCTTAAACAGCTAAAACATTCTTGAAAAAGAAGAACAAAGTAGGATTCACACTTCTATTTCAAAACTTATTACAAAGAAACAGTAACCAAGGCATGTTTTTGGCATAAAAATAGATATATAGATCCATGGAACAGAATTAAGAGTTCAGAAATAAACCAACACATTCATGTTGGAATGTTGAAAATTGATTTTCAACATAGACGCCAAGACAATTCACTTAATACAAATTAAGTGGTTTTAAAAATCATTTATAGAACTGCCCATATTTTAAAGTTCTTCTTATATCAATATTGCAATTCTTTAGTTATATGATTTTGTGTGACAAAATTATATTGACAAATTTATCCTCATAAAGTTGTTTATTATATACCCTTGTTAAACGTTTAATGGCTGGAGGATCTAAAGCTGTCCCTTCATTTATTACTGATATGGTTAATTTCTGCTTTATTTTTGCTTGATCGACCTAGCTAGAGGTTTGACAATATTATTACTCTTTTTAACGAATTAGTTTTAGGTTCTCATAATCTCTATTTTGTTGGTTTTCTATTTCAATGGTTTTTGCTCTGATTCTTATGCTTTTTTCTTCTATTAATTTGTATTTAATTTTCTTATCTTTTTCAATATCCTTAAGATAAATGCTTAGATCATTAATTTTATCAGTTTTTTCTAATAATGATTTCTGCTTTAACATAAACCCACACATTTTGATACACTATGTTTTTATTTTAATTCATTATTTTTTATCTGATTCTTATCACTTTCCACACATTCAGAGAAGTACTGTGCTTGGTTCTTTACAGATAAGGAAATCCAATTTAAGAGGGGTGGAAGGACTAGCCTAAGAACCAGTAACTATGAATTCACAGACCCAGGAGTTGAGCCCAGGCCTTTGGAGAACAAGCATCCTTCTACCAAGTAGAATAAGGCTTTTGGTGTTTTAGTCATGAAGTCAAGCTGCCTCTTGACTATGCAGAACCATTTTAATCTCTGAATGAACAAGACATTTTGACATTTACTTACAGTAGTCATTAAAAGAAAGTGCATAGGCAGTGACCTTCAAGGGCTCTGAACCATCTGTTCTGCTTGAATTTGAAACTAGGTGTCTCTCTAGACAAAAATCAGAGAGAGGGCTGTCGCTTTTCTTGTTCTCATTCAGTTAGAGTATTTCACAAAATTCAAAAGAAAATAATACAGACAACACAACTCGTACAATCACACTAAGTAGCATTAACATCCTAAATCAGAAGCATAAAAAGGCAAAGAAGGTGCTTTTTAAAATTTTTTTTGTATTATTATATTTTAAGTTCTGGGATACATGTACAGAACGTGCAGGGTTGTTACATAGGTATACACGTGCCATAGTGGTTTGCTGCACCTGTCAACCCATCATCTACATTAAGTGTTTCTCCTAATGCGATCCCACCCCTTTCCCCCACTCCCAACAGGCCCCAGTGTGTGATGTTCCCCTCCCTGTGTCCATGTGTTCTCACTGTTCAACTCCCACTTATGAGTGAGAACATGCAGTGTTTGGTTTTCTGTTCCTGTGTTGGTTGCTGAGAATGATGGTTTCCAACTTCATCCATGTCCCTGCAGAAGACATGAACTCATTCTTTTTTATGGCTGCACAGTATTCCATAGTGTATATGTGCCATATTTTCTTTATCCAGTCTATCATTGATGGGCATTTGGGTTGGTTCCAAGTCTGCTATTGTGAATAGTGCTGCAATAAACATACGAGTGCATGTGTCTTTATAGTAGAATGATTTCTAATCATTTGGATATATACCCAGTAATGGGGTTGCTGGGTCAAATGGTATTTCTAGTTCTAGATCCTTGAGGAATCGCCACACAGTCTTCCACAATGGTTGAACAACTTTACAATCCCACCAACAGTGTAAAAGCATTCCTCTTTCTCACATGCTCTCCAGCAACTGTTGTTTCCTGACTTTTTAATGATCGCTATTCTACCCGGCATGAGATGGTATCTCATTGTGGTTTTGATTTGTGTTTCTCTAATGACCAGTGATGATGAGCTTTTTTTCATATGTTTGTTGGCTTCATAAATGTTTTCTTTTGAAAACTGTCTGTTCATATCCTTCACCCACTTTTTGATGGGGTTGTTTTTTTCTCGTAAATTTGTTTAAGTTCCTTGTAGATACTGGATACCAACCCTTTGTCAGATGGATAGATTGCAAAAATTTTTGGCTGGGCACAGTGGCTTACGCCTGTAATCTCAGCACTTTGGGAGGCCAAGGTGGGCAGATTATAGGGTTAGGAGATCGAGACCATCCTGGCTAACACGGTGAAACCCCATCTCTACTAAAAATACAAAAAATTAACCTGGCGTGGTGGTAGGCCCCTGTAGTCCCAGCTACTCAGGAGGCTGAGGCAGGATAATGGAGTGCACCACTGCACCCAGCCTGGGCAACAGAGCAAGACTCCGTCTTAAAAAAAAAATTCTCCCATTCTGTAGGTTACGTTTTCACTCTGATTATAGTTTCTTTTGTTGTGCAGAAGTGCTTTAGTTTAATTAGATCCCATTTGTCAATTTTGGCTTTTGTTGTCATTGCTTTTGATGTTTTAGTCATGAAGTCTTTGTCCATGCCTATGTCCTGAATGGTATTGCCTAGGTTTTCTTCTAGGATTTTTATGATTTTAGGACTTACCTTTAAGTCTTTAATCCATCTTGAGTTAACTTTTGTATAAAGTGTAAGGAAGGGGTCCAGTTTCAGTTTTCTGCATATGGCTAGCCAGTTTTCCCAAAACCATTTATTAAATAGGGAATCCAGCAGAACATCAAAAAGCTTATCCACCATGATCAAGTTGGCTTCATCACTGGAATGCAAGGCTCATTCAACACATGCAAATCTATAAATGCAATCCATCACATAAACAGAACCAATGATAAAAACCACATGATTATCTCAATAGATGCAGAAAAGTCCTTCGATAAAATTCAACACCCCTTCATGCTAAAAACTCTCAATAAACTAGGTATTGATGGAACGTATCTCAAAATAATTAGAGCTATTTATGACAAACCCACACTCAGTATCATACTGAATGGGAAAAAGGTGGAAGCATTCCCTTTGAAAACTGGCACAAGACAAGAATGCCCTCTCTCACCACTCCTATTCAACACAGTATGGGAAGTTCTAGTCAGGGCAATCAGCGAGAGAAAGAAATAAAGGGTATTCAAATAAGAAGAAAGGAAGTCAAATTGTCTCTGTTTGCAGATGTCATGATTTATTTAGAAAACCCCATGGTCTCAGCCCAAAATCTCCTTAAGCTGATAACTTCAGCAAAGTCTCAGGATACATAATTAATGTGTAAATATCACAAGCATTCCTATACACCAGTAACAGACAGAGTGCCAAATCATGAATGAACTCCCATTCGCAATTCCTACGAAGAGAATAAAATACCTAGGAATACAACTTACAAGGGATATGAAGGACCTCTTCAAGGAGAACTACAAACCACTGCTCAAAGAAATAAGAGAGGACACAAACAAATGGAAAAACATTCCATGCTCATGGATAGGAAGAAACAATGTCATGAAAATGGCCATACTGTCCAAAGTAATTTATAGATTCAATGCCATCCCCATGAAGCTACCATTGACTTTCTTCACAGAATTAGAAATAATTACTTTAAATTTTGTATGGAACAAAAAAAGAGCCGTATAGCCAAGGCAATCCTAAGCAAAAAGAACAAAGCTGTAGGCATCACGCTACCTGACTTCAAACTATTACTACAAGGCTCCAGTAACAAAAACAGTATGGTACTGCTACCAAAACAGATACATAGACCAACAGAACAGAACAGAGGCCTCAGAAATAACACCACACATATACAACCACCTGATCTTTGACAAACCTGACAAAAACAAGCAATGAGGGAAGGTGCTTTTTATAATACATATATACACAGATGAAAAATGACAAAGCCTTGTCAAAAATCTGTGATATGTGCCTTCCTCTACTGTACTCCCCCCAAAAATCAAATTAATATTGCTTTCTGAGTTCTGTGAGAGGACTTAACCGAATCTTTTGACTTCCAGATACTATTACAGTTGTTTTCCTAAGATATTTTTTAGGAAACAAGGATAAAAACTTTTGAGGTTTTGAAATCTTAGGCTAATAGAAAAATTGTTTCCCATAAGATACGGTGAAATTTTTCCAAAGCTACATGAATTCCTACAAATGAGATATTTTTCCTTATAAGTAGAGGAGGAATTTACCCAAAACAGTGAGGTAAGTTGGGCTTTTGATCCCAAATAGTGTGTGCATGTGTGTCACTTATTATTTTAAAATGTTAGAGATACAGACGTAAGAATATGTCTTTCAAAATAGAGTTTTAAGAAGTTGAGAATATCTTTATAGAATCTTCCTGAAACTTGTGCTAACTAATTAGGTGGAGATTTAAAAAAGTATCTTGGAAAGAGCAGTGCCTACAGGAATAAATGAGATTCGAAGATTACTAGGCTATACCTTCCCTTCACACCCAAATATCTGTCTGGCCACCCTCAAATTTCTTCAGCTGAAATTCTTCTTTGCCTCCTTTTCAGCCGTGAATTCTGATGAGTTTGAAAGCAAACTAAATACCAACAAAATGGAGGATAAGCACAAATGGTTACAGTACATTATTTTAGCCTCAATAGCTAATAATAAATATTGAAGATTAATAATATATGCATATAAAATATTAACATATTAACAACATATTAATATGGATGATCCTCAAATTATAATGGCTCAACTTTAAAATTTTTGACTTTATGAAAGTGTGAAAGAAATATGCATTCTACAGAAGCCACATTTCAAGTTTTGAATTTTGGTCTTTTTCCAGGGTAGGGATATGCAGAATATTACTCTCTCACAGTGCTAGGCAGAGGCAGGGAGACACAGCTCCCAATCAGCCACATGATCAGGAGGATAAGCAACCCCTACTCTTTAGTACTGTGTTACCGGATGGTTTTGCCCAACTGTAGGCTAAAGTAGGTATTCTGAGCACACTGAAGGTAGGCTAGGCTAAGCTATGATGCTCTGTAGGCTAGATGTATTAAAAGCACTTTCCAACTATAATATTTTTAACACACTATGAGTTTGTCAGGACATAACACCATCATAAGTTTTGGAGCACCTGTACATCAAATGCTACTGTGCAACATGCACACAAAAACAAGTAGTGTGTGTGTGTGTCTGTGTGTGTGCGTCTGTGTGGTGACAGTGTGGGTATTTCTTATTTTCAATCTTTTAATTATACTGTCTTTTAACTTTTTGACAAAGAAGTTACTTGATGTAAGTTTTCAATGTCAGCAGTTAAGTGATGAAATGAAGTTATATACAGCAGGTCTTCAAAATAGCATCATTTTGTTTAACATTATAACATTGATGAGAAAAAAATAGTTTGTTACATGTGATTTCACTTAAAGTGACTGTTTCCAAGAACCTACTGGTACTGATAAGTGAGGACTTACTGTGCAATTTTGTATTAGGGATCAAAGCTTGTTTTTAATTTTTAAAAATATGCTTAAGTCAGTAGAGGACTCGAGTCAGCATCAGCTCACAGCCAGGGGATGGTGGGAAAGGGAACGTTTGTCCCGGCCCACATTGAGCTGAATTGAAACTTCAGGAAATGAGGTGAGGATCTCTGCAAATCAGCCCTATCTGTCTCAGCCTGGACTCAAAGGAAGGCTTAGGATTCCCTAAAGCTTCAGTCAGAAGCCAGGTCACCCAGGGACCCTTCATGTTCAAAGTAGAGGGGTTTGAGATCTGAGTCTCACTTCAGTCACACTGCTTCTAGCTTTTTTTTTTATTATTATTATACTTTAAGTTTTAGGGTACAAAATAATGTGCTTTAAAGGCAACTCTCCCATGTGGGAGAGGCAGTCAAGAAAAATCTATTGAACACAGTCACCTAAACATCCTTCCATGTCACTGGAGCCTTCCATCAAATAGCATTCTCATTCCTTCACAGCTCGCCGTGGACTGCTTGCTAAGGAAGGATTTTCTTTTTTAACCTAGAGCCAACAGGAAACCTTTTATTTTTTTTGCTTCAGGTACATTAAACTGTGACAAATATTCTTGGTGTTGGCCTTAATTTTCTATGTTTGAAATATTTTGAAAATTTACTTGGAAAGAGAGAACTATGAGATACTCCAGACCCTAAAAGAAGCAGGTTAATTAATTAATTAATTAATTTATTTATTTTTCAATTTTGTGTGTTTATTCATCTTTAGGGGATAACATTTTCAGAACACATGTCATTTAAAATTTTCTGTGAAAAATAAATGAAAATTTATACTAGGGATTTTCTGTAAAATATTCCCATGACAATACTCATAGGTGGGAATTGAACAATGAGAACACATGGACACAGGAAGGGGAACATCACACTTCGGGGACTGTTGTGGGGTGGGGGGAGGGGGGAGGGATAGCATTGGGAGATATACCTAATGCTAGATGACGAGTTGGTGGGTGCAGCGCACCAGCATGGCACATGTATACATATGTAACTTACCTGCACATTGCGCACATGTACCATAAAACCTAAAGTATAATAATAATAATAATAATAATAAAAGAGAAAATAAAATAAAATTAAAAAAAAGAAAAAAAAAAGAAAATATAAAACAACTTGAGGCAGTATTTAGAATTTTATACCTTATGCCATATCTCATTTGGACTATATAATCCATCAACTGATATTTTGCCTATTCATAATTTAATGATTTCTATAATAGCTTTCTAACATTTATATTTTAGTAACAAATATATAATTTTATCAAAGAAAACACAAATGATTCTATTGGCATCTACTGTTGTACGTGTAATTCATACTAAAACGAAGCAGGTTAATTTATAATCAACAAAATAATTCAGGTCATTTCAGTTTGACAAATACTCATAGAGAACCTATGATGTGAAGGTTCTATAAGGGACAGTAGAACTATAAGACACCTGTCTCTAGAGGTTCTGACCCAACCTCTACCTCTAACCCAGAACTTCCATTTCTCTGGGGCCATGTGCTTGCAGATACGTCACCTGCAGGCCTTTAGCCATTATGATTAGACACTGTTTATGGAATCAGGAACAAGTGAAATAATTCCCAAAGACATAATGGTAATGCCACCAACACTGATTGCCAACACTTTTCAATGAAGGAGAGAGGAATAGAGAGATGCCTAATGAACAGATACATGGCTATCACTGAGAAGAAGAAGGTAACGTAGAATTAAAATTGCTTAGAGAAGAACATAACTAACTGCATTTCACCCAGATCCTTCCAGAGGCCCAATTTACATCAACTTTAAGCACTAACATACAACTCTTAATAATTTGTGTCCTAAGACTTTTCACCTAGGACAGTGAAAACAAATTTAAACAAGGATTTACTAAAATAGAAGTCCATACACATGTAAACACACCTACACATCATGCTAAATTAAGACATTATATAGCATATAGAAATGCAAGGAATGAGATTTTATGAGTTATATATTCAAAATAAATAATATCTTTATAAATAAATAAGTTAAATGAGCAAAACAACATCACTATTACAGACAACTGATACTATTTTGGGACCTTCCTTCCAGACATCCCTCTCTCTTTTCATACATATCTATACAGATTTTATAGATTATATGTAGGTCACATATAAAACTTTATATGCACATAGACACATTTATATAAAGAAAATGAAATGTTTTCTATAAGTGCATATGTATTCGTTCTACATTTATAAAATTTGTATCACTTATTTTCTAGTGTCAGAGGTACAGTAATCCATAATTATGGATGGAATTTCTTCTTTCTCATCCTTCTGGAAGGACTCATGTGAGTACACTTTGAAATCTCTTAAAGAGTCTTTCTTAAAAAGGAAAATTGCCTGAGAGTCATTGAGGGATGCTCCCTCAGAGGAATTAGTGAGTTATACCTTTACTAAGTGACAGTTAATGCAATCCAACAATTTCTGCTTTGAGAATTTAGAGGAAAGCTGGCCCTTACTCAGGAGGATCCCCTGTGAAGAAAGAAGGTACAGTTCCAGGGCTTCGTGGTGGGCTATGCAGGATGCCAGAGTGGCAGAAGACCAACACCATCTCTCACACTAGGTGCCAGTGATTCCTCTGGGAGACAGTGTACTGTGGTTTACTCCCCTCGCCCCACCAAGAGTGGAAGCCAAACTGATCCATTGCTTCTCCTCACACCTTCCATTTTCTTGAACCTCTCAGAGGGCTAGAAGTGCATCATGGAGGAGATTCTGAATTTTCTGCAGTTGAGGTATATGGGAACTTCAGTAATTAATCTGGTAAAATTAAAAAGATGTTATTCTATTTGCTCCCTAAGTTTGTAAGAACTATCTACTGGATAGGAACAGGAGGAGTCTCTACATAGAGACATAAATATAAAGATAGCTATAGATATTTCCAGGGTTACTGTGCTGTTCAGCTTCACGGCATAGACTTCACATAGTGCAGGCAGCACACAGTGGCTCAGATGATTGCATAGAATGTATCATATTTGGTATTTGGCAACTTGTCATATAAGTGTATGTGAAAACACTTTTTTACATTTAAAGGCTACAGAGTGCTACGTTGTATAAATGCACCACAATTTACATAATCAATCCTCTATTGGTGTACATCTTAATCTATGGTTTCCCTATTCCAATAATGCTGTAATGAGCATCTTTTACATATATCTTTCTATGTTTTCCACTTATTTACTTCAGATAAGTACCTAGAAACATAATTGATGGATAAAAGCCATGCCTGTTTGTAATTGATGTACATCTCTCACCTACTGCATCTCAGCTACTGCATCAGTAGCTGATGCTCACATGAAAAATAAATATTAGATTGATTTTGTTGTTTGTTTTCTTCGTTAATGTTATGGCCAAGATTTTCATGTCACCTCCTTCAGACCAGTCCCCTATAAGAGTGTGTGTCTCCGTGTGTGTGAATAGTGATGGGCAGGGGGAGGTCGGCTGTTGTTGCAGACGCTAGCAACTTGTTCACTCCAGCCTTTTGCTGGGGTACCCAGCTAAATACCACATCGCCCATAGTTCCCTGCAGTTAAGTTTTTTCATGGGACTGAGATCTAGGCAATAGAAGGAGAAAGTGGGGATCATTTTGAGACCTGGCCCATAAGAATCCCCCCCAAAATCTCCTATCTCTTTTCTTTTCCTGTCTGCCTGCTGAGTACAGGGTAACATGGGATCTGGAGTGATTTCATAAAGCACAGCCTTTCTCCACCATCAGTCCTGACCCTTCTGCCAACCTGCTTCAGTCTATAATTGTGTGTTAAGCCACTGGAGGGTGTTTTTTTTTTTTTTTTTACACAAAAGCTGTCACATGGTAAATATTACACATGTGCCAGTAATTCTTGCAGTTCTTATTGGGAAGGAGGATGTTAAGTGTGACAGCACGAGGAGGTGGGTGAGTGAGCTCTTGAGATTCCAAAGTGTGGCTTGTAGAGGGAGAATTGAGAAACTTAGTAGTGCCTATGAATAACATGGATTTTATATCATCTTGCCAAATTCTCTGTCAGTTAAGATTTCAAGTTTTAGACAGCTTTTGCCTTCTCTTAAAGCCATAATTTTTTATTCTGTAAAAATTGATAACAACAAGAATAACAACTTTCTTTTGTTGACCAAGTACTCTGTGCCAAGTATTGTGCAAGCATCTTTACATTTATTGTTTTACATAATTCTGGCAAGAAACCAGGAAAACTGATTTATTACCCTCAATTTATAAGTGACAACATGGAGGCTTATGATGCTCAGGTTTATGCAATTAGAAGGTGGTAGTGCTGGGATTTAAGTCATAGCCTACTTGAATAAAAATATCTGGACTTAAATCACAACCATATTACATACCTCAGAGGCTTGTGGTAAGAATTAAATAGAGAAAAATTCTCAGCTCCTCAACCCCCCTTCCCATACAGACTCATGCTTATTGAAGCACTAGTTATCTTTCCTCATCCCTGCCTCTTAGCATAGATTTTAAGCCACCCTAAAGGGTATCTTTGTCAACAACTTTTTGCCTTAGTGATTGTACCTCAGTCATTAGATGTTCTAAATTGAATTTATGATTTTAGATACAACTGAAAGCCAAAATTTGTGAAATATTTTAGTAATCTTCTTACCCTCATACTTTTCTCTTGAAGTTTTCCAAAATTATATAGACTTCCAATGACTACACTAACAAGTAACTGCATTTATCATACTGACTCTGCAGATCAAAAGTTCTCTTGGTCAAAGATAATACCTTGAAGGTACATAAAGGAGTTTGTGCAATCTCCTTTTTGGTACCATCCCCAAATAAAATCTGATTAAAAAAAAACACTTGCTATCATTTTGGTACACAGAGAGAAACACACACACACACATGCACAGAAATATGCTTTACCTTGTAATAAAAAATACAATACCTTCTTTCAGCAAGATTGTTTCTTTGCTTTGTTGTTGTTGTTGCTGTTTGGTTGGTTCGTTTTGCTTTTTGTTTGTTTTTCTTTAAAGGGCTTAATTAAATCAATTCATTCTTTTGGTGGCCCATGGAATAAAAAGATTCACTGCTTAACATATTATATTTTACTAAAGCATCCTGGTTTCACAGCCAACGCCTAATTCCAATTCTGTAATAATAACAGCTGCTGTTTGTAGACCTTGTATTATGTGCCAGAAAATCAAGCAAGTGCTTCATATGACACAACAACCTATGAGAAAGATTCTATTGTCATCTTATCCTATCTTACCAAAGTGGAAATTAAGCTTATAGAAGTTAAATCACTCCCCAGTAGTGAGCCGTCAATAAGGGGAAAGGTCTGCCTGTCCCAACAGTCTGAGCATTTGACTTTTACGTATATTACTCTCTCACCTTTCTACTTTTATGGCTGAGTCCACATAAAATAGATATTAAAACTAAGGGTGTAGATGTATCGAGTGCTTATTGTGTGCTGTGTACTATTCTACATCATTTACATCATAATTCCCTTTACTCTTACCTACGAATTATGTATGTCATTTGTCCGCATTTTATAGATGAGAATTCTGAGACCCAGAGAAGTGGAGTAACTTGTCCAGACTACACAAGTGAAATAGTAATAGATTCAAGATTTGTGCTAAGTCAGTCTAACTGCAAAGCCGATGCATTTAGTCACACAGTGTACCACCCAGAGTAAAAATGTGTGGAGACTCCTCTGCGCCTCCTGCTTGGAACTACTTAACATACACACTGTCTTGTGTTTTTCCATCCCCAAAGAGCAGATACTGCTTCAACACATTCTATGGTTTTTTGTTTGTTTGTTTGTTTTTTACTAATACAGAAAGGCTTTTCTTCTCTCAGCATCCACACACAAAGAGAGCAAACATCATTTATTTATCTCAAAGAAATCTGGAAATCCCAGGCCTGACTAGCCTCCAAATGCCCCTCAAGTGGAAATTTTGAAAGCAAGAACATGTTGCTATTTTTGACTGCCTCTCCATTCCCACAGTGCTCTGCTTTTCACTCTCAATTGCTCTTGCTCTCAGCGTCTACCAACCCCATGGCTTTTGTAGACTACTTATTCATCATAATGCACAATTGCATTCCCTCTTGTTTTATTTAGCACAAGTATGCACTCTCCAGTCCTTCCTCCACCTCTTTGTCCATTTAGTTTTCATATCACCTACTGGTTTGCTGGATCCATAATATATTTCTAATGAGGTAGGACACATTCAGAAAGGGCCAAGAAAACTAATAAGAGCTCATTCAAAAACCATAGCTGTCTGCTGCTACTTGAGATTTCCCTGGGATTTATGCCCTTAGAATCCCACTGCCCCACACTCCCTGTCATCTTGCTTAAATTCTCCCAACAACCTTCCCTTTACCTATCACAAGGATCACTAAAATAATTATGTAGCTGGGCACAGTGGCTCACACCTGTAATCCCAGCACTTTGGGAGGCCGAGGCAGGTGGATCACCTGAGGTCAGGAGCTCGAGATCACCTTGGCCAACATGGTGAAACCACGTCTCTACTAAACATACCAGAAAAAAAAAAAAAAAAAAAAAAAACACTAGCTGGGCATGATGGCCTGTGCCTATAATCCCAGCTACTTGGGAGGCTGAGGCAAGAGAATTGCTTGAACCCAGGAGGCAGAGGTTGCAGTGAACCAAGATCGCACCACTGCACTCCAGCTTGGGCAAAAAGAGCAAAACTCCATCTAAAAAAAAAATTGTTTAAATGGATAATCAAAGGATTATAATGTTTTTGTCCCAATATTAATAAGGATCTTAGGATTCAGTGGCAGGAATGGTGGATTCAGAATTAGAACTTCTCAGTTCTATGGTCATTTCCTAGGTATAAGATTTGGCTCCCCATCCCCTGCCCCTGTAAATTGGAGATAAGTACACCTGCTTACCTAAACATTCCTCAGAGGGTTTTTGCACAGTCACCTTCGGCTATGCAAAAGAGAGAATTATGGAATTTTTAAGGGCTCTACAAATAGAACCCCCTCTGTGTGAGCTCTCCACTGCTTAGTAAGGCCCAGGATTTGCGGGAACCACGGTCAGTAGGATATACTACAGCTGACAACACAATCAACTGACAGAAACCATTACTGAGTAAACATTTACGGAGCATTTGTTATATCTCAGTCACTTCACTAGGTGCCAAAAAAACAAAAGATTTTCTATGATATAGAAAATCAGTGAAAGCATGCTATGGAAACCTGTTCCTTACTGGGCACCTTGATGGCTCCTAGGCACAAAACAGTGAAAGAAAGAGCCCCATGTGGTATAGCCTACTAGACGACAAGCAAACAGAAAATTTAAACATACTGAGGTGGAAAAAGTAGAAGATTCTATGGCAACACATCAAGGGACACTTGATTTAATCTAGTGGTATAGAATGTATCACCACAGATAGTGATACCTGAAGAAAGTTGTTTTAGTTTCCTATGGTTGCCATAACAAAGTCACACAAATAGGGTGGCTTAAAACAACAGTATGCTGAGAGTTCAGGATGCCAGAAATCCAAAATCAGCATGTACACAGATTGTTTCTTCTGGAGCCTCTGAGGAAAGGCTGTTCCATGCCTTTTCCCCAGCTTCTGTGGGTTGTGGGTAGTCTTTGCTTGGGGTTGTTTGGCTTGCAGATACATCACTCTTGTATCTGACTCCATCTTCATATTACCTTTTCCTCTGTGTCTCTCTATGTCCCTTTCTGTCCCCTATAAGGACACAAATGGATTTAATGCCCATCTTCATCCAATATAATCTCTATCTCTACTCTAATTACTTCTGCAAAGACTTTATTTCCGAATAAGGCCATATTCTGAGGTTCCAGATGGACATGAATTTTTGGGAGGCATTATTCAACTCACTCCAAAGGAGAAGGAGCCATTTTAGAGTAATTGAGAACAGACTATGCAAAATCCTAGAATGAAGAAAGATTATGATGCACTGAGAAATTTGATTTTTAAAGTCAATATGGTTGAAGGAAGGAAGGCAAGGGGGAGTTGAAAGAGACAACAATGGACAGAAAGGAGAAACTTGTCAGTCAAGCTGAGGAATTTGGACTTTCTTCTGAGAATAACAGGAGACAATGACATGTGATTCAAATAAAGGATTGACATGAGACTCTTTAAGCAAGATCCTCCTGGCCTTGGGCAGAGGATCAACTGTGAAGGGATTAGAGGACAAGAGTCCAGTTGGAGGCTGCTCTTGGTGTGGAGTGAGGGAAGGTGATGAATTGTGTCATAGGAGTGGCAGTAGAGGGAGAAAGATGTAGCAGGCTTGGGGAAAAAAAAGATTGAATCAATAAGGACTTGCAGGAGTTAAGACAAAGGCATAGAGTTATAGATTGTTATACAACTTATTTTTGACAATTGTTTTTCTTTAATAGCTGGCTAGATTTCCCATTGACCACAATGATTTTCCTCAGAGATACAATTGTTTATTAGAAAAAAAGTGACACTATTGGGACAATTTATTTGAATATTCCTGTGTTAGAATTATTTTGCTTTGAAGTAATCGTAATTGAGTTTAAAATAATGTAAAAAATAAATAAATAATGGGATGTGTCTACTAACATCCTGGGAAGTGAGATACAGGCTTGGCTAGGTCTAATGATTCAAACACCGTCATCATAATTATTATTTTTTCTTTCCTTTAACTCTACTTTTTCCCCTGCTGGTGGGAACAAAGGTTGCAGTAGCTCCAGCTCACATCAACTTTATACTCAAAATCTCCCAGAAAAGAGTCTCCCCCACTAACTTTGTTCAGTGTCTTGGAGAAAAATTGAATTGTTCCAGCTTGGATCTTCTTTCCACCCCCGAACGAGTCCCTGCCCTGCAGTGAAAGGAATATTCTGGTAGGCCTGGATTGTGTGCCTAAATTTGAGCATGAGTAAGCTTCATCTGAGCCTCATGGACCAAGCAGATTACTATGAAATTGGTGAAAGAAACTTCCTCAAATGAAAGGCTGTGAAATGCACAAAAATAAAACTAACAGACACTTAACTAACAGACATACACTGCAATGGTGTCAAGCAATCATTTTAAGACAAGGTAAAGACTATGAATTCATAATTTATTACATCAGTTTATGCTATTTCCTAATTCATCCATCCATCCATTCTTCTATTCATCCATTCACAACTTGTTTATGAAGCACTAGGCATTTAAAAGGGGCCAAGGAAATCAACACTGAAAAATATTTTTGTCTTCAAGTTGCTTATGATCAAAGAGGGAAAACAGATGCTTCATAACTTCTAGGCAAGCCCGAATAAAATACCGAATAATGGTATAAATAACAAACTTTCAAAACATGAAATATGGGATAAATATTCCATTTGGAAGCTCAAGAGCAATGTTGTGGGGGAAATGACATTTCAATGGGGAATTAAAGAACAAATAAAGATTTCAGTAACTACAAGACTGTTCCAAACTGACGGAACACTAGGAACAAAAGTCTAGGATGTGTTAATTTGCTTAGTAGTTGAAGAAAATGATGAGAGACTTGTATGGCCAAACGCGGAATGTCTAGAGGATTAGAGAAAGGAATATGACCAGAAAGGTAGTTGCTTGGAGAAAAACTATGGAGGATCATGAAATCCAGAGCACAGAAGGTCAACTATTTTTTATAGATATTTTGGAGCCAGTACAGTTTGCTGGTAAGAAGTTGAATAATTTGTGAAATAATCTGTGTTTCAAAAGATAACTCAGAGAAAAATGGCTTGTACTCATGGATGCTGTGCTCCCCAAAGTCAGTTCAACTCTTTTGACCTTTCCATTTAGCTTTTACATTTCTGGAAATCTGGAAAGAAATCAGGTATTTTTAAATATTTAAAAACCACTTCCTCTGAAGAAAAGAGGTCTTCAGTAGTTGAGCACTTTAGTAGTAAAAATTCCAACTGCCACCTTTCCTAGAGAAGAAGCCAAAGCTCTGCAATTTCATGGCCTGCTTTGCTTCAATATACTCAAGACAGGAAGTTGCAGCAAGGTCACGAAATGTAGAGTCACAAACACATTCACGTTCTTACCTAGTGCCATTTCCAGACCCTTTTAGCACTCTTAGAGCTTTTGTTCGATAGAAAATAAAACTGCATTTTAGCAGTTAGTTTGTGAATATATGTTTGTTCCATTTCCATCTCTGTTAACCATGCCATCATTCCCACTTTCTTTGTCAAAAGAAGAGAAAAATTTAAGGAATTTTTGTATGGGGGTATGGAGGAAGTAATCTTAAAAACAACCGCACTTTGAAAGAAAGTGAAAAAATGTTTATCTTCAGATTTTATTTTTTTCTTTTTGGGGCAAGTGTTCAAAGACATCAGCATACAGTTGTGAGTTGATATACGCCATGCAGGAAAGAAAGTCATTGGAATCATAAACTCATGGAGAATGGCATTTCTCAATCTGCACTGGTGATAAGGCGTTTCATATAACCACACCACCCCTTCCCTGAAGACACAAACAGCCCCCACATGAGATGTGATCCTTTTGGTTGGCAAGTGGGATGTGAGCGAGAAGCCCTTTGAATATAAGGCATCAGTTCTCACTTTGGAAGGTCTGGCTTACACAGCCACCCCAGCCAATCCCACACATTCTCACGATCACCATAAGGAGAAATTCATGGAGTGTTGTGTTAAAATAAGAAGAAACTTTGTAGACCACCCGTGTGTGTGTGTGTGTGTGTGTTTCACGGAGAAAATGAAACAATTGAGAGATGTCATCTACTGTAGGTGAAGATTTATGACAAAACTATAAATGCTGAAGTATATAGTCCCTTGTATATGATGGGACTTTATAATCTAGAAAGCATCTTCATTCCCAATCTTACCTCCAGTTCTCATAGCAAGTCCTTGAAATGTGGCTTATTCCCACTTTACAGAGAAGAAAACTGAAACTTAGAGGGGTTAAAGTAACTTCTCTAGAACAAAAGAGACGGCAAGAGTTGAGTTGAGACTGGAATTGTGATATTCTGAATATTAGGCTGCAGCTCTTACCTTGATATTGCATTGCCTCTCAAAAAATTTCACCAAATTACCCCTTGTTTGGTATTTGTTGTTATAAGACATTCCAAAGGAGAATTTCATAAGATTTCCTTGAGTTCCCAGGAAATCAGCAGCACTGAGTGCAAAACTGCATGGGAATAAACATAGAATAGCTGTTAGCACTGTTTCTGTCACAGAAGAAGGATAATATAGCTGGGGTCACCAGACAAGCACACATTAAATAAACAGAGAACAACTCAAAGTGGGCCACAGCTAAGTGCTGAATGATTATGGCAACATTTGATATCAAAAGTGATAGAAGGGAGTGATGATTAAGCCTAAAGAAATCAGGAAAGGTTCACAATGATTCTAACAGAAGGATAAAAATCTAGGACTTCTGTAGCATGCACACCTTAGCACAGGATCCCAGTACTATCAGCCTGTGACTTTGGTAAGTCATTTAAATCTTCCAAACCTCCATTTCTTCATCTGCAAAATGTGACAAATCCTATATCTGAGGGTTGTGGTAAGGACCGAATGGGATAAAATATCGAGTCCTTAGCATAAGGCATGACACACAAACATTTCTATAAGGCCTTATTAAGCATGTGGAATTTAGACTGACCTGGCAGGAAGGGGAAGACACTAGGGGCAGCTTCCACTTGGTGCATGTGCTAATGAAGTAGAGAACACAGCTGTGCATCTCTGTGCCTAGTTTTGGCATGCTGCTCGGCCAGCCGGTTTGCTTGAGCTGACTTTGGCAGTCTAGGGCACACTAACAGAGAGGTGTGAAAAGCTCTGGGCTGATTGTCACGCCAAAGGAAGGCATCAATATTTGTAAATGAGTGCTTTTAGAGCTTGGGAAAAGCTCAAGCCTGGATTTATAAAGGAAAATAATGGAGCGCTCTGAAACCAAACATCAATACTTCTGAGGAACTGATGGCTAGAAACCGGAGGTAATCTGGCTCCTATGAGGATGCCAAAAATTTTCCCAGAAGCATGAACAAATCTCTAGGACAGATTCTTTGTTTTCCTGCAAGTGATCACATAGAAAGCCTTCTTGATCATACTAGTGCAATTCAAATATCTATTTGATATTAGTTAATTTTACTATGGATAGAGGTAATGGAATAGAAACACTACAGACAATAATGGTAAGTACATGGTTTAGTAACATAAATGTGTTTTATTGAGGAACAGTACAACTCTGGGGAAAAAACAAAACAAAACAAAACAAAAAACTGAAGAGGTATGGAAAGAGGCTGGAGGGTTGTATTAGACTACTGGGCTGCCACCCAGTAGTCTAATACCAAAAATACCACCGAGTGGATGGCTTAAACAACAGAAATTTATTTTCCCACAGTTCTTGGTGCTAGAAGTCTAATATCTGGATGTGAGGGTTGGTTTCCTCTGAAGTGTCTTTCCTTGGCTTGTAGATGGCTGTCTTCATGTTCACACGGCATTCTCCTTCTATGTCTGTCTGGGTCCAAAATCCTCTTCTTACAAGGACACCCATCATATTGGGTTATGGCCCACATTAATGACCTCATTTCAACATAGTTACCTCTTTAAAGATCCTATATCCAAATACAGTAACATATTGAAGTACTAGGGATTGGGACTTCAACACAGGAATTTGGCGAAGATACAATTTAACTCATAGCAAGGACACTAACAAACATTGGAGATTTCTACACAGGTCAAGAAACAAAAATTGGGGTTCCATTTTTTGGTTGAAGAGACAAAATGAGAGAACTAGAAGGCCTCATCAACAGGACACCAATCTAGAGCCATGGTGAGCACTGTCTGGAAGGAGTTTCCTGTGACAGAGGAAAGATGACTAGTTCAGGGGACAGTCATGTCTAGTTTTGAGTCAAATTGTTCTCATCTCAATTAACATGACTTTATAATATCTTCAGTTTTCAAGCAAAGTTTACTATTCTGATACAATTTGGTTTCAGTCTCTTGTTAGCACTATCTTGAAAATAAAGGAAGGTGCTATGTCAACATTTTAAGCAAAACAAAGAGAAGAAAGTTAAATGACAAGGAGAGGTAGAGATAAACATCCAAAAACAGTAGGGTGAGGAATTAGAAGTTACAATGCAGAGCAAGAATGACAAAAATCAACCAGGACAGGCAAGCACTTTTTGGAAATATTTAGATATATTCTGAGAGGTTGGATTTTTTGTAGTCATGCAAAATGAGGTTGACTTCTTTCATTTTGTATGAAGTTTACCTGCTATTTAAAAGGTCCTAAGCGAGAAACCATGATTCCTCTAGAAATACATAAGAGAGGGTAGAAGATTTAAGACTGTAGAAGTTGACACATCAGTTAAATAGTTTTTTGTTGTTGTTGTCTTTGCTTTCAACTTTGAACTTTTGCACAATGTTTCCAGCTTCCAAAAATGCTTTTATTTAAGCCGATACTTTCAGAAGATATTCATTTGGAATTGTTTTGGATGGCATAAGCAGAGCTATCCTCTAACTAGGAACAGAGTAGAACATGTGTGACCAAAGTCAGAAAGTCCCACCTTGAGCCACAGGGTAGATGAGTCTAAAAGTTTTTTACAGTAAGGATAGGAAGGCAAACTCAAACTGTGAGTAGGTAAGTCCTCTACTCAAAATTTCCATGACTGCTCAGTTCATTAGCATGAAATTCAGTCTCCTCATCACAGCCTACAAACCCCCACCTGATCTGTCTCACCCACTGCTGCAACCTCATTCTGTGCCACCCTTTTCTTCTTCACACTGCGCCTTATACACTGGCCTTCCTTCTCCCCTTTCAACATGCCAAGCTTACTTCTGCCTTAGGGCCTTCATCGAGGGGTCCACCCTACACTTCTTTCTCTTCCTTCAGATCTGTGCACAATTTCTCCTTCGTGTCATTCAAATCTCAACTCAAATATCATCTTCTTAGGTAAGTTTTCTGTGATTAAAGAAGCCATCCTCCCATCTCATCCTTATTCATTATTATTTACTACTTTTCTCTCATGTATTTATTCATGAATTTTGTGTTTATTATCCATTGGAATAGATACTTCTTAAGGAGAAGCACATTATTTTCTTATTTTCTGCTATGTTCCCAGCAGGGAAACCTTCATTCAATGAATGAATGACTGAATGAGTGAATATCACCTTCGTCCATGCTCAAGGACATAGCATCCATACATGCACAAACCTTGTCATGCAAATTGGAGAACCAGATATTCAAATCATTCATCTTTAGCTAAAAGTTTAATCTCTTCCTTACTAATCTTCTTATTCATATTATGTCTCCTCCACCCCCCAAACACAGCTTTAAAGTAATTTACAAATCATAGAATCACTAGACTTGGAAGAGCAACTAAAGTTTATACTGCAGTTATCCTACTCGGTCTTTTATATGCTATTGCATTGTTTCTACCAAGAGGTTTTCTAGCGTCTATGAGAATACTTCTAGTAAAGGACAACACCCCCACCAAAAACTTGTCCAATTTATCAGCTGAAAACTTTCAGTGTTACAGTTGGTGCAAATAGAAAAAATGAATTTCATTTTATTCTTTTCATTTATTTAGTTTCTCACTCAACACATTTTTTTTATTTATTATGTAAGCATCTCCTGGCAAATGAATACTATATTGTAGTTACTACAATACAGCAGTGTGTAAGAAAAGCAGCCTCTTCCTTTATAGAGTGTTCAGGCAGCTGGGGAAATAGACACTGTGTACATAATTACAGGAAAAGTACTGGAAAAGGGGTAGAGAGTGCCACTAGAACTGATAACTGAGGGACATAGCCTGGACAGGAAGGGAGGAGCATGCATGAAGCCTAAAGGATAATTATGGATTAGATAGCACAAGTAGGAGCACCAAGGAAGTGCTAGAAGAAGAAAGGGCAGTTCCAACCAAAGGAGAAATATGTCTGGAGTTTCCAAAACTAGAGGGAACTGAGTACGCTGCCAAGGCTGTAGCATGAAATTACATAGACATGCGAGTGTTCACTTCCTC
Organism: Pongo abelii; assembly: GCF_028885655.2. Taxonomy (NCBI): domain Eukaryota; kingdom Metazoa; phylum Chordata; class Mammalia; order Primates; family Hominidae; genus Pongo; species Pongo abelii. The sequence goes on from NC_071989.2 coordinate 153,542,510, forward strand.
AATGACCCCACTACAGGAGAAGCAAAGACTAAAGGGCAAGGCAATGGGACTGGAAGAGGGGAAAGAACAGAATTATTCAGGAATATGTCAGCCATCTAAGACTCTGAACTCTTTGTTTAAAGTGATGTGAAGTTATTGAAGTGTTACACGATCGGGAAAGACATGAATTGGAGGGAAGCACATGTGAACTGGAGAGGCCACTTATGAAGCTGTGGTAGTAGTCCAGACAAGTGATGCAAATGGCATACACTAGAGCAGGGGAGAGTTGAGATGAAGAGAAATAGATTTAAGAGATACTTGGGAGGTAGAACCTACTTGTTGATACTAGTTCCCTCTGCTGTATTATACAACATAAGTAGCTTCACATGTCCACCTGACCACACTTCAGCTTTTTTAAGACAAACCGTGTCATTCTTATCTGCTTTCCTAACTTGGACTTATGCAAGTAGCAAAGTCATGGATATTTCAATGGTCATCTGTTGACTGTGGACTGACATCCTCTACCATTCTCGTTATTTTAGTCCAAATATACACTCTGTCAATATGTATTGGTGGTATATCTCACGATGCCTCCAAGTATATATATCAACCCTCAGGTGGTAAAAAGAGCAAAAGAATGATAGCTGGAAGAAGCAAATTCAGAAGACTAGAAAAATAAGAGAAAGAATCATTTGGTTCTTCAAGAACTATTTGGTTATTTGAAATCTTCAAGAACCAATCATATTCCATTAGAGTTCAAGACTTGTTTTGGGAACCAGTATACACTAAACTTCTTTGCATAAAAAGGTATGACACAAAGATTGACCGATAGATTCTGAGACTAAAAACAACTTTAGAAACAGTACTCAGTGAAGCAAAAATTATTCCTGTCTTAAAAGATGGGCCTATTTTTCATGTGATCACAGAAGGGGGTGATTGCTGAGAACAGAAACGCAGCCAGGTCCATCAAAAATACCAATCACAGGGACACATTTATTTTGAACCAGCATATTCTGTTGACATCTCCCCAGGAGAAAGTACAAGAAACTGATATTAGCTTTAGATCTAAGTTGAGACAGCAGCATGAAATCATATGGACATTCGGATGTTATCTTCCCCAAAGAGTTTCATTTTATATAAATTGCAGGAAACCTGACACACATATTAAAATTTACTACCGTTGAGTAAGAGCTAGGAAAAAAAAAAAGGAAAAAATGTTGCTTCTAGTAATAACATCCATTATCACCTGATACACGTTTTTTCTCTTGGGGGCATTTCATGACATAGATTTTCACATTCAACCAAAAACGTTTTATTTTCAATGAAAATACATCAGATGTATTCAACCACAGAGAAGATTTGGCTAAAGTAAATGAATACCCTGTTTCTCTCTCTCTCTCTCTTTCTCTGTTTCTCTCTCTGTGTGTGTGTGTGTGTGTGTGTGTGTGTGTGTGTCTTTTCTTAATGTTCACCTTTATCATCATCAGTTTCGTGCAGTCACTCATCTATCAGCAACATTTATAACAGTGTCTACTTTGAGCAAGAGCCTTCAAACCCAATGTCTGTTCAATGAGAATATCTCAGAACACCTGAGGAAAAACCCTTCGAGCTCTACAAGCTCATTTGTCTGTCATAGCCCACAGTGTTTCCAAACACACTGCAAGAATGAAAAACTTAAAAGTTGCTACTCTAGGTTGCTCTGCATGGTCATTTCTAACTTTGACCAAAGATTCCATGTGTAAATATTAAAAACAGACTTGGGAGAATGTTTACTCATATATTACTGCAGAAATCATAAACTGGTACATCCTACTTGAAAAGTTATTAAAAGCTTTAAAAATGCCCCCAAGTCCATTTCCAATAAGATCACTCTTGGAAAGCTATCCTATGGAAATATCCAGAGACTAACATTATATATGTGAAGAGAAATGTGACCAGAAACCAAAATACCATCAGTAGAAGAATAATAAATTTAAAGATTTAATTATTATATTACCTCTTAATTGATGCATTGATATGCAACTCATAAAAAAGATATTTTCAAAGGCCAATCCTACAAGGCTTGGGCTTAAATGAAGAAGAGAAGTCATGCAACTATACACATTCATATCCATTTTATATTTTTAAATTATATATGTAAGTATAACAACATATATAATAAAGTTGAAATCACAGTGTTGGGTACATGGTAGGAACCCAAAAAATTAATTATTGAACAAATGAATTACCTACAACAAAATGGGAGATGGGTTTGGGGTGACTATAATTCTTCTTTATACTTCTCTGAATTTTCCTACTTATTTACAATGAGAAGTTAATTCTTATAATAAGAAAGCCTCTGCAAGATGAGTAAGAAGAGAATTATTTGATATGAGAAGAGTATCATGAAAAAATTGAAATGACTTGATCAAGTTTGTACAGTCCTAACAATCTAGCTAGGGCTGCAATGTAAACATCTTCCATTCTGGGCAAGTATATTTTCCGTTAAGCAAAACAGAAGTTTCTCTGAATTTTTCTTTGAAGTCCAACCCTAAGCTCTCCCTTACCACCATTAAATGAGAGAAGATCCAGTTGCCTGCAGGTACAACTCCTAGTGAGTCTCTTCTCGGCCTTTCAGACCAAGGTCTTGACCATGGTTGGAAATTCGAACTTCAGCTCATGCCCCTTTGGTTTCCTGCTAGGGAGGACTCTGAGCAGAAGTGTGTCACAGGAACAGCAAAACACAGGCAGCGGGAAGAATAATTTCCCAATGGAAGTATTTCCTACAAAATAGCTGGTCTGCCCCTTAGGGCGTTATATTTTAATGTCTGCCAATGTTGTTTGACTTGAACTTGGTTTTAAAGACTAATCAAGAATATACTTTTAAAAATAATGACTGTTTCCATTTCAAAATAATTATTTGCCAAACACTATGCTTAATGCCTCAGGTGATTGATGTCATAGAATCCTTACAAAAGCTTTGGGAGATAAATAGTGTCATTATCCCCATTTTACAGATAATGAAACAGATTTAAGGAGGTGAATAATTTATTCAAGTGATACACAGTTATTAAGTGGCAAATTGAAGATTCAGACCATGATCTGTCTGACTTCTACCCTGCTTCTTAATAACAACATCATTATATTTGCTCTCCCTCCTCTTTTCCTCTCTGACTCACCTTGCCTAACCCAGCACCTGGAAGAAAGAATAGTAGGTACCCACTAAATACTTTATGAATTAATGAATTAATGAAATAATATATTATACAAAGAGCTACAATTGCAGGATTGAGTCAATTCCCTATTTCTGTGCAACAAAGTATCTATAAATTTAGTGGTTTAAAGAACAATTCTCTCACAAATGCTGTGGGTCAGAAATCTAAGCATGAATGTGCTAGGTCCTCTGGCCGGTGGTCTCCTTCATGTGGCTGCAATTCAGATGCTAGTTGGGGCTGTAGTTATATCAAGACTCAAATGAGATAAATCTACTTCTGAGCTGACTCACAATGTTGATGGCTGGATTCAGTTCCTCCCTAGTTATGGCCTGAGGCTGGCTTCTGTTTCCTACCACATGGATATGTCTTCATAAGGCAGTTCACAATATGGCAGCTTTCTTTTATAAGAGTAAGGGAAAAAGAGAGAGAGAGAGAGAGGTATACAAGCCACCCTTTTTAGAATCTAATCTCAGAAGTGATATTGTATCACTTTTGTCAAATTTTGTTCCTTAGAAGTAAATTACTAGGTCTGTCCCACACTAAGCGGGAAAGAATTATGTAATGTTCATTATGAGTGAAACAAACAATAAAGGCATTAAATTTTTTTGATCAAAGCAAGATTATTTCTCATTGGGGTGATCTGAGAAGACTTCATGGACTTGGAATTGAAACTGAGATTTTAAGAATGGCTTGCATTTATGAGTTTGACTTTTTTAGATTCCACATATAAGTGAGATCATGCAGTTCTTGTCTTTCTGTGTCTGGCTTATTTCGGTTAGCATAATGTCCTCCAGGTTCATCCATGTTGTCACAGATGGCAGGATATTCTTCTTTTTTTAAGGCTGAATAATATTCCATTGTGTGTGTATGTATATATACACATATTTTCCACAGTTTATTCATTCATCTGTTGACAGATAGTGGGGTTGTTTCCATATCTTGGCTATTGTGAATAATATTGTTATAAACATGGGGGGCACAAATATCTCTTTGAGATACTGACTTTTTTTTTGAATATATACTCAGAAGTGAGATTGCTGGATCATATGGTGGCTCTATTTTTAATTTTTGAGGAATCTCCATACCGTTTTCCATAAATGTCTGTACCAATTTACATTCCCGCCAACAGCGTGTTCCTTTTTCTCATATCCTTGCCAATACTTGTTATCTTTTGTTGAACTCATAAAAGCAGAATGTAGAATGGTGGTTGCCAGGGGCTGGGGGTGGGGAAATTAGGAACGTGTTGGTCAAAGAGTACAAAGGTTCATTTATACAAGATGAATAGGTTCTGGAGATCTAACATACAGTATTGTGACTATGGTTAATAATACTAAATTGTATACTTGAAATTTGCTAAGAGAGTTTATCTAAAGTGTTCTCATCACACCCCAAAATATTATAATTATGTACATGATTATACAATAATTCGCTTGATTGTGGTAATTCATTTTATAATGCATATATATACCAAAATGCCAAATTGCATACCTTAAATATGGGCAATTTTTATTTGTCAATTATACCTCAATAAAGCTGAGGAGAAAAAGAATGGCTTGTGCTTAGGCAGAGGAAGAACAAAAGGAGGACGTTCATGTGTAAGAGTCATGAAATACAGCACAGAGAAAAACAGAAAAAATGAAAATGAATGATACGATTTTAATGTCAGTAATTGGCTCTAGCTGAATGTTTAACGAAGAAGAATGAATAGAGGTTATATCTTCAGGAACTAGTCCAATGCCTTGATCATAGTAGTACATGATAAATATCTGTTGAATGACTAAATAAACTCCCAGGCCTTTTTCTATATGCAGCTTGAAAACAGACACAAGATCATGAAACTAGCCTTTTAAATGTGTATTACCTCAATCATCTGTGTGACTTTTGTGAGCTGTCAGGGCTCCAGTAGCTTTCTGAAACACACAGTTCACAGTGGGACGGTGACCCTTGCAGGTCTCTCAGCTGCAGATGGGGAATGAAAGAGCAACCACAGAAGAACCTTCCAGCTTCAGGTTGCTTTCAGGGTTGTGGGAGAGGGATAGGGAGGATGGCAAGAAATGGGGGTGCCAAGACAAAGGGCACCAGTGATGACAGAATGCACGAAGCTGCATGTTTTACCACAAAATCTGTTGTCTTGTGTGGCTGGCAGTATTCATAAAGCTCCAGTTGTATCTCACTGATTCCTTGCCTTAGCATGGACCTCACTGTATGTTATTTCATGTATATCAATTACAAGTCCTAATTAAAATGCCTCTGGCTTTGTGGGATGAGATTTAAGACACGCTAATTATTTTCTGTTGTGACTATGATTAATGATGATGATGTTGTTGGCAAAGGGTTGAAGGTGGGCAATAGTGATGGCGGTTGGGAGCTGTCATCACTACTATTAGCTCACAAGTCTCTTTGCCCAGAATGACAAAGTTGAAAGTTAAATGTGTGTGTTTGTATGTGTGCATATGCAAAAAAAAGTGCCTAGTTTTTTCATGGAATTTAGAAGGTTTTCTTCCTAAGCCAAAGTACAAGTTTAGATTCACACACACATTTGCACACATGTACCTGTATGCACACACAGAAACACACACTTACGTATTTACTCCTCCCCTGATGGGAGCTTGAAGTCTATTCAGTGACCATCATAACAAGAAGCATCTCATTTCTTGAAATCAATGAATTCTGTATTGTGCTTTCTAAGAGTCAATAATGATTGGGAAGTTAAAGGAAATGGTAGAATCTGAGGAGTTCTAGAATCAGGAATTGACATGGAATGCTCTCCTAAACTATTTCAGCCCCAGTACATATACAAGTAGAGACAGAACTAACCACTGATGTTAAATGCCTCCACAAAGAGACAGAACTTTAATTTTCAGAGCATATCTAAATTAATAGGCAAATCCTCCATGCATGTAAGTAATGAGCCCAAATGCATATTATTTTCACTTATCTGGGAATATTTTGCTTGTTTGTTTGCTTTGGTTTTTGTTTTTTGGTAGGAGACAGAAGGCAGCTACAAGGTCCAGAATGTCGCTGTCTTTTATTTAAGTTTTAAATCTTTGGCCCAATTCTAATGTCTTACTTTCATATTTTCTGTTTTTTTTCCTCTCATCTATCCTGTAATAAAGCACTGCATTGTGTTAGCATGAAAAAAAAAAAAGTGCAGCAGTATGGAGCTACATCCTCAAGATGGTACAAGTCTCTTGGGGGAGACTTTAGTTTTTTGATGTACAATCCTATGTTCTAAGTAGGAGATTTTTATTAAGCAGGTATTAAAACACCTCCCTTTGCTTTAGGCTCCTTATCAGTGTGGTTACTGTGACAAGGCAAATAGAAGTTTATAAGTAAATGCCTCACTTTTTCATCTCTGCTTATACTAGTGCCTAAATCTAGAGAAATTTCTTTTATATAGCTCAAGGAAAATACTGTTATATCTGATTAAAGTTCAAGATGCAACTTTCACTTTATGTTTTGCTTTTTAATGAATCCAGTATTCAAACTGCCTTCTTTTTCTTTCTTTCCCTTTACCTTGCAGACCTGTGAGAGTAGCAAGTGAGAAAACGCTGTATTCAGAATTTAGGAGGTTCACACACAATAATTTTACTGTCTGCTCCAGCCAAGAACATAAGACTCTAGGGATTTGGGTTGAAAAGCAAAAGTAATTCTAGTCAGGATTATATAACCAAGGACTGAATGATCATAATTGGCAATTTATGGAGGTAGGCCTTATTTGCGGCTTTCATTAATTTTTTAATATCTTACTTACTATTTTCTGAATGTGCTTTTCTAAGTGTCCATAACCGGCTTCTTTTTCTGTTTTTCTTTTTTTTTTTTTTTTAAGTAAACCTGTAAGTGCTGAGGAATATATTGGTAGGAAATCTAGCCTGTTTTCTAAATGCTGTTATCTAGTGTTGAGAAGGTTATGCTGATCACCTACTGTGTGTAAAACACAATAATAGGTCATAGAAATCTAAAAATTTTAATAAGTATTTACAGAGCTTAATTGTCACATGGCAATATTAAACATATATTTTTTGAGTAGATATTGAATTCCAAGCTACAGAAATGTCATTTAAACTGATATTTAAAGGCTGAAAGGGATCTAGCTGAGTAAGACACTTTTTTAAAAATATATATTTTTTTTAAATTTTATAAAAGATAGGATCTTGCTGTGTCACCCAGGCTGGAGTGCAGTGGCACAATCATGGCTCACTACAGCCTCAACATCCTGGGGTCAAATGATTATCCCATTTCAGCATCCTGAGTAGCTGAGCTACGGGTACAAGCCACCAGTATCTCACTATGTTGCCCAGTCTAGTTTCAAACTCCTGGGTTTAAACGATTCCTCCTGCCTCAGCCTCCCAAAGTGCTGGGATTAGAGGTGTGAGCCACTGCTCCTGGCCTATAAGACACTTTAACATGGGGAGATATAAAAGCATCTTTCAGGACTCTCTTGGCTGTCACTTGTTCAGAGAAGACTTCCCTTGATTCCCTCAATCTATATAAATTTCTCCTCTACCTTTCATTTTACTTTCTTATTATTTATTATAATTTGTTTATTCATAGCCATCTCTGTGATTGCTTAGCATCTCCTCCACTGCTAGAGTATAAATGCCACAAGGGCAAGTATTGTATCTGTTTTATTTATTTGTATAGCTTAGTAACATAGTCTGGTAAATAATGGTGTTACATCAATGTTCATAAATGAAAAGATTAAAGAGTGTAACACATTTATTGAGCACTTACTGTCTGCTAAGCACTTAAAACATCTTATTTAATCCTCTAAGAGTGCTCCAAAGTCGATATTAATTTTATGTATGAGGCAATCTAAACTCAGAAAGGTTAAGTAAACTTCCTAGACTCACAGCTAGTAAGTGCCAGAGTTAGGATTTAACCCCAAATCTAGTCTTTTCCTTATTATAATAGCTATACTGCATGGTTCCTCTCTCCTTCTTGCCCTTCTTCCCTCTCTCTCTCCTTCCCTCCCTCCCTCACAATTTATAAATCTGTTTCTTTCTCATTTTCTTTCTTTCAAAATACCTTATACATACAAAAGGGTTTATGTAACATATTTGCACAGATTTAGACAGCATTGATGAAACACACACCCATGATCCTGCCCTACCCCCAAGTTAAGATCAATGGCTCTGAAATAACCATGTATTCCCCTTATCACAGTTACCTCTTTTATTCTAAATATTTGTGTCAATCATTTTCTTGTACTTTTTAATAGTCTCATTGTATGTGTAAAAATCCTTAAACAATGTATTATTTGTTTCTGCCTATTTTTCAACATTATGTAAGAGAAATCAAAGTGTATATGTTTTTATAGTACATATTTTGCTCACCATTGTTTTTGAGATTTATTCATGGTATATGTTGTAGCTATAATTTCTTTATCTTAGTTACTGCACAGTAAATTGCTCATAATATAACACATTTAATTATTAAATTCTATTTTTGATGTATATTTGGCTTCATTCTAGATTTTTTCTATTATGGATTTAGTTTTCTGATACAGTAGTCTTCCCTTAACCATGGGGAATACATTCCAAGAACCCAGGGGATGTCTGAAACTACAGATAGTACCTAACCTTATACATACTATGTTTTTTCTATACATACATACCTATGATAAAGTTTAATTTATAAAGTAAGCACAGCAAGATATTAACAATTATAAATAATAAAACAGAACAATTATAATTTTTTTCTTGATTACTGTAGCTTTATTATTTTTTAGTTTTTTTATTAATTTTTTTATTTCCATAGGTTATTGGGGAACAGGTGGTGTTTGGTTACATAAGTTCTTTAGTGGTGATTTGGGAAATTTTGGTGCACTCATTATCCGAGCAATATACACTGTACCCAATTTGTATTCTTTTATCCCTCACCCACTTCCCATCTTTTCCCCCTGAGTCCCCAAAGTCCACTGTGTCATTCTTATGCCTTTGCATCCTCATAGCTTAGCTCTCAATTAGCTTATGAGTGAGAACATACGATGTGTGTTTTTCCATTCCTAAGTTATTTCACTTAGAATAATAGTCGCCAATCTCATTCAGGTCACTGTGAATGCCATTAATTCATTCCGTTTCATGGCTGAGTAGTATTTCATTGTGTATATATATTGTTTCTCAACATCTTATTTTACAGTGCTGGAGGTAACTGAATCTGCAGAAAATGAAACTAAAAGGGGAGGACTACTGTAGTTTGTTTAGAACATTTGCTCACATGTTTTCAAGAGAGAAAAAACTAATTTTTATTTCTCATACTATCCTCATCTCATTTTCAGTTTGTCATTTTCCAACTAATTTGAAAATATAAACATTCTTGTAATGAATCTATTATTATTATTATCTGAAAAAATTGTGTAGGATTTGAGTTTTTTGTTTCTTAAATGTTGATTGAACTTACTTGTCTGGGTATTTTCTTCACAGGGAGATCTTCAAGTATTAATTCTTTATTAATTGTAGGACAATTTAGATTTTCTGTTTCTTCTTGTATCAGTTACTGGTCAGTTGTGTTTTTGAAACTTTCATCAACATTTTAAAATTTATTTGCATAAAATTGTTTGGTATATATTTTTTAGTTTGTGCCATGCCTGTAGTTATACCATGTTAAATCCTTAGTATCTTCATTATTAATTTATTGCTTCTCAGTCCCAAATCACCCTTCTTTTGCCCTATTTTGGGATGCTGAAGCTAGACTCTACAAATCAAATTTCTTCTTTTCTAGCTGGCCCTGTTATGCTTTGACAATAAGGGTCTCTCCAAGGAGACTGCAAGACTGGAGAGAGAAGTTACCTGCTTCTTTCTGTTTATGTTTCTGCAGTAGCAAGTTGTGGGGTTCATGGCTGTTCCCAGCCCCAGTAATGACGGGTCAGATTGATGGGAAGCTGATTTCTTCATCAGTGTTCTTCAACGGGAGCACATTGTTCTTGTGGTTCTGGTGAGTGACTCCCAGCAACTTCTGTGGCAGCTGATGTGGCTGTGGAAAATCTCTGCCATATCCCAGAGGGCTAAATCTTATCTTTACAGAGCCTCTCTTTGAAGCTTCTGTTTTACCCTTGTTCATTTTTAAATCAACACTAAGGGCAGCAGCTGCTCTCTGTAGTTACTCTCTCTGTTGTGTCTTGGAGTCTTTTGCCCTTCCAACGAGTTTACCACCCTTTTCTTGGGTAACAATTCTTTATATTAAATGTTCTCTCTTCAAATTGCTGGTATGGTTTCTGTCTCCTAATTAAACCCAGATTCATTTAATTCATTTGTTATCTTTTTTATTTTATAAAACGTGAAAATTTAAAGCAATGAAATTGCTTTCACTTGTATTTACCTGTAAGTTTGATATATGGTAATTTATTTATAAGCTAAGTTATAAATATTTTTCAAGTTCCATCTTGATTTCCTCCTTGCTTCAGACATTGTTTTGAACTGTTTTTCCCTAAATGTATCATTTTTGTTATTATTTTCTAATTATGCTGATAATTAGAACACAAAACATGGTCTGGATGACACTAATCTTGTAAAGTGAGGTGATATTTGCTGTTTTGGCTGTCTGTAAAGATTACTTCATCTATAATTGTAGGGTCATTTCAGTTACTCCTGCTGAATAACAAAGTGTCCAAAAATGTAGTGGCTAAAAATAATAATTTATGTTTATGTTCACAATTTTACAGATTGACTTAGACCAAAGATTGGAGCCTCACATGCATTTTCAGTGAGATAGGGGCTGGTACTGAAGACTTCAGAAAGGGAAACATCCAAGAAAGCATTTGCAATCGTATTTCTGGATATAAGGAATAACTTATCTGGGAATAACTGAAACATCTTGGGACGTTTGGACATCTGTCTCTCCCCCAGTGTTCACCCCACTTAATGAACTTCAGCTTCCTCACACAATGGTGGTATTTAGGTAACTGGGCTTCTTACATGAAAGCTGGCTTACCCTAAAACATTCCTCTTAACTAAGGTGAAAGCTGCAAAACTTATAATCTAGCCTTAGAAGTCACACAGCATCCTGTCTTATTGGTTAGGCAGAGTTTTCTCGTTGTCAGTGCAGATAGGTTTACACAGGGTGTGAACACCAAGAGGTGAGGCTCATTGGAGGGTCGTCTTTGGATATTACAAGGATTTTTTTTTGCATGACAATTAGAAGATTAAATGTGATCTTCCAACTTACTATCTCCATAATGTTTTATTTTTGTCCATCTTGATTTTCCTCTTTGCCCTAGATACTACTTATAATTTTTATAAATATATTGTTTTTGCTTTCTAACTATATTGACTTATGTTCAAAATGGTCTGAATGAGACCAGTTTTTTGAAAGTCTGGTGGTACTTGTTTGTTGGATTAAAAAAAAATTGATCTCTTTTTCTCTCAGAAATGTATGCTGTATTTCTTCAAAGCTTTCCTCCAGATCATTATTTATATTTTCAGCAGAATCTAATCTGTTCTTGTAACCCTCCGGTTACTTTTAAAATTTTGATTATTATATTTCCCAGATATGAAACTCTATTTTGTTCTTTTTCCCATCTGCTGGGCTGCTTTATAGTCTTTTGTTCCTTATTTGTTCTGTCAATCCTTTCTGTTGCTTCTCGAAACATATAAAACATACTCATTTTACATTCTATATATGATAATTTCATTAATGGAGACTTTGGTGGGATTCTGCTCTCTGTTGTTTTTTTTCTGGCTCTAACAGTGCCTTGTTTTCTTATATGATATAGAATTTTATGTTGTAAGATCATATTTTATAGAAAAGCCTTTGCAGGAATTTTTTGAAGCACAGGCTAAAGTTGGATTTCCGCATAAAACATTGCATTTTATTCTTTTAGTCACCTCAAATTATACCTACTTAAAATTATCTGCTTACAATTATTTAAGTTGCATACGATAACAGTAATTGGGACTTGAAGCCACGTAAAGGCAACTGGTTGTTTATTAATTCTCAAGGGAAGTTTCATTTATCCACCAACCAGTGCCAGGACAATGACAAAGGTATGTTTGTCTTCTTCTATGTAGAGTTTATTTATCATTCACCTGTACTTTGAAGGAGTAGGCCTTTAGGTTCCAAGCTTGATATCAAGATTGCCTAATATATTCTCACTAGTCTTTATTTCCATTCTCTTATGCCTGGCATAACATTAAAACCGAATCCTAAAGTCAATAATATTCATCGTGTATTCTCAAGGTGAAATACGCCTTCAATATTAGCTTACCTCCCAGAATTCCCTTTTTTGGGGTGGGTGGGTGTGTGTGTGTGTGTGTGTGTGTGTGTGTGTGTGTGTGTGTGCAGATTGCAGATACTTTGTATTCCTTCCATGTCAATGGTGACGATTTTCACCAGAATTTTTAGCTATTTTCAGTTGTAAACTAAGGGTAACCAATCCATCAGAGGGAAAGAAAAAAATAGTCCTCAAGGTGTTTCATTTGTATTCCAAATACTTACCAACATTGTATTCCTGACCATTCTTGCTTTCTGTAACTATGTGGAAAGAAAGGAGTGGGTGAGTAAGAGATACTTCAGTGCCACTACTTGCATTACACTTTCACAGTAGACATTACTTGGGGATGAGAAGTGTTGTACTGGAAGAGAAAAAGGAAAAAGTGCCCCAGCAATATGGAAGAAGCTGAGATGGTGTATACTCACTTATTAAACTGAGTCAGATTGAGCAGTTACCTTCATTATATGTTTTTTGTGGGCTTCCTATAGTTTACAATTAGTGAAAATGACCTTCAGGCCTGTTTTGAAAAATAAATTATGGAAACCCCTTTGATTCCTCATTTTCTTGAAATGTCCTATTTGCTAATGTTCTTTTTTAAACCAATAACACCTAAAATGTGAAAATACCTGAAATGTAGCAATGAAATACATCAATGTTTTCAGTTTCATGTCTTTGAAATGATACAAAAGCAGTGTTGTCTTATAGATAAAAAACAGGTTTGGTTTGTAACCTGAAGAAAGTATAAGAAAGGAACTCTTTAAACATCCAGGATGGAGAACATAGATTCAGCATTACATTGAAATTATTAAAAAACTCCAGGCTGATTTTACATTCCATTAAGGACAGAATCTTTTGAGAGAAGGAGGCAAAAGGAAGGAAAAATAGACCTAATGTCTGCTGCCATTTCCTAACTAGGATCCAAGTGTAGCTTTTAAATTTATGAGATCAGAACATCAAAAGATAGCAGCTAAAAATATTCAAGTACAGTGGAAATTTTGACATAAATTTAGTGACTTATTTTTCCCCCTCAAGAAATGAGTGCATGTGTTTTGCAAGGTATTTTTTAGGACTTGATTTACATAGAGACCCATTTATTTAGGAAAGAGTCAGTAAACAGAATACCAGAGAAGAACATCAACTGAGTCAGATATCTGGGTCTGCAATATCGTTGGGTACCTGCCCCTGTGCTGTTTTTGAGTGTAAATAGAAGACCTCTCAAAGGGTCCCCCACTGAAGCAAGGCCAGGTGGAACATCAAATAGCACCATGAAGGGAGGCTGCCTTTCCATCCTCTGCAGTAAACTTTCTTAAAAGATTTAACAGTCCGTGGGCTGTTTAACTCTTATCGAGCCTGGGACAGAGGTTAGACTGTCCAACAGAGCCTAGAAAATGTTTAGATTATAGACTTCAGTTGCAAAGCTCCTGAAATAGTTTCTCGTTTAGAAAATGGACGGATATGGGGCCAGGTGTGGTGGCTCATGCCTGTAATCCCAGCACTTTGGGAGGCTGAGGCAGGCGGATCACCTGAGGTCAGGAGTTCAAGACCAGCCTGGCCAACATGGTGAACCCCATCTCTACTAAAAATACAAAAAAAAATTAGCCGGGCATGGTGGTGGGCGCCTGTAATCCCAGCTACTTGGGAAGCTGAGGCAGGAGAATGTCTTGAGCCCAGGAGACGGAGGTTTCAGTGAGCCAAGATCATGCCATTGCACTCCAGCCTGGACAACAAGAGTGAAACTCTGTCTCAAAAAAAAAACAAAAAAAAAAAAACAAAAAAAAAGGAGATAGATACACCACAGTGAGTGGACGTCTTGTACAGAAAACACTATAGAGCAAAAACTGAAGATATAGAATTATATCTCAAAATAAAATGTTAAATGGAAACCACAACCAGAGAACAGTAAGTTGCAAATAGCTGATGCCATTTATATAAACATTACAAAGTACAAAATAATTGTTTATCAGTATATCTCTATGTCATAAAAGTTCAAAAACACGCTTATGGGTGATTCACGTCATCTTCAGGATATTGGTTACCTTTAGGGAGTGAAGGGGGAGAAGGGGGAGGTATATGGATTTTTCATATTTGTAAGGTTTTCTTATTTTTTAAAAAAAGAGTCCACTAAAACATATGGCAAATAGTAACATGTATTTTATCTCCATAGTAATTAACATGGATGTCTATAATATTCTTTTCTTTTCTATATGTTTAAGATTATTTACTACCAAAAATAAAAAACATGGTCTTAAATGCAGCCTCTTTCAATAGAACATTTCTTATGTTGAAAATGCCGTATATCTTTTCTGTCAAACAAAATAGACACTAGTCACGTTTGACTACTGAGCACTTGAAATTTGGCTAATGCAACTAAGGGATTCAATTTTTAATTATATTTAATTTTAATTAATTTTAATAGCTACATGTGAGTAATGTCTTTTATATTTGACAGTACAAATCTAGTATGCAAAATTTGTCAGTCTTGATTAATTGTAATGCTAGTCCCTAAAATCGGACTCTGGCACTAGCAGGTATTCTATACACAGTTTCTTATTTAATAAAATAATGAATCCTACTGCATATATTAGACTTTCCTCCTATGATTTGGTAGGCATATACATGGAGCCAGATATTCACTAAGCCTAGAATTATTTTTAATTTAGTATCCTGTAAAATCAATATTTTCTAGTTACCATCCTTCTTCTATCTATAAGAACAATTCCTAGTATGTATTTTAATTAACTATAATGTATATTGTCCAATAATTTAATTTCGTCCTATGTCTATTATTGTGCTATGCTCAGTGTCTTAGATAGTCTGTCAGTTTGCTAGGTATGGCTAATACTATATCAAATATTTCAATGATAAATTCTTAGATGTTTATAAAATTATTGTGCTTCCAAAATCTGAGCTTTAATAATAATAATAATCTGAGGTACAATAATAAAATATAAGTAAGTACATGTTTACCAGAGAGAAAGGCATATCCTAGACCAAAAAAGGATTGATCCAATGTGAAAGAAAACAAAAATAAGTTGGTAAGAAACAATGTAAAAAAAACTTTAAAAAAAACCACAAGAATCAGAATTAAGTTTCGTTTTCAACAAAGAAGCAAATAAAAAGTGGGAATACAAAATATATGAAGAAAAATATATTTTTCTCTTATTCCTCCATTTAACTTCCTCTCAAAATTATTACGAAAGAGGGTAACTTCTGCAATAGGTAAATGATACCCCAATAAAACTGATGTGAGAAAAGACACTGTGAGAGAACTTTATGTTAGAAGATTAAAGTCTAAAAAACCTAATGCAAGTGAAATATGGATGAAAATAAGTGCAAGAAAATGGACAGCAACGTCTCAGATGACAGAATTTCTTTTTGATTTTCCTCCTAAGAAGGAAAAATGGTAAAGAAAATAGAAAGCTGTCTGTCTCTGAAAACTAAGTCAGAAAATTGAAGAGACAGAAATAGCTAGACAAGGATCATTTAACTTCCACTTTATCTTTACATATGAAGGAAGCGGTAGAGGATTCAGAGGAAGATCCCTATTGATGAGAAAATGATTTGGGAGCAGTGGACACATAGTGAAGCTTCAGCTATGTCTAGATCAATAAGGATATAGAAAACTTGGCATTATTTATGGATTTATAGTAGCTTCTGACCAGATTAGGTGACACCGAATGAGAAGGCAGAAGAATCAAGAGAAAGAATGTCAGCTGAATGGGAGTGATTCCCTCTAATGTAAACAGGGATTGGGAAATAATTAAAAATAGATTTCATAAGGTCTTTTTGTTGTGCATGTCCAGCAGGATAAATAAAGGAATAAATAAAAGCAAAATGTTTGATTTTATGTCATCAAAGCCATTATCAATCAAAGGAGAAAACTTTCCCTGCAGTTGTAAGAAATTGTTTAGCTTCCCGGGAAAGCAGTCTCCAAATTTCCCTGGCTCTTGAAGTGATAGTGCTTCAAAACAAGATGTGGCAAAAAGAGCCCAATGAAATCGGTTCTAAGCATTACATGCTTGGTGAAAGTTAGAGCAAAATAGCAGAGTTCATTAAAGGGAACATGTCACAAACATCTATTGACTAACTCAGTCCTTGAAACAGAATTCCAAATTGAGATACGGAATTACTTGGAGTAGATCATTCCACACCTTATCTTAGAAAAGCCATTCAAGTATCCACCAGTGCAGATGTCATGAATTTCGTGTGGGAGAGGGCTCAGATGTAGAAAAGTACTTTTTTTTTTTAGTTATTCTTGGTTTACCAAGAGTGGGAAGAAGTGACTTGTAAAATGCCCACGTGCAGCCTGGGCATGAGAATTGAAAATTTGTTATGTCTACCATTATGTCTACCACTATTTACACCTTAAATGAAATGGAAATGAAATGTATTTAAAAGGGGAGAAACCAAACTTTGATCTAAAGTTTCCTAAGTGTTATATTGAAAAACAAATGAGTAAACACTGTTTTCACGATTTCACTGTTGGCTCTGTTAACAATAGCCAATAGAACTGGCTATTGTTATTATTCTTACGTATAATGTTTATTAAGCACCCAGTGTGTTTCCAAAATATTGTGATAAAAGCTAAGCAAAAACCAAGTAAGAAGAATAATGGTTGTTAATATTCATGACTTTCCACCATGTGCTACTCGCTGTGCTAGGGACTTACATAAATTATTTTATCTACTCTTTACCACCTTCTGAAGAAAAAATATTATTTACCCTCTTTATTCAGGAGGAAGAAACTAAGGTTTAAGATTGAGGAACCTGTTCAAGTAAAATGCTGGTATTTTTTTTGTCTTAGCTCTAGTGAATTCCACAGTGCATGACTTTTTCATTTACCCACAGTGCTCCTTAAAGAATAAGAGTTAAAGAAAAATAAGACTATTTTTGCCCAGAATCCCACAGTCTAGTTGGTGCAGTTGGTGTGTGTGTGTGTGCATGTGTGTGTGTACGTGTATATATATATACACACACAATATAAACAATATAGTCCACATTATATGAGCATGTAGACAAGTGCCATGGAAAATTAGAGGACACATAAAAACTAATGGCTCTTTAAAGCTAAAAGAAAATAATTAACATCTGAATTGAAAAATAAACAAGCTATGAACAACCAGTTTCAAAAGAAAGAAAAATGGACAATAGATATATGTAATAATGTTAGAGCCCACCTGTTAAAAAACAATTCATACTCAATGTTAATGACATTTTTTTCAGCTCTCATATTACTAAGCTCTAAAGCATGCTAACGCTGAGAGTAATAAGCATTCATAACCTGCTTAGAGTGTAAATTGCAATAATGTGTGGGGATGATGGGGGCAACTTGTCTTTTGTTATATTTAGTAATACTATTCAAAATGCTTATACCCTTTTTCCAACTAATTTCACTTCTGTTTACTTACATAAAAAAAAACAAATATAAAGTTTTGACTATAAGGATGTCTACTAAAGAATTTTTTTAAAAGCAAAAAGTAGGAAACAACCCAAATGTCCCACTCAAAATTTAAAAGTTAATTAAATGTATGTTCAAATATAATGAAATACTCTAGACATTAAAGTGATGTTCTCAAGAAACATTCAGGAAAAGAAGGAGAAACACATTTTATTAAATAAAAAGCATTATATGAGATGGATGTGTCTTCTGATTCCAATTTATATTCATATGTATTTATATATTCATATATATACCTATATATTTATGTAGTATAAATTCATCAATATAAACGTATTAAATGTCAGGAACTTCGTGCAACAAAATGTTAACAGTGTTTAGGAAATAAGATTCTGTATAATTGTTTTGTTAATATCATCTACTTTTATTCATCTTTTAGATCTTCTTAACTATATATTTATTAAATTATCAATTCAACATTCACTAAATTACTTTTATTTAATTATTTAATAAGTAGTAAGTGAGAAAGGAATCAAGCATACTATAAAAGCTAAAGTATCCCAAGTAAGGCTTCATGGAAAAGCCAATTTCATTTGGAGCACCAGGAATGCTGGCTAAAATACATAAAAGACCATGTAGACAAAGGCGACATTCTAAGAGAACAGGAACAACAAAGACAGAATATTATAATAAGTGTTTATGAGACTGAGAGCAGATCAGCCCAGGAAGAAGACAGAAAGAGAGCACTGAATTTGAATAGTACTAAGATTATAATCAATGCAAGCTCTCTAAATAGCTGCATAAGTGAACCAAAGACCTTAGGAAAGAAGAGTTCAAGAGTCATCACCAAGGTAACCTGTGTCCTTCTTTACCCATTCACTCATTGATTCATTCATTTAGAAAATATCTCAAGCACCTACTATGCTCCAAGCAGTGTTCTAGCTGCTAGAAAATATGAACAAATAAAACTGAGGACCCTACCTTTATGGAGCTTGCTGCCTAGAACAGAAATAATCTCACACATTTTCTTCTACCATTTATTTCCTGAGTTCCACTCAAAACCCCAAAGATATTCTGGAATCTTGTTCTGTTAAAGTTGTGATAAAATAATCAATTTCTTTGAAAATGGTCTGTTAACTCAATGGAAGAGAACTTCAAGTTTCATCATGTAAAATAAGTGACTAGGATCTGATGTTGCTGTCTGGTGTACTTTAATCTCATCTAACTAGTCCCCACTATATCTTCCTGTAGGACTCTTAGATACAACTTACTTCTCACTTGTCTCCCAAGCAAACCACACCCTTCCAGTGTGAACTGCCCTTTTCTGAACTCTACCTGTCAAACACTACTCATCTTTCACAGCCATATCAAATGTACTTTCCTAGAACACTCACTCACACACAGTTCTTCACTCATCTTTACTCCTCAGGCTTATTACTTATAGAGCTTATACTTTACTTCCACCCGAGAGCTCTGCAAACCCCTGTATTCACAAGTATTACTGTATTATATAATTTTTCCCATTAAGTGCACTGGAAAATAAATGAAAAAATTTAAGTTACCCTGTAAGACCTTTAAAGATTCTATAAACACAGGATTAAAGTAATTTATAGTACTATTAAAATAAATTCTAGCTGGACCACCATCTGAAGCAGCTTCATCAACTGACTTATTCACTCACTTATTCATTCATATTATTAATATAGAGCAGTGCTTTTCATGCTAGGAGTTACAAACCATTAGTGAATCATAAAGTCAATTTAGTAGGTCACAATCAGCATTTAAAAATGAAATAGAAAAATAACAAGTTAGTAAAATATCAGAGTATATGACATAAAGGAAAGTATTGGATTATGGAAGTTTTGTTTCAGTGGTAGATGTGTGTGTGTGTGTGTGTGTGTGTGTGTGTATTAGATTGCAAAAAGGAGCAATTTTTTTTAGATGGGCCATGGATTTTTAAAAACACTGAAAACCACTTATATAAAGCTTGTGGCACAATCCTGTCATATATCCAAATTCATAAAGGGATTTGACATGCTACTTCTTAAATTATCCAACATTTCTATATTCTATAAAGAACCAGCATTTTTTTAGACTGCTTCACTTGCTCCTCACACTCATTATAAGCACTACAGTTGGATTTTTTTTCAAATATAAAGTTTTTATCACTTCATGTGGCATTAGGGCCATGATGAGATATAGATACCAAGATACCAGCTTTGCTGATTAATGATCTGTTTCTTTTCTCATATCAACCCCAAAGCCTGAGCAATTCGATCCATGCTTATGCAAAATAATAAATTAATCTGGTCTGTGAAACTTCAGTGCTTCAGAATGGTTGCAACCACAAATATTAAATTTGTCAAGATGTCTTGTAGATCTTGTCAAATTATTCTCATAATGTGGCCACATGGGCTGCAAATGAACCCATTCGGGGCAAAAGAACGTGCATGTTTTATATTTACATACCTAGCCATGATCATTACTGGCTCATAGTGAGTGCTTAGTGTTTCTTGAACAAATTCCACTTGGGAGGGATCCAAACTGAAAACAAAAGGGATTAGAAATTTGCTTTTTGTGCTTTTCAGCTGAAGAATTTAGTCACCATCATTGTTTAAATATTTTTTAATTACCATTACTAATCTCTTGATTGGCAATACCTAAAAATTTATGAAACTAATTTGAAAAAGCTAAAGTCAGAATACATCTTCCTATCATCCATTGTCTGTATAATTCTTTTGCCATCAATCAAATCCTTTTTTCCCCAAGTCCTTTAATCTTGGCAAAATAAGGAAAAATGGCCTCTGAAACATTTTCTTCAGTAAAATGATGTCTTAGCACCACACATCAGAAACTTCAGAGAATAAACTACACTTAGGGTGAGAAGGAAAGGCAATCTTATTACAAGTTAGCTGCCACATTTTAAGGCATTGCTATGCCTTAGACTTAGAGGAACAGTGCAGTTATTCAGAACTGGAACTGTGTACTCAGGCAAACCTGGGCTTGGTTCCTGCCTAGTTCTGTACTTCCAATTGTGTGACCTCTGTAATTGAAATAAGTACTGCAACTACATCAAGGGGTACTTGCAAGGATAAAATCAAACACATCATGCAAATTGTGTAGCGTGTTTTCTGGCATATAGTAACTGTGTCATATAGATAGCTATTATTTTATTATAATTACTATTATTGCTGTGTTTGAGTTTTTACACATTTTAATTGATGTAAAATAGTTATATATATTTGTGGGATACAGTGTAATGTTTCAATATGTGTACACATTGTGTAATGATGAAATCAGGATAATCACTACAAAGAAATTATCACTATTTCTTTGTAGTGAGAACATGTGAATTCCCGTCTTTTAGGTATTTTGAATTATTCAACACATTATTGTTAACTATAGTCCCTACTGTGCAATAAGACACTAGAAATTATTCGTTCTATCAAATTGTAACTTTGTACTTGTTAACCAATCTCTCTTCATTTCCTCCTTCCCTCTACCCTCTCCGGTCTCTGGTATACACTGTTCTATCCTCTACTTCTATGTGATCAACTTTTTAGATTCCACTTTTGAGTGAGATTATGCAGTATTTGTCTTTCTGTGTTTGGCTTTACTTAACATAATGTCTTCCAGGTTCATCTATGTTGTTTGATTTCATTCTTCAGAGTGTTTAGTATTCCATTTTACCATATTTTCTTTATTCGTTCATCTTTTGCATTGTAATACTAAGCATTTTTACAACGCTTAATACGCCATTATGGTATAATGGAATTGTAAGACTGCTTAGTATTCCATTATACCATATTTTCTTTATTCATCTGTTAGTGGACATTTAGGTTGATTATATATCTCGGCTATTGTGCATAGTGCTGCAATAAATATGGGGGTGCAGATATCTCTTTGACTTACTGATTTAACTTCCTTTGGATGTATACCCCATAGTGAGATTGCTGGTTCATATGGTAGTTCTACTTTTAATTTTTTGAGGAATCACTACACTATTTTCCTTAATGACTTACTAATTTACATTCCCACCAATGGGGTTTAAGAGTTCTCTTCTCTCCGCATCCTAGCCAACACTTGTTATCTTTTGTCTTTTTGGTAATAAACATTCTAATTGGAGTAAGATTATGTCTCATTGTGGTTTTGATTTGCATTTCCCTAGTGATAAGTGACGTTGAGCATTTTTTCATATACCTGTTGGCCAACTGTGTATCTTACTTAGATAAATGTCCATTAAGTTCCTTTGCACATTTTGTAATCGGATTATTTTTATTTGTTTTTCCTCTTTTTTTTTTTTGGCTATTGACTTGAGTTTCTTATATATTTTAGATATTAACTCCTTGTCAGATGTATCATTTGCAGATATTTTCCTCTATTTGCTAGGTTGTCTCTTCACTTCATTGTTTCTTTTTGCTGTGCAAAAGCTTTCTAGTTTAATGTAATCCCATTTGTCTATTTTTAGTTTTGTTGCCTGCATTTTCAAAGTGCTAATTTAAAGAACTTTGCCCGGCAGGGCGCAGTGGCTCATGCCTGTAATTCCAGCACTTTGGGAGGCTGAGGCAGGCAGATCACGAGGCCAGGAGACCCAGACCATCCTGGCTAACGTGGTGAAACCCCACCTCTACTAAAAATACAAAAAAATAGCAGGGCGTGGTGGCGGGTGCCTGTAGTCCCAGCTACTTGGGAGGCTGAGGCAGGAGAATGGCGTGAACCCGGGATGCAGAGCTTGCAGTGAGCCCAGATCTTGCCACTGTACTCCAGCCTGGGTGACAGAGTGAGACTCAGTCTAAAAAAAAAAAAAAAAAATTCCCAGTCCAATATCATGAAGCCTTTCCTCTGTGTTTTCTTCTAGTAGTTTTACAGTTTGTGGTCTTACATTTAAGTCTCAAATTCATTCCAAGTTGATTATTGTATATGGTGAAAGATACGGGTTCAGCTTTATTCTCCTGCATGTGAATATTCAATTTTTCCAGCACCATTTATTGATGAGACTATTCTTTTCCCAATGCATGTTCTTGTCACCTTCGTAGAAAATCAGTTGGCTGTAAATGCCTAGATTTATTTCTGGGGTATCTATTCTGTTCCATTCATCTATGAGTCTGTTTTTGTGCCAATACCATGTTATTTTGGTTATTCTAGCTTTGTTGTATATTTTGAAGTCAGGTATTGTGATGCCTCCAGCTTTGGTTTTTTGTTTGTTTTGTTTTGCTCAAGATTGCTTTGGCTATTCTGATCTTTTGTAGTTCCTCACCAATTTCAGGATTTTTTTTCTTTCTGTGAAGAATATCATTGATATTTGATATTTTGATGGACATTGCATAGAATCTCAAGAATGCTTTGGGTATTAAGGACATTTTAACAATATCAATTCTTCCAATTAATTAAAACAAATCTTTCCATTTGTTTGTGTTCTCTTCAACTTTTTTCTTCAGTATTTTATGGGTTTTAATGTAGAGATCTTTCACATAATTGGTTAAATTTCTCATTAGATGTCTTATTATTTTCTAGTAATTATAGATGGAATTGTTTTCTCAATTACTTTTTCAGATAGTTCATTATTTGCATATAAAATGCAATGGATTTTTTGCGTTGATTTTTATCCTGCAACTTTACTTAGTTTATTAGTTCTAACAAGGTTTCTATTTTTTTTTTTTTTGGTTGTTTTGTTTTTGTAGAGTCTTTAGGGTTTTCTCTCTATATATATATGTATCTGATCACGCCATTTGCGAACAAGGATGGTTTAACTTTCTCCTTTCTAATTTGGATGCCTTTGATTTCTTTCTTTTAATTTTTAGCCTGATTGCTCAGGCTTGGATTTCCAGTAGTATGTTCAATAGAAGTGGTGAAATGAACCTTCTTTGTCTTATTCCAGACCTTAGAAAAAAAAGCTTTCAATTTTTTTCTGCCCAGTATGATATTAGTGGTAGGTTTGTCATATAGGGCCTTTATTGTGTTGAGTTATACTTTCTATACTTAACTTGTTGAGAATCTTTATCATAAAGACATGTTACATTTCATCAGATACTTTTTCTGCCTTTATTGAAATGTTCATATGATTTTTTCTTTCATTCTGTTAATGTCATGTGTCATGTTTGCTGATTTGCATATGTTTAACCATCTGCATTCCTGAGATGAATCTTACTTGATCACAGTGGGTGATCTTTTCAGTGTGCTGTTGAATTTAGTTTGCTATTATTTTGTTGAGTATTTTTGCATCTATGTGCATCAAGAATATTGGAGAGTTGGGTGCTGTGGCCCACACATGTAATACCAGCACTCCAGGAGGCTGAGGTGCAAGGATTGCTTGAGCCCAGGAGTTCAAAACCAGTATGATTTCATAGGAAGGCCTCTACTTCTACAAAAAATAAAATAAAATAATAATATTGGCATGTAGTTTTTGTTTGTTTTGTTTTGTTTTTGAGATGGAGTCTTGGTCTGTCACCCAGGCTGGAGTGCAGTGGCAAGATCTCTGCTCACTGCAAGCTCCGCATCCTGGGTTCATGCCATTCTCCTGCCTCAGCCTCCCGAGTAGCTGGGACTACAGGTGCCTGCCACCACGCCGGGCTAATTTTTTGTATTTTTAGTAGAGATGGGGTTTCACGTGTTAGCCAGGATGGTCTCTATCTCCTGACCTCGTGATCTGTCCACCTTGGCCTCCCAAAGTTTTGGGATTATAGGCGTGAGCCACTGCGCCCGGCCTGTTTTTCTTATTTTTTTAATGGTTGTTCTGTCCTTTTCTGGTTTGTTATCAGGATAATGAGGGCCTCTTGGAATGAGTCTGGAAGTATTCCCTCCTCATCAATTTTCTTAAGTAGTTTGGGGAGAACTGGTATGGGTTCTTCCTTAAATGTACAATAGAATTCGGCAGTAAAACCATCAAGCACTAAACTTTCCACCAACAGAAGACATTTTGTTACTGATTCAATGTCCTTACTTGTTATTGGTCTATTCAGACTTTCTATTTCTTCATTATCCAATTTACAAAGGTTATACATGTTCGAGGTTTCTTCCGTTTCTTCTAGGTCACCCATTTTGTTGGTATATAAGGATTCAAAATGGTCTCATAATCCTTTGTGTTTCTGTGATTTCAGTGGTAATGTCTCTTTTTTCATCTCTGAGTGTTTCAGTCTTTCTCTTTTTTCTTAGTTGGCCTGGCTAAAGGGTTGTCAATTTTGTTTATTTTTCAAAAAAACAATTCTTTGTTTCATTGATTTTTTTGTCTCATCATTATTTTTGCTTGTATCCTTAGTATTTTCTTTCCTTTCTTAATCTTGTGGTTAGTTTGTTCTTATTTTTCTAGTTTCTTGAGGTGCATATCAGGCTATTTATTTGTGATCTTTATTCTTTTATGGTGCAGGTGTTTATTGCTATAAACTTTTTTTAAAACTGCTTTTGATGTATCCCAAAACTTTGGTACATTGTATTTCTATCTTCATTTGTCTCAAGAAATTTTTTAACTTTCCTTTAAATTTATTCATTAATCAATCAATTATTCAGAAGCATATTGTTTAATTTCCATGTATTTGTAACTTTTGAAATTTCCTCATTTTGTTATTTCTAGTTTTATATTACTGTGGTCAAGAAACAGACTTAAAAATGTTTTGATTTTCTTAAATTTAAGACTTGTTTTGTGGCCTTACTTATGATCGCTCCTGGATAATGTTTCTTGTGAAAACGAGAAGAATATGTATTCTGCAGTTGTGGGGTTAAATGTTCTGTAAATGTCTATTATGTTTATTTGGTTTATTGTGTGATTAGCTGATGTTTATTTAATTGTCTAAATGATCCATCCCTGCTGAGAGGGGATTATTGAAGTCACCCAGCACCCAGCCCTCCAATATTCTTGATAAACATAAATGCAAAAATACTCAATAAAATAGTAGCAAACTAAATTCAACACCACATTGAAGAGATCATCCACTATGATCAAGTGAGATCCATCCCAGGAATGAAGGATGGTTAAACATATGCAAATCACTAGATGGAATAGAATGTATTGTATTATATTGTGTATCTCTCTTTTATATCTAATAATTGCTTATATATCTGGGTGTTCCAGTGTTAAATACATGTGTTTACAATTATCATAACTGCTTGTTGGATTGACCCCTTTATATTTATACAATTACTTTTTTCTCCTTTTATAGTTTTTAACTTAAAACTTAGCTGATGTAAGTGTAGCTACTCCTGCTGTCTTTTGGTTTCCAATTGCATAAAGTGCTATTTTTCATTCCTTCACTTTCAGTGTATGTGCGTCCTTGTAGGTTAAGGGAGTTTTTGTAGGTAGCATATAGTTAGATCTTGGATTTTTATCCATTTGGCCACTCTCTAAATATCTTTTAATTGGAGAATTTAATTCGCTAACATTCAATGTTATTATTAATAATTAACAACTTACTCCTATTTGTTTCCTGGTTGTTTTGTAGATCATTTGTTTCATTCTTCCTCTTTTATTATTTCTCTTTTTGGTTTGGCGGTTTCCTATGGTAATAAGATTTGATTATTTTTTATTTTTTTCATTGTATATGTGTTGTGATTATTTTCTTTGTAGATACACTGGGACTTAAATGAAAACCTTAAGTTTATAATGAGTATCTTAAACTAATAACAACTTAACTTTGGTTGTATACAGTTAGATTTTTCCCTTTCCCCAAATTTATAATTTTGTTGCCTTAATTTGGATTTATATTGTGTGGGTCCCTTAACAACTTATTGTAGATATAATCATTGTTGATCATTTTGACTTTTAACCTTCAAACTGAAGATTAAAAAGATTTGCCACCATTTCATTAATTAGTGTTGAATTTGATTATGAGTTTATCTCTAATAGTGAGGATTATACTTTCATACGTTTTCATGTTAGTAGTTACTATTCTTTTGCTTCAGACTGAAATACTCTCTTAAGCATTTCTTGTAAGAGCAGTTTTGTGGTGATAAATTTCCTCAGCTTATGTTTGGGAAAGACTTAATTTCTCCTTAGTTACTGAAGGATGGCTTTCCTTGGCATAGTATTCTTGGCTGAAACTTTTTTCTTCTTCCTCTTGTTTCGGTTCTTTGAATATATTATACTCTCTCATAGCCTACAAGGTTTCTGCTGAGAGATCTGCTAATTGTCTGCTGGAAATTCCCTTACATGAGACTTGATGGTTTTCTGTTACTACTTTCAGAATTCTCTTTGTCTCTCACTTTTAACAGTTTTATTATAATATGCCTAAAGAGAACCTCTTTGGGTTGAATCTATAATGGGTCCTTTGAGACACATGGATCCAGATATCTCTATTTCTCCCAGTAGCTGGGGAGCTTTTTGCTTATTTTGTTAAATAAGCTTTCCATGCCTTTCTCCTTTTTCTGTCTCCTCCCTCTGAAACTCCTATACTGCCAACATTTGTTTGCTTAAGCTTCATTTATTCTTTCATTCCTTTTTTTCCCTCTTTTCCTTTGAGTGAGTTATTTTAAAATAACTGTCTTCAGGTTCGGAGATTATTTCTTCTATTTGATCTAGTCTTCTATTGAAGCTATTATATTTTATTTCATTTGTTGACTTCTTCCATTCCAATTTTTAAAATCTATCTCATTTTTGAATTTATTTTAGGTCATTAATTCTTTTCCTGGCATTTTTGAATTATCTGTATTCTCTGGCATCTTTCTGAGTTTTCTTAAGATAATTATAATTATTTTTTAATTCTTTTTCAGGAAATTCACAACCTTTATTTGAGATCAGTTACTGGAGAATCATTTTGCTTGTTAAGTAGTGTCATATTTCTTTGCCTTTTAATGTTTCCTGTGTCCCTGTGTTGATATCTTTGCATCTGGTTAACTGGTCACCTTTTCATTATATACAGTAGCTTTCAAAGAAAAAGACTTTAATCTACAGATGTGTCTAGGGTATCAGTTTGGTAGGGTATGTTGGCTTTGGGTCCAGCTGGATGTAATGGTGTAATTTCCATGCAGTTTTTTCATCTGTAGTCAACTCAGTGAGACCTGTGAGTGCCTTAGTGATCTAGACTATAAGAGTTAGTGTGGCTGGTCCCATGGCTTTGGGCAGGGACCACCTGGAAGCAGCATGCCTGGCTGGTGGGTGCACTGGTGGCACATGGGAGCCAGTCCACAGGCTGAGGATGGGGCATCACTGGAATTGGCATACCTGGCTGGTAAGTGTAAGTACATTAGGTCTGGTCTACAAAGAGTTTGGGGTTCCTTGGAAGTGGTTCACCCAGAAGGTGAATGATACTGTGGTGACAGCAACTGATTCACTGGCTCAGGTTGTGGCTCCCTTGGGAGCAGTGCACTTCACTGATGAACCTACCAACTGTGTCTGCTGCTAGTTCAGATTTGGCTTCTCTATGAAGCAGGATCACCTGTTCCTTTGGGGACAGGGTGCCATATGGGCTCCAGTGCTGGGGCACTGGACTTAGGCTCTGGACTTAGGACTTAGGATCAAGGTGATGCATTCACTAGGATATGTAAGGCAGAGGACCTTGTAGGCAGTTTGCTCTGAGGGTGTAGGAAGCTGTAGCAGTTTAGCAGAAGAATGATGCATTATCATGTGTGAACATGTTATAATGGCAGCATAGCATCTAGAATGAGATGCAGTAGCTACTGGCTCCCAGAGCAGGATGCGTTCTAGCTGCGGCTCTAGTTTCAAGATAGTGCTGTACAGTTGCAGCTTGGGTCGTGGGGGAAAGGGAGGACAATGTGGGTTCCTTCACTGGGGCAGTCCAGTTGCATGGGCACAGGGAAGTTTTTTAAACTGGGCTCAGGGATTCTGGGGACTGCAAGATTCTCCAGTAGCAAAGACTACAAATGTCCACAACATTGACGAGAACTACTGGGGCTTTCAGCTTACTTTTTCCCCACTGAGTGAAGTGTCTTCTTGTTCTGAGCTAATGTCATCTGAGAAGACATTGTGGTAGAGGCAGGTTATTTTGTTTTCTTCTATATATCGCCCTTAGTTGCACAGGTTTTTTTCTTCTCTTCCTCCTGTACCCCAGTGCTCTCCTTCAAACACTCCAGTTTAAATATAGTTGTTTGTTCATTGTTTTGGTCATTTTTTGTGGGGGATATGGGCCTTAGGCTTCTCTAGTCAGCCATCCTACTCTACCTCCCTCTGTGCTATGAATTTAACTGTGATCCTAGCCAAATTCTTCTTTAAGCTAGTCTCAGATGTATATATGCAATTTTATATATATAGTGTATATAGATATATTGCAATTATATATAATATATATGCAATTATTTATATAATTATATATATAATATATATGCAATTATAACTATTAGCATTTCTAAAACCTACTTTTGTAGTTGACAGTATTTTTTGTTTAGAGAGTGTGTCTACCAGAGTATACAAAATATACTCAGAAGGAAGATTCCACTGAATCAGGAACTTCTTTGAAAACAAGAGAGAAAAAAGAAAAAAAAAATAGAGAAAAATTATCAAAGGTAGCAATAATCATCCTCAAGGAATTGGTGTAGTTTCCAAGTATTAATTTACTGCAGGCAAGTATCTTCTTTACTGGGAATAAAAAAAATGTGTTACAGCAGAATTGGAAAACGGAAAAGCAAACCTGGTTAGCTTTATTTCACCTAAAACAAAGTAAAATGTAAAAACAGCAAATTGGGTCAGTTTTCCAAAAGCTCATTACAGTTTAAGGTCTTCCCCTGCCTTTTTTAACTTTTTAATGGGCTGAAGTGCTGGCCCTAATACTTGGGGGTGTAAAAAAGTATATGTTAACGTATAGATTTAGCCCTTAAACAGTAAGTGAGTTTTAGAGGCAATCTCTATGGTGGTCTAATTGTCTAGGCCTTAGAATGACTTTCTGGGAAGAGAGACAGGGAGAAGTAATTTGCATCATGCCTGCCAGGCACCAGAGGGAAGGTTCTTTGAATACTAGCTCACCTGCAGCATAAGACTTCCTAAAGGGAAATGAAATTTCTTTCAAGCATTTTGTTAACTGTCTCATCTGTGTCTTTTCTGGGAAATTTCAAAGCCAGGGATTCAACACATCAGGTTACAAACTCAAACACTTAAAGAGGCTCAGCAGATAAGCAGTTTGGTATAAATAAAAATAATTTATGGCCGGGTGCGATGGCTCATGCCTGTAATCGCAGCACTTTGGGAGGCCGAGGTGGGCGGATCACGAGGTCAGGAGATCGAGATCATCCTGGCTAACATGGTGAAACCCCATCTCCACTAAAAATACAAAAAAATTAACTGGGCATTGTGGCGGGCGCCTGTAGTCCCAGCTATTCGGGAAGCTGAGGCAGGAGAATGGCGTGAACCCAGGAGGCGGAGCTTGCAGTGAGCCGAGATCATCACGCCACTGCACTCCAGACTGGGCTACAGCAAGACTCAGTTTCAAAAAATAAAAATAAAATATATATATATATATATATGATTATTCAATTTGTGCCTATTATTAATATATGTACTTTTACTCAGAACATACTTAAAATACCATTAACTATAAACATTTGTAGATTGCTAAGTAATCACAATGAGATAAAAACCAACCTGTTAAAAAAGAAAAAAATTCCTAATAAGAAAACTCTATCAGGTCAAATTATTTCAGGAAACAGATGCCCAAAAAAAGTCTAATTTAAAATAATTTTATGAATGGTCTCTTCTATGTGAGTATAGACTGGGTTGAGAAAAAGAGAGATGTAAGTCATTCTGAGGGTAGCAATGATGTGTTCACCCTTAAGCTAGAAAGGGAAGGAAGTGGAAAAATTGTTACCAGGCCCAGAAGAGCTGGGGCCATGGATGGGTGGCTGACTGTGGAGGCAAGGGCTGCAATGAACATAGTTCCTGCCAGTAGCAGAGCAAAGCAGAAAGGCTATCCAGGGAAGAAGAAATACCCCACCCTCTTTCTCCTCCCACTCTCCAATCCCCTACCAGTATCTCCCATTCGTTCAACCCAACTAAAGATCTGAGAAAAAAAGTGCTTGATACACAGTCCATAGAGGTCAGCCATCCTGGGCCAAAAAGCAGGGGAGGGAAGGGCAAGATATATTTGGTAGAGACAAACCAAGAATAACTTGCAAGCCATCAACATTCTTTTTGGCTATAAGCTCTGCAAAAATTAGATTGACCAAAAGATCTTGTTCCCCCAATAAATCAAAAAAATGTCTGTTAAATGAAGACAGACTGAGATGTTCACACCGGGTTATATGTACCACTTCAGTGGAATTGAGCATTTGGTTTATTCAAAAAGGTAATTGGCTACTTGATTTCAAGGGATTTACTTGGTTGTTTACTAGTACCTTTTTGGTGTTCCTGTAGATACTCTCTCACATTTTCAAATGATATTATAAGGATTGCAATTCAGCCTTCCAAAGATCCATCTGGGCTCCCAGACATTGCTCCTGAAAATGCATTTTGCTTTGGAAATAGAACTTAAGAGTTAAAGGCCCCTAGACCACTGCAGCACATTTCATCAGCTTGGTAAGTGACTCTCCTGTTTCCTATTGCTTGAATGGGCAGCCAGATTCATGTAGACACATTATGCCCTTCCCTGTGGCAGAGGTATGCTACTAAAGAGAAAGAGAGGAGAGAGAGAGACATAAAA
This sequence comes from Pongo abelii, assembly GCF_028885655.2. Lineage (NCBI taxonomy): Eukaryota > Metazoa > Chordata > Mammalia > Primates > Hominidae > Pongo > Pongo abelii. Next base: position 153,573,866 of record NC_071989.2, read on the forward strand.
AATGAAAGGTACTTAAGCAAGCAGGACTACTATTGCACTCTCTAAAAGAAAGATGGTTGCAGTGAACATGATGTCTGGAACTTTAGTTTGACCAAATTAAAGTGGAACATAGAAATAAGAAGGAAAGAAATCTAATTTCCATTTAAAGTTGATATCAGTGGTAGTTGTACAATATTCTTTTGTCATACCTTCAGGTGATGGACCTGCAATGCTGCAGAGCTGTGGTAATTCAAAGGTAGCCAGGGGCAAGAGAAATATAAAACTCACATCTGCCAAAATAGATCTGAGCAGTGAGTTGGCCAGAGAAATGTGGCAGGAGAAATAGCAGGATGCAGTCTGAAGAAGTAATCAATTGCAATTAATGGTGCCTGCCTGCATAATAGGAAATGGAGAGGAAAAGAAGATTTTGTATTTTCTTTTCTCTGAGAAGAGTTGTGGGAGGATGAAGCTTAACAGTGACTATTCAATCCTTTTTTATTCTTATGAAGTCAGAAAAACCATTTTGCCATTTATATTTCAAAGGAAAAATCGTGTCCTATTTGTATTTTCTCTAAGAATAAAATATAGACTTGTCCCTCTATCCTACTACATAAGCTAATTATAGATTTTTTAAAAATTCAAAATCATGTTAATTCTGTTTATTTTTATTTCTGTGACAAGGATTTTGCCTCAGAGGGGTAGACAGAGCACTGGACTCAAAATAAATCATACTGATTTTATCTTGGTTTTTGTGATTATAAACTGGGCATCAGGAACCAGACACAGAACACTGATTCCTTCAGCTTGGAAAAGTTTTACCCAAGAAGAGATGCTGAATTTATCTTAATATCAAAATTCCTTTTAGAAAATGAATCATCACCTCTGTGACAGAATCCAAAATATTGTCCTACTTTCTGTCTTTTACATTTGCCCACACAAACTTTTATGGATCTTAAATTCAGTTCCCCCGCTCTAACCTCTGACTGCATTCCTCTGGGAGGAATAGGTCTAATTCCTATTCCTAGTCCCCGGGACATAGTCCCTGGGAGATTTAGGTCTAATCCTTTGAGGAATACAGACAATTATAGTTCCATATTAGGCTATGAGAGAGTTAAATATGCTAAAGTAAATAAAATGATACAAACCATAAAAGAAAAAATGAATCAATTAGATTTTATCAAAATTTGACATTTTTCTCTTTCAAAGACATTATTAAGAAATGAAAAGACAAGATACGGAATGGTAAAAATAATTGAAATACATTACCTGACAACACAGTTTTATTCAGAATATACAAAGTGCTCTTACAAATCAATGATAATAAAAATAATCTAATAAAAATTAGCAAAAGATTTTAGTATACTTCACAAAAGACAATATGTGCATTGCCAAAAATCACCTAAAAAGGTGCTCAGCATCATTAGCCATCAAGATATTGCATGTGAACATGATGTCTGGAAATTATTTTGCACTAGTCATCTAGTTAACACTACAATGAGATACAACTTTACACTCACTAGAATGTCTATAATAAGGACAGAAAATAAAAAGTGTTGATGAGGATGTGGAGCAACTGAAACTCTTATACACTGCTTATGGGATTATAAAATATAACAGCTCTGAAAAAAAGTTATCAGTTTCTTAAAAAGTTAAATATAATCCTACTATAAGTGTCAGCCATTCCACTTCTAGCTATCTATCCCAAGAAAAATAAAAGCACACAAGGACATGTACGTGAAGGTTCACTGAAGCTTTATTCAGAATAGCCAAATACTAGAAACAACTCAAATGTTCATCAGTAAGTGAAAAATGGATAGACAAAATGTGGCATTCCCATAAAATGAAATACTACTCATCTATAAAAACAGAAAAATTTATCGATACACATAACAAAATGGGTGAACTCAAAATCATTATTGAGTTAAAAAAAACGTGTATAAAAGAGCACATAGTGTATTATTCCATTTACATAAAATTATTAAATATGCAAACTAATTATAGTGACAAAAAGCAGATTGATGGTTGCCTGAGAAGAATGCAGGATGGAGTAGACTGCAAAGGTGTGTATGAGGATCCTTTGGGGATGATGGAAATGTTGTGTTTTGATCAAGGTAGTGGTTTCACAGGTGTGTATATCTGTCACGACTCACTGAATGGTACACTACAGATGTATGCAAAACATTTGAAGTGAATTATACTTCAGCCAAGTTGACTTAAAATAATAAAATAAGTAAAGTGCCGAGCTCTGAGCTTGGCTCAAAGTGAAATAGCAAGGGAATATTATCCTTCTTATTGTTTCTGCTGTAGTAATTATTATTATCACTATACCATTGACATCTGACTCTGCCCCATCCACATTTGTAGCTTGTTTCCATTCTGCTTTGTGCTCAATGGGTAAGACAGTATTAGACCAAAGGTAGCCCTTCCTGAATTACTTAATAAAACTCTTTTTTCCTAAAAGGGTAAGTGGGAGGATCAAATGATGATATCTTATATGTGGAGGTAAACTATAAATACTCGGTTTGGTAGTTTTATTATTATTTGTTTACTCAGCTGATAGTCCCTGAGAAAGCCAGCACTGTTTCTGATGAAGAAAAATAAGTGGACCAAAACCCCACAAATTTCAAGCTTTCTCTCTGCCTTTCTCATGGTTCCATCTACCAGTTGCAACTTGGAATTAGCAAATCTGATGGACATTGAGTGGGCTTCGATTCGAAGCTTAGTTCTACCACTCATCAGTTGTGTGAACTTCAAGGTACTTAACATCTTTTAGACTCAGTTTGTCATCTATACAATGGGCAGAACAGTAATGCCTGATACAGTGGTTGTGAGAGTTTTAAAATATACATATATATTGCGTAACACCTTTGACTGAGTAAACTCACAGCAGATGTTAGTTGTTTCTGTATTTTCCCCAATGGTCAGGTATTATGTGTATTTGTTTAGCCACAGTGAGAAGCCAACCCTGGAGCTATGGATCCATTTATAGTGTGTGACACAACGTTGAGGTCTTCTTTTTGCATCTGTACTTTCTCACTTTGTGCTTAAGACATTGCGTGCTAAAGGTCAGAGTGGAAAAAGGTCGTACTCTTTATTCACCATTCACTCCTCTCACCAGGTAATTTCCTCTGTCCATGTGCTGTTAACGATGTGATTATCAGTTCTGGTGGCCAATCACATGACCTAATCATAGCATGGAATCACACTCAATCATCTCTGTCAACAGCTCCAGATGGCATCCGAACACTCATTGGTAATAAACAGGGAGAGATTATTAAAAATAAAAAAAGACTTCCCTAATCAACTTGGATAATTACCTCAAAAATAATAATAATTCTGAATCCTCTCCATAACCCATATGGAAAACTCTAAGATTATGAAGAAAAGAGATGCTAATTAGCTATTTTCACTTTACCTAAAAAGAACAGGACCAAAGGCATTCAGTCAGTAAACTAAAATCACATCTTCAAAAGCAAGTTTGATTAAGGAAAAAGTGAGACAAGCATTCAAGGGCTTGCTGCAAAGAAGTAAGAACTCAAGCAAATGTTAAGGTAGAAAATGGACCAAGGCAAATGATTTTAAATCATCCTAAATTTAGGGAAGTATAGGGAGACACTCTTTACTTCTTGTAAGTGAAGACCTCAAAGCATCAATTGTGTTATGCCATAGGATACAGATATTGATTTAGGTCAAAGACTATAATGAATGCGTTACGTTGTTTTTAATAAGAAGAATCCAACTTCCCTTTGGTATTGCTTAAGCTGCAGAAATGGCAATATTTTGAGTGTTCAGTCTTTCAATGAGTAATGACGACAATAAAGTGCCTGTCACTCCAGGAAAGCTAAAATGAACCGTTATGGATCCCTCTACAGGCAGAACCTCAGGTCTTGATGGACATCCTGCGGAGTTTTAGGTACACTTACCAGAAAATGCTCTTGTGTTATATGTAGACGTGCTTAATGAGGCAAAAGATAATGGATTCCTTTTAGGCACAGAAAAGCTGCTAAAGGCAATGAAATTGGGCTGGAAAGTTGGGATTTATTGGACTTTTGTCCTTCCCAAATCAGAACTATATCATCCTTATGAAAATATTAGCAATGTGGCTGAGAAAAATGAGACAAAGTAATTACTGCATTATTTAATAACCTTGCTCTATTTAGAGAAAATTCTCCTATGAAACCTGTAGAACTCTACACATGAATCTATCACAGCATCTGTAATCCTGGGACCTCAAAAGTGCAATGGCTGAATTATGAGGACTTGTCTTGTCTGTGAAATGAAATGATGGTTTTATTGTATTTTTTGTATCATAAATCCTAAAACTACTTTTAAAAAGTAATTGTATAGGGAAATCTGTCATTTCCTCCTCTCTGTTGTCTATTGCCCTTTATTCTGGTAATAAAATCTTGATATTTCGAGATATTCCTACTACCTCTTAGTCTATATAATTTCTAAGACAGTGGATGCAAATTCTACCTTCACAAGCTCTATGCCAGCAAGTAAGAATATTGTGTCCACAGACCACAATACAACCATCACATGGTTAGAACATTCTAAAATTGAAGCAAACACAGAGCAAAGCACACCCGGAAGATAGGGATATAAGCTCTAGTGTTATAATTTGAGGGCCTGGACTCAATCAGACCTGAAACCAGAGCACTCCTGGACTCCCTCATTGTCAAAACCAATAAATGTCCTTATTTTTTATTTATATTTTTTGCTTAAGCCAGATTGAGTTGATTTCTATCACTTGAAACCAAAAGAGTCCTAGCTAATAGAGAAATGCAATTCTTATTCTTTAAAGTTAGACTGAGTAGCATCTAGCAAAAAAGTGTTTAGTTTTCTTCACTTAGAAACTTACTTGAAGATATACCCTGGTTTTTGGGTCAGTGTTACTGCCCATCAGAGAAGGGTGATGTTAATGAGCTAGTGATGATTAATAACTAGATATTTCAAGGAACTTAATCCTTTTATGGCCTGAGAAGGGCTGTAGGAAATACATTAGACCCAGAAAGAAGATAACTTGGAAGTTTTTTATTGCTAATAAAAGCCTGCCTAATTTCCATAGGCACAACTGGAAAAAAAAAAGAGAGAGAGAGAAACTCTTGACTGGCAGGAATAAAAACTGCATGCAGAAAAAAAATTAAAAAATGACATTTATTTTTTTTAATGGTACTTTTATGTTCCTCCCCTCCCCCCTTGCCACTGCCCACAGTACTTACAGGAAGGCAGTAATTTACTGAGATCTAAAAATGTGCAGTATGTTTGATTAAAGGTCATGCAAACATTAAAACATTTCACCAAAAATCTGAGACAAAGAAATAGAGATGACCGGCTCTTCTCAGAACCACTCAAGTATACTTATAAGTTTATTAATGCTGGTGATTCAAATTTTCCCTTAAGAATGTATGGAAAATATATAGCGAGGTGACAAAAGCCGTGAAGTATTATTTTTGGCATCCATCATTGCTTTATGGGCTGTCAAAAGGAGTCCTTGCAGCAAAAGCAAAACAACAGCACACCTCCCACTTTCAGCATTAGACAGAATGGAAAACAATCATGGTTCCCTAGCCTGTCTTGAGCTAGTACCTGCCTAACTCTCCATTTCCACTAGCCCAGGCTCTCAGGCACTTAACTCTCGCCATACTGAATTGCATGGAGCTCCTCAAAGTTATCTTGCCACTTCTTAGCTCCAGATTTCTCCATTTTTCCAGAAAAGCCCCTTCCTATGACTCCTGCAGCCCCACCAAACACACTCCTTCTTCACCTAGCTAACCTCTATATATACTTTTTTCCTCTGGGAAGCCTTTCTTGACTCTCCTGATTAGAGTGAGGACCACTGATTAGCTCTGGAAGCTTCTTGAATTCTGATTCCACATTCCCCAATGGCACTCATCACAATGCCATGTAACTACTACTACATTGTCTATCATCCAGTGCTAAACTACACATTTCCTGGAGGTAAACATGTCTGTCTTTTTAATTATTGTAGCCACTGTCCCTAGACCACAATAGATGCTCAGTTCACGAATCTTACATATTCATTTTACATCTGGATGCTTAACTCACTTCCAGGATTCTTCATTACAGTGGAATAATCCTTGGCCTCAGACCAAACCTGATCCACGTCCTAATTCAGCCACTTAACAGCTTGAGGACTTTGCTCAAGCTTTCTGAACTTACTTCCTTATCTTTAAATGGGGCATGTATTCTTACATCAGAGTACTGTGATGAAGATTAAATTAAATACATCTAAAACTTCTGGCATTAGCAAATTTCAACAAACATCTGTGCTTTTCCCTTTCTGTCATCTTCTTTGTTCTCCCGCCCTTAATGAGTTCCTGCCTCCTCTGCCTCCCTGCCTTCTCCATTATGGCTTTCCCACACCACCATTCTCCTTGTACCTTTATCTGTATCTAGTGCCTTTATCTGTATCCTTGTGTCTTTATCTGTATCTTTATCTTGTGGTAACCTGTAAGGATCATGCACTTCAGCATTTCACTTCTAGTTTTCCAAAGTACTTTAGCAGACTATTGCCAACCAGAGAAAAAGTTTCCACTATTCTAAACAAAATAAAAAAGAAAATATGAGTTTTTTCAGAAAGCTTGTTTTTTCCATTTAAAATACATGAATTACATCACAAAACACCATCTCTATTAAAAATACAAAAATTAGCAGAGCTTGGTGGCACATGGCTGTAATCCTGGCTACTTGGGTGACTGAGGCACAAGAATTGCTTGAACCCCTGAGGCGAAGGTTGCAGAGAGCTAACATCTCACCACTGCACTCCAGCCTGGGTGATAGACAAAGACCCTGTCTCAAAAAATACAATACAATACAATACAATACAATACAATACAATTACAATACAATACAATACAATACAATACAATACAATACACTACAATACACTACAATACAAGAGTTGTTTCTAAAAGAAATAAATGAGCTGATCATTGTTTATTGTTCATTTTTCCTAAAAGAAAGAAATGAACAGATTATTCCTCATTATGAGTTTAGGTTCCCCTACATTTTAGTATTAAATCTCCTTTTGTTTACTAAATGATAATAGATCATATATATTTTAATATTTTTACCTGCAAAATTCAAAAGTGATAACCCAATGTAAGGATGCAATATTTTTAGTTTTGTTATGTGAAATTTAAAATCTGAGAAACACTATCACAGATTCCCCAAAACATGGTATGGATTGGGAAAATTGGGGTTATGTAGTTGTAAGAAACAAAACTCAAGTTCCAAAGGAATTTACTGATGTGCTAGATAGTCTCCAAAGACACCTGAAAGAACCACATTGCCAACTACTCATGTTCTTGTGAAGTTATCTCCCCTTTAACCTGGACTCATTCTGTGACTCACTTGTAACTAATGCAATTCAACAAAATAAATGCTATTTGACTGCTGAGGCATACTTAGAAGAGATTTTGCACCTTGGACTTTTGGTACACCTGCTTGAATGAAAGTCAACCATTATGTAAGAAGTTGGACTATTCTGTGAATTGATGTGTTGTGGGGAAGGCAAACTCATCATGTGAGGGGGCATATGGAGAAAAAGAGATGGCCAGACAGCCCCAGCTCTTCCAGCCAACCCTGTCAAGATGCCAGTTACGTGAATTAAAAAACCATCTTATATATTCTAGACCCAATAAATGTGATGTGGAGAGGAAGTGAGGAATCCAGCTAACAGCCAGAACTTAAACTCATCAAGCCATCCAGTAAGACCTGCCATCCCCTCTGTGCTGTGTCCCAATTTCTGACTTATAGAACCACAAGTTTAATAAAATCATTGCCACTAAACTCGGAAGTGGTATGTTATGTATCAACAGATAATTAAAAGAATTTTAAGAATGGCTCATACAATTGAAAGAGAGGCTTAAGAAGTAGGTCTCTGAAAGCACATGAAACTGGGGCCTCTGGGAGCTTTAGTAACAGAAACAAATGGACAATCTCTTTTGGACTCACCATCACATATTACTGTTTCAGCCTTTGAGTTACTCCAAACAAGATGAAAATTCCAGAGACAGACAATCTGATAGATACAGCTTATGAATTGTTTCCATTCTTGTACCCAGGGTGGATTTATCCCAGCTAAATCACTTGGACTAAGAGTTTTGGAAGAATTATTTGCCAAAGCAAAATCAAGATGTTCTAGCAGATGAAGAAAAAAATGCAGTGGGTCAAGATAACAACAACCAAAAAGTAATTCCGAACATAAAGACTGTTCTTAATTGCTATTTTTTGACTCAACCTCTGTGGCTTAGAGGCAGAGCATGCTTAGTTAGCTCTCTCTCAAAATGCAAAGTGGTTAAATATAAACCTTCAAAGAGATTTATATTTAAGCAAATCTTAAAATATGAGCTCTAGAAAAAAAAAGTAGCATTTTATTGTTTGAGAGAATTTGAACTTAATTTGTGTCTAACACTTAAAACAAAGAGAATTACCCCCTTTGTAGCCTTTGGAGGAAGCCACTTGTGTTTTCTTTGTCTGACTGTTCAAAGTGCAATCACATTTCTACCACAGGATGCTTTCAAGCTAACAGCAGATGAGGAGTTACACAGCAGAGGAGGGCATGAAGCAGTTCATCATCATTTGTTTTTGTAATTGTTTGGAGCTGAGTGCCTTTCATTATGTTCAATGGACCCTCCATAGCCATGCTGGGAGGGCCGCCATGAGCACAGTGGGTTGGGCCATGAATCAGGGAAACAGCTGTCTTTTGTCTGAGAAGAGAAAGCTGTGAGTTAGCAAATACTCTCTGATCAGGCATAATCAGCATGGATGGTGTCAATGTGAGTGGGCTCTCTTAGTTTAAAAGATTCTTCTATGTGGAACTTTCAGGAACAAAGGCGATACCCCACACACAAATTGACCCTTTTCTTTTTCCAGATCAATTATACCTTCCAGAAGAATGATACCTAGATCCATAACAATTCCATTTTGCAAAGAAGGAAATGTTCAAACAACTTATTAATATCTGATTGAAATGCAACAAATATTTATGAGGTCTTTGTTAAGTGCCAAGGTGTGTAACTAGGCATTGAGGTACAAAGGAGACCAAGGCAGATGAAGTTGCTAACTCCAGGGAACTTACATTCTATTAGGAGAAGCAGGAATTTAACAAATAAATCATTTTAATAGTGATACATGCTATGAGGGAAATACAAATAGCTTTGTGGATGAGACAAATGAGGTAGGAGGTGTCTAGAGAAGTCAGGGGCTGCCTCTCTCATGTAGTAACAATTTAACTGTGATCTAGAGGAACAGAAGGAGTGATTCAGAAGGAAAACTTTGTAGGCAGATGACTGTGAGCACAACAGCCCTGAGCAGGGGGAAAGCTCAACCTACACACTCCCAGAAAGCTGATGTGTCTGGAGCTAGGCAGGATGTAGCCAGGTGTGAACTTGCAGAGCATGATAAGAAGTGTGAATTTTATTCCATTTGCAATAAAAGGCCATTAGAGTGTTTCAAGTGAGACGTGATGAATACATTTTAAAAATCACTGGCTGCTCTGTGAAAGATCAATTGGCAAGGTCAAATCAGAAGCAGCGAGAAGACTACTTCAGAAATTCAGGTGAGATTTGGTGTTGGCTTGAACTAAGATGATGGTAGCGGCAATGGAGAAAAGAAAGAAAAAAGAAAAGAAAAGAAAAAAAGATATTTTGGAGGTAGAACAAAATGGTTTTGCTAATAGATTAGAAGTTAGAGGAAGGGATGGAAAGTAGGAAAGTGAAAGTATGAGCAGGAAGAGAGTAGACAAGAATGATGCCCTGATTTACTATTTTAATAACCAAGTGGTTGGTAATGCTATTTATTGGAATGGGGAACATATGAAGGATAACATTCAGGGGAAAATATAAAAAGTTCTATATTTGGCTGTTAAATATAAGATAACTAGGAGATAGCCAAGTAGAGAAAGAAGGTAAGAAGGAATATGAGTACATCAGCCTTGAATTTAAACTTATGAATGTAAGAATTTATGGGAGGACTTTGACAACACCATGGAAATGTTTTCAGAACAACTGTCTCTTCTGCTGTTACATTCCAGAGAGTCTCTGGGACAGCTTTTCTTTAACTTTATCTAGTTGCATCAGAATCACCTTCAAAGCATAATAAAAATTCCTGTGGCTGAGCCCCACATTGAATCACTCTCCATGAGAGGGTCCGTGAACATGGGCTTAACAACTCCTCATGCGAGTCTAACACCTTCCCAAGTTTGAAAACCTCTGCTATGAGGTATATTTATCAGGAAATTTTACTTCTTGACTCACCTTTCCTCCAAGCTAAAAATACTTCCTTGAAATCTTTACAAGTAATGCAGTAATGCCTATTATTTCCTGGTTCAGTTCTCTGCTCTTCAGAGATATAAGAAGAAACCAGGTGTACTGGGTGGTCCTGAGATCCTAAGGATTTGTGCCACTGCCACCGCCTATGTAGACAGAAGTGAGTGGAGGAGACCCGGGAATAAATTGTGAATTTTGTTTTTGGTTAAAAACCCCTCAGGCAAAACAAAAGTTAAAGTAATTTGAAGAAAAATGGCAATTTATTGCCTCAAAGATTTGCAGGTTTGAATCATAGATTGTTAGAGGTAAAGAAGATCTGGGAAGCAGCAGAATGGATAAACCAGCAGGATCTGACATCTCCCACTGGAGTTCACCCCTTGCCTTCAGCACTTAACCGTGTACCCTTGGGCAAGTAAGTGACTTCACATCAGTGTACCTCAGTGGATGCCTCTGTAAATGGGAGAAATCATAATACCTAACTCATAGGGTTGGAGTGAGGGTTACGCAAAATAATAGAAAAAAGGTGAGTCCAAAACTACCCATAATCGTAAAGGTAAATAATTCTAAGCCAGAAAAGACTACAAATACCATGCAATACACTCATATTGTACATAAGGAAACTAAGTCAGCTACACTGGGGGCAAATGAGAAATCAACGCAATGTTTAAAGGATTGCACTACTATAGTTTGCTCTATACAAAATTTGAATTCATTCAGCATCCATTTCTTTGTATAAACCATATATCATTTAGAAAAAGGGCCATTTGCTGATATTTATTTATAAGTTTTAAAAAATAAGTGCCTTCCCACACTGCTAAAAGGCAGAAATGCTTTCAGAGGATTTCCTGGCTCATTGCACTGAGATCTTTTTGCAAATGAAACATCTGCCCACCGTGTGGTCTGGCCAAGTCCTCTTTCAAGTCAGTTGTCTGGAAGCATTTTAGGACAGGCAAGGTAAACAGACAGATAAGCATATGGTGATCAATTCAGAAAACCAATGTTGGTTTCCACTGTGTTAGGACCATCAACCAAACAGCTTTGATGCCCATTCACTTTATGAAATCGCAGGAAAACACAAAAACAGCAAGTCTCCTGAAACTGTGTAAACAACACCCAGGCTCAGCTAACAAAAAGAAAAGCAACTGACGACTTGACTCCTTCAGTTCTGCTTTAAGTGTTCAGGGCTGGTTTTGTGCTTTGGTTATCTTAAGGCCTTTTTTTTTTTTTTTTCCTTTTTCTTTTCTTTGCTCAGAATTTTGATCAGGCTTACTTATGAATCCCGGAGAATTCCCGTTTTGGGGACAGAATCTATAAGAACGGAAATTGGTTTCTAAGCAGCCTGTGAATGATAGCCATGTAATAAATGTCACTGGTGTGGCTGTTCTCATCTGATGGACTGCTAGTGCCTTATATGTGACAGCTAATGAGCTCCACTAATCAAACTGAGGAGCAAATACTACTTCCCACCCTCCCCTCCTACCTGAGGAGGTGAGGAGTGCTAACCTCTTGCCCTGGCAGATTGACAGTGCTGAATGGGAGCAGAATGAGAAGAAACCTGGAAGGTTAATTGAGGTAGTACCCAAAAGTTGTTTTTAAATCAATTTAATTAACCTGTGATCCCTTAAAATTAGAATATGTTGCAACCAGAATGAAAGAGGATTTATTCTATTTTTTTTAACCTCATCTAAGAAAACAGAAACTGAGCAAGTCTCTGGGTAAAGAAGTAGTGGGGAGAGTGTTAATTACCACCTGGACTCTTCACATCTATCTTTATTCCCTGTTTATCTCAGAATAGATAGTTTCCATTCTTGGAAGAAGAATCCATAGCATTAACATCTGGTGCTATTGTCAATCATCCAAGTTTCTGGTAACACATTCCTTCACCAAATGGATGTGTTATTCACTCCTTATCAGGATTAGACGTGAGTAATACTGAAAAAGGAGACTGTAGTAGTATGGTTAACAGAGTTGGTCAAACTGCTAGAGCCCAAAATTAGCCTCTATAACTTTCTAGTAGTTTGAACTTCAGCAAATTACTGAACCTGTCTTTATCTCTTCTTTTTCCCTTTCTATGAAATAGTGTTAACAATAGCACATACCACATGAGATTGTGAAAAGAATTAAAAGACATAATGCACATGAGTTATCAGGCAAAGGATCCAGAACACAGTAAGCCCTTAATAAATGCCAATTATTGGCAGGATTTTTTAAATTTTTGTTGTTGTTTTGTGTAAGCCCCTTGCAAGTATGTGCTAATATATGTGCTACATGTACTGAGAAAGTAAAGTTTTCAAGAGCTTCCTAAAACAGGTCTGGGACCCCAATAATGGTAAAGAAGTACTCTTATAAAGCATCAATTTCAAAGGTCTCATCTAACCAGTTTGAGCACCGGGGCCAATACAATGAAGCCACAATTAGCCTATTACTGATTCTTCCGCATTAAATGCTTCTGCCTGACATTCTGCCTGGTCCCTTTAAGCATTCTTCTCTCTGCCCCAGACTAACACAAATAACAAGAAAACAATCTGCAACACTCTGAAAATCCCCAGGTCCTTAGGATATTGCTTTAATAGGTAACCTTGGTGGTAGAGGATATAATTTTAGGTTAAGACACAGATGCTCAGTATAAAAAAAGTTACGTGTTTATTTTAATGTATATTAAAAATATATGTGGAATATTGAATACAATATGATCTTATAAATGTTACTGCCTAGCATATGGCTCTAGTAGGCATTTAAGTTTTATTAATTTTATTTAAGTGAGGCAAATAGTCTAACATATAAGTAGACATATGTTAAATAGCAATATGCATACAATCCAGATATGGCATAATTATGAAAGTTGAATGTGCATGGCTGAAGTTTGTAAAATATAGGAGCATAGGAGCTTGGACATTCCTAGAAAGAGAACTTTGCCCCCAACTCATAGAGGCAAGAACACATTTGAAAGATTCTAGGGAAGGTGAAATGAATCATTTCCCTAAACTAAATAAACGATCATTTCACATGGCCCACTGAAATCCGTTGGAGATGTCAGTGCTAAGAGGAAAGTAGTTTATCAATGTTTTTAAGCAGTGCCACCATATGTGTGAAGTTTATAAAGATCCAGATTGGCATTCCTTCAATTCTTCAATTTTTCAACTAAAGTAATAGAGGTCTCATTGCTCATCAACACTTGCCCTAGCTGCAGAAGGAAAGATGGTGCACACTGGTACAAGCCTGGCCTTTAAAATACTCACCAGCTTTTGAGAAAGGTGGACTGATAGACTCATGATGCCAGGGCCTTGTCCTTTCTGGTTCTGCAAAAACACCGTTATTTTTCAGGTAATATTTTTGCACATTCTTTGACCTCAGCCTGGGGTGTGCTTCACCCACACTGTCTAGCTCCTCTCACGCTTTAGGTTTCAGCACTTTACCTCCTCAAGAAAGTCTTTCTAATCATCACACTTAAATAGAAACACTCCTTTATTCATATCTTATCACCTTGTTTGGTTTTTTTATACAACTTACCACTAATTATAATGATTTAACTTGCTAGTGTCTTTGGGATTTTTCTTATCCCCCACTGAATATTGGTCTTATAAGGTGAAAGATTGTGAGTCTTAATCAAAATTATATTTCCAGGGTCTAATACAACACATAGACCACGGTGGGATGTCCTTTAAAATATATTGAATGAATGAATGAAGTGAATGGGTAAATAAGTGAATGAGTGAAGAGCTATTCAAGCCCTACCTAAAAAGCACTTAGGAAAAAAGAAGTGAAGTAGAAAGTAACTGTAGTAGAAATCCTCTTTGAGAAAGTTCTATTTATGCATATAGCAGTTTTGGTCACAAGAGTAAAGGAAGCAAGACTTACTTTAATGTACATACTAAAATTCAATTCATTTAACCAAATCTCAAACACTATGTGAACTGGTTTCAATGAAACCACAAATTTCCCATCTCTATAGAAAAAAATAATTAAAAGCAAGACAAAACAAAACAAAACAAAAAAAACAACATTAGCTGGGCCCGGTAGTGCATGCCTGCAGTCCTAGCTACTTAGGAAGCTGAGGCAGAAAGATCCCTTGAGTCCAGGAGTTTGATGTTATAATAATCTATGATTGTGCCACTGCACTCCAGCCTGTATAACAGAGTGAGAACCTATCTCTAAAATAATTATTATTATCATAAAGCCACAAATTAAGACTAGACAGAACAATGATGAACTAATATGACTTTGCTAATTCAAGGAGGCAAACAAAGATATCAAAGATCAGAAAACAAGGACACTAGAATTTTTCACATGCATCCTCAGAAGCAGAGATTAGTGTGTTCCCAATTCAGAAAGTGGATTACAGAAACACATTCCAAAATCACACGCAGTGCATTCTGTCAGCACCCAGATGGCAGTAGGCTGAGGATGGCTTACCCAAGTGTATTAGGCAGGGTTCTCTAGAGAGACAGAATTAATAGGATATATGCATACATGAAAGGGAGTTTGCTAAAGAGAATCGACTCACACGATCACAAGGGGAAGTCCCACAATAGGCCCTCTCCAAGCTGAGGAGCAAGGAAGACAGTACTGGCTCAGTCCAAGTCCCAAAACCTCAAAAGTAGGGAAGCTAACAGTGCAGCCTTCAGTCTGTTGCTGAAGGCCTGAGATCCCCTTGCAAATCACTAGTGTAAGTTCAAGAGTCCAAAATACGAAGAACTTGGAATCTGATGTTTGAGAGGAGGAAGCATCCAGCACGTGAGAAAGATGAAGGCTGGAAGACTAAGCAAGTCAGTTTCTTTCTTCCACCTTCTTCTGCCTACTTTTTCTAGCTGCACTGGCAGCCAACTGAATGGTGCCCATCCACCATGTGGCTGGGTCTCCCTGAGGGTGGGTCTTCCTGAGGGTGGGTCTTCCTCTCCCATTCTGCTGACTCAAATGTTAGCTCTTCTGGAAGCACCCAGAAACACCCAGATACACTCAGAAATAATACTTTTCATCCTTCAGTCCAATCAAGTTGACACTTAATATTAACCATCACACTAGTCAAGTATGTGGGGGCCCTAACCAGTGTATTTTGATCCTGTTACAGTTTCCCTCTGTGAAGTGTTAGGCAGGTTGAGTGTTTAAGTTGAAGCCTCCCAGCAAAGGCAAGATCACACACAGCAGGTGTTATATCAGTTATTCCGAGCGGATGTAAATCAGAGTAGAAAAACAGCAAAATTGTCCCCTCCAAAGTTACACATGCAAAGATATTTGTGGGTTTTCATTTTAATTGTAGCATCAAATACCCCTTAAAATGTAAAAATTAATTAGTTCTTACACAATAAAAGTCATATATGACAGACCCACAGCTAGTATCATACCGAATGGGAAAAAAACCAAAAGGCTTTCCTCTAAGATCTGGAACATGACAAGGATGACCACTTTCACCAGTGTCATTCAACAAGTACTGCAAGTCTCAACTAGAGCTATCAGACAAGAGAAAGAAATAAAGGACATCCACTGTACAGGAAGAAGTCAAATTATTCTTGTTTGCAGATGATATAATCTTATTTTTGGAAAAACCTAATGACTCCAGAAAAAAACTATTGCAACTGATAAAACAAATTTGGTAAAGTTGCAGGATACAAAATCAACATACAAAAATCAGTAGCATTTTTAATATGCTAACAGGAAACCATCTGAAAAAGAAACCAAGAAAATGATGTTATTTACAACAGCAGCAAGTAAAATGAAATACCTAGGAATTAACTTAACCAAAGAAGTGAAAGATCTCTATGATGAAAATTATAAAACATTGAAAAAAGATATTATAGAGGACATTAAAAAATGGAAAGATATTGTTCACAGATTGGGAGAATCAATAGTGTTAAAACATCCATATTACTGAAAGCAATCTACAGATTCAATGCAATTCTCATCAAAATGTCAATAACATTCTTCACATAAATAGAAAAAACAATCCTAAAATATATATGGAACCACAAAAGACCCAGAATAGTCAAAGCTATCCTGAGCAAAAGAACAAAACTAGAAGAATTATGTTACCTGACTTCAAATTATAATACAGAGCCATAGTAAACAAAATAGCATAGTACTGCCATAAAAACAGACTCATAGGCCAACACAACAGCATACAGAACCCAGAAGCCAATCCATATACCTGCAGTGAACTCGTTTTTGACATAGTCCCAAGAATACACATTAGGGAGGGGACAGTCTCTTCAACAAATGGTTCTAGGAAAACTGGATTTCCATATGCAGAAGAATGAAACTAGACCCCTATCTCTCACCACATACAAAAATCAAATCAAAATGTATCAAAGACTTAAGTCTAAGACCTCAAACTATGAAAATACCAAAAGGAAACATTGGGGAAACTCTCCAGGATACTAAATTTGGCAAAAATGTCCTGAGTAATACTCCACAAGCATAAGCAAACAAAGCAAATATGGACAAATGGGATCACATCTAGTTAAAAAGCTTTTTCACAGCAAAGAAATCAACAAAGTGTATAGAGAACCCACAGAATGAGAGAAAATATTTGTAAACTATCCATTTGACAAAGGGCTAATAACCATAACAGAGCTCAAACAACTCTATGGGAAAAAATCTAATAATCCAATTAATAAATAAACAAAAACCTAAATAGAAATTTCTCAAAATAAAGCATAAAAATGGCAAACAGATATATAAAAAGGTGCTCAACATCATTGATAATCACAGAAATGCAAATCAAAACTATGAGGCGTCATCTCACCCCAGTTAAAATTGTTTTTATCCAAAAGTCAGACAATAATGAATGCTGGTGAGGATATGGAGAAAAGGGAATCCTCACACCCTGTTAGTGGGAATGTAAATTAGTACAACCACTACAGAGAATAGTTTGGAGGTTCCTCAAAAAACTAAAAATAGAGCTATCATATGATCCAGCAATCCCACTGCTAGGTATATATCCCACAAAATCAGTCTTTCGAAGAGATATTTGCACAACCATGTTTATTGTAGCACTATTCGCAGCACCCAAAATTAGAAAGCAATCTAAGTCTCTGTCAACAGACAAATGGATAAAGAAAATATGGTACATTTGCACGATGTAGTACTATTCGGTCATAAAAAAGAATGAGATCTTCGCATTTATAACAACATGAGTAGAACTGGAGGTCATTACGTTAAGTGAAATAAGCCAGGCACAGAAAGACAAATTTTTCATGTTCTCACTTATTTGTGGGAGCTAAAAATTAAAACAATTGAACTCATAGAAATAGAGAGTAGAACAGTGGTTACCAGAGGCTGGATAGTGTAGTGAGGAGTGAGTGGGAGAAATGGGGATAGATAATGGGTACAAAAAGAGAGTAGACAAAAAATAAAATAAAATCTAGTATTTGATAACATAACAGGTGACCATAGTCAACAATATTTTCTTGTATACTTAAAAATAACTAAGTATAATTGGATTGTTTGTAACACAAAGAAAGGATAAGTGCTTGAGGTGATGAATGTCCCATTTACCATAATGTGATTATTATGTATTGCATGCCTGTATCAAAATACCTCATGTACCCCATACATATATACACCAGGATCCATCAAAATTTAAAGCTTAAAAAAATCGGCCAGACATAGTGGCTCCCACCTGTAATCCCAGCACTTTGGGAGGCTGAGGTTGGTGGATCACCTGAGGTCAGGAGTTTGAGACCAGCCTGGCCAACATGGCGAAACCCCGTCTCTACTAAAAATACAAAAATTAGCCAGGTGTGGTGGCGGACGCCTGTAATCCCAGCTACCCAGGAGGCTGAGGCAGGAGAATCGCTGGAACCCAGGAGGCGGAGGTAGCAGTGAGACGAGATTGCATCATTACACTCCAGCCTGGATGACAGAGCAAGACTCCATCTCAAAAATAAATAAATAAATACATAAATAAATAAATAAATAAAACTTAAAAAATTAATTAGTTCTTGTTTATTATATAATTGAGTTAGAGAAAGAGCTGAAGGCTACCGATTCTGCAACCTTCCCCACTGATTCCTTCAAGCAGAAAATTGGTTTCACTAATAAACAACAATATTATGAGAAAAAAACAACTTTCATACCTAGTATCCTTACAAACCAGGAAGAAAACTGCCCTTTATTTCCTCCTTCAGATCATAGACAGATGGAGGTTGAATTACAGCTTCCTGAGAATATGAGTTCTGAATTCTCCCATCCCAAGGATATTGGTAATAGGTACCAAGAGACTTTAAAAAGTTTAGCCCTGTAATCTTGTAGAAATCTTTCCTAGGGAAATAATCAGACCAGGTGTGTTAGGAAGGATAGTTCTTTATTGCTATGTATGAGTCACAAATTGGAAACAAGAAATGTATACACAAAGTATTAGTATGATATTCACAGAATGCAATGGCATTCTACTTTTAAAACTCTTAGCGTCAATAATTTTTGTAGTATCTTATTCTGTAAAAAAGCATTTATCAGAATTAGAGTGTCATATTTTGTCACAGTGTGGACTATATTTGATCTATCATTAAGTCTCTAGTATTTAGGAAAGCGACTAAAACAAAGTTTATTCTTTCTCTTTCCCTCCCTCCCTCCCATCCGTCCTTCCGTCCATCCATCCGTCCTTCCTTCCTTCCATAACAATTATAAAATAAAGACTACATGAACGCATAAATATTATGTGCACATCAATTGTTAAAAGAAAAGATCTTAAAATGTTAACAACAGAATTGGGGAGATCACAAGTGATTTTATATTTTAATTCTTTATATTTCTTCAATTTGTAGATTTTCAACAATTATGTATTACCTACATTATAAGCAAATTTTGAAATTAAAGGAAAATTTTATCAGCTACTATTAACTATTCCTCTTTGGAGTTTAGGCAATTGCTGCTATCCTGAGTTTTGTTGTTAAGGGGGTCATTTTGGATACTGAGGTATTTTAGAATAGTTTCTTGATATTTGGAGATGAATGTGAAAAGGAGCTGAAGAAGCCTCAGCATCACTCTGATGCCTCCCTGGATGAGATCACATGCTGATGGAGCAGCTTGAAACGGGTCCATGCAGTTCTTATATAGCTCACCTTCTTGAAGGAAATCTGCACTTCGTGGAATAATATAACGCCAGAATGTCCTGTTCTAAGGTGAATAAGTATGCAATTTTTCTACTGTCTCCATCTTTGCCTTTGTGTTCTATGTATTCTTAAAACACAATATAGTATAGATTATTCTATTAATATATTAGATTTTGATCAAAATATTGATCTTTATTTGTACACAACCTGTTTCAAAATATAAGCGCCATCTCATGCATGTCTTGTCTCTTTTAGTAATTATTACTATTATTTACTTTTCTTTTTTAAAAAAAGAATGCTTTGTTTTGTTTTGTTTTGCTTCTCTTAATCTCCATGATAATTGCTATGATAAGAGTGCATAAAAAAGTATTTGAATTATTCTCATTACAGCCCTTTATCAAATACTGACTGTGCACAGCAAATTAGATATACTATGACTGTATTTTGATTTGTGTTTTTCATAGAAACTATCTACACAAATGCATCACTAATTTAAATTCTACAGTAACAGCATGGAAACAGGGAAAGAGTAGACTAGGAAGAAAAAAATAAAAAGTTCTATCTGCAGCAAAAAAATCATGGAAGTTACCAGCTGAGGAAAATACTGTATCTGAAACCGAGAATTACTAGTGGGGAATTCCAAATTGGCTGCATAGCTGAAGAGATGCATCTTCACCAAGAAAAGAAGAATAGAAGATATAGCCCAGGGAACGATATATATGTGTGTGTGTGTGTGTGTGTGTGTGTGTGTGTGTGTGTGTGTGTGTGTAGCCCAGGGAACGATATATATATATGTGTGTGTGTGTGTGTGTGTGTGTGTGTGTGTGTGGCGGGAAGGAGGCGGTTTGGTGCTGTGTGATGCAGAAGGCCTTGGAAAAACTGTTAAGTAAGCGTGAATTCTTGAACTCCAGGCTTCTAGGAAGTAAGAGTTCTGATGAATATCAAACAGCAAGTCTTGCAAAAGATTGATGAAGCTCAGCCTTTTATCAAAAATATATTGCAATTTGAACTTAAACCATACTTCCTTTTTTTTTTTAACTGCTTTTAGACTTGAGCAACACGACTCCTGAAACAAACCTCATTCATCCCACCATGAGGACACTAATGTCTGACCCATTAATTGCCTGTCTGGAGCTTTCTTATTCATAAATGTTTTATACAACTCCTATATTCTCTGAGAACATTCATTTAAGGGCCTCTGTTCTCTCATTTTTTTTCTATTGTCTATTAACAACATCTGTCATTTGATATTTATCTTTCCTCAGTTGTTTGTCAGCTATTTTTGTTGTTGTTCAATGGGCCTTTCTCTCTACTGAATCTGGACCTTGTACAAACTCTTATCATTACATATATTGCAATATGTTGTATTATCTGTCCATGTATCTGTTTTCCTGCTATGCTTGATTTTTAAAAAGGAATGAGTAGGACTGATCCATTATTCTATTCCTAGAATTCAGCAAAAGGCTTTGCCCAAGTGGTTGTAGTACATGGTCTTTTTTTTGCAAAAATGAGTGTTTCTTTCCATTTTACAATTGAACTATCTGTCTGTGGCCATCTGTCTGTAGCATATATTACATGCATGTTCTACTGGGGTTTGTCTGTTGCCACACTAGAACTCCCTTACAACATCCATGTCAAGTAAAGTTGTCACTTCTGTAGGGTACTGGGATAATATACAGAAAATAAAAGCATACATGGCTACAAGAATTTTAGGAAACTTTAAAAAATTACAACATTTTATTTTTCATTTTACTTTATTTGAGATGGAGTCTCACTCTGTTGCCCAGGCTGGAGTACAGTGGCACAATCTCAATTCACTGCAATCTCCCACCTCCTGGGCTCAGGTGATTCTCCTGCCTCAGCATCTCAAATAGCTGGGATTACAGGCGTGCACCACCATGCTCAGCTAATTTATTTTTATTTTTATTTTTGTATTTTTAGTAGAGATGGGGTTTCACCATGTTGGCCAGACTGATCTCAAACTCCTGACCTCAGGCTATCCACCCACCTCCGCCTTCCAAAGTGCTGGGATTATAGGTGTGAGCCACCATGCCCAGCCACAACTTTTATTTTAGATAGTGGGGGTATGTGTGTAGATTTGTTACATGGGAATATTACATGATGCCACAGTTTGAAGTATGGATCCTGACCCTCTGGTAGTGAGCATAGATAGTACCTGGTAGGTAGCCTTTTAACCCACCTCCCTCCCTATACCCTCTAGTAGTCCACAGCATCTATTGTTTTCAGGAAACATTTTTTAACATCATGGCATCCAATGCCATTATAAAAACAAATAATGAAATATATTAGGACCAGCATTAAGAGTTAATTTTTACTAAATATTATATTCCCCTATTGTGGTATTTTCACAATTCTCTCTCAGTCCAGCCATTTACTATCATGATCATCAATATCCATATTAAAGCATGGGTGCATTATCAGGAGAGGCAGGATGAGCAAGTCTGCCAATGAGGGTTTTACTTCAATCTAGAAATTTTTCTCTTTAAGTTTTCATTTAAGAATCTTTTCTCATAGGCTCTTGGCAAATTGTTACATAGAGCCCTTCCCAGGAGTATTGCAAAGTTTCTGGATGGTTCTGACTCTCCTGGCCCATTGATATCTAAGCTTTCTCCCATATCAACGTATCAACATATCAGGAGAATACAAAAAATCACTATGACTCTCAATTACCATAGTAGAAAGGTGATGGCAAAACTTTCTAAGACAAAAATAAAATGTAGATTGTCGATATGTGATCCTTTTTATAACAGAGGCTGTTGGAAAACTATTTCAAGCTAACAAAGCTACTAACCAAGGCAGATTTGACTCATGATTCCCCCTGTATTCCTGCAAGCATCATTGTCTACCATCACTTACTGCCATTTTGGAAAAATTGGGGATGAAAAAAAATAAAAATTCAATATAGCAATTCCGTTTAGTCAACATGACAAATGTGGAATTTGAACTACTTACTTTTCACTAATTGTTTTGGTAAAATGAGTAACTTGAGTAAAATGGTAACTTGATAACTTCTAAGTCAGGAAAAGCCTTGTATAATGGCATGAAGAGCTAGTTTTTCAACTTTCCTGAGCCTCCCTCAGAGTGCATGGCTAAGTCTCTGCTGAGTTGCAGCAGGCCATTTCCCTAAAATAAGCAAGTGCTCAGAAAGCTTTTAACCTGGAATTAACAATAACAACAAAAAAGATCTGGGTTCAAAGTAACTTAACCACATTGAGTCCCAGTGTCCTCATCCATCAAGTGGAAATGATTTTACTTATACTGCATAACACAAGAGCTGAACTCAGAATCAAATGAGAATATGGGCATGAGAGTGCTCTGGAATTTTAAACAATATGGAAATTCCCAGTGCCTCACTGAAATATGTAGTGGGCACCCCAGCATATATTTTGCCCTTTTCTCACTGTACAATAGGATGCAGTTTGGAGAGAATTTATCCATCCCAAGCTCCAGAGATGAGGCCTAGTTGACCCAAGTCAATTGGTACTTGACATTTCTATGACCACAGGGATTGACTCAAGGGTCAACATATAATCTAAATTGAATCAACATTAGTTAGATTAACAGGTTTCTAATTTAAGTTGGCCATGTCAGAGACAATAAAGAAAATACTTTTGTTAGATGGTAGGAAGTACAATGCTGTCTCTCTCTGTGTTGCTCTCTCTGTCTCCCTCTCTCTCTCAACTTATTCACAGCACCTTTGATAGTCATCTTATTACTGAAGCTGAACCAGCCTTAGGATCAAACTGATACCATAGGAAACAGAGAGATGAAAAGAATGAAAATAGGGTTTACCCTTTTGAGTCACTTTTCAAACTCTTGTATAAAACTTCTACCTTTGAACACTATGCTTAGTGAACATGCTTAAATATAAGGCAATAAGGCTCCTATTCAGCTACTCGAAAGAAATACACTGCTCAGAAAAGAGAAAATTGGCTTTTGTTAGCAACCTAGAAAGTCTTTCATATTACAGAATATTTTCTTAAATAATTCATTTTGAAAAAATTAATTCTATTTGAAGAAGACAGATTGGCCTGAGAATTAGTCATTATTAATTTTGAGGTGTACATAAAAGTTACTTGACAGATTTGGTTAAAAAAAAAAAGAAAAAAATTTTACATGTATTCAGTAATTATTCTCGGGAATTGTGATTTTATAATTGCAGGCGTTGGACATCATTGCGAGAAGGACTTTTGCAATCACATTTTGAAGAACAATGTAGTAACTTACATTGTATATATCATCTTTTAGATGTATGTATAGATACATATTAAAGCATCATTCTCTACCATCACTTACTGTCATTTTGGAAAAATTGAGGCAGAAAAAGTTAAAAATTCAATATAGCAATTCTATTTAGTCAACATGATGACAAATGTGTAACCAGAACTATTTACTTTTCACTAGTTGTTTCGACAAAATCAGCAAGTTATCAGAAAGCTGTGATATATATGTGTATATGTAATATATACTTACATGTTACATATATTACATATATTACACATATATTTAATGTTTTATGTGTATACATATGTGTATATGTGTGTATATATGTATATATGTGTATATATGTGCATATATGTATATAATGTGTATATATGTGCATATATGTGTATATATGTGTATATATGTGTGTATATATATGTGTATATATGTGTGTATATATGTGTGTATATATGTGTATATATGTGTGTGTGTGTATATATATGTGTATATATATATGTGTGTGTGTGTATATACATATATATATATATATGCACCCAGGAAACTTACATATATATAACATAATAGGCCTTTGGGGCACTTGCTCATTTTACTTGCTTTTTTTATACTGGAAAAAGTTATATTACGATATAATATATTCTTTTTCATAATGCATTATTTAAAATACATAGGTAATTAATCAATTATATGTCAAAGGTAAAGTTTTATAGTTTTCACACATAATAGTTTATACATTCACATTGAGGTGGTTATTTCAAAGCCTTCCGGCTGCCATGCATCTTCAGCTGAGCGAAGGTCATATGATGAAATAGCATGGCATAGCATCAAAGTTAGAAACTCTATCCCCTCTCTCACCTCAGCATCTACTGTTAGAAACACTCAGATCTCCAGCTACTATGTGATTTTGGCAAGTTTCTTGACATTTACAAGCTTCTATTCTGTAAGCAGAGGTAATTATATTTACTTCATAAGTATGAAAATTCAATGAGATAATACAGGCGAAATGATTAGCACAGACTAGAACATATTTGATTTTAAATATTTATTGAACAAACAAATGAACAAACGACTGAAAGAATGAAATGAAAGAGAAGAAGAAACACTATTAAAATGATTAAAAATTATTTCCTCTACACTTTTGGTCTTTGAGAGATAATCATAATGTAAGGCCCATAAATCACTCCTTAGTCCAGTCGTCTAGAAATTCTTTCTTGTCAGGTTCATGCTATCAGGTTCATGCTACCTCTGGCTTAGCCTGCTAATGGAAGCACCAGAATCCTACTTCTGTACTTTTTATATGATGGGCATTCCCTAAGCATGAAATTGTCATAGCGTATGTTAACAATATTTTGGAGGGATGTTTTGTTCATAACTGTACAGATCACTAGATCTTTGAATAAAATTCTCTGACCAAAAGTTATTTTAATGGAAATATTATTTTAGCAGATTGGTATTTTGGACAACTTTTTTCCCTTTATGTTGTGAATATTTTTAAAAAGAATTTTGAATAGAAAATATACAACTTTTCCAAAAACATTGGTTTCTTCCTGAATTTATTGTTCTACCTTGGTAACAATCATCTGAATTACAAATACATTTAGAGTTCAAAATAAACAAAATGCTCTGTGGTACCAAAATGCCTAAGATATAAACAACTTATCTTTATGTTCATTTTTTGGTAATGTCTATTAAATTGCTAAAATCACATCATTTTGTAAATAAGCTATTTAAAGGAACAGATAATAAAATGGTAGTTAACATTTATAGAGTGTTTTATGATATATATGTTAGAGACTGTAAAAAACACTTTATGTGTATAACTTCAGTTAAACATTAGGACAACCCCATTAGGTAGCATTTTTATTATACTCATTTTATGAATATAAAAACTGAAATTTAGAGAGGCATAAGTAATAGATCTAACATCACATAGTGGAACTAGGAGTTAAAAGCAGACTATATGATCCCAACAGCCACATTTGTAGCCACTACATCACACAGGTTTCACTACATTTAGTAGAATGTAGTGTAATAGTAGTTTAGTAATAATAGTGTAATAATAGTTTAATAATAATAGTGTAATAACAGTTTATGTCAAAATATAGAACATTGGCCTGGGAAAATATTCTAAAGACCTCTACATCTAGTTCTCTGTATTTTTCAGTCTTTGTTCAAAATTTCCTTTTTTTTTTTTGTTTCCCCTTCCTTCCATTAACATAATACCTACTATGTGCCAGACACAGTGCCAAGGGCCAGCCATAGAGATGAATAAGACCTACTTCTGATGAATGCCCCTACCCTCTGATGAATACACACTGATTGGAGGAGGAGAAATAAGTAAAACTACTACATAAACTGTGTAAAATGCTATGCTGGAGGAAAGCACACCTATTATCTCCAGAACTGTGGTTATCCAAGTATTGTCCTGAACTAGCAGCATCATCTTCACCTGGGAACTTGTTCAGAATTCAAAGCACTGAGCCTCATTCTAGACCTAATGAATCAGAAACTCTAGGGGTGAGACCCTACCATCTGTGTTCACAATTCCTCCAGGAGGTTCTAATACACTAAAGTTTATGAGCCACTTGTCGGAGTTTTAATGGATGAAGAGAAACTATCTTGAAAAAGACCAGTGTTCCAAGCAAAGGGAGCAATATTGCCAACCCCAGGAGTATGAGGGAGAAAACACAGCAAGGAATTGCAACTACAGTATGGCAAAGTTTAAGAAGCTAGTATGCAGGGACTAGAAAGATGCAGCTGGCCAAATGCAATGGAGCAGATCATGAAAATTCTTGAGTCATCTTGATGAGATTAAATTGTATCTTGAAAGAAGCGGATCATCACTGAAGGATTAGAATCAGAGATGGATGGGGCAAGACTGAAAGCAGGAAGATCAAGGAAGAGATTATGGCATAAATATAAGTTGAGACAGAAAGATCCTAATATTAAAAAAAACGGGGGAAGAGATAAAAGGGCATGCTTTAGAGGTATTTTGGTAAAATTATGCTAATTCATGGGAGATGGGGGACTAAAAGAGAGGAAGGGTTAGGGATAAACTCCAGGCCCTACTTGGAGCATCACCTCACATACCATTCTATATACTTCTTGCCTTTTGTCCCAGGGCTCCCCTGTTGACTCTGAGGTTTGGGAAGCCACCTGACACCCACCCATGTATAACCTGGAAGTGAAGTTGTATTAATGCCACATGGGGCAAATCTATAATCCTCGGCTTTGGATTTCCCCTTTCTCTCCCTGATGAATGGTCCTGAGACCTACTTTTTGTTTGTTTGTTTTTTGAGGCGGAGTCTTACTCTGTCACCAGGCTGGAGTGCAGTGGTGCGATCTCGGGTCACTGCAATCTCTGCCTCCCGGGTTCAAGCAATTCTCCCGCCTCAGCCACCTGAGTAGCTGGGATTACAGGCGCGCGCCACCACGCCCAGCTAATTTTTGTATTTTTAGTAGAGATGGGGTTTCACCATGTTGATCAGGCTGGTCTCATATTCCTGACCTCGTGATCTGCCTATCTCAGCCTCCCAAAGTGCTGGGATTACAGGCATGAGTCACCGCACCCAGCCCCTGAGACCCAGTTTATACAACTTCTTGGGTGGCCAACTTGCTATTGCATCCTTATATTGGCTTTCTCTCCTTTTCTGCTTTACCTTTGATCCTCACTCCTGATCCATGGGACTATACTTCCTATCAAATTAGCAGCAGTAATCCTTTGCCTCAGTCTCTGCCTTCTGGGGCACTCAAAATAACTCACCTGTGTTAAACTGAGGAAATTGTGATCGTTCTATAATGTGCAAAGTATTGTGCTAGGTGCTAGGGATAAGACAGTAAACCAAACATAGCCACTGCTCTTGTGGGCTCAAAATTGTCATGCATGAGAAACAAAGTGACAATTAAATATAGTATTTTAAGTACTCTGATGGGGAGATGTGAGTGCTATGGAAACACAGAAAGAGAATTTCCTTAGGAAAAAAGTAGGAAGACAAGTTGAATTGGAGGCATCAATAAAGTGTTCAAATGAAGAAGTCTAATAGGCTCATGAGATTTGGGCTAGAAAATTGATTTGAGTTTCATTAGTTTATAGGCAGTATTTGAAGTTATCAGAATGGGTGATGGGGAAGAAAATATAGGAGATAGTCCTGGTTAGGGAGGTAGGAGGACATTGTAAGAGTAAGCTGAGTAAGGTTCGGTGAAGTCTAAGTAGCAGTTGGAATAGTTGGTGGCCTCATCGCTCACTAGCCCCATGAGAGTGTGCCAATGAGCTCATTTCTCCAACCTCCTGGGCCCTTGTTTTCCCATCTGTCAGAGTTTTTGTTTAAATAATTTTCAAGTTTTCTCTCTTCTCTAGTATTTTTTCATTTATTAGCTATTATATTTCAGTCTATTGTTAGAGGGAATGTAGAAGATTGGTCAAACTACATCTTATTCTCAATTCATATCTTACAAAACACTTTTTAAATAAGTCTCTGTTTCTACTTGCAAAACAAGAAACATAGACTTGATTTTAGTTGGGTTCTAGATAAAAGGCATGTAGAGTACTGTAAAATATAAGCCTCCCTATTATCATGTTTTCTCTCTATTATACATGTGGGATAAATGCACCCAGACATGATAAGATGGCTAATCAATAGCAGAGGAAAGCAAAAGATTCTAACTTTCTGATCCCCAAATGTCTTGCAGTGCAAATTCTCTTCTCAGTCAGGAAAAGCCTTGTATAAAGGCATGTAGAGATGGTTTTTCAGCTTTCCTGAGCCTCCCTCAGAGTGCATGGCTAAGTCTCTGCTGAGTTACAGCAGGCCATTTCCCTGAATGCAACTTTCTTTACACTGAGCCCCCCACCACGAGTCCCAGAGATCAGAAGTCCGACTGCATCTGCTGCTCCATCCCAGGTTTGTCAGCCAGGAAGTCTTGTCCTGTTACCTGCACTATGGTGGGAGATGAAGGGGCAACAAAACACCAGACCAGGACCACAGACCTCCTAGGAATCCAAAAAGTGAGGCAATATAAAGCAGTAGCTTAGGCTGGTGCCTCTCAAACATGTGAATTGCCTGGAGAATTAGTAGAAGTAAAGATTCTGCTTCAGTGTGCCTCTCCTCCAGGGAGCTAATCCATGGTTCACATCTCTTCCTGAACCTGTGGTCAGTGATGACGGTGGTAGCTTGTAATCAGCCATGGTGAGAGTGTTCAAACCGTAGAAATCTGCAAACACTACAAAGTACCTCCTCAACACACACATCCCCCAAAAAAGCTGATTGCGGAACACTTGCCAGTGCCCCACTGGACATGAGGCCTGAGAGTCTGCATTGCTAACAAGCTCCCAGGTGTGTGGATGCTGCTTGTTCCCATACCACACTATGAAGGGTTTAGAGAGGCTCCAGAGTTAAGCAAGTCTAGGAATAAATTCTGATTCTGTCTCTTCAAGTGTAATTTCTATAAACTAAATAAGTTACTACTAACATATGACATCTCACCATGGTTGGTTGCCTAAACTAGTCTGACATTTTCTACTTTATCTCTCTGAGCTCAGTTTCTTTATCTATAAAATGGGGAAAAGAGATCAGTTCCTACTTCTTAGTATTATTCCAAGCAGTAAATTAAATAATGTACTTACAGCACAGTGCCTGGGACAGAGTAAGCATCAATAAATATGAAAATTTATTATTTTTATTTAAAAGAAAATAATTTTATAACATCATGATGGTAGGGACAGAAGAAAACAGTGAAAAGCAAACATGTTGTTAACGCGAGTATATAAGCATCATACAGTATCCTTATATAAATGTTAAATTGTTTATATCCCATTTAATTATTTTTTTTAATCTAACTCCACAATATTAAAATTCCAGATGTTTCGAGGTGAAGGTGGAGGTTAGGGGGAGGGAGAAAGAAGAAAACTAACTTTGTACTAAACGTGTCATGGAAGATACAAAAGTTGTTTTTTTAGAAAAAAATACTCTCTCTCTGTTCTCTCTTTCATGAAGATAAAAGTGTTTCTCCTTGACATGGAGACAACATCAGGCATTTTATATTTCTGAAGCCCATCACATGCCTTTCATCCCCAAGCTCATGAATAACTTATGTTCTGGGTTGGGAGGGATTCTCTTGACTTCCTGTGGAGCAAAGTTTGCAGTTGCACAACCAGCTTTCCCAGAAATCACCTGTATGTCTGCACGACACTCGGGTGATGAATATCCCCTTCAGAAGATAACTGAGCGTTTGTTACCTGCCGGTCTCAGTTACGGTAACAAGTCTTCCCCCTAACAACACCGTGAGGACAGAGCTGGAACATGAATCATGACATAAGGGACAGAAAACTTCTTTTCATTTTTCATATAGGATGTGAAAAGACTGGCAACAAACACATTTCATGGTCTTTTAAGTAGAAAAAAAAGATGGTAGATGTAGAAATTTCAAGGAGAGAAACGACTGTATAAAGCCAATTTCGCCTGAAGTAGGTGATAACCAAAAAATTGCATCCATGTGATGTTCATGACAGCAAATAACGCTAACAGACAGATCATTTTTACTTAGCCAGGTATTTTATTGCCATGACAGTAATTTGTAACATTTTTTTGTCTTTCAGCACCAACACACTAAAAGAATGAGACACAGTGCCATTCTGACAAATGGCAAAGGTGCTGACAGCACCAATTTCCAGGAAGGCTTCGGGAAAATATTTCAGGGGTGCCAAAAGACAATGCAGAGAGGCTATCCACAGCTCCCACAACTCGGTCCCCAACTCATTCCTAATCAGGAGTTACTTTTGTTAGGAAAAGAGCACATATATCCCAAAATATCACAGTTTATATTCTTTTGCATAAAGTCCTACTTTCTCTTGGCAGAAAGAATGAATGCAAAATGAACAGTTTCTTAAACATGAAGGCCATAAACCCCCCACAAAAAATTGTGCATATATATTTTTCTATACTCAAGATTCAAAACTTTTCAGGTCCCCAAGAAGTCTGTGACACCCCTTATGCCATCCCACCCTCCACCAAAAACAAAAACCAAACCAAACCAAGACAAAAACAAATATACCTGCTTTCATGGTAATAATATAGAGTTCAGAGTCATAAACACTCTGTCTGAGTTTCAGTGTACTAGTTATCAAAGATGAAAACTTCCATTTATATTATTCTCTGAGAGTCTTTTTTTTTCCACCTGTGAAAATGGAATAATACAAACTTTACAAAACTGTTGTAATAGTGCAAATAACCTGTAAGAAAACATCCAGTAGAGTTTTTGGACTTACAAGACCCTGAGTATATATCAAATCTCTGATAAAAGCAGCTCAGATATCTTAATTAAAAGAGGAAAGGGATGTGACATTTTCCCCTCATCAGGACAACTGAGTGCAATATTCAGAAGCAATGTTCTTATTTCTGGTCCCCAGCCTTCCCCAACCTTCTCTCATTTTGACTGCCCCAGTATCCCTGTCATATTATCTAGCTGCCTTCTCATTTGACATGTTCGCTGCGTGACACTCTTATGCTCCTCCAAAAGTTAAAATCCAAATAAAAGTGGCCTGAATGTTTGGTCATTCAAATCACTCTGCTGAATTTAAGTCCCTCTGGCTTCATTTCTTTCCAAACAGTGTTTTTTGTTGTTGTTGTTGTTGTTTTTTATTTCTTTTTCCCCAGACTGTTACAAGCTTAATTCTACTCCCCACAGAACAACAAAGGATTAGCACTGAACTCAGTTAACTTTGGTTTTGTTTACACAAACGGGGAAATTTGGAAATGGAGAAGGACATTGGGGAACTTAGGATGTAGGGAAGGCATCACACTGGAAAGCTGAGAGTTGAAGTAGCTTTAAAGCCCAGCTAGCCAGTGGCCCCATAAATTATACCTTCCAACCCACTGAGCAAATTGAAAAACCAAAACAGATCATGTAAGAAGGTGAAATGTGTCCAGGGAGAGAAATCTAGCTACAGTAGCAAATGGAAGTCCTGCCCAGGAATTGTCATGGTACAGTGGTGTTAATTTCAGAAAAGCAATACAATTAAATTGCCAGGCTAAATGACAGCCACATGCAGAAGAGTACAGATTACCAAGCGTAGGAGAGAAGACAAAATCTAAGCAGGAACTGGCTGTTAAATGGAGTGTTTCCAGACCATGTAGACAGAGAAAACTTTAAGATTTTACAGTCCAAATGTCCAGATACAGAGTCTTAGACCATCCCGTAAGGTGTGTATTCGCTGTCAGAAACCTTTTAACTATGAGATGTCTCTGATGCCCCTCGCTCCATAGGGAAACATAAGGCACTGATGATTTTCATACGATGTTCTTCCACTAGTTAGTTCCGTTTAGCATATATCGAATCAGCTTATGGTGGTGATTATGCTCTTTTCTCTTCCTAAATCATATTTTGAATCCATATTTTTACTGTATCTCAATGAGAGATGTTTTCAAAAGACGTATTAATTGGCCGGGCGCGGTGGCTCATGCCTGTAATCCCAGCACTTTGGGAGGCCGAGACGGGCGGATCACGAGGTCAGGAGATCGAGACCATCCTGGCTAAGGCGGTGAAACGCCCTCTCTACTAAAAATACAAAAAAAAAAAAAAAAAAAAGTAGCCGGGCGCGGTGGCAGGCGCCTGTAGTCCCAGCTACTCAGGAGGCTGAGGCAGGAGAATGGCGCGAACCCGGGAGACAGAGCTTGCAGTGAGCCGAGATCGTGCCACTGCAGTCCGGCCTGGGAGAAAGAGCGAGATTCCGTCTCAAAAAAAAAAAAAAAAAAAAAAAGATGTATTAATTATGACAAATGTAGATGAAGAGCTTCCACATGAGTTTTTCTTTTTTCTAGACTTCTCTGTAGCCTCACAATAAGCAGAAGTTGTTTTTATAATTAGCGAAACAAACTTGAAAATTAGCTTATACATATAAGTATATATTTAATTATATTTACGTTTCAAAATGTCAACAAAACATTTAATATACAAAATATTAATAGTAGCTATTTCTGGGTGGCAAGGCAACTGCCAACTGGTGGTTTCTTCTTCCTTTATGTGTTTTCCAAAAACTTCACTTTTATAATGGTTAAAAAAAGGCAACTTTTATGTTGTTAACTGATATTGGGAGAGGCCTTATTAAGGCATTGCAACTCACTGTGTTTAATTGCCTAAACTGGTCTGGCAATTTCCACTGACTTTCAAGTCAAGTAATTTTAGAAAAGAACATCTTTCAAAGTGTAGTCCTTGGAGGCCATGCACAGTGGCTCACACCTGTAATCCCAGCACTTTGGGGTACCAAAGCAGGAGGATCGCTTGAGGTCAGGAGTTTGAGACTAGCCTGGCCAACATGACGAAATCCCGACTCAACCAAAAAATAAAAAATTATCCTGGCATGCTAGTGCATGCCTGTAGTCCCAGTTACTTGGGAGGCTGAGGCAAGAAAATCGCTTGAGCCCATAAGGCTGAGGCTGCAGTGAGCCGAGATTGCACCACTACATTCCAGCCTAGGGGACAGAGCAAGACTTCATCTCCAAAAAAAAAAAGTGTATATCTTGGAACACAAGTTCTTGGGATGTTAATAATTGTTACAGAAAGAAAATGTTTCAGTGGTTAAGTAAGTTAGGAAACAGAGTTACCAAAGTTAAACACATGAAGATTTTTAAGAATCTCTACTAAAGTGCACTATGCATTACATGCAGACAATAGGATATGCTTTATATCTGAAACTTACTAGATTATGAAACCATTTTTGCTCTAAACATTTAAAGAAATACACTTTGGAGAAGACTGATATTCAAGCTTAAGCAAACATATCAAAATCTGAAGATATACATATATATAAATAGTCATACATATCTGAATTTATATATAAACTTATATATAACATATATTCATAGAATACATTGTTTTAACTGTAGTAACCGTGTTATACAATAGATCTGTTGAAATATCAGCAAATGTAAAAGAACAGAAATTATAACAAACTGTCTCTCAGACCACAGTGCAATCAAACTAGAACTCAGGATTAAGAAACTCACTCAAAACTGCTAAACTACATGGAAACTGAACAACCTGCTCCTGAATGACTACTGGGTACATAACGAAATTAAGGCAGAAATAAAGATGTTCTTTGAAACCAATGGGAACAAAGACACAACATACCAGAACCTCTGGGACACATTCAAAGCAGTGTGTAGAGGGAAATTTATAGCACTAAATGCCCACAAGAGAAAGCAGGAAAGATCCAAAATTGACACCCTAACATCACAATTAAAAGAACTAGAAAAGCAAGAGCAAACACATTCAAAAGCTAGCAGAAGGCAAAAAATAACTAAAATCAGAGCAGAACTAAAGCAAATAGAGACACAAAAAACCCTTCAAAAAAATTAATGAATCCAGGAGCTGGTTTTTTGAAAGGATCAACAAAATTGATAGACCGCTAGCAAGACTAATAAAGAAAAAAAGAGAGAAGAATCAAATAGATGCAATAAAAAATGATAAAGGGGATATCACCACTGATCCCACAGAAATACAAACTACCATCAGAGAATACTACAAATACCCCTACGCAAATAAACTAGAAAATCTAGAAGAAATGGATAAATTCCTTGACACATACACTCTCCCAAGACTAAACCAGGAAGAAGTTGAATCTCTGAATAGACCAATAACAGGATCTGAAATTGTGGCAATAATCAATAGCTTACCAACCAAAAAAAGTCCAGGACCAGATGGATTCACAGCCGAATTCTACCAGAGGTACAAGGAGGAACTGGTACCATTCCTTCTGAAACTATTCCAATAAATAGAAAAAGAGGGAATCCTCCCTAACTCATTTTATGAGGCCAGCATCATCCTGATACCAAAGTCTGGCAGAGACACAACCAAAAAAGAGAATTTTAGACCAATATCCTTGATGAACATTGATGCAAAAATCCTCAATAAAATACTGGCAAACCAAATCCAGCAGCACATCAAAAAGCTTATCCACCATGATCAAGTGGTCTTCATCCCTGGGATGCAAGGCTGGTTCAATATACGCAAATCAATAAATATAATCCAGCATATAAACAGAACCAAAGACAAAAACCACATGATTATCTCAATAGATGCAGAAAAGGCCTTTGACAAAATTCAACAACCCTTCATGCTAAAAACTCTCAATAAATTTGGTATTGATGGGACGTATTTCAAAATAATAAGAGCTATCTATGACAAAACCACAGCCAATATCATACTGAATGGGCAAAAACTGAAAGCATTCCCTTTGAAAACTGGCACAAGACAGGGATGCCCTCTCTCACCACTCCTATTCAACATAGTGTTGGAAGTTCTGGCCAGGGCAATTAGGCAGGAGAAGGAAATAAAGGGTATTCAATTAGGAAAAGAGGAAGTCAAATTGTCCCTGTTTGCAGATGACATGATTGTATATCTAGAAAACCCCATTGTCTCATCCCAAAATCTCCTTAAGCTGATAAGCAACTTCAGCAAAGTCTCAGGATACAAAATCAATGTACAAAAATCACAAGCATTCTTATACACCAATAACACACAAACAGAGAGCCAAATCATGAGTGAAATCCCATTCACAATTGCTTCAAAGAAAATAAAATACTTAGGAATCCAACTTACAAGGGACATGAAGGACCTCTTCAAGGAGAACTACAAACCACTGCTCAATGAAATAAAGGAGGATACAGACAAATGGAACAACATTCCATGCTCATGGGTAGGAAGAATCAATATCGTGAAAATGGCCATACTGCCCAAGGTAATTTATAGATTCAATGCCATCCCCATCAAGCTACCAATGACTTTCTTTACAGAATTGGAAAAAACTACTTTAAAGTGCATATGGAACCAAAAAAGAGCCCACATCGCCAAGTCAATCCTAAGCCAAAAGAACAAAGCTGGAGGCATCACGCTACCTGATTTCAAACTATACTACAAGGCTACAGTAACCAAAACAGCATGGTACTGGTACCAAAACAGAGATATAGATCAATGGAACAGAACAGAGCCCTCAGAAATAATGGCACATATCTACAACTATCTGATCTTTGACAAACCTGAGAAAAACAAGCAATGGGGAAAGGATTCCCTATTTAATAAATGGTGCTGGGAAAACTGGCTAGCCATATGTAGAAAGCTGAAACTGGATCCCTTCCTTACACCTTATACAAAAATTAATTCAAGATGGATTAAAGACTTAAACGTTAGACCTAAAACCATAAAAACCCTAGAAGAAAACCTAGGCATTACCATTCAGGACATAGGCATGGGCAAGGACTTCATGTCTAAAACACCAAAAGCAATGGCAACAAAAGCCAAAATTGACAAATGGGATCTCATTAAACTAAAGAGCTTCTGCACAGCAAAAGAAACTACCATCAGAGTGAACAGGCAACCTACAAAATGGGAGAAAATTTTCGCAACCTACTCATCTGACAAAGGGCTAATATCCAGAATCTACAAAGAACTCAAACAAATTTACAAGAGAAAAACAAACAACCCCATCAAAAAGTGGGCAAAGAATATGAACAGACACTTCTCAAAAGAAGACATTTATGCAGCCAAAAGACACATGAAAAAATGCTTATCATCACTGGCCATCAGAGAAATACAAATCAAAACCACAATGAGATACCATCTCACACCAGTTAGAATGGCAATCATTAAAAAGTCAGGAAACAACAGGTGCTGGGGAGGATGTGGAGAAATAGGAACACTTTTACACTGTTGGTGGGACTGTAAACTAGTTCAACCATTGTGGAAGTCAGTGTGGCGATTCCTCAGGGATCTAGAACTAGAAATACCATTTGACCCAGCCATCCCATTACTGGGTATATACCCAAAGGACTATAAATCATGCTGCTATAAAGACACATGCACATGTATGTTTATTGCAGCACTATTCACAATAGCAAAGACTTGGAACCAACCCAAATGTCCAACAATGATAGACTGGATTAAGAAAATGTGGCACATATACACCATGGAATACTATGCAGCCATAAAAAATAATGAGTTCATGTCCTTTGTAGGGACATGGATGAAATTGGAAATCATCATTCTCAGTAAACTATCACAAGGACAAAAAACCAAACACCGCATGTTCTCACTCATAGATGAGAATTGAACAGTGAGAACACATGGACACAGGAAGGGGAACATCACACTCTGGGGACTGTTGTGGGGTGGGGGGAGTGGGGAGGGATAGCATTAGGAGATATACCTAATGCTAAATGACGAGTTAATGGGTGCAGCACACCAGCATGGCACATGTATACATATGTAACTAACCTGCACATTGTGCACATGTACCCTAAAATTTAAAGTATAATAATAATAAAAAAATAAATAAATAAGAAATTATTCCTTGTATTTAACAGAAATCTTTTAACAAATGAACTAATCAATTTCAAATTTATACATCTATATGTTATACATATTAAAATAAATTAATTTTAAAAGATACACTAAGTGAATTTTTAATCATTCATATATTCATATTCATATGTATGTTATATATTTGCATGTAAATTTGTATGAAGGTGAGTAAGAAAACATGACCTCAAGAAGATCACAGTTTAATGGTGAAGACTGCTAGCTAAACAGACAAGTACAATGCTTGGATAGAAAGCAATAATGGAGCTATGGTCAAAGTTCTCTGGGAGCACTATCATGTAGGAGAGAAACCAAAAGTTTTATAAATTGGATGTTATTAAACTACGCTAAGAAACAGGGCACTTTAAAGAATTAAAAATTCACCTAGTGAATCTTTTAGAATTTATTTTAATGGATATATATAACATATATATTCATGTTACATGTTATATATTTATATATAACATATATATTCGTGTTACATGTTATATATTTATATATAACATATTCGTGTTACATGTTATATATTTATATATAACATATTCGTGTTACATGTTACATATTTATATATAACATATATATTCGTGTTACATGTTATATATTTATATATAACATATATTCGTGTTACATGTTATATATTTATAACATATATATTCTTGTTACATGTTATGTTATATATTTATATATAACATATATTCATGTTATATATTATATATTTATATATAATATGTATTCATGTTATATGTTATGTTACATATTTATATAACATATATTCATGTTATATGTTACATATTTATATTTAACATATATTCATGTTATGTTACATATTTATATATAACATATTCATGTTATATTTTACGTATTTATATATAACATGTATATTCATGTTATGTTACATATTTATATATAACATGTATATTCATGTATGTTACATATTTATATATAACATGTATATTCATGTTATGTTACATATTTATATATAACATATATATTCATGTTATGTTACATATTTATATATAACATATATATTCATGTTATGTTACATATTTATATATAACATATATATTGATGTTATGTTATATATTTATATATAAATTTAAGATTCATTAGCCATTCATTAAAAGATTTCAGTTAAATACAGGGAATAAGGCAAGGCGCAATGGCTCAGGCCTGTAATCCCAGCACTTTGGGAGGCTGAGGCAAGAGAATTGCCCAGCTCCAAAAAAAAAAAAAAAGAAAAGAAACAAGGAGTAAGTTTAACAGATCTATTGTATAACACGGTGACTATAGTAAATAACAATGTATTGTAGTCTTGAAAATCACTTCCAGAGTAGATATTAAGCGTTCTCACCACACACCCAAAAAAAATTATTAGTATCTGAGGTATTCTTAATTAGCTCAATGTAGTCATCTACAATGTATACATATTTCAAAACAACATGAGGTACACTAGAAACATATAAACTTTTATCAATTAAAATAAATATTAATTAGGCCAGGCACAGTGGCTCACACCTGTAATCCCAGCATTTTGTGAGACCAAAGTGGGCAGATCACCTGAGGTCAGGATTTTGAGACCAGCCCGGCCAACATGGTAAAACCCCATCTCTACTAAAAATACAAAAAATTAGCTGGGCATGATGGGGGGCGTCTGTAATCTCAGCTACTCAGGAGGCTGAGGCAGGAACATCACTTGAACCCGGTAGGCGGAGGTTGCAGTGACCTGAGATTGCACCATTACACTCCAGCCTGGGCAACAAGAGCCAAATCCCATCTCAAAATAAATAAATAAATAATAAATAAATAAATAAAATAAATGCCAATTAATTTTAAAAGATTCAGAAAGTGAATTTTTAAATCTTTAAAGTGCTCTTAGTGCATTTTAACAGTACTCAGTTTATAAAACTCCTGGTTTCTCTCCTACATGGTAGTGCTCCCTGAGCACATAGAACATAGCTCCATTATTGCTTTCACATTGATGCATTGCACTTATCTGTTTAACCGGTAGTCTTCACCATTAATCTGTGATCTTCTTGAGGTCAGGGATGTTTTCTTACTCATCTTCATATTACTAACACGTTAGAGGTGCTCAATATTTATTGAATAGATTAGACATTGCCTAACTTGAGGTAAATGAGATTGTGTAGGAATAAGAAAGGAAGGCTGGCATACAGCCAGCATGCTTTGGAAAGAATAATTTTTTAAAAAGTAAGAGAAATAACAGAGACCTTAGGGCTTACAAAGAAGAACTCATGGTTGAATCAAATTAGCCCCATAAAAGTCCTAGAGGAAAATGAAACTGATAGGGCAGCTCCTCCAAATTAGGTGTAAAACTTCTCTTGAACCAAGCTTGTAATAAAATATAATGAAAATATTTGAAGCAGAGCAGACAGCTGTGTGTTCAAGAGATGTATATTTTATGACGTGGTGAAAAAGTCCATTAAACCGAGACGAGTTAAAGGCACAGGAGTCAAAGGAACTTAAGTTTAAAGATTGAAAAGAAAAATGTGGCCCTGGGGGACATGAATGTTATTGAGGACAGCATGAAGATTGTTTTCTGAATCTCTAATTGCTTTTTTTTTTTCTTTTTTGCTCATGCTTTGCAAATTCTTAGGGGAAAAAATGCATTGAAAATTTGTTGTGATGCAACTGAAATACATGATTTCAAATGGATGTGCTATTGTGACTAATTTCAATGGCTCTGTTTTGGGTATCAAAACAATACAGATATAAGTTGGAAGTGGAGCTGGGGATCAATGAACCTTCTAGCTGTTTTTAAATCTCCTCTCTTTTGTCATTGTATGGCCTTTACACTTGAGTGCATGAACATCTCTTCAAGCTACTCTCATTATGCCCTTAGACAACATTCTGCCTATGGCATGGCTGAAGTGAACCCTAAACTGACTCTGATAAACTGAACACATTATCCCAAGTGAACAAATGCTTTCTCTATGCTCTGTGTCTCACTTTGCACTGTGCTTTTGAATGTCTTAGTATCCCAAATATCACAGGATGGAAATACAAACATCACCCTCATTTAACAAAGACAATACCTGAGCCTATGGAATTTGTTGCAGATTAAAAAATCTCAGGCAACCAGACACCTAAATTGTCAAATATTCACGTGATAAAAATTACAAAAGCTATTATTTATCAAAAACTTTATTTGCATGATTTCTAAAGCCTTTCCAAAGGCCCCATCTCTTAATATGATCACATGGGGGGATAGAGTTTCAATATGTGAATTTGGGGGACACAAACATTTAGGTCATAAGCTTAACTTCCATAAGTGACAATGAACAATTACACATGGCCTCATCATACGGACCAATCTCCACCCTAATGTCTTCCAGTGATTTTCCACTAACTCACCCCAGTGCTTACAACCCCTCCTGCCTTTTGTTTCAGAGTTGTGTTCAGTCTCTCTTCTATTGCAATAGTCTTGAATAAAGTTTTCCTTGCCTGATTACTTTTAGTGCAATTTTTCTTCGACAGATATTAATAAAATTCAGGTTTCAAAAAAAGGAGTATTTTAATATTTCATCACAACCTTATTCTTTTAGCTCACTGCATCTGAAGGCTGACAAGTAATTATTAGAAGATGATGTCTCACAAAAATATTGCATTTTCTTGTTTCTTTTTATGCTTTTCCTCTCTCTTGAAATAAACTTGATCTTGGCATCCAGGCTTCTTCATAGACCTGGCACCTCTCTCTGTTCCCAGCCTCTTTTCTGGCCACCAGGAAATACATGCTATAAACGTGCCATAATCTTTCTTACCTTTGAGCTTCATATATGCTGCTCCTTTAGTTTAAAATGCCCTTTGCCCTGCCCTCCTCAACCCTACCAATTTTCCATCTTACTCTTTCTAAGTTCTTTTTCAGTTTGCAAGACATCTCTATCTCTGGGAAGTACCACCTGTCCACCACTGCCCAGAATGCTGCTACAAGTGCCTCTTGGTGCTTTCAGAGCACCCTGGGTTTTGTTTTTTGTTTTGTTTTTTGTTTTTTTGTTTTTTTTTTCATCTAGTCGACAGCTAACGCCTTAGAGACAGGAGCTGTATCTTATGCCCCTTTGTCTCTCCAGCACAGTGTCTGGAACAAAATAGACACAAAATCATGTTAGTTGAAGGAATGTTAAAATGGGAAGTAGATTTTTTTAAACTTTCCTTAAATGTGCCTCAAGCAAAATGAACTGTTTCATTTATTTCTAGTAGCTCTTCTGGGTAAATAGATATACATATTTTCCTAGCAAATAGTAGGAAGTGATTTGGTGAAATGGCTAAGAGTGCAGGCTTCAGAATTGAGAAAATTTAGTACTAAACTCTGAGTCTGAATTCTAGCTGTACACTTGAAATTAGTGTGATGCTGACAAGCTACTTAATCATCATTCTCTTTCATTTTTTCAGTAGAATATGGATTGACTCCTGCCGCATCTCTGTCTTCAAATAAGCTGCTTTCTCTGTGTGTTTGTGTCTCTTTTCCTAAGGACACCAGTGATATAGTTCAGATCCATGTGCCCACTCAAATCTCATGTTGAATTGTAATCCCCGATGTTGGAGGTAGAGCCTGATGGGAAGTGATGGGATCACGGAGGTGGCGTTCTTATGAATGCTGTAGCACCATCTCCTTGGTGCTGTTCTGAGGATAGTGAGTGAGTGAGTTATCAGGAGATCTGGTCATTTTAAAAGTGTGTAGCACCTCCATCCTCTCTTGCTCCTGCTCCACCATGTAAAATGCCTGGCTCTTTGTTCGCCTTCTGCCATGATTTCAAACTTCCGGATGCCTCCCCAGAAGCTGAGCAGTTGTTTCCATGCTTCCTGTACAGCCTGCGGAACCATGAGCTGATTAAAACTCTTTTCTTTATAAATTACCCATCTCAGGTATTTCTATTATTTTTCATTTTTTATTTTTTATTATGCTTTAAGTTCTGGGATACATGTGCAGAACATGCAGGTTTGTTACATAGGTATACATGTGCCATGGTGGATTGCTGCGCCCATCAACCTGTCATCTACATTAGGTATTTCTCCTAATGCTATCCCTCCCCCTGCCTACCCCCACCAACAGGCCCCAGTGTGCGATGTTCCCCTCCCTGTCCCCATATGTTCTCATTATTCAA
Source organism: Pongo abelii (assembly GCF_028885655.2). NCBI lineage: Eukaryota > Metazoa > Chordata > Mammalia > Primates > Hominidae > Pongo > Pongo abelii. The sequence goes on from NC_071989.2 coordinate 153,615,896, forward strand.
CTCCCACTTATGAGTGAGAACATGCGGTGTTGCTTTTCTGTTCCTGTGTTAGTTTGCTGGGAATGATGGTTTCCAACTTCATCAGTGTCCCTGCGAAGGACATAAACTCAGTCTTTTTTATGGCTGCATAGTATTCCATGGTGTATATGTGCCACATTTTCTTTATCCAGTCTATCATTGATGGGCATTTGGGCTGGTTCCAAGTCTTTGCTATCGTGAATAGTACTGAAACAAACATACGTGTGCATGTGTCTTTATAGTAGAATGATTTATAATCCTTTTGGTATATACCCAGTAATGGTATTCCTGGGTCAAATGGTATTTCTGGTTCTAGATCCTTGAGTCATAATTGTTACACTGTCTTACACAATGGTTGAACTAATTTACACTCCCATCAGCAGTGTAAAAGTGTTCCTATTTCTCCACATCCTCTCCAGCATCTGTTGTTTCCTGACTTTTTAATGACTGCCATTCTAACTGGGGTGGGGTGGCATCTCATAGTAGTTTTGATTTGCATTTCCCTAATGACCAGTGATGAGGAGCTTTTTTTCATATGTTTGTTGACCACAAAAATATCTTTTGGGAGGTGTCTGTTCATATCCTTCACCCACTTTTTGATGGGTTTTTTTTTTTCCTTGTAAATCTATTTAAGTTCCTTGTAGATTCTGTATATCGGCCCTTTGTCAGATGGATAGATTGCAAAAATTTTCTCCCATTCTGTAGGTTAGCTGTTCAGTCTGATTATAGTTTCTTTTGCTGTGCAGAAGCTCTTTAATTAGATCTCATTTGTCAACTTTGGCTTTTGTTGCAATTGCTTTTGGTGTTTTTTAGTTATGAAGTCTTTGCCCATGCCTATGTCCTGAATGGTATTGCCTAGGTTTTCTTCTAGGGTTTTTATGATTTTAGGTCTTACATTTAAGTATTTAATCCACCTTGAGTTAATTTTTGTATAAGGTGTAAGGAAGGGGTCCAGTTTCAGTTTTCTGCATATGGCTGGCCAGTTTCCCCAACACCATTTATTAAACAGGGAATCCTTTGCCTATTGCTTATTTTTGTCAGGGTTGTCAAAGATCAGATGGTCATAGATGTGTGGTGTTATTTCTGAGGCCTCTGCTCTGTTCCATTGGTCTATATATCTGTTTTGGTACCGGTATCAGGTATTTCTTTATAGCAATGTGAGAATGGACTAATACACCAGTCATTGGATTTAAGCTCATTTTTTAACTAACTATATGTTCGAAGACCTGATTTTCAAATAAGTGACATTCTGAGGATTCAGATGGACATGAAATTTCAGAGGGATGTTATTCAACCCACTACCCATCACATTCACAGGTACTAGGGATTAGATTTGGTCATATTTTTTTGAGAGACACAATTTTTGGAGGAAGGCACAATTCAACCCAATACAAAGGTAGAAGGTATTCTAAGTTCTAGGCACAAAGTCTAATACAGAGTAAGCACTGAATTAGTAGTGACTGCTCTTACTATTAAATATTCTATTGTTATTAATTGATCATTATTTTGGACATTTGGTGGTGGGTGGGAGAGATATGAAAATGGGATCCAGACTCTAACATAGAAAGAAGCTGAACCTATTAAAGTGAATGTGGTCTTTTTAAAGGCACTGTAATGGGCCTTTCCTTTGTGGGACCCCAAACAGTGGTACATACTTTTTCCCAACTTCTGCTTTCTGTTGCCTGTTAGAAGATAACCTATGAATCTTGCCAAGAAAATAATGAAAAATTCCAGACTGTTAGGCCTTAGCAGAGCTTAATCAAAGACTCAATGATCTATACTGGCTCTGGAGGCCTCTTCAAAGCTGAAATCCAACATGTGATGACCGTGGCATGAACCATAACCAGAAAAGAGCAGCATCTGTGAATGCAGGATGATGTACCTCTTTTCTCGTTAGTTACCCACTGCTCTGCAGAGGTGCCTGTGACTCTGGTGAATTCTAACAACACATCCTGATATGTGTATTAGAGTTTATGTGTCTTAAATGCCCCTTTACAGGATAACCAATATAAAAATTCCTGTTGCTTCTATCAAAAATATAGAAGAGTTCATATTTTTGCCTTCTCATCTTTTGAGCAAATGACCTGGCCCCTTGTATTTTCTAGCCTTCTTGCATTAGGCCAGTTTTTACGGTGGAATGCAAAGCAAAAGCCATTTGAGGTCAATAGATCTTCCTTATTTGTCAAGGGCCTCGGGACATTTAAAAATATATATGTTTGGTGTTTTAGAGAAGGAGGGATGACAGGAGAATACCACAATCACTGAGAAGTGGCAGGTGCTTGGGGATAGGATGTTAATATACGAACCAAGAAAGGCTGGAACCTACGCATAGCGGTCTGGGTGTTGGCAAGTGTTTCAATTTCCCTAGTGAGGATGGAAACAAGAAACATACGGGTAAATACAATAGACACCTCTCACTATTCACCAGAGTGTACACAGACTACGTTGTCTGAGAAGTCTCTCTGCTGCTTAGGTGCTGACAAATACCTTGGTATCATGATAGGGAGGGGAGATCCCCAAAATGATAGAGAATTACTTATCTGCCAGCCAACTGGGATGAGCATACAGATTAAATTTGAGATTGAGATTGAACTAGATGCACTTTAAATAAAACTATCTGATTATTTTTTAGCTCCAGGTTTATGAACAAAGATTCATCACAGTTACACACTTAACTTGTTTTTTGTACTAGCCTTTGGAAGTATGTCTTTGGGTATTATTTTCCTCCTTCAACTAATGTAGAAATGAGATCAGAGATGACTCAGCTAAGGCCACACAGTTGATAAGGGGCAAAACAGTGCCTAGAAATTCTGACTCCTAGTTCTTGTTCACTACACTGTTGCATAAAGCACACCAACAGAAAAGGAAAACATGTTCTTCAGTCAGGGCTGCACTGGTGGACATGTGGTAGCTATCATTCTGTATGCCACACTCAATCAGTGCTATTAGGCAGACTGAAATATCTGTTACTGCTAGGAAAACGTTAGGATACTTTGCTATTGATAAAGAGTGATGGCTCTAATGCTGTAACACCATTCCCTTTGTGAGGTACTGGAGGCATCTAAGGAATAATTGGTATTATTGTTACAGCCATCATCCTGTATGTGTAGCTCACCTTCAAGACAAGGACCATGTTAAACTAGCTCATCCCTGCATCCCCAGAATCTAGGACAATGCCCGTTTCATTATAGGTGTTTAGTAAACATTTCCTAAAAAGAATTTAAGGATTATGAGCAAATTATTCCAACAGTTGAGAATAGAGGCCTAAGAAGAGGCTAGAAACTAGAAATATATACAGAACCAACTTGATTTCACCTGAGAGTGGAAAAATTCTTTTAAAGTAGCCAGTAGATCTGTTTCAAAGAAAGAGTGCCCAGTAATATTAACTGAACTGAGGACTGACATAGGTTCTAGGTAAGCTTTGTGAGTCAAAACACTCTAAGGCCATTAAGACTGGAAAGGTAGTTCTGAGTGATGTGGAAGGGGATACCTGAGAGGTCCTTGAAATATTTCTACTGAATATTTGAAATATATTAATATATAAAATATATTAAATATATTATAAATATAAATATAAAATTTATATAAATATTAAATATATATAACTCTACTGAATATTCTATTGCTCATCTGGAATTTACTTCTTCTATAAACTGTCTCTTCACTTTGCTATAATCTTCATGTCCCCAATTCCTTCACCTCTTAAAACGTCATCGAATATTAGAATCTCATTAGATTTCAGATGCAACGGAAAGTGGTACATCCTAGTGCAGAAAAATCAATTAAAACAGAATATTAGACATCTCACATCCTTTTCTTTCCATTATTAAAAATCTTTTTGCCACTGAGTAGTTTGCCTGCTTTCTCAACTATGATGTAAATATTCACTGTAGCTGTGTTTGTGTCAATCAGCCACCTTTCATAAATATCCCAGCTAAGCCACTCAACTCTTAGAACCTTGACTCAGTACTTCACTTCTCCACTCACACTATCCTTTGCTCCTCCATTGGTTCCACTGTGGCTCCCAAATGGGTTCCTGACATCAAACCCTGAAATTCTGCTACCAATTCTACTACTACCTCAAATGATAGTAATGAAAATAATAATAATGCTGATAATAAGTATTTTTTCCTGAATAATGTCATTAATTACTCACAACAAACCTGTAATATAGGTATCATTCTACCAGTGAAGATATTGATTATCAAGTGACATAACTGGAGATGACAGGGTTGGAATTGGAACCCAGGTCTGACATACTCTCAAGTCCATCTCAATCCTAAATATATCTATACCAGTAGCCTTGGGCTTACTGAAAAAGTCTGTCCTTTAAAGGAACAAACCACCCTGAGAATGGAATAAAACAATCTCCAGAAAAAGGTCAGGAAAATGTCTCTACCCAGCAGGCCACAAGTGGCCGTGCTGAAATGAATAGTTGCATCCCCAAAATATGACTGTTTCAGTTCAACCTTGTTAGGGGAAAGTCAGTCCTATGTTTTCCTACAGGACTTTATATGCTTTTATTTGGACTTATTGTCTTATTTGGTTAATTTTGTCATTTTGTTTAGTAAATTTTGTTCAGTTGTCCAGAGGCCCTGAAACACACTGTGCCAAAAAATAAACATTATTAAAATGACAGCTATTCATGTAAACATTGCCAAGTAATAATTTGTAAGGGTGAAAGAAAAGCCAAATGTTGACTAGGGCATGGTTGCCAAAGACACAACATAATTACTACTTCCTTTAAGTCCCTCTTCTCTGTTCTTTAGGAGAGCAAAGTTAGGAGAGTCTTATAAGATAGTTCTGGGAAAGGATATTTCACATCAAGTGCTCACAAATGGCTAGAGGCACAAATACAAATGCATAACTTATTGCAACTGTGGGAGCTTATCATTTCAGGTGTGAAATTATGAATTAATGCATCCCACAGTTATGTCAACAGACATTTTAGCTATATTGTCAGGCAGAGAGTAGAAAGGCTCAATTGCCAACAAACCGTTTTTGAGATGTTCATTTAGGTAGAAATCTGGATCATGGCCCAGAATGTACCTTTGGAAAATGAACATCTCTTTTTACATGTCCTTCTTCATCATTATTGATAAAGATTTGATTTATTGATACCTTTATTGATAAAGATGAGGAAGGACACATAAAAAAACAAAGGGTTTAGACCTTTGATGGTTGTGAAAAAAAACAAAACAAAACAAATGTGAAGCAGCTTCACAGAAGCATGAAAGAGGATTGTACAGGAGGCATGTAGGGTCTTTCATAGTTCCATTCCTTCCCTAGAAGCAGAACTTGAGGGAGGACAAAAAAATAAGAAGAACTGCCTATTGGTATCTACACTCAGCCTTGTTTCTTTCTCTTTTTTATGATGATTGAAGGGTGTATGGATAGAGAAAGGAAGAAGAGGGGACATATGAGAAAGGAAGCAAGAGAATGATTTTGGAAAGTTTTAGACATCCTTAAAATCTAGAGGAAAAATTAGAGGCTCAAGAGAGAACATAAGATGTTCTATCATTGCCACTTTAAACACTACCTAGAGAGTCTTCCTCAAATATTAAGAGACGTTTCCCATCTTGGACCTGATCTTGTCACTTCCTAAAAATACTCAGAAGCTGAAGGAAAAATTAACTTTGGCTTAATATCAAAATCCCTGTGGGGTTTAGCAAATCTGTGGATGCCCAAAACCATAGCAAAGGTCTGCCATGAACTTGGCAGGTGACACTGATGCCTTGTGTGGACACCAATCACATGAGGATCTTGTTGAAAAGGCAGATTATGCTTCAGTTTGTGGTAGAACCCGAGATTCTGCATTTGTAGCAGTCTCATAGATGATGTTAATGTTGCTGCCCCCTGGACCACAGTTTGGACGGCAATGATTTAAAGAATCCATTTTAAAGTCAGACTGTCTGAATGTGAAACCTGTGTTAAGAATACCAATATACCTCTCTTCTTGAAATGTTGGCCCTTTGGCTCTGGCTGACAACAATTAAAAGGGGTCATTTGGCCACTGGAAGGAAACAGAGATTTTGGTGTTTGCATAGTATCACCCAGGCTTTGGATTTCAAGTTATGATGTTCTATAGACATGGCTGACTTTATAATGTTCAAAAACAAATTTGAAAAGATTTTATTGCTTCAAAATTATAATTTCCAATCTCCCCCACCAATTACAGCTTTTTTCCCAGCACATCACCATAACTATCTAAATGTATTTTACAGAATAGGTTTGGGGAGGCAAAGGCAACCTGTTCTGGAGATAAGTCTTGCTCCTGGAATTTTCTTCTGTTCTAAAATAACTGATCCTTATTTTTATTTGTATAAGTTCTGGGGTACATGTACAGGATGTGCAGGTTTGTTACAATAGGTAAACATGCGCCATGCTGGTTTGCTCTACCTATCAACCAATCACCTAGGTATTAAGCAATTCATGCGGCCAAGAAATACACGGAAAAAAAAGCTCAACAACACTGATCATTAGAGAGATGTAAATCAAAACCACAATGAGATACCATCTAATGCCAGTCAGAATGGCAATTATTAAAATGTCAAAAAACAACAAATGTTGGCAAGGTTATGGCAATACAGGAATGCTTTTATACTGTTGGTGGGAATGCAAAATAACTGATCTTTATATGAATAAAGACTGAATTTCCTTATAGACAAAATAAAAATATTTTGATGTGATTTAAAAGCTAAATCATTGTTAATGTAAAGCATTTACTTCACTGTCTAGCATATAACAAGAACTCAATAAATGGCTTGTTATAATAATATTCTATGTAGCATTCCTTATCAATTAAAAAAGTAATTTTAATTTTTGTGGGTGTTTAGTAGGCATGGGGTACATGAGATGTTTTAATACAGGCATGCAATGCATAATAATCACATCATGAAGAATGGGGTATCCATCCCCTCAAGTATTTATCCTTTGTGTTACAAACAATCCAGTTATACTCTTTCATTATTTTAAAATAGGCAGAAGACAGGTGGTAACCATCAGATGGCTTGTGCAAAAGAAATAGGATCAAGCTTAAAGAAGAGTCCAGTTTTTTTTTTTTCTAGTTCAGATGGTAAACTGAGTCTACTCTACACCCACCCACCTTCCCAAGGATCTTCCGACTCTCAAGAAGCTGGTCTTATGGTCCAAACTTGGAAGCACTCTCTGGACTTCTCTGATAGAAGGACTCAGAAGAGCAGCAGAGGACTTTTTAGTCCAGTCAGCATGTATAATGGCTGAAAATCTACTCCCTGTGCTTGAGAGGGTTTTAGAAATAACAAAAACACGCCGGGTGTGTGGCTCAAGCCTGTAATCCCAGCACTTTGGGAGGTCAAGGCAGGCACATCACTTGAGGTCAGGAGTTCGAGACCAGCCTGGCCAGCATGGTGAAACCCCGTCTCTACTAAAAATACAAAAAATTAGCTGGTCGTGCTGGTGCACACCAGTAGCCCCAGCTACTCAGGAGGCTGAGGCAGAAGAATTGCTTGAACCCAGTAGGCGGAGGTTGCAGTGAGCCAAGATTGTGCCACTGCACTCCAGCCTGCACAACAGAGTGAGACTCCATCTCCAGAGAGAGAGAGGAAGGGAGGGAGGGAAGGGGAGGGGAGGGGAGGGGAGGGATAGAAAACAAACTTATATGAGGAAAAAAAGAAAGAAAAAACCCTGAGTTTATAATACAGCCTGAAGGTACAGGACTTCTTTGCCAATTCAGACTTGAGCTAAAAATCAAACAACCTACAAAACACTCAGTTTTCATGAGTTCAATTAAAGCCAAGGATCCCCAAATGTACAGACTATTCTGCTTTGTGCAGTGATTAGGTTGCTCTTGTTCACATGTAATCTGTTTTTACTACTTTTTTCAACATTCAGCCAAATTCTTTACTTGTGTTCAAAAGACAGGGATTAATTTGATCTCCATGCTGTCCATATTTTCTCCTAGCTTTTTCAGTTAAGCACTTTGACTAATCTTTGCAGAAGAGGAGATTAATGTTCAAGAAATAATGAAATATTTGACTGATATTAGTTGCTTGTCGTTCTTCATTAAGTGCCCCTGAGTCACCTTCTTAAAGCCCTGCAAACAGAATAGAATGGGCGATGATGATAGTCCATGTCACATATTAATAAGAGGAAATGTAAATGGGAAAAGGCTTTCATTTTGCCAGAATAAACAGAGCAATATGCACATCTCCACCTCTCAGCTTTCTGTAGTTTCTCCAGGGGCTCAGTCCAATTAGTTATTTCATATTAATCACTGTTTGTGCAGTTGATTCTTCCTGTGGAAACTTTCCACTTTCGGTTGCCTGGTAGACCAAAAGACACATATTTCTTTGGATACTCTACAAGATCCAGGGAAATAAAAATAAGAATACCTTTTGTGTGTATTACAATTTATTTTTTTCAAAGTTGGTTCACATGTTAGCTCCTTTGACTCTCAAGAAATCTCGTAAGAAATGCTCAAGCCATGTGCACACCTTAGTAACTAGTGTTCCACTTTGTACCTAGTAGGTAATCAAAATAATAAATGAAGCACAGGGATGCAGGATGCAAGAAGACAGAAATATGTAATGGCAACAGTTAGATGAGTTCCCATTTCTCTTGACAACTTGCTTCAATGCTAAGAGATATTCAGACTTCAATAGCTTATAAAAGATTTAATGGAATCACTCTGATCCAGTGAACTACAAGTAAGGGTATGTGCTAAAAGGCCACATCAATAATAAATTGAAAATATTTATAGCACTTGTATTTTCAGACAATATTGCCTTCAGAGTTTTTGCAAAGCAATCAAATAACACAAGTTAATTTAGTAACTGGTTTTCTCATTATTTGGAGAACTGTTTTAGGTCAATGTATCTCAACCTATAATTTTAAAAATACATTAAAAGGATAATGTGTATTGGTTCTTCCTCAGATTTATACATGAACACTATTTTAGAGAAATGATTTTTGCTTTTGAAGTTGATAATTTCGATTCGATCCCCTTTGAAGCATATATGGCTATGACTTCCTCAGACTTTCATAGAATTGCTAACCATTCTTTTAGTAATGTTTTCATGTGTATTGTATTTTCAGAAGAGCTATCCTCTTATATCAGAGTTACCAATCACTTTCTCCAGTACCATATAGCATTGGTACTATATGTGCCATTAAATATCCCACATAATATGATACATGAACCCAATCTCTCTGGACACAGGTGATTAGAACAGAGTGGCCCTTGACTACATTATCTGTCCCATGTTTTTAAAATAATACCTACAATACCGAGTAAGTTGTTTTGAAAAGATAGGTTCAGGAGCTGAGGCCGCCCCTTTTGAGCAGCCACAGTTGGCCATGAGTAAAGAGATGAGTTGGGAAAGGAGAGGGAAGGGGAGGGTAGAATTAAAAGAAGATGGGGTAAATCCCACTTACTATTCCCTACTTGATTAACACATTAAAAGGAGGATAATCCATTTAATGTGTTGTTTAATTCTATTTGCTAGTATTTTGTTGAAAAAGATTGCATCTATGTTCATCAGGGAAATTGACCTGTAATTTTCTTTTTTTATAATTTTACTATCTGGTTTTTATATCAGGGTAATTCTGGCCTTGTAAAAAGAGTTATATAGTAATATTTGCTCTTCAACTTTTTGTATTAGGTTGATGCAAAAGTAATTGCAGTTTTTGTCATTACTTTCAATGGCAAAAACCGCAATTAATTGTGCCCCAACCTAATAAAAATTTGAGGAGGATTGATATTTCGGCTCTTTCAATGTTTGTCAGAATTCAGCTGTGAAGCCATCAGGTCCTTGGCTTTCCTTTAATGGGAGATTTTTATCACTGACTAAAGCTTCTTACTCTTTATTGGTCTGTTCAGATTTTCTGTTTCTTCATGATTCAATCTTGATAGGTTTTATGTATCTAGGAATTCACCCATTTCTTTTAGGTTGTGTAGATGTCCTTAGAAAGAAACCATATTAATAGAATTACAGAGTTGAGGGTTGAAAAACATTACTGAATCAAATATAATGCCCTATCTAATTCTGTAAATCCTTTTATGCAAACTAGAATCATTCAGTACAACCTGACTGCTTGAAGTCTATTTTTTTAACTACAATATGTTTTAGAATAAAAAGCAAGTCTGAAGTTTTCATTTGAGTAATAGAATAGATTATAGACTTTGGAGGCAGAAAGACTGAGCTTGAGCCTTGGTGCCACCACTTACTGCTGTTTTGTTTTGAGGAATTTACTTAGCCTACCTCAGGCTGGATTTCTTCATCTAAAAACTGGGTTAATGACAGTTCCAACTTCTTAAAGTTGTCATAAGAAATGCATGAGGAAATGAACATGATGACCTAACAAATAATAAGTGACAAATAGCTTAGCTGTTGCTTTTTCGAAGTGAGAGGAAAATGGTTGGAGATCGTTTATGTATGACGTAAACCTACAGAATCTGAAGCATCATGATGTCACCATATATACAGCAATCTGTGGCTCACAAAGCACTTTCATTATGTATTATAACATTTCTATCTCTTCATTCACTTACTTATGCTTTTCACAAACATCTGTTAGATGCCTGCCATATGCCTGATTCTATGCTATTCACTGAGGGAGGATTCAGTTATGGAAATAATGCAGATAGTCTCTGACCTCCTGGAGCACACAGGCCCTCTGATACAGATTTGGCCAGTTTTCTTTTTTATTGTCTTTATTTTTAAGATGAAGAAAATGAGGGCTAGAGCATTTAAGTGACTTGTCCAAAATCACAACAGTTGGAGAGGGTGATGCCAGCATTGAATTCCCAGTCTGATTCTAGGGATAGAGGAAGAATTGTTCTCTTTAGGTCTGTGGAGGGTTCTCTGCTTTTAGAACTGAGATGCCTTAGACAGAATTAGAATAAGTTATGGTTCTACTGAATATATTTTTACTGATTTAGTTTTATTCGCCTCAGGGCTAAAGCCAAGCTGGAGCTATGATTCATAAGCCTCATTTTCCATATGTTTGACTTGGGATTTTCTCTAAACAACAGTTGATTAGCCAGTCTTGTGATTTTTAGCTCACTGTTGATAACTTGACCCAATTTCAGTTGATTTCTATTAGCTTTAAGATCCCTGGAGAAAGGAGCAGAACTCTATTGAGAGACTCCAATTCAGCTAAATATTCTCAGCTTCAACCAAACCAACCGTCTCCATGTGCCAAGCCTGGTGTCAATGCTGCCTGCAGGCTGCTTTAGATGTGAAGGCCCCCTAGTTCTTCAAAAAATAATACCCAATACTTGATTAACATATTAAAAGTTGGATGATCCTTTTAATGTGTTGTTGAAAGGAATGATGAGTTTCCAAATCTCATACTGCTATAGATCTAATGATAACGAAGTTCTGGTTTATAGTTTTACCACACAAATGTAGGTGAACTTTCTAGCATTTATACCATTTTTTCTGGCTGGTCACAGTGGTTCATGCCTGTACTCCTAGCACTTTGGGAATCATGGGGGGGGGGGGATTACTTGAGATCAGGAGTTCAAGACCAACCTGATCTATGTAGTGAGACCCCCAATCTGTATAAAAAATTAAACAATTAGCTGGGCATGGTGGTGCATACCTGTAGTCCTAGCTACCTCTGGAGTCTGAAGCAGCAGGACTGCTTAAGCCCAGGAGGCTGAGGCTGCAGTGAACCATGATTGTGCCACTGCACTCCAGCCTGGGTAACAGAGAGAGACTGTGTCCCTAAAAAAAAAACAAAAAACAAAGACAAAAACAGAATGTTTCTCTGCTTAATGCCCTTCAGCAGATCCCTACTGCAAATGGAGAAAATCTAACTTCCTTAGCATAGATCTAAGATTTTCATGACTTGGACTTCACACTCTTTTAGAGCCTCATTTTTCATTAATCTTCCCCACATTTGCCATGGTTCAAAACAACCAAAATTTCTATGATCCTGAATCCTCAGACATGTTCTGGTGTCTCACATTTCTCCATCTAAACTGGTTATGCCTGTAAACATTGTCTTTCTATTACTATTATTATTATTATTATTATTATTACTTGTACATGCTATGGCTTCTTTCTATGCAATCTTCAATGAAAGAATGAGATCCAAAGCATTTATTTAGGAAGAATATCAATAGATACCATATGTCATAAGCTCATCTCTCCTCCCACCTCATTTTTATATAATTGCCATGTACCTGTTTTAATGCAAACAAATATAATGCTATTTATAAGAAAGGCAGGTTATTGTGAAAGGAAATCAATGTGAGGTCAGATTCAATGGCAAAATGGGAAATTTACCAGGTTGAAATGGTTGGCATATTCTGTTTCAGATTGTGCTGCCTAATGTGACTCTGATAGAATTTTGTAAGACTGATGAGTATCCAGGATATGTAAGTGAAGGCCACAGTAGTAAGAATTATTAGATATCTAAGCTGTGAACTAAATGAGTGTTGGGTTTTAGGGACACCCAGACAACTTCCCACCTCTAACCAAAACCTCTAACCAAATTGTGCTTTTTTTGTACAACATGTCTGAAGTGGGGAGAAATTTAGATCCTATATCAAGTACTTTTGACAATACTTCTAAGAACAATACATTTTCTCCTAGAATAGTGTAATTGCAGGACAGTCTGCATCAGGGACATTTCTAAATTTAATCTACTGGAATCTATCTTAAGAGTAATTATAACATAAACAAATGAGAGTTTATGACACTGTGCTGCAATGAGTGATCTTAAGGTAAATCTTATAAATACAGATTCCCAATAAGCTACAAATATTCATCAAGCATCCGGAAACATACATATTTTAGTGTTGATTTGCAGTGATCTGGTCTATTAGAGAAAAGATACTTTGCAAATCTGTCAACTACGTCTCTTTAAAACCTCTTTAAAATAATCATATTCAGCATTTAAAACTATTCACATTGAAGTGTGTAAACTGAAAAGCATTTTGATTAATGAGACTATTATGTAGACAACTGCAGTATAGTAAATTTAATAATCTCAGATGCCTTAATAGGATATAATGTTGTCTGCCTTGGCATTTTTTTTTCCATCCTTCTTAAAATGACCATCCTTTTCTTTCAAAGTCTACAAGAGAGGTATAAATTTTTCAAAGTTAATTCTACATTAGATAATCTTATTTCCTAGCCAACTCAATATTCAAGGTAAAAAACAATACTTCACCCACAAATACTAACTAAGCATCAGCAAAAGTAGCTATGAGAATTTTAAAGAAAAGGGTAGAACTTAATGAGATGGCTCTAGAAGCAGATGGCCAGTATTGAAATCCTGCTCTGGAACTTACTAAGGGCAATCTTGGGAAACTTACTTAATTTCACTGAGACTCCATTTCTTCATCTGTAAAACAAGGAGATAATAACGGTGCCTGCCCCATAGAGTTGTTGTAAGGATTTAGTAAGTTAATCCTCAGCATGTAAAAGCTGAGAAGAGTGACTGGCACATAGTAAGTGCTTGCTAAATAACAGCTATTATTATTATGACCCAAAACAAAAGTAGAGTTGTTTTATTGTTTGGAGAAATATAAATAAGTTTTTGGCAGTGAGAAAAATCATATATGAGACATAGTATTTTTCAGAACCTGAGACATAGATTACCTGTGTTCAAACACCATTATGCTTTCCTTGTGTTACTACTATGGCGTTATAACTGATATTGCACTCTTACCTCTCCCTAAGCCACTCTACAGAGGCACTCAAGCAGAGTGATCCTTTCTAACTTAGGTCTGTTTAGATCCGTTTCTTTAGATGACTCCAGCTTCCTCTCCCCCTCACTATGTCACAGTTAATGTTTTCTAATGGGAACACACTCTGATCCGCTCCCATCACCCCTCCCCTTCTACACCTACCCCATACAGTTACACAAATTCATCTAGACAACACATATCCATTCTTTGAGTCCAAACCTCACAATTTATCCAGAAACTCTTCTCTGGTCTCTTTAAGATTTGGCAACAGGAAACTTCATCTGTGCCCTGTGGCACTTTGGGCATCTCTGAATAAAGCTAGATCACTGACATATCTATCATATGATAATATTGAATTCACTTTCCTAGCTAAACTCTAAACAATGAGGGGCAACAAAATTGAGCATACTGTAAATAATCATGTTTTATTTTCAATTGAAAATTCAATGTAATATTTTTAAAAGAAATATATACATATTATTACTATTTGCTTAGTATTTATGTTTTAAAATGACCTACCTAATGGTTTTATAATGCAGTATAAAAGAGTAGTGCAATACAGACATAAAATATGGCTCATCAACATACAGCTCAAACCCAATGTTCTCAATTGGTTTTTCACCACATCCCCCTTAATCATTAAGACCTAACCACTCTGAATACTATGTAGTGCTCTGATACTACCATGCCCTTCTATATATGAAAGCCTCTTAGCATTTACAGAAGATGCTCTTTTCCCCAGAATTCACACTCCACATTTCTCTGCCTGATAAAGAGATCTCCTCATCTATAGAGCAGGTCAAATGTCTTCTGCCTAGCAAGATCTCAGCTCAAACCCTGCTTTCTCCTTACCTACCTCTTTCCAAAAGAGTTATTCAGGGCTCTATTAATATTAATCCACACTTGTGCTGTCTAATACTGTAGCCACTGGCATATAGAGCTATATAAATTGAAATTAATTAACAGTGAATAAAGTTTAAAATTCAATTGCCAGGTCACAATAGCCACATTTCAAGTGTTCAGTAACCACATGTAGCTAGTAGCTACCATATTGGACAGTGTACAATATTTTCAAGTTCTATCAGAAAGTACTGGTCTATACCTTGTGCCTACTAAACTGTCACATAATAGGCACTCAGTAATATGTCTATGATTGTTGAATAAATGATTAATGAATAGAATCAATTAGTATCTCTAATATAATTCTTGCAACTATCAAGAGTTTGGGGAGGAAACAAACTTCAATTTAGCCATTCAAGTGAAGAGAGTTTACATAAAGGATCTATTTCTGGGTTATTGCATGACAAAGGGAATAAACATGAGATGTTCAAGCACCCAGAGAGAAGCAACGATGGAAGTCACTACAACTAAGAGAGTTGAAGGAACAAGGGATGAGGAAGTCCTGTTGCCCAGAACCTTGTGGGAGTTGACGCTGCAAAGAAACAGAGAGGACACCAGGAGAGTAATCATAGAGATGCACAGTCACTGCCAGAAAGTAGATGCTGGAACAGGAAGACAGGAAGGAAGAAAAACTCTGGCCCCTCTAATCTTCTTGCCAGTGACTCATTGGCTAAACCCAACTTGAATCAAGACGGTAAGTGGGAAATTCATTGATGTCAACCTCCCAGGGCACAAAGCAAGGAAAGGAAGGGTAAAGAATGAGTCTATGGGGTAGGGAAGTAAAGAATAACATTCTTACTCATTATACAGCTTCATTCATCTAGTTGCATATCTTTGTCACCCTCTAGACTGGAATCACCTTAACTAAGGGAATGTGTCTGATTTACCCCTAATGCATAACACAGTGAATGACACAGTGGGTATTCAATAATTCATGTTGAATAAATGAAGTAATCTTAATCCTTCCTATATTAGGTGGATGTTTTCAGAAGTTGGGGTTGCTATTTGTGTGGATTGCTTGTCTTCATATTATTACAGTTGCTATTTGTGTGGATTGCTTGTCTTCATATTATTATGGTAAATACACAGACTTCAAATCTTGGAATTATTTTACAGAATAAAAATACTCATATATATTTTAACCATTGAAGCCATGCTTTCGGATTTTGACACAATTGTCAATATATCCTCTGGCAGGCTTAGCAAATATGTCTTTTTCATTTTCCTTGGCATACATCTTATCCTGATATCATAAGCAGCTGACAACTCAGTTCCCAACAGAAAAGTGATCAAACACTCAACAAAAGCACCACTTTCTTCAACAATAGGCATGATATGCTATCAGATCTCCTGGAAGAATTTCTGAGAAAATGGATTGAGTCAGAAAGGAGCACCATACTACAAAAAAATGGCTTAAAAACAACATAACAGAGAACCTGGGTAACAAATGCAGAGGACTGGGTGATGTTTCATGGATCAACAAAAATATATTTCATTTGGCTTTATTTTCTGTTTGGCAGAATATCACACATGAAGCAAAGCTCCATATAATTACCAATATGCTGTCATCACACTTAAGTTGCTTTTATATAATTTTAAAGAACTCAAGTTCTGCCTTCTATCAATTTTAACTTATGTGATATCTCAGCACAATTCCCATTACATAATCAGATTCCTTCACACAATCTATGTCAAGCCTCTATAATAATAGTTCAGTTTGAGGTACTAGTTTGAGAGAGATAAGAATTTCTACATTTCTCACTGATGATGTTAATAAGGGCTCTGATTTGATGGTCACAAGCCTAGAGGCCTGTTATTTAATCAGGTTTTCTGTTCAATTTCGAGGGAGTGAATGGAGCCATCCTGTCCCAAAAAGAATGTTCTATCAAGTTTAAGGTAAGAGCAAAAATTTGAAGTTTTCTGAAATTCTTTTAAACAAACTGTTGTATTTGTGTGTTAAGTATTAACTCAATCCTCTAGAGTTATTCTATATTATCTAAGAATGTCCACGTACCACGGCATAACTGAGAAAATGATTCTGGAGACAGACTGCCTGGGTTCAAAACCTGTCTCAGCCACTTACTGCTGTGAGGCAATGGTAAGCTCCTTACCTACCTGAGTTTCACTTTCCTCATTAGTAAAACGAGGATAATAGTAGTACCATTAAGTAATTTCAAGGCATTTAGCCTAGGTCCTACAACAGTGAGACAGCCAGGTGGCCTGGCAAAACTCCAACCGGCCTGTGCACTGGGAATGCACACTGGGGTGGAGACACAGAAGTCCGTGCCATTTTCAGCCAGGAGGAGCCTGGCTGTGTGGAAACTGGGATTCAAACTGCAAGGTGAGAAGCTCTCTAGCAGGGATTCTGGCTTTGCCGAGAGTCCCTGTTTCCCTTTTTTCCCTTTTCACTCAATAAAACCCTGCTTTACTCACCCTTTAAACCATCCGCAAGCCTAAACTTCTGTGGCCACGGGAGAAGGACCCCAACTTTAGCTGAACTAAGGAAAAGTCCTTCAACAACAGTGTTCCATAAATGTTAGATATTACTCTTTTTATTTCTAACTACTGGAAAAAAAACAAACAAACCAAAAAAAGCAAGTCAATAGTCCCTTTAACTTAAGAGCTTCTATCTCTCCTTCCACTTTCAGCCCATGTGATCCAGCAGATGTGCCCAGGAGAAACATTCCATAAACAAACAATTTGCATAAAATCATCTGTGCCTCTTCAAACTTGTACAGATACTCAGTTTGGTCTCTATTCAAATTTCAAGCTCAAGTTCCTGCCAATTTTATGTTCTCAAAACAGGCTTGCTCATCTTAGAAGCTTCATAAAATGATCTATTGCTTAAAGATTGCTCACCCTTGCAGGGAAATATCAAAACTTAATCCCCAATCAAAGATACAGAAAGTGGTTCTATTTTGCATTTGGAAGTCTGAGTAAGGAAGGCAATTCCAGGTTTGACATACTTCACTAATTGGTGGTAAAACTAGCCACAACACTTATCCAGTCACTGACTTGGCTCCTCAATATGGCAGGCATACAGCAGAATAAGAAACAAACTCAGCTTCCCGGGATCCAAGCAACAACAGATGCTCTTCATTTGAATTATTCCTGAACATCGCCTCCTGAATTTATCATCTCTATTCATTCTCTGCCTCACATGAAATTCTAATTTGCACTGGAAATCGCACTGGAAACCATGCTGATCCGCACAAGATTGGCTATTTTGTTGCCTTTTATTGAAGTGATAACGATTCAATATACGTAACAGGCAAACCCTCTCAGAGGATCTTACGTCTCTGCACTGTAGCAGCAGTGAATTCCATTCTTCTCATTCCCAAAGAGAGATGAATATGACCATTAATAGTTTATTGTTCCATTGGGACTTGAGAAATTAGCCATAATAACATTAATAAATATAGATGAGCATCTAAAATATTTTACCACGTTAACCAAGATTATATGCCATCCTGGTGAAATTTGTTTTGAAGTCTTGTCTAGACTTTGATATCTTCTGTATGTTTTGAAGTCATTTAAAGTTTTTTTTAGTTTTTGTTATTAAAGGCATACAATTCTAAAAGACCCTGAGGTCCAGTGTGTAATGAAGACAGCCATGAAAGGAAAATGATGAGAGAAAGACTCTCAAACGCAAAAGTGAAACAACATGGCAGGCTGAAAAAAATGAAAATGTGTTTTCATTTGTGGGGTTTTAAACAATGCATTTCTTTGGCATTCTTTGGCTGCAAGCAAATTTTGAAATGGGTTATTTGCATATAGTTTGAGGTCTATAAAATATTATTTTGTATAGCAAAGTTGGAATAGTTTCTATTAGCAGATCACAACTTAATAAGAATGGGACCACGTCAAGGAATGCTATAGATTCTTATTGCATGAGGCCATGAAACATGCACAAGATTAAAAATTCAGAAACATGAATGCAAATTCCATAGGTTCTATGATCTCAGAAAAGTCTCTGGATGTCCATTCATTCAGGGAGTAAGCATTAAGTGCCTTCTTTGTGCTAAACATTGGTCTTGAGGAGTTGAATGGAAGAATAAATGGGACATAGAAACTGCTATCATAATTCCCTGGAGAAAACTGATAAACATGATAACTTTTGTGTGATGTAATAAACCCTGTGTGTGGGCATCCTTCGAGCTGTTCACGGTTTCCTTCCAGGCAGATTGCACTTCCCACCCCCTGAGAAAATAGATGTGTCCATATGACTTGCTTTAACCAAGGAAAAATGAGCAAAAATGACTTAAGTTATTTCTGGCAAGGAGCCTTAAGTGCCAGTTTATGATTTCCTGTGTTCCTTTCTCTCTGATATGTAATCATGGAAGTACTTGTCAAGATAGAATTTTCATCATCCTTAGTCTCTTCTGACCTAAACACCTCCCAAAAGGATCTACCTCCCAACACAGTTGCACTGGGGATTAAGTTTCCAATACATAAATTTTGGAAGGCACAGATTCAAACTATAGAAGATAGACATACATATATATGTGTATCCATATATTTATTTGCAAATTATTGTTTTTTCTGAACCATTTAAGAGTAAGTTGGAAACACGATATTCCTTTACACCTTTGCTTCACACACTAAGAATGATGATCTTCTCTTACATAACCAGAATACAGTTATAAAATCAGGAAATTGTATACTAACAAAATACCATTTTCTAGTTCGTAGGCCATATCTAATAGTTTTCAGTTGTTCTAACAGTGACCTTTAAAGCTGTTTTTCTGCTGGCCCAGGATCAAATTTAGGATCACACATTGCATTTAGTTGTCATGTCTTTTTAATCTAGAAGAGTTTCTTAGCCTTTCTCAGTGTTCCTTGGCCTTGGTATTTTTGAAGAGAATATAAAAGTTATCTTGCAGACTGTCTCTCAATTTGAATTTGTCTGATATTTTCTCACAATTAGATGCAAGTTATCCATTTTCATTAGGAATGCCATCAAAGCGATGTTGTGTCCTTCTTAATGCATCGCATCAAAAGTTACATGATATTGGTTTTCTAACATTGGCATAAGCTTTGAACATCGGCTTCTGGTAGTATTTGTTGAATTTCTGCACTGTGGGGAAATATTATGGGATTAAGTAAATATCTTGCTCCCTGACAAATTTCTGCCACTAGTTGTAGTGTGCATTAATAATTGTCTAACTCCATCTGTCCATCTATGTTTATTAGTTGGCATTTAATTGTGAGAACCTCATCTTCTTCCCCTTTGTGTATGTATGTGTGTATATATATATGTGCATTTATTTATTCACTCCTTCATTTCTATTCAATAGGCTATATTCCATTACTACCATTATTTATTTTGATGCTCAAATCATCCCACATTTAATCAATGGGACTCCCTTCAGCTGGCTTCTGTGTTTTTCTGGTCCATCATAATTTTACCATGTCCTTACTTGCTAGCAGACAATATACTGTAGGCTCATCTTGCACTTACTCTGCCCTAGCTCTAGAATCAGCCTTTTTTGCCAGGTTCCTTAGCTCATTTTAATGGAGAAGTATATTTAGAAACCAAGGTCTAAGTATACTATGTCCTGATTGCTTTTGAAATATCATGAAAACATACTCTGCAAGATTTTAATCTTCTGAAATTTATTAAGATGTCATCTTTAGGTAATAATAGTGCAACTGGGACTATGCTTGCCCTCCCTTCATAAATAACTAGAAAAATGAAAAAAAAATAAAACATTTATTTTTCGATACTGGACAACAACAATAAGGACTCCAATCCCTGAGAGAGGTAAAATCCATGAGATGATACCTTAATCATTTCGACTTCTTCTTTGAAGATCCTTGCCATACCTTGATATAGAAAGAGGAATTACAAGCAAAGCCCAGCAGTTTTGTTAAGTAAAGAAGACAGAGGAGCCAGGCACGGTGGCTCACGCCTGTAATCCCAAGCGCTTTGGGAGGCCAAGGTGGGCTGATCACCTGAGGTCGGGAGTTCTAGACCAGCTTGAACAACATGGAGAAACCTCGTCTCTACTAAAAATAAAAAATTAGCCAGGCTTGGTGGGGCATGCCCCAGCCACTAGGGAAGCTGAGGCAGGAGAATCTCTTGAGCCTGGGAGGCAGAGGTTGCTGTGAGCCGAGATCACACCATTGCGCTCCAGCCTGGGCAACAAGAGAGAAATTCTGTCTCAAACAAAAGCGAAAACAAAAACAAAAACAAAAAAAAGAGAAAGAAGGAAGGAAGGAAGGAAAGAAAGAAAGAGAAAGAAAGAAAGAGAAAGAAGGAAAAGAAGGAAAAGAAAGAAAGAAAGAAAGAAAGAAAGAAAGAAAGAAAGAAAGAAAGAAAGAAAGAAAGAAAGAAAAGAAAAGAAAAGAAAAGAAAGAAAGAAAGAAGGAAAGAAGAAAAAAATATACAGATGAAAGTTCAGGGAAACCAGCGTGGCTAGAATTGTGTGTCAAAGTTATAGAAAAAAGGGCTACAGAAATCTGTGTGGGGGTCTCCTTGAGAATGTTACAAACTCAAGAAGGTCAACAAATTTCAGGCATGATACTCACAAATAAAACTATACCAGAAAACTTCATAATCAATTTTCCTAAAAAAAGTGAGGAATCAAAAAATTTGAAATTAGCCAGAGGAGCAAAAAGGGACAGTGCCTGCAGAATAATGAAGATAAGAAAATGACAGGCTTCTTATCAAAAAGTACATGAGCCAGAAGACAATAGAAAAACACTGTAAAATCATGAAAAGAAAAAAAAAAACCTGTCATCTTAGAATTTTAGATCTATCAATAACGTCCTTCAAAAATAAAGGCAAAATAAAATAAGTTTTCAGGAACACAAGTAGAAACAATATCTCGTATTCTTACCTGTACTGTCATGGTAAAGAAAGTTTGTGGAGTCAAGTGAAAATGATACCAGATGAAAACTTTCATCTACATAAATGACTGAAGAGCTCCAAAATGTATATATATTATTTTGTATTTTTAAGTTAACTACTTATTTAAGTCAAAAATAATTCTAATGAGTTTGGCATTTATATTATTGGTAGAAATACAATGTATGACACCAATAGCACAAATGAAAGAAAAGGAGCAATGGAAATATATCATTGAAAGATCTTTACACAGTAGTTATATTACTGAAAAGTAGAATATGTAGAATATTATTTGGAGGTAGTATAATAATGTAGAGATGCATATTATAAATCCTATAGAAACCTTAAAAGCCATCTTAAAAGTATGGATAAAAATCCAATGGTGAGGGAATACTAGGAAAGATGGCAGATAGGAGACAGGGCTGATGTTCAGCTCCCACTTGGATGGACTGAACAGCATGTGGAGACTCACACTGTGGACTTTGGCTCCAGGAACCACCACAGAAGCACACCCGAAAAATCCAAAAGAATTAACTGATGTTTGAAAGAAGCGGCAGGCCACTGCAAATTCCGCAAGACAGGTGAAAAACTCTGCTGCTGTCTTGAAAGCACCACCTCCTGACTGGAGGCCAACCAACTCAGGACATTTCAGCAACTCATGACAGAGTAACTGTGCTTCAAGGAAGGAGAAAACAAGAGCTAATTCCACATTCTGGCAAACCATTGGTGCCGAGTCTGTCCACGTGACAACTTCACTGCTAGCATAACGAGCATTTGAGAAAGCCAGTACACTAAACATATATACAACCAAGGACTCCCCACACAGTCTACTTCACTCCCCTGACATCTCCACCAGAGCAGGTGCTGGTATGCATGGCTGGGAGACCTGAAGACAAACTGCATCACAGGACTCCTGGCAGACATTTCCCAGTACTAACCCAGAGCCTGGTAGCCTGCCTGGGTGGCTAGACCAGAAGGACAGTAACAATCCCTGCATTCTGGCTCACAGGAAGCCCCATCCCTAGGTGAAGGGGGAGTGCACCACATCAAGGAACCACCCCAAGGGACAAAAGAATCTGAACAGCAGTCCTTGAGTTCCAGATATTTTCACTGAAATAGTCTACCCAAATGAGAAGGAATCACAAAAGTAATTCTGATGATATGACAAAACAAAGTTCTATAACACCCTGAAAAGACCACCCTAGCTCCCTAGCAATGGATCCAAACCAAGAAGAAATCTCTGAATTGTCAAAGAATTCAGAAGGTTGATTATTAAGCTACTCAAGTATATACCAGAGAAAGGCAAAACCAATGTAAAGAAATTTTAAAAATATATATGATATGGATGAAAAATGCTTCAGAGAAATAGATATCATAAAGAAAAAAACAATCACAACTTCTGGAAATAAAAGACACACTTAAAGAAAGAAAAATGCACTGGAAAGCTCAACAATAGGACTGAACAAATAGAAGAAAGAACTTCAGAGCTAAAGACAAGGATTTCAAAGGCTTTCAAATGAAAGACAAGCCTTTCACATTAACCCAATCAGACAAATACAAAGAAAAAAGAATTTAAAAATATGAACAAAGCCTCCAAAAAATGTGAGGTTATGTTAAATAGCCAAATGTAAGAATAATTGGTATTCCTGAGGAAGAAGAGAAATCTAAGAATTTGAAAAACATATTTGAGAGAATAATCAAGGAAAACTTCCCTGGTCTTGCTAGATATCTAGACATCCAAATACAAGAAGCTAACGGACACCCAGGAAATTCATGGCAAAAAAAAAAAAAAGTCACCTAGGCACATAGTTACCAGGTTATCTAAAGTCAAGATGAAGAAAAGAATCTTAAGAGCCATGAGGCAAAAGCAGCAGGTAACTTGTAAAGGAAAACCTATCAGATTAACAGCAGATTTCTCAGCAGAAACCCTACAGCTAGAAGGGATTGGAGTTCTATCTTTAGCCTCTTCAAACAAAATAATTTCCAGTCAAGAATTTTGTATCCGGCAAAATTAAGCTATTAAGCTTCATAAATGAAGGAGAGATAAAGTCTTTTTCAGACAAACACATGTTGAGAGAATTCACTAATACTAAGCCAGCACTACAAGAAATGCTAAAAAGAGATCTAAATCTTGAAACAAACCCTCAAAACACACCAAATTAAGGCTGCCTTAAAGTATAAATCTCACAGGATCTGTAAAACAATAACATAAGGACAAAATAACAAGGTATTCAGGCAACAACTAGCACAATGAATAAAACAGTACCTCACATAGCAACACTAACATTGAATGTAAATGGCCTAAATGCTCCATTTAAAAGATACAGAAAGGCAGAATGGATAAAAATCCACCAACCAAGTATCTGCTATGTTCAGGAGGTTCACTTAACACATAAGGACTCACATAAACTCAAGGCAAAAGAAGTGGAAAAAAATATTCCATGCAAATGGACACCAAAAGTGAGCAGAAGTAGCTATTCTTATATCAGACAAAACAGACTTTAAACCCACAATGGTTGAAAAAGACAAAAATGGACTTATATAGTGATTAAAGGACTAGTTCAAAAGGAAAAAAAATCACGATTCTAAATATATATGCACCTAACACTGGAGCTCCCGAATTTATAAAGATACAGAAAGGCAGAATGGATAAAAATCCACCAACCAAGTATCTGCTATGTTCAGGAGGTTCACTTAACACATAAGGACTCACATAAACTCAAGGCAAAAGAAGTGGAAAAAAATATTCCATGCAAATGGACACCAAAAGTGAGCAGAAGTAGCTATTCTTATATCAGACAAAACAGACTTTAAACCCACAATGGTTGAAAAAGACAAAAATGGACTTATATAGTGATTAAAGGACTAGTTCAAAAGGAAAAAAAATCACGATTCTAAATATATATGCACCTAACACTGGAGCTCCCGAATTTATAAAGCAATTGTTACTAGACCTAAGATATCAGATAGACACCAACACAATAATAGTGGGGGACTTCAATACTCTACTGACAGCACTAGACAGTCCGTGAAGACAGAAAGTCGACAAAGAAACAATGGACTTAAACTATACCCTAGAACAAACGACCTTAACAGGTATTTACAGAACATTTTACCCAACAACTGCAGAATATACATTCTACTCATCAGCATATGGAACATTCTCCAAGATAGACCATATGATAGGTCACAAAACAAGTCTCAATAAATTTAAGAAAATCAAAATTATATCAAGTACCATCTCAGACCACATGGAATAAAATTGGAAAATAACTTCAAACAGCACCCTCAAAACTATACAAATACATGGAAATTAAATAATCTGCTCCTGAATGATCTTTGGGTCAACAATAAAATCAAGATGGAAATTTAAAAAGTATTTGAACTGAATGATAGAGATACAACTTATCAAAACCTCTGTGACACACCAAAAGTGCCGCTAAGAGGAAAGTTCATAGCCTTAAATGCCTACATCAAAAAGTCTGAAAGACTACAAATAGACAATCTAAGGTCACACCTCAAGGAACTAGAAACAAGAATAAACCAAACCTAAACCCAGCACAAAAATAAAAAACAAAGACCAGAACAGAACTAAATGAAATTAAAACAAACAAACAAACAAAAAGATAAAAAGCTGGCTTGTTCTTTGACAAAATAGCCAAAATTGATAAACCATTAAGATTAACCAAGAAAAGAAGAAGATGCAAATAAGATCAATTAGAAATGAAATGGGAGATATTACAACCAAAACCACAGAAATACAAAAGATCATTTAAGGCTACTATGAACACTTTTACACACACAAACTAGAAAATCTAGAGGAGAGGGATAAATTCTTTGAAATATACAACTCTCGTAGACTAAATAAGAAAGAAATAGAAACTCTAAGCAGACCAATAATAAGTAGCAAGATTGAAATGGTAATTTAAAAATTTCTGGGCCAGGTGCAGTGGCTCACGCCTGTAATCCCAGCACTTTGGGAGGCCGAGGTGGTGGATCACGAGGTCAGAAGATCAAGACCATCGTGGCTAACACGGTGAAACCCCGCCTCTACTAAAAATATGGAAAATTAGCTAGGCATGGTGGCGGGTGCCTGTAGTCCCATTTACTCGGGAGGCTGAGGCAGGAGAATGGAGTGAACCCGGGAGGCGGAGCTTACAGTGAGCCGAGACCACGCCACTGCACTCCAGCCTGGGCAACAGAGCAAGACTCTGTCTCAAAAAAACAAACAAAAAAAAATTTGCCAACAACAGAAAAAGTCCAGGATAAGATGGATTCACAGCTGATTTCTATCAGGCATTCAAAGAAGAATTGATACTAATCTTACTGATACTATTCCAAAAAGTAAAGAGGGAAAATATTAGCTAACTGAATCCAACAGTATATCAAAAAGATAATACATCATGATCAAGTGGGTTTCATACCAGAGATGAAGGGATGGTTTAACTTACACAAGTCAATTAATATGACACATCACATAAACAGAATTAAAGACAAAAATTGTAGATTATCTCAATAAACGCAGAAAAACCATTTGACAGAATTCAGCATCTCTTTATGATTAAAACCCTCAGCAAAATCTGCATAGAAGAGACATACCTCAAGGTAATAAAAACCATCTAGGACAAACCCACTGTCAATATTATACTGAATGAGAAAAAGTTGAAAGCATTACCCCCGAGAACTGGAACAAGACAAGGATTCCCATTTTCACTACTTCTAATGAACACAGTACTGGAAGCCCTAGCCAGAGCAATCAGACAAGAGAAAGAAAAAAAAAGGGCATCCAAATTGGTAAAGAGGAAGTCAAACTATCGCTGTTCGCTTATGATATGATCTTATACCTAGAAATCCTTAAAGAATCACACAAAAAGCTCATAGATCTGATAAATAAATTCAGTAAAGTTTCTGGATACAAAATCAATGTACACAAATCAATAGCACTGATATACACCAACAGTGACCAAGCTGAGAATCAAATCAAGAACTCAACCCCTTTTACAACAGCTGAAACAAAAAAATAAAACACTTAGGAATATACTTAACCAAGGAGGTAAAAAATCTCTACAAGGAAACCAACAAAACACTGATGAAAGAAATAATAGATGACACAAACAAATGAAAACACCTTCCATGCTTGTGGTTGGATACAATCAATGTTGTAAAAAGAAATCTGGAAGCATCACATTGCCTGACTTTATACTACAAGGCTATAGTTACCAAAACAGCATGGTACTGGTATAAAAATAGGCACATAGACCAATGCAGCAGAATAGAGAACCCAGAAATAAAGCTAAATATTTGAAAACCCAGAATAGAGAACCCAGAAATAAAGCTAAATACAGCCAACAGATCCTCGACAAAGCAAACAAAAATATTAAGTGGGGAAAGGACACCCTATTCAACAAATGGTGCTGGAGTAACTGGCAAGCCACAGGTAGATGAATGAAGCTGGATTCTCATCTCTTACCTTGTACAAAAATCAACTCAAGACAGATCAAAGACATTTTTAAATCTAAGACCTGAAACCATAAAAATTCTATAAGATAAGATCGGAAAAACTCTTCTAGATATTGGCTTAGGTAAAGAGTTTATGACCAAGAATCCAAAAGCAAATGCAACAAAAACAAAGATAAACAGACAGGACCTAATTAGACTAAACAGCTTCTGCACAGCAAAAGATAGAATCATCAGTGAAAAATGGACAACCCACAAAGTGGGAGAAAATATTTGAAACTATGCATCCTACAAAAAAACTAATATCCAGCATCTACAAGAAATTCAAACAAATCAGCAAGAAAAAAAAATAATCTCATCAAAAAGTGGGCAAAGGACATAAATAGGCAATTCTCAAAAGAAGATATACAAATGGCTAACAAATATATGAAAAAAATCCTCAAAGTCACTAACTATCAGATAAATGCAAATCAAAACCACAATGAGATATCACCTTACTCCTGCAAGAGTGACCATAATTTAAAAATTAAAAAAAAAAGAAACAGGTGTTGATGTGGATGTGGTGAAAATGGAACATTTTTACCATGTTGATGGGAATGTAAATTAGCACAACCACTGTGAAAAACAGTACGGAGATTCCTTAAAGAACTCAAAGTAGAACTACCACTGTATCCAGCAACCCCACTACTGGATGTCTACCTAGAGGAAAATAAATCATTATATGAAAAAGACTCTTGCACACGCATGTTTATAGCAGCACAATTCACAATTGCAAAAACATGGCACCAGCCTAAATGCCCATCAACCAACGAGTGAATAAATAGAATGTGGTACATATATACTATGGAATACTACTCAGCCACACCAGGAAACAAAATAATGGCACTTGCAGCAACCTGAATGGAGTTGAAGACCATTATTCTAAGTGAAGTAGTTCAGGAATGGAAAACCAAACATCATATGTTCTCACTCATAAGCGGGAGCTAAGCTATAAGGTGGCAAAGGCATAAGAATGATAGAATGGACTTTGGGGAGTTGGGGGAAGAATGGGAGGGAGGTGAGAAATAAAAGACTACACATTGGGTACAGTATACACTGTAAAATATTTATAATTTATTCCAAAGAAAAAATAATGTATACTTGCTCATTAATTTTAGCAAATGAGCCACAGTAATGTAAGATGTTAATAATAGGTTAAATTATGAAGTGGGGGTGAGGGGATAGAATGATATTGGAACTTTGTGTACTATATGCTCAATTTTTATTTGTTTATTTTCATTTTCATTTGTATTTTTTGAGACAGAGTCACTTTATTGCCCAGGCTGGAGTGTGGTATGGTGATCTTGGCTCACTGCAACCTCTGCTTCCCAGGTTCAAGCGATTCTCCTGCCTCAGCCTCCCAAGTAGCTGGGACTGCAGGCACGCACCACCACACCCAGATAATTTTTTTATTTTTAGTAGAGATGGGGTTCTGCCAAGTTGGCCAGGCTGGTCTCAAACTCCTAACCTCAGGTGATCCACGCGCCTCAGCCTCCCAAAGTGCTGAGATTACAGGCGTGAGCCACCGCACCCAGCCTATATATGCTCAATTTTTATTCCAATCTAAAACTCGCTAAAGGAATATATTAATTTTAAAAATAAAAAATATTTCATAAAAGATAAACATCCAATGGTGAAAATAAATTGTAATATGAATAACTGGCCAATTAATGTGAAGAGAACAGGAAAGAAGAAAAAAAGATTTTAAAAGAGCAAGATAATGAGTTTAAACTAACTATATAATAATTGCATTATAAGTAAATAATTTGAACTCTCCAATTCCTTGCCACCATGACTGACTGCTTCTCTGTAATTTTACATACTTTCTTATATGATTCCATCTACTCTTCTGGGTTAAATCCACTTG
This sequence comes from Pongo abelii, assembly GCF_028885655.2. Taxonomy (NCBI): domain Eukaryota; kingdom Metazoa; phylum Chordata; class Mammalia; order Primates; family Hominidae; genus Pongo; species Pongo abelii. Next base: position 153,644,711 of record NC_071989.2, read on the forward strand.
CATGACTGTAACACCCAGATTCTGAGTACTATCTCTAAAAGGAAGATTAGGTCACAGTCCTACTTAAAAACTTTATGTTGTATTAATAAAGAGAGAAAAGTACATTTTATTATACTCTCAAGGAACCTCTAATAGCATATCATTGTTGATATTCATACTGCCAGAGCTTAATATACAATGAAAATTTCTCAGAAATCAGAGAATAGGTTTTATATGGATTTTCCCTAGGACTTTATATTAGGTGCTCAATAAATACTTGTTGGTTATTTTATCTACTAGTAAATGTGTAAGAATCTCATTGCTGCAACTGGCCAGGTGCAAAAATTACAGACACACAAGCTTTTTTATTTTGGCCCTCCAATTCTTGTAAAACTAGAAAGGAAAACAAAACAAAAATCTCTGACCTATAATCATTTCTTCTGGTAAAAGTGAAAAATAAGTATATTATGCATGGTTGACTATCACTTTCATAAAATAAAAATTTATTTAAAAAAGAATTCACTCCTATAAACCTCTTACTTACAATCAGAAAACAAAATCCTTTTAATTGTATGTCTATGTCATCAATTCAGGGATATGCATGTTCCTTATATTTCACTTAGTTTAATGCACTAGTATTAATTACAATTTAAGATTAACTCATTCTCCACAAAATCAAAGCTCTGAAAGAGAATAATTTTATTTATTCACTTCATATTATCAGAAGTATTTACTACTCGAACAGTGAGCAAAATGGTTTACTATAAGGTTGAGGCTATTATTCATTTAGAATTGAGGTGAAGATACAATACTTTGTAGGCAAAAAGAGCAATTTAGTAAGACTGTTCCATCTCATTTAGATTTCAATAATGTATTTTTATTAAATAATGGGGGAAAAAAACACTGTGAATGAAAAGGCATTAATAACCTCGTCCACTATTTTGGTTAAGGGAATTCGAAATGTAATTTTTCCCCAAGATTGCTGTTAACATCTGCTATTTATAGTCTTTTAGCATGGTGCTCTATGATTTTTAATGATTTGACTTCAAAAAAAACAACAGTTACTCTTTTCTAATCAGAAAAGCAATACATATTTTTGTTACACAATTTGGAAAATGCAAAAACTATTAAGAAGAAAATGAAAATCGCCCATTATCCGATCACCCTGAGGAGTTTTTGTAGCATTTCATGCATATGTATGTGTACTTTGCCACACGAGGATCATGCCGCATAGCAGCCAAGAATTCAAATGCCAGGAATGTGACATCCAAGAGTGCAACAGGTCAGGGGTAATGGTCAGGAGTGCTGGGGAGTGTGGCCAGCTGGAGAACACCTGCCAGGTCTAGGATCCCAGCCTTCCCAACTCCAGCTGATTGCTGCTCCCAGGTGGTATGCCATGAATGCTACCCAATATCTAGGATTTTAGAAAGGACCTGAACATACAGTTGATTAAAAGTAAAATATCCTAATTTTTAAATATTGGAAATGAATTTAAATAATTAACACCATGTGAGGCAAACTAAACAAATCTACAGATGAGATTCCACCAGAGAGCTCATCTACCACTTCTACATTTACGCCTTCCTTTCCTACCTTTTTCACTTAATTTTACCAACTGAGCATTTCCCACATGTCATTCAACAGTCTTTGTAATTGTAAACAATAACTTTTATGGAAATTCAGGATTATATAACAGGCATATGCCATTATTTATACTAACACATCCCTAATATTTGGAGATTATATTGTTTCCTTTCTGTTATTCTTACTAATGCTGCGATAAACATTGTTATACATGAACCTTTGTGTAAAACTCTATATCTGTATTATTAACTTCTAAAAGGCACATTACTAGCTCAAAATACAGTGACATCTTAGAGGTAAATATATCTAAATTGCTTTCAAAATCATTACACAAATTTCTAGTCCCACAACAATGTTTTTAAGAACACCATACCTCTGGCAGCCTTAATATTATTTTGTATTATATTTTGTTTTTAATTGTAGAAATTTAACAGATGAAAATGACGTCTTAATGGCACTTTTTAGTTTACTTAATAATGTTAGGGATTAGACTTTGAGCTAGGAACACTGAGAACATTTTTCTCTTTCCTGGAAATACTATATTTCATAAAACAATAACAACTTATGAGGAAAACAATTACCTAGACAAAACAGTTGTTCATTAATAATTACCTTACCATGAACTAAGTGTAAGTCACCTCGCCAGAATGCAGTTTAATGCTTATACACATTCCATTTCTTTCATTTATTCAGCTTTGGGGACTGATTAAACCAAGAAACAGCTAAGGAAAACTACTATTTTTGAAGCGTAAATGACAATGCATATTTCAAAGTGTAAATATCTCTTGCTTTGCAGGGCCAATACATTTCAGCAAAATTGGCTATAAAGTGAGTCATGTTTCCCTACAGATTTTTGATATAAAATCAGCAATATGTTGTTTTAGCAAGAAAAAAATGACAAAACTTGAGTAATAAAAATAGCTTCAGTATAAATAAGGATTACTAGGTTGTGGCATGTTATATAGATTCATTTGTTCCTTCAACAGATATTTGAGAGACTACCATGTGCCACGCCTCATGTCAGGGACTATGGATTCAACAGACAGACACTAAGACTACATGTCATACCTTATAGCACTTTTCTAGCTGCAAGTTCACACCTCACCGGAGGGACTTGTGTCTCATGCAATGGGCCAACTTTGGTGTCATTTTGTCCCCAGTTTTCAGGATGAGTTGCCTCCCTCCTATGCTCCAATTGTGATATACAATACAATTAACATGCAATGGTGCAGTTTGCAGGCTGTGTCTGTATGCAGTACATGTCATGTACTCTTAGATGAAGAAGTTGATTTCATTAGGCACTCTATCATTTTGTAAATTTGATTTGGCTAAATAAATTTTCTTGTAATAAAGAATATCTTATCTAAGGACTTATTCCTAATGTTCCCATATTCACCTGTTAGTACAAGACATTATAGATGCTGAGAAGTGAAAATAGTCAAGCTTTTATAGGCCCTGCTTTATGGGGCTTGCATTACATTAGGGGATTCAGAAGCCCAAAAAAGTGAATAAACAAATTAATTAATTACATGTTATCATTTTAAGTGCTCTAAAAAGTAAGCCTACTTTAGGTAGGATAGCCAGAAAAAGCATTCCTGAGAATATTAAATGGCATTCAGGTGCCTCACATGTGAAGGCTGGGGGTAATGGTGTTCCAGATGGATTATCAAGTCCAAAAGTGCTGAGGCAGGACAAAAAAAAAAAAAAAAAAAGACTGCTACATTTTTAAAACAAAGGGCCAGCATAGTTTGAGTACAATGGGAAAGGAGAGAGACAGGAAATGCATCAGGAGAGGTACATAGAGACCAGACTCTTCAGGAACTTATAGCTCATGGTAAGGAATTTAGACTTATTATAGGTGAAATGAAAAGCCACAGTAATGGAAAAAAGCTGTAAAAGGCACCCACAAACATTGGATGGTGTTTGGGGGTAAGGAGTAGCACTAATGATTTCCCGGGACTCAAGTTGTAACAGAGACATAGGACTAACTAAATTTCACCAGTTGTAGTATAAGAATGGGTATTTTTTAAAGATAAAAGACAAACTATACCCAAGATTGAAAGAAAAGTTAGGCATGTTATGAATGAACAAAAGAACCGTAAGAGTATGTCAGTAGGTAGCATGTGACTGCATGAGAAAGACTTGCAGAACTTGTTTCCAGGGGAATGGGGGGCAGAGAAGTTTACCAAGAAGGTGGTGCAGAATATGAGCACTAGAATTGTAAAAGTCTCCACTGTAGGCAATACCTGTACAGGCAATTACGCTGTGAATATATCCCCTGAGTATACTGAGAGATGCCTATACACATATCAATACATACATATATATATATCTGTTATATATATATACACATATATCTGTATCTGTTGATTTACCACATTGTATAGCAACCACACTGCAGAAATTTGAGTCAAGTTTGTGTTTCTAAAGCAAAAACATACCCCTTATACTATAACTACCAGATAATGGAGAAATATGTGTATTCACTCAACAACACAAATATATATCAGGCTCACTGTACAATGATGAACACAAAAAGACTTGGTCCCTTTTTTCATGGGCCTTGTAATCTAATAAGATAAACAACCAAAAAATTAGACAAATAAATATAAAATTGCCTGCCATTGTGATAAACACTTCACAGGAAATTTACAAGGAGATACTGAGCATATATAATAGTGAGAGCTATACTAGACTGCAGGTGAGTAATGATTGACTTCCTTGTGTAAGTGACATCCGAGCTGAGAACTGTACAATGTGTAAAAGCAAAATAGGGAAGAGCAAGATTGCTGGAAAAGGTAAGGGGACATGTGTTTCTTATAGCATGAGAAATGATTCTCTGAGACACAAGAAGAATACCAGAATAAAAAGAATAAAGAGAAAGGGGAAAGAACTGTAAAGGATGAGGTTGGAAGGATATATAGGGCCTATATTTTTATACATACATGGCAATATCAACTTTTACTGAAATCTTTTTCTGTACTGTGTACCATGCTAAACATTTTACTTGTATTACTCACTTGAGACAAAACCTTATAAAGGAGGCACTATTATTTTCCACAGTTAGCTGATAAGGAAACAGAGCCCACAGAGATAAAGCTTCAGCTAGGAAATGGTAGAGCCAGGCTTTGAAGCCAGGAAATCTCTTTTTCACAGTCAACTCTCTTCATCAGTACACCGGAAGGGCCTCTCCAACTTAGAAAACTACCGAAGAGTAGTGTGTGTGGGCTGCTGTTAATCACTCAACCTCTCTGTGCTTGTTTCTCCACGACGGACTCAATGCGTACAACAGTCTGACTTCTTGTGGGGATTTAATAAATCAGTATACATAAAGCACTTAAAATAGTGCCTGGCATATAATGAGTAGTATAAGATGCCATTTAACGTGTTACTTGTCGTGGTGGTGGTGGTTGTTGCTGTTGTTTTGGATAATAATATAAAGTTGGATGTGTGTGACTTGGTTTGATGTAAGTTTTCAAAAAGTCACTCCAACTACATTGAGAAGATTGGATTTGAGGCAGGCATGCAAGTAAAAAGAGGATCATTTATGAAGACACTCTATTGTCTAGGAATTAGGTGATGGTAGTATGGGCTAGGGTGGAAGAACTGAATATGAAGAGGATTGAATGGGGTGAATAAATATAAAGTGGTCAGGACTTGTTAAGAATTGGCCACTAGGGAGGAAGATAGAGTTTGGGGTGTTGAGGATAGCTATCCAGGTTGGCGGGGTGCTTCTGTTCACTGAGGGTGGGAATAACGGATCAATACAGGTTTGGGGAAAAAGATCCCAAGTTTGATTCTGAATCTGCTGAGTTTAAAGACTTTGATATGTCTAAGAAGAGATATATAATTATTTATCAATTTCTATACTGCCTAACTCTAAATAAAGGACACAAAGCTACTTAAAAGGTACAAATTGATGAGTCCTATATACCAGAAACTTCAGTAGATGTTTTACATGCCTTATTTCACAACAACCCATGAGTGTTTATTATTCCTCACATTTTTCAGACAAGTGTTCACTTACTCTGGGGCCTCAATAGTCTTACTTCTAGTACTATCAGAAAATTTAGTCACAAACCCAGTGTAAGATATCAGGCTAATTTTTGCATATAGCAGTAAACACATGGAGCTTACAGTGTAATGAAAAAGGCAAGCATTAAACAGGTGAATTCAACAGCGATGAGTGCTATGAAAAAAAAGTTGAACATGTTATAGGAATATGGAGTGAAAGATCTAGGTTCATCAGGCAGAGGAGAAATCAGGGAAGGCTTCCTTGAGGAAGTGACAACCAAGCTGAGACCTGAAAGACAAGAAGAATTTAGGCATATGAAAGGGTTGGGTAGGGAGAAAGGAAGAATAATCAAGTAAGGAATATCAGGTTGTGTGAAGATTCAGATTCCATAGAGGATATGGCAGATCAAGGATCTGAAAGAATGTCAGTTGGACAGGAGCAGAATGAAAAAAGTAAAAGCACAAATGTGGCTGAAGAGGTAGGTGGGGACTGCATTATATCAGACCTTATAGCCACTTGAGGGAGTTTGCACTTTTTCTTAAAGACAATGGGGAAGAAACAGTAAAAGATTTCAGATATTTTAGGAAATTTCTCTGCCTAGGGGACATCATAGCTCCTTCACAGCTCCCTGCTATTTTGAAATAAGCAACTTACTTTTGATAGCCTTATTGGAAGGGAAAAGAGTAGGAACTACAAACTCCTTGTGGTTCTCTCTCTCTCTCTCTCTTTCCCTTTCTATTTTTGTACCTATCATTTGTCTACATTCTTATTACTTGCATGTTGCCTGCTCTTTCTTTTGTTTTTATTTTTTAAATGTTGCTATCCAGAGAAACACCTCCAATCTCTGTACGGATTCAGGTCTTTACCTTCTTCCATCCCAATTTCTGTGGTCCTTTCTCTATTATATCACTAGCAATAAAATTGGGACTCTTTAGTCTGAAAACATGTCTGTTTTCAGTCAAAAGAGAAAAGCCTGTTTGCTTGGTGAATGTCTTCTTTATTTTAGCAAACTTGAGTCTCAACTGGCAAATATGGTTTTAAACATTAAGAAAATGTCGCATGTCATCTTAACTATCTAATGGAAGTCTAAACATGGTTAACACACACACACACACTTTATTATTATATGTTGGCCATTCCTAGAATCTCCATAGAGAGTTTGGTCAAAATGTAATCAGCCCAGAGCACACCATTCTGGCTGTGACAGGAATTAAGCACGTGTCAGCATAAGCCATGAAACAATATACAATCACAGTTCAGAAATAAGCATTTATGGTATTGAATGCTGTGAATGCAATCCCTCACATTTCTCTTTTCAATTATGAAAAATGCTACAGAAGTATGCATGTTCAAGTAGTAGTGATTGAAATATGTTTTAGTTCTAGTTATTAACATAATTCTACCCAAGAAAAGTGGGCCTGTGAACCAAGAGCTTCTCCTTATATTTCCTCAAGTAGTAACACTTCTGAATACCTGTACTTCTTTAATTCCCTTTTTGAGAAGATATGAGACCGTTGACCATCACTTGGGGTAAGCCAAGAGGTGTTGTCTTCCCACTCTTACTTTACCACCAAGTCGCACAAACCCACAAAGATGAAACAGATGAAAACAGGGGTACATTTTCAAGGATTCTATGAATATTAATAGATATTAATATAGAAAATCGGAGTTCTGTGACCTTTGATGGCTTTAATTAACAGATATCTGAGTCATCTAAGCAGTCTTCAATCCCCTTGCCATGATAATTACTCACGAGCCAAAAAGAGAGTGGGGGGAAGTATTTGATCTGCAGTTTACAGAACCATTCATGTTTATTAGAACTGACTTAGTGAATATTTTTATAGAATCTTGTATGAGGTTTTTATTTCAGTTACTTTTTTCTGTGTTAGGTGACTGAGTCAGACAAATGGAGGCTTAGAGCAACACTCTACTTAAACAGAGCTCTGAAGCCTTGACATAATCTGAAAACAGATGCAGGGTTGATCACAGAGGAGGGTCAACTCAGCTGGCAGTTTCCAGATGCAGAATAAAGGGGACAGATGGGACTCACCCTTCCATTGTCCATCTGACCCTGATGGGATGCTGACAAGAATGTTAATGCAGAAGTTTGTTCAGCTTCAGTGCACCCTAAATTCATACTCATTTATATGAATTCCTATCTTAAGAAACAAAATAAGGCATCAATAGCTAGCATTCTGCCATCAGCCTTGACTGAAAGATAAGTTCTGCTGCAGTCTAGCCCAAAGAACTGGCCCATGCATGTGGACAGCCAAGGTTAAGTCTTGAAATCTTCTTTCAACCTCCTTCTTAGACCCTGGTGCCTTCCCAGACACTGGTGTTGGTCTGGGGAAGGTCAATCTCTATTGGAACACAAAGGTTTCATCTTACTCCAGAGTTATTTTTTGCATAAGAAAGCATTAAGCCTCTCAGATAATCCTGAACTTTAAACAACTGCGTCCAGTTTCTAGCACATACATAGTAAAGGTTCAATGAAACTTATTCCATAATTAAACATCTTTTAAGAAGTTGTTTCAAAACCACATTTTTTGGACCATCAAGTACCAGCCTTAACTCCCTAGGGGGTCACAAGATGTGCCACCTTTTCAGAATACAGTTGTTACCAGCATGGTAGATCAAGTGGCCTTAGTGCCATTGTCTCAGAATAGACAAAAGTCTAAATTATACCAAGTGAGCATATAATCAGGACAGTCATCATTCATCATGTTGTCTTGTACCAGGCTGGCCTATCATCCTCTTCTGAGCCTTCAAGTATATTCTCTCGGGTTGACACACATCCCACTCCATAGAGTCATAAATTTATGTCTCATGATACAGACAGTGAGAAAGACAAAGGAAAAGAAAACCTAAATAGGAAAAGCATGCCTTTTTCCCATTAATCTGCTTATACAATCTATCGTGGTTCATGGATGCTGTACTGTGGGGTCAGGTCTCAGGACTTCACCTTTCTGGACTCAGCTAACCAAAACACAGAACGAAGCTAACCAGAACATAGAATGAAGCTAACCAGAACATAGAATGAGAACTTAGAACAAGACCTGTTCTCTCAGGAGGGATTGTCCCCAGTCAGGAGTCATTACGAAGTCCAACACAGAGTATCTGGCCAGTTGAGTGAGTGGAAAGTGGTATCAGAGTAGACATAGGTTTCAGGAAGTCAAGCATGCCAGACTGCATGAAGAAATCTAATAACCTGTAACTGTTCTGGCCTCTGGACCAGGTTCTGAAACAAATTTACATTCTTGGGAAGAGACTAGAGGGAAACCAATACAGAGCTCTAATCCTAGAGGGACTAAACTACTAGATGGATTTTCAGGACAAAGATTTAGGAACAATCCAGAAATCCACTAATATAAACTGAAGTACAATGAGGCAGCAGAATCCGGAGTGCAAGAAAAAGGAACAGTTATCATCAGAGCTAGCCTCAAGCATGAGTTGAATCTACATACCAGGAAGGATTAGACTAGATAAGGGTAAATGATTCTTTTCTCAGGTAAAAAATTGGGGGAAGACGAAGCTTGAAGGTGATAGTGTCTCTCACAATAAAGAAAAAAGAAATGCAAAGTTTGGAACCAGGCTTGATGGGTAGGCGAAAAGAGAGAGAACAATGTTTCTTTTCTTATGCTTTCTTGTTTATGATTTTAACAGCAAATTAATAAAATACCATGTTTTAAGCTAGGAGCAGACTTCCACAAAAATACCCTAATTTAATGCTTCTTAAAGCAAGCTGTGCATCAGAATCACCTGGGGAGCTTATTAAAAGTAAAGGTGTGCAGGCACCAGACCAGATCTACAATTCAGAATCACATGGGGCCTGGGAATCTGTATTTTCTGCTATTTTATTTTATTTTTTCAACTTTTATTTTAAATTCAGGGGCTACATGTGCAGGTTTATTACTTGGGTATATTGTGCGATGCTGAGGTTTGGGGTACAAATTATCTAGTCACCCAGGTAGTAAGCATAGTACCCAGTAGTTAGTTTTTAAACCCTTGCCTCCTCCCTCTCCCCTCTAGTAATCCCTAGTGTCTAGTGTTGTCATCTTTATGTCCATGTGTACTCAGTGTTTAGCTGTCACTTATAAGTGAACATTCAGTGTTTAACTTTCTGTTCCTGTTAATTCACTTAGGATGATGGCCTCCAGCTGCATCTATGTTGCTCCAAAGGACATGATTGCATTCTTTTTTATGGCTGCATGGTAGGAATCTGTATTTTTAACAAGATCTTTTGGTGATGCTTACACAAGTCTGAGGTGGGATGCCATTCCCTAACATATCAGGAAAAGTTACATACAACTTGTAAGAAACAGAAAATTTCCAAAAATGAAAAACATCACCATTGAATGATCCATGTGTCTGCCACACCATAAGGTCTGAAATGGTTAAAATTTACTGGTGTTTCATTCTATCTCTGTCTGTAACACACACACTTGTCCTTTAAAGTAAATTTCCCACTTAATCTTTTCTGTACTGATCTGTTAAATATTTGAACTCGATTGTTGAAGTGATTATTCGAAATTTGCATCTGGTATTTAAGATCTCCAACTGAATAAATACCATGCTGTTGATCAAACAAATTCATCGTGAAAAGGTAAAAACGTGCTCTGTATTAATTTCAGTAACTATTTCAGGCATTCGCCAACAAATAAATACCCAGTGTAAGTTAATCATCTAATCCAAAGTTCCCAAAAGTTCACAATCAAATAAAGCAAAACCCCAGCAATGATAGATTCTTGTAATTATCTTTATCACGTTAATGTCTGTGTATAATTACTCACAATATAAGATTATGTGAAAACAGTCAGCTCTGGGACCGGTTCCCGAAACAACAAACACTTTATCTTATAAATTAATAACAACAATTAGCACTTTACAGACCTTTTTATCCATTGGTCTCATTGCAAAGGCGAATTAATTTGATTGTAACATAACTTCCTGGAACAAAAGCATCATCCTTGAGATTAAAAAATGCATTTAAGTCATTGTCATGATGAGAATCCATTTTTTGGTAGTTTCTCTAAAAAATGTGTTTTCCAATTATAACCCTATCCCTTAACTGCATTAAGAGGCAAAGAGAAAAATGTCTTTGGAGAAAAAATATTTCATAATTTTATTTCATTTACTATTATTATTTTTGAGACAAGGTCTCACTCTGCCACCCAGGCTGAAGTGCAGTGGCGTGATCTCAGCTAACTGCAGCCTGACAGCCCAGGCTCAAGCGATCCTCCCACCTCAGCTTTCCAAGTAGCTGAGATTACAGGTGGGCGCCATCAAGTCCAGATAATTTTTTTTTTTTTTACTTTTAGTAGAGGCAAGGTTTCACCACGTTGCTCAGGCTGATCTCAAACTCCTGGGCTCAAGCAATCTGCCTGCCTTGGCCTCCTAAAGTGCTGAGATTACAGGCTCACAGCCACCACTACTGGCCTATTTTGCAATTTTAAATGTATCTCTGGTGGGAAGTAGGACTGTAAGCCAAGCCTCTTCACTATAAGATCAAGGTTCTGTCCACAATACCACCCAGAAAATGAGAATGTTGTACGGAATGTTTCAGAGAACACGGAAGCCACAGCTACTGCACATGTCTAGGAACTAATTTCTCTATCCAATTAGTCTTAACTCATAATGTCCCTTCTGAGTCCATAAGGAGTTCTCAAAACATCCTCCTCTTCTAAATCTTTCCTGAGTACTAAGAATTAGGTATCAGTCTCAGTACTTGACATACTTCTTACACTTAAACCATGGAGGTTGACTTTTATGGATTTATTGAAACCAAAAATAATGTCTGTATATCAACCATGCAAGCAAGACGTATGTTGTTAAACCTAAGGGATTCTTGTTAGAGCAAGGATACTATGCCGATCAGCTAAAGATAAGCCCTCACATGGTGTTCATAAAACTAGCTGGGCTTCCTAAGTATTCCCTCCTCCATACATGCCACGGTGTGATTCTGTACTCAGTCCCTGACCTAACAGCCAGCCCAGGAACAATTAGAAGTTGGAGGTGCCAGCAAGGGGACATATAATCCCTGACTTCAGCAACTCATCAATTTCTTTGTGTGAGTCTATTTTCTTAAGAAAAAAAAAAAATTAAATGAAGAGTCACCTGCTCTGTCGCCTGCCACCGCTGCTCAGGCCCGAGTGGTTCACTGCACCGTGAAGACAGATTCCAGACACCGGGAACTCACGCCTCCAATCCCAGACGCTATGTCCAGCAAAGGCTCCATGGTTCTGGCCTACAGTGGCGGCCTGGACACCTCCTGCATCCTCGTGTGGCTGAAGGAACAAGGCTATGATGTCGCTGCCTACCTGGCCAATATTGGCCAGAAGGAAGACTTCGAGGAAGCCAGGAAGAAGGCACTGAAGCTTGGAGCCAAAAAGGTGTTCATTGAGGAAGTCAGCAGGGAGTTTGTGGAGTTTATCTGGCCGGCCATCCAGTCCAGCGCACTCTATGAGGACCGCTACCTCCAGGGTACCTCTCTCACCAGGCCCTGCATCGCCCGCAAAAAAGTGGAAATCATCCAGCGGGAGGTAGCCAAGTATGTGTCCCACAGCCCCACAGGAAAGGGGAACAATCAGGTCCGGTTTGAGCTCATCTGCTACTCGCTGGCCCCCCAGATAAAGGTCCCTGGAGGGCTCCCTGGAGGATGCCCGAGTTCTACAACTGGTTCAAGGGCTGCAGTAACCTGATGGAATATGCAAAGCAACACGGGATTCCCATCCTGGTCACCCCCAAGAACCTGTAGAGCATGGACAAGAACCTCATGCACATCAGCTACGAGGCTGGAATACCGGAGAACCCCAAGAACAAAGTGCCTCCAGGTCTCTACACGAAGACCCAGGACCCAGCCAAAGCCCCCAACACCCCTGGCATTCTCAAGATCCAATTCAAAAAAGGGGTCCCCGTGAAGGTGACCAACGTCAAGGATGGCAACACCCACCAGACCTCCTTGGAGCTCTTCGTGTACTTGAACGAAGTTGCAGGCAAGCACGACGGTGTGGGCTGTATTGCCATCATGGAGAATAACTTCACTGGACAAAGGCCTGAGGTATCTACCAGACTCCAGTAGGCACCATCCTTTACCATGTTCATTTAGACATCAAGGTCTTCACCACAGACTGGGAAGTGCACAAAACCAAACAAGGCCTGGGCTTGAAATTTGCTGAGCTGATATACACCAGTTTCTGACACAGCCCTGAGTGTGAATTTGTCCGCCCCTGCATCACCAAGTCCCAGGAGCCAGCAGAAGGGAAAGTGCAGGTGCCGGTCCTCAAGGGCCAGGTGTACATCCTTGGCTGGGAGTCCCCACTGTCTCTCTACAATGAGGAGCTGATGAGCATGAACGTGCAGGGTGATTATGAGTCGATTGATGACACCGGGTTCATCAACAGCAATTCCCTCACACTGAAGGAATACCATTGTCTCCAGAGTAAGGTCACTGCCAGATAGACCCCTGTACCATGAGGAGCTGGGGCCTCCTCAATTTGCAGATCCCCCAAGTACAGACGCTAATTGTTGTGATAATTTGTAATTGTGCTTTGTTCTCCCCAGCTGGCAACCTAGTGGGGCTGCCAGGCCCCAGCTTTGTTACGTGGTCCCCCCGAAGCCTGTAAACGTCATCATTGAATGGAAGGGTGTGGGGAAGCTGCGGTGGAGAGCTATAAAGTGACAATTAAAAGAAACAAAAGGCTGGGCGCAGTGGCTCACACCTGTAATCCTAGCACTTTGGGAGGCTGAGGTGGGTGGATCATGAGGCCAGGAGTTTGAGACCAGCCTGACCAATATGGTAAAACCCTGTCTCTACTAAAAATACAAAATACAAAAATTAGCTGGGTATGGTGGTGCACGCCTGTAATCCCAGCTACTCAGGAGGCTGAGACAGGAGAACTGCTTGAATCTGGGAGGCAGAGGTTGCAGTGAGCCAAGATTAAGCCATGGCACTCCAGCCTGGGCAACAGAGCGAGATTCTGTCTCAAAAAAAAAAAAAAAAAAAAAGAAAAGAAAAGAAAAAAAATGAAGAGTCTCTTGAAAAAGATTTGCCAAAATAGGCTAGTACTGTGTGATTAAAAAGAAAAATAGTGGGTTAATACAATAAACATTTATGTCAGCATATCTGTGGGTCAGAAATTCAGGAGCTGCTTAAATGGTTGGTTTTGGCTCAGAGATTTTTCAAGAGACTGTGCTCAAGATGTCAGCCCAGGTTGCCACCATCTGAAAGCTTGAATTGAGCTGTAAAATCCATTTCCATGATTGCTCACTCACATGACCGTTGGTGGCAGGCCGCAGTTTCTTAACACATGGGCCTCTCCATAGGTCAGCTTGAGTGTCTTCATGACAATGTAGCTGGCTTCTTTCTGGAGACAGAACAAGGAGAAAGCCTTACATACCCTTTTGTCAAACATTACACACTTTCGCCTCAACCATATTCAGTTCATCAGAAGCACGTCACTAAATACAACCCACAGTTAAGAAGAGGGAAATCAGAGCCCATCTTTCAAAGGGAAGATTAACATTGTGTTGACATATTTTAAAAACCACCACAGGGTCTATTCCAGGCGTTTGCTATATTCTGCAATGCCTGCATTACAAACCAGGGCAGCTCCTAAAGATGATCCGCTCTTTTTTTTTTTATTTTTTGTCATGACTTTTGACATTATATTATTATTTTTTAATTCCACAGGTTTTGGGGGAACAGGTGGTATTTGGTTACATAAGTTCTTTAGTGGTGCTTTGTGAGATTTTGCTGCACCCATCACCTATGCAGTAAACACTGAACCCAAAAGATTATCCACTCTAAACTGAAAATAATGCTGATCCCGTGCATGCCAGTAACAGTGGCCTACACTGAGGGAGAGAGTCAGGAAACAAGGGACAATGCAAGGCACTATGGTTATTTTTAAGGCTTTATAAAGTGATTTAAAATCTGCACTGGCAATTTCAGGACAGTTTGTATAAATAAGTAATAGGATTAAACAGTTGCACCTCGCATGGACAGTTTGACCGCCCACTAGAATTGAGTCTGAAGTACTTCACAGGATATGCTAACATTGGACAGTCAACCTCCAAATCCCCCACACTTATCTGAGCACGTTCAACTTTACCGTCTTCTTCTCTCTGCTAAGCTGAAATCAATGTATTGATGTCTTGGTGGGAGAGTGGAACAAGAGTTGCTAAACTATTCCCTGGATGGAAAACTGAAGAGAGAAGGTGTCTTCTTGTTCCTATGAGTCAGGACATTTAAGTCAAACTCTGCTAAATATTCCTCTATGGAGCAATGGAGGAGACATCAGCCCCAAAATGAATATTCTTCTCTGTCCACTGTTTTTGTGGCTTACTCTGCTTGGATGTTACTCCCAGAATGCTGTATTCAGGGAGTAATTTAGAAACCTCTCTCTCTCTCTGTCTTGCACACACACTCACTCATGCATATACCACCCTAGCTAATGTATCAGATTTTTAAAAAAAACACATTGAAACTTTTAGAACACTAGTGTCTCGTGTAGAGGTTAATGGAACCATAATATATCCTTGGTTATGCTGAGTGACTCCTTTGTGAGATGTCTAGCATTCCCAGAGTACAGAAAGTATTTTTTCAAAAGTAATAATGATGTTGATGATGATAATAAAGTGTATATTATGTTCCAGAAGTTGTATTAGCAGCTTAACATACATTCTCTTATTCATTTCTCACAACACTGAGAGGTGAATAATATTATTGTTATGCCCACTTGACAAATGGAGAAACTGAACCTTGAAATTCAGTGGTTTACCTGAAGTCAGGCAGCAAATAAGTTGGGAAGTAGGGCTTCCAACCCAGGAAATCTGAGGCCAGATTCCACACTGGTACCTAGCACTGACCTTAGTCAGAATGAGTGCCCCAGATGATTACTTAGTAGAGGAGCGAATGGATGAAGAAGGGAAAGAAGAGTAAGGTCTTGTTGAGTCTTTCTCTCTAAACAGTATCATGGCCACCAATTATAAGGCTTGATCACTCGTTATTTGGACATATATTTTTGTGTCTCAGTTAGACTGGCAACTTAATGAATAAATCTTGTCTCATGGGACTATCTATTCCCTCCTGGGTAAATAGAAAATTCTGGATAAATTACTTCTATAATAGAAAAAAATTCATGTGACTCAGAAGTCTCAGAAGATTATATCACCTCTTCATATTCAGTAATTTATTCTTTATTTCTGAATTTCTTAATCTACCAAATAATAGTACCCACCTCCTAAACATTCATGAGTATAAAACTAAATGAGATAATATACATATTAAAAATAACAATCTATCACATAGTAGGCACTCAATGTAATTTATAATTATTAATATTATTATAGTATACAAGTTGCCATTCGTCCAAAATAAAATATATATGTGTGTATATATATATATGTGTGTGTGTGTGTGTGGAGATATATATATACACATATATATATTTATACTGCTACCTCTGCTATTTGAAATAACTACCATTTATTATGTATTTAATATCTTGCAAGCATTTTAGAAGGTGATTCTTATATATTACTAATTTTAACAATGGGACTCTGAGGCTCAGAGAGGTCTGCCAATTTACCCATGATCATACTACTAGAATGTGCAAGAGGCAGAATATAAACTTAAATCTGTGTGATTCTAAAACCAGTGCTATTTCCGCTAAAATGAAGAACGTAATCTGAACCAGGTTCTCTTTGTCTGCTCCTCTCAAAATGTGAAGTTCAGATTTTCACCACACATACATAGTATTCCAGGTAGGAATTCTGCTTGTCTCTCATTCCACAGGCATGCCCTTACATCCTATCCTGAGATAGAACATTGTTTTCAGAGGAGAAATTCCACCTTTTTCATGAGGCTATTGATATTGCCATGCTGTCATTTCAAAGAAGACGGACTTGGAGAAGGCAGTCACAACAACCCTGTTGGACATTAGAATTCCTCACTGATGTGAGGAATCTGAAATCAAAACTAGAAAAAGGTAATCTACTCTCATTGACCTACAGCTGAGAAGATAGAGCAGCCTTGCCTCTTAAAAAAGTAGTTACTGACCCAGCATTTCTCAGGACAGTTATGGAAAGGAGAAAGTCCATTCAGGCCACAGCTACCTGTCTTCTGTGGCAGTAAACATCGTTTCTATTGCAACAAAGGGCACCTAGTATCACCCACTATTGAGTAATCACTAAGAAAACAATTCTGTTAACAAAGGCCACAATGTCAGTTTCTTACAAGCTAGCCTAAGCATTATGTATAATTAATAACTCCTCCCTTTTCTTAAATCAGATTAATAAAGGAAGTGTGTTTTTAAAATATAACCAACCTTGGGATCTGAATAGGACAGGGGTAGGGGAAGTGTAATGTTTACTAATCACACTGCTTTCAGAGTCTTTGCATTTATGTTTATGCTACTTTTCTACAAAGTGAGTAGAAAACAGACACCCTTATTTGAATACTGATTATATTTACATGGAGTATTCTTAATTTGTTGTCAGTAATGGAAGGTTATATGCAAGAGAATATAAGTTATCAATAACTTTTAATCATATGGCCTTCTGAAATCTGCTCATAGATACTTAGTAGCTTTACTTCATTGTCCTGACTCTTCTTATTCTGATAATCAAATCAGAAATATACTAATTATTAGCAATATCAACTATAACTACTAATAACTACTGAGGGCTTACTCTGGCCCAAACACTCACAATCTCACTTACTCATCACAACTCCATGAGATAGGTATTATTATTTATTCTATTTTACAGTTGAGAAAACTGAGGCTTAGAGGTTTTAAACCAACTTGCTTCAAAAGTCCTTACTCTTAATCAAAGGTGGAGTAAATACTTAATACCAGGTATGTCAGTCATTAGTCTCTGCCCTTAACTACCACACTAGAGTTCTTCCTCATAAAGAAAGGAGAAGCCCAGAGCAGTGAAAAAATATTGCATTCTAAACATGTCTGCTTTGGTCAGAGTATTTCCTAAAAAGCGTTCCAACTCCCATTTCCATTTTCTTGGTGGCCTAGTCCAACCCAAGAACTTTCCTTGGTCTACAAGACAAGAAGAAACAACTGCAGTAAGAATTCATTTATGCCATCTATTCCATGAATACTTACTGAAGACTTAGTCTACATCCAAACCTGTAGACTAAACACTGAAGGAACGTTGCCTCAAGAAATAGAGTCTACCCATTCAGTGCACAAACTACACATAGAAGCACATAGCTGGACACCTGGCTCAGAATGACCCAGAGGAAGTGTCATCACAGCAGAGACCTGAGGATGATGAGGGTATTTTCCAAGGCAATGTGTATTTATATGAGCTGTGGCCTCAGTATGTCCTCTTCTTCCTCCAGAATATTGAGACTGGTCCTCTTTGTGGATTTTGCAAAATTAAAATAACAATTCCAGACACCTATCAGTTAAGTAAAAAGAAATGTAATATTTTGTATCAAAAGGAAATGTAACAGGACCATAATATTATGATGCAGGAAGTGAAGATAGATGCACAACTTTCAGAGACCTTAGCAGACTATCAGCATTTCACTGAGCCATTCCCTTTCTTGTCATTGCTGCACAAATATGTATATAAAAGCATATATAAATACACAAGTAACTGAGGGTCAAACACTCAGCCCTTCATAGTATAGAAAGGAAAGAGGGTCATAGGCCAATATTCTTACGGTAAGGTGACAGAGCCCCTTGATCCTGTGATTGTAGCATGTTCTTTTGAGTAAGGTGTACAGTTGTTGGAGAATTATATAGCTGTCACTCAAAGTGGTGTAATTTACTCATTGGTCAAGCCAAGCATTAAGTACATTTGCTCCTTCAGTTGCTATCAAGCCCAGAGGGAGTGCTGAAGTCAGCCACTGCCCTGGCTGGAAGGCCTCAGGGAAATAGAGAATTGGGTGCTTTCCTTGCAACAAGAATTGGCACTCAAACCGTCTCTGGTGGGGATGGCAAATTAGGATTAATGAGAACAATGTGTCTGTGCTCTTTTGCTGAAACATTGGTTCATTTCTGTTTCAATTGACACCCAAGATTATGATTTTTTTGCTTACAACGATCTTCTTATTAGGGAAAAAAAGTGGCAGATTTGCCATCCTAGAGCCTGCTGAATGACAAATGCCACACTTATGTGTGTATATAGGATAAGATGGTAAGCTTTGTAAATGTTTCCTAGCAGGAAACATATTCCAGGCAAAGGGAAGAGCATATGCAAAGAAAACATAGTATGTTCCTAACTTCAAGCAATATTTTTGTCCTATCATAAAGGTCCTGGTGAAGAATGTCAAAAATATTTAGAGGACTAAACAGGAGCCAGTGCACAGGTCATGTAAAGAATTTTGGCTTAAGTTAGCTGGTCTAATTAGATCATGCTATTTAGAGTGTAGTGAGAAGTTTCCTAAAGAGAAGGTGCTAGCCCACAATCTGAGAACTTGAATGAGTTGCTAGAAGATGCTTGACCACAGATTTCCATAGGTTCTGTCTTCACTGGCATTGAGGAAGAATCCTGAAAGGTGCTGAGTTACCAACTACGGTGCATAAATGGTTTATGCTGCCTTAATAAGATTACAAGGAAGGGATGTTCAGTGGTAGATTGCATGATCATTTCCTCTCCATCCTGTAAGAGGATATATCCTCAACCACAGCTGTGTCTCTTGCAGTATCCCTGCCCTGAAAGGAGTATACATCCTGTAAAGGAAAATTTTAAATCTCAGGACCTCCCAAACTTCTTATGCAAAAGGATGCTTAAACCCAGAGGAAGCTGAGTCATTGCAACACCCTCTTCCAAAGAAATAGCTGTTACTAATGCTGTGCATCAGCAAGATCCTCATGAAAAGGTAAAAGCCTCAGGCATCTGCAAAGGGCTGCCCCCACAGATCATTCACAAGTAAATAAATTGCTGGTTTCCCATAAACAAGGACACGCCAGTTGTAACTTTAGGTCTACGATCTAAGTCTAGCTCCTAAAACCCACATTGTTCATTACATGTCCACATGTTCATTACAAGCTTATTTTCCCAAGTGCAGAACAAAGTGAAGACTCATTTCTTCAACCTACCCAGAGATGTCTGCATAGTTGACTCTTTTTTACTCCTTTTTTCTCTTCAGAAGTTTACCGTATCTCATGGAAAATGTAGATTTACTGGGCACTGACCAAAGTCTCACAGGAATGTAACTATTCACCTTACGGCCCACCTACCCCTCTTCCTACATGCCTTCCACACCTTTAAGGAAATGTATAAATACTAAACTTCCTCAAAACCTCTTTGGAAAAATAGCCACAGTTATGTCTGTGGCACATATTTTCCTCCGATGCATTCCAAAGCTTGCTTAGTAAACCTCCATAATTGAGACCTGCCTCAGTCACTCATTTTGGTTATCAATCCCCACTGTGTTGATATTGGATTTGGCCTTGAGATGTGCTTTGACCAGAAGAATGTGAGTGAACCTGACATACACATCAGAGCAAAAGTATTAGGAGGCATCACTTGTTTCTGCCAACCCTCTTGTTCTTCTGTCCTCTACCATAAGAACTGCATGTCCCAAATTGGGTCTGCTCCTTGAGCCTGTGTCCTGCCATGCAGCAACGAGGAATTGCAGAGCAGAGCCACAGCAGTTGACTCACAGTCCCAACACATAATGTAAGCCAAAAATACACTGTTATTCTAAGTCACCAAGACAGTGTGGTTATTTGTTACTGCAGCAAATCTGCATAACATATCTTCTAAGACAGCTTTTTAGATTTCATTGCCAGCAAAACAGAAAAATAACAAGCAAAACAAAACAAACAAAAACCTCTGGGTGGGATAGCTGTATATGCCTACGGCTGAGCTTTCATACCATGTGTCAATTCCTATGATTTTGTAATGGTTGTCTGGAGGGCTATGACAAGAATGTTTGTGTAGTCATTTCTAATCTCAACAGGGAAAATTGACATAATCAATTATTAATGTCTGCCATGAGCATGAAATTGAGAGGTGGTGACACAGATGACACGTTTGCTGGTCTAAAGCCAACTTCTCCCACCCTTCTAGCCTTTCAAAGAAAGAAATATTGTGTTTTCCCCTGTATCCATCCTCTTTCCTGGATCTTTCTAAAGATTCGTTCCCTCTCACAGGACTCTCACACCTCTGGTTGCAGCAGCAGAGAGTGTGATGGCAAATGAGGCTGGTAGAAAATGACATTTTTCTACCACTGATAATAAAGGATCAGCATAAATACTTATTTTTTTCTCCTTGGATGACCTGTCCATGTGCTTCCCCATCTGATCATTCCTTCCTATGCTTCTGGAAAGAAGTGGTCAGTTTTACTGATCCTCTAACCAGTCTTATACAAAATACATACAGCTCTTCACATGGCTGAAATGAGTATGGGTATTTTCACAGAACCCCAACCCTCCAATCCTACTAGCTTGCTCGGGGTTAGGCTGGAACAGGGGCTTATTTCATGTGGTAATCAGGCACCTGGCATATACCACATTCCTTCTCACAAAGACCTACCCTCCAACAACCTCTCTTACATTGCTAGAGCGCCACCTAGAGTTCACTGTAAGAAATTTGGTTCCCCAAGCCTCCCTATCAGCTTGCTATGAAAAGGGCCACATTACAGAAGAGAAAGAGGACAGAAGAGAAGCAATTTTTGCTATACATTTCTATGTGCTAGGGTGCTATTCTAGGAGGCTAAATGCTTCATTTATCCATATAAGGTAATTATTATCCCCATTTCACAGATGACAGTGGTTTGCTCAACAAACAGAGCCAAGATTCAAAACCAAGACTTGCTGACATCAATGTGGATGTTTCTTCTATTATTCAACACTTCCAGCTCTTAATTTCTTTCAGCACTCCTAGATTTCAGGACGTTCTATGACTCCCCCACAGAATATGTCAACCTCAGTGGAGAAAATTTGTCTATGTAAAACCTAAATGCATTTATTTACACATTTCCTATTGCTACTTTTCCATGCCTTTTTCTCCTATGCCAGATATGTACTAAGCATTTGTTGAATAAATAAATGACTAAATGAATGAAATGGTTTTTTTCCTTGACTTTTTACAAACCTTTTTCAAAATTCACATACCCAGAATAGCTACACCCACATCTGACTACTCTGTTACTTTATATTCCCACCTTGTGAAAGGTCTCCCCTGTTATGTCCCCACTATCCTATAAATGAACCTCATATTACCACAATCCATACATTTCTAAGAATGAAGTGATTAAAATTACTTAGGACACTTCCTATGCAAATGAAAGCCTACACAAAACCACTTTCCTTCGATAAAGAAGTCACGTAATTATCTGAATCATCACTTATTTATCTGCTTTATTGAGTTTAATTTCCTAATATTAGTTTATATTAACTAATATGTGGGTATCTATCTGTATCTATCTATCTATCTATCTATCTATCTATCTAAACACACACACATTAATGTGAATTTTTCAGTGACATGCAGTTAAACATCTGAAGTATTTTTTCTGGGAATATGTGCACTGTCTCAGTAAGAGTGAGCTCTACGAGGGCAAGTACTAATTTTAAAATTGTGTTATAATCTTCTAATTCCAACTGTAATTTCTTCAGCTATCTCATTAAATGTTTATGACTGACCAATGATTCCTCTTCTTTTCTAGCTATTCTCTAGCAATTCCTTTGAAAGAAATACTAATGAGCAATTAAATGTTAAAAAGGGACAAAAGAATGAGGAGTGGATTTTCCCAGAAGGTAATTATGAGTGCCTACCACGTTCCAGGAATCACTTGGGGTGATGGGAGGACATAGTCTCTGGCCTCAAGGATATTGTTTCCTGGGATAAACACACAATTACAGCACAGTATTCTGGGTCAGCAGAGGCCCAAATGTATCCTACACTTAGATGAAAGGCAAAAATGACTGACTGCTGAGGTCTCTAATTACTGAGATTCCTCCTGAAGTGATGGTAAATGCTATAATGCAATTATAATAAATATAATGCAATTACAATAAATGTCTATTGAATTGAATTAAATCAAATTGATGCCTCACTCTCCAGAAGCTCAAATATACACCATGAAAAATGGAAATGCCATTATTTAAAAAGAAATTCAAGGCCTCCTGGTAAGTTATCCTTGGAGATATTTCAGAAGATTTTTAGCCCATAAGAGTCCTTAAGAAATTCTATAAGCTTCTGCCCTACTCAAGTGGCCCTCTCATCTGATGAATGGACCCTTACAGAAGCTTCTTTAGAATATTCTCAGACATTTGAGGTAAGGTCCTGGCAAAATGAGAATGATTTTTCTGCCACTGAATAACTTAAGGATGATAATGACAACTAAATGTGATTGATAGCAGCCACAATTTGTGCTAAATTATTTCATATAAAAATATGGCCCCCAGCAAAGCATGTCTTTGAATGCTATTTTCTCAGAATTTGGTACATCTTTTGCCTCTTTTCTCCCTCCTAAATAAGTTACTTGACAACAAAGTTGTGTCTTTCT
Source organism: Pongo abelii (assembly GCF_028885655.2). Lineage (NCBI taxonomy): Eukaryota > Metazoa > Chordata > Mammalia > Primates > Hominidae > Pongo > Pongo abelii. The sequence goes on from NC_071989.2 coordinate 153,667,774, forward strand.
TGTTGATAATGGGATGAATGAGCATATGATAATTGAATGCATGAAAATGAATTTAATAGATGGTTCCTCATAATGGTCTGACGTTTTATGGCATTTATAAACTGGTACATCTCACCAGCACTCTCCACATTGAGCAAATGTATTTTCTTTTTAATTTTCACTTTCTGCTTTATTGCTTTCTTTTTTTCATCAGACAAGGAAAGCATGCTTTTATAGAAGTATTAGAAAATAAAAATAAGCAACATTTTTAAAACCAAAGATTTCACCACCTAGCATTAACCAATATTAACATTTTGTTTCTGTCTTTTCCAAGGTTTTCCTATACAAATATACACTTTTTAAACAAAAATGTTTTTTCTGATATATACGATATTTTGTAATTTACATATTTATAAATAGTAAATAAACATACTTTATGTCATAAGTATCCATGTGCATCCTCATCTTTAGTAGTTACAAAATAATCCATTGTATATATCTCAACATTTATTGAAACTATACTTATTATCAGGCAGCTGGGTTGTTTCCACATTTTTGCTATTTTAAACAACATTATAATAAATGTCTTTCTACATACAACTTCGTGTATTTATTTGAGGTTTTTCTTTAAAAACCGGTAGAATTGCTGGGCCAAAGGGCAAATCCCATTTTAAAGGTTCCTGTTGCTTATGACTGAATTTCATACTATAACTGCTTTATACCACCACTGTGTCAATCCTAGGTGTTATCATCTTATAAGCTTAGATGACATATAAAAAAATTAACATGTTTATTTATTTCCTACATTTAGTGAACATTATAGTGATTCCATAAACCTTGTTTATGTGTAATTATTTCGAAGCTGGTTTCTCAAGCCAGATTACTTGATCTCCTATGCTGGCTCAGCTATTCACTAGCTCTATGACTCAAACAGGTTAAAGAGCTTCCTTGGGCTTCAGCGTCCTCATCTGGAATATGATATAATTAAAGTATCAATCTCTTAGGGTTGTTCTCAGAGTTAAGTGATTTGACCCATAAAGCGGACACAGAACAGTACCTGGCACAGGTAAGCATTCAATAAATGCTACTTGTTCTCTTGTTTCTAGGAACACAACTAAATTAATTTTTCAGCCTTTCTTGCAATTAGATACATCTATGAGACTAGACTGTAAGATAAATTGATGTGTGTCATTTACTGGTCTGGCTCATAAATACCTTCAAGACATGATTCTCATTCATTTCCTTGTCAACCAGCAGAGTGGAGATCACCCAAAGGACCTAGAGCAGGTGGAATCACAAGATAAAAGGAGCCTGGATGTATAAATGACTATGGAAGAGAGCTCCACCACCACCAACCACATGCAACCATCATTCACCAATGAGAAATAAATGTATATTGCATTGCATTTTACATGTTTTGTTGCTCTTGTCATAGCACTTAGCCTTTCTTGACTAATAGAATTGCCTGTTGTTATTCCTTTATCACATATTATCTGTTTTTTAAAAAGAGAGAATTTTATTTCAAAATATGAAGAATGGAGAGGTGAAAAAAGTTCAGGACTTGAAATCCACTGTAGAAAATCTATAGCTTGATAATATATGAGTCCATGGGTCATTTATTTATCTAGAATGTATACTTTCCCACATCTTTGTTTCTTTATATTCCATATTCTGGCTCCAGGCTACAGAGGTTAATTTCAATACAGCTAAATGTATTTTCAGCTTACAGACACAGATTCCTCATATTCCCTCTTTCACTGACCAGTGAACATCGTTTTCTTACATTTACTAAATCACTTAGGTCATAAATACCAAAGTACCAGCTGAGAAAATCCAGGAGGAAACATTCTTTGGAAAAAAGAGAACTATTCAAAAGAAATGCTATTGCATTAAAAAAAAAAAAAAAAGTTCCCCATAATGCTTCTGCATTTCTGAAATGTCTACAGGAAAGTCATACCAAACAGGAATATATTTCCCAAGTTTTCCCCTTGAGGATCCTAGACATGAAAAAAAAATGCTCAATTTGAAACATTGTTCATTTTGCAAAAAATATTATTTGTTACCAAAGGAAGGGAAAAGTAGAAGGATACCAAAAATGATTTTATATGTGTGTGTGAATATATATATATACATATATATGAAATGTTATGAGCTTTCAAGCAAAAATTTATTCAAATATAAACCATGAAACACTTTCCACATGGTTTACTTTCTAAGGTTAGAACTTCCAACTGAAACTAGCTGGAATATTTTTCAGAGTGTTTTGAGTCTCCAAGGACCATAAGACATTAAATAACACTATCAAATGAATCTTTCTAAATATAGAGTTAAATGGCTCTCCCCTTACATTTGCATCATGCTCCACAATGAGTTTTCTGTGTAGGAAGATATTATCATTCCCATCCCACAGGAGGGGATACTGTAATTCAGAGAGATTAAAGGGTCTGTCCAAGGTTATCTGGATAGTGCTACAAGGCAATCCAAGTAATCCTCCACTAAGTAATCTGCAGACTTCAGTTTTCACATATGAATTTTCTGAAAATGTTCAAAGTGACAGCTACAATCAAGTCAATCAATGTAACAGTTACAGATGTGTCTATGAGAGAAAAAGGTAACCAATAGGATGCATTTGACCTAATCCCAGCTTGCATCATAGAAAAGAACAACTAAATAACCTGTGGGCAGTAGGTTAAACCCTGATCCTATAATTCCAGTGCAAATGCCAGAAATGTGAAATGTTTATCATTCCCCACCCTAAAAGCATACTTGTTTCAGGAAACAGTAAATAAAACAAATATCTAGGCTAATAAAGTGATTTGAAACTTTTAGTGGTGTGATTTAACCACTATATGTGTTCCTGAGAACAGTTACATAACAAATATTTATATACATATTTAAATACCATTTCCCATTTATTTTCATTATTCTATTTGAAGTATAATTCTTTAGAAAGAGAAGAGTGGCTAAGAGACCTTTTTATAAAATCACACAAATATAACAAAATTGTAAATAATCGTGCATTTAACAGAAAATTATACTTTCTTGAAAATGTATTAAGAACAGTCCAAAGAAAATACAAAGTAGGAATTCAGAGTAAGAACTAAAAGACATTTCAACCTGTTTCACTGTGTAATTTTTATGCTCAATTGAACAAACACAACAACAAATCCACAAAAGAGATAGAAATGCCTTTCTGTCCTACATCGGTTTGGCAAATGTGCTTAGAATATTCTCTATCAGTAAGCATGCCAGCAGAAAACAGATTTCACCCCAGAAGACTCAAATGAAAACACTTTAATAAAAGTGCTATTTATGAAGGTATAGTCAGGGTTAACAGAATGAAAAGGGAATGGTAAGACTAGGTAAATCTTTCTTTTCATATTAAAAAAAAAGAAAAGGAAAAGGAGAGCAAAACATCGAAATAGTAAAGTCCATTTTATGTATTACAATTAGCACCTCAATTTTGTTTTGATGTTTTGGTAGGTAAGGTTAAAGAAGACTATGAAAGCTATGTTTGGTTACATCATCTTTCTCAGTGTCATCATCACCATCATCATCCTCATCATTATTCTCTTAAAAATATTGCCCATTCATTGAGTGCCAAGGGCCTGGTGAAATCATGTAGTATATATAGCCCTCTAAAATTGGCTTCTTTCACTTGGTAATATACAATTAAGGTTTATAGAATTGCTTGAATGTCTTGCCAACAATAAATACTCAACAAAAGTTAACCATCATTACTATTATTATCAGCATTATTATTTTATAAATGTTCCATTTCCCTAGGGGATCAAAAAGAAGATCACACATTTTTCTAGACTCATGAAGGTCTTTGCTAGTTCCCTCTGTCATATTTACTTCCTCAGCACCTTTTACTTCCAAGTTTCTTGTTTGTTTGTTTATTTGTTTGTTTGTTTTTTGAGATGGAGTCAGTCTTGCTCTGTTGCCTAGGCTGGAATGCAGTGGCATAATCTCAGCTCACTGTAACATTTGCCTCCCCAGTCTCAAGCAATTCTCCTGCCTCAGGCTTTCGAGTAGCTGGGACTACAGGCACAAACTACCCTGCCCAGATAATTTTTTGTATTTTTAGTAGAGACGGGGTTTCAGTATGTTGGCCAGGCTGGTCTTGAACTCCTGACTTCAAGTGATCCACCCACCTTAGCCTCCCAAAGTGCTGGCATTATAGGCCTGAACCACCACACCCGGCCCCAACCTTTTTGTAACATACATTTCACTCTTAATATACTTGCCCAGTCCTCTACTTTCCTCGAAACTGACAGCGTTTTGAGGACACAGATCACTTGTACTCCCTGTCTGCTACTCTATTCCAAGTATTTAGCGAAGTGCCTGGCGGGTGGCAGGTGCTCCTGGAACATCTACAAAGTGATGAACGTTTGGCATGGTGGCCTGAATTGAAGGTACAAAAAGATGCAGTGACACAGCTTTGGGGGAATGAACAGGAGGGAAAGGCTGTTGTGAGACCATATTCCCTGGAGTAGAATAATGGTGAAGACTCAGTACAGTTTCACAGCACACAGACCCAGGGACTCAAGTACTTTCTACAGGGAGTCTATTCATTTGCATTATTCCCCAATTTCAACTCATAGTAGGTAAAATTTCTACATAGCAGGGAAGGTCTTAAATGAATTTAGGTAATATATTTAAATATGTTACTCAAATATGTAAAATTTAATATCTAACCATTAACTTTGGGAATTGCTGTTACTTACTGAAGTCCAATTCAGATCAGAGTTAATTTCACCCTAATTTTCTTTTACATGCAAAAAAATTTTGCCTACCCACAGTTCTACCTAGAATAAAATCAGCACTGCAGTATATGAGTCTTCCTCAGGGTTTACTCCACATAAGAGAAAACAGAATTGTTATTTTTAAAATTTATATTTCTTCTCTGACTCATTTCCAAAGCATCTCTTTTTGTTCCAGCACATTTTTCTCTTTATGTTATTTTTATTTTAAACTAATGGTTATGATACTTCATTGACGTCACTGTAGCAAAAAGATTAAGAGAAAGCTTTTTCTAACTAAAATGTTTCTTTAACCTACTACAAAATTCTTAAAGCTAGATACTAATATGTCCTGTAATGAAGAAATGAGCTTCCCAATAGGATTTATTTTCATAGATTTAGATTAAATGCCAAGAAGCTACAGTTTAAACTGTCACAGTGCCCAATAGTAAAAACTCGCAAATCCTCAGAGACCAGTTTTAAATAAATTTGTATTTCAGAAAAAAATAAAGTTAAATGAAGATATCCTTCTATTCCTTGTGTTACCCTCACTTCCACCCAAAGTAAGGCAGACACGGAAAGAGAAAGTGAGTGGGTAGAAAAGAAAGAGAGAGAGAGAGAGAGAGCACATTAATATCCAAAAAACATTACCCTCGGTTTTACTGTGAGAACTTTGACGTGGTTTTTCTGGCTAGGCCTGCTCCTCAGAAGTCCAAAGCAGTTACAATTCCATTCCCTAGGGTGCCTGCAGTTAACTTAAGAGTGAGAAAAAGAATGAATGACAAGGTCAGGGGTCCTGATTAGATTCTTCTCCGCTGCCCTGAAGGACTAAGGATGACTGCAGAAGGCAGGAAAAACCCTTCCTGTTGATTCAAAAGAAACAGAAGTTCAGTGGATTCAAGCAGCTCTTAAATGTAATAGTTAACAGCACAGGCTTTGGAATGAGACCCCTTATTAGTTGTGTGAACTTGGGTATTTCATGTAATGTCTCTGAGCCTCATTCTCTTCAGCGTAAAATACAGCGGATGATTCTTCCTTTCACTAGACTGTGCACATCAATGTGAAGAGCACCGTGGCACTCAACACATTTTTATTTTTGTTTTTGTTTTTTTAATTATACTGCCTTCAGCTAATCTTCGAAGAATCCTCTAGAAAGAGAACAGGGGAGGTCAGGAAACTCCCAAATTGTCTTAATTTGGGACACAATGAAACAGATCAACTGCAGTTATGAGGACCTTGAAGTGAGGAAATGAGATTTTACTTAGAATACACAAAATTGAGGTGAAGAAATTCGATTAACAACAGTAAGCCTGGTAAATGGGAGGATTAATGAAATTCTGTTTTATCCTAATTAATGTCACGTGTCTTTCTAAGAAAATCAGAGACAATAACCCCTACCGCCAAAAAAGATGAAATAGTATAGCTTCTGACAGCCTAGACTGCAGAAGTGTGGGGTTTAGAGGAAAGTTTTAAAATCACATTCACTATTTTGTTTATCTGATATATTTTTATTAAATACTGGGGATATAATAGTGAATGAAAATGACATGGCCTTTGCTTCAAGGCTCTTACACTCAAATGGGGGAAGAGAGTGATTAATATGTAGTCATACAAATAAAAAAATGTAAAGATACTGTAACCACTCTAAGATAAAAGTGTGGTATATTAATAGGTGTTCTAGTTTAGATTGAGAAAGCCTCTCTGGGGAAAGGCAATTATATTCCTTCCTTCCTTCCTTCCTTCCTTCCTTAGCATGGGCTCTCCCAAGGCTAATCTTGTGACAAAAGCTTATGCATGAATAGTTTATTTAGGAGCAGGTATGAGAGACATGGTAAGAGAAAGAGAGCCAGTACAAGTTTACATTATCAAATTTGCCACTGCTCTATGAGACTGAAACTGCCTTTGCAAAAATGATAACTGAGGAAATTATGACAGTGAAAAAGATGAAACCTAACCAACTCCATCTTGCTTCTAACCTTTAATCTGTCCTTGTTCATTCCTGGGTGTAGGCCAAACTAACCTAGGGAAGAAATTTAGTGTATGGTTTGACTCTGAAACAAAATTGATAATGACCCTTTCCCGAAAAGACCCTCTTCTTTCCTGGGGACCAGTCTGCCTTTGCAGGACTAACAAATCAGCTACAAGATGAGAAATTATGGTTTAGGGGTTATGTAGCCTCTGGCTGCAAGAGTCTGAACCTCCCAAATTGCTCCTGTGGATAACATCACTATTGTAAAACTTCAGATCAGTGCTTGAGATATTTTGCAGACCCTTCACTCAGTGAATCAGCTGACACCACACCCAGACCTATAATCTGACTCAACCAGTTCTGTGATCCCACCCAGGAACAGAAGACAGCAAGAAAACCTCACTTTGACCCCATTTGATTCTATCTCCAACGTGATCAATCATCACTCCTCAATTCCCGAGCCCCTACTCACCAAATTATCTTTAAAAACCTGATCCCCGTATGCTGGAGACTGATTTGAGTAATAATGAAACTCCGGTCTTCCACACAGCCGACTCTGTGAATTACTCTTTCTCCATGACAATTCCCCTGTTTTGACAAATTGGCTCTATCTAGGCAGCAGGCAAGGTGAACCCACTGGGTGATTACAAGACAAGTGGCTGCTTAGGCCACAGTGCCAGCTGAGAAGTCTTATGAAATGCCTCTTTGCACCATCTTCTGAAAAAAGAACAGAAAAGCATTTTTCTATGGTCTTCTGTCCTACATTACTCAAAGGTTGCTCTGTATATGCTAACTTCCTCAAATCCTGGTTACACATACATGAGTGGCTAGTATTGAATGTCAATCAGGCATGCCCAGGCCTGCAGCAGACAAGACCCTGGGCAAAGCAAGAAGTATAGAGAATGGTTCCCAGACAAGGTACTGCCATTTGCGCACAGATAAAGCTGTCCCCCAAACAGGAACTAGAATTAGAAGAAAGGCCAAGAAAATCTGACATGGACCACACGAGTGTTCTGATGTACCTCCTGTCTCTGAGACATCCTACATTCTAGTTCAGATTAGTCTCTCAGTACGTTTTTATCATGTCTCTTTATTATACTGGCCTCAGCTAATCTGAGGCCAAAACTTGCTAGTGGTTCCCTGTTACCTATCTAAAAAAGGGCCAAACACTTCAATATGAAGTCAGGGATTATCAACATTTGGAGAGTAGCTAGAGTCACAGGCATCCCTGAAGAAAATCATGACTAATATACCTTGTGAAATATTTAAATGTGTCCAACAGTAGGGAAGTAGTTTGATAGATAATAATAAAATATAAAATAGCTATTAATAATGATACTTCAACAAAGTCATAAAGGTAGAACTGCTCAGGATGTAATAGTAAGTACAAATGCAAAATTCCTATATTTTTATTCCCCCATTCCCCCCCACTTCTTAACCCTTATATATGTATGGGGGAAAGAGGCCCTTGGTAAAACAGAATAAAGATACAAACATGCTTATGTAGTTCTCTTTGCTTAGATGTAGTTTTTCAAATTTTGTACCATAGGTTGGTTTTATTTTATAATTAAAAAATATTAACTTAAAATTATAATTATAAAAATGTAAAATGTATTTCAATAGAATGAGAAGCCAGCTCTGAGTTGATGTCTGAAGAGAATCTGGGAGTCAAATTGTCGCTGCTCTAAGTTTATTCTTGGCCATTCTTTCTAAAATCATATAAGTTGGCCAGGTGCAGTGGCTCACACCTGTAATCCCAGCACTTTGGGAGGCCAAGGTAGGCAGATCAAAAGGTCAAGAGATCGAGACCATCCTGGCCAATATGGTGAAACCCCATCTCTACTAAAAATGCAAAAATTAGCTGGGCATGGTGGTGCACACCTGTAGTCCCAGCTACTTGGGAGGCTGAGGCAGGAGAATCGCTTGAACCCAGGGGGTGGAGGTTGCAGTGAACCGAGATCTCACCACTGTACTCCAGCCTAGCAACAGAGCAAGACTCCATCTCAAAAAAAAAAAAAAAAAAAAAATCATGTAAGTTTTTCTGCACTCTGACATTGTCTCCTCATCTTAAATCCCTAGGGAGCCAAACTCATTGAAGCCATAATCAGGTGCCAACAATTAAATTTCAGAAGGAAATGTCTCAGGGACCACAGTAAAAGTTTTCAGTGCCAGCCTATTATTTGAGGCTATCACGTGTTTCACTTATATAACCTCAATAAATATTATGCTGATGTTTGTTCAGATTTAGAAGCTTTTTTCATCCTATTGCTGCCAGCATATTTTCTGCACATTAATAAGCATCACCACATTTTATATGAAATATGACCCTCATTTTTAAACAAATTACAAAGCCACAAATTAGCTATTTGCTGAAGAATAGAGAAACTTAGAATTCTCATGTCTTTGCTTTTGCACCGAGCCCAAAAGAGACGAAGCTGATTGTTTAATATGCCCCTTCTCAGCACACAAGCTCTTGTTAGTCAATAACTATTTTGCTGTCATTTTTTTCTATGCTTCTGCAAATTTTAAACTTTTTCATCCATCCATTACTATTAGTTGATAAGATTAATTTGGTAGTATTTGGGCAGTCTGATCCTTATACTCAATTTTGAATATTTTGAATATATAATACTGTCCTATAATTACCTTCTAAAATCCTCAGAGGATTGGACAATGGACTGTTACATTCCCATAGTCTATTTTCCCCTTTTAACAATGAAAGCCAAAATCCTTGTTTTTTTCTTTCTAGAGTTTTGTCCATTCCAAATAGAATTCTATTTTTTCTTCTCTACATAAATCTAGGAATATTGCAATGGTTGCCAGGAGAAATAAATTACAGTGTTAGGCTGCAAATCTGTAGGTTTAAAGGTTCACCTTCCTTCAACATTATTTTAAAAGGAAAATACTATATTTCATCCAGCAGAGAAGACAGGTTCTTGGTTTTATTCTCTAGTATTAAGCTCAGTTCTCTGTTTTGTAATGCCTAAAGGGATATTATGATTCTTTCCAGAAAAGAGACACAATTTTAAATCCTTGTGCTTTGGCTGAATGAAGAGTGAGGTTATTGAACCTGGTGGAGGGGGGGGCAATAGGGGAGTGGGAGAGTGCCGTTCTTTGTCAGTATAGTTTCCATGCCTCTCCCTCTCTCTCTCTCTCTCTCTCTCTCCTTTCATTGCATAGCCAATTGCAATCTGCACACAATTTAGATGAAGACATTTAACTAAATATCCAGAACCTAAATTTTCTTTTCTTTATAGATCTAGAATTTTTCAATGATGTTGCTTTTGTAACATACAGTTTGGGAAGGCAATATTATTGGACAAGGTTTTGTGTTCTTTCAGGAGAGAAACCATTACTCTTTAGAATTACAATGATCAATGTTGAAAGATATTCTCAAATACACACAGACAACCTTCGTCAGCATGAATTATGTGGGGGCAAGAATCAGGTTTGCAATATGCAGTATTTTGCTCAAAGGACTTTCACCTAATATGTCTGAGTTGATGAGTATTTTATAGTGAGCAATACATTAAACATATTTTTAAGGAGCTTATTCTGTGCCAATGGTTGCTAGAATTCAGAGTTTCTGACTTCATTCAAAATGCAAGTGTTAGAACCAAGCCAACAGCTTCAGAGGGAATCAGTGTAGTATAAAACATGGCTAAAAAGAAGCTGCTGACTGACCAACTTGCGATCAAATCATTGATATGAAGACTAGGAAGTTAAGAATATTGATGAAAAAGAACTTGAAGTTGTAGACCATGGGATGTCAGGTTGGTCTGAGGGTACCAAGAGACTTAAATAGATGGTCTAGATAAGAAGTGGCAAGAGGTAGTGGTTAATAAGTGGAATAAAGGTGTTCAGACTTTTGAGATGGAATACAAACACTATGCAGCAATTAGGTAACGACATTGGGATATTTTCCATGAAACACTGTTAAGTTTTAAAGTGGGATATAAAACAGTATGTGGAGCAGGATCTTGATAAAGCCAAACAAAAATAAAACAAACAAGCAAATGTTAATGGTGATCACTTTTGGGAGGTTAGGTTGTGGATACTATAATAATAGTTCACTCTTATATCTACAGTGCCTGGAAGAGCACAGAAAACAATATTTAGTGGGTACTTACTTTCATTTTCCATGCAGTTTCTACAATGACACACAGTGCCTTTGCAATCAGAAAAATAAAAGTTATTTTAAAACATACTTGTTTTTGAAATGAGGTAATTACAAGGAATGATGAAGAATAGATGTCATAACTATCCATAGCTGCTAGATAACTTCCCCTAGTCAGATGTACACCTAGATAAAAGAGGGAGTATAAGGGAGAAATCAAGAAGATTTTCTTGATCCACCCCAGTAGTTTCTTATCTTGAAGACATTATAGGCAAGTCTCCTTCAGATCAGCAGCAGAGGGCAATGGGAGGCATACTCCAGGCTAGGATCATATGGACAATACTATTGCTGAGCATAGTAAATTATTTTCCTACTTGTGACCTCAATTATTTTGCATTTACAGAATACACAATAGCATCATACTGACCCTACTGCCCAAGCAAACTTTTTAAGTGGGCGATGAGCCCAAGTTGCTGTTAGAATATATCACCAGACTCTTGCCTTCTGTAACTGCGCTCCATGAGTTGGAAGCTCTCAGGGGTCTTGATCTCAGTTAGTGTAATGATTTCTAACTAAAATAATTTGTAGGCACTACAAATATTCTAGAAGAGGAGACTAGCCTGGTGGCCTTCATCATCCCAGCCACCTCAGCTGGTGATGGGTAGTCAAGCACAGCTGTAACATCTCTATGTGGGATCAATACTCCCCATAGTCTTTTGTAGATTATTTGAGCCCTGGATACCCTTGACAAAATAGTTGGGCCCCTTTTCTGCGTTTTCTGTCCCTAGGTCCTAGTTTTGGTTATGGACATTGCACCTTGTTTGATGCCCACAATTTTCATTGACAACCTTGCCTCTTCCTCAGCTTGCCTCATTGAGTGACACTTTTACCTCGTCAACCAACCCTTGGCCTGGGAGCCTGGCCTCTGCCTAGACAGTCTAGCCAAGCTCTCAGCTGATCTCTATTGACCTTCTCATCTGTCAGGACTCCATGTCTGAATAATTTCCTACCCTTTCCCTCTTGTCTCAACTTTTATGGTGTTTGACCCAAACCCTGAAGCTCCTTCCTTTTCTCTGTAGATAACTCTCAGCTAACCAATTAACTATGCAGATAATTTGAAATAGTGATGTTTTTCAGAGTGATCCACACCACCAGAATCAGAAACGCCTAGAGGCTTGTTACTCAAAATCTGGCCAGAAACATTGGCATCACCTGAGAGCTTGTTACATATGCTGACTCTCAGGTTCCACTCTAAACATCCTGAATCAACCTCTCTAGAGGTGATGGATGGGAATCTCTGTTTTAACAAGCCTTCCTGTTGATTCTTATGTTAAGTCCAAGAAACATCATCTATTATGCTTGCTAAAAATGTAGATTCTCTGGCCCTGTTTTAAACAAAAATCTGCATAAATAACAAATATTCCAGGTAATGCCTTCCCATATCAGATTTATAGGGCTTGGGCTCAAATGCCAGCTCTGCCTCAAGCCATCTGTGCAATCTTGGACAAAGCTATTGAATTTCTCTGTGCTTTGATTTTCTCATTTTTCAAATTAAAAATTCTTCATCCTAGGTTTATTGAGAGGATTAAATTAGATAATGCCTGTGAAGTGCTTAACATAATTCCTAGTGCAAAGGAAGCACTAATAAATATTTGTCTTTGTATTGTATTAATGTTTATCAACTGTAATGTGTTAATGTGCTAGCCTTTCTCCATACCCAGGAAACATATGTGCATTTTTGGTGACAGTTTCTGATGACAATACCTTAGATCAAAGAAATAACCCAAGGAGGAGGGAGGAATTGGGAGTTATTGTTTAAAAGGTACAGAGCTTCAGTTTAGAAAGATGTAAAAGTTCTCAAAATGTATAGTGATGATCGTTGTACAACCATGTGAACACACTTAATGCCACTGAACTGTACATCTAAATGATAAAGTCATATATTTTATGTGTATTTTACCCAATAAAAATAAATAAATACATGCATCAAAAAGAATGGCTAAAATGATACATTTTATGTTAGGTAAATTTTACTATATTTTAAAAAACATTTTTTGAGGAATAACTCTAAGGACAATCATTGAAGGAAGCATCTTAAGATTCATAGAAATTATTAGGATGCAACAGAAAGAGAGAAAAATGATTGGTATTGTTGAAGCTTTGTGTTGCACTAAATTTCTTCTGAATTTAAAGGAAAATATCAAGTTGGCAACCAGGTTAGTATTTCCTATGCAATACAGGTCCAAATCTCATTTTCTGGCTGGAATGCTAGTAAAGGAATTGTAGGATTCCCAGAGAGATGATAAACTAAAAGCAAAAATTTAGGATATTCTATTGAGGTAGAACCTGTGGTTGACTATTCACTTAAAAGATGCTACCATAGAGTGGAAGGAGTTATCATGGAATACTTATGCTGGGCAAGACCTGTTACAATATTATCTTATTTGATTTTCATAGTCCCCATGTAAGGGTAAGTATCAGACCTATTTTATAGATGAAACAACCTGAGAAAGACTAGGTGATATTCCTAGAGGCCATACCCATAGTCATCGTAAAAAGCAAAGTCAGGCTTTGGGAGGAGATCCATCTGACATCCATGCTTTTTCTCCTTTGCATTCATCAGAGCTTCCCAGTATGGAAATAGAAATTCTCATAAGAATCCCTGCAAGTCATGGCCTCAGGATGCAATCTGCCAGCCAACTCTGTGGTGCCTCTGTCAGATTCTAAATCTCCCTCTTTGCCTCTCCTCGTAGAAGCCATTCAACAAACTGGGTAGCTGAACTGTTAGAGAGGTAGGCGTATGTCCCAAACTAAGCCAGTTTGGTCTTCCGTCGTTTGAACGCAGTTATTCCTCCAGAGACAATCATGAAACATAAGCCAAGCCAACTAAAGAGGTAAAGTATAGTTGCTAAGAGAGTGAGATCTAAAAAAAACAAAAAACAAAAAAAAATCCAGACTTCCTTTGAATGCAACTTTTGTCACTTTTATTTAGTGTTTGTATGATCTTAGAGAAATGTCTCTGAGCCTTAATTTCCTAAAAAAGGAAGACAAAAAGATAATAATAGTAGGTATCTCATAGGATTATTGTAAGGATTCACACACACACACACACACACACATATAATGACAAGAAGGCAGTGTCACCTTATTCCTCAGCTGAGAACTTGTGCATGAGGTGAATTAAATCTTTTGCTGTTCTGTTGTGTGTGCCCATGAATGACCACAAAATTTCAGTGAACTTTCAAATACAAAATTCATGAATAATGAGGATTGACTATATTTATATATACATATCATTTTATTTCTACCATGACACGCCTATTGTGTAAATATCCATGTTAAACATATAGAGACAGATGTTTAACAATTGCCTTGCACACATTGTATATCCAATAAATATTAACCTCTGTTTTTTGAATTATTATTTGTTATTACTACTCTGAGGAATTTAAAAAAACAAAACTAAACTAAATCTGTCAGTGGTGATTATTTTGCTCTCTGTTCAAAAAACTACAAGTATGTGAGCCCCAATCTGCTGGCAGCCAGATCTCCTGCCTCATGGAAAAGATAACAAGTCAGAGAGAAGATAGAAGAGCAACAAAGAGAAAGTGGTGACTCTGAAGGCACAGGCTCATGTACCTGTTTAATTCTGAGGGCAAAGCAAGCAAACTGAGAGAAACCCTACAGGTCATGGGGGCCTTACACTGAGCTTGAAGAAGTGACATTACGAACCTGGGGAAGACTCAGGAGAGCTAAACAAAACCACATTGTGATTCAGATTTGCAAAGCCTACTGAGGTATAAGGGTAGAGAAAGAGAATTTCAAAAACCCCACAGGCATTTTCAACCTTACATGTAATTAAGGACTAATCATCTATGACTGAGAGATGGGCAAGAGAAATGAGAAAGATTTACACTGATTTTGGGGTGCATAGGTCTTGTTAAAGTCTGATGGCCAAATATGAGAAATGAGACATTCCTCCTAGGTAGTCAGAACCCAAACTCTGAATTAAAAAAAAAAAATGACTCCACCCACAATTAATTTGACGCTTCTAAAAAGCTGAATTTAATTAAAGCAAAAGCAAATCTCAGAGCCAGCTCACCTATAGACTACAACTAAATTGCTCCAACACACCCTGCCACTCCTCACACACTAACAGTTTGATAAAAGAAGAACAATGTCATTTTCTGGGTATAAATATTATTTACTTTAGTGTCTGCTATACTTTTATATGTAATATTTGGCATTCAATTAAAAATTATGAAACATTCAAAGATGCAAGAGAATATGACCTATTGTTAAGGGAGGAAATAATTAATAGAGACAAACATAAAGATGACTCAGATGTTAGAATTATGAGACTTTAAAATAACTATGATAAATGTGTTAACAAATCCAGTGGGAAAAAAATACACAGGAAGGATAAATGGAATAAAAACTACAGAAAAAAGAAATAAAAACTATAGTAAAAAGAAATAAAAACTATAGTAAAAACATATCAAGTAGAAATACTGAAAATATTTTTTAAATGATACCAGAGCGGAAAAGATCAGAGAACTGGAATACAGGTGAAAAGAAATTCTCGGCTCGGTGCAGTGGCTCACATCTGTAATCCCAATGCTTTGGGAGCCAGAGGTGGGAGAATTGCTTGAGCCTAGTAGTTTGAGCCAGACTGAGCAACATAGTGAGACATTGTCTCTATTAAAAAAAATAAAAAAGAAACTGGCAAGGCATGGTGGTGTGTACCTATAGTCCCAGCTACTTGGGAGGCCAAGGTGGAAGGATCTCTTGAGCCCGGGAAATTGAATCTGTAGTAAGCCATGATTGCACCACTGCACTCCAGCCTGGGTGACAGAGCAAGACTCTGTCTCAAAAACTATGTATATATTATTAAAACTTAAACACAGAGAGAGTAAAAAGAACAGAGCATCCAAGATCTGTGAGAAAATATCAAATAGTAAAATATACATAAAACTGGAATCCCAGAATACATAAAGAAAGAGAGAGAGAGAATGGGGAAAAAAGAAATAGAGATAATGGCCAACAATTTTCCAAACTTGGTAAGAGATGTTATATTAGTTTTTTGTTGCTGCTGTAGAAAATTATAACAAGCTTAGTAGCTAAAACAACACAACTTATCTGACAATCACGGAAGTCAAGGCAAAACAGGTCTCACTGGACTAAAATCAAGGTGTCACCAAGGTAGTGTTATTTTCTGCAGGCCATAAAAAAGAATCGATTTTCTTGCCTTATCAGCTTCTAGATAATGTTCCCATTCTTTGACTTATTTCCTCCTTCCATCTTCAAATCCAGTAATGACTGAATCTCTCTCACATCTTATCTCAATAACACTGACTCTTCTGCTTCCCTGTTAAACATTTAGATTTATCAGCATATTTATTATTATTATTTTTAAATCTTTATCATTTGACATTTTTGTCATCTGAGTCACTTCTATGTCTGTTTGACCTCTGAGTCATTTCTGTGTCTGTTTCTATTGATTATTTTCTGTTGTGATTACATTGGGTTCACCCAGTTGATCCAGAATCATCTCCTTATTTTAAAGTCTGCCAATTAATAATCTTAATTTTATCTGCAACCTTAGTTGCCCTTTTCCATATAATCTAACATATATATAAATCCCAGAAATTAGGGCATAGACATCTCTTTGTGGGAGGGGACATTATTCTGCCTACCACTGATGTGTGTTCATAAATCCATAAATCTCAGCAAATCCCAGACAGGAATAACACAAAGAAAACCATACCTAAGCAGATAATTATAAAAACACTGAAATACTAAGATTTTTAAAACTTCTTTAAAGTAGCCAGAAGGGAAAACATACATTACATGTGTGGAAAAAAGAAGAATGTCAGCATACTTTTAATCAGAAAAGTAGTTGAGGCTAAAAGACAATGTAAACGTATATTTAGAGTGCTGAAAGAAAACCAGTCAAACTAGAATTGAATTTTATATTCAGTGAAAATATCATTCAAAAATGAAGATAATTTTTTTTTTAGAAAAAGCAACTTAAGAAGATATCTTCAATAGGCTTGCACTACATGAAGTGTTTTAAAAAAGTTTCTTTGGCTGAAGGAAAATAATCACATAGAAAACTGGTGATGCAGAAAGAAATAAAAAAATTCTATAAAGCATGAATATTTCAGTAAATATAAATGCATTTTAAAAATCATTCTTCATGTACTATATAATTTTTAAGCCTATTTAAAAGGCTATTGACTCTTTAAGGAGAAATAATTTAACAGTGCAATGTGTGGTTTAGTGTGTGTGTAAAATTTAACTATTTAACAAAAAGATTACATGAGTCAGCAGGGCAGTAACTATATAACACAGTTTTAACATTATTATATTGATTGTGAAGAAGTAGAATATTTTATGAAAATAGATGAGGAGAAATTAAATATGCTTATTGTAATTTTTAGAGTCACTACTAAAAACAATTAACAGAGGAGGGTATAATTAAAATCAAAAGAGAAGATAAAAATGAATATTTTAAAATATTCAATTTATGCAAAAAGCAGGCATGAAAGAGAAAACAGAAAAACAAAAAGTAGGTAGGACTTATAGAATCCACATACAAACAAATAATTTCATGAAAGTAATAAAGACTCAAATTATAAGTCGGAGATTGCCAGACAATATAAAACCACAAGACACAACTAATGATGTTCATAAGAATGTATAAGAATATAGAATGTTTGAGAGTAAAAGAAGATAACTGGTATAACATGCAAACATTAAGCGTAAGAAAACTGGTATTGTTTTATTAATATTAGAAGTAGACTTCAAGATGAAGTTTATTATCACAGACAAAAAAAGGGCATTTCATAATGATAAATGGGTCAATTACACAAGAATACAAACCAATCTCAAGTGCATATAATATGGTTTTCATATGTGTTCCCACCCAAATCTCAAGTCAAATTGTAATCTCCAGCGTTGGAGGTGGGGCCTGGTGGGAGGTGATTGGACCATGGTGGGGGATTTCTCATGCATGGTTTAGCATCATTCTCTTGGTACTGTTGTCAGGACAGTAAGTTCTCGTGAGATCTGGTTGTTTAAAAGTATGCAGCACATCTCCCCTCACTCTCTCTTTCTCTTTTTCCTGCTCCTGCCATGTAAGGCAACTTTTCCTTCTTTGCCTTCCATAATTAGAAGCCTCCTGAAGCCTCCCCAGAAGCAGATGCTTCTATGCTTTCTGTACAGCCTGCAGAACCATGAGCCAATTAAACAGCTTTTCTTTGAAAATTGCCCAGTCTCAGGTATTTCTTTATAGCAATGTGAGAACAGATTAATACAGAAAATTGGCACTGAGGAGTGGGGCATTGCTATAAAGATACCTGAAAATGTGAAAGCAACTTTGGAACTGGGTAACAGGCAGAGGTTGGTAGAGTTTGGTGGGTTCAGAAGAGGAAAGGAAGATGAGGGAAAATTTGGAACATCTTAGAGACTGGTTAAATGGTTGTGACTAAAATGCTGATAGTGATATGGACAGTTATGTTCAGGCAGAGGAGGTATCACGTGGAAATGAGAAACTTATTGGGAACAGGAGCAGATGTCACTTTTGCTACGCCTTAGCAAACAACTTGGCTGCATTGTGCCTCTGCCCAAGGGATAGGTGGAACTTTTACCTTGAGAGTCGTAATTTAGGGTATCTGTAGAATAAATTTCTAAGCAGTAAAGCATTCAAGATATCACCTGGGTGCTTCTAACAGTGTTTGTTCATATGCAAGAGCAAAGAAAATACCTAAAGTTGAAACTTATATTTAAAAGAGATACAGAGTATAAAATATTGGAAAATTTGCAGCCTGGCTGTGTGGTAGAAAAGAAAAGCCCATTTTCAGGGGAGGAATTCAAGCAGACTATAGAAATTTGCTTAAGTAAAAAGGAGCTGAGAGCCAAGACAATGGAGAAGAGTCTTTGAAGACATTGCAGAGACCTTCAGGCCAGCCCCTCCTATCACAGGCCCAGAGTGCTGAGAGGACTGAATGGTTTCTTGTACCAGGCCCAGGGTCCTGCCACCCTGTGCCGTCTCAGGACATTGCTCCTTGCATCCCAGTCACTCCAGCTCCAGTTCAGGCTCAAAGGGGTCCAGGTGCCTCTCAGGCCACTGCTTCAGAAAGTGCAAGACATAAGCCTTGGCAGCTTCCATGTGGTATTAAGCTTGCAGGTGCATAGAATACAGGAGATGAGGTTTGGGAGCCTTCACCTAGATTTTAGAGGATGTATGAAAAATCCTGGGTGCCCAGGCAGAAGTCTGCTGCAGGAGCAGAGCCCTCATGGAGAACCTCTACTAGGGCAGTGAAGAGGGGAAATATGGGATTGGAGCCCCCACACAGAGTCCCCACTGGGGCACTGCCTAGTGGAGCTATGAGAAGAAGGCATTGTCCTGCAGACCACAAAATGGTAGATTCACTGACAGTTTGCAGTCCTGCACCTGGAAAAGCCACAGGCACTCTAGACTGTTGAGGGAAGTCAGGGACCCCAAACAGAGGGACCGGCTGAAGCCATGACAGAAGAACGTGAATTATGAAGATTTTATGGACATTTATTAGTTCCCCAAATTAATACTTTTGTAATTTCTTATGCTTGTCTTTACTGCAATCTCTAAACATAAATTGTAAAAATTTCATGGACACTTATCACTTCCCCAATCAATACCCTTGTGATTTCCTATGCCTGTCTTTACTTTAATCTCTTAATCCTGTCAGCCGAGAAGGATGTATATCGTCTCAGGACCCTGTAATAATTGCGTTAACTACACAAATTGTACAGCATGTGTGTTTGAGCAATATGAAATGTGGGCACCCTGAAAAAGAACAGGATAACAGCAATTGTTCAGGGAATAAGAGAGATAACCTTAAACTCTGACCGCCGGTGAGCCGGGCAGAACAGAGCCATATTTCTCTTCTTTCAAAAGCAAATGGGAGAAATATCGCTGAATTCTTTTTCTCAGCATGGAACGTCCCTGAGAAAGAGAATGCACACCTAGGGGCAGGTCTCTGAACTGGCCCCCCTGGGGCGTACCTGTCTCTTATGGTCGAGATTGCAGAGTTGAAATAAACTCCAGTCTCCCATAGCGCTCTCAGGCTTATTAGGAAGAGGAAATTCCCACCTAACAAATTTTGGTCAGACTGGTTGATCTCAAAACCCTGTCTCCTGATAAGATGTTATCAATGACAATGGTGCCCGAAACTTCTTTAGCAATTTTAATTTCATTCCGGTCCTGTGATCTCGCCCTGCCTCTACTTGCCTTGTGATATTCTATTACCCTGTTAAGTACTTGATGTCTGTCACCCACACCTATTCGCACACTCCCTCCCCTTTTGAAAATCCCTAATAAAAACTTGCTGGTTTTTGTGGCTTGTGGGACATCACGGATCCTACCAACGTGTGATGTCTCCCCCGGATGCCCAGCTTTAAAATTTCTCTCTTTTGTACTCTGTCCCTTTATTTCTCAAGCCAGCCGACACTTAGGAAAATAGAAAAGAACCTACGTGATTATTGGGGCAGGTCCCCCGATACTAGACCAGCCCTTAAAATTAGCAACAGGGGCTGAACCCTACAAAGCCATAGGGGCAGAGCTTCACAAGGCTTTGGGAACCCACCCTTTGCACCAGCATTCCCTGGATGTGGGATATGGTGCCAAAGGAGATTATTTTGGCGCTTTAAGATTTAGTGACTGCTCTGCATTCAGTTAAGTCTGAGTCAGTTTTTGACTTGCATGGAGCCTACAGCCCCTTTCTTTTGCCTATTTTTTTCACTTTTGGAATGAGAATATTTACCCAGTGCCTGTTCCTCCATTGTATCTTGGTAGTAACTAACTTGTTTTTGCTTTTACAGGCTCATAGGAAGAAGGGACTAGCCTTATCTCAGATGAGACTCTGGACTTTGGACTTTTGAGTTAATGCTAGAATTAGTTAGGAATTTGGAGGATTATGGGGAAGGCATGATTGCATTTTGTAATGTGAGAAGAACATGAGATTTGGGAGGGGCAAGGAGTAGCCTGATATGGTTTGGATCTGTGTCACTGCCCAAATCTCATGTTGAATTATAATCCCCAATGTTGGATGTGAGGTCTGGTGGGAAATGATTGGATCATGGGAGGGATTTCTCATGAATGGTTTTAGCACCATCCCCTTAGTGCTGTTCTGATGATAGTGAATTATTGTGAGATCTGGTTGTTTAAAAGTGTGTAACACCTCCCCTCACACTCTCTTTCTTGCTCCTGTTCCTGCTTCTGCCATGTAAGATGCTTGCTACCCCTTTGTCTTCCACCATGATTAGAAGTTTCCTGACACCTTTCCAGAAGCAGATGCTGCTTTGTTTCCTGCACAGCCTGCAGAAGCATGAGCCAATTAAACCTCTTTTCTTTATAAACAACCCATTCCCAGGTATTTCTTTAAAGCAATGTGAGAAAGGATCAATTCAGCATATTCACCCAGTAAAAAGGCATCCAAACACATGAAGCAGAAATCAAGAAAACTAAAGAGAGAAAAAAAAATCTACAAAGTTGAAGACTTCAACTCCTTTCACAGGGACATCATAAACAGGGAAAACTGAGTGAACATATCAGAAGACTTAAACAGCATTGTCAGTCGACTTACATAATTGAAATTTATATAATAAGAATGTACCCAATAACAGTCAAATAGAAATTTTCAGATACATGTGGAACACTATTTATTGTTTTGAGGTTTTTCTAAAACATTTTTTATGTTTAATGTTTGTGGATACATAGTAGGTATGTGTATTTATGAACTACATGAGATGTTTTTATACAGGCCTGCAATGTGTAATAATCACATCAGAGAAAAGGGCAGAAAAAATGGTAGATAGGAGGCAGGACTAACTTGCAGCTCCCACTTGGATGGACAAAGCAGCATGTGGAACTCACACCATGAACTTTTGCTCAAAGAACTACTGCAGGAACATACCAGGAATGCCAAGAGAATCTTCACTTTTTGAAGGAGGTGGATTGCTGCTGCAGGCTCCATGGGACAGCTGAGGAACTGTGAGTAGGCTTGCTTTCTCAGCTGGGTGGCTTGTAGCCTGGGGCAAGTTCTCAGCCCTGTTCACTGGCTGCCTGGAAATAAATTTGGTGCTATTGAGTGGGGGCATGGCGGGAGTGAGGCTGGCCTTTTGGGCTGTGGGCTGCATGGGAGCTAGGTGAGGCCTGTGGCTGCCAGCTTTCCCCAACTTCCCTGGTGACCTATATTATGCAGCAGAGTCAGCCATAATCCACCCGGGAACGTAGTTTCATTGGCCTGGGAACCACACTCCCATCCCCCACAGCAGCTGCAGCAACTCATGCCCAAGGAGAGTCTGAGCTCAGACACACCTAATCCTGCCCCTACCTGATGGTCTTTCTCTTGGTAGTCAAAGACAAAGGACATCATCTCTTGGGAGCTCTATGGCCCTGCCCACAGCCTGACCCTAGGGCAAGCTTGTATCCTCCCTATGTTACTGCAGCTAATCTGCTCTTGAAAGTGACAACTCCTGGCTGGAGGCCAACCAACACAAAACCAGTGCACAACAAAAGTACAAACCAAGGACCCTCACAGAATCCACTTCATTCCCCCACTACCTCCACTGAAGCAAGTGCTGGTATCCATGGCTGAGAGACCTGAAGACAGATCACATCACAGGACTCTCTGCAGTCACATCACAAGACACTCCCCAGTACCAGCCCATAGCCTAGTAGCTCCACTGGGTAGCTAGATCCAGAGGAAAAATAACAATCACTGCAGTTCAGCTCTCAGGAATCCCCATCCTTAGAGGAAAAGGGAGAGCACCACATCAAGGGAGTACCCTGTGGGACAAAAGAATCTGAACAGAAGCCCTTGAGCCCCTGATCTTCCCTCTGACATAGTCTACCCAAATGAGAAGGAAGGAGACAAACAATTCTGGTACTATGACAACAAGGTTTTTAACACCCTCAAAAGATCACACTAGCTCACCAGCAATGGATCCAAACCAAAATGAAATCTCTGAATTGCCAAAAAAAGTCCATTATTAAGCTAATCAAGGAAGCATTAGAGGAAGGTGAAGTTCAACTTAAATAAATAAATAAATAAAAGATACAGACTATGAATGGAAAAATCTCCAGTGAAATAGACAGCACAGATAAGAAAACAATCACTACATCCAGAATGAAGGACACACTTAGACAAATGCAAAATGCACTGGAAAGTCTCAGCAATAGAATCAAACAAGTAGAAGAAAGAACTTGGCAGAGCTCAAAGACAAGGCTTTGGAATTAACCCAATCCAATAAAGACAGAGAAAAAAGAATTTTAGAAAATGAACAAAGCCTCTAAGAAATTTGGGATTATGTTAAATGAACAAATCTAAGAATAATTGGTGTTCCAAAAAAGAAGAGAAATCTAAGTTTGGAAAACATATTTGAGGGAATAATTGAGGAAAACTTCCTAGAGAGCTAGACATCCAAATACAAGAAGCTCAAAGAACATCTGGGAAATTAATCACAAAAAGATCATCGCCTCAGCACATAGTCATGAGGTTATCTAAAGACAAAACGAAGGAAAAAAAATCTTTAAGAGCTATGAAGCAAAAGCATCAGGTAACCTATAAAAGAAAACCTATCAGATTAATAGCAGATTTCTCAGCAGAAACCCTACAAACTAGAAGGGATTGGGGTCTTATCTTTTGCCTCCTTAAATAAAACTATCAGCCAAGAATTACATATTGACTGAAACTAAACTTTATAAATGAAGGAAAGAGACAGCCTTTTCCAGACAGACATATGCTGAGGGAATTTGCCACCACCAAGCCAGCATTACAAGAACTGCTAAAAGAAGCTTAAATCTTGAAACAAATCCCAAATTACACCAAAATAAAATCTCTTAAAGGATAAATCTCACAGGATCTATGAAAGAATAACACAATGAAAAAAAGACCACAAAGTATTCAGGCAACAAATAACACAGTGAAAAGAATAGTACCTCACATCTCAATACTAACATTGAATATAAATGGCATAAATGCTCACTTAAAAGATACAAAACAGCATAATGCATAAAAACCACTAACCAAGTATCTGGTTTCTACAAGAGACTCACCTGACATATAGGGACTCTCATAAAGTTAAGGGTAAGGGGCGGAAAACAATATTCCATGCTCATAGAAACCAAAACAGAGCAGGAATAGCTATTTTTATATCAGATAAAAACCAACTTTAACAGCAGTTTAAAAAGACAAAGAGGGACATGATGTAATAATAAAAAGACTTGCCCAACAGGAAAATATTAACAATCCAAAATATATATACATCTAACACTAAAGCTTCAAAATTTATAAAACAATTACTTCTAGACCTAAGAAATGAGATAGATAGCAACACAATAATAGTGGCGGACTTAAACACTCCACCAACAGAACCAGATAAGGCATCAGCACAGTCAATATGGTATAAGAGAAATTTAATACCATACCCTGGAACAAATGGACTTAACAAATACTTACAGAACATTCTACCCAATAACTGCAGAATATATCTTATTTTCATCAGCACATGGAACAGGCTCCAAGATAGACCATATGATAGGTCATAAAACAAGTCTCAACAAATTTAAGAAAATAAATTAGAACAAAAAAATTGCAAAGCAGAACTAAATTAAATTGAAACAAAAAAAATTAAAAGATAAACGAAACAAAAAGCTGGTTCTTTGAAAAGATAAAAAAAATTGATAGACCGTTAGCAAGATTAACAAAGAAAAGAAGAGGGAGGATCAAAAGAAGCTCCATTAGAAATAAAATGAGAGATATTACAACCAATACCACAGAAATACAAAAGATTATTCAAGATTCAAGGCTACTATGAACACCTTTACGTGCATAAACTAGAAAATCTAGAGGAGATCAGTTCCTGGAAAGATCTAACCATCCTAGATTAAGTCAGGAAAAAATAGAAAATCTGAACAGACCAATAACAAGCAGCAAGATAGAAATGGTAATTAAAAAGTTACCAAAAAAAAAAGTCCAGGACCAGACAGATTCACAGCTGAATTCTTTGTTTTTGAGATGGAGTCTCTCTGTCACCCATCCTGGGGTGCAGTAGCGTGATCTCTGTTCACTACAACCTCCACCTCCCAGGTTCAAGCAATTCTCCCATCTCAGCTTCCTGAATAGCTGAGATTACAGGGGCGCCCAGCCTCACAGCTGAATTCTATCAGATATTCAAAGAAGTATTGGTATGAATCCTATCAATGCTATTCTAAAAGATAGGGAAAGAGGGAATCCTCCCCAAATCATTTTATAAGCCTGTATCACCCTAGTACCAAAACCAGTAAAGGACGTAACAAAAAAAAGAAAACTACAGACCAATATCCCTGATAAACGTAGATGCAAAAATCCTCAACAAACTAACTGAATTCAACAGCAAATCAAAACGATAATCTACCATGATCAAGTGGGTTTCACACCAGGGATGTAGGGATGGTTTAATATACACAAGTCAATAAATGTAATACACCACATAAACAGAATTAAAAACAAAAATCACATGATCATCACAATAGATGAAGAAAAGTATTTGAAAAAATCCAGCATCCCTTTATGACTCAAACCCTCCACAAAATAGGCATAAAAAGGACAAATCTTAAGGTAATAAAAGCCAACTATGACAAACCCACAGCCAAAATCATACTGAACAGGGAAAAGTTGAAAGCAACCCCCCAGAGAACTTCAACACGACAAGGATGCCCACCTTCACCACTTCTATTCAACATAGTACTGGAATTCCTAGCCAGAACAATCAGACAAGAGAGAGAAATAAAGGATATAAAAATTGATAAACAGAGCCAGGCACAGTGGCTCATGCCTGTAATCCCTGCAATTTGGGAGGCCGAGGCAGGTGAATCATCTGAGGTCAGGAGTTCAAGACCAGCTTAGCCAACATGGTGAAACACCACGTCTACTAAAATTACAAAAGTTAGTCAGGCATGGTGGTGGGCGGCTATGATCCCAGCTACTCAGGAGACTGAGGCAGGAGAATTGTTCTAACCCAGGAGGCAGAGTTTGCAGTGAGTCAAGATCATGCCATTGCACTCCAGCCTGGGCAACAAAAGCGCAAGTCTAAAAAAAAAAAAAAAAGGTAAAGAGTAAGTGAAACTGTTGCTATTTGCTGATGACATGATTGACATGATTGTATATTTAGAAAACCCTAAAGACTCATTCAAAACTCTAAAGACTCCTAGAACTGGTAAATTAATTCAGCAAAATTTCGAGATACAAAATTAATGTATAAAAGTCAGTAGCTCTGCTATACATCAGCAGCTACTAAGCTGAGAATCAAATCAACAACTCACCACCTTTTACCATAGCTGCAAAAAATAAAATAAAATAAAATACTTAGGAACATACCTAACCAAGGAGGTGAAAGACCTTTACAAGGAAAACTCCAAAACACTGCTGAAATAAATCACAGATGACACAAACAAATACAAACCCATCTCATGCTCACACATGGGTAGAATTAACATTGTGAAAATGACCACACTGCCAAAAACAATCCACAACTTCAGTGCAATTACCATCAAAATACTACCATCATTCTTCACACAACTAGAAAAAACAATCATAAAATTCATATGGAACCAAAAAAGAGCCTGCATAGCCAAAGCAAGACTAAGCAAAAAGAACAAAACTGGAGACATCACATTACCTGGATTCAAACTATACTGTAAGTCCGTAGTCACCAAAAGAGCATGGTACTGGTATAAAAATAGGCATATAGACCAATGAAACAGAACAGAGACTCTAGAAATAAAGCTACAGTCAACTTGTCTTTGACAAACCAAGCAAAAACATAAAGTGGTGAAAAGACATCCTATTCAACAAATGGTGCTGGGATAATTGGCAAGCCACATGTAGAAGAATGAAACTGGATCATCATCTCTCACATTATACAAAAATCAACTCAAGATAGATCAAGAACTTAAATCTAAGACCTGAAACCATAAAAATTCTAGAAGATAACGTTGCGAACTCCCTTCTAGACATTGATTTATGCAAAGACTTCATGGGCAATAACCCAAAAGCAAATGCAGCAAAAACAAAGATAAATAGACAATAGACGGGACTTAAACTGAAAAGCTTCTGCACTACAAAAGAAATAATCAGCAGAGTAAACAGACAACCGACAGAGTGGGAGAAAATCTCCGCAATCTATACTGCCAACAAAGGACTAACATCCAGAATCTACAAGAAACCCAAACAAATCAATAAGAAAAAAAATAAAATCCCATCAAGGTCTCAAACTCCTGGCCTATTTTAACATTTTTTTTTCTTTCCGGGGGATGTTGGGGAAGCTACTGCTACTTAGCTGTGTGGGGGAAATCTGTTCTTACAAGAAATGGGAGGGGGATAATCCTTAAAAATTTCGCCTTCAAATCCACCCTCTGGTTGTTTAAATGAGCATTTCTTGTAAAATGGAAAAGATTAAAAATAAAGAGAAAGACAAAAAGCAAAAAAAAAAAAAAAAAAAGGGCTAAGGACATGAATAGACAATTCTCAAAGAAGATATACAAATGACCAACAAACATGTGAAAAAATGCTCAACATCACTAAAGATCAGGGAAATGCAAATCAAAACCACCATGTGATAACACCTTACTCCTACAAGAATGGTCATAATCAAAAAATCCAAAAACAATAGATGTTGGTGTGGATGTGGCAAAAAGAGAACACTTTTACACTGTTAGTGAGAATGTAAACTCATACAACCACTATGGAAAACAGTATAAAGATTCCTTAAAGAACTAAAAGTTGCTCTAACATTTGATCCAGCAAGTCCACTCCTGGGTATCTACTCAGAGGAAAATAAGTCATTATATGGAAAAGATACTTGCACACATGTGTTTATAGCAGCACAATTTACAATTGCAAATATATGGAACCAGCCCAAATGCCCATCAATGAGTGGATAAATAAAATTCCACACCATGGAATACTACTCAGCCAACAAAGGAACAAAATAATGGTATCTGCAGCAACATGGATGGAAGTGAAGACCATTATTCTAAGTTAAGTAACTCAGTAATGGAAAACCAAACATTGTATGTCTCATAAGTAGGAGCTAAGCTATGAGATGCAAAGGCATAAGAATGATACAATGGACTTTGGGGACTTGGGGAAAAAGTTTATTAACTCACACAATCACAAGGTCCCACAATAGGCCGTCTGCAAGCTGAGGAGCAAAGAAAGCCAATTCAAGTCCCAAAACTGAAGAACTTGGAGTCTGATGTTCGAGGACAGGAAGCATTCAGCACAGGAGAAAGATGTAGGCTAGGAGGCTAGGGCAGTCTAACCTTTTCACATTTCTCTACCTGCTTTATATCCTGGCCATGTTGGCAGCTGATTAGATGGTGCCCACCCAGATTAAGGGTGGGTCTGCCTTTCCCAGCCCACTGACCCAAATGTTAATCTCCTCTGGCAACACCTTCACAGACACACTCAGGATCAAAACCTTACATCCTTCAATCCCACCAAGTTGACACTCAGTATTAACCATCACACTGTGCTTGGCTTATTTCACTTAACAAAATGACCTCCAGTTTCTTTCATTATTGTTGGAAATGACAGAATCTCATTCTTTTTAATGGCTGAATAGTAAGTACTCCATTGTGTATAAGCACAACATTTTCTTTGTACATTCCTCTGTGTAGACACTTAGGTTGCTTCCAAATCTTGGCTATTGTGAACAGTGCTGCAATAAATGCGGTAGTGCAGATATGTCTTTGATGTACTAATTTCATTTCTTTTAGGTATATACCTAGCAGAGGATTGCTGGATCATATGGTAGCTCTAATTTTATGTTTTGGGAAATTTTCAAACTGTTCTCCATAGTGGTCGTGCTAATGTACATTCCTACTAACAGTGTACAAAGGTTGCTTTTTCTCCACAACCTCACCACATTTGTTATTACTTGTCTTTTGGATAAAACTAATTTTAACTAGGGTAAGATGATATTATTTCAGTTTTGATTTGCATTTTCTGATGATCAATGATGTTAAGCACATTTTAATATAACTGTTTGCCATTTGTATGTCTTTTTTTGAGAAACGTCTATTCATATATTTTGTCTATTTTTAAATCAGATAATAATATTTTTTATAGATAATTCTTATACATTCTGGTTATTAATCCCTTGTCAGATGGACAGTTTGAAAATATTGTCTCCCATTCTGTGGGTTGTCTCTTTACTTTGTTGATAGTTTCCTTGGCTGTGCAGAAGCCTTTTAACTCTATGTGATCCCATTTGTCCGTTTGTTCTTTGGTTGCCTGTACTTGTAGGGTATTACTCGAGAAATCTTTGCCCAGTCCAATGTCCTGGAGAATTTCTGGAGGGTTTTCTTTTAGTCATTTATGAGTTTGAAGTCCTAGATTTAACTCCTAAATCTATTTGCTTTTATTTTTCTATATGGCAAAAGATATGAGGGTCTAGTTTCATTCTTCTGCATGTGGATATCTACTTTTCCCAGCACCATTTATTGAAGAGACTGTCCTTTTCCCATTGTGTGTTTTTAGCACCTTTGTTGAAAATGAGTTCATCCTCCATGCTGCCTTCCTAGGCTTCCATGCACCACAGGTACCTCCCCACTCCTCCTCTGAACTCCAGCACTCTCTCTTTAACACTGTAGTAGAATCTTAGTTGTTTATTCATTGCCTTGAATTTCTTCTTTCTTGTGGAGGAGGGGGATGAATGCCAGGTGCCACTAGTCAGCTTTCTTGCTGATGTCACTCTGCCAATAAGTATCAACAGCTAAATTTATATTCAGCATTATATAGGAGGTCCTAACCAGACAAAGAAGAAAACTAAATTAAAAGCACAAAAGTTGAAATAAAAGGATAATAACTATCTATATTTGTAGATAACATAATTGTGTATGTAGAAAATACTAAGAAATCTCAAAAAATACTACTAGATCAATGAGTACATTGAAGATCATAGAGTATAAAGTCATTATAAAATCCATTCATTTCTTTATATTGACAATAAGAAATTGGAAAATAAAATTAAAAACAGTATTGTTTGTGATATTATCCAAAAACATAAATGTGACTTAAATTAATTTAACAAAAGTGGGCAAAACCTCCATGCTAAAAACTAAAACAGCATTGATAGAAATTAAGGGCCTAAATAAATAGAAAGATATGCCACTTTTATAGACTGAGAAATTCAATTTTACTAAGATGCCAGTACTCTCCAAATTAATCTATACATTCACACAATCCCAATCAAAATCCTGACAATTTTTTTATAGATATCACAAGCTGACTGTAGAATTCATGTAAAAATGCAAAAAACTGTAGTAGTCCAAACAATTCTTTAAAATAAGACATGCGGAGATTTACTGCAAAACTACAATTAGTATGTTCATGCAGTATTGGCAGAAAGTTAAGCAAATAGATCATTGAAACAATAACTCTTCCAGAAATCAATTAAGACATATGGCCAAATGATTTTTGACAAGGCTACCAAAGTAATGTAATTGTGAAATAAAAGTCTTTCCAACTAAAGATACTGGACAACTGGCTATCCATATAGAAAAACAAACAATCCTTACCACACCCCACACCCCAATTAATTCAAAATAAATCATAGACAAAATATAAAAGCTAAAACTATAAAGTTTCTAGAAGAAAATACAGAATAATTAACCTTCGTGCCCTTGAGGTGGGCAAAAAATTTTTAAAGAGGAAGCAGAAATCAATGACCACAATAAAAAATTTTTCATAGAATCTACCAAACTTTAAAACTTCTGGTAAACAAAAGACACCATTAAGAAGAGAAGACAAGCCAAACTATACAAACTATATATATATATATATATATATATATATATATACACACACATATATGTATACATATATGTGTATATATATACACATATATGTATATATATACACACATATATATGTGTATATATATGTATACACACACATACATACATACATATATATGCTATAAGTAAGCATATACAACACTTGAACAGATACTAAAAGAAGACATAAATGGCTTATGAGCACATAAATATATGCTTGAGATTATTAAAATGCAAATTAAAAGCACAATAAGATACAATTGCACACAGGCTAGAATGATTACTATTAAAAGACTTATCAACATTAAATGTTGATAAGGATGTGGAGCAACCACATCTGTCATACATTATTGGGAGGAACTGGTAAAATTACACAGCCACCACTTAAAAAAAACTCTTCAGCGGCTTCTTTCAAAAGTAAACATGTATCTACATTTTAAACAGCAATTACTCTTGTAAGTATTTATCCCAGATCATTGAAAATATGTGACCCTAAAATACACTTACAAAAATATTCATGGTATAGCAGCTCAAAACTAGAAGCATTCAGGTGTGCATCAATGAAAGAATGGATATGTAACTTGTCCCATATTCATACAATGGAATATTACTCAGGAATAAAAAGGAACACTTTTACATAAGCCTAACAGCATGGATAAACCTCAAAAACATGCTGAGTGAAAGCAGCCAGCCACAAAAGAGTGCATAGTGTGTAATCTTATTTATATAATGTTCTCAAAAGAGCAAAACAAGTGTGTGGTTCTAGAATCAGAATAACACTTTTAACTATTATGATTAAAGCTGCTATAAATATATTTCTTATCTTATGATTAAAGCTGCTATAAATATTTAAATAAACAAATATTTTCTTGTAAACTGTTTTCTAGGGGCATACCTTGTTATAAAGAAGGATTCTAAAGAAATTTCTAGGATGATAATAATGTCCTATTATTTAATAGGAATGTGTTATGTAGAACTGTAAAATTAATATCCTTAAATGTCACTACATGTAAATAACGTCTAAAATCATGATTGTGTGTGAGTTCCCACTTTCGATTGTCCTGTATTAGTTCATTTTCAGACTGCTATAAAGAAATACCCAAGACTGAATAATTTATAAAGGAAAGAGGTTTAATTAAGCCAGTTCCCCATGGCTAGGGGAGGCCTCAGGAAACTTACAATCATGGTGGAAGGCAAAGGGGAAGCAAGGATCTTCTTCACATGGCAGCAGGAGAGAGAAGAGTGAGGAGCAAAGGGGAAAGAGCCCCTTATAAAACCATCAGATCTCATGATAACTCACTCACTATCACAAGAACATCATGGGGGAAATGATTCAATCACCTCCCACCAGGTCTCTCCCTAGACATGTGAAGATTATGGGGATTATCATTAGAGATGAGATTTGGCTGGGGACACAGAGCCAAACCATATCATGTCCCTAAGGCAAATTCTACACTTATTTTTTTTTTGAGTTGGGGTCACACTCTGTCACCCAGGCTGGAGTGCAGTAGCTCACGGCAGCCTTGACCTCCTGGGCTCAAGCGATCCTTCCACCTCAGCCACCTAAGTAGCTGGGACCACAGGCATGTATTACCATGCTGGGAAAAACTTTGTAGAGATGAGGTCTCACTATGTTGCCTAGGCTGGTTTCAAACTCCTAGGCTCAAGTGATCCTCCTACCTCAGCCTCCCAAAGTACTGGGATTACAGGTGAGCCCCCATACTTGGCCCTATACCTATTTTTATTAAGATTTGGTAATCAAATCTAACACATGATCTTTTATGTGTAAATGAATTCTAGTTAAGTTACTGTCATTCCTAAATGAAGAGGTGTGTATTAAAAGCAGGAGAGGCATTACTTTTCTCTTCTATTGTTTTGCCCTCCTTCCTGGTTTTGGAAAGTGGCTGTGATTTACTCTTCCTCCTCTGTGGCTTTTCTTGATTATTGACGCCTCCATCCAAACAGTCAAACCCAGAAACCCGGCATCTCCCCTACCCACCAACATCCAATTCATCCCCAAGACATAGCTCTAAAACTTACAGAATCCCATAACTATCTCTCTGAGGTGTCAGATTTCACCAATTCTGTGAGTTATTGAAGCGTTTTATCAGTTTGTTTGAAAGTCTCTTCATACGTGAATAGCAGGGCTTATTCCATACCAAATAAACTCCCTGCAAATTACTTCTCTGATGGCATTAAGACTCTCTGGTGGCTTTCTTCTTTGTGGATTCTCCACGCATTTGGTGTGGAAGTCTTGGAATCTGGTAGTATGGGATGGAGACATATTGGATGGCAACATATATATTTTTTTTTATTTCTGGAGCAGCAAACAATCTACCTTAGAACTGTACTACATTCATTTATTAGTTTGACTTATTGAGAACACACACTCCACCTCTGAGAACAGAAACAACCGCAATAATTAAATTTGATTATACTGAGAAGATTAACATTTCAATACTTAGCTGAAAGATAATATAGAAGTCATGGGACTTGATCAGGCAACGAAGCCAGCCTCCACAATTTGTATAAATTAAACTAAAGGTAAACTCAGCAAATATTACGATATGACAAGGACTGTGGTAATGCATCAGGCTACAAAAATTAAGCAGAATCATCTCTGGTCTTTGAGCACTCAATCTTGTAAGGAACACCAATAAAATCTTGTCAAATGGTGTGATGCCTGCATGCAGAGTTAATAAGTGTTCATATAACATACGGTGCTGCAGAGGTAAATTGGGTGGTGGTAAATATCATGGGCTCTAGAGAGATTGGTGAGATTCAAATTCCCATTCTACCCTTATGAAGAAGTGGGACCTTGGATATGTAACTTCAGTTTAGAAGCCTTGGTTTCACATCTACCAAAAGGGTTATTGAGACAAGTAGATTTAAATATATATATATATATATGTATATATATACACACACACACACACACACACATATATATACACACATATATATATGTTTTAGTTACTAGTTCAAATGTGTTTATTATTAATGTTAGTACTCTATAATTTTAGACCATTGATAGATGATAGAAATTATTCTAATAAAATCTTATATTCCATTGTAATATAGACATATATTTTAATATTCTATAAATTTTTTGCTTACTCGTTATGGGCTAAGAATCTGTGAAGACCTCACAAATGGAAAGTCTCTCGGTAGGGATCTGAGGCCTGAGGGAATCAGCACCTTCTGGAGAGTTTGAACAGGCCCATGTTGCATGGGCACAGAGTGCATGGGACAAATACGGAGTAGCAGCAGGTGGGGCCAGAGAGGCAAACCAAAATTAGCTCATCGGATAGCGGGGATCTTGTTCACCATGCTGGAAAATATGGACATTATCCTACATTATCCTAAAGGGCAAGGGAAACCACTGAAAGATTTAAAGGAGAGTTCAGGTTCATAATTATATTTTAGAAAAAGTCACTCTGGTAGGGAAGGAACTGAAAAAGTATTAGCAAGGACTATCTTGAATTATTTTCCTAGGGGTTCTACTATAAGAAGTGGCCAGTATTACCTAAAGAGCAATTTCTTGGTCTTCCAGATGTTCCTCTCTGGCTGGACTGGGAGCAAATGCTTTTCTGTATCCTGCTTTTCGGGTCTTAAGCACTCCCAACCCTCCAGTTCACCACCCGATACCACCTGCCCTTAAATACTGAAGGAAAATCCTATATAACCAAATCATGGATTGTCAGAGCCAGAGGCTGAGAGGAAGAAAGGAAGCCCCATAGATGGTGATGATGGGGATGCAGGGCCAGGGCACCCCAGGGAGGAAGGAAAAAATGAAGGACCCAGAAAGGAGGATTGGGTGTGACTCATAAATCACTCAAAGAAGAAAAAGAGACAGAAATGCTTTTCAGCATCCTCTGGATACATGTGTATGACTGACAGTCTGAAAAAAAATAGCCTATGTTTTTGTCCTTCCAAATATTAGGGACAAATATTAGGGAGCTAACAAGTTATTGGTTATGAATATCAATATTTAATGTCATTGTCACCAGTACTCTGAAGAAAAAAATCATTCTTACTTTGGGAACAAATATGGGGACCTATTGTATCCTGGGAAATTCAGGGAAAGCTTCCTCCAGAAGGTGGCAGTGAAACAAGTCCTATGATCTGAAGTAATCAGAACACGGGGTAAGTGGCCATGGGCATAGGCAATGGTATGGACAAATGCACTGAGGTACTGAGGTGAGAAGGAGTTTGATGATTTCAAGGAGTTAGAAGAATACTGCAGTGGCTGAAGCATAGTGAACAAGAGGGACAGGGGTGCGTGATGAGGATGAAGAGGTAGGGCCTGGCAGGATTGGAGCTACAGATTTTAAATAAATGCATAACACTCTAAATGAGCCAAAAAGTGCAAGCATTTGGGTATTTTATAAGATTATCAAATTCAAATGAATCATTTCCTATATTTGACCACCTTCCATGAAAAATTATACTTAGTACATCAGATAAGGTACAATTATTGTTTTGCTTCTCTGACTATTAAAGGCTATAGTTATGACAATAGAATGGTGTATGATCCCTTCATTTTCAGAGCTCTGTTTCTAATCTGAGATTGTATTTGCATTGCTAAAGACTTTATACTAGGTAGGGAGATTAACAAGCAGTGCAGCAGAAATATGAGAGTCATTACTGCTGATTAAATGATAATTTTCTAGAGCGACATTATGCATCAGAAAAGAAAATAATGAGCTCACTTGAATTTATGGACCCCGCGGCAGCTGGAGAAGTTTTCTCATTTGCTCATCAACAGCTTCCACACCAAATATTCAAAAGGATTATACAGATACTTGGGATAGGCACAGACTTAGAGGTTAAAAAGTAGGCACCATGGCAGGGAGGCTTACATAATTGTAATCAGCCTGCTGGAGGTAATAAATAATGCTAGTAAAGACAATAAAAATATTTGCATATACATTGTAGTCTATCCATTACTTTAAGTCAGGAAGAGACAAAAACAGAAGCTGGTGGATAGAATGTAGTAAAGAGGAAAGCATAGTTTGACACAAGGAAAGCAATGGAAATAGAGTAAAAGAAAGGCCAGTTTGACGTAGAGAATGCCAGTCAATTATCAGTACATTAGTTTGCTGGAGCTGACATAACAAACCACCACAGACTGGGTGGCTTAAAGAACAGAAATTTACTTTCTCACAGTTCTGGAAGCTAGAAGTCTGAGATCAAGGTGTCAGCAAGTTTGATTTCTTCTGAGGCCTCTCACTTTGGCTTTTGGATGGCCAGCTTTTCACTATGTCCTCACTCTGTCTCTGTTTCACCTGTGTCCTAAACTTCTTATAAGGACACAAGTGATATTGGATTAGGGCTCACCACATAACCTCATTTTACCTTAATCTCCTCTTTAAAGGCCCTATCTCCAAATAGTCATTTTCTGAGGTACTGGGACTTAGGATTTCAACATATGAATTTTGGAGGACACAATTCAACCCAAACACACGACAAATATTAATTGAGCACTTGCTCTGTGCAGGGCATTGTGCAAGGCACTGCAGATAAAGGAAGACATGGTCCTGTCCTCATGGACCACGGGAGATGGGGGGAAGACAGGCATCCAATAAAGGATTGTATATAAACACATTATTTAACAATTAATCACACCTGTGAGACATGCTGCAAAGAGGAGCCTGAAATAGGGGAGGGTCCAGGAGGCAAGTCTGGAAGAAGGAAGCTTTAAGCCACAACCAGAAGAGGGTGTAGGCATGAGCTGGAGGAAGAAAAGGACACGGGTGACCCAAGAATGAGAAAATAGCATGTTTCCTCGGGGCAAGCGGAAGAGATTGCCGTGTGTTGGAAGGGTTGCATGAAGCTGGTAGGACTAAGAGAAGAAAATAGATTTGTGCGATGAGTATGGAGCCATAAGCGGATGTCAGACCATTTGGAGAAAACTGAAGTATGATTGCTGGGGAGAAGTGTAGCGTGTGCAGAGTGGCATGCACCAGCGTGAGTACTCTTTATTGGTGCTTTGGGAGGTAAATGAGAAGACAGCTGTCTAATAATTTTGAGAGGCTGTTTAGTCCAATGGTTAAGAACTAGAGCTCTGGTCCAGACTTTATGGATTAGTTAATCCCGGCTCTACCACTTACCAGTTTGTGACTTTTGGTGAGTTACTTAATCTCTCTGTGTATCATCATCCTCAACTCTGCATTTATCCTAATCACAGTATATACCTCATAAGTGGAGTTAAATGAGTGGATGTACATAAAGTACACATGTGGATGTACATAACTAGCAGTTTCTGATACAAAGTAGCATTCAGGACATGACAAGTTTTATCATTAGTAGAAATAACAGAAGATAAAATCTGCATAGCACATGAAGAAGTTGCTTAAAGGTAAGATATAGGTAGAAAAGCAGAACTCTCTCTTAATGATGAATTCAGCAAGCATTTATTGATTAATTCCTCTTTCACCCTCCAATAACCTTTTTGATTACTATAGAATTTTCCTTTAAAAGACCTTTTAAGCAATTGATGGAAGCACATTAATGACAAATGTGCATTGGTTCTAAGTACTGCTGTGGTCTTAGAGATTAAATGTCTTCCACCTACACCTTTCCACTGAAATATCTAATCTAAGTTGCCTTTCTCTCTAGCAGTTTAAAATTTCTCTTTTCTACCCAGCCTGTTGTTTCACTTGGTCACAGTGTACATATTTGACAAAGGAATGACTACAATAGAAAGCAATTGCCTCCAAATGAAAGAACGGGTCTAAAGGAAAATCATTCAAATATTGGTACTCTCTGAAATCACCAGCGCCAACAAGATTCACTGTGTAAAATGCTATCCCTAAGTTTAATAGGTAATCTCCTCCCCCTCTGCCAGAAGACAAGTGATCAAAATCCCAACTTTATTTAAAAAGTCATCTCAATTTCTTATTCTTACTTGTTTATAAAGAATTACGTGACTCATCCAGTTGGTTCATTAATAGCTGTGATGCTGTCATGAATTGCTTTCTGCTATAGTACATTTTCATATCTGACAGTATGGTTGCATTTTGAAAGTTCTATCATTGCTTTCCTGTTGAAAATGCAATGATAGAACTTTCAAAAAAAGTTCATAGGGAGTTGGGCACTCAATAAATATTTGTTGAATTAATGAATCAGAAATAGTCCTCAGAGCATTTCTGCAGGACAATGGTTATTTCCTCATTTTACAAATGTGAAAGCTGAGGTTGATGGATGTTAAATAACCCATTCAAGGCAGCACAGTGGTGAATGACAGGAGAAATGAAGTCCAGGTCTCCTAGATTCAAAAGCTGCACCATGCCTGTTCTGATTTTTATGAATGATGCCACAGAGTAGAAAACTCCCTGAAGACTGTGGTTTGAGGGTACCTTCTCTGTGCCACACCAAGCCTAGGACTTGCTACAGGACACATAGGTTTCTATTTCCTGCGATAACCCTCACCAGACTGCATGGATTACTACTGTGTCCCAGCAGTAACACAGTGATTAGCACTTACTAAATGTTCAGTAAACAAAATTTTCAAAAAATAATGATTGCAAATACAATGTGAAAGCAAAAATAATTTTGACTTCATGTATCTTTTAAAGTCTGCATATCTAATCTATTAAATCTCATAAAAATATAGAAATATGTTTTGTGATATAGAATATGTGCCTCATATTTGATGCCTCTGAAACTTTAGAGTGTTGCTCCCATTAATAAGGCTCCCATTCATTTAACTCTTCAACAATATCTTCCCATTCTTCACTTCAGGGTGACCTTAGTGTTCCCGATGATTCCATCCCTGTCCTTGTCTCTCTTTGCCTCTCAGCCTTCCAACTCCCTGAGGGGACTCATTGCCACACCCATAACTGTGGCTGCCAATTTAGTGACACTGTCATGGATTCCTAGCTTTCCTTTACCACTGAAGGATTTATTCCTCCAGCTGCTGGGAGTGCTGACAGATAATAAACCTCAGCTCTCAGCCTCCTCTAGGAATTGCCCTCAACTGAAGAGAGCTATTTTACCCAAGGCCACACCTTCCCAGGGGCAGTCAGCATCCAATAACTGGCAACAGAGGATGTGAAGGCTGACTCTCCTCACTGGGCCATCCTAGCTTGAGTTTCCTTTGGGGTCAGCAGTAGCTGATGTTGAGTCTGCATTATACACACGCCTTCCCTCTATGCCACCCTGTGGGGCCTTCTATTCTCCCACTAGTGTTAATTTCAGAACATTTCTAATACGCCTCCTGCATATAAATTTCCATCTGAGTCTGCTTCCAGGAAACCCAGCCTGCAAGAACCAATAATTTTAAAGTCTCTATTTCCAGCTGCCTTCTTTGAGATGCTCCAGAACCATATATTCACAGAAATCTATTGGACCTTTTTCATTTGGGCATCGTTGGCAATCTGAAGCCCAGCATGCTCAAACTGAACTCATCTTGGTTTTCGAATCCTCACACTTTGGTTCCCTCTTGAGTTCTCCTTCTCAGGGAATGTCACTAGCATCATCTCAGCCTCCCAATACACAAACCTGGTGCATTTAGTTATCTATTGCTGTGTAATAATATTACCACCAACTTAGCAGCTTAAAGCAACATGCACTAATGTGACAGTTTCTGTATATCAGTAGTCCAAGCACAGCTGGCTCTCCTGTAAAGCTGCAATCAAGATGTTAGCCAGGACTAAAGTCTTATCATGACCAAAGGATCTGCTTCCAAATTCATGAAGTCATTGGCAGGATTCAATTCCTTGCAGGCTGCAGGATGAGGACCTCAGATTTTTGCTAGATGTTAAGCAGACATCATTTTCAGTTACTCACTCTGTGGTCGTCTCCATAGACAGCCCACAACATGACAGCTTGCTTCTTAAAAGCCAGCATGGGAGAGAGAGACAGTTCAAACAGGACAAGTGTTAGAATCCTACATAACATAATC
Organism: Pongo abelii; assembly: GCF_028885655.2. NCBI lineage: Eukaryota > Metazoa > Chordata > Mammalia > Primates > Hominidae > Pongo > Pongo abelii. The sequence continues at coordinate 153,707,359 of NC_071989.2, forward strand.
ATGGAGGTGACACGCTGTTACACTTGCCATATTCAATTGGCCAGAAATAAGTCACAGGTGCTGCCTACAATCAAGGGGAGGGGTCCATCCAAGGAACACAAGGAGGTAAGGGTCATGGAGGTCACTTTAGAACTGTTCTACTACCCTTGGGGTATATTCTGGTTAATTTTGCCCTACCCAGAGTGATTGTCTTACTCTTATCAATAGCAAAAGCCTGGTCTGGTAAGCAAAGAAAGAAATTCGAAGATCTTCTAGAGTTGAGGAAATATACCTAAGAGTAATTATTCTGAGGAGTAAGAGAAAATCTGAGCATGAGTGGCCCTGTTCTCTCTGACCCAGAACAAAAACACTGCAGCAGTGTAACACAGTAGGCAGTGCAGAGTAACGGAAGCCTGCTATTCAAATTATCCAGAACAATAACTCTGTCACCACTTTTTTAAACCCATAATATAAACAAAGAGTTCTCAGTTTCTGCAACCCTTTTGGATTCTGTCAGTCTATGCATTGTCGTATCTGAAAGGCTTCCAGAATAGGAGGCTGATATTACTTTCAATTGGCATTGCTTTCAATGGCAAAAACTGCAATAACATTTGCATCAGCCTAATAAATTCTTTCCTCCATTCTCATTTCAGTATCTACCAGACATCATTGCCAGGTTTCTTTTCCCAAATTGGCTCAAAAAGATGTCACCATTATCATCCTTGATCTAGCAGATTCACATTCTGAAGACAGGCATGTCTTCAGAACAAGCCCTTTTGTTCACATAAATTTGAGTTCTTTCACTTGGTGATAGTGTGATTTTAGGTCAGCTTTTTAACCTGCATAGGCTTCAGTTTCGTCACCTGTAAAATGGCAATAATAATCGCCTCTATGTGGTAAAGTTAAGGCCAGGTTTAAATACACAAACCATTTAGCACAGTGCTTGCCAAATGGCTAGCATTTCACAAATTCTAGTGCCTAAAATTAACATTATAATTATTGCCAAGAACAGTAATTAGTTGCCAGGCCAATAAAAATGTAAAAAACACAGAGTTGCCAATTTTTAGTTTTTCAGTTAAATTCATTTTTTGAGACTATTATTTAACGTCACTGCTATTTTATCAAAGAAAAGAAACACATTAAATCAAAAAATTAGAAGGACATATTCTTGAATTAAAGACGATTTTTTTTAATGGAACAAATTTAGTTTTTGAGAAAAAAAAACTTCACTATTTAACTTTGCTTTTTCTTATTTTGCCACCTCATGGTGAAAACTTCATCACGGATTTTCAATGATTCATAGCCTAGGGTTTGGCAATGGCTGGATTAGAAGCCCAAGGTCCCATTAGACCAGAATAATAGTTGCTGCCCTCTTGTATCTCAATCACTAAACAAATGATTGGCTTGTCTTATATCAACACACGTTTTTCATTAAGATATCTGAAATCAGGCAGGGCCTCAAACTTTCAAGCCATTTTGATTGATTTACTGTGAACCAAACCAGTGACTTCTTAGCAATTGGCTATCTTATTTTGGTGACAGATAGGGTTCAGGGGAGCCATTATACCTTGATGAGTTTGTCTGAAACATGCTGGCCCCCTCCCTATGTCATGGGGAAAATTTGAGGGGGTGGGAATTGTTATAAAAACCTCACACATTTTAAACACAGAAACATTCTGCAGTTTTTCTGGTAAATTACACTTGATTGGGCTAGAAGATAAATGTCACAATTGAGAGCAATTTGTAAAACTGCAACTGGAAATAATTTCTTTGCTCATGTTGTTAAAAAGAAATACACTACTCAATCGTAAATTTAAACAGAGTAGTGATGTATGGCGTGCATTAACTGAAAAATCACGCAACTCTGTATGACAGTTTATTTACATATATATGCAAGTGAGTGTCTATGTATTGGCAGTCCTGAAATGTTTGTATTTTAATCTACTATTTCTGTCTGGATGGGAAAAGAAAGAACAGAGAGGTGCTTTTTAGACCTTGGCTTTCTTGTAGAACCTTTTAGTAATGTGGTGCAGATTGATTCACGAAAAAAAAAATTGCTACATTTTTCTGTATATTTTGCAGATTTCTGGATTACTCAGAATAATTTTAGTTGCAAATGACAGCAACCCAAAACTGGCTTGTGATGGCGGGGGGTGGAGTAGGGGAAATGCATTTTTTTTAACATAATGGAATCCTGAGGTATTTACCTTTAGGAACAGCAGTATCTAGATGCTCAAATGTTGAAATCAGAATTCTCACTCTATCTCACCATTCTGCATTCTTCTTTGTTGGCTCCATTCTCAGGCTCTCTCCAAGAAGTAGCAAAACTGGTAACTAGCAAATCAGAATTATATCCTATCAGCCTTTACAACATCAGCTAGAAAAGCATACCTTTTTTCTTAGCAATCCAATGATTAGTGGGCTTCTGCTAGGTCCAAATGGCCAACCCAGAATAAATCACTAGGCATGGAAACGTGGTAAAGTTATTTATTAGAACTAGATCAACTGTTTATCTCTCAGACCTGGAAGTGAAGTCCAGTCTCCCATTCCAAAACCCATGTAATCTATAAATGGAGAAGTATGTCTCTTAGAGAGAGAGGTTTCTGCAGAAGTACAGTGAGTAGTCAGACATAGATAGCTCCTACCCTTTAGTGATTGTTACATCTGTTTCTGTGCACAACCAATTTAAGCAGTGCATGCTAGAACTCCTACACTTTCAATAAGTGACCCTGTAGCACTAAGATAAAGCATGTTATCTGCCTGGGTTAAAACTGGCAGATTATCTGGCTGTATCTACCATGAAATAAGACAGTAATGACAACACCTTCAAAGAAAATGGATTATGTGGACCCATGAGTGTTTCACAGTGTTCCCACATGGAATGAGCAGAGATAACATGTCTGCCCTCACAAGTGGAAAGCCTTGTTTATATGTCCATTGTGTGAAAATCTAGTTACTTAACAATTACAGCTTTTTATTCCAAATGAGAAAGAGTAGGATCAATACAGCAGAATAAGCATCCAAATTAGAATTGTATGGACTTGGGTTAAAATACTGTCTCAGATCTTCAATAAATAATAGCTATTAATTTTTTAAGTCCATTGGCTATGTCGTATTAGAATAGTTGTTTAACCTCTCTAAAACTAAACTTTCTCATCCCTAAAATAGGAAATAATGATATCTACCTTGCAGATTCGTAATGAAGATTAGACATAGCAGAAATTAGGTGCAAGAGTCACGTAGACATGAAATAAATAATAGCTGTTATCCTCAGGAATAAGAATAGCCTTTTTAATACTGATACAAAAAGCTACTTGTGAAGATCAAGTGATGTAATCACCCAGTGTGTTTAGCATATTGTCTGCTTTAAGGTAAGAAGTCTACAAATGTTAACTATTGGTGTTGTTAATAATAATACTCACTTTTATGGCTACCTTGAAGTTGAAATGATTGAATTTACTTTCACTATCTTAGCACCATACCAAGTATAGAGTAAATGTTCAAAATGACTCTAGGGTTTGCTTACTGTCTTTATCATTATTGTGCCTAACCATTTGAATTGTAGAATGAATATGTAGCTACTAAAAGGTGAGTGTCTTGATACAATAATCTCCTGTGCTTATTATCAAGTGTGAAATATAACTACATTTAAGACAGTAAATGGAATCTTTTCTCTGACTTTCTCTGTTTAACCAAAGATACAGAAGCCAAACTGTATTGGGATAAATTGACTTCTGAGACAGCTATTCTTTTTTTTTTTCTTCTTTTTTGAGACGGAGTCTTGTTCAGCCACCCAGGCTGGAGTGCAGTGGCACGATCTCGGCTCACTGCAACCACCGTCTCCTGGTTTCAAGCGATCCTCCCGTCTCAGCCTCCTGAGTACCTGGGATTACAGGCACCTGCCAACATGCCCGGCTAATTTTTGTATTTTAGTAGAGACAGGGTTTCACCATTTTGACCAGGCTGGTCTTGAGCTCCCGACCTCAGGTGATCTGCCTGCCTCTGCCTCCCACTGTGCTAGGATTACAGGCATGAGCCAATGTATCTGGGATTACAGGCACCCGCCATCATGCCTGGCTAATTTTTGTATCTTAGTAGAGACGAGGTTTCACCATTTTGGCCAGGCTGGTCTTGAACTTCTGACCTCAGGTGATTTGCTTGCCTTGGCCTCCCAATGTGCTAGGATTACAGGCATGAGCCACCGCGCCCTAGCAGAGACAGTTATTCTTACGTGTCATTTGCACATGTAGTGTTTGTATATTGAAAATATTCCCTTCAATACTTTGCTTCAATTTTCTTCACTTTTTATTGGATCTTCATTAGTGAAGGTTCATCTTTACATTTAGGGATGGGATGGTTAAGAATAAGTTTCCAAATATCTAGATTGTTTACCAAACCACAGATGGAAGATAGTTTCAAAAAGCTCTGGCTTTCATTTTTCTTGCCTCCTCTTAAGGCCACAGCTCTCCATCTTCTCCGTTACAAGTTCATTTCAGCCACCCCTAGAATCAGCCTTAAGGGGCTGCTAAACTTTAATTAGAATGAGGAAGTCAAGACCCTCTCTAGACAGAGCAATGCACCTTAGTGGTTTGGGAGCTTCTCCAAACTCATACCACCATATTAACAGTCTCATTCCAAAGCATAAATATCTTGGAACAATTCTCCGGAAATACAAGCAATTTGAGTGACAAATGTAAAATTACACAACTGGGGGGAAAGATTGTCAAGCCAAAACATAGAAAGTAATGATTCATTTTAGAAAATAAAATGCTCAAAGAAACATCAGGGAACTTGTTTTCGGCTGCAGTTAGCTTAATGAAATGGTTCTCTAAGTGGATGTTTATTGGAAATCTGTGTTTAGAAGGCTGGGAATAAATTCCATTTTTAAGTTATGCTTTTTTTCTCCCCTCTCCCTCTGCATTTGCTGGCCCATTTTATTCAAAGCTGAACACCAGATATAAATAAGGATTTCTGAACTGCTTTTAAACTGCTGGCATCTGTTAGATTAGAAGGAAGTCTGATTTAGCAAAACTTAGAACAGTACAGAACAATTGCCAAAGTGAGAGAATCTTTTATTTATGTTGTACAACAATGTTATGTAACCAGGCAAGTTGTTCATCTTAATTCTTTATGATGTGTATATGGGGCAATATATCTCTTAATGTTTGGCCAACTGAGAGCCCATTAGCTGGTGTGGTATTATTTAGATGTTAAATTGATTTGAGAGGAAATGAATTATGTATATTCAGCTAAAAACCATCACTACATTCAGTAAGCTCTTATATAAGATATCTTTATATTTTTAATTTTTATTTGGGGAGGGGGAAGGTGGTGTTTTGTTCACTTTGTTTACTAATTTCCAGAGTCTCCAGAAACCAAGTAGTTAGAAGTCAAAGTGCCACGGTCAAAGAGATCTTGGTTTAAAATCCAGCTTACTGTTTTCTAGGTGCTTGAATTTCAAAAGTTATTACTCTTTCCAAGCATATTGCTCATCTATAAAATGGGGATAATAATAATATCTTCCTCATGTGTTTATTCTGAGGATTAATGCAGATAAAGTGCTTAGCACATTGTCTGACACATAGTATGTATTCAATAAATGTTAATGCTATAAAATTATCACTACATTCTTATGAATACAAAGTCCTGTAACATGATTGGGGAGTAGTTTTGCTTTTTTGTTTGTTTGCTTTTAACAATCTATCTAGGTTCAGTAGAGAAAATATCAGCTAAATCAGTTTAGCTATATAGGGACATAATAAGCAAACCTCACAACAGACTGGGAAAGAATTTTTGCCATGACTCTTTTCTGTATGTTAAATTTCATCAATCACAGCCGGGCAAGAAATGCTAAACAATATGTATAAGGAGGCAAAAGATGATTACAAATGCAAGACTTTTTTTTTCTATTATTTTATTTAAAGGAAGGGCCTCTATCTGTTGACGTCTAATGAAATTATACTCTGGAAGTGGGAGAAAGGAATCCTATTCTTCAACTTTAGAAAACAAATCCAAGAAGTTAAATGACTTGCCCAAACTAACACAGTGAAGGTAGAATTTATCCTAAAATTCAGCTATTTAAATCCCAACTTTCTCCTACCCTCAGTCCTAACCTGGCCTCCACCAGTCAGTACAAAAGTGGCTGGTTTGGATTCTACTAATATCACTTTCTATACCAAGGAATTGTCTTAACTAAGAGTAGAGGTTTTATCTAAACACTCCAAAATTTTAAAAGATATTTGAGAATAACTCCTTAGAAGAATTTAATTCAGGAGGGAAAGAATGCATTCAATATAATTATTATTAATATTTTAATAATGAAAACTAGTTTAAATTGAAACTTACTATGTGCCAGGCACTGTGAGATGCATTTCACGTGTACTGGACCCATTTCATCTTCACAACAACTCTGAGGTAGGTATTAAGAACACTGGGGTTTAGAATACTTTCCAAGGGTCACGCAATCGGTAACGGTCAGAAACAGGACTCAAACCCGAGTCTATATAATCAAAAGCCATGGCCTGGGTGATTCAACTTTTTGTCTTCTTCCCTGTCTCAAGGGACCACAGGACTGTTATTCATACTATCAGTCTGAGGCACATTTAGAAGATGGCATTACTATGGGAATTGACTATAAACGGGAGCTAAAATTGGGACTAAAATGTTGGGAGTTGAGATTTAGGAATAGGACTAGGGCAGATGCTTATTTTTGAGGTTATCCTAAAGATAGCACTAAGAATAGAGGTACTGCCTCCAGAGTTCTCCATCCCTGAAGCTCCCCCCACCCCAGTTTCCCTGGAATCTCCTCAAACAGCAGAATTAAACTTGACTTTTGCATTATCTGAGTCAAAACTGGCAATCAGTAGATTCCAGAAAAGCTTATCTTAAATGAACTACTCTGGTCCATGGTACATTTTAAAACAATCACTTTTTGTAAGTGAAGTGTATTCAAACATGATGTAATTAGTAAAAACAAAATCATTTTAAGTGGTATTGGCTAGAGCTCCAGCATGAGAACAACAACAACAACAACAACAACAGCAACAAAACCCTCCAGCATTCATCTCTGCACAATTAGACTTTAGTAGGAGGCAGATTACCTCTAGCACACAGGTTTCCCTCTGAAGACCTTATCAGGTTCCAAGGTTACAGCCAACAAAGAGGTAGAATGTCAGGTCACCCTTCAAGTGGCAGAGATCTTAAACACTTCCAGTAAAGCTTTAAAAGGATAGTCTATGACAGTTAAGTAAATGCCAAGAAACATCTGAAAATGGCTCCACTCTACAGATCTTTAGATGATTGCCCAGGTGCAAGAGGCTGAGGACTGATTGCTGTATTTTCGGCTCTGAGCACACAGATTTCAAAATAAATTTGATTTGACTTCTCAGTCCCAGCAAAACCAGTTAGCCATTTGGCTGGAGGTCTTTTCATGCAGGTACCTCTATAATAATTATAATTAATATAGATGCACCTGCTGCCATGTGCCAGTCACTTTTCTAAGTGATTTACATCTGCTAATTCATCTCCACCACAACCCAGTGAGGAAGGTACTATTATTAGCACTGTCTTAAGGTAGGAAACTGAAGCACAGAAAGATTAGAAACACGCCCAAGGGTCAAATGTTAGGAAAGGATGGAACTGGGATTCAAAACTAGGATGCCTGCAGAGCCCACACTACTTACCACTATGCTTGTTACACTATCCTTTGCCATATTCGTGGCAGTCGCTATTTTTTCAGGATTTACTGTGTGCCAATTTAAATTATACTGAGAACTTTACATGTTATTTCATTAGAGCAATATGACAGTTCCATAGGGTAGATGCTATTATTAGCCCCAATTTATAGATAAGGAGACTGAGGCTCAGAGATGATGTGTAATTTTCCCAGTCATGTTGAGTCGGATTGAAATTCAAACTCAGATCATCTCACGCAACCCACATACCTAACTCCTCTCAAAATACCTCTCAAGAAGCACTCTTTTTCATCAGTAAATCTTCAAGTGCTCTAAACCACTAGGAACTTATTTCCAGCTGAAAGTAAACAAGGAAAATGAGATTTGATTGCCAACATAGAACTTTTTTTTTTTTTTTTTTGAGACGAAGTCTCACTCTGTAGCCCAGGCTAGAGTGCAATGGTGTGATCTCGTCTCACCGCAACCTCCACCTCCTGGATTCAAGTGATTCTCCTGCCTCAGCTGGGATTACAGGCATGCACCACAGCACCCGGCTAATTTTTTGTATTTTTAGACGAGTTTCACCATATTGGCCAGGCCGGTCTTGAACTCCTGACCTCAGGTGATCTGCCCACCTCAGCCTCCCAAAGTGCTAGGATTACAGGCGTGAGCCACCGCGCCTGGCCAGAACTTCTTATTGTTACACTTAAACTGTATTCTCCTGTAAATATGTTTGAACTATTAATACATTTTTTAAACACATTTTACTTTAAAATATAGTTGTCTCCTCTTATCCATTGGGGATACATTCCAAGACCTTCAGTTCATGCCTGAAACTGCATTCATTTCTATGCAGCTTACATAGTACCAAACCCCATATACACTATGTTTTTTTCCTATGTATACATAGCTATGATAAAGTTTAATTTATAAATTAGGCACAGAAAGAGATTAACAATAATTAATAATAGAATAGGATAATTATAACAATATACTGTAATAAAGGTTATATGAACGTGGTCTGTTGCTCTCAAAATGTCTTATTGTACTGTTCTCTCCCTTCATCTTGTGATCTGTTGATCTGATAACCAAAGTAGCTACTAAGTGACTAACAAATATGCTGGAAAAAGGGATGGAGTGAGATTTTATCACACTACTCAGAATGACATGGAATTTAAAACTTATAAATCGCTCATTTCTTAATTTTCCACTTAAAATGTTTGGACCATGGTTGATCATGTGTAACTGAAACCACAGAAAGTAATACCATGGATAAGGGGGAACTGATGTAGATTTAGATTTATACAAAAATTTCAAAGAGTTTTTATATATCTTACACCAGATTTTCCTTATTACTAACACCTTACATCAGTATGGCGCTTTTGATATAATTTAACGAATCGATACTGATACTATTAACTGAATTCCATACTTTATCCAGATTCCTTTAGTTGTACCTAATGTTCTTTTTCTGTTCTAAGATTCCAACCAGGATATCACGTAACGTTTAGTCATAATGTCTCCTTAGCTGTAACTTCTCTTCACTGTACCTGTTTCTCAGACTTACCTTGTTTTTGATGACCTTGACTGTTTTGAGGAGTAGTCACATGTTTTGTAGACTGTTCCTCAACTGAGATTTCTTTAAGTTTATGTCATAATTAGACTAGGGTTATAGATTAGGAAGGAAGACCAGAGAGGTAAAGTGCCTTTTTCATCATATCATATCTAGAGTATATGCTATTAACATGACTTGTCTATATGAATGTTAACCTTGATCTTCTGGCTGAGGTACTATTAGGTTCCTACACTGTAAAGTTACTCTTTTGCCCTCCTCTCCACACTCTATTCTTTGGAGAAAGTTACTATAAGAAGCATACACCTTAAGAGGTAGAAAGTTATGTAGGAGAGATTTGTGGATTCACCCCCAATACAGATTTAACTATTTACTCAATAATTTATTTATATCAATATAGACTCACATATATTCATTTTTTACTTTTGGTACAATCCAATACTACTTATTTTGTGAATCACATCATTCCAGCTTTGATCTTTGCGGGCTCTTTTAGGTGGCTGTTGTGTCCTTTTGATGTACCCCCATCACTGTATTTCACTTTTGTGTCTGAGTAGTTTCTTAAATTTTGACAATATAAGGTGCTCCAACTTCATCTTGTATATTTTCTGCCAGAACCTTAGAATCAATCATTTCTGCAAAGAGCCCTAAGTCATTTTATTAGAAAATGGTATTAAAAACCAGCATCTGTATGTTAAGTGTGCTGGTTGGTACTGGGTATCATTGCTTCTAAGCTTTCTTAGCTGACAGAGCAAGGAAATAAGTGCATGTGTATACATATGTGTTTAGTAACATATGTATGTATAAAATATTCATGTGTATTATATTAATCCAAATATGAGTTTATACTGAAGTATCCAACTCTAATCCGTTAGAGTTGGATCATTCTAGACTTCTCTCCTTGTATGTCTATAACTTCTTACTCTAACAATGAGAAACCTGGCTTGCACCATTTGCCATTCATTTATTTAATTTTTCCATCAGGCTACATGTATGGCAATATCATATTGCCAACAGATAGCCCATGGGCAACAATTTTTTCAACTAAATTACAGTGCTTTTGTGGTACTTTTGCCTTTAGTCTTAGGATTTCACCCATTACAAAGTTCCTTTTGTTGGCACCGTTTCCCATTACTTTCTTCAATAAAGTTTCATACATCTGTAATACAGTTAGATTCCTTTGTCACAGTCTGCACTCTATCCTGGGTTCCCCTAATCTCCTAAATGATTTTTTTTAATATGCATACATCAGGACTTTTGCTTGCTGTAAAGTCCTATGGGTTTTAACAATTGCATAACATCATATATCTGCTACTACAGGACTATACAGAATAGTTTCTCTGTGTGAAAAAGTCTTCTGTACTCAATCTCCTTCTGACCTTTATGTTATCCTTATAGCTTTTCCTTTTCCAGAATATCATATAAATTGAATAATACAGTAGGTAGCCTTCTAGACTGGCTTCTGGAACTTAGCAATATGGATTTAAGACTCACATACATCTTTGCATAACTTGATAACTCATTTCCTTTTTATTGCTAAATAATATTCTGGTGTATGGGTATACACCAGTATGGGTATACAGTTTGTGCATCCATTTGTTTAAGGACATTGTGGTTGCTTCCAGTTTTTGGTGATTTTTATTAAAGCTACTATAAATATTTGCATGCAGACATCTGTGTGGACATTAATTTTCAAGTTAGTTGTGCAAATACCTAGGAGCACTATTCCTAGATCATATGGTAGGACTATATTTAGTTTTGTAAGAAACTGTCAAATTCTCTTCTATAGTGGTGGTATCATTTTGCATCTGCACCAGTAATGAATGAGAATTCTTATTGCTCCACATCTTCACCAGAAAATGGTACTGTCCATTTTATCTTCTTAATTTTAGCCATTCTACTACATGTATAGTGGCATCTCATCATTGTTTTAATTTGCATTTATCTAATGATAAATGACATTGAGCATCTTTTCATATGCTTATTTGGTATTTGTATATGTTTTCTGGTGAGGTATTTTGCCAGACTTTTTGCCATTTTTTAATTGGGTTGTTTGTTTTCTTATCTTTGTATTTTAATGCAGCCAACAGACACATGAAAAAATGCTCATCATCACTGGCCATCAGAGAAATGCAAATCAAAACCACAATGAGATACCATCTCATAGCAGTTAGAATGGTGATCATTAAAAAGTCAGGGAACAACAGGTGCTGGAGAGGATGTGGAGAAATAGGAAAACTTTTACACTGTTGGTGGGAGTGTAAACTAGTTCAACCATTGTGGAAGACAGTGTGGTGATTCCTCAAGGATCTAGAACTAGAAATACCATTTGACCCAGCCATCCCATTACTGAGTATATACCCAAAGGATTATAAATCATGCTGCTATAAAGACACATGCAAACGTTTGTTTATTGCAGCACTATTCACAACAGCAAAGACTTGGAACCAACCCAAATGTCCATCAATGATAGACTGTATTAAGAAAATGTGGCCCATATACACCATGGAATACTATGCAGCCATAAAAAAGGATGACTTCATGTCCTTTGTAGGGACATGGATGAAGCTGGAAACCATCATTCTGAGCAAACTATCACAAGGACAGAAAACCAAACACCACATGTTCTCACTCATAGGTGGGAATTGAACAATGAGAATACCTGGACACAGGAAGGGGAATATCACACACTGGGGCCTGTTGTGGGGTGGGGGGAGGGGGAGGGATAGCATTAGGAGAAATACCTAATGTAAATGACGAGTTAATGGGTGTAGTAAACCAGCATGGTACATGTATACATATGTAAAAAACCTGCACATTGTGCATATGTACTCTAGAACTTAAAGTATAAAAAATAAAATAAAATAAAAAAGTTCTTTGTATATTTGGGATACAATATGTAATCAGATGTGTGTTTTGTAAACTTCTTTCTTTTCAAATCTGGGGCTTATCTTTTTATTCTTGTAGCAGTGTCTGTCACAGAGCAGAATTTTAAAATTTTAATATAATCCATCCTGTGGGTTGTCCTAATACCCAGTATCTATGAGTGTGATCTTGTTTAGAGATAGGTTCTTTACAGAGGTAGTCAAGTTGAGATAAGGTCACAGTGGATTAGGGGAGGTTTTAAATCCAATGACTGACATCATTACTTTTTTTAAAAAAAGGGGTCAGACGCGGTGGCTCACACCTGTAATCCCAGCACTTTGGGAAGCTGAGGTGGGTGGATCACAAGGTCAAGAGATCAAGACCATCCTGGCCAACATGGTGAAACCCCATCTCTACTAAAAATACAAAAATTTGCCAGGCTTGGTGGCAGGTGCCTGTAATTCCAGCTACTCCGGAGGCTGAGGCAGGAGAATTGCTTGAACCCGGGAGGCGGAGGTCTCAGTGAGCCGAGATTGCACTACTGCACTCCAGCCTGGCAACAGAGTGAGACTCTGTTTCAGGAAAAAAAAAAAAAAAAAAAGAAAAAAAAAAAAGGAGAGGGGTATTTGGATACAGACAGACAGGGAAGAAGTCCATGTAACCCTGGAGGCAGAGACTGGAGTGATGTATCTATGAGCCAAAAACACCAGAGGGTTCCCAGGAGCTAGAAGGAGGCAAGGAAGTGTGCCTCCTAGCAGTTTCAGAGCGAGGATAGGACTGCCAACACCTTGATTTTGGACTTCTAGCCTCCAAAAATATGAGATAATAGATTGCTGTTATTTAAGCCACTTGGTTTGTGATGCTTCGTTATGGCAGCCCTAGGAAATGAATCCAGTTCAAATTACCATTGTTTTATTTTTTTCTTTTCTTTAAAGGATTATATTTTTTTGTTGTTTCTAAAAACTCACCACCAAACCCAAGGTTACTTAGATTTTCTCCTATTTTTCCCTAGAAATTGTATAGATTTTTATTTTACACTTAGATCTATGATCTATTTTCCATTAATTTTTACATAAAGTGTAAAGTCGGTGTCTTGGAAAAATGTTTTGCATGTGGACATCCAGTTGTTCCAACATCATTTACTGAAATGACTATCCTTTCTTGATTGAATTGCCTTTGTGCCTTTGTTAAAAGTAAGTTGACTATATTTGTGTGGGTCTGAGCAACACATTTTAATACTTGGTTATTTTTCCATATATGATATAATCCATTAAAGTCCTTTCATAATTTTTTCATGTTTGCAACAGCAGATTTTATTACTCTTCCTTTCCTCTAGATCATTCATCAATAAAAACCACTTCAATTTCTGTAGGCTCTACAAAAAAAGGTGATATAAATTTCTTACATCAACTAAAAATGATTCATAATCATTTTCTTATTTTTACCCCTAGGAGATGAGGAAGATAAACTCCCCTTTTGAGTCACAGATTTAGAAAAATACATATTATGAATTTTAAAAGTTGGGAGGTATGCTTTCTATATCAGCTGTGGAAGAATTTTGCATTCAGATTAAACAAGACAAGAGAGGGAATTATTATGAAATATGAGTTTCTGCTCTACAGCTGACTTATTTTATGACTTCATGAAAATGCATAGTGGTTTGTGTGCAGGGGCAGGGGTTGTGACTCTGCCCCCACACCGACCATGCACACAAACTGCTATGAGATACACACATTATAAAGCAAGCTCTAAGAGGATGAGGACTTCACTTCCTCCAAGCACAGAGTCTCTCACACACAGTCACAGCTCAGCAAACATTTGGTAAGTGAAAGATGATGGCAAAAGCTTGAATAAAGTGAATTCAGTGAATAACATAAGGGTGGACCAGGGGCTGAATCTGGGTCACAGATGTGTTTTAAGTTTCTCACACTTGAGAACATAAAAAACAGTGTTTCTTAAAAACCCGTACTCATTTCCCACACTTTTACTTTATTTTTAAAAGACAGGGTCTCTCTCTATCATCCAGGCTACAGTACAGTGACATAATCATAGCTCACTGCAGCCTCAATATTCTGGGCTCAAGTGATTCTCTTACCTCAGCCTTCCAGGTAGCTGGGACTACAGGAGCATGCCATCGCACCACGCTAATTTTTTTTAATTTTTATTATTTTTTTTTTGAGATGGGTTCTCGTTTTGTTGCCTAGGCTGGTCTCAAACCTTTGGCTTCAAGTGATCCTTCTGCCTCAACCTCCTAAAGTGCTGGGATTACAGGTGTGAACCACCATGACCATCCTCCAACACTTTTAAATGGGAAAATTCTCATGAAAATCCAGAGAATCCAGCAACACAGAGCCTTTATTCCCATTGACTATAACAGAGTAATTGTGCCCTTTTAGAGAGGACAGGTGCTCTACCATTTGCCACAATTGCTACCACCCCTGCTTGTCAAACACATGGCCAGCTTTACTCATTGTCTTCATCTATATTGTCCCCACATACACATTTGTGTTTGCAACCCTCATTATATAGACATGGGTATCTAAGTATTTAGACAGATTTCTGGGGATTAGAAGAACAAACAAATTATCTCATAACAATAATTTTAATAAGAAGAAAATGTCTAATTTGTTTAGAATTAGAGCTATGCCAGGCCTAATTTATGCCTACTTGGCATAAATGTATGTTTTATTGTTTACAATAATCCTAGATAGTAGCTACATATGCTGTTCCTTTTTATGGGTGAGGGGTAACCACCTTGCTCACAAGTATAGCTAATATAAGGCAGAATAGGCATAAAAGCTCAGGTCTAAACTCCTAACCATTTAACTATTATTTAAACTACTTTGTCATTTTCTAGAGAGCAGGAGAAATTCATTGCTGGTGATAAGAGGAAAAGGGATTGAATATGCATAGATATTAAGGTATTTTCTCATGTAAAGGATAGTTTAATGTTATTAATATGATAAGTAAATGGCCCACATTGTGTTATAATTAACATGTATAGAGAATAGAGGGCTGAGATTAACATGTTTAGTCCTGCAAGCATAGTAGTGAAGTTAGATCATGAGAACGAGGCTATGGTTACAAAGAGTAACCAGATGCTGAGATTAAAGTTAGCAGACATCAGACATAGCTGTATCAGGAATTATCTCAACTGCAGAAAGCTACCTGGCCAATGGCATCCATCCAATGACTACCTGATGTGTCAGTATAAAGACTGGCCACCTATGCCCAATGCTTGACTATGCTGAAGCACTATTCTAGCTCCAGAGCTTCATGTTGTGTCAACTGAGGAAACTTAGGGCCAGTATCACAATTAAACTCCTCTCTCTACTCGATTATGCATCCTTCTCTTTTAAAGGTTTTGTCCCAAGAGCACATCTTTTTGAAAAATTATGCACATTACACTTCAAATGTGAGTCTGTTTTCTGGGCAACTGGTGACTGTTTTCTTCCATGTAAGAATGCCATCACGCAGCCCAATGTGCCTCCATAAATACATTTCATTATTATTATTATTTAGCAATAATGACTAACATCTATAGAATAATCAGAATTTCTAAGATGCTAATGAATTAATCTTCTGAAAGTTGTCAAATATGCTCATTTAAATAATCTTAGTTGCTGAACCAGAACCCATCAGCTAGCATGTGTTACATCATTGACTTGACTATAGGGAATAAGATCAAATGACTTCGAGTTTTTAAATGTTTCAAAACTAAAAGTTCTGTATCCAAACTGTACACAGCTGTAGAAACAGTTCTACAATTCCATTGCTAACGCTGTATGACCAATATTACATCACTTTGACAACTTCACAACAATAAGGGCTGTGTTTCCTATATCAAGATTATTAACTCAGCTTTTATTGGATACCTGCTAGAGTTTGTCATTGTTTATAAATACAGCAGAATATATTAAAATTATTTTGTGATTAGCCATATATTTGTAACTTGTATAAGAAACTTGTTTACTTGGAATGAACTTACCCTGATCCATGTAGTTTAGGTGATAGAACCATGAATCCCTACAGTGATGTTCTATTTCTGCATTTAATGCTGTATTTCTCTGAAGTTCTCATAACTTATAAGTGAATCTCTGCTTGGGGATACCACTAAACTATACTGGCCTCAAAATGAGAATTTCCAGATGAATGAATTTCTTTTTGAAAGATTTGTTGAGAAGGCTGCTGTCTAAACAACATGTTTTCATTCTGTGAGAGCAAAAAATACATCAGAGCTTCGCAGCCATTTTGCTGTGAATGAGGTACTAGGGAACCTAGATATTGATTTCCTCAACCCCAGGGCTGCTCACCAGCTCTGAGCTGGTTGCCTGTCCTGGGCTGATTGCTTTTGATTATTTGCCCAATGTGTTATACTAATGTGGAAACATTTATGATGCACCAGAAAACATTGTAGCAAACTTTAGATTATACAAACACAAGGATTAACATTGAGTTAAAATTCCTGCATGTATAGCCCTGCAAAAAAAATTGATTTCTAAGTTGCCTCTGATGAAAAATTTATTTTAGAATTATTTTGTTATAAAGACTCAATTATAAAACAGTGATCAGATAAGAAAAAAAAAAGAAGAATCATGGTAATATAATTTATTTTCTAACTAGGAAGGTGGTTTAAGTCAGTGTTACACACTTTCTAGTATTTCCCAAACATAGTTAATTGTGAAACCCTTTACACTGACTCATTGGAAAGTGGTGGTTGAAGTAAAGCCTGTTTTGCTGCAATAAACAAAAAACTAAAAGAAATTGATTGTAGATTTCACGATGATCCAAGTGTTGATATAGTACAGAACACAAAGCATCTCCACAATGTGGATATAAGTACTGAATGCCAGATAGAAATAAATGATTGAATCATTGTTTTGTAGATTTTTAAATCTAGACGAGTTCTTTAGAGATCTTAAGACCCACACACATCACTTTTCGGATGTGAAAACAGATGTTCTAACTGAAAACAAAGATTTGCCTATGTTCATGTAGCAAATTGATGGAAGAGCCAGCTATGAAGGCAGAGACCTTGTTTATCTTATCCACATTTATTTATTAAGCAAATACATTAATAAACAAAATAAGTAGGCAATGTAATTTAAAAACCATATTTTACCAACAAAAAGAGAATCCAAGGGATGATTTGTGAGAATTCGAGAAAAGTGAATTAGGACTTAGGAAAATGAATTAGGATTTACGACTTTTCCTTTAAACTTGGAAAAGAAATATGATAAGAATAAGCCTTGGTGCAAAGCTGCTAAGATTTCTGGACAAAATATAGGGAAGTGAGATTAATTGATTAATTTTATGAAGCCAAAATCTCAGTGACAACAGAAGAAATTATTCTTTTAAAACCTATATGCTACGGCTTGACTCTTTGTTACCTCCAAAACTCATGTTGAAACTTAGTTGCCATTGTAGCAGTTTTAAGAGGAGGGATTTTAAGAGGCAAGTGGGTGATGAAGGCTTTGCTCTCATAGGTGGGATAACGGCCATTATAAAGGGACAAGTTTGGGCCCCTTATGTCTCTTGGCCCTTCCATTTTCTGCCATGTGATGATGCAGCAAGAAGGCTCTTGACAGATGCCAGTACCTGTCAAGGCCAGGCTGGACTTCCCAGCCTCCAGAACTGTGAGCCAATAAATGTATGTTCATTATAAATTAACCAATCTGCGGCATGCTATAGCAACACAAAATAAACTAAGACAATATACATAGTATAGTATACATTTTAATGTTACATATTTTACAATGTAACATATTTCAATAGGTTATATATTTGTTATTCCTTTCATATATTTACATTGTAAAATATGTGATACAGTATTTTAAATATTTTATTTTGAAATGTTGCATGTATAAAACAGAACGTTATATAAAAAAACAGAAAAATATGAAACGTGTGCCCTTATTACACATTGCATTTTGCAATATTTATGTATTTCTAATTTTTTATTATAGAAAATTTTAACAGAGACAAAACAGAATAATTAACTCCCAAATACTCATCACCTACCTTCAATAATTATCAACTCAAAACCCATTTTGTTATACCTGTACTTTACCTCTCTCTTTCATATCATTTTGAAACTAATCCCAAACCTTGTATATGTTTCCTTTTTGTTAACATAACAATATCATTCCCACACCACTTAATAATATGTTCTTAGTATTATCAGACATTCAACTAGTATTAAGGTTTTTAATTGTCTCATAATTATCATTATTATTATTTTGAAAGTTTGTTTGGTTGATCCAGAATAAAAATAAGATCCACATATTGAGATCAATTGCTATTACTCTAATTGTGATGTTTAATCTATAGGCTTTCCTTCATTATTTTCAGGGGATTTTTTTGCAATGTATTTGTTGAATAAACAAGATTGTAAAATTACCCTCAGTTTGGGTTTTCCTGATTCCATGGTTATTGTATTATTGTATTGTTTAACATGTTTCTCTGCACTCTGTATGTCCTGACACCTGATTGTTGCATCCTGAGTCCTGATTAGATACAGGTTCCATTTTTTTTCCCTGCTGAGACTACTACACATATATGTGTGTGTGTGTGTGTATATATATAATATATATATATTATATAAAATAAGATTTTATAAGACTCCAATTTTGTGATATTAGCAGCTATTGATTATCAATAGCCAGATCAATAATTTCATTGGGGACTGCAAAATGGTGATATGGTGATACTTTATTTCTGCCATTTCTTCTTCATTAACTAACTGGAATCCTTCTATAAAAAGAAACTTGCTCTCATCTACAGTTTAGTCACCCAAAAATGCAATTTGTATGGGAAAGACAGGATACATACATGCTTCTTTACCTTTAGTGGTTTTAAATCAATGAGTTGATTTTCTAGTATTTTTCAACAGTAACAAATTTTTGTCTTTTTTCATTTCATTATGAACTCAAGATTTAAATATATTTGATATATTGTAATATATTGCAAATATTATCTTTATTGATTATTACATTGTCCCATCTTCACTTCTCTGTGTATATCACTAACTGTATGTACATTTTTCTTCAATTAAAAAAAATGCCATCTTTGACCAGTTCTAGCCATTTCAAATTTGCTCTTGTCCTTTTAAATAAACTGGTGATGCTTGATATCTAATAATACTTTGTTATCTGTTAAAACAAAATATCTCAGGCTTATCTTGGACACTTCCTACCTCATACCTGAAAATAGTCATTTCCCCAAGGACCACTCGTTTCTAACAGAAAGTAATACATTTTAAGGCCACAATATGAATTCTACAGGGGCTCCTTCCTACTGCATTAGTATTGTCTCTAAACCTTTTTAGTATAAAAGTTTAAGAATGCTTTAAATAAAATACAATCATTAATTTATGCTGATAACTACAAATTCAAATTTTAAAATATAAGTTTTTATTTAAGCTCAATTATCTTAAATCTGAATCTCCTTTCTTTAAAGTCAAGAATCCCAGTCCTCAAAACACAAGGAATGATGGAATTAAAATATTATATAACTATACATTTGTTTTATCCCACAATACAAGCACAACAGTCAGAATAAGACTACCAAGATTACAAGTAACATTATAACTACTAAAAGCACTTTAAGATTTTTATTTTATTTACTTTACTTTTATTTTTTTGCAGTTCAGCTTATCCTTAGGGTATATCCCACTAAGAATATTTATGTGTTGTATTTTCTTGAAATAGTTCCTTTTGTTCTGTTTTTTGCCACCACCTAGACACAAAGTTGGTGTATTTATTGCTAAGGAAGTCTTCTATTTGATTTTGTTTTATAGTTAGGCAAATGATTTATATGATTTTTAAGCCAAACCTACAGAACAAAGCATATTCAGAGAAGTGTAGCTTCTCATGTTCCATCAAACCCATTATGTAAAATAGATTTTTATTATTCTATAACCTTTTGAACAATAAACGGAGCATATTGTGCATACTTTTTCCCCCTTGCTTGTTTGTCTAACAATATATTCAAAAGAGTTATCCCAATGTGATTGTTTTATTTTACATCCCCACTAGCAACATTTGTGAGGTTCAGTTGACCCACATCTTAGCACATATTTAGTGCTGTCAAATTTTTTAATTGTAATTACCCTGACTATAAAATTGTGTAACATCGTGGTTTTAATTTTTATTTTCCTGAAACCTAATGATGTTGAGCACATTTTGATGTACTTTTTCACCATTCATGTATTTCCTTATATGAATGAAATACATTCAAGTAGTTTTCTTTTTGGGAAGGGTCTGTTCAAGACATTTACCCATTTTTATAGGTTTGTCTTTTTATTACAGATTTATAATAATCCTTTAATTATTATTGAATCATGCATGTATAATATGGAATCAGGCAAGTTTTTGACTTGCCTATTCATTTTCTTACTGGCGTCTTTTGAAGAGTTGATACATTTTGTTTAAATGAAATTTATCAGGTTTTTTTTCTTTTATGGTATGTGCTTTCAGCTCCTTTCTAAAAGATCTTTGCCTACCTCATGTTTACAAAGTTACTCTCCTGGATTTCATTCTAGAAGCTTTGTACTGTTGGCTCTTATGTTTATATCTATGATCCATCTCAAATTAATTTTTGTATATGGTATGAAGTAGGAGTTAAGATCGTTTGATCACATTTGCTGAAAGTACTTTTCCTTTCCTCATTAAATTTCATTGGCATCTTTGTCCAAATTAATCCATTGTATATTATAAAACTTATTTCTAGTCTCTCAATTCTAGCCTATTAAGTTGAATATCTTTACATCAAAACCATATAGTCTTGGTTATTATAGCTTTTTATTAATTCCTGAAAGCAGGTAACTTAAGTCACCCAACTTTATTCATTTCTTTTTTTTTTTTTTTTTTTTTTGCTAATCCTGGTAATTTGCAATTTTAGACTCAGATTGTTAGTTACTACACACAAAAAAAGGATGGCCGAGATGTTCATTAGTATTGCATTGATTTATTAGATAAATTTGGAGAAAATGGATATCTTTAAAATATTGAATTTTCCAATATTCCATATATTTTCTTATTTATGTAGATCTTTAATTTTTTTATTCAAATTTTTCTTTTTTTTTTTCTGAGACAGAGTCTCACTTTGTCCCCTAGGCTGGAGTGCAGTGGCTCAATCTTGGCTCACATCAACTTCTGTCTCCTGGGTTCAAGCGATTCTCGTGCCTCAGCCAGGCACCACAACGCCTGGCTAATTTTTGTATTTTTAGTAGAGAGGGGGTTTCTCCATGTTGCCCAGGATGCTTTCAAACTCCTGACCTCAAGTGATCTGCCCGCCTCGGTCTCCCGAGGGATTACAGTCGTGAGCCACCGTGCCTGGCCAAATTTTATCTTTCTTGATATCAAGAGTTTTATACTTGCTTTTCTTGCATTTGTATTTGTCTGGTATATTTTTATTTTTTACCTTTTTGAATCTCTTTTTAATTGTGCCTTTCAATATAGATAGAGTTAAATTTTGTATTGTTAGCCAATATAATTTTTTTATTTTAGTAGGTGAGTTATGCTAATTCACATTTACTAATATATTAAGAATATATATTAATATATTAAGAAAAATTAAATGCAATTAGTATTAATATATCTAGTCTCAATTTCCTCTTTTTAAAATAGTATATAAGTATATACAAGTCTTCCATATAATTAGCTTGTAAATATGTGCTTCATTTCATTTAAGGCACAATTGCATTTTTTTCCTAGTAGTAATAGTAGTAAGGGTTCTAATAGTAAGGTCAGCTAATCAAGTAGTTATTTCTTCAAGCTGATCACTAGCTTGTTTGTTTGTAAAGCTATTGATGGAAACAGCCTTCAACAGTATTACGATCATGGGATTTGGGGAGCACAACACGTATCTCCTCTACCTGACCTTTTAAGCTTTATAATCACAGGTAATATTAGAAATAGCTCAACCTTGAAGTCAACACTTACAGATCCAAATCTCAGCTCTACCACTGACTGGCTGTGTGAACTCGAAGAGTTACTTTACTTCTCTGAACTTCAGAACCTGACAACAATATTATAACTACTTATAATGTCGTCAGAATTAAATAACATTTGTAAAGCACCCCAAAAAGTAGGAGAGTGATAAAATGTTAGGTACACTTTGGTTTAGAGGTAGTGCTGGAAGCTTGTTTCTGATACTTACCTTCTCACCACTGACAGTAAAAACAGCGAAGTCAATACGGCCACCTTAAGTGCATTGTATTACCTGAATATGATTGCAAGCCCCCCCAAAATGTGGACACTAAACCTGTGTGACAATGTTCTACTTCAGACTGTCACCCAGAAGATTTAGAAGCTTATATTGCTTTTATATTACCAGCTAAATAGAAACTAATCATTTTTAAGCTCTTATAGAGAACTCATGGTGCCCTGGGATCACATCTGTAGGCTCCAGGCTGGGAATCACAGGTTTGCTGTGTCTTACTCTCTGCATCTCTCTCTAGGAACAGCAACGTAGAAATTTGACAGCTATGATTGGGCAGCCATCTGTGAGCTTTGATGGAAAGCACTGTGTGGTCTGGTGTGTCTTTATACAGAAACAATTAATAGAATTCACTCTAGGTTCACCAATATTTAATTAACTGGATTAATTGAATTTCCACTGATTGCAAAAAGTATAACAGCACCAAGTTGAAGGGACTACTTTACTGTTGCAATTATAAATCCTCCATTTCATGATGGTGCTTGTCCTCTAAAACCCCAAGGATATATTCAGGGACAAGAGTCTGTTGGAAATGACCATCTTTGTTGCATGTCCTTTTATTCATTCCCCAGCACGTATGATACCTCCGTTGAAGCTTTGTAATTATGCTCAGTGAGTATTATCAGAGTATGATAGAATCGGTGAAAATGGTATCCTGCTCTATTTTCACCTTTTTAATCGATCTCCCACTTGGAAATATGCAGGTGAAGGGGCACTTTCTTCCAAAAACAATAAAGTTCATTATTTATTTTTTATGATTAAGAAAACAATACAGGTCATTTATAGAAAATTGGCAAAATACAGCAAAATAAATAAAAAGAAAACATAATGGATAATATATATATTAAACACTTAGTATATACAAGCAATGTCCTAATGCCTTATTTTCAAAATCTTATAAATCAAATGTTCACAGCAATTCTATGAAAGCATTATTATGATTATTACTATTGTTGTTATTCATTTGCATAGTAAAAGAAATTGAGGTTCTGAGAGTTGAAATAACTTTTCCAAAGTCACACAGCTAAAAACAAAATTTATTTATAATCTCACTTTCGAGAGACATGAACTTTTAATATTTTAATAGCTTTTTCTCCATACATACATATTGTTTGTATCATGACTATGCTAGGCAAGTTAAACACCTCATTTCTGTTTATCCTTACGACAAAATTTTGAGGTGAGGTTAATCATTCTTATTATAGAGATAATGAAACTGAAATAATTCAAGGTAATTAATTTGCTCAATGTCATACAACTATTAAGTGTGAGAGCCTAGATTACAACCAAAGTAAAGAATATAGCCTGTCCGATATATATTGCTGCCCCATTTTTTTCAATAATATTAAAACTATATCAGTGCTGAGATTTAGGCCTTAGACTTCCAGACAGCAAGACTATGTTCTATTCATTAGGTCACCCTCCTACTTAAAGATTCATATTCTGTTGGACACAATTCTCCCTACATAGTATAGAAAAGACATCAAAATTTTGTAAACAAAGTTTCAAAGCATTTAAGTTATATATACACACACATATATATAGTATGGCACCTGATAGAGTAGGAACATAGTAGAGATTTGGAAAATATTTGTCGAATGAATAAATGAGTAAGAAAGTACTAATAATTAATCCATCTCCTATTGTGGATATGCAGAATTTTTTAAATTTATATCTATTACAAACCTCACTGTCCATGAATGATGGCAGATTGAATGCATACAACTTTTTCCACTATCTCCTGAAACTTCACTGAAAATTCCAGTCATGGGAATTTTAAAGCATAAACATAGGCACAAAGGATAGAGAGAATAGGATAGGAGAGGATAGGAGCAAATTTTTGAAAGCTGGAAAGCAAAAGGATGAGTAGTAACTGAGTTAGTAGATATGACAATGTAAAACTGTAAGCTGGCAGTGAAAAACAAATGGAAAATCAAACCAGTTTTCAATGTAGAACCCACCAGGGATTCAGAAATCAGCAGTACCAAGTACCTTGGCAAGTAGAAGTTAAGATTCTGCTATAGAGAGAAAGATTGCTTGAAAGACCCAACTCTGTATTTCCACGTGACTGCCCTTCCTACCCTAAGGAGAAGATTGTAGGTCAATTTTCCACAGAAGGAAAAATAGATTGACTTGAGACTGGAGGATGCCAGGCACATTATGATGTGCCATAATGAACACACAACTGGCCACTTGAGGGCAGGCCATGGGTAACAACTACTCACCAGCATAGTCTATCAGTGGGAAGGAGGAAAGGAATTTGTCTGTGGCCTCATTCCCATCCAGCCTTTCATTGGTCAGGGCAAGAGAGGCCCCTGACCTGGGTCCTGTTTTTTTAAAGGCCCTGCAGAACTTACACACACACATACACACACACACACACTTATTACAAAATACAGGGGCACCTCTGTCACTCAGGATCTACCACATCCTGGCACAAAGCAACCCTTAACTCCAAACAGTTACTCTCATGACAAATACTACACAGGCCCCAGGGAAACGCTTCCCCACATCTCTTACCCTGTGTATCATTTTTGTGCAGATGCCCATGGTGGGCCACTGCTAATGCAAAGACGAATATGCTAATGCAAAGATGAATATGACATGATTCCACTGGTTGGGACACTGAGGTCAGAGAAAAGACAAATAGTGAACTCATTAAAGCCTTCTTCTCAGATAGCAGAAGTACAGCAGACTCTTGCATGACAAACTATTCCTTCATGAAGTACTGAGTCTCCATTTCCTTTGGGTACCTAGTCTATGTACTGGAAGTGCCCACATGCTTAGCGTTCCAATAATGGAACACTAGTTAATGCAGTATTTACAAAAATGACTTATGGAGTTTGAAGGACATTTTACAGTATTAAGCAATAAATATATTACTCCTAGGTTTGTATGAATATTATGTCAGTCGGAATATAACTTATGTGAAGTGTGTTGTCACTTGTTTACATTGGTAACTAGATGAAGTTTGAACACTTGTCTTCAGAATAGTTTTTTTAATAACAATGTTTAATGAGTTAATCATATTTTTTAAAAATAAAATAAATATTTTAAAGTTTACTTAAGTCAATTTGATTTAATAATTCCATTAATTACAATGGCATTAATTCATATTTGCTTTTTCAGTTTAATAGAAAAATATAAAACTAATTTTATATTAGTTATTTAAAAGAAAAACATTTTTGAAAAATCAGTAAAAATAATTTTACTTTTCATTCTGTTACATTTATTTTAAATGACTTCTTTGATGAAAATACACTGGATTCTTGTACAGTTGAGTAAATCATATTTCATATTTCAATCTTTTACAGTACTATTATCAGTTCAACCTAAATTATATGAAAATCTTGATTATAATAATCTAACTAGTGATTTTTCTGAAAGTAGGCAAAAATAAGGATTATATTAGTTTATGAATTACGTATATATGTTAATTTTTAATACTTATTGAAACACCACCAGTCCATCAACAGAATATCTACACATGCTTCATAAGTTACTAAATATAGTCATCTTTAGTATTTTACCAATGTTTATTCATATAAATAATGTAGCTTGATTCATCTCTTTATGTCTTGTTATTTTGAATGTATACTTATCAAAATAGGAGATACAACTATTTTTAATATTATAGTTGGTTAATTTGGCATAACTTTTTAATATTTCTATATATGATCTTTATAGTCTTGCCAGACTTTGTAATTTTTCACAATGGATCTGGTCAAAAATTGTCACATAGAGCATTAATTTTCTTCTATTCCTTGCTTCTGTTGCTAAGTCCTTCCAGGAAGCTGCAGAGGAAGTCAGACCTCATGGCCTAAGTCATGCCGTTTCATTTCAGGAGGAAACAATGTGAACAGCCATAGTTTAATAGGTGTAGTTGGGGCAGTCATGGATGCTGGAGCCTCCAGAGCTCCCTCTGCAGCAGGTACCATGGAAGCCAGGCCGAAGCCCAGTCCTCACCCTGAGGGAGGCTCACACAGCAGGTGGCCAGAATCTTTCCATGGTACAAGCAGCTAAGATCTATGGTTGGACAGAGCCAAGTGAATCTAGGAAGACACATAAACTGGGTCTGATTATACTTGTTAAAGACCTTCTGTTACTCAGTGCAAAATTAAGAATACCACATCACCCTCAACATGTCAATCCTAACCCACCTCTACTTAATCCAGAGGCGCTGGGAAATAGAGTATAATAGCTGCCTCCCAATCCTCTGTGTGCCACATGCCTACTCAACTATCCTCCGCTCACACCCAACAAAAGTGTACATTAGCTCCATGTGGCATTTAGTCATCTGAGGTCGAGTACTCAGGTCATTCACTTCAGCATGGAGCCCACCAGTTTGGCTGTGGGCAGGAGAGAGATGATCTGAGAGCTATGCCCAACAGCAGCCATGTCTCCTTAGCGCACCGGCTAAGCACCTGAGCCATAAAAGCAAGACCATTGGAGCAGAAAAAAATAAAAGATTTGCTCAGAGGTCATTTGCTTTTGTCATTTCTTTCCAAAACTACAAGGAAGAACCTTGACCTGGACATCTATGTACAGTCATTTACCAGGCCACCTGGCAGAGGTGCTCTGAGTCCCACGTTCTCGGGCCTGTCTGTTTGACATACAGTTTCCCTGAACTCTTCATTGCTCTAGCACTCTCTGTGTGTGGTCAGTCTAATTAAAATGAGAGAGCAGCACAGTGAAAGAAGGAATCATTTGAAAGGAGGAAGCAGTAATACACTCTCTTAAAAGCCACCACTAACAACTGTAGCAAGAATGTATGAGCCATTATCAGGCTGAGAGGGCACCAGGTGCCTCAAGGTGACTGATGGTCCCCTACCTATCTTAGCCATTATTCTTCGAGACAAGTGTAGAACCCAAATGCCCAGCAGTCCCAGGATATGTACATATATATCCTGTCCATATGGATGGGTTCATGATTTAATGCTAACAAACATATCTCTAGGAGAAAAATAGATGTACTAATCGACGAAGATTTAAGCTGAGGAAAGAATCATCAATCTTCTCTGCTGTAACGATCACTTTGCCTTCCTTTTCTGTAACGTGGTATTTTAAAACACATTTTTTATTGCCTATGCTTACTTTTTGGTTTTTACACATTATAATTCCTAGTCGAATTTCTTATGACTATACTGCAGAGTACTTTAGGTGCATCAATTCAAGAGTCTATTCTAAGAAATTAATGTGAATTTAATTACTCTGCCACCATATAGATCTATCTATCTATCTGTGGACATGTAGGTGCAGATATTTTTAATTTAGAGGTTAGAATGTATTTTTTTTTTTGCCTAATACAATGCATTCTTCTTTCAGTAAATATTTATTAAGCATTTAATAGTTTGAGGAACTCTAGTTGAGCCTTAACACATAGTAGATAATGAAATATATTTTCTAGAAAGAACAAAAACAATGAATGGCAACAAAGAATTCAAATAGGATGTGAACGCTTCCTGAAAAGCAGTTGTTATTTTGACAAACCTGCTTTTGCAAAGCCATGTTAACTGCAGGGACCTTGATGCCATCAACATTTTTTTCTTTACTGTAAATTAACGGGCAGAGCAGACATTTGCTGTATTCCTTGGCCTCACTCCATCCCCGACTCCACTCAGAAGATAGAGTAGAATTCAAATTGGACAGCAGGGATGAAGCAAGAGTCTGAGGTCTCTTTTGTATGTAAAACTGGATCATTAAAAATTATTCTTACATTTTGACACATTAAAACATCTTTTCCTCAAAGTGGTCAAGTTAAATAACAGAGCTTAATCAGCTAATTTGAAGTGTGGTGTTTGATGCCTGAGGTCTTTATCTCCCCTATGTATTTGTAAGCAAACACTGAGAAAATACTACAGGAAGTAATCAACACAAGAAATATTATCAGACTGGTGTTCTTGAAGCTCAAAAGAGAAGGACATTGCTGGAGAACACAGTATTCCAAGAAGAATTGTTAAGACGGTGAGATCTGGGCTGGATCTGAAGAATGAAGAAGAGAAATGATACGAGCAAAGGCACTGGGGTTTGTTTGAGGGGCTGGATTGAAGTGTTCATGTTGGATAGTAGTGAAAGATAGGGAGAGAAAGAAAACTGATGCAGGATTGCAGAATAGCTAAGCTAAAGAGATAGAACTTTGCCCTGCTGACAGAAAGGATTCCTTGTAACTTTGGGAGCCAGTTGTACCAAATATTTAAAGAAAGTATTTGCTGAAAATATTATAAGATGGACCTAATAAAATAATCAAAAATTACCTTTTATTTGATTCTACTCCCACTAACAACAATAGCTAACATTGATTGAGTTCTTAATATGCCAAGTACTATGCTCAGTCTTCCTATCTCGCTTATCTTTACAACTACTCTATGGGATCCATGTTTTACAGTTTAGGGAACAAAAAAAGGTT
This sequence comes from Pongo abelii, assembly GCF_028885655.2. Lineage (NCBI taxonomy): Eukaryota > Metazoa > Chordata > Mammalia > Primates > Hominidae > Pongo > Pongo abelii. Next base: position 153,736,076 of record NC_071989.2, read on the forward strand.
CAGTAATTTGCACAAATTATGGAAGATGAAGTTGGTGGAGCAAAAGTGTGATCCAAAGAAGTATGACTCCAACACCAACACCTTAACCATGAAGTTATTCTGCCTCTCCAAGCAGCCTTATAAGAAAACGGCTTCCCTTGTAGCTTACCTAAAGTGATAGGCTAAGCTGACTGGACCAACTGGAGTAGTCTGTTTTTGCTAATGGTATGATATCAGACTACTTCTCTTAACCCCAATGCCACAGAAAGGACAAACATTTGAAATCATAACAAACATTTGAAATCATAAACATTTGAAATCATAGACTATTTATTACTTATGCAGCCTTGCATAAGTTAGTCTCTAACTATTCTTATCTGAGAAAATGAAGATAACAAGAATCCTGCTTTCATGGTTGTCGTGAGATTTCAAGAAATAAATGTAAAGCATTTAGAAGGGTATCAGGCACATAGGGAACACTAAATAAGTGTCTGCAATTATCTTCATGTTTGGGGGACAAATATAGTCAATTAGCAATACAGTTTTAAATTAGCTTCCTATGTAGTTTGGATAGAGGGAGAGAATGTGATTACTCTATCTTAGTCTGCTAGACATTTCGATTTTTCCTTACAATATCAGACTTTTGAGTTTTCAGGGATAACAATCATTATTTGCACTGTGGTAATTTTATCAAAGAAAATGCCACTTTTGGAGACCTTTCTAAGTGGCCAGATGCCCTTTCCCAAGTGACAATCACCAGTGTGACTTTTTAAACCTACTTGAAACTGTCAAAATGGTCATGATTTACATTAACAGAAAAATCAGTTCTTAATTACAAAATGATGATACTCTTTAAAATTTAACTCAAACTACCTTTTTAGTTCATGATATTGGGCCACATCTTCCTTCCATCCCCACTGGCTCCATCAGTTGGGTTACTCGACTTCACCCAAAGGTTAATTCATCTTGATCTTTTTGGTACATATCCTCTTATTCATCTCCTGGTGGTCTCTTAGAAGGTTTTCCACAGTAGTTATTTCAAAATGCATCCTAGTAAACTCTTAAGCTCACTTTCCACGGTTATCAGGTGTTTTGGTTATTTCACATTAATTAAGAAAAAAGGCAGACATCAGGTGGAAGTTTCTTTCATCTTCCTTTTTTTTTTTAAACTTTCTCTAAATAAAAATTCCAATCTTCCCTTGAATATTTTTCTGTCACAAGCCTGAATATTTCAGTTCTGTTCTCCATACCAACTCTTCATATTTGCTTCCTCAGTCTCCCAGTTGTCTTTCAATCTCTTCCTCTCAATTTGATTCATGTATGATTGGCAACAATTCTGATGTATAAGTAAAATCGGGCCAGATGACAAGAAGGTGACAAATGAACTCTGAAATCTCAGTGGTTTGCAGAAACTAAAGTAGTTCTCATTTACTATATAAAGAGTGTTAGCAGGGGCTCTGCTCCCCGTGGTCACTCAGGGACATAGACTGACCAAGACTCTAGCGCCTTACCATGTTACCATCTCACACATGGTTTCAGGAGTTGCCAGGGCCAGGGAAGAGAGGTGCTAGAGTGCAGCTGGCACTGGTTGATAAGCGTGACGCCAGAACACTGTAGCACAGCCCCCACCCATTCATTTCTGGCCGAGAAGAGCCTTTTTTTCGGTTTGTTGCTCTGCTGTCACCATCTCGAAGTTGTTAGTTTTGGACAAAGAAGCCTCACATTTTATCTTACCCTAGGTCTCACGAATTGTGGAATCAGTCCTAATAATTGCACAGGAAATCCTGTGACTGTGAATTCTATCTGGACCCTGTTGGCTGGTTAGACTCAGGGCATGGCCTTGATTTTTGCAAGGATAGCTGAGAAATTTAGATTTTTATGCACTATTTTCTGGTGAACACATAGTATATTTTCTTCCACGTGAAATTCCCTAAGCAATAACACCAATTCCATGCAACAGCACTATACTTAAAGTTAAATAGCATGGTAAACAAACATTCTTCATGTGCCCAGCATGTTGAATGATTCCCATTACTAGCAGGTGCTACATGATATAGATGAACACAGAAAGATGTGACATGCCTGCCCTCTAGAAGCTTATATTCTAGAGTAGTGCATTTCACACTTTAATACAAATCTTCTGAGTAAAATGCAGATTCTCATAACAGATATGAGTGGTTCTGCAGTTTTATTATACTTTTAATTGAAATGAAAAATTGTATATTCATGGTGTACAACATACTTTGATATATATGTATACATTGTGAAATGATTAATCAAGCTGGTCAATATACCCATAACCTGACATACTTATCATTTTTTATGATGAGAATATTTAAAAATCTCTCTTAATACCAGGTGCATTGACTGATGTCTGTAATCTCAGCATTTTGGGAGGCCAAGGTGGATGGGTTCCTTGATCCCAGGAATTTGAGACCAGCCTGGACAACATGATGAAACTCTGTCTCTACTAAAAATACCAAAAAAAAAATTAGGTGGGCATGGTGGCGTGTGCCTGCAGTTCTAACTACTAGAGAGGCTGAGGTGGGATCACTTGAGCCCAGGAGGTCGAGGCTGCAGTGAGCCAAGATCACACCACTGCACTTCAGCCTAGGTGACAGAGTGAAGCCCTGTCTCAAAAAACAAACAAAAAAATTTACTCTTAGCAATTTTCAACTATACACTAGTATTAACTGTAGTCACCATGCTGTACAGTCAATCTCCAGAACTTATTTCTCCTATTGAAGTGAAACTTTGATCCCTTCAGCCAACGTCTCCCCATTCTCTATCTCCTTTACTCTCACCCTCAGCCCTTGGTAACCATCGGTCTACTCTCTACTTCTATGAGATCAACTTTTTAAGATTCCACATATAAGTGAGATCATACAGTATTTGTCTTCCTGTGCCTGGCTTATTTCACTTAACATGATGCCCTCCAGGCTCATCTATGTGCCACAAATGACTGGATGTTTTTTTCTTTTTTTAAGGCTGAATAGTATTCCATGGTGTATATATACCACATTTTCTTTATCCATTCATCTATTGATGGACATTTAGTTTGATTCCATATTTTGGTTATTATGAATAATGCTGCAATAACATGAGAGTGCAGATACTTTTTCAACATGTTGATTCTATTTCCTGTAGCTATATATACAGAAGTGGAATTGCTGGACCATATGATAGTTCTATTTTATTTTTTAAGAATAAATATTATTAAAATGTTCATTCTAACTAAAGCAATCTATAAATTCAATGCAATCTCTATCAAAATTCAAATAACATTTTTACAGAAATAGAAAAAAATTCTAAAATTCATATGGAACCCCCCAAAAAACCAAATAGCCAAGTGAATCTTTAGCAATTCTGCATTTTTAACAAGCTCTCAAGTAATTTTGATGTTACTAGTTCATAGAACTGGACTTTAGATAGTAAGGTTCTACATAATGCCATAAAATAAATATATATAAGGTAACAAATTAATGCAATTATACCTTCAAAGGCATTTCTGCTGACAATTCATCCAGTTAAAAAAAAATAAGAAAATGTTTGTTATTATTTTTTAAAAAGTGAAGCTTTTTCTGCTCAAGATGTCTATCTTTCAGCAAATCTGTTTTCCTTTTGCATTTCCAATATGTTTGCCTTCTTAATTTGAGAAGGGAGGAAAGGGCTCTTCTCATTTGCAGGTTTATTCTTGGTCTGCTTCCATAATTGGTAGTATCAGAGGATTGTGATTAATGCTCCATTTGTGAAAACCTGCTCACTTAGAATATGCCATTTGGCAAAATCTTTTCCTGCATCTGCTCTCTGACAATAGCCTCTTTGTGCTGTTTAGCCCAACGAAAATGGCTACTGTGGGACCCCTGTAGGTGGTGTTGGCAGCAGACGGACTGGAAGGTGTGCTCATCTGGAACTGCAAGAGACAGGATAGATATCACATTCATAGGAGGCGGCGCAATTCTGAGGCTGGGCAACAGCTGGGGTATTCTGAGGAATGTTTCTCTTCTTTCTATCCCATCCCTCACTTCCCAAAGAGTTGCAGCATTACACTACCTAACTAGTTTCATGGTTTACAAACTGAGAAAAGTCAAATAATTTGTCTCAGTAGCAAGGTGCACCAAAATACCATAAGGAAATAAAATGGAAAGAATTCTAGAAATTCTCCCAGGAAGTCCCTATTTTTAAGCAGAGAAAAGAATCTATGAACATCAAAAGCTAACAGTATCTAGACTCTGGTTCTGATGGCCATTTCAAAGTGCCTATTTTCCAATTGGAAATTCTAATACCCTTGCCATATGTACTTATGTTATGCTATGAGACATTGTACAGTTTACCAAAGCATTTTAAATTATGTCATATCACTTTATAGTCAGGGAAACATTTGAAGAAGGCAGGAACCATGAGACCATCATGGATGAAGAAACAGAGATGCCTAGATAGTTACTTAACAATGGGTATGGCTCCACAAAGCAATGGTGCTGGAACTGAAGCCCAGGTATGATTCCTAATCTCAGTGTTTTTTAAGAATTAAAGTGTATGTCTAGCCTTTCATTTTTAATCTCACTCTATCTTTCACTTTATGTGCGTGTTACATAAGTAGCATTGTTAAATCTGTCTTGTTTAGCTTAATACATTTAAATAAGCCATTGATTTTTATTTTTCTATTTTACATGAGGGGAAAACAGAAAGAGCAAAGTCTGTTTCAATTGTACTAGAAATCTCTTACAGTTATTTCTTCACTTTAGAAATACAGTGCTATAAGTTATAAAATTTATAATAGTGTGGAAAATTTTTTAAAAAGTAACTGATTTACACGGGGTTTTGAAGGAACTTTTATTTTTTTTCCAAATTTTTTATCACTAAAATTTTTGAAAATACAGAACAATATAAATAATACAATATCCTTACACATGCCATGTATATTCAATAATTATTAAGATTTTGCCATAGTAGTTTTCATTATTTTTCGGTATCATTTCAAAGTAAGTTGTCAGGTCATCCCTGGGCACTATAAATTAAGGTCAAGTTTTCTATATAAAATTGTTATGGCACCTAAAATAATTAACTTTTGACATTTCTTTTTATTCATATCTGAGATTCTGACTTTTAATAGGATAAATTTTTATAATTTACTCATATTGCTTTTCAGCTGTCTTTTATCATCTCTCACCTTACTATTTGGGTCTGAATTTTAGATTTATCTATTGTTGTTGTTTAATTCTAATTTTTATTTTATGGCTTATGATTTCTTTTGCTTTTTGATCTTAAAAGGTAAGCAAATTTGGAAGGTTGTAGCTGCATATTAAATTGTTAGCTAGTTAATATACTCTACAATAATTCTTTTTTTTTTTTTTTTTTTTGGAGATGGAGTCTGGCTCTGTCACCCAGGCTGGAGTGCAATGGCGTGATCTCAGCTCACTGCAACCTCCGCCTCCCGGGCTCAAGCGATTCTCCTGCCTCAGCCTCCTGAGTAGCTGGGACTACAGGCACATGCCACCACGCCCAGCTAATTTTTGTATTTTTTAGTAGAGACGGGTTTCACCATTTTGGCCAGGATGGTTTCGATCTCTTGACCTTGTGATCTGCCCGTCTCGGCCTCCCAAAGTGCTGGGATTAGAGGCGTGAGCCACCGCGCCTGGCCTCTACAATAATTCTTAAATTTATACTTATGCATATGGACATATCTAATCAGAAAGAGTAACTTCCAGTTTCCTTTCATATAGAATGAAGAATTACGAACATTTTAGTTTCACTCTCTCCAGATTTTTCTTATTCATGACTACTTTACCTGGATGTCCTAGTTTGCTTGCTCTTTCAGGGTGTGTGTGTGTGTGTGTGTGTGTGTGTGTGTGTGTTAATCATGCCAGTTGGATCTTTTTATTTGAAATAGCCCATCTTCACACATATCCACCAAGTGTCATTTTTTAATGTAGCTGACAAGAGAGAAATTTTGGAAACAATGAAGATACTAATGAAAAATAGTAAAGTATGGCACATCCATACAACGGAATGCGAGGCTGAATCTACACATGGAATGGAAGGCAATGAAAATGGTAATAGGTGGAGGTAACAGGTATGTTAATTAGCTTGATTGTGGTGATAATTTTACAATGTCTATCAAAACATTAAGTTGTACATCTTAAACATATACAATTTTATATATTGTCATACTTCAATTAAGCTGTTAAAATATACTCAAAACTCATAATTTCTTAATTTTTTACTACATTTACTATTATGTATACTCTTGAGGTTATTTACCTCTCTTGTAGCTATATGATGGAAATACTATATAATGGTGGACTGCTGTGTTTCTCTTTCTATCTCCACATTCAGCAATGTCAGATATGTAGCTTGAAACTGTCCATGCTAGAATATTTACACCGTAGGAGCCAGCAAACACTACAAATAAGGGTCTGTCTATTGCTGTTGGTTTCTTGGTCTTTGGGGTTTTTATTGTTTAAACTTAATGAAGTGAAGAAAACATTAGTAATGTAGATTAAACTTTAAAATGTTTTGTAACAGTTAATCATGCAGAGCACAAAAGAGAAAATAGCCTTTTAGTATTCAGTAAAGAAGCCATTGATAAACCAGTGATATTCTGACTTATGTATTTCTTGTTTCAATTTCACTGTCCTCATTCACATAAATGAAAACATCAACCCATATTCATGTTGGAACTACACCTGGGGACTAGATTGTTAAACATTTACCAACACACCATAATCAATCCCTCAGTCATACACCATGCAGCTAAAAATGTGACCTCTTCTCCACACCCAACATGCAAGAGAATAGAAACCTGATGCAGAACTACTTAAAGAAGGTTACCACACAGTGCTAGAAAAAAGGATGAAAACAAAAGGACTGAGACAGTTCCTGTTAAGATACCACTGCCTGCAGTTTTTGCAATGGTGAATTCCATATTTACTGAACTTAGGCCTAGATCTGAGAGTTAGGGCTACTCCCCAGAGCAGGGTACATTTCTACTAGAAAAATATACCTAAGAAAATACCATGTTTCCCAGCTTGTTTGAATGAACTCCATTTTTTCAGTTTCTAAAGCCATTTCATATAAACAGAGTTCTGCAAAAGCCACCAAAGTTTGCTCCTCTTTGCTAACATGTATATATGCAAACGATGTCTCATTTCATCCTTTCTCCCTCATTTACCTCAATTCCGTTTAACTCTGAAGAATTTAGTCTTGCTCTCACAAATCATCACAGTTCTAAAAGATCATTTAATTCAAGAAGAAATCAGATTCCACCAGGATATTTCCTGCACTTCTGTAATCCACCCGGGTCAAGAGTGATAGAAGAAAATGGTTTCTAGCTGGAAGACAAGTGCTTTAATTGTCAGGTTGCAGGAGACACGATGTCAGAGTTCTTTACCAGACAGTTGGAAGGCTGGTGTGGACTCAGAGCAATTTCTGGTGTTTGTCCAGTTTAATAGGTGCTTTCAAGCACATCACTACATTGGGTCCTACAATGGTCCTTTGAGAATGTCAGTTCAGCAACATTTATTAAGAACTACTGAACCAGGGGTGACTCTAGAAGTTGAACACACAAAATTGGATAAGACATTGCCATCATATGAAAAGGGTGCTCCTGGGCAGTGCATTTTAAAATGGCTTTGCAAATGGGGGAACTCTGGCAGCTAGAAAGCTGTTGAATAAGAACAGCCTGTGGCCCCAGAAAGCAAGCCCTATCTTGTAGACCAGCTTGTGCTGTTCCTGAGCTTGTTGGCCCTCAGATCCCTCTGTTATCCTTTGTCTGACATACTCTGTAACAAAGGGTGAGGGAGGACTGACCCTTGAAATCTTTGTTTACCAGGCTGCCAGGTCATTAGGCTTCTTACTGGATTTGAACAACAGAGAAACTGGTACAAGACTAGGGGGTGGAGAAAAAGGAGAATCCAGAGTATTTTTCTCCTCTCTGTGTCATGAGTATCTTCCCCATCATGGCTAAATCTCTTCTGTGACTCCAGCTCACTCCAGAAAGTTCTTCTGAGGTTCACACTTCTATCAGATGACTTTGTCCCTGGGCTCCAGGAACACCTGCTCCCTGTGTCTCTCCAGCCTAGGAATGGTATTACTTTCCTGCTGGTGCTCATCTTTAGGTAACCTCACTGTGAACTGTTTGATAAGATTTCTGTGTTACTATTTAGATCCTAATACAGAGATCATCAAAATTCTAGACCCATAGATCTCACTGTAACAATAATAATAATTAACAATAATAGCAGCTAACATTTGCTGAAACTCCATTAGGTGTCAGGTACTATTATGAAGACTGGAGATTCTCAGGGCAGGCATTATTGTTATTCCACTTTACAGATGAAGAGACTGTGGCACTGTATATTTGTCTTATATTATCCTCAAATTTATAGTACATTTTATTTAGAGTTCCAGTCAAGTCTCAATTGGGCTACTAGGAAGCAAGGGAAGGGTATTTTTCAATGTTTCTACAAAGAATTACAGAAATATCTATGTTCTCAAAAGGCTAACATAGTGGTGCCTTCTATATTAAAGAAGATAAATCAAAGGCATTCAAATCTCAGAGACCAAGCCATTGTTGTCTATGTCAGCCACCCTTTTCCACACACTGAATTGCTTTCCTTTACTAAAACTCTCATGACTTGAGTTTTATTTTGTTAATGAAGGCAGAAATATGAAATGTATTATGTCCACATCAGTTGGGATATGTAAAGAATCATAAAATAACTCACAATCTAGACTAGAAAAGGAGGGTTTCCCAGAGCAAGGTTAATAACATGCCTTCATATGCACTCACAGTACTCATAGATTCTTAGGTATTGTACTAATAAAACAGGATATTTCCCTGGCCCCCCTCGCAAGATGTGCAACAGGGGTGTGGCATGTCTGTTTGGCTGCTGTGCACTCAAACCCCTTACAGGAGGGGGAGCATGCAGATGGGCAGGTGCAGGAACCGGGACAAGTGCTTTTGGGCTCCAGCCCCATGGTAGTGTCTAGGGGTAGATGCCTGTGACTCCCGAAGTCTCAACAGGTGTGTTACAGTGCTCTTTTAGCTCTACCATCCACAGAAGGCTTAAGTGTTAACTAGCTCAGTGCCCTCTTGGTACCCAGGTTCCTGTCTGGCATCCAGGGAAAATCAGGTCACACAGACAAACTGAAGGATGGTGAATGCAGGGGATTTTACTGCTGGATGGAGGTGGTTCTCTGCAGGATGGATAGGGAGCTGGAAAGGGGATAGAGTGGGAAGATGATCTTCCCCTGGAGTTTGGCGGTCCCACAGCCGATCTCCTCTCTGACCATCCCTAGCCAAACTCCTCAACATTCAGACATTCCTTCTCTTCTCTGCTTCTCTGTTCCTCTGCTCTTCTGCTCATGGAGGTTTGGGGTGTATATGGGTATGGTATAGGGGGGCATTGTGGGTCAGAAGGCAACATTTGGGTGTGAAAAAAGAAATGCCTGTTCCCATTCAGGGCCACGGGTTTCCAGGCTTGAGGGTGGGGCTTTTACAGGGGAACCACACTTTTCTACCCAATATCTCCCTGCTTCCTGTCCATATCACTAAAAGGATGGGAATTCCCCTGATAATGTCAACAGAAGAAAGTGGTGTCCACCCCTCCTATTCCCGAATCTTGTCTCGAGTAATGCATAGTTGTATGAAGTTAAAAAGTAATCCCACCAGGCTGGGCACAGTGGCTCATGCGTGTAATCCCAACATTTTGGGAGGCTGAAGTGGGTGGATTGCCTGAGGTCAGGAGTTTGAGACCTGCCTGGCCAACATAGTGAAACCCCATTTCTACTAAATATACAAAAAAATTAGCCAGGTGTGGTGATGGGCACCTGTAGTCCCAGCTATTCAGGAGGCTGAGGCCGGAGAATCCCTTGAACCCGCGAGGCAGAGGTTGCAGTGAGCTGAAATCGTGCCACTGCACTCTAGAACTCCAGCCTGGGTGACAGAGCGAGACTCCATCTCAAAAATAAATAAATAAATAAATAATAAATACTAATTTTAAAAAAGCAACTCCACCAATGATTAAAGGTGCTTATTCATAAAATCACCTTAGTTTCTTGAAGCTGAGCACAACTCTGGATGATAAGCATGCCACCAGAGTCCAGGTGTCAGAACATAAAGCATCTCAAATTTTTACCAGAGCAGTACTTTATGTTTATCACCTCTGCAAATGTGTGTGAAATATATACCACTGCCTTTTGTCAATACCATTTTCATCATCACCAAAAGCCAATTTAATAAGCTCAGTTCATCAGACCTATCCCTTTGACTACTTCCTTTCCCAAAGGGAAATATAATCCATTTTAACCATTTGGATATTTAAAAGATTATTTTATGTGCAGTCTCAGTTCATTATGAATGGAATACATTTTATTCTTCTGTTCCATTTAGTCTGGCTACATGCTGGATTGGATTGAAGATGCAATGTCTCTTTGTACTTTTAGTCAGGAAATAGTTTTCCTGAGTGCTCCTTAAACTACTTGCACTTGGCGTTTTCTGCCTGCAGTTGTCACGTATCAAAACCCATCAGCACTCAACAGCTTTTGAAGCTAAGTGTTGAACAATGACCCAGGAGTTAGGTTAGCACAAAGTGGCCCTCTGGATAAGCCACACGAGAATCACACATTTCCCTGCACACATCATAATGGTATTCTCCACTTGATTTTCCCTGTATTGCTATAACGCTGAAAGAATAATGCTGGGAACAATATGCCTTTTTTCAATCACTGTTAATAGAAAACAAGGAGATATTATAATTTAGGATATTTGTACCATAAGCAGAAAAGACTGAAAAATGAAAAAATATGTGCTGACTTTTTGTTGTTTATTGTTATTGTGTTTGGTTTTAAGACTATATGTATGTGTGCAATCCAATTAGACATTTGACTTAAAAAGTTAACTCAGTGAAGGCAACCACTGTCATTGTTACTGGAATTATTAACTACTATCTGTTGAGCACTTTCTATATGCTCAGCATAGTACTAAACACTTTTATGCATTATCACAGTTAATTTTTACTCCATCTCTAAAATTATTATTTACCCCATTTTACATATGCAAAAATTGAGGCTGAAAATATATTGGTCAAGATCTCACTACTATTTAGTCCAAGAATTGAAATGAGAAACAAGGCCTTTTGCTTCCAAGCCCCAGGTTCCATACCATTATTATCTCCCTTTAATAAGTCAATATAGCAAAGTAGCTGCGTTAGTAATTGACATTGACTAGGAAGAAACCCGTTAATGATTATTATAAAATTTAAGAAAACCATTCAAAGCCTACTACGTACATTTTTTTTTACCAAAGTTACTAAGGAGGAAGTTACCCATTAATGAGAAAACAGTTTTATAGGCAACATAAATTCCATTTCTAGAGAAACTAATTTAGGTAGCACTCTTTCTTGAAATTTCTTCCTGGATAGCTGATTACACTATAGAAACCAATTGAAACTGCCTGTTCCACCTTCTGAAAGACTTTGCACATGTATCCCAATAAACATTAGTACATAGCTTACTTATGCTGTGTAAATACTGGGCCCAGATTATTTTTGTTGCCCACAACAATAGCAGTGAGAACAGAGAGACATTTTGCTACTCCACTGGCAGACGCCCCTTAAAAATGCTTTGGTTTCTTCTTCACTTACACCCAAGGACCCTATTTTGTTTTATTGGATATAAGAGGGAATGGAAAGCACTGACATTTGGATATTGATTTAAACTCATCAAGCCGTAGCAATTGTCCCCTTGGTAAAACTAAGCCTTTCAAAGTTAAAATTTGCCAAGTTTTTGTCTGAAGGGAGAAATACAAAACTATCTTTGTGCTGAGAAGTTCTCTCGATGGTATGTGCTCCTCCCTTCCTCATACAAATAAATTAAAACACTAAAATGTAATCTAGAAAGCATTGCTGTGCCCAATAAGGATATAACATGCAGGTGGCCCAACCCAATTTGGAGAGACCACCATGATGTGGTGCTGGAGCTCACCATCCTCAACAGGAGATGTGTGTACACTGAGTTTGAGATTTATTTTGATCGATTTTTGTTTGTATACAGATCATTTTATGGTCTGGAGTCTGCTGAGAAAAGATACTTATTCTAATTTCTTGGCGTGCTCTTTTTCACTCCAAATAAATGTTAATAGCTCTTGGCTCCTGTCTGTGAAATGCTGAGATAATTCAAAAATGGCTAGAAAATGTCCGTAGGATCAAAAATTATCTGAGAATAAGGTTAACCATAATACATCTCCTTACCCTTCTACAGTCCATTTGAAAGCACTTGTCACAAGAGTTTATATTTCATTATCTCAAATATCCCTCTTATATCGAGATACTAGGCTATTTTTTCCATACATATAAGGACCTCTTAGGACCAGGAGAATAGGGCTTCAGCTCTCCACACTGAAAACTTGGTTAACTTGTTTCTTTATACTTCTTTTTGATCTGCTGATGCATTCCTTCTTGAAAGACATAAAGCCCTCGTGGCTAAACAAAAATTGAGAAGTCTGAACATGTAGCATTGAGAGGACTTAATTTTGGTTTAGCCAAAATCTAGCCACTCACATCCACTAACACACTTCTATGTTCGTGTATGTTACCTCCAAATGCTTGGTTCCCTGCCTAGCAAGACAGAAAACAAATGCAAATTAAATTTGAAAACTTCAACTGATATATAATTATTTCAATAAATACTTACTAGAAATAGCACTGTCCTTGGCCCTGGGAATATAATAAACACGTTCTTTACCTCATAAAACTTACATGCTACTAGCAAGAAAACAAACCAAAAAGAGCTCATTAATAAATACAAAATTGGCCACCAGGCGCGGTGGCTCACGCCTGAATCCCAGAACTTTGGGAGGCCGAGATGGGTGGATCACGAGGTCAAGAAAGTAGAAAGCTGGGCCTGTAGTCCCAGCTACTCAGGAGGCTGAGGTAGCAGAATTGTTTGAACCTGGAAGGCGGAGGTTGCAGTGAGCCGAGATCGCGCCACTGCACTCCAGCCTGGTGACAGAGTGAGACTCCATCTCTAAATAAATGAATAAATGAATAAATAAATGAGTAAATATAAAATTAAGAAATAATAGTATGTGCTAAGAAGCACACAACAGGGTCCTGAGATACCAATTAAAGGAGGGCTTCTTCTCTAGACTGGTTCTCAGGGAGGATCTGAAAACAAGAAAAAGCCAGTATGGGAAAACTAATGGGGAAGAGAGCACCAGCAGAGGAAAAAAAAACAAATATGTGCAAAGGGCTTTAAAGCTAGACAGGGCATGGCAGGGGACCTGACAGAAAGCTAAGAGTGACTGGAGCACAGAAAATGAGTGGGAGAGTGGCTTCAAAGACAACTGGAAGGTTGGCAAGGGCTGAAGTAAGAAGGTAGAACAATGGGATATGGCTTAGACTACAAGTCCAATGAGAAGCCATTAAAGAGTTCTAAGCAGGGAAGATATGTGATCAGACTTGTATTTTTTAAAGACGTCTCTGGCCACCGTGTAGAGAATGTATTTTTAAAAAAACACTTTTATTTTAGGTTCAGTTGTACATGCATGGGTTTATCATATAGCTAAATTGCTTGTTGTGGGGGGTTTGGTGTACAGGTTGTTTCATCACCCAGGTAATAAGCATAGTAAATGGGTAGTTTTTCAATCATCACCCTCCTTGCACCTTCCATGTTCAAGTAAGCCCCAGCATCCATTCCCTTCTTTGTGTCCATGTGCACTCAATGTTTAGCTCCCACTTATAAATGAGAACCTATGGTATTTTGTCTTCTGTTCCTGTATTAGTTTGCTTAGGATAATGGCCTCCAGCTCCATCCATGTTGCTTCAAGGAACATAATCTTATTCTTTTTTATGGCTGCATAGTATTCCATGGTAGATATGTATCATATTTTGTTTGTCCAGTCTACTACTGATGGGCATTTAGGTTGATTTCATGTCTTTGCTATTGTGATTAGTGCTGTCATGAACATACACATGCATGTGTCTTTATGGTATAATGATTTTCACTCCTTTGGGTATATACCCAATAATGGGAATCCTGGGTCAAATGGTAATTCTATTTGAACTTCTTTGAGAAATCACCAAACTGCTTTCCACAACGGCTGAATTAATTTACATTCCCACCAGTGGTGAATATGCATTCCCTTTTCTCCACAAAGAATTCAGACTAACAGGGAAATCAGACCTAGTAAAATAAGCAGTTGCAACAGAGAGTTACACTCATTTAAGGTATGTATAAGGTGACAGGGAATCACTGTGGACACTGTGGATGTCATTGTAGGGCGGAAGGAATCCCATCCCTTTCCTTTCACAACTCCCAGCCTAGCCTGGGACATGTCCAAAAGACATGTCCAAAAATGCAGAGGCATTCCTGTTTTCCCACCTACAAAGCCAGTGGAATGTCTAAAACTAATGAAGCGACTTTCAACCCTTAGGAGCCAGGGTCCAAGCTGTAAATCACATAAACTTAGCTATTCTATTCTTCCAAACAACTGACATGTTCAAATTTGTGAAGGGTGAGTTTTAGGAGTTCCTTGTTTCTGGTACAAAACTTGCTTGTGAATATCAAGATTCCTGTCTACCCAGTTTAGGTCCTCAAAACTTAGAATAATTCTTGCCAAATAAGTCTTGTACTATGTACACTAAAAGAACAGCACAAAAAATAACATGAAGTATTTTTATAATAATGCTTATTGAATGCCTACTCTGCACCCGCCATTATGGAGAACTTACCACATATAAGGCATTGTTCTAAATGCTTTATTTTATTAATTTATTCAATCCTAAATCAACCTTGTGTGTTTGTATTTATTTATATCAGCCCATTCCATAGATGAGGAAACTTATGCCTAGAGTGGTTGAATAACTAATAGAAGAAGGTGCTAAGATTAGAAAAAAGTGTGTCTGGCTTCCAAACTTCATAATATAAAAGAATAATTAGGGAAAGCAAAGTATTTGTAGGTTCTGTTTCATTCAATACACTGAGACAGGGCTAGCGCTTATTGAATGAGTAAGCATTTCTGAAAAGTCATGGAGTTCAAGTCTCCTGGAGATGATAATACCAAAACCAGAATAATTTCGGTAATCAACAAATTCAGTCATGACACTTTCCTATAAGCAATAATTAAAGTGTCTTATAAGCAATAATTAAAGTTTAATTTTAAACTTTTTAAAAACATGTGCAAATAGTTTTTAAATAAGGAAATCTTATAAAATCAAAACCATCTTTTTCCTTTCTAAGTGAAAGTAAACATGTTTTCTTGCTGTTGGTTTCTTGATTGGCTGAAAGCCCAAAGTATATTATTTCTCAGGCATAATTCCATAGAGAGGAAGAAAATTTTCCCTACAGGGCAAATGCTTTGGAGAATGTTTCTTTTCAACTAAGTGCTACAACATCCTCCCTCTCTTACTGCAAACTATAAGAGGAAAAAAAGACGCATAAAAGAATCCTGAGCCAAATATCCAGATAATTGGGGAGGTAGAGAGAAAATGAGAGTTTTCTGAGAGGACAGAATTTTATTTTATTCAATTACAAAAGTAATTTTTAGTTGTGTTCAGTGCCTTAGAGTTTACAGAGTATTTTCATATCTATGCATTATTTTACAAGGGACTTAAAATAGCCCTGTGGAAAAATTAGAGGAGGATTAACCCCATGTTTTCTAATAAGAAAGTTAAAGTTAAAAGACATTACATAGTTTACCCAAGACCATACCAGCTTAAAATAGAACCAAAACTCAAACTTTGGTCTTCTAACCTTATTCCCTCTCATTTACCTGGCCTGCCAAAGTGATGAACTTTGGCAATCTATCTTAATTAGGTTTTTCTGGTCTTTTTTCTGCTTTTCTATGTCAAAGGGATGGGGGGAAAGTATTAAAACTAAAACTAGGAAAACTTGATTTGCAGTTACAGAAAAATTACTGGCCATGGCCTCTTCAGAATTCTGTTTAAAATTAGAATTGTCAGCTTTCCACTCCTGTCATGACAAGAGAAACTTACACCACATGAACGCTCCAAAAATATATGAAAATATATTTACAGACATTGGACAACAGCACACAATTGGAAGACTCAAAATATTTTTTTGAGGCAGGGTCTTGCTCTGTTGCCCAGGTTGGAGTGCAGTGACGTGATCATAGCTCACTGCAGCCTCGATCTTTGAGCTCAAGCTATCCTCCCATCTCAGCCTAAGTACCTAGGACTACAGACATGTGCCACCATACCTGGCTAATTTTTTAATTTTTAGTAAGGAAGAGGCCTTGGTATGTTGCCCAGGCTGGTCTCCAACTCCTGAGCTCAAGTGATGTTCACACCTCAGCTTCCCAAAGTGCTGAGATTACAGGTGTGAGCCAGTGCACTCAGCCACAGCATTATTAAAGTGTCAATTCTCCCCCAAACTGATCAACATGATTTCAATAAAAAGCCAGCAGGTTTATTTGTATAAATACACAAGCTGACACTAGAATTCATATGAAAAGGTAAAGAACCTACAGTATCCAAGATAATTTTGGTAGAAAAAGAACAAAGTTGGATAATTATACTACCTCATTTCAAGAATTACTATAAAGCCATTGTTTTGTCTCATGTATGTTTATAGTTTTGCATTTTATAGTAATAAAACAATGTGGTCTTGGAGTAGGTATAGATGAACTGAGCATAATAGTGAGTCTAGAAGAAGGCTTACATATATAAAGTTGGTTGATTCTTGACAGTGGTATCAAAATTAATTAATAGGGAAAGAATCAGCTTTTAACAAGTGGTGAAAGAACAATTATGTATCCATATGAAAAAATAGTAACCTCATACTCCTACCACACACTATCAAAATGGGTCATAGACCCATAGGCAATGATTTATTAGAGAAGACCAGAAAAAAAGCATAAACTATAAAAGAAAAAAATAGAAACTGATGCATTAGAGTTTTAAAAATTAAAGCAGCTGTTTTTCTAAGAGCATAAAGAAGAAACTGAAAATGTAAGCCAAGAACTGGGAGAAAGCATTTGCAATATGAGCTGGGTTGTAATCCCAAAAGACACAGTCACAAACACCATAATCTCAAATGCTGAAATTCTAAAATCTCCAAATCTCTTAAGGCCTAAAATCCTAAAAATCACAGTACTATTCTGCTGTTGTTGGAAGAAACATTCTGTATATGTCTTTAGGTCTATTTGGTCTATATTGTTATTCAGGTCCACTGTTTCTTTACTGATTTTTTGTCTGTATTATTAATTCATTGCTAAAATAGGGTATTGAATTCTCCCATTATTATTGTATTGCTGATAATTTCCCTCTTTAATTATGTGAATATTTGCTTTGTACATTAAGATATTTTGATGTTGAGTGCATATTTATTTATAATTGTTACATCAGCTTGATAAATTGACCATTTTATTATTATATAATGACCTCTTTTTTCTCTTATGACAGTCCTTAAAGTCAATTTTATATGATATAATTAAAGCCACTTCTGCTCCCTTTTGGCTGCTATTTGCATAGAATATCTTTTTTTCATCCCTTCACTTTCAGCCTATGTATGTCCTTAAAGCTACAAGAAGTATCTTGTAGGAAGCGTATCATTGGATCTTGTTTTTTAATTCATTCTGTCTTTTGATTGGAGAATGTAAACCATTTTCAATTAAAGTAATTACTGATAAGTAAGAATTTACTATTGCTATTTCCTTGTTTTCTGATTGTTCTACAGTTCTTTTCTTCCTTTATTTCTCTTTTGCTGTCTTCCTTTGTGACTTGATAATTTTTTTATATTGATATGCTCTGATGCCTTTGTCTTTACTTTTGTGTATCTACTGGAGGTTTTAAAAAATTATTTTTTTTTAATACTTTAAGTTCTGGGAAACATGTGCAGAATGTGCAGGTTTGTTACATAAATATACACATGCCATGGTGGTTTGCTGCACCCATCAACCCGTCATCTACATTAGGTATTACTCGTAATGCTATACCTCCCCTAGCCCCCCAATCCCCCAATAGGCCCTGGTGTGTGATGTTCCCCTCCTGGTGTCCCTGTGTTCTCATTGTTCAACTCCCACTTACAAATGAGAACATGTGGTGTTTGGTTTTCTGTTCCTGTGCTAGTTTGCTGAGAATGGTGGTTTCCAGCTTCATCCATGTCCCTGCAAAGGACATGAATTCATCCTTTTTTATGGAAGCATAGTATTCCATGGTGTATATGTGCCATATTTTCTTTATCCAGTCTATCATTGATGGGCATTTGGGCTGGTTTCAAGCTTTTGCTATTGTGAATAGTGCTGCAATAAACATACATGTGCATGTATCTTTATAGTAGAATGATTTATAATTCTTTTGGTATATACCCAGTAATGGGATTGCTGAGTCAAATGGTAATTCTAGTTCTAGATCCTTGAGGAATCACCACACAGTCTTCTAAAATGGTTGAACTAATTTACACTCCCACCAACAGTGTAAAAGCATTCCTATTTCTCCACATCCTCTCCAGCATCTGTTGTTTCCTGACTTTTTAGTGATCGCCAATCTGACTGGAGTGAGATGGTATCTAATTGTGGTTTTGATTTGCATTTCTCTAGTGACCAGTGATGATGAGCTTTTTTTTCATGTTTATTGGCCATATAAATGTCTTCTTTGGAGAAGTGTCTGTTTATATCCTTCACCCACTTTTCGATGGAGTTGTTTTTTTCTTGTAAATTTAAGTTCCTTGTAGATTCTCGATATTAGCCCTTTGTCAGATGGAGAGATTGTAAAAATTTTCTCCCATTCTGTAGGTTGCATGTTCACTCTGATGACAGTTTCTTTCTCTATGCAGAAGCTCTTTAGTTTAATTAGATCCCATTTGTCAATTTTGGCTTTTGTTGCCATTGCTTTTAGTGTTTTAGTCATGAAGTCTTTGCCCATGCCTATGTCCTGAATGGTATTACCTAGGTCATATTCTAGGGATTTTATGATTTTAGGTCTTACATTTAAGCCTTTAATCCATCTTGAGTTAATTTTTGTATAAGGTGTAAAGAAGGGGTCCAGTTTCAGTTTTCTGCATATGGCTAGCCAGTTTTCCCAACAGCACTTATTAAATAGGGAACCCTTTCCCCATTGCTTGTTTTTGTCAGGTTTGTCAAAGATCAGATGGTGGTAGATGTGTGGCGTTATTTCTGAGTCCTCTGTTCTGTTCCATTGGTCTATATATCTGTGTTGTTCCCAATACCATGGTGTTTTTGTTACTGCAGACTTGTAGTATAGTTTGAGGTCAGGTAGCGTGATGCCTCCAGCTTTGTTCTTTCTTTTTGCTTAGGATTGTCTTGGCTATAAGTGGTCTTCTTTGGTTCCATATTAAATTTAAAGTAATTTTTTCTAATTCTGTGAAGAAAGTCAGTGGTAGCTTGATGGGGATAGCATTGAATCTATAAATTACTTTGGGCAGTATGGCCATTTTTACAATATTGATTCTTCCTATCCATGAGCATGGAATATTTTGCCATTTGTTTGTGTTCTCTCTTATTTCCTTGAGCAATGGTTTGTAGTTCTCCTTGAAGAGGCCCTTCACACATCCCTTGTAAGTTGTATTCCTAGGTATTTTATCCTCTTTACAGCAATTGTGAATGGGAGTTCACGCATGATTTGGCTCTCTGTTTCCCTGTTATTGATGTATAGGAGTGCTTGTGGTTTTTGCACATTGATTTTGTATCCTGAGACTATGCTGAAGTTGCTTGTCTACTTAAGGAGATTTTGGGCTTAGATGATAGGGTTTTCTAAATATACAATCATGTCATCTGCAGACAGAGACAACTTGACTTCTCTCTTCCTATTTGAATACCCTTTATTTCCTTCTCTTGCCTCATTGCCTTGGCCAGAACTTTCAATACGATGTTGAACAGGAGTGGTGAAAAACAGCATCCTTGTCTTGTGCCAGTTTTCAAAGGGAATGCTTCCAGCTTTTGCCCATTCAGTATGATATTGGCTGTGGGTTTGTCATAAATAGCTCTTATTATTTTGGGATACGTTCCATCAATACCTAGTTTATTGAGAGTTTTTGAAGGGGTGTTGAATTTTATCGAAGGCCTTTTCTGCATCTATTGAGATAATCATGTGGATTTTGTCGTTGGTTCTATTTACATGATGGACTATTTTTTTGATTTGTATATGTTGAACCAGCCTTGCATCACAGGAATGAAGCCAAGTTGATCGTGGTGGATAAGCTTTTTGATGCATTACTGGATTCAGTTTGCCAGTATTTTACTGAAGATTTTTGAATTGATGTTCATCAGGAATATTGACCTGAAATTTTCTTTTGTTGTTGTGTCTCTGCCAGGTTTTGGTATCAGGATGATGTTTGCCTCATAAAATGAGTTAGGGAGGAGTTTCTCTTTTTCTATTGTTTGGAATAGTTTCAGAAGGAATGGTAGCAGCTCCTCTTCGTACCTCTAGTAGAATTTGGCTGTGAATCTGTCTGGTCCTGAGCTATATTTGGTTGGTAGACTATTAATTGCTGCCTCAATTTCAGAACTTGTTATTGGTCTATTCAGGGATTTGACTTCTTCCTGGTTTAGTCTTGGGAGAGGGTATGTGTCCAGGAATTTATCGATTTCTTCAAGATTTTCTAGTTTATTTGCGTAGAGATGTTTATAATAATTTCTGATGGTAGTTTGTATTTCTGTGAAATCAGTGGTCTTATTCCCTTTACCATTTTTTATTTTGTCTATTTGATTCTTTTCTCTTTTCTTCTTTTATCTATTTTCTATTTTCTTTTATCTATTTATCTATTTTCTTCTTTTATCTACTTTGTTAATCTTTTCAGAAAACAGCTCCTGGATTCACTGATTTTTTTGAAAGTTTTTTCGTACCTCTATCTCCTTCAGTTCTGCTCCAATCTTAGTTATTTCATGTCTTCCGCTAGCTTTTGAATTTCTTTGCTCTTGCTTCTCTAGTTCTTTTAATTGTGATGTTAGGATGTTGATTTTAGATCTTTCCTGCTTTCTGCCGTGGGCATTTAGTGCTATAAATTTCCCTCTAAACACTGCTTTAGTTTTGTCACAGAGATTCTGGTATGTTGTGATTTTGTTCTCATGGGTTTCAAAGAGCTTATTTATTTCTGCCTTAATTTTGTTATTTACCCAGTAGTCATTTAGGACCAGGTTGCTCAGTTTCTATGTAACTGTGCACTTTTAAATGACTTTCTTAATCCTGAGTTCTAATTTGATTGCACTGTGGTCTGAGAGACTGTTTGTTATGATTTCCACTCTTTTGCATTTGCTGAGGAGTGTTTTATTTCCAATTATGTGGTCAATTTTACAATAAGTGTGATGTGGTGCTGAGAAAAATGTATATTCTGTTGATTTGGGGTGGAGAGTTCTGTAGATGTCTATTAGGTCCACTTGGTCAAGAGCTGAGTTCAAGTCCTGAATATCCTTGTAAACTTTCTGTCTCGTTGATCTAATATTGACAGTGAGATCTTAAAGTCTCCCACTATTATTGTGTGGGAGTGTAAGTCTCTTTGTAGGCCTCTGAGAACTTGCTTTATGAATCTGGGTGCTCCTGTATTGGGTGCATATATATTTAGTATAGTTACCTCTTCTTGTTGCATTAATCCCTTCACGATTATGTAATGCCCTTCTTTGTCTTTTTTGATGTTTGTTGGTTTAAAGTCTGTTTTATCAGAGACTAGGATTGCACCCCCTCCTTTTTTTTGCTTTTCATTTGCTTGGTAAGTCTTCCTCCATCCTTTTTTTTTTGAGCCTATGTGTGTCTTTGCATGTGAGATGGGTCTCCTGAATACAGCTCACTGATGGGTCTTGAGTCTTTATCCAATTTGCCAGTCTGTGTCTTTTAATTGGGGCATTTAGCCCATTTACATTTAAGGTTAATATTGTCATGTGTAAATTTGATCCTGTCATTATGATGCTAGCTGGTTATTTTGCCCCTTAGTTTATGCAGTTTCTTCATAGTGTCGATGGTCTTTACAATTTGGCATGTTTTTGCAGTGGCTGGAACTGGTTTTTCTTTTCCATATTTAGTGCTTCCCTTAGGAGCTTTTATAAGGCAGGCCTGGTGGTGACAAAATCTCTCAGCATTTGCTTGTCTGCAAAGGATTTTACTTCTCCTTCACTTGTGAAGCTTAGTTTGGCTGAATATGAAATTCTCGGTTGAAAATTCTTTGAAGAATGTTGAATATTGGCCCCCACTCTATTCTGGCTTGTAGGGTTTCTGCAGGAAGATCTGCTGATATTCTGATTGGCTTCCCTTTGTGGGTAACCTTACCTTTCTCTCTGGCTTGCCTTAGCATTTTTTCCTTCTTTTCAACCTTGGTGAATCTGATGATTATATGTCTTGGGGTTGCTCTTCTCAAGGAATATCTTTGTGGTGTTCTGTGTATTTTCTGAATTTGAATGTTGGTCTGTCTGGCTAGGCTGGGGAAGTTCTCCTGCATTATATCCTGAAGAGCATTTTCCAACTTGATTCCATTCTTCCCATCACTTTCAGGTACACCAATCAAACGTGAGTTTGGTCTTTTCACATAGTCCCATATTTCTAGGAGGCTTTGTTCGTTCCTTTTCATTCTTTTTTCTCTAATCTTGTCTTCACACTTTATTTCATTAAGTTGATCTTCAATCTCTGATATATTTTCTTCTGCTTGATTGATTTGGCTATTGATACTTGTGTTTGCTTCACAAAGATCTCGTGCTGTGTTATTCAGCTACATCAGGTCATTTATGTTCTTCTCTAAACTGGTTATTCTCCTCTAACCTTTTTTCAAGGTTCTTTGCATTGGGTTAGAACATGCTTTTTTTTAACTCAGAGGAGTTGTTATTACTCACGTTCTGAAGCCTACTTCTGTCAATTCGTCAAACTCATTGTCTGTCCAGTTTTGTTCCCTTGCTGTCAAGGAGTTGTAATCCTTTGAAGGAGAAGAGTCATTCTGGTTTTGGAATTTTCAGCCTTTTTGCACTGGCTTATCCTCATCTTCATGGATTTATCTACCTTTGGTCTTTGATATCGGTGACCTTCAGATGGGGTTTTTGTATGGACGTCCTTTTTGTTGATTTTGATTCTATTCCTTTCTGTTTGCTAGTTTTCCTTCTAACGGTCAAGCCCCTGTGCTGCAGGTCTGCTGGAGTTTGCTGGATGTCCACTCCAGACACTGTTTGCCTGGGTATCACCAGCAGAGGCTGCAGAACAGCAAAGATTGCTGCCTGTTCCTTCCACTGGAAATTTCATCCCAGGGGGGCACCTGCCAGATGCCAATTGGAGCTCTCCTGTATGAGGTATCTGTCAACCCCTGCTGGGAGGTGTCTCCCAGTCAGGAGGCATGGAGGTCAGGGACCCATTTGAGGAGGCAGTCTGTCCCTTAGCAGAGCATGAGTGCTATGCTGGGAGATCCGCTGCTCTCTTCAGAGCCAGCAGGCAGGAATGTTTTAGTCTGTTGAAGCTGTGCCCACAGCTGCCCCTTCCCCCAGGTGCTCTGTCCCTGAGAGATGGGAGTTTTATCTATAAGCCCCTGACTGGGGCTGCTGCCTTTCTTTCAGAGATGCCCTGCCAAGAGAGGAGGAATCTAGAGAGGCAGTCTGGCTACAGCAGCTTTGCCAAGCTGTGGTGGGCTCCTCCCAGTTCAAACTTCCCAGTGGCTTTGTTTACACTGAGAGGGGAAAACTGCCTACTCAAGCCCCAGTAATGGTGGACAACCCTTTCCCCACCAAGCTCGAGCATCCCAGGTTACTTCAGACTGCTTTGCTGGCAGCGAGAATTTCAAGTCAGTGAATCTTAGCTTGCTGGGCTCCATGGTGGTGGGATCCGCTGAGCTAGACCACTTTGCTCCCTGGCTTCAGCCCCCTTCTTAGGGGAGTGATCAATTATGTCTCACTGGTGTACCAGGTGCCACTGGAGTATATAAAACAAAAACAAAAACAAAAACAAAAACAAACAAAAAAAACTCCTGCAGCTAGCTCAGTGTCTGCCCAAACGGTCACCCAGTTTTGTGCTTGAAACCCAGGGCCTTGGTTTTGTAGGCACCCAAGGGAATCTCCTGGTCTGCGAGTTGCAAAGACCATGGGAAAATTGCAGTATCTTGGCTGCAATGCACTCTTCCACATAGCACAGTCCTTCATGGCTTCCCTTAGCTAGGGGAGGGAGTTCCCCAACCCCTTGTCCTTCCTGGGTGAACCGACACCCCACCCTGCTTTGGCTCACCCTCCGTGGGCTGCATTCACTGTCTAACCAGTCCCAATGAGAAGAGCTGCGTACCTCAGTGGGAAATGCAGAAGTCACCCACTTTCTGTGTTGACCTCGCTGGGAGCTGCAGAAGGGAGCTGTTACTATTTGGCCATCTTGCCAGCTGCTAAAAAATTATTTTTTGGTTACTATGAGGCTTACATAAAACATACCTTAGTTATAAATAACTGTTTTAAGTTGAAAATAAGCTTATTTTCCATCATATAAAAAACTACACTTTTAATTCTCCCCCCCAAAAATTTTATCTTATTAATGTCGCAATTTACATCTATTTATACTGTGCGTCATGTAATATATTATTGTTGCTATAGTCTTTTAAAAATACTTTTGTCTTTTAACTTGTATACTATAGTTAAAAGTGGTTTACACACCATCCTTACAATATCATTGCACAATTACAATATCCTGATGATTATTCTGAGTATGACTGTATATTTGTTTCAGTGAACTTAATACTCCCATAGGTTTTTACATTAATAATTAGCATCTTTTATTATACCTTGAAGAATTTCCTTCAGCATTTTTTGTAAGGAAGATCTAGTGATGTCAAACTTCCTCAGCATTTCTTTAGAGACAATCTTTATCTTTCCTCCATTTCTGAAGAACAGCTTTGCCAAGCATAGTATTCTTGTTTGTCAGTTTTTTTTTTTTCACCACATTGGATATATCAGCTCACTCTTTCTTGGAGTGCAGTTTCTACTGAGAAATATGCTGATAGTCTTATAAAAATGTCCTTGTGTGTCAAGTTGCTTTAGTCTTCCCGCTTTCAAAATTCTCTCTTTGTCTTTTGAAAATTTGGTTATAATATATCTTGGTGTTATGTTCTTGGGTTGGGGACCTTTGAGGTATACAAACCTGGATATCTTACCCTTCCCAATATTTGTGAAGATTTTGTCTATTTTTTTTTAAGTAAGCTTTTATCTCCTTTATCTTTCTTTCTTATACCATGAGTTTCAGAATTTGTGTATCAGTCCACTTGATGCTGTCCTACAAATTCCATAAACTTTCTTCCTTCTCCTCTGACTGAATAATTTCAAATAAGCTATTTGTGAGTTAACAGATTCTTTCTTTCTTCTGCTTGAGTCTGACGTTGAAGCTTTCTCTTGCAATTTTTATTTCATTCATTGCATTATTCAGCTTCTTCTGTTTAGTTCTTTTTAATCATTTATATCTCTTTGTTTAACTTCTAATTTTTTATGTATTGTTTTTCCTGGTATTATTGAGTTGTCTATTTGTGTTCTCTTGCAGCTGACTTTTTACTTAAAATAATTATTTTGAAAGTCTTTGTCAGGTACTTCATAGATCTCCATTTCTTTAACGTCAGTTACTAAAAAATTATTGTGTTTATCAGTTACTGAAAACTTCTTGTGTTTTTCTGTTTCCCTGAAGCAAAAAAACTCAAAAATGTGAAAATTCAACAACACATTCTTGAATGACCATTTGAGTCATACAAGAAACAAAATGGGAAAAATTTAAAAATACCTTGAGACAAACATAAATGGAAACCCAACTACCAAAACCTATGGGATATAGCAAAAGCAGTTCTAAGAGGCAAGTTTAAACCAACAAATGCCAAGTTAAGGAAGAAAGAGCTCAAAGAACCTAGCATAACACCTTAAGAAACTAAAAAAGAATAAAAACTAAGCTAAAAATAAGCGGAATGAAGAAAATAATAAAGATTAGAGCAGAAATAAATGACATTAAGACAAAACACTATAGAAAAGATCATCAAAACTGAGATGGTTTTTTGAAAAGGTAGGCAATATTGCAAACCTCTAACTAGACTAACCAAGAACAAAAGAAGACACCTCCACACACACCAACCAATTTTTCAGTTAACACCAGCTGGGTGTCCTGTAATAATTCAGTTCAATTCTGACACTATCTACCTGAAGACAGTGTCAGATCCTACAGGTTAAGGACTTAATCCCACTAGACTGTCCCCACTTCAGATTCCATTCACAAGTTTCAGGTTATAACTTGTGCTTCTGACCTACCAGCTATAAACTGTGGTTCCCACGACTTGCTCCTCAGGTCCATTTGATTTGCCAGAGTGGCTCATAGAACTCCAGTAAACACATTCACTAGCTTATTATAAAGGCTATTTCAAAGGATACAGATGAACAGCCAGAGGAAATAGATGTATAGGGCAAATATATATATATATATATATATATATATATATATATATATATACACACACACATACATATAAATTGCAAGGTCTTGAAGGATATCAAGCACAGGACCTTCTGTTCCTATGAAGTTAAGATGTGCCACGCTCCCAACACATGGATGTGTTCTTCTTGTTCACCAACCTAGAAGCTTCCCAAATCCTGTCCTCATATAGTATACACAAATCAAAATATTATATTATACACTTTAGATTTATTTAATTTTATTTGTCAATTATATCTCAATAAAGCTGGAGGAAAATAAAATGTAATTTATTCTTCGAAAAGAGAGAACATTTGTTTCAAAAACAAAACATATATATAATAATTCCTTTTATTCAAAATTTTACATTGAAATCTGAAGTAATGTATTAAAAAGCAGTGACAAAAATGAAGAACATGTTGCAGTCACTCTGTTTTACTCTCTGTTGATGCTGCTTCACTCTTTCATACTACCTTACCCCATTAGACACTACTGTTGTGGATGACCTTAGCATCCTTGTTTCAGGTACAGATACACTCTTATTTGCTTGCTGGATGTGATGTTTGCATCTCTGACTTGCAGTGTGTGCACTTGGACTATCTTGCAACATACTTCCTTGTAGTTAATTGTAGAGCCATTATATTTTTAGTGACCTTGTGAAATGAAACATTTAAAAAAAATCACACTTCTGCATGCACACACAATCACACGCACATAGATGCATGCAAGTTCATCAGACATATAACCTATTGGTTTTTATACTCCTGTGACCCATTTATGACAAATTGCTGTTTTACCTGTTAGGAAGTTAATGACATTTGACATAAGCTTGAAGTAAATTTGCCTAAGAAACTTTGATATTTAATATGGCATCACCTGTCATAGGTAGATATATATTTTTAAAGCTCTTGCCCTAAATATATTGAGTAATCAGTTGCTACCACTTTTTGAGTCTTTACTCTGTGACAGTTACAATTCCTACCACATGCTATTTGATTTTCAATCACAGTGAGAACTCTTCTCGAAACAGTTGAAACACTGGCCCAATATCACACAGCAATTAATCCATGGTTATGGGATTTTAACTGACACTTGTCTGGCTCCAATGCCTATGTACTATTCACTACGCCCTTGTGTTCATGTTTTTAATGGCAGCATATGTGAATCAAGGTATTGATGTAAATAATCAACTAAATCAAGCCTTACTGCGTGGAATTGAAGTAGATACTAATTTTAGTCATAATTATCTACATTTTTCAAGTAAGTGGCCCATATTATTAAAATAGCCCAATTTTTATAAGGTTTTAAACAGGTTGGATTATATAGCTGCCTCATTATCCCCTAAAATGTGGATAGGGTAGAAGAGGTATTTTATTTTTTATTTTTTGCAATAAAACTTTATTTTATTATTTTTATTTTATTTTATTATTATTATACTTTAAGTTTTAGGGTACATGTGCACAATGTGCAGGTTAGTTACATATGTATACATGTGCCATGCTGGTGTGCTGCACCCATTAACTCGTCATTTAGCATTAGGTATATCTCCTAACGCTATCCCTCCCCCCTCCCCCTACCCCACAACAGTCCCCAGAGTGTGATTTTCCCCTTCCTGTGTCCATGTGTTCTCATTGTTCAATTCCCACCTATGAGTGAGAATATGCAGTGTTTGGTTTTTTGTTCTTGCGATAGTTTACTGAGAATGATGATTTCCAATTTCATCCATGTCCCTACAAAGGACATGAACTCATCATTTTTTATGGCTGCATAGTATTCCATGGTGTATATGTGTCACATTTTCTTAATCCAGTCTATCATTGCTGGACATTTGGCTTGGTTCCAAGTCTTTGCTATTGTGAATAATGCCGCAATAAACATACGTGTGCATGTGTCTTTATAGCAGCATGATTTATAGTCCTTTGGGTATATACCCAGTAATGAGATGGCTGGGTCAAATGGTATTTCTAGTTCTAGATCCTTGAGGAACTGCCACACTGACTTCCACAATGGTTGAACTAGTTTACAGTCCCACCAACAGTGTAAAAGTGTTCCTATTTCTCCACATCCTCTCCAGCACCTGTTGTTTCCTGACTTTTGAATGATTGCCATTCTAACTGGTGTGAGATGGTATCTCATTGTGGTTTTGATTTGCATTTCTCTGATAGCCAGTGATGGTGAGCATTTTTTCATGTGTTTTTTGGCTGCATAAATGTCTTCTTTTGATAAGTGTCTGTTCATGTCCTTCGCCCACTTTTTGATGGGGTTGTTTGTTGTTTTCTTGTAAATTTGTTGGAGTTCATTGTAGATTCTGGATATTAGCCCTTTGTCAGATGAGTAGGTTGCGAAAATTTTCTCCCATTTTGTAGGTTGCGTGTTCACTCTGATGGTAGTTTCTTTTGCTGTGCAGAAGCTCTTGAGTTTAATGAGATCCCATTTGTCAATTTTGGCTTTTGTTGCCATTGCTTTTGGTGTTTTAGACATGAAGTCCTTGCCCATGCCTATGTCCTGAATGGTAATGCCTAGGTTTTCTTCTAGGGTTTTTATGGTTTTAGGTCTAACATTTAAGTCTTTAATCCATCTTGAATTAATTTTTGTGTAAGGTGTAAGGAAGGGATCCAGTTTCAGCTTTCTCCATATGGCTAGCCAGTTTTCCCAGCACCATTTGTTAAATAGGGAATCCTTTCCCCATTGCTTGTTTTTCTCAGGTTTGTCAAAGATCAGATAGTTGTAGATATGCGGCATTATTTCTGAGGGCTCTGTTCTGTTCCATTGATCTATATCTCTGTTTTGGTACCAGTACCATGCTGTTTTGGTTACTGTAGCCTTGTAGTATAGTTTGAAGTCAGGTAGCGTGATGCCTCCAGCTTTGTTCTTTTGGCTTAGGATTGACTTGGTGATGCGGGCTCTTTTTTGGTTCCATATGAACTTTGAAGTAGCTTTTTCCAATTCTGTGAAGAAAGTCATTGGTAGCTTGATAGGGATGGCATTGAATCTATAAATTAATCCTTGGGCAGTATGGCCATTTTCACGATATTGATTCTTCCTACCCATGAGCATGGAATGTTCTTCCATTTGTTTGTATCCTCTTTTATGTCATTGAGCAGTGGTTTGTAGTTCTCCTTGAAGAGTTCCTTCACGTCCCTTGTAAGTTGGATTCCTAGGTATTTTATTCTCTTTGAAGCAATTGTGAATGGGAGTTCACTCATGATTTGGCTCTCTGTTTGTCTGTTATGGGTGTATAAGAATGCTTGTGATTTTTGTACATTGATTTTGTATCCTGAGACTTTGCTGAAGTTGCTTATCAGCTTAAGGAGATTTTGGGCTGAGACAATGGGGTTTTCTAGATATACAATCATGTCATCTGCAAACAGGGACAATTTGACTTCCTCTTTTCCTAATTGAATACCTTTTATTTCCTTCTCCTGCCTAATTGCCCTGGCCAGAACTTCTAACACTATGTTGAATAGGAGTGATGAGAGAGGGCATCCCTGTCTTGTCCCAGTTTTCAAAGGGAATGCTTCCAGTTTTTGCCGATTCAGTATGACCAGCATCATCTTGATACCAAAGCCAGGGAGAGACACAACCAAAAAAGAGAATTTTAGACCAATATCCTTGATGAACATTGATGCAAAAATCCTCAATAAAATACTGGCAAACTGAATCCAGTAGCACATCAAAAAGCTTATCCACCATGATCAAGTGGGCTTCATCCCTGGGATGCAAGGCTGGTTCAATGTATGCAAATCAATAAATGTAATCCAGCGTGTAAACAGAACCAAAGACAAAAACCACATGATTATCTCAATAGAGGCAGAAAACGCCTTTGACAAAATTCAACAGACCTTCATGCTAAAAACTCTCAATAAATTAGGTATCGATGGGACATATCTCAAAATAATAAGAGCTATCTATGACAAACCCGCAGCCAATATCATACTGAATGGGCAGAAGGGGCATTTTAAAGTGAACTACAGAACTTAAGAATTGACTAGCAGACTGGAGGCAAGATGGCTGACTAGATGCAGCTAGTACATGCCTCTGACCCATAGCTAAATCAAAGTAGTAAGTAGATATTCACACTGAAAGTAAATTTTCTAAGAGAGAACAGTGGGATTCAACAGAGAAGTGACAGACAGCACTGAAAGCAAGTAAAGAAAGAAAAGTGAGGCAGCTTGATCAGCCAGGATTGGCAGGGAGCTTGGAGAGGCTTCCAGACATGAGAAAAGGGTAAGAGAGGAATATCCAGGGCTTCACATTCCCACCATGGTCTTTTACAATCTTAGCTATGAGAGAACCCTTTGACCCACACAAACCTCAAGACTAACATATGGAGCTGCCTAGAGGTTGCACAGAGACATTGCTCCAGATAGAGAACTAACACACAGCCCCACAGGTATCTGAGCAGCTGCATCTTAGTGCCATTCTAAGAGCCTAGTCTACAAATATGTGTCTTCTGCCCTGGGCCTTGGATGACATTGTTGCTGTAGGGCCAAGAAGGAAGATGAGAAACTATACATTCCCATGCACTCTGAGAAAAAATCCCACTGCTGCCAATGTAGGCTGCAATGGGATCAAAGCACAAGAAAACTGCACTTCCCACAACTATCTGCTCCTGCTGCTCCAGCTGAGAGGGGCTTTACTCTACCCAAAGGCAAGCCCTCAACTGGCACCATTCTGAGAGCCTAGCCTCCAAAGATCTGTATCCTGCCCTGAGGCATGGCTGACACTGTTGCTGCTGCCACAGGGTCATAAAGGAAGAGATGAGGCTAGACACTCCCACACATGCAAGGACAAATCTTACTGCTGCTGCTGTGTACTGCTCTGAGACCAAGGTGTGAGCTAACTTCACTCTCCATGACTACCTGCCTACACTGAGCTAGCTGAGAGGGGCTCACACCTGAGCATTCCACCAGTGACCTTGGGACCACTCCACCTCTTCCTACCACAGCCAGCACCTGAAGGCACTACTAAGGGGCCTGAGGACAAGTTTATCAGCCTGGTCCCATCCCCCAAAATACTCAAGCATCCAACCCATGAGCCTAAAAATTACCCAGCTAAGTCTACCACCATTGGCACCTGATCCCTCCTGCTGTGGTCTGAGGTCTGGCTGACTCAACCTGCCAATATCACCACAGCTGAAACCCACAAGCACCGGCCTGCCCAACCTGTCACAGTCACCACCAACATAGCATGGACTGCATGGATTCCGGTAGGTTGCTCCAACAGTCCAACTGCCATCACCCACATCACACCAGCTACCCAGTGGCTCAAGAACATGTCCACATGCCCAGCCCACCACTGCCATGACCAGCACCCATGCAAGCCACCTGAAGGCCTAGGAATCAGGCTTTCAGGCTGGGCATGGTGGCTTATGCCTGTAATCCCAGTACTTTGGGAGGCTGTGGTGGGCAGATCACTTGAGTCCAGGAGTTCAAGATCAGTCTGAACAACATTGTGAAACCCCATCTCTACAAAAATTACAAAAATTAGCTGGCTGTGGTGGCACGTGCCCGTATTCCAGCTACCCAGGAGGCACAGGTAGGAGGATCACTTGA
Source organism: Pongo abelii (assembly GCF_028885655.2). Lineage (NCBI taxonomy): Eukaryota > Metazoa > Chordata > Mammalia > Primates > Hominidae > Pongo > Pongo abelii. The sequence continues at coordinate 153,767,973 of NC_071989.2, forward strand.
GCCTGGGATGCAGATGATGCAGTGAGCTTTCGTCATTGCACTCCAGCCTGGGTGACAGAGTGAGACCCTGCCTAAAAATATATATATATCCTCCCTATATCCACTCACACTGGTGCCAGTGTAAGCTGCTCTGGGGCCCAAGAACAGGCATGCTGTGTCTAACACTGCCACCACTAGGGCCCAAAGACTGGCCTACCAGCATCCTAGTCCCCAGCGAAACTTCATCACAGCCTCCGCTAATAACTGCACCCTAATCACAAAGGAAGTCACAGATAACACTGAGGCTGTTGACAGCTGAAGAAATCATACAGAGATCACACTACTGCAGGCACCCAAAATCAACACCAAAGCACCCTACCTAACCAACAATATATATACATCTTCACAGAAAAGTACTCCACTATGAAAAGAAGTCCAAAAAATTGGAAGAAGTGACTGTTACACCAGATGTGCAAATATCAGTATAAGGACATAGAAAACAAGAAAAGACAAAAACAAACAAACAAAAATGACACCCCCAGAGAAATACAATAATTCTCTAGCAAGAGATCTCAATCAAAAAGAAATTTTTGAAATCTCAGATTAATACTTCAAAATACTAATTTTAAAGAAGCTTGGTGAGATACAAGAGAATTCTGAAAAACAATACAAAAAACTCAGAAAAACAATTCAGTACATGAATGAGAAATTTACTAAAGAGATAGATTTTTTTTTTGTAATATCAGCTACTCAGGAGGCTGAGGGATGAGAATTGCTTGAACCTGGGAGGTGGAGATTGCAGTGAGCCAAGACTGAGCCACTGCACTCCAACCTGGGCAACAGAGTGAGACTCCATCTCAAAAAAGAAAAAAAGAGAGAGATTTTTTAAAACAACCAGGTAGAAATTCTGGCACTGGATAATTCATTGAGGGAAGTACAAAATAAATTTAAAGGCTTCAATAATACATAAAATCAAGCTAAGAAAGAACTTGAAGACAGGCTTTTTTAAAAATAATAATCTAGTCAGACAAAATTTTAGAAAAAAAAAAAACGATGAGCAAAGCATTTGTGACATTTGGGACAACATAATGCAACCAAATATTTGAATTATCAGTATTGCTGTGGTCAAAGAGAAAATGAAAAGATTAGAACATTTATTTAACAAACAATTTGATATAAATTTCCCAAGTCTAGCAAGAGATTTAGACTTTCCCATACAGAAGGCTCAGCAACCCCCATGCTGATAAAATGCAAAAGGATCTTCTCTACAGCACATTGTAATCAGACTCTCTAAGGTCAAAGATAAAGAGTGAATCCTAAAAACAGCAAGAGAAAAGTGTCTAGTCACCTACAAAGGAAATTCCATTCTGATTAACAGCACATTTCTCAGCAGAAGCCTTACAAGCCTGAAGAGAATGAGATAATTTATTCAAAGTGCTGAAAGAATAAACTACTAGCGAAGAATACCACATTCAGCAAAATTATCCTTCATGAATGCGGAAGAAATAGTCTTTCCAAGATAGAAAAATCTTGAGGAAATTCATTACCACTAGACCTTCCATATAAAAAAATGTTCAAAAGAGTCCTAAGCCCAGAAGCAAAAGGATGACATTTACTATCATGAAAACACATGAAAATATAACACTCTGGTGAAGCAATCACACAAAGGAAGAAGAGAAAGGATTCAAATGGTAACACTGCAGAAATCCACCAAACCACAATTATAAGCAAGAGAAAAGAGAGAAACAACCAGTAAACAATTAAAAATGTAACAAAACACAGTCTCATATGTCAGTAATAATCTTGAATGTAAATGGATTAAATTATCCACTGAATATATATATAAAATGTGGTTGGATAAATTTTTAAAAAGAAGATTTAGCTATATGCTGCTTGGTATCTCACCAATCTTCTTTAAAATTAATATTTTGAAGTATTAATCTGAGATTTCAAAAATTTCTTTTTGATTGAGATCTATTGCTAGAGAATTATTGTATTTCTCTGGGGGCATCATTTTTTTTTTCTTTTCTTGTTGTCTATGTCCTTATACTGATATAAGGACATACAAGAAACTCATTTTATCAGTAAAGATACATAGAGACTGAAAGTAAAGAAACAGAAAATGATATTCCATGCAAATGAATACCAAAAGTGAGCAAGAGTAGCTATATTTATATCAGATAAAACCAACTTTAAGTCAAAAACAGTAAAAAAACAAACAAAAAAAAAGACAAAGAAAGTCTTATAATGATAAAGGGATCAATCCAGAAAAAGAATAAAACAATTTTTAATATATATGCATCCAACACTAGAATACCCAGATTTATAAAACAAGTATTAATAGATCTAAAGCACTAAATAGACTGCAATACAATAACAGTGGGGGATTTTAACGGCCTACTTTCAACGTTAGACAGATCATCTAGACAAAAAAATTTAACAAAGAAACACTGGAATTAAACTGTAATTTAGACCAAATGAGCTTACAAGACATTTTCAGAACATTCTATCCAATGACTGCAGAGTATATATTCTTTTTATTGGCACATCGAACATTCTCTTAGGCCACATGTTATAGGCTACAAAACAAGTCTCAACAAATTTTTAAAAACCAATATTATATCAAGTATTTTCTCAGAACACAATGGAATAAAGCTGTAAATCAATACCAAGAAGAATTTTAGAAACTGTACAAATATATGGGAATTAAGCAACATGCTCCTCAATAACCATTGAGTCAACAAAGAAATGAAAATTAAAACAAAAAGTTTATTAAAACAAATAAAAAGAAAACACAACATATCAAAATCTGTGAGATACAACAAAAGTAGTACTAAGAGGGAAATTTATAGCAAAAAATGCCTACATCAAAAAATTAGAAAGATTACAAATTAACAGTCTAAACAATGTACTTCAAGGAATTAGAAAAACAGGATCAAACCATACCCAAAATTAGCAGAAGAAAAGAAATAATAAATATAAGAGCAGAACTAAATGAAATAGAGACCAAAAAATACAAAGAATAAATGAAACAAAAAATTAGTGATTAGAAAAGATAAACAAAATCGATAAACCACTATGTAGATGAACCAAGGAAAAAGAGAATACCCAAATAAGCAAAATCAGAAATGAAAAAGGAAGCATTACAACTGATACCACAGAAATACAAATAATCAGAGGCTATTATAAACAGATATATGCCAACAAACTGAAAACCTAGGGGGAATGGATAAATTCCTGGAAACATACAACATACCAAGATTGAAATAGGTAGAAATAGAAAACCTAAATAGACATAATGAGTAGCAAGACTGAATCAGTAATAAGTCTCTCAAAAAGGAAAATCCCAGCACCGGAGGGACTCACAGCTCAATTCCACCAAACATACAAACAAGAAATAATACCAAATCTCCTGAAATTATTCCAAAAAATTTAACAGGAAAGTGTTCTCCTTCACTCATTCTACAAGGCCAGCATAACCATTATCCCAAAATAAGACAAGGACACAACAACAACAAATTATAGGCCAATATCCCTGATGAATATAGATGCAAAAATCCTCAACAAAATAATAGCAAACTGAATCCAACAGATATCAGAAAGATAACACATCATGAACAAATGGGATCCATCCCAGGAATGCAAGGACAGTCAACATATGCAAACTGATAAACGCGATACATCTAATCAACAGAATGAAGGACAAAAACCATATGATTTATTTTAATATATCATAACTGCAAGATTCTAATATTATATATCATAAGTTATTGAATAAGTCTCCTGTTTTGGAACATTTAGGCTGCTTCTAAATTTTCTTATATTATAAACCATGCTTTAGTAAACATTTTGCCTATATAACTTTGTGCATGCTTCCATACATTTCTTAAAAGTGTAATTGTTGGATCAAAAAACAGACTTGATTTTATGAAACTGTATACATAATGTAAAATGTTCTTAACCATACAGAGTCCTACTTGTAGTGCATGAGCGTGATGCTCCTGCCAAGCTGAGTATTACTATGTTCTTAATATCTATGCCAGTTAAATAGTTACAAATAGTGCTTCATTGTTGTTCTCCAATATGCAAGTTTTCTTACTGATAATATTTAATATGTTTCATATTTATTAAGCACTTATATGTCTTCTTTAGTGAATTGCCTGTTTCATTTTTTCTATTGGGATGAATAATCCCTTATTTCATTTTTTCTATTGGGATGAATAATCATTACCTTTTACTGATTTTTAAGAATTCTTGATAATGAGGATTTACCTGTGCTGTGCAATTCCAAATCTCATTCTCAAGTTAGAGTCTCCTTTTAAACTTAATATTGGATATTTTATACAAAAATTGTTTATTTTTACCTAATAAAAACTATCTAAACTTTACATGTGGTTTCTGCCTATGATGTTACTCCAAATTTAAACAAATACTCACCAATATTTAACTTCAGCACTTTTCTGTTTTGTTTTGACATTTTAATTTTTACTTATCCATCTGGAATTAATTCCACTTTCAGGTATAAGCAAAGAAATGACAGTCTTTTTATTTCAAAATGTACTTATTCCATTCTCACTAAGCCCTGGAGATATAAAGGGGAATAGGACAGCCCCTCTCTTCAAGCTCAAGGAAGTAGATAAAGACTACTCTTTATCTACTCTTGTCTTTCTGTTTGCTAGTCTACTGATTCAGGACCACAGACTCATTTATTGAGGCACCTGATGCCTTGACACAAGAGACTCCAAACTCACCTATAATTGGAATCAAACCCTTGAAGCCCACAAACTCAAAATGTTCCTCCCTCTCTAGAAATACTGCAAGAAGAATGAACAAGTTGAGAATAACAAGCTGAGAAGAACAAGCTGCCATTTCAGGATGGCAGAAAGACAGAAAATTCTGCGCTCCCGCAGCAAGCCTTTCTCATCATCTTAGCTTATAATATCCAAGTAAAATAAAACACTCTATAGCTGGCATTGCTTACTTCCAAGCTAATAATAACCTTTTCATTTCAGCATCACATATAAACAGACTGCAATATCTACAAGTGAAGTGCTTTGAAGGAAAAAAACACATTAACGTAATCTGAAAATAATTGCTGAATGCTGGGCTATTAGAGTATTTGACTTGTGAAATATAAAGGGATTGCTTCAAGATTGATGCAGATGCAAAATTTCAACCACCACCACCCCGCACCCCTGCTCCACCCCACACACATATGTACACATTTAGCCATTTTACACACTTCTCACTAGAATCACAAATACACTGTGGGGGCAGGCATTTTTATCCCAACTTTCAGATACATAAACTGAGTCCCAGCCACAAATGAGCATTATGGCAAATTGCAAATAGCTAGGAGTCTGCTGGTCCTAGGCTTGTGTAAACAGTGACAAAACAGAGAAAGTTAAAGACCATTTCTCTAAGAGTTCTCACTCTAGTCTCTTTTCTGCTTCTCACCAGTCTGTGACCTAGGGCAAATTACTTAGCCTTTGAAATTCTGTTTATTCATCTGTGAAGCAAAGGGATTGAGTTATGTATTCTTAAAGCACCCCCAGCACTAACATTCTATGAGTTAATTTTACAGTGTTAATATTAATAATTCCTCTAAAGATAAAAACTCAGGATTCCAAAAACGACTCAGAGGAAGTAAAGCTCACATTTGAATTGCAAACAGTCAGCATTTGGTGATCTTAATCTCATATCTGTTTGATTGTTAAGATGTGTAAGATTGACAGCACTGATAGCTTCTTCTCAAGAGACAGTTTGAGGAGCAGGTTCACTAACACTGCCCATTGCATTAGCAACATCGTTTAAGGAAAATACTATCCTTTCTCCTATTCTTGGCCCAAGATAATGCACTAAATTGTTTTAGAATGGGAAAGGAATTATTGACTAAAGATAGCCTAACAGGCCTGTTCCATTTTAGGGGCTTTAAAACTAATAGCAGCTAAGAATAAGATTTAGAAGGGCTATAATTGCAAAATGAGCATCAGAAACCTGGATCTCTTCCTAGAGCCCAGCTATTTCTACACTGTCAGAGTAAATTATTGACAAAACCATCTGGCCCTTTTCAAGAGAACACTATACTCTCAGTTCTGGACAGGTGATATGTTTTAGTCTGTCAATGGAGAAAGAAGCTGATTTTAGCCTGAAAGCATTGATAATTCCTCTGGACTTGCACTTCCTATGTGTGACCTCTGCTTATCTTTACATGCCAGAAAGGAAGAACATCCATTTTAGGCCTAAGAGAGATGAAATTAAAAGCAAATAAATTAACTGTGAGCATCCTAGACTATGGTCTTAAACACTGCTTGATCTGGATAAAGAAATACATCCACATTCTTTGAAGTGGATATGGTCAGTGTTCCCCCTTCATCTGATTTTATAGTGTTAAAGCTTCTGTGTGTGTATCAGAAGGGGAAATAGCCGGTCCTGTGGGGAAAAGAGAAGTTTTCCTTCTTAAACAGCAGATCTCCCTGGGTAGACGGGGGTAAAACCGCAAAGTTCTACATCTAAGAAACTTCTGCTCAGAAGGTCAGTGCATGTTTATTTCTGTTCAGCTAATATTGCCCACTAGTGGCGAAGCTAGATCTGTGTCTATAGACAAGCCTGGCCTTCAGGCTGCCACTCCAATTCAGAAAGCTGAGTTGGAAAAAATAAAAATGGTACGGCCATGTGATCTTTTTATTCCCACCTCTTTGAAAGCTTTGTAGTGAAAAAGTGAGCCTCAAGGGGAATGCATCTTTCCAGTTCACCCACATTAGTAGTCATCTCGAGTGGAGCATTTATATGGCCTTTTAGAGACCATTCTTGAAAATTACTGTTTCCTCAAAAATAGGGCAGATGCTATCAACCTGGGCTTCCTCTTTGGATTTGATTCAAATTTCACTGTGGCTCACAAAGATTCTGGAGTTTAAATAAGGGTTTGTGGTGGCTATTTTATTATCCATGGAATTTTCTTTTTCTATTTTTAGCTATTTGTGCTAGTTTTTGAGTTTTGGAGTTTCAGAGCAGTGAGGTGGTTGAGGGTTCATCCTTTCCTGCCTCTTACTAGCAGCTTTTACCCCCTTTGAGTAAATAATACCACCCCTGTTTGAAAGGATTCTAGAAAATATTCTGTATGATACTGTAGTGGTAGATAATATAAGATGTTAATAATAGGGGTAACTGTCTGTTGGCACATATTGAAACTCTCTGTACTATCTCTTCAGTATTTTTGAAAATCTAAAATTTCTAAAAATGAAAGTCTATTTTTTAAAAAGACAAGGCTTACCCCTAGCAGAACTATTGAAGGAAAGACACTTTACTATTTTGATTCAAATGGTTCCCATGTTTTAGGTCAGAGTCACTGTGTATTTTTAGCAGAAAAAAAAAGAAGAACCTGAACAAGCAGGCAGTAACATCTTCTAAAGAACAAGGTCTTAGAACATTAAGAGGCAATAAACAGGCAATTTATCCTGAGGTCCTCTATGTCAGCAAGGAATCCATGATCAGTTAAAGACATCAGAAAAGTTAAGTGGCAACAAACAAGAGAAATAAAAACATTGTCAATAATGATAAACAGATCAGTGAATGTGACTGAAATCTTCACATCACATTTTGCCATTGCCCTACCATTTCCCTTATGCAGAAGTCCATCAAAACATAATCAGTGAGTCTAAGAATAAAACCACAATATTCTCCTCTAACTCTGGGCTCTTCCTTTGTTCCTAATCTGAGAGAATAGAATCATGACCAATCCAAGTAGCAAGCAAGGGATTTTGAAGACAACCTCATAGTCCCTTTTTCTATGCTATAACCAAATCTGTCCATTTATCTCTTAAATATAATGATCAAATCCATCAATTTCTCCCACCCCCAGTAGCATTACAGTCATCACCAACAGAACCATTCTATACCTGCCATTGTCTCTCACTTAAATTAATGCAATAAATTCTTAATAGTACAAATACATTAAGACAAGAGGGTATTGCTTTTCTTTCTTTTTCCTTTTTTAGGATTTTTTTCTAGTATAAATTGCAGCCATTTTTTTTTTTACAATTCACTATTCTACATATTTTATCTTTGCATCCTTTCCAATAATGGTATAATTGTGTAGAGACATTTAGAGAGTTCTAATTTGTTCATGCATTTCTTGCAAATTTGACTCCATGAAAAGGCATTATCACAGTGTTGATTTTGTGCGTAAGCATTGTATGTATACGTTAAAATGTTGAAACTTTTCAACAAATGGAGAGATGTCATTGTACCTCTGCATTTATAAAAGATAAAATTTCTTGAGATCTTGGCTTTTTGGGCGACTATATATGCAGTGTTGATCCACTGCAATTTTTGATAGATTTCATCAAAAGGGTTAGGTTTTTTGTCATAGAATTTCAGATGACTGCAGTTGTAAATCTGGGTGCACACGATTACCAAACATAGTGATATATGTATTTATACATGTCCTTTTTTGACCTGTTTCTTTGTGAATTTGGTTTATCTGCTCATAATTCTTATACTCATGCAACTATTGTTAGTATACTTGAGTGCTTGCAAAAATACATATGCTATTATTGCCTATTTTATTGTGAAAATACCCTATGAAGTGTTCAGTTCTGTTTTTATATGTTTCTCAAATAAACCCCCTTTTTGAAATGTAAGTAAATGTCTTCTAAAGAATTTTTAAATATTTTTTTTTCAGAATTATATTTTTGGGACTTTGCTGTTTTGAGATTTCAACATTTGCCATTATGGCTGCGAGAATTGTGTCTTTTGGGATTATGATTGGTTCCCATTTGAAGTAAGCTTTAAAGTCCAAATTCAACAATCAAATCCCAGGTATACCTCCTAGTGGAGGTACACAGAGGAGAAAGTCACTCATTATTATATGACTTCATTTGTTTTTTACAAATCCTGTGCCTAGCAGGATAATTGCTTCTTGAAACCATGAAGAGACACTCATACAGCAAATCTCAAAGGACAAAAACATATTATCTTCCCACTCCACATATACAACCATCTTCAATTAAAGAAGTAGAGAAATTAAAAAGAATTCTCTATAGTTAACTTTATATTATGCATTGTATAATAGCATAAAGACTAAAATCCATGGGACCTATAGCTATTTCGGAATATGGTCTTTATTATAAGTAAACACACAACGAAATAATAATCTAACTGTGAAATCACAGGGCCATTAATGTACTACAGTAATAAGGAATACTGCATATCAAATCATCTAAATTTAAAAACTACTGCTTAGCCTTTATTCACTTGACAAATATTTATTTAGGATTTACATCAATATTTATTCAGTAAACAATTATTAAGCTCCTATTATGTGCCAAAGAGGGCTCTCAAGAGGAATAAAAATGAGGCATCTCAGCCTATTGGAGGGGTAACCATGCCATAAAATTAATAGTGCCCTGGTGGGTAAGAGCACAAGCTTTAGGCATACATTGAACTATGCTTACTGTATTTGTAACCCTGGACAAATTATTTAAATCTTCTGAATCTTACTTTTGTCTTCTGTGAAATGGACATAAGTTTATATGTGTATCAAATAAGATAAAGCCTGAAGACTCCTTAGCATGTAGTAGTTTCTCAATCATGATAGTCTTTAACACTTAATTTTATTTTGTTATTTATTCAATGCCAGAAAACATAAATGAGGCATAGAATATCAGTCTAGATGACATGAGAAAAGATTTCACCAAAGAGTGGTATTTGGCCTGGGTCTTAAAGGATGAGTGGGAACTCATTAGGCAGGTAAGAGACAAGAAAGGCACAGGGCTCCAAGTTTCAAAATCACACAAAGTTTAGGGGAAACCAGGAGGCAGTGTCAATGTGATAGTGAACAGGAAGCTAGCTAGCCTGTGGTGAGACCGAAATGACAGGTTGAGAGTTGATTGAGGCCATTATGAAGCCCAGCCACAGAGACTGGAAAATAAGTGTATTCACTCCTTTCTTATTCTTTTGAGGAGCCTTCACTCACGATTCACTCTAATTTTTCATACATTATATCTCTTATATAAATATACATGTCCACAGGTATGCATGCTCAATTTATGGCAAACTGCCATACTCACAATGAATCAGAGTTGAGGGGACCACTAGCACAGAGCTGAGACGATTCAGGGGCTGGACTCCTATATGTAAGATTCCTGTGCTCCAGGAAGGAAGGCAAAAATTTGAATATGTGGCAGCAGCCCAGACTATGAGAAGCCTGCAGGCTTCCAGGTCTAGCCTGAGAATTTCCTGAAAGGGAGCATCCTGGCTTGTGAGATTTGGTCCTAGAACATGCCCAGTGAATCTACTTATTGATCCTGATGAAGACATATTCTGTGTAATGATATTAGCAGGCAGTTATTGAGCACTTGATATAAGCCAGTCAATGAGATAAATATTTGGGATATTTAGGTAATTTTACTCTCACAACACAGAGAGCGGGTGCAATATACCACAATTTACAAAAGAGGAAATTGAAGCCAAAAGATAAAGTCACTTTCCCAAGCTTACAAAGCCAGTAAGTGGCAGAGGTAGGATTCAAACTCTGGTCTGTCTGATTTCAGAGCCAAAAGTTTCATTCGCTCAGATTCTCTGGGAGGGGTGTATTAGTGTGTTCTTACACTGCTATGAAGAAATACCCAAGACTGGGTAACTTATAAAGGAAAGAGGTTTAATTGACTCACAGTTCTACATGGTTGGGGAGGCCTGAAGAAACTTACAATCATGGCAGAAGGGAAAGCAAACACATCCTTCTTCACATGGTGGCAGGAAGGAGAATTGCCAAGCAAAGAGGGAGAAGCCCCTTATAAAACCATCAGATCTTGCGAGAACTCACTCACTATCACAAGAACAGCATGGAGGGAACAACCCCCAAGATTCAATTACCTCCCACTGGGTCCCTCCCACAATATGTGGCAAATATAGGAACTATAATTCAAGATGAGATTTGGGTAGGGATACAGCCAAACCACATTATTCCACCATTTTCCCCTCCTAAATCTCATGTCATCACATTTCAAAACACAATCATGCCTTTCCCACAGTCCCCTAAAGTCTAGCTCATTCTACCATTAACCCAAAAGTCCAAGTCCCAGGTCTCATCTGAGGCAAGACAGGTCCCTTCCACCTATGAGCCCGTAAAATTGAAAGCAAGTTAGTTACTTCCTAGATACAATACAGGTAGAGGCATTGGGTAAGTATACCCATTCCAAATGGGGGAAATTGGCCAAATAAAGGGGTTACAAGCCCCATGAATTCCAAAATCCATTAAGGCAGTCATTAAGCCTTAAAGTTCCAAAATGATCTCCTTTGACTCCATGCATGTCTCACAGCCAGGTCATGCTGATGCAAGAGGTGGGCTCTCATGGCCTTGGGCAGCTCCACCCCTGTGGCTTTGCAGGGTACAACCCCCCTCCCAGGCGTTTTCATGGGCTGACGTTGAATGTCTGTGGCTTTTCCAGGTGCATGGTATAAGCCGTCAGTGGATTTACCATTCTGGGGTCTGGAGGGTGGTGACCTTCTCCTCACACCTCCTCTAGGCAATACCACAGGGGGGACTATACGTGGAGGAGGCTCCAACTCCACCTTTCCCTTCTGCACTGCCCTAGCAGAGGTTCTCCATGAGGGCCTCACCCCTGCAGAAAACTGCTGCCTGGACATCCAGGCATTTCCATACATCCTCTGAAATCTAGGCAGATGTTACCAAAGCTCAATTCTTGACTTCTGTGTACCCTCATGCCCAACACAACATGTAAGCCACAAAGGCTTGGGGCTTGTACTTTCTGAAGCAACAGCCTGAGCTGTACATTGGCCCTTTTTATCCGTCACTGAAGTTGAAGCAGCTGGGAAACAGGACACCATGTCCTGAGGCCCCATAGAGCAGGGAGCCCCTGGGCCCAAATCAGGCAACTATTTCTCTCTCCTAGGCCTTTAGGCCTGTGATGGAAGGGGCTGCTGTGAAGGTTTCTGACATGGCCTGGAGATATTTTCCCATTGCCTTGTTGATTAACATTTGGCCTCTCTTTACTTATGCAAATGTCTGCAGCAGGCTTGAATTTCTTTGCAGAAAATAGGTTTTTCTTTTCTATCCCATCTTTAGGCTGCAAATTTTCCAAACTTTTATGCTCTGCTTCCTCTTGAATGCTTTGCTGCTTAGAAACTTCTTCTGCCAGATACCCTAAATCATCTCTCTAAAGTTCCTAGTTCCACAGATCTCTAGTGAAGGGGCAAAATTCTACCAGTCTCTTTGCTAAAGCATAACAAGAGTCACCTTTATTCCAGTTCCCAATAAGTTTCTCATCTCCATCTGAGATCACCTCAGCTTGGACTTTACTGTCCATATCACTATCAACACTTTGGTCAAAGTTATTCAACAAGATTTTAGGAAGTTCCAAACTTTCCCACATTTTCCTATCTTCTTCTGAGCCCTCCAAACTGTTCTAACCTCTGCCTGTTACCCAGCTCCAAAGTCACTTCTACATTTTCAGGTATCTTTATAGCAGCACCCCACTCTCTGTGGTACCAATTTACTGTATTAGTCCATTCTCATGCTGCTATGAAGAAATACCTCAGGATGGGCATGATGGCTCATGCCTATAATCCCAGCATTTTGGGAGGCCGAGGTGGGTGGATTACTTGAGGCCAGGAGTTTGAGACCAGCCTGGCCAACATAGCCAGTTTCTACTAAAAATACAAAAAAAAAAAAAAAAAAAAAATCAGCTGGGTGTGGTGGTGCGCACCTGTAGTCTCAGATACTTAGGAGGCTGAGGCAGGAGAATCGCCTGAACCCAGGAGCCAGAGGTTGCAGTGAGCCGAGATTGTGCCACTGCACTCCAGCTTGGGTGACATAGCTAGAATCCATCTCAAAAAAAAAAAAAAACGAAAAGAAAAGAAATACCTGAGACTGGGTAATTTGTAAAGGAAACAGGCTTAATTGACTCACAGTTCTGCATGGCTGAGGAGGCCTCAGGGAACTTACAATCATGGTGGAAGGAGAAGCAAGCACTTCCTTCATCACATGATGTTAGTAAGGAGAAGTATCAAGCAAAAGGGGAAAAGCACCTTATAAAACCATCAGATCTGATGAGAACTCCCTCATTATCACAAGAACAGCATGGAGGTAACTGTCCCCATGATTCAATTTACTCCCACTGGGTCCCTCCTATGACACATGGGGATTATGGGAACTACAATACAAGATGATATTTGAGTGGGGACACAGGCAAACCACATCAAGGGGGAAAAGCACCTCAATTATGATCATAAAAGATTTTATGAGGTCCTTCTCCAACTTTCTAGATTTTTCACTACCTTTGCTAATTTGTCCTTACCATCTCCACTGGTTATGGTGAAATTTAACATCTGTACTTCTTCTCTTGACCAAGAGTTAGGAAGAAAGAACACTCAGAAGTTCAAGTCCCTGGAAAAGCAGCCAAGTAATCTGGCTTCAGCACCATAACCCATCTCATTTAAATGGTACTTTGTGGTTTCAAACTGTTTTACAAACACTCATTTGATCTTAGCAAACAAGGTTGCTAAGAGGCTGTAATTACCATCTTACCTTTAGAAATAACAGAGGTCCCACATTATTCAATGACTTTCCTCGAGAAGGCACAGCCAGGATACAGCAGAAACAGGCCTCTTAACCAAGATTCAGATTCCTAGCCCACTGTGTTTCTCATAATATGAACCATATTTTGTGAAATTTGGAAAGGTTGCCCCATTCTATGTTTATATTTTATTTTGGTGGTGTACAATTTTTTTATTTTCTATTCTTGCAGAGGAGCTATGAGGTAACAACACTCAGGATCCATAGAAGATGGGAAAAGAAGAGGTTTCCTGGTTGAAAACAACCTCCCTACTTTCATATGTTTATTTTTGCTAATTTACTGATCCCTCTCATTAACAAATATTTCCACAGCCCATCTGTGTAATTTATTAAGGCAGATAACCACTGCAAATTTCCAACCTCAAGAGAGATACCTATTTGCTTCCTGTCTCACCTCCTGTGCAGAATTACTTCAAATTTAACTTTTGAAACCCCAACAACAATAACAAAACCCACCACATACATGAGCCAATATAACAAAAAAGGTAGGTTTCCTGAGTAAACTTGTCCCAAGGTATGTCAGAGAGAGGAGTAGATAGGTGAATCTATATAATTTTTAATGAAATAATGAATCATCTTGAACTTTTTCATTATGCCACTTAGGACAGGGGGAGATTAGTGGGACCTAATCAACTGGGCAAATTAAATTATCACACAATGTCTACATTGTTCATTTGAGCTGCTCAAATGACTGAATAAGCTCTCTTTTCATTTGTTCTTAAATATGAGGTATATCTCAACTGATGCTATTAAAGACCAAACAAAATTGATGATGGAATGAAAATTCGTTCAGTGGCTAGAACCACTAACTAGTATGTAATGAGCCTTTTCATTAAAGACAGTGTTTAATATTCTTGATTTATAATAACTGGTAATATTTTAAGATAAACTACTTAGTTGCAGTATTGTGTTGTAAATTATGACAATAAAATTTAATTGGTATTTTTCTTTAAAAAAAGTCTATAAATTGTTTTTCTAAAAAAATACTTTCTTATATAAGCAAGTGGAAACTTAAAAATACAAGGGGTAAAAATACCATAGAATTAAGTGCAACATAAATGGGATGAATTTTGAGCCAATCTTCTAACATATTACAGTATGCTCATATGTAATTTAGTTAATGTAAATATTAAAAGTTAAATAATGTATTCAAAAGTTTTTTTTAAGAATTTTTTCTCTCCTTATATTTGCATGTATGTATGTGTAGAGATTGAGGAAAAGGGTTATATTTTATTTCCTCTCATAGTAAGATGACCCTGCTGATGATATCTCTTATTAACTAAGTTTTTAAAATATCAGTTTAGAACATAAAAAGGATCTTAGAAATTTAGTTTACTGTGTGAAGACAAAGGCAGCAAACCATGCATATACCCAAACCTATGTTTACCTATGTTCAAACGACCTACCAAGACATCCTACCAAGGAGATGGCTGCTAAGACACTGAGAAAAATGAGTTCAGTATAAAGGCAGAGCAAAAAAAGCATGAGATTTGGAGTCTGGCAATCACTGGTTCAAATCCAATTTCTACCATTTACTAATAGTGTTACTGAAAATAAACAGTCTAACCTCTTAGAACCTCATCTGTGAAATCTGGATAGTAACATCTGTCCTTACAGAATTGTTTGAAAAGTTACGTGAGCTGGTATGTACTTTATGTAGCACAAGGCTACATAGTAGGCATATACATGTAGCATTATTATTAACAAATAATTAATAATTATCAAGGCCATGTCTACTCTACTCATGAAGAAAGCTGATACAATCTTTAAATTGAAAAGAGTAATTTCTATGGAATAAGAGTACTACAGTATTGAATTCTTCCAATGTCTTACTAAAACTCTCCAAAGTTAACAGAATATTCCTCAACAAACAGCACCACTAAGTAGTCCTATCATTACCTTATATTGACCTAACACTGGCCTCATTCGAACAGAAATACTTATGTGATTTAACACATTTGAATTTAAGAAAATATTTTATAAACATACTCAAGTATTTCAGGTTGGGTTTATAAAGCCTTCCACAGTATAGAGTAACACTGTACTTAAGGCTGACATGTGACAAAATGAGCAATGACATGTGGTCTCCTTAGAGTCCAGAGCTTTATTAATCAATACTTATTTTAATATAAATAATAATTATAAGTAATTATTAATAAAATAATATCCCACTATTATTGTGCAGTTATTTAAGTCTCTTTATAGGTCTCTAAGAACTTGCTTTATGAATCTGGGTGCTCCTGTGTTGGGTGTATATCTATTTAGGATGGTTCAGTCTACTTGTTTAATTGAACACTTTTTTATTCTGTAATACTTTTATTTGTCTTTTTTTTATCACTGTTGGTTTAAAGTCTGTTTTGTCTGAAATTAGAATGGCTACCTTTGCTTTTTCCTTTTTCTGTTTGCTTGGTAGATTTTTCTCTGTTCCCTTACTTTGAGCCTATGGATATCACTGCACGTGAGATGCATACGCTGTAGACAGCATACAGTTGTGTCTTGCTTCTTTGCTACTCTGTGCCTTTTAATTGGGTCATTTATTTACATTCAAGGTTAATATTGATATGTCAGGTTTGACCCTGTCATCTTGTTGTTAGCAGATTATTATGCATACTTGATTATGTGGTTGTTTTAGAGTGTCAATGGTCTATATACTTAAGTATGTTTTTGTGGTGGCTGGTAATGGTCTTTTCTTTCCATATTTATCCCTCCCTTAAGGACCTTTTGTGAGGCAGGTCCTGTGGTAGTGAATTTCCTTAGCAACTGCTTGTCTTAAAAAAATCTTATTTCTCATTCACTTATGAAGTTTAGTTTGGCTGTATATAAAATTCTTGGTTGGAATTTCCTTTCTTTAAGAATGTTGGATATAGACCCCCAATATCTTCTGGCTTACAGAGTTTCTGAGGAAAGGCCTTCTGTTTACCTGATGGGGTTCCCTTTGTAGGTGACCTGCCCCTTCTCTCTAGCTGCCTTTAACATTTTTTTTTTCATTTTGACCTTGAAGAATCTGATAATGATGTGTTTTGGGGATGGTTTCTTATATAGTATCTCACAGAGGTTCTCTGCATTTCCTGGATTTGAGGGTTGTCCTCTCTAGTGAGGTTAAAGAAATATTTGTGGATGATATCCTGAAATATGTTTTCCAATTTGCTTGATTTCTCTCCCTCTTTTTCAGGAATGCCAATGAGTCATAGATTTGGTTTCTTTACATAATCTCATATTTCTCAGAGATTTTATTCATTATTCTTTATTGTTTTTTCTTTATTTTTGCCTGCCTGACTTATTTTGGAGAACCGGTCTTCAAGCTCTGAGATATTTCCTCAGCTTGGTCAATTCTGCTATTAACACTTGCAATGGTACTATGAAATTCTTGAAGTGAGTTGAGTTTCTTAGCTCTGTCGATTCAGTTTGGTTCTTTATTAAAACAGCCATTTCATCTTTTATCTTCTACATTGTTTCACCATATTTCTTAGATTCCTTGGATGGGGTTTTGACTTTCTCCTGAATGTCGATGATCTTTGTTCCTATCCATATTCTGAACTATATTTCTGACATTTCGGCCATTTTACCCTGGTTAAGAACCATTGCTGAGGACCTACTGTGGTTGTTTGGAGTTAAAAAAACACTCTGACCTTTTGAGTTGCCAGAGATCCCATGCTAGTTCTTTTTTTTTAGATGGAGTCTCGCTCTGTCACCCTGGCTAGAGTGCAGTGGGGCGATCTCGGCTCACTGCAAGCTCCACCTCCCGGGTTCACGCCATTCTCCTGCCTCAGCCTCACGAATAGCTGGGAGGGACTACAGGCGCCTCTGCCACCGCTCCTGGCTAAATTTTTTTGTATTTTTAGTAGAGACGGGGTCTCACCGTGTTAGCCAGGATGGTCTGGATTTCCTGACCTCGTGATCCGCCCGCCTCGGCCTCCCAAAGTGCTGGGATTACAGGCTTGAGCCACCACGCCCGGCTCCCATGCTAGTTCTTTCTCATCTGTGCGCGCTGACATTCCTTCAATCTGTGAAGTTGCTGTCCCTTGGATTTTTTTTTTTTTTTTTTGCATTAATATTCTTTGGTGCTACTGATAGTTCGGTTGTGGCATAAGGTGGGTTTAGTCTACCGGCTTTAATTCTAGTCTGCTCCTGGGTCTTGGACGAGCCCTCTCTGATTACTGTCCCCATGCCTGCATTTCTTTTGTTGGGTGTTCTGGTCCATGGGGCTCCTTCAGGCAAGGGCTGCAGTTGGCAGACAGGCCATATCCTTGCTGAGTCGGTCCTTATCTGCTGTCTCAGTGCTTCTCAGGGGAACACAGGGTTGTGCCTGCCTACAGGGTTCAGGCAGAGGCAGGACCACTGGGCTGGAATTTCTAGCAAGTGTGGCCCTTCTGACTATGAGAGGGAGGAGGTGGGTGGAGCTGTTCGCCTTGCCCTCTGGCTGTTTCTGGTGCAACAGAAAGCTGTGCCCCTCAGCATATTCAAGCAGAAGTAGGACCTCTAGGCTCGAGCTCTGCAGCCATTGCCCCACCTTGCTGCCAGCAGTGGGGGTGGCTGGGGTCACCCGCCCTTCCATCCAGGTGTTTCCCAGGACAACAGGAGGTTACACTCTCCAATGAGTTCACACAGAAATGGGACTGCTGGGCCAGAGCCACAGAGAAAGATAGGATACAGTCTTCTGCCAGATGAAAACAGTTGCTAGCCCACTTTAACTCTAGTCCCATGGGCAAGAGTGTGACCAAAGGGAGAAAAGATGAAAGCCAAACAAGAAAAAGGTCATCTCTTTAATGTAATGGAATTAAGACACAGATGATACCCAAAAGATAAAATCCAATGAAAGGGAAAATGGTCCCTTCAATATTTTTGACATTGATCCTTGGATGAAGAAGTAGAAAGAGGTCTTGATTTTGCTTTCCAAATGTGCATGCAAAATATCTGCAAAATTGTGATTGGCAAATTCAAAGTTCTGGAATTAAGTTTAAAGTGACCCTCTGCTTCTTCTTTGTAAGCTTTTAAAATTTTCCTCAGAATGGATTTCTCACAAGAAAACATTAAAGGATGATAGTACTAGCTTTGCCAAAAAGGTCATCCACTCAATCCAAACATAATTTATAATGAGGACTCTGGGCACCTGCCCATCAAAAAGGAAAGTATCCCAGCAGCCACTTCCCTAATTCCCTGCACAGCTGTCAGCTTCCATTCCAGATGGTGATTACTGATGGATGCACTGACATGGACCAATCTTTAACTGGTACTCCAAACCTATTCTTTTACTGAGGACTCATTAATGCCAATTATAATCTTTGATTAAGCCTGTGCTTGACAAATGGGCTTTATTGCAAGTATTCACTCCAGACATGAATTTACAACTAGAGGTTAGCATAATCAATACTCTGGACAGTATATTGTCAGAAACAGGATTTGCCAGAATACCTAGTGCAATGCAGCTGGTGGCATTCAATCTATCACAGCTGCCCAATAAGACTGAACCATGGCCATCCTCCATTAATCTCTCCCTGTTCTCAGTCAGGAGTAGGGCTGCAGGAAATGAGATTGGCTATTTAGGAAGACTGTTTAGAATTTCTCAAGAAAATGACCATTAGAAATTTCAACTAGAAAACAGAAAGTTTCCTTTGTTCTTCCACATTTGTCACAACATCAATTATGACCACATGGTAGAAATAAGATGCAGAATCGATTTTTCCAGTCTCAGATAAGTAAGCGTGGTTACAGAACTATCCATTTGATCCTCTACTATCGAAAGCTGCTCCTTGGAGCAAGTTAAAAAGTTGAAAGGCTATGTGCTGGTAACACATTAGCCTCATAGAACACTCTTCATTTAATTGCTGTTTAAAGACTATTATCAGAGGTTGTTACATGAAATAGTATTTGAAATCCACCTCTTCATCCTTTTGCAATGAGATCCCAGCTGGCTCAGAGCTGAGTCTCAAGTATGCTTGCATGTTAAGTTATAAACACTCTACTACCAAGCCCTACTCCCTCTTCTCATTAGTTCAAAAGAGTCTCATGGGAATAAACTTTAAGCATGTTCACAGTGAGGTTCAATTTTGTACAGACATATTGGATTGACTGTGAGGCACAAGCTAGAGAAAAAAGAATTCCTGAGAGAATGGCTACATTTGAGAAATATGTCAGACCTGCTGAGGTATATGAAGCCCAAGGCTTTGGCAGGTGCCATAAGTATCACAAAGCTGAAGAGACTATATCACTAGGGAACCAGCCACACTCCTGTGTGTCCTCCTCCTCCAAAAGCAGGCCAGAAGAACAAGAAATATTGGCCAGAATGGAAAGAAAGAGGGCAATGTGACTCCAAATGGGGAGACTCACCCCCAAGGGTACTTTGGATTCAAGGGTAGGTTGGCACCACCACGTGGGCATCCCCCAAAGAGTGGCAGGAGGAAGGCAGTCCTGACATTTCTAAGGCACTGAGCAGAGTGAAACAGACAACAGAGAAGACAGAAAAGGCAAAAGCATAAGCAGTAAGGAGGCAGGAGTGTAGCCAATAGAGAACTGCAGGTAAGATCTCTCACAGAGATGCAAGAAAGGAAAGATGAAGGTCCAGCAAGATGACATAGGAACAAACCCTTACGGTGTCCCGACCTGGAAATCAGAACACAGAGGCCTGCAATTCAAGTACGTTTTGTCTGGAAAATAACAGCCCCTGAGCCTATTGTGCATTTCAATATTCAGTGTCCATTCTATAAAATGTGTGAAAAAGACTTTTCAAAATTTAGTGCCAACAATATAAAAAATGTTGATGCTCCTTACCACCACCTGTTCTTGACTACAAAATCAAGGGATCCATTAGATTTCCTTTTTGACTTAGATTCCAGGAAGTCAATAACTCTATTTGATATGGAGTTATAATAATTCCAATCCTTTGAATGAGCAGATCTCTACTTCTATTTCTAGTTCATAATTTCTCTTTATGGTACTATTATAATAATTTTGTTTCATGTATCTTTTTGTTTCAAAAGCTGGCATATAAGTAAATAAATATGATATCCTTACTGCATATATAATGCTTATGTCAGCCTAAATTCCATCAAGATACAGTATCCTACTATGCGCTATAGATGGAATCAAGCAGATGATTCTACCTCAGTCCTCTCACTTACCCACCTACAAAGTTGTTAAAAGGATTAAAGCCTATGTAAAAATATTTTGTAATCCTTAGAAAACACTGCTCAAATGTTAAATGATGATCTTATATGAAAAATATCTGGAAATTTTTTTCTATTTTGAGTTGTCTTTCTTACATTCCTGTCATAGTATTTGATATTGCCATAAAACTCAAGGCTGTGCAAAGACTCTAAACTAAAACCTGGTATTTAAAAATGCAACTGTTTTCTGAGAAGGAGGCGTTATAAATTATAATCAGCTGTTAACACCTTAGCTCAAAATCACATATTGTTTAACCTTGCTAAGTGTTTTCTAAATGAAGGCAGATAATAGCAAGGCTGAAGACCGAGTGGTAGAGTAAAACCAATGACCAAATAACATAATTTTCATGATGCTCCCCGAAAGATACCTGCCTCTATGGTATCTTCCGCTGACTGCTGAGTCCCTTCAAACAGCTGGCAGGAGCCAGATGTCAGCAATACAGCTCTGGTCCCTGTTGAGAATGCATTCATTTAATCTTATATTTAGCATTTCTTAAGAGACAGACTGGTATGTAAAGTGCCACGAAAGAGTTGTTCTTTGACCAAATCTGCACACCACAGCTCTGCAGAGGGCTATTTTTTAAATGCATATTGGAGTCTCCCAACTCCTACCTCACCAAGAACATCTTCAGTGTCTTTTCTTTGTCCAACATTTAAAACATCCCACAAGGCTCCTCATGATCTGGCCTTGTTCTGAGTTTCTGAACCACACCTAGCTTTCTGTGAGCTCTAGCTTACACTGGCTGGCCTTCTTTTCATTTCCAGAGCCTTCACTCAAGCTGTCCTCCTACCTGGGAGGCAATTTCCCTACTTTTTCTCTGGAAAGTCCCAAATCATGTCCCAGATTTTGGTTGAAAGTTTAGCAACTCAAGAAACTTCTTTGGCCTTCAATGATGCCAGGTCCCCTGTGACATGGACTCAGACACCTTATAGCTCTTCTGCACAGCTCTCAACACAATCATGATTCAACAAGTACTTGGATGATGATATGTTTATGGCAGCATTACTAGAATGCACATTTTACAAGCATAAGGTCCATGTCTATCTCATTCATTACCATCTCCAGTGCCTTGTTTAGTGCTGTGCATATCTTGGGGACCTAATAAATATATGCTAAATGAAGAAAGGAAGCAAAGAAAAGCTGAGAATTACCTCCTAGTCAAGACAGTGTGTTTAAATGTTGGTATTTGAAGCCTTTCAAAAGAAAAATACAGGCTGGAGGATAGAGAAA
This sequence comes from Pongo abelii, assembly GCF_028885655.2. NCBI lineage: Eukaryota > Metazoa > Chordata > Mammalia > Primates > Hominidae > Pongo > Pongo abelii. The sequence continues at coordinate 153,789,943 of NC_071989.2, forward strand.
CTAAGGAATCTGATTATCTTCAGTGTCCACATACCTTGCCTTCAGGTTTCATCTCACATAGTTGGGAAGACTTCATATTCACTAACATCTTTAGACAAGGTTAAGCACTTTCTGCAACGTGTTTCCATTGACTCATGTTCATACCACTATCACAGCCTTATCATACTGCTGTCATGATTCACTTCCTTATTTGTTTCTCCTGAATTCCTTAAAGCAAGTTTCTAATTTCACTCATTTTTGTGTTGCTAGATCATGGCCCAGAACCTGGTATATAATATGCACTAAATAAATATTTTCTAAATGGCTGGATTAATAAATAACATTTCACTGATCTGATGAAAATAAAACAAATGTTACATCTATAGGTCCTGGACCTTGGACCAAGGGAGAAAAAATAGTTATGATGAATTTTAGGCTTACTAATACAACACCAGGAACACCATGAGAATAGACATAGTTATGCTAATGCCAATGATATATCAGTAACAAATCCTGGCCAAAAACTTTTAGAAGTGCTCATATTCACATGGTGTTTTGGCTGCCATGAAAGGAACAGATCTTTCTAAGACATACAGACGGTGCTTGATGGCTGGAAATCAACACCCATATATATGGTAGATAAATAAGTTAAATTTATTCGTATCTGTTTTGACACCACACCATGGGTCACGCTACCTCAACCTCTTCTTCTCTTAATTTAAATCTTTAGACCTTACACTTGCAATGTCAAAAGATGTAAATCTGATTCTTTTTTCTTCTCCACCATAGAGATTAATTAGTTTTTCAAAAAAATAACAAGGCCTGCATTCTTGATTCTAGCCACATATCATGGCTATAAGAAAAAAAAAAAACAGAGAAAATGATGTGGCTAGCTCAACACAAACATATCACCCTCGTGAGAAAGAATAGCGAATATGTTACCTAGCTAACATTGATAGCTGGTTATCATTGTCAATACCCATAAGATGTGTACATATCAAAATGTTAAATACTAAACAACTCTTAAGGGCCCCAAATAAATACATTAGCATCCAAATTAGGGAAACTGTGGCTTCCAGTTTTTGTCTTGCTATGGGATTATTGTGACAGCCTCTCTATATTCTGAAGTAGGTAAAATCAAAGACAATCCTTTGGCAGGTACTGAGGGAGCAGCCATTAAAAATAGCAAAAACTCTTAAGTCCTCTGACTCATTAATAAGAAAGCCCATAAGTCTCGTTTAGGCTAATTGTGCAAGTGTTCTGACAGAGAGTATCCCCTCATAGATGATTTTAAAATATTCCTTAAATGTCTCATGTTTATTACAACCTTTTATAATGATACCATTAAAGCAGAGTAAAGAGAAAATTCTTAATAACCATGGTAAGAAATTGTATCTTTATACCTACAATATATTTGCCAAATTAATTAGTTCTTTAGTTCATGACTATAATCATCATCTGAATTATATTATTTCATTCAAACAACGTTGCCTTCCAAATAATATTTGCCTTGAGTAGAAATTTGAATGTGTTGGTATTCTGAAAGGAGTTATGTTTACGGGGGTCTGTTTCCCAAATAATATTTCACTAGCAGTGAACATTTGGAGTAGCTGCACATACCTATTCAAATTCTAATGAAACATAGAATAGAAACATTTAAACTTTCAGTAGAATATTATTTGGAGAAAAAAATCTTGTTTGGCTGATTGTATGCTATTTCTACATTTGCAAATAAATTATTCTTGGCTGCATAAAACTTCACACAACAAATTCTGCTTGGAAGATTAAATGACTTTGAAACAGATACCCAATAATGGAACAGTCACTATTGCTTCATAAGAGCTACTTTTAAATTAATGGGTTATCAGAAGAACATAAGAGCATGATACAAATACGAAAGGTAAACAAAACTGAAAGAAAAGCTATTTGGCTTAAAATAAACACAGAGAGAAGTATTCTGTCGATATCCAAATTGAAATGCTTTCTCTGTCCACAGAGCCTTTAAGTTTCTGGATTCTGATGACAATTTGATTATATTTTTGGCATCTGGGGGATGCATTACAACTATTTGACTCTAATTTCTAGAAAATAGAAAATTTGCCGCACTCTAATCTCATCCATGCCAGGATACATACTGAAATAAGTTACATATTTGTCGAATTAATTTACCTTTAAATCATTTATCATATTTTCCTGCTTTATTGTCCTGTTGCTCCATTAGAATGTAAGCTCCCTAAGGAGAGAACATTTGTTTTATCTACTCATAGATCCTCAGCTTTTAAAAGAGTGTCAAATACACAGTAGTACTTAAAAAGTGTTTGTTAGATATCAAATAAATGAAGAGGGGTGCAGTGGATTAAATGACCAGGCTACTACAACAGAAAGACATTAGATAAGGGGAGAGGAGTAGCTCCCGGAGAGTAAACTTAAGCATTTCAGGTTTTTGCCTAAAAATGAAATTTTATGGTATATGCAGACAACACTTGGATTTCACCAAATTACATAGTATCTTACACATATTGATTGTTGGGTGGTAAAAAGCACTGCCACTTCTTTGATTCCCTGCATAGCCTGACAGCTCGCTGCAGCCCACTCCAACTCAAAGTCCTATCGAACAGGATTTCTGAAAATTCCCAAAAGGAAATATTAATCCAAGACCTGCCAGTGGTAAATAAATATAGGAAATTTAATGTAAAAGTGCTGGACTACACAAAGTAGTCAGAAAGGATTTTTATTGACTGACTCTTGCTCTCTTTCTAGAGAAAACTGAATTGAGACTTCTCCATATAATGATGTCTTATAGGAACTCATAGAAGTAGAGAGTAGAATGGTAGTTACCAGAAACTGGGGGATTCAAGTGAATGGGGAAATGGAGATGGAGATGTCGATCAAAGGGTACAAAATTTCAGTTAGAAATGAAAAATAAGCTTTAATGGTCTATTGCAGAGTGGTAACCATAATAAATAATAATGCATTATGTGTTTTAAAATTACTGAAGAATTGGATTTTAAATGTTTTTCACCACAAAGAAGATAAGTATTTTGGGTAATAGATTTATTATTTAGCTTGATTTCATCATCCTACAATGCAAACATATATCAAAACATCACATTGTACCTCATAAATATATGATAAATATGAATGTTGCTTCTCAATTAAAAATAAAATTTTATACATTGAATTTAATCTATTTAAAAGATTGTGACTTACACGTGGAGCCAACTGTCCATTTGTTCATGTGTGGGTATTTAAAAAGAAATTCCTGAAGGTAAAATTTAACCTAATTTTGGCGTATGTACCTGCCACAAAGAGCATTCACTGTGCTTGGGCTCAGTGTGCAGCAGCAAGAAGGTATTGAAATAATTGAACCAATTGGACCGGATAGAAACATTCCATGGAGTTATTCTGGTCTGGCAGAGAGACAGATCATGGTCTATAAATAATATGCCTCTCTCAACCACTAACTGATGGAGTGGCCTAGATCAAATGTTTCAGTGTTTGGGTCTTAACAAGATTGTAGGACAAGATGATCTTTCAGAATCTTTCTAGGGTTAATTTTCTGGAGCCCCTAAAAATCCACAGGGCAGAACTGATTTCATTAGGCATCCCTAGTCTCCAGAATAAATAAGATATAATAAATAAAACTGACAAAATAGAAAGTGAGTAAGTGGTTCTCTGATAAATATAAGTGGTATAAAAAAGGCTCTCTAGACATCCTGGCAAAAATGGGTCTTTTTTTCTAAATAGCAATTTTCTGTTTCTAAAATAGATATCTGTATGATTTAGTTCACCTCCCTACCTCAATCTGCCTGTGCAGACTTTACTTAAATTAACTTAAGTGGGTATGTTGGGGACAGAATAGGGAGAAAAGGATTTTAATGAAAGCCATAGAGGACATATGTTTCACAATTATTAGACAAGGTTTTGGTGATGTTCTCCACCCACAAATTCTCTCAGTTTATTCTTGTTTTCAAGCAGTAATCTGAGCATCAATAACCTGAGCAGTTGCAGCATGACACTAATAGCTCCATACTCATGTCTCTGCGACTCTGATTTGCATGCACGTTTATACCTTCCAAAAAGGGCCGATTATTTCCCATGGAAGATTCTGACACTTGGAAACATTTGAATTAAAAGAGAAAATAACAGGAATTTGGAGTATTGCTTATTTGGCAAACATGTGATTTGTCAAATCCCCCCAAATAAGCTAAATGACAGTCCAGAAGGATACAGGGTATTTCAATTGTCACCAAGCATTGTTTAGAGGATTAGACAGCTCCTGGTAGTAAGATTGCCCTTTTAAATCACATCAGGTTAAAGTAACAGGGCAGATAATGTTATATTATAATTTATTTTCTCATCTTCTTTTTTCCACATAGCTTTTACTGTCGAAATACTTTGACTATTCCTGTTGAAATTTCTGTGTTCTCACAAACCAAAGCGTATCTCTGTGCTCCATACAGCATCACACCATACTTTAAGCTACCAATCTTGTCTTCTGTTTCCTCAAACAAAAACAAGTGGATTACACAGGATGAGAGATATCCATAGATGCTCCATTTTCTAAATCTTTTACAATCTCAAGGGAATACTCAAAAAGTGACACTCCTGCCATTGTTTGCTCTTCTGAAATGTTTTTCTGATTTATCATATTGGAGTAGGAATAAGGAGTTAAAAGGCTTCTAAAAGCCATCAATAGGTAAGCTGGTCTGATTAGGATATTTTATCCAGAAGGCCGTACATAATCAGGTTTCTAGCATTTTTTCCCTCATCTAGTAAAATCCAGTCACACAGGATAATTAGCTTCTTCTTACCTCAATGCTTTCCTCTAGATGTTTCCTCTGTCTGCACTTTTCCTTAAAAATTGTCATATGATTCTTTTCTCTCATCTTTTAGGTTTCTGATGAAATGTTGACTCCTCAGAAAAGCCTTCTTTGACCACTCTATATAAAGTTTCACATCCTTTCAACCCAAAATACCATTGTTCTAATTTAGTTTTCCTCAAAGCACTAATTGTCTGAATTTTTAAGTAGACTTTATTTTTTAGAGCAGTTTTCAGTTCACAGTAAAACTGAGCAGAAGGTACCAAGATTTCTAATATACTCACTGTCTGCACAGATGTACAGTCTCTTCTATTTTTAACATTCCCCACAACAGCTATTCATTTATTTCAACTGATGAACTTACACTGATACATCATAATTACCCAAAGTCTGCAGTTGACATTAGGATTCATTCTTGGTGTTGTACATTCTATAGGTTTGGACAAATTTATAATGACATGTAGCCACCATTATAGTATCAGACAGAGTAGTTTTATTGCACTAAAAATCCTCTGTGTTCAGCCAATGCATCCTCCCTTTCCACTAATCCCTGGCAACCACTGATCTTTTTACTGTCTTCACAGTTTTGCCTTTTCCGTAATGTCAAGTAATTGGAATAATACAGTGTGTAGCCTTTTCCGATTGACTTCTTTCACTTAGTAATATACATTTATGTCTTCTCCATACCTTTTCATGGCTTGGTAGCTCGTTTCTTTTGAATAATATTTCATTGTCTGGATGAACCACATTTTTATCTATCCACTCACCTGCAACCTACATCTTGATTGCTCTATGAATAAAGCTACTATAAACATTCTTTTGCAAGTTTTCATGTGAAATAAGTTTTCAGCTTCTTTGGGTAAATCATAAGGAGCCACATTGCTTAATCATATGATACAATTATGTTTGGTTTTGTAAGAAGCCACCACCATCAATTAATAAGAGTTCCTGTTGCTCCACATTCTGTCATTCGGGGTTGTCGATGTTGTCTGAAATTTTATTATTTGGTTATTTGTTTTATTTGTTTATATATTTATTGCCTGTCTTCCCCAACTGGAACGTGAGTTTCTTGAGGATAATAACTTTGTCTGTCTTATCCAAATCTGTTTTCAACAACTAGTCCAATGCCTAGAATGTACATGGTACTATTAACAAATATTAAACTATTGAATGTCTTAAATGGGATGCTTAAAACAGTGTTAGGTCTCTAAAGTCACCAATTTTTTTGGTTGGCTGAAAAATAGGGAGGAGAATGGCAAAATGCCAATTTTTAGCTCCAAAATGGTACACTTAACTTCAGTTAATGTCTTCAGTTTGGCATCTTCGAGACACCTCAAAGTCACCATGTCCAAACCAAACTGATGCATTTAAGCCCATACCCTGCATCACTGAAAATGGCACCACACCTAATGCCTTGGAAATGCCAAACCCTGAACATCATCCTTAACTTTCTCCTCTCCCTAATATATACTTAGTATGTCTGAAAGATCATTTACTCCTGGTCTCTCATGGCCTTTACACATACGGTTCCCTCTCATATAAAAGTTATTTTCTTTTTGGTTTTCATTTTCTTCCAATTTTTATTTATCTTTTATTCCCATTGAAAAGATGTAGTCACCCATAACAGATTTTTATTTCTTAATAATAGGCTTTCTTTTCTGGCTAAGTTTATTCTTGCAATGGTAAGGTTTTAATGCAGTCTCTTAGGGTTTTTTTGTTGTTTTTTTTTAATTATTTAACTTTTATTTTAAGTTCAGGGGTACATGTGCAGATTTGTTTTATAGAAAAGCTGGTGTTATGGAGGGGTTGTTATATAGATCATTTCATCACCCAAGTATTAAGCCTAGTACCCATTAGTTATTTTTCCTCATCATCTTCCTCTTCACACCCTCGACCCTCCGATAGGCCCCAGTGTGTGTTGTTTCCCTCTATGTGTCCATGTATTTTCATCATTGATCTCCCACTTATAAGTGAACATACAGTATTTGGGGTTTCTGTTCCTGTGTTAATTTGCTAAAGTTAATGGCATTTAGCTCCATCCATATTCCTGTAATGAACATGATTTTGTTCTTTAAAAAAAATATTTTAAGTTCTGGAATACACATGCAGAACATACAGGTTTGTTACATAGGCATACATGTGACACAGTAGTTTGCTGCACCTATTAACCCATCTTCTAAGTTCCCTTCCCTAGCCCCCGAACACCCAACAGGCCCTGGTGCGTGTTGTTTCCCTCACCGTGTCCATGTGTTCTCATTGCTCAAATCTCACTTATGAGTGAGACCATGTGGTGTTTGGTTTCCTGTTTGTGTTAGTTTGCTGAGAATGATGGCTTCCAACTTCATCCATGTTCCTGCAAAGGACATGATCTCATTCCTTTTTATGGCCGTGTAGTATTCCATGGTGTATATGTACCACATTTTCTTTATCCAGTTTATCATTGTTGGGCATTTCAGTTGGTCCCATGACTTTGCTATTGTAAATAGCGCTGCACTAAACATATATGTGAATGCGTCTTTAGAGTATAATGATTTATATTTCTTTGGGTATATACCCAGTAATGAGATTGCTGGGTCAAATGGTATTTCTGATTCTAGATCCTTGAGGAATCACCATACTGTCTTCCCCAATGGTTGAACTAATTTATATTCCCACCAACAGTGTAAAAGTGCTCCTATCTCTCCACAGCCTCACCAACATCTATTGTTTCTTGACTTTTTAATAATTGCCATTCTAACTGGTATGAGACAGTATCTTATTGTGGTTTTGATTTGCATTCCTCTAATGACCAGTGATGTTGAGCTTTTTTTCACGTTTGTTGGCTGCATGTCTTCTTTTGAGAAGTGTCTGTTCATATGCTTTGCCCACGCTTTAATGTTTTTTTTTTTATAAATTTGTTTTCTTGTAAATTATCTTTTCTTGTAAATTCTGGATATGAGACCTTTGTCAGATAGATAGATTGCAAAACTTTTCTCCCATTCTGTAGTTGTCTGTTCAGTCTGATGCTGGTTTCTTTTGCTGAGCAGAAACTCTTTAGTTTAATTAGATCCCATTTGTCAATTTTGGGTTTTGTTGCAATTGCTTTTCATGTTTTAGTCATGAAGTCTTTGCCCATGCCTATGTCCTGAATGGTACTGCCAAGGTTTCCTTCTAGGTTTTTTTTAGTTTGGGGTTTTACATTAAGTCTTTATCCATCTTGAGTTAATTTTAGCATAGGGTGTAAGGAAGGGGTCTAGTGATTTTTTTTTTCTGCATATGGCTAGCCAGTTTTCCCAGCACCATTTATTGAATAGGAGATCATTTCCCCGTTGCTTGTTTTTATCAGGTTTGTCAAAGATCAGATGGTTGTAGAGTGTGGTAATATTTCTGAGGTCTCTGTTCTGTTTCATTGGTCTATATGTCTGCTTTGGTACCAGTATCATGCCGTTTTGGTTACTGTATCCTTGTAGTACAGTTTGAAGTCAGGTAGCATGATGCCTCCAGCTTTGTTCTTTTTTCTTAGAATTGTCTTGGCTATACGGGGTCTTCTTTGATTCCGTATGAAATTTAAAGTAGTTTTTTCTAATTCTGTGAAGAGTGTCAATGGTAGTTTAATGGGAATAGCATTGAATCTGTAAGTTAGTTTGGGCAATATGACCATTTACATAATATTGATTCTTCCTGTCCATGAGGATGGAATGTTTTCTCATTTGTTTCCTCTCTTATCTCCTTGAGCAGTGGTTTGTAGTTCTCCTTGAAGAGGTCCTTCACATCCCTGTTAGCTGTATTCCTAGGTATTTTATTCTCTTTGTAGCAGTTGTGAATGGGAGTTTATTCATGATTTGGCTATCTGCTTGTCTGTTGTTGGTGTATAGGAATGTTTGTGATTTTTGCACATTGATTTTGAATCTTCAGACTTTGCTGAAGTTGCTTACCAGTTTAAGGAGTTGTGGAACTGAGATGGGGTTTTCTAAATATACAGTCATGTCATCTGCAAACAGAGACAATTTGACTTCCTCTCTGCCTATCTGAATACCCTTTATTTCTTTCTCTTGCCTGATTGCTCTGGCCAGAACTTCCAATACTATATTGAATAGTAGTGGTGAGAAAGGGTAGCCTTGTCTTGGGCCAGTTTTCAAAGGCAATGATTCCAGCTTTTGCCCATTCAACATGATATTGGCTGTGTGTTTGTCATAAATAGCTCTTACTATTTTAAAATGTCTTCCATTAATACCTAGTTTATTGAGTTTTTAACATGAAGGAATATTGAATTTTATCAAAGGTCTTTTCTGCATCTATTGAGATAATCATGTGATTTTTGTCTTGGTTCTATTTATGTGATGGATTACGTTTATTGACTAGCATATGTAGAACCAGCCTTGCATCCCAGGAATGAAGCCAACTTATCATGGTGGATTACATTTTTGATGTGCTGCTGGATTTGGTTTGCCAGTATTTTATTGAGGATTTTCATACTGATGTTCATCAGGAATATTGGGCTAAAATTTTCTTTTTTTGTTATGTCTCTTCCCAGTTTTGGTATCAGGATGATGCTGGCTTCATAAAATGAGTTAGAGAGGAGTCCCTTCTTTTCAACTCTTTGGAATAGTTTCAGAAGGAATGGTACCAGCTCCTCCTTGTACCTCTGGTAGAATTCAGCTGTGAATCCATCTTTGCATAGAGATGTTTATAGCATCTCTGATGGTAGTTTGTATCTCTGTGGGATCAGTGGTGACATCCCTGTTATCATTTTTTATTATGTCTATTTGATTCTTCTCTCTTTTCTTCTTTATTAGTCTAGCTAGTGGTCTATCTATTTTGTTAATTTAAAAAAAAAAAACAGCTCCTGGATTCATTGATTTTTGGAGAGTTTTTTGTGTCTCTGTCTCTTTCAATTCTGCTCTTAGTTATTTCTTGTCTTCTGCTAGCTTTGGGATTAGTTTGTTCTTGCCTCTCTAACTCTTTTAATTGTGATGTTAGTATGCCAATTAGAGATCTTTCTAGTTTCTTATTTGGGCATTTAGTGCTATAAATTTCCCTCTTAACACTGCTTTAGCTGTGTCCCAGAGATTCCAGAATGTTGTCTCTTTGTTCTCATTGGTATCAAAGAACTTACTGATTTCTGCCTTAATTTCATAATTTACCCAGAAGTCATTCAGGAGCAGGTTGTTCAATTTCCATGTAATTGATTGGTTTTGAGTGAATTTCTTAATCCTGAGTTCTAATTTTATTGCACTGTGGTCTAAGAGACTGTTTGTTACAGTTTCAGTTATTTTGCATTTGCTGAGGAGTGTTTTACTTCCAATTATGTGGTCAATTTTAGAATAAGTGCCATGTGGCACTGAGAAGAATATCCTTGTTAATTTTCTGTCTAATATTGACAATGGGGTGTTAAAATCTCTCACTATTTTTGTGTGGGAGTCTAAGTCTCTTTGTAGGTCTCTAAGAACTTGTTTTATGAATCTGGGTGCTCCTGTATTGGGTGCATATATATTTAGAATAACTAGCTCTTCTTGGTGAATTGTTCCCTTTACCATTGTGTAATGTCCTTCTTTGTCTTTCTTGATCTTCGTTGGTTTAAAGTCTGTTTTGTCAGACAATAGGATTGCAACCCCTGCTTCCTTTTGCTTTTCATTTGCTTGGTAAATTCTCCTCCATCCCTTAATTTTTAGCCTAGATGTGTCTTTGCAAAACATATATTATATATTATATCATATATTATAACATATATAATATATATCATATAACATAACACATATAATATATCATATAACATATATAATATATATTATATCATATATAACATATATAATACATATTATATCATATATTATAACATATATAATATATGTTGTCATATGTTATAACATATATAATATATGTTATGTCATATGTTATAACATATATAATATATATTATATTAATAAGGTTAGTATTATTATGTGTGAATCTGATCCTGTTATCATGATACCATCTGGTTATTTTTCACACTAGTTGATGCAGTTTCTTCATAGTGTCATTGGTCTTTATATTTTGGTGTGTTTTTGCAATGGCTGGTACTGGTTTTTCCTTTCCATATTTAGTGCTTCTTTCAGGAGCTCTTGCAAGGCAGGCCTAGTGGTAACAAAATCCCTCAGCATTCGCTTGTCTGGGAAGGATTTTATTTTTCCATCACTTATGAAGCTCAGTTTGGTTGGATATAAAATTCTGGGTTGAAAATTCTTCTTTAAGAATGTTGAATATTGGTTCCCAATCTCTTCTGGCTTGTAGAGTTTCTGCTGAGAAGTCTGCTGTTAGTCTGATGGGTTTCCCTTTGTAGGTGACCTGGCCTTTCGCTCTGGCTGTCCTTAACAGTTTTTCCTTCGTTTTGGCCTCAGAGAATCTGATAATCATGTTTCTTGGGTTGATCTTCTCATGGAGTATCTTATTGGTTTTCTCTGTATTTCTTGAATTTTCAGGTTGGCTTGCCTTGCTAGGTTGGGAAATTCTCCTGGATAATATCCTGAAGTGTGTTTCCCAGGTTGTTTCCATTCTCTCCATCTCCTTCAGGTACTCCAATCAATCACAGGTTTGGTCTTTTTATGAAGTCTCATATTTCTTGGAGGCTGTGTTCATTTCTTTTCATTCTTTTTTCTCTAATCTTGTCTGCATGCCTTATTTCAGCAAGGTGGCCTTCAAACTCTGATATCCTTTCTTCCACTTAGTCAACTTGGCTTTTGATACTTGTATATGCTTCAGGAAGTTTTTGTTCTGTGTTTTTCAGCTCCATCAGGTCATTTATGTTCCTATTTAAACTGGTTATTCTAGTCAGCATCTTCTCTATCCTTTTATTAAGGTTCTTAGCTTCTTTGCATTGAGTTAGAACATGCTACTTTAGCTCAGTGTTGTTTTTTGTTACCCATCTTCCAAACCCTTCTTCATCCAATTCATCCATCTCATCCTCCATCCAGTTCTGTGCCCTTGCTGGAGAGACACTGTGATCATTTGGAGGAGAAGAGGCACTCTGGCCTTTTGGGTTTTCAGCATATTTTCATTGATTCTTTCTCACCTTTGTGAGTTTGTCTAGTTTCAATGTTTGAGGCTGCTGACCCTTGAATGGAGTTTTTGTGGGGGCTTTTTTTATTGTTGTCATGTTCTGCTTGTTTGTTTTTCTTTCAATAGTCAGGTCCCACTTCTGTAGGGCTGCTGTGGTTTGCTGGGGTTTCACTTCAGGACCTCTTCATCTTGTTTGCACCTGCACCTGAAGATGTCACTCAAGGAGGCTGGATAATAGCAAAGATGAGTGCCTACTCCTTCTTCAGGGATCTCTGACCTCAAGGGACACCAATCTGATGCCAGCAGGATCATTCCTGTATAGGGTGTCTGACAATCCTTGTTGGAGGGTCTCACCCAGTTGGGTGTCCAGGGGAATAGGACCCGTTTAATGAAGCACTTTGTCCCTTGGTGGAGAGGGTGTGCTTCACTGGGGGTAAACCTGCTCATCTGGGCTGCCCAGATTCCTCAGAACTAGAAGGAGGAAAGGTGAAGTCTGCTGATCTGCAGAGACTGGGGCCAGCCCTCTCCCTAGGGGCTCAGGCCCAGGGAGATCTGGGTTCTGTCCCTAAGCCTCTAGCTGGAGTTATTGGAGTTCCTGCAGGGAAGGCCTGTGCAGTGAGGAAGGATGAGTCATGGTCAGGCCTGAAGAGGCACTCTGGCTGCAATCTGCCACAGCTGGTTTGGTGGGCTGTTGGCAACATGTCTTGGGGCCAAGCCATCCAGCCCCTTGGCTCCAGCAGGGGAAAAGCACAGCCTGGAGCTATAGAGATGCATGCTGCCCTTCCCCAACCCAGAGAGCTAATTGTGTTAGGCAGTTGTGAGTCCCAGTGCTGGCTGCTATGTTGAATAGAAGTGGTGAAAGACGGCATTCTTTTCTTGTGCCAGATGGAAATGCTTCCATCTTTGCCATTCAGTATGCCATTCAGTATGATATGGGCTGTGGGTTTGTCATAGATGGCTCTTATTATTTTGAGGTATTTGCCTTAAATACCTAGTTACTAGGAGTTTTTAACATGCAGTGGTGTTAAAATTTATCAAAAGCCTTTTCTGCAAAATCATGTGTTTTTTGTCCTTCGTTCTCTTTGTGTGATGAATCACATTTATTGACTTGTGTATGTTGAACTATCCTTGCATTCCAGGGATAAAGCCTACTTGATTATGATAGATAAGCTCTTTGATGTGCTGCTGGATTTAGTTTGCCAGTATTTCATTGAAGATTTTTGCATCAAAGTTCATCAAGAATATTGGCCTAAAGTTTTCTCTTTTTTTGTTGTGTCTTTGCCAGGTTTTGATATCAGAATGATACTGACCTCATAGAATGAGGTGGGGAGGAGTCCCTTCTCCTCAGTTTTTTTGTAATAGTTTCAGCAAGAATGGTACCAGCTCTTCTTTGTACATCTGGTAGAATTCACCTGTGAATCCATCTGTTCCTGGGCTTTTTTTAGTTGGTAGGCTATTACTGACTCAATTTCAGAGCTCATTATTGGTCTGTTCAGGGATTCAATTCTTCCTAGTTCAGTCTTAAGAGGCTGTATGGATCCAGCAATTTATCCATTTCTTCTAGAGTTTTTATTTTATGTGCATAGATGTTCATAATATTTTTTGATGAGGTTGTTTGTATTTCTGTAGGATCAATGGTAATATCCCCCTTGTTTCTGATTGTGTTTATTTGAATCTTCTCTTTTCTTCTTTATTAGTCTAGCTAGCAGTCTATTTTATAATATTTTTTTCAAAGACAGGCATCTGGGTTTGTGGATTTTTTGAATGTTTTTTTCTCCCTTAATCTCTTTTAGTTCATCTCTGATTTTGGTTATTTCTTGTCTTCTGCTAGTTTTGTTTGTGTTTGCTCTTGGTTCTCTAGTTCTTTTAATTGTGATATTAGGTTGTTAATGTGAGATCTCTCTAATTTTTGATGTGGGCATTTAGTGCTATATATTTCCCTCTTAACATTCTGCCTTAGATGTGTCCCAGAGATTCTGGTATGATGTATATTTGTTCTCATTAGTTTCAAAGAACTTCTTGATTTCTGCTTTAATTTCATTATTTACCTAAAAGTCATTCAAGAGAAGGTTTTACAACTTCCATGTAATTGCATAGTTTTAAGTAAATTTATTACTCTTGATTTCTAATTTAATTGCACTGTGGTCTGACAGATTGTTTGCTATGATTTCAGTTCTTTTGCACTGGCTCTGAAGTGTTTTACTTCCAATTATGTGATCAGTTTTAGAGTATGTGCAGATAAGAAGAATGTATGTTCTGTTGGCTTTTGGTGAAGAGTTCTGTAGATGTTTACCAGGTCCATTTGATCCAGTGCTGGGTTCAGGTCCTGAATATCTTTGTGATCTGTCTACTACTGTCAGTGGGGAATTAAAGCCTCCCACTACTATTGTGTGCGAGTCTAAATCTTTTTTAAGGTCTCTAAGAACTTGCTTTATGAATCTGGGTGCTCCTGTGTTGGTTGCAGATATATTTAAGATAGTTAAATCTTCTTGTTGTGTTAAACCCTTTATTGTTATGCAATGTCCTTCTTTGTCTTTTTTAAATTTTTGTTCACTTAAAGCCTGTTTTGTCGGAAACTAGGATTGCAACCCCATTTGCTTGGTAAATTTTTCTCCATCCCTTTATTTTGAGCCTATCTGTGTCATTTCACCCATCAAGAAATGGGTCTCTTGAAAGCAGCATACCAATGGGTCTTGGTTCATTATTCAGCTTGCCACTGTGTGTCTTTTAATTGGGAAATTTAGCCCATTTACATTCAAGGCTAGTATTGATATGTGTGGATTTGATCCTGTCATCATGATGTTGGCTGGTTATTTTGAAGAATTGTTTATGTGGTTGCTTTATAGTATCACTGGTCTTCCTTCAAGAACTCTTGTAAGGCAGTTCTGGTGATAACAAATTCTCTCCGCATTTGTTTGTCTGAAAAGGATGTTATTTCTCCTCATCTATGAAGCTTAGTTTGACCAGATATAAAATTCTGGATTGGAATTTCTTTTAAGAATGTTGGCTATAGGCTCCCAATCTCTTCTGGCTTCCAGGGTTTCAGCTGAGTGGTCTGCTGTTAGTCTGATGAGCTTCCCTTTGCAAATGACCTGACCTTTCTCTCCAGCTGCCTTTAACATTTTTTCTTTCATTTCAACCTCAGAAAATTTGCTGATTGTGTGTCTTGGGGAGGATCTTTTTTGAAGTATCTTATAGAGTTCTCTGAATTTCCTGAATTTGAATGTTGGGCTCTCTATCTAGGTTGGGGGATTTCTCATGGATGATATCCTGAAATATGTTTTCCAAGTTGGTTTCATTCTCCCCATCTCTTTCAGAGACACCAATGAATCATAAATTTGGTATCTTTACATAATCCCACATTTCTCAGAGGTTTTGTTCATTTCTTGTCATTCTTTTTTCCCTATTATTGTCTGACTGTCTTATTTCAGAAAGCCAGTATTCAAACTCTGGGATTCTTTTCTTTGCTTGGTCTGTTCTGCCACTAATACTTGTAATTGCACTATGAAATTCTTGTAGTGGGTTTTTTGGCTCTATTAGGTCAGTTACATTATTTTCTATACTGGCTATTTTGTCAGTCAGTTTCTGCATTGTTTTATTATACTTTTTAGCTTCCTTGGATTGGGTTCCAAGGTACTCTTGTAAATCAACAATCTTCATTTCTATTCATATTTTGAATTCTATTTCTGTCATTTCAGCCATCTCAGCCTGGTTCAGAACCCTTGCTAGAGAGGTGATGCAGTTATTTGAAGAAAAGAAGACATTCTGGCTTTTTAAGTTGTCAGGGTTCCTTTGCTGATTCTTTTTTATCTTTGTGGGCTTATCTACCTTCAATCTTTGAGAGTGTCAACCTTTGGATTATTTTTCTTTTTTTCTATTAGATGAATTTGAGGGTTTGATTATGGTATAAGGTTGATTCAGCCAGCTGGACTTATTTCTGGAAGATTTTAGGGGGCCAATGCACAGTCCCCAACTCCTAGACTGCATGTTTTAATTCTGGAAGATTTGTACTGGGTCCCAACTTTGTTCTCTGGTTTCTTAATGGTAGGAATCCACTTCACTTGGGAAGGGGCCAAGGAGGTGCTCCCAGACTGCTGGTCACTGCACTCCAATGGGTGGTGTCAGCCAAGTGTTTCATAGTGCAGTGACAGTGGTTCTCATAGCAGCAGCTGTGGCAGAGTCCTAGTAGGTGCTGGACTGCCTGACTCCCTGTCAGTGTTCACCACAATGGCAGAGGCAATGCAGCTGGAGTAAGGTGTGAGGGGCTCCTTCTGGTGATTATGTGCATGGTTGTACTGGAGGTGGTGTTGGCTTGGAGGCAGGGTGCTTGTGGGCACAGTTCTAGATGGCTTCTCTGTGCCTGGCAAGCAAGAGTGGTCACTCAGGGTGAGGTAGGATCCACTGTTCTCTGTGCAATGTTAACACAAGGGTATGGTGCAGGTGGTGGCAGAGATTGCTGGCTCTGCTCACCAAGGTTTCACCTGCAATGGAATTTGGAGCAGGGAGCAGGGATGGAGCACAGACATACATATATACCACACAGACATACAGACAGCAAAGCAATGTGGGGAGTTGCTGTGGGCCAAGGGGAAGCTACAGCATAAGGAGGGAGCATGAAGGCTGGTACATGGCCACAGGAGCCAACCTGCAGAAGCTCTGCAAGTCAGGCATGTTTTATGAAGCAGAAGCTATGGTGTGGGCCCCGAGAGCACTCAAGACTGCCCTTCAAGCAAGCATGTCCGGGCTAGATCCCCAGGATAGACCAGCAGACCAACAGGTGGTCAGGTCAGACCAGCCATGTCTGATGGGCAAGACTACCCTACAGAGTTCAGGTCCAATGGTTCCTTTGGGGCTAAATGCTATGGGAGCAAGTCAATGCTAGGGGGACGGCCCTTTCTGGCCATGGTCTGCTAGAGGTGCTCCTGCACCAAACCCTCTGGGCTCTACATCAGCTGCCTTGCTGCCCCTACCACTTCTCTAGGCTGCTCTCCCTGCTAATTTAGGTGTCCATGGTGGTCAAGGGGTCTCCTGCCGGGGTCCCAGAGGCCCATGGCAACAGTGGATTGCTCCTTGCCAGTTTAACTCAATTATTCCTCCAGACCCATTGGGGGCCAGAAATAAGTCCCAGTACTTGGTAGCCCCATGCAGAGTTCCCAGCTTTCTCCATCTTCAGCCCAGCTTTTGTGTCTTCCCTTTATCCACTCTTGGTGCCTTCCCTCTGAAGGTCAGTTAGGAGCACGCCAGTTTTCATGGTCCCCTGATGGGAGCTGTTTCACCTGGCTGTTCTAATCGGCCACCTTGTCCTCCTTCAAAAGTTATTTTCTAAATGCCCCCATGTGGCCTGATTAACTTAAAGTTTCAGCTCAAATACAACTTCTCAACAAAGTCTTCTTTAGTTTCCACTCTAAATCAGCACTTCTGATTTTATACATTCGTAGTAAGTATGTTTTATTACATTTTACATATTTTTTCTTTTTGTTACAGAATATTGTTTTTATTTTTGTACCTACTGGTTTGCTCTTTAGACTTCATCCAGTTTTTACAGTAGAGCTATTTTTGGATTCCCTCACTATAATGGCATTAAATACGTTTCAGTTGAATGAAATAATGAATGAATGAGTGAATGAATATGAGATCCTTGAAGGCTTTGATGAGCTTTTCTTTTACTTTGCCCCCACAAATGCCTAAAATATTGTCACCCATAACAAAGGGTCTTGATAAGTGTTATATAAATAAAATAAATCCAATCAGTGACCTAAAAACTATGGGACACAGGTTTTATGCATATTCTAGAACAACAAAAACTATGTAACATAGAACATTAGTTCCATGAAACATAATAAAATAGGTGTTAAATGTTTAAAGAATGATCCACTGGAAATTCTGGTTCATCATAGCAGTGTATTTTGCATAGAATTCACCTTTTCAGTTAAAAACTACAAATTCTGAACCAGTTGTCTCTAAAAAGCAATAATTTAAAGGCCCTAAGAGTGATTAAACACAGACAAAGTTAAATAAATTCAACCCTTAAAAGATCGAAACCAAAGTCAGGTCCATGTTTATGCATCTATCCCATGCAGGGCACTTTCCATCAAAACACCTAAAACTCAAGCAAAACGATGCAGTCTTTCTGAATTAAATTGTGAGAGAAAAAAGTTCAGAACTTTCAGAGAGGCTTGAAAATGAGGAGGGAAATCCTGAAAAAGAGAATGGCACAGAGTGGGGAGCCCCAAAAATCTACATATTGGGTTGGTGCAAAAGTAAATGCAGTTTTTTGTTATTACTTTCAACGGCAAAAACCACAATTAGTTTTTCACCAACCTAAAACAAACGTTAATCCTCAGCTAATATCTGTATTGTGCATGTGTGGATGACATTATATGAAGTTCAGTGGAAATCAACAGCCAAAAACTTGAAAAAGTTTAGAAGGTATTTTAGCTGCTACTCACCATAGAGGAGAACAAATTGGGTCCCAACAACGTAAAGAGCCTTGGTATTTGAAACTTCAGAGTCTTCCATTGAAACTCAAAAACAGCCATACCTCAGAAGTAAATGCTATGATCCAGAACTGAGAGATTTTTCTGAGAAGAAAACAAGACATTCTTATGAGTAAGATAAGAATACCACAAGTTCAAGATAATCAACCTTGTATAACAAAAATAATTCTACAGAGGAGCATAACAGAACATATTATCTCTGTAAAGTATCATCTACTGTGTTCATTAAAATTATAAGACACATATTTTAAAACCAAGAAAACTGGGATGCATAGTCAATAGGAAAAAAAATCTATTGAAATAGACCCTGGGATTACTTAGGTTTTTTTTTTGTTTTTTTTTTTTTTTAATTTAGCAGAAAAAAATGACTAAATAAGTTGAATAACTTTAAAGTGGGGGGCAGTCATAATTAAAACAAAAGGATGAATGGGAAATCTCAGAAGAGAAATTGAGACCCTTAAAATATAGAAATTCTAACACTTAAAAACTATACCAGAAATTTAAGTCACTGGATGAATTATCAACAAATGAGACACAGCACAGAAAGAATTAGTTAACTTGAAGACAGAGCAATAAAAAATATACAAGCTAAAGAACAGATAGTAAAAGATTGAAAAAAGATTAACACATCTTCAGTAACCTGTGTGAATAATGTTAAGCAGTCTAGCATACATATAATAGAAGTTCCAAAAAAATTAAAGTGATAATAGAACAAAAATAGTTAATCAATTAATAGACCAAATGTTTCAAAATTTGTTGGAAAAATATTAATTTTGAGATTCAAAAATCCCAGCAAATGATAAACATTTTATAGTAAAATTTCTGAAAAAGATAATAAGAAAATCTCAACAGAATCCAGAGAATAATACATTATATACAAGATAATAATAAAAATGGCAGATAACTTTTTGTCAAAAACAATGGAGTCAAGAAGGCAATAAAATGGTCTTTCAAGTAAAAGTGTGAATGTTAAATATCCATCCAGCATTTTTTCTAGCAAAAATATATTTCAAAAATGAAAGATAAGACAAAGATATTTTCTAGTACACAAAACCAGAGAATTAATTACCAGCAGACCCATACTACGAAAAATGCTGTCTCTTAAGGATCTCTTATGAGGCTGGTCTAGTGGTAACACATTCCCTTAGCATTTACTTGTCTGGAAAATATTTCATTTTTCCTTCAAACCTCAGCATCACACAGTATACCCATGTAACAAACCTGTACATGTACCTCCAGAATCTAAAATAAAAATTTGAAATTTTAAAAATAAAATAATATAAAAAATGAAATAGTGTAAACTTTACCAAAATACATAACAATGATCTATATTAAAACCTCTGAAACACTACTGAGAGAATTTTAAAATACCTAAATAAATGGAGAGGTGTACTATAATCATGGATTGAAAGACTCAACATTGTTAAGATATTTCCTCCAGATTGATCTGTAGACTCAATGCAATCTCAATCAACTTCCCAATAAATTTTTTAAAAATAAAAAATTTACACTGATTCTAAAACATGTGGGGAAAAAAAAGCAAACTCAAAACCTAGCACAGAAATACACACACACATCCATATACATGTGTGTATATATATCCTATACTCAAATACATATATACTCAAATAACTATATATGCATTCATATATATATATATACCCACACACATACATACATATACACACACATATATGTACAGATATATAGCTATTTCATTTATACACGCACACACATACACATGCCCATATATATATATATACACACACATATATGGATGTGTGTGTGTGTGTGTGTGTGTATAAATGAGAAAGCTGAAATATTCACATTACCTTTTCTAAGATCTAGTATAAAACTAGTAAACTAATAATCAAATAGATAAATATAATAAAATAGAGAATCCAGAAATAGACTCTTATAAAAACTATAGTCAGATGATTTTCATCAAAGAAGCCAATGCACTTCAATAGAGAAAAAATCTTTTTAACAAACAATGTGAAATAACTAAATGTCAGTAGGCAAAAAAAAAAAACCCTCAATTTTTAGCTCACACCACAAACAAAAATTAATTTTAGGTGGATTGTAGACCTACACGTAAAAGTTAACTGTAAAAATCTTCTAGAAGAAAACGTGAGAAAAATTAGAAATATCCTTTTGACCTTAGGGTAAGCAAACATTTCTTAAAGAGAAGACCCAAAGAGGACCACAGATTGGCACACACATGAACATACACACACACACATTTGAGTGTGTATATTTAACTATGTATGTGTATATATATGTGCGTGTATGTATATATGTATGTGTGTGTGTATATATATGAGTATAGGATACATAATACACTTTTACAAATCATTAATAAAAGGACAAACAAACAATTCAATTTAAAACTTTGAACACATTTCATAAAAGAAGGTATACAAATGGCCAGTACACACATGAGAAGATACTCAAGATCATTAACCTTTGAGTAAGTGAAAGCGAAAACCACAATGATGCACCATTTTAAACTCAAGAATAGATAAGCATCACGAGACTGACAATACCAGATGTGAGTAAGAGTGTGGAAGAACTGGGCATTTCATACTTTGCTAAAGAGAGAATGTAAAATTGGTCATCCACTTACCAACCTATTTCACATAGGTATTCATCCAAGATTAATGACAGATAAATCCATAAAAATAGTTCCACAATATATTCAAAATGACTTTATTCATAATATCCAAAACTGAAAACAATGCAAATGTTCATCAACAGGAGAATGGATACAAATTTTAATATATTCATACAATGGAATGTTTTTCTAGCAACATAAATGAATGATATATAAATACATGCAACAATATAAATGAATATTCAAAACATATATTGAATAAAAGAAAACAGAAATAAAAGGTTTCATACTGTATGATTCCATTTATGTTCATAAAATATAAGAACAGGCAAAATAATCTGTGGTAATCGCATTAGGCTGTTCTTGCATTACTATAACGAAATACATGAGACTGGGTAATTTGTAAGAAAAGAGCCTTAATTGGCTCCCAGTTTTGCAGGCTGTATAAAAAGCATAGCTCCAGCATCAGCTTCTGGGCATGCCTCTAGAAGTTTACAATCATGGCGGAAGGTGAAGTAGGATTTTGCATGTCACATGGCAAAAGCAGGAGGCAGAGAAAGAGAGGGAGGTGCCATACACTTTTAAACAGCAGGCTCTCGCGAGAAGTCACTCTGCCACGAGAAGAGCACCAATGGTATGGTTGTAAACCATTCATGAGAAATCCATCTTCATGATCCATTCACCTCCCACCAGGCCCCACCTCCAATACTGGTAATGACATTTCAACATGAGATTGGGATGGGGACAAATACACAAACTATATCGTAATAGAAACCAGAACAGTAGTTTCTGATGACTGGTAGGTACAGTGTAAGAGTGAATTTTAGAGGGTTGATAGGAATGTGTTACATCTTGATTTGGGTGGTGATTACACAAGTGTATATATGTATCAAAACTTACTAAATTATATACTTATAGTCTGCATGTTATACTGCATGTAAAATGTACTTCCATAAAAGTATTTAAAGTTTTTTATATGTATCTTTTATAAAAATTGGAATTGAAAATGCCAGATCTTCCAAAGTTAAGCATGTTCCTTTCCCGAAGGACTTTTCAGTACCTTTAAAAAGACAAATAAACATGGTTAAGTGTCTGTGAAAAAAATCTAGTCTTTATCATTGCCCTGAGTTATTTGTCTATAAAATTTTTTGTTCTTCCATAGCATCTTGAAGTACAAATATTCTGAAGAAAATGCCTTTGGAAGTGCCACTCAGATGGTGTCTTCCATCAGAAGCAATAGTTGCCTGGGCAACACTGTGTGGAGGAAAAATGCAAACTGACCACTCTGTCTGATAGGATCTAGTTTGGAAACCAATTTAACTTCAGTAATGAGAAATCCTAACCATCAAATTTTTGCAACTCATACATTTTTCACTACTGTAACACATGGTAGTAAATAATGTAGGACTGTTTCCTCTTTTACCAAAAACTTTTGGCCTATAAGTACAGATAGCACCAGAGAACTATTGCATTTTGTATTTCCATTCATGGAAATTCATCCAATTGTGATGTTCTTTAGAAGTGGAATTATTTATATTTAGATTATAAATGACATTGCATCCTTCAAGGCCCAACTCAAATGCCACCTTTATGAATTCTTCATAAAGCCTTTCCAGTACCTTAACAAACCGAAAACATATTTTCTTTCACTGAACACCTCTGTTTTGTATCCTCATAGGGTTTGGCTCTATGTCCCCACCCAGATCTCATCTTGAATTGTAATCCCCATAATCCCTATGTGTCAAGGGAGGGACAACATGGGAGGTGATTGGATCACGGGGGCTGTATTAGTCTATTCCCAGGCTGCTATAAAGACATACCCAAGACTAGGTAATTTACAAAGGAAAGAGGTTTAATTGACTAACAGTTCACCATGGCTGGGGATTCCTCAGGAAACTTACAATCACGGCAGAAAGGGAAGCAAACATGTTCTTCTTCACATGGTGGCAGCAAGGATAAGTGCAGAGTGAAGGGGGAAAATAATGCTTATAAAACTATCAGATCTCATGAGAACTCACCCACTCTCATGAGAACAGCATGGAGGTGGAGGTAACCACGCCCGTGATTCAATTACCTTCCACCAGGTCCCTCCCATGACACAGGTGGATTATGAGAACCACAGTTCAAGATGAGACACGGATGAAGACCCAGCCAAATCATATCGGGGCAGTATCTCCCATGCTGTTCTCAGGATAGTGAGTGAGGTCTCACGAGATCTGATGGTTTCATAGGCAGTTTTCCCTGCTCTTGCCTGATCTCTCTTGCCTGCCATTATGTAAGACATGCCCCTTCTCCTTCCATCATGATTGTAAGTTTCCTGAGGCCTCCCCAGCCATGCAGAACTGTGAGTCAATTAAACCTCTTCACTTTATAAATTAACCAGTCTCAGGTATGTCTTTATAGCAGTGTGAAAACAAACTAACACATGGCCTTTATTATTTTCTGTCTGTTGTTGGCATTATTTGTATAGTTTACATATCCTAGCACAGGACAGAAACTATAGCTTAATAATATCTCTCTCACACAAATATCTCATAGAATAAATCCTTAACACTTGTTGAAATAATAAATGAGCACTTGATACGGTCATTTTAATAGAGGAGCTTGCTTCAACCTCTGGAATCAAAATGTTGCATTTCAAGGAATTACTTGTTCTACATCACTTTATAATATTAATTCTCCTGGGAGCAGCCCAAATAAAATTGAATGGCTGGTTATTTTCCTTACTGAACTCAACAAGCCACTTTATCCTAAGTGATAAGCCCTCTTCTGTTTCTAAAGATCAGTGACATAGCTTTATTATGTATGATTTTCCAAAAAGGTTCATTTTACATAAATTAATAATAGTCAATGAATCAATAGATATTTACATAGCATTCATTCTGCAAATAACACTCAGGTAATGTGCATGACCAGGTATACTTACTAAATGGTTCAATTTGTGATGCCATCAAACCTGAACAAATATAACCTGAATGTTGCTCTTAGATATGTCAAAAAGCCTTTTATTTTTTTTTAATGGGAATGTAGATGCATGGTTATGTTGGGCTAGTGAAATTACATATGCATAGTAGGGTATTCAAGGAGCAAAAATTTGGTTTTCAGCTAAAGTGAGAATATAACAATGGAAGGGATGACCTCTTCCATTTAACAGATGTGAAAAGTATGCCAGAAGAAGTGAGGGTAATGTGGGCAATGTCATTACATTAGTTAAGAAAAGAGCCTCATCTAGAACTTATATCTTTGTCACTTGACCCAGGGATGTTAGAATTTGTTCACATTCTGTTTCTTTATAAAGAATTTGTACTCACCATCAATTAGCCAGTGAAATGTCTATGCACTTAAAAACTGAAGTTGTTTTACTTATGATTGTACTCTTTCAACCATACATGGCTCCTAATCACCTGGACATTGGTTTAAAGACAATCTAGGCTGAGCATGGTGGCTCACATCTGTAATTCCAGCACTTTGGGAGGCCAAGGTGGGAGGATTGCTTCAGCCCAGGAATTTCAGACCCACCTGCGCAACATAAGGAGACCCTGTCTGTACAAAAAAAAAAAAAAAAAAAAAAAAAAAAAAAAAAAAAAACTAGCTGGGCATGGTGGGGCACACCTGTAGTCCCAGCTATTCTGGAGGCTGAGGTGGGAGGATTGCTTGAGCCTGGGAGGTTGCAGTAAGCCCAGATTCTACCACTGCACTCCAGCGTGGGCAAGAGAGAAAGACCCTGTCTCAAAACCGAACCAAAAAAATAATAATAAGAAGACACTAAATTTGCAAGCTTTAAAGTGGCAAAGTACTCTGTTAAAAAATATTTAAAGAGGCTTATCATTAATACACAGATAAAACAGAATTCCAAACAGTTAGTAAAAATCAGAAAAGAACATTCAAGAGATAAAGGATGAGGATGGTGGAAACATTACAAGAACCTATCACTTAGCAGTAATTACCAGTAAAGTAGGGAATTCAGTGTTTGAAAAATGGGGTAAAAATAAGATCTCTCGTGTTTCTTTTCTACCTTGAATTCTATATGCTAGTATTACCTATTTAAAACATAAAAATCAAAATTAATTGGCATTTTAAGTATTTTTAAATGAATAAATGTGTAACTTGTCCCTGAAAATCTACAATAATTAACTGCATCTTGGTCTGGGTTAGGTAGCAAGTGAAAACATGGAAACACTGTATCTAACACAACTAACAACTATCTAGGCATTTGATAATGATATTTCTTTGTCCATTAATGCTTTTCTTTTTCCCACTCCCATCAATTGGGCCCACTTTACAAACCCTAGTTTAATCTTCACCACATTCATTTCTTTGATGATTCCTCCAGTTCTCATGAAAACTTATTTCTCTAAACTCCAACAGACCTTGAAGTGTGCACCATACACAACTGGCTCCTTCCTACACTCACACATCATTCCTTTTTCTTTACTCTCCTTTAAGCACATTGGCTTTTTTCTGTTTTACAAATGAGCTTGGCTCATTTCCATCTCAGGGATTGGTCCTTAATTTTCCCTCGGTGTTAAATCTCTCTTTCCACATCTCCACGTGGCTGGCTCCTTCTTGACTCAGAGCAAAGCTCAAATATTACCACTTTGGCAAGACTATCTGGACCACTCAATTTAAAGTAACATTTCTCCCATCATTCTCCATCATGATTTTTCCATCAATATCATATTTCCCTGTTTTATTTTCCTTTTAGGACTCACTATCTGAAATTATCTTTATAACATCTGCATGTACTTATTTATTTTGTTTTTTCTACCATAAGCATGATGTACCATAAGCACAATGTATCTTACTCACCACTGTACTGCTAGCTCCTAATATTGTGACCAGCACATAATAGATGTTTGATAAATATTTACCAAATGAATATCCTGAATTACATTCTGCCTTGTACTACTTGCTGATTATTTCATTCCTTATCTCCCAAACTAAATTACAACTTTCCTATGGCTAAGAACCATGCTACATATTCTGTCTGCCTCTCCTACTGCTTGTAGCAAAGATCTAGGCAGATCTGCACTCAAAAATGACTCATTGATTGATTGAGATTATGGCTGTTACACAAGATAGTAGATGGAAGAGAAATACAAACAGATGATTTTAGAGGGGCTTGTGAATGCTGTAATTTAACAGCCTTCACATGTCTAGAATTGGTAATGAGGCAACTCATCACCTGACGCAGAGGCAGTAAACACCTTTCCTCTGCAGTACCCACAAAAGCCCAAATGTCAATACCAGTTAATATCTGAGGTTGCATAGTTCTCCAGAGAGTTTTTACTAAAGGGATAAAGTAATGCATTAAAATGTAAATCTTGCTATTCTGGCTGCTTTGCATTTAGGGAACATCTTTCTTCCAAGGAGCTCAAATAAGTGGTAACAACTCTATTTAACATAAAATACAGTATACATCTCACACAGTCCAAATGAATTGAAATTAAAACTCGTGGGAGTTGTTCTAAAAATCTCTCTTGGCAGCACGGCATACAAATTTGGAAGGAAAAAAAGAGAATACAGTTATTGGAAATGAAAGTTAGGTTGCTCACTTTGTCTCTGAAATTTAAATTCTCAGTAGTCCAGAAGAGAGGCTGAGGTGGTATATGAACAATGCCTTCATTTCTGCCACAGGGATTCACACTTACTCTATTGAGAAAGACAGAAACTTATATCAGACCAAAGTGAAAGATAATTTCTTAAAATTACCCAAGTAAACAATGCTAGTAATTGTGTGGGAAGAAGTTATATAGTTTATTCAAATATTCAACAAACATTTATTGAGCACCTACTATGTAAATGCCAGGCTATAACCATGAAATCTTGAAACACATCTGCCTCCACAGTTTGATTGGGAAGATAGCTGCATAAAAAAGTATCTGTAATACAGTAAACAGAATTCTGATGGAGGTAAGGACAGTGGAAGTACATAGGAAGGACACCTAATCCTGTTCTAGAAGATCAGAAAAGGCTCTTCAAGGATATAATATCTCAGTTGAAGCATGAAGGATTAGAAGAACTCTGCCAGATTAATAGAAGTTTCAGACCCAAAGAACAAAATTTACATAGGCCTAGTGTATTAGTCCATTCTCACTCTTCTAATAAATATATACCCGAGACTAGGTAATTTATAAAGGAAAGAGGTTTAATTGACTCACACTTCAGCATGGCTACGGAGGCCTCAGAAAACTTACAATCATGGTGGACAAGGAAGCAAACATACCTCTCTTCACAAGCTGGCAGGAGAGAGAAGTGCCAAGTGAAGTAGGGAAGCACCTTATAAAACCATCAGATCTCATAAGAATTTGAGAACAGCATAAGGGTAACTGCCCCCACGATTCAATTACCTCCCACCGGGATCCTCCCACCACAGGTGGGGATTATTGGAACTACAATTCAAGATGAGATTTGGGTGGGGACAGAGCCAAATCATATCATTCTGCCCCTGGCCCCTCTCAAATTTCATGTCTTCACATTTCAAAACACAGTCATCCCTTTCTAACAATCTCTCAAAGTCTTAGTTCATTCCAGCATTAACCCAGAAGTCCACATCCAAAGTCTCATCTGATACCAGGAAATTCCCTTCCATCTATGAGCCTATAAAATCAAAAGCAAGTTAGTTACTTCCTGGATACAATGGGGCTACAGACATTGGGTAAATTCACCCATTCCAAATGAGAGAAATTAGCCAAAACAAAAGGGCTACAGGCCCCATGCAAGTCCAAAATCCAATAGGGCAGCCTTAAACCTTAAAGTCCCAAAATAATCTCCATTGACTTCATGTCTCACATCCACATCACACTGATGCAAGAAACGGGCTCTGATGGCCTTGGGAAGTGCCACCCCTGTGGCTTTGCAGGGTACAGCCCCCCTCCCGCCTACTTTCATGGGCTGACGTTGAGTGTCTGTGGCTTTTCTAGGTGCACAACACAAGCTGTAAGTGACTCTACCATTCTGCGGTCTGGAGGACCCTCTTCTCAAAAGTCTAACGAGCAGTGCCCAGTGGGGAGTCTGTGTGGGCGCTCCAACCCCACATTTCCCTTCTGCACTGCCCTAAGAGAGGTTCTCCATCATGGCTCCACCCCTGTAGCAGACTTTTGCCTAGACATCCAGGCATTTCCATACATTCTCTGAAATCTAAATGGAGGTTCCCAAACCTCAATTCTTGACTTCTATGCACCCACAAGCTGAATATAACATGAAAGCCCCCAAGGCTTGGGGTTTGCCCCCTCTGAAGCAATGGCCTGAGCTGTATGTTGGCCCTTTTAGCCACTGCTAGAGGTGAAGCAGCTGGGACTCAGGGCTGCATAGAGCAGAGGGGCCCGTGGCCTGGCCATATCCCAAGGCTGCATAGAGCAGAGGGATCGCATGGCCTGGCCCTGGAAACCATTTTTTCCACCTAGGCTTCCAGTTTTATGATGGAAGGGCTGCTGTGAAGGTCTCTGACATGCCCTGGAGACTTTTTCCCCATTGTCTTGGTGATTAACATTCAACTCCTCATTACTTATGCAAATTTCTGTAGCGGGCTTACATTTCTCCCTAGAAAATGTTTTTTTTTTTTCTATTGCATCATCAGGCTGCAGATTTTTCAAACCTTTATGCTCTGCTTCTTCTTGAGCACTTTGCTGCTTACAAATTTTTTCCACCAGATACCCTAAATCATCTCTCTCAAGTTCAAAGTCCCACAGATCTCTAGGGCAGGGGCAAAATGCCACCAGTCTCTTTGCTAAAACATAGCAAGACTCATCTTTTCTCAAGTTCCCAAGAAGTTCCTCATCTCCATCTGAGCCCACCTCAGCCTGGATTTCATTGTGCATATCATTATCAGCACTTTGGTCATTGCCATCCAACAAGTATCTAGAGGTTTCCAACTTTCCCACATTTTCCTGTCTTCTTCTGGGCCCTTCAAACTGTTCCAACCTCTGCCTGTTACCCAGCCCCAAAGTTGCTTCCACATTTTCAGGTATCTTTATAGCAGCACCCCACTCTCTGCAGTACCAATTTACTATATTAGTCCATTCTCATGCTGCCAGTAAAGACATACCTGAGCCTGGGTAATTTATA
The DNA here is from genome assembly GCF_028885655.2 of Pongo abelii. Taxonomy (NCBI): domain Eukaryota; kingdom Metazoa; phylum Chordata; class Mammalia; order Primates; family Hominidae; genus Pongo; species Pongo abelii. The sequence goes on from NC_071989.2 coordinate 153,818,937, forward strand.
AAGAAAAAAGGTTTAATTGATTCACAGTTCAGCATGGCTGGGGAGGCCTCAGGAAACCTACAATCACGGCAGAAGGGGAAGCAAACATGTCTTTCATCACAAGGCAGCAGGAGAGAGAAGTACTGAGTGAAGGAGGGAAGCCACTTATAAAACCATCAGATCTTGGGAGAACTCACTATCAAGAAAATAGCATGAGGGTAACCACCTCCATGATTCAATTACCTCCCACCAGGTCTCTCTCAGGAAATGTGAGGATTATGGGAACTACAAATCAAGATGAGATTTGGGTGAGGATGCAGACAAACCATATCACCTGGACACAGAGAGAGTATGTAGTAAAAAGGGCATTTAAATAAATAATATAACAGAATTGCAGAGGACACAATGCACTCTGGAAACAGTCACAATTTGATCTGTAATTGTAACTAGCTTTAATAGGACATACCAAAAATAGACATCACATAACAAAAGAGAAAGAAAGAGGGAGGAGAGAGAAAGAAAGAGAGAGGGAAAGAAGGAAGGAAGGAAGGAGTCTACATGCTCTCTAGCCAATCAAATAGCAGTATCCAGAAAACATGAACACGAATGTTCTTCCAAGTAAACTATTTAAATATTCTCCTTTCCATCTTGTCCTTCATTCTAATACAGCCAATGGCATGAACCCACATTGTCTAGTGACACAGTCTGACTCTATTTTGTCCTCAAACACTTTGTTTCTGTGTCAAAGCTCATTTGTCCAGCTGAGGGCTTTAATCTCCTGCTCCATCCCCTTCTCCCCACTGCACCTTGCTACTTTACCTGGAGAAGCATCAAACTTCTCACCAAGAGGAACTTCAGTTATTTGATTTCTACTAATATGTGAGATTAATGTGTAGAGTTCTGTGAATCTGGTATAATCCATCACACAATCAGATACTGGCCTTCCCTTAATGAATGTATAATAGAGAATGACATTATCCAGTAAGTGAGAATAAGATGGAGCAGGCACGTAGCAGAGTAAAGGCTAACACCATGAGTAGCCATGTATAGATCCTTTGATTTCAGAACTAAAGCCCAATTGTCATGCTCCTCAGGGGAAATATAACTTGGCAGGGTCCACTCTGTCAGGACAAGTGTCAGTGGAGCACCTTGGTGTGGGAACTGAGTAGCCTGGCTTTGGGTTTTTAAAATAAAAAACTCTAGGCAAATTAAATTTAGCAGAGTTTAATTGAGCAAAGAATGATTCAAGCATCGGGCAGCCTCCAGAACAAGAATAGGTTCAGAGAGGCTGTAGGGCTGACACATGGTCTGGTAACATTTATGGACATAAAAGGGAAAGCAAACTACAGAAAATGGAAGTGAATTGCAGAAACAGCTGGATTGCTGACAGCTGGCGTTTGCCTTATTTGAACCTGATTTGAACAGTTGGCTGCCTGTAATTGACTGAAACTCAGCTGCTGTGATTGGCTGAGATTCAACTACTTACACAAAGTATATTACAATCTATTGACACATCAAGTTAGGTTACAGTTCACTGTGTACAGAGAAATCTTTAAACTTAAAATATGTGTGGAGAAAATTGTAGGCCAAATTTAATTCAATTTAACAGGGTTAAGTCTGTCTTGGGGAGACTGCATGAGGAAGAAGTGAAATTCTGTGCATTGTGTTTGTTGGTGAACCAGGCTAAAACATTTGCAGACATACATTAAAAACCACCAGATTTAATAATAGTGTCCAAAATACTTAAGACAGTCAGGACACTTTTACACTGTTGGTGGGACTGTAAACTAGTTCAACCATTGTGGAAGTCAGTGTGGCGATTCCTCAGGGATCTAGAACTAGAAATACCATTTGACCCAGCCATCCCATTACTGGGGATATACCCAAAGGATTATAAATCATGCTGCTATAAAGACACATGCACATGTATGTTTAGAGCGGCACTATTCACAATAGCAAAGACTTGGAACCAACCTAAACGTCCAACAACGATAGACTGGATTAAGAAAATGTGGCACATATACACCATGGAATACTATGCAGCCATAAAATAATGATGAGTTCATGTCCTTTGTAGGGACATGAATGAAACTGGAAACCATCATTCTCAGCAAAATATTGCAAGGACAAAAAACCAAACACCGCATGTTCTCACTCATAGGTGGGAATTGAACAATGAGAACACATGGACACAGGAAAGGGAACATCACACACCGGGGACTGTTGTGGGGTGGGGGGAGGGGGGAGGTATAGCATTAGGTGATATACCTAATGCTAAATGACGAGTTAATGGGTGCAGCACACCAACATGGCACATGTATATGTATGTAACAAACCTGCACGTTGTGCACATGTACCCTAAAACTTAAAGTATAATAATAATAAAATAAAATTAAAAAAATATGTTCCAAATTATACCTATAGTAAATACTGGCACTAGGAATGGAGCCTAGATCGTCTGACTCTGGAACTTGTGTTAATCCCATTTGAACCTGTAAATAACTCTGTGGATTAAGAACAAAGATTATTTCCATTTTATGGAGGAGTGGCAGAAAAGTGTGGTGGTTAGGAAAACAAATGTAAGTGTTAGAAGAGTCCATTTTGATTCTGGCTCTGTCGTTTATCAGTTGTGAATTTGGGAAATGTATCTAACTCCTCTAGATTTACAATGCCCTCAAATATCAAGATGTAGAGAACACTTAATCTCTTAGGGCCTCTCTGTCTTTGCCATCATCATCATGGTTATTACATATTTTGGGTTTTCTCATCTTAATTTTTTCTCCTACCTGAAATTGCCATGTTATTCCCCTTAAACCCTTAGATTAAGAGATGGCTACAATGTACTACTATGCTGCTAATAGTAAATATTTATTGTACACTTACTACATGCCAAGTGCTTTTAGTGCATTATCTCATTCAATCTTTACAACCCCTGCACGAGATAAATACTGGTGTCATCTATAATTTATAGTTAGAAACAGAACTCTCCCAGAACTGGACATTGCTGATTTCACTTCCCATTTTCCTGCCCACCACCCTGACTGCCAACTGACTTCGGAACTCCAAAAAGGCATCCATGAAAATGACAGGAATTGCCTGCAGGAAATTGAATGCTCCAGGAGTTTCACACTAAAAAGATTGGGAACTGTCCACCAACTGGTGCTACTGAGAATAGTGGTTGTTGAAAGGAATTTCAGTCTCTATCCCAACTTACTTTTCCTCAGGGATGTGTCAATTACCTCCAAGTCCTCTTCAGAAGGGTAGCTGGAAAAACAGTGAAACCAAGTAACTCAACTGAGAACAAGCCGGGAGTAGTGCAAAGGAATCAACCACACTCTTAATTTATTACAAAGTCCAGCCACTCCATTTGCTTTCTAACAACCTTGTTGCCTGGTATTGAGTAAAAGATGCTATAAAGGATGAACACGTTTGGAAGTAATAATAATCTGCTGTTATGCAACATAATTTTCTCCACGTTTGTTGTTATTTTTCTGATAATAAATTTCATACATTTTATTGGAAAACCCAAAACAAAAAAAAAAAGACAGTCAGGAGAGGCAATGCACTGAGGTGTAAAGAACCCATGGCTGGGAGTCATGGAGCCTAGACCCCAGTTCCAGCTCAGCCAGCCACTCATTTTAAAATTTGAGCTTCATTTCCTCCAACCAGACGGTCACTAAGTTACCTTCTGGTGCTGACATTCAATGACTAGCTTATCAATCTTTACCACAGTCATACAATAAGAATGCTCTCCCTTGCTACCTTCTGGGCTTCAAAGTACTACCTCTTCTTCACTTGCCTGAATTGTTGTGTCTTCTTGGGAGCCAGAATAAGAAACAAAAGCAGAAATGATTCTGGAAAACAGAAACTTGGTTAAGTATATCAACCACGCGATGTCCACCAACATTACAGGTACATCTTACAAGACCGCTTAATACTAGTTCAAAGGAACAAATGTTTCCAAAGGTTTATATATAATTAAGCACACTTTCATCCAATTTTCCTCAGCATTGTAATAACAACCAACATCCTCTAATAAGCTACTGGGACATCATTAGAGGTGAAGATAATTGAGCCTGAAAATGCAGGTTCATTGTTCAGCAGAGCTATTTGTTCTTCATAGTCTCATGAGAGCCTTGGCAATATTTTGATGTTTTATTATCTACAGTACTAGTAACTAGAGTCCTAACAGTCAGGGGATGAACTCTTAGCTTTTAGGCTGTGATTTGCCTGTGAACCAAAGGTGTCCCAAAGCCTAAAATGTAAGAATGACATTTACATTTTTCACAGATTGTAAAAAAAAAAAAAAAAAAAAGATAATGTGACAGAGATACTATGGGTCCTATAAAGTCTAAAATATTTACTCTCTGGTTCTTTGCAGTAAAAGTTTGCCAAGCCTTGAACTAGACTAAATATGAGACTTCCATTACTTAAACCTTAATAGATAAAAAGCTAGGGACTTCTTTTATACTTTACCCTAATTTCTGAGCAAATAACTAAAATATCCCCCTTAAGGTAAAGTTCCCTGAGATTCTGTCTTGAAACAAAGAAAGAATAAATGCTATGGAAGCGAGACACAATAGGAAAACTCAAATTGGAGACTCAATAACACGGGTGGAGGATGAAGACTAATTACTCAGGTGAAGAGAAGCAGAAGAAAATTCTCAGGAGACAGAACATGGGGAATTTGAAAAAATCCACCTGGTCCAGCTAAAGGTCAGAGTGCAAAGTGAGTAATAAGAAAAATTAAGGCTACATAAGTAAATACAGGTCAGAAATGAAAGAACTTTTACACAGAAAAATGTCTAGATATTATACTGAAGGCACGGGGGAGCAACTGCAATGATAGTCCACTGCTATTCTTAATACCTATCACTAAGCCCAGAGCACCCTCCAGACAAATGAGTTAGAACCCTACCCTGAATGTGAGACTATAATGGGAGTTATTGAGTGGAGAACAGGGGATGTTATTAGATCTCAGGTCCACAAGAATTCTAAGATCTATAAAGCATCCATTTCCCTCTACATGTTCCGAAGGCCCCCAGATGACTTCAGACATTTCAGGTAGAATTAGGGATATCAGTAAAAAGTACTCTGAAAATAAAAATCTGAGACTCAGGAGAATCTCCCAGGGTAATATATTTTGACAAAACACACGCCAAAAGAAATAGCATGTTGCTTGCTGTCAAGGAATGGTTATCATATTGTCCACCAAGGGACCAGAAGAAATAAGTTATCTCATTTATCATGTGTCTAGGTAGGGGGAAATAAAAAAAAAACAACTTTACTCAACAAACTGCAGGGTCAAAATATATTGCGTCTTGCATCTTGTAATTTTCTTCCAGATTGTAGAATAAACACCTGTTTTGACAATGCTTCTGCAAACTCCTCTACAAAATGCATCATTCTGCTCTGAGAGCTAACTAGTCATCTACAAAGCTCTGCAGGGACCCTGGGAGAGAAGATAGGAAAAGAGAGAGACAAGAAGACACCCACCTGCACTTTTGTGAAAGCCTTTAGGAAATCATGAGCCTGGATTCTGGTGCCAGATGCCAAGTTATGAATTGTGCCTGCCATTGGTTAAAATGGTCAGAGAAGTGAAAACTGAGTTTCCATGCCCTATGGGAGCCAAAGCAGCAAGGATGTCTGAGAACCACCAAATGGAGTTATGGCGGGAGTATATTAGGGGATGAAACTGAAGGATACATCATGCCTGATCCCTTCAGGTGAGCAAGAATGCAATGGTGTGAGGTGATGGCTAGTGAAATAACTTAATGAGTCAATTACTTCTCAAAGGGGCTACAGTTTGAAATGAACTTTGCATACCTCTTGTGCATTACTTAAATCCCCATGGCCTCATCTTTTCTCCAGCCATGGCAGGGACCAGAATCAGGCAAGCTTCAACCAGCTTCAAACAGTGTCACTTGGCAGTACTTCAACTCAGTCTGTACTGCCCACCTTCTACTCCCTGGGATCCCTCAGGGAACCACTGGGCACTCACTCACATGCCATGCAAAATACAGAAGAGTTCATATCCCCTGGGGCAACTGTTGGCCAAAGAATGGGTCACGATTGCCCACGTATCATTGTTTCCCCTTGCCTCTTTTAGATGAACATTTCTGAGTTTTATTTTATCCGGCTCCTCAGAAACTTTCTCAGAGTCAATTACCAGTTGATTGTAGCAGTGGCCAAATCAGTAACATACTTTTTGAAGGCCTCCCCTACCTCCCCTGTTTTCACTCCTGTCTCTCATGCCTGCCTTCTATGATCACATCCCTAAACCCTCTGCATACCAGTTTTCCCCCAGTCTCTGCCTTCAGGGGAAGCATGAGAGGATAAGACAGGGGCCATTTTGGAGTTGTGATCCACAGGACTCTTAGTTTATTTATTAATTCAACATATACTTACTCTGTTTCTACTATGCACCTGGCCATTTTCTAGGTGGTGGGGACATAGCAACAAACAATGTTCCTGTTCACATGGAGCTTGCATCCAAGTGGGAGAGACAAATAGTAAGCAAGTAAAAGAGTAAACAAGGACATTTCAGTGAATGGTGAAACCAAGAAGAAAACAAAACATGTGAATGTGATAGGGAGAAGAATGTGTGAGAGGAGTGTGGCTTTTTAGAAGGAAGGAAGGAAGTCTTTCCTCAAAATGGGACATTTCAGCTCCACCCTAAACTTCAAGAATTAGTCTTGAGAGGATCACATAGAAAAAGGTTCCAGGGAAAAGGAGCAGTAATTATGGAATCTTTGAGTGAAGAAAAAACTTGATATATTCTGGAGATGTGCCTGGGATCCATTGAGCAAGTGAGAGATTCACATGTCCTGAGATTGGAGAAGTGGAGGGCTAACCCAAGTGGCCAACACCAGACTGTACCCAGGATTACTCCTCCTCTCAAATCTCCCACATATTCTTACTGGGCCAAGTTTATTATTTCTGTACTCTTCCTCTGGGAGGAGTTTTCTTCTTACTTGTTATCTAGAGGATAGTCTGTGGAGCCCTCACTATGAGTTTCCTCAATGTCAGTGGCTTAGCTACAATCTCATTCTCTGTGGTGATAGGAAATGAGATGGAGTTGATTACATGGGGGTTGGAAATCCAGCATCAAAGCCACTCCTGGTTAAGAAGGTGGTACACAGAAAAGAGTCATAGAAAATAAATTAATATATATAAATCACATATCAGAAAAGGATTCTGAGAAGTTCAAAGGTTCATTTCTATATCCTGCTAAAACAATACCTGAACTCATGCAAAATGATATGCTCTTTTTCTTAAGAACAAGGAAATACTGTCACTCCATCCAGAATCTTCACTTTCTCAAAAATTCCAATTGACTCTAACATAAATATCTCCTTTTATCAGCAAAATGGTACAATGGACCATTTATGCTCTATGTAGATACAGAATTCTATTTCTTATTTGTAATAACTAACCCTACAGAGATCTTTTTCCCTCTCATCCCCTCATCTCCCAGGGCTCCTGCATTAATTAGTCCATTTTCATGCTGCTGAGAAAGACATACCCAAGAATGGGCCATTTACAAAAGAAAGAGGTTTATTGGACTTACAGTTGCACATGGCTGGTGAGGCCTCACAATCATGGCAGAAGGCAAGGAGGAGCAAGTCACATATTACGTGGATGGTGGCAGGCAAAGAGAGAGAGATTGTGCAGGGAAATTCCCTCTGGTAGAACCAACGTACCTCATTAGACTTTTTCACTATAACAAGAACAGCACAGGAAAGACCTGCTCCCATTATTCAATTGCCTCCCACTGGGTACCTCCGATAACACGTAGGAATTCAAAATGAGATTTGGGTGGGGACAGAGCCAAACCATATTATCTCCACACCCTCACACTGTCCTTCCTTTCACCAATTTTATTTAATACCGGGTTTCTGGCCCTTTATTGGATAATGGCTAGAAGTGTTAGCCCTGATCAAACTCAGGCATCAGTCATTATGCAAGTGATGACCATTTTTTGAGATATCTGTACATAGTTGTATATTCTACAAAAGTGTACAACTAGTCCTGATCTGAGAGAGACAGACCAAAATAATATAAATCCTCCTCCTCTTAAAATTTCTCTCCCATCCAGACCTCAGAGACGCCAAGTGTGTAATAGTGTGCTTCAGGCTGAGGAAAGTTCAGGATCCCCAATCAAACTTTTCTTCTTCCCATCGTCTGAGAGAAACTTTTCCTCATTCCCATTTGAATTGTTAATCCTCTCCTGTTGCTGTTGGCAGAAACATATATCTTGTGTCATTTTGATAAAGTTGTGCATTTAATGTTCCTACAGTTAAGTGAGAGGGGAAAAAATCTAACATTTTTAAAATGAGGCACTTCAAGCAGCAGAGAGAACACGATGTCGAATGACTAATTCCGAGGTAGCAGGTTACCCCCAGGAACATACATCATATTCCAGCCTGCAGAAAATAACAGGCATTTTTCATTTTTCTCCTCAGCACACACATTTGGTTTTATCCCCCAGTCTGTGGGAAGGAGAGTGTCTGGCTTTGTTTCTTTGGACCATCTGATGCTAGAGAAGAGGTATATTTTCCAAGTCTTTCTCTCCCAAAGCAAGGAAACACATTGAGACTCTGAAACTCACTACCCTACCATCAACCATGACCTGGGACAGAATTTCAAAGCATTCCTTCCTGGGATAATCAAAGAAAACATTAGGGCTATGAGGAACCTAATGAGGCCATGTCTAAAGCCAGTGCCATTTTTCCCAATAATAGGAAAGGCAGCAGCAAAGGATGCCTCCCAGGGCCTCACCACTGTCTGGTGGGTGTAGTTACCACCAGACAGCCTCCCTCCCACCACTTAGACTCTGAAAAGAGCCAAAAAATACAGATATCCAAGGATCACTTCTCAGTTATCCATCCCCAGACAGAAGCCCTACTGCCACTGTCACGTGCCTGAAGGGATACAGCCAAGAACTAGAAACTTAAATCACACAGTTGAAATTTCAAGGATGTAAAAATGTGAATTTTTGAACTGAGATTTTGCAAGTTCTAGAATCTAGGATTTTTTTTTTTTTTTTTTCATTTAGACCCCTAGCCCATTATCCTTGGTAAAATATGAATAAAGAAGGTAGATCTCATGTTAAGTGTTCTTACCACAATAAAATAAAATTAATCAAGTTAAGAAGGAGAGTGCGGAATTTTCCCTAAGGTAAGTGAAGAACTTCCTCTGCAGTATTTTCATAGAATCATCTATTAATCAGGTGTTCAAATAATAATTTCAATTAGTGAACTCCTACCATGTGTCAAGACTGTGATATGGACTTTGAAATGCATTAGATCCTTATAACAGCTCTATGATGAAGATTTTCCGTTTAGTATAACAAGCTCACCTCTTTCCGCTAGCAGCCACCATCCCCGGAGAATGCTAGCTTGTGTGAGGACTCCCTCTTTGCCTTCTTTACTCATATATATCCTCCATCTCCTGCTCAGCCCATCCCACCACTGCAGATGAGACACTTTGGTCAAATGATTGCTCAGACTATAGACTTGATGTGCACATTTATCTAAAGTAGCAATTTGTGTTTTTGTTATGTATGTGTTTGATTTTTGCCACTGTCTCTCGAACATTTAGTCTATGCATGGCATTCTGCTAAATTTAGTAATGTGAGACAGTGCTATTATTCTCACAGACAGAGGAGGAAACTGAAGCTCTTTCCCTCTCGCTACTTCGAATGCTATTTGCCTGGGTAACTACTACCAGTTGTATGATCTTATTCAGAAAAGTCTTTCCTAACATCACCCACCCACCCCCGTTGCTTCTAAGTTACAGCACAACCATACTTGATTATTCATATTATTTGTTTAGTTATCTGCTTCTTCCATGTGAGGCGCCTTATTCATCACCTTTTATCCATAAAATTTGTGAAAAACAGAAGAGTGTACAAATCATTTTCACATGCTTTATTTTAACACATGGATGGGACAGATATGACCATTCACATTGTTAGAAGAATTGGACATAGTCTCAGAGAGAAAAAGTGGTTTTCCCAAAGATGCAGAGACTTTTTCTCAAGTGTCCTAAGCAAAACTGGCTTTTCTTGAGTGGGAAAAAGCTAAGGGAAGCTGTATTCTCCTTGGACTGGTAGATTCATCAAGACTCGGCACATTTTATCTCAAGCAGAGATACTTCAGCACTCATACCACAAAAGTGACCAGATAATTCCGAAACTTTAGGATTGTTTATATATGAAATGTGTGCCCTTGGATTTAGGGCAAAAACTGAATTTATGCCAGGGACACATTAAAGATTTGGTTTGAATCAGATCCAGGAAAACTGTAAAGGAAAATTAAAATGCTCACTGTACCAAAATCTGTGCTGTAGAGCAGGTCTCCTTGTTTGGAATCCCTCTTCCAATTCTCACTGGGAGTGTGATCTTGAAAAAATGTTTAACCTCTCTGAGCCTCTTCAAAATAAGTTTTCTTATCTTCACAATAGATATATTAGTGTGCATCTGATGAGCCTACAGATAGGATTATATGCAATAATGCATTTAAAGGGTTTAGCATAGTGTCTGCCCTGTGTGAGTTGACACTGAAAGTCAGATGCCTGATAGTGAGGATCACAATGTGAGGAGGAGCAGGCACAACAGACTGAATAGATGCCATATGTTTGATCCCGGTTTCTTTCAGGTAAGTCTTTTCAAGGACATATGAATGAGCAGCAAAGGATTCAAAATGACCTTGCTGAGCCATCCAGATACTATAAACTGAGGAAGGGGTTTTGCCAAAGGGAAATTAGAGTCCAGAGACAAACTCCTCAGTGCTCGCCTTAGGATTAGGTGGTAGAACTAGGATTTGGACCCACTTCCTTGAGCCACTAGACCCACGCATGCTCTTTTTAATATAAACTTCTTCCCTTAGAAGGTAGAGCTTTCCTAGAGGACTGCAAATGAGAAGAAACCTCAAAAGGTCCAAACACTGTGAGGAGTCACCGGGGAACCAAACTCTTCTAAGGTGGATCCAGAGTGTCCAATCTCCTTTTTCTGATTATAAGGAAAAGCCCATAACTTTGAAATTAGTTTTAAAAGGGACCAGTGCCAGGTGTGGTGGCTCACGTCTGTAACCCCAGAACTTTGGGAGACCGAGGTGGGAAGATAGCTTGAGCCCAGGAGTTCAAGGCCAGCCTGGGCAACATAGTGAGACCCCATTTCCTTCTTAAAAATAATTAAAAATTTTAGAAAAAAAAATTATAAAAGAAGACGGGGGCAAATGCTTGAATGCCTGCTTCCCCCATGCACAGTAGCCAGTATGAAGAATGGGGCCTGGTTCGGAGGTCTCCCCATGCTGGCCCCATCCCTTCTAAGCCTGTTCTTCCTCCCATGAAGAACAGAACTCAATTCCCCTTCCCAGGCTCAAAACACCTTCACTCAGACCTACTGGGTAAAAGTAGGAAAGCTTTATATTGGGTTTGCTATGTACCAGGAGCTATACTAACACTTAACATGTGCCATTTTATTTAATCCTCTCACAAATCCTATGACATGGGTGTTATTATCCCTGATTTATGATTGGGAAACTGAAGTCAGCAGATTTGGGTACATCCCCAGTGTCATTCAAATGAGAATTGGGGGATCCCAGCTCCAAAACCAGGTCTATCAGACTCAAAATCTATATGTAATATAGTGCTGTCTCACCCTGAAGAGAAACTCCTCAAGAGACTGCATCTTCATAACAGCCAATGTTAGCTCCCAGGAAAGCCAAATCGATCTAGATCCTTTTTATTAGGACAGTGCATCTTTTCTGGGAACAAGGTTGGTCTTTTAAACTGCCAAAGCACTAATGCCAAGAGAAATGTGTGTACCAAACCATCTCATTTGTAGATGGCAGCCACCCTGATTTGAAGCAGATTAAATATCAACAACGGCACCTGTGACTTCTATGATCTCTGAAGGCTGGCAGGATAAATTAAGCGTAACATTCTCTGTACCATCCTTCACCACTACCGAATGGTGTATTTGTTCACTCTGAGTAATAGAGCAAACACAGAACAGTGAAAATGTATGATATATTGGAAGCTTTAGCTTATGCAAGAAAGATGGCTTATTTTCCTCTCCGCACACTCTGTGCACCTCCATTAGCTCACGCACCAGCTGCAAAGCTGTCCTTCAGAAGGACAACACAAGGAATGGAGACTGTGGGATCAAATAGAGACAGGGATTCCCATAACAGCTTTGCCTCTTCCCCTGCTGTGTGACATTATTTGCATTTATTCATTTTATGAATATATAGTGTGTGTCCAGCACTATGTTAGGCAGAGTGAACACCAAGGTGAAGGAAATATGTCCCTGCTCTCAAGGAGCACACAGAGTAGTGGGAGAGACTGACCAAATGACCAACAATTATAATACAGTGTGGAGAGTGCAGGAAGAAAGATCCATGCACGGTCACTTACATATCTTTCAGCATCTTTAAACCTCTCCTCATCTGTAAAATGGAAAGAATAATGAGCACTTATTTCACAAGGCTGGGGTGAAGATTAACTGATATTGGGTGGAAGTCATCTATAATCTGGCAAGAGTCACACAAATTGTGGTTTTGACTGTCTATGGTCCGGTTTAAAGTGAGAAACCTAATGAAAGTGAAGCAAGATGGAAATGTAGAGGAGGCTCAAGGCAAAAGAGGAAGAAATGTATCTGCATGGTGAGATTAGACACTGTTATGTTAACCTCCAAGGTTTCTCTGAATTGGCTCTGCGGGGATGCAGAGTGAAGGCAGGATGTGGGCAGGTAACTGGATGGAGGCCCCGCTGCACATGTTCAGCTCATATTTTCATGGTTTTATACATTGGGGCTCCAAATCAGATTTCATTTAAAGAAAGGGTTTCACAACTTAAAAAAAAAATAAAAATAAAAAAACTTCAAGTGCCACGTTATCCCAAACTCCAAAAATGTGTAATAATATCCTGATTGGGGAACTCCCAATAAGGGGAGTATCTTTGCTATTGTTAGAAAATATAATCAAAAACAAAATATTCCACAAAAAGAAAATTTCTCCACAATGGCAGAAAAGAGAAAATGTAGCCAAGCAGATAAAACCTATTACATACAAGTAGAAGGACTTAACAGCACTGTTTTGTCACACAGTTTATCCTAAACTCACCTGGTAATCTGGGTCCCCACCTATGTTAGTTAATTGCTGTGTTAGGCTGTTCTTACATTACTATAAAGAAATACCTGAGACTATGTAATTTATAAAGAAAAGAGGTTTAATTGGCTCATCGTTCTGCAGGCTTTATTAGTTCAACTTTTTTAGAGTCCACATATAAGTGAAATCATGCAGTATTTTTCTTTCTGTTTCAGTAAACATAATGACCTCCAGTTCCCTTCATGTGGGTGCAAATTGTAGGAAGCATGGTGACAACATCTGCTCAGCTTCTGGGGAGGCCTCAGGAAGCTTAGAATCATGGCAGAAAGTAAAGGGGGAGCAGGCATGTCACACGGTGAAAGCACAAGAAAGAGACAGCGAGAATGGAGGTACCACTTTTTTTTTTTTTTTTTTAGATGTAGTCTTGCTCTGTTGCTGAGGCTGGAGTGCAGTGGTGCAATCTCAGCTCACTGCAAGCTCCGCCTCCCAGGTTCACACCATTCTCCTGCCTCAGCCTCCTGAGTAACTGAGACTACAGGCACCTGCCACCACGCCCAGCTAATTTTTTGTATTTTTAGTAGACATGGGGTTTCACTGTGTTAGCCAGGATGGTCTCAATCTCCTAACCTTGTGATCCACTCCCCTCAGCCTCCCAAAGTGCTGGGATTACAGGTGTGAGCCACCACAGCCAGCTGATGCCACACACTTTTAAACAACCAGATCTTACAAGAACTCCAGCAGGATCACAAGAACACCACCATGGGGATGTTGTTAAAGCATTTATGAGCAATCTAACCCTATGATCAATCACCTCCCACCAGGCCCTACCTCCAACACTGGGGATTAAAATTCAACATGAGATTTAGGGAAGTACACAGATCCAAACTATATCAATTGGCATCATATAAAGGAAAGATAAACTTCTCATATTTGTATAACAGGTGGTAGTTTTGCAATTTGTCAGAGTACCCATGAAGTTAGTCTTTTACCCTTCTACAGAAACTGGGAAATAAGGTTTTTATCTCTTTAATGTTTACATAATATTTACATTTCAAAAGGATGGCTCCCATGTCTCTGAAAAAGACATTACTGGGTTGTAAAACTATCAAGAAGCTTTTAGAAAGATTTACATCTCAAAGGGCAGAGAAAGAATTAACAATTACAAGTTTTTGTTTTGTTTTGTTAATTAATGAAAATTGTATATATTTTTGTGCACAACAATGTTGGAAAATATGTATACATTGTGAGGAAAATGGCAAATTGGAGACAGGACTAATGTGGAGCTCCCACTTGGATAGACAGAACAGCATATGGAGACTCACATTGTGAAATTTTGCTCCAAGAACCACTGCAAGAAAACCAAAAGAATTCACAGATCCTTTGAAAGAAGTGGCCTGCTGCTGCAAACTCCATGAGACAGCTGAACAACTGTGAGTTCATAAAGTGTGAGAGGGGGTAAAGTCTGCCTCTGAACACACATTCTCACTGGAAAATCTGAAAATCCAGACCACAGGAGAAAGATTTAACCTTACCTAGAGCTGAAATGGGTTTAGGGAGCTGAGTGAAATATATAAGTAGAAAAAGCAGTGAGAAGAGCCCTGTGGGCACTCCCAGTCCCCAGCTCAAACCCAGGGAAGCCATTCCTGGCCTTATCTCATGGGGTTCCTTGAGGAAGGCAGCCAGCAGAATTAGGGTGGGGTCACAGGTTGAAGGAAGCTTCTACCTAAACTTTGTAATAATTTTGATTGAGCACAAATTTTCCTGAGCTGAAGCCAGGATAGGGGAGCAAATGAGAAATACAGATACGAGCACAGAAGCTATAGCTGATAGTGCAGATAGGTATGGAAGGGTGAGCTCTGAAGAGCCCTTCTTGCTTTCTCAGCAGGAAGGCTTGTAGCCTGAGCAGGAAGGCTTGTAGCCTGAGCAGGAAGGCTCAGCCCTGTGCATCAGCTGCCTGGATATAAACTTGGTGCTATGTGTGGGGCATGATGGGAGTGAGACTGGAGACTGGCCTTGCTGGCTCTGGATAAGGCCTGTCACTTCTGGCTTACCCCCATTTCTGTGGCAACCTATATGATGGGGCAAAGGCAGCCATAATCCCCTTGGGAACATAACTCCATTGACATGAGAACCACCCTCTGTCTCCCACAGTGGCCAAAACAAGCCTCACGTAAGGAGAGTCTGAGCTCAGACATGCCTAACCCTGCCCTTAACTGGTGGTTTTTCTCTACCTGCCCTGGTAGCTGAATACAAAAGACATACATTCTTAGAATCCTTATGGCTCCACCCATTGCCTAAAAAACCCCAGTACTTTTCTTGACCAACATAGGGCAAACCTAAATTCCCCTTTAACTCTTGTAGCTGCTTCTCTCTTGAAAGAGTCACCTCTTAGATGTAGGCCAACCAACTTAAGCCATTACAGCAACTCATAACAGGACAACTCTGCTCCAACAAAGGAGAAAACAACAACTAATTCCACCAACAACAACAACTGGATAACCAGAGGTCCTGAGTCTGTCAACATGACAACTTCACTGCTAATGACAACTTCACTGCTACCCTAACTAGCATTCAAGAAAACCAATCCACTAAATAAAACTACAGCCAAGGACTCCAACAGAGTACACTTCAATCCTCTGCCACCTACGCCAGCACAGGTGTTAGTATCCATGGCTGGAAGACCTGAAGATGAATCACGTCACAAGACTCTGTAGACATTCCCCAGCACCAGCCCAGAGCCTGGTAGCCCTATTGGATGGCTAGACCCAGAAGGGCAACAACAATTACTGCAGTCTGGCTCTCAGAAAGCCCCATCTCTAGGGGAAGAAAGAGAGCACCACATTGAGGAATTACCCCGTGGTAGAAAAAAAAATCTGAACAGCAGCCCTTGAGGTTTAGATCTTTCCACTGAGACAGTCTACGCAAATGAGAAGGAACCAGGAAAGTATTTCTGGTAATATGACAAAACAAGGTTTCATAACACCCTTAAAAGATCACACTAGCTCTCCAGCAATGGATACAGACTAAGAAGAAATCTCTGAATTGCCAGATAAATAATTCAGAAGGTTGATTATTAAGCTACTCAAGGAGGTAGCAGAGAAAGATGAAAACCAACTTAAAGAAATTTATATATATATATTATATATATATAAGGGATTAATGAAAAAGTCTCCAGATAAATAGATATATTAAAGAAAAGACAATCACAACTTCTGGAACTAAATAACAACTTAGAGAAATGCAAAATACACAGGATAGAATAGATCAAGTGGAAGAAAGAGCTTCAGAGCTTGAAGAAAAGGCTTTCAAATTAACCCAATGAGAAAAAGACGAAGAAAAAAGAAATTGTAAAAACGAACAAAGCCTTCAAGAAAGTTGGGATTATGTTTAATGATCAGATGTAAGAATAATTGGCATCTGTGGGAAAGAAGAGAAATCTAAAACTTTGGAAAACATACTTGAGGGAAAAATTGAGGAAAACTTTCCTGATCTTGCTAGAGAGTTAGACATCCAAATACAAGAAGCTCAAAGAACACCTCAAAAATTCATTAAACAAAGATCCTCACCTAGGCACAGTCATCAGGTTATCTAAAGTCAAGACAAAGGAAATAATCTTAAGAGCTGTGAGGCAAAATCATCAGGTAATCTATACAGAAAAACCTATCAGATTAACAGCAGATTTCTCAGCAGAAATGCTACAAGCCAGAAAGGATTGGGGTCCTATCCTTAGCCTCCTTAAAGAAAATAATTTTCAGCCAGGAGTTTTGTATCCAGCAAAATTAAGCTTCATAAATGAAGGAAATGTAAGGTATTTTTCAGACAAACAAATGCTGAGACCATATGCCACTACCAAGTCAGCACTACAAGAAGTGCAAAAAGGAGTTCAAAATTTTGAAACAAACCTTAAAATTCACCAAAATAGAACCTCCTTAAAGCATAAATCTCACAAGGCCTAGAAAACAATAACACAATAGGAAAAAAACAAGGTATTCAGGCAACAACTAGCATGATGAATAGAATAGTACCTCATATCGCAATACTAACGTTGAATGCAAATAGCCTAAATGCTCCACTTAAAACATACAGAATTGCAGAATGGATAAAACTCCACCAACCAAATATCTGCTGTCATCAAGAGACTCGCCTAACACATAAGGCCTCACATAAACTTAAGGCAAAGGGGTGGAAAAAGATATTCCATGAAAATGGAAACAAAAAACAAGCAAGAGTAGCTATTCTTATATCAGACTAAAGATACTTTAAAGCAATAACAGTTAAAAAAGACAAAGAGAGGGCCAGGTGTGGTGGCTCACGCCTGTAATCCCAGCAGTTTGGAAGGCCGAGGCAGGTGGAACACAAGGTGAGGAGATCAAGACCATCCTGGCTAACACGGTGAAACCCCGTCTCTACTGAAAAAGAAAAAAAAAAGACAAAGAGAGACAGTATATAATGATTAAAAGACTCACCCAACAGGAAACTATCACATGAAACCAAAAAAGTGCCTGCATAGCCAAAGCAAGACTAAGCAAAAAGAACAAATCTGGAGGCATTACATTATTTGATTTCAAACTATACTACAAGGCTATAGTTACCAAAACAGCATGGTACTGGTATAAAAGTAGGCACATAGACCAGTGGAACACAATACAGAACCCAGAAATAAAGCCAAATACTTACAGCCAACTGATCTTTGACAAAGTAAACAAAAACGTAAAGTGGCAAAAAAGACACCCTATTCAAAAAATGGTGCTGGGATACTTGGTAAGCTACATGTAGAAAAATGAAACTGGATTCTCATCTCTCACCTTATACATAAATCAACTCAAGATGGATCAAAGACTTTAATCTAAGACTTGAAACCATAAAAATTCTAGAAAATAACATGATAAAATCTCTTCTAGATACTGGCTTAGGCAAATAGTTTATGACCAAGAATCCAAAAGCAAATGCAACAAAAACAAAAATAAATCAATGGGACTTAATTAAACTATAAAGCTTCTGCACAGCAAAAGAAATAATCAGCAGTGTTAAAGACAACCCAGAGAGTGGGAGAAAGAAAATCTTTGCAAACTATGTGTATTAGTCCATTATCATGCTGTTATGGAGAAATACCAGAGACTGGATAATTTATTTAAAAAAACGTTTAACTGACTCACTGTTCTTCATGGTTTGGGAGACCTCAGGAAACTTACAATCGTGGCAGAAAGCACTTTTTCAGAGTGGTAGGAGAGAGAATGAGTTCTGATTGAAAGAGGAGTCCCTTTATAAAACCATTAGATCTCATGAGAACTCACTCACTATCATAAGAACAGCATGGGGGAAACTGCCCCCATGATTCAATTATCTCTACCTGGTCCTGCCCTTGACAAATGGGAATTATCACAATTCAAGATGAGATTTTGGCTGGGGACACAGCCAAACCATATCATTCTGCCACTGCACTCCCAAATCTCACGTCCTTACATTTAAAAACACAATCATACCTTTTCAACCATCTCTGAAAGTCTTAACTCATTTCAGCTTTAACCCAAAAGCTGAAATCCAAAGTCTTATCTGAGTCAAAGCAAATCCCTTCTGCCTATGAGCCCATAAAAGCAAAAGCAAGCTAGTTACATCCTAGATACAATGGTGGTATAGGCATTGGGTAAATACACCCATTCCAAATGGGAGAAATTGGCCAAAATAAAGGGCCTACAGGCTCCATGTAAGTGTGAACTCCAACAGGTCAGTCATTGTATTAGTCTGTTTTCATGCTGCTGATAAAGACATACCCGAGATTGGGTAATTTATACAGAAAGAAGGGTTTATTGAACTTACAGTTCCACGTGGCTGGGGAAGCCTGACAATCATGACAGAAGGCAAGGAGGAGCAAGTCACATCTTACGTGGATGGCAGCAGGCAAAGAGAGAGCTTGTGCAGGGAAACTGCCTCATAAAGCCATCAGATCTCATGAGACATATTCACCATCATGAGAACAGCACAGGAAAGACATGCCCCCATGATTCAATTACCTCCCACTGGGTCCCTCCCACAACATGTGGGAATTCAAGATGAGATTTGGGTGGGGACACAGTCAAACAATATCTGTCATTAAACCTTAAAGTTCCATAATAATTTTCTTTGACTCTATGTTTTATATCCAAGACACACTGATGCAACAATTGAGCTCCCACACCCTTGGGCAACTCTGCCTCTGTGGCTTTGTGAGTACAACCCCCCTACCAGCTGCTTTCATGGGCTGACATTGAGTGTATGCAGCTTTTCCAGGCACACAGTGCAAGCTGTCAGTGGATCTACCATTCTGGTGTCTAGAGGATGGTGGCCTTCTTCTCATGCTCTACTAGGCAGTGCTCCAGTGGAGACTCTGCGTGGGGGCTCCAATCCCACATTTCCCTTCTGTAGTGCCCTAGAGGAGGTTCTGCACAAGGGCTCCATCCCTGTATCAAACTTTGGCCTGGACATCCAGACATTCCCATACATCCTCTGAAATCTAGGTGGAGGTTCCCAAACCTCAGTTCTTGTCTTCTGCACACCTGCAGGCTCAACGTCACATGGAAGCCACCAAATATGGGGTTTGCACCCTCTGAAGCAATATCCTGAGCTGTACCTTGGCCCCTTTTAGCCATAGCTGGAGCAGCTGGGATGCAGGGTACTAAGTCCTGAGGCTGCACACAGCAGGGGGTCCCTGGGCCCAGCCCAGAAAACCATTTTTCTCCCCTAGGCTAGGCTTCCAGGACTATGATGGGAGGGGCTGCTATGAAGGTCTCTGACATGCCCTGGAGATATTTTCCCCATTGTCTTGGTGATTAACATTTGGTTCCTCATTATGTATGCAATTTTCTGCAGCTATCTTGAATTTCTCCCCCAAAAATGGGTTTTTCTTTTCTTCTGCATCACCAGGCTGCAATTTTTCCAAATTTTTGTGCTATATCACCTCTTGAACACTTTGCTGCTTAGGAAATTCTTTTACCAGATACCCTAAATCATTTATCTCAAGTTCAAAGTTCCACAGATCCACAGATCTCTATGACACAGAGACTGGTGGCAGGGCAAAATGCCACCAGTCTCTTTGCATAGCAAGAATGACCTTTATTCCAGCTCCCAACAAGTTCTTCATCACCATCTGACCACCTCAGCCTGGACTTCATTGTTCACATCACTATAGCATTTTGGTCAAAGTCATTTAACAAGTCTCTAGGACATTCCAAACTTTCCCACATCTTCCTACCTTCTAATTCCTTCAAGTCTCTAGGAAGTTTCAAACTTTCTCACATTTTCCTGTCTTCTTCTGAGCCCTCCAAGCTGTTCCAACCTCTGCCTGTTACCCAGTTCTAAAACTGTTTACACATTTCAGGTGTCTTTATAGCAGCTCCCCACTCCTGGTACCAATTTACTGTATTAGTTTGTCCTCACACTGCTATGAAGAAATATCTGAGACTCAGTTATTTATAAAGGAAAGACATTTAATTGACACACAGTTCTGTATGGCTGGGGAGGCCTCAGGAAACTTACAATCATGGCAGAAGGCACATCTTCACAGGGTGGCAGGAGACAGAATGAGTGCTGAGCAAAGGGGCAAGCCCCTTATCTCTTTATAAAACCATCAGATCTCATGAGAACTCACTCACTATCATGAGAACAGCATGGGGGAAACCACCTCCATGATTCAATTATCTTGACCTGGTCCCCCTTGACACACTGGGATTATTCCAATTCAAGATGAGATTTTAGGTGGGGACATAGCCAAACCATATCACTATGCATCCAACAAAAGACTAATATCCAGAACCCACAAAGAACTCAAACAAATCAGCAATAAAAAATAATAATAATCTCATCAAAAACTGGGCAAAGGACATAAATAGACAATTCTCAAAACAAGATGTACAAATAAAAAAATATGAAAAATGCTCAACATCACTAATGATCAGGGAAATGCAAATCAAAACCAAAATCTGATGCCACCTTACTCTTGCAAGAATGGCCATGATTAAAAGATAAAATATAATAGAAGTTGACATGAATGTGGTGAAAAGGGAACACTTTTACACTGGTGGTGGGAATGTAACCTAGTACAACCAATATGGAAAACAGTATGGAGATTCCTTGAAGAACTAAAAGTAGAACTACCATTTGATCCAGAATCCCACTACTGAGTATCTAAAAGGAAAATAAGTCATTATATGAGAAAGATACTTTCAAATGCATGTTTATAGCAGCACAATTTATAATTGCAAAAATATGGAATCAGCCTAAATCCCCATCAACCAACAAGTGAAGAAAATATATACACACACACACACACATTATTTATTATGTCAATAGATGGGGAAACACATTTACTCATCCCCCACCCCCTTCCCTCAGACCCTGGTAATCACTATTCTACTCTCTGCTTCTATGAGTTCAACTTTTTTAGATTCCATACATAAATGAGATCATGCAGTGTTTGTCTTTCTGTTTTACTTCTGTTTTATATAACCTAATGACCTGCAGTTCCCTTCATGTTGCTGCAAATAACAGGATTTTCTTTTTTTAAGACTGAATCATATTTTATTGTGTCTATATAACACATCTTTATTCATCTGTTGATGAACACTTGGTTCCACGTCTTAGCTATTGTGAATAAAATTATCAATTTCTAAAAAGTAATTGCTCTAAGAAAAGGGAGAAGAAAACACTTATTTTTACAGGTAGAATTAAGCCTCTCATTTCTAATTTGTCTTTGCCCCTACTGTCATCTGACCCTTTTCAGGATATGGGAACTCTCTTGAAACATCAGCAATATATCATATCCCTTTCTCCCTAGTTGGTCAAGCAACTGGTAGAGAACAGGACCAGAGAAATTGACTGTTTGTTGAAGAAAGAAAGAATTCTCCACAATTCAAAATCTCTGGCCACATGAAACTGAACTACTTGGCAGATGTTTCCTAATAGGTGTTTTCTACAGAATCTTCGTTTACATTTGATTGGCTGCTCTTGTTGTAGCCAAAGGTGATGCCTTTCCATAACCACCACAACGAAAGTAGCCCCCCAGGCCTGCTGAAAATCTGTCCCATTGTCCAGCATATCTCTGTAATAGAACCCCTCAGAATCGGTAGTTACCCTCTTTACTTATTTATTATTATTTCCTGCTATTATTATTCTCAGTCTGTGAAGACAGAAAACTTTTCTTTCTTTTTCAGTTAAGAGGTAAAATTGGAGGACGAGCCAAGATGGCCGAAGAGGAACAGCTCCGGTCTACAGCTCCCAGCGTGAGCGACGCAGAAGACGGGTGATTTCTGCATTTCCATCTGAGGTATCGTGTTCATCTCACTAGGGAGTGCCAGACAGTGGGCGCAGGTCAGTGGGTGAGTGCACCGTGCACCAGCCGAAGCAGGGGCGAGGCATTGCCTCACTCGGGAAGCGCAAGGTGTCAGGGAGTTCCCTTTCCAGGGGTGACAGACGGCACCTGGAAAATCGGGCCACTCCCACCCGAATACTGTGCTTTTCCGACGGGCTTAGGAAACGATGCACCAGGAGATTATAGCCCGCACCTGGCTCAGAGGGTCCTACGCCCACGGAGTTTCGCTGATTGCTAGCACAGCAGTCTGAGATCAAACAGCAAGGCAGCAGCGAGGCTGGGGGAGGGGCGCCCGCCATTGCCCAGGCTCGCTTAGGTAAACAAAGCAGCCAGGAAGCTTCAACTGCGTGGAGCCCACCACAGCTCAAGGAGGCCTCCCTGCCTCTCTAGGCTCCACCTCTGGGGGCAGGGCACAGACAAACAAAAAGACAGCAGTAACCTCTGCAGACTTAAATGTCCCTGTCTGACAGCTTTGAGGAGAGCAGTGGTTCTCCCAGCATGCAGCTGGAGATCTGAGAAAGGGCAGACTGCCTCCTCAAGTGGGTCCCTGACCCCTGACCCCCGAGCAGCCTAACTGGGAGGCACCCCCCAGCAGGGGCAGACTGACACCTCACACGGCCGGCCAGGTACTCCAACAGACCTGCAGCTGAGGGTCCTGTCTGTTAGAAGGAAAACTAACGGAAAGGACATCCACACCAAAAACCCATCTGTACATCACCATCATCAAAGACCAAAAGTAGATAAAACCACAAAGATGGGGAAAAAACAGAGCAGAAAAACTGGAAACTCTAAAAAGCAGAGTACCTCTCCTCCTCCAAAGGAACGCAGGTCCTCACCAGCAACGGAACAAAGCTGGATGGAGAATGACTTTGACGAGCTGAGAGAAGAAGGCTTCAGATGATCAAATTACTCTGAGCTATGGGAGGATATTCAAACCAAAGGCAAAGAAGTTGAAAACTTTGAAAAAAATTTAGAAGAATGTATAACTAGAATAACCAATACAGAGAAGTGCTTAAAGGAGATGATGGAGCTGAAAACCAAGGCTCGAGAACTACGTGAAGAATGCAGAAGCCTCAGGAGCCAATGGGATCAAATGGAAGAAAGGGTATCAGCCCTGGAAGATGAAATGAATGAAATGAAGCGAGAAGGGAAGTTTAGAGAAAAAAGAATAAAAAGAAATGAGCAAAGCCTCCAAGAAATGTGGGACTATGTGAAAAGACCAAATCCACGTCTGATTGGTGTACCGGAAAGTGTCGGGGAGAATGGAAACAAGTTGGAAAACACTACGCAGGATATTATCCAGGAGAACTTCCCCAATCTAGCAAGGCAGGCCAACATTCAGATTCAGGAAATACAGAGAACGCCACAAAGATACTCCTCGAGAAGAGCAACTCCAAGACACATAATTTTCAGATTCACCAAAGTTGAAATGAAGGAAAAAATGTTAAGGGCAGCCAGAGAGAAAGGTCGGGTTACCATCAAAGGGAAGCCCATCAGACTAACAGCGGATCTCTCGGCAGAAACCCTACAAGCCAGAAGAGAGTGGGGGCCAATATTCAACATTCTTAAAGAAAAGAATTTTCAACCCAGAATTTCATATCCAGCCAAACTAAGCTTCATAAGTGAAGGAGAAATAAAATACTTTACAGACAAGCAAATGCTGAGAGATTTTGTCACCACCAGGCCTGCCCTAAAAGAGCTCCTGAAGGAAGCGCTAAAGATGGAAAGGCACAACCGGTACCAGCCACTGCAAAATCATGCCAAAATGTAAAGACCACCAAGGCTAGGAAGAGACTGCATCAACTAACGAGCAAAATAACCAGCTAACATCATAATGACAGGATCAAATTCACATGTAACAATATTAACTTTAAATGTAAATGGACTAAATGCTCCAATTAAAAGACACAGACTGGAAAATTGGATAAAGACTCAAGACCCATCAGTGTGCTGTATTCAGGAAACCCATCTCATGTGCAGAGAGACACACATAGGCTCAAAATAAAAGGATGGAGGAAGATCTACCAAGCAAATGGAAAACAAAAAAAGGCAGAGGTTGCAATCCTAGTCTCTGATAAAACAGACTTTAAACCAACAAAGATCAAAAGAGACAAAGAAGGCCATTACATAATGGTAAAGGGATTAATTCAACAAGAAGAGCTAACTATCCTAAATATATATGCACTCAATACAGGAGCACCCAGATTCATAAAGCAAGTCCTGAGTGACCTACAAAGAGACTTAGACTCCCACACATTAATAATGGGAGACTTTAACACCCCACTGTCAACATTAGACAGATCAACGAGACAGAAAGTCAACAAGGATACCCAGGAATTGAACTCAGCTCTGCACCAAGCAGACCTAATAGACATCTACAGAACTCTCCACCCCAAATCAACAGAATATACATTTTTTTCAGCACCACACCACACCTATTCCAAAATTGACCACATACTTGGAAGTAAAGCTCTCCTCAATAAATGTAAAAGAACAGAAATTATAACAAACTATCTCTCAGATCACAGTGCAATCAAGCTAGAACTCAGGATTAAGAATCTCACTCAAAACCACTCAGCTACATGGAAACTTAACAACCTGCTCCTGAATGACTACTGGGTACATAACGAAATGAAGGCAGAAATAAAGATGTTCTTTGAAACCAACGAGAATCAAGACACAACATACCAGAATCTCTGGGATGCATTCAAAGCAGTGTGTAGACGGAAATCTATAGCACTAAATGCCCATAAGAGAAAGCAGGAAAGATCCAAAATTGACACCCTAATATCACAATTAAAAGAACTAGAAAAGCAAGAACAAACACATTCAAAAGCTAGCAGAAGGCAAGAAATAACTAAAATCAGAGCAGAACTGAAGGAAATAGAGACACAAAAAACCCTTCAAAAAATTAATGAATCCAGAAGCTGGTTTTTTGAAAGGATCAACAAAATTGATAGACCGCTAGCAAGATTAATAAAGAAAAAAAGAGAGAAGAATCAAATAGATGCAATAAAAAAGGATAAAGGGGATATCACCACTGATCCCACAGAAATACAAACTACCATCAGAATACTGAAAACACCTCTACACAAATAAACTAGAAAATCTGGAAGAAATGGGTAAATTCCTCAATACATACACCCTCCCAAGACTAAACTAGGAAGAAGTTGAATCTCTGAATAGACCAATAACAGGAGCTGAAATTGTGGCAATAATCAATAGCTTACCAACCAAAAAAAGTCCAGGACCAGATGGGTTCACAGCCGAATTCTACCAGAGGTACAAGGAGGAACTGGTACCATTCCTTCTGAAACTATTCCAATCAATAGAAAAAGAGGGAATCCTCTCTAACTCATTTTATGAGGCCAGCATCATCCTGATACCAAAGCCTGGCAGAGACACAACCAAAAAAGAGAATTTTAGACCAATATCCTTGATGAACATTGATGCAAAAATCCTCAATAAAATACTGGCAAACTGAATCCAGCAGCACATCAAAAAGCTTATCCACCATGATCAAGTGGGCTTCATCCCTGGGATGTAAGGCTGGTTCAATATACGCAAATCAATAAATGTAATCCAGCATATAAACAGAACCAAAGACAAAAACCACATGATTATCTCAATAGATGCAGAAAAGGCCTTTGACAAAATTCAACAACCCTTCATGCTAAAAACTCTCAAGAAATTAGGTATTGATGGGACGTATCTCAAAATAATAAGAGCTATCTATGACAAACCCACAGCCAATATCATACTGAATGGGCAAAAACTGGAAGCATTCCCTTTGAAAACTGGCACAAGACACAGATGCCCTCTCTCACCACTTCTATTCAACATAGTGTTGGAAGTTCTGGCCAGGGCAATTAGGCAGGAGAAGGAAATAATGGGTATTCAATTAGGAAAAGAGGAAGTCAAATTGTCCCTGTTTGCAGATGACATGATTGTATATCTAGAAAACCCCATCGTCTCAGCCCAAAATCTCCTTAAGCTGATAAGCAACTTCAGCAAAGTCTCAGAATACAAAATCAATGTACAAAAATCACAAGCATTCTTATACACCAATAACAGACAAACAGAGAGCCAAATCATGAGTGAGCTCCCATTCACAATTGCTTCAAAGAGAATAAAATACCTAGGAATCCAACTTACAAGGGATGTGAAGGACCTCTTCAAGGAGAACTACAAACCACTGCTCAAGGAAATAAAAGAGGATACAAACAAATGGAAGAACATTCCATGCTCATGGGTAGGAAGAATCAATATCGTGAAAATGGCCATACTGCCCAAGGTAATTTACAGATTCAATGCCATCCCCATCAAGCTACCAATGACTTTCTTCACAGAATTGGAAAAAACTACTTTAAAGTTCATATGGAACCAAAAAAGAGCCCGCATCGCCAAGTCGATCCTAAGCCAAAAGAACAAAGCTGGAGGCATCACACTACCTGACTTCAAACTATACTACAAGGCTACAGTAATCAAAACAGCATGGTACTGGTACCAAAACAGAGATATAGGTCAATGGAACAGAACACAGCCGTCAGAAATAATGCCACATATCTACAACTATCTGATCTTTGACAAACCTGAGAAAAACAAGAAATGGGGAAAGGATTCCCTATTTAATAAATGGTGCTGGGAAAACTGGCTAGCCATATGGAGAAAGCTGAAACTGAATCCCTTCCTTACACCTTATACAAAAATCAATTCAAGATGGATTAAAGACTTAAACGTTAGACCTAAAACCATAAAAACCCTAGAAGAAAACCTAGGCATTACCATTCAGGACATAGGCATGGGCAAGGACTTCATGTCTAAAACACCAAAAGCAATGGCAACAAAAGCCAAAATTGACAAATGGGATCTAATTAAACTCAAGAGCTTCTGCACAGCAAAAGAAACTACCATCAGAGTGAACAGGCAACCTACAAAATGGGAGAAAATTTCCGCAACCTACTCATCTGACAAAGGGCTAATATCCAGAATCTACAATGAACTCCAACAAATTTACAAGAAAAAAACAAACAACCCCATCAAAAAGTGGGCGAATGACATGAACAGATACTTCTCAAAAGAAGACATTTATGAAGCCAAAAAACACATGAAAAAATGCTCACCATCACTGGCCATCAGAGAAATGCAAATCAAAACCACAATGAGATACCATCTCACACCAGTTAGAAGGGCAATCATTAAAAAGTCAGGAAACAACAGGTGCTGGAGAGGATGTGGAGAAATAGGAACACTTTTACACTGTTGGTGGGACTGTAAACTAGTTCAACCATTGTGGAAGTCAGTGTGGTGATTCCTCAGGGATCTAGAACTAGAACTCCATTCGACCCAGCCATCTCATTACTGGGTATATACCCAAAGGACTATAAATCATGCTGCTATAAAGACACATGCACACGTATGTTTATTGCAGCATTATTCACAATAGCAAAGACTTGGAACCAAGCCAAATGTCCAACAATGATAGACTGGATTAAGAAAATGTGGCCCATATACACCATGGAATACTATGCAGCCATAAAAAATGATGAGTTCATGTCCTTTGTAGGGACATGGATGAAATTGGAAATCACCATTCTCAGTAAACTATCGCAAGAACAAAAAACCAAACACCGCATATTCTCACTCATAGGTGGGAATTGAACAATGAGAACACATGGACACAGGAAGGGGAACATCACACTTCGAGGACTGTTGTGGGGTGGGGGGAGGGGGGAGGGATAGCACTGGGAGATATACCTAATGCTAGATGACGAGTTAGTGGGTGCAGCGCACCAGCATGGCACATGTATGCATATGTAACTTACCTGCACATTGCGCACATGTACCATAAAACCTAAAGTATAATAATAATAATAATAATAATAAAAAGAGGTAAAATTGTCTTCTTATTTCCAATATGTTTAAGTAACTAGAAGAGTGGTAGATATATAGTAGGCCTTCATTAAATATTTGTTGAACTAATGAATAAAAGAATAAACAATGCACCCAAAATTGACCTGGCAGAATTGTGAATCAAAGTAGCATTCTCCTATTTTAAACTTTTGCTGAATTAATTCCCTCAAATGAGTGCAATTTCAACCACCATATAAGTATTTACTTGGGCATCTCAGCACCCAATACCTGAGTCTTGAAATAATATGAAGCACAATGGCATAGGCAGAATGATTTCATTTGAATGTGTCCACATGGGAGGATTCTGTTTACCATTTTTATGTCTCATAAAATAGTTTTGGAAAATCATCACCAGCAATAACTCTAGGCTGTGATGAGAAAAAGCAATGGTTCTAAGACCTGAACTCAGCTCTGGATCAAGTGGATCTGATAGATATCTATAGAACTCTCCACCCCAAAATAACAGAATATACATTCTTATCACCACATAGCACTTCCTCTAAAATTGATCACATAATTGGCAGTAAAACACTCCTCAGCAAATGCAAAAGAACTGAAATAATAACAAACAGTCTCTCAGATCAGAGCACGATCAAATTAGAACTCAAGATTGAAAAATTCACTCATAACACACAACTAAATGGAAGTTGAACAACCTGTTCCTGAATGACTCTTGGGTAAATAATGAAATTAAGGCAGAAATCAGGAAGTTCTTTGAAACTAATGAGAACAAAGAGACAATGTACCTGAATCTCTGAGACACAGCTAAAGCAGCATTAAGAGGAAAATTTATAGCATTAAATGCCCACATCAAAAAGCTAGAAAGATCTCAAGTTAACAACCTAACATCACAACTAAAAGAACTAGAAAAGCAAACAAACCCCAAAGCTAGTAGAAGACAAGAAATAACCAACATAAGAGCTGAACTGAAGTAGACAAAGATATGAAAAATCCTTCAAAAAAATCAGTGAATCCAGCTTTAACCCAAAAGTCCAAGCCCAAAGTCTCATCTGAGTCAAAGAAAGTCCCTTCTGCCTATGAGCCCATAAAAGCAAAAGCAAGTTAGTTACATCCTAGATAAAACTAGCTTTCAAAAAATTAGTTTTTTGTAAAAATTAATAAAACAGACTGCAAGCTAGACAAATAAAGAAGAAGAGAAGAGCTAAATAAAGACAATCAGAAATGATAAGGGAGATATCACCACTGACCCCACAGAAATACAACCATCAGAGAATAGTATAAATACCTCTACACACATAAACTAGAAAATCTAGAAGTGGATAAATTCCTAGACACATATACCCTCCCAAGTCTGAACCAGGAAGAAATTGAATCCCCAAACAGATTGATAATGAGTTCTGAAACTGAGGCAGTAATAAATAGCCTAGGAACAAAAAAAAGCCCAAGACCAGATGAATTCACAGCTGAATTCTACCAAAGGTACAAAGAAGAGCTGGTGCCATTTCTACTGAAATGATTCCAAACAATTGAAAAGAATGAACTCCTTGTAACTCGTTCTATGAGGCCAGCATCATCCTGATACCAAAACCTGGCAGAGATACAAGAAAAAAAGAAAATATCAGACCAATATCCTTGATGAACATCAATGCAAAACTTCTCAATAAAATACTGGCAAACCAAACCAGCAGCACATCCAAAAGCTTATCCACCATGATCAAGTTTGCTTCATCCCCAGGATGCAAGGTTGGTTCAACATAGGCAAATCAATAAATGTGATTCACCATATAAACAGAACTAAAGACAAAACCACATGATTATATCAATAGATGCAGAAAAAGCCTTTGATAAAATTCAACATCCCTTCATGTTAAAAACTCTCAATAAACTGGATATTGAAGGGACATATCTCAAAATAATAAGAGCCATATATGATAAACCCACAGCCATTATCATAATGAATGGGCAAAAGCTGGAGGCATTCCTCTTGAAAACCAGCATAAGGCAAGGGTGTCCTTTCTCACCATTTCTATTCAACATAGTATTGGAAGTTCTGGACAGGGAAATCAAGCAAGAGAAAGAAATAAAGGGTATTCAAATAGGAAGTGAGGGAGTCAAATTATCTTTGCAGATGACATGATTCTATATTTAGAAAACCCCATCATCTCAGCCCAAAATTTTCTTAAGCTGATAAAAGCAACTTCAGCAAAGTCTCAGGACATAAAGTCAATGCACAGAAATTGCTAGCATTTTTATACACCAATAACAGGCAAGAGCCAAATCATGAATGAACTCCCATTCACAATTGCTACAGAAAAAAAAAAAAAAAAACCTAGGAATACAGCTAACAAGGAAAGTAAACGACCATTTCAAGGAGAACTATAAACCACTTTTCAAAGAAATCAGAA
The DNA here is from genome assembly GCF_028885655.2 of Pongo abelii. Taxonomy (NCBI): domain Eukaryota; kingdom Metazoa; phylum Chordata; class Mammalia; order Primates; family Hominidae; genus Pongo; species Pongo abelii. The sequence continues at coordinate 153,849,653 of NC_071989.2, forward strand.
AGGACAGAAACAAATGGAAAAACCAACCATGCTCATGATTAGGAAGAATCAATATCATGATAATGGCCATCCTGTACAAAGTAATTTGTAGCTTCAATACTATTTTCATTGAACTACCATTTACATTCTTCACAGAATCAGAAAAAAAACTATTTTAAAATTCATACGGAACCAAAAAAGAGCCCAGATAGCCAAGACAATCCTAAGCAAAAATAAAACTGGAGGCATCATGTTAACCAACTTCAAACTATACTACAGGGCTACAGTAACCAAAACAGCATGGTATAAGAACAGTGGTATAAGAACAGATGCATAGACCAATGGAAAAGAATAATCAGAAATAATACTGCACACCTACAACCATCTTATCTTCCACAAACCTGACAAAAACAACCAATGTGGAAAGAATTCCCTATGCAATAAATGGTGCTGGGAGAACTGGTTAGCCATATGCAGAAAATTGAAACTGAACCCCTTCCTTATACCATATACAAAAATTAACTCCAGATGGATTAAAGAGTTAAATGTAAAACCCAAAACTATAAAAACCCTAGAAGAAAATCTAGGCAATACCATTCAGGACAAAGGCACGGGCAAAGATTTCATGATAATAATGCCAAAAGCAATTGCAACAGAAGCCAAAATTGACAAATGGGACCTAATTAAACTAAAGACCTTCTGCACAGCAAAAGAAACTATCATCAGAGTGAAGAGACAACCTACAGAATGAGAGAAAACTTTTGCAATCTATCCATTTAACAAAAGTCTAATATCCAGAGTCTACAAGGAACTTAAACAAATGTACAAGAAAAAAAAACATTAAAAAGTAGGCAAAAGACATGAACAGACACTTCTCAAAAGAAGGACACACATATGGCCAACAAACATGAAAAAATGTTCAGCATCACTGATCATTAAAGAAATGCAAATCAAAACCACAAAGAGATACCATCTCATGCCAGTCAGAATGGCTATTACTAAAAAGTCAAAAAATAACAGATGCTGGTTAGGTTGTGGAGAAAAATGAATCCTTTTACACTGTTGGTGGAAGTGTAAATTTATTCAACTATTATAGAAGACAGTATGGTGATTCCTCAAAGAGCTAGAGACAGGAATACCATTTGACCCAACAATCCCATGACTGAATAGATACCCAAAGGAATATAAATCATTCTGTTATAAAGATACATGCATGAATACGTTAACTGCAGCACTATTCACAATAGCAAAAACATAGAATCAATCTAAATACCCATCAATGATAGACTGAATACATAAATTGTGGTAAACATACACCATGGAATACTATGCAGCCATAAAAAAGAACAAGATTACGTCCTTTGTAAGGATGTGGATGGAGCTGGAAGCCATTATCCTCAGCAAACTAATTCAGGAAAAGAAAACCAACCACCTCATATTCTCACTTATAAGTGGGAGCTGAATGATGAAAACATATGGACACATGGTGGGAAACAATACACACTGGGGCCTGTTGTGGGGTGTTCTGGAGAGGGAACACGGATGTTGTGGGGTGTTCTGGGGAGGGAACCACGATGGCACACATTTACTTATGTAACAAACCTGCACATCCTGCACATATATGCCTGAACTTAAAAGTTGAAGAAAAAAAATAATTCAGCAAAAGTTTAAAAAACCAACTATGCCTTCCCACTCCCACACAGCCTTCCCTTAGAGATCAGAGGTAGAAACACAAGGCAGCTGCCTGGGAGCCCCCTCATCATCATTATTATTATTTTACCTTGAACTCAGCTCAAGTCTCACTTACTCCTCCTCCCTTCCCTCTCTGAATTAAATGTGGTGATTGTTTTCCCCAAATATCCTACTGGGAAAAGAAGGGGCCTCAGTCAGGACCCTTCTGGCAGATGAGAGCTGGCAGATGAGAGGAGAGAAATAAAATCCATCTTTAAAGTGATCCTGTGGTTTGCCTGCAGGGTTTTTGCTGCTTTCCTCATGTTTCTCAGTGATGTCCAGCCCAAATATCTATATTCTCTAAAACAGAAATAAGTTGTCCCCTCAAGATCAATATAGAAATAACTGACATTTCCTTCAAACATTAAATTTTCATCTTGGTGAGGAAAAGACAAGGAATGAGGAGTGGGGAGTGAGGACAAGAATTCCTGGAGTAAAACTGACTTTCAGCTACATCTTAAATGGCAGACTCTGACATGAATCAAATGTCTAAAGAGCTACAGAATCTACATCTAACTTTTGAGGTAAATTCCCCATGAAGGTCCAACTATGAGGAAGGATCTGGGTTATTCATTTCTTTACCAAGTATAATATAAAGGGGATATTCTAAATAATAACAATAGTCAACATTTATGGTACATTGTCTATATGTCAGGCAGACTCCTAAGCTATTTGCATTCATTATTTATTTAATTCTACATAATCTTGTGTGGCTTTTCCTATTGTTGGGATTGCTATTTTACAGGTGAGAAAACAACAACTCACAGAGGTAAAGTTGCACACCCAAGATCATACAGCTAATAAGCTGAGATGTGAACTCAGATCTGTTGATTCCAGAGCTGCAAGTCCACTGTACCACCTTGAATAGAAAGAATATGCAGAAAGAAAAGAATGAGAGGCAAGAAAATAACTTTGGCACTTCTTTCCTACCCAGGATTCTAGTACCCTGGTTGAGATGGTCTTGTAGGATCTCACGCATGGAGGCTTCCAAAAACAAGCAGTTTACCCACCGATAGGCTTTTTTTGCTCTTTAACTGAGTCAAATCTCTGAGTAACTGAATTCACTTGCCTACACATCATAATTGGACAAGGTACAGAACGGATCTGACCTACTTTAGAATCAATTTTGATGTACCCCATAGACTCTTTCAAGCTACTTTACAAATATCATTCTGTTTTTGTTAAATACATCTAATTGCTCCTGGAGTGTTAACAGATGACACTGCCTCCCAGGCAGAATTTGCCAAGATTGGAGCTGCTGTGCAATATTGTTTTGCAAGAAAATCCCTAAGTCTTGGTTTTAGACAACCTCAAAAACAGTCCCCAGAGAAGAACACTAAGAGCATTTCAGAGGTCTGGCTATGAATTTTAACCCTCTAATGTAGTGTGTTACCAAAAGGCCCCTGTGACACAGTGCATTTATTAATCAGATTTAAGACTCTCCTCTCCCCTCAACTCTGTATCCCAGACTTAATATTTTTTTATTCAGACAAGAATCTAAAATTGGATTTGAAAGATGTCATCTATTTTTAAATATACCCCTTAGAATTAACTAGTGGAGCGCACAGAATCAGTGATCAGAGCACAGTACCATCTGGGTGAGAGAGATTCGCTTATTCAATCTCATAGTCAGGTGCCAGGAGGTATTTAGTCCCTGCTGTGAACCAGGCACTTGTGCAGGATCCTGTTGATATACTGACAAAAAGAATGAACCATACTCCTTGCCCTCATAGAGTTTATAATCTATGAAGACAATCACACCAATAAATGTATAACACAATTTTGTCGTGATAAATGGTATAAGGAAATAGTGAATGGTGCTATGAGATAGTGCAAAGAGAATTTGGGCAGAAAGTTCAGGGATGTAATCATTAAGTTTAGATTAGATGATATTAATTATGAGAAGAGGGACAGAAAACCAGGAGAGAACAGATTGGAAGGGCAATAGTGATAATAGATGCCAGTGAATCTCAAGTAAATCTCATATGAAAACAGTTCAATTTCTTTCTTTCTTTCTTTCTTTCTTTTTTCTTTTTGAGATGGAGTTTCGCTCATGTCACCCAGGCTGGAGTGCAATGGTGCAATCCCGGATCACTGCAACCTCTGCCTCCTGGGTTCAAGCGATTCTCCTGCCTCAGCATCCCGAGTAGCTGGGATTACAGGTGCCTGCCACCACACCTGGCTAATTTTCATATTTTTAGTAGAGACAGGGTTTCACCGTGTTGGTCAAACTGGTCTCAAACTCTTGACCTCAGGTGATCCACCCGTCTCAGCCTCCCAAATTGCTGGGATTGCAGGCCCGAGTCACCGTGCCTGGCCAAACAATTCAATCTCTACTTCTACTGGTGCCACAGGCTATTTGAGTTGCAATGATCTTCCAGATTACCTCACCTAGTCTCTCACCCATTGTAAGAATCTCCACCTCTATTTATTCATTCATTTATAAAACATTTCTAAGCTTTTCTAGGCTCTGGAGATATTCACGTAGAAAAAAAAATGTTCCTGCCTGCCTGAAATTAATGTTCTAATACAAAGAATCAGACAACAAACAAACAACAGGTAAATATAGAATATGTCAAAGGCTGGAAGGGCTACGGAGAAGTTGTGGGGTGGGGGGAGGGAGGAGGGATAGCATTAGGAGATATACCTAATGTAAATGACGAGTTAATGGGTGCAGCACCCCAACATGGCACATGTATACATATGTAACAAACCTGAACGTTGTGCACATGTATCCTAGAACTTAAAATATAATAATAATAATAATAATAATAAAGAAAAACAGAGTGAGATGCAGAGATAGTTTATTAGGGGCTATTTAAATACAGAGGTCTAGAAAGTCCTTATTGGTATGAAGAAGTCACTGGGGCAGAAATTTGAAAGAAATAAACAAGGGAGGCATGAAGCTATCAGGAGGAAGAGCATTCCAGGCAGAGGAGAGAACAAAAGTGAAGCCCCCAGGCAGGTGCATGTTGCTGTGTTCTAGGGGCAATAAGGAGGCCAATGTGGCTGGGGCTGAGTGAACAAAGTCAAAAGAGGAGTAGGGAAGGAGTGCAAAGTGGGAATAGGAAAACAGTTCATGTGGGGCCTTGGAAGCCTTGGTAAATGGACTTCTGCTTTCCATGAGATGGGAAACTCCTGGGAGCCCTTAAGCAGGGGGTGACGTTAAATGACTCTGATATTTAAAAGAGCACTTTGGAGACTGTGTGAAAACATTGAGTGCAGAGGTCAGAGCAGAAGCAAGGATAGAGATGGGATAGAAGGCTATTGCAATAATGAAGGCAAACAGATTAGGATGGTTTGAACCTGATGATAGTGGTAGAGAGGGTGAAAGTAATTGTACCCTGGACATGTAAGGAAGATTGGCTAATGGATTGGTCATGGGGTATGAGAGAAAGAAACGAGGCCAAGATGACTTCGAGGTTTGTGGTCTGAGCAACTAGAACAATGTAGCTACCATGAACTGAAATTGAAACTATGGGAGGAAACCATCTGGGGGACAGGAATATGAGGAGTCCAGGTTTGCACATGTTAAGCAAAAGCTGCCTATTACAGAGTTAGTGAGATATGGAGTAGGCAGTTGGTTTTATGGGAAGAGATTGATATTTCAGAGAAGAGATACATACAATTGGGAATACAGGATGAGATTACATAGGTAGGCCATGTAGACAGGGAAGTGAGGAAGTCCAAGGATGGAGATCCAAAAAGCTAATATCCAGGCAACCTAGTTCATTATGTATTTATTTCACAAACACTGAATATCTCCCAAGTACCAAAAATATGATATCAAGAAGTGGACACTCTTTCCCCACCCTTTGATTCTAGGCTGGTGTTATGACTTGCTTTGACCAATAGAATGTAGTGCAAGTGACAATGTGCTCATTTTGGGCCTAAGCCTAGAGAGGCCTGGCATGCTTCCATTCTGTCTGTTAGGGTCCTGCCACAACCACATATGTTAGCCTGCTGGAGGATGACAGCCAGCCAACCTCCAGACATGTGAGTGAGGCCAACCTAAACAAGCCAGCCCTCGGCCATCCCAGCAGCTGAACACAGATGCATGAGAAAGGCCAGTCTGTATTACCTGAATGCAGCCCAGAAGAGCAGAACCACCTATTGGGTCCTTAGTCTCATGAGAAATAGTAGATGGTGGTTGTTTGCTACTACTAACATGTGGAGTGGTTTTCGATGAAGTAATAGCTAATTAATCCAACTTTTGTCTTCCCAACTCTACATGTGCAAATTCTACCCATTCCATTTCAAATATACCATCCTCCTATTGCCTGATACCTACAGCAAGAAGTCAGCTCTTTTTCCTCTGACACCCTATAGCATTTAATCTGTATCTTTTGGTATTTGTCAGAATAGGTTAAAACTATTCTGCTGTAACAAATTTCTGTGGCTTTGTATAAAAAAGATTTATTTCTTGCTCATGGTACACAACTTATGAGAATTGCCAGGGAGTTCTGCTTCACACATTCTCTCAGGCTAGCACACTGATGCAAGCGGCACCTTCTTGGAAACACTGTCTCAGATCTAGACCTCAGACAACTCATGAAGAACTCAAACCTGCTCTTCGTCACTTCTGCCCACTGCCCATTGTCTAGGCCTGGTCATGTGTCCTCATCTAACTGCAAGACAGCTGGAAAATCAGGGAGAGCACATGGATACTTGTCTGTGTCTATGCCATCGTTTCTCATGGTACCATTTCTTTATGCCTGTATACCTTTGATTTGCGTAGTTTTCTTTCTTATACCGAATGTGGTATATATCCTCGCCCAGGACTCGTTTCATGAACATGCATGCTATGCAGTCTCACAGGGCCCCCATGCTTAAAACTCTTAGTTTAATAATTTGATATCACCATTTTGAAATTCTTAATGAGTTTCAACAGGAAGCCTCTCATTTTCACTTTGTCCTGAACCCTGCGAATTATATAGCTGATCTTGTTCATACCTAATCTAGCAATTCTCAACCCAGAGGATTGAGGAATTTTTTTAAATATAGATACCCAAGCCCCACCTGAGAACAAATTACATCAAACTCTGGGAATGAGGCCCTGGCAATGGTATTTTTTTTTTTTTTTTACAAATTATAACATTTTGTCAGAGTTGAGCATCACAGCCCTAATGTTATGGCCCAGATAACCTCTTCTGACATTTTCTTAAAACAAAATATGGTAGGAAATAGAATTTTTTAAAAATCAAAGATAATAGGTATTTAAAGGTAAAATTTCTTTTTTATCCTCTCCCAATCACTAGTCTTTCTTCCCAAATGAAATAATTGTGAACAGTTTTTAAGTAGTAATATTCTAGAAACATGTTTCAGCATAGACAATTTGAATATCAAAATTAAAAGATATAGTAATGGATTATAACATATTGAATAAACTAGGAAACTCTGAGTCCATACTGATTTAAATAAATAAACGGATAAACTGAAAGTTTGATGATAAACTGGATATTTACATAGTTGCAAAGTTTTTCCCCATCAAATACTTATGAATTTCAAAGGGAAAGAGCATAACTGCACAATGAAGAAGTCTGGCTGACAACACCTTAATCATGTGATCAAAATGAACATCATCATCAGTAAAGGGACAAATCATACACCACCTGATAGGATGCAGCAAGCGAGACACAGCATCAGCTCTGTAATATTTCTGCCAAAAATGTACAACTTCAATCTAACCATAAGGAAAATTCAGGCAAAGACAAATTAAGAAACGTTCTACAAAATAACTGTAGTTTCCAATGTATCCAGTTCATGAAATTAAAGTCTGAAGAACTATTTCAGACTGAAAGGGACTAAAGAGACAAGACAACTAAATGCAACACATGATTCTGAACTGGATCTTTTTGCAAAAGGATAATGATGTCATATCTATCTTAGAGAAACAATAGCACATATATGCAAAGATAGATATACAGGGATATTCACAATGGCATTGTTTCTGGTAGCAAGAAAAGTAAGAACACAAACTAAATATCCATCAACGGGGAAGAGATAAATTATGAGAAGTTATGCTGTGTAAAATAGAGAGCAATCACATGTAATTACCTAGAAAATATCTGACATATTATTATCTGAAAATATATATATTTTAGACTAATACATACATCATGGTTCTATTTTTAATAAATGCATATATGTATATAAAAGGCTTGTAGTAGTAAAAAGATTACTTCTGAAGATAAAAGAAATTTCACTTCTTATATGACAGACATAACTTTTAAGGTAGTCTATTAGGAATTTTAACTTTTTATTTTTCAGTATTTTTCAAGAAATAAACTTTTATGCAAGATTGACAATTGACCTTCCTTTTGGCTGTTGTAGTTTAGCCAGTCAATATTATTTTTGTAACCACCCTTGAAGAAATTTATGAGAGCTTTTAATTTTAAGGAACTTCCCAATTCAGTCTTCTGAGTCAAGCAGCATAAAGCATAAATGAAAAACTTTACTTAGCAAATAAGCTCAAGTTGTTTAAAAAAAAAAAAAAAGCAAAACCTAGAATAAAAGGAATAAAGTATCTCCAAGTAACTTACATTTCAGTAAAGAATCAATGTTCCTAATTTCAAGAAATTCAAAGCTGCCATGGACTAATTACCATGCATTGAGTTCCTCCAAAAGCTGATCCATTACATGTTTGTGTGTATCTCTCTTTAGGCATAACATAGAGAAATTGGTGGAGATGGTGGGGGGCACTACTGTAAGCTGTTTTCCTCCCTCCTTCCACAAAAGAATAATTTTGGTGTGAAAAGGATTTGCAAAACAAACACCAAGCTGCATAGGGCTTTGTGTTTTGAATCCATAAGCATGAAAATCCATTTAAGAAACCTCTTTCTGCCTGCTGAGATAAACAGGTTCTAAGTGCCCTACATAAATCTCTGAACCATGGAAGAAAATAACCCCAAACTTTTTCTCTTTATTTGTCCCCAATGAAAGTTCAATGTAGGGGATTTATAATCCCCATCTAAACAGGGCATCTGCAATTGGTAGCCTGACATAAATATCCAACTTTAATGCTATAATAAAGGGACGAGAAGGGTCAACTCCACATCTTTATACAGAAGGGAAAATGATACCAACATTCAGCACTCCACCAAGACATTACTTACTAAGATGCCACAGCAGATATTTGGCATTTTGCCTCCCCAACATCCATTCCCTCTGTCTAGTGTCACCTGTATTTCCACACTGAGAATTAATTTCTCCTTCAGGATGTGTAGTATTAGAAAACCAATTCCAGCTGATCATTTTTAATGACTAAAGGAAAAGATCAGATCCTCCCTATCCCTGCCGGATACAGCCAGAGGGTGAGCACATGACCTAACCTCTGCCTTGGAGTACGTGAGTGTGAGGTGCGCTGCAGGTGATTAAGCTACTGTCTCTCAGCTCAAAATTCACCTTCACTACCCAGCTTTTTTTGCCAGACCTGGGGCCCTGTAGATTGTATTTCTCAGGGCCAGGTGGCTTCCCGATTCATTCTGTCAATAGGGAAACTGGAAGGCAGGAGGAGAGAAGCGACTTGCTCCTCTCCCTTCAGCATCAGCCAGCTGCTGCTCTTCATCTGGGCATCATCAGTTCTTTCCAGCGACAACTGGTCTTTTATCAGCTTCTTTCCACAGTCCTAGAATCATCCTTGCCTCAGTCCCTCAGAGGTACCAGCCAGGTACCCTCTCCTCAGACGTCCGAGCCCCAGCCTTGGCAGAATCCTCTTCCAATCCCAAGACACCAGCAGAGGTTGGCCAGCATCCTCCCATCAAAGGTCTAGGATTCAGCTACTTCATGCCTCTTTGCCAAGCTTTTGGACTCTGGTATCAGCAACTTCTCTTTGTTTCCCAGCCCTAGGCATGGTAGCTTCTTCCTGCCGGTACTGTATCTATGTTGTCTTGAGGTTCATTTTTACGACTGCAATTTCCAACTTCTGTGCAACCATTTCCCTATGTTGAATTCTCTCCATTAAAATAACTGCCACAGTTTTGTTTTCCTCACTAGCCTCTGACCACCACAGGCAGTCTCAGGATGTTGACTCCCACATGTGTTAATAAGGAGGGGAGGCATAGATTGCATGTTTTCATTACAAAATGGACATGGCTGTAGAGAGGGTCTTGAGGTTTTTCCCACGACAGAATCATTGCTATGCTGCCTCCTTCCAAGTCCTCCTCTCCTCTTTTAGTTTCCCTCATACTCATGCAATTCTCCACCCTCCTTTGCATTCTGTAGGCCCATGAAAACCATCCAAACATTCCTCTTGCTTAGTTTAGTAAAAGTTAGTTTCAGTAAATTGTGACTAAGAGCACACACTGCTACTAAATCATTAAGCAGGAAGGTTTGAGCAAACATCCTCATTCATTCCATCTTTCAATCCATGAGTATTCATTGAGCAGAACACTTGGGACAAATGAAGTCAACTGTAGGTGACCTAAGTACTTTATGTTCAGGCTTTAAAAAACTGGATAACTGTATCATTAGTTTCTGATGTCCTCCAAATAACAACCCCTGACACATACACATATACAGAGACACAGACACACCATGCTCAGTCTCAGCATTGCCAGGCTCATATTGAGGAATCATTGAGCCATCGAGGAATCATTAGTTCATAGATTAATGAGTTCATTCTCTTCACTAACCAGGTCTAGAGAAAAGAAGAGATGGGCCCAAGGCCATATAGCAAGCAATGAAAGAGTCACGGCCATGACACTGGCTTCTGGGGCACAGTTGACCCGATCCCACTGCCACCTGGTCAACCTGGCATCTCTATCTTAGGGAATCCAAGGAAGATGCAGAAGTGAGGGTCACTGGGTAGTGAATAGAAGAATATACAACCCTAGTAATTACAGAAAGTTTCTAACCTCAGGGAAATCCATCTTTATACGTGAAAGTCAGAAGGGAAGAAAAGTAAGAAACCAGCAAACACTATTCTGAGCTAGATGAGAGGTGTATGCAGTGGTGGAAGAAGACTCAGGTTCAATCCCTGGCTCTTCCACTTACTCATTTTTGACGTATTATTTTACCGCAAAGAGTCCCATTCTATTTTCTGTTAAATGAAGATGAAAACAAATGCCTATTCTCCTTTCAAAGATATTCTAATATCCTTGTTTTTCCAATATGTGGGCTAAGCACTGCTGTAGCAGCTGGGAACACAGCAGTGGGAAAGACAAAACCTTCACCATCCTGGAACATATGCCCTTGTAGAGGAAGACAGGCAGTATACAAATAAACTTATAAATAAAGATGACATTTTAGAGAGTGATAAACGCAATAGAAAAATTAGAGTAACTTGACAAAGAGTGGTTGAACTCACTTGGTCAGGAGGTCAGGGAGGGCGTCTTTGAGGAGGTGACACTTGAGCTGACTCATAAGGGAATGAAAAAGAGATGATCTAGGTAGAGAACATTCCAAATAGTGGGAGGAGTGAGTGCAAAGGCCCACAAGCCAGAGCAAGTTTGGTGTTTTGAGGAACAGAAAGAAGGACCAAGTGTAGCTGGGTCCAAGGGAGTGATGGGGAGAGTGGGGTCCCATTGACTCTAAAGAAACAACACTTTCCACAGCTGGTATTTGTAAATGCTTTAAGCATTGTGTGAAATCAATTGTCCTGTTCTCATTAGCCTACTTTATCATTTCAGCCTTTTGTTGCATAACTTCTTGTTCATTTTCAACGGTCAATGACTTCCTAGGACTTCTACTTTGTTTTCTGTGTGCTCTTCCTCGTTCTTTGCCAAATAGGGGCACACAAGTTTCATATAAAGGGACCTTATAATATTTTTCCCATTTGGTGGAAATAATCACACCAATTTATGTCTTGTAGGCCAGAAAGGCAGTGTACTATGATAGGTAAGCAGTTGAGTTTTGAAATCAGGTCTTGGTTTAAAACTTGTGTCTACCACAGAGTAGCAATGTTAATCTGCGCAAGTTAATTAGATTCTCTAAGCCTTCATTTTTTTTTTCACATATAGACCGAAAGATACCTAACTTACAAGATTTTAAGAATTTTTGTTTTTATTTTAGATTCAAGGGTACATGTGCAGGTTTGTTATATGGGAATATTGTGTGTCACAGGGGTTTCGTGTACAGATTTTGTCACCCATGTAATAAGCATAGAACCTAATAGGTAGTTTTTCAACCCTCACCCTCCTCCCAACCTCCACCTTCAAGTAAGCCCTATTGTCTGTTTTTTCCTTCTTTGTGTCCATGTGCACTCAATTTTTAGCTCCCACTTATAAGTGACATGTGGCATTTTGTTTTCAGTTCTTGTGTTAGTTTACTTAGGATAATGGCCTCCAGCTCCATTCAGGTTGCTGCAAAAGACATGATCTCATTGTTATCTATGGCTGTGTAATATCCAATGGTATATATGCATCACATTTTATTTATCCAGTCTACTGTTGATGGGCTTTTAGGTTGACTCCATGTCTTTACTATTGTGAATGGTGCTGTGATGAACATATGCATGCATATGTCTTTATGGTAGAACCATTTACATTCCTTTGGATATATGCCCCCAAAATGGGATTGCTGGGTAGAATAGTAGTTCTAATTTCTTTAGAAATTGCTAAGCAGCTTTCCACAATGGCTGGACTAATTTACATTCCCACCAGCAGTGTATAAGCATTCCCTTTTCTCCTCTACCTCGCCAGCATTTGTTTTTTGTTTCTGTTTTTTTTTTTTTTTGTCTTTTAATAATAGTCATTTGGTTTTGATTTGCATTTATCCAATAATTAGTGATGCTGAGCATTTTTTCATATGTTTGCTGGCTGTGTTTATATCATCTGTGAGAATCCTGAATGTGTATAAGGCATAGAGTCTGGCTCACAGAAAGCGCTCACTGAGACTGACTGTAGGTGTTCCTGTGCATTGGCATTTCCTCCTTCTTCCTAACTCTTCTGTACTAACTTCCTGCTGTTACTTCAAGACTCAGGTTTGATGTCATCTTCTGCAGCATGCCTTCCTTAGATATCCAGGCTGAATCAAGGTCTCCCGTTATCTTAAGTCTCACCACCTAACACATGATATGGAATGTGTTTCCACGTCTATTCTTCTCTTTTACTATTAGCTTCTTGACAGCAAGTAATGTGCTTCACTCATCTTTGCACACCAACCACAGAACCCAATATCCTCCACATAATAAATTCCCAATGTGATTGATAAATTCAACTGTGAATTATTTTAGACCAGACACCAGCCACTGATAAACTGTCTCTGACTTGGACATCTCAGTGGCTGTGTAGAGAGGGCAGCCTTGCTGAGGAGACGTAGAGAAAAGAAAAAGAAAGAAAACTTTACCATCTCTGGTAAGTGATGGTTGTCATCTGTTGTTTGTAACTCAAGGCATGCATAGAAGTGCAGTTTTCTAATTTGTGTGACATTAGCTGTTAGTGCTAACCCAAAGAAATAATCCTGTTATTGCTCCGATGCTCCAATCACTGAAGGAGGAAACAGAATCCATTAAAACAGGATATTGAAAAGAAAGAATTTACCTAATTCCCAAAGAATGCTGGAAATCTGAGTTTTCAAAGTCAGCCAGAAAGCAATTAAGTGTCTTCAGTATATTAACCTTCTCTAAAATGGGACCTCTAACTCCTTTCTGAAGTAACCTCTGTGCACAACTAAAATAGTCCCCACTACAATAGAAGACAGTATTTCATGGGAGGGATCTTACTTTAGCTCAAAGGACACATATGAGAACCTTGGATTCAACTTACCACATGACTCTCTGTGTAGCTGACAGTCCCAGAAAAATCTGGGAGGCCTGACGTTCTCTGGAGTTTTGCACGGAGGCCCTTCTCTCCTTGGTTCATTCCTTCCCTCTCCCTGTTTTTAGAGATAAGAACCTAATAATCTCAAAACTGCATCAGGTGTGAGAACTCATGCTGCTATTAGAGAAATATGGTCTGGCATTTTCACCCAAACATAACTGAAACTGGTCAAAAAGGCAGGAGATGTATATCTCTACCTATTTATGAAAAGCAGTGCATCTTAGCTCTGAAAATGCTTCTTTCCCCCAGAGCCATCCATCCCCAAAGCAGAACAGTCAGACAAATGTCATGCTGTTTCCTGAGAGGTTGTTATACTCTCATGTCCTCCCTTGCAGAAGGGAAAATGCAAAAATATATTCTTATTTTTCCTCACCTGAGCCAGGAAGCAGCTTCTGCAGTAATTGAACTGAGGGGATCAAATGTGGTTCACAAATTGATTCTGCCTATCAGAAAAAGAGCTCATTTAAATACAATGATTGATACAAACTCAGGACAGAGACACTATTTTCTTTATCCCCCAACAAATAAATCACTCCTCACTGTTAACATCAGAGATTTGGGGAAAAAATAGAAAAGAAAAAAAGAAGAAAGACAAGAAATCAAGAAGCAAATAGAGTATATTATCAAGCAAAACTCTATTTGACTTTCTGCTGCATCCCCAAAGCCTAGTTATAAACAACATGACAAATCTTCTCTTTTGTACTACCCTCCCCTATCCTGAGAATTTCAGTGTTCTCTTAACCTCTTTTCCCATTCCATGGGCAATCCTAAATAAACCAACTTTGAATAAGATGCTCCAGCTTTGGGGATTATCTCACTATTTTACAGAGGTGTGTCATCTCCGAATATAAACTGTCAGGATTTTTATTATTTATTGATAATTCTTAAGTTAGATGCCAAGGGCCTAGCAATTGGAACAGAGAAAACTGTTTAAAAAATAAAATAAATAGCACAAACTTTTCTGTTAGTGATCATTAGTGTGAAAGCAGGTTCTACCTATAATTTACTCATTTCCACCTGCTCTCAGAAACCTCATGCCTATCTTCCTGCAGAAATCACAAAACCTGTTGAATTGCAGCTATTGACTTGGAAATTGAATTTGGAGGAAAATCTCTAGCTCTTTGTGCACCTTCTGCCTCCTCTTTAAAGCTATTTAAGACCCAGAGCTTTTATATTGCCTCTCTTCACTTGTCTGTTTCATGCTGATTTCTCCCTTTCTTGAGTCTTACCACCCGTAATCACACAGTGTGCTGCCTTTTTCTCTGATGCAGCGATGCTGTCAGCTTCTTGAGAGCAGCAGCCATAGCTTATATCTCCCACGGCATCTAGCATGGGGCCAGCAATGTTGCAGTTGCTCAAAAACACTTCCTTGGTGATCCTCCTTTAGTTATGTCCCCACTTCTGCACTGCTGCTCTGTAATACTTCAGGTTAGTTCATCCGTTCTCAAATGTGTGGGATCAGATGGGATGCTCTGCAGAACTGCCTGGGATTGGCTCACTTCAACTTTCGACAAAGAAAGAATTGGTTGCCAACATTTAAGAATCAGGAGACTTTAGGTAACATTTCTGATTTCTGGCCTCTCTTTAGGAATTGGATGATTTGGCAATACTGGCCCCCATTCTGGCACATCAGCAACTCAGTGGAGCTAAGTGGCCTTCGCATGGGTCATGTTCTCTAAATCTAGTGGCCCTCAATTCCAGTCAGCTTCATTTATTTATTATAAATTTCATATACCTCTGCCTGGGTCAAAAGTTTATGAGTCTGACCAGTCAGTGTCTGCTTTACAGGAAATTCAGATTATTCTCCCCCAAAGCCTATCATCTTTAAAATCAGCACTACCTATTTTGTCTAAAACCAAATCCATTGTCTCAGACTCTTGGAATGTTCTGTGTTTTTGTTGCCTCCTTATCTTTACTGCTGGCCTCACTGTTCTAGTTACGCAGACCTAAAGCCTCTGGGTTTCTCTATCTCCATCCTATCCCTCACTAAATCCTACATATTCCGCCCCAACACATTTTCAAACTCCGTCTCCTCCTTTCCATTTCTACTGCCCTGCTTTCTGGCCTTTTGTACTCCTTACCTGGATCTCCTAACTTGCCTTCTATCCTTCAACCTCTGGTCTTCAAATTCATTCTTTACATTTTATCAAGGAGCACAGATCTGATTCTGTTACTTCTCTGTTCCAAAACAAAACAAACAAAACAAAAAACTCCAAAATCTCCCTGTTGCCTGAAAACCTTTCTGAACTCTATGGACTCCACCATTTGTGCCCAATTTACCTTGATAGCCTTACCAGCTCTGTATCTTCCAGGGATACCTCTATCCCAGCAGGCTATCCTCCAGTCTCCAAAACAGCTGTGTGCTAGTCCACTCTGAGGCTGAGCTCTAAGCTGTGCAAACCCTTCCGTGAGGCTTGGGAAAATGCATTGCCCCTTCTGCATGGATGAACTGTTTAAATAAGACCTGGAGAAAAGAACTCAAATAAGTGACTTTTTTTTCTGTCATGACCAGATTCCAGCCACAGTGACCCAGGATGGGGAGGCTACTTCCTGAGAGGATAGAGCCTTCCCCAAACATCTTGAATCATCACAAACAGAAATCGATTTTGCCTGAGTAAAACCAACCCCTTGTGAACCTCCCTATCAATCATTTCTCTGATTTGGCATCCTTGGGACTCAATTTGAAGATTTCCAGTGGGACAGAAAAATTATAGTTTATTTCTTACTTTCAGAAAACAGAATAAGAGCCAATGTGCCTTTTAGGAGCCGTACTAGTTATACCTTGATTTATATGTGTTTTGTTTGGTTTTTAACAAGGTTTAATTTCCACTGGCCAAATTATTAAGCACATGGAAAGTTCTTACAATGGGCTGAGGAAAATGTTGTTTTCAGACCTCCCTTCCTTTGCTCGGCTTTCTATTTCTGTTAATGGGCTTAAAACTAATTAGAGTAAATTAATTCCTCAGAATAATAACAATTGCCAGGGAGTCACAACTAACACTCTATTCTTAGAGATGAGAGCTTCCTGGGGGCTGGGAAACAATTACAACTTCTTAATGATCTATGGAAGAAAAGGATGCTGGATCTGTATCAATTATGTTTTATTTATTTGTTTCAGAAACTTTTAATGAATTTAAGGGGAAGATTATACATCTCAATAGAAGGCGCTTACCCTCTCTGAACCATGTTCCTCCTGTGGTCACAAGAGGCTCATTAGGCTGGCCTTACAGCACTTGGGACAACGAGAAAGCTTCACAGAAAATCATGATGAGCAGTGTTCATTATCTATTCATGAGCACCTTTCTTGCATATTTAGCATTTGCAAAATATTGGATGTCATCAGCATATGGGAGTCCAGGAGAAATCTCACCTTCTTGCAAAGACAAAAATGGAAAAGCCTGAGTCTTTCTACCCCGTTGAGGGAACCCAATCTGAACATGACGCCTAGTTGTTCTTTGACTCGGTTTAAATGATGTGAAGCTGAGCTGTACTCTCTGCAGCCCAAATATCTCTGGTTGAACAAAGAACATTAGCACCTAAGGCCAACAACTCTCAAAGTTTCTGTACTGTGAATGGTCCAACAGCTGAAGAAGCTCAAGTTCATCTCACCTCCAATGTCTCTCTTGAATCTATTCCTTTCTGTCCATCTACACAGTTAGATACTAACCATCAGCCTTGCCATCTCTTGCTACCATACATCATTTGTAATATAATTAGTCTCACACTTATCTCAGTTTCCCATCTTACTCCTCTCTTATCTATTTTCCACATTACAAACTGAGTGATTGTTTTGCTTCCTACAACACAGTTCTTATCATCACCATTGTCATTATTGAAATTATATTATCATAATTATCATAAGTCAGGTCTTAACTGTAAGCAAAAAAATAAACTCTGGCTAATTAAAGCAGAAATAATGAACTTAATGGATATGGGCTGATTTCCATAATTCCTAGGAAGTCCAGAGAACTATTTCAGAAGCTACACATCCAGGAATCTCTTCTTTTCAGGGATGTATGGTGAAGGCACACAGCCTTCACCACTACACATTGCCTCTGCAGTTTGCTCTGTTAGCATTTTGAGGTAGGGCTCCAGATGTTACTGCTGGAACCACTGCCTCTGCTGACTCTAAGAATCACATGCAGCTGCCACCACTAGAACCAACCTCCCCAGAAAGAAGTCTGTATGGTTTGTTCTTCATTGTATAATGTGATTCAGACAAAGTCTGATGCATCCAATTAGTGAATTCTTAGCTAAATGTCTATAACTTTGCTTCATAGGAGATGGCATTGTCAACCTTTAAAATGGACTCTTACTCAAAAGATAGGAGACTCTCCAACAAAGGAAACAGTGGCCAGGAAGAATAATTGATGTCTACTTTAATACCATTTATTTAGCACCTACTATATCCCAAAGACTTCATATACATTATCTCTACAATATTTCAGCAAAATAGATATTTTTGTCCATTTTATACAATCCTGAACTTTCAGGATCAAGACAGAACACAAACAAATGATGATGACTGAAGCTGGAAATGTGTTGGTTCATGCAATTGAAATGTGAGTTGTATGAGAGCAAGACTTATTTCTCTCATACAAAGATAAATTCTGAATGCCTTTAGTTGTGCCTGGTACAGATCAGGAATTCAATAAAGCATCCAGCCAGCAAGCTTGATCCAGGGGCTCAAAAGATGTCATTACAATTCTGCATCACCCTATCTCTCTATTGCAGGATCTGGCCAGCAGCCCACAATGCAACGGGGCTCTCTCTTTGTTCCCAGGCAGATCGGCAGGTTGAGAAATAATAGACACACACAAGATAGTGAAATCTGGGTCCAGAGGGGTCACCACCTTTTGGTCCCACAGTGCCAACAATGCACTGGATATACCAGCATTTATTATTAAGTTTAGTGAGGGTGGGGGTAGGTTAGTGAGGGATTTAGGATCATTTGATTATGAGGTGAGATGGTCACATGGGGATGAAGTAATTCTTTAACATAACATTTGTACGTAGAAGTACAGTACATTTGTATGTAGAAGTACAGTATACAGAGATAAGAATTTACAATATAGTGTGTGCATCAGTAATTTCTAACAGAGCCTTAAAACAGAAACACAATCTTTCCATAACCTATGATTAGCAAGATATTAATCAGCAGTAACAGTTGCAACAAAAGCTGGTTACAAGCAATCCATGGCAACAGGACGTGAAGCTAGACAACCGGTTAGACCAGAAATTCTCAGAAGGGATTGTGCCTTAACCTTAAAGAGGCCTAGAAGAGCCATGGCAAGATGAAGGCATTTATAGCCCTATCTTATCCATATGGACGGGTGCCCCACATGCGTCCGTTTATAGGCTCTCCACAAGGGTCGCATTCCATTCCCAGAGCTATGAACACCTGCTTTTCTGGGATAGGAATCTTGGTGATGTGAAACCTCCCTGACTACACATCCATTCATAGGCTCTCTGCAGGAGGAAGCACATTACGCACTGTTGGCTCGTTCTGGCAGTCCAACCTGGCATTGTCTTTACACAATCCTGCATGCAATTTTGTATTTGCAATAATCAGGTGCATTTCATCTTTTATTCCATAGCAATAGTTTCAGGGGGTCTCCCTATATCTCTCTGCTCGGCTTCATGTTTTATACCCTGACAGATTACATTCCCAAAGGCAAAAAACTTCCCTTTCCCATCACCTCCCTCCATATAAACAAGAAATAAGTCTCATTGTCTTGGCCCAAGTCATATGCCTATCTCTGAAACAATTCATGAGGCCAACATGATAGAAGGCTCAATTGGCCAAGCCTGGGTCATATGATTACTTCTGGAATTTTAGAAAAAGACAACTGAGCTGTATTGACTTAAATAAAGGAAGAAACATTCTAAAAATGAAGCCTAGGGTCCTTTGCTAAGAATAAAAGCAGTAGAAATGACATTGGGCATGCAAAGTTAACAAATGCCTACAATGTAGAGCACAGTTCCACCTCTGTTTAGCATTTTCAGGATTCCAAAGTGCTTGAAAACAAATTCAATCCTTTGAGCTCTCAAAAATGCCATCAGCACAACACAGCTTTATCTTTACAGGCAAGAAAACTGAAGATCAGAGAGGGTAAGTGACTTTCCCAGGCTCACATAGTAAGACAATAGCAGAGCCAGAAATTAAAGTTGGAGCCCCTATTTTTGCCCAGTGTCTTTTTTCCTGGACCCTGGGAATCTATGAAAATATGAGAGAGTGGGAAATTATTAGCCCTCTTAAGAGCAAATAGTCTTTGAACTAAGGAAACTGTATTCAGGTAGCACATTTATTATGAAATGTTTTATTTTCCTTAAAATAATCCATGTCATTAATTTAGATCACCTTGTTAACTAAAGCAACATCTTACTGACTTCAACATTCACAGCCACAGTGCTGATTAGTGCCTTTCATATCCTATTTAGGAGAGGATGTCATATGTATTACCATGCCCTCTGTGTAATAAATTTGACATTTCAGATGGCAACAAATGGCTAGAAAATTGGCCCCTTGAGACTAATAGCCCAGCAGCATTTACATGTAATTATTCTGCCCAAGAATTTAATCTTGTTGGGCATAAAAGTTATGCTGAGTAGAAAGCCCCTGAACAGTGAACCCTGGACTCGAAAGATAGATATTAGCATGAGCACTGGATTGCGAACATTCATTCCCATGCTTGAAGAGAATTCCCCATGGCAAGGGGTATTTCTGCAACAAATGTAGATGTTTTGCTCTGTGTGATACTAATTACCCTCTAACAGTTATATGTGGGCTCTTTTTTTGGTCCCCACACTGTCATTTTTGCAATTTTTCTATAGCTCTGTGTGCCTGCCTCCTGAGTCATAGGTCATGAATTAATGATTTTCTCTGGATATTTGCACTGCCACTGCTCTTTCTAGTTAGAAGACTCGTGAACCTGCTGGTTCAGGAGGGCAAAGTGGTTACCACTAGCCCCCTCCCTTTTTTGGACTAACTAAGAGAATAAAACTCAAAGACACACAGATATTTAGCTAATGATATACAGCTACACAATGAGAGAGGAGGTTACCTGAGTCTCTAACTATATCATCCCTATCACTGAGTGCCCATTTGTCCACTTAGTTCATATTAAGTGCCTATAATATGCCAAGCATTAGATTATGTATGTAAATACAAAGTTCAACTAAAGAGATAAAGAATCTACTTTCGGGAAGCTTATGTTGTGGTGGGAAACACAGAAAATAAGTAAGCAAATTAATAATATAAAAGAATTAATATTATGAAAATGACCATATTACCCAAGCAATATATAGATTCAGTACAATCCCTATCAAAATGCCAATGACATTCTTCACAGAAATAGATTTTTAAAATCTTAAAACTTGTATGGAATCACAAGACAGTGAAAGGCCAAAGCAATCCTGAGCAAAAAGAAGAAAGCCAGAGGTATCACACTACCGGCCTTCAAAATGTACTACAAATTTGTAGTAACCAAAACAGCATGACACTGGTATAAAAACAGACACATAGACAAATGGAACAAAATAGAGAACCCAGAAATGAATCCAAGCATCCACAGCCAACTGATTTTTGATGAAGTTGCCAAGAACACTCACTGGGTAAAGGACAGTCTTCAATAAATGGTGCTGAGAAAACTAGCTATTCATATGCAGAAGAATAAAACTATACCCCCACTTCTCACCCTATTCAAAAATCAACTCAAAATGAATCAAAGACCTATATGTAAGAACTGAAACTATGAAACTACTAGAAGAAAACAGGAAAAATTCTTCAGGATATGGATCTGGACAGATTTTATGAATAAGACCTCAAAAGCACAGAAAACAAAAACAAAAGTAAACAAATGGAATTTTATCAAATTAAAAAGCTCTGTGCAGCAAAGGGAACAATCAACAGAGTGAAAAGACAATATCAAAAATGGAAGAAAATAATTGCCAACTATCCAACAGGGGATTAATATCCAGATTATATAAGGTGCTCAAGCAACTCAACAGCAAAAAAATTAATAAATAAATAATCGAACTGAAAGATGGGCCAACGATCTGAACAGGTGTTTCTCAAAACACACACACACACACACATCAACATCACTAATCATCAGGAAAATGTAAATCGAAACCACAGTGGAGTATCATCTCCAGATAGAATGGCTATTATCAAAAATAGAAATATTAGCAAATGCTGGTGGGGATATAGAGAAGGGGAACTCTTCAACACTCATATATGGAAGCTAAAAATAGTGGTTTTACAGTGGTAAACAGTAGAATAGAGGATACTAGAAGCTGAGAAGGGTGAGGGAAGGGGACATAGGGAGAAATTTGTTAAACAATACAAAATTATAGCTAGAAAGGAAAAATAAATTCTGACATTCTCTGTCAATGTGGGATGACTATAGTTAACAATATATTATAGAGTTTCAAATAGCTAAAAGGAGGATATTGAATGCTCCCAACACAAAGAAATGATAAAAGTTTGAGAGAATGGATATGCTAATTATCCTGCTCTGATCACTATATATAATATGTATGGAAACATCACTATGTACCCCATCAATGTGTACAATTGTTATATGTTCATTAAAAAATAAAAAAAAAGTTCATTAAAAAATAAAATATGTCTCAGTTTGAAATAAGAACTATAAAGACAATTATGTGAAAAAAAGTGACGGGTTGGGGAGAAGTGATTACTCAGACAAGGTAGTCAAGAAAGGACTCTAGGAAGACAGATGTTAAAGCTGAGAACTGAAATATGAGAAAGAGCTAGCCATAAGAGGAGCCAGGAAAACAGTATGGGGAGTAGTCGAAACCTTAAGGATAAATGTCCTCACGTGCAAAAGATCCTGGTATGTTCCAAGAACCTATGTAAGTTTAATGTGGCTGGTGGATGGTTTTCAGATATAGTTTGGATACAGAACTGGCAATTTGCCAATCGATCGGACATAGACCAACAGGGAAAGGGAGAGATTAACAAATTATCCCATATTATCATCTTGATGAGCCACATACCTGGAGCTTCCATCGATTAAAATGGAAATACAGCAAGAGGAACAGATTGCTGTGCCATTTGAAAATCAGAGGCCAGGAGCAGTGGCTCACACCTGTAATATCAGCACTTTGGGAGGCTGAGGCAAGTGGATCACCTGAGATCAGGAGTTTGAGACCAGCCTGGCCAACATAGTGAAACCTCATCTCTACTAAAAATACAAAATTAGCTAGGCATGGTGGTGCATGCCTGTAGTAATCTCAGCTACTTGGGAGGCTGAGACAAGAGAATCACTTGAACCTGGGAGGTGGAGGTTGCAGTGAGCTGAGATCCCAGCATTGCACTCCAGCCTGGGCAACAAGAGAGAAACTCCGTCTCAAAATAAATAAATAAATAAATAAATAAATAAATATTAAAAAATAAATAAAAAGAAAATCACAGACCACATTTTTTGATATAGTCCTGACATAGTTAATTTCAGATGCTTGTTGGTTATATAGGTCTGGAGCCAAAAGGAGAGATCTCTGTCTTCATTGAGTTTTCAGTACCGCATGAGGTTGAAAGATGTTTTTATAACAGTCAAAATCCATCAATGTTAGTTAGGGCCTTAAGTGGTGATAATTCACCTGGCTTAACCTAGGATAAATGAATAATGGCTTCTGATGCTGCTTTTTCTTCTCCGTTATGTGAAAGATACTGAACAAAGAGAGAAACTGATTATAATTCTCACTTGACCTTCTTTAGTATCTGTTTTAATGAAATCTTTTCTTATTGTTAAGAGGCAGTGGAGCATGGGCTCTGCAGTTAGGCTGCCTAGATTTGAATCCTAACTGTGTGACCTGAGGCCACCACTCTAAATCTGTTATCTCATCTGTAATTGGGGAAAATAATACCTATGTCACATGGTTGTTGGGAAGGTTAAATTTAGATAAAGTGTGTCAAGGATCATAGTAACTTACACATAGTAAGAGCTAAATAAATATTCATCATCATTCTAACTCTGGCTACTGATCTCAAATCATAGAGTACTGTATTTGAAAGCGCTCTCAGTTGCAAGTGACAGAAAACAAACTCAAACTCACTTAAATAGAAGGAAATATACTAGATTATGCAACTGAAAAAGCTAGGGACATATAGATCAGATTGCCCAGAAGCTCAAAGAACACCATCTGCTGCCTGGTGTGTTGCTCCCTTCTTAAGCTTATCCCCTCGTATTGAGTAACAAAATGGCCAGCAGCCCCTCCAAAATGACTATTGGTTCTGAAAGCCCCAGAGGAAGGAGAACATCTCTTTCTCAATAATTCTAATTAAAGTGCTGAGGCTGAGTCCCACGTGTTAGCACATGTTCATTCTAATGAGATGGCCAGGTGGGAAGGGCTTCCCGGCAAAACTCAGGTCATACACGGACTTGAAGGATGGTGAATGCGGGGGTTTTATTGAGTGGTGGAGGTGACTCTCACTAGGATGGATGGGGAGCTGGATAGGAGATGGAATGGGAGGATGATCTTTTCCTGGAGTTTAGCTGTCCAGTGGCTGATCTCCTCTCCAACTGTCCCCAGTTGAACTCCCCTCGATGTTCAGATGCTCCTTCTCTTCTCTCCTTCTCTGCTGCTCTTCTGCTCTTCTGTTCATCAGCTCATGGAGCCTGGGGCTTGGGGTTTATATGGGTACATAACAGGGGTACGTGGTGGGCCAAAATGCAACTTTTGCGTGCAAAAATCGGAATGCCTGTTCCCATTTAGGACCACAGGTTTCCAGCCTTGAGGGTGGGACCTTTGCCAGGGAACCACACTCTTCTACCCAGTATTTCCCTGTCTCCTGTCTATATCAACATGTTACTCTACTGCTTAAGTCTATTCCTGCTCCATACTCTGAAGGCTCCAATAGCTCCTAGCACTTCCCCTTCACAGTGATTATCATCATTATAATTCAAAAGTCACTCCTTCAGAAGCCTATAAACTTCCTGAGGGTAAGGACTGGGTTTTCTTAACACATCCCTGTATCTGCAATGCCTAGAACAGGGCCTGCTGTGCTCCACTTGCTGGATGAATATTTGTGGAATAAATACTTAATTTTTGACACTGTTCTGCCCCCCTCTGGATAGAGCAGATTGCTGTTTCAGGGTAGCCTCATTTGCAAATGCCTAAAAATAAAAAGGAAATGCAAACAGAATGTTCCTTGTCAGAATGAAGCTGCTGAGAAAGAGCAGTTTAAAAAGCTGCTCCTGAGCAAAAGAACATGGAAAACTAATACTCCTTAAATAGCTTCTTAAATACAGTCATCAATCAAAAGTCATGTCTTTGTGGATCTTCATTACATGGGAAACCACAGAAAAATGCACAGCACCTCATTGCAAAACACAGAGCAGTCCCTTGTAAAGAATTTCCAGAAATTGATAATTTAAACAGACACAACTGAACTCAAGAAGTTACAATCCTGTTGTCAATCAGAGGCAATCATCGAAGCCACCCAACTAAATACAATTTTTGATAACATCTTGGCAATCTAAAAATATTAGCAGAAAGCCATGGTGGAAAAGCTGCTAAGCCGGCAATTTTCAGCACAAGGAGAAGCAACAATCTGCCTCCTGGGCAGCCGGTCAGTGACTTGTGTAGAAAAGCCATTAGTCACTGAGGCTATGCAATGTCCTGTAGGGAACTCTAAAAGAAAGAAGACACAGGCCATGACCACAAAATCCCCAAACTGAGATTAAAAATTAAATATTAATTTAGATCAAACCACTTCACTGTTATAAATGCTGAATTCAGTTTACTGTTTGTTTTTTCAGGTTGTCTAACCAGACTGGATTCTGTCAAAGCAGATGTGTCTAAGATGCTAGAAATGAATGCATACCAAAGGACACAATTGATTAATGCTGGACAGAGAATTCTGCAAGACAGTCTGCCTAGCCAGAGTAGCAAGGGAAGGCACTGAGTCAGCTACTGAGACTGAATTTTGAAAAAGAGACTTGTCAAAGGCATAGAAAAATTGCGAAGGTGGCAACAACATTTATGGTAATTACATAGGATCCACAGAGCACTTTCACATCAGCTATCTCATTTAACCCTCAAGATGCCTCAGAGATGAGAGGAAGCACGGACATGCATTGAGTCACTTGACTTGGCCAAGATGTATTGGCAAGTTGAAGTATATTGGGAGCTGGGAAGGACCATTCTCCTCCATTCATATGGACATCTTATAATCATTTCTTAATACACCTTTACTGTGGAGACTTCACTGCATCCCCACTTCTCAAAATTTCTGTGTGTTGACTTCAAAGTAATTCATTATTGCCCACACACCATCTGGCTGAGTTTCTTTCCCACTGTTTCTTGGTACTTCCCCACCACTTTTCTAGGCTCCATATCAAAGTGCCACAAGCACTCCACAGTCATTCACACATGCGTCCTCACCACTCCAACCCCCTAGCCTACCACTCTGTCACCTCTCTTCACCCAAGACTTCGCTCAAATGCATTTCTTCCAGAAAGGTTGTCTGACTGCTTCGTCCTTACCGGTCATCTTTGTTTTCTGAACAACTAGAACACTAGCCTTTTAAGCATATAACCAGAACACATGCCTAGATATTGTTTTAAATGGCTTGATGTATTCCTGTGTGTTTGCTTTTGCTTTTGAAACTAGACAACTTCAGGGCAGAGATCGCACCCTACCTCTCCTCATGATCCTCCAGGGTGCTTCATTCTGTGTCAAGCTCACAATAGTGCTGAACACACTTGTTCTTTGATTAATCCCCCTTCTTTCGATCATGGGTGTATGTTGAGAAAAAACCTTAGGGAGACAGATTAAAATCTGCAGGGTTTGATACAGTAGAATTTCAGGAGTAAGTTCCAATCATTCCCTTGACAGCTGCCTGCATAATATCCCCTTCATTATTTTTTAAAGTCAGTTTATATTTTAATGCAGCAATAGAATATTGGACAGCTCCCAAAAGTAAAATTGTCATCAAAGAGAAACTCCTCACTTAAGACTAAAAAAAGCCCAAATTATGTGGGGTAGGTAAGGGGCCGCGAAAATAATGAGTGATGGTTGCTCTCAAAAACAGCTCTCACTGAAAAAGCCATCCCCAGATTGGAAGACCTGGCCCTTGTTCTTGCTTTTCCAAATTGTCCCATGACCCCAAGAAAATCAGTCAGCAGTTTTCTGAGTGTCCAATGAAATATAATATCTTGCTATATGCATGCATACTGTTGTAACTTGTTCACTCTACAGTATAATTCTCAGACACATCCTTCTATGTGGTCTCCTGACTCCAATCTTGCCCCTTTAATCCATTTTTCTTCCCGAAACAGCATCATTTCTCTAAAAGGCCCACATGACACATCATCTGCCTGTTGAAATCCCTCAATGACTTGTCGTCACTTTAAAGTCCATACTCATTAGCATAGTTTTATAAGGCTTTTTATGATCTGTTTCTACTTACCTCTACCTCTTCCTTCTCCTGTCCCCCAAGACTCAACATCTTTTATTTATTGCAACTTACATTGCACTGTCTCTTCTCCAAGCTTCCACACATGATATATCTAGCAAGAACACTCTGCTCATCTCCAAATCTTCAGCATAACTTCTTATTTTTTGGACCTCAACTTAGACATCCTTTCCTCCCTGAAGCTGTCCTGACTCCAATTTCATGTTAGCTTCCCAGTTTTTGTTCTCCAATACGCACTCTTTATTTCCCCCACTGTAGCACAGATCACACTGGATTATAATTTCCCAGTCACTTTTCTGTAACCCTTCAAGACTAAACGTCTTTTGGTTAGGGTCTGTGTGTATCTTTTTAATGGTGTTATTTCCAGATTCTAGCATAGTTCTTAGCCCATGGTATAGATAATTAGTAACTCGTTGTGAAGGGAAGCAAGGAAGAAAGAGAGGAGAGAAGGAAAGGGGGAGTCGGAAAAAAAGAAAAAAAAGAAGGAAGAGAGGGAAGAGAGAAAGGGAAATTATCATTTCTGGGGCAAACACATCCATGCCATTGCTTTTCCAAAAGATATAAAGGGCCATTTCCTGGGTGACAAGAGAGTGAACTCACCAGTTCCTCGTGCTGAAAACTCTAAAACTTCCTCCATGAATGAAGTACAGCTATGAAGTTCCTAGATTCAAAGCAGATGCTATTTTTAGCAAAGGATGTACAAATGGATAATATGTTAGTAATAAGCTCTGTAGGTGTGAACATGGAATCCTAATGCTGCCCAAAAATGGGGGGGATTTATTTTGATATCTGAAACCCCTGAGCTATAGGCATATGACTTATTTACTTCCCAAGCATGAAATTGTATTTGTATTAGAAAGAGAGAACCTCAATATCATATGACATATATTTTGCCACATAAAAAATTATGATGCAATATGGCCTCAAGAGATTCATGACATATGTTAATTAGAAGTCCAGGAGGAAGCTGTTGGCCAAATGGCTAGGCAAGCCCTGATTAAATGAGACTATTAAGTCAAAACTCACATTCATCAAACTTTATAAAATGTTTTCAAGTAATTAGAGCATCTGTTTATCTCAAAAGCAGTTCACTCTACTCTCCTGCTTAGAACCACCAACAGTTTCCCATTGCTCTTTTTTATTTTATTTCATTTATTTATGTTTTTATTCTGCTTTAAGTTCTGGGATACAGGTGCAGAACGTGCAGGTTTGTTACATAGGTATACAGTGCCATGGTGGTTTGCTGCACCCATCAAACCATCATCTATCTACATTAAATATTTCTCCAATGCTATCCCACCCCTAGACCCCCACCCCTGACAGGCCCCAGTGTGTGATGTTCCCCTCCCTGTGCCCATATGTTCACATTGTTCCACTCCCACTTATGAATGAGAACATGCGGTGTTTGGTTTTCTGTTCCTGTGTTAGTTTGCTGAGAATGATGGCTTCCAGCTTCATCCATGCCCCTGCGAAGGACATGAACTCATCCTTTTTATGGCTGCGTAGTATTCCATGGTGTATATATGCCACATTTTCTTTATCCAGTCTATCATTGATGGGCATTTGGGTTGTTTCCAAGTCTTTACTATTGTGAATAGTGCTGCAATAAACATACGTGTGCATATGTCTTTACAGTAGAATGATTTATAATCCTTTGGGTATATACCCAGTAATGGGATTCCTGGGTCAAATGGTATTTCTCTTTCTAGATCCTTAAGGAATCACCACACTGTTTTCCACAATGGTTGAACTAATGTACACTCTGACCAACTGTGTAAAAGCATTCCTATTTCTCCACATCCTCTCCAGCACCTGTTGTTTCCTGACTTTTTAATGATCCCCATTCTAACTGGCATGAGATGGTATCTCATTGTGGTTTGGATTTGCATTTCTCTAATGGCCAGTGATTATGAGCTTTTTTCATGTTTGTTGGTCACATAAATGTCTTCTTTTGAGAAGTGTCTGTTCATATCCTTTGCCCACTTTTTGATGGGATTGTTTGCTTTTTTCTTGTAAATTTGTTTAAGTTCCTTGTAGATTGTGGATATTAGCCCTTTGTCAGATGGATAGATTGCAAAAATTTTCTCCCATTCTGTAGGTTGCCTGTTCACTCTGATGATAGTTTTTTTTGCTGTGCAGAAGCTCTTTAGTTTAATTAGATCCCATTTGTCAATTTTGGCTTTTGTTGCCATTGCTCTTGGTGTTTTAGTCATGAAGTCTTTGCCCATGCCTATGTCCTGAATGGTACTGCCTAGGTTTTCTTCTGGGGTTTTATGGTTTTAGGTCTTATGTTTAAGTCTAATCCATCTTGAGTTAATTTTTGTATAAGGTGTAAGGAAGGAGTCCAGTTTCAGTTTTCCAACACCATTTGTTAAATAGGGAATCCTTTCCCCATTGCATGTTTTTGTCAGGTTTGTCAAAGATCAGATGGTTGTAGATATGTGGCATTATTTCTGAAGCCTCTGTTCTGTTCCATTGCTCTATATATCTGTTTTGGTACCGGTACCATGCTGTTTTGGTTACTGTAGCCTGTAGTATAGTTTGAAGTCAGGTAGCATGATGTCTCTAGCTTTGTTCTTTTTGCTTAAGATTGTCTTGGCTATGTGGGCTCTTTTTTGGTTCCATATGAAATTTAAAATAGTTATTTCCAACTCTGTGAAGAAAGTCAATGGTAGCTTGGTGGGGATAGCATTGAATCTATAAATTACTTTGGGCAGTATGGCCATTTTGATGATATTGATTCTTCCTATCCATGAGCATGAAATGTTTCTCCATTTGTTTGTGTCCTCTCTTATTTCGTTGAGCAGTGGTTTGTAGTTCTCTTTGAAGAGGTCCTTCACATCCCTTGTAAGTTGTATTCCTAGGTATTTTATTCTGTTTGTAGCAATTGTGAGTGGGAGTTCACTCATGATTTGGTTCTCTGTTTGTCTGTTATTGTTGTATAGGAATGCTTGTGATTTTGGCTAGGGGAGGGAGCTCCCTGACCCCTTGCACTTCCTGGGTGAGGCGACACCCCTCCCTGCTTTGGCTCACCCTCCATGGGCTGCACCCACTGTCTAACCAGTCCCAGTGAGATGAGCCAGGTACCTCAGTTGGAAATGCAGAAATTACTCGCCTTCTGTGTTGATCTCACTGGGAGCTGCGGACTGGAGCCGCTCCTATTCAGCCATCTTGCCAGCCACCTCTCCTACTGCACTTAAGATAAAACTCAGACATCTTACCTTAGTCTCAAGGTTCTGCAGGGCCTGACCCCTGACTTCTCTAACGTTGGCTTACGAATGCTACTAAAGGTGGCTGGTCTGCAAATTGTTACTGAGATATAAGGAGTTATGGACATCAGAATTTACACCAACTATATAACTAGGCGTACTGTTTAATTCAGCTGACTTTTGTTTTTCTAGCAAGACTTTCTTAATGACAGGGGCATTGCATTGATTTACATTTCTGTTCAGGCCTCTAATCTTGTCGCAGACCAGTAACAAACAATGTGAAGATGACCACTGGTCTGCAGACTGTATTTTGTGTAGCGACACTTATAGTCTTCTTGCTCTTTATCATTATCTTTTAGTAACCCTGGTTTTCACACTTTAGAGCCTCTGGATAGCACTTACCCAGCCATTTTTTGTGCCTTCTCTTCCTTTAGCTTTCAAGTCTCCATCATGTCCTTAGAGAGGCTTCCCCTGACTGCGCTTGCACCCTTAATCTCTGACCCTTGTACCCTCAACCTGCTACCCAAAATGCTTGTTTATTGTTTTCACAGTACTTATCACAATGGGCAACTATCAAATTTGCTTTTTCTACTTGTTTATCATATGTCTACCACCACCATCTCTTCCCTAACAATAAATAAGTGCATAATGCTAATAGATGCACAGTATTTGTTGAATGAACAAATTAACAACCCTGTGAAATAGGAATTATAATTTCAAATTTATAAATGTGGAAATTAAAGCTAAGGGAATTTAAATGTTTTTTAAAGTAACAATCTTTTACAGTTTTCTTTTACTTCGAGTTATGAGCTCTTAATACTATGCATCAAGTAGTGCAGCAGCTGTGGTAAGAAGAAAACTGACATTCAAAGAGAATTAGTGACTTGCCCATCATCAATCAAAAGCAAATGATAAAGGGCAAGAAAACAAAGTCAGGTCTTCTAAATGCAAGATTAATGTCTAATAAAGTAGATAATATAATCACCTAAGAGTGCCTCAGAAGGCCCTCCAAAAAGTAATATACTTTATTTTTAAGGGGATAGAGTGTGCCAGGGCAAAGCTTTTTTGGAGATGGGGGTAGTGGGGTGCTGAGGGAACATGGGGAAAGTCTTGATTCTTTTCCTCTTGAGTAGCACAGTGTAATAAAAAGAGCATGAGTTTACTTCAAGTTTACATGTCACTTACTCTCCATGTGACACTAAGACAATGGCTTAACCCATCTGAATTATTATCCATAAAATGATTGTATCAATCATCTCACAGAGTCGTTGTGAGTACTAAATAAAAGTATGGAAGCAAAGATCCTTGAACCGTCTTTGGCAAGGGAGTAGGTGCTTCATCTTGGTAAATGCTATTCAACTTCCCTTTTTCTCCCCCACCTTCTATGTTGGAAAGCAATGATTGTGACCATAGTCATTGCATTATAATTCATTCCAGGGAACATTTTTCAAAGACATGATTATGTATCAGTCTACACTGGGGAGTAAATTATGTTGAGCCTCGTGGTGAGGACAGATAAGTGCTTTCTGAAGCCTAGTGCTTGATATTGTTTTTATCTTCATGAGATAATGCTGGTGACCTGATGGGCTAGGTCAATTCAGGAAACTGAGACCCCACTAGACAAATACTGCCACAGGTCTAAAGGACCAGAAGAGTGTCTCACTTTTCTACCTCCAAAGCTTTTCTGTAAGATGATTCATTTTGGACATTTATAAATTCATAAAGCATCAGTGGACAAAAGTCTTCTGGTTCTGTCATGGACATGCCCCTTAACCTTGGTTTGCTTAGCTCTCTATTGGGTTTACATATTTGTAAAAGTTGCAGTAGAAACCAGGGGTCTTTATAGCAGGACTCCTTAAGGCCTATGGCTGTTCTTAACAGATCCACAAACCTCCACCTTCCAAAATTGTATATGGAATTGTGTGTGTGTATAATAGTGTGTATTTTTATTTATTCCTTAGCTTTCATTAGATTCTCAACCCTTTGAAACATTATTCAAAAGAGGTTCAGAGCAGATTTAGAGATTTTAGCCACCAACTTGTTTTGGGTGAAAGACGTCTATCACTCTACTAACACCACCAAAGTTCTGAACAATTATGCATTAGTTCAAAGATACTTTGCTACTTTGAAAATAATTTTCTGACTTTAGTAAGATACAAAAAAATTTCTAATCAATGATAGGGTCAAACATTTATGTATAAGGATACTCCTTAAACTTTTATTTATTTAAAAATGTATGAACAATGTAACTGGTCAACAATGAGAAAATAGTTAATTACATTTGATCTTTACATTGGAATTCAGCTAGTAAAAACCATCATTTCAATGCTGTTTAATAAAACGGGAAAATTTCCACTATGTATTGTTAGTTTAAGAAGCATATAAATAGCTTAAAAAGAATGTGAAATTGTACAGACAGTAAAATTCCAATTTCGTTATGATACTTAGTAGTGGTTTTCAACTGGGTGCAATTTTGCTCACAAAGGAATATTTGGCAATGTCTGGAGATTTTTTTGTGATGATTGGGTACTGAGGAAGGGAGGCTCTATTCTGCCAGTATCTAGTGAGTAGAAACCAGGGATGCTGTATATGTTCTAGAATTCGTAGGACATCCTCCAGAAACAAAGAATTATTCTATCTAAAATGTTACCTGTGCTGAGGTTGAGTAGAAACCCTGACAGGTACAGAAAATACTGGAAGAAATTATACTCCAATTGTAATAGGGTTATCAATGATTTGATTTATTGATTTCATGCATTTTGGTACATATTTTACAAATGTTCTACAATGAGCATTTTTTTCTTTTATTATCTGAAAAAATCAATTAAAGAAAAAAATCTGATTTGTTTTTATTCATTTTTGAAATAAGTCAATAAGTAATGAGGTCAGCTTAGAAACGGGTTGAAAAATTGATCACAGCATCAAAAGAAGAGGGAGGATCAACAGAGCAAGAATATGAATTATCATTGGAGTTTTATTTCTGCTATGAAACTCCTTGGGGAATAAAAGGGTAAATGCCATCAGCCACCTAGGGTGCTGGGAATAAAAAGCAGTGTGCTCTTACGTGATTCCGATTGATCTTCATCTTGAGTCAAGCACAGGCAATCACAAGAAAAATGGGAACAAGGACTGCTAGGCTGCTTTGAATGAATATCTAAAATATCCCCCAGAAAATTCTGATGTCCCCTGGGAGGTGTATCCTGGAATCTTGTGTCCTGGAGTCACTACACACTCAACAATTTGAAGTACATATAATTTTCAAATTATACATTCTTTATCCATTTTTCTCTAGGTGCTACATCATAACTGAAACCTCTTGAGATACTAGAATTTCCCTTTTAACCTGAGCAATTGCCTTTTTTATTTTCAATTGGTTAGATTTCTTAAGCTGACCCAGAAAAAACTTGCATATAGTGTACCTAGAAAAGTGAAAAAAAAAGAAATGTGTTATATTTTCTTTCCCCATAGAATCTATTCTTCCACATAATCTACCATTTATATGTACATGAAGTATGATTCCCAATGAACAATTTAAGGCCACTTAATTAACAATTTAAGTCACAGACACATATTATCTTAACATATTTACTTTATTTTTTCATATTATAAAACTTCCCCTATTAAATATATTTCCAGATTTAAAATATCTTCACTCTGAAATCTACAATGATTGAAACAAAAAGAAAAGGCACAATCATGTCCCCCCAAAAATGCCTCAACTATATCTTCTTACTTTTTCTTTATTATCTAGTTTCCTAAGTAGAATTTATAGAAAACATTTGAATAATTACAATTTAATTTTTTTTTTGACAGAGTCTTTCTCTGTTGCCCAGGCTGGAGCGCAGTGATGCGATCTTGGCTCACTGCAACCTCTACCTCCTGGGTTCAAGCAATTCTCGTGCCTCAGCCTCCCAAGTAGCTAGGACTACAGGGGCATGCCACCACTCCCAGCTAATTTTTGTATTTTTAGTAGAGACTGGGTTTCACCATATTGGCCAGACTGGTCTCGAACTCCTGACCTCGTGATCCTCCTGCCTTGGCCTCCCAAAGTGCCGGGATTACAGGCATGAGCCACGGTGCCCAGCCTGTTGGTTCAGCAACATAAAAAATGACCAAGAGTTATCACAATTCATGTCATTAACTAGTGAGACTGCTACAACCCAACTGCAATTATCTTTTATTTTTCATGCCACCTGGCCATACGTCTCAGGTTGGGCCAGTGATTTCAATAAAGAGTTCTTCATACCCTGGCTAATCACACTGCCACCATGCACACCATCTTATTACAGCAGATTGTTTTTAGTTGCTATAGTAGTAAGACATAGAACATGTATTTTTAGTGCGTAGATTCCAAAATAAATTATCCTCTATTCTATTATCATATAAACCTATGACACAAAAAAAATAATGCATTTGGATTGAAACACACTTATTAATTTCCATACTTGGCTTCACTTGCTGACTTTCTTTTCCTAACATACTCTACCCTGGCCCTAGATCCAACTTTACAATCATTTACTAACTTCTCTGTATCAAGACTTGCTTGGTGTATTCTGGACACCATTTATTCATTCACTTCACAAATACTTGGGGCACCTACCCTGTGCTATACTTCTTTAATCTTCACAAAAAATATAAGGTAGGCATTAAGTCGTTTTACAGATGAGAAAACTAAGGTCACAGGAATTTAAATAAGTTTCACATGGTCACATAGATACTAGAAGTATAACAAGGATTTAATTCACATCCTGAGCCCAAAGTCCATGTTTTCTATTGTGCTATACTGCCTCCTAAGATCACACTGTTGGCAGCTCCATGATATAATTTTAGGGATAACAATAATATGTGTTTGCTTAAATAAACTATTTCAAAGATGTTTTATATGCAACTAGAAATGTATTCTTCTTAGTGGCAGGATGATCTAACTTTAATAAGTAAGTAACCCTTAAAATGGAAAACAGAAGAGATTGAGTCATTTTTACTTTAATATGAGTGACTTCTCAGATTTTTGTGTGGGAGCAATTGATAATGGATGTAGATAATGAGAGCTTTGTGTGTATAAATACGAGACAGAAAGTAGTACAAATCAGAGGACAAGGAAAGAATTGCTGGGAAGGATGAAAAGTCAATTTGACCTATTTTCAATCTGGCCTTAGGTTTACCCTTTCTTTTATCCCATTTTTAGCTAAGAGATTAGATATATAGATAATAAAGAGCAATATGTATATTTAGAATTGATTGGTTCAAATCTTTATTGCTTGTCGACTGTATACCCTCAGACAAGATATTTAACTTCTTCTTCTTCTTCTTTTTTTTTTTTTTTGAGATGGAGTCTCACTCTGTTGCCCAGGCTGGGGTGCAGTGGCATGATCTCTGCTCACTGCAAGCTCTGCCTCCCGGGTCCACACCATTCTCCTGCCTCAGCCTTCCAAGTAGCTGGGACTACAGGCACCCGCCACCACACCTGGCTAATTTTTTGTATATTTAGTAGAGATGGGGTTTCACCATGTTAGCCAGGATGGTCTCAATCTCCTGACCTTGTCATCTGCCCATCTAGTCCTACCAGGGTGCTGGGATTATAGGCGTGAGCCACCGTGCCCAGCCTTAACTTCTAATCTTTAGTTTTCTCATCTATTTAAGGAAAATGATCATTCCTATCCCACTGGAGGGTCTTGGAGATTTAGAGTGTATGCTTAATTATTGTTATTCTATAAAAGGCTTTCAATAAATAACAAGTCATTAAAAGATGGAGAAATATAGGTAAGATTAGTATCAGGTGGATTCAAAATTGGCCAAAGGAATGGATGCAAATGATATTAAAATTTAATTCTCATCAAATATTTATGTATCCTCCCACATTTTTAACTCCTTTATGGTTAGACTAAGGACATATGACTAGGTTCAACCACTGAACTGTGAGCAGAAATACATGGACTATGTATCCAGCATAAGTAAAAAATAAACTTTGGTATGGAAAGTCACTGAGATTTGGGAGGTTCATTTGTTACTGCAGCACAACGTAGTCTAACCTGACTAATACATTATGAATTATTGCCATTCTGGAGTGTAGTCTATAGTAGTATGCTTCAGGGATCTACCTACGGCCATGCCCAATGTAGCATTGTTATCAACGATTGGATGATCATTGCAGCTTATAGTACGTAAGCATGAAAAAAAGCTACGGAGAGCACTGATACAATAAAATGTCAAACTCCAGAAAAATCTCAGGAGACTGAAACATAATCCAAATTGATTATCACAAACCTTAATTTAAATAAATGTCAAGTCTTATACATAGCTCCAAATACAAAATTGGAGGACATGATGTAAGAGCAGTATGCATGGGGAATTCTGAAGGATATTACCATGTCAATCATTGTTCAGTAAGAGTACATATTGTTGACTACAAAAGCTGATTTAACTTTACATTAAAATGTGTCTTAAATCAAGCAGTACAAGTCCTATTCTTTTAAGCTGTCCAAAAATTGCATGAATTCAGAAACATCTAAGTCATTTAAAGTTAATGTATTTCAAATAGCATGCTGGAATTTGTCATTTTCTCTTCCAGTTTTACTCTCCATCTTTCCCTACCCTGCTCTGTGACCAAGGAAACTGATCTATTTATACTCTGGCTTCCGGTTGGCTTTGGCCATTGGGGCCACTGGCAGGAGATCAGGGCTGAAAGAGAAGAAAGAAGAGCATTAGTGCTCTGGTTTCCTCCCTGTGTAATCACTGTGAGTTGGCTGTGCCCACTGTCTACTGAAGGCAACACTCTCCATACGGTTACTCTCTCTGAGTTCAAGTGACTGTTGTTTCTAGTTGGCTCCTTAATCCTAGGGGAGGTGATGACTTTCCACTTCTACTAGCCCCAGGTTACTAGATTATCCCTTGGTAGTTCCTTAAAACTTGTCCAGGTCTTTGAAAATAGTAAACTCTCTCCAGTGACTGCTTTGACTGTACCTTCTGCTTCCTGCCAAACCCTTGAGTGATATAAATTAGACAAAATTTTATAGTAAATAGTAAAAAATAAATAAAAACAGTTTGATTTGAAATTTTATGTTGAAAAATGAAACTGAACATAAAATGATTGTTTAATTATGTGGAACTAAGTTTATTTTATGATTTCAGCTTTGTATCTTTTTTAAAATAAACAAAGAATAATTTTTTGTTTTTTATTTAATTTTACCGACATAATTTTATGACCTGCTATAGAAAATCCTTCATTTTGGTCTAACATTTCTTCACAATTATAAATCTTTGCAAAACATTTTTAATATTTTTTAGTTTTCAAAAGGATGTCTCCTAATCATTTTTTAACTCAAAGCATCCTATCTGAAGCAATATTGTGCTTCAGTTTCTTTAGTTTTAATTGATATGGCCCTGTCTAATCCTTTTACAATAGTTTACCATGTGATGGGGGGAGTTCTCCACTTTCATTTTTAATTAATTTTATAGAATTCTATATCTTTGGCATAATTTTCAGTTTAACTTTGTAATTAATTTGCATTGAGCAAGTAGTCACATTAACTATACCTAATCATATTATGACCATTGTGTTCCCCTGTGCAACTTCATAACAGGAAAGACTCTGATATGGGTACTGGACAAATGAAAATCACTGTCTACTGGTGACCCATTCTGGGCATGAAACTGTCATAGAGACAATAACAAGCAGAATGCAGCCAGAAGCCTACAGGGGCCTGAAGGTATTGCCAGCATTAAGGCTCTACATCTTAGCAGTTAAGATCCCACAGAGACCAAAGATAAACCAAAAGAAAACAGAGTCCAGCTAAGAGAACACTACTGCCACATGGCAGTAACTTGGTATGTATGGAAGTCCAGTGATGATGTAATACTCTAAGCCTGATTCAGAGATAAAAGTTACCAAAGGTTTTATACACATTAATATTACAACAGCTTCCCAAATTCTAACTTGTTCTGATCAACAGCACAACATACATTAAAAGAGGATTATGGGTAGAATTCTACCTTTTTGAGGGGCTTTACTTTAGGCTCTGTGGTCCAAAGAGGGCAAAGTCAAGTACCCCAGTGACCTCCAAAGGCCTGTGTCACATATTAAAGATATTAAATCCACAGGTCTCATATATCAGATAGGAAACCATGCCCCTTCTGTACCTCTTCTAAAACACACGCTGAATTAAAGAGGGTCTTTAATTACCCCAAGCATGATGCCTCCAGATAGAGTTGAGAAAAGCCTAAGAGCTAATGCAGCAATTGAGCATCCCTTATGCAAATGTATAGTTATTTAAGGCCCTGGCACACTGAGGAAATAATATTAGAATAAGGGAAAGGTGGAACAACTATAATACCTCTCTTAGTGCCAATTTTGTTATGACAATAGAAAGTTAATTATTGATATTAGGACTCTGATACCACAAGATTAGGCCTTGACAAGCTTAATGTTTAAATATTTCTCAACACCAGGAAACAGAAATTTTTGCCTTAGAAAAAGGCAAGAAGTCTGTCTTCAAATATCTGCAGGTTTATCCCGTAGGAGGGAATTTGAATGAAACTCATTTCTTATAGGGGATAGTTAGCAAATGGTTCTTAATACTGTGTATTCATCTTCTACAGACCTTTTAATATGTCATCTCTTTAATACAGAGATATATGGATGTATTTGGACATGTGAAAGATGTATGGAATATCTTTTTAGATGTTACTTATCTGTTTTTCTCATTTATTTTATTAAACACTGCCAATTGATGTATCAAACTGGCAATTGGTTGGCATCTCGTTTGAGGTAATTAAAGCCTCTCTATGAATCAGCATGTGTATTAGAAGAGGTACAGAAGGTATGGTTTCCTGTCTGATATATGAAATCCATGGATTTAATATTTTTAATATTTGACATAGGCCAATAAGGGGGACTGGGGTACCTGACTTTGCCCTCTGGACCAAAGAGCCTAAAGTAAAGTCCCTCAAAAATGTAAAATTCTGCCCAAAATCCCCTTGTAATGTATGTTGTCCTATTGATCAGAACGGGTTAGAATTGGGAAAGCTATTGTAATAATAGTATATATAAATACATCACTGTATGTGCTTCTCAGAATTAATGTCTTCCACCTGTTCCCCCATAGTACTTTTCCTGGCTTTCCAGAGTCCTGGTCTCAGTCTACTTTATATTGAAATTAATAGTGTAGTTTTTCACCTTCTAATATTAGATGGCTAGCAGCATGCACATCAGAATCAGCAGAGAAGCTGCTTAAACCACAGATGCTCAGGCCCCACCCATCAAAGATTCTGATTTAGTTAGTCCAGACTGGAGACAAATTTTTATGTGTGTGCTCATTAGAGAGTAATCAGTCAGTATATCTGAAAGTCAATAATGATACAAATAAGGTATTCAAATTAAATGCGTAAGAGTTGAGAACCAGGCAATGAATTCCTTTGTGTGATATTATCCTAATAAACCCAGATCTTTCTCTCTGGTCATAGTCATGCTGAAGATGAGCAGTAGGAAGATACAGTAATTGAAAGCATTAACTCAGGAGTTAAGCGTCCTAATAGTGACTACCTCATAGACTTGTTGGAAGAACTCTATGAGTTAATGATAGATCTAAAGTGGATAGAACAGTGCCAAACAGTGAGTGAGTGCTGTGCTAGTTAGTATAATAGTAAATATTGTCCGAGAAAACTTTTGTTAGTGGCTGAATTAAATTTTAGCATTCAAAAGCTCCACAGGTGATTCTAACACAAAACTAGATCCCAGAGCCAGAGATGCAGGCAAACCCAGGCAGCCTTGAAGGTTTCAAACTTTTCCTTTTCCAAAGTCAGATATATTCCCCTCCAGTATTATGATACCATTTATAAATAAGATTTCTGACAATCTGACCATCATGAATTCAGCTTTAGTGACATCTATAATTATCCTTTGGAAATTTTCCCTGAGCTGAGACGTGTCAGAATGTGTGTGAGCAGATTCTGTCTCAGAGATTTTTCTTTCTGCTGCTGTTCCAAATAAGTTAGTCAT
Source organism: Pongo abelii (assembly GCF_028885655.2). Taxonomy (NCBI): domain Eukaryota; kingdom Metazoa; phylum Chordata; class Mammalia; order Primates; family Hominidae; genus Pongo; species Pongo abelii. The sequence goes on from NC_071989.2 coordinate 153,889,769, forward strand.
TAAAGACATGGAGGAAAAAAAAAAGTCCTTGGAAGCTGAACAGTTTAACAGTTGGCAATGATTAATAAAATGAATGAGAAAAACAGATAAGAACATCTAAAAAGATACTCTCCATAGGAAATTCACTTTACTATAGAAACCAAAAGTATGAATACAAACATAAGCATACCAATTTGGCAAAATTAATATCTTGATATAAATGATAATAATTAATACCATTTTTCATTATGATTAATAAAAGCTCTTGAAAAATAGGTGGCTTTGTGACAATTTAAATGAACAATTATGCATTTAGTTTACTACTTGGAAACAGTGATCAAACTAACATGAATTTAAATCATGTGCTGGTAGCTAAAGTCAAATTAGAATATATATTACATGATATATAATGTATGTTTTTGTATGTCTATCTATTTACCTACATATCATATATCTATCTATAACTATGTAAAATGCTTGGATAAGGCAATAGATAAATAGTTTATCCACTAAGTAAGAATGTAAAATTTCCATTTTATTTTAATATTGGCTGGTAATTAAACCACTGAGTAGAAAATCCAAGAACACATTGTCCCTTGACAAGCTGGGACAAACATTTTGGTAACAAACAGATATAGGGCTTTTTCCAGGAAATGATAGTTTCCTGGCTAAGCAGGCCACTAAAATAATGAAGTCCAATACTTATTTCAGGGTAGGTATGTAAAATTGCTCACCCAGGCCTTCTTAACCCCAACCCACTCCCATTTAGCAAGCCACACTCAACCTAGAACAAGCATTTATGCCTCTACCATTACAACCTCACTCCTACCACCCACCCTGAATTCATCTGTCCATAAAAATGAAAAATTAATCTAGTACCAAATCTAAAGAAATACATGTTACCAGCACTAGATCAACATTCTCATTAGTCTCAACCAGGGTCACTGGTAAATTTGAAAGGTCTCCAATGACCCTTTGATGATACTATAATGCCCACCAGCATCTCCCAGGAGTATCTTCCCTGAAGTTTGTAAAACCCAAGAAGACCCTTTCCACATTAAAACATACTTCACAGTCCTTCTGGTTCAGTCCACTACCCCAGTGGTTACCATGACAATCCATAACTTAAAATAATCTGGAGAATCACTATTATAACAAAGAGTATTTGTCCTTAGGGACAGAACACAACACTAGCTCACCAGCACTGGAAGCCTCCATCTGCATCATGGAATTCCCAGTGCTCTAGCACCTGATATACCACATAGAGTTTTCTGGGCCCTTCACAAGTCCAGTCATAAAACGACAACACTGAAGGATTTCATAGTGGCTCTCCAGGAAATAGGGATATGGCAAACCATTCCAAGTCTACATATATGCTAATCCTAAAAAAAAGAATGAAAGGATTATAGACCTAAAGTATATTTCATATTTTTAAAAGAAAATGTAGGTCCATTTTACATTTTATGTTACATTAGCTAATATATATTTAGTACCCACCACGTATCAGAGACCGTGCAAAGTACTTTACATACATTTTATCATTTAGTCCTCAAGAAGGAAACAAGTTACCCTGCTGGTAGGTATGTCTGATGACAAAGCGCTGTTTCTTAAGGGGAATTCCTAGCAATTCATGGCCTTAATTGTGACCATCTCATCCTGAGCCATTTCTATTCTCAATCATTCTACCTCCTGACTTTACAGATTTTTTTTTTTTTGACTTACAGGTGGTATCAAACCAGCAGATATATTTCAACTGTCATGCCATATATGCTTTTTTTATTTTTAAGTTATTTATTTTTAAGTTATTGTATTTATTTGTTTTGTTTTGTTTTATATATATATTTTTATTATACTTTAAGTTCTAGGGTATATGTGCACAATGTGCAGGTTTGTTACATATGTATACATGTGCCATGTTGGTGTGCTGCACTCATTAACTCTTCATTTACATTAGGTATATCTCCTAAAGCTATCTCTCCCCACTCTCCCCATCCCACAACAGACCCCAGTGTGTGACGTTCCCCTTCCTGTGTCCAAGTGTTCTCATTGTTCAATTCCCACCTATGAGTGAGAACATGCAGTGTTTGGTTTTTTGTCCTTGCGATAGTTTGCTGAGAATGATGGTTTCCAGCTTCATCCATGTCCCTACAAAGGACATGAACTCATCACTTTTTATGGCTGCATAGTATTCCATGGTGTATATGTGTCACATTTTCTTAATCCAGTCTATCATTGTTGGACATTTGGCTTGGTTCCAAGTCTTAGCTATTGTGAATAGTGTTGCAATAAACATACGTGTGCATGTGTCCTTATAGCAGCATGATTTGTAGTCCTTTGGGTATATACCCAGTAACTGGACGGCTGGGTCAAATGGTATTTCTAGCTCTAGAACCTTGAGGAATCGCCACACTGTCTTCCACAATGGTTGAACTAGTTTACAGTCCCACCAACAGTGTAAAAGTGTTTCCTATTTCTCCACATCCTCTCCAGCACCTGCTGTTTCCTGACTTTTTAATGATTGCCATTCTAACTGGTGTGAGATGGTATCTCATTGTGGTTTTGATTTGCATTTCTCTGATGGCCAGTGATGATGAGCATTTTTTCATGTGTCTGTTGGCTGCATAAATGTCTTCTTTTGAGAAGTGTCTGTTCATATCCTTTGCCCACTTGATGATGGGGTTGTTTGTTTTTTTCTTGTAAATTTGTTTGAGTTCTTTGTAGATTCTGGATATTAGTCCTTTGTCAGATGAGTAGATTGCAAAAATTTTCTCCCATTCTGTTGGTTGCCTGCTCACTCTGATGGTAGTTTCTTTTGCTGTGCAGAAGCACTTTAGTTTAATGAGATCCCATTTGTCAATTTTGGCTTTTGTTGTCATTGCTTTTGGTGTTTTAGACATGAGTCCTTATTTTATTTTTAAGTTAATTTATTTTTAGTTGCAGACTTCTAAATCTTGGGACAGTTTTACCTACAGATGTGTATGTCCACCTTCTTTTAGAAAAGTAAGGTGTGGCAGCAATTTGCTGGGACTAAGTAGCAGCCCCTCTCTTCAAATGAAAAACAAGCTTTCAAGTTCACCATTAACATTATCTCCTTGGCCCCTTAGACTTTTGCGTTTTAGGTGCCCTGATTCAATATAACAGTTTGTTCTCTGAAAATACTATCTAGATATAGTCAGCTAATCTCCACAATCTACTAACCAATATATCATAATTTTGTATACTAGTAGTAAATCCTGAGCCATGTCTTTGCAGGCACAACAATTTGAGGCGTGTCAAAAGTAAAAAACAGAAGGGTCCTTTACCTAAGGATAAAATGTTTGTTTCCACCATCAGATATTCTGATTGAGGCATGTTTCACAAAGGAGTGGTCTTAGGAATAATATCACCTTGTATGAAAGAATAATGTAACTGCTCCCTTACTCAGAGTTCATAAGCCTTTTTAAGGTTAACAGATGCCATGATCCAGATGGAAACTTCCATTAAGCTTGATAACTCTAACCACACAATCTATTCCAAAGCAAAAAGGCAGCAACACCGAACTGATAGATGGAAGCAATGACCAGCCATAAGATTACTTGTGATAGGTAGGAATCTTGATAGTTAACTTCATCTGACAAGTAGTCAATTTCTTGAGATTCAGTGTTGTGTTTTTTCTTTAGGGACTGCAACCTCTGGCTCGATCAAAGCAGCTAATTACTGATAAACTCTTTACAGGGAATTAGAACTGACAGCTTAATTCTGTACTCAGTTCTGACATCTTTGGTATTGAGAAATTTCACAATGTCCCATCAGTAAATCTGCAAGACATCAGCTGAGGTGTCCCAAATAATTCCCCTAAGTATTTCACATGTAGGAATCTATCCTACAGATATATTCACATATATATTATGTCATTTATTGTGGAATTATTTGTGAATGAAAATAATGGAAACCTGCTAAATGTCTATTAATCACCCAAAGGGGAAAAGTTAAGTAAATTATAACACATCCAATCTATTACTAAACGTAAATTACATGAAGGGCAGGACATTTGTCTGTTTTCTTGATGATCCCCAGAGATTGGCTGACTTTTCGTCTAAAGGGCCAGATAGTAAATATTTTAGGATCTCTGTTTTAACTACTCGACTCTCCTTCTGTAGCAAAAAAGAAGCCATAGACAATACATAAACAAGAGAGCATGGCTGTGGTCCAATAAGACTTTCTCTACAAAAACATGTGACAGGCTAGATTTGACTCAGGGCTGTAGTTTGTCAAACTCATGCTAACAGGAATCATAAAACATCTACATTGCACCCATCAACAAATATCTTCAGGCCCATCTACTAAGTAATGGTAGCTAACATTTACCGAATACTTACTCTGTAACCTGCTAAGCCTGTCAGACACTAGTTAGAGCAATTTTTATAACAAAATGATGATGAGATGGGTTATTATTATTTTCATTTTCCAAATGAGGAAATGAGACATAAAGAGTTGCATAACTGCCCTTGCTTATGGAGCTGGGAAATGATAGAACAGGGATTCACCACCTCATTAAATCTACAGCCCATCTGTTACAAGCTGGGTCATGTGAAGATGCAGCCCTAAATCACTTAGCATGATACAAATGACAGTCAAATTATGAATAATTGCTCTTGCTTTATAGATAGGGAGACAGAAATACAAATGGAATTGCAAGATCTGCACAAGTCAGTTTTGAGTGACTAACAGGCCCTCTCCTCTTGATCCTGCTGCATTTCATTTTCACATCTTCCAATGAAGTCTCTGCCACTGTCAAGTCAAAACAGCAGCATGGAAAATTGTTTCTTGAGGGCATGTCTTTGTCTTCATTTAAAACAGTCCCAAATCCTCACACCTTTTGTGGCTGCTTGAGTGTCACCCTCACCTAATCCTAACCACGGAGGTAAATTTATAGTTCTTCTAGGGACACAATGACAATTACATTGTAGGGAGCAGTGATCATTAATCTATTAATCAAGGCTGCCAGCTCAGACTTACATGCCTTAGTAATAAATGGATAAAACACCTGAGAATTAACTGCTTAACAAAGTTGAGTTTGATAAGAAGCCAAATTGACAGGCTCCTCCCCCAACATCCAGGCTAATTTTTCACCAGCTATATGGAGGAAGCTATAAAAATCTCTCTCATAGATAACTGCCCATTAGCTGTACATTCAGAACAACTTCAGAGAGCTTCTCCTTACTGCTGCACTGCTATTTTCTTACAAACCTCCCACTCACAATAAACCATAACTGCCTTCAACTTCTGGAAATTAGCTGGCAGTCAAAACCAGATATTTCTTATACCAAAAGGGGAATAAATTAAGAAGTTCTCAGAGAAGCAATCAAGAGAATTTTAGAATCAACTCCTTTGTCCTTTGGCCTACTTCCCTGACTCCTTATGGGTTCTAGGTACATAAAATACTCGGTTGTCATAACTACTATTCTAATATAATTTATTAATAATGATGATATGGGTACCATAATTCCTCAATTCTAACACACACTTTTTTTTTTACATTCTACTTCTCATGTTTCACATTTCTTAAACCAGTATGCCTCTTGCCTATTGGTGTATATATTGAATATAGTGTGACTGCTTCTTCCTTTTTCCCTGAAAAACTTAATGATGCATATTAAATTTGTGGCATTTTAAAGTTAAGGAAATGCGTTAAAAACTGACATATGTAATACAATTCTGTGATTGCAATCAACATAATCCAACTTAGGCCATCCAAAAAGAGAAATCACTGGAGAATGATTCCCATAGAATTGCTGGGAAAGCTGGAGGAGCCAGCTCCACAATGGGACAACAAAGAAGGTAAAGGAACTGCTTCCCAGTCTCATGAAGGAGCTGATGTGGAATCAAAGGATCAATTCATTTGAGTCATCGTTGTTTAGTCTTTCTTTGTCATTCTGCTGAGGATTCAGTTCCAGAAGAAAGAGCCCATCTGACTGGCTTAGATCCAGTGTTTGCCCTGTAACTATGCCAGAGGGTGAGGAGGGGTCTGGAGGGAGAACCTTGCAATGGCCTCCAGAACATTTTTGACAACTGTAGTAGGAAGGCAGAAAGACCCTGATTCACAGCCCCTCCAAGATCACACATAACGGAAGATAAGCAATTCTTAAAAAGAAAATTATGGTATGATTAAGAAAGAAGAGGTTATGCTGGGTGGCTAGAGCTTGTCCAGGACTTGAATGCTGAGACCACTTTCTTACCACCTACAGTCTCCGGTTAGATGCTCTCCACAGCCCCATAGGACAAGAATGATAAGCACTATTATCTTCATTTTTCACAAGAGGAAACACAGCCCCAGAAAGGCTAAGTGACCTAGTTTATCAGTTGGTATGTAACAGAGCAGGACTGAAATCCAGCCTTCTGACTCACAGTTTATACTCATTACATTAAAGATGAATACAGGAGGAGAAAGCTTTCCTATTATAATCCTAAGGCCTAGGAGAAAAATAAATCTTTATCCACAAATTAGCTTGAGGAATAGCCCCCAGCCCTTTGTGCCTACTACCTTAAGGTCACAGCAGAAAATTGTCTGGAGGTAGAAACAAGTTCCCCTAGTTATGTGATCTTCAGCAGAAAATGTAACTCCTCTAGACTCAGTTTCCTCAGTGGTGAAATGGTACAGAACACTTTCCTTGTCTTCCTGCTAGATTTACAGAGGAGACACGATATAAGAACCCAGGTGTAAATCCCTCAAAAACACTCAAGCCTCTTTAGTTATAAGCCTGAATCATCATTCTCTGGTCTGATAAGTACAGAGTCACAATTCTGTGGGCCACAACCTAGATTTTCATTAAACTATTATTTTCTAGAACACAGTTTCTTTGGAATCTGACCTACCTTTTTTTAAGGAACCTAGGATAACACATATAAACTCATTAGCACAAAAAGAAATATTTTCATTCACAGCAACCAACTATCTTGCTAAATTGTGAAATTCAAATTTCTTTTACTGTGTGTACCTTAAGTACACTAAAATATACCATGAGTATAACATGGACTCGGTATTCATGGGAGGTCAAGTGTTTGAAGAAATTAATTGATTTTGAGTGAAGAAGGCTTCCATCTTTTTCAAAGAATGCTTTGCAACAACTTACCACAGTAAAGAACATGGGTTTTGGATCCACGCCAGATGTTAACACAGGCTCTTGATTTGTTGAGCAAATCACATACATTTTCCAGTCTTTGTTTCCCCACTTATAAGCTGGGAATTAAAATGCATATTTTACAACATTATTGCAAGGCTTATAGGTAAAACATATAAAATAGCTAGCATTTAGTAAACACATAGGATTCCAAAACAGTAGTTGTCATCATCATCATCTTATTATTATATGGATGACGTCATTAATCCTCACAATATTAAGAGATGCTTACTGTTTTCACAGACGTGTAGAGTGAATCTGAGAGAGAATTTAAACCACTTATTAAGGTTAGAGCAACACTGTTAACACCAAATTATGCTATTATTATTACTATTACTCTTGCATTTTACTATCTTTATTATTATATGTCTTCAAAGACAGTGCAGAGTAAAATTTGGGGGGCACATGACACAGCAGCCATCTCTGTGAATGGCATTCAGTGCCATGGGAAAGGAACAGGATCTTAAATTAAGAAGAACTAGTTCTGAATTTAGGTCAATATCTTCCAGGTCGTGTGACCTTAAGTCTTCAGATGAGCCTTAATTTTCTTATCTGTAAAATAAGTTTAATAACAATCACCCCTTGGGATGGCTTCAAAGATCGAATATAAAAATATATATAACAACAGTTTACATAGTGTAAAATATTCAGTGAGCATATTTATGTTAATTTTGTTGATGCTATTGCAATTACCAGGAGCTAAGTTACAGTTAAGCCTATGGAAGCCGCCTTAGTTTGTAACAGATGCAAGAACAGTGAAGAAAAGTGGTTTTGGCTCCACTAAAGGAAAAACCAATATCATCTTCAACCCAATGTTGATAGCAAAGAAAAGTACTCAATCCAGAGTGTTACGCCCACGTGGGCAGGATGTGATTCCAATACCTATGAGAATACTAATAAGTGACAATAAATGGCTGAATAAATCTATCTCCCAAGATCAGAGGATCCAGAAAGAACAATGTAGAATGTAGACGTGATCAGTTTTGTATTATTTTATTAAAACATTCGTTACATGCAACTCCTTACAGTGTTCTCATGGCCTCAACATTACCACCAATTATCTCTTGCCATAATCATTTTATAAAACTAGAAAAGACAAAGAGAACTCTCTCAGGCACTGACCCCTGAAACTACATCTTCTTTTCCATGGAAATATTATTACATAGAAATCTGGGGATTAAGGGAGATTTATCAGGCCTTGGTTAGCCATCATGACAGTCATTTGGCAGCCCTGCAAATCACTGAAGAGTTCTGTGTTAGCACTCACACCTTCAGAACCCATGCTCTGGAGTGGCAGGCAATTACTCACACCTGTTTGGCCTGGTCCACTTATCCTCCTAAGCAGTCCTGATCATAATTGCTACATTGGCTGATAGAACCCAACAAATGGGTTCAAGTCACAGCTGACCTCTCAAGACAGATTTCCTGATTATATAATTATTCGGGGGGTCAGTGTGAATGTTACACTTCTTTCTAAAGAAGTAAGTTGGGATACGCATGCTACAGATTGTAGTAGTAACTTAGTAAAAAGTACAATCATCTTATACTCTATCTGTGGCAGGATCATTGGCAAAAAAATAGTCTAGTGGTGATAATCAATAGATTAACTCATTTATTCCTCATGGGGTACATTGGACTGAGATGGACAGGACTTAGTGTATAAAACGGGATATCACCATGCATATTAAATGAACTATCTACTAAGCCAATAGGTCTGTTATTTATGGAAACTAAAATAAAGTTCTTCTGAAAATTATGAAAGACTATTCTCTGGGTTCCTCCACATAGGACAAGACACACAGATAAGTAGAGTCACCAGATGATAAGATACATGAGGACAGGGTTATGTGCATGTTATTCCATCCCAAATGCTTAGTAGAGTGGCTGGCATATTGCAGGCACTTTACGAACTCTTGTTGAATGAATGAATGAATGAATGAATGAACTTAATAAAAGTAAGTTAGCTAGCCAGAATTAGAGGCCAACATTCAAGTGATCTAACATTTCTTGAAATAGAAACTCTTCCCAGTTGCTTTATTCAGTTTTAATATTTTATCCAAGTATAAACTATGTGGGAATGTTACCAGGGCCCAGAAAGTATTGTGGGCATGATAAGACTTCCACTTAGCTTATGAAACTGAAAAAATAAGCATCCTATACACCCACTGTGATCTGAGCTTCTCTTTTAGTCCCCTCTCCAAATCTCAATTTCAGGTGGCTATTTCTATTTTGCAAGATCTCATTCTCATACCCAGTTCTTACTACATGAATGCATTGTACCAACCATTTCTGCAAGGCAATACAAAATTTAAAATAAATGTCAAAACTCACAACACAGGCTAACGTAAAAAAAAATTGACCAAGGTGTTTTGAGTTTGTATAAAATATATAAGAATAGAGTTTAGGAACAAGATTTATTTCTTGTTTGAAAATAATAGTATTAGCCCAGCTTTTCCAGCTTAAGTTAATATTGGTCAGCTAATCTCTCATTAGACAGAGTTCACATGCTATAATTAAATTAAACAAATAGTCTCTATGATCTATAGTATTTACCTGTGGCTAATAAAACTCTGTTCATACGTTAATAGGTGAATAATAGTTATAAAATATTTTCCCATGTGAAATGTTTATAATCATTAAAAATAATTATTTGCTGTCAGGTGGACTAAAGTAGATAAATAACATTTAAATGCTAGTGATCTAAGTCTCAAAGCCAGTCCATGTCCTCACTCTATCCTGCAATGCTTATGGATTGTTTTCCTAAGCAACAAAGTAATTCTAAAACTTAATTGTGCATGTGATTCTCTAAAGCATCTGGTTAAAATATAAATTAAGGACTCTACCAAAGACTCCAAATTAGTATCCCTGAACAAAAGGAGCCCAGGAATTTTCATTTCAAATAATCATCCCAAGTGATTCTGATGCACTGGGGCTAAGGTCTAGATGTGGATTTATTTTTGAACTGCCCATTTATTCTAGTCACAATTTTGGGAGACAACCAATTCTAAAGTTCTCCAAAATTATAGTTAGAAAATTATGTGACATATGTAAAGTAGAAGAAGATAAATTTGAAAGAATTAATTGTTCCAGGCCAGGAGCGGTGGCTCACGTCTGTAATTCCAGCACTTTGGGAGGCCAAGGCTGGTGGATCACCTGAGTTCAGGAATTCAAGACCAGCCTGGCCAACAGGGTGAAACTCTGTCTCTACTAAACATACAAAAATTAGCTGGGTGTGGTGGCATGCACCTGTAATCCTAGCTACTCAGGAGGCTGAGGCAGGAGAATCGCCTGAACCCGGGAGGTGGAGGTTACAGTGAGCCGAGATTGCGCCACTGCACTCCAGCCTGGGCAACAAGAGTGAAAATAAAAAACTCCATCTCAAAAAAAAAAGAAAAAAGAAAAAAGTATTAATTGTTCCTTCTCAAAGAGTATGAGACTTGCAATCTTAAAAAAGAATGAAAGACTTTTCACATTCATAGATCTTGCTTCTATTTTTATTTGCAAATTCGCCTTTTTATGTGGTGTTGGGCAGGAGTATTCTGTCCCCAAAAGCTCACAGAGGAATGAGAAAAACAATCAGGTAAATAATTGGCACAATATAACACATAAGGCGGAACACAGTGCCTAATAAATCGTATATTTGTAATAAATGTTGAATAAAATGAGCAAATGCCTTAATTCGTTAATAATTAGTAGTAGCTCATAGAAAGAAACATATTTTTTCAGGCATTAGAATTTGTATTCAATGATGTTTTTCTATAATATAATTCTGGAGCCCATTCTGTAAAACTGTTTCAGTTGACAATAATCTTATTGAAGATTTATCCAGTAATCTTTTCATGGGAAGTGGTAGAAACTCCAGCTCAAAGAGGCTTTATCCGAATAAGAAAGAGAGAGGATACAGAGATTTATAAAACTAGAAAGACCAAGATTGGATCTTTGGACTTCAGGTACAGCAGGATCCAGGAGCACAAAAGACTTTTTCTCAAAGCTCTGCTTCTCCCATCTCACTGCTCCACATTTTTCTGTGTTTGCTCATTCTCAAGCAAGCTCTCTCCTCATAGAGACAAGATGGCTGCCATCCACTCCAGTCCACATCCTATCCTATCCTGCCAATAATTTTACCAATAGAAAGAATAGAATATACTTATATCCCAATAGCTCAAGAAAAATTCCCCAAATGAGCTCTGGTTGGCCCTGATTCATATGATTTATGCAACAGGCCCACGAGTGAACCAATCACTATGGCCAAGAATGCATGCATAGGCCTAAGACACACCTCTCCCTGGACTTGGAGCATGGCTAGCCACACCTGGACAACATTGACTTAAAATGGAGGACTGAATCACAGTTCCCAAAGAAAACTGAAAGTGCTATCACCAGAAGGTAAAATCTACTATATAAAATTCTACTATAAATCCTGTCAAATGGAAGCCCTACCAAATGAACCAAGAGAAATTAGCTTTAAATAAAATTTTATGTGAGAGCAAGTATATGCATTGTGGCATTCCTGGGTCAGTGGCATGTATAAATACCTTTTTAGTCAAAAGAATAAAATGAATAAGAAGGAGAAGGAGGAGGAGAAAGGGAAGGAAAAGAGGAGGAAGAGGAATAGGAGGGAAAGGGGGAAGTGGGGAGGAAGAGAAATTTGAGATGTTACGGTGAGAACAATGAGTTTGGGCTATTTCTTACCACTCCTACATTAAGATACACTAGCGGTTCACTGAATTTTAGGGCTAGAAGAACCTTAAAGACCACTTTGTCTAATTAAATGGGTTGCAAATAAATAAATAAATTTCAAGATTTGGTTCCTTTCTACTTGTTCATTTCCATCTCTCACCACTCGAGCCCTTGTTCTACTGTCTAGGCCCTGTATTGTCCAGGGCAGTAGCCATGTGACTTTGGACACTTGGATGTGGCTAGTTCAAATAGAGTTGTGCTCACGTGAAAAACACACAGAACTTCAAAGACTTAGTATGAAAAAAATAATATAGGTCGGGTTCAATGGCTCACACCTGTAATCCCAGCACTTTAGGAGGTGAAAGTGGGCAAATCATGAGGCCAGGAGTTCGAGACCAGCCTGGCCAACATGGTGAAACCCCATCTCTACTAAGAGTACAGAAGGTTAGCTGGGCATGGTGGTGCGCACCTGTAATCCCAGCTACTGGGGGATTTCCCTGAGGCAGGAGAATCGCTTGAACCAAGGAGGCAGAGGTTGCAGTGAGCCAAGATCATGCCACTACTCTCCAGCCTGGGCAACACAACAGGACCCCATCTCCAAAAAATAAAGAAAAAGAAAAAAATATATAAAGTGTCTTCTTAATATTTTATACTGATTACACATTGAAATGACAGTTTCTGGGACATTTGTGGCTGAATAAAATATATTATTGAAATTAATTTTATCTACCTCCTCTTACTTTTTTAATGTGACTGCTATAAAGTTTAGAATCACAAATGTCATGTTTACTTGTATGACTCACATTTGTAGCTCATGTTAGGTTTTATTCCACAACTATTCTACCCACGCTGTCTTTTGGTGGCTGGAACATGTGTAACTGTGGGACCAGCCCAAACTGGACCTACTCTGTTGATAACAAAATGTCCGGTTACCTTTTAGCCATAACAGAGCCAAAAACTGCAAGTCGTATAGCCTGGGCATGTGCAATAGAAAAAGCTTTGACCTCTAACAATACCCAGAACTCACAATTCTTCCCCTCCGCCTTCAGAATCAAGAAGATTGAGACTTGACCAGAACCTGAACATCAGAACTCTTTAATAAGTAAGGATTCCATTGGCCAGGATGATCCAAGGCTAAAATCTGCCTCAACATACTTTACTGTAAATGCTCAAATCTAAAGCCCTCCAATCAGACCCTGCCAAACCAACGTTCCTAAATCCTTTCCCTTGCTCTCTGATCTCTTAAAACTTGCCCCAGATCCCAAATCAGAGAGACAGATTTGAGCCTGCTCCTGTCTTTTTACTGAAAGAAAGCTTTCTTTTCTCAAAAGCTGGTGCCAAAGTTATTGGCTTCTGTGTGCATCAGGCAGCGAGCCCATTTGCTTGACAACACATACCATACTCTTTCTAATTTCCTGGCCATTGTACACGTTGTTTCCATGGCCTGGAACACTCCTACCTCCTGTTCATCCTGCAGAGCCCAGCATACATCACTCATCAGGAAGGCAGTCCCTGAACTTATGGTCTCTGTGTATGTGTGCTCACAGCTTCCTGTCATCACATTCCTCACATTGTGTTATTACCATTCACTTAATTGTCTGCCTTAAGTACCCTGAGTTCAGACACAGTGTTTTCTTGTTCATTACTGCATCCTGAGCACTGCGCCTGGTGCATAGTAAGAGCTCAGTAAATATTTGTTGGGCTAATGTTGAATAATTATGGTTAAGTTACTCTCTTATAGTTCCCCAGAAACTCAGGTCTTTTGCCTTCCAGAAACAGAAATTTTGTCCTGTATTCAAATTTCTGGTCTTCCAATTTTCTGAAACTTATGATCCTTTCCTTAGCTGCTACATGGCAAGAATGGTTCATTGTCATTTTCTTCCTCATAGATGACAAAAAAGGGGGGTAAGATATCCCCAGAGAACTGAAAGAGGATCCTCTGAAAAATCCACAGGAGCATGTTTCATAGCTAATGGATATCTACAATCAAAAGACTTGTGATTTAAGTATCAAGATAAACAACTATCACAACATTTAAAACACTCACTATATTTCCTTTCCAGCTTTTTAACTATAAAATCAATGGTGTGTTAATGACTCAAGCATTAGCTTGCTCACTAGGAATTCCAGAACTTCTGTTTTTGAAGCATAAATTTCTAAGTTGCTCAACTTACCCAATTTGTCAGAACAATTTCCATTAGTAAATATAAATATTTAATGAAAATGAAAACTGTCATAAGCAACTTCTCTTAAGCATCTAATGACTTACTGGAAGAAATAAAAAATATTAGTGAATTATGTCATTTACTATTTTCCATCATATAGCAATCATCTGCAGATGTCTTTGCTTATTGTATCTTGCTGTGTTTTGGAGTGGGTTTTTGTTGTAATATATTTATTGGGTTGTGGATTTTTGCTTGTTTATTGGGTAACAAGGGAATATCAATGATATACAAGGTGTTTCCTAGATATTAACCACGTGCAAAATTTTTTAAAGTTTTCTCAAAACCTTCATTGTGCTATTTGTTCCTGCCAGAATCCACTGTAAATAAAATAATTAGATATGTGTATGTCAGTGTAAAATTACATTTAAATTACATTTACCCTACACTTTGTGGCTTGAAAAATGCCTTCACATATTTTATTTCATTGATCTTCAGTGGAGGATATCATTATATCCAGTTTACAGATGAATAAAAAGGACTGTTTGACCAAGTGCCAGAACCGAGACTTCACCTAAGACTTCGTTAAGTGATTTTTTCCTCTACTCAAAGCCTCCCTGAGATCTGCTACATTTTAAAAATAAAAAAGAGGAAAATTTGCTTTCATAAAATTTCTGATTTCAGCTTGATTTTAATATTTGCCTCTTTCTAATTCAACTCAGAGTTCTTGGCAAATAGTATTCATTAAATGTCAACTATATTATTCTTCTTTCAAAGCGAGGTTACCGAATAGAAATGGAAATGTTTTAAAAGTTAAGTTCTATTTCACTGAGATTCCATTGTATGCTAATTGTTCTTCTTCTAAGGGATGTAACTAGACCTCTTACTCCATGGCTCTAAATTTTTATAGTCAGCCTCTATAATTCTTTGGTCCTGTAAGGCAGAAGATACATTATTTGAGTGGGGTCAACAGCAGAGGTTTCATATAATTATCGTAAGATAAAAGCCCTACTTTTCACCTAGAGCTTCTATAATGGTACCAATTAGTATGAATTCCTCTTTCTGGGCCAATGGAAATGTAGTGTAAATTTTTTGCTCATTGGCTTCAAATAGGGCTGGATTACCTTTGGTTTATTTGGTTTGTTTTCAGTAGCTTTTTTCCTACCTTTTTTTTTTAACTTTTAATTCTTAACTCCTCTCCTCCCACAAAAGAGTGCTTAAAACCTACTTTCAATCCTCTTAGAATCTCCCTGACCCCAGTTGTCCTCAGAATTGAACACAGAGACCCTAAAACAAATATTTCCAATCTATAGAAAAGGTCTTCAATATTTTTTCATTTTGCCTGAAAATATTATTTGATTTTGTTTATGTAGATAAAATGGATTCTAATAATGGTACTCTAGAGAATGGGATCTTCTGGTCCAAATTAGCTGTCCCTCAACCTGTTAAGTCCACTTTGACCAAAAAGGAACAAATTTCTCTGGGTGATAAGAAAGCAAGGAAATCATAGGCAGAAAGGAAGTACCAATAGAATTAAGTGACTAGAAAGCTTATGTTTGGCTCTGAAATCCTCTCATTTCAACAAACATCAGAATGCCTCATATATACAAAATACTGTCTAGGAAAGGTTTAACTATTCTAAATTGTATAGCATAGTATTTTAGAAATTAAATTCTGTATCGGTTCGTTCGTAATAGCTAGTAAAATCTAACTGCAATTAATGAATTTGTTACAGCTGGTATTAGTTTGTTAGAACTAAACTGTATTAGTTATTGATGTAACAAACTCCAACACTTCATTGGATATTCACAATAAAACTTAACTTCTGGCTCACTAAAATCCAAAATCAGAATTCCAGTTCTGCAGGGATTTCTCTTCCACATGGAGATTCAGGGACCTGGACTCCTTTTATTCCATGGCCCTGTCATCTTTATCACATAACTTCTAAGGTTCATGTAGCCGTTGTGCTGTGTGCTTCAAGCCGTGAAAGGGGAAAGAACATGTAAGATCCCACAAAGAAGGATTTTATGAGCCAGCAGGGAAGTACATCATAGTAATCTGTTCCCCATTTAGAATCTTATCACGTAGTCACACCTAACAGCAAGGGAGAATGAAAAATGTCTGCTTGTGTGTTCAGAAAGAGAAAACAAAACAAAACAGAAAAGAAATCTGTGCTACAAGCTTTAAGGTGAAACAAACTGTCATTTGAATCCTGGCTCCATAATCTTCCTTTGTAAGATGAGGATTATAATAATATCTCTATATGGTTGGCTGTGAGGATACATGATATAATAATAACAAACTTCCAACATTTACAGTTATTCTTAAGTGCCAGGTAACAATCCAGCTTTTTCCACATTATCTTACACAGCAGCGGTCCCCAACTTTTTTGGCACCACGAACTGGTTTTCTGGATCACAGTTTTACCACGAACTGGGTTGTTGGGAAGCGGATGGTTTTGGTATGATTCAAGTGCATTACATTTATGGTGTAGTTTATTTCTAATTATTATTACATTGTAATCTATTATGAAATAATTATACAACTCACCATAATGTAGAATCAGTAGGAGCCCTGAGCTTGTTTTCCTGCAACTAGATGGCCCCATTTGGGGGTGATGGGAGACAGTGACAGATCATCAGGTATTAGATTCTCATAAGGCTTATGCAACCTAGATCCCTCACAGGCACAGTTTACAATAGGGTTCTTGCTCCTATGAGAATCTAATGTGCTGCTGATCTGACAGGAGGCAGAGCTCAGGCGGTAACGCATGAAATGGGGAGCAACTGTAAATACAGGTGAAGTTTCGCTGGCTCACCTGCCACTCACCTCCTGCTGTGTGGCCCGGGGGAGGGGGGTTGAGGACAGCTGTCATACAGTTTTCGCAATTCACCTATAAAATGGGGACTATTACTATCATCTCTATTTTGCAGACTGAAGTTGTAGTAGACGAAGTCCAAAAATCGCCCACAATTGTTGATGTCTCCTTGTGTTCACACCCTGTACCATGTGACTTTGCAGCAATGCCCATCAAAATATAGAATCTGTTTCCCACCTCATGAATCTGGGCTGGCCCTGGGACTTGCTCAAGCAACAGAATTAGACAAAAGTGACACTCTGACCATTCTGAGCCTACATTACAAAGAGCATGTTTTGGATCCCCAGAGCCACCATCTGTGGAAGTGCAGGCTTGCTATGCAGAGGGTGAGGCTATTCTAGACTGCACCATTGTCCTGGCTGACTCATTAGCTCATCACAGACAGACTCATGAGATAGCAACAATGAGACAAGCCTGGTCTAGTCCAGACCAGAAGAGCCATCCAGTCAATCCACAGACTCATGAGCCTAATAAATTCTGTTTTTATCTGCTTTGGTTTGGTTTGTTATACAGCATTATTTGTCATAATAACTGAGGCAGAAACTCCAAGAGGTTGTATTACCAACTTAAGACCACACATCCGACAAGTGATAGATCCAGGAACTAAATCATAATCTATGGAGTTGAAAACCTATGTCCTTCAAGACCACACATCCAACAAGTGATAGAGCCAGGAACTAAATCATAATCTACGGAGTTGAAAACCTATGTCCTTACCTATCACAATATGCTAAGATAATTGTCTTAAATTGGCCAAAGTGCTCAACATATAAAAGCCATTAATACTATTCTCTATTATTAAACCTTATAATACAGGGCAAGTGAGTGTTTCCCTTGTCTGTGTCAGTTGCTCACAACTGTTTCTCCAAAATGAGCACTGTACCTGACATGTAATAAGTCTTCAGTAAAGATTTATTGAATAAATTACTGAAGGTTGGCTACTCAGATATATCAGCAATGAAGCCTGCCCTTGAAGAGCTGAGAGTCTAAAAGAGAAAATCAAATGCAGACATAAATAATGGTGATTTAACATGGGAAGGTTAAGTGCCACAGGCAAGGAATCAGTAGAGCATTCTCGGAATTCAGAGGCAGGAGAAATTACTTACTACAAGGGAGGCAATAAAATATTTCACAGAAGTGATGAAGTTTAATTTTATCCTTAGTGCCTGGACTTTGAACATATGGAGACTAAGAGGAAGGGGCATTACAGGCACAGGGACACCGTGAGCATCCCATGGGGTAAGAAACAATGCTATGAGCACAAGGAAACAGTGACTTCCATTGGGTGAAAAAATCAATGTAGCCTATTTCATGAGTCAAAGACTTCATGTAAGCAGATCCTCCTACTCTGACTCATAGACTGACTCATAGACAAATTGGCTGTGTTTTGTTCCCTTAGCTCTTCTATTTCTTATTGGTTCATTGATTCCTTATTCATTGATTCATTGATTCATTCTTCAACAAATATCATTATGTCTAAGAACACAGGTAGCCTCCATTTACAAATATTAGAAAGGAGAAAGCATTTCATTGGCTCATTTTAAAACAGAGTATAAGATCTTAAAAGGCAAGGACACTTTTACCTTTCTTCACTTCTAAAAGCACCTGTCACATAATGGTACTCAACTGGACACTAAACACACAAATACACATAAAAAAAAGCTGATTTTAAATTAACTTAAAAGTTAAGAAAAAACTAGCTCTTTTAGCCAACAAGGAGTTCACTTAATGTTATCTGTTACTTCTATAAGGTTTTACTGTATTTCCCATTAGAGAAATCTAAATATTAATGAGCATCTTTATGTTCACTGACTGTGCTGGACATAAAGTTCAGGACTTTGTCTGAGATACAATTCTTGCCCTTAAGCAACAGAGAGGAGCTACTACCAGGGGCTCTTCTAGCTTCTGAGGGTACAAAGGTGAATGAGATAGAGAAATTCCTTGTTGTCATAGAGCTTCCAGACCAGAAGGAAGAATACCTGCAACATAGCAATATCCAAACATGCCTATAACAAAGAAATAGTCAATTATAAAATCTTTAAGATAACTTCAAACAATCATACATGCTACAAGATAATAAAACTAAAATATAACAGAAAGCACTGGTTTGTCTTTTTAAAATGGATTCAAGAAAGAATTCTGGAAGAACTAATACTGACACTGAGAAGAGATTGACAAAATAAGTGTCAGCCACAGGACAATCTGAGGACAGTGCAAGTGGCAAGTGCAGTGGCAGTGCAAGTGGCAACTGCCAAGGACTTAAGTCTGGAATAAATTTGGCTATCACATATGTACAGCTGACAATTTAAAGTGAGGTAAGTACTTCCAAAGAACATACAAAGAGATATTGGCATACTTCCAGTCAGTGATTCCAGTTCAAAGCTAGCCACAGAACTTGAGATAATCTTACCTAGAGCACGTTCAGAATGAGTGCATGTATGTAGAGCGTGTTTGCCTGCTCTGTTAACCACAAGTTACTCTTGGCTGTCAACCATGAATTGGAGGCCATCCTTAACTGGCTTGGCTTCCTCACTCACTATCTGTCATGCTTTCAAGTTCTTGGCACTCCTGCGTGCCTGTGCTAAAATGGCAGTCTTAACCACTGCAACCCACCCATCCATTCCACTCCCACCAATGTCTGTCCCTGACCAGAGACTCCTCAGCACCTGAGTCATCAGGTAGCAAGCACCCTTTTATCCGTAAACATAAGGTACATGCTCATTCTCCTGCCAAATTAAGCTGTTTATGGTTATCACCCAGGGAAGTAATTTGTTGATCAAGACAAATGCAAAGAACTTCATTTAGGAGTTATGTATTAAATGCCTACTGAGATCTTAATTGAAACTTTAATGTTATCCATGAAAAATTATTTATATAGGTCTAATCTTCACCTATAACAAGAACACAGGGATGCATGCTTTCATTGTCAGACACATTTCCAACTTTCATATGTACACCTATTACCACAGATATAAAGTTTAAAGTGGAAATAGGAGGACCTATGTTCTTCTGTGAGTTCTCTCATTGTTTTCACCTAGAAATTAGTTTAGGAGCCTATTAAAGCACTGTGCCAAAAAGCCAATGACTTCACTATAGGGGGATGGAGCCAAGTCAAAAGCCAGATTATAACATCTTCCCAGAACCCTAAAATTAGATGTTCATTCTGTTCATTTCCATAAATGTCTGTCATTTTTCTATCACAGCATTTATCACACTTAATTGTTATAGTTTGTGTGGGGGTCTATACTTTTTTCATTAGAGTCAGTAAGGATAAGAATTTTACCCATCTTGTTCATCACGTTATCCCCAGTGTCTAGCCAGTGTCTGGCATATTTATATTCATAATTTGTTAAATTAATGAATAAATGAGGCTATTCCTCAGAAACACTTTTTCAATGTAAAACAAAATTCATGCAATGCATCCAGTGCTCTTAAACTCTGCCTGCCAGTCACAATACTGGCCACCACACTCCACAACCTCCATGTAAGAACACCAGCTGTATCTTGGTGCATTTTTCTGTAAGACTGCTCTTGGGGAAAATTCAGTCTGGGCACATGTACAGTGTAAGGTGGCATGTGCTGTCAGTACATATTTCATAAAATTAAGGAAATAAAGGATTGAAAAGCAAAGAAAATCATAAGCATAGAAATCATAAGCATAGAAATCATAAGCAAAGAAATCATAAGCAAAGAAAATCAATAGAATGCATCTTCTACTACCTTAGTCATAGTGGTAGTTTCTACCAGTTGTGCTCAAGACTAAGTTGTCAGGGGGCCACAGTCTTCCTTCAGGCCACAGTCCCCAAACAGAGCATACGGGATTCCCACTGTATTCAGGAGAGTTATGAAGTATATAGAACTCTGTAAAGTTGTAAAGGTGGAAACTATCTGATACCAAGGGCACTACTTACTTTGTAGATGTCGTAGGTTTCTGTATCCATTAGGACAATTTTAATACTGATGCGAGTAGTGTCTTCATCCAATAAAATCAGCATAGAATGTCAATTTTCCAGTAGATGGAAGTAAATAACTTGAGGAAGGGTTGGCTGGAGGGGTTCCTACCAGGACAGCTGATCTCAGATGATGAGTTGGAGAGGGTCATGTCTATGCTTCAGGACAGTCCATCTTCTAACTTCCTTTCACATCACATCCTAGAACAGGAAACTCCCTTTGTCCTTCCAGCTTTGAAGATTTTTCATTCCATTTCTCTGTCTTCCCCATTTTTTAGAGATGGAGGAAGGAAGGGTATCAGGTTTAGTATGCTAATAGAAATAGGATTTTAAAACTATTTTTCTTTTTTTTCTTTTCCAACAGCAGACATAAAAATCAAGAAATGGAATTGGAGGCCGGGCGCGGTGGCTCATGCCTGTAATCCCAGCACTTTGGGAGGCTGAGGTGGGTGGATCACGAGGTCAGGAGATCAAGACCATCCTGGCTAACAGGGTGAAAACCCGTCTCTACTAAAAATACAAAAAATTAGCCGGGCATGGTGGTGCATACCTGTAGACCCAGCTACTCAAGAGGCTGAGGCAGGAGAATCGCTTGAACCCGGGAGGCAGAGGTTGTGGTGAGCCGAGATCACACCACTGCACTCCAGCCTGGGCGACAGAGTGAGACTCTGTCTCAAAAAAAAAAAAAAAAGGAATTGGAAAAACAAAACTAAACTCACCTTTCCATCCTTTCTGTTCTGATTTGGAGACGGGGTGCTGGGAAGACTGGAAAGTTCAAGATGCTAGTGAGCTAGTGACTATTTCTCCACCATATGGAGAAGATTTGTCTGCAGTAGGAAAGAATTAAGATTATCAGATACAAGCAAAGGGAGAGCCTGATGGAGAGAGAGATTGACCTGGCAGTATTGACTGCAAGGCCCTCGTTCCTGCAGCAACTCCATGGAATTTGAGGGCCACTCCTGTGTTTTTCCCACTGGCATAAACTAGTCAATTTACTGTTTTTGTTTAGTTCAGTTAGAGTTGGGTTTCTGTCACCTATAAACCCAAAGACTCCTGATTAATTCAATAATCATAACAACTTCCTATTATGAGGACTAAGATAGAAAAAAAGAAAGCCACAATTATTCATAAAAATCAAATAAAAACAAACTGTAAATTCGATAAATTTACAATTTGTCCATTATCTGGCATTCAGTATTATATAAGTAATATATTTATGCACATTGTGTAATCTGCTTAGTGGGTTTAGCACGAGTCCTAGCACATAGTAAACACTGAATAAATACTAGGTAGTAATAGTTTTTAAGCCTCTATACAATCAAGTTCATGGCCTTTTATGGCCTAGTAGTTTTTTATTCACACATTTATGATAGTTGGTATAAAAGACATTGTTTGTTGTTTTTATTCTGGGGAGTTAGGAAACCTGTTTTCAGAATTTTTAGGCTGTGAGTGTCCATTTACCATTTCTAACAGAGTCTTGATTTCCTTTTGGTAACAACATTGTTAAAAGAGGTAGCATGTGACCCAGGGGAGACTAGTTTGACATGCATTCATACCAGGAATTTGAATCTCAAAAATAAAGAGGAAAAGAGAGTTCAAAAAAGGTGGAGCCCAGCAATTCAGCTGCAGTACCCTATCTATGAGTGATGGCGTCATTCTCCCAGACTATCCTGGTTTCTTCCAATTCCCAAGCCTGGCTCACCAGCCGTCCATTGAATATGTATACCATGAATATCCTTTCTGTAAATTCCTTTCGGCTTTAATTGGCCAGAGTCAGTTTATCTTAATTTCAACTAAAGGATTCCACTGGATAAACGAAGCATCATCATTAGCTATTTGATTCAGCTTTCAATAACAAATAACTTCAGTGTTTCCAATTAGCCTCCAATAACAGCAAACTTTATCCATTTTAGTGATAGTAATACTGTTAATATTAAAAATAGTTGCATTTGTGTATTTTACATGCATGATATTATGTAAGATTCCTGACAACTTAAACAGTTGAGTACTAAGTTTATCTCCATTATACAGATGAGGGAACTGAGGCTGTCTGAATTCAAGGAACTTTCCAAGAGCCACAATCAGTACCTGGTAGAAGTGAAATTGTCATCTTATATCCAGCATTCTTTCCCTGTAACAACAAAACCCTTTCTCTTGGAACTGAGCCACCCACTATTGCCTACTCAGCTTAAAAGCGAGCAGGGATCATAATACAAAATCACCTGTACCTTCAGTGTTGGTATGCCATGATTATTCCTCATAATCACCAGGTTACCAGGCAACAAGCTGTAAGATGAATAGCACATTGGGAAGATAAAATGATTGCAGGGAGAATTAACTGATCTCTTTTATCTTCAGAATTATGCCTCAGAATTTGCTCTCTGTCATTAGCTTTCTTTCAGTCATGAAATACATACATTTATTTTTTCTAAAACCTTAACAGATTATATTTCCACCAAAAATATTATCCATTATTTCAATGGCATCAAAACTTGCTATATAAAGAATGACTTTGCATAAATTTGATGTGAATTCTTATATTGAAAGATTAGTTTGATTTTTTGCAGATGATACATCTGTGCTATCTTACACCAATTTCTTTCTCAGTACTTCTTAAAAGATGTTGCTTAAAATAAAATCAACTGAGCTATCATCACACCTCCATATAGAAGATATAGAAATTTTGTATGATTTGATTGATAAATCAGCTTGTTAATATTCATTTAAAAGCTCTTTTACCTGGATCTTATTTCTTTCTTTGTGCTCTTATCTAGACTTTTAAAAATTTCCTTTTTTGTACTCCTACATTTTAAGTCCCAGAAGCTCAGTCTATTTAAAAATGCTTTGTCCACACTTTCTCTTGTACCTGAAACTAAACACATAAACACATCTGTGCACACACATATTCCCCTGTCTAAAACCTCATCCGCTTATTTTAGAATTTATATTATGAATGTATTGATTACTTCTTCTCAAGCTCTCTTGAAACTAATATATGTTGTAGAAGAAACACTATTGTGGAAAAGAGCACAAAAGGAAAAGAAGAAAAGAACCACTACTTGGAATGTGTAGTAATAGTAATCAGTTAAGTATGAATCATATCCATTCTAAGGCAGTTGAAAAAATGTGTGTAAATGCTAAAGGGAAACATAAACAGTACTTTAAGCAAATGTATAGATGAAAAATATCAGGAAATTATAAAAATTATAAATTTATCATAAGTTTTCAATTCTCATCTTTTGTTTTGTTTCACCTATACAGTGTTTAAAAATAATTAAATCTAAAGAAAATAAAACAGGATAAATTACTTTAAAATTTGAAAATTCGGTTTCTCTTGAAAACAGAAAGATCTGGTATTATTTGACATGAATTCTCCATGACAATGACTAACTAAAGCTGAATAGATGCTTCCTTTGGTATACGGGACAGTTTCCACAGTCCCCACCCCCCCCCATCAAATCCCTAATCTAGCCTACTTCATTCATTCCCCTTACTTGCCTGGTCCCTATAAGCATGAGATTTTTCTGCTCCTACCAACACCTGTCTTCAAAACTTCTTCTGTATCTCCTACATTTTGAACCTTGATGACAGCTTTTTTTTTTAACAATTACAATTTAATGTATTAAACTGATAAGACTTAGGTTAAAATGAATCTATAACCAAAGAGACCATGCACAATAAATTGTCAATATTTTATTTTTAATATATTCTTAACATATTAAAAACAAGAATTTATTTCTTATAGTTCTGGGGGCTGGGAAGTCCAAGATCAAGGGGCAAACAGATTTGGTGCCTGGTAAGGCTATGCTTTCTCATAGATGGTGTGTTCTGTCTCCACTCTCACATGGTGCAAGGGCCCAGGAGCTCCCCTGGGCCTCTTATATCAGGGCACTAGTCCCAATCAGGAGAGCTCTGCCTTCATGACTAATCACTTCCCAAAGGCTCTGCCCCTTTTTTCCCTTAATTTATATGTTTTAATTCCCAGATAAAATTGTATTTACTGTGTACAAATATTTTGAAGTATATACACATTGTGGAATGACTAAATCTAGCTGATTAACATATGCATTACCTTACATAGTTATCATTTTTGTGGTAACACTTAACATACACTCTCTTAGTGCTTTTCAAGAATATAATATATACAATATATTATTAACTATAGTTATCATATTGTACAATAGATCTCTTAAACGTATTTCTCCTAACTGAAATTTTGTATCATTTGACAAATATCTCTGTAACCCCCCAGTACCCCCTGCCCCTGGTAACTACTATTCTATTTTCTACTTCTATGAGATCAACTTTTTTAGATTCTCGTATAATGAGATCACGTGGTATTTGTCTTTCTGTGTTTGGCTTATTTCACTTAATGTAATGTTCTCTGGGTTCATCCACGTTGTCACAATGACAGGCTTTCTTTCTTTTTAAGGCTGAATAGTACTCCATTTTGTGTATATACCACATTCCTTTACCCATTCATCTGTTGATGGACACTTAGGTTGATTCCATGTTTGGCTATTGTGAATAGTGCTGTAATGAACATGGGAGTGCAGATATCATTTGACATACTGATTTCACTTCCTTTGGATCTCAGTAGTGGAACTGCTGGATCTTATAGTAGTTCTATTTTTAATTTTTTGAGAAACCGCCATACTATTTCCATAATGTCTGGACTAATTTACATTGCCACCAACAGTGTGCAAGGGTTTCCTTTTCTCCACATTCTCTCCAACACTTGTTATCTTTTGTCCCTTTGACACAAGATGTGAGGTGGTATCTCGTTGTAGTTTTGATTTGCAATTCCCTGATGATTAGTCATGTTGAGAATTTTTTCATATCTACCTGTTGGCCATTCGTATGTCTTCTTTTGCAAAATGTCTATTCAGGTCCTTTGCAAAATTTTTAATCAAGTCATTTTGTTTTCTTGCTAATAAATTCCTTATATATTTTGGATATTGACCCCTTATCAGATGTATAGTTTGCAAATATTTTCTCCATTCTGTAGGTTATCTCTTCATTCTGTTGGTTGTTGCTTTTGTTTTATAGACGCTTTTTAGTATGATATAATCCCATTTGTCTATTTTTGTTTTTATTACTTGTGTTTTTGAGGTTATATCCAAAAATTCACTGCCTAGGTCAATGTCATAGAGCTTTTTCACTATGTTTTCTTCTAAAGTTTCACACTTTTGAGTCTTACATTTAGGTCTTTAATCCATTTTGAGTTGATTTCTGAATATAGTGTGAGATAGGGTTCAGAAGTCTGGGCTGCTTGAGGGCTGCCTATAGCTAAGGGCTGTCCAGAATCCAGGGCTGCTGATGTTGGCCCAGTAGTAGTGCAGGCCAGAGATTGAGTCCACCACACAAGGCTGAAGCTTTAGGACTATATGGTCCCACCTAGCACCAGGGTCAGTCTAGAGGCTCAATCCATGGATACTAGTCTGTAGTTTGGACTGTGGGGATCTGCCTGGTGCTGGGTGGTAAGCCCAGTGTTGGGGTAAAAGTCAATGTTCTGAGCTCACTTCCCTCTCTTTGCCCCAAGGTGATGGTATCTCTCTCAGCCACCATGCTGCCTAGGGTTGGGGAGAGGTGTCTTGGGTAATATAAAATTGTTCTTCCTACCCTCTTCAATGTGCCTTTTATTGAGCTACAGCCACATTTTCATAGCTCTTGTGAAAGTATTTTCGTATGTGGGTAGTTGTTCAAATTGATATTTCTATGGTGGGATGAGCCCTGGAGAGTTCTACTCCACCATCTTGCTCCCAGATTGTCCCTGAAGTCAGATTTAATACTTCCTTCTCCCTCGCTGCCTGTGTCCAGATGATCATCAGATCATTTCAGGCCCACCTCTAAAACAAATCTCTATTTCTGTCCTTCTTTCATCTCCAAAGTCCTCATCCAGTTATTTCACTTTGCTCATCTAAATGGCTTTCACAGACCACCAACTAAATGTGATTTTCAGATTTCCCTGCAACCTCTGATCTATTGCTTCAGTGTCCTGATTGTGTGATTCTTTTGCCTAAAATTGTGCTTCCACCATTGCTTATGATAAACACTGTAGTATGGCTTTTAAAATCTTACATGGTCTTCCTACCTCTACCCCCAATTCATCTGTCAGCTCTCACCTCCCAATTCTCTGCACCCATCACTCTGCTCCAGCTGTGTGAATGAGTCATCCCTCCTTGCTCAAGCCACTCTACCTGCTCTCTCTACCTGAAAAGTCTATCTTTTTCTTTCCTTCTCCACCTCCTCCACTTCCTCTCTTTTCCTTTTCCTTCCCCACCAGACAAAATCGTTACTCCTTCCTAGAATATCATATCCATGATGAGGCTTTTCCTAAAATCCCAAGCTGGAAGTATTTCTTCTTCTGGAAGTAGTTCTGCTTTTGTATTCCCAGAGTTCTCAGCTTTTATATTTTTAAATGACTCTTAAGAATTTCCTTGCACTTAAACTATATGTCAGATGCTTTCATTGGAGTGTAAATTCCTTGAGGCTAGGCACCATATCATAATATGTTTTAACTCTTTTAAAACTTCGTAAGTTGCTTGTTCACAGTGATAATAGATTCCTGAACATTTACTTAGATTCACACACTGTGCATAACATTTTACAAGCATATCTCATTTGTCCTTCACAAAGCTCAGTGTCTCTTATTTTACAGAAAAGGAAAATGAGGCTTTGAGATGTCTATTAACTAGCAAAATGTCCTGACATTAGCAGATGGCAGAACAAAGATTGAAAATCAGATTTTCCTAATCCAAAGACTATGCCCACTAAACTATATTCTGTGCTATTCTGAAAAAGAAGTAGTTCATTTAAATATAAATATAACTTTGACCAAAGTATCAAATAACTGTGCACACTAAACAAGTGTGAAAATAGGCACAAATCAGTATTCAGTCCTGAAAAAAATACTTCTTTGAAATATTTTCCATATGTTGGACAATTTTCTAACTGAAAGCAATATAGGATTAATAAAACGTTTCAACTTTAAGGTCAACATTTATGTCATAGCTAGTTAATGGTAGTTTAAATGAAAAGCCATCCTATAGAGGCAAATCTTGACAAGATCACACGTTTAAGTTAATAGTAACTGACATGTCATATCCAAGTAATAAGGGAGTTCCCTCATCAAGTCTCCAGAGGTCATTAAAGAAAAGATCTTGTAACAGGTTAAAAAAAAAAATAAAAGAGAGAGAATAGAACATTTTATTCTTATTAAAGATATTGACAACAAATGGGTATGTATTATGTACCATGAGAAGAAAAGAATATTAGATCTTACCTGAGGCAATTCAAATTAATCTTCTTGGGGAAATAATGAAATCTAAAGCTGCAAATCTCATTGAATAGATAAGAGAATGAGAAAATGGGAGATAACTTGTTTAGGGCCAAAAATCTAGTCACATTTTAAGCTCAACCTAAAATGCAAGTTTTACAATTCCTAATTCAGATGTCATGCTGCTGTTCCTCTCTGATATTCTTATATGTTAAGTGTGCCGATGACAATATGTCTTCAGCAGTAGAAAAAGATGTGATGTAAGCTGTTTGCATTATTTAAGTGGTGAAGGTAGCTATCAAGTCATTCATAGAAGTGGTCTGTGCTCACTGTCTCTCGTTTCCTTCCTCCCACTATCTCCTTAACTCATTTCAATCAAATGTTTGCCTCCACCATGCCACCAAAGCCATGTTGCTCAATCCAGTAGTCATTTCTCACTTCTCAACTAACCTGGCCTCTCTGTACTTATGGGCACAGTCTCTCAGCATCACCATTATCAGGCACTCTGCCCCTGCCTCTTCTGGCAGGCTGGACATTGAAGATCAGGCTGGTATGCAAGAGAATGATGCAAGGATATAACACAGTATGAATTGAGCATCAGCAGAATCTGCTAGAACTATTTTGGGATGGAATCATTTAGGCAAAAGGCAACTGAATTTTGCATTTAGTCCATCCAAGCTTTCTTCCAACACAAAATTGTTCCAAGACTGACATCTCTAACTTGGTCTCATCTTGGCATTAAATAACCTAAGTGCTAAACCCCTTTTCTTTTTGGCTTCCCTCAAGGAAACAATTCCGTCATGAATACACCCAGCCTGACTTTCAGAATTTAAAAATGTTTCATATTAGTCTCCTAGATTTTCACTTACATCTTAGAAGATTCTTTAGAAATTCTCATAGTCCTGGTTTCCTCAGCTAGAAAACAGAGATAATGTTAGCATGTCTTTCATATAACTGTTGTGAAGATTACATACAGTGATTTATATAAAGCATTTAGCTTAATGCATTAATAATGCTAGATTTAATTGTACTCATTAGACTTTGCTGGGATGGTAGGTTAGTTATCTCTTTTAAGGTAGTACGTGTTCTTTAAAGCTCTAAACTCTTCACTTCCCCTGGGTTTTGCACCAGTTCTTTGCTCTACCTCGTTGAATAAAAATTGTCTGTGTCCATTAGCTTAGCTCAGAGTGTGAGTTACCAGAGAATGAGTCAGGTGTTCCATTACCATGTGCCCTTTATGTAATGCTAAGTTCCTTTACAGCTTTAGCTCAGACACTGGTCAATCTCACAAAAGTTTGTCTGTCTCAAGGGCTAAGAAATATTCTTTATTATATACTGTAGTAATACTATGTGCTATTCTCAGAAATTAGAAGCATGAAAAAAGACAGACAAAAATCTATCTTTACATCTTTATAGGAGCTTACATGCATATAGAGAAGAAAGACAATTAAAAACACAAATAAGGACAATACACAAATTTGACTTGTGTTTTGGCTCTATTTTAGACTTGTTAAATTTGAAGTGCCCACTAGACATCCAAATAGGCAGTTAGATATCTGAACTGATGAGCAGAAGTGGCTGAAGAGCTCAGAGGCAAAGTCTGGACAAGAGATATAAACTTGTAGGTCACAAATATATACATAACATTTAAAGCTACGACACTAGTAGGAAACTTAGGAGGTAAGTATATATAGAAAAAAAGAGATAACCTGGGAAATCCAATACTTGGAGATCTGAAAGTAAAAGATAAACCAGCAAAAGGAACCAAGAGGGACTGGCTAGCAAGTTACGAGGAAAAACATGTTGCCATTCAAGGACAAGCTTTGCCTGGACTGCACCCAGCCAATGATTGGGCATGGTCAAGGCTCCACTTGTGACCACCAATCATCCTGCCTGAACAGCCTACTCTTGCTTGAAGACTCTCCATTGGTCTAGCTGAGATTTTCTCTGAACTGTGCTATGGCCTGAGGTTTCTCCTTCCTTTCTCCTTTCACAAGTGCCAAACCTACCTTGTAGTCTGAAAATTCTTTCTTCCTACTCCTGTTCACTCCCCCTTGATCCTTCATAGGTATTGGCCTGTCTTGGTGTCTGCTTTTCATGCTTTTCAGACCAGACCCAATAATTTGGTTTTGTTCATTTTTTTTAGAGTCGGGGCCACACTCTGTTGCCTGAGCTGGAGTACAGTGGCATGACCATGGCTCACTGTAACCTCAAATTCCTGGCCTCAAGTGATCCCAGCCACCTCAGCCTCCTGAGTAGCTAGGACTACAGGTGTTTGCCACCATGCTCAGTTATTTGTTTTTAATTTTTATACATACAGGGTCTCGCTACATTGCACAGGCTGGTCTAAAACTCCTGGCCTCAAGTGATCCTCCCACCTCAACCTCCCAAAGCTCTGGGATTACAGGCATGAGCCACCATGCCCAGCTCAGTCTAGGAAAATTCGAAGGCTTTTGTTTTGCATTACATTTTAGAGATTTCCCAGGGGATTCAGTTCCAGTCATCCACTGTGCTTTTGTAGTACAGTATTGCTGGGTCATGATCTTTTCAAAATATAAATCAGATCATACGACTTTCCAGCTTGAAATCCTCATAGTTGGAATAAAATGCAAGAACTACCACATGTAACTTTATGGCTATATGTCTTTATTAATCATCTCTTCCCTTTTCTGTATCACTTCCCCCTTAACTACCCATTTCCTTTGTGCCTTCCAATAAACTTCTTGCATTTAAAACTTTGTCTCTGGGGAAATTTCTACTAAGATATTACAGAAAGAATAATGATCAAAATGTTTACAGTATTTTTCAGCAGTAACTTAGGAGTGTTCTTGTTTTCAGGGTTCCAGGTAAGTAGAAATGCCTGCATACTAGCCATTAGACAAGTAAGTGGAAATTTCTAATGGCCACTGATCCACATAGCCATAAAGTTACCTGTGCTCACTCAAGTAGTTTCAGGAATTTCCATGTTTCCAATCCCAGGAGCCACTGGGACAACAGATGGCTAAAATATTTTGAGGTTTATTTACCTGCAGAGACTGTGCAGTTAATGAAAAAAGGTTAGCAAGTGAACCTAATGCTGGAGTGCACATCTGGATGGAAGCTTTGGACAGCTGGGCATAGATCAAGAGGGTTATTACTGTTGTCAAAGAATTGAGGATTGTTGTAACTTTCCCACAAGGCATCTATGGAAGTCCCCTGTTTCCAAAAGTTTTCGCCCTAGCCTTAGATCCTGCGCTCTTGTTTGTCAACATTTGCCCTTCCCTAATACTCTCAAACCACTGTTAGGTTAAACTAGGATTCAAAAGCCTCCCTCTGTGGGCACCACTGATAACTCTCTAAGACCCTGAGTTTTAATCAGCTCTTCATAATCCAACCATGCACTCTCTAGAGAGAGAAACTTTCTCATACCACCCAGCTCCATCTTGGGTCCCTTGTTAAACTATAAAATAATTTAAAACAAGGTCCAAAAAAAAAAAAAACTAAATTAGGAAGCTAAATCTTCTTAAGAACCCAGCAATTCTACTTCCAAGAATTTATGTAAAGAAAATAGAATCAAGGAAGGTCAATATTATTTGTATAGCAAGAAAGAGCAACATAAAAGTTTAAAAATATGATATATGTTAACTGAATTATTATATAGCCAAATGATTAAAATTCTACACAGTCAAGCATGGTGGCATGCATGTGTAGTCCCAACTACTCTTGAGGCCGTGGTGAAAGGATCACCTCATTCCAGGAGTTTGAATCCAGTTTGGACAAGGCAGTGAGAACTTGTCTCTCTCTCTGTTTTTTTGTTTGTTTTGTTTTGTTGTTGTTGTTGTTGTTGTTGTTTTCAGAAAAGTCTCGCTCTGTTGCCTAGGCTGGAGTTCAGTGGCACGATCTCAGCTCACTGTAACCTCTGCCTCCCAGGTTCAAGCGATTCTCCTGCCTCAGCCTCCTAAGTAGCTGGGACTAGAGGCATGCACCACCACGCCCAGCTATGGTTTTTTTGTTTTTTTTGTTTTGTTTTGTTTTGTTCTGTTTTTTGTATTTTTAGTAGAGACAAGGTTTCACCATGTTGGCCAAACTCCTGATCTCAAGTGATCTGCTGGTCTCAAACTGCTGACCTCAAGAGATCTCCCTGCCTTGGCCTCCCAAAGTGCTCAGATTACAGGTATGAACTACCGCAACCAGCCTGAGAACTTGTCTCTTAAAAAAACAAAAATGAGAAAAAAATACTACACCATTATTGAAAATCATGAAATAATATTCATGATATACTACTGAGTTAAAAAAAAGATAAAATATAAATAGAATTCTAAGGAAAATATCTTTTAAAGTATATTATATAGAGGCCAGGAGTTTGAGACCAGCCTGGGCAATATAGCAAGACTCCATCACTAGGAAAAGCTAAAAAATTAGCCAAGTGTGGTGGTGTTACCCTGCAGTTCTAGCTACTTGGGAGGCTAAGGTGGAAGAATCTCTTGAGCCTGGGAGGCTGAGGATGCAGTGACCTATGATCATGCTACTGCACTCCAGCCTAGACAACAGCGTGAGTCTCCATCTCATAAAAAAAATTAAATGTTAAAAGTATATTATATAGTTATATATCTGCATGTTTATTTCTGCATATGGAGAAAAAAAAGACTAGAAGGATATCACAAATGGTATTTCTAAGTTGTAGAACTCTTAGTGATTTTCCTATCTTTTTCTGAAGTTCTCAATTTTTTGATGATGAATATGATTCTTTCAACATAAGGCAGTAAAAATGGATAAATACTAGTTTAAGAGAAGAGAAAGAAATTCTCAATGTGCTCCAAAGGCAACTGACATGACTTTGATCTGGATGGGGTGGGGTGGGGCCTGGAGCCAGGGGTCAGGCATCTCTGCCAGAGAAGCCAAAGGAGAGAGGTTTCATCAGCATTTCCTTTCTGTGTCCTGACATCTGCAGGGCCTGAGGGAAGCTGTGGTTACTCTGCCCAGCGATAGAAGAATTTGTGACAGATGCAAGGGATCATCAAGTACCTTCTGTGTTCTAGGAAAAACAAATCTGCTAAAGGGAGCTTATGTAAACCCCTGACCCCAAAATGAAAGGACAGCAGAGAAAGATTTCAGTCAGCTCCCCTGCCACTTTCTTCAGAATGAATGAGATTAATTCTTTTAAAATCATATAAACAAAGGCTTTGTGCTGTTACTCCACAAACAAATGTGAAATTCCAGAAGCTGAGCTTTGCGCAAACCTACCTGTAAACCGCACACTTGGCTTTAATCTTGGATTAAGAACTGTCAGGCTTGGTGCTCTGGGCTAGTCATTTAACCTCCTGGTGCTTTCCAGTGTGATGTTTGGAAAAGTCCGGCAATTATTCTGCCCTTGCTCTCGGAGAAGTTGTGTAGCAAGGTGGAAACATAGCTGCAAAATGTAGAACTGTCTGATATGGTCTGGATCTGCGTCCCCGCCAAAATTTCGTATGGAATTATAATCCCCAGTGTTGGAGGAGGGGCCTGGTGGGAGGTGATTGGATCATGGGGATGAATTTCTCCTTGCTGTTCTCATGAGAGTGAGTCTGTTCTCATTAGACCTGGTTGTTTAAAAGCGTGTAGCACCTTCCCCTTCACTTTCTTCCTTCTTCTCTGGCCATGTGAGACGTGCCTCCTTTGCCTTTGCCTTCCGCCATGATTGTAAGTTTCCTGAGGCCTCCCCAGAAGCAGAAGTCTGTATAGCCTGTAGAACAGTGAGCCAATTAAACCTCTTTATCACTTACCCAGTTTCAAGTATTTCTTTATAGCAGTATGAGAATGGACTAATACATTGTCTCAGGCCTAGTCAACTTTCTGAGCTCTGTAAGAAAGGGCTTTCTCCAGAAAAAAATATCTGAGCTGACATTCATCAGCCCACAGAATGACGGAGAGCTTTTGGCCCAAGGGTCAGTTAAGGTTTTTGGTTGCAAGTAACAGAAATTGATTTTGGTTAATTTAAGATAAGCATGATGCGTTGGAAAATTACCAGTGTAGGAAAGAGAGGGAAGAGCAGCTTGGGCACGAGGCATCAAAAGAAGCATGGATTGTGTTAAGTTTAGATGTCCAAGAGGGATGACAACTGCCTTGTAGCTAGGACAGCTATCAGGTGAGACTAATTTCACTGCTGCTGCTGATGCCACCACCACTTCTGCTGCAATAAATCATCTCTAACATTCCCTCTTGTCCTTGGGTCATTCGCTCAAGTTACAATGCTCCAGGTGACCGAGCATAGATCATGTGCCTGTTTGATGATTTTATGACTGCAAGCAGAGGGAGGACCTGGCCTCCTGGAAGCTGCCGTGCAAAGTGGCTTCCTGGAATTACCCTTCCAACAGTCCCAATTATGGTGATGGAAAGGTAATTCCCCTTAATCTGGGCATGTCTCTTTCTCACAATATAGAAAGCCAAACTCATAGTCCAGGCCACCCCACCATCAATTCAATTGAAGAAGGAAATATTGTGACAAAAATCCATGTTGTGTTAAGATCTGGTTCACTGAATTCTGACCTCAACTAGCTTTTCTGGTCTTATTTCATTACTGCCCTATAAAACCCAGACTACTTGCAACAGTATGTCCTAAAGACAATAGTTCCACTCTGCTACTTGATTTAAAAGGTGTCCCTTACCCAGAACACAACACCTCTACTTTTACTGTGTATCAAAATCTGTCTATTGTGTAGGGGCTTGATATGGTTTGGCTGTGTCCCCACCCAAATCTCATCTTGAATTGTAGCTCCCATAATTCTCATGTGTTGTGGGAGAGACCCGGTGGGAGGTAATTGAATCATGTGGGCATTTTCCGCCATACTGTTCTTGTGGTGTGAATGAGTCTCATGAGAGCTGATGGTTTTATAAGGGGAAACCCCTTTCACTTGGTTCTCATTCTCTCTTGCTGCCTCCAGGTATGAAATACCTTTTGCCTTCCACCGTGATTGTGAGTCCTGCCCAGCCACGTGGAACAGTGAATCCATTAAACCTCTTTTTCTTTACAAATTACCTAGTCTCGGGTATGTATCAGCAGCATGAAAACAGACTAATACAGACCTAAATTTTTAAGTGTCACCTCTGTGACATTTTCCTTGGCCATCCCTGTTGGAGCAGCTCTCTCTGCCTCTTCTGAACTCCCATGAGATTCCATGTCCATAATGCTCTGAAGGCCATGACTCAGTAGTTCACCCCCAGAGTGATGTTACTTTGGAAAAATATTCTTTTTGTCCTCTATATATTGTTGATTCTGTGTCTGTATTAATCTCTCTCACTCTCTCTTTCTTTCTCTCTCACACACACCCCTAGAAACTGTCTAGCAGAGGCAGACTTTCCAGGGGATGTTTATTAGTTCATTCTTACACTGCTATAAAAAACTACCTGAGACTGAATAATTTATAAAGAAAAGAGGTTTAATTGGCTCACAGTTCTGCAGGCTCTACAGGAAGCATAATGGCATCTGCATCTGGGGAGGCCTCAGGGAACATACAGTCATAGTGGAAGACAAAGGGGAAATGGCACTTCACATGGCTGGAGCAGGAGGAAGAGAGAGAGAGGAGAGGTGCTACCCACTTTTGAACAACAGGATCTCATGATAACTCACTCCCTATCATGAGAACAGCCGTGAGGGAATTGTGCTAACCCATTCACGATAAACCACCCTCATAATCTAATCACCTTCTACCAGCCCCACCTCCAACATGAGGGATTACAATGGAATACGAGATTTGAGTGGGGACACAGATCCAAACTGTGTCAGGATGAAAGGACAGAAATTAAGCTAGAGAGAACAGAAGCTATATGAAA
This sequence comes from Pongo abelii, assembly GCF_028885655.2. Lineage (NCBI taxonomy): Eukaryota > Metazoa > Chordata > Mammalia > Primates > Hominidae > Pongo > Pongo abelii. The sequence goes on from NC_071989.2 coordinate 153,925,645, forward strand.
GGGGAAGAGGTGTTATAACGATGGCCAGGTTAATAAATTTTGTCTGCCACATATCCATTACTCATACGGAAAATTACTTTGAATTAAAATTATTTATATATGTGCATTTTCTTCCCAACTAAATGTTGAGATCTTTGAGGGCAGAGACCACATCTCATTCATCTCTTTTGCCCTCGGAGCTTAGCCCAGTACCTGACACATAGCAACCACTCGATATGCATATAATGAATTAATGAGCACATTAACTAGTTAATTAATTACAGGCCTCCAGTAGCCATGGCTATGCTGCCCAATAGTTATGCAAGAAAGCAAATTAATGATTTCCTAGCTCTTGATCCCCAGAAGTTTTTTTTTTTTTTCTGCCATGTCTGTATAGATATCACTAATAAGGACTTCAAATAAATGAGGGCTATCTGAAAGATAGGCTGACTACTAGGATCCCAAAACCCATTTTGATCTTTCACTGAAAGAAGGGCAGCTATGAACCACACAGCACACACTTTTTAAAAATGAGATTTAATTTCCTTGCCTCTGGCAGTAGCTTTTAGAAGCAATGGAGTGGATGGCTGGGAGAGTATTCACAGGGGGTGGAGGCCAGGGGTCGTCAAAGCTGGGAGATTAGTGATAGCAGGGCCCTTGTCAGAAGACGTAGCACAGAACCTAACTCTCCCATCCCGTAGGGTCTGAAAGCTCCATTAGGAGTGATCATAACTATTTCATCGCTGTGGTTCTGTCTCCTTTGCAAAGTTCATGAGCTATTCTAATCCCTGAGCAACTGTAAGCCTCTCTTTCCTACCCCATGTCTCCACACCTCATCCACTTAATTCCACAGTTTAAAGCCACATAGAGTGAAAGAGTACACACTAAAACAATGGTGATAAAATTAAGAGAAAAACAAATATTTGGACCACAGAACGTAATATCAGCGTTCAGACGTGTAAAACAATAGTCATGATAATATGAGCTCACATTTATTAAGCTCCTACTAGATATCAGTCATTTTCTATGCATTTCATCCTCCAAAATGCCCTATGAAAAAAGCACTATTATTATTTTCATTTTACAGATGAGAAAACTAAGGTATAGAGAGGTTAAGAGGCTTGACGAAGATAAAACCACAATGGGCTACTGTGTGACCCCAGGAGTTTGCTGGTCCTGTGCATTGAATCACCATATTAATTGTTTCCATGATCAAATCAATTTGGGAAATCATTATCTGAACAACAGTTCTTTAGTACACGACTTTGCAGCTTTTAACATGCTGGTTTGCATTGGGATTCTGTAAGAGTTGTTTTCTAAACTCATTTGATCATGAATCATTTGTGCTACTTTGGGAAATATGCCATAGGTTTACCCCTTATCTTGAATTCAAAGTCTCTGGAAAGCTATTTGATGCTTCTAAAGAAGGGACTGGGAGCCTCACAGCACATTGTGAAAAGTAAGAAAAATTACCTTCCATTTACACTGGACCAGGCTCTGTAGTAAGTTGTTATTCCCATATTTAAAATGAAGAAACTGAGGCTCAAAGAGGCTTGCTCAATTTGCCCAAGTGCTGGAGTCAGAATTAAAATTCAGCCAGGCTGACCCTAGAAGCAACACTTTAAACTGCTAGACTATAATGCCACTCAGACTGGTGAGCAACCAAGAATCTCTGAGCAGCAGCACATGACCATGGAACAGCACAAGCTCACAGGGCAGTGCCTGGCTGTGACCTTGGGCTGGATCAACTTAACCTCATCAAACCCCAGTTTTTACATCCGTAAAATGGAGGTAATAGAACCCACATTCCAGAGGTTGATATGAAGATTGAAGTAGATAAGGCATATAAAGGACTTTTATTAGAGTAACCGGCCCATAGTAAATGCTTAGTAAACAGAAGCTACTAATTTCCTTAACTCCAAACAGAGCACATAATATTTTCATTTGATCTTGGCCAAAAGGCTGAGAAGTGATACACATAACATTTTCTAGAAGCATTTTATCTTTCATGTTCCAGATCATGTTGTTTTCCTTGAAATTTCTTTCAGTGGACAGATGACCACAGGCAGAACAGGTAAGGCAACGTGGGGTCATGAACACTTGATTCATCTATCTGGTTAGGATAATTGCCACACGGAGACATACCTGAACTTATCAGCTAAAAGTACCTCCCTTTTATTTAGTAATTGAACCCTTCCTCATGTGATCTCATTTGTTGTCTTCTAATCACCTTTTCAAAATTCCATTTAGATTTTCCTTCATAGAAGAGGCGGCTCTCTCTTCATGCATACTTCATTCTACCCTTGATTATTGTCTACTTCATTTGCATACAACTTATCTAATTATATGGTTACCTAGTAGGTCCCTGTAACCTAGTTTCCTGGAAGTGGTGCCTACCCAGCTGAGAACCACACAGACTTTCTCCAAATGGTTGAACACCAATATATTCTTGTTCACTTCACATTTTGGACACAGGACTATAAATACTCTGCAGTCTCTTTGGCCCTAACTGGCCTCTGTCTTCACATACTTAAGCAAGCCCATCCTATTCTCCATAATCCACTAATTTGATATATTCTCATTCTATAACACAGCATACAGAATGTTTCCAAGCATACATGACCGCAGAAGTATACCTTTGCAAGCACACTAGCTCTATACATACTGTATACATGTATATTTAAACTTATACATTTTCTTCTCTGATTCAATAGATTTCCATTCTGATCAATACTATTCATCAAATAGTCAGGAAAGAGAAAAAACACGTTTACTACCATCCAAGTGCAAGCCATCATCAATGACAAGGCCACCACTAGTTCATATGGTGGTTTCTTACAAATTAGAAAAATACACTCCCTCTGAGTAGCTATGGCCTTGTGACAAAATTTACAATAGGGAACATCTGAGTTGGACTGTAGCTCTCATTTTCCCACTTTTCTGGACACTCTCAGCAGCACAAATCCCAAATAACTATACATGGTAGCCCTGAACATCTTTTTCTTGATTACCATAATAACCTCTCATCTGATCTTCCTTCTTTTTTGTTCTTGACAACCTATATTTTATTCTCAACATTTTGATCTTTTCAAAATATAAATCAGATCATATGACTCTCCAGCTTGAAATCCTCATGCTTGGAATAAAATGCAAGAACTACCACATGACCCAGCAATACCACTCCTGGATGTTTATCCAAAAGAATTGAAATTAGGATCTCAAAGAGATATTTGCATTCCCATGTTCATTGTTGCATTATTCACAATAGCCAAGATGTGGAAAAAGCATAAATTCCCATCAACAGAAGAATGGATAAAGAAAATATGGTGTATACATCCAATAGCATATTATTCAGTCTTACAAAGAAAATCCTGCAATATGTGACAATATGGATGAACCTTGAGAACACTATGCTATGTGAAATAAGTCAGTCACAGAAGGACAAATACTGTATGATTCCACTTACATGAAATATCTAAAAAGTCAAACTCATAGAAATGGAAAACAGAATGGTGGTTTCCAGGGGCTGGGAGGAGAGAAAATGTGGAGTTACCAAGAGGATTCTAGAGGTCTGATGTACAACATTGTGCCTATAGTTAACAATGCTATGTTGCATTTTTAAAATTTAAGAGAGTAGATCCCATGCTAAATGTTCTTGCTACAATTAGAAAAATTAAATTTAAAAGAAAATTCTTGACCCACAAGAGCCTGTATGATTTGGCCCCTCTCTTCATTACTTTGAATCCTGCCCCTTTTGCTCACTCTGCTCCCATCAGAATGGCTTTCTTTCTGTTTCTGGGACATTCCAAGTTTATTCCCAGTTCAGAGATTTTGTTCCTTCTCTTAGTCAACTAAGATACATAACAAACCACTCCCCAAATCAGTAGCTTGCTACAATAAGCCTTTTGTGCATATTTGTACATGGGTCTGCTGGTCAGTTCTAGATTTGCAAGGACCAGCTCTGCTTCAGGCCATAGGTCAGCTGAGCTTGGCTTCAAACTATGAGTTCAGTTCATATTTGCCTTGTGTGTGCCCAATTCTGCTTAACCAGTGCTACCCAGCCCATGTTCCTTTCATTGTGCATGGTAGGAGTACAAGAGACCAAGCCGAACTGTGAAAGCGCTGAATTTAAAACCTTGAAGAACTTTCCATTGGCCAAAACAAGTCATTCAATCAAGCCCAACATTAATGGGGCAGGAAATGACACTCTGCCCACAATGGGAGGATACTGCAAAGTTATCTGGCAAATGGGGTAGATATATAATCCTGTTAAGGACAATGAAGGATTAAGACCAATAATTCCATCTACCAGGCCCCTGCTGCTACCAGCATCTAGAATTTTCTGTTCCCACATTTATTCGTGGCTGGCTCTATCTTTGGTTTCAATGCCACCTCCTCAGAGAGGCCCTTTATGACCACCTGTGTTCACATCACCCTCAACGGCTCTCTAATTCATTATCCATTTTTGTTTTGTTTATTGTATGCATAAATTTCAATTAACTCATTTGTTTGTTGGCTCACTTGTTCATTGTCTCCCTCCTCTGGAAATATACACAAGGATTTTCTCTGTCCTATTCACTATTTAAACCACAACTAGAGCATCACTTGGCATACAGTAAGGGCTCAATAAATCCTTATAAGATAAATACATTCTAGAAACCTGCATTCTTATGTACACTTGCATTTTTGCTTTTCATTTCAATGTTAGTCCCTCAGCATATTTTCAGTTATTCTTTGTAAAATATAAATAAATGTCTGAATGTGGGGTGGGAGGGTCAGGGAGGAAGACTACGTACTATGTCATATAGTTAAAAATAAAGGATTTGGAATCGAGTTCTAGCAGTGTGTGACCTGAGCCTTGGTGTTATTATCTATAAAATGGGGTAAAAAAACTGCAGATTTGGCCATAGGGATTAAACTAGGTGATGCCTGTATAACACTCACCTAAAGTTGGAGAGAGTAGCATGTAGTAAGATGGGAAGGGTAGACACAACCCAGTTAGTGGAGCCAATGTAGAGTCTCTTAATGGACGATTCAGAAGGGACATGTGTTTTCAAGCTTTTCAAACAGATTTCCCCTGTGTTTTTTCTAGTATAAGTGGATCCACAGATTGCCAGTCCCCATTGTCACCCAGGTCCTTCTGCTGGGGCTGTGGATGGATGGCTGCATTCCACCATGGCCCTCTAGTGTTTGCAAGTGCTGAGGGACTTTTGGTGGCCTTTTTCACTGGCTTCTGTTTCCACAAGAATTGCTTCAAGCCGACAAGACTGTCTCCAAATTAACCCTAAATGATATGGCCACACCTTTCTATCAGACTCTAATAAAATTCTGTTTTGGAGACTTGGAGCCAGATTGAGTCTTTTTATTGCTCATCGTTTCTGAGCATTCTCCTTCCTTGAAAAACTGTATTAATCAATTAATTTTCCCATGAGGTAGGTAAGAAATGAACTTGAAGAATTAGCATTTTGTTAGAAGGGTAAATTAAGGGAAAGAGTAACAACTCACCCTAATGTTAGTTCTCCTAGTTGAGCTAATATGTAGTTAATTCTCTTATTTTAGCATTAACTTTCCATTAGTATTGTCCTCCTATGTAGTCAAGCCTCCCATGTTCATAAAGATTACCAAAATTTAGTAGTTTAATAATGCTTTTGTGGCAATAGTATAAGAAAACAGTCACTCTTGTTTAGCAATAGTGCGAATCTATAATCTTTCCCAAGAGAAATTTGGCATTTCTATCTATTCCATATTTAAAATGCACATTCACATTGGCTGAAAAAATCAATTTCAAGGATTTAGGCTGCAGTTACTTTTGCATAGATAGATAGATAGACAGACAGACAGACAGATAGATAAAAAAATATAAAGATTACCTATTAATACATCTTTTTTCTCCACATTGTTGAAGTTGAAATAAACAGGCATATAGCTGTATATGCTTAGAAAAGTTTTGGAAGGCTGCACAAAAAACTACTCAGAATGGTTAATGGAGGTAAAAAAGCCAAAGTGACAGAGAGTGAGCCAAGTAGAAAGAAAAAGCTTTTATTTCCCCCATTTAATGGGATAGCGACTGAATTCATTAAAGATTAGTATATTTTATTTTTATTTTTAAATATTTAATTAATAAAATTATAAAGAAAGAAAACATTGTGTCTGTCCCTACAGAATTGTGGGATCTAGATATTATAGGGCACCTATCTTCTCCTCTTGCTCATGTTCCTGACTCACTTGCTCCTAAATCAGAGACAGGACACACATTCTTAATAAAATAAGAGAACTGTTTTACATCTCAAGAGTTTGCCCTCAAATGATGCAAGGCAAAGGAGAAAACAAACATGCAGGAAGTCGCTGGCTTGAGGGGTGGGAACAGAATGGTGGGCCAAAAATAACTGGTCTGGCATAACCAGCAAGCAACATCATCCTGTGAGAGGGAATCAGGGATGCCCTTTGAATCTTTTCTGAACTGAGGCTTGACTCTCCATGTTGAAAGTAGTAGAGCAGAATTGAAATACTGGTCTAATGAGTCCAAATTCATAATCGTAGTCTGTAAAAAGCTGAAATGAGAGTCACCTTGTCAAAGTCAAACACTGGAATTCAGTGGTTTTAATTGAGAGGGTCCATGCAAGAGATAAGAGATAGAATAGGCATTTGCATCCTGGGCTGAAAAAATGAAGCGCATGTCATAGGAAAATTGGCTGTGAGCATCCGTGATATGGGTTAACAATTACAACAGCAATGACAACTGCTATGTGTTGAATATGTACTGTGAGTCAGCCATTATGCTAAGCATGCTACATACACTTTCTCATCGAAAGCTGCAACAGATTTATCAGGTTTATTTTACAGATTAAATACTTAGTCCTACAGTTTATAAGTGGTAGAGCCAGGAATAAAACTACATTGGCCTGATTTTCCAAACCCATGCTCTCAACTACTCTATGACAAGATGCTTTTATTTAGAATTGCCCTGGAATTCTAAGTGGCTTTTTAGAGAGGCAAGGTCACCCAGGCTGCCCTGCACAACAGCAGAAAATTTCACACATCTGAGCACCCTTTATCCAGGCTGCCTGGGCCAAGACTCAGGGCAAGGGCCATGCTGCCTTTCCTTTTGCCATCTCTGAAAGAGGAGTTCTGCCAGAACCATAAGTAATAATGATTCACAAAGTGCACAGTCATTACTGTGTTGATAATTTCCCAAGCTACTTTGGTTTTCCCAAGCTCTTAGGATAGAAACAAACTTTTGCTTTTCTTAATCCTCCTTCATTTTGTTCTTTAAAACAATGTAACACTGTAAAGCAGATGCTGTTTTCTCCCTTTTATTATTGAGGAAATGGATGCTCTGACACATCAAGCATCTTGCCCAAAGTTAGTTAACAAATTACCTAACCTCTCAGAATCTGTCTTTTCACTGATAAGTTGGAGATAATATCTAACCCTTAGAGTGGCTGAGATCATATTTCCAAAGTTCAGAGCAGAAAGTAGGCATTTGATAAACTGCACCTGCTCTCGTTGTTAAGTAATTATATTACTTAATGTGATACCATTGTGTGAAGTTGCATATAACATGCATGACCTTGAGCAAGTTACATAACTTCTCGGAACACCTTTTTCCAAGGGGAATATTATCATTCAACGTGCTTGGCTATTTTGAGGACTGAATGAAATAAATGCTCTACATAAAATAGCTACACTAGTGACTGGTTCACACTCAAACCTCAATAAATAATCATGTCCATAAAAAAGAATGCTGTTGACGTGTTCACCTATATAACTCCATGAACTTGATTTATCATGTTTGAAAGCAACATCTTTGCTTTCTTTGCTCTTCCCTCACCACACTTTTTCCCAGACTCTTTAGAAATATATAGAATATTAAACAGGACTTTTCTCTCCCTTGACATTGTTTTTTAATGGGACTAGACAGCCTTACAACATGCTTCAACTTTTTTTCTCATCCTTCAAGTCATGGAGGGCTCTTCCTAGTGGCCTGCAGTAAGAGGCCTCAGAGGAGCGGGCATTCTGGCCTGGATCTTATTCAGAAACACTGACGATGCAATTCTTGGCTCTGGCCACAAGCTTGATTGATTTCCAGTACAGCATTTGATGTGAAGGGGAGGAAGAAAGAATCCCTCTCACCCACGGCTAGAAATAATTTCAGAAGGCTGGAGGCAAAGCAGAGGTGAAGCTAGCTATCTCCTGGAACTGTTGATAAACCAGCAGTCTCCTGCAAGCCAATTTTATGCATTTGCTTTTCTATCTTTTTGCTCCCCCTACCTATGTCCTCTCACTGGGCATGCTGGGAAAAGCCTCACAAATTTAACTAAGGAAACTCTGGGTGTCCTGTCATCTAATCTTCAGCCTGAGGTTGTAGCTGCCTTTTGCAATGTCTTCTCTCCAAATCAGCATACCTGATTAGAAGACCTGTTCCCTCATGCTCAGCCTTCAGGTGCCTAGTTTTGGAATTCAGCATCTCTACATGAAATATGCCAGATCTGTCAAGAGGCCAGATGGTTCACAAATGCCTGGAGGGCAAAGTAAGCTGACTGAGGTATGTGGTGTAAGATGCAGACAAACAATATCACCAGGAGGCTGGAAACTCAAAGGTGATGTCAGTCATGTCGCCTCTTGATTCAGAAGGGTAATGATGTCAGTCTCTAACTGCTGTCCTGAACTCCAGTTCAGTGAAAGCTATCACTAACCACAGTGCCTGTCTTCATGGGAACACGGGAAGCTATTTTTTCATCTGCTGTTTGTGATGTGATGATCTTCAAGAAATACACATGCATAGCTTTAATTGAGACCTACAAACGCCAAAGAGTTCAAATGTTTTAATTAAGAAATAGTACCGTTATATATTCATTACCTGTCTGGCATTATCTCTTCTAAATCTCACACTATTATATCAGCCCAGTCATTACAAAGTTATCCTTATTATACAAATGGAAAAATCAAGGAATGGAGAGCACTCTTAAATACCTTCTTCAAGACTGAAAAGCTAATGTATTCACTAGGAAAGCATCTGAAGGGAACAGAATACCCAACAGACAGTGAATTCCACAAGTGGGGATTGTGCTGTTCTTACGTGACAGTATGATGAGAGATAGGCAGCTACGGCCATTCGTTTCATGGTTCAAAAATGTCCAGCCAGCATCTCTGTGGATTTCAGTAGCCTTTCCTTCATGGTTACAGAATGACTGTTTCAACTCGGGGCATGAAGTCTGCATTCAAAATGGCTGAAAGATATCAAGGGACAATGCCAGCATCTCTGTGCATTCTATTAGGAAAACACTATCTTCCAGGAACTCTCTGAAGACCCCGTGGTAACAACTCAATGGTCAGAAATAAATCACATGAACATCCTCTATCTGCAAGAGAAACTGGAAAATAAAGTATTTTGCCTTTCTAGCCTCCATAGTGGAAGCTGACGAGAGAGAGATTATGCTAGTTTGGACTGGGGCTGCAGTGGCAGTAAAATTAGTGAGAAGTAGATGGCCTTAAGAGATATTTTGTGGTAAAAAAATCATAAGGCAAATCTTGTAGACTGATTGCATGTGGAAAATGAGCAAGAAGAGGGAATCAGCAATGAATCGTAGATCTCTAACTTGGTACATTTACTGAGATCAGGAGTCATGAAGAAGGAATGAATTTTGTAGATGAAAACTCATGAGAAGAAGCTGGTGGCTGGCAAGATGGCCGAATAGGAAGAGCTCCGGGCGGTAGCTCCCAGCGAGATCAACACAGAAGGCAGGTGATTTCTACACTTCTAACTGAGGTACCCAGTTAATCTAATTGGGACCGGTTAGACAGTGGGTGCAACCCACAGAGTGCGAGCCAAAGCAGGGTGGGGAGTCGCCTCACCTGGGAAGCACAAGGGGTCAGGGAACTTCCACCCCTAGTCAAGGGAAGCCCTGAGGGACCGTGCCATGAGAAATGGTGCTATCTGGCCCAGATGCTATGCTTTTCCCATGGTCTTTGCAACCCACAGACCAGGTGATTCCCTCAGGTGAATACACCACCAGGGCCCTGGGTTTCAAGCACAAAACTGGGCAGCCATTTGAGCAGACACCAAACTAGCTGCATGAGGTTTTTCCATACCCCTGTGGAACCTGGAATGCCAGCGAGACAGAACCATTCAATCCCCTGGAAAGGGGGCTGAAGCCAGGGAGCCAAGTGGTCTACCTCAGCGGATCCCACCCCCACAGAGCCCAGCAAGCTAAGGTCCACTGGCTTGAAATTCTCACTGCCAGCATAGCAGTCTGAAGTCGACCTTTGATGCTCGAGTTGGTGAGGGGAGGGGAGTCCGCCATTACTGAGGCTTGAGTAGGCGGTTTTCCCCTCACAGTGTAAACAAATCCACCTGGAAGTTCAAACTGGAAAGAGCCCTCTACAGCTTGGCAAAGCTGCTGTAGCCAGACTCCTCTCCAGATTCTTCCTGTCTGGGCAGGGCATCTCTGAAAGAAAGGCAGCAGCCCCAGTAAGGGGCTTATGGATCAAACTCCCATCTCCCTGGGACAAAGCACCTGGGGGAGGAGGTGTGGCTTCAGCAGACTTAAATGTTCTTGCCTGCCAGCTCTGAAGAGAGCAGCAGATGTCCCAGCACAGTTCTCTAACTCTGCTAAGGGACAGACTGCCTCCTCAAGTGGGTCCCTGACCCCATGCCTCCTGACTGAGAGACACTTCCCAGCAGGGATCAACCGACACCTCATACAGGAGAGCACTGGCTGACATCTGGTGGGTGCCCCTCTGGGACAAAGCTTCCAAAGGAAGGAACAGGCAGCAATCTTTGCTGTTCTGCAGCTTCTGCTGGTGATACCCAGGCAAAGAGAGTATCGAGTGGACCTTCAGCAAACTCCAGCAGACCTGCAGCAGAGAGGACTGACTGTTAGACGGAAAACTAACAAACAGAAAGGAATAGCATCAACATCAACAAAAAGGACGTCCACACAAAAACCCCATCCGAAGGTCACCAGCATCAAAGATCAAAGATAGATAAATCCAAAAAATGAGGAAAAAACAGCTCAAAAAGGCCAAAAATTCCAAAAACCAGAACGCCTCTTCTCCTCCAAAGGATCATGACTCCCCACCAGCAAGGGAGCAAAACTGGACGGAGAACGAGTTTGACGCGTTGATAGAAGTAGGCTTCAGAAGGTGAATAATAACAAATTCCACCGAGCTAAAGGAGCATGTTCTAACACAATGGAAGGAAGCTAAGAACCTTGAAAAAAGGTTAGACGAATTGCTAACTAGAATAACCAGTTTAGAAAAAAACACAAATGACCTGATGGAGCTGAAAAACACAGCACAAGAACTTCGTGAAGCATACACAAGTATCAATAGCCGAACAGATCAAGCAGAAGAAAGGACATCAGAGATTGAAGATCAACTTAATGAAATAAAGTGTGAAGACAAGATTAGAGAAAAAAGAATGAAAATGAATGAACAAAGCCTCCAAGAAATATGGGACTATGTGAAAAGACCGAATCTACATTTGATTGGTGTACTGAAAGTGATGGGGAGAATGAAACCCAGTGGGAAAACACTCTTCAGGATAACATCCAGGAGAACTTCCCCAATTCCCCAACCTAGCAAGATAGGCCAACATTCAAATTCAGGAAATACAGAGAACACCACGAAGATACTCTTCAAGAAGAGCAACTCCAAGACACATAATTGTCAGATTTACCAAGCTTAGAATTAAGGAAAAAATGTTAAGGACAGTCACAGAGGAAGGTTGGGTTACTCACAAAGGGAAGCCCATCAGATTAACAGTGGATCTCTCTGCCAAAACCCTACAAGCCGGGAGAGAGTGGGAGCCAACATACAACATTCTTAGAGAAAAGAATTTTCAACCCAGAATTTCATATCCAGCCAAACTAAGCTTCATAAGCGAAGGAAAAATAAAATCCTTTACAGACAGGCAAATGCTAAGAGATTTTGTCACCACCAGACCTGTCTTACAAGAGCTTCTGAAGGAAGCACTAAATATGGAAAGGAAAAACCAGTACCAGCCGCTGCAAAAACATACCAAATTGTAAAGACCATCGACACTATGAAGAAACTGCATGAAGTAACGGGCAAAATTACCAGCTAGCATCATAATAACAGAATCAAATTCACACATAACAATATCAACCTTAAATGTAAATGGGTTAAATGCCCCAATTGAAAGACACAGACTGGCAAATTGGATAGTCAAGACCCATCAGTGTGCTGTATTTGGGAGACACATTTCATGTGCACAGACACACATAGGCTCAAAACAAAGGGATGGAGGAATATTTACCAAGCAAATGGAAAGCAAAAAAAAAAAAAAGCATGCGTTGCAATCCTAGTCTATGATTAAACAGACTTTAAACCAGCAAAGATCAAAAAAGACAAAGAAGGGCATTACATAATGGTAAAGGGATCAGTGCAACAAGAAGAGCTAACTATCCTAAATGTAAATGCACCCAATAAAGGTGCACCCAGATTGATAAAGCAAGTTCATAAGACCAACAAAGAGACTTAGACTCCCACACAATAATAGTGGGAGACTTTAACACTCCACTCTCAATATTAGACAGATCAACAACACAGAAAATTAACAAGGATATTCAGGACTTGAACTCAGCTCTGGACCAAGTGGACCTAATAGACTTCTACAGAACTCTCCACCCCAAATCAATAGCATATTCATTCTTCTCAGCATCACATCACACTTATTCTAAAATTTACCATACAATTGGAAGTAAAACACTCCTCAGCAAATGCAAAAAAAAGAAAGAAAGAAAAGGAAATCATAACAAACAGTCTCTCAGACCACAGTGCAATCAAATTAGAACTCGTGATTAAGAAACTCACTCAAAACCGCACAACTACATGGAAACTGAACAACCTGCTCCTGAATGACTACTGGGTAAATAATGAAATTAAGGCAGAAATAAATAAGCTCTTTGAGAGAGTGTATGTGTCGAGGAATTTATCCATTTCTTCTAGATTTTCTAGTTTATTTGCGTAGAGGTGTTTGTAGTATTCTCTGATGGCAGTTTGTATTTCTGTGGGATTGGTGGTGATATCCCCTTTATCATTTTTTATTGCGTCTATTTGATTCTTCTCTCTTTTTTTCTTTATTAGTCTTGCTAGCGGACTATCAATTTTGTTGATCCTTTCAAAAAACCAGCTCCCAGATTCATTAATTTTTTGAAGGGTTTTTTGTGTCTCTATTTCCTTCAGTTCTGCTCTTATTTTAGTTATTTCTTGCCTTCTGCTAGCTTTTGAATGTGTTTGCTCTTGCTTTTCTAGTTCTTTTAATTGCGATGTTAGGGTGTCAATTTTGGATCTTTCCTGCTTTCTCTTGTGGGCATTTAGTGCTATAAATTGTGGAAGTCAGTGTGGCGATTCCTCAGGGATCTAGAACTAGAAATACCATTTGACCCAGCCATCCCATTACTGGATATATACCCAAAGGACTATAAATCTTGCTGCTATAAAGACACATGCACACGTATGTTTATTGCGGCACTATTCACAATAGCAAAGACTTGGAACCAACCCAAATGTCCAACAATGATAGACTGGATTAAGAAAATGTGGCACATATACACCATGGAATACTATGCAGCCATAAAAAATGATGAGTTCATATCCTTTGTAGGGACATGGATGAAATTGGAAATCATCATTCCCAGTAAACTATCACAAGGACAAAAAACCAAACACCGCATGTTCTTACTCATAGATGTGAATTGAACAATGAGAACACATGGACACAGGAAGGGGAACATCACACTCTGGGGACTGTTGTGGGGTGAGGGGAGCAGGGAGGGATAGCATTAGGAGATATACCTAATGCTAAATGACAAGTTAATGAGTGCACCACACCAGCATGGCACATGTATACATATGTAACTAACCTGCACATTGTGCACATGTACCCTAAAACTTAAAGTATAATAATAATAAAAAATAAATAAATAAATAAATAAGTTCTTTGAAACCAATGAGAACAAAGATACAATGTACCAGAATCTCTAGGACACAGCTGAAGCAGTGTTTAGCGGGAAATTTATAGCACTAAATGGCCACAGGAGAAAGCGGGAAAGATCTAAAGTCAACACTCTAACATCAAAATTAAAACAACTAGAGAAGCAAGAGCAAACAAATTCGAAAGCTAGCAGAGACAAGAAATAACTAAGATGAGAACAGAACAAGGAGATAGAGACACAAAAAGCCCTTTAAAAAATTAATGAATCCAGGAGCTGGTTTTTTGAAAAGATTAAAATAGACCACTAGCTATCCTAATAAAGAATAAAAGAGAGAAAAATCAAATAGACACAATAAAAAATGATATAGGGGATATCACCACTGATCCCACAGAAATACAAACTGCCATCAGAGAATAATTTAAACACATCTATGCAAATAAACTAGAAAATCTAGAAGATAAATTCCTGGACGCATACACCATCCCAAGACTAAACCAGGAAAAAGTCAAATCCCTGAATAAAACAATGACAAGTTCTGAAATTGAGGCAATAATTAACAGCCTACCAAACAAAAAAGCCCAGGACCAGACAGATTCACAGCTGAATTCTACCAGAGGTACAAAGAGAAGCTGGTACCATTCCTTCTGAAACTATTCCAAACAATAGAAAAAGAGGTTACTCCTCCTAACTCATTTTATGAGGTCAGCAGCATCCTGACACCAAACTTGGCAGAGACACAACAACAACAAAAAAATTTCAGGCCAATATACCTGACGAACATCAGTGCAAAAATCCTCAATAAAATACTGGCAAACCGAATGCAGCAGCACATCAAGAAGCTTATCCACCACAATCAAGTCGCCTTCATCCCTGGGACACAAGCCTGGTTCAGCATACGTAAAACAATAAATGTAACCCATCACATAAACAGAACCAAAGACAAAAACCACATGATTATCTCAATAGATGCAGAAAAGGCCTTTGACAAAATTCAACAACCCTTTATGCTAAAAACTCTCAATAAACTAGGCATCAATGGAGCATATCTCAAAATAATAAGAGCTATTTATGACAAAGCCACAGCCAATATCATACTGAATGGGCAAAAACTGGAAGCATTCCCTTTGAAAACTGGCACAAAACAAGGATGCCCTCTCTCACCACTCCTATTCAACATAGTATTGGAAGTTCTGTCCAGGGCAATCAGGCAAGAGAAAGAAATAAAGGGTATTAAAATGGGAAGAGAGGAAGTCAAATTGTTTCTGCTTGCAGATGACATGATTGTATATTTAGAAAACCTCATCGTCTCAGCCCAAAATCTCCTCAAGCTGATAAGCAACTTCAGCAAAGTCTCAGAATACAAAATCAATGTGCAAAAATCACAAACATTTCTATACACCAATAAAAGACAGAGAGCCAAATCATGAGTGAACTCCCATTCACAATTACTACAAAGGGAATAAAATGCCTAGCAATACAAATTACAAGGGATATGAAGGACCTCTTCAGGGAGAACTACAAACCACTGCTTAAGGAAATAAGAGAGGATAAAAAAAAATGGAGAAACATTCCATGCTCATGGACGGGAAGAATCAATATCGTGAAAATGGCCATATTGCCCAAAGTAATTTATAGATTCAATGCTATCCCCATCAAGCTACCATTGACTTTCTTTACAGAGTAGAAAAAAACTACTTTACATTTCATATAAAACCAAAAAAGACCCCATATAGTGAAGACAATCCTAAGCAATAAGAATAAAGCTGAAGGCACCACACAACCTGATGTTAAACTATACTACAAGGCTCCAGTAACCAAAACAGCATGGTACTGGTACCAAAACAGATATATAGACCAATGGAACAGAACAGAGCACTCAGAAGTAATGCCACACATCTACACCCATCTGATCTTTGACAAACCTGACAAAAACACGCAATGGGGAAAGGATTCCCTATTTAATAAATGGTGCTGGGAAAACTGTCTAGCCATATGCAGAAAACTGAAACTGGACCCTTTCCTTACACTTTATACAAAAATTAACCCAAGATGGATTAAAGACTTAAAAGTAAGATCTAAAACCATAAAAACCCAGAAGAAAACCTAGGCAATATCATTCAGGACACAGGCATGAGCAAAGACTTCATAACTAAAACACCAAAAGCAATGGCAACAAAAGCCAAAATTGACAAATGGGATCTAATTAAACTAAAGAGCTTCTGCACAGCAAAAGAAATTATCATCAGAGTGAACAGGCAACCTACAGAATAGGAGAAAATTTTTGCAATCTATCCATCTGACAGAGGGCTAATATCCAGAATCTACAAGGAAATTAAACAAATTTACGAGAAAAAAAAAACAACCCCATCAAAATATGGGTGAAAGATATGAACAGACACTTCTCAAAAGAAGACATTTATGTGGTCAGAAAAACATGAAAAAAAGCTCATTATCACTGGTCATTACAGAAATGCAAATCAAAACCACAATGAGATACTATCTCATGCCAGTTAAAATGGTGATTACTAAAAAGTCAGGAAACAACAGATTCTGGAGAAGATGTGGAGATATAGGAACGATTTTACACTGTTGGTGGGAGTGTAAATTAATTCAATCATTGTGTAAGACAGCGTGGCAATTCCTCAAGGATCTAGAACCAGAAATACCATTTGACCCAGCCATCCCATTACTGGGTGTATACCCAAAGGATTATAAATTATTCTACTATAAAGATACATGGACATGTATGTTTATTGTAGCACTGTTCACAATAGCAAAGACTTGAAACCAACCCAAATGCCCATCAGTGATAGACTGGATAAAGAAAATGTTGCACATATACACCATGGAATACTATGAAGCCATAAAAAAGGATGAATTCATGTCCTTTGCAGGGACATGGATGAAGTTGGAAACCATCATTCTCAGCAAACTAACACAGGAACAGAAAACCAAACACTGCATGTTCTCACTCATAAGTGGGTGTTGAACAATGAGAACACATGGACACAGGGTTGGGAACATCACACACTGGGGCCTGTCAGCCGGTGGTGGGCTAGGGGACCGATAGCATTAGGAGAAATACCTAATGTAGATGGTGGGTTAATCGGTACAGCAAACCACCGTGGCACATGTATCCCTATGTAACAAACCTGCACGTTTTGCAAATGTGTCCCAGAACTTGAAGTATAATAATAATAATAATAATAATAATAATAATAATAAAGTCATGAGTGCACTTTTGGTTTTGTTTGTTTGTTTGTGTGTTTGAGACAGAGTCTCTCTCTGTCACCCAGGTTGGAGTGCAGTGGCACGATCTCAGCTCACGGCAACCTCTGCCTCCCAGGTTCAAGCGATTCTTCTGCCTCACCCTCCCAAGTAGCTGGGACTACAGGTGTGCACCACCAAGCCCAGCTAATTTTTGTATTTTTAGTAGAGATGGGGTTTTACCATATTGGCCAAGCTGATCTTGAGCTCCTGACCTCGTGATCCTCCTGCCTCGGCCTCCCAAAGGGCTGGGATTACAGGCATGAACCACTGCGCCCAGCCATGAGTGCACGTATGTACCTATTCAGAATAAAAAATAAAGTGTCTTTCAGACATCTAAATACAGATGTTTCCAGTTAAATACAAAGATTGGAAGTAAGAGAAGTTGTTTAGGCTAACAATATAGAGGATTAACATTTATGGTTATCAGTCATTTGCATCAATCAATCCTTTAGTAATGTCTCTGCTGTGTGGAATTTCCTATACCAGTTGTTCTCAAGCAGGTGCAATTTTTTCCACGAGGAGATACTTGACAATAGCTAAAGACATTTTTGGTATCACAACTCAGGGAAGGGGTTGCTAGTGGCATCTAGCAGATAGAGGCCAGGTATGCTGCTAAACATTTTAAAGTACACAGGACAATCCCTTACAATGAAGGTTTATCCAGTCCAAATTGTCAATAGTTCTGAGGTTGAGAAACCTTGCTCTATGGTAAACTCAATTTTGACCTTAATATTTCCCTGACCCACAGGGTTCCTGAATGTTCCATTTTTGTATCCCATAACTTCCCACAATTCTGATGTTGCCACTGTCTTTAACTTGCCATGACATCATTTTACAATGGCTTTTCATATCATAACCTGCCCTCAGCACCAAGACTTCTCTGCTGGAGCTGCACGGACACAGATACTATTGTTGACTTGATGAAAGTTATGTTTAAAGTTATCTAGCACCAGGAGCATGACTTCTTTTATAATTCACAATTTAAGAGTCTCCCAAACACCAAGATAAAGAAAAACTTGTCCTTATAAATAAATTCAATCACTACCCATAAGACACTGAATTTAAGAGGTATCTTGAATGTGCTGAAGGTAACCTTTAGGATGTGTATAAATAATTGCTGTGTTAGACACAATGTTTTATCCCAAATGGTAACCTAGGCTAAAAGCATAGAGAAAATTGCTTAAAATGGAAATCTGAAGATATTTGAGACACATCCTAAGTTTTTGAGGTTGATGTCAATAACAGCCACATATCCTATAAACCATTACTTGGTTTTCCTCTGATAGTTACTTTCTTACACTTTTCTGATCATCCACTTGAAAAACATTAACTTGCTTTACCTATAAAAGCCATACAGTTACTTCTGATGAGGCTTTATTAACCATATTTATTTTAGAGATTCACTGTCATGATAAACCAATTGAGTAGGAGCTCTTTTTATTTTAGCAAGAATTTAGTACAGGCAATGTACTATTCTTAAGGACATTTTAAAAAGCTCAACAACATGTCTGAATTCATAGGCTCTGATCCAATGACGTGGAGACCAGCAGACCATTAAAATTAATTGAAAGTGCTGAACCATTTCAAGATTGATTTATTTTATATTACAATAAAATTAAATAAAACGGGAGGTGCTAGGTTAGCCTCTACCCTAAAGAAGTAGTCTAAAATTACAATTGAAACATCTCAAATGGAATTATTGTAAAACTCATTAAGATATATATTAGGTTTCCAAATCATACTTATGCTTTTTGTAATTTAAATAATGAGCTACCCTCATTTAGAAATAACTTGGCTCTCAATGATGAGCAAGTAGTCAGGATTCTGATCAATTTGAGCACCTAGTGAGAACCTAGAATATCTTACCAGTGCAAAGCCACCTATTTATGTGAGCTTTTTCTTTCTTTGGGGTACAAAAAATTTCTGTAAAGGAACATTTTCCCGCTAAACCAAGACTATGTTATTTTGTTGAATTCTGCATTCTTCTTTATTGTTCCTGGCATACAGGACATAACATTTGGAGGCATTTCCCCTGAAGTGTCTAAAGTGACTTCAATAGCAGCCATTCCTGCGTCTTCTGAACTGGTGGTAAAGGCAGGGAAAAGCAGGAAATCCTTTCTATAAATAAAAACATCTGCAACAAAGAGGTAAAAATGACAAGCTTAAATCCTTGCGCTTGCCAAGCTTCCCTCAAAGTATCCGTCAGGTCTCATCTTGTACCTCTCTCCCCTTCCCACACTGAACCACAGCACACACAAGCCTTCTTCAGTTTCCCAACACATAGTGTTGTGCCTCATCTGTTCACCTGAAGTTCTCATCCCCTGAATGTGCTTCCCCCTCTCTCTCTTCAGGCAGCCAGCTTCCCATACACCCATCCCATGCCTTTCTCAGGAACCTGCCCCGCCACCTGGCATGGGGCTGATTCCCAATGTTATACCCTCCCTTGACATTCTGGGTTTCCTATAAATACAGTGTGTTGTAATTAATTAATTATTAACTATATAAATATGTTTTAGTATCCTTCTTCTACTAGAATTTAAACCTCAAGCAGACAAGGATTGCCTGTTTTCATATTATCATCTCATCCCTAGAAACTAGCACAATGCCGGGAACATAGTACTCAATATATGTTGAATGAATACATCAAAATAAACTTTCTATTAACCTGGACCACATTCTTATTTTACTCATTTGTTTCTTTTCTGAGTATATATAATTGAGCATAATTTGCATTAAACGTGCTCCCATTTGACAGGCAAAAGAATCCTCCTCCCCGCCCCGCTATATCCCAAGGGACATAATTAGCTAATGTGTATATAGATTCTAAGTTGACAGGGAGTTAACAAATCTACAGCTTTCATGGGTAAGGACAGTGTTTAATTCACAGAAATTAAAGATGAGGAATGTCAGTTAGTTAATCTCAGGCTGGAGAGAAAGAAGAATTGCCAGTTGCTGAGATCCTAGTCATTCTTTTGTGGCATATTTAAATGTTCTGACCATTTATTTATAATGAGGCACAGTGGTGAGCTAAAATGAACTTTCCTGTATAATGCTTTGCCAGCATTTCTGTGAAAGATTGGCACCATCTATCCCAGAGTCTTAGCTATTGCCTGTCACATGGTTACTCTACATGGGGCAGCATGCTCAAATTCCTGCAGGGGCCTGTTTAATGCTTGAATGAAGCTGATTGTAGAAGGGGCTCTGTGGAAAACTGGAGCAGACTCCAATTAGCTGCAATCAATTCCTGCCATGTACAACATGGGGATCCAATGTGGTTGTAAAATATCCCCATTTTTAAATGAGTCATTTTTAAAATCACTGTGTAGACTGTATACATTACACACACACATATATATTATACATATATATAAGGTATATCTGGAATGGATACATTCAAGGACCACCAGGTTGCCAGTTCTGCCTCATAATCCCTATCTTTGTTCTCCAAGGAACAGGTAGTTGGCTATGGCAAGAAATGCAGCCTGGAGCAGACCCGTGTACTGTGTAGGGCAGAGAAACTAGTCACAGCCAGGTATCCTCTTGGCTCAAAGTTCAAAGAATACTGCTTTACTTCCCCAACGCCAACACCAGATCAATCCTCCTCTCTCTGAAACCTGGTTGGTGACAAACATAGTCTTGCTTTACCATATGGATAGAAAGCACCAGTTCCAACTTGTATTTGACCACAGAAAGGTGCCCTGCTAGAAAAAATTTTAACATCATTCAATTTATGTTCCCTCTAATACAGCCTGTTTCTCTACCAGTGAAAGAAAATTGCCGTGCTGCTTTTCATTTCTTTAATTCATTCATTTGTTGAGAAATTTTAAAAATATAACAAAAAATAGACTAAAACATGTACCTCCCATCAAAAGATAAAACTATTACAATGTTATCATATTTGCTTCAAGTTTTTTCTTTAAATAAATGAAATAAAACATTACAAATTAAGATAAAATTTCTTTGTCCCAATTCCTAGTCTCTTCATCTCTCCTTTCTTCAAGACCATTTATTTGAACTATATCTATCCAGTCCCTTTTACATTTTTACATGCATATAAATACATTAAACAGCAGCTGTATTATACTATTTTAGGTATTTTATTTGCATAAATGTCATATTACATGTAGCTTCTGCAACGTGTTTTATCGGTTATCACTGTGTATCTATCCATAGATACAGGGACACATACACACACACACACACACACACACACACACACACGAGAGAGAGAGAGAGAGGGAGAGAGAAAGAGAGAGAAAGAGACAGCAAATGAGACAGGCACAGAGAGACAGAGAAGAGTTCATGTTTTCACTTCTGTATAGTATTTCATTATATGAATATACTTTCTTTTTCTTTTCCCAAATGATGGCATGTATGCCAGAACATGACACAACATTGCCCCCAAAATTATCACTCAGATAAAGAAGTACCCATACATTAGACTTCACAAAGTCTTTCACAGTACAGTGCAATCTTGCATTTACTGTATTTCAAACCACACCACATTGCTGGGGAAGATACATTACCAGAAATAACTTGAAGCAATGTTATCTTTGGAAGAAAAAGGAGGAGGAGGAGGAGGAGGAGGAAGGGAAGGAAGAAGAGGAGGAGGACGAGGGGGGAGGAGGAGTAGGAGAAGAAGGAGGAGGGGGAGGAGAAAAAGAAGAAGGAGAAGAAAAACAAGAGGAGAGAAAAGAAGGAAGGAAGGAATTTAACATAGACTAGGTAATCACTTATAAGTAATTGCAAGTGTTGTGTGCCATTATGTATAAACTCTTTAAAGATCACCTTAAAACAATACAGTAATTGGTCACATTGTGGAAAGCAAATATATAGCAAGACAAATGAATAAGCCAGCCATCTTAATATTAAGACATGGATCCTTGTAGTTGGGGCAAAATTTCTAGACAAATTTGTTATAGACTGATTTGTAAACTACTGAGTATCACATGCCCTGGGATACGGTTTATATGACTCAGAAAGTGGTTCTTTTTAGATGAGAAACATGATGTCAAAGGCACATGGGAGAAATGTAAGTCAAATCATCATCTAACAGATGCAATTGGAGGAAAAAACACTTCTAAGTTATTATTTTGTAAAACATGTAATTTTAAATAGGTATCGCTAACATTTTAAATAAACAGTTGACTTTTCACATCCCTAACAAAGTTCATATATTCAATTTGGCCCCAAACCATTTTTTGATCTTCTCATTTTAAAAAGGAAGGGGAGAGTATTAGCTCAGGCCACTGTAACAAATACCACACACTGGAAGACTTCAACAACAAAAATTTATTTCTCACAATCCCTCTGAAGGTTGGGAAAATCAAAGTGTAGGCATGGCAGGTTTTATTCTGAGGTCTCTTCTCAGCTGGTAGGTGGCCACCATCTCGCTGTGGCCCCTACTTTCTGTGCAGGGGTTGGGTTGGGGAGGGGCAAAATTTCTAGACAATTTTGCCTAGAAAAGAAAGCTCTACCAGGGTCCCCTGCTATGGTCTTATTTAACCTGAAGTATTTCCATAAAGGCCCTCTCTCCAAACACTCCCAGTATCAGCAACACTGGGAAGACAGGGCTTCCTCATACCAATTTTGGGAGAACACAAATATTCAACTCATAGAAGGTGTCACTGCATATTTTTAGTTATCTTATATTTAGGCATATGATAAATTACTTTAAACTTTTCTTTATTATAAATAATGTAGCAACAAACATCCTTGTACTAGTTTCCACATGCACATGACCACTTTTGTTTGAAAAACAAAAGTTTTTCTGGTGTATATGCCTAGAAGGAGAATTTCACATTTCTTTCTTACTCTGCTAACGTCTTTAGAAATCTGTGCTGCTTCTCAAAGGATTTTTTTTGTTTTTCAAGGGTCAAGGAGCCACTGCAAAATAGGCTGAAATCCCAGGTCAGCTCCCCTCAGAAGTCTCTCTAATAGCAGAGCCCTTTGAAGCACACCATTCTGTGCCAGCTGAGATGATCCTCCCTGGCTGACTCCCTCACCCACTATTTGTGTATTAGGGACTGGGCAGAGTCGCAGTCTCAAAGTGGCATTCACAGGAATGGGTCACGGGTTGGCCCCAAGAGATTCTGCCACTTGCTTTCAGTCCATCTCTGCAGAGCAGCCATCCCCCCTCATTAGTATGGAGTGCAGATCCCAGAACAAGAATCCATGAGTGGCCTCTGGGCACTCCAGCCAGAGCGCTAGGATTTGGCCATTTCCCGGGTACAGACAGGCCTCAAGAGGATGGCCCTAGAAGAACGTAAACTCTCCCCTAATTAAGCTAAAGAGTGAAACTAACTGGAGATTTGAGAAAGAATAGAAACCATTAGTAACTCAGAGAAGCCACGGATCCAGAAGCAAAGCAAAGAGGGAAAACGTGGTTTTGTTCTCTATGTGGTAATTCTGCAAGTTTGTCCCTTGCTAACGTGGAAGCTCAAAAGCTGATGTGTTTGATAAGCTGATGTGTTTGATGTCCCAGTGACTTCATTCAACGCAATGGGAAGTGCATAAACCCACGAAACTAGATCCCCTCAGAAAAAGCTCCAATCCAAGTTTCCTGGAATAACTCAGAACCAACCAACCATTCCGGGTTACAGTCATAGGATTTGAGCAGCAGTTCTCCTTCTGGATGGCTGTGGGACAAGGTGGCTGTGAGCCTCAGTTTCCTCCTCTACAAAGCAGAAATAATACCTATCTCACGGGTTTACTGTGAGACGAAGTGTCATATAGTGCACATCAGACCCCTACCATGACCTCTGTTACATAGGAAGAGTTTGACGCAAGTTAGCTAATTATATTTTCCTCTCTTCACTTTAAAAGTAACCAGAACCAATCCTAATGCTAATATCAATACTAATATTAATACAAATACTAATGAGATTAGTCACTGAACATTTATTCTATGCCATTGGGCTGTGTTATCTCATTCAACCTTCACAGTCAGGTTGTATTATTTCAATATGTTCACATTACAAATGAGGAAACCAAGACTCAGAAGGCTAAGTGATTTGCCCAACATCAGACAGTGAGTGACAGGCAGAAATAGAACTCAAACTAAATTAGGCCAATCTCACAGCTCCTTTCTTCACCATGATGGATCCCCTTTGCAAAGTTTCTCCTTGCAATTTGCAGGTAAATTGGGGTGAAAGAAATCTCTAAGAGAATCTGATATATATACACACACATCCCTGTTCTCCAAGAATGGGACAAAATTTAAAGTCCTTAATGATATCACCTTTTAAAATTTCTAAATAATATGGAGCTGAGGGTTTCTCTCACCTGAAGTCCTTGGTGGTTGATTCACCTCATCTCTTCATTTCACCTCTACAGATGCAACAGGGAAAGCCCACTACAAACTTTCTTGTTCTTGGACTTGACTGCACAGCCTCCAAATTTGAACAGCAGTTACCATGAGACAGTTTTTGGGTTCTTTTTCTTTTTTGCTTTCTCTCTGTCTTTTAAACCCAGTGCTTCTCTCCTCAGGCAAAAATTAAGCTTTTGTTCAGACTCAGAGGATTCAGTTTACTCTCAATGATTGAAGGACAAGCATGTGAATGTTTTTCAAAAAAACACACATCAACAACTGCGAGAAACCAATAACCATTTCTACTGGGGTTTGGAATAAATTTGGGGCTTGCATTTAAAGATGGATATATCTGACATTCTAAAAACTGACTTGAGGCCAAACAATGAAGGCCAAACTCCGAAAAAAAGCAGACACTGCAGCAACTGGAAACCTGATCCATTTTCTTTTCTTTCTGGGTCTACTTCTTTCATTCATCTACTTCTAAGCACCCACACTGTGCAAGGGGCTGGGAGTCAAAGCACTAAAGCATAGGCCTTACGAGTAAGTTGCTCACAAGATGGTGCAGCTACTGCTATGCCGCAGGGAAGCCCGGAGCACCATCATAGCTATAAAAGCCACTCATTAACTGAGCTCTGCTCTGTGCCAGCCATGATGCTTTTACATGTGTTCTTTTCTTCAATCTTTACAACATGACAAAGTCCTTATTATTACAAACATAGAAATGGAAACAGGTGATGGGACTCATCCAAGGTCACATGTGCTAAGTAGCAGAGATGGGATTTAAGTCTAGATCAACCTGATTTCAGAACCCAAGCTCTTAATTACTCTGTAATACTGTCAAGAGAGCATAATGAAGGGACACAAAACCTGTAGTGAAGGGCAATTAGGGAGGTCTTTCCAGAGGAGGTGTCATCGGGGTCTGGAATGTATACACAATGGCCCAGGGGAAAAAGACGGCAAGTCGCTTCCTATATCTGTACATGGAGAGGCTGGAGAGCAAGCTGGGCCAGGCCATGAAAAGCCCAGTATGACAGGCTAAGATGGGGCTTGGTCTGGAAAGTCATGGGAAGCCACTGAGGAATTTCAAGCAGGAAAATTAGATGTCTAGATTTTATTTTTATAATGATCACTCAGGCTTCTCCGTGGGAAATGTTCTAAAGGATGGAAAAACTAGATCATGGGAGACATGTCAGGCTAATAACAATACCAATGATAAAAATAGCAAGTAGTATTCAGCGTTGCAATGACTCCAGAAGGCGTGATCAGAGCCTGAGAGGCTACATATAGTGTAATGAGTACATAGCAGTAAAGGCAGGGGCAGGAAAATTGACTTCTGTTTTATGAAAAATAAGATTTTCTCTTTTGGAAATCTTTACCCATTTATTTGCAGTGCAATTTTTATATAGTAATAGCTCATCAAAAGCCAACTGAGGTATCTTGTTCATTAGTCACTCTTTATACATTAACTTAACCATTTAATACTGAACAATGTGAAGGATGAAAAAGAATACTCACCAGTTGGTGCAGCCAGTGCTATGATAATGAGAGAATTAGATTAGATTTATATGACAAACAATGATGGAATAATATATAAGCTGTTTGCCTTAAAAATAATCTAGATAGGTATTGGTGGGGGAAGGAAATGGCTGTGTCTATAAAAGGGTTGCACCAGCAATCCTTCTGATGAAACTGTTCTATTAGCTTCATTATGATGGTGGGTATATAAACCCACACATGATAAAATCATATAAAACTAAATTCACACATATATACGTACACATAAATATGCAAATACACACATCAATACATATAAAACTTATGAAATTTGTATAAGGTTGGTGGATTATACCAACATCAATTTCCTGATTGTGATATTATACTAAATTTATGCAAGAGGTCACCAGTCGGGGAACCTGGGTTAAGCATACATAGGATCTCTGTGTATCATTTCTTATAATTGCATATAAATCTACAGTTATCTCAAAATAAAAAGGTTTTAAAAAACAAAATAATCTTACTTATTGCACATGCAGAATTTTTCAAGCAATTTCTTGAAGTTTTTAAAGCCTCTGAAATTCTGAATTTCTATACATTGTCATTACACAAATCCAGAGAAAGACAGCCAGAAAGTTGGTGCTTTGCCCTCAAGGGTAATATAATATTAAGAGCTTTTACTGTAGAGCAAAACAGTGCAAATCCTGACTCCACTACTTCCAAAACTCTACCACTCACCTTCAGCAAGTTGTTTAACTTTGCTATGCCTCTGATTCCTAGTGAGTAAAATGAAATTTATAATTTTACATACCTCATGGGATTTCATAAGAATTAAATGAGTTAATATGGTAAAACACTTAGAAGAGTGACTAGAACAAAATAAGCACCCCAGAAGTGTTAACTTTATTATCTATAAGGCTGTCACATATCATTTCCTTCCAATCTCTCCAACTTCTTCTTGCCCTGTCATCCCATTACCATCATCTGCTTTAACCATAATTACCCCCATTTCAGAACCTTTGCATATTATGTCCCATCTCCCAGCCACCACCTATCACCTACTCACCCTCATTCAACACGCTAACCCTTCAGCTCCTCCATCCTAATCTCAATGCAAGCATCACTTTCTCAGGGAAGACTTCTTGGACCTCATGGTAAGGTCAAATGTTCTGTTTTTAAGCTCATAGATAGCTCAACACCTCATAGCATTTACCTTAGTTGTAGTTTCAGTATACATCTGGAGAGCTATGTGATTGTCATATGCTGCTCCACTAGATTTTAACCTCTTTGAGATGAAAACTGGATTTGATTTTGCTCTTCATAGTATCCTCAGTACTTATCACAGTCCCAGGCTCACTACAGATACTCAGTAACTATTTGTTGAATGACTAAATGCTTAAATGAATAAATAAATCTATAATGACAGAAGCTGGCAGACAGGCCCAACTTTATAAAGGGGCTGTTCACCCAACAGAGAGCAGGTTTCTTTTCCTATGATCAGCTCACAAGAGAGAGAGAGCACATATATGCAAAGGGATTTTATATTCCACTGAGAATTTTCATACCTCCCATCTCAAGTTTTTATCACAGTGAAAGGGATTCTAATTCACTTACTCTTTGTAAGGCATACTGGTATACTTGACAAATAAAAGAGCCATAGACAATCAAAATGCCATTCTGCTTTGGGTCATTTCACTTCATTCTAAACTACACACACACACACACACACACACACACACAAAGTCAGTAAGTCACTCTCACTCACACACAAGAGAGACCAAAAGGGAAAATTAAATTTCCCCAGGTCTTTTCAAAAATCAGATGCATACTTCATCAATGTTTATTCAACTTCCCACCGTGCTGATTCTCAAGGAAGCAAATGATGTTTAATGAGAAAAAAGAGTAACTTAGAAGAATAAAAAATAAAGCTTACTATCAGGCTCTCCTCCATCCCCCAACTATATCCCTAATCTTTCTAGACATTCTACCAAACATCTCCCTCCATTTTCCCTGCTAGGGCATATTGGCAGTAAGGTCCCACAGTTGGATTAATTGGATCAATGCTGAAGTTTTCATTTGCTACTTGAGTTTAACAAATTAATTTGGCATATAATGAAATATTGTGAAACAGTTTCAGAATGGATATTGCAAATACTGCCTTGTTCAATTACTGTCAAAATGCACATACAAGAAAAATATGAAAATCTGAACATATAATTGCAGACTTAATTACCGCTCTGTGCTAACCAAAGGCAATCATACTGAATTTGTCAAAGCATTTAAACTAGTTCTAAAGTCTTTCTCTAATTCCAAAGAAATGAGAACACATGAGCAAACACTAAACAGACAACTAACTCAGTCTTTCTCATTTTTCTTGGGTTGTTAAGATGGCATAAGAACAATAAGACCAGGATTTTTCATGGGCCACAATTATGAATCTGTTATTACAACTTCATGGTTTATAAAGTACTTTAATGTACATTATCCCATTTGAATTATCTTGAGAATCGTGATTATGTGTGAAATTTAACAATACTGTCACTTGTCCTCAGAGAATGACAATTCATTTATTTAAGGAATATTGACTGAGTGCCTACTATGTCTCACACTGTTCTAAGCACTAGGAAACAGCTGTGAACAAGACAATGTTCCTGTTCTAATGAGGCTGACATTGTAGTGACAGATACAAACAGTAAACACACACAAACTACAAAAAAAAGCAAAATAATGTTAAGATACAAAATATGTGTCTGCTTTAGATTGGGTGTTCACTAAACGACTCTCTGATGAGGTATTTGAGCATAAGCCCTGAAGTCTATGTTAGTATGTCTGAGAAATGTCTAATCCCTACCTACTTAGTGCTGTCTTGATTAAACTATTAGCACATGTTTTATGTAATAATCAAAATGCCTGAGATGACCATTTATTTCAATCTTCTTCCTGCTCATATTGTGACCAGAGCAAGTGCTTTATACAATGATCTGCTTAACTGAAAGCAGATCATTTGCACTAGAATATTACTTTATGTCTCAGATATCATCACATCTATTTTTCCTCTGATTTTCAGAAGAGGGTACTGTTATCCCTGTTTTTCAGGTGAGAAAGCTGGGGCTTGCCGCAGACCATACAGCAAGTGAGTAACTCAAAATTCAAGACTACTGACTCCTAGTCCAATGCCCTCTCAAGAATACATTTACAGTAGATAGAGAACGCCATTCAATTTACTCAACAAGTATTAACATAAAATTGTTTCATTCATCGCCAGTTGATAGTGATTGCTCATCGTGAGAAAAATACAATGTTTGACCTTATGATGCTCCCAGTCACATTGGAATCACATTTAAATAATTCATTACAAACTCATGAGAAAAGTATAACACCTTGGAAAATCAGAGGAGGAGTTCCACAGGGGCAGCGTTTAACCTGGGCCTTTGAAGAATGAGTGGGAGTTTACCAAATAAAAAATAAATCAAGAGGAGTTAGTCCAAAGGAAATTGGTCAAGTAGAGAGAGACAGGAAGGACGATGATGAGTAAGGAGAGCAGCAACCAGACTCTTGTGGCTGAGATGGAGAAGAAAGAATAAGGAGGGAGAGACAGGCCAAGAGTCTGGTAACGAATGCAGGAACCGGTTGGCAATGGTACCAAACAGTAGGCTAAGAAACCAGGACTTTTTCTTGTCTGACATAGAGGTCACTGAAGCATTGAGAGGTGGTGAACAACAACACAATCACTAACTTAGAAAAAGCCTTCTGGAGGTAAAAAGTGAGTGGAAGCTAGTCGTGGGTGGGGGCAGGAGAGCAGCTTTAATAGTCACAATTGTCCAAGGAGAAGCACAGACATCCCAAACTAGAACAATGCCATGTAAGTAGGCAGCTAATACTCCATCTTGAGTGGAGAAAAAATGGGAGGAGGAGAGAGCAAATATGTAGAAAGTCTTACCTTTTTCAAAGTCCTCTCTAGGTCCTGGTATAGTTCAAAAGTTCTTTCATTTTGGTTTTGTTTTTTAATTGGAAGTAAATTCTTTGAAAGAAAAGTGAAGCCTTGGGCTTTAATTCTGCTGTTGTTTGAAAGTCCATATATATATATATATATATATTCATATATATATATATATATTCATATATATATATTCAACCCTTGAGAGGGCTCTTTGATCTATCTCACTATGTGGATGCTAGTCATTTGTTGCATGCCTCCATGGCATTAATACATGCAGCCCGTGTGCATTGTCTAATCTTGTGTATATTGAGGAAGTGGGGGAAGGACACCTCTTGATTCTCCTCTTGAGTTGTTATGCTGTGTCTCTGGCCTTGACTGTTCTGACACAGACTAAAAAATCTTGTCCATTTCATTACTTTCTCTCCCCTAAAAGAGACTGTTCTGACAAGTGAGAGGTAATTGTTGTTTACTTCTGGCTAGTGTCAAAAGCTGTGTTTTGCTGGACACATGTGGCTGAGGCACTTCTTCCAAAGGGTGAAAGTTAAGAACTCTAACCTTGATAATTGAAGAAAAGGGTGGAAAACGGTTTGGCAAGTGGCCATCGTCTCATCCTTCACTGAGAGTATGATTCACCCCACAGGACTCCTCGCTCAGCTTAGGCCAGGAGAACAGGAAAGACGAGGAATCCGGAAGGCCCATTGCTCATTAAAATGTGCAGCCCCTGCAGACTGTGCATCGGCAAGGCCATTTCCCCAGGCTCTGCAAGGCCTCTGTGCTGGGTTTTAATGTACAGATTCCTTGCTCTCATGCAGAGAAGGATCACCAGGACCTAGATCCACAAACATTTTATCTAGGCATAGAATAAGTGTAAATACCTGCTAACCAACATCTACTGCCCTGTTTCTACTGTTCAATCTTCTATACCATTAAGAAAAATAGCTAATCCACAAAGAACCTTGATTCAAATCCTAGCTCTGTCACTTGCTAGCCATGTAGACTTGAGAAAGTTATTTCGTGTGTTTAAGTTGGTTTGTTCCTAAGTAAAATGGTGGTACTAATAGAAACTACCACACAGGAGTGTTGTAGAAATTAGATGACAAAATATATGCAAAGCAGTATAATGTCTGGCATGTAGTAACAGCTCAATAAATGTCTGTTGGCATGATTATCATTATCATCGTCATCATCATTATCCTTCTCTGTCTTGCCTCATGTCTCTAATGTGGTTAAAAGCATGAGTTTTGAAGTGAGAAGGACAAGTATTCTAATCCCACCAGACCATTCATTAGGTGTGTGATTAAGTCTTCTTCATCACCAAATAGAGATATGAATAACAATACTTACTCATAGGGCTTGGAAAATTATTAAATAAGATCATCGATGTAAGAGTCTTTTTTCTTTTTTTCTCCCCAGTTTCATTGGGTACAATTGACACAAAAATTGTACATATTTAGAGTGTACAATGTGATCCTTTAGTAAACATATATGTTGTAGAATGACTATATCAAGCTAATTAACAAATCAATTACCTCACATCCTTATCATTTTGTGTGATGAGAACATTTACAATCTGCTCTTAGTGACTTTCAAGCGTACAAAAACTTAACTATAGTGACCTTGTTGTACAATAGATCTGCAGAACGTATTCCTCCTGTCTAACTGAAACTTTCTACCATTTAACCAATCTCTTCCCATTCCCCATCCTGCCCCCCACCCCTGGTAACCACTATTCTACTCTCTGCTTCTACAAGTTTGAATTTTTTTAGATTTCACATATAAGTGAGATCGTGTAGTATTTGTCTTTCTGTGCCTGGCTCATTTCACTAAGCATAATTTCCTCTGGGTTAATCCATATTGTTGCAAATGACAGGATTTTCTTCTGTTTATAGACTGAAGAGTACTCCATCGTGTATAACGACATTTTCTTTATCCATTCACCTGTCGACGCACACTTGGGTTGATTCCATATCTTGGCTACTTTGAATAATGGTGCATTGAACATAGAAGTGCAGATGTCTCTTCAACATACTGATTTCATTTCTTCTGAATAAACACCCAGAAATGGGATTTCTAGGTCATATGGCAATTCTATATTTAATTGTTTGAGAGACCTCCATGCTGGTTTTCATAACAGCTGTACTGTTAGAATGGCTCTTAGAATAGGTCTTGACCACATGGTTCACACTAAATACATGTTATTACTATTATCCTTATCACCACTATTTCCAACAACACCCCAACTTAAGTGCCAATACACCAGTGACATGTATAAAGTGTGGGAATGGGACAATGTAAAAGACATCACTCCTATTTTCCTCTGCTCCTAATGAGTTGGGGAGATCTGGGGCTGATGAGGAGTTCTATTTCTCAGTTCCAATGCTAGCACCAAAACAGTACAGACAAAAGGAGATTTATATCATACATTTGGGTTCAATATCTTGAACTCAAACGAAGAACCCCACATAATAATTGGGATAGCGTGAAAGAAAATATCAAAGTTATTGTTGCTGTTTTCTCTAGTATTCTGAATACCAAAAATCAAGATGGAATAACTCTCTTTGAGCAGACCAAAAATAGACACTTTACTGGGTATTACATGCTTTGCTCAATGTTTTATGTGCATTATCTCATTTATTCCTCACCATAGCTCTAAGAGTAACACACAATTGCTAGTCCTATGTGTGACTGGAGCTTACAGGGATTAGTGACTTATCTAAGTTTTCCCAGTTGTAGGAAGCAGAGCCGGCATATATATTTCCCTCTTAAATACTGTATTCCCTCTTTTTGATATGTTTGTTCAAGTTACATATTATCAATAACATAGTGACAGATTCAATCAGTCATGCCTCCTGAAATTCTGTAGTTAGGATTCCAAATATTTGTATATTGGACAGTATCTGAGCAGCCTATTGCTAGTCAAAGCAAGAATTCAGGTGACCAACTGATTGGATGTTTCTCTTTTCATTTACATGTCTTAGATGCACAAAAATCTTTCAGATTGCCTTGTAGAGGCTGTCAGCTGGTAAACTTATCAGCCACATAAGTATCTGTGATAGAAGTTGAAATTGGTGGATTATATGACTGAGGAGATTCTATATTAGATAGGAATTTGGACTCCAATTTTTATTTCCCTTCTAATAGATAAAAGTCTGTATTGTAGTAAAAGGAAATGGCAAATTTCATGGTCATGAACAAAGTTATATAGTTAGAAAACAAGTGGTCCCTATTTAGGTCCTTTGACCCATCCACAATTACTCTCAGGTGATGACTTCACTAAACAAGCTTACACTCAAGACAGGAAGAGGCAAGCATTTTTTAAACTGTGTTCTATGGTGCACAAGTATCTTTTCTTCAAGTGTTTCTTGAGTGTTATTGTGTTTCTTGAGAAACACAGGAAATGTGTATTTTATGATAATTAAGAAAACTAAGTAAAAAAAATTTTAACAGTCTTAACTATTTGACTTTGCTGAGCCTTTTACCTTTTAATAGGTATTGCAAATGTCTAAAAAGGGGCTAGAGCATACACCATTTACACAAATTATTTGATCACAGAACTTTTCAACAGAGCATACTTTGAGAAAAAACTGGTGCAACTAAAAAGTGCATGGGCTGTGGAGTAAGGCAGACTGAACCTGGCTCCCTCCTCACCAGTAAACTACTAAGCCTGAGTCCCTTTTTCCTCATTCACAAAATGACAAGTAATTAACTCAATCAACCTACCTAAATTAAACAACATAATAAATGCAATTTATCTGGCTTATCATGGTAGTTGCCTATTAAATGTTAGTTTCTTTTTTTTCTGTGCTAACAGTGTTGGGAAAACCAAGCTGATACGTATCACAGAAATGGTTGAACATCTAACAACCTATAATTTCACATACAGAGAAAGTCTCTGCTGGGTGACAAAATACCTCCAGACTGTAACTAGAGCCAGCTCATGAGGTGGCTTTAAATGACTTTCTTCCTATAGAAAATGTCATTTCAACAGTATTTTGCTATTTCCCTGATCTAAGACTAGTATTTGATATTCTTCTAAGGTCTTATTTGTCTAACAGAGCGCTTTGACATTAGATTTCTTTTCTAGGCAGAATTTAACAAGTTCATCTCTGCCATTCCACAGAATTATAGACCTTGCATAGGCTTAGGACTCCCAGGAGCCATATTTGTAATGTAGACATATGTGCCTTTTCCCCCTATGTATCTCCTTTAGATGCAATTGATTAAATCATACTTAAACTTGTTAAAAATTACACTTTGCTCTTCATTTAAATGGCCGTCTATGCACTGTATCATCTTTTTCATTTACACCTTATAATTTCAGAGAATTTTTGGAGATTATGTCTTTAGACTCCCACAAAGTAGATATTTTTATCACTATTATACTGTAGCCCAGAGAGTTTAAGTGATTTTCTTAGAGTCACACAGCTAATTAAGAACACAGTGAGACTTGAGCCCACTTCTTCCTGGCCTAGTCCATTTCCCAGTAGTCAGAATTCAATTCAATTCAATATTTATTTACTATGTATATATTAGGCACATAACAGTAGGTTTTATTGCTCTCACCAAGATAAGCAGTTTTTTTATTATTATTATTATATTTCAAACGGCAAGCTTCCTGAAGTCATTTGCAAAGTGCTATACTCACAATTGCTTACTTTCAAGGAAAATGAGTCCTCTAGGGCATGAGAAGAGGTGGGATGGAATGAACAATGAGGCACGTGTATAATTTCACAGCTGCCTATGTTCTGCAGATCCCATTTTGGCTCCAACTTTCAGAGAAAAGAAGGCCTTACTCTAAAGATAAGCCAATTGTCCTCATCCATTCATCATGTCCATATCCAAGTGTTTCAAGTCATTTATTCTAGAACAATAGTTTATTTCTCTTTTTCACTTCTTCCTTTAGTTCTGACATGTCACATACTAGAATCGAAGAATGGGCAAAGTAATGTTCATATCCATATGTCTGTATGGTATTTAAAGGTTGATATTTAAATGATTTGACATTTCCATTACAACCAATTCCTCTGAAACCAATTTTAGGGGATAAAATGGCAGAGCAGCCCCTTGCCTTACATCTAATCAAGGTTAGTTAGAAATGCAATGAAAAAAATACTACAAAGTTTGTGTTGGACTTGTTTCCACAGTGTATGTCTCATTGACCAAAACAAAGCTCTTTAAAAAGGAAGACAGTAAAAAAGACCCGTGGTTCTCTCCATTACTCTGTTAAGGGAGGCTGAGGGATGGCTTCACAAAAAGAAATGGGTTTGAAAATTGCTGATGCATCCTTTATCACTGCAATTTCCACAAGGTTATAAAATTCATGGTTGGATAAAATCTTGAAAGTGCCAAAGCAATGATCTAAGAAATGAATGCAGATAAGCCTTCTCCATTTTAAATTACGAGCAGTAGAACTAGAATAGAAATGATATCACTGCTGAAGAATCTAAAATTAAGTATGTGATTTTGCTCATTTGTATACAACGGGAAGTAAATCATTTCACGGACTTTGTGCAACGAGTTCGAAATGCAGCTGCCAAGAACTCTCAACCTTGCACTACTGGGTAAAAGTCTCTATTTCTCCATAATCTTGCAAAATGTTCTAAGGCACTCTTTTATTTATTTCCTATGTGGAGGGAAAGCTGGAGTTCGTGTTCTGCATCTTTAAAAGACAAGGGAAGAGAGGAAAAGATAGAATGTCCCTCCTTCGGAGTCCACAGGGGCCATGATACTTCTGTGTAGTTCAAGGCAGTTAACTTAGTCCTGGCCCCTTAGAGGCTGTAATGAAATATTGGTTTTAAGGCCCATGTGAAAATAAGGACACAGTATTTTTTCAAGGCCTAATAAAGTGACTCAAAGGGTGAATAAAAGAAAATTTGTTATACTTTGTATGTCTTTTTCAGGTCCTTTTGGTGTATATTTCATAAGGATGTAGGTGCATGGAGGGGTCCTGAGCACATTCACATGGGGTCTAAATTAAACAGAAGAAAGTAGAAGTTACAAGAACTTTGTTGTGGAAGAGAGAATTTTAAAAATTTTAAGTTTTCTTTAATTTTTAAAAAACTATTAAATAAGCAAGTATTATCTACATACTAGAAAACTGATAAAACAAAGAGAAGTTTAAAATTTTTAAATCAACTAGAATCCCATCTTGTAAAAGAACATTTTCTATGCATAGTTTTTACTTACCAAAAGGGCATACATATGATTTTGTAAACTGCATGTTTCACTCAGTAATATATTTTGATCCTAGGGGAATAGAGAGGCATAAATGTGGAAACACAAAGGACCCCAAGTATCTTGTGGGAGAAGAAATGAAGAAAGGGAACCAAAAAATATGGGCTGTATAGACAAGGAGGTGATAAAATGGAAAAATAAAGAACATACTGATTTCCTTTCCTTTAGATATATGTCCAGTAATGGGATTGCTGGTTATATGGTAGTTCTATTTTTGATATTTTCAGGAACCTCCATGATGTTTTCCATAATTATACTAGTTTACAATCCCACTAAACAGTATGTAAGTTTTCCCTTTTATCCACATCCTCACCAACACTTGTTTTCTTCTGTCTTTTTGATAGTAGCCATTCTAACAGGAACTAGGTAGTATCTTGCGGTTCTGACTTACATTTCCCTGATGATTAGTGATATTGAGTATCTTTTTCCATATTATTTGCCATTTGTGTTGTCTTGTTTTGAGGAACTTCTATTAAAATCTTTTGCCTGTTTTTTTAATTGGGCTATTTGTTTTTTGTTTTGTTTTGTTTTGTTTTACTGTTGAGTTGTTTAACTTCCCTATATATTCATTCTAGAGATCAACCCCTAGTTAGATGTATAGTTTGCAGATATTTTCTCCCATTCTGTAGGTTGTCTCTTAATTGTGTTAATAGTTTCCTTTGCTGTGCAAAAGCTTTTTAGTTTGATGTAATCCGATTTGCCTATTTTTTCTTAGTTGTCTGTGTTTTTGAGGTCTTATTTTTAAAATCCTCTCCCAGCCCAATACCACAGAGCATTTCTCCTATGTTTTCTTCCAGGAATTTTATAGTTTCCAGTTTTAAAGTTTTTAATACATTTTAATTTGATTTTTGTATATGGTGAGATGTAACCATCTAGTCTCAATTTTCTGCATGTGGATATCCAATTCTCCCAGCACCATTTATTAAAAAGACTGTCTTTTCCTCAATGTGTGTTCTTGGCATCTTTATCAAAAATCAGTTGGATATAGGTGAGTGAATTTATTTCTGGTCTCTCTGTTCTGTTTCATTGTCCACTATGTCCTTATGTCCTTTTTTATGCCAGTACCATACTGTTTTAGTTACTATAGCTTTGTAGTATATTCTGAAGTCAATTCATGTAATGCCTCCAGATTTGTTCTTTTTGCCCAGGATTGCTTTGCATACTTAGGGTCCTCTGTGTTTCCACATAAATTTTATGATTTTTAAAAAATCTCTGTGAAGAGTGTTCTCTAAATTTTAATAGGGATTGCATTAAATATATAGATTGTTGAGTAGTATGAATTAAAATTTTAATTCCTAAGTCACACCAGCTGCATTTCAAGCACTCAATGGCCACATGTGGCAAGTGGCTATGGCAGATTATAGAAGGTTTCCATCATCACAGAAGGTTCTATTAGACAGCACTAGCTTTAAGCATTCTGCTACTAAAATATCTATAGTATCAGAAGGTGTCTAGCTGTGTGTTACCAGTCTTCCATCAGTCATGAGACTTTTTAACTCTGGAAATAGTTGGCATTGTATTTTTCCTGCTTTCATTCATCCTGGAGAAATGTGAAAGCCCTCTTGCCTGAATGGATAGATTGTACTATGCTCAGTGGCATCCAAAGACAGAGGAGTGCTTCAAGCAACCAATCTGTCCTGCACAAAGTTTATTGATATGAGGACACAGTTATGAACTTCAATGAATGAAGCAAATTTTTGAAGCCCTTGT
Organism: Pongo abelii; assembly: GCF_028885655.2. Lineage (NCBI taxonomy): Eukaryota > Metazoa > Chordata > Mammalia > Primates > Hominidae > Pongo > Pongo abelii. The sequence goes on from NC_071989.2 coordinate 153,963,545, forward strand.
TAAAGAAAAGATTTATAAAGGCCATTTTCTGCTCAAAAGCACATACTCAATCAGCAGAAAGCCTCACTGTATAACTCAGAATACCTGACAGCATCACCACAAATCATCTTGACCAATCATGTAAGAGAGCCAAATAGCAACCTGACTTGTAAGAATCCAAATTGCTGAATGCTGGTCTTCCAAGGAGTAGAAAAGCAATGAGATAAGAAAACCTAAGACAGCCAGAACAAGGAGCCTTCATCAGAGAATAAAATACAACCAGGCTAACTGCCATGGTGAACAATCTGCAGTGTTTTTATAACATGTGGGGTATGAGGAGTAAACACACCCAAAATGGAGCATTCATTACCAGCTATTAACTGGTTTCCATTTTCAGTTACATATGTAGCAGAGAATCACCAACTTCAGTACCTGAACAACTGACTTTGGCCACTTTCCCCAAATGTGTGCAACACACCGTTTACATCAGACACAAGCAGGGATTTAAAAACAAAATCAAGCTTTTGGCCCCATCCAGACCTATTACATCAGAATCCGGGAGTGGAGCCCAAGAATCTGTATTTTATAAGCACTGCAGGTGATTCTTATGCACCCTGAAATTTGAGAACTGTTGGACCAGGAGAATAATTTGTCTCCTCCTACACTATCTCACCCTGCTTTTTTCCTTCTCTACCTCTTTCTCCTCCTCCTCTTTTTGTATTATAAAAAATATACTCAAAAACACAAGTAAACTTTTATGTCTGGCACAAATACATTATAAAAATTAAAGCAATAAATATTTATTGAATCATAATTGTATTTCCAAAAGCATTTATAATACTGAATATCTAGTAAATAATAAATAAATATCTCATAATTGTAATACAGTTAATTATGATAAGCCCACTCTGTGGTGTTTTAAGTATTTATTAAATATTATGTTTCCAGAAAGTTCTTAATAATTTGGGAGAAAGTATACTGTTAAGTGAAAAGAACATTTTATAGTATTTTTACAAGGTATGATTGGAACTATGAAAAATGTTAGTATCAAATGAAAAAAAAACCACAAAGAAATAAGCCAAAATGTGCTTCTAAGTAATGAAATTATGATTGTTGCTTTTCTTCTTTTTATTTTTTTATTTTCAATTATACAACTAATATGTAAAAAAATACATAATTAGGAAAAAAAGTAAGTGAAAATATACCTCTGTAAGAGTTTATAGTGCCTTCTGTTTGATTGCACTGTGCATTTGGACCATGCTGACTTGCGTCTCAGCCCTAACCCTTGTAACCTGTTTGTATGTATTCTACTTGCGATTGTTGGAACTAGACTCCTTGCTTTAAAATTCTGCAATTTGAGTTCTAGCCATAGTCTATTCAACTGAATTTACTTATATGTTCCTCCATCTATCCATAACAACAAAAAAAGAATTCGAAACATAATAAGGGGAAGATAAGAGGCTTCAGACTGATAAGCCTTATAAACAATATCTAGAGCCAACCATTTGATACAGAATTTCACTCCCAGTAATAATTATGCTAGTATGCAAAGATATCTGCTCACAGCAGTTTCTTGCAGTACTATCCATAAAGGAACAACTAAATAAATTATGGTGTGTCCATCCAATGTAACAGCATTTAATGGTTAGAAAAATGAGTCTTACCATGGGACAACAGAATGTGGCACCTAGGAAGTACGAGTAACCAAAACTCTAGATATAACTACCAAGACACAGGAAATATGGGAACAGAAAAACAAGTTAAATGACTCAGAAGGAAATCACCAGCCAAGCCCCAAATATGAGGGATTATTTAAGACCCATTTTTTCTAAGAAGTCAGTGGCAAAAAAAAAAAAAAAAAAATGGGTGGGGGAGCAGGAAAGGGAAGACAGGAGACTGTTTTGGGGAAAAAAAGAAAGGGAATAAAAACCAAATGCAGTGTATGGATTATGCCTGAAACCAGAATAAATCACGTATAAAAAGGCATTTTTGAGGCAACCAGAGAAATATGAATATATATCAGGTTTTCGAAAATATCAAGGAATTATATTACATGTGATAATGGCATGTGATGGGATAATGGCATAGAGGCTACGTTTTCAGTTTTTAAACTGAAAAGTATTTACAAGTAAAATAAAACAATACTTGGGACAAGCTTTAATATATTCCATTAAAGAAAGTGGAGGAGATAAATGAACCAAGTTGTCAAAAGTGTTGATAATTTCTGAAGCAAGGTGGTAGGTATATGAGGATTCTTTGTACTATTCTCTCCATTTCTGTTTGTTAAAATTTTTTATAATGAAAGTTTTTTATGCAAAATACAAAAGAATGATGTAGATCTCTACGTTTTGACGGAATAACAAAAACAGGAATAGCTAATATAATAAGGTGATGTAATAGTGTTATGTTGCTATAAGGTTAATAACTAATGTATATAGTTTAGTATGTGCAAAGCACTGTTGAAAATATATTTTGTGGACTAGATCACTTAATCCTTACAGCAACATTATAATGTAGGAACTTTCACCTCCTCATTTTATAAATAGGAACATGGAGGCGCTCATAGTTAAATCACCTAAGGTCATAGTAAGCTAGTAAGTAGTAGAGCTGGGATTTAAACCCAGGCTACATGGAACCACAGTTCATACACTGAACCATTACACAATCCTTGCTTCTCACAGATGCAGAATGATTCCATGATGTTTTCTTAAGGAAAATAATCAGGGTGTAGACTGTTGTATATAGTAGGCTCTACTTTTGCTAAATATATCCCACATATGCATTGTATAGTTTTATTTCTGTAAATATGCACAAGAAACTATAGAGGTAGTTTAATTGGGGGAGAGAACCTGGGGATGGAAGGCATTCAGTTTTTATGAATTCTTTTCTTTATTGCTTTGATTTTTTTCACCATAAGCATGAATGGCTTTTTTATGTCAAAAAGGATAATTTGGGTTTTGAGATAATGGGCCATTTTCATTTTCCTGTTTATAATTTCCTAACTAAAAACAAAGCCCCTGAAATGTTACTGCAATATTTACAAGTAAACAAAAATTTTAAATTATATGTAAATATATGTAAGTAGAACAGAAGAATGAGACTGATCTTTATGTTCTACATAAGAAGAAATTCATGATAAGTAAAAAAAGAATATATTTTGGGGTTTGGGGGAAATTAATATAGAAATACAAAATTTATATCTGCATTTTGTAAACAGTCTGGAAGGACATACACCAAGTGGGTAACAGTGGTTAACCCTGGAAGTAGTTGTCCCTCTTTTACTTCCCCTAATCTGTCACCTCCAGTCATGCCCTAAATAGGCTGAGCCCACCTTTCGGTCTCCTCTGCTTTCCTGAATCCTTTCCCCAAAAGCTTTCCAGTGAGGCCATCCTGACTGAAGTGTGCTCCCAGCAAACATAATGGACTGGTATTAAATGCTTCCAATAGCAAATAGGAAGAGAAGGGAGTCTCCTAGTCACAATTGTATTTCCAGTTTAAGAGTGCAAAAGTGGTGGGGATTAAAACAGAAAGATGGAGTTTATGTTTTTCAGACCTTTTATTCAACAGATATTATGGATCACCTACTGTGTGTCAGGCACTTAGTAGACATGAGGACTTTAGCAGTGAATGCAATTTACCCCAACATTGTGCTCATGGTACTCCACTATTGGGAGAAAAAAATAATTCTTTAATCTCAAAGTAATTTGGAAACCAAAGAATGAATAAAGATTTTGACAACTTTGCCTAAGGATCATATGAGGAATGAAAGTAAGCCTCTATACTGGAAAGCAGTATGCTAGACAATTTTGATTTGTTGAAACTGACCTCTTCTTACAGTTTGGAAACCATTTTTGCTCTCCTCCATTAAAAACTGAAACTTTATAAATGATAAATATACATTGTAATTTCTTTCTTTCTTTTTCTTTTCTTTTTCTTTCTACCTTTTTCTTTCTTTCTATTATACATGGTACGCTTTTGTTAATGCACCCTTTTGTTATCTCTGTATTGGTGGTATGAATCCTATCAGATTAAGAACAAAGATCTCTGGCCTGCAGCCCTACTCACCTGCTTTTAGTCTCCTGAACTCACTTCATCCAGTTCTTACCAAGCAAGTTCTGTACAAGCTGTTAGCTTTTTCTTCCTCCCTCTTTGCTTAGCTCACTTCCATTCATGCTAAATTTCAGCTCATTGTTGACCTCCTCAGGGAGAGCTTTCCTTGACCTTCTCTAGGTCAAATATTCCTACTAGCTGCCTTCCTTACAACATGTATCCCATTTGAAATTTCACATTTGCTTGAGTTATCATTTGAATAATACCTGATTCTTCTACTAGGATGTACTCTCCATGAGGACAAGTCAATTTCTGTTCATTATTGTTATCTTCAGTGCCTGCCATATTGCCAGCACTTAATAGCTATTCCACACATATTTGTTAAATGTATTAAGACAGCAAAGGCATTTATTTTATTTATTTGTTTCTTCCAGAATTTTAGTGTGTTCTATATGGGCCTAAGAGAATTTAATCAATCAATGTATTGTACATGGATTTTTAAGTTGTGGCTCTTTATCTAATGGTGTAAATCCTGACTGGCAAGCCCTTTTTTTGATTCCTAAATGTTTACTGAGACTTACTTGTTGCTGGTCAATGATTTTCATTGTCTTATTCAAATTTAAGTGATCACTAAGATAACTTGAGAGGATTGAAATATTTTCCTTCTCAAACTTTCTTTCTCTGAAAGAACAGTAGCCAGTAAAATTCCAATTTAGAGTGCCAATGGTTTCAGGTGGCATTTGTGGGAAATATGGAGAGATTAATGAGGGCTTAAGATCAGTCACTGAGTAGAAATTGGCACTTTTTTTTCCCCTCCAACAACCTTTCTCTAGCAAACATTGACTATCAGTAATTGTCGCATTTGGAGGCCATCTAGAAAGAAATTGGGCTCTAAGGCTTCACTTTTCTCCCAGAAGTCAAACAGTTCATAAAGCTGGTCATTGGGTTTTTTTATGAGGTAAAGAATTTTCTTTCAGTCAACTTTTCTTTCTGAGAATAGGTAGGGCAGTGAAATTTCAATTTGAAGTTTGAGTGGCTGCAGGGAGGTGACACTGAGATCAACTCCAAAAACCAGGAAATAAGGAAAACTGGATTTTCTACCACAAGTTAAAACCTATAAAACATAATAGGACAGAGTGAAGCAGAATTTTACAGGAAAGGAAGGTGAGGGTCAGTGAGTCAGAAAGCATCAAAAGTCACACAGTTGTAAGCTGTAGAGGCAGACTTTGATCCCAGAAAGCCTGTGTACAGAGTTCAAGCACATGTCCACTATGATAAGGACCCATTAAGTACATGAATCAAGCTCACTCTCTGCCTATGGGAGAGTTGAATGCACCACACTATCATAATTCTATCATAATGTAATGCCCTAGAAACCACCAAGATCTTTCAACTAAACTTATGCTTTAATTTCATACTCACCAAGCAAACAAACTGCTGATAATAAATTGGCTTTTGCATACATTTGTATGGCAAGGTACAAATGTGCTGGTCAAAAGACATACATACCTAGCCACCATATCAATTATATTTCTTAACATAAATTAATAAATTGACATTCTGTTATAGATCAGTTGCTTGTGAATTTAGTTCAGTGGAGTCCATTCTGGAGACTTGGCATCTCACCAGGATCTAGCTTAGGATCATAGCTATTTACTGCCACCCTTTGGAGAAGTGTCTGAGGGACCAGCTGGCTTCTTAAAGATAATACATGTCCCTCTGTGGTGGTGTGTGTCTCTTTGGCTCCCCATAAAATTAAATACAGTTCATTTTAAGTTCACTGTTGTACACTAGAACTATAATGAGCTCTTAGTATGGAAGATAACAGAATTCAAATTGTTTAGAATTTTTATCAAATCATCTTTCTCTCTAAGAGCAAAGAGGTCAAGAAATGTCCAATTTGGAGGGATCATTAGTGGCCAAGGAGTTCACAGAGAGGTGATTTGAGACACAGAAAGATCAATACATTTAATGAATGTGACAAAATATCCTCAACAAACTTTAGTTGCATTCAATTCCAGGATGGGTGTTCATGTCAAGTCGAATTTTTTTCTTCAAACCCATACTCTGATAACTATTTGCAAGTACAAGTTCAATTTGAGGCCAATGAATTCATATAGAGCTCAAAGAGAGTTTAGAGAATCACAAAACCCTTTGTAAATCAGGTCAATAAATTTAGCACTGGGTCCTTTACCTCAAAATGACAGTTACCTTATAGATGAGTATTTTTTTCCTTTAGAACACCTTCTCAATCCCTAGACATCAGAGAACACCTGATTTGGAGGTAGAGGTCAGTGCATCAAATGACAAATTTACTTAAAGGGTTTTCTTAAATCATAAAATCAGAGACCTGGAAAGAATTTTTAGGATCATCTAGTCTATTTTCGAACTCAACTATAGAGACTCCTGGGATGTGAGGCAGTGGGAGGTGAAGCCATGGGAGTTTCAGTTTTACTCAATGCTATTTAATTTTAAACATTACTTTTACACTGAAGTAACCATGCATATATGATGGAGTAGGAGGCAAAAAAAACCCTAATTTTCAAAGTAAAACATGATACTTCAAAGAAATTTTATCTAGTCGTAGGCTCCTTCCAGCTGTGGTCAAAGTTCTTTGAGGACTTGAACACATTCCTCCACTCTATTTTTGTGGAAGAATTTAACAAACCTCGATCTAGCACCATTTTTAAACAGGCTCAGGGAAGGAAAGGGCCTTGGCCTAGGTCATGCAACCAGCATTTGTAAATGAATCAAGAATGGAACCCATCTGTCCAATGTGCTTTATTACAGTCCAGCAGGCTCTTCTGAATTTAGGTTCAGAAGCTACTCTGGTTCTCACGCTCAAATGAGATACTTTCTCCAGATGATTGATTATTTGCATGGGAGGAACATAAGCTTCAATATCATGGTAAATAACTTTTTTAACATACATTTGGTGGTTTTCCTTTTCCTTAAAGTTGTTCAAGGCTATTCGCATACATAGAAGTGAAAAGTGACATAGAAGTGGAAAGTGGCATAGCAGGGATCCAAATCTATAGATAATCTGAGGTCTAAATGGCAGGATAGGAAATGGAAATAAGGTCCATTAAAACAGTGTTTCTCAAAATATGGTCCACAGATATCCTGGATCAGAATTATCTGCAATGCTTGCTAAATATGCAGATTTCCAGGCCTCACATACTATAAAACATAAAAACTTGTAAAGTGTATGACATTATTATCATTATATTTATCATTTTTGAAGGCATTCTATAATTGTTATTTTAGCATGAGGTCAAGGGAATAACATAGGAGCAAGAGAAAAAATTATTTCTCTGAAAAATTAACAGGGAAACAGAAAATAGTCTGAAAGCAATCATTTTAATACTCAATATCTCTAATACATGCAAAAATAAAATGCAGTCATCAGAGAAAACTCAAAATTAAACTATAAGTAATTAAATATCATCTTCAAGATTTGAACAAGATTTGGAGGAAGGACACTGCATATATCAATGTGGAAATGAAAGGATACATATGCCCCCTTCCAAGATGTACACTTGTGAAAAGGGAAACAAGGCTATGTGGAAATTCATGAACCTGAAGTAAAATCACAGTAGGGAGTAAATGAAAAGACAGGCAAGTAGAACATTCATTGTATGAACATACCACAGACTGTCTGGCTAGAGGGACAAAATCAATTATCTCTTCCAGATAGGAACCCTAAATTTGCTCCACCTCAGGTAGAGCAGAGATGGAGTGCTTTATCTCCTTCTCTCCTGCCATGATTCCCTTAATTACAGGATCTTTAACTGGTTATGTTCAGGTGTTCAGGAAGTGAATGTCTTTATCTCAGCTATTTTTCACTGAAATTTGAAAAAAAAATGCCTATTCTAATTTAGACAAGATGGACCCATTCTCATACTGGAGAGGAAAGTAACAGAGGAAAGGGAAGAGGGAAAACAGCTTAGCCTTATGGTTAAGAGGACAAGTTTTGTGATCTGGAGCAAGTTCATCTTTCGGTAGTTAAATTTCCCTTCTGTTAAAGCAGGAGTAATACCTACCTCAGGGGCTTTACATGAGGATTAAATAAAATACATGTGAAATGCTTAGCACAATATCTGATAGGTACTAAATGCTCAATACTTGGTATTATTTGTATACCTCAAGAAGGAGACTTCTTCAAACAGGAATATACTTTTCTTTGCTCTAGGTTCTCAAAATTTGGCAGCAAAGTCTGCTTTTGACAGCTAATTAGAAAACATTGCTTGATCAGAGTCAAACTGGAGGAACTATTCATTATAACCAAATTTTTTCCCTTAATCTTCATGAAAAAGTCCACCTAGGGACAGTGGCACAGTCTTTCTGTTATTATAGATCACAAAATGTAAGATCTGAATGTAAAATAACCAGGCTGGTCGATGGTGTCCATTTTATCTTCTGTAGCTCTGTACTCAAAGATTATCCACATGGACCAGGCCTTTCCTCAGACTCAGACGAATTTAGGTGAAAAACACTGGCTTGCATTTCCTGATATTTCTAAAATAAACTTACACCAACTGTGCAATAAAAGGTTGATTTAAAAGTTAATACAAGAAAAGAAATAAAATTGGCTTCAAACAAAAAAGTATTTATTTCTTTTTCAGCCTGTGTTCTCTTGCAAGCACAGTTGAACTAACTAAAAAAAAAAAAAAAAAATGAGTACAAGTGATGTCTGATAAGATTTTTGTACTTACTTGCAAGGTTGCAACAGAAGAAAATGAAACCATATAACAAGGTGGATATAATTATATGCTCAAGTCAATATCTACTTACTGCTGCAAATCCTGCTCAGTCTTTTCCCTTTGGTGTCTCAGTGTTGGTTTGGCTTTATCATTGCTTATAAAAATTTATCTGAATAAATTAAAGGAACTAGCCAGCTTTTTCATCAGAGTATAGTCATACAGAGATCATTTGCCAAATGCAATGTTCTTTTCTTTTTCAAGACCCTGGAAACATTTGCACCATTTGACATGCAAGAATCTTCACTCTTATAATGATCAGTGCAGAGAGGAGGCATCGTAATCAAGGAAAATGCCTACCAAATTGACTCCCCTCCTAAAAGCCATCTGTGTATAACGACTCCCCTGCAGCAACTGTAAAGTCATAACCAACTGAGAGAGTTGCTGAAGCTAAGAGAAAGTGCAAATCACAGAATTGAGAATTACAGGACAATAAAGTCAGCCTGGCCACAGAAGATCTAAAATCACCCAAGTTATAAAATGTGGAATGATAAATCTTGTGTTATTTCATGCTTATGAAAGCTAACATATTTACTAGCTTCTGCCAGCACCCCACCTCCCCTTCTTTTGTTTCAATTTAAATATTGAGGAATACAAACATTTCCTGTTCCCTGGGCTTAATTAGTAACTAAAGTCTAGATTGGTTAGCTGCCTGAATCGCAAGAGGAAAGGGGAAATATTTAACAGAATTCCCCAACAGCTTTAAAATTGCTCTGTCTTTGGCCACATGAAAACAAAATAAGAAAATCATAGAATTTTATTGCTATAAGTTTAAACCTCTAATTTTACAAATGTTTGGGAACCATTTTCTCATCTCCCCTTTCTCATTGCCCCCAGTTTCAACCTACCTCAACCTACTCATGTCCTCTACTATATTAAAGATAATTTGCCAGTGCCAGAGATCTGGACATCATTTCTGTTGAGCCCACTTCTAAATCTCTTTGGTTGATAGCCACTTCTGTCCATCCTTGTGGTGTCTACCCAGGCCATGCCTTCACTATCTCTCCTCTAGATGGCTGTGATTGCATCTGAGCTCTTGCTGCACCTTCAGTCTTGCCATCTTGCCCTAATCCATACTCTCTTCTCAGTGGGGAAGTCAGAGAAATGCTTACAAAGAGCTAACTGCATCACTTTCATATTCTTTACTGACTTTTCATGACTCTCTGAATAAGACCCAAGGCTCCTAACAGACTCACAAGACCCCTGATAACCCCAATCAAATTTATTCCACATCTGCCACTCATTTGTACCCACCACCTCAAGTTCCATTTAATTCCTCAAAAACAACATGCTCTCTCTCCCATTCCCACATTCTGCTCCTTCTGCCCCCAATACTCTTCTCCTGTCACCTCACTAACTCTTACTTACATGAGGTTGCAGCCTAATGCTCATCTTCTCCAGAAAGTCCTGAGCTCCCCTGCAGATGTGATTGTGCACCCCTCTAGTGTGCTCTCAGAGCTCTCGCTAGAGCTGTCACAAAGCACTTGCCCTGTGTCATTGCTGTTGCTCATTAGGTGTCTGCTTCTCAGCTAGCCCACATCATTATGACAGGAGAGATCAAGTCTATTTTGTTAATTTTAATATCCCTACCTCTTAGGATAGTTTCTGGGACAAAGAGGGTATTTAAGTTGTGTTTCTTGAATAAATGAATGAATGAACTTAAATAATTTTTCAAATGCTTAGTGATCTGTGTAGTACATTTAGAATTAGATACCAAACTAGTATTTATGCTCTACTACAGTTCGGGGGTGTTTACTTACTAATTTCATGCTATTAATTTATTCAGTGAATGCTATATTAAGTGTAAGAGTACAGGCCAGGTGCAGTGGCTCACGCCTGTAATCCCAGCACTTTGGGAGGCCGAGGTGCACGGATCACGAGGTCAGGAGATCGAGATCATCCTGGCTAACACAGTGAAACCCCATCTCTACTAAAAGTACAAAAAATTAGCCGGGCATGGTGGCGGCCGCCTGTAGTCCCAGCTACTCAGGAGGCTGAGGCAGGAGAATGGCATGAACCCAGGAGGCAGAGCTTCCAGTGAGCCAAGATGGCGCCACTGCACTCCAGCCTGGGTGACAGAGCGAGACTCAGTCTCAAAAAAAAAAAAAAAAGAGTACAAATAACCATTGAATATAACGTTAGAGCTTATAAAACACGTCACTCCTTAATCCAAAATCCTATCCTAAGCATTAGTAACTTTATAACCTCATTTTAAAAGATGAAATTGTTTCCTTCCTTCTTTCTTTCCTTCCTTTCTTCCAATTCAGTTGGAAAGTCCTGCCACAAGGGAGGCATTGAGGAGGGTCGGAAGGCAGGCACTGGGACCCGACCAGGAGGGATTTCAAATGGGCCAGCAGACCAATGGGGTTAGGTGTTTGCCTATGAACAGGGTTTAGGCAAATAAGTAAACATATTAAAGATAATGGGAACCAAATTACTGCTGAAGAAGGGAAGAAAGAAGGAGGGGATGAGAATGAACCCTGTGGTATGAATTAGACCTAGAGATATCACTGTAAACTCATGGTTTTCAATATAAAACCCTGGGAAAGGAACAACTTTGCAGGTTTGAGAAACAACAGGAGAGCCTTTGTGGCCAGAACATAATGAGCAAGGCAGAGAGTAGAAAGAAAATGAAATCTGGAGTTTACCAGGACATATTAAACCAGACTCTCAGTAAACGAAACCAAGAATTTATTTCACAAGTTATTTTTAAGCACTTAAAAATGTAAGATTAGCCAGGTGTGGTGGCACGTGCCTAGAACTCAGTTGCTAAGGAGGCTGAGGCAGGAGGATCACTTGAGACCAGGAGATCGAGGCTGCAGTGAGCTATGATTGTGCCACTGCCCTCTAACCTGGGCAACAGAGTGAGACCTCATCTCTAATATAGTAATAATAATTTTTAAATGTACAGTTTCCTACACTAAAGAAGGACCTTAAAATATTAACACATTTAATATTTCTAACTTTAATGACATCAGAAATAATGTAAATAAGAAACTAGGAAACCAAGAGGAATAAATTGAATTCAGTCAGCACTAAATGGAATGGCACAAGCTAGCGATTCTTGATCATTGGTGTTTTCCATTGTAGAGCCATTTTCAAGGATTTAAATCCAAGTACAAAAGAAATAAAAAGTTTACTATTTTTTTCTCAAAAGAATATTAACATAACTCTAGATAATCTGCTCTTGGGGTTGTTATTTATACTAAGTTGTATAGATAGAAAAGTGTATATCAGTAATTTGAATGGTAAATACCATTGTCATGACTACATAACTCTACAAACATTCTTCCTTTAGCAGTTAAAAACTACACTAATATTATCAAGAATAAATGTTCCTGATAAAATATTACAAAAACTAAAGTTTCTAAACTAACATTTGCATTTATTTATTATTTGTAGTTAGAGGAGCCAAGAGAAATCTTAACCAATTTGCATAGGAACATGTAAACTAAAAGAACCTGCTTATTGGGAGGCCGAGGCGGGGGGGTGGGGGGGCGGGTGGCTCACAAGGTCAGGAGTTTAAGACCAGCCTGGCCAACATGGTGAAACCTTGTCTCTACTAAAAATACAAAAATTAGCTGGGTGTGGTGGTGCGTGTCTGTAATTCCAGCTACTCGGGAGGCTGAGGCAGAAGAATCGCTTGAACCCAGGAGGCAGAGGTTGCAGTGAGCCGAGATCATGCCACTGCACTCCAGCCTGGGCGACAAAGCAAGACTCAGTCTCTAAATAAATAAATAAATAAACCTGCTTAACAACTATTAGAAAAACTCTCTAACAACTCTTTTGTCCTCAGGTTGAAAATCCTTCGACTTGGCAACCCAATCACAAGTGATGACCAAAATTGACTGGAGAAAGGTTGCCTTCTTTCAATTAAAAAAATTTACCTTTGACTGATTGTCATGATCATTCTATTTTGGAAAAGTGTCACTGCAGTGATTGAAAACATGTTAGGAGAGAAATGATTACCCACTGTATCAGTAAGGGTCTTGGCAGAAAACAGATGGCATACTCCAACTGAGTGATTTGGGATCAGTTTAATAAAGAGACTCTTTACAAAAGTATGGGCAGAGTTTAGCAAAATCAGCAATACTGAACCCCAGGAAGAGCAACATCTTCAAGATCTGAGAAGGCAAAGGGAGGAAGTGGTTTAGAATCCAGAGAAAGTAGGTGTGGACAGAAGGCTGTCTGGCAGGAGCAGGGACACAGCCAACCCACAGCCCAGCAGGCAGGTACCAGGGCAATACATACCCCAACCTCATTCTCCTCCTGCCTTCTGTCTCCCCATGGAGTGAACCTCTCCTGAAACTGGAGAGCTCACTGATACACACCATGCAGCTCAGCCTTCCATGACAAAGAGCAGAGAATATCCAATTCAGCTCCCTTCCCAAAGATCAGAATGATAAGAACTTTTCTCATATTACATAGTGTGCCCTACTCTTCCACAGAAATGGGACCGGGTTGTCTTTCTTGGGAGGCAAGACAACAGCCTCCGGATCACACATTTTCCCTATCTTTTTGATCCATTTTCATAGCAATCATTCATGAGTCATTTTACTGATTTTGGTCATTCATCATCCGTGTGCTCTTTGCTTGGTATCAGCCACCAGGCCTTTGTTAAAATGTTCACCTTCTCCCCCTGCAGCCTATTTGTTTGGGAACAGCTGCTGCCACACAAGACTTTGGGTGGGGTGTGGCATAGGACTTTGATTACTATAATCACATCCTTCAACTACAGTTGACTTTTAGGGATACGTCTGGTCTAACTGATCCAAACAGACTGAATCTTATTGACTACTGAGTAAAGAGACACACACTTTCTCCCCCGCCTCACCTTCCACCCCAACCCCCTGCCTCAGTTTGAATGAGCAAGCCTCGGGGATACAAGAGGAGATGCTTGCTGAAAATAGAAGCAATACCAAGAAATTAGAAGCAAAAAGGAAAAAAGAAAAACATCTTATCCTTACAAAATCAAGTTATTCCTGCCACCGTTCTTTTTTTAAAAAATGAGGCAAAAAGTGCTCTTTATTGTTTGAGTCTGCTTTTCTGTTGTTCATCACTGAGAAATGTCTTATCAACACAATTGACTGTATCATACCTCTGTCAAGGCCTCTTGGTGCTTCCCAAAGAAGTAACTACTTTCTAGGTATTCTCAATTAAAGTTCTTGAAAACACCTGCTCATAGCATATCATTAATAAACTTTGAGCAGCTTACTGAGAATCCTCAATGTTTATATGTTAATAACTGAAATTAGTTTACTTAGAAGAAATGTTTGGATTAGCCAATAATAATCTAATGAGATTATGAAAATATTACTTCTTCTACATTTTGCAGATATTTCCCAAGGTGTTGCTATGTACTGGACAATGGGGACTTAAAAATGATTAAGATATAAAGTCATCAGAGAGTTCACTTGAATTAAGCAGAGACACATCATGAAGCTCACTTTACAAAAAGTGATATAATATTATAATTGAAATATATACAAGATGCTAAAGGACCCCCCCCCCCAAAAAAAATGGAGCTATTAATTGCAAGAAGTCTGGTAAGGCTTTATAGACATGGTGCCTTGTAAGAAGAACCTTCAAGTACACACAGGATCTTTGACAAGGAAGTGACAATGCAAGCCACAGAGGTAGCATGAACAAAGGCACAGTCACCTGAGGCAGTTCAGTGTGACTTCTGTAAAGGCAGAGTAGCAAAGTGACTAAGGATGCTTAGTTCCACCCTGGCACTCCATCCTTAGCTAGCTACGTGATCTCAGGCAAGCCATTTAACTTTTTCTTTGTGTCACTTTCCTCATGTGCAAAACAAGACTAATAATAGTTTCTTGTTCATACTTGTCCCACAGTTCATTTAAGTAAGTTCTATTACAATTAAAGTACCCATCACTCAAAAAATGCTATTACTCAGAGGGAGATCATTGATTAGGCTGGAAAGGAAGACTGGTGCCAGACTGTGAAAATTCTTATGAACTCTGCTAAATGACAGATTTTATAGAATGTAGTTTTATATAATATAGTGGGTTTTATATCATATAATGTATGCTCCAGACATCAAAGGTTTTAAATAGACATGAACAGGTTTGTATTTTACAAGAAGAATTGTGACAGGGTGACTCTTGAAATTGGATGAGGAGAAATTGAAAGCAGGGAAACTGGAATATTACAACAGCCCTTAGATGATAAAGGATGCAGCCTGAATCAGGACAGTGATAGGAGAGGTGGAGAAGAAGTGACAGAAATTCAAAAGTGAAGGATCGAGCATGGTGGCAAAGTTTCTGGTGGATGATAATACCTTTAATAAATAAAGATCAGAAAAGAAGGAAGAGGGCTGGAGGAGGAAACAATAAGCCCAAGTTTTGGACCTGCTAGCTGTTAGTTGTCCATATGCCAAACAAATGAAAAATTCTAGAAGCTGTTGGAAAAATGAGTTCAAGAGGGAGTTCCAGGATGTAGATTGATAGATGAGAATCAACTACAAATACATTACAGCTAAAGAAAGGGAGATGATGTGCCTGCCCAACAACGAGGCTAGAACCCTGAAAAACACTAACGCAAATAGAAAGAAGAGTCAGCAAAGACTTAAAAGTAACCACCAGTGTGGGAGAATGTGAAGTGGAAGAGAGTCGAGATCTCAAAAGCAAGGGAGGAAAAAGCTTCAAGGAGCAACCTTTAGAAATGAAGGGTTTACAGAGATGGCACTTAAGATGCATAATGACAGAAGGACACCACTGCTAACAGGAATCATTTTTAAACCCAGAGAGAAGTTTCAGACATGTGATAGAAGCTGCACTCAGACTGCAGTGGCTAATGGCAAAGAGAAAAGTGAGGACCTGGACCAGGTTGAAGGATCCCCTCTTTCAAAGAGCTGGTTGGCAACTCTCCTAGGCCTCCCTCACTTTGAAATTCCACTGACCTTAGTGTCAGACCATGTTATAACCACACGATGTGTGTAATAGGGCTGTGTTGTTGGCTGGCACTCCTCAAAATGGATCTTTTATAATCAGAAAGGCTTGTTTTTGAAAAGCCAGGCAGTTACAGACAGCATTTTGTTTGACTTTTCAAGAACTTTTCCTCTATTCCCCTTGTAAGAACTTTACTCAGGACAAGTAGTAGTGATTTAACAGTTACATTTCCAGTTCCTGAAAGCAGACAATAAAACACTGATGAGGTCTTATTCATTCATGGGTCCTCATCAGGAAATAGTGAATGCTAAGAAGAGTTTTAGGCAATTCAAGCAATATAGAAGCTGTCCATATATATATTAACACTATCTTTCCTATTTATTATGGCTCTGGAAAAGAGAGGTCAAAGCTTATTTCCAAAGTTACCTTGTTAACCTTCAAATCCATCTTTGGATACAAGAAAGAGATAAATATTTGTCCCAATATATAAATAGATAAGTAGAATTTCAGAAGATCCAGAAGGAGCTCAGTGTCCAGAGTTTACAATAGAGATTTCTGGGCATGATTAATGAAGCATTAGAGCAGTGTCCATCAAAGTGTGATCCATGAACCACTTGTATCAAATTTAGGTTAGGTCCCTTTTTTTAGAAATGCATATCCTGTGGTCCCTTTTAGATCACTGATCTCCTTCTCTGAAGGCATACCTTGAACTCTGAATTTTTAAAAAATGTCACAGGAGATTCTGATGTATCTCAGCAGTTCAAAAGTATTTAAAAATCTCCAGTGACTCAACAAGGACAGAGTACTTATTGAGCATCTACTAAATGCCAGTTATTTGCTAGTCACTTCAAACAATGTCAATACATATAACATTTTTCCTATCCTAAAGTAGTTTTACTACAGTTGAGTAGTATTGTCTTCCCTGTTCATAACCACTAGATTTGGGGTAGTATTATCACACAGCCCAGCTGATTGGACCAGGAATACAACTGGACAGCTGACCAACAGTTCTCTCTGTGTATCAATAATTTGAAATAGGACACAGAAACTGTAGGCGGTTGGTGATGAATGCTGAAGCTGATCAATTAGGAATAGATTTTTGGTTAGTGGCTGTGGTGAGCCATATGCAAAGGGAGCCAGCAGGAGTATCAAATCAAGAAAAAGAGAAGGATGGAGGAAACTCACAGAGAGAAGCAGTCCTTGAGAGCCAGGGAAAAAGGTCTTAGTTCCTGATAACTTTCTAGTTTCCCCAAGGCCCTACTGCCACCGCTTCCATGAGATTCCCTATACCCTTACATTAAAACTTGTACTCAGGCCAGACATGGTGGCTCATGCCTGTAATCATAGAACTTTTGGAAGCCGATTGCCTGAGCTCAGAGGTTCGAGACCAGCCTGGGCAACACAGTGAAACCCCATCTCTACTAAAATACAAAACATTAGCCACATGTGGTGGCGTGCGCCTGTAGTCCCAGCTACTCTGGAGGCTGAGGTAGGAGAATTGCTTGAACCCAGGAGGCGGAGGTTGCAGTGAGCCAAGATCACGCCACTGCACTCCAGCCTGTGCAACAGAACAAGACTGTATCTCAAAAAAAAAAAAAAAAGAAAAAAAAAGAAAACTTTTACTCAAACTAGTTTGATCGGTTTTCTGCAGTCAGAGATTATAAGGGCTTTATGTGGAGCACCTAATGTGTAATTGAATAAATTAAGCACATGCAATTCCATTCTTCTTCCCCATCGCAGTAAAAGGGAATCACTTTCTGGCTAGTTGTGTGAGCCAGAAATCTTGATATCATTTCATTCCCTCAACTCTCACATCCAATATCACCAAAAATTACTGATTTCAGCTCTGGTATCTCTCAGTGCTATTTATTTCTTTCCATAACTGTTATCTGTTATCCCAGATTAGGCTACCTAAGTCCCTGCCTCAGGCACGTTCTGGTCTACCCATAACCCACTCTTTGTCCTGCCCAGGTAGATATCTCCAAAACACATCTGAAAATCTGATCATATCCCCAGTACCCTATTGCCACACCAACCATCATCCAATGATTCCCCATTGCATTTGGTATAAAGATCAAAATCCTCAACAGAGCCGACAAGGCCCAATGTGGTCTCACCTGACCCTACTCTTATCTTGAACCTTGTATTCTCTGTTCAACCCTCACTGGCCTTCTCCCAGGAGATAACACTTCCCATGCTTCTTTTCACCACAGCACCTCTGTGAATGCACTTCCTCAGTCTCTAACACTCCTGTCTCCCTATATGCCTAGGTAACTCCTCCTACTCATCCTCTGGACCTCATCTCAGGCATTTTTTCTTTTTTCAGGGAAGCCTTTTCTCATCTCTCTGACAAGGCCCAATACCTCTAGTGTAAATTGTCATGACACCATGTGACTTAACTTTTTAGCACTTATCACGATTGCAACGTTAAAGTTGTGTGATAATCTAATCATCTAATAATTACCCAGTAGGCTATCCAGTGTCTGTTTTGTTCACCAGTATGTCCCCAACACCCAGCACGCTACCTGATACATAGTGAGTTCTCTGAAATACTTGTTAAATAAATTTTGAATGACTAGAATTGGTAAGAAAAAAATCAGAAACAGTGCTTGACAACCAAATTTTTATTAACCAAAGCATAAGTTTGCCCAAGCTGGAGACCAGATGAGGAAAGTAGAAGATGGAAAAGTCAGGCATGCTTATGAAAGGTACTGATATGAATGAGGTAGAGACAACAGGGAGCTTGAGTTAGTTGGGACTTGTTAGGTTATGGACCAAAATCATTTAGAAACTTGAGGTAAAATAGCAATCTAATGACAAACAGATGACAATCCACATGACAGGCAATCTGATTCAGGAGCCAGAGCAGGACTATAACAAGACTTCTGACTAAGAGAAAATGTCTGGGTGAGGATACAGATAACTGAGTGAGAATGAAGTGAATGACCTGGGTTGTCAAGGAGCCAGACAGAACACCAGAGAAGATGCTGCTTGTGGAGCAAGATGAGAAACAGTAGAAAGGAATAGCTGCAGGGGAGTCAGATCTTAATCTATACTTAGTATGTGCCAGGTGACTGTCTAAATGCTTGAAGGCACTATTTCATTTTAATTCTCACACTAATCCAATGAGCTAAGCAAGCTAATTGTACCAATTTTACAAATGAGAAAACTGAGGCCTGCCCAAGGTCAACACTTAGTAAATGGCAGCACCAAGGTTTGAACCCAGAGAGGCTGACTCTATACTTTTATCTACTATAGTATGCTCTTTCTTTTTAAAATTTGGGACCAAAATGGCTTATTGATGAAGTTGGTTCTTGCCTTGGCTACAAAACGAGATCAGAAAAAAAGTCTGTGAGAACAAAAGGAAGATGGGAGAAGCTTCTTATAAAATAGAATCAGAGGTCCCTAAACAGATCAAGAAATGAAATTATTTAATGTTATGTCATTTAATGAGCACTAAGTCATAGTTTTTAACAGTGTAGAATCAGATAAATCTGGTTTCAAATACTGACCTAGATGTGTGGCTGTTACTTAAACTCTCTGACATTTGGTTTCTGTTCTTAATGGGACTATTAAAACCTGGCTCATAAAGTTGTTTAAAAGAAATGAGATAACGTATTTGAAAGTCATTAGTACAGAACTAAAGGATGCACTCGATAATTATTCAGAAAAGATATTTTACAGAACTGAGATATTTGTAGAGGTTGTTGAAGGGGGAATATGAAACTTCATTGTTGTTATACCCATGAACCAAATGGTTCATTACCAGTGATTTGACAGATACACATATGTGCATAGATAACCTTCTTATTAGCTAAATGTCTCCTGTGGGAAGACTAAAAATTCCACAGTGAAGGCTGTTGAATGGAGCTGATAACTCTGCAGATACAATTTGCCCTAAGAAATGCTGACAGCTAAAGTGAACTCACCTTACGTGACACTCAGAATTCTCCAAGCAGCTTTAGAATTGGCTTTAGAAGTATGTCTGAGAGTCAAAAGCTTTAAGGCTTCCATTTTCAAGCCATGCCTTGGAGCATACCCATAGGAGCTACTCTTCCATAAAGCAGTGAATCTGGCTTTGCAAGACTATCATGCTTATCTTTAAAAAACTGAAGAGTCTGAGGATTTTGAGGCAGACTCACCAGTGACATTGCAGCTCTTGACTTTGAAGATGGAGCTAATGAAAATA
The DNA here is from genome assembly GCF_028885655.2 of Pongo abelii. Taxonomy (NCBI): domain Eukaryota; kingdom Metazoa; phylum Chordata; class Mammalia; order Primates; family Hominidae; genus Pongo; species Pongo abelii. The sequence goes on from NC_071989.2 coordinate 153,983,431, forward strand.
TGAAAAGTATTCATCCTCAAACCTTTTAATAGACTTGGCACATTTTTGGAGGGCAATTTGTCAAAATCTATGAAAAAAATGTGATGCACATTTTCTATAATCCAGCAAACCAACTCCTAAGAATCTATTCTATAAAAATGTTTGCACAACCATGAAAATAAATATACGTAAAAAAGTGTTTTGGAGCCAGGCGCGGTGGCTCACGCCTGTAATCCCAGCACTTTGGGAGGCCGAGACGGGCAGATCACGAGGTCAGGAGATCGAGACCATCCTGGCTAACATGGTGAAACCCCGTCTCTACTAAAAATACAAAAATTAGCCGGGTGTAGTGGCAGGCGCCTGTAGTTCCAGCTACTCAGGAGGCTGAGGCAGGAGAATGGCATGAACCCGGGAGGCGGAGCTGGCAGTCAGCCAAGATCCCGCCACTGCACTCCAGCCTGGGTGACTGAGCGAGACTTCAACTCAAAAGAAAAAAAAAAAAGCGTTTTGGGAAATACTGTAATAAATGTCCATCAAAAGAGAAATGATTTTATAAATTAGGGTATCTATATTAAGTAAAATGCTATGGGGCTAACAAAAAAAAGAAAAAGATAGATATATGTCTACTGACCTGAAAATATTCTGTTATACTAAGCTTAAAAGGCTGCAGAACATCAAAAATACATAATGTAGTCTTTTTTGTTTAAAATATGTGTCATATATGTGCACATACACATGCATAAACAAAACACATGTATAAACAAAATCTACAGCAATGCATCTTAAAATCTTCTTTCCACTTTCATCCACTTCTTTCTTATCCCATGACTCCTCTATTGCCCCCTCCTCCTTATTTCTAGGAAAAGTCTGGCTCTAGCACGAGTGCCCAGCATGAGAGCCTTTTGTCTTTCTTAGCCTATCTTCTTGCTTCTCCTGTTTTGTCTACCTCTTCTCTTTTTCCCAATTCTGCATCACCAATCCCAAAAACCAAGCAGTCAATGTGGGACATTTCTCAAGGGGAATGGAAAGAGAAGATACTGAATATATTTTCCTTGGTAAAAAGAGGTAAAAAAAAAAAAAAAGAAGAAGAAGAAATAGAATACCCTCTTTACTGTATAGAAGAAGAAAGACACTAACATACAGATGCTCCTCGACTTATGGTGGGGTCATGTTCCAATAAACCCATTATAAGATGTATTTAATACATCTAACCTACCAAACATAGCTTAGCCTAGCCTACCTTAAACATGCTCAGAACACTTACATTAGTCTACAGTTAGACAAATCATCTAACACAAAGCCTATTTTATAGCAAAGTGTTGAATATCTCATGTAATTTATTGAATACTGTCCTGAAAGTGAAAAACAGAATGATTATATGGGTACTCGAAGTACAGCTTCTAATGAACGTGTCACTTTTGCACCATTGTAAAATCAGAGATAACAAGTGGAACCATTGTAAGTTGAGGACTGTCTGTACTAATAAGTGTTGTTCCATCATACTTATTCTCCCCTCTCTCTCAACCACTAAGCTCAAGTGCCACAAAAACAGAAACTGTAGCTTCATTATTATATCCTCAGAAACTATCACTTACCCAGCACATAGTAGGTGCTCGATAATGTTTGTTGAATATATGTTTGAACAAGTAATGCCCTTAAACAGCTTATATCCTGTTAGGAAGGCTTGTAATTGGTAATATTAAGTAATTTATCCTTAATATCACATGTGCTGCTGACCCACTATTACCTGAGAGGCTTTTAACAGCTTTAAACAACCAACTGCCAATAACTAAGAACTTGCTTCTGCAAAGTCTGGCATGCTAATACAGCCTGTCAGCCAGGGAACCCAGTGGAGCTGTGCTTAGCAACCAGTCCCTTTGCTATCTATCTTGGTTAGGTATGTCAAAAGTTATTCTAACTTCATTCAATCAATGGCTTCATGTTGTGAAAGAAAGACACTGCAAAGAGATGAGAAAACAGAATCAAAGACATGTATGTTCAACACTTCTAAAGGCTGTTCCAAAATGCCTCTCTTCTTTCCCAATGCAGTTAGGGCTATAATGTACACTTGTTTACAATCCATTTGGGAGGGACCTATAAGAAGAAGGAAGGCATCTTTGACCTTCATCTCCCTGGAAGGAGAAATACAGAACAGCTGTCTGTTTACCATCCCAACCTCATTTCCATGACGTTGAACCACTCATTTGGGAATCATGAAAAATAGGACTGTTTCACTTTTTTTTTTTTTTTCCTAAAATGTTCTTGAAGACACTAGGCCCTGGGTAAGCTACAAAATGATTGAAACTGCATGCCACAAAGATTTGTTAGGTGGAAAGGGAAATATATTTAGCCTCCAAGTTATGAATAAGTACAACACACAATCTGTATATTTTTGTCTTTCTGTACCATGACTTCTACTTAGTATTTTGACTCATAATTTCCAGAGAAAATTCTTTGAATGCAAATACATACTAACTTCCAATAAAATAACTAAGGTGAAAGTTGGGCCCTTGACCAAAAGGAACACTTTTTTCTTCCTTTTTTTTTTTCCTGTATTGGTGCGTGCCATCTTGGTTCAAGTGAGTGCAGACAAGAATGAGCAAGATCACATTACATCCCCTAAGCACGGCTCCCAGACAGGGGCTTTATTATTTCATGTATTCTAGATACACCAGTGAAAATGAAAAGAAATCCTGCTGTTTTCATTCAATAAATTGTCTTATGCCTTAAGTGAGTTTTGACTTCAAAATTAACAGTGCTAGGTGCCAGTTTGAACAGGAAGGCACGATATAAGTCATTGAGTTCATGTGTCTCCTTGACAGAGGAAAATTAGGACAATTTTTTAGACAAAAAGAAAGGGAGAGCATTACCTAAAGTCTCAGCCAGTGTCAGGCAAAAAGAAAAACTAAAACCAACTCACTGCTCAGTATTCTTTCCACTATCACATAGCCTCTCACCTTGAACTGAGACCACCATCAACATAATAAGATTTAAATTCAATACGTTTGCATGAATGCCTCTTATGGCCCCAGAATTAGGCTAGACTTCTGTGAGAGACATATAAAAAGGTGTAAGTCAAAAAAAAGTATAGATCTCAGCCACTGTCCTTAAGGACCTAACTTCAGAGATGAAAGTCATGCATTTTGGAGGGGCAAATAGGGGGTGACCACTAATGGGTATAGGTTTTCTTTTTAGGATGATGAAAATGTTCTGGAATTAGATAGTGGTGATGGTTGTTTAACCTTGCACATACACTCCCGCTGAATTGTATGTACAATGGCAAATTTTACAGTTTGTAGATTAGATCTCATTTTTTTAAAGTCATGCATTTCAAGTAATTAGTAATGAACCAGAATCTAGTGGCAAAAGATGGCTTGTGGCATTAAGTGAAAATCAGAAAGGCTGACTAGCAAGTGCCAAATACTTCATGTAAAAGCAAGAACTTAAGGAAATGTACATTGGGCTTTCATAATCCCATAAATCCTGTAATGATGTCAGTCTTTTACAACTCTTCCTTGCTGAAATTAGTCCTTGACTCCAGAAAAAAACTCCAGTTTCGCCTAAAATACCAGGATTATCTATTTATTTTGCATAAATTTATGGCGTAAAGATCAATCTCTCCTTCAATTGTTGCTCTGCGTATCTAAACTCAGTTAACGTACATCTAGATGATCTATTATGGTTCATTTTCATGATTCATAAAATGTGTGTGTACATTTGAAGTGGTTTGCTTTGGTGCACCCATTGCCTTCCTGGCTGTGCAAGTATCTGGAGTCAAAATTTGGTGTCAATAACATGAATAAGGGCAGGAATGTAGGCAAGGAAATAAAGATAGATTTTGTTAAAAGATTGTCGTTATGTTCTTTGTGGGAAAAGGTACCAGAGCAGGTGAGTAAGCATTTGCACTGAGGCAAAATCCTTCAAATGTACACACAAGTTTTATAAATCATGAAAAAGAACCATAGGAGAAAATCTAGATGTGCGTTAACAGAGTTTACAGACACAGAAAAAAAAACGGAAGGAGAAGATGAGTGATTATACCATAAATTTAAACAAAATAAATATATAATTCTGGTACTTTAGGCCAAAGTGGAGTTTTTTTCTGGAGCCAATGACTAATTTCAACAAGGGAGAGGTTTCAAAGAACTGACTCTTTATCTCAGGATTTATGGGACTATTAAAGCCCAAAAGGGCATTCATTGACATTTCCCGTTTGCCTATTCAGAATCCATTTCCTGTTCATCCCTTTTCACATGGGAAATCACACCATCACCATTCTTTGTTAATGTGGTTCATGCTGACTCCAGGGGTGGGCACATGATCCAGGCTTGGCCAATGATCTTATCCTCATACCCTGGCCACAGCCATGGTCATGTGCCCCAAGTCAGCATGCAATTCTGGAACTTTTCATATCACCGTTTAGGAGAGAAATATCCTTTTGTACAAGGATTTCTAATTCTTTGAATGATGCTAGCTAGGAACTGTGGGGAACCACCCATAGACAGGACCTCCTGGAGAGTGAAGTCAATAAAGAGCCAAGAAATGGAGAATCAGATTCCTGGTGACTAAATGTGAGCTCCTGGATCCACACATAACTGGAGCCACTGCCTTTGGATTGTTCAGATAGATGAATGAATATATTTCTTTCTGTTTAAGCCATTTTGAACCATGTTTCTGTCAATTTCAATAAAAAGTCATGATAAATGCAACATCCTGCTCAACCTTAAAGTTTCCAGATGAGGAACTGAGGTCCAGAGAGGAGTAAGAAGTTGCTTATGGTTGCACAGTAATCAACAGCAGAACCTAGGCAAAAATGCAGACGGCTTAGATTTTAGTCCACTGCCTTTTCTCTACACTGTCACTAAAGATTCATTTTGGTAAGTGAAGTAAGCCAGACATAAAAAGAAAAATACTGCATGATCTCATTTATGTGTAAAATCTACAAAAGTTAGACACAATCTGAGAGAATGGTGGTTACTAGGGTTAGGGAGGTAGAACAAATGAGGAGATGTTGGGCAAAGAGTATAAAGTTATAGTTACTTACAATGAGTAAGTCTAGACATTTAATGTACAGCATGAGTACTACAGTTAATAATACTGTGAGAATGCTAGAAATTCCCCATGAAAGTAGATTTCAAGTGCTCTCACCAAAAAAAGTAACTATAAGAAGAGATGGATATATTAATTTACTGACTGTCATAACCTTTTCACTATGTATATGTACATCAAAACATCATGTTGTGCATGTAAAATATAAGCAATTTTTATTCAAAAAGAAAGCTCAAAAAGCATTGATTTTACTTTTTGAAAAAGACTCTTTTGGAAACAATTAGACATCCAAAGTTAAAATGTCACCCATAAGCCAAAGCTTTTAAAGAGAAACTTTGGTGTACCTGCCTCTGAAAATTACATGTTTTCTCTCAAAGCACCAAAAAGCAGCAAGGATCAGCAAATATCCAATGGCTTCGCACTGTTATTAGAATCAAATTCAAACTCCTTTCTGAAGTCCTCACACACTTGACTGATCAGGCCCCTGACTTTCTTGCAACCTCATCTCACGCAGTGCTTTCCTTCTGCCACTATGCTCCAGCCACTCTGGTTTTCTTTCACACCCTTGAATGTCCCTCACTCTTGTCCCACTCACTTTTGCATGTGCTCGTCCCTCTGGCTAGGATGCTTGTCCTGAACTCTTGGTACAGCTGGCTCCTTCTCATCTCCAGGTTTCAGTTTCAGTGTCACCCCCATCATGGAAGTCTTTCATCAAAGCAGAACCCTCTTTGAACTCAGAACACTGTTTTAATCTATTTATATTGCCATTTTATCCATTATTTACATGTTTGTTGTCTTCCTCTCTCCTGGACTTTACATGAGCAGAAGCACATCTCTACAGACCACTGTGAAACCCCAGTGCCCAGCATTTAGAATGCATTGAATAAATATTCCAATTGATGGAAGAAATAAATAAAGGATAACCCCCCTTTTCTAACTTGAGCTCACAGCCTTTCCAACTTTTTCCAAATAAGGCTTCATCTTCTTTATTCCCAACATGAGAAAGCTTCAGGTGACTTCCATTATGGCTTCCCTTGGCTAGGGGAGGGAGTTCCCCAACCCCTTGGGCTTCCTGCGCTTCCCAAATGAAGCGACACCCCACCCTGCTTCGGCTCACCCTCTGTGGGCTGCACCCACTGTCTAACCAGTCCTAATGAGAGGAGCCAGGTACCTCAGTTGGAAATGCAGAAATCACTCGCCTTCTGTGTTGATCTTGCTGGGAGCTGCAGACCAGAGCTGTTCCAATTCGGCCGTCTTGCCAGCCACCCAGAAGTAATCTTCTTAGAAAACCCTTATAAGAGCATTTTTGCCATCTAAACAGCGGTGATTTCCCAAAGCCATTTTCTAAACCTAAATTGCTGGGCAGCTTAGCTTCATCCAAGCCTGTGTCTAGCAAAGGAAGGCAGGTGGCTTACTGCTCCATTTGCCACTGGCGATCAGGCCTAAGTGACTGAATTGCCCTTCCAGGTGATTTGCCCTGTTATTGTTTTGACATGGAACCATTATATTAATTCTGACATTGGCACCGCCTGCTGCATCAAACCAAGTGTCTTTGCTGCCAACTTGAATAGCTAAATATTGTATTTTCATCCAATTCAACTGTAAATCTCATAACCTAAGCCTTGAGAAAAGGTGTATTTAACCTCACATGGATTGCAGACAATTGTAATGCAGTAATGCAGGCCACTGTAAGCCAAGAAGTTTGGTCACTTGTAGTCAGCTGGCAGACATGTCAACTCTACAGCTCATGCTCACCTTGTTATGATCCTTTTGGTTTACAGACAAAAATAAACATTTTAAGCAAAAATAGAAATTTACTGGGTCACTTAACTGAAAACTCCAGTACTAAATCTGTGCCTGGATTCAGGATTTTAAATCTTGTCATTCTCAACTCTGCTCATTCACACACTTCCTTTGCAGGCTCCTCATGGTGGCGAGATGGACAGCCATTCTCCAGGCCTCCATGCCAGTAGGTGTAAGTCTAAGCAAACATTTCTGTAAGTTTCATTGGCTCATATGAGGCCATATGTTCATTTCTAAAATAATCAGATTATTCTGAAAAATGTCTAAGGCAATATAATTCTCCTAATGTAGATAGAATGATCACATGGACACATCTAGAACTTTGGAGTGGAGTCAACTCTACTTGAAGCTCATGGTCAAGGACTAAGAAGTGGATTATTCCTCTGGGGTAGATCAGAGTGCTGTTACAAGGAGAAAAGTGAATGAAAGCTTGGCAATAATAATAATGGACTTCTGCTATACCACGCAGGTTACTAAGCCTCAGAAGTGTTCTTGCAATGGTGACAACTGCCAAATAGCCCCTGTATCCCTATGATGCCTGGGTCAACCAAAGAGAAATAGGGGCAAGAGACAATGGGATACAGAGGACTGTATAAAAGACATATTCTAAATTCTTTGCAAACCAAAACCCATCTACCTACTTCTCTTATTTTTTGCCAAGTACACCACACATCCACTCTTCCAATGCCATCAAGAGTAACAACCAACCCAGGGTTTGGACTGAAACACAAAGGGAATGTCTCCAACACCAGCATTTTGCCATTCCATTTATATACACCTCTGAGAAGCAGTAAAGAGACACAAAAATGAAAAGAGAAGAGGAAAAGAAAGGGGATTGTATAAAAAGGGAAGGAGAAAGAAAAGATACAAGAAGGAGAATAATCTGTAAAGGTAAAGAAAAAGTGAAAAAGGCCCCACACGGTGGTTCATGCCTGTAATCCCAGCACTTTGGGAGGCCAAGGCAGGCAGATCGCTTGAGGTCACGAGTTTGAGACCAGCCTGGTCAACATGGTGAAATTCTGTCTCTACTAAAAATACAAAAATTAGCCAGGTGTGTTGGTGTGCACCTGTAATCCCAGCTGCTGGGGGGTTGACGCAGAAGAACCTCCTGAACCTGGGAGGCCGAGGTTGCAGTGAGCCGAGATCATACCACTGCACTCCAGCCTGGGTGAGAGAGTGAGACTCCATCTCAAAAAAAAAAAAAAAAAGAGAGAGAAAGAGAAAGAAAAGGTGAAAAATATCTCTGAGGGGTGAAAGTATGAACAGTTTTCTTTTTCTATTTATTTTGCTTATCTAATTTTTCTATAATAAACATGTATTATTTACACTAAATGTGTTTGTAATAAATAAAAGAATTTCTTCCAACTATATCCTTCTATGGCCAGAGTATATATATCATTTTCATATATGATGTTGGAGTTTTAATTAGGAGGATAATAAATAACAATAAATAGTATTTCTTTATTTTCCCCACCAAAATTCACGTCCATTTCAGAAATAAACACAGGAGTGAAGCCAAGAAAGATTAAAATATTAGCTTTATTACCTATTGATATGGTTAGGGTTTGTGTCCCCACCCAAATCTCAAATTGTAATGCCCATGTGTCGAGAGAAGAAAGTGATTGAATCATGAGGGTGGTTTCCCCTTTGCTTTTCCCATGACAGTGAGTTATCATGAGATCTGATGGTTTGTTTTGGTTTGGTTTGGTTTGGTTTTGAAACAAGGTCTCACTCTGTCGCCAAGGCTGGGGTGCGGTGGCGTGATCTCAGCTCACTACAACCTCTGCCTCCTAGGTTCAAGTGATTCTCCTGCCTCAGCCCCCCAAGTAGCTGAAATTACAGGCATGCACCACCACATCTGGCTAGTTTTTGTACTTTTAGTAGAGATGGGGTTTCACCATGTTGGCCAGGCTAGTCTCAAACTCCTGACCTCAAGTGGTCTACCCACCTCAGCCTCCCAAAGTGCTGGGATTACAGGTATGAGCCACCACGCCCAGCTGACCTGATGGTTTTATGTGTCTGTCACTTCTCCTGCTGGCACTTCTCTCTCCTGCTGCCATGTGAAGAAGGTTCTTGCTACCCCTTTGCCTTCCACAATGATTGTAATTTTCCTGAGGCCTCCCCAGCCACGTGGAACTGTGAGTCGATTAAACTTCTTTCCTTTCTAAATTGTGTAATCTGAGGTATTTCTTCATAGCAGTGTGAAAACAGACTACTACACCGATAAATCTGATGTTGGATAAATAAAATGATAAATAAATAAAATGATAAATATCAGTGAGACAATTAGGCTCACTGATACTTCAGCCTCTCATTTAGACAGACTTGCCCAATCATAGCTACTGGTAATTCTGGACAATACTGGGCCTTCTCCCTTGGAGGCCTGCTCCTATTATATGGCAGAAAGGAGAAACACAGAAGGAATGCTCCTGCGACAGAGTTCCTCCCAAAGACTGAAAAGAAAGAAAAGCATTTAGCCATGCATGCTTAGATATTTCTCCTAAACTCACCAATAAACTACTCAGTTTCCTGGGAAGGCATGAAAGAGGGAGTAAGGAAGAGGCCAAGTGCACTCTAATAGAGACCCCTCCACATGGAATCCACTGCCAGGGGACAGAATTCTCCCCCAATCTCCCCCGGCAGATGTTAGGGTCTATTGTAAGCCAGTCACCATATATTAACTCTTATCCCTATCAGTGGAATTAAGATAAATAAAAACTGTTATTCAATATTTGGTTATCCACGACTATTCTCAATTACTGGAAGTCAATAAGAATCCTTTTTTCTAAATCAACCAACTAATTAGACCAGCGATCATAATGGATAAACTTGCTTCAGGAGGAACTTGCAAGGACTGTATTATGATAATGGTTTTATATTATTTACTATCTGTAAGAGGAAGAAGATGATGACATGAAAATAAATGTGACGCTGGCTTCTTTCTCTTTTAGAATTTCTCTCCCAGTCAGCCATTTTCTCAGGAGAAAGACAGTGTTTGCTATTGCACTTTTAGGTATTCTTCTCCCTGGCCTGCCTCATAAATAATGATGAAATCTTAGCTACTTAGATTTCTGTCGCAGCCAGCTGCTTTTATTTATGAATAACTTGGGCAGCCAATCATTTTCTGCATGCTAGCACAATACTACTCTCAAAGAGAAGGCATCAGGTTACTGGGAAAACCTGGGACAGGATGTTACACACTGTGCCTGCCACCCCACCACATCTCAGAGCAAAGATTTATTCAGCCCACTGGAATTGGCATATATTTTATTGCTGCCATCATAAAGAAACATGGCAGTCTGCTCCTTCTGGTCTATTGCTGTTTGAAACTTTCCTATTTGCATGCTTCCTTCATGCTGTTTCAAAGAAACACTGTAAAGATTTTACAAAGGTCATCAATTACATCATCACCTAGAACATCAGATAGCATCCTCACCAGTTAAGACCCATTGAGTGATGAAAAGCACAGACTGAAAAACTGTCAGGAATAGTTTGTGTCTAAGCAATGAAATATTGTTAAATAAAATTCAAAATAACTTAGAGAGAGGGCAAAACAATGAAAGTGTCTCAAATGTTCATCTCATTCTTACAGATGAATTAATAAAGAAGGAATGTACTAATTGATTGGAAGTCATAAGAAAACCTGGTTTTTCTACAGAATATGTTCTAAACTTAAACTATTTTTAATGTAACATGTCTGGGTAGATCCAGCCCTTAACTGTAATTTTTAAAGGAATATAACATAATTATGTTGCTAGGATTTTTATTTTTCATTTCTGCCTTCTCTTTTCTTCTCATTATCATGGTCCATGAAGATAGGGGCTTGGCTTTTGACTTCCTAAAAGCTACTAATATTACCCTGCATTATAGAATCTTGATGCAGTGATATGGTTTAAGAGAAAACCAGAATGCTTCTGGGCAGCAAGACCTGACTGGGCTGACATTGGAATATGTGATTTCCTCTGCAAGATCTCAAAAAACCTATGACCGTTTGCAATAATTTTCATTGCTCAAGTTAAGGCAGAAAGAAAGTATTTGTTGAATATTTATTATGTATTAGGTATTTACATAAATTAGATATTCTGTCAGGCAACAAATATTCATTGAGGATTTACTGTGTGCCCGACACTGTACTAGGTGATGTAGTGATGGTACCTCCCAACGTTTTTGCCAGTTGTCCATCACAGTCGATTGTGACTTTTGTAAGTCTTTGCTCAGAAAGCTTGTGTCAGTTTGCTAGGGCTGCTATAACAGAGTATAGCAAACTGGGTGGCCTAAACAAAAGAAATGTATTGCCTCACAATTCTGAAGGGGAGGAGTCTGAGATCAAGGTGTTGGCCAGGTGGATTCCTTCAGAGGGCTGTGAGGGCTATCCCATGCCTCTCTCCCAGCTTCTGGTTGTTCGCATTGGCATCATCATCCAGATCTCTGCCTTCATGTTCATATGGTGTTCTCCCTGTGTGCATGTCTGTGTCCAAATTTTCTCTTTTTATAAGTATACCAGTCATATTGATTAGTACCCACCCTAATGACCTCATCTTAACTAGATTACCTCATTCAGTCTATGGCACTGGGGGTTAGGACATCAATATATCTTTTATTAGGAGACACAATCCAACCCATAACAAGCCTCCAGAACAGAGGTACTCACATCAGAGGTTTTCCACTACGACGTGAATACAACATTCACATGAAGAGCATACTCCAATGGGATATTTTCACAAAGCTCATTTCTACTCACTTGAACTCTATCTTTGTCCTCCCATTTATGAAAAAAAAAATTTGCATGAGTAGTTTTTTAAACACAATAAAACTACATTTTACAAGCATTAAAATAATGAGGACAGCCTCAACCAGTAAAGGCTGTGGTGCTGATACTTTGAGCTTCCATTTATAAGTAACTCTCAGAATTGGCAGTAACTTCTTTCCTCTGTATCAGATCTCAGAACCAATCCATGCATTAATCATATTAGCTCCACCTTCAAAATATATCCAGAATCTATCCGTGTCTCATCCCCTCATCTGCTACCCACTTGTCCAGCTATCACTATGTCTTTCATGCACTCTTACAACAGCTTCCTAACTGGCCATGCTTTTGTCATTGTCCTCCCATTGTCCCCTAACTTATTTTAAATGTAACACACAATTCTTTTACAGCATAAGTCAAGTCATAACACTCCTCTACTAAATACCTTCCCAAGGCTCCCCATCTTATTGAGAATGAAACTAAAGTCTGTATAGAAACCAAGACATTACATAAGCTGGTCCATTACCGCTCCTCCTTTAGCTTCTATAGTTCTCTCTCTTGCTTACCGTAATCCAGCCATTCTTTAAATATGCTGGGCTCTTAATAAATGTCTGCTGAATGAATGAATCCAAATGGCAGAACATAATTCTAGTGGCTTGAAAAAGCATTTTTATACTAATTACACATAAATGTACTCTAATGTTTTTTAAAAACTTAATTCTTTGAAAACATTAATATTTCAGCTTAATTTCCCAGGTTCAAATTTCAGTTCTACCACCTATATCTGTATGGTGCTGGGCACATTATCTACTCTCTTTGTGCCTCGAGTAAACCAAAATAAAATTCTAAGCCCTGCAACTGTCAGAATGGGCACTTCCTCTTGGCCAAGGGCATTCCAAAGTTAACCTGAAAAATGAGTTCAGGCTAGGACAGGAAGTGGGGGCCAAACATGCCTCATTATATCTGCCTCCCTTTGGAATTCAGGCACAACTGACCAGCATTAACATTAAAACAGAGACCTTAAGACTTTTTGTAGCACTAAGATACCACACTCCAGACTGATTCTTATCCAGCATCACATGACAGATAGCAGGCAATGAAAGAAATTAAAGTATTTTACCCTAATATGTATTTCTTTGACATATTTTCAAATGGTCCTGAAAAGCCATCTCTTCCTGGGAAAATCTACTTTCTGCAGAGAATCCCCCTCCCTTTCCAGTCTTTTCCTTGATCCAGGAGAGAATTAACTAAGAGTCTGGCACCTTTTTAAGTCTGATAAGAAATATTTACAATCTATTTTTTTGGCCGGGTGCGGTGGCTCACACCTGTAATCCCAGCACTTTGGGAGGCTGAGGTAGGTGGATCACAAGATCAGGAGATCGAGACCATCCTGGCTAACACGGTGAAACCCTGTCTCAACTAAAAATACAACAAATTAGCCATGCTTGGTGGCAGATGTCTGTAGTCTCAGCTACTCTGGGAGTCAGAGGCAGGAGAATGGTGTGAACCCGGGAGGTGGAGCTTGCTGTGAGCCGAGATTGCACCACTGCACTCCAGCCTGGGCGACAGAGAGAGACTCTGTCTCAAAAAAAAAAAAAAAAAAAAAAGAAGCATTTACAATCTATTTTTTTAAGCCTGCTACCTGGAGACTTCACCTGTATAATAAGAACCTTGGTCTCCACAATGCCTTGTCTTAGCCCACACACTCTCTTCTATGGATTCCAGGTCTTTAGATAAATTGGTTGAAAAAACCAATTGCCAATCAGAAAATTTTGGCTTCTCCAGTGACCTGGACACCTCCACTACTAGTTGTCCTGCCTTTCCAGACTGAACATCTTACATATATTGATTGATGTCTTATGTCTCCATAAAATGTATAAATCTAACATGTACTCTGATGACCTTGGGTGTATATTCCCAGGATCTCCTGGGGCTGTGTCATTGGCAATTGGTCACTCATAACTTGCTCAGAATAAATCTCTTAAAATATTTCACAGAGTTCTATTCTTTTTGTTGATATCTCATATAATCCTAACTCATAGGATTTTTTAAGGATTACCTAAATTAATACATATAAAGCACTTAATGTACAGCATCTGTGTGCTATATAAATGTTAACTATCATTATCATAATTATTTTAGTTATGAGAAGACTACATTTTGAATTGATTCAAACATCAAATAATTTTATTTTTCTCAATAACTGCTACTGACTACTCTATCAAAGCCTTTGGCACCCTTATTAACATTTCCACAGCTAAATAAATTATGTCTCTCCCAGTTTCATATGTAGGGAAGGATGCAGTCTATCCCTGTACCTGCCTCCTTTATCAGGTGTATACACATTAGTGCTGGGCAGAAAGTAGAACTTATCTCCAGTGTAATTGCTCTGAGTGAGGTGTTCCCATTGGGTCTGGTTCTTGGTCTTCACTGAGGCTGTCTGGAAGTTAGTTCCTCTCTTAGCAGGGTTTCAAACTCTTGTGGGGTATACTTCGTGATTACTCTTCTGGCATGAGAGACCCATCTGGCTCAAATTCTCACCCCACCACCAGCCCTCTCCTGGATAGTCCAACCCATAACCTTTTATTGCTCAAGTATACAAAGCCCAACAGGCTACCCTCCCTTAGGCAATAGGATATAGAGGGAGTAGCAGGCTACCTTCTGAGGTCTCTACTCAACCCAAGGAAAGTTCACATATTCTTTCATACCAAATAATGAGAATATGGGCTGCCTTCTCCAGACCCTGTTCCCCCTCATATACACATAACTTTTTGTATCTCTATGCAATCTCTCCACCACCGTTTTCTACATTCTAGCAACCTCAGTACTCTACTAGTCTAGCCTTCTAGCAACATTCAGACAGAATATAATAACCAGTCCCCAAATAATTGGAAGAGAATGTTTCAGCATGCTCAATCTTTCTTCTTCTTTTCTTTTTTTTTTACTTTAAGTTCTGGGATACATGTGCAGAACGTGCAGGTTTCTTACATAGGTATACATGTGCTATGGTGGTTTGCTGCACCTATCAACCTGTCATCTACCTTTTAAGCCCCACATGCATCAGGTATTTGTCCTAATGCTCCCCCTCCCCTTTCCTCTGCCCCTGCAACAGGCCCCCATGTGCGATGTTCCCCACCCTTGTGTCCATGTGTTCTCATTGTTCAACTCCCACTTATGAGTGAGAACATGCGATGTTTGGTTTTCTGTTCCTGTGTTAGCTTGCTGAGGATGATGATTTCCAGCTTCATCCATGTCCCTGCAAAGGACATGAAATCATTCTTTTTTATGGCTGCATAGTATTCCATGGTGTATATGTGCCACATTTTCTTTATCCAGTCTATCACTGATGGGCATTTTGGTTGGTTCCAAGACTTTGCTATTGTGAATAGTGCTGCAATAAACATACGTAGCATCTTCAGTCTTTTAGAAGGGGAGTGGAGGAACCCACGCCAAATTTTTGCCTCCAAGAAAAAAGGAGAGGGTAGATATGATTACCATTTTATAAACTCTGCATTCTGTGTGGGCAGGAAAAGGGGTCACCAGAGATGTCTTTTATCCCTGGAAACAATGGATATGTTATGTTACATGGCAAGGGGGAAATAAGGTTGCAGATGGAATAAATGTTATTAATCAGCTGACCTTAAAATATGAAGATTCTCATGGATTATCTGAGTGGACCCAATGCAATCACAAGATCCTAAACAGTGGAACAGGGAGGCAGAAAAGAGAGAAATAGAAAAATTGCTGCTTTTGGGAAGAACTCAACCCAACTTCATTAGCTATAAAAATGTAGGAAAAGAGCCATGAATCAAGAAATGCAGGCAATGCAGTCTCTAGAAGTCTGAAAAAGCAAGGAAATTGACTCTTCCCTAGAGAGTCCAGAAATGAATGCAGCTCTGCTGATACATGATTTTAGTTCAGCGAGATCCATGTCAGACTTCTGACCTCCATAATCATAAGATAATATTTATGAAATTTGTCTTGTTATAAGCCACAAAGTTTGTGATAATTTCTTATAGCAGCAATAGAAAACTAATACACTCTCCAAATATAACCCTCTATCTACCTTGCTGCCCCACTCTGAGGTGGTAGCACTGGCGCTAGTGAAATTAGTCATCTTGTCAGCATGAAGAGAAGGTGGCTGTCCTCACCAACAGGCAGTTTTATAAACTTATGTTTTGGGGTCTTTACTGACTTCTGTTTTCAACTGAGAGCCTTGTCCATCCATTACAGCATTCTTCACCTAGTGCCATCATGCTATACATTCATCCCTTGGTATCTGTTGGGGAGAGGTTTCAGGACCCCTGAGGATGTCAAAATCTGTGGATGCTCAAGTCCCTTATATAAAATGCTGTCACATTTGAATATAACCTATGTATATCCTCCTGTATACTATAAATCATCTCTAGACCACTTATAATACATAATACAATGTAAATGCTATGTAAGTAGCCTTCATACTGTATTGTTTAGGAAAAATCACAAGGAAAAAGATGTGTACATGTTCAGCATAGGTGTAACCATGTATTTTTTCAAATATTTTCTATCCACAATTGGTTGAATCCATGAAAGTGGAACCCATGGACACAAAGGATTGACTATACTCACAATGAATTATGATGCATGTCATGCTTAATGACTGAGACCGTTGAGTGATAGGAAATGTTATGGGACCCTGTTGTAGTGATGCTCTGAATCATCCCTTGAACTCTTTTCTGCTGCTAACTCATTAGGCCTGGCTCAGGGCAAATGCCTCTTCTATAATTCCAGAATCGGGGTTTGTCTGACTCAAAAACCCATGTCTTGAACCCCTACACTTTATTTACTACCTGCTGATACTCAGGTCAATAAAGTCAAATGATACAAATCTTTTCTCATTAACGTGACATCTACAGGAAGATGCCTGAGGGACTCAATGCTCTAACCTGCTGGAGACAGCTAATTTATCTAAAATTGATTGAATAAAGGAGCTATGATTCATGCATTTGATAAATTGCTCTTAGATTATGTGCAGGACACTGTGCCTAGCTTTCTGAATAGTGCCATTTCTCCATGCTGTCCATCCACTGATTCTTCAAAAATAAACAAAAGATAGATAGCAGAAATTAGAATGTAAAGAGACCTTTCTATAGTTTCCTCTTTCAGGACTTAAAGTTTATGACCTCTACAGTCCCAACATTGCTTCACACAACAGCCAGAGGGATTTTAAAAATACATACCTAATCACATCTTGCCCACGTTCTCTGCACTATTCTCCAATCTTACAACCAAGAAAAATATATTGAAAATAATCTATAAAAGTAGCCCTTCATTATTGGTCCCTGACTATAACTGTTGCTACCTCAAGGGAGCATGAGGAAGATTACATTAGACCTCGCATATATTGCATCTGGAACAGAGACTGCCTGCTGTAAGTAGTCAACCTTTTGACCTCTCCAGCCCACCTTGCATCACTCCTTTTCTTGCTCTCAAAGCTCCAGCTGTCCTGGCATTCTCTCTACTCCTTCTATGCTCCACAGACCTTCTTATGTTGGGAAAACTCTTCTCCATCCTCCCAACCACATTTTACCTAAATTATTCCTATCCATCTTGAAGATCTCCATTTAGACATCACTTCTTCAGGGAAGCCTACGTCTCTAGCTCTGAAGAATAGATCAGGTTGCCTATTTATGTGCTCTCATGGGCCTTTTTGTAACTATAACAGCTTTATTAGTATATAATTCATGTACTATTTAATTCAACAATTTAAAGTGTGCAAGTCAATGTTTTTTGGTACCTTCACAGAAATTTGCAATCATCACTAAGTTAAACTTTAAAACAGTCTCATCACCCCAAAAAGAAACCCCATATTAGCAGTCACTCCCCATTCCCACCAACCACTCTAGTCCCTGGTAACCACTAATCTGTCTTTTGTCTCTATGGGCTTGCCTATTCTGGGCAGTTTATATTAATGATCTCATACAACATGCAGTCTTTTGTGTCTGGCTTCTTTTGCTTACCATGTTTTCAAGGCTCATCCATGTTGCAGCATGTATCAGTACTTTGCTCTTCTTTATAGCCAAATAATATGTTATGGTACAGACATACCACATTTTATTTATCCATTCCTTACTTGATGGATGAGAAGGAAAATAATATGGCAGACTAGAACTCTCCAGGGATTGCCTCCTACAGAAACATCAACTTGAACAATATCTACATGCAAAAAATCTTTCACAGGAGCTAAGAAAATGAGGTGAGAGACCACACTACATGGTTACAGCACAATAATAAAAAAAGATGCAGTTTGCTAAACTGTACAAAAATAGATAGAAGGAATAAGTTCTAACAGTAGTAGTATAGTAGGATAATTCTAGTTAACAACAATTTATTATATATTTCCAAATAGCTGGAAGAATTGTAATGTTCTCAATACAAATAAAATAGTAATGTTTGAGTTGACAGATATCCCAATTAACTTGATTTGATCATTATGCATTATAAAAGGGAATAAAAATATTACATGTATGCCTAAAACATGTACAATTATATCCATGCCAGTCTCACAGGCCAGAAAATTCCTGTCCAGCATTATGCTAGTTGCAGCGTTCCTGATTTAAGGCACTTCCCAGCACCACAACAAACACAGTGGTTCCAGGCTTAGGGACCCTGCCAGTCAGCCTTCACAGAATCTCTAGACAGGTTTCCTGTTAAAGAGCATCCCAGACAAAACTAGTTTGCAAAGACTGGAATAAATACCTACTTCTTTAAGTGCACATACATCAGTGCATAGCCAGAGTATCAAAAGCAATCAAAGAAACATGACAGCATCAAACAGACAAAATAAAGTACCAGTTATCAGCCCTAAAGAAATGGAGATGCACGAACTACCTGGCAAATAATTCAAAACAACTATTTAAGTAAGCTCAACAAACTGCAATAAAATACAGAGAAACAATTCAATGAATGAAGGAAACAATAAATGATCAGAACAAGAAATTTAACAGTGAGATTAAAGTTTAGAAAATCAAACAGAAATTCCAGAGCTGAAAAATACAATGAAGAAAATAAAAAATGCAACACAGGGGAGGAGCCAAGATGGCCAAATAGGAACAGCTCCGGTCTACAGCTCCCAGCATGAGCAACACAGAAGACGGGTGATTTCTGCATTTCCATCTGAGGCCTCAGGAGCCGATGCGGTCAACTGGAAGAAAGGGTATCAGCGATGGAAGATCAAATGAATGAAATGAAGTGAGAAGAGAAGTTTAGAGAAAAAAGAATAAAAAGAAACGAACAAAGCCTCCAAGAAATATGGGACTATGTGAAAAGACCAAATCTACATCTGATTGGTGTACTTGAAAGTGACGGAGAGAATGGAACTAAGTTGGAAAACACTCTGCAGGATATTATCCAGGAGAACTTCCCCAATCTAGCAAGGCAGGCCAACATTCAAATTCAGGAAATACAGAGAACGCCACAAAGATACTCCTCGAGAAGAGCAACTCCAAGACACATAATTGTCAGATTCACCAAAGTTGAAATGAAGGAAAAAATGTTAAGGGCAGCCAGAGAGAAAGGTTGGGTTACCTCAAAGGGAAGCACATCAGACTAACAGCGGATCTCTCAGCAGAAACTCTACAAGCCAGAAGAGAGTGGGGGCCAATATTCAACATTATTAAAGAAAAGAATTTTCAACCCAGAATTTCATATCCAGCCAAACTAAGCTTCATAAGTGAAGGAGAAATAAAATACTTTACAGACAAGCAAATGCTGAGAGATTTTGTCACCACCAGGCCTGCCCTAAAAGAGCTCCAGAAGGAAGTGCTAAACATGGAAAGGAACAATCGGTACCAGCCGCTGCAAAATCATGCCAAAATGTAAAGACCATCGAGACTAGGAAGAGACTGCATCAACCAACGAGCAAAATAACCAGCTAACATCATAATGACGGGATCAAATTCACACATAACAATATTAACTTTAAATGTAAATGGACTAAATGCTCTAATTAAAAGACACAGACTGGAAAATTTGATAAAGAGTCAAGACCATCAGTGTGCTGTATTCAGGAAACCCATCTCACGTGCAGAGACACACATAGGCTCAAAATAAAAGGATGGAGGAAGATCTACCAAGCAAATGCAAAGCAAAAAAAGGCAGGGGTTGCAATCCTAGTCTCTGATAAAACAGACTTTAAACCAACAAAGATCAAAAGAGACAAAGAAGGCCATTACATAATGGCAAAGGGATCAATTCAACAAGAAGAGCTAACTATCCTAAATATATATGCACGCAATACAGGAGCACCCAGATTCATAAAGCAAGTCCTGAGTGACCTACAAAGAGACTTAGACTCTCACACATTAATAATGGGAGACTTTAACACCCCACTGTCAACATTACACAAATCAACAAGACAGAAGGTCAACAAAGATACCCAGGAATTGAACTCAGCTCTGCACCAAGGGGACCTAATAGACATCTACAGAACTCTCCACCCCAAATCAACAGAATATACATTTTTTTCAGCACCACACCACACCTATTCCAAAATTGACCACAAACGTGGAAGTAAAGCTCTCCTCAGCAAATGTAAAAGAACAGAAATTATAACAAACTATCTCTCAGATCACAGTGCAATCAAGCTAGAACTCAGGATTAAGGATCTCACTCAAAACCGCTCAACTACATGGAAACTTAACAACCTGCTCCTGAATGACTACTGGGTACATAATGAAATGAAGGCAGAAATAAAGATGTTCTTTGAAACCAACAAGAACCAAGACACAACATACCAGAATCTCTGGGATGTATTCAAAGCAGTGTGTAGAGGGAAATTTATAGCACTAAATGCCCACAAGAGAAAGCAGGAAAGATCCAAAATTGACACCCTAACATCACAATTAAAAGAACTAGAAAAGCAAGAGCAAACACATTCAAAAGCTAGCAGAAGGCAAGAAATAACTAAAATCAGAGAAGAACTGAAGGAAATAGAGACACAAAAAACCCTTCAAAAAATTAAAGAATCCAGGAGCTGGTTTTTTGAAAGGATCAACAAAATTGATAGACTGCTAGCAAGACTAATAAAGAAAAAAAGAGAGAAGAATCAAATAGATGCAATAAAAAATGATAAAAGGGATATCACCACCGATCCCACAGAAATACAAACTACCATCAGGGAATACTACAAACACCTCTATGCAAACAAACTAGACAATCTAGAAGAAATGGATAAATTCCTTGACACATACACTCTCCCAAGACTAAACCAGGAAGAAGTTGAATCTCTGAATAGACCAATAACAGGATCTGAAATTGTGGCAATAATCAATAGCTTACCAACCAAAAAGAGTCCAGGACCAGATGGATTCACAGCCAAATTCTACCAGAAGTACAAGGAGGAACTGGTACCATTCCTTCCGAAACTATTCCAATCAATAGAAAAAGAGGGAATCCTCCCTAACTCATTTTATGAGGCCACCATCATCCTGATACCAAAGCCGGGCAGAGACACAACAAAAAAAGAGAATTTTAGACCAATATCCTTGATGAACATTGATGCAAAAATCCTCAATAAAATACTGGCAAACCGAATCCAACAGCACATCAAAAAGCTTATCCATCATGATCAAGTGGGGTTCATCCCTGGGATGCAAGGCTGGTTCAATATACGCAAATCAATAAATGTAATCCAGCATATAAACAGAACCAAAGACAAAAACCACGTGATTATCTCAATAGATGCAGAAAAGGCCTTTGACAAAATTCAACAGCCCTTCATGCTAAAAACTCTCAATAAATTAGGTATTGATGGGACATATCTCAAAATAATAAGAGCTATCTATGACAAACCCACGGCCAATATCATACTGAATGAGCAAAAACTGGAAGCATTCCCTTTGAAAACTGGCACAAGACAGGGATGCCCTCTCTCACCACTCCTATTCAACATAGTGTTGGAAATTCTGGCCAGGGCAATTAGGCAGGAGAAGGAAATAATGGGTATTCAATTAGGAAAAGAGGAAGTCAAATTGTCCCTGTTTGCAAACAACATGATTGTATGTCTAGAAAACCCCATCGTCTCAGCCCAAAATCTCCTTAAGCTGATAAGCAAATTCAGCAAAGTCTCAGGATACAAAATCAATGTACAAAAATCACAAGCATTCTTATACACCAACAACAGACAAACAGAGAGCCAAATCATGAGTGAACTCCCATTCACAATTGCTTCAAAGAGAATAAAATACCTAGGAATCCAACTTACAAGGGACGTGAAGGACCTCTTCAAGGAGAACTACAAACCACTGCTCAATGACATAAAAGAGGATACAAACAAATGGAAGAACATTCCATGCTCATGGGTAGGAAGAATCAATATCGTGAAAATGGCCATACTGCCCAAGGTAATTTACAGATTCAATGCCATCCCCATCAAGCTACCAATGACTTTCTTCACAGAATTGGAAAAAACTACTTTAAAGTTCATGTGGAACCAAAAAAGAGCCCGCATCGCCAAGTCAATCCTAAGCCAAAAGAACAAACCTGGAGGCATCACACTACCTGACTTCAAACTATACTACAAGGCTACAGTAACCAAAACAGCATGGTACTGGTACCAAAACAGAGATATAGATCAATGGAACAGAACAGAGCCATCAGAAATAATGCCACATATCTACAAGTATCTGATCTTTGACAAACCTGACAAAAACAAGAAATGGGGAAAGGATTCCCTATTTAATAAATGGTCCTGGGAAAACTGGCTAGCCATATGTAGAAAGCTGAAACTGGATCCCTTCCTTACACCTTATACAAAAATCAATTCAAGATGGATTAAAGACTTAAATGTTAGACCTGAAACCATAAAAACCCTAGAAGAAAACCTAGGCATTACCATTCAGGACATAGGCATGGGCAAGGACTTCATGTCTAAAACACCAAAAGCAATGGCAACAAAAGCCAAAATTGACAAATGGGATCTAATTAAACTCAAGAGCTTCTGCACAGCAAAAGAAACTACCATCAGAGTGAACAGGCAACCTACAAAATGGGAGAAAATTTTCGCAACCTACTCATCTGACAAAGGGCTAATATCCAGAATCTACAATGAACTCAAACAAATTTACAAGAAAAAAACAAACAACCCCATCAAAAAGTGGGCGAAGGACATGAACAGACACTTCTCAAAAGAAGACATTTATGCAGCCAAAAAACACATGAAAAAATGCTCACCATCACTGGCCATCAGAGAAATGCAAATCAAAACCACAATGAGATACCATCTCACACCAGTTAGAATGGCAATCATTAAAAAGTCAGGAAACAACAGGTGCTGGAGAGGATGTGGAGAAATAGGAACACTTTTACACTGTTGGTGGGATTGTAAACTAGTTCAACCCTTGTGGAAGTCAGTGTGGCGATTCCTCAGGGATCTAGAACTAGAAATTCCATTCGACCCAGCCATCCCATTACTGGGTATATACCCAAAGGACTATAAATCATGCTGCTATAAAGACACATGCACACGTATGTTTATTGCCGCATTATTCACAATAGCAAAGACTTGGAACCAACCCAAATGTCCAACAATGATAGACTGGATTAAGAAAATGTGGCACATATACACCATGGAATACTATGCAGCCATAAAAAATGATGAGTTCATGTCCTTTGTAGGGACATGGATGAAATTGGAAATCATCATTCTCAGTAAACTATCGCAAGAACAAAAAACCAAACACCGCATATTCTCACTCATAGGTGGGAATTGAACAATGAGAACACATGGACACAGGAAGGGGAACATCACACTTCGGGGACTGTTGTGGGGTGGGGGGAGGGGGGAGGGATAGCATTGAGAGATATACCTAATGCTAGATGACGAGTTGGTGGGTGCAGCGCACTAGCATGGCACATGTATACATATGTAACTTACCTGCACATTGCACACATGTACCATAAAACCTAAAGTATAATAATAATAATAATATTAATAATAAAAAAAGATAAAAAAAAAAGAAATAACGCTGCATATCTACAACTATCTGATCTTTGACAAACCTGAGAAAAACAAGCAATGGGGAAAGGATTCCCTATTTAATAAATGGTCCTGGGAAAACTGGCTAGCCATATGTAGAAAGCTGAAACTGGATCCCGTCCTTACACCTTATACAAAAATCAATTCAAGATGGATTAAAGACTTAAACATTAGACCTAAAACCGTAAAAACCCTAGAAGAAAACCTAGGCAGTACCATTCAGGACATAGGCATGGGCAAGGACTTCATGTCAAAACACCAAAAGCAATGGCAACAAAAGCCAAAATTGACAAATGGGATCTCATTAAACTAAAGAGCTTCTGCACAGCATAAGAAACTACCATCAGAGTGAACAGGCAACCTACAAAATGGGAGAAAATTTTTGCAACCTACTCATCTGACAAAGGGCTAATATCCAGAATCTACAATGAACTCAAACAAATTTACAAGAAAAAAACAAACAACCCCATCAAAAAGTGGGCGAAGGACGTGAACAGACACTTCTCAAAAGAAGACATTTATGCAGCCAAAACACACATGAAAAAATACTCACCATCACGGGCCATCAGAGAAATGCAAATCAAAACCACAATGAGATACCATCTCACACCAGTTAGAATGGCAATCATTAAAAAGTCAGGAAACAACAGGTGCTGGAGAGGATGTGGAGAAATAGGAACACTTTTACACTGTTGGTGGGACTGTAAACTAGTTCAACCATTGTGGAAGTCAGTGTGGCGATTCCTCAGGGATCTAGAACTAGAAATACCATTTGACCCAGCCATCCCATTACTGGGTATATACCCAAAGGACTATAAATCATGCTGCTATAAAGACACATGCACATGTATGTTTATTCCGGCATTATTCACAATAGCAAAGACTTGGAACCAACCCAAATGTCCAACAATGATAGACTGGATTAAGAAAATGTGGCACATATACATCATGGAATACTATGCAGCCATAAAAAATGATGAGTTCATGTCCATTGTAGGGACATGGATGAAATTGGAAATCATCATTCTCAGTAAACTATCGCTAGAACAAAAAACCAAACACCGCATATTCTCACTCATAGGTGGGAATTGAACAATGAGAACACATGGACACAGGAAGGGGAACATCACACTCTGGGGACTGTTGTGGGGTGAGGGGAGGGGGGAGGGATATCACTGGGAGATATACCTAATGCTAGATGATGAGTTAGTGGGTGTAGCGCACCAGCATGGCACATGTATACATATGTAACTAACCTGCACATTGCGCACATGTGCCCTAAAACCTGAAGTATAATAATAATAAATAAATAAATAAAACAAAACAAAACAAAATGCAACAGAGAGAATCAACAGTAAAATCGGTCTAGCAAAAGAAAAAAATCTGTGAACTTAGTTTACTTGAAAATACTTAGAAGAAAAAGAAAAAGAACGAAAAGGAATGAAAAAAAGCTTACAGGATTTATAGGACAGCATCAAAAAAGCAATTTTTCAAGTCTTAGAAGTTCAAGAAGGAGAAGAGAAAAATAAAAGGTCTCCAATATATTCTATTCAAATAAAACTACCCCAAGATTTATTATCATCATTTGATGAATATTTGGGTTCTTTTTAATGGACCTTTGAATTTAACAGCGGGCAACTACATATGATGTGATTATTTCTTTAACATCTGTCTCCCGCACTAAGAAACAGGCCTCTTAAAGGCAAGTATCATATGTACTTTTTGCTTATCATTATATCCCCATCATCAACAAATATTAGCTGAATGAAAAATAAACAAATGCATAAATGAATAAGTTAACTATAGGAGATTGAAACAAATGGAAGTAATCAATGAGGAATGACATTTCTTATCAGTGTAGGGATCCTCCTCTCAATCCATCCAGAAGATTTTTCTTACTAATTTCCCCAACATTCTGCAATCTCAACTTTTGGCATAATACATGCCAGGTGCTACATCAGCTTAGCTGATATCTGGACAATTTGACCTTACTACCACTAGAAACTTCATCCAAGGAGAACAAAATCCTGAGGAAGATATCTCCCATCTTGTCACATGCTGAAAGAAAGAATTTCTAGCCCATCTTTATTGACCATGAGTACCTGCGAGGAAACAGGCAAAAGCAACCACCCGTTCTACCTCCTACAAAACACGTGTGCTCCCCAACATCCCAACTTTCACTTAGAAAATGTGTGAAGCTTTTAAAATAACTTAGTAGAGCTGCAAGTGGTGGGAGTGCAAAGAAAGTATGATTTGAGTCCCAGGCTGCTAGCATTTCAGGCATGCTCAGATATGTCTAGCTCCCTTTTTTTCCCCTAGGTCAAAGGTAAATATGGCCATTTTTGGAGAACCATCATAGCCTGTTGTGCTGAAAAATGTGTGAAGAGCAAAACCATTGCCAGCAGAAAAGAAGTAGTCTGTCCTAAGCAGTCCCTGCTGGAGAAAGCATTTTGGGTGACTGAGAATGTCCTGCTGTTAAATACAGATACAGTTTTATGATGGTAATCTTTCACTATACTTTTTATTGCTGAAGTTCTAACACTTCATACTAACAGATCACAGTACAACACAGTGGAATGCAGACTGGGAATTAGTCTCAGTGGTACCTATTTATTTGTGAGTGCTTACTGTATGATGGGCACAATACTATGCACTGAATACACATCAGGTTGCTGGATCCTCACAATGGTGCCATTAAGTATATTTTATAATTAACCCAATTTTATAAATGAGTAAACAGAGTTAGAAGGGTCATTATGAACTTTGAACAGTTTATAGTTGGTAGTGGTAGAGCTGGGACTTGATCCATGAATAAGATCTGTATTCTTAGTCACCATGCTAAAAATGTATCAGTCAGATCACTGGGTTCTAGCACTGTCCTGATACTCATCAGTTGTATGGGCCATGAGTGATGCATTTAATAACTCTGTGCCTCTACTTGTTCACTTGTAAAATAGGAGAATGCCCTGAATACCCTGTTTAGTCTTACAGGGGTCTGAAGATCAGGCTGACATAAAATACACTTGGGAACACTATGAAGAGTGTGAAAACACTAGAGAAACCCAAGGAAATGTATATAACATGATTATTATGCATAAAATCTTCACTAATTGATAATTTAGAAACTTCCCAGAGGAAAACATCAACATTCATACATATAATTCTTGTAAATTATTAGCCTGGATGGGGAGAGTTTGCTGTTAACATTTTGGTAAGAAAGAGCTAGTATTCACAGATGCTATATGGTTCTGGTTATGTCATCTAAGCTGATCTTTATCATTTCCATCCATCAATTTTATTGCCCTTGGGCAGAGCAATAATTGTGTAATTGTATTTTCTGGCCCATTGAAGTTTAAGGATACTGTAAAGCCATGACAAGAGGAGTCAAGTTTCAGGTTTATTGAATACATAATTTAACTATGTGGCCTGCATCCATTAAAAATCAGAAAAAGCAAATAGAGCTGTCTGTAGACACTGGTTGGAGTGAATCATTGAGTCACCTGCATATCATTTTTTGATGCTAAATAAATACAAAAAAGACTTTTAAAGTTCACATACATATGCATTTTGGATCGAGGCTGAGCCTCCCTTTGTCTGAGGAGGGGTGTTGGCAAGTTTTGTGATACTTGACACTTTTAAGTTATTGGGTCTTATCCGATAGAAAGGAAATGAACACACATTCACACTTTAGTAGCATGTCATCTCTCTTATACTATCTCCCATTGGCTCCCCCAGTGTTTAAGGGCACAACGCTGCCAGGTTCATCTTTAATCCTATATTTCACCTAGAAGACAGCTCTGTATAGAACGAGTATTTGGTAGATCATTAATACTTAGCCAAGATGAATGAATAACTTTCCAAATAAGACCAAATAACTTTCCAAATAAGATTCTATTCCCTATAGAATTCAATCTATTGACCATTCCAGAAATATTTTATGGTAGGCTGAGAGTCAATTTATGATTTTGGCAAGCCTTCAGACCAAGACTGTTAGCAATCCAAGAATCTGTTACAATAACTTGTGTTGCCTTAACTAATATAGGTGGCAAGGCCATACATTCTTGGATAATGTCACGATGGGCTATAGATAACCAAAAGCAATCAGGGAACAAGAAAACCAAGTTTTAAAATGTTGTCAGAAGGAGAGTTATATGGTAAACAGAAGCCAGCCCCTAATATTGAGGTTAATATTCAACTGGTTTATTTAATAGCAGGAGAGAAACTCACTTCAGTGTTCATGGATGTCAATTTGAGATTCTGAGATATTCAGTCACTCTGACTTGATGAATATCCCCAATTCTGGATCATGATTTTTCTATACCATTCCCTAACACGTGGCTCAGAGGCCTAAGCTAAGATTCTTAGACCACACACTGTCCACTGACTACCCTTTGTCTAGGGCTGAGTTGAGTAGAGCCATACCACACTCCCATCTCTCCTCAAGAGAATGCATTTGTAAGACTGTTAATTCTGTAACCAAGGGGCAGAGTTGAAAACAGCTAAGCTTCATGTGAACCAAGCCTTCAATCTTATTTTTGTCCTGCTCTTCTGAATTAGCCCGGCCCCTGTGTTCACGAATATCCTGAGAACCCAGGTGCCATCCTAAACATGGAGTGTTCTGCAATTGCAGAGGAAAGGTAATGCAGGCAAACAATCCAGGATATCCACCCGAAGATAAATAATGTTGAACTTGAATTACTGGAGCTAGCTATTAGCATTACCATATTTCTACCACCATCAGTTGAAATTTGCTTAGCAAGATGCCTGCTTGAAACCTTTCAATGACTTTCCATTGACCTGAGAATAAAATCTCAATATTCTGAGTACAAATTACAAAGCCTTCTATAATCTGCATCCCACCTACCTCATCCTACTTTGTATCTTGTCATTCCCTTTCTCCTTTTATCCCCTTCCTACCATTTACCTCCACCAAGAGAAAAACACCAGACTTTTGTCTCTGTTGCCCTTCAAATAGCTCTTGCCTCTTCCTAATACAGAAGCCCCAACTCTCTCTTGCTTGGCCAACTCCCATTCAGGTTTCAGTCTGTATTTAGATATCCCTTCCTGAGACTGGCCTTCCCAAACCATCTTCTACTCCCCACAAAGTGCTGTCATAACAGCCTGTCCTCTGCCTTTCACAGAAGCCATGTGTTGTCAAAATCATCACACATTTGTTCAGGCCACATCATAAGCCTAAAGTGGTTTTTATGTCCTCTCCTCTGCTTTCCTACTGTCTAGCACAATGTCTGGTATTGCACAGACATGCAAGGATGTATGTGGGAGGTTTGCATCTTCATTCTTGGGACAGTTGAGATTTGCAATAATGCAGTAAGACAAGTCTCTTGCAGGTTTTTAATCTCCCCACATCCATTCTGTGACTCCTTTTTTGCACAACTGGATACCTGGTGCCTGCCAGGTCACATCCTTTCCTATCTCTGAGTTCATGCATTGTTAGAAGTTAAAATCTTTAATTCCATCCATGTGAACATTTAGGGTGAAAGTGCTTAGTCAAAAGGTGTATTAATTATTTGGCCTGCATGGTACATGGCATCTAACCAGACGTTGAAGCCTGAGGTCAC
Source organism: Pongo abelii (assembly GCF_028885655.2). NCBI lineage: Eukaryota > Metazoa > Chordata > Mammalia > Primates > Hominidae > Pongo > Pongo abelii. Next base: position 154,012,604 of record NC_071989.2, read on the forward strand.
TTGGGAATGAGCCTCTTGTAATTTTACATTAGCCTAAGAGCTTTCAGGAAATCTGAGTGCATCACCTGTGTACTGCACAAGATAAATAGAGGACCAGTCATGCACCACATAGTGAGGGAAAACATCCTTATTCTAGTCATTATTTCAAACAGTAAATGCTGTTGCTCAGCAAGGCATGAATGTCCAAGTGTTACCAGTTATCTTTTTTCGTTCCAAATCAACTGATTCAAATTAGCCATATTCAGTGCAACTTAAAAGAAATCACAGAAAATAATCCTGTATCTGAGTATTGTTCAACCACAGGGACAGTCCTAATTTTGTGTTATAATGAGTTGTGAGCGGTGCTACAGGTAACTTTCTATTTATATTATTGTGGTTAAGAACACAGTCTCTGGGGTCACAAAATCTTGGTTCAGATCCCCACTCTATCACCTACTGTCAAGGAAGGACTTATACAAGTCCCTTCTTGTCTGTATTAGTCCATTTTCACACTGCTATAAAGAACCAGCTGAGACTGGATAATTTATAAAGAAAAGAGGTTTAATTGACTCACAGTTCTGCAGGGCTAAGGGAAGGCCTCAGTAAATTTACAATCATGGCGGAAGGTAAAGGAAAAGCAAGGCACATCTTACACAGCGGCAGGAGAGACAGAGAGCAAACAAGGAAGTTCCACACACCTTCAAACAACCAGATCTCATGAGAATTTACTCACTATCACAAGAACAGCAAGGGGGAAGTCGGCCCCCATGATTCAATCACCTCCTACCAGACCCCTCCCCCAACACATGGGGATTACAAGTCAAGATGAGATTTGGGTGGGGACACAGAGCCAAATCAAAGCACTGTCTCAGAGTCTGTTTCCTCACCTATAAAATGGTGGTACAATCAGAAATAATGAGGATATCACCACTGATCCCACAGAAATACAAACAACCATCAGAGAATACTATAAACACCTCTATGCACAGAAACTAGCAAATATAGAAGAAATGGATAAATTACCTGACACATACACTCTCCCAAGACTGAACCAGGAAGAAATTGAATCCCTGAATAGACCAATAACAAGTTCTGAAATTAAAACAGTAATAAATAGCTTACCAACCAAAAAAAGCCCAGGACCAGACAGATTTATACCTGAATTCTACCAGAGATACAAAGAAGAGCTGGTACCATTTCTACTGAAACTATACCAAAAAGTTGAAAGGAGGGACTCCTCCCTATTTTATGAGGCCAGCTTAATCCTGATACCAGCGCCTAGCAGAGATGCAATTTATAAAAGAAAACTTCACTCCAATATCCCTAATGAGTATCAATGCAAAAATTCTCAATAAAATACTGGCGAATCAAATCCAGCAGCACATCAAAAAGCTTATACACCATGATCAAGTTGGCTTCATCCCTGTGATGCAAGGTTGGTTCAACATATATAAACCAATAAATGTGATTCATCACAAAAACAGAACTAAAGACAAAAACCACACGATTATCTCAACAGATGCAGAAAAGTCCTTTGATAAAATTTAACATCCCTTCATGTTAAAAGCTCTCAATAAAATAGGTATCAAAGGAACATACCTCAAAATAATAGGAGCCATATATAACAAACCCACAGCCAATATCCGGGCAAAAACTTGGAGCATTCCCCTTGAAAACCAGCACAAGACAAGGATGCTCTCTCTCACCATTCCTATTCAACATAGTGTTGGAAGTTCTGGCCAGGGCAATTAGGCAAGAAAAAGAAATAAAGCATTTTCAAATAGAAAGAGAGGATGTCAAATTATCTTTGTTTGCAGATGACATGATTCTATATCTAGAAAACCCCATCATCTCAGCCCAAAAGCTTCTTAAGCTGATAAGCAACTTAGGTAAAGTCTCAGGATACAAAATGAATGTGCTAAATCGCTAGCATTCCTATACACTAGCAACAGGCAAGCAGAGAGCCAAATTATGAATTAACTCCCATTCACAATTGCTACAAAAAGAGTAAGATACCTATGAATACAGCTAACAAGAGAAATGAAGGACCTCTTCAAGGAGAACACAAACCACTGCTCCAAGAAATCAGAAAGGACACAAACATATGGAAAAACATTCCATGCTCATGGGTAAAAAAGAATCAATATTGTGAAAATGGCCATACTGCCCAAAGTAATTTATAGATTCAATGCTATGCCCATTAAACTACCATTGCAGTCATCACAGAATTAGAAAATTCTATTTTAAAATTCATCTGGAACCAAAAAAGACCCTGAATAGCCAAGAAAATTCTAAGCAAAAAGAACAAAGCTGGAGGCATCACACTACCCAACTTCAAACTATACTACAAGGCTACAGTAACCAAAACAGCATGGTGCTGGTACAAAAACAGACACATAGACCAATGGAACAGAATAGAGAGTTCAGAAATAAGACCACACACCTACAACCATCTGATCTTTGACAAACCTGACAAAAACAAGCAATAGGGAAAGGATTCCCTATTTAATAAGTGATGCTAGGAGAACTGGCTAACCATATGCAGAAAATTGAAGCTGGACCCCTTTCTTACACCTTATACAAAAATTAACTCAAGACAGATTAAAGACTTATATATTAAACTCAAAACTAGAAAGCCCCTAGAAGAAAATCTAGCTAATACCATTCAGGACCTAGGCACAGGTAAAAACTTCATGACAAAATCACAAAAATGAAGTGCAACAAAAGCAAAACTTGTCAAATGGGATCTAATTAAAGAGCTTCTGCACAGCAAAAGAAACTAGCATCAGAGTGAACAGACAACCTATAGCATGGGAGAAAATTTTTGCAATCCATCCAACTGACAAAGGTCTAATATCCAGAGTCTACATGGAATTTAAACAAGTTTACAAGAAAAAAACAAACAACCCCATTAAAAAGTGGGCAAAGGACATGAACAGATGCTTCTCAAAAGAAGACATTCATGCATTCAACAAACATATGGAAAAAAGCTCAACATCACTGATCATTAGAGAAATGCAAATCAAAACTACAATGAGATACCATCTCCCGCCAGTCAGAATGGTGATTATTAAAAAGTAATCATCAACAGCAGATGCTGGCAAGTTTGCAGAAAAAAGGGAACACTTTTACACTGTTGGTGGAAGTGTGAATTAGTTCAACCATGGTGGAAGTCAGTGCGGAAACTCTTCAAAGATCTAGAGACAGAAATATCATTTGACTAAGCAATCCCATTACTGGATATATACCCAAAGTAATATAAATCATTCTATTATAAAGATACATGCATGTGTATGTTCACTGCAGCACTATTCACAATAGAAAAGACATGGAATCAACCCAAATATCTGTCTGTGATAGACTGGATAAAGAAAATGTGGTATATATACACAATGGGATACTATACAGCCATAAAAAGGAATGTGATCAAGTCCTTTGCAGGGACATGAATGGAGGTGGAAGCCATTATCCTCAGCAAACTAACACAGGAACAGAAAACCAAACACTACATGTTCTCACTTACAAGTGGGAGCTGAACGATGAGAACACATGGACACATGGTGGGGAACAACACACACTAGGGCCTGTCGTGGTGGGGTGGCGAAGAAGGGAGAGCTTCAGGAAGAATAGCTAATGGATGCTGGGCTTAATACCTAGATGATGGGATGATCTGTGCAGCAAACCATCGTGGCACATGTTTACCTATGTAACAAATCTGCACCTCCTACACATGTACCCCTGAACTTAAAATTAAAAAGTTGAAGATTTTAAAAATGATGATAACAATAATTAATAGTTAATTTTATAGTGCTATGGTTAGAATTAAATAAGGTAATCCATGTAATGATAAAGAGCCAGACACCTAGAAAAGTTGAGTATAATAATCGTCCATACCTCACAGGGTTATTTTGATACTTAAATGATAGTCATATTAAAGTGCTTGGCCTAATGCCGAGCACATACTAAACCCTCAATAAATGAAGTCTACTATTAACTAAAAATGGTTAGGTTAACCAAGTCTGCAAAGGGACCTTTTTTTAATAGAGTGAGCAAAAGTAATGACTATAACAATGTCTCCCCTGCTTATTTGCATTCTAGTATACTTTCTTCAGTGGGACAGAATGGGGTGGGGTGTCAGTATGGGGGCCAGAGATACTGAAAAGCCTTCCCACACCCATGAGAACAGAGTACACCACATGTGTGGACCTCTCCTCTTTGGTATCATCACAGATGAAAGATTGTGAGTCCATGAATCACTGCTGTAGATCATGCCATAAATCTGTGCTCTTGAAACCTAGAGAAATTCCTGGATCATCCAGAGATTTCGAGTCTATTGTTCCAGGCTCTTAATAACCCTTTCTTAGAACTCTGAAGCAAGTGAAAGAAAACTGATAGTTGACCCACAAAAGCAGATTTCTTATAAGAAAAAATCATATTGAAAAAATGCAGGTGATGGAAGGGCAGACAGAAGCCAAATTGACAGTGCTCACCCTGTGTCCTCCCCTTTCCTCCCACGAATTCCCCTGCCAGGAATGCCCTTTGTTGCTGTACTTTGCATTTCCACACCCATTATCTCTACTTACATAAGTCCTAATTTCTTCATAAAACTTCTCCCGTCAGTGCAGTTCACAATAACCTGTCCTTCCCTAACAACTCAATATTCATTAACAACATAAAGGCCGAGTGCAGTGGCTCACACATGTAATCCTAGCACTTTGGGAGGCAGAGGCAGGTGGATCGCCTGAGATCAGGAGCTCACAACCAGCCTCGGCAATACAGTGAGATCCCATCCCTAAAAAAGAAAAATTAATAACATTGCTTAAGAGCCTGTAACTCAGTACCGAACACATAGTTTTATAACTGCTGCTAACTCATTAGCTGTCAGCTTGTTTTAATCATATTCCGGCTCTTTTTGTTATTTATTCCCTTATTCCCTCCATAAGAATATAAGCTCCTATGGGCATAGACTCATGCTTCTCTTCCACCCCACAGAAGTCCCCATATATCTGACATCTCTGAGCACGAGGTAGGTCAGACTCGCTAGATTTTAGAAAAGGAAAGGTTGAGATTATTAAATCCAACCTCCTAATAGTACTGATGAGAAATCTCAGGCCCAGAGAACTTACATAACTTGTTTGAGTTCAAATATACAGATGGTTATAAAGCCAGGATTATAACTATGACCTTTAGACCCATTATCCAGTGTTTCTCAACAATTCTTGTTATCCCTAATTCCAAGGAAAGGAAATAAGACAAGGAAAGAGACAGGAGAGGAACTAAATATAAAATATACACACACGCACACACACAATTCAGTGAAAGTAATTGGTTATTGTAAAAGCCAAATATGCCAAGAGTCTATCTGGTCTGTTATCAGACTACCGCTGGGAATGACTGCTGAATTATTACCCACAACTGGGTACTTGTGGCCAATGAAAGGAAGATACAGCGTCAAGCCAGGGAGCATCTGGGAAACATATAGATCAACCCTTATCACCATTCATTATCACCAATTCGTGGCTGGTTAAACTTGGCCACTCCCAGATGCCATGGAGTTGGGAAAAAAGTGTGAAACCGTATCCTATTTGGTGTGTGATGTTTCTGTAAAAACAGTCCTCAAGCTTGGAGAACACAGAGACTTACATTATCCTTTGTGGCAAAGCAGTTTACTTCCAGCCTTCGGGCCCTGGTGGCTGGGATGTTTTATACATCAGCAAGCATTAGAAAGATGCCGATGTCGAATTGACTTTCTCCTCTTCATGCATCTTCAGTTAACATCTGCTGACAGGGCATATACCCATGAAAATAGAGTCATAAAATTCAGCTCTAATTTTGCAGGAGATACTAAAATATATCTTTGGGGGCAATAGAGAACCTAGTCTTAATGACGTTTACATAGGAGCATAAATAGTAAAATTTGGCTTTTCTATCGCACTTTGAGAAAGCATAATACTTTATACTCAATTTTATTAGCTATTCCTTATAGGTTTCCATTACATCATAATAAGGTACACCAAGCAAACTTTACAAACAGCCCAATCATGTCCTCCTTATTCAGCTGCAACCAAACTAAAATATCATTTCTATTTCCTTGATTCACTGGTATTTGACTCAGAATTTCCCTGGATGACTCAGCTACTCCCAGGATGAAAACAAGCTTTGAAGATAAATTAACTGGGGTACCTCTGAGTAACGTACTTTGAAGTACGATAGCAAATGAGTAACAAGGAAGATTTCATTTCTGCCATTCTGGCAGCCAACACTTAGAAAGAGGGAGTAGAAATTTCTTAATTAATCATTTTTGCCTGCTTACTAGGGTTTAGGTACAAGAAGCCTCATGCTGCCAGATGGAGCAAGAGGAAAATTCCATTTCCCTTCCAGCAGCCCCACTGATGTTTAATACTGTTTCATTCATTTAGAACTACTCCCCTAATGAACATCACTGTCATCAACATCATCATTTCCATTTCTACCATTTATGGTATGCTCAGATATTCTAGGCACTATCTTGTTTATGCTATAGTATATTTATCCCATACGTAGATATTTTTCTTATGATACAAGTAAGAAAACCAAAGCTTAGAGACTGGAAACCATCCAGACTGTTCACGTTGCCCTAATTCCTCCTGAGCAGCACATCTCCCTGCAGGCTCCTACTCAGCAAAGAACGCCATATGCCCAAAGCCCTACCTTTCCTTTCCCATAAAGAAAACTCCCATTCCCTCAAGTGTAAGCAATCTGACTGCTTTTGTCCCAAATCATACTTAAGTATGAATGAATGAATAGACCTGTAATCCACCCATAGATTATTGTTCTTATATTCATACTCACATCTATATGTAGAAGACTATTGTCCCAAATTAATTTTTAACTCTTAGAATTTTAAGTAGTACAATAAGGTGGCATTAAGATAATTGAGAGAGAGAGGGTGCACATGTGTCAAAAATGGACTAACTTGGCAGGTCAGTCTTACCTCATGCTCTCCTGAAGCACTTACTCTTGCTCACAATTACTCTCATGCCTTTGCCCAATCTGAGACCCCTGGATTCTCTCAAAAATAGTGATGATGATCCCTTCCCATCCTCCCTTGGAAGGCAGTACCAGCAGGAGCCAGGTGCAGAAAGGAAGTGAAGTCCTGCAATGACTGTTTAAAATCCACACACTGTGTTTTAGGGGATGCTTTTTATTTGTAAAAACATCGTGATTGTCTCCTGATTATAGGAGTGATATATGTTAGTAGTAAAGCATTCAGAAACTAGAGAATATAAATAAGAAAATAAGTATCTATAATCTTACCTCCAGTTTATTACCACCTCAACTGTTTGTTGTATTTTCTTCCAGAGAGAGGGAGAAAGAGAAAGCTAGTGGCTGGCTATATAAATAAAATGTAGCATTTTTTTGCACCAAATACCTACTGCACAAACAGTTTAAAATTATCTTTGTGTTCCTAACCTTAATTTTCAATGGGTGCATAACTGTATTTTTCCATCATCCTTCCCTTACTGTTGAGCATTAGGTTATTACTCATGTTTTACTTTTATAAACCAGGCTCTGGTAAATGTCCTTGCATTCAAATCTTCATTCACATCTCTGATTATTCACATTAGAAAGGCTCTTACATGTTCAATTACTCTACACAAGGTGAATTTTAATTTTAATGCTTTTGATATACATTCCCAAAAAGTAAAGGTTAATGGTTAAAAGAGTGTAATTTACATGAAAAGTATCTGAACACATCCATACCACCACACTATCGGTAGAATTGAATATCATCATTTTTTTTCTTTGCCATCATAACAGGCAAAAGTCACATCACTTTCTTTGTTTTCAATAAACTATTTTATTTCTAGTAAGGTTGAATTTTTTTTAATAAGTTCAAAAGGTTTTTGCACTTATTCTTATGTGAATTACCCATTTATGTCTTTTGTTATTTCATTAATTGTAGCCTCAGTGCTTTTCTGGCCTCATTGATTAGCTTTATATGCATTGCCACATTTATTGAAGACATTTTTCCAACAGTGTTTTCTTTTGTGATTTCTTATACTGATTTCACGTTTAGAAAATTCTTTCCTACACTAAACTCATATACATATTTTTCCATGTTTCCTTCTAGTATTTTATGGTTTGGGTTTTTATGTTAAGTTTGTTAATCCACTTGTAATTTATTTTGTTGTATGGTTTGATGTAAGAATATTATGTTTTTGCACAAACAACAAATGCATCCAACACCACTTTTTGAATAGCCCATCAGCTCCTCATTGGCTTGAGATGCATTCTTTAATATGCATGATATTCTTATATGTACTACATATGAATTATGTACTAGGATTTTGAAGGGAGTTTGAATTGCACTTACCAGACCTCCAAATTCCTACATATTCTCTGCTTATCTTTCCAACTTTACCTCCTTTCTTCCTACATTTAGAGCTCACTGGCTTTTTCTTATTCTTAAAAACTAAGCTATTTCTAGCCCCAGTGCTTTCACCAGAGTTTGTTCCTTCTTTCTGGTCCGGTCCTCCCCCAGATTATTAGACGGTTCCTTTGTCTCTTTCTGGTGTCTGTTCTAAAATCCACTTCTGTGAGAGGTCTTTTCTGATCACCCAAATGAGAAATATCCCTTAGGTACTCAAGTATTCTCTGTTCTTTCACGCAATTTTATTATCTTCATAGCATTTATTACAATCTAACATTTTCTTATTTATTTATGTATGTGTTTGCTTATTTATTTATTTATTTATTGTTTATCTCTCCCACTAATATGTAGGCTCAACAAGAGGAACTTTGGGACCTTGACTGTCTTGTTCAGCATTATAAATATTCTCTGAGCCTAGAACATGCCTGAAACATGGCAGATAACTGACAATCATCTACTACAATAATAAAGAACTTTAGGAATTTCATCAATATGTCAATTTATACTTGTATTAGTACCAGTCTTACTAAATTATTATAAATCTAAAATGCATCTTAGTATTTGGGGGCAAATTCTCCTCATCCTATTTCTTTTCAAACTTACCTTTGTCTATTAGTCCAGATAATATCTAGAATCAGTTTGTCAGATTATCTGTCTCACATATACCCCATTTTATGCCCTATCCTGAGGGAAACTCTGGCCCCCAGAGTTTGCCTATGCCCCCTACTGACATTAATTAAAACCCATGAATATAGTAAGATAGAATGGACACTGTCTAGACTGTTGGGAATATTGAATTGTTCAGTATTTTCATAAGATCACCTGATGCCCAAACTCATAGAAACGCATGGATTCTTCAATCTGAAAAGATTAACTTGTTTCCTTACCAAATAAGAATTTAAGTTCCTTGGCTAGGCATGGTGGCTCATGCCTGTAATCCCAGCACTTTGGGAGGCTGAGGTAGGAGGATTGCTTGAGCCCAGGAGTTCAAGAACAGCCTTTGCAACATGGCGAGACCCTGTCTCTACAAAACATAAAAATATTAGCTGGGCATGGTAGCGCATGCCTGGGGTCCCAGCTACTCAAGAGACTGAGGTAGGAGGACTGCTTGAGCCCAGGAGGTTGGGACTACAGTGAGCCATGTTTATGCCACTGCACTCCAGCCTGAGTGATAGAGCGAGACTGTGTCTCAAAAAAAAAAAAAATTGAGACCCACATTGATTTGGCCGTAACATCACATCTAGCACTGGCTTTATTTTTTAAGTATCTATTTCAAAATAATGGATGAAAATAATAAAGCAAAATTTTAAATATTTTTCTACTTTGGAGAACAGACCATTTCATAGTACAAAAGGAAGTGATAATTCAGCAATCTCTGGATGAAGTGGACTGTGGAGAGTAACAATCTATGTAATTTTGAATGTTAGGATGAAGTTTGTATGTTCATGGCAGTGCCATGGCATTGATTTCAGGGCACTTTAGCTGACAAAAATGTTCAGGCCTCACTGATTACTCAAAAGCTCTTGAGAATTTTTTTCATAGAAAAGCACAAATATCCCACTCTAAATCAAAGCTGCCATGATAGAAAAGCTGAACATCCCTGCTATGTGAGGGACCCTCCCAGGAAACCCATTCTTTACCAGAGGAATTGGGCTGAAGCCACTGACTCACTTTGCTAATGCTCATATCAGCATTTGACTTGCATACTTAAAACCTTTCCCTGGATCTGATTTGATTCTGAAATAAAAATGAAACTTCCTCAGCTTGATGTTAATGGCCACTTGGTGATGAGTGCTGCTGTGCTATCGTCTAAACCTACTATATCAGTCTCACTGCTTCATGTACATTCTTCACCTCTACCTCATCCTACATTCCATACACTATCCATGAATGTGCTGAGAGAGAGGAAAATTTCTATATACATTTAAGCTGGCTCAAGAGTAGCTCATAACTTAAATGCAGCATGAGTTGTAACAGTAAATGAGCTGAAACAACCATCTTGCGCATCATTAGAAAACTTGTTAAATCAGCCGGGCACGGTGGCTCACGCCTGTAATCCCAGCACTTTGGGAGGCTGAGGAGGGTGGATCACAAGGTCAGGAGTTTGAGACCAGCCTGGCCAATATGGCGAAACCCCGTTTCTACTAAAAATACAAAAATTAGCTGGGCGTGGTGGTGGTGCCCGTATTCTCTACTCGGGATGCTGAGGAAGGAGAATGATGCTGAGGAAGGGATGCTGGGAGGCGGAGGTTGAAGTGAGCCAAGGTCATGCCACTGCACTCCAGCCTGGGCAACAGAGCGAGATTCTGTCTCAAAAAAAAAAATTGTATATATGTATATTTCTATACAAATATACACACGCATACATACATACACACACACAAACACACACATTGCTATGGAGTGATGACCACAGTAGAATAGAAAGTGCATGTTGTAGACAAGTGTGCAAAATCTGCTACTCTACATCTAAAAAAGAGGAAACAAATCTATTTACATCATTGCTTATATTTTTTAAAAAGTGAAAATCCAGTTGTAAAATTTTTTGAATTGATTCTTGTAAGAAGAGAAAGTAAATAGAGCTGAGAGTTAAGAACTGAAGCTAGACTTAATTACTTTGTTGCATAACAGGTAATTGACATTAAAACATGATGTTTTAATAATTATAAAATAACATTTAATGTAAAAATGCAACCTGCAGACATTGAAGATAAAATTAAACATATTAAGCTAACTATGTAATGACAGAGAAAGTAACTATTTCTAGTGACCAATAGGCACCAATAATTTGACTACATCTTCCTATTGGAATATATACCTCAAGAAAAGGAAGAATTGAAAATAAAAACTATTTTTAGTAATCATGTTGTTGGCAATAATGTTGATATTTTTATTCTGAGACTACTGTGAATGTGACTAAGCAAAAAAGTAATTATGTTAGTGTTCTTGAGAGCTGAGGTATCCAGGATGGGAGAAAGAAAATGGATGTAAGATCAGTAAAGTAAAATGAAAAGCCTGTAGTCCTGAATATGGATTGGAAGTATCAGTAAAATTCATGATATATTTTGTTTTTTTTTTAAAATCTTATGTCCTAGTCTTGTCTATTGAAAAGGCATAGAAACAAGGAAGGACTCAGTAGTAAAGGACACTTCTAATACCAAAATTGTGGCCCCTAAACACCATTTCCCATTTAAAGGAACCTGGGCTCCTTAGAGAAGTGGCCAAATACAAGTCTGTGGTAGGAAATCTGTAAAATGAACCTGGAACATCTTGTGATCAAGGAATCTATGAAAGGTTTCTAGGGTCATTTCAAGAAGACCCAAGAGTCAATCTAAACAGCCAGCTATTGGCAAAAATTGGGGCAATTTGAGTCCATTGCAATCAGTTAAAACATCCAGAAGTTTTAAAATATGAATTTATAGTATGACTAACAAAAACGTTATAGGCAACTTTTGAATGCTAAGGAATCAACTCATTAGACAGAAAACTAATGAAAAAGAAAAGGAAGAAAAGGCAGAGGAGAGGAAAGGCAAAGAGAAAGTATAAATCCTGCCTTTACCACATGAACTGTACCACAGAGTCATCAAACAGTTCAACAACTTGGGTTGGAATCAGCAAAATTTAAAATATGAAAACCTTGTAGGAAAAACACCTGAGTTCTTCAACCAAAAAATCAGAAGAAAAAAGATGTGGTAGATGAACTCATTGATTAAGAGAGACTCAAGTGATATATCATTTAATCATGAACTATGACCTTATTTGGATCCAGACTCAAACAAACTGTAGAAAACAAAATGAGACAATCTGGGAACCTTGAACACTAATGATATTAAGAAATTACTGTTAAAATTTTAGATTCGATAGTGGTATTGTGACAGTATTTTTAAGGAATATCTTTTGTCTTTTGGATATAATACTTAAATATGAATGAAATTGTATGCATAGTATTTGTTTCAAATTAATTGGGGTATTGTTTAGTGAATGGGGTATATAGGAAAGATGGGCTGTGAGATTCTGATTTTTAACCTTTGATAAGCATCCACAGAGGCTTACTATGATATTCTCTACTTTTGTATATGTTTGAATTTTTCAGAATAAAAGTTGCATTTATAAATTAAAAATAATTTCCAAAAAGTTTGTGTAATAGAACATGGGTATGCCTATTTCCCCACGCCCATGCTGACAATGAGTTTATCTTTTATCATTTGTGCCAACTGATAAAAAGTATCAGTTTGTTTGGTGTTTTTTTTTGTTTTGAGTCAGTGTATATCTAGTCCATGACACATTAATAATAAATAACATTAACTTTTTTTACTAATTATAGAAATGTGGCTTACGTCTTATTGTTTTTCTGATCTTCCTGACTTTCATCTCAATTTGCTTTGAAGAATTATGCTCACTTCAAAAATTGTATTAAAAGGAAATATTCTGTAACATGTTCATTGATGTATGCACGAAGATCCTCATCACAGTATTACACATAAAACCAAAAATTGGAAATGACCTAAATGTCCAACTTATGTGGCCACAAAAGTAATTATATAGATGTATATTTACTGACAAGAATATTTATAACTCATCAAGTTAAAAACTTATAAAAAATGTATAAGTCCATAAAATATTAAGAGTGATTGTCCCTAGATGATCAGATTGTCAGTAATTTGAGGTTTTGCTTATTGTATTTTCTATTTTTTAAGCAATGAACTCGTGTTAGTTTAACAAAGAGTAAAGTTTAAGAAGAGTCATAATAGACCGGGCGCGGTGGCTCACGCCTATAAATCCCAGCACTTTGGGAGGCCGAGGTGGGCAGATCACTTGAGATCAGAAGTTCAAGACGAGCCTGGCCAACATGGTGAAACCCCATCTCTACTAAAAATACAAAATTAGCTGGGTGTGGTGGCGGGTGCCTATAATCCCAGCCTCAGGCTGAGGCAGGAGAATTGCTTGAATCCAAGAGGCAGAGGTTGCAGTGAGCCAAGATCATACCACTGCACTCCAGCCTGGGCAACAGAGCGAGACACCATCTCAAGAAAAAAAAAAGAAGAAGAAGAAGAGTCATAATAGACACACACACACACACACACACACACACTAGTTCAAAGCCAGAGTCAGTAAATGGCACACCACATGTCAGCCATGTTACTTACTATCGATTACCCCGCACTATTTATTTTTTTGGCACGGCCTTTCTATGACAGGTTAATCTATAGTAATACCAAGAGAGAAAGCAAAGTCTTTTAAGCCTTTGTGTTCAAAAAGAAGAGGTAAAGGTGGGTTGTATTTTGGAAGCACCAAATCAAAGAGCTCAAAATTATCACAGACAATATAAATAAAATTGTAGAAATTGGCAAAGGTCCACCTTTGCCAGTTCTATACATTCATGCATCCACTGATTAATTCAACAAATTCTCATTTAACACCTCAGTGTGCCAGGCACTGGACAAAGATGTCAGTATTGTAGTGTATGCCATACCCTGGTCCTTAACGAATTCCATGTCTATTAGAAAAATAAAACTTCAGACTACTGAAACCTGCTTGGACTCTCAGGTTTTTCAAGTTAACCTAGCCCTTCCAGAGTAGACTGTAAATCAGACTCTCAAAGTCTGTGCCCTCCCTAAAAGTAGCATCATCAAAAGTTGTATTCCTCTTTTGAATAAGTTGTTTGAGTACCTCCCCTTCAATTTTTAATGGTTACATGTCTACTTTTAAAATCCATTTCCATCATATCACTCTGGGTTATTCAGTATGTCTAAAAAATTAATTCAGATAAAATGAAACCAACAGTTAGTTACCCTCTCCAAATATTTCTTCACTCATATCTATTCAAAAGCCTTAGCCAGGTGTGGTGGCACACACCGATAGTTCCAGGAACTTGGAAGGCTGAGATGGGAGCCCAGGAGGTGAGCTCAGGAGGTAAAGGCTGCAGTGAGCTGAGATGGCACCACTGCACACTGCACTCCAGCCTGGGTGACAGAGTGAGAGCCTGTCTCAAAAAAAAAAAAAAAAAAGTCTCTTTAGGCTCTGAGCAAAACAAAACAAAGAAAAAGAGCAAAAAAATGAAAGAAAGAAGAAATGGAAGGAGGGAGAACTTATGTTAATATACTCAAAAGATTTAAATTACTTAATGACTTTATTTATTCAGCTAGCTCTGACTCTCCTCTCCAATTAGGTTTATCAGAAGGGAGGTTATTAGTGTACAAAGAAAAAGGTAACACAATTTTATCTCTATTTTACAGACAAGAAGCATAAAGACTTACTAATTAGACCTGGCATTTATCCTGGAAATGAGGTCTCAGTACCACAGTTTAGGGGAGTGGTTCTACTAGACGAAAAATCAGCCAAAACATTGGGTGATTCTTGTTCTTGTTTCAAATGAGAAGAATATCAAATTCTTCTCATTTGAAAACCAGGGTCTTGTTGTTGTTCCTGTTCATCAGACTCTAAGACCAAGCCTTCTTGCCTACAATAAGTCACTATTTAGGAGGATCAAAAAATGCAGAGTACTTCCCCACGACAAACCCTGTGATTTATTCTCAGTGGGGACCCCTGCACAATCAGAACCTAAACATCAGAGTTTGTACATGAGATAAACTCACTTTGTGTCTTGACTTTAAGAGAAGTCAGTCTTCAAAATAGAGATTCAAAGAAAATATATAGTATAAGACACTGGTCAATGGATGAATTTGTTTGCATATCTTAAATATAACTTGAGAAGCAGAATTAAAATATTTTATGCTAAAGAAGCTGCTCACTAATGGCTTGTCCTGATATGAGTCCCAACATTTCTTCCCTCAGTGATTAGTCATTTGTCACTGTTCTGTAGTCCATTGAGAAGATGAATGGCAAACACTAAATGCAAATTAGCGGCTCCATATGGTCAAAAAATACTACATAGCAGAAAAGATAAGCACATCAGTAGAGTTAACCTTGCTGAACATAAGTAATTAGAAACTGTTACTATTACAAGCTCAAATATTGATATGAAAATTAAATAACTGAATTTTTATCAAAGATTTCTAGATCTGAGAAAATTTATAACACTATTTCCTTAATTATAAGGCTTCTACAAATAGCGTGGAAATAAATTATCCTATGTATTAGCAATTAAATGTAGTAACTGTCCTATTTAGCGCCTGAATATTTTATTTTCATTTACTGTCCCTAGAAAAGGTAGTACCCAGTCTTACCTATCTGTAGACTTCAAGCCATATCTAGCCAAAGGTACATGACATAACAGATCTGGAAATTTTGCCAACTATCTGATGATAGATGCACACTGAACTAATCCATTGGCATGAATTCTGACAGGGATATCAAACATTTCACAGAGTAGAAAAAATTAGTTCAGAATAATTTAAAATTCAAGATAAATGAGTATTGGGTTGAACAATACAATACTACCAATATTTGACCATTTTTAACCTACAAAGGCAATTTCAGGTACTTCAAATGAACTTATGGCATGCATCCTGCCACTTTCTCTTTCTCACCCAGACAAACATACTGATATGGCATTCTTTATGTTAAGTCAAGAATTCTTAACTCTATGTTCAAGCTATCCAATATCAATCAAATAATAATCACTATCAGAAGGGCAGGTGAATCTTGTTGAAAATCCCAGATCTAGATTTCTTTGCTAACATACTGCACCTGCAAGATTTATTTATTAATTTATTCACTATTCATCCAGTAATTACTTTTTGAATATTTGCTCAATGAATTGCATTGAGTAAGGAGCTGGGTGAATACAGAAGTGTCTATACATGGAGATTTATAAGCTATTTTCTGTGCAGAATATACACATAAAAACTGTGCATCAAAATCAGATAGTAAACGTAAGATGCTATTGGAGAAAATAAAGGAATATGTGGGCTTCAGCACAAGAAGAAGAAAGGAACAATCCCATGGGTTAGATTGGTCTGGAAGGCTTCAATAAAAGTTCAATATTTAGATAGGTAGGCTTTCAATATACAAAGTGAAAAAAAGATGGCATATCAAATAGAAAGAACCTTGTGATCCAGAGGGAATGTTCATGATATGTATGAATGAAGCAAGGGGTGGTAAGAAAAGAGAAGTCTATTAAACAGACCAGTATCAGTGAAGTCGAAGTTTTACCAAGGGAGGATGAGAGATAAAGTTGGAGAAGAAAGTCAAAATTTAAAGTGGAGAAAGCAGTCTAAGTAATATAATAGTATTCTCTAAGTAATAGGGTGCTGTTGAATGCTTTGAGCAGAAGCATGACAAGATGGATTGTTCTCAAAAAACTGGTCTAGCATCTATGTTTAGGATGAATTGCAGGTAGAGACAACCAGAAGCCAGCTAACAGATGACGTTGTTGCCATAACAAAAAAATAGATAAATCTAAAATGTGCTTACTAAATTGCACCCTAAACATATAAAAGACTATTATGAAGTGAAATAAAAGAATACGTAATTTTGGTATGAATTTGGATTCAATTCACCAAACACTCATTCAGCACTCCTCACTGTTGTGGCACAGTAGCATTTCATTTATTCAACAGAAATGTAATGAGTACTCTGTTCCAGACATTTCTTGTCTCTGGGGATAGAGGATGAAGTAAGCACACACAATCTATGGTCTCAAAGAGCCACATTCCAGTGAGAGAAACAGTAAACAAGAAAAAAGAAGAATATATATCACAATTTGTAACAGGTGTTATAAAGAAAACAAACCAGGTGCAATAATAGAAAATAACGGATCTTCTTCATAAGAATGGTAAGAAAGAGTTTGCTAAAGAGATGACTGTTAAGCTAAATACTCAAAGAATTATTAGAGTTCTGGTTCCACCGGTGCAAACACACCAACCATATATTTCAAAGGCAACATAGTTTTTCCTTCCTTTTTTTCCCCCTCTATGTCAAAACTCAATTCAGCCTATAGGTTGTTACCCTTTCAACTAATGATGGACCCCAATAGTTGTGGGACTGAAAGAGCTGCTAAGGTGGTCATTAACTTGCTAGCAGAGAGGCAACATGGAGACAGTAATTGCTGCCATAAATCTACACCTTAGTAGTAAATATTTATTGACAGAAAGTCATATTTCTGCCCATGACAGTTCTATTACCACACAGCCATTCAAGGCTGAAAGTCTATTTTTTGCAGCTATTTAGTAAAGTCTAGAAAGACAGAGTAACTTGTTATACTCTTACACTTCCAAAGAATTCTAACATTTGGTTAAATCAGCGGAAAGAATAATCTTGTTGTGTTCACTAAATCCAGGCTCAACTGACCACAAACACTTAGAAGGCTTGGAAAGCCTTAGAAGACTCTGTTTTTCTGTTTCTTCTCATTCTTCTTTCTTAAGGCTTTTAGTATCCATGAAGGTCTCAACTTCCTATCTCGGCCAATAGCCGTGATGACTACTGGAGGAATTCTCATGGCTACCCCCTTTTCAGCACTGGACTCTTTCTGTCTTACGCTCAAGATACTTGAATGCATGACTAAACTTACCATATAGATGATAAACTCCATGTTTGTGTGTTAGATTGCTCCTTAATGACCTCTGTAGCATTTGACATGTACTTAATAAATATTTCTGGGTAGGGGAAGAATGAGCAATGAATGAAGTATTAAAATAAATTTCAGATAAGATCCCTGAAAATGTCTTTCATAGGCAAAAGCAAATCAGACATTTTCTAGATCTGTGATTCTTAAACCTAGTTGTACATCAGAATCAATTGATAGCTTATTCAAAATGCAAATCCCTGGGCTCCATTTTCCCAGCCCCTCAACACCCAAGAATCTGAGCAAATCTGGGTTAGGTTTAAGAAACTTTTATTTTAAAACATCTTCCAAGGTATTTCTAATTCAATAATTTCAATAACAAACACCAAAGAGAGCACCAACAGAATGTGGGCCTATTATGAAAAGCTTTGAAGGCTTACAAAGAAATATGTTCTACGTTATCTGTGACATTTTTAAAAGTTGTTACAAACACGAGATCTAAATAGCCAGAAGAAAAAGAATCTCAACTGAAGTTTAGCTTTCTAAAAAGCTAACAAAGTTGTTTATTCAATAATTCTTATTTTTATCATGGACTATCAATGAAGTAGAATTAAACATTTTAAATGAAGTTTCTGCTTCTTTGAGTATGGCACATTAGGTATTCCAAATGCCTTCTGCATGATAAAACAACTAGATCCTGAGTAAAATCTTTTTATTGCATTGCTGGGATAGCAATCTTTAATAACAAGGAAAATCTCTGCTGACACCAGAGTGATGAACAGTAAGTGCATCCAAAAGGCATGAGCTTCTCTCAGGGGAAAAAAAAATACATATATATATATATATATATCACAGGTGTGATGGGGGAGACCACGCCTTGACCCAGTAGCAAGGTAGAAAAACTGAATATGAAACTCACATATTAAGCCAAGGACTCAAGATTTGGAAGAGTGGTCACTGCTCAGTAGCACTCTTTGGCTTTTAGGAAAATTTTCAGCAAAAATAATTTCTCATTGGAGGAAGAAACTCTCGATTTAGACTTCAAGTTTCCTACAGATTAATGGCAATCAAATTTGTGTTAACAATCAAAGATCAAGAATTACACAAGGAAATAAACCAAAATCAGTGAGAATCATCAGAAACAATAAAAAATAGACCACTAAGGACTTCAGATACTGAAATCAGCATATGAAATATTATAAACATGTATGTATGAAATGTTTAAAGAAGCAAAAAATATCAAAAAATAAGCCCAGGCTGGTGTGATGGCTTATTCCTTTAATTCCAGTGCTTTCGGCAGCCAAGGCAGGAGAATCACTTGAGCCCAGGAGTTCAAGACCAGCTTGGGCAAGAGCAAAGCACTGTCTCTACAACAATAAAATTTAAAAAAATAAATCTGGCATAGTGAAGCATGCCTGTAGTCCTAACTACTGGGGAGACTGAGGTGGGAGGATCACTTTAGCCTGGGAGTTTGAGGTTACAGTGAACTATGATTGTGTCACTATACCCCAGCTGTGATGACAGAGGAAGACTGTCTCAAAAAAGTAACTAAATAAATAAATAAAAACAAGCACCTGAAATATTTTGGAAAAATAATGAAAATATAATTGTGAAATAAAAATTTAGAGGATTTTCACAGCAGATTAGAAACAGTTGATGAAAAAATTGAAATAAATTGCTTAGCCTGAAATACAAAGAGAAAAAAATGGAAATTATAGAGAAGAGGTTAAAGGAAGAATAATAAGGACTAAAATCACCAGCCCCATTGATGGTTTTAGAAATATTAAAATATGTCTAACTAGAATCCAAAAGAAGAGAATGAAAGAATGAACAGAAAAAAATATTTCAAGCGATAAGATTTGAAGTTTCTACATCTGTTAATGGGGAGCTAGATAATTTGGACTAACTCTTCCACTGAAAACAATTTAAACATTAAAAAATACATATTCTTAGAAGAACTTTTAAATCATATTGAAGAGTTAATAAGAGGGTGAGAAATTACTGAACTGTGATCCAATATAAGACATGAATCTAGACAAGTGGGTCTAATAAGCAGGTCCACTTTTGCACTGAGAGAATTTGCTGACCCAGGCAAGGTAGCTGGGAGACTTATGTGTACCTTTGACACAGTAACTTTGAGTTTCCTAAGGCAAGGATGTGAATATAAGTAACTTATTGAGAGATAATCCTAGAAAACACAATTAGGGTAGTGAGGAAGTTAGTTTGGAAAACCGTATCAACAAATAATGATATTATTAGCAAGTTCCCACTGCAAGTAACTAAAGCTCATTCCTACTATGAAACTTTGGGAAGTAGTGTAGAGCACGTGACTAAAATCCATTTCACCCTAGGAGAAAGGGAGTTGGAATATTTATCCACCAACTTTCACCAGTCATTGCTTTAGTGTTACTCCAAGGAAAGTTTTTATTTTCTGGCACTGCTGACCTGTCATGTATGTGAAGAGAGTGGGCTCTGGGTACTGCAGAAAGTCCTGAGGCAAAGACACGCAGATTCTGGTAGTCAGAAGGCTGGTATATAAAATATAATAGTAAAGCCCAAGGAGTTATGGGTAAAATAACTCAAGCATCTGCTTTAGGTGACCTCATAAAGGTAGAGAGAAAAGTCCAAGCCCAAGACAGATAGCACGTAGGGACCTTAGTAAAATATCCTTTACTTTATGCTAGCATCTGGAAGGAATTAATGCTAAAAGTAACAGTGAGGAAAATAAAAATAAAAATAAAAATCTGCATTGGACAAAAAGAATTCCATTTTAGAACTAAAGTTACTTCTACACATAAATTTTAAAATATGACTTTTAGGAAACAATAAATGTGTGAACAGGAGATAGACATCATGAGGAAGAACTGGGAGGACAACAGACAACAGAAATAGACTCCCAAGACTTCAGGTAATGGAAGTAGCAGATGCAGACCAGCTATGTTTATCACAGTAAAGGAAATAAAAGCCAAGAATTACTCTTTTAACAGGAAACCAGAAACCATAAAAGTTGCCATACTAGAAACTTGAAAAATAAATGGAAATAAATTTTTATACATATAAATTTATATGAATAAAAATATAAATCTGTAATTGAGAACTCAATGGATAGGTTTAAGACCAGATTAGACACAGGTGAAAACAGAATCAATGAACTGAAAAATACATAAAAGAAAAAAATCAGAATCAAGCATGAAGCAACAAAATGCGGGTGAATCGCCTGAGGTCAGGAGTTCGAGATGAGCCTGGCCAACATGGTGAAATCCCGTCTCTACTAAAAATACAAAAATTTGCCAGGCGTGGTAGCAGGCACCTGTCATCCCAGCAACTTGGGAGGCTGAGGCAAGAGAATTGAACCCGGGAGGTGGAGGTTGCAGTAAGCCAAGACTGCGCCATTGCACTCCAGCCTGTGTGACAAGAGCAAAACTCCATCTCAAAAAACGTGAAAAATAACTCGATATATTTTTTTTCAGTTAGAGACATGCAGAACATGATGAGAAGACCTCACATACATGTAATTGGAGTCCTGAAAGAAAAGGAGAGAACAAACAGATACTATTAAAAGAAGTAAGTTCTGTGAATTTTACTGATGAACTGATGTAATACATCGTAACATATTCAAGATAAATAAAAGCTAAATAGAATAAATAAAAAAGAAAAGGACATAATTAGATCAGAGCAGCTAGAAAAAAAAAAAGAGAGAGAAATCTTTGAATGAGACCAAAAAACTGATTACTATCTACAAAGAAGTAAAATGTAAACCAGGGGCTAACTTCTCAGCATACTGCTTGAACGATTTCTTCAATGTAGTGAAGTAAAATGATTGACAATCTAAAATGTTCTACCAAGTGAATGTATGCTTTAAACATAGAAGCAAAACAAAGAAATTTTTCAAACAAAGAACTGATAGTTCACCACCAGAAGACTTACAAAATAAGACAATTACCAAGGGTGATCTCGGGCAGAAGAATACTCATTACAAATGAAAAATTAGAGATGCAGAAAAAAGTAGAGGGAAAAAAGATAAATATACAGGAATGCTTAAATAAGTATTTACTTTTAAAAATAATAATAATACTGACTTGAGGTTTTACACATACATACCTATACACACACGTTAGCATTTAATTTGGGAGGGGGTAAATATGTACAGTATTCTGAGGTGGACTGATTTTAGGAAGAGAATAAAAGTGTCAATTATTAAAATATTTTCATAAGTGAAGAATACAAGTTATAATTTCTAGGATAAACTTTAAAAAAATAGACAAAGACTAAGTAACTTTCAGTGTACTCAAGGAATATAAACAGAATGATTAAATAGAATAGTCAATCTAGAAAAATAAATGAGAGAAAAGATGATATACAGCAGGTGAGAGGAAATTAAAAATACTAATAAGAGAGGTTTCAGATATCAGTAACAACACTATATATAAATATCTTCTTTTTTTAGTAATTAGGTCAGATTTTTAAATTATATTTATATTTTTCTCTTTATTATTAACTTTTAGGTTCAGGAGTACATGTGCAGGTTTGTAATATAGATAAATTGTGTGTCACGAGGGTCTGATGTACAGATTATTTTATCACCCAGGTAATAAGCATACCCAATAGATACTTTTTTTACCTACTCCCTCCTTCCACCCTCCACCCTCAAGTAGGCCCTAGTGTCTGTTGTTCCTTTCTTTGTGTCCATGGGTACTAAAGGTTTAGCTTCCATTCATAAGTGAGAATATGCAGTGCTTGGTTTTCTGTCTCTGCACTAGTTCACTTAGGATAATGGCCTCCAGTTGCAAAGGATATGATCTTGTTCTTTCTTATGGCTGTGTAGTACTTCATGGAGTATATACACCACATTTTCTTTATCCAGTCTACCACTGATAGACATTTGGGTTGATTCCATGTCTTTGCCATTGTGAACAGTGCTGCAATGAACATAGACGTGTATATGTCTTTATGGTAGAATAATTTATATTCCTTTAGGTATATATATCTTTTGAATATATATATATTCTTTTGAAAAGTGTCTGTTCATGGTCCTTTGCCCACTTTTTAATGGGGTTATTTGGTTTTTGCTTGTTAATTTATTTAAGCTTTAAAGGGATTCTGGATATTTGACCTTCGTTAGGGGCATAGTTTACAAATATTTTCTCCCATTTTATGGGTTGTCAGTTTACTCTGTTGAGAGTTTCTTTTGCTGTGCAGAAGCCCTTTCATTTAATTAGGTCTCATTTGTCAATTTTTGTTTTTGTTGCTCTTGCTTTTGATGTCTTCCTCATAAAATATTTTCCAGGTCCTTTGGTCAGAATGGTATTTCCTAGGATATATTCCAGGGTTTTTATAGCTTTAGGTTTTACATCTATGTCTTTAACCCATCTTTATTTAATTTTTGTATATGGTGTAAGGAAGGGGTCAGGCAACAATCTTCTGCATATGGCTAGGCACTTATCCCAGCACCATTTTTTAAATAAGGAGTTGTTTCCTCATTGTTTGTTTTTGTCAACTTTGTGAAAGATCAGATGGTTGTAGGCATGCAGCTTTATCTCTGAACTCCATATTCTGTTCTGTTGGTCTATGTGTCTGTTTTTGTAGCAGTAGCATGCTGCTGTGGTTTCTGTAGGCTTGTAGTTTAGTTTGAAGTTGGGTAACATGATGGCTTTAGCTTTGTTCTTTTTGCTTAGGATTGCCTTGGCTATTCAAGCTCTTTTATGGTTCCATATGAATTTTAAAATACTTTTTTCTAATTAGTTGCTGTACTAGAACCTTGAAAAATAATGGAAATAAATTTTTATGCATATAATTTATATACATAAATTTGAAGAATGAAGAATGATGAATACAATTGAAGAATGTCATTGATAGTTTAATAGCAATAGCATTGAATCTGTATTTTGCTTTGAGTGGGATGGCCATTTTTAAAATATTAATTCTTCCCATCCATGAGTATGGAATGTATTTCCATTTGTTTGTGTCATCTGTAATTTCTTTCAGCAGATTTTTATAATTCTCATTTCAGAGATATTTCACCTCCGTGGTTAGCTGTATTCCTAGGTATTCTATTCCTTTTGTGGTTATTATTAATGGGATTGCATTTTTGCTGTGGCCCTCAGCTTGGACATTGTTGATATACACAAATGCTACTGATTTTTGAACATTGTTTTTGTATCCTGAAATTTTGCTGAAGTTATTTGTCAGATTTAGTAACTTTAGGGCCAAGACTATGGGGTTGTCTAGGTATGGAATCACATCATCTACAAACAGAGATAGTTTGACATCCTCTCTTCCTATTTGGATGCTTTTTATCTCTTTCTCTTGCCTGATTGCTCTGGCTAGGATTTCCAGTCCCATGTTGAATACAAGTGGTGAGAATGTGAATCCTTGTCTTGTTCCAGTTTTCAGGGGGAATGCTTCCAGATTTTACCCATTCAGTATGATATTGGCTGTCTTTTTGTCATGGATGGCTCTTATTATTTTGAGGTATACTCCTTCAGTGCCTAGTCTGTTGAAGGTTTTTCACATGAAGGGATGTTGAATTTTAAAGAAAGGCTTTTCTGCCTCTATTGAGATAATGATGTGGTTTTTGATTTTAGTTCTGTTTATGTGATTAATCATATTTATTGATATACATATTTTGAACTAACCTTGCATGCCATGGATAAAGCCTACTTGATCATGGTGGATTAAGCTTTTGATGTGCTGCTGGATTCAACTTGTTAGTATTTTGGTAAGAATTTTTGCATCGATGATCATCAAGGATATTGGCCTGAATTTTTCTTTATGTATTGTGTATCAGCCAGGTTTTGCTGTCAGGATGATGCTTGCCTTATGGAATTAGTGAGAAGTCGCTCCTTCTCAACTCTTTTGGAATAGCTTTAGTAGGAATTTTACCAGCACTCCTTTTACATCTGGTAGAATTTGGCTGCGCTTTTTCTGGTTGGTAGACTTTTTATTACTGATTCAATTTTGGAACTCATTAGTGGCTTTTTAGGGATTCAGTTTCTTCCTGGATCAATCTTGGGAGGTCATATGCTTCCAGGAATGTACCATTTCTTCTAGGTTTTCTAGTTTGTGTGCAATAGAGGTGTTTGTAGTAGTCACTGAGAGATTTTTGTATTTCTGTGGGGTCAGTGATAATGTAACCTTTGTCATTTCTGATAGTGTTTATTTGTATCTTCCCTCTTTTTTACTTTATTAGACCAGATAGCAGCCTATCAATCTTATTTATTCTTTCAAAGAACAAAATCCTGGATTGATTGATCTTGTGTATTATTTTTGTGTGTGTCTCAATTTCCTTCAGTCCAGCTCTGATTTTTGTTATTTCTTGTCTTCTGCTAACTTTGAGGTTGATTTGCACTTGTTTCTCTAGTTCCCCTAGGTGTGATGTTAGATTGCTAATTTGAGATCTTTCTAACTTTTTGATGTGGGCTTTCAGTGCCATAAACTTTGCTCTTACCACTGCTTTAGCTGTGTCCCAAAGATTCTGGTATGTTGTATGGTTGTTCTCATTAGCTTCAAATAATTTATTGATTTCTGCTTTAATTTTATTGTTTATCTAAAAGTCATTCAGGAACAGGTTGCTTAATTTCACATAATTATATGGTTTTGAGCATTTTTTAGTATCGATTTCTATTTTTATTGCACTGTTGTCCAAGAGTGTGTTTGGTATGCTTTGCGGTTTTTTGATTTTGCTGAGGGTTGTTTTATGGCTGATTGTGTGATCATTTTTAGAGTGTATGCCACATGCAGATGGGAAGAATGTATATTCTGATGATTTAAGGTAGAGAATTATGTATATGTCTGTTAGCCCTATTTGGTCAAATGTCAAGTTCAGGTCCCGAATGTGTTTGTTAGTTTTCTGCTTCGATGATTTGTCTAATACTGTCAGTGCGGTATTGAAGTCCCCCATTATTATTGTATGCCTATTTAAGTCTCTTCATAGGTGTCTAAGAACTTGCCTTATGAATCTAGGTGCTCCCTGTGTTGGGTGCATATGTATTCAGAATAGTTAGGTCTTCTTGTTGAAGTGAACACTTTACCATTAGGTAATGCCCTACTTTGTCTTTTTCCATAGTTGTTGATTTAAAGCTTGTTTTTTTTTTTCTGAAATTAAAATAGTAACCCCTGCTTTGTTCTGTTTCCCAATTGCTTGGTAGATTTTTCTCCATCTCTTTACTTTGAGCCTGTGCTCATCATTGCATGTGAAGTGAGTCACTTATAGACAGCATACAATTGAGTCTTGCTTCTTTATCCAATTTGCCACTCTGTGCCTTTTAATTGCTCATTAACATTCAAGGTTAATATTGATTTGTGCAGATTTGATCCTGTCATCATGTTGTTAGCTGGTTATTATGCAGACTTGATTGTGTGGTTGCTTTATAATATCAGTGGTCTCCATACTCAAGCGTGTCTTTGTGATGGCTGGTAACAGTCTTTCCTCTCCATATTTAGCACTCCCTTCAGGATCTCTTGTAAGGCTGGTCTGGTGGTAATGAATTCTCTTAGCATTTGCTTGTCTGAAAAGGATCTTATTTCTCCATCACTTACGAAGTTTAGTTTGGCTAGATATGAAATTCTTGGTTGGAATTTCTTTTCCTTAAGAATGCTGAATATAGGCCCCCAATCTCTTCCGATTTTAGGGTTTCAGCTGAAATGTCTGCTGTTAGCCTGATGAGTTTCCCTTTGTAGATGATCTGCCCCTTCTCTCTAGCTCCCTTTAATATTTTTTCTTTCATTTCAACCTTGGAAAATCTGATGACTATGTGTCTTGCAGATGGTAATCTTGTATAGTATCTCATAGGGGTTACCTGCATTTCCTGAATTTGAATGTTGGCTTCTCTGGTGAGGTTAGGGAAGTTTTCAAGGATGATATCCTGAAATATGTTTTTCAAATTGCTTGATTTCTCTTCCTCTCTTTCAGGGACATCAATGAGTCACAGATCTCACAATATGAGATCTTTACATAATCTCATATTTCTCCAAGGTTTTGTTCATTCTTCTTTATTTGTTCATTCTTCTTTATTTTTTTCTCTTTATTTTTGTCTGACTGAGTTATTTTGGAGAACTGATCTTCAAGCTCTGAGATTCTCTCCTCAGCTTGGTCAATTCTGCTGTTAATACTTGCAATTATATTATGAAATTCTTGAAATGAGTTTTTCAGTTCTATCAGTTCATTTTGGTTCTTTCCTAAAATGATCATTTCATCTTTTGTCTCCCGTGTCCTTTTGTAGTCTTCCTTAGAGTCCTTGCTTTGGGTTTTGACTTTCTCCTGAATGTTGATGATCTTTGTTGTTATCCGTATTCTGAATTACATTTCTGACAATTCAGCCATTTAAGACTGGTTAAGAACCATTGCTGGGGGACTAGTGTGGTTGTTTGGAGGTAAGAAAATATTCTCTGGCTTTTTGAGTTGCCTAAGTTCCTGAGCTGGTTCTTTCTCCTCTAGTCGCTCCCGGGTCTTGGAGGAACCTTGCTGATTACTGTCTCTGTACCTTCATTTCTTTTGTTGGATGTTCGGATCCACGGGTCTCCCTTAAGCAGGGACAGCAGTTGGCAGAGAGGCCATATTCTTACTGGGTCAACCCTAATCTGCTGTCTGAGTGCTTCCTGGGGGAATATGGGGTTGCACCTGCGTGCAGAGTTTAAGCATAAGTGGGACTGCTGGGTTGGAAGCTCTAGCAGCTGTGGTATGTCTGGCTACTAGAGGAGGGGCTCATTGGGGTCACCCACCTTGCCATCCAAGTGCTTCCCAGGAGAACAGGAGGCTGTGCCCACCAGCTGAGTTCACACAGAAGTAGAACCACTGGGCTAGGAACTCCAGCAGGCATTTCCTGCCTGGCTACCAGTGGCAGGGATGAATGGGGTCACCCACCCTGCAGTCCAGGTGCTTCCCAGGACAACAGGAGGCTGCAGCCACCTGATGAGTTCAGACAAAGTGAGATCACTGGTCTGGAAGCTGGCACTGGGCCTTGTCTGGCAAAGAAGGGTAGAGCAATCTAACTGCTCCCAAGAACCACAACTGCAGCCTCTATTAGGGCTATGGTGCTGGTGCTGGTCTGCTCCGGATCCCAAGGCTTACAGAGGTCCTGCTGGACTGGAGAGATGACCCTATAAAATGCCCAGGTAGCTCTCTGCCTCAGTATAGAAGTGCAGTGATAGGGTGCAGGGGGCCCAAGGAAATTCTCTCATTCACAGTCTTGCACGGGTCTCTGTGGAGGGTGTGAATCCCCTGGGGTGCTCTCACTCACACCCTTTCCCATGTTGAAGAGCTTCTACTGACTCCACACTGAGCCCAGACAGGCTAGTGGCCAGCTTTGCTCCTCCCTGCTCTGTGTCCCCCTGGTTCCTTGATGGATCCCAACATGGGTTCTTGGATAATCTGCCCGCAGGGTTAGTGTTCACTAGCCCCTTTGTTTCCTCTCTGTGAGAGCAGTGCTCATGAGCTGCTTCTAGTCCACCATCTTGACCCACCCCCTGGAACTATCTTCAGGTTAAGAGAAAAGATCATCATTCTCAATTTAAAAAAAAAATGAGAATTCAAAATAAGTATGTAGAACACAAGGACACAGGACCCAGCCTGAAGCAGAGCCACCTAGCCAATCAACAGGCTTATGAGAGATCCTGACTAATTGTTGAGTGCCATTGATATTTTGTCTTCTTGTTATGCACCAAAATCTGGCTGAGACAGAAATTAGTACCTAGATGTAAAGTGCTGCCATGATGTAATACTGGCTTTGAGACTGAGTGGCAGGTGTAGAAAAACAACTGTAACATCTATTCAGCCTCTAAGACAAGTATTTTCTCCTACTTTCTCTTCAAAAATGGTCAAATCAGAATAGAAGGATCTTGTTTAAGTTGATAAGGGTTAACTACAAAAATATAGAGAAAATATCAAGTTAATCACAACAGGTCAAAATTCTTCTCTTTGAAATCAGGAAGAGATAAGAAACCACTCTCATCTAATGTATTTAGCAGTGAACAAAAGACTCTAAACTACAGTAAACAAAATAAAGAAATATATTTCTTTATATATTTATAATATATAAATATGTAATAAATAAATATTAAAATATGTAAATATGAAATATAGAGGGAGAGAAGAATTGTAAATGAAGAAGTAAAATGGTCATTAAAATTCTAGCAGATAATGTTTCTGTACAGTAAAGATCCAAAGACTGTACAGATAAATTGTTAGAACTGAGAAACGAATTTAGCAAGGTCAATTTTTTTTTTTTTGATATGGGGTCTCGTTCTGTTGCCCAGGCTGGAGTGCAGTGGCACAATCTTGGCTCACTTCAACCTCCTCCTCCCAGGTTCAAGTGATTCTCCTGCCTCACCCTCCCAAGTAGCTGAGATAACAGGCACGCGCCAACACGACTGGCTAATTTTTGTATTTTTAGGGAAGACAGGGTTTCACCTTGTTGGCCAGGCTGGTCTCCAACTCCTGACCTTGAGTGATCCACCTGCCTTGGCCTCCCAAAGTCCTGGGATTACAGGCATGAGCCACTGCAACCAGCCTCAAATTTTAAAAATTACTTGCAATACCATAACCCAGAAACTAATAGAAAATTAAAAATTCTTCTAAGATACGTTTCACAATAGCTACAAAATTACCAATACATAGGATAAACCTAGCAAAATGGGTATAACTCTACTCAAAACAAAAACATTGTATTATTGGATTAAACAATACTTAATTAAATGAAAGAATATACCATTATCAGATACATGAAGACACAACTTTTTTAAAATTAATTTTCCACAAGTTGATCCATAATTTCAAAACAATCCCTATGAAAATCCCAACAGATATTTTTTGCTTGTTTGATTGTTTGTTGTGGTAAATGAAATACTAATCCGAACACGTGTATGAAATTGCAATAGGACAAAAATAGCCAAAACATACTTGAAGAATAATAAAATATAGTAGATCTAGCTCTATGAGAAATCAAGACTTACTTAAAAGCTACAGTTATTATGAAAATGTCATATTGGTACAAACATTGACAAATAGAACAATGGAACAACTCAGAGAAAAACAGACCCATGAACAAATAACACTTTGTATCTAAGATGATAATGCAGAGCAGTGTGAAAACCAAGGGTTTTACCAACTGATATTAGGACAACTGGACATCCATATGTAAAAAAAATTTGTAACTTGAGCCTTACTTCATATAATATATAAAAATCAATTCCAGGTGAATTATAAACCTAAATATAAGAGGAAGAAAATTAATTTCTTCCAAAAAATAAACAAAGATAAAACAAAACAATGTAAGTAAATATATTCATGTACTTAGGTAAGGAAAAGACTAATATAATCTTAAAGGAAAAGATTGGCAAATTTGAAATCATTTCAATTAAAAACTTTTCCATCCAAAACACAAACAACAAACCACAGAATAGGAGAAAACATTGGCAACAAGTATAATTACAGAGGAATCATATTCATAGCATATTATAAAATCCTACAAATAAGTAAAAGACAG
Source organism: Pongo abelii (assembly GCF_028885655.2). Classification (NCBI taxonomy): domain Eukaryota; kingdom Metazoa; phylum Chordata; class Mammalia; order Primates; family Hominidae; genus Pongo; species Pongo abelii. The sequence goes on from NC_071989.2 coordinate 154,042,944, forward strand.
ACAATTCAACTTTATAATTTTATTTTTCCATAGGTTATTGGGGTACAGCTGGTGTTTGGTTACATGAGCAATTTCTTTAGTGGCAATTTTTGAGATTTTGGTGCACCCATCACCCAAGCAGTATACACTGAACTCTATTAGTAGCCTTTTATCCCTTGCCCTCCTTCCACCCTTCCCCCCAAGCCCCCAAAGTCCATTGCATCATTCTTATGCCTTTGTATCCTCATAGCTTAGCTCCCACATATCACTGAGAACATACGATGTTTGATTTTCCACTCCTGAGTTACTTCACTTAGAATAATAGTCTCCAACTCATCCAGGTCACTGCTAATGCAGTTGATTCATTTCTTTTTATGGCTGAGTAGTATTCAATCATAAATATATACCACAGTTTCTTTATGCACTTGTTGATTGATGGACATTTGGGTTGGTTCCATGATTTTGCAATTGTGCTGCTATAAACATGCATGTGCAAGTATCTTTTTTGAGTAATGACTTATTTTCCCCTGGGTAGATACCCAGTAGTGGGATTGCTGGATCAAATGGTAGTTCTATTTTTAGTTCTTTAAGGAATCTCCACACTGTTTTCCCTAACAGCTGTACTAGTTGCATTCCCTGATCACTGAAAGGTACAAGTGTCCCCTGATCACTGCATCCACGCCAGCATCTACTGGTTTTTTATTTTTTATTATAGTCATGCTTGCAGGAGTGAGGTAGTATCGCATTGTGGTTTTGATTTGCATTTCCCTGATCATTATTTGTGTTGAGTATTTTTTCATATGTTTGTTGGCTATTTGTATATCTTCTTTTTTTATTTTTATTTATTTTTTTTTTATACTTTAAGTTCTAGGGTACATGTGCACAACATGCAGGTTTGTTACATATGTATACATGTGCCATGTTGGTGTGCTGCACCCATTAACTCATCGTTTACATTAGGTATATCTCCTAATGCTATCCCTCCCACCTCCCCCCACCCGACAACAGGCCCCGCTATGTGATGTTCCCCTTCCTGTGTCCAAGTGTTCTCATTGTTCCTTGATGAAGCTGGAAACCATCATTCTCATCAGACTATCGCAAGGACAAAAAACCAAACACCACATATTCTCACTCACAGGTGGGAATTGAACAATGATAACATTTGTATATCTTCTTTTGAGAATTGTCTATTCATGTTCTTAACCCACTTCTTGACAGGATTGTTTGTACTTTTCTTACTGATTTGTTTGAGTTTATTGTAGATTTTGGATATTAGTCTTGTCAGATGTATATATTATAAAGATTTTCTCCCATTCTGTGGGTTGTCCATTTACTCTGCTGTTTCTTTTGCTGTGCAAAAGCTCTTCAGTTTAATTAGGTCTAGCTATTTATCTTTGTTTTTATTGCATTTGCTTTTGGGTTCTTGGTCATGAAATCCTTGCCTAAGCCAATGTCTAGAAGGGTTTTTCCAATGTTATCTTCTAGAATTTTTATAGTTTCAGGTATTAGATTTAAGTCTTTAATCCATCTTGAGTTGATTTTTGTGTAAGGTGAGAGATGAGGATCCAGTTTCATTCTCCTACATGTGGCTAGCCAATTATCCCAGCACCATTTGTTGAAAAGGATGTCATTTCCCCACGTTATGTTTTTGTTTGCTTTGTCGAAGATCAGTTGGCTGTAAGTATTTGGGTTTATTTCTGGGTTCTCTATTCTGTTCCATTGGTCTATGTGCCTGTTTTTGTACCAGTACCATGCTGTTTTGGCGACTATGGCCTTACTGTTTAGTTTGAAATCAGGCAGTGGGATGCCTCCAAATTTGTTCCTTTTGCTTAGTCTTGCTTTGGCTATGAGGACTCCTTTTTGGTTCCATATGGATTTTAGAATTGTTTTTTCTAATTCTATGAAGAATGATGGTGGTATTTTGATGGGGATTGCACTGAATTTGTAGATTGCCTTTGGCAGTACAGTCATTGTCACAGTATTGATTCTACCCATCCATGAGCATGGGATGTATTTCCATTTGCTCATGTTGTCTATGATTTCTTTCAGCAGTGCTTTATAGTTTTCCTTGTAGAGGTCTTTCAACTCCTTGGTTAGGGGTATTCCTAAGTATTTTATTTTTATTACTTTTTTTTGCAGCTATTGTAAAAGGTGTTGAGTTCTTGATTTGATTCTCTGCTTGGTTGCTGTTGGTGTATAGAAGAGCTACTGATTTGTGTACATTAATCTTGTATCCAGAAACTTTGCTGAATTATTTTATATGTTCTAGAAGCTCTCTGGAGGATTTGTTAGGGTTTTCAAGATAAACAATCATATCATCAGCAAACAGTGACAATTTGACTTTGTCCTTACCAATTTGGATACCCTTTATTTCTTTCTCTTGTCTGGTTGCTCTGGCTAGGACTTCCAATACTATGTTGAAGAGGAGTGGTGAGAATGGGCAGCCTTGTCTTATTCCAGTTCTCAGAGGGAAAGCTTTCCAAGGTATAGTTTAAATCCATTGTTTCTTTGTTGATTTTCTGTCTTGATGACCTGTCTAGTGCTGTCAGTGGAGTATTGAAGTCCCCCACTATTATTGTGTTGCTGTCTGTTTCATTTCTTAGGTCTATTAGTAATTGTTTTATGAATTTGGGAGCTCCAGTGTTAGATGCATATATGTTTAGGACTGCGATATTTTTCTGTTGAACAAGGCCTTTTACCATTATATAATGTCCCTCTTTGTCTCTTTTAACCGCTATTGCTTTAAAGTTTGTTTTGTCTGATATAAGAATAACTACCCCTGCTCGCTTTTGGTCTCCATTTGTATAAAATGCCTTTTTCCACCCCTTTACTTTAAGTTTATGTGAGTCCTTATGTGTTAGGTGAGTCTCTTATAGGTGGCAGATAGTTGGTTGGTGAATTCTTATCCATTCTGCAGTTCTGTATCTTTTAAGTGGAGCATTTAGGCCATTTACATTCAATGTTAGTATTGAGATGTGAGATACCCTTCCATTCATTAGGCTATTTGTTGTCTGTGTACATTGTTTTTATCTTTTTTGCTTTTTAAATTGTATTTTCATTTTACAGGTCCTGTGAGATTTATGCTTTAAAGAGGTTCTGATTTTATGTGCTTCCAGGATACGTTTCAAGATTTAGAGCTCCATTTAGCAGTTCTTGTAGTGGTGGCTTGGTAATGGCAAATTACCTCAGCATTTTGTTTGTCTGAAAAAGACTGTATCTTTCCTTCATATATAATGCTTAGTTTCACTGGATACAAAATTCTTGACTGATAATTGTTTTGTTTGAGGAGGCTGAAGATAGGGCCCCAATCCTTTCTAGCTTGTAGGGTTTCTGTTGAGAAATCTGCGTTAATCTGATAGGTTTTCCTTTATAGGTTACCTGGTGGTTTTGTCTCACAGCTCTTAAGATTCTTTCCTTCATCTTAACTTTACATAACCTGATGACAATGTGCCTAGGTGATGATCTTTTTGTGATGGATTTCCCAGATGTCCTTTGTGCTTCTTGTATTTGGATGTCGAGGTCTCCAGCAAGGCCAGGGAAGTTTTCCTCAATTATTCCCCTAACTATGTTTTCCAAACTTTTAGATTGCTCTTCTGCCTCAGGAATGCTGATTATTCTTAGGTTGATATCGGGGGAAATTCAGCCAGATATCGGGCGAAATTCACCTCCGATATTTCACATAGGTTCTTTTCTATACTCCCTAAGTTTCGGCTGGTCTGAGAAATAAAGGGACAGAGTACAAAAGAAAGAAATTTTAAAGCTGGGTGTCCAGGGGAGACATCACATGTGGCAGGTTCTGTGATGCCCCCCGAGCCGTAAAACCAGCAAGTTTTTATTAGTGATTTTCAAAAGGGGAGGGAGTGTACAAATAGGGTGTGGGTCACAGAGATTGCGTGCCTCACAAAGTAATAGAATATCACAAGGCAAATGGAGGCAGGGCGAGATCACAGGACCACAGGACCAGGGCGAAATTAAAATTGCTAATGAAGTTTCATGCAGGCATTGTCATTGATAACATCTTATCAGGAGACAGGGTTTGAGAGCAGACAACCGGTCTGACCAAAATTTATTAGGTGGGAATTTCCTCGTCCTAGTAAGCCTGGGAGTGCTATGGGAGACTGGGGCTTATTTCATCCCTACAGCTTTGACCATAAAAGACAGCCACCTCCCAAAGCGGCCATTTTAGAGGCCTACCCTCAGGGACACATTCTCTTTCTCAGGGATGTTCCTTGCTGAGAAAAAGAATTCAGTGATATTTCTCCCATTTGCTTTTGAAAGAAGAGAAATATGGCTCTGTTCTGCCTGGCTCACTGGCGGTCAGAGTTTAAGCTTATCTCTCTTGTTCCCTGAACATTGCTGTTATCCTGTTCTTTTTTCAAGGTGCCCAGATTTCATATTGTTCAAACACACATGCTCTACAAACAATTTGTGCAGTTAACGCAATCATCACAGGGTCCTAAGGTGACATACATCCTCCTCAGCTTACGAAGATGACAGGATTAAGATATTAAAGTAAAGACAGGCATAGGAAATCACAAGGGTATTGACTGGGGAAGTGGTGTCCATGAAATCTTCATAATTTATGTTCAGAGATTGCAGTAAAGACAGGCATAAGAAATTATAAAAGTATTAATTTGGGGAACTAATAAATGTCCATGAAATCTTCACAATTTATATTCTTCTGCCATGGCTTCAGCCAGTCCCTCCGTTTGGGGTTCCTGACTTCCCTCAACAGGTTGGGTCATTTATCATAATACCAGACATCTTGGAGGCTTTTTTCATATTTTCTTATTCCTTTTTCTTTGTCTTTGTTGGATTGAGTTAATTCGAAGACCTTGTCTTCAAGCACTGAATTTCTTTCTTCTACTTATTTAATTCTATCGATGAGATTTTCCAGAGCATTTTGCATTTCTATAAGTGTGTCCAATGTTTCCTGAAGTTTTGGTTTTTTTTTTGTTTGTTTGTTTGTTTTTTGTTTTTTTTTATGGAGACAGAGTTTTGCTCTTATTGCCCAGGCTAGAGTGAAATGACGCAATCTTTGCTCACTGCAACCTCCGCCTCCCAGGTTCAAGTGATTCTCCTGCCTCAGCCTCCCAAGTAGCTGGGATTACAGGCATGCACTACCACGCCCAGCTAATTTTGTATTTTTAGTAGAGATGGGGTTTCAATATGTTGGTCAGGCTAGTCTCGAACTCCTGACCTCAGGTGATCCACCCACCTCGGCCTCCCAAAGTGCTGGGATTACAGATGTGAGTCACCACACCCAGCCAATTGTTTTTTCTTTATGTTATCTATTTAATTGAATATTTCTCCCTTCACTTCTTGTATTGTTTTTTGGATATCCTTGCATTAGGCTTCACCTTTCTCTGGTGCCTCCCTGATTAGCCTAATAACCAACCTCCTGAATTCTTCTTCAGGTAAATCAGGGATTTCTTCTTGTTTGGATCCATTGCTGGTGAACTAGTGTAATTTTTGAGGAGTGTTAAAGAGCTTTGTTTTGTCATGTTAGCTAAGTTGGTTTTCTGGTTCCTTCTCATTTGGATAGGCTCTGTTAGAGGGAAGGTCTACGGCTGAAGGCTATTGTTCAGATTCTTTTGTCCCACAGTTTGTTCCCCTGATGTAGTATTCTCCCTCTTTTCCTGTGGATGTGGCTTCCTGAGAGCCAAGCTGTATTGTTATCTCTCCTCTGGGTCTAGCTACCCAGCAAGTCTACCAGGCTCTAGGCTGGTACCAGGGCTTGTCTGCACAGAGTCCTGTGATATGAACCATCTATGGGTTTCTCAGCCATGGATACCAGCACCTGTTCCAGTGGTGACAGGAGGGTGAAATGGGCTGTGTAATGGTACCGAGCTTTGGTGATTTAATGCTCTATTTTTGTGCTGGTTGGCCTCCTGCCAGGAGGTGATGCTTTCCAGAGAGCATCAGCTGTGGTAGTATGGAGAGGAACCAACAGTGGGCAGGGCCCTAGAACTCTCAAGTATATATGCCCTTTGTGTTCAGATACCAGGGTGGGTAGGGAAGGACCATCAGGTGGGGACAGGGCTAGGCATGACTCAGCTCAGACCCTCCTTGGGTGGGTCTTGCTGTGGCTGCTATGGGGGATAGGCATGAGGTTCCCAGGTCAATGGAGTTACGTACCTAAGAGGATTAGGCCACCTCTCCTGAGTCATGCAGGTTGTCAGGGTAAGTGGGGAAAAGCTGGCAGTCACAGGCCTCACCCAGCTCCCATGCAATCTGTAGGGCCAATCTCACTCCCACCATACCCCCACTAACAGCACTGAGCCTGTTTCCAGGCAGTGGGCAAGCAGGGCTGAGAATTTGTCCCAGGCTACCTGCCTCCCAGCTGTGAAAGAAAAAGGTCTTAGTTCTTCCGCCACGTGTGGAGTCTGCACGCCAGATTCATGCCCTCCCCCAACTTCTGGCCAGGAGGTTTCTCCACTGGTTCAAAGTTCAAAAGTTCAAAGTTCAAAAGCTACAAGATTCAGCTGGGGGCTTCCTTCTCCCTGTGGCATATTCCCACTGCCTGTGGCTGCCCTCCCAAAGGACCTGTGATGCTAGGCAGGAATGGCTTGTGTGGGGACCCAGCAAGCTCCCAGGGCCTTTTCCACTGCTTCCTTTACCCCTGTATTTCACTCGGCTGTCTAAATTGACTCAGCTCCAGGTAAGGTCAGAACCTTCTCCCGCAAACTAGACCTTCAGTTTCCCCAGCAGGAGTGTGAGTCTGGGGGCAGAGGATCTCCCTTTCCCACTTCCACAGTTTGGGCACTCACAGTATTTGGGGTGTCTCCCAGGTCCTTCTTGAAAATATGCAGTAAATTCCTGCTAACCATATTTATGCAACAGTGCCATAGAATACTAGAAGTTATTCCTCCAATCTAGCTATAATTCTCTATCCATTAACTAACCTCTTTATCCTCCATTCCCCCTAACCTTTGCAGCCCCTAATAGCTACAATTCTACTGTCTTCTTCCAGGATCTCATTTAATTAATTTATTCATTTTTGCCTCCCACATATCAGTGAGAACATGTGTATCAGCACTTCATTCCTTTTTATTGTAGAATAATATTTCATTGGTCATCACACATTGCATGCATGTATTAAAATATCACTTTGTATTTCACAAATATGTACAGTTACTACATGTCCACTAAAAGTAAAAGAAAAAAGAGAAAAAAAACTACTGATACATGCTACAACATGGATAAACCTGGAAAACATTATGCTAAGTGAAAGAAGCCAGTCCAATAAAACCACCTATTATATGATTCCATTTATGTTAACTGTCCAGAATAAACAAAGCTTTAGAGACAGAAAACAGATTTTCCATTGTCTAGGGCTGGGAGTTGAGGAAATCTAGGGAATAACTGCTAGTAAGAACAAAATTTTTTTCAGGTGGTAAATAAAATGATCTAAACTTTAAGGTGGTAATAGTTGCACAACTATGTGAACATATTAAAGACCATTTAGTTGCATACTTTAAATAGGTAAATTGTATGATATGTGACTTATATCCCTATAAAGCTGTTGTTCAAGAAGAATAGTAGTGAAATAAAGTCATTTTAAGATGAAAACTAACAGACTTTAGCAGTAACTACTTATGCTAAAGGAAATCCTAAATTATATTCTCCAGGAACAAATCTGAGATACAATGATTAGTGAGCAAAGAAACTGTTGGAAATATAGATGAACCAAACCAATTATATGCATGTGAGATAATAATAATATTTATTGTGTATTCTTTAATAAAAGAATTAACCTACCGGGCAAAAAATAGCATAAACTTGGGAGGGATCATTGGAGTTAAAGTATTATGATTTCCTTGTATTGTTCAAGAAGGTTATTAAGATATTTGAACTTTCTTTAGTTAAATAGAAAGTTTCAAAAGTAACTACTAAAAATTATAAATAATTTGGCCTAAGTTCTGAAAGTATAAATAGAGAAAAATGGAATAACTAATTTAAGATAAACAAACAAAAGACAGTAGGAAAAGCAGCATATAAAAAGCTAGACAAATTATCAGTATTTAAAATCCAAAAGAATCTATGAACACATTATTTACTATAAAAGTTTAACAAAGTGGCTAGATATAAGACATATAAAAATTTATTTTATTCTAACATAGCAGTAATAAAAGGTTAAATCACAATTTTAAAAAAAATTATATATTATTAAAATATCCCTTTTCCACAAATTTATCTGTATATTTGGCAGAATTTTAATGTAATATAAAGGTATTTTAGAATGGTAAATACTTTCCTGAAGAAAATGATAAGATAGTTTGGTGGTCAGGAAGAAGAATCACTTTTGCTACTAGATATAAGACCTCATTTAAACTAAAGCCACAGGCCAGGAGCGGTGGCTCACACCTGTAATCCCAGCACTTTGGGAGGCCAAGGTGGGCAGATCATGAGGTCAAGAGATCGAGACCAGCCTGGCCAACATGGCAAAACCTCGTCTCTACTAAAAATACAAAAATTAGCCGGGTGTGGTGGCGTGCACCTGTAATCCCAGCTACTAGGGAGGCTGAGACAAGAGAATCACTTGAACCCAGGAGGCAGAGGTTGCAGTGAGCCAAGATCATGCCACTGCACTCCAGCCTGGGTGATGGAGCGAGACTCCTTCTCAAAAACAAAACAAAACAAAACAAAAACTAAAGCCACAGTAATTAAAACAATGTAGTGGCATTGACACAGACTTAGACAAACTGAAGTGAAGTAGTATATAAAGCCAAAAAACTGATACATGTATCTGTGGAAACTTGAGATAGACAGACAGATAGATAAATAGATAGGTAGGTAGATAAGTAGGTAGGTAGGTAGATATCCACACCTTGTGGATCATTGTGGAAAGCAAAGGTTATTCAATAAATAGTGTTAAAATAAGCATTTCCCCATATAAGGCTCTGAACTGTTTTTGCTCATACTTCTGACGGCAAATGCATACAGCTTTTCCAACAGCGCTCTCCAACTCTCCAACACCAGCTGGGTGGTCTACATTTCAATTCAATTCTGACACTGTCTGCCGGGAGTTAGCATCAGATCCCACAAGTTAAGGCCTCAGCCCCACAAGACTGCCTTCATTTCAGATGCCAGTTGCAAGTACCAAGTTGTCACCAGTATGTCAGATGACCAGCCGTAAGTTCAGGGATTCTCATGCCTCCACCCAGATTTAATAACTCACTAGAACAGCCCAAATAACTCACGAATGTGCTTTACTTATTATTACCACTTTATTATAAAGGATATAACCTGGGGACATCCAAATGGAGGGCACACACATAAAGCAATAGTGGGGAAGTGTGCTGATCCTCCATGGCTTCTCAGAGCATACCACCTTCCCAGAACCTTGATATGTTCACCAACTCAGAAAGTCTCCAAACCCCATCATTCAGGAGTTTTTATGGCAGTTTGATTATATAAGTATGATTGATTAAGCTATTGGTTATGGTTGATTAACTTAATCTCCAGTCCCCCTCACTTCCCTGAAGGTGAGGGAGAGGGATGGGACTGAAAGTTCCAGTCTTCTAATCATGTCTCGGTCTTTCTGGCAACCAGCCCCTATCCTGAAACTATCTATGGACCCCCAGTCACCAGTCATCTTGTTTGCATACAAAAGACACTCTTACTGTCCTGGAGATTCCAAAAGGATTTGGAAATATGTTCCAAGAACTAAAGACAAAGATCAAATATATATTTCTTATGCCGTAAGGGAAAAAATGAAACTATGTATCTTTTCTTATCCCACACACAAAAATAAAATCCAATTGGATTAAAGGCTTGAGGTAAGAAACACAACTGTAAAGGTTTTATAAGAAAATAGAGAATATATGTATAAAATCACAGTAAAAAATTATTTCTAAACAATGCACTAAAAGCACTAATTATAAAAGAGATTTATAAATTTGGCTACATTAAACATTAACAGTTTCTGTTCATCAAAAGACCCCAGAAAGAATATGAAGCATCACGCCACAAACTAAGAAAAGATATTTGCAACATGTGTAATCAACAAAAAATTAATAGCCATTACATCCAAAGAGCTCCTATAAATCAATGATAAAAAATTAAACAATACAATGGAAAAAATGTCAAAATATATCAACAGTAATTTTATAGAAGAGAGGAGCAAATATCCCATAATCATAATACAACAATCAACCTCATTAGTAGTCAGGAAATGCATACAAAGATACCATTTTATACTTACCAGAAACACAAAGTTTGATAATATGCTATTGATGATACCAAGGGTTGGCTAATACATAAGGATCTCTTAAACTCTGCTTGCAGTAGTATAAATTGGTACAACTATTTCTGGGAAATAATTTGTCATTACCCTTCAAAGATGAACTTTCTCATATTTTTATAGTCTATGAACTAGCAATTATACTACCAATCATAACATACAGAATCTCTTGTCCAGAACACATGTACAAAGACATTCATAACACTTTTTCCTTACAGCAAAAATCTACAAACAACTCACTGACCATTGACAGGAAAATAAATAAATTATTTACTACATATTTATATAATGAATTGTTATATAGCAATGAAAATGAATGAACTGTAGCTGTGCACATCATCATGAATAAACCTTAGAAACAAAATAATGAATTAAAAAACAGGTCACAGTAGACCACAGACAGTTTATGCTAGCATTTTTATAAAACATATTTATTCTCTTCAAATGCAGACAGCAAATAGTCATTTTTTTAAATTCCAATAAAAATCCAACATCTTTTTTTTCTCTAATCAGAATTATTGGAATTCACTGTGTGAAGAAAACATAATGTATGTAACTGTAATTCTCTTGCTTGGTTAAGCAAATCTTTAGAGTGAGCCAATTCGTGTACTGAAGGAAGAACCAAACAGCACTGTAAGCCTCTGGCACTGTCAGAAAATGGAAAACTGTGGTTACTGAAAATGTATACTTTAAATAGAGTGACCACTAAAACCATATGTGGATTACAAAGTTAAAAAGGACTATAAATGTACTATAATTCTTGACTTCCCTCCATCTTACCAACAACTATTGTTGGCTCTACTTTCAAAATAATCAACTAATCTTTGACAAAGTTGGCAAAAATATACACTGGGGAAAGAATACCCTATTCAATAAACGGTACTTGGAAAATGGAAGGTCATATACAGAAGATTGAAACTGGACCTCTGTCTCCCATCATATACAAAAATTAACTTCAGATGGATTAAAGACTTAAAAATAAGACCTGAAACTATAAAAATCCTAGAAGAAAACCTAGAAAAAAAACTCCTGTGGAAATTGGCCTAGGCAAATAATTTGACTAGATCTTCAAAAGAAACACAACAAAACCAAAAATAGACAAATGGGATTTAATTAAACTTAAAAGCTTCTGCATAACAAAGAAATAACCAACAGAGTAAGCAGATAACCTACAGAATTGGATAAAATATTTGCAAATAATGCATCTAACAAAGGGCTAGTACCCAGAATCTACAAGGAACTCAAACAACTCAATAAGAAAAACATAATAACCCTATTTAAAAGTGGGCAAAGAAGAGCTATTTTTCAAAAGAAAGCATACCAGCAGCCAACAAACATGAAAAAATACACAACATCACTAATCATCAGAGAAATGTAAATTAAAACCATAATGAGATACCATCTTACACCAGTCAGTATGGCTATTATTAAAAAGTAAAAAAATGTAGATATTGGAAAGGATGCAGAGAAACGGGAATGCTTATACACTCTTGGTGGGAATGTCAGTTAATACAACTTCTATGGAAAACAGTACGGAGATTTCTCAAATAACTAAAAATGGAACTACCTTTCAATCCAGCAATCCCACTACTGGGTATCTACCCAGAGGAAAATAAATCATTTTATCAAAAAAAGATACCTGCCCTTGTATGTTTATTGCAGCACTATTCACAATAGCAAAGTCATGGAATCAACCTAAGTATCCATCAACAGATGAATGGATTTAAAATGTCATGTATAGGCCAGATGCGGTGGCTCATGCCTGTAAATCCCAACACTTTGGGAGGCCAAGGTGGGTGGATTACCTGAGGTCAGGAATTCGAGACCAGCCTGGCTAACATGGTGAAACCCTGTCTCTACTAAAAATACAAAAATCAGCTAGGCATGGTGGCAGATGCCTGTAGTCCCAGCTATTCTACAGGCTGAGGCAGGAGAATCACTCAAACCTGGGAGGCAGAGGTTGCAACAAGCTGAGATTGTGCCACAGCACTCCAGCCTGGGCGACAGAGTAAGACTCTCCCCCCCCCAAAAAAAAAAGTCGTGTATATATACCATGGAATACAACTCAGCCATAAAAAAGAATGAAATCATATATTTTACAACAACATGAATGGAACTGGAGGCCATTATCCTTAATGAAATGATTCAGAAACATAAAGTCAAAAACAACATGTTCTCACTTACAAATGGGCGGTAAACAATGGGTACACATACCTATGCAGAGTGGAATAATGGACATGGGAAACTTCAAAAGGTAGGACAGTAGAAGGGGGTGGGTACAATGTACCCTATTCAGATGATGGGTACATTAAAAGCCCAGACTTCACCACTATGGAATATATTCACATAACACAACTGCATTTACACCCTTGAATCCATAAAAATTTAAAATAAAATAAATATCCAGAACCAACTATCTCTCACAACTGCCAACACTACTTTCCTAGTCCATACCACACCACCACCATTTCTCAGCAAAACCATAGGAAAAGCTCATTACCTGATCTCCATACATCAACCCTGGACTACCTCTCTCACATAACAAAGCTCTTCTCAAAGTAGCAATTACTGTTTGAAAACTTAACTTCTAATCAACAATTCTAATCAACCCATCCACAACCACTACCAGTGGCTTCTCATCTCACATAGAATAAAATCCAAGTTCTGTATGATCATGGCCCCAGGCTACTTCTCCAACTTGATCTTATAATATTCACTCAACTCATCATGCTGACCCCTTTCCATTTCCTTATATGTGCTAAGCAGGGCCTTGGCAATTACTGTTAAATAGCTAACTAAATATAATATGTCCTGGATGTACAAATGGTGAAAGTGTGCCATGCTTCAATGTTTATTATTTATCCAATTCAACACACCTGTGACCCAATAAAAAACATCCTTATTAGGCCTGATATGGAGGAAGTGGTGTCTTCCTTTTGAAGAATTTTGGGAATATTTTACACACATGACTTGGGAACTATTTACACATTGTATTTTACACAGAACTGTCTAATTGCCCAAAATATACTCTCTCTACAAGGCAATTAGGCAATCTATACAGGTTCTATTAAGCATACATATATATCATCTCCTCTCTCCTCACCTCCCCAACTCCCAAACCCGTCTGCCCACCCCTCACAAGAAGAAATGTGTTTTCTTTATTGAATGCTTTCTGGAGAAATCTGAAGGATTCTTGAAAAATGCATTCTTTTTTTTTTTTTTTTTTTTAATACGGATTCTCACTCTGTCATCCAGGCTGGAGTGCAGTGGCGCCATCTCAACTCACTACAACCTCCGCCTCCCAGGTTCAAGCAATTCTCCTGCCTCAGCCTCCTGAGTAGCTGGGACTACAGGTGTATGCCACCATGCCTGGCTAATTTTTGTATTTTTAGTAGAGATGGGGTTTTGCCATGTTGGCCAGCCTGGTTTTCCACTCCTGATCTCAGGTGATCCCCCCACCTCAGCCTCTCAAAATGCTGGGATTATAGGCATGAGCCACCGCACCCAGCTGAGAAATGTATTCTTAATGAGATTTTGAATAATAACTTGAACTGGAAGGAATAACCCCTTTATCATAGCCAGCTCCTCCTGTTCTTTCAGGAAGAACTATGATCTCTGGTTATTAACTGAGCATTTTATGGGCAGAAAATGGAAATTAAAGACAAGAGAACCATGATATAAATCCTGATCTGGCCTCTCAATTAAAATGATATTAAAAAGCAGTATAATTTTCCACCTCAGCCCACGTGGAAAATGGTTGCAGAATGAGTGGACTTCCTTTCTGGAAAGGAAGATAAAAAATGCTTTTAGCCCAGCACAGCTTGTAGCACATACAGAAAGTCAAAAGAAATTCAGAAAATGGGCAAGGAAGGTGGTTTGAAAATTTGCTTCGCCTGAGCTGGCTGAATTTATTCCTGGTCCCAGAAGAGTAAAAATTAGTGTTTTCAAGTCTAATCTACCAGAACCACTAAGTCAGCCCAGCTTTGATAGCCTTAGCTGCACGTGGCTGTTCAACAGACAAATGGAGCTTAGGAACTGCTCCTAACACCTGCCTCCTAGGCCCAGGAGCTCTGGAAGAACAGGGTTGTGACTGGGCCCTAGGGGTCCTTGAAACAAGTGTCAAGAAGAGATTCTAGAGCAGAAAGGTCGCACTCTATGAGGAGAGAGTATGAGTAGCCTGGTGTGCACATCTACATTTGTCTCCCAGCCCAAAGGCAGTTTTGTTCAAGTCCTTTTTCTTTTCAAGGAGCATCTTGACATTTTGTCAGTACTTGTGGTTTCTACTTAATGACAGATAAGAAGTGCTGGGTCCTGACCTCCCTTTGTGTACTTATCACCGATGAGAGGAGCATGCCTGCCTATGGGAATTTGGAAGTAAAGTGGCCCATGAAACAGGCAGGTCTATGACAGGTAGATTTAGAAACCAACTATGTGAAAACCACAATGATGATAGTAACAATTATAACAAGTATGGAGGCTTAATATGTGCCAGGCACTTTGCTAAATTCTTTAGAGGAATTATCTAAACTTGATCCTCATAAAAACTCTATGGGAAAAAATATTGCTGTGTTACCAGTCCCTTTTTATAAATGAGGAAACTGAGGCATAGAGGGCTTTAAAACTTCTATACTCTACTGTCTCCTTAAGTAGGATAAAAACCCATCTTGCACCATCCTTTTAAAATGCCTCCTTCATAATGCTTTTTTTTTTCTTTTATTATTATTATTATTATTATTATTATTATACTTTAGGTTTTATGGTACATGTGCGCAATGTGCAGGTAAGTTACATATGTATACATGTGCCATGCTGGTGCGCTGCACCCACCAACTTGTCATATAGCATTAGGTATATCTCCCAATGCTACCCCTCCCCCCTCCCCCCACCCCACAACAGTCCCCGAAGTGTGATGTTCCCCTTCCTGTGTCCATGTGTTCTCATTGTTCAATTCCCACCTATGAGTGAGAATATGCGGTGTTTGGTTTTTTGTTCTTGCGATAGTTTACTGAGAATGATGATTTCCAATTTCATCCATGTCCCTACAAAGGACGTGAACTCATCATTTTTTATGGCTGCATAGTATTCCATGGTGTATATGGGCCACATTTTCTTAATCCAGTCTATCATTGTTGGACATTTGGGTTGGTTCCAAGTCTTTGCTATTGTGAATAATGCGGCAATAAACATACGTGTGCATGTGTCTTTATAGCAGCATGATTTATAGTCCTTTGGGTATATACCCAGTAATGGGATGGCTGGGTCGAATGGAATTTCTAGTTCTAGATCCCTGAGGAATCGCCACACTGACTTCCACAAGGGTTGAACTAGTTTACAGTCCCACCAACAGTGTAAAAGCGTTCCTATTTCTCCACATCCTCTCCAGCACCTGTTGTTTCCTGACTTTTTAATGATTGCCATTCTAACTGGTGTGAGATGGTATCTCATTGTGGTTTTGATTTGCATTTCTCTGATGGCCAGTGATGATGAGCATTTTTTCATGTGTTTTTTGGCTGCATAAATGTCTTCTTTTGAGAAGTGTCTGTTCACGTCCTTCGCCCACTTTTTGATGGGGTTGTTTTTTTCTTGTAAATTTGTTTGAGTTCTTTGTAGATTCTGGATATTAGCCCTTTGTCAGATGAGTAGGTTGCGAAAATGTTCTCCCATTTTGTAGGTTGCCTGTTCACTCTGATGGTAGTTTCCTTTGCTGTGCAGAAGCTCTTTAGTTTAATTAGATCACATTTGTCAATTTTGGCTTTTGTTGCCATTGCTTTTGGTGTTTTAGACATGAAGTCCTTGCCCATGCCTATGTCCTGAATGGTAATGCCTAGGTTTTCTTCTAGGGTTTTTATGGTTTTAGGTCTAACATTTAAGTCTTTAATCCATCTTGAATTGATTTTTGTATAAGGCGTAAGGAAGGGATCCAGTTTCAGCTTTCTACATATGGCTAGCCAGTTTTCCCAGCACCATTTATTAAATAGGGAATCCTTTCCCCATTTCTTGTTTTTGTCAGGTTTGTCAAAGATCAGATACTTGTAGATATGTGGCATTATTTCTGACGGCTCTGTTCTGTTCCATTGATCTATATCTGTGTTTTGGTACCAGTACCATGCTGTTTTGGTTACTGTAGCCTTGTAGTATAGTTTGAAGTCAGGTAGTGTGATGCCTCCAGCTTTGTTCTTTTGGCTTAGGATTGACTTGGCGATGCGGGCTCTTTTTTGGTTCCATATGAACTTTAAAGTAGTTTTTTCCAATTCTGTGAAGAAAGTCATTGGTAGCTTGATGGGGATGGCATTGAATCTGTAAATTACCTTGGGAAGGATGGCCATTTTCATGATATTGATTCTTCCTACCCATGAGCATGGAATGTTCTTCCATTTGTTTGTAGCCTCTTTTATTTCATTGAGCAGTGGTTTGTAGTTCTCCTTGAAGAGGTCTTTCACATCCCTTGTAAGTTGGATTCCTAGGTATTTTATTCTCTTTGAAGCAATTGTGAATGGGAGTTCACTCATGATTTGGCTCTCTGTTTGTCTGTTATTGATGTATAAGAATGCTTGTGATTTTTGCACATTGATTTTGTATCCTGAGACTTTGCTGAAGTTGCTTATCAGCTTAAGGAGATTTTGGGCTGAGACAATGGGGTTTTCTAGATATACTATCATGTCATCTGCAAACAGGGACAATTTGACTTCCTCTTTTCCTAATTGAATACCCTTGATTTCCTTCTCCTGCCTAATTGCCCTGGCCAGAACTTCCAACACTATGTTGAATAGAAGTGGCGAGAGAGGGCATCCCTGTCTTGTGCCAGTTTTCAAAGGGAATGCTTCCAGTTTTTGCCCATTCAGTATGATATTGGCTGTGGGTTTGTCATAAATAGCTCTTATTATTTTGAGATACGTCCCATCAATTCCTAATTTATTGAGAGTTTTTAGCATGAAGTGTTGTTGAATTTTGTCAAAGGCCTTTTCTGCATCTATTGAGATAATCATGTGGTTTTTGTCTTTGGTTCTGTTTATATGCTGGATTACATTTATTGATTTGCGTATATTGAACCAGCCTTGCATGAAGCCCACTTGATCATGGTGGATAAGCTTTTTAAAATTCTTGCAATAAATATACCCTTTGAAATGAAAACCCCTATGAACTATAGATATTATCTGGAAAACACAGTACATAATCAGCCATTAAAATCTTAACACAAATTAATTTATCACATTAGCTTGCAAGGAGCAGGGCCCTAACTGTGAAGGAAAACAAGGCATTTAAGCTTTAATGGGGATGAAAGATTCAAGATATTTTTGGAAAATGTCTGCTCCTTGAGGTCAAGGGGTATGACTTTTGTCTTAGCATATTCAGACTCTATTATGCTACTAAGTGAAAAGTATGTGCTCAAAAAAATGTTTGGATGGATAGATGGATGGATGGATGGATGGGTGGATGGATGAGTGGGTGGATAGGTGGATCTGTGGATAGGTGAATGGATGAATGAGTTATTCTCTCTAAAGACCACTGGGTTTCATGAGCGGTCAGTGGGTAAGTGGAGGGCAATGGAGCAATGAGGTGATTCCATAATTGGGAAGAAACAGCACTGGTTGACTATGGAAGGGGAACTGGGTGACTGGAAAAGGTGGTAGAAAAAAAGCTTCCTTTTTTAGTGTATACTTTTTGTGCCCTTGGGTATGCCTTACCTATTCCAAAAATTAATTTGCTTTAATTTGGTACAAAAAAGGACAAGGAAGAACTGTAAGACAAACATTCTCCATTGCACAAGCCTGCCTTGAGTGAGTCTGAGTAAGCTCTATCAGTAACAACCCATTAACTGTAAAAGCTGTCTTTTCTTTCCTTAAAACATGTTCTTCCTTGTGTCTGGTTGTTAGCCAAGATAAGAAAAGCCAGAGTCCAAATAACTTTTAGGATGCAAGACCTTCTAAAAGATTTGGATGAATGAAAAGAGGTACTATTCACCCAAAGAACTACCATGAGACCATGGGGAAGGCCTGGGTGGCATACCATTGGCTGCCTGATTTAGAAAGTATGTGCACCTAAGACTGAAAAAGAAACTACTGCTCATCTTTTAGGTCAACATATACATAAAACTCCTGGCATTCTCATTATTCCTGTGACTACTAGAATTCTACAGTCTAACGCATTTTTTAAGAGAATATATAAACAGAAAATATATACTCTTGGTGCTTACCTATCTCCATTAGATGTTCTGCCACTGAGTACCATGCAGTTTGGGCCAAATCAATTAATTTCTCTAGGACTCAACTTTCCTCATATGTGAAATGGGGATAAACCACTACTTCTGCTTTCAAAGGATCATGGAGATAATTAAAAGAAGTGATTGTGAATGTACTTTGTAAATGAAGCTCCACACACAAATGTAAGAGCACAACTATTCTCTTCCCAGTATGCACCCAGCCCCCATTTATAGAACTTCTTGAGAAAATGTTGAGTCCAGTGATCCCCCAACCACACCAGCTTTCTGTGGAATGTTATCACACAACAAAGTCTCTTCTAAGAAACTAAGCACCTGGAAGACCTTATTAGGTGCACCAGTTGGCAAGTCACTGCTTCAGAATATCAGTCAGCCAAGAATCTGTGTGGCTGTGTGCCTGCCTCATTCTCAGAAATACCATAACTAAAGGTCTTGTCTCACTCCCAGTTATAAGCCATGTGACCCTGGAAGAGTCCTCCAACCTACCTGATCCTCAAATTTACATTTACAAAATGGGAATCATAATACCTTTCTTCCTTATCCTACAGGCTTGTAGGGTATGAATCAATAAGACAATAGGTCATCACAAAAAGTTATTCTCATCATACACATTGTCTGCCCCTATTGAAATGTAAGCACCATGAGTTCAAGGGGTTTGGACTGTTTTATTCACTGACACATTCTCAGCATCCAGAATAATACCTGGCACATAATGGGCATTCAATAAACATTTGTCAATGAATGAATAACTAATAAAGGCAGTAACTCTATATTGTCACCAATATTATTCTTCCAAATGTTCATTTAAAATTGGAAGTCCAAAACTTAAAGCACACATTTTGTGTACATATTCATTTATTTGTAATTTAACTCTACAATGTACATTACATACTAGAGAAGTGATTTTCCTTTAAAATACAAAAGAGAAACAGAACATAAAAAACTGTACCTCAGGCTTCACAGTGACCATTGCACCTGCAAACAGGGAAATCAGTCTTTGAAAATTTGGCTCTAGATATTTTCTGGAATAATTAACTAATTGCACTATTTAAAATAACGTCTGATCCAGTAATAAGGGGAATGCTGAGGTAAAATAAATAATAACCCCTTAAGGCCTAGCTAAGCAGGAACTGAGACGCTAGGTCTTTGCAGACTGGTTATAATTGTAGCTCCCAAATCCATTGTTCTGCCTCAAACCATTCTGTGAAACCTCTCTCTCATCCTTAGGTAAACAAGCCTCAGAGGTCTATATCTCTCTCTTTCTTAGGGTAATTGTAAATACTTCAAAACGGCTACCATTGACACCCTTCCTAGAGCAGAATTTAACAATATTTATCAAAAAAAATCACTGAACTTTAACATTGTTCATACCCTTTCACCTGGTTAATTGTAATAACAAAAATTACAAATCACTTAAAGATCTAACAATAAAAAGTTGATAATTTTTAAAACTAATTATTTTTAAATGGTGAATATTAGAAAAAAACCACATTCAGAAAGCTGCTTGGTGGTTTCAGTGGACACAGCTCTTCTTGTATACAGAGAATTTAATAATTTATAAACCACAAATATAATATCACTTGTGACTCTACCTGCTCAGGGAAAGGTAGGACTGAGAATGTACCCATTTTGCAAATTTTGAAATATTCTCCATAAGTTTAGAAAGTCTGCCTGTAGAAAGAACCTGGTAGGTAGTTGTGACTGGAAAAATTCTAAGGCAGCCCTCAAGAATCCCACACCCTGGTGTACGCATCCTCTATAATCTCCCTTGAGTGTGAGTTGGACTTATGTATGTAAGATAACACTCCATGATTATGTTACATTATATGGCAGAAAGGATTTTTCAGATAAAATTAAGGTCCCTAATCACTTAACTTTGAGTTAATAAAAAAGAAGCCTATCCTAAGTGGGCCTGACCTAATTAGGCAAGCTCTCAAATCCAGTTAGAATTAAAGTGAGACAGAAATCTGCTCCCAGTCATGAAGGAGAAAGTTCTCATGGTACGGAGAGGGCCATGTGGCACCATGTGACAAGCAGCATCTAGAAGCAAAGATTAGCCCCAGTTGAAAGCCATCAAGAAAGCAGAGACCTCAGTCCTACAGCTGAAAGAAAATAAATTCTGGCAACAACTCAAGGGAGTGTGGAAGTGGATTTTTCCCTAGTCAAGCCTCCAAATGAGGACACAGCTGACTAAAGACCTTGATTTGAGCCCTGTAAAATGCTGAACAAAGGACCAGTGAATCCATGCCTAGACTCCTGACCCACAGACACTTGGAGACAATAAATTCTTGTTGTTGTAAGCCGTTAAATCCATAATAATTTGTTATGCAGCAAATTTTTTAAAAACCTAATATAGTAAGGAGACATGTTCTAGAATCAAGTTACTCACCAGCTAGAGACTGATTTTCAAGTCCGATGTGTTTCATGTACCTCCAGTTCCCCAGGTCTAAGGTCTGACTCAGCCTCTGCATGAATAGCAAACTCTAGTTCACATTTTCCTGGCCCTCTCTCGTCAACCACAGCAGAGGCAAATGGCCAGCAACAGAGAGAATAAGCTACATGTCTGCAGGACCAAGAAAAGCAGCTCCAATCATCTTCAATGATCCTACAGGACTGCTCCATTTGACAACGGAATCAGACAAGCTCTGAGTTGGGAAGCTTTGCATCAGCACACTCCAATATCATGCTGTTTGCTATTTTGATTTCCTAGGGGAGAAAGAAAAATTTCACAAGTACACTCAATTGCTGTCAAATCAGCCGCCCTACTTGTGTTTCTCTGGAGCTGCTGCTGCTGGCTTTACGTCTCATTAGAGTAAATGGGCATGGTTTTCCCTGATTCTCACCCCTATAGGCAAATATGGATCTCTTAGAAAGCAATGCAACCATTTCCAAGTAATTTTGCGAAATACTTCCTGATGTCCAGCAAACTCTGCCACAAAGATGCAAAAGCCATGTTCCCTGCATTCCCATGGCAGGAGACGGGATCCTTTCCTCCTCCCACTGGGAGAGCACAGATGCCTCATGTTAGATAATTGCTAGAAACATTGCTTAACATGATATAAGCCCCATGTGCCCCAGCTCCCGCAGGCAACCAAGTACATTCTGCACATCAGCAGGGTGAGGAGATAATCCCAGAAAATAGTTGCTCTTTCTTTCTTCCAGTGTGGTACATTTTGTGGCAATGTAAACACAGACACATTTGCTGAAACAGCTGCAATAGTCTCAAAGTTAGTCTTCTTCCTTCTGGTCTTGCTTCTTGCAGTCCCTGTATTTCAATCTGCTGAGAGTTATCTTTCCAAAATAAAAACATCACTGGGTCATGCAAACACTCTGCCTCTCCACTCCCAAAGCAAACACTGCTGCAAATTCTCTCAGGCCTTCAAGATAAAAATCCAGACTCTTCAGCATGACACACCATGTTCTATGATCCCCTTATCCCTCCAAACACCTCGCACTCAATGGTCAACCAGTATTGAACTAACTTGCAATTCTCGAGACCCACCATGATCATTCTCACCTCTAAGTTATAAGGTGCTATTTCTTCCACTCACTCAGAATATTCTCCCTCTATTCCTTTCACCTGATTAACTCCAAGTCAGTTCCTTAGATTTCAGCTTAGAGTCATTTCCTCTAAAAGCCCTCTCTGATGCCCCTACCCCAATGGTGGGCTAGGGCATCTAACAAGATGCTTCCCTCCCTCCCTGGCTGTTGAGGCATTCAACATACTGTAATAGAATTACTTATGTAATAGTCTTTCTTCCTCACTAGAAACTCTTCAGCTTTATCTAGTTCACTGCTTTATCTCCATAACAGTACCTGGCAGAATTCAGGCACTAAATAAATGTTGAATAAAGGAAGAAAGGAATCAGTAAATGAAGTTATTCTTTTAAAATATACTTTTGCTAAAATTTTATCTGCGTATTCAAGGCCTTCTAGGATCAAAGCTTAGCCCAATCTTCCAACGTCTTATACAACATCTATCAACACTCTGTAGCAGCCAGTCACAGTTAACCATCCCCTATTTCCAACCCACGCTCCACACAGTCCTACCTCTGAGGCTTTGTTCACACTGCTCACTCAACAAGAATGTGCACATATCAGAATGCTACTATCAAAACACTCCCTCTTTAAAGACTTAGTTGGTTTCCCTGATGCAGATTTAATCTCTGCATCCCTCTTGTCCTTAAAGTATGGTGCTTGTACCTTCTGTTTAGCACTTTCAGGTTTTTGTCTAGGATTGTTTGTGTCTGTCTCTTCAACTGAAACATAAATTCCTTAAGGACAACAGTTTTTATATGCCTTCGTCACAGAATCTAAAATGGGTTTAGTCATCACAGAATCTAAAATGGTTCTTAATAAATATTTATAGTATTATATAATATAGAGTTCACTTTATACAAGATGATTCTGTGCCTTAATGTGGTTTTAGGATTAAATAATAGCAATAATAATGTTTAATATAATATATACTAGGTATTAACTTCATACACCGAGCTCTGGTTGAATACTTTATATTCATTACTTGTGATCTACTCAATATGACATGGCAGATATTAGCATCCCCACTTGAAGAAGAAACTGAAATTTAATTTATGTAAGCTGACAGAGATCACACAGTGAATAAATGGCACTCAAGCCTGTCTGGCACCAGTGCCTGAGCTCTTGCCTCTAACATTCTGTCTTTGGCCACTTTGAGTGTGCAGCATGACTCTAAATGTTTGCATCATTTCAACAGCATAAGCCTCTAAAGTGAAGCCTGGCTTTCCACAAGGTCCTTCGATGTTTGAAATAAATCAGACCTACAAAGTTTCACAAACCTTTCGCCTACTCTGTCTTGCTGGCCACAGGCTGTCAATGATCTTTTAGTGAGAGCTTTACTCCCTAGGGCATATCCATAGGTGATACCCATAAGCTGGACAACACTCGTCTCTACCTGCTCTTCAATCCTGGATCTGGCTTACACATTTACAAATCCATACACCTGTGATAAAATAAATACCTCTGCACTTGTGGCAGCTGAACCATGAGTGTGGACTCTTCGCAGGGAAAGTCAAGGAGTAGGAGGGAAGACCATTGAAGGCAACACGGTAGCAGCTAAGAAGCGAGGCACAGCACATTACCACATCCTGCTGAATTATTTTCCAGTTGCCTAGCACTATTCTAAGCACTTTACATTCATTATTGTGTTTCATCCATACAACTCCCTACGATGGGTGCTATTGTTATACCCAATGTAGAGATGACAAAACTGACAAAGTAGTTAACTAATATTGCTTAGGTCACTCAGCTAAGAAGTAGAAGAGCAGTAATCAAACACAAATCTGTCTAACTCCATAGCACATGCTCAATGCCATTCTGATATACTGCTTCTGACATCTATCCATCTCGGTCTGTATAATATACTGACAAGCATTACCCAAGCTTATATCTAAACAGTGTGCTCAGAATTGCTCTCTTTCTGCATAAGTGCTTAGAACAAAACAAAGAGAGCCCCAGGCACATCAACCCAAATAACTTCTCACTCCAGGGCGCTTCTAATCCCAAAGCTACTTTCTCAAGCATCTGGATATATGTCCCAAATCCTGACCTATTTCAAACTTGCGTAATTATATTGTCTTCCTAATTGCCCTTGGGTATTCCACTGTGTGAAACCATGGCACAGCCAGTTCTCAGCCACTAGGCAATGTTGCTAGGCAGCCATTAAACAGCTGTTTCTATCCACCAGAAGAAGTAGATACATATCTAAAGGGAATGAAAATATTCTTTCCGAGTTTCACCACTTAAACAACAGAATATTGCCTGGGATTTCTTTTGGGGGCAAAGGTTCCAAACTTTGAAGATGTGCACTCTTAAAGGATTAACCCAGTGATCAAACTGTAGCCTTAGAGAAGCATTACTGAATTATTACATTTTTTAAAGCAAATAATTCCTCTGGAGGTGAGATAATCATCCTTTCTCCCTTTCCAGGCTATTTCCACTATTTTCAAAATTTATCTTTTTATCAAAGTTATTCTATCAATGGAAAGATGAAGTGAACTGCTCAAGGCAGAACACAGTCAAGCAGAGAATAGACATTCATCATTTACGGGGTCTAAATAAAGGCCATTTGCCTCAGACGGGAGGTTAGACCCAAAGACCCTTCCAACTGGAATTATCTCACATTCAATTCAGATCAGAAACTGACCATGAAAAAAACCAGTTCTAAAGGTCTTCAGGTATACTGAAATAGTGATAATATTAACAAACAACGTTTATTGGGCACTGCATAACAGATATTTTACCTGCATTATTTCATTATAACCTCATAAAAATCCAATGAAGGAGATACTATCATTGCCTCCATTTCATATGCCAGCAAAGAAAACATGAGAAAGGTGAAGCCATTCGTCCAGTGCCCCATGCCTGGGAATGGTGGAATCAGGAAATGAACCCAGGTACCTCTGACTCTAGAACCTAGTCCCCTCATTTCTGCACTGTGCTATGTCCACACATTTTCAAACTCTGTTTTCTCTTTGGAATAGTCCTAAGGTCTTGCCCAGAATTGGGACTTCTTCGCCAAAAAAAAAAAAAAAAAAAAAGAAAAGCATTTCTCAGAACTGAATCATATGGTTAACTCTCAGAAGAAAACTTGAAGATGAAGGTGAAATGAATAATGAATAACCAGTGGGAAGAAAAACCCAGTATAAGAAGAAAGCACATGAGGACCAAGAGAATTTAAACACTTTTTTCATTTAGTAAGAGTGTGGGAGGAAACATAGAGGTCATCAGTTCTAACTGCCTCTTTGAACACACACATGGGAAGGGGAAAACCACTTTTTCGAAGTCTTTCTTTTTTCTTTTATTATTATTATTGTACTTTAAGTTTTAGGGTACATGTGCACAATGTGCAGGTCAGTTACATATGTATACATGTGCCATACTGGTGCGCTGCACCCATTAACTCGTCATTTAGCATTAGGTATATCTCCTAATGCTATCCCTCCCCACTCACCTGACCCCACAACAGTCCCCAGAGTGTGATGTTCCCCTTCCTGTGTCCATGTGTTCTCATTGTTCAATTCCCACCTGTGAGTGAGAACATGCGGTGTTTGGTTTTTTGTACTTGCGATAGTTTACTGAGAATGATGATTTCCAATTTCATCCATGTCCCTACAAAGGACATGAACTCATCATTTTTTATGGCTGCATAGTATTCCATGGTGTATATGTGCCACATTTTCTTAATCTAGTCTATCATTGTTGGACATTTGGGTTGGTTCCAAGTCTTTGCTATTGTGAATAGTGCCTCAATAAACATACGTGTGCATGTGTCTTTATAGCAGCATGATTTATAGTCCTTTGGGTATATACCCAGTAATGGGATGGCTGGGTCAAATGGTATTTCTAGTTCTAGATCCCTGAGGAATCACCACACTGACATCCACAATGGTTGAACTAGTTTACAGTCCCACCAACAGTGTAAAAGTGTTCCTATTTCTCCACATCCTCTCCAGCACCTGTTGTTTCCTGACTTTTTAATGATCGCCATTCTAACTGGTGTGAGATGGTATCTCATTGTGGTTTTGATTTGCATTTCTCTGATGGCCAGTGATGGTGAGCATTTTTTCATGTGTTTTTTGGCCATATAAATGTCTTCTTTTGAGAAGTGTCTGTTCATGTCCTTTGCCCACTTTTTGATGGGGTTGTTTGTTTTTTTCTTCTAAATTTGTTGCAGTTCATTGTAGATTCTGGATATCAGCCTTTGTCAGATGAGTAGGTTGCAAAAATTTTCTCCCATTTTGTAGGTTGCCTGTTCACTCTGATGGTAGTTTCTTTTGCTGTGCAGAAGCTCTTTAGTTTAATTAGATCCCATTTGCCAATTTTGGCTTTTGTTGCCATTGCTGTTGTTATTTTAGACATGAAATCCTTGCCCATGCCTATGTCCTGAATGGTAATGCCTAGGTTTTCTTCTAGGGTTTTTATGGTTTTAGGTCTAACGTTTAAGTCTTTAATCCATCTTGAATTAATTTTTGTATAAGGTGTAAGGAAGGGATCCAGTTTCAGCTTTCTACATATGGCTAGCCAGTTTTCCCAGCACCATTTATTAAATAGGGAATCATTTCCCCATTGCTTGCTTTTCTCAGGTTTGTCAAAGATCAGATAGTTGTAGATATGCAGCATTATTTCTGAGGGCTCTGTTCTGTTCCATTGATCTATATCTCCGTTTTGGTACCAGTACCATGCTGTTTTGGTTATTGTAGCCTTGTAGTATAGTTTGAAGTCAGCTAGCGTGATGCCTCCAGCTTTGTTCTTTTGGCTTAGGATTGACTTGGCGATGTGGGCTCTTTTTTGGTTCCATATGAACTTTAAAGTAGTTTTTTCCAATTCTGTGAAGAAAGTCATCGGTAGCTTGATGGGGATAGCATTGAATCTATAATTGACCTTAGGCAGTATGGCCATTTTCACGATATTGATTCTTCCTACCCATGAGCATGGAATGTTCTTCCATTTGTTTGTATCCTCTTTTATTTCCTTGAGCAGTGGTTTGTAGTTCTCCTTGAAGAGGTCCTTCACGTCCCTTGTAAGTTGGATTCCTAGGTATTTTATTCTCTTTGAAGCAATTGTGAATGGGAGTTCACTCATGATTTGGCTCTCTATTTGTCTGTTATTGATGTATAAGAATGCTTGTGATTTTTGTACATTGATTTTGTATCCTGAGACTTTGTTGAAGTTGCTTATCAGCTTAAGGAGATTTTGGGCTGAGATGATGGGGTTTTCTAGATATACAATCATGTCATCTGCAAACAGGGACAATTTGACTTCCTCTTTTCCTAATTGAATACCCTTTATTTCTTTCTCCTGCCTGATTGCCCTGGCCAGAACTTCCAACACTATGTTGAATAGGAGTGGTGAGAGAGGGCATTCCTGTCTTGTCCCAGTTTTCAAAGGGAATGCTTCCAGTTTTTGCCCATTCAGTATGATATTGGCTGTGGGTTTGCCATAAATAGCTCTTATTATTTTGAGATACGTCCCATCAATTCCTAATTTATTGAGAGTTTTTAGCATGAAGGGTTGTTGAATTTTGTCAAAGGCCTTTTCTGCATCTATTGAGATAATCATGTGGTTTTTGTCTTTGGTTCTGTTTATATGCTGGATTACATTTATTGATTTGTGTATATTGAACCAGCCTTGCATCCCAGGGATGAAGCCCACTTGATCATGGTGGATAAGCTTTTTGATGTGCTGCTGGATTCGGTTTGCCAGTATTTTCTTGAGGATTTTTGCATCAATGTTCATCAAGGATATTGGTCTAAAATTCTCTTTTTTGGTTGTGTCTCTGCCCGGCTTTGGTATCAGGATGATGCTGGCCTCATAAAATGAGTTAGGGAGGATTCCCTCTTTCTCTGTTTATTGGAATAGTTTCAGAAGGAATGGTACCAGTTCCTCCTTGTACCTCTGGTAGAATTCGGCTGTGAATCCGTCTGGTCCCGGACTCTTTTTGGTTGGTAAGCTATTGATTATTGCCACGATTTCAGAGCCTATTATTGTTCTATTCAGAGATTCAAGTTCTTCCTGGTTTAGTCTTGGGAGGGTGTATGTGTTGAGGAATTTATCCATTTCTTCTAGATTTCCTAGTTTATTTGCATAGAGGTGGTTATAGTATTCTCTGATGGTAGTTTGTATTTCTGTGGGATCGGTGGTGATATCCCCTTTATCATTTTTTATTGCATCTATTTCATTCTTCTCTCTTTTCTTCTTTATTAGTCTTGTTAGCGGTCTATCAATTTTGTTGATCTTTTCAAAAAACCAGCTCCTTGATACATTAATTTTTTGAAGGGTTTTTTGGGTCTCTATTTCCTTCAGTTCTGCTCTGATTTTAGTTGTTTCTTGCCTTCTGCTAGCTTTTGAATGTGTTTGCTCTTGCTTGTCTGGTTCTTTTAATTGTGATGTTAGGGTGTCAAATTTAGATCTTTCCTGCTTTCTCTTGTGGGCATTTACTGCTATAAATTTCCCTCTACACACTGCTTTAAATGTGTCCCAGAGATTCTCGTATGTTGTGTCTTTGTTCTCATTGGTTTCAAAGAACATCTTTATTTCTGCCTTCATTTCGTTATGTATCCAGTAGTCATTCAGGAGCAGGTTGTTCAGTTTCCATGTAGTTGAGTGGTTTTGAGTGAGTTTCTTAATCCTGAGTTCTAGTTTGATTGCACTGTGGTCTGAGAGACAGTTTGTTATAATTTCTGTTCTTTCACATTTGCTGAGGAGAGCTTTACTTCCAACTATGTGGTCAATTTTAGAATAGGTGTGGTGTGGTGCTGAAAAGAATGTATATTCTGTTGATTTGGGGTGGAGAGTTCTGTAGATGTCTATTAGGTCTGCTTGGTGCAGAGCTGAGTTCAATTCCTGGATATCCTTGTTAACTTTCTGTCTCATTGATCTGTCTAATGTTGACAGTGGGGTGTTAAAGTCTCCCATTATTATTGTGTGGGAGTCTAAGTCTCTTTGTAGGTCTCTAAGGACTTGCTTTATAAATCTGGGTGCTCCTGTATTGGGTGCATATATATTTAGGATAGTTAGCTCTTCTTGTTGAATTGATCCCTTTACCATTATGTAACGGCCTTGTTTGTCTCTTTTGATTTTTGTTGGTTTAAAGTCTGTTTTATCAGAGACTAGGATTGCAACCCCTGCCTTTTTTTGTTTTCCATTTGCTTGGTAGATCTTCCTCCATCCTTTTATTTTGAGCCTATGTGTGTCTCTGCACATGAGATGGGTTTCCCAAATACAGCACACTGATGGGTCTTGAGTCTTTATCCAATTTTCCAGTCTGTGTCTTTTAATTGGAGCATTCAGCCCATTTACGTTTAATGTTAATATTGTTATGTGTGAATTTGATCCTGTCATTATGATGTTAGCTGGTTATTTTGCTCGTTAGTGGATGCAGTTTCTTCCTAGCCTTGATGGTCTTTACAGTTTGGCATGTTTGTGCAGTGGCTGGTACCGGTTGTTCCTTTCCATGTTTCATGCTTCCTTCAGGAGCTCTTGAAAGGCAGGCCTGGTGGTGACAAAATCTCTCAGCATTTGCTTGTCTGTAAAGGATTTTATTTCTCCTTCACTTATGAAGCTTAGTTTGGCTGGATATGAAATTCTGGGTTGAAAATTCTTTTCTTTAAGAATGTTGAGTATTGGCCCTCACTCTCTTCTGGCTTGTAGAGTTTCTGCCGAGAGATCCACTGTTAGTCTGATGGGCTTCCCTTTGTGGGCAACCCGACCTTTCTCTCTGGCTGCCCTTAACATTTTTTCCTTCATTTCAACTTTGGTGAATCTGATAATTATGTGTCTTGGAGTTGCTCTTCTCGAGGAGTATCTTTGTGGCATTCTCTGTATTTCCTGAATCTGAATGTTGGCCTGCCTTGCTAGATTGGGGAAGTTCTCCTGGATAATATCCTGCAGTGTTTTCCAACTTGGTTCCATTCCCCCCCTCACTTTCAGTACACTAATCAGACGTAGATTTGGTCTTTTCACATAGTCCCATATTTCTTGGAGGCTTTGTTCATTTCTTTTTATTCTTTTTTCTCTAAACTTCCCTTCTTGCTTCATTTCATTCATTTCATCTTCCATCACTGATACCCTTTCTTCCAGTTGATTGCATCAGCTCCTGAGGCTTCTGCATTCTTCACATAGTTCTTGAGCCTTGGCTTTCAGCTCCATCAGCTCCTTTAAGCACTTCTCTGTATTGGTTATTCTAGTTACACATTTGTCTAAATTTTTTTCAAAGTTTTTAACTTCTTTGCCTTTGGTTTGAATTTCCTCCTGTACCTCAGAGTAGTTTGATCGTCTG
Source organism: Pongo abelii (assembly GCF_028885655.2). Taxonomy (NCBI): domain Eukaryota; kingdom Metazoa; phylum Chordata; class Mammalia; order Primates; family Hominidae; genus Pongo; species Pongo abelii. The sequence goes on from NC_071989.2 coordinate 154,073,205, forward strand.
AAGCCTTCTTCTCTCAACTCGTCAAAGTCATTCTCCACCCAGCTTTGTTCCGTTGCTGGTGAGGAACTGCGTTCCTTTGGAGGAGGAGAGGCGCTCTGCTTTTTAGTTTCCAGTTTTTCTGCTCTGTTTTTTCCCCATCTTTGTGGTTTTATCTACTTTTGGTCTTTGATGATGGTGATGTACAGATGGGTTTTTGGTGTGGATGTCCTTTCTGTTTGTTAGTTTTCCTTCTAACAGACAGGATCCTCAGCTGCAGGTCTGTTTGAGTTTGCTAGAGGTCCACTCCAGACCCTGTTTGCCTGGGTATCAGCAGCGGTGGCTGTAGAACAGTGGATTTTCATGAGCCGCGAATGCTGCTGTCTGATCATTCCTCTGGAAGTTTTGTCTCAGAGGAGTACCCAGCCATGTGAGGTGTCAGTCTGCCCCTACTGGGGGGTGCCTCCCAGTTAGGCTGCTCGGGGGTCAGGGGTCAGGGACCCACTTGAGGAGGCAGTCTGCCCATTCTCAGATCTCCAGCTGCGTGCTGGGAGAACCACTACTCTCTTCAAAGCTGTCAGACAGGGACATTTAAGTCTGCAGAGATTACTGCTGTCTTTTTGTTTGTCTGTGCCCTGCCCCAGAGGTGGAGCCTACAGAAGCAGGCAGGCCTCCTTGAGCTGTGGTGGACTCTACCCAGTTCGAGCTTCCCGGCTGCTTTGTTTACCTAAGCAAGCCTGGGCAATGGCGGGCGCCCCTCCCCCAGCCTCGCTGTCACCTTGCAGTTTGATCTCAGACTGCTGTGCTAGCAATCAGTGAGACTCCGTGGGCGTAGGACCCTCCGAGCCAGGTGCAGGATATAATCTCCTGGTGTGCTGTATTTTAAGCCCATCGGAAAAGCACAGTATTAGGTTGGGAGTAACCCGATTTTCCAGGTGCCGTCTGTCACCCCTTTCTTTGACTAGGAAAGGGAACTCCCTGACCCCTTGCACTTCCCGAGTGAGGCTATGCCTCGCCCTGCTTCAGCTCGTGCACGGTGCGCTGCACCCACTGTCCTGCGCCCACTATCTGGCACTCCCTAGTGAGATGAACCCGGTACCTCAGATGGAAATGCAGAAATCACCCATCTTCTGCATCGCTCACGCTGGGAGCTGTAGACTGGAGCTGTTCCTATTTGGCCATCTTGGCTCAACCTCTCAAAGTCTTAATGTTAATGTTACAGTGATACAAACACAAAACCATTCTTTTTTTTTTGAGATGAAGTCTTGCTCTGTCTCCCAGGCTGGAGTGCAATGGCACGATCTCGGCTCACTGCAACCTCTGGCTCCTGGGTTCAAGTGATTCTCCTGCCTCTGCCTCCCAAACAGCTGGGATTACAGGCGTGCACCACCACATCCTGCTAATTTTTGTATTTTCAGTAGAGACGGGGTTTCACCATGTTGGCCAGGCTGGACTCAAACTCCTGACCTCAGGTGATCCCCCTGCTTTGGCTTCCCAAAGTGCTGGGATAACAGGCCTGAGCCACCACTCCCAGCCAACCATTCTTAATATAATTCACAACTGTCAGTTTCCTCATTGCTAGTACTATTATTGATATTAGTGCTACTACTACTACCAGTACTATTAATACAACCACTGTGATTTTACAAGAAAATCCAGGAGATGCCTAACTTAAGCTGTTCCATGCTGTGTTCTCCACTAAATGGGCATTACAATATATTCTGGCACTTGTGCTTTATTTATGTGATAATGATATACACTACTACGGCATACTCAAAGCTGCTTCTATCCTGACAACATGGCCTCCTCACCCCCTTCCCACAGACACACAGTCACCCTCAACTCCATTCCTTTGTTTAATTTTTTCCAAGTACTTATTATTATCTAAAATTATTTTTTATTCATTTAGATGTTAACTGTCTATATCTTACCCTTGCTATTCAATGCAAGTACTAGAAGAGCATAAGCCATGTCTGTCTTGGGTGCCACTATATACATAGAGCCTTAACAGTGTTTGTTGAGTGAGTGAAGGACAGTGCCACTGGCATGGGTCAGTTCAAGTACGTGAATGTTTCCTTCCTCTGGAGCAAGATAGATTCTATGGCCAAAAAAACAGAAAGATGAAAGAAACACAGAACATTTCTATATTTTATGTCTTATCATGATATTATCTCTGGCATCATCATTTGTAAAAAATAAAGCTTGTAAGTAGCATACATCTCCCTCAGCACCCAAGAAGCAGAGAGAAGAAAAATGGCATGTTGTCCTATCTTGTTCTATAATGAAAATTTGTGTAGACATTGTTCAATACTTGCTACTTCTTGGTATAGGAGCTTATGCCAGCTTTGGTTGCCCACATGACTTTGTGGGCAAGCTAGAGTAAAATAGTGTTTTAGATCTTAAATGGTGTTTTAGACCTGGTTTAGGTATTTTGGACTTAAGAGTCTATTCTTCAAGATAATCAGTAGTCAAATAAACAGCAAAATATGAAAGAAGTAGATTGGCCTTTCCCAAAACATATAACTCTAGCTTTAGAAGACCACTTACAAAGGTCCCCACACAGCAGGTTTCAAACTGTAGCTAATAGTTAGAAGGAAAACCTATTGCATATATAATTCTAAGAAGATAACTTTGGGCCCTCTTATTTTGTTAAGAGCAATCTCAGTACGATCATATACTGATCATAATAAAGATGTGGAGGAAAGTGAAATAATTATAATAAAACTCACTTCTAAGAAGAAAGAACACAGCTTGAAAACCAGAGGGAGGAGGGCAAGAGGGCAGGTGGGATCACAAAGGTCTAAGCATAGTAGAATGCATTGTTTTTGCCATCTAGAATCCTCTTATTAAAATGCCCCATGCTATAATTCCCTGAAAACCGTCTCAAACATTTAGAGCTAAAACATCTAGCATTGAAATAATTACTTCGGAGTCTTGGGGCTCATAGAACTATACTCTGGATCCACTGATGAGCTCACAAACATAGCACCTCAATGTCACATTACAGCCCCAAGAGTCTTTGCTTCAAACTTATGCTTCTATCTGCTTTTTTCCTATTCAATGTGATCTGGAAAGTATACAAATCCAATGTTGGGAAAGTGCCTTGGGTTGGGCCTCAGGGATATTTTCTTTAGTCCACACATTTCATAAAGAATTGAAATAAGATTTAGCAAAAGTAGGTATGAGCTGAGAGGTACAGAAAGAAAAAAAGACTTAATAAATAGAAAAATTCATATTGAAAAAGAAAATACAACTTCCCAGATTCTCCTGAATTTTGTTTTTTCTCTTTAACTTAGCCTATACTCCCAGATTGCCAAAAGCAGTGGAAGCTGATGAGAAGTGCCCCTTGGAAAAGGGCATGTGTTCTTCAGTTTTGCACAGTCCCCACCACCCTCTATTGTCTCTTAGCCTTACGGCCTGTATATTGGCATTTGTCATTACATTCACATTGATGGGTTTTTTTTTAATATGTAGTATACAAATGTTTCTTGGAATTGGTGTCTCTATCAAACATGCGAAATCAAAAGATGAAGAGAGCTGTGATGGTTCAACAAAATTCACTTGGAAAGGTGAAAACCCATCTGTACTGAAAAAATACAAAAAAAAAATGGCCGGCCATGGTGGCAGGTGCCTGTGCTGCTGGCTGCTCCAGAGGCTGAGGCTGGAGAATGGCGTGAACCCGGGAGGTGGAGCTTGCAGTGATCCGAGATCGTGCCACCGCACACCAGCCTGGGTGGCAGAGCAAGACTCTGTCTCAAAAATAAAAATAAAAATAAAAAAAGAAAGAAAAGAAAAGAAAATTCACTTGGAAAAGGCAAGGCCAAGTGTCATCAAGACAGCTTTGAAGTACAAGTTGGAGGATTCACCAACCCCCCAATAACAAAACATATTATAAAACTATAGTAATGAAGACAGCATGATATTGGCACGTGAACAATAAACGATCAACAGAACACAACAGATGCTAACTCATATACATGACAAAATGATATATGATGAGTGTGGCATTACAAATCAAGGAAGGAAGAAGGTCTGCTCAATAAATAGTGGTAGAACAATTATTTAATTGATCTCAATGTTGTAAAATAAATTGACATATAACCATATTTTATACCAGGCCCTAGTGGGTTAATACCCCAAATTTAAAGAAAAAACAAAATTTAAAAATTTGAGAGACTATAGAGCAATACACTTACAATATTGGGGTAGAAAAGGATTTGTTTAAATAATGTATATAAAGTGCAAGCCACAGGAAAAAGTGAGGTAAATTTGACTATTTAAAACCTAACAGTTCCTCTCAAAAAAAAAGACACCATCAATAAGTTAAAACATAAATTACAATATGAGAGAAGATATTTGTAATATACCTAACTGGCAAAGGATTAGTATGCAAAACTACTATAAATCAATCAGAAAAAAAAGAGAGAAATAGGTAAAAGATGTTAGCAGACAGGTCTTAAAGAGAGAAAATCTAAATGGCCATTAACACCATAAAGAGATGGTAAACTTTGTTAAGATATCAGAAACACAAAAGTTAAAACAACAATGAGATGCCATTTCACAAACACTAATGACAAAAAAATGTAAAATTGATAATATCAGTGTTAGGATACAAAGAAATGGAGATTTTCTTTTTTTATTATTATTATACTTTAAGTTCTGGGGTACATGTGCAAAACATGCAGTTTTGTTACATAGGTATACACTTGCCGTGGTGGTTTGCTGCACCCATCAACCAATCTCCTACATTAGGTATTTCTTCTAATGCTATCCCTCCCCAAGCCCCCCCCAGCCCCTGACAGGCCCTGGTGTGTGATGTTCCCCTCCCTGTGTCCCTGTGTTCTCACTGTTCAACTCCCACTTATGAGTGAGAACATGTGGTGTTTGGTTTTCTGTTCTTGTGTTAGTTTGCTGAGAATGACAGTTTCCAGCTTCATCTATGTCCCTGCAAAGGACACGAACTCATCCTTTTTATGGCTGCATAGTATTCCATGGTGAGTATGTTCCACATTTTCTTTATCCAGTCTATCCTTGATGGACATTTCGGTTGGTTCCAGGTCTTTGCTATTGTGAATACTGCCGCAATATACATACGTGTGCATGTATCTTTATAGTAGAATGATTTATAATCCTTTGGGTATACACCCAGTAATGGGATTGCTGGGTCAAGTGGTATTTCTAGCTCTATATCCCTGAGGAATCACCACACTGTCTTCCACAATGGTTGAACTAATTTACACCCCCACCAACAGTGTAAAAGTGTTCCTATTTCTCCACATCCTCTCCAGCACCTGTTGTTTCCTGACTTTTTAATGAATGCCATCCTAACTAGTGTGAGATGGTATCTCATTGTGGTTTCGATTTGCATTTCTCTAATGACCAGTGATGATGAGGTTTTTTTCATCTGCTTATTGACTGAATAAATATCTTCTTTTGAGAAGTGTCTGTTCATGTCCTTCGCCCACTTTTTGATGGGGTTGTTCATTTTTTTCTTGTAAATTTGTTTGAGTTCATTGTAGATTCTGGATATTAGCCCTTTGTCAGATGAGTAGGTTGTGAAAATTTTCTCCCATTTTGTAGGTTGCCTGTTCACTCTGGTGATAGTTTCATTTGCTGTGCAGAAGCTCTTCAATTTAATTAGATCTCATTCGTCAATTTTGGCTTTTGTTGCCACTGCTTTTGGTGATTTAACCATGAAGTCTTTGCCCATGCCTATGTCCTGAATGGTATTGCCTAGGTTTTCTCCTAGGATTTTTATGGTTTTAGGTCTAACATTTAAGTCTTTAATCCATCTTGAGTTAATTTTTGTATAAGGTGTAAGGAAGGGGTCCAGTTTCAGTTTTCTGCATATGGCTAGCCAGCTTTCTCAACACCTTTTATTAAATAGGGAATCCTTTCCCCATTGCTTGTTTGTGTCAGGTTTCTCAAAGATCAGTTGGTTGTAGATGTGTGGTGTTATTTCTGACACCTCTGTTCTTTTCCATTGGTCAATATATCTGTTTTGGTACAAGGACCATGCTGTTTTGGATACTATAGCCTTGTAGTATAGTTTGAAGCAAGGTAGCATGATGCCTCCAGCTTTGTTCTTTTGACTTAGGATTGTCTTGGCTATGCAAGCTCTTTTTTGGTTCCATATGAAGTTTAAAGTAGTTTTTTCCAATTCTATGAAGAAAGTCAATGGTAGCTTCATGGGGATAGCATCGAATCTATAAATTACTTTGGGCAGTATGGCCATTTTCATAATGTTGATTCTTCCTATACATTTGTTTGTGTCCTCTCTTATTTCCTTGAGCAGTAGTTTGTAGTTCTCCCTGAAGAGGTCCTTCACATCCCTTGTAAGGTGGATTCCCAGGTACTTTATTCTCTTAGTAGCAATTGTGAATGAGAGTTCACTCACGATTTGGCTCTTTGTCTGTTGTTGGTGTGTAGGAATGCTTGTGGTTTTTGCACATTGATTTTGTATCCTGAGACTTTGCTGAATTTGCTTATCAGCTTAAGGAGATTTTGGGCTGAGACGATGGAGTTTTCTAAATATAAAATCACATCATCTGCAAACAGAGATAATTTGACTTTCTCTTTTCCTATTTGAATACCTTTTATTTCTTTCTCTTGCCTGATTGCCCTGGCCAGAACTTCCAATACTATGTTGAATAGGAGTGGTGAGAGAGGGCATTCTTGTCTTGTGCAGGCTTTCAAAGGGAATGCTTCCAGTTTTTTCCCATTCAGTATGATGTTGACTGTGGGTTTGTCATAAAAAGATCTTATTGTTTTGAGATATTTTCCATCAATACCTAGTTTTTTGAGAGTTTTTAGTATGAAGGGGTGTTGAATTTTGTCGAAGACATTTTCTTTATCTATTGAGATAATCATGTGGTTTTTGTCATTGGTTCTCTTTATGTGATGGATTAAGTTTGTTGACTTGTGTATGTTGGACCAGCCTTGCATCCCAGAGATGAAGCCGACTTGATCGTGGTGGATAAGCTTTTTGATGTGCTGCTGGATTTTGTTTGCCAGTATTTTATTGAGGATTTTTGCATCTATATTCATCAGGGATACTGGTCTGAAATTTTCTTTTTTTGTTGTGTCTCTGCCAGGTTTGGTATCAGGATGATGCTGGCCTCATAAAATGAGTTAGGGAGGATTCCCTCTTTTTCTTTTGTTTGGAATAGTTTCAGAAGGAATGGTACCAGCTCCTCTTTGTACCTCTGGTAGAATTCGGCTGTGAATCCATCTGGTCCTGAACTTTTTTTGGTTGATAGGCTATTAATTACTGCCTCAATTTCCGAACTTGTTATTGGTCTATTCAAGGATTCGACTCCTTCTTGATTTAGTCTTGGGAGGGTGTATGTGTCCAGGAATTTATCCATTTCTTCTAGATTTTCCAGTTTATTTGCGTAGAGGTATTTATAGTATTCTCTGATGGTAGTTTGCATTTCTGTGGGATCCGTGGTGATATTCCCTTTATCATTTTTTATTGCATCTATTTGATTCTTCTCTCTTTTCTTCTTTATTAGTCTGGCTATCAGTTTATCTATTTTGTTAAACTTTTCAAAAAAAAAGCAGCTCCTGGATTCACTGATTTTTTGGAAGGGTTTTTCGTGTGTCTATCTCCTTCAGTTCTGCTCTGATTTTAGTTATTTCTTGTCTTCTGCTAGCTTTTGAATTTGTTTGCTCTTGCTTCTCTGGTTCTTTAATTTTGATGTTAGGGTGTCAATTATAGTTCTTTCCTGCTTTCTCTTGTGGGCATTTACTGCTATAAATTTCCCTTTATGCATTGCTTTAAATGTGTCCCAGAGATTCTGGTATGTTGTGTCTTTGTTCTTATTGGTTTCAAAGAACATCTTTATTTCTGCCTTCATTTCGTTACTTACCCAGTAGTCATTCAGGAGCAGGTTGTTCAGTTTCCATATAGTTGTGTGGTTTTGAGTGAGTTTCTTAATCCTGAGTTCTAGTTTGATTGCGCTGTGGTCTGAGAGACTGTTATGATTTCTGTTCTTTTGCATTTGCTGAGGAGTGTTTTACTTCCAATTATGTGGTCAATTTTAGAATAAGTGTGATGAGGTGCTAAAAAGAATGTATATTCTGTTGATTTGGGGTGGAGAGTTCTGTAGATGTCTATTAGGTCCACTTTGTCCAGAGTTGAGTTCAAGTCCTGAATATCCTTGTTAATTATCTGTCTCGTTGATCTGTCTAATATTGACAGTGGGGTGTTAAAGCCTCCCACTATTATTGTGTGGGAGTCTAAGACTTTTTGTAAGTCTCTAAGAACTTGCTTTATAAATCTGGGTGCACCTCTATTGGGTGCATATATTTAGGATAATTAGCTCTTGTTGTTGATCCCTTTACCATTATGTGATGCCTTCTTTGTCTCTTTTGATCTTTGTTGGTTTAAAGTCTGTTTTATCAGAGATTAGGATTGCAACTCCTGCTTTTTTTTTTTTTTTTTTTTTTTGCTTTTTGCTTTCCATTTGCTTGGTAAATATCCCTCCATCCCTTTATTTTGAGCCTATGTGTGTCTTTGTACATGAGATGGTCTCCTGAATACAGGACACCAAAGGGTCTTGACTCTATCCAATTTGCCAGTCTGTGTCTTTTAATTGGAGCATTTAGCCCATTTACATTTAAGGTTAATATTGTTATGTGTGAATTTGATCCTGTCCTTATGATGCTAGCTGGTTATTTTGCCCATTAGTTGATGCAGTTTCTTCATAGTGTCGATGTTCTTTACAATTTGATATGTTTTTGCAGTGGCTGGTACCAGTTGTTCCTTTCCATGTTTAGTGCTTCCTTCAGGAGCTCTTGTAAGTCAGGCCTGGTGATGACACAATCTTGCTCAGCATTTGTTTGTATGTAAAGGATTTTATTTCTCCTTCACTTATGAAGCTTAGTTTGGCTGGATATGAAATTCTGGGTTGAAAATTCTTGTCTTTAAGAATGTTGAATATTGGCCCCACTCTCTTCTGGCTTGTAGGGTTTCTGCAGAGAAATCCACTGTTAATCTGATGGGCTTCCCTTTGTGGGTAACCCGACCTTTTTCTCTGGCTGCCCTTAACATTTTTTCCTTCATTTCAACCTTGGTGAATCTGACAATTATGTTTCTTGGGATTGCTGGGGTTGCTCTTCTCAAAGTGTATCTTTGTGGTCTTCTCTGTATTTCCTGAATTTGAATGTTGGCCTGTCTTGCTAGGTTGGGGAAGTTCTCCTGGATAATATCCTGAAGAGCATTTTCCAACTTGGTTCCATACTCCCTGTCACTTTTAGGTACACCATTCAAAAGTAGATTTGGTCTTTTCACATAGTCTCATATTTCTTGGAGGCTTTGTTTGTTCCTTTTCATTGTTTTTCTCTAATCTTTTCTTCTCACTTTATAACATTAAGTTGATCTTCAATCTCTGATATCCTTCTTCCTCTTGATCTGTTCGGCTATTGATACTTGTGTATGCTTCATGAAGTTCTCGTGCTATGTTTTTCAGCTCCATCAGGTCATTTATGTTCTTCCCTAAACTGGTTATTCTGGTTAGCAATTCATCTAACCTTTTTTCAAGGTTCTTAGCTTCCTTGCATTTGGTTAGAACATACTCCTTTAGCTTGGAAGAGTTTGTTATTACCCGCCTTCTGAAGACTACTTCTGTCAATTTGTCGAATTCATTCTCCATCCAGTTTTGTTCCCTTGCTGTTGAGGAGTTTTGATCCTTTGGAGGAAGAAAGGCGTTCTGGTTTTTGGAATTTTCAGCCTTTTTGCACTAGTTTCTCCCCATCTTTGTGGATTTATCTACCTTTGGTCTCAGACTGCTGCTGTGCTGGCAATGAGAATTTCAAGCCAGTGGATCTTAGTATGCTGGGCGCTGTGTGGGTGGGACCCACCGAGCCAGACCACTTGGGTCCCTGGCTTCAGCCCCCTTTCCAGGGGAGTGAACGGTTCTGTCTTGCTGGCATTCCAGGTGCCACTGGCGTATGGAAAAAAAATAAATAAATAAAAACTCGTGCAGCTAGTTCAGTGTCTGCCCAAATGGCTGCACAGTTTTGTGCTTGAAACCAAAGGCCCTGGTGGCAAAGGCACCAGAGGGAATCTCCTGCTCTGTGGGTTGAGAAGACTGTGGGAAAACTGCAGTATCTGGGCCAGAGTGCATGGTTTCTCAGGTTCGGTCCCTCATGGCTTCCCCTGGGTAGGGGTGAGAATTCCCCCACCCCTTGCATTTCCCAGGTTATGCAATTCCCCACCCTACTTTGGCTTGCCCTCCGTGGGCTGCACCCACTGTCCAACCAGTCCCAATGAGATGAACTGGGTACCTCAGTTGGAAATGCAGAAATCACCCAGCTTGTGCGGCTGTCTCACCGGGAGCTGCAGACCAGAGCTGTCCCTATTTGGCCATCTTGCCAGCAATCTGAGAAATGGAGATTTTTATACACAACTAGGGGAGATAGACATTGCTTCACTGCCCATTTTGGTAAGGAATGAGTATAACTAGTAAAGTTGAAGATGTATATATTTTTTAAGAATTTATTGTAGTAAAGAAGATGCGTACAACTTTTAGTTCAGTAAGTCCCTAAACAAAAGAGTTCCTTCTGAAACTCACACATATATGCTAAGGAGACATGTTCAAGAATGAACTAATACTGTGCGTATCAACATGAATACATCCCTAAATAAAATGCTGGAAGTTTTTAAAGTGGACTACAGTGTCATTTATAGAGTTAAACACTAAATAATGTTTGAAAGGATGCAAACAGTACTGCATTTTGTTAGCAGGTCCATGCATATAAGACAAAAAGATGTTTTTAAATAATAAATAATAAAAATAATAAATAATAAAATAACAAAACTTTATCTTCAAGTTAATAGTTATCTTTGGTGAGGGAAGGAGATTATTAGGATTGAGTTTTCATTTTTTGTTAAAAAGTCAGTTGTCAGTTTTATTGTTGGTTCATGAAAGTAATTTTTTTCTCTCTGCTATTAAGATTTCTTCTTAGTTCCTGGTTTACCTCAGTTTTATTTAGATGAGTTTAGGTGGTCTTTTTTGTATTATCCTCCCTGGGGTTTGAGGCTCTCTGTAAATTAATAGATTAAGATTTTTTGACAATTTAGAAAAATACTTGATTATTACATTTTCAAATACTTCTGCAATATCCTTTACTCTTTCTCTGAGCCACCCATTATAGATATATATAATAATATACATATATAAATATATATAACATAATATACATATAAATACATAATATACATATACATTTTAAACCTTTCATCGTGTTTCGTCTTTTATACAGATAGTCCCCAACTTAACAATGGTTAAATTTATGATTTTTCCACTTTATGATGCTGTGAGAGTGATAATCATGCAGTAGAAACCATACTTTGAGTACCTATAAAACCATTTTGTTTTTCACTTTTCATACAGTACAATCAGGTCTCCAAATCCATAGGTTTCCATATTTTTGCATTCAATCAACCACAGATCAACAATATTCCAGAAAGAAGCAATAAAAGAGAAGGCAAAAATAAAAAATAATACAAATAAAAACAAAACAGTATAACAACTATTCCTGTAGTATTCATATTGTGTTAGCTATTATAAGTAAGCTAGAGATGACTAGCATGAGGGAAAGTGTGTGTAGGTTATATGCAAATACTATGCCATTTTATATAAGGGACTTGAGCATCCACAAATCTTGGTAGCCTTGCAGTGGAGGGACGGGGTCTGGAACCAATCCCCTACAGATATAGAGAGATGACTGTGTTCAATAAATTACATTACATATTTAATACTTTATTATAAAATAGGCTGTGTGTTAGATAATTTTGCCCAGCTGTAAGCTAATGTTAAGTGTCCTGAGCACATTTAAGGTAGGCCAGTCTAAGTTGTGATGTTCAATAGGTGAGGTGTATTAAATGCATTTTTAATTTATGATATTTTTAACTTATGATGAGGTTATCAGGACATAACCTCATCGTAAGTCAAGGAGCATCTGTACTCTCTTTTCTATTTTCCGTCCTTTTCTTTCTCCACACTTGAGTCTGGTTGTTCTCTTCCGTCCTTCAGTTTACTAATTCACTTATCAGCTGCATCTAAGCTGTTTAAACTGTCCATTTAATTCTTTATTTCCGTGATTGCATTTCAAGGCTCCAAATTTTGTATTTAGATTTTTTCATAGTTTCCAATTTTCCATCAAACTTCTACATCCTGTCTCTTAATTCCTTGAACGTATTAATTGCAATTGTTTTAACACTAATATCTGGATCTGCTGTGGGGTGGTTTTCACTATCTGTTTTTAATCTCTTGCTTGTTTTATTGTCTGTTTTTATCTCTTGTTTCTTGTTGTTTGGGTCAAATCTTCTATGCAGGAGATATTTTATTGAGTATTATATATTACATATGAGAAATGTAGAAAATATCTGCAACTCTGAAGGATGTTATCTTCCTGCAATGTTTCAAATTATATTGATCCAATCACAGAGTGAGATCATTCAAAGTTGGACTTGAATTTCTCCAAGAACTAATCTATTTTTAATTCACCATCACTCCTAAGATCTGAAGTGAAACTTTAAAGTTTTACCAAGGACCCTCTTCCTTAGCATGCCCTGAATTCTATTTTCACCATTTTGCCTGATGAGGATTCTTAATGCTAAATTCAGCTTCTCGGTCCCTGAGCTACTACTTTTGAAATCAACAATCATCTCAAGGAGACGAGTAGCACTGAATGCCAGGATCACCTCTATGGGATTCTCTGCTCCCAGATCTTTGCCCGATCCTCTCTTTCTTCGTGGCTGTCTGTTTCCTTCATCCATAATTTTTAAATGTATCATTCCACCTGTTTAGTTGTTCTCATCCAGAGTTTTGGTCAGAGACAATCTGATTTGGCATCACCAGAAGCAGAATACTGCTAAGGTGAATTTTGAGCATATTGAATAGCATATATATATATCTCTCTCTCTCTTTATTGTCTCAAATATATTTTTTGAATTTGGTTAAAATCTATTCAGTCATTTTCACACAATATAACAACAAGCAAACAGAAAAAAAGTAATTTTATTTATATTCTTATAGAGGCTCTTCACAGGAAAAAAAAAAACCTAGAACTTGAAATCTATCATGTCTTAGTTTTAACTTATTTTCTGTGATACCTCATGCAAATGACACCGACTCGGTTCCAAGATGGCCGAACAGGAACAGCTTCAGTCTACAGCTCTCAGCGTGAGCGATGCAGAAGACGGGTGATTTCTGCATTTCCAACTGAGGTACTGGGTTCATCTCACTGGGGCTTGTCAGACAGTGGGTGCAGGACAGTGGGTGCAGCCCACCAAGCATGAGCCAAAGCAGGGCGAGGCATCCCCTCACCTGGGAAGCACAAGGGGTCAGGGAATTCCCTTTCCTAGCCAAGGGAAGCTGTGACAGAAGGCACCCGGAAAATCAGGTCACTCTCACTCTAATACTGTGCTTTTCCAACAGTATTAGAAAACGGCACACCAGGAGATTATATCCCGCATCTGGCTCAGAGGGTCCCACGCCCACGAAGCCTCACTCATTACTAGCACAGCAGTCTGAGATCGAACTGCAAGATGGCAGTGAGGCTGGGGGAGAGGCGTCTGCCATTGCTGAGGCTTGAGTAGGTAAACAAAGCGGCCTGGAAGCTCGAACTGGTTGAAGCCCACTGCAGCTCAAGGAGGCCCGCCTGCCTCTGTAGATTCCACCTCTGGGGGCAGGGCATAGCTGAACAAAAGGCAGCAGAAACCTCTGCAGACTTAAATGTCCCTGTCTGACAGCTTTGAAGAGAGCAGTGGTTCTCCCAGCATGGAGTCTGAGATCTGAGAACAGTCAGACTGCCTCCTCAAGTGGGTCCCTGATCCCCAAGTAGCCTAACTGGGAGGCACCCCCCAGTAGGGGCAGACTGACACCTCACACGGCCAGGTACCCCTCTGAGATGAAGCTTCCAGAGGAAAGATCAGGCAGCAACATTTGCTTTTCAGCAATATTCGCTGTTCTGCAGCCTCCACTGCTGATACACAGGCAAACAGGGTCTGGAGTGGACCTCCACAAACTCCAACAGACCTGCAGCTGAGGGTCCTGACTGTTAAAAGGAAAACTAACAAACAGAAAGGACATCCACACCAAAATGCCATCTGTACGTCACCATCATCAAAGACCAAAGGTAGATAAAACCACAAAGATGGGGAAAAAACAGAGCATAAAAGCTGAAAATTCTAAAAATCAGAGTGCCTCTCCCCCTCTGAAGGAACGCAGCTCCTCACCAGCAACAGAACAAAGCCGGATGGAGAATGACTTTAACGAGTTGAGAGAAGAAGGCTTCAGAAGATCAAACTTCTACAAGCTAAAGGAGGAAGTTCGAACCCATCGCAAAGAAGCTAAAAACCTTGAAAAAAGATTAGACGAATGGCTAACCACAATAACCAGTGTAGAGAAGTCCTTAAAAGACGTGATGGAGCTGAAAACCATGGCACAAGAACTACGTGACGAATGCACAAGCTTCGGTAGCAGATTCAATCAACTGGAAGAAAGGATATCAGGGATTGAAGATCAAATGAATGAAATGAAGTGAGAAGAGAACTTTAGAGAAAAAAGAATAAAAAGAAATGAACAAAGCCTCCAAGAAATATGGGACTATGTGAGAAGACCAAATCTACGTTTGATTGGTGTACCTGAAAGTCACAGGGAGAATGGAACCAAGTTGGAAAATACTCTGCAGGATATTATCCAGGAGAATTTCCACAACCTAGCAAGACAGGCCAACATTCAAATTCAGGAAATACAGAGAACACCACAAAGATACTCCTCGAGAAGAGCAACTCCAAGACACATAACTGTCAGATTCACCAAAGCTGAAATGTAGGAAAAAATGTTAAGGGCAGCCAGAGAGAAAGGTCGGGTTACCCACAAAGGGAAGCCCATTAGACTAACAGTGGATCTCTCGGCAGAAACTCTACAAGCCAGAAGAGAGTGGGGGCCAATATTCAACATTCTGAAAGAAAAGAATTTGGGAATTGAACAATGAGAACACATGGACACAGGAAGGGGAACAACACACTTAGGGGACTGTTGTGGGGTGGGGGGAGGGGGGAGGGATAGCACTGGGAGATACACCTAATGCTAGATGACGAGTTGGTGGGTGCAGCGCACCAGCACGGCACATGTATACATATGTAACTTACCTGCACGTTGCACACATGTACCATAGAGCCTAAAGTATAATAATAATAATAATAATAATGACAATAATAATAAAAAAAGAAAAAAAAAAGAATTTCAACCCGTAATTTCATATCCAGCCAAACTAAGCTTCATAAGTGAAGGAGAAATAAAATCCTTTACAGACAAGCAAATGCTGACAGATTTTGTCACCACCAGGCCTGCCTTTCAAGAGCTCCTGGAGGAAGCACTAAACATGGAAAGGAACAACCGGTATCAGGCACTGCACAAACATGCCAAAGTGTAAAGACCATCAATGCTAGAAAGAAACTGCATCAATTAACAGGCAAAATAACCAGCTATCACCATAATGACAGGATCAAATTCACACATAACAATATTAACATTAAACGTAAATGGGCTGAACGCTCCAATTAAAAGACACAGACTGGAAAATTGGATAAAGAGTCAACACCCATCAGTGTGCTGTATTCAGGAGACGCATCTCACATGCAGAGACACACATAGGCTCAAAATAAAGGGATGGAGGAAGATCTACCGAGCAAATGGAAAACAAAAAAAGGCAGGGTTTGCAATCCTAGTCTCTGATAAAACAGACTTTAAACCAACAAAGATCAAAAGAGACAAACAAGGCCATTACATAATGGTAAAGGGATCAATTCAACAAGAAGAGCTAACTATCCTAAATATATATGCACCCAATACAGGAGCACCCAGATTTATAAAGCAAGTCCTCAGAGACCTACAAAGAGACTTAGACTCCCACACAATAATAATGGGAGACTTTAACACCCCACTGTCAATATTAGACAGATCAATGAGACAGAAAATTAACAAAGATATCCAGGAATTGAACTCAGCTCTGCACCAGGTAGGCCTAGTAGACATCTACAGAACTCTCCACCCCAAATCAACAGAATATACATTCTTCTCAGATCACATCACATTTATTCCAAAATTGACCACATAGTTGGAAGTAAAGCACTCCTCAGCAAATGTAAAAGAACAGAAATTATAACAAACTGTCTCTCAGACCACAGTGCAATCAAACTAGAACTCAGGATTAAGAAACTCACTCAAAACCACTCAACTACATGGAAACTGAACAACCTGCTCCTGAATGACTACTGGGAAAGTAATGAAATGAAGGCAGAAATAAAGATGTTCTTTGAAACCAATGAGAACAAAGACACAACATACCACAATCTCTGCGACACATTTAAAGCAGTGTGTAGATGGAAATTTATAGCAGTAAATGCCCACAAGAGAAAGCAGGAAAGATCTAAAATTGACACCTTAACATCACAATTAAAAGAACCAGAGAAGCAAGAGCAAACACATTCAAAAGCTAGCAGAAGCAAGAAATAACTAAAATCAGAGCAGAACTGAAGGAAATAAAGACACAAAAAACCCTTCAAAAAATCAATGAATCCAGGAGGTGGTTTTTTGAAAAGATCAATAAAATTGATAGACCGCTAACAAGACTAATAAAGAAGAAAAGAGAGAAGAATCAAATAGACGCAATAAAAAATGATAAAGGGGTTATCAATACCGATCCCACAGAAATACAAACTACCATCAGAGAATACTATAAACACCCCTACACAAATAAACTAGAAAATCTAGAAGAAATGGATAAATTCCTCAACACATACACCCTCCCAAGACTAAACCAGGAAGAACTCGAATCCCTGAATAGACCAATAACAGGCTCTGAAATTGAGGTAATAATTAATAGCTTACCAACCAAAAAAAGTCCAGGACAAGATGGATTCACTGCCAAATTCTACCAGAGGTACAAGGAGGAACTGGTACCATTCCTTCTGAAACTATTCCAATCAATAGAAAAAGAGGGAATCCTCCCTAACTCATTTTATGGGGTCAGCATCATCCTGATAACAAAACCTGGCAGAGACACAACCAAAAAAGAGAATTTTCAACCAATATCCTTGATGAACATTGATGCAAAAATCCTCAAGAAAATACTGGCAAACCGAATCCAGCAGCACATCAAAAAGCTTATCCACCATGATCAAGTGGGCTTCATCCCTGGGATGCAAGGCTGGTTCAATATACGCAAATCAATAAATGTAATCCAGCATATAAACAGAACCAAAGACAAAAACCACATGATTATCTCAATAGATGCAGAAAAGGCCTTTGACAAAATTCAACAACGCTTCATGCTAAAAACTCTCAATAAATTAGGTATTGATGGGACGTATCTCAAAATAATAGGAGCTATTTATGACAAACCCACAGCCAATATCATACTGAATGGGCAAAAACTGGAAGCATTCCCTTTGAAAACTGCCACAAGACAGGGATGCCCTCTCTCACCACTCCTATTCAACATAGTGTTGGAAGTTCTGGCCAGGGCAATCAGGCAGGAGAAAGAAATAAAGGGTATTCAATTAGGAAAAGAGGAAGTCAAATTGTCCCTGTTTGCAGATGACATGATTGTATATTTCAAAAACCCCATCGTCTCAGCCCAAAATCTCCTTAAGCTGATAGGCAACTTCAGCAAAGTCTCAGGATACAAAATCAATGTGAAAATATCACAAGCATTCTATACACCAATAACAGACAAACAGAGAGCTAAATCATGAGTGAATGCCATTCACAATTGCTTCAAAGAGAATAAAATACCTAGGAATCCAACTTACAAGGGATGTGAAGGACCTCTTCAAGGAGAACTAGAAACCACTGCTCAATGAAATAAAAGAAGACGCAAACAAATGGAAGAACATTCCATGCTCATGGGTAGGAAGAATCAATATCATGAAAATGGCCATACTGCCCAAGGTAATTTATAGATTCAATACCATCCCCATCAAGCTACCAATGACTTTCTTCACAGAATTGGAAAAAACTACTTTAAAGTTCATGTGGAACCAAAAAAGAGCCCGCATTGCCAAGACAATCTTATGCCAAAAGAACAAAGCTGGAGGCATCATGCTACCTGACTTCAAACTATACTACAAGGCTGCAGTAACCAAAACAGTATGGTACTGGTACCAAAACAGAGATATGGATCAATGGAACAGAACAGAGCCCTCAGAAATAACACCACACGTCTACAACCATCTGATCTTTGACAACCTGAGAAAAACAAGAAATGGGGAAAGGATTCCCTACTTAATAAATGGTGCTGGGAAAACTGGCAAGCCATATGTAGAAAGCTGAAACTGGATCACTTCTTTACACCTTATACAAAAATTAATTCAAGATGGATTAAAGACTTAAATGTTAGACCTAAAACCATAAAAACCCTAGAAGAAAACCTAGGCAATACCATTCAGGACATAGGCATGGCTAAGGACTTCGTGTCTAAAACACCAAAAGCAATGGCAACAAAAGCCAAAATTGACAAATGGGATCTAATTAAATTAAAGAGCTTCTGCACAGCAAAAGAAACTACCATCAGAGTGAACAGGCAACCTACAGAATGGGAGAAAAATTTTGCAATCTACTCATCTGACAAAAGGCTAATATCCAGAATCTACAAAGAACTCAAACAAATTTACAAGAAAAAAACAAACAACCCCATCACAAAGTGGGTGAAGGATATGAATAGACACTTCTCAAAAGAAGACATTTATGCAGCCAACAGACACATGAAAAAACGTTCATCATCACTGGCCGTCAGAGAAATGCAAATCAAAACCACAATGAGATACCATCTCACACCAGTTAAAATGGCAATCATTAAAAAGTCAGGAAACAACAGGTGCTGGAGAGGATGTGGAGAAATAGGAACACTTTATTACACTGTTGGTGGGACTGTAAACTAGTTCAACCATTGTGAAAGACGGTGTGGTGATTCCTCAAGGATCTAGAACTAGAAATACCATTTGACCCAGCCATTCCATTACTGGGTATATACCCAAAGGATTATAAATCATGTTACTATAAAGACACATGCACACGTATGTTCATTGCGGCACTATTCACAGTAGCAAAGACTTGGAACCAACCCAAATGTCCATCAATGATAGACTGGATTAAGAAAATGTGGCACATGTACACCATGGAATACTATGAAGCCATAAAAAAGGATGAGTTCATGTCCTTTGTAGGGACATGGATGAAGCTGGAAACCATCATTCTCAGCAAACTATCGCAAGGACAAAAAACCAAACACCGCATGTTCCCACTCGTAGGTGGGAATTGAACAATGAGAACACATGGACACAGGAAGGGGAACATCACACACCAGGGCCTGTCGTGGGGTGGGGGGAAGGGGGAGGGATAGTATTAGGAGATACACCTAATGTAAATGACGAGTTAATGGGTGCAGCACACCAACATGGTACATGTATACCTATGTAACAAACCTGCACATTGTGCACATGTACCCTAGAACTTAAAGTATAATAAAAATAAATAAGTAAATAAATAAATAAAATGACACAGACTCTCTGTTCTTAGTCTCCTTAGCCTATCTCACATGTTTATTTGCAAGATTAATTAGAACACATAGACAAAAGCATCTAGTACAGTGCCTGGAACATGCTCATTACTTCATAAATATTAGTTTAATTATAATGTGTAGAAATAAGAGAGTATTCATTTTTTATCTTGCTATTCAAAATTTTACTGCTGGACTTGCTGGAAGGAAAGGGGTCAAACAGATAATAATAATAATAATAATAATAGCTGATTCAATAGAATTCTCAGCATGCATGCAAGGATTTAGTGTTACTTTAAGGATTCTGGTGCATAATTACACTATTCTTTCCCTTAAAATGGATCCAATTGTGAATTTTGTTAAAATAGAAAATCAACGTGAGAAGAAGAGTTTTCAAAAAAATAAATAAATAGGCATGCTCAGATGTGAAAATTACTGGATGACTCTATCCGCTGGCCTCATCAAGGATACATTAGCTGAAAGTGAAATGAGGATCGTGGCTTATGCCTGTAATCCCAGCACTTTGGGAGGCTGAGGCAGGCAGATCATGAGGTCAGGAAATCGAGACCATCCTGGCTAACATGGAGAGAGCCTGTCTTCAATTAAAATACAAAAAAATTAGCCAGGTGTGGTGGCACACACCTGTGGTCCTAGCTACTCAGGAGGCTGAGGCAAGAGAATCATTTGAACCCGGGAGGCAGAGGTTGCAGTGAGCCAAGATCATACCACTGCCCTCCAGCCTGGGCAACAAAGCAAGACTCCGTCTCAAAAAAAAAGAAAGAAAGTGAAATGAGCCCTTAAGTGCTAACAAATACATCAGGCACAAACTCTGGACTCCTCAAATGTTGACTCTGCCTCAGGGACAGGTATCCAAGGTTACTTCTCCAAAAGGGAGACAAAGACTCAAAAAGACTAATTTTTTCTCATGAATTCTCTATGCTAGTATCTATGATGGGTTAAGCATTCCACAGTCATTATCTTTCTGCATCCTCTCAAAATCTCAATAGTAGAGGTATCATTATTCCCCCATCTCATCCCATATTCTACGAGTTATATAAATAACATGCTCATAGATGTCATATAACTTACCAAAATCACACAGTCAGTGTGCTACAGACAATTCAGTTAACATATTGAGTACCTCTTGTGTGCCTGGCAATGTGTTAGGCACTGAGGCTACAACAGTGAACAAAACGTGTCTCTGCAAAAAAGATAGGCCAATGGCCATGCTCTAAAATCATCTCCTTTTATTAAGAGATGTTAATGTGACAAGTGTTAGGACTATGAAGAAAAAAATGTTAAAGGAAGAAGAGTGAAAGCAAAACCATAAGGCAGATAGAAAATGTGGTCAAAGGGTAGCCTTGTACCCCACCAAGTTCCATTCCCTGCATAGACCCAGCCCTAGACCCCTCCTGAAATTCATACTCAGTTCTGCACTTAATGGAGCATGCATTTCCATTGAGATGCAATATGTGATAGGATCTGGATGTGTGTCCCTCCAAATCTCATGCTGAAATGTGATTCCCAGTTTTGGAGGTGGGGCCTAGTGGAAAGTAGTAGATGATTGGGGCAGATCTCTCATGAATGACTTAGTGCCATCCCCTTGGTGATGAGTGAGTATTTGCTCAGTTAGTTCACATGAGATCTGGTTGTTTAAAAGAATCTGGGACCTCTCTCTCACTCTCTCTCTCTAGCTCCCTCTCTCATATGTCAGCTCCCTCTTTGCCTTCCATCATGACTGAAAGCTTCCTAAGACCTCACCAGAAGCAGAGCTGATGCTGCTGCCATGATTCCTGTACAGTCTGCAGAACCATGAACCAAAATAAACCTATTTTCCTTATAAATTACCCAGTCTCAGGCATTCCTTTATCACAATGCAAACTAACACAACATATAAATCAATAAATAAGCTAGATAGTTACAGAGTAAGGGCTAAGAAAAAATAAAACAGAGTAGTGGAACAGAGAGTAACTGGAAAGGGGGTACTTTAGGTACTGTGTTTCAGAAAAGCCTCCATGAAGATGTGGCATTTAAGCTGAAATCGGGAAGATGGGAAGTTCAAGGCAGATGCATGAGAACTCAAGGCAGAAAGAACTCAGCAGGCTGGGAAAATGAACCTACAGCAGAGGGAGCAAAGGAGAGTCTGACCTAAGAGGAGGCTGGAGTTAGGGAAGGGTCGGATCACACACAAAGTGGTAGGGCTATGGCACAGATTTCAAGGTCAGCAAGCTGGTGCCCATCTCACTCTCCAGCTGGCAATAGCATACTGTTATTCTCTAGATCACAGAGACTACTCACCAATAGCCCAGGCACTGGGGCAGAATCAAGTCCAGCACCATTATCTCATTGATTCCATCTGGAACTTGGTAGCTGGTTCCTTTTCACTTCAGTTCACAATTAGAAACTTCCTTGTCCCCATTTTCCCCTTTTATACCCTATGTGTACATTTATTTCACCATATCAGACTATAATACCATTTTATGGCAGACTCCACAAAAACTGTCACAGTGCTTTACACATAGTAGGTGTTCAACAAATGTTAGCTAAGTTGATTATCAAAAGCAGACATGGATCTAGCAGCTGGAAAGTTGGAATATTCAAAACTGTAGGCTGGTAGGAGTCAAGAAGTAAAGGACTCTCCTAGCTTAGAATGGGATATGGGGAAGGCGTGGTGGAAAAGGGACTCACTGGCATGCCTTCCCTGTTTCCTTCTTTGAATTGCTTCTGTCACTTATACTTACCCTTAAGCTTTGTGGAGGGAGATATGGACCTCAGAATGTGGCCTCTGGTCACCCAGCCTCATGTAAATGCACTATCGATTTTTCCAGAGACAGCAATTCAAAGAAAAGGAAAAATACATTTTTACTGTTATGAATAACGTAATACAACTTCATTTAACACTGTAACTGAATACTTACAATTTTTTTAAATTGTATATTTAGTATTGAAATATGGTGAGTCTATGTGGGAAGGGATAGAAAAGAGTAGCAGGAGAGTACTTAATGCCTAGAAAAAGACCTACGATGCAAAATAATAATCATCACAACTCTAATATTAATAATAGTAACAGTAGCTACCATATATTGAGCTACAGTGTCAAAGGGATTGAGCGCTTTATCATTTTCACCTCTGCTTACAAAATCGCCATGAGGATGATTACTCCATTTTGAAGGTAATGGGAAACTCAGGTTCATGGAGGCTGTCTCTTGCCTAAGGATTCATAGTGAAGGATGAGCAAGGTCAGGAATCACAGGTTCCTCTGGAGGACAGCACAGTGGTTAAGAGTATGGCCTTTGGAGTCAACAGAAGAGACATCCTGGGAAACATGCCTTCCCTAATCTTGTTGTGTTTCTTTTCTAAATTATGGAGGTGTTGAATTCCATCATCTCCACAGCCCTTTCTAGCTCAATGGTCCAAATTATCACAATCCAGCCCAAGGCAGGACCACACTACTGTGTCTTTCTTTCCTGTTCTGATCCTCCTACATCAGCTCCTGACTCCTCCTCCTAACCCTCTAGGCAGAATAAAGCCCAAAGGTAAATTCGAGGAGACAACTTATTCCTATATTCTATTACCGATAGGGAAGACTGAGAAAAGATGCACTCACTTGATGGCTCCAGCACTAACAGCTGTGCTTTCTAAGCCACCAAAAGGACTCTTGAAATAAAGAATTAATGGACGCCAGAACAAGCATCAGGCCTATTGGTGCCAATGGGGTTCTGCATGCATAATTTAGTGTTATACTGTCAACTATGAAATATCTTTGGGCAACAGCCTACATTTCCTTTGAACAACATGAATCTTCAGAAGAAATAGGAACAGGAGAAGGGAGAACAGTGTCAAAAGCACTATACGAAAGAAGATATCAAAAATGCATCTGAAGAGTTTGAATAAAATTGTCTTAAAAAATATAAAAGTGGGAAAAAGCAGTATTTCTAAATTAATATATTACCTCTTGAAGTATGTATGTGTAATGAACTAAATAAACACTATTTGTAGATCGGCAACTATAGTATTTCGTCTACAGACTTAGAAGTATATATGTTCAATTGAACCAAAACTTTTTTTAAAAAATCTTATTCTTTTTGGAGAAAGTGCAGGATCACCTAATACAAGATTGCCTTACATTGGGGCATATGAGGTAAAATAGCAGGTGCTAGCCTCAATCTTACTGCTTAGGTTACAAAACAGTTCTTGAATGCCTTCCTTACGTCAGGCATCAAGCTAGTCTCCGGAAATAGAAAAAGGTACAAAACACTCTAGCATAGTGATTTCCAACAAATGTTTGAGTAAAAGCATTGTCTTCCTTAACTTTGACTTTCATATACATATACAAGGCCTGCTTTTCCTTACGTTTCAGTAAGCATACGGTCTCTTTTGGCACCAGCTTAATGGTATGCTATGTATCTTTTATTTGCGCCAAGTCTTACTCAACTCTGTGTAGCATTGCATGACCCACTTAACTATAAATTGGAACAGATGTGACTTTACCCACATGAAGCCTCAGTTACAGCAAAAATCAGTTCACATATTATTATTAATCATTTGACAGCTCATTTCTGCTAGGGATGCTGGTTGAGATCCACTGCCTGGAAGTATTCAAATAGAAGAATGGACCCTGTCACTGTATGATTCAATGAAAACCTCTAAACCAAAGGTACTTCCTCCACTGGCCTGTCACAATGCCTGAGATTCACACCATGAACATGATTCCAGGATGTTAAAAACAAACAAGCCATTTAAAAAAAAAAAAAAAAGCATGTTATGCTTGCAAGTGCCATTTAGAAGGGAAAATACATTAGCCACCTGAGAATAAGTTATTCTAAACAGCATGTAGTCAACAAGCTAAGAGAAAAGGTTCTGCAAGAATGTGACCCAGGATGCTGCTGAGTGAGTTAGAATTGAGGAAATAATATAAAAAAAAAGATTATATTTTCTCAAGAAAAGAGGGCCCTGCCCTGGAGACAATAAGCATCTCAGAACAGTGTAAAGAATAAATAGAGCATGGCCAAAGGAGAGATGAGCAGAGCCTGAATTGGCACTCTGCTTACTGCATAGTTTTGTCAAGAAATGCCTAAGCTAGATGAATATACAGGATTCTGTTTCCAAATCATTTTTCCCCAGCTATAATTGAATATCTCTGAGTCCAATGCAGGCACTTGTCTAGATCAATAGCCCACTGTGAACAGATCTTGACAGCTGCTGTTTTTCACCCTAACAAGATGCTGGTGAACTCTCAAGCAGAGACCATGGACCAACCATTCCTAGCTATCAGCCATCCGTTCTTTGGCAACAAGTAATGAAATCATAGAGAAAACCAGAGAGACATGAGATCAAAGGAGCAAAATGATTGACTAAGACTGGATTCGCATATGAGAAAAACTGTCTCCCAAATCTTATTGTGGAAGCTCACTTTGGCCAAATGCATTGCTTTACTGATCCACTCCATTTCTTGGCTTCTCTCCCACATCCTTAAGTCTCCTGTTCAGTACTTGCTGGATTACAGTGTAGGGAGAAAGAAAAGGGCAATGCTCTTTGGTAAGCAGCTATTTTGTCTTTGTTATAGCTTGAATGCCCCCTTCAAAACTCATGTTGAAACTTCAACCTCAATGTGGCAGTATTGAGAGGTAGGGCTGTGAAGAGGCTATTGGATCATGAGGGCTTTGTCCTCATTCATGGATTAATGGGTTAATGGATTAATGGGTTGTCATAGGAGGGGAATTGGTGGCTTTATGAGAAGAGGAAGAGAAATCTGAGCTAGCATGTGAACAGGCTTGGCCCCATTGTCTGTAATTCTCTGAGCCACCTTGGGACTCTACAGAGAGTCACCACCAGCAAAAAGGCTCTTACCAGATGTGGCCCCTCACCCTTTGACTTCTCAGCCTCCATAACTTAAGAAATAAATTTCCTTTTCTTTATAAATTACCCAGTTTCAGGTATTCTGTGATAAGCAACAGAAGACAGACCAAGACAGTCTTCAAACCAGAAGTACAGATTCTACACCTGTAATCGACAGTGAAAATATAATGGCTTCTCATTCTTTTTTATGTTTTCTAAATTATTATTATTCACAGAATACTCATTGAATGGCTTCTGATTCTCATGGAATTTCAGAAATGGTCTTCAAAAGAAATGAGAGAATCAGTGAATTTATAGATATGTGACATGCTGAGGGAAGTGCAGTGTATGAAGAAGCCATGGATCATTTTCTCAAAGAGTTACCTTCTAGCTAGAGAACCAAGATGCAAGAATGACAAATGTGCAGCACACAGGCCTCTTCTCACCTCACCTGCCCCATGACAGACATTACTGTCGATCATGGTGTCCTTTCCTACTAAGCTCACGTGCAACCTCAAATTCCTTTCCAGCATAGCACTTCAATAGATGCTATCCATCTTTCAAAGTTACAACATGATTTGAGATATATTTGCCATCTCTAGTCACAATTGAAGAGAAACAATAACTGCATATTACCACCAGATATTCATGTAAAAAGCCCAGTTTTGTGGTACAAGCGGTAAGACAGCAGGAATTCAGAGGGAAGCTTCACGGAGGAAGGGACTTATACTGGCTGTGGACATCCATGTAGAATTTAAAAGTGAAATAGTGAATTTGGTAGTGAAACAACTACTTTAAAAAAGTATTTGTTTATACACCCCCTAAAATAATCTAACGTGTCTCCATTAATAAGTCTTTATTAATATGTGCCACACCAGCATTAGTGATTAGGAGGATGGGTCTTGAAAGCAAAGTAGATCTGAATCCTAACCCCAACTTCATCACTGAATGTCTGGGAGACCTTGGGCCAGTTAACCAGCATCTCTAAATGTCCTCATTTGTAAAATTGGCAAGTAACAGAACCCAATGCATAGTGTTATTCCGAGGATTAATTGAAGAGATTCCTATAATGTGCTCAGCAGTGCACCCATTATCATTATTTTTAGAGATTTTAGGTCATTCTATTTTATCCTGGCTAGGGACATCTGTTCCTCAAGGCATTTTCTATACCAGAATATATCAAGGTAGAATGAAACGACAATGGTCTAGAAATTAGATAGATGTGTCATTAAATCCAGGCCTCAACATTTGCTAGATGTGCAGGCTGCGTAAGTTACTTCTGTAAACTCTACTACTTCATTTGTAAAATGAAGGAAATATTGAAGAATGTAAATAAGTCATAAAGAGGAAGTGCTGGTAAATTGTTGTTCCTTGGTAGATGGTAATTCTTTTTATATACATTATTGTGTCCAGATTTCCTTCTCTGAATTTTTGAAAACAGATATTGACAGGCTTTTGAAATTTGAAATCCTCAGTTGTTTCTCTGCTTTAGATCTACTTTTATTTGTTGTAAAACCTTGGATTCTAAAAAATAATTCTCCTTTCCATTTGAGCAAGCAAGAACAAGACTATGCTAAGAAGCAGAATGAAGAAGGCCATCAGAACCTTAGCACCCAAGAACTAGGTTTCTTTCTTCCTGGCTCCTGTGCCCTCCAAATGAGGAATTTCTCTTCTTGAATTGAAATGCAAATTGTATATGACTCTAAAGATCCTTTATGTGACAGATCTGAGAAGAACAGCTCTTCTCTGCTATCTGTGGGGTGGGCCACTTCTCTTAACTCTGAAGTTCCTGCTTTTTTTAATCTAACTCTTTGAGCCAGCAAAGGAATGCACCCCCCGCCCCACTGCCCAACATTGTCCTTTCTCCAGTGAAAGCTCTCACTGTAGCCTTTAACCCAATGGGCTTCAAGGTGGCTCTGGCAAAACCACTTTGACAAGTGGATAGAGTAGCTCTGTCTCCATTTATACCTTTTCCTTTCAGTGTAGCACTCCCTCTCCAGCAGTAACTCCAGCACGGCTTTGCTGAAGTGGACTCCTGCTACAAGGAATGGTCCTGAGATCCATATCTTATTTCACAGCAGCTGCCAAGGAGCTGTCAGAAGGTGGTTCTTATGGCCACAGGTCAGATTTAAAGCTGTGACCTCAAGGAAATGCACATGCTTCC
This sequence comes from Pongo abelii, assembly GCF_028885655.2. NCBI lineage: Eukaryota > Metazoa > Chordata > Mammalia > Primates > Hominidae > Pongo > Pongo abelii. Next base: position 154,100,758 of record NC_071989.2, read on the forward strand.
TATCCCATTAAAAGTAGCTTGAGCTAGACACTGGCCCCCATGGAGTCCATCAACTTTGTTTTGGTTGCTGGATTAGGGCTGTTGCTTGCATTGAGAGAAGAAGGAAAGTTGCAGTCTCTCTTAGAGACTGAGATTTCACCCAAAATATTTTTTTTCTGCTCAGCAAACACTCACCTATTTACTTCTACAAGTTAAAAAAAGAAGAGTTTTAACTCTACAATACAACCTAAGAATCTAAAGCAAGAGTCAACGCAAGAGAGTTTCAGTCCCATTACGGCATCCATATCAACTACTTACTGAATGGTCTGGAAGAGCAGGTAGATTTCAATGTGAGCAGCAGAATTGACAAATCATTGGCAATCGCTGTCTGGAACACTGTGCTGAGAATGCTACATTGGAAAGGGGGTGGTCAATTAGCAGTCTGCTTTAGATCCAGAATTGGGAAAAGACAGCAATCATGCCATATATTTACTGACTTTACTCAATGCCATAGCCTCTAAGTCAACTTTTCTGCTTACACGTCTCCATACTTCAACCCATTCCCCATTCTGCCACCATAGTCAGTAATTTAACACTCACATCTAATCACATCATTTCTCCTATGGCTCACATTGCTCTTATGGGTATGTTCCCTAGCATGGTATATAATGCCTAGTATGATGTACAATGTATAACTGGGCTCTAGCCCATCTCTCCAGCCATTCCTCTTATCACTCCCCACCACAACACTATGTCCTGGTCATCCCAAATTTCTCATATTCCCTAAAATGTTGATTCTTTTTGCACATACTGTTCTTCTCTGAAGTGGCTTTCCCTACCTTACTCCACTTGTGAAATTCTATACATCCTTCAAAGCTCAATTCAAACGGCACTCCTTAGTCTCTCCATCCTGGATGCCAGGACTTTTTGTTCATACGACTATTATGGCACTTTTTATATCATAGTCATATTAATGAGAAACTTTTTTTGTAAGTGATAGAAACCAATTCAAACTGCCTTAAGAAAAAATAGCAAACTTGGTTGTTTTTTTTTTTTAAAAAAAAAAAAAAAAAAAAGAAAGTACTATTTATTCTCTTATGTTAACAAAAAGTTTGGAGATAGAGTCTTCAGACATAACTGGATCAAGATGCTCAAATTGTGTCTTCACAGCTGGCTCCTTCCTCTCCAGGTATTTCTCTCCTTTATGTTGACTTAATTCTAAATGGTTGGTTTCTACTTGGAGAACACTCCAGCTTCAGGTCTGCGAAAAGAGATTTCTTTCCTAATTGTTTCAATAGAAGGTCCAGATGTGAATCTTATTTGTCTGTCTTGGATTATTTGCCCATCCTTGAAACCATCACTGTGACCAAGACAAGTGAATTTTCTGATTCTCAAGATATGAGTCAGCTTCCACCTCTGAAGCAGGAAGGGTAAATCAACTACTCCACCCAAGCCATACAGAGCTACAATGGGAAAGACTAGTTTGACCAAAGGAAGACTGGGAGTGTTCTTTTTCAGAAAAGTGAGGCATCTATTCCAGACAGGTAAAATATAACAACTGTACATACACACAAAATGGTGAGTTTTTAGTTTATATGCGTCTTTTCCCCACCAAACTGAGCCCATCTCACTCATTCATAGTACCCTGTGGCACGGCGCTCAAGGACAATATAAGGACAAGCACTTTTCCTTAGCTTTTTGGGAATGTGTAGTAGCTCCATTTAGTCCCTTGAGAACATGGTTATTAATTATCTGTGTTTACTGAATATTTCCTCATTCTGTGAAGCAATTTATGAGTCTTGGTGCAGCTTGCAGAGACAAGCATTTCTCGAGTCCTTGCTTGACAAGCACGGAAGGAAATTTATGTGTTGTACTGTGATATGTGTTATGTTTACTTGCTAATGAAATTTACCCCAGTTTTTGTGTTTATTTATAGTACACCAATTCAGAACTGATGCAGTCATTAGAGAATGGCTTATACGTGACCAATTTAAGATATTTAAAACCTCTTATTGTAGTGACAAAAGATAAGGGAGTTAAAATGAATAAGGAAAAAGAAGTTTTTGTTACTGGCAAAAGACAAAACAGGGAATGAGAGGTCTCTAGTGAATACAGATATATTTGCATTTTATCTGAACATTTATTTGAAATCATATTTGATTTTTAAGTCTCAATATGCAGAGAAAAATCCTAGTCACTCATGGCTAATCCAGAAAAGTCTAAGAAGATTGTATGACTATTAGCCTTTGAGTGGGTTATAATACCTTTAGTAGGTTTTTTTTCCTCTGTAACTCCCCAAAGTCTCCCATTCTGTACTTGATACAGTAGGAAACACACTGGCTTTAAAGTTTTAAAGACCTGCATTCAAGTTTCTGCCTGCAATATTCTGGCTCTATTATCAAAATACACAGTTGTATATTTTGATCACCAAGGAAAGGAAACCAAGACAAATTCAAATGCATTGTTCTATGTGCTTTATATATATTTACTCACTTAATCCTTAATACAAGTTTTTGATGCAGGTACTTCCCATTATACAGGTGAAGACACTGAGGCACAAGGCAGTTAAGTAACTTGCCTAGATTGCACGCTCAGTGAGTGACAGAGTCATCAATTTGACACAGGCAGTTGATACTGCAGTTCACGCTTTTGACCATGCAGTATGCTGCTATTTACTATGTTGAATGGCTTCTCCAGTATGGCTTGGGAGTAAGACAGGTCTAGGATCAAACTCCATCTCTACTACCTGCTAACCAGTCACTTAGGCAAGTTATTTCAACTCTCTAATCCTAGGTCTACATCTGTTAAATGACGATAATAATATCAATACAAACCCACTAGCACCACACCTTGCACACAAATGTTAGCTTTCTTCCTGCAGACACACACGCCAATTGTAGACCGGCTTAGTGTCTAACCTCAGCCACTGAGTGTATGTGGCTTTAGTAGAATATTCAAAAGAAAGCACAATTCTAGAAGTCACCCAGTGAGTTCGGGTAGAGACAAAAAGAAAAAAACAAGTATTTCAGGCTTGATGCGCAAAAGCAAGTTTTGGCTTTGAATCATCCAATTCATTTTGGGAGTGTCAACCTAACTTGTGAAATGTTGTCAGCGGTCCAAAAGTCACATTAGAATTTCAGGAAAGAAGAACTAGGCTATTGATCTGCACATTCAAGAAATATCAAAGATTTAGTGTTCCCCTGTGACAGAATAAGTGAATGTGTACTGCCAAAACAATCCCTACACAGTGGTGTCATATGTATGAAATCCTTCAACAAAAGACAGGGAGGCCACAGCCAAAGAGAAGATTCTGTCTCCAGTAACCACCCAGCTGGTGTTTTCTGACAACCTAATGACCAAATTGAATCATCTGCATAACGAATCTAATTGATTATATTGAAATGGATTATGAAGGTGGTTAAAAAAAAAAAAGATATCCAGGCAGTCTAGGGGTACATTTGCATGTCCCTATAGATACCCAATATAAATCTAGATTTTAAAAAAAAGGCAGTATAGCTGTTTATTTGCTTCCAAACAGTTGGCTAGTATATGACCTGCAGACACATAGCCATATGTAATCACAGTCCATCCTTACTGATATAAAATATGAGAAGGAATTATTATTCATCTCCATAGCAACAATTTATTGAACAACTCTTTGTTGGGCACTGGGCTAAGCACATAAGGTATATTATATAATATAATCCTCACAACCCTATTTCAATGGAACATGTATAACTATTACCTACATTACAGATAAGGAAAGTGGCTCAAAGACTGTAATCAGCTTTCTCAGGTCCACACAGCTGGTTTATTGGTTTCAATACTTTCATCTGCAAATCAGAAAAACCTAAGTTCAAACTAAAGACTTTATTATCCCATGTAACAGGAAGGATATTAGAGGCAGAGTGAGCCCTGGAGATGATTGATTTGCTTGACTAATAGCTTAATTGTCCTGTTAAGGTCAGGTCCAAAGTTCTTTTCTATTTCTCAGCTCCCCCTTTCACAGGCTGCAGCAGTTTCATATCTAGAGTCACTTCCTGTGGATTTCTTTTATGAGACAGAAACTTTCCTCAGACACACATCCCCGTGCTCCCCAGCTTCCCTTCATGTCTTCTGGACTCAGAATATGTCACATAGCCATTCCTAAGCCAATTACTTAGGAAAAGATATAGAATTATCGTTAAACTAATTGGGCCACATGGAGGCAGTATGATGCTCAAAAAATACTGGTTTCAGATTATTGGATAGGAAACAATATTGGATGGGAAAACAAATAGCAGATTGGCTCTTTGTTTTCCTCTGGTTGTTGGCTATAAATGAACAGTAATAGTCATTGCAATCAAGATATCAATAAAAAGCAAACACAGTTGTGTCCAAAGTAGGTGTTCTTAATTAGTGAATTCTACCATATGGTTGGTTTATATTCCACTGTCCAGATAAACCAGGGGTCTTTATCCCAGTGCTATCAACCCAGAGACACTGCAAAACTCCTGTTAACTGGTCATCTTGGGAGGCGATCAGTGCTTCTAGACATAGATCCAACTGTGTTAGCCTTCAAACTGAACTATTTGCTTCTGTTCTTGCCACCTTCCAGTCTGTTTCTCATCATGGCTCAAGGGATCTGATTCAAATTTAAACCAAGTCATGCCATTTTATGTTTAAAATCCTCAGCAGATATCTATAGTTATTGGGATAATGGCCAACACCTTGAATGTGGCCCACAACCATGCATGTTTGCCTCCTGCCTATCTCTCCAGTAGCCTCTCTCTACGCTCTGGCAACATTGGCTTCTTTCACACCATCCTCTCATGATTTTCACATGCTAGTCACTTTCTTGGGAATTCTTCTCCTACTGTCTTTACCAAATCGACTCATTCTTCTGATCTGGGATAAACCATCTCTTCCTCAGAGAAGTCTTTCCTGACCCTTGATAATATCAAATCCCCATCTTAGAGCCTCTTATAGCACTACGTTCACCTGCAGCAAACTTACTAAATTCAGCGTGAACTATTATGCTCACTTACCAGTTTCATTTTCTATTTATTTGAGAGGTAAATTGATTAATCATATGTGTTCATTAGTCTATAAGCCCACTGTCTTTGTCCATTTTGTGTCACTATAAAGAAATATCCGAGGGTGGGTAATTTATAAACAAAAGAGGTTTATTTGGCTTGCACTTCTGCCAGCTGTCCAAGAAACATGGCATTAGCATCTGCTTCTGGTGAGGGCCTTAGGAAACTTCCACTCACAGCAGAAGGCAAAGAGAGAGCAGGTGTGTCACGTGGCAAGAAAGGGAACAAGACAGCGAGGGGAGGACAGTGCCAGGCTCTTTTTAACAGTCAGATTTCACAGAGACAAAGAGTGAGAACTCACCCAATCTTATGAGAATGGCACCAAATCATTCATGAGGGATCCATCCCCATGACACAAACACCTCCCCACTTGGCCCCACCTTTAACATTGGGGATTAAATTTCCACATGAGATTTGGAAGGCTCAAACATCAAACCATATCACCCATGAAGGCAGAGATAGATTCTGTGTTTGCTCATTTGTATCCCTGGTTTTTAGCACATTGCCTGGCACACAGTGAGTGCTCAAGACATACTAGTTAAACTAAAAATAAACTAGAGAACCTAACAGTCCCACTCTCTATTGCCTTAGCCTCTTCACTACTGTAATTCATCTCCATTCATTCTCCCTCTCCACCTCCACCTAAGCAGATTCACATCTTGACCCCAACCTCCTCACTCCCAATCTCTCTCTGTCTTTTTTGGCTCTGAAAACTCTAAGGAGTTGGACTCACCTCCAGGATCTTTATAACTGATGCATAGTGTAGCCTGATCTCAGTAGCTGGATCCAGAAAACAACTAAAATGTTCTCTTCTTAAAATGTATTGTAAATAATGAATAAGCAAACAAGTAAATAAATTAGCAGTACAGTGTATGATTAAAAGCCCAAGCTTTGCAACTTACAACAGTGAGAGATCTTAATATACTAAATATATACCCAGGTTAGCTACATAACCTCTCTGAGCATCAATTGTTTCAGCATAAAATGGGGATAATGATATTGATTTCACAAGATTTTCATAGGTATTCAATAAGCTAATGTATGCAAACATTTAGCCCAGAAATGGGAGCTATTATTAACAAACCAAATTTCATATAATGACAAAAATGTTCCTCTCAGAAAATTTGTCTTTATAAAGAGCCAAACTCTTTAATAAAATGATGGAATGAATTAACGAAAAGGGGGTTAAAAACTATCGCTATACAGATTTCAGGCAATGGATATAGTTAATATAAATTATTCACAAGGCAAAGCGCTTGACTTTTTGAACCCAGTTAGTCCATGCTGTGCTCAGAATCCCAACAAAACTTTTAGGTCCAATAGAGTACTGAAATCCTGGTCAATTGTTCTGTTTCCCAAAGTCCAGTCCTAGATTAGATTCTCTGAATTAAAAATTTTTCTGTATTAATTAACTCACTCCCTTCTGCTCTGTTAAACTTGGTATTATTCTGCCACTTAGTTTTGACAACAAAGAGCAGTTGTCAACAGCAGTTTTGGATGTTTGCATATTCTAGTTGTCTTCTCTGTCACTTTAGCTGTATGTCAAAAGAAAAGGCAAGAAGAATGTTTTCCAGCAGCTGTGGCAGAGTCTATGGCATATAAACCATTCACCAGCATTCGACACCGACAGCAGACATCATTAATCAATTAGAATGTTCTTTCCCACTAAAACCCACATGGGGTTTCTTATTCCTTTTTAATGCCAACCTACAGAAGCTGCACCACTTAATTAGAGTTGATATGTAAGATATAACCTATTCTCCATGCTGGACTTAGGAAAATGTTCTATAAGAAACCAGAAATCTAGTTATCATACCAAGAAACGCAAGTGTAACCTTATAAAGGTATCACCCATGAGGACTAGCTTTGGAATGTTATCGCAATCAAAGAACTACAGCACAGAAATAAAAAAGAACTGCAATCCAGAAACAAAAAATTATAATAATGGTAAAATTGCCCAAGTGCTTTACTTTATTTTCAAATGCCTTGAATGGAATACCAATGAGCTCGGACATACTCTATTTTAAATTTTCACTTTTCTTTCTTCTCCACTTCCTTCACGCACTTCTTCCATGGCTCACTTGTCAAAATCCTCAAAATATTTGTCACCAAGCCCTATAACATCCCCTCTTGCCCTTGTTCTGCTCCGAATTTTCTCTAAATTTGTATCACTGAAGCACAAAAAGCTAGTCTGGAATGATATAGAAGGGGAAAATACTGAAAAGGGTCATATCAGCATCATCTTTCACAGCAGGGTTAAAGAGAGGATTCAGAATTCTCACACATTAGAAATTTTTGGATAGACCTAGGCTGTAATTTGGGGGCCATTACTTCACCCTTCCTCCATCTTGGGAATCAACAGTCCCCATTACCAGTGCTGGCATTCGCAAAAAGGATCCCAAAAAGCCAAATCTAAGTGCAGCTTTGACATAAGGAATGGCTTTTTTGAAGCTAATGCTCAGAATTCCCCATGGAGCTTGTGGAAAAAAAAAACAGCCACTTCAAATGATGAGAGCCTATTTCCTCCTGTATAGCCACCTTCTGTCTCTCTCATCTCTTCATCATGTAACAGAAAATGTGAAATGAGAGGAGACTGCTAAGAAGGAAACAGCCTTGATTTCATTCATTAAAAGAACCAAAAATTAGAAACAAGTAACAACTTCATTGGCTTCTACCTCATCTCAAAACATAAAGGCCCTGAGCAATAAAAGATCCAATAAAAACACAAAAAAGGACTGATAGAAAATGCAACCCATCACCATCAATTCCCTAACTTTAAAGGAATCTTGATCTTTCCACTGAATGCAGAATTTTTCTTCTAGCTTTGAGTCATATAAATTTTCCTTGGTGACATCCAATTTTATTTGAATTCTAAAACTTTTAGAATATGTACCTTACACAGCTATGAAACCCAGGATAGCACAGCTTTCCCTAGGGCCCTCTGTAGTTCAGGACAACCAAGCACCTATGTTCTGATTCTATGAGGGATGAATAAGACAAAAGTCTGGAGGAAATAGAGTGCCAGAAAAGCTCACAGAAGGTCAGAAGCAAGTCTTTAGAAGAGAGAGAACCATCTGAGTCAGAGATTCTGAAGTCCACCAGGCCTACTTAGAAAAGACATATATTCAAATCAGCAAAGTTCTCAATATGCCTCTTCCAACCTAGGGTTGAAGGCAGCCAACCAAAAGCCCCTATGGCTACACTCCAGCACCTCAGGAGATGGCTTTTAGATATTAACTGCAGCAAAATGATATCACATCAGCATCAAATTACATTAGATGCTCTGAGAGAGAGGAGGGAAGGGAAAGAAGGGATTGCTGGCCAACTTCAATAAGTGTATGGAAGTATCAGACACTATCCAAAACAGATAAATGTTTTGTATAAAGGTATAATAAGGGTAACCATTAGACAGAGCATCCGGATCTTCCTAAATGCTGATATATCAAGAAGAAAAAGGAAAGAAAAGAAAAAGAAAAAAAGAAAGCAATAAAATAAACCCATAGTGAAACATTATTAATGTACACACACCACACATCACATAAAATAAAACAACATAACACAACTGAGATCGAAGCTCTCAATCATATCAATAAATATAAATGGGCATAACAAATCTATAAAAAACGTTTAGATTTGCTAGCAAACCAAAATTCAACACATCTGAGAGACATATGCAAAACAAACAAATTATGAAAGATTAAAAGTAAAAAATGGATCTATAAATAAGCAAAATCCAATACAAAGGCATCATTGGAAGGGGAAAAGCCTGTTTACAAGGACAATGACTATTATTATTATTACAGTAATAATAACACCTAAGTAAAATCCACATGAGAAAAAGTATAAAATATTTCTGAAAAACACAGAAGCAGACTTGAACAAATAAGAAGGCTTTCTTTCCATATTCTAGGCAAGGATGTATCAACATCATAAAGTTGGCAGTGCACACAAAGTTAACTTTCATACTTAGTGAGTGCCAATAAAATGTCGTCAGGTTTTTATTTTCCTAAATATAAAGTTGATCATACCATTAATTTGGAAAAACACCAAAAAATATAAGAAATAGGAGGGGGAATCCTAGCCCTGCTTGGTATTAAGATGGTTTTTCAAATCTATAAAACTTTTAAAATGTGGGTTTGGTATTTTTTAATTATACTTTAAGTTCTAGGGTACATGTGCACAACGTGCAGGTTTGTTACATATGTATACATGTGCCATGTTGGTGTGCTGCACCCATTAACTTGTCATTTACATCAGGTATATCCTAATGTTATCCCTCCCCCTCCCTCCACCCCATGACAGGCCCCGGTGTGTGATGTTCCCCACCGTGTGTCCAAGTGTAAAATGTGGTATTGGTATTTGAACAGACAGAAGGACAAATGGAACAAACAGAAAATCCAGAAATAGATCTGATCACATATGAAAATTTAGCATTTAATAACTGAAATGTGTAAAATTAATATTTTTTATTAATTCAGATTCAGCATCTGAAATTAGCTGGGAAAAGATGAATGTTTTAATAAGTGGTATTGAGAAAACCTGGTAAGTCATATGGAAAATGATAAAACTGGATCTATTCCTCACTCCATATACCAATATAAATTCCAAATGTGTCAGATTTAAATGTAAGACTATGGCCAGGCACAGTGGTTCATGCCTGTAATCCCATAACTTTGGGAGGCAGATGCAGGCAGATCGCTTGAGGCTAGGAATTTGAGACCAAAAGCCTGGCCAACATACTGAAACCCTGTCTCTACTAAAAATACACAAATTAGGCAGGTGTGGTGGTGCACACCGGTAGTCCCAGCTGAAGCAGGAGGATCACTTGAACCCAGGAGGTGAGGGTTTCAGTAAACCATGATTTCACCACTGCACTCCAGCCTGGACAATAGAGTGAGATTCAGTATCAAAAAAAAAAAAAAAAAAAGATACAATAAATGTCAGACTACCACTATATCAATACTATTAAAAAATGTTTGAACTTGGGAGTAGGAAACATTTTCCTATGACTCAAAATCTAGATGCAATAAGAGAAAAGTTAGATAAACTTGACATACAAATTAAAATTATAAAAACTATACAGCAAAAAATTCTTAATTTAAAATTTTTTAAACCCAGAGAAAAACACTTGCCACTTTTTGCAGGAATAATGAGTTAATAGTATAAAAATAGAGGAAAAAAATAAATCAATTAATTATAGTAAACTGGGCAAGAGCTATAAAGAGATATTTCACCAAAAAGTAAAGTAAATGGCTCTTAGTCTATATGAAAAGAGACTTAATATTACTAATAATAAAATAAATGCAAATTAAGATTATATATGCTATTCACTCAGAATGACAAAAAATCTAAAAGTTCAATAATCCACTCTTTTGGCAAGGTTGGAGGAAACATTCTTATACATCGCTGGTACAAAACAGAACAAACCCATTGAGAAGAGATTGACACTATCTAGCAAAACTAATAAGAATTTGCCCTTTGACTCAGTAATCTCACTTCTAGGAGTCCATCCCAATGGCAAAAATGAAAAAGATGTATGCAGAAAATTATCTGTTACAGCACAATTGATTACAGTAAAAGTCTGCAAACACACCAAATAGCTATCAATAGAGAACTGGTTTAGTGGTCTGCAAACCACAGTGCACAGGCCAAATCTCCAGGCCTGTTTCTATACAGCCTGGAAGTTGAGAGTGGTTTTACATTTTTAAAGGATTATAGAAAACAAATGTGACAAACATGTTATTATCTGGTTCTTTACAGAAAATGTTTGCTGAACTCGGCTATGAACCAGCAAGGTACATCCGCACAATGAAGAACTACACAATTGTAAAGAAAAATAAGAACTAAAAATAACAACTGCAATAGATTGAAACACAACAAATATGTGAATTGATACCAATATTAAAAACAATAATGTGGGGCTGGGTGCGGTGGCTCACGCCTGTAATCCCAGCACTTTGGGAGGCCAAGGTGGTTGGATCACCTGAGGTCAGGAATTCGAGACCAGCCTGACCAACAAGGAGAAACCCCGTCTCTACTAAAAATACAAAATTAGCCAGGCGTGGTGGCACATGCCTGTAATCCCAGCTACTAGGGAGGCTGAGGCAGGAGAATCGCTTGAACTTGGGAGGCAGAGGTTGCGGTGAGCCCAGATTGCACCATTGCACTCCATCCTGGGCAACAAGAGCAAAACTCCACCTCAAAAAAAAACAATGATGTGGCTCATTGTTTGTGTGGCAGTGGCTCACGCCTGTAATTCCAGCACTTTGGGCAGCCGAAGCGGGCGGATCACGAGGTCAGGAGTTCGAGACCAGCCTGGCCAACATGGTGAAACCCTGTCTCTACTAAAAATACAAAAAATTATCAAGGCTTGGTGGCAGGTGCCTATAATCCTAGCTACTCAGGAGGCTGAGGCAGGAGAATCACTTGAACCCAGGAGGTGGAGGTTGCAGTGAGCCGAGGCCACACCACTGTACTCCAGCCTAGGCAACAGAGGGAGACTCTGTCTCAAAACAACAACAAAAACAACACAACTCATTGCTCACTTTTGGAGAATGCCAAGAAACAGGCAAATAAAATGAAAGAATTGAGCATTTAACCCACTTTTCCTGAGAAACCAGTTGCTACTATCATAACAAAAAGAGGGACAATAAGGGATATGGCTCCTTGATATAAATAAACACCACCATCCATGAAATAATGTGGAAAACAAATCAAATCTTAATCTGAGTCAGCCCTTAAATCTGGTTATCACTTTATAGAATATACAGAGGACAGAAAAATATACTTTTAATAACACCACAGGAATAAAATTAGCAAAATTTAGACTACAAGAAACTCTACTGACAAAGTGACCAGATTTTTCAACAAATAAGTTGCAAAGAACGAAAGAAAACCTTAGATCGAAGGAGGCTTAAGAGACCTATTAAACAATTAAAATATATGAGTCTTATTTTCATCATAAATCAAACTAATTTTGAAAATGAATTGTGAGAAAGCATTTCTGTAGCAGCTGAGAAAATTTTAACACGGTGCAATATTTGAAAAAATTAAGATATTATTAATTATTTTAGTATAATGATTGTATTGAGATTACGTTTTTTTTTGTTTTTGCTTTTTGGTTTTGGCTTTTTTTTTTTTTTTTTTGAGACAGAGTCTCACTCTGTCATCCAGGCTGGAGTGCAGTGGTGCAATCTTGGCTCACTGCAACCTCTGCCTCCTGGGTTCAAGCAATTCTCATGCCTCAGCCTCCTGAGTCACTGGGACTACTGCCGTGTGCCATCACGCCCAGCTAATTTTTGTATTTTTAATAGAGACAGGGTTTCACCATGTTGGCCAGGCTGGTCTCCAACTATGGACCTCAAGTGATCCACCCACCTCGGCCTCCCAAAGTGTTGGGATTATAGGCCTGAGCCACCGTGCCTGGCTGAGATTATGTTTTTTAGGAATTGTTAGTTTTCAGATTGAAATATTAATGGAAGAAATGATATCAAGTCTTGGATTTTCTTCAAAATAATCTAGAGGTAGGGTGGTTAGCAAGTGCGGCACAGATGAAGTTGGCCAAGAATTGACCATTATTGACGCTGGATGACACATTCGTCTAAACAGGCGCAGAGGTTCATCGTGCTTTCTTTGTATATAATTGAACTGTTTCATAATAAAAGTATTATGTTTAAATAAAACCAGAGAAAAAGGAAATAAAAAACTGAAGGACCACTATTCACCTCAAGCACTGGGGATAAAGTGTGAATTATGAATTTTGGGGTCAGCAACTGTCTGTGGTTTCATTAAAAATTCACCACTGAGGCCGGGTGCAGTGGCTCACACCTGTAATCCCAGCACTTTGGGAGGCCGAAGTGGGTGGGGCGCATTTTACAGAAAAGGAGAAGTTGTGGGACAGGCATTCACATAGGTAACCATATATTTGTAAATCAATGCTGTGACATGGTTTTATCTTTTCTTGAGAGTCAGTGCAACATGCTAACTATTTATATGAGGGCAATGTCTGTAGAAGTTCATTCTTGCTTCTTGGAACAAATGGAATTCACTTGTGCTGTGTAAAGAGGACTAATGAAACTATCCATATAATCCAGGCAAAAACTTGATGCTGAGGGTAAAGAGGCTTGGGTTGTTCTGAACTAATTAGGCCAGCTAATATTGTTCAAATACACAAGATAATTGCTTAGGCATCCTCGTGAAAGTATGAGTAAGATTTGGGTGGTTCTCACTGGCATTGAGAACCTAAAACTACCTCCCTGCCCCATGCCTTTTCTGCACAGATGCCTCTTTGGTGTCCCAAGGCAGAAGTGATCTTTCCCTCCTACAAACATCCAAAGAAATGCTTTGTACTTCTCTTCTAGTTTATTTAACTTCCTTATATTTGTTTGCATGCTTTTATCTACTGGTAGATTGTTGCTTGCACAGGACAGTATCTGTCTTATTTTATTGCTCCTAAGACTGATTACAGTGCTTTCCTTATACACAGTAAATTCCTAAATCATAACGCTAAATATGTAAGTCATTCAGTGACCCATTGTAAACCAGACCAACTTATTATGAGTTCAAAACTCTTTGAGCCAGAGGTTTTTCAACTGGCCAATTAATAAATAAAATAAATGTACTAGTACTGTCAATATACCCAGCACAGTGTTTAGTACCACTAGGTAAATGGTTTTAAAATTCATTTGCTAAGACCTTGGGAAACCTTACACCGAGCCTCAATGTCCTATCTGCAAACTGGGGGGTCGAGGAGGAGTAATAACACTTCCTTTGTAAGATGATTGTAGGAGTTAGAAATTATATGTAGAAAAGAGCAAGTACAGAGTAATCTTTTCTGTTTAACTGTAGTTGTCATTCATTGTGGTAGGTATGAATTTTCAGGCATAACCCTCAAGTGCGAGAAAACTCACATTTCTTTATTGCTCATGAAATTCATGTTGTCCTTGCTGATCTCTCCACTTTCCTTGGACAGAAATTGAATTTCAGTTGTATTCTAGAGATCTCTAAACAGTCCAAAGATGTGGAAAGTCTCCATGTGTTTTATGCAGTCCTCCGCATTTGGGAAAGGCTCTCTGGACTTCAGTCTACTCTGCTTATCACTAATAAACTCTTCCAAGCCCTTCTTGGCCCCTTGGGATTGAAACTGTCTATCTTTGGTTCCCAGAACCATAATTGCTATGTTCCCTATTCCCCTTGGGCTGAGGACTCTTCCACTCCCTTAGTTTGAACTTTTCTGCCCCCACTCCCTTATAGAAGCCTGAGGCCAGGTGGGAGGGTTGTCGTGTAGGAATCTGGAAACTTCTGCTTTAGTCTCTGAAACTCAAAAGTTGAGATGTCATTGAGTCTTAGTTCAAATGTTATCTCTTTGTAGAGATCTTTCTAGAATATCCCTTCTAAAGTAAAGTGTATACTCAATCCCAGCCAATTACATCACCCTATTTTATTATTTTCATAGAGTTCATCACTATCTTGACTTATCATAATCATTAATTGTCTTTGCATGCTAGGATATAGTCTTCTAAGGGGCGGAAATCTTATTCACCATTGTATCCTTAGCACTATGTCTGGCAAATATCAGATGCTCAGTAAATACTTCTTAAATAAAATAATTAATTATTCTGCCAAATTGTGAAGCTGATGGTGATGAAGTTGATGAAAGAAATATGACATAGTACTTAATTTAAGGTTGCTTAAACTATTTTGAGTTAATAATCAAGAAATAATTTGAAGGCTGACCCAAGGCTTGAGTGGAGAGTTTGGAGAGGTGAGGTAGTTAGAATAAATATATATATATTTATATATTCATTTATACAAATTCATAATACATTTATACAAATAATTTTATACAAATAATATATAAAATATGTAAAATGTATACAGTACACATTACATATAAATATGTATAAAATAGAAGCTTTCTACATAGTTAGAAAAAGTTCTTGAAGTTCCAATGTTTGTATTAATAATATGAAAGGTAGATATAATATATTTATGTTTAGCAAAAGGGGACACGGATTATAAAAGCTTGAGCAATATTGGTTTAAATTTTAGTGCCACAGTGAGTCGTGAGCTAACTCCACCTGAATCACTGGAGCATTTAAAAAATATAGAATCGAGGACACTACCCATAGAGGTCCGGGTTCTGTAGAACTGGGATGAGACTCCAAAATCTGTGTTTTGAAAAGAGAATCTCTAGATGATTCTGCTTCTTAACCAAACTTGGGAGCCAGTGATTTATGTGAAAAGTCTATGGAAAGGAAAGAAAAGGAAAGTGAATTTAAAGAGGGATATCTTTGTGGATGATGTAGGACTTCAGCTCAAACACTGTGCCCCCTAGGGGCTGGGGAAAGAATAAGGGCCTTTCTCTACTACCTGATCCCTGCTACAACCACAGCTGATTGGACCCAGCCTGGAATAAATCAGGCTTCTCTCTCCCAGCAGTAGAATTGGGATCTAGTGTGAATTTCTTTTGTTAGCTCAAACTGAGAAGATGGGCATTTGGGGGCTACGGAAAGCCATATTCTGGCATGAATCTATGAGAAGATACAATTTGTTAATAGGGAAAAGTAGACAGAGATGCAAAAACAATCAGAAACACAAGTCCATGTAATTAAGAGAGAGAATTGCCAAGAGGGTAATTAATTGCCTTGGCTTCTGGTGTTTTTGGTTCCTGGGTGTAGCCCCTGAGATTCTTATAATAAATTCCCTTTTATTTGCTTAAGATAGTTTTAGTGCTTCAGCTACCTGCAACCAAAATACATTTTCAGGAGGCCAGAAGGAAAAAAAAAAAAATAGCGTATAACAAAACCGGGTACGGGAGAAAGTACTTTGTTCCATCGCCAAGGAAGGCTATGGTTCATGAGATGTCATGTTCCGACACTCAGCAGAAGGCCCTGTGCTGTTTTTATGAGGAGTTCTGACAGCCTGTATCCAGCCAGGACTGGGAAGGCGCTGTGACTTTCACACCCTCACGACCATGGCAATTTGAAAGCAGAGGATAATGAACCCCACAGCTGGGGTTGGGATGCTTCTGTCTGCTTCAGCAATGGACTCTTCACTCCCGTACTGGAAAAAGTACTCAGGGGGAAGCTGCTTCCCAGGTCAAAAATGATCCTTGAAAAATGCTATCCAGGGGCCACTTTCAAAATCATAATGTCCACAGTAGGCAGGAAACAGGGAGGCTCGAGCAAAAATGGAAACCAGTGCTCCTCTGAGGATAAAATTTTCTCTCTACTGAGATGGAAATTTTTCTGCCTTTCCTTTGCTTCTGCTACCATGGAATGGCCCTCTATTTTTCTTTTTTCTGAATTCTCTTGGCTACATGATATGGTTGTTTGTCTTTTCTCTCTTCTACAGGAAGATAAACACTCTGAGAGTAAAATCCAGGTCAACTTCATTTCTAGACTTACACAGTGCCTCACACAGAAAATGTGCTCCAGGATAAATGTTTATGAAGGCTCTGCCACTTACTACCTGTGTGATCTTGGGAAACTTTCTTAACCTCTTCAAGTCTTATTTTCTTTACTTATAAAATAGTGATAATATTCCTTTGCTTTCTGGATTATGTGTAAGTGAAGATTAAGACATCCGTAAAGTGTGTTGCATGGGATAAGCACACCATAAACGGTAGCTATTATTTGTAAGCTCTGGGCATGAGCAGTGGCAAAACCAAACTGCACCCCCTTCTCTCCTGCCTTGTCTATCCTATCTGGCTTCTGTTTCAACCCGTGTGCCCCAGTAGCAATAGTGCATCCATTCATCCAGCAGAGGGAGCTAGGCTAGAAAGTAACTACACTAAGTGAACCATAAGTACACAACAAATATTGCATCATACCCAGCTTTGAAATGTGCAAAAAATTATACCTGCTCACGCCAAATTAGAAATGGCTTTCAAGTGCCTGATGCTACATTCATCACCATGTCCCAGAAAGATGCTGACTGAAGGTTTTCAAAAACTTCAAAAGACTCTTGCAATAATTGCATATTCATTAGACAAATTAGTTCTAGATTATTTTTAAAACCATAACTTGGAGAAAAAAAAGACCAACAAAGAATTGAATAAAATTATGCAGGAGTGGTGTTTAGAATATAAAAATGTAGAATACTATTCATTCTGTATGAAAGCATTAAATGGAAAAAAGTGGGGAGAGGGAGGAGGAAACCTAAAAATAAAAAGCCACAAAGAGAAAAATAA
The DNA here is from genome assembly GCF_028885655.2 of Pongo abelii. Taxonomy (NCBI): domain Eukaryota; kingdom Metazoa; phylum Chordata; class Mammalia; order Primates; family Hominidae; genus Pongo; species Pongo abelii. The sequence continues at coordinate 154,118,005 of NC_071989.2, forward strand.
TCTGTCTTTACAAAATTCAGTCCTTGGGAAGTAGATAGAATTTTTCTATTAGTTTTGGTTGGGAGGAAAATGTACGGTTTCCACCTCTGATGGGGGAACCTCATTGGGAAAATAATAACCACTATCATCATAATACGACATTGGCTGAAGTAGGTGATTAGCACAGTGTGACGTCTACCATAAGTATCTGCTGGGATCTTGTTCTTTGAGGAGTCACAATCTGGTATAACAGACCTGGCTTCATTTTTTGTAGGCTCCATTATATCCGAAATAAGCTGCTGCCACTTCGCCCAGATGTACTAACAGGGTAGAAGGTCAGGAAAAGCAAAGAAAAGCCACCAAGGGTGCACCCAGTGGCTCGCAGCTTCCTGCCTTGAAGTGCGTTTCTAAATGGAAAAACAAGCCCGAGAACGCCAGACCAGGCTGGGCTCTTCATAACAGCAGCCATGAGGAGGGAAATGATGGTATTCGCCATGTGGGAAGGTTAGGTGACACGCTACCTTCCTGAGGCCACATGTGTACAATATCAAGGTATAAATTAAAAAGCCCAGCAGCAGTTCCTGTTACTTGCCAATGACCATTGAGGTTGATCATTTCACCATATGCAAAGGGCTGGCTGGCTTTCACTTGGCATAAAAATCAAGAAGCTTTTCAACACCACTGGTTCCAAAACTAACATCATCTTCATGATATAAGCACAGTGCTATATCATGGGACTAGCAGGGGAGGAAGGCATTGAGAAAATAATCACATAATTAATTTATGATTCTAAATTGTAGCTCATGCTCCAAAGGGGAAAAAAGACCAGAGAGCCGTAGAGAAAAATACGGAGCATTATTTATATTGGGTGAAAGCAGTAAGAGAAGACCAGTATTTCTAGGTAGTACAGAACAGTTAAGAACCTAGGTACTGGTGTCAGAAAGATTTAGATTTGAGCCCAAATTTGTCCTTTACTAGCTCTGTGACTTTGACTTTAGGTAAGTCATTTTCTTCTTCAAGCCTGAGTTCTCCCATTTGCAAAATGAGGATAATACCTAGATAGTAACTAAAGATGTAATGATGTGTTCTATACTACCCCTAGAATAGACTCAGCAATCAACAAAACTGTTATTATTGAACATGATAGTCCAAAAAATATCATAACCAGTATATTAGTGTGCTAGGGCTACTGCACCAAATACCACAAACTGGATGGCTTAAATAATAAAACTTTATCTTCTCATAGTTCTGAAGGCTAGAAGTCCAAAACCAAGAAGTCAGGATGTTTGGTTTCTTCTGAGGACTCTCTCCTAGACTTTCAGATGGCCATCTTCTTGCTACGTCCTCACATGGCCTCGCCTCTGTGTGCATGCATCCCTAGTATCTCTCTGCATATCTACATTTCCTCTTGTTAAAAGCACACTAGTCACACTGGATTAGGGCCCACCCTAATGCCTTTATTTCACCTTTATCGCTCTTAAAAGGCCTTATCTCCAAATACAGTCACACTCTCAGATACTGGAGGTTAGGGCTTCAACACATGAATTGTAGGGGAGAGGGAGAACACAATTCAACCCATAACAACCAGTATGGCATGGAGCTGACCAATCAGAAAGGGGGCTGCTTGGTCACTGGCCAGTAGAATGAGCTGCTGATTGTATAGAACAGCAGAGTGCACTGATGCACATTGCTTATTGGTATTATTATTATTACTGAGTTTTATTAGCACTGCCTCTACTCAGGAATATACCAGGTTTGTAAGCAGAGTGACACAAAGTTTTCTAGAGGGGAGATTCCAGGAAGCAAAACAGTCTCCAACAAATGTTAACTTCTACATCCTGCCATGCCTGGAAATGGACAAATACAGAGATGCTTTAGAGCTACCTTGTGAAAAGAGACAAAAGGGGAAGAGCAGGAGGGGGAAGGATAAGAGAGTTAATGGTGACTGAAATTCGAACAAAGACACTGAGGAAGAACATGTAAGTAGAGGAGAAAAATGACATGAAAAGAGTCAAGAGTCCAGGGGTGAAAGAAGCCTCGATGGGTCAGGCCCTAGCTTTGGTTCTAGTCCAGGCTCGACAAACCAATCTGAACTTTTACGCGATCAAAATAAACTTCTTTGCGGACCTCCTTCATGAAATCCTGCTAAAAGAGATTCTTCCTCTTCCTCTCTATCCAAATGGATGCTTTTGTTATCCTGTGTTGTTTCAGACTGTAGGTCATGGGAGGGAAAGGAAAAGAAACCCACTAAAACCTATCACTCTCTTCCATATTGTTTCCTTGTTCCTCTCTTTGGTTAGCTTTCATTTTGTGCTTGCCCATGTGCAGGCACTGTGCTTCACATTCACGCTTTCATTTAATCCTCATAGTTGTTCTGTTATTATTTCACAGATGAGAAAATGTGAGGTTCAGAGACGTTCAGTGACTTGCCAAAGGTCGAACTAAGAGTAAGTGAATAGCTGGTACTTGAACTTAAATCCATCCCACTTAAAGTCCCTGCTCTTAATCACCATTATCATCCTGTGGCTGTATATTCAGGAAGCAAACACATGGATGAACCAATCCTGGGGGCAGGTAATGACCAGCACCAGCATTTGGAGTACAGATTGTAGTCATGGGTGCTGTTGGCACCAGTAAGGCAATAACAGTCATCATGGGGTCTAAGGTCAATGCCAGGATTCGAGGACACAGCTTTAGGAAAAACTGAAGATGCAGGGAGGCTTCAAAGTCCAGACCAAGGTTGGGGTATAAGACAGATATGAAGAAAGTTGGGCTGTTGGTCTCCGATTTCTCTTCCTCCCTCACTGTCCGCATCCAATTAATCATCAAGTCTTGTTGCTTCTACTTCCAAAATATTTCTGCCATTCTTCTGCCTGTCCCCATCCTGACTGCCACTATCCCAATACACTGAGAGAACCAGTTGGTCTCTCTGTTTTCAGCTTTGCCCCTAAACCTTTTATTCCACTGCAGCCAGAATGCTTACTCTGAAATATAAATCTAATCCTACCATTTCCCCACTTATGTGGCTTCAGTAGCTTCCCATGGCCTCAAAGGCTTCCAAAGCTTTCAATTACCAAACTCACCTGTTACCTCCCTGTTTTCACTCTTCCATAAGCCATACTGAACAACTTTCAGTTTCTCTGATGTAATACGCCATGTTCTCTCTAGTCGCTAGGTCTTTGCAAATGTTATTCTTGCTCTCTAGAGCCCAGTTTCTACCCTAATATTTTCAAGTCTCAGCTTGGACATTGCTTCTTTGCAGAAGCCTTCTCTGGCATAGATAAGAATTTAGAGAACAAACCTATATCTCATCACATTGAAGTTCCTCCATGACCATTTTTTTTCTACCCTCAACACTCATTACAGAAGCAACTATAATGCTTCATTACAATCCCACATCTGTTTCAGGAGTGCTATAAAACATTCTCTATGAGTGTAGAGAGGGAAGTTCTATATATTAATCAGAGAGAGAGAGAGAGAGAGAGAGACCAGAAAACAATTGCCTGTAGTAAATATTAAGTCAGTACCACTGTAAAAAGCAGGAGTCCCAGTGTATAGAGAAAAGAGGTAGAAAGCCGCTGACCCACAGGAGCAAGTAGCCTTCCTCTGCAGAGGGTCACCTAGAAGAGAAGCTAAACAAACTTCAAGCTCCTCAGCTTCCCTATCCTGGACAGTTTCTGTCTCTGAGTTCTGTGAGGAATCTCCTCCAAGATTTTCTGAGGAAGGATCCAAAAAAGCTGCTTGACTTCTCTGTTCACCCTGGTCCCTGATATCACCATTCTTTGAAAAGCCCTTTGTCATGGGTTTCCCATGTTACATGGGAATGAACAGCATGATGATGTATAAATTCTTCACCAAATCAAGCTTTTCTCTTCTGCCTTTGTTCTTCATCATAGGTAAAAGTGTCTGTTACAGAGGAAATTACACATGTAAACCCACTCACTTTACCTCCCTCCTAAGTCTGTTACATGCCTTCCTGTAGCATCCTGTGCTCAGCCAACAGAATTGCCTCACCCAAATCCTACATACACAAGATTATAAACTCCCTGTAGGTAGGGACCACATCTGAGTTATTCATTTTAAATCCACTGCCTAGCACAGTGCCTGGCTTATAAGGGGGATTTTCAATAACTAAATTTGAATGAATATTTATAATATAAATAAACAGTCTACCAATATGTATGCTCTCTCATTAATAAGATGCATAATAGGTGAAATTTCCCTTCACCACCCAGCCCCACCATACTCTGTAGCAACAAGATCTAAACGGGGGAAGGGTCTTCCCCCAGCCCCACCTAAACACGTCTTCTAATCCCACTTTTGGAACAGCAGAAGAAACATTCAACCAGAAATAAGAAAGCTGTGAAAAGGCAGAGTCCATTTAGGGTTAGTTTTGTGTGTGTTTTTTTTAAAACAACATCTGGACAAATTTTAAAATGTACTTGTGGTCCCATTCATGAAACGGGAAGCAGATCATGGGCTCAGAGCACCAATTACTTGCCCTTTTGTTTCCCCCATTTCTTGGAGAAAATTTAGTGAGCTAACTTGCAGCATGTCAATATAATAAAGTACTCAACATTTGGGTAAATTATAGATTAGCTGCAGTAATTGTTCAGCTTTTAAAAAGAATTTTCCAAATAAAAAATTTTTGCTTTAATTTTAATGCATTTTGTTCAATGTCCTATAGTTTTGAAAAATGCATCATAATAGAACTGAAACAATCTTATGGCATTTTACCCACATTTGATCTAATTTCCCTAATGATTTTTCCAGCTCTTCTATTAAAGCAGGACAAATTGTCATCTAGAGAGATGATAACAAAAAAGTAAGAAAATAATTAGAGTTTTTTTTTTAATTTGTCATTCAGACCTGGAGATGCTAAATGATGACCAAGAGGATCACCAGGTTAACCTGGAAGAAGGTGTTCTCTCTGGTTATTACCATGTCAATACTGCTGTTATTTAACAACCTGGCAGTGTTAATGGGACTGTTCTTCTGGGGATGAAGCTATGGGAGGGTCTTCTGACCTCCAAGTCTCTTGGCAGCTTTTAAGAGAAAAATGCACAAGACATGGGGTCAGGGAAGCCGGGTCCCAGTCTTAGCTCTGCCATTTGCTTCCTGCATGGCCTTAAAAAGCACATCGTCAAAAGACAATCAGACAAACCCAGTTGAGATTCAATCTACAAGATAACTGGCCTGGACTTTTCAAAAATATCCATGTCATAAAAGTCAAGGAAAGGCCTAGGAACTTATTCTTGAATAAAGACAAAGAAATATGACCGCTAAAATGCAACATGTGATCCTGGACTGGATCCTGGATCAGGAAATAAATGTGCTATAAAGGACACGATTAAATTGACTAACAAAATTGTCATTCTTTTGTTTATCAATGTGTTACCTTACAGATTGTCTCTTTCCAGTACAAACTCCATGACAGCATGGACATTGTCTCATGTATTTGCTTATGTATCACTAACATTTAGGGGATGCTCAATGATTTTTTTAATGACTAAATGAATAAATGAGTAGAATCAGATCTATCAATCCAATCATTGTCCACAAACTACCAGTATTTCCTAACTTTAAATCAATTAAATATTTAGATGCTTTAAATCAATTATCTCATTTAAATAAATAAAGTCAGTGCTATTAGTCCCATTTTACAGATTAACAAACTAAGAATCTTATCAAGGTTTCTATCTCCCAGTGAAACTAGAGGCAAAGCCAAGATTTAAATCAAGTTCAGACGCCCAAGTCTTTGTTTCATCATTGCATGGTGCAGCCTCAGAAAAGCAGTCACATTCACAATCTTCTCCTCTGATCCAATGCCTCTCATTGGCATCCTGAAATCATATATGCAAGGGCTTGACAAGGTTTCATTTTCTTCTGCCACTTGTCTTTGACACGACGCCTTCAGCTGCTGTGGGTGATGGGAAGGCTTTTAACCTGGTAAATCAGTAGCTGATCCCTGTCCACCTTCATCAGTGGTGTGACACATGGCAGCCTCAGAGACATCTCAGGTCTTTAAGGCATCTTGTTTGTTGCCCTCCAGTCTGACTTTGGCAATTTTCACAACATTAACTTGTCGTTTGGATGAAAGATAAAACCCTCAGTAGTCACTTAGGGCGTGACTTGCATCAGCAGTAATGGTAGCTGGAGTTTTGTCCTTACTTCATAAAAGTAAAAAGAAAGCATGGAAATTTTCTAAGAAAGTCCTCGTCAAATATTTATTCAGCTACCTATTGAGTTCCAGGCATTTCTCTCAAGCAGCTTGCAGTCCAGTGACAGAAACAGATAATCAAACAATATATGCCATCAGAAAGCAAGTACAGCATACCACAGGAAAGGGGAAGAAGCCAAAAAAGGTTTGGGACATGACATCTCTGCTGATGCATGAATAATACATAGAGTTACCCGGTTAAAAGGGTGGAAGATGTCAATGTTCTTAGCAAAAGGAACTGCACATTTAATGGCCTGATCATGACAGAGCGTTACACATTGGAAGAACTTAAGGAAGACCCATGTACCTAGAGCATAAGGTGCAAACTTTCAAACGATGCAACTATAAAATCAGGCAGGAGGCAAAGGTATGGACCTTCTTCTAAAGGCAATGGGAAGCCAATATTAATTTTCTATCAGAATGATTTTCAGGCTTCATTGAAATAATGGCAAGACAATTCAGGTAGACTGACACTGTTTCAATCATTCTAGTCAAGAAATAAAAACTGCACCGGTTATTTTAACAAAAATAATTTAATGTAAAGAATTTTTAGCCAGGTATTGGACAATTGGGAGATCCGAAAGGGGACACTGAGATATCATAAGCATAGTAAGTACAGGAAGCAGCTACTACTTCAACGGCTGGGAAAACAAAGAGAAGAAGTTGGTGTTATTAAAAAGTACACATTTGGAAAAGGGCCGCTGGAGAGATTGAGCCCAAACCTCTGAGGAGAGGAAGCTGCCTGGCTGGTGCTCATTTCCCAAGAGTTCAGAGGGTCCAGCAAAGCTGGGATTTAGGCTTCCCAGGAGAAGCCATTTGGCAGGAGCTGATGTCTCCAAGAGACCTCTGTGAGGCAGGTCCTTAGACTGTTAACAAAAAAACTGCAAATAGGAACCAGCTGCTGCTACTAGAAGCAAGTGACACTGCCAAGGAGAAGAAGCATTGCTGCATTACAGAAACAGAAAGGAACAAGACCCTGTTCCTCCTCTAGTTTCACATCTTCTTCCAGCTTCCTCTCTCTCATTGGCAAAGCCTACCGGGGAGCCAACCAGCAAAGGAAAAATGTGGTTTGCAGAGTTCCAGCCCCAGTATCAAAAAGCCAAGTAACAAAGATGACTTTGAGCTGAGAAACAATAGCTTAGTATTCATCACATCAGAGGTTTGCAGGCTTCTGTCTCCATAAATACCTTCCTCACAGCTCTGGGGATAGGACCAAACTGAGAGCCATGGATTTAAGCAAGCTCCAGGGAGAGGGGAGCAAAAAAAGGAGATGAAGCCCACCCCAACAGTCAGAATAAGAGGGAGGAATCTGAGCATTCAAAGATCATGGCAGCCCTATTTCTACTGCCCACTGGAAGGGCACAGCCCAATTGGGGGCAGCCTGAGGCCACATAGAGCAAAGGACAATTTATCCTCAGGGCCTTGCATCTCCATTTACAACTCCCATTGTGGGGCCCCTTACCAAACTCCAGCTTTTCTAAACAATGGCTCTTTGGTAATCCTGGAATACTTTAAGTGCTGTTCACCTTACTTCCAGTTTCCTTCGGGGCCGGAGGCGGGGGGGGGGGTCTTATTTATTTATTTTTTATTTTATTTTATTTTTTTGAGACAAAGTCTCGCTTCATGGCCCAGGCTGGAGTGCAATGGTGCAATCTCCACTCACTGCAACCTCCACCTCCCGGGCTCAAGCGATTTTCGTGCCTCAGCCTCTCGAGTAGCTGAGATTACAGGCGCACACCCAACCACGCCCGGCTATTTTTTGTATTTTTAGTAGAGATGGGATTTCACCATGGTGCCCAGGCCGGTCTTGAACTCCTGAGCTCAAGCGATCCACCCACCTTGGCTTCCCAAAGTGCTGGGATAACAGGCCAGAGCCACCGCATCTGGCGAGGGGATCCTCTTCCCTAACCCTTCATGCTTAGGGTGAAGTTCCAATTCAGTTTAGCAGTGGAATATATGACAGCCTTGAGCCAATCAGAACGCCACGTGTTTCTGGCCACCGTGATTGGTTCAGGGTGTTTAGGTGATCCAATGAGACCCAATGAGACTAAGAAAGGGACTGTTCTCCATCTTAAACTTAAACCGGCATTAGAGTGTAGGGGAACTCCTGCAGCTATATGACAACCGCAAGAGGCAAGCTTGTTTGAATACAGGGATGCTACATCAACATGGAGAGCACAAAATCCAGAAATGGGTCCTGGTGCCGTCATTTGAGCTCCGAGCTGTAACTGAAGCCAAACCAACGGTCAGGCCTTTTCAGTAGGGTGATTACTGCATTTCCTTTTTTATTTAAGCCACGTGAAGTGAGATTTTCTTTCACTAGCTATGAAAAGATGCAGTCCAAAAAGACATAGCACCTGTTTCTTGCACTTGTCTCTCTACTCTTTCCTTATGTGCAAGATAACCTTTTCTTGCCCTGCTTTTAGATCACAGTGCTAGCAGGAATATGACTTCACGCAATAGGAAATAACAATATTAAGCAAATGAAAATTGTTCAGCCTCACTAGCAATCAAAGAAATGCAAATTACAATGATCTCATCCTGATTAGATTGTCTCCCTAAAAAAAAACTTTGAAAATTATAATAGCCAATTCCAACAAAGTTATGATGAAATAAGTACATTTATGCACTGCATGTGATGGTGTAAATTGTGACACCTATTTTGGAAATTGTTTATAATAATCTTGTCAACTCTCTTTTGCCTATAACTGTTACTTAAATCTTGCACTGTGAATTCTTTACATGTTTTTAGCTCATCTCCCCAAAAAGCCAGGAAGTTCCTGGAAGCTCTCATTTTTATAACCATTCAACAACGTTTCAGCCAACAAATATTTACTACCAACTAGAAAGTGGAAACTGTGCATAGTAGCTAACATAGGACCAAGCACAGTTGGTGGTGGTCTTCCTGGGAATATATACACTTAAAGGAATGAGAAGTAGAGCCAAGGCCAGCCACAAATGTATCAATCAAGCCTAACTGTAGAATCCCACACAGCTTCAGTAATTATCTAAGACTCGGCCGGGCGTGGTGGCTCACGCCTGTAATCCCAGCACTTTGGGAGGCCGAGGCAGGGGGATCACGAGGTCAGGAGATCGAGACCATCCTGGGTAACACAGTGAAACCCCGTCTCTACTAAAAATACAAACAAACAAACAAAAAATTCCAGGCCTGGTGGCACGTGCCTGTAGTCCCATCTACTCAGTAGGCTGAGGCAGGAGAATTGCTTAAACCTGGGAGGCGAAGCTTGCAGTGAGCCGAGATCACGCCATTGCACTCCAGCCTGGGCGACAGAGTGAGACTCCATCTCAAAAAAAAGTTATCTAAGACTCCTGGGTTTTCACAAAGTCTAAAAATCTTAATCAAAAGACAGCCAGTGGTTGCTGTGGCCTCAGTTGTCCCTTCATGGAGCCCAAGATTGATCAGAAGAAGGGCTACTTCTCTAGCACCTCAGGATCCTCTGTCTCCAGCAGCACAGAACACCCTACTGAATACCCTGAATACTCCATGCCGTTTCATGCCTCTGTGCCTTTGACCACTTTCTTCCTTTTGTCTGGAATACCACCCTGGCCACCTGATGAATGCATCCTTCAAGACCTATCACAAGTGAGTCCTCCTCTATGATGCTTGCTTGAATCCCCTCCCTCCCTGATCGCAGTTGATGCTGTTACCTGCTCTTATCGTTATCTGTGACGCTATCACATGGATTCCAAATACTTATTTTCCTGTCTCATATTTTCACAATGCCACACACTCCTTGAGGTTCTCATTCATCTTTCTATGCCAGCATTTAGAACAGTGCTGAGCACATAGTATGCTCAATAAATGCTTATTGAGTTGATTGGTAAATGGATTTTAAACTGATTGTACTTGAATGTTTTTGAGAGTTGCAATTGATGGGACAGGAAAGGTTTATATGTATTTTTGTCCAGCCAATTCTACAAGCTTGTGTGTACATGGAGGTACACACACACACACACACACACATACCCCTAGGCCTCATGTGTAACCCTGCTGTGTGTTTCTGAATATTAGCAAAGGGAATACTTGACCAGCTGGAGCCTTTCTCCAGGAATAGCTCCATGCATCAATCAGAAGAGTCTGGGTTGACACCAAGAGGTAAAAATGCTCAGTGTTTTCACCCAAAGGGTGACATTTTGTCTAATGATGTTAATTTTGCACCATAAACACTTTTTATACTACAAAAAAAAATCAAAGTAAATGCCTGTCAGGTCAACAATTACAAATGGCAAAGGAGAGATTAATTCCTGCAAGTGTGAACTTGAATTATACCAAAAGACAAGTATTTAAAAAAACAATTTGACATAGATTAATTAGCTCTGTGTCTTCATAAAGCAAGATCTTTGTTTGGCTTCAAATGCACTCGTTTCCTTAATGTTAAGTATACAGATTTGCTTTATTTTACTTGCTCAGTTTTGCCTGAATTTTTATCCTGAATTTTCCATTATTATTTATAGCTCTTCCCATAGTCAAAATGCCTCAGTTTAGGAACACATTTTCACTCATACATGGTTACCAAGTGGATTTCTAGCAGAAGCAACCATTTGAAAATAAGAAGAGAAAATACAGGTGTACGTCACCTAAAGAAATTCATCAAGGTACTGCCTCAAACTACAGCTGTACAGAACTAAAAAATTATGCACTTTTAAAAATTGTTCCTCATAAATTCCTTAAATTACCTACTTTTGTTGAACTTTGTTCCTAGGAAAAAATAAATAAATAAATCTTTTTTTTTTTTTTCTGAGACAGGGTCTGGCTCTTCTGCCCAGTCTGGAGTCCAGTGGTGTGATCTCAGCTCACTGCAACCTCTACCTCCTGAGCTTAAGTGATCCTTCCATCTCAGCCTCCCAAGTAGCTGAGACTACAGATGTGTGCCACCACACCCAGCTAATTTTTTGTATGTTTGGTAGAGATGGGGTTTCACCACGTTGCCCAGGCTGGTCTCAAACTCATGAGCTCAAGCAATCTACCTGCCTCGGCCTCCCAAAGTGCTGGGATTGCAGGCATGAGCCACTGCAGCCAACCAGAAATAATTCTTAAAATTAAAAAAAAAATAGACAAATTAGCCAGGTTCAGTGACTCATACCTATAATCCCAACACTTTGGGAGGTCAAAGCTAAAGGATCACTTGAGGCCAGGAGTTTGAAACCAGCCTGGACAACATAGCAAGATCCTGTCTCCAAAATAAAAAATTTTAAAAATTAGCCAGGCCATGGTGGTGTGCACCTGTAGTCCTAGCTACTCAGGAGGCTGAGGTGAGAGAATGGCTTAAGCCCAGGAGTTTGGGGCTGGAGAGAGCTCTGATCACACCACTTCACTCCAGCCCAGGTGAAAGAGTAAGACTCTATCTCCAAAAAACTTAAATTAAAATTATAAAAATTGAAAAATTAGAGTATCTATGTACTGAAACATTATATAGACTTTACAAATGATGTTGGAGAAGAATATATAACAGTTGGGAAGATGGTCTTGATATAGTGATAGGGAGGGAGCAAATCACAAACAATATTTTGAGGCAGCAAAAATCGTGATTATGAGCATGGATTCTCAAGACACACTGCCTTGGTTCAAATCCCAGTCCTATCACTCACTAGCTGTATGACATCAGGCAAGGTAGTTAATCTTCTAGTGCCTCTGTTTCCTCCTCTGTAAAATGAGGGCAAATACTAGGACCTAGAGCATCAATTTGTTGTGAGAATTAAATCAATATAAATAAATACACACAAATAAAGCACTTAGTACCCGAAACATAGTAAGTGCAACAAAACTTTGGTTCTTGTTAACATTTATAGTATGTTTGTGTTTTTAAACACAGTGTATGAATATATTGTACATAAGAAAAATATCTTGGAAGTATATGCCTCAAAATATTAGCCAAGATTTTCTCAATGGGATAAAGGGTAATTTTGGGGAGGGGGCGGTCTTTATGTGTATTTTTTACTTTTCTAAAATAAAGATGCATGATTTTTAAAATATTTTAATGTTGATAATTTTTAATGAAATTTACTTTTCTTATGTGCTTTTGCTTTTAAAATATTTTATTAATAAAACACCATGTTTAAAAAGATGTATAATGTATTACAATAAAATATAATGTACAGCTTCAGACTTTGCTTGAAATTAAGTACAAATTTATTGTATTTGAAGAATCTGAAGTCCACAGTATGAAGTAAGGTATGACTGTAGTTTTTGACTGTTGTTTTGTTTTGTTTTTTAATAATTTATTTCATGGATTCAACTTTCCTATATGACATTCAGAAATGTCATTCGTTTGTTCACTTCACAAATATTTTTAGTGACTACTGTGTGAATAGAATGCACAAAAATCATGCTTTCATATTATGTAACATAATAGAAGACAATAATTGGGTCCAAAGGAAAAAAAAAAAAGGAAAGAGTGACAGGAATTGGGCAGAGGGACAAAGGGGAACAGAGAAGAGCCAGCTACAATGTTTAAAGGGTAGTCATGCTAAGCCTCAGTGAGCACTTACTAATGCCAGAACTGATGAAAAGCCCTTTGAGAAACACAAAGACAAGTATTCCATCACTCCCCACGTAGTTATTGGACACTTAGAACATGTCAGGTCCTCGGCTGGTTACTACGGATTCAGTAGTGTCCCAAAAAGTCATGGGTCATGCCTTACTTTGCAAAGTATAAAATCTTATGGTCAAACATCACTAACAAGTAAAGAAAAAGATATAAATAATTACAGATTATCCTAAGTGTGCTGAAGGAAACAAACAGGTACAGGGAGGGGAGCTACCCCTTTAGAGAAGTTGGAGATGATCTCTCTGTAGAGGTGACATGAATGCCAAGACCTGAAAGATGAGAATAAGTCAGTCATGTCAAGAGCCAGAAGAAGAGCTGCTTAAGTACAGCAAAGAGCGTGTGCAAAAGCCCTGAGGCAGAAAAGAGGTGGGTGCATTCAAAGCCCTGAAGGAGATCTGAACGACTAGAGGCTAGTGGACTAGGAAGCAAGTGGTAGGGAAGGGGGAATAAGGTAGAGAGAAGCCAGCTAATGCACAAAATCAGACTATATCACTTTTTTAGAAGAGAAATGTGGTCTTGGTCAATTTCCAGTACCACCTCCAACCTGCTCTTCTTCCTTGAGTTGTCCCACGACATCACCCTTGCCCAGGAGAATTCAGGTTCTGGTTCAGAGTCTCTTGTGGAATTGCAGTGAAGCTTGCAGGTAGGCCGCAATCATCTGAAGGCTTCATGGGGCCTTGGGCATCTGCTTGCAAAATGGTTCATTTACACGGCTAGGGGCACAAAGTCTCGTCCCTGCTTAGGTGGGCCCTTCCACAGGACCCTCACAACATGGCAGCTGGCTTCTCCCCAGAATGAATGACCCAGAGTGAGCAAGGAGGAAGCTGCAATGTGTTTTATAACGTAGCCTCAGGAGTAACGTATCATCACTTCTACCATAGTCAACTGATCACATAGACTGACTCTGATATAATATGGGAGGGGACCACACAAAAGCATAAATATCAGAGGGGGAGGGATCACTGGGGTCCATTTTAGACCCTGGCTAGCTAATTAACTATGTTAACATATGTGAAACTTTAATCTTCAAGCTTATATGTGTGTGTGTGTGTGTGTGTGTGTGTGTGTGTGTGTATCTCGATATAACTCTTTCTAAATATGCATATATAAATATAACTCTATATATCTCTAAAACTTGAAAATCATGTATATATGGCTTAGTATAGTTTCTGGCACATAGTGAGCAATAAATAATAGCTTTTTTTTTTTTTTTTTTTTTACCAGTGTTGCTCATAAAATAGCCATTTGCCAGTTTAGCAGCCACTTCTGTGCCTCTCCCTTCTCAAAGTATTTCACCTCTTTAAGAGGGCTCCTGAGACAGGCACTGCTTGACACAAAAATATCACACATCTAATGGTGAAAATTTCATAATTCCAAGATTCAGGAATTATGGTCCCTTCCAAGCACATATACCTCAGGGACACCTTTCATTCGTTCATTCATTCATTAATTTATTCACCAATATGTCTTTGACCTACCTAAACATTCCAGAATTACTTCCTTATCTCTAAAATATCTTTTTGAGATAGGGTCTCACTCTGTCACCCAGGCTGTAGTGCAGTGATCTCTGCTTACTGAACCCTCGATCTCCCAGGCTCAAGTGATCTTTCCACCTCAGCCTCTTGAGTACCTAGGACCACGGGTGCATGCCACCACACCTGGCTAATTTTTTTGTATTTTTTGTAGAGATGGAGTTGCACCATGTTGCCCAGGCTGGTCTGGAACTCTTGAGCTCAAGTGATCTGCCCACCTCAGCCTCCCAAAGTGCTGGGATTACAGGTGTGAACCACCACACCCAGCCATCTCTAAAATATTTGAAAAAATCATTACGGTTGTTAACATTCCCAGCAATTTGTTGAGAACTCCAAGACTCACCAATAAAAGAATTAATTGTTTAATTTTAAAAATAGGATGCATACGGTATGTACTAAAAAATAGTATATATTCAGACCACTTTTGGTAATAAAGGCTGGAAGAAGCCAAGACATGAAGAATAAATCAGAGTAAGCAAACGATGGAGGCAGGGGGTACTGATCAAGCAACAAAGTGGATGTAGGAAAGAGAGGAAAATTATATATATATGTCATATATATATATGACATATATATATGTCTGACATATATATACACACACACATAGGCATACATACAATATAAATAAATACCTGATAAATAATATAAGACATATATTTGTCTGGTATGGTATACATATGTGTGATATATGTAGGCAGATAGAGACATAGATATAGGCATCCTCGTGTGCAAGTCTTGCCTGGAGTGCTATTCATGCTTCTCCTCATTTAATCTCACAGCAACCCTGGGAGTCAGTGCATTCACAGGTGAGCAAACTCAATGAGGCTAAGAAACTTGCTGAAGGTCTTACAGCTTCTCAATGGTACAGCCAGGATTTGAACCCATATATGTCTGGCTCCAAAGCCTATGCGTACCAGCAGGGGTCAGCAAACTAACCACCTATGGGCCAATTCTCTCTGCTGCCTGCTTTTATAAATAAAGTTCAGTTGCAACAAGCCAACAGCATTTCTCTACGCAGTGTTTATGCTGCTTTTATGCTAGCAGAGTAGAGGTCAGTAGTGACAACCGAGACTCTATGGCCTGCAAAGCCTAAGATATTTACTTTCTGCTTCATTACAGAAAAAGCTTCCTGACCCTCTACCCTTTATCATCATCTTATCTGAAAAACTAACTTGAAGATTTGGGGGAAACTGTCATAAATGCAGTCCATTTCGATAAGAAAAGTCTCTTGGGTGTGGTTGTGTCTCCTTACACAGTTTAAATTTATGGTGAGTTGGGAAATGGAGACTGTGCCTTTAAGGTTTAAAGCATTTAATGCTTGAGAATTACAAGAAGACATTTTGTGACATTTGAAGCTGTTTCGATTTCAGCTGCCTGTTATCTGACACTCCAAAATAAAATCACTAAAAATTTGGAGCCTACTTACTTCAAAGCTTACATATGAGAACCGTGATTGTCCTAATGTCCCTCAAAAAAAAAAAAAAAAAAATATATATATATATATATATATATGACGTTATGGTTTGCGAGGCAATTTAAAACATAAATGCAAGATCTTTGGTATTATTATTAACTAAAAATATCATTCAGTCCTCTTTGCAAGCTCCAAAATATGAATTTATGTTATAAAGCTATAGAAAGTTTAGATTTCAATTCCAATTCATAAAACCTCATATATTTATTCATTCAGAAAATTTTGACTGAGGACCTATCAGGCAATGCTATTGTTTACAGAATGGTTATTTGTCAGGTACCAATTGCCTTACCTGTAGTATACATTCATCACCAATGATATTTTAACTTTTAAATGAGATTTAAGAATAGCTATGTCCCTATTATCTTGGAGCTTATAGTCTACAGGAGAAGAGAGAACTCAAATAAACACAAGTAACTAAATATATCATTACAAAATTGTCTTAGTCTGTTTGGGCTGCTATAACAAGTACTAGAGATGACTGGGTGGCTTACAAGCAACAGAATCTTATTTCTCACAGTGCTGGAGGCTGGGAAGTCCAAGATCAAGGTGCCAGCCAATTTGTGTCTGTTAAGGGCCCACTTCCTGGCTCATAGAACAGTGCCTTTTCACTGTGTCCTCACCTGGTAGAAGGGGCAATGCAGCTGTCCGAGCCTTCTTTTATGATGGCATGTATCCCATTCAAAGGAGTTTCATTCTAATGATCTAATCACCTCCCAAAGGCCCCACCTGTTTGTTTGTTTGTTTGTTTGTTTTTTGAGATGGAGTTTCACTCTTGTCGCCCAGGCTGGAGTGCAATGGTGTGATCTCAGCTCACTGTAACCTCTGCCTCCTGGGTTCAAGCGATTCTCCTAGTGGCTGGGATTACAGGCATGCGCCACCATGCCCAGCTAATTTTTTTATTTTTAGTAGAGACGAGGTTTCGCCATGTTGGCCAGGCTGGTCTCGAACTCCTGACCTCAGGTGATCCATCCACCTCAGCCTCCCAAAGTGCTGGGATTACAGGCGTCAGCCACCGCACCTGGCCAGCCCCACCTCTTTATACCATCATCACCTTGGGGTTTAGCAATTCAACATAAGAATCTTGGGAGAAACACAAACATTCAGTCCATACCAGCAGAATGTGTGAAGAATAGAGTTCTAAGAAAGATAGTAACAGCGTACCCAGTTCCTTTTGGAAGACTGGGAATGCTTCTTGGGGTAAGAGACATCTGAGGTGGGACCCAGAGATGGAGCAGGGCAAAGCTATGTGAATTATTTGAGGAAGAGGAGCCTTGCTGCAATGTTCACATGTTGGAATGCTGAGGATTTGGGAAAACTGGGACCAGTATACAATACCTAACATTTGCAAGTTGGATATTAGTATTATTATTACACTTCTGTACACACACACATCACACACGCACACACATCCCAATTTACAAATGGGCAGACTAAGGGTAGGAGAACTGCAGAGCCATCCATTTGCCAGGTAAATGACAAATCTGAGGGTCATACCTAGGCTGACTCCAAGGGCCAGAGCTTTCCACTGACCCATGATTTGCATCTCTTCCCTGCTCATTGACATTGATGAAATAGGAAAACCCTTGCACCACAGCCTTCTTCCCATTTCAGTTTGTGTGACACTAGGGTATTTTTAAAAGAAACTGATTTCAGAGCCATGTGATTTTGCTTTAAGATTTCCAAATTCAAAGAGAAGAAATGTCAAAAGCTGTCATTTAAACTAAGTGTGGCCCCAGACTCTCCAGCTCTCCAGCAACCCACTCACCCTACCCTTAATAGCACAGCTGCCGCACAAATTTCTTTTCTGGAAAGAAAACATCACCATCCATTCTTTGTATTCTTGGGGATTCCAAAAACAGACCCTGTGTTTGGTGTTTGTCGCTTCTTTTGGTTTCCTGGTCCCAAAGGGGTCACTAACTTCCTGGGGATGTAACACCAAGTTCAGAAAGCTGAATATAAATTCTGCAACTTCCTGAAATTTCCCAACTGAAAAACAATTTTACTTTTAGAGCAACCACAGACATGGATAAGCACAGTCACATATCTCTCTGTGGTCACTTAATTCCCTCTTAATAGGTGAGGAAAAATGGTTAGAGTGGAATAATGTAATCTCTGCAAGCCTAACAGACATTTAGACTATATTCCCAAAGTGACATCAAAACCCAGTGGTTTTTCTGGTCATCAACAGCATCCCCAACTTTCCATCTCCTCTAGACATCAACCTGTAATGATTTTAGGACCCACAGACCTAGATTCAAATCCCCAATCCTCAGCACATGAACTGCATGACCTTGGACAACTTCAGTGACATATGTGAATCTCAGTTTACCAAATCCATGTACTCAAAAAAATATTAACTTACTTTCTTAAATCCCCCTTTCCACTCCCCCACTCTCAACATGGAAGATTGATATGCTGCTGGTTTTCACCAGCAAGGTAGAAGCATTTATAAAAATATTAAATATTATCTGTAGTTTTCATAAATAGCCACTGCCAACATCACCAGAATCTCTCCATAATCTAGCAACAAAAGGGTTAATAACTGGCACATCTGGGACCTCTAGGACCCGCAGCTGGTATCGTTTCTTACTGGGAGATGCCCAAGACAGTCAAAGTACCCAAAATTATCTGTCCTTGCTGCCCACCACAGTTTCTCCCAGGGGTCCCCAAGGACCAGCCACACTCCCTCTATGTATTCCTCTCAGCCTTGGGGATCCCTGGGTGAACACTACCAGACTATATGGGAGCATCCAATTCACTGTAGCTCACAAACACCAATATCGGTTCCACCTGCCAGAGTGTGTCCTAATCTGGCAAAAGCAGTATGGGGAATACCTTTAGCAGCGCATCTAACACCCAGGTGAGCAAGCCCCTCCATGGCCATACGGACCACAGAGACCATGGCTGCCTATCTCAGGCCAGCATGCCATAGAATTATCTCTGTGTGACCACTTGTGGAAATTACAGCCACTGGGAGCCAGGCTCTGAGAGGACCAGAGAAGGATGAGGACAGCAGATGGTCAAGTCAGGAGATATTAGGTGCCACTGCAGGCTCAGGCCAGTGGCCGAAGGCTTCAACTCTATGGATGGCAATTCCAAGAGAGAAGAGTACTTTTTGAGAGTCCTATAATTACCGTGATTCTCCCCATTTCACAGATTAAGAAATTGAGGAACAAAGAGATTATTTAAAATGTAGGTGACAGAGTCTGAATCCAAACCCAGGCACCTTGGCAACAGAGGAAGCATGCTTAACCGTCACACTGACTGCACTGCCTCTCATTTGACCCGAAGTATACTTTCAACTTAATTAAAAATGACATTCCAGTAAATGATTTTCATGGCATAGTTGATAAGAGAGAATTTGACCATATAAAAATTTTAGACAACATTATAAAATCTAGAAAAAAATTAATGTAATTGCTTAGTTCAGCAGAAGCTGAGAAAGGTCTCAGGACCCTGAACAATAGTATTGATTTTAAAAAGAAATTCTCTACTTTTTGAGAATGCAAGTCTCCTAACGACTATCGACCAACAAATGAGCAAAGAGGTTGGTGGAGGAGTTTGATGTAATTCCCTGTGTCAAACCACAAGCTGTCACTTAGCATGTGACAGCTATGCCATCAACAAATCACAGCAACAATTTCTAAAAATCAATAAATGACCTGTAAATCATTATCTTTTTAATGAACTATGTGCATTTCAACTTGTATCACTTGGTAAGCAGTTTAATAATTTAGATTAGAGAATTATAAAATATACACTGAAGGCCGGGCGCAGTGGCTCACCCCTGTAATCCCAGCACTTTGGGAGGCCAAGGCGGGCAGATCACCTGAGGTCAGGAGTTCAAGACCAGCGTGACTAATGTGGTGAAACCCTGTCTCTACTAAAAATACAAAATTAGCCAGGCGTGGTGGCACATGCCTGTAATCCCAGCTACTCGGGAGGCTAAGACAGAAGAAATGCTTAAACCTGGGAGATGGAGGTTGTGGTGAGCTGAGATCATGCCATTGCGCTCCAGCCTGGGCAACGAGCAAAACTCTGTCTCAGGAAAAAAAATATATATATATACACACACACACACACACATATATTTAATGTTTTTATTAATAGCTTGATTTATATATTAGCATATTACTGTAATGCTTATTAAGTATTTTTAATGCCACCTCTGTAAATACTTATAAAAAGGATATTTTCATAAGTATGTATGAGAGTGAGCTAGCAAATTTATGATCATCTGAGTATGGTGTACAAGCACCACTACTTTGCACAAAACAGCCCTTCAAATCTAGTAATCACACAGACCACTCCTTGTCTCATCTGTGTCTGAAGGTAGAATCACGCACAGAGAAATAGGACGTCAAGATAAAAGTAAAGGAACTATAGTAGATGGGTTTAGATGTGTTTTTCTTTTCTCTGTTTCTTTTTTCTTATTTTGGCTCTTGGATCCCTCCTTGGGGGAATCAACAATTCCCTACTTCATGTGGTCCTAGCAAAATGCATCAGGATGCTTTCTTTGACATAAATTAAGAAAGAAAGAAAAAAACTCTGACAACTAGCTTAAAATCTCACACAAGAAGGCAAGAGGTAAAGCAATTCAATGACATTCAGGTCTCCTGTTCTCTAACTAGTTAAGAAACTTGCCTGAAGCACCCCCATGCCCAGCAGACTTCCAATTCATGCTTCATATCAATTGGCCAAAATGAGGTCACAAAAATTTGGCTGCTTCTAAGCCAAGGAGCACATAGGGAAAGGAATTATCTTAAGTGATACAGACTAATCAAGACTCCCTACCTACCAAGGCACCCCTAATAAAACTTCAGCAGCCAAAAGTCAGAGAAGATACCACTTCTCTGTGGGCTTGAGTTCCACAATCATTAGAAAAAAATGTTAAAGGTAGATCTTAAGGAGGAAAGAAAGTCATTTAGCAGACTGATATATAATTATTTCCCTTTCTATTAAAACACGGCAAATACTATCAAATAAAGCAATTACTCAACTCTCAACCCTGACAAAAATGTACACTAGACATGCAAACAGAAAGCTGGGTCCAAGTTGGAAGCTAGATTCACCATTTACTGGTCTGTGCAGCACCCATTGGCCATCAAGTGTCAAGTATACTAAGTCTTTGGAAGAAGCCAGACAAATTACCAAGAAAACATAATCTATTCAGAGCAGAGAGTTAGTAATATTAATTGTATCAGATAGGAATTTTTATGCAAATTGTTTAAAACTCAGCTGAAATGCCTTAAGCAATTGATTCAGAGTCAGGATGGGCTTTAAATGAACTTTGTTGATTCAGCAGTTTAGACATTATTACCAAAGACCCTTGATGTCTCATCTTCCTTCTGTCTCTTAGCTCTCCCTTCCATAGGGATTGTTCCATCATCAGATTCCATGTGGTAGACATGCCCCCAAATACACACAGTAGCTTCAGCTTTACTCTTATGACAACCAAATAGCTGCCCCAGTTTCAAACCACACATGCTAAACCTAAATGCTCCAGGGAAAAGAAAACGTCAGTTCCAATAGCACATAGCCAGGTCTTGGGATTCCTTTCATTGTCCTGAAATGGGACATTTGACTAAGCCCAAACTAATAACTGCAGCTAGGGAAAGATATAAATTGGCTTAGGTCCATTGCAGTCTAATCCTTGAACTTTGTGACGGATCAACTCCACACCAAAATCATATAGAAAAGAGAGATGTTCAAGATATAGTTAGAGGGAGAAAAGGAGAAGAAAGGAATGGGTACTGGAGCATCATACAACAAATTTCCCCTGCACCTGTCCTCCACACCTGAGTGCATAAAGAACTCTTTCCAGCAAGCCTCAAATTTTCAGGTCTCTTTCACAGCTATGTTTTACAAAATCACATGGTTCATTTTACTCATGCAACTTAGAGAGAAAATAAATCCATAAAGTCATGGCATATTTTATTCAACAACTGCCCCAGAATTAGAGTCACAGTACCTGAGGTGTCTTCCTCGGTTGGTTCAGAAGCAGGTTTTGTGGCTATAGTTCTCCCTGATGAAACATCATGTCAAGGGGGTTTCTGGATTTGAGCTCACTGGGCTGTAACCATTGCTAATCGAGCTTGGAGATTTAGTTGCTGGCATTACACACAAGATGTGAGACAAACACTGGGCTAAGCGATGAGATGCCAGCCCAGATTGGCATGTGGATCATTTTCACTCAATTTCCCTCCACTGATGGATCAAAACTCTAAGCACAGCAGTCAACCAGGAGAAAATTCCAAAATTTGCATCTGTCCATCCAGCTTCCAGCTGCAACCTGGAAACAAAGTAAAAGACACAGAGGAAATTCCCAACTTCCAATGATATACCAAGCAATGAGATAAGAAATGAGCAAAACACGATCTGCAGCTCAAATATGGTATTACTGGGGTAACATCCCAAGTTCATAGCAATCCATGAGCAACAGTCTAGTGTACTCAAAACACACTTGAAATCTGGAGTCTGCATATTCATATTTGACAAAGTACTTTGAGAATCACTTGTCACTAAGGTTAATTTCTTCCTCTGTAAAATAGGAAACAATATAATGAAATAGATAATTTTTGAAATATCTGCCTAACCCACAGCTGTTCCTCTTAATGTCCCCCAGTGTATAGAGGAGCCATTTTGTAAATAGTTTTCCGCAGGAGCCATTTTTGACAATGGCTGCAGTTGACTGGACCAGGAGTGAAATCTGGCGAAAGCTGGGCCACCTATGTTTCCCTCCTAGATAAAATTTAGAACTGGGCCTGAAAGGGAATATAGTCTCCTTCAGAGTGGTGGGACCAGTAAAACAGAGAGTTGGGCTGTTAGCAGCCAGATGCACTTGTACTGACAGGCAGAGGCAGATGAGCTGTGCAAAGAGATTAAAAAGCACACACAGGAAGGAGCTGAGAGTCATGGCTGCCTTCCAGGCCCTTTCAGAAGCCCAGCTGAGCCCAGGGGTTGCAGGGCAAATCCCCTATTTTTAAAGTCGGTCTTTCTCAATTCCATTTTCTTGTTTAAGACACTCAAGGTGGTTTCCATTACTTGCAAGCTAAGAGTATTTATGAACATATAATGTCTAACTCACTTGGAGGCTCTGAGAATTAAATAAAATAACAATGCTTTACAAATGGAAAGCACTCTAACAACTGACAAAAAACAACAAATCTGAACCCAAAAAGTACCTTTTTTTTTTTTTTTTGAGATGGAGTCTTGCTCTGTCACCCAGGCTAGAGTGCAATGGTGCAATCTCAGCTCACTGCAACCTCCACCACCTGGGTTCAAGCAATTCTTCTGCCTCAGCCTCCCAAATAGCTGGGGTTACAGATGCCTGCTACTATGCCCAGCTAATTTTTTTTTTTTTTGTATTTTTAGTAGAGACGGGGTTTGACCATATTGGCCAGGCTGGTCTTGAACTCCTGACCTAGTGATTTGCCCGCCTCGGCCTCCAAAAGTGCTGGGATTACAGGCATGAGCCACCTGCCCGGCCAAAAGTACCATTTTTAATGAAAGACTAAGAAAGATGATTTTGGAGATGATATTTATTGACATAGAAAGAGGTTTATCAATAAGCAAATAGTTAGGCTACCAAAATAGAAATTGTTTATACCAGGGGTCAACAAATACTTTTGGTAAAGAATCAGATAGTAAATATTTTAGGTTTTGTGGGCCATATGATACCTGTCACAACTAATCCATTTTACTGTTGTTTTGAGGAAGCAGCTATAGATAATACGCAAAAACAAAATAGATGTGCTTGTGTTCCAATATTTTATTTATGAACATTGAAATGTGAATTTCATATAAATTTTACATGTCACCAAATAATATCCTTCTCGTGATTTTTTTCTCACCATCAAAAAAATATGAAGTATAAAATCCAATCTTAGCTGTGGACCATACACCACCCATGCACACATGTGCACCTACACACACACACACACACACACACACTCCCCACAACTTTGATTAAAAATGTTAGAAAGAAAAAAAGTTTATCTTAAGGTAGTGGATTTCAGGGATACTTATTTTCTTGTTTTTGTAGCATAGGCATATATTACTTGTGGAATTATTTTTAACTAAATGGGGAAAAAAAAGGTTAAGTCATAAAGTGTAGATGAAAGACAAAGAAGGAGGCAGGAAAAGGGCAAAGTTGGAGTGCACAACTCCACCAAGTTCCCCCAGAACTCTAGCATTCTTCCTGCAAGCTAAGCTAGCTCCGAGTTGCACTGGAAGCCACAACTACACCACTGGCACAAAGCAGGAATACTGTCTGTATCATCACAGAACCACCTTACTAAGGACCTCAGCATCTAATTCCAGAAGTTATAATAAGAACCCCAGTTATAATAAGAACCACAGTGTTTTCCAGAAAGAAAGAAACAAAAATTGATGAGTGTAACTCCTTTTTTTTAGGACCCAGTTGATCAATGGATAGTTGATTTTCCTTTATAGAAGGGAGTTCAAGGGAGCACCCACTCAAACTCTAACCACGGCCTGAATATTTCTATGGAGCAGCTCTGCCCGGTCTTCATCTAGCCTCCACCCATATGAACTTCATAGGGGAAATACAATTCAATGTCTATGCGTCACCTCCTGTGCACTAGGCACTATGCTAGGTGCTGTTCGAAAGATTTGCTCACTCTGCCAATAGCTGCAGTTCACTCTCTCAGTGTCAGCATTGTTCAGTCTAATATGACTGAAATATAAAATAAAATAACAATAATAATAACAGTGTTATACTTGTGGCACCACTAAGATGTTGTCTCATTTTAAGTCTTCATGTTACCTATGAAACATAAGTAACCCCAGTTGAGAAATGAGGCTCAGAAAGACTCAGTGTCTTAATGAAGATCATCCACCTGGAAGCTGGCAAAGCCGAGATTCAATCACATGCCTGGACTTCACAGTGACTAAACATCCTTTCCTAGGACCTTGCATGCAAGTTAACACTTGGAAGCCTGTTGGAAATACAGTGTCTCAGGCCTCATCCTCAGGCCTGCTCATTCTGAATCTGCATTTGACACAATCCTTAAGTCACTCAAGTGTCCTTCAGATTCAAAGGAAATGAGGACGTGAAAAAATGTATTAAGCATCTGTGGGTGAGGCACTGTGCCACTGTGATACGATTATTTTTCTTTTAATCTCCACAATTACTCTGATTTTATACTCATTTTATTAATATATTGGTGAAGAAGCTGAGGCTCAGGGAAGCTAAATAATTTGCCCAGGATCCATAGCAAGCAAGTTGCAGTGAGTGGCAGAGTCAGGATGTGACCCCAATGATCGTGACTGCACTCTCCCCTTGATTTTGTGTCAGGACTGAAGGGAATTGAAGGGCCAAGTGGCCAACCTGTAAAAGGCTCAGCTGACCTTTGGAATCTGAGTGCGCCAGTAATGTCGGAAAGAAGGTAATTTCTATATTATGAGCTCCAAGCTTATAATAAACCACAATAGAGAATAAGGTATAGGATCCTTAAGTGTGTCCACCAGGAATGAGACTTTTTAAAAAATCTCCGTTAAGTTAGTATGTTTAGTTTCCTTAAGAAGCTTATCCATAAGGTACTGGAATGGTGGCCTTTAGAATTGACAATTTTCTCCTCTCTGATACAACTGGAAATAGAAATTAGTCTCAGGGCAACTACCAAGTCCACTACCAGCTGAGGAGAAATAAAAGGCTCTGAATGAACACTGAGAAATATTGGATCTTTTCAAAATAAAGACAGACAAAAAAAATTACTCAGATCAAGTCAAATCCAAATCTTCCTGATCTGGAAGTTCCTAGGATTGTTTACATTGTATTGTCCCTATTCAAATTATGAAGTACTGTATACCCAAAACCACAAGGAGATCATGCAAAAGGCTGCCACAGACAAGAAGGAGACAGAGCCTGGGAGACACCCAGCATACTGCGTGACCTCAGCCCCCACCCCACACAATCTTGCCTTGTTCAAAGCTGTATTCTTTTCACCTCAAAAGATGCCTGGCACATAGCAAACACTCAACAAATAGCTGTTGAATAAATAAATGACTGAATAATATAATGGAATGATTTTTCAATGTATCTGATGTTGCTCTAGGAAATTTGAGATGTGCTATTGGGGTGTCTCCAAAGCATTCTTGGGGTGGTTGGGGGTAGAGAGAACAGGCCCGCTCTTCCCCTCCCCACCTGCTTCCATCCAACTGGAACAACCCTGTTTTATATGTTGGGCTTCAGAGTAATATTTGACCTAAAGAAACAGTCTCATCACTAAAAAGGAAAAAATAAATTTTGGAAAACCAGTAGTACAGCAAGAAAATGATTAATCAAAAAAAAAAAAAGGATAGATTCTAACTCTTCTTATTATTGGCTGTGTGACCTTAAGCAAGTTGCTTAACCTCTCTGGGAACCAGTTTGATCATTTATAAAATAAAATAGTTTATTGAGTTAGATTATTTCTAAGGTCCCTTCCAGCTCTAATGTAATTTTATTACATCATTTTAATTGTCATCCAATTGTACTGTTTTTTCTTGTATGTATGTTTTCTGATTATTCTAATTTCTTTACAATAAGCATTATTTTTGTAGGAAAAAAGATTTATTTTCAAAGACATATATATTAAACAGAAAATTTTTCTCAACTATTCTCTACATTTGCATTGCTTTTAACAAAAGCTAGAAGATGTGTTTTCCCCCATTCTTGCCTGGGGAGAACAACATTTGAAGTCACGCTGTAGGGAGAGCTGAGCCTTCAAAAGCAAGTAATGCTTAATCTGTTCTATTTCTGAAGCACAAAATAAAACCAAATAAAAAAGAAAAATAAGCTACCGCTATGCCAGTGCCAAGTTTCCTCATGCATAAATAGAGATCCATCCAGAAAAACAGCATTCTCAGTCAGGTGGGACAAATCCTCGTGTGCTTTTGTGGAAAATTCCCCCAGCAAGCTGGCATCAAAGACACTGTCTACAGCTGCCTCTATATATGGCCAGAAAACTACACAAAGGTTGTGAGATGCATGAGCTTTGCTGTGGCAAGCACCTGGGTGAGAAAGCTGCTTCAGCCCTGATCCTATGGCATAAACATGGCTGACAGCCCTAGACCTGATTGCAAGACCACCTTGAGCAAAACTAGCATAGGGCAAGACCTACAGTTGCTATTCTTTCGTCTTTTCCTGGACCGCCTACCAAACCCTACCGAAGCCCACCCACTGATTATCTCAGTAGTGCTCAGCTTCCCTTCCCCAGGGACCTACAGCTAATCCTTTCTTCTTGCTTCTTCACCAATACCTCTCTCAGGAAGGGACCCATAGCCACAATCATTTCAAAGTGCAAATAATTATGTGGCTTTCTGCGCTATCTCCCCCAGGTGATTACACTTTAATGGAAACCAAGGAATAGTTTTCTACTTGTGGAGTTTCTGACTTTGGTGAGATTGGTGGGAGACAGCAGGAGCAGGGGGAGCTTCCAGATCCATCTGTAGTTATACATCAGAACTGCTTCATCATGCAAGTGCAAGACTGGCCTTCGCTAATCGCGTTGTTGGATTCCATCAGGTGGAATGAACATTCTGATGGGAATAAGAAAAAGCAGGTTCTAGTCCTTGATCTGTATTTTTAAAAAAAAAAACAACAAAATGAAGTGTGTCTGCTCTGTTTGGGCTAGACCATTTTTCAATTTTTTAATAATAACAAGATAGGCATTTTAGAACATCAAGAGATAGGAGCCAATCACCAAACTAAATATTTTCATACTTCTTATTCTCTTTCAAATACAATGCTCAAACAGTATGTAGATAGTAACGATTGCCAACCCCATTTTTAGCTCCTCATTCAGAAGGCCCCAGATCCCAAAGCTGTGGTCACTCCCTTAGAGACTGGAGCAGATGATATTGGAGGAATTGAATGTGATCTTGCAATAAAACTTCTGGAGGTCAATTCCAGTTTTCTTCTAATAAAGAGAGATTATTCCAACCCATTTAATTTCTGTCCCTGGAGAAGCGAGATCTAATATTTAAATCTAATTATGGGTTTTTTTAATTGCTTTTTTGGGGAAAGGGACAAATTTCTTGCCAATCTATTTCAGAATCTATACTTACTAAAAGGATGATGGAAGAGGATTTCTAATCCAAAGGAACTTCTTCCAAGCAATTAGTAGGTACTATTAATTTTTCCTCCATGAAGGTTTGGACGTGTGCCAAGACACTGTCTACTTTGCTTAAGGCACAATATTTTACTGATCTCTGATATACATAAATATGTTATATATATGATAAGTATAAAAATATTTACTATCTTTAGTACTACTTTTGTTTCTATAAGAAGAAAATTGTGTTACATAGCTGTACTAATAAATCCTAGGTCTATGTGGGATATTTTCCCAAGTGCTATCTAAAGCAAACTGTCATTAACCTTGGGAAAACAATTAACCTTTCTGGGCCTCAATTTTTCCCTTTTTTTAAAAAAGTAGGAAATGGAATTAAGTGCTATTAAAAGATTCTTCTAGCTCTAAGATTCTGATTGCATGATTCTAGTTTACCTACCAAATCAGTCAGACATAGGTTTAGCTTCATGTCAGAGGAATTCTTCTCCCCTAAACTATGGCTAAAACAGAGAATGAACTATTCTCCCCCATGAAAGAAGTCAGGAGGCAGGCAATCTAGACATAGCATAAGTGTCCATGATGCCAGGGCTCAGACACTTTTGTTCTTACTGTTCTACAAGAGTGACACTCACTCTTAACATCACTGCCTGGTCCAAAATGTCGCTGAGGCTCACGCCATTTCATCTGCGTGCCAAGTAGCAGAAATGAATAAGGGATAAAAAAGAAGGTTCTTTACAGAGGTTTCCCAGAAGCTGACATAAGACATCTCTGCTTACAACTCAGACCAGAGCTTAAACACATTGCTGCACCTCTCTGCAAGGGAGGTTGAGGAACAGATAATTTCTTCAGGTGGCCATGCGTTCAGCTAAGCACACAGGGTTCTGTTTCTAAGAGGATAATATTAGAATAGACAATAAGTAATCTCTGCCACACATACCATGAAGCTATACTCTGCAATTTCACTTATCTTTGTTTACACCCCTTGACCCTCAGCTCAAACCCTTTTAATTTCCTGAACCCAAGCATTCAAGAAGATCGATGTCTACCATCTGCCCGCTTTTAGAAGTAATTTTCTAACTACCAGTACACAATTTAACAGAACAAAAATCATGCTTAGAATTTGAATCAAGAAAATTTCATTTTCACTTAGAAAGTAGGAGGAAGTGAAGAGTGTTGTTGCCATTCTAACAAAAAGAACAGGACAGTGACCTACAAAATCGCAGTTTTGTGGAGGCCATTAAAAATCTTGGGTTGCAAAGAAATCCAGAAGAACCAAAGTCCAGAAAATAGTGAGCTCCTGCTAGGAGAGAAGATACCCATGGCTGCTTTCATCCTTGGTGAAGTGCTGAAATGAGCAGGAAGCTGCCATTGATTTGGATAAGAAGAACCATCTGAACCATTTTAAGTTGTTAAAGGCTAAGTGAGCGCTATCATGACTGCTTAGTATCTCCAGGAGCCCCAGCCACAAATCTGCAGCCACCTGCCAAGTCTCTCCCACAGACCTTCACTGGGTGCTTATATGGAAATCTTGGGACAGAGTAGAGAGCTGCGAGAGACTCTCCCTGAGTTGCAAGTGTGTAGTGTTTGCTGAAGGCTGAGGGCAGAGTAGGAGAACTGAGAGAATCCCCCAATGCACTCCAGTCCCTGAGTACTTACGGCTGTGGGTTGGGTTGGGTTGGGTGGGGTGGGGTGGGGTGGGGTGGGGTGGGGGGCGGGGGCAAGAGGACTGAGAGAAATTGCTCACAGGCACTCTGGGCTTCACTGAGTGCACTACGACAGGCAGAGGCAGGGTAGCACAGTGGGGCACAGAGAGCCAGAGGCAGGACTGAAGACCAGGGAGAACGCCCCAGTGACCCAGTAAGTTGGCAGCCAGACTGCAAAGCAAAGTGAGCTCTCCAGTGGTTCAGAACGCTGGTAGCTGCACTACAAAACACAAAGGTATCTCCAGAAATTCCCTCTACTCAAATCCCAAACCCTACTGAAGGGAGACTCCTGATGCTGTCCACAGATCATTTGAATCCAGTGGTGAACTAAATCTAACTAAAACAACAGCAAAGCCCTGATACAATCAGCTAACGCTGGTGTGCTGGAGCCATCATGTACTGACTTGAAAGAGCTGATTGTCAAATGTTCAGCAATTTTGTGAGTCAATGTTAAATACCTGCACTGTTAAATTATATACACTTAAATAAATGAATTACATTTTAGAAGGTAATAAACACTTAAAACTCATCACTTCCTAATGATTTTAAGGTATTTTATAATTTTATATATATTCTTGCAGTTATAGCTATTGTATTTGTATATTAGAAATATTACATAATAATATATTACTGTGCTTCTCCCAACTCTCTGTTCTGTGACATCATGTTGATAGTTTGAAATTGGCAAGGGTAGAAATCAGCAAATGCTGTAAGCCAAGACTTCTTTTCGTTCCAAAGATCCAGGTGTTAAACATCAACTAGCACGCCACTGATAAATTAGATTGACCAGCCCTCTACACTAGCAGCCTAGCATACAAAGAAGCAATACCCTTTTTTAAGGATAAATAGCATTTATTTCAGCTGCTACTGTTCTTTTATATATAATATCCAGCATACAATTTTAAAAAATACAAGGCATGTGAAAAAGCAACAAAATGTAGCCCATCAAGGGAGAATATAGTATATGGAAGCAGACCCAGATATGGCTCACATGTTGAAAATATAAGACAGTAAATTTGAAAGAGCCAATACAAATATGTCAAAGGATCTAGTGGAAAAGGTAGACAAGAGTGGGCTATTTCAGCAGAGATGAAAGTTATTATTTATATATATAAATTCAACACATATATGAAAAAATGGAAACATGAAAAGTGAAAAATGAAATATCAGAGATGAAGAATATATTTGATAGGGTTATCAGAAGACTGATCAAAGCAGAGGAAAAGGTCAGTCAAGCTAAAGATAGGTCAATAGAAACTGTCTAAATTGAAATACATACAGAAAAAAGAATGAGGGGAAATAAAGAAGAGAAGAACAACATAGAACTGCGGGACAATATTAGATTAACAAACATATAACTGGAGTTCCAGACAGAGAGACTGAAGCAAAAGAAATTAATATAATGATCACAATCTTCCAAAATTAATGACAAATCAACTACAGATCCAAAAAGCTTAGCTAACCCTAAACAAGCTGAACAAAAACAAAAAACATACCTAGACACATTATAGTTAAACTACTAAAAGCCAAAGATATAGAGAAAAATCTTAAAAGCAGCCAAGGTGGTAAGTGAGAAGGGGAACATTGCATACAAGAGAACTCTAAGAATGATATCTGACTTTATATATATATATATATGTATACTTTATATATATGTATACTTTATATATATATACACACACAATATATACTATATATATATATGCCAGAAGACAATGGAATTACATTTTTAAAGTGCTTTATATATATATACTTTATATATATACACTAAAGTACATATATACTTTATATGTATACACTAAAGTACATATATACTTTATATGTATACACAAAGTACATATATACTTTATATATATACACAAAGTACATATATGCTTTATATATATACACTAAAGTACATATATGCTTTATATATATACACTAAAGTATATATATGCTTTATATATATACACTAAAGTATATATATGCTTTATATATAGACACTAAAGTATATATATGCTTTATATATAGACACTAAAGTATATATATGCTTTATATAGACACTAAAGTATATATATGCTTTATATATAGACACTAAAGTATATATATGCTTTATATATAGACACTAAAGTATATATATGCTTTATATATAGACACTAAAGTATATATATGCTTTATATATAGACACTAAAGTATATATATGCTTTATATATAGACACTAAAGTATATATATGCTTTATATATAGACACTAAAGTATATATATGCTTTATATATAGACACTAAAGTATATATATGCTTTATATATAGACACTAAAGTATATATATGCTTTATATATAGACACTAAAGTATATATATGCTTTATATATAGACACTAAAGTATATATATGCTTTATATATAGACACTAAAGTATATATATGCTTTATATATAGACACTAAAGTATATATATGCTTTATATATAGACACTAAAGTATATATATGCTTTATATACATAAAATATATATAGTATATAGTATATAATATATATTTATATATTATATACTATATATAAAGTATATATTAGTATGTGTGTGTGTATATATATATACACACTATATATATATAAAGTCAGATATCATTCTTAGAGTTTGCTTGTATGAGAGTTCTTCTGGCACATATATATGCCAGAAGACAATGGAATTACATTTTAAATGTAATTACATTTAAATGTAATTCTGGCACATATATATATGCCAGAAGACAATGGAATTACATTTTAAAGTGCTGTAAGAGGGGGAGAAAACCTGTCTATATTCCGTGAAATTGTTCTTCAAATATGTGTTCTATATTCAGTGAAATTGTTCTTCAAATATGCATGGGGAATAAGCACATTTTCACATAAACAAAAACTAAAAAAAAAAAAAGTCTATAGCAGACTAAGAACTGGCTAACTCTACAGCCAACATTTTGGGACAAGAACTGAACTGAGCTCCTGATGACTGCACCTGTAAACAATAAACCTTTATTTTTACCCTCTCGTCCCCTCCCCAACTCCCAGCAAGATGTCCTCAGGAAGAGAGCATGAATATGGTAATGAAATAGGCTCCTCTGCGGTGTTTGGTCAATATTTTAGGCACAACACCACTCACTTTTAGCCTCAATCCACTCTGTTTATGTTAGAGTTAAATAAGTGTGACAGATTGGCATGAAACTTCATGACCGAGATTTAACAAGCACAAATGCCCAAGGAACCAAACAAGAGCTAAGAAGAACTCCCCATGGGACTCCAAGGGAATAAACTTGTATTAATATCCTTCTTGGACAGAAGTAACTTCCCTGAAGTATCTTCCCTCCAGGTCAATAAACCCTATTCCCTGCTTTCAAAATAAGAATCAAATCGTTTTTGAAGCCGGAGCTTCAAAAACAAAACACCAGGAAGCTAGGACCTCTTCCCTAGCATATTTCAAGAATTCTGCCTTTCCAGGAAATAATATGTGTTAAGTTCCTCTTAAGTGCTAAGTAATTTCATATATTTTACCTCATTTAACCTTTACAACCGATCTTTGAAGTTCAAATTCAAATCCAATTTTGTCTGATTCTAATATCTGTGTCATAACTTCACAAGTCTCCTTCTTGTTGCCAAATCCAAACTCCCTTTCTCTCCTTTCATTTTACCAGGCCTTTCAATAAGCACTTAACAGTTAACTCGCCTGCATTCTTGAAGCACTTTCTTCTTGTTGCTTCTGTGCCATTCCTCTTTCCTGCTCTTCTTTCTACTTCATTATCTTCTCTCAGTCTTTTTTCTGGGCTCCGCTGCTTATTCCTAACCACTCAGCAGCTAATCCTGGGCCTCTTTCTCTATTTTAAACACATACTCCATCTAGGAGTATGTCGATAACTTAATCCTGGACCTCTTTCTCCATTTTATCTACATACTCCATCTAGGCGAGCCTTCCCAATGCCATGGATTTAAATACCACATCTGTATTGAAGACTTCAAAATCTCTCCTGGAAATCCACACTCATACAATCAACCCTTTATTTGTCATTTCCGTTTGTATCTCTGATAGAAATGTTTACTTTTTTATTATCAAAACAGAACTTTTCCATTCCCCAGGAATTCCTCAGTCATCTTCAGAATAAATAGCATCTCCACTCACTGAATTACTCAAGCCAAAAATCTAGAGGTTATCTTCAGTCCCTTTATTTCTTTATCCCCCAAAATCAATGCAATAGCAAATCTAGTTAACTTGTCTTCAAATGAATCCCAACAGCCATTTCTCCTCTTTACTTCTACTACCCTAATCTGAGCTGCCAACACCTCTTCCCTAGACCATTGCTATACTTTCTAACTGATCTCCCTGATTCCAATCTTACTAAAATCCATTTTCTGCAGAATAGCCAGTGAATTTTTTGGAACTTAAATCCAATCAAGTTACTCTCCTACTTAAAAATCATCCAATGCTTCCATCCCACTTAGAATGAAATCCAAACTTCCCACCCTAGCTTACAACCACCCACATGATTGGATGCCTGTCTTCTTCTCTGACCTCATTCTGCTCCCACTTCACTCACCGCTGCCCATCCACACTGGTTTCTGTACTTCACACCCACCACACTGGCTTCCACCTTAAAGCCTTTGCGGGTGCTAGTCACTCTCCAGAAATGTTTCTCCCTATGAGTGTCCCATGGATGGCGTCTTCTTGTCATTTAGGCTCAGTAGATAAACTGTTACTTCTGCAGGGAAGGCTTTCTTGACCATCGATCTAGAGTAGTCACCAAGTAAAATATCATCACATCATTGTATTTTAATTATCTCCATGGAAAGTATCATTGTCTATTTTCTTGTTTATTTATTTGTTTAGGTCTAACCAAACTTGTCCAACCCATGGTCCTCTGGCTGCGTGTGGCCCAGCATGGCTTTGAATGTGGCTCAACTCAAATTTGTAAACTTTCTTAAAACGTTATGAGATTTTTTTGGCGATTTTTTTTAGCTCATCAGCTATTGGTAGTATTAATGTACTTTATGTGTAGCCCAAGACAATTCTTCTTCCAATGTGGCCCAGAGAAGCCAAAAGATTGGACACCCCTGGTGTAAGTCTTCTGTTAGAATATAAAATCCAAAACCTATCCTGCCTTGTTCGTCATTGTGTATGTAGCGACTAAAACAGTGCCCAGCACATGGTGGGCTCTCAACAAATGTCTACTGAAAGGATTGGTCGATGAATAACCAAGGAGACAAAGCAAAGATGTTTATCATAAAGGAAGAGAAAACCACCAGGAATCCTTCACTGAGAAGAAATCATGGTGAGCTACCATGTCTTGACACTTCCATATCAGAGCCACCTTGTTTTGGGGTGGGGCCCCAGTCTGAGGGTGCTCAGAAACCTCTTTCTCATCTTCAAAGGCAAGTCAAGATTTCTTCTATCTATATATTTCTTTTTAATTTTATACTGTTATAACATTAAAGACATTTTGAAAACATAAAAAGGTAATCTATGATACCATCATAACAAAGCAGTTTTCACGTATTCATCTTTCCTTTGAGTTTTTATTCATAAGCAGACATAGTTTTCACACAATTGCAACCAAAGTATATATGCTATTTTACTGGCTTGATTTTTACACTTACTATTATATTATAACCATTTTCTATGCTACTGAAGATCTGAATATTTTTGTAATAGTAATAACAGCTAGCATTTATTGAGAGTTTGCTATGTGCCTGGCATTGCTCTCAGCACTGGTATTGTCTTGTTTTATCTGCACTATAACTTTTTAGAGTGTGTCCTATTATTTCCATTTTGTTCTATTTTCTCTTCTGGACAAGGCACTTGCACCTGCACACTATATGTATGAACACAAAGTTGATTGTTGATACTGACGGACACAACTCATATACCTGTCAATAATGGAATGTG
Organism: Pongo abelii; assembly: GCF_028885655.2. NCBI lineage: Eukaryota > Metazoa > Chordata > Mammalia > Primates > Hominidae > Pongo > Pongo abelii. The sequence goes on from NC_071989.2 coordinate 154,153,442, forward strand.
TGAATAAAGTATGATACATCTAGTCTGTGTGCACTATACTGCTATTAAAAATAAGTACACGAAACTATATAAGAAGATATGGAAAAAATACTAAGGGAAAAGAGAATCAGAAAAATATGCTTATCATGATCCCATTAATGCTTATTTTAATAAATCATGCATAGCTACATTAAAGAAAGCCACATATTATTTTATTCTATTTCTGTGAAATGTCTGGCCCACACAAATCCCTAGTGACAGAAAGTAGATTAATGGTTGACAGAGGCTGGGGAGAGGGGGAAATGGAGAGTGACTACTAACAGGCATGAGTTTTCTTTGAGGGTGATAAAGATGTCTGAAAATTAGACAGTAGTTACGGCTGGTTGCTCAACTTTGTGAATATACTAAAACCCACTCAGCTGTACACTTTAAAATGGTGTATTTTACGGTATGTGAGTTATGTTTCAATAAATAATATGTTTTTAAAATAACTGAAGAAAAAAGTCTTATTTTATATACGCATGTATTTGAGTAAAGAAAGGGGATAAAACGATGCACAGAAAATTGGTAGTGGTAGAAGAAAGATGAGGTGGAAATATGTAAGACAATAAAGGGAGTTTCTTTCTGCCTAGTTCTATTTCATTTGAATCATATGATTTGAATACAATTATAATTTTATTTCTTGTATTATTTAATATAATAAATTAGATTAAAAATAATTATAATAAAAATTTAAAACTTCAAATCAAGTAAGTAAAATTATAATAAAATATTATAAATTAAAATCAAGTAAGTAAAATGGGCCCTAATATTTCATTTTTTTAGCTAACCAAAGTGCTAAGATCAATACTATCAACAGATGTAATGTAAATGAGAGGATTGCAGGGTAGTGTTTCTCCTCCTTAGTTCATTTGTCCTTCAGAGGATGAGTATTTTCTTCTCCATGGTGAGAATAACTTTTCTGGATTCATAATGGGTTTTGACATTATACTACATTAAAAATATATATAGCTACTGTCGACTCTTAAATAATCACCCTGGAGAGTGACAGTAAGGATAATTGAAGTTCATGGAAAGCAAAGAGCAAATCTGACACTGCTATATTTTCTTATTTTTGTTTCATCCAAGAATGCAAAATAAAATGCTCAAATGCAACAGTGAAAAAGTAGAGGCATTATCTGTAGATTACATATGGTCATCTACTTAGGAAAAACAACAGAATCTAGAGACAAGCTATTAGAAAAAATAAGAGCTTAGCAATGATGCTGATATATGATTGACCTACAAAAATCAATAGTATTCCTCAACACCAGCAATAACCAATTCGAAAATATAATAAAAAATAAAATAAGCAACAAACTATGAAATATCTAGGAATTAACCTAAGTGACAAAACTGAATATCTCTCCAGAAAACAATCCTAAAATCTAATAAAGAATGTAAAAGATGATTAGAATAAATGGAAAGATCTTCCATGACTTGAATAAAATTAATAATAATTTTAAATAATTTTAAATTTTAAAATTTAAATAAATTTTCCCATAACTAATGTATAAATTCCCAGTCAAATTTCAACTTGAATGCATTTGAGAAATTTATCATATTTGCTCTAAAATTTACATGGAAGAATAAAGACCCATGCTTAGCTAAGTAAACCATAAAATAAAATACTAAAAAGCAAGCTTCTAGATATTAAGATATGTTTATTAAGCCATAAAAATTAAAAAATAGACCAGTGGAACAGAATAAATAGCAGAGAAACACACTAGTGTGTTTGAATACTTGACATATGACAAAATGCAAATAATTAAGAAAAGATTTGATTGTTTAAGAGAAGGTATTGGAAAAAAATGTTTATTACATGGAGAAAAATAGAACTGGTTTTCTCCATAATATTACATGAAAAGGGCCACTCTTGATAAGTGTAAGATGTGAGAGTAACAGGTAGAACCATAAAGTTAACTGAGGAAAATGTCTTGGACTTTATAAATAAATGAAATAAAATAAAAGCATACACTATATGGGAAAAAGAAGGTGACTGATTTGATTGCATCAAATTTAAAGAGTTCTGCTTTCTGGGTATCCTGAGGATAATGAAGGTCATCTAAATCTGAATCACTTGACAACATTTCCAAACTATAAAGATTAACGAAAGAACAAATAAAACCACAGGAGACTTCAGGATAACTGGAAGATAGAGAACACTAGCTCCCCCTGAAAGCATTTGTAGAGAATGTGGGAAGTCCAGGAAAACTGTGGGAAGAGAAAAAGGGGAGTAGCATGCCTAAGATTAAATTAAAATCACCCTGAGAAAGAGAAGGCCTACACTAATCAGGAAAAAATTTAACAAGAAGAGTGACTGCAGGCTTTAAGATGTGTAGGACTCAAGGTGGCAGCCTCAGAAGGGCACAATAATTTGAGAAAAAGACAGTATAAAGAAAAACACTTAGGAGTCTTGATGGTGAAGAGAAGCATGTAAAAGAAACAGAATCCTACAAGACAAAAGGGAGTAAAAATATTGGGAGATAAATGGTAACTTTCCCATTACGAGAGAGAGAAAGAGAGAGAGAGGGAATATATACATATGTGCATGCATACATATATTCATACATAATGATAGATCAATATCCATTGAAGAAGCTCCACTTCATTACACAGATAGAAGAGGGATCTCTTGAATTAATGCTTATAATCTCCCCGGATTGCCAACCTGATACACAAAATAAACACTGAAAAAGAATCTACATTTATACAAACCTACCAGAAGGATAAAATGGAAACTTAAAATTGAAACGTTCAAAATGATAAAATTCCTCCCCCTCCAACCTCCAAAACAACTACAAAGCCAAAGAAACTATAGTGTAATACCCCAAACTAAATCCAGTGTCTTCAAACAAGCATGTAGGAATATGAAAAACACCATAAATCAGACCATCAAAATCTAAGGAACAGAAATGGACATAAAACAGAAAGAAATTAAGTAAGAGTTGATTGAAAAAAAAAAGAAATCTTCTCAGAAAAATGAAAAATTAAATTACAAATTACCCAAGGAATATTATATGCAAATGAACATGTGATAAGAGGAAATGAAGAAAAGCAGAAAAACGAGACAATAAAAATAAAACATTAAAAGGGTCTAAAAGGAAGTGATTTAAATGAAGGACAAGCAAAGAAGATCCAATTACATGTAATTGAACTCTCTGAAAAAGAAAAAAGAGTGTAACAGAACTAATATTTTAAAATATAATTTCAGAAAATGTTCAGGAAATTATAGAAAATCTAAATCCACATACTAAATGGGCACACCAGATACTTGAGAAAATTCACCCACAGTAGTCAACCCTCAGATATATTCCAGTAAAATTATGAGACATTAAAGATAATTTAAAAAAAAAAAAACCTCAGGTCTCCTAGAAGGAAAAAAAAAAAATCTTACAATGGCAACAGAATTGTTAGCATCAGACTTCTCAAGAGCAACATACAGATCAAGGCAAGAAGCAAGCAGTATTTGCAAGAAATTCAAGAGAAAAAACATGTGGACCAAAGATTTTATATTCAGCTAAGCTGTTCTTCAAGATCAAGGTCTAAAAAGATAAATAAGTAAAAACTAGTTTTACATATGTAAAAACTTGGAGAGTCCTGTATTCATGACTCCTTATTGAAGAAACTACTAAAGGATTAGTTTCATCCATCCATGTTATCACTGTGAAAATTTAGGTAAAAAGGTTAACAGTGAGGACTTAATACATTTAATTTTAGATTTAAGACTAAAACAAAAATAGAGACAAAGGTAGAAGAATAACATAAAATGTCATATGCTCCCGTAAAATAAAAATAATCTGAAAAAAAGGTGAAAGAAAATGGTGAGGGGAATTGGAAAGGAGAATAAATGCACTGATTGTTGTATAGAAGCAGTTCTCAAATGTTTTGTCCTCTGAAATCTTTTACACTTCTAAGCTTTTTGAGGACCTCAGAAAGTTTTTGTTTATGTGAGTTATATCTAATATAAAGTAGATATATCTGCCATATTAGAAATTAAATTTGAAAGGTTTTAAAATATTTTTTATTCTAAAATAATAAACCCATTACATAATATAAAACTTTTTTCAAAAAATATAGCAGCAAGAATTATTTCATATTTTTGCAAATCCCTTTAAGGTCTGCCTTAATAGAAGACAGCTAGATTTTCATATGTGTTTCACATTTTCATTAGCCATCAGAGCAATGATATCATCACTTACCATATAGCCTCTGGAAAACTTTCACACGCATTCATGAGAAAAGGAGAGTAGAAAAGTGAAATGTCATCTTAGTATTATTATGAAAATAGTTTTGATCTCACAGACTCCATGAAAGGGTTTCAAGGATCCCCTACTGAACATTTTGAGAACAGCTATTGTATAGATCAAGGGGAGGAGTCAAGGGTATGTCAGAAACTGACAAACCAGAGAAGAAAGGCTAACCAGCAGAGAAGGGAATTTTTAAAAGGTGTAAATACAAATGTTATCACTAAATACCTAATCCTAATACCAAAAGAAATTTTAAAAATTAAAGAGCAAAGCAAACACACCATATAGAGAAACAGAAAATGTAATAAAATCACATAGTAATTTTATAAAAACTACAACTGAAATAAAGTGACAGAGTATAGATCAAACATAACAAGGATATTAGTTAATTGTGGATTGGCTTAACTCATCTTCTAAAATAAAAATATTTCTGAATTAACTCACCAACAGGTATCAAAGTCAGGATGTGTGTAAGAGCCACACCTAAAAACAGTGATTCAGAAGAGCTAAATCTAAAGGGATGGACACAGACATAACAGGAAATAGAATTAACAAGAAGGCAGGGTTTGCAATCCTGACATAAGACAAGGTAGAATGCCAACCAGAAAAACCCTTTAATGTAAAAAAAAGCACTTTAATGTTAAAATCTGTAATTCAAAATAGAGATAAAACATTTAGGAATATTTATGTACCAAATAACAGAGCAACCACCTGCATAAAGCAGAAACTGTAGGAGAAGCAAGTAGAAATATACAGAAGCATGCTAAAAATAGACTTTAGTATCCTACACCAGGTCAAGTAGACAAAACATTGATAGACTTAAACAACATTCTCAATAAGACAGATCTTACAGATCTTATAGAAATGTATCAAACATTAAACCCTGATAATAGAAAATACATTTTCCTCTTTAGCACACATGGAGCATTTACAAAATTGATCAAGTATTAGGTAAAAAAAAAATCGGTAAGTCACAAGGAGAAGAAATATTACCGACAACACTCTCAGATTATAATACAATAAAATAAAGAATACGATAATTCAAAATTTAAAAACTCAACTGAAAATAATTTGGGATTTTTTCTGAGACAGAGTCTCGCTCTGTCTCCCAGGCTGGAGTGCAGTAGCACAATCTCAGCTCACTGCAACCTCCGCCTCACAGGTTATAGCAATTCTCCTGTCTCAGTCTCCAGAGTAGCTGGGATTACAGGCATGTGCCACCACACCTAGCTAATTTTTGTAGTTTTAGTAGAAACCAGTATCAACTTAATAATTTTTTTTTTGAGACAGAGTCTCACTCTGTGTCACCCAGGCTGGAGTGCAGTGGCACAATCGTGGCTCACTGCAGCCTCCATCTCCTAGGTTCAAGCAATTCTCCTGCCTCAGCCTCCTGAGCAGCTGGGACTACAGGCACAGCACTACAATGCCCAGCTAATTTTTGTATTTTTAGTAGAGACGGGGTTTCACCATGTTGGCCAAGCTGATCTTGATCTCCTGTTCTAAGCTGCTCTGCCCACCTCGGCCTCCCAAAGTGCTGGGATTACAGGTGTGAGCCACCACACCTGGCCCCAAATTAATAATTTATTTTAAAAAATACAGTTTACCAACATTGACTCAAGTAGAGTTTAGAAAAGCTTAAACCAACTTTTATAGAAAAAAATTGTATCAAGGCTATACCCCCCAAAAAAGCACCAGGAGCAGAAGTTTTCACAAGGAAATTTGACCAAACTATCAATAGCCAGAGAGACCCGATGTTACAAAAATTGTTTCAAAACATAAAACATGAAGGAAAATTGTCAAAAATCATTTTATGAAGCAAGTATAATATTGATACCTAAATTTGATTGTCAAAAATTTAAATAAAATTACAGACCAATATAGCTTATTTATAAAATAAATAAATATAAAATTTATAAAATACTAATGCAAAAATAGTAAATATTTACAAGCAAATAGAATTCATCACCATACTGTGAAAATAATACATAATGACCAAGCAGAGTTTATTCCAGGAATGCGATGTATCATAAATATAAGAAATTCATGAATATAAAGTAAGCACACAAACACACCATGATTTTGTAGCCACAGTTTTATTTTATACAAAAACGCTACAGACACGTGCAAGACTTGTACCAAATATCCTATTGGGTGCACAGACCAGGACTATTCAATGTAGAGAGGTCTATACAAAGGAGTAAATACATGGAGATGGGATTATTGAGACCATTTTGGAACATTTGCAAAACATATCACAGATAAAAAGCTATTATCTTTAATATATTTAACAACTGAAAAGGGGGAAATAACTAAAGCCTTAATAAAACAATAAGTTAAAGGCACAAGCCAAAAATTCATTAAAAAGGCATACAATGGTCCTTAATCATATGAAACTATTTTAATTTTACTCATAATAAGAGAAATACAAATAAAATTACAATGAGATACCATTTCTCTTCTATCACATTGGCAAAAAGTTTAAAAGCTTGGCAACACATTCTGTTGGCAAGGCTTGTAAGGCACTCTCATTCATTGCTGGTGGGAATGTAAATGATACAACTCTTACGTTGGGGGAATTTGGCAATCTCTAACAAATTGTATGTGCATTTTTCTTACAACTCAGCAATCTCAAATCTAGAAACTTACCCTGAATATATACCTCCAACAATAAGAAAAGACATTTGCATTAGGTTATTCATAGCAGCCTTATTTATAAATGCAAAATATTGGAAGTGACCTAAATATCTACATATAAAAGATTGATCAAATAAATTCTGATGCATACACACAATGGAATGTTATGCATTTGTAATAAAGAAAAAAGGATAGCTCTATGAGCTAATATGAAATAAGTTCAGCATATATTGATAAGTGACAAATGCAACATGCAAATATACATATATTTCAAACATGTCTATGTAAAAGTAGTTAATTACAAAGGGAAAAATGGTTATTGGCAGACTCACCTTAACCAAGTGACCTAGGTTAACAGCTTCAGTAACGGTATAAATTGGTATCATGGTCCCCTTGATATGATGTTCTGAGACCACAATATTATCTTTATATTTCTGCAAAAAAATTATGATCATAAAAAAATCAGACAAACCTAAACTTAGAAGCCATCTACAAAATAAAACGTTAAAGGCATGAAAAATAAAGAATCCTGAGGGTCTGAGATAATGAAAGGAAACAAAAGAGGCTTAAGCAGAATCCTGAATTGAAGGGAGAAATATCAATCTATAATATCAATATTAAGGTGATTGGCAAAAGTTGAACATAGATAATGGATTAGATAATAATACTGAATCAATATTAAACATCCTGATTCCATACTTGTACTTTCATTATTCCTCATTGATGTTTTTAGGGAAAACACTGAAATAACAAGAAGTAAATATATATATATAAAATGCCTGTAACTTATTTGCAAACAGTTCTTTAAAAGTATAAAAAAATGAATGTATGTGTATATATATTACATATATAATATATAATATAAAATATTATATATATTATATATATATATGACAGAGTCTTGTTTTGTCACTCAGGCTGGAGTGAAGTGGCATGATCATGGTTCACCATAGCCTCGACCTCCAGGCTCAAGCAATCCTCCCATCTCAGCCTCCAGAGTAGCTGAGACCACAGATGCACACCACTATGCCTAGCTAATTTTTTTATTTTTTGTAGAAATGAGGTCTCACTATGTTACTTAGGCTGGTCTCATACTCCTGGGCCAAAATGATCCTCCCACATCGGCCTCCCAAAGTACTGGGATTATAGGTATGAACCACCACTCCCAGCCAACAAATACTTTTTAAATGTGGATCTCTGTTTGACAATAATATAAACAAAGTAAAGTACTTGAAATGTCTAAAATTCATAAGTTATTGACTGTATGTGAAAGGAATTCAAAGCAACAAGAAAAGAGCAATCCCAATAGAATAAAAGACAAAAGCAATTTACAGAGGAGGAAACCCCAAAAGTTATCAGACATAATAAGGTGCTCAGAATCATCGGTAATTTGATAAATTCACATTTAAAAAACAATGAGACAGCACTTCACCTCTAACTCACAAACATTAGAAGTCTGAATAATTCTTGGAGTTGGTAGAAATGTAGGGATGTAAACCTTTAAGCATTGCTAACAGGTATACATGGAAAAGAAACCAGTATAGCCATTCCAGATAACAAATGAGCACTACTTCATTAAATTAAATATATGTCTGCCGTTAAAAAAAAAAAAAGTCACTGGATATATTTAAAATGGCAAGAAAGACCTTATTCAAGACTATTGCAATAGCAGAGAGAGGCTGAACTCAACTCTACTGAAACGAAAGGCAGTAAGATTCTTAAATGCTGGGAGGAGCTAATAGAAAACTACTAGAGAGTACTAAAGGACATCAGTGTAGGGAGGGTGGCCAATATGATTAGGGCATCTGTGTTTGCTAATTGTCACCTTCCAAGGGTAGGCTTTTCAAGAATAGGCTTCTACCCTCCCAGAGACTGAGAAATGTGGTTCTATTGCCTTCAATGATTATATCTCAAAAGGCTGACTCCAAGATCCTTGAGCAAGACTTTTCTGGGTTGTAGAAGATTTACATATTCTATAGGGAAGAACTTGATAATTAGAATTAAGAATTTAAACAGAAAAAATTTACAGCTGGGTGCAGTAGCTTATTTATGCCTGTAATTCCAGCACTTTGGGAGGCCAAGGCAGGAAGATCACTTGAGCCCAGGAGTTTGAGACCAGCTAGGGCAACATAGTGAGACCCTGTGTCTACAAAAAAAATTTTTTTTAATAGCCAGAGTGGTCTCAGCTACTCCAGAGGCTGAGGTGGGAGGATTGCTTGAGCCCACGAGATGGAGGTTGCAGTGAACCCTGATCCTGCCACTGCACTCTAGCCTGGCTGACAGAGCAAGACACTATCTCTGAAAAGAAAGAAAGAGCGAAAGAGAGAAAGAAAGAGCAAAAGAGAGAAGGAAGGAAAGAAGGAAGGAAGGAAGGAGGGAGGGAGGGAGGGAAGGAACGAGGGAGGGAGGGAGGGAGGGGAAAAGAAAGAAAGAGAGAAAGAGAGAAAAAGAGAAAGAAAAGAAAGAAAGAGAAAGAAAGAAAGAAAGAAAGAAAGAAAGAAAGAAAGAAAGAAAGAAAGAGAAAGAAAGAAAGAAAAGAAAGAAAAGAAAAGAAAGAAAGGGAAAGAAAGAAAGAATTTACAATTGCATATTTTCTCAAGTAAATGCTCTAAGCAAAAAGAGGTCAGGGATCTATAGTCAGGGAGAAATCAGTCTAAATTTTAGTCAAGCTGAGAAGAACATTAAGTCTGTCTTGGTCAACGCCTATTAGCAATTTCATTCCTGGAGATGGATGAATAGATAGATAAGTAGATGATTAACAGACGGATGGATAGATATGTAGACAGACAGGCGAATATGTACAAGTATGTTCACTGGCACTATATTTAGGACCAGGAGCAGGAAGTTGGAGCCCACCAAGGTGCCTATCTCTGGGAGAATGGATAGGCAAAGTATGATGGATATACAATTATGTAGGTTAAATATAAATTGCCTTGCATCAGTTCCCTCAACCCAGTTCTGACATCAGCTGTAGCTTTTCACACTGACAGCTTTCCACCTCAACCTTCTGTAACATGTCTATTAACTTTTCACACTTTGAACTTTCACTCAAACTGTGGGAGCTTGCTCTGCCCACACAAATTGTACACTAGCTCTTGAAGCTTCTGTCTGGAAGTAAATTATAACATTTCATTGTGGTAGGGTGATCAGACCCAACACCAGGTCATTGGGGCGACGAAGTCCAGTGGAGTCAAAGGAATGAGAAAAGACAGTTTGAGAGATAAAGTGAGTCCAGGGGGCCAATGTGAGTATGGAGGCTGTGAAGGCCCAGAGTTCTGGAAGCCCAGACTATTTATTGGTGATCAAACAAAGAAACAGGTGGTGAGAATGTGGGGTTGAAAGGGAGTGTTGCATTAAGCACCTGATTTACAGTTGTGATGGTTTAGCATTTATATGGCCAATTCTAAGACACAATCAATCTAGGAGACTGGGAGGGCTAGAAGCAAGGAGCCAGCAAGTCTAGACACATTCCAAAGCCATGAGGGGTTTCATGCCCTGAGCCCTGGATTCTATCCAACCCACGAGGGGTTTTATGCCCTGGGCTTAGATTATGGTGCATCTGGGTAGCCTTCCACCCTTTATCACAGAGCATGGTGTTCCAAAGGCCACCAGGAGTTTTAGACCCTGGACCCTGGACATGCTCCAAGACTCTTTTACATTATGTCAGACATGCAAGCCCTGCCTCAGCTTCTCCCAATACTCAGCTTTCCTCTCAACATGACCCCCTTTTCTTTTTCATAAAACCGCCACAGCTATCATTGCTTGTTCTTGATGACGGCTTTCTCTTCAGAGGCAGCTTCCTTTTCAGAGGTGGCTTCTGCATCTATAGACTAAAATGAGACAGCACAAGCACACAACCACCAGAACAAAATCCACAAATGTAGAGCCTCCAATGGCCTTCAACTATAAATCTTTTGGAACGGGATAAGAGTTTTTTAAGGATCTCAGTTACAATACAAATAGATGGTGATGTCTCCCATGGTCTATTTAGAGACACAGGGATCCAAACTCCTTCCCTGGCCTTAATTATCAAGACAGTTTGATTTTTATCAAAGGTTGAATTAATGCAGGTAAACAAGCAACATTCAGAGCATGTAACAAAGTGTGTATTTATATCAAGAGTAACATTTCCTATTGCTAGCACAACTTTGAATGCAAAAGGTCCCATTGGAGAGAAAACAAAGAGCATTTTTATCCTTACCTCCCTCCCCTCTATTCATTTTATATTTTCCCTCTCAGATTTTGACTGGACTTTGAGCCATAGCTAATTTCCATAATTCAGAATATTCCTGTCTGTCCCTGCAAATCTCCGCTAGTCTTTGCTAGTCTCTACTTTTGTACCTCTTTAGGGCACTGACCAGTACCTCTCTAGGGCACTGACCTTATATTGCTAGTCTTTACTTTTGTACCTCTTTAGGGCACTGACCAGTACCTCTTTAGGGCACTGACCTTATATTGCTAGTCTTTGCTTTTGTATATCTTTAGGCCACTGATCAGTATCTCTTTAGGGCACTGATCTTATATTGTTAGTCTTCATCTATCCCTGCCTGTCCCTGTCTCTCCCTATGATACCTGTTAGTTCCTGTGAGTTCCTGCAAGTCCCTGTCTTTTCCTATCTATCTCTATTTATCTCTATCTCTACTTACTATCTCTACATCTTCCTGGAAACCTTTTTTATGGCCCTGGGTAGAGCTCAGAAATCCACCCTTTAAGCTTCAGCAAGAGACAAAACAGGGACCCTGGACCTGGCACCAGATTGAAGGGAACAGGAAGTGCTCTCTCCTCCCAAAGCAGGAAAACCAGAGTTTGGCCCTTGCAAATTTCTACTCCACATCAGCATCATCCTCAATTTCCTGGAATGAATTGTTGATCATGGCAATTAACACATTTAGCAAAACAATGACCATTGTAACATTATAGACTCCATAACGAACATAACCAATATTTTCAATGAATTTGTGGTTATGGTTGATGACCACTGATTTCACTTCAGAAAGTCCAAATATAGCCCAGAACAGTGTCTTAAAACTCTCTTCTACTGTTGTGAAGGCTTCATTTTGTTTTGCACCAATGTAGTAGGGGTAGAGGTTGAACGTTCCAATCATAAAGGCCACAAATACCATAATGAATATGACCATGAACCTGAAGATGTCTTTGACTGCTCCTCCAAGCGACATCTGCAGAGGTCCAAAGCTTTCATTTGCTGGCAAAATACAAGCTATCCCAGAGAAACTCAAAACCACAGCAACTGCACAAAGACCTTTAGACACCATCTGAGGATCAGAGGGGTCCCACTCCCTCCTGGCCAAATTGTAGTATTTCACATTATCGCCCAGTGTTACTTTTGTCAAGTCCTTCAAAGTATCATTTGTATCAATGATGCTCTGGGTTTCGGAAGCATGCAAGAATGCCCTGAATCTTACAATGAATGATGCTGCAAAAATTGCTAACATACCAAAATCAAGCATATTCCACAACTCAAACAAATATTCCTTGGGGCCTTGAGTCCAAATTTCTTTACATTCAGCCCATATCATGCCTCTGTTCTCATTAAATCTGTTTTTCTCTAGCAGAGGCAGGTTAACCATGAAACTGAAGCTTCAAGATGACTTTACTTGCCCAGGTTCCTTCTAAGTCCTCACTTTGTCTTCTTTTTCTCTAAGTGGGGCCCTCTGAATAAACAAGCCTCAGATTCCACTGGGTCTTATACCCCATGCCTCACCCTCTACATAATAAATGCCTTAAGAAATTCAAGTAAGCAGAATGTCTGCTTTCACTTTGTCCCATTGTTACCCTGGTTCTTCTGAGTACTCAGCTTTCCTACTGAGCTTCTTTCAGTCACCCTCGGGTGTCCTTTGATGATGCGTCCTCTGCTTTTACACGCTCTAGCATTCCTTCACCGGGGTCTTTCTTGCCCCATGTTGGGCAGCCAGGAATGTTGGGGTGATCAGACCCAACACCAGGTCATGGGGGCAATGAAGTCCAGTGGAGTCAAAAGAATGAGAAAAGACAGTTTGAGAGATAAAGTGGGTCCAGGGGGCCAATGTGAGTATGGAGGCTGTGAAGGCCCTGAGCTCTGCAAGCCCAGACTATTTATTGGTGATCAAAGAAACAGGTGGTGAGAATGTGGGGTTGAAAGGGAGCGTTTCATTAAGCACAAGATTTACAGTTGTGATGGTTTAGCATTTATATGGCCAATTCTAACACACAATCAATCTAGGAGCCTGAGAGGGCTAGAAGCAAGGAGCCAGCAAGTCTAGACACATTCCAGAGCCACAAGGGGTTTTATGCCCTGGGTTTAGATTATGGTGCGTCAGGGTAGCCTTCCACCCTTTAGCACAGAGCTCAGTGTTCCAAAGGCCATGAGGAGTTTTAGACCCTGGACCCTGGACATGTTCCAAGACTCTTTTACATTATGTCGGACATGAAAGCCCTGCCTCAGCTTCTCCCAACACTCAGCTTTTCTCCCAACACACCGGTCAAAGTAATTCTCATAGCCATTCCCAATTTCAAAGAAGGGAAGAGAAGTGTAATTTTACCCCACGGCCGTAATGTAGAAAGCAGGTAATATTTAACGAGCAGCACTAATAACTAGCACACTCTCAAAATGCCAAACTAAGGTGATTTTGACTATTTATGCATGTCATGAAGATCCATGACCAGGAGTCATTTGTAATTTTTCTGAGGCATAAATTTGAATCACCCACGCTAATGAGGATGAGGCTGGTTGGAAGATGTACAAAAGCAAGTTTGTTACCTGTTAGTGAGCCGAGATAACTACTCAGCATCCACATCACATCATATCACATCACAACTTTGTTCTGACAGAGCAGGAGCATCGCCATCTTGGCCAAGCTCCTCATTCTAAAGTTCACCTTAATAAAAAAAAAACTGCCTAAATCCAAAGGGCATCAGTCTAATGACTAAGGTCAGCATGACCATATACCACAAATAACATCTCTAACCAGAAACATTCCAAACTCCTCCCCAACCAGAGACATGCTAGACCCGAGATAACCCCCCTCCAGCTGGGAAGATGCCAGTCTCGAGATGACATCCCTCTGGCCGGAAAGATGCCTGCCCCAAGGCAAACTCCCCTCCACCCAGAGACATTCCAACCCCACCATAAAACTTCTCCCTCAAACAGGAACATTCCAAGCTTCTGATAAGCCCCCTCACCCTAAAACTAATATATACTCTTAGTCTGTAAGAGAAAGCACTCCTGATCGAAATCAGCCAGGAGTGTCTCTCAGGTTTTAACTAAAGAAAACCTGTCTTTAACTGCCAGCTGCATTTCGTGTTTCTTTCCTATTTAACTCTTACATGTTCTACATTGTTGCATGCGTACTCATGTTTATAGCATATATTTGCATTTCACAGGGGAAATTATCTGCCAGGATTCCCAGAGTTCTTGGAACATACTCAGTTTTGAACATAAGGATCCTTTCATTGATCCATTGATCACAGCTATGGACCAAGGCAAATGTTAATATTGGCTTCTATTCTCAGCCATAATCCTGCTCCATTCCTAAAATGCAGAATGACTAAGATGCATACTGACAGGGAATCCAGTGAGTCCAATGTGTCAGAGAGGTATTCACCCATCAAAGTGGTTTGAACACTGTGGAACTCTTCATTCCAAATTGTTAGAGAGTACAACATGGGAAAAAGCACTGGATTTGGAGCCAAACGCTTACTATCTGAATAATCTGGGGCATGACATTGAACCATTCTTAGTCTTACTGTCTTCATTAGTAAAATGAGGCTAATTACAACATGGCAGGTCATTTCTCCCTTCCTCATTATACGTTGTTCCTTCTACCCCTCACTACTTTTGAAATTATGCTATGAGAAGTTGTCAAATTTAGCAAAGAAAAGAGTTTGTGTCTCCATTACGATGAATCAGAAATATCTGCTCCTCTTTCTATAAAAGGAGGCACAGGCCATAAAGATCTACCTTTCCCTCTCAGCAGGGACCAGAATAGAGGACTTCATGATTCCAGGGGGAAATCTGAACCCTCGGGAGTAGAAGGGAGATAAGGAGATTAAAGACAGCAGAAGCCTCTGAATTATCTCCTAGAGTAGACTTTTGTAGACCGAAGAATAGTTCAATGAGGAAAGTAAAAAGCTGCTATATATCACCTTCTGTGTTTTCCTCCTGGTAATGGGCTATGCCTGCATACCAGTCTGGACATTCTGTGACAATGGTTACAATAATTACAATAATAACACTGTCACTAAAGGTAGCTATAAATAAATAGGTGCTCGAAATCTGAAGTGTTATATCTAAATTTTGGGGATTATACTTGTGGCCTCCTGGATTACAGTTTATGTCACTGTAGAATTCCTCCAGAGAGCAACTGATTAGGAACACATTTTGCAATCCTTTATCTTGCCGAATCTAGAACCATTGCTTACAGTTTTCATGTCCTGAGCCTGTCTCTCATCTACTTTATCAGAGACTCCCTAACACACTTTCGAGAAATGAGTTACTCCACACATGTACAAAGGCATGACAGATAGAGAAGTTTTCCAACCAAAACTAATCATTAGTGCTAGAGGTGGAAGAGTTCATATAGATCACTAGCACAGTATTGTCCACTAGAACTTTCTACATTGATGGACATGTTCTATATCTGCACTGTCCTGCACAAATGTGCCACTAGACACGTACAACTACAGAGCACTTGAAATGTGGCTAGTGAGACCTAGAAACCAAAATTTTAATTGGATATAGTGTTAAGTAATTTTAATTTGAATTTAAATAGTCACATGAGCCTGACATTCACTGTACTGGATAATTCAGATTTATGGCAAAGTTTCTTGACCTGAGGCCTATAGATCCTCTGGTATCCAAAAACAACCTTCAGAGATGCACAAAATTACCAAAATTGTAGATGAAATGTTGAGTATGCAAAACGATACTAATTGTCTTTCAATGATACATAACCGAGAGCAAGTATTAAATAAAATAGTGGGTATCTATGGGGAGGATGGTACAGGGGTAGGAGTGGAAATGGGGATGGGAAGTGAAGATTAAAATATAATAAATACAAGGACCAAAAATGATAGTGGACCAAGAATTGAAGAGAATAATAACTCAACTCTTCATTATCCAAGGCACTAAAAATAAAGGAACACATTATTTGTATAGGTGTTTTTCAAGGTCAGTGTTAGCTTTTATATCAAATTCTCGGTGGAAGAATGGTTGAGCCCAGGAGTTTGAGATCAGCCTGGGCAACATAGTCAGACCCTGTCTCTACAAAAAAAAAGAAAAGAAAAACAGCTGTGCATGGTGGCATACACCTGTAGTCACAGCTACTCACTACTCAGGAGGCTGAGGTGGGAGGATCACTTGAGCCCAGAAGGTCAAGGCTGCAGTGAGCTGTGATCATGCCACTGCACTCCAGCCTGGGAGACAGAGTGAGATCTTGTCTCAAAAAAAAAAAAAAACTCAGTGGAATACAAGACTCCACCTAACACGTGAAGAATCACCAACATAAACCCATTCTCTAGCCTCAGAAACAAAAGGGATGGGAATGGGTGTGGGCTGGATTAAATAATAGAAAACCTGCACAATTAAGATTGGCAGTTGGCTGGTTAACTGAGAAAGTGAATAATTTTATCTTAAAGTGGAAAAGCTTTAAAAAACAGTACTCATATTACTCTGCATTATCTTCCTTCCATAAATCAAAACCATACTGCACCTTTTGATTTACCATTTGTTTCTCTAGATGAAGCAGGAACATTAACATATTTCTGAAGCAATCTGAGTACAGAATCCTTCTAGATTTTCACAAGTGTCCTAAAATTTTACACTTAGCCAGCCCACATCTAACTCAAAAGCCATCTTTTTTCAATTTAACTTAATGAGTTTTTCAAAAGCAAGAAAGTAGGGTTCATAAAAATATCCTCTCTCTCTTCTCAAATGTCACCAGTTGTGGTGAGCAGAATAGTGGTCCCTGAAAGATGTCCATGCCCTAATCCTTGGAACCTGTGAGCCTGTTACCTCACATGGCAGAAGGGACTTCACAGTTACAATGAAGTTGGGAATCTTAACATGAAGATACTATGCTAGATTATCCAGCAGGCCCAATCACAGGGGCCCTTATAAAAGAGAAGTGGAGAGCCAGAGTGTAATTTAAAGATGCTATGGGGAAGGACTGAAGATGGAGGTAGGGGCCAGCGACAAGCCAAAGAATGCAGGTGGCCCTTGAAGTTCAAAAAAGAAAGGGGACAGATCTCTCTCCCTTAGAGCTTCTGGAAGAATGCATCCCTGCCAACATCTTGATTTTTTAAAATTTTTTTAAAGATGGAGTTTCACTCTGTCACCCAGGCTGGAGTGCAGTGGCATGATCGTAACTCACTGCAGCCTTGAACTCCTAGGCTGAAGCAATCCTCGCACCTCAGCCTCCTGAGTAGCTGGGACCACAGGTATGAGCCACTGCACCCGGCTCAACAACTTAATTTTAGTCCAGTGAAGTCCATTTCAGACTCCAGTACTTTGGTAAGATATTACATTTGTGTTGTTTTAAGCCACTAAGTTTGTGGTGCTTTGTTAAAGCAGCAACAGGAAACTAGTGCACCAGTTTACATAATAGGTGATTAAATCAAATGATTATAAATGCAATAAGCATCAACTGGTTTGGGAACCAATGCAAATTATCCTTGGAAAACATATAACTCAACTTTTGAGACCAAAAGTCTACCAATGAATAAGTGAGGTGTACTAGCAGTGATTATTCAGGATGTTGTGGATATTAATTAGCATGTTTTATGAAAAAATTGAGATTACTCACTAATCCAGCCAGCCAATCTCTTAATCCAGAAAGAGACCATTTATTTTCATGGCTAACTTTTATTGAATCACTACCTGCCAGGGACTATGCTAATTATTTTTACAATGACTCTATAAATAGATACCGTTATCAATTATATTTTACCAGTGAGGAAACTTAAATTCAGGGTGATTAAATAACTTGTCTCATCACATAGTTAGTAAATGGCAGACTAACTAAGGAACACGTGAACTATGATCCACTAATGTGAAAGCTTAGGCTTTTAAGGCTCCTGCTGAACCTGAGTTTCTCTGTTTCCCAGAAGCTAATGGATATGTTTCATTTCACAGATAAAAAGCTACAGCCGGGCACAGTGGCTCATGCCTGTAATCCCGGTACTTTGGGAGGCTGAGGTGGGCGGATCACGAAGTCAGGAGTTCGAGACCAGCCTGGCCAACATGATGAAACCCCATCTCTACTAAAAATACAAAAAACTAGCCAGCCATGGTGGCAGGCACCTGTAATCCCACCTATTCGGGAGGCTGAAGCAGGAGAATTGCTTGAACCCAGGAGGCAGAGGTTGCAGTGAGTTGAGATTGCACCATTGCACTCCAGCCCGGGTGACAGTGCGAGACTCCATCTCAAAAAAAAAAAAGCTACAATTAGTCTAACTCATCTTAACTCCAACACTACAGTAGTCAAGATCACAGCAAGAAATAGAATAGCCATACCGGATAATTGGGAGGGAGTTTAATAAAGGGCTTTTACAAAGATGCATTTTTATACACACTCAGAAACACAAGTGAGTCATAACATAGTTCACTCCACCTCAGAGAAAGAGGGAAAATAAGATTTGTGACAATGACATGACATAGTGTAAAGAACATAGTTTGTGATAAGGAAGCATAAATCAAGAAGTATACAGATATTTCATGACTGGAGAAAAAAAGAAAAAGAAAGAAGTATAAAGACATTTATCTTTGGTGTATTTAGCATTACATGACATTACTATGCAATTACATTCAAGGCGTGATAAACATGTGGCCATGTAGTGATTCCTCTTTAGCCACTTAGTACCTGTGTGCTCCTGGACAAGTCACTTACCCACTGTGAGCCTTTGATCCTTCATCTTAAATCACCTGCTACCATCTTCACATGGTTGCTTCAGGGATTAAATGAGGTAAGGCATGTGGAAGTGCTTAATCAACTAAAGCACCCTCTACAGAGGTAAGGGATTGCAATTACATGTGAAATAAGTGAAATGGATGATCAGCATGACCGACCACATTGTGAGACTAAAACAATCTTACTCGGCGTTCTCTCTGAAGTGAGTAGAATTTTAGCTCATCAGAGAAATGCCAGCCAGGTTTTGTTTAAAACCTTGCTGATATTAAAGGTTTGTCACCCAGGTCCTCTCATCACTGCCTCTGACATCTGGGAAATGCAAATTGAGCATCACTTTAAAATAAAACAAGATGACAAATTAAAGTCTGGGCAGGTTCCTTTGCAATTACAACCTAACACTGCAACTGGTTCTTGTTAAAATGGTTCCATTAAATCCAGCTCTTCAATTCCTTCTTGCAATGTATAGTATTTAACTGTTGCTATACAGTGGGATCACACATTTGTTATAAAAATAAAGTGCCAAAAATCACAAGCCTTTGGCCTTTGTGCTCTTTAATGTTTTAATCGAGTTATTTGCATTTGTCAACCTGTCTTATTTATTCCTCATCGTCAGAATGATGAAGAATCAAAGACTCACAGAGGGTAAGTAACTTGCCCAAGAACACACAGTTCTATCTAAGACAGTGACTACTAGCCTCAAGTGACTATTAGCCTCAAGTGACTATTTGAATTCAAATCTCAATTACTTAAGATTATATAAAATTAGTGATAATGAGTAGACTATTCAGACTTGTTCTTTGATGAAGAGGTTTTTGTTTGACTCTGTGATCTATCTGGTGAGATAGAATACATGCTAACTGAACAGGGGAGAGGATTTTTAAAATTTTTCATCTTCCATACTTCTGAGCAAAATATTTGTTAAACCCTGTAAAGAAGGGACAGAGGGCAGCAGATAGATGAGCAGCTGATGTGGAAGGTAATTCCCAAAAAGAAATATGTAAATGATCAATAAACAGATGAAAAACTCTTCATCAGCTTCATGGGAAAACAGACTTTGTTTTGTGAACCCAGAGAGCTTAGCACATAGGAGATGCTCAATCGTTGTGGACAAGATGAATAAACATTCCTAGTATTCAAATAAGTGCAAGATAAAACCATAATTAGATGCCTTTATTCATCTAACAGATGATCAAATTTCAATTTTGCTTTTCATGATAAAATCTAATGTTGTCAGAGCTCAGGAGAAGACTTCAGGAACAATTTTATTTTGGGAATTATTTAGAGGGTGGTGGAGAAAAAGAGAAGAGAATTGAAAGAGGATACATGGGAGAGAGAAAGAGGTAAAAGGAAGAGAGAAGGAAAAGAGGAGAGAAAGAGAGACTGAGACTTTGAGTTCATCTATTTCAATTGTCTTACTTTACAAATGGAGGTGTCACTCATTTATTCAAGTTGGGACCAATTCTTGCCCTCAAGGAGTTTACAGGCAAGCAGACGAGACAGGCTCTGAACAGTTATTATAAGAAGTATAGGGTGCTAGGGGGGAATATAACAGAGGACCCAGACTCGTGTGCAGGCTCAGAATGAGCATCTCAGAAGAAGCAATGCTTCCGCTGAGAAATAAAGGAAAAGTGGAACTTAAATAGAGGAAGGCACACAAAGATTTGAACTTATAAAAAGTCAGTGGTGGTACAACTAAAATCCCTGGATGTTATATATTTAAAAAAAACACACACATAAAAAGACCGTGAAATGTGGAGTGAAGAAGCTAGGAAACTTGGGACCCAAAGAACAACACTGCTGTAAGTTCCTTGAGTTTTATTTTTGCCTCACACATCCCAGGCCAGGTACTAGAGAAGCTGGCAGCCTGAAAACAGCAACAAGCACAGACAATTTTTTTAAAAGGATGCTCTCTCCAGGCAAAAAGACCAGGAAAGGAGCAGTCTTGCAAGGCAGAAATGTTTAGAAGATAACCTCTGTACTCCAGCTAAATACCATAGAAAAAAACTGACTCACCATAACCCATACTGGCAAGGGCTGAGTGGGGAGCCTAGACTTTCATCCTCACAAGGATGCAATGTCAGGGAGGGCGGGGGGCCAATCCTCCTGCCAGGGTGTTGTCAGAGAAGACCTAGTAGGGAGTTGGAAGTGTCATCCCACCAGGAGGTAATGAGCCCCACTGGAGACTCTGTGAGGAGCCTGGACTTCCACCCCACCTGGCAGGAGATGCCTCTTTCCCGCCCCACTGAGATAGTTTCGGGAAAAGCCTAGTGAAGAGTTAAGACTTTCCCCAAACCCATACTGAAAGTGGAGGCCAGGTGGGGAGCAATAATAAGACACTCCTACCCTTCCCAGGGTGATATCAGTGGAGTCTAATGGGAAACCAGAACTCCCACTCCCATCAAGTGGTAAAAGGAGAACCCACTGCCTCAGATGTCAACAGAGACTGAGTGGGAACCTTTATCTCCACATCTCAGTAACAAGGTATTGCCCACCCTTCCCCAGCTGGAGTAATGTCACAATAACCCAGCAAAACAAATCATTTAAATAAGATTCATAACATAATACCCAAAATATCCAAGTTTCAATAAAAATATCACTCATTTCAGGAACCAGAAAGATCTCAACCTGAAAGGAAAAAGGCAAGCAATGGATGCCAACATTAAGATGACAGACATATTAGAATTATGTGACAAACATTTTTAAGCAGCCATCACAAAAATGCTTTGGTAAGCAATTACAAACACACTTGAAACAAATGAAAGTAGAAAATGTGAGCGAAAAAATAGAAGACATAAAGAGCCAAATGGAAAATTAGAACTGAAAAAAAAATAGCCAAAATTTTTAAAAATGCAAGAGATGGGCTCAACATCAGAATGGGGAAAGGAAAGAATTGGTAAACTGGAAGATACAACAATAGAAATTACTCAATCTGAACAACAGAGAGAAAATAAACTGAAAGAAAAAAGTAAACAGAGCTTCAAGGTATGTGGGACTAAAACAAAAGATCTAACTCCTGTCATCATAATTCCAGGAGAGAAGAAAAAGGGTGAGGCTCTTTGAGTGAGTACTCAAAGAAACAATAGCTGAAAACTTCCCAAACTTGGCAAAACACATACATTTACAGATTCAAGAAGATGAGTGATTCTAAACAGGCCAAACCCAAAGAAATGCATATCAAAACACATCATAGTCAAACTTCAACAAAAGTAAAGACAAAGAAAAAAATCTTAAAAAAGTGTGAGAGGGAAACATCACTTTTCCTATAAGGGAAAAACAGTGGATTTATCATCAGAAACCACGGAGGGCTACAGGAAGTGGCAAATTTTCAAGTGCTAAAAGAAAAGAATGATCAACCCAGAATCCTAAATATCCAGTAAAGATATCCTTCAGGAGTTAGGGGGAAATCAAGACACTTTCAGATGATGAAAAACTGAAAAAATTAGTCACCAGGAGACTACCCTAAAAGAATGGCTGAAGTAGATTCTCTAAACATAAAAACAATTTAAATAAGAAATTTTAAGGGGGGCTGGGTGCAGTGGCTCACGCCTGTAATCCCAGCACTTTGGGAGGCTGAGGCAGGTGAATCATGAGCTCAGGAATTTGAGACCACCCTGGCCAACATGGTGAAACCTCATCTCTACTAAAAATACAAAAAAATAGCTGGGCGTGGTGGTGGGTGCCTGTAATCCCAGCTACTCTGGAGGGTAAGGCAGGAGAATCGCTTGAACCTGGGAGGTGGAGGTTGCAGTGAGCCGAGATTGCACCACTGCACTCTAGCTTGGGCAACAGTGCGAGACTCCATCTCCAAACACAAAAAGAAATTTTGGAACATCAACAAGAAAGAAAGAATAAGGTAAGCAAAATATAAATAAATATAATAAAATTTATTTCTCCTCTTGAGTCTCCTAAATTATGTTTAATAATTGTAGAAAAAAGTTACCACATTCTCTGATGAGGTCCCAGATGAATGTACAAGAAATATTTAAATAATTGATTATAAACAGGAGAGGGTAGTAATGCAAAGGGAGGTAAGGTTTCTACATTTCACTGGGAGTGATAAAACGACCATATCAATAGGCTTTTTAAAGTTATATATATATAACGTAATATATAGAGCAACCACCCAATTTTTTAAAAAAACTGTACAAAACAATTTACTCAAACACATTATATAAATTAATCAAACAAATTATAAAATGTATCCAAATACCTAAAGAAAATTTTTAAAAAAGAAAGAAAAGAAAACAAAGAAAAAAATAGGGCAAATAGAAAAATAAATAAAAAACATAAGCCCTATGTCAATAATTACATTAAATGTAAATGGCCAAAATATACAAATTAAAAGTCAAAAACTGGAAGAGTGGCTTAAAAACCATGACTCAACCATATGCTATTAACAAGAAACTCACATCAAATATAATCACACAGGAAGGCTGAAAGTAAAAAGATTTAAGAATATATATCACGCAAACACTAATAAAGGAAGTAGAGTGGCTATATTAATACAGTTAAAGTATATTTAGTGCAAAGAAAAGTACTAGGGATAGAGTCATTATACAATAATAAGAGGATTTATCAAATATATATATATAGCAATCCTAAATGTGTATGCACCAAACAATAGAGCTGCAAAATAATGTGCAGCAAAAATTTATAGAACTGAAAGGAGAAATAGAGAAATCATTATAGATGATGACTACAATAACATTCTCTCAACAATTGGTACAACTAGATAGAACATCAGCTAGGATATAGAAGAATGCAATAATACTATTGAAAAAATCTAACTAGCATTTATAAAACATTTTACCCAACAACATCAGAATAAACATTCAAGTGCCCATGAAATATATATATATTATATATATAATATATTATATATATATTTATATATACATATTTTATATATAATATATATAAAATATATATATTTATATATACATATTTTATATACTATATATAATATATATTATATATATTTATATAAATATATATATTATATATATATAAATATATAAATAACATATTTATATATTATATATAAATATATAATATATAAATAACATATTTATATATTATATATAAATATATAATATATAAATAACATATTTATATATTTTTAAATATAAATATAATATATAAATAACATATATTTATATTTATATATAAATGTATATAATATATAAATTGTTATATATTTTATTTATATATAAATAAATTTATTTATAAATGTATATTTATAATAAATATATAAAAATTATCTATAAAGTATATAAATAAATAAAATATATAATTTACTTATTTATATATAAACATATATATAAATATATATATTTTTTCTGGCTACATCAAGTACTCTGTACTTGAAATAGTACAGAGTTTTTTCTAACTTAGTAGAATCAAACCAGAAATCAATAACAGAAAGACAGCTGGGAAATCTCCAAACACTTGGAAATTAAACAACAAACTTCTCAATAATCTAGGAGCCAAAGAAATCTCAAGGGATACAAAAAAAAAGAACTAAATTTAAAAGAAAATATACCATATCATAATGTGTGGAACAGAATTAAAGCAGTTAGAAAGAGAATTTACAGCACTATATGCATACATTATAAAAGAAAAAAGTCTCAGAACAATAATCTAAGTTCCCACCTCAAGATCTAGAAAAAGAAGAGAAAAATAAGCCCAAAGCAAGCAGAAGACAGAAATAATAAAGATAAGAGCAGAAATCAATGAGATATAGCAGAAAAGCCATACAGAAAATAAAACTAAGAACTGCTTATTTGAAAAGATCAATAAAATACCTGCACATTGTGCACATGTACCCTAAAACTTAAAGTATGACAATAACAAAATAAAATAAATAAATAAATTAATTAAACTTCTAGCAAGACTGACAAAGAACAAAGACAGAAGATACAAATTGCCAATATCAGGAATAAAATGAGATATCACTAAAAACCAGGCAGATACCAAATGGATAAGGAAGTACTATTTGACCAAAACTTGACAACTTACATGAAATTAACCAATTTCTCAAAAAATATAAATTACCAAAACTTATCCAATATGAAACAGAACATTTGAATAGCCCTTCAAGTATTAAGAAAATTAGGGGGTGGGGCCAAAATGACGGACTAGAAACGGGGGTGATCAGAGGCTCCTATGCAAAAGAGTCATAATGGTCAGGCGTGGTGGCTCACACCTAGCACTTTGGGAGGCCGGGATGGGCAGATCACCTGAGGTCAGGAGTTCAAGACCAGCCTGGCCAACATGGTGAAACCTTGTCTCTAACAAAAATACAAAAAATTACCCAGGCATGATGGCGCACGCCTGTAATCCCAGCTACTGGGGAGGCTGAGGCAGGAGAATCACTCGAACCCAAGAGGCGGAGGCTGCAGTGAGCTAAGATTGCACCATTGCACTCCAGACTGGGCAACAAGAGTGAAACTCCGTGGCAAAAAAAAAGAAAGAAAAAGAAAAGAAAACAACCATAATAGGCATGTGAATCCTTCACTGGCAACCAAGGTATCCAGGTTCATTCATCAGAACTGACTAGGAGGCTGGCACGATCCATGGAGAGCAAGGAAGAGCAGGGTGGTGTGGGGGACCACCAGAAAGCCACACCGGGAATCCCCACCCCCCAGCCAAGGGAGGTAGTGAGTGAGTGTGCTACCCAGCATGGAAACCGTGCTTTTTCCACGAAACTGTGCAACCCGTGGGTCGGAAGATCCCACTGGCGAACCCGCGCTACAGAGGCCTGGAGTCCCAACCCTGGAGCCCCGCAGATTCTCAACAGCCTCTCAGCCTCTCAGCTGGAATCTGCTTAAGCCTACCCACCTCCCAGGGGGAAGGACAACCAGCATCATAGCTGCAGCTGCCTGTTGTCTAAGCCATTTGAGCTCCTTGTGGGAGGCGCAGTGGCCAGCACTGGGACTCACAACTGCCTAACACGCTAAGTTCCCTGGGCTGGGGAAGGGCAGTATCCATCTCCACAGCCCCAGGCCATGCTTTTCCCCTGCTGCAGCCAGGGAGGCTGGACAGCTTGGTCCCAAGACATATTCCCCATAGCCCAACACACCAGCTGTGGCAGACTGTGGCCAGAGTGCCTCTTCAGGCCTGACCCTGACTCATCCTTCCTCATTGGGCAGGGCTTCCCTGCAGGAACTCCAATAACTCCATCCAGAGGCTCAGGGACAGAACCCAGATCTCCCTGGGCCTGAGCCCTTCAGGGGAGGGGTGGCCGCAGTCTCTGCAGACCAGGAGACTTAGCCTTTTCTCCTGTGGACCAGCAGACTTACTCTTTCCTCAGACTTAGTTCTGAGGAATCTGGGCAGACCAGATGAGGGGTTTCCCCACAATGAAGCACATCCACTCCACCAAGGGACAAAGTGCTTCATTAAATGGGTCCTGTTCCCTCTGCCACTCAATTGGGTGAGACCCTCCAACAGGGGTTGTGAGACACCCTGTACAGAAGCAATCCTACTGGCATCAGGCTGGTGCCCCTCGAGGTCAGAGATCCCAGAAGAAAAAGCAGCACCCATCTGTGCCATTTTCCAGCCTTCTTGAGTGACATCGCCAGGCGCGGTAGTGAACCAGATGAATAGGGCCTGAAGTGAACCCCCAGAAAACCACAGCAACCCTACAGAAGAGGGACCTCACTATTAAAAAAAAAAAACAAACAGAAAGCAACAACAACAGCATCGACAACAACAACAAAAAAGCCCCACAAAAACCCTATCCAAGGGTCAGCATCCTCAAAGATCAAAACTAGACAAACTCACAAAGATGAGAAAACATCAACAAAAAAACACCGAAAATCCAAAAGGCCAGAGTCCCTCCCTACTCGGGAGGACTTAATAGACATCTACAGAACTCTCCACCCCAAATCAACAGAACATACATTCTTCTCACTGCCACATGGCACTTATTCTAAAATTGATCACATAATTGGAAGTAAAAAACTCCTGAGCAAATGCAAAAGAATGGAAATCATAACAAACTGTCTCTCAGACCACAGTGAAATCAAATTAAACTCAGGATTAAGAAACTCCTTCAAAACCACACAATTACATGGAAATTGAATGACCTGCTCCTGAATGACTCCTGGGTAAATTACAAAATTAAGGCAGATATCAAGAAGTTCTTTGAAACCAATGAGAACAAAGAGACAATGAACCAGAATCTCTGGGACACAGCTAACACAGTGTTAAGAGGGAAATTTATAGCACTAAATGCCCGTATTAAAAAGTTAGAAAGATCTCAAATCAACACCCTAACATCACAATTAAAAGAGCTACAGAGGCAGGAGCAAACTAATCCAAAAGCTAGCGAAGACAAGAAATAACTAAGATCAGAGCAGAGTTGAAGGAGATAGAGACATCAAAAACCCTCTAAAAAAAAAATCAATGAATCCAGGAGCTGTTTAAAAAAAAAAAATTAGCAAAATAGATAGCAGCTAGACTAATACAGGAGAAAAGAGAGAAGAATCAAATAGACACAATAAAAAATGATAAAGGGGATATCACCACTGACACCACAGAAATATAAATTACCATCAGAGAATACTAAAAACACCTCTATGCAAATAAACTAGAAAATCTAGAAGATATGGATACATTCCTGGACACATACGCCCTCCCAAGACTAAATCAGGAAGAAGTTGAATCCCTGAAAAGACCAATAACAAGTTCTGAAATTGAGGCAGTAATAAATAGCCTACTAACCAAAAAAAGCCCAGGACCAGATTGATTCACAGCCGAATTCTACCAGAGGTACAAAGAGGAGCTGGTACCATTCCTTCTGAAACTATTCCAAACAATTAAAAAGGAAGGACTTCTCCCTAACTCATTTCATGAAGCCCGCATCATCCTGATACCAAAACCAGGAAGAGATACAACAAAAAAAGAAAACTTCAGGCCAATATCCCTCATAAACATCGATGCAAAAATCCTCAATAAAATACTGGCAAACCAAATCCAGCAGCACATCAAAAAACTTATCCACCATGATCAAGTGGGCTTCCTCCCTGGGATGCAAGGCTAGCTTAACATATGCAAATCAATAAACAAAATCCATCACATAAACAGAACCAAAGACAAAAATCACATGATTATCTCAATAGATGCAGAAAAGGCCTTTGATAAAATTCAACATCGCTTCATGTTAAAAACTCTCAATAAACTAGGTATTGATGGAACATATCTCAAAATAATAAGAACCATTTATGACAAACCCATAGCCAATACATTGAATGGACAAAAGCTGGAAGCATTCCCTCTGAAAACTGGTAAAGACAAGGATGCCCTCTCTCACCACTCCTATTCAACATAGTATTGGAAGTTCTGGCCAGGGCAATCAGGCAAGAGAGAGAAATAAAGTGTATTCAAACAGGAAGAGAGGAAGTCAAATTGTCTCCGTTTGCAGACGACATGATTTTATGCTTAGCAAACCCATCATCTCAGCCCAAAAACTCCTTAAACTGATAAGCAACTTCAGCAAAAATCACAAGCATTCCTTTACATTAACAATAGACAGAGAGCCAAATGATCAATGAACTCCCATTCACAAATGCTACAAAGAGAATAAAATACCTAGGAATATAGCTAACGAGGGATGTGAAGAACCTCTTCAAGGATAACTACAAACCACTGCTCAAGGATATAAGAGAGGACACAAACAAATGAAGAAACATTCCATTCTCATGGATAGGAAGAATAAATGTCGTGAAAATGGCCATACTGCCCCAAGTAATTTATAGATTCAATGCTATTCTCATCAAACTACCATTGACATTCTTCACAGAATTAGAAAAAACTACTTTAAATTTCATACAGAATCAAAGAAGACCCTGTATGGCCAAGACAATCCTAAGCAAAAAGAACAAAGCTGGAAGCAACACACTACCTGCCTATACTATACCAAACTACACTACAAGGCTACAATAACCAAAACAGCATGGCACTGGTACCAAAACAGATATACAGACCAATGGAACAGAACAGAGACCTCAGAAATAACACCACACATCTACAACATCTGATCTTTGACAAACCTGACAAAAACAAGCAATGGGGAAAGGATCTCCTATTTAATAAATGGTGCTAGGAAAACTGGCTAGCCATATACAGAAAACAGAAACTGGACCCCTTCCTTACACCTTATACAAAAATTAACTCAAGATGGATTAAAGACTTAAATTTAAAACCCCAAACCAGAAAATCTCCAGAAGAAAACCTAGGCAATACCATTCAGGACATAGGCGTGGGCAGAGACTTCATGACGAAAACAGCAAAATCAATTGCAACAAAAGCCCAAATTGACAAATGGGATCTAATTAAAGAGCTTCTGCACAGCAAAAGAAACTATCATCAGAGTGAAGAGGCAACCTGCAAAATGGGATAAAATTTTTGAAATCTACCCATCTGACAAAGGTCTAATATCTAGAATTTACAAGGAACTTAAACAAATTTACAAGAAAAAGACAACCCCATCAAAAAGTGGGCAAAGTATATGAACAGATACTTCTCAAAAGAAGACACTTATGCAGCCAACAAACATAGAAAAAAAGCTCATCATCACTGATCATTAGAGAAATGCAAATCAAAACCACAATCAGATACCATCTCACGCCAGTCAGAATGGTGACCATTAAAAAGTCAAGAAACAATAGATGCTGGTGAGGCTGTGGAGACATAGGAACACTCTTACAGTGTTGGTGGGAATGTAAATTAGTTCAACCGTTGTGGAAGACAGTATGGCGATTCCCCAAAGATCTAGAATCAGAAATACCACTTGACCCAGCAATCTCATTACTGGGTATATACCCAAAGGAATATAAATCATTCTACTATAAAGACACATGCACATGTATGTTTATTGCAGCACTGCTCACAATAGCAAAGTCATGGAACCAACCCAAATGCCTACCAATGATAGACTGGATAAAGAAAATGTGGTACATATACACTATGGAATACTACACAGCCATAAAAAAGAATGAGATCTTGTCCTTTGCAGAGACATAGTTGAAGCTGGAAGCCATCATTCTCAGCAAACTAACACAGGAACAGAAAACTAAACACCGTATGTTCTCACTCATAAGTGGGAGTTGAACAATGAGAACACATGGACACAGAGAGGCGAACAACACACACCAGGGCCTGTTGTGCGGTGGGGGGCAAGGGGAGGGAACTTAGAGGATGGGTTGATACGTGCAGCAAACCACCATGGCACATGTATACGTATGTAACAAGCCTGCACATTCTGCACATGCATCCCAGAACTTAAAAAATTAAATTAAAAAAATATATTCCATTTATAATTTAAAATCTCCCCCAAACAGAAATTGCCAAGCCGAGATGGTGTCACTGGAGAATTCTACTAAACATTTAAGAATGTATACCAACTCTGCAATCTCTTCTAGAGATTGCTGAGTATTTAACTATGTGCCAGGAACTGCTCCAATTGTTTTACATGTCTCAACTCATTTAATCCTTTCAACAACCCCATAAAGTAGGCACTATTGTTACTCCCTCACATGTGAGGAAAATGAAACCCAAAGAGCTTAAATAACACAGCTAGTACACAGCACTGCCAGGATTCCAGTTTAGCTGCTGGCTCCTAAGCCCTTATTCTCACCCACCACATTATGCAATCCCTAAATTTCACAGAGCTTGGTTTGTGGCCATTGCTCAAAAAATATTGGAATCAAATCACATGCTAAGATTACTTAAGTTTTCATCTTAATCTATTGCCAAATTTTCAAATTTCACTTTTATAACAGGAAATTCAGATCTGACCAGGATATACTATTTCAACAAAGAAGTTGGGATACTACCATATTTGCCATTCTTAATAGAAATATGTGCATTTTGTAAATTTTAAAAAAGGTTATTCCTGCTGGCAACTGCCATACAATTCCCATTCAGATAACAGTTGAAATATATCTGAGAGAATAAGCCAGAGAAGAGGTGTTATTGGAAACGGTTAAGAGCATCACTAAAGCAGAACCAGCTTCACCAATATAATTACAAGAATCAAGAATCACAACACAGCTTCATTAGTTTTTTCCACTGTGTTTGTTACTTTACCCCTTCAAGACTAATTATACCAACTCCCATTGATTTTAACAAGCACCCTGGATTAAACACTGTAGACTGACTGGTTAGAGATGTTGCGGTATATAGGTATATCTGAACTGCCTCCATTTAGGAAAAACTGGTATGTTACAAGCATTATATTGACAAATTACATTTTTTTCTGACCAGGAAAACAAAAGAGGAAACAGCGTTGCCCAAACACATACACTACAGGGAAAATCATCTAGAATTTAATGTCCAATAAATGCTCATTATGTTTATATATAGGACTTCTTTCTCAACTAAGAGCTTTAGTAACTAAGAGCTCTGTATTAACTCAGTATTCAAAATAACCCATGATGCTGCTGATGGCAAGGCTTACCCAGGCTTCCTGGATATGCTGCAAGAACACAGGCTGATTCTGCAGAACATGGAAATTCTAGGAGTTCTAGTGATTGGGGGTGGCCTCAATCACGGCTTCTCTAACTTTTCCAAGAGACCCCAGATCCCTACCAGCAGAACAGGGCTCTGGAGCATTTGGCAATGTACTGATCGCAAGTAATTGTATTAGGCTGAACCATATGCAATTGCCATTCTTTGGTATTTCCGTTACATTCAACCATCTATGACACTTACTGTGTGTTACGCAGCATTCCAAGCATTTCCAGTGCCCCAAACACAATTAAGTCTCACTTTTTAAAAATTAACAATCCATTCCAATTTTACTCTCTACAAAGTTATTTGCCCACTGTAATATAAAAATACCATTTTTCCACAACGCTTTGAGGAAAATTAATGCTCCAAAAGAAGAGTTTTTGGGCCAGGTACAGTGGCTCACGCCTGTAATCCCAGCACTTCGGGAGGCCAAGGCGGATGGATCACCTGAGGTCAGGAGTTTAAAACCAGCCTGGCCAACATGGTGAAAACCTGTCTCTACTAAAAATACAGAAATTAGCTAGGCGTGGTGGCGGGTGCCTGTAATCCCAGCTACTTGGGAGGCTGAGGCAGGAAAATCGCTTGAACCCAGGAAGTGGAGGTTGCAGTGAGCTGAGATCGTGCAAATGCGCTCCAGCCTGGGTGACAAGAGTGAAACTGCATCTCAAAAAGGAAAAGTTTTTGTCGGTCTATCTTGTGACTTAACACACCCCTCACAGAGATGACTGCAGATCCCTAAGAGAACAAATACCCTGTTTTGAGAATTGCATGCAGTATCCCCCAAGAAGGAGGTTTCAGAGGTAGACCAGCAGAAACGAAATGTCTAGCTGACTCCTCACTCTTCCCCAATACTTCTCTGCAAAACCCTTTCCTTTAATAAGGCTCAAAAAAACATTGTTAGCATTTATTTTTCCAAGAAGAAATGGTTCTCACAGCACTTGACAGAACAATTAACACCTAAAGAAACAAGTTACAATGCTAGCTTCTGAGTTGACACATACAGAAAGACTACTTTCCATACTGGAATAGCTCCAATAGTAATCTGATGCATACTGTTTAATGCAATCTGAAACCATAAAATTGTGGCCATCTAGTGCCACCAAAGCGACTCCAAGATTTTTAAGGACTTTATGTCCAGTCGCCAAGAAACTAGCAGAAAAGCATCATTAAACTCTTTTTTGCCGTACCTAAAGACATGTTGGGTGCAGGGTTTGGGAGACGGATTGAATTGAACACTACAGACCTCCATGCTACATCTTCCAATTCTCCAAAATGTCATTTGTGAAAGAAAATATCAGACAATAAAGGTTTTCCTCCGTCACCCTCATCTAATCAGTGACAGCTATGACCTTGGTAGGGTTCTCCGTTTCTTTCTCCCTCTCCTCACCCCACATCCTGTTGCCATTTACAATAACTATATTTTGGGGTGATTCATTCATTAAACCCTTCCTGCCTGCTTTCTGTAAGCCTCCTGTCCTGGGGCCCAGGGAATTGCTTTTTGTTTTTTGGGTTTTTTTCTCTGATTGACAAGAATGACTTTGGTTTCCACAAGACTAATGACTACATTCTTAAACAAACACAAATGAAAGAAGGGGCTTCAGCCCAGAAAATAATTTCCCTACAAACCACCGAAGAAACTGGCAGTGCAGTAATTTTAAAGTTTGAACAGTTGATGAGTTTTCAAATGTAGGGAGACACCTAAACTTAAAATGGGAAAACAAAAACATGCAATTGGACAAGTTCGCATTTTCTCCTTTGTCATTGGATCTAAAAGTTTATCCTGGCACCGGTACAAAGAAGTAATGATTCCATCAGCAGCCTAACAGATGGCAGGCACGAAATGGCTCTAACCTTCTCTGAGAATGCTGGAGAATAGCTCCGTGGAGTTTAATTTAACAGGATAGTGGCTGCTATTTTCTCTCTGCTGCCTCTTGCACAGCATGCAGTGCACAGCTACATCTTAAGGTCCGGCCCTGCAGTTACTCAGGTTAACCCCTCAAGACAATCAAGGGTCTGGAGTTACTGTGGGATCCTTTTTCTGCAAGGGATTCTGTTCCAACAAATGCAACTTAAACTTTTGATCATAACAAAACAGGCTGCGCATGAAGTAGTATTTTTAGAATCTCTTTTCTTCTATTAGCATTTAAGAGGCACTGGAGCACTTTCTTCTAGGACAGTGAATTGTATTTTTCTGAAGGACTTGAGGTAAAACACTAGAAAGGAGAGATCTTTTGTCTCAAACTTCCTTCTCCAGCAAGCTTCCTAAGGGTTACTACTGATAAGAGAACATCATGACTTCTGGCTTTCATAGGAATAACTGCCCATGGCTTCAGGATCACCTTGGGAGCTACATGCAACCCTGATGCTGGGGCCTGCATCAGGCCAGCAACCCTGACCAATAAACCAGAAAGAATCTCTAAAGGTGAGACCCTGGCATCAGTGTTTTTTAAAGTTCCCCAGGTTTTACCAATTGGCAGCTAAGGTATAAAATACTGCATTTAAAATTTTGAAGACAGCATTTTCAAAATTCTGTAAGTTAAGTTTCTTTGAGTTAACTTCTGTCCTGAGTCGCTACCACAGTGACTTTGCCATTCTTAGGACTCTCCCTTTCCACCTTCCTCAGTCTTTCCAAGGCTTGTGTTGAGGTTCTGGGGCTTGCAGGACTAGCCCACACAAGTCAGCATGCTACCCTCCTGCCCTGAGACATCAGAGAAACACTGTGCTGATACTGCAGCCTGAATTCAAGGATGTCCTCAAACCAGGCTGTAACCATCAGAACAGCTTGAAGGTAAAAAACATTTACACCTCAATGTCCTATACCCTGCAATTTGTGTACTGCAAAGCTGCTACCTGACTCAGATGAGGTGGTCTCATGCAGCCAGCTCCACCCTTCTGTATATAAGGCTGGGCTAGAGGGAAGCTGTTATCTCACCAAAGGTATAACATGCCCTTCTCTCACTCAGACATTATCATTCACAACCGTGCATTTGCTGGTGAGCTTTGGGGCCACCAACCTATGCGTTTCTGCTGATCTCTCCACTGTGCATCCTATGCTAATTTTTCTTCTGAATCCTTTAAATAAGTAATCATTGTTTGATATACCCAAGAGGTAACTGTATCTGGTCTTACCATCAATTGGTTCCCACTACTGCCATCTGTCAGTGCACAGAATCTTTTAAAAATTCATGGAAAATGCATATTATGAAAAACTATGCATGAATTTCAATTTTTTTCACCAAAATAAACTCATACTAAGTTGTTATAATATGTCTAAACAGGATCTCTTTTGAGGTACTAAGGAAGCTAAAACATTAGTTTGAAAAGAGCCCCTACCAGAACAACATAAATTTTGCTAAAATTGAAACAAAAACATCAAATTTATGGTAAAGCTTGGGATGAATGATGAAATCACTGATGTCTTACAATTCTGCAAAGAAATCAGCAGTTTACAAATGGATAGCTCATTTTAAGAAGGGACCAGATGATGCTGAAGATGAACCCTACAGTGGCAGGCCATCCACATCAATTTATAAGAAAAAAATTAATCTTGTTTGTGCCCCAATTGAAGAGGATGGCAACTAGCAGAAGCAATAACCAACACCATAGACATCTCAGTTGGTTCAACTTATACAATTCTGACTGAAAAATTAATGTTGAGCAAACTCTACACTGAATGAGTGTGAAAATCATTGCACCCAGATCAGGTGCAGACAAGAGTGGAACTTTCTATGGAAATTTTAAACAGGTAAGATCCTGAAGCATTTCCTCAAAGAATTGCACAAGGAGATGAAACATGGCTTTATTAGTACAATCTTGAAGACAAGCCACAAGCATACCAATGGCTACCAAGAGGTAGAAGTGGTCCAGTCAAAGCACAAGCAGACTGGTCCAGAGCAAAGGTCATGGCAACCGTGTTTTGGGATGCTCAGTGCATTTTGCTTGTTGACTTTCTGGAGGGCAAACAACAACATCTGCTTATTATGAGGGTATTTTGAGAAAGTCAGCCAAAGCTTTAGCAGAAAGACACACGGGAAAGCTTCCTCAGAGGCCTTCTCCACAATAATGCTCCTACTCATTCCTCTCATCAGACAAAGACAATTTTGTGAGATTTTTCATGGGAAATCATTAGGCATCTACCTTACAGTCCTGACTTGGATCCTTCTGCTTTTTTTGTTTACTAATCTTAAAAGAAACCTTTAAAGGCAACCAATTTTTCTTCAGTTAATAATGTAAAAAAGACTGCATTGACCTGGTTAAATTCCCAAGACCCTCAGTTCTTTAGGGATGGACTAAATGGCTGGTATCATTGCTTTAAAAAGTGTCTTGAACTTGATAGAACTTATTTTGAGAAATAAAGTTTATATTTTTATCTTTTAATCCCATTTTCCTATGAACTTTTTAAAGCCCCCTCATATAATGAAACACGCCTTCTAGTGACACACTGGATCAAGTCAAAAGAGAAAACAAATCCTGCCGTATTCCTGCACACAGCAGATGCTCAATAAATGCTGGCTGAACCTAGGACTCTACCCCTAAAGGAAGGATCATCACCATACCTGGGCTCTAGCAAAGGAAGGGCATTAACAGGGTGTGGACAAGGCATTCTGGTAATAAGGCATGGAAACCTACCCAAACACATTCAAGTAAAAAGAGGACAAATGAAAGGATAAATATGAAACATGGAAACGAAGTACAGAAAATAGAGCTGAGCCTCACAGGCCAACAAGAAGCTACTCTCTCTCTCTCCTTCACCCTTTGGGAACACCTGGCTTCATTCTGTTTGTCCATGTTGGGCTTCATTACTTCTCCCTCTGCAGTTCCTGGTCCTTTGTTCCATTAGCACCTGGCCCACCCACGTCACTCAATAATGGTGGCCTCTGCTTATTTCTGGGAGAAACTCTAATGTCTCACCTTGAGGGAAGGCAGGCAGCTAACATTGTATGGTCAGGATAACATCCTCATCTGGGGCAGCTGAAAAGGACTAGGATTATTACTATAAACGATAACCACAAGCTCGGCTGAGAGATGGGATACCCCCCAAAATTAGAATGCACATATAAATATCAGTTGTAATAACTTTATTTCAGAATGACTGCAGGAAGGAATTTCATAGGTAAACAACTAATTTATAGCTCTATATCACAATAACACTGAATCAGAAACACTTCATCCCACACAAAAATTTGGCCTGATAATTTTTTGAGTTTTAATCCTCTTAAGTTTCACATTATAGAACTGAATACACAAAAACACCAACACAGCTGGGGGAGACAATGGTTTATTGATCAAGAGAAATTATTTCTAGCAATATCTCACTTGCCGTGAGGTCACAAATATGACAACTGCAGATGAGGATAAAGAAGTAAGTTAGAGGAAGAGAGTTGAGCCACTAAAATAATGTCACCAAGTCAATGTAGCAAAGTACATTCATTTTTATTGCTAGAACAGCCTCTCAAAATCTCATTCAAGTCCTCTCTACTCTTATTCAACATATAGTATGCAGTTACACAACTTCCCAACCCCAGGGCAAATTAGAGAAAGGTTCCTAGAGGTAGGCACAGTAATGGGAGAGGTAAATGACAGATAAAAGTGAGGGAAAAGAAAAACTCTAAAAACCATGGTAGAACTCAAAGAGCAAACATATCTGGAGCCTTCAGTGTAGGGACTTTAACAAAACTAAGTAGGAGCTGAAAGAATTAAAAACATATATGACGACTCTGAAAAGATTTAATTATCCCCAGTAGACTGTGTTTGCAAAAGCAGAGAAACGTATACTAAATTAAGAAATAGTTTGATGTAAATGATTGAAATAAAGTAAAAAAGATGTGCAAGTTAAAAGAATAACCTTGAGTTTTCTACACCATGCACCGCACAATGTCTGATAAACGAGTATCAGTACATATATACTGCTTATAAAATACACAAAGTAGTTCATAGAAAAAGAATACAGCACCTTTTTCATCCATATATGACTGAAACTATAAAAGCCCCTTCCTGGTAAAAGCACCTCAATCATATAGGGATAGTTCAAGTCAGCTTCTCTCTGCATAAGAACTTTATACTGTGTCCTGAATGATCAACTGAAATTCCACGAATCAGAATCACTGGGGAAAGGGCCTGAGAACCTGCACTTTAGCATATTGCCCCAAAGATTTCTGGTACATGTGAAGCCTGAGAATCACAGGGTAAACCATCGCCTTGATGACAGGAGGAGACTGGCCAGGTCTATGAATTAACCCTTTCCTACTCTTGTTTCTAGTGTGCCCAATAAGGCTGCACTCCTGGTTTTGACATTTCTTAAGCTACACAGTACAGAATAAAAAACATGGACTTCTAAATGCTTTATCACAAAACATATAATTAAAAAAAAATTAACAAGCCCTAATTAATTCCAAAAAGAGGACAGACACAGTGGCTCACACCTGTAATCCCAGCACTTTGGGAGGCAGAGGCAGAGGCAGGAGGATCATTTGAGGCCAGAAGTTCAAGACCAGCCTGATCAACATAGTGAGACCCTATCTCAAAAAAAAAGTAAATGAAAAAAAAAAAAAAAAAAAGACCATAAAATTTCTAAGCTATATAGGTGAAGCTGGAGGCAATAGCTGCCTGCAGGGGGAAAAATACTGAGTGAGGAAAAGCAATCCCTGAGGATTATTTAGGAATGAGGAGGAAGATACATTTAAAAGTAGTCTTGGAGGAGAGGCAGAATACAACGTACATCCAGAGTACAAAAATGCAAATCTATTAAAGCTTGGCCAGGATGTTTAGGCCTGTCCTTAACACTCTGGAAGCAGAGGCTAAAAACTACTGGCTGGCAAAGATGTTTTTTGTTTTGGCCAGCACAATGTTTCAAACAATTCTGAATTGGCTGCCAATAAAAAACTGGGAGTTTTTTTTTTTTAATTCTGTTTTTTCTTAGAAAATTGGAAATAGGAAATACTAAAAAAGACCAGTGACACAACCACACTGTGCTGAAACTGGGCACACAAGGCAGAAATTCAATCTCTCTGTGCCTCACTCTATTTCTAATAAAAAAAATTCCTGCTACAAAGATCCTTTCCAAACACAGAGATATTAAGAACAAAAATTAGATAATGTCTGCAAATACCTAAAAGTCACTGTAGTGTTCTTAGCTGCCCACTGAAATGACCAAAGGAGTTTTTTTTAAAAGCTGATGCCTTGGTTCTACTACCTGAGATTCTGATTTTTGGTCTGAGAAGTAACCCAGGCATCAGAATTGCAGAAAGCTTCCCAAGCAATCCTAACAGACAACCAAGGTTGAGAACTCCTGCCTTCAGAGGATGGGAGTTGTTGAGTGTGAAGGGTTAAACTTACTCTAATGTCAACCTCCAAACACAAATTTCTTGCCTCTCACTTCCATAATAATTTGCATCACCTCTTATTTTTGGAAATAGGCTATTACTCCAAAAGCCTACCAAATGCCATTTACAAATTGGAAAAAAAAAAGGTTGAAGTGTGTTTTAGTTTCTACCATTATTTTTCCCTCCAACACAATTGAAGAATGAAACACTATGAAGCTGAAAAGAAATTAAGAGACAAAATTCAGGCAGCACAAAGAGCTCAGATACAATAAGAACAGGCTCACAGTGGCAGGCTTGTATGAAAAAAATACAATTGCTTTGAAATTCATCAATGGATTAAGCGGAAAATTTTTCAGACATTAAAAAAAAAATTTCCCCAAGGCTCTCCAGTAACGGCCTGATTTTTTTTTTTTTTTTTTTTTTTTTTTTGGTGATGGAGTCTTGCTCTGTCACCCAGGCTGGGGTGCAGTGGCACAATCTCGGCTCACTGCAACCTTCACCTCCCGAGTTCAAGCAATTCTCCTGCCTCAGACTCCCAAGCAGCTAGGATTACAGGCATGCGCCACCACTCCCAGCTAATTTTTTTGTATTTTTAGTAGAGACGGGGTTTCACCATATTGGCCAGGCTGGTCTCGAACTCCTGACCTTGTGATCCACCCGCCTCGGCCTCCCAAAGTACTGGGATTACAGGCATAAGCCACCACACCCTGCCCTGATTTTTATCTTAAGAAGATGAATTTCAAATTATTACCTCTCTTCAAGATTTTTTAGGTAGTATTTATATTTTGGCTTCTGATCACGAGAAATGCAAACTACTGCCATCTAAGTTTCAAACAGTAGTACCACTTTACATTACAGTTAAAAAGTACATTTGCAAAATGTTTTACGTAATAATGGCTTCCATTTCCTGGACTTCTACTATGTACTAGGCAGCGTGCTAGGTACTTCATAGGCATGATCTCACATCAGTCCAACAATCTCACAAAATTAATTCTATCATCTTGTTTCACAAATTTTTTTAAATGAGATTCAGAAAGATTTAAAATTACGTTCATGATCACTGAGCAAGTAGGTGTCAGCACTTGGATTCAAACCCAAGTCTGTCTGTTGACTTAAAAACCTGCAAAAAATTACCTTGTTTAATCATCATAACACATTGGCGGAAAGACCTGTGCCTGATTATCCCCATTTGCCCAATAAAAAACAGAGAAGTTAATGATTTGCTCACCATCACAGAACGAATTAGCAGAAAAGAAACTGCCTTCCCACTCTTCATGTTTTTTTTCAGAGGACCAAATCACAGTTTACACATTACATTCTAAAAGCTATAGTTATGGCAGTTACATATTACTTATGGATAGGATAAAAATCTCCTGATTTCTGAGAATCTTAAACATCGTTATAAATACGGCTTAGCTTCAACATAGGTCTGGTACATTCCTGTTTGTTCCAGTCCACCTGTGAATCAGGTACAAGTTCAACTCCCTTATTGGTTCCAGAATCCCCTCACAAATCCTATGAACAACGGTGCTGATAACATAAGGGCACAAGCACCCTCTCCAGGCCTTTATCCTGTCCTTTGCTGCCCTGACACCATCACCAGACAACCAGCAGAACACCCTGAGGAAGGGCACACACATCTTACATGGGTCTTTTTTCCTTTATTTGTAAAATTATAAAGAGATTAGTCATAAAAATCCAGCAAGAAGGTCTTATCTCCCTGAGTCCCACTATTCGAAGCAGGCTCCCAGAGGAGGGTATCATCTTATGTCCTGACAAGAAGGTCTTCATCTTCTTGAAGCTGCCAACACTGTATCCTCAAACCTGTATTCCAGAAACTGTGTCTGTGATGTGCTGTGGCCAAGAAGTGATTCTCAAAAAAATAAAATAAAAATAAAAAAGTAGACATGGATACAGCTCTCCTGCAAGAGAAAGCAAACAGGCTTTATCACCTCATAAACATGTCTCACCAATCAATACTTATTTGCCCTCTTTTCTGAAGCAACTCTTCAGAGTCCACTTGAATTCTATCACTACGGATAATTCTTGAAATTGCATTTTTCCCTCCTAATGATCTTCGAACAAGGCAAGCACCTCATTTTATTAAGTCCAACTACCCAAAGGAGCTGGTTCAGATAAGAGTTAAGATATAGCTAAAATTGAGGTCTTAATCATTCCAGTGTGATAGAACTCTGCTATGTTGTCAAATCTCACCAAGCCTGATCTCCCAACTGCCAGTGGCAAGAACAGACAGATATCAGGGTTATTTGTTTTATTCAAAAATGACAGGAAATCAAAAATCTATCAAATGGATGTGTCAACAACAATGCCACAAGCATATTGGTTAGTGAGATTTATGTGTCTCCATTTTGGCTCATCACAAAAATCACCTTCTAAGCTTTCTTATTTTCAAATGCCCACTTGGACATACAGGTCAGAGAGTTCTGTGAAGTATCTTTAATATTAGGCACAATGTAGAATGTAGTCACTTTCTATGTGAATTTAAATTATGCAAATTTAAAATGTGGTATGATATAAAACTATTAAATACTGTCTCCTTATGCAGATTTCTGCAAATCCCACAAAACGTCTTTTAAGTATTAAAAATTGCAAAATTCCAAAGCTGAAAAAATTGAGTAAATTATACATAGCACCTACCCTCCAGCCTCATCACAGTGCCACTTTGTGCACCAAACTAAATGCCTATATGTCTACTCCATTGTGTATGTGCACTGGAACTTTATGAGCAATTTTAGTGACCACTGTTGCTGGTATTTTAACTTCCTGTTATCATTTTAATATCTTTTTATGTCTTAATATAAAATCAGCCAAGTCTTCACAAAGTGTTGACGTTAGAGCTAATGCAAGAAAAACAAACAGTCAAACTATAAACTTTAGGGGTAAGAAGTGATCAAACACTGTATTTTGAAAGGCCAATCACCACAACACTCCTTGATGTTAATTTAGGACACTAAATCAGTAGCCAAAATTTTCTTCAAGGACCAGACAGTAAATATTTTAGACTTTGCAGCTATAAGGTCACTGTTATAACTATTCAACTCTGCAGCTGTAGCTTTGAACATAGTTAGGAGCATAGTTGTGTTCCAATAAAACTTTATTTATAAAAGCAGGCAGCCAGCTAAATTTGGTTTACAGGCTATAGTTTTTTGACCTCTACTTTATTATAGCTATAGAGCTAATTTCCCCCACTTCTTTTAATGTAGCATTTTACAACTCATGAGAACAGTAGTACCCCCACCTACAACCACCTCCTCCATTTTCCATACAGTTAATTCTGAGAAATTAAAAAGTTCCATTAAAATAGGCATATTTCAAACTTGACAAACTTTGTAAAAATAGTCAAGAAAATGGCAGAAAAGGAAAGGAATAAGCTGGCAGCATTCGATGCAACATCAAATTGTAGATTTATGTGGTAAGAGTACATACATACATATACATATATCCCCTACTTTACAGTTACTCCTCTGAGAAAACTGGTCATGAATTTTGAGAGTTTGAATTATATAAATCCTTCAGGAAATTTCATTGCATTGAATGCATTAAATGCAACTGTCCTGTACTAAACTCCTGGTTATATTCAGACCTCGACCATTTCACTTAAGAGAGGAGAGTAAGTTGCTTTTCACAAACAATACGATGCCCTGAGTTCATGGCTCAGCCCTCAACCACAGGACAAAAACACAAACAAACAAACATAAAAAACACACCAGCCTGGGCAACATAGGGAGACTTCACCTCTATAAAAAAGGAAAAAATTAGCCAGGTGTGGTGGTGCACGCCTATGGTCCCAGCTACTAAGGGGGCTGAGGTGTGAGGATTGCTTGAACCCCAGAGGTCAAGGCTGTGGTGAGCCGTGATTGCGCTACTGCACCCCAGCCTGGGCGACAGAACAGTGAGACCCCGTCTCAAAATAAAACAAAACAAAACACAGAACACGAGTAACAAGAGAATAGGTAATGCTGTAAACTTATTTAATTTACTCATCTTCACTACCAACAATTTAAATCCAAATTGATTTAAAGTACAAGTTGGTGTGAATCTCACCTCCTCTCTTTTCAACTGCATTTGCTCCAGGGTGGAGCCTGGCCACATTTAAGCAACAAAAAAGGGGGCAAACAAGAAGCTGAGATGCTAAAATCAGGGAAAAGCCATACAAAGAATATCATTCTTCCTATTAATCAAAAGTTGACCGAATACATGACAACAATATCTAACTCCTAGCTATTAGCTTTCTCAGTGCCCTGGCATTTCATCTGTCTTCACCCAGAGAAGTGAACTCATTTAAAACTGCCATTCTCAAAGTGTGGCCCCAGGACTAGGATCACCATCACCTGGAAATCTGTTAGAAACACAAATGCTCAGGCCCAATCTCAGACCTACTGAATCAGAACCTGGGGAGTGGGGCCCACCAATCTGTGTTAACAAATCCTCCAGATGACTCTGATGCTCAAGAAAGTTTCAAAAACACTAATTTGAAGTTTGAAGACTAATAGGTGTATACCTTTCCCATGGAAATGGAGACCCCTCATTCCCTCATTTACCTTGGAGCTGACTCGAGATCCCACCCTCCAGAGTAAGATGGGATCTGTGCCTAAGCATGCAAGTACAAGAGGTGCTTAGTGAGCCTCACAAATATGTTAGCCGAGAAAAACAGGGAGATGTGGCCAAGTTGTTCTCTATAATTTTTTAAGGAACAGGGTGGGTGTAGGAGTAAACCGTATTTAGCTTCAATTCCAACATTTATGAGCACCTGCTATGTGTATGCCTATGCTAAATGAAATTATCTTGTTTAG
Organism: Pongo abelii; assembly: GCF_028885655.2. Lineage (NCBI taxonomy): Eukaryota > Metazoa > Chordata > Mammalia > Primates > Hominidae > Pongo > Pongo abelii. The sequence goes on from NC_071989.2 coordinate 154,196,898, forward strand.
CTTTTCCAGTAATAAAGGAATCTATTAATATGTATTAAGTATACAGAGGTTTAATAGTAATCAAAATGGAGTCCAACCTGCAAATAAGCAGAAAGACTTTACAATTCTCCAAACGATGTTCATTCACAGGTCTGGACAGCATGCTTTACACACCAAGGTGCTTGTATATGATGTTCCTTTTGCTTCTTTTTGGTTAACTGCTCTCATACTTTATTGTTTATCACAATTAGAATACCAGGTTGCTTACACAAGACCACGTGTCTCAACTTTTAAACCAACACAAGAAAACCTGAGGTAATTCTACATTACCCAAGGCAAAGTTTGTTTTATTCAAAGGTTTCAACTCTCAGATGTCAAAAACCTAAGGCCTGACCAGGCACAGTGGCTCACGCCTGTAATCCTAGCACTTTGGGAGGCCGAGGTGGGTGGATCATGAGGTCAGGAGTTCAAGACCAGCCTGGCCAGCATGGTGAAACCCCATCTCTACTAAAAATACAAAAATTAGCCAGGCATGGCAGTGCACACCTGTAGTTCCTGCCTCTCTGGAGGCTGAAGCAGGAGAATCGCTTGAACCCGGGAGGTGGAGGTTGCAGGGAGGTGGAGGTTGCAGTGAGCCGAGATTGCACCACTGCACTCCAGCCTGGGCAACAGAGTAAGACTCCATCTCAAACAAACAAACAAAAACAAAAAAACCTAAGGCCTATAAATTCTGTAAGATGTAAATCTATCATATTCATTTATTTTGGGCTTTGATTCTTTCTTAAATAACTCTGCCCTGCCCTTTCCACTATAAAGACTATTCTCCCTGATTCAGACAATAGAAATTTAGGGGGTGGGAGTAGGGAGTTGAGTAGTTCTGCAATCCCCCACTATCTGTTAACCGTATACCATTTGCCCTAAACTAGATGTGGCATGTGCTTCGGCATGAGTGCTGTCCTTCCATCCTGTGCCCATGGCAGACACTGTTAACCATCAAGGCACTCTTACCCAGAGGCTGGGAATTACTCTCAAGACTTCAGAATCCCTTTCAATAGCATTTCAGGCAGCTACCCACAATCAGCGGAAATACATATGACTAATAAGAGGTATTTGTTTCACTGGCCAATCAGCATGCCCCTTCCTTGTTTCTCTTCCTGCTCCAATTACACTTTTAAAGCCTTCCTTTGATTATTTTCAGAACAAAAACATTAAGCCTCAGTTAATCTGAGCTGCAGTTTTTACAAATCTATGACACCTTGAGGCTCTCAATCATGGTAGATTGTGCAACAGTTTTAACAATTTGAATAGAGTTGTAACCCAGCATGTAATACAAAACTGCTCTGAAAATCAAAGAACCAAGTAAATAAAAGTACTGTGAAATAGTATTCTGTGCATATAACTGGGAAATGTGCAGCGTGAATAGCCCAGGGAGGCTGCTGTAGAATACCAGGCTGATAAGCATGAAAATATGGCTTGCGTAAATAATTTTGACTTTGCTTTTGGTACTCACTGATGATTCTTTATTCAGCTAAGGGGGCACCACACTGTTCCTTTAGCAGCATCTCCATGATTCTAATTCCCTACACAAAGAAGGAAAAAAAAATTAAAATGCCTATTTCACAGACAAGTACTTTTACATTTATCACAACCTTTTCCCTTCAAAGAATCCAGGTCATGGCCATATATTCATTTCAACAAAGTAGGCTCATAGCCATACCTGACATTTTTATAATATTTTACTCAGCAATTTCACATACATTATCTCCACATGTGCTCAGAACTACTCAGGGACATAGGCAGAACGGAGCTTATGATCTCCATTTTAAACATAAGAAAACAGCCCAAGAGTAGTTAAATAACTTCTTGAAAGTGGCCCTGCCAGAGCTAGAATGATAATAGCAGTAGTTAATATTCATTGAACATTTACAAATATGCTAGATTCACTGCTGCTGGGGTTTTATGTGCATTACCTGGGGGTAGCGAGTGCTATGGTGTACCACTGAGACCCCTCCCAGAACTAAAGCATTCCTTCCCTTTCCACCAAGACTGTAGGCTGCTGCTGTCAAACAGCCACCCTCAGCCAAAGGGAGCTGCCTTACCTGAAGTCATGTCCCTCCAGGGGCAGCATACATCAATGGATGACTGGTATGTACAGGGGTATAAAGACCTGGCCCCCTCCCTTAATTTGGGACAACTCTGAGGAGCATCCAACCCTCAAAGCTCCCCAAGGGATCAGCTAAGACCTTTGTTGCAAGTGCATTGCAGTTCAAAAATCCCTTCCCATACCCCATGACAAGAGTTGTTCCTCAGTGCGCTCTCCAATACCACCTGCAGGCAAATCTCAAACTGAGTCTGTGCCCCAAGAGCTGGCCTAGGATACCTTAATACACATAAAACCTCCAAATAAGTACTATCCTTACCCACATTTTACTGACGAGGAAACAGAAACTCAAAGAGGTTTAAATAATTTGCCTGAAGTTACACAACTATTAAGTAACAAAGCCAGGGAAAGAGCACAGGCACCCTCTTCCTTTTCAAAGGCCTCCATGAACCTTCTTGCAATGTTCATTCTGCTACTGTCCATACCCACCTGTCTACTCAGGATCCTGTCCAGACAAATTCTACCTTGGAAGAAAGAAGAAAGCATAAATTCCTTTCCTCCTTAAAGGACAAGTTTTATAGACTAGAGGATAAACCTTCAAGTGGGAAGACAGGGTTATGATGCAATTATAAACTGAGGTCTCCAGGACATCAAAGTTGGATCCATGGGAAAGGGAGCTGCTATTTTCAGAGACCTGAGCCTGAGAATTATTGCAGAGAAGAATAATGATAAGGGGAACTTAAAATACATATCCCCAGGCCCTTCCTAGGAAAATTCTGATTTAATGGGACTCAAGCAGGTACCAGAGCTGTATGCCCTTAACAGGCACCCATATGATCCTCTTATGATTACACAGGGCTGTGAACACCAAGTGGGCCTGCAGGAAAAAGGCAGGGACTTCCTACTTGGGATCTGAGCCCAGGGATGGGGACGGAGAGTAATCAAAGGCATCACTAGAGAAGACAATAAAATACATTTAACACCAAAGTAGACTAAACTAAAGTTAGTATTTCCTTGAGGATTCAGAAGGTCCTTCAGATTCTGCCTGGCCATCACCACAAATACAACCATTATCTTGGAAGGAAGAAGTATTACTGGATCTTGAGAGAATGCTGAGTAGTAAGGAGTGTTTGCTAAACCAAAGCAGCAAACCATAGGACCAGGAGCACCACTGTCAGAGGAAGGAGACCTGAGTTCTAGTCACAGCTCCACCAATCATTCCGCTAGGTACCTTAGGCTGATCACTTTTACTAAGGAGTAACATAGACCACAGAGGTCAGGGCACTGAGAGCTAGATGGGATTAGTGCTTTCTATACCCACCTGCACTCTAGCATTACTAAGGGAAATCACAAAAGAAAACAGACTCCCAAGAGTCTACCCAAGAGTGTGTTTGACTCAGTCAGAAATTTCAAGGCTCAGGCCTGAGTCTGTATGTGGGTAACATACTTCATGTTGATAAGGACAGGTGGCAGGAAAATACTGGTAGAAAAGGGCAGTCCCTGGTGAGGGCCACACCCTCAAGCCTGGACCTGTGGCCCAAAGTCAGAATACATATTCCTGTTTTCCCACATGAATGTTGCCTTTTCCAAAACCACCCTGGCCTACCCCACCCCCCCTCCTGTACCCATAAAAACCCCAGGCCCCACTGGTGGAGTGGCAGAGTGGCAGAGGAGAGAGGAGAAGAAGCAGCTGGACATTGAAGAGAAGCAGCTTGACTTCAGAGGGATGGCTTGATGGCAGGACCTCAGAGAGGAATTCAGATTCAGCCAGGGACAGCCAAACTCCAGGGGACGATCACCTTTCCACTCCATCCCCTTTCCAGCTCCCCATCCCGCTGAGAGCCACTTCCACTGCTCAGTAAAATCCTCCACATTCACCACGCTTCAATTCGTTCACGCCACCTGATTCTTCCTGGACACAGGACAAGGAGCCGGGTGCGAGTGCAAGAGGCTGCCATACTGACCCTCCACTGAGCTGTTTAACACTTAAGCCATCTATGAATGACAAAGCTAAAAGAGCACACTATAACACGCACTGTCTGGGGTTCTGAGGGTCAAAGGCAACCTCTAGATGCTTCCATAGGCCCGCACAGAGTTCTGCTCCTGCTGGTTGCCCAAAAGCACTCATCCTGGCATCTGCACCTGCTCACCTGTGTGCTCCCCCTTTTGTAAGGGGTTGAGAGCTGCTTGCTGAGTAAATGAGGCAACCCCTTCATAAGTCATGGGAAGGGGTGAGGGAACTATCCCATTTCAATGTGATTCTGAAACACAACCAGGTCATTTACTAGAATTTGTAAATAGCAGCTTTACACCATCTCTTCCAACTCTGACAGTCTTGGAATTGATGAAATAGGTTATCCTTAATCATTTCTGAAGACACAGTATATACTGCACTCTTAAGAGGTACCTGCCATTTAAAGAATTAGGGGAGGCCGGGCACAGTGGCTCATGCCTGTAATCCCAGTACTTTGGGAGGCCGAGGCAGGTAGATCACGAGGTCAAGAGATGGAGACCATCCTGGCCAACATGGTGAAACCCTGTCTCTACTAAAAATACAAAAATTAGCTGGGCATGGTGGTGGGTGCCTGTAGTCCCAGCTACTCAGGAGGCTAAGACAGGAGAATTGCTTGAACCAGGGAGGCAAAGTTTGCAGTGAGCCAAGATCACACCACTGCACTCCAGCCTGGTGACAGAGCGAGACTCTGTCTCAAAAAAAAAAAAAAAAAAAAGAATTAGGGGAAAGGGGATTGGGTCCAAGGGATGAAACAACCATTGAAATGAAATTTAACTAAATTCTTAACAGAAAACCTGCATTGTGCCCCTTTTTGTTCTTATTCCCTTAACAACAGATCCAGTTAACAAACATGTACTATGCATCTACTACGTGCACTGGAGATTAAATGGTGAATGAACAAGATAGTTCCTGCCCCCATGGAGTTTACAGTCTAGTAGATTCCAGAAAATTTTCATTCCCTCATTTCACTTTTTTATTCTAACAAATCTCTGGACAATAATTAAATGTCTTCTTTCTATTTTCAGGAAGAATAAAAACTATCACATTAATTCTCTTTCAAGCTTCTATTTACAGAGTAGAGCATAAATCCAGACAGTATGACTTTAAAATAAGAAAAGCACATTCCTTCCCTAGGAGGTGAGGACCTGCAAACTTTCCCATCCATCTAAATTAAGACCTCCACCACTTATCAAACTGAACACTAATTGACATAAGTGAAGACTGAGGTTTTCCTTGGGAATTGAAAGATGTTATTTATTGAATCAATTAAGTTCACAGAGTGATAGTTGACTTTTCTTTCCCTCTTTCCCCCTTCTCTCATACCACTTTAGTCTTTTTAAGCAGAACAGTTAGAAATGGAACATGGAGAATGGGGGCAGAGAGAGAGAGGCCTATAAAACAAACAAAAAGGAAAAAAAAACACCTAACAGGGAAGCTAAGCCATGATTTAGTACCTCTCTTTGGTAAAGAAGGACCAAATCAAAGCCCAATCAATAGAGTCCTTTCAAATAAAGTTCCAACGCTTAAATCTCAATCCCCAGGAGATCAGGCTTAAAGGGGCTAAATTTACACCACTTATCACACAATGATGCCTGAAATGCAGAACAAACATTAAGTAGGTCTACCTTTATAGATAAGGCTTAAAAGCTTTTTGGACTGACAAACCATAAACCAGCTTGATTTTATTATTTCTTTCCCCTCTGAGATTTTTTTTTTCTCTATTACAAGGCTATCTTTCTCTATTTGCCAATGTACAGATAAGTGAGCTATCTCGCAGGTTCATTTCCCTAATACCAGAGCTGTGCTGGCCAAATGTATTCCCACAAAGGAGTCTCAGAGTCAGATTCAAAACACTTCACAAATTCTCCACTCTAAGAGTCTCTGAGAAATAGCTGATTATTACTAAAAACACAAACTTGTCTTAAGAGGAGCAGGAATAAGTCGAAACTAAAGGTGGCTAAATTCATACAGTATATTTACTTTGCTATAAAACTGATCCTTCCTTGAGAAGCTCTGATTTATGTAGGAGGCTTGGAAGAGAGTAATATTAGACCAAACAAAAATGTTCTAAAGCAGTTCTCAAAAGGTGCATCCACAGGGAGCTCTTAACAAAAGAGAATTGCTCATTTAATTATCAGTGATAAAAGATTGGTGTTAAAGACCCCCACTGGAAATAATGCTTTCTTGTGGGTCATGGCTTTAAAGTAAACACCATGAACTGATGCGCCCACTGTGTGTAAGGAAGGGCAGGGAAGCTACGTGGAACAGGGATGCAGATAAGACAAGAAGCCTCTACTCAATGGACCATTGGCCTCTTCAGAGGAAATAGAGGAATTAAAAATAACTGAAAGGCAAGACAGCCTCTGAGAAACACTATGACTTTTAAAAGAAAAAAGTACAGTAATGTGCTGCTTGATGACATTTCAGTCAATGACAGATGATATATATGATGGTGGTCCCACAGGACTGTATAGGAGCTGAAAAAATCCTATCACCTGGTGACCTTGTAGCTGTCATAGCGTCATCGCCCAACACATTCCTCATGTGTTTGTGGTGACGTTGGTGTGAACAAAACTACTGCACTGCCAGTTGTATAAAAGTATAGCACATACAATTATAATATCATAATACTTGATAACGATGATAAATGACTATACTACTGGTTTATATATTTATTATGTTGTACTTTTTATCATTTTAGAATGTACTTCTACTTATGAAAAAAAATTAACTATAGGGCCAGGCATGGTGGCACTTTGGGAGAAGCTGAGGTGGGAGGATTGCTTAAGGCCAGGAGTTCGAGACCAGCCTTGGCAACATAGTAAGACCCCTTCTCTATTAAAAAAAAAAAAAAAAAAAAAATTTCAATTAGCCAGGTACAGTGACATGAGCCTGTAGTCTTACCTACGTAGGATCACTTGAGTTCAGAAGTTTGAGGCTGCAGTGAACTATGATTATGCCACTGCACTACAGCCTGGACAACAAAGTGAGAGACCCTGTCTCTGAAAAAAAAAGTTAACTGTAAAACAGCCTCAGGCAGGTCCTTCAGGAGGTATACCAGAAGAAGGCATTGTTATCACAGCAGATGATAGCTCCATGTTACTGCCCCTGAAGACTTTCCAATGGGACAAGATGTGAAGGTGAAAGACAATGAGATTGATGATCCTGATTCTGTGTAGGCCTAGGAAAATGTGTGAATGTATATGCCTTTGCTTTTAACAAAAAAGTTTAAAAAGTAAAAATTAAAATTAAAAATTTTAAAAATAGAAAAATGTTTCTATAATAACGATATAAAGAAAAAATACTTTTGCATACCTGTGCAATGTGTTTGCGTTTTAAGCTGAGGGTTATAACAAAATAGTCAAAAAGTTAAAATTCACAATTTTATAGAGTAAAAAATGTTAAAGCAAGCTAATGTTATTTTGTCATTGAAGAAACAAAAGTTTCTTCATAATAAATGTTTATAAATGTAGTGTAGCCTAAGTGCAAAGGGTTTATAAATCTGCAGTAATGCACAGTAATGTCCAGTAAAGTCCTATGCCTTCCTACTCACCACTTACTGACTCGCCCACCCAGAGCAACTTCCAATCCTGCAAGCTTCATTCACAGTAAGTGTCCTATACAGGTATACCCTTTTTTTAATCTTTTATACCATATGTTTACTCTACTGTTTCCTATATTTAGCTATGTTTGGATACACAAATAGTTATCATTATTTTACAACTGCCTACAGTATTCAGTACAGTACATGAGTACAGATTTATAGCCTAGGAGCAACTGGCTGTACCATATAGCCTGGGTATGTTGTAGGCTCTACCATCTAGGTTTGTGGACGTGCTCTCTATGAGGTTTGTACAATGACAAAATCGTCTAATAATATATTTCTCAGAATGTATCCCTGTTGCTAAGTGACTATATAATGGAAGAAAGGAAGTAGAAACTAATGTTGCAAGAAGGAAGGACTTGCAGAAGCCACTTGAAGAAGAGGGATTTGAGTAAGACCCAAAGTCTAGTCGCAAGTGTGACACACAGAGATAAAGGGAAAGACCAAGCAGAAGGAGGCTTAAGAAAATGGATGGGAGTGGCCGGGTGCGGTGGCTCATGCCTGTAATCCCAGCATTTTGGGAGGCTGAGGCAGGTCGATCACCGGAGGTCAGGAGTTCACGACCAGCCTGACCAACATGGAGAAACGCCGTCTCTACTAAAAATACAAAATTAGCCGGGTGTGGTGACGCATGCCTGTAATCCCAGCTACTTGGGAGGCTGAGGCAGGAGAACTGCTTGAACGTGGGAGGCGAAGATTGCGGTGAGCCGAGATCGCACCACTGCACTCCAGCCTGGGCAATAAGAGCAAGACTCCATCTTAAAAAAAAGCAAGAAAGAAAATGGATGGGAGTGGGAACTGCACAGGAGGAAGGAAGAGATGAAGGGAGGAAAGGGGGAAGGGATCTGCATCCAGTTTTCTCATCAAAAGGTAAGAGAATACTGCATGACACTTCTCCATGAAGAGATCTTCTACCACAATAAAGCAACTTTTATGCAACTTTTAATCTGACGCTGTCTAATCCTTTTAGATGCAGAACTTTATCTAGAAAGTGGAATAACACCTAATAATAATCTAAAATAAACAGTTAAAATTCATTGGCACATAAGTGTACCAAGCACTTTGCCTGCAATCACTTATTTTACCCTCCCATCTCCCCTTTTCTTTTGGATGAGACCAAGGCTCACAGAAATTAAACAACCTGTTCAAAATCACACAGTAGCTAAACCTCAATTTGACAGGAGGCAATCAGGCTCAAGAATCCAGGATCCTGAATCTTACTACACTGTGGGGATGGGAAGTTTAAATGAGAATGCAAAAGTGAAAACCCCCGCTACACTGTTGGAACTAGTCTGTGTTGTGCTGCTGTAACAGAATACTATAGGCTGAGTGATTTGTAAACAAAAAAAAGTTTATTTGGCTTACAGTGCTGGAGGCTAGGAAGTCTAAGATTGAGGGAGTGCATCTGGTGAGGGCCTTCTTGCTGTGTTATAACATGGCAGAAGGCACCACTTGGCAAGAGAGCATGTACAAGAAACCAAGAGATTGAACTCACAGTTTCAAGCCCTTTTATAATTGTCATGAATCCATTCAAAGGGGTGGAGCCCTCACTATCTAAACACTTCTCATTAGGTCACTTCCAACACCATTGCACCAAGGATTAAGTTTCCAACACGTGCTTTGTGGGGACACATTCAAACCATAGCAGGTACATAGCAAGAGCTTTTCTTCCTTTCTTTATTGGCTGTATTCAAAGAGCCTAATAAATAAGTCAGGTATTTTAGTCCTGCTCCCAAACAAAATAACATGAATCTTAATATATGAATCAATATCTAATCCCATCTACAAACTGTTTTAAAGACAATGTTTTTCAATTAGAAATAGCCTGATAGAATGTATGGCTTCAATATAATTTTCCCATAGTAGCTAATAAACTCTTGAGTAAGATTCATTTTTATTTTTATAAGTAACCCAAAATCTTTAGGTGTAACTGCAGAACATTAAACTGATAAAATAATTCAGATGTCTTTGCTTCACATTATAAAGCTTTCTCTCTCCTTAAAGAGAATATTTAATTCTCACAATTTATAATGGAAAATAATATATCCTCAAATAATAAAGTCTAAAAATTGGAAAGGACCTTGTATTTTCTAGTCCAGATAGGCAACTCTAAGCAAAGAATCAAAAATGGTCCATCTGATTTAAAGAGCTTTCCTGCAATCAAATAACAGAATGAAAGATCAATTAATAAATCATTTCCATGTTGCTGATTTTCAAATAAACCCTAAACTAACATGAAGATTTAAGTCGTCGGTGTTTTTGTATTTTACAAAGTTACTTCCGCCACCTTCCAATGTGACTCAATTAATCTATTTTCATTTTGAATTTTAAAAAATTCGACCTACATATAATTTTATTTTTCCTCACTTGCACTTCATGCAAAATATGGCCTCTCTCCCACTGCCATGTCCATCCATGACATTTATAACAGTTGATCATCTGTTACCTGCTGGAAACCTCCATTCATGGGAAGCATACTGTTCCTTAGTCCATCTGTGCTTAATTACGAGACAGTGCTTCCTCACGTTGAAGAGTAAGGAACTGTTTTAGTGGCTGGCACCAGAGCATCCCAGTACCAACTCCTATACTCTCAACTGTACCCAAGTGAAAAGCAACAAGGTTCCTATTATTTCCCCTTTATCAGCCATTTTTTCACTATTCATCAGACTTAAGCTCAGTCATAATTTTCCCTTTTTTCTTCCCTATTCTGAGATAAAGTGGTTAGCAGCATGCTTGTACATTTTATCAACAAATTGTCTTTAACAGAATAAATGAATCCAATTGATGCTCAAATAATAAATAAATCTAACAGCTGCCCAGATAATTCTGCTTTTATCTTGTATCTCTACCCTTCTCTTTCCCCACAGGTTCATGCAATTCTATAAATCAATGATCTTCTTTACATAAAAGGTCGGTCTACTGTATCTTCAAGTCAGGTGTTTCCTTTCAACAAAATAGAATTTTTCAAAGCCATGTTTCAGTCAAAAACCAATCTCACCAAACCTCAATATTGAATCTAATGATAATTTATTATGGGGTTACTGTATGCTAACACTTTACTTACATTATCTCATTTAACCCTCTCAATAGTCCCGTGAGGTAAGACAGTTCTGCTCTCACCATTTCCAGGTAAGAAAACTCAGCCTCGGAGAGGTAAATGACTTCTTCAAAGTCATGTAGCTAGCAAGTGGCAGACCTAGGATTTAAATCTGGATTTCTCCACCTCATTCCACAATGAGTGCTTACTTACCTCACTGAATGTGTTTCTGTGCCTGAAAATGTGTGGAGGGAAGAGAATAAGTACACTTCCCTGCAGGATCACTCCTGAAGATTAAATGAGGCAACATATAAAGCTACTGGAACACAACAGACTTTTATTAACCATTACCTCCCATTCTTCCCATGTTCTAAAAAGTAGCTACTGATTTATATATGGACTCTATCTGACTAGGGGCCCCTCATAATGGGACTCCCGCAGTGAGGCACCTCCCCACATTCAGCTAGAGGCTGGTAACCTATAGGAAATACCAGCAGGGGCTCACCTCATGCTTGTTCACATTTTCCTTGCCCTTCACATCACCTCTGAGAGTCACTAACACTTCTGTTTCACACTATTAGGCCCAGCAGGGTAAACCAGGTTTCCTCAGGTCACAGTGGTCACCAGAGACAGAACTAGAATCCAGTTCCAGGGAAAGAACTAATTAGCAAGCAAGCTGAGGCCTCTATCTACTAGTCTGCGCTGAGCACATTACATGACTTCACCCTCAAATCCTACCTACAAGTCAATTACATAAGAAAAATGAAGTTCAGCTAGGTTTAAAAATGTAACCAAAGACACTCAATTAATAAGTGGCAAAATCAGGCCAGGCACAGTGGCTGACACCTATAAACCCAGCACTTTGGGAAGCTGAGGTGGGTGGATCACTTGAGGTCAGGAGTTTGAGACCAACCTGGCCAACATGGTGAAACCCCATCTCCACAAAAAATACAAAACTTAGCCAGGCATGGTGATGTGCGCCTGTGGCCCCAGCTAGTCAGGAAGCTGAGATTGGAGAATCACTTGAACCTGGGAGGTGGAGGTTACAGTAAGCCAAAATCAAGCCACTACACTCCAGCCTGAGCAACAGAATGAGACTCCATCTCAAAAAAAAAAAAAAAAGGTAGCATAATCCAGCTTCACACCCTGATTTTTGTGACTCTGAGCCTTCCGTATACTATCTCCTTGAAAAGGTGTGTTTATAGGGTTTTCTCAAATTACCAAAGAATGACATGTCAGCTTAGGCACATTCCTTCCTACAATCAAAAAATAATTTCCATCTACATCTGCGTGGTTTTAATTTTATTAATTTAGAAGAGGCAGGGAACATGTAGTTCTTGAAATTGCCATAAGAAAAAAAGCACCTCTCCATGTATGCAAATGAATTTTGTTTTCTGCTGACACTAAGTGAAGCTCCCTTGTTCACTCTGGAGAAGCCAGAAGAGAAACATTCCACAGGGAAGCATTTCTGCTTTAACACAATATCTGCCTATTAGAATTCCATTGTGTAATGCCAACATGGACGGCCCTTCACTTCCCACTAAAAGCCTTTCAGTACTGAACATGGTCATCATTTCTTGGGGACAAAACCCGCAGTGGGTGAAAGAAGTACAAGGTTAGCCAGAGTACTGTCATTAACAAAAGCAACATAAATATGATAGCTTGACTTCACTCCTCATCCTTTGCACTACCTGTGGAGTGAAGGAACAGTAAGTCCATGGCAAGTTTAGGAAGTGACATTTGTGTTTTAATTCCACACACTTAACACTACAAATTAAAAAGAGTAATCAGAAAAAAAAAAAAAAGCTACATACAGGAAAGCTACTAAATGATTAAAAAATAAAATCTCTATACGCAGATAATAGCCTAAAAATAAACCATGGGCTGTTTTTAAGTCAACTACTTTGCAAAGAAAAAAAATGCCTGCAGTGCTTATAGTCACCCCTTATCTGTAGTTTTGTTTTCCACAGTTTCAGTTACCCACAGTCAACTGTAGTCCAAAAATATTAAGTGGAAAATTCCAGAAATAAAAAAATGCATAAGTTTTTAAGTGCATGACATTCTGAGAAATGTGATGAAATCTTCTGTCCTGGCACATGAATCATCTCTTTGGCCAGGATATCCACACTGTAGACACTACTGGCCTATTAGTCACTCTGTAGCCCTCTGAGCTATCAGATCAACCGTTGCAGTATCACTGTGCCTGTGTTCAAGTAACTCTTATTTTACTTCATAAGGGCACCACAGTGCAAAAGTAGTGACGCTGGCAATTCAGATATGTTGAAGAGAAGCCACAATGTGTTTCCTGTAAGTGAAAAGGTGAAAGTTCTCAAATGAAGAAAGAAAGAAAAAAAATCATATGTTGAGGTTGCTAAGATCTATGGTAAGAACAAGTCTTCTATCCATGAAACTGTGAAGAAGGAAAAAGAAATTTGTACATAGTGTATGTAGGGTTCCATACTATCCACCGTTTCAGGCATCCACTGGGGGTCTTGGAACATATCCACCAAAGATAAGGGGGACTACTGTATATACAAATGCTCTTTAAAGCTCCTAAACCCTGTAATAAACTGGTAAGGGGAAGAAGACACTCAAGAAATAGATGTAATAATGTTGATACTTCTTAAAAGTTGCTCTACTATTTCAGTTGCTAAGTGGGGAGTGTTCTTGGTTAATCCCTAGGATATTCTCTGTATGACTTGGTTGAGATATCCCTGCATGGATTATTATCTCCCACATGGATGATGTTCCAAATCTACCATCTGTCTTTAATGTTAAACAGTCTAATAAAATTATTCCTTTCAATAAAAAAATTAAGGCTTGTATTTTTAAAAAATTCACAAATCCTTCACTTGGTGAACTGCAAGGGTGGGATTGTTTTAAAAGACCAAGTGCTGGAAGCAATTCTGGCTCTTGTTTGGAGACTGATGCAAAATTCCCAAGACTGAGGGACAGCTCTGATTCACATCTTATATGGAATTTGGCCAACAAATTCAGGTTCTCTAGAAAATAGTTTGTTACAGTGGCTGAAGTAAAGAAGTGAGCTGCTGGAAAAGTAAAATGAGGGGGAATTTCCTTTTTTGTTTTAGAGATGGGGTCTCACACTCTGTTGCCCAGGCTGGAGTGCAGCAGTTCAATCGTAGCTCACTGAGGCCTTGAACTCCTGGGCTCAAGCAATCCTCCCACCTCAGCCTCTTGAGTAGGTGGGATTACAGGCATGCATGAGTCACTGCACCTAGCATGAGAGGAAATTTTCAGTACCTTAAAGCCAGGCAGCCTAGTAATTATGTGATCAGTCTGAGTCCCACTGTCTAGTTTAAATCTGGATTCTACCACTCACCACCTGTGTGATCTTGAGTAAGTCAACTCACTTCTCTATGCTTCCTCATCTATAAAATGGTAATGATAGTGATGGCAGCAGCTGCTCCAAATGGCCTGCCACTGCCATCACTGCTGGCTGCAACAGGGAGGCACCGCCAGGGCTGCACACTCCATGAAGCTGGCAGGAGCCCAGGGGCAGGTGGGAGCCCTGCCTGCCTGCATGCAGCTACAGCCGCCCAAACTGCAGCTGCAGATCCAGGCCTCCTGCTCCACGGAGCAGGCAGAAACCCTGCCCCCAGGCACAGCTGCAACCGCCCAAAGCACACTGCAAACCAAGGCATCCCTACACTCTTGGGGGCCAGGAGGTGGAAAGGGCCCCCGTGCACTCACAGGCTTGGAAGTGCCTGTCCCTGATGCCTGGCTTCTCTCAGCTGTCTGGGCCTGCTCCAATCTCAGAGCAACATCAGGGCCAAATCTGGACACCATGAATGGCAGCAGGAGGCAGACAGGTTCCTGGACGGAAAGGAGCAGGTCCTCGATGAAGCCCCATCTTCAGGCCAGGGAAGGCCTGAAGGCTGGGGGTGGGGCTGCCAGTCCCACCAGAGTGGGAATTTCTGTGCCTTTTCTGGGCCTGCCTATGGCCACCCAACCGGTGCACACTTCCTCTCCTCTGAGGCCCATAAAAGACCCAGGCTCAATCAGAGCTGAGCAGATGTTGGGACAACCAGCCACAGAGAAGAGCTACCCACTCCAGGGCCTCCTCTCTGCTGACAGCTCTAGAAACAGGATTATCAGCTGCAGAGGGGAGCAACCCACTCCAGAGCCTCCTCTCTGCTGAGAGATACAGGGCCGACTGGACAACCTGCCTGCAGAGAGGAGCTTCCCACTCCAGGGTCTCCTCTCTGCTAGGGGCTGCACACTCTACGGGACACCCTGGCTGTGGAAAGGGGCTACACACTGTGAGTTCCCTCTGAGCTGTTTTATCACTCAGTAAAGCTCCTTTTTGTCTTACTCACCCTCCATTTGTCCATGTATCTCATTCTTCCTGATCACAGAACAAGAACTCAGTACCTGCCAAGCTGAAACAGCTACAACACAAACAGTGCCAACTGGGGAAGCTGCTTGTAGTGCACCTGGCCCAGCCACAGCTTTGCAGAGAACTGGCACCCATGCCAGCACCTAGAGCTGCCTGCCCCATGGCAGCAGCTGGTGTGTCCAACTGCTTAGTGGCTGTACTCCACGCTCGCTCACACACCCTTTGCTGCTCCACGCCTGACTCACAGTCTCCCTTGGAGGTGTGGAAGCCAGGGCGGTAGTGTGAACTGAGCACAGCCTGCCAGGCCGACTGGGTGGAATGAGCCCAGCAGGCCCAAGTAAAACTCAGACAAAGGTGTCACCAGCCACAGGTTTCCAGCCAGAAAAATGATACCCCAAAGATCCTGTAACAATAGTACTCACCATAGTGAATTGTATGGTGGATGCTAAGCAAATTGCATGAGGTAATATATGCGACATACTCAGGATGATTGATGCCTGGGGCACAGAAAGTACTCAAAAAATATTACCTGTTACTGTTACCTTTCTGATTACTCCTGTGTCATATAGAAAGCGCCTCTGCTTTTAAGAGTTTTGTTAAAAGATAATAGAATGAAAACATAAAGTCTAACCACTTTTGGAAAATAATATTATGTTCATTTGTTCATTAATTCAATAAATATTTATTGAGCATTGATGATGTGCTAGGTACTAAGGATAAAGTGGTAAGCCTTAAACAGAAGCCTATCTTTCAGTGAGAGAGATAAAAAACACATTCAAAGGATCATGAAAGTAGTCACATACAGTTAAGAGTGCTTCAGGGAATCTTTTCTAAGGCAATGGTACAAAAATATGAAAGGTTATATGCATAAATTTGTTTCACATGGTGTCATTTATAATGGTAAAAGTGAAAATAACCTGAATGTTCAATACTAAAGGGTGATATAAATTATTATATAACTATTTAATGAAATATTATATAATCATTAAAATGATGAATTTGAAGTTTATGTAGTAACTGTGAAACAGATTTATTATAAAATATTACTTGAAAAAAGCAAGAAATGAAATTGTACTAACACTGTTTAATTATGACTGTGTTTAAAATTTGCATATGAGACTAGAAGGAAATACGCCAATTTGGGTCATAATGAAAAGATAACAGTTATCATTTATGAAGTATTTATTGTGTGCCAAGGTATTTTAAGTACTTCCTTATACTATCTCCTTCACTCTCATACTCATAAGATAGACAGTATTATTCATATTTCACCCAGAGAGAGGTTAAGTTCATCCACACTCTATGAGGGAGGGCACTCTGATTTAAATCCACATTGGGTTGATTCCAAAGACAGGCTCATCATAACCACTAAACATTTATTTATAATGTCATAATGGGAAAAATAAGTTATTGTTTTTAACTATCTTGCATTTTGCTTTTTTTTTTTTTTTTTGAAAAATGAGAAGTCTAATTAAAGTTGAGATTTGGCAAAGATGAGATGCAATGGATACTTTCTTTTTTTTTTTTTTCTTTTATTATTATTATTATACTTTAGGTTTTATGGTACATGTGCGCAATGTGCAGGTAAGTTACATATGTATACATGTGCCATGCTGGTGCGCTGCACCCACCAACTCGTCATCTAGCATTAGGTATATCTCCCAATGCTATCGCTCCCCCTCCCCCCACCCCACAACAGTCCCCAGAGTGTGATGTTCCCCTTCCTGTGTCCATGTGTTCTCATTGTTCAATTCCCACCTATGAGTGAGAATATGCGGTGTTTGGTTTTTTGTTCTTGCGATAGTTTACTGAGAATGATGATTTCCAATTTCATCCATGTCCCTACAAAGGACATGAACTCATCATTTTTTATGGCTGCATAGTATTCCATGGTGTATATGTGCCACATTTTCTTAATCCAGTCTATCATTGTTGGACATTTGGGTTGGTTCCATGTCTTTGCTATTGTGAATAATGCGGCAATAAACATACGTGTGCATGTGTCTTTATAGCAGCATGATTTATAGTCCTTTGGGTATATACCCAGTAATGGGATGGCTGGGTCGAATGGAATTTCTAGTTCTAGATCCCTGAGGAATTGCCACACTGACTTCCACAAGGGTTGAACTAGTTTACAGTCCCACCAACAGTGTAAAAGCTTTTTAAGTAATGTTAATAACAACAACTAGCTTGAGCCCAGGAGTTCGAGACCAGCCTGGGCAATATAGTGAGACCTCGTCTCTTAAAACAACAACAGGGGCTGGGCATGATGGCTCTTGCCTGTAATCCCGGCACTTTGGGAGGCCGAGGCAGCTGGATCACCTGAAGTCAGGAGTTCAAGACCAGCCTGGCCAACATGGCAAAACCCCATCTCTACTAAAAATATAAAAATTAGCCAGGTGTGGTGGCAGGTGCCTGTAATCTCAGCTACTCAGGAGGCTGAGGCAGGAGAATCACTTGAACCCAGGAGGTGGAGGTTACAGTGAGCCAAGATCATGCCACTGCCAAGATCCAGCTGGGCAGGCAACAAAGTGAGACTCTGCCTCAAAACAACAACAATAACAACTAATCATTTGTTGTTGCCACATCCTATCCTAAGAGCTTTATGTACATAGCTGATTTACTCCTCACAATACTCTACAAAGTAGGTTCCAATACTGTCCTCCTTTTATAGATGAGGAACATGAGACACAGAAAATTAAATGCCTCAGCCAAGGTCATACAGCTGGTCAGGGCAGAGTATTCTGCTGGCTTCAAAGGGAGCTGAGGAAAAAGAACATAAATGGCTCTACTGGAAATATAATTTAAAATATTTACGTGCAGGTAGTACCTATTTAAAACATTGTTAAATAAGTTTTTTTAATTTTGTTTAAAGATTTTAAAAGTCTTTTTAGGAGGAGTATAAGTTTTTAAATTTTGAACTATTTCAAATGTATCAGGAAGTTCAGAGAATAATAGAAAAACCAATAGGTTTTAACAAATGTTAATGTCTAAAAATAACAAAAGCTACACTCCACTAAAGGCCCCAATTGAGAAAATTTTAATTATAGTCTTTAAATTCTACTTAAATTGGGACTCAATAAGAAAGGAGTTACTTAACTCTCAAAAAGCCACCATTTTCCTTTGGAAATTCAGAGATGGTGAGCTGGAATCTAAGGAAAGAAGCTAGCCAAGGAAAAAGGAGTCAAATCCCAGACAGCAAATGGAATTCAAAAAAACTGAAAGTGACAAAGAAATGTCACTCCAACAAATCCCACTTCACTAGACACAATGCTTCCTTTTCTCCTAACAACAGGCAGACACCGCAGCCTCCTCCCTACCACCTTCCTGGGTCACTGCCTGCTGCCCATTAGGGGTGGCTACAACCAAAGGTGTCTTTCAGGAAGGATGAAATTCTATCTTAGAGTGGGAAGCCAGGATGAGAAATCACCATAGACAAAGGGAGGGAGAATGCTCCAGGGGAACAGCTGGACACCTCAGAGAGCTCAAGGAGCACTGAAGTAGCATGCTGCAGGGCTTAAGGACACAGCTGTTGCTAAATTAGTAGATGTATCCTTAAATGAAATTACCTTTACAATTCAAGTAGCTCTACCCAGAATTCTGTATTAGTCCCTCAGCTGATATGTCTGAATGACACTTTCCTGGTCTTTTTGGTCAAACTAAAAGCCTTAATTCAACACAAAGAACCTAGGAAAATCCAAGCCCAATCCTGTAAGTAATGATGCCTTTTTTTTATTTACAACAGATGTGTTCCTAAAGGCACTTAGTCCACACAATCTGCAGATGCAGCCCCTATATTTATATTTTTATATATGTATGTGTGTGTATATTATACACTATATATATATACTATATCTATATACACATATACAAATACACAATTTGTTTTTGGTATTTCAATGCAGCCTGGCCAGAGCTGTTGCAGCTTTCAATTCTATGCCTGCCTTAGGTTTATACGAGGTACATGAAGATTTATAGTGGCCATAAATTCCTACTTTCTCATTGTCTTTGTCTTTGAATTTAGCACAAAAGAGTGAGAGAACAGGTTCAGAAAACTAATAGATTGGTTGAAAATTCCATCCAGAACAGCAGAGAGAACACAACTCCCAAATCTCTTTGGAGAGATTAGAGGAACTAATGGGTGTGAGAATAGAGGAACACTAAGAAAGCAAGTCTCATATTAAGTGTTTTGAAGATGAAAACATTTTTCCCTATAGTCTAACAAGTATCTACTTCAAAGTCATATGTACACCCAGTGCTGATGGAGACAAGTCATGCATTTGTCTTGTCTCCTTCATCTGAACTCTTTGAGACTCTGACCTCTCTGTCAGGGAATCAAAGTGAATGGCGGTTGAGAGGATGGGCTCTGAGGTCAGACCACCTGGATTCAAATTCCAGCTCTGCCACTTACTGGCTGATGACTTTGTGCAAGGAATTGGACCTTTGTGTGCTTCTATTTCCTCATCTGTAAAACAGAAAAGTGGGAGTAACCACAGTCTCTCTTCCAGAAGGTAACTGGGAAAACTAAATGTTCATACAACAGTGTAGCACTTGGCTGATGGTAAACACTCAATAAATTACAGCTACTATTATATTATATCTGGTCTTCCCCAAAGTTTCCAAAGCCTGTGTTTATAGAAGGCATAGATTAAAAACAGCCAATATATTTATGTGAATATAATTATAAAATGAAATTGTAACCACCCTACCACGTGCTTACCATGCCTTCTGCTAATTAGCGTTTTATAAAATTATGTTTCTTATTTTTAAATATTTTATTGCCATCTCAACCCTTGACTACAAACTTGTTAAATGAATTACCTCTGATGCTCTTAAATCCCTAGTTAGCTTAAACTACTGCATTTTGATGCAGGGCTTAAAGACTATTTGTCAGACAGAAAAATCTTGGTCAGACGTTGAAGGAAGGGAGAGAGAATTTTTTTTAAAAAGTCATACAAGCTATTGATTATTGCCACAATTTCAGAGCCTGTTATTGGTCTATTCAGAGAGTCAACTTCTTCCTGGCTTAGCCTTGGGAGGGTGTATGTGTCGAGGAATTTATCCAGGACCAGATGGATTCACAGCCGAATTCTACCAGAGGTACAAGGAGGAACTGCTACCATTCCTTCTGAAACTATTCCAATCAATAGAAAAAGAAGGAATCCTCCCTAACTCATTTTATGAGGCCAGCATCATCCTGATACCAAAGCCGGGAAGAGACACAACCAAAAAAGAGAATTTTAGACCAATATCCTTGATGAACATTGATGCAAAAATCCTCAATAAAATACTGGCAAACTGAATCTAGCAGCACATCAAAAAGCTTATCCACCATGATCAAGTGGGCTTCATCCCTGGGATGCAAGGCTGGTTCAATATACGCAAATCAATAAATGTAATCCAGCATATAAACAGAACCAAAGACAAAAACCACATGATTATCTCAATAGATGCAGAAAAGGCCTTTGACAAAATTCAACAACCCTTCATGCTAAAAACTCTCAATAAATTAGGTATTGATGGCATGTATCTCAAAATAATAAGAGCTATCTATGACAAACCCTCAGCCAATATCATACTGAATGGGCAAAAACTGGAAGCATTCCCTTTGAAAACTGGCACAAGACAGGGATGCCCTCTCTCACCACTCCTATTCAACATAGTGTTGGAAGTTCTGGTCAGGGCAATTAGGCAGGAGAAAGAAATAAAGGGTATTCAATTAGGAAAAGAGGAAGTCAAATTGTCCCTGTTTGCAGATGACATGATAGTATATCTAGAAAACCCCATCGTCTCAGCCCAAAATCTCCTTAAGCTGATAAGCAACTTCAACAAAGTCTCAGGATACAAAATCAATGTACAAAAATCACAAGCATTCTTATACACCAATAACAGACAAACAGAGAGCCAAATCATGAGTGAACTACCATTCACAATTGCTTCAAAGAGAATAAAATACCTAGGAATCCAACTTACAAGGGAGGTGAAGGACCTCTTCAAGGAGAACTACAAACCACTGCTCAATGAAATAAAAGAGGATACAAACAAATGGAAGAACATTCCATGCTCATGGGTAGGAAGAATCAATATCATGAAAATGGCCATACTGCCCAAGGTAATTTATAGATTCAATGCCATCCCCATCAAGCTACCAATGACTTTCTCAACAGAATTGGAAAAAACTACTTTAAAGTTCATATGGAACCAAAAAGGAGCCCGCATTGCCAAGTCAATCCTAAGCCAAAAGAACAAAGCTGGAGGCATCACGCTACCTGACTTCAAACTATACTACAAGGCTACAGTAAGCAAAACAGCAGGTACTGGTACCAAAACAGAGATATAGATCAATGGAACAGAACAGAGCCCTCAGAAATAATGCCGCATATCTACAACTATCTGATCTTTCACAAACTTGACAAAAACAAGCAATGGGGAAAGGATTCCCTATTTAATAAATGGTGCTGGGAAAACTGGCTAGCCATATGTAGAAAGCTGAAACTGGATCCCTTCCTTACACCTTATGCAAAAATTAATTCAAGATGGATTAAAGACTTAAATGTTAGACCTAAAACCATAAAAACCCTAGAAGAAAACCTGGGCAGTACCATTCAGGACATAGGCATGGGCAAGGACTTCATGTCAAAACACCAAAAGCAATGGCAACAAAAGCCAAAATTGACAAATGGGATCTCATTAAACTAAAGAGCTTCTGCACAGCAAAAGAAACTACCATCAGAGTGAACAGGGAACCTACAAAATGGAAGAAAATTTTCACAACCTACTCATCTGACAAAGGGCTAATATCCAGAATCTACAATGAACTCAAACAAATTTACAAGAAAAATACAAACAACCCCATTAAAAAGTGGGCAAAGGACATGAACAGACACTTCTCAAAAGAAGACATTTATGCAGCCAAAAGACACATGAAAAAATGCTCACCATCACTGGCCATCAGAGAAATGCAAATCAAAGCCACAATGAGATACCATCTTACACCAGTTAGAATGGCAATCATTAAAAAGTCAGGAAACAACAGGTGCTGGACAGGATGTGAAGAAATAGGAACACTTTTACACTGTTGGTGGGACTGTAAACTAGTTCAACCCTTGTGGAAGTCAGTGTGGCGATTCCTCAGGGATCCAGAACTAGAAATACCATTTGACCCAGCCATTCCATTACTGGGTATATACCCAAAGGACTATAAATCATGCTGCTATAAAGACACATGCACACGTATGTTTATTGCGGCACTATTCACAATAGCAAAGACTTGGAACCAATCCAAATGTCCAACAATGATAGACTGGATTAAGAAAATGTGGCACATATACACCATGGAATACTATGCAGCCATAAAAAATGATGAGTTCATGTCCTTTGTAGGGACATGGATGAAATTGGAAATCATAATTCTTAGTAAACTATCGCAAGAACAAAAAACCAAACACCGCATATTCTCACACATAGGTGGGAACTGAATAATGAGAACACATGGACACAGAAAGGGGAACATCACACTCTGGGGACTGTTGTGGGGTGGGGGGAGGGGGGAGGGATAGCTTTAGGAGATATACCTAATGCTAAATGATGAGTTAATGGGTGCAGCACACCAGCATGGCACATGTATACATATGTAACTAACCTGCACATTGTGCACATGTACCCTAAAACTTAAAGTATAATAATAATAAAATAAAATAAAAAGTCATACAATTGCCTAATTGAAAATGACCTACCCAGTTAAGTCTGATTTTACAGAAGATGTTAGTGAAGCTCAGAGCAACCAGTTCAAGCAACACAGCCCTTAGAGAGTGGCCAAGACAGGGCCAGAGCCCAGGTCTCCTGACTCCTGGCTGGGTTGACAGGCTCCTCAACGCACTGCGTGGAGAGGCACTTTCTCCCATCACTATGCTCTAACACATCTGGAGCTCAGGAAACCACTTACTTCATTTCATGCAAGAGCTTGACTTCCGAGATTTCATCTAGTTTCACAGAAGGCAACGTCCCAGAATTTCAGCTGGTAAATCAACCAAGAATTCCCAAAAGCTTTACCATTGAGCAAAGTCTGTTACAACCAGGATGAATTCAAATGAGCCATCAAGGGATTTTGGATTCCCAGGTTTCACAGTCAAGGTAAAGGCATTGATTCAAACTCAGTAGAAGGAACAAAAAAATGTATCACTCACAGAATACTCATTTCCACAAAGCTGTTTTCCCTGCAAAAGCTATGTTTCATCAGACAAAAACTCTAGAGGTAACAGTAGTAGCAGGGCTGAAGGGGAAGGTGATGTGTAAGAAGACAGCAGCTACTATGATATACCTGGTCTAGAAATAAGCTGTTAAAAATCAGAATTCTTGGTAATATTCTCAGGACAGCTAATGAATAAATATCAACTAAATCAATCTATCTGAGCACTCAAGGGTGGGATTAAAAAGTATTATCAACAGAGGTAAATTTGAATTGGGAAATAAACCCTCTGGAACAGGAAAAAAACATTTATCAGTTTTTTTCATGTGGTTCAACTAACATAAAGAATCTTGAAAGGATTCACATGAACAAGCAGGAAATGCAAGTCTCCAATATATAGTCAGTATACTATCACACCCTGTTCTTATACCACACTTGTGACTTCTCCTTATTCTTTTGAATGACGGTTTTATTTGCTCTTTTCCTCTGTCTTGGAATTACTGAATTTTGAAATGTCCACTGTTCTTTAGAATTGTGACTACCCGTGTATGTGTGTATCCTGAAAAGTAAGTTCACAGATAAAGAATTGAGCACCTCAGAGCAACTGGTCCAAGGTAGGATATATGAAAGGCTTGGAGGGGGGTTGGGGCATGGTGGTTCACACCTGTAATCCCAGCATTTTGGGAGGCTGAGGTGGGCAGATCACTTGAGGCCACAGGTCCAATACCAGCCTGGCCAACATGGCAAAACCTGATCTTTACTAAAAATACAAAAAAATTAGCTGGGCATGGTGGTGCACACCTGTAGTCTCAGCTACTCGGGAGGTTGAGGCACAAGAATTGTTTGAACCTGAAAGGCAGAGGTTGTGGTGAGCTTAAATAAAAAAAAAAGAAGAAAAGAAAAGAAAAAAAAATTCATGGAGCTGGACTAAGGTCAAACAACCAGTTAATGGCAGAATCATTAACTTTCAGTAGTCTTCAAAGTAGGTATCAGAAGACAAGACCTAACAATTTTGTTTTCTTCTCAACAATTTTATGAAGTGAGATTAGCCTAATTTCTTTTTTTTTTTTTTTTTAAGTATTTATTGATCATTCTTGGGTGTTTCTCGGAGAGGGGGATGTTGCAGGGTCATAGGATAATAGTGGAGAGAAGGTCAGCAGATAAACACATGAACAAAGGTCTCTGGTTCTCCTAGGCAGAGGTCCCTGCGGCCTTCTGCAGTGTTTGTGTCCCTGGGTACTTGAGATTAGGGAGTGGTGATGACTCTTAAGGAGCATGCTGCCTTCAAGCATCTGTTTAACAAAGCACATCTTGTACTGCCCGATTCCATTTAACCCTGAGTTGACACAGCCCATGCTTCAGAGAGCACAGGGCTGGGGGCAAGGCCATAGATCAACAGCATCCCAAGGCAGAAGAATTTCTCCTAGTACAGAACAAAATGGAGTCTCCTATGCCTACTTCTTTCTACACAGACACAGTAACAATCTGATCTCTCTTTCTTTTCCCCAAATTTCCCCCTTTTCTTTTCAACAAAACCGCCATCGTCATCATGGCCCGTTCTCGATAGTCGCTGTCTCTTCGGAGCTGTTGGGTACACCTCCCAGACAGGGCAGCCGGACAGAGGCGCTCCTCACTTCTCAGACGGGGCGGCCGGGCAGAGGCGCTCCTCACTTCCCAGACGGGGCGGCCCGGCAGAGGTGCTCCTCACTTCCCAGATGGGGCGGCCAGGTAGAGACGCTCCTCACTTCCCAGACGGGGTGGCCGGGCAGAGGTGCTCCTCACTTCCTCCCAGACGGGGTGGCGGCCGGGCAGAAGCACTTCTCACTTCCCAGATGGGGTGGCCGGGCAGAGGCTCTCCTCACTTCCCAGAAGGGGCAGCCGGGCAGAGGCGCTCCTCACTTCTCAGACGGGGCGGCCAGGTAGAGGCGCTCCTCACTTCCCAGACGGGGCAGCCAGGCAGAGGCGCTCCTCACTTCCCAGACGGGGCGGCCAGGTAGAGACGCTCCTCACTTCCCAGACGGGACGGCCGGGCAGAGGCGCTCCTCACTTCCTCCCAGACAGGGTGGCGGCCGGGCAGAGGCGCTTCTCACTTCCCAGATGGGGCAGCCAGGCAGAGGCTCTCCTCACTTCCCAGACGATAGGTGGCCGGGCAGAGGCGCTCCTCACTTCCCAGACGGGGCGGCTGGGCAGAAGCTCTCCTCACTTCCCAGACGATGGGCGGCCGGGCAGAGGCGCTCCTCACCTCCCAGACAGGGCAGCCGGGCAGAGGTGCTCCTCACTTCCCAGAAGATGGGTGGCCGGGCAGAGGTGCTCCTCACCTCCCAGACGGGGCAGCCGGGCAGAGGTGCTCCTCACTTCCCAGACGGGGCGGCCGGGCAGAGGCGCTCCTCACTTCCCAGAAGGGGCAGCCGGGCAGAGGCACTCCTCACTTCTCAGACGGGGCGGCCAGGTAGAGGTGCTCCTCACTACCCAGACGCGGCAGCCGGGCAGAGGCGCTCCTCACTTCCTCTCAGAGGGGGTGGCGGCCGGGCAGAGGCGCTCCTCACTTCCCAGACGGGGTGGCTGGGCCTAGGCGCTCCTCACATCCCAGACGGGGCGGCCGGGCAGAGGCGCTCCTCACATCCCAGACGATGGGCGGCCAGGCAGAGACGCTCCTCACTTCCTATACGGGATGGAGGCTGGGCAGAGGCGCTCCTCACTTCCCAGACGGGGCGGCCGGGCAGAGGGGCTCCTCACATCCCAGACCATGGGCGGCCAGGCAGAGACGCTCCTCACTTCCTAGACGGGGTGGCGGCGGGGCAGAGGCTGTAATCTTAGCACTTTGGGAGGCCAAGGCAGGAGGCTGGTAGGTGGAGGTTGCAGCGAGCCGAGATCACGCCACTGCACTCCAGCCTGGGCAACATTGAGCATTGAGTGAGCGAGACTCCGTCTGCAATCCCAGCACCTCGGGAGGCCGAGGCAGGCAGATCACTCCAGGCCAGGAGCTGGAGACCAGCCCGGTCAACACGGCGAAACCCCGTCTCCACCAAAAATACAAAAACCAGTCAGGCGTGGTGGCGCGTGCCTGCAATCCCAGGCACTCGGCAGGCCAAGGCAGGAGAATCACAGGAGCCCGAGGCAGGGAGGTTGCAGCGAGCTGAGATCACGGCAGGACAGTCCAGCCTCGGCAACAGAGGGAGACCGAAGAAAGAAGGAGAGGGAGACTGAAGAAAGAAGGAGGGAGAGGGGAGAGGGGAGATGGGAGAGGTGAGAGGGGAGAAGGGAGAGGGGAGAAGAGAGAGGGGAGAAGGGAGAGGGGAGAGCCTAATTTCTTAATGATAAATGGAAGTTTTAAGAAGTTAAGTCTTTCATTCAAGTTATACAGCCAGAATATGGATGACATCCAGTGCCAAATTTGCAGAATTCTCTTGGGAGAAAACTTGGCAATAAGCATGAAAGGTCTTAGCTCAGAAAGCAACAAGAAATGTACACAAATATTTATATGGCATTTATATTCAAAAATTTATTCCAATATTATTCATAATAGTGAAGAAAAATAGAAACCAACAATAACAGCTATTATGCCGATGGAATATTATGCAGGTATCAAAAATCATGTTTTCAAGGAATATGTAATGACACAGAAAAAAATGTTTATAAATATGTCCACAAATGAAATAGTTGGGCTAAATAATCCCAACTTCGGTTTTTTTTTAAAAAAAAAACCATACATATACATACATATGCAAACATGAACAGACATATAAAAAGATCTATGTCAAAATGTTAAATGTGAATACACTATTAGAATTATGAATGATTTTATCTCACTTGCACTTTAATTAAAAATTGAAAATGAATATTTAGTACTTTTATAATTCAAGAAAATGATAAAAATATATCATTTTTAAAAGAAACACCATAAACTTGCCCTGTACCACTGTATATCTAAAATGTTTCTATTTAAAAGGCCATTACCTATAAAAATATACTTCTTAGCAGAGAACATCTCTTAAAGCTAACAATGATTGAGGTTTTACTATGTGCCAGGCATATTTCACATATGTAACCTCACTTAATCCTTTAAAAATCCTGTAAAATGGGGTTTATGATCACTTCATTCTAGAGAGAGAAAGTTAAGGGTCTGAGAGAGAAAAGTGTGACTTGTGGAAAGTGAGAAAGCCTAATCAAGGGCCAAGAAGCTTTTCTCTAAAGCTTCATACACAATCCCTATGTTAAACATACAGACAAAACTTTGTTTCACACTGAACTATCTTTCTAAAGGCACAGCATACTATGCTTTTCGTTCAGAAGTTGATATTTGGTATACGATTGTTAAGATGTCTATAATTTGCTTTAAAATACTTCAGCACATGATGTATACTATGATAGTATGAGTGTTAGTTCAAGTTATACACTAGGTACAGCCAGATGCCCTAATGCAGGCCTCACATGCCAGAGGTTGTCTGTGAGCATTCTAATCAGCAACCTTGCTCTCCAGAAACTTCAGTCAGACACCAAAGGCTTTGACTATTAGCACAAGGAATGTTAAAATTGCAAATTTTCACTGGTAAAAGTAATGGCTTGTTAACTAGCATAATGGATATTAGAAATGGACTGTCATTAACTCAATGAATGGAACTTAAGATATGTGGATTAGCTCAAAATTCTAAATGATCACCCATCCTTGTGCCATCAGGGTGTAAGTCTCTATCTAGCAAGCCCTTCACCCTCCAACTTCAGGGATGGCATCCACAGTTTATGCCTAAATGGTCCCAGGGCCAGCTACTACATCAGAAGATTCTAGTTACCTGATGCTCTCTATAAAATAGCTGAATCCTGCCTTTGGAATACTGTCTGCTCTGCCTTTAGTGAGCTGTTCATGCAATTCATGGTCAGAGCACCCAAAAGGATGAAAACTTAATCAAACTTACAGAACAGGTCAACTATTTTGTGCCTATTTATAAATAAATAACTAATAAATGTCACAATATATGTGTCACGGAAATTTCCATAAACTGTTAATGAGGTTTCTGGGATGCAGCTGACCCTCAGCAACCTCTCATTATCATCAATACCCAAACAAAAAGAACTTAACACTTCTGCCTACAACTCAGCATACAGGTTGGATAAGGTCAGTGTGGCAGGCAGCTTCTGATGTGGCTCCTAGTGACCTGTGCCTCCTGGTATGTATGCCCCTGTGTAATCTCCTTCTTTTTAGTGTGGGCTGTGACTTTTTCCTAATGAACAGAATACAGAAAATAAAAGGATGTCACTTCAATTAGTTTATAAAAAACTGTGATATTTCACCTTGGTAGCACTCTCTTGCTGTCATGCTCACTGCCACATTCTGAGATCATCTATACGGAGGCCCATGTGGCAAGGAACCAAGGGATGCCCGCTGAATCCTAACAGCAACCATGCAAGTTTGGAGATGAAGCTTCCCCATTGAGCCTTCAGATGAGTTTGCAGCCCCAGCTAAAACCTTGATTACATCCTTGTGAAACCTTGAAACAGATCCAACTAAGCTGTGCCTAGACTCCTAATCTACAGAAACAGAGGTAATACATATGTGTTGTTTCAAGCTGCAAAGTTGGGGCAATTTGTTACACAGCAACAAATAACTCATACAGTTACTTTACAAAAATAATGCCACCAAATGTCTCAAAGTTTTTCAAATGCCTACTTGAACTACATTTGTAGTATCTCCACTTTTTTCTTGAGTCCCAGGAAGTTATCTCCCACTACTAAAATGGATTTCTGTAAGGCTAAAATAACAAGCATACACCCCAAGGAAACAGCATATTCTGATTTCTTTAGCTGTTAGCATGTCTAGGCCAGACCTTCTTCAAAGCGATGTTCAAATTGTTTGACTTGCCCGCATTGTTTCAGTGACAAATATTTCACACACTGTTGAATTCAATCTTTCTCTGCTTCAGCCTCCTGATCACAGTAAGAATAATGATGGAACTAATAATGGGGCCTTGCCAGGAGAGTGGCTGAAATAACAAATTATTTCATCACACATTGAAAATGTTTTTCACAAACTCAAAAACAAAAAAACAAAACAAAACAAAAAACACGTCTATGCGATTGCATAACGAGAGCTCTGCATTTCCACAGCATTTGTAGTATGCTCTAAAGATTCAGACAAACTAGGCTAAAAAAAGAATGCTTGCATAACAAGACTGTTATCACCCATGTTATCTCCTAAGCCTTCCCGGAGAAGCAAAATGTGGAATTTGTAAGCAACTATGTGGGGGTTCACCAAAACGTTCTTTTGCTTTGCGTTTGGAAATTTTTGGTTTGAGATTTTTGGGGAGTGGGAAGCTAGCAATTTTTTCACTTCAATTTGGAGGAGTAGAGACAAAAGCTCCCTAAATAGTATGCCCAAAATAGTAAATGGCATGCTGTCTCAACAGGGCAATATTGAAAAGAGGCAACAATTTTTTTTTTTTTTTTGACATAGGGTCTCACTGTCACCCAGGCTAGGGTGCAGTGGTGCCATCACAGTTCACTGCAGCCTTTACTTCCCAGCTCAAGCAATCCTCCCACCTCAGCCCCCGGAACAGCTGGGATTATAGGCATGCAACACCATGCCCAGATAATTGTTTTGGTTTTCTGTAGAGATGAGATCTCCCTATGTTGCCTATGCTGGTCTCAAACTCCTGAGCTCAAGTGATCCTCCCACCTCAGCCTCCCAAAGTGCTGGGATTCCAGGCATGAGCCACCACACCCTGCTATCTTCACTTTTTATGTATAAATTGAACATAATATAGTACATGAACAAATAGTCAGTATATCTATGGTCTTAAAACTTCATGGTGAAAAGAGCAATTAGGGGGAAATTGTCTAAAAAGGCTCCTGCAGGTAGTAATAATGAAAAAATGGTTGAGAAACACTGACCTAAGGAAAGCCCTCCCAAACTGGTGAGCACCTGCAGAGCATCAGTGATGTCTCTGTCTCCTCCTCTTTGGGTCCCTGAGGTCTGAGATCATGACTTGACTCTGGCCTGGGTGTCTTCCAGCTCTGCTTCACACAGTGGTTGGGCCATCTCCCAAGGCTGTAGAAATGTATATGAAGACTTTCATGTGTCCCAGATTTCCACCAACCACTATTTTCCTTCAGATCTTTATCTTTTTGATCTGCTTTCTGAATGTACTTACTTATCTCAAGGCATATTAAAAGCTAACTACATATTTTAGCGTGACTTGAGATAAGCAAATACTTGTCTTCAGCATGTTTTTGGCATTTCCAACATACTATCTTCTATTGGCCACCATGGGTCAAAAGTGTCCACCAGCACATGAAATCTAGGCTGAGAGAGACTATGGCACGGTCAAGAGATGAGTGAATGCCTCCCAGATTGAGGAACACACTGTATGGCACACCCACCAGTGCTCACTGGCTGACGGCATATATTCATTCTTCTGTATAGAATTGAGAAAAATTCACAGAAATGGTATACCCCATTGCTGTCATGCACACAGATAGACAACTATCTCAAAAGAAGTGGCCCACTCTCGCCACTTCTATTCAATATAATACTGGGAGTTTTGCTAGAGCAATTAGGCAAGAGAAAGAAATAAAAGGCACCCATGTAGAAAAGGAAGAAGTAAAATCATCTCTGTTTGCTGGCAACATGATCTTATATATATATAAAACCCTAAAGACTCCACCAAAAAACGGAACTGATAAATGAATTCAGTTAAGTTGCAGGATACAAAAATCAACATACAAAAATCAGTATCATTTCTATACACTAACAACAGACTATCTGAAAACATTAAGAAATCAATCTCATTTATAGTAGTTACCAAAGAAATACGTAGGAATAAACTTAACCAAGGTGGTAAAAGATCTTTACACTGAAAAGTATAAAACATGGACAAAACTGAAGACACAAATAAATGGAATGATATCCCATGATCATAGCTTGAAAGAATTAATATTGCTAACTTATCCATAATACCCAAAGCAATCTACAGATTCGATGCAATCTCTATCAATATTCCAACAACATTTTCCACAAAAATAGAATAAACAATTCTAAAATTCACATGGAACCACAAAAGACCTCAAATAACCACAGTAATCTTGAGTAAAAAGAACAAAACTGGAAGCATCACACTACCTCGTTTCAAAATACATTACAAACCTATAGTAATCAAAACAGCACAATACTGGCATAAAAACAGACACATTGAATAATGGAATAGAATAGAGAGACCAGAAATGAACCTGCTCATTTACAATCAATTGATTTTCACAGAAGATGCCAAGAACACACAATGGGAAAAAAACAGTCTCTTCAATAAATGGTGCTGGGACAACTGAATATCCACATAGAATAATAAAATTGGACCTGTATCTCACACCATATACAAAAATCAACTCAAAATGAACTAAAGACTTAAACATAAGATCTGAAACTATAAAATTACTAGAAAGAAATACAAGGGAAAAAATCTGTGACATTGGTCTTGGCAATGATTTTTTGGATTTGGCCTCAAAAGCACAGGGAACAAAAACAGACAAATAAGATTGCATCAAACTAAACAGCTTATGCACAGCAAAGGAAACAATTAATGGAGTAAAGAGACAACCTGCAAATTGGAAGAAAATATCTACAAATCACACATCTGATATGGGGTTAATATCCAAAATATACAAGGGATTCAAACAACTCAATTGCAAGAAAACAAATAACTCAATTAAGAAATGGGCAAAGAACCAGATAGCTATTTCCCACAAGAAAACATACAAATGGCCAACAGGTATATGAAAAAAAGAATGCTCAACAGCACCAATCATTAGAGAAATGTAAATTAAAACCACAACGAGATATCACCTCATACTTGTTACAATGGCTGATATCAAAAAGATGAAAGATTAAAAAGTATTGGCAAGAATGAGGAGAAAAGGATGCCCTTGTACACTGTTGGGGAAATGTAAATTAGTATACCCATTATGGAAAACTATATGAAAGTTCCACAAAAAACACAAAATAGAACTACCATATGATCCAGCAATCTCACTTCTGGGTATTTATCCAAAGAATTTGGAATCAGTATGTCAAAGAGACAGCTGAACTCTCATGTTCACTGCAGCATTATTCACAGTAGCCAAGATATGGAATCAACCTAAGTGTTCAACAATGGATGAATGGACAAAGAAAATGTGGTATATGTACACAGTGGAGTACTAGTCAGCCTTAAAAAGAAGCAAGTTCTGTCATTTGTGACAACATGGATAAACCTGGAGAACATTATGTTAAGTGAAATAAGGCACAGAAGGACAAATACCTCATATGTAAAATCTAAAAAAGTTAAACTCATAGAAGTAGAGAGTAGAATGGTGGTTATCAGAGGCTGGGGGAGGTGGGAGAGAATGAGGAGATGTTGGCCAAAAGGCATAAAGTTTCAGTTAGACAGGAGGAATAAGTTTTTGAGATCTATTGTATAGCATATTGACTATAGTTAATGAGCATATATTGTAAATTTCAAAATTGCTAAGAGTAAACTCCAAATGATCTCACCACAAAAAATAAATATGTGAGGTGATGGATATTTTAATAAGCTTGAATTAATAATTCCACATTGTGTGTGTGTGTGTGTATATATATATATATATATAAATGCCACATTGTATCCTGTAAATATATACAATTATAATTTGTCAATTAAAAATAAAAAATTAACTTAAAAAATTTTAAAAACCTTTTAAATGAGTCCTCAAAATATTAAACATATAATTAATCCAGCAATTTCACTTCTGGGTATGTGTGTGTATATATATATATATATATATATATATATATATACCCAAAAGAATTGAAAGCACGGACTCAAACAGATATTTATATACCCATGTTTATAGCAGTATTATTCATAATAGCCAAAAGTCAGAAGCAACCCAAGAATCCACCAATGGATGATGTCTGTTTTCACACTGCTAATAAAGACATACCAGACACTGCATAATTTATAAAGGAAAGAGTTTTAATTGACTCACAGTTCCACATGTCTAGGGAGGCCTCACAATCATGGCAGAAGGCGAATGAGGAGCAAGTCACGTCTTACACGGCGGCAAGCAAGAGAGCTTGTGCAGGGGAACTCCCATTTATAAAACCATCAGATCTCATGAGACTTATTCACTACCAAGAGAACAGGATAGGGGAAACAGCCCCCATGATTCAATTATCTCCACCTGGCCTCACCTTGACACGTGGGGATTATTACAATTCACGTAAGATTTGGGTGGGAACATAGCCAAACCATATCAGACGACCAGACAAACAAAATGTGATATATACAAACAATGAAATATTAGCCTTAAAAAGAAAGGTAATTCTGACACATGCTACAATACAGATGAACATTGAAAACATACGCTAAGTAAAATAATGCCAGTCACAAAAAGACAAATACTGTATGAGTCCACTTATATGTCATAACTAAACTAGCCAAGTTCATAGAGACAAAAAGTAGAATGGTGGTTGCCAGGGGCTACGAGGTGAATGGGATGCGAAGTTATTGTTTAATGGCTAAGGAGTTCCTGTTTGGGAAGAGAAACAAAGTTCTGGAGATGGATGATGGTGACGGCTGCACAACAATGTGAGTGTACTTAATGCCACTGAACTGTACACTTAAAAATGGTTAAAATGGTAAATTTTATGCTACGTATATTTTGCCACAATAAAAAACAAACTTTTAATATTATTTTTAATACAAACGTATTTTCAAAGCAAATAACAATACATCTGCAGTACATAGAAAAGCAGAAAAGAGGATATGTCACTACAGTAAAAACGGGAGAAACGTCAGCTAACACACTCTCAACCTGCATGGCACTGTGGAGTTTAGGCCAGCTGTAGTGTAGACAACAGATGCTGAGGCCTCTGAACAGAAGGGAAGATATTCACTTGCCCCTCAAAGGCCGTTTCAAGTAGCATGGCCCCATTCCTCTGGCCCATTCCAAGTTTCTCTCTTGTAACTGAGCTCCCTACGTTTGCATTCCTCCATCATTACTGTGCATCACGTCGCCTCACTCTGGTTATATCAACAACACAGCTTGCCCCACACAGGTGGCTTAAGTGCATAGATCATGGATGCAGCACTGTGCTGCAGAGATCAAGAGCACTCTGGGGTCAGACAAGCTTGGGTTCAAATCCCCGGTTCACCACTTACTAATTCTGTGACCTTGAGAAAACTACTTTGCCACTTGGGACCTCAGTTTCCCTATGCATCAAATGAAAATAACAATTCCTATTTCATTATGTTGTCCAGAAAATCAGATAAGGTAATGCGTGCCAAGGACAGTGCTTGGCATCTACTAAGCTCTTGTAAGCACTAGCTGTTATTTTAATATGCTTCTCAGCACTGATCATAGTGCTGGCACTGAACACCAAGCAAGGCTCAATAAATTTTCTGCATCAGCAGATGTTTATTCATTGTCTGTCCTGCTTTCCACCCTGAGCTAGACGTCCCAGAAGTAAAGCTGCTTAAGGCACAATCTCTATCTTGTGAATTATGTCTTAATTCTTACTTGTGTCTCCAGCATTCTACCCAATGCCTGGCATATAGGTGACACCCAAAAAGTGCTGGTGGAATTGAACTTAAAACCTAGTTGTCTAGACTGTATGTGTTTACATGAATTTGAGGGAGAGGGGAAAAAAACATATAACCATAAAAAGAAAATATGTTAAAGAAGTATGTGGCAGTGATATTTTTTAATTCTTGAAAACTAAAACATATTTTGTATATTTGACCTGTGTTTACTAACTTACAGAAAGTGATCAAACTTAGTTTTCACATGTACCTGTGGGAACACATTAAAATCCCCATTTTGCAGACAATTAAACTGAGAATAGGGAGGGCCAAAGTGATTTGTGCTGGGTCACAACGGTGAGGAGAGCGAGTCCAGAGGACTGTAAGTTCAGAACCACTCCTGTTTCAAGGATACATCTGTCAACTTGACTGCCACAGGGAAATCCCAGTTCTCCTGCCCACAGATTTCCACTCCAGGAGGAAGGAGGGGTCTGACTGGTGTGTGAAAAATCAGCATTTGTGACACAAAGGCTCCCAAATTCCAAGTTACCTCCCTTTAAGAGTGATGAAGGAAGGAGAAAAAAGCAATTGAACCAGTCCCCAGAGGCACAGAATACGTATGACCTCAGCTTGGGGATCCATAGCTAAAGCCAGCTTTTAATTTACAAACATAAAAATATAAAGTTTGTGAGTACCTAGTTTTGATTTTTCTGGAAAAAAATCGATATCAGATCCCATCATTACCACTACTAAACAGACTCAGCAATAAGTCCTAAAGTGAAAATAAAGTCACCTAAAACACTCTTATGGTGACTTCTACAGAAACCATTTATGCAGGCTCAGCTGTGAAGGTTTATCAGGAAGTCAGGCTGATATCAGAAAACATGACCACTTGGATAAAACAAAAAAGACACTTAAGCATAAACGGCTCCTAAAATCAAAAAGCTAATTAAACGTGGCCTCTTCAAAAAGAAAAAGTAAGTCAGAAAAGGCAAAAGCTAGCAGGAAAAATATATTCTTACTTCTGAGCATAATAAATGAGAATAAAAAGGAATCACTTTAAGAAGTTGAAGTCACCTAATTATTTCCAGATAATATTCATCAGAAACCAACTGTGAACCTCCCTGGGCATTTCCTTTCTACTCATTCCCACACGAATGGATGGAACACTGTCCAAGGTACTACAGGTTGGGAGGAGGGAATAAGAATTAAGGTGAATAAAACCATCTCTGCCATCAAGGAACATAAAATCAAATGTGGGATCATGCTAGAAATTTTGGGGAGTATATATCCGTCCCACAACCCCTTCCCCTGCAAAGTGGCCCCTAACCCTGGTCCATGTGGTCATGGCAGAGGATGAGCCATAACTGCACAACTCGACTTCCACCTTCCTGGTGGTGCCTGACCTATAGGAGGCCAACGAGAGTCCCTCCCAAAGAATTAATAAACAAAAGAAATAAGCTATTTTATTATTAGTGAGAATTCTATTAATATATAATATGTATGCTTGACAGTGGAGGCCCATGTCCCATTATATAGGCTGGGGAGCAGAGAAAACCAGACTACACAGAAAGAGTGGAATAAAATAGACACATAGTCTTATAGACAAGAGCTGAAGAAGGAATACCACTTGGTTCCTGGAAGTGTTCAGTTCCCAGTGAAGACCTTTCTGAAGGCTGCCAGCCTCACCACCCTTGTACACTTAGAATGAGCTAGCCTGAAGTGGTTTCTGTTACTTGCAACCAAATAGTCCTAATAAATCCAAAGGGAGTAAGACTACAACACAAATTCATCTAACGAACACAAGTATTAGTGAAGTTCGTGATGCTAGGTAGGCAAGGATTTCACTTCATTCATCTGAGGGCTGCACAGTAAAGTGGCAAGAGGGAACTCTTATTGACAAAAGATAGGGATTTAAGTCCAGACTCCACCCTTTGCTAGTTCTGTGACCTTGAAGAAACATATTTAGCCCACACTTAGCACAGTGCCTAGTGCAAAGCAGGTACTCAATATATATTTGTAAGAGGAAGGAAGCAGGGAAAGCAGTTACCACATATCGGGTATGCTTATCTTTTAAGTCAAGTCATTTCTCATTAATAAAATGGGAATTCTCATTCTCATTAATAAAATGGGAATAAAAATTTCACTTTGTGTGTCTCACAGGACCAGAATGTACATAACCACTGTGTGATTAAAAGTCATTATTAGGTTCATCAGATTAATTGATGCATCAAATACAGACCAACCTCAGTTAATGAAATAATATTTATCTGAAATAGGGGTTAGCTATACCCTACAAGCCAAATCCAGCCCACCACCTGTATTTATATGGCCTGCAAGAATGGTTTTTATAAATGAACATTTGCAATCAATTTGATAATAGGGAACACGAACTTTGAACCCTGCTTCACCTAAATGTTATCCCTCCCCCTCAAAAAAATCCCATTCTTCTAGTGAATATACCTGTATTATAAAAAAATTCAATTTATTATTACTATTATCATCATACAGAGTTTAAAGGATGCACAAAAAGTCAACTCAGTAAGAAACATGGCAATTAAATTACTTTTCTCATCAGTTCCACTATTTTTAGAGGGCAATGCTGCAGAACACGGGAGTTTTTACAAATGCATAAATTGCAATATAGCAGAAAAATGTGCAATAATGTCTGAGTGAATGAAGGTGACATAAGATCTTCTGGAAGTTCAACTACTCCCTTCAAGTCCAGGTTTAAAGAGGCTGGACCAGTCTGAATATGTGCCAGGAACCATCTCAACTGGAGCAAGAACACATCATCAATCACAACAGTATGTCTATGGTGTACAGAACAGTACTGAATATTCATTCACCGCCCTCAGCCTCCCAGATGAACACCTCCTAGTACAGGTTCATCCTTGAACCTAGACATGCAAAAATGAAAACAACGGTCCATTACCAGGAAGTCTCTGAGGGTCATAACAATGGTTCTTTACACCAGCGGTTAATTCTATCCCACAAAACAAAATGAGGTAAACTTATACAAAAAGTCCTGAGTAAAATCTGGAAATAAGTGAGTATAGTTATCATCGTAGTTAATAACAATAATAAAACACTTTGGAGCAACTGCTCTATACTGAGCAGTACAATAAGCACATAAAGATGCATAAGCAATGGGTTTTGACGTGAAGTTTTAAAAATAATGCTATTAAGGAAAGAAAACAGAAGATATAAATGTTATATGGAATACCATAGAGGACAGATTAAAATGGAAAAGCTCTACTTAAAATAGAGCACACAGGACCTTAGAACTCCAACGTGGCTTCTGAATCACTTTCATGGAAGCCTAAGCTCCCTTGAGAATAGAGTTTGAAAACTATAAGAATGGACAATTGGGGTCTCTGTATTTTCCTCATCCATAATATTAGGACAACAATAATAGCTCCTGCAAAGGTTGGTGAGGATTAAATGAGTTAATAAATACAAATTCTTTTAGCAGTCAGTAGTACATAGTAAGTGCCCAATAAATATTAACTATCATTATCTTTATTAAATAGTTGTCATCATACTATACATTATTATTCATTCTGATTATTTCTTTTAATTAGATTATAAGTATGCTCCAAATTTTCACATACTCTTCATTGGCATATTTTCAATTTAATGAGCCATAAATGGCACTTTAGTTTTACTTTGATTTGAATTTATGTAATAATTTTGAGGGTAATTATGTTTGCATATATTTGTTTATTAACTATATGTTTTTCTCATTATGTCTGCTCATGAGTCTTATTCAATAACCCTATTGGAAATCCTATTGTTTTTTAAAATTAATGTTGGTTCAAAGCAGAAATACGGTTACCTTCTGGGCTCCCTGTCTTAAGAATGTGCTGGCAAAAGTTTCTAAAATACAGTTGAGAAATCCAACTCCTGTGATTGAAATCCTGCCTCTTTGAATGAACTCTGTCCTGCAAAAAAAAACAAAAGACACATCTTTGATGTCATTCTATGCTTGGATATGTAAACTACAGACATTTCTAGCTGCATAATTACCACTTATAATCAATAAAAAATAATATCCATAATAATTCAATAACTACCTGTTATAAGAAGATTTTGTTAAAAGTAATTTATAGTTTATATAATATTAACAAGTCTTATTCAAATTAAAGAATATTCATTTCATGCTGCAAAATCTCTTTTTAAAATTGAGTCTGAGGTAATTATCAATGATATGACCTTAGGTAAATTATTTAGACTCTCTATAACTCAGTTTCCTCACATGTAAAATGGGAACGACCACAGTATCTTTCTTTTACAACTACTGTGGCAAGTAAATGAGTTATCACACATCACAGGAATATGAAGAGTTCCTGACACATAAGTATTTACTAAATGTTAGCTGCTATTACTAAAGAGAGTCAGATAGAGACAAGATTGGAAAGCCAGACACCTGGAATGACTTTTTCAATCCTCGATTGGAGAAGGGGGTGAGACAGAAGAGATATGTCACCATCTCTACCAATTTTAATTACCAAAATTATATCAATATTAATTATCTTCATGTCATAAAACAGAGATCTAGATTACACTTAAGAGTGATAGAAGTAAGATGGCTGAATAGGAAGTCCCAAGCCCTCATTACCCCCAGAGACAATGACTTAAGAACAATATACAAACCAAATTGCCTTTATGAGAACTCCCTCAAGAATTAGCAGCACCCCAGGTGGGTGCAAAGCCAAGAAGAGCCACATCAAAGCAGATAAGAAACTTTGTTGCTTTTACCTATGATAGCTCCCTCCCACCCAGCATAGTGTAACCCAATCAAGAAAAAACTCCCAGCTTCTGGCTTCTCCCTCAGGAGGGATAGAAAAGTGCTAACTGTGCATCCAACATTGTCTTTAAGAGGGGCATGACAGAGGCTAAAGGAAATGGCAATATACTTTCAAAAGCAAGCATGGTGGCTTGTTACACTAGAGAGCCTGTAGTACCTCAGACAGACACCAAAGGTAACAAAAGATCATGGGCTCTTGAGAACAGGGGCAGTCCTCTGTGACTGGGAAATTATACACAAGCCCAGAGAAGATGCATCCCCCAAAAAGGTTTGAGAGGCCCCCAGAATCCAGAATCTCAAGCTAGGCTGACCAGTGAAGGTCTTCCCTGTATGAAGCCAGTCCATAAGACTGGGAGAAGTGGCTGTTTTTTTATACACCCAAACCTCAACAAAAGATCACAATGCATGCAAAGAAACAAGGAAACATGGCCCAATCAAAGAAACAAAATACATCTCTAGAAACCAACCCTAAAGAAACAGAGATCTATGAATTACCTCACAAAGAACTTGAAATAACCATCTTAAAATGCTCCATGAACTAAAATAGACAACTAAAGGAATCAGGAAAAATAAAGTGCAAGAACAAAATGAGACTATCAACAAAGAGAAACTATGAGAAAAATGAGAACCAAGCAGAAATTCCAGAGTGAACAATACAACAGTGGAACTAAAAAACAATTCACTAGAGTGGCTCATTCAATAGCAAACTTGATCAAGCAGAAGAAAGAATCAGCAAACTTAAAGACAGGTTATTTGAAATTATTGAGTCAGGGACCAACAAATAAATAAAAAGAATAAAGAAAAGTCAAGAGAGCCTAAGGGACTTACAAGAGATCATCAAACAGATCATTATCCACATTACAGGAATCTCGTAATGAGAAGAGAGTGAGAAAGAAGCAGAGTGAGTGCCTATTTCAAGAAATAATGGCTGAAAATTCCCCAAATTTGAGGGAGGAAATTGGCATACAAATTGAGAAAACTCAATGAACTTCAACTAGGATAAATTCAAAAAGACTCACATCTGTGCAAATTAGTTCAACCATTGTGGAAGACAGTGTGGTGATTCCTGAAGGACCTAGAACTAGAATTACCATTTGACCCAGCCATCCCATTACTGGGTATATACCCAAAGGATTATAAATCATGCTACTATAAAGACATGTGCACACGTATGCTTATTGCAGCACTATTCACAATAGCAAAGACCTGGAACCAACCCAAATGTCCATCAATGATAGACTGGATTCAGAAAATGTGGCATATATACACCATGGAATAGTATGCAGCCATAAAAAAGGATGAGTTCATGTCCTTTGCAGGGACATGGATGAAGATGGAAACCATCATTCTCAGGAAACTATCACAAGGACAGAAAACCAAACACCACAGGTTCTCACTCATAGATGGGAATTGAACAATGAGATCACTTGGTCACAGAGTGGGGAACATCACACACCAGGGCCTGTCAGTGAGTGGGGGCCTGGGGGAGGGATAGCATTAGGAGAAATACCTAATGTAAATGATGAGTTGATGGGTGCAGCAAACCAACATAGCACATGTATACCTATGCATCAAACCTGCACGTTGTGCACATGTACCCTAGAACTTAAAGTATAATAAAATATATATATATATATATAAAAGACTCACACCAAGACACATTATAATCAAACTGTCAAAAGTCACAGAAAAAGGGAGAATCTTGAAAGCAGTAAGAGAAAAGCAACTCATCACATTAAGCTCCTATAAGATTTTCAGTAGATTACTTGGCAGAAACTTTGCAGGCCAGAAGTGAATGGAATGACATGTTCAAAATACTGAAATTAAAAAAAAAAAAAAAAACCTACAAAACAAAAATACTACATCCAGCAAAACTATCCTTCAAAAATGAAAGAGAAATTCAGATCTTCCTAAATAAACAAAAGCTAAGGCAGCTCATCACCACTACAGATTTGGATTACACTTAACTTTGCCTCATTCATTCATTTGTTCAACACACTGACTGCATGGCTACTATATGCTAAGTGCCATACTGACTGCTAGAGGCCCACAGAGAAGGAGATGGTCTCTCTCCTCCAGGTTCTCACTGGCTAGTGGAAAAGACACATAGACAAGTGGGAGAGTGTCAGCAATTGGAGGTGAAGCATTCCATCAGAGGAAAACCACAAGGACCCAGGTAAGGAGGTGTGAAGGAAGAGAGATGTCTGAGGAGCCACAGGTTATCTAAAAATGCCCAGTACATGGTATGGGGCTTGATAAATTCTTCCCACAGGAATGACTGGAGCATAAGGTGTGGGAGATGTTAGGGTATGAGGCAGAAAGGATAACTGAAGACAAGATTGCAAATGGCCTCAGGCTGAGAAGTTTAGGCTTTACCCTGAAGGTAATGGTGGCTTGTCTTCTGAGGATACCAAGTACCAGGTATAGATTAAGTCACATCTGCACCACTGACTAAAACGTTCATTGCCATTCCTTAATGCTTTTAGACAATCTCCTATCCCCCATTTTCACCATAGTGCTTACACTGAATGAGTTCAATGAGCATTTGTTAAATGAATTAATTCAATTCCTTTGTAATAAAAAACATTCAAAACAGAAAACATTTTCCCAACCTTACATCTCTGTGGAAAGGAAATGAGAGCCACGTCTCCTGTATGTAGAGTTGGCATGTGTTTATATGCATGCATACGTGAGCACATGCACTGAAACAATCAAAAAAAAATCTGAGAAAATACTGGATCCAACAAACTGTCATTTTGGTCAAAATGGTTATTAAAACCTCTTAATTAGACCTCGCTAATAGCAGTAGCCTCTACATTTAGATCATGCATACAATAAAAGGAAGCCTTCAGAATTCCTCTCCCCCTCTCCCCCTCTCCCCCTTCCCTTACACACACACACACACACAAATGAGTTATCCCACCCAATCTGACATAAATACCTTCCGTCTAAGCAGTTTTCACTCCTTAGATTTAAGCCTGTTTAAAATGATTTGCTCATGTAAAACTATATCCTGGTGACACTAATCTTTCCTGTCTTTATTCTGGATTAGTCAGAATAGAATTTTACAGTGATTTTAATATTGAGAAATGAAAAGTTGAGCAGTCTCACACTCTTGGGAGAGATGAACTCTTCAGTCCTCAGTCCTGAAGGCAAATGTAGGTGATGGATTAATAAGAGTCTCTTACATCATATTCTAACCAATATTTCTTTCTGCCACTTTTGGGAGAGGTAAGTCCTCAGAAAAGCACTCTTGGGTTTTGTCCACATATCAAAGAATAACAGAGCAGTAAAGCAGGGTCATGTCCTTGCCATCAACGAGATGAGAGTTTATCCTATATTTTAAGACTGCCAGAGAAGAAAATATTGCACTTTCCCTCAATAACTCATTGATAAAGCACATCAGACACTCTTCTTACTACAAATAGCTAACCTAAATCCCTCACACTAGAATTCATCTCCGTTTACGTTGTGTGCAAAACACAGCAGTTTACACAACACATGGTTTAATTTCAGCTTCATCTAAAAAAAAAAAAAGACAAGATGGATGGATGGACAGACAGATGGACGGATGGACAGATGAGTAAGTGAACAGAGCTAAAATGTTAACAACATTAGGACATTGGAATTATATATGTTATTTACTTGCTTTGTTCTTCTTTTTAGTGGCTTATAAATTTTCTATTTAAAAAATATGTATACCTTTGGCCATCACCAAAAAGTCTATTGAGTAATAAGACCCTGAGTATCACTTTTATATAAATAAATAAAGCATTTTATAAATGGCTCTGTGCCTTTTAAACCATTTTCAGCAACAGTACCTGCTAACTTCTGGCTTGCTCTTCATTTAAAGTCTTGTTAAATCACCTCTTGGCTTTCCTTTTCCCACGTTATGTAATCTCGTTTCTTTGCAGCTTGTGTCTTAAGACTTTCTCCCCACCCTGTACTTGAAGTACATAGTGTTTCATCATCCTCAAGACATATAAGGATGACTCAAGTTTTCCTTCACCTGTCTTTCTTCTCTGAGAAGCCTGCAGGGAGGACTCTCCATCACATTTATGATATTACAAATTCAGGGTCATACTTACTCCTCAAAACCCAGTATCGTAACAGTGTACATTCTATATCAGACATTGTATTATCTTCTGAGGTTGCTATGCTTTGAAAATTATTTTCTCTCTTTTATACATGAAGAAACTATGGC
Organism: Pongo abelii; assembly: GCF_028885655.2. Classification (NCBI taxonomy): domain Eukaryota; kingdom Metazoa; phylum Chordata; class Mammalia; order Primates; family Hominidae; genus Pongo; species Pongo abelii. Next base: position 154,240,720 of record NC_071989.2, read on the forward strand.
AAAGAGATGTTAAATAACTTGCCCAAGGTCACATAGCTTAATGTCATGAGGATTCATCAGCTATCACCTCAAAATCCTAGTCTTCCTCTGTTCTTAGTGAACGACACAACTGTTCTTCTAGTCCACGAGATTAGAAATCTTAGCAACATGTTAGATGGTCCCCTCTCTAGAATCAATCTAAACATCCAGTAAGTTACCTGATTGTGCTTATTTCACTTGTAATGTCCCTCAACAATCCATGTTACTCTCTTCCTTGCTACTGCTACTGCCTGGGCTTGGCATAGAATTTTCTCTCTCCAGAACCATTGCAAAGTGCCTCCCAATGGGGTCCCTGTCTCCAGCATGAATTCCCTAAACTCCATACTGACAAAAGTCAACTTCCTAAGCACACACTGATCATGTCACTGCCTATTAAGGCAGGGTGAATAATGCCCATGTGCTCAGTCTTATGTGTATAAGACTCATCCACAATGTTGCATGTAGTTGTTGTTTGTTCATTTTCATTGCTACATAGTGTTCTACTGATTGAAAACACTCCAAATTATCCCCTCTACAGAAGATATTTAGAATGGACTCAGTTTATGGCTATTATCAACAGTATGTTATGAAAATGCTTATAATGTAACCAGATATATATGTGCACAAGTATCTCTGGAGTATCCAGCAGTCAATTACCTGGGCCATAGCACATGCACAGTTTCAACTTTAATAGATCAGGCCAAATGTTTTTCTAAATGGTTGTATCTATTTTTTCTTCATTGAATCCTCAATTTAAATTGCAAAGACTAGCACATGGTAGGAAATCAATAATGCATTTAGGAAGGGAAGAATGAAGAGATGGAGGGAGTGTAGGGAAGAGAAAGTGAAGAAGCAAAAGAAGGCAAGAAATGTATAATACATCTCAATACTTGTGTCATGGAAAATGAACCAGATATCACAGGAGTTCCACCCGCTCAGGTCAACAGAAGACAACCTTCACCTGACTGTGGGATAAGCCACCTGCAAAATCTGAGAGTGAGGCTCACCCACTCAAGCAGCGCCTGTATCTGAGTCCCATCTCTTGCTTTGTCCACTTAGTGGGTGTAATTCAAAACAAAACCCAATGGAACTGTGACAGAGAAAGCACAACTCAAATCCCAGAACACCTTTGTGAAAATGAAGGGCAGCTTACACAGTCATTTAAAAATTTGTTTTCTTCTGCATTTGAGAAAATAAAAAAGTTCAGGGGAAATATGGATCAGGAATTAATCCCCAGAGCATGCAGTCACCAGTGCTGAATCCTCAAAACGGCAGTTTCCGGGAAAGCAAAAGCTCTTAATGAGATCCTGTCCTTGAATTATTGACTGGTTAGGTATGGCAAATCTTGCCTAATTGTTTTCATGATGGGAATCTAATTAAAGTGTCTTTGAGGGGGAAAAAAAAGTTCCACAGATACTCTTGTTGTGATGACCTCAGTTCTAACCACGTTTTTAGCATTATCCTGTAAGCACACAGACATAGGGGTCCCAAAGGAAACATGGGGTCTTCAAGTCAGACTGCCCACTCACTCCTGACCAACTCCCTGGCTCTGCTGCTGCTGCAGAGACTTCCTGACTCACTGCTGCTCCAAGATGGCAGACTATGTAGTCTCTCCCATGCTCTCTGTCTGAACTCATTTACATAACTGCCTCCACAGAAAACCAGTGCAATTTGCAGAGCTCTCAATACATGCTATGCAGTTTCAGCCTTAACATGAACACGTGTATTCATACGTGTAAAATCACACACACACACTGTATATATATATATATATGTGTGTGCCTTTAAGACAGGGAACGTGGCTCCCGGAATTAGACCATTTACATCCACATCTTGTTTTAGCTTGCCTACCCACCCACATAGTAAGTTCCTGAAGCTCTGTGAAGTTTGCTCTTCTCTGTAAAATGGGGTTAATAATACGTATTTCATGAGTTCTCTCAAGGTTGAATAAGGCAATATGTGGAAAGCACTCAAAGTACTATGTGTAAGCACTCAACAAATGTGAGTAAACAGTACTAACATTAGTAATAATTATGCTGTTCTACTACAACCACCATTATTATTCCAATTTAAAGTAAAAAAAAAAAAAAAAAAAAAAAAAAAAGCACAGTGGCTGAGAAGTCAAACAACCACTGTGAAAATCCAGCCCAACCCAACTCCAAGACTCTGTAACTCATTAACTTCTAGGTGGAACTCAATCACCATAAACCACTTGGCAATGAAGGGAATGAACCCCTTCCCCACCCCAGTTCTGACATTCAAAGCTCTTGGAACAGAAGCCTCCCAACTTCCCAGACTCCTGTCCCACCCTGCTACCCCACACTCTGCACTGTGAAACCAAACATTCTGCCATCCTCTGACCTCCTCTCCTAAGCGCTTTCCCTCTGAGCTGTTCTTCTAACCCATCTCAGAAACCAACAGGTTTTTACCTAAATTATTAACAATGAGTATCAACAGGGTATGCCATAACACTAAGAAATAAATTAAATGATAGAATCTCAGAGGCTCAGCAGGTTAGTACAAGTATACATTTCAGGACAGTCTGGCTCTGTCTCTTAAAACATGGTATTTAAGAATTGATTATTAATATGTCTCACACCTGAAATCCCAGCACTTTGGGAGGCTGAGGCAGGCAGATCATGAGGTCAGAAGTTTGAGACCAGCCTGGCCAACATGATGAAACCTCATCTCTACCAAAATTATAGAAAATTAGCTGGGTGTGGTGGCACACACCTGTATACCCAGCTACTCGGGAGGCTGAGGCAGGATAATTGCTTGAACCCAGGAGGCGGAGGTTGTGGTGAGCTGAGATCACGCCATTGCACTCCAGTCTGGGCAGCAGAGCTAGACTCTGTCTCAAAAAAGAAAAGAACTGATTATTGACAATAACAGTTAACATATTTTCATAGCCTATTGTGGTAAAGCATTGTATTAAGTTTTTTATATACATGCCTTTCAGTTAATTCTCACAACAGTCTTATAAGGTATATAATATTAACCCGAGCTTACAGATTTAAAAAAACTGAGGTTCCAAGAGGCAAACTTACTTATGGTCATACAAAAATAAGTGACAGGGCCACTATTAACACAATTAACTTCAGATCCCATGTCCCTTCCCACAACCCCTATTACCTAGAAAAGTGTCTATTTAGTGAAAGCTTACAGGCATCCTGAGTTGATGGCGAAGCTTCAAATTACACAATGGTTTGTAAACTAGCTTAGGTGGAGGCTCGTCTTGGGATATCAGGCCCAACAGTGCATGCATCCCACTCACAGCTAGTGCTGATTGTCTGCCCAATGGAGGAGGTAGACCCTGAGTCTAGATTGTCACCAGGTTCCTCTCTATTGTCTCAAGATCTTTAGGTTATTCTGCATTATCTCAATGCCTGGTTAATAAAGTATCATAATTTTTAATACCAAAATTCTTTATTTCCTATAGCTACAAAAGCTAACCAAACAAAAGAAAAATATTTAACTGGCATCTGTGTTTCCTAAGAGCAGAAAATGCAACATAGTTTTGACACTAATCATACTTACTGAAGTCTCCCCTCCTCATCCTTTATTTCCATTGATCATTCTTCTTGCATAAATTCAGTAGAGCCCTCATCTGAATTTTGACTTTTCAGCAGGTGTTTCCACTGAAAAGTGTTTAGTGTTTGCTAGATAGCCAGAATATTAACTGATCATGCTTTATAAGATTAACAAGAATTTTGCAAAAAATGAAGTTCCAAAAGGGCTGCCAGCTGTATGTTTGCTTACCACTGGGACCATGGGATACTTACTATTTATCAGGGATTCCAAATCTAGCTACTCAACAGATTCATCAGGAGAACTTTAAAAATGTCGATTTTCATGAGCCAGCCCAGGGATACAAAACTAGAATTACCAAGGTGAATTTACATTTTTAACTCCGCCCCTGAATCTTGGGCCAATATACAACTCAAAACAACTCAAAGGAAAAGGAGGATGAAAAACAGTGTCAACAGGCGTCCACTAAGATACAATTGTGTATCACCTAACAATGAAGATATGTTCTGAGAAATGCATTATTAGGCAACTTCATCGTTGTGCAGACATCATAGAGTGTACCTGCATAAACCTAGATGGTATAGCTTACCACACACGTAAGCTAGATGGTATAGCCTATTGCTTCTAGGCTACAAACCTGCATAGCATGTTACTATACCGCATACTGTATGCAACTGCAACACAGTGGTATTTGTGTATCTAAACATATCTAGACATAGAAAAGGAACAGTAAAAGTACAGTATAAAAGATACATACCATGTATATACTGTTTATACAAAATGATACACACTTACCATGAATGATGGAGCCTGCAGTACTGAGGTCACTCTGCATAAGTCAGTGAGTGAGTGGTGAGTAAATGCAAAGGTCTAGGATATTACCGTATGCTGCTGTAGACTTTATAAATACTGTACACCTAGGCTACACTAAATTTATTTTAAAAATTTCTGTTTTTCTCAATAATAAATTAACCTTAACTTACTATAACTTTTTTACTTTATAAACGTTGTCATTTTTAACTTTTTCACTCTTTTGCAATCACACTTAGCTTAAAACACAAACACATTGCATAACTGTACAAAAATATTTTCTTTTATATTCTTATTCTATTAACTTTTTTCAATTTTTAATTTTTTACTTTTTAAATATTTTTGTTAAAAACTAACACAAAAACACACACATTAGCCTAGGACTACACGGGGTCATGATCATCAATATCACTGTCTTCCACCTCCACATCTTATCCCACTGGAAAGTCTTCAGGGGCAATAACACACATGAAGCTGTCATCTCCTATGATAACAATGCTTTCCAGAATACCACTTGAAGCACCTGCCTAAGGCTGTTTTACAGTTAACTTTTTAAAATATTTTATAAGTTAGGAGTACACTTTAAAACAACAATAAATGGTATTGTAATAACATAAACCAGTAGCAGTCATTTATTACCATTTATATGGTTTGGCTCTGTGTCCCTACCAAATCTCATCTCAAATTGTAATTCCCATGTGTCAAGGGAGGGACCTGGTGGGAGGTGATTGGATCATGGGGGGCGGTTTCCCCCATGCTGTTCTCCTGACAGTGAGAGAGTTCTCACGAGATCTGATGGTTTTAACAGTGGCAGTTTCCCCTGCACTCTATCTCTCTCCTGCCACCTTGTGAAGAAGGTGCTTGCTTCTTCTTCACCTTCCACCATAATTGTAAGTTTCCTGAGACCTCCCCAGCCATGTGGAACTGTGAGTCAACTAAACCTCTTTCCTTTATAAATTACCATCTCAGTTATTTCTTTATAACAGTATGAAAATGGACTAACACACCATTATCAAGTATTATGTACTAATACACTATTATCAAGTATTACATATTGTATACACTACACATTTTCACAACCGGCAGCACAGTAGGTTTGTTTATACTGCCATCACCACAAACACATGAGTAATGCATCACGCTATGATATTAAGATGACTATGATGTTACTAGCCAACAGGACTTTTTCAGCTCCCATATAATCTTATGGTACCACCTTAATATATGCAGTCTGCCATAGACTGAAATGTTGTAGGCAGTGTCGGACTGTATCTCGAAAGCTCCTACTTATGTCATCAAATGCTCTCTTGGCTAAACATGATTGTTTCTAGCTCAATTATCATTTTCCTTTTCAATAAAACAGTTTACTCTATTTTTCAAAATTAGTAACTTTAAACAGTCACCACACTTTGAAAACAACATTTAATCCCATTAGTTCTAACAACTTACATTTATTTGGTGCTTTATAAAGGTGCAGAGCATGTCTATTTTTTTATCTTACTAAGTCTTCACATCACTCTGTGAGGGAGCTCAGGCCACCTTTATCCCTTTTCCCAGAGTCAAAGAGCACATAAAATGACCAAGCAGAAACAAGAAGAGAAGCTCCCATATTACTGGTTCAATGTAGAGATTCTCTCTACATGGCATTTCCTACCAAATCCTACTGGGCTTCCCCAGTTTGCACTTACCCTGCAGCAAATTCCTTCTCTTTTCCTTTCCCACCCACAACCCCCTGACCCTGCCATTCCCATTTCACCCCACAAGTACTGTCTGCATCCCCTTTAGCAGGTTTTCATTCATCATTCATTAGACAGACGGTGATGAAGCATCTTCTGGGAGCCAAGCACTGTGCTAAATACAGGGGATACAGTGGTAAACTGTGACCTCAGTGCACAGCCACCACAAAACAATTAGTACAGGATACAAAAACAGAGGAGACTCTGATTATATGAACACAAACATCAAATGGCAAATAAGTATCTTTTGGAGAGCAATCTTATTAAGCCAAAAATAAAGCTCCAGCCCAGATGATTATATTTGTATAGAAAAGGCCTCACTGCTTGGCTCTTCACAATTGGTGGTGCTTTCTGCTAATTGTTTGATTATCCACTGGTGCACTGGAAATCAAGGTCAATATGAGCAGAGGGAGTCATGTTTTGGGACGAATACAGTAGTATTTATTTAGGCTATTAGTTAACTACACCCTCATGCCCTTTAGCTCCAGGACTGGGCTTAGAAATAATTCCTAAGTCAGCAGAGCCAGAGTGTTTTAATACTTCAGTAAAAGCAGGTCTGAAGGTCGATCAAAAATGCCATTGCCAATCATAAAAACACACAGAAGTCACCAGACTACCGAATTCACTCATGGAAAAAAAACCAAAAAGACTCTAGAGCAGGGTGAAAAAATGGACACACCAAAAAATATGCCCAATTAGCCCTCAGCACATGCAAATTATAGTATTTGTGATTTTTCAGATGAACACTTGAGACTTAGGATGTTTTAATCCAGAAATTCAAAAATAAAACATTTAAAAAGTTATATGCATATCTGTTAGAGAGTGAAGAATATTCATGAGTAATTTCAGTAGTAATGAAAATGTATTGACCCAACAATAGCGGCAGTCAGGCGCAGATACTCACGCCGGGAATCCCAGCACTTTGGGAGGTCAAGGCGACAGGGTCACTTGAGGCCAGGAGTTCAAGACCAGCTGGACAACACAGTGACACCTTGTCTCTACAAAAAAGAAAAAAAAATTAGCCAGGCATGATAGCACACACCTATATCTCAGCTAGTCAGAGGTTGATGTGGCAGAATTGCTTGAGCCCCGAAGTTCAAGGCTGCAGTGAGCTGTGATTGTGTTACTGCACTCTAGCCTGGGCAACAGAGGGAGACCCTGTCTAAAAAAAAAAAAGAAAAGAAAAAAAAAAAAAGAACAGTTTCTCATCTCATTAATGTAATCTGTGTTTAAGTTTGATTTTGACTTGTTTTTCACTATATTCCACGAGGGATATATTCAAATTATTAACACACATTTCGCTAGGCTGAGCTTTTTTTTTTCCTTTTTCTTTTTTTTTTTTTTTTTGAGACATGGTCTTACTCTGTCACCCAGGCTGGAGTATGCAGTGGCACGATCTGGGTTCACTGCAATCTCCGCCTCCCAGGCTCAAGCAATTCTTCCACCTCAGTCAGCCCCAACAATTAGTTAGGATCACAGGCACACGCCACCAAACCCAGCTAATTTTTGTATTTTTAGTAGAGACAGGGTTTCTCCATGTTGCCCAGGCTCGTCTGGAACTCCTAGGCTCAAGCAATCCGCCTGCCTTAGCCTCCCAAAGTGCTGGGATTACAGGCATGAGCCACCGTGCCCGGCCCCTTCATCAAGTCTTGACACACTGCCATGGCCCAGCTATGCCCAACCACTCTGCCCAGGAGAGGGTGGGCCAAATGGGGCCCTAAAATGGGTTTCATGCAATGAGGCTATAAGCACCTGGAGACAGCCAGCCTCCAACCTGGCCATGGGCCTATGCAGGGCCCTGGGAGAGCTTTTGCTTTTCCACCTCTCCCGGCTTCCCAAAGTGCTGGGATTACAGCCATGAGCCACCGTGCCCAGCCTGGCTGAGCGTTTTTAATGTCAAAAATAAGCATCAGAGGATAAGCAGAAGCTTTTAGATGTAGAAAGCTGAAGACATGGCCACTGAGATGCCGTGCTGAGTGTAGAAGAATAATCTTGTTACTCAAATGCAGGAAAAACCCAGTTCGACAACATCACGAATAGAACAGGTCTCCATTGATGGTAGTAACTTGAAGATACCAGAAAGTTTTTACTTAGCATAAAAACACATATGCTGAAGGAGTAAAGCTGAAGAAAACACTTTTACTAGATGATTATCTTCCAGAATTACATTGCAGTACTCAGATAAAGCAAATGTCAATTACTAAAACCAAATCAAATGCATGTCAATTATATTCCCACATGGTATAACAAATACCTATTAAGAGGAAAAGGGTAATAAATAAGAACCAGAAACTAACAAATCAATATATTTTAAAGAACAAACACAAACACAAAATGATAAGAAATTAACAAACCTATCTCAGAACATAAAGTTTTGGAGGGTAAAAACCATGACTATTTTTTTTCCTTCTGAAAAGTCTAAAACAATACACTTCATTCTCCATTTTCCAAAGTAAATGCCTGTGTCCTGCTCTACATAATAAAGCATATTCCCACAAAAGCTGACTTTAATTTTTTCCTCTTTTCAGATTAAGATTCACTTTTCTTTTTTCTGATTTGGCCCAAGTGTCTTAAGGCAAAACAGAGCACGAGCATGGCATCTCTCATTCTACACACTCAAGCAGTGCATCAGAGGACCCTGTGTGATGCCCCTGAATCTACAACTGCCAAGATCACTGCATGAACCTAGAAGAAAACCAGAAATGTGAGCAGATTCAGTCCATGACAATTGCTTGCACTGACCCTGAATACTATTCTCTCCAGAGCTTAAATTTCACTCTGAAACTAAAATACAAGTTTCCCAGTCCCATGCCTCTCAAATTGAGGCACTCATAGCCCCAAAGATGTGTACTGAGAGAATGCAAAACTCCAAAATGAACATATTTCTGCAGTGTAACAGTAAATCATTACAAACACTGTTTCTGTATTAAATACATTCTGAGATTTAGAATCAAAAGTTATCAGAATTTTTATTATGAAAATAACAACTGTAAAAGTAATAATACAAAACAGTAATATCTGCTGACCACTATGGGCTGGCACTATTTTAAGATTTCTCTATGTACGACTTCATTTAATTCATACAACCACCCTCTGGGAAAGGGTTATCATTCCCATCATACAGATGAAGAAATCGAGGAGTAGAGAAGTGATACAAATTGTACAAGGGCACATAGTTACAGTTTCAGAGGCAGAATTCTTCTTTTTCCTCTTTTTTTGTTTGAGACGGAGGTTGTATTAGTCCATTTTCATGCTGCTGATAAAGACATACCTGAGACTGGGTAATTTATAAAGGAAAGTGGTTTAATGGACTCACAGTTCCACACGGCTGAGGAGGCGTCACAATCATGGTGGAAGGCAAAAGGCACGTCTTACATGGCAGCAGGCAAAAAAAAAAAAAAAAAAGAACTTGTGCAGGGGAACCCCCCTTTATAAAACCATCAGATCTTGTGAGACTTATTCACTACCACAAGAACAGCACGGGAAACACCTCCCCCCATGATTTAATTACTTCCCACATATGTCCCACGACATACAGGAATTGTATGAGCTACAACTCAAGATGAGATTTGGGTAGGCACACAGCAAAACCATATCAGGGGTCTTGCTCTGTTGCCCAGGTTGGAATTCAATGGCAGGATCACAGCTCACTGTAGCCTTGACCACCCGGGCTCAAGCGATCCTCCCACCTCAGCCTCCTGAGGAGCTGGGACAACAGGCATGTGGCACCATGCTCAACTAATTATTTTATTATTTGTAGAGACAAAGTCTTGGTATGTCACCAGGCTGGTCTCGAACTCCTGGCCACAAGATCCTCCCACTTTGGCCTCCCAAAGTGCAGGGATCATAGGTATTGAGCCACACCTGGTACAGAGGTAGGATTCTGAAAGCAGATGCCTACTCAGTTACTGCGGCATAGGACATGAGAGGAGAGACCCTGTGCAGGCCTGGAGGGAGTCAAGTTGGCTGTGTAAATAAAGCAGATCTGTAAATTACTAGACAAAGTAGCCAGACACAGAAAAATAAGAGACTATGAGGCTGCCTTAGGTCTTGCTGGCTTTCCAATTCCTGGTTCCTATCCCTCAGGAGGCCTGATCACTGGTACAGAAATATCCCTGTAATCATCTGCAGAAGTGAGTTTCCATTACTTCCAAAGCAAAATAAAGACAATGGGCAACATGGTGCCAAGAAAACATGAAGAGGAAAAAAGGTGTGCAGAGTCCCCTTCTACTATGCCCCAATTATTACTGTTCCGGTGCCTACCCATCCCCCATGTAGCCCATGTGCTTCAGAGGGAGATGACCTCACGCCAGCTCCAAGGGCAGATCTTGACTGGATCTGCCAATACACCCATATCATTCCTCTGAACACTCTGATTGGTCTGGGGGAGCAGGTGTTCTAAGTTGACTCAATCAGCATCAGGTGAAGGGCTTTTTCCTCATGGCTAGGAGACAGGTTCCCTCCTCTACATAGCTCTTTCTCTCACTAACTGTGGACAAATTAGTATGCTGCTCCTAGATGTTGACAGTCATGAGGTATCCAAACTTGGAAAAAAAAAAAAAAAGTGGACATACAGAGAAAGGTAGAGCCAAAAGAATAAGACCTATGGAAATACTGCCCACTTGGCTATGAGATAATGCAATTCCTTAGTGAGAGGAAGGGCAGTGTCGCTGCCAACCACTCAGATTCTAAAGCCAAACAGCCCATGTTTGAATCTGGTGCTGCCACTTACTGGCCATCTTACTTCATACAAGTCACTTGACATCTCTAGCCTCAGTTTGTAAAACAAAGATAATAGTTCCAACCTCACATGGTTATTGAGGATTAAATATAGACACACATATACACACACACATATACATACATACATTGAGCACTTAGAGCAGAGCCTGCACATAGTAAACACATGTAAGGGATGGCTGGTATTGTCTGAGTCAGGGTTTCTGCTACTTGCAGCACAAGGCAGCCTAACTGATACAGGAGGAGGGATAAAGTAAGTACAGGAGGGCTCCTCTGAGGCATGGAGTGCCAACCTGGGTTCTGGGAGAGTCAGATGAGTGAGAAACAGGACATCACCCTATCTTCCCATACCTATTATGGAGAGAATAGAAATTCCACTCCATGAAAACTACAAGAAGACAATGTCGGATAAAATCAGTGAAGGAAGAAAGCATATTAGAGCTATCCAGTTGTGTAAGAGTACAGATGGGGGAAAGCCCAATGCAGTTCTCTCACCGAAGAAGATGCCACAACTATAGAGATGTCAGTGGGAAGCGAAAATCAGAACTATGTAAAGAGGACATAGAGCAAGGCTTAGTTTCTAAAGGAAACTTATTTTGAGCTCATCTCTGAATTGAGCCAACAGGCCATGCACAGGGACAGAGTGACATCTGGTTTCCAGTCACACACCCACACCTGCTAACCAACACACAGCTTGAAAGTCTAATTTTACACTAGTAGCCCTGACAGCATTTTTATTCCCTTTAAAAAAAAAAAAAAAAAAAAAAAAAAAAAAAAAAAAAAAACTTGTCCCTATTCTGGGTGCAGTGGCTAGCCATTACTCTCATATTTCCTTAGCAAAGGGAAGAAATTAAAGTAATAATGAATCTTTCTTGGATGCCCCCACTCCATCCCATTACCCATTTATTTAGAATGTCTGCCTAAACGCCTTTCTAAATCCATGTCAAGAGCTAAGGAAAATAAGTTCTCTAGAATGTGGATCCCAGCTTTCAGCATATCAGCCCCTATTCAGAAACCTTTGTGTGGCTGCTTGTTGCTGAAGGGACAAAACTCATTCTTCATACCTGGGATCCAAAGCACTCTACAGAACAAGATAAACCCATCCTTTGTAAATGTTCGTATTCCCGCCTCACCACTGTGCTCAAGGTAGAGTCTACGATATCTGCATTCATATCTTGGCTTAGCAATCTACTGACTGTATCACCTTGGGCAAGTTATTTAACCTAAGCCTCCAAAGAATGCACATGAAGGATATAGCTTTGACCTTGACATAGTAGGCATCAATAAATGTTAGCCTGCTGTGTCAATGATAGAAAAGGAAGTGTTTTGGAGAGGACTGGAACATAACAAACCAAAGAAAGAAAAAAAAAAAAAAAACATGTAACTGGGCAAACCTTCTTATACAGAAGTCTGGTCATATGTACCAAAATATAAAATGCATACAACCTTTGACCAAGAAATCTCACTTTGCTCAATCTACCTTAAATGGTAACTGAATAAGTGAGAAAATATGTAATCATAGAGATTTTCATCACAACGCTGTTTGTAAGAGCAAAAACAAACAACCTAAGTTTCAATTAGGAATGGACCAAGAAAATTATGTAAACAGACAATATCTCCAGGTATGATTAATTTTCCTTTTTTTCTTAGAACTGGTTAATATTTTTACAAGACACATGCATTATTGTTTCTAGAATCAGAATGACTATTTTTAAATAATTTTTGAAAAACACTCAAAGGAAAATTGTTCCTAAAGGATGTCCTCCCTGGATTTTCAGAGCTAATTGTCATTTTACATATCACAGATGAAAGTTTAGTTCACCTTTTAAGACTAGCTAATAGCTCAAATATGTGCAAAAATTAAGGCTAATACGAAGCAGATGAAATGATTTTTTTGCACAAAATCAGCCAATTCCATCCTTTTGCTATTTCTACATACAAAGAAAGGAGCTCTATTCTCTGGCCACAGCCTTTACACTTAATCCCAAACATCTATGCCCTATGTGAAACTCTTATCATGAGAGAGACTAGGAAAGAAAAACTAGTGGGTGGTTCAGAGCAAGCCCACCTCTGATGCCAATAAGACATGGCTTTCACACCCACTCAGCGGGCTGCTGCAGCATCCTAGAATTATCACTACAGGACCAAAGTTATGGAGAGCAGTAATGATTTGGACAAGTGTTTGGGCTTAAGAATGGATTTTAAATTTTTGGTTTATAGTTGTTTGGGCTTGAGTGCTTTACTATTTCCATAAAATGGTAAGTATATAATAAAAAATTCAAACCACACAGAACAATAACAGAAAACACAGATAATTATCCAGTTCACAGCAACCACAGTTCACAGCAATAATCACTATTAACATTTAGTGCGTATATTTTACTTGTTTTTAAACGTATCTCAAAAAAATTAATCATTTTTCACCCATTATACTTGCAAAAGTTAAAAAGCATGTGAATAAGTGCTGACACTGTTGTAAGGGAATGAACACGCTCATGTGTTGTTGATCAGTGTAAAATGTGCATATTAACACATTGGAAGGCAATGTGACAGAATCTGTATGTTACGACTGCATGTCAGTGCCCTCCCCTGCCACCCCCAATTCATGTGTTGAAACTTTAACCTACAATGGGGTGGTACTAGGAGACTGAGTCTTTGGGAGGTAATTAGGTTTTCATGAGGTCATGAATTAGAGACTGCACGATGGGATTGGTGTCCTTATAAGAAGAAACCAAGACTAGAACTCACTCTATCCACCACGTGAGGCAATGATGAGGAGGCAGCATCTGCAAACCAAAAATATGGACTTCACCAGACACTGGAAAGGCCAGTGCCTAGATGATGGATTTCCCAGCCTCCAGGTGTGTGAGAAATTATTGTTTACTGTGTAAGGCACACAGTCTATGGTATTTTTGTATAGCAGCCCAAACTAAAACACTATTTAAACTAATAAAAGTATGCATGTCCTGAGAATCAGCTATATCATTTTCTGTATTGAGATATAATTCACTTACCATAAAATTCATCCTTTTAAGTTACACAATTCAGTGAGGTTTAGTATATTCGCAGAGTTCTGCAACCATCAACACTAATTCCAGGACATTTTCATCACCCCAAAAAAGAAACTCCGTACCCACTGCCAGTCACTCATCACTCTCCTCTCCCCCTAACCCATGGCAACCAATAATCTACATTCTGTCACTATGGATTTACACATTCTGGACTTTTCAAATAAATGGACCCATACAATATGTGGCCTTTTGTAACTGCCTTCTTTCATTTAGCATATTTTCAAAATTTGTCCATGTTTAACCATGAATCAGCACTCCATTCCTTTTTGTAGCTAAATAATATTCCATTTTGTGGATACATTACATATTTATCAGTTGATGGACACTGGCTTGTTTCTACATTCTGGCTATTATAATGCTATGAAAGTTTTGTACAAGTTTTTGTGTGGACATATATTTCCTCATTTTTCTTGTAGTACCTAGGAGTGAAATTGCTGGGTCAAATGGTAATTCTACGTTTAACTTTTTGAGGATCTGAAAAACTGTTCTCCAAAGCAGCTGCACCATTTTATATTCCCATAAGAAACATGTAAGGGTTCTAATTTTTCCACATATCCACAACCAACCCTTGTTATTGTGTGTCTTTTTTTTTTTTTTTTTTTTTTTTTGAGACAGTCTTACTCTGTTGCCCAGGGTAGAATGCAGTGGTGTGATCTTGGCTCACTGAAACCTTTGTCTCCTGGGTTCAAGCTATTCTCGTGCCTCAGCCACCCATGTAGTTGAAGCCATAGGCATGCGCCACCACACCTGGCTAATTGTTGTATTTTTAGTAGAGACGGGATTTTGCCGTGTGACTAGGGTGGTCTCAAACTCCTGGCCTCAAGTGATCGGCCCGCCTTGGCCTCCCAAAGTGCTAGGATTACAGGCATGAGCCACCGCGCCCAGCCTGTTTTTCACCTTCTTGACAGTGTCCCTTGAAACACAAAAGTTTCTAATTGATGAAGTCAATTTTATCTATTTTTAATTTTGCTGCTTAAATTTTTGCTATCATATCTAAAAAATTACTACCTAACCCAAGATCACAAAGATTTATACCTATGTTTATTTCTAAGTGTCTTATAGTTTTAACTCTTTCATTTAGGTATTTGATCTATTTTGAGTTAATTTTGTATTCTACATGAGGTAGGGATCTAAATTCATTCTTTCATATGTGGATATCCAGTTATCTCCGCACCATTTGTTGAAAGAAATATTCTTTCCCCATTGATTGGTCTTGTAATGTTAACTGTTTTAAAACTATCTAAAATGTTCTATAGTTTAATTGTGGCAGTGGTGGCACAACTATATATTTGTCAAAACTCGAAGAACTATACACTAAGAAAAGTAAGTTTTATTGTATGCAAATAATATCTCAATAAACCTGATATTAAAAAATTCTACTCTACGCCAGGCACAGTGGATAATGCCTGGAATCCTAGCACTTTGGGAGGCTGATGTAGGAGAATCACTCGAGCCAGGAGTTTGAGACCAGCCTGGGCAACATAGTGAGACCCCGTATCTACAAAACAAATTTTTTAATTAACAAGGCATGGTGACACATGCCTGAAACCTTCATCTCCTGAAGCACATGCCTGTAGTCCCTGCTTCTCAGGAGGCTGAGGTGGGAGGATCACTTGAGCTCAGAAGGTTGAGGCTGCACCGAGCCATGATTACACCACTGCACTCCAGCCTAGGTGACAGAGCAAGACTGCATTTCAAATATATATATATATACTTTAGATAAACAACTCATATATAACATAAAGGATCATATACAAGGAAGATATGCTTCACAAATATTTTAATATTGTTTGTAAAAAAGAACTTAGATACCATCTGTCTATCAAAAAAGTAGTAGCTACATAAAATGTCATATAATCACAGGATTTAATTATATGCAATAAAGGAATAAGCTAGTTTTATATATATATATATACATATATATATATATCACATGGTTTAAGCTCAGAAACATTCCATTAAGTAAAAAAAAAGAAGTGCACAATTTAGAAACTCACAATTTACAAACTAATTTATAACTTACAATATATGTTTTAAAATATATACAAAACCAAACTATACAGGCTCTATGAGTATATATGTAAGTATCTAAAGGTATCTCTTTAAGGTCTGGAAGAATATTCAGCAAACTGATAACACTCACTACTTCTCAAGAGGGTGAAAAAGACAACAGGATTGGGGGAGATGGTGAGATAAAAGTTGAACTCTGTCATTTCCTGACTTCTCTTGCAAAAAATTCATTAATTACTGTGATTTAAAAATTAATAATGTGGAATTCGTATGAGTTATAAACAGTGGTCATAAGTATAGAACCATAGATTTTTAATGTATGTACTCACGTGTCCATCCCTGCATCCAAAACACACACACACACACACACACACACACGAGTCTTACCAATTTGGGTTTTCCATACTTTCCCGGAAGACAGACTCTTCCTTCATGGATGCATACTGTGTCCACGTAAGGCAGTGACTCCGTATAGCCATGTTTCTTTCCTGAGGATTGAGCCATGACTCCTCTTCTAATTGGATATTAGGTACTTTCAAAATGCTCACCTGTCCAACAGAAAGAGAATGGCTTTCTCAATTTAGGAAGAGCAGGCAACATAATGACTGCATCCAGAGTTACTCTCAGTCTTGGATAACCAAGAGGACAAGTAATCCTGATCTATGGATGATGGCTCACCAGTGGCTGTACGTTTTTGATAATCAAACATACTATGACCTTACTAAGTGCTGGTGAGGACATGCAAATGACCCAGGATTTATGTAAGCTATACAGTCTCTGGCCTAATTTCCCTAACTGCTAAACACTAAGCAAATTATCAGCCTCCTTCACATCTCCTCTAAGGCTGGTTATGGCCTTCTTAAATTGATGGATTCTAATCGAGCCCACTTACAAGCTCACATGGAGAACAATATCAGGTAAAATATTTTCTTCATTTTAAACTCTGTCCAATACCTAGAAATGTATGGTTTCCTAGGTGAAGACATGGAAAACTATAAAGGCAGAATTGTACAAGTCAGAGGTGCCCTTAAATTATTTAAGAATTGAGATACAAGACAAAGTTGAATGCCTTTTTAAATAATAGATTCAGAGTGAGTATACAGGACAAAGGCAGGGTACACACTCTGGAAAAAGCCAGTAATAATTTGCTGCTACACTGCAACAAGTTTTACCATCTGGAAAATAAAAGAAAGTTCATTTTCATTGTCATATCAGCTTTATTACACTGAAGAATGTGACAGTCTTTTAATTCATGATAAGGAAGTGATGGAAGCTGCCATTTGTTCCACATACAGCACAGCAATTTAATTTGCAAGCTAATCGGCAGGAGCCAAGCTGGGTTCCACATCTGATATGGTTTGGCTGTGTCCCCTCCCAAATCTCATCTTGAATTGTAGCTCCCATAATCCCCACATGTCATGGGAGAGACTCAGTGGGAGGTAACTGAATCACGGGGGTGGGTTTTCCTGTGCTGTTCTCATGATAGTGAATAAGTCTCACCAGATCTGATGGTTTTATAAAAGGCAGTTCCCCTGCACACGCTCTCTTGCCTGCTGCCATGTAAGATGTGCCTTGGCTCCTCCTTCACCTTCCACAATGATTGTGAGGCCTCCCCAGCCATGTGGAACTGTGAGCCCATTAAAACTCTTTTTATATATAAATTACCCAGTCTCAGCTATGTCTTTATTAGTAGCCTGAGAATGGACTAACACAACATCACACACAGAATCTCTCTCAGGTTGAAACTACCCTCTGAGACCTGTTTAAAGGGCATATCCAGATGCTTTCCTCTGACTTCCTCATAGCTCTGAAAGGACTCCCACTGAAAATCCCTCTATGGGTCAAGCAATGTGATTAAAAATTTCCACTCACCTTTTTCCAACAAAGAATCACCAGAGTGCTTAAGGACTTCAAAGAGAGAAAACAATGTGCTATCATGAAGATTTCATCATCAATGATATTACTTTAGAGAAATACACATAAAGACTTACAGAGGGCATGAAGAACATTATACTCTGGGAAATGACTGTTATCTCTGATAGTGAATTAGAAACTGAAGTTTTTCTCTTTCTTATTAAAGATGAGACTAAATATTTACATTCTTCCCATTTCTGATCATTCTAAGAGTCATTTCTAATCATGAACAGATTAGATAGTCACTTCATGCAAAATGCCAAAAGTATCTTTAAAGTAACTGCACAACATCTCTATGTCCATTAAGAGTTCTTCACAAGACAGAGAGACAAAGTATCTCCAGTTGCATCTGCTAAAAGTGAGGTTGGATAAGAAAGGGCTTTCTTCCTCAGAAGGCTCTGAGGTAAAAGGAGTAGGAAGTTTCTAATGCTCCTTTACATCAGAAAATGCTGTTCCTTTTTAGGACTATTAAAATTTACTCAATGTTACAACAACTGTGATTACATTTTAAAATGAACTTACCTTCCTTAAAATTTCTGGAACCACGTTCTGACAGATTGCAATCCTCTTTCTGTAGATGACCCCTGTTGATTCATCTAAAAAAGAAAATTTTTTACACAAAAAAAATTAAAGAAATGTGTTCTTTTCTTAGTGTCAATAAATCTTGCGGGGGTGGGGTTTTTGGTTTTTGTTTTTTTTTTGAGACACCCAGGCTGGAGTGCAATGGCACGGTCTCGGCTCACTGCAACTTCTACCTCCTGGGTTCAAGGGATTCTCCTGCCTGAGCCTCCCGCAATGAATCTTTTAAAGTCAGTATCAATTTTCTATTTGCAGAATTCCTACAGAAAATTCAGTTTCACTGACATCAATATTCAGTTTCCCTGACACTTTTCAGGGCCGAATCAGATATTCCTTATCTGGGATGAAGGAATAAGGGTACAACAGTAACTCAGAATGCACACCCCAATGTCGAGGATGAAAGAATCACAACCATTCGCTGCTCTGGACTATCCATGTCAGTGCTCCAATGACGATGACCAGTGGGACTCCTGCTCAACTCCAAAGAGAATGTTTCAACAAAAAGGGGGAGAACCTGATGCTGCTACCTTTTGTACCAAACTTTCAAGCACAGATTTCTGGCCAGAAAATTTAAACCTATAATTAATTATATTAGCCACATTTATCTCTCATAAGGGAGTAGACTTCCTATTGTTACCGGCAGCAAACCTGTACGGTTCTGCAGCAACCTCATTTATGGCCTCCTCAGAGGAAGGAATTCGACTGAGGGGCATAAGGCAGAAGGAGGGACCAAGACAAGTTTTAGAGCAGGAGTGAAAGTTTATTAAAAAAGAATAGGAAATTGCTATTCCTGTTCTTTTTATAAACTTGCCTAAACAGGAAAAAGCTATTCCGCTTCCCTTAGGATGGGAATGAAAGGAAGGAAAGTACAGTTAGAAGACAGCCAAGCAGGCAACCTGAAAGGCAAGCGTGTGGTCTGACCTTTCGACTTGGGGTTTTACACACGTTGGCTTACATCCGGGGTCTTACATCACTTCTCCCAACTCCTGAGATCTTATCAGGAAGCTGCTGATCATCAATTTCAGGTGTTTTCTATCTATTAGGAACGTGCCTTTGCCTGGTGGCAGCTGTGACCAATTATTACTTTAGAGAGAGAGTTAACAACCGCCTGACCATCACCTGATGGTCATCCAACACTCCTGGGTGTGTGTGTGTATAAATCCTTTTCTGTGTGTGTAAATCCTTTTCTGTGTGTGTATGTGTGTGTAAGCCCTCTTCTGTGTGTGTAAGCTCTCTTCTGTGTGTGTGTGTGTGTAAGTCCTCTTCTGTGTGTGTAAGCCCCCTTCTGTGTATGTGTGTGTAAGCCCTCGTGTTTGTGTGTGTGTGTGTGTAAGCCCTTTTCTGTCCTGCTCATACCTGACTAGCTACCTACTGTAACTCTAGTACTGCAACCATTTTGTTCTGCCACTGGCCAAAGTTTCCAGAATTAAACCAGGGATGTAAAAAACGTTAGTTAAGAAAAAGAAAGGCAGAGGCAGAGAAAAGAATAAACTCTGAAGTGCAGTCTTCTGCTTTGTGAATCTCTGTGACTTAGCCATGCTGTTACAGGTTTTCTCAAAGCTCTGGCTATAGTAGTCCCAACCCTTGACGCAAAAACCCTGACTGCTCAGAAGCTGTTGATAGGGTGCAAACCCCTCTGCCCATTGGCCCTCCCTTTGGCCATCTCATCCAGTGTTTGTTGCACACATACTCGAAATGGATTAGCCACTCCCAAAGGCAAAGATGCCCCTGACAATGACAGAAATTATAATTAACATTTCAATTTAGAATATGCACAGTGTTCTCTCATTTGATCTTCATAACAACCTAAAAACAAGATTATTTTCCCATTTGACAGATGAAGAAACTGAGGCTCCAAAAAGTTAGGTAACCAAGGTAGTAATGAAATCAAGATTTGAAATCCAGTTTGTCTGATGACAAATAACAAGTTTCTCTCACACTAAACGTACATGAGAAAATATTTTTAATATATCTATATGGTTATAGAAGTACAGACAATGCATACACAAGCAAAAGGCAGTTATGTTTACCAAGCACAGAGAGGGCTTCAGAGTCACACACAATGAACAGTAGCATCTCATGATTCCTAAGAAGGGTAAAGAGCATGCTGGACCTAGGCCCCAGCGTCTCCAAAGCTTTGTACATTGACTATGTGCATTGTCACAGCTTCCTGCATTGCCCAGTTCTCAAGTTTAAACACTGACACTGATAATGGTTTTTGCTGGAGGTGGGGATAACACAGAACAGAAGAGATTCCTATGCTCTAGACCAGGAATCAGTAAACATTTTCTGCAAAGAATCAGATGTTAAATAATTTAAGTTTTGTGGGCAATAAAGTCTCTGTGGCAAC
This sequence comes from Pongo abelii, assembly GCF_028885655.2. Taxonomy (NCBI): domain Eukaryota; kingdom Metazoa; phylum Chordata; class Mammalia; order Primates; family Hominidae; genus Pongo; species Pongo abelii. The sequence continues at coordinate 154,261,476 of NC_071989.2, forward strand.
TGGTCAACTCTGCTGTTGTAGTGAGGAAGCAACCATAGATGACATGTAAACAAATGTGACTACGTTCCAATCAAACTTTATTTACTAAAACAGGCAGCACAAGCCATAGCTTGTCAACTCCTGATTTAGTCAATGCTAAACCACACTGCCAAGTAGTTATGATTCCATAAGCCATCACTTTATGGTCACATCTCATATGTAATCATAAGCATTTTGCCATCTACAAAATGATATAATAGGCTACAGCCATGTGACCTTGAGCAAGTCACTTAACTTCTCTGTATCTCAGTTTCTCCATTCATTAAATGAGTAGTCTAATACCTATCCCAAACATTGTTCTGAATATTAAATGAATTAATAAAAGTAAGAGTACCTGCCACATATTAAGTGCTCAAAAATGTTAGTGGTTACAATTATATATAGCTCAGTGTTGTCATCAATTATTAGTTAAAAAGTGACAAAAAGCATCAGCAGGCCTTTTACTATCATAAATCCTGGTGCTCTACCTGCCACACCTTTCTAAGTCACCTCAAGTACAGAAATATACCTGTTTAAAAACTAATAATGGAAGAAACTGCAGGTGAACAATTTTTTTAAAAACCTAATAGGCCACACACACACATACACACATCTTTACAAAAATCACTATCATTTAATGATCATTACTGAAAAAAACTGTACAGAGAACTTACCTCTTTTTTCCTCCATGATTTTTACAGAGATGACATTTTTATCCATGGGGTTGGGGTACTAAACAAAAACATATAAAAAAGAATTACCATTAATCTTCTACCAAGGTGAATTACTTAGAAGTAACCACAGCTGTTTGCAGGACTAGTAAATATTTTCCAAGAAACTTCTAAACAAAGCCCAGTTTTGAATCATGGATCTTAATTTTATAACTTGGGCCTAGATAAGTGAGATACTATCATCATCTCGACTTACGTGAAATCTGGGGAAAACCTTCTTTAGATGCAACCTAGTCCTGAGGGGGATGAGGTTAAGCAAATCAGTAAATAATAATAATACTATTAATATTGAACCAGCCTAACATAAATCAGGAGTGTTCTTTGTGCTAGGCACTGTACTAAATGCTTTCCTTGCGCAATCTTGTCTAAATCCAACAGCCTCTCTGTTATAACTGATTTATGTGATATCATCATCCCCATTTCCAGATATGGAAACTGAATGAAGACTAGACTGCCTAGGGTCACTGAGATGGCTCCTAGTGGAGCCAGGGAATTAAACCAGGCCTGTTTAATACAGAGTGGACCTCTTCGCTGTGGTCTAATATCATTGTCTGGTGGCTGGGTTAGCAACACAGTAGGCTAATCATAAAAGTATGCTTTGCTAGGCACATAGTAAATGCTCAATAAATATTTAACATATTGATTTAATTCCCCTGAAAAGCAATTTGGCTGTGACAAGGTTGATAATAGCCACCGATTTTGTCTTAGGCCATTTACATACTTTAGATACATTAGCTCAGTTAATTCACAAAACCATTCTATAAGGTATGTGTTATTTTTTCCACTTCATATATGAAAAATAAGGAGATATATTTAAAAATTTGCTCAAATTGTTCAGCTAATGAATAGCGTATCTGGGGGTAACATAATTTACCCCCTGATACTTTCTGCCAGCCTATAAAGCCTGCCCATCTAACCTACCACCAAATCACTTCAATGTTAACCTAACACAATCCTTTCCACTACTCAGATGTGAAAAGAGAGACACTGGGAGCAGAAGTGACCTCCTAGAAGCCACAGGACAAGGTAGCTGCTGACCCAAGCCTACTGAGCCCCCTTGGACTCTTTTCCCTGAGGTTTACCAATGTATCATGTGATCAAATCTGAAAAGAAAATTAGCAGAAAGAAAATTAGCAGGAAGACTTATCCATGACATCACAAAGTGCTGAGCAGAAGGCAAAAGCAGCAGGCAGGCTGAGGGGAGAAAGAAGAAAGGCCTCTCACTTTGCAAACTTGAGCTTTAAGTTTTCCGAACCCTAGGAAGTGAAATACAAAACTCTGACTGTGGGTCTCCACCCACAGCAGGCGCGTGTGTGTGTGTGTGTGTGATATTGATTTATTAACGGATTTTTCAGGGAAAGGGGTTCATCATTTTAACACATTCTTAAAGATATCTATGACCCAAAAAGACAGTAGATTAGAACACAGGCTCTCTGAGGGCAGGAATACTGTCTATTTCAGTTACTCCTGTATCTCCAACAGCCAGCATAATGCCTGGCACATAGAAAGCACTCAGTCGATATTTTCTGGATAAATAAAAAATTTGGAATATAAACCTCAATGACCTCAGGGATCAATTTGGAAAATGAGCCTGCCTTCAGTCAGAAACCAATCTATGAAGAGAGCAGTGGCTCACCTTTCGGCAACCTCAATATCTCTTCATCTTTCATGTTGGTAAACTCTGTCATTCACACTTCCATCCTGGAAACTGAAATCTTGATAACTGATGAAAAACTTGGTTTTTAAAAATCTATTTATTTATATATTCATTCATTCACTCATTTTAGCCCTAGAAAAAAAAAAGGCTTGGCTGGGCATGGAGGTTCATGCCTGTAATCCCAGCACTTTGGGAGGCTGAGGCGGATGGATCACTTGAGGTTAGGAGTTTGAGACCAGCCTGCCCAAAATAGTGAAACCCTGCCTCAACTAAAAATACAAAAATTAGCCAGATGTGGTGGTGCACACCTGTAGTCCCAGCTACTCAGGATGCTGAGGCAGGAGAATTGCTTGAACCCAGGAGGCGGAGGTTGCAGTGAGCCAAGATCATGCCACTGCACTCCAGCCTGGGTGACAGAGTAAGACTCTGTCTCAAAAAAAAAAAAAAAAAAAAAAAAAAAAATACTTGGAACTACAATGATTGCTTTCTTGAAGTTCAGCCCTTCCAAGTTACATGCCCATGACAGAGGGTCAGGTTTAGATACTCTGCTCCTTGGCAAAGGAGACTTTTGCTTACACAGTACCCCTAAAGCAAGGGAGATATTTGAGACTCACACAGGTCCTCTGAATTGTGATTATATGTGTGTAAATTGTAACTTGTACACTAAAGTAAAATGTGCTTATCTCATTTACTACAGTTCTAGCTTGTTCATTACATACCCATAAATATATATTGACTGCTATTATAAATTCAACATAAGTTGTAGGAAGATGACTACACTAAACTATAAAAGACATTGAAAATGTAATCACCAGGGAGACATGATGATCAAATTTTTCAAGTTCTGATTACTTCCCTAAGCTATCAGAGAAATTCTTAAACATTATAAACTCAAATACTTCACACTTACATAATTTTTGGAGTTGAACAGCCAAGAGCCTCAAGTTTCCATAGAAGAACAGCAGAAGAAAGTAGGGGTTTATTTGCAATAGCTAACTACCATACTATGAAAGGCACATATTTCAACCTCTGTAAAGATTTATTGAACTGAGTCTCCCCCTACCCAGTGTTACTTGAAATGATCTGACGCCATCTTGTGGTAACTTGAATATTCATGTTTTAATTCATGAAAATTTACCAAAACTCCCATGAGAAAAAGTTGAAAGAGGGAAGGCTTCTCAGAGGTCAATATCAGAAACATTTACCTGGAAAGACAGGAGGCAGATGGCCAGGTTTTTCTGGATACCTTTTCAAACACAATCCAGTATGACTGCAGAATTGATTAAGCTAAATCAGGATCACACTTATCAAAGCCTTAACTGAGCAGCTACTGTGTTCATGCAGGGTGCTATCCTAGAGAAGCTGCCATGCACATGATCTCATTCAGTCCTTCTCAAAGCATGGAAACCTATCAAGTATTAATGTACAGAGTATTTCTGCTATAAATATAATAGTGTAAAGCCCACAGACAAGCAGGGCCACACGGGATTCTTCAATCCCCATTTCATACTAGAGACTCTCATGAAAGCAATGTGATCTGAAGACCCAGATATCTGCCAAAAGCCCTTGTCTTTCTTGATCCTGCCTTAGCTGATCACAAACTGCAGTGTGCATGAGAACGATCCCACAGGCTGCATACATATGCCATGTATGCTATACTACTTTATGGATGATTTAAGGGATTCTTAAAGGTATATGTGACTTCATTTTGCATTTCCTTATAATTTTTACTTTCTTCACAGAATGTGTAAACTAACTCCTTTTCCTTTCCCCAAGACATGAAACTACTGCAAATACCACTGTATATATCATATGTATGTAACAGTCTAACAAGGGTAAAATGTAGACTCTCCTAAAGCTGTTGTATCTGCTTGCTTTATTTTTTACATATTAAAAGATAAGCCAAGAACTCCATAATATTGGGGGGGCGGGGAATATGCATTAAAACAAACACATACATATAAAAAGTTAGAGGCAAGAAACTGAATCCATCTAATTACAGAATATTCAATATGTTTGTGGGAGAAGCTTCATGAAGATATAACATTTTGCATTCATATTTGCTGAGGGAAAAAAAAACCCATAAGCCTTCAGAAAGCCTACTCTTAAAAGAGTTATTAAAATATCAACTTTCCAAAAAGCTCAGAAGCCAATGCCTTTTTTTAATAACATTTTCTTCCCCTCTCAGAAACAGTCAATGACATCCAAAGGAATCACTGTCTACCAATTTACAAATGAGGTTACCGGAGAGAGTACAAGGTAGCAGCTGAGTGACAGGTCTGTCTGAAGAGTCCTGCAAAGAAGGTAAAGAAGACCTACGGTAAGTCTGGTATATTAACATACCTGTGTTATAAGCATTAAAGGAATCTGTTATCTAGGCTGCTGCCAAACATGTACATGCAAAGAGATGGGGCTGCTGAAAAAAGATTTGGTGTTTAGCAGCAGAAAGAAATCACCATGAGCTATGCCAAATTCCTTTTATGAGCTCCACATCATAGTCTATCTCAGAAGAAAAGCAAAGTTGATTTTATACCAAGATGAAATGAGTTATAAATTAATCAAAATTTCAATGATCAAGGACAAAACATACTTAAGTTGAAAAGTATTTTGAATGGCTGTTCATCGGTCTTTCAATAGGATTATGAAACAGAAAGAACAAAGGGCAACGAGCCAAGACATGCAGACTACAACGCTGCCATCTGTGAGGTCGGGGTGATGAACCACCAGGTGATCATTCAAGATCCTTCTGGCCAGGAAAAGCTATGATTCCAAACAAAGGCCAACCAACAGCACATCAGCCTCTTTCTTTCAAAAACGGCCCAATAATCAGCAATGGCATAGTGAAGGTTTTGAAAAGACAGTTTTTCATGGTAACACAGAGGAAAATCCTCTTATCACAACCTCAAATGTATGCATAAACCCAGTGCAGCTAAAGATACACTACAAATAACTGCCCAGCACTCTTCAAAATCACCATGGTCCAGAAATGCAAGGAAAGACTGAGGAACTGTCCTACACTGCAGGACACTGGCAGCTAAATGCAATGTGGGGTCCTGAACTGGATCCTAGACTGGAAAAATGATATTAGTGGACAATTGACAAAATCTAAATAGGGTCTATAGGTTAGTTAATAGCATTGTATCAGTGTTAATTTCCTGGTTTAAAAAAGTATACTGTGGTTTGGGGAAGCTGGAAAAAAAGTATGTGGGAATTCTTTGTTTCTGCAATATTGTTTTTGAAATGTTTTATAAGTCAAATTATTCACAAATGAAAAGTTAAGAGATAAAAAACAAAATTAAAGACACGATGTTAGAAAACAGTGAATTTTAGAGCCCAAGAGATCTGAATTGGAATCCCATCTGTGAGAAGCTTGGACAAATCACTTTAATCTGCCCTAGTTTCTTCATCTGTAAAACGAGAATAAATACTTACCTAAAAGAGTTGTTACAAGAATTAAAGGAAACAATTTAATTACAGTATAATACCTAGCACTGTGCAAGTAGAAAATAAATGTAGCTGGTTTTGCTACTAACAAATGAATCAACACTTTTGAAAACTTAAAAAGTTTCAAGATTTCGGTTTTTATCTTGCAATTTACTGTGGTGTGGCATTAAATATATTGCTGGCATCTATCTGCAATCCAAAAATACTTAAACAATGATTTTTAAATGATTAGAAGATAATGTATCTGATTTTCCTAGACTAATAAAAAACTCACAAGCTCATGCTTTACCAGTTCAGAATTTGTGTAAGATACAAGGCCTCCCTGACACTTCACTCCACACTAGCATTAGGGAAAGGACTACACCAGAGAAGTAAGAGTGCTGGAGAGAATATTTACTTGTTTTTAAAAAGGCAACTGTTTCTAAATACTTTAAATGCCTTCATGGATTTATAATTAAAATATAAGTCTTGCCCCATACTATAATGTAATGTCTGCCATATGCACCCAAGAAAGCCTTTATCATGAAAATTAATATATCCTCCTCTGTCCCTTTTGACAGTGAACTTCTTGAAGACAGGTCCATGTCCTTAGATAGTGAAAAAAATCTCTTTTTTTTTTTGAGACTGGGTCTCACTTTGTCACCCAAGCTGGAGCACAGTGATGCGATTACAGCTCACTGCAACCTCTGCCTCCCGGCTCAAGCGATCCTCCTACCTCAGCCTCCCGAGTACCTGGGACTACAGGTGTGTGCCACCATGCTCAGCTAATTTTGGGGGGTTTTTGTTTGTTTTTGTGTCTATGTGGTTTGGGGTTTTGTTGTTGTTGTTGTTGGTGGTGGTGGTGGTGGTGGTAGAGATGGGGTTTTTGCCCTGTTGCACAGGCTAATCTCGAACTCCTAGGCTCAAGTGATCAACCCACCTCGGCCTTGCAAAGTGCTTGGATTATAGGCATGAGCCACCATGCCTGGCCAATATCTCCTGTCTTTTATACACTGATTAAGCCACGATCTCCACTAGAGATTGTAAAGTATACTTTACAATTATTCAAATGGCATTTAGAAAATATTCCGAATTCAAATGTGTACCTTTATTCATGCTCACTCTACCCTTTATTACTCTAAGTTAGTAAAGATTTCTGAGGCCACGTCTCTCAGCTTTTTATTTTCAGGCTCATGAAATAAATGCAACAAATTATTGTTGTTGTTATCATTGTTCAACAAGTACTTTAAAAGAGCCTACTGTGTACTGAAATTAAGCTAGGTATATTACATATAATTGTATGCACTATCCAATTTAATTTCTCCAACAACTCCAGAAGATAGTGATTATTATTCTCATTTTGCAGATGAGGAAATCGAGGCATAGAAAAATGAACTGACCTGGCCAAGCTCACAGGGCTAACAGCTCTCCATTCCTGTCTTCCCCACCCCATCCGATGTCAGAGCCCACGTTCTGCACATCTGCACCATTCTCCTTTACATCATGCCTAATCCTCTAGTGGAACTGAAGACAGGAAGATAAAAGTGAAGAAAGACTAGTACAGCATGTGACAAAAGATAAATAATCATTACGTTAAACTAGGCCTATGGTTTATCAAATTGTTTATTTCAGAAATGCAGGTTCACCCCAAATATTTCTGGAGCTTTGCAAGAAGATATGTTCCACACATGTAAGTGTCAGATTTGCAAGGGAGAAAAGATAGGATCAGAAACGGATACATTATTAATTACCCAATCAACTTTCTACTCTAAATGGAAATAGCCATTCATAAATCCCCTTTATGAGCTTAAGAGTAAACATTCAAACCATTTTGTTCAGCACACCAGGCTCCCGGCCAAAATAAATAACACCCAGGGTCATTCTGTCAAAGCAAAGAAATTATCAATATTTTAATCTGTCCATTTTATTACAGTATCCAAAGTAAGGACATGTTTCTGAATCCCATACTGACTTCAATCTAAAATTGCACAGGGCTAACCCCCAAAAGAGTCAGTTCATTCACTCATTCAACAAGGATATGCTGAGTACCTACTATGTTCCAGGATCTCTTTGGATAATTGGGATACATCAGAAACAAATGACAAAAATCACCACCTATGAAAGTGATATTCTATTCACTATGACTCTTTTAACCACAGCATAAAAAGAAAGTCAACCTTCCGAAGGTAAGAAAAATCTTTACTTCTCTGGCCTCATTTAGATATAAACAAGAAAACCCAGTCAATATAATGGCTCTCTGGATCCTTTTTAATGACTTTAAATTTCAGGCAGATGAAATTTAAGAAGTTCTCTGAATCCAGCTCATGAAAGGCAAGCCCATTAAAAAGGTCTAAGTGAGATTCCAGAGAAGACCCATTTTCTACACTGCTACGTTCGTCTATGCAACTTTGTGTTCTCTTTGTAGATGATTTTAAGTAAAAGGAAGGAAACAGTGGTAAGTGATGAGAGCTAGAAAGCTAAGAATCACACAAAGAAAAAAACCAAAATACACTGTCAAGTGTATTGACACTATAGTTCTTGGAAAGTACATACAGTTCAGCATCCAATGAATAAACTATTCTGGGTTTCATAACATTCCTCCATGAAGAGTTTATTGAGAAATACTATATTTCATGAACAAAGAGTATCATATTGTTTGTTTTCACAGTGTCACTTAGCTTTGAAAGTATGCAGCTAATATTTTGCCTGTGGTATTCAACAGGAAGATGTAAGAAGAGCAAACATTCTTCAAGTTTTAAAAACAGTAGTATATTATAACTTGGAAGGCAACTCCTAACAAACCAAAAGCCATAGATCAGTAGATGTGATTTAAAATAGAACTTCCTCAGTGCTAAAGCAGCTTCAAACATACCATTGTGCAAAATCAGATTAAATGCTTCCCAGCGATCCTCATACGATTGTCCCTTCTGCAAAGTGCTTTCCTTTGAAAAAAAATCATAAAGACTGAAAGAAAAATAAAAGTGTATTTTGCCAAAAAGATAATTCTTACTACCTTAGGCTTATAAAAAAGCATATGCTTTTCAAACTGTTAACACATTTGACATCCTCACAACAACCCTGGAAGGTAGGTGGGGTAGGTGGCATTACCATTTTCACAGAGGAGAAACTAGGGCTTACACAGTTGTGATGTTGCTGACTGCACAAGGGCTCCTGGTCAAGTGGGCCTGTGGGCACAGGACTGCATCCACCTAGAGGAAGGAGTAACTTTTTCTAATTTGCATAAATAGTCTCATTTGCTTTCCCCTAGCCCTATGAACTGTGAGCTTATGCAGTGGACCCCTAAAAGATGCCTTTTCTAATTTGCACAAGGACACAGCATAGGATGGTGAAAATTGTTTCCCATGGCCACCCAACCTAACAGTGAAAGCATAATGATCAAGATCCAGGTCTACTGACTTCCAGTTCACGGCTTTGAATAACATAAGGGGAAAATTCACCCAGAAAATGGGTTTACTGACATCTTAGAAATAGTCACATAGTTCCTGCCAAGGAATCTCTGAAGGATTCCTTTATGAATGAATAGAAAGAAAGGAAGTACAGTGACATGCATGACGTTAACACTGTCCCATCATCACTAGACCTTTAGTCTCCAAATGTTTGTCTCTCATTTTCCCAGTTCTGCCTTCCATTTCCCAGTTCTGACATCCCCAGTTCTGTTTCCCAGTTCTGCCTTTCCCAGTTCTGCCTTTTCATAGTACTTATTCACTATGTACCAGGTACTTTGCTAAATATTTTATAAGAATTACAACAGGTTCTAACTGAATACAGCTACATAAGTGACCTCAGCTATACCACGCAGCACACAAAAATCAACCACATGAGCTTAGTCAACTCACAGAATTGTGAAAATTAAAAGCCTGTCGTTGGTTTAAGTCACTAAGTTTTGGAGTGGTTTGTTACATACCAATAGATAACTTAAACATTCTGTGTTCTCACCCTAACACACATCAAAGTTACATCTTTATATCAGGGTCAACAGGTCCACTTAGCTGAGCAAACCCTGAGAGAAGTCTGTGAACAAAAGAAAACAGATTGAGCACAGCAACGTTTTTTGGGGTTTTTTGTTTGTTTTTGTTTTTGAGACGAAGTCTTGCTCTGTCACCCAGGCTGGAGTGCAATGGCGTGATCTCGGCTCACTGCAACCTCCGCCTCTTGGGTTCAAGTGATTCTCGTCCTAGCCTCCTGAGTAGCTGGGATTACAGTCATAGGGCACAACACCTGGCTAATTTTTTGTATTTTTGGTAGAGATGGTGTTTCACCATGTTAGCCAGGCTGGTCTTGAACTCCTGACCTCAAGTGATCCACCCGCCTCGGCCTCCCAAAGTGCTGGGATTACAGGCGTGAGCTGCTGCGCCCGGCCGGCAAAGTTGATTCTGAAACACTGTATTACCTCAATAATCATTGAAGTGCCTATTATATGCAATGCAGCACAGTCTGGTGGCTAAGGGAGTGAGTTTTGGATCCATGTGTTAAAATCCTGGCTGTCCTACCTGCTAGCTGTGGGAACTTGAGGAAGGCACTTGGACTTCTCTGGTCCTCAGTTTCTCTATATTGTAAAATGGAAATTAATCATAACTACTTCCTGAGGGTGCTGGCAGCAGTAACATGATAAAGTATGGAAAGCACACGAGCGCACATACACACACCACACCACACACACCACACCACACCACACACCACACACCCAGCCTTCCTAGGTTCTATTCATGCTTCAGCCATCATTTCACAAGTGCCCACTTCTTCAGGGAAGCCTTTCCTAAAGATCACCCTCTCTGACTTCAGCAGGCCTCCCTGCTATATTCAAGCACCGTGTATTTTCCTTTCAAAAGTACACATCATCAATTTGAATTTTGTGTTCATTTGCATATCATTTATTTATGTTAATCTCACCCACTACACACCATCAGTTCCATGAGAACAGGGTCTGCGGTGACCTCCCACGTTTTTCTAGCACCTACCACAAAGCTTGGCACACAGAAGATAAGTATTCAACAAAATAAAAGCATTTCCAAAAGCTGACAATGCGCCAGGACCTCCGTAAATAAGAGCTTGGCATTGTGTTACGTGCTTCTGCAGGAGTGAGTCTCGCCTTTAAAAACCTTAGAGTCTAACAGGAAACACAACACATACAGAAGTCACCATCTGACACTGCAGACGGTGAGCAACGCCTAGACAAAGTGCCCTGCGAGTTCTGAGAAGGTGGAGATCAACTGACTCTTGATGATGACAATCCAAAAAGACTTTACAAAGGAGCAGTGGCTTAAGGGTACCCAGACCCCAAAGTGCCAGTCCTAACAAAAAAATTGGGTGTTGGCTGTTACTTTTTGGGCCCAGAAGCCTGGCCTAAGGCAAAGTCTACAACAGATCTGTAAATCATTCTTTCATTCATTTATTCATTGCTCAGGTTTTTATTAAATACCTAATAGGTGCTAGGCACTAGTCTACATACTGAAAATCAATGAACCTATCAGCAAGCTAACATTCCTTCTAAAGAGGCCCCCTATAGCAACAAAGTGTTAACCAGTGTCCTCCTCACTCCTCTGTGACCAGGGCCACCGTGTCACCTCCTCTAATGGAGGCTACACCTTATCGTTTAACAAAGGACCTTCATCTTCCCAGCATCTCCCTTAGTTTGGCTTCCGGGCTGCATATGGAGTTCAATGTCCCGTGGCTGCTAACCAAGGCAAATTGCAATTGTTGCAAATTTTGCTTAAGAAAGTGAAAACCGAAGGGGACCTTAAAAGATCTTCTGGTACAACCCCTTCATCTTATAGATGTGGAAACTAAGGCCTAGAGAAAAGACCCTCAGCCAAGGTCACCCAGAGAACTAACCACGCATAGAACCAGACCAGAGTCCAGGAGTCCTACCTCCCAGGCCTGGGCGCTTTTGATTTTTCAAAGACATTTCCCATTTTCCTATTATTAGGATTCACAATCCTAGAAACAGTCTTTGGGATTCAGGGCCACTCAGTATTGAGGAAGAGTTCATTATTTATATTGAAATCGGCTGTAGCAATACGAACAACAATAACATTTTAGAGCCCTAACTAAACATCAGTAGCAGTGAGAAAAAGAAAAATAGCTCAGAGCAGATTGTGTGAGTTACAGTGAAATATGCAAAATCGATCAAGCCCAGAGAGACAAGAGTATAGGACTTTAGTGGTCCCCTCCTCACCAACCCATTCCTGGGAGCAACTGGTTAAAGGCATTTTGTTCCTGACCAGCTGCCTTACCCATTATCTTCAAGTTCCTGAAATTTGTGATACAAAGAACAATGTACAGCCAATCAATAGTTTATGTTATTTTAATATAAATTCTTGGTAAACAACTTAGGAAGCACTTATTATTCTCCTTTAAAAACCCACTTTCGACTTCTGCTCATCAGAATGTATACTCAGGGCACCTTCACTCCCAGGATGCAGTCCTCAAACTTGGCTCAAATAAACTCTCTTTTTATATTGATTTTGCCTCAGTTTCTTCATTTAGGTCACAACTGTGGTAAGCACTTTACGCAAGTTACCTCATTTGGATCCTCACAACAACTCTGTGCGTCGGTACTATTATTTTCCCCATTTTACAGATTAGCAAACTAAGGCACAAAGAGAGTAAGCAACCTGCACGAAGTCCCACAGCTGTTCAATAAGGGGCAGTGGAGAGGCAGCAGAACGATCATGCTGAGTAAACCAGGATGACTGCCCAATGGCCTCCTCTCGCTTTTAAGGGGTCAGTGACGAACGGGAACGAAAGCTCCACACGTCGGTCATCTGCAACTCCACGGAGCTCACGAGCTGGGATTCCCGGAGGCTCTTCCTGAAAGGAAAGCCTCTTCTTTCAGCTGGGGCAGGTGTGAACGTGATGCCAAGTACGGCTCCTTTTCCCGCTCCCTGTAAGGGGAGTCTTCGAGGAAATCCCTCTCGACCTACACATCCCTGAAGCAAAGCCCGCAGCTGGAAAGAGAGACTGGCGGTGCCAGCTTCCGCGTGGATGGAGGGGAGGAGAGGAGAGAGGGGCAAGCAGCGGAGGCAGCGCGGGATACGGAAGGTGGAAGCGGGGCGGTACCTTTCGGAGAAAGCTGGCGACCACCTGCTCGAAGGGGTACTTGTACACCTGGTGCACATCCACCGAGACCCCCATCCCCGCGCGCCGCGGGGCCCGCGCACCGGCCACGCCTCCGCGAACGCAGAGCCGCCCAGGGCTCAGCAGAGGCCCGCAGGCGCCCACACTCGGACAGCCACATGGGCGTGGCCTTTTTCCTCCGCTTTTCAAACTTTCGAAACTTTATTGGCCACTCGGAGAAACGCGCAGTCGGCCACGCCCACGCCCCTACTGCCAGAGTCGGCGGCCCAGGGTTGCAGAGCGCGGAAGGCGCTGGAGCGCTCCCAGAGCACCCGGGGCCCCGCGGTCTCCACGCTGGCGGCGCCAGAGCGGCCCTGGTGCCCTCCCGCGGCCGCGCCTGCCGAGAAAAGCTTCTCTGCCTGGGAGCCATCACGCCCCGCCCCAGGAAACCTGGACCTTGGGCTTGTGCGTTTATGGTATCACCGCCTGGAGTCACAGAATAAGCCGTGGTTGGCAGCACGGGAAAAAAGTATTAATAAGGAAGGCCTGGTGTGACAAAGGCCAGCATTACTCATGCCACCAGGCAGCTGCCTCTGAGGCTTGGAGTTGGGCCTCGTGTAAGGTAAAGATTGCCTCGGGAATAAGAACCGCGTTTTAGTGCACCAAACCCTGCAGGTAAGTTCCTTTGCTCGCTAAGGTTAAACACCACGGAGCAAGGAACTAGAGGATACAAAAGGGTTGCGAGTATTATTATTTACTGCAACCCACAGATGTTAGGAGAACCAGCACGTTAATCCGTGTATTCAGCACGGTTCTGTGGCCTCCTATGCCCCAGCGCTGTAGTGGGCACTGCGGATTCCGCAGGGAGGCAACACCAGCCCTGCTGATGAGTCGGCTGATTTCACACCCAATCAACAAGCTGGGAAAATAAAAACAATCATCGGTTAAAGTGACACAGGCGCGGGCATGATTTTAGCGAGGGTGATTATGGAGGGTCTCTGAGGTGATGACTTTTACGATTTTGCCATCTCGCTCGCCCCTGCCATACACAGTCACACTGGTCTGGCAGAACCCTAGCCTTGTGTAAATCTAGGTCTCTTCTGACTGTCTCTACCCAAGCCACCGGAAGGGGCTGGAGGAAAATACACACCCATTGTGACAGGCATCTTTTAAGTTCATAACCACTAACCCCATGACTCCTTTTAATGGTGCCAGATAAATACACTATGAAAGTACTGAATTTCTGGCCGGGTGCGGTGACTCACGCCTGTAATCCCAGTACTTTGGGAGGCCAAGGTGGGTGGATCGCCTGAGGTCCGGAGTTCGAGACCAGCCTGGCCAACATGGTGAAACCCCGTCTCTACTAAAAATACAAAAATTAGCCGGGCGTGATGGCGGGCGCCTGTAGTCCCAGCTACTCAGAAGGCTGAGGCAGGAGAATCGCTTGAACCCGGGAGACGGAGGTTGCAGTGAGCAGAGATCACCCATTGCACTCCAGCCTATGCGACAAGAGCGAGACTCCATCTCAAAAAAAAATAAAAAAAGACAGAAAGTACTGAATTTCTCTAATCCACTTACTCTCCCACATTCCTCTCACCTCACACCTCTGACACCTTTGTTCCCAGCCTTATCCTCCAGTCATTACCTTACTTCCATTTTCACTTAGTCAATAGGTCACATCGCTCTGCCACCTCTCCACCCACCAGACCAAATGCCCTGCCTTCACTCTTGTTCCTGTGGGTGAACTGTCAGCACTTTGTTTTAGCACCAGTATCTCCATTTGTCCACTGAATCCTGAGGTGAACTGAAAAATGTTTAACAAACAGCTGTCCTTTAAAGTATAAATCAAGCAAGGCCCTGATTTCCAAAGATTGCTGATTCCTGTGGTATAAATACTCCTACCATGTTTAAAGATGCCAACTCGATGTCACTAAACACAAGTTGGGGATTTAGCAACATGGAGTTTAGTGAGGAGTGGGAGTTGGGGAGGGAAGCACAGAAGCACACCATCACATAGTATTTCCACCACCCACATACGACAGCCATAAAGAACCAAGAACATAAATAATGGAAAATGTAGTAGGAAGGGATGAGTTTTCAATGTTTATTACTCTTTGGCCAGGCTCCTATGGTTCATGCCTATAACCTCAGCACTTTGGGAGGCCAAGGCAGAAGGATCACTTGAGGCCAAGAGTTTGAGGCCAGTGTGGGCAACATAGTGAAACCCCATCTCTACAAAAAATAAAATAAAAAATTAGCCAGGTGTGGCAGTGCACACCTGTAGTCCTAGCTGCTTGAGAGGCTAAGGCCAGAGGCTCTATTAAATCCAGAAGTTCAAGGCTGTAGTGAACTATGATCGTGCCATGCACTCCAGCCTGGGCCACAGAGTGAGACCCATCTCAAATAAATAAATGTTTATTAATTTTTATATGTGATTGTAAATTTATATACTTTAATAATAGCTGTGTTGAATGGCCAGCTCTAGTACATCACTAAAAGTTCCCGTCCTCTTTCTTGTTCAAGGCCATCTCTCTAGCAATATTCCCCTTCCTTTCTGTATCATCAGCTTTTGTCTCTACTGGGCCATTCCAGCCAGCACAACAAGTACACTGTAATTTCTTCCATCTAAAAAAAACAACAAAAAAAAAAAACAACTCTTAACCCCCTATCTTCCTCCAGCTATATTCCAAGTCTCTGGTCCACTGATGCTCCTCAAAAGAGCTGCCTGTAATCTCTTGAGCCCATTCCAATCAGTATTTTCCCCCACCACTTCACTGAAACGACTGTTGTCAAGGTCACCAATGACCGAATTGCTAAATCCAATAATTAATTCTTAATCCCCACCTTACTAAGCCTGTAAGCAGTGTTTCCTTGAAATACAGAGGGAGGAGTGGAGAGGAGAATGAGATGCAAATGCTCTTCCATATGTTGGAAGGATGTTTAAAAGCCACTCCACTATATCACCAATCCCTCCTTACAGGAAAACAAAAAGCAGTCTTCCAGGGAGACTACACAGGTCCACAAAGGAGAGATCAATTACCTGCAGAGTTCATAGTATTTTGTATCTGCCTCTTTTACCAGAGTAGCTGGAGACCAGATGTGACATACAAACCCCCTGCTAGCGTAGGTCCTGGGCCCTGTATCCTCAATCCACTCTGACCATCAGTTTCTCCCAGAGTGTATCTTTAAGCAGGACTTAATCTCCTGATTAAGTAACCGTGAAAGGCCAATGGTGTGTCCTGAAAGATTAAAGGCCCCACCACCTGCAACCTCTACTTGGGGCTGGTTGGCTGAGTGACTTGTGTAAGAACAAATGTAACCTGCCCATTCCAAGGACATTGGGGCTTTCTGAAACGTGTGCCAGACTTGACAACATGAGCCTATAATCTTGTAGTTCCAAATCACAGCCAGTTTGCACAACAGTAATCTTACTTGCTGGGTCCTCTGAGGGAGCGAGAAGAAACTGTGAAACAAATTTCCATTGCTTTGAAATTGGTTGGCTTAACTGGGCAGGGACTTGAGGATGGAAATTTGCAGGCAAACCTTAGAAGTTCATGACCTTATTTGGTCTTTAAGATACCAAATATCTTACTAAAGAACTTTTGTAAGATATCAAATAACTTTTGCATCTTCACAGGGAGACACAATAGTTTAAACGTGGTAGACATCCAATACATTTAGGTTGAATGAATGAATGAATGAATGATTGTAAATGCTGCAAGATTTAAGTGACACAGAACTCCAACCCTGACCCTGTCTCTCTGCTTTTCTCACCTTCTTCATGTTGGTTCAGTTCCCTCTTCTGACCTTCCTGACCATCTCTCTATCACTGATTTTTTCTATCCAGTCTTATAATTATCTGTATATATAAATCACTGTTACTGTGACATTCTCAAGGCTGGAGGAACTGTATATATTATTCACTCCTCTCTATCCAGTGCCTAGTAAAATGTCTGGCACCTAGTATATGTTGAATAAACTCATGAAAGTACTTAATATACAATATGACCTTGAACAAAATCCTTCCTGCCCCTGCAGCTCAATTTTTCCGTCAACAAAAACTGAAATGCAGGGGAAGAAACTGAGTGGGCCAAAACTGTCTCTAAAATCCAGCAACCTGACATTTGAGATGTGAGCTAGAGACACAAGCCAAGGCAGGGAACAGGCATATAGTTATTGAAACCAGGGTACAGAATGAGAATTTGCAAGGAAAACAAAGCAAAATATCAGAATAGATTCAAATATGTAAAATATCATGTATTGATAAGTAAGCGTGGGTACTAAGGAGAAAAAATAAACTGGAGAAGAAGGATGAGAAGTGATGGCAGGGAAGGGCAGAGAGGAGCAGTGTTAAAATTTTTTAAAAGAGCTAATAAAGACCTCTCTGAGAAAATGACATTGAAGTAGAAATGTTGCAAGAAGAGGAGGAGCAAGTCATGCTTGTATTTGGAGGAGGATCATTCCAGGTAGAAGGAATGGCAGGTTCCAAGACCTGAAACAGGCATTCTCCTGATACATTTCAGAACTGCAAGGAGGCCAGTATGGCTGTTGCAGAGTTCCTGAGATATAAGGTCAGAAACCATGAATCTAGGTCACATAGGGGCCTCCAGGCCATGGTAAAGATGTTGGCTTTATCTGTATGAGATGGGAAGCCATTTAGAGTTTTGAGCAGAGGAGAGACATGATCTCAACTCTATATTTTAACAGAATTACTCTGGCTACTTACAGTTTGGAGAAGTGACTATGGGGAGGCAAAGCAAAGAAAGAGACCAATTAAGAGGTATGATATTCTACATATATATATATGTAAAATTTCCTCCCCAACTCCCACTCCTCACTAAACTCCACTCCTCCCTCTATGTATAAATATAGATTCATGGTTCCTGGCTCATAACTCCCATAGCCCTTGCTACCGTCTTTTGCTATAATATTGGGACACTTTAGGCCTCAGAAGCAGGCTTTTCTCTCTCCGACCTTCTTCTGACTTCCCTTCACCTGCCCAAGGCAGGACTCTAATCTTTCCTGGCTTTTCTGATTGATTTCTCATTCCAGAGAGTGTCCCGCCCCGTACCCTGCAGGAAGAAATGCTGCACGGGAAGGCCAAGAAGAATCTAGACAGACGGGCCTTACTAGGTTTCCTGACTCAGTCTGTTAGTATTAGATCATACCCTTTTTTGGCTAATCGTATTTCTACCTGGTTGTCTTCAATCATGTCTATCCAATGGAGTCTTGCTAAAAGACCCAAAAGAACAGGGTTGAGAGAGCTCCCAGCTAGCCAAACATATGGAGATTCCTGGAGGATGGTGCACCCAGGGAGGGCATGGAAGCTCCACGCCTCTTCCCCATACCTTGCCCTATGCATCTCTTCAGCTACATCCTTTGTACTGTCCTTTGTAATAAACTGGTAAATGGAAGTAAGTGTTTCCCTGAGTTCTATGAGCTGCTCTAGTAAATTAACTGAATCCAAAGAGAGGGTCATGGGAAGCCCATCTTGAAATGGGTCAGTCAGAAGTTCTGGAGGCCAGGACTTGCAACTAACATCTGAATGGGGGACGGTGGGGACAGCGGAGTGATCTAGTGGGACTGAGTCCTCAACTTGTGGGATCTGAATTATTTCCAGGTAGTGTCAGAATTGAATTGGAGGACACCTGGCTGTTGCCCACTGCAGACCTGAGTGCTTGCTTGCTATGTGGGGAGAAACCACACACACATTTGTATGTGTGCTGGCAAACCTTAGAATTTCATGACCTTATTTGGTCTTTAAGATAGCAAATATCTTACAGAGATATTTCATTATACATGAAGGCCAAAAATTGCAGTTGTGGTGGTACTGCAGATAATAATATTATTATTAATAATATTATGTATTAGTTTATTTAACTGTCACCACAATTGCCATTACTGAAGGAAGGCAGAGGGACTCGGGAGTTTCATACTGACCTAGGCAACATGGTGAAACCTGGTCTCTACAAAAAATAGAACGTCTTCTGTGTTGATGATTTTTGTGGTGTGAGAGCACAGGAAAAAAAAACACGATTTGAGCTTGTTCTCCCCTCAAGAGGTGATTGCCATAATCTAGATAAGAGGAAATGATGGCTAAGACCACAGTGGTATCAGTGGCGATCAGTTTTTAGGCTCTGGATCCCTTGTGAAGGTAGAGATGGAAAGGTGTGCTGAAAGATCAGAAATGGGAAGAGGAAGAGCCGAGGCCCAGTCTGGCCACCACCTGGAGAAAGCCTGTCTGACTGTAGAGGGAAATAAAGCCAGATGTATTCATTTTCAAAGTGCCACAAATGGATGGCCTGAAAAACAAATGTATTGTCTCACAGCTCTGGATTCCAGAAGTCATAAGTCAAGGTGTTGTTGGCAAGATGGATTCCTTCTGAGGGCTCAGAGGGAGAATCTGTCCATGCCTCTCCCCTAGCTTCTAATAGCCCCAGGCATTTCTTAGCTTGTGGATGGTCTTCTTGTGACTTCACATTGTCTTCTCTCTATGCTTGTCTGTTTTCATGTCCAAATTTTTATAAGAACATTAGATTAAGAGCCATCCTAATGACCTCAACTGTTATATGCAGAATTGTGTCCCTGAAATTTATATGTTGAAGTACTAACGCCCTGTACCTCAGGATGTGACTGTATTTAAAGACAGGAGCTTTGAAAGGGTAACTAGGTAACTAACGTAAAATGAGGTCATATTGTTGGGCCTTGATAACCCATATGATTGGTGCCCTTATCAGAAGAAGAGCTTAGGACACAAACATGCACAGAGGGAAGATTGGGCCCTAATAACCCATATGATTGGTGCCCTTATCAGAAGAAGAGCTTAGGACACAAACATGCACAGAGGGAAGACCTGTGAAGAAAGAGAGAGAAGAAGGCCACCAACAAGTCAAGGAGAACTCAATCCTGCTGATGCCTTCATCTCAGACTTTTGGGCTCCAGAACTGTGAGGAAATAAATATCTGTTATTTAAGCCAAACAGTCTGTGGTACTTTGTTATGGAAGCCCTAGCAAGCTAATATATCATTTTAACTTGATCATCTGATAAAACTTTCTTTCCAAATGAGACCACATTCATAGGCACTGGGGGTTAGGACTTCAACATCTTTTTGCAGGACACAATTTAACCAATAATATCAGACACAAGCAGAGACGAAAGATGAAGAGAGATTCTGGAGGCACTGGACCTCCAGTTCTGGTCCCTGAATCCCATGAATTGCCATGTTTCCTGCAGCTCCTTCTTGGATTCTCTGAGCTTGGTCAGGATCCTTCCAGGAAATCTCCTTTTGTGCTTAGCTTAATTTGAGTTGAGTTTTCTAGCACTTTGAACTGAGACTCCTATCTAGTATGATGTGGAAGAAAAATTTAGCTGTTGTAAGTTCATGTGTCCAAAGAAAAAGAAGAGAAAAGGAAAAAAAAAAAGATTATTTATTACCCACTCTTTTTCCATCTCCAAATAAGCCCAGCTCTTGAGATCTTTGAAAATTGAGCTGCCTTTTACATTGATGTTTTCAACTCTCCATATTTACCCTCTTCACCCTGACTGTTTAGAAATCCAATAAGAATTTTATTCATCTTGTTTGTTTGGTAAAATTGCATCCTTTAAGGCCAATTTGCCTCACCATATGAGTACAAAAGGGGAAATTTTCTTTGTAATAGCAGGTAGCAATTAGTTGCATGCATTTTATTTTATCTTAACGGTATGCATTTTATTTCTTTTTTTTTTAATTTCACTGACTTGAAGCTCATAATGGCATGCATTTTAAAAGCATCTATTTAAGATGCTTCTTATCTGGGAAGACCAATTTTTAAAAAATGATCTCACAACAGACTGAAGGCCAAAAATTACAGAAGGGCAGTTGTGGTGGTACTGCAGATAATAATAACAGTAATAATAAAACCAAAGGCATACAGAGAGAATTTCAGATGAAGTATAACTTAGAAAGTTAAGGGATAACATATTGAGCCTCCAATGTGAGTAAGTTTAACAAGTCCTTTCCTTTCCTACATATTTTTCCAGCGGGGGAAGCCATGAGTAGTCAGATACTGAAGGGTTGGAATGGGTAGGAGAAGGCGAAAGGAGAGAAGGGGCAGGGAAGGAGGCAGCCATGAAGGGCCCCAGGGCAAAGGAGGAGTAAACTAACAGAAAAATAGCAAACTTAACAACTTTCCTTGGGCTAGTTATTACATTATTTTTCCAAAGGACTATCTGATTGATGAGATAAGCAGACATGGTAATGTCATCAATCAGTGAAGTACAACCCAAGACTAATGACAGCTATCAAATAATAAATCTATTCCCAAACCCAAGTGCTGTCTGAAGGGCTTTATATAGACACTCAATCTTTACAACAATCTGAAGAAGTAGGTATTTGTCTCAGATTGGGTTGCTTGGAAACAGACTATGAGACAAGGAATTATATACAGGGATGAGGATGGGGGTACTTTAGGGAGATACACCCCTGAGGAAGTGAAGAGTGGAGGGTTGGACAACAAGACAATCTGCTCCAAAATTTTGTTCCAGTTGAGGCCTCAGCTAATCCTATAGAAATCCCTGGAGCTGGGTGGCCTCCAATGAGGTAAGGAGCCTGGATGACAAGCCTCAGAAAGCAGCACAGCTTTGAAGAGGGTGGAGAGCACAGGCCCTGAAGGGGGGGCATGAGTGAAGCACTGCCACATTTATTACCATTATTATCCACAGTTCACAGATGAATAAACTGAAGCATGGAGGGGCTAATTAACTCATCCAAAGGGAGTAGACTCCCATTTCACTAAACTTTTATTTGCAAAGATGTAAACTAATAGATTCAGAGTCAGTACAAGAAAATCGGAATTATTTGAAACCAGAACACACAAGAGTATCCAGATTAAAGACATTGATGTTTCTTTAAAAAAGAAAAGTCAGTCAAAAGAGGTGTTGGCCACTATGAAATAATGTGAAAATAACATTCAATAGGTAAACATGGATATTCGAGAAATTATACCTAGAAATAGAAGATTCAGGTAAGGACTTTCATTATTTTCCCATTAAAAAAAATTTATTTTCCTAAAATGGTCACATCAAGATTAACGAAGCCATTCTCATCTTAATCTGTTTCAGAATTTAAATAATAATAAAAGATTAACCAGGCGAGCTTGGTGGCTCACACCCATAATCCTAGCACTTTGGGAAACTGAGGAGGGCAGAGGAACTCGGGAGTTTCATACTGACTTAGGCAACATGGTGAAACCCGGTCTCTACATAAAATAGAAAAATTAGCCAGACATGGTGGTGTGCACCTGTAGTCCCAGCTACTCGAGAGGTTGAAGTGGGAGGATCACCTGGGCCTGGAGAGGTCAAGGCTGCAGTGGCTGTGACTGTGCCACTGCACTCCAGCCTGGGCGACAGAGTGAGACCCTGTCTTAAAAAAAAAAAAAAAAAAGAACTTTTACACTGTTGGTGGGACTGTAAACTAGTTCAACCCTTGTGGAAGTCAGTGTGGCAATTCCTCAGGGATCTAGAACTAGAAATACCATTTGACCTAGCCATCCCATTACTGGGTATATACCCAAAGGATTATAAATCATGCTGCTATAAAGACACAAGCACACGTATGTTTATTGCGGCACTATTCACAATAGCAAAGACTTGGAACCAACCCAAATGTCCAACAATGATAGACTGGATTAAGAAAATGTGGCACATATACACCATGGAATACTATGCAGCCATAAAAAATGATGAGTTCATGTCTTTTGTAGGGACATGGATGAAGCTGGAAACCATCATTCTCAGCAAACTATCGCAAGGACTAAAAACCAAACACCACATGTTCTCACTCATAGGTGGGAATTGAACAATGAGAACACATGGACACAGGAAGAGGAACATCTCACACCGGGGACTGTTGTGGGGTAGGGGGAGGGGGGAGGGATAGGAGATATACCTAATGCTAAATGACGAGTTAATGGGTGCAGCACACCAACATGGCACATGTATACATATGTAACAAACCTGCACATTGTGCACATGTACCCTAAAACTTAAAGTATAATAATAAAAAATTTAAAAAATAAAAAAAAAGATTGACCCATGTGGATGCGCCTTCAGAGCAGTAAAACAAATGAGTGAATACATAAGATTAACCTCATTCATCGTGTTGGAGCTTGAGATAAAACAAAATTTTAAAAGAGATTTACCTCAAGCAACTTCCTGATTCCAGTCTTGGTCAGCTCACCAAACCAACTGTTCTTATCAATAAGAATGTTGCTAACTGGTAACTGGTACAGTAGTAATGCTTCAGAATGAATAAAGTGGTTCCTGATTTTGCTTCAGCTTCCCAATATCCTGATTGGCTATTGTGTGTGATATTATGCATTGATTGTATGTACTTGGTTTTCCTGCATCTACTCCTAAGACATAGACCCTCTCTTAGAAGTGAGAAAAAAGAGATGCTGAGCATGACAGTCGAAGGGTTAACTTCTGAGAAGTTACAACTTTCCTATGTTAAATGCACCCTACCATTATCCTTTCCCATGACCAGACATGACAAACTTGCTTTTCTTTACTATAGCTATTTATTGTGTTATATATGGTGACCAGGAGTCAGGCCAGCCTGTAGTTCTGCAGGAAATAATATTCCAGTGATGCTCTAAGAATCTCCCTGAGACAACTGCTTATTCAACTGTTAAAGGATAGGAGATCATTCTTAGTCCCCCCAAAATGCTAATTAGTCCATCAATAGCTGTTTCCCTAACCTCGGAGCTGGAATAAAGAGAAAGCTTAAAAGCCAATTTTTCTGGGCACAAATCTTAAAAGATTCATTCATCTACTACAACATATGATACCAAGCAGCCAAAATGTGCCCCTTGACTTGGGAATGAATTACAAATATCACAGCTTATGATCAATCAACAAGGGGGACTCCAGAAGAAAAGGTCAATCCCAACTGCCCCTCCAGCACTCTTGGGACTAGATGGAGTCTACGGTCATGTTGCTGAGAGAGAGGGCACTTAAACAAGAAAAAAACTGGTAGTGCCAGTTCCTAGGACAAATATTTCTAGGATTCAGAGACTTATGTAAGGTGGATAAATAATTCTTTGGTAGGTCTATTTACTCTCCACTCTTTCTGTAGTATTTATTAAGCATTTTCTGTACACTTGGCTCAGAACATGTTAGAACATAAAAGTAAGATATCATTCTCCTCTCAAAGAGTAGACTGGGAATTGTTGGTTATCTGCTCACCATTCCTTCTGCCTTCAAGTTTTTATCGTAGTCCTAATAAGCACTAGCACAGGGACCTGAAAGGAGGTTGACTCACTCCCAGTTTCCAAGGTGGGCCTGATTGATCCAAGGATAATCTCCACTCCCAGGGACTGGCAATAGAACAGGCATATGGCGCAGATTGAACCAATGAGACATGAAGAGAGGTTTACTGGGGGATTCTGGAAATTAGCTCCCTTCCCCTAGATATGAACAAGAAAATGCCCCAAGCTGAGGCTAGTAGACATCCTATGGGTAGATAGCCTTGGTTTGATGTCATCCCTGTGATGAGAGAAGCCAATAGCTGGGGAAAAGTTGGGCTTTCAGTGAACACTGTGGAGATCCTGGACCAACCACTCCTAAAAGACACACTCTTTTCATTGCCCCATACTAACAAGTCCACTTTGTTGTTTAAGCTACTTTGAGTTGGATTCTGTTACTTGCAACCTAAAGAATCCTAATTGGTAAAAAGCTAGCAGTCTATAATTAGCTCCCCTGGAGATGTATTTTCTAAAATCAAGCCATAGCAGGAAATACTGTTGGAATTACGTTGCAAATTTCTGAAAGATGAAACTGGGTCTCATGTTTCTTTGCATATCTAGCACTCAACAAATACTAAATGCTGAACACCTCATGCAATTCAGATAAGATAATGTGAAAGTAAGTGTTCTGGCAGTAGAAGCTGCTATTCAAATAAAATAATAAAGGAAATAAGCTCTTAATAATAACAGCTAAAATGTATTGGGCACTTAATATGTGGCAGGCACTGTTATTTGTGTAATTGCTTTGAGTAATTTTTGTGTATTAGTTTATTTAACTCTTACCACAATTGCCAGGTATAGTTATTATCCATAGTTTACAGGTTAGGAAGCTGAGGCACAACACATTTACTAAGATATAGAAGAGTTTGCTTGTTTAAGATAAAAGGGCTCAGTAGTTAGATAACTAATGACTTACAAAACTAGAATCTTAAAGTCTCATGCCTCAACCAGTAGCACTTATTTAAGCCAGTTCATAACAAGGTTGTGTTTCATCTTCTAGACAAAATAAGAGGGTGAAAAATATAGATTTGCTTAGTTTTTTACCACATTTTAATACGTCATGTTGATTTATAGATTCTTGGAAACCTATTTTTTTTCATTTTGCTGCAGTCTAAAGGTTATTGTAGAAGCATTTAATAATACATACTTTTATTAGCCCAATCTGTTATCTTTACTGTCTTACTAAAATTTATCTACTTGTTAACCTAGACATACTATGCCATGTATCTTTGAGCTAAAACCCCCGATATTCAAATCTGTATTAGTCAGGGTTCCCCAGAAAAACAGAATTAATAGGATATATAGAAATATGCATAACAGGGATTTATTTTAGGAATAGGCTTATATGGTTATGAAGGCCAAGACGCCCAATGACCTGCTATCTGCAGCTATATGAGCATCTCTTAATCCATTTAAGTTGACACAAAAAATTAACCATCACATGCTGCCATCTTTATCTTAAAACCAGTAGATATCCAAAATAGGTAGTATTTACTGTTGCTTCTTTCAATAAATATTTCCTGGGAGCCTACCCCATTCTAGGCATTTTTCTAGATGCTGAACAAACATCAATGAACAAAACAGGTAGAGTTATTGCCCTTAAGGAGCTTACCTTCTAGTGAGGGAAACAGACACTAAATAAATCATCACACAGGTAAATACAAAATTACATATTTTGCCTTGAAAGAAAAATAAAAGGAATGCTGAGAGAGAATAAAAGATGTATCTAATTCAGTTTCCATGTGTGCCCAGTGAGGACACCTGAGGAAGTGACACTAAACAGAGACTTGAAAAAAAAGACCCATAGATGTCTTGTGTTTTGTCTTATCCAACATCCATTCACATCCTTCTATAACCATAGCCCAAGTCTTCCTGGAGAAAGTACTCTACCACATGCTCAGCCTCAGTGTTTTGGAGCTATTTCTTCCATCTCTGGCTGCTAGGGTGGGGCCAAGACCTAGGCTCAGCCAATCAGTGTATTCCATCTCCCTGGCCACAGTAATGATTCCGTTGATTCAGGGATGACCATATGACCTCTGTTAGGCCAATAACAGCAGCAAGGTTCCATTTAGAATCTTTGATCTAATCTATCAGGGAAGCAGATTATCTTCTTCACTGCACTGAGTCTTGTAAAGATACAACCTTGACACTAAAAGAAAAGAATGACATATAACTGAAGGACAGCTTAGTCAAGAAATACATCGTCTTGCCATCATTTAAGCTCTGATTTAAGTTCTGCCTGACCATATCCACCCATGAACTGTTCAGTCATGAGTCACCACACATTCCCTTATGTGTAAAGTGTGGTAGTCATTAGTGCTAGTCATTTTTTTTTCTTCTGGTTCTGCTCCTCTGGACATATGGTAGGACTGCACTTCCTCAGTCCTTGAAGGTAGACATGGGACTTGGTTTGGCCAATGAAATGTGAGCAGATGTAATATGTGTCACTTTGGGGCAGAAGCCTTTAAGAGCTGGGGCACACTCCACCATGTTTTCCACCCCTGCCATGGCAATCAAATAGATTCCAAATGGTGGGGATTCTGTCAACCTAAAGATCCTGACTGAGCATGACATGGAGCAGAGTTCCCCATCAACCAAGAAGGAGAAATGAAAGCACTGACATTTTAGAGTTGTTCTTTACCACAACATAACCTAGCTCATCCTGACTTATATTTACCAGTTTCAATTGTTTTTCTGCCTTTTGAAGCAGAAAAGCCCTAACTCATATAATGAGTACAAGGAAAGTGGTGAAAAATAAAGAGAAAGCATTCCAGTGAAGAACTTATGTGAAGGGAAGCAACTGAATTGGAGGA
The DNA here is from genome assembly GCF_028885655.2 of Pongo abelii. Taxonomy (NCBI): domain Eukaryota; kingdom Metazoa; phylum Chordata; class Mammalia; order Primates; family Hominidae; genus Pongo; species Pongo abelii. The sequence continues at coordinate 154,288,478 of NC_071989.2, forward strand.
AGAAATGGAATTGGAGGTTGAAATGGAGAAGACCTGTTTTGAGGCTATTGCAGTGGTCCAGGTGGTATTGATTATGTCTATAGTGTTAGGAAACATAGAAAAGAATGGATAGATTCAAATTTTATTTTAGAGAAAGAAAATTATAGGAAATTATTCTTCTCTGCCGAAACCCATTGTTTCTCACTTTGACTTTATGTTAAAAGGTCAGGGGCAGAATAGAAAAGGCATAAGCTGTGAATAAGGAGACTCCAGTTCTGGGGCTAAGTTGCTTAATAAGTAGGATGTGACCTTGGACAAGTCTTTTGCCTGCTCAGACCTTCACTTCTTCACCTCTGTGAGCAAGGGGGAGCTTACTCCCCTAACTTTAGAGGTGTCTCTCCTTTTCCTTTAAGCACTGACATTCTATGGAGGCTAATCATAGGAAGCTACTACATCAAAACAGTTGAATGGGATACATGTTCCTGACTCAATTAAGGAAATACAGGAATGATAACCCACAAGACCTTGCCATAGTCTAGTCAATTTGTGAATGAAGAGAGTAAAATAACACCCACTGACATGAGGACTAGAAGCTTTTGATTATGATTTTGTAGTGGTGGTTTCTTTAACAAAAGCGTCTGGAAAATGGCCAAGATGGTATATGTGACACATTGTCAACGTGACTCACTCTGACTTGGATTCAGACAGACTCTTCTACATCAGATCTGTTCCTCTATATATAGCAATCTGAGATGCAGAAAAGATACCCAGCAACATTTGACAAGGTGAACTTCACAGGCACTTTATCATAGCACTGTTCACTATAGCAGAAATTCCCAAAAAGTATACTTGAGGTGTTTTAACACAATACATAAACAAACATGTATTATTAGTCATTATTCCCTGATTTTGCATTTTAACTGCCGGAATGTTCATTAGCTTAATGTCACACCTGCCCAGTTGGTGAGTTTGAAGGAATAACTAGATGTGGCCATCAGTGGATGAATAGATAAAGAAAATGTGGTATATGTACACAATGGAATACTATTCAGCCTTAAAAAAGAAGGAAATCCTGTCATTTGCAACAACATAAATGAAACTGGGGGACAATATATTAAGTGAAATAATCCAGGGATAGGAATATAAATGCTGCATGATCACACTTATATGTGGAATCTAAAAAAGTTGAATTCATAGCAGAGTAGAATGGTGGCTAGCAGGGGCTAGGAGTGAGGGTAAGGATTAGGGAGATGTTGGTCAAAAAGTACAAAATTTGGCAATATAGTAAAACCCCATCTCTACAAAAAATTTTAAAAATTAGCCTGGCATGGTGGTGCATGGCTGTAGTCCCAGCTACTCGGGAAGCTGAGGCAAGAGGATCACTTGAGCCAAGAAGCTCAAGGTTGCAGTGAGCCATGATCTCACCACTGTACTCCAGCCTTGGCAACAGAGTGAGATCCTGTCTCAATTTTTTTTAATGCAAAATTTTAGTTAAACAAGAGAAATAAGTTCAGGAGATCTATTGTACAACAAGGTGACTGTAGTTAATAACACTGTATTGTATACTTGAAAATTGTTGAGGATAGATTTTAAGTATTCACCACCACAAATAAATGATAAATACACGAGGTAATACATATGTTAATTAGCTTGATTTAGCCATTCCACCACGTATGCATATTTCAAAACAACATATAGTACACCATAAACATATATCATTTTTATTTGACAATTAAAATAAGTTAATTAATTGATAATAATAACAAAATTGAGTATAGTAGTCAGTCATTCACTCCTTGTACTTTTTGACTCTATCTCCTTCAGGGAGGACAAATTCTGCACTGCTCTTGGCTGTGAAATCAATAGCACTCCACTGCAGGGAAGACCTATGGGTGTACAAGTCTGTCCACACCTGGGGTGTACTCTTAAGGAGCCCATAATTGTCCAGCACCTAAGCCGCATCCCCCAATCCAACTCTCACTAGTAATGAAGCTACTATTTTGAGCTCCACCTTCCTGATTCTCATCCATCTGTCAGATGGTGCAGAACTTGAGTAAGGGAAAGTAACATTTATTGAGTCTATTCAAATCTCAATACTTATATATTCATCTTAATGTGCACTGAAACAATATATGACCAGTTAATTAAACCCTGCAATTTCACAGAGATTATTGCTTAATAGGAAGCTAAGTATTTTAAGAGGTTCAATTTAATTGATTAAATCAAAATATTAAGAAAACAACAATACAGGTGGTACAAAATTAGAAATTTGGCAAATATGGCAAAAAAATATGAATTATGTGAATGACAGAAGTTTATGAATTACTATACCAAAGAGGAGAATTGATAGAAGGCATGTCTTAGCTCAATCCAGGAGTTTCATCATACTGAAAAGAATGTCAATTCAGGAGAAAGATTTGTAGTTGATGAAACCTTATAAAGTATAAAAAAGTATGGAATAGCAACATAGTAAGTTAAATTGGAAATATCAGTGTGAAATAATAAGCTTAAGAAGTATTTTTTCAGCTCTGAGTGGCCTAACAGCCACATCAATAGCATTCTGGCTCAGCACACATTCTCACGTGCAACTCCCAAAGCCCAGCTCCTGGACTTTACAATTATTTCCTGCTAAAAGGAAAAAGAATTCCTTGGAGAATAGCTAATTTCATTATTTAAGATGGAAATAAATCAGAACATTTCTTCAGTCTTCTATTGTTGCCAAAAAGCAAGAATGTTTTCAAGAACATCAGGGACAATGGTTAAAGAATAAGGGAGCCAGCATACAGGGCCCCTTACTAACTATATGGTGATAATTTTTAAAAATAAAATTTGTATTATAAAAAGAAAGCACATATGCCCCCAAAAAAGTCAAATGCAGGCCCAGGTCAAAAATATAGAACTTTGCTGCCCACCCCATAAGCCCCTTCCATGAGCCTCATCCCAACCACATCCCCATTTCTTTCTGCATATCGTCACCCAAATAGTAACGACTTCATTGTCGTTTTTATAGTATTATCACCCAAATGTGCACTCTAAACACTGTAGTTTAGTCTCTCCAATTTTTTTAAAACAATAACACGTCTTTTAAGATTAAGTTACAATGTGAGCATCAAAATCACTATCCCCACCACCATCATCATTACCACCACCATCATCATCATGAATTATAGGAAAAAGGCGAGTCTTATCAAAGGCTATGAATTCAAAATAACTCAAAACAGAAACGTTAATATGAAGTCTGTGCAAAAGGTCATTGTAATAGAAAACAGTTAATATAATAGAGCGTACTTATTTTCTTACTGATTTTAACAATTAAGAGGGCTTGATATTTCTTCTATGAATTTTATGTGTTTATGACACATAGTCATCTATCTCTCTATGTCTGTTTAAGGAGAATAAATGTTGGGAACTGTAAGCCAAAAAGACTATTCAGTTTGAGTGAACACTGACAATAACCCACCAGAAAGACGGTTTTGCAGTGTTTGCCAATGTAATAAATTACCAGACGACCTCCAGAGGAAGGCTAACTACTCACTCAATCCTCAACTCCTAGGAGATTAAATCTCAGTGCTAATAAGGAAGTTGTCAGTTTTTAATGCTAAGAGACCAAATCGATATTTGATTATGACAGGAGAATCAGTTATGTAAGAACAGCCAAGTGATAATTACAAAAACAATTCCAGGGGTAGATAGTAGGTTGCAAAATTAAACCCTAGGCATAAGATAAGGCCTGAAATAGTCTTGCTGACATAACAGATATCATTGAACTACAGAAAAGCTTACTATTAAAAGGTGGTTTAGGTTAGAATCACCTTGGGAGAAGCAACAAATCTAACCAAGAATTAATCAGTCAATAAACCAAGTCCTGCAATCTAGGCTGTTCTGATAAGATAATCTTTTCTTTGGGCCTTCTAACAATCGTGTGACCCCAGAAAGAAATAAAAATAACAATACTGAAATCCTGAGGGTATATCAAAACAAGCATAGAAAAACAAGCACAGAAATAAGAAAAGCATCAAACCCATGATATTGATGCCCTAAAGTAGATTTATGTGAAACTATAGCAATATATTCTGTAGTCTTTGTTTCTATATGTTTGTGAATTATGGTTTTGAAGTGTTTACAAGGGTTAGCCATTCCAAATACATAATTGCAGTTTGTTTAAATTGTTTACAGTGGTTTGCTTAATAAATTTGTGATCAGTATTTAAAGGCCCCAAGAAAAATTGGTTGTTAGTTTTTTGGTGTTAGATTTATGAGCTTAATAAATTGAGCATTAAACAAAGAACAAATGGTTGCTAGTATTCTTCTCCATGAGAAAAACCTTCAGATATATAAGGCTACATCAACAAAGACCTGGACAGAAGATGGTCTTACCTTGTACTGGTTATTTTTTCTTATGTAATTAATCATCCCAAAATTTATTGGCTCAAAACATCATTTATTATCTCACAGTTTTGTGTCCCACAGGTCAGAGATTTGGGCACAGCTTAGCTGAGTGGTTCTGACTCTAGGTCTCTGATGGGCTGCAATTAAGTTGTCAGCTGTGGTTGCAGTCATCTCAAGCTCAACTGGGGAAAGACCCAAGCTCACTCATGTGGCTGTTGGCAGGATTCCCTTCCCAGCAGGTGGCTGACTGAGGGCCTCAGTTCTTTGCTGGCTGTTGGTTGGAAGCCACCTTCTGCTCCTTGCCACGTGGACCTCTCCATAAGGCACCTTGCAACATGGCAGTTGGCCTCAACAGGTGAGCAAGCAAAAAGCCAGAGAAAGAGTCATGATCTTTGACAACCTAATCTTTGAAGTGACATCGCATCACTTTTGCCATAGCCTATTGTTAGAAGTAAGTCACTTGGTCCAGTCCACACTCAAGGGGAAGGGATTACACAGGCCAGGAATACCAGGAGATGGGGATCATTGGGAGGCATTTTAGAAGCTGTCCACTGGTGAAATTTTCACAAGGCATTGGCCCATAAGACAACAATACACTGAGGGCTGTGTATGTGCAATTAAATGTCATGTCTCTGCAAACACCAAATCACCACATATTTATAGAACACCTTCTATGCACCAAGCACAGTGTAGACGCTGGGGATACAATGATGCATGGCCACAGTTCCTGCCCTCAAGAAGCTCAAAGCTGAATGAGGGAGACCAACAATGAAAGGAGACTTAATCAATCTTTATTCTCTTCCCCTCCTATGACATGTATTATTTTATTTTGCAAATATTCGTTTAATTCTCTAATTCCCTGTGAGACCATGATGTCCTTGAGAGAAGATTCTATGTCTCTTTCATCTGTGTGACTGCTTGTGACGTACACATGGGCTGACACATAGGAGGCCTTCAAAAATTATAACACTTTGAACCTAAGAAAGCAGGCATGGTCAATTTTCTATTAGTCATCTATACCTTAGAGTGAATTAATGGCCCTAATCTTCTGGAAAATAATCACTGATGGAAGAAAACGTGTCTGGGAGCTGGATAATAGGGATGCTAAGGGGACTATACACAGAGGAAACTCATAGTGTAAAAGGAAATAAACATAGATTTTCGTTTTGTCAAGGTCTGATTTAACTGCCCCTTTCCTCCCTCCTTTCCCCAACTCTCAAGCAATAAGGAAGTTCTACTGTATTATGTTTCTAGGTCTTTTCTTCTCTTGGTTTTATGTGTTCTTTAACACAGGCAGTAATTATATGCCATAATTCTGACACTGACATAACTCCATTTCTCTCTCACATAATTGCATGAATGTGACTCTCTATAATTACTGTGTTTAATTAGAAAATGAGGACATGCGACTAATGAGGACAGGTGATTAAAAAACAACTGCGAACATCTCTTTCAAATTTACCTTTAGCATAAAATTCCCTCCGATTAAGCTCTAGTGAACCACAGAATTTTTTTTATAAATGTTGCCAGCACTCATCTAAACGAATATATTACCAGAGCAATTTATATTTGTGGAAGAGTTAGACTAGGAAAATATCATCTTACCTATGAACTGAAGCTTAAATGATGTCTTTGGCCAGTTTAATTTGGAAAAGTAAAGTATGGATCACAAAGTAAATAGTTAACTCTGTTTTCAAAAATTTTTAAATGTGCTATGCTCTCTTTAGCAGGGATCTTACCTGGAAACCAACATGAAAACAAGGAAGAAAAAGTAGAGTTGCTATAGGGGCAAAGGTTTAAGGCCTGTGGACTCTGCCCTTCCTGCTGCACAGAGCCCCTTAGTTAGGGAGGGGAACATATTGCCATTTCAAACCACAAATGTCCTTCAAGGAGGGTGGAGTCTGTGAAAAAGAAGCTTCCTGGTCTCTGCAGATCTTTGTGTGTGAAGAGTAGATAAGCCTTGAGGCTGAGCCTCAGTTGGAAATAGGAGCCATAAAGATGAGTCATTCTGGCAACAGAGTAAGAAGAATAAGGGTCAGCTGGGATGCGAAGACAGAGAGGGAAGGAGGAACCAGCAGAAGGGTGCTAAGTGGCTGGCACAGTCTGCAGAAGTCTTGTGAAGTCCTCTCATTACTACGATGCAGTATCAGTCCCCTAGGTAGATCCCCAGTTTCAGTACAGTTCGTTACACCACAAAGGCCTAGTAAGGCAAGATGTTTGTGAGGATCACAGAAAGAGCCTGTGTATTTACTCTGGGTGAGCACGGCATGGAAAGGAACAGTATGAGACTAAGAGATGGTCAATAAACTGAATTAATTCAACTTTAAGACGATTTAGGAGCTGATTAAGTGTGAACTGCTTAGAGCAATGCCTTACGTGCAGTTAAGGCTAATATGTGCTTGTTAATTTAAATAAATGCATACATACATTCTTTAACAAACACAGCCCCCAAACCAGGCCGATCTAACTTGACCTCAAGCAGACGAATGAAAGTTACTACAGTAAGTAGCAAAGGGTAGCTATAGTGTCCTCCCCAAACTGTGGGGCAAAATTCAGTTACTACGTGAACTAGAGGCCCAAGACTGTAATTTCATTAACGATAAATACTAAATCCTTTCTCATCTTTGTCTTCTGAGGACCTAGTACGAATGTCCAGAACATAGTAGAAATCTAACAAAAAATTATTCAATGAATAAATGAATGGATAAATGTTACATTTTTAAGACATGTATTTATTAAAAATTTTTTTGAGCTTTCTAAGGATATAGTATTATTTTAATCACAGCATCATTATGATGATATTTTTTAGCCTTCGTGTTTGTTTCTAGCTCTGAAGGGATTCTTGTAGTCTTAGTGGAGTACCAGGGCTAACCTTGTTTAAATTTATCCCTAACCCTGCCCAATCCACTGGCAAATACTTATAGTTCACAAATCAGGAAGTGGATGTTTTAGTGCAAACTTGTCTCCAGTAATAGGCAAAGAACTCAAGTATGTATGTTTTGCATACAAGGGGTCATAGCAATATTCCTGAGTTCAAAGGACGGTAAATAGAGCTTGTGGCTCTATCTTCACAATATATCCATAGTCTGACCACCTTTTACCACATCCACTGATACCACACTGGCACTATTAGCTGCCACCAAGATTATTGCAATAGTCTCCTAGCTGGCCTCCCATTTCTGCCCTTGCCAGTGGTGTCTCCTCTCAACACAGCAGCCCGAGTGTCCTGTTAAAACATAAATCATCAGACCATGACTCTCCTCTGCTCCAGTCGGTGTCCAATCAAGAAAACAGAAACCATTCCAGATATTTCCAAGAGAGGAAATATAGGGAACTGGTAACAAAGATTAGCGACTGCAGGTAGCCACTAACACCCCTAGGAAGGAGGAACAAAAGGGAAAATGGTGTTTCAGCGAGCCCACAACCAGAGCCAGTAAAGCAGCTACTGGTGGAAGCAAGCAGCCGGTCAGCATTCCCAGCTGCTGCTGCTGCTCCTGCAGCTGCCCTATGGGAAGGCTGCCGGGAACCCGATTTAAAAAAAGGAAGGCTCTTCCTCTCTCTCCTCTCCCAGTGCCCTGGCGCACCTAACAGGAAGCCAGCGGGCACGGGGGTCCGGAAAGTGTAGTTTGCACGTCTCCTGCCCCAGCGGCAAGGGGGCGAGGGGTTGAAAGGGAGTGGGGAGGGCGGTAACAGAAAACAGGCTCTATCCACAGCAGGCCCTCACTCAGAGTAAAACCCGACTTCTCATCGTGGCTTCTGAGGGAGGCGCCCCCGCCGTAACACACAAGAACCTTCCCTTCAGACGTCATCCCCGCTGCTGTCCTCATGCTCACCCAGACCAGCCACTCGGGCTCCTTCCCTGCTCTTCAAAGGTGCGGGCGCTCTTCTTCCCGAGTCTAGCATTTGCTGTTTCCTCTGCCTGGGATAGTCTTACTCCAGACACCTTCCCAGCTCACTCCCTTAACTCCTTTAGGCCTTTCTTTAAATGACACCTTTTCTTATTTCTTATTTTTATTTTTAATTTATATTCCTAGACATCAATCTCAACCTGATAAATGGCACCTTTTCAAGGAGCCTCCCTGCAAGCTAATTTTAAAATTGCAACCTATTTTTTTTTTTTTTTTTTACACGGAGTTTCACTTTTGTTGCCCAGGCTGGAGTGCAATGGCACAATCTTAGCTCACTGCAACCTCCGCCTCCCGGGTTCAAGCTATTCTCCTGCCTCAGCCTTCCAAGCAGCTGGTATTACAGGCATGTGCCACCACGTCTGGCTAATTTTTTGTATTTAGTAGAGACGGGGGTTTCACCATGCTGATTAGGCTGTTCTTGATCTCCCGACCTTAGGCGATCTGCCCACCTCGGCCTCCCAAAGTGCTGGGATTATGGTGTGAGCCACCGCGCCCGGCCTTTTATCCTTTTTAACAGCACTATATGTTACATATATGTGTGTGTATATATGTAATGTATGTGTTATATATATAGCTTACTATATATAAATGTATATATTTTGTTCTATAGGCTATATTTATTGCATAAACATATATATTATTCCCATAAATCTATATATTTAGTTGTCTATATTCCTTCACCAAAATTTAAGCTCGCAGGAGCATTTAGTTTGTTTTGTCTACTGATACGTCCTCGGTGCTCCATAAATACTTGTGGATAGTCAACAATAACATACTGTACACTTAAAAATTCATTAACAGGGTAGTTCTCATGTTAAGTGTTCCTACCACAATAATAAATGAATACTTGTGAAATGAACACAATAAATGTGATCATTAGTAGGTTATTTATTATGTGATGAAAAACATCAAAGGCTCTTTACAGAAGCTGAGCTTGCTCACACTTTTTCCTCTGGGCAACCTCCATAACCCTACTAAGGCTTAAATTAGATGCCCCTTCTGCATGCTCCAAATGCTCCCTGTAATTATCCTATCCCAGCACTTGTCACAGTGCATTGCAATTATCCATTTATGTATCTATCTCCTCCTCTAAAACTAAGTTCCATGAGATACCAAAGGAATGATGCCTCTCTGGGTAACACGATACATCAAGCACTTTGGAATACTGTCCTGTATGCAGCGGGGCTCAAACAATATTTGTGATGGAATATTCCTGTCAAAAAGCAGAATAGGGCCAGGTGCGGTGGTTCATGCCTGTAATCCCAGCACTTTGGGAGGCCGAGATGGGCGGATCACCTGAGGTCAGGAGTTGGAGACCATCCTGGCCAACATGACGAAACCCCGTCTCTACTAAAAATACAACAGTTAGCTGGGAGTGGTGGCGTGTGCCTGTGACCCCAGCTACTCAGGAGGCGGAGGCAGGAGAATCGCTTGAACCCAGGAGGCAGAGATTGCAATGAACCGAGATTGCACCACTGCACTCCAGCCTGAGCAACAGAGCGGACTCTGTCTCCCACAAAAAAAAAAAAAAAAAGCAGAATACACTCTCAACATCCCTCCTTCCTCTAGTATTCTGAAAAGTCAGAAGAGCCAACAGCTGTGAGAAAACATAAACAGAGGCAGGAGGTATAACAGTTAAGGACAGAAGCAAAGAAAGCTGGTGAGCAATATGGTAACTCCTGAGTATGAAAGGACAGACAGAACTATCATGGCTTCAAAAATATTTTAGTCTTTTTTATTAGAATTATTTATATTGCCTGAAAAGCATTCCATTGTTAAATTATGTTAAACGCTGAATATTAGAGAATAACAAACAAATCTTGAGAAATTATTAAGTTATGAAATCAAAATTATTATCACAGAACGCAGCAGGTCTCAAGAGATAAATTTTGCAGTGTTATTCTTAAGGGGCTTGGGGAGTGGGTGTTAGAGCTATAAAAGTTCATTAACAAAAGTATGTTCTAATTTTATAACCAACCTCAAGAGGAAAGAATCATCCTTACTATGCATATTCATGGATAGTAGAAACATTACTGCTAAAAATCAGCCTTGGTTAATTTTTTTCTTTTAGAGATTTCCAGTAGGTAATCTATAAAATACCTGCAGTCCTTTATGAAGAGATCATGGCTAGGTTCTAGACTTAAAGTGGATTTATTTATTTGGTAGTAATTCAGGGGCTCGAAGAAGTTATATCATACACACATATTTGAGCACCAAATTTATCATAAATAGCTTTGACTTGGCTTATAACCTCAGTAGTTAGAGGCACACAAAAATGTCTTATCTCATCTTGACTTAAGAAATAGTATTGCTCACTGTCTGCATAAATATTATCCAAACACACCGCATGGAAGAGGTTCAGGACTTTGAAAGGGAAGGCTCCTTGGCTTGCCTGTCTCCACAGTGAACATCCCATTTTGCTTGCTGTGGCCTGCTAGTGCGTTCAGCATTGGCTGTCCCTTTCCTCTTCTGCTTAATCAGAAATTCAGTTTGACCAATAATCATTTGAGATGCATTATAAGCAACAAGAAATCAGTTCATCAGAAACCTGCCTTTTTTATTCCTTTCTCACCACATAATTTTGCAAAATAACTCCCAACCTGATGCCTGAAGTGTACATGTATTTGCTCACTGAAGCAAGGAGAAAACTGAGCTAAGTCAAGTGAGATACACTCACACCATCCTGGAAGGATAATTTTAGAACCAGTTTCAAAGCAGACTATAATTCAAAAATGCCCCTGCCACTTAGACCCACACAGAGATGTTACTAGCCTCACAAAATGTCATCAGATAATTGAGTTTTGCCGGCAGTGGGAGTGACTGCAGCCACTGTGGCCTCCTTGTTGGGAGAGGCAAGAGGAGGAGAAGGGGGCGGTTTATTAGAAATAACTTTAGGGAGGGTAAGATAACAGTGGACATGCAAAAGCCACGGGCTATTGATTGCAAATCTGGCAAGGCTGTAGGCCATTCTCATTGCAGGCAGGGCACCTCAGGGCCCGATAGGACTCCTTAAATCTGTTGGCCAGCATCGAGAACTTGCTGCCGTGGCACAGAGAGCAGGTAGCACTGCCCGACCCTCGGCAGTGAAAACAGCTGTCCTCGGGAATGTCCCCTTCCTGCAAGAGACAGGTTAGGGTTTAGTTAAAGCAGCAGTTCAAGTCCGTTGTTCACATGCAGGTCAAAACAGCACTAGACTACAGCAAAGGCTGGGGCAGAATAGAGGAAAATGCTTCCCACAAATGTCAGTGAGAGAATCATCTGCGACCCAGAATAGTCACAGCAATTTTATCAGAGAGGATTCCCCTGGTGGACACCTCTAAGACAGCATCCCCTGCCACCACACTTTGCATTCCGAGACTTCATGATCTTTATTGCCCTTGTCACTATCTCTGACCTGTTTTTTCTGTAAGCTCCATAAAGGGCAAAGACTTTATTTTCCTTATTGCCAAATACTGCAAGTGAACCCTTGTAGCATGCCTGATAGGTGCCAGGTGCTGTTCTAAGTGCTTGCTATATATCATCCATCTAATCATCACAAAATCCCAGTGAGATAGTGTAAGTATTATTATCCTTGTGTTGCAGTTGGGAAAATGAGATACTGAGAAGTCGTTTGCCAATGGTCATACACACAGCTTGAAAAAGGAAGAGGTGGGTTCTCATCTCAGCGATTTGAGCACCAGAATTCACACTCCTAATGCCTATGTACACAGCCCCTCATTGTAGTTGTCCATAGTAAGTGCCCAAGACTGTTCTGTGTGACTGAGAGATGACTGAGTGGAGAAATGAATGAATCGATAAATGTTACAATCCTTCAAAGCTTAGCTCTGAATGCTTGCAGTATTTATATCTTTATTCTCTTTGAGAGCTAAGGCCCAGTGATTAAGAGCTCTGTACTTTGGAGTTAATAGACTAGGACTGAGGCTATTGTCTGCCATCAGCTGTGCAACTTGAATAGTTCCCTTAGCCTCTCCCAATCTGTTTCTTTATTTATAGAACTGAATAATAATGTTTACCCTTCTGAGTAGCTGGAACATTAAATGAGAGAATATATGTAATGCAATATTATCTGTCAGATCATAGGTTCACCTTCTTCTAAGCCTTGCTAACAGATCTCCAGTTCTTGACTCCCATTCTCCAGAAAATGTTCCTTGGCTATTGTCTTGCTCTCTCCCTTAAAGCTATCTTAAGGAAATTGGTGATCTTGGTACTCCTTATAGACTATGAACCTTCCCAGAAATAAGGGGAGATACTAGATCGAAACCTACTAAATCCAGTACCAAGTCCTGGCCATTTCAGCTTCTGAAAATCTCAAATCCATCCTGCTTTCTTCATCCCACAACTACAATCCTAGCCCAATTGCCCACTGACTCTGGCATGAACTGAGTGTGGACCCATGCCTCTGGTCTTGTGGGATGTTCTCCCCACTAATGCCAAGCTTATTAAGTTGCCTGCAGTAATGATTGTTACATAGAAAGCAATTAGGAAACCTTTTTAATGAACACTTGCCCTCCAGATAAAACCTCAGGATAAAACCGAGTCTCCTTAGCTGATTTAAATTTTTTGTCACTTCTTTCATCAGGATCTTGTTCATGGGCCTCTCTGTACTTGGTCTCCAGGGACCTTTCCCCGATCCCAATGCAGCCAACTCCTGCTTGTCCCCAGAAGTCAGCTTAGCAGCTCTTCTTCCAAGAAGGCTTGCCCACCCACAGCTCTGGACCAGGAGTTCCCCCACCCCCATGGCCACCTGTACTGCTCCTGGCATGACAGGTATCCCATACTCCAATGAAAGTTCCTGTTGATTAGACAGGGAGCTCTCTGGACTTGTACCATTTCATCATCACTTCCCAAACATCTAGTGCAGTGCCTGGCACACTACTTATGCCAAATGAATAAACAAATGAACAATAATATCTGGAGAACCCTTCCTGTTCTTAAATTCTAGGGACCAACAAGACAGCAGGAGTCCAATGGGTAGCTCTACCCAACTCATTCAGCTTTCTTTTATAACCTAAGAATAAAAATAATCCCTGAAAAGGGAGGCATAAGTTTTGAAAATAGCTCCATCATGCTGCAAATTGCCTAAGAAGATACTAAATTTTATTTATTCTAGATTTAAGGAATGAAAGTAATTACCCAATTGACAAAAACTCAAATCATGTCTATGTACCCTTTTGTTAATATTTTATTGATTGCTACCATATTTTAGTATGTTAACAATGGAGAATTTGTTTTCTTAAAGTATTCAAAATAATTCGTATTTGCAAAAATATTCTTAAAGCAAATTGCCACGATTCATTTCCTGCCAAATCCATTAGGTTTTATGTTTTGTACTTCATCACAGTGAGATTTTAATAACATAAGTCCACACTGCGAGGGAAAGTACAGTAAAATCCTACCATAATGCTATACATGTGATCCAAAAATTCATTTGCATAAAATGCCAGATCAGATATTGAAAGATTAATTAAATGACCTAGTAAGCCTTCTGTAGAGAATAAGAACATGTCTTCCATCAAATTATATCTAATGTCATATAGTTCTAGGGTGCACTACATTATTAGAAGTTTCACTGGAGTTTCCATTCTTATTCTGGGTTACCACTCTCTGACCACTTACCCTTAACATGCTCTTTTTAATCATTCAGCTAATTCAGCAAGTATTTAATAAGCACCACTCTATACAAGACTTGTATACTATAAGCCTCTTTCTTCCTTTCTCTGTATCTTTTAAATTATTCTCAGAAAATATTTAGTAGGATATAGAACATAGTTGCACAGCATAGCTTAGGTTCTAGAACCCAACAGACCCACCAATCCACCTCTTACTAGCTCCATGACCAAGAAGAGGGGCCTGATCTTTTACTGCAGACTCCAAGGCTTGTGGAGCCCTGAAGATGGTAACCAACGCCAATTGAGGCTGCATAATAGGGTGGTTATGGTCAAGAGACTGTTCAACAGATGGACCTAGATTTGACTACTGGCTCTAATGATCTCTGGCAAGTTACTTAACCCAAGCCTCAGTTTCCCTAGCTGCAGAATGTGACTATTAATAATATCTACCTCACAGGGTTCTTGAAAGAGTTAAATGAACTATTGCATGGAGCATTGGTCATGGTGCCTGGCTATCATGAGTCCTCAATAAATGGCAGCTATTATGATTATGATTATGATGAGATGATTATTGCTATTATTTCAAAGTGAGATCACATAAAGCATAAAGAAGCCCAGATGATTTATGGCCTCAAATTCACTGAGCACAAAGCCAGATTTTTCCCCTTCCACCTTTTGCTGTGGCTCGATTCAATTATTCCTCTCCTCTTCTTTGATAGTTAATACAGAAGCTCAAGCCTGGCTGGGCTTTCAGCCTTGCCCTACTCTTTCATCAGATTCTTACTGCTGCCCCGTTCCATCTAACAGAACAAAGAGGCTCTTGGTCAGAAGGGGCTCCTTGATATTCTTTGACCTTCTCTTTTAAAATAAAACTTGTCTAGGCATTTACTGCATGAGGGATTGGGCAAACAAATAGCAATTTAAAACAGAGTTTAAAGGACAGACAAGTGAAGTATAACCTTTCACAGCAGACTTCTGCTGCACACCTCTGTTCTAGTTTATAGCATTACAGCTAAAAAACGCAGATCTCTCCAAATTGAACTTAAAGGTAATTGTCATATCAGGCTTACTCTTGCTTTTTTATTCAGGCCTGCAGTATGACCTGCCTTTTATCATTGCTGGTCCTCTTCTGAAAATACATGCTCCTACAACTTACAATATAGCATGATAGATAATAGAATTAAAAAATGTTATAGTGGGAAGGTAGCACTTTGGATCAACATGTTCAGTCATCTGCCTGCTGCCAGGTTAGGTTCTTTTTTAAAAATTTTTTTGTATAGACAGGTCTCATTATGTTGCCCAGGCTAGTTTCGAACTCCTGGGCTCAAGGGATCTTCCCTCCTCTGCCTGGGATTACAAGCATGAACTACCACACCCGGCCCAGGCTAGGTTCTTAATAGTTCTGCATAGAACATGAGAGAAGATAATGGCCAAAGACTTCTTACCAGCTGGCACTTTGGTCTCAAATTCCAGTATTGTTTCCACAAACATTTAACTAATATTCACTGATTACCTGTTATATGCCAGGCTGTATTTTTCTGATACTGGAACTACAATGTTGCACCCAGCATAAACATGGCCAGGCCTGCCCTCATGGAGACCTAACTGGTAAGAGCAAACACCAAACAAATAATCACACAAATTAAAGTAAGATTGCAACTGTGATGAGGGATGTAAGGTGCCCTGACAGGTCAATCCTAGAGGATTTTTTCCTCATGGAAGCCAGGGAAGATCCCTCTGAGGAAGTGGTGCCTCCTCTGAGATCTCAGAAGCTGAAGGCAAGGTGGTAGGGAGTCTGGGGACATTCCAGGCAGAGGGGATTGGCCTCTGGTAGGAAAGAGAAAACAATATATGAGGGATGGAGATGGGGAGATGGGCAGTGTGTCTGGGGCCAAAAGCTTGAGAAAAGATGTGTAAGAGATGATGCTGGAGGGGCCAGCAGAGGCCAGGCTACACAGAGCTTTCTAGGACAAGTAAGGAGTTTGGGGTTTTATCCCAAGCAATGAAAAGACACTGAAAGCTTAGAGGGGGTGACTATATGGTTTGGCTCTGTGTTCCTACCCAAATCTCATCTTGAATTGTAATCTCCATGTATCAAGGGGGGAACCTGGTGGAAGGTGATTGGATCATGGGGGGCAGTTTCCCTCATGCTGTTCTCATGATAAGTGAGTTCTCACCAGAGCTGGTCGTTTTAAAGCATGGCACTTTCTCAAGCTCTCTCTCTCTCTTTCTCTCCCCTACTGCCATGTAAGACGTGCCTTGCTTCCCCTTCACCTTCCACCAAGATTGTAAGTTTCCTGAGGCCTCCCCAGCCATTTGGAACTGTAAGTCAATTAAACCTCCTTTGTTTATGTATTACTCAGTCTCAAGTACTATCTTTAGAGCACTGTGAAAATGGACTAATACAGTGACAAAAGGGGTGACCTAATCAGATTACATTTAAAAATATCTTTTTGAGTGTGGGGGCAGGTTGGAAAGGTACCTGAATGGATGTGAGCGGAACTTTCAGAACCTTTTGCTAGAGTCCCAGTTGCTTATGCTCTAGGGGAAGGGAAGGAGAGGTAGAAAGGAAGAAAGAAAAAAGTAGATTTTAGAGAAATTGTGGAGAGGTAGATAGACTTATGATATGGGAGAAATGAGATAAGAAGGAACCTTTAGTGCCTCTTGTCTAAGGCCATTACTCAAAGCCCAGTCATGACCTTCTTGTTCTCATCATCTGAACCCTCCCAGAGTGGAGACATCACTCAAGTTCCAGAAAGACCCTGACCAATTTTTTCATAGCAATCCCAGGAGATTACAGTGAATTCCACAGAAAATATCAAGTCCCAGAAAGCCCCTGACCAATTTTTTCATAGCAATCCCAGGAGATTACAGTGAATTCCACAGAAAACATCAAGTCCCAAGAGATGGAATCTAAGAGAGAGAAAATTCATTTATCCAGCTACCCAAGCTTTTAATCTTTTGGCTTAAATGCATCAAAATTGCTTCCTCCACCCCAATCTCACACTGTGAATTAATGAATATCAGCCCTCCTCCCCCTGGTCTGAGCATGTCTGAGCTATGGTTTCCAAGGTGGTGTGTGCACACTTCTAAGGGGTATGAGAGGAAAACATTGGAATATTTATATTTACTTTTTATCTAAAATTAGGCAGATATTAAGCTTTATTAACATTTTTAAAAGAATTTTTATACTAACTTTTAATAAACTTGTGGACACTGACAGCCATATTAGGTCAGGCCGTCACTAGACAAGTGTGGTACCCAAGGGACCCTGGAGTAAGAGTGACGTTCAAATGTTGCTGACAGTAGCGTCCAGCTCACTTGTTCACTTTCAGCACATTGCAACATGTTGCAGTTTACTTGTGCCTGGTCTACTAGATTTACAAAGGATACTCCTTAGTTTTAGCTAAACTAATCTGCCAAATGGAATCATGACTTTACATGATGTCTTCCAGGAGACTATGGATCATGGATAACACCAATAATAGAAGAACAAGTGAAGCCATAAGAAAAGATAGGGCCAGGCCAGGCACAGTGGCTCACGCTTGTAATCCCAGCACTTTGGGAGGCCGAGGCAGAGGGATCACTTGAAGACAGGAGTTCAGGACCAGCCTGGCCAACATGGTGAAATCCCATCTCTATTAAAAATAAAAAAAAAAATTAGACAGGCATGGTGGTGGGTGCCTGAAATCCCAGCTACTCGGGAGGCTGAGGCAGGAGAATCACTTATCCAGGAGACAGAGGTTGCAGTGAGCTGAGATCACACCATTGCAATCCAGCCCAGGCAAAAAGAGTGAAACTCCTTCTCAAAAAAAAAAAAAAGAAAAAGAAAGAAAATATAGGGCTGATATTTTTTTCCACCTCTAGAACCAGCTGTTCATAAACCACATTGCACAGTGAAAACAATAAATATTTAATCAGATCTAAAAAGAAGTCAGCCAAAAAATTAAAAATTTAGAGTATCTGAAATATGGACTTATAACTACTATTGCTAACAATGTACCATTAAAATATAACAAATGTTAAAATTCCTCATATCTTCAAATTTAGGTATCTTAGGTATTCATATTCAAAAGATTTTACTTAAGCAGTGTACAATCAAGCCAGCTTGGAGACCATTGCTGTAGGGCCAGCTCCGAGCAGGATAGTCAAGCTCCCCAACGCACCTGTGTATACCGGTTTTGGGGGAATGTGCTTTCTGCCTCCACCAAAGTTCTATCGTGCTGGTCCCTGCCTCCATAGCTTTCTTCTTTGTTCATCAGAGACTCTTCCCCAGCCTCCTCTTCCTTCTGGAGAATTTTCCTCACAAAATCTCTCTTGTCCATTGGGGTTCGAATGATTTTCAGGTTATTAGTGTAGATGATTATCTTTCCAAAATCTATAATAGGTAGGGGCTAGAGAAATGGAGAATGAGCATGGAAACTTTACCACCAATCACCAAGTAGAGGGCTGCAGAACCTATCCAACATACCAGGAAACAATAGAGAAGGAACTTCTACCACCCAGCATTTTTGATCCCATCAGACCCCAAAGTCACAGTTCATTCCCTGGTCTGTTTGCTCTCTCTAAAAGCCATGAAAGCCAGCTTCCTTCTTCCTGTTGATGGTGACCAATCAAAGCTGAACTACTCAGAGTATTAGAGTCTGGAGAGCAGGGACTAGAGTTTCTATGTGTACTGCATACCCCAACAGCCAATGCAGGGCTGGGTACAATGAGTGTTTAATAAATACAGAGGAACACTTTTTTGTTTTATATAAATATCTCTCTAATTTTTTATCAGCATAAATAATAATATTAGTAGATACCATTTATTGAGCACTATTTGTGTCTCAGGCATCATGCTAAGCATTTTACCAACATTGCCTCAGTTTCTCCCCAAACATCCCTATGAAGCAGATGCTATGGTTTCCACATTTTAAGGTGAGGAGACTGAGCCTCAGTGGGGTTAAGTGCCTCACCAAGGTGACAGAGTTATTCGGGCACTGTAACTAGAATTGGAACCCAAGTCTGTCACCCTAAAGCCCATATTTTTACCACCTATATCACACTATTTAAAAGTATTCCCCCCCCAAAAAATAGGATCATAATATATACTCTGTTGCAACCTATTTTTTTATTAGCTATATAATATGAAAATCATCTATGCTAATAAATAGACTTCTAAAGCATCATTATTAATAGCTTTTGTTCTCTTGCATGGATTTGTCATGTGTTACTTAATCATTTGCTCAAGAATAAACCTGGATAATACCACAATGCAGTAGAGAGGACTGGAGGGTAACTGTTTAGAAATTACTTTAAATAGAAGACTGCCTGACTGCAGCATCTAAACAGATTTGGTTTATACAGTTCTGTAAGCAGGGCAGAGTATTTCATGCTGAGGCATTTAGTTGTGTAGTGTGATTGTGACATACAGGAAAGTCATGTAACCTCTCAACTTCAGTTTGCTCATTTGCAAAGGGGCTGACATCCAGCTGGTAGGCATCACCACAATGAAGCTAGTGATTAAAATACAGAAATGCTTCCATACTGAGTGGTAAACATGTTGTCCTGAGACTCCTGAGTGCCCTCCAATTACCCAGCCTCCCTTCAGGGAGCCTCTAACATCCCTAAACCTAGTGATGTAAGAGTTAATACTTAGGGACCCAAGTCTCAGTACCCTTCTCCAACACTCTATTGGCTTCTCTGCTGATTGAGCAATGTTCCTGTGGTTAAATATTTTTACTTTCATTCCTGAGGCTAATTATATCAACTTCTGGGGGTGGGAGGTACCACGAAAAACATATAAAATAGGGTTTGCAAAAGCTGGAGATACTATGCAGATTGTGAGAACTGTTGCCATTGTTATTATTTAAAATTATTCTTCTGTAGTGCTTGCACAATCATACTACACAACTAAATACTTCAGCATGAAGTATTCTGCCCTGCTTATAGGACTGTATAAACCAAATCTATTTATACGCTACAGTTAAGCAGTCCTGTATTTAAAAGATACTCAGCCAAAACCTGGCTTGAGCAAGACTTCAGTATTCAGGCTCTCTTTGTTGAAACACCCATGGCGTTTTCAATAATTATTTATTAAGCCACAAGCTTCCTATCTGGCCCAATTTTCTCTCCCTTTCTTCAAGGGATCGTGTAGCAGCTTCCATTTCCTATTGTTTTATGCAGGCTGGATTCTTATTTCACACTCTGGACTATCAGTTTCTGAATATCAGAAGATAAGGATGGTGGTACTTTTCGAAGGTTCCATTTCTACTTCCAGTAATAGCCAATGAGGTTCAGTTACTAGGAAGCTTTTCATCTCTAGAGCTGATTTTTTTCAAGACAAAACTCTCAATATGCTAAGAGAATCTGAGATCACCTACTCCAAACCCCTGTTTCTGAGCTGCTCAATGTCTGAGACACCCAAGATAGCAAGTTTATTTTTTGATGTACCCCAAAGATGGAGGGTCTCAAGTCACTTTTAAGGTGTGTTTAAGATAGGCAAATTCTTCCTTGTGTCTAAGAAAACTGTCTGTGTGTAATGAAAGTTCATGTTATGTGGTTACATCAAATGTCAATGGGGAACACCCACTCCTACATGACAGAGGGCCAGGACAGAGCCAAGAATTTTTCATTTCCTTTCTAGTGCACAGAATGGCAACCTGTGTGATTGAGCACTTGTAAATACTCTTTTGTCTGTGGCAACATGCCTAGAGATTATTGATCAGGCACTATTAAATCTTTCCACTGCTCTGTTTTTAAATGCAGAAATGCCTTACCGGGTACTAGAAATTCAGTGGGCTTTGGAGATAGACAGACCTGAGTTCAGATTGTATTAAAATGATGTTTGACAACTGTATGAGATTTGCAAGTTAGTTAACCCTTATGAACTTCCGTTTTTCCAATCTGTAAAACTCTCATAGAAATGTTGTGAAGATGAAATTATGCAATATGTATAAAGTAGGTGTTCAGTAAATGTTACCTCCCTTCCTTTTCCCTTCCATTTTCTTTGAACCTTATAAACTTCAGTTTTAATTGCTTAAAATATTTTTATTATTTATAACTTTTTTCTCTACCCACCACATAAAATTTAAAAGACTCAACATTTCTTTGATAAGAACCTGCTCATTATTACAATGGTGGGTAACATTCACTAAGCACATAAAATGTGCCAGGCACAATGCTAAGAGCTTCTTTTTTCTCTTTTTTTTTTTTTTTTTTTTGAGACGGAGTCTTGCTCTGTCACCCAGGCTGGAGTACAGTGGCACAATCTCGGCTCACTGCAAGCTCCGCCTCACGGGTTCATGCCATTCTCCTGCCTCAGCCTCCCAAGTAGCTGGGACTACAGGTGCCCACCACCACATCTGGCTAATTTTTTGTGTTTTTAGTAGAGACAGGGTTTCACCATGTTAGCCAGGATGGTCTCCATCTCCTGACCTCGTGATCTGCCCTCCTCGGTCTCCCCAAGTGCTGGGATTACAGGTGTGAGCCACCGTGCCTGGCCTGAGCTTCTTATGTGTTATCTTTTAAAATCATCACAACAACTCTTAAGCAACTCCTTTGATTACCCTCATATCACAATGATGTTGAAGGTCAACAGGGTTAACTAGTTTGTTCGAGCTTACCCAGTAAATGGGTAGGACTGAACATCAAGCTCAGGTTTGACAGGTATCAAAGTCCTTGTTTTTTAGAAAGATATATATATATATATATATAATCATGGTAATCTGTACATAACATAGAATTTACCATTTTAACCCTTTCTAAGTATATAACTCAGTGACATTAAGTGCATTCACATTACTGTGCAGCCATCACCACCATTCATCTCCAGAACGTTTTCTTCTTCCCAAATTGAAAACCCGTATCCATTAAACAATGACTCTTCTTCTCCCCTGCCCCCAGCCCCTGCCATCCACCATTCTACTTGCTGTCTCTATGATTTTGAACTACTCTAGGTACCTCAAATAAGTGCAATCATACAGTATTTGTGTTTTCATGACTGGCTTATTTCATTTAGTATAATGTCTTCAAGGGTCATCTACGTTGTGCATGTGTCAAAATGGCCTTCCTTTTCAAGACTGAATTGTGTTATATGTACATACCGCATCTTGTTTATCCATTCATCAGTCTATAGACATTTGGATTCTTTCCACCTTTAGGCAATTGAGAATAATGCTGCTATGAACAATATTGTACATATATCTGTTTGAGTTCAGAGCCCTTGCTTTGAATTATTGCACTTAATTGCTACCCAATGTGGTCTCATAGCCAATATTTACTAGGAAGTGTTTTACATTTGGATTCGTTATTGAAAAGTCATGACATTAGCTCTCATTTTATTCTTTTTCATAAATACCACATTGACAAATGATTCCAGGGTGTGGAGCTACATGAATCCATCCTGGCCACTCTCATGCTCAGAAGCTGGCTATGATTGGGATGGGACACTTGATCAGGAAACAAAGAAAACAGAGATAATGAGGCCAAGCAGGAATCGGACCTTCAACATGGCCTCTAAAACACATAGAGTACTGTGTTTTAACCAACTGAGCCATGCTGCCATGAAGACTCATTTACCTAGATTTATAAATTCTATAGTCCTAGCTACCAGAGAGGCTGAGGCAGGAGGATCCCTTGAGCCCAGGAGTTTGAGATTGCTGTGAGTTATGATCATACCACTGCACTCCAGCCTGGTTGACAGATGAGACCCTGTCTCTAAAAAAGAAAAAAAAATTATACATTTTCATAAATGCTAAATTTAGCACATGACTTATGAAGATCAAGCAACCCAAAATTTATCTACTGTGGCCTTGTATAAGGTTTGCATGAACTGTGTCTTTGTAAATTCTAAATCTACAAATAAGGCATAGTTAAAAAGAAATAGTATAAGTACAAGACTAGCCAAGTACCTAGGATCTAATAAGCACTCAAAAAATGGTAGCTATTATTATTATGTAATAATATGGTTCTCTAAAAAAAGGAACATGCCCTAAAGCAAAACATTTGTAGAATCAGATCTGGATTCTTATTCTGACTCTGTACCCAATGACCCTGTAGTATCAGATGGATCCCTTAACAACTTGGCACTCAATTTTTCTCATCTGCAAAATGGGAATGACCATACTTTGGCTTTTCTCCCCAAGGTTATAGTAAAGACCCAATGCCATATATATAGACAGAGATAGTATGTGATGACACTTTGTAATGCATACGTCACCCCATTAAGATAAGAGGTCATTCATTTCAGCCCCCTTTAATATCAAAAACAAGCCTAGTGTTATCTTTGGTAATTGTGAACATGCCCATAATTATACTTTTACCAATGCCAGTAAAGCCAGTAATACATTTGTCTGCAATAGATGTGTTATCTATTCCCTTAGGAAACTGACAATAAAAATAATTCAAGAGTAATTATCTGGCTTTCACATTTTAAAGATGAGAACACATCCTGGTGTGCTATTCATTAATAAGGTGGATACATTATATAATTGTATTTTATCTTTTTTAAAAAGGCATTCATGGTCCCACTGACAGCATATATACATCTCCTATGAATTTTTGGATACCAGTGAATGTTTTCCAGGTTCTACCTTAAAAGAAAATCACGTATGGACTTTTGATTATCCATGGTACTGGGAAGTAATTGAAATTCATAGATTAAACACATGTTTCAATCGAACCATTAGCTCAAACTTCTTCCTCACATAACATGTCCTCTGGCTGATTTGTGTTTCACCATCCCTTCCCAGGACTCCAACTACCCAGAGCTTATGCTAAGGAGCAATGGAAAGGAAAAATAAATAGACAAAGCAGGCAGTAGGAGGAAGACAATAGGGGTAAAAAAACAAGACATGGATAAACTGCAAGCTCAGTAATTGGCTGGAGTAAAATGAGCACTTTCAATCAGCTCTTTCAGGAAACAAAACGACTGCATAATTGTCTAAAATCGCAGTCTGACAACCTGAAAACCACTGCACCTCTATTTAATTTACATTCCAGGAAAACTCAGTCAAAGATCCAATTACAATGAATTACCTTGGATGGAATTTGAATACTATATATGCTCATTGCACTTTCCAATTAGTAGTCAACAAGCATGTTATTTTTACCCCAGAAATAATTCGTCTAATAACAGCTTCCCATTTGGTGCACCAATAGTTCTGGTTGGTACTGGAGGGGGAGCAAGACACAAATCTGAACCATTTAGGAGTTTCTCTAAACACGTTTTAGGAAGCCCTACCCTTAAAGCCTATATGCCATGCACAATACCAACCTTATGGTCATTCGCCTTGTAATCGTTGAACCGAGGCTGGCCGCCTGCCAAGGTGTAGGCATTACCCTCTCTAAACACACTGATCCTCTGAGCAGTCAGCTTAGGGGAGCACAGCTGGGGCCTGGGGACTTCCCCAGACCCATAAACACCATCCATTGGTTCAAGAGACTCTTGCAGAAAACTGTGAGGGTATTCCTCCTTTGGTGACTGTAATTCCTGCCCATCCTCAAAGACCTGCTTCAATACTCGACCGCTGTAGGAGGAGGAGATTTTAAATCGTACTTTCCGGGGTTTGCCATCACTCTTCTGATTCAGCTTTTTCTCAAGGTCCTCCATCAGCAGAAAGTTGACCCTGTGGTCTCCAGCCTTCCGTGCAGCCGGTGAAACTTGGGCCTCTGAGAAAAAGGCATTTTATTTTCTCTCCTCCTGCATATAATTAATTCAAGTTGTTGCTGGGGTATGGTCAGTTTACAGCAACTGACACCCATACATTAAATATTGATAGACCCTCATGAAAAGGCAGGTGATTCTGGTTTGATGGAGTGGATGGAATATAAGACAAGATTGATTCTTCTCATAATCCCAAGCTCACCATGACTTCACCCCAACTCTAGCTTTTCTTAACCTGAGGATGAAGTTTATTTAGACCGAACATGTGCCAATTCAATAAGGATCAGACACTCAATTAGTTAACAAGTGTCTTCTTATTGTTAGCAATGACAATTAAAATCTAGTGAGCATTTCATAAGTGCCACAGATTGTTACATGCATTATTTTATTTCATCCTCACAATAACCCTACAAAGAAAATCTTATCTTTGTTTTACAGAGGGGAAAGTGAGGCTTAGAGCAACTTGTCATTTATCTTCATCATTTGTCTGCTCTATTACACCTAAGTAAGTGACAGAGCAGGGATTTGAACCCAGATCTATCTGACTCCAAAACCCAAGATCAGCCCACATAACCAGAAGTTTTCCAGTTCTGGTTCTAGAAGAGGGAATGAGGTCCTAGATATAGTGGAGGTTCTTGGGGGCTGCTGCTAAGAACAGGAGAAGGCCGAGGGTCCTGGATTCTGGGCCTTCTCCCCCTACTCTAACCAGAGCAGCTCCACTTGGTATGTATTTTATATTTAAGATTTCATTTGCAAGCACAGCACAAGTCCCCACTGCCTGTTGGACTTCGTAAATGCCCCACACTGAACTAGTGGCTAGGGTGAATAGTACAGAAGCATGTGATCTGGGCCTGAGAACAGTTCTACAATCCCATACAGACCTAACACAGGTGAAATAATAACCTCATGCTTAGAGAGCAAATTGCCCACAGCTGAATCCCAAAAGAGCCACTCTGGGAAGGAAGTGGCCTCTAAGGAGACAACGATGGAAGAAGATTTGTAAAAAAAAGGGCCTTTGGGCTGGGTAGGAAAGGGTAGGTTGGATGTGAGGAGCTGAAAGTGGAGTAAAGCCTTTCTCCCTGTCTTTGCTACCAGCATCACCATTTACTGAGTTGCCCAAATTGACCCCTCCTGTTCCCCTACAGCATTCACTTGGATTCTTTTTTTTTTTTTTTTTTTTTTTTTTTTTTTTGTTGAGACGGAGTCTCGCTCTGTTGCCAGGCTGGAGTGCAGTGGCACGATCTCGGCTCACTGCAACCTCCGCCTCCTGAGTTCGAGCAATTCTCCTGCCTCAGCCACCCAAGTAGCTGGGACTACAGGCGCACGCCACCATGCCCAGCTAATTTTTGTATTTTTAGTAGAGGTGGGGTTTCACCATGTTGGCCAGGATGGTCTCGATCTCTTGACCTCGTGATCCACCCTCCTCAGCCTCCCAAAGTGCTGGGATTACAGGCATGAGCCACCATGCCCAGCCCATTCACATGGATTCTTTCACCACCTCCTTCTTTCATCCACCCCTATCACCCTGGCCCTAGGTCAAACCCTCATCACTTCGATTTTTAAAGTTGCAGCTGTCTCCCAAGGACTTACCTACTCACCCCCAATTCCATTCTCCATATTGATGTGAGAGCGATAGTCCAAAACAACAAGTCCGCAGGTGTCAGTCTCCTGCTGAAAAATCTTTTCCAGTGGATCAGGGCATAAGTCTTAACTGTTCCATGTGACAGGCAAAGCCCCTCAAAAACCAGCCTCACCTTCCTTCCTTTCCAGCCTTGCCCTCTGTCACTCTTCTAAGGGCTGCCTGGGATTGGTGTTCCAGTTACGCCAACAAGCTTACCCATTTCTCAAACCCACAAGTTTCTGTCTCTTATCCAGTACTCTTTCCTGATTTAGAGTGTCAAACTTCCATTCCTCCTTCAAGTCACACCTCAAATGTCGCTGCTTCCGGGTAGCCTTCCCACCTGCCCCAGGGAGAGTGCCATGGGACTTTCGGACATACCGCCATTCAGGTGCTTCTCACTTTCCCTTGCCCTTCCTATCTTTCCCTCCATTCAACTGTGAACAGTCAGAAGCTGTCCTTACCGTCTCTCTACTCCTAGTGTTTATCAAAGTGCCCAGTACATAATAGAACTCGATAATTGTTGAATGAATGACTTCAAGCGAGAGAAACCAAATACACAAAGCTTTTCGAAAAGGAGTTCAGCATATTTTGTGTAGAATAGTGAAGAGGGGACTGGCACGGTGGCTCACGCCTGTAATCCCAGCACTTTGGAGGGCCAAGGCAGGTGGATCACGAGGTCAAGAGATCAAGACCATCCTGGCCAACGTGGTGAAACCCCATCTCTACTAAAAATACAAAAATTAGCTGGGCGTGGTGGCAGGCACCTATAGTCCCAGCTACTCAGGAGGCTGGGGCAGGAGAATCACTTGAAATGGGGAGGCAGAGGTTGCAGTGAGCCAAGATTGCACCACTGCACTCCAGCCTGGTGACAGAGCGAGACTCCATCAAAAAAAAAAGAAAAAAAAAAAAAAAAAAAAAAAAGAATAGTGAAGAAGTAGGATCAGAAGATTTTTTTTTTAATCTACCTTTCTACTAAGGAGAGGTGTCTTTTTTTTTTAAATCTACCTTTCTACTAAGGAGAGGTGTCACGGTTGTAAATTCCCTGTGTAACTAGTGCAAGAAATAGGTGAGAGAGAAGAACTAGGGAAACAATGTTTAAAGAAAAAGAAAGATACACTTTTCATAACATTGTAACTCCCCCAGGATGCACATACCATCAATGAATTACAGGAGACTGAGACCTTGATCTCTCAGCCCTCATGGCAGCCAGGTGTCCCCCAGGACTACATTAGCCTTATTCATTTACTTCACCATATAGAACAATATCAAGCTGGGCATGGTGGCCCACATCTGTAATCCCAGCTACTCAGGAGGCTGAGGCATGAGGGTTGCTTGAGCCCAAGAGTTTGAGACCAGCCTGGGCAACAAAATGAGACTTTGTCTCTACAAAAAGTTTTTAAAAAATTATCTGGGCATGGTGGTGCGTGTCTGTAGTCCCAGCTACTCAAGAGGCTGAGGCAAGAGGATTGCTTGAGCCCAGGAGTTTGAGGCTAAAGTGAAGCTATAGTTATGCCACTGCACTCCAGCCTGGTTGACAGAGTGAGACCCTGTCTCTTAAAAAATTGTATATATATATATATATATATATATATATATATATATATATACACACACACACACACACACACACACACATATAAATGTAACAATTATTACTTCCCTTTTTTTTTTTTTTTTGAGACATGGTCTTGCTCTGTCGCCCAGGTTGGAGTGCAGTGGTGCAGCCTTAGCTCACTGCAACCTCCACCTCCTCGGCTCAAGAAATCCTCCCTCCTCAGCCTCCTGAGTAGCTGAGACCAAGGCATGCAACAATTATTTTCTATGTGTGCCATGCCATGAAAAAGATTGGGAACTCCTAACTAGAAGAATACTTCCTTCTATCTCTCCCAGGAAACAAATATTAATAAATAACCAACAGCCTATCTTCATCTAGAAAAACCAGTGAGCTGACTT
Source organism: Pongo abelii (assembly GCF_028885655.2). NCBI lineage: Eukaryota > Metazoa > Chordata > Mammalia > Primates > Hominidae > Pongo > Pongo abelii. The sequence goes on from NC_071989.2 coordinate 154,316,584, forward strand.
CCACAACTGTCAAGTAAACATTTTCAATTGCCCCAAAATGAATGTCAGTAACAACAACAAAAACAAAGCTGGAGGTGAGTTTTCCAAGTAACATTTCTTCAACACTTTTTCATGCCATTTCCCATGTTCACAGACAGATTTTCAGTGAGCCAACCTAAAATCATGGGAAGTTTTGAAACAACCATGTTCATCTGAAAATTTTCAGATGTTGGTGTTTCCAGAATAGTCACAAATACACTTCAAGAAGAAGAACAAATTGATAAATCGAAAGCAATTTTGGCAGTGTTATCAAAAGCCTTAAAAATATTTATATACTTGAAACCTCCTAAGAAAGAAAATACTGTAGCTCCATATATCCAAAGAAATCATGGCAAAATACTAATATCAGTTGACTCTGGCAACTGGGTGGAGGATTTTGAGTGTTTTTTTTTTCTTTCCCAGTTTAATCATATTTTACTTGTCTGTGATAAGTTTGTCTTACTTTGATAAGCAATAATAAAATAAATGAAAAAAGATCCATTCCTTTCTACCCAATTATTTCTCTTCAGAAAATAATTTTAAAGAAAGAAAGATATTTATTTAAAGATACTCCCCAAAATATTATTCATACTGGGAAAAAGATTGAAAAAAACTTAAATGTTCAACAGTAGGAATGCCACAATATGAAAAATTATGTAGTCATTTTTAAAAGGTTAACAAAAAAAAAGGAGACACTTGTCCTTAGTAGAAAGGTAGATTAAAAAAAAAAAAAAACTTCTGATCCTACCTCTTCACTATTTTTTTTTTTTTTTTTTTTTTGAAACAGAGTCTCGCCCTGTTGCCAGGCTGGAATGCAATGCTGCAATCTTGGCTCACTGCAACCTCTGCCTCCCAGGTTCAAGTGATTCTCCTGCCTCATATGGAAATAATAAGAAAATAATATGGAAACAGGTTTATGATACAAATTAAGTAGGAAAAGGTATAACAGATTTTATGTTCTGTGACATAGAATTTATATTATAAAACTGTGTAGAAGAGATCTGTTCCAAGATGGCCGAATAGGAACAGCTCCAGTCTGTAGCTCCCAGCATGATTGACTCAGAAGACAGATGATTTCTGAATTTCCAACTGAGGTACCTGGTTCATCTCACTGGGACTGGTTGGACAGTGGGTGCAGCCCATGCAGGGCGAGCCAAAGCAGGGCACAGCATCGCCACACCTGGGAAGTGCAAGGGGTCAGGGGATTTCCCTTTTCCTAGCCAAGGAAGCCGTGACAGACTGTACCTGGAAAAATGGGACACTCCCACCTGAATACGGCACTTTTCCCAAGGTCTAAGCAACTGGCAGACAAGGAGATTCTCTCCCATGCCTGGCTCAGTGGGTCCCAAGCCCACGGAGCCTTGCTCGCTGCTAATGCAGCAGTCTGAGATCAAACTGCGAGGCAGCAGCCTGGCTGAGGGAGGGGCATCTGCCATTGCTGAGGCTTGAGTAGATAAACAAAGCCACCAAGAAGCTCGAACTGGGCAGAGCCCACCACAGCTCTGCACAGCCTACTGCCTCTATAGACTCCACCTCTGTGGGCAGGGCATAGCTGAACAAAAGGCAGCAGACATCTTCTGTAGACTTAATCGTCCCTGTCTGACAGCTCTGAAGAGAGCAGTGGTTCTCCCAGCATGGATGTTGAGCTCTGAGAATGGACAGACTGCCTCCTTAATTGGGTCCCTGACTCCCACGTAGCCTAAAGGGGAGACACTTCCCAGTAGGGGCCAACAGACACCTCATATAGGTGGGTGCCTCTCTGGGACGAAGCTTCCAGAGGAAGGATTAGGCAGCAATATTTGCTGTTCTGCAATCTGCTGTTCTGCAGCATCTACTGGTGATACCTAAGCAAACAGGGTCTGGAGTGGACCTCCAGCAAACTCCAACAGACCTGCAGCTGAGGGACCTGACAGTTAGAAGGAAAACTAACAAACAGGAACAGCACCAACATCAACAAAAAGGACGTCTACACCAAAACCCCATCTGTAGGTCACCAACATCAAATACCAAAGGTAGATAAAAACCACAAAGATGGGGAGAAACCAGAGCAGAAAAACTGAAAATTCTAAAAACCAGAGCGCTCTTCTCCTCCAAAGGATCACAGCTCCTCACCAGCAACAGAACAAAGCTGGACAGAGAATGACTTTAACGAGTTGACAGAAGTAGGCTTCAGAATGTTGGTAATAACAAACTTCTCCGAGCTAAAGGAGCATGCTCAAACCCATTACAAGGAAGATAAAAACCTTGAAAAAAAGGTTAGACGAATGGCTAACTAGAATAAACAGTGTAGAGAAGACCTTAAATGACCTGATGGTGCTGAAAACCATGGCATGAGAACTTCATGATGCATGCACAAGCTTCAATACCCGAATCGATCAAGTGGAAGAAAGGGTATCAGTGATGGAAGATCAAATGAATGAAATGAAGCAAGAAGACAAGGTTAGAGAAAAAAAGAGTAAAAAGAAATGAACAAAGCTTCCAAGAAATATGGGACTATGTGAAAAGACCAAATTGACATTTGATAGGTGTACCTGAAAGTGATGGGGAGAATGGAACCAAGTTGGAAAACACTCTGCAGGATATTATCCAGGAGAACTTCCCCAACCTAGCAAGGCAGGCCAACATTCAAATTCAGGAAATACAGAGAATACCACAAAGATACACCTAGAGAAGAGCAACCTCAAGACACATAATTGTCAGATTCACCAAGGTAGAAATAAAGGAAAGAATGGTAAGGGCAGCCAGAGAGATTGGACAGGTTACCCATAAAGGGAAGACCATCAGACTAACAGTGGATCTCTCAGCAGAAACCCTACAAGCCAGAAGAGAGTGGGGGCCAATATTCAACATTCTTAAAGAAAAGAATTTTCAACCCAGAATTTCATATCCAGCCAAACTAAGCTTCATAAGTGAAGGAGAAATAAAATCCTTTACAGACAAGCAAATGCTGAGAGATTTTGTCACCACCAGGCCTGCCCTAAAAGAGCTCCTGAAGGAAGTGCTAAACATGGAAAGGAACAACCGGTACCAGCCACTGCAAAACCATGCCAAATTGTAAAGATCATCAATGCTATGAAGAAACTGCATCAATTAACAGGCAAAATAACCAGCTAACATCATAATGACAGGATCAAATTCATACAAAACAATATTAACATTAAATGTAAATGGGCTAAATGCCCCAATTAAAACACACAGACTGGCAAATTGGATAAAGACTCAACACCCATCAGTGTGCTGTATTCAGGAAACCCACCTCACAGGCAGAGACACACATAGGCTCAAAATAAAGGGATGGAGGAAGATCTACCAAGCAAATGGAAAGCAAAAAAAAAGCAGGGGTTGCAATCTTAGTCTCTGATAAAATAGACTTTAAACAAACAAAGATCAAAAGAGACAAAGAAGGCCATTACATAATGGTAAAAGGATCAATTCAACAAGAAGAGCTAACTATCCTAAATATATATGCACCCAATACAGGAACACCCAGATTGATAAAGGAAGTCCTTAGAGACCTACAAAGAGACTTAGATTCCCACACAATAATAATGGGAGGCTTTAACACCCCACTGTCAATATTAGACAGATTAATGAGACAGAAGGTTAACAAGGATATCCAGGACTTGAACTCAGCTCTGCACCAAGCAGACATAAAAGACATCTACAGAACTCTCTACCCCAAATCAACAGAATATACATTCTTCTCAGCACCACATTGCACTTATTCTAAAATTGACCACATAAGGAAAGCACTCCTCAGCAAACATAAAAGAACAGAAATCACAAACTGTCTCTCAGACCACAGTGCAATCAAATTAGAACTCAGGATTAAGAAACTCACTCAAATCTGCACAACTGCATGGAAACTGAACAACCTGCTCCTGAATGACTACTGGGTACACAACGAAATGAAGGCAGAAATAAAGATGTTCTTTAAAACCAATGAGAACAAAGACACAACGTACCAGAATCTCTGGGACACATTTAAAGCAGAGGGAAATCTATAGCACTAAATGCCCACAAGAGAAATCAGGGAAGATCTAAAATCAACACCCTAACATCACAACTGAAAGAACTAGAGAAGAAAGAGCAAACAAATTCAAAAGCTAGCAGAAGGAAAGAAATAACTAAGATCAGAGCAGAACTGAGAGAGATAAAGACTCAAAAAAACCCTTCAAAAAAAATCAATGAATCCAGGAGCTGGTTTTTTGAAAAGATCAATAAAACTGATAGACCACTAGCAAGACTAATAAAGAAGAAAAGAGAGAAGAATCAAATAGATTCAATAAAAAATGATAAAGGGGATATCACCACCAATCCCACAGAAATACAAGCTACCATCAGAGAATACCATAAACACGTCTATGCAAATAAACTAGAAAATCTAGAAGAAATGGATAAATTCCCAGAAACATTCATCCTCTGAAGACTAAACTAGGAAGAAGTTGAATCCCTGAATAGACCAATAACAGGCTCTGAAATTGAGACAATAATTAACAGCCTACCGACCAAAAAAAGTCCAGGACCTGACAGATTCACAGACGAATACTATCAGAGGTACAAAGAGGAGCTGGTACCATTTCTTCTGAAACTATTCCAATCAATAAAAAAAGCGGGAATCCTCCCTAACTTTATGAGGCCAGCATCATCCTGATACAAAGCTTGGCAGAGACACAAGAAAAGAGAATTTTAGACCAATATCCCTGACAAACATCGGTGCGAACATCCTCAGTAACATACTGGCAAACCGAATCCAGCAGCACATCAAAAAGCTTATCCACCATGATCAAGTTGGCTTCATCCCTGGGATGCAAGACTGGTTCAACATATGCAAATCACTAAACTTAATCCACCACATAAACAGAACCAATGACAAAAGCCACATGATTATCTCAATGGATACAGAAAAGGCCTTCGACAAAATTCAACAACGCTTCATGCTAAAAACTCTCAATAAACTAGGTATCGATTGAATGTATCTCAAAATAATAAGAGCTAATTATGACAAAGCCACAGACAATATCATACTGAATGGGCAAAAACTGGAAGCATTCCCTTTGAAAACTGGCACAAGCCAAGAATGCCCTCTCTCACCACTCCTATTCAACATAATGTTGGAAGTTCTGGCCAGGGCAATCAGGCAAGAGAAAGAAATGAAGGGTATTCAATTAGGAAAAGAGGAAATCAAATTGTCCCTGTTTGCAGATGACATGAATGTATATTTAGAAAACCCCATCATCACAGCCCAAAATCTCCTTAAGCTGATGAGCAACTTCAGCAGTCTCAGGATACAAAATCAATGTGCAAAAATCACAAGCATTCCTATATACCAATAACAAACAAACAGAGAGCCAAATCATGAGTGAAATCCCATTCACTATTCCTACAAAGAGAATAAAATACCTAGAAATCTAACTTACAAGAGATGTGAAGGACCTCTTCAATGAGAAATACAAACCACTGCTCAATGAAATAAAAGAGGACACAAACAAATGGAAGAACATTCCATGCTCATGGATAGGAAGAATCAATATCATGAAATTGGCCATACTGCCCAAGGTAATTTATAGATTCAATGCCATACCCATCAAGCTAACAATGACTTTCTTCACAGAATTGGAAAAAACTATTTTAAAGTTCATATGGAACCAAAAAAGAGCCCACATTGTCAAGACAATCCTAAGCAAAAAGAACAAAACTGGAGGCATCATGCTACCTGACTTCAAACTATACTACAAGCCTACAGTAACCAAAACAGCATGGTACTGGTACCAAAACAGAGATATAGACCAATGGAACAGAACAGAGTCCTCAGAAATAACACCACACATCTACAACCATATGATCTTTGACAAACTTGACAAAAACAAGAAATGGGGAAAGGGTTCCCTATTTAATAAATGGTGCTGAGGAAACTGGCTAGCCATATGTAGAAAACTGAAACTGGATCCCTTCCTTACACCTTATACAAAAATTAATTCAAGATGGATTAAAGACTTAAATGTTAGACTTAAAACCATAAAAACCCTAGAAGAAAACCTAGGCAATACCATTCAGGACATAGGCATGGGCAAGGACTTCGTGTCTAAAACACCAAAAGCAATGACAACAAAAGCCAAAATAGACAAATGGGATCTAATTAAACTAAAGACCTCCTGCATGGCAAAAGAAACTACCATCAGAGTGAACAGGCAACCTACAGAATGGGAGGACATTTTTGCAATCTACCCATCTGACAAAGGGCTAATATCCAGAATCTACATAGAATTCAAACAAATTTACAAGAAAAAAACAAACAACCCCATCACAAAGTGGATGAAGGATATGAACAGACACTTCTTGAAAGAAGACATTTATGCAGCCAACAGACACATGAAAGAATGCTCATCATCACCGGTCATCAGAAAAATGCAAATCAAAACCACAATGAGATACCATCTCACACCAATTAGAATGGCAATCATTAAAAAGTCAGTTAACAACAGATGCTGGAGAGGATGTGGAGAAACAGTAACACTTTTATACTGTTGTTGGGAGTGTAAATTAGTTCAACCATTGTGGAAGACAGTGTGGCGATTCCTCAAGGATCTAGAACTAGAAATATCATTTGACCCAGCAATCCCATTACTGGGTATATACCCAAAGGATTATAAATCATGCTACCATAAAGACACATGCACACATATGTTTATTGCGGCACTATTCACAATAGCAAAGACTTGGAACCAACCCAAATGTCCCGCAATTATAGACGGGATTCAGAAAATGTGGCACATATACACCATGGAATACTATGCAGCCATAAAAAAGGACGAGTTCGTGTCTTTTGTAGGGACATGGATGAAGCTGGAAACCATCATTCTCAGCAAACTATCACAAAGACAGAAAACCAAACAACATATGTTCTCACTCATAGGTGGAAATTGAACAATGAGAATACTTGGACACAGGGTGGGGAACATCACACACCGGGTCCTGTTGTGGGGTGGGGGGAGTGGGTAGGGTTAGCATTAGGAGAGGTACCTAATGTAAATGACGAGTTGATGGGTGCAGCAAACCAACATGGCACATATATACCTATGTATCAAACCTGCATGTTGTGCACTTGTACCCTAGAACTTAAAGTATAATAAAAAACCTAATTTATTGAGAGTTTTTAGCATGAAGCATTGTTGAATTTTGTCATAGGCCTTTTCTGCATCTATTGAGATAATCATGTGGTTTTTGTCATTGGTTCTGTTTATATGCTGGATTACATTTATTGATTTGCATATATTGAACCAGCCTTGCATCCCAGGGATGAAGCCCACTTGATCATGGTGGATAAGCTTTTTGATGTGCTGCTGGATTCAGTTTGCCAGTATTTTATTGAGGATTTTTGCATCAATGTTCATCAAGGATATTGGTCTAAAATTCTCTTTTTTGGTTGTGTCTCTGCCCAGCTTTGGTATCAGGATGATGCTGGCCTCATAAAATGAGTTAGGGAGGATTCCCTCTTTTTCTATTGATTGGAATAGTTTCAGAAGGAATGGTACCAGTTCCTCCTTGTACCTCTGGTAGAATTTGGCTGTGAATCCATCTGGTCCTGGACTCTTTTTGGTTGGTAAGCTATTGATTATTGCCACAATTTCAGAACCTGTTATTGGTCTATTCATGGGACGTATCTCAAAATAATAAGAGCTATCTATGACAGACCCTCAGCCAATATCATACTGAATGGGCAAAAACTGGAAGCATTCCCTTTGAAAACTGGCACAAGACAGGGATGCCCTCTCTCACCACTCCTATTCAACATAGTGTTGGAAGTTCTGGTCAGAGCAATTAGGCAGGAGAAGGAAATAAAGGGTATTCAATTAGGAAAAGAGGAAGTCAAATTGTCCCTGTTTGCAGATAACATGATTGTATATATAGAAAACCCCATCGTCTCAGCCCAAAATCTCCTTAAGCTGATAAGCAACTTCAGCAAAGTCTCAGGATACAAAATCAATGTACAAAAATCACAAGCATTCTTATACACCAATAACAGACAAACAGAGAGCCAAATCATGAGTGAACTCCCATTCACAATTGCTTCAAAGAGAATAAAATACCTAGGAATCCAACTTACAAGGGAGGTGAAGGACCTCTTCAAGGAGAACTACAAACCACTGCTCAATGAAATAAAAGAGGATACAAACAAATGGAAGAATATTCCATGCTCATGGATAGGAAGAATCAATATCGTGAAATTGGCCATACTGCCCAAGGTAATTTATAGATTCAATGCCATCGCCATCAAGCTACCAGTGACTTTCTTCACAGAATTGGAAAAAACTACTGTAAAGTTCATATGGAAACAAAAAAGAGCCCGCATCACCAATTCAATCCTAAACCAAAAGAACAAAGCTGGAGGCATCATGCTACCTGACTTCAAACTACACTACAAGGCTACAGAAACCAAAACAGCATGGTACTGGTACCAAAACAGAGATATAGATCAATGGAACAGAACAGAGCCCTCAGAAATAACACCGCATATCTACAACTATCTGATCTTTGACAAACCTGAGAAAAACAAGAAATGGGGAAAGGATTCCCTATTTAATAAATGGTGCTGGGAAAACTGGCTAGCCATATGTAGAAAGCTGAAACTGGATCCCTTCCTTACACCTTATACAAAAATTAATTCAAGGTGGATTAAAGACTTAAACGTTATACCTAAAAGCATAAAAACCCTAGAAGAAAACCTAAGCATTACCATTCAGGACATAGGCATGGGCAAGGACTTCGTGTCTAAAACACCAAAAGCAATGGCAACAAAAGCCAAAATTGACAAGTGGGATCTAATTAAACTAAAGAGCTTCTGCACAGCAAAAGAAACTATCATCAGAGTGAACAGGCAACCTACAAAATGGGAGAAAATTTTCACAACCTACTCATCTGACAAAGGGTTAATATCCAGAATCTACAATGAACTCAAACAAATTTACAAGAAAAAAACAAACAACTCCATCAAAAAGTGGGCGAAGGACATGAACAGACATTTCTCAAAAGAAGACATTTATGCAGCCAAAAACACATGAAAAAATGCTCACCATCACTGGCCATCAGAGAAATGCAAATCAAAACCACAATGAGATACCATCTCACACCAGTAAGAATGGCAATCATTAAAAAGTCAGGAAACAACAGGTGCTGGAGAGCATGTGGAGAAATAAGAACACTTTTACACTGTTGGTGGGACTGTAAACTAGTTCAACCAATGTGGAATACAGTGTGGTGATTCCTCAGGGATCCAGAACTAGAAATACCATTTGACCCAGCCATCCCATTACTGGGTATATACCCAAAGGACTATAAATCATGCTGCTATAAAGACACATGCACACGTATGTTTATTGCAGCACTATTCACAATAGCAAAGACTTGGAACCAACCCAAATGTCCAACAATGATAGACTGGATTAAGAAAATGTGGCCCATATACACCATGGAATACTATGCAGCCATAAAAAATGATGAGTTCATGTCCTTTGTAGGGACATGGATGAAATTGGAAATCATCATTCTTAGTAAACTATCACAAGGACAAAAAACCAAACACCGCATGTTCTCATTCATAGGTGGGAATTGAACAATGAGAACACATGGACACAGGAAGGGGAACATCACACTTTGGGGACTGTCGTGGGGTCAGGGAAGGGGGGAGGGATAGCATTAGGAGATATACCTAATGCTAAATGATGAGTTAATGGGTGCAGCACACCAGCATGGCACATGTATACATATGTAAATAACCTGCACATTGTGCACATGTACCCTAAATCTTAAAGTATAATAATAATAAAATTAAAACTAAATAAATAAATAAAAGATAGAAAAAAGAAAAAGTAGAAAAGAGACTAAAAGTAAATATATTAAAATGCTAACAGTGGCTCTATTTAAAAGGGAGATTAAGGGTGATTTTTAAGCTTTTTCACATTTTTCTGTATTTTTCTAAATTTTCCATAATGAGCAAGTACTAATTTTAATATTAAAATAATGGTTTTTGTTAAGTAAACTGTGCCTAAAACTTATGCAATTGGTGGCAAATACTTAAATCCTCAACATTTTGCGTTTTTCCTTTGGCTGAATTCAATAATAGGAAATCATGTAATTTTATTGTAAAAAATATATTTTGGGTGCCATTTTAATGCAAAAAGAAACGACTTTAACTTAAGCCAAACTCATGGAGGAACTGATTACTCAGGATTGTACCCAGCTGCAAAAAATTTCAATCGGTTATTGAAAGTAGGTGTGACAGCCAGGCACAGCAGCTCATGCCTGTAATCCTAGCACTTTGGGAGGCCAAGGCAGGTGGCTCACTTGAGCCCAGGAGTTCAAGACCAGCCTGGGCAAGTCGGCAAAACCCCATCTCTATGAAAAATATAAAAATTAGCCTATCATGCCTGTAGTCCCAGCTATTCAGGAGGCTGAGGTGGAGTGAAAGGATCACCTGAGCCCAGGAGGTCACAGTTGTAGTCAGCCGAGATCGCACCACTGCACTCCAGCCTGGACGACAGAGTGAGACCCAAAGTTGGCTTATGTAGTAATAAAATCCCTCATCATAAAATCGCAGTATGGAGCACGATACTTTTGTAAAACTCTGATGGACATTTAAGCAAGTGATTAAACTTGACATCGCTAATGGTGGGACAAACATATTATGTCTCTTGATGTGATGTTTCATTTACAAACACATAAAAATCTTGATGGTGAGAGGGGTGCTATTTACAATTACAGCAGGACAGGAAGCAAAGTGGAATAAACCCCACCTATGAAGTATTCTGGACAAAAAATCTTCAATATTTAAGCAAGCTTAAGTTTTGGTTTACAAGAAATATAGAGAATAGAGGAATGGTTAAGTGGCCCAGAAGGAAACAACCAAAGCCACTCTGTGGGACATCCTACAAGACACAGGTCTCATCAAAAAGTCAATATATCAAGGAAAAAATATTGCAGATAGAAGAAGCATTCTAGATTTAAAGAGAATAAAGAAACATAACCAAGTGCAATATATCAACCTAGATTTCTTCCTGGGGAAATTTTACTCTAGGGTTGGTATTAATATCAGAAGGAACTAGAGAATTATTGTTAGTTTTCTTAGGCAAGATAATGTTATGTAGTTATATGGGAGACTGTCCTTTTGTAGGACATACATGCTGAAATATTTAAGGTGAAATATCTATGTCTGTAATTTATTATTAAAAAGTTTATCCCCTTAATATATATGCCTATTTAAATAATGTATGCATATATGGTATACAAAGTAAAAATGAAAAAAAAAGTTCACAATGCTTGATGGCTGCTTATTTGACTATTCCTCCAATTTTTGAATGTTTGAAATGTTTATAATAAAAATTGAAGAGAAATGATGCTCTTTAAAAAATACTCACATTCGGAGCACCTCTGCCCGGCTGCCCCGTCGGGGAGATGAGGAGCATCTCTGCCCGGCCGCCCCGTCTGGGAGGTGAGGAGCGCCTCTGCCTGGCCACCCCGTCTGGGAGGTGAGGCGCGCCTCTGCCCGGCCGCCCCGTCTGGGAGGTGAGGAGTGCCTCTGCCCGGCCGCCACCCCGTCTGGGAGGAAGTGAGGAGCACCTCTGCCCGGCCACCCCGTCTGGGAAGTGAGGATCGCCTCTGCCCGGCCGCCCCATCTGGGAAGTGAGGAGTGCCTCTGCCTGGCCGCCACCCCGTCTGGGAGGAAGTGAGGAGCGCCTCTGCCTGGCTGCCCCATCTGGGAAGTGAGGAGCGCCTCTGCCCAGCCGCCACACCGTCTGGGAAGTGAGGAGCGCCTCTGCCCGGCCACCCCGTCTGGGAGGTGAGGAGCGCCTCTGCCCAGCCGCCCAGTCTGGGAAGTGAGGAGCGCCTCTGCCCGGCCGCCCACTCTGGGAAGTGAGGAGCGCCTCTGCCCGGCCACCCCGTCTGGGAAGTGAGGAGCGCCTCTGCCCGGCCGCCCACTCTGGGAAGTGAGGAGCGCCTCTGCCCGGCCGCCCCGTCTGGGAGGTGAGGAGCGCCTCTGCCCGGCCGCCCCATCTGGGAGGTGAGGAGCGCCTCTGCCCGGCCGCACTGTCTGGGAGATGTACCCAACAGCTCCGAAGAGACGGCCACCATCGGGAGCGGGCCATGAGGATGATGGCGGTTTTGTTGAAAAGAAGGGGCGGAAGCGTGGGGAAAGGAAGGAGAGATCAGATTGTTGCTGTGTCTGTGTAGAAGGAGGTGGGCATAGGAGACTCCATTTTGTTCTGACTAGGAGAAATTCTTCTGCCTTGGGATGCTGTTGGTCTATGGCCTTTCCCCCAGCCCCGTGCTCTCTGAAACATGTGCTGTGTCAACTCAGGGTTAAATGGATTAAGGGCGGTGCAAGATGTGCTTTGTTAAACAGATGCTTGAAGGCAGCATGCTCTTTAAGAGTCATCATCACTCCCTAATCTCAAGTACCCAGGGGCACAAACACTGCAGAAGGCCGCAGGGTCCTCTGCCTAGGAAAACCGGAGACCTTTGTTCATGTGTTTGTCTCCTGACCTTCTCTCCACTATTATCCTATGACCCTGCCATATCCCCCTCTCCGAGAAACACCCAAGAATGATCAATAAATACTTCATAAATTTAAAAAAAAAAAAAGAATTAATTACAAGGTGAAGTTAACAAGGAAGGTTATATGTTATGAAGAATATGCTATACAATTGTAAGTTTAGACTTGGTCCAGTAGCAATGTGGAGTTATTGAAATTTTTAAGCAGGAGAATAAAATGATCAGATTGAGGATGATGGCTCTGATGGTAAAGTATAATCAAGTTTAGCTTTCCTAATGTCCTTTCTTTGATGCACTTAACAATTTGACTATGGAAATTAAACTTACTGCCCTTACCCTAAAAAAAAAAAAAAAAAAAAAAAAAAAAATACTCACATTCCAAGCACTTGGGAGTTGGGAAAAAAAATATTCACAGATACCTAGGTTTGCTTTTTTGCATTTTCATTTAGACCCTAGTGTATTCAGAATCTTTTTAGGAGTAGAATTTGTATCCTATCTGTCTGATGTCATTTACTGGACGTTATTTTTATGTGTATTTTGGGATTTAGGAGATTATATTAGATATGTGTCTTGATGAAAGAAATATGCAATTATTGCAAATTGAGTATGAACATTATCCTTTAGCGATCTTTCCACATCTAACATTTCTAATCAGAGTAGGGCTTATAAATTAAACATATCCTTTTAATCTGCTCATACATTATCATGCAGCATGTGTGTGTGTCTGTGTGTGTGTGTGTGTGTGTGTGTCTGTCTGTCTGTCTGTATTTAAACTCCAGCATGGCATTTTTCTTTGAAATACTGTTATGGCAGAAGGTTATTATAGTTATTGATCATTTGTAGAGAGCTGTAAGAGTTCATAGGACTTTATTAAAATATGAAGAGCAAAATCTAAGTTTATAGTCTGCCTCTATTCCACCACCACCACTTAGAAATTTCTAGGGCAACATTTCAAGGGACTATTATATTTCACCACCACTTTTTTATTTTTCTCCCAAGGTTGTCTAAGCTTCCTCCAGAGTGGGTGTTTCATTGTGGTCCTGGGTGTCATGGGAGAGAGTCTGCTGGCTTGTTCCACATTTCTCCCTCTGATGAGGAGTCCAGCCCATCTAAAGTGTAGGATCAAGGGGCTCTGCTTAGAAGGTAAGACCCAAATGTCCAACAATGATAGACTGGATTAAGAAAATGTGGCACATATACACCATGGAATACTATGCAGCCATAAAAAATGATGAGTTCATGTTCTTTGTAGGGACATGGATGAAATTGGAAATCATCATTCTCAGTAAACTATCGCAAGGACAAAAAACCAAACACCACATGTTCTCATTCATAGATGGGAATTGAACAATGAGAACACATGGACACAGGAAAGGGAACATCACACTCTGGGGACTGTTGTGGGGTGGGGGGGAGTGGGGAGGGATAGCTTTAGGAGATATACCTAATGCTAAATGGCAAGTTAATGGGTGCAGCTCACCAGCATGGTACATGCATACATATGTAACTAACCTGCACATTGTGCACATGTACCCTAAAACTTAAAGTAAAATAATAATAATAATAATAAAAAGAAGGTAAGACATTTTCTCAAAATACAACTTACAGAGCTAGTAGTTATTTTGGGGTGAAAATGCTAATAATATAAGTTTGGAAAATGCTGAGTTAAGCCACGTTAAACTGGTTTCTTTACTGCAGGACTTCTTAGAATGTTTAAGATACTAATGTACTTTGTCAGTCTCCACTGAGGAATACACCATTTCCAAAATGCAGTGCACACAAAACTTTTCTTCTTTTTGGAATTTGATTTCATTAGGTCAGTATTCTGAGGAAAATAGTCTAGGAGATGCTGTTCTGAAAGGCTTCCCTCTTTAAAAATTCCCTCCACCTCCCATTCATACCCCTTCATAATGAAAAACAGCTACTGCTTACTGGGCATGTTCTACATAAGAAAAACGGTATTTCACAGTTGGGAAAACTGAAAACCAAAGTGCAGAGAGGTTAAGTTATCTGCCAGGCATCCCACAGTCATGAAATGTCAGTCATCTGAGCCCAAAGTTCATGCTTCTCATCATTAATGCTTCTATCTCACGTCATGAAATTGACCACTTGGAAAACAAAAGATAATTCCTTTAAAATGAGGCAGAAAAATGATTTTAACTAGTCTCGTCATATTCTAGAATCCATAACAGGCTTCTGAATATACGATCAGTGCAGCCTCTTGGTGGCTGGGTGTCACTTAGCTACCTATGGTGTTGGTTCTCTAAGCTCTGCCTCAGGGGATATCCCATAGTTTGCTTTGAAAGGTAGCACATGGAATATCTGTAAATCTCCAGAATGGAGAGATAGGCCAGTTTCCTCGTACTTTGAAATGCCTTTTCCTCACTGCCTCTGAGCAGAGCTGGCAGGAGTCTTTACATCACAGGCCAAACTCCCCATGTCAGAATGTAAAGGGAAGGTTACTAGAGGACCCAGTAGATGAGGAGTGTGGTGGAAAAACATCCACCCTGCCAGAAACCGCAAGCCAAAATCTGGGACTTCATTAAAAAATAATCATCATTTGAGATTATTCTACTATTCAAAAACCCTGTCCCGGGAGCCCCTGGTTTGCCTACTAGAGAACAAGGGACAAATTTTTCTAACTCCTTCTTCATTTCTAACTTACCATGCATTCCTATCACACAGAAAAGCAAAAAGAGTTCTCAGAGGCTGAAAAATGGCCCTGAGTTTTCTCTATTCCAGCACTCTCCAATAATATTATAATGTAAGCCACATACGTATTTTTAGATTTTCCAGTAGTAACATTGAGAAAGCAAAAATAAACAGATGAAATTAATTTTATTAATATTTACTTAATCCAATATATCCCAAATGTTATCAATGCAACATGTAATCCAGTATAAGAAAGATATTCATTAGCTATTTTAGGTTCTTTGTTTCCTACTAAACCCTTTAATTCCTATGTGTATTTTACTTAGCATCTCAATTCGTTTACTAGACTTTCTGTTAGAAGTATTTGATCTCTATTCAGATTTCATAAAATTTATATTGACACAGTAGATTCACATACCCAAGTTGTTCCAATCATATTTAAAAGTTTTTCAATAACTGAAGTGATCATCAATTTTAAAATTTATATGTAAATCAAATTAAAATTTTATTTTAATTTTTTCTTTGAGACAGGATCTCACTCTGTTGCCCAGGCTGGAGTGCAGTAGCACCATCATAGCTCACTTGCAGCCCTGAACTCCTAGGCTCAAGCAATCCTCCTGCTTCAGCCTCCTGAGGAGATGGGACCACAGGTGTGTGCCACCAAACCTGGCTATTTGTAAAATTTTTTTATAGACATAGTGTCTCCCTGTTGTCCAGGTTTAAATTAAAATTCTAGTTATTTAGTCCCACTAGCTACATTTCAAGGCCAGTAGTCACTTATTACTTGTGGCTACCCTATTAGACTGCTAGTCAAACGTTCTTGATGAGGCCAGTAGTGCCCCCTAGAGGACATTGTGGAAATTTGTGGAAACATTTATTTTTTAGTACTGTACTCAAAATGAATGAACACCACAGACATTTCGTGGATGAGAGGCTAGGGATGTTAGACATTCTCCAATATGAAGAGCAATCCTACACAACAAAAATTGTCCCTCACCTCAGACTTCTGAGAAGATAAAACACCTGTTTATAATTATCTGTGCCTAGAACATAGCTCTTTGTCTATTTATTTTACTTTATTAGTGAGAGTGGGGAGCTTAGTTTTGATATACAGCACATTTGGGGGAACTGAAAATGTACATAAATTAAAGAAATTTTGTACTTTGTCTTGTTCAGAGTTCTACCAAAAGTTGTCCACCATTTTGTAAAATTATTTCACTGGTTGAAATACCGTAACTGTTTCAGAAAGCATTCGTAGCCATCCCAATCTCAGGGATCCTAGACATATGCAGAGCACCTATTTTACAATAACTTCTAGGGAAATCACATCCAAGCATTTGTTTTTAAAATATGTAGTATTTTATATCAATTACTTTCCTTTTATTTCTCTTTATATTAGAGCAAGGGCATTATATTGGCTTTTTGAAGTTATATTTGTAGGTAATTGTTTAATTTATTGATTTTATTCCAGAATAGTGCAGAGGGTTAGGAAGTAAGTTTTACTGAAAGCATGCATTATGTCTGATGGATTAAGAGCCACTGCTCTAGTAAGCATGGCTAGTTAAAGCTGATGAAGACTCTGCCACCTGCAGGAAGGAGAGGGAACTCAGGCTGCATCACGGAATGCACTAGGAAAGGATGTGATTGTGTGGCTCCAGAGAACAGGAAAGAGCTGTTTCAATTAAACAAATACATACTTTGTATCTACTAAATCTAAAGCATGGGGTCCTAGAAGATAGGGCTACAGTAGCAACCCAAACAATGTGAGCCTTCTCCCAAGATGCTCACGGTGGAGCATAGAAAAATATGTGGGTCTGGGGAAGTAGGGATCGGGCCAAGTGGGCAAGAACAATCCACGGGTCAGAGACCCCTGATCCATTTCAAACCTCTCTGCTAACAACCTGTGCAGGTTACTTGATCTAGGAGAATGTAACAAGGGTGCCAAGGTTTTGGCACATATGCTTAATTTTTTTCAAAATTTACACCGGCTTAGAAAATCTACATAAAAATATAAAAGTAATACATGAATACAGTGTTTTGTATAAATTCAAAACCTAGAGATGCAGGTAAAGAACAAAAAAAGTCTTCATTTTTCCTAAAAAAAAACTATTACTATAAATCTAGAATATGTCCTTCTCAACATTTTATGCATTTATATACATATGCATGCAAGATACAAATAATTTTATTGGGTTTTTCTTAAAAACATAAGTGAAGTTATACGCTGTGTGTGTGTATAGCTTTACAACTTCATTTTTCCTTTTATTTAAAAATAGGTCTTGGCACAAAGGCATAAGAATGACACAATGGGCCGGGTGCAGTGGCTCACGCCTGTAATCCCAGCACTTTGGGAGGCCGAGGCGGGCAGATCACTCGAGGCCAGGAGTTCAAGACCAGCCTGGCCAACATGGTGAAACCCTGTCTCTACTAAAAATATAAAAATTAGCCGGGCGTGGTGGCAAGCGCCTGTAATCCTGAGGCAGGAGAATCGCCTGAACCTGGGAGGTGGAGGCAGAGGTTGCAGTGAGCCGAGATCACACCACTGCACTCCAGCCTGAGCTGGGTGACAGAGTGAGACTATGTCTCAAAAAAAAAAAAAAAAAAAAAGAATGATGCAATGGACTCTGGGGACTTAGGACTTAGGGAGAAGTGCTGGGGTTGGGGGGCAAGGGATAAAAAACTACAAATAGGGTACAATGTATACTGCTTGGGTGATGGTTGCACCAAAATCTCACAAATCGCCACTAAAGAACTTACTCATGTAACCAAATATCACCTGTACCCCAATAACCTATGCAAATAAAATACATAAATAAAAATAAAAATATGTCTTAGAACCCCCAGCTGTCATCTGCTGTTGCATCTCCAAGCTTTTGGGAACTTCTGGGCATGTTTTGCTCTCCACATCACTCACTTTTTGAAGGAAAGAAAGAAGAGGAAAAAAATCTACCCGTAGGAAAATAAATACAAAAATTAGAAGTACTGGTGTCTCCAGATGAGAAGGAACTAGCACAAGAATTCTGCCACCATGAAAAATCTGAATGTGGCAATACCACCGAAGTATTGCATTAGCTCTCTATCAATGGTCCCTACACAAAATGGAAACTCGGGAATGACAGGTAAAGAATTCAAAGCATGGATTGCAAGAAAGCTCACTGAGATCCAAAACAAGGTTGAAAATCAACAGAAAGAAACTTCCAAAGCAGTCCAGAAAATGAAGGAAGAGATAAACATCTTAAAAAGGAAGCAATCTGAGCTTCTGGAATTAAAACACTCATGTAAGGAGTTTCAAAATACAATTGAAAGCTTTGTCAATAGACTGGACTAAGCAGAAGAAATAATTTCAGAGATTAAAGACCAGTCTTTTGAACTAAACCAATATGACAAAAATAAAGACAAAAGTTTTTTTGTTTGTTTGGCTTGTTTGTTTGTTTGTTTTTTAAAAAGACAGAGTCTTGTTCTGTTGCCAGGCTGGAGTGCAGTGACATAATTGTGACTCACTACAACCTCTGCCTCTCAGGTTCAGGCATTTCTCCTGCCCTCAACCTCCTGAATACCTGGGATTACAGGCACGTGCCACCATGCCTAGCTAATTTTTGTATTTTTAGTAGAGATGGAGTTTCATCATGTTGGCCAGGCTGGTCTCGAACTCCTGACCTCAAGTAATCTGCCCACCTCAGCCTCCCAAAGTGCTGAGATTACAGGTATGAGCCACTGCACCTGGCAGGAATTTTTTTAAATGAGCAAAGACTTCGAGAAATATGGGATTATGTAAAGTCACCAAATCTATAAATTATTGGCATTCCTGAGAGAGAAGCAGAAAAAGCAAACAATCTGGAAAGTATATTTGAAGAAATAATTCAAGAGAAGTGAAGGAGAAATAAAATCTTTTCCAGACGAGCAAGCACTGAGGGAATCTGTTACCACTAGACTTGTCTTATATGAGATCTTTAAGGGAGTTCTAAACATGGAAGCAAAAGAATGATACCTGTTACTACAAAAACACAGCTAAACACATAGCCTGCAGACCCTATAGAGCAAAAACACCATAGGAATACAAAGCAGACAACTAACAACTTCATGATATGATCAAAATTTCACATGTTAATATTAATTTTGAATGCAAATGGTCTAAACACCCCGTTTAAAAGTCACAGAAGGACAAGTTGAATTAAAAAAAAAAAAAAAAGACTCATCCACCTGCTGTCTTCAAAAGACCTACCTCACACATACTGACACCCATAGGCTCAAAGTAAAGGGCTGAGAAAAGATCTGCCACACAAATAGAAATCAAGAAAAAGCAGGAGTCACAGATGAAAGAGACTTTAAATCAACAACAGTAAAATAGGACAATGGGTAAACGATAAAGGGTTCAATTCAACAAGAAGACGTAATTACCCTAAATATATACACACCCAACATTAGAGCACCCAGATACATAAAACAAGTACTTCTAGACCTATGAAAAACTTAAGGGGGAGGAGCCAAGATGGCCGAATAGGAACAGCTCCAGTCTACAACTCCCAGTGTGAGCGACGCAGAAGACGGGTGATTTCTGCATTTCCAATTGAGGTACCAGGTTCAACCCACTGGGGAGTGTCGGACAGTGGGTGCAGGACAGTGGGTGCAGTGCACCGAGCATAAGCCGAAGCAGGGCGAGGCATCGCCTCACCCAGGAAGCGCAAGGGGTCAGAGAATTCCCTTTCCTAGTCAAAGAAAGGGGTGACAGATGGCACCTAGAAAATCGGGTCACTCGCACTCTAATACTGCACTTTTCCGACAGTCTTAGCAAACGGCACACCAGGAGATTATATCCCGTGCCTGGTTCGGAGGGTCCTACACCCACGGAGCTTCGCTCGTTGCTAGCACAGCAGTCTGAGATCAAACTGCAAGGTGGCAGTGAGGCCGGGGGAGGGGCGCCCGCCATTGCCAAGGCTTGAATAGGTAAACAAAGCGGCTGGGAAGCTCAAACTGGGTGGAGCCCACCGCAGCTCAAGGAGGCCTGCCTGCCTCTGTAGACTCCACCTCTAGGGGCAGGGCATAGCCAAACAAAAGGCAGCAGAAACCTCTGCAGACTTAAATGTCCCTGTCTGACAGCTTTGAAGAGAGTAGTGGTTCTCCCAGCATACAGCTGGAGATCTGAGAAGAGACAGACTTCCTCCTCAAGTGGGTCCCTGACCCTGGAGTAGCCTAACTGGGAGGCACACCACAGTACGAGCAAACTGACACCTCACATGGCCAGGTACTCCTCTGAGACAAAACTTCCAGAGAAATGATCAGGCAGCAACATTTGCTGTTCACCAATATCTGCTGTTCTGCAGCCTCCGCTGCTGATACCCAGGCAAACAGGGTCTGGAGTGGACCTCCAGCAAACTCCAACAGACCTGCAGCTGAGGGTCCTGACTGTTAGAAGGAAAACTAACAAACAGAAAGGATATCCACACCAAAACCCCATCTGTACGTCACCATCATCAAAGACCAAAAGTAGATAAAACCACAAAGATGGGGAAAAAACAGAGCAGAAAAACTGGAAACTTTAAAAGTCAGAGCACCTCTCCTCCTGCAAAGGAACACAGCTCCTCACCAGCAACAGAACAAAGCTGGAGAATGACTTTGACGAGTTGAGAGCAGAAGGCTTCAGATGATCAAACTACTCTGAGCTAAAGGAGGAAGTTTAAACCCATGGCAAAGAAGTTAAAAACCTTGAAAAAAAATTAGACAAATGGCTAACTAGAATAACCAAGGCAGAGAAGTCCTTAAAGGACCTGATGGAGTTCTTGTCATGGCACGAGAGCTATGTGACAAATGCACAAGCCTCAGTAGCCAGTTCGATCAACTGGAAGAAAGGGTATCAGTGATGGAAGATCAAATGAATGAAATGAAGTGAGAAGAGAAGTTTAGAGAAGAAAGAATAAAAAGAAATGAACAAAGCATCCAAGAAATATGGCACTATGTGAAAAGACCAAATCTACGTCTGATTGGTGTACCTGAAAGTGACGGGGAGAATGGAACCAAGTTGGAAAACACTCTGCAGAATATTATCCAGGAGAACTTCCCCAATACAGCAAGGCAGGTCAACATTCAAATTCAGGAAATACAGAGAATGCTGCAAAGATACTCCTCGAGAATAGCAACTCAAAGACACTTAATTGTCAGATTCACAAAAGTTGAAATAAAGGAAAAAATGTTAAGGGCAGCCAGAGAGAAAGGTCAGGTTACCCACAAAAGGAAGCCCATCAGACTAACAGCGGATCTCTCAGCAGAAACTCTACAAGCCAGAAGAGAGTGGGGGCCAATATTCAACATTCTTAAAGAAAAGAATTTTCAACCCAGAATTTCATATCCAGCCAAACTAAGCTTCATAAGTGAAGGAGAAATAAAATACAGACAAGCAAATGCTGAGAGATTTTGTCACCACCAGGCCTGCCCTACAAGAGCTCCTGAAGGAAGCACTAAACATGGAAAGGAACAACCGGTACCAGCCACTGCACAAACATGCCAAATTGTAAAGACCATCGAGGCTAGGAAGAAAGTGCATCAACTAACGAGCAAAATAACCAGCTAACATCATAATGACAGGATCAAATTCACAAATAACAGTGAATTTAATTAGGCTAAATGCTCCAATTAAGAGACACAGACTGGCAAATTGGATAAAGAGTCAAGACCCATCAGTGTGCTGTATTCAGGAAACCCATCTCACGTGAAGAGACACACATAGGCTCAAAATAAAGGGATGGAGGAAGATCTACCAAGCAAATGGAAAACAAAAAAAGGCAGGGGTTGCAATCCTAGTCGCTGATAAAACAGACTTTAAACCAACAAAGATCAAAAGAGACAAAGAAGGCCATTACATAATGGTAAAGGGATCAATTCAACAAGAAGAGCTAACTATCCTAAATATATATGCACCCAATACAGGAGCACCCAGATTGATAACGCAAGTCCTTAGAGACCTACAAAGAGACTTAGACTCCCACACAATAATAATGGGAGGCTTTAACATCCCACTGTCAACATTAGAAAGATCAACGAGACAGAAAGTTAACAAGGATATCCAGGACTTGAACTCAGCTCTGCACCAAGCGGACCTAACAGACATCTACAGAACTCTCCACCCCAAATCGACAGAATATACATTCTTTTCAGCACCACACCACACCTATTCCAAAATTGACCACATAGTTGGAAGTAAAGCACTCCTCAGCAAATGTAAAAGAACAGAAATTATAACAAACTGTCTCTCAGACCACAGTGCAATCAAACTAGAACCCAGGATTAAGAAACCCACTCAAAACTGCTCAACTACATGGAAAGTGAACAACCTGCTCCTGAATGACTACTGGGTGCATAACAAAATGAAGGCAGAAATAAAGATGTTCTTTGAAACCAACGAGAACAAAGACACAACATACCAGAATCTCTGGGACACATTCAAAGCAGTGTGTAGAGGGAAATTTATAGCACTAAATGCCCACAAGAGAAAGCAGGAAAGATCTAAAATTCACACTCTAACATCACAATTAAGAGAACTAGAGAAGCAAGAGCAAACACATTCAAAAGCTAGCAGAAGGCAAGAAATAACTAAGATCAGAGCAGAACTGAAGGAAATAGAGACACAAAAAACCTTCCAAAAATCAGTGACTCCAGGAGCTGGCTTTTTGAAAAGATCAACAAAATTGATAGAATGCTAGCAAGACTATTAAAGAAGAAAAGAGAAGAATCAAATAGACGCAATAAAAAATAATAAAGGGGATATCACCACCAATCCCACAGAACTACAAACTACCATAAGAGAATACTATAAACACCTCTATGCAAATAAACTAGAAAATCTAGAAGAAATGGATAAATTCCTCAACACATACCCCCTCACAAGGCTAAACCAGGAAGAACTTGAATCTCTGAATAGACCAATAACAGGATCTGAAATTGAGGCAGTAATTAATAGCTTACCAACCAAAAAGAGTCCAGGACCAAATGGATTCACAGCCAAATTCTACCAGAGGTACAAGGAGGAACTGGTACCATTCCTTCTGAAACTATTCCAATCAATAGAAAAAGAGGGAAACCTCCCTAACTCATTTTATGAGGCCAGCATCTTCCTGATACCAAAGCCTGGCAGAGAAACAACAAAAAAAGAGAATTTTAGACCAATATCCCTGATGAACATTGATGCAAAAATCCTCAATAAAATACTGGCAAACTGAATCCAGCAGCACATCAAAAAGCTTATCCACCATGATCAAGTGGGCTTCATCCCTGGGATGCAAGGCTGGTTCAACCTACACAAATCAATAAATGTAATCCAGCATATAAACAGAACCAATGACAAAAACCACATGATTATCTCAATAGGTGCAGAAAAGGCCTATGACAAAATTCAACAACGCTTCATGATAAAAACTCTCAATAAATTAGGTATTGATGGGACGTACCTCAAAATAATAAGAGCTATCTATGACAAACCCACAGCCAATATCATACTGAATGGGCAAAAACTGGAAGCACTCCCTTTGAAAACGGGCACAAGACAGGGATGCCCTCTCTCACCACTCCTATTCAACATAGTGTTGGAAGTTCTCGCCAGGGCAATCAGGCAAGAGAAGGAAATAAAGGGTATTCAATTAGGAAAAGAGGAAGTCAAATTGTCCCTGTTTGCAGATGACATGATTGTATATATAGAAAACCCCATCGTCTCAGCTCAAAATCTCCTTAAGCTAATAGGCAACTTCAGCAAAGTCTCAGGATACAAAATCAATGTACAAAAATCACAAGCATTCTTATACATCAATAAAAGACAAACAGAGAGCCAAATCATGAGTGAACTCCCGTTCACAATTGCTTCAAAGAGAATAAAATACCTAGGAATCCAACTTATAAGGGACATGAAGGACCTCTTCAAGGAGAACTACAAACCACTGCTCAATGAAATAAAAGAGGATACAAACAAATGGAAGAACATTCCATGCTCATGGATAGGAAGAATCAATATCATGAAATTGGCCATACTGCCTAAGGTAATTTATAGATTCAATGCCATCCCCATCAAGCTACCAATGACTTTCTTCACAGAATTGGAAAAAAACTACTGTAAAGTTCATATGGAACCAAAAAAGAGCCCACACTGCCAAGTCAATCCTAAGCCAAAAGAACAAAGCTGGAGGCATCATGCTACCTGACTTCAAACTATACTACAAGGCTACAGTAAGCAAAACAGCATGGTACTGGTACCAAAACAGAGATATAGATCAATGGAACAGAACAGAGCCCTCAGAAATAATGCCACATTTCTACAACTATCTGATCTTTGACAAACCTGACAAAAACAAGCAATGAGGAAAGGATTCCCTATTTAATAAATGGTGCTGGGAAAACTGGCTAGCCATATGTAGAAAGCTGAAACTGAATCCCTTCCTTACACCTTATACAAAAATTAATTCAAGATGGATTAAAGACTTACATGTTAGACCTAAAACCATAAAAACCCTAGAAGAAAACCTAGGCAGTACCATTCAGGACATAGGCATGGGCAAGGACTTCGTGTCTAAAACACCAAAAGCAGTAGCAACAAAAGCCAAAATTGATAAATGGAATCTAATTAAACTCAAGAGCTTCTGCACAGCAAAAGAAACTACCATCAGAATGAACAGGCAACCTAGAGAATGGGAGAAAATTTTTGCAACCTACTCATCTGACAAAGGGCTAATATCCAGAATCTACAATGAACTCCAACAAATTTACAAGAAAAAAACAAACAATCCCATCAAAAAGTGGGCAAAGGACATGAACAGACACTTCTCAAAAGAAGACATTTATGCAGCCAACAGACACATGAAAAAAATGCTCATCATCACTGGCCATCAGAGAAATGTAAATCAATACAACAATGAGGTACCATCTCACACCAGTTAGAATGGCGATAATTCAAAAGTCAGGAAACAACAGGTGCTGGAGAGCATGTGGAGAAATAGGAACACTTTTACACTCTTGGTGGGACTGTAAACTAGTTCAACCATTGTGGAAGTCAGTGTGGCAATTCCTCAGGGATCTAGAACTAGAAATACCATTTGACCCAGCCATCCCATTACTGGGTATATACCCAAAGGATTATAAAACATACTGCTATAAAGACACATGCACACGTATGTTTATTGCGGCACTATTCACAATAGCAAAGACTTGAACCAACCCAAATGTCCAACAATGATAGAATGGATTAAGAAAATGTGGCCCATATACACCATGGAATACTATGCAGCCATAAAAAAGGATGAGTTCATGTCCTTTGTAGGGGCATGGATGAAGCTGGAAACCATCATTCTCAGCAAACTATCGCAAGGACAAAAAACCAAACACCACATGTTTTCACTCATAGGTGGGAATTGAACAGTGAGAACACAGGGACACAGGAAGGGGAACATCACACACCAGGGCCTGTTGTGGGGTGGGGGGAGGGGGGAGGGATAGCATTAGGAGATATACCTAATGTTAACTGACGAGTTAATGGGTGCAGCACACCAACATGGCACATGTATACATATGTAACAAACCTGCATGTTGTGCACATGTACCCTAAAACTTAAAGTATAATTTTAAAAAAGAAAAAAAGAAAAGACTTAAACAGCCACACATAATAGTGGAGAACTATAACACACCACTGACAGCATTAGACAGATAATGAAGGCAAAAAAGTAACAAAGAAATTCTGGACTTAAGCTCAACACTTGACCAACTGGACCTAATAGATATCTGCAGAAAACTTCACCCATTAATCACAGAATATACATTCTTCTAATCTGTACATGCAACATACTTCAAGATTGACCACATTCTTAGCCATAAAGCAAGTCTCAATCAATTCCAAAAAAATCAAAATTATACCAACTATACACTCAGACCATGGTGGAATAAAAATACAAATCGATACAAAGAAGATATCTCAAAATGACATAATAATATGGAAATTAAACAACTTGCTAGTAAATGACTTTTGGTAAGCAACAAAATCAAGGCAGAAATCAAAAAATTATTTGAAATGAATGAATACAGAGACACAACATACCAAAATCTCTGGGGTGCAGCAAAGGCAGTGTTAAGAAGAAAGTTTATAGCACTAAATGCCTACTCAAAAAGTTAGAAAAATCTCAAATTAACAATCTAACATCACACCTAGAGGAATTAGAAAAACAAGATAAAACTAACCCCAAAGGTAGAGGAAGAAAAGAAATAACTAAAATCAGAGCAGAACTGAATGAAATTGAGACCCAAACATTCTTACAAAGAATCAATGAGACCAAAAGTTTGCTTTTTGAAAGGATAAACAAGACTGATAGACACTACTAGCTAGGTAAACAGAGAGAAAGAGAGAGAAGATCCAAGTAAGCACAATCAGTAATGACAAAGGTGACATTACAACTGATCTCACAGAAATATAAAAGATCCTCCAAAACTATTATGAACAACTCTACACACATAAACTAGAAAACATAGAGCAAAGGGATAAATTCCTGGAAACACATAATCTCCCAAGATTGAATCAGTTCTGAAATTGAACCAGTAATAAAAAACAGCTTACCAACCAAAAAAAGCCCTGGACCAGATGGATTCACAGCCAAATTCTACCAAATGTTCAAGGAAGAGCTGGCACCACATCAATTCTACTGAAACTATTTCAAAACATCAGGGAGAAGGGACTCTTCCCTAATGCATTCTACAAAGCCAGCATCACCCTGATATGAAAACCTGGCAGACAAAAGAAAACTATAAGCCAATATCCCTGATGAATATACATACAAAAATCCTTTAAAAAATACTAGCAAACTAAATTCATCAACATGTTAAAAAGCTAATCCACCATGATCAAGTAGGCTTCATTCCTGGGATGCAAGGTTGGTTCAACATACACAAGTAATAAATGTAATTCACCACATAAAAAAATTAAAAACAAAAACCATATTATCTCAATAGACACAAGAAGGACAATAAAATTCAACATCTTTTCATGGTAAAAACTCTCAAGAAACTAGGCATCAAAGGAACATGCCGCAAAATAATAAGAGCCATCTATGACAAACTCACAGCCAATATCATACTAAATAGGCAAAAACTGGAAGCATTCCCCTTGACAGCTGGAAGATGTCCACACTCACAACTCCTATTTAACACAGTATGGAAGTCCTAGCCAGAGAAATCAGACAAAAGAAAGAAATAAAAGGCATCGAAATAGGAAGACAGAAAGTCAAATTATCTCTTTTTGTGGACAATACAATTCTAGACCTTGAAAATCCTAAAGTCACCACCAAAAGGCTCTTGCAACTGACTTCAGCAAAGTTTCAGGATACAAAATCAATGTAAAAAAGTCAGTACTATGCATTTCTATGCACCAGTATTGTTCATGCTGAGAGCCAAATTAAGAACACGATCCCATTTACAATAGCCACACAAAAAATAAAACACCTAGGAATACATCTAACCTAGGAGGTAAAAGACCTCTACAAAAAGAACTAAAAACACTGCTAAGAGAAATCATAAATGACACAAACCAGTGTAAAAACATTCCATACTCATGGATTGAAAAAATCAATATCATTAAAATGACCCTATTGCCCAAAGCAATCTACAGATTCAACACTGTTTATAGAAAACTACCAATATTATTTTTCACAGAATTGGAAAAAACTATTCTAAAATTCATATGGAATAAAAAAAGAGCTCAAATAGCCAAAGCAATTCTAAGCAAAAAGAACAAAGCCAGAGGCATGACATCACCTGACTTCAAACTATACTATAAGGCTACAATAACCAAAACAGTATGGTACTGGTACAAAAACAGACACATAAACCTATGGAACAAAATAAAGAGCCCAGAAATAAAGCAGCACATCTACAGCCATCTAATAATCTTCAATAAAGTTGACAAAAATAAGCAACATGGAAAAGACTCCCTATTCAATAAATAGTGCTGGGATAACTGGCTAGCCATATGCAGAAGAATGAAGTTGGACCTTTACATTTTACCACATACAAAAATTAACTCAAGATGGATTGAAAACTTAAATGTAAAACATCAAACTATAAGAATCCTAGAAGAACACCTAGGAAACACCATTCTGGACATGGGCCTTGGGAAAGAATTTATGACTAAATCCTCAAAAGCAATTGCAACAAAAACAAAAACTGATAAATGGGACCTAATTAAATTAAACAGCTCTGAACAGCCAAAGAAACTATCAATAGAGTAAACAGACAGCCCCACAGAATGGGAGGAAATATTCACAAACTCTGCATCCAACAAAGGTCTAACAACCAGAATCTATAAGAAACTTAAACAAATGAACAAGCAAAAAACCACCCCATTAAAAATGGGCAAAAGATATTGACATGGTTTGGGTTTGTGTCCCTGCCCTAATCTCATGTTGAATTGTAATCCCCAATGTTGGAGGAGGGGGGCTGGTGGGAGGTGATTGGATCATGGGGGTGGATTTCCCTCTTGCTGTTCTCATGATAGTGAGTTCTCACAAGATCTGGTTGATTAAAAGTGTGTAGCACTTCCTCCTTCATTCTCTTCCTCCTGTTCTGGCCATGTAAGATGTGCCTGCTTCCTCTTTGCCTTCCACCATGACTGTAAGTTTCCTGAGGTCTCCCCAGTCATGCTTTCTGTACAGCCTGAGGAACTGTGAGCCAATTAAACCTCTTTTCTTTATAAATCTCAGGTAGTTCTTTATAGCAATGTGAAAACAGACTAATACAGATACAAACAGACACTTCCCAAAAGAAGACATACAAGCAGCCAGCAAACATGTGAAAAAATGCTCATTCTCACTAATCATGAGAGAAATGCAAATCAAAACCACAGTGAGATGCCACCTCACACCAGTCAGAATGGTAATTATTAAGACGTCAAATAACAACAGATATTGGCAAGGCTGTAGAGAAAAGGGAATGCTTATACACTGTTGGTGGGAATGTAAATGAGTTCAGCTACTGTGGAAAGCAGTTTGGAGATTTCTCAAAGAACTTAAATCAGAGCTGCCTTTGGACCTGGTAATCCCATCACTGGGTATATATCCAAAAGAAAACAAATCATTCTACCAAAAGACCCATGCACTTCATCACACTCAATGCAGGGCTATTCACAATAACAAAGTCATGGATTCAACCTAGGTGTCCATCAATGGTGGATTGTCTTTTTTAAAGGTGGTACATATATGCTGTGGAACACTATGCAGCCATAAAAAAGAACAAAAGCATGTCCTTTGCAGCAATATGGATGCAGCTGGTGGCCATTATCCTAAGCAAATTAACACAGAAACAGAAACAGAAAACCAAATCCCACATGTTTTCACTTGTAAGTGGAAGGTAAACATCAGATACTCATGGGCATAAAGATGGCAACAACAGACACTGGGGACTACTAGAGGGGGGAAGGAGGGAGGGCAAGAGTTGAAAAAATAACTATTGAGTACTATGTTCAGTACCAAGGTGACAGGATCGTTTATACCCCTGACCTCAGCATCATATAATATACCCAAGTATATTATGCACATGTACTCACTGTATCTAAAAAACTTGAAATGAAAAAAAACGTCTTGAAGAGTTTTCCATGTTAATATATATATAGATCTCCTTCATTGATTTTAAGGTTTGTTTACGAACCCATTATAAAGAATTCATTCATTTATTTATACTTCTAGAAAATATTTATTAAGTACCTACTATGTGCTTGAAACTATGGTAGGTGTTAGGAATGCAGCACTAAACAACAGAAGCAGAGGTAAAAACGCAGAGATTCTTGCATTTGTGGAGCTTATATTCTAGTGGAGGGAAACACAATATGTTAAATAAATCATAAAAACTGCAGGGTAAAGGGGATTGGGAGTACTAAACTCAGAGTGGGGTAAATTGCAACTAAAAATGAGGTGGATAGAGCAGGTCTCACTGAGAAGCATCCTTGAGTAGATGAGGGAGGGAGCTATGAGAATATGGAGGGAAGAATGTTTCAGGCAGCAGGAACAGTAAGAGCAAAGGCCCTGTGGCAGGAATGTAACTAATAGGTTCATGGAACAGCAAGGATGCCACTGTAGCTGGAAAGAGCAAGAGTGGCTACAGGGTAACCAGGTGGAAGATGATTGCAAACATCTGCTGCAGAAACGAAAGTGTCTCAAGATCAGGAAGGGAGCTGTGGAGGTAATGAGAAGTAGGCAGATTCTAAACATACTTTGCAGGTAGGTAGTCAACAAGATTTACTCGTGGTATTTATGGAGGGAGTGAGAGAAGAAGAGAATTGAAGATGATTCAGAGGTTTTTGTCCTAACAGTTGAAAGCACCGTGCTGCATTACTGAGATATACCATAGCTGATATAACCAGTCTTCTTTTTTTTTTTAGAGAGACAGGGTCTTGCTCTATCACCCAGGCTGGAGTGCAGTGCTGTGATTATAGCTCTCTGCAGCCTTGAACTCCAACTCAAGCAATCCTCCCACCTCAGCCTCCCAAGTAGTTAGGACTACAGGTGCATGCCATCATACCTGTCTAATTTTTATTTATTCATTATTTTTTGTAGATACAGTGTCTCACTATGTTTTCCAGGCTGGTCTCAAACTCCTGGCCTCAAGTGATTCTCCTGCCTTGATTTCCCAAAGTGCTGAGATTATAGGATGTGATATAATGTGCCCGGCCAAACTAGTTCTTTATAAACTAACATATAGATGACCTCCGGGTTTTCTCTACTATGAATAATTCTGCAAAAACTATACTCTTATATGCATCTTTGTGCACATCTGATTGGGTTTCCCACTAAACAATTTCACCTGTCTCTCTCCTCTGGAATGAATGAACTGAGCTGATCTAATCAAACCAACCAGAGGGGGTAGATGTGTGCTCAAGACGTGCAAAGGAATCAGTGAGTGACGCCAAGTTAAACACGAAGAAGAGGTTGTCTTTTCTCTTTTACATTTTCCCTTCCTGATTCATCCTGCTCACCAACTACACTGTGCATTACCAAATCAAATAACAGCAAACATTTTTGAGCATTTAAGTGCCAGGCATGATGTTCAGTGATTTGCAAGCATTATCTCCCTTTTACCCTCATGACCACACTATAAGGCATATGTTAAAATTATGTCCATTGGATAGATAAGAAGTAAAAGGAGACCTTGGAGGGGTTGAGTGCACCCCCAAGGTCACACAGGCATAAGCGACTGAATTTGGATTTGCACTTAGACAGTCTAACCTTATAGAGCTCACATCCTCAACCTGCTGCATTATGCAACTTTTAAATAAAAATCAGCTCCTACATATCCCTATGATTTTTTGCCTTAGAACAAATAAGCACTGACTAAATACTTTCAGTTGCATTGACAGCAAAGATTGTGCCTAGCCCCCTAAAAGACAGTACAGGGTAATGCAAAGGTCACAGGCTTTGAAATCAACTTTTAGCTGTGTGAACTTGGGTAACGTGCTTAACCTCTCTGAACCTCAGAGACACATATCAGGGCCCTGAGAAAATGAGACATAGCATGGCTAGTTTCCTATGGAGACTTGTTTAAAAACTTCTTCAAGATATTATATCCAAGTGTCCTGCTGGTGGCTGAAGACAGGTAGTGCAGTACAGAGTCTCTATTGGAGAAATCTAGATCATTCTCTTCACTCTCTGGGGCCTCCCTGCTAAGAGGCAGTTTCCTCTGAAACTTAGTTTCTTCCCTATCTGTCTTCCTCAAAACTTACTCCCTATCCTTCATCAGAGCTGCCACTGAAGTCACCAAACCATTGCAGTGCTGTAGAAAGAAGATTTGATTCAGAGTCAAAAAAAAAAAAAGAGCTCAGATCCCAACTTAGTTCATGAGAATTACTGTGTGACTAAAACAAACCTCTAGCCATCTCTGGGCCTCTGTTTCTTCATCTCTAAAATCATGGGTTTGAGTAAATAAACTCTGAATTCTGTATCAGGATGAACATCCTACAACTCTAACTCTGGAAGTTATGGGAAGGAAGAGAATGACGGATATAGTGAAGACAAAGAATCTGGCCCCCTACCGATATTTATTGATGTGTCAGAGGCCACAGTTGATTTGTCTTTTTCTGGAGCAGACACACGACTGTTGCTGATGCAGTGAAAGTCATTTTTTGCCTGAGGAAACAAAATGTTCTGGGAAATTTCACAAAAATTGCTTTTGAATTATCTAAAGAGCCACAAATTCACACCAAGCAGGGCATTACATGAAGCCTGAGGTCCCAAATGTTGACTGTAAATACTCCTCTGATGAAAATTTCACAACACTTTAGAGACATGCCCTGAAGTGGTTTAACAATCAGTTGTGTCGGGAAAGGCTGAGGAGGACTCCTAACTGGAGCTGAGTAGGGCCAGACTAACCCCAGATTTGTGTGTGAATGTGGGTCTCTGCCCAGAAGGGTGTGAAAACAGAGCTCTGGGAGGATGACATCCCTCACACCAAGGCTCCTCCATTCTACTCCAGGGCAAACACCAGGAAACACACAAATGCGCACACACGTACATCCTCACACCCCACCTCCACCCTCTCCTGAGAACCAGCATCGCTGAGGACATGTGGGATGGTAGATCCAGAGTAGGGCCCACAGTAACCCGGATCTGGCCTGACGGTTGATGGGATCTTGTCCCTGGAAATGGTTTTCTCTAGGCCTTAATTTTACTATCTGTAAAATGAAAGACTTGGACTTGAAGTTCTTAACCTCTGACAATCTACGGTTCCTTAATGAAATGAACACCTTCC
Source organism: Pongo abelii (assembly GCF_028885655.2). Classification (NCBI taxonomy): domain Eukaryota; kingdom Metazoa; phylum Chordata; class Mammalia; order Primates; family Hominidae; genus Pongo; species Pongo abelii. The sequence continues at coordinate 154,349,554 of NC_071989.2, forward strand.
TAACCCGCTGAAGAGGTAGTTTGCCTTTCTGCAGCCTGGACTTGGCTCTGGAGCCACCAGTTTTATTTGTCACACACAAATCCTCATACCCCTTCCTTGAGAATCTCTTCCCCTGCTCCGTGTGGTCCTGGCAGGAGCCAGAAGACCCCACAGTCACAGCCACAGTGATTGGTTTGGGGTTGGACAGAGTAAGTCCGATGCTGGCCTGATGTTTCTGTTACCTATTTTTGAGTTATCACACTGCTCTAAAACCTAATGACTTTAAATGACAATCATTGTATTCCCTCTCATGGTTCTGTAGCTGGAGTTTCAGCCATCTAGAGGCTAGACCAGTTGCCTCCAGATTGGATGAGCCTCACATGCTCTGTTGGTGCTGGTAGCAGCTGAGGACTTAACTGGGGCTCTTGAAGGGGGCATAGTTCTTCTCCCCTCCATGGCTTGGGCTTTTTAGGGTGTAACAGCTGGGTTCCAAAAGGAAGCAGTCCAAACAAGCAAGTCCACATGCACCGTGACTTATCCAGCTTCTGCTTACATCATGCTGGCTAAAGTCCTATTGGTCAAAACAAGTCACACATCCATGCTCAGAGCCACTGAGAGAGGGAACGACCCAAGAGAGTGATTACCAAAAAGCATGGTTCTTTGACTACCGCCAATCAACCAATAAATTACTTTTTGTGCTTACACAGTCACCAAAATATCCTTGACTGATACAGAGTCAATATTGGATCTGAATTCCATTCTTATCCTTACCACTTATTAGCTATGCAGCCCAAAAGTTTCCTAGCTTATCAGATATTCTGTTTCTTTATCCTTAAAATAGAGATAATACCCAGCAATAGTGTTCTGAAAAGTAAATAACATGTAAGGCCTGAAAATACTTTATAAATCCAAATGTGTGCTATACAAATAAACACACCACAGTGATGAAGAGAGAAACTGAAAGTTTAAGGCAATTTGGTTTGTTATTCATTCATTTTTATTAGAGATGTACTAGGTACACAGTATATTTTAACTGCCTGTATGGTGTAGAGGGGATGCCTAAGCCCTCAAAGAATTTAGAGTCTAATAGAGGAAATTGGTATTTACATATATAACATTAAACCAAGGCACCTTCAAAAATGCTGCTTCAAGAGAGGAAATAAAGTATTATGGAGAGAGATGGAGGGAATAAATAATTCCGAGTTGCATGGAGCGGGTAGGAGAGGAATGAGGACATCTTCAAAAATGTGGCACTTAACCTGAGACATAAAGAGTGTGTTGGCTTTTATATGCATAGAGGAGGCGAAATGCATTCAGGAGAGCAGTCACTAAATGAACAAAGGCTGGGAGGCATATAGTAAGTGCTTAATAAGTGTTATAGATGTATGAATAAATAAATAAATGAATGAACAAATAGGGGTCCAAGAATAGCACACAGTCCAGTGTTTCCATAGCAAAGAGAATGTGGGAGTGCTTGGTGAGAGAGAAAACCTGAGGAATAGATTGGGGCTACATTATGATGAGTTTTGAATGCCAGACCAAGAATTTCAGCATTTATTTTAATGGGGAGCCATTGAGGATTCTGGAGCATAATAGTCACAAGATCATAACCATATTTTACAGAAATCATTCTGTTGGTAATGCAGGATGAGCCTGGTAATGGCACCTATGTATGTTTCTCCCTACAGAGGCACCCCTCCTTCCCTTCTCAGTCTGTGGAGTGTGGGTAGGCCTGATACCCCCACTCTCTCACTCTGCTCCGGGGATGATCAGATGATTCAACTGGCCAAGGAGAGTATTTCATTCCTCTGCATCACAGGGATTGGTCCAGGGATGGGCACCTGACTTGAGCCAGGCCAATGAGATGGTGTCCTTGGACTTTAGGGGAAAATGTTAAAAAAAAAAAGGGGTGCTTTTCTTCCCCCACTGGCATTGCTTATCCGATAGCATGTATGTCTGAAGTTGATGGGGACAATAAAAACCTTACTGAGAATGAAGCTAACAGGGCAGAAATTAGAGACAGCAGAGAAAGGAAGGCCCTGACTGATGGCTTCATTTGAGTTCCTGGATAGAGCTGCCCTGAAAGTAACATTCCCCTGAATTTCCAACAGCATTGGAAATAATCCAATCACATCCCTTTCTGGCTTGAATTGCTTTTCTGCCTTTTTGTCATGGAATGATTCCTGACTAGATAGAGTTGGGCAATGTGTTAATCCCTAAACAGTCATTCACTCACCTAATAAATATGTTTCAGTGTCTGCCAGCTGCCAGCTACTCTTCTCAGCACTGGAAATAGAGTGAAAAAATAGACAAAAGTTCCTTCCCTCATGGAGACTACATTTTAGTTGAAGTCGTGGGGGACAGACAATAAACGAAATCAGTGAGTTAAACATATAGTATTCGAGATAGTGATCCATGGTCTGAGAAATGAAACAGGGGAGGGAACTGGAAGCATGGGCTGGAAGCAAGTTTGCAATTTTATATAAAGTTATCATGGTAGGCTTGGCTGAGAAGGGACTTGCAGTTGGTGAGGGGGTCAGCCTTGTGGAGAGGAAAAGCTTTCCAGCAAAGGGAACTTCTGTTGCCAAGACAGGACCGTGCCTGGAAGGTCCGTGGAGCAGCAAGGAGGCCGGGGTGGCTAAGGCATAGAGGACAAGGGGGTAGGTCAGATGAGATCAGAGTGATAATAGGGGAAGGTGGGGATCTTGGAAGCCTTTTTAAGAATTCACCTTTCATCCTGAAAGACAGAAGCTATTGGAGAGTTTTGAGTAGAGGAAGGGCATGTACTGATGCAGATTTAAAACGATCGCCCTGGTGGAATGCAGCGGCTCACACCTGTAATCCCAGCACTTTGGGAGGCCGAGGCGGGAGGATCATTTGAGGTCAGGAGTTCAGGACCAGCCTGGCCAACATGGGGAAACCCCATCTCTACTAAAAATACAAAAATTAGCCAGGCATGGTGGTGGGCGCCTGTAAGCCCAGCTGCTTGGGAGGCCAAAGCAGGAGAATTGCTGGAACCCAGGAGGCGGAGGTTGCAGTGAGCTGAGATCATGCCACTGCACTCCAGTCTGAGTGATGGAGTGAGACTCCCTCTCAAAAAAAAAAAAGTAATAATAATAATAAAATGATAGCCCTGGCTGCCACATCGAGTATAAAGAAGGGAGACCACAGAAACCAAGAGAGAGGGTGGTGACTCGGCCTGTGGTGGGAGATCTGTTCAGCCTCTGGATCTATTTTGAAGGTAAAAGCCAATAGGAGTTCCTGGTGAATCCGACACAGGGTCCTGGAAGAAAGATAGAAGTGTTGGGGAAGAAGAATAGGTATTGGGGACAGAGTGGTGGAAGAGCTAGACATTTTTTACTTGAGCAACATTTTTGCTTGAGTGCCTCAAAGGACAGAGTTGTTATTAGCAGAAGTGGGGAAGACAGACAGGAGCAAATTTAAGGATGAAGTTCCAGTGTTTGTTTCTATCATGTTAGATTTGAGGTGCCTGCTAGACTTCTAAGTGGAGACACGGAGTAGGTGGTTGAATATCAGAGTCTCACATTAAAAGAAAAGGTCTGGACTGCAGCTGTAAGTCTGCACCAACCTCAGAGAAAGATCAGAGGAAGTTCCAGCCTTATCAGTTCTACGAGGAAGATGCTCTAGCTGTTTTACCTCCCCAATGTCATGTCTTCTTTGTCCTATTTCCAACTGTAATTGCCTTGTAAGACAATGAGATGAGATGCACTTTCTTCCAATCTCAGAAGTCAATTCTAAATTCCGACAATCTTAACCAAAAAGACTATTTTTAAAAAACAGTTTTCAAGTTTAAAGTTCAGGTCTAGGAATCCAAGAGAACAGGAATGACCATGTACAAGAAAATAAAAGCTAACTCCCCAGGAACAAAGAGTCCTACCTATGAAGTTTCAAGGAAATCTGGAAATTCCTAGGATGTACACAAGGAGGAGCAAAGCAGGCACAGAGAGTGATGCTGGGGCTGACAGGTGGCAGATGAGGTGTCGATTCAGAATCCTGGTGGGTTTCATCAGCTGATGAATACTGAAAGGCTCTGACAATTTTATTTCTGGCTTAAAATAGGAACTATGAATATGGAGGGATCTTTTAAATGTTAATAGAAGCAGTATTAAGGAAGAAAATTGGACCTATTGTTTTGCAAACAGCTGGATCTACTGAAGCAAATTCAGTGTGTATTTCTGAGGATTCCTTTCAAAATGTGCTCAATTATAATAAGCAAAAACTCCAGGGATGCTCACTGTAGGAAAAAGACCCTGGGGATTTGGAATCAGAAGATCTGGCTTCCAGCTCCAGTTCTTTGGCAATCATTGACTTCTGAATGTCATATTCTAAAATGCAGATTCCAAGATTACTCAAGGCTGCTGGGAGGTAGAAGAAAGGCAATGTATGTAGTAATGATAGAGCTAAAAGCATTGAGGGCTACCACTGCAGGCACCGGGCTAGGTAACTGTTGGGCACTGACCCAAGACTTCTGCATCTGGAAGATGTAGGTTAAGGTTGAGGACTTTGGAAGAAGATCTGGGTTCAAATCCCATCTCTGCCATTCGTTTGCTGGGTGAGCTTAAGCAAATTATGCATCCTCTCTGTACTCAATCACCTCATCCACTAAATGGGGATTATAACACTTCTTGTCTTATTAAGGACATTATCAAAAAAATAAATGAGCTATTATATGTGAAGCACTTAACATAGTACCCAGCACATCATACTCACTCAACAATTATTGGCATTTATTGCCATTATGTGTAATTCATAACAGGCTATGAGGCGCGCAGTCATTACTACTGCCATATTATAGCTGTTGAGTTAGAATGATCAAATAACTTGTCCCAGGCACTTAGCTGGTAAATAATAAACATCACTAGTAAATAGTAAAGAATGTAAAAGTGGTAATTATTTGTATTTTTGTATTTAGAAAGATTCATCAATCTATTTTTCCCTAATGTTGAGCTGATTTCAGCTTTTGCTCATTCTGTTTCTCAGCTGAGATGCTATTAACTTCCATCTCTCTGCAGCTGCCTCTATCCAAATATCCAGTTATCACTCACATGTCACAATTTCAAAGAAGACTTTCCTGACCATCAAAATAAAGCATTCTCTATTGCCCCCCTCGGTGTAACTGCCTGTAATGTTACCCTGTTTTATATTCTTTACAGAAGGTATCCATTAGCTTACTTGTTTGGTTGTGGTCTGTCTCCTCCCGCCAGAATATAAGCATGGACTTTGGCTTCTTCATCAATGCCTAGAATAGTGCCTGGCACATAGTAGATGCTCAATAATAGAATGATTACTGACTAATAACAATTCTCTCACCACCTGTCTGAGCCTTCTGACCATGACCTCATTTTATTTCTCTTATAAATCCTTTTTAATCAATTAGTCTTTCTTGAGATCCATCAGAAAACAATCAAAAAGTTGGGATAAATATTGCTGCTCTCTTGATTTATATATTCCACCCCCCGCCCTCACCCCTCGCTTCCCAATTCCTCTCTCCTGCACATTTACAAGGCTAACAGGACAGTACGATCAGACGTGATTTCTCCTCTCCTGAAGGCTGGTGCTAAATTGTGAGGCTTAACAAGATGCCCATTGCTCTTACTCATTGGAACTGTCACGCCGTGGCTGAACCAATATTGGGAGTCATATTGTACATCAAAGTTCATTTTGTTCCCACGCTATTGTACCTGCAAGCAGAGTCTCTGTCACGTTTGTTTTAATACCAGGGTTCCAGAGGGAAAATGCCAACTGAATTCATTACTAAAATAAATTGAAACTACATGAGTAGGCTGAAATGGAAGAGATTTCCAAGACACTTTAACTTCTGAAACTCAGGGTCCAGTCATAAACTGACAACCTCTGAAACACATGCCACCTCTCATTGGAAGCTAAGAGTCTCTTGGCCAGGACCAGAGACCACAGTTAGACCTTTGCGAATCTACATTACCCTTCCTCATTAACCAACAAAAAGGGACCTTCTTGCCCAGAGACTTTCTTTTTCCTTCTTTCCAATAATTTCCCCACTGTTCATAAAAATAATGAGAGCATTAATAGTAATATAATTATATACCAACTGTTAACCTTTTACAATTATTCATAATTATAATGAATAAGTATATACTTATAATAGTATAAGTATAGCTACTTCTACTTTGTATATACTTTCATAGTACATATGATTACATACTATCCACTATTTCAATGTCTGAGATACAGTAGTGACATATAGCTGTACCTCCTATCTGCACTCTCATGGGGAAGACAACATAAAAGATATATAAATCAATTAATTATACATTGTGGTAAGTGCTATGAAGAAAACTCATACAGGGTTGAGACTGAAGGAGGAAATCTACTTTAGATGAAGCAGATAAGATTTAAGCTAAAATCAAAGGGTAGATAAGAAGAGGAACTATGTGAAGTGTGTGTATACACGTGCATGCATGCACATGTGTGTACAACTACAGGCACATCCCCACTCTGTGGATGAGGACACCAAGGCCCTGAAAAGTTAAATTTCTTGCCCAAGATCACTCCCATGTTATGAGGCAGGGCTTCTTTTGTATTTTTGTTTTTTTTTTTTAGAAGCAAATTTAAATGTGTCATTTACTTTTATTTTCATTATTAAAAAGGGGTTATTTTATTTTTATTGAAAATACTTAATTGGCAAATTAAAATTTTGTATGTTCAAGGTGTATAGCATGATGATTTGGTATATGTATATGTGTGTACTGATCACCACAAATTAATGAACACATCTATCAGCACCTCGAGTTAACATTTTAGGAACTAGTTTGGTCAAACTCTGAATTACACACCCTTTCCACAGTTCTATGCTGTTTCTTGCTTAAATCAGAGAAGATAGAGGACTGGTGCTTAGTCAGAGAAAGAGGTCAGGTGTCACAGTCTGGCGTCCCCTGTGCATTGCAGTGATGGCTGAGCAAGGTTCCCAGGGCAGCTGCAGTAGCAGCTATGGGTCTGCAGAGTGGAAAAGGCTCTTGCTCCGCCACAGAGGGAGAAGGGGTGAAAGGTACTGAAATGAAAGGAAAGCAGCAAAGCCAAGAACACTGCTTGTAGAAAATGTGGCTGACAAGCGGTCCAAGAAAATATCTAGGAGATGAAAACTTTGTAAGAACCGACCCGAAGCCAAGACAGATGAACTTGAGTCCCCAAATTCACACTTCCTTTGGGTCCACTGAGCAGGTGGAACTCAGATATTGGTCAGATTTCAAAGTCCATTTCTGAAATCCCCTTCAGATCCTATAGCCAGATGACTTTTCCCATTTCCTCCTTTAATTCGTTCAGAAGGGACACATATTGTGTATTCTACTCCTGGCACTGACAGCACAAAGAGAATGAAGTGGCCAGTGACTGGCCTCCTCTAAATAGGTTCACCTGACCAGGCACGGTGGCTCACACCTGTAATCCCAACAGTTTGGGAGTCCAATTTGGGAGGATTACTTGAGTCCAGAAGTTCGAGACTAGCCTGGGAAAGATAGTGAGACCCCATCTGTACAAAAAATACAACAACAAAAAAATTAGCCCAGTATGGTAGCTGAGGTGAGAGGATCACATGAGCCCAGGAGATTGAAGCTGCAGTGAGCTGTGATTGTGCCACTGCACTCCATCCTGAGAGACACAGTGAAGACCCTATCTCAAAAATAATTAATTAATTCAGGTTCACCTGACACCCAGAAGGCAATCAGCAAGTGTCCAGGCAGCAGCCCTGATGAGTTCCCAGGCACTGAGTGCCAGCTTTGCTCCAGGTGTTCTGCCAGTGCTGGGTGGACGAAGGTCATAATATCATTTCACCCCACAGAGCCCAGAGTCCAGTGGAGAATACAGCGGGTCAACCAGCAGTTACAGCCTGTGAGGCAGGAGCTGTGGGAGAGGGAGTTTCGGGAGGCCATGAGAGCTAAAAAGGGGGTTCTTAGCCCTGACCAGAGATCAGGAAGTCTTCCTGGATGAAATGACCCCTCTTTCATTCATTCAGCAAATAACTACAGTACCCCTGTTACATGCCAGACACTGCTCCAGGTGCTGGAGTTACAGCAATGTGCAACAAAACCCCGGCCCTCGTGGAGCTGACATCCCAGGGGCAGGGGAAAGACTACACACAGATACGTAATAAGCAAATAAATAGTGTAAACAATTTGATAGATGGTGGTAAGTGTTTTGAAGAACACAAAACAAAGCAAAGGAGAGTGACAGAGCAGGAGAGCTACTGTGGAGTGGGTGGGCAGTGGAGACGCCATAGAAGAGCTCTAAATAGCAAGACGAGGCCTATGAAGAGGAGGTATGAGGCAGAGTCCTGTGGAAAGGCCTAAGGTGGCACCAGCCTGGCCTTGTCAACTGTAGGAAGGCCAGTGTGACCTGAGTAAAGTGACCAGTCACTCACCAAGGGCAGCTTGGACAAGCAGAGATGAACTCAGAGACAGAAGTAGGGCCAGCTCATGGGGGCCTGGTACAGGTTTTGGATTTAATCCACAGTGCAATGGAAACCCATTGAAAGGTTTTAAGGAGGATATGGAAACGCTCTGATTTACATTTTTAAACAGTAACCCTTGTCAAATGGATTGTTGAGTGCGTAGATTGTTAGCCTCTATCCTTTTTTAACAAAATTTTATTTCAGAGTAATTTTAGATTTACAGAAAAGTGACAAAAGTAGTACAGTAGAGACTTCCCATGCCTCTCACCCAATTTCTGCCATCGTTAACATCTACATGGTACATTCATCACAACTGCAACATTAACGTGGGTAGATTACCACTAACCAAAAGACAAACTGTGGACTTCACCTGTTTTTCTACTAATGTCCTTTTTTGGTTCCAGGATCCAACTCAGGATAGCACATTGCATTTAGACCCATGGTCTTCCAAATAGTTTTTCTATATTTGAGGAAAGGCCTACATCATCTAGGATCCACTTCTCTTTCTTGTAACTAAAAGTCCTGATGGATAAGGGGAAAAGAGTGGGCTCAGGAACTAGGCAAGAGATGAGAGGGCCCACTCAAAAAAACGGGGTGGGAAGTCAATTTAGTTTATACAGTCACATCAATTACTATAAAATAAGGGTATTTTAATACCCCAAATTAGAAAGAACAGCCTCAAAATAGAAGTCTTTTATGCTGGATAAATTTAGCTTTATGAAAAACTTAATACATTGCCGGAAATTTTCTCCTTTTTCTGAGAAGAATGAAAATTTATATGAACTTACATTGGTCCAGGCCGCAGAAGCTTTTCTAGGGACAAAGATCTTTTCATGTAATTTTTAAAAATATTTTAAATAAATAGAGACACCATTTCATCATGTTGCCCAGGCTGGTTTGGAACTCCTGGGCTCAAGTGATCCGCCTGCCTCAGCCTCCCAAAGTGCTGGGATTACAGGCAGGCATGAGACCATGCCTAGCTGGGGACAATAATCTCTGAAAAAATAAAATAAGAAAAAAAGTGGATTCGCAGAATTACAACTGCTTAATCAGCAAATACTGAGTGAGCACCTTCTATGTGTCAAACACTATGAAACACACTCAGGAGTTTTGATTTTAGAATCATGCTACAGACCAAAGAAAATCCAATGTCTAACAGCAGAGGAGATTTGTTACAAAGCTGGTGGAGCTGGTGAGTAAAGGCAACTCAACATTTCTGTGTTGGCTATTAGATGAGCGCAGCAACTGAGGAGTGCTGCACAGGAGATCGTCCCTGGGATGGGATGGCTGGCCACTCCTCTTCTTATGGAAAAAAGCCTCCTATCAAAGTTGGGGCTTCCAGTATAATTTAGTCAGAGAAAACCAAGTTTCAGGGCAACTTCAGTTGTGTCTACACCTCAACAAGCAGCTGTCTTTATGGTAGTATCTCTTCCCTACTTCTTCCTTATCATTTCACTTGGTCTAAGTTGGGATCCTTTGGTAGGAAATCTTAGGGCAAATGATACAAATCTTGATCCTCATTAAGAAGATTTAAAAAAATAACAAATCTGGTCAGGCATGGTGCCTCACGCCTGTAATCTCAGCACTTTGGGAAGCTGAGGCAGGTGGATCACCTGAGGTCAGGAGTTTGAGACCAGCCTGACCAACATGGTGAAACTCTGGCTCTACTAAAAATACAAAAATTAGCCAGGCATGGTGGTGTGTGCTTATAATCTCAGCTACTCAGGAGGCAGAGACAGGAGAATCACTTGAACCCTGGAGGTGAAGTTTGCAGTGAGCCGAGATGGTGTCATCGCACTCCAGCCTGGGTGATCGAACAAGACTGCATCTCAAAAAAAAAAAAAAAAAAATCTGATTGAGTTTCTACAATAAGCACAGCAGATAAAGATGGGCAGTACCTCCACTGCCTTCTCACCAGCAGCAGAGTGGTCAAGAGAAAAAGGCCACTGCAATTGAGTGATGCTGGGGTTGTGGAATTATGCCCTTGGGCATCTGTGAGAGACTGCCAGAGGCAAAGTCAGGCCACCTGACAATGGAGCTTTTTACTTCCTTTTCCTAATGTTATAGTCTTAGAAGCAGAGGTTACTTTCAAAGAGTGGCTTGGGGACTTGCATTAGGATCACCAGAGGTTCTTGGTAAGAAAGAAAAATCCTGGATATCTCTTCCAGGCCTCCTGAAGTGGAATTTCCAGCATCTGTATTTTAAGTAAGCCCCTTAAGTGATCTTAACCTACCTGAAACCTTGAGAGCTGCTGTCCCACAGGCTCCCCACCCATCTATGGATGGCTGTGGTGAGAGTGAAGGGTGGGGAATACGCAAATGATCTGGGAGGAGGTTCTACAGAAGGTGAAGGATGGAGCAGGTGCAGGGGGCCATGTCCTATTAGGCCATTCCTGTATACTCATTACAGGTAGAGAATGGTTATTTTTGGGTAGTGTTAATCAGTCTGTGGATGTTTTGCAAACCCTTCTAGTTATTGTTCCTGCTTGGCCTGACCTTTCCTGAGGCTATTGTCCACCTTGATTCTGTAGGGCCCTTTGGGCTGAGAACTTCAAAAGCCAGAGATTATTCTCCACATTCTCCAACTTTCATGTGGTAGATTCCAGAACAACCTCAAGCCAGTGAATCCTGCTGGTTACAAATGTAGGCTCAGGCCGGGCACAGTGGCTCACGCCTGTAATCCTAACACTTTGGGAGGCCGAGGTGGGTAGATCACTTGAGGTCAGATGTTTGAGACCAGCCTGGCCAATATGGTGAAACCCCGACTCTACTAAAAATACAAAAATTACCTTGAAATCACTTGAACCCAGGAGGCGGAGGTTGCAGTGAGCCCAGATCATACCACTGCATTCCAGCCTGGGTGACAGAGCAACACTTCATCTCAAAAAAAAAAAAAAAAAAAAAAAGAAGGTAGGCTCTAGGATCTACACATTAGAGGGCTGTGTGTCTTTGGACATTTCCTTGTGCCTCAGTTTTTCTCATCTGCACAGTGGGTTCACCTCTAAGACTCAGCTCATGGGTAGCAAATGAGATAACCTATTCAGAGCTTTCAGCACGGGCCTGGAACAGAATTAATGCCTGGTAAATATTAGCTCAAATGCACAACTGGTCAACAATGCAGGGTACCCATGCACACCCAGCTGACACAGAGTCACCATGCGGGGAGGGAAGAAAAGAAAGACAAGCTTATTCATGGGGAAGCAGATGATGCTCTGCAGAGAATTCAAGGAGCTGTGCATGGCTGTGTGGGAGGCGAGGAGGTGGAGGAAGCGGGGGCGCTGCTCAGAGCCTCTGCTTCTGCTGGGGCGGAAATCATGTGTGACGAGAAAGAAAAAGAAAAGAAGGGAAGTGACAAACTGACTGTACATGTGTCTGTCATCGTGGATGAGCAATAAAGATGATAAGAATCCTCAAGACAATGATGAATCCTGCATCATTAGATGAGGAATAAAAAAGCTTATTATTAGGGGAAATTGATGCTCTGTGGAACCAGAGCTTTTAGAACAAAGAGCATCAAACTGGCATTTTTCCAGGCTGGGGAAGTGTTGTTTCATTCATGATCAGTTACAGGCATTAGGGTCTGTTGCTTTCTTTTGTTTTATTGTTCTGTTGCCCCATTTTCTCCACCAGGCCCGAGGCTGACCCCTGAAGGGAGTCTATGAAAAAGCTCTTGAAGGAAGGCATTGGGAAGGGAAAGGCCTCCTTGTCACAGAGGGCAATTTGTATTACGAAGAGTTTCATTTGAATTGCCTAGAAAATACTTCAGAGACAGATCTATATAATCTCATCATAAATTCAACCTCATACTTTTCAAAGGAGGCAAAGAAGGGTATAGACATAGCTATCAGGCCTGGATTCAAACAAGGTTCAAATTAAGGTGACTTCCTATATTACCTTGAGGAAATCACTGAACTCTCAAAACTTTAGTCTCCCAATCTGTAAAGTAAAATTAAGATTATGACCAACCTTAGAGGGTCATTGTGAAATAGGGAACAAGCATGAATGGTGGTCTAGAGCAAGCCCTTAGCCACTGTCATCATCTTTTTTGTCATTGTCATTGTTCTCACACAGCTAAGAGGTTATGGGAACAAGCGTGGAAACCAACTTAAAATCAAGAAGTTCCCTGACTTAAAATCATAGCCACATCCAGAAAACATGCAAATCATGCATTTCAACCCTAATAACAATGGGGGCCATTGCCAGATTTATTTCCTAAGCATCTTTTTTTTTGAAAAGCAGTTATTTCCAGGGTAGGAAACCTCCAGAATCCACATCTCCTTTTAAGATACAAAACAGTATTATGTCAGGATGGACACGTTCTCCACAGTATTTGCCTGTTACTCCCACTCGCCCCCCAAGGTTAATTTGCCAGTCTTCTTTCTTCCCCAAAGTGGATTCCAAAGGCACACACGGCTCAGAAAGGAAAGCAATTCTTGTTCTTCTTTCTCAGGCTTTCCTGTGTTTCAGACCCAAATATTTGAACTTTCATGTTCTGGTCTCCCCACAGTTGGGGATCAGTGTAAGGACATTTCAGAAATAGAAGAGGTGTGAGAATGAGAGTAAGTGCGCAGAATATAGACAAGGACCATGATCCAAAAAAAGAAAACGCACCCTCCCACTCACTGAATCATTCTGTAAACACCATCAGAATGTCTGCTGAGTGCCAGGTCCTGTGCTCAGTGCTGGACAACAAGGAGAGGAGAACGCAGACTTTCATCTAGAAGTTCACAGCCTGGAAGACAGTGAGGAATGACCCCAGGGGTGTGGAGCAGGGAGCGGCACCTGTCACATCCTCAAGATTGTCCCACTGACACCTTCTGATGAGATTATTAGGTTTGGGTGCCGTGGACTAGCCTCAAGAGTAGGTGGTGAACATCCAGGAATAACCCAAATACCTCCCCACCCCTCACCTGTCTCCATGGCTGAACTCTGTTTTGTTTTGTTTTGTTTTGTTTTGAGATGGAGTCTCACTTTGTCACCAGGCTGGAGGGCAGTAGTGCGATCTTGGCTCACTGCAACCTCCGCCTCCTGGGTTCAAGCGATTCTCCTGCCTCAGCCTCCCAAGTAGCTGCGACTACAGGTGTGCACCACCATGCACAGCTAATTTTTGTATTTCTAGTAGAGACGGGGCTTCACCATGTTGGCCAGGATGGTCTTGATCTCCTGACCTCGTGATCTGCCCGCCTCGGCCTCCCAAAGTGGTGGGATTATAGGCATGAGCCACTGTGCCCAGCCGGCTGAACTCTTATTAGTCCTCATTATTTTAGAAGGGAATGCCAGTTCCCGTGATTGCCACTTTTCAGTTGAATGCTGGTATTCCTAGGAGACCTCGTTATCAGCCATGACAAACTCCCTTTCCCTAACTCCTTTAACAGAACTTTACAACTTACAAAACATTTTCATGTTTATGATCTGGTAGTAGGGCAGGCAATTTCATTCCCACTTTACAGATGAGGAAGCTAAATAATTAGCCTGTGGTCTCACAGCTCAAAGGCAAAATAGCTGGGAGGTGAACGGGGTCTTTTGACTCCAAGTCTACGGCTCAGCAAAGCCAGCCAAAGATCATTGCTATCCCCTAGTAACTTAGACGTAAGTTACTCTTTCCTCTTAAAAGTAAATATTTTGTAGTTCCATGGAAGGAAGGACTGAGAGTTCTCACATCCTTCAATACTCACAGCAGAGACTGCCCAGTCCTGTGGGCATGGGGAAAGGTCAAAGTGTCCAGGAAAAGCTGGTAATTATGACCAGTTCCTGGGTGCTTCCCATATGCCCAGCACTGTGCTGCAAGCAGGCTTCAGCTGTGTCACCTGAATGTCCCTGACTTCACCTGCTCCCACCTGTGTAACTGTAGTCCCTCCCACCCCATTACTTAGGGATTTCCCCCCATCTACAGGAAGCAGCTCAGGAACAAGCCCCTTCATGCTCTCTATTAATATTTACTGCCCATTTACAAGTCCTTATGGGAATTACCTTGGCATCCCTGTGATACTATGGCCTCCATTAAAACACTACCTTCCTGCCTGGGACCTCACACCCTGGAAAAGCCAAACAGACTCGGTTCCCTTCTGTGCTCAGTGCATGCCTAGTGCTGTGTGTGAGCCCCTCCCCAAATGCTGCATTGTATTTTGTCCACTTGGACTCTGAGCTACTAAGTTTCCCGCACCGCCTGGGGAGAACAGATCCTCCAGTTTACAGCTCCTGCTTCACAGGGACTGAGCATCTGTTCTTGGGGTCAGGTGGGGGCAGACTCCTCATTAGAGCTTGCACTGTCCCTGTCTCCTCATTTCTTTCCCCAGGTCCCACATCAAAGCCTCCTCCCTTCTCCTTCAGTCCAAAGTCACATAGACAAATCAGGGAAAGTGGAGAATCTGGACCCCCAAAACCAACCGAACATTGCTGGATAATTCTGGAAAACTGACAGCCCTGGGAGGGCATGCAGAAGAGGATCCCAATGAGGAACTCTTAAAAATCCTCCATAGAAACCACAATTGTTATTTATTGAGACCTTGCATGCATATCTAATTAACTGTCACAAGAACACTGTGATGCAAGTACCCTTACTTCCTTCAATTTACGTTAAGAAAATGGTAGCCTCATTCTCCAAGCTAACAAGTGAGGAGATGACCCCAGCCCCTCGACTCTTAACCCCAGTGCAATGCTGAGTCCCACTCCCTGAGTTTCAAGGGTTTGCAGATCCAGGTGGTATTTCTTGCGAATCAATTGCTTGGAGAAACAATGACAAAGAAGGGTTTAAGTATTGGGTAGGCAGGTGGGTGGGAGGGAGGAGGAGAAGCTGTTAATTTTAGATGTGTAATTCAGACGATCATTAGGTGACAGAGGTGTCACCATGCCCCTTATCTTTGTCATCCCCCTTCTAAAATAAGGGTCAGAGCCTGTAATTTCCTCAGGGGGAAGATCCATCCTTCGCGTGCTTAAAACCCCTGGGGAGGGCAGGACCAAAGAAGACAATAGAGGAGAAGACTCTGGGCTGTGGAAGTCTCCTGTTTTCTGCCCCAACCTCCCCAAAACATGTCCTCAACACATAGTAGAGGGTCTTGTGAGGTAGGAGAATGTTTCAGAAATTTATTTTTTAGTTTGTCCCAGGCTGACAAAACTACATTGAAACCGAGGCACCCAGGGCCCTGATTCCTGTGCTTGGGTCACTTGGATGTGTGGCAGCAATGACTTGTGGATCCTAACCCCCTAGAACACTGAGTCTCTCCTCCTCACTGTTTAGAGTACTGCTACAAAAATTGAAAATCAAGCAATTATTGATGTAGCCAAAATAAGGACCCTAAAATTAGAATTGCAGCCAGGTGGGGGTGTCTACACTATTACTCCTGCTCCAAAATATAAAAGTGATAGTAACTCACATCTGCCTGGTGTTTACTGTTGCCAGGCACTGTCCTCAATGTGTGGTCCTGGATCCACATCAGCGTTGCCTGAAAACTAGTTAGAGATGCATAGGCCCTGCCCAGATTGAACTGGAAACCATGGGGATGGGCCCAGCAATCTGTGTCTTAACCAGCTCTTCAGGTGATTCTGATGCTCTCTAAAGTTTGAGCACCCTTGCCTTACTTGGCTGAATCCTCACAATGACTGCGGAAGGTATGGAAATTATTGGGCATTATTGTTTTCATTTTATAGAGAAGGAACCTGAGTCTCAAAAATATTGAATGATTGTTTGAAATGAGTACTTATACCAGGATTGGAATGAAGGTCATTCTGCCACTCAAGTTCCCTCTTCCCCAAACATGTTTCCTTACTGGTGAAAACCAAGCATGACAGAGGGTGGGGGTGACAAACAATTGTTCCTATGGAAACCAGAAAAGGTAGCTTCAGTTCCAGGTCAGGAAAGAAATGCTGAACATCAGTTACAGGTTAGTCACCATGTGCTATGGTCTGAATGTTTCTGTCTCCTTAAAAATGATATGTAGCAATACTAACCCCCAAGGTGATGTTATTAGGAGGCAGGGCCTTTGGGAAGCCATTTGGCCATGAGGGCAGAGACCTTATAAAAAAGGCCCAAGAGAAACCCCTCACCCTTCTCGTCATGTGAGGACACAAGGTAAAGATGCCATCTATGAACCAGAGAGCAGGCCCTCACCAGACACCAAATCTGTCAGCCCGCTGATCTTGGACTTCCCAGCCTCCAGAACTATAAGCAATAAATTTCTGTTGTTTATAAGCCACCCAGTGTTGGAGATTTGTTATAGCATCCCAAACAGACTAAGACACTAAACATAAATGTCTTATCTCATTTAATTCTCACCAAAAACCCATGTCAGGTAGGCATTCTGAAATCACATATCAGGTAGGCAAGCAATTTTTCCAAGCTGTCAACACTCAGTAAGTTGCAGGGTAGTATTTAAATCCTGTTTAGTCTGTCTTTTAAGTCCTCACAGCCTCTCTGGGGCACATTTACACATTCAGCAGATATATATGTGCTCATGGCAAAAAGGCCAGGAAACCAAGGGTGAATGCACATGTAGCAGCAAACGAGGTCACCCTGCTCCAGGGCTGAAAATCCACCTCTACAGCAATTGTGAGACTTTGACAGCATCACCAGTCACCCCAGTCTGCTCCTCCCTCCCCTCCTTCCTTCCCTCTTGAAAAATCACTGACTTTTCCCTTTCTCCCTGTGAGATGAAGGAAGACAAGTTCTTACCAAACTGAACATGTTGATTCAATCCCTATTAACTGAGTATTCACCCAACTTTCCGGAGAAGCAAAGCCCTTAGTGGGTAATGATGCCAGGAATGGGATGCATTGCCAGTTGGAGCCCTAGCAACATTCAGTGAGGATTATAAGAATGTTATGAATGCCTTTAACCAGCTCCTCACCCAAAATGCATACACACCCTTGAAACTGGCTTGGGATTTACCGGCAACCTTCCAAATCAATAGCTTAATTAACCCACAGGCTGTGTATGACATGTCATGAAACATCTCTAAAACCAAGTAGCAAGGGAAAGTACAAAACTTAAATCCATGTTTGTATTAAGTTTCCAAGCCATCATTTTGTAGATTTTATTTTTTTAAATAAGTTGCTATTTATTTTCACTTAAAGGCATGGAATTTTTAAAACTTAATTTATAGATTCAAGGAGACATAAAATGAAAAATGAAAAACTCTGGGTGAAAACATCTGTTGTCAGAAATATATAAACAGCCCCCAAATCTAAAGGGAATCTCTGTCACTCCCTAAGTTACAACTTGCCGTTGGCTCTCTCAGTTGCTTTTTGGATGGAGCCCAGGTGTCCCAGACTGCTTTGCCAAGCATTTTGTGATCATGCGGCTGCCCATACTCCAGCCCCAAAGCCTGACACTCCTGCCACACACCCTCTGCCCAGGTTAGGCAGAGTACAGGCATTTCCCACAAAGTCCTGGGTCCTCCCACCCTTTGTGTCTCTGCATCTGTTTGGCTCTCAGCCTGGAATATCCCCTCCCTTTCTTTTCCAAGCTGACTCCTCCTCATCTCTTCAGCTCCTGCTCATCACTCAAACCTCAGCCAGGTGCCACCTCTTCAGGAAAGTCTTCCCTCATCTCCAGTGGGATTTTCAAGGTACCATGTGCTGACCCTCATCACACTATTTTTAACACTGGTTCATGATGGTCTATTTACTTCTGTGTCACCTCCTAAGCTGGGAGCTCCATGAAGGTATTTCAGTGTCATCAGGTTTAGCACAATGCCAGGCACATAGTAAGCACTCACAACATTGTTGTTGAATGAATGAGTGAATGAATCAAAGAATGAATGGTTATCACCTAGGTATTTATTTTCCTCACAGGCTCCAGGTATACCATGAAATGAGAGATGTAATTTTTCTCTCTCAACACTCTTAAAAAGCTATTTCTACACCCAGGGACTCATATGGTCCAGTATAGCCAGAACTGCATTTCAAGGCTACAGAAACCTTAGTCTAAAACATAGTCTAGCTGAGCCCAGAAGACTGGTAACAAAACCAAAGCTAGTCCAAACTCCCAGAACTAGCCCTAGTCTGTAATGGTCTGGAAACTCACTTTAGTTCCGACCTTCCTAATGTAAGGCCAGTGTAAGTATGTCCTGTGTACCTGTGGGGTTTGCAATTATAAAAGTGGTGCAAACATTGCAGGAACTTCAAACATAAAGCAATGTATAAAATAGACAGTTCTCAAAAGGTGGCCCTGGATCACCACATCAGTGTCACCTGGAAACTAGTTGGAAATGCATAAGCCCCACTCAATCTCAAACTTTAGAATGCATCAGAATCACCTGAAGCACTTGGGGAAACACAGATTGCTGGTGCCATCCCCAGGGTTTCTGATTCAATAAGTCTGGATGGGGCCTACGCACTTCTAACTGGTTTCCAGGTACACTAATATGGTGGTTCGGGACTACACTTGAGAACTGTCTACTTTACACATAATAAGTGTCATACCCTGATATTGGCCTATAATATGATTCTCCAGAGATAGCCCTTGCTGAGAACACATGGACACAGGAAGGGGAACATCACACACCAGGGCCTGTTGTGGGGTGTGGGGAGTGGGGAGGCATAGCATTAGGAGATAAACCTAATGTTAAATGAAGAGTTAATGGGTGCAGCACACCAACATGGCACATGTATACATACGTAACAAACCTGCACGTTGTGCACATGTACCCTAAAACTTAAAGTATAATAAAAATAAAATAAAATAAAATAAAAAATAAGTAAATAAATAATAAAATAAAAAAATTAAAAAAGAGCCCTTGACAAGAGTATTTTAGAGGGAGATAAGCAATGAGCCTGCAAGGAAAAATGCAGCTAACAGATGACCATATGCAATATATTTCTAAAATATTTTTATTTGTTGTCTTGAAATGAAAATCAAGCGGTTTCACATGACTGGAATACTTTCATGGAGCGCCCAGCTTTGGAAGTGACAGAGAAGTAAATAGATGCCACAAATCAGCATAAAAAGTACTCTGACTCCCAGCTTTTCTTGGAAAATCCAAAGGCCTGCCACCAGGTTAGCAATGATTTGCTGAAATTGAGTGGTGCTAGTTGCTTAATATGAGGCATGCTCTGAAGGTTGTCACAGTCCCTACTCACAAAGCCAAAAGCTGATCCCCTGCATGCACTTAAGTTTGTGTATCACTGGTATGTATCCTTACAAAATCCTTCTATAATGTTATGAGTGTTATGAGCACTGCCTACCATCTTCTTTTTTCCATTTTATCTATATTAATATATACTAATTTACCTAGGTATTCCTCTGTATGATTACATTATGGTGTATATAACCAATCCCTTCCTGGTGGATATTTAAGTTAGTGCTATTTATTCTCCATTACAAACAACAAAACAGTGAATGTCCTTGTATATATCTCTTTGCATGCCTTGTGCGCATAATCTCTTGAATGAACTTCTAGATGTAGAATTACTGAGTGAAATGGAATGATACTTACAATTTTGATAGATAATGCCAAAATACTGAAGTTAGTTAGGATACAAGCCATGTTTAGTGCCAAGCAGGGGGCAAGGAATGGTTGAGTTTGGAGAGTGGCATGGAGAGATGAACTGCCCATGATCTGAGCCCTCTTCTTCAGCAACCACACTCCTGTACTCCTAGTGTACCTACAGTTGATTGCCACAAAGGCAATATCTCTAATGGCAGAGCTAGATCTAGCAAGGCAAATCTATTTTAGAATCCTAGTTGAACAGTTAATTCATCATCATAAATTGAGCATAAAAACAAAATGAGATAATTCTGGTTATATTACAGAAGTCTCCATTTGTTACTGAAAACCAAAGGGATTTTTATCCAAATGCTTATGTCTGGTTTGTTGACATTTCTCTCACTATTTTATCTCAATAATAATACTAATTCTCCCTATGCTCTCTCCCTTTCTGTTTCAGGCTTATCTCCCTTTGTGTTTCTTGGAGATTAACCTGATGTTACTGTGAGAAGGCTCTGTATGTTGCCAAGTTTTGAACTCTACTGAATGGGACCAAAAATAAAAGTCTAAGATCAAAGTTGTAATAAAGTATTGACTTTTTTATTTAATAAATGTGGCAAATGGGATGACACGAAGATTAAGAGCACAGACTGCCTGAGTGTAAGTTCCGAGTTCCTCATGCACTGGCTGGGATGATACATAACCTCTCTCACCCTGTTTCCTCATCTATAAGATGGGGGTAATTACAGGGCTATGGTTCTTTGCACAGAATCTTGCACAAAACAACGTTAATTGTTATTATTTATTCTAGCACAGTAGCCAATCCCACCCCCTCTTAAAAGTTTTACAGGGTGTGGCAATGCCCAGACCTCATAAACCTTCAGGCAGCCATTCTGTGAGTTGACAGTCATGAAATGGCCAAATCAGAATAAATAACTGCTTCAGGAAGAGAAGCCAGCAGTTGGGCTCAATTTTAAACTGTACTTTAGATGCAACACAATAGATAAGAGGCCTGATAAGGAGAAAATGGCTAACCTTTACTGAGCACTTACTCCTGTCACACTCTTTGAAGCATTTACAAGCATCTTCTCAGTGTGTGCTCATAATAATCCTATGGAGCAAGTGCTATTATTACCATTCCGGTCTCACAGATGAGAAAACCAAGCACAGCATGTTTAAGTAATTTGCTGTAGGTCACACTCTTATTTCATAAGATGGCACCGGCCATCTGACTCCAGAGTGTACGTTCCTAACTACCATAAGTTAGAAATCATGCCAGAAAGAGATAAACTATAGCTAAAACAGAAAGAATTTAGATATCGTCAATTAATATCTATATCTTTTGAGCACTTTCTATGTACCAGACACTGTTTTACCAACTTGTACTAGGAAATTTATTTCTTACGACAAGCCTGGGAAGTACTTGTTACTGATAGCATTTTTATGGATGGAGCCTAGAGCTTTTGAACACAAAGGGTCACAGAGCTGTTACTGGTGAAGCTAAGTTTCTAAAGCATGCCTCCAGATTCCAAGTCGCAAGCTTTCCCCCTAGGAATGCAATAAGAATTTCAAACACAAATGAGTCATCCTCATCACTCAGCAAATATTTTTTAAGCACCTACTTGTGTCAGACACAAATTAATGACACAGACATGGTTCCTGCACCATGGGATGTAGATTGTGTGAAAGAGAGACACAATTTATAAGGACAAGTGAGTAAATAATGCATATCATATAACTAATATATAATTAGCACCATCACATGGCATCCTAAAAAATGTCTAATTGCTTTGACAGATGGCATTTACAGTCAGTTATAGAAAATCATTCTAATTCTTTTTTAATAAGAGAAAAAAATTTGCTTCTTGTGTATTTCACATTATCTTGGAAATAAAAAGAGACATCTAGCACTAATCAGAGCACTTGGGGAATTACTGAATTTTGCAACTTTCTCACTTGTGTGACAAAAAAAAACAAGATTGTGGTTACCCAATTGCCTGGGCAAACTGTCAGCTTTTGCACAGACTTGCCCTGAGTTTAATAAGAATTAAGGTTGCATCCTGCTCCTGGTTTTGAATCAAAACATTTACTGATTTCATCAGAAAGGAAACAGTGAAAGTAAGGGAGAAAAACAGGTTAGGAGTGAAATGATTTATCACTTATTTTCTTTAGTAAGGCACAGTATCTGTCATGGATTAACATCTATTTACAGCAGTTTCAGAGCTGGGAAGCTTATTATTTTTTTAATGGCTATCTTATCAACTGTAGTGCATAAGCTATTAGGGTTACAGGATTTAACTCCCCCTGTTGCACATGTTTTAGTAAATCTATAATGATTTAAGCATTTTTAATATCTTTTAAAAATGTATTACACTTTAATCCATCTTGAATTAATTTTTGTATAAGGTGTAAGGAAGGGATCCAGTTTCAGCTTTCTACATTTGTCTAGCCAGTTTTCCCAGCACCATTTATTAAATAGGGAATCCTTTCCCCATTGCTTGTTTTTCTCAGGTTTGTCAAAGATCAGATGGCTGTAGAAATGCAGCATTATTTCTGAGGCCTCTGCTCTGTTCCATTGATCTATATCTCTGTTTAGGTACCAGTACCATGCTGTTTCGGTTACTGTAGCCTTGTATAGTTTGAAGTCAGGTAGCCTGATGCCTCCAGCTTTGTTCTTTTGGCTTAGGATTGACTTGGCAATGTGGGCTCTTTTTTGGTTCCATGTGAACTTTCAGGTAGTTTTTTCCAATTCTGTGAAGAAAGTCATTGGTAGCTTGATGGGGATGGCATTGAATCTATAAATTATCTTGGGCAGTATGGCCATTTTCACGATATTGATTCTTCCTACCCATGAGCATGGAATGTTCTTCCATTTGTTTGTATTCTCTTTTATTTCATTGAGCAGCGGTTTGTAGTTCTCCTTGAAGAGGTCCTTCACATCTCTTGTAAGTTGGATTCCTAGGTATTTTATTCTCTTTGAAGCAATTGTGAATGGGAGTTCACTCATGATTTGGCTCTCTGTTTGTCTGTTATTGGTGTATAAGAATGCTTGTGATTTTTGCACATTGATTTTGTATCCTGAGACTTTGCTGAAGTTGCCTATCAGCTTAAGGAGGTTTTGGGCTGAGACGATGGGGTTTTCTAGATATACAATCATGTCATCTGCAAACAGGGACAATTGGACTTCCTCTTTTCCTAATTGAATACTCTTTATTTCCTTCTGCCTGATTGCCCTGGCCAGAACTTCCAACACTATGTTGAATAGGAGTGGTGAGAGAGGGCATCCCTGTCTTGTGCCAGTTTTCAAAGGGAATGCTTCCAGTTTTTGCCCATTCAGTATGATATTGGCTGTGGGTCTGTCATAGATAGCTCTTATTATTTTGAGATACATCCCATCAATACCTAATTTATTGAGAGTTTTTAGCATGAAGCGTTGTTGAATTTTGTCCAAAGCCTTTTCTGCATCTATTGAGATAATCATATGGCTTTTGTCGTTGGTTCTGTTTATACGCTGGATTAGTTTCATTGATTTGCATATGTTGAACCAGCCTTGCATCCCACGGATGAAGCCCACTTGATCATGGTGGATAAGCTTTTTGATGTGCTGCTGGATTCTGTTTGCCAATATTTTATTGAGGATATTTGCATCAATGTTCATCAGGGATATTGGTCTAAAATTCTCTTTTTTTGTTGTGTCTCTGCCAGGCTTTGGTATCAAGATGATGCTGGCCTTATAAAATGAGTTAGGGAGGATTCCTTCATAAATGTTAGACCTAAAACCATAAAAACCCTGGAAGAAAACCTAGGCAATACCATTCAGGACATAGGTATGGGCAAGGACTTCATGTCTAAAACACCAAAAGCAATGGCAACAAAAGCCAAAATTGACAAATGGGATCTCATTAAACTAAAGAGCTTCTGCACAGCAAAAGAAACTACCATCAGAGTGAACAGGCAACCTACAGAATGGGAGAAAATTTTTGCAACCTACTCATCTGACAAAGGGCTAATATCCAGAATCTACAATGAACTCAAACAAATTTACATTAAAAAAAAAACAACCCCATCAAAAAGTGGGCGAAGGATATGAACAGACACTTCTCAAAAGAAGACATTTATGCAGCCAACAGACACATGAAAAAATGCTCATCATCACTGGCCATCAGAGAAATGCAAATCAAAACCACAATGAGATACCATCTCACACCAGTTAGATTGGCGATCATTCAAAAGTCAGGAAACAACAGGTGCTGGGGAGGATTTGGACAAATAGGAACATCTTTACACTGTTGGTGGGACTGTAAACTAGTTCAACCATTGTAGAAGTCAGTATGGTGATTCGTCAGGGATCTAGAACTAGAAATACCATTTGACCCAGCCATCCCATTACTGGGTATATACCCAAAGGATTATAAATCATGCTGCTATAAAGACACATGCACGTGTATGTTTATTGCGGCACTATTCACAATAGCAAAGACTTGGAACCAACCCAAATGTCCAACAATGATAGACTGGATTAAGAAAATGTGGCGCATATACACCATGGAATACTATGCAGCCATAAAAAAGGATGAGTTCATGTCCTTTGTAGGGACATGGATGAAGCTGGAAACCATCATTCTCAGCAAACTATCGCAAGGACAAAAAACCAAACACTGCATGTTCTCACTCATAGGTGGGAGTTGAACAATGAGAACACATGGACACAGGAAGGGGAACATCACACACTGGGGCCTGTTGTGGGGTAGGGGGAGGGGGGAGGGATAGCATTAGGAGATATACCTAATGTTAACTGACGAGTTAATGGGTGCAGCACACCAACATGGCACATGTATACATATGTAACTAACATGCACGTTGTGCACATGTACCCTAAAACTTGAAGTATAATAAAAAAAAGTATTACACTAGAATATACATTCATTATAGAAAAATTACAAATATACATGAGCAAAATTTTTTAAAATAAAAATCAACTAATAAGCCCAGTGGCTAGAAATAACCATTGCTAACATTTTGGCATACATTCTTCTAGTCTTGATATTATATATATGTATGTGTGTGTATCATTTTTAAATAACCTGAACTCATATAACTTAAGTTTCAATATTCACTTAATTGTGAATGATCCTTCACATCATTAAATATGCATCTCCTTACCATTTTTAATAGTTGTATAATATCCTCCCATATATATATATATATATATATATATATATATATATATATCACCATTTATTTACCCACTCCCCTATTGTTGGACATTAGGCTGTTTTTCTTTAACTTTTCACTTTTATAAGTAATTTTATGAGGAACCCACTTGGATATATATCTTTTATGTTACTATAAATTTATAGAAGTGGTATTTTAGGATCAAAAGATGAGAAGTAAGACCATATTTTTAAGGCTTTAGACTTAAACTTTTTTTTACTTTTCATTCTGAAATAATTACAAACTCATAAGACATTGCAAAAATGGTACAGAGAAGTCCCTTGTGCCCGTCACACAACTTCCCCCAATGATAATTTTTCATATAACCATAATAGACTGTAAAAACCAGGAAACTGGCATTGGCACAATACAATTAACTAGACTACAGTTACAGTTTTACAGTTAAAATCCAATTACTTGGATTTTACCAGCAGAATTATTTTCTAATAATAATAGAATGGAAAGATGCATTCTTACTTACTTTCCTACTTTCTCCTTTCACAAATCTGCCTTTAGAACTTCCTTCTAATCTGTAGAGGAAAGAATACAAACATGCTTGGTAGACTATTCTTTTTTATTGACAAACAAGAGGAATAAATGCACTTAAGAATCTCTCACCAGATGTAGAGTGGGTAAACCCCCATTTATGGCACAGAAATGGGGAGATTTCTGTCTTTTGGTTCTTCACAATCCCTTCAGTTTCTTTATGATACACTAGATCAGAGTCTCCTATAGCCTGGGGTACCCTAACCCAAGAGGAGTAACACTGAATCACACTAGGAGAAGGTTATTCTCTTTTCATTTTTCCTTCACTTTTCTGATAACACCAAGGAGAAAGCCTCCATTTTGGGCTAGTCTTCATTTATTTATTTATTATTTAAAAACAATTTTTTTTTTGAGACAGAGTCTCGCTTTGCCACCCAGGCTGGAGTGCAGTGGTGCAATCTCGGCTCGCTGCAGCCTCTGCCTGCCGGATTCAACTGATTCTCCTGCCTCAGCCTCCCAAGTAGCTGGGATTACAGGCGTATGCCACCACACCCAGCTAACCTTTGTATTTTTAGTAGAGACGAGGTTTCGCCACGTTGCCCAGGCTGGTCTGAAACTCCCGGCCTCAAGTGATTCGCCCACCTTGGCCTCCCAAAGTGCTACGATTATAAGCATGAGCCACTACTCTCTTTTTAACACAAATTGCTCAGGTCTCAAGTTCCGCTCTAGGCAGGCAATAGCATTTAACTGGGATTCAATGATATTTTATTATTTTAATCAAATGTGCATTTACTTTCACCTTCAAATCGCAGCAAATGAAACTGGCTTCCCATTTATAGTAGTATTTTTTAAATTTCCTTTTAAAATAAATTATTTCAATTAAAAAATGATTTGATATTTTTAAAAAGTACATGCTTATGGCAAAAGGCATAAAGATAAAATGCAAATGATGGAGGTTAGGGATACATTGTGTGACAGCATTTTGATCAATAAAGAACTGAGCAATCACATGGCCTAGCATGTTTTTCTTTGGATTAGTTTGCGTTAGAATGAGAACCATCTGGCATCTGGTTCTTTTATGAGATCTGCTTACAGAAAAAGAAGGAAGAAGATAAGAAGCCTACATCTATTAAGCACTATTATATACATCATCTCAAATGACTCTTCAGAACATCTCAGTGAAGTAGGTGCTACTAGCGTCCTCACTTTATCCATGAGGAATCCAAGGAACAGAGGAATAGAGTAATTTGCCTAAGTGATCTATCTATCTGTCTAGCAACTGGCAGAGCTGGGATTCAAACCAGGTCTGTTAGATGCCAAAACCATGGGGCTTTTTGTCTGTTTTGTTTTGTTTTAGACAGGGTCTCACTTTGTCACCCAGGCTGGAGTGCAGTGGTGCGATCTCAGTTCACTGCAGCCTCAAACCCCTGGGCTCAAGTGATCCTCCCACCTCAGCCTCGCTAGTAGCTGGGACTATAGGCATGTGCCACCACAGCCAGTTAATTTTTGAATTTTTTGTAGAGACAGGATTTTGCCATGTTGCCCAGGCTGGTCTTGAACTCCTGAACTCAAGCCATCCGCCCGCGTCAGCCTCCCAAAGCCCTGGAATTACAGGCATGAGCCACCACACCTGGCCCAAAACCACGCTCTTGACTGCTGGTTCAAACTGTTTCCTGTTAAATTTAAGAACCATAAGTCATCTCCAGAAAATTTATGATGCCTCTTTGTCCTGGGCAGGAGTCTGGGTCACTTTACTGTGGGCCTGGTGATTGCATGAGAATATTTTAAAGTACACTCCTCAACTGCAAACATCCCCTCGATTGGAGAGGAAATCTCACATCTGACTTCATCCCGGGTCTGTATCCTTTAAAGAAAGACAGAGTATTTAATAGCCACTCAACCCCTGTCAGTCTGATTTTCTTCACATTTCCACTGTTGTCCTCCAGTCACGCCTCCTCTTGAATTGTCCCAAAGATTTCTCAGTATCACTAGAAAAATCAAATCATATGAGCAAGGTCAACATCACAGAAACAGATAACATAGGTCTATTTAAATATTTAAAACATATCTAGATTTATACTAGGTACTAAGCGAAGAGAGCAAAGATGTACAAAACGTGGCCTTTAGCAACAAGGGTCCAGTGATGGTCAAGAGAGATTTCATGACCCTGCAGCTCTAAAACTTTAGATTTCCAAATACCTCAACTCCTTTGACGGATTTAAGGAGTGCTTTACAAATGAGTAACTTTATGGCAGACAGCCTGTGACCAAGTGGCTAAGAGCCAGTCAAATGAAAATAGTACACCTCTAAAATCCTAATTCCAATAAGTAAATTTGATTGACAAAACTTATCTGCACACTTGTTTGTGATTTAATTTGTAATTGGAAAGAAACCGTCTTAGCCTGAGACAAAGGCTTGCTTCCTTGAAAGTGATTTATTTGGGAGCAGGAGTTAGGATAGGGGAGTGAAATGGAATGAGAGAAAGCTAGCACAAAGATGCATTATTGTGTTAGCCCCCTGTGGATGAATGGTACTCATCCCACGAGACCTTCTGAAGAACTTTAGGACATCTCAGGACTGCCTGCTCAGAGGATAAAAGGGGAAAATGTATCTACAGACTTTCCATTAGTCAAAGAGAGTCCACACTTTTGGATCATGCACATGTGTGTGTGAAGCAATTTCTCATGTGTGTCCCATGCTGCAACATCAGAGAAGCTCCAAGGCAGGAGGCAAGAAGTACGTGGCTGGATCTTGAGGATAGACACTGCCAAGTAGAATCTCTGCATGTGGGCTGAATCTGGGAAAACTTCTTAGCTTAAATAAGAGGTGTGGTTGAGAACATTCAAAGTGACACTCAAGAGGTGTCTAATATAAAACCATTATCAACCATTTGGGGTACACCTGCCCAAACACAAATTTTTAAGAACATCATTCATTCATTTAGTCATCAATAAACCCATTCAACATTTAGTGAGTATCAACCACATGCCAGCCACTGTGTTAGATACAGGGGAACAGAAGAGCAACAAGACACATAAGGTCCTTCCTATCTTGGAGCTTACAGTCTATTTGGGGGAGTTGGGCATTAAATAAATCATTATAAAATAATTACTGAGTTACAGTTGTGATAGCTGTTATAAAGGAGAAGGTAGGATGACAATCTTTCTACTCATGAAAATCAAAGAAGGCTTCCTGGAGGAATTGACATTTTTTAAAGCTCAAATTTGCAGAGAAGGGCATTAAAAAAGCAAAGCAGGGAGGAAGAGAGTAACTAGGAAGAGAGGAAGGGGAAGAGGGTGTGTTGAAGACAGAAAGAAGAGCATGAACAAATACTTGATGACAAAAACACTATCCTAAGAGTGAAGAGAAATCCAGTGGGTCAAGAGTGTGCTGAGTGATGGGGTGATGGGGGTACAAGTTGAAGCAGGAGAGGTGGGCATGAGCCAGATCACGCAAGGCCTGACAGTTCGGAAGAAGGATTTGATTTTACCCTAAGGTCATGGAAACCTACTGAAGAGTTTTGACTAGGGAAACAATATGACCAGATTTGCTTGTTTGTGTGTTTTACATACATAAATCTAAATGTACTCATAAATATGCACAGCAGAAGGTCAGATATATCATATAGATTTTTTAAAAGAATGCAGCCAATCATCACCCCATAACTATACAGATAGAAACAGGAGTGTTGGTGGGGTGGGAACAGCAGGAGAAGGGAGGTGGCCTGGAGTCTGAAGAGGTATGTATAGTTTACCTCTTTGTTTGTTTTTAAAGACTACATGTTCATCTGATTTGATGCCAAGGTAGTATTTGGGTAAGCCAGAACAAATCCCCATTTAAAACTCTCGCCCTTCTTTACAAGTTTCAAAAGAAATTTTCTCTTCAAAATTAACCTCATGTGGGTGGTGTTGGGGACCACCTACAGGGCGTCGTTTGAGAGGTGCTGAAAGACCACCCCTCGCTTCGGTGTACCTTTTCTCTGTCCTCCATTAGAACATAAAATTCTACCATCACAATTCTAATTGTCTGGATTTTCAATTGCCAGATTTGCTACAAGAGTAACCCACTGGATCTAGTCTGCCTTCCTGGGACTGAGCTGGTTTGACTGCATTTTCTCAGGGATGGGAGGGTTCGAAGCTTTTAAGACCACTGACCATACAGGGGTGTGGAGGGGCCATAAGATGGGTAGACTACAACCCAGAGGGGTCCAATCTCCTTTTCTGACCTCAATATTTTGTCTTGGGTTGGCTCTGAGATCAGCTGGTGTGTACAATATGGGCATATGTGTAAACATGTGCAGATTTAAATAGTAAAGATATATGGGTGTACTTATGATATGTACATGACTTTATAAAATGAAAAGAAACACAGGCCCCGGGATTAGACCAACCTGAGTTCAGATCACAAGGTTTGTAACCCTGGGAAAGTTACAGTATCTTATGGGGTGGTTGGGAGAATTCAATGAGATAATATGTTTAAAATCTTAGCATTGGCAGTGGCATACAGTAAGTGCTCCATAGGTGTTACTATTATTAAGACTATGTGTGTGTGCACCCTTACACAAGTGTATGCATGCATGTGCATATAGGTGCAGATATGAGGATGTAAAGGAGATAGAGTGTGTTTAAGAACAAGAGAAGGAATAATGAAAAATTTCGCCAATCTCTGCAACAGGAGTTCCAGCATAGAAGTGGCCCTTTTTAAGGAGTGAGACCACTGCAGGGAACAAAGGAAACTGACTCAGCTTTACTAAGTGGGAAACAGAGTAAGAGGACAGTAAATCGCAAGGAGCTTCCTTAGTGGCACAGACTCAAGAGTAGGAATTAATAGAAGGAGACAGGCAAGCAGAATGAGATGTGATGTTATCAAAGCTCAAAAGTGACGTTAAAAAAGTGATAGTCGAAAGTGGTCTCTGAAATTGACCTACATCAAAATTAGGCCTCAGTGCTCAGAAAATAGATAACCACCTGCTCCATCCTAAAGTTCTGGGCCGCAGGCATGTTTGATGTTTTGGAACTAACATGAAAGAACGTGGAAAAATATGTAAACAATGTTTTCAGACCTCCTGGTCTCCTCTTAAGATTTTCCCATTGAGCTGTATCTGAACACTCTCTGCATAATAAATAATTGTCATCCTTACGTCTAGAGAGAAGATATAGTAATAACAATAATTTTAAAAAGAACACCCAGTTTTTTGTTTTTGTTTTTTTTTTTTTTTTTTGAGACAGAGTCTTAGTCACCCAGGCTGGAGTGCAATGGCACAATCTCGGTTCACTACAGCCTCCACCTCTCAGGTTCAAGCAATTCTTGTGCTTCAGCCTCCCGAGAACTCCCAGCCAACACGCCCAGCTAATTTTTGTATTTTTAGTAGAGATCAGGCTTCACCATGTTGGCCAGCCTGGTCTCAAACTCCTGACCTCAAGCAATCCACCCACACCTCAGCCTTCCAAAGTGCTGGGATTACAGGTGTGAGTCACTGCGCCTGGCCTCAAACACCTAGTTTCTAGTCCCAATTCTGCCCCTAACTCACTGGACAACTTCAAAGAATACGTTGATCTTTCTGGGCACAGCTGCCTCATCTGTAAGAGAAAGTGAGTAGCCAGTTTTGGCCATTATCTTTTGGCCTCTTGCCCTCTTAGAGGAGGCTTAGCTCCCTTGAACCAACTCTTCACCTCTTTTTTTCTTTTTTTTTTTTTTTTTTTGTCACCCTGGCTGGAGTGCAGTGGCACCATCTCAGCTCACTCCAGCCTCCGTCTCCCGGGTTCAAGCGATTCTCCTGCCTCAGCCTCCTGAGTAGCTGGGACTTCAGGCGCACGCCACCACGCCCAGCTAATTTTTGTATTTTTAGTAGAAACAGGGTTTCACCATGTTGGCCAGGATGGTCTCGATCTCCTGGCCTCGTGATCTGCCCATGTCGGCCTCCCAAAGTGTTGGGATTACAGGCGTGAGCCACTGCGCCCGGCCAGCCTCTTAAAGTTATATCACTCCATGACATGGTTAAGAGCACAGGCCACTTGCCTTCTGCTAACTGTGACTCCCGAGATGAGTTATTTATCCTCTCTGTGTCTCAAGTTCCCTCATCTGCAAAATGAAAGTAAAGAATAATTTAGTGTCTCCTTGGGTTGTTAAAGGGTTAAAGGGCTAACACAGGTAAGGTATTTAGAACAATGGTTGACACAGATAAGGACTACCCTGGCATTAAGTAAGATTGTTATTATTCACTTAATCGGATACCTTTGTAATTTTACATGAAATGTATTATCGATAAATCAAAAAATAGAAATATAGGCATAATCTGAGGATATGAAAAGACTACAGTGGATAACATGCAGGAGGAGAGTTTGGAGGCCACTCCTTTTCCTTTTTTGAAAAAGCTTCTCTGTGCTTTGATTTTTCACGTATGTGTATATACGTGACACTAGTTTCTTAATTTAAACAGATTGAGCAAAAAGATCATTAAAGTCCCTCTTATCTCTAAATTCAGAGATTGACTATGATTTTCAAAGAGCAATATTTTCTAGGTGTCTGGGTTATCCTTGTTTTCATAGCTTGACCATTTTTACTTTTGACCTTCCCAGGAAATCCTTATGAAGGTTTAAAATAAACACAGTCACTTTGGTATGTTTATAATGGAGCAGGTTCTGACTCCTTGGATACTACAGAAAACGGGAAAGGTGAAAATATGAACTTTGTAAATACTTGGCCTTAGGGACTGGCTTATATTTTACCTCTTACAATCTTTTCCCAGAAACAATTCAGTAAACTGAAGGAAAGATCATAAAGTTAACAACCGCAACAACAAAAGCGTGGTAAGTAGGCAGCAGCCTGGCAGTGAAAGCGTTAACAGGGCTGGGTAAGGCGATCCCTTGAAATGAGTAAGACTGAGTGGTTAAAGTTTTCAAAGCGGTGGCAGCAGCGGCGCTTGGGGGAAAGGAAGCCGGTTGGAGGGCGCAGCGCACCCCTGCTGCGCGGAGGAGGGGGCTGAGCTGAACTCAGCAGAAGTTACACGCACAAGGTTAGTGGCCCCCATACGCCTCCCCAGCCCGTCGCCGCGCTGACATCTTTGGAGAGGAGGCTTAGAAAGGCAAGGCGCCATCGCTCATTCTCGCGTCGTGTCTGTCCTGCTTACTAGTCGCTAGTGGGGCCACTGGCCTTCTCGCCAAACCTCTGGGCTCGGTGCTTACCGAAGCCCTGGCACCTGTGAGGGACAGCTGACTTCTTCCAGACTTTTCTAAACTGGAGGTTTCTTTTCATACATCCAAAAGGAAACTTGTTTCTGGAACAAGTACTGTTTTCAGACCACACACACACACACACACACACACACACACACACACACACGACCCCTACCTGTATATGCTGCCCCAGTACGGTTTCTACAGGTTGTGACCACAATCCAGAATTCCTATCTGCTTCATTTGAAATTGAGAACAATGTCAAAGTAACTAAACAGGCTGCACTACTTTACCTTGTGGGAGGAATATTGTCTCCGAGCCTAAGGTAATAGGGATGAGGAGAGAAAAAAAAAAAAAAAAAAAGATGAAAAAAGAAAAGAAACAAAGCTTCCAAGCACCCTGACCTGTGGTTAAGGCAAAACAATTTTTGGAAATGGGTTTCTAGTGGAAATTTTTCTTGTACATTGCTAGAATCATGTGGGAAGGTATATTGTGAAGGAAATAATTCTACATCTGCATGAGATTCAGATAAACTTACCTACCTAAACTAATCTGCATGTGGTGCAGATAATAGATACACTTAGATTTAGGGGAAGGAGGAGGAGGAGATAGCTTCACAGAAATTGCGTTCGGAGGGGGCTTTGTTTTAAGAATTGAGACTGTCCAGGAGCTTTCCCCGGGCAGGGAGTAAAGGACCTCTTCCCGCCCTGGCTGGTAGAGGGGTTGGGGGGCCACTTCAGCAGGCCAGTTTATTTCCCTGCTCTCCTGTCCACATAGGCAATGAGCAGTCAGTCTTGTGCTGAATGTTCCCTCTGATCCTCACAGCAAGCACGAGTTGAGTCTTATACCTGCTAGCATTGAATCAGAATGAGTCATTTGAAACTTGGGTGCCGGAACAAAGTACTTGCAAACTGCCTTATGAGACACTGCCTCAATGTAGGTGGGATATACCTCTCGGAGAAGTCACATTTTTTTTCTCTCCTCTCCCTCCTTCAAGCAGGCAAGAATTCTGACGTTCTCAAGAGACCAGCTCTGCCCCCGTGGCTCAACTGACCCTACCATGTGGACGCTGCTCCTCCAGGTGGGAACTGGAGTTTTGAAATAAAATGGATGATTTGACGTTACTTGATCTTCTGGAGTGCCCTGTGTGCTTTGAAAAGCTCGATGTCACAGCCAAAGTCCTCCCTTGCCAGCACACCTTCTGCAAACCATGTCTACAGAGGGTTTTCAAGGCCCACAAAGAGCTGCGGTGCCCCGAATGCAGGACGCCTGTGTTTTCCAACATTGAGGCGCTGCCGGCCAACCTGCTGCTCGTGCGCCTTCTGGATGGAGTGCGCTCAGGGCAGAGCTCCGGGAGAGGGGGCTCCTTCCGCAGGCCTGGCACGATGACCTTGCAGGATGGCAGGAAAAGCAGGACCAACCCCAGACGTCTGCAGGCCAGTCCTTTCCGGCTAGTGCCTAATATCAGAATCCACATGGATGGGGTAAGAGAGATCTTATTTGTTAATATCATGTCCACATAGAGGTTGGATTTGTGTATACAAGGAGCTAGAGATTATCTTCTTTTAGTTACATTCCAGAGTGCTGCTGGTGATTTCCCAGTGACACGTTTCTGTGGGCAGTGATCATTTTACTCAAATACGATGAAAGCCTGAGCCTATCTAATCCATCTAAGAATTCTCTTTAGAACTATTAAAGCTTCCTAGGTTCTCCTTTCCTCTTGTCCAGAAAGTAGTAGAACAAGGAAAGCCTTTTAGATTATATTTTTGGTGTTTCACTTCTGCTGTTCTGAGGCCAAACTAGTGTCTGGGAAATGCACGGAGGGTGGGGAAAAACAAAAGAGAGAAAACAAATCCAACTGCTTGTTGCTTTTGAGATCTTTCAGAAATTTCCAAATGTCAGGTTTTGTTTGAATTTTACCCAAATCCATCTTCCCACCCCTAGTCATAAAGTGCTATTATGGCAATACTCATTCATAATCTGTTCCAAGCTATCAAGATACTTGACGCGGGAGATAGTGCAGGAGGGAAGCATCTATGTGGGTGGACTGATTGATAGCAAAGGCTGGGCTGTGAAGTACTTCAGCTGTGTATAGGAGCTATGCAGATGTGTCTCATTTTGCAAAATGAATGAAATACAGAGAAGATACACAGCAGGGGCTGCAATTAAAAAACCAAACAGACCCAGTTAAGCCTCACAGGAAATTAATGCTTTTCATGTTTGGATAATGGGAATCGCTCTGTCCAGCGCTGAAAGCACACCCCGAGGACTTCATCTGACCTGGCTATGAGCCTTGTTGTGGGATAATGTGTAAGGGCACATCTGGAAAGAAGGACATGGTCCTTGTGAGTCCAGCAGAATTATTTGCACTGTCACCCCTGGAGTCAGTGTAACAATGTGGACACGGAAAGCTATGGCTTGGGCCATTGGCATACTTAGAAAATCAAAGCGGCATTCCTTGAAGTCTTACCTAGAGCAAGCGTTAGAGTCTAAATGCTGGCAGCAGTGTCCCACATCTCCCTGCTCTGAAGAGGAAGAACGTGTGGGACGGTCTTGCAGGACTGCTTCCTTACTCAGGAGTGAGGAGTGGCTTGTGATATGCATTTGGAACAACTTTCCGAAATTTTCCTTCTAAGAGCTACCACTTCCTGGGTTCACTGTATCTTTAAACCACCCATGGGGCATGTGTAAACATTCAACAATGAGGGTGGGAAGAAGCAGGACATTTTTTCACTGTACACTCTTGATTTCTTCACTGTAGGCTTTTTATTGCCATTGTGCTTGTAAGTGAACACATTCCAGAAAAGGGTTTGGAACTCTTTTAAAGTCCCTCCACTACCCCTGGTCTAGTCATCAATCAGAATCCACAGGTCTGGAAATGGCGGAGTGGGGGTGGGGAAGCAAATTGTTCTCAAACATGCCTTGTTTGTAGAGAAAAGAGCTCTATCTCTGGGTCAGCAGATCCCCCTTGAATTCCTAAGACCTATCAGCCTCTTCCCTTCCGCACCTTGCAGAAGTCTGACAGCCTTTCAGCAGAGTATCATCACTCACTCAGGAAACGGTGTCACACTGGGAGGAGGCAGTTCCCTTATCAGCTTGGAATATTTTTGTTGTGGTTTACATCTTTCTCAATGTGGCTGTGTTGCAAAGGACAGGGAGCGATGAATGGATCCACAGCTACCAAGTTTTTGAACTATAGAGGATTCCCAGGGCCCTTCTGGCACAGGGAATTGAGGTGAGAGCTGGTTATACATAAGAGACAGCCATTAAGATACTGGGTCTCTCTGGGTCATTCTTTGGCAGGGACTTATAACATCAGACTATCGTCTGTGCCCACCCTCCAAGCTGCTCTGGACCAAGTCCTGTCATGAGGCTGAAACTCAAGGGCTCCTGTGTTCAGGCAGGACCTGGGCTAGAAAGATGCTCTGCAAGACAGCAGAGCTGGCACCCCCACTTCCCAATTCCTTTATGTCCTAACTATCCTTTCTTGAAGTGACTCCTCTCATCCCTTTTGCCTTCCTCAATGGGGATATGAACAAACCTATTTCTGGATGTCAATATGGCTGCTGTTCTGCAACGTGCCTCTGCTCCCAAAAATATTACCTATCTTTTTTGCAACTGTGAAAGCAACCATGCATCCCACAGTTAAGAGAACTGAGGGTTGTCTGGATGCCACAGTCTGTTCAGAGAGTCAGAGGAATGGACTTACATCCTCAGTCAAATCCTTCTGAGTTCCTTGCCCTCTCTGCCACAGTTCAGCCAATCTAGTCAAAAGCTACTTGCTACCCACCTTCCTCCAGGATAGCATGAAAATTATCTTTGCAACATAGTCTTACTGCCTTAGAAAACATCTGCTATGTAAATGCAAAACATCATCATTAAGATTCATTTAGACATGCTGTATGACTTTGGGCAAGCCACTTACGTTTGCTGGGTCTCAATTTAAAATTCTGTAAAATGGGAAGATGTCTTTTGTAAAAACAGACAGCTACTGTGAGGCTTAAATAATTAGTATCTCCAAAACACTTTGAGAGCCTTAGATGAAAGACATTTGGAAGATCATTACCACAGTGAACATTATTATTGACTGTTTATTGTGCCCTGCCACACATGAGGCATGCTACAAAACATAGAAGGAGTTACAGCCCTTGCAGGAGAGTGTAATACGTATTATTATTGAACTTGATTCTATGATGAGCTCAGGCCAGGATAATGCTAAGTATAAAGTACTCCCCTCAGAGAGCATAAATAACCTGTTGTCACAGGGCACCATTTTGTAAAACACCTCTTTCAAAGGACTTGCCAATAACCTGGCACCCTGAAAGAGTTCGTTTAACTTTCTGTCCATGAGCTTTTGAAGCCCAAAGTCTGTTCTGCTCACCTAGACTCATCTAAAAAACAAGCTCATCAAGCTCTTTTTGTTGGCTCAAAGAGGCCTGATGCATCCTGTGCCAACCAGTGTTCTAGGGTGGAACCAATAGTCACACTTCATGGTGCCAGCCCATAGAGAGAAAAAAATTGCCTATTGTGCCTACATGTCTAAAACCCTCCCTAGGTGATTATGTAAAAAGAAAACTTGAGAAACAGCTGTAGGTTTCTACAGTGTGCAATTATTTCAAACCAACAGGCAAGATCACCAGACTCCTCCAGGAAGAGGCCCTGGTGGTGCAAATTCCACTGGTTCTTCTTATTCCTTCCCTAATACAGTTAAAGCAAAGGAACTTGGCAAGCCTTCAAAAGGATCGTAGGTTCCTGAATAGCTATCTCTCTTCTTCCTCGTTCTGTTACACTTTAGTAATATTTCTGATTTAGGATAGGTGGTAAAGCAGAGAAGTTATGAATCTATGGACTTGGGTTTGAGAAATACCCAAATTCAAATCCTGACTCTGCCCCTCAACAGTTGTGCACTTTGGGTGAGTCACTTAAACCTCAGGTCCTCCAATTCCCCATCTGTAAATTGGAGATAATGGTAGTACCTACCTCAGAGGGTTGCTGTGAGAAATAAGTGAGATGATTCATGTCACTTAGCTCTTAGCACAGAGACCGGCTCATATTAAGTGCTCAGTAAATGTTAGCTGTGATTGTTGTTGAAGTGACTCAATACTTTCTAAATTACACACACCCTTTCAGGCCCTTATTAAGCAAGTGCCATCCAGAGACGGTCCTTGGTACCCTGATTTTTACATTGTTTTGTTTGCCTCCACATGATCCGTGGCCATGATTCAGATGTGTGATTCTTCCCAGCATGTGCTGGCTTCTCAGCTCACTTCCAGAACGCTTAAGGCGCTATGATCCATTCTAGGAGAAAACTCCCTAACTAACTTCACTTTCCCCAAACGGCACCTTCAAAGGAAAACCATACACAGGGCAAGAACCTGGTCTACTTCCTCCGCATCATCAATTCTTCATTAACATTTCTATCTTTCATTTTTTCCTCCTTCTCACACTATTCCCCAACGCAAATGTTGCCATGGGTTCTGTAGAGATGGACTTTCTCCCTACATTGCTAGCATCATGCCAATCACACACATTTCTGTTTTACTTGCCCCTTATCAGCAAGAACACACCTGCCACCTCCAGCACACGGACCAGGTGGCTTTGTCCTAGAAACTTTACAGCTGGTGTTGCAAGCAACTGATGGGGGAAAAAAATGAGGTCAGAAAGCACATCAGGGAATGAGGTTGGGTAGAAACCAGAAGGTGGGCCAGCCCCTTTCCTGAGTCTCAGAGGTTGTGTCCTGTAACAGAGCTGTGATATAGACAGTGGGGTTTTTGCTAAATTTGCAAGGGGATTAAAATCATCCCAGGCCCCTGAAAACAGCAGATAAGTGCCATCTGGGACAGCAAGGACCATATGTAGCAGGTGGAGGAAGACATAAAGGTAGGGGCTAAGGTTGAGAAGTCAAGAGACCCAGATGGTTCTCCAGCTTCACACACATTTACAAACGTTTTTAATCACCACATGGCCCCACAATGGCACTGCTTTCAATCTCTCTCAGTGTACCTCTTTTCTAGTTAGTCTCCTTCCTTTTATTGCTTACTGTAGCATTTAAGGATTTATGGTGAAGTGGGCTGTATTTGTGCCAGGATTCAATTGTTTGTTAGCTGTGAGGCCTTAGGCAAGTCACTTAACCTGTCTGATCCTCAGTTTCTAGATTTGTATAATGGAAATAATAAAGACATACATATATCATACAGCTATTGTGAGATTAAAATGAGGTAATATATATAAAGAGCTTAGCACAAGTGCCTGGCATATAACAGAAGCTAATAAACATTAGCAACAGTAAATAACAAAAGAGTAACAACAGAAGAGAAAGTCAACTGGCACTAGAGTTCTTTGCACACACACAGAAACATGCAGGGATCCCCATTAAAAAAAAAAAAAAAGGAACCAAAGAGTACTGCAAAAGGAAAGGGAGTTCTCAAAAAGACAAAACTGCAGTGATGAGAAATAGGTCAGTGGTTGCCAGGGGTAATGGATTGGGGGAGGATGTGAGCAAAAAGGGGCAGAATGAGGTGATAGAACTGTTACATATCCTGATTGTGGTAGTAATTAAATGAAACGATGCATGTGTTAAAATTTATAGAAATAAATGCCAAGAGAAAAATGTCGATTTTACTGTATGACAATATTTTAAGGAAGGAAAGTAAGTTCTTGCACATTTCTTTTAGTCTCTGCCTGATATTCACCTGACCCACTCTGATTTCCTTTCATTACTGTGTGTATCGGATCAATGCTATTTCTGAGAAAAACTTCACTGTCACTTAAGTGATCAAGGTAATCCCTGCAGTGGGCTCCTCCCTGTTGTAGACAGCCATTCCATTACCTACTTCAGTTTTTTGTTTTCGTTTTTGTTTTATCAGTTACAGGTGTCTGGCCAAGCAGTGGACAAACCCAATAAACAACTCACTCCCCACAGGATGGCCTAAGCTCTGAGGCAATGGGTGGGGCATAAGGTTTTTCTTACTCAACCTCAATTATCTGCCATGTGCATTAGGGACATGTTACCTAAGGGATCAGCCAATATATATTTTTGTGTTGTTTCATTTCCCCTTAGGAAAAGTTGCCTGCCCACCTGTCCGTTCATACTATAAAAAGACTCAGGAGAGAAGAAAACTGCCTATTCAGCCCTTAACTCTTGAAGAGCATCCTCATCTGGCCCATTGCCGGCACCGTTACATCACTTTGGCTTAGCTGGGACCAGCTCAGATACAGGTTGTGCAGCCCTAATTTGAAAATCTGACATCCAAAATCCAACACTTTTTGAGTGCTGACATGAGGCTCAAAGGAAGTGTTCATCAAAGCATTTTGAATTTCAGATTTTAGATTTTTCACTTTGGGGTGCTCAACTAGTATGTATTCTGCAAATATTCCAAAATCCAAAAAAAAATCTGAAATCTGAAACTCTTCTGGTCCCAAGGGATACTCAACCTGGACAACTTTACTCAATTTCTTTTCCCTTTTTTTTTTATTCTTTTTTATTATTATTATTATACTTTAAGTTTTAGGGTACATGTGCACAATGTGCAGGTTAGTTACATATGTATACATGTGTCATGCTGGTGTGCTGCACCCATTAACTCGCCATTTAGCAAACAAATTATGCTTTAGAGACAGGGTCTCATTCTGTCACAGTGCAGTGCAGTGCAGTGGCCCAATTATAGCTTGCTGCAGCCTCGAACTCCTGGGCTCAAGCAATCCTCCTGCCTCAGCTTCCTGAGCAGCTACAACTACAGGCACACACCACACCTGACTCTCCCTTTCTTTCTCCTTCTATTTATTCATGCTTGTACTTTAGACCAGCCTTTCACATGGTGAATTCTGTAATGGGTGTGCCACAAAGTGCCAGGGTCAAACAAAACTGAGATTAAAGTAAAACTAAACATTTTCCCTTTGCTGCAGGACTTTTTGCAAGTTTTAGCATGCTAATGAATTGTAAATTTCTAAGTGAGAGCTTAATAAGAAACATTTCCCAAATTTCTATGGCACTGACACCCCTTTCTTCTCCCTTTTATTATATTAGCCTCTTAATAATATTAATTGTCCATGGAACAAAATTTGAGAAATGCTGTCTCAGAGTTCACATGCTCAGTCATAATGCAAAAGATATTTTTAGGAAACTGTTGGAAACTCACTATTGCCACCCTCTGCAGTATTTATTTAGTTCCTACCAGTTTTCAGCTATAGGCACTATGGTAACCTACACAGCAAAGCAAAGATTCTCACCTCCTCAGTGCAGAAACCAGTCAAGACTAATTGTTAAACCAACTAGTCAGTATACACGTATACGAACATACATATATAGACATACATGTATCAAAATTAGGGATATTGATATTGATTTTAAGGTATTCATTATAAGATGTATTGTCTATTTAGTTATAGTTCTTAGAGGGAAAGAGAAACACTACTATGTTACATGCTCACTGTAGGATGCATCCAATTTTAGAAATGTTAAGATGTGAAAAAAGAAGTGTCTTACCAAAGAGTACATACTGTCTTATTCCACTTATGTAAAATTGTAGAAAAGACAAAACCATAAACTATAGTGATTTTTTGGATAATGAAAATTTTTTATGCAATGGTATATAGTTTTACCAAAACATCAAAGTAAACACTTAAACTGGGTACATTTTTGTATGTAAATTATAACCCAATAAACTTGATTAAGACAATTCTTAGACTCAAGAAATGATGGTTTATGAAAATATCAGGTGACGAGGCAATTCAGTTTGAACAAAATGAAGCTCGATTGATAAAAAGAAACTTCCTAGAAAAACAAAAAGATGTTTTAAAAGTCAGGAGGTGTATGGTCAAGGGAAGAAAAGGCAGGGTCTGTTCTGGGCATGTGGACCTAGAAAAGGCAGGATAGGGCAGGAATATCTTGAATGAGAATTGAAGCTGAAAGAGAAGGGAAGGAAACAGAGGAGAGGCAGAATGACTAGATACTTGCCTTCCTATCAGGGTGACTAGATACCACCAGGAAGACGCATGTCAAGCATTCTCCGTAATAAAGTCTCTCCAGGAGCCCTCATGCCAGACTCGTTGCCTGCCATTGTGAGGACTATCAGCTGTATCTAAGCAACTTCTTGGATTCAGTGTAGCTAAACAAGAAGTTATCTCTACTCCAAGCAGGTGACCGAGCTTACTGGGTAACTGAGGAGCAGTCTCCATGTCCTTGGCAGACAAAGCCATTCTTTTCCATTGAAATGGTCAGGTTACCTGAAACCCCTAGCACACATGAACACCAGCAAGAACATCCAAAGCAAGTGATATAACATGAGCAGGGAAAGATAAATCTGTTCACCATGAGCTGCTTCCTGCATCTGGGGCCTGTGCCAGTCCCCAGGGTCACACTGCTCCAGATCCCCAGCTCAGAAGCCAGAGCATTCAACAAACTGTTCCTAAGTGCCTGCTATGTACCAGGCTCTGTCTTGAAAGCTCACACCAGGACTCAA
Organism: Pongo abelii; assembly: GCF_028885655.2. Classification (NCBI taxonomy): domain Eukaryota; kingdom Metazoa; phylum Chordata; class Mammalia; order Primates; family Hominidae; genus Pongo; species Pongo abelii. Next base: position 154,391,734 of record NC_071989.2, read on the forward strand.
ATAGTAGCTGAGTTCATCTCAGATCTCTGTCATTTCTTCGATCTTTTTTCCGAGCACAAACAGAACAGGCAACTCATCTTATCTCTGAATACTGTGCTCAGAGCACCCAGCCCACAGCTTGGCCCATATTAGGAATTTTTTTTAATGGAAGAGTAAATAAATAAACACAATCATGCCTGTGGTAAACCTCATGGGATCATGAAATAACTCCTCATTATGCAGAAATGAACCCTTTATGAACTGAGCCATTACAGAGCTATTTGAGAAACAAGTGGCACACTATATTAGGCATAAAGTCATGTGGTGACTGAAACATTCTTGCTGTGAATCACCTTATTAAATACCTTTTTGGGTGATGAACATCATTCTCAGGAAAATACAGTGGGCCAGCTTCAAGATCTCTTAGCTCATGAGTCGCTAACCCTAAGAAGATAGGCAGTGCCACTCTGCATATGACTAAATTCTTACATCATACACCACAAATTTCATGTGCTCTTTGATCTTGAGAGAAACACTTCATCTTAACTGACACTTAGTCATAGGGATACCAGTGACAGAAAGGAAGAGGCTCTGAAAGAATTTGCCACTGAGTTTATGAGTTGAACTGACCTGGCCTCCAATATGAAGGGAAGACGGTGTTTCCAGTAGAAACATGGCCCCTGTACTTGTGCTGCCAAAGCCCTAATTTTATCAGTTTTTTCAACAATTATATTTTTTATTGTGGTAAAATACACATAACATAAAATCTACCATGTTAGCCTTTGCTAAGTGTTCAGTTCAGCAGCATTAAGTACACTGATCTTGTTATGCTAGCGTCACCACTATCGATCTCCAGAACTTTTTCATCACCCCATACTGAAACTCTGTACCCATTGAACAATAACTTCCCATTCTGTCCTCTCCCCAGCCTCTGGTGTGTGTGTGTGTGTGTATATATATATATATATATATATATATATATATAAAATAAAATTATATATATTTAAATTATTTCTGAATAATAGTAATAGGTATTTAGTATTATTTTTTAAATATGTATTCCAATTTTCTGCTGCTTCTGACCTTAGACATCTGATGATACAAGTAAACAAGATAATGTTTACTTAATGTTTACAAGATAATGCTGTCCATTCATGAGTACTGGCTGTGTGTTTCTGGGCAAGTTACTTAGTGACTCTGATCGTTGTTACTATGAAATAGAAATAGTAAGGCTCACCTCATATGGTTACTGGTAGGATTTAATGAGATGATGCCTATAAAGTGCTTAGCACAGGGCCTGGCACCAAATAAGCTCCCAGTATGATTAGCTATCTGCTTGTACTCCTCCAGGTAGGTTTCTCTTTTCACATGCTATCATGCCCACCACAGTTGGACTGCTATTTCCCTGTGCTATAGACATGGGGATAATAAAAATCATGGCATCACTTGGAGGATATATCAAGATAATTCTTATAAAGCTCATAGCACAGGGCCTGACTCATAGTAAGCTCAGCAGCAATCAATGTCAGGCATTGTTATTATTAATATTTCCCAGGTCTCACTTGTTCAACAGACACCTATAAGATGCCTTTGATGGGTAAAATCCCTTTGCTTGGGCTCCAAAAGTGAGAGAGACAGGATCCATGTCCTTAAATAGCTTGTGGTCTTTTATGTAAACCACATACCACTTAAACTTTATTTTCAAATTTATTTTAAGATTTATTAACTGCATCCTACTTATTATGCATGATGCAGTTAATAAAACTTAAAATACAGGGTGTTCACATGTGTTACAAGAGCACAGATGAAGAACTGGTCAACTCTACAAACAGAGTAGATATATGGAGGACTTACTATGTGTCATTCACTGGGCTCTACCTACAGAATCTCATTTAACTCTACATACAACCCACTGAGAATGGTGCTACTGGTATCTCCACTTTATACAAGAGGTTTGTGTTCTGTAAGAGTAAATATTAATAAAACAAAATAGGAAAATATGATTACACATCAAAATTTATCATCCCTCTAGTTGTGGGAATGTTTAGGGAAGATTTTGAGGTTGTACTTTTTAAAAATAGGCATCAACAGAAACCCATGACACTGAGGATTGCAAACCTCAGAATGCATTGCAGGGCACGTAAGTTGGGTGGTGAGTCCTGGCCTCATGGCCCGAACACTGCTCGCTTTGGAAAATGTGCCTCTCAGGTGCCACTTGCATGCACAGCATAGAGGGACCAAGAGTAGATGTAAGAGAACGTGGATCATTCACTGTCACCCTTTCCTGAAAGCCTATTAGGAAAACATTAGCCTGGAGACAGGAGAAATAAGGTAAATAATCCCAGGGTGTCTGAAGAAGACCACCTAGCTGAGGGCATCAGACAAACTGCCAGTGTTAGAGAAGGCAGGAATACAACTGTCCAGCTACTTGGGAAACTCGCCACGTGGCTGATGGCAACCCATCCTCAGGTACCAGTGTAGCCTCTGTTCCTCCGGAAGTCAGCCCTCTGTCCCAAACCCAGGTTGGTCTTAGGTTCCTCCGCAGGTTCCCAGAGTCTCCAGTGCTACCCTCCAGCCTCCACAGCACGTGTCAGACTGTACAGTGCTGTCCGTTCATGTCTCTTTTCTACTAGACTATAAGCTCCATGGGTAAGGAGGTGTCTTGTCCTCCTTTGTACCTAACACAGGGCCTGAAATGCAATCAGCATTCATTAAATACTTAATTATTGAATGCATAATGTTTGCCATATTGCAAGAAACTGCGGTTAGATTAGCCAGCCTCGTGGCTGAGCTCCTAGTATCTTCCCTTGAGGCTAAACGAAAGGAGACATATCAGCCATTTTGTCCCCAAGATCTCTTCCAGCCCCTGCCTTGTTGATGAGGGTGTTGCTTGACTTGAGGCCAGGTGTGTTAGGAATGACACGTAGGTGCTTGCAGGGGATTCAGAGGTAATTGGGAGGTGAAAAAAGAAGTCAAACCAGAATGCAGCCAGATACCAAGGAGAACACCAACTGACTGGCATGCCAAAGCCTTCTGAGCAGGTCGCCCTGGTTTTTGCAGAATTAAGAATGATATCGCTGTACGCATTAAAGTATTTTAATTGGTTGCCAAGGCAATACAGCAGAATCACAGGGCACAGAGCAGGAATAGAGCTCTGTAGGGCTGTGTTCACGAAAGGTGTTCGTCTGTGATATTAACGAGCTGCCTGGATATGAGAAAGGCAAGTGGCAGTAAATCTTATCTGGGACTTTTGCTTAATAAACAGGAATGGCAGAGAAATGGAGAGGCAGAAGAGAGAACTTCCCTTCCCAGCTCTCTGGAGAAGCAGGAGAGGTAAACTTCTGGATTCCAAATTTCTCCTGGGAGTGGTGAATTCCCACGGATGAGAGAAAGCTGAGTAGATTGGTTTGATGCGTAAGGGAAGGAGGAATAGAGGGAGACAACAATGGAAGAAGACAGCAGTGTTCTCTTCCTATTGAGAGGTGATTAAAAAGGATCCAGGATGCAGGAGGCTGCATTTTAACAGGGGAAAAAGAAACATTTACCATCTCCCTCTTTTACTTCTTTTTGTATTAGAAAGAAAAATAATTTGCAGTTAAACATATTTCTTTTTATTGTTTTGTTCTTGTTTTCTGCAGCTTTTCAAACACTAGGATTTTTTTCACAACATAAAGTTTTGTAGCTGAGATACTCCTGGGATTCCTACCTTCCCGTTCCAGTTGCTATCCCAAAGCCTGGAGAATCAAGCCAACATAACCAAGTGGAATGATTGTTCTCACTGATTGGGCATGGAGGGAGGGACCAGGAAAGAAAGGAGCCAAAGAAGAGGTGGATATAGTTGCTAATCATCACCTTCATAACTACTATCATCATGTAGCTCACACCATGTGCCCAGAACTGAGCCAAAGAAACATGTCTTCTTTAATCCTCTCAACTGTCCTTGGAGGTCTGTGGTATTTTCCCACTTTACAGATGAGGAAACTCTTAGGAAGTGCAGAGTCAGAACTTGAACCAGGTCTGCCTGAATCCAAGGGCTGAGTTCTAACCAAGCTGACCAAGACCGGTGTGTTGTTCCCTTTTGCAACTTCATGGAGCCCTGCGCTAGCTGCCATTGCTGTTTGAATCCTTTGGCACCAACATTACCATTCTAATGTTGTTGATAAGCTTCTGGAGCATGATTTAATCCCTAGCCAATCTAACTCCATGTTAATTATATGCTGTGTCTTCACTGGGTACTTCTTGGTTAGAAATTTAAGAACGTAAGTAGTAAAAATCAGTGTAGGTAAATAGAGAGGGAAACAGGAGAAGGGGAAATTCAGTGAGAGAAAAGAGGGAGCTAGAGAAGAAAAAAGGCAGAAAAGGTACACATGTGATCTGGACGGTAGAAATAAAATCCGGAGAAGAAGGAGGAGAAAAGGGAGGGAAGCCAATCAGAAATCAAATGTGCAAGGGAGGGATATTTGGGAGAGAGATTTTATCTCGAATATGGCAAGCTCTGGTCCAGAACTGATCTGCTTTTCCTGAAATGTAAACAGATTCAGAACAAAATATATTTCATTCCTAACAGAAACCCATTATGTGCACAGGCAAAATGGTTCATTGCAGGTGAGAAAAAATAGAGCCTGAAATTCAGGAAACTCTGCTTCCAATCCTGTCCTAGCTGAAAACCAACCATGTGACATGAAACGTATCTGAGTGCTTAATAAATCTTTGCCTTACTATGGTTATGGAAAAAGTTTCAAATTCTCTGAGTCTCAATATTCCAGCAACCCAAATTTAAAACTTTCTCTTTTCATATTTTATAGAGTATGCAGAAGATACGGAAATATTTGCATTTATGTTTTTAAGAAAAAATTATAAATTTAAAAGTTTTCAGAAAGATGGCTAACATTTTTGAACGCTTACCATCTTCAAGAGCCTGTGCTAAATCCTTTACCCGCAAAAGCTTATTTAATCCACAGAGCAACACTTGTTTACAGATAAGAGGCTCAGGAGTACTTTGGGCAAGCTACCCATGTAGACTGACTCTAAGCACACATTCTTGACTGTCACTTATGCTGGCTCATCTTGCAGCACAGTAGCTCTGCCTCCCTCATGCAAAGAGTATGCATAGCACATATCTTTTTTGTTTATTAACATGGCATTAGTAAATTTCTCCCAAGTCATGTTACCAGTTTAAATCTTGGTTCTCAAAAACTACATAGTACCAGCCACATATGTAGGGACTCAGTGAGTCTTCTAATTCCTTTGCATTCTAAAATTTCGCATCTGCAAGACATCTTGAAGGTCCTCCAAGTCACCCCTCCTATGCTTCAGTCCTCTCACTGACTTCCCACTGAGAGGCCCACACAACCAGTTCATTTGAATCTCCAGTTTGGGGAAGTTTTCTGTGTCTGAGCACATACTATTTCCTCCACCTCTGAACAGCAATATTAGAAAAGTCTCCCTGAAATTAAACCACATGAAACACATCTGCCCACTCTTCCATGGGCATCTGCCACTCTCTGAAGGCAACTCAGGAGGGTTGCATCTTATTTTAACACCTTATTTTCAATCTTATTTTCTCCAGGCTGGACTACTTCACTTAGTTCTCCTATTGAACTAGTTTTAAGTATTCCTAACCCAGGGGACAAGATAGAGGACTCGATAAGAACAGGGGCTCTGAAGTTATAATAGCTAGTTTCAAATCTCAGTTCTACCTTTTGATAGCTGTATGACTTTGGATAAGTCAACCTCCCTGAGCCCCAATCTCTTAATCAAGGATGGGAATAATGTGTAACCTACCGCCTACATTAAGATTCTGAGATTAACAAATACACTTGCGGACTGGCCCATAAATGCACTTAGCACATGTTAATTATTTTTGTTATTATTTAATATTATTATTGCCACTCTCTCTGCATAAGTATCCATTTTATTCCACTGAGGGTCCCTAGTCCAGGGTTCAGTTGCTCTCTTTAAACCACCTGCAAATAAGCATAATGGGGTTTTGTTGCCTAAAACATCTCCAAAGCATCCACATGCTGGGGTTTCAGGTCATACCAGGAAAAATTGCCACAGTCCTAGAGAATCTTTCTTAGGATTCCTTCTCATAAAGAGCCTCTAGCCATAACAAACCTTACTAAAACAATATCTTAATAGTAGTGCTACTTTTAACAGCACTATAGAAAAAAAACAACTTTTCTTCCTCTAAGTTCTGCAGGGCACATCTCACATTCCGTGAAGGTATGGTAAGCTACCGGTGTAACACAACTCAGTGAAAGGAAGAAATTCTACATTTCAATAATAATAACCACTAATATTCACTCACTACGCAAATGTATATTGAGTGCTCACTATGTGTTAGACACTAAACTAAGCTCTAGGATATAACCATGAACAAGACAGACGTGTAATGTATATTCTATTGGGATAGATAAAAAGAACAAAAAAGTTTATGATCTTAGCTGGGTTCCCCTCAGAAGCAGATCCTGAGATGAGGATTGAATGCTTATAGATTATTTGAGAGGTGCAAGGACATTGGCAGGGGAGTGGTGGCATCTTATAGGGAAAAGAGGGTGGCCAAGAAAGCTGTGTTATGAGGCCAGCTACTGCAGTGGGCAATAAAGCTTAATCTTTTGAGGAAACTCCAGAAAACAGTATAAAACCCAGACCTTAGAAATATGCTGGCCAAGAGATGAGAGATCTGGGGTATTTATACCCTCATACCTGTCAGTCATTGGTTAAGAGCTGCCCCCAAAGGCAAAGTACATTCTAGAAGCTCAACAGAAGGCATTCAACAAAATCATAGGTGCCAGCTGAATTGCACAGAAATGGGAAAGGCTCTGAAGAAATATAGGCAGAACACCAACAGTCTCTCTCTCTCTCTCTCTCACACACACACACAAATAATAAAAATAATTGCAAATTGCAATATGTCTGCTATATAAACTAAATATAGACAAGGGTATGAAATGGAGGATAAAAGGAAAGATATTTGATTAGGGTGGTCAAAAAAAGACCTCTCTAACAGAGGCATTTATGCTGATACCTGAAGGATGAGAGGAAGGCAGGGAAGTGGGTTCCAGTGCGGGAGAAGCTCCAATGAGGGAGGATCCTGACCCTGTTCTCAGAGAGCGGAGAGGACTTGGCAAGTTCTGAGTTTTGGAAACTGAGAGAAAACCCACATGGCTGAGGGGTGATAAGCACTGAGGCGAGTGGCATGAGATAAGCTGCAGGGGAAGACACAGAGGGACCAAGAAGCCATGGTAATTGTGTTAGGCCATTCTTGCATTGCTATAAATACCTGAGACTGGGTAATTTATTTACTTGTTTAACTTTTATTTTAGGTTCAGGGGTACATGTGAAGGTTTGTTATTACAGGTAAACACATGTCACAGGGGTTTGTTGTACAGGTTATTTCATCACCCAGGAATTAAGCCTAGTATTCAAAAGTGACTTTTTCTGCTCCTCTCCCTCCTCTTATCCTCCACCTTCAAGTAGACCCCAGTGTCTGTTGTTCCCTTCTTTGCGTCCGTGTGTTCTTATAATTTAGCTCCCACTTATAAGTGAGAACATGCCGTGTTTGGTTTTTTGTTGCTGCATTAGTTTGCTAAGGACAATGGCCTTCAGCTCCATCCATGTTCCCTCAAAAGACATGATCTCATTCTTTTTATGGTTGCATAGTATTTCATGGCGTATATATATCACATTTTCTTTATCCAGTCTGTCATTGGTGGGCATTTTTGATTCTATGCCTTTGCTATTGTGAACAGTGCTGCAATGAACATTCATGTGCATGTGTCTTTGTGGTAGATGCTTTATATTTCTCTGGGTATATACCCAGTAATGGGATTACTGAGTGGAATGGTAGTTCTGCTTTTAGCTCTTTGAGGAATTGCCATATGGCTTTCCACAATGGTTGAACTCACTTATACTACCACCAATAGTGTATAAGGATTCCTTTTTCTCCACAACCTCGCAAGCATCTGTTATTTTTTGACTTTTTGATAACAGCTGTTCTGACTAGTGTGAGATGGTATCTCATTGTGGTTTTGATTTGCATTTCTCTAATGATCAGCGATATTGAGCTTTTTTCATATGCTTGTTGGATGCATTATGTCATCTTTTGAAAAGTGTCTGTTCATGTTCTTTGCCCACTTTTTAATAGGGTTGTTTGTTTTTCTCTTATAAATTTAAGTTCCTTATAGATGCCAAATATTAGACCTTTGTCAGATGCATAGTTTGCAAATATTTTCTCCCATTCTGTAGGTTGTCTGTTTACTCTGTTGATAGTTTCCTTTGCTGTGCAGAAGCTCTTAAGTTTAATTAGATTCCATTTGTCAATTTTTGCTTTTGTTGCAATTGCTTTTAGCATCTTTGTCATGAAATCTTCGCCTGTTCCTATGTCCAGGATGGTATTACCTAGGTTGTCTTCCAGGATTTTTATAGTTTTGGGTTTTACATTTAGAGAATGGATAATTTATAAGAAAAGAGGTTTAATTGGCTCATAGTTCTGCAGGCTGTCCAGGCAGCATAGCTCCAACATCAGCTTTGGGGAGACCTCAGGAAGCTTACAATCATGGCAGAAGGCAAAGTAGAAACAGACATGTCACATAGTGAAAGCAGGAGCAAGGAGCGAGAGAGAGAGAGGGAGAGAGGGAGAGAGAGGAGAGGAGAGGATCAGGGAGTTGCCACACACTTTTAAATGACCAGAGGTGGGGGGAAGTGCCGCACACTTTTAAATGACTGGATCTCATGAGGACAGCACCAAGGGGATGGTGCTAAACCATTCATAAGAAATCCACCCCCATGATCCAATCACCTCCCACTAGGTCCCACCTCCAGTACTGGTGATTATGATTCAATATGAGATGTGGGTGGGGACAAATATACAAACTATATCAGTAATGAAGGGGGTTGGGTACTAGATGTAATGAGAAAGACTAAAGCAGGGAATAACCTGACCTGGTTTTCAGTTCAGAAACTAACTTGATTTTCAGCTGGAGAACAAAATCATGTCCTTTCCAGCAACATAGATGCAGCTGGAGGCCATCATCCTAAGTGAATTATTCCAGGAACAGAAAACCAAATACTGCACATTCTCACCTGTAAGTGGGAGCTAAACATTGGGTACTCATGGTCATAAAGATGGCAACAATAGACACTGGGGACTACTAGGTGGGGAAGGAAAAGAGGGGGATAAGGATTGAAAAACTATCTATTGGCTACTATGCTCAGTACCTGGGTGGCAGGATCATTCGCGCCCTAAACCTCAGCATCCCACAATATACTCAGGTAACAAACCTGCACATGGACAGGAATCTAAAATAAAAGTTGAAGAGAAAAAGGAAGATCAGGGTATTAGAAAGGTGGGAAGAATATAAAATGAGCTTCCAGTACCAAAACTTGTCAGAGAAGTAGAGCAAAATTTTCCCACTCTCCCTGTCTTTGTCCTGTTGGAAGGGCATTAAGGATTAAGGTACCTGACCATGCAGAGCTATATTTTATCTACCATAGGTGAACATAAGCATATATGGTCAGCCATACATGTCTATAATTCAATGTCATATAAAATGTTACTTTGTGCAATCATATCATATAGTCCAAAAGAAGAGAATTGGAAAGAAACACAGGGTAGGTTTAGTTATGGGGAGATCAAGGAAGCTGTAGTCTGATAAAAAGGCCATTCAAACTTTATAACTTGGAATAAAGTTTATGTTTGGGAGACAGGATAGGGAGAAAATTGAGGCCACATTCCAAAAGGGTAAGTTAAGATAAAGGAGTGTGGAAGCATGCACGGAATAGACCAGAACTTCTCAAACTTTAATAAATTAGCTGAGGACCCTGTTAAAAATGTACATTCTGATTCAGCAGATCTGGGAGTCTGAATTTCTCATAAGTTCTCAGGTAATGCCTTTGCTGCTGGTCCTCAAACCTCACCCAGAGTAGCAAGGGTATAGATGTCATAGAGAAAGCTGGAAGAAGAGTCACTAAATAACAGTTCAAGGTGTAACAGGATTGATAGAAAGCATTCTTTTGTTTTTTTATTTTTATTTATTTTTTTATTTTTGAGACAAAGCGAGACTGTCACCCAGGCCTGAGTGCAGTGGCCCAATCTCAGCTTGCTGCAACCTCCACCTCCCAGGTTCAAGCAATTCTCCTGCCTCAGGCCTCCGAGTAGCTGGGATTACAGGTGCGCGCCACCACACCCAGCTAATTTTTGTATTTTTAGTAGAGACAGGATTTCACTGTGTTGGCCAGGCTGGTCTCAAACTCCTGACCGCAAGTGATCCACCTACCTCAGCCCCCCAAAGTGCTGGGATGACAGGTGTGAGACACTGTGCCTGGCCGTCTTTTGCTTTAGTGTCTAAGCATGTTTCTAGGTAGAGGGAAAGGAGCAAAGGGGTTAAGATATAGAAATTATAGACAAATACTACTGTTAAATGAAAAGGAAAGAAGTGATGGGAATAATCCATAAAAAGCTTGTAGAAGGGGAAGGATCAAGACCACAGATCTAGAGGTTACTTCTGTAAAGAAAGAAAGATTGTGAATTGGCAAGGAGGGAAGAAAGAAATAAGTTACCTAGGTAATTTGGGAGTCAAAGACAAGGAAATGTGACAGAGCTTACTTCAGATGGCTTCAATATATCCGCTCTCAAACAAAAGATTGGGTTATTCCTGCTCCAGATCTTACTGGAGAAGAAGGTTGTGCTAGAATTGGTATAAACTGTAGCAACTCATGTCTCCTCTTCATAACTATCAGGCAGCAAAGATAGAAGTTTTGTTGTATGAGTTAATCAAATGAAATTAAGTTGATTAAGAAAGCTTTGTCTGTCTTTTTCTTTTGAGACAGCCAATTCTTTTATATAACAGCTGTTTCATAAAAGTCCTTTACAGAGCAACATGATATACCAAACCAAACTAATTTTAGAAACAATCATATTATAAAATTTATTCCCTAAATACCAAAGTTGTTACTTTCAACAGATATTGCATTGATCTTGAATTACAAAATATTGTTAATATCTAAAAACAAACAAGCAAACAAAAAAACCCTACTTTGGCTCCTGTGTGGGAAAAGAATTTCTGCAAACAGTAATGACAGTAGAAGACCAATTCTGGTCTTCTGGGTGGGTGGCCTGGACTAAGACAGTAGCTGTAATGCAGAGAAGTGGATGAATTTAAGAGTAAATTGAAAGTGGAAGAGTAAATTTGCAGTAGAACTTGCTGCAAATTGGACATGCACATTGAACCCTTTACCTATCGCTAACCTTATTGAAAACCCAGTATGCTAAGCACTTCTGTTTAACTATTGCAACCCCTATGTGAGGTGGGTACTATTATCTCTATTCCCATTTTACAGGTAAGGACACTGAGGCTCAGAAAGATTAACCTGCTCAAAGGCACACAGAGAGCAAGAGACAAACCTGGATTTGGCCAAAACTGATGCTCTAAAGGTGCTATATTATAACATTAAAAAAAACTTGGGGTGGGGGTACGTCTATTGTCACCTTCTCTGAATGAGCACCTCACTGTTCACTTCAACAATGTTCACCTGCAGGATGTTTTCAGGCAGGGGAAACATCACAGGCATTAAAACCAAAAGACCAGCTGGGCGCAGTGGCTTATGCCTGTAATCCCAATACTTTGAGAGGCCGAGGTGGGCCGATCATTTTAGGTCAGGAGTTTGAGACCAGCCTGGCCAACATGGTGAAACCCCATCTCTACTAAAAATGCAAAAATTAGCCAGGCGTGGTGGCACATGCCTGTAATCCCAGCTACTTGGGAGGCTGAGGCAGGAGAATCACTTGAATCTAGGAGGCGGAGGTTGCAGTAAGCCAAGATCATGCCACTGCACTCCAGCCTGGGCAACAAGAGCAAAACTCCATCTCAAAAACAAAACAAAACAAAACAAAACAAAAAACCTGTGTTTGAACCCAGGTCTCTCACATGCTCGATGTCACTAGAACTCTTGGAGCCTCAGTTTCCTCCTCTGTAAAACCATAACATCTACTTCAGATGGTTGTTCTCAAGACTAGGCGGAACCCTGTAAGGCTGAATCGTTAGTTGTTCCAGAGTGAACTCAGACCACCTCCCTGAATGGCTCCAGCTGGGAGCAGAATTGAGGTGCAGTCAGGCCAACATTCTTAGGAGTTGGTTCAGGGGACTCAGCTCTAAGCACTCTGACAGGTTTTCATCCCAGGGGAACGCATTCAAGCAAATTCTTCTCATGACTCTGCCTGAGGCCTGATCTAGATTGGGTATTACATCAAAGGCACTCCTAAACCAAGTTTATCACGGGTTTTCTTTTAAAATGCCACCGTATAAGGAATCATAAAACATAGGTGCTGAGAGCTTTAAAGGGCCATAAAACACATCTGGTCCAATGTCTTCTTATACAAATGTGCAGCGTAGGCCTAACGAGAAAAATGGAACTTTCCAAGGTCACCCAGTCTGCAAGGAACACACACAAGGACCAAACTCCAGGTTTCCTGACTCTCGGTCCATGGACTTCATATTTCACCAAACTGTCTTGCTCCTTGCCTGGGCCACTGTAATCAGTTTGCTGGGCTTGGGTCAGAAGCCTCCACACCAGGCTGCAGCATAAAGAATTCCACTGGAAACATGAACACATCCAAGATCATGTGTGGTGTTTTACAACGTGGCCTGTTTAGGGCACTTTCAGACCTCTGGCGCTCAACAGCAATTTGGTCTGAAAAGCAAATAAGCATTTACATGGTCTCACAGTTTATGTCAATTTTGAGCCTCAAAAAGCAGTTTCCAAAGACTCCAGGTAGAGAAGCAGGGAAAAGCTGTCCAGAGAGGCACAGAATAAAACTAAGGAAGCAATGAAAACATCTCCAAAAGGTAACATGAAAGGGATGAAAAAGGCGACCATGGAATTGGCAGCAAGTACCTCCAGCTTTGTGGATATTGTCATCTAAAGGCACTTTTTATGCAACCATTTGCCCAATCCCATCAATTATTTTGGTTTTGTTTTTTAACATTTTTAATTATTTCCAAAGAATAGAAAAATGATTACCAGGTCAAAGGGATGAACATTCTTGAGACTCCTGATATGTAATATTAATTTGCTTTCATCTGTGTTTGCCAGAACTCTTTTAGTTGCAAGTAACGGAAACCACCTCAAACTAGCTCAAACAAAACTGGGTATTTGATAGCTCACGAGCTGGAAAATTTAGAGTGAGAGCCAGACTAAGAGCCTATAAGGACCCAGATAGCTCTGGCAGATTCACCCCCCTCTGCCTTAACTCCACTTCTTTATATGAATTGACCTCATTCTCTTCGTTTGCAAAGGGCACTCTCCATGACTTAGATCCCCAGCCTTCTTAGTTGCAAACAATAAAATCTACTGCAAAAAACATATATATATATATATATATATATATGTAGCTCAGCAGAGGCAGGATAATAAAAAGAATATTAGGTTGTTCACAGAATCTCTAGGAGGGCTGAAGGACTGGTTTGAGGCCACCTTGCAGGAACAATGCCCCAAATGACTAAGTGCCGACTTCCAGGTCTGCCTTTGTACCCCTTCTATTGCTGTAGTTGGAGGTCAACCTGCTTTAGCCTCCACCAGCATCACACGGAGGTGGAGAGGAGTCTTCCCAGGTCCTCTCTTTGGGTCACTAACTCCCAATTCAAAATTCAAGTCAGGTACATCTAATTAACAAAACCTAGATCCCTGGCTGAAAGCAACGCTATTAAAGCTGGCATTTTCAACTTTTCTGGGTATGTATGTATGTATGTATGTAATTTTGTTTTAGAGACAGGGTCTCATTCTGTCACCCAGGCTGAAGTGCAGTAGTGATCATTGCTCGCTGCAGCCTCCAGCTCCTGGGCTGAATCAAACCTCCTGCCTCAGCCTCCTGAGTAGCTGAGACTATAGGAATGTGCCACCATGCCCAGCTGTTCAACTTCTAAATTTTGAAGCAAGTTCTGCCACCTACCTAAACTTGTAAGCTGGATGAGTTCCCAAACATGGAAAAGGGATTCAGATGTGGGATATTCAAAAGAATCACAAATATTTACTACAAAAAAAAAAATATTGCAACAGATAGCTCAGACTTACATACTCCACCAGACCAGAAAAGAAGGAAAATCTCCACCAGCCCAGAAAAGAAGCTCTACCAGCCTAGAAAAGAAGGAAAGTTTCTTTCAATATCATGTAGTTCAATGCCTGGCCCTTAATCAACATATTTTGGACTTAAATGATCCAGAAGCTTCCCAAAAAAGGCCAGATTCTAAGTCCTAAGACTCCTTTGTATCTAATACTGACAAAGCTAAGATGGAACTAAAGTGCTGTGCCCCCTGGTTTCCTAGTGTCTGAAATATTTCTTCCCTGAACTTTTGTTTAAAAGGGGTAGGCTAACCTGCCTCACTTGTGTTTAACTCCTATGGCTGTCTAATTTCTTTCTGTGGTGGGTGGAAAAGGATATAATATTTCTGAAAAACGGAAATTTGGCATTTTTACCCATGGAAGTCTACAGAGATAGAAAATGAGATTCTTACCTAGGAAGAATATTAACAGGATGTAAAATTGCTATTGGCACTTAAAGACACATTAGCAGGGTCAAAACTGGGATCAAAAAGAACCCAACAGGCAAGGCAGCTAGCAAATAGAAATCTCAGTTTCATTGAAAAACAGAGCAGGAAGTTAAAATGCAATTCCTCAAAGAGCTTTCACAGGTAGTGTGATATCTGATAGCAGCAAGCAGCTGAAGGAAATTTTTTACACATATGCTGAAATTAGTTTTGCTAACACATACTCCTACAGTGAACACCACTCAGCCTTGACTCTTGAAAAGCTGCCCATGGAGGTAAAATGAAGAGGGCAAATTGATAACGTTCTTGAAGACAGTGGGATTTTTTCAGGAGCTGCTGCATTCCTGCATCCTCCTTTTTTTTTTTTTTTTTTTGCCTCATGTCAACTCCAAAGAGTTTGTAGTGGGGGAAAGTTCTGAGGGGTCATCTTTAGTTGTCACTTATGACAGTCTCCCTTATTTGGTAATAGAAATGAGAATGTGGTGACTAATTAGAATTTTCTTCCTTCTCAGGAAGGTACATTCTTTAACATTTCTCTTCTCTAAGAACCACTGCTTCTTTCTCTCCTGAGGAAAGGGAAAGAGCTGAGGAGAGAGATAATATTTCAGATATGAATAAAGTGACTAACACTCATAGGATTCTTGGTACAGACAGGAAACGATTTCAGGATTCTTTGGGATGAAAGGACTCAAATGCCTAAAATACAGGACATAATCATGGTGAATAGTTGTTAAAAGGATTGATCTGAAAAACAGTAGTCTGGGCAGCCACCTGGCCATGTTCTATAACCACAGTGGTGTTTTATCATTTTAACTGAAGTCGTGAATAGAGGCCATCAAGTCAGCAAGAAAGATAAGTTGATCAGGGCAGATGTGAGCCTGAGGCGTGGATTTTTATTAATACTGATCAGACTAACTTATCCAGGAAAATTATTTCCCTTCTGTCAATACAGTTTATCTGCTCTGTTGTAGGAAGACCTTTTCAGTTGTAATTTGCAAAATTCCTCTTCCAACTGGCTTAAGAAATAAAAAGGCAGGAGAGTTAGTTTCATGGGGATTTGGAGGCTAGACCTCAGACCCAGCAGGATCCATGGGCTCACAGTCATCTGGATTCTGTATCTTTCATCATCTCTCAGCTCTACCTACCACTTTCTTCATTCCCAGGCAAGTTCTTTCCAGGAGCGATATACTGACAGCCAAAGCCTACATCATTTTTTAAGCTCTTAATCTTAGAGAAATTATGGGTGTTTTTCATGACAGCTTTGCCAAGGAGACTCCAATTAGCTTACCTGGGGTTCTGCATGCATCTCAGAGCAATTGCTGTACCAAAGGTATAAGGAATAGTCTGATTGGTTGGACCTCGGTCATGTGGCCACCCCTAAAGCCAGAGGTCTGGGCAGAATCAGCCATCCTGCACCACATGGCCTGAGCAAAATTACCAGGGAGTAAAGGAGAGATGGCTCACAAAAGGAAGAGATTCTGTGCGACAAATATCTCAATAAGAAAACATTTAAGTCCTAAGTGCATTTTTAGGATTACAAACATTTTACACATGAGTGTTAAAAGCAAAAAGAAACCAAAATTCAAAGTACTTCCCAATGCCTTATTAATTCTCTTAACCCTTTGAGTTTTTATCCAACCTCTTCACTATTCTACAAACCAATCTCTCGAAATCCTGTCCACAGTTATTAGTGTTCTGCTCAGACGCTGCCTCTTTGGAAAATCTTCTCAGTTGGTCTCTGATTCTGTCCCCTTCTTCAGTTCCTGCAGCAGGACTTCCCTGGCACCTACCTCATCCTGCCCTTCTATATCTTATGTATGTATGGTTTTGCCTTAGGCCGTCCTTCCTCTCCCACCCCTCCACCAGATTAAAAGCTCAGAAAATTCTTAAAGAGAGTAAGGGAACAAGAGAAGGAAGAAGTGAAGGAGCTGTCTGAGTCAAGACCCCCTTAGGACTTCATACCTCCTCCATTGTAACACCTATCTCCCTTTAATAGCATCTATTTCTTATCTGTTTCTCCTTCTGAATTCAGAGTTCCTTAAAGGCAATCACTGTATTATTCCACTTTTTTTTTTTTTTTTTTTTTTTTTTTTTTTTTTTTTTAGAGATGGAGTCTCTCTCTGTCACCCAGGCTGGACTGCAGTGGTGCAATCTTGGCTCACTGCAAGCTCTGCCTCCTGAGTTCACACCATTCTCCTGCCTCAGCCACCTGAGTAGCTGGGACTACAGGCAGCCGCCACCACACCCGGCTAATTTTTTGTATTTTTAGTAGAGACGGGGTTTCACTGTGTTCACCAGGATGGTCTCGATCTCCTGACCTGATAATCCGCCCACCTCGGCCTCCCAAAGTGCTGGGATTACAGGCACAAGCCACCGCACCTGGCCTTATTCCACTTTTTTTTAATAGCTTGCACAAAATAAATAATGGATGGATGGATGGATGGATGGATGGATGGATGGATGGATGGATGAATAACTATACATTTATAGAGTTAGTTGTAGTTTCTGACATAAACCTTCCCCTTGGCCAGCCAGGACTTTGGGAGGCCAAGGCCAAAGGATCTCTTGTGCCCAGGGTTCAAGATCAGCCTGGGCAATATAGTGAGACTCCACCTCATTTTATTTAAACAATAACAATAACAAAACCTTCCTCTTGTCCCAATAAGTAAGAGTTCCAAAGAATGAAGGGATTAGGATTAGCTGAGTGAGGGATGAAAAATTTTATACTGGAAGGTATCATAACCATATTGAAAACAGAGGGAACACAATACATTTAAACTATTGCACAAGAAAGTTTGTTTTAATGTAAAAAATTACTGTCCTGTCAGGCTGATTAGACACCCAAATTCCTCCCATCCTCATTTATAATTGGTTTCCAAGTCCCTTGGAGACAGAGACCGGAATTAAATGGCATCAGGTAACCTTCTGCAACCCTGTCCCTCAGCCCCAGCTCTTTGATTTCTTGGCGTTTCCCTTAATAGTTTTTCTTTCTTTCTTTCTTTCTTTTTTTTTTTTTTTTTGAGATGGAGTCTCGCTCTATCGCCCAGGCTGGAGTGCAGTGGTGCAATCTCAGCTCACTGCAAACTCTGCCTCCCGGGTTCACACCATTCTCCTGCCTCAGCCTCCCGAGTAGTTGGGACTACAGGTGCCCACCACTGTGCCCGGCTAATTTTTTGTATTTTTAGTAGAGACAGGGTTTCACCGTGTTAGACAGGATGGTCTCGATCTCCTGACCTCATGATCCACCCGCCTAGGCCTCCCAAAGTACTGGGATTACAGGCATGAGCCACCGTGCCCAGCCTCTTTCTTTCTTCCTTTCTTTCTTTCTTTCCTTCCTTCCTTCCTTCTTTTCCTTCTCTTTCTTTCTTCTTTCTTTTCCTTCCTTCTTCCCTTTCTTCCTTCTTTCTCTTTCTTTCTTTCTTCTTTTTCTTTCTTCTTTCCCTTCCTTCCTTCCTTTCTTTCTTTTTTATTTTTTTGACAGAGTCTTGCTCTGTTGCCCAAGCTGGAGTGCAGTGGCGCCATCTCAGCTCACTGCAATCTCCACCTCCTGGGTTCAAGCGATTCTCCTGCTTCAGGCTCCCAAGTAGCTGAGATCACAGACGTGCGCCACCACGCCCGGCTAATTTTTGTATTTTTGGTAGAGACAGGGTTTCGCCATGTTGACCAGGCTGGTCTCAAACTCCTGACCTCAGAAGACCCATCCATCTTGGCCTCCCAAAGTGTTGGGATTACGGGCATGAGCCACCATGCTCGGCCAGTTTTGGTTTTTTTATTGCTGCATCACCATACTACCAGAAAGTCCATAAACTGCAGTTATAATTGTTACATTTACAGCAAAAATGAGAGGTGAGCAGGCTGTAGAGATTTGCCCTGTGTCCATTTTGACTGTGGATCCTTAAACGATCCACCACAGGGCTCCTTTTGGTGCTCACAAAGCACGCTCCAGCAGAAAATCATTTTCTCATATGTCCAGAGATTAATTAAATGAAGTGGCAAACTCATTTTGTAGGCTTTTGTTATTTCTGAAAAGGCTGTTCAAAAAGCAAAAACTAGTAACTGTAGGCAGGGCGCGGTGGTCTCCTGTAATCCCAGCACTTTGGGAGGCCAAGGCAGGTGGATTGCCTGAGCTCAGGAGTTCGAGACTAGCCTGCGCAACACGGTGAAATCCCGTCTCTACTAAAATACAAAAAATCAGCCAGGCATGGCAGCATGCACCTGTAATCCCAGCTACTCGGGAGACTGAGGCAGGAGAATTCCTTGAACCCAGGAGGCGGAGGTTGCAATGAGCTGAGATCACGCCACTGCAGTCCAGCCTGGGTGACAGAGCGAGACTCTGTCTCAAAAAAAAAATTAAAATTAAAAAAAAAAACCCGGAAATATATTTCAGTCACCCACTGCAATTTTTTGTTTTTTCTCCCAGAAATGGCACAGCCTGTTTTGTCAATGGTGTTTACCCTCAGGCAATGTCTGATTCTGTAGGTAGTCACTAAGTGAAGAGTCTTGTGAGTTCACTTGGTTATCTGGGGCTTTATTAGGCCCAGAGTAATTGATAAGCTGTGTTACAAATCCTCCTAAATCTGTTCGGAGCCATCATCATTTTTTTGCCATCTAGGGCCATCATTGTTTTGGACTAGGGTGGGGCAATTTCCTGTAAAACTAAGAGGAAAAAAAAAGTTGAAGTTCAGTTATATTCATTTCAACGAACACTGCCTTTTGCACAGAGAGTATTAGAGTAGGTATTATGAGGTTTTGAAAGTGGAAAAGAACGGAGGTAATTGGTGTTTACACTCACTACTTGAAGCATCATTCATCCTTTCAACAAATATTTATTTATTAACACCAGCCACCATATGCCAGCCAGCCAGACGACTAGGCCATTGGGTATATAGTGCAGAAAAATGTAGGCACTCTCATAGAATGTGCAGTTTCATCAGAGAGATGTTAAGAAGTAAAACACACAAATAAATATTTAAAGTGTGGTTGGTAATAAGAAGAAAAAAGCCTGAAAGCTCTGACCTATTTGAGGAAAGAGACTTCATTAAAATGAGAAGCATTTTATCAGAAAAACCTACTCCCTAAGGGAGTGAAGGATGAGTCTGAACGAGCCAACCAAAGAGTTGGGCAAGAGTATTTGAGGCAAAGGGAACAGTAGCTTGTACAGAAGCGGGAGGAGGGAGGTGGAGCTGTTAGAAGCCATGACCTCACTCCTGTGCAGAAGGGGTAAGGAGACACGGGGGAGGTATGAGGGAGGCAGGGACCCATTAGGTTCTTTACACAATAGGAAACCTCTAGGAAGATGAAACCAGGAGCAGTCTGATCAATTTATATTTTCTAAAGATCAAAGATCATTCTGGCTGCCTTGGTGAGAAGGATTGGGTGAGGACAGAGTGGAAATGGGAAAACCTATCCAGAGAACATGGCAAAGAGGGATGACGGTGGCAGCAGAGACAGAGTAAAATGACTAATTTGAGATAGATTTTGGAGCCTCAATTTCTTCACTGATGTGGGTGAAATCAATAACACCTACATCCTGGGGTTGTGCGAATAAAGGGAGACAAACAATGAATATAATGAGTTTGTTAAAATGCTTGACATGCTGTAAATACTCAATAAATGTTCGCTATTGTTGTCATTTTTATTATTTTCAGGCCAATGGGAATCATTTGAATAAAAACTCACTTCTTTTCTGTTATTGAGTACTGTCAAGACAGGGGTTCTAGTTCACGAGAATTAAAATACACATTCTATATCCAGCACTGCACCAAATGCCGTGGGGGAAAACAAGAGAAAGACCTCTTTGTCCCTCAGAACAATCCAAATTTTGTGGGTGGAAAGAAAGAGATGATAAGAATACTCCAGGAAAAAACAGAAATAATTACTTTATAAGGCTGGGTGTGGTGGTTCATGCCTGTAATCCCAGCACTTTGGGAGGCCAAGGCAGGTGGATCATTTGAGTCCAGCAGTTTGAGACCAGCCTGGGTAACATGTTGAAATCCTGTCTCTACAAAAAATACAAAAATTAGCTGGGCATGGTGGTGCACTCCTGTAGTCCCAGCTACTAGGGAGGCTAAGGTGGGAGCATCGCTTGAGCCCAGGAGTAGAGGCTGCAGTGAGCTAAGATCACACCACTGCACTCCAACCTGGGTGACAGGATGAGACCCTGTCTCAAACTTTAAAAAAGAAAAATAATTACTTTGTAAGTAGGGACCCAGAGACCCTTCAAAGGAATAAGAACTCTTTAGCTTTTATAATTTAGGTGAAAACCATCCTATTGAAACAATGATATTAGAACAGAAATGCTAGTATGAGTTGGAGGCTGTTTAAAGTTCCCATTTCGGCAACTGCTTCAAAACGATAGCTTTGTGTGAATAAATGGCTGCAAATGTTTAAGTAAACTCTATTTAGTTATCAAGCAACTCCTCTAATTGGCCCATTTATGAATCCTGCCCTAGTCAGTCTCTGACCATTAGCTAAGCACTGAAAGCATCCTGTTAACTGTAAGATACCTCAAGAAAAAAAAAATCCCACAGAAGTGGTGAAAAGAAAGCAGTATTTATTCAGTACCTGCCATATGCCAGATCCCATGAGTAGGTATTATGCCTCCATTTCATGGAGGAGGAAACAGGCATGTTGAGTGTCAGGTAAATCCCTGTGATTACAAAGATTAGAAGTGTGAACCCAGGTCTACCTAATGCTTGGTGCAGGTTCTTGACCACAACGTGGGACTGTCTCTATCTTTTCTAGCCAACAATTAGAATACTCCGAAGCTGAATTTATGGTGAGTTATTTTTTTCTTTCTTTCTTTCTTTTTTTTCTGAGACAGAGTCTCACTCTGTTGTCCAGGCTGGACTTGCAGTGGTACAATCTCGGCTCACTGCAACGTCCACCTCCCAGGTTCAAGTAATCCTCCTGCCTCATCATCCTGAGTAGCTGGGACCACAGGCATGCAGCACCACACCCGGCTAATTTTTGTATTTTTAGTAGAGACAGGGTTTCACCATGTTGGCCAGGCTGGTCTCGAACTCCTGACCTCAAGTGATCCACCCTCCTTGGCCTCCCAAAGTGCTGGGATTACAGGCATGAGCCACCACACCCAGCCCTAGGGTGAGTTATTTCTCTAGAAAAGATCTTCTTAACTTTGCTTTTAGGATATCCATGAATTCCTGACACTGTAAAAAACTGTATGGATATTTGCCTATGTATAGTTTCCTGGGAGAAGCTGTAGCCTTCATCAGATTCTCCAGAGGGTCCATGATACCCAAATGTTAAAAAGTTTGCCTAATCTATCAAAATGTACAATGTATGCACTTATTGATTTAATAATGTCACTGTGAAATACTAGTAGAATGGCGAACAATATTTATGCCCAGATGCTCAAATATTGCAGCATTGTTTATAGCAAAAAATATTGGAAAGAACCCCAAATCTCATCAATAGGGACTTAATTAAATAAACAATGATATATCTCTATGACAGAATACTATAGTCATTTTTTTAAATGAGTTAGCTCTAAATATTCTAATAAAATATGTCCCAAAAGTACAGCTAAGTGAGGAAAGCAAGTGGCAGAACCTAACTACATATTTTTGTTAACAGTTATGTCTGTATGTGTTTGTGCATGTATGTGGGTTTATATATGCATAGAAAAAAATCCAGAACATTACTCTACAATAGAAATATGATGTGAGTCACATATGTAATTTTAAATTTTGAGTGGCAACATTAAAAAAAGTAAAAAGAAAGGTGAAATTAATTTTAATAACTCATTTAATCTAATATATCAACATATTATTTCAACATGTAATCAATACAAAAACTATTGAGATATTTTACATTTTTTATAGTAAGTCTTCAAACTCCAGTGTGTATTTTTCAGTTACAGCACATTACAATTCTGACTAGTCACATTTTAAATGCTCAATAGCCACATAGAACTAGTGACTACCATATTGGACAGTGTGATCTAGAAGTATATGCCTCAAACTATGGACACAGGTTGTCTTCACTAGGGAGTGGAATTAGAAGAGAAAGGAAATGAGATATGCATATTTTCTTTACACATTCTATAGTGTCTAGATCTCTATATAGAGAACATATAATTCTTTTTTACTTTTTAATTATATATATATTTTTTTAAAGAACTCTTAGGAGCAACTTGTAAGTATCTGAATTTGCTTCTCAGGTCCCACCAGATAATTCACCCAGGCTAGAACTTACTTGCTATCAGGGACTCATGGCCAAAGGTGTGCAAATATATACATGCTGTTGCCAAACAGACAAGCCAAGCCAACAAGTGTTTATTAAAAGTTTACAACGTGAGCTACACCCTATAGAGGCTATGAAAAGGAATGAAGCACAATTCCTGCACTTGAGTTTAGAATTTTACTGGAAGAAGAGACTTATTTATGAAACATTTAAAGGAAAAAAACTCTCAAGTCTAAATGTCATCACCAAATAGACAGTGTAGAGTTGATAGTGCAATCAGAATTAAAAAGAAGGGGAGTTGGTGGGAAGTAAGAAGAAAGGTGAGGAGGAAAGAAGACAACAAAAGATGTTCACTATCAGCATATTGGAGCAGGCAGACCCCAGATACCCCTGCATCACTGAGTGGTGATGGAAAAGAGGCAGAGGGCAGATTCCAACAGCCCCTGATTGTCTGCCTGGTTTATGTAACAGCTACAGACATTAGAAGGCAAAACATGTCAGAGGAAAAAGAGATCCAGGCATGTGTGGTAGTACATGCCTGTTATCCTAGCTACTTAGGAAACTGCGACTGGAGGATTGCTTGAGCCCAGGAGTTCAAGGCCGCAGTGAACTGTAATTGTACCACTGCACCCCAGCCTAGGTGACAGAGCGAGACACTCTTTCTAAAAAAAAAAAATAATAAAGTGTACAAACAAATAAATCATTATTTTTAAAAAGGGGGATCCAAGCCATGAGTTGGCAAAGAATACCAAATAAATTGAGATTAGGGTGATCAATATACGCTGTAGTGCCAGCATGTGGTTCCTTGGCCTGCTGGTGACCTTGCTCATGAGGTAGCCTTCAACATGAGTACATTTTCCCTGGGCTCTGCATTATTCCCTTCCCACTCCCTTAATCTGAAAATTTTCTACATTCTCAAGAAAGAAGAGATTCGGGTGCAAAGAAAACCTACTCATATTGCCTAATAATGATGATGGCTAACTGTGACAAGCCCTTACTCATGTTAGCTTTGCATATATTAACTCATTTAATCTTCACAGATGTACCATTATTGTTCCATTTTTTTTTTTCAATCGTTTTTGGAGAGCAGGTGATTTTGGTTACTTGGATAATTTCTTTAGTGGTGATTCCTGAGATTTTGGTGCACCCATCACCCAAGCAGTGTATACTGTACCCAATTTGTAGTCTTTTATCCTTCACCTCCCCCTGCCATCCTTCCCCCAGAGTCCCCAAAGACCATTACATCATTCTTATGTCTTTGCATCCTCATAGTTTAGCTCCCACTTATAAGTGAGAACATACAATATTTGGTTTTCCATTCCTGAGTTACTTCACTTAGAATCAGGTTCTCCAACTCCATCCAGGTTGCTGAGAATGTCATTTTTCATTCCTTTTTATGGATGAGTAGTATTCCGTGGTACATATATACCACATTTTCTTTATCCAGTCATTGGCTGATGAGCATTTAGGCTGGTTCTATATTTTCACAATTGCAAATTGTGCTGCTATAAACATGCATGTGATGCCTTCTACCATGTTATGATGCAACAAAAAGGCCCTTAACATTGTATTTCCTACCCTCCAGAACC
Organism: Pongo abelii; assembly: GCF_028885655.2. Classification (NCBI taxonomy): domain Eukaryota; kingdom Metazoa; phylum Chordata; class Mammalia; order Primates; family Hominidae; genus Pongo; species Pongo abelii. Next base: position 154,416,053 of record NC_071989.2, read on the forward strand.
ACGAGCCAATAAACTTCTATCATTTATAAATTATCCAGCCTGTAGTATTCTGTTACAGCAGCACAAAATAGACTAAGACACCTAGTAAACTGAAAAGACAGTTTAAAAGACACTGAAAACTACATGAGTTTAGAGCTGTGATACTTTTTTTAAGAAGGAAGTTAACCTTATAGAATTGGTGTATATCAGAAGAGGTTCTGATAATTTATGAACATGTAATTTTCACTGATATGGCCACAAATGCAATTTGATCTCTACATTATTCTGAAAGCAATTGAAAAAAATGGAGTAAAGCAACCTCTTTATGAAACTTTGAGTCATTTGGGGGTCATAGGTAATATTAATGGGAACCTCATTCCAAAGCCTTCCAAATCTAAGAAGTCTCTAGTCTTGAAGCATCCTTTGCATTGGGCTGGGTCTTCCCTGATCAGGGCTCTACTTTACCCTGCAAGAACTTAGAAATCCTGCCCAAAGCAACCAGTGAATATTACCTGCATGGCTGCCTCTGAACTTGAGAACTCTGCAAGGACCGATGTCTGTTCTATTTACAAACTGAGCCCTTGGGCTTGGAAACTCTTCCTACCTGACTAAAGCTGAGCAGCTGGCTGTATTGGTTTGTAAGGAAATGATGCAACAAGCCAATAACTGTAGTCTGCCTCTCTCCCTCCCCTCTGGATCCAGCCCCTGGCAGGTGCCTGTTCTGGTTACTGGAGCTAGTTGAGGAAAAAAGAGAAGGGACCAGCACATGTGGGGCTCCCTACCTGTGGGCATTTCACCTCCAGAATGGCTGTACAGTGTCAGGATTATTATTTTCACTTGGCAAATGTGGAAACTGAAGCTTAGAACAAACAGGTTATTTTTCTAATGCCTTCAAGCTGGCAAATGGCACCAAATACAGTGTTTATTCCTCAACATATACTGTGCTGCTTTCTAGGATGGGAAAGGCCCAGCAGAAATATAAAGCATGCAGGCCAAGGTAGGAATGAATGAAGTTCAGTCATTCTATCAGTCAGTCGTCCACAAGGATTGACCAGATGTGGCCTGCATGTGCTAACTGCTATGGCAGGTGCCGAAGAAGAAAATGTCACAGTCCTAGCTAACCCTAGCAGAGTATTGGGAAACAAAGCTACCACCTCTGGAATAACCAGATTAAGATGAAGCCCCAAGGTTAAAGCATAAGGTGAAACATGAGGCTTGGAATAGCCAAGAAATAATAGTGATAATGATGATGATGATGATGATGATGATGATGATGATGATGATGATGATGGCTAACAGTTTGTAAGCATTTACCTAGTTCTAAGCATGGTACATGGATCATCTCATTTAGCCCCACAACAACAGTATGAGATTGATGTTATTATCATTCCCATTTCAAAGACGAGACTGGGCCAAGGTCAGCAGCTGTAAGTGGAAAAGGTGGGATGTGAATCCAGATCTTTTTCTCTTCAAAAAATGTGCTTCTTGGAAGGCAGAACAAATATAGTTTGTTCAAATCCTTACTGTACTACTCACTATCTGATAATCTTAGGCATGTTATTTAACTTAGCATTAATTCATCTAGAAAATAAAATCAACCTTTGATAAAAAATTGAAAAAAAAATAAAAAAGAAAAGGAAGGTCATGCCCTTAACTACAATAGGTGAAGAGGATGGGGAATATTCCAGCATCCCATCAGAATAGCAAAGGCTCTGTTTCTACTCTTCAGAACAGATGGGTTTGCCACCTCCTAAGGGAGCAAGTGTAGAAGCAAAGGCATTTGAAAAATGTGCTCCACCACCACCGTCACCACCAGAACTACTAACACCACCACCACTACCACCACCACCACCACCACCCACTCACCCACTCGTAGTACTTGATCTGCTCCCCATAGATCAGGCTCCAGGGTGCCATTCACACGGCAATCATCAGTGATGGCCCAGAGCCAGAGGAGAGGCAATGGACTAGATATAATTACCCCTCTTAAACTGAACACTGACTCAAGAGTTGAGTGTCACAGGAAGTGCAAGTGTCTGCTGGGCCTATCACCCCAGAGGTGATTGCTCCTATATCCTTTATGCCTTTCCAGGAGATACAGAGGCTGCATGAATTATCTTTAATCCTAATGATTTGGCATCATGGAAAGTCATATGGCTTATTTGGTAAAAGGACCTTGAGGGTAAATAGGGCCTTGTAGAGCTGGGCTGGCAATGTGCAATACCCTGATCCTAGTTTGAGCTCCATGAGGGAAGTACTTTGTTCTATTTGCTGTTGCAGTCACAGTACCAGGCTCACAAGTAGACAAGAGAGCTACAAGAAGAACCAAGGTATGAACCTTGCCTTTAAGGTCTACTGGAGTGAGACACACATGTAAACATGCAGTTTAAATGCAGTGTAATGAAGCCTCTGACTGGGGAAGGAAAGGGAAAGACACCTGGCCCATGCTTGGGACTCAGGAAAGGCTTTCTAGAGTAAATGACACCTCAACTGGGACGTGAAAGATGATTAAGAATTAGCCAGTTGAAAAAATAAAAGTGGTTTCAGAGCAGAGGAACAGCATGTGCAAAGGCTCTAAGGTAAGACAGAACTCAGAAATCAGAGGCAGAAAGAGAAACAATAAAGCTGGAGAAGTTGGCAATGACCCTTAAGCCAAATTAAGGGGTCTGGACTTTATCTTGGGGACAGTGGGGAGACTGCTGAAGAGTTCTGCATGGGAAAATGATATGATCATTTCAGAACTGGGCATTTTCAACCGTATCTTCCACACGACCCAAGAAAAACAGTGGGTAAGAAACCAATTGAACTTCTCTCAAAATTAAGTCTTTTGAGGCTCTTTCACTCTTTCAAGTTCTGAGTCATTTATGCAGTGGATATTGAAATGTCCCAAAACAGGTTTATCCTTTTAAGAAGGATGAGAAGTCATTGAATTCTCTGTTGGCCCATATAGGAAGAAAGAGATAGTGCTTCCATTATGCCATAAAAATGACTGCAGCTTCCCTATGTCTTTCTCCAAGGATTCATGAGCCCATTCAGCCAAACTCAATTCTGTTCTTAGTGGGTTTTTTGTATATTTTTGTTTTTGACCTTAAGACAAAATTGTTTTCTCCTAAATAATTCAGTAAGCAATATATGGAAGTGGTTCTACTGCATTTTCTACTTACACATGTAATTTTATTATGGAATTAGTGAATGAGTTGAAAGGGGTGAGGAAGAATTATGGAAGTTGTGAATGAGTAAAAAGGGGTGAGGGAGAAGTGGAAAAGAAGGGACATTCATTTTCTATGCTGTGTAACAAATCGTCACAAATTTAGAGGCATAAAACAACACACACTTATTATCTCATAGGTTCTGTGAGTCAGGAGTCTGACACAGCCTAGCTGAATCCTCTGCCATCAAGAAGTTGGTCAGGGCAGGATTCTTATCAGGAGGCTCGACTGAGGAAGGGTTCACTTCCAGGCTTGCTCAGGTTGTAGTCAGAACATTTCCTTGTGTCTGTAACACTGAGAACCCAGGCTTCTTGCCTGCTGTTGGCTGGAAGCTGCCTTCAGCTCCTAGAGATTGTCCTCAGCTCTTTGCCATATGACCTCCTAACACAGCCCCTTCCTCAAAGCCAGCAACAGAGAGAGTATCGAGCAAGACGGAATCTTATATAACATGAATTAATCATAGGGTAGTGATATATCATCACCTTTGCTATGTTCCATTGATTAGAAACAAGCCACAGATCCCACCTATATTCAAGGAGAAGGAATTTCATGGGGGCATGAGCACCTTTGGTCATGGTAGGGATCATGGGGGCCACCTTAGAGTCTGTGTGCCAAAGATGGATAGGAAGGGAAGGAAAAGAAGAGAGCAAGAAGAAAAGAAAAATAGAAGGAGGAGAAGAATGTATCTATGTATATATAGCATTTATTAACCGTATATTATGAGCAAGGTACTGTGCCAGTTATCTTCACATGCATTTTATTATGTAGTCTTTCTCCAAACCCCATGTGGTAGGTGTTACTATTACAAACCATTTACAAAAGAAAACTAGAATTCAGAGACGTGAAGCAAGTTTCCTGAGGTCGTACAGTGCAAAAAATAAAACTAGGAGTCACACTTGTTTCTGCTAGACTCTATAGCCCAAGCTTTACCTACTACCCTGTAGTTTATGAGAGGTGGGAGAAGGAAGAGAAAAGGAGAAAAGGAAAGAGATGGAGAAATGAGAGATAACAGAGCTTCCAAACATATGCAAAGTTGTTCCTAAAAGAGATGACAATCAATAAGGAAATCTGTAGGTCTACAATATATTGAATCGGTTTTCCCAAGAACCACCCAATTAAAAAAATAGAATCTAGAACTGAAGCCTGTGGGATCACAGATGAGTCTCATGTGTCTGAACTCTTTTCTGGCCCACCTGAGTTTCAAAACCTGGAGCCAAACACTACAGCCAAGCTGTGTCCAGAACCTTGGAGACACCTGGCTCATCCAGGCAGTGCCCTACACGCATGTTCTGCCAAGCTTCTGTGGGAGCACATCTGGGCCCAGGCAGCCAGGCCAGGGCCTGGGTTTGTTTTTCATGGCTCGTTTGCAATGTCCTGTTCTATTTCTGGACACTCCATCCTTCCCAGCTGACACCGGAGCTCAGTTTCCCAATAGCCAGTTTAACAAAATGGCTCCAAAAGTGCCACTCAGCACTAGTTGTTGGAAACCAGAATTTTCCATCATTTACTCTAAGAAGGCTGGCTGAACATGGCACATCCCTGACTCCTGTCTTAGGTGGCCAAGTCTCTCATCTTAAAGGGGCAGCTACAGACATCACGGGAAGCCTCCTCATGCAGACACAAGGTGACTCACAGCAGTGAGAGGAAAGAAAGGTATTTGGATATCAGATCCCCCTTCCACCAAGTGAGGGAAGGCAGGTGTGCTAGTCCCAGCTCCCACCCCAGCTGCCTGCACTCTTTGACTTGATAACGGCCCCAGCTGGTTCCCTCTGTGCACTTCTGCCCATCTTTCCAGAGTGGGAGATGAGCAAGAATATCTGTGATCTTGGTGGTTCACAGTCAACCCTGCTAGAGTCTAACCAAGCAATGAACTGTGTTGAGTTCAAACTTAACACAGGACCACTGGACCCTTGGCAGAGAGCCAAAGGAAACAGAAGATGTTCAATCATTCCCCTACTGGGGCAGTGCCTAGCTGTGGAGCTATAGGGCTGTAGACAAATCCCTGCTCTGTGGCCTCACATCCCTTATCTGTAAACTGGAGATAATTAGAGGCCCTGCCTTGTGGATTGTTGTAAGGCTTAGATGAGATAGTACATTAAGACATGGTATCAATTGACCAATAAATGTTACTTACAGTAGACACTCAATAAGAGATCAACGGTGTTGCCTCAAATACATCATTATACAGCTTGCATAAGATAATGACAAGTCACATACACACCAGTGAAGAACCTTCTTTTGTAACGAGGTGGGTTTTTAGTAAATATTTGTGGAAGATTAATCGACTTAGAATATTGAACAACTACAATAGAGAAGCCACTTCACATAATGCTACATAAAGAGGAATAATTAACAAATGCAGGATATTGCAGGGGAAAGAGGCCAGGATTCGTCCTCAGACCCCACCACTTACATATCAGCCGTGCGACCTTAGGCAGGTTAGTTCACCTCCCTGAGCTTCCAGTTCTTCACCTGTAAAATGGTAGTAATACCTGCCTCATCAGCTGGTTGTAAGGATTGAGTGAGATCTAAATGCACCTTAGCCCAGTTCTGGGCCCACAACAAACAAAATAAATGATGACTTTTATTAGCTATTTTGCAGACTAATGGAATTAAGAAGCAAAAACAAAAAAAAGGGGGGGGGATTTGGAAATGCACTTGCCTAAAGGCTAAAACACTGACTGCTTGGAAACCACCATGTAGTTTCACTCCCTAAATTGAAAGAAAGAATGCCTCATTCAAGTGCCTGATTAGGAATTTGAATAATCTAGTTCTAACTAGAAAAGTCAAGAAAAACGGAAGGTATTAGTCGTTGACTGATAGAATATCTGAGCTGGATAGAATCTTAGACCATATTGACCAGAAGTGACTTAGCCACTGTCACATAGCTAGCCCAGGCAAGACTAGAACATGATACAAAATCTTGCACGCCTAAGCCATCGATTAACAGCTGGGCTTGCCAGCCAGTTCTCCCCATGGTTCTCAGTTAAAAGTCATTTGACACCATGTAGAGGTCACCCACTGTGTGGGCAAGTCCTGTCGTTTCAGTTAGAGCCTGTATAATAAGGCATGTTGGAAGAGGAAGTCCTTCTAAGACTTACTCATAAAGTCTCCCCTTCCCGGAGTCTGGCTCATGCCCTTATTTGTCTATACACACTCTAGGCAAAGTAAGAAATTATTACAGTGAAATGCACTCATGTGGTCATGCCAGCTCATGACCTCAGCCAGTCCACACTTTCATCTCATTTACAGATGGGAAAACTGAGGCTTGGTGAAGGTTGCCTCGGCAGAGGCCAAGCAAGGGGGAACTGGGGCAAGAGCAATATCTTCTGATTTCTAGTCCAGGGCTCTTTTTCTTAGGCCCGACTACCTCCTGCACGTGCTAAAACAAAAGACAAGACAAGGTAAGCTATGGTCGCTTATCACCTACACTTTGTTCTGACTTATATGGTTACTATTTTTCCACAGACCATGAGGAAGGGAACTAACAGTTACTGAACACCAACCATATACTACTGATGCCTTGCTTACATTAATTCTCATCACATACAGTAATAAAAGCTAGTACATATTGAGTACTTACTGTATGCCAGGCACAGTTCTAGGGGCTTTACAAATATTTGTACAAGGTACCCAGCCAAGGAGATACTCTTTAGGCTGCATTCAGCCTCTGCTTACCAAGCTCTGAAATGGGACCACATCAGCCCCCTGGTAAGAGTGCCTTTTCATGTAACTCCTGTGCCCAAAAAGATGCCCTTTCCAAATGTACACAAAGACAGGTATGGACATGTGGTGGGGGTGTTACAGTATCCCCATATGGCTGGTCCTATGACTATCAGCTTGCTGAGATGTCACAGCTAGTTTGTGGTAGAGGCAGGATTTGAACCCAGGATTTGGCCCTTAGCTCACATTTAGCCTTCCCAAGAAGCAGCTTGAGATAGGCTCTAATGCTACATACACATATACCTCAAGGACAGAAATTCTGACTGCCTTGTTCCCTAACGTAGCTCCTGTATCTAGAACAGTTTTGGCACACACAGGCACTCAGTAAATTTTGTGGACTGATTGACCCGTTTCACAGATGCGGAAACTATGTGTCAAAGTAGTTAAATGACTTGCTTAAGGTCACACAGATAGAAAGTATAGATGGGATTTGAAAGCAAATCACTGACTCTAAAACCCTTACTCTTTCCAAATTAACATCCTATGATTCATAAGCATTTATTGAGATTCTTACACACTAATTCTGTGCTCTGGAACATAGGACCAGAAAGATTTGTAAGATTTGGTTCCTACTCTCAAGAAACTGGGATTCCCATTATCTGCAAAAAATCATATTCCTGAAATCAGATTCCCTAAATGAAAGCAAGTCCATATGGTATAAGCCCTTGGTACATTTTAAGCCAAGGGTACCTTTCCTACCTCCCAAACCTAAGATTATAAAAGTGGCCACCAGAGCCCTCACCCTGGTCTATTTCCTTCTACAACACTCGCCAGCACATTCATAGAACCTGGTTGCAGAGATAAGTCAAATCTCTGCAAACTTGGGATGGCCAACACCCCATCCTAGCTTCTCTAGATTCGTTTGCAGTGATGTCCACAGGGTGTTTTTATATATGTCTTCATGCCCTCCTGCTTCGTCTACTCTTCATGCCCCATCTAAGTGTTTTTGAAAAATGAAATACTTAAGTTAGAAAACCAGACTTAGCAAGTTGTACTTCCAAAAGCAGCAATCATTTCAGTAAATAAACATTTTCTGATCGGGAACATTAATTCAGGGTTTACCTCATTTTCCTTCCTGGTTTTGTTTTCTACAATATTTAGGAGGCAGGAGTTAGTTAGCAGGGTGGTTTTAAGGAAAAAAAAAAAAAAAGAAAAAAGCACCTCTAAATTCATTAGTTGAATTCCACCAGACTGTGTGAACAATCTCATAATAATCCTACATCAATACGAGAGAAGTTGTAACTAGTTCACTTATGGTAATTATAGGGCAGCTTTCTGCCAGGTTTTAAAGATAGACTTTGAAATCTTCCTTTTTTCATTTGCCTCCTGCTGTGTGTGGGGAGAGGCCCCAGCTCCTGGGATACCCGCCAGAGCTAAATGGGGGCCAACTGGAGAAACAGGCACCAAGATTGGGTTCCTGTTTTCCTGTGCTCAAACTTCTGGGAACACAGATATCCTACCAAATGGTCACCTGTGAAAAACTCAGGGCCTAGAATCTAAATTCTGTTGGAAAAGAACTGATAAAGTCCTGGCCCTAAGTAAGATTATGGCAAGGTTTATAGCACAAAACTTCTGATTTTGCACTAGAACAATGGTTCCCAAAGTGTGGTCCCCATACCAGCAGGATTACCATCACCTGGGGGAACTGGCTAGAAATGCAAATTCTTGGGCTCCACCCCAGACCTACTGCAGAAGAAACTCTTGGGGTAGGGCCCAGCAATTTATTGCAACAAGCCCTCCAACTGATTCCAATGTACCCTAAAAATTTGAGAATCACTGTCAAGGGACATGATGTTAAAGAGCCTTTCCAGGAGATAAGAGTTACTTTTAAAGAGGGATTTATTCAAACAAAGCATATCTACAAATATCCAAACAAGACCTTTGGAATTAGCTAGAACTAGGCTCTGCCACTCACCAGCCATGGGGCCTCAGATAAGTTATCTTACTGCTCTAAGTACTGGTGTGCTGGTAAATGTTTAACAAGCAGCTCTGTGGGGGAAATGGGTTTGCTCATTTTCATGGCAGAAATACCCCATCATGGCTACTTTCAAGCTATCAACATGACGTCGGCCAACTCGAAAAACTTGTGAAAATTTAACAATTGGCTTTCACAAGCCCATGGAAGCTGGCTCCAGCACACCACTGTCTCTAAGACTCAATTTCCTCATCTGTCAAATGGATGAATAATAGTGTTTACCTCATAGGGATTGTTGGAAGGTTGAAGTGAGAAAATGATAGTGGACTTTTATTGAGTATTTATATCTATCCACCAGGCACTTAGTATGCATTGTTCACTGACTTCTCAAAACCATGCAATAGGTACTGATATTCCTTCCATTTTATACATGAGGAAGTTGAGCTGAAGTAACTAGTCCAAAGTGACACAGTAGCAAGTGGGAGAATCTGAATTTATTCCAGAGCCCGTGAGGTGACAGAGACATTAGCCCAATGCTCAGCACGGGGCAACGCTCAGTAACTGGGAGCTATTATCATAAGATAAATAAACTTCTGAAACATGCCCTACTTTGGAAGTAGGGATGAACAGTTTGTGTTGGATGAAACCTCTCAGCCCCAGAAGACACATTCATTTTCTTCTAGGAGAAAGGCCAGGGTGCCTGATGGGAGTACCAGCTGTTGATTATTCATAGTAACAAATGACAAGAGTTGAAGCTAATTGACACCCACAGGTAACGAGGCAGTTGTAAGTTCCTCCCCTCCCCAAATCAATTAGGTGTATGTTTTTCCAGGCTTTATCTTTGTGTACACATACACATATGTATTTTGTATTGGATCAGGGTGTACATATTTTTTTTGCAACTTGCTTTTCTTTTTAACCTGAGACTAGATCATGAATCTTTCCCATGACAGTACACACCAATCTATCTCATTCTCTCTAAAGCTGCTTAGCATTCCACAGTAGTTACTTGCTATCATTTATTTAATCCATGACAGAAGGACACTTAGGCTATTTCTAATTCTTCACTATTATAAATGATCCTGCACTCCACAATCTTTTACATAGATTCTAGCATATGTCTATGGGAGAAATTCCTAAAACTAGGATTTTTAGGATTTGTAAGGCAAAGAAAACACGTAAATCTTGACCAATGTACCTAGTTACTCCTCACTCTGAAATTTTAAGCTCCCAATATTCAAGGAAGGTGCCTTTTTGCCCATACTCTCACACCAACATTAGGATTACTCTGATGATTTGATTTTTCAAACTTTTTATAAATATTTCTAAATATAAAAATAGAGAAAATAATAATAATGAACGCTTATGTACCTATCACCCAGCCTCTACAATTATCAACATAAGGTCAATCTTATTGCATCTATATTCCATTCACTTCCTCCCCCTACTAGATGAAACTGAGGCAAAGCCCACACATCATACTCTTTCATTGGTAAATATGTCAGGAGCTGCCTCTAGAAGATGAAGATTCTATTTTTTAGCATAACCTCAACACCATTATCACATCTAAAAATTTCTTGATGTCATCACATATGCAGTCAGTGTCCAAATTTCCTCAATTTTTTTTCTTTTTTCTTTTTTTGAGACAGGGTCTCGCTTTGTCACCCAGGCTGGAGTGCAGTGGCATGATCATGGCTCACTGTAGCCTTGACTTCCTGAGCTCAGGTGATCCTCCCACCTCAGCCTCCCAATTAGCTAACACTACAAGCATATGCCACTACACCCAGCTAATTTTTTTGGCTATTTTTTGTAGAGACAGGGTCTCACCATGTTGCCCAGGCTGGTATTGAATTCTTAGGTTTAAGTGATCCTCCCACCTCAGCCTCCCAAAGTACTGCAATTTCAGGCATGAGCCACTGCACCCAGACAGTCTCATAATTTTTTGATGGTTTGTTTGAATCAGGATTCACCAAGATCCACACATTGCAGTTGGCTGATAAACTTCCTAAATCTCTTAAGCTCTAGGTTCCCCCCCACACACACCTCCTCTTGCTTTTTCCCATGCAGTTTATTACAGAGATTCGGTCATTTGCCTTGTAGTTTCCCACTTTCTGAATTTTTCCTGTTGCATCCCTGTGTTGTCATTTAACATGTTCATCAGTCTCTGTGTTTCTTGTAAGTGATAGTTAGATCTCGAACTATGCTGTCTAATACAGTAGCCACTAGCCACATGCAGCTCTTCAAATTTAAATAATTAAAAGTAAATACAATTTGAAATTCAGTTCTTCAGTCACACTAGCACATGGCACATGTTCAATAACCACAGACGGGCAGTGGCTGCTGTATTGGACAGCATAGAATAGCACATTTCCACCATGGCAGATAGTTTTATTGAACAGCAGTGCTTCTAGAGGCGTCATAGGATCCTCTGATAATTGTTAAGTTATTTTTTCTCATATGCACTCAAGAACAAAGCTGAACACCCTGAAATCTGCATTACTAGTCTATATTGCAGGCTTACATAATGTAAGGGAAGTAACTAATGTGTGGCAGACTCTGCTTCTGCCTGTTTTAAGTGGCAGTGGCTGTATTTACAGAAGATGATTAAGTATTTGCATGAGTGCCTCAGGTACGTATGACATTCTGTGGTGACAAAAGGTCAGCAGCTCCCCAGGATGCAAAGCAGCCCAACCCTTTCCTAGCCTCTTAGGAGGAAAATCGAGGGAATCCATGCTAATCCATAAGGCTCAGTCCTGCAATGATTATAGGACATGCTGGTTCCAGGATATTCATAAACATTCATCCTCTCATCAAGGTGCAGGTGCTTCTGGAGGCTTCTTCCTGACTATGTGTTTGTCTTGGCATGCATGTAATGAGCACATTTCATAGCACACCAAACAGGTTTCTCAGCTTGCTTCTGTGACACTTGGCAAAGCCAAGGATCCATGTCGAGAGAGAGGAGGCGAGCACCTGCACCCAGCCCACAGAGAAGTCTGGTTGACCATGCACTCTAGCAGGAGCCTCCCCTGGTTCTTGAAAACCTTAACCAATCTATGAAGAAATTGATATTTGGGGGTTCTGGGAGGACATATTTGGAAACTTTGAAATTAGGAGACTATCATTCGTGGATTAATTCCTTCTCACAATACTTATTGGGCCAGACACTGCACTAGGCACTAAGATCAGTGGTGGGCTGGGTAGAAGTTTCTGTCCTCACAAAGTTTACAGTTGGTGAAGGAGGCAGATAAATAAGCAAGCCACTTCAACACCATTGGTCAAATTCCACCATGAGAGCACGCAAGAGCATCATAAAAGCACAAGGAAACCTGACCCTGACGTGGACATTCAGGAATGCGATATTTAAGCTGAGACCTAAAAGATAAGTAGCGATTGGGCAGGAGAGGGAGAGGGTGGAGTGTAGAAAGAATATTCTTAAGATCTATTCTAGATCTTAAGAATTCTAGATCTACCAAATAGGCATAATAATACCCTGCAATGTCATGATTAGAGCCCAGTGACATAGCAGATGCAAAAGAATACACTGTATCCTAAAATCCCAGTTGTAGAAAGGCAATGGTGCTAGCCAGAAGCAATCTTTCACTCTGCAGCAAGTGTGAATTAGAGAGCTATGCAGTGGTGTTTTGGAGCCAGCTTCTACTAGCTCTTAGCAGGCAATAGGGCACATCTCTTCCCAACTTCACATTCAGCAATATCTGTTGGTAGCTAAAATAGGAGTATTTATACCAGGGATATTGGCAAATGCTACAAACCAGAGCCTTTTTTTTGAGAGCTGACTTACCAGCATTTACTGAGTGAGGGCGAAAACCAGCATTTACTGAGTGAGGGTGAAAGCAATGAGAAGAGTAGAACCCCCCAGGCAATAGTTATTAAGGAATGTTCACCCACAACAAAAACAAGAAAGTCTTTGGCATGATTTTCAAAAGAGTGACCATATAACTCTTTCTGCCATTTGTAACAGGCCCACCCAAAGCCTCAGGGATGAAAAGAGGAAGACTCCTTCATGCCAATTCATTCTCAGACAAGCCAGATGAGTGTCAATGGCACCCAGCTCATGGAAATGAGATTGGAGCCTCTCAGATCAACAGCTGCTGAGAGCTGCTTTCTTTGGCTCATGAGGCCAGCAATAAATTGGGTTTCCATGTTCTGAATAGGCAGAAAAAGATACCTCCTTGCTCTCTCCTGTTCCCTTTGCTGGAGCTGCCAGCTGGCACTTTTTGTCACTCATCATGGTTGCCTGCAGTGGCAACTATACACTCAGTGCAGAGGGCATGTGGGAAAGAAAAAGTCTTCAACAAGCGAGAGTCTCCAAGGCAAGTACCCACTGGAAAAACTGGGATGTAGACATAGCTCAAGGCATGTTTTAAATAATGGAGCCTTTTTAAAGGATGGCCTAGAAAAATACTATATTTATCTTTGGCTAGCATGCTTGGATACTCCCCAGTCTTGGGGAAATAACTAGTTAGGTATGTTGGAGTTCTTTTGTTAAGAGTAGCATTGACTAAATACCAAAGTTTGGGTTGAGTTTAACTGGCATAGTGTGATTTAATATTCATTTATTGATTTACTCATCCATTTGTTTGTTTAACAAATAAATGAGTGCTTACTAGATGCTACCAGAATGTAAGTCCCGTAAAGGCAGATATTGTGTATGTCTCATTTATTGTAGACACTCAGTACTTTTTTGTTGAATGAATGAGTAGATGTAGGGAGTATAAAGATGAATAAGTCATAAAGCCTGCTGCTACAGATCTCACAATCTGGTGTGCAGACAGACAAGTAAAACAGCAGTTGCAACGCAGGGTGTTGAGTGTTATGATAAGAGAAGTACAGGGTGCAATGGCTCACAAAAGAGGAAGACCCAACCCAGCCTTTGTGGAAGGAGACAGGAAAGGCTTTCTGGAGATAAAGATACAAAAGACCCAGCGAACAATGCCAAAGATATTGGCACCTATGTGGATGTAACCTTATGGAAAAGAGAACTGTCACATACTCCGCCATATCTCATATTCCTAAGGAAGACTTTTGGCTCTATCTCAGAGTGAAAAATGATTGCAAATAACTTCTATAACTTACCCATCAGTCATCTTTTCCATTTCTTGGAGACTTTCAGGAGGTTTCCCTAAGTTCAGACTTTTTGTTGAAAGAAATGACCTTATGTCCAGTCGACAAATGGTGTGTGAGTCTTTAGCACCCCTCTGATGCACAGCCACTCGCTCCTTCCATGAAGTTCAGCTCTATAGGCAGGCAGGGCACTTCTTCTCCAAGGTCATGTCTATTTCACTTGGCATAAATGAGAAGAATGCTCTGAATTTTTATTTGAAAGAGGCAAACTTCAGATTTGCAGAAGGTCTTGGTGATTAAAAATCTTGGCTTCAGCTGGGCATGGTGGCTCATGCCTGTAATCCCAGCACTTTAGGAGGCAGAGGCAGGAAGATGGCTTGAGCCCAGGAGTTCAAGACCAGCCTGGGCATCATAGCAAGACCCCATCTCTCCAAAAAATTTAAAAATTAGCTGAGCATGGTGGCACATGCCTATAGCCCCAGCTATTTGGGAGGCCGAGGTGGGAGGATCACTTGAGCCCAGGAGGAACCAGGCTTCAGTGAGCCGTGGTCACACCACTTCATTCCAGCCTGGACAACAGAGCAAGACCCTGTCTCAAAAAAGAAAAAAGTCTTGGCTTCAGGGACAACTGAACTGAGAGGGAAGAAGTCCAACTTCCCAGGGCTTGTGGTCTCCAACAAGGGTCATGCTAGGCTTTTTCTTTTGGTATCACAAACTTAAACTGCAAATAAGTATAAATACGCACACACACAACATGTAAATCTTAAAAGATGGAGATTAATTAAGAAGTAAACCAGTTGAAATCAAGATGTAACTTTTTGACAATTGAGGACAAGCCCAGCTCCTTCAGATCTTCTCTTCAAGGTCATTCTCCCCAAGGGCCTGGGAGTATTTACAGTCACTTCATTCCTCACACGACAGCCTATCAGCCTGTGGCACCTTTACCTCACTGGCAATTTTGAGGAGGACCACATACACAAAAGTGGAGAGAATAATCAACTCTATAGAATACTGAAAAGCAGAGAATGTAATGAACTGCCTTCTACCCATGACTAAAGTTTCAACAGTTATTACCATTTTGCCAATTTGGTTTCATCTCACCTGTCACCTTTATTTCTGATGTATTTTAAAGATACTCCTGGAGCTTTCATAATTCACCTTTAAAAAGCTCTCGGTCTGGTACAGTGGCTCATGCCTATAATCCCAGTACTTTGGGAGGCTGAAGAGGGAGCCCAGGCATTTGAGACCAGCCTGAGCAATATAGCAAGACCCCATCTCTACAAAACAAAAATAAAAATTAGCTGGGCATGGTGGCATGTGCCTGTAGTTCTGGCTACTTTGGAGGCTGAGGCAGGAGGATCTCTTGAGCCCAGGAGTTTGAGGCTTCAGTGAGCAATGATTGCACTGCTGCACTCCAGCCTGGGCAACAGAGCAAGACTTGTCTCAAATAAATAAATAAATAAATGTCTGTTATCTTTAGAGTTGGAAAGAACGGTAAAAATCACCTTCTTCACTTTGCAGTTGAGGAAACAGGCCCAGAGAGGTTCAGTGCCTCACTCAAGGACACAGTGTATAAGTTGTAAATCACGTTCAGGGCCCACCTCCAGCCCCCAGGCCAGCTGGTTGCATTAGGAGAAACCTCCACGTCATTAGTCATTCCTCCTTCAGCTCCAAAAACCTCTCAGAGGAGAAAGCCGGGGAAGAGCAACCAGAGCTTTGCTTTTCCTCTAAGCCAGGGGAGAAGTAGTGGTGGGAGGGTTGTTTGACTCATTTTTTCTCACTCTGCATGGTGTATTTGGCTCAGTTTCTCAAACCATATGGAAAAAGACTCACCCACCACGTGCCACACCTATCGGAAAAGCTCACTCTGTAAAGGGGGATAATGAAAGAGGGCAGAATTGCCTCCCAGGCTGAATGAGATGGCGCTTTCCCTCATCCTTCAGGCTCCCACGTACCCCTTGCCTTTCTCCACAGGTGCCCTGTGCCCTGGTGGAGAAGAGATGGTGACGGAAATGTTTTGCTTCCCTGGGGAGTTCAGTCCTATCCCATTGAACAGCTCTGGGCATTGGCATATAGCCCATTTCAAAAACAATCCCAAGCTATTTATTGAGAACCAGCCTATGTTTGGAGCCAGGGATATGGCTCTAGACATATCTTGGATTACCTCCTAGGATAGGGAAATGAGATCACCTCAAAAAAATCTCAGAGAAATGTTTGGAGGAAAAAATGAAAATATGCCAATGGCAGCCCTGAAAAGACACTACTGACTATAAGCAGCTCTTTCTCTGCCCAGGTGATGTAAACTCCTACTTCCTTCCCTTTTCCCTGCTGCAGAACCCCTGGAACTGATGAAGGAGGGACCAAGAGATAAAGGCTGGCATATTCTGAGTGTTTGATGAATATTTGCTTGAAGGAGGAAGGAAGGGATGTTATGCCCACAGACTCAAAGTGGCAGGAGTTAGGTAAAGAAGGAAAAGGGAGCCTATGATATCTTAGCATTCTACGAAAGACTGGAAGAAGAGAGGCCAAAGCAGAAGACTGAGGGGAGAGAAAGAGAGAGACACTTGCTAACATAGTCCAGGAATGAGAAAACAGGAAAATATTTTTTCTTTGTTTTAAATTTTTTTCCATAAGTTATTGGGGTACAGGTGGTGTTTGGTTACATGATAAGTTCTTTAGTGGTGATTTGTGAGATTTTGGTGCACCCATCACCCGAGCAATATATACTGCACCTTATTTGAGGTCTTTTATCCCTCGCCCCCTTTCCCGAAGCCCCCAAAGTCTATTGTATCATTCTTATGCCGTTGCGTCCTCATAGCTTAGCTCCCACATATCAGTGAGAACACACAATGGAGAAAACACTAAAATAAATAGAGAAACACATAACAAAAGTCACACAGCATAATAGAATTTCAGAGATAAATAAGCAGCTAATAAAGAGAATCTTCCCTACGTTGGATTCCTTTCCATCCCTCAAGTCTCTGACCTCCCATGAGGTCATAACATAATTCTTTTCCTTCATAACATTTACTCCAACTTGCAATTATATATTTATTTGTGTGTTTATAAGTCTGATCTTTGTTTCCCCAACTAGACTGTAAGCTCCATGAAGGGTCTTGACCATACCTGGCATGGTTGGCACTCAAAAAATATTTGTTGAAAGCAAAAAAGGAATGAATGACGAGTAGAGCTGGGAAGTCAGACCAGAAGCTATAACAGCAGGCCTGTTACCCCTCTCTCCTAAGCATCCTTATCTATTGAGCACTTATTATTTTCCAGGCATTCCACTAAGTACTCTACATTGTTTATCACATTAATCGTCTCCAAAACCATGAGGAAGTGTGCTCAGGGGTCCCAAGATCACCTTCACTTTCAGTTATTCACTAGAAGGGCTCACACAACTCAGCAAAGCCATTATACTCATGGTTATAGTTTATCCCAGTGAAAGAATATAAGTTAAAGTCAGCAATGGAAAAAGGCACATTAGGGCAGAGTCCAGGAGCTTCCATAAAGCTTCCAGTTGTCCTCTCCCAGTGGAGTCACGCAGACAGCATTTCTTTTTACCAGAGGCTTGCTGTCCAGGATTTTACTGGAGATTTCATTGTTTGATGACATTTACCATCTCAGACCACCCATGTGGCTGCCCTCAGTCTGCAGCCCCTCCAGAGGTTGAGCTTCTACTGTTTGGCCCAGAGCCCCCACCATAAATCACATTGTTAGCTTAGACTATCTCGTGTGACCCAAGGCCTCCAGGTAGACAAAGTCTCTCTGATCAGCCAAAATATTCTAAGGACTTAGAGGTTATCTCCCAGGCAAGAGCCAAAACTTTTGTCAGAATATGCAGGGTTTGGATAACCAAGACTCGCTGAGTTTGCTGCACAGGGAAATAATAGTATTATCCCCAATTTGTGGATGATCCAAACTAAGGATCAGGGATGCTAAATGATTTGGCCAAAGTTACAAAAGCCAGAATGCAAACCAACATCCCACTTGATTCTAACATATGAGTTCTTAACTATTGCATCCTAGTACCTCTCCTGAAGTAAAATTTTCTATGAAAAAAAAACAAAAACAAAAAACTCACGCAGAGTGTCTTATAAAACTGGTCTCAAATCTGAATGTTGGAATTAGGGATTTCCACTTGGTAAGATCACCATGAGCTTTCTGCTGATCTCAAGCACCCAGCAGTGGATCATCTGGGATTTGCCAAGGCCAGGTGGATCTGATCCTCCTGTTGGGTGAGCACCAGGGTTTGCATAGTGTCTCCCTCCTCACCAGAGAAGAGAAAACATACACAAGGGCTAACCAGCCCTTTCTAATATTTACTCTATTTCCCCCAACAAATCTGCTCCAAAAAGATTATCACTATGAGCGAGAGAGGCACGGTGGCTTCGTTGGTTAAGCAGCAACTACAAAGTTAGGGTACAGTACAATTTTTGACCCCTTACCTTATCAGTAGAGTGAACTCACAGGGAAAGTTACATTTCCCTTGCCCAGCATTCCCAAGACACATGGGCTCTTCCTGCAAAGTGCCCCAGATGCAATTATGCAAATCACGTTCACAAAATAAAATTTCTGAAAAGCGAGTCGGCAAAGAAACCTGTGTGATTTTGCTGATTCAGTGATGCCTAACTTTATTTGAGTATGGAATCTTTGTGTATGTGTGTATAACACCAAATCATTAAAATTGGGGGATGTTTAGAAAATATGATGAAAACAATCGTTCTTTTCCCTAGCTCATCCAATAGATCTGCACTTGGGTAATTCTTATCAGCTATTTGTATTAACCTTGCATGCATTCTATGTATCTGAGAACGTAATTCCTGAATGTTTTCAGAGTAATTCACTCGTTCATTCATCAAGCGTTTCTTAAACACCTACTTGTGTGCAGTGTTCAAAGATAGAGAGGCAGAGATGCTTCAGACACAAATCATGAATTCTCCAGCAGCAGAGAACTTAGCCTGGGAAATGATACATAACTTGAGTCAAAGGCCAGGATGGTTTTGGTTTTGAGCTGCATTCTCCAGTGATGGGCAATCTCATGACCAGCTCAGGGAAGTAAACCATTGATAAGCCATTAGCTCAGCATATTGATGTTGGTCCCACCTGATGCAAGGAGTAGAGAGAACCAGGCCAACCTTTCTAAATTGGTGGGAAGCATTGCCAGGGTGTGTCAAAGAGCTCGTTACACAGTAGCAGGTTGAGTTCTCATCTCAGCTCTGCTTTTTCCCTTGTATGTGTCACTGTGGTTGATTCTACTCCGCTTACGTTCCTTTTCTCTTACCCTGTTATCAGCCTTTACCTCCCTTTATTTTTAAAATTGGAAATAAACTCAGGGCTCACTGGCAGCTGAACGTCCTGCTGTTTCTGAATTTTGCTATTTGGATATTACATTTTTATGAAGTTGGTTGTTTCTGGGTTTCAAATATGTGCTGATTAGGACTGGTCCAGTTTCAAGTGTCAAAAAATAACTCCAAGTAGTTTAAGTAATCAACAGTAAATTGGGGATATAGAGAATTGGAGATCTCATCTAACTGAATAACCAGGCACCATTTAATCTAGGAGTTCAGATTTTATTGTCAGGGCTCTAGCTGTCTAGTTACCTATCTAGCTTGCTATATCTAGTTCTGCTGCCTTCTACAGCTTCTTTCAGGAAAGTGTGTCTACTGGTTGGGAAATATTACCAATATTATAGCCAACATTGAACTACACTATATTGCACTGGTGGTCCAAAGTCCACAACCTGAAGGCTCATAATTCAAAAGCAATAGAGATTATTTCTCAGTATCTGTATATCAAATCTCAGAGAAAATACTAATTATCCCTGATTGAGGCACATGCCTCATCACTGTGCTGAGAGTTTGGGATATTCTAACTGGCTAGCCTGGCCCACGTACCCTTGTGTGTATAATGTGGCCAGGGTGAATAACCTGCCTATCAGAAGGTAAGGAGAGAACAGGTGGTTCCTCACAGAAGGGGATGCTTGGCAAAGCAACAACATAATTTTATTACTAAAGTGCCCGCAAGCTCTTGTCTCTGAAGCCTATGCATTATCTTTCTATCAAAATCACTCCTCTTGTGGCTTCCAGACCCTAATGAGGAGAAAAATGAATAGGCAAATTACAAAAGCATAGAGTCTTGAATTTTTTAATATCAGAAAAGGAAAGCATTTTAGGTATACACAAGGAAAAAGAGTTTGGTGATGACCTGACTGTGAGATCTCCCCACAAACTTTATTCCCATGCCTTCTCGCCCCTGCATCTGTAGAGACAGAAAACAATGATGGGTGAGAAAAGCTATTGCGAACAATACAACAGGTGAGAGCTAATGTGGAACTTGGAATCTTTTTCCCTTGAGAGAGCAGTGGGGGACTGGATAGAATCAACCAGCTGAGTCTCTTCAGATGCTTAACTTTTATGTGAGAGCTCTAGAGTTCAATAATTCATGCTATTACAGCCAGCAGCAAGCAAATTGCATTCACATTCGATTCAGATTTTGATTACAAAACAGAGCCCCAAATGAGTTTTATGATGGAAAAACATGCTAGGTGACTTCAGGTGGATGGCAGACAATGAGAATGGTAAAAGCACCCAGGCTTTCAGGTCAAACGAGCCTCAGCCAATCTTGGATCTGCCATACACTGGCTGTGTGACCTTGTTTGGTGACATTTCCCATATCAGAACTTCTGTTTCCTCATCGTAAAATAGGATAATACTATCTACTTCATAGGGTTTTGAGAGCATATGAATGAGATAATACATGGAAAGTGCAGTAGTGCAATAATGTAAGAAAAATGTCTGTGGCCTGGCAGAACACCAATAAATGTTCATTTCCTTTCCTCTTCAGAGTCATTCACTCTCTCCCTCTCTCTTCCCCTCGCTCCACCCCTTCCTGCTTCCCTCTGCCCTGCTTTGCACTATGGAAGCCAATGTTCTCTGTGAGTATGAACATATGAGACTACCAGAGGAGGGATTATCCAAAATGGAGAAAAAGAAGAAAGAGGGTCTTCTTGTTAACAATAGAATTTATATATAATTCATTTCCACAATATTTATTTATGTTGAGGGGAGATGGAGAAAAAATGAAAATAGGCAATTAGTACTATTTTAGGGTTTCAAGGTTTAGGCATCTTCAAAGCAGTTTGAGCATTTTGTGCAATTTTAGTTTAATATACTCTCTCAGTAAGTCATTAAAATATGTAAGCTACTTGCACTGCAAATATCTTTCAGAAAAAAGAAAAGAAAGAAAGCAAGCTAGCAATTTACAAAGCCTATAGCCTATGTCAAAACTCCATTCATTGCCCCCATTTGAGTTAGAATAAGATATAGCTTAGACCTACAGTAGCATCAAAGTTGGTGAGGGAGCTTGATAAAAATGCAGCTACTTGAATCCTACTCCAAGAGATTCTGATCAAATCAGTCAGGGGTGGGATCAAGGCATTCGCATTTTTAACACCTCCCAGATTCTCATACAGGGAAATCACAGATTATATTTTAAGAAACAGGCCTGGTGCAATGCCTCATGCCCATAATCCTAGCACTTTGGGAGGCTGAGGCGGGTGGATCACGTGAGCTTAGGAGTTTGAGACCAGCCTGAACAACATGGTGAAACCCCGTCTCTGCAAAAAATACAAAAAAAATTAGCCAGGCGTGGTGGTGTACACCTGTAGTCACAGCTACTTGGGGGGCTGAGGCAGGAAGATCACTTAACTTGGGAGGTTGAGGCTACAGAGGCCAAGACCATGACACTGCACTCCAGCTTGGGTGACAAAGTGAGACCCTGTCTCAAAAAAAGAAAAAGAATTGCAGGCTTGGGCTTGGGGATACTGAGTTCAAATCCTAAATTCATTATTTTCTAGCTTTGTGAACTTGGGCAACTTTTAAATTTTTTGTATTAGTCTGTTTTCACACTGCTGATAAAGACATACCCAAGACTGGGCAATTTACAAAAGAAAAAGGTTTAATTGGACTTATAGTTCCGCATGGCTGGGGAAGCCTCATAATCATGGCGGAAGGCAAGGAGGAGCAAGTCACATCTTACATGGATGACAGCAGGCAGAGAGAGCTTGTGCAGCAGAACTCCTCTTTTTAAAACAGATCTCATGAGACTTATTCACTGTCATAAGAACAGCACAGGAAAGACTTGCCCCCATGATTCAATTACCTCCCACTGGGTCCCTCCCACAACATGTGGGAATTCAAGATGAGATCTGGGCAGGGACAGAGCCAAATCATATCATTCTGCCCCTGGCCCCTCCCAAATCTCACAGCCTCACATTTCAAAACCAATCATGCCTTCACAACAGTCCCCCAAAGTCTTAACTCATTTCAGCACTAACTCAAAAGTCCATAGTCCAAAGTCTCATCCAAGACAAGGCAAGTCCCTTTCACCTATGAGCCTGTAAAATCAAAAGCAGGTTAGTAACTTCCTAGATACAGTAGGGGTACAGGCATTGGGTGAATACAGTCATTTCAAATTGGAGAAATAGGCCAGAACAAAGGAGCTACAGGCCCCATGCAAGTCCAAAATCAAGCGGGGCAGTCAAATCTTAAAGCTTCCAAAATTATCTCCTTTGACTCCATGTCTCACATCCAGATCACACTAATGCAAGAGGTAGGTTCCCATGGTCTTGGGCAGCTTGGATACAGTCTTCCTCCCAGCTGCTTTTCACAGGCTGATGTTGAGTGTCTGCAGCTTTTGCAGGCACACGGTGAAAGCTGTCAGTGGATCTACCATTCTGTGGTCTGGAGGACAGCGGCCGTCTTTTCACAGCTCCACTAGGCAGTGCCCTAGTAGGGACTCTGTGTAGGGGCTCTGACCCCACATTTTCCTTCTGCAGTGCCCTAGCAGAGGTTCTCCATGACAGCCCCACCACTGCAGCAAAATTCTGCCTGGACATCCAGGCGTTTCCATACATCTTCTGAAATCTAGGCAGAGGTTCCCAAACCTCAATTCTTGACTTCTGCGTACTTGCAGGCTCAACACCAAGTGGAAGCTGCCAAGGCTTGAGGCTTGCACCCTCTGAAGTCATGGCCCAAGCTCTATATTGGCCCCTTTCAGCCACAGCTGGAGCAGCTGGGACACAGGGCACCAAGTCCCTAGGCCGAACACAGCATGGGGACCCTGGGCCCGGCCCATGAAACCACTTTTTCCTCCTAGGCCTCCAGGCCTGTGATGGGAGGGGCTGCCATGAAGACCTCTGACATGCCCTGGAGACATGTTCCCCCCCGCCCTCCGTCGTCTTGGGGATTAACACTCAGCTTATTACTTATGCAAATATCTGCAGCCTGCAGCGGGCTTCAATTTCTCCTCAGAAAATGGGATTTTCTTTTCTATCACATTGTCAGACTGCAAATTTTCCAAACTTTTATGCTCAGTTTCCCTTATAAAACTGAATGCCTTTAACAGCACCCAAGTCACCTCTTGAATGCTTTGCTGCTTAGAAATTTCTTCCACCAGATACACTAAATCAACTCTCTCAAGTTCGAAGTTCCACAAATCTCTAGGGCAGGTGCAAAATGCTGCCAGTCTCTTTGCTGAAACATAACAAGACTCACCTTTGCTCCAGTTCCCAACAAGTTTCTCATCTCCATCTGAGACCACCTCAGCCTGGACCTTATTGTTCATATCACTATCAGCATTTTTGTCAAAGTCATTCAACAAGTCTCTAGGAAGTTCCAAACTTTCCCACATTTTGCTGTCTTCTTCTGAGCCCTCCAAATTTTTCCAACCTCTGCCTGTTACCCAGTTCCAAAGTTGCTTCCATATTTTCAGGTATCTTTTCAGCAACACCCCACTCTACTTGTACCGATTTATCGTATTAATCCATTTTCATGTTACTGATAAAGACATGCCTGAGCCTGGGAAGAAAAGGAGATTTAATTGGACTTACAGTTCCACATGGATGGGGAGGCCTCAGAATCATGGCAGGAGGTGAAAGGCAATTCTTACATGGCGGCAGCCAGAGAAAATAAGGAAGAAACAAAAGCGGAAACCTTTGATACACCCATCAGATCTCATGAGACTTTAATTCACAATCATGAGAACAGCACAGGAAAGACTTGCCCCCATGATTCAATTACCTCCCACCAGGCCCCTCCCAAACATGTGGGAATTCAAGATGAGACTTGGGTGGGGACACAGCCAAACCATATCATTTTCTGATCCCCAGTTTTTTAATCTAAAAATTGACATTTGAAATAATACACACCTCAAAGGTTGTTGTGAGAATTAGAGAGTGCTTAGCAAAGAGAATTAGAGCACTTAGCAAATAATCTGGCACAAGAAAGAAGCACTCAGTAAAGGTTAGCTATTGATATTATCATTATGCAAATCCAAAGGGGCTTAGATCTTTTCTTCTTTATCTTTTCATTCTTCCTTTCTTTCCTTTTCTCTTTTCTGTTTTTCATAAATAATAATAAAAAAAAAGCCTCACAATTCATTCAGCAAGGTGGAAGTTTATTTAGCTCTCCGACAAAAGTCTGGATGTGAAGCAATCCAGGATGGGTGCGGCAGCTCTGAAACCCAGGCTCCTTCCCTATTAGGTGTGGCCCTCGTCCTCAGTATTCAAGACAGCAGCTAGAGCTCTAGGGATCATGTCTGCATTCCACATAGCAAGATGGAGGAGAGGAAAAGAAAACTCAGGAAGGACACTTCCTAAAGGTTGCTTACTCCCACACTGGCCTGGATTTAATCACCAGAAAGGCTAAAAATGTGACCAATATTCCAAGTAGTCATGTACCCAGAAAAATGTGATATTACAATGGAAAATTGATAGGAAGAAATATGGAGGAACAATTATTGTTCCCTGATGTACCCAACCCTAGGGGTCTAACAGATTTGGGTCATTCCCCAGAAACCCATTCTCATCCAGCTTTTTACCTGCTTATTTCTCAGGTAGGGAACACCTTTCCCAAAAAAGGTAGTTGCATAGTTTGTTTATCCTATTCAGCTTGGCTTACTTTCTTTCTAAATTCCTCTCATACCTTTTACCTCTCATCCACCAGCTTCATTCATTTTCTAACTGTCCAATTTTAATAAGCAATACAATTATTTTATTATAGAAAAGTTAGAGAACACAGCTAAGCACTTAGGAAAAAAACTGTTTTTTCAATATTCAAAAATCTTACCACTTAGAGATAACCACTTCTAAAATATTGGCATATAGTCATCTAGCATTTTCCCTAGATAAAAATATACATGTGTGTTTATAATGAAAATCTAGTCTACATAATTATTCTTAACCTCTTCTGTTACACTTAATGGTATATTATCAGTAACACTCAATATTATTAATTATAAAAAACATCAATTTTAATGACTGCAAAGTTTTTCATTGTATGGGTATGGGTATATAATAATTTATTCAACCAATTCCCTGTTTATTCCACAGCATTATGTTAACCCCCCTAGCACATATACCTTTGCTCATTTGTCCACCAGTTTCCTGGGGATGAGCTGTGTTCCTGTGGTTTTTTCACCCCTGGAGTCTCCCTATTGTATCTGGGGACCAGCAGAAAAGGACACCTCCACCATTCCATCAGCAAAGTAATGTTGGGTCTTTACCACTAAGCTGCTCAGAATTCTTTCTTCAAATGATCATTGCGGATTCAGGCAATCCATGAAGACCTAAATTAATGCCTCTCTATACCCCATTGCATGAATAGCAAGATTATGAATAGCAAGACTGCTACAATGAGAGGTGATTACATAATCCCACTGCTTGGAAAAGCACAAAATAAAATACGACCTTAGGTGACTGAAGCACTTCCTCTTAGTCTGTTAGAACTTGCAGTTTACCCAGCAGACTTCGAGCAAGACTGGAGTGAGGCCATTTCTCTGTGAAAAAAACAATTTCAATTAGTAAAAATGCATTTGACTGAAATAATTATTTAGACAACTGATTTGACAAATGATTATGCTTGAGCTGATTTTTTTTTAAAAAAACTGATGATTGATCTCTGACTAATTGTTTCTTTGTCTCAGTTGAGCTTCCTAATGATCCAAATGCTCATTTTATAAATGAATACAGTTTAAGAAAGATTAAGTAACTTGGCCATGATTACACAAACGGAAAGAAGTAGAGCCAGAATTCAAAATCAGTATTCAGACCCAGAAAGAGTCACTGACTCCCATCTCATAGATGTAGAGTCAAGTTCACGGCCCTGTTGCTTGTGTAGTGATTAAGAAAAGGGGTTCTAGCATCAAGTAGTCTGAGTTCATGTCCCATATCTGCCATTTCCCAGTTGTGTCATCTTATGCAAGTTAATAAACCACTCTGTGTCTCTGTCACCCTATCTTATAAATGGGGATAATGCGTGTCTATCTCCAAGGACTGCCTAGATTAAATGAGATGATCCACATACACACTTAGCACATAGGAAGTGCTTGGTAATTAGTTATTAATATTATGCAGGTGTCGTCTGAAAACCTTGGCCGAAAGGGTCATAGACATGGCGGTCATCGGGGTTCAGGTGTACATGTGAAGGTTTGTTACACAGGTAAACTCGTATCACGGGCATTTGTTGTGCAGGTTATTTCATCACCCAGCAATGAATGAGACTTCCTATTGCTCCTCATTCTCCCCAGCATTTACCATTGTCAATGTTTCAGATTTTCACCCTGCTAGTAGATGGGAAAACTGACAACCATGCCTGCAAGTCTGATACGTGCATCTGTAAGTGTACATGCAGCCAAAGAAGAGGAATCCAAAAAGCAGCTAGTGAAACCAGAGCAGCTCCCCGTATATACTGCACCACCGCTCCAGTCTAAATATGTTGAAGAGCAGCCTGGTCATTTACAAACGGGCTTTGCTTCCATCTACACTGCAACTGGTCATTATACTGGCTGGTGCAAGGGTGTTTATGTCTTTGTGAAAAATGTGATAATGGATACAGTACAATTTGGAAAAGATGCTTATGTCTATCTGAAGAATCCTCCTCGAGATTTTCTTCCGAAAATGGGAGTTATTACGGTTTCAGGATTGGCAGGCTTGGTTTCAGCGACAAAGGTTCTAAGGTTAAGAAAATTACTTATCCTCTGGGACTGGCCACTTTATGAGCAACTGTTTGCTACCCAGTTCAGTCAGTAATAATTGCTAAGGTAACAGGGAAAAAGGTGTAAGCTACAAGCCAGCAAATTTTTGAAGCAGTTAAATCATTGTGGACAAAAAGCAGCAAAAAAAGAGTCACTCCCTAAACCTAAAGAAAAAAAATTAAGCTAGGATCCCCAACCGAAATAGAAGTACCTGCAAAAACAACTCACGTCTTGAAACACTCAGTGCCCTTGCTAACAGAACTCAGCTCTGAAACAAACACCAAATCAGAATCCACCTCAGGTGCTACACAGTTTATGTGTAGCACCTGAACTTGGTTTGATCCAAGTTCATGGATCACAGGTGGTCCCACCCAGAACATATAGACAAGTACAGCACTGGAAGCTGAAGTAGACTGCATAGAGAGACTACATAGAAAACTACAAGATGTATGAAGTTGCAAATAATGATGAAAAAAAATCATGTAATGGGTAACAGATACATAGAGTATTACTTAAACCAAGTTTTTCCCTTACCTCTCCAAATGTGCAATTTGATAAATTACATAAGTGGTTAACACACAAACTGTGAATGCAATGCAAACAATATTAAATGATTGATGAGGAGACTTAGGTAGAAGTATTAGCTTGAATTTGATGACCTTCAGGGGCACATATTTAAAAAAAAAAAAAAAGACATGAATTCCAGTGAGACTAAAATCTGAAAATGCATATATGTATGTATAAAGACATACATATTTATATGTATAATCATATATTTCTGCTCTAGCTTTCCCGAATTAATGTCAGTTAAATTAGAATGGTGTGTGGAAAGATGTGTTTCCCTGGTTTTTTTTTTTTTTTCCATTTCCTAGAGCTAGAATAAAATATCCATGTTTTATGGGAAAAAAATATTATGTAGGTATGCCTCGGAGATAGTGTAGGTTCAGTTTTGGGCCACCACAATAAAGCTAATACCATAATAAAGCAAGTCAAGCACATTTTTTTAATTTCCTAGTGCATATAAAAGTTGTATTTGGCTGGGCATGGTGGCTCACGCCTGTAATCCCAGCACTTTGGGAGGCCAAGGTGGGTGGATCATGAGGTCAGGAGATCGAGACCATCCTGGCCAACATAGTGAAACCCCGTCTCCACCACAAATACAAAAATTAGCCAGGTGTGGTGGTGTGCGCCTGTAATCCCAGCTAGTCGGGAGGCTGAGGCAGGAGAATCACTTGAACCCGGGAGGTGGAGGTTGCAGTGAGCTGAGATCACACCACTGGACTCCAGCCTGGCGACAGAGCAAGACTCCATCTCAGAAAGAAAAAAAAAAAGTTGTGTTTACACTATGCTGTAGTCTATTAAGTGTGCAATAGCATTATGCCTAAAAAACAATATATCTAACTTAATTTAAAATACTTTATTACTAAAAAAAAAACTTAATGATGATCTGAGCTTTCAACAAGTTGTAATCTTCTTGCTGGTGGTGGGTCTTGCCTCAATATTGATGGCTGGCCACTTCACCTTGCATTTTTATGTTATAGAGACAGCTTCTTTTCTTAAACCTCAGACTATCTCTGCCAGCTTCAAACCTTTTTTCTGCAGCTTCCTCATCTCTCTCAGCCTTCATAGAATTAAAGAAAGTTAGGATCTTGATCTTGATTAGGCTTTGGCTTGAGGGTCTGTTGTGTCTGGTTTGATCTTCTACACAAACCAGTCAAACTTTCTCCATATCAGCAATAAGGCTGTTTCACTTACTTATCATTTATGTATTCACTGCAGTAGCACTTCTGATTTCCTTCATGAACTTTTCTTTTGCATTCACAACTTGACTGTTTGTCACAAGAGGCCTAGCTTTTGGCCTATCTCAGCTTTAGTCATGCCTTCCTCACTAAGATTAATCATTTCTAGCTTTTGATTTAAAGTGAGAGATGTGAAACTCTTCCTTTCACTTGAAAATTTGTAGGCAACTGTAGGGTCATTAATTGGCCTCATTTTAATATTGTTGTGTCTCAGAGAATAGGGAGGCCCAAGGAGAGGGAGAGAGATGGGAAAATGACCGGTTGGTGGAGCAGTCAGAACACAAACATTTATCAATGAAGTTTGCTGTCTTGTATGGGCAAAGTTTGTGGCGCCCCCCCTAAGACATTACAATAGTAACCTCAAAGATCACTGATTACAGATCACCATAGCAGATATAATAATAATGAAAAAGTTTAAAATATTTAAAGTTAATAACAGTTACCAGAATGTGACACAGAGACACAAAGTGAGCACATGGTGTTGGAAGAATGGCGCTGATAGACCTACTTAACACAGGTTGCCATAAACCTTTGATTTGTAAAAAACTCAATATTTGCAAAGCATGTTAAAGCAAAGTACAGTAAAAGGGGGAATGCTTGTATCTTCTGTTCCTCTAGACTCTAAGCTAAGTACATATCTTATTCGTCTGTGCCATTGCAGGTGCCTCGAGCAAAGGCCTTATGCAACTACAGAGGGCAGAATCCTGGTGACCTAAGGTTTAATAAGGGAGATATCATCCTTCTCCGGAGACAGCTTGATGAGAATTGGTACCAGGGGGAAATCAATGGCATCAGCGGGAACTTCCCAGCCAGCTCCGTGGAAGTCATCAAGCAGCTACCCCAGCCGCCCCCGCTCTGCAGGGCCCTCTACAACTTCGACCTACGAGGCAAGGACAAGAGTGACAACCAGGATTGCCTGACCTTCCTCAAGGTAGGATTCTGCGCAGCCACCAGAGTCACCTGGGACCACATAGAGACCATAGCAGAACAGAGTTGCTTGTTTAATATTTGCTGATTTTAAAAAAATTGTATTTTAAATATATTATATTATTGTTAATATTTATTTTATTCATAAAAATATATTTTGTGCATAAATTACATATGTATATATGTAGTGCATATATATGTAATATGTGTGTACAATTCAAACTACATGCAAGTGAAATCTCGAGAGAAATCTACGAATAAGTGATAGAAGTCTGTAAGCCTTTTTTATTGTAATTACAAAAGTATTCACTCATTCATTCATTCATTTATTCTGAAACCATTGTAGAAACATTTGAAAATACAGATAAGCAAAACAAGGAAAATATTATACCACAATATAGATACAATCACTGTCAACAGCTTGAATAACACATTTGATTTATTCATTCTATCATTCTATCACTTTTGAGCACTTACTCCTTGCAGGCCCTGGGAATAGGACGCGAATAAGTCACAGTCTCTGCTCTCCTGGCAGAGTAATGGGAAGCACAGATACGTGGACAGAAAATTACAAACAATTTGATAACATGCTATGTAAAACTACAGCCTCTACCTCTTTATCATGTATGTGGCAGGGTATTCTTGCAGCCAAGTTATGGTTACCTAATTCTACTCATTTACATTCTATCTTGTTGTAAACATCACATTCAAAACACTCCAGACACACACAATAATATAATCGTGACTTTCTATATAAATAACCTCTTACAAGTTATATTTTTCAAACATTAATTACCCTAAGATTTCTTGTGCCTCTCTTTTTCATTAGATGATTCCCCACCATTTGCAAGTAATGACAGTTGTACTAAAGTCTACACTACTTTAACTATCTGTATTCAGTATTTGTTATTCCGTAAACATTCACATCTCTCATGGAAACCACAGTTGGAGTTATTTTCATTCTTCTCTACTCGTGATAAGTAGATCAAATATAAGTATAAAAAGTGGCACTGCTACAATAGCTTAGGCAAGGTCTTTCGTTTTACAAAATGTTTTTATTCCACCACTACCAGAAAGGAGATTTACTTCAGGTTTTCTCAAACTAGACAACCTCCCTGCCCTCCATATTTTGAGATAATGATCTTTATTATTGCCGTGGAACCTCAGAGCGAGACTCCTAAGGACGGCCATTCTACAGCCCAAACAGCAAAGTGTAGACCTAGACTACAGCTAGAGGAAAGTCAGTTCAATTCCACGAACATTTATTATTTACTTTGCGCCAGGCATTAGACACACGGCTGGAGGAAGACATAAGGAAGTGTCATCGTCTGCCTCTCTCACCCTTTCTGGGAATTTGTAAACTGGGGCACTTACTTCACACACTCATTCATTTCTTGAGCCCATCCATGTGCCAAGCTGGCCATTGGAGATAAAGTGATGAGTCATTGTTCTTACCTACACTGAGCTGGCAATCTAGTGGAAGAAACAGACATATAAATGGGAAATTATGACAAAGAAACCAAAAGAGAGGATTTGACCCATTCTGGAAGGCTGTGGAATACACAGACTTCTAGGAAATCTCATGGTCTAAACTCAGCATATCCAAATTAAACTCAAGATCTTCCTTTCCAAAGCTGTTCTTTTCCTAGTGCTTTCTAGCTCAGTAAATTGTGTAATTTATTCAACATCATGTATTTATTCGTGCATGCATGCATTCAATAAATATTTATTGGCTGACTACTAAAGGGGAGCCACTGTGTTAGGTGCTAGGGAAAACAAAGATTAACAAAACAGACACAGGCCCTGCACACATGAAGTGTATGATCTGATAGGGTAGACCGACATTAAAGAAATAATAACCTCCTGGCACGATGGCTCATGCCTGCAATCCCAGCACTCTGGGAGACCGCAGCAGGTGGATCACTTGAGGTCAGGAGTTTGAGACCAGCCTGGCCAACATGGCGAAACCCCGACTCTACTAAAAATACAAAAATTAGTCAGGCATGGTTGCGCGTGCCTGTAATCCCAGCTACTCAGGAGACTGAGGCAGGAGAATCGCTTGAACCCACGAGGCGGAGGTTGCAGTGAGCCAAGTTTGCACCATTGCACTCCAGCCTGGGCAACAGAGTGAGACTCCATCTAAAAATTTTTAAAAAAGAAAGAAAGAAAGAAATAATAACCTATAAATGCATAATTGCACATGTGTAAGAGCAGGGGCCCCCAACCCCCGGACCACCGACCAGTACCAGTCCGTGGCCTGTGAGGAAACGGGCCGCACAGCAGGAGGTGAGCGGTGGGCAACTGAACAAACCTTCATCTGTATTTATAGCTGCTCCCCATGGGTCGCATTACTGCCTGAGCTCCATCTTCTGTCAGGTTAGTGGCAGCATTAGATTCTCATAGGAGCGTGAACCCTGTTGTGAACTGCACATGCAAGGGATCTAAATTAGGTGCTCCTTATGAGAATCTAATGCCTGATAATGTGAGGTGGAGCAGTTTTATCTTGAAACCATCCCCTATCCCCTACCCTCTATCCCCACCTCCTACCCCCTGCATCCGAGGAAAAATTGTCTTCCACGAAACCGATCCCTGGTGCCAGAAAGGTTGGGTACCACTGTGTAAGAGGAAGCTAAGAAAGGGTATAATGCAGTAACAGATTTAAATTTAAATTAATCCTAATTCCTGAGGAGCATGGAACAGAATGTCAGAGAGATCAGAAGGTCTTTAGTGGATGAATATACAGGTTGAACTTGATGAATGGTTTATGGACACGGAAAGGTGTTTCTAAAATGGCATTAAATTAAAAAAATCACTGTGTCCCATATGGCTTCATTTGTGTGAGGTGCAGGCACAAAATAATGACAAAATAAATGTATGGTACTAGAAGTCAGAGTAGTGGTTGCCTCTTAACAGGTGGTGGGAAAGGGCACAAAGGAACCTTCTGGGTGCTGGGAGGATTCTATAGCTTCATCTGAACAGGGATTTCATGGATATATTCAAATGTAAAATTTCTCAAGATTTGTGCACTTTATTGTATGCATGTGTGTGTGTTTTCGGAAAAGTTTTTTAAAAATATGTATGTTTATATGTATGTATGTTTTGTCTTGATAGAAAAGAATCTGGAAAAAAATGTGTTATTCAAGCTGTTGACAGTGATTGTATCTTTATTGTGGTATAATATTTTCCTTGTTTTGCTTATCTGTATTTTCAAATGTTTCTACAAATTTACATATAACCTTTTATAGTGAGTAAGAAAAATCTAAACAAAAAGTTGCTTTATGTTTGATGCATTAAAAATTGAATAGGTTCTGAAAGTCTTCAAAATGAGCATAAAACTCATTTTTCTTTTTGCAAAGCTAAAAGTGCTTCTCCCTATGGCTTCCATCTTGATTTCTCCATCAGATAAATTTAAGTGAAAAGCTTGGACCCTGCTGGTGATTAAAAATTAGAAACATTTCAAAGTTTTCCTATTGGATTCCATTGATTCTCCAAATTATGTCTACTCCCCTATGGTCTCAGTGACACAAACACTGCCCTTTATGGAGAAGGTTCATTTTAGCAAAAAGACTTCCCAAATAAATCAAGCACAAGCTACATTCCTGACACCTTACACCATCTGAGACTCCAAACGGATCTCTGATGAGAGCTTTTATTGCCTGCAAATGAGAGTAAATGCTAACCATGAGACTTTCTCTTTCAGGACGATATCATCACTGTGATCAGCAGAGTGGATGAAAACTGGGCAGAAGGCAAGTTAGGAGATAAAGTAGGCATCTTCCCTATCTTGTTTGTAGAGGTACGTGAGTATCAAGTCTACATCTGATTTACGCTTACACAGAAATATGCATGTGCTACAGTGATGCCTGAGAGCAATTCCTATTTGCTATGAGGCTTATTTCAGAACTAACTAAAATCTCTAAAGAAAAGATGCCAGACGATAATATCCAATTCTGGCAAGAGTCTGGGGAAATGAGCCTTTTCTATTCTCCTGATGGGAATGTAAATTAGTGAAATCTCTCATATGCAAACTCAAATAAACTTATACCAAAAATATTAAAAATGTGTGCCTCCTTTGAGTCAGTAAGTCCATCTGAGAGTTTAGTGTAAGAAAATATTTAAATAAGTATGCAAAGATAGATTTACAAAATATTCAAAAATGTTCACCATAATGTTAGGTGATGGTATATAATTACAAAAAAACAGAAATACTCTAAATATTCAACAATAAGGACTTCATTTTTTTAAATTGTGGTGATGAAAAAAGTGTCTCTATGAATAATACTATAATATATGGAGAATAATATTTAATATCATAAAGTGTTCAATATTATGGAAAGATTTGTGATTCATTGTTAAGTTTTTTAAAAGTTTAATAGGTATAGAGTTTCAGATTTGCTGGATAAAAGAGTTCTAAAGATCTCTTTCATAACAGTGTGAATATACTTAACACTACTGAACTGTACACTTAAAAGTGGTTCAGAAGGTACATTTTATGTTACATGTCTTTTATCACAATAAAAAATAAGTTGGACCATATGGAACTAGCTTTATAAATATATATGTGTTTATATAAATGGATAAAGGACTAAAGAAGGATATGTACCAAAATGTTAACATTTTGTGATCACTAGATGATGAGATTCTAGATGCTTGTCATTTTCTTCTGCCAACTTGTATTTTCTAAATCTTCTGAAATCAGCATATATTTATTTCTTCTGTTTTTTAAAGAAAAATCTTCTTTAAAAAAGAAGAAAACATGCTAGGCTATGTGTATCTCCAGTATAATATAACCTGTCAGTGCCTAACCTCATTAACCATGAGCCTCACTTTAGCTTGAAGCAAGTCATTACATATTTAAAAGAGAGTTTTCGTTGTTCAACTGCATTTATTGGGTGCTTAACATGCATAAAGCATTAAAAATGAGTAGTAGAAAGCTATGAAAGAAGTAAAAGGCATGCTGTCCACCCTAGGGGTTGGAGGGTTTGAAACAGAACAGACCACAATTGAGGAGAAGCGACCAATTCTTCTAGTCATAAGAGCTAAAGCAGGTTCTGAAATGAATGTTGTACCCAGAGCATTGCACAGCTTTCAGGGTTCTCTGTACCTCCTCTACTCCATCAGTGTTGAAAGAAGGGATGGAGGAAGGGTCCAGAGAGGCTGGTCTTCTTATTGTCTCTACTAAACTCATTCCTGATTCTCATTCCTAATGCCTTTTCTCTTGCTGGGGCCCCTTTCAGATATACCACCCAATTCTCTTTACCTGTTCAAATTTCACTTATTTTATAAGGCTCCGATAGAAACCTACTTTGTCCATAAAATTTTAGCAAGTAGTTAAACTCTCAATGGCCTCTTTCCTCTGAATATCTGATGAGTGTGTTAGTCGTACTTCACAGGCTAGCCTAACACAGAACAGGCACTCTGTTTAAAAAAAAAAAAAATAGCTTAGCAAGTGAATGAATGGAAAATAATTCAGAAGGTAGTCAGAGCTCCCAGGGGAAAAAAAATTTTTTACAGAGTAAATCATTCACTGTGACCCTGTCCTAAACATATGTTTAATTATTCAACTAATTTTTCATTGAGTGCCTGCTATGCCAGGACCTGTGCCTAGTTCTAAAGACACAAGACAAACATGGGTCCCTACTCTCAGAGACTATAAAGTCAGAAAGTATTCCAGTAATTGCAAGTGTGTTGAATCATGTAAAGACTGAAGTAGCCAAATGTAGTGGCTCATGGCTGTAATCCCAACACATTGGGGGCCAAGGCAGGAGGACCGCTTGAGCCCCAGAGATTGAGACCAGCTTGGGCAACATAGTGAGACTCCCATCTCTGCAGAAAATTTAAAAACTAGCCAAGCATGGTGGCCCACAATGTTCCCAGCTACTCCGGAGGCTGAGGCAGGAGAATCATTTGAGCCTAGGAGGTCGTGGCTACAGTGATCCGTGATTGTGCCACTATACTCTAGAATGGACAACAGAGCAAAACCCTATCTCAAAAAAGAAAAAAAAAACAGACTGAAGTAGTGGAAACTATTAGGGAGTTATGATATACAACTTACCAGGGCAGAAGGTCAGCAAATGCCACTTATGCCAAGATCTGACAAATAGAGAGCATTTTAGATAATGGAGGTAGAATGTGCAAAAGTCCTGCAGGATGAGGAAGTGTGGTGTAGCCAGGGGAAAAAGGAAGTACCAGAGCTGAAGCTTAGAGAGTGAAAGAGGAACAAAAAGTGAAGCCAGGGAAGTAAATGGAAGACAGATCACAGAAGACTTCGTAAACCATCCTGTGTAGTCAGGATAGGCTAGGTTATGCCGTGGCAATAAACAGCACCAAAGTCTCAGTGGCTTAACAAAGAAAATGTTATTCCTCACCTACATTCCATGTTTAGTGCAGAGTGATGAGGGGCTTTGCTCACATAGTCACTCAGGAACCCAGACTAATAGGGCTGGGCCATCTGGTAGCTGCATCTTCTGGAACATGTGGGCTTCCTAGTTTTCACAGTAGGGACGCATGGAAAAGAGTAAGTTGTATCACCAACTAAATGCCTCCTTTCAGAAGTGACACTTGTCATTCCCACTCACAGCCCATTAGCCTGAACCAGTCACACAGCCTGATGTGATGTCAAGTCAGCTGAGAAGTATAAGGGAACACGTGAAACACTGGATATCATTGCCTCTGCCATATCATAAGAAGTGTAGATTCGACCCAAAAGCCAACAGAAGCCATTGAAAGGTTTTCAAGTGACCAGGTTTGGATTTCTTAAAGACTGCCCTGGTTGCAGTGGGAGGAACGATTTGAAGAGGAGGGAGAAAAAAAGCAGAAAGTAGAGTTAGGAGGCCCCTGCATTGCCCAGTTAGATGACTGTGGATTAGACCCATAGGTTCACAGACGTTTCAGGAGGTAGAATCCACAGGACTCCGGGATTGACAGAGGCAGGCACAGAGAAGAGAAGTGTTCAAGGACAGCCCCACTTCTTGATTGATGGACACAGGTCAGTGGCAGAGCCATCTGCTGGGTAGGAGCGGAAGTTAGGATGATTCAGAGTCAATGGTTGACTCTCCAAGGACAGAGGTCAGCTGCAATTATTACCTCATTGGACCCATATGAGGTGCTTAAATATTTATGGAAATTGTTGCCTGGTCTCCTGCATTATCTTGAGATGCTTCTTCATAACTCTGGGCTGGGGGGGAAGGCAACTAGTCATCTTATTACCCATTTCTGAAACCCATTTCCCAAAACTTCTCTATTTAATGATTATTCATTTGGATACACTTTCCTGCCACTTCACCTCTAAAATCAGCGAGTACAAGAACCATCAAGATTATCATTAAACTAGCCAGTGCTTCATTTGTTCTCCTAATTGCTCGGAGGGGAAAAAGATAATCAAGTGGTTGCTCTAATCTGGAAACCTGATTTTCAAAAATTACCTGAAATCTAAATTGTGCTTTTTAAAGCAGCACTTAAATTTTGACTCCAGTCATTTCATTAAGACTAGCACTTGCTGAGAACTCTTTAAATAAGCTTTGAATTACCAGTGCCATGGAAAGCAATTGGAAGGAAGGGAGGCTTTCTTATGAGCATGATGTGTGTATGTGTGCATGTTTGTGTGTATTTAGCATAAACAGGATTTTTCTTGTTAATGTACCATTTCACTTATTGAATTGCACCTGCATTAAAAGGTGATAAAACAAAGGCTGAGCCTATGCTCATTCTTATCAGGACTCCTCCAATGGAGCCTGCCTGGGTTATATGAACTTTGCTCAGCCCAATGAGCCTCAACAATATTGTTTCAAATGAGTGGGTGCAAATCTAAGAGACCTGCAGTTCTTCCCCAGCAGAGCTATTAATCATGTTGGCAGAGCACAGGGCAGACGCAGAGTCTCCCGGAGACCTGTGTCAGTGTTAATGTTAGAAAAGCTGATGGTGGTACTCACCTGGGGACAGAACAATTAGGTGGAAGCAGAAAAAATTAACTTATTTCATTATAGCCAAGAATGTCTGTATAAAGAACTTTACTCATTCAATTCAGAGTGTATACTGCCGTTTTACTGGGTGAACAATGGAGGGGCAGGTGTCCTGGGGCCTCTAAGTCATTGTGCCTAGTTCAAGCTGCCATCAGAGCTTGCCTAAACAATTTCAATAACTTCCTAATTGGTCCCCCTACTTCTGTTCTGGCACTTCTAAATAGCAGCCAAAATGAGCTTTTTATTTCTTTTTTTATTTACATACAGTAAAATTTACTCTTTTTAACATCCAGTTCTATACATTTTAATAGGTACGTAAAATTGTGTAACCACACCACAGTCAAGACATAGGATAGTTCCAATCGTCTTCCCTGAAATTTCTCATGCTTCCCCTTTATAGTCAATTTCTTCCCCAACTCATAAGTGCTGGCAACCACCAATCTGTTTTCTACTCCTGTAGTTTTCTTTTTCCAGAATGTCATATAAATGGAATCATACAGAATGTCGCTTTTTGAGTCGGGCTTCTTTCATTTTGCATAATGCATTTGGGGTTACCCATGCTGTTTCATGTATCAGTAGTTCATTCCTTTTTGATGCAGAGTAGTATTTCATTGTATAGATGTGCCAGAGTTTGTTCATTCACCTCGTGAAAGACATTGGAGTTGTTTTCCAGTTTTTGGCAACTATGCATAAAGCTGCTATAAACATTTGCATACTGGTTTTTGAGTGGGCACAAGTTTTCATTTCTCTTAGGTGATTACTTAGGAGTGGAATTGCTGGGTCAGATGCTAAGTATGTATTTAACTTTCTAAGAAACTGCCAAACAGTAGCATGAGCTTTTAAAAGCATAAATCAGATCAGATCACTCCTCTACCTAAGTCCTGCCAAAGACTTCCTATTATACGTAGAATAAAATGGAAGCTTCCCAGGCTCTCGTGATCTGGCCCCTGCCTGTCTCTATGGCCTCTTTTATCACCTTCTCCTTACATGCTCTGTTCCAGCCTTCTCTCTGTTTCTTTCTTCTGTCTTTTTCTCAAGCAAGCTGAGCTCTTTCCCTCTTTAGGACTTTCACAGTAGCTTATGATATGCCCTCTTCCAGGCATATTCTTACCTCCATTTTCACATAGCTAACTCCTTCTTGACATTTGTTGTTTCAGCTTAAATGCCACCTTCTCAGCAGATCTTCCTCGACCCCCCAATTTAAAGTAGCTGCCTCCCCCAATCACTCTCTATCACGTCAGAGCACTTATAACTGTATGATGTTTTCTTGTCTAGTTGTTTACACGCTGGCTCTGTCATTTATAAGTCACCGCTTCCAGGCCTTGGCCTCCTGATTTTTAAAATGGACATAATAATGCTCATTCCCCTACTTAATGAGTTTTTCACAATATTATAAGCTTCTTGAAGCAAGAACCACATCTTCTTTAAAATTTTCTTTTTAAGAACTTTATTTATTCCTCAACAAATGCCACATTCAATAAAATTTTCTATCTCAGCTATTTTTTTTCTTTTTTTTTTTATTATACTTTAAGTTCTAGGGTACATGTGCACAACGTGTAGGTTTGTTACATATGTATACAAGTGCCATGTTGGTGTGCTTCACCCATTAACTCGTCATTTAGCATTAGGTATATCTCCTAATGCTATCCCTCCCAACTCCCCCCACCCCAGGACAGGCCCCAGTGTGTGATGTTCCCCTTCCTGTGTCCAAGTGTTCTCATTGTTCAATTCCCACCTATGAGTGAGAATATGCGGTGTTTGGTTTTTTGTCCTTGCGATAGTTTGCTGAGAATGATGGTTTCCAGCTTCATCCATGTCCCTACAAAGGACATGAACTCATCCTTTTTTATGGCTGCATAGTATTCCATGGTGTATACGTGCCACATTTTCTTAATCCAGTCTATCGTTGTTGGACATTTGGGTTGGTTCCAAGTCTTTGCTATTGTGAATAGTGCCACAATAAACATACGTGTGCATGTGTCTTTATAGCAGCATGATTTATAATCCTTTGGGTATATACCCAGTAATGGGGTGGCTGGGTCAAATGGTATTTCTAGTTCTAGATCCCTGAGGAATCGCCACACTGTCTTCCACAATGGTTGAACTGGTTTACAGTCCCACCAAGAGTGTAAAAATGTTCCTATTTCTCCACATCCTCTCCAGCACCTGTTGTTTCCTGACTTTTTAATGATTGCCATTCTAACTGGTGTGAGATGGTATCTCATTGTGGTTTTGATTTGCATTTCTCTGATGCCAGTGATGATGAGCATTTTTTCATGTGTCTTTTTGCTGCATAAATGTCTTCTTTTGAGAAGTGTCTGTTCATATCCTTCGCCCACTTTTTGATGGGGTTGTTTTTTTCTTGTAAATTTGTTGGAGTTCATTGTAGATTCTGGAGATTAGCCCTTTGTCAGATAAGTAGATTGCAAAAATTTTCTCCCATTCTGTAGGTTGCCTGTTCACTCTGATGGTAGTTTCTTTTGCTGTGCAGAAGCTCTTTAGTTTAATGAGATCCCATTTGTCAATTTTGGCTTTTGTTGCCATTGCTTTTGGTGTTTTAGACACGAAGTCCTTGCCCATGCCTATGTCCCAAATGGTAATGCCTAGGTTTTCTTCTAGGGTTTTTATGGTTTTAGGTCTAACATTTAAGTCTTTAATCCATCTTGAATTAATTTTTGTATAAGGTGTAAGGAAGGGATCCAGTTTCAGCTTTCTACATATGGCTAGCCAGTTTTCCCAGCACCATTTATTAAATAGGGAATCCTTTCCCCATTTCTTGTTTTTCTCAGGTTTGCCAAAGATCAGATGGTTGTAGATGTGTGGTGTTATTTCTGAGGCCTCTGTTCTGTTCCATTGGTCTATATCTCTGTTTTGGTACCAGTATCATGCTGTTTTGGTTACTGTAGCCTTGTAGTATAGTTTGAAGTCAGCTAGCATGATGCCTCCAGTTTTGTTCTTTTGGCTTAGGATTGACTTGGCAGTATGGGCTCTTTTTTGATTCCATATGAACTTTAAAGTAGTTTTTAACAATTCTTTGAAGAAAGTCATTGGTAGCTTGATGGGGATGGCAATGAATCTATAAATTACCTTGGGCAGTATGGCCATTTTCACGATATTGATTCTTCCTATCCATGAGCATGGAATGTTCTTCCATTTGTTTGTGTCCTCTTTTATTTCGTTGAGCAGTGGTTTGTAGTTCTCCTTGAAGAGGTCCTTCACATCTCTTGTAAGTTGGATTCCTAGGTATTTTATTCTCTTTGAAGAAATTGTGAATGGGAGTTCACTCATAATTTGGCTCTCTGTTTGTCTGTTATTGGTGTATAAGAATGCTTGTGATTTTTGTACATTGATTTTGTATCCTGAGACTTTGCTGAAGTTGCTTATCAGCTTAAGGAGATTTTGGGCTGAGACGATGGGGTTTTCTAAATATACAATCATGTCATCTGCAAACAGGGACAATTTGACTTCCTCTTTTCCTAATTGAATACCCTTTATTTCTTTCTCCTGCCTGATTGCCCTGGCCAGAACTTCCAACACTATGTTAAATAGGAGTGGTGAGAGAGGGCATCCCTGTCTTGTGCCAGTTTTTAAAGGCAATGCTTCCAGTTTTTGCCCATTCAGTATGATATTGGCTGTGGGTTTGCATTAATAGCTCTTATTATTTTGAGATACGTCCCATCAATACCTAATTTATTAAGAGTTTTTAGCATGAAGGGCTGCTGAATTTTGTCAAAGGCCTTTTCTGCATCTATTGAGATAATCATGTGGTTTTTGTCATTGGTTCTGTTTATATGCTGGATTACGTTTATTGATATGTGTGGGTTGAACCAACCTTGCATCCCAGGGATGAAGCCCACTTGATCATGGTGGATAAGCTTTTTGATGTGCTGCTGGATTCAGTTTGCCAATATTTTATTGAGGATTTTTGCATCGATGTTCATCAGGGATATCGGTCTAAAATTCTCTTTTTTGGTTGTGTCTCTGCCTGGCTTTGGTATCAGGATGATGCTGGCCTCATAAAATGAGTTAGGGAGGATTCCCTCTTTTTCTATTGATTGGAATAGTTTCAGAAGAAATGGTACCAGCTCCTCCTTGTACCTCTGGTAGAATTTGGCTGCGAATCTATCTGGTCCTGGACTTTTCTTGGTTGGTAGGCTATTAATTTTTGCCTCAATTTCAGAGCCTGTTATTGGTCTATTCAGGGATTCAACTTCTTCCTGGTTTAGTCTTGGTTGGATTTCTAAATTAGAATGAGATATGGTTTTAGAAGGCAACTGGTAACAATTATAAAAATGAAAATTTAGGTAATCATCCTAAAATTTAAGAGTTATTGCACTAACTCTTTTTTGTCAACATGTTTCAGATTTCCAAAGGAAATGAACCCACAGGGGCCCTCAGTGAGTAGGGTACTCAAAATATTACGATATATTTCTTGTGAGAATGGACCTATATGGTGGGGAAGACAGACATAACACAGTGGTGTACTGGAATTGGCTGGAACTAGATCACAAGAGCTGGTTGTTACATTTTCAGGAATTTTCCCAGCCAGTTGTTAAACCATTGGTGGCTTGAAAAACTCCACAAATCAGGGATTTGTTTTCTTTCTTTCTTGTTACTTTTTTTTTTTTTTTGACATCTGATTTACCAATACATCACTGACTAAGAGATATAGAACAAGGAAGAATGGTGACTACATGAACATATTTATAGGAAGTAGTAAAAGTCAGTCTTAGCATAAGGATTCAGAGTCCTGAATGCACTTACATTCTGGCTCAAACACTCATGAAATGTATGAACTTGAGCAACTTCATTCACTCATTATTCCACAAACACTAAGCATCTACTCTGGGGTACAGGAGAGAATCATGTGTAGAAGGTCCCTGCAACCCAGATAGCTAACGGACTAGTGGGGGAAAGGCAAGTAAAGGATTGCAGTTTGGAGTGAAAAATACAATGATCGGGAAGCACCAGGGCTGCTGGGAGCACCAGGAAGGGCAAGTGGCCAACCCAGCAGGGGATTCCAGGATGGCTAAAGGAAGAGGGGAGAAGTCCACTAGGTGAAAACAGCCAGAAATGGCTGGGGAAAATGGATAAAGGAAGAATACTCTCAGCCAGGGAAGAGCATCATGGCTTATTTTTATCCCCTTTGGACCTCAGTAAAAGAGTAATACTTACTTTGCAGGAAAGTTGTGAGAATGCATTAATAGAGCAAAGTCATGAGGATTCATTGATAAAAGATGGAAGCTGTTACTGTGCTTACCAAGGAATGAGAATCTGAGCCAGTGACTGAGGAGATGGCACCTGACCTGGCTTCAGATGGACGTGGGTAGGAACTGGCTACTCACATTAGATCAGGAAAACAAACTTCTCATTGGACCTTTTGTCTTTTCAGCCAAACCTCACCGCAAGACACCTTCTAGAGAAGAACAAAGGTCGCCAGTCATCCCGCACAAAAAACCTGTCCCTGGTGTCCTCGTCCTCCAGAGGCAACACGTCTACCCTCCGTAGGGGCCCAGGGTCCAGGAGGAAGGGGCCTGGGCAGTTTTCCATCACAACAGCCTTGAACACTCTCAACCGGATGGTCCATTCTCCTTCAGGGCGCCATATGGTAGAGATCAGCACCCCAGTGCTCATCAGCTCCAGCAACCCCTCTGTGATCACCCAGCCCATGGAGAAAGCAGACGTTCCTTCCAGCTCTGCGGGACAGGTAGGGAAGAAACTCCTGGGATGAGGACACTTTGGAGTTGGGCAAGTGATTCATACCATGTCATAACCAATATTTGATGTTTAGTACTTGCTAAGCACCCAGAATGCCCTACTAGTAACTAATGCCATATGTATTCCATGTTAGAATTGTATAAACATTTTATTTCATCCTTGAACAGCCTGTGAGTTAGGTGTTATTACTGTTATCCTCATTTTACAGTTGAGCGAACCTAGGTTTAGAGGGGTTAAACAGCTTATCCAAATTCTCACAGATACTTTTCTTTCCCTTGCTGAGTGCCATGATATTGTTCCTGTCCCTTAGAGAACTTCCCTCTAAGGAGACGATGGCACCTATTTTCTCAAGAGTGTTTTGGCATCACAATCTGAGATTCAATATCCCATCTTCTGGCAATGTATTAGACATCAGATGGAAAGAAAGCAAAACAAACAAAAAGAAACTATGGGTTATTGAATGTTCTCAGGACTGGTTACCTACATTTATAGGACCCAGTCCAAAATGAAAATACAAGTACTTTGCTCAAAAATGATCAAGAATTTCAAGATGGGAACAGCAGAGCATTAAACCAAGCAAAGAGCCGTGTGTGGCTATGCAAGGCACAAACCGGTGAAGCCAGCCCTGGGTGTTTCCAGATGGAGTACCTAATAAGATAATGCATGTAAAGTGCCTAGCACCATGATGCCCACCATATACTAAGCATCCAATAAGCGTTGCCTCTTAATACTATTGTTGTTAACCCTGGTCACTGTGTTGCCAACTGAAGACGCCTAGGGGTGGTCGTGGCAATCCAGAAGCTGAAGTATTTCTAGCAGCATATGGCTATTTAGGTTGAAGGGTACTTTAAAAGGTGAAGGAGTGGAGGTATGAGGAAAAGTAATTAAGAAGAGCTGCATGTTGGGTATTCAGCTGAAAACACTCTTTGGGACCATGCAGGTGGCAACTTGAAAGAACAAAACTCAACTTGTACTG
This sequence comes from Pongo abelii, assembly GCF_028885655.2. Lineage (NCBI taxonomy): Eukaryota > Metazoa > Chordata > Mammalia > Primates > Hominidae > Pongo > Pongo abelii. The sequence continues at coordinate 154,460,377 of NC_071989.2, forward strand.
ATGTGTTTTTTCTTTTTTTTAAGGAGCTGTAAATTTTGTTTTTAAACATGAATTTCTACCTTGGGATTAAAAGGCTTAATTGGACTCTAATCCCTTTTTAACAAGACAAGGAGGAAAGAGAAAGTCAAGGGCTCCTCAAAGACCTGTGTGCTATTCTGAAAGGAAAACAATCACCTCCTACAACACTTCACATCTTATACCACTGTCTGGGTTGCTAAGAAGTTGGCTGCTCATGTAACTCTGCCCACCACCTGCACCACATGCACACGCACACACATACACACTTTCTCTCTCTTTCTCCTCCATTTCACTCCCCTTGCTATAACAAAAACTATAAAACTTTCTACATACACACTGCACTTCTTTACAAGTACATATTAATAGATGCTTTATGCCCAAAGTTCTCCTTCACACACACACACAAACACACACTCACTCTAAAATGGGAGCCTTGTGACTCACAATTAAGCCAAAGAGTCACAGAATTTTTTGAAACGATTCTTTATATATAGTCATAGATATATAAAGTGCAGCCCACACTAAGTGGAAATAAGCTAGCTCACTCAGCTCTAAGTTGGCTTCGCAAAAGATTTAACCAAGAGTCATTTTCTGTGTGCTTTTAAAATTCTTATTCTGGGCATTTATGTCATCTACGGAGGCTGGACTAGAGTGGGAGAAGCTTAGTAGGATTCAAAACAAGTATTATTCCTTCGTAGTTTTCACAAATAGTGAGAATTCCACAGTATGGCATTGCATTCACACATCCGATGACCAGGGAACTACTTCACAGCAGCCTTTTCTCCATTCAGATGGCTGTGGATTATAAGTATTTCTACATGTTTGTCCAAAGGTTGTAAAAACACACTCGAAATGGCCCACTTATGACTTATATCTAAAGATGAGCAGAAAGTTGAACAAATGGCAAGTTCTTCCCTTTTCTCTAACATTCTTGAGAGCTGTGGTTGGGTCTGGCTCATCACACTCCCCCTGCCTTCCCCACTCCAGCAACCCACATGGTGCCTAGACCCTAGCAGGTGCTCAATAAATCAAGGAATCAAGACTTTTAACGTAAATATCTGGGCAGGTGGTGGTGACATATACTTAGGGAAGACTGGAGAAAGAATTAATTTCTTAAAGAAAGATTACAGATTAGTGTAAATCTTCCAGCCAATAAACATCTGTTGAATGCTTACAATGTGCTAGTAACCATAGTGAGTACTGGAGATTCTACTACCAAAGCAAGAAGAGTAATATAACCTCAAACTTTACTGAAACTAATATGAGATGGATGGATCTATAGGTAGGTAGGTAGGTAGGTGGATGGATGGATGGATGGATAGATGATTGATACATAGATAGATAGATGGATAGATAGATAAATAGAGTGATATCCTCTGATAGAAAAGTCTCCTTTTATTCTCTGTCTCCTAAGCCTCCCCTCCATTCTAAAACTGTAATAAGAACCTTTGTAGGGGAGGTATTATCAACACTTTATAGCAAGGTAATTAAGGCCCCAAAAGAAAAATGATTAAGCCAAGTTCGTGTAATTTAGTAAAGAGTCTGGATTGAATTTAGAATTGTCTAATTCTAGAACATAAGCTCTTGTCACTACACTATGCTGTCAACCAAGACCACATTAGGCAACATTCTGCCAATGTAGTTTATCCTGGATGTCTGCAGTCTCCCTTTTCTTGGTTGTCTTCACTTGACTCCTTTTGAATGCTAAGGCCTTCCAGCACTTTCTTCTCCACCCACCCTCTCAGTAAAGAATTTGTCCTAAGTCTTTTGCACCTGAAAAAGGCTTCCATTTACTATCACTTTGTTTCTTTATGAACTACCAATTGTGTCCAAACATTGTGTATGGTGCTGATGGCACCAAGAATAAGCTGCTGCCTCATTCTCCTCCTGTGATAGAGACAAGTCTTGGATTGTCCCTCAAGTCTCAAACCCACAAGGGGTAGCATTTGCTTCCCTTTCATAATGAGAAGCCAGAGCCAGGAATTTTTTTTCCCCTTTGTCATTGTGTCTTTCTACCTGTGGGAAACCACTTGAAACTTCTGGGCAGAGCATCAGGAAATGACCTCACAGATGAACTGCAACTACAGACTAAAAACAATGGTACTTGAAAACAATTCAGGATTAGACCTGAAGATACTGAGTAAGTTCTGCGGAAAACTGCAGTGGAGGAAGTGGGTGGATTGAAACCAATGCAGTTGGCCTCTGGGAGAGTCCTGGAGACAAAGAAAATCAACTGCACATGACACAAGTTAGAAAGAAGTCCTTCAGAAATGCCTCTTTGGGGAAAGTCACGTGTGCAGGGCCCTCCCTGGAGATTCTAAAATTGACTTGGTTCAGGATGTGGAGCCTGCTCGCCCTCTGCCTCCCACACTCACAGAGCAGTGAAGCATTCTTGTTTTCCTAAGAGGTTCTGCTCCTCAATATGCCTTCTTTCTCCCCTTCCCCTCCCTCTCCCCATCCCTGTCCCACTGCCAATCCTTCAGCCCTACTCCTTAAGCCTCCCTCCTTCTGTATCACAGATCCAGGGTAGCAGAACTGCTATGCAACTAGAAAGCTCTTTTTCCCTCACCTCTTACATTCAGCTAATCAGTAAGCTCATTGTGCCACCTGAATAGTTATTGCTATTGCCCATTCCATTTCACTGCCTCAGTTTGGGTCCTCATCTCTTGCCTAGACTATTGCTCCAGCCTCCTCACTGGCCTCCTAGAGCCCACACTCAATCACTTTGCCTCACCCTGCCCAATCCCTCCCATACCCATCCATACTTCCAGTCTTGGCTTCATAACGACCTCTTGCAAACCCAAATCCCTTCAGCCACTTCTCTTTCCCAAACCATTAATGGATCCCATTATTGAGTGATCACAAAAACCCAGAAACTATAATAAGTGATTTACAAACATATGACTGTCCTCAAAACTGTTCAGAGTAGGTATTGGTATGCTCATTTTACCAAACGGGAAAACTCTGGGAGTGAAAGATAAGGTATTTTTCTTAGTCTTTTTTTAATTTTAATTTTTTTATTTCAGTAGCTTTAGGGGTACAAGTGGTTTTTGGTTACATGGATGAATTGTATAGTGGTGAAGTCTGAGATTTTAATGTACCCATCACCGGAGTAGCCTCCATTGTACCCAATAGATAATTTTTCTTCCCTTAACTACCCTCACCCTCCCTCTCTTCTTTGAGTCTCCCATTTCCATTATACCACTCTGTATGCCTTTTCATACCCATAGTTTATCTCCCACTTAGTGAGAACATGCAATATTGGTTTTCCATTCCTGAGTTATTTCACTTAGGATTATAGCCTCCAGTTCCATCCAAGTTGTTGCACAAGACATTATTTTATTCTTTTTTATGGCTGAATAGTATTCCATGGTATATATATGTATGTATGTATATCTATATATAGATATATATACACACACACACACCACATTTTCTTTATCCACTCATCAGTTGATTCCGTATCTTTGCAATTGTGAATTGTGTTGTGATAAACATATGCATGCAGTTGTCTTTTTGTTATAATGACTTCTTGTCCTTTGGGTAGATGCCCAGTAGTGGGATCAAATGGTAGATCTACTTTTAGTTCTTTGAGAAATCTCCATACTGTTTTCCATAGAGGTTATACTAATTTAAATTTCCACCAGCAGTGTTTAAGCGCTCCTTTTTCACCACATGCATGCCAACATCGACTGTTTTTTTACTTTTTCATAATGGTCATTCTGACTTGGATAAGGTGGTATCTTATTGTGGTTTTAATTTGCATTTCCCTGATAATTAGTGATATTGAGCATTTTTTATATGTTTGTTGGCTGCTTATATATCTTGTGTATCTTCTTTAGCCCACTTTTTGATGGGATTGTTTGCTTTTTTCTTACTGATTTGAGTTCCTTGTAGATTCTGGATATTAGTCCTTTGTCAAATGCATAGTTTGCAAATATTTTCTTCTGTAAGTTTCTGTTTACTCTGATTATTATTTCTTCTGCTGTGCAGAAGCTTTTTATTTTACTTAGGTTTCATTTATTTATTTTTGTCTTTGTTGCATTTGCTTTTGTGGTCTTAGTCATAAATTCTTTGCCTAGGCCCATGTCCAGAAAAGTTTTTCTAGGTTTTCTTCTAGATTTTTTATGGTTTCGGGTCTTAGATTTAAGTCTTTGATCCATCTTGAGTTAACTTTGGTATATGGTGAGAGGTAAGGATTCAGTTTCATTCTTCTGCATGTGGCTGTTCAGTTTTCGCAACACCATTTATTAAATAGGATGTCCTTTTCCCAGTTTAGGTTTTTGGGTGCTTTGTCAAAAATCACTTGTTTAAAAGTGTTTGGCTTTATTTCTGGGTTCTCTATTCTATTCCATTGGTCTATATGCCTACTTTTATACCAGTACCATGCTATTGTGGTTACTATAGCCTTGTAATATAATTTGAAGTCAGGTAATGTGATGCCTCCAGATTTTTTCTTTTTGTTTAGAATTGCTTTGACTATTTGGGCTCTTTTTTGGTTCTATATGAATTTTAGGATTGCTTCTGTGAAAAATGATGTTAGTATTTTGATAGAATTGCATTGAATCTGTAGATTACTTTGAGCGGTATGGTCATTTCACGATATTGTTTCTTCCAATCTATGAACATGGGACGTATTTCCATTTGTTTGTGTCATTTATTATTTCTTTCAACAGTGTTTTGTAGTTCTCCTTGTAGAGATCTTTCACCTCCTTGGTTAAGTATATATTTTTTAATATTTTTAAATTATTTTTTAATAGCTATTGTAAAAGGGATTGAGTTCTTTGAGTCTCAGCTTGTTTGTTGTTGGTGTATAGCAATGCTGCTGATTTGTGTACATCGATTTTGTGACCTGAGACTACTGAATTCATTGATACATCTAGGAGTCTTTTGGAGGAGTCTTTAGGGTTTTCTAGGTATAAGATTATCAGCAAACAGAGATAGTTTGACTTCTTCTTTTCTAATTTGGATGCCCTTTATTTCTTTCTCTTGCCTGACTGTGTTGGCTAGGAATTCCCAAAAAGATTAAGTAATTTGCACAACGTCTCAAGGGTAGAAACAGGGCCCAGACTTGAGGGCAGACCTGTGCTCCCTTCCGTAAGGGAGATTTTAGTATGATATTCTAGACTCTCCATGATCTGGCTACAGTTCACTTCCTGGTCTCCCAGGTCTGCTGACACACACACATGCATACACATAAAAGTACAGTGTGTGTGTACATTCCTATATGCACACCATGTACTAGGCCACCTCTTTGCTTTTTGTCCTTGTACCCAGCACAATGCCTGCATTATTCTGGGCAATGAACAAATGTTTTTTGAATAAATAATTGCTGTTCCTTCTGGAATTTATTTTTGTTGCATTCACCTGTTGCGCTCATATCCATACCCCAAGGACCTATAAGCATATTGTTTTTCAAGGAAGCTCTTGCCACTGCTCCTCCGCAGAATTATTTCTCTCATATATATCTCTCTTGTATTCACAGCACATTGCTTATACTTGTGTTGTAACATATATATTAGAACATATAACACCCTCTTTACACTATAAATACCACATATATATCTTACCAACATGTGTAAGATTGAAAAACTTTTAAGAGCAGGCTTGATGTTTTGTTCACTTATGTGCTCTTGAGTTTCCAAACCCCTCTCCTGATTACCCAGCACAAAAAAGATAAGAGAGAGAGAGAAAAAGGTGGGGGTCACTTAAGTCAGTGTAAGGAACGTGATTCCTTCCTCCACTGTCCTCCATCCTATGCCAGGATGATATTGACAAGTCCAAGCGTCTTTCCTGGGCTCCTCATCTGGGAAGATGAGCTGTCACGTGGCTTGGGGAATTCTGAGGTCTATAAAGCTGACTGTCCTTTTAACCCCATATTTGAAATAGTCTGAATAAAGTAGTTTCTGGGAGCTTGAACTATTATAAGTCCAGATCTTCTCCCAGGGTGCTCCTTTGTCACTGTCTTTCATAGGAGTCACAACCCAACTTTATGGTTCTCAGGGCTGCCATGAGAAATGGTTTTACTTAGCACTAATATATATATTTTTTCATTTGGGCACCCTCCCAGTTCAAATTTATATTTAAGATTCTTAGCTAATCTTCCTTCTTGAGGTAATTTACAGAGATAAATTAACCCTACATTTATAGTCTTATGATGATATCTCCTAAGATAAATATTTATTTTATTTAACAATTTTCACTCAACAAATTCATACTCATAAGTGATGTTGTCAGAGCACTCCAGAACTCACTGAACATTCCCAAAGAGTTGTGGGTAGAAAAGAGAGGAGGCACCATTAGATGAACACCTATCCCCTCCAATTGCTCTGTCCCATGTTATCATTATCTGCCCCCATAGTGCCTTTTATGGGGCCTACTGAGTGTCTGAAATGTGTTTGTTAAATTTTTGAAAATGTACCCACTGGGTAAAGGTAACCCCTTAAACTTTCTCGTAAATTACCAGTTAAGGCCTTAGCAGGGTTTCACAGGCAGATGGCTGAAAGCAAGAAAGGACCAGAAGGCCTCCCACCTCTCTCTCTATTTTGCCAGAGCCCCCTGGGTAAAGAACTGTCATGAGCCACCCAGAGATACAGTGTTGTACAGGAGAAACCATGGCAGCCTTAGACCCAGGTACCTCTTCCCCAGCCCAATGGTGGGATGTAGGACCAATCAATACTGAGCTTGTTTCCCATCAAAAAATGAGAATTAACCTCTGACTCACAAGGTTATTGGGAAGATCAAAAATAAAAAGTGAATATAAAGTGCTTGGCTACCACTTTTGTTATTGTTGTTATTTTAAAACTTTTTAGCAGTCAAAATGTCTTAGCAATCAGTTGCTGGATTGCTCTTCAATCCCTATCCTATTATTTTTTGGACTTTTTATAAAAGAAAATTTCAAACGTATTTAAAAGTTGAAAGAATAGTATAATGAACCCTCATGTACACATCACCTAGTCTCAGCAATTATCCACTAATGGGCCAATCTTATTTCAGACACATCTCCTTTCATTCACCTGCTCCCCTCTTCAGTTATTTTATTTATTTATTTTATTTATTTATTTATTTATTTATTTTAGATAAAGTCTTGCTCTGTTGCCCCGGCTGAAGTGCAGTGGCACGATCTTGGCTCATTGCAACCTCTGCCTCCCAGGTTCAAGCAATTCTCCTGCCTCAGCCTCCCGAGTAGTTGGGACTACAGGTGTGCGACACCACGCCCAGCTAATTTTTGTATTATGAAGAGAGACTAGGTTTCACCATGTTAGCCAGGTTTATCTTAAACTCCTGACCCAAGTGATCTGCCCACCTTGCCTCTTGGATTATTTTAAAGCAAAGTCCAGACATCATATCATTTCGTCCAGAAAAATGTCAGCAAGCGTCTCTTTAAAAATATTTTTAACATAACCATGATTCCATTATAACACACTAAAAAATGAACAACAGACCAGGCATGGTGGCTCATGCCTGTAGTCCCAGCACTTTGGGTGGCTGAGGCAGGCAGATACTTGAGGTCAGGAGTTCAAGACCAGCCTGGCCAACATGGAGAAACCCCATCTCTACTAAAAATACAAAAATTAGCCTGGCATGGCGGCGCATGCTTGTAGTCCCAGCTACTTGAGAAGCTGAGGCAGGAGAATGGCTTGAACCAGGAGGCGGAGGTTGCAGTGAGCCGAGATCTTGCCAGTGCACTGCAGCCTGGGTGACACAAAGCAAGACTCCGTCTAAACACACACACACACACACACACACACACAATTCCTTAAAAACATTATTCAGTGTTCAAATTTTTATATTTGCCTTATGAATGTTCTTAGTGTTTGTTCAAATGGGAACAAAATGAAGTAAACACGTTGCATTGAGTTAATATGGCTCTTAAATTTCTTTATTCTACACATCCCTCCTTCTCCCTTAACCATCTATACATTAAAAAAACAAAGTCACTTGCCCTTTCGAATTTTCCAAATTCTGGATATTACTGGTTGCATTTTTGCAGTGATAATACATTCCTCTCTAGCCCGTACTTTCTTTTTTCTTTTTTCTTTTTTTAGAGAGAGTCTCGCTCTGCCACCCAGGCTGCAGTGTAGTGGCGTGATCTTGGCTCACTGCGACCTCCGCCTCCCAGGTTCAAGGGGTCCTCCCACCTCAGCCATCCAAGAAGGTGGGATTGAAGGCTTGCGCCACCACACCTGCCTAATTTTTGTATTGTTAGTAGAAACAGGGTTTCCCCATGTTGGCCAGGCTGGTCTCAAACTCCCGGACTCAAGTAATCCACCCGCCTCGGCCTCCCAAAGTACTGGGATTACAGGTGTGAGCCACTGAGCCTGGCCTCCCCCATACTTTCTGTAAGCTGATAGAACTAGAGGCTTGAAAGCTTCGGGCTCAATTTTTTGTCAAGAATACTTCATAGGCAGTACTAAGTACTTGTTTTTTAGTTGGGTTTGAGTTCTTTTAAGTGTACAATTCAATGGCTTTTAATATATTCACACAGTTGAGCATTCATCACCATAGTCAATTTTAAACATTTCCTTTACTCGAAAAAGAAATCCCACACCTCTTAGCCATCACCTCCCAAACTACCATTTCTTTTAACCCCAGCCCTAGGAAACCATTAAGTTACTTTCTGTCTTTATAGATTTGCCTGTTCTGGATGTTTTCTATAAATGGAAGCATACAATATTCGAATATTTGGATCTTTGTGGCTGGTTTCTTTTGCTGAATATGTTTTTAGGTTTACTCATGTTGCGGTATGTATTAGTACTCATTCCTTTTTATGGCAAATAACATTCTATTGTATGAATATACCACATTTTGTTTATCCACTCATCAATGAATGAGCGTTTGGGTTATTTTTACTTTTTGGCTATTTTGAATAATGCTGCTATGAACATTTGTAGACATATGCTTTCATCTGATTATATACCTAGAAGTGGAACTGTTAGATCATATAGTAACTCTGTGTTTAAGGAACTGCCAATGATTTTCAAAAGTGATTGCACCATTGTACATTCCCAGGCTTGGTATATGCAGGTTCCAATTTCCCCACATCTTCGCCAACACTTGTTTTATTATCAGTCTTTTTTATTGCAGCCATCCAATTGGGTGTGAATGTTATCCTATTGTGGTATTGATTTGCATTTCCCTCATGGCTAATAAGAGCATCTGTTCATGCGTTTATGGTGCATGTGTTCTTTGGAGAACTGTTTTTTTATATCCTTTGCCCATTTTATCATCGGGTTTTCTTATTATTATTGAGTTGTAAGAGTTCTTTACATATTCTAGATTCAAGTTCCTTATCAGTTATATGACTTGCAATTTTTTCTTTCATTCTGCGTGTTGCCTTTTCACGTTCTAGGTGTGTCCTTTGAAGCACAAAAGTTTTTCATCAAAGGAAATCTACTCTTTCCTTTGTTGCTTGTGCTTTTGTTGTCATATCTAAAAACCAGTGTCTAATTCGAATTCATAAGTATTTATCTCTGCATTTTTTTCTAAGAGCTTACAGTTTTCACTCTTATGTTTAGATTTTATGATCCAGCTGGAGTTAATTTCTATATATGTTGTGAGATAGGGATCCAGATTCATTCTTCTACCTGTAGATATGAAGTTTTTCCAGCATCATTTACTGAAAAAGACTATTTTTTCCCATTTTGTTATATTTACTCTCATGTTAAAAATTAAGTACTTTTTATAGCAACACATCAGGAAGCACATAATGCCTATCTGCCTCCCTTTTTCTATTAAAATTGATTCTATTCAAGTGTCAGCCTGCTCCATCCATTAAATGGGTCCCCATTAGCCTTTTACCTGGTGGTTTGAACATTATTTCGTTAGGGGTTGCAGAATGGTGGTGTTCCAAATCTGTCACTCCTGAATTTTTTTATGCCACAATTCTTCTATAATATTGAGCTATTTGTAAGACAGCACTGAGCTTTATCTCAGTATTGATCTCCACACCTACACATCATAATCCCTCAGCATATATTGGGGAGTCCAAAGTTCATATTCTTAACCTCTCTCTCTCTCTTTCTCTCTCATTTGTTCCTGGGCATTCCCCTAGCTCAAAGACAAGATTCATTTCTCACCACCTTCCCACATGGCATGTTTGACATCACTGAACAGCTACCCCTTTTTCCACTGGCCGCTGACAGCTGGGCTAATCTTACTGCCTGCCTGTGCCGTCTCCTTGTTTGCATCCTTGCCACTGCCCTAGGCTGGCCCCCAGTCCAGGCCTCCTTGGCCCACGTGTTCCCTCCCTTGCCTTCCTGAGGTCTGGTTCCCACACTTGAGCCAAGATCAGGAGAAAGAGGCCCAAGTTTGTTCAGCCTGGAGAAGAAAAGATTGATGTGGGGTTGAATGATGACTTTATTTTTCCAAACTTGCGTTTCTATACCAGTTTTATTTTCCTGTGTTCTGAAGAGAAAAGGAACATAAATCAAAACATGAAGGATTTGGGGAAGTACAATGAGAAATCTCTCCTATTGCATAGACTGCTGGAAACTAAATACTATCAATGCTGAAGTGGAATCTATGGATTCTGTTGTTGTTATTGTGTTTGGTTTGGTTTATATTTATTCTATAGAGGAGGATAGCTTAGTACAAACAAAAAGGTTTTGAGTCAGGCTTTGCCATCTGGTAACTAAATGACATTGAAATTAAGTATCTAACCCCATTAAGCCTCAGTGTACTAACCTGCAAACTGGGATAACTCCTTCCATGCAGGGTCTTGGCAATGGTAGCAATAACTCAAGCTGCAGCCATTGCTATTTCCTTCCCCCTCTTTCCTCCAAGGGGAGCTTTTAGAATCTGTCATTTTTGTGACTGGGGAGAACCCCTGAATTAACGCAGGGAATGGGCCAAATGTTTTAAAATCTAAATGATCATTCCAATCTGAATGTTTTAAGGTATAGTTTTTCACAACTACTAACAGATATGGAGGAGGGGGTGATCTTGCCTCTTATATGTAAAACACTGGCAGGAAAAGGTACTTCCTTAACAGACTCAAGGTCTTCCCCCCAAAATTAAATAAATACATGAATTATAATTTAAAATATAACTAATAGTCCCTACAATATATAACATCTTTGAGCCACATAGTCCCAGGTGGCAGTAACCATTATTTGCACAAGAAAGGTGATAGATACATCACCAGTGAGGCCTCAAAGAATGTGATCCTAGTGCTCCCACAGTTAACTGTATAGCCCTGGACAAAGGGTTTTGCCTGTCTGGGTCCCAGTTTTCTCACTGGAATGACAAAATTGGCTTGGCAGAGTATTATGTGCTTTAATTGGCTAACAGCACACTCTGAAGATAGGTAACACAGGGAAAGAGCTGTTTCTATTATTTAATGAATCATGGTTATTGTTGTGATTCTTCCTGTCTTCTGCCCGAGCAGAAGTTTCGTCAGGCACCGCAGGTATTGGGTAGAGCTATTCTCTGAGGCAAAGAGCTTCTCAGCACAGGCAGTATAGTAAGGAAATAAAAATATGGGCTTTGGGGTCAGCTAGATCTAGGACGGAACTCACACTGCTTCTTACCAAACAGTATAACCTTGGGCAAGATACTTTACTCCTTTTGAGCCTCAGTTTTTATATCTGTAAAATGGGACTAATGATGGTAATTTTCATAAGATGGCTGCGAGGATAAAACAAGGCAAAGCTTATACATGAGATAATGGCCAGGGTTTAGCAGTGGTAAATGGCTCAATAAATGTTCACTCTGTTATTATTATTATCATCAGGTCAAGCCAGGAAGCTAAAACCATCTCCCATCCCCACTGCCCCAGGGCCAGCCTATACAAACAGGCCCTACTGAGAATGAGCTTGATCAGCCACACGCTTCAGAGATGATCTGTTGGAGCCTGCTTTGAAGTTCAAAGGCTTCCAAAAGCCCCTTTGCTTTCTTGAGAAGCAGTGACAATTCCAGAATTAGGGAAGGAGTATGACTCTTGGGACAATTGCATTTGCTTAGTTCAGACTGTAATTCCATGTGAACCCATGTGAGAGCAGCCAAAAATGAATGCAGGAAAAAAAAGACTTTGGATAAAAAAGACCAAGATAGAGACTGAGGCAGAGCCAGTCATCTGTCCACCATTTCCTATACACACGTCGCAGTTTTTTCTGTGAATGCTGTCCTCACCTGGCAAGTGTCCAAAGCCCATTGTGAATCCTAGTTGCCAAAGCCCCTCACAGCCTGTCAGGGAACCAGTCAATAGAGTTGTTGAATGCCCTCCAGGCACTGAGCTGGGCACAGGTGATACAGTGAACAAGACAGACATGGTCGCTACAGTCATGGAACCTCCAAGCTAGCAGGGAAGACAAAAACTAAACAAATTATTAACATACTTGATTACAACGTATTAAGTGTGCAAAGTGCTGTGAGGTTGAATTATGGGAGATGAAAGGACTATGTAATGGAGGGTCCACCTAGTCTAGAAAGTCAGAGAAGCCTGCCTGGAAGAAGTGATCTTCAGGTGAAAACCTGGAAGCTGATAGCAGTCAGCCAGGTGAAAAAAGGAAGCAAGCTGAGGTTCTGCATACACCTCTCCTTAGCACTGCAGCCCAGTTGCCTTTCTACTGAGGTCACTCCAGAAAGCGCCAGTACTCCTGGGGCACAGTGACTTCTGCAGCACTTGGATCCTCAGCCCTGCCCAACCTCCCCGAGGTCCTCGGGGGAAAAAACCTTTCTGGTTTCTGGTGACTAAAGCAGGTTCGATAATTAACCTTGCTTACTTCCTTGATTCAGCATTTCTCCAGCAAGAGGTTAAACTTTACATCATCGTTTTGCCCAATTAATCCTGGCAGGTGAGCCACTGAGAAGACCCAACCCTGCCCGCGTGAAAAAGGGAGCGGCCCAGCCTGTACCTCAGACATTTTAACATAGACACTATAGCTCTGGGAGCTGGGAGCAGAGGACATTGATATCCAAGGCCACTGGGGCCTGCAACACACACACACACAGAGATAATTCAACAAGAAAGGAAGACAAGAGAAGCAAAATAAAACAGAAGGGCAAAATAAAGGGAAAAGCAATGTAACAGGGTAGCATTCTGGGAACAAAGAGGGTAATATAGACATGTGGGCACAGACAGTCTGTGATGGTGCAGTGGCCTCAGCCAAGTGGCTCAACCTTGCAAGACCTCAGTTTCACCATCTCAAATGGGAAAATTAATAGTGTCTTCCACACAGACCTGTTAGGGGATGAATGAGATACTCGCGTACAGAAGGCTTTCTCAGCCTCAGCACTATTGGCATTTTGAGCAAGATAATTGTTGTGGGGGCTACCCTGTGCATTGTAGGGTTTTTAGCAGCATCCCTGGCCCCTACCCACTGATGCCTGTAGCACCCACCACCCACCCACCTATGGCAACAACAGACATTACCAAATGTTCCCCAGGGTCAAAGTTGCCTCCCGCTAAGAACAGCTGATGTGCAGGATGTAGCATAGGGTCTGGCTTGTAGTAAATGCAGAATAAAGGGCAGTTAAGTCAAGGGCTGTGTGAAAAAGATGCCCTTTCTGAATAGCCCCAGCAGACCACTCTTCCAAAACACATGGGAGAATAGAAGGGCTTTGGGGAAACCTGACACTTTCCACAGGTAGGATGGGGAGTCTTGCCAGTGCCCTGTCCCTGGAACTGCGCCAAAACACGAACGCGGTCCTGGCTGGAGAAGTTGAAAGGATCTGTGCATTGAGTGGATTGTTGGAAAAACATATTGTGCAGAGAAACATACATATGTAGTGAAAAGAAAAACAAATTGTGCAGAGAAACATACCCCCACAGCAATAAACAAAGGCACAATAAATACATAATTCAGGCCCACTTTCCATTCCCACTCAGCTCCAAGAAAAAAAGGAACTCATTTTGTGACAGACCCAGTGCCACAGTCTTACATCCTCTGTGAGTATTGTTAATCGTTGTTACTTCTTTCCATTTTAGATAGAGGAACTGAGACTCAGAGAGGCTAAGTATCTAGTTCAGTTAGCAAGTACATTTCAGAGTTTTTGTCAGAACCCAGGTCTGGCTGTCTTCCAGGCCCATGCTCTTTCCCTGCCCGAGCAGTGGGATTAGTGGGGCATCTCACATGCTAACTCAATTGTCCCCAGAGGTGATTGAGGAGAGATTCTGGGACAGCAACCAGACTCAGTGGGAAGGAATAAAGGGATCAATTATCCATGTTTGTTGCGGGCCCAGGAGTAGGAAATGGGTGCACGTGCCACGTGTTTGCCATCCCCACACAAGCCCATCATCTAAGACTCGGTGATTCCATATCATTCTATTGGGCGCTCTCTGGGGGCCATGCTGGGCTCGGGGTACATCTGGATTTGTTCAGCAAACAAGCTTCTGTGCTATTTGCTTTCTCTGCACATAAGCTGAAAATCAGGCCTTCTTCCTAAGGAAGAGTTTCTACAGAGGGCACAAAAGGGGCATGTTCTTCCATTGTTTTCATAGAAAAAACAAGATATGGGCCCCAATCACAACCCTCTGTGAATGCCTCAGGAACTTTATTTTTGATAAACGACAGTGTGTTAGGAAAAGAAAACACAAGAAAGATAAAGAGAAAACTCCAAGAAAATTGACCATTTTCTTTCATCAAAGAAAAAACCATTTATTGTATCTCAATGCACAAGCTTTGGGATATGTAATATCCATTCTTCTCCCTCTCTTCCCATCCCAAAACAATCAAGCTCTGATGGAAAATTGCACAACTAAATGCGAAGTAAAAACTGCTTACGTATGCAAAGAATATTGCAAGCACCAGTTTGTCTGTTTCCAAGACACTTCAGCTAGGGAAGCCCTGTTTTCTCACGCTGAGTATAGGGCAACTCTGAGGACAAAAAGGGCAGAGTCAGAAATGAGAACAAATCTTTCCTACTCTCTGGGCTGCTCAAGCTGCCTAACTGAGCCCTTGTGCCTTCCCCCACTGCCTTTGACTTGACCTGAGCCAGTACTGATGAGAGAAATCTTGCTGCTTCCTTGCTTCTGCTCACAAATATGTTGCGCCTACCATGTGCCCATGTCCTTTCATTCAGTGAAGATTTACTGAGGCCCTATTCTTCGCTAGGCCTGGAGCATATACTCAGGTGACAAACCCTAAACAGATTTGAACCAGACACACTGGAGCACGGAAAGAGTTTACGACTTTAATCATTTGTCTGCATTCGTTTCAAGGAGGCAGGACACTGATGAGGTCAGAGAATACCTATCTTGTATTTTGAAAATCCGATTCCCTGTGCCCGGGATTAGGCCATTGCTGGGCCCTCATCTGTCTACATCTGCAGAGAAAGCAGTAACCAGGTCACCAGGAGAAGGACTAACCCCTAAACTATTTCTGCTATTGGCATCTGGAAATTATCCACTGTTCATTCATTTCTTTGAGCTATAACAGAATTAGCAAATTACAGCCTATGGGCCAAATGCACCTGCTGCCTGTTTTCATATGGCCAGCAAGTTAAGAATGGTTTTTACAGATGTGATTTTGAATTTACTGGGGGGCAGGGGTGGGGGGTGAAAATCAAAAGAATAAAACTCCATGCTGTGAAAATTATATAAAATTCTATTTTCATTGTCCAAAAATAAAGTTTTATTGGTACTCAGCCAGGCTCACTCTTTACATATCATCGATGGCTGCTTTCACACTACAAGGAAACAGTTAGGTAGTAGTGACAGAGACCTTGCACAAAGCCTGAAAGATTTACTTTCTAGCCCTTTAGAGAGTTTGCAGATCCCTGGGCTAAAAGATTGGCCTCTTCCTTTAAAAAGCAAACACCCTCCTCTGGTCTAGCCACTTCTGAGGTCCCTAATGCCTTTGTGAGAATGTGTGTGCCTGGTCACTTAGGGCCCTGTAGGGAAGAAGGAGCACTGGGAGGACACTATCCCATCGGCACTTCCAAACAATTGACATATGCCCCCAGGTGGAATTCTGTCACTTCCCACCTTGTTTTGGAATTTACCTAAGTGTACCTTAATGCCCTCAACTCCTTAAAGACAGGGTAACTGATGTCCTCCTGCTCCCTCCAGGGTTAAGCCCAGTTGAGCCTGGCATGGAGAGATGGTTAGCAAATGTTTGTTGAATGAATGAGTGGTGAAGTGAGTGAAATCCAGTGAACATATACATAGCTATGTACATGAGCCAATAAACAGAAGAGACTGAATGAATAAGCGATGGAGGAATCTGATGAAACAAAGAAGATGTGAATGAGTGTGTGAGGGAATTCTTATAATAATGAGGAATTTAATAAAGAAATAAGTATGTAAGTGAATGACGGAGGGAGGGATCAATAGGGTGGGTGAGTGAGAAGTGAATGCAGGCCGTGGGGTCGCTACAAGCCCACAAAGGGTATAAGGGGCAGCAATGCCAAGCTCTGCTGTGTCATCATTTTGCCTTGCTTGCTCTTGTCCTGCCAGCCCTGGGGATTTTGAGAGTAACCAATACCCTTCCCCCATGGAGAGTGTGTCCATGCTTTAGTGCTTTGATAGCTGGATTCTCTCAGAAGGACAAAATCAACTGCACCCCTAAGCTTGAGGCCAGGCAGCCACCGTCCAAGACTGTAGCCTCCCATATATGGAAAAACATACCTTTGGCTGCTGTATCCCCAGCCCCATCCCTTCCATGTGCCCCAGGTATATAAGACCCACCCCAAAGCTAAGCACCCCACAATGATGCATGCTCCAGGGGCAAGAGACAAGCAGCATGTTGGGTTTGGATGAACTTCATAGCCAAGGTCCCCCAGCCATGTAGGAGGGCATGGAATGGAAAACACTTTATCCAAAGTAGGTCTCCCATCATCTATCTCTGCTTCCTTTATGGTGTATATTTTATTAGTCTGTTTTCTTGGTTTTTGTTTTGTATATGTGTATCTTGTTTTACCTGCCATCTCCCTAGAATACAAACTCCATAAGGACAGAATGAGGCACATGGAAAGCCTAATAAATATTTGTTGAAAATTAGTGAAACATAGTCTGGAAAGCAAGTCAAGCAAACCAACCTCTTGAACCAGCTACCAAGACATGGTACCCTCTCCCAGTGGTGGACTCAGGTCTGACTCTGTAGCCAAGCCCCATAGGTGATGACCTTCAGCATGCCACTTCCCCTCAGAGGATTAAATTGGGTGGTCTTGAAGCTCTTACGGCTTCAAGATCTTCAGCTCTTACATACTAGCATCCTAAAGCCAGGGGAAGGGGCTTCGGATTTTTCCAAGATTCATATAGGTAATATGAACCTGAGTTCCCTGACCACAACTCTTGAAAAAAAAAATTTGTCTATCACATAGGAGGCAGCAATTTCATCTGGCCAGTGACCGAGGGGTGAGGTGACACTAGGTGTGGTGACAGAGACAATCCAGATGCTATCTTGGCTCTCCTTCAGGCTTTACCAAACCTCAGCTCAGGGCCAAAGCCCAGCCTGACATCCTACTGCCTATGCCTTGGGAAAGTTATACAAGTGTGCCTGTAAATCACATTTCTCTCTGGTAACACAGAAATGACTGGGAAATCTCTTCTCAGGCGTCTTTGCAGAGTTCCCAGAAATGGGGCAAACCCTTCCTGGCTTAGCCTAGCAAATGAGGCACAGGGAGCTAAAGAAGCCCTTCTCTGAGAATCCCAGCCCTCATTGACTCCTGCCCTCTAGAACCTTCCAGCCCTTGGAGCCAGCACCACCTGATCCTCCCTCCAAAATGTACACATGGACTTGTGTGCTGTAGTTAGGGCTGAGAGGACAGGCTCTGAAGTCACAGTCACACCGTGTAGGTTCAAATCCCAGCTCAGCTTCCTTGCTGGCTCTGTGGCCTTGGGCAAGTTACTAGACATGTTTTTGCCTTGACATTCTCAAGGCCAAATGGGAAAAATGATGATAATGGTATTTAGCCCTTTGGTTTGTTGTGAGGATTACATGAGATAATAGAGTGTTTAGGAATGTGTGGCCTCCGACAAGTATTCTGTAAACATTAGCTCTTGATTTTGGAACTCTGTTTTCATTTTTCCCATCTTATCTCAGTAAGATTACACACTCCTTAAGGGCAGGGACTATGCTTTCTTTCCAACCTTTTTTGTCTTTCACATTGTCTTACCTAGGAGCATTTGTCAATTGGAGGAGACCAGATATTCCCAAGTCATGTCTCTCCAGAAGTTACAGGAAGTTCCTTAGTGAAAATCTGTGAGCACTAGCCGTTAGCATTTTTTTTTTTTTTTTTTTTTTGAGATGGAGTTTCACTCTTGTTGCCCAGGCTGGAGTGCAATGGCCCAATCTCGGCTCACTGCAACCTCCGTCTCTCAGGTTCAAGCCATTCTCCTGCCTCAGCCTCCGGAGAAGCTGGGATTACAGGCATGGGCCACCACGCCCAGCTAATTTTGTATTATTAGTAGAGACCGGGTTTCTTCATGTGGGTCAGGCTGGTCTCAAACTCCCGACCTCAGGTGATCTGCCCGCCTCAGCCTCCCAAAGTGCTGAGATTACAAGCGTGAGCCACTGTGCCTGGCCATGCCCTAAGCCTTTCTGTGGGAAAAATGACACCCATGTTTTGTGGAAAAAGACGCTGAGTTAGGGAATATCAAGAAAAGGTAAAGAACAAAAGTAACACCCCTCCCCCACAAATATATCCCCATTGTTTGTTGTTATGAAAGTCTTATTACCAACAGAAGAGAAAATTGGAAGGATGGTTTTCTCACATCCATCCCAGATGGTGCAGACACTGATCTTCCTAACAGCAGACTCAACAAACATTTATTGAGTGCTTAGGTATTGTTCTAAAAGGTGGGGATACAAATAAAATTTATGCTTGTTGTAAGGATGGGCCAAAATTAGGGATTCTCCCCTTCTTAATGCATATGCATATTTTCATTCCTTTTTAGCACAATGAGATAAAAATATCAGGACATCTGGAAACAAAGATTATCTGAAGGGTTTTATTCTCCCTTTATTTCCCATCAAATGCAGTGCTCTGAAGAGTGAGCTGCATTAATTGTCCAAACAGCCTGGGTCCTGAGCTTGTGTGGCTCACACAGTGATGGGAGAGGATAGCAGAGGGCTTGCTTGCAGGGTAGCCGAACCTCTCCAGGCACCACAGGCTGGGACCTCGGGGCAGGGATGGTGAGTCTCTGGGGACAGCCAATTAAAACTGTTTAAATCTCATTTGAGACCATGAAGGACAACTTCTGATTTCTGCAGAACCACACACAGCCAGCAAGCATACCATCCAGAAGGAGCTTTAAGTGATGGTTTTGGAAACACATACCCTTTTCACTTGCTGAGATCACTGAGCCTGTCTCACTGGGACCCTGGTGGACTTTGTGGCCACATTCTAATAATCCTATGAGAGGGAAAAATTGTCCTATGGCCAACCAAGGTCTCAGCCTCAGTATCAGGTGTCTTCCCAAGGATATCCGGTGATAATAATTCAGAAGATGAAGGCAGACACGCCAACAGGAAGGTATCAGGGAGTGTTTCAAGGAACCATGAGAGCATTGGAGCCTAGGTTTCCAAGAATGTAAATCCTTCATTTATCGAGGGCACTCAGTTACTCAAAAAAGAACAGAGGCCAGGTGCGGTGGCTCACACCTGTAATCCTAGAACTTTGGGAGGCCAAGGCAGGAGAATCACTTGAGGTCAGGAGTTGGAGACCAGCCTGGCCAACATGGTGAAACCCCATCTCTACTAAAAATACAAAAGTTAGCCAGGCGTGGTAGTGCACACCTGTAATCTTGGCTACTCAGGAGGCTGAAGCAAGAGAATTGCTTGAACCCGAGAAGTGGAGATTGTAGTGAGCTGATATTGTGCCACTGTACTCCAGCCTGGGTGATGAAGTGAGACTCTGTTTAAAAAAAAAAAAAAAAAAAAAAAAAAGAACAGAGACAACTGCTTTGATAATGGGTGGTGGTGGTAAGCGATTTTTTTTTCTCTTTTTTAAAATAAAAATGTTCATTGTTGTCGCTATAATATCATTTGAGATAATTTTAAATTAAGAGACAACAAACACATGGCAGAAAGTAAATTTTCTGAAGATGCTGAGATGAACTTGACATTGCCAAATTATTTCTGGGCTCACTAAATTCCTTAGAAGGGATTTTTTTTTAATTAACTTGTTTTTTAACTTTTTTTCATTCTGACTTCAGTTTGCTTCACCAGCCATCTCCCCTGAAGTGACACCTTAGATTTTAAAAAATTGACAAGTCCTTAGGAAAAAAGCTATTAAAACTCCCCTAAACCAGATGAAGGAATTTAGGGCCAGGCAGATTAAATAACTTGCCCAGGGCTACACGGTCGGTGAAAGCATAGCAAAGTGGGGACCCGCACCCAGGGACATCTGAATTCAGAACCCAAGTTCCTAACAGTTATGCTCCAGTGTCTCCTGTTTTGGTCTGCTGCTTTCCCTCATTCACCTCTCCCTGTGGGTCCACATTCCTTAGTTCAGAAAATAACCTCCATCACCAATATCTCCACCATAAAAAGCTACTTTATAAGGACGTAGGTCCTTTAGTCCATACAAGAGGTGAGTGGAGCATGGAAATTTCTAGATGTCCAGAGACTACCCATCTTTGGGACACTCTTGTCTGGAGAATGTGAGGGCAGGAGC
Organism: Pongo abelii; assembly: GCF_028885655.2. Taxonomy (NCBI): domain Eukaryota; kingdom Metazoa; phylum Chordata; class Mammalia; order Primates; family Hominidae; genus Pongo; species Pongo abelii. The sequence continues at coordinate 154,480,957 of NC_071989.2, forward strand.
CTGGGGTAGGACAGATAGTAGGTTGGAGGCACAGTCTCCACTGTCTGTGAGTGCAGTGGCCTCATCACGTATCCCCCAGGCCTAGCACGGTGCTTGGTACCTGGCAGATGCTTAACATGCATCTTCTGTGAGTAAATGCCATGAGGAGATCTGCAGCAGACTTCAGAGAAACTTTGCATACTTAAGTTTTTGTGGCCTTTAATGAGGCCTGGTGGGAGGATTTAACCATAATTACTGCCAAACAGTTATTTCTTCAAGTGGACTGTTAGGATGAGGAGGGCAAGGGTTATAATTAAGACTTCTGCGTACCCTGGCATTTCAAAAAGCCCTAACAGTACCCACCCCATCACACTCTGCTTTGATGCCCAAACCCTGCTTTGAAAGCAGCAGGACCCTTGGGCTCAGGAAAGCATGAGGTAGAAAATAGCAGGGGAGACCAGACGCAGTGGCTCACACCCGTGGTATCAGCTACGGAGGCTGAGGCAGGAGGATTGCTTGAGCTCAGGAGTTTGAGACCAGCCTGGGCAACATAGTGAGACATTGTCTCTACTTAAAATAAAAATTGTTTTTATATGGCCAGGCATGGTGGCTCACACCTGTAATCCCAGCACTTTGGGAGGCTGAGGCAGGTGGATCACTTGAGGTCAGGAGTTCGAGACCAGCCTGGCCAACATGGAAAATCCCCATTTCTACTAAAAATACAAAAACTAGCTGGGCCTGGTGACACACGCCTGTAATCCCAGCTGTTCTGGAGGCTGAGGCACGAGAATTGCTGGAACATGGCAGGCAGAGGTTGCAGTGAGCCGAGATCACGTCACTGCACTCCAGCCTGGGTGACAGAGCGAAACTCTATCTAAAAAAAAAAAGAAAACAGCAAGGGAGTGGCAGGGCAGCAGACAGTCTGTGCCCAACCAAAGGGGAAAGCATATTTGTCTTTGTGGTTTGAAGTGTGGGTTGCATTTTCTGCTTTTTCCCATAGCTATGGGGAAGTGCCAGGGATGGAAGCCTCAGGATCCATGAGAATGGTCAACCTAGCATCGGGGAAAAGGAATAAAGACTCCTAAATACATGTCCCCACACTTGGGCTAAGCCACCCCTCACTGGGTCTTCCTCAAAGGCAATCTGGACTATGATGGCTGGCCTTTGTATCCTAGAGAATGAATCTTGCCTTCTTAAATCCAGTCCAACTGAGGAAGTCCTATTGTCTGCTTCTTCTCCCCGGACATCTGCTTTGTATGTCTCCTATGTCATAATAGTGACAATGGTAACCATTTATTGGATACCTCATGTGAGCCGGACATTATGCAAAGCACTTTGCTTGCATGTTCTGATTAAACCCTCACAAGAACCTCATGAGGGTTCTTGCCCTCATGAGGGCACTATTCTTGCCCCCTTTCATAAATGAGGAAACAAGGCTCAGAGGGATTAAGTCTGAGCCTCCCACAGCCAATAAGTTACAATGCCAAAACTCAAAACCCACATCGGACAGCCCCAAAAGTCCATTCTGTTAGCCATGGCTGCATAGTGCCTCAAGAAGCTACAAAAGTCCTCCTAACTGTGACTGCTCCCATGGGGTTCCTCTTAAGTAAGGCACTGGGACTCTCGGGTGCTCTAAGGACTTGAATTGATGAAGTATGCGGGTCTGCATTGGCTGGGGTTTTCCAAGGCTCTAGGTAGATACTCTAAGTACCACCTTTTCTCCCCAACAGGGAGGCCACCCAGCAAATGTTCCCACAGGAACTTCTCTTCAACAAACAGGGCTTACGCAAAAACATTTTACATCTGGTAAACAACTCTTAGAAACCCTTCAGAATAACATTGTAACCATTTAAGAAATAGAATCAGCAATTTAAAATCTTCCTATACAGAAAACTCCAGACCCAGACATATTTACTGGTGAGTTCTTTCACACTTTCAAGGAAGGGATAATTTAACTATTATACAAATTCTTCCAAAGAATGGAAGAAAACTTTCCCCGACTCATTTCATAAGATTAGGATGGCCTTACTATAAAAGCCAGGAAAAGACAACATAAGAAAGGAAAAGTATAGTTCTGCTTCACTCAGGAACACAGGTGCAAAAATCCTCAAGTATATGTTAGGAAAACAAACCCAGAAATGTAGGGAAAAGGCATATATCATGATCAAGTTGGGTTTTTCTCCAAGATTGAATGGTTGGTTTAGCATTAGAAAATTAACTGATATAATTTATCACATTGACAGATTAAAGGAGAAAAAAAGTGACATTTTCAATAGGTACAGAAAATGTTTGATAAAATTTTATGTCCACTCATTATATATTAACAAGTCTTAGCAAACTAGGAATAAAAAGAAACTTACTTAATGTGATTAACAGAATCTATTTAAATCAACGGCAAACATCATACTTCATGGTAAAATGTTGAAGGCATTTCCTTTAAGCTTAAAAAAAAGAACAAAATGCCCATTTTCATGTTTCTGCTCAACACTGTCCCAGAGGGCCTGGCCAGCACAGTAAGGCAGGAAAAAGAAGTAAAAGGTTAAGTCTTTGAAAGGAAGAAACATAACTGTCATTATTTGCAGATGATACTATTGTCTATATAGAGAACTCAAAAGAATCTAGAAAAAATGTAATGGGAATAAACATGAGCTTATCAAGGTTGCTGAATACAAATCAATATAAGAAAGTCAATTGCATCTCTGTACACTAAATAGAAAAATGATTTTTAAAAAGGTACCATTTACAGGAGCAACTAAATTGTTTAAATCTCTAGGAATAAATATAACAAGACATGCAAGACCTTTATTGAGAAAATTTATAAAACATCATTGAAAGACATTAAAGAGGCTCTAACATAAATGGAGAATTATGCAATGTTCTTGGATGGGACAACTTAATATTTAAAGATGTTGCTTCTCCTCCAAATTTAACCATGAATTCAAATCCCAGTGGGTCTGTTTGCTGTTTGTTTTTATGAAACTCAAAAGGTGATTCTAAGATTCAAATGGAAGAACAAAAAAGCCAAGAGCCAAGACACTTCTGATGAAGAAGATGGAATTTGGTTGGGGTAAAGGATTGGACTTACCCAATCAGATTTCCTTTTTTATTTCAAAGCTAATTAAGATGGCATGGATTTAGCATAGAGATTCTATTAAACCAATGGAACATGCTGGAGAACCTAGAAACAGACACAGCATAGAGGCTTGATTTATGAGAGAGCAGACTTTGCAGATCAGAAGGGAAGGATGAACTATGGTGCTGGGCTAATTGGGTATCCATGTGGAAAAAGATGAAATTGGATTCCTCCCTTGTCAAAAATCAATTCCAGGTGGATTAAAGACTTAAATGTGAAAGGCAAAACTATAAAACTTTTAGAAGACAGTATAGAAGTATATCCTTATGACCTTGGGAGGAAAAAAAACTTATTGAAGACTGTTTAAAAACGTGAACCATAGGAAATATATTGTGAATTTGACTATATGAAAAATCAGAACTTCAGTTCATCAAAAGACACCACAGAGTAAAAATAAAAGCTACAAAGAATTCATATCCGATATATTAGAACTCCATAATTTAATACAAAAATAATAAATAACCCCATGGAGGAACGGGATACAAAGGACATGAACAGGCATTTCATATAACAAGAATGGCCCATAAATATTTGAAAAAAAAAAAAAAACCTAAAGCTCACTGGTACTCAGAGAAATTAATTTAAAACCACAATGAGATAGCATTTCACACCCACCCAATCAGCAGGTATTAAAAAGCCAGGCCTTACCACATGCTGATGAGACTGTGGGGTAACAGTAATTGTCATTCACTGCTGGTGGAAGTGTAAATTGTTACAGCCACATTGGGAAACAGTGTGTTATTGCCCAATAAAACTGAACAGGCTCATACCCTATGGCCCATCAATTCCACTCCTAGATGTATATCCTGGAGAAATTCTTGCCCATGTGCACAGGCGATATGTACAAACATGTTCATAGTAACATCACTCATAACAGCCCCAAACTGAAAATTGCCCAAATGACACATAACTGACAGAATGGTTAAATGGTGATAGAGTCACAGAATGAAATATCAGAATCAGCAGTGAAAATTAGCCACAAATATATGCAAAAACTTCCTGTTAAGCAAAAGATGCAAGTCACAGAATACACACATTGTGAGTCCATTCATACAATGTTCACAGATAGACAAAACTAAACAACATACTGTTTAGGGATATATGCCAAGGTGGTAACAACATAGAAAAGACTTGGAATGATTAACACGAACTTCAGCATTGTAGTTACCTCTGGGATAACTTGGGAGAGAGACTTGATTATGGGGGAATATGCAGAGGGCTTCTAAGCACAATATTCAACTTCTATTTTTATTGTATTTCTTAAGTTGGGTGGTATGCATGCAGGTGTCTGTTTTATGGGTGGTATGTATGCAGGTATCTGTTACATTATTATTCCTTAAATGACACACAAAATATACATACTTATCTGTATGTAAAATATATTTATAATTTTACATTTTAATAACAAAGGGAAGTTACAGTCAGACCAGAAGTGGGAAGTGGGAAGTAACAGGGTAGGGGGGTGGCCAGGAGAGGTGCAAGATCAGGGGTGTGGCCTGCTCAAAGAGCCAAGAAAAGACCCCACTGAAGTTGGGGGGGAAGGGAATGGAGAAAGGTGAGGCTGGAGAGCAAAACTGGAGCAGATCACAGAGGATCTTCCAAATTTTTATGACTACTTGGGAACTGTAAATTCAGTAGTCTTCACAGCATTATGTAATATAACCCCTGCAGACCTAGCTGTGTACTTCGGAAAAAAAAAGTATTTTTGAGATGAACCTAAAGGGACCTGCTGACAGCTCATAAATGAGTTCTCTATCTCAGACAGCGTTTTTACTCTCAGGACAAATAAATAACTCTGGGTGGCTGCTCCTTGCTCATCAAGAACAGGGAGGGTTGCAGGCAGGGCTGGCTCTGAAATAGGCGTAGATGGAGAAGGGCTGATAGCCTCCTGGCAGCCGGAGCTCTGACTCCCTCTGCTCTGCCCTGCCAGAGAAAGGAAAAGAAAAACAAGCACAGACAGCTTCATATTCCACCTGCCTGCAGACCTATTCCGTATTACTAGGGACACCTGACAGGAACGGTGTTCATCCTATCCACGAGCATAAACACATGCCTCCTCTATATGACCCCTTTAGCCACACTGAGATCTGGACATGTTAACCTTGGGCTCTACAGAAAGGACTCTGAGCCTAGGGTCCTTGCTTCTGGAATCAAGCTGTCCACCCATTTGGCCACTTCCTGAAAATTGTGAAATCTTTTTATCTCAGTTTCTCCATCTATAAAAATGGGGATAATGACCATGGGGCCCATGTATAAATTAGCACTGGAGTCATAGCATGTGAGGGCGAAGCAGCCCTTGGAGGTCCAGGCAAGCCTCTCGTGCTAGCTCCCAGAGCATCCTGATCTTCCCCGACCCCAACACGCTCACGCTTACACAGCATAGTTCTAGGTGTCACTGAGTATGAGTATGTTACACAGTATGTTACAGGAGCTTCCTGGCATACACTGTGAGCTCCACATGAGAATGGAGCCCTGTGTGTCCTGCTTATTGCAGTAACCCCAGTGCCTAGCACGGTGCCTAGGACCCAATAAGGTCCACACACAGCAATTACCAAATGTGGCTCTTAACTTGTTTTGAGTCTATAGAGGGGAATGAGCTCTTAACTTTATAAAGTCAGATGGTCAACTCCAGATTGTCCCTAGTGGTGGGTACAGAAGCTACCAATACCTAATTTTCTAGCTCTAAAATGCAGCCCTAGGCCAGGTGCAGTGGCTCACGCTTGTAACCCCAGCATTTTGGGAGGCCGAGGACGTCTCGCTTGAGCCCAGGAGTTGGAGACCAGCCTGGGCAATGTGGTGGAACCCCATTTCTACAAAAAATACAAAAAACTGTCTGAGCATGGTGGTGCACATCTGCATCCCAGCCACTCAGGAGGCTGAGGTGGGAGGATCGGTTGAGCCTGGGAGGTTGAGGCTGCAGTGAGTCTTGATTGCACCACGACACTCTAGCCTGGGTGACAAAGCAAGACCCTGTCTCAAAAAAATAAAAAATAAATAAAATAAAATGTAGCCCTTCTCTCAACTCTGAGTGAACACTGTAGGTTCAAGGGCCCTTGTTAGGTTTGGGGAATACCAAGTGTAGTACCATACCAGCTCTAGAGTAGTTCACACTCTGCTGGGGAAGACAGTCACCCCATACCCGCCAAGTTACCGAAAGGCAAGAGCCCTGGAGGAAATAGCTGAGAGCCACGGCATGGGATGGAGAAAAACAAACTTACATTTGGAAAGGTGGAGAGGTTTTCTGCTAGAAGAGAGGAGCAAGGTTGCTACAGACACTCTTCCCCATGCCCACCACATTCTTGGGTCCTGCTCTCAGTCCAAGACCTTGCCAGGCTGTACCATAAAAGGCACCCCACCCACTCTGTTCCCACCCTATGCAGTAACTAATCTCTTTGCAGATCAAAATAAGTAATATCTATTGAGCACTTACATTGCGTCAAACCCTGTGCTAAATAGTTTATATGGATTACTTTATTTAACCCTCATAACAACTCTAAGAGAGAAATACCATTATTGCCCCATTTTATAGATTTTGAAGAAATGGAGGATCCACAGAATTCAATCACTTGTCCAAGATCACAGGTTCTGGTAGATGGTAGAGCCACTGGCCTGAGTCCTAAGTTAGACCTCCTCTCTGGACTCCTAAGAGGTAGCTGCATTTTCTATACCTGAGTGGCTGATGGTAAAGGCAGCAGGGCCAGCAGGGCAGAGCATTGCCAGCAACTCTGTGCCAGGAGGCTTTATACCCTCTTCCTCCCTCACTTAGCACCTGAAAACCTGGAAATTCCCAGAAGCCATATAGCTGTGGATTCTGCTGTGGTTGATAAAGACTTCTTTTAAATGAGTCATTTCCTTCAAAAGGGAGGGAAAAAAAATGTGTTTAGATTTCAGCAAGAATGCCCTTCCCCACCACACCCGCACACCCATACTTACCCTGATCTTGCTCAGGACTCGGAACCCTGTGCCAGGGAGCATCAGTTGGTGGAGAACCTCCCATCCAGCCTCACAAACTCCTTGTGGCACAGGCACCTGAGGTCACAATTGACCCCAGGGAAAGGAACCAGGGCTAAGCCCATTCACTCAGAAAGGCTGGGCCTCCTTCTTCGATCCCAGTGACAGGAGCAGACTTGCCTCCTCAGAAGCTGGCCATCTGTCTGGTTATCTTCACTTACCGGGTGGGGCTTTCCTTTCTGTCTTGTTCTGCCTGTCTTCTTTCCCACCCAGTTTCTCTCTTCTCTGCCTATGTCTATCTTGTTCTCTTTTCCTGTCTCTCCAGTCATTCATTCGTTCATTTTTCCTTTGCCTTATTGATTGAGCCTCTGATCCATAGATTCCCGTTCTTGGCTTCTCTCCTATTCAGGTGGCCCCCTACCATAAGGGTTACTTGCTAGCTGCCCTGTATGAAGCTGAGCGATTCCCATCCCCTTCCCTAATTCCAGACCTCGAGCTGAGTCAAGCTAAGTCCTCTTGGATGTTTCCTGTGGCCTTAACTAGATAATGTATTCATGTTTTTTAACAGCTTTACTGAGGTTTAATTATATACAATAACACTTAAGCATTTTGAGTATACAGTCCAATAACTTTTGGTAAACATATACAGCATGTAATCACTACCAACATCAAGATAACAGACGTTTGCATCATCTCAAAAAGCTCTCTTGTGCCCGTTTGCTATCAATCCTGTCTCCCCACCCTGGCTCTTGGCAACCCTTAATGTTTTCTGTCACTATAGTTATGGATTATTTTTAAAACATTTTATATAATTAGCATTATATAGTATATAGTCTTCAGCGTCCTACATCTTTCATTTAGGGTGATGTTAAGATTCATCCTGCTGTTGCATGTATCACTGAGGAGTACGCCACTGTGGTTATACCAAAATTTGCCTCTTGATTCACCAGTTCATGGGCATTTGGGGTGTTTCTAGTTTTTCGTTAAAATGAATGAAGTTGCTCTGAACATTCATGTACAGGTCCTTGTATGGACATATGTTTTCATTGCTCTTAAGTAAATATTTGTGAGTACAATTGCTGAGTAGTATGAAAAGTGTATGATTAACTTTACAAAAAATGGCCAATGTGTTTTCCAACATGGCCTGTACCATTTTGCATTCCCATTGGAAGGGTATGAGAGTTGCAGGTGCTCTACATCCTCACCAACACTTGGTATGATTGGTTCTTTTTTTTTTTTTTTTTTTTTTTTTTTTTTTTTTTTTTTTTTTTTTTTTTAAGACGGAGTCTCACTCTTTCGCCCAGGCTAGAGTGCAAGGGCATGATCTCGGCTCACTGCAATTTCTGCCTCCTGGATTCAAGCAATTCTCCTGCCTCAGCCTCCTGAGTAGCTGGAATTACAGGCTCATGCCACCACCCCCAGCTATTTTTTGTATTTTTAGTAGAGACGAGGTTTCACCATGTTGGTCAGGCTAGTCTCGTACTCCTGACCTCATGATCCACCCACCTCGGCCTCCCAAAGTGCTGGTTGGTCTTTTTTGATTTTAGCCATTCTCATCGGTGTGTAGTGGTATCTCACGGTGCTTTTAATTTGCATTTCCCTGGTAATTATTGATGTTGAGCATATTTTTATGTATTTATTGGCCACTCAATATATCATCTTCTGTGGTATCTGTTGCCCATTTTTATTGGGTTCCTTGTCTTCTTATGAATGTATTGTGAGAGTTTCTCCAAACTGTTTTTATCTCCCTCTCTTCTCCTTCCTTCCTTCCTTTGTCCCTCTGCAGCTGTCGTTCTCCCACAGTATCTCTGTCCCAGTTTTACCCTATGCCATTCTCAGGGTCTTTCACTATCTCCCCCTCACCCCTCTTCTTCACTGTCTCCTTCCTCCTCCTTCTCATGTCGTCCTTTCTCTTCTCCTCCAGGACACTTTAAAACCTGAGAAGCTAACATCCTTTCCCATTCCCTATTAAAAATAATGCCATCACAAGCCCACAGATTACTGTCCCGGCCAGGCTCACTGTTCCAAGTGGGGGAAACACGCCCTCCCCAGATAAAGGCCCAGAGAAGTAAAAAGACAGACCCTAGTGTAATGAAAAGATGGCTTTGCATTCTGGCCTTTTCTGCCTCCCTAAAGGATTAATGGTGTTTGTGGATAGCAGTTCTTTTACTCAAACATAATATTGGAAATCCAAGAGTGTTAAGTGAAGTCCATCCCGTTTAATCAGTGTTCCAACAGTTTCCACATACATAAGCCCTGTAGGGGTTGAACCTTCCCCAGTCATAGGCAAGGAGCAGCCTAGCCCAAAGCCAGCTCCTTGTCATGTCTGTTTGAAGGAACCAGTATGACAACATCTGATTACAAACTCAGAACACTTTCTGCAGTGCTAAGAGTTCCTCAGGAGGGTGATTGTGGAACAGTTTTGTTCTTCTTAATGCTTTATTATTGAGATATCATTCACCTACCATACAATTCACCCATTTAAGGTGTACAACTCAGTGGTTTTTAGTATATTCACAGATGTATAGCCATTACTATTACAATTTTAGGATATTCTATCACTTCGAAAAGAAACCTTGTGCTGTTTAGCTATCACCTCATATTCCCCATCATCCCAACCCTTGGAAATGATCATCTGTTTTCTCTATCTGTAGATTGACTTATTCTGGATGTTTCATATAAATGGAATCAAATAATATGTGGTCTTTTGTGTCTGGCTTCTTTCACTTAGCATAATGTTTTCAAGGTTCATCCATGTTCTCTTATGTATCAATACTTCATTCTTCTTTATGGCTGAATAATATTTCATTGTATGGTTATACCATATTTTGTTTATCCACTCATTAATGAGTAGACATTTGAGTTGTTTCCATCTTTGGGTTATTATGAATAATGCTGCTGAAACATTTGCCTATAAGTTTTTGTGTGGACATATGTTTTCATTTCTTTTGAGCATACACTAGAAATGGGTTTACTGGATCATATGGTAATCCTATGTTTAATCATATTAGAAATTGCCAGACTGTTCTGCAAAGAGGCTGTACCATTTGACATTCCAACCAGCAATGTATGAGGGTTTCCACTTTTATACCTCCTCACCAACACTTATTATTTGACTAAAGTGGTTTTTTGATCCTACAACTTGATCTTTGGACTGTCACAATTACATACATGACCACACATACATTTACACAATCATTGACATAGACACATGTACAAAATTACGTGGTGGGCATACCTGTACACACCTCTAGAGTTCACATACATACACACAGAATCTCATAATCACAATCCCTTATACAATTGTGTCTGCAATCCCATGCAGCACATGCAGCATACACACATCAATCCGTAGACCACATGTGTGAACAAAACAAGATTTGCAATGGACTAATGCCATCACACATGTACATTAAATTGCCATGGGCCTTGAGCAAACATACACGTTTGCTCAAAACAAAGGGACATATGTATTTAATAATGCACTCACACCCACATAAACACAAATACACAAACAATAGTTGTACCCACCAAAGCATAGTCCTAAAAAGGCACACACAGAGTTACCATCATTTATCAGTAGATGACTGAAAACAGAATGAATGTATTTACTCTGGATGGCATGGAGAAGGTTTCATTATCCTTGGTGTACTAGGTAAGAAGACCTTTTCATTCATTCCTTCACTCATTCCTTTGTTCTTTAAGCTACAAGTACATATTGAGCATGCAGAAATACAATGATGAACCAGACTGACATAGTCCCTGCCCTCATGGAATTTACAGTCTAGTAAGGAAACACTTAGAATCTGTGATACGTGCTCAGAAGGAAATAAGCAAGGCAATATGTTTGCCAAAGCCCTAGTATAGTAGGCAGTTTACAGGAACTTTTTTTTTTTGAGATAGGGTCTCACTCTTTCACCCAGGTTGGAGTGCAGTGGCACAGTCATGGCTCACTGTAACCTTGACCTCCAAGGCTCAAGCGAATCTCCCATCTCAGCCTCCTGAGTAGCTGGAATGACAGGCACCTGCCATCGCACCCAGCTAATTTTTTTGAAAGAGGTGGGGTCTCACTATGTTTCCCAGGCTGGTCTAGAATTCTTGGGTTCAAGCGATCCTCCCATCTCAGCCTCCCAAAGTATTAGGTTTATAGGCATGAGAGCCACTGAGCCTGGCCTTCCAGGAGCTTTTTTCATTTTATCATTATTGTTTCCTCTTATATCCTGGAAAAGTGAAAGGGATTCAAATTCAACTTCTATAAGTCATTGGATAGGCGTGTGTGTGTGTGTGTTTCTAGCAATAGTCAATAATAAGAAAATGGGCTCAGAACTTGGACTACCTGATTTTAGATTTTCTTTGTTTCATACTAATTGTGTGACCTTTCTTTCCCTCTTTGTCTCAGTTTCTCATCCAAATATGGGGATTATAACAGTTCCTTTAATAAGGATTAACTTAGCTGATACTTATAGAGCACTTAAGACTGCCTGGTAATTGCTCAGTTCTGAATCAATGTTAGCCACCTTTTCATTTTCCAAGAGCAGGTTTTCATAGAGGGAGATGGGTGGGGTGGGGAGAGGGACAGGAGGAGTCTGGTAGTGTCCTGTGGACTGTAAATTGGATGGCTCTTCATCTTCCACCCTATCTGAGCAGTCTTTTGGAATGCAGTCCTGGCATGCCACCCCACCAGGCCATAAACCAGCTCCTCCCCACCTCCCTGTGCCCACAGCCACAAACCACAGAGAGGACGCACAATGGGTGGCACTGGGCATGGCTGTTGGTTTTCAGCTGTGTCAGGTCTTTCTGTGTAGCTGCTCTGTTTGCTGTGGGCCTGGGTTGTGGCATTCACTGGTTCTGCTTGGCTGTCTTTTCTGTCTGTGCAGGTCAGCACTTATCACCCGGCACCTGTCTCTCCAGGACATTCCACAGCTGTGGTCAGTCTGCCTGGCTCCCAGCAACACCTCTCAGCGAACATGTGAGTAAAAGGCTCATCTCTTCACCCCAGTCCTGGCACAAAGGGGTCATCTTTACCATGTACAGTGGTGATCTAGCATCACCATTCCCAAACCATCCCATCCAGAGAGACAATAGGTCACCTTCCTTTACCACTTCCTAGTGAAATAATGGTGAAAAACAGAAATTAGGGCCAGGCGCAGTGGCTCACACCTATAATCCCAGCACTTCAGTAAGCTGAGGCAGGAGGATTGCTTGAACCCAGGAGTTCCAAACCTGCCAGAGCAACATAGTGAGACCTCATCTCTACAAAAAAAAATTTAAAAATTAGCCAGGAATGGTTGTGCACACGTATTTTCCTAGCTACTTAGGAGGCTGAGGCAGGAGGATGGGTTGAGCCCAGGAGTTTGAGGCTTCAGTGAGCTATGATCATCCCACTGCACTCCAGCCTGGGCCACAGAGTGAGACCCTGTCTCAAAAAAAAAAAAAAAAAAAAAGACAACACAAATTAGCAAACCACGTCACTCTTAGCTCATTATTTTACAAAAGTAGAAAGAGACTGGAAGATTATATACCACAACATCACTGGGAGATTGGGTATTGAGCAATTTCTATTGTCTTGCTTTAGAGTCAAAATGTTGGGTCATAAATACATGTTGTTTAGTAAACAGCAAAAAATAAATATAGCATTTTAGAAAGAAAAAACAAAACAAAAAAAAACCTTGTAGAGAACACTCCCCCATTCCCTTTGATAAAACGCTCCAATGTCTCACAGTCCTTGGAGTCTGGAGGGACTTCCTGATGTCTGAGATGCCTGGGGGCCATATACTGGTGACCCCTGAATCTGGCAAACCAATGGATTGTTTCCTGAATGCCTTGGATCAGGTAGCTATTCTCACCTCCACACCTCATCAGTCCTGATTGTCTTTACCCCTCTGACTCATACCTGGATATTACCTGCCTGATTCCTGTGTGGACTTCAGTCACAGCTAATTTTTTGTATTTTTAGTAGAGATGGTATTTCACTATGTTGGCCAGGCTGGTCTCGAATTCCTGACCTCAGGTGATCCACCTGCCTCGGCCTCTCGAAGTGCTGGGATTACAGGCGAGAGCCACCGCACCCGCTCCACCAAGAAGGTTCTTATTGCTAACCACTGGGCAGTCTCTCTCCACCATTCCCCCGCTCCATGCCCCCCATCAGGCACGTCTTCCTTCCTCCCTCACCAGTTCTCTGTGTCTTCCCAGGTTTGTAGCCCTGCACTCCTACTCAGCCCATGGACCCGATGAGCTGGACCTGCAAAAGGGAGAAGGCGTCAGGGTCCTGGGGAAGTGCCAGGACGGCTGGCTCAGGGGCGTCTCCTTGGTCACCGGGCGAGTTGGCATCTTCCCAAACAATTATGTCATCCCCATTTTCAGGTGCGTCACCTCCAATCCCAGACTTTGGGAGGTCGGGCTGCGCTAGGCCAGGGGCCATCTGTGGGTTGAACTGGTGGAAGACCTAATGCTCTTTCAGAAAACAGGCCAAGAAAGCGCTTTTTGCTCTATAACCCGCCTATCTCTTTTAAAACAAAATAGCAAAAACTAGTTACCTTTCTTGTAGCCCTTCACAGCTTGCAAGCACTTTTGTATCTCTTAGCTCACTGGCTGTGCCCAAGAATCCTCTAAGGTAGATATTATGTTACAGATGAAAATGCTGCGCAGAGTTAAGCAACTTGCTCAAGAACTGGATGTCAGGTTTTCTTCTGCACAAATCCCAGGAACCCCACCTCACATCCTCTATCCCAATGCTCCATCTAGTGGCGTGATGGGAAAATGTGGTCAGATGACTTCCCCAGAGCACCTTGGGAAACTTCTCAGGCTGTGGGAGTGACCCCTAATCAGAGTTTCCATGAACTCAGACCCCTACCTCTTCCTCCACACCCAAGATGAAATGCTAGTAACCCTGCAGGGCCTCCTCCCTCACAGCTTTTCCCGATCTCTTACATTGTGTGGCATACTCTTCATGTCATTGACCCCCTTTGTCTTGCCACCTCATACCACTGCCACAAATGCACCTAGACCCCGAAACTATCCATGACTCCTCCTGCCTCCACCCCCGATCAGCCCAAGCAAACCCTGTCTCAAGGCAGTGAGGCTACCACCACACATCCAACACTGTCTTTATGACATACCAGAGGGTCACAATCACAGGGAAAGAGCCCCATTGTATTCTGTGCGGGTCAGACCTAGTCATATGCCCACTTTTGGGGACCTTCATTTAAGTGAGGTGCCACGTCCGGAGGAGGGCAGCAGGAATGGTGAGGAGACAGCAAACTATATCATAGGAGAAACCAATAAAGAAACTGGGGCTATTTAACCTGTAGAAGACAAGGGACAGAGGGATCATAATACACTGTCAATAGGGCAGTAAATTTGTTCTGAGAGGGGGCAGTGGAGTGGACCAGTGTATGCAACTGGTCTTGGTTCAGTAAACCAAGACGTTCAAGAACATCTTGGTTCAATAAAAGGCAGCTTTTTCTAGCCCATAGATTTTTCCAACCAGGCTAGCTGGTGAGGTGGTGGACTCTCTTTTTAGAAAGAATGCAGGCAAAGTCGGCCTGAGTCCTCATAGATCTAAAGTTGTATAAAAAGATTTCTTCACATGGCAGAAAGTCAGGATAAAAGATCATAGCTATTCCTTTCAAAGAAAAGTTCTTGAAATTTGTTACAAAATTGTAAAATATCCAAGGGCAAACTGAGGTCTATAATTGATGCTTTAATTCATTTAATTGGCAAATATTGAGTGCTAACTACATGGCAGGAACTTTTCCAGGCACTGGAGAAATACCAGTAAACAAAATATACAAAATTCCTGCTTACAGGAGCTTACATTCTAGTGGGAGAGACAAATTTTTTAAAACCAAGATATTTAAGTAATCTATATGATGTGTTAATTATACCGGCTAACAAAAAAATCAGAAAAGGAGGATAGAATTTTTGGGGGTGGTTACAATTTTAGATAGGTTGGTGAGGGATGGCTTTGCTGAGAAGTAAGAAGGAAAGCAGGAGCCAAGCCATGTGGATCTCTGAGGGAAATGTCCAGACTAAAGAAACAGCAAGTACAAACAAAGGACCTGTATTGTAGTAGGTCGGGCGCAGTGGCTCACGCCTGTAATCCTAACACTTTGGGAGGCCGAGGTGGGTGGATCACCTGAGGTCAGGAGTTTGAGACAAGGCTGGCCAACATGGTCAAACCTCATCTCTACTAAAAATACAAAAATTAGCCAGATGTGGTGGTGGACACCTGTAATCCCAGCTACTGGGGAGGCTGGGGCAGGAGAATCGCTTGAACTGGGAGGGCAGAGGTTACATGAAGCCAACAGGATTGGATTAGAGCAAGCAAGGGGGATATTGGAAAGGAAGCCAGAATGGTAATGGGGTAGCCAGGTCATAAAGAATTTCCTAGGTCATAATGAGGGGTTTGGCTTTAAGCCTGTTGCTGGGTTTTGAGCAGAAGAGTAACATAATCTTAGCTGTGTTTAACCAGAATCCCTGTATTTTCTGGGTTGAGAATAAACTATACAAACGAAAAGGGGGAAGCAGAAAAACTAGCTAAGAAGATATCATAATCCTGGGGAGAGGTGATGGTGAATTGAACCAAAGTGTTAGCTGTGGAGGTAGGGAGAAGTGGTTAGATTCTGAATACACCTTAGACAACAGGGTTTTCTAACAGATAAAATGTCAGGTGGGAAAGAATAGAGGATCCAAGGTGAGACCAAGTTTTTTTCCGAGTGACTGCAAGATGGGGTTGCCTTTAAATGAGATAGCGACTGCTCCATAAAAGGAGCATGTTTTGGGGTATGGAGGGAAGAAAAAGCTTAGTTCACAGCAGACTAAGCCTGAGATGTCTCTTAACAATCCAAGTAAAGATGTTGGTAAGCAGTTGAATATATGAGTTTAACATTTAAGAGAGAGCTCCAGCCTTGAGATGCTATTTAAAGCCCTGAAACGAGATGAGATCATCATGGTGGGATGAGTTGTATCCAGAGAATGACAACGAGCCCGAAGCTGAAATCTTCAAGGAGTGAGAGGAGAGACTTGGAGAGTAAATGCTGACTGCAGGAAGGTGGAGTGGTGGGTAGTCAAGTCTGATAATATGAGTCAAAGCTGGGAAGTATTGAGGAGTGTGGGAAATGGCCTAGAACTGACAGTGAGGAGCAAGGAGGATGCCTACCCTAATTTATGAACGGCTTCTTCCATGGCTTTAAAATGAATTTCCCAGGGCCCATCCCTACAACCAGGGCATTTGCTTATACATCAGGCCTTAGTCCCCAATCCCGGTTATACCGTCAAAGATTCAATAGAATAAGAGTTACCATATGCTTAATCATCCAAATTAGGACACTTTTGGGCAGGTATCAGCTGAGACTCTCCTGGGAAAATCAAGCCGTGTGGTCATCCTAAATAGAGTGTGTGTAGAATTTCATCCCAGTGTATTTCAAGGCTCCAGTTTTGATTTCTCTCCTTGGCCAAGGTCTGTCTGTTGTGTTCTTGGGCAAGTCATGAGCATCTCTGCTCACCCCTTCTGAGATGCCTACATGTCAGGCAACAGTTGGAGTTTCAGCGCAATAGATTGCCATTGAGTTCTCCCCTCACTCCCAGTTCAGGGAAATCTGAACATATGGAAATATTGAGGTGCTACTAACAATGAGGCATGGTTTTGTTTATGGGGAACCAACATTCTTAAGAAGAACAAGTGCCTATTAGAGGATATGCTCCTGAGGGTTCTTAGGTGGCAGAGGATCAGTGCTTTCACCGTGTTTATACTTTTTCCTTGATGATCTCTCTAATGCAAAAAAAGGCTCCCATCCCCACTAATCTCCCACATGAATGATATATACCCAGTCCGTCTATCTGTGTGCAGGTGACCCTTGTTCTTAACCACCATTTCCTTGATGGGAAGTTTACTTCTTCCCGTGTCTCAGGGATGAATAATGCTGTCCTTGTCAGCTGAGTTCCTACTACTATTAGCAAGTTTTGTGTAAGAACTGAGTGGACTGGGCTACATGTGCAAGGCCCCTTTCTGTTCTTTGATTCTCTGTGTTTGGGTCCTCTTCCCCCTAGCCTTTGTCTCCTGTTTATAGTGATGGCTTTTCACTGCCATCCAGCCCCCTTGGTGTATACTGCAGCGTTTTATAAAATAGCCAGGGCCCAAAGGTGTGAGCATTTGAACCTATGCTCTTATTAACATCATCACCTAATGAACTGACCCAGACAGAATTTGGGGATAAACTCGAGATTATAATTGACTAGAATGCTAGGACTTCAATTTAAGAGTCAGCAAGTGAGCCTTTCAGCTACCAGGAAAGGGCTGTTGTGCTATTCTGTGGTCCAGCCCTCTGTGCTAGATGATGACACCAACCTGTCCAACTGTTATTGACCACAACTAAATCTCTGCCACCACGTTGCCTCTTCCCAGATCCTGGAGACCTTCATTGGCTCAGGTTATACAGAACATTTGTCAAGTTTTCATCTGTCTGGCATCTAAATCCCCCTTTAATAGCAGCAACATCCCTTTGGGTCTCCTCTATTGTGTGTAGTCTTGGTGGGAGGCAGAGGTTTCCTTTCTTTTCAGAGGCTGAAGAAATGCAATCCTTCTCCTCCTCAACTCATCACCACAGCTAAGGGTCAGGCTCAGCCAATATGACATTCCCTCCTGGGACTTGGAAACTTGAACAAGGCAGGAAAAGATGTGGGCAAAGTTGAAGACCACTCAATGTGAGAACACCAGCCACAGCATACGATTGGACTCTTCCTGCTGCTGAGCTCCCTGTAGCCTCCTTGGATCTTGTTTCCAAGTCCTCTACTCTTCTTCCTGTCCTCCTAATAAATTCCCTTCTGCCCAATTAGCCAGGATCTTCCTCTTTCTTGCAACTTTTGCAGACATATATGCCTACCTGGTGCCTTATGGGTGTAGAAAAGTGACAAATGGGCCACCACTCATTTGCCTTTAACTCTACACAAAGCTATACAAAAATTGTCAAGGTCCAACTGTTCTCCTTACTGGGAGGCTGCTGCCAGTGGTGAACACAGTAGAGCTGCTGTTTGCGATGCCCTTTTTGAATATTGGGCCAGCTCTTAAGGGCTAACATCCCAGTTAGAGAAAAGGACGCAGGGACCTGCATGGTGGAGCAAATCAGAGGCAACATCCACTCTTCCCACCTAAGCCCAGAATGCCTTTCAGTCTCTCCATCTGGAAAACAAAGATCATAATGTCTGCAGGTCTGGGGGTGTCATGGGGATTAATATATGATGGCAAAGTGTTTTGACATTGGAAGAAAGTGCTAGATAAGGGCTGAGCTTTCTGCCAAAAGACGTAGAGGCACTCAGGGTTGGATGGGAGACTTGGGATTTAGGAGTTCCTGGAATCCAGCTCAGTGCTGAGCTCAGAAAAATGAGGTCACACCTTGGTCTGCAAAGAGTCATTCAAAAAGGGGACTGATGGAATAAGGCTGGTGTGGGCCTAATTAGCTGTATTCTGCCCTTGCTGCTACTGCTGCTGCTGCTGCTACTGCTGCTGCTGCTGCTGCTGCTGCTGCTGCTGCTGCTACTGCTACTGCTGGGAAAAGATTTGGAACTTGTCTTTCCTGTTGCCAATCCACTTTGCAGCATCCAACACCTTGAGGCCTCTGTTCAAAAGACAGGCAGATCAGTTGCACTCTGCCATGGAAGCCAATGCTGGACATTTCTTCCCACTGCCCAGGCCTTGTCCCCAGAATATAGTCTGACCTCTCTCTAATGAACTGCCATACTCGTTTTCACTGACTACACCACCATGGGGACCAGAGACAGGTTGACAGCTATGGGTAGAAGTCCCCTTGCTGCGAGCATCAGTTCCTAGAGCATTTGGTTGAATATACTTCTCGGGCAGCATTGACCACAATTAAACAATGCCTTACTTATCTTCATACAATACTGGCTTGTTGTTAAACTACATATTACTTTGTCAATCAAAAGAAGGAGAGACAAAGAGAGAGAGGAGAAATGAGGGTAAATGACCTAAAGGAAAACTTGGAGGCATTGGTAAGAAGCAAACCACTCGGCATCTCTGTGCCAGGGTCTTAGTTGAGTTGGTTATTCCCAGGAAATTAGCAGAGGTTACTTAATCAACAGGGTGACAAGGTGATTAATGCACTGCTCAATAGGAAATGTGATGTTGGGAATGGATTGGTAAAAGGGCAAGAAAGGCATGTAAAATGACAGTCACTCCCCATGGAGTTCAGGGAGCTGCAGGCTGGAAACAGTGGATAAGGGATTGTTGTTTCATAAAACTTTAATGCAATTCTTGAAAATCATAGCCCAAGGCTGAAGAATTAAAGTCTTGTGGAGGCATGTGTAGGGCCTACAAGCTGCTTTAGTTCATTTGTTTCAGGCAGAATAAAGGACTTTTCCTGCCACCAAATGATGAATGCTCCAACTAGCCAGGAGGTGGTGTAGCTCACTGGTAAGAACAGAGAGCCAGCCTAGACCTGGGTTCAAGTAGCTTTGTGTTTTTTTATTTATAAAATAGTGGCATTAAGAGTACCTATCTTAGAGGACTACTGTAAAGAACCCATGAGAAAATATGGGCAAAGCACTTGGCCAATACCTGGCATACAGTAAGCACTCTATATGTGTTAGCCAAAATGACGTGTCAGTGCTTAAAGCAGCATGGCAGCCATTTAACAAATGTTTATTGATCCACAGTATATGCAGAACACAGAGATATAAGTCATATGAAATCTCTGCTTTCAAAGACTTTGAAATTTGTGGAAGTCACTGACTCAACAAGAAATTGCCACCATAAAACGAAATAAACACATACAGGATCTTATGCTCTGAGCTTAAGAGCTAAAGGGATGTGGGGTGAGGAATGATCAGAACTGGAGCGAAAAAGGATGAAATTCAAGTCTTCTAGCTCCACCAAGGCCTTGATATGAGCCCCCCTTCATTCCCTCAGCACACCCTCACAGTTATCTGGGTGTAGGGAGATGGGGCCAACTTTGGTTAAGCCTATAGTTCACAAAACGAGTGTGTATGGGTGGGAAGAAGGTGAGAAGTAGCCACATTTGGTATGTGGTTGGGAGCTGATAGGTTTTTAAATAGGACTCTTGACTGAACATTTTCTTTCTCTCTTTCTTCTCTTAAAAAAAAAAAAAAAAATGTCCAAAACCAGAAAGACCTCTAGTTTTCCAGACTCCCGGAGCCCTGGTCTCTACGCCACATGGACGTTATCCACCTCCTCTGTGTCCTCCCAAGGCAGCATTTCAGAAGGTGATCCACGGCAAAGCGGTCCCTTCAAATCCGTCTTTGTACCCACTGCCATAGTCAACCCCGTGAGGAGCACAGCTGGCCCCGGGACTTTAGGACAAGGGTCTCTTCGGAAAGGGCGGAGCAGCATGAGAAAGAGTAAGTGGTGGCAGAGAGGTACGTGCCTAGAGCTAAGTGATGGGGGGAACTGACCCGGGGGTACACAGGATGCTTTTTGCAAAAAACAGGATCTTGGTTTTAAACTAAGCCCCTGCAAAGGGTATTATACAATTCCCAAATGATGAGTTTTATTGAATGAAGTCATACCAACTCAAGGTGATGGCCCTAGGTTACTTCATACATGCTTGTTGAATGACTGGGGTGATGGCAGCCCTGAGTGCCAACACGTAATTAGAACATGGCCAGCGTGGACACTGGCTCTTATTAAGACACAGTGATGAAAGCATTTGCTGGGTCAGTGCTTCTCAAACTGTGCTCCAGGGAATCCCTCAGCGGGTGCCACGGGAAAAATGGAAGAATGGGGTGGATGGGCAGGGCGTGGGAGTAGGAAATGAGGATTAAGGAGGCAGTGATCAGAGCCCCTGATTCCCACCATGTTATTTAAGTAATGAGTGCATGGAACTTTTCTAAAAAGGTTTACAGTATACAAACTGGACAAAAGAAAATCTCCCTCATATCCTTAACCCTGAGTCCCAAGTTCTCTTCCATAGATAGATAGATGGAAACACACACACCTGTTAACCATACTCACTGCATTGTTCTACACCTTGCTTTATTTTTACCGTCATAACATCCACATTGCACACACGGCAGTACATACAGATTCTTAAGAACTATGCTTTTGTCTCTTCACATAGTGAACTTCTACATAAGATTTCCTTTTCAGGCATTGTAAAAAGTGTTTGAAACCCAATTCTTCTACAACACACAAGATTTTATTTTCTTATACCTCTGTGGAAGAAGAGAACGAGCCAAGCCCAGAAAATATGATTTATTCTATGTTCCCTGAATTAAACTAAGCTCTGCAATCTCTCTTGTGATCTTAACAGATGAATTAACATGAAAACGCAATATGATTGGTCAAGACAGAAGAGTAACGTGTGGGACAATATGCCCCTTTTTAAGGGAAGATCCCCCCTTAAAAAGAAAGCACATACCTTAGCTTCGCTGTCCAGTGCCTTCATCTGACAGCCTGTTTGACCACCAGTCCCATGACTCTGGGCACTTCATTCCACTCAACTATGCCTCCCTCCATCACCTTCCTGTACCTCCCTCCACCTCTCCCCACGACACACACACACAATAAGTAATCCCACCACAACAGCCTTGGGAAAATGAAAATGACTAACTTCTTCTGCCTTCAGTTCACTCTTCTGTAAATGGGAAATAAAAATTCCTACCTCATCAGGGTTAACTTAATAAAACAACCCATATATGACTGATAGCACAGTGCCTGGCACATAATAATCTGTCAGGAAACATTAGTTTTTTATAGTATTTTTTTATTACTATCATTGCTACTACAATCAAGATCATCTTTGGTCCATCCAGAGCACAAACTCACTTAAGGTTGAAAGGTTCATACACGGCTGAATGTGTGTGGCTCACACCTGTAATCCTAGCACTTTGGGAGGCTGAGGTGGGAACATCACTTGAGCTCAGGAGTTCAAGACCAGCCTGGGCAATATAGTGAGACCTCATCTCTAAAAAAATTAAAAGAACAAGCCAAGTATGGTGGCACTTGCTTGTGGTCTCAGCTACTTTTGGGGCTGAGGCGGGAGGATGGCTTGAGCCGGGAAGGTTGAGACTGCAGTGAGCTACAATCTCCTACTGTACTCCAGTCTGGGCTGTTAGTGTCTATATATATATATTTGATTTAAAAAAGGAGAAATGTTCACACTCAGTCTAGACCACTTAGGTATACAGAGTTGCATCCTGAAAGCAATTGCTCACACTTTCCTTAATATACTCCCTCTCCACCTTTGCAAAATCTTGATTGGCATGGAGCCTCGAATGCTTGCATTGTATACACATGTAATAAGAAAGCATTAAATCTCTTGGAAATTAGGAATTGACAAGATAAATAGATAAGGCATAAAGCCAATTTTTCACACGTTTACAAGAGCCTAAGGACATGTCTGCCTGGTGCTGCTTTGACTTCCCAGGTCCCGGAGGCTTTCTCTTTCTCTCTTTTCCCGAGGTGAGGCTGGCAAGCTATCAGTCTCTCCAGAGCAAAGAGAAATGGCAGGAGAATTGACTGTGTGAACCTCACAGGGCCATCAGTGGAAAAATAAATGTCTAAATTGAAAGGGTCACACTTGTGTAAATGGTGACTGGCTTGCTTGCAGCAGCTGAGGACACCGACTGTGTTTAGCGAGTGTCCTGCTTTTCATGTACACATCTGGCTTAATAAGAAGTCACGATGCAGATGTGGCCTTGGCTCAGACCCTCTGTGCCAGACACAAATGACTTTGATTCAAACTCAAGTCCATGGAATGTCACAAAGGACTAACAACGCTGGCTGGGACAAAACCTACAGCTCTCTAAATGCTGAAGGACCCTTATGGAGAAATGGCCCAGTGTGTTTCTCAGGGGTGTCTCCTCCACTTCCCCACAGAATGCAATGAACACCTGATTCCCCAGGTCACCTACAGGATATATGTCCAATGGATGGGGATCTCCTGCCTTCCAGAGAATTTGAGGGGAAGAAATGACCTTTTCCTGAGACAGGACCATCTCAATTTAAAAAAAAAAAAAAAAAAAAAAAGGAAAAGAAAAAGAATGAGCTTAGGAAGGGACAAAACCAAGCTCTTGGACCTTGCATTTTTAGGACATGTGATCCTTTAACCAAAAATAATGATAGCTAACAAACATGCGGCATTTGTCATATTCCAGGCATTATCCTGATACTTTGCACACCAAATAGAATGCAATCCTCACAGCAGCCCAATGATGTACTGTTATTATCTCCAGCTTACAAATGAGAGAACTGAGGTGCAGAGAGGTGACGTGACTTAACTCATCCCAGGCTCTCCAGGAGGAGGTCTGATTCCAGATCCTCTGTCATGAGACATTGCAAAGCCCATCCTCACAGCCCTAACTGTGGAATAACCTTTCCAAATTTGCCTTTGTCTGCTGTTGTGCTTGCCTAGCACTCACAGTGATTTCCACTCACCCTTTCTCCCTGCAGCCCCCGACAAAAAGCAACCCCCACCCGCCACATGCCTAAAGCTTCTGTCAAGATTTTCACAGCAAGTCGCTGGGCAGAGTTTTCCTCTCTCCTCCTCT
Source organism: Pongo abelii (assembly GCF_028885655.2). Taxonomy (NCBI): domain Eukaryota; kingdom Metazoa; phylum Chordata; class Mammalia; order Primates; family Hominidae; genus Pongo; species Pongo abelii. Next base: position 154,504,544 of record NC_071989.2, read on the forward strand.
CTTTCTCCTTTTCCTCTCTCTCATTCTTCTCGGTTGCCTCTCCTTTGTGTTTCTCAATTTCTTCTATTTCCTATCTCTGATTCTGTCATTTGTTTCCTATTTGGTCTGCCTGCCTCTGTGTCTGCTTCACATGGATATGTGTGTGTGTGTGCGCGCGCGTGTGTGTGCGCGTGTGTATGTCACAAGGCAAATGGAAGCAATATACCTTCTGACAGCCCCCCTACACACACACACGCACATACACACTCACACACACCATTCAGCCAGAGAGATATTTGCTGCCAGCATCAGCAAACAGCACTAAAAAAAGAATAAGGTCACCTTTGAAAGACCCGGAGAGAACGTGAGTGCAGTCAGATTAGGAAAGCGCTTGTCTATTCTGGGATATCAGGACGCACTGCTTACCCAGCCCCACCCAAACTACTGCCAGCCGCCCCTGCTGCTGATCTCTCTGTCCTATAATTCCCCAGATGGATCCCTGCAGAGACCCCTCCAGTCCGGGATCCCCACTCTCGTGGTAGGCTCCCTCAGACGCAGCCCCACCATGGTCGTTCGGCCTCAGCAGTTCCAATTCTACCAGCCACAGGGGGTCCCCTCGTCCCCCTCAGCCATGGTGGTGGAGATGGGGTCCAAGCCTGCCCTCACGGGGGAGCCCGCCCTCACGTGCATCAGCAGGGGCAGCGAGGCCCAGATCCACTCCGCAGCCAGCTCCCTCATCATGGAAGACAAAGAAATCCCCATCAAGAGTGAGCCTCTGCCAAAACCGCCCGCATCTGCCCCACCATCCATCCTGGTGAAACCAGAAAACTCAAGAAATGGCATCGAAAAGGTAGGATCAGAGTGACATTGGGGGCCCAACTCTTTCGATCCCGTACTATGCATAGTGTCTCAGCTCAGAGATTTTAGTGTTGGTGAACAAGGAACCAAAATTGCAGCCTCGAAAGAATCCTCACACATAACACTCCTCCTCCCCAACTCCCCACTGAGCCATGGCCAACATCCCCACATCACCCACGCCCTCCCTACATGTGTTACTGATTCGCCTTTATGTTTCCTGAATATTTTATACATCTTTTGAGGCCCAAAAGTGGCTTGAAAAAAAAGCATGACTTTGGCATTAGATGAATCTTGCTTTGAATTCCAGCTCTGCTGCTTGCTAGCTGGGTGACTTTCGTCAAAATACTTCACCCTTCTGAGACACTTAGTTTGCATAATCCGTAAAATGGAGGTAGAAAGAATAATGGCCACACAGTAATGGAGTGGAGATTAAACGAGATATGTGAAGTGCTTACATAGGGTTTGACACATAATTATGCATTGTATAAAAGAGGCAACTGAGACACAGGATAATGTAAGTGACATCGAGGTCACACTGAATGATAATGACTCCAACTACCTTATTGTGACCTCTGTGGCAGACGTCAGATCTGTTAACTTCTAGTCCAGGATATTTCCCACTAGAAGACGTGAGAGTTTTTGTAAAAGGCTTATGTTCTCAATAATATCCTTGAAGCAGGAGGAATGGTGGGAAGAGAAGACAGTAAGAAAGGTAGGTGATGCTTATTGCTGTCTTAATTTATGGAACATCACCATCATCACATCATCGCCATCACCACCTCCATCACCACCGCCATCAGCATCATTCCACCATCATCATCCATTCCCCTCAGAATGGAAAGAGGATGTGATTCCCCCATTGGTTAATCAGTTACTGAATACTAACAAGCTGGCAGGCACTGTGCTGAGTACTTCATGTGTCCCATCTATTTAATCCTGACAACAACCCTCTCAAATAGGCATTAGTTTCATCCTCATTTTAAAATTAGGAAATGGCAGCTCAGGGAGTTAAAGAACATTACCCAAGACCGCACAGTTGACACATATGTGTGGAGTAGAATCTAGATCTGATGCAAAACTCATGCTCTTACTGCTAAGCTATAAGCTTATAGGGAAAGGCATTGGAAAAAGCACTGACAAATATAAAGGTTGGGAGTTCTTATTCTGAATTATAGAGATAATTCAGAGTTTTCTAGGCCCCAGTTGCCCGTTACTCCAAGCTTTTAGATACAACTCTAAGCATTTCATAAATGCCCAGACCTTGGCTGGATATGATGAGGATCAGAACATATGAAGAAACTCAGATCTTAGTGGGGGACACTAGGTTGCATTACATGGAAGAAAGACATCATTCCTGAGCAGTACCACAGAACACTTTATTAGGCCCCAAGATAGAGAATGGCTAAAGCAAATACTGTACTTATAGGTATCTGGCAGATATATAACAGGCTGGGAGAGGTGAAAGGAAAGAGGAAGAGGGGGAACTGACATAAACTGGAGACTTTGCATCTCATATAAAGGGGGCACTGCTTCTCAGGTCCAGCCAGCTGTTGTCAGAATGAGGCATAGGCACAGTGTGCCAGAGCTTTGATTTTTTTTTTAAGAGACATATGAAATTCTGATTTTTATATGCAATCTCCCAATTTTTATGTGTTGGCAAGTCGATCAAACCCTCAAACATTCTGCAGGCTAAATTCAGCCAGCAGGTGTCCAGTTTGCAAACTGTGCTCTAAGGATTTATAAGGCCATTATGGAAATCTCTAAATGGAGTCATCAGGAGAGAGGCCTCAAAGAAAAGGAAAGCCTTGAGATTGGCCTTAATAGTATGTAGAGAGGAGAGAGACAAGGTAAATTTCTTTAATCTTCCAGAAGGGATCATACCCTCTTGCCTCAGGCTGTTTTCATAGGCGTTGGCCTACCCTATTTCTCCCAGATAAGTCCTAATCCTTTTGTGGTTCTCAATTTAAAGCCTCTGGGAAGACTTCCGTGGCTTATCCACTTCCAGCTGAAGTTAGATGCTCCTCTGCATTCTCAGCATCTTGTACTTCCCCCATCGTAGCACTTGACACTCGTGGTAGCCACAGATATTTGCAGAATGAACACATAAATGAGACATTTCAAGTGGGGACAAGCATGGGGAAATAGACATCTCCCACCTCACCTGTGTCCATTTCCTCTCCTTTCTCTTGCAGCAAGTCAAAACCGTGAGATTTCAGAATTACAGCCCTCCTCCCACCAAACATTACACTTCCCATCCCACCTCCGGAAAGCCTGAACAGCCAGCCACCCTCAAGGCATCCCAGCCTGAAGCAGCATCCTTGGGCCCAGAGATGACCTTCCTATTTGCCCACCGAAGCGGCTGCCACTCCGGACAGCAGACAGACCTCCGGAGAAAGTCAGCTCTTGGCAAGGCCACAACCCTGGTGTCCACTGCCTCAGCCACGCAGACCATGTTTCCCAGCAAATGAACCTACGGGTGGCTTTTCCTAGACCCCAAAGAGGTGAATTGCATTTAAATACAGTCTGCCTCCACTGAGGGCATCCTGCCATTCTTTGGGGACTTGAGCATGGGTCCTTGTTCTTCCTATTTCACCTCCAGAAGAGCAAAAGTGGGAGCAGGAATTCCTGCCCTGGGTGGGAGGATAGATGCCGTGGCCTTCCAAACATACAAACATAATGATTTGATGCCGCAAAGCTCGCTTACTCAGACCAAGGAGTGACAAATTGTCATGCCCACTTTATGCCCCAGCATGGAGTATGTGGCCTCTTGTCGTCCCTGTGTTACTGTGTAGAATTTCTATGGTGTCCTAAAGGGGGCTGCAGCAGGGGTGTGACAATGGTGGGATTGTTGGCATTGCTTCTTTGACCTTACAATATCCTCAACAAGCATTAGAACAACTTCTGCCATCTTCTGGGGCCTGTACACTGGCCACTAGTAGCTGCCATATCTTTTTCCCTCTGTAAAGTCATAATCCTGGCTGCAAAGGGAGAATTTCTGCGAGGGGTGTGAGGTGGATACTTTGAACATTCTGAGAACGCAATAAAACTAGAAGGAGTCAGCTTCCTGAGTATGCTCCACTTAAGAAGGTCAGAGAGATTACTGAGTACCAAATATCAAAAGATTATCATACTTTAAGCTTCTCGATCCATTTTCCCACATATAATCCTTGCGATAAGCAGAAAGCATATGGCTGTGGATAGGGCCATGTATGGCATTATGGACAATTAATTCATCCTGGCTCTATAGTCTGACTTCAAGAAAACACAGCAGGCTTACAAACAGTCTTATATGGGGTTAGGGTTTAGATATATAGTCTAACTTCAAGAAAGCACAACATGGGCCAGGTGCGGTGGCTCATGCCTATAATCCTGGCACTTTGGTAGGCCGAGGTGGGCAGATCACTTGAGGTCAGGAGTTTGAGACCAGCCTGGCCAACATCATGAAACCCCATCTCTACTAAAAATACAAAAATTAGCCAGACATGGTGGCGCACGCCTGTAATCCCAGCTACTCTTAAGGCCCAGGCACGAAAATAGCTTGAACCTGGGAGGCAGAGGTTACACTGAGCCAAGATCACACCACTGCACTCCAGCCTGGGTGACAGAGCGAGATTCTGTCTAAAAAAAGAAAAAAAGAAGCACAACATGCTAAAAAAACAACCTTATATGGGGTTGGGGTTAGGATCTATATTTGGATATATATTGTTTGCATTGCAATATTCCTGACTTTCCCTGCTTTCTTCTCACTTGGGGCAGATGAGCTGCTTCACTCACAAGGCAACAACATCAGTGCGAACATGGCAGCCTGAGGCTGGGGTGGGAGTGCTTCCTAGGGGAAAGCTGCTATAAAAAGGTTAGGACAAAGAAGGCTGGAGGAGAAAACAGGGGAGAGGAGAAGGAGAAAGGGGGGGCGGGTAAAGCAAATATGGAGGAAAGAAAGTAGGCATAAGAGTAAGAGTGAAAGAGGATTGAGGGAAAGCACAGGAAGAGGCTAAAGGAGACAAGGGGTGGGGCAACCTTACATTCCCCGACAGGGTGAGGAAAGAAGGACAGAGCCTGCGATGAAGAATGGGGCAAAATTAGATGACCCCACTAAGATGGAACTAACGTGAGCAGGACCAGCCAGGCAGAGCCTTGTAATCAGGGTAGAGGAGGCATCCCAGGAAGCCGAGGCAATGCTGGGAGACAACCCATTAATTCTCATTAAACTTAATTGTTGTGATTTAACATTTATTGCATGCCCATCGATGTGGGCACTTTAACGCATAAATAACATTTGCTACTAAGGCTGGGTGCCATAGAAAGAAAGAAAAGAAAGGAAGGAAAGAAGGAAGGAAGGAAGGAAGGAAAGAAAGAAAGAAAGAAAGAAAGAAAAGAAAGAAAGAAAGAAAGAAAGAAAGAAAAGAAAAGAAGAAAGAAAGAAAGAAAAGAAAGAGAGAGAGACAGGGACAGAGGGAGGGAGGAAGGGGCATGTCTAATTAGACCTTTCCCCTAGATAGTTCTTGAGGGTCCTGGGATTCAAAACATGTATCTTTTACACACCCACTCACACACTCGGCAAACGGAACTGTCCACAGACTTTTTCCAGACCTTAATAAAACAAAACAAAACCATACTCCTCCCATAAAATACTTCCATTGTGTCAGACCTTTGGGGCTGGTAGAGCCAACATGACAGCACATTGTTCTAGCGATCTCAGTCATGTTCGGGTCCATATCTCACAAACTTTGGGTCAATATCTGATGTTTGTGGACCCAAACAAACATGAGATATTGACCCATTAGGTCCACAAAATCAACATGCCCAAATCCATGCCTCATTGAACTAAATATAATAATCCAGATGGAGAAATGAGATAAAGTCACAAGGACAGGGAGGCATTGTGTGATTTGTCAAAATATAAGTACCTATAACTCATCTTTACCCAAAAAGCACTCTCAATGAGTTTAGCAATGTTTAGCAGTCTACTCTACACTCAGAGTGGCAGAGATATGGCATGACTGGCTGACCAAATATTTAGTCTATTCCTCAGTAGCAATGTATCCAGTTAATTTTTAAGTTTTGTGGCTGACAAGCAGGGTGCTTACATGGAATGGAGATGTCCATGCCTTCTAAATGAAATGAAATATTCTTCCCACCATCTATTTATTATCTCTATGGGATAACCTCTCTGAGAGATGCAAACAACTCCAAGACTTGCCACCTCCACTCCCTCCAGCCTCTTCACCCATGTGCAGCATCAAACTCACCCTCTCCCAAAGTAAATCCCATCTTTGTGGAGTTTTAGGAGGGTTTGAAAGGGGCAAAGGATGTTTTTTCCAAGTAAAACTTGGCTTCACTGGCAGCTTTAACTCATTCGTTCCACCAACATGCTTTGTAAATTTATTGTTTTATTTTTTGTAGAGATGAAGTCTCACTGTGTTGCCCATGCTAGCCTCAAACTCCTCGGCTTGGCCTCCTCATGCCTTGGCATCCCAAGTGCTGGGATTACAGGCGTGAGCCACCACACCCAGCCCCAACATGTTTTTAACATTTACTGTGTGCTAGACACAGCAAGGAAGATGATAAACACATCCCCTCATGTAATTTCCACCATATCCCTATAAGGCAGGTAGATTGTCCCCATTTCAGAGCCAAGGAAACTGAAGCTTGAAGGTTAACCACAGATGATGGCAGAACAAGGACACAGTCTCAAACTGTCTGACTTCAGAGCCCAACTTGGGACTTGCTCCATGAACCAAAAACCCATCCTTGACTTCAGGATGCTGACTCTGGACTGCCAGGAGGCAGCAGAGTGCATTTTTAGCTGCAAATGCGAAAGAGCCTAGAACGCTCGGCTGCGCACAAACACAGTTCAGGTCTTCATTTACCACTTTCTGGCTGTGGGATGTCAGGCCAGTTACTTAATCTCTCAGAGCCTCGTTTTCTTACATAGGAATAATACAGTGTAGTGCCAACCTCAATGGGCTGTTACGAGGATTATCTGAGATAATGATACAAAGTGACTTAAACAGCGCTGGCATCATGAACACCTAACAAATTTCAGACTGGGATGTTTTTAAGCAAGCAGGCTGTTGAAATTTCAAGTGAAGAAGTTCTAACAGAAGGGCCTGCCCAGGACTGTGGTGCTAAAAGGAGACTGACACAGACTAGTCTTGGAAGTCAGAACACAGTCTAAGCTGAGTCCTGAAGGAGAAGAGAGAGCCAGATACACAAAGTAGTGGGAAAAAGGGTATTCCAAGCAGGAAAAGATCTTCAGCATTTGGGTTTAAATGTAGCAATGGACCCAAATTCACTTAATACTTAGAGGAATTTATTCCCTTGTGGAACATTCCAGAGATCCCAGGTAGAACCCCAGCCCCTCAAGTCTGAAGGTGAAAATTCCATCCTGTGAGAGCATCACCCCTCAAGAAAGGTTCAGACAGTCCCTAGGAAGAGTGCCCCTTTGCCCTGTGGTCAGACTCTGGCATCTTTGTGCTATGAAAAGTGCTAAGAGTAGGATTTGATTGGGGGAAAACGGGAGACATCTGAGTAGGGAAGGTGGGTCATGCCCAGCTGCGGACATACTCTGAGGACCACACCTGAGGAGATGGTCCCATTGAGCAGCATCAAGATCCTCACTTAGGACTTGTCTCCTTCCCTTTGTGTGTGGAACCTGCCTCGCCTCCTCCACCCTTCACCCATCCCACAGACAGGGCTTTCAGAGCAGGAAGAGTTTAAAGCAGTGCCCTACCTGTGTCTTGATGAGATGCAGGACTGACTCAAAACATGGCTCAGTGACCTCCAGTGCGTCTTGAAAAGTCAGGGGGTCCGTCCACACCAGGCCTGCCTTCCCCGGCAGCAGCAACCCAGGGGGCTGGATCAGGGTCAAGGCGGCTTCAAATAAATGAACATTCATTCTTCAACATACTGTGCCACAGCAGCCTGCTTCACTCACCCATGTGACCTGCCCCTGAATTAGGCATACTCCCCCCAGAGACTGTGCAGGACCCCATCTCTCAAGTCCTCATAACCCCCTAGAAAGTCGCAGCTGAATATTTAGGGATCAGCTGATCCAGGACACTCAGGACTTAGGAGTGTAGTAAGCCTGGCCTGGGCCCTAGAGAGTCTCACTCAGTAGTTTGAAGGCGGGTTCTGGGAGTCTGTGCTTTTAACAGTATCCCCAAGTGATTCTGATTCACATAAAGTGTGAGGCTCCAATCCACCTTTCTCATATGGCATGGCAGAGCCAACATTCAGCCCTGACATCCAGCAGGAGTGTGGCCACACTGGTTGGTAGAATGTTGAAAGAGGTTTGTACTGATAGGTGAACAGTGGATGCTCTGAGCTCCCCAAGGCCTGCTCACACCCACACCCCAGTCCTTCCCTCAGGTCCTCCCCATCGCTGTACCATCCAGCACCTAAAAGCTCAGGCCAGGTGCAGCTAAGACCTCCAGCAATAAAGCCCTTCTCCATTCCAATTGGCCAGTGCCTATGCCATCCTGGTTGCTAAATATCGTAACTGTGACCCTGGAGTACAGCGTAGGACCCAGAGAGGTACTCAGAAGCCAAGAGCTCTGCTAACAAGCCCAGCACTCCTCCCAGCCCACTCCTGACCACTCTCCAGCCGTTGACAATCACCTTCACCTGGTCCTTGGCATAGGAACGGCGCTGAGTAGGAGGGAGGGCAGCTCCATGCTGGCTGGTCTGCCTTTCTCAGCTAACACCTTCAAAGGCCTCAGCAATGCCTGTGAGCTTCCCAGCTCCTCTGCCATTGGCTTGGCAGGTACAGAAGTTATCTGTTTCCATGAGAGGAGCAAGCATCCATCCTCATCCTCTCACCCACGTCTGACCACACAGGCAGCCACATAGCTTCTGGACTCCCTTCCTGAGAAGTGAACAGCTGTGGCAGGCAGAACGGCAAAGTCCTATCAAGTCTCTCCAGCTGGGACCAAGTGCTTAGCGAGCTGGCACGGGGCAGTGCCGGGCCAGCAGCTGCTGCCACTGATGCTTCTCTTGTTTATATCTTGAGAGAAAAGACCCTGATTCTCTCTTTAGCTAAGAGAAGATAGTACTAGCACTTCCAGAAACCTCTCAGGTGACCATGAAAGACAGTCACTTAGGGAATGTGTTTGGCAGGCAGGACCAAACCAGAGACGTTAACTCCAAATATCCTTGTAGCAAATTGGTGTCATGGAGAATAAATCATACAAGGACATTTTACTTGAAATAGAGCAATGTTAAATGATCAAGCAGACTGTTTTCCAGGCCTAGATTATGTCCTAGACCAAAGCAGAAACAGTGTTCCCAGGTGGCCCTCTGCCCACTGATCTATACTTTGACAAATAGAAGGCAGCGAGGTGGGATCTCTTCTGGATTTGGGGCCTCCTTTCTGCTTTTCTCCCCTTTTTATTATTAAATGCTTCACACATATGAAATATATGTCTATACACATATGTAATTATACAGGATCATAAAAATAACCATATACCTGCCACTCAGCTTTTTTAAAAATAGTAATTGTCAATACCACTGAGGTCCACTGTGTGCCTCTCCCAATCCCATTTCTTTCTTCCCCTCCCCACAACCTTCCTCACAACCACTACCCTGCATCCCACACTTATCCTTCCCGTATAATTCTCCCACACATATACCATATGGAATTTTTAGTGCAACCCATAGAGATATTTGGTAAACACTACTCAAAGCAAATATTGCAACCTAAGGCCGTAGATATTCTGCCTGAAGATTTGAGCTCCCATCTGGCTTCTGTGCCTGAGATTCTAAGGCTTTGATTCATTGTTGGGAACTGATTTTGATGCACCAACATGTCTGGTTTTGAGAATTTCTAGTTTGGAGGAATTTTGACAAGAATTTTTCCAACTACACCTGTTTTGGGAGACCTTGTTGCTTCTGAATGGAGAAATACAGGTTGTGGCCATGCCCAAATTGCTTGAGGGCTTTTAAGTGATTTGGGGGCTTTTAAAGTAAGTCTCCTCTGGGCCTTGCCTGGGACCTCAAGGTAGTCAACCATAGAAACCAAAAGCAGCTTCTCAGAATCTGAAACTGAAATGAGATCTTGCTGCTGCTGCTGCTATTAATCTTTTAATAAATTATCATAAGAACCTTGTGAGGTATGCAGGGAAATGCTTGTTTATTTTTTTGTTTGTTTTTTTGAGACAAGGTCACACTCCTGTCACCCAGTCTGGAGTGCAGTGGCACAATCTCGGCTCCCTGCACCCTCAACAGCCCCGGCTCAAGTGATTCTCCCACCTTACCCCCACAAGCAGCTGGGACTACAGGCGTGTGCCACCACACCCGGCTAATTTTTGTATTTTTTGTAGAGGTAGGGTTTTGCTATGTTACCGAAACTGGTGTCAAACTCCTAGACTCAAGCTATCTGCCTGCCTCACCCTCCCAAAGTGCTGAGATTACAGGTGTGAGCCACCACGCCTGGCCTGAAAAATGCTATTTTTGTCTCCAGACTACAGTTCAGAAAACTGAGACTCAGAATGTTTCAATTCCTTGCTTAAGATCACAAAACTAGTTTGAGGTAATAATGGGAACTGAAAAAAAAAAAAAAAAAGCATCTCTGACTCCTCATCCAGCAATAATTGCCATCATGTATCAAGCACCTACTACATGCCAAGCACTTTACATGCTACATACATTGTGTCATTTAATTCTACCTAACCCTATGATAGAAGTACTGCTATTTTCCCATTTTAAAGATTAGAATTGAGACTTGGAGGTCAAATGACCTGTCCAAGGCAACAAAGACTAGAACCCAGGACTCTAAGCCAAAACCTTAATCCCTCTTCTTCAATGGCAACTATCAACATGGTTGAGATTGGAGAGCATGGACAAATGAGATGTGCCGCTGATTCACTAGGATGGGGCTGGAGATGGAGGAGGGTTTGTCTCACAGGGTCAAGCCCTCCCAGAAAAAAACCATGAGGTTAGGTCTTGATGTGCAACAAGTAGGGGTGGGAAGTAAGATAACTGAGAGTTTTATGCACAGAGAAATCCAAAAAGCAAATCTACCCCTGCTCCAAGAGTTGCCAGACACAGCCAAGCCACTTGAAAAAGAACTGAAGCTTACAATGTGGTTCTGGATCATTGACATCAAAACACAATGATCATTTTGCATTCCCCAGGTCGCTCTCTCTTCATGAGATTATTTCTGGTTTTGCCTGTCCTCACTCTAAATGATACAGGCAGAGTCCCACAAGAAGAGGGATATGATCTCCAAAATGACCCCCACTTCCATCTCCTCTGCAGGAACAAAAGGGCTCAGAGAGCTGACATCTTCTTCCAGTGTTCCTTGCTGGTGTTTATCCGAAGTTCAAATGCAATTTCTTTTGGGGGTAGATACACACCCACAGATGCAAACTAATTAGGCAAATGGGGTCACTGCTGGATGGACAAGAGCTGCAGCCTGATAAGGACTAAAAGGATGCCAGCCAAGACCTAGGGAGAAAGGCAAAAGACATCTGCAGAGGCTGTTTTGTGCACTGTGTGCATTTTGTGTTAATGCTCTTGGAATCAGTGCTAGCATGACCAACCGACTTAATGAGAGCCATTTTCGATGTCAGGGTTTGACTGCTGTAGGTCACACATGTCCTGGAGGCTAGCACCATCCTAATGACCTTCCCATGAGAATCACAACTCCCTGACCATCCAAGAGGATTGTGAAGGCTATTTGCATTCAGGAGACCCTCACAAATAAGTAGAAAGGAAGCTTGAATCAAAATGTACACAGGCAGCTAAAACAGGCCTGGAGGTCCAAAAAGGAATTCAAATAAATAGTGCCTTCAAAAGGTTGTACCCAGAATCCTGCAAGCCCCACCACCACCTTCTCTCCAATCCCATAAGAGATGTCTTATGTGTCTGTCAAGGAGAGGGTAGAGGACTGCATTGCACGAAGAGGACATGTCAGTCACAGCTTAGATAGCTCTAGCCTCCATGACAAGGAACAAAACAGTCATAACAGTCAGAAGGGGTGATACTGTTTTGAAGGGAAGGCTAATTTTAGATATCAGAACCACATTTCTAAATATTCTGTTCTGCACATTCTATTTATAAGCTAAATTCTTTTTTAAGCGTAAGCTGTTTTTAGATGTTGGCAAGTTTTGGAGCTTAGGACTTCTTTGTTATGGGGGCCTCCAACAGAGAACTAAAAGCATCAGTCAAGGACCAGCTATGTTCCCAGTCCACTAGAATGTCACAAGATCTGGAGAAGTAATTAATATAATAGCTAGGATGATGAGATTTGGAACTGGATCACCTGGAGCTTTGTCACAGCTTTGTTACTAGCTATATTTCCTTTGGCAAATAACTAAAGAAACTTGGAAAAGTGACACATCGCTAGACCTCAGTTTTCTCATTTGTAAAATGAGGATCAGACCATGCACCTCCTAGTAGGGTTCTCAGCGGGATTAAGCAAGTTCAGGCATGTCCAGCTCTGAGTATGGTATTGGGTACATAGAAGTGTTCAATAAATGGTAGCTATTACCATTTATTGGATGTAGAGGCACAATTCAAAACAAAGAGTACAATAGCAAGCTAGGCTCTATCAGACACAAGTGAGAGGAGAGAACAGTGAGAGTGTTTTAGTTGTTAAGAGAGCTTCATGAAGAAGAAAGATTTTGAAAAATGAGCAGCACAGAGAAATGTGACATGAAGAGGGAAGTGCCTGGACTCTGAGGTCATACATACCTGGGTTCAAATCCTGACCCCACTTGTCAGCTATCTGACCTTGGACCAAGTTAACAAACCTCTCCGAACCTTTCTTTACTTATCAGAAAAGTGGGAACAATAATCAGCACTTCACACTATGAATGGGAAAATCAAGTCACACGAGGCCAGATGTTGGTATGCAGAAGGGGACTCAGAAGTGGTAGCTGTTGGAGAAATTTGCAGGATGACATAGGCTTGAAAGCAGGATAAGCAGGAAGAATGCCAAATATAAGAATGGAATCTCAGGAGGGGCATGGTGGCTCATGCCTGTAATCCCAGCACTATGGGAGGCTGAGGCGGGTAGATCACAAAGTCAGGAGTTTGAGACCAGCCTAGCCAATATGGTGAAACCCCGTCTCTACTGAAAATACAAAAATTAGCCAGGCCTGGTGGCGGGCACCTGTAATCCCAGCTACTTGGGAGGCTGAGGCAGGAGAATCACTTGAACCCGGGAGGCAGAGGTTGCAGTGAGCCAAGACTGCACCATTGCACTCCAGCCTGGCAACAGAGCGAGACTCCATATCAAAAAAAAAAAAAAAAAAAAAAAAAACAGAATCTCTTACTAGCTGCCATTCATTAGTTGTGGACTAAATGCCAGGTACCTAGTGAATCCCTCAGAGGGTTTGTTACTACAGAGTTGCTAAGAGCCCAGTGGAGTCAGATGACCTGGATCCAAATACAGGCCCCATGTTTCCTTGCTGTGTCATCAAGGGCAAGTCATTTAACTTTTCCAACCTGTAGTAGTTCCTTCCCTTGTAAAATGCAGGTATTAATTGTGCTTTCCTCAAGTGGTTTGGTGGGGATTAAGTGAGACAATGTAAATAGTCATTAGCACAGTGCCTAGCACAAGAAAATACTTTAATGTTTGCTACCATTATCATTATTTACATTCATTTTCTCATTTAATCTTCACAAGCCCCCCATGAGTTGTGTTATTGTCCCCTTGTCCAGGGCAACCATTAGCAAACATGGGGCCAGCTCTGAAGGACGAGAAATCTCAGCTTCTTTGTTCTCTGACCTTTCAAATAAGCTGGTCAATGGTGCCAGGGTTGGGGCAATATGACAATTATTTAAAAATGCATTTTATGCCATAATCCTCATCATAATTTCTCATCTGGTGGTCCCCACCACCTCACCACCTCATCTGCTGAAGGTTTCAGATTTAGGGCTGTGTGTACCCCAGAATGCAGCCAGCAAGCACATTAGTGTTGCCCCTCTGGGCACTTGCAGCTTCCCAAGGTTCCCAAGGTTGACACAGTTTATGAAATGTCCATTCTGATTTGCAAATAGGTCTGACACGGACATGCTTCCAACTGGCTGGTGATTTCGATAACAACCTCTCCTCCTTGGTGCCAATTAACAGAAATTAAATGTCCCTGGCACACTTTGTAATTCAGAAAATGCTGATTAAACCCCCGCTGGGCGTCCATTATGACCTATGGGCTCCAGGCAAGTGCTGCTCTCACTCCATCTCCATTTAAAGTCGCAGAATGTTTTCTTCCTGGGCAAAAATCAATGTCACTTCATTCACTTATTCATTTTTCTTTCAATGGATATCAACTGAGCATCTACTATGGGCTATGTGCCAGGTGTTGTTCCGTACAGTTGGGATACAGCAGTGAACAACACAGATAAGGTTCCTACCTGCAGGAAGGGGAGTAAATGGCAAACAAGCAGGAGAATTTCTACATGTCAGATGTTATGAAAGAAACAAAGTGATGGGACAGAGAATGGCTGAGGGCATGAGCTATATTATGTAGGGTGGCCAGGGAAGGTTCTCCAAAGGGATGACATTCGAGTTGAGACCCAAAGACTAAGAAGGAAACAGACACGCAGCGTAGTGGGAACAGCAGGAACAAGCTCAACCTGTCCCCTGTCCATGAAACTCTCCATGGGGTAGGTTCTATTAACACTATTTTTTTTTATTTTATTTATTTTTTTTTTTTTGAGACGGAGTCTCACTCTGTCGCCCAGGCTGGAGTACAGAGGCGCGATCTCGGCTCACTGCAAGCTCCGCCTCCCGGGTTCACGCCATTCTCCTGCCTCAGCCTCCCGAGTAGCTGCGACTACAGGCGCCCGCCACCACGCCCGGCTAATTTTTTGTATTTTTAGTAGAGACGGGGTTTCACCGCCATTAACACTTTTTCATTTATCAAACATTTTTGATCATACAATAAGTATTTGTTGAATGAACAGTTGGAGAATAAATGAATCCCCTTTTATCCTGACAAGAAGGCCCGTCATAGGAAGGATAAACATAGGGAAGATGCCACTGGAGTTATTACAAGCGGAGAAGCAAATTACCGCCATTTTCTCCACCCCGTTCCCCATCTCTACAACAAGGGACTTGGCTTAGGCACTAGCATTCAGGACTGTGAGATCTTAAGAACTCACCTTTCAGAGGAACTGGCCCTCGCAGTGGTTTAAAGCAGTGACTAGGCAGCAAACAATAAGCAAACTGACATCTGAAAAAAAAAAAAAAAAAAAAAAAACCAGCCAAAATGGTTGTTTGGAATTGTATACATGAGCCATAAAATATAATTTCCTTTGTTATCATTAGGGTATAATTATTGAATTTCTGCACCCACTTACTCATTCAGAAAATACTTACTACTAGTTGTGAGTCTCTTCTCTTCCTCCCTTCAGCCCTCTGCCCTCTCTCTCTCTCTCTGTTTCTCGCTCCCCCTCACTCCCCCAACCTTTCTCTGGCACAGCATTTCAGAGCCCAGGCTATAGATTTGGAACACCTGAGTCGTACCTAAAGTGTGACTTGCTGTGTGACTTTAGGTAAGTCACTTCACCTATCTGAGTCTCAGTTTTCTCATCTATATAAAGGGAATAATAATAGAAGACATCTCACAACACCATACAAAATAAACACTAAGGTATTATTATCTTTGTTACTATCCATTATTATCCTTTGATAGATAGGAATGTAAAGTTTAAAGAACTCAACTTAGGAAACTGAGACAGGTGTTTAGGGCAGAAGAAACTCTAGTAACAAATGTGACAGCCACTGTTTAATGACCTGTTTCTACCTGTAGGATTTTCTATTCTTTGAGATAATTATGAAGCAGGATCACAAGAAATATCCTTCAGGAGGTCTTTTAATCTATAATAATAATTTTGAGCCAACAATTATAGAGCCCCTGCTATGTGTCAGACACTATTCTATGTGCTTTACTTAAATCAAACATCGACTTATTTAAAATTCCCACAAACAGACAAAATAAATACTATTACTACCCCCATGTTACTGGTAGAAACTAAGGCCTAGAGAGATTAAAAAACATCCATGGGGTCACAAGGCTAGAAATTGTGGGGTTTGGAAATAAACCCAGGCAATCTGGCTCCAGTCTGTGGCTGCTAACTGCTTTCCACCTCAGTTAAGGTTGAGCGAAAGTCCAGACAGAGTGGTTCATACCTATAATCCTAGCACTTTGGGAGGCCAAGGCGGGTGGATCACCTGAAGTCAGGAGTTTGAGACCAGCCTAGCCAACATGGCAAAACCCCATCTCTACTAAAAATACAAAAATTAGCTGGGCATGGTGATGGGCACCTGTAATCCCAGCTACCCGGGAGGTGGAGGTTGCAGTGAACCAAGATGGCGCCACTGTACTCCAGCCTGGGGGACAAGGGCGAAATTCCATGTAAAAAAAAAAAAATTTGGATGAAAAAGCTATCTCCAGATATCAGGGGGTTTTGGTGATGTTTTTGTTTTTTACTTCAAATAGACTTGGTTTCTGAGTGCTCAGTAAACAAAGAATTATTACCTGCCTCATCCCAAAACCCCTGGCCTGTAGACAGTGCTAATAAGGGCTGCTACTTCATACTGCACAATGCCAGCCTAGGAAAAGTCACACCTCCTACCATTGATGGGATTTTTTGGGTGCCTACTAAAATGTCAGTTGATCTTAGAGTAGAAGTTCTTTCTACATCATTTAGCACAACCTGAAAGGTCAGATTAATGTGGCAGCCAGCTTTCCCTTGGCAGTTACTTCCTTATTACTTCCCTGCCCCGCACTTGTTCTCAGAAATGTTACATCACAATAAATGTAGTTAAAAAGAGCAAACAAACCAGTGCTACTCGCTTGGGATGCAGATGCTGTAATCTGGGAGGGACATTCTCACAGCTGCTGACACCAAGACTGGTAATACAGATCAAAGCGGCCATCTCTGGGCCCATTGTGTTATTAACAGGTTGAAACTTCTCCATAGGCGGACACCCAGCATCAGCACTGGTACCAACCTAGGCACAGGGAGGAGAGGCAGGATATGTCTAAGGCAGACTGCCTTCCTTTTGAGGGCTAAAATTGGTAAATAACAAAATGAAACCCCCGTCCATGTTCAGTGGTATGTAGTGAAGACAGCATAACTCCAAATCCTGTGTAATTTATTGACTTGGAGAGACACAGAATGCATCCTCGTAATCACGGAATGCCTGCTTCTCCCGCTGAATGCAAAGCAGCCACCTGGAGCCTCTGACAGCTCTTACTTGCTGTTGTGCTGAGTGGAGCACATTAGCTAATGAGGAAGTGCTGCATTGCATTTGCAGGCCCTGGGAGCTCAGAGCAGCTCAGTTTTGAGCCCAAATGTGGTTGTCTGCTTGAAAGTTGAGGTTCCTCTAGTATATTCAGTCTCTGGAGCCACAGATCTTAGTTCTGCCTTTGTAAGTTGGGAGTTTAGATAAGACTCCCCAAATTGATGGGATAAGACTTCCACAAACGGCTTGTAAGATCTGACTGTTCCATACCACCCCCACAAAGAATGAGGCTGTGATCATTATTAAAGTTTCCCCAAAGAGAAAACTAGCCTGTTACATCAGCATGAGTCCCTGGACAGAAAAAAAATCAGGGTCTAGATGAAAGAAAATTGGACAGAAGATAGAAAATTATCGAACCAATTTCCCATCATCCTTTTAGCTTTCTCTTTTCCTCCTCCAGCATGGTTAGTTTGGACTTTATTTGTACTCAGAAGGGCCAAGAGCCATGCAACAAAGTCATAAAAAGCGACCTCCTGTTATGTGCAATCAAACCACCTGCCCTCACCTCACAAGGGGCTGCCAGAGAGGTTTGGCTGCACTTTCCTCTGGAGCATCCTCAGCCTAGGAAGAGAAAGGAGGCAAGAGATTGGCCAGGGAGGGGAGGATATTGATTACATGTGTGAGGATCATAGGAATGCAGGTTGAGTTTGGCCATCAAAATACAATATTTGAGACCTCAGAGAAATTCTGGGGGCTCGTGGATTTTAACTTTTTATTTTTGAAATAATTTTAGACTTTTATAAATATTTGCTAAAACAGTGCAAAGAGTTCCTTTAAACTCTCCCACTAGGTTCCCCAAAAGTTAACATTTTACCAGGTTCATTTTTATTTTTTCTGGACCATTTGAGAGTAAGTTGGAGACTAAATGCCCATTTATCCCTAAACATTTCAGTGTGTATTTTTTAAAAATAAGAATATGCTCTTACATAACCATCATAAAATCAGGAAATCAATGTTGATATAGTGCTATTAACTAGTCTACAGGTCTTATTCAATTGCCCTACTATTTTTTAATTGTCCTATTTTCCCTTATAGAAAAATTATTTCAAAAGTCTTTTCTAGGACCCCTTTCAAGACCACATCTTGCATATAGTTGTCATACCTCTTTAGTTTCGTTTAATGTGGAACAGTTCCTCAAGATTCATTTTCTTTCATGGTCTTGGAATTTTGAACATTATAAGCCATTTATTTTATGAATGTCTCTCAATTTGTGTTTGTTATTTCTTCATCATTAGATTCAGGGCTTAGAGTAGGAGTAGGGGGCTTGGCAGTAACAGATGATAACCGGTAGAATGAAATAGGAATCCCTGAGCCTATACTGACATAAATAAATAAATGTAGGAGAAGGAAAAGCTCTCCCTTATGGTCAAGTGCCAACCTCTAAGTGTAAAAGGAATTATGGAATTAAAAAAAAAAAATTTGGCAACCACTCAGTAATAATTGGTTCAGGCAATAACCATGAATGAATATTAAAACTAGTGGATGAAAGCTTGAAAAGTCTCAGAATATCTCCTCACAAGATACTTATTAGTCACCGAAGGGGAAAAAAAATCACAACTTTACAGTAGACAATCACCTTAACCAAAACACCAAAGTTAGCATCACCAGCAATGGGGAAACAGATACTGTGTACCTCCTGATATGATGCACTCAGAAGAACACAGCATCTCTTCTGTGAGAAGATAAATTTCTGCCCAAAAGATGTTAAGAATTCTGAAGAACTATAGTTCTTCCCAGCTGCATTCGCACACAACAGACTCTGAAATCCTTTTTACTTTACAGAGCCTGCCTTGGTCATCTTCCCAGGAGGAGTTCATGAGAACTGGGATGCAGAAGAGAGCAAACGATCTGCCAGGATGGAAACTGCTCAATGAAGAGTTTGTGGACTGCATGATATTCCTTGAACATCAGGGATGGTACAGGGATACCAACAGTCTGGCCTCCAAGACAGGAGAGTAATAGGAGGAAGAGCAAATCTGTCTTCACCTGCAGTGTTAATGGGTGGTGGGCCAGAATGGAGAAAAGCAAGTGAGTCATGTGCTGCTACAGGTTACACCAGACTCCCATCCCTCTGTTACTCACTGCTGTTGTCAAAGCCAAACTTTATCTTGCTAATTTCTCACAGCTTGGCACCTAACAAATGACAAGGCAGGACATCCAATGCCTTCGAGCTCTGTGGTCTGGCCTGTCTCTCCAGATCAGATTTAGAGTGATGTAGCAGATGACATAATATTCTCTTTGATGTTCAATCCGAAGAGGCCAATGCTTCAGCACAATGTCCCCTAGCCATCACCCCCAGCCCGACTCCCCACCAAGCATCCTGCATCCCTCTGCCACATCTTCATTCTTTTCCATTCTGTCTTTTCCCCTGATACCTTCTGACCCCGGGGATTTCTAATAGAACATAATGATCAAGGAAATAAAGACCTGGTACATAAAGAGTCTCAGAAAAAAAATCCATGATATTATATGAAAGATACCAAACTGCAATGCTTACAAAGAGGCTATTTCAAGTAGAAAGATATAAATATCACTTATAACGATGCATCCTTTATGTTCATAAATAAGTCATCGTAAAGAACAAGCCATTAAAAGACATTCTACTCCTTGTTTTTTTAAAAAAAAAAGACTATAATCTAAAATACAATTTTAAAATTACCTGTGCTAACCTGCAAGAGACATTGCTCACATAAATGAAATTCATAAATACCGTGATGTTATTTGAACCATATATTTTCATCTTCTCCTCCTCTCTTAAGACATCAATAATAATTTGATTTTTAAAGGCACATGCTGCTCTGATTATCAAAGACAATAACACAAATGCAGCATCACTGGGATATGTTGGTTGTTTTAAAGTTCAGATCCTAATTTTACACTGAAGCATCCTCAGTTTTTCATCCAGCCCTGCTTGTAAACAGGATCTAGCATCAGCCAAACCATGAGCAGAGTAAGGATTGCACCTGGAGGTTACAGAAACGTTTTCTTCTATGTGAAGCTGTCACATGCAGGGGTTAAACGGGCAGCCATCTTTTAATGCGATGAATAATTTGGACTTCTTAGCCACACCCTTCTCTCAGTTAACCACAGGAGGAGGTGACAATACACCACAAGAAGCCCCAGAGTTCTGGCTTTATCTGCCAAGTGGTAGGTGAGAAGGGAAGAGGTGGGATTGAGCACACTGGCTATTTATACCTTGTCTTCAAAGCCCTCTTAGTCACATTTCCATCTTCATGCATTGGCTTCTGCCTTACAATTGAGCAATAGGAAACCACCACTCCTAATTTTTGCACGTGCTGTCTTTTAAGCCTCTGGGAACTTTCCATGAGGTATAGTGGAGGGTTTCATAAGGATTTATCTCTTCCTTCGAACCTGCTTAGCCAATAAACCAGATATTTTTTTAAAACACAGCATACAGATTCCAAATGATCAAGGATCAAAAAGTGTTGGGGATGTCAGGAAGGAGGCAAGGATGGGCTTGAATGATCACAATGAGTCAACCCAGAAATGTGCAGTAGAATAGTTTGCTAATGGTGACATCTGAGTTTCATCTCCCGGAATTATTGTTTCTTATTATTACACTTTGGGTCAGGGGGAAGGCGTGTTAAGGGTAAAAAGAGGAAGGAGAAAATAGATAAAGAGAAAAATTCATGCCTCCAGGAAACATAAGCAGAAAAACTATAGACTCTTGTGTCTCTGCTTATTTTTTTAAGTACAGTGTTTTTAATAGACCAAAGAGAATCTCTATGAGTTAACATGTATGTGAATAATGTTTATAAAAGGGGTATAATGTGTTAGTCATTATGGAATATTGTATAAATAAACCTTCCATATATAAAATATATAAAAGATATATAAAAAATGATTGCTTAGGGCAGTGGACACTTAAGGACTTCCAAACCTTTCATATCTTCATCCCAAAAAATAGAGCGTTCCAGGGCTGGCAACTTATTTCCTTAGTATATTCCACTGTAAAGCCAAGAGGTGTGGGGGCTTGTTTTCTGGTTTTGTAATTTGTAATAATCTGTATGGATTACTGTAAAATGTCTGTTGCATGTGTGTTGCTGTTGTTTACCCACATGGAGTCATCCACTTTGTATCCTGGAAAACCAAAAGGAATTTTCTTTTTTTTGAGACAGAGTCTCACTCTGTCGCCCAGGCTGGAGTGCAGTGTTGCCATCTTGGCTCACTGCAACCTCCACCTCCCGAATTCAAGCGATTCTCCTGCCTCAGCCTCCCGAGTAGCTGGGACTACAGGTGCGTGCCACCTTGCCCTGCTAATTTTTTGTATTTTTAGTAGAGACGGGGTTTCACCGTGTTAGCCAGGATGGTCTCGATCTCCTGACCTTGTGATCTGCCCGCCTTGGCCTCCCAAAGTGCTGGGATTACAGGCGTGAGCCACCGCACCCGGCCTGGAATTTTCTAGTAAGA
This sequence comes from Pongo abelii, assembly GCF_028885655.2. Taxonomy (NCBI): domain Eukaryota; kingdom Metazoa; phylum Chordata; class Mammalia; order Primates; family Hominidae; genus Pongo; species Pongo abelii. Next base: position 154,526,073 of record NC_071989.2, read on the forward strand.
AGAAAAACATACAGAATATGTCTTCACTGTTGGGTAACTCTCAAATTTGTAGCAATCTGAATTTTTTGTAAAACTGTGCTAATGGGATGTTTAATGTCAGAGTTATTGTCTCTCACTTCAATATCTAGTACTGGATAATGTTTCTCCTGGGAGCATATATGTTTTTTTTCAAGTCCTTTTTTCCTGGACTTAACATGTTCTTCTAGAAGACACCAGAAGTCATGACCCTAAGCCACCTCCCTTCAGGACCACTTTCTACCATCAGTTTTCAAAAAACTATCCACATGTTAATTCTGTTTTATGTTCTGTGATTCTGTGGTAGACTCAGTGCTTTCAGAGTCCAGAGCTTGACTTGGGTTAGTGGCCCTAATGAAGTGCTAAATTTGCCCTTTACCGCGAGACTGATCAGAAGAAGCAAAAGGGGAAAGGGGGCTAGAGGTCCACTCGCACCTTTTACATCAGACAAGAGGAGAACTGTGCCAGAAATCTGTGCATGAAACACCATCTGCTCTTCATGCAGGGAGGGGTCAACCGTGTGAACGTGCAGAGATTACTCGAGCCTCCTTTGCCAAAAATGTGCATTGTTCCCAGCTGAAAGCGTGTGAAGCCAAATATGTCTTTTAGCATGAAACAATAAAAACATGTTTATTTTCACTTAATAGGTTGTTCCCCAGGCCTGGATTTTTTTTTTTTTTTTCAGTAGCTGGTTTGGAGAGGGCAACACTTCATCATAAATTGTCAACAGTGAGCATTTCATTTCTCCCAAAGGGGCTTAACTCCTGGCAGCTGCTCTGGACATCCAAAAGGGAGGGTTGGGAGGAAAGGAAATCACTTTGACGGATGGGAATTGCTAAGTTTCAGTGGAGGTAGGCGGAGAAACAGGCAAGTAACACTTCCTTTTAATGCTCAGCGGGCTGAATTCACCTCTGTGGAGCAAACTGGTTTGTACAACCATGAGGGCCCACAAAGGCCTCTTGGCTGGAAGTCTTCTCTGCCTGATTAGTGCAAAGGTTAGGTGCACAGCCTCAAGTGCCTGATTTCCTGTGTTGCCAGCTGTTTAGCCTTGGGTAAGTTACTTAACCTCTCTGTGGCTCGGATCCCTTTTCTAGAAAATGGAGATGTAATAGCACCTTTCTGAGGGATGTTAAGGATAAATTTCTTAAAACATGTAGAGTGCTTTGAACAGTGCCTGGCACATATAAGTGCTTAATAAAATTAGTATTTTATCACCTTCACAATGTTTGCCATATCCATCTATCACCTGTGTTATTATTTACTTAAAATTCTTATTTTAATTGACTCAGTTTTCTTTTTTGAAGTGGGGGCAACTTCATCTCTAGTATCAACTTTCATCTAGAATTTAATTTAAAGGAAAACTATATGTTCCAATGGTAAATTAGTAAAATTTGGCCGGGTGCAGTGGCTCACACCTGTAATCCCAGCACTTTTGGAGGCCAAGGCAGGCGGATCGCTTGAGCCCAGGAGTTGGAGACCAGCCTAGGCAACATGGCAAAACCCCGTCTCTACTAAAAACACAAAACTTAGCCAGGCGTGGGGGCACACACCTATAATCCCAGCTACTCTGAGGCACAAGAATTACTCGAACCCGGGAAATGGAGGTTGCAGTGAGCCAAGATCATGCCACTGCACTACAGCCTGGGCAACAGAGCAAGATTCACTCTCAAAAAAAAAAAAAAGGAAAATTAGTATAATTTGCCACAAATATAAAGTAGCCATAAAACAGTAATCACACATATTTACTGAGTCCATCCTACCTGCCAGGCAGTGTGATAAATGTCTTGATTTACAATCCTCATGCCCTACAAGGTCAGTACTATCACCATCCCACTTCCCGGATAAGGAAACTGAAACAGAGAGAGGTTAGCAAGTTTGCCTATGGTTGTGTAATTAGTAAATAGAGGAGGCATTTCAGGCTGCAGAACCTAGGTTCTTTGGCACTGTTCGGTGCTGCTGCCCTAACAAAAACATCTACCAAACATGGTAGATGGTCGCTTCCTAGGGCTGAAATAAATGATCACAAACTGGGTAGCTTATTCTTTCACGGTCTGGAGGCTAGAAGTCCAGTATTAAGATGTTGGCAGGGCCATGCTCCCTCCAAAATCTCTGAGGGAGGATTTTCTCTTGCCTTTTCCAACCTCTGGTAGCCCCAGGCATTCCTGAGCTTATGGCAGCATCACTCCCATCTCTGCCTTTGTCTTCACATACCTGTCTTCTCTCTGTATCTCTATCTTTGTGTCTTTTCTCCTCTTCTTGTAAGGACACCAGTCGTACTGGATTAGGATCCACCCTGAAGGTCTCATTTTAAACTAGTTACAACGGCAAGACCCTATTTCCAGATAAAATCGTATTCACAGTTACCAGGGGTTAAGACTTCAACATATCTTTTGGTGGAGGAGTGGGAGTTGGGGAACACAGTTCCACCCATAGCTGTTGCTACCTGAGGTTTTGAATCTGGGGCCTGAAGATTTGTGTTACAGAAGTGTTCAAGATGAGCACCAACCTGAGACTTTCTCCTTCAAGCAATCAGACCTCAAGAGTTGGGACAAGGGAAAGACAATGGCTGATGTGTTTCAGTGACATTTCCAGCCAGTCCAGATGCTAACTAAAGTTAGCCACCTCCTGCCCCATCCCTGATACTCTAAGGAAGGTGGCTTGACATAAGAAAGCCACATAACAACTCCTCCAGCTTCTCAGACATCCCTCATGAAAGGATGGCAGTAGAAATCTGGAGGGGAAAAAGCAAGCTTCCAAAACTCCAGCAGGGGAGGGGAGGGACAAAACTCACCTCTAGGCTAGGAGCGATGGCTCATGTCTGTAATCCCAGCACTTTGAGAGGCCGAGGCGGGTGGATCACCTGAGGTCAGGAGTTCAAGTCCAGCCTGGCCAACATGGTGAAACCCCGTCTCTACTAAAAATGCAAAAATTAGCCAGGTGTGTTGGTGCATGCCTGTAATCCCAGCTACTCAGGAGGCTGAGACAGGAGAATTGCTTGAAGGCGAGATGGCACCACTGCACTCCAGCCTAGGTGACAGAGCCAAGACTCCATCTCAAAAAATAAACAAACAAGAAAACTCACCTCTAGATCTGCTTTATATGGCTGGACTGGAATAGCAAATTCAGACAAATGATAAAGTCATCAACAGGGAAATGTATAAATAAAGAAGAACAGTACAGACAGTAGGGGGGAAATCATTTATTTTCACACCATTTCAGTAAAAACTTAGGAAAAAGCAATTGTTCTACTGAGAGGTTTGAGAGGAGGGTGTTGGGGAGTAAGGAGGAGGAGTTATCTTGCTGTCAAACCAGGGTATCCTTAGTCATTGGGACAGCACAGATTTCATAGACTTGGGAGGTCCTGATCTTGAGTTCCCGGGCCACCTGGCAGATGGAAAAAGGCCAACAGCAGTGCACCGCCAGCCAGTCTTCACACAGTGTGCCCTAGGGCAAGATCAGAGTCTGTTCTGTTGTAGTCACACAGGCTCATTTTTCTTCCCCAGGGACCTGTACAATGTTACCTCCTGGCCCTTCAACCACGGCTTCCAAGGTTCACCAACATCCTTAAGCCAATGCCCAGGGACACTAAGTTGCATAAGTGCCAAGCAGCTGAATTGCTAATCAATACCTGCGATTCAGAGCACTGCCCTTATGACCTCTGATATGGGCCTTTATAATTGAACCACTGATTTCTCTATCAACTTATTGGTTCATTCTCTTAGGACCTAATATTTATAATTATTTATTTCTTTGGAGCAGGTAATAAGTGCACATGGTCTAAAATTTCAGTGTAAGAAGGGATAGGAAGCAAAAAGTAAATCCCTCTCTCCAGCTGTCCCCAGCCATCCAGTTGCCTGCCTGGAAGTAATCATTGTTACCAGTTTCTTGTAACCACTTCCAGATAAATTCTATGTCTACATAAACATATACATATATAGTCTTTTAAAATAGTTCCATACTTCTGTGCTTTACTTTTTTTTTTTTCCACTTAAAAATATATCAGTCCAGGCCAGGCATGGTGGCTCACACCTGTAATCACAGCACTTTGGGAGGCCAAGGCGGGCGGATCACTTGAGGGCAGGACTTTGAGAACAGCCTGGTTAACATGGCAAAACCCTATCTCTACTAAAATAATATGGTATTTTAGTTAACTTATATTTCCTGGTAAAGAATAAAATTTTTAAATGTATTTCCTTTCTCAAAGTTTCCCACTAAGCATGGTATGTTTCAACATCCTCACCCACCCTTCTTTTATTTGGAAAATCACAGGTTTGGAAGGCATCTAGGTTTTCATACAGATTCAGGTTCACATATACCTTCAAACACACTTACCTGTATTTTATGTCTCTCCCTGGTGCCAATTCTCAGTGCAAAGGTGGACCCAGGTAACAACGGCCAACAAAGACACTCTCCATAATGCCTGGCGATGTCACACTCAAGACACATAGGACAGAATAGACCACAGAAACCTGTCAATAACCACATCCAGAAAAACAAGGTTCTCAGATTTCTTGGAGCAACTTCACATCTCAAAAAATATTTACAACTTTATGCCACCAGTTTAATGCTGCACTGTCTCCCTGTTATCAGACACTGAGAATAAATAACCAATTCCCAAAACTCATTGTATGAAAATTGCCATAACTGAGCCACGTCAAAATTGCCTTCTTTTGTTAAACACTGGCAAAGCTGAACCTGATACAATTCTGTTAGCATTGACTATGGTAATTGTTTTGTTCCTGTTAAGAGAAAAAGCATCAAATAATTTTTCTACAGTTGAATCATAACTGTTTCTTCCATTATGTTCATCTAATTTCAATATTTAAAATAAACATGGTATACAGGATACTTTTGAATAACAGACATCTATTTCTATAAGTGTAATTGAAAGTCTTTTATAGTACACTGATTCTGCCTCCTATTCTTATCAGGGCTTTATTCTATTTCTCAGACCAAGTTATTCAAATTTATGTTAGTGTCTTGGAGCCACTGACATCTGCCAGTTTTAATCTGCAAACTATTAGGAGCTTGGTTCCTTGAACATCGACTGTAAATAATTTGTCATTTATTAGTTCACTCATCTTTACTGATATTGTTTTCTACATATTCTGCATGAACCTTTCAACACAGAGGTTCTATTCTAAATGTGTTTTGGGTCACAGACCATTTTGAGAGTACAATGATAGCTGTGAACTCAGTCCACAAGAGAAAAGAAAACTACATGCACATAGACATGCAAAATTGTGCATTCAATTTCACGGAGTTCATGGATCCATTGAAAATTATTAACAGACCACAGGTTAAGAACCCCTGATATACAGTTAAGATGTTATGTCATCTAGCATCATAAAAGATAACAACTCTGATGAATGCAAATAATGAGGACTGTGAAACAGCAAAAATTCCAAGCTAACCATAATCTCTGAAATTTTTTTTAATAAATATTTTATGGAGGCATAATTTATACATAAGAAAATGCACAGGCCATCAGTGTTCTGTGGGATGAGCATCAACAATTACATACACCCAAGTAACCAAACATGTGGAACATTGCTCTCACCCCAGAAATCCTGTGTCCCTTTCCAATCAATACCAGCCCTCCCGTTGCCCACGAGACGCAACCATTGTTCCAATATCTATTCTTATAGATGACTTTTGCCTCTTCTTGGACTTCATATTAATGAATCATATTTGCTTTTGTATCTGGCTTCTTTCGTTCAACATCATGTTTTTGATACATCTATTCTGTTGTGTGAATCTGTCTCTTTTTTTAGAGTTCAGTCATATTCCATTGTATGAATATTCCACAAATTGTTTCTCCATTCTCCCATTGATAAACATGTGATTATTTCATTTTTTGCTATTATGAATAAGACTGTTATGAAGACTCATCTGTAAGTGTTTACACAGGCATATGTTTTTATTTCATTTGGGTGGATACCTGGAAAGGGAATTGCTAGGTTATAGGGTAGATATATGTTTAACTTTGCAAGAAATGACAGACAGTTCTCCAAAGTATTTGTACCATTTTAAACTCCCATCAGCAATGCATGAGAGTTCTATTTTGTTTGTTTGTTTGTTTATTTATTTATTTTGAGACAGGGTGTCGCTCTGTCACTCAGGCTGGGGTGCGGTGGCACGATCACGGCAGCCTCAACCTCCCAGGCTCAAGCGATCCTCTCATCCTTTCATCTCAGCCTCCTGAGTAGTTGAGACTACAGGCATGCACCACCACATCCAGTGTATTAGTCTGTTCTCACATTGCTATAAAGAAATACCTGAGAATGGGTACTTTATAAAGAAAGGAGATTTCATTGCCTTACGGTTTTGCAAGCTGTACAGTAAGCATAGCAGCTTCTGCTTCTTGGGAGGCCTCAGGAAACTTACAAACATGGTGGAAGGCTAAGGAGAAGCAGGCGTGTCTTACATGGCCAGGGAAAGAGGAAGAGAGCAAAGGCGGAGGTGCTACACACTTTTAAACAACCAGATCTCATAAGAACTTACTCACTATACAGTACCAAGGGGGGGATGGATCCAATTGTGATTGGATCACAGGGGCAGCTTCTAATGGTTTGGCACCAGCCCCCCTTGTTACCATATAGTAATCCCAGGCCCCATCTCCAACATGGGGGATTACAATCCTATGAGATTTGGTGGGGACACAGATCCAAACCATATCACCTGGCTAACTTTTTTTCTTATCTTTTGTAGAGATGGGGTCTCTGTATGTTGCCCAAACTCCTGGGCTCAAGCAATCCTCCCATTTTGGCTTCCCAAAGTACTGGGATTACAAGCATGAACCACCACTTCTGGCCAAGAGTTCTGATTGCTCCACATCCTCACCAACATTTGCTATTGTCAGTCATTTTTGTTTTAGCTACTCTAGTGAGTGTGAAGTAGTCACCATTGTCTTTTAGTGCACCAGACACAAAGGCTCACATACTATGACACTAGCACACTGAAGAACTTCCTGACAATGGTCTGTCTCTGGCTACCCCTTGTTCTCCCACAGTGAGCACTTCAAAGTCCCACTCCCAAATTCAGTGACAAAGAGGCAAAAAACTAGAAATTCTGTATCTTAGACGCTCCAAGGCTCCAGGACTCTGGATTTCAGCTTCGAATAGTGGATGAAGTAGCACAAGCATACAAAGGGCATGAGGGATGGGGGCAGGGAAGGAACATCTATTTCATCTATTTGGAAGTCTCAAGATAGTCACTCAATCATCTACTGTAGACATCTCTTGGCCCAAAGCAAACTCTGAATTCAGTCTCAAATAAGACTGGGATATTTCACCCTACATTTAAAAAGTAATCTCAGGTAGATCAGCAGGCCCCACCCAGCCTGGATACCTGGTATGAACAGCTTAGAGGACAGCAAATGGTCCAGTAAATTTACTGAGAGTACAGAGTACTCACACTGTATGCAACCTTGAATTAGGGGATTTTGAAATCAATGGCACATAAAAATCAATCAACTCTCACTTTATGTGTGGATTACAAAATAGTGTAAATCCCTGTAAATAAAAAAAATTAATCAAAACTTGCTTAACTGTAAAGCTGGCAAACTAAGTGACTAATAAATCGTGTTTACACAATTGCCTCAGCTGCACCACTTTAACTGATAAAGAGAAATGCTCACCATTCTCAATAAGTATATTGTACAGAAATTGTTTAAGTGCATTTGAACTCTTGCACCATATTTTTATGACTCATATGCTTTTTAAAAAAACACATGCTTTTGTTTTTATTTTTAATCTTTTTTGTCATATAATCATGTTATCTAAGTGTTCATTAGGAGGTAGTACTAGATGCTGAAAGAAACATACCTCAAATTCAATTACTGCACTTTGAAGAAGAAATCAGATATGATTTTTAAAAAACACTATGAAGGACAAATTTTTATTATATAATAGCTAATATTTATACAGAGTTCACTATGTACCAAGCCCTGTTAAAATCACTCTGCACATATTAACTCATTTAATCTTTGCAACAATCCTATAGGTACTCTTCTTATCCCCATTTTACAGATGAGGGCACTGAGGCCCAGAAGATTTGAGTAATTTGTCCAAACTCACACAATTATCAGTGAAAGGCAGAGGAGAGATTGAACTCAGGTAGTCTGGTCCCAAAGTCTGAACTACTATACATATTACTATCTGTTCTCATGTTTTACATGTTTATCTATTATGCCACAGTAGTTGTGGATTGGTGTGCTAGACAGTAGACAGCATCCTATCACTACTTTACATTTATTCCTGTGGGGTAGTCTTAAGTCAGGCAGCTTCTTTTTTTTTTTTTTTTGAGATGAAGTCTTCCTCCGTCACCCAGGCTGGAGTTCAATGGCACAATCTCAGCTCACTGCAACCTCCACCTCGTGGGTTCAAGAGATTCTCTTGCTTCAGCCTCTTGAGTACCTGGGAATACATGTGCCTGCCACCATGCCCAGCTAATTTTTGTATTTTTAGTATAGACAGGGTTTCGCCACGTTGGCCAGGCTGGTCTCAAACTCCTGACCTCAGGTGATCCGCCCGCTTCAGCCTCCAGAAGTGCTGGGATTACAGGCTGAGCCACAGCGCCCAGTCTCAACTTCTTTAAGGAAGATCCTTTCATCAAGTATTGCTGCTCTGTACTGTGAGGAATGCAGTGGGATATGGAAACACTGTCAGGTCACACCCCAAGAAGGGATGCACAAAATCAGGATGATGGGATCCTTTGTTCTAAAGACTCTCTAGGAAAAAGCTTTGCAAAACATATCACAGGCCAAGGATAAGTATCTAGAATATATAAAGCACTCTTGGCCGGGCGCAGTGGCTCACGTCTGTAATCCCAACACTTTGAGAGGCCGAGGCGGGTGGATCATTTGAGGTCAAGAGTTTGAGACCAGCCTGGCCAACATGGTGAAACCCAATCTCCACAAAAAATACAAAAATTAGCCAGGTGGTAGTGGCGTGTGCCTGTAATCCCAGCTACTCAGGAGGTTGAGGTGGAAGAATCTCTTGAGCTTGAGAGGTGGAGGTTGCCGTGAGCCGAGATCAGGCCACTGCACTCCAGTCTGGGCAAAAGAATGAGACCGTCTCAAAAAAAAAAAAAAAAAAAAAAAAAACTCCTGCAAACCAACATATAGAAGATTAAACAAAAGAAGAAAATGGGCATAGGATACAGGCAGGTAATCCACTGAAGAGCAAATACAAATGGCCAATAATGAAGGCAAAAAGTTGCTCAATGTCATTGGAAATGAATACTAAGACATCCAGAAACCACTTATTATCCATGATAATGCCAATTTTTAAAAATTTGTCAGGCCGGGCACAGTAGCTCACACCTGTAATCCCAGCACTTTGGGAGGCTGAGGAGGGCAGATCACCTGAGGTCAGGAGTTCAAGACCAGCCTGCCCAACATGGCGAAACCCCGTCTCTGCTAAAAATACAAAAAATTAGCCGGCCATGGTGGCAGGTGTCTGTAATCCCAGCTACTCAGGAGGCTGAGGCAGGAGAATTGCTTGAACCCAGGAGGCGGAAGTTGCAGTGAGTGGAGATCGCACCACTGCACTCCAGCCCGAGCGACAAGAGCAAAACTCTGTCTCAAAGAAAAAAATTGTTAATATGATATATTGTGGGGAGCCACGAAGAAATAAGTACTCCACACACAGATGGAAGTAGAAATTAGCACAGCCACTTTGGAAGGCAATTTTGCTGAATCTATGACAATGTTACATCATCTAGGACCTAGTGATTCCACTTATCAGTGTCCACCCTGGATCAATGCTTATGCATGCTCACAAAGAGGCAGGTACAAGAATAGTCACTGCAGCATTACTTGTAACTTTAAATTTGAAACAACATGAATGTATATTAATAGGCTGAAGTACAAATAAACTATAATGGTATAACTATACGTACTGTGGAATACAAAAGATCAATTAAGAACTAACAGAGTTAAATCTCTAAGACAAATTTTGAGTTTAAAAAAATCAAACCGCATAATGATATGCACAGCATAATACATAATACCATTTATATTATAAATATAGAGAAATATAGAGAAAAAGATCAGGAAGGAAACTCTCTAAAATTTCAACACTTTGGGATGCCAAGGCAGGAGGATCACTTGAGGCCAGGAGTTTGAGACCAGCCCGGGAAAGATAGCGAGACTCCATCTCTACAAAAAAAAAATTAAAAAATTAGCCAGGCATGGTGGCATGCACCAGTAGTCCTAGCCACTCTAGAGGCTGAGGCAAGAGGAACACTTGAACCTAGGAGTGCGAGGTTACAATGAGCTGTAATCGTGCCACTGTACTTCAGCCTGGGCAACAAGTAAGACCCTACCTCTATAAATAAATAAATAAAATTAAAAGAAGGGACATGATTCCCTTTTCTGTAATGTTTCATTTTTTGCAAGGTAAATGTATTGTTACTAGTGAAAAAAAACTGTTTTTGTCTTTTTTTCTAAGGAGCTCAGGTTCAAAAGGGATAAATTTAGCTCCTTCCTCTTACACCTAAAGGCCTGGTGGTTATGTAAGCACCCACAGTATAAATGATTCAGGTGTGTTCTCTGAGATGGGTTCCACCTGCATGTGTGGAATGTTGCTCATTATTCATCCTTCTAACTCATAGGAGAGTCAAGAGAAAGAAAAGAAACCTACACAAAACCAGAGTGTGGAGCCCCAGAGAGTAGAAGTAGGAAAGGTGGGTGGAAATTGCAGCGAGGCACATTTCAGATCAATTATTGCAAAAGAGGCAGAACTTTCTAACAATGAGATGCTCAGAAAAGAAATGGGTCATATTCATACATTGCTGGTGGGAGTGTAAATTAGTACAACTTCCAAATGGAAAGCCATTTGGCAACATCTATCAATATTTAAAAGAGCACATACTATTTGACCAGCAGGTTTACTCTTTAGTGGTTATCCAACAGATATACTCACACACATGCAACATGACATCTGTGCAGTGATAGTCATATAGCAGTGGTTTGAATGGCAGTCTGGAAACCATATAAAGGTCCATCAATGGAGATTTTCAGATAACTAAGCTACGGTACATTCATACAATGGAATCTTTGCAGATTTTTTTTTTTTTTTTTTTTTTTTTTTTGAGACAGAGTCTCACTCTGTCACCCAGGCTGAAGTGCAGTAGCGCGATCTCAGCTCACTGCAACTTCTGCCTCCCGGGTTCAAGCGATTCTCCTGCTTCAGCATCCCAGGCAGCTGGGATTACAGGAGCCCGCCACCACGCCTAATTTTTGTATTTTTAGTAGAGACAGGGTTTCACCATGTTGGCCAGGCTGGTCTCAAACTCCTGACCTTGTGATCTGCCCGCCTTGGCCTCCCAAAGTGCTGGGATTACAGGCGAGAGCCACTGCACCTGGCCGAATCTTTGCCAAATTTTAAGAAATTAGCTCTGGATATGTTGATATGGTCTGATCACCTAGATATGTTTTTTTTTTCTTTTATACTTCTTTCAGAAGAATGTGATGTGAGATATATTATTAAATTAAAATAAGCCAAAGGTACTAGACAGTATGTGTTTACAGTGCTACCACTTGTATAAATTATACACACACACATATAAGCAAAACATCTAGAAGGAGAGATACCAAAATATTAACAATATTTACCTCCAAGAGCTGGGATTACAGGATGCTGTTTTTTTCTTTTATAGTTTTTTGCATTTTTCTTTTTTATGATTATTATATACTTTTATAATTAAACATCTATTTTAACTTTTTAGATTTCTATATCTGTATAAGTATATAGACTATATCTGGACTCAAGTAAAGGTGTTTGACTCTGAAGAGAAAAACCAGGTGGATAGAGAGCAAGGATGGAGTACTACTTGTTTTTCATATACACAAAATGTAGGTACTTTTGAATTCTGCATTATGTGCATGGCAGTCTTTACAAAATAATTTTTAAGATGCTGAACTGGGTCCAAAGGAAATGAGCCCTCCTCCCAGGAAGTGCTCAGAAAGTCGAGGTTGTCAGGTCTTTGCCAGGCACATTGCAGAGGGGATTTACGCAAACAGATGAGGGACCAGACAAGCTGACTCACAATATCCCTTCTAACTCTGAAGCTCTATGAGTTTTTCAATCAAATATGACAAAGAAGCAAATGAGAATACAAGTTAAAATTCATTTATGTGTTATTCAGCAAATATGTTTAAGTGCCTCCTATCGTCTAAGTGCTCTGCTGGGCGTCAGAGCATTGAACAAGAAAACTGTGGTCCCTGCTTCAGGGAGTCTACAGGTTACCTGAGATGCAGTGTGGACACATGAATCCCAGTCCAATGCCTTCTCATGCCTCCTTCCTTTTCCAGAAAACCAGGGAAAATTCTGGCTTGCTTTCTTCTTCCTACCTTGGGTATCTACTAGTTCCTAGTACACATCAGTCTCTTTACTGCCTGGTGCTTACAATGCCCGCTACAGGGAAGCTGTTTGAGTGGCTGACTCTTTCCTGTCTTTCGGGTAACAGCTTAAGTCAGCTCCTCAGAGAGACTGTCCTTTACCCCATTCTCCTATAATTTCCTTTCATAACACTCTGTTTAATTTCTTCATGGCATGTATCACAACTGCAATTATTTTGTTTATAGATTTTTGTTGTTGTTGTTTTGTTTCTTTTGTTTTGTTTTGTTTTGTTTTGTTTTGTTTTGTTTTGTTTTGAGGCAGTTTCGCTCTGTCGCCCAGGCTGGAGTGCAGTCGCGCAATCTCAACTCACTGCAACCTCTGCCTCCTGGGTTCAAGAGATTCTCCTGCCTCAGCCTCGGGTGTAGCTGGGATTACAGGCATGTACCACCACGCCCAGCTAATTTTGTATTTTCAATAGAGATGGGGTTTCACCATGTTGGCTATGGTTGGTCTCAAACTCCTGACCTCAGGTAATCCGCCCACCTCGGCCTCCCAAAGTGCTGGGATTACAGGTGTGAAGCCACCGCACCCGGCCTATAGATTTGTTTATTATCCATCTCCTCTAAGGCACTGTCTCTGACCTATTCACTAATGTGTCTGTATCACCTACCTTGTGCCTATACATGGGAAGAAACTCAGTAAACCTGGTTGAATCATGAGCTGAATTATGAGTTGATTACACCTTCCGCATAAACCTTCTCTGAGGCCACATCACAAACATTCCCAAAGCTGGACTGCCCAGTCTTTTACTCACAATGCCACTTAGCAGCCACTTATTTCACCTCAGTTGAATCTTCACATCTGAGCTCTCAGCTACCCTATCTTCAAAGGACACAGAGACACCCATTTGCTAATCCCACTGCAGTGTGAATTCAGATGAAAGCACAGAGGTGGGAAGAAGGAGGCACTTAAAATACATAATTACAATAAAATGAAGAAGCAAAATGTCAAAAAGAAATGGAAATCACTGCTGTTCATAATGTACCCTTTGCTTAATGGATGACAAATTGTAGCAAAAATTCTCAGCATTTGATGGAAAAATGTCCCAGGATGGGAATCTGGCATGGAACAGTCATGAGAAGAAGCTCTCCCTTTGTTCCCAAGTCTGTCAAAACGATGTACACAGTGATTTACTCTAAATAAAACTGTGGATAAAACAATCCCCAATTAAAAGTCTTTCTAAACCAGGAGGGAAAGAAATCCAAGACTCGTAGCACTCACACTCCAGCAGCATTCTCAGAATTACAGTGCAGATAATGAGTGTACACAGTAATATATTACCTTTAAGTTTTCTTCTAAGACAATTAACTTTAAAACACTATGAGCAGTCACAACATGGAAACACAACTAGGGAACAAAAATTACAACACAACATTCAAGATCACCTTTAACCCTATCCATGGCCTTTCCTTCAGAATTCATGCCAATTGTAAAGAATATTGTATTTCTCCCCATATCCTTTTTCCTCCCCTTGTCACTAAAATGGGCTCTCAAGTGGACAACCAGGGAATCCTCAGGAAGTGTGGTTGGTGTCCTGAGCGTTGATGCGGGTTGAGAGCAGAGGTGAGCAGTGAAGTAATGCTTAAGACAAACAGTATGGCTGAGGAGTAAGAATTCCTTGACCAGCTTCTCTAGGTGCTCTTAGGATTATGTAGAAATCATTCTGCAGCATCTAATATAAGCCTTCTGACTCATCTACTCTCTGCTCTCAACATGCTGAAGGATAATTTTTTTAAAATAACAGTAATATTAATAGCTAAGATTTACTAAGTGCATTGTAATGATTTTTTTTTAATTTTCCTGGTAACTGCACCCCAATAGTAAATTTAGGAAATTATCCCTTCCTTATTATGAACCATATTGGTAGGACTATCATTCAGAGAACCCTGGCCTGGTCAAGGAGTAGGCACATGATCCAAGCTGAGCAAATTGAGCTGCTTCCACTGAAACATCAATTCTCAGATGGGGATGACACAAGGATAAAAACATTTAAAGCTGATCGGACTGTCAGCTAGCACCTAATAACAATGCATCTTGTCCCTTTCTGGGCTTGGCTTTTACCTGGCTCATTGATTCTGGGAGCTATCCTATGGCCTTCTAATGAAATTCAATGTTGGCTTATATATTCGTTTCCTAGGGCTGCCATAGCAAAATATCACAAACTGGGTGGCTTAAAACAACAGGAATTATTTTCTCGTGGGAGAATTCTGGAGGTTAGAGGTGTGAAACCAAAGTGTTGGCAGAGTTGGTTCCTTTTAGGGGGTCTGAGGGAAAAATCTGTTCCCTGTCTCTTTTCTGGCTTCTGGGGGTTGCTGGCAATCATTGGTGCTCCTTGGCTTGCAGATGTGTCACTCCAGTCTCTTGTCTTCACATGGCCTTCTCCTTTGTGTGTCTGTGTCCAAATCTCTCTCTTCTTATAAATAAGGATTGACTTTATTTTAATTTGACTACATTGTGAAGACTCTATTTCCAAATAAAGTCACATTCAGAGGTTCCAGGTGAAAATGGGTTTTAAAGTGACACTGCTCAACCTAGCACAGCTTGCAACCCTAAATCCCTAACTGATCCAGTTGTGCCTCAAACTAGTGTTAAGAGTGGGTTCTATACATGTTCTGTTTTCATCTTTACAGTAAACCTTGGGGTAGGCACCTTTATTATCTTCATTTTAGAGGTGGAAAAATGAAGACCCAAAGGACTTGTTCAACGTTACATGGCCAGTAAGAGCCAGAGTTAGGATTCAAGGTGTATATGTGATACGAAGCTGTTCTCCTAACCACTACACCATATTCCAGGCTTTGCCCTAGTTAAAAGTGCACTGAAGTTCCCCCAACCCCCAACCATAAGCTATGAAAGGAAAATGGTCCACTTATTATTCTGGGGCCAGATCTGCACATTTGTGCATGGCTACTCTAGCTCTCTGTACCTTAGTACTGGTGACTACCAAAGTCATGAAAAGAGCAGAGAATCAGGAAGAATTCTGAGAGAACCAGAGAACAGCTTCCATAATTGTCTGGTCAGAAATCCACATGGGTAGCAGCGACAGGAAGAGACTTGCCCAGCTGTGGGTCAGGGGGAAGACTCTCAGCTGAATGAGGACTTGCTCAGAGTTCTCTGGTTGATATGTCCTGTGAGGCATTAGGACTAATTCAGATCTTCCCAGAAGGCTGCTATATCCTTCAAAAATATTTTACCCATGGTCTGTTGGATTTGGAACTTAAGAGACTAACCCTCATCCATCACACATACCCTCCCTCCTCCCAGAGAGACGCTGTGATCCAATTGCTCCCTAGGGCAAGACCATCAGGTCCTGGAAGGGGATCCTGACATGTGGTACCAAAGATGGGTCAGAATGTCCTAAGGTAAAAATAGAATCAATGAGCTTTGAACTCTAAGCCCAGGGGGGAATCATGTAGCCAGAAGACAGTGTTATTTGCCCCTCTTTATAGCTGAAAAGTGTCAAACCAGTGTCTGAAAAGATTTCAGTCAAGGAAGGGAGTTTCTTTTTGTGATTGTTCTTGTTGATATGAGTACTACGTATTCTTCCAAGACAATTGAAAAAAGAAAAGCAAAAAGGAAATAAACACTATCCATTAACCTACCATCTGGAGACATCTGCTATAAATATTTGTATTTGTATTCTTCCAGACATTTAAGAAATTTTTCCTCTCTCCAAAAACACGGTATCTACTGTGCACAGTTTTGCAATGTGTTTAACATAAAAATGTATCCAAGTCATCTTTTCATCTCATTAAATATTATTCTACAATATGACTTTTCATGGCTGCATAATAATTCATTGTGTGGATTCCTCTTGTTGAACATTTAAGTTGTTCTGCTGTAATAACTAATGCTGCAAAATTTAATGTTCCTGCTAAATCTTTGCACATGATTTATTTCCTTAAACTCCTAAAAATGTAATTACTGGGTCAAAAGCTATGCAACAGCTCAGGTTCTTTCTACATGGATTGCTAAACCATCCCCCAGAAGAGTTGTACCAATTTACACTCCCACCAGCAGTGGATAAGAAAGCTCATTTTGTGCACTTTGCCAACAGTGGAGTCTGTCATTTAGAAATCTTTGAAGGCACCACTTATTCTATAAAAGCATCCATATCTCTGAAAAGCAAGATTTTTCCAGACAAGGAGTACATTTGAGTCACTGAAAGATTAGTCCAGTTATTCTGAAAACATTTAATTTCTGTCCTTGTGCCTGCTGTAGCTTTTCCACTCACTGATGTCCTGGAAAAGAAAATAGTCAGGAGGAACTTAAATGAGGAGGGAAAACGTACAAATTCTCCTATCTCTGCAGACACTGAAGAGACCGGTGCTCCAGCCCCCACCAGTCTGGACAATTGCTGTGATTGTCGTCCTGCCACTGGCTCCCCGAACAGGCTGCTTCACCACAGCACTGGCTGGTACATGGCCCCTGGAAAGTCAAGGATGATGATTAACTTGGAAACAAAGGTGTTTCAGAACAATAACCATTAAGCCAAGTCAGAACCATAAAGAAGAGATAGGGACCCAATGATGCCAAGGGGCTCATAATTCATAGCCCAAATCGACTTTGCCATCTCCCTCGCTCCTCCTCCTCCATCATACCTCCTCTTCTGGCTTTTTGCCTCATCTCCATTAATGGAATTATTGTTCTAAATCCTGACATGCAAATTCAAGCTCAATGTCCAGTCTACTTCCTCAGTGCTTCAAATAGTTAAATTCACAAATTTGGAATCGAGGCCTCAGTTCAAATCCAGGCATTCCTGGAGGCTTGATCTTAGTTAAATGACTTTACCTCTCTGCTTTCCACTGGTTTTGATGAAAAAACTACCTCATGAGATTATTGTGTCTATTGAAGGACATCTGATTCATTTACTGTGCCCAGGGGATGTGTGTGACAAAGTAACTCTGAGTGAGCTGTATCCCAAGGATTTTGAACCTTTGCTGAAGGGATACTGAGAAGGAACTGGACTGAGTGGGCAGACTGAAACCTGGACTAGGCTGTTGAAGTTGACATGGGTATCATTTAAGTGAATAACCCAGACTTCAGAATATGTCTTGATATCAAATTACTGTATGATTGACCTAGTGGTGCCACAAAGTATACTTTGGGTTGATTTTCCCAGAAAGGAATGAATATTCCTATCATCAATCATTCTGAATTAGAAAATGAAAACCTGGTGGCTGGGCTTCAAAAGCGAGGTAAGGAAAAACTTCTCTTCCTGAGGCTGAAAATCAGTTGTGCCTGAACTTCAACCATGGGGATGTCTGGAGTGATTTCCATAGTGAAGGGTAAGTTGCACTTGGCCTCATAGAAGGGGTGGGTCAAGAGTGGGGTAGAAGGGCCCTAGAATGAATCTGAGCCTGTGCAGTGTGGTAATTATTCTGTTTTGTGCTTCTCTTTCAGCAAGCCTCATTAAGATTTTGCACCTGGTTTCCGATGTGCTATGAAGAATTAAAGAAAGAGCCTGCCTCATAGTTGAGACAAAATAAGAGACAGCAGCATTTCTTCCTATAACAGTTGTTGCAGTAGGGTGCGGCGGCTCATGCCTGTAATCCTAGCACTTTTGGGAGCCCGAGGCTGGTGGATCATGAGGTCAGGAGTTCAAGACCAGCTGACCAACATGGTGAAACCCTGTCTCTACTAAAAATACAAAAATTAGCTGGGCGTGGTGGTGTGCACTTGTAGTCACAGCTACTCAGGATGCTGAGGTGGGAAAATCGCTTGAACTAAGGAGGCAGAGGTTGCAGCGAGCTGAGCTCGCACCACTGCACCCCAGCCTGGGTGACAGAGCGAGACTCCATCTCAAAAAAAAAAAAGTTGTTGCAGTAATAGTTGCCAAAGTTCAGCACCTGGGACACATGGCCTGTAGGCCAAAGCAGAACATTCCTAACTACCCTTAAGACAACATCCTGGGGGCATCTTGGAAACAGCTGTGGAGCCCATTACCTCTGATTTCTGGCAATAAAGCCAATGGAATATCATGGTATTATAGTATAAGTTGCATTGTGGATCTTATTAAGATCCACATCTCTTTTTCATCCCACCAATACGGATCATGTCCACACCTTCCCAAAGATGACAGCACATTAGCTTGTTAAAAAAAGAAACTCCCAAGCCTTCCCTCAGACCAACTGCACAGGTTTCCAAGAATGAGGTACGGAAATCAATATCAAAACAAGGCTTTCAGGTAATTTTTAAGCACTCATGCCATTCTGAAACCTGATATCAGTAGATATGGACACTAGTGATGGTGACTACATAGTCTCCCACTAGCTAGGTGGTGATGTCAATGCAAGAGAGATGGCAAAAAGTTAAAAAAAAAAAAAAAAAGGAGAATAAGAGGTAGGGATGTTTGGAACATATCCAGTCTAAATGTCAGTAAGAATCAAGACAATACTTAACAAAGGGCTGGAAATGATGTACCAGAGCTTTGAAGAGAGGTTAGGGTTGGAAGCGACCTGTCTGGAAGTGTGAAGTGGAACTATGAAATATCCCCAGCCCTTTTATCCATTAGGCATTGTAGACAGTTCTCATGGTCTAATGAGCTTTCCAAGAACCTATTGTGGAAAAAAAATTGGCTCCAAAATATAAAAACTGCAAATAAATTAATGCTCAATTAAACACAAAAATCTAGCATTATGTCAATTTTATTAATTGCCAAATTTAGAATTCACAAATATTTAACATTTTGAAAACAATTTATAAGTTCTCATTTTGCAAAAATTCCCATATATGAATGGTTGCTAAGAAGCAGCAACTAGACATAAATGAGTTATTCATAGTCAAATAATCTCAAAAAACATTATAAAAATTCTTTCAAGTATTGTACAGAAAAAATATATATATGTATATAACAAATGTATGGGTATATTTTAATATGCTTGTTATGATGTAAGTTAGGGCCCATTTCTGTAGACTGCATCACCTCCCCCAAAACGCATATATGCTGAAGTTCTAGCCCCCAGTGTGAATGTATTTGGAGACAGGGCACTTAGGAAGTAATGAAAGTTAAGTGAAGTGGTAGGGGTGAGATCCTGATTCAGTAAGTTTGGTGGCCTTAGGCCAGGCACAGTGGCTCATGCCTATAATCCCAGCACTTTGGGAGGCTAAGGCAGGTGGATTGCTTGAGCTCAGGAGCTCGAGACCAGCCTGAGCAACATGGTGAAACCCTATCTCAACTAAAAATACAAAAAGCCAGGCATGGTGGCATGCACCTGTGGTCTCAGCTACTTGGGAAGCTGAGGTAGGAGGATTGCTTGAGCCTGGGAGGAAGAGGCTGCAATGAGCCGAGATTGCACCACTGCATTCCAGCCTAGGCAACAGAGCAAGACCCTGTCTCAAAAAAAAAAATATGTGGCCTTATAAGAGAGATTGCTATCTCTCTACATGCACGTACACAGGAAAGGCCACGTGAGCACACTGCAAACCAGGAAGAAAGTCCTCACCAGAGCCCAACTGGGCTGGCACTCTAATCTCAGACTTCCATTCTCCAGAACTGTGAGAAAATTATTTCTCTTGTTTAAGCCACACAGCCTATGGTATTTTGCTACAGCAACCGGAACAGACTAAGACATCTTTGCTGATTTGAAATTGGCCCTGAAGAAACTACTTTTATATGTCTTATTTTCTCTGCCTCCATGTGCGCTCCCCGAGGTTGGGGGCTTATGCTGTTCCTCCCTGTATACCCAGTATCCCGCACACTACCCTGAAACCTCATGGGTGCATGATAAATATTTGTTGGACTGGACCAAATAGATTCACTTGTCTCTTCTGTTATATTTGAGTCCTCCTCAAGGCTAGCTACAAATTTATGTGAACTTTACTGTGTTTCATTCTCTAGTAAAGCCACAAGTCTTGGGCATGAACTGATGAAATACAAGCAGAGGGTAGCCTAAAAGCTTTCTGCATTCCTCCATACAAAGGCATTTACCTCTCAATGTGATGGCCACAAGTTGGGGCTTCCATCATTAGGCTAAGAGCTTCAATCATCTTTTAGTAGAGGGATTTCTTAGGGCAGCCTAAGAATAGAATGTTTGCTTCTAACTCAGTATTATGTGCGTGACACCTTTTATTATAGCAAGGAATGCTGTATTCTATTCATTCCAAATCAAATAACTAACAGGATAGCTTTTCCTTAATGGAAAAAGAAAATGGGTTTTTTCTGTGTTTACCCTTTTTTTTTTTTTTTGTCTTTTGTCTTTTTTTGAAACAGGGTCTTGCTCTGTCACCCAGGCTGGAGTTCAGCGGCATGATCGTAGCTCTCTGCAACTTCGAACTCCTGGGCTCAAGAGATCCTCCTGCCTCAGCCTCTCAAGTAGCTGGGACTACAGGCACATGCCACCATGCCCAGCTAATTTTTTTAAATTTTTTGTAGAGATAGGGGTCTCGCTTTATTGCCTAGGCTATTTGTCTAATTTTGAACTCAAGGATAGATATGTTATTTATTTCCTTAATACCCTGAGTCTTCAGTTATTTTTATATTAAAATGTTTGAATTGACATACATTGGCTAAGACATTTCAGTTCAAAATGATTGCTCATGTGTTGTAATTGAAATAACAACCATAGCTAACTTTCACTGAGTACCTTCCATGTACCAGGATCTCAGTAGTTCATTAAGAACTGAAAGATTATTCAGGGGCTGCTACAGGTAGCAGACTCAAGTAGCTCCTGTAGCTTCCTAGACAGCTTTTCTATATATTACGCCCAGGGAATCTTATGCTACCATGAAGAACAGGAATGAGTATGCAAACAGTGGATGAAGCTTATGGCCACAAAGCTCTGCTAAACCAGAGAAGATGCTCATTTACCTATCAAATTCCACAAGTTCTTCATTTAGTAGAAAAAGCAAAGATTTTAATTTCAGACACAAAAAAGTTCAAATAGTTACATTCTAGTTGTTTGATCTTAGAAAATACAACTTGTCATAACCCTCAGCTCTGGCATCCTCCTCCATAAAATTGGATTTAAAATATCCTAGCTCCTCAGTTACCAGAGTATTAAACAAGATCATGTACCTGACACGTAGTAGGCATGAAGTCGATGGCCACTGTTATTCTAACTTCAGGATCCTGTGTATGCTCTAGGGCATTCTGCATACTTTTCTCAGAAACAAAGGAAGGAGAAAGGAGAGCTGGACCAGGTTTTCAGTTGTCATATGTGCTACCCAAATGCCTTAAAATTCAGTCAGAGTGATGGCCAGGCACGGTGATGCACACCTATAATCCCAGCCACAAGGGAGACTGAGGTAAGAGGATTGCTTAAATCCATGAGCAAGACTCCATCTCTTCTTTCTTTTTTTGAGACAGAGTTTTGCTCTTGTCGCCCAGGCTGGAGTGCAGTAGTGTGATCTTGGCTCACTGCAATCTCTGCCTCCGGGGTTCAACCAATTCTCCTGCCTCAGCCTCCCTAATAGCTGGGATTACAGGCATGCACCACCACACCCAGCTAATTCTGTATTTTTAGTAAAGACGGGGTTTCACCATGTTGGCTAGGCTGGTCTCGAATTCCTGACTTCAGGTGATCTGCCCACCTCAGCCTCCCAAAGTGCTAAGATTACAGGTATGAGCCACTGTGCCCGGCCTCAGACCCCATCTCTTAAAAAAAAAAGATTCAGTCAGGGTAATCAACCATTCCAGTTGGCCCAGGACCAAGGGTTTTCCCAGGATAGGGAACTTTTAGTGCTAAAACCAGTACAGTTCCAGGCAAACCAAGATGGTTGGTGACCCTAACCCTCAGAAGCTGAGGGAGGCTTTAACTCAGGAGGCAGGAGGCTAACTCCTGTTAAAGTTTGATGGATGAGATACATACTTTTCCCCCTTTTTGACCTAACTCCATTCCTCTTCCTCTTCTAGCACAAGCCCTACCATGTCTTCCACATGCCTGGTTCTTCAGCCTGGGGTGTTACATGTCACTCTTCCGTAATCACACTTGGAGTATTGAGAAATCATTCTGCCTTGCACCTAGGCCTCCTTGATTATTTCAAACTCAGCTGAAGCCAAAACCCTTGAGTTTTCATTTCAAAAGGGTGGAAATGATTGGCAGTCTCTAAAAATAAAGTTCCACTTGGTCAGGGTTCAACATTTTAAGAATAAAGAGATACCATTTCACCCAAGCCAGCCCTTTTCTTGTCACCAGCCAAGAAAGGCCAGAAGGAACAAATCAGTTGCCCTCTTTTCAAGTTTGCATGGAGAAAAGATAGCAACCACTTTCTTCCCAAGCCCAGTTTTCTTTTCCCTGGCTCCTTATAAGTAGAGGTTGATTCGATAGTCCAACTAAAGAGCAAAAGCTAGGGGAAAAACTCATCCTATTCCCTACCTCAAGTTGGAAATAAAATATTGTTCATCTTCAGATGACATGTGTGACAACAGAGGTGAGTATATGTTGAGTAAGGAAAGATCCTCAGGACACTTGAAGAAGTTACTTCCAAACCAATTCATAGTGAGAAGTGTTTTCTTGTCCCTTGGACTATCCTTTTTCCCTTTGGCAATAAGCTGGTTTCTAAACTTCAGATTAGTCCAAAGTGAAACATCTCTTGAAAGAATGTTCCCTTAATATTCTGGAACCTGAGGTCATAGCAGTGTAACTGACAGACATCTTTTTTCTTTAAAGACAGGTATACACCTAACTGTGGACACATTCATCTTACTAATCTGTAGGGAGATATTGCTGGAGTATAGAGTAAGTAGAAAAAGAAAAAGACTTGTCTTTGGTAGAAAACTCTTTAAGAGACGCCTCTAGTAAACATTTATCTAGCTAAGTGCCACTTGACCGTTCCTTGGAAGATTCAGAAGGCTGAAAATTTCTGCCATGCCATGTGATTGAGAAGCAGCAGGGACCTCTCTTCATCCCCTGAACTGCTGGTCCAATTCAGCCAGATGATGCAAGTCCCGTAGCCAACCCAAAAGCAGGAGCAAAAAAAGTCTTTCAGTGCAGGTAGTGTATTTGAATCCATCTTATGAAAGGCGGTCTCCTCAAGTTTGAGCTATGGTAGATTGCCACAAGCCTCAAAGCCTTTTCAGAACTTCTAGAAATTGTCTGCTCTTCCATTAACTTCATTGATAATGCCAGGAAAATGGCATTTCTTCTTTCCTACCCAGTCTAGATGAAATCTAGTAACTGAAGCAGGGCTTGCCTGGTGATGTCCTCACAACAGCTCTGAATCCTCAAGGTCTCAGGAGCCTCTGAATCATGCCTCTAACACATGTCTTATGGAGGTGTGGACCCTAGAAACATTGGGAAATATCCTAAGACAAAAAATTAGGCAAAATTTCACGTTGAGTAAAGGGCTCTGCAATCATAATTCGACATTACATTAGAAAGACATCAGGAGGATACTGCCAATTATATCATATATTCTTTTCATCAGACCCATAGAGAATGGTTGTTTAGGGTTCTGAACTTCAAAGCATTTACTTGAACCAGGTTGTTAGGAAAAGCCTACAATACCTTCCAAATCAAGATTCCTCAGACATAGCTTCATAACTGCCTTCAGTCATGGGGTTCTGGGCAACTGTCATTGTCTTAACAGTAAGGATGCACCCTACATTAAGGACAGGTATGTTTTTTCTGCTTACTACTCTATTCCAAGTGCTTACCACAGTGTCTGGCACATAAAAAGCACTCAATAATTTGTTGAATAAATGTGCCCTACATGAAAA
This sequence comes from Pongo abelii, assembly GCF_028885655.2. Lineage (NCBI taxonomy): Eukaryota > Metazoa > Chordata > Mammalia > Primates > Hominidae > Pongo > Pongo abelii. Next base: position 154,550,151 of record NC_071989.2, read on the forward strand.
TTTAGGTTTATAAGAATAACAGAAATTAAGAGGTGATTACTAGCTTTGCCAAAAAAAAAAAAGATTTACAGTAAGATTCCTTTGAAGAGGAAACCACCATTGTACATGTAAGCTATGACTCCATATTTTTACATTTCATTTGCACCCAACTTTTCTAATCAAACGTCTATTGTATGAAGTGACTAATCCACATGCTACACAGCTTTTTCATTTAAAAATAAATGAATAGAAAAGGCATGTGCTTTATAAAAGAATGCCAAATATTTATGAAAAATAAATAATAGCATTAGAATATCACCATTTTGCATAGCCCCAACATAAGAACTTATCAGGAAGGAACTTCAGAAGCATTAAAATCATTAGATAAAAAAGATTAGGAACCGAATATTCTCAAGGTGCAAAAATATAACTATTCCACATATTTCTAATTGCAAAAGAGAAAATGTACCTTAACTATGAAAAGTTCCAGAAGTACTCAAAATGCATATTTATATTGGTAAGTTCTGAAAGTGTAAGAAAAAAAAAGTACCCTTACAATAAAAGCTCTGGGTGTGATTTTAACAAATATGCCTTTACATCAGAAGGTCCTAGAAGTGATCAAAATGTATCTTTAACATTACCCTTCACCCTTCCTCCATGAATGTAGGTTCCTGAGGCCTCCCCAGCCATGCCTCCTGTATAGCCAGTGGAACTGAGTCAATTAAAACTCTTTTCTACATAAATTACCCAGTCTCAGGTAGTTTTTTATAGCAGTATAAAAACACACTAGACCAGATGCAGTGGCTCACACCTGTAATCCCAGCACTTTGGGAGGCTGAGGCGGGCAGATCATCTGAGGTCAGGAGTTTCAGACCAGCCTGGCCAACATGGTGAAACCCTGTCTCTACTTAAAAATACAAAAATTAGCCAGGCATGGTGGCAGGCACTGTAATCCCAGCTACTCGGGAGGCTGAGGCAACAGGATTGCTTGAACCTGGGAGGCGGAGGTTGCAGTGAGCCAAGATCATTCGACTGCACTCTAGTCTAGATGACAGAGCAAGACTGCCTCAAAAAAAAAAAAAAAAGAAAAGAAAAAGAAAAGAAAACACACTAATACAAGCTCTATGCACAGCAGAGGGCCATTACAAACCTTATTGATGCTGTAAATTTTGGGGTGAAGTATTTTCTACCTGACTGGGGTCCATATAAACTTCTCCTTTCTCTGACCTCCTAATGGCCCTGGTAACACTGGCCCTGGTCAAATACATTGCTGTTTTCCATGCACGAATTCTTTGTTATCTAAGTGCAATGAAGATGGAGGCCAGGGCTCTAATTCAACTCTGCTGCTAATATATAGGATCTTGAGCCAGTGACTTTGACCTGTTTCTTCATGTGGCTTCCTTGCTATTCCTTCAGCACACCAGCTACATGCCCGCCTCAGAGCAAAAAATGCTTTTGACCACATACATGCTAACAAAACTACATATTCATTTACCCTCAGACCCACAAGCCCACTTCTACAAATTTACTCTGAAGATATACCTCCACAAAAGTGAAATAACATATTCATGAGGTTACTCACTATATCATTCTATACAAATTCTATAAAATATTAAAAACTTAGAAACAACCTATATGTTCATCCATAGAGACTGGTTGAATAAACTAAGGTACACCTTTACAATAGTATTACATGAGCAAGGAAAGAAGAGGGGCAAAAGAGGAAGGAGGGAAGAAAAAGGAAGAGAAAAAAAAGATTTTTTCTTTTCTTTTTTTTTTCTTTTTTTTGAGACTGAGTCTCGCTCTGTCACCCAGGCTGGAGTGCAGTGGTGCAATCTCGGCTCACTGCAAGCTCCGCCTCCCGGGTTCACACTATTCTCCTGCCTCAGCCTCCCGAGCAGCTGGGACTACAGGCGCCCGCCACCACACCCAGCTAATTCTTTTGTATTTTTAGTAGAGATGGGGTTTCACCGTGTTAGCCAGGATGGTCTCGATCTCCTGACCTCGTGATCCACCTGCCTCAGCCTCTGAAAGTGCTAGGATTACAGGCGTGAGCCACCACACCCGGCAGATTTTTTTCTTTTTAAAGAGACAGGGTCTCACTTTGTCACCCAGGCTGGAGTGCAGTAGCACTATCATTACTCATTGCTGCCTCGAATTCCTAGGTTCAAGTGATCCTCCTGCTTCAGCCTCCCAAGAGGCTAGGATTACAGGCCCATGCCACCACACTTGGCTAATTTTTAGATTTTTCGTAGAGACAGGATTTCACAATCTTGCCCAGGTGGGTCTTGAACTCCTAGGCTCAAGTGATCCTCCCCATTCAGCCTCCCAAAGTACTGGGATTACATGCATGAGCCACCATAACTGGCCAAGAAAAAGATTTCTATGAACCAAAGTAGAAAACTGCCCAGGCTACGTTGTTAACTAAAAAAGCAAGATGGAAAATAATTATTATATATATATAGTAAATTACATATATAAATGATGTAAAATAATATATATATAATGCTACTTCTTATATAAGAAAGGAGAAACTAAAGTATAAATATTCACTTATTTTTGGAAAAAGAAACACAGGAAAGATACTCCAGAAACCAATGACAATGGTTAGCTATAGAGTAAGTGGGAATGTGGTGCCAGAGAGTAAGAATTTTCTTGGTTTTGACTTTTGAACTTTTTTTTAAAGGGATGGGGTTTTACCCTGTCACTCAGGCTGGAGTGCAGTGGCATGATCACAGCTCACTGCAGTCTTGAACTCCTAGACTCAAATGATCCGCCTGCCTCAGCCTCCCAAGTAACTGGGACTACAGGTATGAACCACTATAACTGGCTAATTTGAAAAAAAAAACAAACTTTTTTTTTAGAGACAGGGTCTCACGGTCTCACTATATTGCCCAGGTTGTCTTGAACTCTCCCACCCCAGCCTCCCAAGGGGCTGGGATTACAAGCACAAGCCACCACATCTGGCTGAATCATGTATTTTTACTTATTCAAAAATCAGATGAAAAGAGAAAGCAAACCATAAAACTGAATATAAACAGAAATGAATGGCTTTAATTCTATATTAAAAGCATGTACAAGAAAGAATCCAAGAAACATTTCTTGATTAAAGAAAAAACCAGCCAGGCATGGTGGTGCATGCCTGTAGTTCCAGCTACTTGGGAAGCTGAGGCAGGAGGATCACTTAAGCCCGGGAGATCAAGGCTGCAGTGAGCTCTGATTGCATCACTACACTCTAGCCTGGACCACAGAGTGAGACTCTGTCATCAAAAAAAAAAAAGCAAGCAACCACATACAAAAATGAATTCAGGAAATATTTAAATAGTGCTCTGACTATATTCCTTAGAGAGATATGTTCTAAGGACATAAAGAATTGCAAAACAAACAAACAAAACCAAATACTGTACTTATTTATTGCTAACAGAATTGGATTGGCAATTCTGAAATTTTTAATAGACTAAATGAGTAAATATATTGAGGTTCTTGAGAACCAGAGTTCTTACCGTGTGAGAAGGGAAATACAATTGTAAAGGGGAAAAGATGAGAATTCAGTGGTATTAGATAAAATTATTGTTATCTATTGTTATCTATTGTTATTATTGTTGTTATAAACAACAGAAATGTATTGCTAGTTTTGGAGGCTAGGAAGTCCAAAAGGAAGGCACCAGCATATTCAACTCCTGGTGAGGGCCCATTCCTCATAGCTGGTGCCTTCTGTGTCCTCACATGGCATAAAGGCAACAGGACTCCCTCAAGCCTCTTTTCTAAGAGCACTAATCCCATTCATGAGGAAGCCACCCTCATGACCTAATCACCTCCTACAGGCCCCACCTCTTAATACCAATACCGTCAAGATTAAGTTTCAACATATAAATTCTGGGGGGACATGAACATTCAGATCATAACAGCAGGATATTCATATAAGCCTCAAAGTATCAGCTCACAGACTACTTAATTACAAAAAGGAAGAGTAGCTTTTCAACTGAGAAATATGATGCTAATCAAACTTAGCATCACTAATAATGGAACAAATCCACAATATATTAATCCTGACATGATGCAGTGGGAAATATCACCTATGTAGTAATCTTGCCAAGAATTTTAAATCTGATTACAACCATGAGAAAATACAGAAATCCAGATTGTAAGCATCATGCTAACGACCAGCTTGATGTCTTCAAAGATGTTACTGTCATGAAAGATCAAAAAAAGAACAGAGAAACTACCCTAGTTTAAAGGAGATTAACAGACATAACCACAAAATGTAATACTTGATCTTTGATTGAATCCTGAGGGTTTTTCAAAGAACACATTACTGATGAGACATTGGGGAAGTTTTACTAGAAAAGCTTATTACCTAATATTATTGTATCATGTTAAATTTCTTGGGCATAATAACAACACTGTGATTATATAGGAGAATGTCCAAGTTCTTAGGAGTTGCGTGATAACCTGTGGGAAGATGAAGTGTCATGGTGTCTGTAACTTACTGTCAAATGGTTCTGAATTTTTTTAAAGTATTTTCTAAATACAATGTGTTATCCTGGATAGGATCCCATAATAGTAAAAAAACATTAGTAGAAAAATTGGTGAAATCCAAACAAAGTATACAATTTAGTTAATCATAATGTACTCATGTTAAGTACTTAGTTTTAACAACTAAACCAAGGTTAAGTAAGATGTTAACAGGAGAAACTGGGTAAAAGATGTACAGGATCTCTCCATATTAAAGATGCAACTTTTATGTAAGTCCAAAACTATTCCAAAATTAAAAGTTTATTTTAAAAATAGATACTTAGAGAGATAAAGTAAACGTGACACAATATTAACAATTGGTAAATCTAGGTGACAAGCGCATGGATGTTTACTGGCCAATTCTTTCCACTTTTCTGTAGGCTTAAAATTTGTCGAAATGAAGTGTTAAAAGAAAATAAAACTACTGAAGGTTAAAAGTAAAGGAATGGAAAAGATAGTCTGCATGGACGTTAACCAAAAGATAGCTGGTGTTACTATATTGTTAGGCAAAGTGGCCTTTAGGCAAAAAATAAATTAATTAAAAATAAAGAGAAACGGCCGGGCGCAGTGGCTCACGCCTATAATCCCAGCACCTTGGGAGGCCAAGGCAGGTGGATCACGAGGTCAGGAATTCGAGACCAGCCTGGCCAAAATGGTGAAACCCTGTCTCTACTAAAAATACAAAAATTAGCCGGGCATGGTGGCATGCGCCTGTAATCCCAGCTACTCGGGAGGCTGAGGCAGGAGAATCACTTGAACCTGGGAGGCAGAGGTTGCAATGAGCCAAGATCGTGCCACTGCACTCCAGCCTGGGCAAAAAAGAAACACTTTCTAACTAGAAAAAGTTCAACTTACCAAAAGGAATACAATCTGAATTTACATGTACCTAACAAAACAGCCTCAAAATATATATATAAAACAAAAACCATCAGAATTATAACAAGATACAGGTAAATTCCATTGTAATGAGAGATTTTGGTATACCTCTCAAAAACAGAAAGAGAGAAAACAGTAAGGATATAGGTTTGAACAATTCAATCCACAACTCTGACCTAATGGACACATACAGAACTTTTACATTTACAGAATACATATTTTTTTCAAGCTCAAATGCAACATTTATAAAAACTGACATATACTGGGCCAGAAAGCTTATCTCTAGTGACCAGAGGAGGCAAAAGGCAGACCTCTGTGGTGCTGGCACTGTGCCATTCTTCAACTGTTTGGTGACTGTGCAGGTGTTTGCTTTGTTAATAAATTCTTTTTTTGGAGGTGGAGAGAGAAAGGGAGTTCATTTTTTTTGTGTGTATATTATATATTTTTTGCTCACTTTTTGTGTATATGCATTACATTTCAAAACTTAAAAAGAGTTAAAATCCTCTAGGAAGGCACTAACATACTAAGTTATATATAATAACATTATTATTACACACCCAATTATATTATTGTTAATAATAGAATAAGCCCAGTGTAGCCTGTTTTTCCTTCAGCATTTCAACTAACTGCTGCTTCTTCTGTTGAGTACCAGATGAAGTAATGGGCTTATGCTCAGATGACTCCTTATACAAAACATTTGTATCTCTACACATGAGAAGCATATTCAGCACAGCAAGAAGCTTATTCTAAGAGAGACACACAGAAATCAATATTGAAAAAACAAAGGATCCATGAATCTCAACTCACACTTAATCCGAAACAGTACAGGTTCATAAGATGAACACAATCACAATATTATTTTCCTTTCTCTCTCTTTTTTTTTTTTCTGGCCAAGCACATATAGTTTAATTTTCCTAAGTTAAACACAAGTAGGTTTGTGTTTAGGCAACAGAAAGTATTACTTAATTTCAGAAATAATTAAGGCTTTGCAGATCAGAGAGGACAGCAAAAGAATCTAGAGGAATGCAAACAAAGAATCAGTTGCCCCAAAGGAACCAATACAAAGGACATGATTACAGACTACAGTAATCTGAAGCCAATATACCTTGATATCCATCATCTTCTTCTTCTTCAACGGTAACATTCACTAAAGACTTACTACTTGCCAGGCATGGTGTTATGATTTTCCTAGATCAGTTCACCTAAACATCTCACAATAAGCCTACAAGGTACCAGTATTAGTTCCATTTTATAGATGAAGAACTGCAGCTCCGAGTAATTGGCCAAGAGCACCCTAGTAGCAAAAAGAAGAACTGGAAATCTAACCTAGCTAGTCTGATTTCAGAGCATGCGCTCTTACCCCACTATGCTATAGTGCCTGTCCCTAGTAGATAAGTGATTATTTGCACTTGATGATTTCTAAGGATTTTCAGTTCTAACATCCTATGACTGGCTTCAATAAATCTGTGATAAACCATACGACTAGGCCTAGTGGTCCCTAATTGCGGAGAGCAAAATAAGGAAGCTCAATAAACTCCATTTACATAACCTCAGTTAGAATTCAGGTTCCTCTGGGTTATCAAAATTGTTCTTTCTCCATATTAAACTCATCAAAATTAGAAAGGGTTTCTCCTGTTAGTCAATGCCTTACATTTTTTCCTCATATGAAGACAGATGGCGCAGATATTAAAAGACATTCCATCAAGAATAAAAGAATAAATCTGTAATACAGTCAGCATGACCTCTATTTTATTGATTGACTGATTGATTGAGACAGAGATTCACTCTTGTTGCCTAGGCTGGAGTGCAATGGCACGGTCTCAGCTCACTGCAACCTCGGTCTCCCAGGTTCAAGCGATTCTCCTGCCTCAGCCTCCCAAGTAGCTGGGATTACAGGTGCCCGCCACCATGCCAAGCTAATTTTTGTATTTTTAGTAGAGACAGGGTTTCACCATGTTGGTCAGGCTGGTCTCAAACTCCTGACCTCAGGTGACCGCCCACCTCAGCCTCCCAAAGTGCTGGGATTATAGGTGTGAGCCACCACACCCAACCAGCATGACCTTTAAACACAATTGGACTTAAGACAAATTTAGTAAATGCAGATTTGTGGCGGGGGGGAGGGGGGAATCTTCTTTTAAAATGCCCACATTTAGTGTAGGTGAAATACACTGCTTATAAAATATTGATATTAGCCTTGAAGAAGCCATTATTGGTTCTTAGTTGAATATATTAAAGCTTTAAAAAGTCTTATAAAATACAGGACCTATTTGTTCTTTATACAAAATACTTAGTAATTGAAGTCAAGTCAAAATATTCTCGTTTGTTCTTTTAAATCACGAAGTCCTCTTCATTTAAAAAAAAAAGCTGCTAATTTACTATTTTTCTTTTTTAAAAAAAATACGGCTAACTCCATAAATGAATATACCATAAAAAGCTGTTAGGTACACCTTAGCCTTCATAAAAGTATAAACTATAAAGTACACCTCATAAAAGAAGCACACTGACACTTTTATGTTCATCTTAAAAACTAGAAACTTCCAGGAAATAGCAACAATTTGTTTTTTAAAAAGAGTTTGGCAAAAACCATTTCTCTTGGACACCCAAAGAAGGGGAAAAAGAATTTATTAGGTCCAGGAATCAAAGATGACTTGATAGAATTATGATTACATGCAGAATTGGATGGTTAGAAATGAAATCAATCTATTTAGGTCCAGCCTAAGGTTCTGATAGCCAATCAGTAGACACAATCAGAGTAGTAGTATTCCTAAGAAACCAGGATAAATCTCCAATGTGCATGAGTTTAATGAACCAGATAGATTATTGTATCGCCAATATCCACCCTTATCCCGTTCTCAGTCAGATGAATTTTCTTGCTCATGAGGTCCACATTGAAAACAGCATGCTCAGAAATGGGGGTCTTCTCGGTATGCTCTTTTCCCAGGACAGGAACTCGTCGAGGCCCCAACAGTGGATCATCAAATCTCATCAGTTTCACTTTGGAAAGGTCTACAACAAAATAAATTATCAATATAAGCATTTAATTACAGTCACTCAAACCCTGGAAGCAGTCTGAGAACTCACGTTTTAAATACGCTGGTTGTTATATCTAAACAAAAATATTTTCTTCAGATTATTAAATAAAAGCCATGCTGGGTGCGGTGGCTCACACCTGTAATCCTAGCACTTTGGAAGGCTGAGGCGGGTGAATCACTTGAGGACAGGAATTCGAGACCAGCCTGACCAACATGGCGAAATGCCATCTCTACTAAAAACACAAAAAAATTAGCTGGGCCTGGTGATGGGCGCCTGTGATCCCAGCTACTTGGGAGGCTGAGACAGGAAAATCGCTTGAACCTGGAAGGCAGAGGTTACAGTGAGCCAAGATCGCACCATTGCACGCAAGCCTGGGCAACAAAGTGAGACTCTACCTCAAAAACAAACAAACAAACAAACAAAGCAGTGGCCGGGTATGGTGGCTCATCCCTTTAATCCCAGCACTTTGGGAGGCTGAGGCAGGCAGATCACGAGGTCAGGAGATCGAGACCATCCTGGCCAACGTGGTGAAACCCCATCTCTACTAAAATACAAAAAATTAGCCGGGCATGGTGGTGCATGCCTGTAGTCCCAGCTAGTCGGGAGGCTGAGGCAGTGGAATCGCTTGAACCCAGGAGGCAGAGGTTGCAGTGAGCCAAGATCGTGCCACTGCACTCCAGCCTGGCGACAGAGCAAGATTCTGTGGCAAAAAAAAAAAAAAACAAAAAAAACAACCTCAGGAGCAAAGCTGAAATGTAGCAAATCTTCATCGCCTTTCAGCTTTTACCCAGATCAAAGTGTCAGAGATTCTGACATCTCCTGTAATTATAAACTAAGAGAGAGAAAGAATTGTATTTTTTAGCATTATCCTATATGGTCTCTCAAATCATTTTTATATGCTTCAATTAACCACTGTATAGAATATCAAAAAATCTAAAACTTATCCCTTTCTTGAGCTCCCTGGAATATACTAAACCTGCAAGAATTGTAGCTTTTCTCAGAGATACTTTTGGATAAATAATGACTACTCTAAGAAATGGCACTACCAGTTTCTCATTTGCTCAAAAGATTAAAGTATTTGTATTAACAAGTTGTTGAGACAAGGAGAGCGGGGACAAGGCAGAGAAAGGACAGAAATTTAAGCTTTCAGAATTTTAAGCTTTAGGATGAGCTTTAATACCCACCCTGCTTGAGATTTTCCTAATCTGCTCTTAAGCAAGCTGAAAAAATAGCGCCTGACAAAAACAAAAAAACAAAAAAAGCACCTGTCCCTTGAACAACTTTATAATACAACAGTCCTGCCAACAACTGAGCCCAAAAGAAGTATATTTATTTCAGCAATTCTGAGACTTCCCAACATCAAATGGTTTTATTTCATATGGCAGAAAAACACCAGAAATGACTACAAATGCTGATTCTGGGTTTATATCTCATTCTAAGTGTAGCATGCCTAGTTATCCTTAACCTGATCCATAGAAATAGAAGATATTTTCTGAATTACTTCCCACCTCTTTCGAAACACACCTGAGCTACACTCCCTCATGTTGACTTGACAGTACAAAGCTTAGCATAAGAGGGATAAGAGATAAAAGAAGACGTTAATGCAGCTGGTGGCTATGCCAAGAATACAAGTTATCCATGCAGTCTGTTCTCTTTGGGAAACAAAGACCGAAGGACTGCAAGTTTAGAGAAGGGGCTTATAGAACAATTACCTGTGACTACCACAAAAGCAAACCCTGTCTAAGAGTCTTTGGAGAGTTTCTGCAGGGACCATACAATCTATTCCCAGACATAGTACAAGCCCTGAAAATTAAAATGGGAAGAGAGCAGGCACAATCTTCATGACAGCCACGATCTTATTTTGGGGAAGAATACAATTAATTTTAACAGCTATTGCAATTCAACTTACACATCAGTGGTACCAAATATTTTGCTATAGATGCAGTGACAAGTTCTGCCAGCAGATTTTATGCATAAGGCCTTTTACTGCGGATCTGCCTCTGCCTCTCTCTCTCATACACACACACTCTTTCTCTCTAAAACAGACCTCCCTCATTATTCCAAGCAATTCTGAATCAAACTAGTTCAAAGAAACCTTAATACTCAATCAGGCTTCTAAGTGACAAAACATATTTGCTTTGATGTTTCACCACGTAGTTCATTACTGTCCATAGATTCGTAGAGCTTTCTTAGTGGTTTAACTGTCTTTTATCCCAGACTTCTCTTACCATTGAAACTGTTGAAATTTAAGTCTGAACTACATAAGATTTAAGGCTCTTAGAGAAAAGATGAGAGTGATTGTAAGTCCCTAGGGACTGACAATGAGAAATGAAGGCCTTCACTTCCAAGTTATTAGTTCATATATGGCATGGGTTGTGAGTGATTCAAATTTATTATCATCAAATAGTTTACTCAGTGGCCTTTGTGGAATGAAATGATAGTTTTAGTTCAGTTCCTCCCGGACCCAGATCATAATTACCCTCAATACAACTGGCACTAATTGGACAATTTGCTGTCTATTGCAGCAAACAGACCAATAACTATGTTACTGAATTTAACTCCTCTTCCATCTCATATACTCAATATACTCAGGCCTTTTAGATATCAAGGCATCCTGAGGGCTTTTGGTAAAGTATCAAGGTTAGATCTCTTCTGCAGATACTTATAGGAATAGCAATTTCAAACTCTCTCTAATGTTTCTATTTTCTAAAATTTACAACAGCTACTAACATCAAACTTAAGACACCTTAGATAATATTTTTCACAGCTAGTATGACAAAGGAGATAAGAATTATGCCAAAGGCTCAATGAGAAAAGACAAGAAATAGGAAATACGTTTCAGTACAATTCTGCAGAACCTAGTCAGTGCTATATTTGAGTACATTTAAAACAGAGGTAGATTTAACATAATATAATACAATTTTCAATACAGAAATACATCCTTTTATGTGCTATAACATCATAATAATCCTATCCAGGCAGGGCCGGTGTCTCATGCCTGTGATCCCAGCACTTTGGGAGGCCAAGACAGGCAGATCACTTGAGGGAGCTCAAGACTAGCCTGGCCAAGTTGGCAAAGCCCTGTCTCTACTAAAAATAGAAAAATTAGCCAGGTGTGGTGGCTTATGCCTATAATCTCAGCTACTCAGGAGGCTGAGGCATGAGAATTGCTTGTATCTGGGAGATGGAGGTTGCAGTGAGCTGAGATTGTGCCACTGCACTCCAGCCTGGGTGACAGAGGGAGACTCTATCTCAAAATAAGTAAATAAATACAATCCTATCCAGCGGGTCCACACAAATATCTATTTTCTTTAAAAGCCACTATCATGCTCTTTCTGCTTCTTGTGGCCTATAAGTTCTGAGGATGAAGCTATCATTCTATGGTACCTAGTTCACTGAGAGGACATAATAAATGCATATAACAACATGATGAAACTTGAAAATATTTTGCTAAGTGAAATAAGCTAGACACAAAAGGAAAAATATTGTGTGATTCCAATTATATGAGGTACTGAGAACAGTCAAATACATAGAGGTAGGAAGTAGAACAGTGTGGTGCGAATGTAAATTTGTATAGCCACTATAAAAAACAGTATGGAGGTTCCTCAAAGCATTAAAAATAGAACTACAATATGATCAAGCAATCCCACTACTGGACATTTATCCAGTAAGAAATGAAGAAATGGAATCAGTATGTTGAAGAGATATCTGTACTCCCATGTTTATTGCAGCACTATTCACAATAGCCAAGATATGCAATCAACCTAAGTGTCCATCAACCGATGAATGAAAAGAGAAAATGTGGTATACAATGAAATATTATGCAGACATAAAAAAGAATGAAGTCCTGTCATTTGTGACAACATGGATGAGGCTGGAAGACATTATATTAAGTGAAATAAGACAGGCACAGAATGACAAATATCTCATGATCTCACTCACATGTGGAATCTAAAAAAGTTGATCTCACTGAAGTAGAGTAGAATCATGGTTATCAGAGGCTGGGAAGGATGGAAGAGAGGGGACTGGAAGGAGTTTGATCAACAGGTACAAAGTTTTAATTAAATGGGAGGAATAAGTTAAACTGTTCCATTACACAGTAGATGACTACAGTTCATAATAATATATGGTACATTTCAAAATAGCTGTAAGAGGAGCTGTTTGAATGTTTTCACCACAAAGAAATGATAAATGTTTGAGGTGATGGATATCTTAATTATCCTAATTTGATAATTACACATTGTAAATATGTACCAAACCTCACACTGTACTCATAGATATGTACATTTATGTGTCAAAAATAAAACTTAAAAGAAAAAAAGAAAGTAGAGCAGTGATTACCAGGGACTGGAGGGATGGAGAATGGGAGTTATTATTTAATGGGTATAGGGTTTCAATTTGGGATGATGACGAAGTTGTAGAGATGGATGGTGGTGATGGTTTCACAACAATGTGAATGTATTCAAGCCTCCTGAACTGTACACATAAAAATGACTAAAATAGTAAATGTTATGTTAGGTATATTTTACCACAATTAAAAAACACGTCTATAAACAACAACATCCCTAACCCTAGTATACTGTTGCTGCTGATGCTCTGTACACAGAGAAACAAAAGCAACTGGTATCTCCCTCCTAGTATACCCTTTCCCCTTACCTTTATGGGTATAATGTTCAAGGCCCCATCCAAACAGTATTTTCTCCATAAATTAGTCCCTGATCGCTGCAAGTGGAAATAATCTCACGTTCTTCTGTGCTATACATTTTACCTGTACCTTTCTTACTACACTCAGCAATTTCTCCTTACATTATCATACACTTCAATAGCTTAGTTCCCTACTCCTTTACTAGATCCAGCTCCTAATGAACAGCACTCTCTGGACTCCCCAAAGCCCCAGTACATACAAAGGAGTCTCTACATACACAGTTGTCTCTACAAACACTACATATAGTAGTGTCTCACTAAGTATCCACAGAAGGGAAACAACTTCAAGATAACACAAAATAAATGACAGAATGAATTCCAAAGAGCTATTTTGTCTCCTATTTTAATTCATGTTACTACCCTAATATAGTTCCATAAATTAGGTTATTGCTAGGGATTTATAAATCTTTTTAGAACATTTTTGTAGTGATGGAAAGTGGCCAACTTTTAATTGCTATCAAAAAAAAAAAAAGACAGATAATACAAAATAGAGAATCACATTAATTTGTTTTCATAGCTCAGAAGAAAAATAAGAAAGACACACTATCTCCCTTCACACTCTGCTCATCCTAGGACCTGGCTGGATGACGAAAAGAAAAGCCATAAATTATTATACTGAATCTAATCACAAAAGATGCAGACTTATTCTTGATAATAAGTTAAGATTACTGACATATTTTACCTGGAGGCACATTGTTTAGAAGAAAGAATATGAGCTTTGGAGTCAAACAGACCTGTTTGAATTCCAGATCTAGAGTTTACTAGCTAAACAAACTTTGCAAGTTACTTAGCCTTTTTAGGCTCCAGTTCACCATCTATAAAAGGGAAATAATAAGAATACCCTCTACAATATAGAATTGTAAAAGGATTAAATGGTTAATACATGGAAGACACGCAATAACTTTTACTCTGTTTCTCTTCCTTCTCAAGGAACAAACCTGCTGGACAAGTTAGTTTAGAATATTAAGGGTATGTGTTCCTTGATTCTGAATATCTCTGAGAGACAGAAATCACTCATTACAATTTTAGAGCTACAAAGAAAGATGGAAAACTGTCTAATCCCTCTATTGTCCTCACATTAGTAAACGAAAAATCAGTTTTGAGCTTAAGTGACATGGCAAAGCCACTAAGCTACCTAGCCAGAGAGTCCCAAAAAGAATAGTTCTCTTGATTCTGAACCCAATACTTTTTCCATAATAATACACAGCTGTCCATAAGCAAGCCGGTTTCTTTTCTTTTTCCTTTCTGCTTAGAACTCACCAAATCTACAAGCTACTGACAAATAGTTTTGGGGAACAACTTACCTTTAATTCCTCGGTTCATTTTCATTAAACGCCTGATTATGGAATCACAGTTATCTCCTTGCCTGATTTCAATTTTGGTTGAGAAGTGGCCATTGGATGGCTGGGGATTCACTAGAGAAATGGACACACCAGGCTAGGAAAACAAGAAAATGATTGTTTAACTTGAATACTGCTGAGGGAGGAGGAATCTCTGCTACGTTTTCAATGCCCAATGAAAGACGGATCTAATTCTGGTATTTTAAAATCATGACTAAGGAACACTCAAATATGAAAGAAAAGCTGTACAAGCTCATGCTTATAACCAAATGCCTAGGTAAAGATGACTACAACTACATATATCAACACCAATGATGGACACTAACAATAACTACATTTTCTCTTCCACAACCACCATCATTCACTGAATCTCTACTATGTATTAGGCATTGTACTAAGCATTTTATCGACGTTAGTTCTATATCCCTGAAGTAGCTCTTTTGTACCCTTTTTCACAAAAGAGAAGCTGAGAACCAGAAAGATTAAAAATCAGCACAAGGTCACACAGCTAGTAAGTGGCAAGGTCAGGATTAAACATAAATCTATGTTGTACTTATAGAAGCTACATAGTCCAGAACCCTGTTTATTATTTTTAAGTGGAAAAAAGTCAAATGAGTCTTGTGAAAGACTTAAATACACAGTCTCTTAATAGAATACTTGAAAATGGCTTGAAATAAATATATTTGTATGAGGAACATTTTCACATACCTATCTGCATGGCTCAAATGACTGAACTATTAAAAGCTACCACATCTTAATGCAATGAGCATATTCCTTACATGATGCTAAATTCAGGAGGTATCCATGATCACGATTTCCTTATTCTTTCAAAATAGGCCTTTTCTGTTTGCTGGGTTTTCAAATGTGGCAAAAGTAAAAAAACATATCTAAGTCCTCTGCTTATCAAGACAAGGAGGGAAGTTTATAGACTCTCCCAATTGCAGTCCCCTGGACTTTGCCAAATGCTGCCAAAAACAGAATCTCCTTCCTCAAGGATCTAGATCCAGAAATACCATCTGACCAAGCAATCCCATTATTGGGTATATACCCAAAGGATTATAAACCATTCTACTATAAAGACACATGCACACGTATGTTTATTGCAGCACGGGCCACAATAGCAAAGACTTGGAACCAACCCAAATGCTCATCAATGATAGACTGGATAAAGAAAATGTGGTACATATACAGCATGGAATACTATGCAGCCATAAAAAATGATGAGTTTATGTCCTTTGTAGGGACATGGATAAAGCTGGAAACCATCATTCTCCACAAACTAACACAGGAACAGAAAACCAAACACTGCATGTTCTCACTTACAAGTGGGAGTTGAACAATGAGAACACATGGACATAGGGAGGAGAACATCACACACCAGGGCCTACTGGGGTGGGGTGGGCAACAGGAGGGACAGCGTTAAGAGAAATACCTAATGTAGATGATGGGTAGATGGGTGCAGCAATCCACCATGGCACGTGTATACCTATGTAACAAACCTGCACGTTCTGCACATGTATCCCAGAACTTAAATTAAAAAAAAAAAAAACAACAGAATATCCAAAACCTTTTTGTCTTCACCAATAATGGCCAAAAACTAAGAGGTTAAAAAAAGCTATTCCAGCATAACTTAAGATGATGCATCAATCCAGTTTATACCAAAAACAAAACAGCCTTGAAAAACAATCAAACCAAGACTCATCTGAGGTTTAAAAGCTCCTTTTAACTGTCTAAACAGGTCCTACATTTCCAGTATTTTTAAATAAAAACCAGATTTTGAAAACCATACTTTTTATTTTTAAAACCCACAAATAACATCTGATAGTTCCTATAATAGTAAAGTGAGGAAAAAGTAAGTATTGCACTGACAAAGGAATTAGGACATTTCAGGTATATCCCCATTTCTAACAATCTATGGGGTCTACAACAAACCAATCACTTAATTTCTCTGGACCCTATTTTGTTCTATTTTTTAAATGTGGGTTTAGATGTAATGATCTCTAGGTCTCTTCTGGTTTTAAAATGCAATGATTCAGTAAGATTCCTTCAACTTACTTCTATTCTAAAAACATTAAGTGGTTTCCCAGGACAGCAGTCTTCCCTGATTTTATCTTCTGCTTCGGAGGCAAACTTGACTTCTATGTGTTCTAGCTAAACAGATGGGAAAAAATGGAAGTTATTAGTATCACTTAATGTGATTCCAATTAATCATCACCTCATTTCACCAAGAACAAAACTAGGTTCTCCAGTTAACATGAAATGGTTTGTGCAATTTTATTATTTTCCATATAAATATTAAATGAAATCTGTAATCAGTTATTTAACATTCATTTTAGATGTCTCATAGTATTGTTATTTATATAGTCACATTTATTATTTTCTATAATGAAATCTGGCATCTATCTGCCATATAAAACAAAACGAAAATCAGCATAAGAGGCTTCCACTTAAGACAAATGGAAGTTCAGAAATTTATCATTTGAGAATAAAAGGCTTCCACTTAAATAAATGGAAGAAAAGCTCAGAAATATAGCACAGTGCATATGTCTGAATATAAGATGACCCTAAACATAAGGTGTGTCTGCATGGTCCAAGCGAAAAGATCCAAGAAGTTTTTTGACCTACATGAATATATATGAACATTTAGATCTACATAAAATGGATGTCATTTAATGTTTATTAATTTCATTAACTCATTTAAAATAAAATACTTAATTAGAAACAACTTTCTTCCATCTCCGTATTTCACAAAACAATTTTACTTAAATTCCAAACCTACATTTTTTTTACTTGAGTGTCTTCATTATTACTAGGACCACTTTTTGACTGCTCTAACAGTTTTCTAGAGCACATGACTTTTCCTTTTACCTAAGCTGTCTGAGACCAGCTTATTTACAATCTATATATAAAGTTGTGACTGGGGCACAAAGATTGGATGGGGAGAAATTCACAGATATGTGAAAGCTATTGGTACTGTTCTAGTTCCTGGATTGGGTAGAAAATTCATGGATGTTCATTTTATTATAAATTGGGAGGAAAAAAACACGGCAAGACATGGAACAATCATAATATATCATGAACCAAAGATTATAATTAATCCAATTCTGCAAATCAAAAGGGAGGGGGAAAAAAAGGCACCAATTCAGAGTACTCCATGAGAGGCTTGGAAAGCATTTGAATATAAGGTCTCTTAAAAATAATTTGCAGTAGAATATCCAGACATACAGTTTTTTAATGTATAATTGATTATATGTAAATTAAGAATTGATGAAATAAGATGACATATCACTTTTTTTCCTGCAACTTTTATACTCACCCATTTTTCTTCTCTCCAAAAATATTTTTGACTGACATATTTAACAAAGATACTAAACACAGAAGATGAAATTTATAAAAAGGTTTATTATAAAATAAAAGAGCTGGATTTTGTAATAACTAGTTATTACAATAGTAATTATTACTAGTTATTGTAATAACTAGTTATTACAATCCCTGGCCCTCTTACCTCAAGGGAATTAGTCAGGTAGACTATATTCTCCATAAGCACAGCCTTTTCATCAAATTCTAATTGCAAATCCAGAATACGAGGCCCCATCTTCTCCAGATTTTCCTAATAGCCAAAATGGTATGGAAAAACAAAATCACAGTAAGAATATGCTGGAAAACATACTTCCTCCAAAGTAATCATTCTTCTCTCAATTGATAAAATCTTCAGATTTCAGGAGTTAAAGGAAAGGCCTTGGACTCATGATTTCCTTTACCTACATTTGCTTGTTAATGAAATTTACTAGCTCCAAATAATTATCATTTAAAGTATTATAAGACTATAGCAGCACTGAAAAGATGGGAAGGCACAAGGTTTTCAGATTTATAAAATAAACATGGTTTTATGATTGTTTATTTAGACTGACTTAACATGCAAGCCCAAAGAATTCACTTTACAGGGAATCAACCAAATGTATGAAAATATCCCTTTAAGTTACCCAAAAAAAACCAAAATTTTAATTTTCTGAGATACCACCTTCTTAAAGCTGTTTCAGAGAATAGTGAATTAATAATATCCAAACAAAAAATCCCCAAAGATATTTCTGCAAAGTTTAAAGAAAAAAAACTCATACTACATGAGTACTCAAACATGGCACGTAAAAAATAATTTCTTATTCTTAATTTTCTTGGATAGTCGATATTTGCTGCGCAAAACAGAATCCTAGAGATCTAAGTACATATGCAGATATAACTACCTAGAACATGTTATACTTAATGAAAGTGACCTGATATTATTCTTGCTACTCACTGTTTTAGCTTACTATGCAAGTTCTATTTCTTTTTCTCATGAAAGTGCTGGAAAGTCATTTTCTTATTCCCAGATTTATTAATCCCTTCCAAAGTTTGCAAAACCACTAATTTGCCTGGCAAATCACCAATAGAATTTTTAAAATATATTACCACTCAAATGGTCTGATGCTGGTTCTTCAAATTTAAATGAGACCCTAAAGAAGCCAACTCTTGAATCTAATATCATTTTATACACACACACACACACACACACACTCTCTCTCTCTCTATACATATACACGTAACTACTTTTCAAATAGGTTTCCCTGGATTCTCTTAAAACATGTCATCAAAATTAATTGCCTTTGCAACCACCAATGGAATATTTTGTTGGATCCACATGTTGACAGAGATTTGGCATTATAACCAATGATACTAGCCACTGGGGAACCAATGAACTATGAACATACCAGCACTTATATTACAATTTGATTAGTGTAGGTCAACACAGGATTCTAAATTACTTCTGAAACTTAAAATACCCTGAGGATCAAATAGTGACTTTGGTCTAAGAGAATTAAAAACCTTTTCCAAGAATACCAATCTATTATAATATTGGAGAAGTTAAGAGGTCTGGTCTCCATCAGGCATCTGCAGCCAAGAAGATACAAGAATTAAAGGACAGTACAAGAATAACCACGATATGTTTAGTAGGCTGGAAGATACTAATTTGCATTTTTAAACAACATTTACTGAGCCTGCTTCTTCACTGGTGCTACTTAAGTGTGTTAGGTACACTACTTTATTTACTCCTCACAGCACTCCTAAAAAGTTAGGTTCTATAGTATCCTCCTTTTATGGATGAAAAATTCTGTAGCCCAGAAAATTTAAGTGATTTGTCCAAGGTCTCAAAACTAAGGAGTGACCGATACACAGAATTTCAACCAAGATTTTTCTGGCCCCGTAGCCTGAGATCTTAAGCAATATAAGCCTTCTTTCGGTTTCTTTTTGTCAAGAAATCCAATAATACATCAGCTATGTATATGAAGAAAACTAAGGGTCTAACCCAATAATTCTCAATGGTAAGAAGTGGAAGGTGATTCTGCCCCCAGCAGACATTTGGCTATGTCTGGAGATATTTTTCATTGTCATAACTAGAGGGAAAGGTAGTTCTACTGGCTTCTAATGAGTAGAAGCCAGGGATGCCATTACATATCCTACAGTGCATAAGAAAGCGCCCCACAAGAACTATCTAGCCCAAAATACCAACAGAGCTATGGTGAGACACCCTGGTCTAACCACTATAACTAATGTTTACCCTGTTAAGCTATACCTATACAAATATTGAATCCTGGTTCCAGGAATAGGGTCTAGGAAATGCAAGCCTCTATAAGCCTAATGTAAGCCAAAAGACTATGTTTCTTTCCCAAACTTGAAAGAAGGGAAGGTAGAATATGAAGGGAATAGTTCAGTGCAGCAATTCTAAACCAATTTTTCTTTCACAATAATATTTTTCACATACTCAGCAAATCCATAAGTAAACCCAAAATCTGATAGATCATTTCTCACAGCCATTGATTGAAAACTGCTATTTTAGCAGATTTCTGGCAGGAAACTATGTCCAAGGCTTTTCCCCATCCTTCTATTGTCCTGTCTAACCATTGCTCATGTGGTCACAGCTGCATAAGGTCCACAGCTTACCTTAATCATGGCAACAAATGGCATGACTTTCTTCATATATTTCTTCAGTTCTGGCATACTGCCTAGTTCACTAGCAATGACTTTGTTGTCAGGCAGTTTTCTGTTATTGGCCTAAAAAAAGGAAGGAGGGAGAGTAATGTAGAAAAAAAAGTCTCAAGAATAAGGCAGAATAGTAGATGTGACCAGGCATAGAATGGTGGCCTCTATCAACCCTTAGAGAACAGCAGAAAAGTGTTCAGCCCTAGCATCATGGGGAAGTGAAAGCTGAATGAACAATGCAGAAGGAACTCTGCTATTCTCTATAAATTGACGACACATACTTTTTAGTTTAGAAGAGAAAAAGAAGTGATTTGTGTTGAATATTTCTCCTGTTCAGAAACTAAATGGTCTCATAAAAACTTGTTTTCAAATTTCTAAAAGCATTCCATTAGTCATATTAAAATAAAAAATTACACAACTATCATACAAGTTTATATAATGTCTGCTTTTGGACACTTGGAAGAAACTGTTACCACAATTGTGAAAAGAATCCCTAGCTATTGACTTGTTAAAAACAGAATCATTTCTATCTACTCAAAAATAAATGTCCATATATCACTAATGAGTACAATCCAAGTGTGCTTTAAATGAATCTAAATTCATTTCTTTCTACAAATATTAATGGTCCCCTCAATAGAGTGAGAAACAAAGCAACTGGTCTTTTCAAAGTTTTGGGCGACTTGTTTTCCCTTTATTGTAAAAGGAAGGGTTGGGAATGAATCTAAATGAAAAGGAACATACAATACAATTTCAAATAATCTATTTTCAATTCTAACTTTTACTAAAGTACATGGGAAAAAAATATTCTACTTGTTAATGTATTCCTCTGAAACACATAAAAAAGAAAAAGGGTGGGAAACACTCCTTTGCCTTATGTCACCAAAATGGTGCCACATTCAACATAAGAACACTCTTCGTGATTATAAATGAACATTCTTTTCATTCTTGTGGATGAAAACATACAATAATCTAAAAGAAAGCTGCTAATGCCAAAAGATACCACTGTTTTCAATTATTTGGCAAATGAATACTAAGTAAAAACACAACTTCAAAAAGAACAGAGGTAATGCATTTTTTAATACCTAAGATATTACATATTATATTTGGGTTCTTCCACTGCTTCCTTGAAATTGCTGGTATGAATATATAATCCACTGAGGTAGTTTCACTTTTCTGCCAACCAAAGTAGCTTTTATCTTTTATTTACCTTAATTCAAAATCTGCAAGCAGATTCTAAAGGCCACCTTCTATTTCTATCATATATAATCAAAGGTGGAAATAGTTCTCCATAAAAATAGACTCACAAGAAATACAAAAACATTTGCTCTTCTCTATCAAATTTTACAAATGTAAAAGCAGCTTTTCTTAGCATTTCTTAATTAACTATGAAAAGTGTTGAGGCAAAATTCCAATAATGGTCTAGAATATCAAAGCTAAGAATTTTTCCTTTATGTTTCTTCTTTACATTTTGACCACAATCCGTATTTTGTCTCTCTTTTTTAAGTGCACCTTAGTGGTCTGCATCTAGCAATAACTGTTTTAATAACCTAAGCAAAAAAGCCAAAGTCCATAAACATACTTTGTTTCTACATTTTGAATGCAGAGGAAAAATAGATTTTTTTCTTTCAGGAAAACTTAGATCTAAGTTATTGAGTTCCCTTTAAGTGGATTTATCATTACCTGGCACAGCCAAAAATGTCTTCAAGCTCTACATTTCTATAGGTAATTATCAAACCAAACAACATTTAAAGTACGCAAGAACAAAGCTTCACTTTTTTCCAAACAATAAGCAAGGTTATGGTTTGAAATAATTTAATGAATGAATATAATGAATGAATAAATTTAATGAATGACTCCCACTGCTCAAGTTACAACAAATTCCAAAGGCAAACTCTGTCCTTTTATTTCATCATTTCAACTACATATATGAAAACCCCCAATTCTTTTGATTACATTCAACTAGATCCAATGTATTTTTGCATAAATTTTTCAGAAATGGGAGGAAAACTGCAGGTTTTCCCTCCGCATCCATTTAAGAGCCACCAAGAATAACAAAAGGATGCTGTCTGCCTAGAGGGAATGAAACAAAGCTGCCTATCTTTCTTCTCTCAGACATTGCGAACATCCTAAAAACAAAAACAACATAGGGAGCATACAACACCATCGGGGGGAAAAGTCTACGGAGAGCATCACCTCAAAGTGTTTACGTAGAACAGACAGGGTGGTATGTTGCCAAGGTGGATAGTTCTTTGCCACATAGATGGTGCAATGTGAGGGCTTCTGCAGGGGTTGTTTGTCAGTCTTCTACACGGTAAAAGAAAGGAAAAACATTCAATAGCTTTTATATAAACCAAAAATGAGAAGAACCTTCCCCCAACATACACCACCATGGTCTTCACCATTAATGAAAATCTTTCTAACTTTCATTATTGTTAAATGTTTTCTGATCAATAACTTTTAAGGAATAATCTTTTTTTAAAAAAAAAAAAAAAAAAAGACTTTACCTTCCCTTTAGCTGGCATCATATAGTTCTTGAGTCGTAGTCTAAGGTCATGTGTTACTTCCATGAGATACTGTGAGGAGTGTATTAAAACTTCATCCACAGGACCTGCCACAGGCCATGAAGCATTCATAATTGAGTCAGGCTTTTAAAAAAAGAAAAACAAAAAAAAAACTTCAGTGAGATTAGACAATATAACAATTTTATGGTTCTTGATTATAATTTCATACCAAGGATACCATCTGTAATTGTATGCTCAGAGTTCAAACTTGACTACACATAACATACTTGCACAGCCCCTGATCTAATGTTCCCTAGAATTCAAGCTGTGAAGTCTGACTCTACATTCTTAATTAGCATCCATTTGTACGAGCATATTAATACCCACACACATATGCTCACTTTCAAAGAAAATTATGTAATGCTAATTTGCCTAAATTTAATCATTATTATATAAATTATGCATACACTCAGTTTTTATCCTGTTAATACATCCAGTATTCAAGTACAGTTATTTGGTATATAGATCATGAGCACATTTCTGTATTGTTCATGCATTTAAAAATACAAAAGAGCCTAGCTAATATGGCTGGAAAGGAGTTATTAAACCAGCCAATCTATTTATCTGCAAGCCTGGGAGAAATAACTGAATTTATATTCATAGTAAGAATGCTAATATCCCTGAATATTAAGTCCTATATATGCCAGAAGTTTTATATAAAACAAGAATACTTATGCAAATATACACCTATATCTTTGTTTTTAAGCAGCTCATAACAATTGTTTATATCTTTCTCAATATTTTCACCTTTTAAAAATATGTATACACTGTGTATATATAAATAAGGGCACATATATCCATCTGAATAGGAGATAGCTCTGGTTTAACCTGTCATAATTATGATGCTGAATCCAGCATTACTCTTGAATTACTCACTTTCAGACTTTGTCTCTTAAGTAACAATATTAGCACAACACTTATTTAATGAAGCCAAAATCAAAACCACTCAAAACATTTTAAATGCATAAAGGTACCTTTCCCAGGAGTGTCCAGATGTGCTCACACAAATGTGGACAGAATGGAGCGAGGAGAAGTGTCTGAACTTCAATAAACCGGAACACAAGTTCTCTGTGCATCCCTTCCACTGCCAATTCACGGTACTTATCTTTTGCGGCCTACAAAATTTGAAATTATTTACCATTTCCCTCACCTTCTTTAAAATAAAAATAAAGGGAAAAATTTCAGTATCTTGGTTTTAATACATTTTTAAGTTTCTAGTCTTTTAAAAATCCACAACAAATTACTGTAAATGTTTTACTTTAAGAATCTGCAAGTATTTATCTTTGTCCAAAGTACATGGCAGTTTTATACTAATAATTCTCAAAAAAAGAATTTTTTTACAGACAGTTTGTAACTGAGACATAAAAGTTGAACAACTTTAACTGTATATTAAGGGTGACTGCTCTTAGCAGCATATAGGATATTAAATATAAAAAAAGACTATAAATACAACACATTGCTATGCTCAGCCATTTATCCTTATTTAACCACATCTCTGAAAACCAAGTTATATAAATCTCAATGTGATATTTTACATAGCTCATTGCGTAAAGCTACATTTTTACTTTAAGCACTTTAAATGCCAAACTTGAGGAAATACTGACACCTTGTGGAAAACCTCAGAAAACGCTTGCTCTCAAACTAATGGCAATTAATTACAATTTTGCCTTCGTTTTTATCAATTTTGAAATGTTTTCCTGGAAAGTATAGCTGAATTTTAGATTTAATCTCCTTTATATTAATGCTCATAGCTTAACTAGGAGCACAATTATTAAATTAAATGGACACAATAGAAAAAATACCAAAGATAATAACTCAAAATCACAATTTATTGAAGAATTTAAAATTTTTCTGGCAGGATTTTCAGTCTACACTTTGGGCGAGTAATTGTGCTATAGCAGGAAGAAAAAAGGGGGAAAATACATAATGTTCACATTGACATGTTTTATAGCTACCAGAAGAATCAACAGCCTACCTGAAACTCAAAAAACCCTGTTTTCAAAGCTTCTTTAAACATCATCTTCTCATAGTTTTGATCTGTTTTTATAATTCCTGCATTCAATTCACTATTGAATAGGGGGAAAAAAAGGTTATTGAGTTTAAAGGCACTTATACATAGCTATAAAAAACTGCTGCATATACAAATTTAAAATACTGCTTTTTAATATACAAATTTAAAATACTGCTTATTTAAGCAGTAAAATGAGAACAATGCCCGAAACATTTAAAACTGCTCAACACAACACCATCTTTGTGTTCCTTAAAACAAATTACTGCAGTCTCTCTATTGTCTATCCATCCTTAAGTACTGTCATCTGACACTGCTTAGGGCTCCTGTTTATGACATAATAAATGATGCTTGTTCAGAAATTTCTTGATGGACACTTTATTCTTATAAAGCCCAAAATGCAATATGAAAATAGCTTAACTAAGGTTGTAGCCAAGTGTTGGGTTTTTTTTTTTTTTTTTTTTTTTTGAGACAGGGTCTCTCTCTGTCACCTAGGCTAGAATGCAGTGCTATGATCACAGCTCACTGTAGGCTCGAACTCCTAGGCTCAAAGGATCTTCTCACCTCAGCCTCCCAAGTACCAGGACTACAGGCGTAAGCCACCACACCCAGCTAATTTTTTTTTTTTGTAGAGACAGGATCTCACTTTGCTGCCCTGGCTGGTCTCAAACTCCTGGGCTCAGGCAATCCTCCCACCTCAGCCTTTCAAAGTGCCTGGTTTACAGGCGTGAGCCACAGTGCCTGGCCATAGCCAGGTTTTAATTATTGCATTTACAATAACTAATACTGGATATTAGAAAAAAATTTTCTCATACCAATCCAGGTCCTTCTTAATTTGGCCTAATCTGGCCCCAAACTGTTTCATCTCCTACCTCTGCCCATCAGATAATGTACTTCAAATAAATATCAGACCCTTTCCATGGCTTATCCACACTTTCTCCTCTCCCTGAAAACACTGTTTATTTTTCAAGAAACTCAGAATTTGACCGGGTGTGGTGGCTCAAGCCTGTAATCCCAGCACTTTGGAAGACAGAGGCAGGTGGATCAGAAGGTCATGAGTTCGAGACCAGCCTGGCCAACATAGTGAAAACCCGTCTCTACTAAAAATACAAAAAATTAGCCAGACATGGTGGCAAGCACCTGTAATCCCAGGTAGTAGGGAGGCTGGGGCAGAAGAATAGCTTGAACCTGGCGGAGGCTGCAGTGAGCCGAGATTGTGCCATTGCACTCCAGCCTGGGTGACAGTGCGAGACTCTGTCTCAGGAAAAAAAAAAAGAAACCCAGAAGTCACATGACATCTCTGAATTCTCCTTATCTCTATTATTGTGCTTAGAAAATGGGTGTTTGTCTCTCTTGCTAGACAATAAGGATCATGTCTCATTCATCTTTATAATACCAGTGCGTAGGATGACTCCAAAGATATTTATCCTTTTCTTTTTCCTTTAACCATTTTGCCCTACTCGAAAACACGACAACATGGTAAAATGGTTATGAGAACAGACTTTCAAGACAGACAGAAGCAAGTTCATATCCCAAGTTTGCAACTACTAGCTTTAAGGCATTTAAGGAAATACTTAATTGTTCTAAGCTTCAGTTTCTTTATTTATAAAATAGAGCTAATAATATCTGTATTATATAAAGTTGCTTTGAGGTTAAAGTCAGATAATGGACACAAAATACTTAGCATAGTACCTGGCACAAGTAAGCCTTCAATGAATACTAGCTATTATTATCATTAGTTTATTTCATTAAAAAAAAAAAAAAAAGAAAAGAAAAGAAAAAGAAAACTTAAAAATGCACCAGGACTAAGTAACTCTAAAACACAAAATGATAGGGATCTACAGATTACCTGGCAAAAACTCTATCATTGAAAGTGTTGGCAGGACCACTTCTTAGGCTGTCCCAGTTGGCAACCATTTCTTTCACCCACTCTACCCAGGTGTACAGACGGAGAATACCTGCATCTGCCATGGCTTCCACAAAGTTGGCATCTTCTACAGTGTCACCAGCATCAGCCAGAGCCAAACGCATTCCTGGAAGAAGAAAAAAAATTCAATGCATTAAAAATATGGTTTCTGAGTATCAATTGTGTCCTATGTGTTCAGTTGGATACCTTGCAAAGCTCATATATAATTAACAAATGCTTTAAAGGACTGTCCTGGATCAACAACAAAAATTAAAATCATCAAAAACTAGCATCCCTAACCGTGATGTTAAAATATTCAAACCATCCATATTGATTTGCATCCACTAAGCACCAATACGTGTTTCTTCTCAGGCATGTTGAGTTAATGAGATAAAGTGATCTTTAATGAGGCAGAGATAGAAAATGATAAACTGGGGATAAAGATACACATTTCATTGTGGTTTTCTTATCAACATCTCAGCCTCATTTAGAGGTAACAAAATACATTTTAATGCATGAGAATACACATTGGTGCCTTATGTGTACAAATGCATATGAATTTTTCTCAGTTTTGAAAATAGGTTCTTAGAAGTTTACCACTAAAAAACTTTACTTTTTCAATTCTCATCTCTCAGTACTACCAAAATCTTCCATTCTAAAACATTGGGAAAAAAAACCTAAATGTCCATCAGTTAAACTGTAGGATATCCCTACAATGGAACACTATATGGTTGCAAAAAAAAAAAAAAAAAAAAAAAAAAAAGAGGGAACTCATTATATAGTTATTTCTGTCTTTAGCTTCGGTGTCCAATCAAAGCATTCAGGTTCTACCTTGCCTTTTCCACTTAACAGTTCATATTAGTATACTAACCCATACATACACATATCTATGTTTTTTGTTTGTTTGAGATAGAGTTTCGCTCTTGTTGCCCAGGATAGAATGCAATGGTGTGATCTCGGCTCAGTGCAACCTCTGCCTCTCGGATTCAAGCAATTCGCCTGCTTCAGCCTCCTGAGTAGCTGGGATTACAAGCATGCGCCACCACACCTGGCTAATTTTGTACTTTTAATAGAGACAGGGTTTCCCCATGTTGGTCAGGCTGGTCTCAAACTCCCAATCTCAGGTAATCTGCCCGCCTCGGCCTCCCAAAGTGCTGGGATTACAGGCGTGAGCCACCACACCCAGCCATTTAGTTTTATATCTATATATCCATAAACAAATAAAAATCATGAGCTCATACTTTTATCACCACATCCAATCTGACCCCATAGGGCTCATTCTAGCATTTTCTCTTTACTTATTTATAGCTTCTTTTTCTGATAGTGAGCTCTGTGAGGCAGAGGTTCTCATTATCTACCTGTTTACTTATTTTTTCAATCCTAATATACACATAAAGCGGTTTCGTAATTACTTATATATCTTGTAAGAAACAGACTAACTATATTATTTGGATACAGTTCTGTCTTTGGCTTTGGTGTCCAATCAAAATACTGAGAACACAAACTGAGTTAGCCATGACCAATAAAAAGAAGTACCATGATGACCAATGACTAATTATATAAGAAATGAATGGTTCTTTCAGGATAGTGCATTTCTTCTCTTGACACAATAGTAATAAAATGTAATAGGACTGAGGCCAGACAAAAAAACAATTTTCTGAAAAAAATCAATGTTCCCAGGTTCAAGACACATTTAGGAATTCCAAATGCAGGCCAGGCACGGTGGCTCATGCCTATAATCTCAGCACTTTGGAAGGCCAAGAAGGGTGGATCACTTGAGGCCAAGAGTTCAAGACCAGCCTGGCCAACATGGCAAAACCCCGTCTCTACTAAAAATACAAAAATTAGCCAAGCGTGCAGGCACATGCCTGTAATCCCAGCTATTTGAGAGGCTGAGGCACGAGAATCGCTTGAACCCCAGAGATGGAGGTTGCAGTGAGCCAAGATCATGCCACTGTACTCCAGCCTGGGTGACAGAGCGAGACTCTGTCTCAGTTAATAAGAATGGAATACCAAATACAGAGGAAATATCTTGGAAAAGCTTCCTACATACTCAACATTTTTTTTTTTTGAGACAGAGTTTCACTCTTGTTGCCTAAGCTGGAGTGCAATGGTGCAATCTCGGCCCACTGCAACTTCCGCCTCCCGGGTTCAAGCGATTTTCCTGCCTCAGTCTCCCAAAATAGCCTGGATTACAGGCACCCGCCACCACACCCAGCTAATTTTTTTTTTTTTTGTATTTTTAGTTGAGACAGGATTTCACCATGTTGGCCAGGCTGGTCTTGAACTCCTGACCTCAGGTGATCCACCTGCCTCGGCCTCCCAAAGTGCTGGGATTACAGGCGTGAGCCACCGCACTTGGCCCATACTCAACATCTCTACAGAACAAGTCTTGAATCTTAGCAATGATATGGAGTTCATTAAAGGAAGACTCAAAGTAACTTCAGCTTGATTTGTTCCTGAACACATCATGTCAGTAATTCTTATATATTAAATACTATGTTGCTCATCCGCAAAGGAAACATTAAGATTTTAAAATTTTGTTAAAAGCAAAACAGAAAGTAAAATTAAAACACCAATTTTAACATGTCTTCTATAATCTGAGGAGAACTGGACCCTATGGAACAGCAATAAGAAAAATGTTTACTCACCATCTGCTGAAAATTTGTCAATAGCTTGGGTCAAAGTGAGGAAGTTGCCCGTGGATTTTGACATCTGAAATAGAGAGTCAGTGATCAATCATTAATAACAGTAATATAAATAAACCAAATCAGCCAAATAAAATTAACTAGGTTGGCCATGACCAGATAAAAACAAAAAGGAATTCGAAATATGGAAAGGAAAAGATATTACACTAATTTCAGAGAGGTGAAAACTGAATTTCACCCAATAAAGTGGCTTGTTTGGGTTACTCAGCTATCAGTGACATAGCTAGGAGAGGACCTCCAGACTCACACTCAGTCCACTGTGATTTAGCCTATACTGTCTGGGTTAGACATGTGTAATGATTCCACTATAACTCTAGAACACCAGCTAGTTACCTAAGAAAGAGCTTTACGGCAATTAGAATCATTCAGAAATGGAATGGACCAGCACATGAGGTTGGAGTTATGACTTTAGGAACCCTCCCATCATTAGGGTCACAAAAATCGGTTGTTCAAGTTGTGCTCTGCCTTAGGGCAATGCATCGGAAGAGGCACCACTCACAGCCTAGCAATCTTTATCGTTTTAAAATTGTATGTCATTAGTATAACTATGCTGATATTAAAAGGAAATGATGATTATATCAGTTTTCTATTATACTACATAGCAATACATATCTTGTTCTAATAAAATCAGGATAGTACAACAACTTTCAGACAGCCAAAGAAAATGTCATGTTCTAACAAGAATAATAAATGTATGGTTCCTCTTTGACTTACAAAGAAGAAATGAGTTCAATAATCAAAGGTTCCTTATTGAGCTAACAAAATCTATTAAAATCGCCTATGCTTCTAAACAGCAGTTTTTCAATCTAATATACAGATTACTTATTTTTTTTTTTTTTTTTCTTTGAGATGGAGTCTTGCTCTGTTACCCAGGCTGGAGTGCAGTGGCACAATCTCAGCTCAGTGCAACCTCCGCCTCCCCGGTTCAAGGGACTCTCCTACCTCAACCTCCTGAGTAGCTGGGATTACAGGCACGCGCCATCATGCCCAGCTAATTTTTGTACTGTTAGTAGAGACGGGGTTTCACCATGTTGGTCAAGCTGGTCTCTAACTCCTGACCTCGTGATCTGCCCACCCTGGCATCCCAAAGTGCTGGAATTACAGGCGTGAGCCACCGCACCTGGCCACAGATTATCTTAAAGGAACATTTTCTATTACCTTTTGATATTAGGGCACAGGCTAAGTCTGATGTTACATAATGCAATTTACATCATCTGCTGTTTGTTTAAAGCTACAACTATTTTCTCTTTTTTTTCTTTTTTTGAGATGGAGTTTCACTCTTGCCGCGCAAGGCCTGAGTGCAATGGCACGTTCTCAGCTCACTGTAACCTCTGCCTCTCTGGTTCAAGCGATTCTCCTGCCTCAGCCTGTAGCTGGGATTACAGGCGCCCACGACCAGGCCCGGCTAATTTTTTGTATTTTTAGTAGAGATGGAGTTTCACCACATTGGCCAGGCTGGTCTTGAACTCCTGACCTCAGGTGATCCACCCACCTCGGCCTCCCAAAGTGCTGGGATTATAGGCGTGAGTCACCGCGCCCAGCCCCCTACAACTATTTTCATTATGATATATAGACATTTATGACAACTAATACTGTCATTGCTATTCTGTTGGTTACAGCAAAATTCACTGGTTGTAACAAATCTGTTACCATTTTTATTAATGAGGAATAAATAATTTTGTACCTTTTTTTTTGAAGTCAAGGAGGGGTGCCCTTCTCTAATTTGGACAGAAGTATCATAGGGGCAAGTGAGGGGTCTGTCAAGTTTGCATAACCTTCTATTGAGGATATTGATTAATAAGATAAAGTCCTATGCAGTCTGTTTAAAAAAAAATCACCCATATTATTAACAGTAACAGTAGTGACAGTAACAGCAGAGGCATAGAGAGGACTACTGTACTGCTTGGGAAAGAGCATTATGTGACACCTAAAAATCTTACAGACTCCAAAATTCTATCATTCTACTAATTTAGTGGCCAGTCACAGTATAAAACAAAAAGCACCGAGCCATTTTCTCAACTTACTAAGAAAAATAGCTCTTCCCATCCTCTTGGATCCTATGGAGGCCTGCTGGGAGCAGGACTTCTAAAAGGAAATATGGCTGGAAGGCTGTGGTCCAAGGCCATTTTTGCTGGCTATGAGCAATGTCTCCAGAACACACAGCTCTTCTTAAAATTGAAGGCGTTAGCTGGGCGTGGTGGCTCACATCTGTAATCCCAGCACTTTGGGAGGCTGAGGTGGGCGGATCACGAGGTCAGGAGTTCGAGACCAGCCTGGCCAACACAGTGAAACCCCGTCTCTACTAAAAACACAAAAAAGTTAGCCAAGCATCATGGCAGGCACCTGTAGTCCTAGCTACTCAGGAGGCTGAGACAGAAGAATTGCTTGAATCCGGGAGGCGGAGGTTGCAGCGAGCTGAGATTGCGTCATTGCATACCAGTCCAGGCAACAGTGCGAGACTCTATCTCAAAAAAAAAAAAGTGAAGCTGTTTATGCTCAAGATGAAACAGAATTCTATTTGGGCAAGAGACGTGCTTATGTATACAAAGCAAAGAACGACTGCGACTCCTGGCAGCAAACCAAACAAAACCAGAGTAATCTGGGAAAGGCAACCTGGGCCCCACAGGAACAGTAGCATGGTTCATGCCAAATGCCTAAACAATCTTCCTGCTAAAGATATTAGACACAGAATCTGAGTGATGCTATACTCCTCAAGGATTTAAACTAATGAAAAGTCAATAAATAAAAGTGGATTTGTTAAAAAAGAAAAAAAAAAAAAGAAATGGCTGGGTGCAGTGGCTCATGCCTGTAATCCCAGCACTTTGGGAAGCCAAGGTGGGTGGATCACTTGAGGTCAGGAGTCTGAGACCAGCCTGGCCAACATACTGAAACCCCGTCTCTACTAAAAATACAAAAAATTAGCCGAGTGTGCTGACAGGCACCTGTAATCCTAGCTACTCGGGAGGCTGAGGCAGGAGAATCACTTGAACCCAGGAGGTGGAAGTTTCAGTGAGCCAAGATCGCATCACTGCATACCACCCTGGGCAACAGTATGAGACTCTGTCTCAAAAAAAAAAAAAAAAAGAAAAGAAAAAAGAAAAAGAAAAAATGTGAAGGTATTTATGCTCAAGATGAAACAGAATTCTATTTGGGCAAGAGATGTGCTATGTATACAAAGCAAAGAACCAGACGGTGACTCCTGGCAGCAAACCAAACAAAACCAGAGTAATCTGGGGAAAGGTAACTCAGGCCCACGGGAACAGTAGCATGGTTCATGCCAAATTCCTAAACAATCTTCCTGCTAAGGCTATTGGACACAGAATCGGAGGGATGCTGTACCCCTCAAGGATTTAAACTAATGAAAAGTCAATAAAAGTGGATTTGTGAAAAAAAAAAAAAAAAAATGGCCAAGTGCAGTGGCTCATGCCTGTAATCGCAGCACTTTGGGAAGCCGAGGCAGGCGATCACTTGAGGTCAGGAGTTCGAGACCAGCCTGACCAATATGGCGAAACCCCATTTCTACGGAAAAAAACAAAAATTAGCCGGGCATGGTGGCATGCGCCTGTAATCCCAGCTACTCAAGAGGCTAAGGCAAGAGAATCGCTTGAATCTGGGAGGTGGAGGTTGCAGTGAGCCAAGATTGTGCCACTGCACTCCAGCCTGGGTGAAAGAGTGAGATTCCGTCACAACAAAAAAAAAAGGAAAAGAAAACTCTTCTGGGTCACAATGCTAAGCTCTTTATGATTCCTGTCCCTGTCTCTCTCTCTTTTTCTCTCCTTACTTCAGTTGCAATTTGTGTCACCTTTGGCCACTTTAAATACAAATGTTATGAATAGGTAACTTTTCCCTATCTCTCTCTTCAATTAATACTATCTACTCCCCTTGCTCAATTTTGAAGATAAAAATTAATTTATAGGCCGGGTGCGGTGGCTCACGCCTGTAATCCCAGCACTTTGGGAGGCTGAGGCGGGCGGATCATGAGATCAGGAGACTGAGACCATCCTGGCGAACACGGTGAAATCCCGTCTCTACTAAAAATACAAAAAAAAATTAGCCAGGCATGGTGGCGGGTGCCTGTAGTCCCAGCTACTTGGGAGGCTGAGGCAGGAGAATGGCGTGAATCCTGAGGGGGGAGCTTGCAGTGAGCAGATATGGCGCCACTGCACTCCAGCCTGGGAGACAGCGAGACTCCATCTCAAAAAAAAAAAAAAAAATTAATTTATGCTTAGTCCTAAATATGCTCATTAGAAGGTTTTTAACTCTGATTAATTCATATTATTTCTTATTTATTTACTAATTTTTTGGTAGAGATGGGGTCTCACTATATTGTCCAGGCTGGTCTTGAACTCCTGGCCTCAAGTGATCCTCCCACCTTGGCCTCCCAAAGCTCTGGAATTACAGGCATGAGACCACACCTGGACACATTATTTCTTACACACATTAAAAAAAAGTGCAACACCTTAAATCTGAAAAGCCTTCCACAGAATTTTAAACTTTTAAGCTGCAATAAGCCTTACCTTCTCAGAGTTCAAGAGGAGATGTCCATTTGCTCTCACAGCTGTAGGCCATTTGTCACTTCACAGATAAATGTTTAAAGACAGAAAATAAGAAACAAAGATGATAGTTCTGGCTTAAAATTTTGAGGTAAAAGCTAATAGACTCATAAAGGTTTGCTATAGTCCTTTTTGTAACGGCAAGTGAAAACAAATCAAAGGACTGGCTACATAAACTAGGATACAGGTATACAATGATGTAACTACTTAGGTGGGGCTACACGTATAGATATAAAAAGATCTTAAAAATATATGTGAAGGCTGGGCACAGTGGCTCACGCCTGTAATCTCAGCACTTTGGGAGGCCGAGGAGGGTGGATCATTAGGCCAGGAGTTCAAGAACGGCCTGGCCAGAATGGTGAAGCCCCATTTCTACTAAAAATACAAATATTAGCCAGGTGTGGTGGCTGGCGCCTGTGATCCCAGCTGCTGGGGAGGCTGAGGCGGACAGTTGCTTGAACCCGCGAAGCAGAGATTGCGGTAAGCCAAGATCGCGCCACTGCACTCCAGCCTAGGCGACAAAGTGAGACTCCCTCTCAAACAAATGTATATACATACACACACACACACACATATATATATACACATATATATACACACACACATATATACACATATATATACACACACACATATATATGTGAAAACATAAGACAGAACAGTGTAAACAATGTGGTATCTTTGTATACATTAACAAATAGAGATATCAGATGCTGGTATATAAAATCACAAGAAACCAATAGCATCATGATGAATTTTGGGAAATAGAGTAGTGTGCAGGCAAGGATGAAAGTTCACTTTTAACTTTTTGCCTTTATGTACTCTTTACATTTTCAAACTATGTACACATCATTCATTCATTCTAGCAATGAGATCATATCGGGGGTTGAGAGCAAGAGTTGTGGAGCCAATCTCTCTGGGTTTGCATACTTGTACTATCTTCATTAGCTGGGTAGCTTTGGGTTATGATTTCTTCCTCTTTATTCCTCAGTACAGTTCCCTGCCTACAGACATGGATATTAAAGACCTTCCTCGAAAAGCTATAGTAAAAAGAGTTATTAAAAGTGATTTAAAAAGTATCTGGCATAAGCTCTTGATGTCAATACTTATTTGTAATTTTTAAAAACCTAACAAATGTGAAAAAAATTGGTGCAAAGGAGTGAAGATTCAACTTATTGGTAAATAATACTTCTGAGATACCAATTTGCCTACAAATGCATTGTAAAGAATAGAGAAAAATACTAGGGCCAGGCACGGTGGCTCATACCTGTAATCTGAGTACTTTGGGAGGCCGAGACAGGAAGATCGCTTGAGTCCAGGAGTTTGAGACAAGCCTGGGCAACAAAGTGAGACCTCGTCTCAACAAAAAATAAACAAAATTAGCCAGGCAAGGTGACATGTGGCTAGTCTCAGCTACTCGGAAGTGTGAGGATCACTTGAGTCTGCGAAGTTGAGGCTGCAGTGAGCCAAGATCCTGACATTACACTCCAGCCCGAATGACAGAGTGAGATTCTGTCGAAAAATAAATAAATAAATTAGGTAAGTAATAACAGTGGATGACAAGTAGTGTAAGAACCACATTAAATTTATTTTATTCCTCTGGGCTGGGCACGGTGGCTCATGCCTATAATCTCAGCACTTTGGGAGGCCAAGGCGGGTGGATCACCTGAGGTCAGGAGTTCGAGACCAGCCTGGCTAACATGGTTAAACCCCGTCTCTACTAAAAATACTAAATTAGCCAGGTGTAGTGGTGCACACCTGTAATCCTAGCTACTCGGGAGGCTGAGGCAGGAGAATCGCTTGAACCCAGGAGGCGGAGGTTGCAGTGAGCTGAGATCACACCATTGCACTCCAGCCTGGGCAACAAGAGCAAAACTCTGTCTCAAAAAAAATAAAAAATATTCGGGAGGCTGAGACAGGAGAATTGCTTGAACCCGGGAGGCAGAGGATGCAGCAAGTGGAGATCATGCCACTGCACTCCAGCCTGGACTCCGTCTCAAAAAAAAAAAAAAAAACATTATTTTATTCCTCTACTTCAAAATCTTTGTTTTACTGTTGAAGGAAAAAATGTAATTTTATTCTAAATACAAGAAGGCTTAAGAAATTGTTTTGGTTTTATGAAATAAAATTTGAACAGACTGAGAGGTTTGTTTCCTCAGCTACTTGAGGAACTAGAGGTAAAAGTAGACACGTCTGGGTAAAGAGGGAAAAGGACAGAAGGATTACTCTGAAGAAACAGACTCTAGTCAGAATGTTACTACAACTAATGCTGGAACCTTGGGGCTCTCCGCTCTAAAGAGAAGGTTCTTTCCAATTCTAATGGTCTACAATTATTCCTGCATTTAACAAGTCAAATGAATTACTAGCAGACCAGCAATGCACCTGAGGTATGACATGCTTTGGTGCCTGGGGTAGGTATGTGGATTTCTGGATGTAAGAGATAGGAGGTGGCCTTTCTGCTTTAGTACATATTTAAGATAAGAAAAAGAATGTAACTGGCAAATCTATCTATACCAGCCCCTCCACAATAATTTCTTAGATATTTGAAGACACAAGACACCCCTATTGACAATCAATAAATCTAGTCCACACCTATTTTATCATTCACCTTTGTTCCGGCCACATAGCCACATGATTATAAAGGTAATATGAAAGATGATTTGGAACAAGATCCTTGCCAGAGACGCGAAGATCAACAGGATACCAGAACTCAAACTCCTGCTTTAACTGATCTAATTTTTCCTTTGCGATCTGAGTCTTAGGAAATGGAGCCTCCTTGAAGAAAACATAATCCCAAACTTCCTTGGTCATCTGTTGCGGTCTGTATTAAAAATAAAACAAACTATTACATATATATATATATATATATATATACATACACACACATACGTAATTTCTTGGAAGAATCAATACCTGAATCTAACCATGGATTAGGAATCTCTTTCTTACTGTAGTTACAAGAACAACTAAGGACAACAGCTTCCATAAGAATGAAGAATAGATGATGATAGTACGGGGCTATTTATTAATTTTTCCCAGTTCAATAGTAAAAAAGCAAAAACATCATGACAAAATTCTGTGAAATAAATCTTATTAAAACATTTCAATACGTAAATCAAACATCACAACTCTTACTGACAAATTATGCTCCTTTCCCTTATCTGTTTACCAACCTAATGCCCAGCGGAGACTCTGCCTGTCCATGCAAGTTACCCCCCTGCAACAGGTGTGCGACTGTGTAAAATGCCATGTAAATAGTGGAGTCAGAAAGTGATTCAATCAGCCACTGCTCATCCCAAGGCAAGTGAGTGCCTGAAAAATAAAAAGTAACGCATGAGGAACCTAAGAGACATTTCATCTAAGGAATCCACATTTTTAAGACGGGGGCTATAGCATTTACAAAGCTACTTATTTAGGAAGCTCTTAAATTATTCTTGGATAATTAATAAAAATAAAATGGTAAATAAAAGACAAAATGGGGCAGCCACGGTGGCTCACACCTGTAACCCCAGCACTTTGGGAGGCCGAGGCAGGTGGATCACCTGAGGTCAGGAGTTCAAGACCAAACTGGCCAACATGGTGAAACCCCATCTCTACTAAAAGTACAAAAAAAACTAGCCAGGCATGGTGGCGGGTGCCTGCAATCCCAGCTACTCGGGAGGTTGAGGCAGGAGAATCTCTTGAACCCGGGAGGCAGAGGTTGCAGTGAGCTGAGATTGCGCCACTGCACTCCAGCCTAGGCGACAGAGAAAGACTCTGTCTCAAAAAGAGAAAAAAAAGACAAATGGTTGAAGCTTAGAGTCTCTCCATAAAAAAGTCACATCACAAAATCTATATAGATTAGAGAGGGCATATTTCTACCACACAGTAGATGATAGTGGACTATATCCTAGTTTTCATGACCATCCAAAGAAAACCTCTTGCTTTCAATTCAGAAAACACTAGAATTGAGGGGGGAAAA
Organism: Pongo abelii; assembly: GCF_028885655.2. Classification (NCBI taxonomy): domain Eukaryota; kingdom Metazoa; phylum Chordata; class Mammalia; order Primates; family Hominidae; genus Pongo; species Pongo abelii. The sequence continues at coordinate 154,588,310 of NC_071989.2, forward strand.
AAAGTAAAAATGTATATTTTCTGTGTAACTGGCAAGGTTATCCAAACAGAAAAATTTCAAGTTTGTTTACCTAGACCATAAGTTCTTGAGCAAGCATGTTCTTGTAGCCAACCTAAGGTGGCTTCAAAATTCCTCCTGGTCTCCTCACAGAATCTAGAAAAGAGCAAAAGACAAAGTGTATCTTTATTGGTTCATTTTTTTGTTGCATTTCAACTTTACTGTTTCCACATTTTTCATCTCCTTTTTCCTCCTTCATCACTTTCTCCCATCTTACGTTTCCAGGTTCTTCAAGCACTGAGATGTCTGTTTCTTCCAATTCTCTTCTCCATAATCCAAGTACCTGGGAGTGGACAAATTGATGTGTTTTTTTTTTTAAGTCAAAGGTGAGCAAATTGACTAGGGGAATTTTCTTGCTGTAAGAGAGACTAACCACTGGTCACACAGAGCCACGACACATTCATCTGACGACCTGGACATCACTTGTTTCTCCGGTTCCATGTAAATAAGTGCATCTCCCTAAAGGAAAGTAAATAAACATATATTAGATACTATGTCAAATCAATCTTCACTCCTCAAGGATAAAAATTACTATAAAAAAATGCTATACCACCAATAACTGAAACCCCACATTTTCATTATGTCTTCCCCGCCTTCTCAGGGTCAGTTATCTTCTACCTCTCCTTCTATGTAACACTTGCTTTTAAAAAGGCATGAATCTTCATCAAGTGGATCACTTTCTCTAGCTACTGATTATTTCGTTTCAGTGAAAAATTAAAAAGTGAACAAAAAGGAAAAAAAGCACAAAAGATGGTTAGCAGTTTCGAATCCTATGGTTTGAAGGTTGGGCTTCCTATGACAGTTTTTTGGGGTTTTATGTTTTTTTTGCTTTGTTTCTATTTTGACAGATAGGGTCTTGCTCTGTTACCCAGGCTGGAGTGCAGTGGCACTATCATGGCTCACTACAACCTCGACCTCCTGGCTCATGTGACCCTTCTACTTCACACTGCAGCCTCCTGAGTAGCTGGGACTACAGGCACATGTCAACCCACCCAGTTAATTTTTTAATTTTTTTATAGAAATAGGGTCTCACTATGTTGCCCAGGCTGGTCTCGAACCCCTGGGCTCAAGTATTCCACCTCAGCCTCCCAACGTGTTTGGATTACAGCCGTGAGCCACTGTGCACAGCCCTATGGCAGCTTTTTATCTTTCTTTTATTTATTTATTTATTATTATTATTATTATACTTTAGGTTTTAGGGTACATGTGCACAATGTGCAGGTTAGTTACATACGTATACATGTGCCATGCTGGTGCGCTGCTTTTATCCTTCTTATAAACTACTGCTTAAAAAAAAAAAAGATATACAAAGACTAAACATAGAAAATCTTGTTACTAAAGATTTATAGTGCCACGAAAAATTTCCACTAGAAAACTGACCATGCTTTTGATTTTTTACCAAATATAAATCTTTCTTACTGCTATTATGATCCTAAATACTTTAAGCATGAAAATTGACGATGCTTTTGATTTCTTACCAAATATAAATCTCTCTTAATGCTATGATAATCCTAAACATTTTAGGCTAGGATAATTTTTAAAAATAAAATCCAGCATTATTATTCATAAAATGATTCACTGCTCTGTTTTTAATGCAATTCTTCATGCTGAAATTAAATAGCTGGAATTTTGGTTTAAAGATGGTAGATTAAAAACAGACATTTAATTCCCTCTCAAAATTCCAATAAAAAGACAACAAAGAGGGTTTTACAAATGGCATGAACCTGCAAAGTCAAAATGAATGAGAAGAAAAAATATTAACTGAATTTTGAAAACAAAAAAGCAACATGAATGACAAATATATTAGCAGCAATTAAAAAGCTATCTGAATCCTACGACAATAGAAAAAGCTGAAAAGCAATCCACTCTGCACTCTAGTACCTCAGAAATTGGTGGCATTAAATAGAAAGAGATTCAGAAATTGGTAGCATTAAATAGCTCTAGAAATAGAGATAAGGGCCGGGCGTGGTGGCTCATGCCCATAAACCTAACACTTTGGGAGGCCAAGAGTTCAAGACCAACCTGTCCAACATGGAGAAACCCCATTCTCTACTAAAAATACAAAATTAGCTGGGCATGGTGGCGCACACCTGTAACACCCAGCTACTTGGGAGGCTGAGGCAGGAGAATCGCTTGAGCCAGGAGGCAGAGGTTGCGGTGAGCCGAGATCGTGCCATTGCACTCCAGCAGCCTGGGCAACAAGAGCAAAACTCCGAAAAAAAAAAAGAAAGAGAAGAGAGAGGGAGAGAGAGATAAGGTGAGACTGAAAAGAGGAGCACCAACTAAAGTCATTTAAAGAAGTGGGTATCTGGGAAGTGGTAAAAAAAAAAACATAAAATAATATAAGATAAAATAAAATAAAATAGAGGTTAAAACCCCATATACTGCCCCTACCTATATCAGAACCAAAAAAAAAAAAGGCTAATTCTCTGGAAAAGGTAAAAGAAAGTCTCTGAACTAGAGACAAAGTTACAAATATCATAGTAAAAATAGGGGAATTAAGTGAAAGTCAGCACACCAGATGTTGGTACACATTCCTAGCTATCTTCTCCCTTCCAACTCCCAAAATGCTCAGTTGCTTAGACTTTTTTGTTTGTTGTGAGACAGCACTCTGTCGCCCAGACTGGAGTGTGGTGGCGCCGTCTTGACTCACTGCAACCTCTGCCTCCCAGGTTCAAGTTATTCTCGTGCCTCAGCCTCTCGAATAGCTGGAATTAGAGGCAGACACTACCATGCCCGGCTAATTTTTGTATTTTTAGTAGAGACAGGGTTTCACTATGTTGGCCAGGCTTGTCTCAAACTTGACCTCAAGTGATCCACCCGTCTAAGCCTCCCAAAGTGCTGGGATTACAGGTATGAGCCACTATGCCTGGCCACTTAGACCTTTTGAGCTAGAGATTGGCAGAATCTTCTGTCGGGAAATCTAACAAACCCAAAAGCAAATACTAAAAAAACTTAACATCCGGGAGTCGCCAAGGCCCAAATGGCTCTTTCTAGATCTCCCCCAGTGAAGCCTAGTGACAAGTCCTACCCATAAGCAAAAACATTTATTTTTACACCCAAATATATTATATATCAACAGTCTTCCTCAGAGAAGTAAGATTAAGATGTCCCGTCTATGAAACAAGAACAGCATCCTACAACAAATCAGCCAGGCATGGAGGCACATGCCTGTAGTCCCAGCCACTCAAGAAGCTGAAGTGGGACGATCACTTGAGCCCAAACCCAGATCAGCCTGGGCAATATGGCAAGACCCCTGTCTCTTTAAAAAAAAAAAAAATCAATCAGAAAACAAGAATCAATTATTGAACTGGCCCAAAATTAGTAATTATTGAATCCGGTTGATAGGTATTACAGGAATTTATCATTCTACTCTCTACTTTTTTATACATTTGAAATTTTCCATATGATTCTTTAAAAATAAGTTCTTATAAGTTTGTATTCATATACACACACAAATAGTAAATAAAAGCACATAGTAAAGAAAAGCTCAGGAAGAAAATGATGAGGGACTATCCCACAAAGAGGACCAACAGGACTGCCAGGATCTAAGAGGTTCAATATCTGAATGATGGAATTCAAAAAGCGAAAATAGAGAATAAGAAAAAAATAAAATCATCAAGAAAAAAGTCAAGAAATGTTCCCCAAATTGAAGTACACAAGTTTCCAGATTGAAGGAGCCCACCAAGTACCAAGTAGAATGAATGAAAATTGACCTACACCAAAGACAAATCATGAAATTTCAGGATACTGGGAGAAAAAAGATTATACAAGCCTCCAAAGTCAGGGGAAACAAGCTACTTACAAAAACATCAGTCACTACCAGAAGAGTTTTCAACTTCTTAATAGCATCAATGAACCAAAAGATGATGAGGTAATACCCTCAGGTTTTTAAGGGAAAATTATTTCCAATCCAGAATCTATACCCAGGCAATCCAATATAAAGATAGAAGACATATCTCAGACATGAAAAGTCACAACAATTTACCTTCCAGGTACCCTTTCTCAGAAAAGCTATCAGAGGCAGAGTTTCACCAAAATGAGAAAGAATATAAGAAGGACACAGACATGGGATTAAGGAAACAGGAGATCCAGCTCAAGAGGAGCAAAGGGTATTCTTAGTAATAGTGGAGGAACATCCAAGATTTGTGCATCAGGACAGTAAGCAACCAGTTCAGACTAAAGCCAGAAAGCTCTGGAAGAGCTTTCTCTGAGATGGAACTGAAAGCACACTGATGTGTTTGAACTGAGTAAGAAAAGAAATAGACAGTTGGAAAAGAGTTGAGAAATGGAGTACTGACAAGTGTATTTTAATTAAGAATTTTTTAAAAATAAACATAACTATTAATCCCAGGGAAAACCAAAAGCTGAGGATGAAAAATTATTGTATACTACATTATGGATAAGCCATGTCTCAAAAATATGTAAATAATAACTATTGACCTAACATTTGTTATAACTACAGTGTACGGAGAAGACAGGGTATGGAGTAGTATATACCAATAAATGTGGGACGTTAGAGAAAACAAAAAGCAGGGGAAAGAGTGTAACCTTGATCTTCCTCCTACTCCTTCCAAGAGTAGGAGGTTAGTGGCTGATACCTAACCCTGAAAAAAAAAAAATCACATTACAAGCACTTAGATCAGAGATCTGTAAGAGATGGAGATCAGCCGGGCATGGTGGCTCATGCCTGTAATCCCAGCACTTTGGGAGGCCAAGGCGAGTGGATCACCTGAGGTCAGGAGTTCGAGACCAGCCTGACCAACATGGAGAAACCCCATCTCTACTAAAAATACAAAATTAGCCAGGCATAGTGGCTCATGCCTGTAATTCCAGCTACTCAGTAGGCTGAGGCAGGAGAATCACTTGAACCCAGGAGGTGGAGGTTGCGGTGAGCTGAGATCGCGCCATTGCATTCCAGTCTGTGTAACAAGAGCGAAACTCCGTCTCAAAAAAAAAAGAGCTGGAGATCAATACTAAAACGATTAAATGTTACCCCCTCCAAGGAAGAGAAATTTAAATTATGGAAAAGTGATGAGGAAATTGCTGCTTTTTTATTTCAACAAGCCTAACAGACCATTGTCTCTCTGTATCATGGGTATACAAAGTTGTCAAAAATAAAAATGTAAAGGGTTAACTCAGCTAAATAGAAGAGAGTTATAACAAAAATGGAGGGATGAGAGGAGGATGACAGAAACACCACAGAAAGAAAGGATTGTAACTACCAGTATCTAAAATGGCCACTGCCAGAAATATCATCAAAGTTCTCTATGCATGCTATGCACACATCGACTTTAGAACACTATCTTTATCAACATTATAGATGGGATGTTCAAGTTAAATGAATTGCTAAATAGGTCTATTTTCTGCCGCAAAACTATATGATATTTTTATTGCAGCTCCAGGTTCTACTGTAGAACTCACTGCTAATAACACTATCAAGTCTATTAACTAACAGCTCTTCGAAAACAGGCTTCAGAGCACAGCCTATCACATACAGCGTCAATCATCTTTTTCTGAATAGTCTTCTTTACATCTTGAACCTTCTGTCCTTTAAATCCATCCACCAACATGATCTAAAAGGATGAGAAGGGAGAAAAACCACATACAAAACAGTTAGAATCTGCCTTGAGTTTCTTTCCTAATTTTCCCTAACTAAACTTGCTTCTGCCCACCGAAATATTTTTAGTATGAAATTTATCATATTTATAACGATAATTTTTCATTTTGGTATAGCATGGATAACTAATATTTATAACACACTTATCGTTCTGTCAGTGATACCCACCTCACTAGGTATCACGGAGATACCTAGTGTGAGCATGATCAGGAAGGAATACTCACTTCCACTTCTTAAGTTTCCACATGGACAGACTTCAATTACACTCACTCACCTCATTCCTCGTGGTTTCTGAAGGAACTAAGCATATTCGGCTTCATCTCATTAGGCTCCTCTTTCTAACCCCACCTGCTGCAGGTGAGTATTCTTTGCCTGGCCATGTGATAAAGCTTGCTCTTAGAAGGAGGCCTACTCTTTCACCTCTATCTTTTTTTCAGTAGGCCAATTACGTGCTAGGGAAAAGTATTAGCTTATCCATTGTTGCCATCAATTAAGCCTCAATCACCTTCCAGCTTTCTGGTAATAAAGCAGATATTTTCACCTACATGACTCTTATTTTCATCTACATGACTCTTATATTTCTCTCAAATTGTTTCTATCTTAGGTAGAAAAGACATGCATTCTCTTTTGACATTCTAAACCTCTAACATACCAAAATACTTCAATATCTATTTAATCCAACATTATAAAGTTATATTTAATGAGTGTAGTGATTAAGAACACAAATCTGAATTAGCTGGGTGTGATGGTGGGGCCTGTAATCCCAGCTACTCGGGAGGCTGAGGCAGGAGAATTGCTTGAGCCCAGGAGGCAGAGGTCGCAGTGAGCCAAGATTGAGTCACTCCACTCCAGCCTGGGCGACAGAGCAAGACTCCGTCTCAAAAAAAAAAAAAAAAAGAACACAAATCTGGCCAGGTGCAGTGGCTCAAGACTATACTCCCAGCACTTTGGGAGGCCAAGGTAGGCAGATCACTTGGGGTCAGGAGTTTGAGACCAGTCTGACCAGTATGGTGAAATCCTCATGTCTACTAAAAATACAAAAATTAACCGGTCATGGTGGCACGTGCCTGTAGTCCCAGCTACTCAGGAGTCTAAGGCAGGAGAATCACTTGAACCCAGAAGTTGGAGGCTGCAGTGAGCTGAGACTGCGCCACCGCACTCCAGCCTGGGAGACAGAGCAAGACTCCATCACATACACACACACACACACACACACATGCAAATCCCATAGCCAGGCTACCTAGTTTGAATCCCAGTTCCCACTGGCTAACTATCTGGCTAATCTCAAGTAAATCAGTTAATCTCTTTGTGCCTCCATTTCCTCATCTGTAAATTGGAGATAAGAGTGCCTACTTCAGAATGGGGTTATTTTCAGAATTAAGTAAGTTAATATGTAAGTGCTACATAAGTGCTGCTTTTATCATCATTCAAAATATGTGTCACTTCAAAAAAAAGATATGTAACCAATTCTTGGTTATCCAGAAAAATGTAGGAAAGCTAAAACTAAAAAACATTCTTGTTGATGTCCTTAAAAATCTTCATTTGAATCTGAAGCACCTAACAACTTGTTTGGATTTTTATGTTCTCTAGCCTAGCCTTCTTTCCATGGAAATGTAAACCACATTAACATATGCACAATTAGGAGAAACAAATGGTTCAGAACATGTTTGTTGAACTCACCTGGCATTTAGTAGACATTAATAAATAAATTAATGGACTGAATAAAACTGCTTATCTAAAATATGAACTCCTTAACTAAAAGAGCAAAAGAAGGGAACAGGTATTCTCCATTCAATAAATCTTTGAAGTTTACTGCATAATAATATGAACTAATTTTTAATATCTTGTCAAGAAATTCACTCCATAGAGATTCCTAGAGGGCACGAAAAAGACAATTTCTGAAAATGCTTTTAGGCAAAGGACATGATAAAAACAAAAATTAGAAATTTGGAAATAGAATACATTCTCATATTAAGCTCTCAAATCAATGTATAGCTGAAACTATGTTAAATTTTTCTACATTTTTCTAATTAAGAAAATCACAGAGCATGGAGTAAATCAAATAAAAACTAAAAAAAATTATTACTTACACCCTCATAAAATCCTTTTAGATATATCTTCTCCTTTGCTTCTGCAAGTTTTTCTCGGTCATTCTGGCTCTGAATTTTCAACTCATCACAAATGGTTACGGCAGAAAGATTTCCAAAACCTGGGATTTCAATGACTGGCACCTGCAGCAAACAGCAATCAGGAACGTGTTCACACTGACTGAACACACAGCTCTATAAGGCACAAGTCCTTTTGCCTCTAATGTCCAATTAAGTCATTTCAGACTGTATATGTCATTATGACATTGCCACACATTAAGTAATCACAGAGTGACTAACTTCCAGATGTAAATTTGTCCTCCTACTCTCCACAGGAACTACCCATACTCTGTGTACCAACACCCCCAATGCCCTTCCCCCACCACACACACCTTTCCCAACACTCTATCCTCCACTGGCATACAATTATCTAACTAATTCATACTGAAACTAGCAAAATGATGTAAACCAGGGGTTCCCAACCCCAAGGATGTGGACTGGTACCAGTCCATGGCATTAGGAACCAGGCTGCACAGCAGGAGGTGAGCAACAGGCGAGCATCACCCCCTGAGCTTCACCTCCTGTCAGATCATGGGTGGCATGAGATTCTCATAGAAGCACGAACCCTATTGTGAACTGTGCATGGAGGGATCTAGGTTGCTTGCTCCTTATGAGAATCTAATGCCTGATAATCTAAGGTGGTATAGTTTCATCCCAAAACCATTCCCCTACCACACCCTGCTGATCCATGGAAAAATTGTCTTCCACAAAACCAGTCCCTGGTGCCAAAAAAGTTGGGGACTGCTGATGTAAACAACTAGTTTCATGGATGGTTGTGCTTTTGGTTTATATGAATTCCTCTGGATCTTTCATGAAATGAAAATCATTTGCTAGTAATTTAAAAGTTTTTCTTCTATAGATACTAACATGAAAACACAAGAAACATAAAACAGAGTTGTACAGGACTTTGTTAAAGTTATTATGGTTACAAATAAACATTCATGAAAAGGGCAAAATTTTATCTTTAGAAGCCAGGAAATTGATCATACTAGCAAAGCAAGCTACTATAAAATTGGTGATGCTAAAAAGCTATTTGTTCCAGAACTGCAGGTGCCAGGTGGTAAGAAAATGCTTGTTAGTTTTCCTTTTGCTCTTATCTACCATAGCAGGTATCAAATTAAAGTGAGTAAATCCTTAAGCAAACTCTTATTTTCATACTCCACCAACTAATTTTGTTATAAGGAAAACATGTTAGCTCTTCTTTTTCTCTGATAAAGAGATGGATGTGAATATTCTGAATTATCTATGTACTCACCGGCTCAAATGGCAAGACCATGTCATCTCTAATTCCATACTTTGCTCGTAAGGCCTACAGAAAAATTTGCAAGTTAACAATAATGATCAACACTTTACTGGTAGAATCATTGAGAGAAGCAACCTCCAAACTTTCTTAAAAGTTTCTTTAAAGTTTCTATTTGTTCTCCTCTCCATAGGGAGCAATTGTCTAACTCTGCCAAATATCTCAAAAGGGATCTGTAACCTTCAAAAATTTAATAGCTAAAGTTATAGTGAATAGCCTAAATGAAACTATACAGCCAAAAGCAAAAATGTACATAGACATACACATATCACTTAAATTGAGGTTCATATGCCAGATTTCAATGAAAATGTGAATATCAGAAAACTTTTTCAAAATTCTGTGAAACACATTTAAAATTCAAACCACAGAAAATATATAAACATCAAGAAACAAGTTAGAGGTAGCAGTTTAAAGATAAATGCATAGCTTTTTAGCCTAGTCCCACAGTGCAGTTCAGCAGTACCTAAGCAATGAGATGGTGAGGACGAAATACAAATATGAAACTCAGATACTTACTTGCTTTTTCTTCAAGTCTCTGAGGGCAGCAATATCATCAGGGGAGTCGGAAGGAACACTTGTAACCACACCAGTGCCTTATAAAACAAAGTGTGGAATTAATAACTAGAACCAACACGTGATTATCAAAATATTTCTAGAAATAAATAAACTCTTTACCTTTATCCTCCTTAATAGTTAGCATTGGGAGAACATAGATCACCTTGTATGACGTTAAAGGTGCAGAAAGTGATGCACCAAGAATTTCCTGCATAAGAAAAAAATAAATATAAAAGGTGAAGTAATTCACTGTGACCATTAGAATTAAAACTATGTTAATATTTTAAGCCCTGAGAAGCTAGTAATCAAAAATATGTGGAAATAAATTCAAGAGCTATATTGTACAACATGGTGACCAAAGGAAATAGCAATGCATTTTATACTTGAAAATTGCTGTGTAGATTTTTTTAAGAGACAGAGCCTTGCTATGTTGCCAAGGCTAGAGTGTAGTGGCTATTCACAGGTGCTATCATAGCATTCTACAGGCTCAAACTCCTGGGCTCAGGCAAGCCTCCTGAGGTCTCAGCCTCCCAAGTAGCTGGCCCTACAGGTGCACACCACTGCACCTGATTTAAATTTTAATTCTTCTCACCACAGAAAATGGTAAGTACGTAAGGTATGAATTTGTTAATTACCTCAATTTAGCCATTTCACAATGTATATATATATATTTCAAAACATATTGCGTACCATAAATACAATTTCTGTCAATTAAAAAATGAATATAGGCTGAGCGCGGTGGCTAACGCCTATAATCCCAGCACTTTGGGATGCTGAGGCAGGCGGATTGCCTGAGGTCAGGAGTTCGTGACCAGCCTGGGCAACATGGTGAAACCCCATCTCTACTAAAATACAAAAAATTACCCAGGCGTGGTGGCATGCGCCTGTAGTCCCAGCTATTTGGAAGGCTGAGGCGGGAGAATTGCTTGAACCCAGGAGGCAGAGGTTGTAGTGAGCCAAGATCGTGCCACTGCACTCTAGCCTGGGTGACAGAGCAAGATCCCATCTCAAAAAATAAAGAAAAGAATACAAATAAAATACATATGAAGTAAAACAAAACACATTCTTTTATACCTACTAGAGGAAAAATAATTTTATTTTTATTTTATTTTTTGAGATGGAGTTCTGCTCTTGTTACTCAAGCTGGAGTGCAATGGCACGATCTCAGCTCACTGCAACCTCCGCCTCCCAGGTTCCAGCGATTCCTGCCTCAGCCTCCCAAGTAGCTGGGATTACAGGCATGCACCACCACGCCTGGCTAATTTTTGTATTTTTAGTAGAGACAGGGTTTCACCATGTTGGCCAGGCTGGTCTTGAACTCCTGACCCCAGGTGATCCACCCACCTCAGCCTCCCAAAGTGCTGGCATTACAGGCATGAGCCACCGTGCCTGTCCAGGAAAAATAATTTTTAATAATTATAATAACTAAATCTGTCAATATTATGATGACATGAGTATACTAATACGTTGTTTGTGACATTGTACTCCTTGAAGAAAATATAGGAATCCACAGCAAAAGCCACAAAATGTTCATGTAACTCAGACTCAACAACAACTAATTATTCTTTCTTAAACGAGTCTACCCAATGCTGAGTTAATTATACTAGGAAAGCCTGGAAACAACTAAAGCTTCCAATGATAGAAAAAATGATTTAACAAAATATGTTACAGGAACAAGAACGGGTAACTACATATCTATTTAAAATAGTAATTATGAAGACAAAGTAAAAGGATAGCTCTAATTTCACTTGAAAAAATCCAAAAGATTAAGCAATTTTAGACCCAAATTCTCAGATGGCAATAAAGAATTTGCAGCTGCTTGCTCTAGCTAAGGAACACACTTTTCCTTTCCACATAATTCCCACCCATCCCTTTTTATTCATATATATACATATAACCTGCCTTTATAGAATTTGCAGTCATATGGATGACAGCTAAATATTATAACCATTTTAAAGGTTGAAACTATTTTGCAATTTATAACATCCATGTCCCTCACGCCAGAATTTGCTCAAATTAACAGCGAGAAAAGTTGCATTAAGAATAGGAAAACATGTGTATCCCTAATACTGTTCCCAAGAACTTCTCAGACAAAATTCCAACATTAGGAACTAAGGAGATGTGGCAGTGCTGCTTTTAACAGAAAAAGGCAGGAAACAATTCAAATATCCATTAATAGAGAATGGTTAAGTAAATTGTGGTACAGCCAAACAATGAAATATTATGTAGCTATAAAAAAATGAGAATAAAGAAGCTGTTTATGTACTGACAAAATGATTGCCAAGATACAAATAAAAAAGCAAGATGTGGTACAATCCATATAAAGTATATTGCCATTTGTGTAAAAACAGAGGGACAAAGAGTATGTGCGTATTCGCTTGTGTATACATGAAATATTACCAGGATACACAACACACAGATATTACTAACTACCTCTAGAATGGGGAACTTTTGTATCTTTTTGTGTTTTTTGAATTTTGGGACTTGTAAATATACTGCAATCAAATAAAAAGTATTAAATAAGGAATAAAATAGTTCAATTTAAAAGAACTGAGATGGTACTCTACTCATATTTTTCTTTTTAAAAAATTATTTAAGATACCAAAGATCAGCATTCACTAAATGGAATTAAACACACTCAGAAATATTGATAATAAAGTAGATAAGGCTGGGTGCAGTGGCTCACACCTGTAATCCCTGCACTTTGGGAGGCCGAGGCGGGTGGGTCACCTGAGGTCAGGAGTTCAAGACCAGCCTGGCCAACATGATGAAATGCTGTCTCTACTAAAAATACAAAAAATTAGCTGGGCATGGTGGTGCGCACCTGTAATCCCAGCTACTCAGGAGGCTGAGGCAGGAGAATCGTTTGAACTCAGGAGGCAGAGGTGCAGTGAGCTGAGATCACGCCACTGAACACCAGCCTGGGCAACAAGAGCAAAACTGTCTACAAAAATAAAAATAAAAATAAAATAAAGTAGATGAGCTGTGTAACCATCCATATTTAATTAATATCAACCAAGACTTTCTTCACACGAAAAAAAAAAAAGGCAGCTACAATTCCAAATTTAGTATTACCACGAATTCAGGTAATAGTATTTTTAAAATAATATAATGACTAATGCAGCTATTAAATCTCTTGGGGAGGACTGCTTATATTTTTCAACCAGATATTTACCGAGTTGAAACCTAAAAATCAAATGTGCTATCTTATGATACAGTCATACAATGAATATTACACAACAATAAAAAAGAACTACTCCTACAACATGTATGAATCTCACAAACATCATGTTAAGCAGAAGAAGCCACACACAAAACAGTCAGACTATACAATTCCATTATGTAAAGTTCAAGAACAACTAATCTTTGGTGAAGTCAGAGCAGTGGTTACCTTTGGAGGAGAGAGGTGAGTACTAATGATATGGACATAAGAGAGCCTTCTGGAGTGCTAAAACTGTTCTATATCTTGATTTAGGTGGTGCTTAAGTGTATATACATATGAAAATGCACCAAAACACACAAGATTTACACACTGTACTGCATGTACACCTCATTTTTTAAGGTTGTAATGCTCTTTTCTCAATATTCATTGTTGAAATTTTCCTTGAAATTTATGCATTAAAATAAAAAATCTGCTATCCAACTTACCTCCCCCATTAATTCCTTAACAACAGGCACCACACCATTGTCTTTGGTAAAGCCCTGGTATGACATATTCCTGGCTGCTTTTTGGGTACAGATGAATATATCACCATTCACCGTCTCAAATCCAATGTACTTCATATCAGGACGAACCCAACAATTTGTCTGCCCAAACAAGGTCTCAGGTCTGAGAGTAGCAGCCACCAAGAAAATATTTTTACCTTTCAGGCCACTGAGAAAAAAAAACAAATATTGATGTAAAAACATGTCAACTGTGTAACAACCATCTGATGGTTCAGAAATGATAAAGCAATTACTCTGGCAAACCTACCTTAATTTAGATGGGTATGGCTCAAGCACCTTCAATTTGAGTAAAGTATATTCCTGAGGTCCAACACCCTAAGCAAAGAAACGATACAAAAATTTGAAGGAAAAAAAAGACTTGCCTTAAACCTGCTAATCTATGTGAGAGATCTGATTCAAATCCCTAAAATGGGTTCTTGCATTATTAATTTTTTTTTCCAGAGAAACGATTGCCAGTGGTGTGCTAACCATACCCACACAGAAGTCCAGTATGTTAGGAGAGATTTGGAGTAATTGCCCAAAATAGTGTTTGCCAAAATGAAGGTGAGAAGACACAACCCTAATTCCATCCCAGGGCATGTCCCACATAGTAGTCATCAAAGGAAGACACTAGACCAGAGGTCAGAGATAATGTGCATTCTAAACTTAATTTGCTCCCTTACTAATGGTTGGACCCAAGGTAGTCATAATCTCTCTAACCCTTTCTTTCCTTATTGGTAAAATAAGGATGTTGTATCTCAGATAGGACTGTCCTGAGGAACACACAAGATAACGGATGAAAAATGCTTTGAAAAATCTACAAAGGATTACTGAAATCTAGGATATTGCTGCCATTGGCTATATTAAAATTTTACTGGGTCTTAAGTCTCTCAAATCTTTTAAAATTTTGATCAACTCTCACTTAGATAAATTACATCAAAACTGAAGGCTGATTTTGAAAATATGTTCAAAGATGGTAATAAAGAATGATGCAATCATAGGGAATCATAAGTTCAGATGCTGGCATTGTCATTGACTTTTACTGTGCCATGGATTTAGCCAAATCACTTACTCTTGATTTATTCAAGTATTTCAGACAATAATGTTAATCATGTGTTCTACAGGAATTAGAATGAACTTCTAGGCATGGCTAGAAGCACTTTGGAAATAAGCAAGAAGGCACATGATCAAAGCAAATATAACTGGAATCTGTGTACATCAAATCTTAAGTCACATATCTTATTACCTCTCCCCAAGCTTTCTTTTTAGAGCTGTTTATTTTCCAGATGGTGCTTCACAACATTAGCATGCATATACATCACATTGAGAGCTCGTAAAAAGATATTCCTGGAGGCCGGGCACGGTGGCTCACGCCTGTAATCCCAGCACTTTGGGAGGCCAAGGCAGGCAGATCACGAGGTCAGGAGATTGAGACCATCCTGGCTAACACGGTGAAACCCTGTCTCTACTAAAAATACAAAAAATTAGCCAGGTGTGGTGGCGGACGCCTGTAGTCCCAGCTACTCAGGAGGCTGAGGCAGGAGAATGGCATGAACCCAGGAGGCGGAGCTTGCAGTGAGCCGAGATAGCGCCACTACAGTCCGGTCTGGGCGAAAAAGTGAGACTCTGTCTGGAAAAAAAAAAAAAAAAAGATATTCCTGGGCCCCACCCCCAGAACTTTTGATTCAG
Organism: Pongo abelii; assembly: GCF_028885655.2. Lineage (NCBI taxonomy): Eukaryota > Metazoa > Chordata > Mammalia > Primates > Hominidae > Pongo > Pongo abelii. The sequence continues at coordinate 154,603,383 of NC_071989.2, forward strand.
CAATTTTGGGGTGAGGCTAAACAATGTGCTTTCCTGTAACAAACCGATGCAGCTGTCCTCAGATGACTCTTAGGATAGCTAGGTACTACACAAGATACAGGTACCTGTATTGATATTCTATCTCCTCTTCATATCCACCAGAGTATCAGGACTACATCTCTCAGCACTACGAAGAAGTTATTTTTAGGTTTCTATTTCTTAAACTCTATGGTCATATTAAGGATTATTATAATAGCTACTCTGTCTCACAAATAATCACCTCTCCAGTTTGTCTATCATGATCCATGCAAGGCTGTCCATCTTTCGGAGAATAAATGGTATACCTAAAAAATAAACAAAAAGTGACAAACATTATTATAATATTCACATTTTATCCTACCATATTTGCCTGTGTTGCACCTAATTTCTTACATGTCTTGTAACTAGAATTTCTGAGTAGATATCTGTATCTATTATGTGTACTCTTATGGTAGTTCCACTGTCAACCTACTTATTTAATGAAAGCTTTCTACCTTCGTCAAAGGTAATACCACTGAAAAATACACACGGATCTTGGCTTTGTGGTATTGAACAAAAGATTATAAAACATAAATTGACTTAACAAATGAAACTATCAGGAAGTTGATTATGTAGATTAATCAAGGAAGATAACTTATTTTCATTTCTTAAGTTATCTTCCTTGATTAATCTACATAATCAAGGAAGAATCTTAATTTATAGAACAAAGTATAAAATAAAACACAAATCAAATGATTACTTTTCTGCTTGGCAGGGAATACTGAACAGAATCTTTAGTAAGATAATAAAAGCCCACCCTTCCATTCTCCCTGGTTATATCTGTCATAAACACTAAGCAGCTCACACAAATTAAGACACTGGTAAGGAAAAAAGGAAAACAAAGGATACAAAAGAATAGAAAAAATGTATTTTAAAAACAGAAAGATAATGGGAAAAGGTAGGCTACACGGTATTTATTTATTCATGTAAGCAATCCTCCTGCCCCATCCTCTCAAGTAGCTAGGACTACAGGTGCATGCCACCATGCCTGGCTAATTTTTTTTTTATATAAAGAGATGCGGTCTCGCTATGTTGCCCAGGCTGGTCTCAAACTCCTGGCCTCAAGCAATCCCCTCACCTCAGTTTCCCAAAGCACTGGGATTGCAGGCGTGAGCCTCCATGCCCAACTGATTTTTGCTTTACTATGCTCAAGTATAACAAACTCACCGCTTCCCAAATTTAATTTTGTTTCTTTCTCTTAATGTTAAAAATTGCCATCTGACAAATGAATCATAGTAAGGATTAACATCAGTGGTGATGAAGGAACGACGCCAGTCTACCTATAAAAGGAAAGTTTTAAAAGGCAATTACTGAGAAATACACAAATTTTGTTTGAGTAAGAATTCCTATGAATCAATTATTTACTCTTCTAACTTTGAATCAGATCAACTATTAAAAATAATTTTCCAAGTTCCACTATTAAAAGTATATCACAATTATTACCTTAATTTACTTAAAGTATGTTTTTAAGCATATACATATACATATTAACAAACATATAGAAGCTATAATAAATTAAGAAGAAACATTTAATCCTACCTTTATGTATTCCTAAATATTCAAGTTAAACTTGGGCTTCTTCACATTCTTTGAATAAAGCTCCTTTCTACTAATTGTTAATATGTCAATATACATCCTAATTCAACAAATAGTGAAGTATTCATTGTTATGAGACCCATAAGCAATGTCAGATTCTAGTCTGACAATAACAGTACTAATTCTTTAGTGGCATACAGGGGATATATTATTCTAAAATTAGGAGTTGGTCCAAATCTCATATAATCACACAAATATACAGACATATCTGGGAGATATTGTGGGTTTGGTTCTAAACCACCACAACAAAACAAGTCACACAAATTTTTTGATTTCCCAAGGCATATATATGTTTATATTATATTGAATTATATTAAGTATGCAATAAACTTATATTTAAAAAGACAATGTATATACCTTAATTTTAAAATACATCATGGCTATAAAATGCTAATAATCATCTGAGCCTTCAGTTGAGTTGTAATCTTTGTGCTGGTGGAGAGTCTTGCCTCAATGATGACGGCTGCTGACTGATCAGAGAAGTGGCTACTGAAGGTTGTGATGGCTATGGCAATTGCTTAAACTAAGACAACAATGAAGTTTGCCACATCCATTGACTCTTCCTTTCACAAAGATTTCTCTGTAGCATGCAATGCTGTCTGACAGCATTTTCCTCATAATAGAACTTTCAAAACTGGGAGTGGGCGGGGCATGGTGGCTCATGCCTGTAATTCCGGCACTTTGGGAGGCCAAGGCAGGCGGATCACCTGAAGTCGGGAGTTCTAGACCAGCCTGACCAACGTGGAGAAACTCCGTCTCTACTAAAAAAAAAAAAAATACAAAAGACAAAATTAGCCACGTGTAGTGGCGCATGCCTGTAATCCCAGCTACTGGGGAGGCTGAGGCAGGAGAATCACTTGAACTCGGGAGGCAGAGGTTACAGTGAGCCGAGATCATGCCATTGCACTCCAGCCTGGGCAACAAGAGCAAAACTCCGTCTCAAAAAAAAAAAAAAAAAGCGGAGTGAATCCTCTCAAAACCTGCCACTGCTTTATCAACTAAAGTTTATGTGATATTCAAAATCTTTGTCACTTCAACAATGTTCACTGCACCTTTACCAGAAGCAGACTCCATCTCAAGAAACTACTTTTTTTGCTCATCCATAAGAAGCAAATCCTCATCCATTCAAGTTTTCTCATGAGATTACAGCAATTCAGGCTTATCTTCAAGCTCCACTTGTAATTCTAGTTCTCTTGCAATTTCTACCACATCTGCAGTAACCTCCTCCCCTGAAGTCTTGAATCTCTCAACGTCATCCATAAGAGTTAAAATCAGCTTCTTCCAAACTCCTGTTAATGTTGATATTTTGACCTCTTCCCATGAATCATGAATGTTCTTAATGGCATCTAGAACAATGAATCCTTTCCAGAAGGTTTTCTATTTACTTTGCCCAGATCCATCAGAGGAATTACCATCTATGACTGTTATAGCCTTATAAAATGTATCTCTTAAATAAGAAGACCTACAAGTTGAATGACTCCTTGATTCATGGACTGTAGAATGAATGTTGTGTTTGCAGGCATAAAAACATTCATCTCCTTGTATATCTCCATCAGAGCTTTTGAGTGACTGGGTGCATTGTCAATGAACAGTAATATTTTGAAAGAAATATTTTTTTTTCCTGAGCAATAAGTCTCAAGAGTGGGCTTAAAACATTCACAAAACCATGCTTTAAACAGATGTGCTGTCACCCAGTCTTTATTTCCATTTATAGAGCATAGAGTAGATTTGACACCATTCTTAAAGGCCTTAAAATTTTCCAAATGGTAAATGAGCATTGATCTCAACTTAAAGTCAATAGACACATTAGCCTCTAACAAGAAACAGCCCATCCTTTAAGCCAGACACTGACTTCTCTCTAGCTATGGAAATCTTACAGCATCTTAATCACTGGAGGAAAGCTGTTTTGTCTACATTGAAAATCTGTTGTTTAGTGTAGCCACTTTCATCAATGATCTTAGCTAGATCCCCTAAATAACTTGCTGCAGCTTCTACATCAGCATTTGCTGCTTCACCTTGCAGCAGAGTCTCGCTCTTGTTGCCCAGGCTGGGTTGCAATGGCGCAGTCTCAGCTCACTGCAACCTCCTGGGTTCAAGCAATTCTCCTCCTTCAGCTTCCCAAGTAGCTGGGATTATAGGAGCCCACCACCATACTCAGCTAATTTTTGTATTTTTAATACAGACAGGGTTTCCCTAGATGGCCAAGCTGGTCTTGAACCCCTGGCCTCAGGTGATCCACCCACCTTGGCCTCCCAAAATGCTGGGATTGCAGGCTTGAGCCACCACGCCCAGGCTACAACTTGCACTTTTCTATTATGGAAATGGCTTCTTTCCTTAAACCTCAAGAACTAACCTCTGCTAGCCTCCAACTTCTCTTCTGCATCTTCCTCACCTCCCTCAGCCTTTACAGAACTGAAGAGTTAGGGCCTTCCTCTGGATTAGGGTTTGGCTGAAGGAAATGTTGTGGCTGGTTTGATCTTCTATATGGACCAAACTTTCTCCATATCCGCAATAAGGTCACTTCATTTTCTTATCATTCATGTGTTTACTGGAGAAGCACCTTTCATCTCCTTCAAGAACTTTTCTTTGGGCCAGGTACAGTGGCTTATGCCTATAATCCCAGCACTTTGGGAGGCTGAGATGGGCAGATCACCTGAGGTCAGGAGTTCAAGAACAGCCTGGCCAACATAGTGAAACCTTGTCTCTACTAAAAATACAAAAATTAGCCAGGCGTGTTGGCAGACGCTTGTAATCCCAGCTACTCGGGAGGCTGAGGCAGAAGAATAGCTTGAACCTGGGAGGCAGAGGTTGCCGTGAGCCGAGATCACACTACTGCACTCCAGCCTGGGTGACAGAGCGAGACTCCATCTCAAAAAACAACAAAAAAAGAACTTTTCTTTGCATTCATAACTTGGCAGACTGTTTGGCACAACAGGCCTAGCATTTAGCCTATCTTGCCTTTCAACATGCCTTCCTAAGCTTAATCATTTCTAGCTTTTTACTTAAAATGAGAGACATGCGACTCTCCCTTTCACACGAACACTTAGAGGCCATTATAAGGTTAATAACTGGCTTCAAGATTGTTGTTTATTAGAAAACAGGGAAAACCAAGGAGAGAAAGAGGGAAACAAGCCAGTCAGTGGAGCAGTCAGAACACAAACATTTACCAATTAAGTTTGCAATCTTTTATGGGTACAGTATGTGGCAACCCAAAACAATTAGAATAATAACATCAAAGATCACTGAATATAGATCACCATAACAGATAATAATAAAGTTTGAAATATCAAAATAATTGCCAAAATGTGACATGAAGTAAGCAAATGCTGTTGGAAAAATGGTGCCACTAGACTTGCTCATCGCAGGGTTGCCACAAATCTTCAATTGGTAAAAAAAAATCAATTTCTGGAAAGCACAATAAAGCAAAGTACAATAAAAAAAGCACATACTTGTAAATGCTTTCCTCATATTTTCTTTATAGACATACCTTCAAACCCAATCTCTTTAAATCCTGAATAGCCAGTGGCGGGAAATAATCAAGCCAATGTTCTGCTTCAGAAAATTTTACTATCTCTTCATCAGACAGACCAAGGGATTTCATAATGCCCCACTGGTATTTAGAAGATCCAGCTTTAGCAGCAGCTTTACTCTGAAAATAATGGAGAAAAATAAACTCGATCAAAGAATAACCAACACTCGAGGAAAATGACCCAAGATATTAATGAATGTAATTTTTTTACATTCTAAAATAATGCTGATACATCCGAACACTGCAGGAATTAGTTGTACTATTAGTCTGTACTAAAGTCTGTACTAAATAGTACTAATTTAGTCTGTCAAACTGTATAGCCAAGATATCCGCCAAGACACTGGCACCAATAATAACTAAATGGATGGCAACATAAAGAACTACCCATCATGAAGATAAGATCTCAATACCAAACCTTCTGTTTCTTTTATCCTAATACCACATTTACCTTATTTACCTATAAAGAGGCTACTCACAAGACTTTCCTCCTTTTCCAAAAATTATGAATATCCAAAAGACAACCAAATGCCAGAAGTTGAAGGTAGGAAATTTGGTTAAGCTGTAACACTATAATGAGGCAGCATAAGAAAATTTTGAGGGTGACAGAACTGCTCTATATGATACTGTGCTGGTAGAAACATGACTCCGGGCATTTTCAAACTCACAGAATTATACACCACAAAGAGGAAATTTTGGGCCAGGCACAGTAGCTCACACCTGTAATCCCAGCACTTTGGGAGGCCGAGGCAAGCGGATCACGAGGTCAGGACTTCGAGACCAGCCTGGCCAATGTGGTGAAACCCCGTCTCTACTAAAAATACGAAAATTAGCCGGGCATGGTGGCGAGCGCCTGCAACCCCAGCTACCCTGGAGGCTGAGGCAGGAGAATCGCTTGAACCGGGAGGCGGAGGTTGCAGTGAGCCGAGACTGTGCCACTGTACTTCAAAGCCCAGGCAACAGAGAGAGACTCCATCTCAAACAACAACAACAACAACAATAACAATAATACAAAAATTAGCTAGGCGTGGTGGCACACGCCTATAATCCCAGCTATTTGGGAGACTAAAACATGAGAATTGCTTGAACCCAGGAGGCAGAGGTTGCAGTGAGCCAAGACTGCGCCACTGTACTCCAGCCTGGGTGACAGAGCAAGACTATGTCTTGAAAAAAACAAAAAAAAAAGTAAATTTTATGGTATGTAAATTTTTAAAAAATTCAGCCAGGATGCTGAAGGAACCTAAGGAGGAATGCAGACTGTGACAAATCTATCTAACTGCATTACAAGTATATGATATAACCACACTCAAGGGGGAGGGAAGAAAGGAGCTGATCTAGGCAGTTTTGGAAAACAGTGTGATTAGATTCTAAAGACAAAAAGAATTACACACGAACACTGTACTTTCGTCAGTAAAATTTTTTCTCCCAGGGGTATAGGTTGGCAATTTTGAAACTACTTTACTAGTAGTCTAGGATTGAACAAATAAATAAATATACTATAGGTAATGAGAGCCAAGTTTCTCACTGTTGTAGTAAGAAGTCACAAATAAGCCAAGGGAAAATGCTAGAATGAGACCCATGGTGCTAAAATGGAGCCAGGGGTATCAATATGAACTTGCTTGTTTTTTAATAAACATTCAAATAGATAAAGAAATAAAAACAGATGTGTATGCATGGCTTAGCAGACATAAATATATTTCCTTGCTCTTTCCACTGAGAGTACCTAGAAGCAGTGATACTCCCAGGCAATGAGCACACCCAGCACTCAGACCTTAGTTTCTGAATACTATTCTTCAATAAAAGAAACCTTGGAGAAGTGGTTGAGTCCTTGGTTGAATCACGGAAAATACAAGCCTGGAACAGCTTGCGACACCATAAAGAAAGAAAGCGCTTTGAACAAAGGAAGATGAGGGAATGTCTAATGGACACAGGAGCCAAGCTAAAAAAACTCCCAATGGCCAAAGCTAGAACAATTTATTTATTCTAGCTTTATTCTAATAAAAAAGAACAATTTGACAACAAGTTACGGTGTTGTTAACAACCACACACACACACACACAAAAACAACCCAATAGCCAGGCACAGAGGTATAAGCCTGTAGTTCCAGCTACTCAGGAGCCTGAGGTGAGAAGACAGCTTGAGCCCCAGAGCTGAAGGCCAGCAACACAGTGAGACTCCATCTCTTAAAAAACAAAAAGCTCAATGGTATTGGCTTATAACCTAAAGAATAAAGTAAATATCCATGAATCCATATGACATAGAAAGGACAGAATAAGTAAGTGGGGGAGAAAGGACAGCTCTTCCTTTCAGAAGAATTATAGATAATAAATGTAAAAAGAACAAGGAAAATGGAAAATCATGATTAGAAGACTATAGTAATAATTGTTGTAGGCAAGATCCACTGATGAATGCTAAAATTAATGAGCAAATATTTAAAAAGAAACACAGTATTATTTCCATGGCCTCAAAAGATCTCTCCCAAAATATATATTAATTATAAAAAAAAATGAAATCTTTACAGGAGAAAAACCTGGCAGACACCATCTTAACCAAATGATCAATGTTAACATCACCAATAATAAGACATATCAGTATCATATACTCCCTAATGTTTGAGAACGACAAATTACCTAATAGTCTTCCTTCAAATCAATAACCTCAATCTAACGATGAGAAAGCATCAAACTCAAACTGAGGCATAATCTATAATTACCTGACCAGTATTTGTTAAAAGTATAAAGGTCATGGAAGAAAACGAAAGATAGAAAAGATTAAGGAAACATAGTAAGGATACATGACAACTAACTGCAATGTGGGATCCTGGATTGGACACTGGAAGAGAAAAGGACATTAGTGAAAAAACTGGTAAAATCCAAAAAGTCTGTAGTTTAGTAAACACTACTGTACTAATGTCAATTCCTTAATTTGAAAAATAGCATCATAGTTATATAAGATGTAACATCTATATACTATCTTGCAGTTCTTCTGTAAATCTAAAATTACTTCAAAAAAGAGGAAAAAAGAAATAGGGAAGTCAGAAAGATAATTTTTTTTTTTTTTTTTTTTTTGAGACAGAGTCTCACTCTGTTGCCCAGGCTGGAGTGCAGTGGCGCGATCTGGGCTCACTGCAAGCTCCGCCTCCCGGGTTCACGCCATTCTCCTGCCTCAGCCTCCCAAGTAGCTGGGACTACAGGCACCCGCCACCACGCCTGGCTAATTTTTTGTAGAGATGGGGTTTCACCGTGTTCACCAGGATGGTCTCGATCTCCCGACCTCGTGATCTGCCTGCCTCGGCCTCCCAAAGTGCTGAGATTACAGGCTTGAGCCACCGTGCCCGGCCAGAAAGATAATTTTTTGCTTTGATACTTTAAACACATTTTATGTGTTGGGCACTGTGCTAGTACTGGGAATGCACATATAAATCAGAAAAATACAAAACTTCAACCAACATAAATATCAACCACTATCAAACCTTTTTTCCTTTAGCTTTATCCTTAATTCTTATATCTTCTGTTTTAACATTGGTTTCTTCCTCTTCATCTTCTTCATCTGGAAAATCAGGGGGGCAACCATACAGCTCTATTTCTCTTTTCAACTTATCAGCACATGCCTACAACGAATATTAGAGATAATGAAATTCAAAATCAAGGTAGACACAATTTCAGGTTTTTACTGTTTTTATTGCCAACTAAAATTGACTCTGAAATGTTTGCAATATATTGATACATATGCGGCTCCACTACAGAAAACTGAAATGGAGGCTGGGAGCAGTGGCTCACGTCTATAATCCCAGCACTTTGGGAGGCTGAGGCAGGCAGATCACTTGTCAGGAGTTCGAGACCAGCCTGGCCAACATGATGTCTCTACTAAATATAAAAATTAGCTGGGTGTGGTAGCACACGCCTGTAATCCCAGCTACTTGGCAGGTTGAGGTGACAGGATCACTTAAAACCAAGAGGCAGAGGGTGCAGTGAGCCAAGATCACATCACTGCACTCTAGCCTGGGCAACAAAGCAAGAATGAGCCCCATGTCTCAAAAAAATAAAATAAAATAAAATAAAGGTATAAATCATGTACCTCAAAATTCACTAATTTATAAAGTAGTATTTTACCTCATTTACTCAAAAGCATTTATTCAACACCCAGAATATTCAATATAGTATACTATATACCATATATATTAGATATATAAAGATATAGGAAACATAATGTGTTATCATTTTGGATAACATTAATAACATTGTTTCTCAATTTAAAGATTACTGTCAGGAGGGGGGAGGGATAGCATTAGGAGATATACCTAATGTAAATGACGAGTTAATGGGTGCAGCACACCAATATGGCACATGTATACATATGTAACAAAGCTGCACATTGTGCACATGTACCCTAGAACTTAAAGTATAATAATAAAAAAAAATAAAAACAAAAATAAAATCCCACCAGCAAGAAAGAAAGATAGATAGATTACTGTCACATATACTCTATTAGTTATCATCACAAGCCTACCAAGTAGATAGGATAGGCTTTAAGTCAGAAAACAAACAGAGATGAAGCGATTTACCCAAGGTTATACAGCTAGCAAAGCTGCAGACTTAACCTTGGACTTTCCACTCTAGCTCTTATCAATTATACCACAATGAGCCCACTGTCAAAAACAAAGATGACACCAAGTAAACACTGTTAAAGTTAGGAGAAAAATAAGAAATACAGAAGTAAAAATTTTTTAAATGGAAAAAGCTCTTCTATCTAGAAGAATTTCAACCACTAATAGAATAATAAAAACAGGCAAGGATGATTAAAGGATGCTAAAACCACAGGTTATTGAGTAACAGGACATTCAGAGGCTCTCAAAGTGTTATCCTATAGATTACTTTTTAATTTCTTTTTTTTTTTTTGAGATGGAATTTTACTCTTGTTGCCCAGGCTGGAGTGCAATGGTGCAGTTTCGGCTCACTGCTACCTCTACCTCCCGGGTTCAAGCAATTCTCCTGACATAGCTCCAAAGTAGCTGGAATTACAGGCACCTGCCACCACGCCCGGCTAATTTTTGTATTTTTAGTAGAGATGGGGTTTCACCACGTTGGCCAGGCTGGTTTTGAACTCCTGACCTCATGTGATCCTCCCGCCTCGACCTCCCAAAGTGCTGGGATTACAGGCGTGAGCCACCGTGTCTGGCCTTACTTTTTAATTTTATAGGAGGAAGAGTCACCTTTAGAATGAGGAAACCTGGCAGGATTAACTTAATTTCACTAAAATGGGACAAATAACCATTTTATATGCTTTTGAGGTGATACAATGGGAAGTTAATACCTCAACAATGAAGTATTCTTGTCAAAATATTTAGCCCAACCCTAATAATGAAAAAACAATCGGAAAACTCATATCATGGGACATTCTACAAAATAACTAGCTTAGACTTCAAAAACATCAATATCACGAAAAACAACTAAAAGATAGTGAAAAGAATGGATAACTAGATGCAATGTGTGCTCCACAAAATAAAAAGTGAAAAACAGCAGGGCGTAGTGGCTCATGCCTGTAATCTCAGCACTTTGGGAAGCCAAGGCAGGCGGATCACTTGAGGTCAGGAGTTCGAGACCAACCTGCCCAACATGGTGAAACCCTGTTTCCACTAAAAATACAAAAAACATTAGCCAGGCATGGTAGCAGGCACCTGTAATCCCAGATATTCAGGAGGCTGAGGCAAGAGAATCACTTGAACCTGGCAAGCAGAGGTTGCAGCAAGCCAAGATCACACCACTGCACTCCAGACTGAGTAACAGAGCAAGACTCCGTCTCAAAAAAAAAAAAAAAAAAAAGGGAAAAACAGATGGAAAGGCATTTTGAGTCTACAGAAATTTGACTACAGATTAGATGAAGACGATAATGTAACATCAATGTTGAATTTCTTGGAGGGGTAACAGGATTCTGATAATGTAGAAGAATGCCCTTGTTCTCAGAATACATGCTGAAGTATTTAGCAATGACATGTCATGATATCTGCAACTTTCTTTCAAAAAGTTCACAGAAAAAGAGAGAGAAGGGCTAGGCGTGGTGGCTCATGCCTGTAATCCCAGCACTTTGGGAGGCCGAGGTGGGCGGATTACCTGAGGTCAGGAGTTTGAAACCAGCCTGGCCAACATGGTGAAACCCCATCTGTACTAAAAGTACAACACTGCAGTCCAGCCTGGGCGACAGAGCAAGACTCCAACTCAGAAAAAAAAAAAAAAAGAAGAAAAAGAAAGAGAAAAGCACGCATGCATGCATGTGTGCTAAGAGACAGAACTAAAACAAATATGGCAAACGTTAAGACTTTGTAACTACAGGTGAAGGGTGGAGGGTGTTCATTGTACTACCATTCTACCTTTTCTGTAGGACCGACATTCTTTAAAATAAAAGGTTGCAGAAGGCCCGGCATGGTGGCTCACGATTGTAATCCCAGCACTTTGGAAGGCCAAGGTGGGTGGATCAACTGAGGTCAGGAGTTCCAGACCAGCCTAGCCAACACGGTGAAACCTCGTCTCTACTAAAAATACAAAAATTAGCCAGGTGTGGTGGCAGGTGCCTATAATCCCAGCTACTCAGGAGGTTGAGGCAGGAGAATCGCTTGAACCCAGGAAAAGGAGATTGCAGTTAGCCAAGATCACACCATTGCACTGCAGCCTGGATGACAAAAGCAAAACTCTGTCTCAAAAAAAAAAAAAAATAAAGTAAAATAAAATAAAATGTTGGAGAATAAAAAGAAATAGGATTTAAATTTCCTAATCCTATTATATAAAGGAATCCTTTCAACTCTAGTTTTCTTTCCTATTCTTCATTGAGAATTATTTCTAATACAAACTTATGACAAATGAAGATATTTGCAAAAATGATCAAAATACAATACAACTGTTTATTATTTTATGCCAGCATCTTACATATGTCGCAAGTGCACAATGGCTGTACATTTTTCTTTTTAGTAAAACAGGTCGGTTATTACCTAAGTGTAATACAGACATAAACATACAAGGTAACCAAAAGACATTAAAATCACTTAGTAATCACTTAGACCATAATGGATGCCCTTTATTTAAGCATTTCTTCAAATGTTGTTTATTTTTAAATTAATTTTCACTGTAATAAATTCAACTCATTTCATACTTTAATGCAGCAGTACTTGAAAATCCCTATTTTAAGCTCTTGAATTGGGTATTACTATTTGCTCCAAACTAAAAAGAGTAGAAACCAATCCTATTAGCAATCTTACCTTAATAGGCATTCCAGTACAGTGCAGGCCAAAGGGAAACAGACAACATTTTCCTTTCAATCGCTGGTACCCTACAGCAAACTACAGAAATAAAATTAAATTTAAATTGCAAATTTAAATGCCAGACAAATACAAAATGCGAACTTTTCACACAAAAAAATTAGTTTTCTTCTTTACATCCTCCTTTGGAACGCCAGTTAGATTTTAGGCATTCAAAAACTCACTAACCTAGGAATTACTTTTGAATATGCATACATGCCCAGACCCTTGCACACATACACATATGGCACATGAAAATTAAATATAAAAATTAAATTACTTAAATGGGCCAGGCACGGTGGCTCACGCCTATAATCCCAGCACTTTCAGAGGCCGAGGCTGGTAGATCACAATGTCAAGAGTTTGCGACCATCCTGGCCAATATGGTGAAATCCCGCGTCTACTAAAAATACAAAAATTAGCTGGGCATGGTGGTGTGTGCCTGTAGTCCCAGCTACTCGGGAGGCTGAGGCAGGAGAATCACTTGAACCCAGGAGGCAGAGGTTGCAGTGAGCCGAGATCACGCCACTGCACTCCAGCCTGGTGACAGAGCAAGACTCCATCTCAAAAATAAATAAATAAAAATAAATTACTTAAATATAAAAATTATGCTTTAAGGAATTTTAAGTTCTCTTAACAAGAAATAATAAATTCTATAGCTGCCATTTTCTTCAAAACAATATTCGTTAAAAACCTTCCTCCCCATTATAGCAAACATAGGGAAACATTACCTCACATTTGGATAAAGAAAACGTGTGTCCCAAATGAAGGCGTCCATTCATATATGGATATGGGAAGGTTACAAAATACTTGCCCTTGCTGCAAAACAATAGTATAAAAAAGAAAGTACAGAAGAATAAATGTTAAGTTCCTTTTATAATAAGGAAGTGGGGTGAAGGAAATGCTTGAAATAAATAACTTGTTTAAGTTTAGTTATTTAAAAAATATTTAAAAGTAAATTTATAAATCTAGAAATTTAAAACTCTCTAAAATTGAAAATTACTTTAGATTTACAAGAAATAAGACATTGATAGGTTGCTATTAAGAATTAAATAGCCTTGTAACGAATACTAGAGGTTTAATTTGAGCTAAAATACTTGAGTAAAGATAATATACTAGGTCAGGTGTGGTGGCTCACACCTGTAATCCCAACACTTTGGGAGGCCAAGGCTGGTGGACTGCTTGAGGCCAGGAGTTCGAGACCAGCCTGGGCAACATGGTGAAACCCTGTCTCTACTAAAAATACAAAAACTAGCCGGGCGTGATGGCGTGCGCTGATAATCTCAGCTACTCTAGTGGTTGAGGCATGAGAATCAAGAATCGCCTGATCATTGAACCCGAGAGGCAGAGGTTGCAATGAGCTGAGATCATGACACTGCACTCCAGCCTGGGCGAAAGTGAGACTCCATCTCAAAAAAAAAAAAAAAATTCCTTAATACCCTTATGAACCTAGGCTAATTTAATATTTTACTGAATAAATGAGATTTGTTTTCACTAGATACTAGATATATATATAAAGCAATTCAAAGTCACTCAGGTAATATAAAACATCCTCAATATTACATATGTGGTAGATTCACTTTAAAAGCATCCTTTAAAGCTTATTATTTTTTTTAATTTTTTAGTTGTTTTTGTGAAGACAGGTTCTCAATATAAGAACCACCATGAGCATGAGCTCATGAGCCACCATGCTTGGTCTGTATTCTTTTTTCTTATGAAGAATATCTAACATACATACTATGTTATGAAGCATAATAAAATGAACACTTGTAAACACACCATCTGACTTATGAACCCACTGAAACTACGTGTTTCCTCTGTACTGTCCCACAAGAGATAACCAACATTCTGAAATTTGCTTTTACCGTTCCCTTGTTTTTGAATAGTTTGCACACTTGCCAGCACCCTTAAACTATTTATCATTTAGTTGCGCTCACTTGTGAGTTTTATACAAAAAAAGGCATACTTCATATAGACTTCTGCAATTCGCCTTCTTCACTTGACATTATATTACTTTCTTCAGTGTTACTGCATACACCTATAGTTCTCTTTCACTAAACAAAGCAGCTTTTTCAGTTCACTTTTAATTATTTTAAATTACCTTAAAGTTAACCAAACCTCTAGAAGCAAATAGAAGCTTCAAATTATAGCTTCAAGTATAACACCAGAGACTGTATTACAGCAATTTCTTTTTCTCTTAAAAAAAAAAAAAAAAAAAAAGGCTGGGGCCTGGTGGCTCACACCTCTAATCCCAGCACTTTGGGAGGCGGAGGTGGGCGGATCACCTGAGGTTGGGATTTCAAGACCAGTCTAACGTGGAGAAAACCCATCTCTAGTAAAAATACAAAATTAGCCAGGCGTGGTGGCGCATGCCTGTAATCCCAGCTACAGGGGAGGCTGAGGCAGGAGAATCGCTTGAACCCGGGAGTCAGAGGTTGTGGTGAGCCGAGATCACGCCATTGCACTCCAGCCTGGGCAACAACAGCAAAACTCTGTCTCAAAAAAATATATATATAACCATTAGAATATAGCTTAACAAGCAAGGAAAAAAGACTTTTGAATCAGAAAGTCCTAAAAACAAGCTCAGGCCCAGTCAATTCTCAGTGATGTAACCTTGAACTGGTTACTTAGCCTCTCTGTGCCTCAGTTTCCTCAGCTGTAAAAGAGAAACTTTAAAAGCTGTTAACCTTAAAGGACATCGAGAAGATTAAGGCCAGGCATGGTGGCTCAAACCTGTAATCCCAACACTTTGGGAGGCAAAAGTGGGAGGATTACTTGAGCCCAGGAGTTCAAGACTAGCCTGGGCAAGACAGCGAAACTTCATTTCTACAAAAGAAATTTTTTAAATGCTGGGCGCAGTGGCCCATGCCTATAATCCCGGCACTTTGGGAGGCAGGGGTGGGCAGATCACTTGAGCCCAGGAGTTGGGACCAGCCTCAGCAACATAACAAGACCCCATTTCTACTAAAAATAGAAAAATTAGCTGGGTGTGGTGGCGTGCGCCTATAGTCCCAACTACTCAGGAGGCTGAGGTGAGAGGATCACCTGAGCCCAGGAGACAGAGATTGCAGTGAGCTGAGATCACACAACTGCACTCCAGCCTGGGTGACAGAGGCTCGCTCCATCTGACACCACAGACTCTGTCTCCGAATTAAAAAAAAAAGATTATGGCCAGGCACAGTGGCTCATGCGTGTAATCCCAGCACCTTGGGAGTCCGAGGCAGGCGGATCATTTGAGTTTGAGACCAGACTGGCCAACATGGCAAAACCCTGTCTCTATTAAAAATAAAAATTAAAAATTAGCCGGGCGTGGTGGCATGCATCTGTAATCCCAGCTACTGGGGAGGCTGAGGCAGAAGAATCATTGAACCTGGGAGGCAGAGGTTGCAGTGAGCTGAGATCATGCCACTACACTCCAGCCTAGGCAAGACAGCAAGACTCCACCTCAAAAAAAAAAAAAAAAAAAAAAAAAAAGGCCGGGCGCGGTGGCTCACGCCTGTAATCCCAGTACTTTGGGAGGCTGAGGCAGGCAGATCACGAGGTCAGGAGATCGAGACCACAGTGAAACCCCATCTCTACTAAAAATACAAAAAAATTAGCCGGGCATGGTGGCGGCCGCCTACAGTCCCAGCTACTCGGGAGGCTGAAGCAGGAGAACAGCGTGAACCCGGGAGGCGGAGCTTGCAGTGCGCTGAGATTGCGCCACTGCACTCCAGCCTGGGCAACAGAGCAAGACTCCATCTCAAAAAAAAAAAAAAAAAAAAATATATATATATATATATATATATAGAGAGAGAGAGAGAGAGAGAGAGAGAAATACAATGTGCAGAACTTCACAAACTATTACTCACCTGGTCTGTTTCTCTAAACTAGATGCATTGACCTCAAACACTCTCTCAGTATCCCATTTCTGTTGGATTTCTTTCTCAATCTTCTTCAAAAAGTCCACTTTGGCTGTTCCTTTTCTTTCCTATTGGACACAAAGAGAATAATCCACTCTGTATTTCAGCACGCTTGCTTTAAAAAAGAACTGGGTTCACAGAACTGAGCTGCTCACTGATAAAGACTGATTTTTCCATAGTTATCTTGAAATTTAAATGAACATTAAAAATTTGGGTTATCAGCCAGGCGCGGTGGCTCATGCAGGTAATCCCAGCACTTTGGGAGGCCGAGGCGGGTGGATTGCTTGAGGTCAGGAGTTCGAGATCAGCCTGGCCAACAGGGCGAAACCCGTCTCTACTAAAATACAAAAATTAGCTGGGCATGGTGGCGGGTACCTGTAATCTCAGCAACTCGGGAGGCTGAGGCAGGAGAATCGCTTGAACCAGGGAGGCGGAGGCTGCAGTGAGCCAAGATCACACCACTACACTCCAGCTTGGGTGACACAGCAAGACTCCGTCGGAAAAAAAAAATTAGGATTATCGTGACCTGTGTACCTCAAACCTCAAAGAAATGGTTGAACAATTACTGAAATATGTAAAAGGCTTTGATATGCTTTTTTAAAATTATATACTACAGTGTAACATTGTCATCAAATGTTTCTATTTAATTAAAATACATGAATATCAAAGATACTGATAGAGAACTTCCCTCCAAAATTGTTAAAGAACGGTTCATATGAAATTAAAATAAAACAGGCTGGACACGGTGGCTCACGCCTGTAATCCCAGCACTTTGGGAGGCCGAGGCAAGAGGATCACCTGAGGTCAGGACGTTAGAGACAAGCCTGGCCAACATGGTGAAACCCCATCTCTACTAAAAATACAAAAATTAGCTAGGCAAGGTGGCACGCATCTGTAATCCCAGCTACTTGGGAGGCTGAGGCAGAGAATTGCTTGAACCCGGGAGGTAGAAGTTGCAGTGAGCCAAGATCGCACCATTGCACTCCAGCCTGGGCAACAAGAGTGAAACTCCGTTCCCCCAAAAAAAAAAAAAAAAAAAAAAAACCTGGACTCTTTTCAAATTTCCATAAAACAGTGACTGCATAAGGTATTTTCTTTTCTAAGAAATAATAAGCCTGCATATTTGTTCATCCCTTTCCATTCCTGCTACTAACCACCTTCATTTAGACTATCAGCGCCACTGCCCCCTCTCACTTCAAAACCTCTTCTTAATAAGTAACTTGGCTGGAGGTACTGCCTCATGTCTATAATCCCAACACTTTGGGAGGCTGAGGAGGGAGGATTATTTCAGGCCAGGAGTTTGAGACCAGCCTAGGCAACATAGAAAGACCTCCTCTTTAAAAGAAAAACAATTTTTTGGGCCAGGTATGGTGGCTCATGCCTGTAATTCCAGCACTTTGAGGGGCCGAGGCAGGTGGATCACCTGAGGCTACGAGTTCGAGACCAGCCTGGCCAATATGGCAAAACCCCATCTCTACTAAAAATACAAAAATTAGCTGGATGTGGTGGCATGCGCCTATAATCTCAGCTACTCAGGAGGCAAAGACAGGAGAATTACTTGAACCCAAGAGGCGGTGGTTGCAGTGAGCCAAGATGGAGCCACTGCACTCCAGCCTAGGCAACACAGCAAGACCAATCTCAGCTCACTGAAACCTCCATCTCTGGGGTTCAAGCAATTCTCCTGCCTCAGCCTCCCGAGTAGCTGGGATTACAGGTGCGTGCCACCATACCTGGCTAATTTTTATATTTTTAGTAGAGACAAGGTTTCACCATGTTGGCCAGGCTGGCCTCAAACTCCTGACCTCAGGTGGTCCACCCATCTCAGCCTCCCAAAGTGCTGTGATTACAGGCATGAGCCACCCCGCCCAGTCTGTAAAATATAATTTCTAATATTTTTACAGAGGAAAGGACCCACCCACAAAGGCAAAAGTATGTAGGGCCTCATGAAGCCTAGTCATATCTCTACCCTACGGTCATGGGTAATATGAAATTTCACTGTATTTATGTGTGTGTGTCTGTGTGTGAGAGAGAGGGTCTCCCTCTGCCACCCAGGCTGGAGCATAATGGTGCAAGCACCACCTCACTGCAGCCTTGACCTACTGGGCTCAATCAATCTTCCCATCTCAGCCACCTGAATAGCTGGGACTACAGGCATATGCACCACCATATCCAGATAGTTTTTGTATTTTTTTGTAGAGACAGGGTTTCACCATGTTGCCTCGGCTGGTCTTGAACTCCTAGACTCAAGCAATCCACCAGCCTTGGCTTCCCAAAGTGGTGAGATTACAGGCTTGAGCCATCACACTCGGCCAACTTCCACTTTATTACTAAATTCCTCCTTAACCAACTTGAGTTGACTTCTGTTAAATGCAACCAATGATCTTAAGACATTTATGCAGTTGGGCTGTAAATTCTCAACAGGCAGGAACTTTTACATCGTTTATAGTCACCTTAGCACCAAGTACAATGCCATAGACACAGAAGTTATGTAACAAATATCTTTTACCTAAAAATTACCATGGGCAGGACATGGGAACACTGAGGCCAGAGGATCACTTGAACCCAGGAGGTCAAGGCTGGCTGCAGTGAGCTATGATTGCACTACTGCACTACAGCCTGGTTGATACAGCGAGTCCCTGTCTCAAAAAATAAAAAATATGGCCAGGTGCATTGGCTCACACCTGTAATCCCAGCACTCTGGGAGGCCAAGGTGGGCAGATCATTCAAGACCAGTCTGGCCAACATGGTGAAACCACAACTACACCAAAAAATACAAAAATTAGCTGGGTCTGGTGGCACACACCTGTAGTCCCAGCTACTCAGGAAGCTGAAGTGGGAGAATCACTTGAACATGGGAGGCAGAGGGCTGCAGTGAACCAAGATCACACCACTACACTCCAGCCTGGGGAAGAGTGAGACTCCATCTCAAAAAAAAAAAACCAATAAAAATAAAAAATATGACCATGTCACCCATTGTAAAGAAGAATATGAAAGCAAGTCTTTTACAAGTTACTTAGAACTATGTGTTTCTTTTCATTGTACTGAGTATGCCAAATGCAAGAAAGCTCTTATTTGAGTTTTCTGTTTCTCAGAAAAACTTGTTTCTCAGAACCTCAAAGATCAAGTATAATAAAATCTGATATTGGCCCAAACAACAACTTGTTGTATAACCTTGAGCAAGTCATTTGATCAGTCTGAGACTCAACTTCCTCACCGGTAACAAAAGGCTATATAACTAAATCAGAGTTCCTAAACTTTGGCACTACTTACACTTTGGGCCAAATAATTCTTTGTTTTCAGGGGTTGTCCTGTGCACTGCAGGATGTTTAGAAGCATCCCTGGCTTCTACCCGGGATCCTTGCTTTTCACTTACACTGTTGCCCCTGCCTGGAAATCTCTTTCTTCCTATAGTTGCATAGGTTGCTCTCTTACCTCGTTTTTGCCACCTTTTTAGCAAAGCATTGCTTGATCATCCTTTTAAAAACTGCAACAAGCCAGGCGCCATGGCTCACGCCTGTAATCCCAGCACTTTGGGAGGCCGAGGCGGGCAGATCACGAGGTCAGGAGATTGAGCCCATCCTGGCCAATGTGGTGAAACCCTGTCTCTACTAAAATACAAAAAAATTAGCTGGGCGTGGTGGCGCGCGCCTGTAGTCCCAGCTACTCGGAAAGTTGAGGCAGGAGAACCGCTTGACCCTGGGAGGAGGAGGTTGCAGTGAGCCGAGATGGCGCCACTGCACTCCAGCCTGGCGACAGGGCAAGACTCCGTCTCAAGAAAAAAACAAACAAACAAACAAAAAACAAAAAACAAAAAAAAATAAAACCAGGCGGGATGGCGCATGCCTGTAGTCCCAGCACTTTCGGAGGCTGAGGCAGAAGGATCGCTTGAGCCCAGGAGTTCGAAACCCTGTCTCTACTAAAAATACAAAAAATTAGCAGGGTGTAATGGAGCACGCTTGTAGTACCAGCTGTGGGGAGGCTGAGGTGTGAGGATCGCTTGATCCCTAAGGTCCAGGCTGCAGTGAGCCATGATCACGCCACTGCATTCCAGTCTGGGCCACAGAGTGAGAACATCTCTCAAATTTAAAAAAATTTAAAAAAAATGCAACTGTACTACCCCACCGTACACTCCCTAGCACCCCTTCCTGCTCTATTTCTTCCCCACAGCATTTATCAGCACCTGACACAATATATTACAACGTATTTTACCCACACACATAAACACTATGAAAAGAGAGATTTTTGTCTGTTTTACGGAGAGGCGCTCAATTTTTTTTTTTGCTGTAAGTAGGAATCAACTTACATACTACTCTCTCCACCTCGGTTTTGTTTATTTATTCATTTATTTTATTTTTAAGACGGAGTCTCACTCTGTCGCCCAGGCTGGAGTGCAGTGGCGCGATCTTGGCTCACTGCAGCCTCCCTCTCCTGGGTTCAAGCAATTCTCCTGCCTCGGCCTCCCGAGTAGCTGGGTTAACAGGTGCGCACCACTACGCCCGGCTAATTTTTGTATTTTTGGTAGAAACGGGGTCTCACCATGTTGGCCAGGGCGGTCTCGAACTCCTGACCTCAAATGATCCACCCGCCTCGGCTTCCCAAAGTGCTGGGATTACAGCCGTGGGCCACCGTGCCCGGCACTCCACCTCGATTTTAGAAACTCCAGAGAAATAACAAATATGATATCCAAGTACTCCGTAAAGTTAACAGACATCAGTTCCTGGTTCATCAACTAGCAAGAAAAAGCAAAGTCTCTACTAAAGGCACGCCTTAAGCGTGGCTCTCTTTTAGAAATAGGACTTTCCCTTCAGGACAGCACATGGAGAGCCCCTAGAGACTGGCCAGTCCGGCTCCAGGACCCCTGCGGACTCTTCCCGCTCAAACTCACCGCCATTGCACCGCCCAGCCGACTGTGCAAATCCACGAGAACGACCCTGGCGACCTCCACAAAGGAGTGGTTACAACCTTTCCCCTCCCTCTCGGAGATGCCAGGCCTCCCACGAAACTAAAGCACACGCTTCACACCTGCTGAGGCAATCATCCGGCTCCTTACTAACTACAGCCAAGGCATCTCACAGCCCGCCGGGAATTGTAGTTCCCAGACCACCCGAGCAGACACCCAGCAGGCGCTGACTGACTACAATTCCCAGAGAAAAACGGGTTATCGGAAGTCTACCCGATAGGCCCACTCAGAGGGGAACCGGCAGTGACGTCACTGGCATGTTGAACTACAAAGTCCATGATGCAGTGCGGGATCGCAGAATGCAGCGAGTGCGCCCTAGTTAGGTTGGAGTCACTTGGCCATCAACATTTTCACCCGGTAGAGCTGGTTGCCTGTCGGGATGCCAGGATACGCAGTTAATTACTATTCGGTGACTGAGGCGCTACTTATGGCTTGCCACTATGCACAGATATTTATTACTGTCAGTGGCATTCAACAGCCCAGCATTTAGACACTGTATAACCGCGTATTAACAATCTCCTTTTCTTTTTTTTTGAGACGCAGTATCGCTCTGTCGCCCAGGCTGGAGTGCAGTGGCGCGATCTTGGCTCAGTGCAACTTCTGCCTGCCGGATTCAAACAATTCTCCTGCCTCAGGCTCCCGAGGAGCTGGGACTACGGGCGCGCGCCACCACACCGACTAATTTTTTGTATTTTTGGTAGAGACTGGGTTTCACCGTGTTAGCCAGGATGATCTCGATTTCCTGACCTCGTGATCTGCCTCCCTCCGCCTCCCAAAGTGCTAGTATTACAGGCGTGAGCTACCGTACCTAGCCAACAATCTCTCCCTTTTTTTTTTTTTTTTTTTTGAGAGGGAGTTTCGTTCTGTCTCCAGGCTGGAGTGCAGTGGCGCGATCTCGGCTCACTGCAACCTCCGCCTCCCGGGTTCAAGCGATTCTCCTGCCCCAGCAGCCTCCTTAGTAGCTGGGACTACAGGCGCGCGCCACCGCACCCAGCTAATTTTTGTATTTTCAGTAGAAACGGGTTTCACCATGTTGGCCAGGATGGTCTCGATCTCCTGAACTCGTGATCCGCCCGCCCCAGCCTCCCAAAGTGATGGGATTACAGGCGTGAGCCACCGTGCCCGGCCAACAATCTCCATTTTTAAGCGAGAGACTGAAAGCCTACCTGGTCCCATTGCCTGACTCAGACTATTTAGACTGCTACCAAACAGGGCCAGGCGCGGTGGCCATAATCCCATTATTTTGGGATGCCGAGGTGGGTGGATGACTTGAGGTCAGGAGTTTGAGACCAGCCTGGCCACCATGGTGAAACCTCGTCTCTACTAGAAATACAAAAATTAGCTGGGTATGGTGGCGCACACCTGTAGTCCCAGCTACTCGGGAGGCTGAGGCAGGAGAATTGCTTGAATCCAGGAGGCAGAGGGTGCGCTGAGTCGAGATCGCATCACTGCACTCCATCCTGGGCAGCAGAGCAAGACTTCATCTCAAGAAAAAAAAAAAGACTGGCCGGGTACAGTGTCTCACACCTGTAATCCCAGCACTTTGGGAGGCCGAGGCAGGTGGATCACGAGGTCAAAGGTTCGAGACCAGGCTGGCCAAGATGGTGAAACCCCATCTCTACTAAAAATACAAAAATTAGCCGGGCGTGGTGTCACGCGCCTGTAATACCAGCTGCTGGGAAGCTGAGACAGGAGAATCACTTGAACCCGGGAGGTGGAAGTTGCAGTAAGCCAAGATGGCAGCACTGCCCTCCAGCCTGGGCGACAGAGCAAGACTCCATCTCAAAAACAAAACAAAAAAAAGACTATGCTACCATACAGAGATATATGATGTCTGATACAGTAGCCACTAGCCACATGTGGCAATTTAAATTCAAATTAATTAAAAATAAATAAAATTTAAAATTCATTTCTTGCTGGGCACTGTGGCTCACTCCTGTAATCCCAGAATTTTGGGAGTCTGAGGCAGGAGAATCACTCGAACCCAGGAGGCGGAGGTCGCAGTGAGCTGAGATCACGCAACTACACTCCAGCCTGGGAGACAGAGTGAGACTCCATCTCAAAAAACAACAACAACAACAAAAAAAAAACACACAAATGGCTGGGTGCCATGGCTCATGCCTATAATCCTAGCACTTTGGGAGGCCTAGGTGGGCGGATTGCCTAAGCTCAGGAGTTCGAGACCAGCCTGGGCAACATGGTGAAATCCTACCTCTACTGGAAATACAAAAAAAAAAAAAAAAAATTAGCGGGGCGTAGCAGCATGTGCCTGTAGTCTCAGCTACTCAGGAGGCTGAGGCAGGAGAATTGCTTGAACCCGGAAGGCAGAGGTTTCAGTGAGCTGAGATCACACCACTGTACTCTAGCCTGGGTGACAGAGTGAGACTCCAGCTCCAAAAAAAAAAAAAAAAAAACCACAAATTAGTTACTCACATGTGATAATTTCTTAATCCAGTAAACATTAAGTTAAGCATCTACAATGCACTTTAAGGGATTGGGGACCCTTTAAGGGGGTGGGGAACGCAGCCCAGATGCCTGTCTACCTAAGGGTTTAAGGGAAGGGAATACACACACACACAAACACATACACACTGAACTTTTTTTTTTTTTTTCAACAACTAATTTTGAAATACCAATTTAACGATGTCCTAAAACAATACTTGGCATATGATGTGGGGTCAATACAAATTTGTTGGATGAAAGGAAAAAGTTAAGAAGGAACCTTAGGCTACCAGTGGCTCTCCTGCCTCTAGGCTGTCTCCCTCACTTTCCATACCCTCTTCCTTTAGCCACCAACCATTTAGACATCACTTTCTGACAGCCCAAGTCTGAGTTAAATGCTCCCCCCTAGATGTTCCCCAAAGCACCCCTTGCCTTGGAAATTTCATCTCATGAATTGCCTGTTTATTTATCACTAGACTAAAATCTGCATAACAGCAGAGACTGTGCCTAGCACGATGTCAGGCCCATAGCAAGTGCCTTATAAATATTTATTAAATGAATGAAAGAATCCTCATCCTCCACAACTCTTATAACTATAGCTATAATCTCTTGTCCCAATTCTGCCCTAACCAGTGCTATTTTCATCTCTTTGATTCATCACCTTCCAATCCACATTGGTAATTGAAAGTATTCATACAACAAATATTTACTGAGTACCTCCCATAAACCTGACGTAGAGCTAGGATGGAGTCAAGAACAAGGAAGACCATGGTCCCTTCCTTCATGGAGCTTACAGTCTAAAGGGCATGAGACATTAAATTAGAAAATAAACAAGTAAGTATTTTATTAGAAATTGTGAAAAACCTGCCTTCATGTCTCCAAATTCAACTTTTGTAATTTTCCCATTTAAGTGACTGAGCCCGGTCATGGTGTTGCACACCTGTAATCCCAGCAGTTTGGGAGGCTGAGGTGGGTGGATCACTTTAGCCCAGGAGTTCAAGACCAGCCTGGGCAACATGGCGAGACCCTGTCTCTACAAAAATTAAAATTAAAAAATTAGCTGGCTGGGCACGGTGGCTCACGCCTGTAATCCCAGCACTTTGGGAGGCCGAGGCAGGCAGATCACGAGGTCAGGAGTTCAAGATCAGCCTGGCCAACATGGTGAAACCCCACCTCTACTAAAAACTACAAAAATTAACTGGGCATGGTGGTGCGCACCGGTAGTCCCAGCTACTCAGGAGGCTGAAGCTGAAGAATTGCTTGAACCCGGGAGGTGGAGGTTGCAGTGAGCCACGATCGCATCACCGTACTACAGCCCAGGTGACAGGGCGAGAGACTCCGTCTCAAAAAAAAAAAAGTAGCTGAGCATGGTGGTGCATGCCTGTGGTCCCAGCTTCTTGAGAGGCTGAGGCGGGAGGCTGAGGCAGGAGGATCACTTGAGCCAAGCAGGTTGATGCTTCAGTGAGTCATGTTCAAACCATTGCAGTCCAGCTTGGGTGATAGAGCAAGAGTCTGTCTCAAAAAACAAAACAAAGACACATACACACAAACAAAAAAATAAGTGACTAAGATTCCTCTTTTAAGGATCATTTGAATTCCATTCATTCAGCAAATGTATTTAGCTTCTACTGTGTACAAGGCACTATTCTAAATGCTGGAGACACAACATTTGAAAAAGACAGGCATAGGCTGGGTGTGGTGGCTCACACCTGTGATCCCAGCACTTTGGGAGGCCGAGGCGGGCAGATCATGAGGTCAGGAGATTGAGACCATCCTGGCTAACACAGTGAACCCCAGTCTCTACTAAAAATACAAAAAATTAGCCAGGCGAGGTGGCAGGCGCCTGTAGTCCCAGCTACTCGGGAGGCTGAGGCAGGAGAATGGCCAGAACCTAGGAGGCGGAGCTTGCAGTGAGCCGAGATCGCGCCACTACACTCCAGCCTGGCGACAGAGCGAGACTCCGTCTCAAAAAAAAAAAGAAAAGAAAAAAAAAGAAAAAGAAAAAGACAGGCACAGCTGCGCACTGTGGCATATGCCTGTAATCCCAGCATTTTGAGAGTCTGAGGCAGGTGGGTCACCTGAGGTCAGGAGTTTGAGACCAGCCTGACCAATATGATGAAACCATAGTCTCTGCTAAAAACACAAAAAAATTAGTCGGGCGTAGTGGCGGGCGCCTGTAGTCCCAGCTACTCGGAAGGCTGAGGCAGGAGAATGGCGTTAACCCGGGAGGCGGAGCTTGCAGTGAGCTGAGATCGCGCCACTGCACTCCAGCCTGGGCGACAGAGCAAGACTCCGTCTCAAAAAAAAAAAAAAAAAAAAAAAATACACAAATTAGCCGGGCGTGGTGACACACGCCTGTAGTCCTAGCTACTCAGGAGGCTGAGACAGGAGAATCGCTTGAACTCAGGAGGCGGAGGTTGCAGTGAGCTGAGATCGCAACACTGCACTCCAGTAGGGGCAACAGAGTGAGACAAAAAAAGAAAAAGAAAAAGAAAAAGACAGGCACTGCCACATCTTTCGGAGAGCTTCCAGTCTAGTGGAAGGGACGGACATTAAACCAGTGACAGCAATGGGAGGCCATCTAAGGATTTTAAGCAAGGAAGGGACATGGTCCTATTTGAATTTTTTTTTTTTTTTTTTTTTTTGAGACGGAGTCTCACTCTTGTCACTCAGGCTGTAGTGCAGTGGTGCAATCTCGGCTCACTGCAACTTCCACCTCCCAGGTTTAAGCAATTCTCCTGCTTCAGCCTCCCGAGCAGCTAGGATTGCAGGTGCCTGCTACCACGCCTGGCTAATTTTTGTATTTTTAGTAGAGACAGGGTTTCACCATGTTGGCCAGGCTAGTCTCTAACTCCTGACCTCAAATGATCCACCAGCCTCAGCCTCCCAAAGTGCTGAGATTATAGGTGTGAGCCACCGCGCCCGGCCCCTATTTGTATTTTATAAAAATCATTCTGAGGAAGAATTGGAAAGGAGCAAAAGTGGAAACAGAAGGGTATTGCAATTGTCCTGGTGAAAGGTGATGGGGTCTTGGACTATGGTGGTGACAGTAAAGATAGAGAAATGTAGACAGATTCAAGAGATACTTAGAAAATAAATGTGTTACAGCTTAGTAATATGGCTTTTTAATTGGGAATTGTCAATTATTTGCTAGCCTATGTAAAATACCCTCTAGACAAAAGAATTTAGAAAGGTGTCATAGTGGATAAGAACTTAGGCTGTGATTCAGACAGAGATCATCATTTACTAGCCGGGTGACCTCAGGCAATTCAGCTAACCACTCTGTGAAATAGAGATAATAATGTGTAACTCATAGGATTGCTATGAGGATTAAAGAAATAATATGTGTATAAACTCTGTTTATGTATGTGTGTATGTCTGGCATATAGTAAGCATTTTAAAATATCAGCTATTTTTAATATTGGTCTATAAACATTAGTCTGATTAAAATGGAAAAAGCTTACCTGTGCCCCGTAATAATCTCTTCCCTGGCTTAACTGAGCTAGTCACAATGTAATTGTGTGTTATACCTTTTACAACTTTCAAAACATATTGCATTCATTCTTCAAAACGTCACAACAAAACTCAATTCCTCCCTGATTTATTTATTTTTAACTTTTTTTTTTTCAAGACGGGGTCTCGCTCTATCACCCAGGCTGGAGTGCAGTAGTGCAATCTCGGCTCACTGCAGCCTCCGCCTCCCGAATTTAAGCAATTCTCCCACCTCAGTCTCCTGAGTAGCTGGGATTACAGGGGCATGCCATTATGCCTGGCCAATTTTTGCATTTTTAGTAGAGACAGGGTTTCACCATATTGGTCAGGCTGCTCTTGAACTACTAACCTCAGGTGATCCACCTGCCTTGGCCTTCCAAAGTGCTGGGATTATAGGCATGAGCCACCATGCCCAGCCTCCCCCTGATTGATTGATTGATTGATTTTCTTTTTTTGATACGGAGTTTCATTCTTGTTGCCCAGGCTGGAGTGCAATTGCACAATCTCAGCTCACCGCAACCTCCGCCTCCCTGGTTCAAGCGATTCTCCTGCCTCAGCCTCCCTAGTAGCTGGGATTGTAGGCATGCGCCACCACACCCAGCTAATTCTGTATTTTTGTAGAGACGGGGTTTCTCCAGGTTGGTCAGGCTGGTCTTGAACTCCCGACTTCAGGTGATCCACCGGCCTCGGCCTCCCAAAGTGGTGGGATTACAACGTGAGCCACCTCGCCTGGCCCCCTGATTTATTTTTAAAAGCATCCCACTGGTCACTCTGCTCAATTTGGTAATTTGTCAGTATTTCTAAATTTAGATCCCTAAGGCTGTAATTAGTTTTAGCTTGTCTGTGAGTACTTTTGTATTTGTTTTTCGTGCATATTTACCTAGCTTCCCTACCTTCAGTTGACAAGGTTCTTTCTCTGAGGAAAAAATTGTGGGAACTTCTTTATATGCTTCTGCTCCTAAGGCGTGTGGCATTCAATGAATAGCGTTATTTCCCTACCCTTTTAGGGACTTTTTGTTTTTCAATGTTTTTTTCTTCTACATCTGTGTTCTGCCTTTACCTGTATGCTTCCTGAATGGCAAACAGATTTCTTTTTTAATTGACGCAAGCGAAGAGAAGAAGATAGGATTTTTTTTTTTTTTTTTTTTTTTTTTTTTGAGACAGACCCTTGTTCTGTCGCCCAGGCTGCAGTGCAGTGGAGCAATCTCTGCTCACTGCAAGCTCCGCCTCCCGGGTTCACGCCATTCTCCTGCCTCAGCCTCCCCAGTAGCCGGGACTACAGGAGTCTGCCACCACGCCTGGCTACTTTTTTTGTATTTTTAGTAGAGACGGGGTTTCACTCTGCTAGCCAGGATGGTCTCAATTTCCTGACCTCGTGATCTGCCCACCTCGGCCTTCCAAAGTGCTGGGATTACAGGCGTGAGCCACCGCGCCCGGTTCGAAGGTAGGATTTTTTAGGATTTACAGGTTTAACTGATGCTGGGGTCGCTCTGCATGCAACTTCAGACAAAGCTAGTGGGTCAGCAGAGGAAGGCAGGGTCAGGGTGTTTTGGTGGTTGCATTCACGGGCTTTGGAGTCAGGTGCCTGGGTTTGCACTGATGCTGTGTCCCAGGCTAGCTCTATGGCTTTAGGCAAGTTCCTTCAACCCTCGGACCTCTGGGTTATCATGGGAACCATGAGATAATGATAATACCTACCTCTTAGGCTTGCTATGAGAATAAAAGGAGCTAAGCCAAGATGATTAGCCCAGTGCCTAGAATGTGGTAAGTGTTCAGGAAATATTAAGCTGGAAGGAAGGAAGGAAAAGGAGAAAGGGAGGGAGGAAGAGAGGGAGGGAAGAAGGGAAAGGTTAAAACTACTGGAAGCCAGTTTGGTCAGTTAATTAATGAAAATTCTAAATCTGATTGACATGAGCTAGGAACAAGAACAAGCAGCCATGATAATTAGAGAAACTGCCTTTTTATTTAGATAAATGTAACCAAATTAAAGAAGTTGTAATTCTCAGGTGCCAAATTTTTGAGAAATCCCTGTTTTCTAGATTTCTTCTAAAGTGGTATATTTGTAACTCCCAGAAATTAAAAATCACTAACTCATGCTATACTACTCCAGACTTAGGACCCACAGGATTCAGCCTGCCATCTCATCAACATTCCACAGAGGATGGAAGGCTGTGTAATGGGCTCATGTGGGAAACGTGACACCTGAGTCATCAAAACACAGCTTGTGGTTTCTGAATAGCCACTACTGTTAATGTCTCCACCATTAGCATCACCATTATGGAGCAGTCCAAAGGCTCTACAAGAGATGGAAGTAAAAAAGGAAAGAAGGGAAGGAGAAAGGGAAAGAGGGAGACAGGAAGGAAAAGGGGAAAAGAAGGAAGAAAAGAAGGGAGAAAAAGAAACAGGTAGGCTGGGTGCGGTGGCTCATGCCTGTAATCCCAGCACTTTGGGAGGCCGAAGCAGGTGGATCACCTGAGGTCAGGAGTTCGAGACCCACCTGGCCAACATGGTGAAACCCCGTCTCTACTAAACATACAAAAATTAGCCAAGCATGGGAGCACACACCTGAAATCTCAGCTACTTGGGAGGCTGAGGCAGGAGAGTCACTTCAACCTGAGAGGTGGAGGTTGCAGTGAGCCGAGATCACGCCATTGCACTCCAGCCTGGGCAACGATAGCAAAACTCTGTCTAAAAATAAAATAAAATAAATTAAAATAAAGAAATAGGTAAAGACAGCCAATCATATATTATTGAGATTCCAACCTCACTGAGTTTTTTTAGAATTTATTGTTGTGCATTTACAAAGTTTAAGATTCCTGTCTCTATTGTATCAATAAGATTAGACTGGTGTAAACTATATGAACTGGAGAAACAACCACAGTCATACCCTTTTTTTTCCTAGTAATTGGTCAGATCCCTAATATCTTATTAGCCAGAAGTCTAGTATCTTCCTCTACATCCTATTCCATATAGAGTCTGAGACTGTGAATTCTGGAGTGGGATTGCCTGACTTTGAATCATGAACCCCACCCCCATCCATAATTTGTTGTGTGACCTTGACCTGTCTGCACCTGTAGCATGGTGATAATCATGGTACTCATCTAGTAATCATCTCTAGTAAATAGATGATTATATTAGATTATCCATTAAATATTTATTAACCATCTTTTTTTTTTTTTGAGACAGGGTCTCACTCTGTCACCTAGGATGGTATGCAGTGGGATGGTCATGGCTCACTGCAGTCCTGACCTCCCAGCCTCAAGCAATTCTCCCACTTTAGCCTCCCAAGTAGCTAGGACTACAGGTGCACACTACCATGCCCAGCTTGTTTTTTAATGTTTTATAGAAACAGGATCTCACTATGTTGCCCAGGCTGGTCTCAAACATCTGGTCTCAAGTGATCCTCCCACCTCAGCCTCTCAAAGTGCTGGGATTACAGGTATGAGCCATTGTGCCTGGCCAAGCCTCCATTATGTCCTAGGGATTTCTTTCTCAGTGCTGCAGATAAAACTCAACAAAGAAGGCCGGGCGTGGTGGCTCATGCCTGTAATCCCAGCACTTTGGGAGGCCGAGACGGGCAGATCACTGGAGGTCAGGAGTTCGAGACCAGCCTGGACAACATGGTGAAATCCCGTGTCTACTAAAAATACAAAAATTAGCCGGGCATGGTGGTGTGTGCCTGTAATCCCAACTACTTGGGAGGCTGAGGCAGGAGAATCACTTGAACCCAGGAGGCGGAGGTTGCAGTGAGCAGAGATTGCACCACTGTACTCCAGCCTGGGCAACAGACAGAGACTCTGTTTCAAAACAAAACAAAACAAAAAAACAAACTTAACAAAGAACACAAAATTCCTGACCTCATGAAAATTTATATTCTAGATGGGGTGGGGCAGAGAGAGCACAAATAAATGAAAAAAAAAATTTATATAATGAGATATGCTATGAAGAAGATAAAGCAGGATGATGCAATAGAGAGTAACTAGGGGAGGGAAGTGAGGTAATGGTTTAGGTTGGATAGTCAAGGCCATCCCAAAAAGGTGATACTTGAGAAAAAAAGTCAGCCACACAAAGGTGTATGTAAAAGAGTTCCAGGCAGGAGAACTAGCAAGTGCAAAGGCATGAAGTGGGAAAGAGCCTAACTTTTTTGTTTGTTTTTGTTTTTTTGAGGCCGGGTCTCACTCTGCTACCCAGGCTGGGGTGCAGTGGTACAGTCATGGCTCACTGCAGTCTTGATTTCCTATTCTCAAGCAATCCTCTCGCCTCAGCCTCCCAAGTGAGCTTAAAATGTTTGAGAAACCGTATATACTTTTCTCCTCATACCTCTCTTTTCAAACATCCAGCATCCCCTTCTCACATTCTACTGGATAGCTTCTTCATTCACTGACAGCATAGAAGCAATCAATATACAACTTTCATGACTTCCTTTTACTACATCTACTATCACACCTCTATCCACTAATATGTGCTCTTTTTGTCACTTACAGTGAACAACAATTAGGGCTCCTATTAAGACCTATGCTCTATTGGTACACTAGACCCCATTGTCTTTTGCCCATTAAGAGATTTTATTCCTCTAGTTTCTCATCTCACCTCTTGCATCATCAGATTTTTTCTCTCTAGATCATACTTGCCTGCATTCACACATATCTTCTAACCTAATGCAAGCAGACAAGCAAGCAAAACCAAACTGAACAAAATGCCAACAAACCCTATCCTTTGCTCTATCCCACAATACCCTTCCAGTACCGTCCAGTACCTTCATTGCTCTACTCCCCTTTACAGTAAAGCTCTTTAGGAGAACTGCCATGCTTTCTCTAATTCATCTCCATTTTTCTCCTCAACCTTTAATTTTATTTTAATTGTTTATTTTATTTATTTAAATCTTTTTGAGACAAGGTCTTATTCTGTAGCTTAGGCTGGAGTGCAGTGGCTTCATCACTGCAGCCTCAAACTCTTGGGCTCAGGTGATCCTCCCACCTCAGCCTCCCGAGTAGCTGGGACTACAGGAGTGCACCATCTGGCTAATTTTGTTATTTTTTGTACAGATGAAGGTCTCAATATGTTGCCCAGGCTGGTCTCAAACTCGTCAACTCAAGCAATCCTCCTGCCTTGGCCTCCCAAAGTGCTAGGATTACAGGTGTGAGCCACCATGCCCAGCCTCTCCTCAACCTTTTATTTATTTTTTATTTTTATTTTTTTTAGAGGGAGTCTCGCTCTGTCGCCCAGGCTGGAGTGCAGTGGCGTGATCTCAGCTCACTGCAACCTCTACCCCTGGGGTTCAAGTGATTCTCCTGCCTCAGCCTCCTGAGTAGCTGGGATTACAGGCCTGTGCCACTATACCCAGCTAATTTTTGTATTTTTAGTAGAGATGGGGTTTCACCATATTAGCCAGGCTGGTCTCGAACTCCTGACCTTGTGATCCTCCTGCCTCAGCCACCCAAAGTGCTGGGATTACAGGCATGAGCCACCGCACCCAGCCTTCCTCAACCTTTTACCTGCTGTACTCCATGGAATTGTCCAGATCATCAATGACCTCCATGCTGTCAAATCCAACGGCCAATTCTCTGTTCTCATCTTACTTGACCTATGAACTACATTTGACATATTTGAAAACTCCTTTCTTGAAACATATTTCTTCTCTATCTATTCTTTCCTGATTTATTGGCCATACCTCTTCAATTTACTTAATATTCCTCACCTTTTCTCTACTGGCCCTTCCTTTCTAGACGTACTCATATGCTAAGTGATCTTATCCAGGCTAATGGCTTTAAACACAGTTCACATGCTAATGAGTCCCCAATTTTAACTACAGGCCCAACCCCTCTCATGAACTTCAGACTTAAGATCCAACTGCCTACCTGACATCTCCACTTGAATTTTTATATTAGTTATCTATTGCTGCCTAACGAATTACCCCAAAGCTTAGTGGCTAAAAACAATAATAACCAGGGCTGGGCACAGTGGCTCACACTTGTAATCCCAGCACTTTGGGAGGCCAAGGTGGCTGAATCACCTGAGGTCAGGAGTTTGAGACCAGCCTGGCCAAGATGGTGAAATCCCATCTCTACTAAAAATACAAAAATTAGCCAGGTGTGGTGGCATGCACGTGTACTCCCAGCTACTTGGGAGGCTAAGGCAGGAGAATCGCTTGAACCCAGGAGGCAGAGGTTGCAGTGAGCCAAGATAGCGCCATTGTACTCCAGCCTGGGCAACAAGAGCAAAACTCTGTCTCAATAATAATAATAATAATAACCATTTTTTAAGAGACAGGGATCTCACTATGTTGCCCAGGCTGGACTCAAACTCCTGGGCTCAAGAAATCCTCCCACCTCAGCTTCACAAGTTGGTGGGACTACAGGTACATGTCACTGCGCCTGGCAGTATAACCATTTATTATCTCTTGAGTTTCTGTAGGTTAGAGGTTTTGGAGCAGTTTGGTTGGGTGGTTCTGGTTTATGAGTTTTCATGAGATTGTAGTCAGATGTTAGCTAGGAAAACATTTATCTGAAGCTTTGGCTGGGGCCGGAGGGTCTTCTTCCAATATGACTCCCTCACAAGGCTGGAAAGCTAGTCGTTGCTGTTGGAAAGAGGTCTCAGTTCCGCTCAGTGTGGGCCTCTCCACAGGATTTCTTGAGAGTCTTGCAATATGGCGACTGTCTTTCCCAGAACAAGAGATCCAAGTCAGAAGTTACAATCCCTAATCCAGTGTGGGAGGAAAGTACAAGTGAATGTGAATAATAAGAGGCAAAAATAATTGTGTGCCATCTTGAGACTGGCTACCACAATGTCTAAAAGCCATTTCGTACTTCTCATGTTCAAAACTGAATTCTGGGCGGGTGCGGTGGCTCACGCCTGTAATCCCAGCACTTTGGGAGGCCGAGGCGGGCAGATCATGAGGTCAGGAGATCGAGACCATCCTGACTAACACGGTGAAACCCTGTGTCTACTAAAAAATACAAAAAATTAGCCGGGCGTCGTGGCGGGCGCCTGTGGTCCCAGCTACTCGGGAGGCTGAGGCAGGAGAATGGCGTGAACCCGGGGGGCGGAGCTTGCAGTGAGCCGAGATCTTGCCACTGTACTTCAGCCTGGGAGACAGAACGAGACTCCGTCCCCCGCCCAAAAAAAAAAAAAAACTGAATTCTGGATCTACCAGCTGTTTTCTGAATCTGTTCAACCCTCTTTTTTCCCAATCTCAAGCCAGTGCTCGGCCAAACACTTTGGTGTCATCCTTGATTCCTCTTTGTCTTTCATATCCACAATCTATCAGCCAAACTTGTTGATTCTACTCTCAAAATATACCCAAAATCCAACTTCTCACTATAAGTCTAGTCCACACCCTCATCATTGCTTTCTTGGATTAATGTTGTAGCCTCCTAACTAGTTTTGGTACCTCCTCTTTTGCCCCCTTCAGTCTGATACCCATAAAGCAGCCAAAGTGATCCCACAAAAACGAAAAACAAAAAACAGAAAACAGTGGATGAGATTATTTCATTACTCTATTTAACACCTTCAGTGTCTGGCCAGGCATGGTGGCTCACACCTGTAATCCCAGCACTTTGGGAGGCTGAGGCAGGCAGATCATGAGGTCAGGAGTTTGAGACCAGCCTGGCCAACATGGTGAAACCCTGTCTCTACTAAAAATACAAAAATTAGCTGGGAGTTGTGGTGGGCGCCTATACTCCCAGCTACTCGGGAGGCTGAGGCAGGAGAATTGTTTGAACCCAGGAAGCGGAGTTTGCAGTGAGCCGAGATTGCGCCATTGCACTCCAGCCTGGGCGACAGGGTGAGACTCTGTCTCAAAAAACAAAAAACAAAACCCTTCAGTGTCTTCTAATCTCAGAAGTAATTTTTTGTTGTTGTTGAGACAAGATCTTGCTCTATCACCCAGGCTAGGCATGGTGCAATCACAACTCACAGCAGCCTTGACTTCCCAGTCTGGAGTGATCCTTCTATTTCAGCCTCGTGAGTAGCTGGGACCACAGGCACGCACCACCATGCCTGGTTAGTTTTTTCATTTTTTGTAGAGATGGGGTCTTGCTATGTTGCCCAGGCTGGTCTCAAACTCCTGGACTCAAGTGATTCTTCTGCCTTGGCCTCCTAAAATACTGGGATTACAGACGTGAGCCACCGCACCTGGCCTAGAAGTAAAATCTAAAGTCCTTACCATGACATAGTCCTTCATGATCTGGCGTCTAACTACCTCTTTCACTTATGTACCATCAGTTTCTTCCTGGTTCATTCTGCTCCAGCCCCATTGCCTCCTTCCTTTCCTCAAACGTGCCAAGTCAGCTCCTGCCTCAGCGTCTTTGCACTTCCCTGGAAAGCCCCTATCCCAGATATCTACACGGCTAACACCCACACTACCTTCAAGCCACCGGTCAGTCTTTTTACCTTCCCCATCACTCTCTATCTCCTCATTTTGCCTTATTTTCCTTTTTAGCATATATCCCACCTGACATATTATATTGTTATTTGTCATTATTATCTTGCTACTAAAATAGATCTCCAACAGAATGCCTATTTTCTTCGTTGCTGTATCCCCAGGGCCTATAATAGTGTTCTACTTATGATAGATTTCAATCAATATTGCTTGAAGGTAAGGAAGGCTGAATGCAGGAACTGAAAGAGGCTAATTCATGTAAAGTTGCATGGCAGAGTGCCTGGCACACATGAGTATGAGTTATTTTTATTTGATATGTCTAAATCACAAGGGGCTTATTTAATCCAAAGAAGAGTGGACGGTTTTAAACATCAGAGTGGACTCTTCTAACATCAGAAGGATAACCAGATGGAATGGGAGTCTTGTCAGTCCACTACTGCTGTTTTGTATTCCCCCCTCCCCCCTGCCCAAGAAAACCCAACAGTCACTACTGACATGGAGCTTTCCACATTTCTCCTGGATGCTTATCTAATCTGCAAGGACGTCAGATCTGGGTCCCCACACAGGTCCAGTGGGAACACATAAAGATCTTGGGGAATTGGGGAAAGGACTATTTCCAGTAACCACACACCCAAAGATGCCATTCTCAACCTTTTCTCCCTGGTGACACTGCTCTTAACATGTGAAGTAGTATTTTTGTCTTTTTTAAGAGACGGGGTCTCGCTCTGTCACTCAGGCTGAAGTGCAGTGGCACGATCTCAGCTCACAGCATCCACGACCTCCCGCCTTAAGTGATACTTTCACCTCAGCCTCCTGAGTAGCTGGGACTATAGGCATTCCCCACTACACCTGGCAAATTTTTAAATTTTTTGTAGAGACGGGGTCTTGCTATCTTGCCCAGGTTGGTCTTGAACTCCTAGGCTCAAGAGATCCTCTTGCCTTAGCCTCCCAAAGTGCTGGGATTACAGGCTTGAGCCACTGTGGTTGTGTGAAGCAACTTTGTCTTTATTTATTTATTTGAGGCAGGTTATTTCTCTGTCACCCAAGTGGCACAAACATGGCTCACTGCAGCCTTGACCTCCTGGGCTCAAGCAATTCTCCCGCCTCATTTTTTGAAG
The DNA here is from genome assembly GCF_028885655.2 of Pongo abelii. NCBI lineage: Eukaryota > Metazoa > Chordata > Mammalia > Primates > Hominidae > Pongo > Pongo abelii. The sequence continues at coordinate 154,640,144 of NC_071989.2, forward strand.
AGACAGGGTCTCACCATGTTGCCTAGGCTGGTCTTGAACTCCTGGGCGATCTTCCTACTCAGCCACCCAAATTGCTTGGATTATGGATGAGCCACCATGCTTGGCTTGAAGCAACATTCTTTTTTTTTTTCCCTGACAGAGTCTTGCTCTGTTGTCCAGGCTGGAATGCAGTGGTGTGATCTTGGCTCACTGCAACCTCTGCCTCCCAGGTTCAAGCAATTCTCCTGCTTCAGCCTCCCAGCTAGTGCCACCATGCCTGGCTAATTTTTGTATTTTTAGTAGAGACAGGGTTCACCATGTTGGCCAGGCTGGTCTCAAACTCCTGATCTCAAGTGATCTGCCTGCCTCAGCCTTGCAAAGTGCTGGGATTACAGACATGAGCCACCATGCCCAGCCTTGAAGCAACTTTTTTAAAAATTGAGATACTTCTAGAGTCATATGCAGTTGTAAGATATAATGCAGAAAGAACCCTCACACACTCTTCCCAGTTTCCTCCAATGGTAGCATTTATTTTTTTGACACAAAATCTTGCTTTATTGCCCAGGCTGGTCTCAAACTCCTGGACTCAAGCGATCCTCCTACCTCAGCTTCCTGAGTAGCTGAGATCACAGGCACCTGCCATCACACCCAGTCAATGGTAACTTTTGGCAAAACTGTAGTATAATTTCAAGACCAGAATATTGACATTGATACATGTTTTGTGTTCATTTGTGTGTGTGTATGTGTGTGTCTCTGCATATAGGCCTTTAGAAGACACACACACACAAAGTCTTCAAAAAGTTTATGGAAAATGTGTATTATGAAAAAACTATGCATGGATTTCAAATGTTTTTAACAAAATAAACTCATACTAACTTGTTATAACATTTCTAAACTGGATCTAGTTTGAGGCCCTAAGAGGGATAAGACATCAGTTTGAAAAGGGCCCCTATTAGAGCAACATGAATTCTGCAATTGAAGAAAGAACAAACATGAAATTTTTTGTGAAGCTTGGGTGGAATAACGGTAAATTATTCATGCTTTACAAAAACCTTATGGGGACAATGCCCGCAAATAAATCAGCAGTTTACAAATGGATAACTTGTTTTAAGAAGGGACAAGAGAGTGTAAAAGATGAAGCCCACAACTGCAGATCATCCACATCAGTTTGCAAAAACAAAAAAAAATTAATCTTGTTTGTGCCCTAATGGAAGAGGACCAACAATTAACAGCAGAAACAGCAGCCAACACCATAGACATCTCAATTGGTTCCACTTACACAATTCTAACTGAAAATTAAAGTTGAGCAAACTTTCCACTTGATGGGTGCCAAAACTGCTGCAACCAGATCAGCTGCAGACAAGAGTAGCTTTCATTGGAAATTTTGAAGTGAGATCACAATCCTGAAGCATTTCTTCAAAGAATTGTAACAAGAGATGAAACAGGGCTTTACCAGTATAATCCTGAAGACAAAACACAATCAAAACAATAGCTACCAAGAAAATAGCAGTGGGCTAGTCAAAACAAAAGCAGACTGCTCAGCAGCAGAGGTCATGGCAACAGTTTTTTTGGGATGCTCAAGGCATTTTGCTCGCGGGCTAAAGAACGGTAACATATGCTTATTATGAGAGTGTTTTGAGAAAATTAGCTGAAGCTTCAGCAGAACAACATCTGTGAAAGTTTCACCAGAGATTCCTTCTCCGTCTTGGCAATACTCCTGCTCATTAATTTAACAGCCGGGCATGGTGGCTTACGGCTGTAATCCCAGCACTTTGGGAGGCCGAGGAGGGTGGATCACGAGGTCAGGAGATGGAGACCATCCCGGCTAAAATGGTGAAACCCCGTCTCTACTAAAAATACAAAAAATTAGCTGGGCGTGGTGGTGGGCGCCTGTAGTCCCAGCTACTTGGGAGGCTGAGGCAGGAGAATGGCGTGAACCTGGGAGGCGGAGCGTGCAGTGAGCCGACATTGCACCACTGCACTCCAACCTGGGCGACAGAGCAAGACTGTCTGAAAAAAAAAAAAAAAAATCTCGTCAAACAAGGGCAATTTTGCAAGGGTTTTGATGGGAAATCATTAGGCAGCTACCCTGCAGTCCTAACTTGGCTCCTTCTGCTTTCTTTCTGTTTCCTAATGTTTAAAAAATATGTAAAGGGCTCATTTTTCTTCAGTTCATAATGTAAAAAAGACTGCATTGACATGGCTAAATTCCCAGGACCCTCAGTTCTTTAGGGATGAACTAAATGCCCAGTATCATTTGTGTGGTATCACTTGTATGTTCTCAATGCTTCTGGAACTTGATAAAGCTTATGTTGAGAAATAAAGTTTGTGGTTTTTATTTTTCTTTTAATTGCACTTTTCCATGAACTTTTTGAGGTCCCTTCTGTGCATATGTATGTAAGTTTTGTTCTATTTTTCTTTTTTACCCAGCCATCAACTTGACTTTATAGGTAAGTTTGGTTCTATTCAGTTTACCACCCTGTAGTTGTGTATCCATCATCACAGTCAAAAATCGAAACAGTTCCAACACCAAAAGTGTCCATCATGTTGCACTTTTATAACCACACCCACTCTCCCTCCGTTGGGAAGGGGTCTCAGTTGTCTCAGTTCCTCTCAATGTGGGCCTCTCCATAGGGCTGCTAGAATGTCTTGAAACATGATGACTAGCTTTCCCCTGAACAAGAGATCCAAGGCGGGAGCTAGGTTTTTGTTGTTGTTGTTGTTGTTGTTTGGCAGAGTTTCACTCTGTCACCCAGGCTATAGTGCAGTGGCTTGATCTCGGTTTACTGCAACCTCTGCTTCGCAGGTTAAAGAAATTCTCGTGCCTCAGCCTCTCAAGTAGCTGAGATTACAGGCATGTGCCACCACACCCAGCTAACTTCTGTAGCTGTTCGAAGTGAAGGGAAAATGTGGATAAACTTAAAAAAAGGAGGAGGAAGAGGAGAGAGAAAAGAAGAGGCAAGAGTTGCAAGTGAGAAAGCTCTTGGCTTGCTGTCAGAACCTCTGGATGCTACTTCTACTCCATAGAGGTGTAATTCTGGGTAAACCACTTGCCTCTCTGGACCTTTTCTTTCATTTGCAAAGTTATGAGGAGGGGGTTAATGAGGGAGGTTCATTAGATTATTTTTAAGTACACCTCTGCTTTTACTACTTTATGTAAGGGGTTTACAAACTGTGGCCAGCAAGCTAAACCCTGCTGGCATCTGCTTTGTACACCTGTGAGGTTACAATGGCCTTTACATTTTTATTTGTATTTAATTCATTAATTAATTTGAGACGGAGTCTTGCTCTGTTGCCCAGGTTGGAGGGCGGTGATACGATCTCAGCTCACTGCAACCTCCACCTCCCCAGTCCAATCGATTCTCCTGACTCAGCGTCTGGAGTAGCTGGAATTACAGGCGTGTGCCACCATGGCCGGCTAATTTTTATTTTATTTTTTTTTTATTTTGAGACAGAGTCTTGCTCTGTCGCTGAGGCTGGAGTGCAGTTGCACGATCTCGGCTCACTGTAGCCTCCGCCTCCTGGGCTCAAGTGATTCTCCTGCCTCAGCCTCCTGAGTAGCTGGGACTACAGACACGCGCCACCACGCCCAGCTAATTTTTGTATTTTTAGTAGAGACGGGGTTTCACCATGTTGGCCAGGCTGGTCTCGATCTTCTGACCTCATGATCTGCCTGCCTCGGCCTCCCAAAGTGCAGGGATTACAGGCGTGAGCTACCGCGCCCAGCCATAATTTTTTTTTTTTTTGAGACGGAGTCTCGCTCTTTCACCCAACTGGAGTGCAGTGGCTCGATCTTGACTCACTGCAACCCCTGCCTCCTGGGTTCAAGCTGTTCTCCTGCCTCAGCCTTCCGAGTAGCTGCGATTGACTACAGGTGCCTGCCACCAAACCCCGCTAATTTTTGTATTTTTAGTAGAGGCGGGGTTTCACTATGTTGGCGTGATCCGCCCACCTCGGCCTCCCAAAGCGCTGGGATTACAGGCATGACCCACTGCGCCTGGCCCACGCCCATCCCACGCCCGGTTAATTTTTGTATCTTTAGTAGAGACGGGGTTTCATCATGTTGGCCAAGCTTGTCTGGAACTCCTGACCTCAGGTGATCCACCCGTCTCGGCCTCCCAAAGTGCTGGGATTACAGGCATGAGTCACCGCGCCGGCCCCCTCTTTTTTTTTTGAGATGGAGTTTCGCTCTTGTCACGATCTTGGCTCACTGCAAATTCCGCCTCCCGGGTTCAAGCGATTCTCCTGCCTCAGTCTCCCGAGTAGCTGGGATTACAGGAGTGCGCCACCATGCCAGGCTGATTTTGTATTTTTAGTAGAGACAGGTTTCACCATGTTGGTCAGGCTGGTCTCCAACTCCTGACCTCAGGTGATCTGCCCGCCTCAGCCTCCCAAAGTGCTGGGATTACAGGTGTGACGCACCGCGCCCAGCCTGGCCTACAATTTTAAATAGAGAAAAAAATGAAAAGATAATATTTCATGGTATGTGAAAATTATATAAATTTAAAATTTTATATAATTTTAATAAATGTTTGTAATACAGCCACAATCATTCCATTTACATATTGTCCCTGGTTAATTTTAAGCCAAGACATTGTATGTTGAGTAGTTGCCATAGATACCTCAAGGCTCACAAAACCAAAATATTTAGTATCTGATCCTTTGCAGATGTTTGCCTATACCTGTTCTATGTATATATAGTATGTCTGTTTATTTGAGGTTGATCGATTTCTTTTATATGAGGTGTGTGTTCATTAGGTATTTTTCAAAATGTTATTACAATGCATAACCCCATAAACTGTTCATCATCTTAAGAGGAGAAGCTCTGTTTTGCTCAGCATTGGACTCCTAGTGCCTTACTCAGTGCTGGTATTGCAGGGACTCAGTATATGTTATTGGGTAAACATTTTAACATCAGTGCTAAATCAGTGATTTCAAAACTCCAGAAGAAATTTCTCACCTACTAGAAAGTAAGTTGACTATTTCGGTAGTTTCTCATTTTTCTTCAAAATTTTTTTGAATCCTTCTTTGCTGATTAAAATTCTCCCTGCCCGTCCCCCAACCACTGAATTTTAGATATACAATGAAAAGATAATTAAAAACGAACTATTGGAGTCATTTTTCTTCCTAAATAAAGCAACATTTATTAATAATACTAGCAACATTGAAATGGCCTCAGCCTTTTACGTGGCCGTGCGCCACGTTTTAAAAATGACGATTACTGGATTCCAAGGCATGGTTGTCAGAAACATTCTGCCTAATTAAAGCAGAGCAGCAGAAAATACAAACGTGAGTGCCGATCAACATGAGTGTGTAAAGAAAAAAAGTAAAATTTTGCATTCTGTGCAATGTGTCGAACGTGAACGTATTGCACGTTGTGTTGCAGATTTACTACAGCTGAGTCATTTCGGGACACGAGTGTGTGTTTCCAAGAAAAACGAGAGGAAGGAACCAGGCTGAGGGGCTCGCCGGCTTCCCCCAGGCACTCCCAGCAGCAGACACCGGTATTCCGCGGCGGGCGGCGGCGTGGTCAAAAAAAGGCGCCACTGCCCCTTTAAGAGGCAAAGCACCTTTTCCAAGATACCATCTTGCATCAGGAGTTCACTTAAGCTCTCCACCTACCTTGCTATATCTCTCCTCCCTGACTGGGTACGGCCTGCCGGCGGGGCGAGCGAGCCTTTTCATTGGTCTTGCCCTCACAGCCCTCTCTCTCTTATTGGTTCTCAGGCCTGCCACTCGGCACTGTCTCCCGCCCACCTCAGCCTTCGGGCTAGGGTGAGTGAGGGCTCTTGGGTTAGTTCCTGTTAGGCCCCGGCCGGGGGAGTAGGTTGAAGTCTCCTAAGATGCCCGGTGGGCTGGGGCACCGGGAGCTGTGAAGGGAACGTGAGGAGGCGGCGTAGTGGAGACCCACGGCAGGCCTGAAGAAGAGCGGCGGCCGAGCCCGCCTTCCCTGCACCATGCTCATAGAGGATGTGGATGCCCTCAAGTCCTGGCTGGCCAAGTTACTGGAGCCGATGTGAGTGAGCCGGGCTGGGCCGGGGCCGGCGAACGTGGGCGTTGGGGGCCTGCGGGGGCGTGGGGGAGGGGAGGTGGCGTGGGGGGCGGCGCAGAGGGGCCGCGGCCGGGAGGTCCCGGCGACGCCTTCCCTGTAGTACTATCACCATTGTGGTGGGGGTGAGGGTGGGAGAGGAGCGCTGGGGACGGAGAGGCGCCGTGGATGTGGGGACTGGGGGGGGGCAGGCAAGGACAGCGAGGGCTTTTCAAACGCAAATATCGGGGTGCTGGAAGGGGTAGCAGGGGCCGTGAGGGAATTTAAAACATTGCTGTTTGAGAACTGAGAGAGAGGTAACAGGGCTCTTGAGGGATTTTTAAAATGTGAATATTGAGATGTAGAAGGGAATAGCAGAATATCAAGGGTTTGAAAAACATTATTATTCCGGGACTGAAAGGTCTAGAAGCAAAATATCGAGGGCATTTTCGAAATATGAGGGCAGAAGCGGATAGCAGGGACGTTGAAACTATATAGCGATTATTGGTGAGTTCTGAAGGATCAAGAATATTGAAGGATTTGAAAAATACTATGGAGTAGATGAAAAGGATGTGTGGGCATTGAAGGGTTTTAGAAATTATTGGGGAGGTGATAAGTGTGATAGCAAGGATATTAAGGGATTTTAAAGTATTATTGAGGACTTGATAGTGCCAGGGGAACTGATGACTTTTAGATATGTGGAGGTTGGAAAAAAGAGGTTTTTTGTAAGTTTAGTTGAGGGTTGAAAGGGCTACACTGGTATGCAGCATTAATTGGTGGAGGAGTATACCTAACAATATATAGGGATTTTTAGATACAGGTGTTGGAGGAATAAAAGGAGCGGTAGAAAGAATAAGAGATTTGTAAATATTTTTGTGCGATTGAGAGGACAGTTTTGTAAATGTTTTTGTCAGATTGAGAGGACACCTGAAGATAATTGGGGTGTAGGATGAGGGACTGAAAAGAATGAGAGACCTGTCTTTTAAAAATATTTTGGGTAGTGTTAGTAGAAATGTTATTGGGAGGCTTGAAAGAGGTAACAGAGGTATGAACATTTTGTTTTATAACCTTTTTTTTTGAAACAGTGCCTCGCTGTGTCTCCCAGGCTGGAGTGCAGTGGCTCGATTTCGGCTCTCTGCAACCTCCGCCTCCCGGGTTCAAGCGATTCTCCTGCCTCAGCCTCCCAAGCAGCTGGGACTACCGCGCGCGCCACCACACCCAGCTAATTTTTTGTATTTTTAGTAGAGAGGGGATTTCGCCATGTTGGCCAGGCTGGTCTCAAACTCCTGACCTCAGGTGATCTGCTCGCCTTGGCCTCCCAAAGTGCTGGGATTACAGGCGTGCGCCACTGGACCCGGCCATGTTTGGTAACCGTTTTAAAGGGTAGGGTTGTGGAGTGTTTATTTGGGGGAATGGGGTATGGCTAGTTACTGGAAGGGAAAGAATCATGTTTTGCCTCCTCCTTGCTTCTGCTTTATTATTCTCTTATTGAAGGTTAGAGCTTTCTGCTTGAAAGAAAGGGGTAGAAGAAGAGATGGGCAGGCTTTGATTCATTAGGTCAGATTGCATTAGTGGAAAAATTGAGTGTTTTTCAGAGGTGAAAATAGGGAGTAGTTTGGGAGGTGTGGAGGCATGGTAAAGGAGCTTCTGGGGGACAGTGTCAAGCTACTTCCCTGTTGATCTCTTTCAGTGAAAATGACTTCTGAACACACTTGAAGGTTTTGTAGAAGAATATAGGTCTCTTGAATAGGGGTTTTTTAACTCCTACAAAAAAGTTTTGGGCACAAAGATGGAAATGGATTGTGGTGAAGGTGGGAAATAAGATGGATGTAATGAAATTGACCATATATGGGAAAAGGCTGAAAAAAGAAAAATATTTGTATGTTTAAAGTGTTCTTCATGTGGCTGGGCACAGTGGTTCACGCCTGTAATCCCAACACTTTGGGAGGCCTAGGCGGGCGGATCATGAGGTCAGGAGTTCGAGACCAGCCTGGCCAATATGGTGAAACCCCGTCTCTACTGAAAATATAAAAATTAGCCGGCTGTGGTGGGGTGCGCCTGTAGTCCCAGCTACTCGGGAGGCTGAGGCAGAAGAATCGCTTGAATCCCAGGAGGCATAGGTTTCAGTGAGCCTAAATCATGCCACTGCCCTCCAGCCTGGGCGACAGAGCCAGACTCTGTCTCAAAAAAATAAAAATAAAAAAAGTGTTATTCATGTTATTTAAGATTAAAAAATAAAAAATACATCTCTTTATTTTGTATTTCTGCTGCTCTGATGCCTTTAGAAAAAACAACCTACTTTCCAAACAAGTTTAGTGTTGTTGGTAGATATCCATTTAAGAAGAATTAAACATACATTTTATGTCTTGGATAGAAGGTAACAACTTTTAGCCTTATAGTTACTTGGTTTTTATTTTTTTTAAAGCTCCCTAAGATGTTTTACTCTGAGTAGTGCTTTTCGTTTTTTGTTTTTTTTTGTCTTTCCCCTTAATGTTGAAAGTTAGTCTGGGTAAGAGCTTCGTCTTGCTTAGGCTTTTTTTTTTCCTTCTTTTTTTAAAGCTACTTAGACTCATAAGTATGATCATTCTGTAATTTTCATGAGTAAAAATTATCTTTCAAAATGATTACTTGAGTTTAGTTTCTCCTTTTGAGTTATATATTCAACTTAAAGTTCACATGCTTTTTTTTTTTAATTTTGTTGCTCATTTAGGGTAAAAAAAAAGGCTAAAATTTATTTATTTATTTGTTTGTTTGTTTGTTTATTTATTTATTAAGATGGAGTTTCGCTCTTGTTGTCCAGGCTGGAGTGTGGTGGTGCAATCTCAGGTCACTGCAACCTCTGCCTCCTGGGTTCAAGCGATTCTCTTGCCCCAGCGTCACGAGTAGCTGGGATTACAGGCACTTGCCACCACGCCCGGCTAATTTTTTGTATTTTTAGTGGAGGCGGGGGTTTCACTGTGTTGGCCAGGTTGGTCTCCAGTTCTTGACCTCAGGTGATCCACCCACCTCGGCCTCCCAAAGTGCTGGGATTACAGGCATAAGCCGCTGTGCCTGATCTAAAATACTTATTTTTAACTTGCCTAAGTAACAGTTTTGAATGGCGATATTAATAATAAATAATAAAGTAAATGCAGATACCACGTATATTTTTATTCTTAGTATGTCATCATGGGAGATTATTTTTTGTTTGTTTAGATATCCTAAAATGTAATAAATGATATGCTAAAGTGGGTTGTGTTTGTAAATTTACTTTTTTGCATATTCCAGATTCAAGAAAATTTTCATGGCAGATTGGCATGTTGCTACAACATAGCATTTCAGAGCAGTTGCTAGGCTTTGAGATAGTATAGTTGCACTAGCTAGGTTGGAATCAAACTATGGCTGTGCACATGATTTTCTTTCTTTTTCTTTCTTTTTTTGAGATGGAATCTCTCACTGTCGCTCAGGCTGGAGTGCAGTGGTGCTCACTGCAACCTCCGCCTCCTGGGTTCAAGCGATTCTCCTGCTTCAGCCTCGCGAGCAGCTGGGCTTACAGGCGCCTGCCACCATGCCCGGCTAATTTTTTGTATTTTTTAGTAGAGAGGGGGTTTCACTTTGTTGGCCAGGCTGTTCTTGAACTCCTGACCTTGTGATCCACCTGCTTGGCCTTCCAAAGTGCTGGGATTACAGGCATGAGCCACCGCGCCCAGCCTGTGTGCACATGATTTTCTATTACATTTTCTTATTTAGCTTAGTTTACAGTAAATTAAATTTATGAAAGCTTCCAATTCCCAAGGGATTTTAAAAATGTTACATCTTGTCCCTAGTGAAACATATCATGTAACAGGAGATATTTCTTTTTTTTTTTTGAGACAGAGTCTCTGTCGCCCAGGCTGGAGTGCAGTGGCATGATCTTGGCTCACTGCAACCTCCGTCTTCGGGGTTCAAGCGATTCTTCTGCCTCAGCCTCCCAAGTAGCTGGGATTACAGGCGTGTGCCACCATGCCTGGCTAATTTTTGTATTTTTGGTAGAGACGGGGTTTCACCGTGTTGGTCAGGCTGGTCTTGAACTCCTGACCTCGGGTGATCCGCCTCCCAAAGTGCTGGGATTACAGGTGTGAGCCACCACACCCGGCCTAACAGGAGGTATTTTCTTTTTCTTTTTTTTTTTTTTTTGAGACGGAGTCTTGCTCTGTCGCCCAGGCTGGAGTGCAGTGGCGTGATCTCGGCTCACTGCAACCTCCGCCTCCCGGGTTCAAGCAGTTCTCCTGCCTCAGCCTCCTGACTAGCTGGGATTACAGGTGCCTGCCACTATGCCCAGCTAATTTTTGTATTTTTTTTGTTGTTGTTATTTAGTTTTTATTTCATAATCATAAACTTAACTCTGCAATCCAGCTAGGCATGGGAGGGAACAAGGAAAACATGGAACCCAAAGGGAAGTGCAGCGAGAGCACAAAGATTCTAGGATACTGTGAGCAAATGGGGTGGAGGGGTGCTCTCCTGAGCTACGGAAGGAATGGTCTGGTGGTTAAGATAAAACACAAGTCAAGCTTATTCAAGTTGTCCACAGTCAGCAATGGTGATCTTCTTGCTGGTCTTGCCGTTCCTGGACCCAAAGCGCTCCATGGCCTCCACAATATGCCTTCTTTCACTTTGCCAAAGACCACATGCTTGCCATCCAACCACTCAGTCTTGGCAGTGCAGATGAAAAACTGGGAACCATTTGTGTTGGGTCCAGCATTTGCCATGGACAAGATGCCAGGACCTGTATGCTTTAGGATGAAGTTCTCATCTTCAAATTTCTCCCGATAGATGGCCTTGCCACCAGTGCCATTATGGCATGTGAAGTCACCACCCTGACACATAAACCCTGGAATAATTCTGTGAAAGCAGGAACCCTTATAACCAAATCCTTTCTCTCCAGTGCTCAGAGCACGAAAATTTTCTGCTGTCTTTGGGACCTTGTCTGCAAACAGCTCAAAGGAGATGTGGCCCAAGGGCTCGCCGTCGACGGCAATGTCAAAGAACGAGGTGGGGTTGACCATGGCTAACAGTACACGGTTTTCCTTGGCGGCGGCGTCTGCAAAGCCTAATTTTTGTATTTTTAGTAGAGACGGGGTTTCACCATGTTGGTCAGGCTGGTCTCGAACCCCTGACCTCGTGATCCACCGCCTCGGCCTCCCAAAGTGCTGGGATTACAGGCGTGAGCCCCTGCACCCGGCCAACAGGAGGTATTTCTAAACCAGTCTAGTTTACAGTTGATTATTCCCTATGGACAAGTTAGGAATGTCATGGGCTATTAGAGCTTATCGGTTACCTTCCATTCCCTTTGTAGGTGGCGAACACGGCTATTACTTTTATTAGAGGAAGGACGGGAGGGAGACAGGAAGAAATGACTCCTTAACTGGCTGGAATAAACTAGTACCACCATTTTTGTTGGCAGTGCAGTAAAAGGGAGGGAAACCAATATCTCAGTCGAGAAGTTTGTCTCTTTCCCTACAGCTACATGAATAGACTAGACTCAATTCTTGTTTGGGGCCTTCATCTTTCCTCACTTTCAAAATATCCTGGATATCCTAGTCATAGAGACTGTAGGGATTATGCACAATTTAGAGATGTCATGGTTTCTTTCTGTCAGAAATAACTGCTCATTGTAAGAATGTGAACCCCTTTAAAGTAAGGTTCTACTAAATTCAGGAGGTAAGTGCATCACTAAAGAAATTTCTGCAAGTTTAAAAAAAGATCAGGCAAGCATTTTTCGGTAACCTGCCTTTCTATCAAAACTTGTGTTTGATGGGGAATGTTTTATTTATATTATATAAAATGTATAAATATGTATTATTCACTGCTGCTTGTTTGGCTTAGTGTAAAACTTTATCTTGGTGTATGTTTTAAAAAGCATGGTGGGATTTGTAAACTCTTTGGACAATTTGTCTGTCTTACTTTAATAGACATTGTTGTATGAATCGGCATTTAATTTCTAGTTCCATATCTATCTCTAATTCACTCTGTGACTTAGGATAAATTGTCTAACCTTTTTCTGTTAAACAGAACTAAATTTTATTTGCCTTTTACCTACGTCACCAAGTCTGTTATGAATATTAATGATGTAGACTTTAAGTGGTTTGTGTACCTCTGAATCATTCTATAAATGTAAACAACATTTTATGGTTTTTGGAATATGAAAATACATGAAACTTTCTGCAAAAGTATTTTGCTTATTAATGTTAAACACCACTGCCACTTAAAAAATAATAATCAGTCTATTACAAGACAGATCTAGAGTCTCATTGCAGGTCCTATAGGTAGGAACAGGAATTGCTAGTCAAAGTCATAGACTTGATGTGCAGTTTTTGTGAGTTCTGGCCACATCAGTGTCTTTTAAAGTGCACTAGGAGATTGAATATGTTGTTAGCTTGGAGAGTGATAGAAAAGGCAGCAATAAGGTTAATAGACTAAGTTTATTTTATTGGCTCGTATCTATGGGTTCAGTGATCATGATGCGTATACTTTGGTTGAACTCTAGAGTTTACATGTTGCTGTATGTTGGCAGTCCTTATCAAATTGAACTCTGGATAGTAATCTCTGCAGTTGCCCAAATGGGAGGAAAAATAATCATCTAGCAATTGTTAGACCTGACCACCTGGTAAATAAACTACCAGGGTTAAATAAGTATTTTGGAGGTATATTCTTAAGTGTGGGAAGTACTGGTAATTTTCGAACTGTACTTAGTTGCTTCAGAGAATCAGTGTGTCTCTAAAGTGCTGTAGGACTTAAGGATACCATTCACTATTTCATAGAAAAGAACTTTGGCCAGAAGACTTCTTGGCAAGTTTTAGTCTACTAACTTAAGAACATACTTGTTCTTATGTCCTTTGGTCTGCCTTTTAAAGATGTCTGACTTCATCCTTCCTGGCCCAATAACTATAGGCTAGAAGCCAGAAGTTGCTTTTATAGCCCTATGTTTCTTGCCACTGTCTTCTCTTATCCTCTTACAATGTTGCTACTTACTTCCTTATTAATCTCTTTTTATACAATTTATTATTTTGTATTGTAATTATTTGTTTTCGTATCCACCTCTTGGCCATGGGAGTGCAGGGCAAGGTCTGTTTTGTTTAAAGTAATTCCATTACCAAGCAATATGCTTGGCACTTAGTAAACACTCAGTATGTGTTTAAATGAATGAACATTCTCATATGTATATATAGGTAATTGACAATTAGAAAAGTAAGAATTTTTTAGTAGTCTAATTTTGTACGTGTATTTAGCTAGTGGCTACTATACTAGGAGCTGTGGTCCAAATATCCAAATGGTATTTGCAACTGATGAATGTATGTATATATTTTCCTCCCAAATCTAGGGTTATTTCTTCCACATGATATTCATTCATGAAAGCCCTTAATTATTTAAGGGGAAAATGAAAGTACTGTGGTCTGAATGTTGGTGTCCCCTCAAAATTCATGTTGGACATCTCAAAAAAATATATATATATGAAAGGAGCCTGCTTGTTACCATGAGAGGACACAGAAGGTACCATCTGTGAAGAATGGGCCCTCACTAGACTCCAAGTTTGCTGATGCTTTAATCTTGAACTTCCCAGCCTGCAGAACTGTGAGCAATACATTTCTGTTTATAGCCGGGCACGGTGGCTCACGCCTGTAATCCCAGCACTTTGGGAGGCTGAGGCGGGCAGATCACGAGGTTGGGAGATCGAGACCATCCTGGCTAACACGGTGAAACCCCGTTTCTACTAAAAATATAAAAAATTAGCCGGGCATGATGGCGGGCGCCTGTAGTCCCAGCTACTCAGGTGGCTGAGGCAGGAGAATGGCGTGAACCTGGGAGGCGGAGGTTGCAGTGAGCCGAGATTGCGCCACTGTACTCCAGCCTGGGCGGCAGAGTGAGACTCCGTCTCAAAAAAAAAAAAAGAAAAATTCTGTTTATAAATTGCCTAGTTGGCTGGGCCTTGTGGGCTCATGTCTGTCATCCCAGCACTTTGGGAGGCTGAGGTGGGTGGATCATTTGAGTCCAGGAGTTCAAGACCAGCCTCCTGGTCTTGAACAACGGGGCGAAACTCTGCCTCTACAAAAAAATAAAAAAAATAGCCTTAGTCAGGCGTGGTAGTTCACGCCTGTCGTCCTACCTACTTGGGAGGCTGAGGTGGGAGGATCACTTGAGCCTGGGAGGTTGAGGCTGCAGTGAGCCGTGATTAAGCCACTGTACTCCAGCCTGGGCAACAGAATGAGACCCTGTCTCAAAAAATAAATAAATATTAAATTGCCTAGTCTAAGGTGTTTTGTTATAGTAGCCCAAACAGACAAAGAGAGAAAGTTTTCATTTGAAAAGAAGTAGAAGTACCAATATATGTGTATCTTTAATAAATATTAACAAATGTGAAAGTCAACTCCATTTTTACTTACTTTGTCCAGTATGGTCTTATCTTTTTTTTTTTTCTTCTTTGAGAGGAGTTTTGCTCTTATTGCCCAGGCTGGAGTGCAATGGCACGATCTCGGCTCGCCGCAACCTCTGCCTCCCGGGTTCAAGCTATTCTCCTGCCTCAGCCTCCTGAGTAGGTGGGATTACGGGCATGCACCACCACGCCTGGCTAATTTTGTATTTTTGGTAGAGATGGGGTTGCTCCATGTTGGTCAGGCTGGTCTCGAACTCCTGACCTCAGGTAATCCACCCCTGGGATTACAGGTGTGAGCCGCTGGGCCTGGCCCAGTGTGGTCTTACCAAAGGAATAATCTGAACACAGATCTCAGAGTCAGACTTTTTTTTTAATTCACTTTCATTCTTTTAAAATAAAAATAAACGTATTATTGCATTATGACAATATAGAAAGTAGAGAAAAGAAAATTATTAGTATCTATTTTCTATGTGTATGAATTTTTATATAGCTACAGTCAGACTCATTGTAAAATTCTGATTTCTTTGACATTACATCAGAAGCATTTTTCACATTTTATATATTGCTTTTATAACCATCACTTTGGTTTTCTTGGTTGTTGTTGTTCCCCCCACCCCCAAGATGGAGTCTTGCTCTGTCACCCAGGCTGGAGTGCAGTAGCGCAATCTCAACTCACTGCAGCCTCCACCTCCTGGGTTCAAGTGATTCTCCTGCCTCAGCCTCCCAAGTAACTGGGATTACAGGCATGCGCCACCACACCTGGCTAATTTTTGTATTCTTAGTAGAGATGGGCTTTCACCATGTTGGCCAGGCTGGTCTCGAACTCTTGACCTTGTGATCCACCCACCTTGGCCTCCCAAAGTGCTGGGATTACAGGCGTGAGCCACCCCACCCGGCCCTTGTTTTTTATTAAGACAGGGTTTTGCTCTGTCACCCAGGCTGGAGTGCAGTGGCATGGTCATAGCTCACTGTAGCCTCAGCCTTCCAGGATAAGACAATCCTCCCACTTCAGCCTCCTGAGTAGCTGGGACTGTAGGTGCATGCCACCACACCAGGCTAATTTTTTTATTTTATTTTTTTAGAAATGGAGGTCTCACTATGTTGCCCAGACTGGTCTTGAACTTCTGAGCTGAAGCAATCCTCCCACCTCAGCCTCCTGAAGTGCTGGGATTACAGGCATGAGCCACTGTGCCTGGCCATAACCATAATTTTTTAAAAAACATTTGTTTATTGTATTATATTATATTACATATATATTTTTTGAGGTGGAGTCTTGCTTTATTGCCCAGGCTGGAGTGCAGTGGCGTGATCTCAGTTCACTGCAACCTCCGTCTCCTGGATGGATTCAAGCGATTCTCCTGCCTCAGCCTCCTGAATAGCTGGGATTACAAGCACCCACTACCATGCCCAGCTAATAACCATCACTTTGGACGCGTAATATTTCACAAACATCCAACAATAAGAGAATGGTTACCTTGGCACTATTTTTTTGTTAAAAAGTAATGCTGTTTTTATTTAATAAATATATTTTGTGTGTGTGTAGCTTTAGGTACTAGTAGTATTTTCTATATTTGCCTTTATTTCCTTCGTCTAGTTTATCATAAGTGTAACTACTGGTCAGAGAATATGGATTTTTTGTTTGTTTGTTTGTTTTTTTGAGATGGAGTTTTGCTCTTCTTGCCCAGGCTTAAGTACAATGGCGTGATCTTGGCTCGCCACAACCACCGCCTCCCGGGTTCAAGCGATTCTCCTGCCTCAGCCTCCCGAGTAGCTGGGATAACAGGCATGCACCACCATGCCCAGCTAATTTTGTATTTTTAGTAGAGATGGGGTTTCTCCATGTTGGTCAGGCTGGTCTCAAACTCCTGACCTCAGGTGATCCACCCTTGGCCTCCCAAAGTGTTGGGATTACAGGCATGAGCCACCATGCCCAGCCAAGAATATGGATATTTTTAATGGCTGTTGATACGCATTGAGATCGGGAGATTTTTTTTTTTTTACCTGTGGCTCAGAAGCACATGTATTAGTTGTTTCACCTCTGAAAGAAAGAGCACATTAAGATGGAACTTAAAATTAGATCCATATTCAGAAACATGTAAATTTTTCTGCAAGTGGGAAAGGTCTAAGTAGTCTTGGCTTTTTTCCTAAAGCAAGTAAATGGTAATGGTTTTTCAGTAGTGTTTTTTGGCTTGGGGCCAAAGGTGTAGGACCTTACTCTTTGATCTTATGATTGCATGTCTGAAATTTTCTATGAAGCTTATGTACTGGCTCAGCAGTTGTATGATATACGTGCAATAGAGATTTCATTAAAAGGGGAAAAAGACAAATTTGAGATTTTTACAGATGAGGCATTTTTAGGACAATGTTTCTATTAGCTTACTCCAATAAAAATTTGTTGACTTTTTTTTTTTAAATAACTTAAAAGATAACTGAAGCATGTTCTTAAAACGTTATTGTGCAAGGTGTGAATTTTAAGGAGTCCTATTTGTAAGTTACATTAAGCTTTAGGAAATTTCTTTTGTTGATTCTTTAAAAGGTAACTGTTGGTTGATACTTAAGATACATTAATTTTTCCTGCAGATATACATTAGAAAAAGACATGGTTGTGAAACAGATTTTACTTGTGTGGAATTGCGGCTGAGTTTTAGTTCCACAGATGTGCTGTCTGCCTGATCTTAAATGGATCTCTTAATTTATCTTTACGAATTTACACATCTATAGTAGAATGGTAATTTAAGATGGATATTATTTCCTTTTCTAATCTCCATGTTATAATAGAAGTCCCTTTTTGTCTAGAGACGTGTATTTAGCATAGTCATGGATCCCAAATTTTACAATCTCTTTCATCCCCAAATATGCTTGTTTTTACAGTCAAGCAGTAATGGATTCCCATAAGCTTTAGTTCCAAATAAAGTGGCTAAAAGATTTTAAGTACTCTTCCTGAGTATGAGAAGAAAGAAGTGATGATTTTTCAGGAGAGGGAAGTGATGCTGCACTTGTCTTACATTCTCAAGAGTCTTATTTGTACTCAGATTTTTGTGACATACTTCTGGAAGTCTTGTTGAGTAGTTAGCATTGATACTGTAGCTACAGTATCATGGCTGTTTTTTAGAGATTATATAGTGAGAAGTCAATGGGTGAAAGAATAAGTAAGAATAATTGTAAAGGTCTAGAAAATTACAGCACAAAACTCCCCAATGTATTTAAGTTTCACCATTCAATTAGTGTGACTTATTATTTTAGACTTATAATTTTCTTCAGAGCGTACTTTATGGATACATGTTAGGAGCTGTTAAATGTAAATGGTCCTATTCCTTTGGCTGTAAACATGCTGTTGTATTTGGTGCAGATTTCTGTCAGTTATTGACAATCATTTTTTCCCTCACATTAAACAAATGTTTAGAATCTGTGATCATTCTCTTCTCCTGGAGTCTAACCTTTTCTACTCTTTTACTTTCGTGTATATTCATCTTGATTTTTAACACTATCATATCAAAATGCGTTTCATCAGAAGCAGCCTAACTTGGCATATGGTTTTTAGAGTCTGAATGCTAAATATATGTAAAAGATATCTGGGTTTCTTTTCTTTTCTTTTTTTTTGAGACTGAGTTGCGCTCTATCGCCCAGGCTGGAGTGCAGTGGCATGATCTCGGCTTGCTGCAACCTCTGCCTCCCAGGCTCAAGCAATTCTCCTACCTCAGCCCCCCAAGTAGCTGGGATTACAGGTGCATGCCACAACACCTGGCTAATTTCTGTATTTTTAGTAGGGTTTCACCATGTTGGCCAGGCTGATCTTGATCTGCTGACCTCAGGTGATCCTCCTGCCTCAGCCTCCCAAACTGCTGGGATTACAGGCATGAGCCACTGCACCCAGCTGATATCTGGGTTTCTTAAACCCATTTCAGTTATCCAATATCTGAATGTTTTGCCCATTCCTAACATATAGAAACTTTATTATCCATACCCAGCACTAAATCTATCAGATCATTAGACTCCTTGAAGGTTCCTATAACATCAGAGAAAATAACATTGCCATTTTCTTCCATTCTTATTTATTTTTCTAAGTCCTTCTCTTCTGTGTTAGACTACCCTTATCCAAGAACTAAACTTTTTAAGTAAAGGTGGAAATGTAATTTTTTCCCCTTCTCTCCTCCATATGAATGTAGACTAGAACTACACTGATCAAAAATTTCTTATTATTCTCAGGGGTGAAATTAAGTTGGCCTACACATCTGTTTTTTAAGGTGTTTATAGAATAGCCAGGGTAAGTATGGCGTGTGTAATTTTTTTTTTTTTTTTTTTTTTTTTTGAGACCGTCTCGCTCTGTCACCCAGGCTGGAGTGCAGTAGCGTGATCTTGGCTCACTGCAACCTCTGCCTCCCGTGTTCAAGCAATTCTCCTGCCTCAGTCTCCCAAGTAGCTGGGATTACAGGGGCACGCCACCACGCCCGGCTAATTTTTGTATTTTTAGTAGAGACGGGATTTCACCATTTGAGTCAGGCTGGTCTTGAACTCCTGACCTCGTGATCCTCCTGCCTCGGCCTCCCAAAGTGCTGGGATTGCAGGCGTGAGCCACCGTGCCCAGCTGGCATGTGTAATTTTTATTTTATTTTGTTGAGACAGTCTTGCTCTGTTGCCCATGCTGGAGTGCAATGGCACAATCTCGGCTCACTGGAAACTCCGCCTCTTGGGCTCATGTGATTCTCCCACCTCAGCCTCCTGGGTAGCTGGGACCACAGGTGCATGCCACCACACCTGGTTAATTTTTTGTAGAAGCAGGTTTTCACCATGGTCTAAAACTCCTGGACTCAAGCAATCTGCCCACACTTTGGCCTCCCACAGGTGTGAGCCACCACACCTGGCCATAATATTTTTTGAAGATAGAAAGGCTACATATTCACTATTTTGGTTTTTAATTTAAAATTTTATTAATAAAAATTGTATGTATGTAAGGTGTGATGTTTTGATATATATGCACATGCTGAAATGTGCATATATATCAAAAGCTAGTTAACATAATCATCTCATATAGCTATCTTTTTTTGTGTGGTGAGAACTCTTAAGATCTACTCTCTTAGCAAATTCAAGTTTACAATATATTTTTCAATTTTAGAATTTAACAGTTGGCCTTACTAAGGTTATCTGTTCATAATTCTCCAAAATGTAACATTTTTTACTTAAGAAAAATCTTTACTTTCTTTTATTTTTTATTTTTTGAGACAGGGTCTCACTGTGTATCCCAGGCTGGAGGGTAGTGGTGTGATCATGGCTCACTGCAGCCTTGACCTCCTAGGCTCAGGCAATCCTTCTGTCTCAGCTTCCTGAGTAGCTGGGAGTACAGGTGTGCACCACCATGCCTGACTAATTTTTATATTATTTGTGGAGACCGGATCTTGCTATATTGCCCAAGCTGCTCTTGAACTCCTAGGCTTAAGCAGCCAGCCTTGGCCTCCCAAAGTGTTGGGATTACAGGCATGAGCCACCAGGCCCAGCCTTGAGTAACTGTCTGTCTATCTGTCTGTCTATTTATTTATTTAGAGACGGAGTCTCGCTCTGTTGCCCAGGCTGGAGTGCGGTGGTGCGATCTCAGCTCACTGCAACCTCTGCCTCCCGGGTTCAAGCGATTCTCCTGCCTCAGCCTCCCGAGTAGCTGGGACTACAGGCGCCAGCCACCTTGCCTGGCTAATTTTTGTATTTTTAGTAGAGACGGGGTTTCTTCATGTTGTCCAGGCTGGTCTTGAACTCCTGACCTCAGGTGATCCCCCCTCCTCGGCCTCCCAAAGTGCTAGGATTACAGATGTGAGCCACCGTGCCCGGCCAGGTGAATGGATGTTTAAAGAACCAGCCTTTCCCATGACAGTGTTAATATTGACAACAAAAAAAGTTGTGTTACTGAATTATGAACCTTAAACATAAAAACTAGAAGGAAGTAAAGGTACTGGTGCTTGGTTTTTGTTTTGTTTACTAATCTCATAAAGTTATTGGAAATGTGATTATGTGATTGATACTCTTGAGCTGAAGCCTGTTTTTTTTTTTTTTTTTTGGGAGACAAGGTCTCACTCTGTTGCCTAGGCTGGAGTGCAGTGGCATGATCATGGCTTGCTGCAACCTCCAACTCCTGGGCTCAAGGTGTCCTTTTGCCTCAGCCTCCCAAGTGAGCTGAAACCTTTTAACTTTCTGGCTGGCAGTGAAGGCCCAAGGATTATAGAACAAGATTAGTTAGATTTGAATAGTGTTTTATAGGTTATATAATCACTTTGCTTGCATAATGGTTTTACTGTTATTCTGAATTTTTTGTTTGTTTGTTTGTTTTTTGTTTCTTTGAGACAGGGTCTCACTCTGTCACCCAGGCTGGAGTGCAGTGGTGTGATCGGCTGACTGCAATTTCTGCCTCCCAGCCTCAAGCATCCTCCTGCCTCAGCCTCCCAAGTAGCTGGGATTACAGACGTGCACCACCACACCTGGCTAATTTTTGTATTTTCTATAGCGACAGGGTTTTGCCATTTTGCCCAGGCTGGTCTTGAACTCCTGGGCTCAAATGATCCTCCTGTCTCAACCTCTCAGGATGTTAGGATTACAGGCATGAGCCATTGCACCCAGCCTGAATGTTTTCATTTTACCTTCATAACCTGACTGTGAAGGATATGTGTTATTTATGTATTCATCAGGAAGCCTAGAATATTTTATATATGTGTATGTATATATATATATATATATATGTTTACAACAAGAAAACTTTTAGTTTCATGTGATGTACATAAAACCTCGAGTCTGACAGATTACTATACATCAGGAGTTGACAACCCAAGGATTATGAGCTGTCCTGGAATAGGAGATGATTTTGAGTGTCAATGTTGGATTACTTACTAGAAAAAATGTGAAGTAGATAAAGGTTATCTCTGCTGTCCTTTCACCACTTCTCTTTTCCTTTCTGTTTCTAACTCCTAGATCTTTTCTTTCTTTCTTATAGCTGCTAAAGCATTTGCCAATAATATTTAAATGCCATTCTTTTCGTGTTCTTATTTTTTGAAAAGATCTTTAAGATACTCATTGAGATTAGCAAAAGGGCTGATAGCCATTTTTAGATACTGGTGCCTAGGGAGAGGTGTCTTGAGGAGAGGAGAAAGTTTTTCCATCACTTCCCTTCCTTTTGCTCGTTAATCACCTGGAACAGATAGTTCCTGAAGGTGTTATTGACGGTGCTTCTATAGCTGGGAGCCAAACAGCAACTTAGGGGTCAGTTGCCACTCTTTGCCTATTATCATTGAGAGAACAAATAAATGTAGAGCTCGCCCAAGATCCTTGGTATATTTAGAACCTCAAAAATAGAAGACATACTAGTCATTTTGTAGAAATAAATGCAAAAGGAAAATCTCGCAGTATGTATATGTTTATTATAAAAGTTGCCTGTGTTTGTGGTCACTTTTTAGAATAGAGTTTTGATTTCTCATTTTCCAAAATAAGGGTGACTTCATTAATAACACTACTGTTTGATAAAAAGTGTTTTTTAAAATTTTTGTTTTCTCTTTGTCTAACTAGATGTGATGCTGATCCTTCAGCCTTAGCCAACTATGTTGTAGCACTGGTCAAGAAGGACAAACCTGAGAAAGAATTAAAAGCCTTTTGTGCTGATCAACTTGATGTCTTTTTACAAAAAGGTAATTATTATGGGCCTTCAATTGAGTATTGAAGTAAAGATTTTAAATTTAAAACTTCCTGAAAAGTCTTGGAGATATAAGCTTGATAGGAAAGAAAGTAGTCAGAGTCCTTTGAATACTTGAATATACCCATTCATAAATAATTATTTATCATGTTTTGTTAGAACTGGTTTTTTTCCCTTTCCTTCTTTGCTGCTTTCCTCTATTGAGGCAATGGCAGCTCTAATGCTTTTTAGATGATTAGGTCTTTTGCAGCTTTTGACAGAGCCTACTTGATGATTGAGGGGTAACAGTTTAAGAATAATGAAGCTGCTTATTCTTGGTGTTCATTAAGATGATGAGCTCATCAGTTTTTTTCCCCTCTTGGATGGGGCTTCTTAATATCCAAGAAGAGATGTGTATGATCCTCTTCTCTTTGTGCCTTTAACTTTTCATCTTCTTACCAAATCCGTTTCCATAGTCTACAGAGCTTCCTAAGGTTTCCCCTGTTGCCTCTCTGACCTTATCTCCTATCATTCCCCCTCACTTGTTCCACTCTAGCCACATTGACCACCTGTTTTTTGAATTATGGCAAACATGTTCCCAACTCAGGCCCTTTGAACTCATTTTACCCTTGCCTGAAACATGGATTCTTCTCTCGCTTCTTTCTGGTCTCTTCAAATGTCATCTTCTGAAAGCAGTTTCCCCTGAGTGCTCTACATACAGTGTAGTATACTCCATGCCTGCATCCACTCTCCTCCTTCCAACCCTGTTTTGTTTTATTTTTCTTTTTTATTTATTTATTTTTATATCTGTGTGTTTTTATTTTTGTAGTGTTGGGGTCTCACTTTGTTGCCCAGGCTGATCCTTGAACTTCTTGTCTCAAGCAACTGCCCCACCTTGGCATCCCAAAGTGCTGGGATTACAAGGCATGAGCCCCTGTGCCTGACTCCTGTTTTGTTGTTTTCATGGCAGTTGTCACCACCTGTCATAGGTTTATTTGCCTGTTTATCTGTCTCTCTACCCTTTGTTTGCCTTTTGTTTGGTTGAGAGTGGAGACTTGGAACCTACAGTACTTGGTATGTGGAAGATGTTCAGTAAATATTGTTGAATGGGCCAGGCGCGGTGGCTCACGCCTGTAATCCCAGCACTTTGGGAGGCCGAAGCGGGTGGATCATGAGGTCAAGAGATCGAGACCATCCTGGCCGACATGGTGAAACCCTATCTCTACTAAAAATACAAAATTAGCTGGGTGTGGTGGCGTGCGCCTGTAGTCCCAGCTACTCGGGAGACTGAGGCAGGAGAATTGCTTGAACCCAGGAGGCGGAGGTTGCAGTGAGCCAAGATCGCGCCACTGCATTCCAGCCTGGGCAACTGAGCGAGACTCCATCTCAAAAAAAAAAAAAAAAATGTATATATGTATATATATAGTTGAATGGGTGGATAGGAATGTGAATGATACACAATTTATCAGTTGATTTAGCTATTGCTGATGAGAAGATATCATTTAAAATAAGTATTTACTGAGAAAGAGAAAAGTAAGAATGGCTTCTCAATCTAAAACATAGGATTACATATTTTTTCATGCATTTTACAGCTCTGTAGAAACAAAGCAATACTGACAGAATTTTTTCCCACTACAACAACTACTTAAAGAATTCCTCCCCAGTACAGATGTTTTCTTTTCTAAATGTGTTAACTTACATTACTTGATTTACATTAAAGATGAGTCTTGTGAAATGTAGGGCCATGAAAAAAGAGAAAGCAAAACATATTTGGGGTAAAAGGCCAAATGAATTTTGTTTAGACGTCTAAGAATTCTTTGTTATAAAACGTTAGAAAGGATTGGCTGGGTGCAGTGGCTCACGCCTGTAATCCCAGCACTTTGGGGGGCCGAGGTGGGTGGATCCTGAGGTCAGGAGATTGAGACCATCCTGGCTAACGGTGAAAACCCCGTCTTTACTAAAAAAAATACAAAAAAACTAGCCGGGCATGGTGGTGGGCGCCTGTAGTCCCAGCTACTCAGGAGGCCTGGGCAATAGAGCAAGACTCCATCTCAAAAAAAAAAAAAGTTAGAAAGGATTTTAGTAATTAAAAAAAAATTACATAGGTAATATATATGAGAAGGAACTATACACTACATTTTTAAAAGGATAAGAAAATAAGTAACCATAAATTTGCCACCAGAGAGAAAATCACTGTTATCAGCTTGTGTGTGTCTTTCTAGACTAGCACTGTCCAGTAGAACTTTGTGCATATGGTCTATATCTGTACTTTCCATTTCAGTAGCCATTAGCCACATGTGGCTTTTGAGCACTTGATATCTGGTAAATAGGCCAGAGAAATTGATTTTTTTTTTTTTTTGAGACAGAGTTTCGCTCTTGTTGCCCAGGCTGGAGTGCAATGGTACAATCTCAGCTCACTGCAACCTCTACCTCCTGGGCTCAAGCAATTCTCCTGCCTCAGCCTCTTGAGTAGCTGGAATTATAGGCATGCACCACCACACCTGGCTAATTTTTGTATTTTTAGTAGACAGGGTTTCACCATGTTGGCCAGGTTGGTCTCAAACTCCTGGCCTCAAGTTATCACCCGCCTCGGCCTCCCAAAGTGCTGGGATTACAGGCGTGAGCCATTGCGCCTGGCCAGAAATTGATTTTTAAATTTAATTTTAATTAATTTAAACTCAAATTTAAAGAGCTACATGTGGCTAGTGGCTACTATATTGGACAGTGCAACTGTAGACTTATGTCTATGTTTCTATTGCATCTTAAAATAGTATTAAGTGAACATACTCTTTTATAATAATATATAATATTTTTAAAATTTTATAGTGTACTTTGAAGATTGTTTTTATTTTTATTTATTTTTAATTTTCCCAAACTCTTTGGTTTCCCAGAGAATATTGTTTAATAGTAGATGTTTATCTTTGCTTTTTAAAAATTGAGCTATGTGTCTTTCAGATTACAAAAGAAAATAACATGTTATAAATTGTTTTAAATAGTAAGTGAAAGTATTCTGATTATAGAGGCTTTTGAAGGGTCTGATTATTGTCTTAAGTTTATATGTAATAGTTAATGAGAGCTAACAGTTATATAATCATGGAAAAATGCTTACTACACAAATTAGTAGTGTAAAGAAATTTATAAGAAGATGTTTTTCTGTAGGAAAGATAACATTTTAGAAATAGCTTTTGTGTAAAAGATGTAATAATTGCCATGTAAGCAGAGTTTGTGTTGTGCTTTTAATATGCTCTTTAGCTGTTTCTTAGGGTAGGACCAATCAAAGTTATTTAGATTTGGTTTTAATAAGACATAGGCTGGATGTGGTGGCTCATGCCTGTAATCCCAGCACTTTGGGAGGCCGAGGCAGGCAGATCACCTGAGGTCAGGTGTTCAAGACCAGCTTGGCCAACATGGTGAAACCCCGTCTCTACTAAAAATACAAAAATTAGCTGGGCGTGGTGGCACATGTAATCCCACCTACTCAGGAGGCCAAGGCAGGAGAATCACTTGAACCCAGGAGGCGGAGGTTGCTGTGAGCTGAGATCGCACCACTGCACTCCAGCCTGGGAAACAGAGCAAGACTCTGTCTCAAAAACAAACAAACAAAAAAAAGCAGTATAAATATTTGACATTAATACTTTTAGTAAATTCATCTGGTTCTCCCATTCAGTTGTCTGAGGAAGTTTCAAACAGAGCACTCTTTAAGTAAAACACAAAAAGTTAGTTTCATATAATTTTCATATCAATAAATATTTAACTGATTAAAAAAAATTTTCGGTTAAGTTCTTTGAGTTGGCAGTGCCTTTAATCCAACAATATAAAGGTATACCATGAAAGTCTCTTACCTGTTTTACATCCACCGCATTCCCACCTACAGTACACAATTTTGTCAGTTTTTATTTTTTTCAGTTTCTTTATGCAGATAGATAGAAACACATATAAATATATACTGTTATTTCTTTGAGATCAGGTATTATCAGTATTCTTTCTTTTTATAGCTGCCGTGTACTCTGTTGTATAGATGTCCCATAGTTTAACTAGTCTCTTATTCATGGAAATTTTAGTTGTTTCCGATCTTTTGCTATTACATACTCCAACAAATAATCTTACATATATATCATTTTGCAAGTAGGTCAGAAGGATTTAAAAACCTGAAAGTGGGATTCTCTTCCATAAGGTAGGACTCATTTTTAGTCCTACTGGCAGTGTACAAGATGTCCTGTTTTCCTGAGCTTTGCTGACAATGTGTTGTCAAATTTTTGTTTTTTGTTTGCGCAATATGTAAATGTTATTTCTTCTCCTTAGAAACTTCAGGTTTTGTGGACAAACTATTCGAAAGTCTCTATACTAAGAACTACCTTCCACTTTTGGAACCAGTAAAGCCTGAGCCAAAACCACTAGTCCAAGAAAAAGAAGAAATTAAAGAAGAGGTAATGTAAATTTTTTCTCCTGCTTTTGGGGGCCTCTTAGATCCTGTCACCAGTATCCTTAGTTGGAAGTTGAGCCTTTTAAAAGTAATTGTGTATTGATTCAAGTTTCCGGATTTTAGGCATGGTACAGATTCTTCATCAGGATTTCGTAGTTGCTTGGACTGAAGAGTTGAAAAGTTTCAGATAGCTTGTTTAGAGATCCAAGAAATATTTTAGTAATATTGAGGAAGTCAGAGAAATCTTATCTAGTGACTTTTAGAAAAAGAAAACTTGGTTAAATATAGAGAGATTGACTGAAAGTGAACTGTTAACAAATCCTCAAGAGAAATCATTAGGTAACACATTTTCATGTATATGGAGAAACCAGTTTCACTTTTTGATTATATAGAGTTTTAAAAAATAGTTAATGTAATTGTGAACATCACTGTCAACATTGGAAAGAGGATTTTAAAAATGTTTTTATGATATTGAAGTATGAAAACATGGTTATAGATGGTAACCTAATTGTTTGAGCCAAGAAGGAAATTTTACAGAGTTCTTTGTACTTCCTTTTATATGCAGACAATATAGTATAGAAGAATGTGGATTCTGTAATCAGGTTGCATGAGTTAAAATAACAGCTCTACAAGTTAACTTCTCTGTCTCACTTTGATATCAGTAAAATGAGGATCAGAGTAGTACTTATTGAGGATTAAGTGAAATTATGTATGTATGTGTGTGTGTATATATATATATATATATATATATATATATATATAGTTTTTAGTCCAGTGCCTGGCACATAAATGTTGGTTATCATGCAGAAATATTTCCCAATATTTATTTTTATTACATTTATTCTGAAGGTAAAATGAATTTTTAATTTAGAAATAATTTTGAACTTAAATAAAAATTACAATAGGCCGGGCATGGTGGCTCATGCCTGTAATCCCAGTACTTTGGGAGGCCTAGGTGGGCGGATCACCTGAGGTCAGAAGTTTGAAATCAGCCTGGCCAACATGCAAAACCCTGCCTCTACTAAAAATACAAAATATTAGTTGGGCGTAGTGGCAGGCGTCTGTAATCCCAGTTACTTGGGAGGCTGAGGCAGGAGAATCGCTTGAACCCGTGCAGTGGAGGTTGCAGTGAGCCGAGATCGTACTGTTGCACTCCAGCCTGGGCAACAAGAGCAAAACTTTGCCTCAGAAAGAAAAAAAAAAATTACAAGAATAATACCCAAAACACCCATATGACGTCTATCTAGATAAACTTTTTTTTTTGGTAGAGATGGAGTCTCCTTATGTTGCCCAGGTTGGTCTCGAACTCCCACCTCTGCCTCCCAAAGCTCTGGGGTTATAGGTGGTCTAGATATACTTAATGAAAATTTGCCCCATCTGCTCTCTTTAAATATCCATATGATTTTTTTCTCAGTCATTTGAGTAGTGAGTCACATACTTCATGTCTTTTCACCCCTAAGTAAAGTACTTCAGTGTGTATTTCCTACGAATAAGGAATATTCTCTTAGGTAACTATGATACTGTGATCAAGTTCAGTAAATTTAACATCCATATAGTGCTTTAATGTATTATCTGTATTCAATTTTATCAATTGATCAAGCAATGTCCTTTTTTTATTTCCTTTTAAAAAAGTTTTTTGTTGTTGTTAAAGAGACAGGGTTTCACTATGTTGCCCAGGCTGGTCTTGAACTCCTGAGCTTAAGCGATCCTCCTGACTTGGCCTCCTGAAGTGCTGGGAGTACAGGCATGAGCCACTGCACCCAGTCCCAAGTGTTTCTTTTTTATAGCATGTTCTTTTCCTCTCCATTTTCAGGATTGATTCTAAGGATTAGGTATCACTTAGTTATCATTTCCAATTCATTTTTAAATGCTAGGCTGATTGACCTGATCCAACATTAAAAGAAAAATGTGGCTATATTTGTGAAGATCAACTGAGACTGCTGTCTGTTTTTTCTTTTTATATCATGCCCTGTAATTATCTCATCAAGTTCTCTCAAAATTGGAGAGGCTTGTTGAATGTGTCTTCAAGTACTGGAAATAGGAAGAAACCTTTCTGTTTTTTACCTTTCTGTTTTTTTTTTTTTTTTTTTTGAGATGGAGTCCACTCCATTGCCCAGGTTGGAGTGCAGTGGTGCCATCTCAGCTCACTGCAACTTCCACTCCCTGGGTTCAAGCGATTCTTCTGCCTCAGCCTCCCAAGTAGCTGGGATTACAGGCATGTGCCACCATGCCTGGCTAATTTTTGTATTTTTGGTAGAGACGGGGTTTCACCATATTGGCCAGGCTGGTCTTGAACTCCTGACCTCATGGTCCACCCACCTCAGCCTCCTAAAGTGCTGGAATTACAGGGGTGAGCCACCGCGCCTGGCCACCTTTCTGGTTTTTTTTAGACAGAGTCTCATTCTGTCACCCAGGGTGGAGTGCAGTGGCGCGATCTTGGCCCATTGCAATCTCTACCTTTCACGTTCAGGCGATTATTTTACTTCAGCCTCCTGGGTAGCTGGGATTATAGGCCCTGCCACCAAGCCTGCCTAATTTTTTTTTTTCTTTTTAGTAGAGATGGGGTTTCACCAAGTTGGCCAGGCTGGTCTTAAACTCCTGACCTCAAGTGACCTGCTTGCCTCGGCCTCCCAAAGTGCTGGGATTATAGGCATGAGCCACTGCGCCAGGGCTGGAAGAAACCTTTCTTGAGTACTTTCTTAGACATTTTTCTTTGGTACTTTATAGTATATAATTTTTGGTCTATGGTATAGATTATGTTTTTTATAAGTTAAAATTTTTTGTGACGTGTTTTTTACAGTCATTGAATTTCAGTGGTTTAGATGTATCTGTTTGAAAGGCAGCTGATGTGAATATAAGAGAAAATTTGCATTATCTTGAGTTTATTTATTTTTTTGAGATGGAGTTTCATTCTTGTTGCCCAGGCTGGAGTGCAATGGTGTAGTCTCAGCTCACTGCCACCTCCACCTCCTGGATTCAAGCGATTCTCCTGCCTCAGTCTCCCAAGTAGCTGGGATTACAGGTGCCCACCACCACTCCTGGCTAATTTTTTTGTATTTTTAGTAGAGACGGAGTTTCACCACGTTGGCCAGGCTGGTCTTGAACACCTGACCTCAGGTGATTCACCTGCCTCAGCCTCCCAAAGTGCTGGGATTACAGGTATGAGCCACCGCACCCAGCCTGTCTTGAGTTTTGAAAGAACAGTGTAAAAAAAAAACAAAACTGTTATACTATCTTGTTTTTATCTTTGTAGATACA
Source organism: Pongo abelii (assembly GCF_028885655.2). Classification (NCBI taxonomy): domain Eukaryota; kingdom Metazoa; phylum Chordata; class Mammalia; order Primates; family Hominidae; genus Pongo; species Pongo abelii. The sequence continues at coordinate 154,669,863 of NC_071989.2, forward strand.
ATTTTGAGAATTGTGAAAAATGGATAATGCCAGTTTCTGTGTAGAGCTACCCCAACTGACAGCTTTCCGGCATTTCTCATTTTCTAAGTTTTATACATAACTTAATTGTAATTGCTGAAATAAATTATAGTTCATTTAGTAGTGCATAAACATAATTGTTTATAGTATTTCTGTTAGATAATAGAGTAGGAAAGGAGTCTGAGGTGGCACACATCTTTGGCTAATTGTCTTTTTCTGGTCTGTGCTTAGTTGCTCTGAACAGGGTATAGAGAAGCAAATCTATGGATTACCCATTTTAACTTTCTTCCTTGGTCTTCGGCTACATTGGGTTCCATTAGTGGTTTTCTAATTAGACTATTGATCACCAGGGTAAGAGAATTTGGATCATTGGCACCAACTCATCCTGCTTCTGGAAAAACAACTTGGTAGACATGTGCCATGATTTATGAAGCACACTGTTTTCATTTCCTGTTTTCTTTACCTCATCTTTTTCCTTAAATTTTATTTTGTGAAGAAATTCGGTCATTTGTCCTGTAGAGTTTTTTACTGTCTGGATTTTGCTGTCTGCATCCCAGTGGAATAATACATCCTCTGTATTTCCTGTGAATTAGGATAGAGAATGATTTTTAAATGTAGTCTAGTGACTGTGTAGTGATTTTGCTGCCATATGGTTGCCATATTGTGGCTGCCATTTTATGTTGCCTGAATTTTATTAAATTATTATCTCCTAAGTCCATTCACTCACTTCCTGATTTGTGTATTTGTCAGTGAGTTTCTCCATTAGATAGGTATTTGTTTAACTCTTGCAAATGACTTTATTTCACCTTTCTCTAGTAAAGACTATATATTCGGTTTGAGATAAACTTGTTCAAAGACAATAAAAAAAGTCACTGGTTCTCCAGGAGGCAGAGGTTGCAGTGAGCCGAGATCGCGCCACTGCACTCCAACGTGGGTGACAGAGTGAGACTCGGTCTCAAAAAAACAAAAGAATAAAATAAAAAAATAAAAATTACTGTTCTCTTTGTATTTCTGGTCAATTTTGACGGTTAGGCTTTAAGAGAAAGCCTTAACATTTCCATTAGTTCCAATACCATTTTTCCGTAGTTTACATGAATTACTTAGTTTTATAGCATTCATTAATTTAACCATTTTTTCCTAAAACGTTTCCTGTGGAATAAATCTGAAGAGCTACTCAAATGAATTATGTATGTATATATATTTCATAATGAGGAAAACGTAACCGTTTTAACCGTTTTACTATATGGTACTTAAGAGATTTGCTGTTTTAATTTGAAGAATGAATTGTTTATACTTTTCCTACACTACCATTCCCTACTTTCAATTAACATTAAAAAATTAACATACTGCTTGTTGAAGTAATCTGAGCATCTTTTTTATTTCTGCTGTTGCCTGACTCTTTTGGCTATGAATTGACTTTATTTTTTCAGTGTATTTACTCGTGCCCTCTCTTGCACCAGAAATATTATCAGGTAGATGGACATGTTTCATAATTTATAGAGGGACCATTCTTTTTTTTTTTTTTTTTTTTTTTTTGAGACAAAGTCTCATGTTGCCCAGGCTGGAGCACAGTGGCATGATCTCGGCTCACTGCAACCTCCACCTCCTGGGTTCAAACGATTCTCCTGCCTCAGCCTCCCGAGTAGCTGGGACTACAGGCATGTGCCACCACGCCTGGCTAATTTTTGTATTTTTAGTAGAGACAGGGTTTCACCATGTTGGCCGTGCTGGTCTCGAACTCCTGACCTCAAGTGATCTGCCCGCCCCGGCCATCCAAAGTGCTGGGATTATAGGTGTGAATCACTGCGCCCGGCCAAGAGGGACCATTCTTATTTCTTTTTTTGTTTGTTTTTGAGAAGGGTCTCACTCTGTCACCCAGCCTCTGGTGCAGTGGTGTGATCATGGCTTAATGCAGCCTCAAACTTCTGGGTTCAAGCAGTCCTCCCATATCGGCTTCCTGAGTAGCTGGGACTACATACAGGTGCATGCCACCATGCCCAGCTAACTTATTTTATTTTTTATTTTTAGTAGAGATGGAGTCTCGCTGTGTTTCCCAGGCTGGTCTCAATATCCTGGCCTCAAGCAGTCTTCCCACCTGGACTTCCTAAAGTGTTGGGATTACAGGTGTGAGCCGCCGTGCCTGGCCCTGCTCTTACTTCTAATCAATATTTTCATATAGGTATTTCAGGAGCCAGCAGAGGAAGAACGAGATGGCAGAAAAAAGAAATATCCTAGTCCCCAGAAGACTCGTTCAGAATCTAGTGAACGAAGGTTTGTGTTTATCTTTAATTAGGAAGACATTGATAACTCACTTTTTAGTTGCCTTGCAAGGACATTAAAGGGATTTTTAATATATATACTAACTCCTCTCTCTGTAAACTCATTAAAGAAAGATGTTACCTTTCTTCCTTTCATTCTTTCTGTTTTTTGTCTTTTGTCTTACTTTCTGTTCCTTTTATAAACAGTCATTATTATGTGTTTTCCCCAAGGGCTCAGGGGTAGGAGCAGTCCCCTTAGAGAATATTAATGAAATGTTCCATTTGGTTAGGGGTGCTCAATATTAAAATCATCCAAGTCATTTTTTATGACAAGTAGTACAATTTGTATATTGAATCATCAACCTAACATCAAAAATTGGTCTTTGTTTAGGAACACTTTGTTTTGAGCCTTTTTTCTTTTCTATCTCAAATTTTCTGTTTTCCCTTGCCCACCCCTCCGCATACTTTGGATTCACCTCTTTTTTCATTTCTCCCCACCCAGTATAATTGCAGAAGGGATGTTTTTTTCTCTGTATATATTTGATTAGAGGAATTATGTGGTAGTTTTGCAACTTTCTAAAAAAGCATAGATATGCATTTGGATGACCCAAGAGTAGTATTTATACTATAGATTTGTTTGCAGACTTGGTTTCTATAGCGTGCATATGGCTTTTATGTCTGTATATTATAGGACACGTGAGAAAAAAAGAGAAGACGGGAAGTGGAGAGACTATGACCGGTACTATGAGCGGAATGAATTGTACCGTGAGAAGTATGACTGGAGAAGAGGCAGGAGTAAGAGTCGGAGTAAGAGTCGAGGCCTGAGTCGTAGTAGAAGCCGAAGTAGGGGGCGCAGCAAAGACCGGGATCCAAATAGGAATGTTGGTGAGTAGATGAGTGTCCCCCTAAAAACTCTGTAGTTGTTTATCTGTCTCTATCACAAGGGTGCAAGAAATTCTGTTAAAGAAAGATGTACCTTTAATATGTCTGAGCAGTGTAAAAACTGGAATTGTCTCAAGAAACTCAATATTCATTTTGTTAGAAAACAGGGCTCTATTCTGGGGATGGAGTCAAGGGAGTTTGATTAAAAAGGAGCTATTCGAGTGTATCATTGTACATGTCTAGACTTAACTCATTTTGTATAATGGATACAAATATCCTTTAATCAATAAAGCTATCACGTGAGGAAGAGGGTTGCCTGCTTTTCTTTTTTGTTTGTTTGGTTTTCTAAAAGTAATTGATTTGCTGTAAGGGTGCTTGAAGTTTATAAAATTAAATGGATAAAATAAGTAGATTATTGGGATCCCAGCCACTCATTTTCTGAGATACAAGTTTGAAAGTCAGTTCTTAGATAACCTTCTTATTAAATATCTGTGGAGAAGCTGACTCTCAGCTTAAGTCATTAACTCTCATTCAGTTAAGCGTAACTGATGTTGATACTATAAAAGATGATTTTGCACAAGTTCTTGCCCAAGATATGTCACGTGTTGATGTCCCTGCTTTTAGGATATGTTAATAAAGAGAGCAGTATGAAATATGGATAGCTAGATAAGTTTAATTCAACATTCTCATGTTTTCTCTTCTATGTGAGAAAATAAACATAGTTTAAGAACATGAAATATTTGATCTCTTTGTTTTCTGTTTTTAATTTTGTCTCCAAGCAGAGCACAGGGAAAGATCGAAGTTTAAGAGTGAAAGGAATGACCTAGAGAGTTCCTATGTGCCTGTGTCTGCACCACCTCCAAACTCTTCTGAGCAGTATTCCTCTGGGGCACAGTCTATTCCCAGCACTGTTACTGTGATCGCACCTGCTCACCACTCTGAAAACACAACTGAGAGTTGGTCTAATTACTATAACAATCATAGCTCTTCCAATTCTTTTGGTCGAAACCTACCACCAAAGAGGCGATGCAGAGATTATGATGGTAAAAATCACCACCTTTTCTCATATTGTGCCCAAAAGTACTAGCAGAGCAAATGTTGCATATATTGCATATCTTTTAGTTATAGTCCAGTTTATTTTATTTTATTTTATCTTATTTTATTTATTTTGAGACAGAGTCTCGCTCTGTCACCCAGGATGGAGTGCAGTGGCTCGATCTTGGCTCACTGCAACCTTCATCTCCCGGGTTCAAGCAGTTCTCCTGCCTCAGCCTCCCAAGTAGGCACCAACTCATGGGGAATGTTGTTTAATCTACACTCCCACTCACTTCTATGGCCTATATTATTTCAAGCAAGTCACACACAGGTGTGTGCCACCATGCCTGGCTAACTTTTGTGTTTTTAGTGGAGACAGGGTTTCACCATTTTGGTCAGGCTGGTCTCAAACTCCTGACCTCAGGTGATCTGCCTGCCTTGGCCTCCCAATGTGCTGGAATTATAGGTGTGAGCCACCGCACCATGCCTATACTCCAAATTTTGTCAAAAGGGATGAATGGGGAGGAGAATCTCTGTTTGATTTAATGGTTTGGCTCTCATTAAGAGAATATTTAAATTTTACCCTTTTTTAGTTTTTTTTGTTTTTTTGTTCTCATTGTTATTTCAAACACTGTATGCCATAGTATACCGTAAAATTTCATAGACGCTAGTAATTGTAATTTTTTAAAAGAATTTTATTTATTTATTTATTTATTTTTGGAGACGGACTTGCTCTGTCCCCCAGGCTAGTGTGCAGTGGCACAATCTCGGCTCACTGCAGCCTCTGCCTCCCAAGTTCAAGTGATTTTCCTGCGTCAGCCTCCCAAGTAGCTGGGATTACAGGCGTGAGCCACCATGCCCGGCTAATTTTTTTATTAGTAGAGACGGGGTTTCACCATGTTGGTCAGACTAGTCTGGAACTCCTGACCTCAGGTGATCCACCTGCCTCAGCCTCCCAAAGTGCTGGGATTACAGGTGTGAGCCACCATGCCCAGCCAGGAATTGTCATTTTTTTGAGTAGCGTTTGCTGCTAGGAATTTGTAGAAGTTACTTACAAGTTTGATTTGCTGACTTTCCATTTGAATGAATGAATTGGTATGTGTGTATTTTAAATTTTTATTATGGAAGTATTTATATATTCATAAAAGCTGACAAAATGATATGCTTAACCCCAATGTATCCGTTACATCATTTAAATAGGCACCAACCCATGGGGAATGTTGTTTTAATGTATGCTCCCACTCACTTCTGTGGCCTGTATTATTTCAAGCAAGTCACAGACATCATAATTTTTTTCTATAAATATAGAATGCGTATGTTTTTACATTTTACTTATTTTAAAGTAGGGAATAGAGTCAAATTATAATTCAAGAATTACCTCATTCTTGCCCTAATCTCTCAGCCATAGAATATTCCTTCCCAAGGCCGACGTAATGTTACCAATTTGTTGTTTATCTTTCCAAACATAGTCTGTGCATATGTACATAAGTAAATACACATGTTTTCCCCACATTTTTAACATAAATACTAGTATGCTACTCATACTTCTGCATAATGTTTTTTCAGTTAGCAGTATTTCTTGGCATTCATCCTATGTTAAAACATAGAGAGCTTCCTCAGTATTTATTTAGGCTTCTTAGTATTCTTTTTTTTCTCTTTTTTTTGAGATGGAGTCTCGCTCTGTCACCAGGCAGGAATGCAGTGCCATGATCTCAGCTCACTGCAACCTCCACCTCCTGGGTTCAAGTGATTCTCCTGCTTCAGCCTCCTGAGTAGCTGGGACTACAAGCGCGTGCCACCACGCCCAGCTAATTTTTGTATTTTTAGTAGAGACGAGGTTTCACCATGTTGGTCAGGATGGTCTCGGTTTCTTGACCTCGTGATCTGCCTGCCTCGGCCTCCCAAAGTGCTGATATTACAGGCCTGAGCCACTGTGCCCGGCCCTGCTTCTTAGTATTCTTTATGTACAAACATGTGTTTAACTTATTCCTTATTGATGTATGTTTGGGATGTTTCTATTTTTCTACTATGAACAGTGCTACAAATGATAACCTGGTACATAATGTCCACTTGAATATTTGAAAGTTTCAACTTCCAGATATAGCAATAATGGTTGCTTTAGAATAATGTAATGAGAATAGATTGAGAGTAAATAATCTAGGTCAATGTCCTTATTCTCCCCTACCCCATGCCTTTGCTAAATTGATATTTGCTTAAAATATCTGAGTTTTTATTATGAAAACTTCATTGCAAATGGTTTAGTATAATGGTAGTTGGTAACCTGTTCTTGATTCTTTTATTTGCTGTCTCAACAAGTCATAGTATCATAGTATAAAAAGTAGAGAGTACTTCTGCCTCTGCCTTGGGGATATGTGATGCTTAACAGAGTGACACTGAGACTTTGGATTCCTTGGAGAAAACCACTTTGTAAATGAGATTGGTGGGTTTTTCAGGGACATGTTTTGTTGTTTTCTGAACTCTAAGTAGATGATAATAAGATTCTTTTTTTCTTCTTTATTCCACAGAAAGAGGATTTTGTGTACTTGGTGACCTTTGTCAGTTTGATCATGGAAATGATCCCCTAGTTGTTGATGAAGTTGCTCTGCCAAGTATGATTCCTTTCCCACCCCCTCCTCCTGGGCTTCCTCCTCCACCACCTCCTGGAATGTTAATGCCTCCAATGCCAGGTCCAGGCCCGGGCCCGGGCCCAGGTCCAGGCCCGGGCCCGGGCCCAGGTCCAGGTCCTGGCCATAGTATGAGACTTCCTGTTCCCCAAGGACATGGTCAGCCTCCACCATCCGTTGTGCTTCCCATACCAAGTAAGTATATAGTCGTTTAATTTTTCTCTAGCGTTCTGTTTAGAAGAACCTCATCCCTTTTAGCTAACTTGACACTCGTTTGAAGTGTTTGAGAAATAGAGTAATAATATAATTTGGAATATATTCCCATAATTAAGATGCTATTCTTTTCTTTTTTTCATCCATTATTGCATGATGTTATTTGTATTACCACAGTGTAAATTTTGTGTGTAGTGGCCTAACCTATATTGACCTGCAGTCAAATCTAGTTATCATCTTAAGAAAGCCAGTATTTATTTATTTATTTATTCATTTTTATTTAGTTTTTCTTTAGAGACAGGGTCTCATTATGTTGGCCAGGTTGATCTTGAACTCCTGGCCTCAAGCAATCCTCTCCTGCCTTGGCCTCCCAAAGTGCTAGGATTACAGGCATAAGCCACCATGCCTGGCCAAGAAAGCCAGTTTTTAAGATGTCAGAGAAAAAACATGTTAGGAGTTTTATGAAATTTTCCAGTCTTTAAGGAAAATCTCTTCAAGAATATTGAAATAATATTTAAAAAATTTTTTTTATTACGGACATTTTTAGAAGTAGAATGGTATGTGTGTTACATGTACCATCATCCAGCCTCGATGATGATCAATATTCAGCTGTTTTGTCTCATATTTTCCCTTCCCTCCCATACACTTTTTTTGGGTTGGTTTGTTTTTTGTTGGAGTAAATTCTAAATGTCATGTCACTTCACCAGTATGTACTTCAGTATGGATCTCCTTTCTGATAAGGACTTTTTGTTATTTAAAAAAAAAAATTAATATGCCATTATCACATCCACCAAAATTAGGAGTAAGAAATGTTTTAAAATGGTCATTTAAAAAGCATTATTAACAGTTGCCAATATAGTAGAAATAGAAGTAGGACTAAATTTTTAAAAAGTAATTGAAAAAATTATGGAATGAATTGTTTTCATGTATGCAAAAATATAAAACGTTATCTGCTTGAAGACATTTAACATTAAAAGATGGCAAATTAGGCTGGGCATGGTGGCTTTTATCTGTAATCCCAGCACTTTGGGAGGCCGAAGTGGGTGGATCACTTGAACTCTGGAGTTCGAGACCAGCCTGGGCAAGATGGCGAAACCCCATCTCTAGAAAAAGTATAAAAATTAGCCAGGCGTGGTGTGTGCCCGTAGTTCCAGCTACTTGGGATGCTGAGGTGGGAGGATGGCTTGAGCCTGGGAGACAGGTTGCAGTGAGCCGAGATTGCACCACTCCATTCTAGCCTGGGTGACAGAGCCAGACCCTGTCTCAAAAATAAATAAATAAATAAAAGATGGCAAATTTTTATTTTTAGAAATATTGTTCAGTTTAAGCAGTAGTTTTAATGAATTTCTTTTTAACATTTTATTTTGAAATAATTACAGACTCAGTTATAGAATTATAATTACAGAAATTGTGAAAATGGTTTCACATGATCCTGAGCTTCCCTGCAGTAATAAAGTATTCTGTAGAATATACATTTCATGGCCCGGCACAGTGATGCACGCCTGTAATTCCAACACTTTGGGAGGCTGAGGCTGAGAGATCACTTGAGCTCATGAGTTTGAGACCAGCCTGGGCAACATGGCGAAACCCTGCCTTTACAAAAAAATACAAAAATTAGCCAGGCATGTCGGGGGGTGCATGTAGTCCCTGCTGCTTGGGAGCTTGGGGTGGGAGGATTGCTTGAACCCAGGAGGTCGAGGGTGCAGTGAGCTGTGATGGCCTCACTGTACTGCAGCCTGGGTGACAGAGCAAGACTTTGTCTCAAAAAAATTAAAGAATATGTTTTATTATTAAAGTTGGTAAATGTTTGGAGGGATTTAATGCATATGTTTGGCCTATAGAAACTTTTTTTTTTTTTTTAACTTAGCAGTTGTGATTTTTTTTTCTTTTATTTTCTTTTTGAGACAAGATCTCACTCTGTGCCCTAGGCTGGAGTGCAGTGGGGAAATCTTGGCTCACGACTCACTGCAACCTCCGCCTCCCAGGCTTAAAGGGATCCTCCCACCTCAGTCTCCTGAGTAGCTGGGACTACAGGCGTGTGCCACCATGCCTGGCTAAATTTTTTTGGACTTTTTTGTAGAGACAGGGTTCACCATGTTGCCCAGGCTGGTCTTGAACTCTTGGGCTCAAGCAGTTTGCTTGCCTCAGTTTCCCAAAGTTCTGGGATTACATACGTGAGCCACCGTGCCCAGCCCATATGTGAATATTTAATATAATCACATAAACAGTATAATTGTGAAGCTCAAGCTGAGATTTTATTTCCCAGATAAAGCAACATCGTTTTATATATGGAAATTCTAAAATAAAGAACATTATCTCAACGTGGGAACATATCTATTTAAAAGTTAAATTCAAGAATACCATTTCTTCTGACATTTTGCTGTGAAAAGTTTGAAACATAGAAAAGTTGAAGGAATTGTATTTGTATACTTACCATCTAGGTTCTACAATTAGCATTTTACTGTATTTATGTTAGCACATATCTTTCCGTTTCTCCATTTTTACTTTTGATGCTTTTCACAGTATGTTGCAGACATCGTACACTTAAGCATGCTTATCATTAACTTGAATTCTGTAGAACTTTACCATCACCCTAGAAAGGTTCCTGAAGCCTCTTCTCAGCCATTCTCCACCTTCACCCATAGAGGCAACCAGTCCTGCCTTTTTTCACCTTTGGTTAGTTTTGCCTGTTCTAGAACAAGTAATGTTCTTTTAATTGATTATACAACTCCCAGTGCTTAAGCTTGCATATATCAAATTACTTAATTCTGTTCAGAGCCAAATTAGGTATTTTAAATGTGAGTATCCAAGTTAGTACTAGTATGGTATTTTTTTCTTTATTTTAAGATGAAGTCTTTCTCTGTTGCCCAGGTTGGAGTGCAGTGGCTTGATTTCGGCTCACTGTAGCCTCCACCTCCCATGTTCAAGTGATTCTCCTGCCTCAGCTTCCCAAATAGCTGGGATTACAGGCGTGTGCTGCCACACCCAGCTTATTTTTGTACTTTTAGTAGAGATGGGGTTTCACCATGTTGGCCAAGCTGGTCTCGAACTTTTGACCTCAGGTGATCTGCCTCGGCCTCCCAAAGTGCTGGGATTATAGGCATGAGCCACCATGCCTGGCCTATGATGGTCTTTTTTTTTTTTTAGAGACAGAGTTTTGCTTTTGTTGCCCAGGCTGGAGTGCAATGGTGCAATCTCGGCTCACCGCAACCTCCGCCTCCCAGGTTCAAGTGATTCTCCTGCCTCAGCCTCCTGAGTAGCTGGGATTACAGGCATGTGCCACCACGCCCTGCTCATTTTTGTGTTGTTAGTAGAGACAGGGTTTCTCCATGTTGGTCAGCCTGGTCTCGAACTCCTGACCTCAGGTGATCCGCCTGCGTTGGCCTCCCAAAGTTCTGGATTACTGGTGTGAGCCACTGCTCCTGGCCTGATACTTTTATTAGGAAATATTAATGCTGTACTTTTCACTTTTTGTTGTCTGTATGTAGGACCACCTATAACACAATCAAGCTTGATAAATAGTCGTGACCAGCCTGGGACAAGTGCAGTGCCCAATCTTGCATCAGTGGGAACAAGACTACCTCCTCCTTTACCCCAGAACCTCCTTTACACAGTATCAGAACGTAAGTACATGTTGTTTGACTTAAAATTGACAGGGTATAGAAAAGCCAAGTTGTCTCATATCAGTATTACCCTTTAAAAAATTGTAAATAGTTTCTGTTCTTATGGATTCTAAAAATTGTATTTGTATTCATAATACAGTTTATCATGTGTTTCTGCTATATAGCCACATTTTAATTTTGTGTGATATGGGAGAGAAAGGCAAGGCTTTCTGTTTTGGAGAATTTTACTCTGCCATGGAGTAGCAACATTTAGTCTCTCCTTTTTATTTTTTTGAGACAGATTCTCGCTCTGTCACCCAGGCTGGAGTGCAGTGGCACAATCTCAGCTCACTGCAACCTCCACTTTCCAGGTTCAAGCGATTCTCTTGCCTCAGCCTCCCAAGTAGCTGGGACAGCAGGCGTGTGCCACCATGCCCAGCTAATTTTTGTATTTTTAGTAGAGATGGGGTTTCACCATGTTGGCCAGGCTGGTCTCGAACTCCTGACCTCAGGTGATCTACCTGCCTCAGCCTCCCAAAGTGCTGGGATTACAGGTGTGAACCACCGTGCCCAGCCTAACGTCAAGTCTCTTCTAAAGGAAATTTATTTTGAAGCTTTTTAAAAAAATTGTTTATCTGATTGATTTTCTAAAACATAAGATGTATCTCCTAAGAAGTATACAAAAGAGCAGGTTAATTATGCCTAATAATTAACTTGCATACTGAAATGAAGATAGAGAGCATCATTTAAATTGTAATGTTCTGTATTTAGGCTGTTTGTGACATTCACGTTTGATTGTAATAATACATTTTTCTTGGGCCGGACACAGTGGCTCATGCCTGTAATCCTAGCACTTTGGGAGGCCTGGGTGGGCAGATCACCTGAGGTCGGGAGTTCGAGACCATCCTGACCAACGTGGAGAAACTCCGTCTCTACTAAAAATGCAAAATTAGCTGGGTGTTGTGGAGCATGCCTGTAGTCCCAGCAACTCGGGAGGCTGAGGCAGGAGAATCGCTTGAACCTGGGAGGCGGAGGTTGCAGTGAGCCGAGATCGTGCCACTGCACTCCCGCCTGGGTGACAGAGCAAAACTCTGTCTCAGAAAACAAAAAACAACAAAAAAAATGATTTTTCTTGAATCCTAATTCTCTTTTGTTTCTTAGGTGTTTTATTGTTTACTAAAGCTTTAAAAAATTACTTCCTTCAAAAACATTTTTTAAAAAGGTAGTTGTTAAAAATGTCAAATTAGAAGATTTTTTTTTTTTTTACAAGGCCAAGTAACTTTATGGATATGTTCATCTTATATGTAACTATGTTTATCATAAAGTTTATTTTGCATCCTAAACATTTCTATATCTCTGATATCTTGGAGAGGCAATTCAGCAAACTTCGTTAAGCCCAGTTTCAAATCCTTGTTTTATCATTTACTATCTTTGTGACCTTGAGTAAGTTCCTTAGCCTCTCTGTAGCTCAATTTCCTCTTCTTTAAAATGAGAATAATATTACCTCATTAAGGTTGTTTTGAGGAATAAATTAATACATCTAAAGCGTCTAAAAAAGTGCCTAGCCACTAGTAAGCTATAAGGATTCATTATTATATTATTGTAGTTATTATTGTCTCCTGAAATTTCAAACTCTGAAATCGAACCTATTAACTTCTTAAATCTGTACCTTCTACCATCCCTGTTTTTGTCAATGGAATAACACCCACCTAATATCTAGAATTGAAACCTTCACAGGACTGACTCATTGCTTTGCTTTTTTACATCTGGTTAATTAAAAATTCTCTCTTTTTCTTTGAAGTAGCCCTTTGTATTTCTTCTGTGGCCTCTACCCTCATCCACACTAGATCACTTCACATGTGGATTATTACTGCAGCCTACTTGACACCATTATGTTTTATGTTTAACTTCCCTAAGTCATACCACATAATGCTACTAAGCTAATTTTCCTGAGAAATCCAACCATGAAAGTTCCTTATGAGAACTTTTCGGTGGCTACCATTTCTTTCTGAGCCATCAGTAAACCCCTCTTTAGGGCTTCTAACTCCTTTTTCTTTTTTTCCTTTTTTTTTTTTGACACGAAGTCTTGCTCTGTCACCCAGGCTGGAGTGCAGTGGTGCAATCTCAACTCCCTGCAACCTTTGCCTCCCGGGTTCAAGCAATTCTTGTGCCTCAGCCTCCCAAGTAGCTGGGATTACAGGCATGTATCACTATACCCAGCTAATCTTTTTGTATTTTTGGTAGAGATGGGATTTTGTTATGTTGGCTAGCTGTCAAACTCCTGGCCTCAAGTGATCTGGCTGCCTTGGCCTTGCAAAGTGCTGGGATTACAGGTGTGAGCCACCACGCCCGGACTTTTTTTTTTTTTTTGAGACAGAGTCTCAACTCTTTTCCCCAGGCTGAAGTGCAGTGGTGCCATCTTGGCTCACTGCAGCCTCGATCTTCCAGGCTAAGTGATCCTCCCACCTCAGCCTCCAAAATAGCTGGGGCCACAGGCATGTGCCACCACACCCGGCTAATTTTTAAAATTTTTTTGTAGAGATGGAGTCTCACTATGTTGCTCAGGCTGGTCTCAAATTTCTGGGCTCAAGTTTCTCTCACCTGAGCATCCCAAAGGGTTGGGATTACAGGCGTGAGCCACTGTTCCTGGCCTTTAACTCTTTCAATAGTCTACCTCTTCCTTCTTGGCAATCTTTGTCCACTATTCCTCAACATGCACCTTCTCTGGTCATGCCAATTATACCCTTTCTGTGCCCCTGTCATGGCTCAACTTTCCCCCCCAATCTTCTTTCCTACCAGTATACTCTGTGTTCACCTCTTTCTAGGCCCAAATTCTAAGTATACTTGGAAGACATGATTGCTGTTTTCTGTCTGTCTATCTGTCTGTCTGTCTGTCTATCTAGAGTCTCACTTTGTCGCCCAGTCTGGAGTGCAGTGGTGAGATCTCAGCTTATTGCAACCTCTGCCTCCCGGGTTCAAGTGATTCTTGTGCCTCAGCCTCCCAAGTAGCTGGGATTACAGGCGCCCACCACCACACCTGGCTAATTTTTGTATTTTTAGTAGAGATGGGGTTTTGCCATGTTGGCTAGGCTGGTCTCACACTCCTGACCTCAGGTGATCCGCCACCCCTTGGCCTCTCAGAGTGCTGGGATTACGGGCATGAACCCCTGTGCCCGGCCTATTGCTCTGTTTTAAACTCTTACAATACCAAAAAGCATTTGTTACATAATGACATGTACTTATATATAGGCCTACCGTTTGATTTTTTTTAATATATGTAAATCTTACATTCAACTGAGCTTCTACAGAACAGAAATCACATTTAATACTTAAGTAATTGTTTTTCCTGTTTCATACTTAGTATCTCGCTGTATTCTGATTGCTATAGCGTCTTTTCATAGAACATGTTTGTTGTTCATTTTTTAATTATGGGAAATCTCAAATATATATAAAAGTAAAGAGGACAGTGTATGGAACTCCGGAGTACCCAGTATAATGAAGTTCTTTTTACTTATCCCTCAGTTTCAACCGTTATCAATTTATAGCAAAGCCTCTTTTATCTATTTCCCCCCGAATCAGCTCTTAATATTGTTTGCCTTTTGGACTTGTAAATATGAAAAAGTGGACTATTCCAGAGTGTGTTGCGGATGGCATATTTTTATACTGTTAAATTTGGTATTATGACTCATGATAAAAATTCCATCTTGTTTTTAATTTAAAAAAAATCTGGCAATTACCATTTATTTTCATATTGTTAAATTTAACATTGTGACTCACTCTATAAATATTCAATTTGGTTTTAATTTTTAAAACTGGCAGTTACCATTTATTTCAGTGACTTAGCTTAATAAATAAATTAATTTGGCAAATATTTATTGAATGCCTACTATGTGCCAGGCATTGTGCCAGACACTAGGGAGCCAAGGTGAATAAGATATTAGATCTCATGTTTTTTGAAGTCCATTTTTCTATTTTATTTAAAAGTAAGACTATTTTGTGATATATGAGTAAAGGCCTTTTAGAACTGTATTTCCAAATTATTATTATTTTTTTGAGACAGTCTTACTCTGTTGCCCAGGCTGGAGTGCAGTGGCGCAACCTCCACCTCCCAGGTTTAAGCTTGTGCCTCAGCCTCAAGTAGCTGGGACTACAGTCGTGGACCCCAAGGCCCACCTAATTTTTGTATTTTTAGTACAGATGGGTTTTTGCCATGTTGGCTAGGCAGGTCTCAAACTCTTGGCCTGAAGTTATCCGCCTGCCTCGGCTTCCCAAAGTGCTGGGATTACACGTGTGAGCCACCGTGCCCGGCCTCTAAACTCATTTTTTAAAGACTGGTAACATTTCTAAGAAAATTCTTGGGACCTGTACAGTTAGCAGCTTGTTATTTTGCCAGGTTAAGGTCTGTATGTGAAAATATCTAATACTTTAATTTTAAAAATATGTTTTTAAACTGAAGAAAGGACATAATCTCAGAATAAAAGACAATCTTTTTAAAAATTTATTTAAAAGTTTTAAAATTTTTAGTAGGCACAGGTTCTTGCTTTGTTGCCCAGGCTGGTCTCAAACTGTGGGCTCAAGTGGTACTCCCGCCTCAGCTTCCTGAAGTGCTGGGGTCACGGGTGTGAGCCATCACACACGGCCTCAAGGACAATCTTTTAATTAAAAAAAAAAATCTTTTGTATGTAGAGGCAGGGTCTTGCTGTCTTACCCAGGCTGGGTGCTTAAGCAGTTTTCCTGCCTTGGCCTCCCAAAGTGGGTAGGATTGTAGGCATGAGCCACCATGCCTGACTTAATCTTTTAATATTTGATTTTGTGAAATAGCACTACATTTTCCCCCTGTTTTTGTTGTGGACCAATAAAAGGTGATAATTTCCCCTTGGCACTTGTGAATTACTGCTTTAGAGGATTGTCTTATATGCTCCGTCAGTGTTGATAAACAGATTTGATTGGTTGGCAACTGAATATTTTGAAAGTTATAGAATATTCATATTGAACACTTCAGAAGTCTGCTATGCAGAGAAATATGTGGTTTTCTTTCTTGAGTGTCAAATCTGATTCTAAAATTTATAGAGAAATTTTGAAGACTAGTAGAGTTCCTGATAATCTAAACATTAAAAAAGGGGGGATGTGTAGTATAGTTTGTCAGTCATAAGTTTATTTATTTATTTTTTTAGACGGAGTCTTACTCTGTTGCCCAGGCTGGAGTGCAGTGGTGCGATCAGCTCACTGCAACCTCCGCCTCTTGGTTTCAATCGATTCTTCTGCCTGAGCTTCCCCAGTAGCTGGGATTACAGGCACATGCCACCAAGCCTGGCTAATTTTTTTTGTATTTTTAGTAAAGACAGGGTTTCACCATGTTGGCCAGGCTGGTCCCAAACTCCCGACCTCAGGTGATCCTTCCGACTCAGCCTCCCAAAGTGCCGGGACTACAGGCATGAGCCACCACTCCTGGCCTCAGTTTTTAATATCTTTCTATTACCTTTATATTTCTAATAAGTTTTTAATATTTTTCTATTCAGTTGATTTTAAGATAGTTTTTGGGCTGGGCATGGTGGCTGATGCCTGTAATCCCAGCACTTTGAGAGGCTAAGGCAGGCGGATCACCTGAGGTCAGGAGTTTGAGACCAGCGTGGTCAACGTGGTGAAATCGCATCTCTACTAAAAATACAAAAATTAGCTGGGTGTGGTGGTGGGCGCCTGTAATCCCAGCTACTCAGGAGGCTGAGGCCAGAGAATCACTTGAACCTGGGAGGCAGAGGTTGCAGTGAGCTGAGATTGCGCCATTGTACTCTAGCCTGGGCAACAAGAGCGAAACGCCATCTCAAAAAAATAAATAAATAAAGTAAAATAAAATAGTTTTAAAAATATTTTTGTCTTTGAGACAGATAATTGAATCCTTCACATTGTTCAAGTTTATTTTTCTAAATACAGGTCAAGCATTCCCAGTCTGAAATGCTCCAAAATTAGAAACTTTTTGAGTGCCAATATGATGCTCAAAGGAATTACTCATT
Source organism: Pongo abelii (assembly GCF_028885655.2). NCBI lineage: Eukaryota > Metazoa > Chordata > Mammalia > Primates > Hominidae > Pongo > Pongo abelii. The sequence goes on from NC_071989.2 coordinate 154,686,506, forward strand.
GAAGCATTTTGGATTTTGGATTTTAAGATTTGTGATGTTCAGCCAGTAACTATAATTCAGAGATTCAAAAATCTGAAAAAATCTGAAATCTGAAACAGTTCTGGTCTCAAGCCTTTTGGATATGGGATACTCAACTCATGCTATAATTGGTAATTTCAAAAAGATTAGAAGTTTGGTTCAAATAAAGTAAGAAGCTATATGTATGTTTTCAATGTGTAATGAGAACTTGAGCTATCTTGAAAGTTTAACAGGTTGGGAAAGTTTAAATTACGGATATTTTATTGTCATTAAAATTAATATTAAAATTCACAGCACAGAAAATATAGGTGAAAAATGCATATCAAATGGTGTTTAGTTGTACAAATGATGTCAATAAGAACCCAAAGTAAACACAGAAAAACGAAATCTGGATTTTTCAAGGTAGGAGTTGGAGTCTGCTCAATGTTAGGTACTAGGAATATACAGATAAATAAGAAATGGTCGTCTAAGAATCTAAAAATCTAATAGTGGGAAAGAAATATGTTTAAAAAATCCACAAAATGAAAACCCATTACAGTATATTTTGCTATTACAGCTTAAAAAAACCCCAGGTAACAAAGGAACTAATTCTGTGAGAAATAAAGCATTCATTTAGGCTGCAGTTGTCATTTAGGCTGTGAGAAATAAAGCGTTCATTTAGTTGCATTCATTTAGGCTGCAGTTGGAAAAAGACAAGTTGGATGTTAAAATAAGAAAAAGAATTACCTGATTGTAAAACTGAATAGGATATACATGGTTCCTGGTAAAGTTAATATTGGCTGAATGCAGTGGTTTACCCCTGTAATCCCAGCACATTCAAAGGCCAAGGTTGGGAGGATTGCTTGAGCCCAGGAGTTCAAGGCTGCAGATAGTACCATTATACTCTAGCCTGGACAGCAGAGAGAAGTAAGACCCTGTCTTAAAAAAAATTGATTATAATTTAGAAAAAACTTTGAAATTTTGTTACTTTTCTTGAGTTAAAATGTCATAGACCCTGTGAAAATAACTTAAATAACTAACTGTGTTTGGAATTTTGTGTAAAGACAGCAATCAACTGTTAAAATCAACTGTTTCCTCTGAAGTACTTAACATTTTACCCATGCCCCCGCTTTATTTCTTTTTGAGACAGTCTTGTTATGCTGCCCAGACTGGAGTGTGGTGGCATCATGGGTCACTGCAGCCTCAACCTTTCAGGCTCTGGAAATCCTCCTACTCAGCCTCCTGAGTAGTTTGAGACCAGAGGCATGCACCACCATGCTCAGCTAATTTTTTAAATGATTTATAAAGACGAGGTCTTTCTGTGTTGCCAAGGCTGATCTTGACTTCCTGGGCTTGAGCTGTCCCCCCACCTTAGTCCCCCAAAGTGCTGGGATTACAAGCATGAGCCACCATGCCCAGCTTACCCTAATTTTAAAAACATTTATTTATTTATTTACCTTTTTTTTAGAAATAGGGTCTTGCTCTGTCGCCCGGGGGGGGTGTAGTGGCATGATTCTAGCTCGCTACAGCCTTGAACCACTGGGCTTAAGTGGTCACCCCACCACAGCCTCCCAAATAACTAGACTGTACAGGCACATGCCACCATGCCTAGCTAATGTTGAATTTTTTTGTGGTCTTGCTGTGTTGCCTAGGATGGTCTCAAACTCTTGGCCTGGGGCAATCCTCTCACCTTGGCCTACCAGAGTGCTGGGATTACAGACCTGAGGCATTGTATTTGGACCCCTAATTTTTTTTTTTTGCATGGGGGTTTCTTTGTGGGAGACCAGAGAACTTGCTAGACAAAATCTTAAAGAGCTGTACCACTGCAGCCTCCAAGTTTGAACTCACCAACTCAGTATATACTTTTGGCTTTTATAAGACCATTATTAAGTAAAGTACATTCTCTTTTCTACCTTGCTTTTGGTCTGTTCTGCTTCTTGAAGAAGCATAGTAAAAATATTTTGTAACTGCTAAGTTCGTTTGTTGTACTGGATGTGTGAAAAAGTAAGAGTAGCAGGTAACATCCTGGATTCTAGAGACCGATTCTTAGGTTGAAGATAACTGTCCAGTCTTAATATCAATTCACATAAATCTTTATCTTTCAGAAAATACTTTCCTATGAACTGTATAAAATTGTTAAAACAGTATAATTCTAAATTTGAGATTTGCTCATTTAATTCTGTGGCATTATGTAGAATAATGGATTTGATGGCTAGAAAAGTAAGTCAGTGTCTATTAGAGTCCTTGTATATTGTCTAGAGCAGGGGTCCCCAAACCCCGGGTCATGGTGGCATTAAATTATCATAGGAGAACCAATGGTATTGTAAATTGCGCATGCGAAGGATCTGAGTTGCGCATTCTTTATGAGAATCTAATGCCTGATAATCTGAACTGGAACGGTTTCATCCTAAAGTCATCACCTCCACCCACCCCCGCCATTCGTGGAAAAATTGTCTTCTGTGGAACCGGTCCCTAGTGTCAAAAAGCTTGGGGACTGCTGGTCTAGAGGCTTTCTCTCCCTTGTATTTGACCTGATTCATGTTGTATTAGTTGTGACATTGTCTATTTCAACATACAGATATTCATCCAAAGAAATACTTAATTTTCATTTGGGTACTTTAAGCTTTCATTTTTTCTTTAAGTGACTGTTTGATTTCTATTATGCATCAGGCACTGTTTAGCCCTTGGAACTTCTCAAGTGTACCAGGTACCTTGTATTCTAATTGAGAAGACACATAAATATGGCCAGTATTGGGAAGATGTAGCTTTTTATTTTTTCTGGATTTGAGTTTTTAGCTTAAAACTTACAATTTTTTTCCTGTGAATACTCTTAAAATCAGGAAAATTATACAGAGTTGCTAAAATTTTAGGTTGAATAAAGACTGTCTTTATTCTGACTAGAGTTAATATTAAGAAGTTGAAAATATTGATATTAGGCATGTTACCTATATGAACAATTTAAGATGGGAACATGAACTTGAGATGTTTGCGGTTTGGAAACTCTGTACTCTGACCATAACTAAACTGAATGAATATAAATTCTGACAGACTGATCTTCACCATTACTGTAACCTATTTGATAGTGAACATTTTTTATTATGTAGCTCGGCGTGTGGGCATGTGACTGTAGTCCCAGCCTCTTGGGAGGCTGAGGCAGGGGAAGATAGCTTGAGGCCAAGAGTTCCAGCTGCAGTGAGCTATGATCACGCCTATGAATAGCCACTGTACTTTAGCCTGGATAGCATAGTAAGACCTCATCTCAAATTTAAAAGAGAAAACATTATGATGGAAAATTTCAAATACAACATACATAAAAGTAGACTGTGTAATGTAGTGAATCTCCATGTACTTATTTCTGGCTTCAACAGTTAATCAGTGTGTTAATCTTGCTTCATCCGTAACCTACTCCTGACTTGATTATTTTAGTGCTGTGGTTTTTTTTTTTTTTTTTTTTTTTTTTCCAGGCAAGGTCTTGCTCTGTCACCCAGCCTTGAGTACAGTGGCACAATCTTGGCTCACTGCAGTCTTGACCTCCTGGGCTCAAGCAGTCCTCCTGTCTCAGCCTCATGAGTAGCTGGGAGCACAGATGCGTGCCACTATACCTGGCTGATTTTTAAATTTTTTGTAGAGATGAGGGCTCCCCATGTTGCCCAGGCTGGTCTCAAACTCCTGGGCTCAAGCAGTCCTCCAGCCTCAGCCTCTCAAAGTGCTGGGATTACAGATGTGAGCCATCACACCTGGCGTTAGTTTTTATTTTTGTTTTCTCTTTTATGGCTCCTCAAAATTCAGCTTAATGACATGATTGTTTTAGAATAAGTCCCAAATATAATAGCATTTCATCTGTAAAAACTTACGTATCTTTAAAGATAAGAATTAAACATACATACATACAAAATCATACATACACACAGTACTGTTATCACAGTCCCCCCCCAAAATTTGTAACAGTTTACTATTGCTTGTGAAATATCCAGTTAGTTTTCGTATTTCCCAATTGTATCATAAATGCCCTTTTATACCTGGTTTAATTGATGCTATATCCAAACAGGGTTATACATTACGTTTAGTTGATATCTTTCTTAAGTCTTTATGGAAATGTCCCTTACTTCTTTTTTTTTCTCCCTTGGCATTTATTTGTTGAAGAAATAGATCATTTGTCCTGAAGAATTTTCTCACATTCTAGACTTGGCAGATTGATCTTCTGGTGTCATCTAACACATTCCTCTATCCCCTGTATTCCCTGTAAATTTGAAGTTAGAGCTAGGTATTTGATAAAATCCAATTTTTTTCTTTTTTTGGCAAGAACATTTTATAGACAGCATTATGTACTTCCTACACAGTACATTATAATGCTCATGATGTCTGGTTGTCTCCTTTCTGTATTATAAATATTGATTAGCGTGTAAAAGTGTTTTCATCCTGATCCATTCATTTTAAAACTTGCTTGATGGTTTCAACAGCCATTTTTGATCATTGCCTGGATTTGCTGTTGTATGTGAGACTCTAAATCTATAGTTTCTTCTACATTTATTGCTAGCATTCCATATAGTTGACTGTAACAACCATTTGGTTAACCTGAAATGCAGTTTTTACAGAAGAGACATGATATATGTGTATTTTCTTTCATTTATCAATTTTAAGAATGAGTTGATTCCCTAGTTTTTTCCAAAGGGAACTCCTGTTTTTTTTAAGTATCATTCTGAACTCATGAATTTTTAACATTTGATATGCTTCACTCCATTATAGTCTTTTTTGATGTTCAGATTGTCTCATCTTTAATCAATAGGAGCCTCTTCTTGTTGGCTTCTGATAGTTTTTTTTTTTTTAATTTTTGACATGCCAGTTTTTGATAACTCTCTTGCTTCTGGAAGGACAAGGTATACCAAGGTGTACCAGGCTCATCTTATAAATTTTCTGCCCTGACCTAGAATTAGCCCTTTGTCTAAAGAACTCTGTTGCTTTTAGAAGTAGTATTTACTCAGTAGGAATTGTTTAAGAAAGTCAGGCTACATTTGAATTAATTGCCATCTTTTTGAGGTTTTTTTATTTTGTTTTTTTTATTTGTTTTTTATTTTGAGGCAGAGTCTTTCTCTGTCACCCAGGCTGGAGTGCAGTGGTGCAGTCTCAGCTTATTGCAACCTCTGCCTCCTGGGTTCAAGTGATTCTTGTGCCTCAGCCTCCAGAGTAGCTGAGATTACAGACATGCACCACCACGCCTGGCTAATTTTTGTAATTTTAGTGGAGATGGGGTTTCACCATGTTGCCCAGCCTGGTCTCAAATTCCTGAGCTCAAGGGATCCACCCGCTTTGGCCTCCCAAAGTGCTGTAATCATGGGTGTGAGCCATCGTGCTTGGCCTTTCTAAAGTATTTGAATTGTATGTTCTTTGTCAGCAGTTTTAAAAATAGACATTGGGCAAAGTAGCCTTTTGGTTTCCAGTTTACTTTGAGACAGCTATTATTAATTAGATATACTTAATTAGATACTTAGTACATTGAGTGATGTATCATACATTTAAAGTAGTCGTATGGACTAAGATTGTACTTCCCATTTTTCTATATATGTATGTATTTCTATTTTTTTAATTAAATTTTTTTCTTTTAAAGACAGCATCTCACCCTGTCACCTAAGCTGGAGTACAGTGAGTGGCACAGTCGTGGCTCACTGCAGCTTTGACCTTCTGGCTCAAGTGATCCTCCCGCCCTAGCCTTCCGAATAGCTAGGACTACAGCTGTGCGCCACCATGCGTGGCTAATTTTTAAAATATTTAGTAGAGACAGAGTCTCGGTATGTTACTCAGGCTGGTCTCAAACTCCTGAGCTCAAGTAATCCTCACACCTTGGCCTCCCAAATTGTTGGGTTTATGGATGTGAGCCACTGCACCTGGCCCCGTTTTTCTCTTTAACATACTACTGCATTCTGCTGATAGGTCACTCTTCACAAGTAATTCCCTGCCATTGATTGTGTGCTTACAACTATTTGTTCCCCTCATTGAGAATATGTTAAATTGGGCCGGGCACGGTGGCTCACACCTGTAATTCCAGAAGTTTGGGAGGCCGAGGCGAGTGGATCACCTGAGGTCAGGAGTTTGAGACCAGCCTGGCCAACATGGTGAAACCCCGTCCCTACTAAAAATGCAAAAAATTAGCTGGGCGTGGTGGTGGGCACCAGAAATTCCAGCTACTAGGGAGGCTGAGGCAGGAGAATTGCTTGAACCTGGGAGGCGGAGGTCGCCGTGAGCCCAGATCATGCTACTGCAACTCCAGCCTGGGCGACAGAGTGAGACTCTCAAAAAAAAAAAAAAAGAAAAAGTAAAAAAAAAAGAAAAAAAGAAAATGTGTTATATTGTTTTTGCAGTGTAATAATTAGCTGATTCTTTTTGAATGTACTTTTTTTTTCCCCATCAACTTTTATTTTAAGTTCCAGGGTACATATGTAGGATGTACAGGTTTTTTACATAGGTAAATGTGTGCCATTGTGGTTTGCTGCACAGATCAACCTACCACCTAGGTATTAAGCCCAACATCCATTAGAAATGTAAATTTTAAAAGGGTTAATGCTAAGTGCACAGTTATACAGTATGATTTGTTACTTCCTCTCTTGCTTCTTATATACGAAGAAAAGGGTAGTGAAGTTTAGCATCTCTATATTCCCTTTAGGGACTTACTGTGAAACCAAGTGGTTGCTTTGTAGCCTGTCCTATTAAGGTCCATTTAAAATCTTTAGGAATTTTACAGCTTTTAAGGACATTTCACCAGGTATAAAAAAAATTCAAGGCTGGGCGCTGGGTCCGGTGGCACTTTGGGAGGCCGAAATGGGCAGATCATAAGGTCAGGAGATTGAGACCATCCTGGCTAACACGGTGAAATCCCGTCTCTACTCAAAATACAAAAAAATTAGCCAGGCGTGGTGGTGGGTGCCTATAGTCCCAGCTACTCGGGAGGCTGAGGCAGGAGAATCGTGTGAACCCGGGAGGCGGAGCTTGCAGTGAGCGCCACTGCACTCCAGCCTGGGTGACAGAGCAAGACTCCGTCTCAAAAAAAAAAAATCCACTTTATTTTGTCTTGTGTCACATAGTAAATGTCTGATGTTGGACATATATAATAACTAAATCTTATAAATATGTCTCAAATGGGGTTGTCGGTGGAAAAGATACTATTAAATGGACACCCAAAGGGATTTTGCTCCTTGATACCTTATCTTTTTCTAATCCTGTCCTTCAGATTTTGGCTTCATTGTGTGTGCATTCTTGCATCAGCCTATATATAAATCCTAAATGTGTTGTCTTTCAAAAAGTGCTTCTTAATATCCAGGATGATTTCATGTGTCCAATGATGTGCTGGTCTGTTTATCTGTTTTTTTGTCCTTTTTTTTTTTTTTTTTTTTTTTTTTTTGAGACAGTCTTACTCTGTCGTCTAGGTTGAAGTGCAGTGGTGCAGTGGTGCAGTGGCACGATCTTGGCTCACTGCAACCTCCACCTCCTGGGTTCAAGCAATTCTCCTGCCTCAGCCTCCCTAGTAGCTGGGATTACAGGTGCCCACTACCACGCCCAGCTAATTTTTGTATTTTTAGTAGAGACGGGGTTTCACCATCTCGGCCAGGCTGGTCTTGAACTCCTGACCTCGTGATCCACCCACCTTGGCCTCCCAAAGTGCTGGGATTACAGGCGTGAGCCACGTGAGCCACAGTGCCTGGCCTGTCCTTTTCCCTTTCTCAATTTTTGTTATCCATGTGCTCACAGAGATAACAAATTTTCACTATCTTTAATTTTTTTCTTTGTAGCATTTCTTATTCTTTGCGAAGGTATGCATATAGTGTTTGTTTGTTCTTAATGCCTTTGTCTTTTTTTCTGCCCTTAGATATGGGAGCATATTTGGTGCAAACCTGAAATTATGTGGGTTGGTTGGAGGGGGGTTGTTTTCTTTTTAATGGATATGACAGTTTTCATACCTGCATATCTCATTGGATAGAAAAATTCTGTATAATTAATAGCTCAGGGCTCCTTTGCCTAATAACCTGATATGGTTCACTGTTCAGCTTTAGATAAAATTAGCACATAGTTTTCTCCACTTAAGATCATAAAAGATGGAGATTATATATACTACCTAATTCTTATTCTTTTCTTTATACCTCGATGGATCCTAACCAGTTGCACGTCTGTTCTTTCTTGAGTTAGAAAGAATCCCAGGAACATCTTTCTGTACTTCTATTCCTGTTGGTTTAATTTCTCTGTTTTTGGCTCAAAGTCTCAGGAAACACATCATCACCTAAGAGAAGCTTGTGACTCTCATTCCCAGCTGCCCTCCTATTCTTTCCTCTGTAGGACAGCCCATGTACTCTCGTGAACATGGTGCTGCTGCATCTGAGCGACTTCAGTTGGGGACACCGCCTCCTCTGTTGGCAGCTCGTTTGGTGCCACCTCGAAACCTCATGGGATCCTCCATTGGGTACCATACCTCAGTCTCCAGCCCTACCCCTCTGGTTCCAGGTAAGCTTTGCTACAGATGGCCATCCACCTCACTGATCTTTTTTACTTTAAGCTGGCCAGCCTAAGCGATGACCTGGCATCCTGATCTGCAGTTACAAAGTCCCATTAAAGCTCATAGGTAGTTTTATTTTCTGTTCCTTTGCTTCTTTGGTTTGTCTCTAGTGGCTGCTAGATGATTAGGCCTCCTGTGTATCTGTCATCTCTGATGTCCTCTATATTTTCTTTCAGTGCCTCGGTAACAAAGTGATGCTAGTTCCTTGAAGCTAATTTCTAATCCGGTAGATAGGAAGATAATATCTACTTGAATGTTTTCTAATTAGTTATACATTGTAATAAACTAGGTTAATTTTTCTTTAAAACAAAACAAAAATAAACATCTGGTTTCTTGCCAATCATGTCCTTTTTCCCCTCTTGCCCCTTGTATGGCCCCTTTGCCCCTTATATGTGTGCATAATGTAGCGATTCTTAAAAACCCTTCTCTCCTATTGACATACGTATTTTGAAGGATCTGTGGAGTGCTTTGTGGGTGTTTCATGAGGTGTTTTTAACCCTTTCTCACTTTGCCTTTGGATCTTATTCTCATAATTAACTAAAGGGCTTTTAAGTTAATTGGTGTTCTGTGTATTCCTAGGATTTATGGCACATGGTCATTTGATTATGTAACTTCTTTAAAACTTTCTGCAGTCTTAACTGTAGGAGATTTTCTGACAGTAGTGCCAAGTGGTAACTGAAAACTTTTAAATCATAATTTGCTAATCCTTTTTTAAAAAGATAAAGCAGTATGCATTTTTATGTTATATTGCATGTAATTTTTAGAGTTGGCATAACCAGGGAAGCTGTTACTTTACATATCATTTTCAAACTGTATCGTCCTTAAACACACTGAAATTTAATAAGCAACTATGTTAGATTTACTTTTAAGCTAGACATATCATTACAGTGTGTTTCCATCAGGAGGGAATGCTCACAAATAAATACTGTCTTTAGTTGTCTTAAAGAGACAAAAAAATTATAGAGAGAGGAGTTAGAACAAAGCTAAAATAATTAAATATGAAGCCCCCAAAATACTCTTTGGCAGATAACTATAATCATAGTTCTGTAACCATTGAGGCAAAATTATTTGTTTTTATTTATTTATTTTTTTTATTTTTGAGACGGAGTCTCGCTCTGCTGCCCAGGCTGGAGTGCCTGGAGTGCAATGGCGTGATCTTGGCTCACTGCAACCTCCACCTCCAGGGTCCAAGCGATTCTCCTGCCTCAGCCTCCTGAGTAGCTGGGATTACAGACGTGCATCACCAAGCCCGGCTAATTTTTGTATTTTCAGTAGAGACGGGGTTTCACCATGTTGGTCAGGCTGGTCTCGAACTCCTGACCTCGTAATCTGCCCACCTTGGCCTCCCAAAGTGCTGGAATTACAGGTGTGAGCCACTGCGCCCGGCCCAATTATTTGGTTTTATTGATCATCATCAGGAAACTTTGAGACTGAATGCAAGCCTTAGGAATGAAATAAAAAAATCTCTAATAGGAATGTCATTGTGATAATAATTTATTTAAATTTCTGTTCCATCGTTCCCTGAGGAGGACAGTACAGATGCCCCAAATGATTAATTTTCAACATCATTTAACACTTTATTAGAGGGAGACAGTTCTTAATCTAGTGATGCCTTTTTTTGTGTAATTCCATGAGCTGTTTTCAAAACCTGAAAAAAGAGGAAAAATGGGGGTGGGAGGAAGAGAAGGAATGCCAACCAGCAGTTCTAGTTCTTATGTTAGATATCTCAGAATCACCTGTGCTTTAATGGCATTTTATTATTATTGCCTCATTGTAGCTTGTGGATGTTTTGTGCAAGAAGGAAGTTAGCTTGTGAATCTGAAGTTAGGAGGAGCACAGTATTCATGGGAGAGGTTTAATCTAAGAGTATTGGGGGTGAGACATTTTCTGGATTGAGGACTTCTGAATCCTAGTTGTGCTACTTATTGGTCGTTGACTCAAATGCCTGTAGTGGCCAGGAAGATCCCCTAAATGAGGATAATTTGCTGATCTTGTATTCTGAATCACTTCTATACTCTAAATCATAGAAATGACTGACGTGTATGTGCGCGTGTGCGCTTTTTTATTTGAAATATGGTTTATGTGTGAAACCAGCTGTTCTCACTCTAGTTTGAAGAATTGCATATAACCAAATGAATACATTTTCTTTTCACCTCAATTAAAAAGGTACCTAGAAATTGGAGATATGATAGACGACAGAGGAAACTCAATCCTTCACATACGGTGTTTGTGTATGTGAAAATTTGTATTAACAAATGTGCATTGGGCTGGGCACAGTGACTCACACCTGTAATGCCAACAGTTTGGGAGACTGAGTTGGGCAGATGGCTGAAGCCCAGGAGTTCAAGACCAGCCTGGGCAAGATAGCGAGACCCCATCTCCGTTTTTTTTAAATTAGAAAAAAAATGTGCATTGACATTTGGATTAGGTAATTAATATATAGAGTAGAAATGAGGAGGTGAGTGAATCTGAAAATATCAGTATTTAAGAATGGATGCATATATCTGTATTCTGTAATAGGAGCATTTTTTTTTTTTTCAGTTTCAAAAGGTGTGTCTAGATACTGTAACACAAAGAGAAATACAGTCATCCCTTCACCTCAGGTTCCACATCTGCAGATTCAGCCAACTACAGATCGAAAATATTCAGGAAAAAAATAAAAATAAAAAAAACCCAGTACAATAATTAAAAGGAATGCAAGTTTTAAAAACAATATCCATAACAGCTATTTATGTAGCATTTATATTATGTATTATAATTAACCTAGAGATGTTTTAGAGTATACAAGAGGATTTACCTAGGTTATATGCAAATACCACCACCCTATTTTATATGAAAGTCTTGAACATTTGTGCATTTTTATATCTGCGGGAGGGTCCTGGAACCAGTCCCTCACAGATACTGAGAGGTGACTGTAGGTTGATGTATTTATATTTGTTGGAGAATATATGTTTTTTAAGCAGTTGTTTATTTTATAACAATGAGAGATGGTTTAACCTCTCTCTGATTTGTTGTGTGTTTTGTTGCTTTGTTTTCCCTCAGATACATATGAACCAGATGGTTACAACCCAGAAGCTCCTAGTATTACTAGTTCTGGTAGATCTCAGTACAGACAGTTCTTTTCAAGAACACAGACACAGCGCCCCAATCTGATTGGCCTAACATCTGGAGATATGGATGCAAATCCAAGAGGTGAGAATACCTTGAACTTTTTCTGATGCTAAGTGTTATGCAGTAGTTGGATATAGTTATTACATTTGCATTTCTGGCCTAGCTTGAGGAAATTAAGGTCCAAATTACTTACATATCATCTCTTTTGGAGGATGCTATGTATTAATCTCAGATGTTTTTAAATAACTTTATCTCCAAATTTTATTTTAAAGCTATAGTTAGGGTATATTTGTTTTTAAATACAAATCATACTAATATTATTTAACTTCTTCTTTTGGTAGGACTTTAGGCTGTTTTAGTTTTGTTTCTAGGCACTGTGTTAGATATTGTGTATAGAAAGATGAAATTACTGATCCCCTGCCCTCAAAGAACTGATCATTGAAGGACCTGCTTTGTATCCTAAGAGCTATGCATCACACTAATTATATTGAGAATCTAAAATGTTACAATACAACTATTTGATAATTTTTAACACTTATAATTACATCTTTAAGTTAGGACCTTTACAAAACTTAGGAATAAACCTTAAACATGAAACAAAACCAAGATTAAATGCAAGTATTTACCTTTAATATGGCTGATAACCTCCTACCTACTCCCCCACTAAAAAGATTGGTTAATGATGGTTAGTTTGATGAGATTCCAGTTGTTTTTTAAACTATTATGAATTTCCAATATATAATTTCAGCATGAGTGACTGGCCATGGACTGCACTGACACAATAGTTTTTTGATTAATCATCTGGCAAACATGTTCCTTTTCTTCCTTTCTTTTCCTTTCTTTCTTCTTCTTTTTTTTTTGAAATGGAGTCTGGCTCTGTTGCCCAGGTTGGAGTGCAGTGGCACGATCCTGACTCACTGCAACCTCTGCCTCCCAGGTTCAAGGGATTCTCCTGCCTCTGCCTCCTGAGTAGCTGAGATTATAAGCATGTGCCACCATGCCTAGCTAATTTTTGTATTTTTAGTAGAGACGGGGTTTCACCATGTTGGCCAAGCTGGTCTTGAACTCCTGACCTGAAGTTATCCGTCTACCTTGGCCTCTGAAAGTGCTGGTATTACAGGTGTGAGCCACCATGCCCAGCCTAGCATTTTCCTGTTCTTCCTTTCTATCCTAGCTTTGTTAATTCTTTTTTCCTGCCATTAATAACACTATTACCACTATAAGAATAACAGGTTTTGTATGAAGACTACACCAAATGCCTTCTCATATATATATTATATATATATTATATATATATTATTTATATATATTTTTATATATGTATTATATATATTATTTATATGTATTATATATTTATATATATTTATTTATATATTATATATATTTATATATATTTTATATATATATTTATATATATTTTATATATATATTTTATATATATATATATTTTTTTGAGACAGGGTCTCCTTCTGTCACCTATACTGGAGTGCAGTGGCGCGATCTCGGCTCACTGCAGGCTCCGCCTCCTGGGTTCAAGCGATTCTCCCACCTCAGCCTCCTGAGTAACTGGGATTACAGGTGTGCGCCACCACAACCCTGCTAATTTTTGTATTTTTAGTGGAGACGAGGTTCCACCATATTGGTCAGGCTGGTCTTGAACTCCTGACCTCAGGTGATCCAGATCCCACCTCGGCCTCCCAAAGTGCTGGTATTACAGGTGTGAGCCACTGCACCCAGCCTCATATATATTATTGTCTCTCATATTTCTATTTTTATTCTCCTTTTACAAGTAAAAACACTGAGGCTTAGAGAGGTTTAAAGAACTTGCCCAAGGTCACACAGCTGTTAAGTGGCAGAACTAGAACTCAGAGGAGAAGTCATGTTGTGTATACAATAGGATTTCTTTGTTGTCTTGGGTAAGTCACTTAACCTTTAGTTATATCTCCTTCCTTTAATATGACACACTTCATTAAATTAAAAAAAAAAAAGCATTAGGCAATGTTAGCTGGTAATGATAGAAACTATTTAAGGAGAACATAATGGCATCTCAAATTCTAGAATGCTTTATGCCATCACAGTTGCTGTCTTCTTCATTAGCCTTCTGAAAACACAAGTCCCACAAGAGCAAGGATCACGTCTATTTTATTCACCAGTGTATACCCAAGGTCTGCTATAGTTGCTGAGCTGTAAAATAGCTAAACGTTAAGTGAATGAATCTTTACATCATAATTTCCCTGACAAAGATGAAATCAAATGTACCAACTCCTAACCATATTCCTACCCCAGCATTCAGCTCTGGGTTATTCTTTGCTTGGTGGAGTTGCTAAAGTTAAGAGAAATACTCAAGATTTAATAGGCATAGTTTTGTGTTGTTAATTTCTGTTTTGTTCACTACACGTCTTCCTACCCACAGGTTATTTATTGTAAGGACAGATTCTTAGAGTATTTCTGCCAATTTATAGTATTGGCTTTGGATTTTCTTCCCAACTTTAAACCTATGGAAAATCAAAAGAAACACAGTGAACATCTGAATGCCTTCATTTAGATTTACCAGTAATATTTTATTACCTTTGGGCATGAATGCTCTCTTGTGTACTCTCTCTTCTCTTTCTTCTTTCCACTCACATTTTTTTGTTGAATCTCTTGAAAGTAAGTGGTAGACACTGTGAAACTTTAAGTCCTTTACCTTATATCTAAGAATAAGACAGTCCTATATAAGCACAGTATTATTGCCACACATAAAACCATAATTCCATAATAATATGTAATCCTTATGATTTGGTGAACTTCTTGTTGAATCACACCAGGAGGCAAATAATGTCCATTAATGGTGCCAAGTTTGATTGCTTGTATAAGCTGATCATTGTTGGAGCTCTCCATTGTTTTTGGTTTTTTTTTTTTGTTTCTTTATGAGACCGAGTTTCACTCTTGTTGCCCAGGCTGGAGTGCAATGGCACAATCTCGGCTCACCACAACCTCCGTCTCCTGGGTTCAAGCGATTCTCCTGCCTCAACCTCCCGAGTAGCTGAGATTACAGGCATGCACCACCATGTCTGGCTAATTTTTTTGTATTTTTAGTAGAGATGGGGTTTCCCCATGTTGGTCAGGCCGGTCTCGAACCCCCGACCTCAGGTGATCCGCCCGCCTCGGCCTCCCAAAGTTCTGGAATTACAGGCGTGAGCCGCTGCGCCTGGCCCAGAGCTCTCCATTGTAAATGTAATTTTTGGAGTGGTACTTTGGCACCATAAATATCTTGTTTTCCAACAACCTTTCACCAATATTTTTTTCATCTATTGATCATCAGTGCCTGAGTCAATTAGTATATCGAGGTTAACTTTGAGTTTTAAGATATGGATTTCTATTTTTTATAGAAAAAGGCATTTGTAACTTTTTCTTCTGTTAGGCATTTCTAAAAGAGAAATGATAGTAGTTGAGCTATTCATAGTACTTTTTAGCTTTTAGACTAAATATATTAATCATTGAGACCCCTGAAAAACTCAGTAATTTCAATTTTTGTTTCCAACAGCTGCTAACATTGTGATCCAGACTGAACCACCAGTTCCTGTTTCGATTAATAGCAACATAACCAGAGTAGTTCTTGAACCAGATAGTCGAAAAAGAGCTATGAGTGGTTTGGAAGGGCCACTCACAAAGAAACCTTGGCTGGGAAAGTAAGATAATTTGCTAATTAGTAGCATCTAATTGTTATTGTCGTTTGCATTGGTAAATTCATAAAAATAAGATTTGTCATTAATTAATGATTTTCAAACTAGGTATCTTGAAGTTAGGGTTCCAGGAGACATCTTTAGAATGTTGTAAAAATTAAAAAGTTAACAATATTTATAATGTTTTTTTTTTTTTTTTTTTTTTAAGACGTAGTCACCCAGGCTGGAGTGCAATGGTATAATCTCAGCTCACCTCAACCTCTGCCTCCTGGGTTGAAGTGATTCTCTTGTCCCAGCCTCCTGAGTAGTTGGGATTATAGGTGCCAGCCACCATGCCTACCTAATTTTTTTGTATTTTTAGTGGAGATGGGGTTTCACCTTGTTAGTCAGGCTGGTCTCAAACTCCTGACCTCAGGTGATCCACCCACCTTGGCCTCCCAAGGTGCTGGGATTACAGGTGTGAGCCACCACATCCAGCCCATAATAGGTATTTCTAATTTGTACCTACTTACTTCTATGCCTAACCCAATATTAAAAATTACTGAGACACTAGCAATGGATAGAAAAGAAGAAAAAAAATGAAATCAACGGTGAAAAAAAAAGCTTAGTACCTTTGCAGAAGTTGAAAATATGCCATTAAAGATGATGTTCTAGCTGGGCACAGTGGTTCACGCCTGTAATCCCAGCTCTTTGGGAGGCCAAGGCGGGTGGATCACTTGAGGTCAGGAGTTCGAGACCAGCCTGACCAAAATGGAGAAACCCAAAATACAAAATTAGCCGGGTGTGGTGGTGCACACCTGTAATCCCAGCAACTTGGGAGGCTGAGGCAGGAGAATCGCTTGAACCTGGGAGGCGGAGGTTGCAGTGAGCTGAGATTGCACCATTTCGCTCCAGTCTGGGCAAAAAGAACAAAACTCCGTCTGAAAAAAAAAAAAAAAGGGTGATGTTCTAGCCTTCATTTAATGAAGTTAGAGTCTTTGATAATTGTGCTAGATCTTTATGGTAGATATATTTAGCATATGATTTTAAGTGTTAGTTGGGCCTTTTCTTTTTGTAATCTATTGCTGTTCACCTTTTCTATTCTCATGTAATAAGAATAATGTTGGCCGGGCGTAGTGGCTCACACCTGTAATCTCAGCACTTTGGGAGGCTGAGACGGGTAGATCACTGACGTCAGGAGTTCGAGACCAGCCTGGCCAACATGGTGAAACCTTGTCTGTACTAAGAATACAAAAATTAGTCGTGTGTGGTGGCATGTGCCTGTAATCCCACATACTCAGGAAGCTGAGGCAGGAGAATCACTTGAACTCAGGAGGTGGAGGTTGCAGTGGGCCGAGATCGTGCCATGGCACTCCAGCCTGGGCGAATGAGTGAGACTCTGTCTACAAAAAAAAAAAGAATAATGTGAAAATTGCTTAGTAATTTCTGAAGAATGTTAAGGGCTCACAAAAGGCACTTTAAACAAATTAATCAATCAATTAATTTATTATATAGAGATGTGGTCTTACTATGTTACCCAGACTGGTCTGGAACCCCTGGGCTCAAGCAGTCCTCCTGCTTTGGCCTCTCAGAGTGCTGGCGTTACAGGCATGAGCCACCTCGCCCAGCCTGTAACCTGTTTCTTGATGCTTATATATTTTCTGTGGTTTGAATTTTGAATATAATGTTACATAGGATTTTGAAGAAGCTTCCTGGGATTATAAGTGTGAGCCACCATGCCCAGCCACAAAAGGCACTTAAAAAATTATAAACCTAAATTCTTTGTGGTTATATCTCTTGGCTAGGCATGAAGTAGGAGAATTAACCAAGATGTATTAATCTTCCTTTTAGGCAAGGAAATAACAATCAAAATAAACCAGGGTTCTTACGAAAGAATCAGTATACAAACACCAAATTAGAAGTCAAGAAAATCCCTCAGGAATTGAACAACATTACCAAGCTCAATGAACACTTCAGCAAATTTGGAACTATTGTTAATATCCAGGTAAATGTGGCTATGTCAGTGACAGAATCCAGGCATTTTATGGGTCTTGGGAATATTTCTATCAGCTCACCTTGTTTAAATGAGTCAGTGGTTATTCTGATCATCTCTGCTAAGTGCTGTAAATGCCACCATATATCTGTATACCCACTTTTATGATGGACTTGTTAAACCACGTTTGTTCTTGTGAATTCATTTGGTTCTTTTCTGCAATCTCTTCCTGAAAGAGAATGGGTGGCCTCACAGTTTTGGAGATTGGGAAGTCCAAGATCAAGGTGCTGGATGATTCATTTCCTAGGGAGTGCTGTCTTCCTGGCTTGCAGATGGCTGGCTTCTTGTGTTCTCACATGGCAGACAGAGAAAGAAAGAGGGGGTCGGGGCAGATCTCTTTCTCTTCTTTTAAGGCCACCGATACTATTCATTAGGATGCACCTTTGTGACCTCATTTAACCTTAATTACATCCTAAAAGCTCTATCTCTAAAACAGTAATGTTGGAGTTTAGGGCTTTAACATGTGTATTTTGGGGAAAACATTCATTACATAGCAGTGGGTCATAATTTATTTAACTATTTTCTGTTTTTGGGAATTTATATTGTTTTATTTTCTTTAAGGTTGCTTTTAAGGGTGACCCAGAAGCAGCCCTAATCCAATATCTTACCAATGAGGAGGCCAGGAAAGCCATTTCTAGCACAGAAGCAGTTCTAAACAACCGATTCATTCGAGTCTTGTGGCATAGGGAAAATAATGAGCAACCGACACTACAGTCCTCAGCACAGCTGCTCCTGCAACAACAGCAAACGCTTAGTCACCTCTCACAGCAGCACCATCACCTGCCACAGCATCTTCATCAGCAGCAGGTGCTAGTGGCCCAGTCTGCTCCTTCAACAGTGCACGGAGGTATCCAGAAGGTAATCTGATTCACTGGGAATTAAAGGTCTTTTAGTTACACCCTCTAGATCAGTATTTTTCAATTCCTGGTCCTTGGGTCTTCTATATAAGAGCTACTCTTAATTTGAACTGCAGACCAGTAGCATCTGATCTCCTGGGATCTTATAGAAATGCAGATTCTTGGGGGAAAAATTGCAGATTCCTGAGCCATACTCCATCCTACTGAATCAGAATCCCTATGGGTGGGGCCCAAGGATTTGTGTTTTAACAAGCTCTCCAGGTGATTCTTACATACCTTAAAGTTTGAGACCTGCTATTTTACATCAGAATCACTTACCTGGGTGCAAATTCCTGGGCTTCACCTTCTCAGACCTCTGTAGAGTCAGTCTCTAGATATGGGGCCTATAAATATACATGTTTAACAAGTACTCTTAAGTTATTGTTATGCACCCTAAAGTATAATCATCTACCACAGAGCAACTTTGACTGTAGCGCTATTTCTGTATTTTGTTTTAGAATCAGTCTTTTTTGTGTCTACCCGTTTGCCCTCCTTTTTCCCATGTAAAAAAGTTATATGTTCCTTCTAAAAATGGGAATAGAAGCTCCAAGAGAATTGGAATTTTGCCTGTTGTGTCCATTCTATCCCTAGTGCCTAAAACAGTGTCTGGTACATATTGCTCAAAACATATTTGATTGAATAGTGAAGGAAGGAAAAAACAAAACAACAAACTACCACACATCAGAGCCATTCAGAGATTGACCTAGATAATCTCATGCTTAGATTAAATGCAGTTAGATTTTTAAAAAGTATTCTTTACAGTACATGGTGTCAACTCCATTTATCATCCTGCTCATTTGCATCTAAATTCTCTTTCAGTTATGTTTGTATCCCACTTCATGTAAGGGCCCAAAGATGAATGCTTCCCCTAGATGTTGGATGAATAGTGTAGAAAAGAGTTCATACTATCACCTTCATGGTGATCATTAAACATATTCTGTTAGTACAGCCCAAGATTGCATTATGTTTTTGAGGTGATCATTTCACAGTTATTCATATTAAGCCACTGTCAGTTAAGACCCCCTAATTCTTTTCTTCTTCTTTTTTCCTTTTTTGAGACAGTCTCGCTTTGTCGTCTTTCAGGCTAGAGTGCAGTGGCGCAGTCTTGGTTCACTGCAACCTCTGCCTCCTGAGTTCAGGCTATTCTCCTGCTTCAGCCTCCTGAGTAGCTGTGACTGCAGGTGCATGCCACCACGCCTGCCCAATTTTTGTATTTTTAGTAGAGACGGGGTTTCACCATGTTGGCCAGGCTGGTCTTGAACTCCTGACCTCAGGTGATCCACCCACCTTGGCCTCCCAAAGTGCTGGGATTATATGTGTGAGCCACTGTGCCCAGCCAAGACCCTCTAATTCTTTCAGAGCATTGCATACTAGAGGAAACATTAAAAAATAATTAACAGTTTTTTTGTGTGTAGGTGCATGCATTTTGTTGTGGTATGTTTTAGACATCCCAAAAAGTATGAATAATCTATCATTTGTGTATTCACCAGTGCCCTTAAAAAATAAAACCTTACGGATAATTGAAGCACCTTCTCGTTCCCATTTTCTTATCTTTTTCCCTAGAGTAATCATCTTAAATTTGTACCATTTCTAGGCATGTTTTTAAACTTCTGCCACATAAGTGTTTATTTTGTATGTGCAGATGATGAACAAACCACAGACATCAGGTGCATATGTTCTTAACAAAGTTCCTGTTAAACATCGTCTTGGACATGCAGGTGGTAACCAGAGTGATGCATCACATTTGTTGAATCAGTCTGGTGGTGCTGGAGAAGATTGCCAGGTATGCATTTTTGGGAGCTTCAGATATATTTAGAATCATTCAGTGAATTAACAGAATAAATCAGTTATCATTCAGACAGTCAAGACAGTTGTGACAGTTAACCTAAGTGTGGCAGGTATACCTCTCTAGTTTCCATGTTTCAGTCAGAAATTTGCTAGTGAAATTTTTTTCCTATTCAAAGTTAAGTAGGAGGCTGGGCGTGGTGGCTCACACCTGTAATCCCAGCACTTTGGGAAGCCTAGGTGAGTGGATCACCTGAGGTCAGGAGTTTGAGACCAGCCTGGCCAAAATGGCGAAACCCCATCTCTACTAAAAATACAAAAAAATTTGCTGGATGTGGTGGCAGACACCTGTAATCCCAGCTACCCGGGAGGCTGAGGCGCAAGAATCACTTGAACCCAGAAGGAGGAGGTGGCAGTGAGCCAAGGTCACACCATTGCACTGCAGCCTGGGTGACAGAGCAAGACTCTGTCTCAAAAAAAAAAAAAAAAAAAAAAAAACCAAAAACCAAGTTAAGTAGGAATTTGAGAATTTTAGGTATTTATTTATTTAATTAATTTTTTCTTTGAGACAGAGTTTTGCTCTTGTTGCCCAGGCTGGAGTGCAATGGCACAACCTCGGCTCACCGCAACCTCCACCTCCTGGGTTCAAGTGATTCTCCTGCCTCAGCCTCCTGAGTAGCTGAGATTACAGGCATGCACCACCATGCCCAGCTGATTTTGTATTTTTAGTGGAGATGGGGTTTCACCATGTTGGTCAGGCTGGTCTGGAACTCCCGACCTTAGGTGATCCACCCCAAAGTGCTGGGACTACAGGCGTGAGCCACTGCGCCCAGCTGAATTTTAGGTATTTATTAATAGATAAGTGTCTATTGTCTATTTCTTTAATAAGTGTCTATTATTAATTTCTTTAATTTTATCTTTAAGAATTTAGTGAAGGGTATTCTGTCATAGTAAAAAACCATCTTTGAAATATGTTTTAAGTAATTTATTTTTAGTAATGTATCTGTACTATAACTCTTGAGCATGGTGATTATTACAAAGAGAGGTAAAAAAAAAAAAAAAAAGGGAAAGCAAAGAAAACTGCTATCCCAAAAATACTATATAGCTTCTGTAACTGAAACAACCTGATACTGACTCATGAATAGACAGACTAGTGGAACAGAATAGAAAATCTAGAAATAGACTCAGTTGCAAATAGGAGTTTATTATATAATAACAAAGTGGAACAGATCAGTGGGGAAGTTATAGACATGTTGATAAATAGTAGTGGGATGACTGGATAGCCAGTAGGGAAAAGATGAAATGAGATCTGATCCTTTTTTTTTTTAATTATATCTTAAACCAGTATAAATTCCAAATGGATCTGAGATTTAGATGCTGATTGAAACTCTAAATGATACAACCCTCATGAAAGGAAATTTGGCAGTACAGTATCTGCAAAAATTATGCATATGCATTACTAAACTAGTTATCTTCCTTCTAAGAATCTATGTCAAAGGTATACCAGCCAAAATATGGAAAGACATATGTGCAAGGCTAGTAATGATATACTCTTTATAATAACAAAAGACTGGAAACAACCCAAATACCCATCTGTAGGGTACTGGTTGCTGCAAATGTAGTATATCTACACAGTCAATATACAACTATATAAAGAATGAAGAATATTTTTATATGTACCATGGAGTGATTATCAGAATATATTAAGTAAAAAAGCAAAATGGAAGAAAAAATATGTAGTTGACTACTGCTGGTGTGAAAAAGTAGAGGCACTGAACACAGAGAAGTATTTGCTTTTAACAGGAAAAAAACCAAAAACATAATTCATATTATTTAAATCCTGTGGTTATGGCAAGTATAGAAGAAGCTAGATGACTTTTGATTACATCTTGTTTTGTAGATTTGACTTGGAACCATGTAAATAAATTCTGAATGAAATTATAAAGTAAAATTAAATGAAATAGAAGTAATCCCTAAAAAGTGAAAAGAAAAGTGAGACACATGAACTAGCATATCTGCATTGAGTGCTTTAAAACAGTGATTTGACGATATATTCCTAATGTGATATACCCTGAGGACAAAAAACAAAGAAAGCTCTTTCTAATCATATTGTTGACAATGTTCATATTCTGAAACCCATCTGTGAGCATTGTAAATCAAATGAGGAATTACGCTGATGTCCTTGACAACTCAGATTTTCAGTGTGGTTGAAAAGAGAGATAGAAGATGGATAAGATTAAGTAAATATCTTGTAGCCCTGCATTTGAATAGAAACTATCAGTATTAACTCAGGTTGTATTTTATCTTAAAGGGAAAAAAAAGGCAACAAAATATTCCCCAAACATTTCCCAATTCTATTCACTGAAAAGGTCTAGAAACAATGACCAGCCCAGTCATTGAGCATCCCTAGCACTCAAAGGGACCCAGGGATCCTTGAAGAAATAGCTATCTCCAGACCTGAGACTGGCAGTACTGCAGATGAGCCTAGAATATGGTATCAAACCAGAAAGTAAGGAGGGTGTCAAAGATTACTAGAGTCCTGTCAAAGAGAAAAACAAATCTGATCAGGCCTCTAGATCTACCCACTAATTTAAAAGAAATTTGGGGGACAGAGGGACATCTTCAAGGGTACCACAGAATCCTATGGGGGAGTACTACTAGATGAGTGACCTGGTTTCTTCAACAAACAATTTGCAACGAAAAGCAAGAGATAGAGAGGGAAACTATGAAGTAAAGGAGACTATAAAGAGATGTAACAAGTTGCACTTACATGGACTTTAATAGATCCCATTTCAAATGGGGTGAAATTGTTTAGAAAATTATAAGCTGGAACTGGAGAGGTGAATATTATGGCACATGCAGGACTTTCCTATGTAAACTAGTTTAATTTTGATGACAATTAAGTGTTGTGGTGATTGAGAGAAGTCTTACATTTGGATATATTATTTATGTGATTGAATTTTCCATGGATTTCTTCATATTATTTTCTGTATCTCTTATATTATTCAAAGTTAATTAAGTTTTTAAAAAGACGGGTGCAGTGGCTCACACCTCTAATCCTAGCACTTTGGGGGGCTGAGGTGGGAGGATCACTTGAACCTAGGAGTTGGATACCAGCCTAGGCAACGTAGAGAGACCCTATCTCTACAAAAAAGAAAAGAAACCAGCCAGGCTTGCAGGCTCGCACCTATAGCCCCAGCTATTCAGGAAGCTGAGGTGGGATTGAGCTCAAGAGATTGAGGCTGCAGCAAGCCGTGATTGCACCTCTGCACTCTAGCCTGGGTAGCAGAGTGAGACCTTGTCTTTAAAAAAAAGGAAGAAAGGAAAACTTTAAAAAAAGAACGTAGCTTAATTCTTAGAAGGATTTTTCAGTTACTGGAAACAAGAGTTATTATTTGGCACTTCACTTACGAAAAACAACTTGTGAAATACCCTCCAGCCAGATACCACCTGTAGCCAAACAAATTCAACTTATTATTCAGTGAGAGGTATACACAATGAAACTGGATGCCAAAAGGACTTATTTTAGGATTTTGGCTAAGTTAGATGATTTAGAAGGATTTAAGGAAACAGGCATAAATTCTATGATAGGATATCTTACTAAATCTTAACTGGAATGAGGCTAAAGCAGTAAGTGGTAAAGAAGCAGCAGTCATTCCCAGGATAAACATGTTTAGTCATTTTATAGTTTGGATAGCATTCATGTTTTTGTCTCTGTTCAGTCATGATTAGGGATTGGTCTTGCTTTTGTCTTGATCTGTTATGGTCACAAGAGCACCTTTGTCTGATGTTGGTATTTTGTGAAATTGTGTTTAACAGAAGGGCACTAAGGCTGTTTTTATCTTTTGGGTGACAAATTTATGCATAAAGAACTAGATTTTATAATGAAGTTTTTAAATGTAGAAAGAAAACTTAACTCCTAAGAAGAGTAGAAATATATGCATCCTTTCTAAAAAAGTATTCTAAGCATTTCTAAGATATAATTACATTTGTGTGTGCTTTTTTTTTTCTTTATTTTTTAGATATTTTCAACTCCAGGCCATCCAAAAATGATTTACAGCTCCTCAAACTTAAAGACACCTTCAAAACTCTGTTCAGGGTCTAAATCTCATGATGTTCAAGAAGTGCTTAAAAAAAAACAGGTAACAGTCTTGATTCTTCCTGCCTTACAGAAGAAAAGATGCCTGAATTTTTAAGTGGCTACATTATCACTTTTAAATCAGTTCATGTTGGTAGGGCATAACATCATAATGCTTATTTAGCTTCTTCTCTAATGTAAACTTGGAAAAAAAAGATGGACATACAGAAAAAATGTTTCACAATTGCCATTCAGAATTTTTTTTTTTAATACACTATTATTCCCTCCAATTCTAGTGTTTATTTTCTTTTTTTAATTCCTAGGTAGATAATGATTCATATAAAATATAAGACTTTTGTAATTATTATCTATATGATTCAGTTCTGAGTTTCATTGTCATCCTGTTAAGTTCACATAGGGTTTTCCAAATTAAATAGATATTTTTATGTACTATCTCAGTATAATTAGAGATTTAACAGGAGGGTGGGAGGCAAAATTTTCCTGGTGAAATCCATTGATTTTACTCTCTTATTTCTTTTTTCTTTTTTTTTTTTTTGAGATGGAGTTTTGCTCTTGTTGCCCAGGCTGGAGTGCAATGGTGTGGTCTCGGCTCACCGCAACCTCCGCCTCTTGGGTTCAAGCGATTCTCCTGCCTCAGCCTCCAGAGTAGCTGGGATTACAGGCATGCGCCACCACACCCTGGCTAATTTTGTATTTTTAGTAGAGATGGGGTTTTTCCATGTTGGTCAGGCTAGTCTTGAACTCCCGACCTCAGGTGATCCACCTGCCTCGGCTTTGGCTTCCCAAAGTGCTGGGATTACAGGTGTGAGCCACCATGCCCAGCCTACTCTATTATTTCTAACCTATAGCTGCATGTCACTTTTTTCTTTTCTTTTCTTTGAGACAAGGTCTCACTCTGTCACTCACGTTGAGTACAGTGGCATGATCATGGCCCAGTGCAGCCTTGATGTCCCAGGCTCAAATGATCCTCCCACCTTAGCCTTCTGAGTAGCTGAGTAGGCATGTGCCACCATGCCCCGGCTAATTTTGTTCATTTTTTTGTAGAGACAGGGTCTCATTCTGTTGCCGAGGCTGGACTCAAGCAGTCCTACCACCTCAGCTTCCCCAAGTGCTAGGATTACAAGTTGAGCCACCATGCCTAGCCTCACATTTTTAAACTTTAAACTTAAAAAATAAGGATTTAGCTATTACATGGGCAAGTGAAAACAACTTTTGTTTTTCTTCATAAGGACATTCAGGTCATTCAAGTCAATAAATCTCATAGATATAGCTAATTAGGTCCAATATTTTAAATATTTTTTAAGTACAGTTGTAACTCTGTTATGTTGAAAGTGTTAGGGAAAATATATTCAAAGGTTTCATCTTTGGTGTCAGCTATTTTTTTATTAGGAGGACAGTCTGTCTCAGGGATGACCCAGAAAAAATGAGTGGAGAATGGTGGCAAATTACATTATCTGTATTAATTTCTTTTTTACTTATACAGGAAGCAATGAAGTTACAACAAGATATGAGGAAAAAAAGACAGGAAGTGTTAGAAAAACAAATAGAATGCCAAAAGGTAAGACAAGAGCTCATTATTTGCATGCTAGAATTGATGTATAGAATTGATTTTAAAAGTATTATTCATAATTTTTAAAGACTTCTTTATATTGAAGTTTATTAAGCATGGTTTTACCTTTTTCTGTTTATTTCGTAGATGTTAATATCCAAGTTAGAAAAAAACAAAAACATGAAACCAGAAGAAAGAGCAAATATAATGAAGACTTTGAAAGAGCTTGGAGAGAAGATCTCACAATTAAAAGATGAATTAAAAACATCTTCTGCAGTCTCCACACCATCTAAAGTGAAGACAAAAACGGAGGTATCTATTTGCATTTTTTATTTAACATAGGGTTATTGAACATCTGCCATGTGCTTGGCACCTTGAAAGTACAATGGAACCCTTAGGTAGCTAATATCCTAATAGGGATATAGGCAAACAATCACAGTACTTAAAAAAAAATCCTAATTATAGTACTTTTTTTTTAAAGAGACAAGGTCTCACTATATTGCCCAGGCTGGCCTCAAATGCAGTCCTTCCACTTTGGCCTCCCAGAGTGCTGGGATTACAGGTGTGAACCACTGCACCCAGCTGCCACAATTTTTTTTTTAGTGTTTCTGTAGATGCTTTGTACCGTTTTTGGGAAGAGGTTGATAATACCCTGTTTGAACAAAGATGTGTTTTTTAACTGAATATTTTGGTTCTCTGCTGAAGATGACACTATTAAAGTGATGGTGGTGAAAGAGGTATTTCCCATTTCAGCAGTGTTTTTCTAATGCTGTAATAGTATTGTAATAAAACCATCCTTTTAAAAAAGTAGCCTGGCCTACTATTCATATGGGTAAAAATATGGCATGTTATTAAAAAGAATAATAGAAGTTCTAGATCTATTTAAGTCTAATTTTATTAATTTCCATGTGTTTCCTTGCTGTACTTGGTTTAGACAGTGGTTCCATTATACCACAGTTCTGTGGTGTGATTATAGATAATTCCAGTCCTCTGAGAACTGGTAATAAATTTGTCAGATATGTAGAATGTAAATTGTTATATGTAGTATTACATTAAATTTGAAATTATGGTTCTGTATCAGTATAGAAACATAAAGTGTTTAAGATTTCTTCTTAAAGATATAATAAAAATGTTTTTTATTGAAATCTTTTCTAATTATAGAAAGAATATATATGCACATTTTAAAAATTAAAGAGGTGAAAAAAATCATTGGCAGTCATGTCTTTTAAAGACTGATAAATAATTCGTCTCTAACAAAAAAGAGAATGGCAACAGTTATGGATTCCAGTCTGGTAGTAATTATGTAGCTGTTACTTTGTACTATAAATACATTTTTACTATATAATTTATTTTGCTCCATTGTGTTTCATTTGTGATACTTTATTATGTGACGGTTATTCTCAGCTCCCTCATCTCAGGTGTCTGTTCCTAGGATGTGATTTTTAAGCTGTCTAATGCTTACTGTTTTTCACTGATATCCATATACTTTTTACATGTTGGCACTACTATATCTGTAAAGTTACTTTTTTAAAAACACCCATGTTTATTGCATCCTCTCATTCTCATGTTCCAAAATACATGTGTGTCATTGTGTAACTGTCATGTTCTGGAGGAGATCTTG
Source organism: Pongo abelii (assembly GCF_028885655.2). NCBI lineage: Eukaryota > Metazoa > Chordata > Mammalia > Primates > Hominidae > Pongo > Pongo abelii. The sequence goes on from NC_071989.2 coordinate 154,713,800, forward strand.
TAAGTTATCTAAAAAATACCTTTTTATTTTCAATTTTTCCAAAGGCCCAGAAGGAGTTACTAGATACTGAACTGGACCTCCACAAGAGGCTGTCCTCAGGAGAAGACACCACAGAATTACGGAAAAAACTCAGTCAGTTACAGGTTGAGGTGAGATTTAAAAGGAGTTAGTGCCCCACCACATTTAACGTCTCAAAAAAGTTTTCCTTTGACTGGGCGCGGTGGCTCATGCCTGTAATCTCAGCACTTTGGGAGGCCAAGGCGGGTGGATCACCTGAGGTCAAGAGTTTGAGACAAGCCTGACCAACATGGAGAAACCCCGTCTCTACCAAAAATACAAAATTAGCCAGGTGTGGTGGCGCTTGCCTGTAATCCCAGCTACTTGGGAGGCTGAGGCAGGAGAATAGCTTGAACCCAGGAGGCAGAGGTTCCAGTGAGCCGAGATCGTGCCATTGCACTCCAGCCTGGGCAACGAGAGTGAAATTCCATCTCAAAAAAAAAAAAGTTTTCCTTTGTTTTTAAGGTTTAGTCTAACAATGTATGCTACTTTGTATTCTACTTTTTGTTGTCATTCAGGCTGCACGATTAGGTATTTTACCTGTGGGTCGAGGAAAGACCATGTCCTCTCAAGGTCGAGGAAGAGGCCGAGGGCGTGGAGGAAGAGGAAGGGGCTCACTAAATCACATGGTGGTGGACCATCGTCCCAAAGCACTAACAGTTGGAGGATTCATTGAGGAAGAAAAAGAAGACTTGCTTCAGCATTTCTCAGTAAGTTTTTAAAATAGCTAATGCTAACTCTAAAAACACTGTGCTCATCATTTTCCTTGATGCAGTGTGTATAAATGTCAAATGTTTTATAGATTAGAAAAATTAATTGTAAAAAACATGAGTACTACCAAATGCCTATTAATATATTTAAAAGTCAAGAAGCAGCTCTTTCTTTTGATTCCGTAATACTCCACTTAAGTGCATTTGTAGTGACAAGTTATTCCAGAGCTATATTTAATTTTTGTTTTAGGATTATTACATGGCTTACCAGGTATTTATAGTTAATAGTGAAACAGTCTGGGATGGAAGCAAAATTCAAATAAAGAATTTATTAGGATAACAAGTATATTTAGTTATATTCTGTATATAGTGGCAACCACTTACTTTTAGGCAAACATGCAAATAGAGATTTGCTACAGGCAAATGTCTTTACTGTTTTGGACATATGCAGTGTATACTCTTTCCAGCCACTCATTCATTCAGTAAATATTTTATTGACATTATTTATGCTAGAACATTTTCATACATGATCTCATTTAATTTTAAATGACTGTATAAATGTGAAATACGTGCAAAACTGTATATACATGCAAAACTGTATACATGTGAAATCCTGTGTGTACAGATGTGAACACCACAAGTTAAAATGTCAACCACAATCATATAATTAATAAGTAGTGGAACCAAGATAACTAGGTTCCCTATTCCTCAAACAACTCTTTTGAGAGGAAGTATTTTCAGCCCTATTAAGTTTTAAAGATGGCCAGGGACAGTGGCTTTTGCCTGTAATCCCAGCACTTTGGGAGGCTGAGGCAGGTGGATGACCTGAGGTCAGTCAGGAGTTCGAGACCAGCCTGGCCAACATGGTGAAACCCCATCTTTACTAAAAATACAAAAATTAGCTGGGTGTGGTGGTGTGCGCCTGTAATCCCAGCTTCTTAGGAAGCTGAGGCAGGAGAACTGCTTGAACTCGGGAGGCAGAGGTTGCAGTGAGCTGAGATAGTGCCATTGCACACCAGCCTGGGCCACAAGAGCGAAACTCCATCTCAAAAAAAAAAAAAATATTAAAGATGGTGAGGGAAATCATAAAGAGCAAGGCTTCACTTCAAGTGTTTTTATTAGTTTGATGCCCATTAACCCTGTTTCACCCTGATTCTTGGGGAAGATAGGCTGTTAATGAAAAGTGTCCAGATTTGAATGTCCTGTGTGTTGTGAATGGTTCACTCTTGACCCAGTTCTTTCCCTGATGTAACCCTTATTTGCCTTTTTTGTAAAGTGGGAGAATAGCTCCAAGTGACTTCTTGAGTAAAGAAGATGGAGGAGCACTATACAAGCGCAGGGTATTGTGAAGGCTGCACGAATGTTGATTTTTTGCCTTTTAAGGTTTAGTATATAAAATTAAAATCTCTTTGCCAAATAAATTGTTCTTGTAGAACCAATACCAGTTCTGGTGAGATGATATTGGATTATGTGAAGCAGAATTTCTACAAATTTGACTCATTGCAGAAAGTTTCAGTTACAAAAAATAGTTAATCTTACTAGGAAGACAGCTACATGTTCTATCCTGTGGTCACTGGAGACTATATGTAGATGTTTAAATTTTAACCCAGAAGTCATGCTCAAATGGATCTCCTTCCTTCTGAAAAGTAGAACCATTCTAAAGCATCTAAAGATAACCAATTTTTTTGTACATATACCTGACAAGTCTGCAGTGTGGCATTCAGTTGGCAGATGTGGTTATGTCTAGACACTTAGGAAAAGAGCAAGCAAAGCTAAGGCAGATGAGGTAACTTCAAGAACAAAACACTTCCTTTGATTTGGATGGCTCTTTTTTTTTCTTTTTTGATAGCATGCTATCAGAAAGGGTCTTGAGTCCTAGGAGCACGCTTCCCTAATAATAACTACCTGGGCAATATAGTATGCTTTCTTTGAAAGAAATACAGAAATACATATGCTTAGGCATTATTGTGAATAGAGTTAGCAAACATAAAAGGAAACTCTTCTTCAAGATCTTTTGTATCTCACAGAGGCCAAGGTAAAATCTATATTTTCAGTATTCTTCTATTCTTAATGATTATGAAGGGATCATGGGTGAGCCGTATCTATATGAAAAAATGATGGATTTTAATGAAGTTATTTGGAATCTAATTCTGGAGTCCTTCAGAGTTTGCTGTTTAATAGTCTAAGAACTTACCATAAGTGGATTATGGTCATATGCAAATGGCAGCTATAAGTATGCTCATTATAGTGCATGTAATAGTGAAAAATGATAACCATGTAAATGTTTGACAGTGTTTTGCTGCCTTTAAAAACGTATTTTTTTTGAGACAGAGTTTTGCTCTTGTCGCCCAGGCTGGTGTGCAATGGCATGATCTTGGCTCATTGCAACCTCCACCTCCTGGGTTCAAGCGATTCTCCTGCCTCAGCCTCCTGAGTAGCTGGGATTACAGGTGTTAGCCACCACACCCAGCTAATTTTTGTATTTTTAGTGTTAGTAGTATTAGCACTTCTCTATTTTCCATACTTGTTGAGGAACACATACTCCTTTTTTCTTTTTTTTAAAATGGTGGTTATCTTTTTTTTGTTTTTTGTTTTCTGTGTTTTGTGACAGTCTCCATCTGTCACCCAGACTGGAGTGTAGTGGCATGATCTTAGCTCACTGCAACCTCTGCCTCCTGGGTTCAAGCGATTCTCGTGCCTCAGCCTCCTGAGTAGCTGAGGCTACAGGCATGCACGACCACACCCAGCTAATTTTTCTGTATTTTTTACTAGAGATGGGATTTTGCCATGTTGGCCAGGCTGGTCTCAAACTCCTGGCCTCCAGTGATCTGCCCACCGGCTGCGTTGGCCTCGCAAAGTGCTGGGATTACAGGCATGAGCCACCGTGCCCGGCCCACACATACTACTTTTAAAATCAGACTTTTTACTTCACATTCACTTTTGGGATGAAGCATCAGTGTTTTATATTATGTATTTTAAAACCAAATTTGAGGATATTGGTTGATCTTGATCTTTTTGGTCCCAGGTACTTATATGAAGGGTACATATACATTAAAGCATATACAAATTTAAAATACATAGAATATTTAATTTACAGTGTAGGTTATATATATAACAGCATAAAAACATACATTAATATATAAATATATTAATAGTATGTATCAGAGATCAGCAGACTTTTTCTGTAAGGGACTAGATAGTAAATACTTTAGGTTTTTTGTGGACTACATATGATCTTTACATTGTCTTCTCTCCTTTCACCTGCTCTTCCCTCTCTTCCTCTTTCCTTTCTAGTTCTTTTTCTTTTTTTTCTTTTTCTTCTTTGTACTTCAATGGATGAACATTTTTTTCTTTTAATAACCTTTTCAAAAATGTAAAAACCATTCTTAGCTCCTAAGTCATTAAAAATAGGGTGCTGGGCTACATTTATCCTGAGGGCTGTAGTATGCAGACCCCTAGTATGTTATTATGTTACTTTATATATCAAATATTTAAGTTAAACATAATTGAAATATATAAATATAATTTTATATATTTTAAAGATCAAAATCAGCAAATCCAGAAAGAACTTTTTAATTTTTAATTTTTTTTTTTTTGGAGACGGAGTCTTGCTCTGTCGCCCAGGCTGGAGTGCAGTGGTGTGATCTCCACTCCCTTGCAATCTCCGCCTCTTGGGTTCAAGTGATTCACCTACCTCAGTCCCTCCAGTAGTGGCGATTACAGGCATACACCTCCTGGCTAATATTTTTGTGTTTTTTAGTAGAGATGGGTTTCACCATGTTGGCCAGCCTGGTCTCAAACTCCTGACCTCAGGTGATCCACTGCCTTAGCCTCCCAAAGTGCTAGGATTATAGGCATGAGCCACTGCGCCGGCCCAGAAAGAACTTTTTAATAGAAAAATCTTTATTTACCTATCTTTATTTCACAGAAATCTTAAGATTTTTAATATCTTAATGAAGTTAATGTTAAGTATTTATAGTTAAAGTTTAATTCAGAAGCTGAAAATTGTAACTCAGAGCCTTGCCAAGGGCACAGACGGGACAAAAACTAAAGTACATTCCTTCATCCCTATTGAAGGGAGGTTCGGCTAGATACAACAGGAAAAGTTATTTTCTCTAAATATTTGGAATATATAGACTGTACTTTGATATTTTTCAAGTAGTGTGGCTCATTTAACTGTAAGAATTTTGAATTTTTCCTTCTTTTCAAGAAGTGTAGAGTTAGGTTTTAGGATTGATCAATTCAGAAATTCAGCTGCTCAGATTAATATATTTCTCTTCTTCTATCCTACCATGTTGCCTTTTATTAGGCTTTTTTCCTCTTGCCTTGACCTCCCAAAGTGTTGGGATTACAGGCATGAGCCACTGCACCTTGCCAGTTTTTTTTTTTCTTTTTTTAAATTCCTGTTTTTACTGTTACTTCTTGATTTTTAAATTTTAAGCATTATATATTGACTTCCCATTAGTCTTTCTGCTTCCCACCTCTCCAGTTTTTTTTGACCTTGTTGTGTTTTCTTTTTTTTTTTTGTTACAGATTTATACCTTAAAAAAATAAATTATTCTACTGTCATTTCAGTGGGGGTCTGGGGAAGGGTATGAAATTGCATACAACAGATGGTCAGTTCCTCAACTTTAGCCAGAAGACCCTTTGAGTCTTAAGAAAGTAAGAGGTTTATCTCTAAAGTACTGTTTAGAACGTGTGCTTCCACAATATTTATATAATTCGTTATAATTTTTATGTTCTTACTGGCAAACCTCTAATGTCTGACTCTTGCCATTCCTGGAACTTCATATGAGGCAATTGAGTATTTCTGCTGTAATTAGTAAAGACTTCGCACATAGTTAGCTTTTCCCCACAGCCTCTCTAGACAGGGATTTTTCCCCATCTTCCAAGTATCTGAAAAATATATTTGAGAATTTTACTGTACATGGAAATGATACCTTATAGTTAGGCAGATAGTTTTCTTTTGTGCTTTCCAGAACAAAAATTAACCTTTTCTATGTATTTAACATTTGGAGAAAGTTTTTTAGATAGTGCTTCATTGATTGCCCTTCATCAGACCTTGTTAAAAAAGTAATGTAGGCCTGGCTTGGTGGCACCTGCCTGTAATCCCAGCACTTTGGGAGGCTGAGGTGGGAGGATTGCTTGAGCCCAGAAGTTTAAGACCAACCTGGGCAGCATAGTGAGACCCTATCTTTACAAAACAACTTAAAAATTAAATTAAATTTAAAAGGTAATATGGGTGATTTGTGAGCTATGACCATTTACTGTTGTTATCTGTCACAAGTGATCAGGAGTTTACCTTTTCTGCACACTTTACTGTGTTCAGCGTTCTTCAGGCGAAAATATAATTTTCGTAGCTAGTTCTAGGAGTGAAATAGGCAGTGGTAATTCTGTGACCTTTACAAAGACATTGAAACTCTAAACTGCCATAATTTTTTTCTCTTAATTTTGAAAATTTCTTTACAAAGGTAATTACTGCTTTTAGAACATTCAAACAATACAAATTATAAAGGAGAAGGCACAACAAATTTGAAATCTTACCAATTACATTTTTATGAACATCTTTCTAGCACCTGTATTTGTCATATGTATACATACTACCCATGCTGTTTTGGAGTTTGTTTTTACATCCATAGTGTATCATGGAGAATTGTTCATGTTTATGAATATAGATACACATTTGTCTTATTTAAAGGCATTCTGTTATAAGAATATGCCATAATTTTTATGTACAGCCCCCTATTGATGAGTTAGGTAGGTTGTTTACCATTTAACTATTATGAACAATGTTATATACATCATGTTAGATTTGGCATATTTACTGGGATAATTTTTTTTTTTTTTTGAGACGGAGTCTTGCTGTGTCGCCCAGGCTGGAGTGCAGTGGCACAAATCTTGGCTCCCTGCAACCTCCACCTCCTGGGTTCATGCCATTCTCCTGCCTCAGCCTCCCGAGCAGCTGGGACCGCAGGCGCCCGCCGCCAGGCCCAGCTAATGTTTTTATTTTTATTTATTTATTTTTTTGTATTTTTAGTAGAGGCGGGGTTTCACCATGTTGGTCAGGCTGGTCTCAAACTCCTGACCTCAGGTGACCTCCCACCTTGGCCTTCCAAAGTGCTGGGATTACAGGCATAAGCCACTGCGCCTGGCCAGTAATTTTTCATTATGTGGGACAGTGCTGCACATTGTAAAACTTCTGGCACCCCTGGCTACCACCTACTAATTGCCAATAAGTGCTGCTTAGTCAGCGTGACTACCAGAATACCTGCTAGAGTGATGTCTCCAATTGAGAACCACTGCTTTAGGTAAATTCCTAGGAGGGAGATAACTGGATCAAAGGCATGCATTGAAATTTTGGTACAGCTCGCTAAATAACCTTCCAGAATGTTGTACTAATTTATACTTGTAGTGATATTGGATGAGAGTACCTATTTGCTCATTCCCTCATATAGCACTTGAATTTTGTTTTTTTTTTATCTGCGTCAGTTGATTGATATATGATGACTGGCATAGATTGGGTGTCACTTTCTAATCGGGGAAAATGGCTGGACTAGATGAATTTCTCTTTGAGCAGCTTCTACCGAGAACCCTAATATGAATATAATTTTTAATTTATGGTATATTTAGTTGATCTCATATTCACATATATATGTATTTTATTTGAATTATTTCCTTGGCCAACACACGTAAACAAAATGAAAAAGGAGTAAAAGTGTATACAATGAAAAATAAGATTTCCTTCTACCTCCAGTCACTCAATGTCACTCCCCATAGACAATTATTGTTAGGAGTTTCTCATACATCTGCTTAAAGATACTCTCTCTATATATAATTTGTTCTCTCTTTTTTAAAAATGGTAGCAGGTTATACAACACCCTTTTGCCGTAGTACTTTTTACTTCATATATATTAGACTTTAGATTGTTGTACACTAGTGCATGTGGTGTTGCTTCATTCTTTTTAATGACTGCGTGGTATTTCATTGCACAGATGTATTATACTACAGTTGAACCGTCCTGTATTGATGGACATCCAATTTTTTCCCTATATATATATATATATATTTTTTTTTTTTTTTGAGATGGAGTCTGGCTGCCTCCCAGGCTGGAGTGCAGTGGTGCAATCTGAGCTCACTGCATGCTCCGCCTCTCAGGTTCACGTTTTGTATTTTTAGTAGAGATGAGGTTTCACCATGTTGGCCAGCTGATCTCAAACTCCTGAACTCAGGTCATCTACCTGCCTCAGCCTCAAAAAGGCCACTGTGCCCAGCCTTTTTTCCCAATATTTTATCATTTTAAACCACATTTAGATGTGTATGTGAGAGAATATATATGTATGTGTAGAACAATTAGGTACTGTAATAAGTAACAGATATGTTAAGAGATAAATCCTAGATTTTTTTAAAAAGTACTTTTTAGGGCCTGGTGCGGTGGCTCACACCTGTAATCCCAGCACTTTGGGAGTCCGAGGTGGGTGGATCATGAGGTCAGGAGATTGAGACCATCCTGGCTAACACAGTGAAACCCCATCTCTACTAAGAATACAAAAAATTAGCCGGGCGTGGTGGCAAGCATCTGGAGTCCCAGCTACTCAGGAGGCTGAGGCAGGAGAATCGCTTAAACCTGGGAGGTGGAAGTTACAGTGAGCCGAGGTCACGCCACTGCACTCCAGCCTGGGCGACAGAGCCAGACTCTGTCTCAAAAAAACAAAAAAACGAAAAAAACAAAACTTTTAAAAATAAAAATCTAATGTATGCAAATAGTTAAAAGGATGACTAGGGCTGGGTATGGTGGCTCACGCCTATAATCACAGCACTTTGGGAGGCCGAGGCGGGTGGATCACCTGACCTCAGGAGTTTGAGACCAGCCTGGCCAACATGGCGAAACCCTGTCTCAACAAAAAATACAAAAATTAGCTAGCTGTGGTGGCATCTGCCTGTAGTCGCAGCTACTTGGGAGGCTGAGGCACGTGAATTGCTTGAGCCCAGGAGGTGGAGGTTGGAGTGAACCCAGATTGCGCCACTGCACTCCAGCCTGGGCAATAGAGCAAGACTCTGTCTCAAAAAAAAAAAAAAAAAGGATGACTAATAAAAGTAAAATCTCCCTTTTATTAATCTTTTTCCATTCTTAAAAGATAGTCACTATTCTTAGGTATCTTTATAGAAAAATACTATATATGTAAGAAAACATATATAAAGCTTCTCACTTTAAAAACATTTACGAAAATGTGATCATATTATACATACAGGGCTGCATTCCAAACCTTGCCTTTTTCACATAAAAATCTTAGCTATCTGGTATTTCTTTAATTTTTTTTTTTTTTTTTTTTTGGAGACAGAGTCTCAAGTCACCTGTCACCCAGGCCGGAGTGCAGTGGTATGATCTCAGCTCACTGAAACCTCCACCTCCCAGGTTCAGGGATTCTCCTGTCTTCATCTCCTGAGTAGCTGGGATTATAGGCATGCACCACCGCGCCCAGCTGATTTTTGTATTTTTAGTAGAGATGAGGTTTCACCATGTTGGCCAGCTGATCTCAAACTCCTGAGCTCAGGTGATCTACCTGCCTCAGCCTCAAAGGACTGGGATTATAGGCATGTGCCACCATGCCCGGCCTATTTCCTTAAAATTTTTAAAGGTTGTACCTATAGTCAACTAAAAATGTTTATAAAAACCTGCTATACTGATCATAAACATATAGTTCAATGATTTATCAGAAGGCAAACACCTAATATAACTATCCCTCAGGTCAAGAAATAGAACATTTCCAATACCCCAGTCCCCCTTGTTGCTCCTCCCAGCCTCTATCTACCTTCTCTCCTTCTCAGAGCAGTAACCATTAGCCTCACTTTATGATAGTCACGTTGCTTTCTTTATACAGTCAATCCTTATTATTTTCAGATTCCGTATTTGCCAATTCATCTACTCACTAAAATTTATTTGTAACCCCAAAATCAATACTTATGGTGTTTTGTGGTCATTCTCAGACATACACACAGTTGCCAGTCCCCTCATGTGCCCATTTTCAGCTGAGATAGAAATAAGGTGGTGCTATGCCTTCTTGTTTCAGCTTTTATACTGTAAACAAATGCCCCTTTTGCAGTCTATTTATTTTATTTATTATTTATTTTTTTTGAGACATAGTCTCGCTCTGTCACCCAGGCTGGAGTGCAGTGGCATGATCTTGGCTCACTGCAGCCTTCGCCTCCCGGGTTCAAGTGTTTATCCTGCCTCAGCCTTCCTAGTAGCTGGGATTACAGGCGCCCACCACCACACCCAACTAATTTTTGTATTTTTGGTAGTAGAGACAAGGTTTCACCATGTTGGCCAGGCTGGTCTCAAACTCCTGACATCAGCCTCCTAAAGTGCTAGAATGACAGGCGTGAGCCCCTGCGCCCAGCCTTTGCAGTCTATTTAATGCCACATTTTTCTCAGTTTTTTTGTTTTCTTGGTGATTAAACTGTTTTAAATGGCCCCCGAATGTAGTTCTAAAGTCCTGTCTAGTGTTCCTAAGTGCAAGGCTGTGATACGCCTTACAAAGATACATGTGTTAGTTAAGCTTTGTTCAGGCATGAATGAGTGCTTTTGGCCATGAGTTCAATGTTAATGAATCAGTAACATGTATTAAATAAGATGTCTTTCAACAGAAACACATAAAACCAAAGTTTGTGTTGATTAGCTGACAAAAATGTTGTGATCCTCTAAAACAGGGGTGTCCAATCTTTTGGCTTCCCTGGGCCACATTGGAAGAAGGATTGTCTTGGGCCACACATAAAATACACTAACACTAATGATAGCTAATGAGCAGGAAAAAAAAATCTCATAGTGTTTTAAGAAAGTTTATGAAATTTGTGTTGGGCTGCATTCAAAGCCATCCTGGGCCATATGTGGCCCGTGGGCCACAGGTTGGACAAGGTTGCTCTAGAGGCTCGTAAGAGTCTAATTCTATTTCCCCTATAATTAGTGGCTATTTGCCAATTAAATGTTTGCATCAACTTTTTAGAACATAACTACTGCAAGTAATGAGAATTGACTGTAGTTTTATCACCTAAATATGCATTCCTAAATATTATAGTAGTATTCTGCCTGTTTTTAAAATGTTATGTAAATGGAATCACACAATGTGTATTCTTTTGTGCTTGACTTCTTCTGTTTAATGTTTGTGAGACTCACAACATTACATGTAACATTAATTTGCCATTTTTATTACTATATAATAGTTGTATCAATATACCACAGTTTATTTTTCATCCTCTTTTTTTTTTTTTGAGATGGAGTCTCACTCTGTTGCCCAGGCCGGATCACAGTGGCGCAGTCTTGGCTCATGGCAACCTCCACCTCATGGGTTCAAGCGATTCCTGCCTCAGCCTCCTGAGTAGCTGGGATTATGGGCATGTGCCAGTACCCCTGGCTAATTTTTGTATTTTTAGTAGAGTTGGTGTTTCTCCATGTTGGCCAGGCTGGTCTTAAACTCCTGACCTCAGGTGATCCGCCCACCTTGGCCTCCCAAAGTGTTAGGATTACAGGCATGAGCCACCGCACCCAGCCTCATCCTCTTATTGATGGATGTTTGGGTTATTTCTACTTTGTGGCTTTTGTAAGCAGTGTTGCTATCTTATACATGTTTTTAACTACACATGTACACACATTTCTCTTGGATATACAGTTGGCCCTTCATATGTGGGGGTCACCTCCATGGATTCAACCAATTTTGGATCAAAAATATTAGGAAAAAAATGAAAGGTTGCATCTGTACTGAGCATGTACATTTTTTGTCATTATTCCCTAAACAATACAGTATAACAACTATTTACATAGCATTTACATTGCATTAGATATTATAAGTAATCTAGAGAGGATTCAAAGTATATAGGAGAATGTGTGTAGATTATCTGCCAATACTACACTATTTTATGTAAATGACTTGAGCATTCATGGATTTTGCTATTCACAGAGAGTCCTGGAACCAGTCCCCCAGGAACACCAAGTGATGACTGTATGTGGAATTGCTGAGTGAACCCCATCAGCTTTAGATTCTTACCAGTTTAGAATCAGTTTGAGATTCTCACCATTTGTGTATGAGAATTCCTAACTTGGTAGCGTCATAATATAACTTTATTATTGCTGATTTATTTGATTTGTTATAAGTTAGATAGTAGAAATTATTTATTCTTAATTTCAGACTCCGTATACATTTCTGATTCTTCCTTTAATAATGTATATACAATACATTTAATGCCTTAATATTCCTTTTGGAGGACAGACCTCTTATCCTCTTTGGAGAGCAACACAGTTATTACAGATTTAAAAATCTTTATTACTTTTTCTGATTATAAAAGTAATATATTTTTATTTAGAAATTCAAATAATATAGAAATGAACAAAACAAGCAGGGAAAGCCTCTCTATAATTGGGCTGTGTGTTAAAGGATAGAGTAAAGGGCAAAGGATCTCTATTACATTACCTGATTTTTAAAAGATAGTAAATATAGACCAGGTGCTGTGGCTCATGCCTGTAATTCCAACACTTTGGGAGGCTGAGGTGGGAGAACTGCTCGAGCCCAAGAGTTTGAGACCAGCCTGGGAACATCGGGGACCCCGTCTATAAAAATAAAAAAATTAGCCAGGTGAGGTGGTGCATGCCTGTGGTCTCAGCTACTTGGGAGGCTGAAGTGGGAGGATCACTTGGACCCAGGGAGTCGAGGCTGCAGTGAGTGTGATCTTCCCACTGCACATTCCAGCCTGGGAATCAGAGCAAGACCCTGTCTCGAAAAGAAAAGGTACATATCTATATTTGGTAGGGCTATTTTGATACATCAGTTTGGTATGTCCCATGAGTCATAATGTTTGGTGTTAGGTTATAAGCATTTAGACCCTTCAAGGAATGGTGGGAATTTTTCCCTTAGAACACAGGATGATGTCTGTGCAGGCAGTAATGGATTTATGAGTCTGCCCTAATGTACATTCTCACCATGCTATGCTCCAAGTGTTTTATGGAAACATTTGGCAAATGCTTCAGGAGGTTTAGCAATGATTTTGCTAGATAGACTGGAATGAAAGCCCAAATAAAAAAGAATCTCTTCTATTATGTTTTTTAGAACCCCCAGTTCTATAAATGAGGACCTTTGATAGGAAAGCTACAGAGATGGCTAAGCTTTTACTTTTTTGAAACTTTGGATCCCTAGTCCCTTGTCTGTGTTGCTTTGTCTTTAAAATTTGCTTTCCCCTGTTGGAATTTGCTGGGGAGAAAAAAATGTTTAAAAATTAGTAGCGAGTAACATATTTGAAATGGAGCAGTTTTATGAGTTAGGATAGTATTAGGTGTTTGTTTAATGTTTATTGAATGCATAGATGAGCTGGGAGGTGCTTATTAATGTATAGCATTTCAGAAATAGAAATAGGAAGAACTTTATCCAACATAGGTGAGGCTGTAAGAGATGCAGTGAGATGAATAAGTAGATGATTCACATTTTTTCTAAGGTTTGAGTCTATATATGTAGATATCAAAGCCAAAGGTCAGTACATGTATTAAGAATATTTCTTGTCCTCATCATGACTTTTGTAAGTAGAGCAACTGTACTTAGAAAAAAAATTATTTCTTCAACCAAGACAGATGCTAACATTTACCTGACACAGATATAAACCATGGGTTATGCTAGGCAAACCAGAACATATATTTGCTCTAATTAAAAGGGACTTTATTTTTTTTTAGCTCTCATTGGAGATTGTAGATCCGCCTTAACAGATTTCTCCCCTGCCCTATGTTATACTTTTTAAATAACACAGAATTTGCAGAAATCATTAGTAAATTTGAGTGCAAACTTGTATGTTCTTCTAACATATATTTTAGGCCGCAAACCAAGGGCCAAAATTTAAAGACCGTCGGCTACAGATATCATGGCATAAGCCCAAGGTACCATCTATATCCACTGAGACTGAAGAAGAAGAAGTCAAGGAGGAGGTAAATTTAGTGGTTGGAAATAAGAGTTGAATTAGATCACTTCTCAATTATGTATTTTTTATGATATTAAATAGTATAAATTAAAAAATAAACACTGGGTTTTTCTTTCATGCATGCAAGTTAAGACCCGTTTAGATGTTTATTAGAGAATTAAAACAGGTCTAGAGATATAAAAAGCTGTGTTGGGGGTTATTTTCTTCTGGTGTAGGAAAGACTGTTCTTTTTTATTTACATTTATATTGGATTTATTTGAGCTCTAGAAATTTTTATTCTGATGAATAAAGTCAGAGATTACATAAACGAATTAAACTTTAATTGGTTGGTTTCACTTTTTGTTTATTCAAGTTCCATAGTAATAGATTTGAGTTTCTTATTTTCCTTCTGTGTACAATTGGTTAAAATGAGAGTGTGCAGAAGTTGAACATAGAGGAAAGAATTGGAAAACTAAAGATTAAATAATAAAAGTACTGAATAATCAGCTTCTTAAAATATATGAGAATTTATTTTGCTTTTTTACTCCTGTTTTTTATCGTTAGTTTATTTAGTGAACACTTAGGCTACGTTGTGAGGTTTTCCTGATTTAAATGACAATCTTGGTTTTAAAAGATACCTAGCATTTATAGTTTGATCAAGTGTCTTCTCACTGTATAGGTAATTTTACACAGCAAAAAGCAGAAATGTTCCCTAGATTAAAAGAAAAAAAGAAGTCATGGTATTTGGGTAGTGTTTGCAGATACATCTACTTTGTCTAAGATTTTAGATTTTTATGTAAGAGTTGGAATATCAGTGTCATGGGGAAGCTAGTATATTCACCTCTCACAAACAATTGGATGGGTATAAAAACAAAGATTTAGGTGTTTGGTCATTTATTTTCCTAATTTTTTATAGAATAAAATTAATTTTAATTTATCAGAAATGTATCTCATAGTCTTTTTTAAATTTTCTGTACTAAATGTCCACATTATTTTCCTGATGATATTAGAGTAGAAATCTCCTATTAAAAGTAGCAAAATTAGCAGGGGAGAAGAATTTATATTCATTTACAAAAATATTGTGGGCTTTTTTTTTTTTTTTTTTGCACTGAAAGATACTCTTGCATGCATCCCTTATGAAATCTTGCCTGGGCTTTGTATACTAGCCTGTTTGTCCTTTGGCCTAAAAAGTATTTTACTTAACCATTCTTGTGCCACTAAGCAGATTTTAACCTCTCTTTCTTCAGGAAACAGAAACCTCAGATTTGTTTTTGCCTGATGATGACGATGAAGATGAAGATGAATATGAGTCTCGCTCATGGCGAAGATGAAATCTGATGCTAGCTGTATAATTTTTAGGAATATTGTTTAGAAGAACAACTTTTAAAAATTATTTAAAAGAAGTCAATGAGCCAAAAAAAATTTTTTTATTTTTCTTTTCAACACAGTAGGTTCAAGAACAGCAAGTTTGCTATTTAAACACATCTCATAACTGTACATGATATTAAAGCACCAAAGGCCTAGTGACTTTTACACAGTTGTGAAGATCCACAGCAATGACATGGATAATCTCTAGAGCCTTATTTTCCACACCACCTTTTTTTTGTTGCTGTTGGTGTTGGATTATGATGTAAATGACAGGGTGTTCAGAAATTTTATTTTGGATTATAATCTACTGATAAAGTTTAATTAAATGTCAAAATCACCTGTAATCTTTTAACTCTCAGTTATTATGGATGGGTCATCAGACAGTAGGAAATATTTGTAATTAAAATACCCTTTTGCTTTCAAGAGTGGTCTTGGAAGAAAAATATGTTTATTTTAATTTTAATTTTTTTTTTTTTTTACTTTGGAGAGCCCAATTTGTACTGAGTCTAAATTTGTTTTTCATGGTTTTTATGTGTGGTAGTACTAGTTCAGTGAAAATCACGACAAACTGTGTGTTTTTAAATGCTACAGCAATGGTAGCTAGCTCTATAGTATTTCCACTCTCTTGTCATATGAACTCCTGGACTTTTCCTGCTACTGATTCTTAGTTTGCTTTGATATTTAGTGAGCGCTGGTTCGGCTGGTCTTTTTAAAAATTTTTATAACTCAGAATGTAAAAGGCTTTCACCTATTGCCCCTTTCTCATCCCCCTTTTCTTCCTCTTGCCTTTCTATTAATAGGCCTGACTTAGTCATCATTGATATAAGTGGTTCATTTGGGCAACCGCAGGCAGTCTCCAATAAAAGGTTCAAACCAGCACCTGGATAAATAAGTGATGTTTTGATGAGAATGATGGAAGGATTTTGGGGAGAAGAGAATCACCAGCTTTTTTTTTTTCCCCTCTTTTGAAGCTTCAGTTCAGTGTAGTTACACAGAAGGGTTTAAAAATGTCTGAAATTCTTTTCCTAAATTTAAACCATGATGGTGAGGTGACTGGGGGGTGGGGGGTGGGGGTGGGAGGGGGTTGAGGGCTGAGTATGCTAGTAATAAATGGGAGTCATATATGACTTTGTTCAGATGACCTTATTTTTTCATAATTTTGTAGCTTGTTGCTATTCATGAACATACGCATCCCTCAGTAGACAGTTTCCTTTACTGTGTGCATTTTTACTGTACACTGTATAGAGTAGAGTATCTGTTAAGTAAAATATATATGTAAATTTATGTCCTCGTGTTCTGAATGTTAGATGGAAAAGCAGAGGAGCAACACTACACTGTACTGACCCCTGGGAAAATAAAATGATTAATGTACATAGGCTGTCACTTTTTCAAGGATATACACATCTGTGTTTTTATATGTGTGTGGTATGAAAATTTGAAACCTCCTGTTGGCTCCAAAAGGTTCTTGGTGACCACTATATCAAGGATTTTGTTTGCCGAGGTAAAGACTATTTCTCAAAATAGAAACTATTCACTAAGAACTTAAAACCATCAGGATTCTAGATTTACTTAGCTATAAGAAGTTAAATCCCATGTTCTGATAATCTTTATTCTTCTACATGTTTTCCTGGAATGATGTGTCAAACCAGGGTCATTTTTAAGTTCATATAATTTTCTTTCATAATAATGAGGACTTCCTCTTTCTAGGTTATTGTTATATTTCTAGTAACACTGAAGGTAAAATAAGCTTATAAAAGAAGGAAAACATTAGAATGGTGTATCTAGAATACACAATCTTGCTCCTTACTCCTCCATCATCTCCAATGAAATTTTTCTTGATGTCTGTGGCTCAGTCAGTATATATTTTGAAAGATTCATTGTGGTGAATATTTTGAGTCCTGACAGTTTAAACGTGATAGAGGGAACAAAGGATTTATATATTTTTTGTACAAAGTTTTTTCTTAAACTGTATAATTTTGTAAATAATTTGTTTGGGTTTTTTTTTTTGTGTACTAAAACTACCAGCGTATAGATTTCAATAAGAATTGTTGTATTTTTGTATTTGGAAACTGAAAATTACAGTAAATAAATGGAACTCTAAGAAAAATTTCAGTAGACAGTTCAACAGAATGAGATTCCTTTTCATATGATTTTTTTGACCTCAAAATGGACATCTTATTTCACTCTCAGTAAAAAGTTGAAAATTTGACTTTTTAGTATTGGGGGCAGAAGATAGAAGTGTGTTAAAGTGAAAAACAGTTTTTTCAGTAAGGTTTGAGGCCCTTTCTATAAAAGTTTTCAGTACACCTTAAACAGGACTAAAAATACTTTAAAAGTGTGCTTTCAAAGAATTTTAAAACATGTTTGACTCAAAGATGAATTTAAAGTGAGTTGATTATAATATTGGAAAACTTAAGGTTAGCATAAAATAGTTTATATATATCCCCCGCCCCCTTTGGGATTTACTTCCACCATCAAATCTTCAACTGTTAGAATTTCACTTAAAAGTGAATAACTGCCATACATGTTTTCTTGGCGTCTTCATTTACAGAAATAACATACAGCATCTAAAGCAAATTCTGTCCCTCTTAATGTGTATGACATCTTTTTAAGTAGCTGATCAGCAATAATAGCCACCAGTTGACTAGGTCAGCCTGATATACTAGTGGATTACTGTCCAAGATAAAAAGGTAACCCCAAGTATTGCAAAATTTCCCTCAATTTCTTTATGTAACATTGAAGAAATGTTGTTACCAGCTAAGATGATAAATTGGAAAACAGTCTTGTTAAGGTGAAAGGGGTCCTTGGTGATGGATCATTATTTCAAAAAAGAAAAAAATCATGTGAAAAGGAATAGTGGTTCCTCTTGATGTATAGTATGCCTGTATTATAGTTTTTACAAAATTGTGAACTTGTGTAATAGTATAATAGGAGATATTGTTGAATTTCTAACTGTTTATACATTTAAATTCATATATGTAATGTTTGTTTTATCAATTACAATCTGAATTTCTAAGAAGCATGTTGACTTTTGCAATAAAGATGCAATATGGAATGGTTCACAATTGGAAAAAAAAGAAAAAAAGATGAAAGTATTACAAATTTAAAAGAATTTGGAAAATTTATGAACCATTCCAAAAATTATAACAATCACCAAAAGAGCTGTAATTCTGGCTTGTTCTGGAAAGAAAGAAAATGTGTGTGTATGCTTGCTTGTGACAGTGAGTGAGTAGTGGCTATGTATGTGTGTTTTTTATGTTGTGTTCATAAACATGAGAATGTCACTCAATATGAAGTTGGGTTCGAAGTCACTGGCTATTAAATATTAAGTAGGATAACTTTCTCAACAGAGTAGCCTGGAGAATGAAAGAGAAGGTATTAAAATGATACTTGTAAGTAACCTTTGATAGCCACATTATTTTGTTCCTGGATGGTTCTTGGTATCCCAGATAAAAAGCACAAAACAGTTTCATGAAAGCAATTATTTTAATGTTGTCTTGAGGATATTCAATATGCCTGCCAACAGTAGGAGGGATATTTTCCTTAAGTAGAATAGGGAGAAGGGAAAAAACACCTAGAAGAGATGATTTAAAGATAAATCAGTTCTGAATGTGACAAAGATTTGTAAGGACAAACAGGAGAAGGTAGTGATGTTATGCACTAAGGACTGGGTGGTGATGAGGAAGAGAAGTGTATCACCTGGTTTTCCCATTTTAAAAAATGCTATTATAAAATTCCCCCTCCAATGATTATGCATTGTTTAAGAAGGAGCATTCTTTAAATTTCAGCTTATACAAGAAAATACTCAAAGAATGAGAGTAAAGTTATTTTCATTCTTTTCAAATAAAATTTATTTTATATATTGTGTAAATAGCAAATAAGCTCTTTGTCACCATTTGCTTTGAGTAGATCTTAATCCTAAATATATTTACAATAAACATTAGTTCTGGGACTTTTTTTGGAGGGAGCAGACATAATTCTGAACATAGTTACATCTATCGAACAAATCAAATGTTTTACTAAGATGGAGCTCTCATTAACAGAAATTAATGATTTTATGTGATATTTTTACTGATTTTGAAGTAAGTTGTGCTAAAGTCAAGGATAAATTTTGAATAAGCCCCGGCATACAGTCAAATCTGGATCTAGATATGTTACCGTAAACACAGATAGAATTGTGTTTATCAACATGTGGGGATATTGGATGATGGGGTTGCTTTAGACTAAATGGACCAACATTACCTTGCTGTGCAGAGCTGCTCATTTTATGTTCATTTTTAGTCTCAAAGACCTAACTTGAGAGACCAACCAAAATTGACCCAGAAAAGAAAAAAAAAAAGGCAATCTACTGCTACTGCTTGTATAATGAATCACCTTCATTTATGCTAAATTGGTTTTATTGCCAACATCTCTCCTTTCAACAGGATCATCTACCATTTGGCCTCTTCCCTGTTCTGCAGTTGACCTTAGGTTAACTAAACCATTCCAACATTCTAAGATAGGCAATTTGATATGGGGTGAAATCAAGGTCAGAATAGTGTTGGATGATTATGAGTTATTTGTGTTTCCATCTACTCTTAGGCTTCTGCAAGCATTTCTTTTTGCGGCGGTGGTGGTGGTGGTAGTGTTCCTTAACATAAGCATGATTAACATTGCCGTTACTTTTTCTTTGCATTTATATTAAATTATCTTTTGTGAAAGAGCAGCAAGGAAAGAAGACTCCTTAGCTTCTTTTAGATAAAGATAAGCCTGAATTTCTGACCTCACTTCCACTTCAGTTTTCTAACCGCTTCATAGAGGCTTTTTTTTTTTTTTTTTTTTGAGATGGAGTCTTGTTATGTTGCCCAGGTTGGAGTGTAGTGGCATGATCTTGGCTAATTTTTGTATTTTTAGTAGAGACAGGGTTTCACTGTGTTCGCCAGGCTAGTGTTGAACTCCTGATCTTAAGTGATCCTCTAACCTTGGCCTCTCAAAGTTCTGGGATTACAGGCTTGAGCCACCACCCCCAGCCGACTTCATAGAGTTTTACTAGTTTGAATACAGTAACCTACTAGTTCTTAAAATAATATGTAGAGTTGGAGTTCAGGTTTAGCACTTGATTGTTCAGAATTGTAATTTACTCAATTCTTTGAAGGCAAATATAGGGGCGGAAACAAGCCTTTTCAGCACTTAGCCATTTCTGTTGATTAAATTCTTAACATGCCTTTGTAAAAACCTTATAAAGATGAATGTCTTATTAATAGTTTTCTAAAGTCCTTGCGATTTAACTTCTTAGTTTGCCTCCAGACTTCTATTACTGTGAGATATTGACATATTTCTTATAATTTTAAATTTAATTAGGGCTAATACAGACCTTGCCAAATTAATTTTTTCTTGAGGATAATTTTGCTTCAAGATTGAGACTACTTACATAGTCAGTTTGAGTTCTTAGACCAAACGCTGCCTATTTATCTATGTAAACATGTATTCCTGCATAAATTATTGAATGGTAGTTTCTGAACCACCCTCCAACAGTAGGGCTATTTATTTACTTAAGGATTTACGTTATTAGCATGTAGAGCCTGTAGGGGGCTCCAGAAGGCAAAATTTAGTCTTGGAGCAGGGACTGAATCTTTCTTCACAGCAATTCAAAATGAGACACATTTTGCATTGCAACCCAGTATACACACACGAGACGAAAGTTTACAAAACAATACCTACCCAATATGCACCTGATATTTTCATCCTATTAGATAAAAATTCTTGTCAGGACCCACTATTTGGCTTTCAAAATTACAGTTTGGAAAAACAGCCTATTGAGTTGCCTGATGGAGTGCATTTTAAAGTCACTGTCTTCCTTGCCGTGACATTGTAGAAACTATTTTGAATATAAAATGTTATTACTTTATCTTCTGTTTTTCCTTTTTTTTTTTTTTTTTGTTTACTTGATGTTTTTTCTTGAAGGGTATTTTGTAGTTTTTAATTTTAAAAGCAGACAACTTCTCTGACTTTTTTAACTTGCCTACAGTTTTATATTTTTGTCATTACTTGTCTTGGGAAGGGAGTGGAATATTGATATATTGGTGCTACATTTTATGCAATTCAAATCACTTTGCAGTACTTATTTGTATATTTTTTAAAAAGCTGTGAAGTCCATAAAACTACAGCCTTTTTTTTTTTTTTTTTTTGAGACGGAGTCTCGCTCTGTGGCTCAGGCTGGAGTCAGTGGCACAATCTGGGCTCACTGCAACCTCTGCCTCTCAGGTTTAAGCAATTCTCCTGCCTCAGCCTCCCGAGTAGCTGGGACTACAGGCACGTGCTACCACGCCCGACTAATTTTTGTATTTTTGTAGAGATGGGGTTTCACCATATTGGCTAGGCTGGTCTCCAACTCCTGACCTTGTGATCCACCCGCCTCGGCCTCCCAAAGTGCTGGCATTACAGGCGTGAGCTACCGTGCCTGGCCTACAACTACAACTCTTTAAGGGCTATAAATCAATAAAAGATTATTTGGCTTTGAATTAAATTTTGCACTTAATTTAGAGTTCACCTTAGCCATCAACAATTTAAAACGAACCAATTTTGATATCTAAAAATATACTAACATTGTGCCATTGAATTTCACCTTTTTCAAACATATCCCTATAAGTTTATAAGAAATGTAAGAAATAGATAAGCCCTATATAAAACATAACTAACTGCCTTTGCCACTTTTCTTACTCTTGGGCAAGTGTGTCACTTGTCTCCTTATATGTCTGACCTTTCCCAGTTTCTAAAGTGCAAAGAGAAAGGTTGGGGACATGTCCATAAGAATATTCCCGTATCTTCAGAAATGCAAAGGAGAAAACCATTAAGTCTGCAAAGTAGTGAAATCAGAACTCATCATGGAGTTATAAGTTACTAACACATTTCATTGTTTCTACCCTCTTGTCTATGTACTTTTCTTTTGGAATTCCTTAAGCAATAAAACCTGACTTTCTTATAATACCATGGTACCAAATAAATACTTTGAATTAACCTGATTGATATTTTTCAACTCACTTTGAGGAAATAACTCATGGACTGAATGCAGACTGTGACCCAATTAGTGGAGTAAGTAGTTTGCCTACATTCTGTGCTTACCACAGCCTTTGAGGAAGGTGTTCTTACCACCTTATTCAGCTTTGAAAACAGTTTCAGAGAGATAAAGTTGCATTCTTGAGGTCGCACAACCTTGTAGTGGTGGAGTCAGCATTTGAACACAGGTCTGACTCCGGAGCTCAAGTTCTTAACCTCTGTGCTCCACTGCTTCTAATAAAATGGAATATTGCAAGTCTGTAGAATGTCACTGGTCTTTTTTATTAGTGTCTGTCAAACACTGCCATGCTGGCTCCATCTATCTCATCTGCCTTAGATTGGAAGCAGACTCCCTTGGGGAGTAACACTGTGTTTTTAGGTAGCATATTGGAAACCACAGAGAACAGTTTATTTATGTTAATTTGTGGGGGAACATTTTAAAGTAGTAATTTTGTATGACCTCCACAATGTACAGCCAGCCAATTTGATAACATTTCACAGTAATTTGGCTGTATCATAACCTGTGTTATTTTGTTTTCAATTTTATCTTAAATGTTTTTTTCCCTGTGACAAACTGAATTATGATAATCTTGCAGTATTTCTACCTTGCTTCTTTGTGTTTTTCAATATTTCTCGTGCCTTTTTCCTTTTAACCTTGGCATAAAAAAAATCACATTGTACATAAATAAGTTTACATGCTTTAATTTAATGACGTTTTCATATAGAACGCTGAATTTTCTAGACAAAAAGTGCTGAGAATAGCAGTGTTCATTTATAGTTATGTTTATGCCATATTTTTAAAAAGCATATTCTCAGTGAATAAAACTGATGTTCATGTCATTGTTCTGTTTGGGGAGTTGATTTTTTTTACATGTTCAGATTTCTTAGATCATTCCAAATCTTTGTGGATTTCTAATTTTTGCAATTTGGAGAACTTCAAAATGTTTATTGACTTGTAGTTGTTACGGTAATAGTTATCTGAAAAAAGAAAAAGATGTAAGTGGCCTTGAAGAAGAGGGGACTTTTTATTCTTTGACAGCCCATGAGAAAACTGGGCATGTTCTAAGAGGTTCAATGAAAAAGTTTTTTATTCTTGACAAGTTTTGTAGCATTAGGGAATATTTCCAATATGAAAATTGTATCAGGGAAATTGCTGAGACAAAAAAGAATGATTATAACATCCTGGCCACACAGCACATGTTTTAAGAAAGGTATTTCACCCTAAAAATAAAATCGGATTATGTCGTGTGTTTTTTTTCTTCTGTGAAGATTCCAGAAGTATGTCGTGTGTTTTTTAAAAATTTTACTGTGATTGAATGCTAAAAAAAAAAAATGCATGTTATTAAAGAGTTTTTCAGCATATTTTGCTTTGAAATGTTAAATATAGAGAAGGAAGAATTTTATATGTAGAAACTTAATTTCTTAGAATTATAACTTTATTTTTTGAAAATTTTCTACCAATAACTTTAAAGCACTTTTCTCCCTGATTTATTTAAATCCTAATAAATTATACGTTTCTGCACTTTAGCCATTCATGTGGAAATTATTTGGAGTCATCTCAATAGAATGGTGCTGTGTGGTCTCCCAAGGCCCCCAAGAATGTCAAAGAAGTTTCATCTACTCTTTGTTTTAAAATTTCAAGTGAATATTATTGATAAATTAGATAAAGCTGAAGAAAAGTCTAGAGATTGAAGTAAATTATTAAAATCTACTTAAGAATGAGGACTTACATAAGAACTCTTTATGGAGAGCTGTACTGAGATCCTAGTATTTTTGGAAAGCTATTTGTGAGTTATAAACACCTGTCAATTTCTCAGAAATGGTCTTATCTGGAAAAAGAAAAGTAGAACCTAACTGGTACATTCAGATGTGTTCAGAGAACTTCCAATATTGTAAAAACAACACATAGCATATTTTGCCTCTTCTGTTTTATAACCATGGAGGATTGCCTTTTTATTCATTTTGAGGTTTTGATTATCAACACTGGCAGTTTTATGCTTCATAGACTTAGGGTAGCAGAAGTGGTAACAGTAGATGGCTTCACTTGTCTTTCTTTCAGCATGGCCTGCATGAATCAGAATCCAAAGAAAACCAGCACACTTAAAATAGAAAAATTGCACTTTGGGAGGCTGAGGCAGGAGGATCACTTGAGCCCAGGAGTTTGAGACCAGCTTGGGCAACATGGTGGAACCCCGTCTCTACTAAAAATACAAAAATTAGCTGGGTGTGGTGGCGGGCACCTGTAATCCCAGCTACTTGGGAGGCTGAAGCAGGAGAATCACTTGAACCCAGGAGGCGGAGGTTGCAGTGAGCCAAGATCATGACACTGCACTCCAGCCTGGGGGACTGAGCGAGACTCCATCTCAAAAAAAAAAAAAAAAAAAAAAGGAAAGACAAGAAAGAAAGAAAAAGAGAAAAGGAAGGAAGGAAAGAGAGAGTACAATGAATTTTGATTGGTCAGGTCATCCTTTACCATTCTTGCCCAGAAACATGTATTTTTGTATGTGTGTGTGCCATAAATAAGAAATTAAGAAAATAGATGAGACGGTAAAATATTCCGCACACAGAAGCACTTTAATGACTGTCGAGTAAACGACTTAAATGAAGAACCAGGAGAGATAAGTAAGAACAACCTATCTCTCTGCCTTTTATTTGATTAATTTTCGTTTCATTTCACCACAACTTTAATGGTGCTAAGAAGAAATTGTTGAAAATTTAGAAAAGGAATTGTGGAAGTTACTACATCACGATATACTTGCTTTTTTTTTAAAAAAAAAAATTAAGCCTTGGTTTATTTAAGCATGGTTTCATTTTCATTCAGTGCTTTTTTAATTTTTTCTCCATGCAGTACTTTTATGTCCGTGCTCTTTTTTGTTTGTTTTTTTAAGAGAGTCTCGCCCTGTTTCCCAGGCTGGAGTGCAGTGGCGCAGTCTTGGCTCACTGCAACCTCTGCCTCCCGAGTTCAAGCGATTCTTGTGCCTCAACCACCCAGCAGCAGGATTACAGGTTTGTGCTACCATACTCGGCTAATTTTTTTATTTTTTTATTTTTTTAGAGATGAGGTGTCACCATGTTGGCCAGGCTGGTCTCAAAATCCTGACCTCAAGTGATCGACCCGCTTCGGCCTCCCGAAGTGTTGGGATTACAGGTGTTAGCCACCGCGCCCAGCCAATGTCAGTATTCTTGACCTGAGAGAGGGATGGCAAGCAGAACTCAGGGCCCACAGAGCTGATGCAGGTAGCTCATCTCCCACACCTTGGGCATTTCTCAGCCATAAAATGGTCAGTAGAGCCTTATGATAAAAATAAGATTGTTTACCATGTCATTGCTCATTGTGTGACTCACTGTGCTGTTTCTTAAACATTATTAAGTTTCTTAAACATTATTATTTAACTCTGAGGTATACTATTATTTTTCCTTTTTTATGCAAGAGGAAACTGGGACATAGAGCAGTTGTGTCACCCATAGTCTCAAAGCAAAGCCAACAGTTAAAACCACGTTATGTCTGACATCAAAGTGGTGCTTTTAACCATTGCTTGATACTGTGCTCACATCTCAATTCTTGCTACTTGTGTGAGCTGTGAGCAGGAATTAGTCTTTTTTTTTTTTTTCGTTTCTTTGGAGACAAGGTCTCTCTCTCTCATCCAAGCTGCCTGGTGGGAGTGCAGTGGTGTTATCATGGCTCATTGTAGCCTCAACTTCCTTGCTCAAGCAACCCTCCTACCTCAGCCTTCCAAAGCACTAGGATTACATGTGTAGTCACTGCACCTGACCTTCTTAGTCTTTAGAAGACTCAGTTTACTCATATAAAATGAACATTATAATATTAGTACCCATTTAATGTTCACAGGGTTGCAATGAACATTAAATGGGAGTTCACTGAAAGTATTTTGTGAAATGTACATCACTATTAGCAGATCTAAGTTTCATCAGATTGTCTCGAATTATTTTCAACTGCAATTGAATTTTCTACCTTGGTTATTAAATCTTGTGGAATCAAATAAATGTGTAAGCAATGTTGAAGAAAAGAGAAGGGTATACTGCATACCTGAGTTGGCACCTCTATATTTCTATAATACTGTACACCATGATAATCAACTAGATAAAGACAGCTATAGGTAACGACATTTTCTAATCCTTAGCAGTTGTAAGTACACATTGCATGTAGTCATGAGCTGTGTCAAATACAGCATGTTTTAACAGTCTTACAAATCACTTCCCAAGATGGTAGAAGGGGCTCACTTTCCAGACAAGAATCCCTTCTTGGCCGAGCGCGGTGGCTCACACCTGTAATCCCAGTACTTTGGGAGGCCAAGGCGGGTGGATCACGAGGTCAGAAGATCAAAACCATCCTGGCTAACATCGTGAAACCCCGTCTCTACTAAAAAAATAAAAAAAATTAGCTGGGCATGGTGGCGGGCGCCTGTAGTCCCAGCTACTCAGGAGGCTGAGGCAGGAGAATGGCATGAACCGGGGAGGTGGAGCTTGTAGTGAGCCAAAATCATGCCACTGCATTCCAGCTTGGGCGACAGAGTGAGACTCCACCTCAAAAAAAAGAAAAAAAAAGAATCTCTTCTTACCAGTTTTCCTTATACCGCATACAAGCATAAACACTTCCCTAGTCTTGAGCTCTTTGTTCTGGGTGTTTATTTAAGAGAGTCACTTCAGAAGCACCCTTACTGGCTGTTCTGTTGTCTGTTATATGATCTGCTCCAGCCCAGTAAATCCTTTACTGTGAATCCCTTAGTTATAGAAAATGAGATCTTTCCTTTCCTTAACTATTCTGTGGCTGGGCACAGCGGCTCACACCTGTAATCCCAGCATTTTGGGAGGCCGAGGCGGTGGGATCACTTGAGGTCAGGAGTTTGAGACCAGCCTGGCCAACGTGATGAATTCCTGTCTCTACTAAAAATACAAAAATTAGCCTGGCATGGCTGCGCATGTCTGTAATCCCAGCAACTCAGGAGGCTGAGGCAGGAGAATTGCTTGAACCCAGGAGGCAGAGATTGCAGTGAGCCAAGATCGCGCCACTGCATTCCAGTCTGGGAGACAGAAGAAAAAGAAAAAATTCTGTACAGTGTGTATACTTGTGTAAAAAAGCTGGCCAGTGAATTCTGCTATAGGGTGTGGCCAAAGGAAAACAATTCAAATAGAAAAATTGATGAAACTATTTTCTATATAGAATAGATTTGTTTGGGGGACACTAGAATAGCTATTGAATAGATATATCATTAGTACAAAGTATGTGAAATAACTTCACAAGTCATTCATGGATTTTGTGTTTCTGGATAAAAGGCAGAAAAAAATTTAAAAGGAAGCTGTCATTTTCTTCATCTCGTAACTTTTATAAAATTATCATTCAAATGATACACTCTGAAAATAATCGTTATTAAAACTAACATTTCATTTTTTAGTGAGTTCTATTACAACCATTTAAGCAAATGTATTGATTTATTGAACATCCTGGAAGATAAAAATGTTTTAAACACGCAAATGGAAAATAGACACACTTTTTGTTTGGAAACGATGAATCTGTGCTTGTTTCCCTTCCTCCCTTCTAACGTGCCACACTATTAAAGTGACCAGAGGGAGACTTCACTTACTTTTTTTTTTTATTAGATTGGTATATTTTCCCTTTTAAAAATTTCAATAGCCTTTGGGGTACACTTGGTTTTTTGTTACATGGATGAATTCTATAGTAGTGAATTCGGAAATTTAAGTGCACGAATCACCTGAGTAGTGTACATTGTACCTAATGTGTAGTTTTTTTATCCCTACCCTCCTATCATCCACCCCCTTCTGAGTCTCTAAAGTCCATTATATCACTCTGTATGCCTTTGCGTACTCATAGCTTAGCTCCCGCTTTTAAGTGAGCACATAAGATTTTTGGGTTTCCACTCCTGTGTTACTTCATTTAGAATAATGGCCTCCAGCTCCATCCAAGTTGCTGCAAAAGACATTATTTCATTCCTTTTCATGGCTGAATAGTATTCCATGGTATATATATGGCGCATTTTCTTTATTGGCTCTTTAGTCAATAGGTGCTTAGATTCGTTCCATGTCTTTGCAACTGCAAATTGTGCTGCTATAAACGTACATGTGCAAGTGTCTTTTTCATATAAATGACTTCTTTTCCTTGGGATACCCAGTAGTGGGATTGCTGGATCAACTGGTAGATCCACTTTTTAGCTCTTTAAAGATCTACTTTTAGTTCTTTAAAGAATCTTCATACTGTTTTCCATCAAGGTTGTAGTAATTTACATTCCTACTAGCAGTGTATAAGCATTCACTTTTCTGTACATCCACGCCAACATCTATTGTTTTTTAACTTTTTAATCATGGCTATTCTTGCAGGAGTAAGGTGGTATGGTATCTTACTGTGGTTTTAATTTGCAGTTCCCTAATGATTAGTGATGTTAAGCATTTTTTTCATATGTGTGTTGGGCATTCGTACGTCTTCTTTTGAGAAACGCCTATTCATATCCTTTGCTCACTTTAAGACATTTTTATTATTTCTATACGTTTATTTTAAATTATTAAATAAAGTAGAGTTGGGGTTTCACCATGTTGGCCAGGCTGGTCTCAAACTCGTTGGCAGCAAGTGATCTGCCCATCTAAGCCACCCAAAGTGCTACGATTACAGGCGTGAGCCACCACGCCTGGCCACCTTTGCCCACTTTTTTGTTTGTTTGTTTTTGAGACGGAGTCTTGCTCTGTCTCCTGGGCTGGAGTGCAGTGGCATGATCTCAGCTCACTGCAGCCTCCACCTCCCGGATTCAAGCTATTCTCCTGCCTCAGCCTCCCAAGAAGCTGGGATTACAGGTGCCGCGCCACCACACCTGGCTAATTTTTTATATTTTTGGTAGAGATGGGGTTTCACCATATTGGCCAGGCTGGTCTCGAACTCCTGACTTCAAGTGATCTGCCCGCCTTGGCCTCCCAAATTGCTGGGATTACAGGTGTAAGCCACCGCGCCCAGCCCCTTTGCCCACTTTTTAGTGGGATTATTTATGGTTTCTTTTGGTGATTTTTTTTGAGTTCCTTGTAGATTCTAGATACTAATCCTTCGTTGGATACATAGTTTGCAAATATTTTCTCAGAGAAAGAGTTTTCTATGAGGCTGTTTTTATATCTCAGTTTTATACTTCCTTAGGATATCACCTCTCTATTCATAAAATTGTAAACCTTTTTTTTTAAAAATCCCATTCCCTATAGCAAAGGATACCTCTTTAAGAAGAAGGGAGGCCGTAGCCACATAGATTTCCTCCGGGATAGTCAGGGGCACTATGCTTAATTCACAGAGAGTCCCTCTGCTTCGTTTTCTGCTTTATTCTTCTTTCTTGTTGCTGAAGTGATTAATTTAATGTGACTACCCAGAAGCCAGAGGCAAAGTTGTTCTTCAAATTTCAAATCAAAACAGGATAGCAGGTGTGAAATTTTTAATAATGGCTTTATCTAGACTAGATCTGAAATATTAGGGGAAGAGACTTTTTAATATTACCTATGGATTCCATTCTAACACTCCACTGTCACCCCAAAGGGTAAGCACCTGCAGGAAAAAGTAAGCCTATGTTATAGCCAACAGGACACTTTTTTTCAGGCAACAAATCTAAGGATTATGTAACCATTCAAACTTTCACATTGTTCTAGCACTTCCTACTAGAGAATACAAAGATTAGAAAGTTGCATTACAAAGTTATTGTAAATAAGATTACAAAGTGCATGAGAGACTGGAACTTTCAGGTGGGTAAAGATAATTTGCTATTGCTACTTCATGAATTGGTAGTAATACTAAAAAGCAACTTACACACTTTTTGAAGAACTTTACCACCTACCACATTATGTCAGGAATAAATGAGTGTCATCTGCTCATTTGTTTCAGGAGGATAACACAGAGGAAACATCCTTGCTATTTCTCCCCATACATGTTGATTTTGCATAAGCTTAGTGCTCAGGTTTTAATGAAAACTAACTCCTTTTTCCCAACAGAGGCTGGCAACACTGGGAAGAAGAGAAATTCTAAAATAGCTGCTTAATTTTCTTCCTTCTCCCACTACCTGGTTTATTTGTTATTAAATACTCTATAGATACTTTAGTAATAGGTGCAGCTCTGGATGTTGCTTTTTAAAGGTGATAGTATCTGTTCTAGAGTAAAAATGCCCTAGAGGAAGTTTGTGATAAGTGAAAGAGTGGTCTGGAAATCATAATTTTGAATGTGTGCATAGGCACCTTAGAAAGTTTTGCTACCATGTGGCACAAGACACATAAGTATCACCAGTTTTGGTAGTCATCAAAATATATATCACTCCCCCACATTTTTTTCAATTTTGTAGTTTATAAAGTGTCTGTGTTTCTATTTCAGATTAATTGCATTCTGCTCTGCGAGAGCTTACACATTTTTACAGACAATACAGCAAATAAGCATGTGCTGCAGATCAGGAATATGTGGAGAGGGAAACAGAAACATGGCCAGTGTGGGTAGAAAGACCTAAACGTTGCCATACAGTTGAGCAGCTCTTAGAATTCAGGTGGTCTGTGACCAAAAAACAGTGCCTGTTACATGGCTGATAGGTTTTGTTGTTTAATGAAACACAGAAGTGACACAGAAAGCTTTGGCTGCATGTGGGTTTGGTTTTGTTAGTACAAGTAATGGTATGTGGGCATTGCCCAGCCCCGTGTATTTTCCCCACATTTGGATGAACGAGGTAATGTGCTACTTCCAGGGAGCATGGTTTTTGGTCATAGGCTGTCTTCTTTTTGTGGTATTTCTATTTTAATTTTACATCCTACCAACTGCTTCTGGGATCATTGATGCTAAGGGGTATGTTCACGGGGGTGGGTGGAAAAGAGGGAGGATGATATCAAAGGAATCTACTGTTCTTGTGTTGTTTCATGTCTTTATTTCCTCTACAACCTCCTGTAAGTCCAAGGCTGAGGCCATCCCAGTTGAGCAGGCAGAGAGAAAAAGCCATACGGGTATTAGGGAGAGGTCGATTGTGGGATGAAGGAGGACCTGTGCCAGCAAGGGGTTCTAGCTTGAAAGGTGAGACAGTCATTCTGGCTCATAGGAGAACATGCCATTGGCCTGCTGGAGACTAGAGCAGGGTCTTGCTGTACCCCACTCGATATGTACTGCATGATCATGTGAGCAGTACATGGTCATGATGAGCTAAAAATAGCCCCCCACCCCTGACTTTTTTCTGGTAAGCAAAGCAATATTTCAACCACCTTTTTTAATGGACTATCAGTGGCACTCACTCCCTAGACTGCTGTAGAGATTAAACAGGATGCCAGTTTATGCACAGCAATAGAACTGCCTCTTCTCTCCGTGCAAGAAAGCATTAGAGAACGCAAGTGAGGGAGAGAGACTTCATTAGAAGGGATAACCTCAAATCCACCCTAATTTATGAGAGCAGATCTTTCATAAACGACACTGTTTAGGTCAAATGTGCAGTGACCCAAAATGTTAAGAATCACTGCCTTTGAACAGTAGCTTATGAAATGTGGGGAAAATACACAGGGCTGGGCAAAGCCCACATGCCATTAGTTGTATTAACAAAACAAAACCCACATACAGCCAAAGCTTTCTGTGTCACTTCTGTGTTTTATTAAACAGCAAAACCCATCAGCTGGTCTCGAACTCCTGATCTCGAGTGATCTGCCCACGTAGTCATCCCAAAGTGCTGGGATTACAGGCATGAGCCACTGCACCTGGACAATAAATATATTATTAAATATATATATTAAACTTCCCCAAGTGATTCTGGCATGCAGAATGGGAAGTGCTTTCTAGAATCACTGATGTCATATACTGATGACAGCAGGCAGGACATAGGTGGCCTTTCCAAAGAAGTGCAAAGACACACCCCCGTGACAATTTTGATAAAAGATCTGAGTGATAAAAGTGCCATTGAAAGGATCTAATCCCCAGTCTCCAGCATGGGTTGGAGGCAGAACACTGGAAAAAGGACCAAATTTTCAAGCCGTGTCTCCTGTGGCCCCTGTACTGATCACCACATTGATACCAACCGTCCTTCAAATCTCCCTTAGACTATGAAGGGAATTGTATTCTATTCAAAGGACTGTGAGAAACAACATCATGACTAGGAATATGAGTTAGGAGGCAACCTAGAGCCTGTCACTATCATTCCATCGTGAAAGCTGCAGCTATACAAAATGTGAATTCTAGGAAACATACCCAGTATTGTCATTCTCATACATTGACCATAATAAGGCCATCTTGATAATAATAATAACTCACAAAAACTGAGCACTTCTTTTGGACTGTCCGAAGAACTCATTTTGTAACCTTTTGAGGTGGGTACTCTTATTATTCCATTTTGCCAGTGAGGAAGTTAAGATACTGAGAGGTTAACTTACCCAAGTTACAAAGCTAGTAAATGGTAGAGCTAAAATTTATGTTTAGGTGATCTAGTTTCAGAAATGGCTGCATTTTAACTACTACTCCATACTGCAGATCACAGAACCATGAGGGGTGCTGTGATAACACCATCTTTGCAATTCCGTAAAGGGACCAACAGATTTAATTCTGACCAAATTTGTATGGAGGCAAAAATAAAGGTTTGAATAATTTTGTATTTGTAAATGATGACTTTAAAATTTACAACCTTACCATTCATTTAACATCCATGAAAGATGCTGCTTTTAGAATGTTTATGGAAATTGGACAGCTTTCTAAATGCTGTTTTAAAAAATAGGATTCTTTTCATTTTCTAGCATGAGTTTTAGTCCCTATAAATTCAACTCCTATTATTATTGCTTACTATAATATTTAAATACCAGAAATCATGAACAGAACTCACTCTGACAATTTTACTATGCTTTGCACTTTAAACAAATATTGTCTTAGGAGCAGTGATGCATTCACTGTTATTTCCTGTCATCGCCATACATATCCATATTTTTTCTATTTGTGTCTCTTTTATACTCATTCTATTCTTCAAGGTTGTCTTTATGAAGATACATCTGTTTAGGTTTGGTGATTAGCAGAAACATTAGCAGACCTACTGTTTCAGAGCATAAATAATTAATGGATGTTCCTCATTAATTTCTTCTGAGACTGACTCTTGTTAGACTACAGTTAGATATATTTCTTGAATTAAGATCAGATATAAGGAGCACAGACTCTCCACCTATTTTGAAAATAGGCCATTTACTTTTGAGGGAAAATTATGACATTCGAATCCATCAGTGGCAATAAACGAAAACCTGTTTTAATGAGATGCAACACATGTCTTTTGTTTGTGAAGGGCCTTACATCACAAGGTGTCCATTCTATGATTTGTTTCTCTAATTCTCTACACAAACCTGCCTTTTAGTCAAACAGATTCAAAACACCAGGATCCTGCCTATTCCTGCACCTGACCTCCTTCCTCCCTTTGCTTTGTAAAACAGCCCCATTTCATTGCCTGCTGGGGGTCCCCTCTGAGTTGATACACATAGAGTAGAACCTTTGCCCTGGTTTAATTTTTAGTTTTCACCCTTAATATTTATTAATATTATTATTATAAAACATCCCTTTTAAATAATCTGTTCACAATTAATGGACAAGCTACAAAAATATAGGTTATGAGGCAAATAGCCCAGTGAAATACTTCACTTGAAGGCTTTAGCCTAATTCATTGTTAGGTTTTCTTCCAAGAAAAAAATCAAATGCACATCAGTGTTTGTTTGGTTCTGACACATAGAGTAGGTAAACTTACCTGCCAAATATCAACAGAATGTCTTCTTGGTCTTCCCAGGGATCTCAAGAAAATTGTTCAGCCCAGCTCTAAACTGGGCTATACTTCACCCAAAAAAAGGCAAATTGTGGATGGTTTAAAAACAAAACAACAAACTAAACTAGTAGAATAAGTATATTATACAGAAGTGGGCGCCTCAAAGGTAGTGCTAAAGTATCGTATCTCCCAAATGGCTGTGCTAAAACTCTGAGTAATGGCAACCATTGCAGAAAAGAGAAGCTGTATTTCCTAGAAGTTTTCTTAGGCATACTGGCTCCTGAGGATTTATCCCAAGGTAATAATGCCAGGTATTAATGAAAAATGTTCGTGTTGTCCTGAAGGGCCAGCAATAGCAAATTGATTAAATAAATTACAGGAGAGCAATATGATTGAATAGACCCCACCAATTATAAATAATATTGCCATAATAAAAATAGCTAACTTTTTTGAGGACTTGTCAGGCATAGTGCTAAGTGTTGAATAATGATTTTAAAGAATGTTTTTTAAAAAGTCTCATTTAGCTTTACAATGATCCTTAAGGTATGTATTATTATGCCCATTTTACAAAGAAGAAAAACAGAAGCACAGAGAGGTTAAGTAATTTGTCCAGGATCAATCACATAGTAAAGAAATGGCAGAACTGAGCTATGAATCCAGGTAACATAAAAATTTAAAAATGGTCCAAATGGATTGTTAAAGGAGAAAAGGACATTATAAAACTGATTATCCAGTAAATTTTCATTTTCATTTTGAAAAAGATAGTTTTTTTTACTAGTGATTATGTCATCTTTGTATTTTTAAAATTAAAAAAATTAATTTTATATTTGAGACAAAATTGGGTTGTATTTGATATAAAACATTTTGGCTATTTATAGGTCTACACTATGATGTCTACTTGGTGTTTACTTAATGACATCAGGATGACATTCCTTCCCTTGAGATTGCTGTCTAAATTCAGTAAAGAGCAGGCAACTTATTAAAACAAAAAAAAGTCTAGAAAAAAATATAACGCCCTAGTTTGCTGTTACATTTGTTTTGACTGTAATTTAGAACTGATGCATAAAGAAAAAACTAGGCAATGACTCCTAGATGTCTAACCAACTGCAATGTACCCTGCAGATTTTGGCGGAGAGCCTGGCCAGCAAGAGTTAGATGAAGGTATACAACAGGAAAAGTGCACACTAGTGCACTCACAACTCAATCCCAATATTGGTTTCTTTAATAAATGGAGCCATTAAGTTGTATTGAAGTGAATATACATTATTAGTATCGCTTACCATGTTTATGATCCACTGCATATCAAAGTGACATAAAAAGCAGAGTTAGTACCAATTAATATCCACTTGCTCATCAAACTTTAATTTGTATTTGCTTTCCCCTGATTGATACATCTTTTATAACCGAAAGGCTCCATCTCTTTATAACATATGCTATCATTCAAGGCCACTTGTTTTAATCACTCTGCAAACCAGCGTGAAATTGTCTAATAATTCACCCAGGTTTTGTCACAAGTGCCTGAAGTTACAGCAGTCTTTTAAAAGGAGCAGCAGTCTTGCTTAGAATGTTTGAAATTATTAAAACAGCAGATCAGATCCTTGGCTAGAAAGCAATCTTTTTTTTTTTTTTTTTTTTGAGATGGAGTCTCACTCTGTGGCCCAGGCTGGAGTGCAGTGGCATGATCTCGGCTCACTGCAGTCTCTGCCTCCTGGATTCAACTGATTCTCCTGCCTCAGCCTCCCAAGTAGCTAGGGCTACAGGTGCATGCCACCACGCCCAGCTGATTTTTGTAGTTTTTTTAGTAGAGACAGGGTTTCACCATGTTGGCCAGGCTGGTCTCAAACTCCTGACCTCAAGAGATCCACCGGCCTTGGCCTCCCAAAGTGCTGGGATTACAGGTGTGAACCACCATGCCTGGCCAAAAGCAATCTTGTCTGATTGATTAATCAGATGATGATTTTTCAGAGGCATGAGGTTTAATTGTTTTTACACTGATTGGTTTGGATTTTGGTAGTACAGTTGCAGAAAAGAATTAATAGTAGGTTTTGGAGGAAGGTTGCAGTTGAGAAGTGTCACCTGTCAGCTTTGGCTGAGCAACAGCAATTTTCAGTGGTTACTCATCCACAGCCAGTGCTAATTTGGATTGGACATATGGTGAAACAAACAAACACAAGCACTGATATCCTTCATGTTACCCTTTAATAGGCCTTCTGCAGATAGTGGATTCAGAATCACCCAAGAGTCTTGATTTAGTCTGGCTGTTGCAAAGGCTTGAGGGTTATCCAGGGCATCAGATGGAATTCTCAGCACACAGTGGGACCTACGAGACTCTGGACCTTCCTTCTGCACTACAGTCAAAGCAAACCTTCTCAGTCGTCCAGGACGTGTCTGTTTTAAAGGCTCCTAATATATATAAAAATTTTTTAAAAAAAATACTAAGATGGAACTATGAAACTGGCATATTTTAAATCCTCATCTTAAATAATGTAAATGCTATTTGAATTTAAAGAAAAGGAAGCAAAGAAGGAAGACAAGTGAAGAGGGAAAAGAATAAGAATGACAATGACTCTAAGTATAACCTCATTTAGAGAAAAATCTCAGAGATCTGAAGGTCTGGCCCCAAAAAGCCTGTCAGCCAACCTTTGTGGTAGGTCCCAAGCCCTAGTGAGCTTTGTTTGGAAGGATGGAGGCTGGGCAAATGCCTACATTCAGTGGTGTGAAAGTGGGTTTAGGATAGTGTCTCGTTCTTGGAACTATTTTAATGTGTATCTTAAACCATCTGAAAGGGTGGTTTCTTCACCAAAACTGTAATGAAGAAGGATTTGGATGAAGGTTACATTCCCAGTGCTCCTTTTACATTTCCATCCTACCATTGGTGTCTGGGTGAGAGTATCTTGTGGGAGGGAACAGGCAAACCGAGAGCATCCAAACCAAGCTGAAGGCATGCCTCACTCTCCCAACTAGGAAGCAATGGTATGGTTGTGAGAACACAAATCCTAGAGGCCTGCTTTCAAATCCTGGCTCTGCACCTTCCTGGCTGTGAGAAGTTGGCCATGTTACCAAACTTCTGAGCCTCAGTTTTCTTAGCTGTAAACAGAGGATAATAATGACACCCTCCTCCCTGTAGGATTGTTATGAGGATTAAACAAGATCACCCTCTGAAAGCACTGGGCACAGTGCCTGGCATAGCATAAATGTTCAGTAATACCACTAGGTATTATTACAAAACGATTACTGGCTGAGCTCAAGCTTACAGAGCCAGGAATGTGGATATGTGGGAAGCTGCACTTTCTTGCCTACTCGGACAGCCATTAACAGCCAGAAGCATTATGTTATCCAGGAAAACCCAAAAGAGAGCACTCACTTTATTTTTTAAATCATGAAATATTTCAGACTGCTATAAAGTTTAGAAGAGGATATAACATACACCAAAGGTACCCATCACTCAAGAAATGAAATGTATTATGAGCAATAAAATGCTATGCAGTTATTAAAATGAATGAACTAGAGCCATGTGGATAAATCTCAAAAACATAATGTTGATCAAAAAGAGCAAGTGGCAGTAGAAGGCACATAATGTGATGCCATTTATATCAACTTTATAAACTTGCACAATGATGCTATGTATAAATTGTTTAGTGATGCATGCATAGGTAGTAAAAGCATCAAGACATGTAGGGGAATGATAAGCAATGCTTGTCTTAGGAAAGCTTTGAAGGATGGGAGCCCTTCAATTCTCAGGTGTCCTGGCTTTGTTCTCAGCAGGGCCTAGGTCAGGAGCTCCTCTCCCTGCTGTCTTTACACAGATGTTAGCCCCTGTGGAGGCAGAACTCCAGGCAAGCAGTGTTAAATACACTGAAAGCAAAATTCTCCCTTTGAATGTACTCGGCTCCCATTAAAGTCCAGGGGCGCTCTCTCTGCAGGCCTCAGTCTCTTTTTGACGCCGCAATGCCTCCTGCGCATCATGACATGACATATCCAACCTGAATTCTGAAGGTTGGATGTAACATAAAAGCAGCCAACCAACAGCATAAATGTATATGAAATGAAATCAATAGAAAGTGTATTTTTTCCTTCTATTGAAGCTAGTCCTGGGAGGGTACATCATAGGAGCTAGGACAGTGCTAGAGAGATACTAGCAGCAGGCAGGAGGCAGGAAGGGTGTGAGCAGGGGTTGGGAGAGCAGTGGGGGAGGGAGTCAGTGTTCACATTCACTGTGTAAACCAGTGCTTAGTGAGAAATGTCCTTGCTTTTCCCTCATCACTTAAAAAGCAATCAATTATCCATGCTTCTGTGATAAAATAGAGATTTCTGGTTTGTTCACTTCATTTTAGCCTAAGAGGTTATGGCGAAAAAGAATGAGTTCTGAGATTGCATTTTCTGTCGCAAAAGGTTGATAGCAGATTATGAATTCATGATAAGATTAAAAACTGAAATCAGGCAAAGAGAGAAATGGTTTTGTTCATGCATTTTTTTCCCCTGCTAGCTTCACAATGGAATTTTTATACCTCATAATAATAAAATTCTAGGCATTGCAATGAGTCCTTTGCATCGGTGATTTCATTTATCTCTCATGATAGACATACAAAGTGGTATTAGCGTGCTTACATGAAACCAGAGGTATGCTGTAAGCCAGGATTGAACTCAGGGAGCCTGATTCCAAAGTCTATGCTCTATTTGTCACCATACAATATACCTGCCCTGACTGAAATTCTTGCTGTGAATAAATGTTCTTCGTGTACTAACAAAGTAATCTTCAAACTGTGCAGAAACTTTGCCACAATGCTCTATTGCCGGCAGGGCCTTGAGAATGATCTAACATGACACTTTCTATCTTTTTTATTTTATTTATTTATTTATTTATTTTCTGAGATGGAGTCTTGCCCTGTCACCCAGGCTTGAGTGCACTGTTGCAATCTCGGCTCACTGCAACCTCCGCCTCCCATGCTCATACAATTCTCCTGCCTGAACCTCCCGAGTAGCTGGGATTACAGGCGCCTGCCACCATGCCCAGACAATTTTTGAATTTTTAGTAGAGATGAGGTTTCACCATGTTGGCCAGGCTGGTCTCGAACTCCTGACCTCGTGATCCAACAGCCTTGGCCTCCCAAAGTGTTGGGATTACAGGCATGAGCCACCGCGCCCAGCCCAACCCTTTCTATCTTAAAGCTTATTTTATAGGTGATAATGTGGTCAGGTAGTTGACAGGGGCCTCTTCTCTAATCCCCCTCTTGTTCTAAAATTGCTACAGAGGTAAAATTGATACCACTTTCTTGGCTCTTGCCATCACTTCTCATAACTCTCCTCTCCTTTCTCAGGGCTGACCTCTGCACCTCCTTATATTACATGACCCTGTCCATCTCAGGCCTCAGGTGATTGGACTGTAGGTGAACACCTAACCTTGGGGAAAGCAATCACTAGTGGGTAGAATCAGCCAGGCTGTCTTCTGGGAATCTGGACAAAGAAAGAGAGAGTTGGGAAATAATGCTGTCTCCTTTCTTAATCAGAGTAATGCTGTTTAGAAATTCCTGAAGTCATCAGCTTCATAATTACATCCTACAGATCTGCTCTGTTGATTCTCAGCCTAGAGCAGTTTGTATATATTGCCCCATCTTTGCTTCTTTTATCCCCTTCTCTCTTTTCAGAACTCTTTACTTGGGAGTCACTAAAACTTTTGCTACTATATCATCATTGCTTTGGGGGATGTTTTGCAGGATTCCAACTTATTTTACATTAGTTACACTTCAGAATGTTTTTCTTCTTATAGCAGATGATAGTATAGGGGACTCATCTTAATCTCAAAAGTGTGCTATTTTTTGGAGTTGAGTATTATAATACACATTGATTTGCATTCATTGCATTTTCAGTGAATAATAGATATTTTCTGACCTCTTGTCATCAGCCTCCAGGCACACATTTTTTAAATGCACATGCAATTATCTGGTGTCATCTTGTGACTTTGCAGTGAATCCAAGGGCTGGATGGGAAAGTAGTCCATAAATGAGGCTTAGTATCTCTTTGGGTTCCTTGGTTGTGACAATAGAAACTAAGTGTAACTTAAACCAAAAAAAATTTTACTAGAAATATAGAGAAGCTTACAGAATTTAGGAAAGGCTGAAAATCTCAAGGAACTACAGAAAGCAGACAGTTCAGAAGGAGCAGGAATAAACAAACTGTACTTTCTTTCTTTCTTTTTCTTTCTCTTTTTTTTTTTTTTTTTGACACAAAGTCTCGCTCTGTCACCCAGGCTGGAGTGCAATGGCATGGTCTC
Source organism: Pongo abelii (assembly GCF_028885655.2). Taxonomy (NCBI): domain Eukaryota; kingdom Metazoa; phylum Chordata; class Mammalia; order Primates; family Hominidae; genus Pongo; species Pongo abelii. The sequence continues at coordinate 154,753,909 of NC_071989.2, forward strand.
GACTCACTGCAACCTCTGCTTCCCGGGTTCAAGCGATTCTCCTGCCTCAGCCTCCCGAATAGCTGGGGCTACAGGTGCGCACCACCATGCCTGGCTAGTTTTTGTATTTTTAGTAGAGACAGGGTTTTGCCATGTTGCCCAGACTGGTCTCAAACTCCTGGCCTCAAGATACCCACCCACCTCGCCCTCCCAAAATACTAGGATTACAGGCATGAGCCACCGCGCCCAGCCAGGACTGTACTTTCGGGTTGAACTCCTGCAGGTCTTGTCAGCGCACTCAAGATCCTGTTTGTATGTACAGAGCATGGGCCTGGCCTATGTCACACCATCAACCAGAACAGGGTAGGACTCTTGATTGACAGGCTCACCAAAATTGTCTCCACTCAGAAAGGGCTGGTTCTCAAAGCAAAAGTGGAGTGCATACCAGTAGAAGGGGTCAGGTTAAAAGCAGTTATTTATTTTATCCTTTCAGTATTTTATTTGATCTCTTCCCCAGAGTGGTATGAGCAAGCAGTCTATGAGAGCCACCATGTATAGGCTTGTTATTGTCATGGTCATGGATGGAGATGCCATGTGGCTCCATGTTACTTAGCACAATAGGCTTGTACTGGGTATTCATGGGCGTGTGTGTTCTGGCAGGAGAGTCTCGCGTTGCATGAGACTTCATGGTGCTAGGTGCTGGGTTGTCTACTGCTACTAGAATATGAAGAGGAAATGAGTATTTAGATGCTCCGTCTCATCTTCAACCAGGTCTGTGGTTGGAACTAAAATCTGCATCATCTGCAGAGAAGGAGAACCTGATCTGTAACAACAGTTAGAGACAGAATTTTCCTAGATGTTATACAAAAGTCGGTAATTGTTTCTAACCAGGTCTCTGAACATACCTACTTCAAGTCAGGAAACGCTTGCTCCTCTTGATTTACTTACTTCTTTCCAATGAAAACAAATATTTCATATTACTCAGTTTTGGATCGTGTCCATATATATAATATAAAAGCTTCCCGGTTTATTTTCTATTTAGGTTCACAAAGATCATTGTCCTCTAAAATATTCATCACTTACTTTAAAATAATTTTTAGCACTCAAGTAATTCACTTGCACTCAAGTAATTCATTTAGCACTCAAGTGTTCATTGTAGAAAAATCAGAAAATAGAGACAGGCCAAAGGAAGAAGTGGAAAATCCACAGACAACCACCTGAAAATTTTTTGTATGCCTCTAGATTTTTTTTATTATGTTAATGTATATGAGTTACATATATATGTGCTCACAATTTTCAAAAATGATCATATCGCTTTCATTATCTTTTTCATTCAACAATAAGTTATTATCTTTCTTAATTATAAACACACATTTACTGTACCTTATTTTCATACTTCCAATGAGCTTCTTATTTTAATATGAAAATATTAATATGTAATTAATTAATATAAAGTGTTATGCTTACTCGGTCATAGTGGAGACAGGGAAGAGACAATTTGCCCCATTTGTTCTTTTTCTTTTTTCTTTTTTTTTTTGAGACTGAGTCTCGCTCTATTGCCCAGGCTGGAGTGCAGTGGCACAATCTCGGCTCACTGCAATCTCTGCCTCCTGGGTTCAAGTGATTCTCCTGCTGCAGCTTCCCAACTAGCTGGGGTTACAGGTGCCTGCCACCACAACTGGCTAATTTTTGTATTTTTAGTAGGGATGGGATTTCACCATGTTGGCCAGGCTGGTCTTGAACTCCTGACCTCAAGTGATCTGCCCACTTCGACCTCCCAAAGTGCTGGTTTTACAGGTGTGAGCCACCGTGCCCAGCTTGTCCCATTTCTTATACATAACCATTAAACTTAGATTTCTCCGAAGCAACAAAACCTCTTATACAATGGTGATTTAAAAAAAAAAATGAATTGCCCTGGGCAGCAAAGTTTCCTTTATGGATGCCCAGACGTGTTAAGTCTTCAAGCATTTGGTTGTATTCTTTATGTGGAAGAAGCTAGCATTCTTGTCTCCATTTTACGCTGAGAAAAAGGAGACAGACAGACAGCATTGAGGCCATCGAAGTCATTGGCAGAGCCCAAAGAGAACTTGAAGTTGTAATGGCCCAGTCCTCTAATCAAACCACAAAGCCACACTGCTTCCCTTTTCCGCTGCTTCAGGGCTGGGCTTGAAAGGGAAAGTGCTGCCTCTCACCGAGGGCTGAATGGTGATTTGCCATTCACGGTCCAGGTTGCTCTACAGAGAGGCACAGACTCCCCAGCTCTCAATTGCGGGTGAAAGCTTGTTATCATGTGCAAGACCCATTGATCTGTTTCGACAATGACTCCTGAATTATATGGCACCTAAATGTTTGCTGTCAGAGAGATCTATACTGTGGATAGATGATGGGTACTTACTGGAAACTATTGCCTGACAGATGAGTTTTGCTGTTTTGTCTCAATGAAATATCCCTGAGCAACTGGAGATCTCTTCCTCCTAACCCTTTCCCTCACCTCTGGTATAATGTATTGTGCTAGAAAATAGTGAAATAAAGTGACTTTCCATTGTCTTGACATTTAAAGAAAAGTCATATTGGTTATGAGTACAGAGGCAGAAGCTTTTCTGAGAATGATTTGTCAGTTCACAAAAAGAAAGAAAGAAGGAAGGAAAGAAAGAAAGAAAGACAGAGAGAGAAAGGAATTTAAAAGTGTGCACATCAATTTACCCAGCAACTGTGGTTTGAGTAATTTATCCAAAGCAAATAATAGCGGAAGAGTGCAAAGACTGAATTATAAAGGGTCTTCTCTTTAGTGTCATTTACTGTAGTGAAAAGATGGAAACTATTTCAAAGTTGAACGATAGGCGATTGGATAAATGAATTATGACTTGACTGTATAATGGTGTTATATGCTGTCATAAAAAAGAATGTGGGCTGGGTGTGGTGGCTCTTGCCTGTAATCCCAGCACTTTGGGAGGCTGAAGCAGGTGGATCACCTGAGGTCAGGAGTTCAACACCAGCCTGGCCAACATGGCGAAACTCCATCTCTACTAAAAATACAAAAATTACCTGGATATGGTGGCACATTCCTGTAATCCTAGCTACTCGGGAGGCTAAGGCAGGAGAATTGCTTGAACCCAGGAGATGGAGGTTGTAGTGAGCCGAGATTGTGTCACTGCACTCCAGCCTGGGTGACAGAGCGAGACTCCATCTCAAAAAGAAAAATGTGTATTAGAATTCATAACGACAAGGAAAGTTGTTTATGGTAAAATGTTAAGTTAAAAAAAAAGCAAGCTGTGAAACAATTTGGGTTCAGTATCTGCTTTGTAAAAATAATACATACATGCACACTCTCACCATCACACAAATGCACAAGAACACAGAACCCTGGCCCTGCCTGCCTCTCTTACCCTGTCTCCAATTATTGTCCCCTTGATTCTTCTTTCAATGACTCCCCCCACCATAGATCCATTGCCCAAGAAGTTCCCTCTGTCCCTTTAGGGACGCATCCTTCAGATGTCAGCTTAAATATCACTTTCTCAGGAAAGCCTTCTGACCCCACAAATAGGATTCAGATCTCTGTTATTTGTTCTCAGAGTCACCACGGAGGAGATAGACATTTTCTGCATAGCACTGAGAAAGTCATTAGTGCCGTCCACCAAATACCAGGTAGCCAAAACTCTGGAAATGAGATAATGTAATTCTGTCACAAATTGTAGTATCAGTAAACTATTATGCATTCTCCTGTTTTCAGACTTTGTGGATACTTCTTTTGTTTGAACATTTAGTAGAATTCTTTTTTTTTTTTTTTGAGATGGAGTTTTGCTCTTGTTGCCCAGGTAGGAGTGCAATGGTGCGATCTCGGCTCACTGCAACCTCTGCCTCCCTGATTCAAGTGATTCTCCTGCCTCAGCCTCCCATGCAGCTGAGATTACAGGTATGTGCCACCATGGCTGGCTAATTTTGTATTTTTTTTAGTAGAGATGGGGTTTTACCAGGTTGGTCAGGCTGATCTCGAACTCCTGACCTCAAGTGATCCACCTGCCTCGGCCTCCCAAAGTGCTGGGATTACAGACGTGAGCCAACGCGCCCGGCTAAGAAAAATAGCTTTTATAGAGAAGTTGTATTTTTCCAATTATAACTAGGGGATTGTGGGAATCCAGCAAACTTCTCTGGTGGCCCTCACAAATTCCTATAGTCTTTTAAAATTCTTTAAGACTATAACATTACAGTTTTAAAAAATACCTTTTTTCTTCTTGCAGCAGCACTGTCATTGCTGTTGCTTTATCATGTGTGATTTGGGGGACTCGACTAATGGTAGAATAGCCTCTGCATATGCGACCTTGGCTTATTTGTCTGCACCAATTGTAATAAGCACTCACACCTATCCCTGTGAAGCAGGTACTAATAGTATTCCTGTTTTGGAAATGAGGAAACTGAAGCTCAGAGTGATTAATTAATTAGCCCCAGGTCACACAGCCTGGAAGAGGCTAAGCCTGGATTCCAGCTCGTGTCCCTCTGACTCTAGAACTGGTGCTCTTTTTTTTGTTTGTTTGAGACACAGTCTTTGCTCTGTTGCCTAGGCTGGAGTGCAATGGCGTGATCTTGGCTCACTGCAACCTCCACCTCCTGGGTTCAGGCGATTCTGCTGCCTCAGCCTTCTCAGTAGCTGGGACTACAGGCATGAGCAAACATACCTGGCTAATTTTTGTATTTTTAGTAGAGACGGGGTTTCACTGTGTTGGTCAGGCTGGTCTCAAACTCCTGACCTCAAGTGATCCTCCCGCCTCAGCCTCCCAAAGTGCTGGGATTACAGCCATGAGCCACCGTGCCCAGCCTGAACTGGTGCTCTTAAGCCATTATCTCAGACCATCTTCCAGTGGAGGGGATGTGTGTACCCTCTGTGAACACTACGTGTTTTGCGTGTACCTGCTGGGCCCCTGTGTAGGAAAAGTCTGTTCTTTGCTTCTCGTCTGCCATTTCTGTATTATCACAAACACATCCTCTTGTGGCATTTCCCAAACTGCAAGATTCTTGGCCAGAGTTTGACAGAAGGCCCTCCAGTTTTATCTACACCTGCAGTTTTTAGCACCAGCCACTACTGTGGGCTACATCCATTGATGGGTCCCTGGGGAACAACTCTAACTGCCTGAGAGCATTTCATCCAAACATTCTGTTTTCCAAATCTGTGAACTGAAGGACTTTTTGGAGGTTATTATTGTATCTGAAGTTCTTTTCAGGAGCTGGATACGTCGATTTGCTCTCATCCCATTTTGTTTTAAGGAACAGACTCAGGCACCAACTTTATTACTACCACACACACATTCATGACACAGATGGAGTTAAGTCGCACTCATAGTTTCACAGACACAAGTCTGAAATGCCAAAGACAAAGCATGTAACAGTTACATTTTAATTTACAAAAGAGTAGAAGGGCTCCTGTGGGTAAGGGCTGGGATATATACATTGTGATGGCACTAACCTTCCACGCTCTCATGGGCCCTGCAGTGGACTGAAATGGCCCTTTGCAAAGTGTTGCTTAAGTTGCTGGATAAGCTTTCTCCCTCCCACACCAGTGCCTTTCAAAAGCCTTGAAATAACTGTGTAATTAAAACAAGGCAGGCCGGGTGTGGTGGCTCACGCCTGTAATCCCAGCGCTTTGGGAGGCCAGCACCCTGGCCAACATGGCGAAACCCTGTCTCTACTAAAAAAATACAAAAATTAGCAGCGAGTGGTGGTGGGCACCTGTAATCCCAGCTCATCGGGAGGCTGAGGCAGGAGAATGGCTTGAATTTGGGAGGTGGAGGTTGCAGGGAGCCGAGATTGTGCCACAGCACTCCAGACAGAGCCAGACTGTGTCTTAAAACAAAACAAAACAAGGCAAATGTAACACCAAAAGTAACAGGAAGACACAATAAAATGTGTAGCAAAGCTGTAACTTATTCACACATTTAGAAGAGAAACACGGTTTTCAGAAAAACTTCAATGAAACTTCCAATGAAAAATAAAAGCTTTTAGTTCATTTTAGAGCTGGATATGTGAAATATTCTATTTGCCAAAACAAAACAAACAAAAACAAAAACAAAAATCCAGGCTGGGCGCGGTGGCTCTCGCTTGTCATCCTAGCACTTTGGGAGGCCGAGGTGGGCGGATCACCTGAGGTCAGGAGTTTGAGACCAGCCTGGCCAGTGGTGCACACCTGTAATCCCAGCTACTTGGGAGGCTGAGGCAGGAGAATCACTTGAACCAGGGAGTCGGAGGTTGCAGTGAGCTGAGATCACACCATTGCACTCCAGCCTGGGCAACAAGAGTGAAACTCTGTTTCGGGGGAAAACAACAACAACAACAACAACAACAAAAAACAAAAAATGAAAACTCCTGTATATTGTGAAAAGAGATCCATTACAATAGCTTTGAAATTATTATGTGCTTTTAAAAAGTTTATTTGATATTTTAGATGTTTTTCAAAATAAAATAGATAAGAAACTATCTTTCAGTGCTCCCATGATTCCCCAAATAGTTATGCCTATTTACATATCTCTGTGGGTTCTAAAATAGCCCATTTGCCTATCCAGGTATAGAATAGGAGACACTGTTGAGGACCCCATGATTACGTAAGGATTCAGGCTAAAATTCTCACCGGGCTCTTAGTGACATGAGTTAACCAGCATAACATTAATCTCTGCAGTCTGATTACTGCTAAACATTGCAAAGAATAAACAAAGAGATTTAATGTTCTCAATTTAGAAGGGTGTCACTATGTGCTAAGTATCTCTAAGATGCTTAGTAATAATGTAGGAAATTTGTTGTTATTTAAAGATCAGCTAGGTGAGACTTTCTTCAATAATCCTAAAAATAGCACATTTGTATTTAAAAATGTTTATGTTTAATGAGTACTTTCTTTTCTTTTTTTTTCAGACGGAGCCTCACTCTGTCACCCAGGCTGGAGTGCAGTGGTGCGATCTCCGCTCACTGCAACCTCCGCCTCCTGGGTTCAAGAGATTCTAGTGCCTCAGCCTCCCATGTAGCTGGGATTACAGGTGCCCACCATCACGCCCGGCTGCTTTTTGTATTTTTAGTAGAGACGGGGTTTCACCATGTTGCCCAGGCTGGTCTTGAACTCCTGATCTCAGGCGATCCACCCACCTCTGCCTCCCAAAGTGCTGGGATTACAGGTGTGAGCCACTGAGCCCTGCCATGAGTACTTTACTTTCAATATCTACCCTGTTGCCTAGGCTGGAGTACGGTGGCATGATCTCGTCGGCTCACTGCAACCTCCACCTCCCAAGTTCAAGCGATTCTCCTGCCTCAGCCTCCCGAGTAGCTAGGATTACAGGTGCACACCACCACGCCTGGCTAATTTTTTTTTTTTTCGTATTTTTAGTAGAGATGAGGTTTCACCATGTTGGCCAGGCTGGTCTTGAACTCCCGACCTCGTGATCCGCCCACCTCAAGCTCCCAAAGTGCTAGGATTACAGGTGTGAGCCACTGTGCCTGGCCACAATATCTGATTATCTTTCAAATTTTTATTTTTAAATATATTTAGGGAGTGCAGGTACAGATTTCTTACATGCATATATTGTGCCATGGTGAAGTCTGGGCTGTTAGAGTACTCATCACCCGAATAATGAACATTGTACTCAATAAATAACTTTACAACCTGATTATGATCTTTTTGGTAGCAATAACAAGTGGCCGCAAGTACCAGTTAAAAATATATTTTATTACTTATGTGATACATACTACTCTAAGACATTCAGAAAATACAGATGAATAAATAAATTACAAAATATCTCTACAAGGGAATGCTATGCAGTCATTAAATGGCTAAGGAAAAGATTGGTGAGGGAAAGATACCCAGGTTATGGAAAAATGCCCATGATGGCCACTGTCACCACCGCAACAATGGTGACAACTACCATTTATTGAGGGCCTAAATGTTTTGGACACTGAGCACTTTGCCGACATACATTTATTTTTCCCCCTGAAAACAGCCCTATGTTTAGATACTAAATATTATTCTATGAATGCAGACACATTACCCTCTGTAACTTTTCTAAGCAAGGGTAGAACTTTCTGGCCCCTAGGCCCCCAGGCCTCTAGGCTTGAGCTGGCCCCTAGGCTTGAGCTGATGTGGGGACTGAACAGCTGAGCTCCATTTGCCCATGCTGTCCATCTACAGGTCTCTGTAATTACTTTTTGGGCAAAATGGACACAATTTAAGATGTGAAGTTGTAACAAGATATTTTGAAACCAATGGATATAAGGGGGCTGTCAATTCAACAAACTTTCCCCAATGTCAGAATAGTTCCTTTTGGTGGTCTAGACAGGCCCAAGCATTTGCACTATATATAGACTTTAGCTAGTTCTTAAGAAGCATATGATGGGAACTTCTTAAAATTAATGTTATTTACCTGCTAGGATGTAAATGCTAAAAGGATGTGGTCTACATTATGGACAAGGGCTCTGTAAAATGTGATATTAGAAAATGGAAATTTTACGAGTTCTGGGAACAGAAACAGGTGATGAGAGTGAAATGGGGGAAAATTCTAGTTTTTGCTGCATTGTTATAACTTAATAATCCAAAATACTTTTAAAAATTATTAATAATACAAGTACAACATTCTAGGGTTTATTGTGCTCACTTTGGTTCCATCAAGTTGCCTGTTCCTGAAAAAAACCCTTCCGCTTAAAGCACGGGCCCTTTACACCAGTGTTCTATGTTCATGGGGCTAAATTTACAGAATTCCAAGCTATAGAGGCATGCAGAATTGTTAAATCTAACTTCCATCCTCAGGTATAAATTCTTCTTTGCCTGGAGACTTCTAGGATGGATGGTATTAGAGTGTAAAGGATGAGACCTCAACAGACTTTGCTTTTAGATGATCCTCATTGATGAAGGCAGCTACATTGTGGATTTGGGTGTTGTTTAGCCTCTTAATTCTTGGTTATGAATAATAGTAGAATCTACCTCATAGGACTGTTGGAAGGATTAAATAAAGAAATCTGAATAAAGCCTCTAGCACAGTGCCTGGCACAGTATCCATAACTATCTTCATCTTCATCATGATCGTCAACATCACAGAGAGGAGTAGCCACTGTCGTGATGTGGGGGATCAGAGGCCCCTGCTGCTGAGGGTGCGGCAAGGCCCCAGGGCTACATTTGATCATAAACCACACAACTCATCTTGAAATTCAAAAAGTATTGAAGGAAATTAATAGTGCTACTCCAGTGGACACACGAATGGTGAGACAGTGAAACAGCCTTATTGCTGATACGGAGAAAGCCTGAGTGGTCTGGACAGAAGATCAAACCAGCCACAATATTCCCTTAAACCAAAGCCTAACCCAGGGCAATGTCCTAACTCTCTTCAATTCTATAAAGGCTGGGAGGGGTGAGGAAGATGCAAAAGAAAAGTTGGAAGCTAGCAGAGGTTGGTTTATCTCCATGACACAAAAGCGCAAAGTAAAGCAGCAAGTGCTGATGTAGAAACTAACTCAAGTTATCCAGAAAATCTAAGATCATTGATGAAAGTGGCTACACTAAACAACAAATTTTCAATGTAGATGAAATAGCCTTCTATTGGAAGAAGATGCCATCCAGGACTTTCATGGCTAGAGAGGAGAAACCAATGCCTGGCTTCAAAGGATGCGTTCTCTTATTAGAGGCTAATGCAGATGGTGACGCTAAACTGAACTCAATGCTCATTGAGCATTTTGAAAATCCTAGAGCCTTAAGGATGATGTTAAATCTACTCTGCCTGTGTTCTATAAATGGAACAACAAAGCCTGGATGAGCCAGCTGTACTGGCACAAGCCTGAAATCCCAGCTACTCGGGAGGCTAAATGAGGAGGATCTCTTGAGCCCAGGAGTTTGAGACTAGCCTGGTCAGTGTAGCAAGACTTGTACTAAAAAAAAACCTTGGACAACAGCACATCTTTTTACAGTATGGTTTCCTGAATATTTAAAACCTGTTGTTGAGATCTACTGCTCAAAAAAAAGATTCCTTTCAAAATATTACTGCTTATTGACAATGCATCCAGTCACCCAAGGTCTCTGATGGAAATGTACAAAAAGTTTAATGTTTTCATGCCTACCAACACAGAATCCACTCTGCAGCCCATGGATCAAGAAATCATTTCAAGTTTCAAGTCTTCTTATTTAAGAAATACATTTCACAAGGCTATAGCTACCCAAAGATGATGATTCCTCTGATGGATAAGGGCAAAGTTAATTGTAAGCCTTCTGGAAAGCATTTGCCATTCTAGATAGCACTAAGAACACTTGTGATTCTTGGGAGGGGGTGAAAATGTCAACATTAAGAAGAATTTGGAAGAAGTTGATTCCAGCCCTCATGGGTAACTTTGAGGTGTTGAAGACTTCAGCAGAGGAAGTCACTGCAGGTGTGGTGGAAATAGCAAGAGAACTGGCATTAGAAGTGGAGCCTGATAATGTGCCTGAATTGTTGCTATCGCATAAGAAAACTTTAACAGATGAGTAACTGCTTCTCATGGATGAGCAAAAAAAGTGGATTCTTAAGATGGAATCTATTCATGGTGAAGATGCTGTGAACATTGTTGAAATGACCACAAGGAATTTATTATAGACTATCACATCAACTTAGTTGATAAAGCAGTGGCAAGTTTTGAGAGGATTGACTCTAATTTTGAAAGAAGTTCTACTGTGGGTAAAATGCTATCAAACAGCACTGCATGCTATACAGAAACTTTTCATGAAAGTAAGGGTCAATGTATGTGGCAAACTTCATGGTTGTCTTATTTTAAGAAATTGACACAGCCACCACAACCTTCAGCAGCCACCACCCTGATCAGTAAGCAGCCATCAACACTGAGCCAAGGCCACACACCAGCAAAAAGACTATGAGTTGCTGAAGGCTCAGATAGTCGTTAACATTTTTTAGCAATAAAGTATTTTTAAGTTATGTATATTTTTTAGACATGAAACTATTGCATACTTAATAGAATATAGTATTGTATAAATGTAACTTTTATATGCACTGGGAAGCCGAAAAAGTTTGTGTGAATTGTTTTATTGCAACTTTCACTTTATTGTGGTGGTCTGGAATCAAACCCATAATATCTCCCAGGTATGCTGGCATAAGCTTCTAGGCTGTTGTCTTTTTACTATGGCAGGGAAAGCAGAGATGTGTAGCCGCTCTCTCATTCTTCACCTGTAACAGACATCACTAATTGACCACAGAATTCTTTCTTACCACCTGAACTCATACTCAGAATCATTCTTATCACAATTCTTCAGACAGCCACCACCAATTGAATATAGGTGGCACAGGAGGTATAACAAACCTATTGGTCATTCCTGGACAAGACTATCTAACCTTCATCAATTATTTCATCATCTAGTTAACTTGGGTATTAAAGCTGGAGGGGGATTTTTTTCCCCTAGACACCTTAGCCAGATTCTATTTCCAGTGGTATATGTGGTTGACATTGATTGTGTACTCCTCCAGGGCAGAATCTTGGTCATTTTCGTATCCCATAACCAAAAATGGAAACTAACACAGATAGACACTAAACTATGTTTTGATGGATGAATGGGTGGATGGATTCAGCAATTCAATAGGCCCTTAGAAACAGGTCCAGGGTGGAAAAGAGCTTCCACTGCTGATAGTTTTATAGACTTTTCACTCCAGATGATGGCTTGACGCCTTTGTGTCTCCTAGGACTGGGTTGTCAATCTAGAAAGCACTGTGCATCTTCCAAACATCATTTATCTCCATTTATCAGAGGATATTATTAGACATGGTGCTGCTGAGGTAGCAAAATAGTTAGGGCTTTTAGTTCTGGGCCTGTGATAAGGATTTGGGAAATGTATTCTGCCAGGGGAGGGCGGCTACATGGTCTCTCTATTACTTTGGCCTGATGACAGCTGCTAGCACTCTGTTGAATGATCAATAACTGGCTGCCAGTCCACCTACTCCTCACTGGCTATTTTAAAGACTGCCATAGAGATCTACCATGGACTCACAAGAAAATATTTGAAAACAATGAAACCCCTTGTTCCTCCTCTCTATCAGGGTCTAGCTTCGACCTTAGTCATAGATCCTTGAGATGCAGGCAAACCAGGAGTCCCTTCAGAGGGGTACAGCTGGAAGCCATTTATGACAGGGCAAAAGATCAGTCATTCCCATGCACTTAACCATTGATTGGGGAGCTGTTCCACTGGCGCCTAGGCTTTGGCATTGTTGGTGAGAATTTGAGGTTCCAGCTGTTTTTGCCTTTGCTGGATTGCTTTTCATTTTAGTTGCCTGTTTCCAAAATAAAGATAAAGGGAATGTTCCAGGGGTCCAGCCAGTCACCAAAGGATCCTAGTTTAGAAGAAGAGTTGCTTTTATAATGACAGAGTAAAATAAATAAAACGAGCACTCCTTCCTTCCTCTATACTTGTTTTATATACAGAAGCCCTGATAAGAACTTACAGGACTGAGGAAAGTTTTTATCCAATAAAAATTTGTGTGGGCTTGGAGTTTATTTACCCAGCAACACGTGATAGAATTGACACCACATAGGTATTTCCTTTTTTTATATTCTCTTGAAGAACAGATGATACAATCTCTTTAATGGTAATGATGGTTAATAAAAAATACTCAGTGTAGGCCAAGCGCAATGGCTCATGCCTGTAATTCCAGCACTTTGGGAGGCTGAGGTGCGTGATCACCTGAGGTCAGGAGTTTGAGACCAGCCTGGCCAACATGGCGAAACCCTGTCTACACTAACTATACAAAAATTAGCCAGGCATGGTGGCAGGCACCTGTAATCTCAGCCACTTGGGAGGCTGAGGCAGGAGAAGGGAGGCAGAGGTTGCAGTAAGCCAAGATCATGCCACTGCACTCCAGCCTGGGTGACGGAGCGAGACTCTGTCTCAAAAAACAAAACAAAACAAAACAAAAACAACAACCAAAAAAACCCCCTCAGTATAGACTAGTTAACTTTTTCTTAGAAAGTGAAACTACACTTCAAATTATAAAATTTGTAGAGAATAAGTTCATGTTTCTATCCCCAGCTTAGAAATAAAACATTATAAAAACAGTTGAACCTCTCCAGTGATATTCTTTTCCCTAACCTTGTCCTCGAAGGAGCCACCATACTGCCTGGTGTTCATCAGTCTTACCCTTGTCTTTATACTATATGTATGTATCCATAGACAATAATAGCATTTTTCACATTTTAAAATTGTATATAAATGGCATCAGACCAAATATATCCTTCTGGGAATGGACTAATTGAGCTCATCAGGATATGTGAAATATTTTTCCCCATTGGTACATGTAGGAAAAATTTAAGCTAACTTTTGGCATCAAGCGATGGATTTTTCCAGGAGATTTGAAAGTCAAAAGGAGTGGTGCCGTGGGTGGGGGAGTACACTTCTGTAATCCCAGACCAGGTTAGACCTCCCTGTTATGGACTCTCATCACACCCTGTTCTTCTCTGCAATGTGTAATCACAGTGCTTTTGATTATTTTTATTTAATGATAAAATAATAAATAATTATGTCATGTCTGTCTTTCCTGCTAGAAGGTAAGCTCCCTGAGGGCAGGGGCCATGTTACGTCTTGCTCACTGCTGTATCCCTTGTACTTAGCCCATGCTTTGCATACGGCAGGCAGATACATGCAAGATGCTTTATTGCCCACAGTATACAACTCAGATTCCTCAGAATTGCATGCAAGGTCTTTTGTGATCTGGTTCCCATTTCCATCTCAGGACCTAGTTCCTGCTCCTCCTGTCACCTGACCCTTGCCCCTCTGCCTCCTAAAACACCTGCGGTTCCTGAGCTCTCTTGGGCCTCTTGCTTTTGCACATGCTGTCCCCTCAATCTGGATTCACCCACCTTTGTTTGCCCATCGAGCTGCCTCTCATCCCTCAAGGCTCATCTGAGATGGCACCTCCAGTGAATGGCACCTCCTTCGGTAATGACTACAGGCAGAGCACCGTGCTTGCCCTCTGTGTTCCCATGTCACCATCAGATTCCTCTAGGACTTGATTAATTAATTTGTTGAAAAATATTTACTGTGCTCTTATGCAAGTCAGGTCTTTGTTCTAGAGATACAGAGATGAACAAGACATGGTCCCAGCTGACAAATAAGTCAACAGGATCTAGGAAGGAAATACATGGGGTGATGTGACAGGGTCATTGGGTAATCTTCTTGAGGGAGGGTAGTTGAGGAAGACATGTCTGAGGGGCTGACATTTGAGCTGACATCTAAAAGGATGTGAGACTGGGCATAGTGGCTCACACCTGTAATCCCAGCACTTTGGGAGACTGAGGCGGTCAGATCAGTTGAGGTCAGGAGTTTGACACCAACCTGGCCAACATGGCGAAACCCCGTCTCTACTAAAAATAAAAAAAATTAGCTGGGCATGGTGTCAGGTGCCTATAATCCCAGCTACTTGGGAGGCTGAGTCAGGAGAATCACTCGAACCCAGGAGATGGAGATTGTAGTGAGCTGAGGTCGTGCCACTACACTCCAGCTTGGACAACAAGAGTGAAACTCCATCTCAAAAAAATATATAAAATAAAAGAATGTGAGCAAGTCAGTCATGTGAAGGACTGGTGGCAGTATTTTCCAGAATGCATGTCCCACGCCCATTGCCCCTCCCTAAGGATAGGAATTGCATATAATTTATCTGCTTCCTCCTCAATATCTGGCATAGTGCTCAGCATATGGCAGGTGCTCAATGTGACTATCAAAGTATTAATGAATAAATGAACCAGATTATTTTGACTTGGAATGAAACTTAGTTATCAAACTTGCAACAGCCTTACCTCCAATGAAATATTTACATCAACACAAATCAGGTCCTTCTCATGTGCTAATAGCTGTGGGAAGAAAGGAATTCCACTGAACACTGAGACTAGGTGATACCCAAGTGAGAAGAGAAAGGGATTTGCATCATTTTTTTGTGTGCTTCTATTAAAGCTACCCTATGCAGGTGCTTAGCACCAGGCTTGGCAAAGCCTGGCCCCATAGTCACGGACTTGTCATTAACATTTCCACAACATTGAAGATAATTATCCCTGATGAAGTGGTTAGCATGTGCCAGGCATGGTCTCGTTTAATCCTCACAAAACCCTATTATTATTTCCATTTTACAAATGAGAACATGGAGACTTATCAAGGCCTTACAGACAGTAAGGATAAAACGGGCTTGCACGCTGATGTGTCTCACTTGGAAGCCTGTGCTCTTAACCCTACAGCCCAGGGTCAGCTTCAGGTGTGCAAACTGGGGTTGCACAAGGTCCTGTGCTTAGAAGGGGCCTGTACCTGATTAAATGCTCTGCTGTTGTTATCTGGAAATTCTTAATCATTTCTGAACAAGGGGATCCATCTTTTTTTTTTCTTTTTTGAGATGGAGTCTCGCTCTGTTGCCCAGGCTGGAGTGCAGTGGCACGATCTCAGCTCACTGCAAGCTCCGCCTCCTGGGTTCACGCCATTCTCCTGCCTCAGCCTCCCAAGTAGCTGGGACTACAGGCGCATGCCACCACGCCTGGCTAATTTTTTGTATTTTTAGTAGAGATGGGGTTTCATCGTGTTAGCCAGGATGGTCTCGATCTCCTGACCTCATGATCCACCCTCCTTGGCCTCCCAAAGTGCTGGGATTACAGGCATGAGCCACCGCGCCCAGCCGGATCCATCTTTCACTATTCACTGGGCCCTGCAAATTATGTAGCTGGGCCTGCCTATACCCACCCTGTGTCTGGTGTCAACACATCAGGTGTGGTGAGCATCCTGATTTTTTGATGACCCTGTGTCAAATGCTGTATGCACTGAAGTCCAAAAGACAAACTCCTTTCTTCAAGATCTGCATTTTCAAGTCTAAAAACACATAAGCCTTTTTTCTGATGATAAAAGTAATATAAGCACTGGAGGTAGTAGTCGAGGGGACTACAATTTTATATATAGTGGAGAAAGATTTTACAAGGAGAAAGTTAATTATATTGAGTATATAAAGCCCTGTGTCTTCTATATAAACTTTTATATGCTGCTTATAAATTTCCTTATCCTTAGAATGATTTTTAGACTCACTCTGAGATAGATACCTGAAGAGAAAACCCAAGAATCTGTATCACCCAGGGGAATCTCGGTTATACTTGTAGTTTACTATCATTCATTAAATGCTAGATAAGCATCTTTGACTTCTTACTTAATAGTAATTAATTTGTGTTGTGAAATATTCGTATTCCTCCTGGCAAATACCCACCTCATTTGGAGAAGATGAGTTAGCTTATATCTTGCACATTCCTTCTGCCTTCTCCAAATCTAGCCTGTCCACCCTCAGCCTCCTTCCCTTTGCTAAAGCTGAAGCTAGTCCCAGTGGGGTTTACCACTTGATCTCTCCTGCTGGTGATCCCTGGGCCCTCTCTTGCCATGAAAGGACTCATATTGTGGAGGCTGCAGTGTTGTGGCTGGTCAGGTAACTTCTGTTACTTAGCAACTTTCTCCAGCTTTGTTAAGTTGGGCTGTTCAATCTCCTTAATGAATAAGAGCATCAAGCCAGGTAATTGATGCCTGGACATTTAGCTCATGAATAATTGACTGTCTGGGTAATCCTAGATATATTTCCTCGATCAGATTGTACAATGAAACAGTCATGTCATAGCCAGTGTCGACTTTTTTTTTTTTTTGTCCTAATCAGTTTTATGATGTCAGAAATCTGCTTTCTTGACCCACAGGCTCAGGTGAACAATGGAAGCAGTGATCCTCCCAAAGCCAGGACATGTTTCCTCTTTCCTCCACAAGAGCTCAGCATTTCCCTTTTAGTTTGGGCTTAGAAAAGTTTCAGCTCTTCTTGTTTATCTTTTCAGGTATCTTTTCCCACATATATCGGGAAGGCAATGTGGTCTAACAGGGAAGAGGGGACTGGGAATTGGGTTTCCTGGGCAATATCAATCACTTACTCTGCAGCCCCAGGCCAAACTTTGCTTGTCTGACTCACTTATTCATTTATTCATTCATTCAATACACATATTGAGTATCTCCTGTGTGCCAGGCACTGGAGATTTCATGACAAACAAGGTTAGCCTTGTCTGCTTTCATGGAGCTTATATTCTAGTGAGAGCTCACAGGTGATTTTTAAAAAAAGTAAACCAGTAAAGAAACAAGTTATTTTCAGGTAGTAGTAAGTGCTAGGTTGAAAAGTAAGAATGAAGTAATGGGATAGAAAGTGACTGACGTGGGGATGGGGTAGATGGAAGTTAATTTTGATCAGTGGTCAGGGAAGGTCAGGGAAGTCCTCTCTGATGAGGTGACATTTGCTAAGGAATGACTAGGAGGATCCAGCCATGTGAAAAAGTGGAAGAAAGAAGATTCTAGATAGTGGACCATGAAGGCAAAGGTTCTGAGGTGGGAATGGTGTTAGCATGTTTGAGGAACAGAAGGAAGGCCACAGAACGATGGGACCATGCTGTGTGGCAAGGTTGATGTCCACATTGTCCACTCACCTTTGATACCTTCTAAGACCACAAAAAATCGATGTGACCTCCCCTGTCAGTCATGGAGGCCTGAAAAGGGGATATGGATGGAGCTAAACTTTTCAAAATATATGCTTCACTGATGGTACAGACAGTGACTCTCTTCATATACAAAATTCTGATATTGTCAAAATTCAACTCAGGTTAATTGATTTATTCAGCATATATTTATTGAGCTCTAGGCAGTTTTTGTGGCAGTAAGCATACAGAAATGTCTAAAGTCAAGTCCCTGCTCTCATCAAGCTTATATTCTATTAGGAAAATAGACAATAGACTACTAAATAAAATATAGCTATAAGGTATATAAGATGATGAGTGCTTTAGAGAAAAATAAAACAGGAGAGGAAATGCGGGAAGGTTTCCCTGAGAAGGTGACATTTGAGCTGACACCTGAAGGAAGTGTGACAGTGAGCCATGCGTCTATCAGGGGGAAAAACAAATCTCCCTAACACCTGCCTGCCTCTAGTCTGAGTTCTGCCTCTTTTATGAGATTTTTCTCTCTCTTTTTTTTTTTTTTGAGACAGAGTCTAGTCTTATTGCCCAGGCTGGAGTGCAGTGGCATGATCTTGGCTCACTGCAACCTCTGCCTCCTGGGTTCAAGAGATTCTTGTGTCTTAGCCTCCCAGGTAGCTGGGATTACAGGCGTGTGCCGCCACTTCCAGCTAATTTTTGTTTTTTAGTAGAGATGGGGTTTCCCCATGTTGGCCAGGCTGGTCTCAAACTCCTGGCTTCAAGTGATCCACCTGCCTCAGCCTCCCAATGTGCTGGGATTACAGGCACCTGGCCCTTTTTAATAAGACTTTTAATCAAAATACTTATCACTGTCCTGCTTAAAACCTTGCACTGCACTTAGAACAAAACATAAATTGCTTACCATGGCTTTTAAAGTCTTATTTAATCTCTTCAATTCACCAAACTCATCTCCCTTTCCTCTCCCTCTTGTTCTGTTGGCTCCAGCACAGTGGCCCTCTTCCTGATCCTTGAACATGTAAACTCATTTCCATTTTGAGACACAGCCCTAACTGTTCTGTCTGCCTAGAAGACTCTTCCTAAAGATTGCCTTATGGCTGGTTCCTTCTTCTCATTCAGGTCTTCTCAACTCAAAGGTTTGCCTGACTCACTCAAGCCCTTTGGCACCTCTCCACCACATAGCCATCCCTCACTCATAGCAGTTATCAAAATCTCTCTGATCAGGAAGAGTTACCACTTATTCACATACGATGCAGTCATTTCCTTCGGCAACGAAACTGGCCGGTTATGTATAATGTGCTCTTTGGAGAAAAAGAAGGTTATAAATGTGAAATGAAATGTAACAGAGTACCTATCTACCATATTGTGAAGTTTACAACCCCTTAGAATATGACATCCATTTCCAGAGCCTTCTATTTACCACCAGACTTGGTTCTGAATTTTAAAAGACTCAGTTGCAAGTGCATGCAAAAGTTTCTACACTGCTCAGGAAGATGCAAGAGCAGAAAAAATGGATAAATTACCCTTCTTACAGAAAGAAAACAAAGTCTGAAAAAAATCATAGAGAAGAGCTTCTAGGTTCTTCATATTTGTAATTTATTAGAACTTAGAGGCTAGGCCCCATGAGTGGGTCAGACTTTCATTGTCTTGTTTGTTAGATTTTAAAAAAGTTGTTTGAGAAATATAATAAATTCTAGATAAATATACATGGGAAGAAACAGAATGGGGTGGTATTTGCTGTAACTATTTTGTTTTGTTTGTAAAGTGATGAATAGTAAGGGGACAGCAAGTCTGAAAAATCCCTCTGGGCTAATGTGTTAAAATATGTCAAGGTCAAATCATGTCAAAAGCTGACATAATCTTTCACTCCAGTTCACCCCAAATAGCTTAAACCAGACAGAAGACATGGGCCTTGGAATGTGAGGTATCCACCACCACTGCCACCCTCACCAACAATCCACCCTCTTCAGCTACCACACAGGAATTCACTAGGTCAAAATATCTTGATTCCCCAGACTGGCAACTTTCAGTAGTGCTGTGTTTAAGGCTACAGGACAAGCAAAAAACAAAGCCAAAAACAAAAAACAAAACCCCACAGATGATAGTGAAATAAAGAGGTAACTGTATAAGTTTCCCTTAAACCTACTTTTTGGTGATACATTACCAGAGGCTGGGAAATGAAACAGCTTTAAAAAAAGAGAGCTGTTTAATTTCTCCTTCATAAGGAATGCCTACCACCTCTGGTCCCCCAAGGAAGAGAAAGGAGTGTGTTTATGTGAAGAAGGCTTTATCTGCTTTATCTTTATCCAACTGAGATGGCCGCTCAGTTTGGCCTGCTGGAAGGAACTCAATGAAGCAAGAGGGCCGAGATGACTGATCTTTGTCCCCAATCCTCTCCACCCCTAGCCCACCAGGTGAACACACTCTCCCTCCATTTCCAAAGGTTCAACCATGGATGAGTCATCACTGTTGTTTCCAATCTGGTGCATTTTTTTCCTTTTCAAATTCAAGAGACCCATCAATTATTTAGGGCTCCATGATGATCTCAGGCACTGACACCTCCCTCACTCTTTATGGCTTTTCTGAAGGGAAACCATCTGGCCTTCCTTAACTTGTTCGTCCCTGGGCTTCTCTCCCTGCTCGTTAAGGTGTGGCCGCCACGGAGAGAGCCAAAACCATCAATATTTCACAGCCGTAATTAAAGTAAGCTGAGAGCTGTCAGCCTCTTGCAACTGACTCCCTTTTCCAAAACAAGCACGTGGCATCTTGAGCAGGGGGCACAGAGGGAGAAATGGGACATTTGGCTAAAATTGGGGTGGAGGAGAGAGAAAGCCCAGCATTTCATTTAACAGGACCTCCTGGAGTTATAAACCTGCCAGACTGGAGCAGCAAATTCCTTGGCCCTGCAGGGCTGGCAGAGAAGGGGGGGCTGGCCTCTCAGGCTCTCTTTTGACAACTCTTGAAAGGCACTAGAAGTTGGGCAGTGGGGAACTGCAGCTGATCTGCATCCACCAGTCTAGTGGGAATTAATCCTGGGACCTCAGCAAACGCTTCCCAAATCAAGGGGCGGGGAATGGGTGGGTGAATTATGGTGCCCATCTCTTTGAGACTGTCTGCCCCATCTCACGTGGTCCCCAAGTACCAAGACCCACGCCACCATCCAGCCAGGCAGGCAGGGGAGCCGGGAGGCCTGTGATTTATACATCTATTAATTACCTCCAGCATGGAAGAACTGCCTATAAATACAGTGGCACTTTATATAAAACTTTCATGCAGCTATTTAGATCCTTTAAAATATAAATGATTTCCTCTAAATTTTTTATCATAAATCAGGGCATGGAGCTAGGCGACAAGACGCCGATTTCCCCCCTGATGGGAGCAAAGCCTTCGCTTGTTTTCTCTTTCTTTTTCTTTTCTACCTTTCTTTTTCTTCTTCTTTTATTTTTCATTTTTATTTTTATTTTTATTTTACAGAGGCTGGTTAATGGCTCTGCTTCTCTTTGCTGAGTCCAGGGCTTAAGGGGGAAGTCAACAAGTGGCAAGAAGTTTTGCTTCTTTTTCCTGGAGACTGCATACTATGTGGCAAAAGCCTGTGGTCTCTGATCAGCAGACCTGAGTTCAGATCCTATCCCTACCACTTATTCAGTGTGACATCTTGGAGCTCACTTAACTTCTCTGAGCTTTAGTTCTTCCCTCTGTAAAAAAAAGGGAGTAACAGTACCTACCTTATAAATAGGGTTCTGTGAAAATTAACCGACAGAATGTACAGAACCAGCACCTGAATAAGAGCTCGTGAAGCAATGAGGTGTGTACTGGTAGACAAGTCACTTCACCTCTCTGAGCTTCAGTTTCCTTATCTACAAAGAAACGCTGAGGGGGTAATGTTCACTTCTAGGGAGTTATTGCGAGGGCTGAATAAGACAACAGCAGACTCTGCACTTCTTGCAGCAAGAATCATGTGGAACTCATTCATCACTGTATGCCCAGACCTAGCGTATGCTGGACACAGAGGAGGTCAGTGAGTATTTGATGAATACATGAGGCAAGAGAGCCTTACTTGTAGAGGACCTTACAGGACCATCAGAACTTGATTTCCATTTATGATGATGGGTTTGGCGTCCATCCTCTTTTCCAGATCCACACTTAGAATGTTGACTTATCTCCACCAGAGGGGACAATGGAGCATGTCTCCCTAACTCACTTGTAGTGATGAGGAAACTGAGACTCAGAGCCCATGAGTGACTTGTCTAGGGTCACCCAGCAGGTTAGCCATGTACCCATATTTGAATCCACACCTCTGGTGCTCTGTCCACCACCTCTTAACATTCAAGCCGGCTGGGTAAGAGAAATGGCCTAATTCTTTGGCCATGGAAGAGAGGAAAACCCACTAGGTCACATGGGGAATTGACCTTACGGCTTTGAACTTTAAGATGTCTATGAATTGCAGAAGAGGAGAGCAAAACCAGTCCTCATCTTCCAGGATGGACTCATTGAGTCCAGATAGCACAAAGCTAGCCGTGATGCTGATGACACAGATATTCTCAAGTCTAGAGCTCAAAGATGAACACACAGCAGGACCTATGGGTGGAGGGGGGAGAATAAAACAGCCAAGCACTGAATGTAGGAAATGATTAGAAATAGTCTCCTCAGCAATGGCACCTCAGATCCAAACAATTGATCCTGATTCTCCATGAAGCGGTAGAATAAATCCAGAAAAGTTGGGAACCTTTCTCTTCCACTCTGGACCTTGACAACCCAATTCCTGCACAGCCATCAGAAAGCTCCCAGTTCACTCACTACACTCCAGCCATTCGAGCCTTCTTGCTCTTCCTTGAACTTCCTGAGCTGGCTCCCACCTCAGCGCTTTTGCCTGTGCTGTTCCTTATGTCTTTCATTTTATCCTTCAGGCCTTGGCTCAAAGGTCACTCCTTCCTTTTCTACCCATATATTCTCCATTCCAGCGTTCTGGTTTATCTTCTCTGTAGCAATTATCACTATCCAAGGCTATCTTTTTTATTCCTTACCTTCTGCAGAAGCCTCAGCTCCATGGGGGTATGAGGGGCTGAGGTGAGTGGGAGGTGGGAGTGAAGTGAGTGGAGTGAGGGGTTGCCTGTCTTGTTTAAAGCTAAATTCCTATCTCCTATCATCGTGGCTGCCTTATAGTTGCCCAATAAATATATGTTCAGTGAAAGAATGTAACTGGGAAGGTGTATCAGAGATCCCTCGGCTGGGTCCACTCATATTTTCAGATGTGGAAACTGAGGAGGCAAGAACCCGCCTGAGTCCCAGGGCTGTGTCCATGGCGGGGCATCTGGGGGGAAGGGGAGGGCTCCTGGCACGTGCTGAGCCCTCACGGACGCTCGGCCTCCGGCCCCTGAATCCCTCTGGGCGTCTCGGATCCTCTGAGCCCCTTTGCAGACAATGCAAGGCAGCGGCCAACAGACGAGTCCCGCAGCAGCTGCGCAGGCGGCGAGTACATGTGAGAAGTTTGTGAAAGGAGACCAGAGAAAGGGAGAGGAAGGCAAGTCAGGCGGCTGCGAACACCTGGCCAGGCAGCCCCGCCAGCTGCCTCGCTGCGCGATGGCATCTTGAGTTCGGGCCCTCCTATCGGGGCCATATCCCATTCCACCCTCCCTGCCCCTTTTCCAACTCTCCAATGTGGGGCTTGGGAATGAAGGTGGGTGGGGGTAGCTGCTGGCTTCTCCAAGTGCAACTTGTGCCCGGAAGCATGCCTGGAGCCTGGCCAGCCTCCGGAAGCAAGAAGAGAAGTAAAACCTGCTCGCCCTACTCCCTTGGCCCCTGGGCTTGGGAGATGGGATAACTAGTGCCAGCCCAGGATGTTAGTTAGGACTAACTAACAAACCTGAGCTCCAGAATCAGATAAACCAAGGCTCCCATCTCCATGCTACTACTGCCTAACTGTGCGGCCTTGGGCAACTTACTTAGTCTTTCTATGCCTCCTTTTTCTCATCTGTAAAATGGGGATAATGATATCAACCTCACAGGCTTGATTTGGAGACTCAGTGTACAACACTTCCAAAGCATCTAGCTCAGAGCCTTGTACACAGGAACCACTCCATAAATGGCCCTTCTTGTCACCATCATCATGGGCACTGCCCTGGCCAGAGTTCATTAATTCAACATGAATTACATCAAGCTCTTAATGCTGCCTGGCCTGTAGACACAGGTACTGGAAACACAGACAGTTCTTCAAGGAGCAGAGACCATAAAACATCGCGTTCTTACTAAGAGATAATAAGGGAAGATGCAAAAGACATTGGAAGCTCAAAGAAGGAAAACTCTCTTTGAGTCTCCATGAAACTTACATAATTAGGGCAGGATTTTAAAATAATAATAATAATAATAATAATAATAATAATAATAATAATGATCCAGGTGACAAGGATATAGACCAAGTTTTTCAAGTTGAGAGTCCCAGATCCTCTGCATCCAAAATCATGGATGTCTATTAAAAAGCACGTTAGTTTTTGAGGTCAGCATCTCTGGGTGTGGGCCTGTGGTGCTGTATTTTAAGAGGTTGCAGATGATTCCTACTCATACTAAAATTGAGAACCGCTGGCCCACAGGAAAATGCATCTGCCCCCAGGCCCCTACCCCCTTTGCATCTCTACAAGGCTAGTCCTTCCGGAGGATATGGTGCTTTGTGCCCTGACTTCACCTTACATGTGGCAAATCTATGTCCCTACTAGACTCTGAGCTCCTGAAGCAGTGTCTTCTGTATCTTCAAGGCCTTCCACAAGACTCTGCTGTTAGTAGGTATTTGGAAATGCTTATCAAATGGGGAAAATTCTTCCTTCGATGCCACTTGCATAAATGCCCACATAGTCCTTACATGGACCTTCACATATTTTGTTTGGCCCATAAATGGTATGAGTGTGTGTGTGTGTGTGTGTGTGATTGTGATTTAGTGCCATGGTGGTGGTGGGGGGTGGGTAAGTGCTCTCTAGTTTACCACAGTTTCAATCTTTCCTTTTATCCACCCAGATAAAGTTGCTCAATTTTATTTTACTAGTTTTGCACTTAGAGAATTTAAGTTTACAAATTCTGGAAAGTGTAGAGGCTGTTACAAATTGCTGTCTAAGGCTGTCCTTCCAATTGCTTTCTCTATGGTCTTTTCCCTCTTTTCTTCTCCAGTCTCCAGTCTGTTATCTCCAAGGCCTTCTCAAAAAGACTGGTCCTTAAGGATGGGTGTTGTCTTACTGCTGGCTGCCTAGAACTGCCAGTAGACCTTCTTAGAGGGGAAGATGGGAAAAACCCTAAAACACACGGGACCAGACACAGGTGTGTTTTTTGATTTGTGATTCTAATGCCTGGGGATGCTGGAGTAGGGGCTGGTAAGCTGAAGGTCAACATTGGAGGCATGTGAGGACCAGTTGGTTTTGCTCTGTTTCTGACTCATGCCTGACCTCTATGCTGGCCAGTATCTCCCAGACCCCTGAGAGGACAGAGCAGAAAAAGAGAACAGATATGAATCCTTTCTCTCCCAGTTTCTAGGGGTTCAGCTTCACAGACAACTAGGGTATTATGGAATGAGTACGGGTCTCAGGGCATCATGGGACCAGGCAAAATACAGACCAGTGTATCCCTGTGTTTCATTCCCCTTTTCCCTTTGGGCTTCCAGCACTGGGAAGAAAACAAAGACTGGTCTTAAATCCTAGTGAGTGATAAAATAATGCTGCATTCAGCTCTGGGGAGTTGAGTGTCCCTGGAGATAAGTTCCTGACATGCTCAAAGTATGTTTCATTCAAATTAACCAGAACGATAGTCTTTGGTTAAAGCTGGAAGTCTTTGTTAAAGCTTAGCAATCATCTTATCCAGCCCACTCCTTGTAGGTAAACTGAGGTCCAGTCAGGGTCACCCATACTCCGTGTCAGAATGCAGCCCCAAATCCAGCCCTCCTGCAGCCCATAGTTCTGATGTGTACTCTGCACTTCTAGAATCCCGCCACCCTTGTGCTCTGTGTCTTGTTCATGAATCTACCTCCTTTCTACTGCTTGGCAAGTTTAGAGTTAACTTTCTGAAGTGAATATTAGACTGGTGACTCCTTGAGTGCCAGCATGGAATCTGATTCACATCTGTGTCCCAGCCTTTGGCGTGGGGTCTGGCACAATGCAGGTGTTGGGTGAATGGAGAGCAAGGATCCACAGTATGCATGTGCAGACAAACCGGGCTCCAGGGGGATGACTTGGGCCACCCCCACTCTCACATGCTTTCTCTTTAAGTTGAGGAAGAAGAGAGGACCATGTATTCAATGATATCAATGCGCCAGGCACTGTGCCATGTGCTTATAGCAGTGCATTCCTCACAACAATCAATGGGAAAAAATGATCATCCCCATTTTACAGATGGGGACACCGCAGTACAGAGAAGTTGAGAATATCTCGTGGTCTCAGCCAGCAAGAGGCAGAGGTGCATTTTGAATCTGAGGCCAGGGCCTGAGTCCTATGGCATCAGGTTGTGAGGGAGTTTACTGAGCACCGATTTCGTGGCTCAATGCTTTTCTTCTTACCCTAACTCTAAACATCTTCACCAGAACCCAAGGAGACAGACAGTAGTGCAATTCCCATTTAAGAGCCGCCGAAACCGAGGCTCAGAGGGCTTTAGCGAAAGGGTTGCGCTTGGCTCTAGGCACCTGGGCTGAGTCTTCTTCCCACCATCGCAGGGCGGGAACCAGCGGAGGCGGCTGGCTTGGATGGGGAGAAAAGCAATTGGAGGGCGCCGAGGGGAAGAGGGAGCCCGGATCTCTCAGGGCGTCCTCTTGGACTAAGGGATGTTCCCCTGCACCACACCACCCAACCTCGTTCAGATTCTGGGAAACCCGGCACGTACATATCCTGCACAATAACAGGCAGGGTGAGGTCTCTAAGCCCCGAAGATCGCTCTCTCAGCGGAGGCAGTGGGCCTGACGAGGGGGTACAGCTGCACGCGCGGGGTTTCTCTCCGAACCGGAGTGCTGCGTAGTCGCGGTCCAGGATTCCCCATCCATTATTCACAATGTTTACTAGCGCGGGGGGAGGGATAAGAAAGAAGAGGGAAGTAGAGAGAAAAAGAGGCTAGGGGAGGTGGAGGCGGGCAGTACTAACCTCGAGAGCCCTCAAGTTCCGAAACTTCGAGAAGAAAGACCAAGAGGCTAAGGCGCCTGGGAAGCAGCAGGCCGTCAGTAAATATTTGTAAGATGGAGGGATAACTGGGTGAGTGAGTGAATGGGCGAATCATTAGCCCCTCTGATCCTTGTTTTCCTCATCTGTAAAACGGGGTAACATCACCTACTCCATACGGTGGGTATGAGAATCCCATGGGCAAACTCTAAATTGTCTAGCACATATTAGGAACTCTTAAACGGTAGCTGTTGTCACGAGGAATGGGCTTGCAAGCTCTGGCTGCCCAGCAGAAGTGCACTGAAGGACTCCCAGGCCTCGAGGGCCATCCTGAACAGTCGCTATTCTAAAAAATACTCCACAAGCTTCCTTAGACGGGAGGGTTGGAGGAAGAGTGGGACAAGTTACCTCCCTCAAATGAAAGCAAGAAAGGCAAGCGTGGGGAGGAAGCCACTCCTGGACTGAGAAGGCAGTTACTGCCCCTACCTCTACCCCGGAGCGCGGTTGAGGGAGGGGGGGCAGGGGTCACCCGGGGCTCGTTCTGGCAGCCCCTCACCCTCCCCAGGGCCCGTCTGGGCGCTTGGAGGCGCCTCCTCGCTGTGCCGCGGGACCGGACTCTGGTGGACCGCTTGGGCGTGAGGCCAGGAGCGCCCTGGAAATGGGCAGTTTGGCGGCAGCCGGGCAGACGGAGTGTGTGTGAGTGTGTGTGTGTGTGTGTGTGTGTGTGGTGGAGAGGGGAAGTTGGAGTAGGGTCAACTTCCTGACCCAGCTCAGCCCAGGGCTGCCCTTTTATCCTGGCAGTTCGAGCTGGGACAGGACGGAGAGGTTTGAGACTTTTGGGGTGGCATGGGGGAAGGGAAGTCCACGAAGAAGAAAGAATCGGAAAGGTCTGGCGGGTTGGAGCCAGGCGGGGCGGGGCGGACTGGGAGAGGCCAGGCCAGGCCCGGGTATAAAGGCTGTGGAGGGGGCGGCCGCCGCGGGCGCAGAAAGGCGCGCCGCTAGCTGCTGTTTCGCCTCACCTCCCGGGCCGCCCCTGCGAGTCCCGGGCGCGTGAGCACGCCTGCGCGCGCCCGGGCCCTTCCTGGCAGGCTGCTTGTAAGATGAGTGAAGAAGCAGGTGGGGGAGAGGGGAGGCAGCGAGAGAGAGGGCGAGGGGAGCGCGGGCGCTGAGCAGCGCTCACTTGGAGAGCGGCAAGCAAGCTAGACAAGCCTGATTCCATGTCCCCTGCTGCCACCCTGCTAGGAGCGCGAAGATGATGGCCATGAACTCCAAGCAGCCTTTCGGCATGCACCCGGTGCTGCAAGAACCCAAATTCTCCAGCCTGCACTCCGGCTCCGAGGCCATGCGCCGAGTCTGTCTCCCAGCCCCGCAGGTACGTAGTGGAGCGTAATTACCGCTCTAAGGCACATTTTTTGACAGGCACTAGCTTCATGTTTTTTTCATGTCGCCCAGAACAATCGCCGCTGTCTGAACCCCTCTCCTTGTCTCCCCCGCGTTCTCTCCCGGCGCGCTCTCTCTCTCATTCATGTCTCTGATCCACACGTCTGTTCCAGCAGAGCTGCTGCCTCCGTATTAATTTTTATGACCTGGGCTTTGAGGAGAGGCATCTCGGTTGCTTGAAAATGTGTTTTAATCCTGTGTTGACAGTATTCCCTACTGACCGTGCTGTGCGCCTTCTTGCTTGCAGCTGCAGGGTAATATATTTGGAAGCTTTGATGAGAGCCTGCTGGCACGCGCCGAAGCTCTGGCGGCGGTGGATATCGTCTCCCACGGCAAGAACCATCCGTTCAAGCCCGACGCCACCTACCATACCATGAGCAGCGTGCCCTGCACGTCCACTTCGTCCACCGTGCCCATCTCCCACCCAGCTGCGCTCACCTCACACCCTCACCACGCCGTGCACCAGGGCCTCGAAGGCGACCTGCTGGAGCACATCTCGCCCACGCTGAGTGTGAGCGGCCTGGGCGCTCCGGAACACTCGGTGATGCCCGCACAGATCCATCCACACCACCTGGGCGCCATGGGTCACCTGCACCAGGCCATGGGCATGAGTCACCCGCACACCGTGGCCCCTCATAGCGCCATGCCTGCATGCCTCAGCGACGTGGAGTCAGACCCGCGCGAGCTGGAAGCCTTCGCCGAGCGCTTCAAGCAGCGGCGCATCAAGCTGGGGGTGACCCAGGCGGACGTGGGCGCGGCTCTGGCTAATCTCAAGATCCCCGGCGTGGGCTCACTGAGCCAAAGCACCATCTGCAGGTTCGAGTCTCTCACTCTCTCGCACAACAACATGATCGCGCTCAAGCCGGTGCTCCAGGCCTGGTTGGAGGAGGCCGAGGCCGCCTACCGAGAGAAGAACAGCAAGCCAGAGCTCTTCAACGGCAGCGAACGGAAGCGCAAACGCACGTCCATCGCGGCGCCGGAGAAGCGTTCACTCGAGGCCTATTTCGCTATCCAGCCACGTCCTTCATCTGAGAAGATCGCGGCTATCGCTGAGAAACTGGACCTTAAAAAGAACGTGGTGAGAGTCTGGTTCTGCAACCAGAGACAGAAACAGAAACGAATGAAGTATTCGGCTGTCCACTGACTGCGGCAGGGCGCAGCGTCGGGAGCTGGGAGAGCCTAGTGCTCATCCCTCCCGGGTTGGGGGGATGGTTATCGGGAACTCCAAGGCGTTTCCTAGGCAGGTTAAGCTCTCTCCTCCGAAGCCACAGACTTTCCCCCTTTGTCCCGGCTGGTTGCCTCCGGCCTTCTCTTCCTCTTTCCTTTCTATTCCCACCAAAAAAAGTTTTGGCGCTGGGAAAATATTCCAGAAGGGCGGGCCTGAAGGGTACTTGTGCTGTCCGTGGTGCTGAAATTTGCCCTCTCGCTCGGGGCCGCACGACTCCAGAGCAGGGGCCCCAAAGCAGAGGACAGTGAATTGGCCCAACCGCCCGAAGCTAGTGTGAAAACGCCACTTTGCTAAGCGCGATTAGGCAAAGGGTGAAGAGATAAAAAGGAAGTGATCAATAATAACACAAAGTCTAGGATATCTAAGGGGGACACAAACATGCACTGGAGATTTATTACAGTATATAAAATACATGTATGTTTCCAAAGGATAGCCTTATACTCCCTTCCTTGCCTAAATTCTATTCACCTTATCCTTTGGTTTGCCGTAAATTCTCATAAGGTAGCATGAAGATTAGGTTCAGGGAAAGTATGCAGGGAGTTGCGGGCTCCAAGTTGCCATTTTTTCGTGGTAAGTAGGGCTTCAAAACAGGTGGGCCCAGTCTGGCGACTGAAAATTCTGGGATCGCTTGGCTGTTTGTAAGCAGCTGCCAGCACCAGCTCCGGCCGTCTTTCACGACCTACTGGTGTTTGAGGGGTAATTACTGCTTGCTGGAGAGCGGGAGTTGGTAGTGTTCATACCCGCTGAGGACTCTCCGACCCCAGCTCGCTGCTCTTGCCAGATTGCCAGCTCAGCGTGCAGTCGGCTGCTGGAAAGTGACTGTAACTTCTCTGCATTATATGCAAGTCCTTTCAACACGTCTAACCTCGTTGCGCTTTTGTTATTACTGTTGTTGTTAACATCGTTCATTCCTATTATTTATTTAATTCTGCTTCTTTCCGTTCACTTTATGTGGGTGTCTTTCGGTGGAAGTTCACTTATAGTTTTGTGAGGGAAGAGGAGTGGGACCATCTGCCTGAACCCTTCTCACCCTGCCCCTCTAGCTCAAATTTTATTTTATTTTTTCGTTGCTTCATGTAGTTTGCGTGTTGCTGTGTGACCTTTGGTTTCATTCTCTGAATAGATACAAATAAAATATTAAGTTTTCTTCTCTCTTTACCCCTTGAATTAACTTCTAAAATAAATGCTTTATTTTTCAACCCGAATCAAAGTGGTTTTATTTTTTCTCAGAGGCTAAGGGGTACTAGCTTTGGAAAGGATTTAAAAAGGAGAACCCCAAAGGGCTGGGCTGTCAGTTTCTGCTGCCCAGCCCCCAGCCATCCGTTCTCCCCACTCCCCTTCCATGGCAGACTCACTTGGAGCTCCTCGTGGGAGACCCTGTGGCTTGTGTCTGAACTTGAGGTTTCAAGGCACTTCCTTCCATGCTTCCCTGCCTGCCATCTATGAGACTCTGCTCAATTTGACTTAGCTAGTAAACTTTGAAGCCGGGCTAATAGAAATTTGAGCCTCCAATGCCTCCACTCACTGGCAGAACCATCCTGAGGCTAATTTCTTAATTTCTCTAAGCCTTCTCCAACAAGATTGCTTGTCTGCAGAATGAAGGGACCAACGCTTATTTCACAAGGTTATTGTCAGGACTAGGTAAGATTGTTTTTTTAAGACGTCAACTAGTGCTTGGGCTTTGTAGGCTACAAATTATTTTAAAAGATTCAAAGGGCTTGAGAGGAGGTGAGATAATAGAGGCAAAGAGGGAGAAAAGTATTTGCTGGGACACATTGGAGTTCCAAATTCATCTGAAATTCTCATCCAGGTTGTTATTCACTCTGTGGTCCATCTCGGCTTCTTTGTGGGGGTACTGCTATAACTGCTGCAAAGCGCCTAGCATAGTGCCCTGTACATAGTAGGTGCTCCATAGACGCCAGCTCCCTGTTCTCTTTCCGCTCCCTCTTTTTATTTGCGAGCTGTAGAAACGCATTCCTGATTTAAAATTTAATGCTCCAAGTCCAGGAGTCATCTGCACATTTCCCTGCTTCGTCCTCAAAGAGTTCCGGGTCATCAAACCACGGGGCCGAAATTCGGAGCAGAGTGGGTTTGCCCTCCGCGCAGTGCGACACCCCCTACCGCATAAGCTAACTTGCGGATCTCCCCCAGCTCCCTGGGCCTTAGCCCTTTACCCCCGCCTTGCACAACAGCCCCAGCGATTCCTCCACCTCCCTCTCCATCGGGTGTCCTTTAATAATAAATGCCCTTATGCCATTACATTATATTGTGGGTTTTGAAAATTTAAAATACGGCTGATGCAATATTAATTGCCTATAGTGGTATAAAACACAGGGCCAGAGCCCAGCCGGGCTGCAGAGGAGACAACCGTGAGCGTCCCGCGCCGAAGCGAAGCGCTCCAGAAGGACGCGCTTTTGCGGGCTGCAAGGTTTCCTGCAGGTAAGAAGAGCCTTCGCATTTTCGGGCTCGGGAGAGAACCGGAAATCTGCCTCCATCCTCTTTTCGAAAAGTTCTCTGCCGTTATGTATTTAGTCTTTTTTTTTCTTTTAATTGACAACTGCAAAAGTTTGGGAGACTTTTATGGAGAGGATGAGAGGAGCTGCCTCCTGAGCGCAAGGTCTGCTCCAAGACGGTCCAGTAGCACTAGGTCCAGTCCCCGAGCCGTGCCTCTGCGCCTAGTCTTCAGGCGCCGGAGACTGTGATGCGCAGGAGTATTTTGACCGGTTCCTACCTGCAGGCCGGAGCTGCAGCCGGGTCAGCGAAACGCTCCACCCTTTCCCTCCTCCTGAGTGCGCCGGGCTGGCGCCGTCGCCTCACTCTTCGGCTTGCTCAGGAATCAACTGGAGATGTGGTTTCCCCAGGATTGTGCAGTCGCCTTTGCCACTCGTTCGGCGGAGGCACAGACCTCTCGGGGGAGGGAGGTGGTACTAGCAGGTCTGGGGTTTACACAAGCCTAGTATGCATCCGAAGCGTGTGACCTTGGGCAAGTCAGATCGCCTCTCTAAGCCTCTGATGCCAGCTGTAAAACTTCCCCAAATTTATTTTGAAGAGTAATCGAGGGTGTTTTCTAAGATCACCTGGAGCAGGTTTTCATTTTCCTAATTCTGTCAGCTTGCAACACGCACGGTCCAAGACTCAGCTGAGAGTTTCTTTAACTTGTACCAAGAGAAAGTGAAGTCAGTATTTGCGGGTGTTTGCATGGAAACCTGCATCAGGCCTCCGGAGGGTGGGACTTTGAGAACTACCCGGCTGGAACAGGGGCTTCATCTAGAATGAGCTAGGCATACACATTCCAGCATGGCTAAAGCCCTGGTAGGCAGAACTTGGTGGCAGGAGTCCTGGGGTCCTGAACTGTGTTATCTCTGGCCAGCGACTTCCTCTGTCTGTGCCTAAGTAGTCTCAGTTTTGTTCAGTACTTCATGTCCAGTACTCTGCTCAAGGTCTGGCCTAGAGTGGCAGACACTAGATGTCTGTTGAATGAATGAATTAGGTTTTTGTTTTGTAAAATGAAAGCACCCCTTCCAGCCGAATCCTCTCTGGATTCAAGGGACTGTAGGGAGGAACAGAGCCATCAGGGATAGGCAAGTCTCCCTGGGAATGGGGATGAGGCAAGGTGGTGGTCTGCATCACAGGCTTTCATTCAAAGGTAGCCAGTTTCCTTCTTGTTTAAATAGAAGAGACTGTGCTTCACCTTTTGGAGGTTATGGGTACACAGGGGATGCTCTGTGACATGGCCCTTGGAACCTAGAGGAAGAGTAGGGAGGGGGAACCAGGGAGTGACCTCTGCCCTGCCCAGTGTGCCTGACGTTTGAGTTCCAGTTCTTTTACTTTCCTCCTGAGATGGAAACAGCTCTGGTTCTGGAGTGGACACACCTGGGGTGGAATAACTGCTCCATCTCTTACTTGAGTAAGTGACCTTACTGCTCTGACCCTCAGTGTCCTCATCTGTAAAACTGGAAAAACTGGAAAAAAGACTCTCTCAGGATTGCTCTGATGATTAAATGAGATCACGTAAGACCAGGGCCTGACACGTAGTAGGCATTAATAGATATTTCGTCGCTTTAAAACATTTTTTGTACTCAGAAAAGTGAAGGCAGTGTTGTGGGGCAAGTTCAGGGCTTGGAGTCAAGTGGAATCAACATTTTCCTTCTGTGAGCCACAGTCTGGTCAGGGTAGCAGTGCCTATCAGCTCTCGGAGTGGTTGTCACGGGCAAGACGGAAGCTTAAAAGAAACCGCTTTGCACACTGTGCGTCCCAGCTACCTGGGAGTGCCTGGTACGAATACATAGCTCCCGCTGAGAAGCTTGGCCCGGGTCAGCGGCTCCAGGAGCCCGGAACCTCCTCCCTGGAGGAATCCCGGGCACCATCCAGCCTTTTCGAAGGCTCCAGACTTCGCGCTGCGCTTCCTCCCGAGGAGGGGCGGGGCACCAGAGGGCAAAGCAGAAGCAGGGGTCTTGGACTCCTCCTCCTTCCCAGCGAACATGCCTTCCCCGCCCTGTTCCCAATTTTGGCCCCGGCGCCAGAATGTTTGAGCCGAAGGGCAGAACGCCTAAAAGCCGTGTTTTTTAAAATTTTTTTTATTTTTTTAATTTTTATTTTTCAAATCGAAGAAGGCAGTGAGGCCTAGAGAGCGGGACGGACTTAGCTGGCTCCTTTTACCTGAAACAGCTCTTCTCCAATCACGCTATCACACCGCCCGTTTTATTTGTTTCCTAGTCTTTAAGACTGCCTGATAGCACCTACCCAGTTCACCCCTGCCTCCCTGAACTCAACGCAGGGCCTCGTACAGAACGAGCGCTCCACAAATGTTTGCTGGATAAATGACTAGTAATGATATCTAAAACGTATGGCGAGATTCCCCTATGCGAGGTACTGTTCCAAGCGCTTTAGCGCATTCGTTTGTTAATTCCTAAACAACACCATGAGTAGGTACAATTTCTAATCCCTTTTTACAGATGAGAACATAGAGGCACAGAGAGTTTATGTAACTTGCCCAGGACAAGTCGTGAACACAGCCGTTTAGCGGAGAGACCTGGCAAAAACCCGGTGCCTTTGCTTCTTCCGTTCTCAAGTGAGATCACCTCTGGCTGGGGTGGGGAAGCGGACCGCCTGGGGGTGAAGGAGGAGCAGGTGAGTCCGATTCGGCACCAGATTAGGCAGCGCGAGCAGAGGAGGTGGTGGGAGCCGAGAACGCCCGCTGTCCTCGCCGGGCTTCGGAGCCTCCACGCGTTTATGTCCCGCGCGCCACTCGCGTCTCCCGCCCTGTCCGCGTGCGACTGTTCGCGTGTCTCTCACTCAGCCGCTCTTAGCTTCCCTCCAGCCTCGCAGGCGCGAAACTCTGGGCCCCACGTGCCGGAGCGAGGGGGCCCGCGTCCCCGGGCGCGCGCAGAGTCGCCTTCCCCTCTTTCTTCTCTTCCTCCGAGCGGCGGGAGCCCCCGCGTAACCCCGCCCCGGCAGGCAGACGGAGCCAGCGAGGACCTCGGCGGACAAATTAGTCTCCCCTTCGATCGCTCTTTTCCGATCAAGTCAGGTTTCCCTTGTTCCCCCGACGGCGCTTCCGCACTAGCGCAACTCCCAGGGCTCCCCGGCTGGGTCAGGGTTCGCCGGCTCCTCCCGGCGCCTCCGGATGGGGCTTCCCCTCGGCTGCGTCCCGGCCTGAGGAGTCCCCTGGACCGCGGGAGGGGCAATTGCCTGGTCCGCGAGGCTCTGAATCCTCCCCACCCGTTGCTTATACTTTTCTCTATAAACTGTCAGATTTCTGCGTCTTCCCTCAGTTCAGCCCTGCGCAGCCTTGCCTGCCACTGGAGGCAAACTGGGACAGAAACTGCCCTCGCTCTCTTTTTATAGACTGTATATGTAATTTAATATTTAAAAGATTTTGAGTTTTAGGATTACACACACACACACACACACACACAAAATTCAAGTGTTCAGCCTGGGAAAGTCAGATTTTTGTTGGACTTCTTTGTAGATATTTAGCATTTAATATTATTTTTACTTTGAATTACATGGGGTGGGAGGCACCACCGTAATTTCACTGGGGTCTCTGGCCGAATCCCATCTCTAATTTCACCACCTTTCTTTCCCCCACTTTCCTTCCCGCTCCCTCCCAAAACACACATCAGTCCCGCTCCAAATCCCAACATCCCTGCCTGTGACAGAGCCCCCCGCCCCGCAACGCCTGAGGCTTAGCTAGGCTGCTCACCTCTTGGCAGATATAATGTCCAGCCCTCATAAATCAAGACCATAAAAAGCTTACTTTCATATGCACTCAATTTCTACCAAACCTAAACTAATTGCATAAATTCCTTTAGGCCACTCAGAGCTGCTCTCTGGGTTGGGATCTGATCAATTAGTCATTAGGCACTCCATTAGCTGGGGTTTAAGCTGCCTCATATAAATGTCTCCTGTCGATTTGCTTGTAATTGAATAAATAAAAAAGGGTAAAATTATTAGCACAGAGGATCAAAATAAGGAGAGGTCAATTTTATTCAAATATCCCTAAAATGTCTTAATCTAATAATCATCTAATAATAATAATTAGAAGGCATTTACACACCAGCCACTCCAAAAGTCCCTGACCATGTTAAGGAAAGCTCTGGGCTGAGACACAACCAAGTGTGTGCATCTAAACTCTGCCACCTTGATAGTAGTATCTCCTCCCCTTGGAGCCTCAGTTTCTTTACCTATAAAACCAGTTGATTAGAGGTGATTTTCTTTTCTGTTTTTTATAGATACATTTTATGTATGGTCAAATTAATTTATGCATGTCATTTAAAAATGGAATAATACAGAAGGGCAATTTGACCAACCGCCACCCTCAACCATTTTTAGTTGCTTCTTCTGGTAGTTAATTGCATGTCTAAATAATATATCTTTGGCACTATTTCTTTTCTCAAAATTCAAAGTTTGTTTATTAATACTTTAATTAAATAATACATGATTCAAATTCAAAAGAACTAAAAGATTTGCCATGACAAGTCTTTCTTCTTCCTTGACCCAAGTCACTCAGTTCTCTTTGTTAAAGGTAAACAACATTGTCAGTTTCTTATGTATATTCCAGAGATATTTTATTGGCTGCCATTTCTTGATTTGTCATTCCTAGTCATTGTGTTTTAACTTCTTGCTATGAATCAGAAAATTAGAGATATAATAATCTTGAATATTCTTTCCACACCAAGGATCATAGGAAGTTTTATATAAAATCAATAATTTAAAAAAATGAATTGAGTGGGCAGTTGAAAATTCTGATTTTTTTTCTTTGTTTTTTTGAGACAGAGTTTTGCTCGTTGCCCAGGCTAGAGTGCAGTGGTGCGATCTTGGCTCACTGCAACCTCCACCTCCTGGGTTCAAGCGATTCTCCTGCCTCAGCCTCCTGAGTAGCTGGGATTACAGGTGCACGCCACCATGCCCAGCTAATTTTTCGTATTTTTAGTAGAGATGGAGTTTCATCATGTTGGCCAGGCTGGTCCCGAACTCCTGACCTCAGGTGATCCACCTGCCTCGGCCTCCCAAAGTGCAGGGAGCCACCGTGCCTAGCCAAATTCTGATTTTTTAAACTAACAATTAATTTGGAGGTGCAGACGTCATAATGTGTAAAAACTGCCTACTCATAAAGAGGGTTTATATGTTGATTTGAGTTCTATCCCACCTTCTTCTGAATAGAATTTAAAGCAGCCTATCTGTTATTGCTATGGAATTAGACACTATATTTATAGTGGAGGTACCTTTATCTACTGGATGCTTCAGTGCATATGGTACTTAGTTTTACTACATTTCCTTAAAAATCTCTTTGCTCCTTCATCTCCACCAAGTAAGCCCACTTCTCTAGTGAGGGGAGTTTTTCTTTGGTGTACACAGCTATGACAGGGCTGGGGAAAACATTGATGACATCACAATAATTCACACCTAGGTGGCTGGGCGAGGTGGCACATGCCTGTAATCCCAGCACTTTAGGAGGCCGAGGCAGGCAGATCATGAGGTCAGGAGTTTGAGACCAGCCTGGCCAACATGGTGAAACCCCGTCTCTACTAAAATTACAAAAAACTTAGCTGGGCGTGGTGGTAGGCGCCTGTGATCCCAGCTACTTAGGACGCTGAGGCAGGAGAATCACTTGAATACAGGAGGCGGAGGTTGCAGTAAGCTGAGAATGCGCCACTGCACTCCAGCCCAGATGACAGAGCGAGACTCCATCTCAAAAATAAAAATAAAAATAAAAAACCAAATAATTCACCAAGGGTTGGGATTGGACACCAGACTCCAGACTGCAGAAACTCCAGCTGAGCACCTACGTGGGAGGGAGCCGAAGGCCTGGGAATCTTTGAGAGAACTCCAAGGTGGTGATCTTGACTTACTGCTGGGAGAGATACAAGGAGCCGCTGTTCCTGGGCTTGGGTTGATTTGTTTTGAGCCCTACATACCCCTTCAGTGAATTCCTCTTGTAGCAAAAAATATGGGTTGGAGGAGAGTGAGCTCAGGGAAACAGAATCATCTCGGATGAGACTACAAATACACAGGCCTGCTGGTGTAGTGAGAAAGAATATAGAATATACACAAAGAGATCTGAGTTCTAGGCTTTACTCTGTTCTGTTTGACCTTGGCAAGTCTATTCACTTCTCAGTGCCTCAGTTTCCTCAACTCTAACTTGAAGAAATCGAACTAGATAGTTCAGTAGTTCAAAGTTGGTGAGGACTCATGGAATCCCTTGAAAATTTGAAGAAAACTGTGTCCCTAATCCAGAAATAAATGCACCTTTGTGCACTCAAAATTTTTGCTAACTTCTAGAAGTCATGGATCCCCTGACTCAACCCATAAATTCCTGGGTCCCAGGTTAGGAGCCCCCAAAACTAGGCAAACTAAAGGGCTTTCTTTATGTGACCGTCCAAATTTAGGGTCAAATACCTATAAGCACTGAACCCAATTTAGCAAACAGGGAAGAATTTTACTGAAGGCAAAAATAAAGTGCCAATTAGATGATGAGCCATTTGCCAATAAGGACTCCAGATGGCTTTGACAAAATTATTTTTCAGATCAATAGTCTCTGAAGAGACAGCATGGGGGGAGTGAAAAAAGCACCACATCAGGGGTCATAAGCTAGGTTAAAATTTTTTTAACCGGTCCTGCCAACAGGCAGAATTGAGATTTTGAGCTGGGACTTCCCTGCCCTAGCCCTTCTTTCCCTAATGGTAAAATGAGAGAGTTGAACCAGACAATCTCTGAGGCTGCCAGCTGTAGCATTATGTGAGCTAATGAGCATAGACACTGGCATGTCTTATGTTTATATTTATTTTGGCTTATTTTATTTTTCTATTTTGTTTGTGAAAAGATAGTTGTACAATCCAAGTAGAGCTGGGAGAAGGGCTATCAAGTATGCTATCTCTTGGGTTCCCAGAATTCACGCTTCTAAGATCATTGGCAGAAACGAGATCCCCCAAATCATTACCTGCCATTGAAAAAATAAAAATACTCACAGTTTGTAAGTTTAAAAATAAATGGCAGGGTGGGTAGGCGAGGTGGGGTAAAATTAAAACATTTTGTTAGACTAAATAGTCCTGGCTCAGCCAAGCCGGTTTATCAGCAGGTCTAGGGAGACCCAGCCCCATCAGTAGGTCTGGGGGCAGAGGGACTGTGGTTTGTTGTGGGCTGGGCAAGGTAGTACCCAAACCTGCCCCAGCTCTGGCTGGAGTCCACAGATAAGAAAATGCTGGCTGGGCGTGGTGGCTCACGCCTGTAATCTTAGCACTTTGGGAGGCAGGCAGATCTCTTCAGGCCAAGAGTTCGAGACCAGCCTGGCCAACATGGTGAAACCCTGTCTCTACTAAAAATACAAAAATTAGCTGGGTGTGGTGGCATGTGCCTGTAGTCCCAGCTACTCAGGAGGCTGAGGCAGGAGAATTGCTTGAGCCCAGGAGGTGGAGGTTGCAGTGAGTGGAGATCCTGCCACTGCACTTCAGCATAGGCGACAGAGTGAGACTTCATCTCAAAAAAAAAAAAAAAAAAAGCTAACCAGACCACTTGTCACTTGTTCTCTGCTCTCAGACCTTCATTTTTCTATCCTCCTGACATGTGTTAATATTTACAGTATAAACTCATTCAGCCTTTGGAGTCTGAGTTACTGGTCAGATTGCCCAGGTAAAATGATTAAAACTTGGATTACCTTCAATTCTTCCATCCCCAACTCTCCAGAACTTCTGTCTGTTCTATGCTTTTTACTTCTTAGTTGTTTTTGCCTTTAGCATTTTACTACTGCTTATGGCTTTGTATAGGATGGCCCAATCTCTTCTATTAATTGTGTCAGGTTAATGAGGGAAGACCTGTATTTCTCCGACTGTAACAGTAGGGTTTTTCCATCACAAGAGGGGCTTTAATAATATTGACTCAAATATTTTATGTTATCACTGTTAGACGTATGAAATCCTAGCATGTGAGCTGGGAAGGGTTCTTAGAGATCCTCTCACTAGAAAATATGACATTGTAGTCTTAGGGACCCAGGAATCTATATTTTTCACAATCTACCTGCAAAAAATTATGATTTCTTGCCCAGAGTGAGGAAAAGTTTTCTTATAAGTATTGTTTTTTCAACCAAAGTGCCTCACACTGGAGTCTGGGTATATACTCTGAAACACAAATCTTATGTCAATTTTTATTTCATTAAAGGTGGTATATATTTTGCATTCCATGTCAACAACACATCTCTGACTGTTTTGCCAAACATGCACGTGAGCTTGACAGCTTGGACTGCTGTAACAAATAGCACAGGCAAGGTGGCTCAAACAACAGTTTATTTCTCACAGTTCCGGAGGCTGCTAAGTTAAAGATTAAGGTGGCCACATATTTGATGTCTGACGAGGGCCCTTTTCTTGGTTTACAGATGGCCACCTTCTCACTGTGTCCTCACATGGCCAAGAGAAGGAGAGACCATTTCTCTCATGTCTCTTCTTCAAAGGGCACTAACACAATTCATGAGAGTCCATCCTTATGATCTAATTACCTCCCACAGTCCCCAACTCCAAATACCATCACACTGGGGATTGGAGCTTCCACATATTAATTTTGGGGGTACACAAACATTCAGTCTACGAGCTTGTGTGTGTGCACATACACACACTACTGTGTGTCATGGAGTACATTGATGCAGCATTCAGAACCTTTGGTTACAACCGCAATTCTGCACACTGACATGTGGCTCATAAGAACAAGTAGCCCAATTTGGAAATAAATTCTAATGCAACAGTTTTGTTGTAGGGCAAAGATGATAACTAAAAGGAATTTAGTTAATATATGGTAAATAACAATAAAACAACTTTTCTACCAATCACTTTAGAAGAACAGCTATTTAACAAATATTTGAACTTGAGTCAGTGAATGAGTTGTTCTTGCTTACTATCCTCCTCATGACACCCTGTCCCTCGAAAGGCGAAGGAAAGAAATGAATTTTATTTCATTTTTCTTTTGGAGACAGAATCTCATTCTGTCTCCCAGGCTGGGGTGTTGTGGCATGATCGTAGCTCACTGCAGCCTTCTAAAGATCTTCTTTTGACTTGAGCACTTCTAAAGATCTTCATTTGACCCAACACAAAATAAATATAATGATTAAAATGATTATGAGGCTGATCATGCTTGTAATCCCAGCACTTTGGGAGGCTGAGGGGGGGTGAATCACCTGAGGTCAGGAGTTCAAGACCAGCCTGGCCAACAGGGCAAAACCCTGTCTCTACTAAAAATACAAAAATTAGCCAGGCATGGTGGTGGGCGCCTGTAATCCCTGCAGTGCATAGCTCACTGCAGCCTCAAGCTCCCGGCCTCAAGTGATCCTCCCACCTTGCCCTCCGTACGTGTTGAGATTACAGGTGTGAGCCACTGCAACTTGCCAAGAAAGGAGTTTTAGAAGGTATGCAGTATTCATATATTCAAAATACTTCCCTTTCTAAAATGTTTTATACACCTATGTAAAGTATATGTATTATATTACACATTTTATAAATTAGGCACCAGGAAGTTAAACAACTTGTCCAAAGTCAAACAACTAATAAATGCTAGAACCTAGGAGTTAAAACCAGGATGGTCTGCCTTGAGAGTGATGTCAAGCTTACTCCTGTAGAAGAAAATGGACTTGTGTTTTTAAGGCTGGAATCTGAAGGGCTTTTATGTGAAAGAAGGCTTACTTTTGTTTTATGGGGCCCCAGGGGTGTAGCTAGATAGGAAATAAGTCACAGAGAGAAAAGGATTTCAGCTCCTTTCAAGGAAGAAGGCTCTGGCAGTCAACACAGTTGAAGGCGAGGGCCGTGCTGTGAGCCCCTGTCTGAGGATTTGGGCAGAGATTCTAGTGAGTTATACTGTCAGGGAGAGGTGGGGGCAGTGAGATGACATCTCTTTCCATCCTGAGAGCTGATGCTGCTATAAATGATTGTTCATTCCTAGAGCCCACTGGTGTAAAATACAAAGGTACTAGCTCATCAAAAAAACTTACAACTTCCTTAAAGTAGCATGGAATATAAATATTATTTTAATAGTTTTACTTTTTCAATTTGTCTTTGGAATACGAAGATATAGATTTAAAGTTGATACTGATAAAAATATTAGGCTGTATTCCTTTATCAACTTACTGTATTAGAAAAACTCAGGCCAGGTGCAATCGCTTACACCTCCTTTGGGAGGCCAAGGCAGGCAGATCACTTGAGTTCAGTTCAAGGCCAGCTTGGGCAACATGGCAAAACCCCATCTCTACAAAAAATGCAAACATTATCTGGGCATGGTGGCACATACCTGTGGTCCCAGTTACTCAGGAGGCTGAGGCAGCAGGATTGTTTAAGCCCGGGAGATTGAAGCTGTAGTGAGCTGTGACTGTGCCACTGCACTCCAACCTGGGCGACAGAGCAAGACCTTGTCCCAAAGAAAGAAAAAAAAAAGCAAAGCAAAACAAAAAAATTCAAATATTTTCAGTCTATAGTGTTAGCATAGGGAGAACTGAA
This sequence comes from Pongo abelii, assembly GCF_028885655.2. NCBI lineage: Eukaryota > Metazoa > Chordata > Mammalia > Primates > Hominidae > Pongo > Pongo abelii. The sequence goes on from NC_071989.2 coordinate 154,796,103, forward strand.
GACTTCAGAGGAAATGTCACTGTCATTTAAAAATGGTTTTGTGGAGTAGGAACTAGATTGAGGGCCTTCATTGCCTTTTGTCTGCTGGCCTGGCTTTATCTTCTCTCCCATTTTTAGCCGAGGCAGGCAAATCGCTTGAGCACAGGAGTTTAAGGCAAGCCTGGGCAACATGGTGAGACCCTATCTCTACAAAAAATTTAAAAAATAAGCCGGGCCTGGTGGTGTGCACCTGTCATCCCAGCTACTTGGGAGGCTAAGGTGGGAGAATTGCTTGGGCCCAGGAGGTTGAGGCTGCATGCAGTCAGCATGTTTATGCCACTGCACTCCAGCCTGTGTGACAGAGTGAGACCTTCTGTCTCCTCAGTTTTTCCCCCTTGTCTCTTTTTTCCTGATCACAGAGTGTCAAAGTGCTTGCGAAGATTATTGCCTATTTTTAGGTTTTCTTTTGAGCCTTTGAGTATCCAGAAGCAATAGGCTATACAGAAAGCTCTAAAATAGGCCAGTCGCAGTGGTTCATACCTGTAATCCCAGCAATTTGGGAGGCTGAGGCAGGAAGATCACTTGAGGCCAGGAGTTCGAGACCAGCCTGGCCAATATGGTGAAACCCCTTCTCTACTAAAAATACAAAATTAAGCCAGGCGTGGTGGTGTACACCTGTAGTCCCAGCTACTCAGGAAGCTGAGGCATGAGAATTGCTTGAACTGGGAGGCAGAGGTTGCAGTGAGCTGAGATTGCGTCACTGCATTCCAGCCTGGGCAACAGAGTGAGGCTCCGTCTCAAAAAAAAAAAAAAAAAAAGGGAAAGAAAAGAAAGAAAGAAAGAAAGCTCTAAGACAGGGCTTAATCACATAAAGTCAGCCTAAACATACATTTAGGGTACTTGCAAGGTGAAAATACCCAAAATAAGAAAAGGTGCTTTGGAAGACTTCACTATTTGGTGTTAAGAAAAAAAGCATCCTAGTAATAAAATTCAGAATTGTGCTGGGCCTCCTCTCCTGTATTTTATGTTGTAGTATTTTTGTTTTTAATTACATACAGGGGAAAGGATAACAAAGTATTTGATGCTGAGCACTTCTAAAGATCTTCATTTGACATAAAATAAATAGAATGATTAAAATGATTAAAATGATTATGAGGCTGATCATGCTTGTAATCCCAGCACTTTGGGAGGCTGAGGTGGGTGAATCATCTCAGGTCAGGAGTTCGAGACTTGGCCAACAGGGCGAAACTCAGTCTCCACTAAAAATACAAAAATTAGCCAGGCATGGTGGCGGGCGCCTGTAATCCCAGCTACTCGGGAGGCTGAGGCAGGAGAATCATTTGAACCCAGAAGGCAGAGGTTGCAGTGAGCTGAAATTGCGCCGCTGCACTCCAGCCTGGGTGACAGAGTGAGAGTCTGTTTCAAAATAAATAAATAAAATGATTATGAATACCCTGAAGGGTACATTCATTTATTTCTTTTAATTGGCCCCCAGATTATAGATATGTATGATGTACGACATGATATTTTGAAATATGTATGCATTGTGGAATGGCCAAATAGAACTAAATAATGTCTGTGTGACCTCATATACTTACTATTTTCTGTAGTGAGAACACTTTAAAACCTACTCTCTTAAAGAGATCTTCAAGAATAAAATACATTGTTATGAACTATAGTCACCATGTTGTACAATAGATCTCTTGAACTTATTTCTCCTAACTGGAATTTTGTATCTTTTGACCAACATCCCCGCCAACCGCTCCTCCCCAGTAACCACCCTAGCCCCGATAACCACCATTCTACTCACTGCTTCTATGAGTTCAACTTTTTGAGAGTCCATACTTACGTGAGATCATGTGGTATTTGTTTTATTTCATTAACATAATATCCTCTATGTTCATTCACGTTGTTGCAAATGACAGAATTTCCTTCTTTTAAAGGCTGAATAGTATTCCATTGTGTAGGTATGCCACATTTTCTTTATCCACTTACCCATTGATGGGCACTTAACACTTAGGTTGATTCCATATATGTTTTGATACTGGGTCGCGTTCTGTCACCTGAGCTGGAGTGCAGTAGTGCTATCTTGGCTCACTGCAACCTCTGCCTCCTGGGCTCAAGTGATCCTCCTGCCTCAGTCTCCGAAGTAGCTGGGACTTCAGGCATGCACCACCACACCCAACTAAGGCTAATTTTTTTATTTTTTGTAGAGGCAGGGTTTTGCCATGTTACCCAGGCTGGTCAGGAACTCCTGGGCTCAAGTGATCTGCCTCAGCCTCCCTAAGTGCTGGGATTACAGATGTGAGCCACCACGCCCGGCCTATTTCGTGTTTTGGTTATTGTGAATAATGCTGCAGTGAACATGAAGTGCAAATAGCTCTTTGACAAAATGATTTCATTTTCTTTGGATATATACCAAGTAGTGGGATTGCTGGATCATATGGTATTTCAGTTTTTAACTTTTAATTTTTTGAGGAACTTGGGTTGTTAAATTTTTTTTTTGCTAGCACAAGTTGACTGAAGAACTGAAGAAAAATGGTTCTCTTCTGATTTATGTGTAGATAGCTGGCTTCCTCAGAAACATCCATGGTCTGGAAATATAATGAGTTAATTCAATAAAGGTTACATTACTCTGCTCTGTGTTAAGCCCTGCTCAAGGTGCTGGAAACTCAGTGGAGAATTTGATATTCAGCCTCTGCCTGCATGAAGCTTACACTCAAATTGGACACTAGTGGTACCTCATTTCCTAGGATTCAGCACCAATTTATGTGCTGATCAGTTAACCTTATCTTGACCTCTCTGTAATGTTTGGGAACGAGTCCCGACCTTTCTAAATATCCCTGTTAGCATACTATGTAACCTATGGTGATATCCTCCTTTCTTCCCCATTTCCTCTTCAGGGAGAAAAGTCATGGAGCTAAAGAGACAGAAAATAGTCTCCAAAGCCTTGTGATTTAGCTTAACATCAGGTGACACCAAGTTATGGAACTTGACTGTTGTTTTTTGTTTGTTTGCTTTTTTTAATGACAGGGGGAAGTTAACAACTGGAGAGGAAGGTGTGTGTTCCTGGCAACCAAACTCGACCACTTCACTAATGGAGCCACTCCCTCTGTCTCCCTGTTGGCTACCAACTGCATGGATGAAGCTTTCCCATGGCCTTCCTCTTTGTACATGGAGCGTTAAGACAGAAGCACATCTTCTCCAGAACAAACCGATTGCTGACCTGTATGTAGCTGGACTCTTCAGAGTTGAAACCCAGTCCCCTATGGTTTCAAAAGGTGGGAAGGGTATAAGAAGAGCTGCCTCTTTTCTGAAGGATGAGAGATTTGATGCCAACAAAGGAATGGTCACAGGCTGTGTTCTCCGACCAAGAAGGATATAGAGTTAGAAATTAGGCAATGCTTATGTTATTCCCAAGAGTCAGAGCAGGACTCCTGTATTTTTTATTTGTTTTGAAAATCAACGTTATATGTGTACAGAGTTTAAAGATTCGAATAGTTTAGCAAGGCTTGGTATGAAAAAGAACTATCCGTCAGCCTTCCTCCTCTCATCCCTGGATTCTTCAAGGCAATCACATTCGACTCTTTTAGCTGGTTCTTTTGATATTTATCTTATTATCTCTAAATGTCATGTTTATGTCATTACTTCTTGATCATTCAGTTGTAGGCATTTTATTCACTTTCCTTTAATAAAGATGAGAAGAGTGCTCTCTTTCATTCCCTACCCTGATTCCCATCTCCTCACCAATCCAATACAGTCAAATCTTAATTTTGGTTATATTAATATTCAGTGCTCATATTTTGTATGCAGGCAACATTTACTGCTGAGCCATGTAAAATACTATAGTTGCTTTTCCTTTGCTGCATGATATTTAATTTTTCTGGGAATTAATAATTAGGGCTTTTAACATTTGTTTTGTTTTTTGGTATGCTTATTATTAATTAACCCCAAACACTCACCATTTATGTAAATCTCCTCTCAAGACTTTCTTTCTTTTTTTCTTTTCTCTTTTTTTTTTTTTTTTCAGATAGAGTCTCACTCTGTTGCCCAGGCTGGAGTGCAGTGGCGTGATCTCAGCTCACTGCAACCTCCGCCTCCGGGTTCAAGCAATTCTCTGCCTCAGCCTCCTAAGTAGCTGGGATTACAGGTGCCCATCACCACACCTGGCTAGTTTTTTTGTATTTTTAGTAGAGACGGGGTTTCACCAACTTGGCCAGGCTGGTCTTGAACTCCTGACCTCGTGATCCACCCACCTTGGCTTCCCAAATGCTGGCATTATAGGCGTGAGCCACCGCGCCCAGCCAAGACTTTCAAACACACAAAGTGTTCTATCAGTTTAATCTTGAAGAAGCCTCCATTGGAGCCTTCTGACCTGCTTTGGGCTAAACTAGTTGCATTCTGGGCCTGCTGAGAGTCATTCTTATTCTTGATTTTTGCAGGAAAAAAAAAAAACTTTCTGGAAGCTTATAGGATATATTCTTTTTGTTTATCCTGCTGAGCAATTTTTTAATATTGAAACTCACAACTTTCACTCTGAGAAATTTTCTTGCATGATTTCCTTGAAGTTTTCTGTTCTTAGTTCCATATTTTTGTATTTCTGGAATATCTATTATTTCAATTTAGACCAACTGGTTTGGTTCTCTGAGTTGCTTATATTTCTGTACTATTTTTCTCTTTTTGCCTCCTTGTTATTTTGTGTTTTCTTCTGTCCTAGTGCATTTAGTGTTGCCATAAAGGAAGACCTGAGGCTGGGCAATTTATAAAGAAAAAGTTTATTTGGCTCATGATTGTTATGTCTAGAAAAGTTCAAGACTGGGCATCTGCATCTGGTGAGGGCCACAGACTGCTTCCACACAAGGCAGAAGGTGAAGGGAGTCAGAGTATGCAGCTCACAGGGGAGAGAGGAAGCAAGAGAGAGAAGGGGAGTGCCAGAATCTTTTAAACAATCAGCTCTTGCAGGAGCTAATGGAGTGAGAAATCACTCATTACCTTGCAGATGGCATGAGGGATCTGCCCTCATGACTCAAACACCTTTCATTAGCCCCCCTCCAACACTGGGGATCAAATCTCAACATAAGATTTGGAGGGAGTCAAATAAAGCAAACTATAACATCCTCAATTTTATCTTCCAACCTTTCTATTGGGTTTTTCATTTCTCTTATCGTTTAAAAAGGTTCTAGCAGATCTTTTTGCACGTTAAATTTAAGAAAAAAAATTTTAATTCTTTTTCTTGTTTATTTTATTTTATTTTATTTTAGACAGGGTCTTGCTCTGTCTTTCAGGCTGGAGTGCATTGCAGAAGTGTGAACACAGCTCACTGCAGCCTCGGCCTCCTGGGCTCAAGTGATCTTCCCACCTTAACCTCCCAAGGAGCTGGGACCACAGGTGTACACCACCACACTCACCTAATTTTTAAGTTTTTTGTAGAGATGGGTCTTGCTATGTTGCCCAGGCTGGTCTCAAACTTCTGGGCTCAAGCAGTTGTCCCGTGTTGGTCTCCCAAAGTGCTGAGATTGGAGGCATGAGTGAGCCACCGCACTAGGCTCAGAAAAAAATTTTTTCTTGTTTCATGAATGCCATATCTTCAGTAATACCTCTGAGAGTGTCACTAATAGTTTCTTTTCAATTTCTCCTTCTATCAGTCTTCTTTCTCCACGATGCTTTTCAATATTTTCAACATATCTATTTTGGTTCCTTGTATTAGATAATGTTTAGTTAACTGGGTAAAAAAGTTTATTGGAGGCTGTGTGCACCCGTGTTAGGTTTGCTTATTTTGGTTTTCTTTTATTTTTTTGAGACAGAGCCTTGTTCTGCAGCCCAGGCTGGAGTACAGTGGCATGATCTTGGCTCGCTGCAACCTCTGCACCCTGGGCTCAAGCAATTCTTGTGCCTCAGCCTCCCGAGTAGGAGGATTACAGGCATGCACCACCACTCAGCTAATTTTTTGTATTTTTAGTAGAGACAAAGTTTTGCTACATTGGCCAGGCTGGTCTCAAACTTCTGGCCTCAACTGATCTGCCTGTCTCGACCTCCCAAAGTGCTGGGGTTACAGGTGTGAGCCACCACATGCAGCCAACTTTGGTTTGCTATTTAGGGTAAACCAACCGGGCTCTTTCCTTGGGGGTTCCCTAATGGTAGTATTTTTTTTTCTTTTTTGGATTGGTTAGATTCTCAGAGAAGACTCTTTCAATTTCCTGTTTGGAGTATGTTTGTCTGTCTGCTCATGTTCAAGATGCTGAGTGGAGGAAGAGGAATGGGGTTTTCAACATTTAGAATGTATAATTTAAGTAATCCTGTTTTCAGTATGATTTCCCACCCTTAACTATAGTTGGTGTCCCAAATACAATGACTTTTAAAAAAATGTTTCCAATGAATAAATTGCCAGTATTCTGCCAATTTTCAGGAAAGGCAGTTGCCCTCTATGCCAAGTAGGGGAGGTAACCTGGGATCTAACTGCTTCTTAAACAGACTCTCAACTAATCTGCCCACTTGCGGCCTTATCTTCACTCCCACTTCCAGAGAGATAGTGGTACTGTCTCTTCACAAGTCTTGTAGACAATCTGCTGTGCATTTCACATTGCTTCTCCTAAGTCCCACTGAGGACTTAGGATTCAGCTTTCTTGAGTCTATTATACCAATGACCTCGAGTCTATTATACCAATGACTTCTTATCTATTTACTTTCCAGTGTCCAACTTTTTCCTTTTTGGCAGTTTTCTTCTTTCTCATTTTCTTTGTCCCTGTAGGCTTATGCTTTAAATATTCTTTTATTATTATTGTAAGATTAAGTTTTGGGAGAGAATGGAGCTGATGTAAACAACCAATCTCCTACTTTAAGGGGAAGTCTCCAGGGTAGGGATTCTGAATGAAGATCTGAGGACTCCTTGGAGAGCCAGGGATGTGCTGGGGGTGAGGGGGTGTCTTTGCACCCCCTGAAACTGTAGGTAAACATTTGTGTCTTGATGTGTATATTCCCACCCTTACTAAGTCTACAGCTTTTATCAAATTCCCAAAGGCATCTGTGACCTCTTCTAAAATTAAGTACCATTTCTCTAGATGCCAAGTAATATGTTACATTGGGAAGAAATACCATAGGCTTGAAGATACTCAAGTTTAGGAAAACAGCAGACCAATCCCACACTCATCAAGCCTGCTAATAAATGCAGGTTCCAATCACAGGGATCAAACAGCCCTTGAAAACCAATGGATTCCCATTTATTTTGCCACATAGTACATAATTCTCACATGGGTCCAAAGAAACACTGCAATATCCTTGAATAGCCACACACTGGGCACTGGGCAGCAGAGTGGTGCAGATTGAGGTGAACCAGTTAGTATGTGCCTGGCTTTAAGGGGGCAGAAGTTACTCAGCATCAGCTGGTAATTGCTGTGTGGAGACATAAGCAGAATGTGAGCAAATCTGAGTTTTCCTGAGAAGCTGGCAATTTCGACTTCTAAAATGTGATATCACCTTATCTCTCTTACCATAAAATAAAAATTTAAAAATCACGTGGGTCAAACTAAACACATATGTAAACAAGATATAGCTCACAGATCACAAATATGTGATATTTGATCCAATGCAATTTTTTTTCTTTTGCATGTTGGGAGCCTGCAGCCCAGAATGAGGAAGTGCCCATGTTCAGTCTTTGCCATTCTAATAGGTTCTAGGCTGGCTCTTGGGTCCCTGAAGGCAGCTCTGGATCTTTCTTGTATAGACCAAAGGGTAGAAATCCGTGGCATTGGAGTACAGGGTGTGTGTGTGAGAGTGTGTGTGTGTGTGTGTGTGTGCGTGAAAGAGAGAGAGATAGAAGTAGACTATTTGGGGAAGATGGTGGGCTCTGGTGAGGAGATAAGATGAAGAAAGAGTATTGGCTTTGGTCCTGATAGCTATCCTTCTCTGGGTTTGCTGGAAGAGTTATAAACAATTCAGTAGGGGGTGGGGACAGTGAGGGAAGTAACAATGCTGAGTAATTTTAAAAGATTCTAGAGGCCAGGCACGGTGGCTCACGCCTGTAATGCCAGCACTTTGGGAGGCTGAGGGGGGCGGATCACCTGAGGTCAGGAGTTGGAGACCAGCCTGGTCAACATGGTGAAAACCCATCTCTACTAAAAATACAAAATTAGCCGAGCATGGTGGCACACGCCTGTAATGCCAGCTACTCTGGAGGCTGAGGCAGAAGAATTGCTTGAACCCGGGAGGCAGAGGTTGCATTGAGCCGAGATCGCGTCATTTCACTCCAGCCTAGGCAACAAGAGCAAAACTCTGTCTCAAAAAAAAAAAAAAAAAAAAAAAGATTCTAGAAAGGCCCAGTGCTGTCCAGTAAAACTTTCTGAGATTATGGAAATGTTCTGTATTTGCACTATCCAGTTTGGTAGCTACCAGGCACATGTGGCTATTGAGCACTTGAAATGTGGCTAATGCAATTGAGGAATTGGATTTTTAATTTAATTTAACTTATCCAATATATCTTAAAGTGTGTTATGTCATCTTCTATGGGTAGTATGTAGATAAGTAAGTGGGTATATAGAATAATATGTCTATTTTTATAGCTCTACCCACCCCCCTATATACACACACACGCATGTATCTTGAGTGCATAATTTCATGGATGTTGTTGACTGGTTGAGACCAAGTTTTAAAAGGGAGTAATTAAAGAAAAATGTTTGGTAAATACATTCAATAAATAGTATGTGGGTTGTACACACAATTGGCAAATATCGAAAAGGTCATAAAATTACTGACATTTTGGAATAAATGTGCTATATAGATATTTATCAAATTGCATCCACGCACCACCGGTAACTCCAGACATACTGTTTTACCACAGAAAATATCCCATGGACAAATAAAGTAAACTTGGGAAATTTTCAAAGAGTACTTTTTTGGTTGTTGTTGCTGTTTGTTTTAACTGCAAAACTTTTTCGTCTTTTCAGAATGGAGCATTTCTCAAACATATTTGACCAAATGGTAACCTCTTCCCCCCTCTTTTTTTTTTCTTAATAACCATGATTCCAGGGGTGCTAGTTTTTCTCAGAACCCAGTTTAGGAAACAATGTGGCAAACTTTTTCTGTAACCAGCTAAATGGTAAATATTTCAGGGTTTGTGGCCATAAATTTTTGTTGCAACTACTTAACTCTACCATTGCAGTGCAGAAGCAACCATAGACAATACAGAAATGAATGGGCAAATGGGCATGGCTGTGGTCCTGTAACACTTTATTTATAAAAACAGGCAGTAGGCCAGCTTTGGTTGTCAGGTCATAGTTTGCAGACCCTTGGTCTGGATGTCTTCCAGGGGTCTCCCAGATTTTCTGGGTCTTTTCTATCCCAAACCTTTCCCAGTCTTAGAAGGTTCTTAGATCTAAGGCTTCTAAAGGCATCCTGAATGCTTTGCCTCTTGTTCCTTGAGTCATATATGCCCACTTGGGTGATCTTCGGGAGAGAACTTAGTCCTGGATGGTGTGGAGGTAGAATCTTGATTTCCTTGTCTTTCTGACTTTTCTCTTAAAACAAAACAAAACAAAACACATCTGTGGCCTACAGACCTTCCCCCAGCAAGCTGTGTCCCTTCTGGTTTTTAAAAGCCCCTTCAAATGGAGATCAGCATGTTCTTCTACAAGAGGAGTGGGACAGACTCTTAGACAAAACTCTGGGTGAATGAGAAATCCCCATGTAGCCCAGAAACCTGTCATTTGAAAAACTGAAGAACCATGCTAAATTTCACAAACTGTGTACCAATCCCCTAATGGACTCAGTGAGGAGCAGAGCTGTTGAAACTTTCCTGTGACTCATGGTCTGTGTAGGGTCTGTTGAAACTTTCCTGTGATTCATGGTCTTGTGACTCATGGTCTGTGTAGAGTTGTCTTTTGACAGTACCGTGCCCTACTGAGACCTAGGCTAAACCCAGTGTGGAGTGGCTAAGATGGCACTGGGCAGCTCCAGGGCCCTGGGAAGTGGAGGACAATGTTCTTTTGAGGATTGATTATTCAGTCAGTCAGAAACACTTGCTAAGAAATGTAGCCTCAGATCTCGGTTGGCCACTGCCAAACTATAAAAGTAGATTTAAAAAGGGAAGAGGATGTGGCAGAGGGGGAAGTGCTGCAAAAAACATTTGACTAGTTTCTAGTTTTGCCAAACACTAACCTGAATTTGATTTCGTGGCAACGTGAAAGTTGGGGGAGTGCGGCTGGGTGCGGTGGCTCACGCCTCTAATCTCAGCACTTTGGGAGGCCGAGGCAGGTGGATTACTTGAGGTCAGGAGTTTGAGACCAGTCTGGCCAACATGGTGAAACCCTGTCTCTACTAAAAATATAAAAATTAGCTAGGTGTGGTGGTGCATACCTGTAATCCCAGCTACTCCAGAGGCTGAGGCAGGAGAACCCAGCAGGCAGAGATTATAGTGAGCAGAGTTTGTGCCACTGCTCTTCAGTTTTAACTGAAGCATGAGGAGAGATGAGGCAGTTCCCAAATAATCTGGAGAGTTATAGATCATGATGCACACAAGAAGGAAACGAAGGGAGGTATGACAGAAAGTCACTGCCAGGGTTAGAAGTACCCACTGTAGCTAGGGTTAAAAGGGATGGGCTCTCTGAGGAAGTGACTTTTAAGCTGGAGGATGAAGGAATAAAGGAGCCAGCTTTTAGGGATTCAGTCTTTACCATAAGCCACAGACACCTACCCTTAAATGCAGGGCCTCATATGAGGCAAGCAGTAATGTTATCCCAATTTTACAAGTGAGAAACTGTGGCACAGAGAGGTTAAATATCTTATCCAAGGTCACATATCTAGGAAGGGACTAATAGGGACTTTAACCAAGACTTTCTGACACCAAATCCCTTGCCCGCCCTTCCTTCCTTCCTTCCTTCCTTCCTCCTTTTTGCAGGGAAGGAGGTGGGGGTCCCACTTTTTTGCCCAGGCTGGAGTGCAGTGGTGCAATCATAACTTACTGCTGCCTTGACCTCCTGGGCTCAAGTGATCTTCCTGCCTCATCTTCCCAAGTAGCTGGGACAGCAGATGTGTGCCACCATGCTCGGCTAATTTTTGTATTTTTAGTAGAGACAGGGTTTTACCATCTTGGGCAGGCTGGTCATGAACCCCTGAGCTCAGGTGATCCACTCGCCCTGGCCTCCCAGGGTACTCGGACTACAGGCATGAGCCACCATGCCCGGCTCCTTGCTCCTTTCTTTATACTCAGTTACCTCACACATATTTGTGCTGAAGCTCAAATATGAATATAAGCAAAGCACTCAGCCTGACTTGACATACAGCAGATGCTTTTAAATGTCAGCCCTGCTCTTCGTCCCACTCTCCCATGTCTGATCTTTCAGGGTGACTTCCCTGGAGTCTTCAGGGTGAGCCACTAGAGAGCAGGCCCCCAAGCCTCAATCCTGAAGGGTCTTATGGGTTTCTTTTTTCTTTTTTTTTTTTTTCTTTTCTTTTTTTTTTTTTTTTCTTTTATTATTATTATTATTATTATTATACTTTAGGTTTTATGGTACATGTGCGCAATGTGCAGGTAAGTTACATATGTATACATGTGCCATGCTGGTGCGCTGCACCCACCAACTCGTCATCTAGCATTAGGTATATCTCCCAATGCTATCCCTCCCCCCTCCCCCCACCCCACAACAGTCCCCAGAGTGTGATGTTCCCCTTCCTGTGTCCATGTGTTCTCATTGTTCAATTCCCACCTATGAGTGAGAATATGCGGTGTTTGGTCATTGAAATAAATCTATATGAAATGGAAATGGTTCTACAGCTGGAACTCCACCCCTTCATCTAGGCAACCCGGCAAAGGGGCAAGGGAAGTAGGGATCAGATGAGGGCAGAAAGACATGAATCCTTACGTAGACTTCCAGGAGAGCTCAACAGAATGTTGGAGGGATGAAAAGTGATTCCACAGGCTAGGACTCTTAAGGCAGGTTTTTAACCCTGCCCTGTCCTCACCTCCCCTTCCCACTCTGGCGTGCTCCTAATCCCATCTCCTGCTCTGCATCTCCCGAGAACTGATGCCTCAGAGATGAAAGCCAAGAAAACACAACAAGCCATCGGCGGTGCTCACTCAATTGATTTTTACACAAAATTTGCCTTCATGCACGAACGATGGAAAAATGATCCCATAAATAATGAATAACAAAAACAAATGCAGGGAGGAAATCAATAGTCACACACTTGATACTGCAGGGAGATGGGAGAGGAAAATATGGAGCCCATTCCAGCTAAACGGCACCCCGGGGAACCCCTTTCTAGCTCTTCCTGCTGGGGAGGAGAGGCATATCTTGCCCTGGCAAGCCCCCAGAGCCAGTGAATCGAATCTCTGCTGGGGAGACTGGAAGAATTGAGTCTTATGGAGCCTCTGGCTTCAGTAGACCTTAGGGAGGCCTGGACTTTTCCCAGTGTTGGAGTAGATCTCAAGACATGGGAACCACAGGCCCCTCAAGGGGTGCTCTAAATTCTAGCCCACAGACAAGGGTACATATGTTTTCTCAGAGCCATCTATGACCTCAGGAGCTAGAGCGGTCTTTCACAGCTGCCAAAAGGCTTCCATGCTCTCTCCCGGGTTCTTCCCTTTATCTAATCACAGCAGTTGTCCCCGGATCTGGTTACTCACTCAGCTGCAACAAAGGCCCCCAGTGTGGTGTGGGGGTAGGGATTTGAACCCATTTACTCTCCCTATGTAACTTTTGGTAAGTCACTTAATCTTTCTGAGCTTTAGTTTCCTCCTCTGTAAAATGGGACAAATAAAAGCTCTTTACTATGGGACTTGTGAAAATAAAAAAAAAAATACACACACACGAAACAAAACCCCCCACAAAATCTCTTGTGCTGGTAGGAGGAATAAAATGGCTCCTGCCTGGGCTATAGTAAATGGTCAAAATAAGCTAAGTAAAATCACCCCCAAATGATACCCGAAATCTGTGGCCTTCCTTCATTCCCGCGGCCACTGAGTTCACCACCTTATGACTGGCGTGGGCAATAGCCTCTGAATTAGTCTCTCTGCTTCTGGTCTCTTTCCTCCTGGTTCTTGATCCTCACAGTCCTCACGCTCCTGAATAACATGTCTGATTCTGTCATACCTCTTTTTTAAAAGGTTTTAATTTTAATTTCTTTGACTAGGTGTTACATTCACATAGTTTAAAATTGAAGAGATGCATAATGGAATACAGCGAAAATTCTTCTTTCTACTCTTCCCATTCACCCAGAGCTATTATCAATGTCTTTGTGTATCTTTCCAGAGACGTTTTATTAATTATAAGAATATATTTGCTCATATACATGTTTATGCATGTGTGTATAAATATATATTTATGTATATGTGTTTTCATGTATTCTTTTTCTCTCTAGATGGTAACAATCTATGCATACTGTTCTATACTTTTCTTATCACACTTATTATATCTTGGTGTTTGTTTCCTGTCAGTATATAAGGACTTCACTGATTTGTTTGACAATTACCCATTGTATTCCATTCTATGGATGTACCATAATTTATTTAACTAATCCCTGTTAATAGAATTGAGTTTTGTTTTTTTCCAGTCTTTTGCTTTTGTGAGCAATGCTATTATAACTATTCTTGTACACAGGTAATTTTATAATATATTGATAGGATAAATTCCTAAATGTATAATATAACTGCCATGTCAAAGGGGATGTACATTTTTACTTCTGGTAGATATTGCCAATTTGTGCTCCATAAAGGTTATGCCTTGAGTGCACTCACCAGTAATGTGCGAAACTGCCTATTCCCCCTACTCTTGCCAACACTCCCAGGAAATCTGAAGCGTGTTACACAAGTTCCTTTACCTATCTTTTCAGCCTCCACTCCACTTATACTTGGCAGGAACTCTCTGCTCCAAACACTCAGAAGTATCACTGTATCCCCATTATGTCATACTCTCCAGCTGCTGTAGCTCACATGCTGTTCCCTCCATCCATCCTTCAAGTCCTTGCCTAAATGCAACTGACTGTGTGATACTTCCCTGTCTTCCCTAGGCTGAACCAGTCAGTAGCTCCTTTCTCTGTTCTCCCACAGTCTTGTGTACATGTGATTTTTATAGCACTTAGCATAATTGTAATATCTGTTTACCTGCTTACATTCTAGGTCTTACTCTTCTCTGTATATCCTCAGTGAGAACTGTAAGCTCTGAATTAATACATACTGGATGGACATGCAAGGCACTATACTAAATCCTGTTGAGGGAACAATGATGAAAAAGGCAGGATCCCTGCTCTTGAGGAACTGGCAGAGCTTTTAGAACTCCCTGGCTCTGGATAAGTGGATACCTGTTCATTTTAATAATTTCTATAGCTGTCACAGAATTCACATGAATCTTGCCATAAATTATATACAGAGGTGAGGGAATGCATCTGCACCCTGGAGAGAAGAGATCACACACCCAAGCCTATCCCAATCTTTTTTTTTTTTTTTTTTTTTTTTTTGAGATGGAGCTCTTGTCGTCCAGGCTGGAGTGCAATGGCACGGTCTCGGCTCACTGCAACCTCTGCCTCCCAGGCTCAAGCGATTCTCCTGCCTCAGCTTCCCAAGCTGTTGAAACTTTCCTGTGACTCATGGTCTGTGTAGGGTTGTCCTTTGATAGTACCGTGCCCTACTGAGACCTATGCTGAACCCAGTTTGGAGTGGCTAGGACAGCACTGGGCAGCTCCAGGGCCCTGGGAAGTGGAGGAGAATGTTCTTTTGAGGATTATTCGGTCAGTCAAAAACACTTGCTGAGTAGCCAGGATTATAGGCACCCGCCACCACGCCAGGCTAATTTTTGTATTTTTAGTAGAGAAGGGGTTTCACCGTATTGGCTAGGCTGGCCTCGAACTCCTGACCTCGGGTGATCTACCCGCTTTGGCCTCCCAAAGTGCTGGGATTACAGACATGAGCCACCACACTGGCCTCCTGATGTTAAATAAGCCAGCCAGCCTTCCTTCCTTCCTTCCTCTCTTTCTCCCTGCCTCTGTCATTTCCTTTTTCCCTCCTTCCCTCCCTTTCTCTTTCTCCCTTCCCTCCCTCCCTGTCTCTCTCTCCTTCCTTCCTTCGTTCCTTCCTTCTTCCTTCCTTCGTTCCTTCCTTCCTTCTTCTTTCCTTCCTTCCTTCCCTCCCTCCCTCCCTCCTTCCTCCCTTCCTTCCTTCCTCCCTTCCTTCCTTCTTCCCTTCCTTCCTCCCTTCCTTCCTTCCTCCCTTCCTTCCTTCCTTCCCTCCCTCCTTCCTTCCTTCCTTCCTTCCCTCCTTCCCTCCTTCTGTTTTACTTTCTTTCCTTCCAAACTGGTGAGGAAAAGAATGACTTTGCCAAAGTAAATAGGCAACTTTGAAATGTCAAGTGCATGACAATAACACATTGTTCAGCTCTCTTCTTCTCAGAGGACGTATTTCATCATAAGGCCAAACCAGATAGTCAGATGCCAAGAAGTGATAGTAAGCACAGTTTATAGTTCAAGAAACCACACAAGGAAGGAGAAAAAGTTGAGATGAAAAAGAAGCAAATACTGAAAAGTTAAGCTTGAGTGTGCTGGGACCAATCACTGAACTAAGCTAGAAGAGAATTTTGAGCTTCTCATTCTCTTGACTACCTGATTTGAAACCCCAAACTTATCAGAGGAGCCTGATCCTTAATGTGGATTATTATTTTATAAATTATTAAGAAGGGCAATATCTCTCCATTTACTGAATGTCATAACAAAAGAGATAGGAGGGAAACCAAGACGTTGTCTACCCAAAGAGCCCCGCATTTGGACAGTGTAAAGTCACTAAATAATTCAACAGCTATTTGAAAGTATAGTGTTTTGTAATTTCGACAGAGCCATCTTAGTCTGGCTCTCTGTAGTGCAGAATTTTAAAAAGATGCTCGTCTTCATGAAGATCTATTTCTAGGAGAAATGAGGGTTGGTAGAAATGCTGGTCAGGAGAAAGAGGGCTGTCTAATTAGAGAGGCTTGTGTTTACTCTGATTTTAAATTTTCATGAAACTGCCGAGTCTAACCATTTTCTAGTAATATCTTTTATTTCTTTCTCTGTGCCCACACGTTTGTGCTATGATGGTACCTGTCTGTGTCCTGTATGCCCATGGAAAGGGAAACCGTTGTGTATGAGGTGACTGTTACTTGCTGACAGAAAGAAGAATGGAGCAAACAAGTGTAGCCATGAGGAACTGTTGCGGTAAGGTTGATCATATCCTGGTCTGGCTTATTCAGAAACACCACCTGGCCAGGAGCAGTGGCTCATGCCTGTAATCCCAGCACTTTGGGAGGCCAAGGCAGGTGGATCACCTGTGGTTGGGAATTTGAGACCAGCCTGACCAACATAGAGAAACCCCATCTCGACCAAAAATACAAAATTAGCCGGGCGTGGTGGCACATGCCTGTAATCCCAGCTACTGGGGAGGCTAAGGCAGGAGAATCTCTTGAACCTGGGAGGCGGAGGTTGCAGTGAGCCGAGATTGCGCCATCGCACTGCAGCCTGGGCAACAAGAGCAAAACTCCATCTCAAAAAACAAAACAAAACAAAACAAAACAAAAAACAGAAACACCACCTCATCAATGCCTGGAAGAGGGCACATCCTGCTGGAGCTGGGGTGGAAAGAAGCAAAGCAGAGAAGGACTGATCCTAAAGGAAGCCACCATGCATTATTATTATTTTTTTGTTTATTTATTTCTGACCTCACTATAGAGAGGATTTCATGCAGTTTACCATGGTATAGAAAAACTTATAAAATTCTGAGTATGACTGGAAGACGGTATAACATTATAAATAAGAGACCACTGCATTGGTATCTGGGCTGTACCACTCACAGGCTGCATGAACTTGGGCAGATGACTTAATCTGTGTGCTTCAATTTTCTAATCTTTAAGATGTGAATCATAATCATGCTTACCTCCCAGGGTTTCTGTGAGGATTATGCCAGAAAATAATGTGAAATAGCAGAACAATGCCTGGCACATGGTAAGTTCTCAGTACTATGATGATTCCTTTGTCCTCAGCTCCTCTGGCTCCAACACTTAGGGTAGGTAAGTAGCTAGTTACAGGGAACAGAGCCCTGTGTTTAGTGTGGCTATTGAGTAAGAGCCTTCTGCAAGTACTTATTGGCAAGACAGGCTTCTGTGGATGAGTTATGTAAGTGGCATCCCAGAAGTCCCGGCATGGATGCAAACCAATTAAGTTAAGCACCTACCGCAATCACAAGTGCAACCCATAGGTTTAAGAGTGGGAAGAGAGTATATGTGAACTTGGCTCTGTAGTACTTTTCTCTGTCAAATCTATTAGAAATATAGCCAATGAATTCTTCACTCTAGTTCTAAATTTTGGAGCACTTTTTAATCTAATGGGCATAGAGTTCTTGATCTACCTCTTATTAGCTGGGCAACCTTTTAAAATACTCTCTAAGACACCATTTCCTCATCTGTATAAAAAAAGTGTAATGCAGGAATCAGAAATCACCATAGGAATTTTGAGGCACAAAGGGAGTTAATACTGGAATTAAGTACTTTAAAAATTATTGGAAGGGCTGAAGGCAGGACTCTAGATTGAGTATGTAGAAATGACTCCTGAAACATCACAGATAATCATGTGACCTCTGTCACAGTCAGGATGGTGAGGAACCAGCAGCTTGCCACTGGAGTACCTGAGGTCCAGAACGCACCATCTAAGGGACTATTCGGACTATTCGGACATCAGCCTCCACGGCCACTGCAATTATCTGGACACTGGACCACTGAAATCAGTTGCCAACACTGCTACAAATGCCTCTGAAAGCTGGAGATGAGACATTAGTATCTCCATAATTTTTCTTGCAAAGTGAAAAACAGCAAACGTAGCAGAAAATTGCCCTTTCTCTCATTTCTGCCTCCTGAATCTTGCCCAGATGCTTTCACTCCATGGAATCAATCTCACATCTAGGCCCTAGCTGCAAGGAATTCAGGAAATGAGCTAGTTTTCTAGCCTTTAGAAAACAGAAAGGTCCCTCAAAGAAGGTGGAAATTGGTGCTAAGTACTAATTAACCATATCCATCCCAGAAAGTCATGATTGTAACTACCTTATAGAGTTATTGTGGGGATTAAGTAAGATAATAAAATACATTGAACACTACCAACAAGTGGGTAATCAATAAATTAATTATTTCTACCACTACTACTGCAGTGGGATTCAATACTTCATCTTCTAAAAATACACAAAGGCAATCGTGCTTTCTTCAGCTGCCAGGCTAATTTTGCTAGGGTGGGAGAATTCTCTGCTTGGCTCAGAGGCCTCAGTGGTCTCAATGGCTCCCTTCCTACCTGAGGTCATGCCGCAGGTGGCTGTTAAAGCCCTCCTTGTCTATGTGCTAGAGCCTTGGAGAACCCTTCCAGGCCATGCCTCCTCTCCCTCATTCAAAAACCCCTCTCCCTACCCTGAACTCCACAGTTCCCATACTGTTGCTTCAGGCCCAATTTCTGATTCTTTGCTTGCCCCCTTCCTAGTGACACTTGAGCCAAATGAATTGCTTGGCTTTATCCCAATTTCATCTCTGGCTGGTGTTATTCCCACCCCATATGCAGCCTAGGCCTTGGAACCCTGCTCTAGGAATGCAGCCTAAGATTCCTAGAACAGGAATTCATCCAATAAACTACATATAATCAGATATAAAATGAAAGAATGACAAAAAAAGAAACAAAAAAAAATTAGCCGGGAGTGGTGGTAGGCACCTGTAGTTCCAGCTACTTAGGAGGCTGAGGCAGGAGGATTGCTTGAACCTGGGAGGTAGAGGTTGCAGTGAGCCGAGATCGTGCGCACTCCAGCCTGCTGGGTGACAGAGTGAGACTCAGTCTCAAAAAAAAAAAAAAAAGGTCCCCAGAACTCCAAGATAAAGCTCTAGTAAACCAAGTTGGTCCAAGGTAAACACATGTGGGAAATGGGGAAAATGGATTTTCAACGCCTTTACACCCCCATTTTGTTGTTGTTCTTGAGTGTTTCCCAATTACATATTGAGCTTGGGAGTTGCCCTTTTACTCAGGATCTTAATAGACATTCTCAACAAAGCTTATTCTATATTTCAATTGTTTTCAAGATCTTATAAAGTGATAGAATGGTCAGTTAGTTCAGGGGTTCTCAAGCCTGCCTGTGTCTTAGCTCAGCTCAGTTGAATCAGAATCTCAAGGGGGCAGGTGAGGTCTGGCAGTAATATTTTCAAAAACTGTTGAGGAAGAAGAGTTACAACGTGTGGGGTACATTGTAGAGTCAAGAACCACAGAGTTAACTAATCTGACAACCTAAGTAGGGTTGACGTATTAATCTGGGCAAATATCTTTTTTTTAATTAATTTTTTTTTTTTTTTTTTTTGAGATGGAGTCTCGTTCTGTCACCCAGGCTGGAGTGCAGTGGCACGATCTCGGCTCACTGCAAGCTCTGCCTCCCAGGTTCACGCCATTCTCCTGCCTCACCCTCCCGAGTAGCTGGGACTACAGGTGCCTGTGACCATGCCCAGCTAATTTTTTGTAATTTTTAGTAGAGACGGGGTTTCACCGTGTTAGCCAGGATGGTCTCCATCTCTTGACCTCGTGATCCGCCTGCCTTGGCCTCCCAAAGTGCCGGATTATAGGCGTGAGCCACTGCGTCCAGCCTTAATGTGTGCAAATGTCTTAATATACTGCCCCTAGTAGGACAGTTGTATTTCTCTTTCAGGACTGTCTGCAGACAGTACCATAAGTCAGAAAGTAAATTAATTATGGCATCTCCAGGCCCCATGGCAGTATAAAGCAATAGGTAAAGTTTTGGGGTGGGACAATATTTTAATATCCCTTGGGTTATATCATTTAAGCAGGTCACTTTTCCACATATGCAGAGAACCAGTCTTGGAGGTTAATACTTACTTATTGATAAAAAATACTTTATTCTGTAAAATGAACTTATACTTTATTCTTCTGTATAATCCTGAGCAAGTTACTTAACCTCTCTTAGTTCCCATTTCTTTCTTTATTTAATATGAAGAATAGTAGTAGTGACCTCAGAGAGTTGTACTATGAAAATTATATGTAAAGTACCTGGCACCTTAGAAATGAAAAATAAATTTGACCTATTACTGGATGATCATTTATTTATTGGCACTGTGTTTAGAAGCCATTTGAAAACTAGGTGATGTGAGCAGGTAAATAAATTGGATCTTCTCATGTCTGTGATCAATGGAAGAAATTAAAGTGTTCCCTTCCAGGAACCCCTGGAGTACTACTCAGCATGGAATAACCTTAAAGGAAATTTCCAATAAGGATGACAAGTTTAGGGTTACTTACTGGGTTTGTATATCCAAGTCGAACTGCCCTGCTTGGAAGTTGCAGAGTCAATGGAATAGGTAACATGTTCTGAGTTATTTGCTCCACCACTTTTCACATGAACAAGATTGCCAAGGTTTATTATATGAATAAGGCCAACATAGATGCAGAAAGACAAGGGGTGACGGGAAATCCAAGATGTTCTAAATACCATACAGTCGCCACGGCATGAATGGCAATCCTGAAAATTTAGAAACAGCTCACGTACAAAAATACCAGGTAGACTATGAAGTGTTTGCTCATTGATTTCATGAGCCATAATGAGCACTTACTGTATGCTGGGCACTGAGGTAGTGCTATGAAGAAAAAGGTAAGACATAGACCCAACCCTCAAGACGACAGGGACCCCTGGGAGACTGACCAAAGGAGAGAGAATTATTTTTATTTATTTTGAGACAGGGTCTTGCTCTGTCTCTCAGGGTAGAGTGCAGTGGCATGATCACAGCTCATTGCAGCCTTGACCTCCCGGGCTCAATCCTCCCACCTCAGCCTCCTGAGCAGCTGGACTACAGGCACACACCACCATGCCCAGTTAATTTTTGTATTTTTATTTTTTTTTTTGTAGGGACAGGGTTTTGCCATGTTTCCATGTTGCTCAGGAGATAATTATTAAACAATGAAGTTGAAAGTAATAGTTTCAGGCAGGGCGTGGTGGCTCAAGCCCTTAATCCCAACACTTAGGGAGGCTGAGGTGGGTAGATCACTTGAGGCCAGGAGTTCAAGACCAGTTTGGCCAACTTGGTGAAACCCCATCTCTACAAAAAATACAGAAATTATCTGGGCGTGGTGGCACATGTCTGTAATCCCAGTTACTCAGGAGGTTGAGGCATGAGAAATACTTTAACTCAGGAGGTGGAGGGTACAGTGAGCTGAGATAGGGCCACTGCACTCCAGCCTCGGTGATAGAGTGAGACTCTGTCTCAAAAGAAAAAAAAAAGTGATGGTTTTAGGATGATTTTATAATATTGAAAGAATAAGAAGACATTGAATTAAAACGTAGGATACAAGGTGGTATATAGAGTGTAATTCTCTTGATATTGAAATATGCCTAGAAAAAGATGGAAAAGAAATACAACATGTAAAAATGCCAGCTAGTAATTTTATCAAAGTGGTGGGATTATGGCTAGATTTGTTTCCCTTCAGTTCTATCTATCTATGTATCTATGTATGTATGTATGTATGTATGTATGTATCTATCTATCTATCTATCTATCTATGTGTTTTTTGTTTTTTGTTTTTTATTTTTGAGACAAGGTCTTACTCTGACACCCAGGGTCTCACTCTGACACCCAGGCTGGAGTGCAGTGGCTTGATCTCAGCTCACTGCAGCCTCAACCTCCCCGGGCTCAGGTGACCCTCCCACCTCAGCCTCCCGAGTAACTGGGACTACAGGTGTGTGCTACCATGCTTGGCTAATTTTTTTTAAACAAATTGTGTAGAGGTGGGGTTTTGCCATGTTGCCCAGGCTGGTCTCGAACTCCTGGACTCAAGCAATCTGCCAGCCTAGACCTCCCAAAGTGTTAGGATTACAGGCATGAGCCACCAAGCCTGTCTCAGTTCTGTACATTTTTTTAATATATTATTTTCTTAATGAAGAACTTCAACATAAATATTTTTAAAATGAACACTCATTTTGAAAAGATGTCCTGAAATGAAATCAGAAATGATCTAACTCTCTATCTCTTTGCCATATCTGCCCCAGTTTAGGTTTCCTGAAAGCAAAGACTGAGATACAAACTTGGGTCAGATGTTTTCTTTAGTAGGTGATCCCAGGAAGCCTAACTGAAAGAATGAGGAAAATGAGACACAACGCAGAAAAGCTAATAAATACATTTGATAACCTTGGGCTGGTTATCACTGGCACAACTGGAGCCCAGCTTCCCTGGGGTCCCTCTGAAGAACAAGGTACACTGTGCCTCAGTGGAACTGTCCGTTTGAAAGATGGGAAGATGGGCGTTTATCCACTCACTCCTATGCCCAACTATGGTGTTCCTGGGCTAGGTGCCATCCTTAGCCTTGGAGAAAGCCTGAAGGCAGAATAGCTGACAGACAGCAGAGGGGGCACATGAATTGACCCTGTGTGAAAAGCTACCCACCACAGCGCTGAAATCACGCATAGGCAGGGCACAGAAAGCCCCTGCAATATCCAAACAAGTCTCCAGTGAAGGGTTCTGTCCTCATGTCTCCTGTGCAGTGTTTATCAACAACTCAGAAACCTGGAAGGCTGGCAAATTCAGGAACAGCACAGAGCTGGGAAAAAAAAATTCTATGAGTACCAAGTTCTGAACGATCTCAAGAGATTGGAATGATGAACTAGATTTAAGGGTGGAACTTAAATAGGCAGGAATGCAAATTAAAAATTTATGTATAGTTCCAAACAAATGCAAAGGGAAAGGATTGGAAAACATGGCGTAACAGATGAAAATTTTAAGCAACCAAATACACGCCGGTTTGAGTTAAACCTGAACATAATAAGTGTTTAGGTTTCTGTTTCCAACAGAAATTTTATTCCATCTCACATTGCAATTTCTGTTCTGAATGAGGGGATAAAAGACCCATAGGACTCTCAACTAGTTACTTAGGAAGCTGGGCTGCATGTGGGCTCCACCGTAGAAGGTGGTACTCCACCTTTGGGTACCTGGTTGGTATCACAGTGAAATGATGCTTGACATCTCTGGGTGTGTAGACCAATCAACTGGAGCAGGGTACAGGAGAATCCCCAGTGTTGCCTATGAGTGATAGAGAGGCAGAAAACCCTTTTGGCTGAAGGGACTGAGGGAGCTTAGCCCAGAAAAGAGAACCTTCAGAGAGGCTAGAGGGGAGGCAAGACAGGAGCGCTTACCTCAGATATCTCAAGTACTGAGCATGGTAGCTCACGCCTGTAATCCCAGCACTTTGGGAGGCCAAGGAGGGAGGATTGCTTGAGCTCAGGAACTCAAGACCAGCCTGGGCACATAGCACAACCACATCTCTACAAAAAAGTACAAAAATTAGCCAGGTGTGGTGGCACATGCCTGTGGCCCCAGCTACTTGGGAGACTGAGGTGGGAGGATGGGCTTGAGCCCAGCATGTCAAGGCTGCGGTGAGCTATAATTGAGCCACTGCACTCCAGCCTAGGTGACACAGTAAGACTCTGCCTCAGAAAAAATAAATAAATAAAAATAAAAGAAGAAAAGAAAAGAAAAGAAAAAATATCTCAAGGGTGCTTGAGGGGAAGCAGTGAGAGGGAGGAGGCATTATGGTCGAAAGCATGGGATGCAGACTTAGACACACTTGGGTTTGTGGGAATCCTATTCTGGTGGTTGCTGGCCCCCTAGTCTTGGTCAGGGTGTCTGTAAAATGACACACTAATGATGCCTATGTCATGTGGTTGTTGTATGGATGAAATGAGATTTATACCTAAATTGCTTAGCACAGTATCTACACACATATAAGAGATGCTCAAATAATAATGATAGCTAGGGACTTACATGAAAGAGGAATTTGACTTGATCTCTGTGGCCACACGTTGTTGACCTAAGACAACTAGAAGTGAGTTATTTGAGCTCAATCTACAGAAGGCCTCTGACACCATCAGAGTGGTCCAAAAATTGGATAGACTGCCTTTGGAAGAATAAAGTCCCAATACTGGCCATAGCGAGTCAGATGGCCTCTGGCTGAACCCTTGGAGAAGATTTCCAGAGCTCTTTAAGTCTACATCTGGACTCTTCACTAGGCCTTTGCCATCCCCTGTGTTCAGCCTGGAGTCACCAGTGGTGAAGGTTTCCATGGGAACCATGAGGGGTTCAGAATTCTGTGCCTGAACACTGCATCCCAGAGGGAAGAGACAAGCACTGAAGTAGTCTCCCCAGTAATAGTATGCATTTTTTAAACTGTCTAATTAAATATTAACCCCAGAGACAGAGCATTAATGGGTCTCCTATGTAAACTGTGTACATCTCATAACCATCTGGGAAAGGGTTTAGGTAGATAGAATACTCCAAGGAAATTGAACCTATATACACATCTCCTTACTCCATGCCATCATGACAAATGGCACAGAAGGCTGCCCTGGGGTCACTGCCCTCTTTGTATCTCCGTTATTGACGAGAGCAGCCCTTCCACTGGTGCTTCAGGTGAAAGTAGGGTGGGGGTGTCATGAGGAGGGGCCTGGAGCAAACTTGACGTCTTTGATCCTTTTCTGCCTTCCCTTCTCACCTATTTTTTCTTCCATCTCTGGAATCTCAAAGTATTAGATTCACTAGAGGGGATGGAGGCAAAGGGTGAAAGAAGTAGAGGGGTGGTTTTGGGATTAAACATAGACATGGTGGGAAACAGTGGAGTAACTGGGAATCAGAAGACATAGGCTTTTGCCTAAGCTTTGTGATCTTGGACAAATTCATTGATCACTCTGGGCCCCGGCTCATTTCTTGAAAAAGGAAAATGAGGATCTGAATGACAGCTCATTGATTTATTTCATTTTTAGAGACAGGATCTAGCTCTGTTGCCCAGGCTGGAGTGTAGTGGCATGATCATGCTTCACTGCAGCCTTACACTCCTGGGTTCAAACGATCTTCTTGCCTCGGCCTCCCAAGTAGCTGGGACTCTAAGCACAAACCACCACGCCCAGCTAAGTTTTTTAATTAATTAGTTTTATTTCTTGTAGAGAAAAGGTCTCACTATGTTGTCCAGGCTGGTCTGAAACTCCTGGCCTCAAGCAGTCCTCTTGCCTCCCAAAATGCTGGGATTACAGGTGGGATCCACTGTGCCTGCCCAAGCAAACATTTCTGAAGATCTCCTATGTGCCTGGGCACAGTGATGAATAAGGCCTACTTTCTACCATTGAGGGGCTCACTGTATAGATCACAGGGTCTTAATCTGGAGTCCATGTATCCTTAGGTGGTCAAAGTATGGCCTTCCAGGAATCTGTGAAATCTTTGCATTTGCGCATCAAATTTGTGTGTATGTATTTTTTTTTTGTTGGGGAGGGCGGAGACTTGCTTTCTTCAACTTCAAGTTCTTTTTATTTTGAGACGGAGTCTCGCTCTGTCTCCCAGGCTGGAGTGCGGTGGCGCGATCTTGGCTCACTGCAGCCTCCACTTCCCAAGCAATTCTCCCGCCTCAGCTTTCCAAGTAGCTAGGATTACAGGCACCCACCACCACACCTGGCTAATTTTTGTATTTTTAGTAGAGATGGGGTTTCACCATGTTGCCCAGGCTGGCTGGTCTCAAACTCCTGACCTCAAGCGATCCACCCACCTTGGCCTCCCAAAGTGCTGAGATTACGGGCATGAGCCACTGTGCCTGGCCTCTTCAACTTCTTATAGGGATTCATGACCCTCCAAACAATTAAGAATCCCTGGCCCTCTTTCAGTTCTTCCCAAACCTCCCTCTGTCATTTGTGTGCTCTTTATCATCTTTGCCATATCTGCACATAACTTGTGCATAATTTAATTTTTCTTTAAAATAAAATTGGATGCAAGATATCTACTTTGACCAAACACATGAAATTGTGAGTTGGTGATACATAATGCAGATATATAAGACAAACACAAATCCATTAAAATAAAAAATGTTCTTTAGCATGTCATCCCAAATAACCCTCCATCACCACCGATGCCACACATCTCATAAGCAGCAGCAAGCACTGGTCTGCTGATTCCCTCAAAACCCTTCCAGCTGCAGGCACATTAGGAATTTTCCACCCACCTTACATCCACCTCTCCTCAACCTCCCCTGTAACCAGTCAAGGGGCAGATATGAATGTCACGCCTTTCCCCATTGTCTAACTTTGTGATCAGACATCGTGTGAGGCAGCTGCTGCCAAATCCCAGCGCTGTCCCTGCACCCAGGCCGGCAGCAGGGGACCCCGCGTCTCCACCTTGAGCCTCCCCTCCCTGCTGCGGAGACCTGTGCTCCTGGCCTTGCCGCCGCCTGGCCGACTTTCTCGTGAATGACAGGGGCTGGCAGAAGGCTGGCAGTGAGTGGAAGCTGTCCTGACATCCGAGCTGTGTGCGGCGCGCTAATTACACTGATGTGGGGTCTGGGCCGCGCAGTCCTTTGCTCAGAGGAAGGATGCGATGCAGGCGCGGGGAGAGAGCGGCACTACAGAGGAAACGCGGGAGCAGCAGCACCTAGGCGCATCCATAATTTATAAAATGCCAGCAGCAACAAAGGCAAAGAGGGACCAGAACCAGGAGAACAGAATAGCATAAAGCTTTTTAATGGTCTTTTTCTATTAATGTCAGATGGGCGACCGTTTTTCAAGTGGGTGAAAGGGTTCCAAGGCCCCACAGTTCAGTCACAAAAGCTAAATGCTGCCATTTACCCCTCCTCCCTAAGCTTTACCGAAGAGCTTAGTTGTCCTAGAAGCCAAACGTAATATTTGAGGTTCATGTGGGCATCTGATTCTTCTAAAGGAGCTGCCTACTCTTTTAAAGGAGTTTCTAGCAAGCAGTTGGAACTGCTCCTTTTTTTGTGCATGTAATAATACTATTACTGGCATATAACTAGTTCTTTTGTGATTAGTTATTGTTCAGTGTAACTGAGAGCGTCCATCTCTTTCCTCCTTGATTTGTAAGATTATTTTTCTACTTTTAGTATTCAGTGACGCAGGCTACTCATGTAGAGGATGCATTAGGCATCAGAGATATTCTTCATTCCAAGGTGTTCCTGGATTCAGGAGGAAACCCTTGGAGAAAATTTGCCAATAAAGAATGTACAGGAAGAAAATATTGGCCAAGGACATTATTTTTCTACTTCGAATGTCTACGATATGTTGATCCATTGGGCAAGATACTTCTGGAGCATGATGATGGCTAGTACAAGTGTTTTATGATCAAAGAAAATTCCGGGTTCAGTGGATGGAATTAGGCCTAAATAACAAAAAAGCAAGGCCAGGTACAGTGGCTCACGCCTGTAATCCCAGCACTTTGGAAGGTCGAGGCAGGCAGATCATTAGGTCAGGAGTTCAAGACCAGCCTGGCCAACATGGTGAAACCCCGTCTCTACTAAAGATGCAAAAAAATTAACTGGCGTGGTGGCGTACGCCTGTAATCCCACCTACTTGGGAGGCGGAGGCAGGAGAATTGCTTGAACCCGGGAGACAGAGGTTGCAGTGCAAGATCACACCATTGCACTGCAGTGTGGACAAGAGGGCAAGCTTCCATCTCAAAACAAAAAAACAAAAAACAAAACAAAACAAAAAAACAAAAAACAATAAGCAGCCAAAGAAGAAATCATCCAGGCTGGGCATCATGGCTCATATCTATAATCCCAGCACTTTGGGATGCTGAGGTGGGCAGATCACCTAAGGTCAGGAGTTTGAGACCAGCCTGGCCAACATGGTGAAACCCTGTCTCTACTAAAAATACAAAGATTAGCCAGGCGTGTTGCAGTGCACCTGTAATCCCAGCTACTCAGAAGGCTGAGGGAGGAAGAGGATTGCTTGAACCTGGGAGGCAGATGTTGCAGTGAGCCAAGATTGTGCCACTGCACTCCACCCTGGGCGACAGAGTGAGACTCTGTCTCAAAAAAAAAAAAAAAAGAGAGAGAAAGAAAGAAAGAAAAAGCAAAAAAGAGGTCATCCAGAGGGACAAAAGGAAGAGAAATTGATGTCAAAGCAGATTTGAAATATTCACCAACCTTAGATCACTGATGCTTAATTTGGATGCCAGGATGACTCATTCCAGTGTGTATTAGTTTCCTATGGCTGCTGTAACAAGGTACTTGTTAGCAAAAATTTCTTGTCTAGCCAGATTTTCCAGACAGGTGGTTTAAACAACAGAAACTTCTGGAGGCTAGCATTCCTTGATAAGGTGTCTGTAGGGTTGGCTCCTTCAAGACTCTGAAGGAAAATCCATTCCTAGTTCCTGATGCTTTCCTGGAAATCTTTGGCATGCCTGGATATGGAGATACATTACCTCAATCTCTGCCTTTATCTTGACATTCTCCCTGTGGGCACGTCTCTGTTTAAATTTCCCATTTTAATGAGGACACAGTAATCTTAACTTGACCATCAGCAAAGATTCTATTTCAATTAAAGTCATAATCACAGGTACTGGGGGTTAGGGCTTCACTATCTTTTTGTTTTCGGGGACACAATTCAACCCATAGCAGAGTGTACACTGTATTATTTTTCTACCTTCTCACAATTTCCCTAGACAAATTCTTCCATTCAGTCCATGTTAGAAACTGGATGAGCCCTACATTCAAATAATTTATAGTCTAAACCAACAACGTTGACATAGCTAGCAGAAGTGTGCCCCCAAAGAAGGAAACTTGACTTTTCAGAGCAATTTGGCAAAATCGATTAAGGTTGAAGATGTGCATGTCCTGTAACTCAGTCATTTCACATCTAGAGACACAAGAAGACATGCACAGGGATGTTCACTGCATCACTGTTTACATGAACAAAAACCAAGAAACAACCTAAAGTTTCAGCAGTAGGGAGGTGAGTAAATTGATTGTGTGATTCTGTATGACAGATTAAATAAATGCAACAGATCTATGTGTAGCAACACCGATAAATCTCAAAAATATAGTAATGTTTAAGTATACATGCATAATAAAAATGCCTTTTTTTTTTTTTTTTTTTTTTTTGAGACAGGGTCTTGCTGTGTCACCCAGGCTAGAGTGCAGTGGTGCAATCTTGGTTTACTGCAACCTCCACCCCGCCAGGCTCAGGTGATCCTCCCACTTCAGCCTCCCAAGTAGCTGGGACTACAGGTGCCCGCCACCACGCCTGGCTAATTTTTGTATTTTTAGTAGAGATGAGGTTTCACCATGTTGCCCAAGCTGGTCTCGAACTCCTGGGCTCAAGGGATCTGCCTGCCTCAGCTTCCCAAAGTGCTGGGATTATAGGCGTGAGCCACCACGCCAGGCCAAAAATGCGTTCTTAATTTACATTAAGATAGTGGTTACTTCGAGGGGCTGGAATGAAATGGAATGGTGGAGAGGTTCAGAAGTTATATCTACTGTAATACTTGGGTCTGGGACAAATACTTTTATTTACTTGTTTATTTTGAGATGGAGCCTTGCTCTGTTGCCTACAGGCTGGAGTGCAGTGGCAGGGTCTCAGCTTACTGTAACCTCTGCCCCCGGAGTTCAAGCGATCCTTCCACCTCAGCCTCCCCAGTAGCTGGGATTACAGGAGCACATCACCAAGCCCAGCTAATTTCTTTGTATTTTTAGTAGAGATGAGGTTTCACCATTTTGGCCAGGCTGGTCTCAAACTTCTGACCTGAAGTGCTCCGCCTGCCTCGGCCTCCCAAAGTGCTGGGATTACAGGCATGAGCTACCGCACCCAGCCTGGGACAAATACTTTAAAATATTGATTTGTTAATTTGTGTGGTATGTCCTTCGTTTTATTACATTATTCTCTGTGCTTTTTTCTTTCATTGAAAATAACAATAAATTTAAACTACCTTATGAAAAACATTTTAGAGATCTACTATAGATTTTTTTTAAGTTTTTACTTTTTAAAAGAATTCACTTCTTATATTTATGCAGCCAAAAGATACATGAAAAAATGCTCATCATCACTGGCCATCAGAGAAATGCAAATCAAAACCACAGTGAGATACCATCTCACACCAGTTCGAATGGCGATCATTAAAAAGTAGGAAACAACAGGTGCTGGAGAGGTTGTGGAGAAATAGGAACACTTTTACACTGTTGGTGGGACTGCAAACTAGTTCAAGCGTTGTGGAAGTCAGTGTGGTGATTCCTCAGGGATCTAGAACTGAAAATACCATTTGACCCAGCCATCCCATTACCGGGTATATACCCAAAGGATTATAAATCATGCTGCTATAAAGACACATGCACACGTATGTTTATTGTGGCACTATTCACAATAGCAAAGACTTGGAACCAACCCAAATGTCCAACAACGATAGACTGGATTAAGAAAATGTGGCACATATACACCATGGAATACTATGCAGCCATAAAAAATGATGAGTTCATGTCCTTTGTAGGGACATGGATGAAGCTGGAAACCATCATTCTCAGCAAACTATCTCAAGGACAAAAAACCAAACACCACATGTTCTCACTCATAGATGGGAATTGAGCAATGAGAACACTTGGACCCAGGAAGGGGAATATCACACACAGGGGCCTGTCATGGGGGAGGGGGGAAGAGGGAGGGATAGCATTAGGAGGTATACCTAATGTAAATGACAAGTTAATGGGTGCAGCACACAAACATGGCACATGTATACATATGTAACAAACCTACACATTGTGCACATGTACCCTAAAACTTAAAGCATAATTAAAAAAAAGAATTAACTTCATATGTTTACCCAAATGTGTACATGAATTTTCATAGCATCATTATTCATAATAGCCAAAAAGTGGAATCAACCCAAATATCCATCAACTAGATGAATGGATAAACAACTTGTATGGTGCCTATAAAATGGAATAAGTCCGGGCGCCGTGGCTCATGCCTGTAATCCCAGCACTTTGGGAGGCCGAGGCGGGTGGATCACCTGAGGTCAGGAGTTTGAGACCAGCCTGGCCAACATGGTGAAACCTCATCTCTACTAAAAATACAAAAATTAGCCGGGTGTGTGGTGGGCGCCTGTAATCCCAGCTACTCGGGAGGCGGAGGCAGGAGAATCGTTTGAACCCTGGAGGCAGAGTTTGCAGTGAGCTGAGATAGAGCCATTGCACTCGAGCCTTGGCAACAAGAGTGAAACTCCATCTCAAAAATAAAAAAAAATAATAAAATAAAATGGAATATTATTCAGCCCTAAAAATAAGTGAAGTGCTGATATATGCTACAAAATGGATAAGCTTTGAAAACATCATGCTAAAGAACATAAGATAGACACAGAAGAACACATATTATATGTGACTCCTTTATATGAAATGTATAGAACAGAAATATCCATATAGAAAGTAGATTAGTAGTTGTCAAGAGCTGGGGAGAGTGAGGAATCGGGAGTGACTACTAGTGAGTTTGTGGTTTCTTTGGGTATGATGAAAATGTTTTGAAATTAGATAATGGTCATTGCTGCACATCTCTGTGGATATACTAAAAACCACTGAATTGTACACCTTTAATGGGTGACTTGTATGGTATGTGAATTATATCTCAATAAAATTTTTTTTAAAGGATTCACTTATAGGAGCAGGGTTCCTTTAATTAACAGTTCTCTTAGTACTTTGCTTTCGTGTTTGTTTTTGTTTTTGTTTTTGAGACAGAGTCTCGCTGTGTTGCCCAGCCTGAAGTGCAGTCAGTGGTGTGATCTCGGCTCACTGCAACCTCCGCCTCCTGGGTTCAAGCAATTTTCCTGCCTCAGCCTCCCAAGGAGCTGGGACTACAAGCACCCACCACCATGCCCAGCTAATTTTTTTTGTATTTTTAGTAGAGACGCGGTTTCACTATGTTGGCCAGGCTGGTCTGGAACTCCTGACCTCGTGATCCACCCACCTTGGCCTCCCAAAGTGCTGGGATTACAGGCGTGAGCCACTGCGCCAGGCCTCTCTTAGTACTTTGAAAGACTGAGTACAAAAAGAGCATCTATATGCACAGATAAGATCAAAATGTTAGGGATCGTTACCTCTCAGTGGTTGGATTAAGGGCAATCTTTTGGTCATTATGAAAAATTATTTTTCTGTATTTTGTAAATGTTCTACAATAAATATTCTAATTTTACAATAATTTTTAAAAGAATTGTGTTCAAGATATTAATTGCTTAACATAAGTGGAAAGCACAGAAATTTATTTTTATTTTTTAAAAAATTTTTATCATTTTATTTTTCCATAAGTTATTGGGGTACAGGTGATATATGGTTACATGAGTAAGTTCTTCAGTGGTGATTTGTGAGATTTTGGCGCACCCATCACCTGAGCAGTATACACTGCACTCTATTAGTAGCCTTTTATCCCTCGCCCCACTACCACCCTTCTCCCCAAGTCCCCAAAGTCCATTGTATCATTCTTATGCCTTTGTGTCTTCATAGCTTAGCTCCCACACATCAGTGAGAATATATGATGTTTGGTTTTCCATTCCTGAGTTACTTCACTTAGAATAATAGTCTCCAATCTCATCCAGGTCACTGCACATGCTGTTAATTCATTCCTTTTTATGGCTCAGTAGTATTCCATCATATATGTATACCTACCACAGTTTCTTTATCCACCTGTTGACTGATAGACATTTGGGTTGGTTCCACGATTTTGCACTTGTGAATTGTGCTGCAATAAACATGCATGGTGCACAGAAATTTAGAGCTAAAATTAACAATAACTACTAAAATTTATTGGGTGCTTACTTTGTGCCAAGTACTGTGCATTGTCGTGCATTGTCCACAAAGACAAGGACAAATCTCATTTTAAAAACATCGATTATGGGGCTCAGAAACATTAAGAAACTTGCCCAAGATAATATAGCTAGGAAAAAGTAGAGTTAAATTCCATATTGGGCTAGCTGCCTCAAAAGCCATAATTCTTAACTGCCATAGTATTATGCCTCTAAAGACTGAAGCTCAGGCAAAAATGAGGCCATTCCAAACTTGGGAGCCCAGAGAAAAACAGGTGTTTGTTAATTCAACAACAAAATCCCCGAATCATTTACATGTATCTTTCCAGAAACACACCTGTTGTTTACTTTGTCATATTTGCACATAACCTTTTTGCAACTCTTTCTCTAGGATTAAGTTAAAAAGAGAAAGATCTTGACATTTCTTTTTGCATACAATTAAGTGATCACTGGGATACATAAAGGCCAATTCTAGTCTGGGATAACAAGGAAGTGTACAAGGTTATTTAACTACAAAGGCATTAGAATTCTTAGCCTGCTACATGTGCCCAACACAAAGAAAAGTGGGTATTTGATTGCTCTCCAGTTTGTCTGGGGATTCAGCCAAATGGAATCATCCAGACTCAAAACATACTTTGGGGCCTGAATTTCCTATTTCAGCTGTCTCCACTAATCAAATGAGCCAGGTAGGGGAGATGCACAGCTCACATGCTCCATCCATCAATGTCCCAGGCTGAATTTTGGGATTTGAAACTCTAATTCAGAGAAAGGAGGAAGATTGGCCAGAGGGAGGGCAACAGCATGTTCTGTTGTAACACATGGAGATTTGTCTATATATTTATGCCCAGGAAGGAGATAGAGAATGAAGAGGCAGGTAGAAATTATAACCAAAGAATGGGTGTTGCTGCCAAGAAAAGCTACACTGGAGGAAATCTTGGTTTAAATGTTTATTATTCAAGGCCCAGCTGCGTAAGATCTTGCATGCAGCTTAACATTCCGGTACTTGAATCTCCTTGGGGATGTGGTGAATGTCCAGTCTCTGTTCCCTCTTTTGGCACCTCAGTTTTCCTTGGGACATATCCACTTGCCCTCTTCATGGGGTTGTCAATGAAGACATCCTTCTCTCCCCTAGACAAAGGTTAGTTTGTGACCCAAGCAGGCTGCAGCCTGAGAGTGCTACCTTCAAGAGAGAGTTCTTCGCAGTTCCTGCCACACAGGTGCCCAAAACTGCTTTGGTTCCTGTCCTTTCTGGTAATTTAGTTTTGTGTGTTTGTTTGTGTGAGCTCTCTCATAGCCTTTGGATAAATCTTTTTTTTTTTGGTTTTTGTTTTTGTTTAGCCAGTCAGTTTCCTTTCACCTAGCTGATGAGTCCCCCTCCTATATTTCGTGTTGCTGTGTTTCCATTTCATGATGTTTCAATGGTTAAAGAGAAACTTGAATTTAGAAACCATTCTGAGGATAGCCACAAAAATAACTAGTGGATATTAGATTTTTGGAGCCTACTTAAGGAAATATAATTTTGTTCCAAGAAAGGAAATTTGAGATGAGTTAGAATAACTGTCTTTGGCTGAGTCGGTGCTCTCAAATAACATGGAAAGTTGAGGAAATTATCATGGAAATTCGGCTGGGTGCAGTGGCTTATACCTATAATCCCAGCACCCTGAGAGGGCAAGGTGGGCAGATTGCTTGAGCCCAGGAGCTTGAGACCAGCCTGGGTAACATGGCGAGACCCTGTCCCTAATTTAAAAAAATAAATAAATTATCTTGGAGATTTAGAAATTCACATGAAAATGTTTTCCCTGAGATATTTTGACACCCGGGATCAATGTGTCTTTTAAGAGAGAATTTGTGTGAAGATTTGGCCCCAATTCTTTTTTTAATTCCCCTTCGCATATAGGTATAATGAGCTTCTTCAAATAATTGTTTACATTTGTTGTCTAGAATTTTCATCTCCTAGTTACTTCTTAATTCACTGCAGTCTGGTTTCTGCCTTCTCAGCTGCCACAGTTAAATCCAGCGGGCCCTCTCCAGGCCCTATGGTTTGGCCTTTTGGCAATATTTCACACTGTTGACCATTTCTTTCTTCTCAAACACTTTCTTCCTTTGACTTCCATCACTTCAAATTCTCCTGATTTTTCCCTCCTACTTCTTTGGCTGATTTCCTCTCAGCTTCTTTTGGAGGTTCCTTCTTCTGCCCATCCCTTAAATGTTGGTATTTTTCAGCGCTTTGACTTAAGTCTTCCCTTCTCCATACCCAACGCAGATGATGGCTTGTTTCATTCCCATGGTTTCAATTACCATATATTTGCAAATAATTCTTAATGTGCCTCTCCCCACACCTCTCTCTTTCCTTCTTAAGTTCCAGATCCTGTGTACAGCTGCTCTTTGAAATATTCTTTTGGATATGTCACAGACTGTAGGGAAAAGAAAGAGAGATCAGACTGTTACTGTGTCTATGTAGATAGGGAAGACATAAGAGACTCCATTTTGAAAAAGACTTGTACTTTGAACAATTGCTTTGCTGAGATGTTGTTAATTTGTAGTTTTGTCCCAGCCACTTTGCCCCAGCCACTTTGACCCAGCCACTTTGATCCAACCTGGAGCTCACAAAAACATGTGTTGTATAAAGACAAGGTTTGAGGGATCTAGGGCTGTGCAGGAGGTGCCTTGTTAACAAAATGTTTACAAGCAGTATACTTGGTAAAAGTCATCACCATTCTCTAGTCTCAATAAACCAGGGGCACAATGCACTGTGGAAAGCCACAGGGACCTCTGCCCTTGAAAGCGGGGTATTGTCCAAGGTTTCTCCCCATGTGATAGTCTGAAATATGGCCTCGTGGGATGAGAAAGACCTGACTGTCCCCCAGCCCGACACCCATAAAGGGTCTGTGCTGAGGTGGATTAGTAAAAGAGGAAAGCCTCTTGCAGTTGAGATAGAGGAAGGCCACTGTGTCCTGCCTGTCCCTGGGAACTGAATGTCTCGGTATAAAACCCGATTGTACATTTGTTCAGTTCTGAGATAGGAGAAAAACCGCCCTATGACGGGAGGCGAGACATGTTTGCAGCAATGCTGCCTTGTTATTCTTTACTCCACTGAGATGTTTGGGTGGAGAGAAACATAATTCTGGCTTATGTGCACGTCCAATCATAGTACCTTCCCTTGAACTTAATTATGACATAGATTCTATTGCTAACATGTTTGTTGCTGACCTTCTCCTTGTTATCACCCTGCCCTCCTACTACATTCCTTTTTACTGAAATAATGAAGATAATAATCAATAAAAACTGAGGGAACTCAGAGATTGGTGCTGGTGCAGGTCTTTGGTGTGCTGAGTGCCGGTCTCCTGGGCCCACTGTTGTTTCTCTATACTTTGTCCCTGTGTATTATTTCTTTTCTCAGTCTCTCATCCCACCCGACTAGAAATACCCACAGGTGTGAAGGGGCAGGCCATCCCTTCAACAGACCACCTCAATCCCAACATTTCCAACATTTATTCTTCCATGTACCATATTTCAGTAAATGGTATCATGAGCCACTCAGTTTTCTTTTTTTTTTAAATTTTTCATTTTATTTTATTATTATTATACTTTAAGTTTTAGGGTACATGTGCACAATGTGCATGTTTGTTACATATGTATACATGTGCCATGTTGGTGTGCTGCACCCATTAACTCGTCATTTAGCATTAGGTATATCTCCTAATGCTATCCCTCCCCCCTCCCCCCACCCCACAACAGTTCCCGGAGTGTGATGTTCCCCTTCCTGTGTCCATGTGTTCTCATTGGTCAATTCCCACCAATGAGTGAGAACATGCGGTGTTTGGTTTTTTGTCCTTGAGATAGTTTGCTGAGAATGATGGTTTCCAGCTTCATCCATGTCCCTACAAAGGACATGAACTCATCATTTTTTATGGCTGCATAGTATTCCATGGTGTATATGTGCCACATTTTCTTAATCCAGTCTATTGTTGTTGGACATTTGGGTTGGTTCCAAGTCTTTGCTGTTGTGAATAGTGCCGCAATAAACATATGTGTGCATGTGTCTTTATAGCAGCATGATTTATAATCCTTTGGGTATATACTCAGTAATGGGATGGCTGGGTCAAATGGTATTTCTAGTTCTAGATCCCTGAGGAATCGCCACACTGACTTCCACAATGGTTGAACTAGTTTACAGTCCCATCAACGGTGTAAGAGTGTTCCTATTTCTCCACATCCTCTCCAGCACCTGTTGTTTCCTGACTTTTTAATGATCACCATTCGAACTGGTGTGAGATGGTATCTCATTGTGGTTTTGATTTGCATTTCTGAGCCACTCGGTTTTCAAAGTCAGAAACTGGAGCATCCTCTTTGACTCTTCCCTTTCTTTGACTCTCCAAAGCCAATAAATCACTCAAGACATGTCAATTCAACCACCTAAAACATCTTGTGAGTGCATTCATTTCTCTCCAGCTCCACTGCCATATGCCTAGTCCAGGCCACCATTGTCTCTCACCCCCATGACTGCAACAGTCTTCCAGTGAGTTTTGCTGTCCCTAGAGGTGTTTTCCTCCAACTTTTTATCCACATCAAGCTGCCACAATGAACTTTTCAAAGCACAAATTAATGATGTCTGTTTAAACCCAACGATGCTACCCCTAAGATGAAGCCCACATTCTTGATATAATGGCTAACCTTCCAACACGCTCTTGCCAGCCTCTCCAGCCCCATCTCCATCTGTTTTCTCTTGCCTCCCTGTGCTCTAGGCACCATAAACTCTCAAATAGTGCTCTGTCTCCACCAGGCTCTCACACATGCTCTTACTGCCTGGAACACTTTCATCCTTCCTTCTTTTCACCTAACTCCTTCTAAACTTCTGCATCCCTTTCTCCTGGAATCCTTCCATGAGCTTTTCCCTCCTTCCTTCTTCTCCTCAAATGGGTTAGGTGCCTCTGTTATGTGTTCATGTAAGACTCTCTTTCTCCCCAATCATATCCCTTGTTACAGCACATTGAAATCACCTGTATTTAGCCACATGACTATGAAATTGTGGGAGATCAGGGACCATGGTTTCTCACCATTGTATACCTAGTGTCTAGCTGATAGTACTCATTCTGCATTTGTTGAATGAACTAAAATTAATTACATAAAAGAATAGTTGCTCCTTATCACTACTAAGAATGCAAGAAGAGGAAATAATTAAATAGAAGCATGGGAAGTTTGATTAAGCTATTTGAAAAATATTTCTAGAAGTTTGAGCTAATAAACGCTAGTCTTGCTCTCCTGGGGAATGATGTCATCTCCTCAGGAGACGTAAAAATACAGGCCAGGCGCGGTGGCTCACGCCTGTAATCCCAGCACTTTGGGAGGCCGAGGTGGGCCGATCACGAGGTCAGGAGATCGAGACCATCCTGGCTAAATCGGTGAAACCCCGTCTCTACTAAAAATACAAAAAATTAGGTGGACTTGGTGGCGGGCACCTGTAGTCCTAGCTACTTGGAAGGCTGAGGCGGGAGAATGGCGTGAACCCGGGAGGCGGAGCTTGCTGTGAGCCGAGATGGCGCCACTGCACTCCAGCCTGGGCGACAGAGCGAGACTCCGTCTCAAAAAAATAAAAAAATAAAAAATGCAACAACAGCAAGAGACTTAGCTGCTTAGCAAAACAGCTAGAAGAGAAGACTAGATGACATCTCCAGACCTACGTTGATTCTATGAATTCATGAAAAGCTTGCCAAATTTGGGATCTGGCTGATTCAACAAAGTGCTTTTAATCTACTTCTATGTGATAAGATTATATGCACATTATAAAAATGTGCATTATTAAAAGATGAATAGCTTAAATTCTGAGAGGAATTATTATAATTTTCCTTCACATATATCTTCAACTACTATGTTTCCTATTTTCACTTCATCATACTCAATGATAACCATCTACCTACTCTGAACTTGTATCCCTGCAGCTGAATGTGCTGGAGAAAATCCCATAACCACACTGGCAGGTCTTACCTTAAAAGGATGGCTTTGAAGCTCAAGTGGCTCCTTATGCTGCCAAGCAACCTCTTATTTGCCCTGGATTCATTCACTCTCCTACAGCCGAGGCAACTATTTTACACATTTTCCTCTCCAAGTCTCCAACGTCTTCTCTGCAATCCTAATTTTTAACTGGTGAGTCAGTTTTATACTTCATTGAAAAAGCTGAAGCAATCAACAACCAAACCTAAACCTCCCATTTTCCTCCACCTACTCTGCCTTCTTGTTATTGTTGATAAACTTTCCATACACTATCTAAAGCTGATTCCTTCTCTTTTGAACTAAATCCTTTTCTTTCTCACTTACTTCAAGACATAACTCCAGCAAATCTGTCCTTTCTCCCCATATAATCAATTTTTTACTCTCTATAACACATTTTTTGCTCTGTTGTTCCTACCTTGCAAAAACCTTCACTTGACTCCATTCTCCCTGCCAGCTGCTACCCTAATCCTTTGCTTCCCCTTTCATCAAAACTTCTCAAGAGTTGTCTGTGCTTCCTGTCTTCAATTTATCTTCTGTCAGTTTTCTCTTTTCAAAAAAATTTTGTTTTCAAAAAATAGAGATCAGGTCTTGCTCTGTTGCCCCAGTCTGGTCTTGAACTCCTGGGCTCAGTAATCCTCCTGCCTCGGCTTCCCAAAGTGTTGGGATTACAGGTGTGAGCCACCGCACCCAGTCTCTCAATCTCTCTTGAACCCAATTCAGTCAAGTTCCTCCCAAACTGCTCTCATCATGTTTACTGATAACCTCCACTTGGCTAAAGCCAATGGTTAATAATCAGTCCTCATCATTCTAAACCCATAAGCAGCATTTGACCAATGGATGCCTCCTTTCTCTTTGGTAAACTTTTTCACTTTGTTTTCAGGATAACACATTCTCTTTATTTTCTTCTATCTCACTGCTTAATCCTTCACAGTCTTCTTCTCTGGTTCCTCCTCTTCTCTCTAAGCTCTTAACTGCAGTGTCCTGGGCTCAGTCCCTGTACCTCTTCTCCATCTACACACACCTTATTGGTCATCTCATCATGCCCCATCTCAATTCTGTTGACTCACACATCTTCATTTCCCGTCTTCATCTCCCTCCTGAATTTAAGACTTATATATCCAACTGCTGATTCAACATCTCCACTCGGGTGTCTAATAGACACTTGAGACTTAATGTGTCCAAGGCTGAACTCCTAGTCATCCTCACTAAACCTGTCCTAGCCCAGCCATCCTTTCCCATCTCACTGTATTGTAATTCCATCCTTCTAGTTGCTGAGGCCAAAACCCATAGTGTTATTCTTCACTCCAATTCATCAGCAAATCCTGTTAGCTCTGTCTTCAAAATATATCTGCCCACTTCTTACACCTCCACGGTTACCAACCTAATCCAGGATATTGTCATTTCTTACAATAGCCTCCTAACAAATAGGTTCCCTTGCTTCTATCCTTGCCCCTCTTTGCTCTGTTCTCAACAGAGCAGCTAATAGAAGTCAGAGTGTGTCTCAAAATCATTGCTCAGAACCATTTGCTCAGGGTAAACACTGAAGTCTTTGCAGCAGCCCACAAGGCCCTACGTGGACTGGATTCTTGCCCACTCTCTGACTTCATCTTCTACTCCTCTTCCCTGCTCATGGCATTCCAGACACTGGCTTCCCTGATGTTATGTGAACATGCCAGGCCACTCTGCCTTAGGATCTTTGCTGCAGCTCTTCCTTCTGCCTGGAATGCTCTTCCCACAGGCATCTATTTGCCTACCTCTGTCACTTCCCTTAAATCTGTGCTCAAATCTCACCCCCTCCCCTTCTGAACATCGTCTGTAACATTCCCCAGGCCCAGCACTCATACTTTTTACCCTGCTTACCTTTGTGTTTTTAAAAAAACAAAACTTATCACTTTCTAATTTACTTATTCTTTTTACAGTCTATTTTCTGACTCTTTGTGAATTTATATTCTACAAAAGCAGAGAAATTTGCTTTCAGATATAATTTTCCCAAGCCTCTAGAATGAATAGGATTTCTCATCTTTGACACTACTGACCTCTGGGCTGCATAACTCTTTGATGTAGGAGGCTGTTCTGTGCATTGTAGGATGTTTAGCAGCATCCGTGACCTCTAATCACTAGCTGCCAGTAGCACACCGCCTCCTAGTTGTGACAACCAAAACTGTCTCCAGACATTGCCCCATGTCCCCTGGGGGGCGCAAATAGTCCCCAGTTGAGAACAACTTTTCTAAAAGAGTGTCTGCCACTAGCAGACATTCAATAATTATTTGTTGAAGGAATGAAAAAAGAATGAGCAATTTTTAGGTACCTTTATTCTTCATGTATTCCCCCAGCATTCATCATTTACCACAGTCATCACCAGGAGCAGCTCTCAACCTAAAGCAGTGAAAGGCTAAATCTCAGGCATTCGTAGGATACAATGGTTCTCTCTGTTATTGTTTTGTGAAAGACAACATGTAGGAGAGAAAGATATGATGGGAAGGGTAGTAAAATAAAATTGGGATAAAGACGCTCTGAGAGGCATGCCACCTAGCAAGGTATTGCTTATGAGAATTGTGTGGATTTGCTCAATAAGATTTGTAGGCCTGAGACAATAAGCATTCTTTCACACTGCTTCCTTTCTGTTTTACAGCCATTGTTCTTCCCCAACATACCTATGGATCAGTTTGAGGTTTCAACATTTGGTTATCTCCAAGGATAGTTGTAATAAAAATAACATTAATAATAAGAATGGTGTTTGTTGAACACTTACTGTGTCAGGCCCTAGGCAGTATCATTTAACTCATAACAACATTCTGGGGCAGTTCCTACTGTTAGCACCCATTCTACATATGAAGAAACAAAGGCTCAGAGAGGTTAAGTAATTTGTTCAAGGGAGCACAGCTAGTAAATGTCCAAGACAGCACAGCTAGGATTGAGAATTAGCTAGAATGACATAGTAATGAGTATATAATATATATAATATTACTCATATATAACAGGTATAGCATAAGTAATATAGTGACAATCACAAGACTTGTGCAGAAGCCAGTCTCATTAACTAATAGCCATGTATGCCATCTGAGGCTATCACTTCTTTTCCACGGTCAGAAAATACATAGCACATTATTATAAAGACAATAATAATGGAAGACTTTTGCTGGTTCTTTGATTTGAATGCTCTTTTTTATTTTTAAACAAAAAAGTACTCTATAGGAAAGAATGAAGCCGTTAGTGCTGTTCAGTGAAAAGACTTAGTAGACTTTAGCATGATTTCACACATAAGGAAAGGCTGTCACTGCCAAAGAGTATTTTTCCTAAAGAATGTTTCCAGGGCCCGAGTCCTTTAAGCTAAAGTACTTATTTGTTGATTCATTGTTTTTTATGCTGAAAGGTACATCAGACACATGGTACAAAATGCAGAAGAAAGGAATGATCTAGAGTGAAGAACAAGTGTCCTCTCCTCTGCTGCCTCCCAGCAACCCAGCTCCTCTTTCTAGAGGCAATTCTTGTCTCCAGTTCCACATGAGTCCTCCCAGGCCTGTGCTTAAACAAGCATATAGAGGACTTCAGGGCTTCATCTGTAGAAAGCTTCCCTGTTTCCAGAGCATGTCCACATGCATTTTCTCATCTGAACTTCTCAGCAAACACCCCAAAGGCATGAAAGAAATTTGTTGATAAACTCCACGCTTGTCCCCTTCATGTGATTCATCCAGGGTCCTAAGATGAGGACTGGCATTTAACCTCTGGAAAGTATGTGGAGCCCCTATTTTCATTCTCAACTGCATTGTTTAACAAGGTCTGACCTTTCTCTTGCAAGTTGCTGCTCTCTCTTCACCCTTTTGCAAAAATCTGATCACAAAATGCCCCATGGGCATTAAGTCATAAAATCCAAATAAAATGGGTAAGACTTGACGATGTCGGCTTAAAAAAAAAAAAAGTAGTCATCCTTGAATTTCCCTTCACGTGCACGTTTCTCCCCTCCTTTGCTGGGCTCAGATGCCAGCTGTACGTTGCCATGGTCCGAAGAAGGACCTGTGGGTCTCCCCTGGCAGATGCTGCCACTGTTTTAGCCTGAGGGCCCTGCAGGCAGCCCCTGGCAACATTTTTAATTCAACATCAAACTGCAACTTGAAATTTGAAAAAGAGGGGGAAAAATGACAAGATGTCAATGTCTCAGAACCTAGCAAGTGGGGCTTGTAAATATACCCAATTTGGATTTCTTTGAGCTGGGGGAATTTTCTCATTTTTTGTAGCCACTGGGAGTGACTGAACCCCATCAAAGAGACCTTAAAGGATGCTGGAAGAGCTCAAAGGGGATGCTATGTCTCAAGAAGAGAGCTCCAGACCTGGTCAGAGAGCCTTTTAAATAAGGCAGGCGGCAAGCTGGCCAGGACACATTCTTAAGTCAAAAAGGCAGATTGCCAAACAATAAAGGTCCCATCTTTTGGGGGAAAAAATATGTGTGTGAATGCACACCAAAAAGTTTGGAAGGCAATACTTTGTAATATTTAAAATCTCTTCTTATATCTTTATTGTCTGAACTTTTTGTTTACAAAGATCCTATATATTACTTTTAGAACCAGAAAAAAATACGGTTTGTATAAAATTTGAAAATAAAAAAGATAACAAAGCTGAGTTCCTATTCCCTCAGTACCCACAGGCTCCTGGAACAGAACATAGCAAGTCCTCCATTGCCCAGGCAGCTTGGCTGAGTGCATAAATCTCCAGATACAGTTCCAGGGGCTAGTGCATCCAAAAAGGTACCTGGCACATCGTGAGCAGCAGTTCTGCCACAGCTCCCAAATTCCATCTGAGTAGAACTTCACAGCTACCCTTGCTTTCATCATTTCCTTTCACACCCGCAGCACGTCTGGAAAGTATATGGAGCCACTCATTTTAGTCTCAACTTGCAGATAAAGAAACTGGGTATCAGAGAAATTTAAGAGGAAAGCAGTGCACTTGAATGGAAACTTTGTCTTCTTGAGGTCTACAGCTTTTACTGTCACATGCTTTAAGATGTGTATGCATTGGGGAACGATCGTGTGGATTCCTGACCATACATTGCTCATTTGGGTGGTGATGAAAAAGCTTTTCTCTAGAACCGGAAATGTAAACTTGGGACTCATTCAGGGCTGATGCACCTTATCACCCCTGAGAGTGACATTGCCAGATAAAGGTCTTGCTGTTCACTGAATTGTGCCATCTTACCTGGCCACCGAAGTTGATTTTGCAGGATTTTAAGGGGCTGAAATTCTGGCAGGGTCTGTTTCTTGTTCACCAACCTAGCTCTGGTGCCTAGCACAGTGCTTGAAGCATTGTGACTCTCTTTTTTGATGAACAAATGAGTTTGGGTCAGAGGTTTAGGAGAGGGAGCATCTTCCTTCTCTTCTCTAAGCTCTGAGTCTGGTTCTCCCTATGGCTCACTTTTGATCCTCTCTGCTCATCTTCTACCACTGACAACCTGTCTGCTGATTAGAACTTTGACTCAGAAATAAGTGGAATGGATAATAGAGGTGAAGATTGGGAGGAGTAGAGAAAAAAAAAGCATTCTAAGAAGAGAGTGGTGGGTAGTAAAATCTTATATATATATAAAAGAGCCCTTTGCTCCCCCATCCTCCTGAAAAGAAATGCAATTTCCCCTCATTTCTAGCTGCTCTGAGCACTAGCTATAAAAATAAAAAATGAGAAATAGGATTGGTTGTTGTCATTTCAAATACAAATGGGCATGTACATTCAGCCTTTATGGCTAGATAACTTCCACTTCCAGTGCTCGGTATTTATTGGCTTTGACTTATTGATAGAACATCCTGGGGCCTGAAGTCCTCTTTCCCACAGAGCAAAGACACCATCAGCAACTGCTTTCTCCTCTCAACCCATGAATAATAATGTGAATGATGATGACGGTGTTATTATTATCATTTGGTATTTAGCCAACGTCTTTCCCCGAAGTACTTAAAGCACTTTATAGGCATTGCCTTATTATTCCTCACAATACCTCCCTGGAGAGAGGGCGGGAACAGAGATTTGATTTCCATTTCACTGAGAGGAGAAGCAGAGACCCACAGCAATGAAAGGGCTGCCCCAAGGTCACCTGGAGAAACTGGGCTGAGGTTAGGACAAGAATCAAGGTCTCGTAATGGCTGTTTAAGGGCGCCTTCCCACCTACCACCAGGGAGGATGAGTCATTAGCTCATTCTCTGAGTTCTAAGTGTAATAAGACATTAAAAGAGAAAATTTGGCAGAGGTACCTTCTAAAGGGAGGTGCTGGAACAAAATACAAACATTTTCAAAGTAGGTACTGAGAAATCCCCCACCTATCTCAAGGGTGTAAAAGAGCCAGGAGTTGGCACTCAGAGGGTTTTTGAAGAG
The DNA here is from genome assembly GCF_028885655.2 of Pongo abelii. Lineage (NCBI taxonomy): Eukaryota > Metazoa > Chordata > Mammalia > Primates > Hominidae > Pongo > Pongo abelii. Next base: position 154,840,991 of record NC_071989.2, read on the forward strand.
GATTTCTTCACCCCAAGGAGAGGGGTGGCAGCTGCACTTTATCTCAAGCCTAAGGAAAATGACTTTAAGCAGATCGCTCAAAGAGCTTAAAATGAGTCCTTTGCTGTTTGTGGTATACGGTGGACAGGTGTGAGTTGTGTCTGAGAAATTTAAGGATGGGAAATGAGGTTGGCTAGAGTGGCCTCTGGCCCCTGACCAGCTGGCCGCAACTTGGAAAATAATTCTTCTCCTGGAGTTTGATGGAGCAAAGAATGCATGAGTGTTTCCCGTGACCAAATATGGACCAAGCGCAAAAGAAAGCCAGTATGGGGCCATCTTAGATGCTACCCAAGAGGACCACCTGAAGAGGCAACGGGACCTTGATAGACAGAAGCTGGAAGTGGAATCCAAGATGCCCGGGGGCTATGGGTGGAGCCACGAGCAATCAGCCAGAATAGGAATGCATTCATTCATGTCAAGGAAACTGAAGCGAGCAATCTGCATTGATAGGGGCCTCCCAAGAACCCATGAAAGCCCCTGAAGAGGAACAGTCGTCAGCTTCATGCTTCTGTCCTCTCTAGGGAGCACTTAGCCCTACTACTGGGAGAACTCTACTGTTCCCTTACCCTGAGGAGTCAGGGATGGGGGTGGGGAATTAGAAGTACTTAAAGAAGACTAGCACAACCCATTCCCCAAATCCAGGCCTAAGTGGGGGCAGGGAGGTGAACATAAGGCCTGTCTAAACTGTCATCCAGAAGCCAAACTCTCTCCACAGGGCAAATTTAAATGGATAAAGGAGGCAAGAATTAAACTGTACATTCATGAGACATGTTCATTCAACTTATACAAGTTTTCAGGGGGCTGGGTTGTGCCAAAACACACTGAAATGTAAACCTGTGTTGTTCACTGTCTTTTATACCCAATTTTATCCGCTATCACAATAGCAGCTACGTTTTTTGGTGTTTTTTTGTTTTTGTTTTTTTTTGACACAGGGTCTCACTCTGTCACCCAGGCTGGAGTGCAGTGGTGCAATCAAAGCTCACTGCAGCCTTGACCTCTCAGGCTCAAGCGATTCTCCCACCTCAGCCTCCTGAGTAGCTGGGTCTACAGGTGTGTGCACCACAGCCAGCTAATTTTTAAAATGTTTTCTAGAGATGGGGGTTTCCATATGTTGCCCAGGCTGGTCTCAAACCCCAGGGCTCAAGTGATCCTTCCGCCTCAGCTTCCCAAAGTGTTGGGATTACAGGCGTGAGCCACTGTGCCCTGCTCAGCTACAGTTTTTGAGCAATGACTATGTTGGGCACTGACAAAGCACTTCACATACACCATCTCATTTAATGCTCTCAGTTACCCTAAGAAGTAGCTATTTTCTCCAATTTTCTTCATGAAGAAACTGAAGCATAGAGAGGAAAATAAACTTGCCAGTAGGACACAACTAGTAAGTAAAGCTAGAATTAAACTGAGGTTTTCCTGCCTCCAAAGCCTTGCTTCTAAGCCATGCTGTATCCACTGTTTCAGAATCACACAATCTGGTCTGTGCCCCCTTTAATGCCCAGTGCTCCTTCCAGTCACAACACATATGTGACTTTTCTCTCCTCTTCATGTCTATCTCACAAAGTCTGATCAGCTCTAATTGAGTACCCTGAGCTTAGTATATTACCTTGGTACACAGGTGACAGTAAATAAGTAGCTATTGACTGGCTGATAACACATAAAAATGTGAGTTTTGGAGTCACACCCATATCCACTACTTATTAGCTGTGTGGTCTTGAGTACATTACTTTACCTTTTCAGTCTGTTTCTTCATCTGTGAAATGGGTTGATAACATCTCCCCAGGAGGGCAGCTGGGTGGACTGAATAAGCCCACTATCACCCTGTACACCTTCAAGAATTATTTGTTGAATGCATCACTAAGTTGAATTATCTTTTATGTTATTTCTTATTCATACACATAAAGCCTCATTTCCAATCAGATCCGGGGCTTCATAATGACATGGGTCAGCTCTTAGCCTCTGTACAAGCATTAGCCAGGCAGTGCTGGATGGATACTAGCCACTGATTGATATTATCTTTGTCATGGAAGACTGCATGGTCTGGAGTCTCTCCTGTGGATGTAAAAAAGTATACAGTCAGGGGGAAGTACATTATAGGGAAGTAAAGTAAGGGCACATGGCTAATATCAGTGCTTAATTAAGTTGTTTGATGATAAAAAATATGTTATGAGCCAGTGCATACTTTAAGTGGTTTATATATCATCTCATTGAGTCGTCATATTACCCTATAAAGTGGACTTTATTATTACACCTTTTTTTTTTTTGCTTGAGGAAATTGAGGCTTAGAGAGGTTAAGTAACTTACCCACGGTCACACAAGTGTTACAAGGATGGTGGTATTGAAATCCACTATTACTGGACCTAGGAAGTCTACCCTTGGTGATTCTCACTTCTTATCTCCTTTATACATAATTCTAGCTAGTGCTAACTTAGCATGATGTTAATTGTTTATATGTCTTTTCTTACCTATCATTTTGTAAGCATTTTTAGTACAGGGAACATGCCCCAGGGCCTTGCTCAGAGTGTGCACTCAATGAAGCCCTGTTAAATACACTGTTGGTCAGATCTACTCCCAAAATATGTATCAAGTCTGGTCACTTCTCTCTAGCTCCATTGCAGTTCCAGTGCAAACTGCTAACACCTTTTCCCTGGAGAACTGCAAACCAACTTCCAACTGGTATCTTTGCTTCTATCCCCTTCCATTTTTGCATTGCAATAGGAGTGATATTTTTATATTATTGATAACAGGAATAATAATTTTAAACTATTAAACCAGTATATCAATCTTTACCCCATAAAGGAGGGTCTCAAACAGCCAATCTGCCCTGTAGCCTCTGTTAAGAGTGAACGGCGATGTTACTTCTGGAGGAGGGAAAAAGTGATGCAGGGAGTCCATACCAGAGGCTGAAGAATAGGGAAATCAACTTGTTTCACTCCAGGGGACTGGGGTTAGAATTAGGGGACATAGATGGTGAAGCATATGTGCCCCATCTCCCCTGTTAGGTAGATTAGTCAATCTTCTGATTTGGACTCTGAAAGGAGATTGCCTTGCAGTGTGCCATCCAGATAAATGTGGAACAGCCACATCAGCGTAAAAGTGGTGGCATGGCAAGAGTAGGTAGAGTTAAATCACAAAACGTCTACCTTTGGCTCCCTTACAGCACAGAAAGTGTCCAGAAGTTCCCATGTGCTCGGAGGGATATACTGGAGCTATTTGGAAAACTTACTGATCATGGAAAGTTGTGGGTTGCAAGGCTGACCCTCAAGTCAAGGGTTGAATGAGAACCAAGGGCAGACTGCAGAGAGCTTTGCAGTACTGGCAAGAGCAAGGTTGGGGCAAGTTCATGGGGCTGGGGTGCTGGAGGTTGGGGAACACTACCAGGGCTAAAACAGGCAGGCTCAATAGCTACAGCTTTCTGCAGTAGAGAAGCAATGAAAGAGTGATAGGGACAGAAGGCAGGGAAATTTGGGGCAGAAATGGGTGAGTTCCTGGAAATGGCGCCATCCTCAAGCTTGGAATTGCGACCCAAGGGAGAACTTGCATCCTTGTTTTCCTGCTAGAATGTTGCCTTTCCCAAAATCAATAATGGCTCACCCTACCTCCAATCCTGTGCCCATAAAAACCCCAGGATCAGCCAGAAGCAGAGGAGAAGAAGCAGAGGGAGGAGAAGCATCCCTGTTTTCCTGCTTGAATGTTGCCTTTCCCAAAACCACTGATGGCTCACCCCACCTCCAATCCTTTGCCCATAAAAACCCCAGGATCAGCCAGAAGCAGAGGGAGGAGAAGCAGCCAGAAGCAGAAGGAAGAGAAGCAGAGACTATGGTTGGATGTTGGAGAGAAGTGGTCTGATTTCAGACGGACAGCTTGATTGTTTAGCTTTGGAGAGGAGTCTGGCCCTACTTCAGGAGAAGATGACTTGCTTGCTCCGTCCCCTTTTCAACTCCACATCCCACTGAGAGCCACTTTCATGGGCAACAAAATCCCCCGCATTTACCATCTTCAGTTCATTCGTGTGATCTCATTCCTCCTGGACACCGGACAAGAACTTGAGTGCCATGAGTACAGTGCAAAAGGCTGTCACACTGATCTTCCACTGAGCTGTTAACACTTAAGCCATCTGCAGACAGCAAAGCTAAAAGATCACTGACTGTAACACTCCCTCTGGATCTTCAGGGTTCACAGGCAGCCCCCTAGACACTGCTGCAGGGCCCCACACAAAGTTCATTCTGGCCAGCACCCATAAGTGCTCACCCAGGCTCCTGCACCTGCTCACCTGTGTGTGCCCTCCCATGAGGGGTTGAACACAGCAGTTCAAGTATGGAGTTCACCCCTGTCGGTGCCAAAGCAGCTGGCTAATTCCAGTGCCCACACTCTAGTTCCCATCTGCGAAGGGGTAAGGGAAATATCCTGCTTCAGGAGGGCAAGGGCAGAAGCTAGAGGGGACTCTGAGACCCCCACAAGGACCTACACATAGGTCTAAGGCCCTCCCCTGGCCACCACGAGGACTTGTGTGTAAGCTCCGCATATCCCAGGGGCCATCTTGGGGAGGAAATAGACGAAATCCCAGCATGTTCTGGAAAGGTGACTGTTTAGACCAGAAGAGACTGAGATATGAGTCTTGAAAAGTCAAGTTTCTGTTTAAGCTAGGAAATGCCTAAGACTGGATCCATGTGAGGAAGTCAAGAAACCACATTGTTTTTTTGCACATATGAATGTGGTTGAGTAAAATTTCAATCCAACTGTATAACATCCAGCTGACCTCACTGCCCTGTTTAAAAGTCTTCTAAGGTTTCCAGTGGCAGGTGAATTAAATCTAAGCATCTTCCCACAGCCTATAAGGCTTAGCATTATCTGGGCCCAGCCAAATGCCCTCAACTCATCTCTGATCTTGCATCAGTCCTCAGAACATACAAACCTCTTTCCTAGGACCTGAATTTGCTGCCTGTCCTCCCTGGAATCCTCTTCACCCTAGATTCTCACCACTGAATTTTCCTTTCTCTTCACTTCAGGTCCTAGCTTGAAAGTCACCTGCTCAGAGAAGCCTTCCTTGATGACCTAAAATAAATCTCTTTCCCCATATCATCTGTTATCCTCCCCTGTGGTACTCTATTTCCTTTGCAACGGTCACAATTTGGAATTATTTTGTGCTCATTCATTTACGTGTTCACTGCCTGTCCCCTTACTTAGACTCTAAACTCCAAGAGGATTGGTTTACTAATAAATATCTGTTGAAGGAAAGAAAGAGGGGAAGAGAGGGAGGGAGGTAGGGGAGCTTATTAAGGGATGTCACTAGCATGAATGGAACTGCTTAATCATTCCAGCACAGAGCACCCAACCCCCATAAGCATGTTAGTGGTTGCTAGCGGCTCACATGCTTATTCATTTATTGAAAGCACTGTCCTTGGTTACAAAGAGCCTCTTGGTGGATGGTGCCTGGGACATTTTACCCTACCCTGGGGCAGTGCATGGCATTTGGTTGACCAATGGGAGAGTGTAACAGCTCAGCCCCTTTAGCTGGGCAGGACAACCTCTGAGATGATGCAGATGCTGCAGACCTCCCAGTGGGACCGGGTCTAGGCTAGACTTTTCCTAAACCCCATCTTTGCCCAGCCCCTTCTGCCCCATACTGCTTCTCTCCTCATCCCCACCCCCTCACTATAGGTTTCTTCTCAGGGCTTTCCCTCAATTAATCATTTGCACAAGAATTCCGTCTCAGCCTCTGAGTCTAGAGAACCTAAGACAAGCCCCTTTCATGGACAGTGTGCTGGGCATGGGAGGTGGAGGAGGGCATCCGGAAAAGAAGAGAACAGGACTGAAGCTAGGACAGGGACCACAACCATGTCACCTTACTTTGCTCCGTCCTTCCCACCCTGATTCTACTGTGCAGATGCCACGGATGTGCCACTTAGAATGCCATCAATTATTGAAGAAGCTCCAAAAGAAGGGAATGTAAGTGAAGACGAAAGATTCCAATGGAATACAGACAGGTCCCACTGCTTGGGGAGGACCTAAGCTATCATGTCTGGGAAAAAAGCATTTTAGTTTCCTGCTGTGAGAAAGCTCCAAATGCTTTGGAGGCTGAAGAAGTGGCTCTGACAAAGACAGGAAAGCGTGAGCGGGGCTGATGGGTCTTTTTCATCTCCCCGCCTTTGCTGATCAAGAGGCAGTGCTGTAAAATGATGGCAAGGCCTGAGATGGTAGCAACCCTCTTATCTCCCCCGTTGTTTTATTTTGGGGGACAGGGAGGAGTTGGAAGCCAGTCTAGAAGGTGACAGCCTCCAGAATGGGAGGGGCCAGGGCTGAGGGAGTCTGGCCCTGGTCCTTGACTACTGCAGGGAAGGATGGAAATGTGTGCGAGGCAGTCTATGAGATGGCAGTCCCTTCTGAACCATCCTGTGTTATGTCAAGCACTTGCAAGAGCAGGGAGAAGAAGAGCAAATGCAGATCAAGAGGAAAACCAAAGCTGAAACGCCATTAAAGGGCTATTTAAAGAAAGTGTTTTCATCGGAAGCAACATTTCCCCCTTTATTTTTTGAAGGCTTAACTGGAACAACAACTCCAAATACCTTTAATGGACTTACAATGATTCAGTCACCACACTAGGCATTGAAATAAATCCCAGTCCTCAACTCAGAAATGCTCAGCACTGGTTTCAAACCAGTCGGGGAACCCAGTTATATCCAAGACGTGGCCCTCCCACCACATCTGTGGGTGAAAGTCCAGGTTTGCAGTTCCGGTTTGATAGGGATGCCGGGTAAGTGATAAGCTCCGTGAGAGCCGGGAGCTTGGTCTGTCTCGTTCCTCAAGGTACTCCCGCTGTGGGGAGCAGCACCTGGCAGCACCTCGAGGGGCTCAGTAGATGTCGGTGGAATTAAGGAATATTTCAGCCAAGATTAAATGCGTGACTTTGGACTCAAATTTATAACCCAATTCCTTTTCTCACTAGCAAGGTTTCTTGGGTAAGTTTTTTTTTGTTTTTTGTTTTTTTTTGGAGGCGGGGACAGAGTCTTACTCTGTCACCCAGGCTGGAGTGTAATGGCATGATCATCTCAGCTAACTGCAACCTCCGCCTCCTGGGTTCAAGCGATTCTCATGCCTCATCCTCCCAAGTAGCTGGGATTACAAGTGTGTGCCACCATGCCCAGCTAATTTGTGTATTTTTAGTAGAGATGGGATTTCACCATGTTGGCCAGGCTGGTCTCGAACCCCTGACCTCAGGTGATCTGCCTGCCTTGGCCTTTCAAAGATTTCTTGATCTTTCTGAGTTTCAGTTTCCTCATCTATAAAGTGAGGGGAAAAATAGTATCTGCCTTCTAGGTTTGTGGTGAGTCTTGAACAAGCTCTGATGTCCACAGCACAGAGTAAGCACTGCCAAATGGCAGTTGCTCTTATGGTTAAGCCTTGTATATTTCTTATGACAAATGAACAATAAAAACAGAATTCGACAGGAATAAAAACTGAGTTCCAGGAACTAAAACAGGGCAGTGAAATCCCAATTTTCCTGACCAATCATTGAAAAAATGCCCCCCTCTCCCCAAAAAAAGACCATTCTCAGTTGTCAAGAAACCTAAAGTAGCAATTTCAAAATAAAGGAAGCAGTAATGTGTTAAAAAATCCACTGCGTCTATTCACATCTACTTCAAAAGATGAAAATTAAATGATCATAAAAAGGTCTTCAAGAAATACCATTAAGGGAAGAAAGCAAGTTATCTAATTATGTATTGTGTGAATTACATCTAATTCAAATCCAAATTTAATATAAGTATATTCATTTATAATAAAAACCTAATGCTGATTTAAAAGCATCCTACTCAGCTTTGATTTTGAAGTGAAATACTTATTCCCTCACACAGATTTGATGTGATATGTCTAAGAGAGCCTATGAATATTCATAGCCAGCATATGAACTACATGTCCACATCCAAATAGTAATACACTTCTTACCCAAGCTGAAAGATGCACCCTTTTTCCTCCGGAAAGAAAATAATTACAGTATAGTTGAAAATGGAAAAGCCAACAGTCCCTTAAATAAAAGTTGCAGCATCCAGAGGGGCTGCCAGTCTAATAAATTGTTTGTTTAATGGGTTTGGGATGATGAGGTTGACAAGCCAACATGAAGCTTAAAAAGGAAATCTGCCAAGGTGGCCGGTATGCCTGGGGCTCAGGCTGCCTCTGGTGCCCCCATCAGGCACATTGAAATCCTCAGAAGCCCCACATGCTCTGCTGGAAGCAAAGGCACAATTCGCTGACTGGTGTCAGTCAGAGATCTTGCCTAGCCCCATTCAACCGCAGGCAATCCTGATCTTGGGGCCCAGGAGGTTCTTCTCCACTTAATGCTGCATCTAGCTGCTCCATCTCTCAGAGGATCGCCAGGTGAAGACGTCTCAGATAATAGTTTGGGGTCCTGAGCAAGGGTGTGTCCATACACAGGTGCACTACCTTGTACTCACTAGCTGTGGTATTCAAAATAATTTGTGTGTCAAAGAAGATTCTTCTAAGTTGCCTATTGTTTTCCACACACAGGGGAAGATAATGTAAGAGAATCCAATAGCAAATTCTGTTGTACAATAAGGAATGATTTTGGCCATCCTGGGCAACAATGATAGACCCTGTCTCTATACAAAATTTAAAAAATTAGCTGGGCATGGTGGTGCACACCTGTAGTTCCAGTTACTGGGAAGGATTATTTGAGCCCAGGAGTTCAAGCTGCAGCAAGCCATGATTGTGCCACTGCACTCCTGCTGGGCGGCAGAGTAAGAACCATCTGAAAAAAAAACTTTTTTTTCCTTTTTTTTTTTTTTTAAAGGAACGCTGCTGGGCACGGTGGCTCATGTCTGCAATCCTAGCACTTTGGGATGCCGAGGCGGGCGGATCACCTGAAATCAGGACTTCGAGACCAGCCTGGCCAACATGGCGAAACCCCGTTTCTACTAAAAGTACAAAAATTAGCTGGGCATGTTGGCAGGTGCCTGTAATGCCAGCTACTTGGGAGTCTGAGATAGGAGAATCGCTTGAACCTGGGAGGCGGAGGTTGCACTGAGCCAAGATCACGCCATTGCACTCCAACCTGGGCAAGAAGAGCAAAACTCCGTCTCTAAATAAATAAATAAATAAATACTTCTGGAATGCTACTTTCTTTTTTATAATTTTGGAGTGGGGTCTGGAATTGGAGTCTGGCACACGGTGAGCACTCAGCAAACACTGGGGAGTGGCATAGCAGTGCAGTGTGTGGGCTCTGGAGTCATACAGCCTTCATTTGAGTTCAGGTTCTACCACTGAGCTGGGTAGGGTTGTTTGTCCCTGCTAAGCCTCTGAATAGAGGAATGTGGGGGTAATTCTTCTAGCTCCCTATAGAGGAGTTGAAAGAATGAAATGAGCATGGGCCTAGTGGCACAGGCAGCACTCACTAAATGTTTTGGTTGATCCTCCTTGAACTGGGAGACACACTCATTGGAACCTCTTTAGACAAGGCTGGGACTAAGATAGGATTGAAGAGGAGGGGGGCCTCCAGGCAGATCTGACTACTCCTTTGCTAACTCCACTGCCTTTGCTTGAGTCTCTACGCTCTTATTGCACCCTCTCCTTGTTTGCATGGCTATTTTCCCACACAAACTGCAGCTCCTTAAGGGTCTCATTAGATGCTGTATCCCTAGGATCCTGCCCAGTGCCTGGCATACGCTAAGTATGGAACTGACTTAGTTCAAAGTACAGTTTTAAATATCTCCAGGTGTGGCTTTGGGCATCATGAAAAGAGAAAAAGAAGACCCCATAAGTTAGGATTCTTTTTTTTTCTTTCTTTCTTTTTCTTTTTTTTTTTTTTGCCACAGAGTCTTGCTCTGTCACCCAGGCTAGAGTGCAGTGGCATGATCTCAGCTCACTGCAACCTCCGCCTCCTGGGTTCAAGCGATTCTCCTGCTTCAGCCTCCCAAGTAGCTGGGATTACAGGTGCTCGCCACCGCACCTGGCTAATTTTTGTATTTTTTAGTAGAGACAGGGTTTCACCATGTTGGCCAGGCTGGTCTCGAACTCCTGACCTTGTGATCCACCTGCCTAGGCCTCCAAAAGTGCTGGGATTACAGGTGTGAGTCACCATGCCTGGCCAGGATTCTTTTACTTGTAAGTACAATAAACCCAATATAAATGGGCTTCAAACAGATAACTGAAAAGTCCAGGAGTAGGGTTGACTCAAATGATGCCATCAGAACTTGATTTCTCTCCCTCTGTCTCTTGGCATTGCTTTTACTGGTTGGCTCCATTTCAAACGGGCTTTTTGCCTCTAGCTAGCAAAATTACTGCATAGCTGTAGACCTAACATCTTCCCAATTTCCAATCTAACAGGGAAAAAAAAACACATGAGATTTTGTCCCAGAAAAAGACTCACTGCAACTTTAGTGTGGTCATGTGTCAATTTCTGAGACAATCACGATGTCATGTGTTGATTGAGTTGTATACTTTTCCATTAAATGGAGGTGAGAGCCACTCCCCTTTAATAATAAATTGAGATTAGATTGGGGTGAGCCCTCAAGGTTATACTTATTTTAAAATGTACTAGGGATTTTGTTTTTACCCTGGTATGGTGTGGGGCCAACAGAGCAGGGGGCGATTGCCATTGACAAGAGTTTTGTTATTCATAGTTCCCAAGAGGAGGGACCATGTTGCATGCCATGTCATGCAGGACCACGTGGGGAAGCGCCAGGATTGGGCAGGAGGTGGGAATGAAGGGAAAGCTCATGTGAAACCTTTAGCCTTGGTTTTTAAGAGAAAGAATGGGCAAGGTAGTGTAAGCGGTTGGGCAGAATTAGGATTGCATGGTTTGAATCATTTGGGTGGCCTCTGGGTGAAAGGATAGCCCCTTGTTGCCTACTACCTGGCCCTTGGGTGATTTAGGGCACAGGGATAGTGTCCTGGACTGTAAGAGCCTAATAAAAGGAGGTGGGTGGGGATTGGTTGGTTTGAGTATCACAGGGGTGCGCCAAGGCAGGTTTGCTATCTCTAGGAATTAGCTACCCCTGGCATGGGCAGTCCCTCTCCAGGTCCACCAGACCCCAAGATGTTGAAGCATCATAAAACACAGAAAACAAAAAATATGATTAATACAGTGCTGGGTGGCAAAAAACAATGGATATCTATTACAAAGACCAAGGTCTAATATTAGTATAAAGAAGCAATCCCATTCATTTAGCCATTCACTAGTTCATTCACTCATTCATTTCATTTTTTCATTCAACATTTTTTTAGGAGTGCATCATTCACTATTTATTAAAAATCTCCCATGTGCTAGACACTGAAGTAGGTGCAAGGAACATAGAAGTGAACAAGCCAGACCTGGTTCCTGCTAATTAGAGCCATCGATCAAATAATTATACATTCATCTCTATCTATCTATCTATCTATCTATCTATCTATCTATCTATCTATCTATATATTTTTTCTGTTGCCCCAGCTGGAGTGCAGTGGCATGAACATAGCTCACTGCAGCCTCAACCTCCAAGGTTCAAGTGATCCTCCCACCTCAGCCTTCTGAATAGCTGGGACAACAGGCGCACACCACCACATCCAACTAATTTTTAAATTTTTTGTAGAGACTGGGTCTTGCTATGTTGCCCAGGCTGGTCTCCAACTCCTGGGCTCAAGCCGTCCTCCCACCTTGGCCTCCCAAAGTGTTGGGATTACAGGAGTGAGCCACTGCACCTGGCCTAATAACTATAATTCTCAAGGACCTATTCCAAATGATATGGGATCCAGTAGTTCATTTTTAAAGGCTTTAGTTCATCTACTTGTTTTAGGCTGTAGTGATTGTTGGGCCTGTCAGTATATTCTGGGTCTTTGGAGAAAAGCTCTGATGCTCATAAATAAAAATGCTCCACAAATGAGGATGATTTTTTCATGACTTGTATGGCGTTTTAGAGATTACAAGATGCTTTAAGTATTCTCACTTATTCTTCACAATTCTTGTTAGATATAGATTATTATCATCTCATTTTACAGCTGGAGAAGCTGAGGCTTTAAGAAATGAAGTGACTTGCCCAAAGATTTACTATCAGCAGTGGCCAAGCAGGGTTCAAAACCAAGTCCAGTTCTTTTTCTACTTTATTAGTATTTTCAATTGTGGGACCCCTACCAGTGGCTCACAGAGCATCAAAATAGTGACCTCAATTAGTGAGAAATGTATCTCTATTTCATATCTCCCTCAATCATTTCAGCTCTGTCAAGGGCAAAGTCTCGTATTTGTGCTAATATATCTTTAACACTTTTCACTTGCTAACCTGTCCCTCTTTCTCTCCTTAGAAATCAAGAAAGCACAGGACTCTGGCTCAGAACTGTTGGCAGGCACAACTGAGAAGCTAGAATCTAATATCATTGTTTTGCTTTATTTATGACAAGCAATATTGGTTTTCCATTTATGGTTGAGATATTAAGTTTCCCTTTGAAATAAATGTATTTTTGAAGTTAAAACAGTGTTGATTGAAAACAAATACTAAATAAATAATAAGTAGCTTGTGGGTATGTGCAAGTCATGAAAACGATACCCAAATTACTGCAATCTGGGAACACCTCATAGACCAAGGAAGTAGGAAGAGGCTCCTGGAAGGGAAAATGCGGATTCCTCTCCTTTCCTGTCTAGGGAGGAAAAAGGACTGGTTTAGGCCCTGCTACAAATAAAAGACATGGTCACAATCCTCTAAGATGGTGGTTTTCAGGCCAAGGCCCAGAGACTGATGCCAATCCAAAGTGATATTTTCAAATCATTTGTGAGAAGAAAAAATAAGGACCGTGTATATGTCAGTTCAAGAAGGCCAACTATTCTTTCTTAGGTAAGAAGATATTTTATTCTGAAACTTTCTTATTATTCATTTATTTTTGTATGAGTGCAAGTGTGTTATAATGCCCATTCTTTAGTAATTGGTTTATGATAATAGATGGCCATTGCTGATTGTGATTGTTCCAATAGCTTTACTTGGAAAAACAAATAGCTAGTGACCTTATCCTACCAAACCCCCCTCCTCCCTATTTTTTTCTGTCAGTGAACTTCTGTTCTAGGAGACTTCAGTTGCAGGAAACAGCTTGCCTTCTATTGCTAGAGGAAAAAGATATTGATAGGCCCAGCATTATAACTGTGGTTACTAGCAGTGCAAAACAGCAAGCCATAAATCCTTATTGAACTCAGGCGCTGCTGTTTACCATTGAAGAGATCCTTCTTTTCTCTCCAGTGTAACTAAATAAAGATGGGAGACCAGAGAAATAAGATAGCTGTTAAATTAAAGAGGAAAAACGTTCAAGTTTCAAGGAGGCTGTTACAAAAACAAACAAGCATATAAACCAACCAACCCCCAAACTCCTAGACCAATATCTACCTCTCAGTGATCTTGGACCATCTTAGTTGAGATGAGCAAGCTGACAGCCCATTAAGAATGCCAGCCCCACTCCTCTTATTCTCTGATGATGGAAATGTAAACTGGTATATCAGGCTAACTCTTCGACCTAGCAATTCTTTTTTCACTAATTTGTCAGAGAAAATATCATAGTTGGGCACAAATAATTATTTGGTTATAAGGATCTCCGTTAAAATAATCATTTACTGCATAGAAAAGCTACACACAAATATCGAATGGCAAGGGGTTAGCCAGGTAAATCATAGCACATTTATACACTGGAATGCTGTGTAAATATATGAAAATATATTGTAAAAAAATACTCAATATTATGCAAAATGGTAAGAATGTATTTTTAAATGAGACAAGTATAAAAAAGCAAAAGAATAAAATACATACAGAATATTGGATACAATATGATTTAATTTTTATTTAAAAGATGTTGGATGGAGGATGGGAGGAGGGAGATGATCAGGAAAAATAACTAATGGATACTAGGTTTATTACCTGGGTGATGGAATAATCTGTACAACTAACCTCTATGACACAAGTTTACCTATGTAATAAACCTTCACTTGTACCCCTGAACTTAAAATAAAAGTTTAAAAAAGTGAGTCTTTTATAAACAGCAAAAAATAAAAAATAAAATAAAAGAGGCATAATACACAATAGGTCTGGGTGGTAAAATTATAAGTGAGTTCCATTTCCCTCTTTTTGTGTAAGGCTTTTTTTATGTCTACAATGAAAACATGCTACTTTTACTTTAAGAAAAAAAGAGATTCCCTTTAAATTGGCCCCATTTAGCCTGTTTAAAATGGGTCAGCAACCCTATGCATAAGCTTAAAAGTGTGTATTTGTGGACTTGCATTTTGCAGTGCTGACGTGCTTCCCCTAGAACCGAAGGGAGACACGAAACCTCTCTGCAAACTCTTTGTAGATTCCCATCTGTGACTTGATAAATATTTGATGCAGTGGCCAGTCAACATCCCTACATTAGTGAAACTTCTGCCCAGGAGCAACTGCACAGCTCTCAGCAATGAGATTGGAGTAAGTTAAAAAGAGTGTATTCATTAGCCACTTCAAAGGGTTTGTTTTTTTTCAGCTGGAAATTTTGCAGGCTGTATTATTGGCCCTGCTGTCTACCGCATGACAACCAAAAAACATACTACTGCAAGGAGGAGCCTGCTTCTTCCCTTAACAACATTTTCTTTCCTTTGTGTTCACAGCCCAGGAGGCAAACACACCATGAATCACCCTCCTGTCTTCCCTTTGGTTAAACAGCTGCGAATATCTTAAGTGAGTTTAGGATCTGCCTGGTAACTTTAATGCCAAAAACCTGGAGTCTGGTTCTCGTAGCTTGTGCAGTTTTGCACAATGGGGATGGGCCACTTGTCCTCTCTGCATCTTCAGTGACTACAATTGATAATTAAAAGTCAGCCTTTTGTCCCTAAATATCCTGAATTGACAAGTAGAATGAATGAACAACATGTAGCAGGGCAGAGAAGGGATCTGGTGAAACCAGCTGAAATTAACCCTGAAGCTAGCTACAGTGGTTTTCAGGAGGACCTGAGTAAACTCCTACTCATTTTTCAAATCTTGATTTAAATGTCACCTCTTCCTAGAAGGCTACCAAGATCCAAGCCTGGTGCCCCTCCACTGAGCTTCCATAACTTCTGTACTTCTGTGAGAGCCTGTAAGCTGTACTCGAACTACCTGCTTGTTTATGTCTCTCCCCAGCAAACTATGAGTTTTGGGAAGACTGTCCTCTCCAACACTGCCCAGCATCTGGCACTTATAAAAGTGCTGAATAAATATTTATTGAATTGAGTACATTTTTCTTGAAACTCATGCTTCAGAAGAGTAACAAAATTTCAGGACTGTAGGGCATCAAATTTGAAAGTTTCCTCTGTTCATTGATTGAAGCCCACTGTCCCTGTTCCTGACCCATAGCCATCAAAGCAAGCAGCTGTCTAGTCTGCTCGCACATTTCTAATGACAGACAGTTTACCTCCCTTTAAAACAGTCAAAGGTAAACTTTGAAATGACTAAGAAAGTTGAGTAAAATAAAAGACCAACAGGACAGGTCCTCAACTAAATTGGGAAGCAGGTAACCCAGGCGCCTTGTCACTTCTAGTTCCTCCCCTCTCGTCATTATTGCCACTTCTTGAGGCCTTTATTTTCTTCCCCATTTTCTGCTGGGCCTTGCTCTCAGCTGAGGGTTAAGGAAACTCCACAGTGGTGGCCACTGAAAGTAGTTTAAGGCTCTGCTTCATAAACCAGGAGTGTGTACGCCATGGAGTCCTTGAACTCCAAGATGAACATGGAGTCTATTGTGAAGCACCGTTTTTATTTGAAGAGCTAACATGTTTATGTTAAAAATATATGTAGTATGGAAAAGCATATAGGCATGATTTTAAATAGACAGCACAAGACTTAAAAGAAATTGATCAAAATCTTTTGGGCTAAGTCCTCAGACTCCTGGGGGTTAAGAATTCACTCTTGGTTTGACGGGTTACTTTGGTGGAAAATACAGGAGAAGTAATGCTGGCTTAATATGCTGTTGTCTTATATCCCCTGGGGGTATTTGCATTTCCACTGGTTTCTTTTGGAGACTGAAAAGACTTTAAAGCCAAGAGGAATCAATGCATAATGGTGGAGTTTCAGGCTGCATGAATTGGGGTAGAGGGACAGATATTATCCAGCAGAGGCATTGCATTTATAAAGAACATTTCCTAGTGATCTGTCAGCCTTTAACAGGCAGTCCCATTTCAGAGTAGGTATAGTAAATGTCCACTTGATTCTGCTTTGGCAATGTTTGTGCAAGTAACTTAAGCCTTCTATGCCTGTTTCCTTAGCTCAGTATGAGAAATTAACTCATACAGGTGCTGTGAGCTACTGTATAAAAAGTACTTTGCTCAGTGCCCAACATATAATAAACATTAAATAAACAGCAGTTCTTACTAGCACTAATTATAAAATTAACATATGCTCAGTCAGACCTACCCCTAAATTTGTGGGCCTAGAGTTTGTTAACTTTTTTGTTAACAAACAAGCTAACAGACTGTTAAAAAAAAATATGATGTATCCTTCTACTTTTGAAACAAAGTTGAGAACTATTTTTCATATGACTGAATATCAGCAAAGTTTAAAGTTTACTGATCTTTAATTTTCTGCACATAACTGGCAGTTCTGTTGTTTGGCTGATGTTTGGATGCATAATAACAAAGGCATACATAATTCATACATGACTATATATTTGCTATAGAAAAATTATTTTTTCTTGTCTTCATTTTAGCAAAATTACAGTTACGTTCTTCCAATCAGGATTTTTACATAATTTATGTTCAAAGATGGTAATGCCAAATTCGACACCCTTTCTTAGCCATTGTATTCTTATGTTTAAATTAATTTCATCATGGAGAAAACTTGCTGTTAAGTCAATAGCAACTGAAATTGTCAAAGTTATTGTAACATTTACATTCAGAAATTGGCAATGGATTTTACATATAAAGTTCAAATACTATGATGGGGTCTTAAATTATTGTTACAATAGAAAATACTACAAAAAATTTTAATTTCATAATATAAATCTATCACTTCCATTGCAATTTTTACCTTCTCTAAAAACAATATCCAGATCCACAAAATATTTTGGTAATTTTTTTTATTTTTAATAAACCTAAAGTGACCTCAACAGATATTAGTTTGGGGATTATTTGTATGTGCATATTCTCTTTTATAGTGATGCAAACATTTTTGTTTACTTGTTCTGATTTTCTTATATTTTATAGAAATGTCACATTTGTTACATATTTTACATGCAGTTTATTTCAATTTAGAGTAACTATTTTCTCTATATAAAAAAATTTAATTGTAAAAAGGCAAAACAGCCAAACTCATTATTTGGTTCCAGTTTTTAGAATTTCTGCAAGCTTTTGCTAACATCATTAAAAACAACAGTTTCTACCAAATAACCGTAGATAGTGCAGATTCAAAAATAATTTTCTGCCAAAGATCATAATTCCTTCCTTAGCAAACTAATGCAGGAACAGAAAACCAAATACCACATGTTCTCACTATAAGTGGGAACTAAATGATGAGAACTCGTGAACACAAAGAAGGAAACAACAGGCACTGGGGTCTACTTGAGGGTGGGGGGTGTGGGGAGGGGAAGGGGCAGAAAAGATAACTATTGGGTACTGAGCTTAATATCTGGGTGATGTAGTAATATGTACAACCAACCCCTGTGACACGTTTATCTATGTAACAAACCTTCACATGTATGCCCAAACCTAAAATTAAAATTCTAAAAAAAGATCATGATTCCTTTTTTTTTTTTTTTTTTGAGATGGAGTCTTGCTGTGTCACCCAGGCTGGAGTGCGGTGGCATGATCTTGGCTCACTGCAACCTCTGCCTCCCAGGTTCAAGCGAGTCTCCTGCCTCAGGCTTCCAAGTAGCTGGAACTACAGATGCCCACCACCACATCTGGCTAATTTTTGTATTTTTAGTAGCGACGGGGTGTCACCATATTGGCCAGGATGGTCTCGAACTCCCGACCTCGTGATCCGCCCGCCTCGGCCTCCCAAAGTGCTGCGATTACAGGCGTGAGCCACCGTACCCAGCCATGATTCTTTTTATTTAAGGATTATCTTTTATTTCTCATACTCTTCCAGTGCATCTTGTCTGGTGTAAATAAATTTTGTTGTTTTAATAGTTTTTAGTCAGCATTCCCTTTGTGTGTCCAAAAGTGTTTTAGTGACAAATATAACAGGTTTTTCAAGTTGTTTCATCTTTGGACAGATACAGAAAATATCCTATGTAATTGTTTAATTGTTCCGAAGATGCAATCATCTATTTGACACAGCTGAGAACATGTCCCTTAATAAGAAATTCAAACTATGTAACATACATGCCTCATAATAAATGCTTGTTCCTTACCAACTGCCATTATCATTAGCTTGCCATCATTATTCTTTTAAATCAATGTCTAAAATTCAAAATTGTATTTTCAATTCTACTTTTTACAGTAGGTATAAAATCAATAACATACACAATTTTGACTTCAATTTTTATCAACTGATGAACTATCAGATGCAAGTGTGGTCTGCCCATCATCATCAGATGATGGTACATCAGAAGATAAATATTAGTTGTTCAATATGATTTTGTCCTAACATAATTTTCTTAAATTAGTTACTATTAATTTTAAAATTGTATCTCTAATATCTTTATCACATTTAATAGTATTTTGAATTCTCCATTTAAAGAAATATGATCTTTTAAAATTCAATTTTTTTTTTTTAAGACAGGGTCTCGCTCTGTTGCCCAGGCTGGAGTGCAGTGGCACAGTCTCAGCTCACTGCAACCTCTGCCTCCCAGGTTCAAGCAATCCTCCTGCCTCAGCCTCCCTAGTAGCTGGGACTACAGGTGCATGCCACCACGCCTAGCTAATTTTTTTGTATTTTTAGTGGAGACGGGGTTTTGCCATGTTGGCCAGGCTAGTCTCGAACTCCTGACCTCAGGTCATCCGCTTGCCATGGCCTCCCAAAGTGCTGGGATTACAGGCATGAGCCACTGCGCCCGGCCTAAAATTCATTTTTATCTATGTTATATGCTTGGCTATTTTGGCATCAAATTTGAAAGTTATTTTTTTTACTAGACTAGAACATTTCCATTGTTTTCTATGAATATCGCACAGTTGCTGTTCCACACCAGCTTGCCTAAGTGTGGCACATCTAATACTGTTTTCTTAAGAATATCACAGCAATATTTGATATTTGTATTTGCTTGTTTATTCGTTGAATACCGTTAATCATTTGTGTTGTTTCAGGCTTTTTTTTTCCATTCTAGTATTTGTGTGTGCACTTTTTGGGGTCAGGATCAAATAACATTTTGTATTCTTTTAATTGAGAACCTAAGTATCTCCAGTCACAGATTCTTTCACTGGACAAAGCTGACTGTGAAGACAGACTGAAATATGTAATAATAGTAACAAAATATTTTGTCTTTTGACTTAGAATATTAAAAAAGTTTCTACAGTTTCTCCATTGGGAAAAAAATTTACAATAATACAAAATATTAACTTTTCTGCCAAGTTTATTCAAGGAAAAATTTTACATTTTTCTGGAAATGTTCTCAGATTTCAGAAAGCTGTGACGAACTTTTCCAGGATCACCTTCCAATAAAAGGTAAAGCAGCAAAAAGTTTTTAATCTTTCTTGTCAAATTTGCCAATTTCCCTGTAATTTCTTTATCATCTAATGGGCAGGCCCACTTGCACTCATTTCTTTTGAGTTGTGAATTTGATATAAAAATATCTTTTTCATTGTCTTATTTTAATCATGAAAGAAACTTCATGTAAAGAACATGAAGTTACAGGTGTTTCATCTGATCTATTCAAGTTGTGGATTTACTCAGAATACTTTTCTTATTTTCATTGTTTTGCTCAGTAACTAAATCTTCACTGAACAAGGAATTTGTAATATTTATGAATTGTATGTGGGCCACGCTCAGGAGTTCGCAATTTAAACAAATTACAGCTGACCACCTTGGTGAATATGTTTGTTTTTCTTTTCCATCCTTATTTTTCTGAGCTTCACTTTCATATTTTGTAGGTCTAGCACAATCTTAATTTATTCTCATCCTTGGTGAGCTAAAGAATTAAGATAAGCAGCCATAAAAAATGATGAGTTCATGTCCTTTGTAGGGACATGGATGAAGCTGGAAACCATCATTCTCAGCAAACTATCGCAAGGACAAACAACCAAACACCGCATGTTCTCACTCGTAGGTGGGAATTGAACAATGAGAACACATGGACACAGGAAGGGGAACGTCACACACCGGCGTCTGTTGTGGGGTGGGGGGAGAGGGGAGGGATAGCATTAGGAGATATACCTAATGTTAAATGACGAGTTAATGGGTGCAGCACACCAACATGGCACATGTATACATAGGTAACAAACCTGCACGTTGTGCACCTGTACCCTAAAACTTAAGATATAATTAAAAAAAAAAGAATTAAGATAAAATGTAATCATATTCAAATGGTTCCAAATTCAAATATATTTCATCAAAAATGTAATTAAAGTAAATGCTAAAATACTAAAAAATTAAAAATATTTCCTATTTTGTCAAAAACATTATTTTTTTCTGCTAAAATATCCAAAATTATTGATTGAAGTTTAAGGGTAAAATATAAATAGTAATTAATGAATACTAATATTTAAATAAAAATTTCAAATGAAGCTTAATTTTTACTTAGTTTTAAATTTAGTTTACTCATTACATATTTTCATAAACATTAAGTTATCCGCAATTTTTATATTCAATGTTTCATGCTTCAAACATGCTATGTCTAGAGAATGTATAAAAAATTAAAAGTAGTATTTTTTAAATTGCAAAAGATTCTTTAGCTGCTATGTGTAACTGCTGCAAACACTGCAGTAATTTGTGAGTACTTACACACTCACAAACTGGAACTTGAAGAAAGCAAGAAAATGGATGCTTGTTACCCCGGGATATGCTGTGTTATTTTCTAAGAATCTATAGCATTCATGACACCTGAGAAGAAAGATTTGACAAGTATATTAATTTGTCTTTTACCTAAATGCTTCCACAGCTTAAATTCTCCTTGCACTCACATTCCTCAGCAGTGTCCTTTTATGATGCTGGCAGCAGCACAATCTGTGATTCTTCACAATATTTGGGTGGTCAGCTTCTGTTTCCAGGACCGAGGAGCATTTTCCATGGCCTGAATGGTGTTAGTCACCAGAGTGGTTGTTTAGGGTATCTGCAATGGTCACCTGATTTCATATATTCTTTAATACACTTATCTTTTTATGTGTCTTTTCTAAACATGAGGTCTGAGGTAGGGGTTCCTCCTCATCAGATCTAGGGCTGTCCTGAGTACAGTAAAAATAATCCAACACTACTTATATGTACAACCCACATATATAAAATAGAAATAGATTCTCCCTACAAGTACTTGAGTAAATTACCATGTAACCAGTTTGTTGTTTATTTTTCTAGACTTTAAAAAATACTAACACACATACACACACACTCATTTTTTTTTTTTTTGAGACAGAGTCTCACTCTATCACCCAGGCTGGAATGCAGTGGTGCAATCTTGGCTCACTGCAACCTCCCCATCCCGGGTTCAATCGATTCTTTTGCCTCAGCCTCCTGAGTAGCTGGGATTACAGGTGTGTGTCACCACACCTGGCTAATTTTAGTAGAGACAGGGATTCACCATATTGGCCAGGCTGGACACACACATATTTTATATAAAATTTATATATAAATGAGATCATAATATGAAAACTTTGGGAAGCTTCTTTCTCCATTTAACGGTATATTATGTACTATTTCCTGTGTTGTTACATACAATTTATTAACTTTATCTTATTCATAACTATAGATTACACTTATCTTTTTTTTTTTTTCTGAGATGCAGTCTCACTCTGTTGCCCAGGCTGGAGTGCAGTGGCATGATCTCAGCTCACTGCAACCTCTGCCTCCAGGGTTCAAGTGATTTTCTCGCCTCAGCCTCCCGAGTAGCTGGATTATAGGCATGCGCCACCAGGCCTGACTAATTTTTGTATTTTTAGTAGAGACGGGGTTTTGCCATGTTGGCAAGACTGGTCTTGAACTCCTGACCTCAGGTGATCTGCCCACCTGGGCCTCCCAAAGTGCCAGGGTTACAGGCGTGAGCCATTGCGCCAGGTCTAATGATACTATTTTTTAAGCCAGTTCCTTTCTGATTGGCATTTGGTTATTTTTTTTCTTTAAATTTTTGTCATAAAAATCGTACAGCAAATATCCTTGGATAGGTTGCTTGGTTTTCACTATGTCTAAATTCATGACTGCATTTGGTCAATATAGCTAATTTATTTTTTTTTAATATAGCTAATTTATAAGTGTTAGAAATTAACTACACGCATCTCCTGTAGGATCACTTAGTCCCTGCTCCTGTTTTTCATATTCTGAAAGCTTTCTTAAAGATTTTTCTGGACAATCTAGAAAAAGTTCTAGATGAAAATTTTATACTAATGTTGTCTTGTCTGTGATCCAAGGCAGTTTGATACATCAGTGTGTTAAGCTTTCCTGCTCAGAAATGGCAGAAAAATTAGAAATCTATGTTAATTAGGAATGGCAAACGGAAACTCAAGTATATATATTTATATATTTAATTATTTTTCTTTTAAAATAAATATAAAATGCCTTCTTTTATATTTATTTTAATGTATTATATCAATCTCTCCTATTGTCATATATATGATCTACACGTACAATTAAGATAGATACATACATATCTTTGTATCTGTGTGTGTGTGTGTAGTGTGTGTGTGTGTGTGTAAGTTTTGTTTGGAGCTAGAAAGTAGCAGATCCAGAATTCAAATTTGGATGTGACTGATAGTCTTGCCAACATAACATGCCAGTAGTCTTGCCACCATATTATGCTTTGTAGTAGGTATTAGAACTTGGTGGTGGAAGGTGGGGGTGAATTCAAAGAGCATCTAGTTTTTTTCAATATAAGCAAGAATGTTTATAAACACCAAACTTATCACAGTAGTCACGTTTAAGGAGTGGAGAGAGATAAAGGAGAAGAGAAAAGACAATTTTGCATTTGTGTATCACTTGACTTTTTAAAATAATGAGAATCAGTTCATGTTGTATTGTCAAATTTTAATAATTAATGAAAAATAATCTTGTACATAGTTGGTGTCAATGGCAAATGATCCAGACATGTTTGAAAACAGTTTGGAAGTTCTTTATAAGGTTAAAGAACCCATATGACCCAGCATTGAAATTCTTAGATATTTACCCAAGAGAAATGAAAGCATAGCCTGCAAAAAGATGTGTACACAAATATTTAAAATAGTTTTATTCATAATCATTAAAAGCTGGGAACAATCCATGTGACCATCAATAGATGATTTGATAAATAAGTTGGAGGTACATCTGTACAATGGAGTATAACTCAGCAATAAAATGTAACAAACTGCTGATATGTGCAACAACATGGCTGAATCACAACAGCATGCTGAGTCTAACACAAAAGATTACATGTATGATTCTATGTATATGATATTCACTAAAAGGGGAAGCTAAAGGGACAGAAATCAGATCAGTGATTGCTGGGGTTGGAAGAGACCATTGACTATAAAATGGCACTAGAGATCTTTTTGGAGTGATAGAAATATTCTACATCTTTATTGTAGTTACACAACTGTAGACAATTTTTTTTTTTTTGAGATGGAGTCTTACTTTGTCACCCAGGCTGGAGTGCAGTGGCACAACCTCGGCTCACTGCAACCTCTGCCTCCTGGGTTCAAGTGATTCTCGTGCCTCAGCCTCCCGAGTAGCTGGGATTACAGGCAGCCGCCACCACACCCAGCTGATTTTTGTATTTTTAGTAGAGACGGGGTTTCATCATGTTGGCCAGGCTGGTTTCGAACTCCTGACCTCAGGTGATTCACCCACCTCAGCCTCCCAAAGTGCTGAGATTACAGGTGTGAGCCACCGCACCAGGCCAACTGTAGACATTTGTTAAAACTCAATAAACTCTATGTCTAAAAGGGATTAATTATAGCTTGTCATAAATTATAGCTTGTATTATTACTATTATATAACTATATATTATATAGTTTTTTCTACCTAATTTTATTATATATGTATACTGTTATTATATTACATAATTATAGGTTAAATGCAGGGCATGTAGCTATTCAGTATGGCTGCACAGAAGTAGCTGACAGGAGGGTTCTTCAACTCCACCCCCCCAAACATTGAATGATCAGCAATGGATGGTGGAATCATACAGGTATAAATGGAATCAGTTAATTACAGTGGCAGTTGAGGCAGAATAATCATCTAGGTTCTCAAAGTTAATGGCGACAAGAGAATCTGAAGAGGCATACGATGTTCCAATTCAGGGCTCAAAAGTACTTGTTAAATAGATGAATGAGCAAATGAATCAATGGAGGAAATTATGAAAAGATGAGAGCAGTGGCAGCAAGGTTTTAAAATTGTCCCCCATCCCCCTGTCCCCATAAAAAAGAACAGATCAACTCTAATAGCAAAATCCAAGGCCCAATGTCAACATCTTAATAAAATCTAGATGAACAAGATATTCTCATGAATCCCAAAATATGAGCAGGTGGAGAAAAACCACCAATAATAACTAAAGATCCACATTGTCTATGCAGGAGAGAGGAATGAGGCATCTGACAGACCTGAGACCAGAATTCTAAAACTGGTAGTAGGTACTCACTAAAAAGCAGAGTTAGACCAATTGGGGAACAGTTACCAAAATTGGGAAGGGTTTTTGCACACTCCAATGAAGATGTGGGTGTATGGGGCCCAAGGTAAGGTCTAAAGGTGCTGAAGCTTGGCTTTGTGGACCTTTATAATTACAAAGCTCTATTGGAGAAGAAAGCCTCACACCCAGAGTAGACTTCTGAGAGCAGAATCCAAATGGGGAAGCATGGGGTGACAGAGGTAAAGAGAAAAGGAGGCCTAGATAAAAGAGCACAGGAACCATATATCAAAATACATAAGGCCATAAAAATACATTTTTTGGCTGGGTATAGTGGTTCATGGCTGTAATTCCAGCACTTTGGGAGGCAGAGGCGGGCAGATCACTTGAGGCCAGGAGTTTGAGACCAGCCTGGCCAACAAGGCAAAACCCCATCTCTACAAAAAAATAGAAAAATTAGCTGGGCATGGTGGCATGCAACTGTAGTCCCAGCTACTCAGGAGGCCAAGAGGGGAGGATCACTTGAGCTTGGGAGGTTGAGGCTGCAGTGAGCCATGACTGCACCACTGCATTCCCACCAGGGCAACAGAGTGAGTCCCTGTCTCAAAAAAAAAAAAAAATTATATATATATATTTTTACATATATATTATGTATATATATTTTATATATTTTTCATATATATGTAAGATTGTGTTCAAAATCAACACTAAGTTCTAAGAAAAAAAGGCAGAATAGCAATTAAAGCATATCAGAAAGACATGCTTTTGAAACTGTTGAAAAGTATGACTTACTATTTCAAAATGTGCTAAAAGGCTAACGAAATAACATTAGGTAGAAAAGAACTATACAAGTCAGAATTAGAAATGATGTAGGAGAATTCAGAATTAGAATTATTTCAGAAATAGAAACTAAAATAGAAGGTACAAAACAGTGAATAAATTCAACAGATAATGCCTTACATAGAAGGTAAAAATAAAAGTTTCAATACATTAAAGAGAAATGAAGGATTCCAAAGGAAGTGGTCGATATAGAAAGTAAGCAAAGAATATTCAATATATGTATGATAGAAGAGCCACAAAGAAAAACTAAAAATGGAAATTTAAAAGTAATTTAAATTCAAAAAGCTAACACTCAAGAAAACTTTCCTAAAATAAAAAAGAGACGGAGGCTGGGTGCTGCGGCTCATACCTATAATCCCAGCACTTTGGGAGGCCGAGGTGGGAGGACTGCTTGAGCCCAGGAATTTGAGACCAGCCTGGGTAACATGGCAAAATGCCATCTCTACAAAAAATACAAAAAAAAAAAAAAAAAAGAAAAAAAATCTGAGCCTGATGGCACATGCCTATAGTTCCAGCTACTTGGGAGGTTGAGGTGGGAGGATCGCTTGAGCTGAGGAGGTTGAGGCTGCAGTGAGCTGAGATTGAGCTGCTGCACTCCAATCTGGGTGACAGAGAGAGACCCCATCTCAAAAAAAAAAAAAAAAAAAAGAGAGTGAGACTGACATGAGTACCTAGCAAAATCAATCTAGAATGACCAAGGTCAAGATATATTCTAAAACAACTTCTGGGCTTTATAGAAAAAGGAAAAAATATTTGGGCAACTAGTCAAAATCTCAAGTCACTTACATAGGAAAGGAAATAAGATTGTCATTAGACATCATTCCAGAAGAAATGAAGTAACATTCCTTGAAGATACTCAAGGAAAGAAAATATGAGCCAGAGATTTAATAGGTAGCTAAAGGCAACAAGTTTTTATGTACATAAAAGAACCAGAGAATACTGCTCCCATGTACCTTTCCTGAGGAATGTACTAAAGAAAGATTTTTTTAGACAACCAAAATGGAAAGATATTGGCATAAGAACGAAGCGTGAATGTTAGATGTACTTTTACCCATAAAACTGTGATGGTTATAAAAACAGCAAACACCCAGGCAAAGTAGATACTGTACAATAATTAAAAGGAGAGAATGGTGAGAGAGATAAAAAATAAAATATTCTTGTTGATTGTTTTATAGTTACTGATGTGGTTAAAGGGTGTTTATTCAAATGAGATATTGATGGGTAGGGATGAGAGAGTAAACAAGAAATGAACTAATTTCGATATTGCTGGAGAACCAATAGATAATAATGAAAGAATGTTTATTCAAATGAGATATTGATGGATAGGGATGAGAGAATAAAAAAGAAATTAACTAATTCCTATATTGCTGGAGAACCAATAGATAGTAATGAAAATAAGATGGGGGAACTAAGGTTATTTTAGCATAAGTGTAAAAGTAACCATTAGAAACAAAACCCTTCCAAATACCAAATATATTGAGAGAACAAATAAAATAAATCACATAATGAAAAACTAGTGCGATAAAAGGCTTGTATATTTATAACATAAAACAATATGAAGTGAAAAAAGTAATGTGCAAAGAAATATACATAGATATTTGCTTTTAAAAAGGCTAAATAACAATATATGTGTGTGTATGTGATGGTTAATTTTGTGTCAACTTGACCGTGCCATGGGGTACCCAGATTAAACATGATTTCTGTGAATGTGTCTGTAAGGGTGTTTTGGGGTGAGACTAACATTTGAATCAATGGAATAGATGGCCCTCCCCAATGTGGGTGGGCATCATCCAATTCATTGAGGGCCTGACTAGAACAAAAAGGCAGGGAGGCCAGGCACCGTGGCTCACGCCTCTAATCCCAGCACTGTGGGAGGCCAAGGCTGGCAGACCACATAAGGTCGGGAGTATGAGACCAACCTGGCCAACATGGTGAAACCCCGCTTCTACTAAAAGCAAAAAAAATACATTAGCTGGGCATGGTGGCAGGTGCCTCTAATTCCAGCTACTCAGGAGGCTGAGGCAGGAGAATCGCTTGAATCCAGGAGGTGGAGGTAGCAGTGAGCCAAGATCGCGCCATTGCACCCCAGCCTGGGTGACAGAGTGAGACTCTTTCTAAAAGAAGGAATTTGGCCCTTTTTTGCTTCCTGCCTGCCTGCTTGAGCTGGAACATCTGTCTTCTGCCCTCAGACTGGGATTTTCACAATTGGCTTCCCTAGTTCTTAGATCTTCAGACTTGGACTGTAATTCCAGCTACTTGGGAGGCTGAGGCAGGAGAATCACTTAAACCCGGGGGGCGGAGGTTGCAGTGAGCCGAGATCACACCATTGCACTCTAGCCTGGATGAAAGAGTGAAACTCTGTCTCAAAAAAAAAAAAAAAATATATATATATATATATATATATAAATATATATATTTATTTATATATATATATATATATATAAAATCAATAAGGATAGGAAAACCCTAATGTTGAATCTAAAAAGAAACAAACGAACCTATTTCAAGGTTTAAAGGCTTTTAAACAGACCTCTACTTTTAAGTGGGCTACATTCTAAGGACTTTTTTTAAAACTGTAATCTTGAACTTTGTTAGATTTGTTGTTGTTAGTGGTGTTGATGTAATAAGTCTAATATTATTGAGTATAATAGAAGAGAGCAAAAGAGTAAATATAGTGATGTTCATGAAAACCAGCATTCTTCCTGTGAGAAAAGAGAGATAAAAATATGGGCTGGGCGCAGTGGCTCACACCTGTAACCCCAGCCCTTTGGGAGGTTAAGGTGGGATCCCTTGAGTCCAGGAGTTCGAGACCAGCCTGGGCAACAAAGCAAGACCCCATCTATAAAAAAAAAAAAAAAAATTAGCTGGGTGAGGTAGTATGTACCTGTAGTCCCAGCTACTTGAGAGGCTGAGGCAGGAGGATTGCTGGAGTCTGGGAGGTTGAGACTGCAGTGAGTTACGATCTTGCCATGGGACTCCAACCCAGGCAACAGAGCAAGACCTTGTCTCAAAAAAATGAAAAAGATAAAAATATGGACTGGGAGGACAAGAGGAAGAACTGCTGGTATTGGACTGGAGTTGGGGGATTCAGATAAATTAATGATTTTAAATAAAATATACTTTCTGGCTTTGTCTACTGAAAGGGCCTAGAGGCAATGAGACTCCAATAGCAAGAGCACTCTTCCTACTCATTTTTTTTTTCTAAGAACTGAAGGTTTCCACTAAAAGAAACTGAATCTCCTTGGAGAAATGGCTGATTCAATGTCTGGAGCAAAGAAAGTGCAAGATGAGCCTGGGACCTCCTCTGCTACAGAATCGTGAAATAAGTAAAGAAGTACTCAAAACCAATAGGCATACATCAGAAGGACACAGAGACCAACTGGAAGGGGCTCCCGTTGGCCTAATTTGGGACAAATTGAGAATCGAAAAGAAAACTGATGGTAATGATTGTTCCTAGTTGACAGTGATACTCAAGAACATTAAAAGGTGAGTATGAGAGAAGAGAGCATTTTCTTAATGCCAGCTTGTAAATGTGGAAGAAATGATAGGATTAGACAAATTGTGATTTTTGCAATCACCAACATTATAATTGATTCAGTCAAAGTTTATTAATGGATGTTAGAACATGGGTAAAAGTTGTGGGGGAACAAGATATTTTCATATCCTCCACGTACCATCCCAGAGATTACTTATTAATTATAAAGTGGGGAAGTATACCTTTACAGTGAAGAATCCTAGCAGACAACACCTTAATCAGAGGATTAAATTTAGCACCACCTACAACAGGGCACAGTGATATCATATGCCTCTTGTTATGAACACTGAGAAGGACCCAACATCACTTCTGTAGAAGTTTTTGCTAAAAGTCTTTAACTAAATCTAATTCTGAAGAAATATCGAGATAATCCAAACTGTGGGACATTCTATAAAAAGAACTGACCTGAAGGCCCTCTCCCCATTCCCCCGCAAATGGCAAGATAACTGTTTTAAAACAAAATAGACTATAGAGATGTGACAGCTAAAACAGCATGTGATTCTTGATGAATCCCGGATAAAAACAAAAACAAAGGCAAAACTAAGACAAAACAAAACAAGTAAAGCTCCAAAGGGCATTACTGGGGGAAAAGGTGCATATCTTTAATAAGACTTTTAAAATATTAGATAATACATTAATGTTGAATCTATTAGATTGACAATTTGGTTATATGAGAATGTCCTTGTTTCTTTGGAGGTAAATGCTAAAGTACTTTGGAGTGAAGCTTCATAAAGTTTTTAATGTACTTTCCAATTTTCAGCCCCCAAACCCCACTATCTATCTATCTATGAAAAACACCCATATATGTTTATGGAGTTATGTACAATAAACAAGTGTAGTGAAATGTTAACAATGGGTGATTGTAGGTGAAGGATATTTGAGAGTTCATTGTATTTTCTTTTTAAACTTTTCTGTAGGTTTAAACATTTTCAAAATAAAAGGTTGGTAGTTACGGAGGCATAAACATGTGGATTGCCGGTGGATGCCTGGCCCCAAGGCAGTCAACCTACAGATTCACAGCTAGAGACCTAGGACCTAAGCCACATGGCCTGAAAAGACGAGCTATTCTATCTCGGTTGGGATCCTCTTGGCTTCAAGTAACAGGACACCCGAGTCAAAGTAGCTTAAACCTTAAGGACACCTCATGTAACAAGAAGTCTGAAGGTAAATGGCTCGAGGGCTGGTCAGTTTGTCAGCTCAAGGATGTTGACGCCCTCTTCTGTCAGTTTCTCTGTCGTTCTCTTGGCTTTGCCTCATGGGTGCACAACAGGTACAACCACGTCATGCATCCTGTCCTCATGTGACATCCAAAGCAGGCAGGAAGCGGGTGGGCCAGTTGCCTCTCAGGCCTCCCCCTCTTGTATCAGGGATAACACTCTTTCCCATAATCTGCCCCCCAGCCCCGCAAAAGTTCCCTTATATCTCAGCGCTCTTACAAACCAATGATGTATTCACCACCTGAGGTTGTTCACCTGAACAAACCTGATGAGGAGAGTGGTTGCTGAGTGGGCAGCCAGCGGTGTTGGCCACAGGAGCCAACCAGACTCCCCCGCTCAGGAAACTAAGCCTAGAAACGCAACTTGTGTGTGCTGTTAGCAGTCCAGCTGATGGTGAATGGACAAGAAGTTGAGGACATGAGCCATGTACAAGCCAAGGTTAAGACAAGAGAAAACACCATCTCTATCCCTGTAGTGATAGGGGGTGAGGAAGCCATTTGGTAAGGAAAGTGGAATAGAGCACATGGTCTGAGTCAGTGAAGCTGCCCTTAGGGTTAGAAACGGCTCCCCCAGCTGCCTGGATCCCTGATGTTTTCTGGTTAAGATTTCAGTTCCGGGCCACATAGAATGGACTAGTGAGAACTCCTTATTGGCCAGTAACAGAACAAAAATACTGCCCTGGCATCAAAGAGGAATTAGTTATAAATGTTCAGGAATGTCTTACTATCTAAGGCAAGAATTGTAGGAAGTGTAGCCAGGCCTTAGAAAGTGCTGGCACCAGGTGGCTTCTCTTTGACTCTTGTCTCTGTGTTTCTCTACTGAGCATTTTATTCTTATCTCTGCAGTAGATAAGCGGATATCTTTGCATCTGGCCTCCAACGTTATTACCATATATCCACCCACATCTCCTGAATTCTCCTTAAAGTTTTGACGCTGCTGAGAGCCCATGTGGTAGACAGTCCCTTGGTCCTACTTTCAAATTCCCAGAGGAGAGAAGCTGAGAAGCCTAAGTTGGGTCAGATGTCCAATCTGTCAAGTCCATGGGCTTCAGGTCACAACAGATAAGTAGGGGGTAAGGAGGAGGAGTATTAGGAGAAAGGGGTCATTGATGTGAGGCCACAAAGATATCCCAACGGCATCCACTATTATCCCCTTAAAGTACTGGTTCTCAAGGTTGGGGGTAGGAATTCCTCCCCACCCCCACTTTTGGCAATGTCTGGAGGCATTTTTGGTTATTACAACTTGCGGGGTGGATGCTACTTGCATCTAATGGGTAGAGGCCGGGGTGTTGCTAAACATCCTAGAATGCTCCTATGACAGAAAATTACTTTGTCCAAAATCTCAATAGTACTGAGGTTGAGAAATCATGCTCCCCTTTTGACCCTGTAACGGGCCTTTCCACCAAATGGAGCATCGGTATTCACAGAGCACAAACACGCGCCTAATATGTAGGAGGACTCTTAAATATTTGCTGGACAGAAGGTGAGTGAAAATACCATTCTAAAACAGGGTGGACACTGATTCTACTGCTGATTACCCGGGTTCAGGGTGTACTCTGGGTGAAACCACCATGGGAGCTCACAAAGGCAGGGGATGGTGAAATTCTTGCTTTGGGGAGTGGAAGGTAGGGGTGTGTAGAAGAGAAGATGGAATAAGCAGAAACAGAGGCAAATAGAAGACAGAACCATAAACCCACGCACAACTTGCTCTTGCAAGTGCTCACAACACAAGTAGCAGCTGCTTCTCTGGTACCTGCCCCTCCTACACACCATAAGGGAGAGCTGCCAAGCCTTAAGTCCTAAACAGCTGTAGGATATGATATAAGCATCTTTTCCCCCAGTAATTCGTCGGGCAGGCAGGTACAGGCTCCAGGCCACTGGGGTTTCTTTTTTGGTTTAGTAGATACATGTGCTTTCATTTCTTAAGGAGTATTGTCAGCCTGAAATCTTAAAAAAACAAAAACACCTGTAAATAATTCAGAGTGAAGACAACTCCAGAAATAAGGAGAGGGAAGAGTTTGTAAGGCTGAGTATTTTCCTAAAACTCCTGACAACCAGAGTCTACTACTGGGCAAAGGAGAACAAGTTTTCTGGCAGAAACGCCAGAAAAGTTAGATAATGCAAAGTCTTTGCTGCCCTCTATTGATCAAAATGAAGACTAAGGTGTGGTTTGAGAGGAGAGAGGTTTTTCAATTATCATTCCATTTCTTCATTTACTTTTTCAACACCTATTTACTCAGCTTATATTTACTTGGTGCACGTGATGTGCAAAGCATTGAGTACAGTAGCAAAAAATACAGAGCAGGTGTTTGTTCTCATGAAACTTACAATCTGCCAAAGGAGACCAATTTTGTATGTCAACAAACAGGAAACATTTTAAGGTTGTTGAAAGTGCTCTGAAAGTTAACAGGCTAATGTGGAGATGTGTGGGTGGGGGAGACGGGGGATAGGGGGGTGGCAGGCAATTTAAGAATGGAAGGTTGTAACAAAGCCAGCTGTGCCAGGAGAGGCCAAGAGCTTTTCATGCAGAGCGAGAAGTGGGTGTAAACTCCAGAGACAGAAAAGTGCTCCCTGGGTCCTTGAACTCAGTGCAGGAGCAGAGGGCTGTGTGGAGGAGAAGCCAGAGAGGTAGGCAGGGACCAGTTCACAGAGGGTCCCAGTATTTTGCCCAGGAGCTGGGATTTTGTTTAGGATACATTTTATTCAGAAGAGGAAGCTATTGAGCATTTGCTATTTTTGTCTTTCAAGGACTATTCTTTTTAATAGTACATACTCGCTACAGGGTATCAGTAAAGATTTTTTTCCCAGAAATATCAGAAAGTTTAAAAAGTGCATACATTAAATAACTATATTAACATCTAGAGAGGCCGGGCACAGTGGCTCATGCCTGTAATTCCAGCACTTTGGGAGGCCGAGGTGCATGGATCACTTGGGGTCAGGAGTTCAAGACCAGCCCGGACAACATGGTGAAACCCTGTCTCTACTAAAAATACAAAAACTAGCTGAGCATGGTGCCACGCACCTGTAGTCCCAGTTGATCCGGAGGCTGAAACACGAAGATTGCTTGCACCTCGTAGGCGGAGGTTGCAGTGAGCCAAGATCGTACCACTGCACTCCAAGCTGACTGACAGAGCGAGACTCCATCTCAAAACAAAACAAAACAAAAATCATCTAGAGGATTATTTTGTTTTCTATGTGGATGATGGACAGTAGGGCAGCGGGGCAAGAGGAGGAGACAGAGCCAGGTGGTGCTGTGTGGGAGTCAAGCTGGGAAGATGGACAGAAATGAATGGATATGAGGTGGCTTTGGTGGTCTCACCTTCAGGACCCTCTGGTGGGTTTGATGTGGAGGACAGTGACACGGAGAGAGCTGCCAAGGCTGTGAGGACAAGAAAATCAGCTATGACACACGTTTGAAGAGCAGTGGCACCTGCAGGCTTCATCCCTGGCTCTTTGCTGGCCACTGGGCCAGGGCCATTTTCCTGTCCACCGTGCTCTCTCCTCCTGCTTAGTCTGGGTGATTACACCTGACAGGGTTCAGAGAGGCATCCCTCCTAAAAATGTCCATAAAGCCGTTTGCTAATACGAAGCCTCCCATAAATGTCAGGTGATGAGAATTACAGCCCCGCAGGCTCATAAAAGAGAGAGCGTGTCATGGCTTCAGGAAGCCACAGCGACAGTGAGGGCACCAGACTGTCTTTCCAAGCTGTATTTTAGTTTCGGGGAAGACATGACTGGAGGAAGTGCAGTGCTGGCTGAGGCCAAAGTGGCTCAGAACCTTAAGTGAAAGGCCCAGTTATCAAACCTGTCTGCAAAGCTTCCGTTCCGTGGCCCAGGGCTTCTTCAAGGTGAAGTGGAGTGTATTCTGAACTTGTAGAACTTAGCCAGGAGGAGTAGGGGCATTAGTGAACCTGGCCTCAGGCAGCCTCTGATTCCGGGGAATAAACAACATACTGTTTCCTACTTTTTCCAATCCTTGACCCACCTGTCAGCTAATTAGTACATAGCCCAGGTGTTCTCTCTGCCTTGAGCTGCTCCCCTGCTTACCATCTGTCTAGCAATCCTTTGATGCACCCCATATGTCTCACAGCCCTGACCCCCAACCTCTTTCTTTCTCTCCCTTTATTTTTCTCTCTCTCTCTCTCTTTCATGTCCAGTCAACATTCAGCTAAAAATCGCTGGTATCCTATAATAAACATGACATTGTGCTGGGATTCTGGAAACCAGGCTGGGGGCAAAGAAACATGATATGAAGACCCCATCCAGAAGAAGTTACACATCTAGCTGACAGGCAGCTAGGTGAGTAACTTCTTCTGGGAGCACATCCACACTTAAAAAGTAAAACAATAGTAAATAATTGTGGCCAATATCAATATTGAAGGCTGACTGCATGCCAGGTACCTGCCAAGGGCATTAGCTCTTGTGGTCCTCCTGATAACCTGTTGAGGTGAGTACTACTATGATTCTCATGTTGAGATCAAGAGGCTGAGGCTGGGGAGGTGGGGACCTTTGCAGGGTGATATAGCCTGTGACCTTTTTAAATGCAGGTTGGCGTGATCCCAAAGCCTGTATGCTGCTCAGCTCTGGCACATCAACCAGGATAAACTGAGGCTCCTAATAGCATGGGCATATCCTGCATGCTGCTCCGCTTCTGGGGCCACTCTGCCTTTTGCTCGCTCTTAACTTTTCTTCCACACACACCATACATACATGTGCACACACACACATCTTGATCCATAATCCCATCCTGACCCCTATCCTTTGGATCCTAATGACATTTTGACATTGAATAAAAATTATGCAAAATTATTGCCTGCTCACTGAGAGAGCAGTTTCAGGAACAAACACCAATAACCCCAATAAATTCCAATAAACTCAACATAATAATCAGCCTTAATAAATAATAAACACCAATATATTTTTGAATCAATTTTTATGTTACATAACGTTGTTTTAATTTTGGGGATTAATTCTTTTTGGTTTCTTAAAGTGATTTCTTCTTTTCTTTTTTTTTTGAAACAGGGTCTCACTCTGTCGCCCGTGCTGGAGTACAGTGGCATGATCATGACTCACTGCAGCCTCAACCTCCTAGGCTTAATTGATCCTCCCAACTCAGCCTCCCAGAAAATAGCTGGGACCCCAGGCGCATGCCACATGCCAGGCTAATTTTTGTATTTTTTGTAGCGATGGGGTTTCACCATGTTGTCCTGGCTGGTCTGAAATTCCTGGGCTCAAGTGATTCACCCACCTCGGCCTCCCAAAGTGCTGGGATTACAGGCATGAACCACGTGCTTGCCCTAAAGTTATGTATGACAGTTCTTTATGTAAATTTTAGAGTGAAAATTTAATCATCAAGAGTTCTGTCTGCATCAAATTGTACCAATTTTAGGTATTATTTGTGTGAGGTTTCTTCAGTGGCTTATTTCTACCAGATCCAATTTTCCTGGGTCAAATTTTGCAGATCTGCATTTCAGGATTTGCTCCATTTTTAGTCAATATCACATTTTTACCACATACAATCAGTCATAGCCATTTTCAGTTTTAATTTGTGTTGGTTATTTTTGCCAGAAATATTCATTATAAATTGAACAGCAGATTAATGGTTTATTTATTCATTGCTTATTCAATGGGATGAGAACATTGAACAACATTAGGCAACAGAGAGAGCTAGGCAAAACAGAGACAAAGACTCAGAGATAAAGATAGCAAGAGGAAATCAAATTTTAAGAGTAAAAATTGTATTTATGGTAATGGTAATAGCTAATATTTATTGTGTACTTCTTATGAGCCCTGTTCTAAACACCTTAAATGGGCTTATATTCATTTAATCTTCACAACAACTCTTTTTTTTTTTTTTTAACTTCGATTTTAAGTCCAGGATACGAGTGCAGATTTGTTACACAGGTAAACTTGTGTCATGGGGGTTTGTTGTTCAGATTATTTCATCACCCAGGTATTAAGCCTAGCACCCATTAATTATTTTCCTGATCCTCTCCCTATTCCCACTCTCTACCCTCTGAACAGCCCCAGTGTGTGTTGTTCCCATGTGTTCCTATGTGTCCATGTGTTCTCATCATTTAGCTCCCACTTGGAAGTGAGAACATGCAGTATTCGGTTTTCTGTTCCTGTGTTAGTTTGCTAAGGATAATGGCCTCCAGCTCTGTCCATGTCCCTACAAAGGACATCATCTCCTTCTTTTTTATGGCTGCATAGTATTCCATGGCATATATGTACCATATTTTCTTTATCCAGTCTATCATCTATGGGCATTTAGGTGAATTCCATGTCTTTGCTATTGTGAATAGTACTTCAGTGAACATACGTGTGCATGTATCTTTATAATAGAATGATTTATATTCCTTTGGGTGTATACCCAATAATGAGATTGCTTGGTTGAATAATATTTCTGTCTCTAGGTCTTTGAGGAGTCGCCACACTGTCTTCCACAATGGCTGAACTAATTTACACTCTCATCAACAGTGTGTAAGCATTTCTTTTTCTCTACAACCTTGCCAGCATCTGTTTTTGTTTTGTTTTGTTTTGTTTTGTTTTTACCTTTTAGTAATAGCCATTCTGACTGGTGTTAGATGGTATCTCATTATGGTTTTGATTTGCATTTCTTTAATGATCAGTGATGTTGAGCTTTTCTTCATATGATTGTTGGCTGCATGTATGTCTTCTTTCAAAAAGTGTCTGTTCATAGGCCGGGCATGGTGGCTCACGCCTGTAATCCCAGTGTTTTGGGCGGCCGAGGCAGGCAGATCACCTGAGGTTGGGAGTTCGAGACCAGCCTGACCAACATGGAGAAACCCCGTCTCTACTAAAAAAAAATACAAAATTAGCCAGGCGTGGTGGTGCATGCCTGTAATCCCAGCTACTCAGGAGCCTGAGGCAGGAGAATCGCTTGAACTCAGGAGGTGGAGGTTGCAGTGAGCAGAGATCACACCATTGCACTCTAGCCTGGGCAACAAGAGCAAAACTCTGTCTCAAAAAAAAAAAAAAAAAAAGTGTCTGTTCATGTTCTTTGCCCACTTTTTATGTTTTTTTGTTTTTGTTGTTGTTTTTGTAAATTTGCACAACAACTCTTTGCGGAGATGTAATTATCATTTCTATTTTAAGATGGGGAAACCGAGGCACAAAGACTGGAAATACATTGCCTCAAATTATACAGCTAGTAAGAGGCAGATTGGGGATTCACACCCAGGCAGCCTGTGATTGAGAAGATGCAGCTGTGCTTGTATATTGATTGCTTACTTCTTGGTACTGCAGCATCCAAATGTCCCCTGGAACAAAATGTTGGGGTGAGTCAAAATGTTCTTTCATTCTATGCTTTTCTGCCACCTGAAATGCCCTCCTACACCTTCTGTGCCTAACACCAATATATGCTTCCTTAGGGGAGTCAGACTGACCTTGAGAAGGAGGGGACCATTGCCCACAAAGCTGGGTCTCCTGACCCTCTGCTGGGACTCCCAGCATCTGAGCTAACTGCTGTTTGAATGCTTATCATCTGTGCTGCAATTCCCTTTGCTTCTTAGTCTCTCTCATTAGAGCTTGTTTGAAATGCTTGTTTTCCGGCGCCATAAAGAAATAGCACTTAAACGTAAATTTAATTTTTTTAGTAAGGCAATTTTTATACTTTCTGCAGAGAGGGTATACTCGCCAGCAGTTTTGCCACGAAAGTACACTGAACAAAGGAGACAGGGTCATTTACAACCTGACGCATCTACCCTACTGCTGTGTCCGGTTTCCACTGGCTGGAACGGGACCTCACATTCTATATTTGTCCTGAATGGCTAGCAACTTAGAACTTTTTAAAAGAGGCAAAGGCAGAGGAGAACAAAGGAAGGAGGAAGTAACTTGTGGAATGCTGAGAAAGGTAAAAATACCTTTAAATAAGGAAGAGGAACAGGCAATGACCTAATGCTTGCTTGGACCAGTGTAAGCATGCCAGGGCAAATATTTAGGCTAAATTGTGGGAACTAAGAACATTAAGTACATTGATTTTTTTATTACGGCTAGCAGATATTTAAGAATGTTAGCACAGGTTTTTGAATAAATTTTTCTTTTTTTATTATTATTATACTTTAAGTTTTAGGGTACATGTGCACAACGTGCAGGTTTGTTACATATGTATACATGTGCCATGTTGGTGTGCTGCACCCATTAACTCGTCATTTAGCATTAGGTATATCTCCTAAAGCTATCCCTCCCCCCTCCCCCCACTCCACAACAAACTAAAGAGCTTCTGCACAGCAAAAGAAACCACCATCAGAGTGAACAGGCAACCTACAGAATGGGAGAAAATTTTTGCAACTTACTCATCTGACAAAGGGCTAATATCCAGGATCTACAATGAACTCAAACAAATTTATAAGAAAAAAACAAACAACCCCATCAAAAAGTGGGCGAAGGATAAATTTTGCTCTTTAAGAGAAGTTACTATTCATTTCTAATTAGACAGAGAGGAAAGTCTTTGAAGAGGAACCTCTACTTTACTTTTTACAAGCCTAAGATTCTTAAGAACAGGAGTTGGCTCTTATTGCCAGTGTTTCCATTTCCTACTATAGGACTGGTACAAATTAGAAAGGTTATGAAAATTATTGAATAAATGCTTCTTGGACTTTTGGCTAAGATCAAGTGAAAATTATTGAATAATAATTTTGAATAAACAAATGTGCAATTTCACTAATAAGGTATTCTACTAATAGTTACTTGCTTTATTATTTACTGTCAAGTATGATTGTTTTGGCTTAACATGTTCTTCTGCATTAAAGAACTTGTGATCTTTGATGACAGTTCTGGGAACTTATTCAAAGCTCATGAAGTTTTGATGTTCTGACGCAAGTGACTGGGTTATGGATAAATCGTTTAATTTCTACATTCTGCCACTTTCTATTTTGTTCTAACAATCCCATAGTATCTGGTGATAACAGAGTTCACCAGCAAGGGAGTTTGGATATGATACAACATAAGCGAAAATCTAAAATCAGAATAAGTCTATATAGAATATGTCCTGATTGGTGCAAAAGTAATTACGGTTTTTGCCATTAATAACTACAGACTTGATCTATGAAGTAGTTAAGTTATCCTAATGTATTAACCCAGGCTGCTGAAGTCAGAAATCTTAAGATTGTCTAAAGCTCCCTGCCTTCCCTACTCAAATCCAATCCATCAACCAGTTTTGTTGATTCTACCTTTTAAATAGTTCCTGAATCTGTCTCCTTTTCTCCATCTTTGTTGTCATTGCCTTCGGTCAACGTCTCATCATGGTTAATTGCAACAATGTTCTACTGTCTCCCCAGCTGCAAGCTTGCTGTAATTCATTATTCTCACTATAGTCAGAGTGATCTCTCTAAGAAGCAAAACTAATCGTCACTCCCATACTTGAAACCCCTAAATAATAACTTCGTATAATCTGCAGAATAAAATATAACCCCCATCCTCCTTTCTAGGTCCATTTCCTGCTGCTCCCCTGTACACTAGTGCATTAGTCTTGATGACGTCCTTTTAAGTTCCTAAAATTACTTCCAAAATGCTGTCCCTGATGCATCCTTTCTTGGTTCTTGTTTACTTCCTCAGTTTCCACCTTCACAATGGAGCCTCCCTCCAAACACAGTCCCTGCTTCTGTGTTTCTGCCTAACTACAAAGAGTATGACATAAAGATTCAGAGCAAATGCAATAGTATGGCGTTGCCAGACTACCCCACCTAAGTTGTATGAGTTTAGGCAACTCACGTAAGCTTTCTAAGCCTCAATTACCTCATCTGTGAAGTGGGGCTAGTTAGTAGCTGTGATATGTAGATTGTCATGGGGAATTAAATGAGAAATTCCAGGTAAAGTGCTTGCGTGTGCTAATCACTTAGTAATTACTAGCCATTTGTCTTGGCTAATGTTTAGTTTGTTTGTTTACTTCTGCTAGACTGTGTGCTTCAAGGATAAAGACTCTTGTGTCTTTAGCAACTATGATAGTAACGGGCACAAAATAAGTGTTCCTTAAATGTTTGCCAAGTGGACAAATGAATGGATGATTGTCTTCTACACCCTAAATTGGAACACTTGATCTCACATGTTTGAGTAATGGAGAAGAGTTTAAATAACTTCTAAAATAGTGAGTTATTGCTATAGCAATGAAAAAATTATTAACCCTACTGCATGACCTGAGGTTGGTGTGCTTAATGACACACTGCAGGTGTTGAGTTTAGAAAATTGTAAGAGACAACACTTTCAGTCAAATTTAACTGGGGAAGCATAATATTGTAAAGACCTGGGTTCTGGTCCTGTCTCTGCCACTAATGGGATGTGTGACCAAGAAAAAGTTAAAAATTAAAGTCTCAGTCTTTATTTCCTCATCTGTAGACAAACAGTGATGCATAAGATTATCTTGAAGATCCTTTCACTTTGTCAATCAACTGCTTTTGTAACTTCTCAAGGTGATAAGTTACACTTTCAATTTGGGGAAATTGTATATGAAAGTATATGAAATAATTGCATTATAATAGTCTTAACTACTGCTGCTATTTAATGTTCCTGAGATTTTGTTGTTATTGTTGTTGTTTTTAACTTTGAGAAACAGAAAAATTTTAATGGTAAGAATTTATAATTGGAATGAACCATAAAAGAGGTAATTGTCGTTGATACAAGAGGATAAGAGAGAATCCCCACTTACTGCCCCCGACCTGGCCATGTTCAGTAAAAGAACTAGCATTGGCTTTACACAGTGGATATGATTAACTGTTTATGTTAATAAGCAAGGAGACTATAAATGTATCATTAATAATTATGGGACAAATTCAAAGTTTCTGAGAGTTAAACTAGTAAAATGCATACACAATGTACTTAGATATAGTCATCTATGTTAGTAAATGAAGAGATTGCAAATGTGTGGTTAATTATTCTAGGAAAAACACAAACTAGGGTAATCTTAGAGAATATGATCATTGTATAATAAGTGGAAACCTAATAATCATACGGTATTTTATAGGGAAAAAATTGTGGAAACAAACATAGATGGTCAACCTAAAGCAGGGTACTCTAATTTATGGCTCACAGATTCCAGGTGGTCCGTGAAATTGCTTTAAGGATCTGCAAATTTATGAGTTTACTAACCATTTGCTGTCTGTCGGCGGAACCAGCCAATGGTGTTAATAATCAAAACGATT
This sequence comes from Pongo abelii, assembly GCF_028885655.2. Taxonomy (NCBI): domain Eukaryota; kingdom Metazoa; phylum Chordata; class Mammalia; order Primates; family Hominidae; genus Pongo; species Pongo abelii. The sequence continues at coordinate 154,882,410 of NC_071989.2, forward strand.
CCCTCTCTTTGTTTCCTATAAACCACAATAGAAAAGAACACACCTCCTTTTTTTTTTTTTTTTAATCCTCCTCACTGGAGAAGTAGGCTTAGCTATCTGTGTAAGGAAGAGGTTCTTGGATAGGACAGAGAGTTCCCCAATGCAAGGGCAGGCACAGTTGGTCCAAGTAGAAGGTGTATCTTTATTTGGAATATGAATTATCAGGCTTTCATGGCCCGAAGCTATTAAAAATTAAAATTAAATAACATTCTACCCTTGTTCTGCTTCTAATCTCGTTGAACTGCCTTCTGATTATTTTGCTTGCTATGTGTGTTTGCCCACAGGGAGGACAGGAGCAGCTGGTCCACCCGACAGTTGTAATTTTTTTCATAAATTAATACGTTGGTATTCTGGTTTATGAAGATCATTTTTTTAAGTGTTCAGTTTATAATTTTTTTTTTTTTGAGATTGGGTCTCCTTATGTTGTCCAGGCTGGTCTCGAACTCCTGGGCTCAAGGGATCCTCCTGCCTCGGCCTCCCAAAGTGCTAGGATTACAGGTGTGAGCCACCATGCCCTGCTGTGTGTTCAGTTTAATGTGTGTGTTACTGACTTCGTTTCCAGGCTCATTTTGCCAAAAAAAAAAAAAAACTATTTGGGGGGATTGGAAAGCTAGGAGTGCAATCCTTAACTGCATGTGTTTCTCGAGGTCAAACGTACCTCATGAGCTCTCTTGGCACTCATACAGCTAGCTGAGTCTTTTCTGGGGATGCCTCACTGGGTACTGCTTGCACTTACCATTAGATGAGCATCCTGATCCTCTTATTTTGTAGATGGACAAATTGAGGCATCATAGTATACCTGTGGTTTTCACCTTTATGAAAGGTACTTAGCACCTTTGAGAACTAGCTATCTGAACACTTAAAACAGATTTTAGAAAACTTTTTCTTTTGGGCTGGGCACAGTGGTTCATGCCTGTAATCCCAGCACTTTGGGAGGCCAAGGAGAGAAGATCATTTGAGGCCAGGAGTTGAAGACCAGCCTAGGCAACATAGTGAGACCCTGTCTGTACAAGAAATACAAAAATTAGCTAGGTGTGGTGGTGCACACCTGTGGTCCCAGCTACTCAGGAGGCTGAGGAGGAAGGTTTGCTTGAGCCCAGGAGGCTGAGGCTGCCATGAGCCGTGATTGCACCACTGCACTTCAGCCTGGGCAACAGAGCATGACCCTGTCTCAAGAAAACAACAATCAAAAAAACAATAAACCTTTTATTTTGAAATAATTTTGGATTTACAGAAGAGTTGCAAAGTTAGTACAGACATAGTCCACACTCGGCTTCCCTTAACGTTAACATATTTATTTTCATTTTTATTTTTTGAAACAGAGTTTCACTCTCGTTGCCCAGGCTGGAGTGCAATGGCACAGTCTCGGCTCACTGCAACCTCCGCCTCCTGGGTTGAAGCAATTCTCCTGCCTCAGCCTCCCAAGTAGCTGGCATTACAGGTGTGCGCCACCACGCCTGGCTAATTTTATACTTTTTTAGTAGAGATGGGGTTTCACCATGTTGGTCAGGCTTGAACTCCTGACCTCAAGTGATCCCCCTGTCTTGGCTTCCCAAAGTGCTGGGATTACAGGCATGAGCCACCGTGCAACATTAACATATTATATAATCATGGTTCATTGATCAAACCACAAAGGTTATATATTTTTTATATATATATATTTTAATAGAGATAGGGTCTCGCTGTGTTGCCCAGGCTGGTCTTGAACTCCTGGGCTCAGGCAATCCTCTCACCTCAGACTCCCAAAGTGCTGTGATTACCAGTGTGAGCCACTGTGCCTGGCCCTTACAATATTAATTAAACAACAAACTTTATTTGGATTTCCTCAGTTTTCCCCACCAGTGCCCCTTTTCTGTTCCAGGATGTGATCCAGGACAACACTGTACATTTTAGTCATCGTGCCTCCTTTGTTGCCTCAGACTGTGACTGTTTCTCACTATCTGTCTTTCATGATCTTGACACTTTTGAAGTGTATTGATCAGGTATTGTGTGAATGTCCCTCAATTCAGATTTGTTTAATATTTCCACAACTTTAGACTGAGGTTGTGGATCTTGGAGAAGAATACCATAGAGGCGAAGCGGCCTTCTCACCACATCATGTCAGGGATGTACACTATCACTGATGATATTAATTTCTTTTTTAATTTTAATTTTAGTAGAGACGGGATTTCACCACGTGTGCCAGGCTGGTCTTGAATTCCCAACCTCATGTGATCTGCCTGCCTTGGCCTCAATCTTTTTATTTTGAAAGTTGGTAAGTAAAGAAAAAGAATTAAGCATTTATTCACTTTTAAAGCAGAAACTATTTTCAGGTAACTAAATAGCCTCTGTTGTCGAAGGAAATCTCTAATTTAAGGAAGATTGTCAGTGAACAAATGTGGAAGGTAACATATAATTGGAAAATCATTAGTTTGTCACCCGTAAGGAAAGTATTGATTCAGGAAAGGATAAAATCATTAAATCGTTAGGTTAATGGTAGACAGGTACGTTGACCATTCATCCCATTTTGCCAGAGATGGTCCTAGTTTATGACTATTGTCCAAGTGTAATTATTAATAGTGCCCCTTTTAGTCTCAAATGTGGCAGTTTGGATTATAAGTGATAGGGTCACCTTCCTGACAGGGTACCAACATTTGTATGAAGCCAAAATAATATCATGCAGATAATATTCTGATTATAATAAGATTGAGCTGTCATCACCTTTAACTCAGTGTTTATCTTAGCATCACTTAGGATGGGACAACCAGATGTGTCTCCTATTGTGACTGAAATTGGAATATACAGCATTACCTATGAAGTTCCCTTGATAAAATGTTCAATTTAAATCTGGTCAAATATTCAGATCTATCTTCCTGCTTATAGGAAACACAAGGGTTAGAGGAAGCAATCAGACAGATCCAGAGGGGAAACAGGCCTGGTCTTCAGCAAGTCCATATCATGATAAAAGGAACTGTTCTAGATTAAAAGCATGAGGCATAGCAACCAGATGTACTGCTTGGTTCTGAATTCGACACTTATCTGGCCAAACCAGCTGGAAGGACATCTTGGGGATAGGTGAGGAAATTTGAATATGGATTTGCTATTACTGTTAATTATGTTAGGTGTGAAAATATAATTTTTGCTATGTAGAAAACTGGGCATTAAAAAAATAGATGCATTCCAAACATTAGGGGTGGAATATTATGATGTCTATAATTTGCTTTAAAATACTTCAGGGCTGGGCGTGGAGGGTCATGCTTGTAATCCCAACATTCTGTGAGGCCAAGGTGGGAGGATCCCTTGAGCCCAGGAGTTTGAGACCAGCCTGGGCAACAACGTGAAACACTGGCTCTATAAACAAAAACAAAAAGAAAAACAAAAACATGAAACTAAACTAAAAAAAAAAAACAAAAAACACAAAAAGCAAAAAAACCCTTCAGCATTAACTACAATAAATGGAGTTGGCAGGAAAAGAAATAAGATAAAATATATAAAACGTTTCATAAACTTGCACCTGAAAGACAGTGTCATAGGTAAGGCAGCCCCCAATGATCCCACCTCCTGATATTCAGCCCCTCCTTGAGTGCACTTTTCAACTTGTTTCTTCTTCCCTTTTTTTTTTTTAATTGAGACAGAGTCTCACTCTGGAGTGCAGTGGTGCAATCCCGGCTCACTGCTGGGACTACAGGCGTGCACCACCATGCCTGGCTAATTTTTGTATTTTTAGTAGAGATGGGTTTTCACCATGTTGGCCAGGCTGGTCTTGCTCCTACTTCAGGTGATCCACCCACCTCGGCCTCCCAAAGTGCTGGGATTACAGGCGTGAGCCACCGCACGCAGCCTCACCTTGCTTCTAATGAATGGATATGGGCAGAAGTGATGGAATTTCACTCCCAATATTATTGAAATATTGGAGGTTACAAAAGGTTACAAGTCTGTGGCTTCCATACTGAGCGTTCTCTGTCTTTCGTAGATTGCTCGTGCTGGGAGAAGGACACTGTCATGTTGTGATCAGCTCTGTGGACAGGCCCATGTGTGGCATGTCTTCTGTCTAGCAACCTATGAGGAACTGACATGCATTAAAAACCAGGTGAGTGCTCTGGGGACTGTTGTGGGGTGGGGGGAGGGGGGAAGGATAGCATTAGGAGATATACCTAATGCTAAATGACGAGTTAATGGGTGCAGCACACCAGCATGGCACATGTATACGTATGTAACTAACCTGCACATTGTGCACATGTACCCTAAAACTTAAAGTATGATAATAAAAAAAAGATAAAAAAAAGAAAAAAATAAATAAATAATGAGCTGAGTCATCAAAACAAAACAAAACAAAACAAAACAAAACAAAACAAAAACCAGGTGCGTGAACTTGGAAGAAGATCCTTCAACATCAGGTGAGTCTTCAATCTTGGCTGGCAATCTGACTGCAACCTCATGAGAGGTCTTGAGCCAGAGGCACTTAGACTGTGCCTGGATTCCTGACCCGTGGAAGCTGTGAAGTAATGTTTTGTTGCTTTAAACTGCTAAGTTTTGAGATAATTTGTTATGCAGCAGTAGGTAACTAATACAGACAGGAAAGAGTTATTTGGGTGAAAGAGAGCAAGAACATTATAGGCAGAGAGAAAAACCCATGAGATAAGTATTTAAGGTAAGAAGCATGAGTATGTTTGAAAAATGGAAAGAAACCAAGTTTGATTAGAACTTAAAAGCAATGAGGAAAGATGAAGCTGTAGTAATGGGCATGATATAGGGCTACAAAGACCATGTCAAAAGTCTGTTCTTTTTCCTATTGGGAAATAAGAAGCCATGGAAAGGATTTAAGCAGAGGCTGTTTTAGAAGCTTAATTTGATGTTTTGCAGAGAAGAGAATAGAGGGAGCAAGGGTGGAAGCTAATCTGGGAGAAGCGCTGAATCATCTGGGGCTGGGTATGGAAAACAGATGGCATCGCCTTTCTCAACTCAGACTCTGAAAAGGTCAACACTGCTCTGGGCCTTACTCTGATTACACAAAATTGGCACAAGGATGGCCATACAAATCAACCAGTTAATACGCTGGCTACCCAGTGACCAGTTAGATTTCTTCTTGGAAGACTTCTTACCTATAGATATCCAGAGATTTGGCAGTGATATGTGGACACTAGACTGTGAGGTGAGTCAGGTGCTGCCTTTACATCCGCGTTGAATAGGATGAGTGAGAGGAGAAAGTGAGTTTACAGAAAGAGGAGACTAGAGCAAACAGGCAAAGATAACCAGAGAGGAGGAGCCCTGTGGCCCCTGAGAAGGAAAGGAAGACAGTGGGAAACTCTGTAGGTCCTCAAAGCTTTCCGGCCCCTATAAAGGTCAGGGCAACTAGACCTCTTGTCCATAGAATTGATTAGTTCTGTTTTCTCACCAATACTAATTTCACTCATGCTAATTTGGCTTCTTTTCCTTGCAACCCAAACATTTTCTTGACTAGAATAAATTTCTGTACCATGATTGACTAGATCATTTGACCTCTATAGATTAAAAAAAAGGTATGGATTGGGAGGGTGAATAGAATGATATTCTTAACACTTGCACATTACTGACTCAATATATTCACAAAGATGCAATTATTTACTTCAGCTCAGGAATTCTGAGCCCCATCCAAGCAGCCTATATGCTGATACTACTTAATAGCTGAACATATAACAATGATTTCTGAGTTTTCTTACATCCTAGATCCAATGGAGATTAGGGGATGAGAGGTTAGAACGCGTTCTAAATTCCATAAGTAAGTTACAGACTGATGAAGTGACAGTTTGAAGGTAGATGCAATGGAGATGTCATCTGGAGAAGTTTTACCTGCTGCCCTCAGACATCCATACAGAATGGAAGAAGCCCGGGGAGACTTTATGGTCTAATTGCTGATTGGCAGTAGAGCAGATTGGTTATGAATGTGGACTCTGTAGCCTGGAGGCCTAGGCTTGAATTCCAATTGTGTCATTCACTAGCTGTGTGACTCAGGATGCATTAGTTAATCTCTCTGTGCCTTTGTTATCTGTAAAATAGAAATAATAGCAATGCTTACCTCATAGGGTTTTTGAAAAGTTTCAAATGTGTTAATACATTTAAAGTGCTTAAAACAGTGCCTTGCATGTAGGAAATGATTGATAAATATTACTTATTAAATGAGATGCTTATGTAACATGCTCAGCATTCTACAGGCTTAGGAAATGTAAACTACTATTATTATTTTCTGCTATAATCCTGTATGTTGATTTAGTATGACACTTCCTATTCATGGAGTAATATTGTTTATTTAGTTCTAGTTTCTTGGCTATCTCATTGTCCTCTCTTATATATATGCAAAAAGGTGGACCCTATCTTGATTTTGACCTTGTCGGTAAAGCACAGGCTAGCAAAATGCCCTTTTTCAGTCCATTCTGGCTGCTGTAACAAAATACCATAGACTGGGTGGTTCATAAACAATAGAGATTTATTTCTCACATTCTAGAGACTGGAGAGTCCAAGGTCAAGGTGCCAGAAGATTTGGTGTCAGGTGAGAACTAGCTTCCTCAGACGACCTTCTCACTCTAACCTCATGTGGCAGAAGAGGGCGAGAGGTTGCTCCTGGGCCTCTTTTACAAGCGCTCTAGTAACATTCATAGGGTTCTGCCCCCATGACCTAGTCACCTCCCAAAGGCCTCGCATTCTAATACAATCACCTTGTGGGTAAGAATTTCAACATAGGAATCCAGACCATAGCAGCCCTAAAGAAACTCTGTAAACAAATACTACTTATTGATGATTTTTAGTTGCTGCCTATGCCATGGTAAATAGTTTACTTATGAAATCTCAGGGCAACTCTTTGTTTTCCAAATAAAAAGGTCGAAGCTGTGAGAAGTGACTTACCCAAGATTATACAGCCAGTAGTTGAAAGAGCCAGGACTAGAATCCTGACCTAATTTACTCCAAAGCTCAGTAGCAACCTCTATCCATACTGCCTGTGAGGGAGCTAGCAGATGCATCCAGCCTGGGATTCTCTATTTCTGAGATCTCTTTAAATATTTCAAAGACCAATATTTCCAGTTAGGAATAACATAGCTGCACAGTTTATGGGTTAATAAGTGTGATATTAGGAGCTGGGGCTTCGGCTAGGAAAACAGTCTTTTTAAAGCATTTACAGTCTAGAGGGAAGAGGAAGAAATGATACATTGTGATTTGGGTGAGACACAGGATTGAGTGGTCTCTAACTGGCTTTGGTGTTAGACACACACGTGTTTGAATTCTGGCTTCCCCTCTTTTCAGCTATCTGAATGTTGCCTTGCATCAGTCCTATCATCTATCTGAGCCTCAGTTTCCTCATTTGTAAATTGGGGACAATACATCCATCTTGCAGGGCTGTTGAAGGGATTGGAAATAGTGTATGTAACGTACCTCCTGTGGATTTAAGATAGGTGCTCAAAAATGGCAGTTATTTTTTTAAAGCCTGATTCTGCATTGGAACCAGTTCTCAAGAGCCAATTCTGATGAGTGTCTTCACAGCAGGACCTAAGCCCTGATGAATTAATTTGTCTGAAACCAACATTGTCTCTTCATTTCATCTTGATATGCTAATTTTGGGGGGTTGATAATTCAATGGTTACCAATTGAGCAAGGATGGTATTTGCTATTTTGTTCTGTATAGTTGTATACATTATCAGTATCCTAATAGTTATCAAGCTTTGACTACAGGAAAGTCCATTTGGTCTCTTAAAAGATGCACTGAATCTCTTCAATTCCTTTTTCATTTTGATTCAATAAAATGGTTCACATTAGAAAAGCTGTGTAGACATAGTTCAAGTCAGAAATTTGCAATATGTTGTAAATAACTATTGAGCTCAAACTACCTGAATTTCAAGGACATATTTATGGGGATACACTATAGCAATGAAATAATGAAATATATACATATATACACATATGATTATCATTACATGTGATAGATATACATATGTATATACTTAATCTATTTAAAAGATTATACTATAATATAAATATCTTAAAGTATATTTAGATATAAATAACATAATAAAAACTATCAGATAATAACATTTTTAATACCTGCAAGGAGTTTCTTCGACTGACAGTTTGTTTTCATTTTTTATTTGAGATGAAGTCTCACTCTGTCACATAGGCTGGAGTGCAATGGCGAGATCTCGGCTCACTGCAACCTCTGCCTCCCAGGTTTAAGCGATTCTCCTGCCTCAGCTTCCCAAGTAGCTGGGACTATAGGCACGCGCCACCATGCCTGGCTAATTTTTGTATTTTTTAGTAGAGACGGGGTTTTGCCATGTTGGCCATGCTGGTCTCGAAATCCTTAGGTGATCCACCTGCCTCAGCCTCCCAAAGTGCTGGGATTACAGGTGTGAGCCACAGCGCCTGGCCTGTTTTCATCTTTTATATATGCTAGTGACTTATTTTCTGTAAGGTATCCATTTTGAATTTTTTTTAGTAGGAATTACTTTGTAATGAGCCATCTATACCAGTATTATTTTCAGAATAGTTGACCAGAACTTGGGGATACACACTGATGTTGAAAAAGGGATTGAACCCCCAACTTTTAGTCAAACTATAGTTTGTTCAAATGCCACACCTTTTTTTCTAAGACAGTGTCTCACTCTGTATCCCATGCTGGAATGCGGTGCTGCAATTACAGCTCACAGTAGCCTCGACCTGTCGGGCTCAAGCAGTCCTCCCACCTCTGCCTGTCAAGTAGCTGGGACCACAGTCATGCACCACAATGCCTGGCTAATATTTTTGATTTTTTGTAGTGATGAGGTCTCACCATTTTGCTCAGGCTGGTTTCGAACTCCTGAACTCAAGCAGTCCTCCCGCCTTGGCCTCCCAAAGTGCTGGGATTACAAGCCTGAGGCACTACAACCTAGCCTCAAACGTCACATCTTTAACCAAATTTTCACCATGCTCTCCTCCAATTACTCCTGCTCAGAACTGTGTGAAGCCTTTATCACAATTTAACATATTTAATTGATTTTGAATATTTAACTGGAATTCAGTGTAGAATGGTGTTTTTGAATTAAAATATAATTCACATACAATAAAATTCACCTTTTAAAGTATACAATTTGGCTGTATGCAGTGGCTCACACCCGTAATCCCAGCACTTTGGGAGGCCAAGGTGGGCAGATCACTTGAGCTCAGGAGTTCAAGACCAGCCTGGCTAACATGGCAAAACCCCGTCTTTACCAAAAATATAAAAAATTAGCTGGACATGGTGGCAGAGGCCTGTGGGAGCTACTTGGGAGGCTAAAGTGTGAGGATCGCTTGAGCCTGGGAGGCGGAGGTTGCAGTGAGCTGATATCATGCCACTGCACTCCAGCCTGGGTGACAGAGTGAGACTCCCTCTCAAAATAAGTAAATAAATAAATAAATAGTATAGAATTCAATGGGTTTTAGTATATTCACAAAGTTGTGCAACCATCAGCGCCAATTCCAGAACATTTTTATCATCCAAAAAGACATTCCATATCTATTAGCAGTCACTTCCAATTCCTCATTCCCCTCTACCTCCTGGAAACCACTGTTCTACTTTCTGTCTGTATGGGTTTGCCTGAAATGCAATGTAATTTCATCACATTTCATGTAAATGGAATCATACAACAGGTGGCCTTTTTGTATGTGGCTTTTTATGTCTGAACAATATTTCATTGTACAGTTATACCATGTTTCTTTCTTTTTTTTTTTTTTTGAGACAAAGTCTTGCTCTGTCGTCCAGGCTGGAGTGCAGTGGTGCGATCTCTGCTCACTGCAAGCTCTGCCTCCCGGGTTCACGCCATTCTCCTGCCTCAGCCTCCCGAGTAGCTGGGACTACAGGCGCCCGCCACCATGCCTGGCTATTTTTTTTTTAGTAGAGACGGGCTTTCACCGTGTTAGCCAGGATGGTCTTGATCTCCTGACCTCGTGATCCGCCCGTCTCGGCCTCCCAAAGTGCTGGGATTACAGGCTTGACCCACCGGGCCCGGCCTATACCATGTTTCTTAACCATTCATCAGCTGATGATCATTGGGTTATTACAATACTTTTTGGCTATTATGAATATTGCTGCTGTGAACATTTGTGCACATGTTTTTATGTGGATCCAATTATTTAGGCTCACAGTATTTAAGAGTGCTGCTTTGCTACTACGCTGACCGGGGTTAAGACCAGGCTCTGCTATTCAGTAGATGTGTGACCTTGGGCAAGTTACTTAACTTCTCTGTGCCTCAAGCTCATCTACAAACAGTGACTATGTTACCCACCTCTTAGTAATTTTTGAATCTTAAAAGAGTTAACGTACATGGCGTACTTAGATCCGGGTTTGCTACCTGGTTAGGTCCAAGAAAAATTTATCTATTAGTATTATTTTAATATTTTTAGGACTTCAATAAAAGGGCTCATCTTCATTGTGCCTTTGAAACCCCAAATCCAAAACTTTTTTTTTTTGTTAATTAGAAAAACGAAATAAATATTCGGAATTGTCTGGTATTCTGGGTGTGCAAATTTCAGACAAGCACATTTTGAGATCGAGGGAGACATGGTTAAGCTGTAAATTGCAAAGAGGCTTGCCTTCGCCAATTTACCTTTCTTAATGCAGCAACTTATAACACCTATTCGCTTGCAACTGTTTAGTATAATTTGGGAGGTATTCTTGTAATTAATAATATATTATTTAATAACATGGATATAGAGCTGAGTGGTGACTTAAGACTCCTGCTACCGTAAAGCTAGGAAATAGCGGCTTTCCACAGCAACTGTGCAATCGGTTTAGGCGCGGCCCAGGTCGATTTTGATTGGCTTGCCCAGTGGAAATGCTCTCCGCCTGAGCTACTACTGGCCAATATGGCTCCACAATTGGCTCTCCTGGAAGCCGACAGACACGTGGCTACCGCAGGCTGAGCCGAACTTGGGAGGACTTAGTTCTGCTTACCGCGAGAGGGCGCTGGCGGTTCCTCACTGCTAAAATCTCATTTCCCATAAAGCCCCCGAGTCACCAATCAACTGGCTGTCTTCATACCGCTTTCAAAGTCGGCGGGCCCCTTGCCTAATAGCAAAGAACATACCGCCCCCATTTCGAAGATTGATGGAAAGTTTGACCAACCGCATCTCAGACTTCTGCTGTCTCCGCCTCTCTCGTTGGGGATTGACGATTTTTCTAGCCAATAGGGGACGCCGGGTCGGCGGGTGGATGAACGCGGCCCTCTGTAATGGCGGAGCGTGGCGGGGACGGGGGCGACAGTGAACGATTCAACCCGGGGGAGCTCAGGTAAGGGACGCTGCCTTCCTTCACATGTCTGCTCACGAGAGCCCCAGAGGCTAGACCTGCCATGTGGAGATCCGGGGCGGACGGTGGGTAGCGGAGCCGGGCGGCCCTGGGCCGGGACCGCATGGGGTTTAAGAAGGGGGAAGGGGAAGGTGGCTTGAATGAGAGCCGGGCCCGGGCTGGGCCAGGGCCTCCTGTGCATTCTCTGGCTACTTCCTAGTGCTTTCTTGGGGCCTCGCCGCCTCTCGCGGCCTGCAGCCCTCTGGCCGGGCGCGGTGCTCCCGCCTTTGGGCCCCGCCTCAGCCGCGTGTCGCCTCCGTCTCGGCCGACCTGAGTCTGTCCCCCGGCCGCGCTCCGCTGCGGGCCTGATTTTCCTCACCGACATCTCTGCACTCCGCAGTTACTTCCCCTGTACCCCTCGCCACTTCTGGCTAAGCTTTCTCCACGCTCTCCGCGGCTCTTTGGGTTCCCCACGTTTGCCCTTTCATTTCATCCCCCTCGTTGATTGCCTTTCTTAACTTCCTTGGCTTTCCTTCCTTTTTTCATCCCTTTATTCCTTATTATCCTGTAGTTGTGAGTAACAACAACAGTAGCAACCGCTTATTAGGCACTTACCGTGTGCCAGTAAACCCTTTACTTAGGTTTGTCTCATTTAATCCTCACAACCACCCTTTGGAGTAGTTGCTATTAACATTTTGCAGGCCACAGACCAGAGGCGTCTTCAGTTGTTACTCGCCCATCTTACAGGTGAGATAACTGAGCCTCGTGGAGGTTGAGTCAGTAGAATAAGATTGCCTAGGCGGATTTGTGGCTCCAGGAAGTGGCTTGAACTCAGGCAGTCAGGTTTCAGAGCCTGCAATCCCGATTGGCATTCTATTCGTCTACTACTCATGCCATTTCCTTGAACAGTGCAGTGACCTTTTTTCCCCTGGAACCTCAGTGCCTATGAGTTTGTAATTAAAATTTGGTAAAATGAAAGTGACCTGGAGAAATCTTTTGGTCAGTGGTTTTTGAGGAAAAGAGGTATTACGCTTTGTGTGTATTTGGTACTTTGTTTTTTTTCTGTATGGGAGAAATGGCATTTCAGATGTTCAGCTCCCATTCTGAATTGTGCTATTGTCAACATTTGAAAATGAAAAAGAGCTGTGTAGATTATGAAGACTCTGTTGATACTGTCTAGAACTTAAGATGAAATTGTGTAAGGAAATGGGTATTGTTATTCAAGGTTTTAGCAGAGGAAAATGCCTTTCAGATTCTGTATGGTCGCACACACAAATCTCCACTTTGGCAGAAATGAAATTTAGTCTTATTTCAGAGATGAATCTGAAATCCTTTAAACTCCGTATGTATACAGTATTAATGAGTGATCAAGGTGAATTGTCAGGAGCTTTAAATATTAGCAATGCCAAGTTTTTCCTGATTTCGATCTTAAAGAGAGGTTACTTAGCTAGTTTCAGATGGATTTATTAGGGAACATTCTTTTGCATTTTAGAAAGTATCTTTCTAAAGCTTTAAAAAAATCCTTATTAATAAAGCCGTTTAGACTTTATTAATAGTCTAGACACTGTTGCACAACTGATTTGAATAGGGCTTTAATTTGCAAATGAATTTGCCCTGTTGCAAATATTTTATATCGTAGCCTCTTGGATTGGAAGTTGCTTGCAGAGCATACTGTACAGATCTTTATTTTAGCATTTCTCATGAAATTAGGTGTGTATGTGGCCTCTTTGATGGCAGAAGTTGGGGCTTAATTTTTGCATTATATTTGTATCCTGAATGTACTTCATGGTGTGTCTGTCATAACCGCCTGGCAAATGAGATGTTCTGTAGTTATGTTGTGAATAAATGAAGATAGGAGATTTAAAGATATTTCACTTATTGGGCCGACATTTATTGTGTGCTACATGACAGTTGCTGACCTAGGTGCTGGCAGTAGTGCCCTGAACCAGACCAAAAAAGGAGGTTTGTCCTGAAGGAGCTTCCAGCTTAAGTAAGAGCCATCTAAATTGTGAATGAAATCAACCACATCAAATGATTAAATCTGCCTGTAAGTGTAAAGTGACTTACACAAGGTCTCTGGGTAGTTGGCAGGGTCTGGACTAAACCTCAGGTCTCCTCAATCACAGTTTATGCAATTTGCTCTCATATATCAGTAGCATCTTTTTATTTCTTGCCCCTCCAATTAAAGTATTGTCTTTAGCATTGGAGAGATTGCGTGTCTGGATAGAGAACTTCTATTATAGAAAAATACCTTACGTTTGTATTTCCATGATGTTCTTGTGAAATATTTTTGTTCCTTCTATTCATGCAAGTAGGCTTCCTACTTTTTGTTCCTTCTATTCATGCAAGTGGTAGGAATGCAAATCACAATAGATGGAAAATTTATAGACATTCCAAATGCCATTAAAGTAACTTCCAGAGTCATTTGTATAGATCCTTTCCCTAGAGCCTTTGTTTACCTATCAATACTTAAAATACTTGCAATCTAAATTTCCTTATCTATAAAATGAGAATAAGAATATTCTGGTGTTATCACTGACTAGCTGCCTTAAGAAAATTATTTTTCTGTGCTATCATTTCCTCTGTAAAAATGGTGCCAAACTTACCTTATTGGGCTGTAGTGAGGATTAAGAGTTAATATGGATAATGTCTGTATAACCATGCTGGTATATAGGAACTTTACTATCATTATTAAAACAATAATGTGTTTTAATGTGTTGCAACAGTATCCTAAAGGGAACTATACACTAGTGGCTAAAGATAATACAGAAGTAAATGGGAGATTTCTTCATAGCATTTATCATAATTGAAAACTCAAATTAGGAATAATGATCCTGAGAGGGCCTGTAGAGGCCAGAAGTGGGAAAGCAGTTTGAGGTGACATTTGAACTTGAGGCTGAGTAGTGAGAAAGCTAGTTATGTGAAAATCTGGGGAAGAACCTGCTAGGCAAAGAGAACAGGTGCAGAGGCTTCAAAGTAATAAACTTGAAATATTTAAAGGAAAAGACTAGAATTTGTGGAAAGGTTAATGTGGGCCAGGTTATACAGGGCCTGATAATAATAATTATAGTAATAATAGCTAACATTACTAATATTAATATTATTTAACACTTACCAGTACTATTACTGTCCTAATGTTACAGAAACAGTAATGATAGCTAATAACTTAGATAGCACTTACATGCTAAGCACTATTCCAAGTATTTTATTAGCTCATTTAATCCTCACTGCAGGTTCTGGTGAGGTTGTTGTGATGAAGCAGTATAATATAAAGAGCCCAGCCCATGTTCTGTGCGTAATTAACATCAGAAAATGGCAACTTTAGGCTATTCAAAAAAGGAAATTATGTGAATTTTGTCACCATTTTAGTGGCAGACTTTTGAAAACCGTAACAAATTAATAATGAAATGCTTTTTACAGATAAACACTGCTAGGTTTTGTGGGGGAATGAAAGTAATGATAGTTGAAGTAGTTTACTGTGTATCAGCTACCACCCTAAATGTTTCACCGGGATTATCTCATTGAACAGAGATATCAGATACCTTTTCTGTTCCTTACTCATTCACATCTGAGGAAACTCAAGGCTCAGAAATTACGTAACTAGCCTGACAACAAAAGACAGAGTCCTAACAGGGTTTTTTTATGGTTCTGGATCTTAAATGCTTAACTTTAGGCTGTAACCAGGAAGTATGAAATTGTACAGAAATGAGTACTGTAGACTTTTTGAAAAAAGGAGAGGCAGATGGAAAGAAAATCTAAGAGTAGGGTACATTATTAACTCAAGCCTGAAAGAGAGTGTCTTTCCTTGGTGGTTAACTTTTTTTTGCCCTAAAAGGTTGGACATTCTTTCAGTAACAGTGGCTTCTGTCTTTTGGGGATTCATATAATTTGAAAAAGACCTTCTGATTATTTTGATGCAATCCATATTCCTTTTTTTTTTTTTTTTTTTTTTTAAGACAATGTCTTGCTCTGTCTCCCAGGCTGAAGTGCAGTAGTATGATCTTGGCTCACTGCAGCCTCCACCTCTCAGGTTCCTGTTGTTCTCCTGCCTCAGCCTCTTGAGTAGCTGGGATTGCTGGCAAGCACCACCACACCCGGCTAATTTTTGTATTTTTAGTAGAGAGGGGATTTCATTATGTTGGCCAGGATGGTCTCGAACTTCTGACCTCAGGTGATCCACCCACCTTGGCCTCCCAAAGTGCTAGGATTACAGGCGTGAGCCACCGGGGGGCGTCCGGCCCATATTCCTTTTTAACTCATATTTTCTAACCTTTGGATTGTAGGATCATTTGCAAATTTGATTAAATATACTTGGTGTAGTAGTTCTGGACTTGTTTACAGTCCTGGTGTAACAAGGATTACACCAGGACTGTAAACAAGTCCAGAAGGCAAATTAGTTTTTTTGTTTGTTTTAGTTTTTTAATTTTTTTGAGACTTGAGTCTCGCTCTCTTGCCCAGGCTGGAATGCGGTGGTGTAACATCGGCTCACTGCAACCTCTGCCTCCTGGGTTTGAGTGATTCTAATGCCTCAACCTCTCAAGTAGCTGGGGCTACAGGCGTGCACCACCACACTAATTTTTGTATTTTTAATAGAGACAGGGTTTTGCCATGTTGGCCAGTCTGGTCTTGAACTCCTGGCTTCAAGTGATGTGCCCACCTCTGCCTCCCAAAGTTCTGAGATTACAGGCATGAGCCACTGCTCCTGGCCTAAATTGGTTCTTTATTAGGATTTTTTTGGTGTGTGTCAGAATTGAACTATGATGTGGTAAATTTAGAGAAAGTTCAAAGGGTAATCTATAAGCAGAGGGTTGAAAAATGTCAGAAAGTTGAAAGAGCCTGGTAAGGAGAGACTATAAGAATGATTATTTTCAAATATATAAGGAATATAATTGTTAATTCCTCTCTTGAGGACAGAAATGTAGGTTTTTAATGTATAATGTAGATGTATAGTAGCTACTGAGAATACCATGATAGGTACTCAGTAAATGGGTGGAATTGTAAAAATAATTTTTTTAAGATCCTGCATACCGTACTTGTAAGGTAGTTTGGGTATAGTATCACCTAGGTATTCAGTGGTTCATGCAACAAATACTAATACTAATATTTATTGAGCCCTACTATGTACAGATCTATGTGCTAGGGATACAAGAGTGAACACAATTCCTACTCTGAAGGAGCATTTGCCTGTGTTTGAATCCTCTCTTTATTTTCTTTATTTATTTGTTATTGAGACAGAGTCTTGCTCTATTACCCAGGCTGGAGTGCGGTGGCACGATCTTGGCTCACTGCAACCTCCACCTCCCGTGCTCAAGCGATTCTCCTGCCTCAGCGTCCCAAGTAGCTGAGATGACAGGCGTGCACCACCATGCCCGGCTAATTTTTTTGTATTTTTAGTAGAGATGGGGTTTCACCATGTTGGCCAGGTTGATGTTGAACTCCTGACTTCAAATGATCTGCCTGCCTTGGCCACCAAAGTGCTGGGATTACAGGCACGAGCCACTGTGGGCCACTTGAATCCTGGCTTTAATACTGAACCAGTTGTGTGGCCTTGGACAAGTGACTTCTTTGCTTTAGTTCTTTATCTATAAACTGAGATTAATAATATCCATCTCATCGGGTTGTTTTGATGATTAAAAGACTTAATATTTGAAAAGAGCTTAGAGCAAGCACTGCCTGGCTCACAGTAAGCACTTTTAAGAGTTAATAATTCTCTTTACAGAAGTACTTGGGGGAAGGGATAGATAATACTATCTCATGTGATATTACTTATTTACTTAAGTGTTGTGGAGAAAATACATTAGGGTGTTGAGAGTGAGGGGTGGTGGGGCAGTGTGCCCTACAGGGAAAGGCTTTCCCTTTAGATAGAGACTACTAATGATCTGCTAAGTTACCCCCTGCCCCCTTTAAAAACCTTGGAAGTAATTTCAAACTTACAAAATGTCACAAAAATAAAGCTAGGGTGTATTCAATCTTAGTATTTTACCTCTTCTGCTTTACTATTTGCATGCACACATGCATCCTCTTTGTTATTCTGAACTGTGAGGGTAAGATATACCTATGGCTTTTTACCCTTCAATACTTCAGTATTTTCTAAGAATAGAGATATTATTTTACTTAACTACAGCCTAATTATCAACTTCATAAATTTGTAATGATATGATACTTTAATCTGTTGTGCATATTCCAGTGTTGTCAGTTGATCTGGTAATGTCCTGTATGGCATTTCCTCCTGTTAGTACAGAATCCAATCTAGAGTTAAAATTGTGTTGTTATTGGCCGAGCGTGGTGGCTCACGCATGTAATCCCAGTACTTTGGGAGGCTGAGGTGTGCAGATTGCCTGAGGTCAGGAGTTCGAGACCAGCCTTGCCAACATGGCGAAACCCTGTCTCTAAAAAAAAAAAAATTGTGTTGTTATGACTCTTTAACCTTCTTTAATCTGGAGCATTTCCACAACGTTTCTTTGTCTTTTATGGATAACATTGACATTTCTGAAGAATACACATCCTCCTTTTAATAGAAAGAACATTCCTTCTGGCCAGGTGCTGTGGCTCATGCCTATAATCCCAGCACTTTGGGAGGCTGAGGAGGGCAGATCATGAGGTCAGGAGATCAAGACCATTGCCAACACGGTGAAACCCCATCTCTACTAAAATACAAAAAAAAAAAAAAAAAAAAAAAAAAAAATTAGCCGGGCATGATGGCGCGTGCTTGTAGTCCCAGCTACTTGGGAGAAGAATCGCTTGAACCCGGGAGGCGGAGGTTGCAGTGAGCCGAGATCGTGCCACTGTACTCCAGCCTGGCAACAGAGTGAGAATTGGTCTCAAAAAAAAAAGAAAAGAAAAGAAAGAACATTCCTTCCTTATTCTGAGTTTGTCTGATACTTCCCTCATTTTCAGATTGAGGTTATACATTTTTGGTCGGAATAGGCGATGTTGTGTCCCTCTCAGTCACACATTATCTATCTGTCCTTCTTAGATGATAATTAGTTTAGATCACTGGATCAAGGTATTGCCCAATTTCCTTATTACGTAGTGTTTTTTTTTTTTTTCATTCTTTCTTGCGACTTTAAGCAGCATGTGGGTAAATACTTTAAGACCATCAGATAACCCTCTTGTCTAAATTTTTGCCTAGACTCGGCATCCCTTGATCATTCATCCAAACTAGATCATCCATTGATGTAAGTTTTTTTTTTTTTTTTTTTTGAGATGGAGCCTTGCTCTGTCGCCCAGGCAGGAGTGCAGTGGCATGATCTTGGCTCATTGCAACCTCCGCCTTGCGGGTTCAATTGATTCTCCTGCCTCAGCCTCCCCAGTAGCAGGAATTACAGGTGTGCGCCTCCATGCCCGGCTAATTTTTGTATTTTTAGTAGAGATGGGGTTTCACCATGTTGGCGAGGTTGGTCTCGAACTCCTGACCTCAGGTGATCCACCTGCCTTGACCTCCCAAGATGCTGGGATTACAGGTGTGAGCCACCGCACCCGGCCCATTGATGTAGTTTTTATCATGACAGTTGCAAAATGATGACTTTCCAACTCCACTTAGACTTAAGAACCTTTTAAATTTGATGTAATTAGAGATCAGTAGCTACATTTTTGTAATTTTAAGAAAGAAAAATTTATTCCTTGCTTTCCCATGCAGGATGGCCCAACAGCAGGCCTTGAGGTTCCGAGGTCCGGCTCCCCCACCAAATGCAGTGATGCGAGGCCCACCACCTCTGATGCGACCTCCTCCACCTTTTGGTATGATGCGAGGCCCTCCTCCACCACCACGACCACCCTTTGGACGTCCTCCTTTTGATCCTAATATGCCGCCAATGCCTCCTCCAGGAGGGATACCTCCACCTATGGGCCCTCCACACCTCCAGGTAAAGAATGTAGAGGTTGCCATTTTTTTGTTGGCATCATTATTAATTTTATATATGGGTTTTGAGTTAAAAACTTATATTCTTAAATAGTTTCAGTTTATAGGAAAATGGGAGCTAAAGAGAAGATCCATATATTAATATGTTTCTTCTGAATTAGTGGTAGCAGTAATTACTATGGAAATTCAGAATAGGACTTTAGATGGTGATAGAGAAGTATGTGTATAAAACCAGGATTCAATAGTTTTTACCTACCTTTAGCTCTGTGAATTGGCTTTAGTAATGCATCTTCTTTATGGGAAATGAAGTTTGAAATCTTAAGATATTTTTGAGTGGAGAAAATTTATTTTCAATGATATATGTTGCCAGCAAGTCTAAAAATATATGTGTATATATTCCTGAGTAAGTCTTCTCCCCGGAAATGGTGCCTAGGATAGAATCTGGAAAGTGACAGCGAACACATTTTATAAGCACATAGTTGAATTTTTTTTCTCCCCTGGGGGGGAAAATAGGGTTATCTTACTCTTTTTGAAAAAGATTTATTATGGAATTTCTTTAAATAAAAACATTTATGGTATTTTAACCTGGGGCATAGATCCCTCTCCAGTGTATCCAGACTTATTGTCTGAAGTGAGGTCATGAAGGTATCAGCTCTCAAATGTCTCATTTTGGGATTGTATTCTTTTTGAGTATGTATCTATGTTTTCTTAGTTTAGTCTGTATAGTTCTGAAACCAAATAAATATAGTGGTATCATCTGCCTTCCATTAGCTTAGACAGTGAAGAATGAATTATATTAAAAATAGAAGAAGACAATGGTGTGCCATTTAAGTGATGTTAATTCTGTTTAGATAGGGTTGTGGTTATGGAAGAGACAGGTTTTAATGCTTTGCTTAATAATTTTACGGCCTTCCTAATAACGAATAGCCTCTCCTTCCTTTAAACACACTGTTAAATGGTTTTATATTTGCTTCAAGGTTAGAATAAGAAATAGCTTTTTAACTTATTCTGGTATAATCTTTAACGTGAATTTGTTCTAATTTGTGACTTTTAAGAGTTAAACCTACTTTGGAGTATTATAGAATGTAATGGACTAATGTAACCCTGTCATTGAAATATATCAAATGTTGTGCTGAGATACTTTCTAATGTTGTCATGCCTTTCTTGGTCTTGGATAATTGTGTGGCTTTATATTAAGTCCGAGTGATTTTCAGCCAAGGGCTCATGAAACATATTTGGGATAGATATTTTATATAACTTAGATCTGGTGTGCTGACGCTTGAAAGATACTCAACTGAATCCAGCAAAGATTGGAGTATGGGAAAGAAATTTTTAGGAAAATAAAGTACAGCTTCACATTATTAGCATAGTTTGAGTTCCATTATCCAGATTAAGCTGCTTTTGATAATTGAATTTTAATGTTACTTAGAGATTATAGAGGGAATCTTTTAAATCCCTGCTCAAAATGTTTTTATAATGTCATAATATCAAATTTTTAATTTTGAAACTCATTTTTATGCACAGTGAAAACTTTCTTGAAGGATTCTTCAAGAAGCTGAGGGGACAGTGATGTGCCTGGTATTAAAACAGGATATAAAAATCAATTCATTAAAAAAAGTAATCCAGTGCCTTGTGTGTGAAAAGCAGATCATGTAGAAAGGAGAAAGCAGAATTCACTGACAGTGTTATAACCCAGAGTTGACCACTATTAGTAGTTTGATGTGTTTCTTTCTAGTTTGTTTGGTAATTTTTGTTGCGGACATTTTGTTTCTACGACAGGTGAATGTTTTGAATAGACTATAAAACTAGTTTCTGTTACAGTGTTTTACTTTTGAATAGAATTCAGTAATAATTTGGAGGAAAAGTAATTAAAGTGACCATTACTGTTCTTGTGAATTAACAGAGACCACCTTTCATGCCTCCACCCATGAGTTCCATGCCTCCTCCTCCGGGTATGATGTTTCCACCAGGAATGCCTCCTGTGACTGCTCCTGGTACTCCAGCACTACCTCCTACGGAGGAGATATGGGTTGAAAATAAAACTCCAGATGGGAAGGTAAATTATAAAATATATTTAAGTTGTCATTTGTTGACAGGAGTAAAACTTAAAGAGTTCTGGCAGATTGAGATCAGTGATATTGTCAATTAAGAATGAGCCTTGGGTAAGCAGGGAATGGGGTAAGACTTCAGGAGAAGCTGACTGGATTCAGTTTTTGTGCAGCAGATATGGGGTTGCCTGAAGTGCTAACATACATTTACCTGTGATTCTGGAAGCTTCTGGTCACACTGGTACCATCTGCCTAGCACATACCAAATTCCAGGCTCCTAGAAGGAAAGCAGGTGTTCAGCATAGCTGGTTTAGGCACATCGAGCCATTCTTATCAGTAAGGGAATGTCAACCCTCTTGAAATCCAAGTTCTCGGACTCCAGATAAGGGTCAGCAGGGCTTTCTACAGATAGCTGTCTCAGGTCTGTTATGTTGAATTTCTGCATAAAATATAACATGGGTTTTCCTTTGTGTGGGTGTTAAAAATACAGTGTGCTCATTATAGAAAATTGGGCTGTGGGGTGGAATTACCTATTTTTGTTGTTGTTTTGTTTTTGTTTTTTGAGACGGAAGTTTCACTCTGTCGCCCAGGCTAGAGAGCAGTAGCACGATGTTAGTTCACTGCAACCTCTGCCTCCTGGGTTCAAGCAATTCTCCTGCCTCAGCCTCCTGAGTAGCTGGAGTTACAGGCACCTGCCATCATGCCCGGCTAATTTTTATATTTTTAATAGAGACAGGCTGGTCTCGAACTCTTGACCTCAGGTAATCCCACCCGCCTTGGCCTCCCACAGTGCTGGGATTACAGGCGTGAGCCACTGTGCCTGGCCCTAAGTTATTTTATTTTTTATTTTTTTATTTTTGAGATGGAGTCTCGCACTGTCACCCAGCCTGGAGTGCAGTGGTGCGATCTTTGGTTCACTGCAACCTCTGCCTCCCAGGTTCAAGTGATTCTCCTTCCTCAGCCTCCTGAGTAACTGGGATTACAGGTGCCCGCCATCACGTCTAGCTAGATTTTTGTATTTTTAGTAGAGACGGGATTTTACCATGTTGGCCAGGTTGGTCTCAAACTCCTGACCTCAGGTGATCTGCTCGCGTCAGCCTCCCAAAGTGCTGGGATTACAGGTGTGAGCCACCACGCCCAGCTATTTTTTATTTTTGAGATGGAGTCTTCCTCTGTCGCCCAGGCTGGAGTGCAGTGGTACGATCTCGGCGCACTGCAGCCTCCACTTCCTGGGTTCAAGTGATTCTTTTGCCTCAGCCTCCCAAGTAGCTGGGATTACAGGTGCCCGCCACCACACCTGGCTAATTTTTTTATATTTTTAATAGAGTTTCACCATGTTGGCCAGGCTGGTCTCGAACTCGTGACCTCCAGTGATCCACCTGCCTTTGCCTCCCAAAGTGCTGGGATTACAGGCATGAGCCACCACTCCTGGTCCTACGTTATTTTTAAATAGCTTTAAAGATAAAATATGGTTCCATTCTTGTTTTTAATAATAATTGACAGATTTTATGATACCATTGATTTTTGCTTCTGCTGCAGGTTTATTATTATAATGCTCGGACACGTGAATCTGCATGGACCAAGCCAGATGGAGTTAAGGTTATTCAGCAATCAGAACTGACACCTATGCTTGCAGCCCAGGCACAGGTTCAGGCTCAGGCCCAGGCGCAGGCCCAGGCGCAGGCTCAGGCCCAGGCACAAGCTCAGGCCCAGGCTCAGGCTCAGGCTCAGGCCCAGGCCCAGGCGCAGGCCCAGGCCCAAGCCCAAGCCCAAGCCCAGGCCCAGGCTCAGGCTCAGGCACAAGCTCAGGCCCAGGCCCAGGCTCAGGTCCAGGCCCAGGTCCAGGCACAAGTGCAAGCACAAGCAGTTGGAGCTTCCACCCCTACGACCAGTAGCCCAGCACCTGCAGTATCCACTTCAACATCATCATCCACCCCTTCCTCTACCACTTCTACCACAACAACTGCTACTTCAGTTGCGCAGACAGTATCAAGTGAGTACCACTCAGCATGTGTTTTTATATAGTGGCTAGAGACATGAACAAGTAGGGGACTACATTTCATATTGATCCCAGTGTTTCTGGTATTATCCTTTAATACCAGAATTATTTAAAATACATTTTTGACTCTAAAACTTTTGGGTTAGAGAAAAACAGGAATTTATATTAATAGGAGAAATTATTTGCCCAGTTGCAGTTCATGAAGCTAAATTGAGAAAGTGCAAAGTTAGCTGTTCCACTTGGCCAACAGTAATGCCAGGCATTGTGGGTTTGCAAAATAAGTGTAAGTCTTGGTCCCTACCTTACAGTTTCCAGTATTCCTAATCGAGGAGGCAAGAATAACACATGTTAAACAATTAGATATTGGTGTGCAAAACTATACAGTGAGAAAGATGTAAGAATTTGAGAAGTGGAGAAATGAGTGGGTGGACTACATGGGTATTTATCATGAAGGAAACGGAGTAGGGTTTAAGTAGGTTCACAGGTAAGGAAAGGATTTTCAGGTAGGAGAAGCAACATGAATAAAGGTCAGGAAAATGATAAATGTAGTTTATGGGTTTTTAGGAAGCTTCTGAGGTGAGAGGGTGTTTTTTTGAAGGGTCTTAAGAACTAGGCAAATAGGTGAGACAGGCACTGGGGGCCTGTATGAATGCAGTATTTTGGAAGATTTTTTTTTTGGTGTTGGTTTTTTGGGTGGTGATGAAATAAGGGAGGTTTATTAGGAGCTTCTCAGTAATCTCTTTTAGAATAGTTTCTAGGCTGGGATGCGAGTAGGTGAATTGAGGAGTTGCCATAGAAGGGAGCAGTCAGAAAGGCAGGAGAATTTTCAGGTGTAAACTCACAGAGGCCCGAAGAGTAGATCTTTTCTGAAAAGGTGAGAGTCGATTAATAGCAGATTTCAGAGATTAAGAGAGGGACGCAGCTGTTAATTTGCTTAAAAGATTGTCATTAATGTGACAATATTGCTTTCTTTTTGGGGGTTTCTTTCTTTTTGTCTTTTTTCTTTTTTTTGTATTAATATATGGATGTTGCTCCTTACTCTGCAGGTTGAGACTAAGCCTGAAAGTACTTAAATAATGATTTTTTTATTTGATTATTTGTTATGGCACTTGTCTGAAGATACACAGCTGTCTCTACAGTGTGATTATAATTTGTATTATTTTACTACCAGGATAATTGATAAGAATAAAGAAAAAATGTGGGGGTTTTTTGTGATTACTTCAGGGACTTGGGAATTATTAGTGTGTAGGAAATATGTATAAGAGAGAAATTAATTCACATTGGCTTCAAATTTGAATTTATTTTATTGATAAAAAGCAACTGAAGCAGTCAAGTAAGGTACATATAATATGGGGATAGCCTTTAAAGATCTTCTTAATGGTTTTTAGACATTTTGTAGGAGGGGGAAGGTACTGAACAGGAAAATGTGAATAGTGTTTTACAAATCTGTTTGCTTTTGTAGCTAAGGTGAATTTTGATATGAAAGTATAACAGTCATACTAGCTAGTTTGTTAAGGGTTGTTACCTTTTTATAGGTTTAGTGTTTCCCAAACCTCTGTGGCAAGGCAGGAGACTACCAGTTTTTATAGGAGACCTGTGGCAGTAATGGTAGAAGGGGATTAATAAAAGCAATGTAGTTTTATGTGGAGGCTCTGTGTTGCTTACATTTTCTTTCCTGCGTTCTTAGAAAGGAGAAATAGTAGTGCTTCATTTTGTTTTAAGAAAGTTGATTAGCTAGATAATTTAACCATGCTATATATAGTCCATTTCTGTTTTCAGAGTAGTGTGTCAGTAAGCTCATAGCTGTCTTGTGTCCTGTTTGTCAGTTTTGCTTTACTCTTCAGTGATTGGGAGGACTTTATTCCCAGAACTATAAAATAGCAAGATCATATTCTTTTTACTGCTTTTAAACATCAGTTTTGATGTTGTCTACGTATTCCAATGTGTGTTTTTATTTTACTTGATTTAGGATCATAAAGTGTTGTCATACTGCAGTCTTAATATTTCTCCATCTATTATATATAGTCACTTGTCTTTTTTAGTTAAGATCTGAGGCTGGGTTAGTATATTTTGAGGCCTAGTGCTTCACTAGCTACTTTAGCAAATGAAGTTAGTAGGAATTTACCCGCTGAAGTCTTAGATACCATTCTCCCAGTTTCCCATTATTTTATTGCTTTTGTTCTTTTCCTGTCATGACTCATGGCTACTAATCAAATTCAGAAAATGCTGTGCTGGAAAGTAAGAGGAATGGGTTGTAAATATTTTTTGTCATCTCCATTGGTGTTCTTTTCCACTTGAAATTTGATGCCCTTATTTATTTTCCTGACTATAGTACTTTGGATCACAATTTTAGCAATTATCTGAATACTATAATAATATTTAAATTTTAATTTTCTGAACTACAGTATAGATCTGTGGGGTAAATGGGACTAAAAATTAAGAATATATTTTAATCCCAGCTGAGCATAGACTCATTTTGTGCAAGTTTGTGAAAAATGATGAAGAAATCCTACTTCTCAGGGAAGTTGGGAACAATAACCAGATACATTTTCAGCCATTATAGTAGATTACAAATGCTAAATGGTATATGTATGGGACTGGGCAAATGTTGCATGTACTTTGTATTTTTCACACTGTTATAAAATTATATTAATATGATACTGTACCCTAAGGCTAGGTCTATGCTAGACCAACAATTCATTCCTGGGCCCCTGAAGATACTTGTTTGGCCCTGCTGTCTATTTAGCCAAGGTGAGTCCCTCATTAACAAGTATGAAATTGCTCACATCTTCCCAGCCTAAGTGAGTTTTTCATTATTAGAAGCTAGAAAAAGATACTGACAGATTTTGTTGTCAGTTGGATTATTGGGTGATTTGTATTAAATAGTGTGCTTTTGTTTAGAACAAAATTGGCATAAAGATTGGGAAAGCACTGTTTTCATTTTATTTCATTTGACAAATTCATTCTTAGTCCAATACAGGTAGACATTTTTTTCTTTACATCTAAAAAAGATGAAGTATTTGTTACCAATGAATTACCAAAATGAATTTTATTTTGGAACTAGATGGGTTATGAATAAATAACAAAATTGTTTTGTAACGTGAGAATTGAAACTGAAAAGTATGAAATAAGGATTTTAGTTTTTAGTTTGATTTTAAATGCAATTGCTAGGGATGGGATGTTTTATTTTCGATATTTAAAAATAATGTGTTAGCGGAACCCAAATGATCCTGAATTTCACATTTTCCTGGTCTCTCACAATGGAAACCTCAGTTTAAAAAAATTTCATTTTTTTAAAATAATGAGAGAAACCTGAGTATTTTTTATTCCATTCATTCATATCCAGTTAGTCATTAGTTATTTGCTTATCTTTTTCTCTGTTCTTTTCTTCCTATGCATCTGTGAGGTTAATTCATCAAATGAAACCTGTTTATTACTCTTCCATACAGGAACCTTTAGTTTACTATATACCCCATTTACCTTCATGAAGTCACACAAATAATGTGAATGCATTCTTATAAAAAGTTCAGTCTAACAAAACATACATATTAATAGTAAAATGTGAAAGAGGCATACACAGAGGGTAACTACCATTAATGTATTTTGTCTTGTATTCTACTAGATCATTTTCTCTATATTTACCTAAGTTCTGCCCTTTTCCTGTCCATTTAAGGGCGTACTCCTTAGCCTTTTGTTCAAGGCTTTCTAATTTCTGCTTCTGGCCTACCTTTCCAGCCAGACAACTCACTCGTTTTGTTGGTATGCCTACTGTTTCACTCATTAACTGCTTGCCTTCAGTTTTCTAAACAATTCCTTTTTGTTCCTTACTCTTTGCCTTATTCATACTTTTCTCACTGGTTTATTTTTTTCTTCTACCCCCTTCCTGCTGTTTTCCTTGTTGAAATCTTAATTTTTCAAGGCGCAGCATCCCAATATAAACTTTTCTATACCGTCTCACAGTTAGAAATGTTCTTTGGGTCTTGATTTTTACTCCTATATGTTTATCCCATTTTACTTTGTATTCATTTTTGTATTTCATTTAACTATTTTCAACCTTGAAGATGAGACCTTTTGACAAATTTCTTGCAGTGCATAGAATGGTCCCTTAAATACTTAAATTACTGAATGTGTGAATGATGAATGAATATAGTAAAATGATTTATGAAGGAGTGATACATGTTTTTGTTTTATCTTTTATCAGCACCCACAACACAAGATCAGACCCCAAGTTCTGCTGTTTCAGTTGCCACGCCTACAGTTAGTGTTTCAACTCCTGCTCCTACAGCCACACCTGTGCAAACCGTTCCCCAGCCGCACCCTCAGACGTTACCTCCTGCTGTTCCTCATTCAGTACCTCAGCCAACAACAGCAATACCTGCTTTTCCACCAGTAATGGTACCTCCGTTTCGTGTTCCCCTTCCTGGCATGCCAATTCCACTTCCAGGTAAACCAACAGATTATAATGGTCTTTCCAGCTATGTTTTCATATTGTCAGTTAGTTTGTTCTCATGTGTCTGTTGCGTTTGAAATTTGCCTTGAATCTCACCTGTTTGAAACGTTTTTGAAAGATTCATGGCTAACTGCAATATTTTCTCTTAAGTTTTGGTAAATGTCCTTTTTTTGTTGTTGTTTACATGTCCTAAAATTAGAGCCACATTTAAAGCTACACTTATTTTGGATAATGCCCTCAACAAGTTAAAAATGATTATCTTTTCATGTAAATAATGTTCTAAATGCAATATTTTTGAAGGGTTGAGTTTATGAAGTTGAGAAATCACGTCACAATAGCTAACACAAGTTGGATGATTTATATACAGTGCACTGTTGTAATCATGTTACATGCATTAACTCCTTTAATTTTTACAACCCATGTTATGAGATAGGTACACAGACAGGTTAAATTACTTGCCCAAGGTCACATAGCTAATAAGTGATGATGTTGAGATTTGAGCCTGTGCCCTCCACATCCAGATAGTAAACTTTTAATAACTATGTTAATACTGGGAAGAAAATGTGAGTGATTTAACTATAAAACAATTCATATAAAACAGGAACTTGAAGGTTCCCTTGTAACAATTATGAAGTAAAGCATAATGTGCATCATTTAAAAGTTTAAATTGTTATGGTGAATTAATGTGTTATATTGTCTTAAGAGAAGTCATTAAAACTAGAGAAAGAATTAAGAAATATTGTGGAGTGGAATTCTTACCATAGGGTTTAAAAATGATAGTGTTGGGCATTCCAAATTTGAATGCATCAGTTTTTGTCAAACACATTTAATCCTTGATCCATGGTTCATTCTCCTTGTGTTATAGTTGAGAGTATTGGTACCTTAGAGAGGTCAGGTTCACAGGGCTAGTTTGTAGCAAAGATGAATAGAACTTAGGCCTCTTGTCTCTCAAGTTCACATTCCATCTACTTATTGCTACTTTTTTATACTCGTTTCTGTGTAAGAATACAGTTGTGATACAGCTATTTCTTAGATTTGCCACATCTTAATTATCACTATTGGACTGGTTGTCTTTTTCTTTGTGACCACTCTGAAAAGGACACCTTCAGATATACCTTGTCAAGAAAGAAACCAAAAATTTCAGGTTTTTTTTGATTTGGAAAACCTTCTATACATTGTTGGTGTAGTGTTAGATAATTAAATGCCCATTATGTGGTGTTTAAGAAATTCAAATCATTTAAAAAGAAAACAAAAGATGTTTTCCCTGCTATTAGGGATTATCCCTTTTCTAGATTAAATTTAAGACAAGCAGCTGGATACTTTTCTCTATGTGTAATTTTTCTGGGAAAACTAAATGATAGATGGAGAATAGCCTGATATTTGTCACAACCTAATTTTGGTCTGCTTTAGGGTTAAGGACTGTATTAAGACCAGATCGTGGATTCTGAGTGATCTGAAGGAGTTGGGGTTGCTCATTTTGTAGAGGGAAGATTGAGAGGTGGCATGATAATGTTGTTGAAGTATTTTGAAAGGCTGTCATTTGAACAACTTTTGCTTTTCTTTAGAGGTTCTTATTAGGACTAATGGATAAAAGGTACACAATAGCAAAATTTATTTCTATAGAAAGTAGAAGTGTCTCACAATTAAATCCCTCTGGCTCTAGCTTCATTTTGATGTCATATTTTCCCCCAAAATATGACATATTTTGATGTCATATGGAGCAAGCGTATCCTTGCTCCATCATTAAAAAAATTTGGACAGGTGGTGGTGACCATTTGAGTCACCAAATGAAGCAGTACCTGTGAAGTTTGGCAGTAGAAGGCATTCAATAAACAGCAGCCATTAGTGACATTTTGGGGGTCAATTGGAAGAGAACTCGAATTGGATAGTCTAAGATTTCTTTGGAGAGAGTGAGTGTCATACAAAGTGATATATTAGGCTGGGCATGGTGGCTTACGCCTGTAATCTCAGCACTTTGGGAGGCTGAGGTGGGTGGATCAGCTGAGGTCAGGAGTTCGAGATTAGCCTCAACATGGAGAAACCCCATCTCTACTAAAAATACAAAATTAGCTGGGTGTGGTGGTGTATGCCCATCTACTCGGGAGGCTGAGGCGGGAGAATTGCTTGAACCTGGGAGGTGGAGGTTGCGGTGAGCCGAGATTGTGCCATTGCACTCCAGCCTGGGCAACAAGAGCGAAACTCTGTCTCAAAAAAAAAAAAAAGATGTATTAGTATCAAATATTAGTTTGTTTATTAAGACTTTTTGGTATTGATATTTGTTCACTTTTCTCATTTTCCCTTTTAACTCAGTCCTACAAGGTGTTTAGTAAAAAATAAGGACAAAGAAGACTTGTTTTTTTCTTCCCCAAATCTTTGGTTTTACAAACAATGAGATCTGTGTCTCCTGGTTTTTGCCTTTTAATTCAATTCAGCAATAAGGTGAATGGGAAGGATTTGTATGTAATTTGTCTTAGAGGCTTAATTTCTCTTTGAAATAGTATTGTATGGGTCTCCTGAGGATGATTGAGGAACGGATGGTCAAACAAGATGAAGGGAAGGAGTGGAAGAATTAGGTAAAATACAAGAGTAGGGGGTGGAGTTTGGATAAATGAGTCTAGGATTATAGGAGTTCTACTTCTAAAACTATAAAATCTTATCTGGAATTTTAAGAAACTTAACTGTCTGTGACATTGGAATCATCCAAAATGCTGAGTGGAATTTTCTTATTTCTTAGATAATAATTTGAGGACAGAGTTGTAGGAAAATTGAACAAATGCTCCCTCTAAAAAAAAAAAGGTTAAAAATTTAGATTTTTATTTTGTGAGTACTCACAATCTGCATGTAATCACTTTGAGAGAAACTTCAGTGTATCTTTTTAGCATGAGAAGAAACACAGGACCTTTCTATATGGTCTGTATGTTGATAGTCAAATAGAAGAGTTCTGCTAGTCCAACTGATTTTTAATAATGGTGGTTAAGCTTATGTATGAAAAGATTTGATTTTCTTATGCATAAGTTGTATAGTTAAAAGTATTTATTGGAAGATGGTTTTGGAGAAGAGTCTTTGGGAGTAAAGTTCATATATTCATAAGAATTGAATTTCCTGTGCTGAGTTTAGTAGGCTCAGTGCTCCTGCAGATGGCAGTATTTATACTAATTAAACTTAATCCATGCTGTAACTTCCTTAACCAAATGAATTTTTCCATTGCTTTGTTTTGACATTAGGGAAAATAAAATTATACATATAACTTTATTCAGCATGCTTTCATGATCCAATGTTTTTATTTTAGTTTAAAAGTTAATAGAAAGTTTACTTTAAATATTCTTTATATAAAATAGTAATTAAGAAATAAAGGTACTTTTCAATAATTGACACTATTTTTGTTTGCGTGTGTGAACACAGTTAAATTGTATACAAACCCAGGAGTTTAATTTTACTTTTAGTCTCAGAGGTAGGAGAAATTTTTTTCCTGTCCTTTAGTGGGGAAAATAGTTTATTGTTACTATTTTTAATTTTTATAGGGTACCAACTAAGCTTAGTTTTTTCAGCTGAAAAAAATAAAAAAGTAAAAGTTATTGCCCCTATACTTTTCTTCAGACTTTGGCCTTTTCCTTTAAAAGTTTTTAATTTTCTCAGTTAATCAGTCTTAGTTTTCCAGCTTTTCTTTTCATTCCCTTTTTAAAAATCACCATTGTGATGCATCATGATGAGTCTTCATTCTTCTAAGAACTGTACATAATTTTCATTCTTTAATACAAGTACTACTTCTTTAGTCAGCTTAAATGATAGAAGTTTCTGCAGCCATCAGCCCAAATAGTCATTAGTGGTATTAAAGGGGCTGTATGTTTCTTAATGTTTTAGCCTGCTTCCACAGTGTTCCAAGCCCATGGGGTTCCATAGAGCAGGCACTAAACATGGATATTTTGGCATTAGTGAAATGCTACCTTCCTCTTCATCTTTGCCTTTCTTTTATTTAAAGTATTATTTGCAGTGGAATATTTGGATTCATCTCATATCTTACTTTCTTCCTCTCCTCACCACCCCTAGCTTATTCCTTTTCTACTTCTGCATGGTTGTACTCCATGCCTCAGCTCCTGCATGTAGTTTCAACTTAGCAGCAGCATAGAGAAAGTGTCTTGTCAGTGTCATGCTGCATCTGCCTTTTACTGATAGCTAAGCAACAGCAGCATGGGTTTGATGTCCTGTGGGAAAATGTCCCACATGAGAATTTGTTATGTATGTGTAATGAAGGGGCTTTCTTTTGTTGAATTTAAACTCTTAAGACTCCTTCAATATGTTCAGAGCTGGTTTGATAAAAAGGTAATTGATGGTATCATTTAGAATTAGTGTCATTGGATTTGGCAGCACTTCCCACAAAATGTCAAACAGAAAGAAATTTTACTCCATTCTTGGTCTTTTTCATTTGGAAATAGCATTCTAAATTGTAGTGGTAAATTATTTCCCCGAATCCCAGTGGTAGCCGACATACAATGGCAGCTTTCCAACGTATGCTTGCTTATCCATTTTACAGGTGTAGCAATGATGCAAATAGTCAGCTGCCCGTATGTAAAGACAGTCGCTACCACCAAGACCGGTAATTTTTAAAACCATCTTAGTTTGTTTTGTCTGTAAGTTGGCATGGTAGTGAATGTTGTTGTTTATCCTTTTATTTATTTTTTGCCCAAGTAAGTGGATATTTTTATATTTTTCTTTTTAATGAGCAGTATAAATGCAGTTGTCATATTTGGCCAACACGTAATTTTCCCAATTGCCTGTAGTATTAGCTTCTTTGGTTCACAAAAACAAATAAGGTCAGATCACTTTATATCTTAATTTGTGTAATAAGTGTAAACAACTTCATTCTCATATTCATAACATTTAATTTTATTTTTGATGTGTGTTTTTAAGTTAAATATAAAAAAATCATTTCCATGTGTAAAGTGATGTGATTATGCTTGCATGCTAGTGAGTATATGTGTGTGAATACATGTGTATAGTATACATTTACATTTTAAAGTTAATGAAGTAAGATAACTACCTGAAACTTAAAATTCAGTATAGGATTTGAGGACTTTTTTTTTTTTTTTTTTCCAGTTTTGATTCACATATCCTTATTTTAATAGTATTTTGTTTATATATTACCAGCTTATTTAGCTGTCTTGTAAAAAATATAAATCTTGGTTTGTCTTCTAAAAAGTAGACGAGCTTTGCTTTCTCTTAGGAAAAGAGTAAACAAAGGGTATAAGGATATTTGAGTTAATCATTTAGAGTCGATAAACTCAGTCATTTGCTAGAAAACTGAGAATATTCATACCCTTTTAGTTACCTTAAAATTAAAAATAATTTTGCCTCAGGAAATATGTGTAGTAAATATGTTTGTTGTCTTCATTAGAATTTGATAAATTATCTTTATAAAAATATATTTCTATTCATAAGTAGAGAATATACCATGTTTTTAAATATTTATTATGTTAAGACTTTGTCATAGGTGAGACCCAAATTTCTGACTGTTTTTAAGGGTTGAATTTCTATGTCTAATGGAGTTTAGGCATTAGAATTAAAAATCCAGGGAAATAGAATTAAGTGGTATTTTTATGTCACCTTTTTATATGATTTTTGTTTTGTTCCAACTGGTCCATTCATTTATTAATATTTAATAGAAAGATTTAGCTCATATTTTAGAATTTTATTTTGTATTGCAGTTTGATACTTGGATCTAATTTTTTATTATTCTTTTTTTAGGTGTATTGCCAGGAATGGCCCCTCCTATCGTACCCATGATACATCCCCAGGTTGCTATTGCAGCTTCACCTGCTACCTTAGCTGGAGCAACAGCAGTTTCTGAATGGACTGAATATAAAACAGCAGATGGGAAGACATATTATTATAATAATAGAACATTAGAATCAACCTGGGAAAAACCCCAAGAACTAAAGGAAAAAGGTATATAGTGGTTTTAATGACTTGGAAAGTAGTATAAACTGTAATAAGTAGAATGGTATTTGAAATTCTGAGTTAATTGCTTTTTAACATATTTGAGGGATTTTCTAATTACACAGTCGTTGGATTGTTTATTTTTACTGAATTGATAAATATTTATTTTAAAAACTAGTTTGTCATCATTTTTTTCCCATCTGGAGAAATGGTTATACATATGTACATATGTATGTACATATTTTTACTGTTAGGAATTTTCTAATTATATTGCATAATTATTGTAATCGTCATTGAGATTGATAATACAGATCAGGAAGGAATGTGTTTTTTATATGTGTTCTGAAGAAAAAAATTTAGGCCCTTAGGGTCTTAGATGTAGAAGATTCATAATTTTCTACATCACCAGCTGCTATTATTATTGTTGTTTTTAAAATTTGAGACAGAGCCTCACTGTGTTGCCCAGGCCGGTCTTGAACTCCTGGGCTTAAGCAATCCTTCTGCCTCAGCTTCCCGGGTAGCTGAGGATTATAGGTATGTGTCACTGTGCCCAGCTCACCAAACCCCCTTTTCTATTCCTATGTATCTTAGTATCTTATCCCTTTTAGCAAAATGAATGATTGCTGCAAATGATATATGAATGACCTGAAAGATTTAATGTCCCTTCGAAGTCAGTAGGTCGTCTTCAAATCAGATAGTTACCTGATTGGTATAGCAAGGTATTTGAAGTTGTGCATTACATAAGATTCAAATCAAAGATATTATAAGGAAGGATATTTTATCTTTATGGTTAATACGTGGGAATGGAATATCTTAATTGCTTATTCTCTGAAAGTTCTTAGAAAATTACATCAAAACCTTTGAGTGACATTATCTTAATTTTTTTAATAGAAAAGTTAGAAGAGAAGATTAAAGAGCCAATTAAAGAACCCTCTGAAGAGCCTCTGCCAATGGAGACGGAGGAGGAGGATCCTAAAGAAGAGCCTATAAAGGAGATAAAGGAGGTAAAGGGCCATAACCCGTTAACCTGGGAGCCACATTAATTGTTTCCTACAGCTTACTTGTATCTGAGTATCTATTGGATAGATTTAAAATTAATTGTTATAAATTTGATCTCTGAAATTTTAGGATTCTTGCAAGTTCTTAATTCAGTTTTTTCTTTGAAAGTGTCATTAAATTAGTTCTTGTACTAAACTGAGATCCATAGAAAGACAGGGCCTTGGACCAGAGCTTGGACCTGATCTCTAATCTTCTGACTTATAAACTGAGTGGTATTTGTTAAAATTATAAGTGTAATTTCTTACTTGGGGAATGTTAGATATATTTTATCTGTCCTTTCTGCTGTTGTATTCTTGCATAGCATGATCCATATATAGCACTAAGAGTTTTTTATTCAGTGAAGGATCAGTGATAGTCATGTTTCAGTAGTAGGAAAGCTAGCAGAAATAAGAAACAACCTTGAATGAAGAGGTATGTACTGTAGTTCTCCGTATCTGCTCCTAAGCACATGGTTAGTGAGTCTATAAGATAGGACAAGCTGCTGCTGCTGGGTTCTGCTATTGTGAAATTCAGCTCTTTCTGTGGGATGAGGATTTAGAACTTTCTTCCTCCTCAGAGTCTTCTCTCATTTTAGCAGCAGATTTTGTGTTGATTGCACTTTGAGCTGTTTGCCTTCATGTTTTTGTGGAACATTCAGGTATTGTTAATGTGATACTAATTAGAGTAATATCATTTCTTGTAGGAGCCCAAAGAAGAGGAGATGACTGAAGAAGAAAAGGCTGCCCAGAAGGCAAAGCCAGTTGCTACTGCTCCTATTCCTGGTACTCCATGGTATGTATTTGGCTCAAGAAGTAATTTTTATTTATTTATTTATTTTTATTTTTTTTGAGACAGAGTCTCACTCTGTCACCAGGGCTGGAGTGCAGTGGCACGATCTTGGCTCACTGCAACCTCCGCCTCCCTAGTTCAAGCGATTCTCCTGCCTCAGCTTCCCGAATAGCTGGGACTACAGGCACTCGCCACCACGCCCAGCTAATTTTTGTATTTTTAGTAGAGATGGGGTTTCACCATGTTGGCCAGGATGGTCTTGATCTCTTGACCTCGTGATCTGCCCGCCTCGGCCTCCCAAAGTGCTGGGATTACACGCGTGAGCCACCGCACCCGGCGTTAAGTAGTAATTTTTAAAAATCATACTTGATTGTTAGGTTTATTTTGTAGAAAGAAAAAGTACTTTAAAAAGTGTATGTCAATATGTTTTTATCTACTGAATATTTTGGCCTTTGTTTGTTGTATTTGAGTTATTCAAAACTGAAGTTCAATTACTACAAGTGTCTTCCTAGTACTACTGTCCATTAATGTGTATTCTTCATAATTATAGACATGACCACTGTGAGATCCTGAATCTACTTTTTGTTTAAAATATTTTAAATTTGTTTTTTCATGTTTACTCACTATGTGATTGCATTTATAGAATTGTGTAAAATTGTGTCTTTCAATCTAAGTATGGCATACCTCATTTTATAGTGCTCCACTATCTTGTGCTTCATAGATACTGTGTTTTTAAAAATTGAAAGTTTTGTGGCAACCCTGTATCTAACATGCCTTTTGGTTTCATTTTTTCAACAGCACGTGCTCATTTTGTGTCTCGGTGTTACATTTTGGTAATTCTTGGGATATTTCAAACTTTTTCATTATTTTTATATCTGTTACAGTGATCTGTGATCAGTGATCTTTTATGTTACTGTTGTAATTGTTTTGGGGTGCCACAAACCACACCCATGTAAGATGGTGAACCTAATTGATAAATGTGTGTGATCTAACTGTTCCACCGACCGGCTGTTCCCCATCTCTCTTCCTCTCCTCAGGTGTCCATTTTCCCTGAGACACAACAATATTGAAATTAGGCCAATTAGTAGCCCTATAATGCCCTCAAAGTGTTCAAGTGAAAGGAAGAGTCACATACCTCTCACTTTGTGTGTGTGTGTGTGTGTGTGTGTGTGTGTGTTTTGAGACAGAGTCTTGCCCTGTCGCCGAGGCTGGAGGGCAGTGGTGTGATCTTGGTTCACTGCAACTTCCGCCTCCTGGGTTCAAGCAATTCTCCTGTCTCAGCTTCCCAAATAGCTGGGATTATAGTTACACGCCACCACGCCTGGCTAATTTTTTGCATTTTTAGTAGAGATGGGGTTTCACCATATTAGCCAGGATGGTCTCGATCTCCTGACCTCGTGATCCGCCCACCTTGGCCTCCCAAAGTGCTGGGATTACAGGCATGAGCCACCATGCCCAGCTACATACCTCTCACTTTAAATCAAAAACTAAACATGATTAAGCTTAGTAAGGAAGGCATGTCAAAAGCCGAGATAGGCTGAAAGCTAGGCCTTTTGGGCTAAATAGCCAAGTTGTGAATGCAAAAGAAGGAAATGAAAAGTGCTATTCATGTGAACATAAGAATGATAAGAACCTTATTCCTGATAATGGAGAAAGTGACTGGTCTGGATAGATGATCAAACCAGCTACAACATTTCATTAAGCCAAAACCTAATCCACAAGAGATGCCCTACCTGCCCTCAGTTCTGTGAAGGCTGAGAGTGGTGAGAAAGCTGCAGAAGAAGAGTTGGAAGCTAGCAGAGGTTGGTTCATGAGATTTAAGTAAGAAGCCATCTCCATAACATAAGTGCAAGAGGAAGCAGCACGTGCTGATGGAGAAGCTGTAGCAAGTTATCCGAAGATCAAGTTAAGGTTATTGATGAGGGCAATTACACTAAACAAGAGATTTTCAGTGTAGACGAAACAGACTTCTATTGGGAGAACATGCCATCCCAGGACTTTGATAGCTAGAGAGAAGTCACCGCTTGGCTTCAAAGGATGGGCTGACTCTCACCATCTCTCTGGTGACTTTAAGTTGAAGCCACTGCTCATTTACCATTTTGAAAATCCTAGGGCCCTTGAGAATGATGTTAAATCTACTCTGCTTGTGCTTTATAAATGGAACAGCAGAGCCTGGATAACAGCATATCTGTTTATAGCATGGTTTACTGAGTTAAGCCCAGTGTTGAGACTTCCTGCTCAGAAAGAAGTTTGTTTTTTTCTCAAAATATTACTGTTCATTGACAAAGCACCTCTTCACCCAAGAGCTGTGATGGAAATGTACGAGGAGATGAATGGTGTTTTCATGCCTGCTAACAACATCCAATCTGCAGCCCATGGATCAAGGAGTCATTTTGACTTTCAAGTCTTATTACTGAAGAAATACATTTCATCAGGCTATAGCTGCCATAGATTGTGATTCCTCTGGTGGATCTGGGCAAAGTCAATACAACACCTCCTGTAAACAATTCACCATTGTAGATGCCATTAAGAACACTGGTGATTCATGGGAGGAGGTCCAGATATTAACATTAACAGGAGTTTGGAGGAAGTTGATACCAGCTCTCATGGATGATTTTGAGGAATTGAAGACTTCAGTGAAGGAAGTCACTGCAGATGTGGCGGAAATAGCAAGAGAACTAGTATTAGAAATGAGCCTGAAGATGAGCCAGAATTGCTGCAATTTTATGAGAAAACTGTAATGGGTCAGGAGTTGCTTCTTATGTATGAGCAAAGAAAGTGAATTCTTGAGATCAAATCTACTGGTGAAGATGCCATGAACATTGTTGAAATAATAAGGGATTTAGAATATTACATAAACTTGGTGGATAAAGCAGCAGCAGGGCTTCCATTTTGATTGATGCCAAACTTAAAGGAAGCTCTACTGTGGGTAAAATGCTATCAAACAGCATTGCATACTACAGAGAAATCTTTTGTGAAAGGGGGAGTCAATTGATGTAGAAAACTTCATATTTGTCTTATTTTAAGAAATTGCCACAGCTACCCCAGTCATCAGCAACCACCAGCCTCATGAGTCTTCAGCCATCATGATTGAGGCAAGACCCTCCAACTGCAAAAACATTATGATGCCATGAAAGCTCAGATGATAGCATTTTTTTTAGCAATAAAGTATTTTTAAATTATAGTATGTACATTGGTTCTTTTGGACATAATGTTGCACACTAAATAGACTACAGCATGATGTAAATATAACTTTTGTATATGGTGGGATACAAAAATTTTGAGATTTACTTTATTGCAATATTTGCTGTATTTTGTTGGTCTGGAGCTGAACCCATAATATCCGAGGTACGCCTGTCTACTTCTTTTTTTCTCTTATCTTGTTTTTCCCTTTTCTTCCTTTTTCCACATCTGTGCTTCCTTTCTTGTTCCTGCTCCAACTTATTTAATCTATATCCAATCCACACATTGCAATGATTTGGCTTGTTTCTGAAGTCTTGTAATCTATAGGTTCCCTTCTAACTTCTTTTCCTTGTTTTTGTTATTGAAGAAATAAATGTTTTTCCTATAGTGTTCCCAAGTCTGGATTTGTCCCCATGGTACTGTCTAATAGGGTCCTCCATTCCTGAATTTCCTGCAGACAGGCAAGCAGGTCTAGAAGTGTGATCAGATTCGGATTTAATCTTTTTGGCAAGCCTAGTTCATAAGTGATTATTATTATTGCGTAGATCAGATGTTTTCAACTAGGAGTAATTTTACCCCTAGTGGACGTTTGGCAATGCCTGGAGACATTTTTGGTTGTCAAAACTTGGAGGGTGTTAGTGACATCTAGCAGATAGATGCCAGGGATGCTCTAAACATCCTGTTATGCACGGGACTGCTACCAACAAGAATTACTTACCTAGCCCAATATGTCAGCAGTGTAAGATTGAAAAACTCTGGCCAAGATAGATTAAATCATTAACCCATTTATGCCGAAGGTTGCAAATTTTTTTTTGTGGAAAATCAGACCTTGGCAATGACCTTGAGCAGTAGGATATAAATCCCACAAGCTTAGCGTTCCAATAATGGAACACTAGGCATAACTACGTTAAGGGTTGAAAGTAGTGGTAATGTATTTCTTTTATTCCCTTTTCATTTATTAACTGGGATGCTTATAGAGAGATACTTCCCCTTATCACCCTTGGTCACTTAGAGGTACAAATTGTATAGGAAGGGAAGGGCTTAGCAGCTTTCAGAATAATGAGTTGGTTTGAGTATTATTAATTCATAGATTTAAATATATTTTCTATGTTTTTAATCTATCGCAGTTTTTATCCTTATTGATGTTTAAAATTGTCTCATCTTTGGTCAGGAGAAGCCTCTTGTGCTAACTTTTTAGGGTTTTTTTTGTTACAATCCTCCGTAGCTTCCCTGCTTTCTGCTGTGACAAGATGTTCTAGGCTTATCTTGTATATTTCCTGTCTCAGACCTAGACTCAGCCATTTCTGCAGGGGGCCCTTGGCATTTTTGTGGGAAGTGGATAGTTTGCAGCTGAATTACTCATTATTTTTAGACTTCTTTGGCAGACTCAGCTGGAAGATACACACATTCAAAGATACAGCATGAGTTGATACCATTACTTGCCATTTAGATCTACCTGAAGATTTTTATTGAACCTCATCATCTATCTTCAGTATCTCATTTCTTGCTGAAAATACTGTTTCTCAATGATAGTGACCTAATTACTCATTTGCTTTTCTCAGACATGTCACTGAGTAACAATACCAAAACTATCACTAACAATATAATTACTGAAGATAGTTTTTGTTGTTGCTGTAGGAATGTATAATCAAATTACTGTGTTTTAAAGGCACTTGAAATAGTTGTTTTCTGTATAATTTCTATATAATTATTCCACTGACTGTTACACAGGCTCATTTAAAAAAATAATTATGGAAAATATTTACTTGGTTTCAAAGTTATAAAAACAGTCTGTATTCCAAGAATATATTCCTGGGTTGTGGTTTCTCTGTTTGAGTATTGTACATGAAAAGTTAGTAACCAACTCCAAACCCCCTCAATTTGGAGTTTCATGGTCCTCATTAATTTTCAGACTTGGGGGTCCGTCCCCACCTCCTCTGTTCTTCAGATGAGATAGTTAATTATTGATTTTTTATTTTTAATTTTTTAAGTGACAGGGTCTTGCTCTGTCACCCAGGCTGGAGTACAGTGGCATGATCATAGCTCACTGCTCCGGCCTCCTGCCTCCTGGGTAGGTGGGACTACAGGTGCATGACATCACGCCTGGATAATTTAAAATTTTTTATCTTTTGTAGAGATGGAGGGTCTCACTTTGTTGCCCAGGCAGGTTTCAAACTGCTGGCTTCAAGTGATTCTCTCACCTCAGCATCTCAAAGTGCAGGCGCGAGAAGTATGGGCGTGAGCCACCATGCCCAGCTGATCCATCTTCTAATTCACTGATTGTTTCCTGGCGTCTCCATTCTGTCTTGAGCCAATCCAGTGAAATTTAATTTCAGTTATTTTTAATTTCTAAATTTTGCTTTTGGTTGTTTTTTTGTAGTTTATATTTCATTATTGAACTCTTTTCATTTATTTTAAGTGTGTTTTTCTTTATCTCAGGGAGGTATAGTTATTGTTGCTTTAAAGTTTTTTACTATCTTAACATAGGAGGCTTAGTCTGATCATTTCAACTTGTAAGTTACCTTGGACTTGACAACTGTTGATTAATTTGATAATCAGGTCATATAGACATAGTTTCTATTGGGATTTTAGCTGCCATGCTACTGCAGCCATGCCACTCTGCAACCAGGGATCACCCTCAGGGCAGAGCTACGAGGTGGGTGAAATGGGAGATTTACTCCCTTGCAGTTGTTTCTCTAAATTTTGGCTCTCCTCCATATTGCTTTCTGTTTATTCATTAAGACTATACTATACAGAGTCTGAATGTAGTTGTGGGTTTTTTTTTCCTTTGAGTTTTCTAAGTGTAATTAACAGGACCAGTGGGTTGTAGTGGGCTGCAGTGTACGATGCCCTAGTGCAATTGGTACTTTACTTTTTTTTTTTTTTTTTTTTGAGACTGGGTCTCACTTTATTGCTCAGGCTGGAGTGCAGTGGTGCGATCACAGCTTACTGCAGCCTTGACCTCCCGGGCTCAGGTGATCCTCCCACCTCAGCCCTGAGTAGCTGGGTCTACAAGCTCGTGCAACCACATCCTGCTAATTTTTTTAATTAATATTTTTTGTAGAGATGGCATTTCACCATGTTGCCCAGGCTGGTCTCAAACTCTTGAGCTCAAGTGATCCTCCTGCTTTGGCCTCCCAAAGTGTTAGAATTACAGGCCTGAGCCACCGTGCTGGGCCTTCCCTGTACTTTTTATTTTAGATATAATTAGATCTTAAAGTCTTCAGAGAAGGTTGCATTTGAGTATGTAGTTTTGGTTTGTTAAGAAATATTAAGAACTATAGTAGCTAGGAAGCTGTGTCTGTTCTTTAGCTTTAGAACTGCTTAATAGCATTATTGTTGCCGTTAAACTCATTTTTTCTGATAGTTTAAAATTTAGTACTCTCAAGTTTAGTGTGCCAAACCAAATTCCTAAGCATTTTAATCTCTGATCACAAATTGCTTTGCATTTCTTGGTTTTCTCGGTTAATATGTTGATCTGTTATTTTTGCTTGAGTCATTCAGTTATCTTGTAAAAACCATGTTTGGTTCTCTGTCAGTAACTATTGGTAGTAAGAACATGTCGTTCTTCAGTACCCTCATCTCCCTACTTCTAACAGGCTGAAAGAAGTTCTAGCTGTAAAATATGTTCTGTAACATAAGAGAATGATATTTTGCATCAATTCTTAGGTGTGTCGTTTGGACCGGTGATGAGCGGGTCTTCTTTTATAATCCCACCACTCGTCTTTCTATGTGGGACCGACCTGATGATCTGATTGGCAGGGCAGATGTTGACAAAATTATTCAGGAGCCCCCTCATAAAAAAGGAATGGAAGAATTGAAGAAACTAAGTAAGTTTTAAATTAGGAATTTATCCACTGATTTTAACATTCTTTTCATATTTTGATAGAAAATGTGGAGGGCATTTAGAAACCCTTTATTTTTCAAAGAATATAAGAAGCATTAGAAAAAAATAGCCTGCTATCCTAGTTTGAATGAAATAATAGAGCTTAAAAATATGGA
Organism: Pongo abelii; assembly: GCF_028885655.2. Classification (NCBI taxonomy): domain Eukaryota; kingdom Metazoa; phylum Chordata; class Mammalia; order Primates; family Hominidae; genus Pongo; species Pongo abelii. Next base: position 154,924,998 of record NC_071989.2, read on the forward strand.
GAGAATTTGGATAAGATTGTGCTTTGTAAAATATGTGTGTCTTTATTGTCCTACTCAAGATTTTCAGTTAGTCCAAGATATGGTTGGTAGTGTTGCTGCTTGCTTAGTGCTTATCAATACTACTAAAATGCTCCTCAGTGGACCTTTTAGCACCTTTTGTGACTAGTAATATATTTCTTGAAATAATACAGTACAAAGTTTTTAAAAATACAAAATCTCAATCTTTTGAATTAGATGGTGAGCCCCTTATATTCCTGAGACTAGACACCTAAACCTTACCAAGAGATTATCTTTTAATCTACCTCACATTCAGAGGGCATACTAATATATTGAGTACAGATATTTGTACGTAATATTGTTGTGTATTTCTTATTGGTAATTTGCCCGTGTATTGCTATGATTGTGTTTTTATAGAACTGTGGCCTGCAAGTGGTATAGAAGCAAGATAAATGAATTATTTAATGCTTCTAATGAAATAAATCCTAGTGTGTATCATTTATAGTCATTGAGACATTTTCATGCATTATATATATGCTGAATTATAAGTAATTTCTGAATCAGTGCAACTTTGCCTATCTAGTGCTGAAGGTACTAGGCCCACCTTCCGCAATACTTGTTTTATAGGTATGATAATAATACTTTATAACTATGGTATTGAATGATGTCGAAACAATATGTGATTTTCTTTTGTTTTTCGTGAATTTGTTTTTACATATTTGATTCATTCATTTGATAAATACATTAACATGCATCGTTAAAAGGTACTGTAAATCCTGAATCAAGAAAGCTTTATTTTATATATTTGTAAATCTAAGGTTTGGGCAAGAAACATTTCAAAATGAATTAAATTTAATGTAAAGGGTGGGTAAATAGAAGAAGTATAGAATTATGCTTTGTTTAATGTTTTATAAAGGGATGAATATTAAGAGGTGAATATGTTATGTAAACAGTAATTTTTAAAAAGAAAAGTTTGTGAAATATATGCAAATGACTTTGTAACAATATTTGAAATGTTTTTGCCAGGGCACCCAACTCCGACAATGCTGTCGATCCAAAAGTGGCAATTCTCTATGAGTGCAAGTGAGTGAACTAACCATAAATTGCAGCAGCTTTTTAATACTATTAAAGCAAGTGTTCTGGTAGTGATTAGCAGAAGGATTCATGCCTAAATATTTTAATTAAATTTTGTCTTATAGTTAAAGAGGAACAAGAATTAATGGAAGAAATTAATGAAGATGAGCCTGTTAAAGCAAAAAAACGGAAGTAAGTAATACATACAATTTGATTGAGGTAGATTATATCTTTTAAAAGTTGATTTGGTAATAATTTGTGATTGGAAGGGACAGGTAATGTGAATGTTGTTAGGAGACATGATTGCTCTCTTAGGCCTGATAGTAAATAGCTTTGTTTTTCATTGTAGAAAATGTGTCCCTTCTTTTGCTAGATTTGTAGAAGATTTGGGTATTCATACATGTATTATGAAGCCAAATGATAGTTTTGGAATTAATTCTTTTTGGAAATTTATTAGGTCTCAATTTTATAAAAAGTTAGTTTCCTCCCTCATTTAGACCCCAATAGATACCATTCCAGAGATCTCATAAAAACAGACACAGACTTCTCCCTCTTTGTATGGTTATCTTACGACTTATCTAGTCCTTGAGTCTGGTCATTACTCCTTGGTGAGGAGAGAACCCATAAGCTTAGGAAGTGCTCTGCGAGAAAGAGACTGCTAAGAAGTAGAGGCATTAGCTTGGCCAGTGCTCTAGAGTTGGGTAAAATGTAAATGTTATGGCGGGGGGAAGGATGGGGTAGAGGGTATGCATGTATGGGGAATGGGACCATTATTTAGCAGCAAAAAGGAAAGTTTGAAGACATTAACAGGAACTGGTTAATCGTAGTCCTTATCTGAAAAGGACAGATTGAATGCAGCCAACTTATGGCAAAGAAATCAGTAGGACAACCCCTATAAAGGGTAGTTCTTTTAAAAAAAATTTCTTTATTGGCAACAACATAAAAGATATGAAAGAATCACTCATAATTTATCAGCGTAACATAGCTATTCTCATTTTTGCAATTGACTTTTTAGTTCTTGACCAAATGTAATTTTTATTAGTTGTGATTAACTGATTTTGTGCTTTTTTTTTAAAAAAAAAAACCTAGAATAAGACATTTGTTTTGTTAATTATTATAAATGACTGTATTCATTCTGTTTATGTACCGTAATTTTGGATGTTCCTACGATGTTAAACTTTTAGGTTGTTTTTAATTGTTTGTTCTTATAGACAACTCTGTAAGGTTTTTAACTGCTTTTATCAGGAGAATGTCAAAGAAGTCCTTTATGTGGATTGCCCGAGCTTCTCTATTTAGGTACAAAGCTAAAAGCCTATTTTTCCTGGCTTAGTTTTTCTTTTATTTCCTTTATTGAGATAGATAGTGATAGTTTGTATTGTGACATTTTCATTTAGTATAGTTCTATAAAGGTTATTTGTTTTCATTAGTTATTTCTTGGATGTCTTTTAACTCTTTAACTATTTAAATAGTTTTAAAATTATTATTATAAGAGGGTATATTGTTTGGCAAATTGCTTTTACCTGTTTGTTTTGTGCATATCTTAGGTCACAGACTATCTCGCTAAGTTCCTGCAGGTCACGGACTATGTCTTCTATTTCTTTTGATTCATTGCCTAAGTTGCTAAGTACCTCTCACTTGCATTTGTGGGTTAGCCTTAGTTCCATTTGAATCTCTGGGGCTACCTACAGTTTCCTGTATAGGATGCTTTTGAATTTCCACATGTTCTGTTTTCCTAATTCCCTTAAGTTTGTATAGTGAATAAGAGCCAATTTTTAAAATATACTTAGCAGATCATATTTAAGAAGGAAGATCTGCTGAAACACACCCCAGATATTATTGAATTACATACTTTTTTGGATTATTTACATGAATGGGCCTTTCTTATAGTGCATATATTTGAGAGGTGCTGTGATTCCATGTTCACAATTTCACTTGAGTACCACACAGAAACAGGGTTGCCCTTACCCCTGAGGTGCATTTTTGGAGGAACAAGAAGTAGTTTAGTCATTGATGAACAGTTCTAATTCCACCTAACTACTCCTGGGCCCATGTTGCTCTCTGGGACCTGTCCTTCAACTTAAATCTCAACTTATCACCCAGAAAGTGAGTAATAAAAAGTCAGGTAGGTAAGGTATATATCTTACATATTCACTTGGCCAAGATTGCAGATATTTTAGTTTTATTTTTAAAATGAATGTTTGAGATTACTAAAACATAATGCCACTTAATACCAATTTTTATTAGATTTTACAAAATATTTTATGTGTTTATAATGTAAAACATTTTGGAAAATACTTTTTTTTCTATATTTCAAGAACTAAAAAAAATTATATTCTGTGCTGTTTGATTCTGACACATAGAGGTTTACTGCAGTGTTAAACTTTTTTTTTTTTTAAAGTAAGGTTGCTCCCTTTTTATGTTATTAACCAGTGTGAGGGAGAGACAGCATATTAAAGGTGTATTTTTTTCCTAATAATGTAGCCATTGTAAATCATTAGAAGCCCATTTTAATTTTGTTATTATGAAAGTTATTTATCCCTTAGAGTTCATTTGAAACCCTCAATATAATTTGTTTTTGCCAAAAATATGCTGCTCAGTAGTGAGTCTTGAAAATTCCTTTGATTTTAAGATTTCTAATAAGATCTGAGAATTAATATTTTGTCAGTTGATGTCTTATATTTTATTTTTTATAGGAGAGATGATAATAAAGACATTGACTCAGAGAAAGAAGCTGCCATGGAAGCTGAAATTAAAGCTGCCCGAGAAAGGGCCATTGTCCCTCTGGAGGCTCGAATGAAGCAGTTCAAGGACATGCTGCTAGAGAGAGGGGTCAGAAAACAATCTTTGGGGGAGATATTTCTGTTTTGTATAAGTAATATAAATATGTCTTGCTAAAAGGTCAAATCTAAGGTTAGTGCTCATGTTATGGGGGGGGATAAGGGGATTTTTAAAATTACTGTACATTTTTTGCAACAGCCTTTTTCTTGGCTAATCTTATCATATTTAACTAAATGCCACTTTACTGTCCTTTTAAGTACAAATAACACTTAACATTTATTGGGTCATTAAATTGTGGTGAGTAAATATAAGACGAGTATTAACATTACAGAATGGCGGACTGCTTGGGATAGGTAAGGTATATATGATTATTCTTCCTTTAATATCTTGAGAATGGCTTTTGTTAAAGGAGAACTGATACTTTGTGATATTATTTGCAATTTAATTGAGAAGGGATTTCAACTATTTGGTTATATTCACAGATTCATTTGAATAAGTAAAATTGTTCAATTTTAAATCACAACATTGTTCACAAGATTGGAGCAAGCATGAGAAATCAAAATATAAATCTTCAAGGCTTTTTCTGATGTACTGATTTTTAAAATGTCACACAGTAGTGGTTATTTTAATGAGTAATTAAGTGTGTGTTATTTCTATATAATATAGGAATGTTCAGAGCCAATTAGTGTGGAAATTTGCTATTGCTAGCCTCCCACTGCTTGTCATTTATTAGTGATGGAAACTTCAGTATGGTTTTATGTCTGCTTTATAAACAGATATCCTGTAGATTTCAAGCAAAATTATGACCTTTATATTTTTAGAGCAGACTTAATTATGAGGCAATACATTTTTATTTTAAAGGTGTCTGCTTTTTCAACATGGGAGAAGGAGTTGCACAAGATAGTTTTTGATCCCCGGTACTTACTTCTCAATCCTAAAGAGAGAAAACAGGTAAAAGGAAAATGGCATTAACTAAGAATGTGTATCTCTTGCCAACATAGTTTTTAAATTATAAGGAATAAAGTACCATCCCTTTTTTTTCTGATACAACATTTCAAAAATATAGTCTTGCATCTTAGAACATACTATATGTCTATGTGTGGACATTTCTACTTCAAAATTCTTGGATATTTTTGCCCTTATGAGCATGACTGTTGTCTTGTAAACATTTTGTCCTTATGCCTCATATACCTAGGTTATGTGTAGTATGGTTTTAAAATTGATTTCAAATGCATTTACTAATTTGCTTGTTTGGGCCAATGATGCAAATTTAGAGTAGAAAAATAGCAAAATACAGATGAGTAAAAAGGAGAAAAAAGCCACTGTAATCCCAACCAATAGATATGACTACCGTTGAACACTGGTTTATTATTGAATACTGAACAGCCTTCTTGACCATTGTGTGTCAGTATGTACATATATATGTGTGTGTGTGTCCTGTAGATAGTACTTGAACATAGGTTTATGTCTTATACAACTACACATACAAAGTTCACATCTAAGTAGCATCTGTTAAAATATCTGTTTCCATCAGAAACTCAGAAAAACAGTGGATACTTCAGGGTCCCTGTTGAATTAGTGTTGCTTTTTATTCCCATGATGATTCAGTGACACGTATCATTTCGTGATTGCCTCTTCTAAAGCATTGCACACTTCCAACTTACTTAATTTCTGAATTATCTGAACTATCCTGACACTGATCTCCATAAAATGGTGAGTATGTGGAACCACTTGCTATAGTGCTGTTAAGCTGTAAGATTTCATTTGGTAACAGTAGTGCCCATCTTTGATATTTTTAATGTAACAATTGAAATAATTCTCCACATGGTGTATACCATTATGCATGTAGGTCTAATCATGGACTTGAATGAAGGGAGAAAATTTACAATGTGCCAGATATGTATTTTAGTACTTGGAATAGAAAGACATAACTTCCTTAATGTATTTGCATCTTCATTTTAAGCTTTGTATCTTTTTTAAAAAACAAAAAAACTCTGTGTGAGTTTTTTATTCTCATTTCAGTTTATGGCTCTATCAAAATTTATAAATTAGCCTTGATTCCTTACTTTTCCCACTGCCCCTTTACAGTCTTATCAGCAAATCTATAATCTACCTTCAAAAAATTTTCAAAATCTCACCTTTTATTAATCATTTCCCCCATTAACACCCTAATCCAAGCCACCATAAACAACCCTTATCATCTGTGTAGCCTATTGTTGATCTTCATTCCATCTGTTCTTGTTCCTCTTTAGTCAAGTTCTTTTTCCACACAGCAGCCAGACTAATTTTAAAGTTTAAGTGATAGTAAATTAAGTCACTGTTCCCTTGCTTAAAACTGTTTAGTGCTTCCCATTTCTTTGAGGATAAAATTGAAGCTCTTTTCATGGTCTCTAATATTCTACATAGACTTATCCCTGTATACCTCTTGATGGTCTTTTTTAATGTTTGTTGATTACAGCCACACTGGCCCTGATATTACTTGAACAAGCCAGTCATTCTGGTGTTTGCTATTCCTTCTGCCTGGACTGTTTTTCCTCCAGGTGTTAGTACAGCCAGCTTCATTTCATTAAGGTACTTGTCCCAGTGCCTTCTAATCAATCTAAGTATTGTCTCTTTGCCTTTTCTAATTTCTTTATGGTGCTCATGGCTCTAATTATATAAAATTATGTTTTTATTATCTGTCTCCTCCTCCTGCAAAATATAAATTGTATGAGGATAGAAACTTTGTCTTCATTGCTTTATTTACAGTGCCTGGAACATTGCCTAATCTAAATAGCTCTGAAGGCTTTAAAACTTTCATGACATATTCCTCCTGGTACTGAGTGCTATAGTGAAATTATAAGTAACATATTGAGAACTATAGTTCTTTCCCAATTTTTGAAGCATTCTATAAGCTGATGGTGGTATCTCCTTAATAGAATTACGTTTGAAAAGAGAAAATATTATTCTAGTGTTCTGTTTTCAATAAAATCTCTAGTTAAAAGTTCTCTTGCCATTTATTTATTTATTTATTTAATGCATTTATTTATTTAGAGATGGAGTCTTGCTCTGTTGCCCAGGCTGGAGTGCAGTGGCGCCATCTCATCTTACTGCAACCTCTGCCTCTTGGGGTTCAAGTGATCCTCCTACCTTAGCCTCCCAAGTAGCTGGGATTACAAACGTGCACCACCATGCCCGGCTAATTTTTGTATCTTTAGTAGAGACAGAGTTTCACCATGTTGGCCAGGCTGGTCTTGAACACCGGACCTCAAGTAATCCGCCTGCCTTGGCCTCACAAAGTGCTGGGATTACAGGCGTGAGCCACCACGCCCGGCCTTTCATGGCTTTTAAATAGAATTCTTCTCTCAACAATCAGAGTGTACGAACTGAGAAGAAGTAGTAGTTAACATTTGGCATTTAAAAATAAACACGTTTTTTGAATGCTTGGTTTTATTATTTGCATAGGAGTATAAAATGAACAACCAGAAAGGTGCTAGGTTGCACATTACACATTTGCACTTTGTAATTTCGTATTTGCAGTTTGTGCTTTGATTTAGAAAACACTAATAACTTCATTGGAAATGCCTTGTAATATAAAATTATATTTCAGTTGTCCTTTTCTAGTTATTTGTAGATTTATGTACATTCTGTATCATTATAAAAGATGTATTTTATATAATTGTAACCATAAATTTTAACTTAGAATTTTCTTTTGATAAAGGTTACTTAAGGGGTCTGAAATGTTTTTGTTTTATTTGTTATGACAAATTTTAATTGAGTAACATTTTCCACAAAAACTAGACCATTTGCATAAAGGATGCTACTAGGTTCTGACATAGATAGTAGTTATGCTAATAACACTTTAAAATAAGTTCTCTCTTATTTCAAAATAAACATTTTAAAAGCTTTTCCTCTAAGAACTGGAAGAAGACAAGGATACCCACTTTCACCACTCTTACTCAACATAGTGCTGGAAGTCTTAGCCAGAGCAATTAGGCAAGAGAAAGAAATAGAGGGTATCCAAATTGGAAAGGAAGAAGTCAACTTGTTTCTTTTTCCAGATGACAGGATCTTACATACGGAAAAACCTAAAGACGCTACTAAAAATCTCTTAGAACTGATAAATTCAGGCTGGGCATGGTGGCTTATGCCTGTAATCCCAGCACTTTATGAGGCCAAGGTAGGCGGATTACATGAGGTCAGGAGTTCGAGACCAGCCTGGCCAACATGGCGAAACCTCATCTCTACTAAAAATACAAAAATTAGCCAGGCGTAGTGGTGCATGACTTCATCCCAGCTACTTAGGTGGCTGAGGCACAAGAATTGCTTGAATCCAGGAAGTGGAGGTTGCAGTGAACCGAGATTGTGCCATTGCACTGCACCCTGGGTGACAGCAAGACTCTGTCTCAAAAAAAAAAAAAAAAAAAAAAGAAATGCTAAACTGATTCAGGAAAATTACAGGATATTAAATATCCAAAACAATAGTGTTTCTGTACACAGTGAACTAGCTGAAAAAGAAATCAAGAAAGCAATCCCGTTTACAATAGTGCCAAATAAATAAGATAACTAAGAATAAATTTAACCAAACAAGTGAAAGACCCCCATAAGGAAAACTATAAGACACTGATGAAAGAAACTGAACAGGATACAAAGGGAAAGACATCCCAAGCTCATGGATCAGAATAATTAATATTGTTAAAGTGGCAGTACTCTCCAAACCAATCTACAGATTCAGTGCAATCTCTATCAAAATACGAGTGACATTCAAAACAGAATGTCAATGGAAGAAAAAAATCTGGCTTGGCAAGGTGGTTCACACCTGTAATCCCACCACTTTAGAAAACCAAGGCAGGAGATAACTTGAGGCCAGGAGTTTGAGACTGTCATAGCGAGATCTCTCTACAAAAAAATACAAGAACTAGCCAGGTGTGGTGTCGTGCACCTGTAGTCCAAGCTACTTGGGAGACTAAGGTGTGAGGATCACTTGATCCAGGAGTTTGAGGTTACAGTGAGCTATGACTGCTACTGCACTCCAGCCCGGGCAACAGAACAAGACCCTGTTTAAAAAAAAAAAAATCCTAAAATTTTTGTGAAACCAAAAAAGACTTAAAATAGCCAAAGCAATCCTAAGCAAAAAGAACAAAGCTGGAGGTATCGTAGTACCAGACATCAAAATATACTAGAAAGCTGTAGTAACTAAAACAGTATGGTGCTGGCATAAAAACAGACACATAGACCAAAGGAACAGAATAGGGAACTCAGAAATTAATCCATTTATCTATAGCCAACTTATTTTGACAAAGGTGCCAAGAACACTCACTGTGGAAAGAACAGTCTCTTCAATAAATGATGCTGGGAAAACTGGAAATCTATATGCAGAAGAAATGAAATTAGAACCCCACCTCTTACCCTATCTGAAAATCAACTCAAAGTAGATCAAAGACCTAAATGTATGACCTGAAATGATAAAACTACTAGAAAAAAACCATAGAGGAAATAATTCCACACATTGACTGGGAAAAGATTTTACAAATAAGACCTCAAAGCACAAGCAAGAATAAACAAATGGGGTTATATCAAATTAAAACAATTCTCCATAGCAAGGGAAACAACAGTGAAGACATCTTACAGAATAGGAGAAAATATTTGCTAACAACTTATTTGACAGGGAATTAAATGTCCAAAATGTACAAGGAACTCAGTCATCTCAACAGAAAAAAACAAATCTTACTAACAAATGGGCAGACGATCTGAACAGACATTTCTCAAAACATACAAATGGCCAATAAATATATGAAAAAATGCTCAGCATCACTAATTATCGGGGAAATGCAAATCAAAACAGCAGTGAGATGTCTCACTCCAGTTAGGATGACTTACATAAAAGAGGAAGAAATAATGAATACTGGCAAGGATACTCAGAAAAGGGAACTCTTTATATACTGTTGGTTAGAATTTAAACTAGTATATCCACTATGGAAAACAGTATGGAGGTTCCTCGAAAAATTACAAACAGAACAACGATACGATCCAGCAATCCCCCTACCAGGTATGTATTGAAAGGAAAGGAAATCATTGTATTGAAGAGATATCTGTACCCTAATGTTTACTGTAGCACTGTTCACAGTAACCAAGATACAGAATCAACCTAGGTGTCCAACAACAGATGACTGGATAAAGAAAATGTGGTCAGCCATAAAAAAGAATGAAATCCTGTCATTTGCAGCAACATCGATGGAACTGGAAGTCATGTTAAGTGAAATAAGCCAAGAACAGAAAGATAAACATCTTATGTTTTCACACGTGTGGAAGCAAAAGAAAGTTGATGTCATAGAAGTAAAAAGTAGAGCAGAGGCTACTGGAGGCTGAGAGGGGTAGGGAGAACTCGGGAGGATAAGAAGAGATTTGTTAAAGGATACATAATTAAAACTGGATAGGAAGATTAAGTCCTAGGGTTCTGTAGCACTGTAGGATGACTAGTTAACAATAGTAAGTAGTTTTGAATAGCCAGAAGGAGGATATTGAACGTTTTTCCAACACAAATGATAAATGTTTGAGATTGATATGCTAATTACCTTGATCTCATCACTACATGATATGTATTTAAACACGTTTCGATTGCACATGTATTGAAACACTAACCCCATGAATATGTACAATTATTATTTGTCAATTAAAAAAAAAATCCCTGCCCTTGAACTCTAAGAGAAAACACCAAAATAAACTTTTTAATATCTCGTTTGTTATTCAGAGCTTTTAAATATTGACAGTATTACAGTATGGTAATATGTTACCACCAAGATTACTCGGAATTGTCAACCATCCATCTAGGCCACTGTTACTGAATAATTTGTCATTGAATCAGTGTGAAATTAAAAATATGAGAAGCAAATAATGGAGACTTACTTTTAGTAAGTGTATTTTGAAACATACAGAAAAGCTAAAATCATAAGTGAAATTTCACAAAATGAATATATCATGATCCAAAAAATGGAACATTGCAAGCACTCCAGAGCTGCCTCAAAGGCTTAAAGGTTATAGCCCTTGAATATACATTTTTGTTCGTGCCTATAAAAGTGAACTTAACAGAATTATTTTTAAAATTTACTGATTTTCATTGAACTATGAAATTTTGTTCATGAGTTGAAATCAGAAAATAACCGCTTAATATAGGGAACATAAAGCCAAGCGTATTGGGAAGTATGACACAAATTAGGAGCAACTTGGAAGCATAACACAACCCCTAATTTTCTATGAGATATTAATCTTAGAGAGTGATTCCTAACCTTGGTCTGGGATAGCTCAGCAGAGGGAATATGAAGTTCTTTCTAGATTCTCAAAGGAAAGTTAATACAAATTCCCTTGAATTTTAGGTATTATTTAATACTTTTATTTAAAAGTAAGTATATACTGAGAAAGGAGTTGGAAACAACTTTCTCCCTCTCTTCAGCATGCAAGTACTTTCAAAAGGTTTTCTGCAATGCTATACTTAGAGAAATTGAAGATGACTTATATGTCTAGCAGGGGACTGGTCAGGTAATCATAGATACAGTAGTCCCTCCTTATCTGTGGAGGGTATGTTCCAAGACCCGCAGTGGATGAAGATTGGTAGACATATGTGGATTGACTTGGGAAGATGTCGAAGGTATTTTGGAACATTTTGTTGTACTTGTTATAAAGATGTTCATAGAACTGTTCCCTACATAGTAAGTCTTTTCCTTTTTGTAGCTTCTTGAGAATGTGCAGGGAAAATTTATTTGAGGCCTAGCATACTTGGAAAAGCCCTTATTGTACCCTTATTTGGAATTGTTTGGCTAGCTAAAGGCATTGCTCTGCTTCTAGTGTTCGTTGTTTTTGAAGCCATTCCTCTTCCTTTATATATGAATCTGTTTTTCTTTCTCTGTAAGTATGTAGCTCTCTTAGTCCCTAGTATTCTGAAATGCCATAGTGGTATTTTTCCTAGAGGAAGGGTCTATTGTGCTGGGCACTTGGCTGACCTTTTCAGTGTGGAAACTCAGCTCTTTTAGTTACGGGAAATTCTCTTGTGTTACTTTAAAAAAATTGTTTCCAGTTTTCTCTGTTTTTTCATTCTGGGACAGAATTTGAATTTGCCTTCATGGATTGGTCCTTCAAGTTTTTTCTCTTTCCTGTTAATTACCTTTGTCTTTTTATTTAACTTTTTGGATAATTTCCTTGCCTTTATTAACCAACTATTTAGATTTTTAAAATTTATTGTGTCTTTTAATTTCTAAGAGTTCTTTTATGTTTTTTGAGGTTTTTCTTGCCTTATGGGTGCCTTATCTTAGCTCTGTGAGGTTGTTTAGGAACATTTTTTTCTTTTAAATTTTTATTTTTCTGTATAGTTTCTGATTCCACTAAGTTGGTTCTCTTTAGGGCTCTATTTTTCATGTTGGAGAGTTTCCTTAGATGTCTTGTAGACCCTGACTACTTAAGTGAAGCACTAAAATGCTGTTTGGGTACTCTTTTTTTTTTGCATGTAGAGATGGGATTTTGCCACGTTGCCCAGGCTGGTCTTGAACTCCTGAGCTCAAACGATCCTCCTGCCTTGCCCTCCCAGAGTGCTGGGATTACAGGTGTGAGCCACCACCTGGCCTGTTTGGGTATGCTTAGCATCTAGGTGGGCCCTCGTGCTTTGGGGCTATACTGCAGAGGGGTGGTTCTCAACCACGAGCAGTTTTGCCCCCAGGAGACATTTTTGTCATCATTGAAGTGAGTGCTGCTGGGATCTAGTGGGTAGAGGCCAGGGATGCTGGTATACATCTTGCTCAAAACATCACTGTGCCAAGGTTGAGAAACATGCTGTAGGGTAAGTTAGGCTGGTTTGTTGAGAACCCCTGGAGCCATTGTTTTAGGCTGGTCAGATTCCCAATAAAGACTTCTAATCTCCTGGCTGGAGGGCACAGATCTCTCTGCTTCGGATCTGAGAGAACTGTGTCTTAGTATTTGGTATATGTGTTTGGTTAATCTCCATGTTTTTAGTTTGGTTTGCCTTATTCCCAATGGAGATTCCCCTAGTTCAAAGACACTCTCTTTTACTTTCTAGAGCAGGCAGTCAGCAAATTTTTAAGAGTCAGATAATTTGTATTTTAGGCTTTGTGGGCCATATGGTCTCTATTGTAACTTTGCAACTGCTGTTTTAAGTGTCAAGTACCTATAGACATATGTAAGGGTATAAGCATGGCTGTTCAGTTAAAGCTTTATTTATGGAAATACTGTCATTTGAATTTTATTTAGTTTTCATGTGTCATGAAACTTTCTATTTTTTCCCTCAACCCTTTAAAAAATGTAAAAACTATTCTTGAGCTGTATAAAAACAACCCGTAGGCCATAGTTTGCCAATTATTTGCTTTGGAATAGTCACTTGCCTTTTACATTCAGAAGTGGCAGTGCCCAGAAACATTAAGTTGGTGGGGGGATCTGGCGATCTAACAACTTATTAATTAGCTTTTCATCCTTAAAAATACTACTTATTTTAGCTATGCCCCATCCTCACCTCCGTATATATCTGATGCTGTCTATTCTTGAGTTGTTTGAAGAGATTCTGGTTTCAGAAAAAAAAAACTTGCGTTGCCTCTTTGTTTTTCTTGACTACTAGGTTATGTTGAGTGCTCTCATATCTGTCACATCCTTTTCCACTTGTCCCATCAGCTTTGCAAGTTGCTGGTTCTTTTTTTCTCAATTCCTTATTGTTGGGTTATGATTTAAAAAAGAAGTTCTTCTGTCATTTTATAGGGTGTGAAGTAGGCGGTAAATAGATGATCAGTTCGTTATCTTGACTGTATTATTAAGCGGGGGAAATACAGAATAGATGTAAAGCATGATTACATTTTAGTGAAAATACTTATGTCTTAAGAGAAGCACGGAAATAAAATATACCACAGATTCCATACCATTGATATTTCTTTCTAAAAGGGATTTGGGAAGACTGTGATTTCTCTTCCGCATTTCTAAATTTCTTGAAATGTTTATAATAATCATGTATTTAATTTATAATCGGGAAAAAAATTAAAGAGGCTTTTTGCAGTTTTCTTTTGTTCTTGAAGCCTAAGTAGAGAGCTGTATGCTTGTGTAATATTTCAGTGAAGCTTTAAAGTGAAACTTGGTATAGATTATCTGTGTATAATTATCTATAGTTAATATATTTTTCCTGGTATAGTTTGGACAAAGACATTGTCCAATAATTTGGTAGTTAAATTACCTATATGAAAGATTGACTTGTCAAATTTGTTGATTTTTATAATAGGTGTTTGATCAGTATGTAAAGACCAGGGCAGAGGAAGAACGCAGGGAAAAGAAAAATAAAATAATGCAAGCCAAGGAAGATTTCAAAAAAATGATGGAAGAAGCAAAATTTAATCCAAGGTATGTGGTTTGTTTCTCTTAAATATCAAAGTGTATTTATTTTCTCCTAAGATCAGTTTTTAAAAATTAAAAAAATAGATTTTTTTGGCTATTTGGGCACTAAAAGCTCCTTATTTGATTATCAGTTTTTGCCAAAATTTCTAATCTTTATTTTTTACTATGTTTCCTTTAGAGGAATCCTAAGTGCTCTAAGAAGGATACCTTTGATTTAAGTGCTTCCCTGTGGGAATAAGTTCTTTAGAAACTAGTATATGATAGAAAATCTGTGCCACATCTTTGTAAAGTTTTATACATAATGAGTTGCAGAGGAGGAACATTATTTTGATTAAATTGAAGTGATGAAGGACCTTTTACCACTTCAATTTCAAAATTTTCTAAGTGTCTAGTTAATGGTTGTGTCTGACATTTTCAGTTGATTGGTAATATGTATTAAATACATGTAATGGGCTGAAGAAAATGAGACATTTTAAATTTATTTGCCTAGGTTTATAATAATAACAGTTACTGGGTATTTTATGTGCTTATTTGCACTGTAAAACATATATGTATGCATTTATACATACATGTAAACATGACTGAAAGCATGTAATTTTATATACGTGCATACAGATATTCAGTCTTCAGAACAGGTAGTTTGATTTAGGTACTTACGTGATACCTGTTGTATATGAGATAAGCAAATTAGGTAGCTTGCCTCAGTGAAGCTGGGATTTCAACTAGATTTCAGTGTTGCACAGAATTGTATAGACAGGGGGAATTACTCTTATTTATGACTTAGATGTAAGAGTAGTGGTATTAGGTTACTGGGAATACCTCAGTATTCTAAAACTGTTGGGTAGCATCATGGAGTCTCTGGGTTAAATGGCACTTATTATAAAGGTTCATCTTACATAAATAGTTAATTTTGTCTGTGGAGGTAGGAAAGAGTGATGTTGTTTAAGAAGATATGTTTAATATCGTTTTATATTTGAAATATGGTATTAAAAGTTTTAGAAAATAAAGCTAATAGAGTATTTGTGATATGAAGAATTTAATATTCTTCAGGGGTAATAGAGGTTCAGACTTTCCAGGGAGTCCTGAGTTTTTTCTGAGTCAAAAGAGTGAGATCATGGGTCAAAATAGTTGAGTCTGTGTTATAAAAGACATTTTGGGGGGCAGTTGAGGTCACTTGGTAAGAATTGATATTAGATGTTAGAGAATTAGTAATTTTCTTGGATATTGTGGTTATGGAGGAAAAAGGCTTTACTCTCAGGAGTTGCATGTTGAAATATTTCTAAGTGAAGTCTTAAGATGTCTGCAGCATATTTCCAAATCATTCAGCAGAATATATTTATTAAAACTCCATATGGGTCTGTGAATAATTGAAACTCCAAAGAGGTTTCCCTTTAGTAGATATGACTAAGTCTTACCATATCATAGTACTCTGCTGGTGTTCTTTTCAGGCAGGTAGAATTGTTGAAGTGATCTGTACTGTGCAGGTTACTTCATAAAATGAAATGATCAGGCACTAAGGGCATTGTCCTGTATTGTTATATTGATACATCCAACTCTGGCATAGAAATTAAGACCATTTTTAGTCCTAGAAGAATGCAAGGAGGAAAAACTTTAAAATGAGAAAATGTTGTCTGTTGGCCTAATTTTTTTTTTAAAGTGGGAAAAATATTGCAGAACCTTTTAGTAGAGCTGGTAAATATAGAGCACCAGAGTTTGTTCCAGCGGGAAAGAAAGGGGGAAATTACTGAACTGTGCCTGTCTCTTGTATGTCGTTTTTCTTTTTAATGAAAATTTAAGTCATACCTCCCACAGTCAGTTTCTGGTCACTATTATCTCCCTGTCATCCACCACCAGCCATTACCCACTTCCCTCCAAAATATTTTTTATCCTGTTTGTTTTAAAGTAGTTTTTTCACAGTTAAGAAATAAGTCATATGAAAACATCTCCATGGGAATCTAATGCTAAAAGTTCATTTCAGTCTTTTGTCATAAAAAGTGTCAGATATTTTACCTATAAGTAATAGAAATAAGTCTAAAATAAATCAGTTATCACTTTACACGTTGATTTTCCACTTTTTAAAAGGTTTTTTCTTTAATCATAGTTTATTGTTTAATCATAACAATGCAGGTTTATTATCCCTTATCCCAAATGCTTGAGACCAGAGGTCTTTTGGATTTCAGATTTTTTAAAAAAAATTTTGGAATATTTGTATTATACTTACTGGCTGAGCATCCCAAATTCAAAAATCTGAATTGAATGTCTTGTTGGCACTAAGTAAGTTTTGGGTTTTGGAGCATTTGGATTTCAAATTTGGGATGCCCAACCTATACTTGCTTTTTCTATCTTAAAATTATAAACTGAAGGGCTTAATTTATCATGAAAATAAAACATTTAATGGACTACATATGATCTCTTTTCTGGAATATACATTTTTATTTTACCATGCCATTTTATTATTGTTATGTATCTGTTGTTCAGACTAGGTTTGCAATATATTCTTTGTTAAAAATGTTGAATTAACATTGGATATTATGATTAGTATTGGTTGCATACAAAAGATTATTAGAATCTAGCCTTGGCCAGCAAAGCTTAAAAATAATAAATGGTAGCTGTGAGTGATACTCTTAACCTTCAGTTGATGTTTTAAGTTCTAAATTGAGATTAACTGGCCAGTTTTTTGTTTATAATTAAAACTATAACATAATCTTTGTTTTAACACAAGAGAATGTTTTATTTTTGCATTTAAATAGCTAAATAGCTTTTAAATGGGCTAATCTTAGGATTGTTAATTATAAGAGTAAATTCTTGGCCGAGCACAGTGGCTTACGCCTGTAATCCCGGCACTTTGGGAGGCCGAGGCAGGTGGATCACGAGGTCAGGAGTTTGAGACTAGCCTGGCCAGTATGGTGAAACCCCATCTCTACTAAAAATACAAAAATTAGCCAGGCGTGGTGGTGGGCACCTGTAGTCCCAGCTACTTGGGAGGCTGAGGCAGAAGAATTGCTTTAACCTGGAGGCGGAGGTTGCAGTGAGCCAAGATCGCGCCACTGGTTAAAGCTTCAAATATTTAAACTATATACTAAATATATGAAAGCTTTATAATGCCTTTTATTTATGGAGAAACTTCTTTTTTAAAACTTAGGCTCATTAGCCCTCATAAGCCTCATGCTTTTATTTAACCTGTTTGGAGTTTGCTGAGCTTTTTGAATTTATAAATTGATGTTTTCCATCAAATTTGGGAAGTTTTTGGCTAGTATTTTTTCTGCCCTAATTCATTCTTTCCTCTTTTGGGATTCTAATCACACATATATTAGTGTTTGATATTATCTTACATGTCCCTGAGACTGTTTTCCCTACCTCAGTCTTTTTTCTGTCTCCTCTTTGGATTAGATAATTGTTAGTGATCTAACTTCATATAATCGACTCTTTATTCAATTGTCAACTCTCATGTTAATCCTATCCAGTTAATTTTTTTTCATTAGTTTTAGGTTCTTTTTAATATTTTCTGCATCTCTGCCAAAACTCCTTATTTGTTCATCCATTTTTAGACCATGTTTTCAATTCTTTGTACCTGTTTTTCTTTGATTCTTTCAGTGTAATAATAACAGTTTATTGAGTTATTTTTTTAAGAGGCAGAGTCTTGCTCAGTTGTTGTGCAGTGGCTCAGTCACAGCTCACTGCAGCCTCAGACTCCTGGGCTTAAGCAGTCATCCTGAGTAGCTGAAAATATATGCGTGTGCCACCATACCCAACCAATTTTTAAATTTTTTATAGGGACAGAGCCTCACTATGGTTTTTTTTTTTTTTTTTTGAGGCAGAATCTTGCTCTGTCACCCAGGCTGGAGTGCAGTGGCGCAATCTCAGCTCACTGCAACCTCTGCCTCCTGGGTTTTTCTCCTGCCTCAGCCTCCTGAGTAGCTGGGATTACGGGTGCCTGCCACTACTCCCAGCTAATTTTTTTTTGTATTTTTAGTAGAGACAGGGTTTCACCTTGTTGGCCATGCTGGTCTTGGAACTCCCTGACCTCAAGTGATCCACCTTCCTTGGCCTCCCAAAGTGGTGAGATTACAGCCATGAGCCACCACACTATGTTTTTTTGTTTTTGTTTTTTTGATTCAAGGCCTTGCTCTCTTGTCCAAGGTGGAGTGCAGTGGCACGATCTCAGCTCACTGCAGCCTTTGCCTCCCAGGTTCAAAAGATTATTTTGCCTCAGCTTCTCAAGTAGCTGGGATTACAGGCATCAGCCACCGTGCCTGGCCAGAGTCTCACTGTGTTGCCTAGGCTTGTCTCGAACTCCTGGCCTCAAATGATCCTCCTACCTTGCCCTCCTGTGCTGGGATTGCAAGCATGAGCCACTGTACCTGGCCAGTAATAGTTGTTTTAAAGTTACTGTCTACTTAGAACGACATCTGGACATCTTGGGTTCGGTTTCTATTGACTTCAAAAAAATTTTTCTATGGATCACGTTTCTTTGTATATTTAGTGATTTTTGATTGAATATTGGACTTTGTGGCTAATATGTAGAGACTCTGGAGTCTGTTACCTTTCATTGAAAAGTGGATATTTTTGTTTTAATAGGCAGTTCATTTACTGGTTGCCACCTTAATTTTAGGCTTGACTTTATGTTTTGTTAATGTGAATCTCTGAAAGTGTAATATGTTTCTTTTAGCCTTCCAGCTCTGTTTTCCTTGTGGATCTTTTGTGGACTTTGTTGGCCTGATCCTATTCTCCCTTTAATACTACTGACTCTCTATTATCTCTTCTATGCTCTTAACCCTGTAGTAGCTTGATATAGAGAGTGATCTTTCCCTGCTGTTACACAGCTTGGCCTTAGCTGTGGACTCATGGATAATCGCTAAGTCGGATTTTTCTTGGGTACCCTCTCTTTGTGGATTCCTCTTCACCCAAGCTCTAATCTTTGCTTCCTCCAGTTCATTAAGACTACGGTACTCTAGTTGGACTTGAGCTCTCTCTGCACCTCATAAATTTCCCTTCTTTCAGGCATTTCAGTCTACTCTTTCTGTTGTCTACTCCTTGAAATCAGTTGCCTCATATACTTTTGTCCAGTTTTATAGTTGTATATGGAGAGCTAATCCAATAAGAATTTTTCTATTATGGCTGGAGGAAGGACTTAGCTTCATCGTAGAGTGGAAATTGATGAGCTTTTGTATCTTGAGGCATGCAAATTCTTTACTCTGTGATCTCTTTCTTTTTTTTTAATAATAATAAATATTTATTCTCCTAATTCTATGCTGATAGCATACAAATCCCTTAACCACATTTTTGCTCATTACCTCTTTTTACTCCTTTCTGAAACTTACTGTTCACTGTTAGGTAGATGTTGAGTCCCAGTGTCTCTTTGTCATATACTCTTGTTGGAAAAATGGTATCTTCTGCTATGCCTTTATAGAAGCAGAAGTAACTGCCAAAGTTAGCACACTTGTAATTTTGTTACAGAGCAACTTTTAGTGAATTTGCAGCCAAGCATGCTAAAGATACAAGATTCAAAGCAATTGAAAAGATGAAAGACCGAGAAGCCTTGTTTAATGAGTTTGTGGCCGCTGCTAGGAAGAAAGAGAAAGAAGATTCGAAGACCAGAGGTGAGAAGGTAAGATGGTTTTAGTTCCAGTGGTGTGATTGATGGGAGTGTGAATGGGAAAGGTCTGTGCTGGTGTTATGTTTCTAACCTTATGCATTGGCGTAAATAATAGGATCTACATGGACTGTTCTTTTAAGTTAACTTTTATAATTATTTATGTATGTATGTATTCTGTCACTTTACTTACATAATGCTTATTTTAGTAGCTTCACTAAACTATATACTTTTGCTTTAAATTGTGTTAATATTAAGATGCCTGGTAAACTCAGAACAGGTTGTTAGGACTGCCTGCTCAGTGGTGCCTTCTAAGATTTCAAGATTCTCTATAGGTGGTAATATTTGAATTTCAAAAAGCTTCTTTATCTTTTTTGCCCTCTAAAAGATAGCATTTTAGTGACTTTCTATTCTTTCAGTAAACATATCTTACATATAAATTATTGCTTATCAGAATTAAAGGTCAGCTATTAAAGATTAATGAGTTCCAAATGTCATTTGATAGCAGTGTCAGGAGTGGAGAGGAGCTTACCACTGGGGAGGAAAACTAGTAGGGAGATGACCCCAGTGGTGTGTGAACCATCAAAACATGGAGCCACTCTCCTTAGTGTCCCGGTATGCTTTGTGAATGTAGAAAAATAACCTCTGGAGCCTAATCATTCTTGACATTTAAAATTGCCTCTTATTCTAGAAAGTTATAATATTACAAGTTCTATTAAGAAATGTTGTTTGAAAGTAATGCTACTCCTGGGAAGAAGTCTCTTTCATTCAAAATAATAACAGTATTAGCTAAAACAGCTTTTATCAGAAATATCTGAAACTTCCTAATTATCTGATTTATTGGGCTTCCAAGTGAGTCTTCCAGAATTGTTTCACTGTTTACTTAAAAAATGATTATGCTTTTCAGAGGAAATGTGTAAAATCAAATTCTACTACATAATTTTATATGTTGAATTAGAATCATGTTAATGAATTATTTGCTACTTTTCACTTTTAGAATAACCTATTTAAGAAAACCAAGTAAATAAGTGATTGTTTGATTTTGTATGATTGCTTTTATACAAATTAAATGTATTTATCTTTGCATTTGTAACTGATTTTCTAAACACTTTTTTTATAACTATTTTATGTATTCTGTTTTATAACAAGTGGATAGACTTTACAGTTTTGTGCTGTGCGGCCTGTCAATCAGTTCAGTGACAGCTGTCAATCACTGACACGCAAAGTGTTATGGGATTCCCTAGTGAGGAAAGAATTGGTATCTCTGTGTGGTGACTTTAGCCTCCCGCAGTTCCGGTACTTTACATTTTTTTAGTCTTTTTCCTTATGAAGTGATGAGAATTGTGCCCAGAATGTGTTAATTTTAAAAAAGAAATTAAATAGATATGACATCTAAATTAAATAAATCTAATATTTAATATATTCAACTTTATTTTATTTTGACTATAAAAATCTTAATTCTTTAAATTACAGGGTTGGCTTTATACCATTACTAGATTAAAAAAAAAAAAGGCAGGAAATTGCTAAAGTGAAGCTTTCTCAGCCAATTTGAAGAATGCAAAATCAATGACTAACTAGGCCATCAAAGCAGAAATCTTTAAAGTAAGGGTTTAAATATAGTGGATTTTATATTCACATTTTGAGCACATTTGGTTAAGCGGCTTTATCATTTTTCTTTCATGACTTCCACTGTATTGTTTATACTGTTCTTAAGTATATTGTGTATACTTAAAAAAAAAAAATCACATTGTAACTGTGTAATTAGATAGCAAGAGCAGTACCGGTAGCATGGTACTAGAGTTTATTTCCTTGTTCTTGTAATTCTCCAGCTGGTCTTTGTAGCATTGTGGTAGTTGAATCAATAGCTGAACACTAAAGGTTTAAAACTAATTTTAAAACTAATTTTGAAAACCTTTGAAGAACATTGACTTCTGGTGAAATTATTGTTTTTCTTAAGTAGCATTTTCACGGTAAAGTCATTCTCACAGTAAGAGCATCATTTTCATGTAGTTTTTACCACTAGTTTTCCATTTTATTAAAAAGTGCCTGTAAAAGTCTACTTATTGGCCAGGTGCGGTGGCTCATGCCTGTAATCCCAGCACTTTGGGAGGCTGAGGCAGGAGGATTGCTCGAGACCAGCCTAGGCAATATAGCAAGACCCCCATCTCTACAACGAAACAAAAAAATAGCTGGTTGTAGTGATGCGCTTCTTTAGTTCCAGTTACTCTGGAATCTGAAGTGGGAGGATCGCTTGAGCCCAAACGGTCAAGGCTGCAGTGAGTTTTGATGGTTCCACTGCACTCCAGCCTGGACAACAGACAGGATTCTCTCCCAAAAAAAAAAAAAAAAAAGTCTACTTATTTTGTTTGCCAAAGTAGCTATTCTTAAGCTATTTTATTGTAATATATTATTATAACCAATTTTTATAAAATAGTGGTTCAAATACTTTACCTTTTGAAATAGCACATTTGAGGTTGTACGTAATTGGAGTTAATACACTGTTACAAAATTGACATATTTTTCTCTTCCCTCTCTTTTAAATTTCCTGTGAATAAATTATTTTTGTTATAGTAAGGAATGGGGAGAATAATAAGGCCTTGAATTGCAGCTAATGGTAAATGACATTTTTTGACATTTATGCAGCTGTCAGGCAATTTTTCTCTTACTGATAGCCTTAGTAAGCCATTTATAACCTGTCATGGTAATATCCACAATGAAAGGAAGTTAAAGTTTAATTTTATTTAAAGTTCACTTGTTTATACATCACACATTTAAAAACCTATATGATAATCCTTACTTTATAGGTTTCGTGTCTAATATATGAAAATTGTTTTAAGCTAATACAAATTCCTGTGGCTTAGAAAGATTCCTATTTGATATAACTTGCATGTTTTATTTAACATAAATTTTGTAAATTTTGCCTTCCAGTTGTCAAATGCATGTAGGAATTTGGTGTTCATCATGTCAGATACAAAGTAGACAAGATGAACAGAAAAATTTAAGTTACGTCACTACATCAGGTGGTTTCTTAATCACTGTCTGGAAATGGGTTTATGAGTGTTTCTTATTAGTTCGAAGTGAAAGGCCAAGTTTAGTAGTGGAGAAGTCCACAGCCAATTCGCTCTTGTCTTTAGAAAAATTTCTGATGCAGATATTCTGTTTCTTATAACCTTAAAAAGTATTTTCCAGAAAGGACATCAACCTCACTTTTTTTTTTTTTTTTTTTTTTGAGATGGAGTTTTGCTTGTTGCCCAGGCTGGAGTGCAATGGTGCAGTCTCAGTTCACTGCAACCTCTGCCTCCTGGGTTCAGGCGATTCTCCTTCTTCAGCCTCCCAAGTAGCTGGGATTACAGGCACCTGCCACCACACTCAGCTAACTTTTTGTATTTTTAGTAGAGACGGGGTTTCACCATGTTGGTCAGGCTGGTCTCGAACTCGTGACCTCAGGTGATCCACCCACCTCAGCCTCCCAAACTGCTGAGATTACAGGCATGAGCCACTGTCCCTGGCCTCAATCTCACTTTTAATCCTCCAGTAGGAGAAATGAAGTTGTAAGGGGAAATGATAGTGTTAGACTAGGCAGAAGGAATGATTCGTGTATTTTTGTGCACACACATTTTAAATCCTGATTCCCCTGATCAGGTGGGAAGGTACCATATTCAATTCCTACTGGAAGGGAGGGGTTCTTAATATGGTCAGAATCCTTTGTTGAAATGACCTTGGTTACCTTGGGTATCTTCTGTGGTAGGAGTACAAAGTAATATACATCGGATTAAATTTTAAATCAATTAGGCCCTCAGACATACATAAAAATAATTATCTCATTTACTCCTTTCCTCACCTATTTAAATAAATAAGAAATACAGTTTTGGAGAGGGGTTTTAAGTAGTTGTATATGTTGATACTGAAGGATTAATGTTTAATACCTTTGGTATAATGTTTTTAACTTGGTATTTCAGTTGTTGAGTATAATACGGGATACACACTTAACATTCTGAGTTTATAATGGTATAAACATTACATACATGTTTAATGCTAAAAAGTGTAGAAGATCTGAATGTAATTTTTTAGTAATGATTAATTGTGAACATAGAAATTCTGTAACTTTCTCACATATCAAGGTGTACAGCTGCCTTTTTTCACCAAAATCTGAATTTTTACCCTATTTTGATTTTAGACGTTTGACAGTATAAGTACGTAATGACTTGCAGTGATTTTTAAATGTCCTATTAATTTCAATGGCCAAAATTTTTATCCATCTAGTTTTTTAAATAAATCATTTTTACCATGTTGATATTAAAGTATTGTCAGCTCATAAGCCTGACTCTTAGCTAAAAATAAATGCAGCTCGATGTAAATTTATGTTCCCTGTGAATACATGGCAGTTCTGAGGTCTAAAATTATCAACAATCTGAAAAAGCCTTTTTCTATATTTGAATAATTTCTTTATAAAATATTATTTATCTTGAATTTGGCAAATTTTAGATGAAAGCCTATATGCTTGTTGATGTTTACATTTCTAGTAAAAGAACACTTCTGATCTTTTCTTTTACTATAATTCTACTCTAAATGCCTATATTTTAAAAGTTATTATTCTCATATTTAAGGTAAGTGAACTTTTTTTCTAGTTGTAAATATTTAAGATATGATGAATTTCTCATGGTACATTATTTTCCCTTCCATCCCACTACCTGTTTTAAAATACAGATTAAATCGGATTTCTTTGAACTATTATCTAATCATCACTTGGACAGTCAGTCTCGATGGAGCAAAGTAAAAGACAAAGTAGAAAGTGATCCACGTTACAAAGCAGTAGATAGTTCATCAATGAGAGAAGACCTTTTCAAACAGTACATTGAAAAAATAGCCAAGGTAACTGTTGTATTTACTTGTATTGCTTTCATTGAATAATACGATTCTTGTGTTTAAGGGTATATGTTATTGTTGGGGATTTTTCTATTGGGGGTTTGGATTTTTTCTTGTTAGTATTCTTAACATAAGAGTCTAGTTGATTTGGAGATGAGAGGTACACAGTGTTTAGGTATATTCTGGGCAAAAACTAGATTTGGAATTTTTTATTTGGCAAGCTAGTTATTCTGTAAAAACATATTTTGTTGGAGTTGGTAAGAAGGATAATGTAATTTTTACTTTTACAGAATTTAGACTCAGAAAAAGAAAAGGAGCTTGAAAGGCAAGCCCGCATTGAGGCAAGCCTTCGAGAACGAGAAAGGGAGGTTCAAAAGGCCCGTTCAGAACAAACAAAAGAAATAGATCGAGAGAGAGAGCAGCACAAACGAGAAGAAGCTATCCAGAATTTCAAAGCTCTTCTGTCTGACATGGTATACGTTAATCTTTTACTTTTTTTCTCTAAAGTACTGGATATTGGAAATTTATTATATTACTGTTATGAATATTTTAATGTTCTTTAATTCTGAGGGACATAATTTGCTAAATTAGAAAGCATTTAAAAATTGAATACTTGGTATAAGTACTGTTAGTATAGGAAAAAACCCTAGTTATTTAACAAATTCAGAAGTTAGGCATTTTGCATATATGGAAAGTCATAATCATTTAGTCTCACAACTTTATTATTTATTGTGCTTGATGAAAGTCATTGTAAACTGTTACACATTTACCTGCCATAGTGATAAACAAAATGTGCTGAACACAATTTAACCTTCTTGTTGATGATTTAGGGCCATCATTGTGTTGATCAGTTATACTTGTAGATGGTATGAGATTGTAGGACTGGAGGTGTAACTGACCACAGGAGATACCCTGATACTTTGTTGAAAATCTTTCTCCCTTACCCCTCAGGGTTGTTGAGGTATGTAGGATTTTTTGTCCCTGCAGTGAATGCCCCTAGACTACTGTCCTACTTGCTAATATTTTTTGGAGTTGGGGGTGGCTTCTCTTTGTCACATCTCTCCTATGCTATTTCTTTTCTCTTTTTCAGTGGAGCTTGTTACTCTTGTCACTTCTGATTTCTTCCCTTGCATCTGTTTCTTACTCTACCTAGGAGTATCCAATCTTTTGGCTTCCCTGGGCCACATTGGAAGAAGAATTGTCTTGGGCCACACATAAAGTTCACTAACATGGCTGGGCACGGTGGCTCACGCCTGTAATCCCAGCACTTTGGGAGGCCAAGGCGGGCAGATCGTTTGGGGTCAGGAGTTCAAGACTAGGCTGGCCAACATGGCGAAACCCCGTCTCTAATAAAAATACAAAATTAGCCGGGTGTGGTGGCACGTGCCTGTAGTCCTAGCTACTTGGGAGGCTGAGGCAGGAGCATCACTTGAACCTGGGAGGCGGAGGCTGCAGTGAGCTGGGATCGCGCCACTGCACTCCAGCCTGGCGACAGAGTGAGACTCCATCTCAAAAAGAAAAATGTACATTAACACTAATGATAGCCAATGATCTAAAAAAAAAAAAAAAAAAAAAGACAAAAACATCTCATAATGTTTTAAGAAAGTTTATGAATTTGTGTTGGGGTACATTCAGAGCCATCCTGAGCTGCATGTGGCCTGGGGGCCACGGTTTGGACAACCTTGTCCTACACCCTGGAAAATTATAGTAGTTTCCTAATTTCTCTCCCTACCTCTAACATTCCCTCAAATTTATCTGTTCTATTGCAGTCACGGAAATCTTCATAAAAAGCGAATCTAATTTTGTCACTCTCCTGGTTACTTGCAGGGGGATGAAGGTTCTCTTTACTCCCAGCAGTTTCCTACAGGTCACATTTAGCCTCCTTAGCATAATGTAAAAGATCGTTCATTTCTTACCTCCCACCTTCATATTTCCTTAACACCTTTGCTTTCTTCATTTGCTCCTTCAACTGTAGCCTTGCTGAACATGCTTAATGAACCATACCATCCTTCCATTGCTCACGGCAGTCCCTCTACCTGAAATGATTTGGAAGTGTTCCTGTTGCAGTGACAGACTTTCTCGTTCTTCATGGGTACTCTCAAGTATCTCTTCTGTGAGGCTACTTCTGACCTATCTAGGCAGATTCGATCTCACTGTCCTTAGACCAACCTTGTGCTCAGCATACGACTGACTCTGCAGCACTTATTACCTGTATTTGCAGTTATTTGCTTACATGTTTATCCTTTTTGTTTTTTTATTTTTTATTTTTTTGAGATGGAGTCTTACTCTGTCACCCAGCTGGAGTGCAGTGGCATGATCTTGGCTCACTGCAACCTCTGCCTCCTGGGTTCAAGTGATTCTCCTGCCTCAGTCTCCTGAGTAGCTGGGACTACAGGCATGCACCACCACACCCAGCTCATTTTTGTATTTTTAGTAGAAATGGGGTTTCACCATGTTGGTCAGTCTGGTCTCAAACTCCTGACCTCAGGTGATCCACCCACCTCCCAAAGGGCTGGGATTGCAGGCAGGAGCCACCGCACCTGGCCTTTTTATCCTTTTTTTTTTCCTCTTTTTTAAGTGAGCTATTTGAAGGAAGGGATAGCGTCTTACTTATTTTGTAATCTTATTACAAAGCACGGTATTTATCTGACTTGTATTTAGATGTTTGATAAGTGTTGGTTAAATAAATGTTTTTGTATTTTCCTTTTCTTACCTTTCTGTCATTTTAGTCTATGTTTCTTCACATTGGCAGTAGTGTGGCTTAACTTATAGTGCCATTTCCACCAATGAAGCATATCTTTTTGCTGGTTGGTGAGCCAGCCAGACCTGTTATGCCTTCTATTATACTGTCTTCTTCTTAAAAATTG
The DNA here is from genome assembly GCF_028885655.2 of Pongo abelii. Lineage (NCBI taxonomy): Eukaryota > Metazoa > Chordata > Mammalia > Primates > Hominidae > Pongo > Pongo abelii. The sequence goes on from NC_071989.2 coordinate 154,952,529, forward strand.
TTTTGAGAAGTCATAATTGTATATACTTATGGGGTATAGTTTGCTGTTTTGATATAAGTGGATAATATGGAATGATTAAACCAAAGCTGTTTAACATATTCATCACTTTGTTTGCTTGTAATTTTTTGTGGTGAGACATTTGGAATTTACTCTCAGTTATTTTGAATATAGAATACATTATTGACTTTAGTTAACCCTGGTGTGCAGTAGATCTCAAAACTTATTCCTGCTGTCTCTGAAACTTCATTATCTTTGACAAGTAACTCCTCATTCTCTCACTTGTCCTGTCTCCTACCCCCTAGACTTTGGTGACCATCTGCTATTTCTATGAGTTCAACTTTTTTGGATTCCACAAATGTGAGACTATGCAGTATTTGTGTTTCTGTGCTTGACTTATTTCACTTATATTGTCCTCTAGGTTTATCCATGCCATAAATGAATAGAATTTTCCTCTTTTTTAAAGGCTGACTGGTACTCCATTGTGTATATTTATTACATTTTCTTTATCCATTTATCTGTTGATAGACACTTAGGTTGATTCCATATCTTGGCTATTGTGAATAATGCTGCAGTGGACATGGAAGTGCAAATAGACATTTAGATAAGTCTCTTCGGTGATATATATATAATTTTTTCTCTTCAGGTACGTTCTTCAGATGTGTCATGGTCTGATACTCGTAGGACCCTCCGAAAAGATCACCGCTGGGAATCTGGATCCTTATTGGAAAGAGAGGAGAAAGAGAAGCTTTTTAATGAACACATTGAAGCACTTACCAAAAAAAAGAGAGAGCACTTTAGGCAACTTCTGGATGAAACTTCTGCAGTAAGAATCTCTTATTTTTCTCATTTTAATCTGGATGAATCTTTGCTAGTAATTTCTTAAAGCAAAGCATTGACGTGATTTTTAGTGTCATGGTCTTTAGATTCATTACTGGAATGCATCTTATGACAATTCTCTGATTTTAAAAAATTATGGTATTCCTAATTATTTAGAAATGCCTATTCTTTGCAGTTTTCACATTCATAACTGCTCTATAGTAGTTCAAAATGTCCTTAGCCATGTGGTCAGTGATCCCTCCTAATAATAGATTTAGCAAATTTCTTCTTTTGATCCATTTTCAATTTGGTACTATGGCCTCTTGTTCGGCAGTTTGTACGCTTTGTTATCCAGGTTTTGTTCCTTTTTATCTGCTCTCTTTTTGGTGATGGTTTCTTCAGAAGTTATGATGTTTGCCCATGTAAATACAGGGTTTGCAGATGATTGTCTTAGGCCACCTTGAAAGTATGGCCATGAAAATAACTCTTGTGGCAAGCCAACAAAACGAAATTGCATTAACGCTGCTTCCCTGTCCCTAACTAGTCCAGTTACGCTTGGGCATTACAAGAGATCGCAGGTCAGTGTGTAATATTATGTACCTATGTGCTGCAGTTTGACTCCCTAAGTAAAAGTGAGTTGTATTTATGTTTTTTATTCACATGTCTTTTCAAAGATTACCTTAACATCCACGTGGAAAGAAGTAAAAAAAATCATTAAGGAAGATCCTCGGTGTATTAAGTTCTCCTCCAGTGACAGGGTAAGAGGATTTTGTGTCGAGATTTACTGTCAATCTATAAATACTTAAATCGGGGCCTAACAGCACTACTATCTTAACCAAAATGAAGTTGATTAAGTGAATTACTTTTAAGTGTATGAGAAGTAAATCTGAATTTTAAGTTTATGTATTGTTTCTTGCATGATAAATTAGCAAGAGAGCACAATAGAAAGTTTAAAATTTTAGTACTTGGGTGAAGCTTGTATTTTAGGATCTTAGAGATTTAATGAAGCTGCAGTTTTATTTTAGTCAGGTACCACTAGACAGACATATTTAGGCTGGCAATTGGTACCAAACTATCAAAGCACTTGACTCTTAAGCCTAACAGAACCCTGTAATGAGATCGCTAGTTCTCATATGCTTCAAGGTCTGAAACAGTGAATGATGTCAAGAAAAGTGTTGTTTACTACAGTCCATTTTATCCCTAGGCCTTTTATTTGTTTTCTTTTACATCATTCCCCTTTCCTGGTTGGTTTCTCTAGGTCTGGGCATCCTTTATAAAAACTCATAAATCTAATATTCTTCCCCCTCAAAGTCTATTGGATTGTAGATGTTTGGACCATAAAATATGCATGACTGGGAAAAAGGGGTAGACCCAGTCTTAGTTTCTAACTTTTCTGACTGTTTAGAATTGATAATAAAGTCTTTTTTAAGTCCAAAGAGTTTATTCATCTTATTACTTTTGGCTTGCCAGAAAGCTAAATGCTCATTACTGTGTAAGTTAAGTATTGAGTGTTAACCTACAGTTGCTGTATCCACAAATTACTGTTTTTGTTCTTGAAGTTAAAAATACAGTGTGCAGGAAGTGAACACTTAATCCTTAATATCCTTATTTTTAAGTGTCCACCTCAAGAGGTTGTTGTGAAGATTGAAGTAGATGATCCTCATAAAATGCTCAGCAGTGTAGCCCATAGCAAGTTCTCAAGTTTTAGCCACTACTAATTTATGATTCCTCATTCTTTCTATTTGCTGCAAAAATGAGCCTTGCCGATTATGTGATTTAATGAATTTTATATATGAACAAAATGTACCCTGTTGCCTTTTTCTTTTGAATTTTTAATTTTATTATGTGACTTACACATTACTGTTTAATAAATAATTGATATTTATTTTGGAATTAGTGGGTTTTATTTCCATAATCTTAACTTTTTTTTTTTTTTATTAACAGAAAAAACAAAGAGAATTTGAAGAATATATCAGAGACAAATATATCACAGCCAAAGCTGACTTCAGGACGCTTTTGAAAGAGACCAAATTTATAACATATAGGTGTGTGCAATGAAGTGTTTCATATTGGCAGTCATTCTCTTTACTAGTCTTTACTCTAATGGTCAGAGCATTCTTTGCATTCACACACATGTTGACATTATTAATTTTTAGGGATAAGAAGATACCAACTTCTGTCCAAAGTCAAATACAGCCCATATCTACCATACTTTTTTTTTTTTTTTTTAAAGAAAGGGCCCAGATGTCAATTCTTATTTTGTGTTACCCACCCATCCAGTTTTTAATACATACCTTTTTTTTTTTTTTTTACTTCACTGCTTTTTTTAGGAATACCCTCAACTATATAAGAATTGTATTTCATGAAGAGACTTTTAAAATAATCTTTCACTATCAGTTATCTTTGCCTCCTCTGAAGACTATTCAGTGTGGTTAGATCATTCTAAAGCATGAAATCATCTATTTAAGCTCAGCATAAACATTTTTTTCCCTCAGAGGAAAGCATTTTGCTGGGTACATTTAAATAAAAATTGTAAATTATGAAATCAGAGCCTTTAAACAAGATTTCTCTGTAGCAAACCCAACAGTTCTTCACCCCTAACAATTTATCATCAGGAAAACAATTTTGCATTGCTTACCAGTCAGTATGCAGGAAACCATTTTTGTTTCATGCTCCAGCTTTTCTTCTTTAAGAGAGAAATTTGAAACATCTTAATAAAGGGTATGTGCACGGGAGGCTAGATAGTGCTGAGGGTGTGGTTTTTAGATATTTTGTCATTTGGATTTTTTGGTCAGGATCCTTAATGTTTTGCATCAGCTTGGGCTTTTAAATTAGATGTGAAGTAAGACTTCTTTCTACATTTTTATAGTTAATTTAGTGAAAGATGTGAAAGTGAAAGCTTGTGAAAGATGCTGGGATTGGCAGCCCCGCAGACTGAAGTCCTCTGTTCATCCACAGAACAGGTACAGCACGGGCAAGATTTACCCACCCACCCTCAGCCCTGATCTGGAGGGACCACCACTAGGGGTGGGAGGGTAATTCAGCTTCTGAGGCCCTTTCACTCCTTGGAGTCTTTGCTGAGGCGACTTACAAAGGTGACCACTGCAGTGAAATTTTTCTTAAAAAAAAAAAAAAAAAAAAAATGGAAACACAATTAGGAACTAGATGGACATTTCCAGCTCATTTCTGAAAGACCTGTGAACAGCAGTCAGTAATTCTTGGACTTCTTTTTCTTATTTCAGATCCAAAAAATTAATCCAAGAATCGGATCAGCACCTGAAAGATGTAGAAAAAATTTTACAGAATGACAAACGGTATCTAGTACTGGACTGTGTGCCAGAGGAGAGGCGTAAACTGATTGTGGCATATGTTGATGACCTGGATCGCCGGGGTCCACCCCCACCTCCCACAGCATCAGAGCCCACGAGACGATCAACAAAATAATTCTAAATACTCTTCCATAGGGGTATCTATTCAAAATGCTTGCATGAGCCAATTTTCAGATTTTTACATATATGTGCATTAGTCAACCTATTGCAAAACCATCTGACAAACAGAAGGAGAAGCATTTGTGAACAGTTTCTGAACAGAACACTTTGGAAATATTTATGCTTTTCTTTGTGTGGCATGACTGACATACATACTCAAATATAGGCTGTCTCTAGTAAATCTTAAAATCTTGAAGCTAAAATTCATCCTTTTATGAGGTGTGGAAGTCAGTGACTTGGTGACGTTCTTCCTAGCAGTGTTAATACATGCAAGAAGTAAGAGCATTTGTGGCTTGAACTTGCCAGATGCAAATACCACAGACTCCAAGAAAACCCGAGTTGGGGTTTGTTTTGTTTTGATTTTTTTTTTTTTTAAAGCGGGTAAAAGAGAAAACACTGAAAATTGAATTCTTATCTTCCAGAGGCTACAATTATTATAATGGACAATACTTTTACCTTTGTCTCTAAAGGTCAGATTAGTTTTATTTGTTCACTTACGTGCTTTGATTATCCCCTCTGAATTATAGACCAAGTCTTGTTGTTTAGCCTAAGAGAAGATTTATGTAGTAATTTCTTCTCAGGTATGGAACCACGGTCATAACTAACATGTTGGCCAGAATAGAACCACTGGTTAAACATATTTTATTCACCATTAAGTGATCTATATCAATATTCTGGATTAGACAACAAATTACCTTTCTGGGTGTTTCTTGTAAACTATACTCCTGTTTGAATGTTAAACTTTGTTGCTAAAGTTTAATTTTAAGATGTTTGAATGTTCAGTTTATGTATTTGAACCACAATAAACCAACCCTTTTTATATATCTGTATTGTATATGATTATTGTTACTTAATTTTTAAGAGCTTATTTTAACCTGTTTTTAAAAGAAGCAGCAAATAGAATTTCTCACAAAGTTGACTCTAAATCTTAAGTATTGCTTATTTTTAAAGGTTTGAATATAATAATGCAGTATTTGCAGTATAAAAAGGAAGGAATTTGTAGATAATCATTTTGGTGCTCAAGTCTCTTAGCAGTGCCTTATTGCCTCATAGCAAGAAGATGCTGGGTTTTTTTTTGTTTTTGTCCTTTGTATTAATGTATGATGGTTTGCGCCTTTTTGGCATTCTTTCAACATGTCATGTACATCACACCATGAATCAGTTCCTAATTGATATATCTAGCTTTACCTCCCAAGTTAAAAAAAAATCTTTTTATTTTATGCCTTCATAGGTTGCTCGTTTCAGAGTGCCACATAAATAAAATGTTTAAGAAAATATATATGTTAATAGAATAATTTATTTTCCATTATCTCATACCCACTATGATTGTAACAAATCCTAGAAGGAAGGAATACCAACAGATCTGTATTTGTATGTTGTGTGTATACAATCACAGACACACACATTCACATCCATGTTGTATAGTTCTTAGCTTAAATCTATTAAGTGCCATGGAAATTTTGTGAACTCTGTATGTAGGAACCTGGCATTGATCAGACTAAGGTCTTCAGCTGTAAAGTTGATAAACAGGATATGTTTTTTCTTTTTATTCATGCAAAGGATCTTACTCTGTCTCCTAGACTGGAGTGCAGTGGTGCCATCGTAGCTCACTGTAAATTTGAGCTCCTGGTTTCAGTGATCCTTCTGAGTAGCTGAGACTGCAGGCATGCATTACCATGTCTGGCTCTTTTTTTTTTTTTTTTTTTTTAATTTTTTTAGAAATGGTTTCACTCTGTTGCCCAGGCTGGTCTCAAACTCCTAGCCTCAAGCCATTCTCCCACCTCGGCCACCCAAAGTGCTAGGATTACAGGCGTCAGCCACCACACCTGGCCTTCTTTTGTTTCCTTTTTTTTCTTTCTTTGAAGTTCATTTTATAAGTTCACTGAGTGATTTTTAAGTACTGTGAGGAATGAAATTGAAGTGCTTGCCAAAAGGAGCACAACTATTATGCAGTGTGTAGAAATATGACTGTCTCACAAGGGTAAAGTTTCCAGAATGTCTTATTTTGTTATTCTGAATTCCACATAGTATTATTTGCCCACTTACTACATTGTTTCTCACAGTAGAGAGGTGAGAAGAAAACAGTTTGGTGGTATCTGTTCTAATTTCCTGCTTTTGTCTTAAGGTATCTGGGTTTGATCAGATAAGATACAAATCAAACTTCTCTAAGCAGATTTTTTAAGGGATCAAGTCGGGACTTAACTTTGTGTATCAGGTTCTTAATGAAAGGTTCATTGTAATTACTCTGTTCCGGTGTCTGCATCTTGATTTGGTGCTTGTTAGCAAACTCGGAAAATCAGTTCACCCTGAGACCTGTTCCAGTGTTAAGGTCAAACAGCCCAATAAAGCTCCATTGTTCCTAATGATGATTTTGGAATGATAATTCAAGACAAAGACAGCTTTAAATCTCCAAAACTATCTGAAGTAAAGCATAATTATTTTTATTTCTTTACCAGTTTAAAGTGTCAAACCCTGGAAGCTTACATCCTAAATTTACTACATATAATGAACATAAAAATTATTAATTCAAATAATTACAGACAATGATAATCCTTTTTATAACTACCATATCACAAAACAATATTTTGGATTCTTGGGTTAAATTTTACTTTATTTGAATACATGAGCTTCAAATAAAATTTGTAATGAAGGAAGTAAAAAGAATATAGCCCTACCTCCTGTGTTAAAAAGCAAACTATGACCACTTATGAAAAAGCAAAGAATCCGGAAACCGATAGACAACATAAAAAACAAAATCTTTTTTTTTCCATAACGTATCCTTTATATTTCAGATTCTCCATTGCTTGGTTTGCCCTAAAGGCATTTCTATTCTGAGGGAACCTTTCGGTGAAAATATCCAAGTTCCATAACAAAGTAATCAGGAATCATGGGTGAATGTCATTATACTTAAAAGGGGCAGAAATATATCATAATCATGTTTTATTGGGTATGTTTTACCTTGCTATAAAATGAATGGTTATTGCCTATTACTCAGATTTTACCATATGTCTGGGTACACAGTTTTACTGCTTTTCTTTCTGCATTGTCCTTATGCTTTTTATTTTGTATTCTTAACCAAATTCTGTCTTGCGTTTGTTGAATTTTCTCTTTTTGATACTAATCTCTTTCTCAGGTTACTCGATTGTTTTTATAACTTAGAAATCCTGTAGTATTTTAAAAGTTGAGTAGGGTTGAAGTTCAATGTTCTGAGTAAGGGTAAGTTTAGTACCATTAACAAGAAAGATCACCATCTCCATCTTCTATTTATATTTGAGGAGTAATCTATACCTATATCATTAACTATGGTTTATCTTGGGAGAAAGGAGATACTAGGAGGAACACATTTCTGCTTATAGAAAAATAACTTTCCCACATGTTGGAAGTGAAGAGAGGGCATTTTTTAAGTACTTTTTTCCCCCATATCAGACTATTGAATGTCATTGGAAAGCTGCTAAAATTCTCAGGCTTAGAAACTGAAGACTCATTCAGGTAGCTTTAAAAGGTTCGCTGAAGCAGGCTTTAGTATAAGTTTGAATTTATTTAAACTTAGCCAGAACCAGCCATGGCTTGAAATCAGTCCAGAATTGGAATAAGGTGCTGTTTCTTTTTCTTTGACCTTCAGTCAGGAGCATTATGATATGGACTTTTCATCAAGTAAATTAACACTTATTAAGTAAATGAACACATTGAAATTTATCATTAATGTGTTAAAAATCTCAAGTGAAAGTAGATTTTGAGCTTTGGTTATGCGAAATACAATTTAGTAGGTAAAATTAGGACTAGCAGGTCCCGGGTGAAACTGAAGGTAAAGGGGCTCAGCTTTGACAGAACCTCTACTCCAGGCTCTAGCCGGTCCACTACAGGGTTGGCTGGTCCTAGGGGGTACCCAGTAAAACCACTGTGAACAAATGACAGAATAGCTGGGCTGTCTAATCACTTTGACAGCAACATCTTTACACAACACTTAAATTGGGAAGCCAGGTTCTAATTCTGAAACATAAATTATTCTAACATGGTTCTCTACTTACCACATTGCACATTTGTAAAGTGTAAATTGTGAAATATTTTTATAATTCCTAATGGTAATAATTATATCATAGTTTGTAAAGTCAGCAATATTGATAAGCAGCAGTACAAGTAAATACAATAATCACTGTTTTGCTTTGAAACTTAAATCTGTTTAACACCTTCCCCTGTCTCTTGATCTTCATGTTCCCAGGGGATAGGGTCATTGTCCTGTACAGAAGGGACTGTGTCCCTCTCATGCCAAAACTGCTCTACATCAGGAAGGATGGGAATCTCTGCCTTCTCAGTTTTCCCTTTGCCAGAGGAGGGAGAGCTGGGTTTCTCTTTTTCTGGTATGGATGCTGGGGATTCTGGAGATGGAACCTTGTCAGGAAGACCCTCTGAGTTGCCAGCTGGTGTTTCCTGGGACTCTGAGACAGTTGGAGGTTTTTTGGTTATCATCCGTTTCCATACACCTTTCAAGCCTTCCCTGAACTCCTCCGACATCACAAGAAAAATGAGAGGATTTGCTGAAGAGATGGAAAACATCAGGACTTGAGAGAGGGCTATGAAACCTTGTGGTGGGGCTGGGCCTGCAGCCTTCAGATGCCATACCCACAGCCAAGCTACCCATTCAGGGAGCCACAGGAGAGCAGAGGTGATGGCGATGCTCAGCAGCATCACTGTGACTTGCTTTGAGCGTATCTGATTTCTAAGATTTTGAGTCTTAGTTCCTCTTTTTTTACATTGGTCATAAGCTCTCCAGAAATAAAAGCTGGCGAAAAATAATGGAAGGCCAAATGCCAGGAGTGGGTAGAGCTTACCAAACATCGACATAAACTCTTCAGCCACAGCTGGTACATCCACGAGGCACATTTCCACACCTTCATGATGCCTGATGGTGCTAAAGAACCATTCCGGCAGGGGTAACAGGCTAGCCACAGTCCAGATGGCCACCAGCACTGACCAGATGGTGTAGTTGTGGATACTCACTTGCTTGGCTGGGTCACTTGCATACATGAAGCATACTTTGGCCACCACAACCATTGTCAGGCTCTTGGCTGCCATGCATGTGTGGATAAACCAGTCAGAGGACTTGCAGACAAACCAGCCTAGATCCCAAACACTTTTGGAGTACGCTGTAGCTCGGACAGGTGCAGAAAACAGCAGGAGGGAGAGATCAGCCAGGCTGAGATTCAGAATCAGGGAGTGGATCATGGATGGCTTTCCTTTCCAAGCATTGTGAAGGAGGATGCCAATCACACACAGGTTTCCCACGAAGCCCACCAGGCAGACAGCCACCAAGAGAGCTGGGATGATGGTTCTCCAGTCCTGGGAATCAGAGGGCAGGTACCCTCCGGCAAAGTGGAGGTGAGCAAAGGACACATTCATGCTGCTGGAGTTAGAGTCTGCAAAGGCAGCTGCCAGCATCACTCTTCACAGCTTCTTACAGAAGTTAGATTCTCATTTAGGTTTGTCTTTCTGCCTGGGCTCTTTTGCATAGGAAATAAGTACTCCGTCGTCAGTGTCAAATGACACCCTGGATCCTCCCCTTGCTTATTTCCTGAGAGCAGAATGTGGAAGGAGGCTGGCTGTTAAGCTCTTCTCTGCTGCATACAATATACTTGTGACTGTACCGACTGTCAGATGCTCATTAGCAAGTCTAATACCAAATCGTCAGCCCTGTGGAGTAATACAAATATACCCATAAATGATGAATGAAGAGAACATACATGTAAGTGGCATGTGTTCCTTGGGGGGGTCACTAGAGCCAGTCAAGGCAAATATTTTCAACCAGCTGTTCCTAAAATCTTGACTGCTGTCTGTAATTTAGTGAACACTACATCTGAACCAAGTTCTTTGAACTTCACCTGATGGTCTGATCCAGTGGGTCTGGAGTAGGGCCCAAGAAATCATTTCTAACAAGTTCCCATGAGACTCTGATGCTGCAGGTTGGGAGACCACACTTTGAGAACCACTGTTTTAAACTGAGAACTAAAGCTTCCCCTACCCACTCTGCAGAGATGAGATTCCTTCTTTTCCCCAACCCTTACAACCACCTCAGTCCCATCAACAGCTGGCTGAGTTCAAACACAGCTGGATAATGAAAACAAGTTAGAAGTCCTATTAAAAAAAAATCTAATTATGGATGACTCTCGGTTTATTCTGAGTTTTTAAAGGTAATTTTACAGCTCCAAATTAGAACTGCTTTACATACTAATAAGACTTCAACAAGTGATGGTGATGAAGGCAACTGCATGATGAATTAAGCTGCTTTTCAGAGAGCATTCCTAGAGGATTTACGAAGACAAGAGAAATGAAAGAAAAATCAATATCTATGTGGAAGGCATTTAAGAGATTTTTTAAAATTATATTTTAAAGTTGGTAAAGATTTTGGGCTGGGCACACTGGCTCATGCCTGTAATCCCAGAATTTGAGGAGGTGGAGGCGGGAGGATTGTTTAAGGCCAGAAGTTCGAGACCAGCCTGGGCAACAAAGTGAGACCCCTGCCCCCACCTCTACCAAACAAACAAACAAAAAAAAAAAAAAAAGAAAAAAAAAAGCCAAGCATGATGGTGTACACCTGTAGTCCTAGCTACTTAAGAGGCTGAGGTGGGAGGGTTGCTTAAGCCCAGGAGTTCGAGGTTGCAGTGAGCTATAACTGTGTTGCTGCACTCCAACCTGAGTGACAGAGTGATCCTCTGTCTCTAGAAATAAAAAATTCTCAGATAAGATGATTTGGTAGAACTAGCCCTGAAATTTTAAAATAAGCAATGGATACTCTGGGGGGATTAGAGGAGCTCAAAATGTTCAGAGAACGGGGTTTGTGGGATTGATATGAAGATACATGCTACATTGAGTGTGGTTAGTCAGAAAAGCTAAAGCATGATACACAGGAGAGTATGCTGCTGCATTCAGATCTCTGGATTCTGGTACTGTGCTTTCACCAGTTTTTCGCAAGTAAAGAAGGGTCTGACGTTTTAAAATTCTTCAGTGTCCTAGAACTCAATAAATAAGTACTGATCAGTATAGCTATTGGGATAGCGGTCAGTGGTGCTGGGTTTCTTTGTTTCCATTTCTATTTCCTTTTGCTTTCCTTCCTTTTACCTCTGGGAAGTAGTTGTTCTTATAGAACAGTAAATTGGGGCAACACCTTATTCCAGCAAGGCACAGTAACTCCCAGTAACTACTTAAGGATGAAATATCCTTGAGTCTCAACAAGCATCACTTTTGGGTGTGAAGAGGCCCGCACCGTCTTACAGGGAAGAAAATGGGGGAGGGAGCAGAGTAATGTTTCACAGATTGTAGACTACAAGGAAGGTAGTTCACTTGATGTATGTGGAAGAGATTCATTCAGAACCAAGAAACAAATATACTACTTCACACTGTGGCTTATATATTCAAGATTATGATATTCAAGGCTCCTGAAGCTGTATAAGATAAAAAGCTAAATGGGTTCAAGCCACCTTTAATACCATGGAAATTTGATTCTTAGTAGACAATTGAGGGAAACTAAAGACTGTCATGTGGTACTTCCCAAGTCTATTGGTACTGACTCAGGGAAGCATCTCCTGGTGCTCCAGCTAGAGATAAAGTCTTTGGACTGAAGGAGAATGAACTTTCTCCACTCTTTTGGGGGAAATTTATTTTAACTTTTTATTTAAAAATAATTGCTGCTGGGCACGGTGGCTCACACCTGTAATCCCAGCACTTTGGGAGGCCAAGGCAGGTGGATCACCCGAGGTCAGGAGTTCAAGACAAGCCTGGCCAACATAGTGAAACGCCGTCGCTACTAAAAAATACAAAAATTAGGTGTGGTGGCACACGCCCGTAGTCTCAGCTACTCGGGAGGCTGAGGCGGGAGAATCGCTTGAACCTGGCAGGCTGAGGTTGCAGTGAGCCGAGATGGTCCCACTGCATTCCAGCCTGGGTGACAGAGAGAGACTCTGTCTCAAAAAATAATTGCAAATGTATAGAAAAAAATGCAAGAAGAGCACAAAGAATTGCCCTATATACTTCATCTGAGTTCACCGATTAATTATTTATTGAGACACAGTCTCATTTTGTCGCCCAGGCTGGAGTGCAGTAGCGCACTCTTGGTTCACTGCAAGCTCCGCCTCCCGGGTTCAGGCCATTCTTCTGCCTCAGCCTCCCGAGTAGCTGGGACTACAGGCATCCGCCAGCACGCCTGGCTAAATTTTTTTTTGTACTTTTAGTAGAGACGGGGTTTCACCGTGTTAGCCAGGATGGTCTCTATCTCCTGATCTCGTGATCCGCCCGCCTCGGCCTCCCAAAGTGCCGGGATCACAGGCGTGAGCCACCGCGCCTGGCCGAAAATTTCAATATGTGATTTTGGAGGGCACATAAAGATTCAGACCATACTATCCAAGTTTCACATTTTACTTTGAATATTAGCATTTGTACAACGTCTGAGTATCTGATGGATGTTATATGTGGCTTGTATCTACATTTTCTTCATTTTAAAATTATTTCCATATAAATGATAAATGTAATTAGCAAACATAAAAGAAGTCTTTATTTGCATTATAAGTGGAAGTTACTTGAATCTTTGTTTATAGCATATTCACTTAAAATATAGAATTCAGTTGTAGATGTGGTGAACATTTGTCAGGTTTTCTTATTTTTATTTGTTTTGGGGAGGTGCCTAGTATCTGAACCTCTCCTGTTGGATAGAAGGGATTCTGGGGAAAAATGATATGGATGGGGTGGATAGAGCAGAACAATTAAAAACAATTGAGAATTATTTGAGATGGAAACTGGAAACAACCTCATCCCCACAAAATGCTGGAAACAACCCAAATGTTTATCAGCTGGTCAATAGTTAAACAAGTGGCTACCTTCATGCCATGGAACATTATTCAGCAATAAAAATGAATGATAAATTCAACAATATGGATGAAAAAAAGCACTATGCTAAATAAAAACATCCAGACCAAAAAAAAAAAAAAAAATACCTACGGTAAGATTCCATTAACAGGAAATGTCCAGAAAAGGCAAATCTATAGAAACAGGAAGTAGAATAGTGGTTCCCTGGGTCTCGAGGTGTGAAAAGGGAGTGACCGCAAATAGGCACAGAGGATATGTTTGGGGTGATGAAAATGTTCTATGATTGCATTTTATGGTATGCAAATTATACCTCAATAAAGCTCTTTTCAAGAAAGAAGTTATTTGGGATGGAGAAAAGGTAAAGAGCAGATTTCCCTGCTCTTGAAATGCTGAGTAGCCTCCAGCAGAATGGATATTCTATTCTGAGACTTCTTAATTTATTTTTATTTTTATTTTTTCTGAGGGCTCTGTTGCCCAGGCTGGAGTGCAGTGGCACGATCTCAGCTCACTGCAACCTCAGCCTGTTGAGTAGCTGGGTCTACAGGTGCCCGCCACCATGACTGGCTAATTTTTTTGTATTTTTAGTAGAGATGGGGTTTCATCATGTTGACCAGGCTGGTCTCAAACTCTGGCCAAAAGCAATCCGCCCACCTCGGCCTCCCAAAGTGCTGGGATTACAGGCATGAGCCACAGCAGCCTATTCTGACTGATTTAAAAAAATAGTTTATGAAGAAAGAGACTGTGGTCCAGAGGGACCAAGCGAAAGGACAGTGCTGGGTGAGAAAGGGTACGAGGGGAGCAGGGAGAAAGGGAGACTCAGAATGTAGAGACACAAAATTTGCTGGGTCCCTCTGATGCCTAGTGTCCCTGGCTTGAAATGGTCTTTCAGAAAAGCCTTCTCTAATTCCACACTTAAGCTAAGGCTGTAGCCACAGAGCAGCTGCCAACACCAAATGCATCAGCTGTGTCCCTTTCCTGACACACACACCACTCATAGTGATGTTGCCAGGAGGTCGGCTCTGGACATTGAGAAGCAGGCATCAAACAACTGAACATCTGAGCTGTAGGCATATATATATATATATATATACACATACACACACACACACACAGACACACACACACACACACAATTCTGCTTTATATGTAAGTTACAGGGGACCTCAGTCAGCTTAATCTTCAAAAGAACCCAGAAAAAGCAAGTTTGTGGCCAGACTTTTAAGTGGCTTCTGGTCAAAACAGGGCTAAGAGTGACCTCTTACTGGGGCTGGGCAAAGTTTACCCTGTAGCTTATTTCCAGAGAAGCGGTAATAACAATGGCAGTCATTTACTGAGTGAGTCATAAGCTCCATCTTCTGAGCTAAGCATTCCAGGCACTTGGACCTTCATGACAACTCCTGGAGATGGGTACGACGACCCCAATTTACAGATGATGACATGGAAGCATAAAGAAATGCAGTATCTTGCCTGTGGGTCTGTAGATCACATAGGTAGTAGATGACAGAGTTGGGATGGAAACCTCTGGAAGTCTGACCCCAGAGCTGTTCTCCCAGGGGTTTCCATCCCAACTCTGTCATTTACTACCTGTGTGATCTCTTCCATGATCCTGCCCCACCAAAGAAGCAGTGGGAACTACTGTTCTTTAAGCAATGCAGTTCTCAGATTAGTATAGTTTAGTTCAACAAGCATTTATTGAGCCTTTGACACTGAGAATATAAAGTGCATGTACCTCCTTTCTTAACGTGAATGCTTACTGAGCTATTTTCTCTGTGCCAGGCACGATGCTAGACTCTGGGAGCCCAGGATCATAAAGGGAACCTTTATTTGAGGAGCTACAATCTAGTGGGAGACATGAATAAACAAATAAGACATTTCAATGACAGCTAGATTGTCATTGAAGAGTACTGGCTGCTGTGGATGCCTGGAAGAGGGATGCCTGGTTCAAACCAGGAGCTGGGTCTGGTGGGAGGGTCAGGCAAGGGCTCCCTGTTAGAAAAGATATCTAAGCTGAGACCTTAGTCATGCATCTACTTACTCATCTCTGCCAGAGCCTTTTGAAGCTTATCATTGTTGTGTACTCAGTACCCCTGTATTAGATGCACCAGAAAACAGCTATTGCTTATCAGAGGAGTTAGCGTTGTTTATTTCAGGGCTTTGAGAGTTAACCTCTTTGTCTACCTGTAAGTTTTCAGGCTCTGAACATTGCAGGTGAAGCTCCTGGTGAAACAGAGTGGATTCAGCTGGGCTTTGCCAACCAGCTGCAGTTGGCTAGCAGGCCGAAGTGTTTGAAGAGCGTGCCTCAGCTCCTTCTGTGGACGCTGCACGAGTGAGCCCTCAGCTTTGCAGTTCTGCACCAGTTTCACTCCTACACGCAATGTTGGAAAGGCCATAATATACAGTTAGTGTTGCTTTCTTTTCAGACTGCTTTGCTTTGCTGAGGCTTCCTTTCTCTAGTCCCCAGGTTGTGCTCCTTTTTGGACTACAGTTATTTTGTTTTTGTGGAATATCTTTGGCTGTGGGAACTTCCTGAGTGACATGTCCAGGATTTAGTGTCTGGTGTCCTGGAGTGTTGTTCCAGAATACAGGTGCAAGCCAAGTGATCTTCGTCTCTAAGGTAAGTGTCTGCATAGATGTGGCGGGGTCTGAGTGGCTACTCCTACAAGAGACACCCCCCCCACTTTTGCTGTTGGTTATGTAGCCCTGAAGTCCTGCTGTAGGAAAGATGATGGAAGAAGATTAATTGTGCCGTTAGTTACACAGTGGTCATCAAGTCTGGAGATGTAGATTATAATTTTATCATGTTATTTAATTGATAAGCCATTTATTATTGATTTGCTTATGTTTTCAGACTTGATGGTCACCCTGTATATTCTAAATCCCACAGAACTGGGTTTGTGAGAGCCAGGTACTGGGAATTGGGAGATCTGAACCCTATTTCCAAGAAATGAGACTGTTAGATCAGAAAGAGGCCCTTTTGAATGATCTGGGTCAAACTTTTATTTTCCACGTGGAGACAGATGCTCTGAATGTGTGCGTGACTTGTCCCATGTCAGCAAGGCACAGGCTGGTATCCAGGAATCTCAGCTGCCAGGTGGATGCATCTTCCTCTCTACCCTGTCTTGCACTTTTTTCTGCCAGGTGTTTTTTTTTTTTTTTGGTGGTGGTGGTGGGGTCTATGTTAATAACTGCTCATTTAGACTTATGGAGAACAAAATTTGGACATAGATGCGATGGCTCTTCAGAAAGCAAAAGGATGGTAGGAACATAAGGAGATGACTGTATTGTGTCAGCTTAGGTAGAACTTTCTTTTCTTGAAAAAATCCTTCATAGTCATATCTAAACACAACTGTGGTTGATATTTTGATGCACTGCATTCTTTTAGCTCCCCGTTTTCATCCCAAGAGTTTTTTTTTTTATAAGTTGTTGTAATAATAATTGCAGCTATGATTTTTGTTACTATCCAATAAGGGGCCCTAGTCAGCCAAAAAGACCTTAGAGAGCTAGTGGGAATTGATTTCCTCCACCAAGAAGATGACATGGTTCCCTAAAAAGGAGTATATTGTTTTAAAAGAACAGAGACTTTTCAGCAAGTAAAGTGCTAAGATAGGGGCCCAGGCTGATTAAAATCTGCTTTAGACATAATAAGCCCATCCCTGGCTACAGGTGTTTTGTTTTTGTAGAGTATTGCCTGCTTTAAGTTCTTACTAAATGACGTGTTCTATTATTTAGGGAAAAACCTAGTTGTTAAGAAAGAATCAAAATTACATTGTCATGACAACCTTGTACAGGGAATTTTGTCATGTTCTTTTGTTTGAAAAACAGCTTTATTGTGATATAATTCATATACCACACAGTTTACCCATTTAAAGTGTACAATTCAAGGTTTTTGGTATATTACTCTTTTCATACCTTGTCCACCCTATGGGGCCAGTGTGCTTGTGATGCTCTCTTCAGCACCGACGAGAGCGGTTCCCATGACTACAGAATCCAGCAGGTGGAATGGCATCTTCACACATGTTGCAGACATCCTAGGACCAGATGAGCTGGGGAAGGAATATGCAGTATTCCAGTTCCAACTCTAACTTCATAGCTTGGCAGCATGTTAAGAAAGGAGCTCCATTGCCTTCCTTGGGCCCCAAACTTTGCCTGCCTTAAGTGCAAAAATGCTTCTGAAAAGAGAACGTCTCTGTGAAGGGGAGTAATAGTAAAACAGGATTTTAGCTGTCATGTGAGGAGCCGATGAGAATTTGTAGACCAGTGAGTCTTAGTCTTTGGTAGAAATATCTGGAGTGTTGGTTAGTCTGACAGTCTCCTCTAAAGATAAGTTTCCAAACTGAAGAACTCTTCAATCATTCAACAAGAATCTATGAAGCCATTCTAGAAGTTATGGAAAAATCAAAGATGCGGTACTAAGGTCCTGTCAAGTCTTCAAACCCACTCTGGGGAGACAGGATGGGCTTTGGTGAAATTGTCGTCTGTCATGTTACATAGGAGGATATGATTAGAAGTGTTGTAAAGCAAGTACCAAATTCATGTCATGGGCCAGAGGTGTTCTTTCTTTAATTGTGAAGAAATTTTTTCAGATCACATCTCAGGCAAAAGTCCAGTGTCTGCAATATATAAAAGGAGAGCTATATGGTTTGAAGCAAGCGTTGGAGTGGAATCATGATCCCATTTTCCAAAGCTCCCTCACTTACTGTTGTGGCCCTTGAGTAACCTCCCTGGAATGAATTAATATTAACATATTAATGGTATATGAATCACTGATAGAGTCTAGAAGGAGGTTTAAAAGCTCAGAAGCAGGAGTTTATGAATTGGGCAGGGAAGGCTACCTGGGAAAAGTGAGATGTGATACCTCCCAGATATCTCTTTGCATATTTTCAAGTATATTTTATATACTACATAATTTTGGAAAGATCCTATTAGATGCCATTGAAAATTTGATTTTCTTCTTCATATTTTGTCATAACTTTCTGTGTTATCAATATAGATCTACATCTTTCAAATGGCTGCTGAGAATTCTTTTTTATAAGGGACAGAGTATAGGCTGGGGAAGAAGGGGCATGCTTTAGGATCTCATGTCTACTCAGAACCAGCCTCAGCAATTATTTTGTCGAAAGAGCTATCCTTGCCTGTAAACACCAATGACACTGGAGATCATTCAATTGGCTTTAAAACTTGCTATAGCTTTTACATTTTCTATGCATGTGGGCACAGGAGCTACATGGAGAGTTGAATCACGTTCAGGCTTTGAGTTATTTGCATAATCTAGTTCAAGCTCTTTTCTTACCCAATCTTAAGCAAGTGATAAATACGACAGCATGTACTGTTGGGCAAGGAACTGTCAGTAGGTCTTCAGCAGTCTCTTAAAATTATTGTTGCTGGCTTTTTTTCTTTGTGTTAGAATATATATATATATATAAAGGTAACTATGTGAGTTGATATGTTAATTAGTTTGATAGTGGTAACCATTTCACAATGTATAATATATGTATAGTCTGGTTTCTGTATCCATGGGTTCCTTATATGTAGATTCAACTAACCATGGGTTGAAAATATAAAAAAAAAACTTGTCTGTACTGAACATGTACAGACTTATTATCAGTATTCCCTAAAACAGTATAACAACTATTTACATAGTATTTACATTGCATTGGTTATTACAAGTAATCTACAGATGATTTAAAGTATATGGGAGGATGTGCATAAGTTGTATATAAATACTATTAGGTTGGCACTTTTGTACCAACCTAATACATACCATTTTATATCAGGGACTTGAGCATCCTCAGATTTTGGTGTCTGAGGGAGGTCCTGGAACAAATCCCCAGCGGATACTTAGGGATGGATGTATATTAAAACATTATTTTGTACACTTTGAATAGATACAATTTTTGTCAATTATGCCTTCATAGAACTGAAAGCAAAGATTTAAAAATTATTATTAATGTAGTTCAAATAGTAATCATAAATACCCTGCCCTTAAGGAGGGCTTACTAAGTACCAGGTCCTTTGTATCCCATTCACACAAACTCTAGGATTTAAACACTTTCACTGTGTCCATTTTCCAGATGAAAAGAAGTAAATGCAGTAACTGATTCCAAGTCATATGGCCTGCAAGTGATAGGCCTGGAATTTAATTCCAAGCAGTCTAGTTTTGGCATTTAAAGCACTAACCTGTCTCCAAAATAGGATTTCTTTCTGATAAGTGTAATACTAGTGAATGAGTTATCCAAGGGAGGTATGAGATCAGCTGCTGCTGACTGGCAGAAATGTATGTAATAGGATGCTGTCTGCATTTCTCATACAGAGTGGTTATTTCACGGTTGTACTGATTACAACCCAGACATTTCATTTGAGTCTCCTCTCATCTGCAGCCTTATTTACTGTAAAAATAGTAGTTTGGGACCAGGCGCGGCGGCTCACGCCTGTAATTCCAGCACTTTGGGAGGCCAAGGCAGGCAGATCATGAGGTCAGGAGATCAAGACCATCCTGGCCAATGTGGTAAAACCCTGTCTCTACTAAAAATACAAAAATTAGTCGGGCGTGGTGGCACATGCCTGTAATCCCAGCTACTTGGGAGCCTGAGGCAGGAGAATCACTTGAACGTGGGAGTCGGAGGTTGCACTGAGCCAAGATCGCACCACTGCACTCAAGCCTGGTGACAGAGCAAGACTCTGTCTCAAAAACAAAAAACAAAACAAAAATAGTAGTCTGGTAAATAATCTTCCATAGATCTCTTTTTTAAAAAAATTTTTTTGAGACGGAGTCTTACTCTGTTGCCCAGGCTGGAGTGCAATGGCATCATCTCAGCTCACTGCAATCTCCACCTTTTGGGTTCAAGTGATTCTCCTGCCTCAGCCTCCAAGTATCAGGGATTACAAGGCATGTGCCACCACACACAGCTACTTTTTGTACTTTTAGTAGAGACAGGGTTTTGGCATGTTAGCCGGGCTGGTCTCGAATTCCTGGGCTCGAGTGTCCTCTTCGGCTTCCCAAAGTGCTGGGATTACAAGGGTGAGCTACCACACCTGGCCTAGATATCTTTCTACGTGCTTATAAATACATTATTATATACATGTATATAATTTTTGAATGAGATTCTACTAAATTTCATTATAAATTTGTTTCTACAAGCAGCCTTCCTTCTTTTCATTAAGTTCCACCCTTCCTTGCTTGGAATGAATGGACCAAGGAAGCTATTTTAATGAAATTTTAAGCGATTCAGTGAAAATATTTGGTTTTCAAGCTTGTTTTAAAATTTTTATATATTTAGTTCTTCAACGGTTTATAGTGGAATTACAGCAAAATCTGAATTTAATTAAGATATAAAGAGATAGGGCAGTGTGAAAAGCATTTTGCTTCTTCTCTTGTTCTAAAAAAAAAAATCTCTTCAAAATGCCCTAGTTCACTTTACTTAGTTATCTTTCTTTAACCTATTGAATACCCTCCGCTGTAGGGTCATCATTCTGAAGGTGACTGTCACCTTATGGGTTATGCAGGGGAGCTTCGATGCCAGTTCATGCCTGTAACTTGTGTGTAGTAGTTGTGTAACTTGTGTACAGTAGCTATGGCTACTGTAACAAAGTGACACAAATTGGGTGGCTTAGAAAACACACATCGTCTCACAGTTCTGGAGGCTAAAGTCCAAGATGAAGGTGTCATAAGTTTGGTTCCCTCGGAGGGCTGTGGGGGTGTGCCTGCTCCATGCCTCTCGTCTAGCTTCTGGGGGTTGCTGGCAATGTTTGGTGCTCCCTAGCTTGTAGATGCATCACCCCAATCTCCACTTTCATCTTTACATAAAAGCAAGATTTTACTTTACATGGCATTCTCGCTGTTTCCAAATTTCCCCTTTTTATAAGAATACCAATTATATGGGACTAGGATCCACCCAGTGACCTCATTTTAACTTGATCACCTCTGTAAACACCGTATCTTCAAATAAGGTCACATTCTGAGATATTGGGAGTTAGGATTTCAACATAGGAATTTTTAGGGGAACATAATTTGATCTACAACATTGTGTTTTAGAATGAAGCTGAGTCGCTTGGTAATGTCCCTGTTTCTCATAAAAGGCAAGTCAAGGCAGGGAGAGAGGGAAGATATTTGATGAATCTGATAAATCAAGGTTTTAGATTTTTCTGTTAACACAGTGGAAGGAATGGAAGTCTGAGGTATGGCTCACGAAGAGTTCATAATCTATACAGGTGAAAGGAAGCCATTGATTTTACGAGGTAGTGTAGTTGAAGATGTCTGCAAACTTTCAAGTGTCAGACACATGCATAATTAATGACTGCCAATGTTTTGTGCATTTGCAAGGAATATGACAAAAATATCATGAATAAAACCAGGGATCCATTCAGCCCCAAATCCTCATTAGTGTTCATACAGTATGTATAAGTTTGCATTCTCATTTGTATTTTCCTCATTTCTAGTCATTTAAAATAATATGTTCATGTAATTGCACAATTCCACAGCTCTACTGAGATGCTGCTGCCGAGTCTGAACCGTTGATTAGTGGGCACTGCCCCCTTGTGATAACTGAAAATGCTGATTGTTCAGCTGATGGAGAAAAACTGAATTTGGTGTTTGGAGGGCAGTTTGTGGTCACAGTGAGTAGCACATAAAAGTAGCGGTTGAGAGAAGGCTAGGGACTATAATTGAATGGGACATGGATGGAGCTATTGAAAAATATTTTTCCTGTAATCCCAGCACTTTGGGAGGCCGAGTTGGGTGGAGCATGAGGTCAGGAGATAGAGACCATCCTGGCTAACACGGTGAAACCCCTTCTCTACTAAAAATAAAAAATTAGCCAGGCATGGTGGCGGGTGCCTGTAGTCCTGGCTACTCGGGAGGCTGAGGCAGGAGAATGGCGTGAACCTGGGAGGAGGAGCTTGCAGTGAGCCAAGATAGCGCCACTGCACTCCAGCCTGGGCAACAGAGCGAGACTCCGTCTCAAAAAAAAAAAAAAAAAAAGGAAAATATTTTTAATTAGCATAAGCATATTTGAGTATTATAGGCAGAGGAAAATGAACACATAGATAAAAGATGGTTCAGGATGTCTGTGAGAGAGGAGGTGTACAACCCTCTCCTAAATTGTGGTTTCAGAACCAGTGGCATTGGCACTGCTTGGACACTTGTTGGAAATGCAGAATCTCAGGCCCCACCCAAGACCTCCTGAATCAGAATCTGAATTTCACAAAAACTTTAGCTGATTCATCTCCATGGCAAAGTGTGAGATTCTCTGGTGCACAGCAGAGTGGAAGCCTTTGGCACATGGACCTTAGACTTATTGGGTTGGAATCCCAGCTCTGCCACTAACTAGAGTGTGCATTTGTGAAGTTACATTTTTGGGCCTCAGTTTCCTCAACTACAAGTGAGGAATGATATTAATACATTTCTCATGGGATTCTTGTAAGGCCACCATCACCGCTACCATCACCATCATTGCTAATGTTTAATGAGGGTTTACCACATTTCAGGCAATGCTGAAGCACCTTTCATGAATTCATTAGTGATATCACGAAGGATAAACACCTGCCAAATGGTATGCACTCATCAACTGTTAAAAACTGACGTTTTTGAAACAGACAGGAGACAGGCAAATACTGGGTAGAAGAGGGCGGTTCCCGGGCAAACATCCCACTCTCAAGCATGGAAACCTGCAACCTTAATGGGAAGAGGCATTCCTGCTTTTTGTGCCCAAAAGTTGCCTTTTGGCCTGCCACACCCCACCCCATCCTGTACCCATATAAACCCCAAACCCCAGGCTCCACAAGCAGATGAAGAGATGAACAGGAGAATGGCAGAACAGCGTGGCAGAGAGAAGAGAAGGAATGTCTGAACACTGAGAGGAGTTTGGCTGGGGACGGTCAGAGAGGAGATCAGCTGCTGGATGGCCAAACTTCAGGGGAAGATCATCTTCCCACTCCATCCCCCTTCCAGTTCCCCATCCATCCCAATGACAGCCACCTCTACCATTCAGTAAAACCTCCACATTAATCCTGCAAGTCCATGTGCGACCTGATTCTTCCTGGATGCCAGACAAGGACTTGGGTACCAAGAGGGCACTGAGCTGTTTAACACTTAAGCCATCCATGGATGGCAAGGCTAAACTGTAACAAAAGCCAGGCCCACTTGGGCTTTGGGAGTTGCAGTCACCCACCCCTAGATGCTACCATGAGGCCAGAGCCCAGGGGCACTCACTCTGGCTCCTGCACCTGCCGATCTGTGTGCTTCCCCTCCTGTATGGGATTTGAGCCCACAAGTCACACCCCTGTCACACGTCCTGCAAGAGGGGTCAGGGAGTTCTCCTGTTTCACTTATGGTTATTATAATCACTATAAAGCATGGTCTTTGAGCAAGTATATTGGAATGGACTATCTCAACTGAAGAACTAAAGACTGTGGCTTTGGCAAGTGGAGGCAGGATATTGAGGCCTGTTGGGAGTAGTAGTTTTGAGGGCTGAATTCTGAACCCCGGACCCACTCTTTGGATTATTGATTATTGCAGAAAGGATGCTTTCTAATGAAATCAATTTTCAGAGAGCTTGCATAATCTAGAAAAGAACAAGAAAACTGTTTAAAGTTGTGGTTCTCAAATATTTTGGCCTTTGGACCCCTTTACACTCTTAAAAATTATTGAGGATCCCAAAGAACTTTTGTTTATGTGGGTTATATGTATTAATATTTACCTTATTAGAACCGAAAGCTGAGGAAAATTTAAAATATTAATTGATTTTAAAACAATAGTATCCAACCCATTACATGTTAATATAAGTAATACTTTCATTAGAAAGAAGTACACTTCCTAAAACAAAAACATTTAGTAAGAAGAGTGGTATTGTTTTATGTTTTTGCAGATCTCATTAACATCTGGCTTGACAGAATGGAGCTAGATTCTCTTATCTGCTTTTGCATTCAATCTGTTGCAATATCTCATATCATGTATCCTCTAGAAAACTCTACTGTACTCTCATGAGAATGAAAAAGGCAAATAACATTTTAGTGTTGTTAGAAAATGGTTTTGGCCAGGCGCGGTGGCTCATGTCTGTAATCCCAGCACTCTGGGAGGCTGAGGTGGGCAGATCACCTGAGGTCAGGAGTTTGAGATGAGCCTGGCCAACATGGTGAAATCCCATCTCTACTAAAAATACAAAAATTAGCCGGGCATGGTGATTTGTGTCTGTAATCCCAGCTACTCAGGAGGCTGAGGCAGGAGAATTGCTTGAGCCCAGGAGGCGGAGGTTGCAGTAAGCCGAGATGGTGCCACTGCACTCCAGGCTGGGAGACAGAGCGAGACTCTGCCTCAAAAAAAAAAAAAAAAAAAAAAAAAAAAAAAGAAAATGGTTTTGATCTTGTGGTCTCCTGAAATGGTCTCAGGGACTCCCAGAAAACTAGGAATTTAAAAGATTAAAGCACCCTCATTGTAAGCAAACATATGGGTAGTTGAAGACAAACAATCTATTCTTTTACATTAATTAAATGCTTACTGGGACAGACCTCTGCTGGGATTCCAAATTGTATTTGAGTGAAACAATTTCTGAAAGAAGGGTAATTCTCAGTTTTCGTGAATTCAGCTTGTTCTTATCCACTGTGGGGTTTACCATGCCACCACAGGAGTCTTTGATTACGGTGCACTTGACAATTGCCTTTCGATTTCCAGTTCAGCTGCAGAAAATTTGCTTGGCTTTTTGGTTTCTTTGGCTATTCCTGCTGCTCGTTGGGAACGTGGTGATTAGCTTGCAGGGTATGATCAAAGCATTGATTAACTTTCATGTCATGTTTTATCTTCTAGAGAGAAGACGATGGTAGTGAAAAATAGACCAGAAATCCCTCTCATTGAATATTTGTCTCTCAAAATACAGCTTTCAAAGAGTATTAAGGTGGAGTGGGTTATAAAATCTTTGCATGCAGATTGGGAATGCCCTATGAGGTGGTGATTTCTCCCTGCTTGGAGAGCTGTACTTTGCAGTAACTCAGTGACAAAGAGCCTCCTGTTTTGTTTTGGCCCCTGCAATGACTATTGTGCGCACCATGCTCTGACAAGAAGTTTAACACCACAAGCTTTGGGATGGCTAAATGCAGTGTGGCTCACGAAAACTTTGGGACCAAATTAATATGCTTTAATTTGGAAAATATGTATTGGGAAATTATTTAATACACAAAATATTTTTGGGAAAGATTAAAGCTTTGTTATGTAAATAAAGCAATCCTGAATTCTCCTTACAAATTTAAAGTATAACCTGGGGGTGGTGGTTTGTGCCTGTAATCTCAGCTACTGTGGAGGCCAAAGCAGGAAAATTATTTAAAGCCAGGAGTTTGAGACTAGCCTGGGCAATATAGGGAGACCCCATCTTAAAAAATTATTTATATATATAGAGAGATACATAAATAAATTTACATCTATTATATCTATCTATCTATCTATCTATAGATATAAATTAGCTTGGCGTGATGGCGCACGCTTGTAGTCCCAGCTACTTGGGAAGCTGAGGTGGGAGGATTGTTCGAGCCCAGAAGTTTCAGGCTGCAGTGAACTATGATGGTGCCACTGAAATCCAGCCTGGGCAACAGAGATTGAGACCCCTTTCTGCCCCAACCCCCTCAGAAAATCCAAAGTATAATAACAGAGAATTTTTTATTTGATGTTTGGTATCCCCATTCACTTTTTTTTTTTTTTTTTTTGAGATAGAGTCTCACACTGTTGCCTGGGCTGGACTGTGGGGTGTGATCTTGGCTCACTGCAACTGCCACCTCCCAGGTTCAAGCGATTCTCTTTGCCTCAACCTCTCAAGTAGCTGGGATTACAAGGTGCTCACCACCAGGCCTGGCTAATTTTGTGTGTGTGTGTGTGTTTAGTGGAGATGGGGTTTCCCTATGTTAGCCCTGCTGGTCTTGAACTCCTGACCTCGTGATCTGCCCGCCTCGGCCTCCCAAAGTGCTGGGATTACAGGCGTGACCACTGCACCCCGCCTTCCCATTCATTTTTAAGTGATGGCCTGTTAAGGTCAAATTTAGTCTTTCTCTCTCTCTCTCTCTCTCTCTCTTTCTTTTCTTTCTTTCTGACACAGTCTCGCTCTGTCACCCAGGCTGCAGTACAGTGGCGTGATCTTGGCTCACTGCATCCTCTCCTCCTGGGTTCAAGTGATTCCTGCCTCAGCCTCCCAAGTAGCTAGATTTACAGGCATCCTCTACCATGCCTGGCTAACTTTTGTATTTTTAGTAGAGACTGGGTTTTGCCATGTTGGCCAGGCTAGTCTCCAACCCCTGACTTCAAGTGATCCGCCTGCCTCCATCTCCCAAAGTGCTGGGATTACAGGCATGAGCCACCATACCAGGCCTAGTTTACATTTCTTGAATACATATCATCTGATGCTGGAAGGTCAGGAATATGGATAAAGAGAACTTTGATTTTTAGTGGCTGATCTAGTTGCAGGTGATAACAGGCCTGAATAATTTGGTAGTTTTCTACAGTTGCACAGATTTGGCCAACAGAGGGCAGCAGAGTCCAGTACCTTGAGAACACAAATGCTGTGTAACCTGTGTGACTTCCGTGCTTAGCTGGTGTGGGTGGTGGAGACCTTAGTGAACTGGAGAGGAGATCCAGGTCTTGAGAGGACTGGCTTGCACTTGATTCTAGCTGATAGGATCTGTGCCTGTGGAGAGAAAACCCTAGTGTTGCAGGGTCGGGGCTTATGATTTTTCAAGAGATGAAAACATTCCAGAGTTCTCAGTGAAATTTTCTGATTTAAAAATGTTGCTCAGGGAGGGAGAGCATTAGGACAAATACCTAATGCACGCAGGGATTAAAACCTAGATGACAGGTTGATAGGTGCAGGAAA
This sequence comes from Pongo abelii, assembly GCF_028885655.2. Classification (NCBI taxonomy): domain Eukaryota; kingdom Metazoa; phylum Chordata; class Mammalia; order Primates; family Hominidae; genus Pongo; species Pongo abelii. The sequence continues at coordinate 154,979,530 of NC_071989.2, forward strand.
CCACCATGGCACATGTATACCTATGTAACAAACCTGCGCGTTCTGCACATGTATCCCAGAACTTAAAATGAAAAAAAAATATATATATATATATGCATTAAAGAAGATAGATTATTAAAAAAAGTGTTGCTCAATTTCTTTTAAAGCATTGCTTGGGGAAAAGAAAAATAAAAGCTGTTAGTGGGTTGAATTTGACCTATGGTCCTCCAAGCCCTATAGTATCCTAGGAATGTGATCAATGGCCCACACTTGTCTCTTTGCATAAAAGGACATTTCCATAGCATTTCCTCAAAAGGGAGGAGAGGGGAATACTACAGAAAACAAAGGTAGAGCTGCTTTAACATTTCAGGGGAAATTCATGCAGTCTCCATTGGGAGGAAAATTTCAAGTGTTAAGAAATTTTCGGTTTGGAATCCTGAAGTATAATAGAAGTTGACCTGTTAGACAAGAATTTTCGTCCAAATAATAAATTACTTTTTGAGCATTTATTATAAAACCATCACTTTGCCTACTGCTGTGGGCAGGACCACACACTCCAGGTTTTGTGGGATTGGTTGACTTTTAAATATTCTGTCATGTTTCCCTGTAACCACTTCCACACTTGTCAGTATGGTTTCTTGACTTTTGATTTGGGTACTATAGTGACCCTCTGGCTATACCCAGGGTTTGCTTTCAATTCCTGCTGCAGCTGCCTCCTAACAGGCCTATCTGCCTGGACACTGGCCTCCCTCAAGATTGTCCTTTCTCACCACACAGAATCCACAGCCATTTTTTCAAAACTCAGATTGGATCAAGTCTTTCCTGCTTCAGTGTTCTTCTCTTTTACTCTTAAAATCCCTCAGTGGCTTCTTATCACACATTAGGTTAAAGATACATAGCTTGGGCTGGGCATGGTGGCTCACGCCTGTAATCCCAGCACTTTGGGAGGCCAAGGTGGGTGGATCACGGGGCAAGAGATCAAGACCAGCCTGGCCATCATGGTGAAACCCCATCTCTACTAAAAATACAAAAATTAGCTGGGCATGGTGGTGCACGCCTGTAGTCCCAGCTGCTTGGGAGGCTGAGGCAAGAGAATTGCTTGAACCCAGGAGGCAGAGGTTGTAGTGAGCCGAGATTGCACCACTGCACTCCAGAACGGCGCCAGAGCGAGACTCCGTCTCAAAAACAAAGAGGTACCTGAGAGGCTGAGGTGGATGGATCACGAGGTCAGGAGTTCAAGACAAGCCTGGCCAACACAGTGAAATCGTGTCTCTACTAAAAATACAAAAATTAGCTGCGTGTGGTGGTGGTTGCCTGTAATCCCAGCTACTTGGAAGGTTGAGGCAGGAGAATCACTTGAACCCGGGAGGTGGAGGTTGCAGTGAGCCGAGATCGCACCACTGCACTCCAGCCGGGGTGACAGAGCGAGACTCTGTCTCCAGAAAAAAAAAAAAAAAAAAAAAAAAAGATACATAGCTTGGTTCGTGCCTCTTTCTCCTGATTTTTTTCATCTTTCACTCCAGCCACCTTGGCCTTGTGGTTACCATGTTTTCTTCCACCTGGGAACTTTGGAGCAAAACTATTTTAGGTGCCCTCCTGCTCCCAATAGTGCTTTGATTAAGGTTGTACAGGCAAAAAGCTTTGAAGGTACATGACGAGAAAACTGAGTGAAGATGATGTTGACAAAGGTGTTTTTGAGTTAGGGTGATTCTTTATCATTTATTTAGAGCAATGAGGGAAAAGGTAGAGAATATTAACAAACCAGGCACTATAAAATTGGAGTTAAATCTGTGCTGATTATCTTATCAACATAAAGTTGATTTTTTTTTTTTTTTTTTGAGACAGGCTCTTGCTCTGTTGCCCAAGCTGGAGTGCAGTGGTGCAATCATGGCTCACTGCAGCCTCGACTTCCTGGGCTCAAGTGAACCTCTCACTTCAGCCTTCTGAGTAGCTGGTAGTACAGGCATGCACCACCATGCCTGGCTAATTTTTTAATATTTTTGTAGAGACGGAGGTCTCCCTATGTTACCCAGGCTGGTCTCAAACACTTGGGCTCAAGCAATCATCATGGCTTGGCCTCCCACGGTGTTGGGATTACAGAGATGAGCCGCCATGCTCCACCTAAAGTCAAATTTCTAAGTGCTCTCTTAAAAAGAGCAAAAAAACTTTCTTGTGTATTCAGTGGTTGGTTTTGATAGTTACCTTCCGACTGTGGGCCTACAACTTTGAAACTACTAATATATAAGGAAAACATCATTTGTTAACATGTTTGTTGAAGGAAATTGATAAATTTGTGATATTAATCACAGATCTTACGTATTAGCTTACTGATTCTTTCTGTAATAACCTAAATAATAAATTTAAAAATAAATTGGAACAAAACCCCAACTTCTTGTGAATCTCATATGCACCTTCCTGCTCCCAGTGGTTTAGGTGAACACTGTCTTAGATTACTTTCTGTGATGACGGAAGTGTCCTGTATTTCCACTGTCTGATTTGAAGTGTGGCTAGTGCAACTGAGGAACTGAATATTTAATTTTATTTAGTTTTGTTTTAAAGCTATTGGCTACCCTATCGAATAATACAGGTACAGGTTGCCTGGTTGTTAAGAAAGTATCTGAGGCTGGGCGTGGTGGCTCACACCTAATCCCAGCACTTTGGGAGGCCAAGGAGAGCAGATCACCTGAGGTCAGGAGTTCAAGACCAGCCTGTACAGTGAAACCCCGTCTCTACTAAAAATATAAAAATTAGCCGGCTGTGGCCATGCCTGCCTGTAGTCCCAGCTACTTGGGAGGCTGAGGCATGAGAATCACTTGAACCAGGGAGGTGGAGGTTGCAGTGAGCCAAGATGGTACCACTGCACTCCAGCCTGGGCAACAGAGCAAGACTCCATCTCAAAAAAAAAAAAAAAAAAAAAAAAGAAGTATCTGAAAGACTTTCCTTCTTTGGAATTTATGTTTGCAAGTCAAAATACAGGGGAGACTGTAACAGATTAGTTTCAAAGCACCTTATTTTATCACAGGGTGTGTGTACATGCAGGCCCCACAGCCTGGAATATGATTCTTTCCCTTCTTCCTCAGAGTAACTTCTCCTTATCCTGTAGATCTTTGTTCAGGCATTGATTCCTCTGGAAAACTTTCCCTGATATTTCACATAAGATCAAATCTCCTATTAGCAGCACCATGCCTATCTCCTTCACTAGAGCAAATTCTTATGTTGGAGGGAATGACGCAATGGAGAAGGAAAGATGGATACGCTAGGGTCTTGGCCCCCCATGAGTGGCAGTGGAGTCGAGAAGTACAGAGCACAGGGGATCCAGATGGCGTGGGTGGGAAAAAAACTTCAATGGGGAGGGTGGTCCTCTCTTGTGATGAGAAAGCAGAGGCAGCAGAAGGTGTAGGTGCAGGGGAGGGTTTTGCATTTGGAGGTGGCGACTGTGGGAGTTGCTGTCTGGCTCCCGTTTTCTTGATTGAGTTGGGGAACAGGGGTGTGAAGGGATGGTGGCAGTGAGGCCCTCAATTAAAAAGGGGGTTGAAGGTGGAAGGTTTGAGGAATTGGGACAGATTAAGACCTGGTTGCTTTAAAATAGCAGAACGGCATTTGAGAGTGGGGATGCTGATTTAAAATGACACCAGTCTGCCTGCTCATGTAGGGCGTCTAGCAAGGTGTGGCTTTATAGGTGTGGGCTTAAAGCAAGGTGATAGTTGGGCTATTCAGGGTTGGGGTTTTGCCAAATCTGGGAATGAATGAGGACAGACATGTTGAGAGCAGGAAAATTTCCTCCCCATTTTTGTCCCATTGTCAATACAGCTGAGGCTTCTTCCTGATCTGAAGTTGGTGAACCTGAGTTGAGTATGGAGTTAAAATTTTAGTGATGTACCCCACATCCTTCTACCACTGCTCCATTCACTTCCCATGTCACTGTTATTTGAGGAAATACCCCGAGCAGCAGAATGTGAAGTGTGCTTTCTTCCTGGGCGCGTGGCTGCCATAAGATGGAATTGTACCACATCCCTTGTGACACACAGGGCTACCAAGCATCCTGCTCACCTCTGTCACTTCCGTACCTCTCCCTCCCACCTTAGAAATACTGATCATGAAAGACAGAATAGTTGTCTGACGGGAAGGTTATTGAACCTCACCTTTGCCTTCTGGGGCCTCATGATTCGATGACTACAAAGCCCGGCACATAGCTTGCCTGAGGTTCAATTTTATCAGGAAGGAACCAAGTTTATTGTTTATGGGATGGTTTTGGTGGTCAGTCCACAGGTTAAGCGTCTCTGATAGGAGTACCCAGCTGACAGTCAGGGTAAGAGTCCCCTGGGGAGGTGGTGGCTAAAATGGCCCATCCGGCCATTTGTGGCTTCTACAAGGTGCAGTGAGGAGCAGCGCTGGAGTCCCTGAGGCCCTGAGCCCCTTCAGCGGCTGCTTTGCCAGCTGTCTCTTTAATTTAAATGGATATTTCTCTTTTATTTTAAAATCAGTTTTTAGTTGTACAAATACATGAATGAATTCTCCTAAAAATTTAAACATGAAGATGGAGCTAAAGCTTGATTTTCCTTGGACTGCTCTCTATAATTGCAGTCCTCTCCTCTTGTCCCCAAAGGTAACAACCGATGTTAGTTTAGTGCACGTATGTGCAGACTGTTGGATTTGCCTACTGTATGATTTAGGATTACGTTCAGCTGCATATGATAGGATAATCTCTAATAACACTAGCTGAAGTCAGAAGTTTTCTCAGATAAAGTCTGGAGACAGGCAGTCCAGGGCTGATAATGGTGACTCCACGATATTACCAGCGATCTGGGCATCACTCTGCCTTTGTTCACTGTCTCCACCCTCAAGGTCACTTCCTGGTTCAAAATGGTGATGAAAGCTCCAGTCATTCTATCTGCAACCCAGGCCAGACATAGAAAGAAGGGAGGGAGCCTTGTTTGCACTCACTTTTAATTATATCTCACTGACCAGAGTTCAGTCATACAGCCACATGTGGCTGCAAGAGATGCTGGGAGCTGTTGTCTTTCAGCTGAATTCATTGCTACGACAAATAAAATTGTAATTCTATTACTAAATAGCAGAGAGAAGGCAACTAGCAATCTCTGCCATGCAAACGTGTGTATAAAAGTAATAGCATTCATTTTATACCACACATATAATTTGGTAGCCTGTTCTTTCCAGCACAATGTGTTTTAGAGATCTCGGACTATTAATACACATAGTTCTACATTTCATTCAGTGTTGCATAGTATTTCGATTATAAAAATACAATTTGTTTAGCTATTTCCTCATGAGCAATCATTTATTTCCAGCTTTTCCCTGTTAGAAAATGGTACTGTAATGAACACCCTTAAATATTATTTCTTGTGTACACATGGGTGTCATATTCCAGAGCAGACATTAAGTGAAATTGGGCCTGGCACAGTGGCTCATGCCTGTAATCCCAGCACGTTGGGAGGCCAAGGCGGGCGGATCGCAAGGTCAGGAGATCGAGACCATCCTGGCCAACATGGTGAAACCCCGTCTCTACTAAAAATACAAAAAATTAGCTGGGCATAGTGGCACGTGCCTGTAGTCTCAGCTACTCAGGAGGCTGAGGCAGGAGAATCATTTGAACCTGGAGGTGGAGGTTGCAGTGAGCTGAGATCGTGCCGCCACACTCCAGCCCGGGTGACAGAGCAAGGCTCTGTCTCAGAAAAAAAAAGAAAAAGAAGCAAAATTGGTGGATTGAAGTTGATGCACATTTAAAAGATGTATTAAAAATGCCTCTTGGCTGGGTGAGGTGGCTCACGCCTGTAATCCCATCACTTTGGGAGGCTGAGGCAGGTAGATCACCTGAGGTCAGGAGTTTGAGACCAGCCTGACCAATATGGTGAAATCCTATCTCTACTAAAAATATAAAAATTAGTCGGGCATAGTGGCATGCACCTGTAGTCCCAGCTACTTGGGAGGCTGAGACAGGAGAGTTGCTTGAATCCAGGTGGCGGAGGTTGCAGTAAGCCGAGATTGCACCACTGCACTCCACCCTGGGCGACAGAGACTCCTTCTCAAAAAAAAAAAAAAGCCTCTCAACTGGCTATAACATTTTACACCCTCTCTCTCCCCATCAGCGTATGACAGCTCTGTCTTACTAACTTTGCCTATACTTAATATTACATTACTATGAAGTTTTAAACACTTGATATTGGCTCCAAAGAAACTCCTGCTAAGACATGAGTTTGCCACCGGACCCATAAGTTCATTTTTAACGTGAAACTTCAAACATCCTGTCTATGAATTAACTTTATCATTAACTTTGCTTCTAATTTGAATGTAGCAGTCTATTTTACAGCCACAGCTTGATTATCATTGGAACAGGATTTGTGTCCGTCAGAGAGAACTGTGTGCTGCAGGCCTATGACTAAGCACTGATATTTACTGAGGGCTTACTGTAGGCCGGCACCCTTACATGCTATGCTCTTTCCACTGTTATTATTGATCTCCTTAATAACTACGTGCTATTTTCCCCATTCCCAGAGACAGAAACTGACACATGAGGCAGGTTAAGTAAATTGTCCAGGTTGCACAGGCAGAAAACGGTAGGGCTGGGACTCAGACCCAGCTAACCAATGTCTCTTTACCACTCTGAAATACTGTATCTGCCTATAGTATTTCAATGTGAGACACACAAACCATTACTGAGTCTCTCCACATGCAAAGAATGCTAATGACTAGCTGTGTGTATGCTGAGAGTAGGGAGGGGGACAAAAGAACAAACAAAGGAGGTGAAGATCTTAGCGTGGCCCAGTGATTGCCTTCCAGGTCTAACTCCTAGCTGGTGAGAGAGTGTGCATGACTCGCTCTGTACTTGCTATAACGTCTTCTACCAATAATGACCTTCCATGTTGTAATGAAAACTATGTGTAATGGGAATTCCTGGGGTGAAAGAGTCCTTTTGCATGGAATGAAGTAGGTTGGGTCAATTTATGGAGAAGCCACCATCTGCAAGGGCCTTCTAACTTAGCTCTCTCCTTTCACTTTTGTCCTACTTGACAGCCAGAGTGATCTTCAGAAACTAATGTCCCTAAGTTCTTTTTTTTTTTTTTTTTTTTTTTAAATGGCATCTCACTCTTGTTGCCCAGGCTGGAGTGCAATGATGCGATCTCAGCTCACTGCAACCTCCATCTCTTTGGGTTCAAGTGATTGTCCTGCCTCAGCCTCTGAGTAGCTGGGATTACAGGCACCCGCCACCAGGCCTGGCTAATTTTTGTATTTTTAGTAGAGATGGGGTTTCACCATGTTGACCAGGCTGGTCTCGAACTCCTGACCTCAGGTGATCCATTTGCCTTGGCCTCCCAAAGTGCTGGGATTACAGGCACGAGCCACCGAGCGTGGCTATGTCCCTAAGTTCGAATGACAATCACTTTCTCGCTGGAATATGCTGGTACTTGTTCCCACTTTAGAGTCTTTGCATTTGCTCTTTCTCCAGAATGTTTTTCCTGGAGACTTCATGGCAGGCTTCCAGTCACATGCAGGTGTTGGCTTAACTTTTCACTCAGAGTGGTGGTCCCTCAAATGTTCCTGTTATTGCAGCTAAAGTCACCCAGCCACTCTTCTGTTGTCCCCTTTTAGTCTCTTCACAGTATGCGCCTAAACGTTCTTGCTTGTTATGTCCATGTCTCACATGCCTGCTACACCAGGACACGAGCGCATGGGCTCCTCTAGGCAGAGCCCTTGTCTTGTTCACGTTGGTGTTCCTGCCCAGGACAGAGCCTGGCATCAATGTGTGGGGCTCCGGCAGATAAAGGCTTAGTTTACTTGTAAGTTTGTTCCCTAGACTCTGATTGTCATTTACACTGTAGAGGAAAAGTAATAATACGTATTATAATAAAGAACTATTAAATGCTAAACATTGTGCTAGCTACTTGACCTATATGATCTCACGCAAAGCTCACAATTCCCATTGTGCAGATGAGGAAACTGAGGTAATTAGTGTAGTCAGAACTTGAGCCTAGATTGTCCCTCTAAAGCTCTTGTCCTTCTCACTGCCCTATAATTCAGTGTTGCTAGCTATTTTCTACTCCTGGGATGTGACAGAGTCGGGTTCTTTAAAGATCCACGGGCAAATAGTTCCCTACATAAAAAATATAGGGGTGGAGTGAGGTGGGAGGTGGTGTTATCAAGCCAAATGCCTTCAAGAAACCCTGGATGCAGTCTTACCCCACCATTGGTAAAATCAAATGACTCCCTTCTTCTTGGTGTTTGGGTTGTAGTTAATCTGATATTTATTTCAACCTTTTACAGGAATAAAAATAAGAAAGCAGTCACACATTTTGTTGGTATCTTTAGAGTGGGCGGCACGGCATCTGCCCTGCTTGGCTCCCGGCTTACCCTGTTTTGCCACTAAGTACATTTTCCTAGGCCGGCCCCTCTTGGCAGGAGATCACACATGTGTTATGTTGGTGTATTTAAAAAGTGGGTAATTCATTTGTTAAATGAATACGGCAATTATTAATTTCAATTTATCCTGTTTATTGGGAACAGCTGTTCATTAACATTTATTTAACTGCTAATTTTAGAGCCAAACTAATTACCTCAAATACACAGCGCAGTGGTGTCCTGTAGAGAGAAGCGCTCGCTCTAACTGCCCTGTGTGCCAGAATAGAGAACTAGCTTGCCCTCCTGGGTGCTGTTCTGCAGGTGACCAGGTGGGGGCTCACCTCAACTGGAGATCGGACTGCAGGCAGGTCCGTGGGGCAGAAATCTGTCTACAAAGTATCTTAAACCAGAGTGGCAAATTGTCCCCAGGGGCCAGGAAAGTCGTAAAAATGAATGAAATGGGAAGGTGTAAGAACTTGCACAGCCTCACGGGTCTATCTTTGTTCTATTACTTTTGATCAGCATAAAGTTATAAGAATCTTTCTTTACAGCAAGAAAGACTATTTCAAGCATGATGATAAATATCATTGTCCCTAACCCTGAGTTTCCAGAAGACACTGTTGGGTTCTTTAAAGATGCATGAGCAAATAGTTCTCTAAATAAAAAATATAGGCATGGAGTAGGGTGGGGGGTGGTGTCATCAAGCCAAATGCTTTCAATAAACGCTTGGCACAACCTTATCGCACCCTTGGTAAAATGAAATGACTCCCTTCTTCTTGGTGTTTGGGTTGTAGTCAGTTAGCTGTTTATCTTTTACAGGAGTAAAAATCTACCTTTTACACGAAAATAGGTGGGCACAGTAGCAAACTGGAGAGCACACAGTTGGAAGGGGGTCTGGGGGGTCAGTTGGGGTCAGTTGGGGTCAGGATGGGGGGTAAGGACGTGAGGATCGGGAGCTGCCTCTTAGAGGAGTCAGTTGTTGTCAGCTGGGAAAGTGGGACCCTTTAATTTTTCAAGGGAAACCAAATACATGGATTTTTATGTGGAATTTCCTAAATTTTAGATATTAGCTGAAATTTTATTTATTTATTTTTTTACATAGGGCCTTGCTCTGTCACCCAGGTTGGAGGGTAGTGTGGCATGATCATGGCTTACCTTGACCTTCTGGTCTCATGGGATCCTCCTGCCTCAGCCTCCTGAGTAGCTGAGATTACAGTTGTGGACCAGCATGCCTGGCTAATTTATTTATTTATTTATTTATTTATTTATTTATTTTTTGTAAATACAGGATCTTGCTTTGTTGCCCAGGCTGGTCTCTAACTCCCGGGCTCAAGCAATCCTCCTGCCTCAGTCTCCCAAAGTGCCTCATAATGAGTATGAGCCACAACGCCTGGCTTAGCTCAAATTGTAAAAGTATATTGTGCAGAATAGCAAAATACATCTGTGGCTTGAGGCCTGCCCATTTGCAGCTGCTAAATTAAAATTTTCTCTGTCGGTAATACTCAGGTGGCTGGTGAATAGACATGTCTTCTGAGGCCAAATCTAATTTATTTGGCTTTCAATCATTGTTTTTTTTTTTTTTTTGGTCTAGACAACTGTCTCTCTTACTAAAAAAATTAATGTTAAGCAAAATTCTTAACATTTCCGTGCTTCATTTTCCTTATTTTTAAAAGGAAAGAGTTGGATTTTGTTTGCTTACTATTAATCTACAACTTTAATAGGACTTAAAATTATCCACGAAACACAAAACTTAAGGGGATATTAAAGTGGTAAAGCAATTTTTATGTAGGAGCCATTTTATTAAATACTTTGGATCTTTTATTTTTTTTTCCTCTCTTAAGGGCAAATCCCTTCTTCTGTAGACTAGACCGTTGTCAAAATGCAGATCCCAGGTCCCCACAAGTCTGACTCTACTCTATATGGTTGGCATCTGGTGGTAGGCACCCCAGTGACCCTGATGCAGAGGGGCCTGGAGCACACTTTGAGGATTTGTGCTAGATTTTGTTTGTTGGCACTCAACATCTGTTTCCATCGCTGTCTGTGTCCCCAGACTCCTCCATCACAGGGACCAGAAGGCTTAAAACCCACACTCCCCTGACCCTTTGGCCACTAGGATTCTAGATGCAACTTAGATTCTGGCAAGGAGGAGCCCTTGAGATTTTGAAGGTAGAAGGAAGACAAAGGCCTTTTTTTTTTTTTTTTTCCTGAGATATTGTGCTGCTGATATGTGTGAGTGCTGGCAGCAGCTGGGCTCCAGGTTCATTCTGTGTTATTTAGCTTCATGGTGTGGGGAAGCTGTGGCTTCAGCAGTGGCAGTAGCCACACAAGCCACAATGGCCTGGCCTCCTAGTGACAGTCACTGCTCCTGTCCTCTGGTTGGTGGCTGTGGTAGTTTATAATCTGGAGGTCAGACCTTGTTTCAGTCAGCATAGGCAAAGTTCTGCTGTGGTAATAAACAACCTCCTAATTTTAGGTGGCTTATTTCTCATTTGTGCTGTGTGCCTACTGTGGATTGCCTTGGGGCTGTGCTTTGTGTCTCCTCACTGTAGGATCTAGACTCATGGAGCAGCCATCAACTTGGTCTATCATGCTAGAGGGGTGCAGAGGCCTACAAAGACTGTGCTGGCAACTAAATGGTGTGACCTAAAAGCAAAACATGTCATCTACTCTCAAAAATCAATGTTCCCGGCCGGGCACAGTGGCTCACACCTGTAATCCCAGCACTGTGGGAGGCCGAGGTGGGTGGATGACTTGAGGTCAGGAATTTGAGACCAGCCTGGCCAACATGGTGAAACCCCATCTCTGCCAGAAAATACAAAAATTAGCCAGGTGTGGTGGCGTGCACCTGTAGTCTCAGCCAATCTGGAGGCTGAGGTGGGAGAATCACTTGAACCCAGGAGGCAGAGGTTGCAGTGAGCTGAGATTGCATCACTGCACTCCAGCCTGGATGACGGAGTGAGACCCTGTCTCCAAAATCAATGTTCCCAGCGGCACTCAGCACCCAGCACCATAGCATGGACTCAGGAGGGTACTATAAATGCCCATGAATTAGGACGATGGTTTGGAGATCTTACTGCTAGGAGAAGGAATCCCTTGCAGTATTTTATACATACAGAGGGAAATAAACATAAGAAATGTATAACCCTAAAAGGCAAGAAAAGTCACGTGTCCCATCCAACCACAAAGGGACTAGGAAGTGTTCTCAGAAGGCGGAAAGCTGGAAATACTTGGTGATGACTACTTATGAATCCCACGAAAGCCTAGAGGCAGCCTTTTAAATTCCATTCACTAACTCTTCCAGTGATTTCGTAAATACCTAATCTCCGAATCAAACCCCATTCTTCTCAAGATATCTAGAGTGGTTTTGTTTCTTGCCTAAACTCTGACCAGTAAATAGACATTACCTTGTACCTACACTATATATGCTATCTTGAATTTGTGTTAGCTAACACACTATTTTAGATTATGTTAGTTGTAGTGTCTTTTAACACCTCGTTTATGCCAACAGGAGTTAAATCAATGACTAAAGCTTGAAAAACCCTTATCCCCGTCCATTAGCAGACTTCTGCATCCACTCAATTTGCTACCTGCTCTCTGTAATTATATAGTCTCTTCAATGAAAAGCTTATTTATATTTGTTCAAAGTAGCCTGGGTTTGTGGTTTTCTCTACCAAAGAGGGCTCAGTTGTATGAATATTGATCTAGAAGCACCTTTTGGGGTTGATTCCCAGGTTAATAGGTCTTGCTGAATTTTACTAGCTTGTGCCTAAACACAGATCCTTACCCATAAATCAAATTAACCTCTTCCTTTTCTCGCAGAGCTCAGTTCTCCCTCCTCTACTGTTACTCTCAATGGTGCCACCATTTTGCTAGACAGGCTGCATATATCAGTTTATTGGGAATGGCTGCTAGGAGAACTGTGAGAAAGATTTCTGGGATCTGAGAAGAGGAATGTGGAGATCAGTCATTGTTGTCCATGAGTACAGTTGGATGGAAGTTGGCCAACTTCATCAAGTCTTCAGCTACAACCAAACTGGATTCCTTGCTGTTCTTAAAGACATCTTTCTCCTTTATCTGACTTTATTCCCTTGATTACATCTACCTGGGCGATATTTCTTCACTTTCTTACCAATCCAATTTCTATTCCCCCTTAAGACCCATTGAAAACTTTCTTGATTTATCATGGATCTTAGCCATTTTTGTTCCCCACACAATGTTGAGTTCATAGTTGCTACATAAATATTTGTTTAATGAATAAAAAAAATGACTTCTTTTGTTGCCTTAAACAGCCTAGATATTTTTTCTTAACTATTTATGGATTGTTTTGTCTTTAAAGTTAGATTGGCCACCATTGAGGAGAGGGATGAACCAGACCTTAAACTCATTTGTATAATCTTCATTGTCTTGCCTATAGAGACTTAAACAATAATACCATTTCCATTTGAGAATTTTTGCCCTGAAGGTTGTTGGCAAACCAGGGGTGGGTCTAGAAATATATATACTTATCAGACTATTACTGATGATAATGTTCAGAGACTTTGAATTTCCCAGGAAGGAGGGAGGGTAAGGAAAGTTGGATCACAGCCTGATAAAATATCCTTTTCTCCACCTAACCCTATCCACTCTTCACCTAGATACCAGTTCTCATTCTTCAGTCCCCAGCCTGTTTGTCATACCTACTTAGAGAAGTAGCTCTAGCTCCCCTCTAATAGCAATGATAACTTTTACTACTTTGAATTTCTTTGGACTACCCTTTTCTTTTTCTAGCCTGGAAACTCCCTGAGGTACCTGGCTGCCTTAGTTCTTTATTGCATCCCCAGAACTCACTGCAGTTCCTGGCATATAGCAGACATTGAATAGTTATTGTTTGGATGAAGGAATGACTATCTAGTACATTAACTCTGAACTAAATTAATTTTTTTTGGGCTGGGAGTGGTAGCTCATGCTTGTAATCCCAGCACTTTGGGAGGATCACTTGAGCCCAAAAGTTTGAGATCAGCCTGGGCACCATAGTGAAACCCATCTCTACAAATAACTTAGAAATTAGCCAGGCATGGTGATGTGTACCTGTGGTCCAAGCTACTTGGGAGGTTGAAGCAGGAAGATTGCCTGAGCCTGGGAGGTCAAGGCTGCAGTGAGCCGTGGTCACACCACTGCACTCCAGCTTGAGTGACAGGGTGAAACCATGTTTCAAATTTTTTTTTTTTTTTTTAAAGAGACAAGGTCTTGCTATGTTGTGCAGGATGAGCTCAAACTCTTGGGCTCAAATGATCCTCCTGCCTTAGCCTCTTGAGTAGCTGTGATTATAGGCATGCACCACTGTGCCCAGCTTTAAATAAATTTTGATTAATTCCCATAATTTAGCATTATTACTGTTACAAATTGGATTACAACTTGAATATATTAGGACAGATCAAATATTTAGCAAGATGGGGAGTGTGGAATAGGATATCTCTAAATAATTATATATTCTACATTATAGTAACATTTAACTTGATACTAAATTTTTCTTAATTTCACTAAATTTTACCCAATACTAAATATGACTTTATTTTCAGGGGTTGGGGGAAGACTGAAGGCCCTTCTGAGCCTTCCAAGAGCTCAGGTTCATCATTTACACACCATCCTATACTTTGACTATGAGGAAGGACCATGCAACACAAAGACAATTTAGGACTGCCAGAGGCAACTCACATCACACATTTTAAAGAGAACATTCACTAGCCAGGAGAATTGCTTGAACCCAAGAGGCAGAGGTTGCAGTGAGCCAAGACTGTGCCACTGCCCTCCAGCCTGGATGATAGAGCGAGACCCTGTCTCAAAAAAAAAAAAGAACAATTCTCTTCCTCTGTGATAACAGTGACTTCAGGACTACAGTTTTACAAAGTACTATATTTCACTTTTAATTTTAGCTATAAGCCATTGACTAATATGACTTGAACCTATGATGAGATTTCTACTCTTTAAAAGAAAATCCCCCTTGTACACAGCAGAGAGATGCAAAGAATTAATTGACACATCAGCCTTCATTTTCTGCATAGTTACACTGAGCTAATATTTAGACTTCAGCTATATTTTTGATGCAAACAACGTGCAGCCATACCCATGTCCTTTTTAAATTACAAGGTTTGAGCCTGCACGTTAGCCTCGGGAGGACCTTGGATCCATCTTTCTTATACATGGGACTTGAGGCAAGTCATTAAAACAGAAGAACCCTCATGTGCAGAGCTGAGGAGCCTGCTCGTGGTGCAGTAGAATCTGGAAAATGAGAGGGAGGAGCTGGCATAAGAGCACCAGTTTTGCTCTAGAGCAGGGATTTCCCCTTCTCTGCCCCAGTATCCAGGCTGACACTGGTATTAAGGGTAGTTCATGAGTGGCCTTGATATTCTTGGGTGTCATTCTCCAGAGACATTGGGGTTATATGTTGAATGTCTATAGTTCTACCCTCTCCCACGACCCCTCATCATGAATTCAGCTAAAACGAGTCTATTTTTATCATCTGCCTGTATCATCCCTGGTGGCCAGAATGGTAGTTGTTAAAAATAATGCTAATTATAGCAATAATAATAGCTGTCATTTGTTGGCCATCTGCTATGTTCTAGTAAGTTGCCAGGGGCTTTCCATGCATTATCTCATTTATCCTTCACCACAATCCTGTTGTCATAGACATTTTTCACTGTGGGGAGAGCTGCCTTTGTGTGCATCTTTATGAGCATCTCCGTTTGAAAAAGAATCTAGACCTCCAGGGATCTAGCATTCCTCTCCTACCTCTTTCTTCTCCTACCTCTAGCAGACCGGTTAGCCTCCCAGACACCTGTGTTGGATTTTTGAGCAGGAGCCAAGACATAAAGGGCAGAGGCAAGGGGTGGTAGAGTCCATCTGTGCTGCCGGCAGCAGCATCTGGACAAATATTCTTAATGCCCAGCCTTCAAGGCACTCGTGGCTTCTGCTGGCTTTCCATGCATGTACATCTGTGGTTCTGTAGATTCTAGTAAATTCCTTTTTTTTTTTAACCTGAATGCTGTTGCTTGCAACCAAGTATGTTATCATATGTGTGAATCAGGTACTATTATTATTTCTGTTTTACAATAAAGAAGACTGAAACTCAGATAAATTAAGTAACTTGACCAAGGTCACATATGAATATGTTGCAGGGCTAGGACGCAACCCACAGATGTCAGATACCAGAATCTGATTCTTCCACTGGCCTCTGCCAAGTTAACGGAATCTTAGCTCTGTGTGCCTGGTCCATCAGACATGGTTATAGCATCTGAGAAGGACAACAGGATAGCCTAGTCTTCAGAAAAGACACATGACTAGTTTTTGTTTTCTTCATTTAACAAGATAAGAGCTGCCTTGATTTTTCTTTACCTAGGTGGATCTATTAGATTTCCCTTCTTGAAACTCTTTTCCCCCCTTTAATAAACCAAAGGATTGTAAACCCATGAGTGATTGTTTTAAATTTTATTTTTACAGCCCAGCAAGCTAAGAACCATGAGTGATTTTTAATTAAACACCATTTTTTTTGTTTCTTGAAATCTAAAGCTCCAGTTAAAAATAAGAAACCATAACTGCATTAAACTTCATCACTTGAGCCCCAAGTCAGCAAGCAGCCATAAAACAGTGACACGCTGGAGATGAATTGCATGCATTTATCAGTAAATGGGGCTATGTATGCTAATGGGCTTCAGCTTGGGAACTCCAGGCCTGGCTGTATCAGACTGATTAAAAGCTCAATTCATTAATAGGAGCCCATGAAGGATTGACTTGTAGTGTCTAATGCCCGCTCCAGGTCCCACAAAAGCAGCTGAGTGTGTGCCTTTGCCTTTGGAAGGAATTTTGCAGAATTGTGGTTGTGAGGGGCTGGGGTTGAGTGGAGACTTCTGAGAAAACAGGATCACACTGACCCAACCAAGGCATGGGAGCAAAAGACTAGCACATATCAAATTCCTGGGTTGTGTCAATTACTGTACTAGGAACTTTATATTTGTTAGTCATTTAATTCTCAAGGAAATTTTTTGATATAGGCAGATATAGCCCATTTCTTTCTTTTCCTTTTTTTTTTTTTTTGAGACAGAGTTTCGCTCTTGTAGCCAGGCTGGAGGGCAATGGCGCGATCTCGGCTCACTGCAACCTCTGCCTCCCAGGTTCAAGCGATTCTCCTGCCTCAGCCTCCCAAGTAGCTAGGATTACAGGTGCCTGCCACCATGCCCGGCTAATTTTTTTTTTGTATTTTTAGTAGAGATGGGGTTTCACCATGTTGGCCAGGCTGGTCTCGAACTCCTGACCTCAGGTGATCCGCCCGCCTCAGCCTCCCAAAGTGCTGGGATTACAGGCATGAGCCACTGCGCCCATTCCAACCACATTTCTTATAGGTAAGGAAATTGGGATTCAGAAGGGTCAGTTGCTGAAGATTACGGGGGAGGAATAACTAGGGCATAAACCCAATTTTGACCCCAGAGCTATCTCCCATGACCTTGGCAGGTTGCATTATCTCACTGGACTTATTTTGGGGTAGAGAATCTCTAATAGTCAAAAGATTCATTAGCATCGGCTTTGAAGTTAGACAGACAGACCTTATATCAAATCTCTTCTGCCTGTATGTCATCTGACAACCTCTTTGAGCATCAGTTTCTGTTCATTATGGGGGATTTTAGCAAGTTTTCATAAGACACAAGCTTGCAACAATATACAGCACAGTGTGGGACACATGTTGACAATCATTGGTTGTTGATGCTCAATGATTGTTGATATTGCTGTTTTTTCTTACTCATCTTGCCTTTTAGGGTTTCTAAAGTACTGCAGGGTTTCTCTTCCTAGCTCAAAGTTCTCCAGGCTGTCATCCTCTTTCATGGGTATTTATAGTATCCTCCTGTGTTCATGCTGTGGGGCTGGGTGCAGCCAGAAATGCAGTGGGAAGGGGACTGCATTGGTTAGGACTCTATTTTTTCTTTCAATTGCACGTGATAGAAAATATAATTCAGACAAATTTAGGCAAAAATGATCCTGAGTTTAGGCTAGAGAATAGGTAATAAAAAGTTCAAGAGCGGATTTGGCTTCAGACTCTGCATGATCCAGGCTCAAACAGTGTAGTCAGCACCTGACTTCTCTCTCTCCTCTGGCTGCTTTTGCTCTGTTTAACTTTAGTTCTTCAATGAGCTCTCACTCAGGGCAGCAAGACGGCAGCAGTTCCCATTCTACCTGCTCAGCTTCAGGTCCTGGGAAAATGTGAGCGAACTCTCAAAGGTCCTAGGATTTGCTCTGGGATGGCTGAGTCAAATGTCCCCACCCCCATTGCCAAGCCCAGGAGAACTGGTGCATCCACTGGCCTTACAGAGGTGGGCTCTACCCAAAGAACTGGATAGAGAGGGAGGGAGGGGCTTTTCCTGAAAGGAATCATGGTGGGTCTTCTCAAGGTGATAGAAGCTGGGCAGCAAATATAACAAAATGTTGACCACAGAAGCATGGTCTCTGTCCTTCGGATACTTGCACTCTAGAGCAGGGGCTGGTGGACTCTTTCTATAAAGGGCCAGATGGTAAATGTTTTAGGCTTTGTGGGTCATGTGGTCTCTGTCAACTACATCACTGCAGTGCAAAACAGCCATAGACAATTTGTAGACTAATGAGCAGGACTGTGTTCCAATGAAACTTTATTTATGGACACTAATATGAATTTCGTATCATTTTCATGTGTCATGAAACATTCTTCTTTTCATTTTCTTTAACTAGTGAAAAACATAATAGCCATTCTTAGTTTGCAGGCTATACAAAAACAGGCAGCAGGCTGGATTTGGCCAATGCCTGGTCTAAAGGTAAAAACAAACACTTTTCTTCCCAGTCCCATCTCCTCCCACCACCACATCTATTTATCTCATGTATTACTTGTGAAAGGGGGAAATAGCACAGTCTGTTGGAGCATTTGGTGAGGCTCAGTTGCTCAAGATTTGGTGGATAGTGAAACATACTGGGTTCCAAGTGACTGAGCAGTTCTGTATACATCCAGTTTTGTGGCCATCCCAGGTTATTGTATTGGACACATTTATGAATTCCTTTGCTTTGTAAGTCCTGAGAGACTTGTTAGTCAATCAGCAAGGTTTTTTTTTTGTTTTTTTGTTTTTTTGTTTTTTTTTTGCCTGCCAGTGGGTCTTCTGTATAGACAGAGGAGGCAGAAAGAAGGTGAAAACTCTTTGATCTACTCATAGTCTAACTTTGAATGTAACCAAAGTAAAATTCTTATTCTGAAAAGGGGCATGGGTATATGACAGTAAAAAATTCCTGAACTTTCTTTTTCACGTATTTGAGCGTGGTGAAGGCAAAATAAAATAGGGTTGAAATTCAATGAGATTAGCATTTAAGGCTGTGCCCTAGAGATGCTTTGCAATTAAGTTTTTCCTTCCATAGTAAAATTTGAAAAATCAAGATAATATATTATGTATAATTTATTGTTTTAATTTATTGCTTTAAAGATTTTTTTTAAATCCTGAGATTAAGTCTTTCCTACCTTATTATTTTTCTTTTCTAAAATTATAATAAAGGTAGGGGGTCTTTTTTTAAAGGCAAAAATAAAAATAATTCCCAACATTGGGAATTCCATGAAATTTCTATGTAAATTCCATGAAATTCAAAGGTCTAAAATAGAAGAGTAAAGTCAACATTTTTAGGTCATATATGTTTGTATATAAAATTTTTGAGCAGGAATCCCTAGCTTATATATATTTATTTATGAGTTGTTTATTACTAACTTCATATGGATCAGATATTAGTAAAGCATAATACTTATTTTTTAATTAAAATAATAAATACTTCCACATTCCAATGGACCAATTTGCATTTTAGAGGCCATTGGTTTGATTTAGACAACAAGAACTTATAATTTAATAAGGAACCTCTGAGCTTTGAAGAGTCTGAGAAAACATCTCTCCAAGGCCGCCTATCCTGGCATCTTTGATGGGCTTCAGATCATTTATGACCCTTTGGGATCCTATGCAAAATGGTTTATGTATATTCATTTTTCTGGAGTTGAGTCCACTGCTTAAATAGATTCTCAAAGAGTAAGATCTGCCGACTAAAAGACAAATTCACAGATCTAGTGCAGCTGCTTTATAAAGACAGAAAAGAAGGTAAATTGCCAGGATCAAGGCAGTAAAGTCAGAACTGAGGTGGAATTTGCATTTGATGGAGTTCGTGTTTCATTGCTTTTAGAATCGCTTAGATCTCTGTTTCTATCCCATTCTTTGGGTATTAGAGATTCACAAACAACTACGTAACACCTTGCCTCATGGTAATGTGGATTTTTCAAATGCTAAGAATATTTTATTAATAGACAATTTACATAGAG
The DNA here is from genome assembly GCF_028885655.2 of Pongo abelii. Taxonomy (NCBI): domain Eukaryota; kingdom Metazoa; phylum Chordata; class Mammalia; order Primates; family Hominidae; genus Pongo; species Pongo abelii. The sequence goes on from NC_071989.2 coordinate 154,999,202, forward strand.
TAAAATGCACGAATCTTAAATGTACAGCTTGAGAAATTTCAACAAATATAAACAACTATGTAAGATCACCCAAGTTGTAATACAGAGCTTTCCTATCACCCCAGAATCTTCCCTCATTTCCCTTTACTGTCAACCCCTTCCTCCTGCCAGAGGCAGTCATAATGTGCTTGCTATCACTGGAGATTATTTCGTCTGGTTTTGAATTTTACGTAAATGGAATCATAAGTTATGCATTCCTTTTTTTGGTGACTAACTTCTTTCAACATAATGCATTTGATAGTTATCCAAGTTGTTGCATGTAGTAGTTCTTTGTTTTTTAAATTGCTGAGAGGTATTATGTTATATAGGTATACCACAGTTCATTCATTTTCTTGCTAATCGATATTTGGATTATTTCCGTCTTTGGCTATTGTGAACAATGATACTATACACATTCATGTATACTTTTATAGACATTCATGTATGTTCTCTTGGGAACACACTCAGGAGTAAAATTTCTGAGTCATAGAATAGGTGCTATTTAACTTCGTTAGAAACTGCCACATTGTTTTTGAACGTGGTTGTACTATTTGATATTCCCACTAGAAATATGTGAGAGTTGAAATTACTCTGTATCCTTGTCCACACTTGATATTATCTCTCTTTTAAAATTTGGCCACTCTGGTGGGTATGTTGTGTTCTTTTCCTCCCCAGCCCTCATTTTAACACTTCTGAGGTTGAGATGCTTTTTAGAGTTAATATCAAAAGAAACTTACTAGTTGGAGTTAATATCAAAATAAACTTACTAGGCAAGGAAATGAGTAGTGACAGATAAGAGGCTGTCTTTGTTCATATCAAACTTGGAGTTCATAGAAGGAATCTGTTCATTGATTGTCACCTTGGCTGAGAGATTTGTTTGGTAGCATGATTTAAGATACATGTAAATTAAACATGATATCTTAGTTCATTTGTGCTGCTATAACAAAACACCACAGACTGGGTAATTTATAAAGAATGGAAATTTGTTTCTCATAGTTCTAGAGGCTGGGAGTCCAAGATCAAGGTGCCAGCAGGTTCAGTGTTTGATTAGAACGTGGTCTCTGCTTCCGAGTTGGCACTTTGTTGTTGAATCTTCCAGAAGGGACAAACACTGTGTCCTCACATGCTGGTAGGGATACAAGGGCAAAAAGGCCTAAGCTAGTTTGTATCACCTCTTTTATAAGGCAGTAATCCTTATAATTAATCACTTCTCAAAAGGTTCCTCCTCTTAGCCATTAAGTTTCAACACATGAATTTTGGGGGAACCTTCACACCATAGCATGTGGATATCTCATTGTTGGTTTGAATGTCTTCAGAAATTCATATTATTGTGCAACATGGAACCAAAAGTTATTGTATATATAAATTGCTATACATTGCAACTAAAGGCAGCAGAATTTTCTAAATGTTTTAGAATAGTTGATAGGGTTTTCTCAATTCTAAGAGGCTGGTATGACAATTCACGTGCTTGAACTTCTGGTTGACTTTAGAAAGAAGCTAGTAAACTTCCAGCAGCATATATTTCCGTTAAGAAAAATAGAAATAATGAGTTTAACCAAATAGGAAATGAAGATGCAATCTTGTTATTCTTTGATTTTATTGAAAGCATTTCTAAAAATTGTACATTTGAATGGCTTCAAAAGTAATAAAAGTAAACAGTTATCTCTTGCCTACCCTATCTCCTCCCTGGAAGCATCCAATGTTAGCAGTTTCTTGTGTGATAAGAAATAGGAGATGTTTCTATGTACATACAAGCAAATATGTACATTTTCTCTCACCTCTTCTTTTTCATTTCTTTTTTAAAATACATTTTAAAATGTATTTTAAATGTATTTTAAAATGTATTTTAAAATCTTCATTTTCATTTCTTTTGTAAAAATACAAATGAAAACACATTAGGTATACTGTTCAATACTCTACTTTTTTCACTTAAAAATATATTTTAATTTACTATACAATTTTACTACTATTCTTAACGTAGTGTCAAAGAGGTGAAGATTACAAGTGTGAGTCTGGGAAAGCTATGTGTTACCACAATGCCCATAAAATTGCCCAGGCCAAAAGTGATTCAGAAGAATCTTTACTCTCTGAAACAGGCTAAGTCCCAAACATTGCTTGGTGGCCTCAAGAAGAAAGAGGTATATTGTTATATAAGTAAAGGTAGACAGTTGTAAGTTAAAAATCACGCACCTTTAATGTAATCTTTCTTTTTTCCCCTTGAAATGTTGCTACTTTGTTGATATGCACCTCTATTACCTTGGGAAGATGAAATTTCTAGGAGTCCTTTTCTTGGTTCACTATCCAAATATTGTCTATTTCTGGTGTAGTGGTCCTGGAACCCTTTGAAAAACTGGTAAAAGCTATGGACTTTCATTCCAGAGAAATCCGTATAGGTACACATACATTTGATTTTAACTTTAGGGGGTTTATAGACAACCCAACGCTCATTGGTGGCAAATGTCCCTGAAGTAAACACTTGGTTCTGATCTGACTGAAGAATAAAAATAGTTTGTGTTCGGTTGGAATTTTTAGTAATAAGCCTATTGTTTTCAGAAATTTTAGTAAATAAAAAGTTGATTGCATGGGGAACCTGGCACTAAACCATTCGTAGATGACCTACTTCTGGGTTGGGGTTTTGTACATGGCAGAATAGCTTTCTTGCTGTGTCCTATGGAAAGTCAGTCCTCAACACGAGGGTTTGTAAGTTTTTTAAAAAAAATCTTTCTAAATTAAAAAAAAGTCAGTTGCAAGTTTTTTGAGGGCATATGTTAGACTTAATCAGCTTACAAATGATTTCCTTCTGCCATTTCCTCCCAAAATAATGTATTTCAGTTTGATCACTGTATTAGTCTGTTTTCATGCTGCTGATAAAGACATACCCCAGACTGGGCAACTTACAAAAGAAAGAGGTTTAATGGACTTACAGTTCCACATGGCTGGGGAGGCCTCACAATCATGGTGGAAGGAAAGGAAGGGCAAGTCACATCTTACTTGGATGGCAGCAGGCAAAGAGAGAGCTTGTGCAGGGAAACTCCTGTTTTTAAAACCATCAGATCTCGTGAGACTCATTCACTATCATGAGAACAGTGCAGGAAACACCTGCCCCATAATTCAATAATCTCTCACTGGGTTCCTCCCGTGACACATGGGAATTGTGGGAGTTACAATTCAAGATGAGATAGTCTTAACTCGTGTCAACATTAACTCAAAAGTTCACAGTCCGACATCTCATCTGAGACAAGGTGAACCCCTTCCACATAATTATGAGCCTGTAAAATCAAAAGCAAGTTAGTTACTTCCTAGATACAGTGGGGTACAGGCATTGTGTAAATATAGCCCTTCCAAATGGGACAAATTGGCCAAAATTAAAGGGCTACAGGCCCCATGCAAGTCTGAAATCTAGCAGAGCAGTCAAATCTTAAAACTCCCAAATGTTCCCCTTTGACTCCAGGTCTCACATCCAGGTCATGCTGATGCAAGAGGTAGGTTCCCACAGTCTTGGGCAGCTCTGCTTCTGTGGCTTTGCAGGGTACAGCCTCCCTCCCAGCTGCTTTCACAGGCTGGCATTGAGTGTCTGCGGCTTTTCCAGGTGCTCAATGCGGGTTGTCAGTGGCTCTACCATTCTGGGGTCTGGAGGACAGTGGCCGTCTTCTCACAGCTCCACTAGGTGGTGCCCTAGTAGGGACTCTGTGTGGAGGTTTTGACCCCACATTTCCCTTCCACATTGCCCTAGCAGAGGTTCTCCATGAGGGCCCTGCCCCTGCAGCAAACTTCTGCCTGGGCATGCAGGCATGTCCATACATCTTCTGAAATCTAGGCAGAGGTTCCCAAACTTCAATTCTTGACTTCTGTGCACTTGCAGGCTCAACACCACATGGAAGCTGCCAAGGCTTGAGGCTTGCACCCCTGAAGCCATGGTCCGAGTGCTACATTGACCCTTTGCAGCCACAGCTGGAGCAGCTGGGATGCACCAAGTCCCTAGGCTGCACACAGCATGGGGACTCTGGGCCCAGACCATGAAACCATTTTTTTCTCCTAGGTCTCTGGGCCTGTGATGGGAAGGGCTGCCGTGAAGACCTCTGACATGCCCTGGAGAAATTTTCCCCATTGTCTTGGGTATAACATTTGATTCCTCATTACTTATCCAAATTTCTATAGCAGGCTTGAATTTCTCCTCAGAAAATGGGATTTTCTTTTCTATTGCATTGTTAGGCTGCAAATTTTCAGAACTTTTATATTCTGCTTCCCATATAAAACTGAATGCCTTTAACAGCACCCAAGTAACATCTTGAATGCTTTGGGGCTTAGAAATTTCTTCCGCCAGATACCCTAAATCATCTCTCTCAAGTTCAATGTTCCACAAATCTCTAGGGCAGGGGCAAAATGCCATCAGTCTCTTTGCTAAAACATAACAAGAGTCCCCTTTGCTCTAGTTCCCAACAAGTTACTCATTTTCATCTGAGACCACCTCAGGCTGGATTTCATTGTCTATATATTATAAGCATTTTGGTCAAAGCCATTCAACAAGTCTCTAGGGAGTTCCAAACTTTCCTACCTTTTCCTGTCTTCTTCTGAGCCCTCCAAACTGTTCCAACCTCTGCCTGCTACCCGGTTTCAAAGTCACTTCCACATTTTCAGGTATCTTTTAGCAGTGTTCCACTCTACTGGTACCAATTTACTGTATTAGTCCATTTTCACACTGCTGATAAAGACATACCTGAGACTGGGCAATTTACAAAAGAAAGAGATTTATTGGACTTATAGTTCTGCGTGGCTGGGGAGGCCTCACAATCATGGCAGAAGGTGAAAGCCATGTCTCACGTGGCAGCAGACAAGAGAAGAGAGAGCTTATGCAGGGAAACTACATTTTTAACACCATCAGATCTTGTGAGACTCATTCACTATCATGAGAACAGTGCAAGAAAGTCCTGCCCCCATAATTTAATCACCTCCCACCAGGTTCCTCCCATGACACATGGGAACTGTGGGAGTTACAATTCAAGATGAGATTTGTGTGGGGACATGGCCAAACCATATCAATCACTTAGACATTTTATACACAATCATGTACTTGTTAAGAGCATTTACTGTCAGAATGTCAGTGGGTAGGGGAGTTCTATGGTTTGAATGAGTCCTCCAAATTTTATGTATTGGAAACTTAACCCCCAAATTCTTATGCTGATTGAAGGTACGGCCTTTGGGAGGTAATTAGGATTAAATAAGTTAATCAGGGTGGAGCTCCCCATTATGGACCTAGTGGCTTTATAAGAGGAAGAGGGACCTGAGTTGACACACATGCTCTTGCCCTCTTTTCCTGTGATGTCCTCTGCCATGTTATGATGCAACTAGAAGGTCCTCACCAGATGCCAGCACTATGCTCTTGGACTTCCCAGCCTCCAGAACTGTAAAAAATAAATTTCTTTTCTTTATAAATTTATAAGTTACTCAGTCTTGGGTATTCAACTACAGCACAGAAAATAGAATAAGATGGGGAGCAAGATCTAACTCTGTTCTGCCACTTATCTAGTACAGGACAGTTTGATATTTCTTAACTTCACTTTTTTCATTTGTAAAGTAAGGTTAATAGTACCTTCATGGTGTGGTATAAGGGTTATATGGGACAATGAAGGAAAATCTGTGAGCACAGTGTCTGGCACAAATAAGAGTTCAGTTTATGTTGTCTGTCAATTCTGACCTAATGACTAAGATTCTTAATATTTTGGAATTGTATTAGATGACTCTATATCACATTCATCATTATTTTAAAAGATAGGCAGTTTGATCACCTTGAGACTGATTGAGAAGTTCAAGATCATGGAATGCCAAGTGGCAACATTGTATAATAGTTACAAACATGTAATTGGAGTTCTATTGGCCACTTGGGGGAATGGATTTTATAGGTATACTAGAAATGTTAAAGTTTATAGAACAGAATAATTATTGTAATAGTAACCTCAACATCTTGTATTCATATGTATGAGTCTCACTGCTAACTTCTCACCTCCCATTACTATTAACCAAATGAGTTAAAAGGGATTCTATTTATAAAAACAAGCTGAGAAATTTCCTAACATAATACATGCTTGTCTTTGGGTTGTTCTTATAATGTCTGAGAATTATTTTCCTTTTTCGTTTTTTTTTTGAGATGAAGTCTCACCCTGTCGCCCAGGCTGGAGTGTAGTGGCACAATCTCGGCTCACTGCAACCTCTGCCTCCCAGGTTCAAACAATTCTCCTGCCTCAACCTCCCGAAGCTGGGACTATAGGCGCGCGCTGCCATCCCTGGCCAATTTTTTGTACTTTAGTAGAGATGGGGTTTCACCATGTTGCCCAGGCTGGTCTCAAACTCCTGAGCTCAGGCAGACCACCCACCTCGGCCTCCCAAAGTGCTAGAATTATAAGTGTGAGCCACCATGCCTGGCCAATGTCTGAGAATTAAAAGAGGTCTTAGCAGTATTCATCAAAACTTAGTTTTGGGAAATTTATTCACATTTACCCAAGATTCACTGAAAACACCATATCCCCACAATTTAGTAGATTCTCCCTATCTTTCTTAGTCTAAAGACAAAACTTGTCCTGGAGGTCATTTTACTTTTTTTTTTTTTAACCTAAACAGGAAGCAGCCTTCTAAAATTAGCAGACCTTCTAAAAATTAAGCAGGCTTTTGCCAGGCTCAGATTGCATGTGTGTGTGTGTGTGTGTGTGTATTTCTGTATGTGTGCATGTATTCATATATGAATGTATGTATCTCTGTGTATCTTTTTGCGTGTTTCTGAATCTGTATTTTTTTCAGTCATCTTATGGCTGAGAAAAGGCACTAAGAAAAAAAGGTCTGAGAAGTCCATTCATCACTGGGATCTGCCTCTCTGCCTGACTAGTGGCTCCCCACAGAGTCTTAACAAGGTGCTGCTGAACCAAAATTCTTCTCCCCCACCCCAAAACAATACTGAAAACACTATAATATGAGGTTGTTCTATCGTCTTCATTCCCAGGCTCTGCAGGACCTCCCCTCCCCCATTCATCTCTAGGCCCATCAGGGATGTGGGCAAAGGAAGCATTAAAATGGATAGATTGATAGCCTTGTGAACATATCTATCTTCATACGTGTTGAATATTATGTCAATTATTCATCATTCACAGATATCATTGCAGGGAAAAATCACATTAAGAGGAGCCAGGAAAACTAAAGGTTATAAATTCCAATCCAGCATAGTCCCTAGTGGCTCTGGAATTCGGTGCCAGCTCCTTTGTGGTGGTCTTATTGGAATGCAAGAGTCCCAGACCTTCTCTTAGGGATGTTTTTTCCCCAGCCTCACCCCCCATCAAGTATAGAGGTGGAAAAGAGTGAAATAAATCTGTAAACACAGTACTTCTAAGTTTCTTCTTAATTCTGACATCACCTTGAGTTTGATATGTGTGAAAAATATATTTTTCTCTCAGTTGACTCCTCAATGAAGTATTTTTTACAGCCCTAGATTATACCAAAGGTGGGTAATTGAGATGGCAAGTGGCACAAGATAAATATTAGAATGGTTGGCAGACAGATTCTAATATTCTGAATCTGGTGGGAGGGCACAGATTCTACCCTAGGCAGTGACTCAAGCTCTCCAAGCCTGACTTTCCTCATTTTGTGATTTAGGGATTATTCTGACTTCAGTGGCAAGTTGTGAAGAGTGAATATGATAATCTAGATTGCATAACTCTGAGTCCCCTAACCTCATAAAGCTGCCTATTTTTTAATGCCACAGTTTGTGGAAGGGACACCGAACTGTTCTTCAGAGTTTCTGAGGATTCCTGGGTGAGGTGTGTGTGTCTCTGGAGGGCTCTGTGCTGTAGATGGTTCTCCCGGAGGCCTGGTCTGGCAGATGCTGCTCCGCCTCCCTGTCTCCCTTCCTCCCACTAGATGTGACCCCTTTACTCCATTTGCTCAAAGAAGCACCAACCCAGGAACCATCTAACCATCTATTCACTCAGTAGATACTCCTTGCACTCCTACTCTGTGCTACGAAGGAGCAGTTGTGAACTAGAGGGAAGCCCCTGTTCTCGTGAAGCCTGCATTCCAGTGGGAACGATGAAACGCAGGCACACGGGACATTTCAGGTGCCAGTGGGTGCTGTGAGGGTGATGATGCCACGGCAGATGGGTAGGATGGGAGGTCAGGGAGGGCCCTTCCGAGGATATGACAGTGAAGGTAAAGAAGAGCCAGTCATGTGAAGACCTGGGGAAAGAGTGTTCCAGGCAAGGGAGCTGTGAGTTCAAGCCTGGTAGGATGAAGAGACCGGGTCATTCAACAAACAGGAAAGGAGAGAGTGTGGCAGGAAAGCGTGGTGTGAGATGATTAGAGAGGTGTGCAGTCTAGAACTAAGAGTTCATAATAAATTTGGATTGTATTCTAAGTACAGCTGGAGGATTTTATGTGGATGCTTGACATATTTTGGTTTATGGTGGTGGTGGGAAGGTCACTCTAGCTGCTGTGTGTGGACTAGGTTGTAGTTGTGGGGAGGAATGGGAGCGGGAAGGGCAGTTGGAGGCTCCTGCAGTGGTTAAAGTGAGAGATGACGGTGGCTTGGACCAATGTAGTTATCAGTGGCATGATGGCAATAAATAGATGGGGTCACAAGTTTTTCTGGAGGCTCTGGAATTTGGTGCCAGGTCTTATGTGTACAGAGAGAATCCGCCCATGGGTTCAGTGTGGGCAAGAATGGAGTGAGGGAAACTGAGGATGGCTCCTAGGTGTTTTATGGGTTTTAGGTTTTGGCTACCCTCAAATCTAGAAAAATTTGGCAATTTTGGCTCACATAATATATCAGCCTTTTTCTGCCTTGAGGATTTTCTCATTAGCTATGTCTCTCCATGAGCCTCTCATCTCTTCTATGCTCTGGGCTTTCTCTTCTTATGATCTCTGTTTTGTGGGCTGAATATTTTTGAGCAGGGATGGCATTATTCAGAGCTTTTTATTGGTAGCCTACTGAGTGCTCAAACCTGTGCTAGTCCCTATAGGGAATATGGAAAGACTTCTTGGAGCCATTATTATGCTAGTGTCCATTGTGGTGCTCCTGGCAAGGGCATTCTTCTATTCCTATGACCACAGAGCTTCCCATTCCCCTTTGCCCTGAAGATTCTCTCATGGGACTGGTGTTTCATTGAATAACACGTTGGTTATGTGTAGCATGCTGGTTACGTGTAGCGTGCTGGTTATGTGTACCATGCTGGTTATGTGTGGCATGCTGGTTACATGTAGTGTGCTGGTTATGCATAGCATGCTGGTTATGTGTGGTATGCTGGTTAGGAGCTCTAGGCTCAGGATCTTAGTTCTGCCCTCTTTGGTTGCATGAGCTGTGCAAGCTGTTTAACATCTTTCAGGCTAACTTTCTATATTTGTAAAATGGGAAACTGACTTCCTAGGGCACTCAGGAAGATTTTAAGAGATGTCTTATAGGACCTGGCAGATATATGCTCAATAAAAAGTAAACTAACTGGTGTTGCTGCTGTTGCTCTTACTGTTGTTTTTATTGACTTGAATAAAGGAAACTTGCACCTGTCAAAATGAAACACTACACAGTAGGTCCTGATATTTTGCCGTACTCAGCTGGTGATAAGAATCAGAGAAGCCAGCCATTTGAATAACTATGATTTATTGAATTCTTACCATGTTCTAAGTTCTTTATGTATACTGTTTCATTTAATCTTCACAACAATTCTAGGAGTCAGGTTCAATTGCTATTGCCATTTGGTATATGATGAGGGCAATGAGTCTTAGAAAGGTTAAATAATTTGCTAAAGTCCACACAGCCTGTAAAGTGGCAGAAGCTGGGACCATCCAACTCTAAAGCCCACATTCTTAGACATTAGGGGATATTGAATGAAGTGTGTGTATGTATGGGGGAATTTAAGAGAATATCAAACCATTTGTAGAGTTCTACCCAATATTGAGACCTTATCTAATGTAAGAGAACTCTGAAGACATCTCATTGATTGAATGCTCTCCCCTTCATAGCAACTTTTTCTGCAGCTTCCTTGCCTGATGCTCCAGTCTTTGAGGTATGCTTGATGGTTCTGAATTCAGATTTGAATCATGTGTCTGCCTGGTTTTTGTACCCTTGGACAGCAAACTTAATCGCCAAGGCTCAGTTTTCTTTCCTTTTTTTTTTAAAAAGTGAGTATAATGGTATCTATGCCACAGGCTTGTGGTAAAACTTAGTCTGATGAGATCTGATACATGCTGATGTTTATTGGGCACTTATTATTAGTGAAACCTGGCCAAATATAACTCTTTGATGAAAGTATGTAATTTCAGGGAGTTAGTTTTACTAAAGTACTTAGAAATGTTAATTGAGCTAGTATACTTTTATTTCATAGACAACATATAGGTAAAGTCAATAACAGTTATTTTAGATTGTGCGAATTCTAGGGTAGTAGCATTAGAATGGAAGTTTTATTTCTTTTAATTGGACTAGAGCCACCATTCCATAAATCTACTGCACACCTTAAGTCACCCAGTGCTCTTGCATTCATCTTTGTTCATTGCTTGGATGTCAAGCCATCTGCCTGGAGCTGGTTATAGAGGCCTAAATTTAGAATCTGCCTACCTATAAATAAGGTCCAGAAAGATAGATGACTTCGGTCACCTGAAACTGTTATTAGAAAACACATACACTAACCTGTCAGGGGAATGAGAGGGAGAACGAGAGAGGCATGCCTAGGGAGAGGGAGGACAGAGCTTAAAAGGAGGGGTTGTGATGGATTGTTTAGCACCTGTAAACAAAGAACTGTGCCTGGGGCTCTCCTGGCTTTTGGAAATCCAGCCCAAACGTTCAATGACTCACTCAATCGTTCAGCTTGTTTAAGTCCCTGCCATTTGTACATATGATGGGATTTTATGAGACATTTTACAACAATTCCCCACCACTGTTTGGGGAAATCATGTCATAAGATTCAATCTTCTTTCTTTTTCCATTCTGAGATGGTTTCTCCTAAAATAGCTTTTATGTGCCCTGAGCAGTTGGCTACTCTGTTTCTACTAAGAAATACAGGCCGGCCTCACTGAGCAGGAGGCCCTTGCATTTGATTTTCAGAAGAGCACATGTATTTGAAAGGATTTCATTGTCCTTTTTGCCAGGAAGCAACAATGTCTGAGCCAGACTCTTCTGGGTGACCAAAAGAAAGACTCACCTTATTATTTTGTTATTCTTTATAGGTGGTTAAGGGTATAAGCTTTGTAGTAAGATGCATTTGGATTCATGCTCTGCCTTCATGTCTCCGCAGCTCTTATCTTGGGCAAGTTAGAAACCTCTTGGAACTTATTTGCCCATCTGAAAAATGGGGATGATAACGTCATCTCATAGGTTTGTTGTGAGGGTATTTAAAATACTTAGCAGTGCCTGGCACAGAGTTAACCCCTTAATAAATGGTATTGATTATAAATATGAGGCTGTCTTCTCTGCCTCACCTTTCTCCTTGTCTTATCTAGTAGTTTTGAGTGGCTGGTCTGTGTTTCCTTGTCATATATGATTTCCTTCCTTGCATGTATCACTCTCTGAAACTATCTTATTTAAAATGTTTGTTGTTTCTCCCCTCCCACTGTGATACAAGCGTCATATGGCAAGCCTTTGTGCATCTGCTCATAGTTGTCCACTCAGGGAGAGCACTGAGTAGGCTCTCCATACATAATTATTGACCAACTCCCTCATCTGTTTCAGTAATTTTTCTTTCTTCTCCATGATTCCTATATTAAAAAAAAATTTTATTTTAGAATTGAGGGTCTAGACAAGGATGAGAATGAAAAGGTAATCATTGTTTTGGATTGGTTTGAGGTGGAATCTCAGGTTAGAAGAACTTCTTGGGGAAACTAGGATGAAGACAAGTGGGGCTTTCCCTTACGCCCCTGTCAGAGATTGGTGTAAGTATATTCATTAGGACTCTAGTTTCAAGGCCCATAAAATTCACTGAGCAAACTTAAGCAAAAAAAAAAAAAAAAAAAAAGGTGTTCATTGTAAGGACTCACGAATGTTCTTAGGAACTGAAGGGAATGGATGTCATCAGGCCCCAGGAATGGGCTGGAAATAGGAATTCTTTCACAAACATCTGCTTCTGCCTTTTCTCTCTGCAGATCAACTTTTGCCTCTCTAAAATCCAGCATTTTTCAAACTATCTGTGCTAACACACAGTAAAAATGAGTTATACTAAAATGAAATAAAATAAGCCCTGATTTTTTTATTATTAGATTCCATAGACATAAAATTATTCTGTCGAAGTGCTATAAAAGTTTTTAAGTGCTTCCTTACTCTCAGTTTCTGTCCTTAATTCCTCGTGGACTGGTAACAGATGGCTTGTAAGCAGGCATGACTGCAGTTTACGCAGCAAGTGTGGATCACTACCCCTCATGCTCAGATCCGCACCCCTCCACAAGAAACCAGACCAAACTGAACAGTAATCTTTTAGCCTGCAAGTGTGATTCAGGCTTTGCTCAACGGTCTTTCATAATACTCTTGTCTGTGCAGCTATGGCCACTAGGTGGGGGCAAAGAATAAAAACATGGCAGCCAGGGATGTGTCCTTGTTGGGGCCGGGGAAACACTGTTAAGGGGTGATCCGAGTGAACACCTGAAAATGGGTCTACATAGGGAGGTTTTCAGCACTACTGATTCTATTTCTTCTGAAAACACGTCATGAAAAGACTTGTGATGCCTTGTGCAGGGACTCTGGGAGGTGACTGAATGCATGGCTGCGAACATGGAGGGGAAAAGTCATACGCTAGTTTCACAATTCTCACTAGAGTATTTTGAGAGAGTTCCTATCACATTTACATTCTCTGCCAGCCTACTCCTATTTCTATACGCAAATATTTTTCAAGCACACAACTTCCCAGATCTCTGGCACAAACTGTCTAAACCGTATGCTTCCCTTGCAGATGTTTTATGGATTAATTTTTTATCTCATGCCAAGGAATTGAAATGTCCACTTGGGATTTGATCAAGCGAAGGTCCAGATCTTTTCAGAATGGTGGTGACAATTTCAAGAATCATTTGGCATCTAGGGGAGGTTCCTTGAGTGAGTCCTAAGTGAATTTGTCAGTGCTTTTTGTTACTTTACCTAGGAGAAGTGTACAGAGGGGTAGCTGACATAAATGTAGGCCTTGGTTATCGATACTCCTCTTTCCCAGCTTTCTTGGAACAGGCTCGTTTAGCAAGCAGATACCTGTAAGACCTGGAATTGGCACACTAATGGAAAGGCTTTGGTTTAAGAGACTTAGGCCAATTCAAGTCCAGCTTAAAAATGCGGAAAGTTACTGTGATACGGTAATTGCATGGATGAACTGTAAGCCATTAGAGATGAGTGATCAAGAGTGTGGACTTCGAACTGGGCATGGTGACTCACATCTGTAATCCCAGCACTTTGGGAGGCTGAGGCAGGCAGGTCACCTGAGGTCAGGAGTTTGGGACCAGCCTGGCCAACAAGGCAAAACCCTGTCTCTACTAAAAATACAAAAATTAGTTGGGCATGGTGGTGCACACCTGTAATCTCAGCTACTTAGGAGGCTGAGGCAGGAGAATCGCTTGAACCTCAGAGGTGGAGGTTGCAGTTAGCTGAGATTGTGCCACTGTACTCCAGTCTGGGCCACAGAGTGAGACTCCATCTAAAAAAAAAAAGTGTGGAACTTCAGGTTGGAATCTTATCTCTCTATTCGTGTGTCCTTAGGCAAGACATTGGCTTCTCTGAGCATCAGTTCCCTTAGCTTCAAAATGAGCATAATCATTTCTTAGAGTTTTTGGTAACTCACTCAGCAACTATTTTGTGGAGCACTCAGTAGCATCCAGATACTGGGCTAACACTCAGGGTGCAGTAGTGAACAAGAGAGAAATAGTTTTGCCTCTCCTCGGACCACAGGACATTATAGCAGAGTAAGCTTTGAATAATAATAATAATGACAGTAATAAATTAAAGTACTGTGATCAAACATAAGATATGGTCAAGCACAAGTGTCAAAGCCCATATGTCAAATCTTTTAGCAATCCTGATTCTGATTTAACTAACATCTGAATAATATTTACTATTTAGAGTTCGTAATCCTCTGAAGCCAGCATTCTCCACATGTCATTAGAGTTTTGCTTATGGATTTGTTTCCTTCCTTGGTTTTCCTATGTATTCTTTACGTGTAATCAAATGCATTGTTTACTTTTTCTTTTTTGAGACAGAGCATTGCTTTGTCACCCAGGTTGGAGTGCAGTGGCACAATCTCAGCTCACTGCAACCTCCACCTCCTGGGTTCAAGCAATTCTCCTGCCTCAGCCTTCTGAGTAGCTGGGATTAGAGACATGAGCCACCACACCAGCTAATTTTTGTGTTTTTAGTAGAGATGGGATTTCACCATGTTGGCCAGGCTGATCTCCAACTCCTGACCTCAAGTGATCTGCCTGCCTCAGTCTCCCAAAGTGCTAGGATTACAGGTGTGAGCCACCGCGCCTGGCCCATTTACTTTTTCCAGAAGGTTTTACGTCAAGAACGTGAAGAAAAAGCCTCTACTGAGAGATAATAAGGCCAAATTTATCCATTTGCTTGTTTGTCAATTTGGTGTTTATGGAATATCTTTTGGTTGTTTGGCACTGAGGACATGGAGGTAAAATGAACACTTTTCAGTAGGAGGACAAATATTTAAATATGTAGGTGTCAATATTGTGGGGTTAGGCATTATAATAGAAATTGTGAGAGGTAGAATTCTTTTGTGTGTGTATCTTTTTTTTTTTTTTTTTTTTTGTAGAGAAAGGTCTTGCTGTGTTGCCCAGGCTGGTCTCCTGGCCTCAAGTGATCCACCTACCTTGGCCTCCTAAAGTGCTGGAGTTACAGGTGTGAGCCACTGCACCTGGCCATGGGAGGCAAAATTCTGAGATGGCTCCCAGATTTTCTGGTGCCTTGGTGTATGCCCTCCCCTCTGCATCTGCATTCCCTTCCTCTTGAGTGTGGATGGGACCTGTGAACATGGTGGGATATTACTTCTGTGTTTAGGGTACTAACCAGTTGACTTTGAGTTAAGAAAAAATGACATTATTCTGGATGAACCAGACCTAATCAAGTGAGCCCTTAAAAGGGACTGAGCCCTTCCTGAAGTCAAAAGGGAGTCAAAGTGTGAGAGAGAAACTTTCCTGCTGACCTGGAAGACACAGACTTCATGAGCTCTATAGCTGCAAGAAAATGGGTTATCAAGTTCCATGTTAGCTTGGAAGAAGACCCCAGATCTAGCAACCTTGTGAGCAGAGGACTTAGCTAATCTTTACTCAGACTCCTGACCCAGGGAAACTGTGAGATAATAAGTCTGTGTTGTTTAAAGCCACTAAATTTGCAGTAATTTGTTACATGGCATAGAAAATGAATACAGAGGTATATATAGATAGCCATGACAGAATGACCTTTCTTAATTGTGCAAACAGATCTCTGCTGGACTATGTGGGACTGTGAATCAAACTGAAACTTCTGGATGCAGGTAGACTGTGAAATTTGTGAAGTATGAACTGTTGGTAGATTAAGGTCAATGGCAAAGAAACCAAGAATTTGAAGACTATTTCATGTATTACATATTTGTATTGTTTTAATTACATTAATATTTAATAATTTTATGTGCTCCATATAGTGCTGGGTGGGGGTAAAGGGAAACAATACAAAGATGTGTAACACAGACCTTGCCCTGAAGAAACTTGTTCTTTATTCAAGGAGACAGTTGTGTCAGCTGGCTACATTATAATCACTCCAAATGGAGATCTAAACAATTTACTGGGAGAGTATAATTCAGTCTGAAATGAGTTAGAGAAGCCTTCATTTGTTGCATTTGAGCTAGGGCTTGAAGGATGTCCCCACTGATGCTGCTGGTTGCCCTTCTAAAAGCCATTTTCTCCTTCTTTCCTGGAAGAACTCTGATGTTTTTGGGGTGGGGGGTGGGGAGGCGGAATCTATGTTTCTCCAGCATGTCTCAAAGATTGATCCTGTTTGGCCTAAACCATGGGGTGGCTGACTGGGCCAAGCAGTTTGCCACGTGTTTTTGTAAATGAAGTTTATTGGAACAAGTCACCCAATGGTTTATGTATTATTGATGGCTATTTTTGTGCTACACAGGGAGAGTTGAGCAGTTGTGGCAGAGCCCATATGGCCCACACAAACTAAAATATTTACTATGTAGCCTTTTACAGGAAAAGTTTGTTGACCTCTGGTGATATGGTTAGGCTTTGTGTCGCTACCCAAATCTCACCTTGAATTGTAATCCCCAGGTGTTGAGGGAGAGACCTTGTGTGAGATGATTGGATCATGGGGGTAGTTCCCCTCATGCTGTTCTCATGATAGTGAGTGAGTTCTCATGAGATCTGATAGTTTTATAAGGCAGTTTTCCCTGCTCTTTCCCATGTGCTCACATTCTCTCTCACCTGCCTTCATTGAAGTGAGAAGTGCTTGTTTCCCCTTCCACCATGATTATAAGTTTCCTGAGGGCCTCCCTAGCCATGCAGAACTGTGAGTCAGTCAAACCTCTTTTCTTTATAAATTACCCAGTCTTGGGCAGTTCTTTATAGCAGTGTGAGAACAGACTAATACACCTGGTCTAAGTCATCACGATAATTTCAATCCTCTTTTCAGTGCCTGATTTAGGAATGGGAATGCAACACAAATTGGCCAAGGAAATAGGATGGGATCCTATTTCCCATCCTATTTTTTTAATAGACAAAAAGAGGCTTTCAAGAAGTTCCTGCTTCTCCTGCTAGATGCGTTTTTGACTGGATGTGATATTTCAAACTGCTAAAGCCTTTGTGACCTTAATTAGAATTAGCCTGAGAATAAGAGCATGTACTGAGGATATCAGATTGATACATTGAAAATAACTTTTGTCTCTGACAGTGTCTTTGAGTTGCCAAATTAACCGTCTCTGGAGCCATCTTATCTCCAGACTTTTTGTTCTGTGGTGTAATAATTTTCAGTATTGTGCAAGCCAGTGGAGTCAGGGTCTTCTTTATTTTTTATTTTTTATTTTTTTTAGAGTCTTCTTACTTGCAGTCAGGATCAGTCATAGTGATTCTGATTTCATTGATTTCAGTAAATGGGGAAGGAGGAAAGGATGCTACAGGTTTAGGAAAGAGCATGAGCAAAGTCCTAAGGCATAAATGAAAATGGCTTGGCTGGGTATAGCAAGTATTTGCAGGACAGGTAACAGGGCATATGGGGGGAAACAATGGGAAGCTTGGAATCAGACTGTAAGAGAGCTAGAATGTAAGACTAAAGATTTTAAGATTTTGGAAATTTATGAGCAATAAAGTGTCATTGGAGCTTTTTGAGGAAGAAAGTAACCTTTTTCAACTCATATTTTAGGAAAGTAACTGTAGATGCAGTGTAAAGGAGTGGTCCCCAACCTTTTTGGTACTAGGGTTCAGTTTCGTGGAAGATTATTTTTCCATGCAAATTGCTTGGGGGAATGGTTTCGGGATGAAACTGTTCCAACTCAGATAATCAGGCATTAGATTCTCATAACGAACAGGCAACCTAGATCTCTCGTGTGCACAGTTCACAATCTTACGCCTATGAGAATCTGATGCCTCCGCTGATCTGATAGGAGGTGGAGCACAGGCGGTAATTCTTGCTTGCCCACTGCTCACCTCCTGCTGTGTGGCCTGATTCCTAATAGGCCACAGACCAGTACTGGTCCGTGGCCCAGAGGCTTGGGGACCCATGGTGTAAAGAATGGATCAGAGTGGTATAAAGTATAGGTTAGTGAAGATAGGCTTCCTTTTGCTTTACTGAATACCACTGGCGTAGAACAAGACCTTTAGCTAGAGCAAGTCATTAGCCAGAGTGTGGTCCCTAAAACAACCATATCAGAATCACCTGGTAACTAGTTAGAAATCCAAATTATCAGGTTCCACCCCAGAACTAGTTAATCAGAAACTCTGGAAGTGGGACCAACCAATCTTTTATCAAGCCGTCCAGGTGATTCCAACACACACTCAAGTTAGAAAACCACTGCTCCAGATAGTTCATAGACAGCTGTAGAATAACTAGGGAGGCTTTCTTAACAAAATGATGGCATCTCTATTTATCTGAGAGGAAGGTACACACCAGAGTAGTTTTTCAGGGAAGTTGTGATAGTATTTGTACCACGTGGGTTAAGAATTGGGGAAGTATGGAATATTGCTAGCAATACACTAATTATAATTTTGAAGAAAAAAGAAAGTATTCCTGTCTTGTGCTGGCTTTAAAGGGGGAATGCTTCCAGCTTTTGCCCATTCATTATGATATTGGCTGTGGATTTGTCATAAATGGCTCTTATTATTATGAGGTATGTTCCTTCAATACCTAGTTTATTAAGAGTGTTTAACATGAAGGGATGTTGAATTTTATAGAAGGCCTTTTCTGCGTTTATTGAGATAAGCATGTGGTTTTTGTCTTTAGTTCTGTTTATGTGATGAATTATGTTTATTGTCTTGCATATATTGAATCAGCCTTGCATCCCAAGGATGAAGCCAACTTGATCATGGTGGATAAGCTTTTTTATGTGCTGCTGGATTCGGTTTGCCAGTATTTTATTTAGGATTTTTGCATCGATGTTCATCAGGGATATTGGTCTGAAGTTCTTTTTTTTGTTGTTGTATCTCTGCCAGGTTTGGATATCAGGATGATGCAGGCTTCATAAAATGAGTTAGGGAGGACTCCCACCTTTTCAATTTTTTGGAATAGTTTCAGAAGAAATGGTACCAGCTCCTCTTTGTACCTCTGATAGAATTCAGCTGTAAATCCATCTGGTCCTGGGCTTTCTTTGGTTGGTAGGCTATTTATTACTGCCTCAATTTCAGAGCTTATTATTGGTCTATTCAGGGATTCAACTTCTTCCTGGTTCAGTCTTGGGAGGGTGTATGTGTCTAGTAATTTATCCATTTCTCCTAGATTTTGTAGTTTATTTGCACAGGGGTGTTTATAGAATTCTCTGATGGTGGTTTATATTTCTGCGGGTTCAGTGGTGATATCCTCTTTATCATTTTTTGTGTCTATTTGATTCTTCTCTATTTTCTCCTTTATTAGTCTAGCCAGAAGTCTATATATTTTATTAATTTTTTCAAAAAAACCAACTCCTGGATTTGTTGAGTTTTTGAAGGTTTTTTTGTTTCCCTATCTCCTTCAGTTCTGCTCTGATCCTGGTTATTTCTTGTTTTCTGCTAGCTTTGAAATTTGTTTGCTCTTGGTTCTCTAGTTCTTTGAGTTGTGATGTTAGGATGTCGATTTGAGATCTTTCTAGCTTTTTAATGTGGGCATTTAGTGCTAGAATTGTCCCTCTTAACACTGCTTTAACTGTGTCCCAGAGATTCTGGAATGCTTTCACACTGTTGTTGGGAATGTAAATTAGCTCAACTATTGTGGAAGACAATGTGATTCCTCAAAGACCTGGAACCAGAAATACCATTTGACCCAGCAATCCCATTACTGGGTATATACCCAAAGGAATATAAATAATTATAAAGATATGTGCACATGTATGTTCATTGCCACACTGTTCACAATAGCAAGGACATGGAATCAACCCAAATGCCCATCAATGATAGGCTGGATAAAGAATATGTGGTACATATACACCATGAAATACTATGCAGCTATAAAAAGGAATGAGATCATGTCCTTTGCAGGGACACAGATAAAGCTGGAAGCCATTATTCTCGGCAAACTAATGTAGGAACAGAAAACCAAGCACTGTTTTTCTCGTTCGTAAGTGGGAGCTGAACAATAAGAGCACATGGATACAGGGAGGGGAACAACACACACTGGGGCCTGTTGAGGGTGGGTAAGGAAGAGCATCAGGAAAAATAGCTAATGCATGCTGGGCTTGATACTTAGGTGATGGGTTGATAGGTGCAGCAAACCACCATGGCACATGCTTACCTATGTAACAAACCTGCACATCCTGTGCATGTACCCCAGAGCTTAAAATAAACAAAACAAAAAACCTTCACATTAACACCTGCGGAGTACTGCCTGATGACTTGGCTTTAAGTCTATTAATAGCTGGCCTTGTCATCTAAGTTGAAAGGGCTTACAAAAATCTAAACCCCTTTGAAATAAATAAGGTGAATGAGGGTCAAAAAGAAAAAGAAAAAACAAAGTATTAAGGTTACTGGCTCATTTGTATTCTGAACTTAAAAGCCCCTTACTTTATGAATGTAAAACACATCAAGTTAATTATTCCCTTGTTTTTCCACTGTAGATTAATGACGTTACATACATCAGTGACACTGTATATTTTTAAAGTCTATTAATTTTATCACTTCTTGGGTCAGAGGAGAAACTTGTTCTTTAGCAGCCTCTGCTGACCACTTTCAGGAAAATATTTATTGAGCACCTTCTTGAAGAAAGTCAGTTTGTAAAGATAAAAGAACTGTAGAGTGCTCCTGATATGGTTTGGCTGTGTCCTCATCCAGATCTCATCTTGAATTGTAATTCCCATAATCCTCACATGTCATGGGAGGGACCCAGTAGGAGATAATCGAATCATGGGGGCATTTTCCTCCCATGCTGTTCTCGTGATAGTGAGTGAGTTCTCATGAGAGCTGATGGTTTTATAAGGGGCTTGCCCCTTCGTTAGGCACTCATTCTGTCTCCTGTCACCCTCTAGAGAGGCGCCTTCCACCGTGATTATAAGTTTCCTGAGGCCTCCCCAGCCATGCAGAACCATGAGTCAATTAAACCTCTCTACTTTCTAAACTACCCAGTCTTGGGTATTTCTTCACAGCAGCATGAGAATAAACTAATACAGCTCCCAAGTTTTTCTGCAAAGTATATGGGTTTGAAATAGAATGGGGATTCACAAGTGAGGAATTAGAAAAAGAGACCACACACCTAAGAATGTCTGTCTTTTTTGGAAAATTTTTATCTATTACAAAATATACTAGGAGGATGTTTACAAAGCTCATTAATATTACTGGACATCAACTTTTAGAATTCTTGACCTAAAGCAGGGATAGAGAAGTTTCATTTCGTATGCTGACTTTGATTGAATAGTAAAGATTGCTTAGAGTCCTGTTTTTGGGGAAAAACATGTCTGAGGCCCTCTCTGGGCTCAATGAGTGAGAATTCTGTGATTGATTGATTTCTGTGATGGGTGCTGAAATGAGAGAAGTTACGTTATAAGCATTAGGTGAATTGTCATCCCTGCCTTGATTTCCCTCATTTAGTCAGATGGGATGACTTTAGTTATAAGACAGAAAATCAACTCAAACTAATTTAAGCATAAAAGGGAATTTATTATCTCAGGTAACTAAATAGGCTGGGCTAACAGCTTTTAGCTCATTTTGATCTGGGACTCAAATGACACGGGACTGGGTTTCTGTCTCTTGGTACCTTTGATAATGATCATGATGATAATGGTAATAACAGCTAACACATATAGCACTTCAATGTTTTAGATGCTTTTTATAAGCACATTACATTTACTAATTCACTTAACCCTCAAAATGAGTCTATGAGGTAGGTGGTAGTATTATCACTTCCATTTACAGTTGGGGAAAGTGAAGCATAGAGAGATTAAGTAACTTGTTCAGGAATGTGCAAATGATGGACTCAGGATTAGAATCCATGTAGTCTGTTTCTAAAGCCCATGTTCTAAACCAGGCTTGGGAAAACTATGTCCTGTGTGCCAAATCCTACCTGTGCCCATTCTTGTAAAAAATTATTTTAAGTAACTTTAAAATAAATGTATTTGTTTGGAACACAGTCACACTCATGTATAGATTGTCAGTAGATGATTTCATACTGCAATGAGAGTTGAGCAGTTACAACAGAGACTGTATGGCCTGCTATATTAGTCCGTTCTCAGACTGTAATAAAGAACTACCTGAGACTGGGTAATTTATGAAGAGAGAGGTTTAATTGACTCACAGTTCTGCAGGCTGTATAGGAAGCATGGCTGGAGGCCTCAGGTAACTTACAATTATGGTGGCAGGTAAAGGGAAAGTAAACACAACTTACTGTGGTGAAGCAGGAGAGAGAGCAAGCAAAGTGAGAAGTACTACACACTTTCAAACAGCCAGATCTTATAAGAACTCACTATCGTGAAAACAGGAAGGGGGAAATCTACCACCATGATCCAATCACCTCCCACCAAGTCCCTCCCCCAACACTGGGAATTACAATTCAACATGGGATTTGGGTGGGGACATAGAGCCAAACCATATCATACTACCCCCTGGCCCCTCCCAAATCTCATGTTCTTCTCATGTTTCATAGCACAATCATGCCTTCCCAACAGTCCCCCAAAGTCTTAACTTATTCCAGCATTAACTCAAAAGTCCAAGTCCTAAGTCTCATCTGAGATGAAACAAGCCCCTTCTGCCTATGAGCCCGTAAAATAAAAAAACAAGTTAGTTACTTCCAAGATACAATGGGGTTACAGGCATTGGGTAAATGCCCTCATTCAAAAAGGGAGAAATTGGCTAAAATGAAGGGGCTACAGGCCCCATGCAAGTCTGAAATCCAGCAGGGCAGACATTAAATCTTAAAGCTTCAAAATAATCTCCTTTGACTCCATGTCTCACATCCAGGCCACACTGATGCAAGGGGTGGGCTCCCAAGGCCTTGGGAAGCTCTGCCTCTGTTGCTCCACAGGGGAAGGCCCCCACAGCTGCTTTCTTGGGCTAGTGTTGAGTGCCTGCAGCTTTTCCAGGCACATGGTGCAAGCTGTTGGTGGATTTACCATTCTAGGGTCTAGAAGACCATGGCCCTCTTCTTACAGATCCACTAGGCAGTGCCCCAGTGGGGACTCTGTGTGGGGGCTCTGACCCCATATTTACCCTCTATACTTCCCTAGTAGAGGTTCTCCATGAGGGCTCTGCCCCTGCAGCAGACTTCTGCCTGGACATCCAGGCATTTCCATACATCCCCTGAAATCTTGGTGGAAGCTCCCAAACCTCAACTGTTGCTTTCTGCACACGTGCAGGCCCAAGACCACATAGAAGCCACCAAGGCTTGGGTCTTTCACCCTCTGAAGCAATGGTCAGAGCTGTACTTTGGCCTCTTTTGCCATGGCTGGAGCTGGAGTGATGGGATGCAGGGCACCACATCCCAAGGCTGCACATAGCAGCAGGGCCCTGGGTCTGGCCCAGAAAACCATTTTTCCCTCCTAGGCCTCCAGGCCTGTGGTGGGAGGGCCTGCTGTGAAGGTCTCTGAAATGCCTTGGAAGCATTTTCCCCATTATCTTGGATATTAACATTTGGCTCTTCTTTACACAAATTTATGCAGCCTTAAATTCCTCCCCAGAAAATGGGTTTCTCTTTTCTATTGCATGGTCAGGCTGCAAAATTTCCAAACTTTTATGCTCTGCTTTCCTTTTAAATATAAGTTCTAGTTTCAGGTCATTTCTTTCTTTATGCAAATGGGCATAGGCTTTTAGAAGCATCCAGGCCACATCCTGAACACTTTGCTGTTTAGAAATTTCTTCTGCCAGATACCCTAAATAATCTCTCTCAAGTTCAAAATTCCACAGATCTCTAGAGCAGGGGCCCAATGCCACCATTCTTTTTGCTAAAGCATAGTAAGAGTGACCCTTACTTCAGTTACCAATAAGTTCCTCATCTCCATCTGAGATCACCTCAGCCTGGGCTTCACTGTCTGTGTCACAATCAGCATTTTGGTCACAGCCATTTAACAAGTCTCTAGGAAGTTCCAAACTCTTCCTCAACTTCCTATTGCCTTCTGAGCTCTCCAAACTCTACTAACTCCTGCCCATTACCCAGTTCCAAAGTTGGTTCCACATTTTCAGGTATCTGTATAGCAATGCCCCACTTCTCTGGTACCAATTTTCTGTATTAGTCTGTTATCACACTGCTACAAAGAACTACCTGAGACTGGTTAATTTATGAAGAAAAGAGGTTTAATTGACCCACAGTTCTGCAGGCTGTACAGAAAGCATGGCTGGGAGGTGAAGGGGAAGCAGCATGTCTTACATGACCAGAGAATAAGGAAGAGAGAACGAAGGGGGAGGCATACCACACTTTCAAATAACCAGATCTCCTGAGAACTCACTATCACAAGAACAGCAAGGGAGAAATTAGCTCCCATGATCCAATCACTTCCCACCAGGTCCCTCCCCCAACATTGGGAATCACAATACGACATGAGATTTGGTTGGGGACACACAGCAAACCATATCACCTGCAAAGCTTAAAATGTTTACTATCTGCCCCTTTATAAGAAGAATTTACCAACCTTTCCTCTAAACCACTGTGCCATATTGGATTCTACGATTCCTAGGCTTCATATGGTGGCAAGATGGCTGCAGCTGCTCCTACTCCTAATCCTTTTCTTTTCACATTCATAAAGAACATATCTAGTTCCCCGATTCCTCAAATGAAGCCCTAGAATTGAGTCTTGCTTGCCCTGATTGGCCTGATTTAGGTCATCACTAAACTGCCCAGCCCCGCTGCTCCATCCCTGAAACTAGGAATGAAGTCAGCTTCATTCACGGTATGTGGCTGGAGGTCAAGAAAGAGTATTACATCCTAAGATGGCATCTAGAGAGTTTGCTGTGGGAAAAACATCAGAATTCTGGGTAGTAAAAACAAATATCGATTGTATTAATAATGGCCTACTTAGTGCATTTGATTATTTAATTACATGAATGTAAATATTTGATGTAAATGGAAAAACTGGATGGAAATATTTCAGTAATGTGCCCAGATAGCTATGCAGGAAGGTGACTTTTCTACCCCCATCTCTCATGAGAGGCCAGTTGCTAATTAGTGGCTATTCTTTCTAAGGATTGTCCCACAAAGATCATTGAAAGTGGGAGAGTAAGAATTCTGAAAGGAGAGAAGTTAAACCTATCCCCAACGGCTAACTTGAGCACTGCTTCCCTTTCAGTCAAAGCTGCTGCAACCTTTGTAACTTTCCTTTATCCTGTTACGTATGCATTTCTTGTTTCCTTGCCTTGTCTAGGTGCAAATATGGCACTAACTTAATATGTTTTTCATGACTCACAGTCGTCATAAATATACTGTCCTAGGTTGTGATGCAGTGAGGTGTTTCAGGGCTCATGACATGCATTTGGGGCTGTTTTCCCCGAAAATCCTAACTCATGTTGTTAGGGTGTTCGGTCCCTGTGTTAGCCTTCTAAATATCTTTTTATGAAGTATAATACACAAACAGATAATCACAAAGAACAAATCTAGAACTTAATGAATTATCATAAAGGGAAAATCCTTTAAAATGGTAAATTTGTAGTGTGTCAGCCTCCCTGAA
This sequence comes from Pongo abelii, assembly GCF_028885655.2. Lineage (NCBI taxonomy): Eukaryota > Metazoa > Chordata > Mammalia > Primates > Hominidae > Pongo > Pongo abelii. Next base: position 155,024,467 of record NC_071989.2, read on the forward strand.
GCCCCTCTGAATCCCTCCACCTGGTCATTCTCCCTTCTTTCTCTTACAGACAACTGTTGTCATTAATTCTAAAGTAACCACTTTCTTGCCTTTCTTTATAGTTTTACCACCTAAGTACCACCCTAAACACTATAGTCTTGTTTTGCACGTTTGTGAATTTTATGTAATTGTAGTTGGAAAATATAGATTCTTTTGTCTGATTTCTTTTTCTCAACCTCATATTTGTAAGATTCAAAAGGTTGCTGTGAAAAATTATCATTCATTCCTTTTCATTGATAGCATTCCATTTTGTGGGAAGAACATATTGTTTTGTTCTACTATTGATGGTCATTTGTATTTTCTAACTTTAGCGTTTGTGAATATGTTGCTATGAATTTCTCTCCTGGTGTACTATATGTGCATTTGTTGGATATTTACTTAGAAGTTGGTCATAAGGTATAGGGTATTATATGTATTGCCATATGTTATTATTGATTGATTTGATTGATTTCTATATTACTGGATTATAGAATCTGAGTATCTGATATTACTAGGTAATAACAAAGAGTTTTCCAAAATGTGCTGGATTGTAATCTTGCCAGCAGTGTATGGGAGTTCCAGCTGTAATATGTCTTTGCCAACATTTGTTAGTGTCAATCCTTCTCATTTTTTATGTTCATTGATTCTTTTGAATATTGTCTTTTGTGAATTGCCTTCAAGTCCCATACCCACTATTCTACCAGGTTTTTTTAAAAAATATGATTTGGAGAAACTATTTTTCAAAGACAGAGCTCTGTTCTCTTATCTCCATCTCCATGATATCTGTTGCTAATGGTCCTTGTACCTGTGATGCCTCCTCCTCTTTTGCTTTGGGTGGTCTCCTTCCCCTGTGTCCTGGGGTCCTCTCCTCACTAACATATTCTGATTCTGCATTTTCCCTGGGTCATCCCCTCTGTGAAGACCACTACACACTGATGACTAACTCTCCATCATATTCAGTGACATTCCAGCGATGGATCTTTTTATCTTGATGCCCACTGGGGGATCTCTCTTCACCTGTCTGCTCCACTGGCTTCTCAAATCCAGTATGTCCAAAATTAGACTCTATCTTTTCCTCCCCCTTGAAACTACCACTGTTTCTTTATTCTCCATTTCTGTCCATGCCTTTGTTTATCATCTTAGCTATCAATCTAGGCATCTTCATCCACTTCTCTTTCTTAGCACTCATCAAATCACTCTCTAAGTTATATTGATTTTACTTCTTCAGTTTTTCCCTCATCCCTAGTTCAGACTCTTATAATCTCTCTCCTGGACCACTTCAATAGCTTCCTAAGTAGGCTCCCTGCCTTCAGTCTTGTCCACTACAAATGTATCATTTACACAGTTGCCAAAGTGATCTTCAAAAATGTGATTCCAACGATGTCAATTCTCTTATAATCTTCCAGGAGCACTCCACAGCCTGAGTGAAGTCTAAGCTCTCTAAATGGCCCTCTGCAATCTGGGCCCTGCTACCTCACCAGCACTTGAGACAGTCTTAGCCAAGAGTCTTTCCTTTCAGCAAAATCAAACTGCTTGTGCTACTCAGAAAGAGGTAGTGCTTCTTAACCATTGCTCATGTTTGTGCTCCCTGATTGGCCCTGGTCGTCTTTGAAGGTCTAATTCACTTTCATCTTCAGGGGATTAGATGTTCTAACTCTATGTACCCATAATAACCTATGTATATTTCTGCTATTGCATACACCATGTTGTATTTAAGTCATCCCGTTGAGATGGCATTCCTATTAGATATTATTCCTTAAGGACAGGGATTGTGCCTTGTTTGTAGCTTACTCTGTGACATATGATCAGGTATGGAATACTTGGTTGCTCAGGTGAAGGCAAAATAATATTTAATCTTGTGGGTAAATGATATTTAATGTGATAGATAAATGCAGTGAGCCCATTTGTGTAAACATGGATGTCAGTGAGGCTTGGTGTGAGGCACTTCCCCCAGGGCTACTTGCAGACCTGTCTTTGAATGGTACACCAGGCAAAAATGCTGAATGTTCCTGGGTAGGAATTAAACTTGTCAAGGATGTCGACTCATTGGTTTTAGGCACATGGAAAAATAAAGACAACAATAACAATGAAATAAAACTGATTTTAGAAGTTCAAAAGACCTGGTTTCTATCCTGGCCTTGGAATAATTCTTCATGTAACCTTGAGAAGTTGTCACCAACCTTCTGGTCACGAAAGTGCCTGAGTAAGTTGAAATGTTTCCAAAAGCAATAATGTTTAATTACTGCTCACCACCTGGACAGTTATGTAATAATGAGCATGTAAAAAAGGAAGTCATTACAATCTTATGTGGAGTCATATAACCTTATTATCAATGAAGCCAGTGGAGCCTTAATTTGTAAATAGATCCCCAGTCCTGATGTAAAATACAATAAAAAATTTACAATCTTCGCTTCCAGGTTGGGTCCTTATGCAGCTGGGAAGCATCCTCCATTTCTACAAGAAGGATAATGAATTCCGAGATGATTGCCCGAGAAGAAAGAAGCCTGTTAGTGGGACACTGAGGCTGTGTGTCTGTGTGTGTGTGTGTGTGTGTGTGTGAGAGAGAGAGAGAGAGAGGGAGAGAGAGGTCACATTAGGAAGAATTTATTGAATGCTAGAGAACATGGAAAAGCTATAATTACTGTTCTTGGTGAAGCCTCCCCAGAGTTTCTCTTGGGACACAGTGGGATTCATTTGAGAACAATGGAGTTAATGAATCAACCCCGTGCTGGTCAAAGTGAAGAGCTTCTTTGAGTCATGATCCATTCCTGAAATGATATTTCATTTTGTACTTTGAAAAAATCAGCTTTTTGAGCTGAACTTTCTTGTTCCATGATGGATACTTTCTCGGTTTCTATGATATTTGTCTGATCTTCAACGAATGTATTAATTCTCAAGTTTCAGCTGATTCTTTCATCAAGAAACATCACAAATTACCTCTATTAGTCTGTTCTTGCATTGCTATAAAGAAAAACCCGAGACTGGGTAATTTATAAAGGAATGAGGTTTAATTGGCTCACGGTTCCACAGGCTATACAGGAAGCATGGTGCTGGCATCTGCTCAGCTTCTGGAGAGGCCTCTGGATACTTACAATCATGGCAGAAGGCAAAGGGGGAGCCAGCATGTCTTACATGGCAGGAACAGGAGCAAGAGAGACAGACAGAGGGGAGGTTCTGCACACCTTTAAACAACCAGATCTCGTGAGAACTTACTCACTATCACGAGAATAGCACCAAGAAGATGGTGCTAAACCATGCATGAGAAATACACCTCCACGATCCAACCACCTCCCACCTGGCCCCACCTCAAACACTGGGGATTACAATTTGACATGAGATTATGGCGAGGACACAGATCCAAACTGTGCCAATATGTAATTAACCTTTCTGCCTTTTCAAAAATAATATGAAAAATAAGAACTATTGTCCTTCTTCTTGTCAGGGAGGAAATGAGGGGTTTAAATAAATGCACCGTTGACCACCTTCTGCCTTTTTCCTGTTAGAGTCCAGCATAGACTGAAAGGCCATTCCACAGTATATTTCAGATCAGTTCTGTGTTGTGGCTAGTATGTAATATGACTCACTTTACTTTCCTTTACTGAGAAATAGATTGTCTTTAATATGCAACTATGATTGTTTGCTGTTCTCTTTATATATTCAGGCTGAGTCTTCATAAGCCACCTGCATTTGGAGTTGAAAAACCAATGGTCTAGATGAAATATGACTTTCAATTATGCCACAGTCAGAGAAGCTGAAATAAGAAAGCCACCCTGGAGGAAGTCAAGTTTATCTTATTGGAGTGAATCGGGCATGTAGAATAAAATCCAGCATTCACTCAGCACACAGCCCCACTGACCCTATTGTTCATCCCCCTCCAATTTATTGTTGTGTTTCCCAGCTGCCCACAGAGCTTCCCTTGCAATATTGTGGACACCCAGGCAAATGAAAATGCCAATCTTCTCCCATCCCTGTCTTGCTGTATTAGGCATGTGCTCAGCTCTGAAAGATTTCTTTGGGGAACTGTCTTGCCTTTCCCTCAGAACATCTAGGGGAAGGTTTGTCTCACCTCTTGTTTCCAAGTGGGAGGGTTGAGAATAATAGCTCTAGTCACTTCCCTTTGCCTTGTTATGGGGAATATTTAGTGCTGCAGCCTGGGTGTGGGGGCAATATCTTGGATGTGATAATGTTGCTCCCTGCATCAGTGAACATGGTATTGATTGTAAGCTGTCAACCTTTCTGCGTGCTTTGCAGGGTCCCAGAAGGCTAACTACTGCAGGGAGGGTAATGCATCAGGCAGGGACACACATGCTCTATTAACTAACACTGCAATCTAAGCTTGATCGCTTGCTCTTAACACATCTTGGCTCACTGGCTCTCAATTTTTTCTTAATTCCCTGACTCCTCTGAGCAGTTCTCTGATGCCGTTTGGATCTCCGTATATCTTTCAAACTCCCAATGGCATGCTGCTCATCTTGTAAGCTTCCTGTGGGCAAGTGCTGTGCCTCACTTCCTTACACGTTTATTTGTTCATTCAACAAAACTTTTGAGCACCTACTATGAGCCAGACAATGTTCTGTGTTCTTGGGATACAGGAGTGGCCTAAACAATGATGCGGTCCTCATGGAACTAAGGGTGATTGAGAAAGTGTCTCTGAGGAGGTGACATTTGAGCTGAGTTTATCAGTATATCCCCTATGGCTGGACTATAACTATTTGCTGAGCTATGGAAACCATATTTCCTCATCTGAGTGCCTCATAGCCTGGCTATTGGAGAAGCTCCTGATATGTGAATCTCACTAAGTCCATGCATTATTATTTTTCAGATCATGCATTATTGCCCACTCACCTTACCATGTCTCCTTATTTCTCTTGGTGTGCCTTCCTACTTTCCACTAATCAGTCATACCAGAGTGTTGTGAATTCCATATATATATAGCATGTGCTGTTTTGCCTCCATTGTCCTATCCTGATGTCTGGAATATGCTTTTCTTTTCTCTTCCCCTGGATAACTCACTCCCTTTATCTTTCGGATTTCACCTTGGGAATCACCTCCTCTGGGAAGCTTCTTGTCTGGATGAGGTGGTGCTCCTTTTTGTCCTCCTGGCACCCAGGCACATCCATCATAGTGCATATGTTTTATAGGATTAGCAGAACTGTAGCAAGAAATGTGCACTGAATGCATATTCTTGGGCTAGGCACCCTTTTAAGAGCTTTGTGTATATTAAATCATGCAATCTTCACAACAATTTTATGAGATAGATGTCATTTTTATCCTTATCTCATCAATAAGAAAATCTAGGCACAGAGAGGTTGTCATTTTTCTAGGTTGCTCAGCTTTTACATGATGGAGCTCAGATTTTAACCCAGGCAGGCAGGCTGGCAGGCTCGGTATCCTGGGCTCTTGACATTCCACTGCCACCACTGCCTGTGAGTTTGTCTGCACCTCCTGCTATTGTGAGCTGTGTGAAGATGGAGCTGTCACTGCTGCTTCCACAGACCACCCTGGCATGGGCTTGGCAGGCAGTACATGAACAATCATTAACCATTTAGTAAATAAATGAATGAATGCATGAAATTCACCCAACTGAGCAACAGTTTAGAGTTCCAAAATGTTGCTTTCCCTTTTACCAGTGAGGCAGCACCCCATCCCTTCTACTCCAGCTTCCTGAGTCTTCCATGACTCCCACAAAAATGTATTACTCTGGCTGGAAGGGAGGGCATCCCTAGACAACCAGAGCAAGAATCACGGCAATCATGGCTTGTTCCTACAATTTCTGGGTTTCTGTCAAAGTTGAGTTCTGAAGAAGTATCCTCTCCACTCTTTCTCAAACCAAATACAGCACCCAAAATGATTGGAGTGGCAACTGAGAGTGCTCGAGATGGGCAAGCAGGAGCTGTTCAGTGGGTGCTGTTCACCCAGGAAAACCCAGGTTGACTTTTTGGGGAATGAGCAGCAGGGGTGGGAAGGCTGGGAGTGGACTGGGATCTGTCTTGGCAGTGGCTAAGCCCCTGCTTCTGGCCTGACAGTGATCATTGCTTTGATTGCAGCTGAGGCAGGGATCAGCAGAGATGGCAGATCACGATGGTTCTGCCACCAGCAGTTTAACCAATGGGGCATGGAATATCTAAATTGGGGGACAGTTAATCAGTCATAATAAGGTCAAAGTCAGAAGTTGGAGCCACTTGACTTCACTCTCTGCTTTGATGACAGACCAAATTTGTATTCTTGGTCAGCTGTCAGGCAATATTTAGTCACAGAGAAATGGCGTATTTGTGAGTACCCACGCTAGGGAAAATAATCAAGCCAAGGTATCTCTGCATTACCCATCACTGTGATGGAAGAAGTATAGGATCTGGAACAGGATAGATCCAGATAAAACTTCCTGCTACGTCATTTAACCCTTTTGAGTCTGTTTCTCATTATAAAAATGGAATAATACATCTACCTATCTGGTGATAACAATGATTTAAAACAATGCCTCTCCCAATGCCTGTCATTACAATAAATGCTCAGGAAATATTGGTTTCCTTTTATTCTTTCCATCTACTTTACACTTAAATACAGTGCTTAAGATAAGGTTTAGTAAATATTTGTTATTGGATGAACAAAAGGAAAAAGGGGTAGTCTAGTTCTAGTATGTCGAAAATGTGTTTCTAGTGGAAGGAGAGAAACACTGGCTTTCTGTTTCCATGCCATATGGATTTTGCTTCATATTCTGGTATATGTTGGTCTACCTATTGGAAACGCTGTATCATGCTTCGTTGAGCAAATTTAGTTAAAATTCTGCTTAGATGACACATTCTGAGAACCTTTTCTTATCACTCATTGATTAATCATTTCTTCCTCTGTATGATTTCTGCCCTTTGTAGATACCTCATTGTAAACATGTTTACAATATGCAAATATGCACTTTCTCCTATGTAAGTGTCATCTCTTGGAGGGCAGGGGCCAGTGGTTTAAATATCTCAGTAACTCCAGCCCCTTGCCTAGAACCTGGCTGCCTGACACAACCCAGGCAACCAATGAATCTTTAATTCATTGAGCTTATGGGTCATTACTGGGACTTGTTTTCTGATCAGTAACTTCCATCTACATGCACGTGCACACACACACACACAAACACACACACAATGTATGATGCAGATAGCGGATAAGAACTTTGACTAAAACTGGCCAGGCGCGGTGGCTCACGTCTGTAATCCCAGCACTTTGGGAGGCCGAGGCGGGCGGATCACGAGGTCAGGAGATGGAGACCATCCTGGCTAACATGGTGAAACACTATCTCAACGAAAAATACAAAAAAATTAGCTGGGCGTGGCGGTGGGCGCCTGTAGTCCCAGCTACTCGGGAGGCTGAGGCAGGAGAATGGCATGAACCCGGGAGGTGGAGCTTGCGGTGAGCCAAGATTGTGCCACTGCACTCCAGCCTGGGTGACAGAGCGAGACTCCATCTCAGAAAAATAAAAAAAAGAACTTTGACTAAAACTGCCTGGCTTTGTCACTTGTGAACTGTATAAATTTGGTTGTCATTTGTCTTTGTTTCTGTATCTATAAAATGAGAACAACAATAGTATCTGCATCTGGAGTTTTAGAGGTAAATAAGTCAATACATGTGAAATTTGTAGAACGAAGCCTGGCTTATAATAAGTGCTCAATAAATGTCAGCAATTATTGTATGTTACAGCTGTATTTTAACAGCTCTGGCTTTAGAGTCAGACACCTTGAGTTGGAGTCCTGGTTCCATCTCTCTCTGGCTTTGTGCCCTTGGCTAGGTTGACAACTTGAGTCTATTGCTAAATGGAAATACTAATGCCATCACGGGGTCTGGGGGAGGAGACAATGAGATGAGGCATGGAAAGCAATAGTATATTACCTATCAGTGTTGTTGCTATTATTATTTTATGGTGCTTTAAACCTATCAAAACAGTTATAAGTAAATGGATTTCTTGTTCTCCCAACAATTCTCTGAGCTAGGATAGATGTCTTTCTGGCCATTTTACAGGTGATGACACTGACATAGGGACTGAGTGGGTAGATTAAGTTCCTTGGTTACCAGGAGCAGGACCCATGTTTCCTGTCTCCCAGTCCCATCCTTTTTCCACTGACCAGGTTGGTTGCTCCCTTGGAAAGCAGTCCCTGAGAGTTGACCTAGAAGTTCAGGGGGAAGAGGTGGATGAAGGCATGTTGGATGCACAGTGAATCAGGTTGCAGTGTGAATGTTTCTCAGTGGTGTGTCTAGACTTCCCCCATCCAAAGACTAACCAGGCCTGACTCCATTTCTCTTCCAAGATCAGATGAGATCGGGTGCATTCAGGGTGGTATGTCCAAAGACTGTGTCAGGGGATTTGTTTTGGAAGGGGAGGTGGCATTATTGAAAACACACCAGCTTCATCCATACATTCATCATGGAAGAGGGAAAATTAGTAAGGGTTCCACCATTCAGGCTGTGGACTATAGTGTCATCCCTAAATCCTCATTATGAGGCCTACCAGGGCTTTCTTGAGCCCTGCAGGCAGCTAGCAAAGGGACTGAAAAAGAAATGAGGCCTGGGGTTGTGAGGGGAGGGAAGCTTTAGGCAGTTGCTCTGTAGACTTGAAGGAAGGGAAATTATGGCTTTTCAAGTCCTTAGAAATTGGGCATTTGAGGGTGTACCTTTTATTATAATGGACCCTAGAATGTTCAAAGGAAGTTCAGTGGAGATAGCTGACTTACTTCATTGGGCCACTGAGCTAGCAGAATTTTAGCTTCATCTTTGTTCCACCTTGCAATTGTTCCATCTTATATATGCTGGTTGCCTAATAGATGTTGATTTGGTTGAATTAATTACAAGATCAATGAGAGGTTTAAAGGTGCTTTTTTTTTTTTTTTTTTCCAATGGAAGAGTAAAGGCAGGAGCCAAACTTTAAGGAGTTAAGAAGCAACTTGATTCCCACTGCCCATCTGCCTATATATATCCCACTTCTTGATGCTGGCTAGTATCTTCCTTTTTTGTTTTTTCTAACTAATCTTCCTCCTCCTGACAGAACAGCATGAATGTCTACCAAAGTTCAGCTTTTTGCATTACTTGTTTTTAATGTCAGGAACTGAATGTTGCACAAGGATGGTTTTAGTAAAAGCCAAGGATGGCGTGGCTTCCATTTTCCTTAATTCAACTGACACCCTCCAGTTGTAATCTGATGGCTCTCACCAAGCAGCAGGCCTTGTGGGGTAAAATAGTACAGGGCCCTTAGAATCGAACCAACTGTTGCAAGGTAGCAAATCAGCCTTCAAGTAGTTTTTAGTGTCAGCAGGAAAACAGACTGACTTCTATGTGCCACTAACTAAGAAATATTGCCAGTACTGGGGCTCAAAGATCACACATATAAAATACCTAGTTCAGTACCTGGTAAAGAACAGTTAATTTGTGAAACATCGTGGTGGTTATTGCTCCCTGAGGCCTAATCTCGAGGGCTTTCCCCTCCTGTTCCTGTCCAGGAGTCTTGGGTGTTTGCTCTGTTCCATCCTTTGCAGGGGATGGAGGAGAGGATGGCTGCCCTCTGCTCTTTCTTCTCTGGCAAACTCATCCTACTCTGGATCTCAGTTTGTACATCTATATGCTAAGGGTGTTGGGCTAGTGTAGGGGCTTTTATTTGGAGTTCACAGATAAACTGCAAAGGGGCCTATAAACTCCTTAAACCATGACAAAAATTATTCCTGTGTGTGTTATGGGCAGCCCTGCTGACTCTAATATGTGAAGAACCATCATCTTTGATGCCCCTAAGGGCATAAATGTTCTGTCATATCAGTTACTCGGGGCCCCAAAGTTTGATACACATGCTCCTGGTGGTTCACAAAATGATTTCAGGTGGTATGTGGGTGCATGTTTATTACATTGATAATTATGTGATTAATGTTAGGGAAAAAACCTAGCATATCAGAGTTGAAATTTCATGCATACTATTTCTTTGGAGGAGGCTAAGTCTTGCTTTTAAGAAAAGGTGACTTAAAAAAATGTTACATGACTAATAGTACAAATGTGGGTTGATTCTTAAGTTTGAGATACAATGATTGGTCCCAACCCCCGACCTGGTACAGACAGAGGAGCTGAGTCCAGAGAAGTGGAGAAAAGGCCATAAAAGAAGTTGGTGGTAAATGTAGGCCAATAACCCAGTGGCCTTCTGCAGTATCGTCATTCTCTATGACTGGCAGAGGTTTCTGACTCTCTCATGTCTCCTCCAAGAACACTGTCCCAGTCAGGCCAGAAATCTTGCCCAGAGAGTTTACACCTTAGCCACTTTACTTGAGATGCCTAAGGAGAGGCTTTCCTTGCAGGAAAAATGAGAAATACTGAGAAAGTCTCGTCTTTGTTCCCATGCTCCCTCAATTCTGAGATGTACTTTTTTACATTTTAATGTTCCTGAAATTGGGCTGCATCTAACAAAACTGTTTTTACCTAAGGTGACAGTTATTTCCTTGCCAAAAAGCTATTAGTAAATGGATAGTAGCTTAGAATTGAGATAATATGATTCTTTCACTATTTTTTCTTCCTCCAAAGCAAATTACACTTGAAAGTCAGGACTTCTAATAAATCTGTAAACTGAAAGAAAATTTCCCTTTCATTGAAAAACTCCCATCTCAAACCATTTACCTTGCACTAAATGGAAGTTAGGAGAAATGAGTCATCAAGACAGATGTAGAGATATTAACCCAGACCCAGCTTTCTGGACTCCACCCATCTACTCTCCTAAGTTTTTAAATCCTTTGCACAGATTTAGTGCCTTTCCTAGGGGTGTGCCACACAGAACCTTCTGGAAATGGCTTTCTAGAAGTTATAAATCTGGATCCTCAACTGGGGAAAAGGATGAACCATCTTCCACAGCTTCAAGTGGACTTCATTCACTTCATGTCACAGCTGCTTGATTTCCCCACAGTTCATTTCTGTAGAAGAGAGCCTTCTGGTCTGTTTTTCCAGATGGTGAGCTTGGGGTGAGTTAGAAGTGCCTGATTGGACTTTACAACTCAGCATTTTTATTGGCTATTTTTGTTTTAGGTACAATGGAGGTTGATGGATTGTTACTTTTGGTTACCAAAACCAGGAGAAGGGGAGGGCGCTGCTTAGGAGAAACACCCAAAAAGAACAGACCAGCCTTTCTCAGGGACTCAGGGGTGGTGGCACTGCTTCCAACTTACTGCTTCATTTAGAACACCAGATAATAAGCACCCAGGACTCGGCCTTTAGAAGTCAATGGAATAAATAAGCTGGAAAAGGTTGAAGAGAAAAAAGCCAAGGAACATGTAAGTAGAGGATTATATGGAGCCATTTAAGAGCACAAAAAGCAAGAGTAACAAGGCAGCAGATGGAATTTGGCCCCGCCTGGCCCTGCCAAGCTCACTCTGGGAAGCACTGTGTCGAAAGTGCTCTCTTTCTGTCCCCTGAAGCATTCAAGTTCCCTAGCCAAATTCTCAGGCTGTTTCTATGGAGCTTACAAAAAAAGAGCATAGCAGGGTTGATGTGCCCTTTCCTTGTCATTCTGCATCCTCTTCTCAGCTTCATGCAATAAATCTCTGGCTTAAATGAAATTGTTCAAAGGAAAATGGAAAATGGAAAAAAAATGGTGGAGGGGCAGGAGATACTGACTAGTTCTGGTTTTTCACAAAACAAGAAGAATTTGTCTAAGAGTAAACGGTGTTTATTTTTTGTTGATTTTTTTCAATCAAATGGAATTGCTTAATTAAAAAAAACTTATCTCTTTTCTCCTTAAATACTACAGACAACCTCATTTTATCGCAGCAGACACCTAGGAACAAAACACTGTACCCACCAGAGAAAACTGGGCAATAAAAGCATCAGAAGTTCAAGTCAACTATGGAAGAATTACTGTTAGCTGGCAGCTTTCAATTCTAAACAGAAGTGTCCCAAACCTATTGGGTTTGACAAAAGTTTCTTAGAACTGGGGAGCTGGGAATGTTGGACTCCTTTTAATTCTATTCCAATCATTTCCTGCATAGGGAAATTAAAGTCAATGCATCAAATGAAGACCCAAAGAAACATTTAAAAACTTGTTTGACTAGTATTCAGTATGTGAGATTATTAAGTAATAACTTGTCCACCTAGTTAACCTTGTCCTGGAATATATATAGGTTATTTGTAGCCGCCACTGCTATAATATTTTCTGAAGGATGCCAAGCTGTATGCAAGATCTTTTTGCTAAAGTCCAGACTGTCAACACTGATCTCGTCTTTTCTCCGCTTGCCCCCCACACACACTTTTCGGGGTTTGAGGATAGCCCGGGGCTTGCTGTTTTCCCTCGAAGCCTCAAGGGTCACATCACGCTTGGTGTTTCTGTCGAACATCCTGAAGAAGTTGTTGTAGGAGCCCGTCATGATGACACTGCAAGGCAGAGAGCAAAGGGAGTGACCGAGTATTATGGAGAAAGGTAATGACATATCTTCATTGTCTTGTCTTTCTGGAGCAAATGATACCATGTTATGGCCAGCTTATGACACCATAGGTTTTATTAAAAACAAAAACCAAAAAATGAGAACAGGCTCTGCAGTGTGATTATTAGCTTTTCGTTTTTTTATGTTTTTTTTTTTTTTTTTTTTTTTTAATAACTGAAAGCAATAAGATTTTTCGCTGGGTTTGGACATGAGGGATGGTGAGAACTGTCCTTGTAATTTGCTTTTGCTCAATAGATTCCTTTTGGTTCTTTGGCTCAGAAAAGGTGTCCAGTGGTTTTAATGATCCCAGTCCTACCTACCTCCCATCAGGAATGTGAGACTAGAATGAGGTTTGTCGAAGTAGACACACTTTTGAAAACAATAAGCAGTTGTACGTGTTTAAGTCTTGGCCACTGTCAAGGGGGTTCCTGGGCCGTCTGACCTCTAAGGCTTCATGGCATCAGTGCAGTGAGGGGAGAGATGCTAGTGGTGTCATGCACGAACCTGGGGTGTGACCTCTCCCCTGCCGAGAACTAGCTCTGAATTCGGCTTTTTTAGAAAACTTATCTATGAAATGGATGTCATCATGGTCTTATCTAGGAAACAAGTAAGGAAATTCAAATTTTAAAAGAATCTGGGATGGAGAAATAAAAAGATTTTATATGGTTTTTATTTCCACACTTAATGGACAGATGGTTTCCATATTTTTATAAGAGTTATCCCCTCTTAGGCATAGCTGCAATCGATCAGGAGAGTGGCGAACACCCAATGTCTTCCAGAGGCAAGGTACTGAACGTTTAACGGTGACTTTTCAGACACGGTGACAAGCAGAGGTGGGGAGGGAGAGATTCCTTGGGCCAGGGCGTCTGCAAGTACCCCAAGTGCCATCACACAGTGGTTCCCCTGGAGTGGGGGGCTCCTACTCACTTCTGGTTGGAGCTCTGACTGGCTCCTTAAGATGGGAGAGCAGGAACTCTCATCTATTTCTCAAATGATTTGGGATGTGTAGAGAGGTGAAGGAAAAAGCTGACAAGATTGGGCCACAGCAAGGGGGATGTGTTTTTGGGCACGCTGTCACCTGTACCAGGTAAATTAAGCAAAGGTTAGATTTTGTTACTCTGGCTCATCAAACTGATACTGTGAACTGTGTCTGTGTACTCGAGTGGACTGCTATCGCCTTGTCAGGCAGGGCGCTGAGGGCTGTGCCTCCACGATCTCGTTTCAACTTCTATTATCCCATAAAAGGGTTTTACAGAGAAGTAGTTTTCTCAGTGTCACATTGCTAGTTGGTGGTAAAGTCCACACTCAAACCCACATATGGTTGACTCTGGGGCATAAGTATTCAGCCGGTTGGCCTCACTGCTTCCCATACTTTGACGTTCACTTGCCCACCATGACCCGACTTATTTTTAAACAAGTAAGAGATATTATTTTCCAAAAAAAAAAAAAGACTACCTTATCTGAAAGAGAAATTAAACTTCCCAGTTGTGATGTTATAGAAAGAGTGTTGATCTTAGGATTCAAACTCTAAACTTGTTCCTTTGTCTCTACTACTTACTACTTTATGAGGCTGGGCAGATTACTTTATCTTGCTAAGCCTCAGTTTCCTTAACTGTAAAATGAGAATGATGGAAGCAATCTTGTTAGACTGTGGTTGGGATTAAATAAAATGATGTGTATGAATGTGTTTGGTATATAGTAGGTGTCTAATAAGTGTAGTTTTTGAATCAAGGCTAAGATAGAGGAAAAATTTGAGCAATAATAACAGATATGTAAATAATAATATATGAATAAATAAATACCTATAAATAAAGAATAAAATGAGAGGGCTGGCTTCTTTTCCCCATGGGGGATTTTGTTCTTATGTCACAGTTGCTTTGCTCTCTGTCCTATACCAACTGGTCAGTGTGACTTGGGTCCTTTGCCACGTGGGGACTCCTTCCAAGCCTGCTAAGGAGGGGATTCATTTTGGACCAGTGGCAAAGAAAGCCAAGAAACAGGTGGAGTGTGAGAGAGAGACAGTTCGTATTCACTGAAAGCTTGAATGTCTGAATGTCTTGCCATAATAGAATTTCTATGCTTTCAAACACTATTATTGGTGCCACCTTCATCAAGGAACAAAATCAGCCCCTGGTAGCTGGCACTTAGTTCTCATGGAAGTCAGAGAATCATTTGTATTTGTCAAACTAAAAATGAACTGTTGGGAGGTATTACGAAGCACTGTTCAAATCAAAGGCCTTAAAATAGTAATAAATCACTTTGAGGGAATGTGATAAATGAGGTCGACTAGAATTCAGTTAATGAACCACCAGGGCCGTTGGCCAGGTCTCCACTAGCAGCTTCAAGGGATAATTTTTGATCTGGAAAGCCTACTTGGCAGTAATCTGAACTGTTTAGGCTGGAATTTACCGGTGGATAAGTGATCTTCGTTTAGGCATGTTGACCTAGTGCTGGAGGTGTCTTGTGTGAAAAAGATAGGACTTCCTTATTAACATTAAGGTGTTATCTGTGCCAGTTCAGAAACAGGATTCAAAGGCCTTACTACATCCTTCTCTTCTTTCCAGGCTTGACTTCAGGGGTCACTAGGGGCCCACATTATGCATTTCAGCCAGGTTTTGGGGCCCAATTTTGACCTCCCTTTGGCTGTACTCTACTTAGAATGAATTCCCCGAGCCTCTTCAAGAAAACCTTTGGAAGGTTCTTCAGCCACAGAGCCTTTCTTACCTGTCTGACCCATTCCACACACACTCAAATTTATCAAAAATGCAGTCATTTTCATAGAGGGAACACAGCTTGCTGCGGAGGTAGTCATGAACCTGGAGAGGAAACATATCGAGAAGGTCAGTTATTATTTTAAACAGTAATTATTTCTGCAAACACCTCCTCTTCTGATGTGAGCTGTTAAATCTTCCATTGTACATGCCCTTTGAATCAGATGGCCTTGGATCTGAACCTAGGCTTGGCCCTTTTAGCTGTAGGACATTAGGATGGGTTGATGAGCTTCTCATGTAGCTGATATGGATTAATCAAGTTGCTTGTATAGACAGTGGCATCCAGTAAGACTAAATAAGCAGTGGATTCTCATTTTCTAAGCTGATTTGCTCACAGGCATTAGAGGTCACCATTCATGCAGTCTTTTATTTAACAAATATTTACTGAATACCTACTATGGACTTGAGATGCAGCAGTGAGCCAAATATCCTTGCAGTGCTTTTGACCCAGTGTCAGGTGACAGACTATATAACCAAGTAAATAAATAAGATGTTTAGATGGTGATAAAATCATAGAACAAAAGTGTATGGAAAAAGAGGCTGGGAGATCTTGTTGGGGGTGTATTATTTTATACAGCGCAAGTAGTCAGGGCTTCACTGGATGAGGTAGCACTGGAGCAGAAGCCTGTAAGAGATGAATGAGCCACAGTGATGTCTGGGTTTGTGGTGAGGGGAAGGCTCTCCAAGCATAGGAAACAGCAAACACAAAGGCCTAGAGGCAGGAATCCTGGAGGGAGTGTGGTGGGAGAGTGGTGAGTAAGCAGCTGGGGGAAAGGATGATCAGTTTACATAGACCCTTTATTCTGAGGAAGAAGAGACCTCACAGAAAGGATTGCTGAATCTGCTGTGTTGCAATGGATCCTAAGGGTGCAAAGACAAAGGCAGGGAGACCAGTTATAACCTGAATGATAGATTCTGGCCTGGACCAGGGCATGAGTGGTGATGGGGACTGGTCAGATTCTCCTTTTGTTTAGAGAAAGAGCAGATAGGACTTGGGTCAACTCTGAGGTGTGGAGAGAAAAACAGGAGTCAAAGATGACTCCCTGATCTTTCTCCTGAACAAGTGGAAGGAGTGGGTACCATGTTCACTTTTGGGTACAATGGTTTAGAGATGTCTACATGTGGAGCTGTCAAGTAGACTCTGAGGTGAAAGGTGCTGTCCTGGAGTATGTAGCGATTCTTTCCTGGTTTCTCTTTTCCAGTGAAAGCAGCCAGCATGGTTATCAACTAAGAGTGAGCAGGAGAGAGGAATGGTTGGGAAACAGTGTCAGATTTCTGGAAGGCACCAGGGGACACTTGACGTTGTTGGACATGTATGTAAATAAGGCTGATCAAGCATAGTTGAATATTTTTCTCCAGCTACATTCAGCAACTCAGATGTAGATGCCAAATAGATGAACAAGGTTCAGAGAGTAGTAGCGTGGGTTCAGTGTTTCGAAGGGAATCCTTTCCTGAACCCACTAGCACACAGTGGCAATAATAACGGGCATACCCAATATGCTGGCTTGTCATTATTAGCCAGGTGCTTTATCTGTCAAAACCTCATTTCATCTCTAAAGCCATCTTATGATGTAGGTACTTTCATTCTCTTTACTTTAATGGAGCATGAAGCACAGAGATATGACATCATTTGTCTAAGATCACACAGAAAAGAAAGCGACAGAAGGGGAGGGAACTGAGCCCCGGTATCAGGCTCTGGAGTGCACAACGAGCTGCACTAGCAACCTGCCTCCAGCTTGCTCTGGTGGGTCCTCAGTCCTTGACAGGAGCTGTGATAATGAACTCAAGTGGGGCTGAGAGAGAAGGAGATAGAACTGGGTGAAAGCAGAGGCAGGCTACCAAGGCATTGGTGTTTAACTTTAAGTTAAGAGTGATGATTCGATCTCTTTTTTCCTGCAACTGCGGCTCTTTCTCTTCCTTCGACTCCAACAGTTCTGCTGGATGCAGAGCTTCAGGCTCTTAGTCTTGGGCAAAGGAACGAGGTCAGGCTCATCCTATGTTCCATTAGATGTTCTGAGTATTTGAAAAGCTCTGAGTTATTTGGACAGAGGAAGTTATTTCTAACTCTGCAAATTAATTTTCCCCCACCTTTACTCTCTCACTTCCAAACAGTTCCAGGCCTTGTCAGGGTAACAGCTTCAGTGCTTTGGTGACAAGGGAATACCCCTACAGCAGTGCTCTTGGCATTGTTAGGTGCATTTGGGGGCTGCTAGGGTGAGGCTGTGTCCTGCCCTTACAGAGGCATCTCTGCTATAAACTAACTCATTCACCTTCCCTAGGGGGCACAGCAGTAAAGGTTTATAAACTAGGCAGTGGCAAGCTTTTTAAGGTCTAGTTCCATATGCCCGCTTTGTGATGAACCTGTCCTCATCTGTCACCATTCACCTTTGGCATTTTGTCTTACTACTCACCTGCAGTGTTTCTATAAGTGTCAAAACCTGTGCTTTGGAAGTCACGCCCATTAGCAGGAATGACATTGCTGAGAACTCTGTAAATAATTCTTGAAAGATAGAAGTTGGGATAGACTCAAGGGAAAACCTAGTCTGAACCATTATTTCTCCACCATACCTAAGGTCTGGGTAGCTCCTGCCTGCCTCCAATTGACAGCATTTAAAGAAAAAGAATGTCTACTATGAAGGTATGCTGTATTTATGTTTTGTTGCATAGAAAAAAAGTCTTCTTAGGCAAACCAGAGGGACCTTTTTCTACTAGAGGAAAGAATAAAGTGAGATGTATACATGAGCAACCTCTAGAGCTTGGAGCAAGAGAGAACTTAAAACTCATCCTATTTGATGATCTTTCTTCATGTTCCTAATATGACTTTTCTATGATCCTATTAATTTGTGCATGGGATTTTTGACACCAGACTGAGTGTCCCAATACAGTGTTTCTCATATTTATTTGTGGGAGTCCAGTGTCATATAGTTAGTGGACTGCTATGAGGTGAACAAAGAGCCAACTCTGTCAGTCTGTTCTTGTATTTCAAGTGTTGACAAACTTTTTCTCCAGAGGGCCGCATAGTAAATATTTTAAGCTCTGTGGGCCGTATGGTCTCTGTGACAGCTACTCAACTCTGCCATTGTGCATGGAAGCAGCCATAGAAGATATGTAAGTGACTGTACATGGCTGTGTCTTAATGAAATTTACCTACAAAGACAAATAGGGGGCTGGTTTGGAACACAAATTGCAGTCTGTCAACCCTTGTTCTATGGGAAAACTTGAAAATAGCTAATCATACTTAAGTCTGCAGCCTTTTATTCATGGAAATGTGATTGAGATCTGTGAATGCATGTATGAAAATGTATAATAGTAGCATTACCTGTCTCCTTGCCCAGGGCAGGCATTATTAACTGATCACTAAATTCTTTCCCACTGGACCTCACAACCTAACATGGTGTTCTGGAGGCTCACTGAATCAGAGTTTGTTTACCGTCTTTAAATTACTTCATGTAAAAGCTAGCTGGCTGTGTTCTAAAACTAGCTTTGTCCTAAATCTACTCTTCCTAGTTAAGGCTCCCCGGCAGCCACACCCGGGTCCTAGTTCCCACTGCCCTTTCTTTTGCATTAAGGATTTGAATCCTATAAGGTTTGTCTTATGCAGCTGGAAGAGGACACCGAGGTGACTCTAGTCCTGAGCTAAAGATGAAGGGCTGCAAATGAAAGTTTGGGGGCAAGTGATGTGGAGCCAAGCCCTGAAGTCGAGGTGGGATTCAGGAGACAGGAACACTAAATAACAGGGAGTACGATGGACCACAGGGGAAACAAAGCTATCTCCACTACATATATGGCTGTGAATTCTGGCTCCCAAACCTTTCTCCAGCACCTGCTGGAACACAGAGTCATCAAAGTCTTCAACCTCCTCTCTGAACCTTTCCTTCTTCCTCTGACTGGAATTTGGATCTCCTCTGAAGACACTCAAGTGGTAGCTAGAGTTTTGCTGTCACTCCACATGCCAGTGTTGGGTAGCTGGGCTCCTTGTTGCTCCAGACAACTATTTCTATTTAAAGTCTTCGACTCCTTTGAAGTCATGCCATCAAACTAAGCTTCCTGCTACTGGTCCTTCTTTCAGCCATCCAAAGTTCTGAGTCCCTAATCCTCATTCCTTGAAGCAAGTTTGTATCTCTGTCTCTCTTCCATTACTATTCCTGCCACTATTTTTAGTTATTCAGGCACTCTAGTCTCTCTCTTACTTGGTCTTATCATATTTAATGTGTTTTGTCCTTTGCTTCCTTGGTTATGTTATGAACCTTGTCATTGCTATCCCTGTACCTGTCATTGCTATCCCTGTTGCTGTTGTTACCTCCCGTCTTTTTAGTTCACTCCTTCTAGTATCTTGATTCTATCAATTCTTAAAATTCATTATTTCCCCTTTTCCCCACCTTCGATTCAGCAGTACATCGTTACAATCAATCACTCCTTTAGCATATATATTCAACAAGCTTGCCTTTCTTGCTCTCTCTTTCCATTGTACTCATTTGGCAAAACTCCATCACTGGTTAAATCTTACTTTCTACCCTTTCTTTACCTGTACCAAGCAGGTGAATGTGGCTGGGAAGAAACATATAATCATACAGGTTAATTTCCCTTTAAATCAGTTGTATAAATTTCAAGTGGATCCCTGAGCAACCCTACCACCCTACAACATTTCTCTTTCTTAGATAAGTACTTTACCCCTTTTCTTCCTTCCCATCGAGCTAATGACCTTACTACTTATTTTACTAAAGAAAACACCAACATGTTCCCATCACAAAATTCACAAACCTACTTCATCTGTATAAGAAAACTGCTCTCCTTCCTTTGATAGATGAATTATCTATGCATCTTACCATCTACAGCCAATTCTGCGATGGACTCCATCCCCTCTGGCTTCCCTCAAGGGCTTTGCTCTTTCAGTGGTCTCTCTCTAATGGTCTCTCTCTCTAGTGGCTTATTCCTATCAGCAGAAAACATGCTGTAATAACTTCCTTCAGCCAGAATCCCATTTCAGCCACCCTTCCATTTCTCTGTTCTCCTTCAGAGTAAACTTGGTGAAACAGTTGTCTGTCCTCATTATGTTCCCATCTTCAGTTTCTTGAACTCACTCCAATTGGACATTTATTCACACTGCTCTACTACTGTTCCTCTGTCATTCAGGTTACTGATAATCTCCACTTACTAAATCCAAGTTCGTAGTGTTCTGTACTTGATTCAGCAAAGCATTTGGCACTCGATGACTTCTTTTTCCTTAAGACATTTTCTCCATTTGGCTTCCTAGTCACTCCTCTCATCTCACTGGCTAGTTTCCCCAAATCTCTCTTGCCAAATCCTCTTCCTATTCTCAACTGGGTCATATTTTCTGACCACTTCTTTAATTATACTAATTGCCTAGAAGATCTCATCCAGTCCTATGGCTTTCAATACCCTCTACATACTTGTGAGAGTCAGATTTATATCTTGAAGCTAAATATATCCAGACTCACATTGAGCTGTCTACTTGCTGTGTCTGTTTGGATGTTTAATTGGCTTAACAGAGCCAAAACCAAACTTTCGATTTTCTCATCTAAATAACTTGGCAACTCTACTTTTCTAATTGTTCAGGACAAAAATTTTGGAGTAATCCTTGGTGCTTCTTTCTTTTCCCGTTATATCCCACATCAAATTTGTCCTCAAGCCTTATTGCTTTTACTTTGGAGATATATCAAGAATCTGGCTACCTTCATTGCTAATATACTCATCTAAGCTACTATTGCCCCTTGCCAAAATGTTATAACTATTCTCCTGTCTCTTCCAATGTCCCTCCCACAGTTTCTCCTCCCCAGCACAACCAGAATGTTCATTTAAAAATGTCAATGATGAAAATGATCTGGAATTAGATAATGGTGGTTTGTGAGTAAACTAAGATCTTTGAATTGTGCACTTTGAAAGGCTGATTATTATGTACATTATATCTCAAGGAAAGAAATGTAAGTCAAATCCTTCTGTCTAGAATCCCCTCACTTCTTTTTATCTAATCCCAAATAGCTTAAAATAGGGTTAGTTTATCCCCAGCACTTGATCTTTGCTTTCATTATACTCTTGCTTGGACCTGGATTTTGCTTCTTTAAGTCCTCTCTACTTCAAAGTCTGGTCTTCCTCTTTCAACAAAACCACCCTATACAATGCCTTTTCCTTTGTTTCCTTGCATTTACACCATCCACCCAACACTTAAATCCAAAACTTCCACACAGTCTTCTTGATTCCTCTCCCTGCACATTTGATCAGTAAGCAAACCTCACTGACTCTTCATCCTACCCATCCTTCCATCTGCACGCTACCATCACCAGACCAAATTGCCATCATCTCCTCTTATCTAAATTGTCTGTTTGGCAAACTGCAAAGTGAAACACCCAGTAAAAAGTAAAACTCACAGTGTTATTTCCTGGTGTAAAACTTTAATGGTCCTCCATTGTACCCAGTCCACAGGCAAAACAGCCTACTGTATATTACCAGGGCCTAGTGATCAGCCCCTTGCCTCTATCTCCAGGCTCATCCTTCTGCCTTTGTGATTCATATTCAAGGTGTAAGCACCCTGAACACACCTCATTTCTCTTGACACCAGGCCTTTGAACACACTGTGTTTTTAATTATTACACTTTAAGTTCTGAGATACATGTGCAGAACGTGCAGGTTTGTTACATATGTATACATGTGCCATGGTGGTTTGCTGCACCCATCAACCCGTCATCTACATTAGGTATTTCTCCTAATGCTATTCCTCCCTGAGCCCCCCACCCTCTGGACAGGCCCCAGTGTATGATGTTCCCCTTCCTGTGTCCATGTGAACACACTATTTTAAGAGCATGCACTTCCTGACTAGTTCATGGCAGTTAAGACTCAGTTTAAGGGTCACTTCTTTGGGAAAACCTTTCTCACCTGGCTGGACCATCTCTTGCAGAGATGCACACTCAATTCCTTGTTCATCATCTGACTTTTCCACCAGATGGTAAGCTGCATGAGAGCAGGACCATTTGTTTACCTCTATAGTATCCATTCCACATGAAGTGCTCTGCCCATATCAATTAAATTGAATTCTAGCCTCTCCACATGCACCTTTATCTTAAATGCTGTGGCACTTATAGCCCGTACCATTTTACTGAATGTATTACCATGCATTGCCTTCCATTTTTCTGCATTGTAAACCTTTGGAAGCAGGGGCTGACTTAAAAGCTCATGAAGGGAATGTTCAATATACTTATGGGTGCCTGGGGTTCTATACCTGGTAAGTCTCGATGGGGCGGTTTTCCATGTTGAGATCCCAGACTTTAACGGTCAAATAGTCCCTGGTCATGATATACCTCCCACTGTGGCTGAACTTCACATCCGAAATCGAAGAGATAATTTCAGAGAAAAATGATCTGTTGCTTGGATCTTCCGGCTCTTCAAAAACTGCAGAACAAAAGCAAAACAAGACAAATTTAGCAATCCTTATCAACTGACTCTAACATGTTTGGATTGGCTAGGAAGCTAACAGTGTAACTGAGAGTCTTCCTTAAGTAGGGCTGGTGTCTGCAGAATGTAAGTTGCTAATAGAGAACTGTCATCTCTCTGGTAGCGGAAAAAGCTGTCATTAGTTTCTGGATTTTCATTCTCATGGAGGGACTGGCATGGGACCTGTCCCATTCACAGATCTGGCACTGACAGATCTATGTATCTAACTCTGTTTCTGTTTCCCTTGGTATCTGGGTGTCACTGCACAAAACCTGGAGTCATCTTAAGACAGTTAAAAAAATTTTTTTTACAGCTTTAGTGAGATACAATTCACATACCACAAAATGTAGAGTTCAGTAGTTTTTAGTATAATCACAAAATCATTGCTATAATGTAAATTTAGAATATGTTCTTTACCTCCCCCCAAAAACTCCATATCCATTGGCAATTACTTTCCATTCCCTGCTCCTATAGTACTGGGTAAACACCATCCACTTTCTGATTCTTATTCTGGAAATTTCACATAAATGGAATCATAGAATATATGGTCATTTGGGACTGGCTCCTTTTACTTGGCATAAAATTTTCAAGGTTCATCTATGTCGTAGCATGTATCAGGTCTTCATTCTTCCTATGACTGAATAGTATTCCATTGTATGAATATGCCACATTTTGTTTATCCATTTTATGAGCATTTGAGTTGTTTCCACTTTTTAGCTGCTAGGAATAACACTGCTATGATTATTCATGTACAAGTTTTTGTCTTGTCATATGTTTTCATTTCTCTTGTTGGCTCACGGTGTTTAATAGTGGAACTTTGGCCAGGTGTGGTGGCTGATGCCTGTATTCAGCACTTTGGGAGGCGGGAAGATCACTTAAACCCAAGATTTCAAGACCAGCCTGGATAACATAGGAAGATTCCATTGCTATAAAAAATTAGCCAGGCATGGTAGGGCATGCCTGTGGTCCCAGCTACTTGGATGGATGAGGCAAGAAGGATCGCTTGAGCCAAGGAAGCTGCAGTGAGCTACTATTGGGCCACTGCACACAAGCCTGGGCAACAGATCGAGATCCTGTCTTCAAAAAAGGAAGAAATAAAAAAAAGTGGCCCTTTCTTACTGGATTGCCTTGGGTCTAAGCCTGTCATTTACTTGTTGTGTGACTTTAGGCAAGATACTTCTCTGTGCCTTAGGTCTCCTTGTATGTAAACTGTAGCTATGATGTCCTTTTAAAATTAACAAAATTTCTAAATTTGTATAAACTTTATGGGTACAAGTGTGGTTTTGTTACATGGATATATTGCATAGTGGTGAGGTCTGGACTTCTAGTGTAACCATTAGCCAAATAGTGTACATTGAATCCACAATGTCTTTGGTGCGGATTGTCTATTTGCACTGATATCCAGGCTCTTATTATCTCTCTCAATAGCTTCAGCTGATTTCCACTTACAGGAAAAAGGCATGGCTTCTCAGTATGTTATTGGAGCCCATCATAAACTGCCTCTAATTCTTTCTACCTCGATTTTAAGTTGGATGTATAGAGTATATCTTGATGTTTCCCACTTCTATTCATTGCCTGATTCTTTCTTCACTGATCCGAATACTCTTTGATGCATATATCTCATCTACTACATATTATTTCACCCCAAATGATCTTTTCTTTTCTCTGAAGCCCTATCATGCTTGGTCTGGCCATTTATTTAGTATTTGCTCAGGTACTCTCTTACAATGGAACTATCATTTTTCACATTATTATTATTATTATTTTAACAATTCATGAGTTTATCTCTTCAACTAGGACATAAGCTTCCTGAGAACAGGATTTTGGTCTTGTCTTCGTATTCAGAGTCTTATTCACAAATGTTCAATGAATATTTGCTGCTTCACTGGAGCCGAGGCCAGATAAATTAACAGATTCTTTGCCTTCTGGGTGCTTAGCATGTATAGTATTCAGTTGAAACATATGCATTTGCTGACATTCAATTATTTTTGATCTACAAAGATGGCAACTGTGTATGGCTAAATCTAATAAGGGTTTATATCACAATTTTAGGCTGAACCAAACACTGGCCTGCAGGTTGCTGAGTTAACTTATCCTCCAAGACTACTTCTTTCCTGCCTGCTCAATGCATTCACATAGTCAGTAATGAATTCTATATAAAGAACCCAAGTATATAATAAATTGCTGAATTAAACCATGAACTAAGCCAAAATGTTAAAATAGCAACAAAAGCCCTGATCAATCAGAATTGAAATTTCAAAAAAATCATTGAAACAGAAAAACATGGCTCATTACAGCCTCTGACCCAATGTCTTAGTCTCTGCCCTCATCTTTTGGGCTTCAGCTGAGTATTGGTGAAGGCCCCTGGATTCTGATTGGTATCTTCATAGTTGAGAACTAGATAGAAGAAAATTTTCATAGTAGTTTCAACTAACAGCCATCTCATTAGTATTGGGGGCTTGGAAATTCCAAGCAAAACATCTGACCCAGAGGCAGTAAAGTGGATGGGCTTAGCAAACTGTGCCCTGGAGTCATCAATTTCTGCCTCTGCCAGTTACTAGCCATGATCATTTTATTTACTACTCCAGCTTTAGTTTTCCCAGCTGCAAAATGTGGAGCCACATTGCTTGGCATATAAGCTTGGTATGCAGTAGGTCCTCAATACATGCCATCACTATTTTCATTTTCAGCATGCACTGCTTCTGTGCTGGCCAGTCATATCTCATTCATCAAGACTCTTGGGAATTTGGGACCAAGGAGTATAGAACCTGCGGACTATTTAAAAGATATAAAGAATGTTTACATTTTCTCTTCTTTAAACTCAAATCTATTTTAAAATGTTTAAATCGACCACAAAATTGTATATATTTATGGTGCCTTTCAATGTTATACATAGGAATCTGTTTCCCAAATACTTGGCATATTGGGAAGCCAGTGTAGCAACACTGTAAAGCCTCACAATGACACCTTCACAAGATGGATGTGAAATGAAAGATGACAATTCTTCAATCAACCTACCACTATTTATTTGTGGAGTGCCGGCTTTAGGTAGCACACAGAGGGCAAGGTACAGATAACATACCAGCATAGCACTTTGTAGTTCATGACATATCTATGTATATTCAAGTTTTAATAGCAACTCCAGGAATTATTTTCATTCCTTGGGTAATAGCATTTAATAGTATTAATAATTACTGTTGATGGGAAGCTTATAATACTGCAGGCCCTGTGCTTTACATGTTTTATTTCATTTAGTTGTTAAAACAGCCTATGAAGTAGGAATTATGATTCCTCATTTTACATATGTGGATAACTAAGGCATAGAGAGGTTTTATAACCAGTCCAGGGACACACTGAGATAGAGCTGCATTTTGAACTCACATCTATCTGACTTCAAAATCTTTGTTCTTAATCATGGTGCCATGTACAAGACCTTGCTGAGCATTCACTTATAAGTTAAGTGTCTTGTATGCACAGGCACACACACATGCACAATATAGTATATTAGCTAGAGTCCACAAATAAAAAGTATTTGGATATGTGCCAGGCCCTGTACCAAATGCTAAAAACACAATAATGAACAAGACAGATCCAGCACTACTCCTAGTGAGCTCACAGGATAGAGGAGGGGACAAATGTTTAGCAGTCACACAAATGTGGTTACAGTTGTGAATAAGTGAGATTTTACTGTGTTATCAGAGGGAAATCATGGTGCTATGGAACTGGCTAGTGGAAGGTAAATAGAACACGAGTGTGTGTTCCATAAAATTTACTTCTCATGCCCCCTGCAATATCAGAGATGTGCAAAATTTGTTGAACATGTAGTACAACAGTATCTGGTGCCTGAGTGATTGATAGAACTTGAGACAAATCAACACTAGCATTTCTCCTGGAGACCCTTGGTTTGGCATGACAGTAGAGAATCTGCTGACCTGCAAGGTTTCCAATTAGCTACCAGAAAATAGAGACATTGAGAGGAGAGAGGAAGAGAACTAAGGGGGAGACAAGAAGAGCTTTGCTCCCTTTGTGAGGAAGCAGTCTTGGTGAGAATCCTGACATACCCCCAGAGGCTAGGACTGGGCTGTCAGGTTCACCAACAGGAGCGTATGTCTTGGAGACCCCAGTAGTAACAGTAACAACAATAATGAGATTTGCTACCACTTCTTGGTCCTCAAGCTTTGCATACATTATTGCATTTAATGCTCAAACTTCTAAGGAAGGTACTGTCACTCTTCTCATTTGTAGATAAGGAGACAGACCAGGAGGAAAGGTTCAGTAAGTCACCCAGGATCATGCAGCTAGGCAGCAGCAGAGATGGGCTCTTGACTCTGCCCATCTGTCACACCACCTCCACAACTGGACCTTACCTTGCTTTGTCAATATTGTTTCCCTGTTCAAACAAATCAAACCAGGATTCCTCACATTCTAGATATACCTTGTATATTCCCACTTTTGTGCCTCTGCTGCTCCTCACCTCTTCCTGTGCCCATCCAGGTACATTGGAAAGAACATCAGACTCAGGGATGCTGGGCTGGAATCCAGGCTGGGCGCAAGTCCAGGCTGGCTTTTGATAATACCTATCATCTATTGAGCTTTTGTGCTGTGTGCTCTACATGTATTAACTCACTCACTATTCATAGGTATTAGTACTTTCTCTTTTCCACAAATTAGTCTAATCAGTCAACTCAGGCACAACTCATAGCTAGTAGGAACAGAGCCAGAATTTGAACTCAGTATACTTCCAGCTTATGTTCTTAAGCTCTGTCCTACTCTCTTTCATCTGCGTGGCTTTCAGCAACTGTCAACTCTCTGGGCCTGTTTCCCTCTCCGTAATATGAAGGAGTTAGGGTTGCCTACCAGGTCCCTCCCAGCTCTTAGATTCTAAAATCTATGAAATTCCACTGGCTTTTCAATTTCCCTTTCCTAATCCTCACTACTCTAGGTAGCCTTTCCAAAGTGACATCAGCAAAATGTTCAACTTGTGATATGTCAGGCATTCCAGATTCCAAAGTCAAATAAGCTTGGGAAACCTTGACAATTTTGGGAGTTGACAATGCAATTACCCTATTGTTGGGGCATTAGAGAATGTTCAGCAACATATCTGGCCTCTACTCACTAGATCTGCCCTGCTGACTCCATCCGCCCACATGTGGCAACCAAAAATGTCTCTAGATATTGCCAAATGTTCCCCAGGGGGCATGACTGCCCCTGGTTGAGAATCACTGCTTTAATCCTACTTCAGAGTATTATTTGATCATACCTTTCTCCCCACTCCATTTTATTTTTATTTGGCAATTGATTTGCAGCTCAGTGTTTCTGTAGTACAGGCTTCCTCAGAATACACTTTGGGTTATATTGCTATAGTCAAAAGCAACTGAATACTGCCTTTAAAATTCCATAGGCTATCTTATGTGCCTTGTGCAGACGTGTTTTCTGTTATAACATGTACAGATATGAATACATCTCCATGGAGCTGTAAGTATCTTGTGGGAGCCCCCTGAAAGGGCTCAGATGACTGGGTAAATAAATAAGGTTCCAGAATCTGGGGAAAATCTTGAATTCAGTAATTCAAGAATTCAAAAATAAAAGAAAGAATTAAGAAGAAGACTGCCAACTTTAGAGAAACCTAAAGTGAAACAGCATTCATTACAACTGGAGCAAGGGCAGAAAGGAGGCATGCAGTGAGCTGGTTGTGGACTCTGGGGATAGGAGGAGAGAGAGATTAGGTAACCATAGGTGCAGGCTGTTCCTGGGTGTGGCTCCTTTCTCTTGACCTTACACTGGACCTTCATTGATTTCATAGGAACTCATGCCCATGTAGAGGGGTTAGGAGGGGCCCAAGGCCACTAACAGCTGATCTTGAAGGCCTGTTCACTCTGTCTTAGATGACGTGATGACTAAAACTATAGGTGGTTCCAAACTCAGTGGCCTGGGTCGAAACTCCAGCTTTGCTGCTTATAAATGATGGAGCTTTGAACAAGCAGCTTGACTCCTTCCAAGCTTCATTTAATGGAGATAATAGTAGTACCTATATTCTAGGGCGGTTGTGAGGATAGACGAGATCTTGCTTGTGAATCACTTAGCAAAGTGTCTGTACCCAAAAAAATAGGGAAGGCAGCAGTAATGCAGGAGTAGGCATTGCTTAAGGCAAGCTTGGTGTGCAATGAGTCCAAAAGCCTAAAGTGTTTTTTCGTTTGAGGCAGATCTTAAGAACCAGTTGTGATACTGATTTCTGGGTCTTCTGTCTGGGCTGTGACACAGACACATACTAGCTTGTTTCTGAACTATCCCTTGAAATACACCCTCCTTGGTCCAAGTGTCTTTCATTTCAATGTCACCCTCACCCTGGCTGTGATGACGCGGGCAGATGAGAGTTAGTGTACAGGAAACAAGCCAGGGGGACATGAAGGTCCGCTCATGATGATGAAAAAGGAACGGCCTCGGAATTATGCACAGGGCTTTAAATTGCTCACTTCTGCTGACATTTCTTCTACAGGGAAGCGCGGCTGGCACATTTTTCCGTTTGGAGACATGGTTGACAATTTCTCCATAATGGGGACACAACTGGCAATTTTCCTACAGACTGAGGCAGATGGCAATTTTCCTTCAGAGACATGCAGGCAACAGTTTTGCCCCTGGAGAGAAAAGCCTCGCCGATTGAGATGCAGCCAGTAATTTTTACTATACAGAAGACACATCCAATAATTTTGCCCAGTGAGAGAAACGGCCAACAATTTTCCCACAGGAGGTAAGAACTCCCTCGGACTGACAATACTGGCCTTTATCCAGCTGAGGACAGTGAGAGAAGAGGTTTAAGATTTAATTAGTGGCTACTGTGCTACCAGGGGCCTAATGACATAGTCTCCAGACACGGATTGGAGACTGCAAATTTAGATCGTATTAAGACTCAGATGAAGGATTCTGAATTGGGAAATAATGAAACCAAGTTGCTTAACCCTTGCAGTTTGCTTTTCATGTAGCCCTCCATTAATTCAACAAACAATTGTTTTACAGTGACACTTTAACAAGACAAGGCATACAATGCATAGCGTGATGAAGAATGAAAAGTTAATCTAAAAGAAATTATATTGGCCCCTAAGTTTTACATAACTTTTCAAAATAATTCTGCATCTACTATACTTCTTTTACAACATGTCTTTTAACAACTAATCATTCATTCAAAGTTAAGAAATAATGAATCAAAACCTTTTTTTTTCCCAGACAGGAAAAACAGACTAAAAATTCATAGTGGGGAGAAGTGAGGAGCGAATGGGCTGGTGTGACCAAGAAAGACTTAATAAGAAGCTGAGCCTTAAATGATCAATAAGCACTGGATAGATAAGAGGTTAGTACATATTTTAGGCTTTGAGGGCCATTTGGTCTCCATTACAACTATTTAACTCTGCCTTTGTAGTGTGAAAGCAGCATAGACAATATGTAAGCAGATGAGCATGTATCCCACACGAAGGCTTTGCACATGGACATTGAAATTTCAATTTTGTATAATTTTTATGGTCATAAAACACTATTCTTTTTTGATTTCTTCAACTATTTGAAAATGTAAAAATATTATTCTTTGCTAGAGTTGTAAAAAAGTTGTGAGTCAGACTTGGCTGTATGCCATAGTTTGCTGAGCCCTGATAATGGTGTTTGAGGGGTAGGAGGGGGCATCCTATCTGGACAGGGGAATCAGCATGAATAAATGCCTGGGGTGATCAATGCATTTCTGTGGGACAATGGGCCCCTAGGACTGGTAGTGCCATGAGATCATGTAGAAGGGCTGGAATATGAGATTTCTGCTTAAACTGCAAATTTCTTTCCTAAACTACATCTCTCAGGATGGTACATGAGAATGAACTTAGGAGTCGGACATATTGGGGCTAGAACCTGGGCTTCATCATCTCCAGGTTGGATTGTCTTTGTCAGTTTTCCTTATCTTGTTAAGATGCAGCTTATCTTTAAAATGTAGACATCAATATCTTATTTGCATGGTTATAAAAATGAAAAGAAATAAAAGCAAGACATGTAGCACAGGACAGGCATGGTGGCTCACACCTGTAATCCCAGCGCTTTGGGAGGCTGAGGCAGGTGGATCACGAAGTCAGGAGCTCGAGACCAACCTGGCCAATATGGTGAAACCCCATCTCTACTAAAAATACAAAAATTAGCTGGGCATAGTGGCGCGTGCCTGTAGTCCCAGCTACTTGGGAGAAGAATCGCTTGAACCCAGGAGGCAGAGGTTGCAGTGAGCCAAGATCATGCCACTGCACTCCAGCCTGGGCCACAGAATGAGACTCCGTCTCAAAAACAAACAAGACATGTAGCACAGTGCCTGGTACACTGTCAGAAGTCATCAAACCCATATCAAACATTTAAAGAAGAACTAATGTCAATTCTACTCCAACTGTTACAAAAAAATAGAGGAGGGAATACTTCCAAACTCCTTCTATGAGGCCAGTATTACCCTGATACCAAAACCGGACAAAGCCATATCAAGAGAACTATAAGCCAATATCCCTGATGAATATATACAAAAATCCTCAACAAAATACTAGCAAACTGAATTCAACAATACATTAAAAAGATCGTTCATCATGACCAAGTGGAATTTATCCCAGGGATGCAAGACAGTTCACCATACGAAAATCAATCAATGTGATACGTCATATCAACAGAATGAAGGAGAAAAACCCTCAAAAAACTGGATATAGAAGAAATGTACCTTAAAATAATAAAAGTCATATATGACAGAGCCACCGCTAGTATCACACTGAATGGGGAAAAAACTGAAAGCCTTTCCTTTAAGATTTGGAACACGACAAAGATGCCCACTGTCACCACTGTTGCTCAACATAGTACTGAAAGTCCTAGATAGAGCAATCAGACAAAGGAAAGAAAAGGCATCCAAATAGGAAAAGAAGAAGTAAAATTATCCTTGTTTGCCAATGATATGATCTTGTATTTGAAAAAACTTAAATATGCCACCAAAAAACCATTAGAACTGAAAACAAATTCAGTAAAACTGCAGGATACAAAATCGAGATACAAAAATGATCTCAACAGCAAATAATCTCAAGAAATTAAACCCATTTACAACAGCTACAAATTAAAAACCAAGGAATTAACTTACCCAGAGAAGTAAAAGGTCTCTACAATGAAAATTAAAAAACACTGATGAAAGAAAATGAATGGGACACAAAAAATGGAAAGATATTTCATATTCATGAATTGGAAGAATCAATACTGTTAAAATGTCCATGCCACCCAAAGCAGTCTACAGATTTAATGGAATCCCTATCAAAATACCAATGACTTTCTTCACAGAAATAGAAAAAACAATCCTAAAATTTATATGAAACCACAAAAGACCCAGAATAGCCAAGGCTATCTTAAGCAAAAAACAAAACTGGAGGAATCACATTACCTGACTTCAAATTATACTACAGAGTTACAGCAACCAAAACAGCATGGTACTGGCATAAAAATAGACATATAGATCAATGGAACACAAGAACCCAGAAACAAATCTGTATATCTACAGTGAACTTATTTTCAACAAGGGTGCCAAGAACATACACTGGGGGAAAAGACAGTCTCTTCAACTATTGGTGCTAGAAAAACTGGATATCCATATGCAAAAGAATGAAACTAGATCCCTATTGCTCAACATATACAAAAGTCAAATTCAAACGGATTGAAGACTTAAATCTAAGACCTTAAAGCATGAAACTACTACAAGAAAACATTGGGGAAAGTCTCCAGGACACTGGACTGGGCAAATATTTCTTGAGGGATACCCCACAAGCACAAGCAACCAAAGCAAAAATGAACAAATGAGATCAAGTTAAAACATTTCTGCACAGCAAAGGAAACAATCAACAAAATGAAAACCCATAGGATGAGGGAAAATATTTGCAAACTACCCATCTGACAAGGGATTAATCACCAGAATATAGAAGGAGCTCAAACAATTCTATAGGAAAAAAATATCTAATCCATTTAAAAAAATGAGCAAGTGATATGAATAGATGTTTATCAAAAGAAGACATACACATGGCAGATAGGCATACAAAAAAGAGCTCAACATCATTGATCATTAGAGAACTGCAAATCAAAACTACAATTAGATATCATCTGACCCTAGTTAAAATGGCTTTCATCTAAAAGGCAATAATGCTGATGAGGATGTGGAGAAAAGGGAATACTTGTACATTGTTGGTAGGAATGAAAATTCGAACAACCACTATGAATAACAGTTTGGAGTTTCCTCAGAAAACTAAAAATTGAGCTACTATATGATCCAGCAATCCCACTCCTTAGGTATATACCCCAAACAAAGAAAATCAGTATACTGAAGAAGTATTTGCACTCCCATGTTTGTTGCAGCACTGTTCACAATAGCCAAGATTTAGAAGCAACCTAAGTGTCCACCAACTGATGAATGGATAAAGAAAATGTGGTACTTATATACAATGAAGTACTATTCAGCCATAAAAAAGAATGAGATCCTGTCACTTGCAACAACATGGATGGAACTGCAGGTCTTTCTTTATGTTAAGTGAAATGAGCCAGGGACAGAAAGACAAACCTCGCATGTTCTCACTTATTTATGGGAGCTAAAAATCAAAACAATTGAGTTCATGGAGATAGAGAGTAGAAGGATGGTTGTTACCAGAGGTTGGGGGGCAGGGGGAAGTGGGTTAATGGTTAATGAGTACAAAAAAATAGAAAGGATGAAAAAGAACTAGTATGTGATAGCACAACAGGGTGATTGTAGTTAATATTAATTTAATTGCACATTTAAAAATAAAGGAGTATAACCAGATTGTTTGTAACAAAGAGTACATGCTTGAAGTGATGAATATACCGTTTACCCCAATGTGATTACTACTCATTGCATGTGTGAATCAAAATATCTCGTGTACCTCGTAAATATATACACATCTGTACCCATAAAAAGATGTCAACAAGTTCTAGTGTCACACACCATTCAAACAACAGGTATTGAGTACCCAGTGTGTGTAAAGCACTATGATAGGTGCTAGGGTTACAAAAATGAGTAAGAGATATACCATGCCTGTGCTCCCTCAACAAAGAGTGGGGCTTCTTATCTACCATGGCTGGGGCTTCCTCTCATCTCTCTCTCTCTCTTTTTTTTTTTTGAAGCGGAGTCTCACTCTGTCACCGAGGCTGGAGTGCAGTGGCACGATCTCGGCTCACTGCAGCCTCTGCGTCCTGGGTTCAAGCGATTCTTGTGCCTCAGCCTCCCCAGTAGCTGGGATTACAGATGTGCGCCACCACACCCAGCTAATTTTTGTAGTTTTAGTAGAGATGGGGTTTCACCATGTTGGCCAGGCTGTCTCCAACTCCCAACCTCAGGTGATTCACCTGCCTTGGCCTCCCAAAGTGCTGGGATTACAGGAGTGAACCACCATGCCCAGCCATCTCTTGAAGGAAGAAAAGTTGCTCAATTCCCCTGTAGTAGGCAGAATAATGCCACTGCCCCCATCCCCAAATATGTCTACACCCTAATCCCTAGAACCTGTGACCACGTTATGTTACATGACAAGGGGGAATTAAGGTTGCTGATCAGCTAACCTTAAGACAGATTACATTAGATTATCTGAGTGGGCTCAGTGTAATGACCACCGTCCTTATAAGTGAAATAGGAAGGCAAGAGGGTCAAAGTCTGAATAACCCCATATGAGAAAGACAAGACTGGTCACTGCTGGCTTTGAAGATGGAAAGGTGCCATGAGCCAAGGGAGGCAGGCAGCCTCTCGAAGCTGGAAAAGGCAAGTAGCCATTCTGCCCTAGAGCCTCCAGAAAGGAGCACAGCCCTGCTGACACCTTGACTTTAGCCCAGTGAGACCCATTTCCGACTTTTGACTTCCAGAACTGTAAGGAAGTTAATCAATTTGTGTTATTTTAAGCCTCTAAGTTCATTAAGTATGTGATAATTTGTTACAGCAGTGATAGAAAACTATTCTCCGTTTGTCAACAAAGGGAGGGCTCAAAGTTCATGAGTTCCCCCTTCAACCCTGCAAAGCCGCTGTTATTTTCCTGCACCCCAGGGCCAGTTCCCTTTCAGCAGCTGCCCCTATACAGCTGGACAGGGAAGGCAGGCCAGAGCGGGCTGCTTCTGGGCAGAGGCCATGAGAGGCTCACTGTCCAAGGGAGCTGGTGAACCCCAGCTCAGCCACTCTTTCCTCCCAGCATTCCTGCTGCTGGTGCTGTACACCCATAAGCTGACACAGTTCAGAGAAACCAGAACCCAGCGGCTGCAAAGGCAGAGCAAGCCAAACTCCTCAGAGACATCAGGGCTTAGCAGCAGAACATGAAATGACCTGCAATCCTACCATGTGCTAAATATTTGAATCTTCCCAAAGCAACGCCACTTTGTGCTCAGACATCTACAGTGACTCTGTGTGGCTGATAGCCAACAGTCCTACCCCCTTGTCCTGGTTCAGGGGCTCCATATCAAGCCCTAGGTCAGCATTCCAATATTACTCTCTACTTCATTCTGCTGAAATGCTCCATTGAGGTCTGACCTGTCTACTACTCATTTGCACCAGAGTTGAAGAACTCCTACCTCCAGGGGCCAGGCAGGTAGTGAAGTAGGTGACACATTCATGGTTAGGAATAGGGAACAGTAGGGACTGTGGCAAACTAGAGTGTCCACACCCTATAAAAGGGACAGTTTCCACCTGAGGTCAGCAGTTTGAAGCCAGCCTGGCCAACAAGGCAAAACCCTGTCTCTACTAAAAAAAAAAAAAACATTAGCTGGGTGCAGTGGTGTGTGCCTGTAATCCCAGCTACTCCAGAGGCTGAGGCAGGAGAATCGCTTGAACCTGGTAGGTGGAGATTGCAGTGAGCTGAGATCACACCATTGCACTCCAGCCCGGGTGACAAAGCAAGACTGTCTCAAAAACAAACCCCAAATACAAACAAACAAAACAAAACCATAAAGGGGCAGTTTCCACTCTGCTCCAGCTGAATGCGGCCATGCAGAAATGGGGCTCCAGCATAGCCAGACTGTCTAATTTGTAAAGTCTAAATTTTTTGAGGAACTCTGATTTTTTCATGTTAGCAACTAACTAAAGAAACTTGAGTGTGTGATCAAACATACGTCCTCTGTAAGCTATGCAGGCCACAAACTGTGACCTGATTAACTCCCTGCAACGATGATGGTGATGTCTGTGGTGCACTGGCATGTGCTGGGGCTGGATCCATGCTCCTTCCCTACCCTCTCCCTGCTCCCCTGTTTCTCTGGCTCCTATTCAACCTTCAGGGCTCACTGTCTTTTTCTAGAAAACCTTCCTGGACAATCTCAGCCCACTGCATCCTTTCTTCCTTACTGGTTAATTTGGCCACCTTCTAATCTTCCTCCTATTATTTTTAAATATTATTTGTTCAGGATTCACAATGAGTTAAGAAATTTTAGTTCAGGGAATTGGCCCCACAGAAAGGCAACACCAGTGATAACAAGAGCACCTGTTATCTGCCAGGCACCATCTAGGGTAAGAATTATCTCTATTTTATGGCTGAGGAAACAGAGGCTTGGAGAGATGGGGACCCAAAGGACCATATGGTCCCTGAGTGAGCCCAGCATTGGAAGGCTCATTATCTGTGGGGTTAGAACTTTCTTACGAAGGAGCCTCAGCTGGAATCTGATCTAAAGAAAGGGGAAGCGAAAACCTGTGTTTGGCTTAGGGCTCGCCTGTCAATCTAAAGACTGAATTTGGGCTAATATGTACAGACAAGTTCATTAATTGTGGGTCTGTTTGTCTTTCTTTTGTGAGGAATAATCATTTATTAGCCAAGCGGGACTGGTGCCTTTTTGAGAACTGTCATTCTGGAAAGATATTGATTGAAGGAGGCCTCTGAGCA
Source organism: Pongo abelii (assembly GCF_028885655.2). Lineage (NCBI taxonomy): Eukaryota > Metazoa > Chordata > Mammalia > Primates > Hominidae > Pongo > Pongo abelii. The sequence continues at coordinate 155,061,010 of NC_071989.2, forward strand.
CATTCTCTCCAGCAGGCAGCCGTAAGGGAGGCGGCTGCAGTCCAGACAAGATGATGAGTTGGCAGTGAGCATCTCGACAGGAGCCTAATGAAGAAATCTGGTAACAGCGAGGGCTGGCTTTATGAGTGCTCATATTTGGTCTTTCACTCTCTGCAAGGTTGGTGAGTGGCGAAAGTGTCCATGGGCCTCTACCTCCCACTGTGGAATTACACATTCCTACAGCCAGTGGGCTCCGGGAACCCAATGACAGCATCCCCAGGCCCCTGGGCCCACTCCACACATCACAGGCTAGAGACTTCTTGTCTGCCTCCTTTCTCACGTCTCTACCCCCGAGATAGCATGCTCTCCCCTCCCTCCTTCCCTCTCATAATTTGTTCCCAACAGGTAGCTTTGTGCAGCTACTCCAAGAGAAGCCCGAACTCCCCAGGGAGCCTCTGCCCAGGTGGAAGAGACCTCGAGTGGCCATTATTAGGGGTGATTGCTGGGAAGCTGGTTGCCATGGCACCGCAGAGGCCAGTGCTGAACTCCCAAGCTGTCCCCGTTTCCAAGGCTGTCTATATAATCACTGCAATGGGAGGCACAGAAAGGGAGAGAGGAGCAGCTCCCCACTGACAGTGATCTCCCTGCAGAGCAAGGTGAGCAGTTCACAGCTGAGTATGACAGTCCATCTTGGCATGGGCCAAGCACTGCCTGGAGGGACCCTGGTGTGGCCTGGTCACTGCTTTACTGTCTTCTCATGGATCAGGCACTCTGCCTCTGTGTTCCCAGTACTGGTTTTCTACAGGAAAACACTGCTCCTAATCCACTGATCCGTTTCTTAAAGGTTCCTGGAGTTTGCAAACATCGAGTAGTGATAGTCTTCCATCTGCCAGGCACTGCGCTAAACTCTTTATGGAGACAAAGAAATGATGCTCAGAGAGTCATTTGCCCTTGGTCACAGGCTAAGAAGAGGCAGAGCTAGGATGTAAACCCAACTCTGGCTCTATGGCATCTCATATAGCATCATTTTTCCTCCAGTCCTCTGACTAGAAAGGGTGGCCCCTTCAATCTGGTGCTGAGAACAGACACTGGCAGCCCCACACCTCTGAGGGCATGGTTCCAGCAAATAGAAATTGGACGGGCAAGGATTAAACCGCTGGTTTGGGCTTCATTAGCTATGTGATCTCACCAACCACAGAGAATTAACCAGAGTGGAACCATCTCTTTATGGACTTAACACAATGTACCGGGGCAATGTGGAGAATAGTCACTGAATTTATTGAGCACCTACTACCTGCTCCAGACATACCATTAACACGTGGGCTATCCTTCCCTTCCACAGTCACTCTAGAACTTGAGGCCACTGTCCTTTGATGCAGAGAGAAGAAACATTTTATAATCACTGTAGACAATAAAGGCTTTATCTGTTAGCAAGCACTTTTGCTTAATGACTTGGTTATGGGGAAGGAGAGACAGGTTGTACTTGGTTCTCATTTTGCACTCGGTTAGAGAGTAAGAGGCCTTTCCATCTCCACTGCTGCTCAGGTACTTCCTCCCAGTGTACTTTAGCACTCCCCCAGCAGGTTCTGTAGAAACACAGACCCCAAGGCCTGGGCAGACTCTACCAGAAAAATAATACTTGTGTTCCTCTGTGCTCTACCTAGTACGTGGCTTCCCTGGCTACCTCTCCTACAGGCCTGGGGAGGCAAAGATGGGAAGTGTTTATAGGTATTATCTATTGACAACATTCAACTTTAGACCTGGGTTCAAGCCCCCTCTACCTTTGCCTAGATCTTTGACTTTGTGTAAACAACATGCTTTTTCTGGGCCCAATTTTCTCATCTGTAACTCCAAGTTTATGAATTGTTTTGATAATAAAATACTAAAAAATATTGAGTGTTTACTGTGGACCAGACATTTCATTGAATCTGCACAACAATCCAGTAATGCATGTTCCATTATTGTCCCCATTTTATAGAGGTAGATACTTAGTACAGAGGGTAAATCCAAGGAGTTAAGTCCAAGTTACCCACACCTGGGCTTGTCTGACCCCAGAACCAGCACTATTGACCACTATGATATACAACCTCTATCTTCATTAAAGCCAAGTTTCCAAGCCACAGGAATCTCACAAATACCTATGACTGGCCTTTATAATTTATGAACCTCAACAGAGTATCTGAAAGCCACCTAGTGGCTGGAAGTTGCTCAGTAGGATTTGAAATTCTCTAAAAGGCAAAATCATTCCCATATTCCAGGCTCTGCTCCCTCTCCCCCTTCCACCACCCCTTGATATTCTTTCTTTCTGAAAAGTTAAGTTGGAAACAATCACTTTCTTCTCTGAACTTTTATAGAGCAAGGTTCCCAAGTTGTGATCAAGACACAAAAGTCATGGGGCAGAGCACCATAAAATATTGTGACATTATCTTTAAAGCAGCTTATATATAACTCAGTATACCATTTGGTACTGGGGTCTATTATATAGATCATACAAATTTCAGGAAAAATTCCAGGAGAAAAATTTAACATTGAGACAATTCTGAGTTTTAGCTTATAATTCATAGCCTTACTATATTCTGCGATACATATCACCTTTTATCTGATATTAGATCTCATCTCATTCACTCATACATTCAATAACTAAAATTTAGTATCCATGAAATGTCAGGGATGGCCCTTGGAATCTTCCAGTACTTAATAACCTCCCTAGGGGCAAGCAACAGTACATTGGATTAACACAAATTTGTGGTTTTGTGGACCCACAATGACACAAACACAAAAGATTCTCAATAAACAGAAACTGAAAAGTGCTACCCGTCAGAACTTTTGGGTACACATAGGATATGCTGAGGATAAGAACATTTGAAATCACTATTTCAACTGTCTAAAACAATATTCAGCATAAACACTTTTTAGTCAGCATTTTCTCTTTCTGATGACGGGAATCTAAATTTCACATTCAATTGAAAATGAACTTTATATTAGAAACATTTCATAATTTTATATTCTCTTGTCCCACCACGATAAGTGTACAAAGGCAGTAATTGCATAAGTCTGTCTATCCATTGTGCTTAGCACAATACTTTGTTAACACTTATTGACCAATTCATTGCTTTGTTTGATTTCAGTCTTTTTCCTAAGCTTGATGATTCTATTTTTTTCATATGTAACTCTTCAATGACAATTTCACTGCATTACAGACATTTTCAAATGGCACAAAAATGTCAGAATATGCTATTTGACCTTGGGATTAAGGATGCCCATACATGAGATCAATCCTATTTAAATCCTTATGTTCAGGTTAAAAATAGAAGATAAAGGCAAGTATCATTATGAGCTTTGTGGGGATAGCATTCCCCTGCCCTCTGCTGTCTCCGGTCTGTGCTTGATAACGATGGAAGGCCAGCAGGTGCTTTGAGTAATTCAGCAGATAAAGAGACTTGCACTGATGGGGCTGGAAGCTGCTTGAGTGGACAGCAGATCTCACAATTCAGTTATTGATGTTACCTACTGAGCTGTCAAAATAGAATTATGAGAACTGCATGGGGGGGCTCAAATTAACCGATATACTTAAACATGAGTCAATTACACACATGAGAGATCCCCCCTTCTCCATCTTACAGGGCCATGCAAGTCGTGAGGATGGTTGTATTCATTATATGATGTAAGAAAAAAACCCAATCATTGTCAGTGTTTCAGACTTAATGTTTCTAAACCCTGATTTCCTCAGCTGCAAAAAGGAAGAGATACTGCAAACTTACTGGGTTTTCAGGAGGATCAATGAAGATAAATCAATGAGAAGGGGCTCTATAAATAGCAAAGGGCTAAACAGCAAAAGGTATCAATTTTTATTATTTTATGCCTTTTTAAAAACACAAATCTGAGAGTCCACAGAATTTATAAATTTCCCCTGCAAACTGCTGTTTTCAACTCGCTCTATGGCACCTTCATCTAGGTGTGTGCTCAGGCCAAAAAGCTGGGAGCTGTCCTTGGTGCTTTCCTTTACTTCACCCTCTACATCTTTTTTTTTTTAAACAGTTTTATTAACTTTACACTCAAAGCATGGCCCAAATCAATTCAATCTCACCATTTCCACTGTCACCATCTTAGTCTAAGCCATGCTCATCTCTTACCTGGAGCATTTTGATAGCTTTCTGACTCTTCTCCCAGCATCTACTCTTCCTCCTGATGCTTCATTCTTAAATAGCCACAGAGTGACATATTAAAAGTATAATCAATCATCTTCTTTACACCAAGCCCTCCTGGATTTTCTCTTAATACAGTAATATCCAAACTCCTTATCATTGCCTACAGGTCTACCATGTGGCCCAGCCCCTCAAGTCCTTTGCATGGAATACAATGTGAGTGGGGGCTGTGTGGTGCAAAGGGACTGCCCTGTATGTAGCTCTTCCTGCCTCCTCTCATGCTATTCCTCCTTATGGTACTGTACACAGCCCAGCTGGTCATCCTTCTGCTCTGTGACCTGCCAAGCACAGTCCAGATTCAGAGTCACTGCATCTGCTGTTGCTGCTTCCCCTGAAACATTTTCACTAAATCTCAATCTTATTTATGTGTGTGTTGTTAGATTCCTTCTCCTTGAATAAAGTGCTGCAAGGGCAGTGGGCACGATTTTCCTAGTGCCTGGAACAGTGCCTGGGACATGTGAAGCAACAATAAACATTTGTTGAATAAATAAGTAGCAGTTGATTATCATTACTTCATGGACTCCTCTTTCTTTTACTTTGCCTGCAAACACCAAGACTTATGTTCTAGTTCTCCAATTTGTAAAAATATTGCAACTTTTAAAATCTTATTTTATGCTTTTTTATTGCCATTTTCCCACTTGTGGTGCCTAGGAATGCGATTTAACATTCATGTAAGTTAAATATAACAAGGTCGGTATTTTATTATACTGTGTGTATGTGTGTGTGTGTGTGTGTGTGTGTGTGTAATGTATTCTTAATGCTAGAAATGAGCAAACAGTGGGTCAACTACTCTCACAAATACCTATAACTGGCCTTTATAATTTAGTGTTAGCTTTTACATTTGTGTAAAGAGAAGTATCAGATGCAAATTTATCAGATTGAATGACTATAGTTGTTTTACCTCTAAAAGCATTTCTTTAGCACTTTCACTGTCCTAAATGCTGAGGGGGTTTGAGAAAAGAGTCTAGCCATAATAATGGTCCTGTCTAGTGAGAGAGACCAAAATAGAAAGAGGTAATTAAATGTATGGTATTAAGTGCTCTGAGAGAGGGCATTTAATCCTACTTGGGGGTCCAGGGAGTCTTCCTGGAGTAATGTGCCTTAACTGAAACTTGAAGAATGTGTAGGCAGAATGATGGCTCCCCAAGGATGTCAAAATCCTAATGCCCGGAACCTGGGAATATCTTACCTTACATGGCAAAATGGAATAAAGATTGTGGATAGAATTATGATGCTAATCAGCTGACCTTAAGGTAGGGACAGTATCTTGGATTATCCAGGTGGGCCCAGTGTAATCACAAAGGTCCTTAAAAGTGGAAGAGAGAGGCAGGAGAGAGAGAGAGAGAGAGAGATGTGATATGAGAAGGACTCATCTCCCTGCTGCTAGCTTTGACGATGAAGGAAGGGGCCATTAGCCATGGAATGTGGGCAGCCTCTGAAAGCTGAAGAAAGTGAGGAAACATTCCTCCCTAGAGCCTCTAGCAGGGAACACAACTTGATCAACACTTTGATTTTAGACAATGAGACCAATGTCAGACTTCTGACTTGCAGAACTGCAAGATGATAAGTTAGTGTTGTTTTAAGCCACTACATTTGTGAGAATTTGTTACAGCAGCCATAGGAAGCTAATACAAAGAGAAAGAGGTGAACTTTGATTTCACTTTGGAGGGAAAAAATGGGCTGTTGGAAGATGTACTATATATAAAAATTGTATAATAAAATTCCCACCTTGTTATGATACTTATATGAACGTTAAAAGATTCATTTCTTGAAACCACAAATGGAAAAATGGTCATAAAACACAGACTTAGATTTTAAAAGTTGCAACATATTTATAAGTTAAAAAAATGGAAGATAATTTTTGTTTTTTACAGCCAAAATACAGGGAAGAGGAGGCCAGCGCCCTCCCTAGACTCTAACAGGCCAATGTCTCTTTCTGGGGAAAATATTTCTGGGCATTTCCTTAACTGGGTTCTCCTGAACCTAGAATTCAGGATGCCCTCAGGTGCCTGTGGCTGCTTTGCTAGTGACAGCTTGTTACAGGGCATGATGACAGGTAAGTTGGCCTCAGATGTCCCAAGGCCAGAGCCATCTATAACCCCATGGCCAATCTTTCCCATTCTGCATGTCTTGGGGGCTGCAGCCATGTGTAGGAGCCAATTTTGGCCTTCACCGCTTTCTCATTCAAGACCCCAAGTGAGGGAGAGGGCAAGACCTGGGAAGGTGTTAACTACTAATGAATAACACTCACTTCCAAAATTAATAAGCCTTCTGGTTCTTAGCAAAATCCACTCAACTGGATTCTCCAGGATGACTAATTGACAGAACTGGTTAAATTAATCAAAAATGGAAATGAGGATGGAAGAAGTGGGAAGGGATTCTATTTTTACTCGATGGCGTGGGCACTGCCTGCTCTGTTAATTGCTGCTAAGCTTGAATGGGATAGAGCAGCTTCAGACATGGGGATGAGGTGGGGGTGTTGGTGGTATCAGTGAATTCTGCTCCTTACAGCAAGGCTTTTGGCTTTTCTCCAGAGTGGGGAATGTGTGTCTGTGTGTGTGTTTGCAATCCTGTCATCAGGCAAAAGCATTTTAATAAAGGACCTTGTCTTTTTAACCTAACCAAGCTCCCCTGAAATAAATACTGTTAATTATACCCCAGATCAATACTGAACCCCTTTTGGAAGATGTGCCAAATCTCAGGGGCTTTAAGATTCATTGCAGTTGCTGTCTCAGCTGATGTCTTTGGACACATTCCATCAGAGACCTGGGGAATGAGCCACAGGTTTATTAGGGAGCTCTAGTGGCTTACTTACCAGCGGTTGGCAATTAAGTTTGTAGATGAGGGTGAAGAATGAGAGTGGATTTTATGTTCTGTGTAATGGCAGAATTAATTCTGTGGTTGAAAATGGTCAGGCTGGGGAATCCAGCCAGATGGGGATTGTATAAAATGGACTCTTGTGAAATTATCCTTCTGGATTTTAGAAAAACATCATGCTCTTTATCCTGTCAGATGCCCAGGAAAGGAATAAATCTTCTGGAAGCAGACCAACATGGGTTCAAATCTTAGGTCCTCCACTGTGATCTGGGGCAAGTTTCCTCACCTCTCTGTGCCTTGTCTGTAAATTAGAGGTACTAATACCAATCTTCATGGGTTGTTGTGAGAATTAAATGAGACACAGAAATGTTCAAAAATAGCACTCTCCCCATCTACTACACCCACCTTTGGAGGACAATGAAATTTCTGATTTGGATTGTTGGACTGGGCATCAAACTTTGCCCTCTTCTCATTGGAACTTGGGCTGTTTCTTCAATGACTACACTGTTCACAGAAACATCTCAGATTTTTTTTTTGTTTTTTGAGATGGAGTCTCAGTCTGTTGCCCAGGCTGGAGTGCAGTGGCACAATCTCAGCTCACTGCAACCTCTACCTCCTGGGCCCAAGTGATTCTCCTGCCTCAGCCTCCTGAGTACTGGGGATTACAGGTGTGTGCTACCATGCCCAGCTAATTTTTATATTTTTAGTAGAGACAGGGTTTCACCTTGTTGGCCAGGCTGGTCTTGAACTCCTGACTTAAAGTGATCTGCCCGCCTCGGCCTCCTAAAACGCTAGGATTATAGGCGTAAGCCACCGCACCTGGCCTAACATCTCAGATTTTAAGGTCTAATGTGCTTATGCCATTTCCCCCTCAGCATGAAAGAGTCAGACTGCCCCTGGACAGGAAGGCTGCTTTAGTGTCATCTGAAGGAGGGTATTTCTGTGGCCAGTTCTTGGGCTGCAGACTTGCCAGTTCAGAAGGGCCTTGCTGCTAGAAGAGAGTGTCTACAGGCAGCGGACTTGCTGGTAGAGCCAGTGCAAGGGATTGGTGCCGCAGGGCAGCCCCATCGCTACTGCTGAGGGGAACCCTGGCTCCTCGCCCTGGCCCTCAAGACCTTCCCTGGCCAGATTCAGCTTCTGCAATTCCCCAGCACTAGACATTACCTCTCAATAAGATGGAAGGTCAAGGGGCAGGTGAGGAAGAAGGAAGTTCTGCCCAAACGACAATGGAATTAAGATGCTACTGCAGAACCTACCCTGTGCCACCACACACAAGATTGATTGCATTCAGCAAATGTGTACTGGGAACCTACTATGTGTCAGGCAGTGTGCTGCTTTTACTTTAAGTAACTAATTAATGGACAAAGACTTCCATGAGCCCACATTCCATGATCACTTCCCCCCTCTCATCTTTCTTGCCCTCTCAGAAGCATTTGACATAATTGATCCTAATGTATTTCTAAATCACTGTCTTTTCTCAGCTTACATGTGTTGGTTTTCTGCTCACTTCCCTGGTAGCTCATACTTGATCATCCGTAAAAAGCCACCTCCTCCTTTCCCCTATCCCATTGGTAAATGTCAGTGTGGCCTTCGCCTCATTCCTGGGCCCTCAGTTATTCTCTATCCATACCTTCTGCCCTAACTGACATTATCCCATCCTATGGCTTAAAATAGCTATGACATGCTCATGATTCCTAAATTTATACCTCCAGCTCAGACCTCTCCCCAGACTTCCAGACTCATGTTATCTAATTGTCTGCCAGACTTCTCTAATTGGATGAATCACAGACATCTCAATCTGGACACATCCAAAAGAAAATGCTTGGTCTTTCCATGCCAAAACTGTTCCTTCCCCAGTCTCCTCATTTCAGTATATGGTACCGTACACTCACTCAAGCACCAAACCTACGAGTTATCTTAGATTCTCCCTTTTCCATCACCTCTTCACTGCCAATCTCTCAGCAAGTCCTCTTAGCCTCACCTCCTAAGGTGATCCTGAATCTGCCCACTTACCACCACTTCACTGTGCCCACTCTGGTCAGAGCCATTATCATGTCTCCTCCAGACTGTGGCAACAACCTCTAAATGGTCTCTCTGCTTTCCAGGCCTGGCACCCCTTGTCTGAGAACTCTTTTAAGATCATAAACAGTATTCACTTCCTTCTTAGCACCATCTCATGGTTTCCCATCTCACTTAGAGTGAAATGCAAGTGCTCTGCTCTGGCTCATAAAGCTCTCAATGATCTAGCCCCAGCCTACCTCTCTGGCTTCACTTTCCTTTTCCCCTCCCTCCCTTTCTCCCTCCCTCCCCTTTCCTTCCTTTCCTTTCCTTTCCCCTTTCCCCTTTCTTTCCTTCTCCTCTCCCTCTCCCTCACCCTCTCGTCTTGCTCTGTTGCCCAGGCTAGAGTGCACTGGCACAATCTTGGCTCACTGCAACCTCTGCCTCCCAGGTTCAAGCGATTCTCCTACCTCAGCCTCCTGAGTAGCTGGGATTACAGGTGTGCGCCACCACACCCAGATAATTTTTGTATTTTTAGAAGAGATGGGGTTTTGCCATGTTGGCCAGGCTGGTCTCGAACCTCCTGGCCTCAAGCAACCCACCTGCCTCAGCCACCCAAAGTGCTGGGATCACAGGCATGAGCCACCATGCCTGGCTGTGGCCTCACTTTCTATACTGTCCCTAGCCTACTTGTATCTACCCACTGATCTTTTTTCTCTATTCTTTGAACACACAAGTTTCCTCCTGTGTTAGGGCCTTCACACTTAGATGTTGGCTTTCTCTTTGGATCCTTCTGATAACAGGTCTCAATTCAAAGGCTTTGCCACCTACCGCTACTTCCTGACCCTGCTAATTTTCTTACAGCTTTTTTATTATGTCTGAAATGACCTTGTTTATTTGTACATTTGTATGTTTTCTCCCATCCCTCCCCACAAGAAGGTATGGTCCCTGAAGGCAGAAACCAGCAGGTGTTTAATCAATCTTAGTTGAATAAGTAGTTTTTGGTGTTCTCTTGAAGAGCTACAGGTGGTCTGGCTCAAACCTCAACTTCATCACTTGCTCTTTAGTGGCCATAAGTGTATCTTTCCCCCTTTTAGCTAGCTGCCTCATCTCTAAGATGTGAATAATGGCAGTATGTACCTCATAGGGTTGTTATCAGGATTAAATGAGCTCATGCATGTATACTTGGCTTACTTCCTGGACACAGTAAAATGTCATGGAAGTTAGCTGTGAATAAGGCTGTTGACATTACTACTTTTATGATTGCTTCTGCTCTTCCTGCTCCCACACTTAAAAGACACATGTGGTAGGGAAGCAAGACAGCATCTTCACTCCAACCATAACACGATGCTTATACTATATGCCAGGCATCATTCAAAGGCTCCATGGGTGTTATTTAATCCTCACAAGCACCCTATAAGGTAAATACTTTCACTACCCATATTTTATAGGTGAGTAAGTTGAAGCACAGAGGTTAGGCAACCTGCTCAAGGGCACCAATTAGGCCATGGATACAAGCTGATAGTGGCTGCTTAACTATGTTGATTTTCCTCCTCTGTTTTGACCCAGTCCCTGAATTCACTCACTACTGTCAGTTTGGTTTGACAGAGGGGAAGAAACAAAACAAAAATGTCCTGGGCTGTGCTTACAGGGAACAGCATGCCTCACTGCCTTGCCTCATCCCAGTACCTATGACAGGGGCTGCTGGGGTGGGCAGGGAGTTTTGATCTTTCCTGCTGTCTCCACCCTGGAGGTAAGGCACCCGGTGGGGCTCTTCAGTCATTCATCAAATTTCTTCAAGTTACAGAATTAAAACAACAACCTTGGAGGGAATCTAGAAAATAAGAAAACCGCCCACATTTCATGGCCCCTGACCTCATCCCTTTCATATAGCCTTTGCTAGTCTTTGTCCACATATACTCATCCTGACCTTGCTGCATTCATAGTGAGATTATCATTTCGCGTGCTGCTTTAACATTCATAAACATTTCTCCACTTGCTCCATCTTTGTGTCCCCATGTCTTTGGCAAGTCAAATCTGTGTAGCCTTTCAAGGTATCGCTTTTACTCTTCCCAGTCCCACTTGAGGATTTCACCTGCTGCTTTTATGCTGCTAAACCACACCCTACTTATTGGGGAACCTCTCCCTTCAAGACTGGCTTTTGAATAGGAATCAGGTATTTCAATGCCTCTAAAATCAATTAAAGTCTGCTTTGTTCAGAAAGGAAGTGTTCTAGCACCACAGGAAAGCCTCCAGGCATCACTGTCCTAACACACATGGACAACCCTGCCTGGTGAAACTGTCGAGACCGAATGCACAGGTTTCTATCATCCTGGTCCTTTGGTCCTTTGTCTAGTTTCTTTCCTGCCTTTAATAAAAGTTATGCTCATTGTGTGCTTCCAATGTGTCAGGGGCTGTGCAAGAGCCCTGTGTCCATGACCTCTTTCCACTCTTACCTCCTGGAGGAAGGTGTCAACATCAGCACCTGCCCAGGCTTCTGGCGGCAATGAGGCCCAGAAACAACGTCTGGAACTGCTGGCTCCAGGGCTTGTGTTCTTGATGACTTTTATGTCTTTCCTCCTACTATGGGCTGAGTTGTGCCTCCCCTCCATTCATATATTGAAGTCCTAACTCCTAGTACTGCAAAATATAACTGTATTTGGAGATAGAGCCTTTCAACAGGTAATTAAAATAACGTAATCAGGGTGGGTCTTGATCTAATAGGACTGGTGTCCTCATAAGAAGAGGAATTTTGGACACAGACACTGATGGAAGGTGATATAAAGACACAGGGAGAAGACAGCCATCTACAAGCCAAGGAGAGCAGTGTGGAACTGATCCTTCCTTCATAGCCCTCAGAAGAAACCAACCCTGCCAACACTTCATCTTGGGCTTCCAGCCTCCAGAACTTTGAAAAAATAGTTGAATTGTTTAAGCAGCGCAGTCCATGGTACTTTGTTGCAGCCCTGGTAAACTAATATGTCTTTTTTCACTTGTCTTTTCCTAACTGCCTGCCTTTCCACCACAGATGTTCTATGAAGCCCCACCAGGTGCTATGTAAGTATTGTACAAATTCAGTAATTAGTGAGATAAAGTCCCTGTCTTCATAAAGATTGTATTCCAGTCAGCAAGACAGAGGCTAAGTAAAGCAAACAACTATAATGGAGGCTATGAAAGAAATAAAGAAATAAAATAGAGTGATGAGATTGAGAGATGGTAGGTGCAGATGGGGTGGACAGAGAAGTTAACTCTTAGGAAGTGACATTTTCTCAGAAGCTTAAAAAGTCAGTACAGGCCAAACAGGTAGAGTGCATGGGGGGAGAGCATTCCAGGCAGAAAAGCACATGCAAAGGCCCTGAGGTGGGAAAGGGCTGGATGTATTGGAGGTGCAGGAAGCAAGCCAGTGTGGCCAGGCTACAGGGAGCTGAGCCTGGAAAGGTTGGCAGAGACCAGATTTACGGGGCACATTGGAAAGGAGTTCAGGCTTAATTCCTTTAATTCCCCAGGTTGGTGTCCATTACACCTGGCCAGTTGCTTCACCCAGCCCCCGATACTCATGCATGGAAAGGGGAAAGAATAATCCACTCTAGCTAAGTGCTGCTGCCATCAGCACCCTATTGTTTCAGGCATCTGAACTGCAAACACAACCCTGTCACTACCGCCAGAAGTGGCAGAAAAAAATAGGCGAGGGAGAAAAGGAATCATCCCTTCCAACCCCTGCTGAGTATGCAGAGTAAGGGACATATGGAAATTAATAAATGCAGCTCTGATAACACGGTTCTCCTCAGCATTTTGATTAAATGCTGATGGTTATTAAATACCCTCCTTCTCAGAGCTCATCTCCGAAAGCCAATGTTGCTTTTCATTTTGAACTCTGATGAGCTGTCTCAATTCTGATCGCACACCTCGGCTGAACTGCGGTTGACTGCAGGCTGCCGTTTGAGGAGGATGGAGAAAATCAATATGAAATGTCAGGCGAGGGGTCAGATTGAACTTGTTTTCCCAGCTGGCAGGATCTGGGGCCCGTAGCTGCAGCAGCTGAACAAAGGGAGATGTTCACTGAAGAAGGTTGGTTCTTTGAAGGAGTCAGGAAAATGAATTTCATTTGCTTCTTAATTAGATTAGTAGGCTGGCAGCTTGCAATTCAGAACTCTGTTGGTGTTGGAATAGGGAGTGGGAGGACAGGGCTGGGCAGAAGCCTGAAGGCCAGTAGCTGGCTCCTCCGCCTCCTTCAGGACGGTCACCAGAGCTTTGCTTCTCTGGGGCTGTGTGGGGCTGAGGCTGGAGGGAGAAGCAGCTTCTGGGGCTCCCTGGGTGTGTGGCTTGACCAGCTTCCTGCTTCTGCATGACTGCATGATTCTTCCCTGGGCTCTCCCCATCTGCTTCTCCATCCTTAGGTCTCAGCTCAGCAGTCACTGCCTTGTAGAGTCCTCAACACCCCTACTTGTACCAGCACATGCCTCTCTTTTATACATGTATTGCAGTTGCGATGCTATATTTGTTTCTATTCTCCAACTAATACATCTTCTCTCCTTAGACAGTGTGGTTAATGTTACGTATTAGCTTGACTGAGCCATGGGGTGCCCAGATATTTGGCTAGAAATTCTGGGTGTTTCTGTAAAGGTGTTTTTGGAATAGTTTAACATTTAAATTAATAGACTGAGTAAAAGAGATTGTACTGTCTATTGTCAATGGGCCTCATCTCATCAGTTGAAGGCCTGAAGAGAATAAAAATGCTGACCCTCCTGCAAGGGACAGAGAACTCCTCTGCCGGACTGCCTTCAAGCTGGAACATTGTATTTTTCCCCCCTTGCTTCTGGAATTGAACTGAAACACTGTTTTTTCTTGGGTATCTTCAGCCTGAGGGTTTTATTTATTTATTTTTTTGAGATAGAGTCTTGCTCTGTCACCGAGGCTGGGGTGCAGTGGGGCAATCTCAGCTCACCGCAACCTCTGTCTCCCAGGTTCAAGTGATGCTCTTGCCTCAGCCTCCTGAGTAACTGGGATTACAGGTGTGTGTCACCACACCTGGCTAATTTTTGTATTTTTAGTAGAGACGGGGTTTCACCATGTTGCCCAGGCTGTTCTCAAACTCCCAACCTCAGATGATCTGCCCGCCTCAGCCTCCTAAAGTGCTGGGATTACCTGTGTGAGCCACTGTGCCTGGTCTCTGATGGCTTTTAGATTAGAACACCACCATCGGCTCTCCTGGGTCTTCAGCTTGCTGGCTGCAGAGCTTGGGACTTGTCAGCTTTCATAACCATGTGATCTAATTCCTAATAATAAATCTCTTTACTTACACACACACACACACCCTACTGGTTCTGTTTGTCTGGAGAACCCTAATATAGACAGTGAGCTCTAAGAGGGAGGAAACCAGGTCTGTTTTTGCTTACCCTTGTGTCTCCAGAGTCTGATACAGTACCTGACATAAAGTATGTGATTAACAAATATTGATTAAATAAATGAATAATGAGGCCTCCTATATCTGGCAAGAGGGTTGGGGTTTCGAACATCTTATGTCTGCAGGCCTAGAACCGGGGGAATCCAGGGTGAATAATTGTGATAACTGATGCCGTCACTTATTGACTCCTTTGTGCCTGTCAGAGGGCTAGGATCTCACACACATGAAATTTAGTTCTTGTGAACAACCTGCCCTATGATGCTGTCCTTAATATTTCTACTTTCAAATAAGGAATCTGGGGCTCAAAAGATTAAATAACTTGCTGGAGGTCATGCAGGTACTGAGTATCAGAGCTGAGTTCTGATTCCAAAGCATCTGCTCTAAATCACTGTAGTTTTTTTTTTTTTTTTTTTTTTTTTAACTTTTAAGTTCAGTGGTACACGTGCAGGTTTATTACATAGGTAAACATGTGTCATGGGTTTTTTTGTGTGTGTTTATTTCATCATCCAGGTATTAAGCCTAGTACCCATTAGTTATTTACCATTCTAGTTTTGAAAGCTTCTAAGGCCTTGCCCTTTTTCTATCTTGTGTTCAGTTCATCAAGCTTCCCAGTCAGTTGATTCCCCAATATCCAGAACGCATACGGATCTGTCTGACTCCAAAGCCGAGGCTATTGTCAGCCACACTGGGCTATGGGGATGCCAGGGCTTCCTGTGCCATCCCTGGCCTCCACCCTGGGTTGGTGGCCCAGAAAGCCTGGTTCTGTCTTCACTCACCAGAGAGGCCCTGCTTCCTTAGACAGCTCATGTCACCTCACCCACAGCATGTCCCGCACTGAATCCCAAACCTTCACTCTCTGGGAGAGAGTTAGAGACTTTCCATCCATCCCCATTCCCACTTGTTATTTATGTCAACCCTTAGGCATGCATTTATTAAATATTTCCTGACCCCTGCTTATGTGTCAGGGGTTCATATAATGTGACCAAGTCAGATTCAGTTCTCATCCTCAAGGCGTTTACTATCTACAGGGGAATGACATTGAACAATTAATATCACATCCATGTATGACGAATGCCAACTTTTAATGTCACTAATGTCACTTATAACACCCATAGCTATTTTAAAAGAAAATGTTCATTTTCCCCCTTCTCTTTCTTTGGATTTCTATAGCCACCATTCTTTATCTAGGTTCCAAATTATCCTTGCATTGAGACTAAAGCAAAACCTTCCAACTCTCCTACCTTTATTCACATGAGCACTGTGTTAATCTTCCATAAAACCCAATTTTTATTAACTCTGCTGTCCAGCTAAATGCTCTCAAATTACCTCCCACATACTAGAAACTATGCTTCTCCAACTGGGGTACCTGTATATATCCTTGGGGGTTAGGAAGAGGGGAGGATACGGGGGTATACTAAAAAGTACAGGAAGCCATAGGATAAATGTTACATCTTTTAGAAACACCAATTTTGTTTAAAATTTGGGAGTGGGGGTAGAAACATAATTATCAAATTAAAGTGAAAATAGATATTATATGGGGGTAAAATGTAAAATACACATCAATTTTTAGAAAGAAAAATAAGGCTTCAAAGAAAATCTGTTGTGGTCAGCACCTCCCCCAGGGTCGCTGGTCTCTGCCAGGCATGGGCTGTTTTGCCTTTGCTGGTAGGTTGGGCCAACCCAGAGCACATGGGAGGAACTGGATTCCTCTCTGTGCCCTCCTTCCATGGCAGCAGGGCTCATGGCTTGGCCCCACTAGAACTGTATTTGGCGGAACAGCTTAAGAAGGACTGGATACTATGGGAACCAGACTCTGGGTATAATATAAGTACTCACTGAATGCATGAATACATGACAGCATAAACTTTGGAATCTGATCTTCAAGGATCAACCCGATATGAACCATCATTGCTATTTAACCTCATTAACCCAAGATTCCCCTTTCCCCCAAGGCTGACACTTTTTATTTAACACCCTTCAAATGTTCCATTACTTTAGTAACTTCAGAATTTTGGCCATTCTGTGCTTGCGGCCAACAATACTCTTCTTCCTGTTTCCCACCTAACCAAATCCTACTTGTACTCCAACACTCAACTACTCAGCCTCTGCCTTCCCTGTGAGGTCTGTTTCAAATGTCACAACCCTCTCTGAATGGCCTAACTCATAATTATCTCCACCATTCACTTGAGTATTAAAACTAAACTGCCTTATACATTGTTCCTGAAAAGCTTCCTGGGTGCATCTTGCCTCATCAGCCAAATTTTAAATTCCTTGAGTATAGGAGATAAGTCTTACCTTTCCATTGTACCACTCAGAGTTCTTTATTGTAACAAATACATTGCAGATACAAGAATATCATGCTGTATCTGGGACTGAATGAATTGTAGTCTAGATCAGTGGTTCTCAACTGGGAGCAATGTTTTCACCAAGAGGGTATTTCACAGTGTCTGGAGACATTTTTGTTTATCACAACTGGGCTTGGGTTATGGGCATCTAGTGGGTAAGGCCACAGATGCTGCTAAACATCCTACAATGTACAGGACAGCCCCTTCCCCGAAACAAAAACTATGTAGCACAAGATTCAATGGTGTACTGTTAAGAAATGCTTATCTATATTATAGTGGCTTCCTAACCTGTCTCCTTGTTTCTTTGTTCTCTCAGCCAGAATTTAACCTTTATCCTTCTGCCTTCCATCTGAACAATTTCCCTAACAACTAATTCTGATCATAATACCCCTCTGGTTACTTTTGTGGCCGTTCACTCACTTTGATGAAAAAAATTTGGGTTTTAAAAATCATGGTCATTATGACATGGCTCTGGCATCCTATAGTCGCAATCTCTCCAAGAAGCCACCAGCTCCTTCCCCCAGCTGCTGTTCTAGATGCCTTTTATGTTCTCGGCCTCCCACGCAGTTCAGCAAGTCCTGATAACTTTATTGCCAAGATCTGTGCAGTACTGTGCAGATTACATGGATTAAAAAAAAAAAAAGATGTGTCCAGAACCCATCTGCCCTCTCAATTTCCACTCACCTCTTTGTCCAGGCCACCCTTCAATGGTCTCCTAACTGGTCCCCCTGCTATTCCTCAAAGTCATTCTCCCCATGGCAGCAAGCATGATTTCCTTAACACATAATTTGGATCACATCACACTGTTATTTAAACCCTTTTCTGATGAGGGTCATGTCTTATTTATTTTCATCTCTAGATGTTTTGGAATCGAACATGAATGTTCATCTTTACCGAAATATAAAATACGGAGCTGACTCCCACTTGTAGTTTCTTTACTCCTAGTGTGTCTGGTGTAGAAAGGGAGATCATAAGCTTCCAGGCTCTCCCCCCGCACTTTGGGGCCAGTGGCCATGCCCCCCACCTCCCTTCAGCTGCTACTCACATTTGGTGTGCCTGTCACACAGGGCAGATGCCCGCATGTCACACAGCCGGATTGTCCCTTTGCTGCTGCTGTACACGAAGGTGTTGCAATGATGGGGGTGGAACTCGGCTGCTGTGATCACTTCCGTGAGCTCCTCCATGTTGGCTGGCTTAATATCCACAATATCTGGCACAGACGAGTCAAGGAAGGAACCAGGAGAAGGAGGCAGGAACTTGAGGAAGGGGAGAATTAGCAATGGCACCATCTTATATTAGTATAATATGTCAACATTTGCTATGCACAAGGTAGAGCTTCATCATAAACTTGTCTCAGGCAGATGAGGCTCAGGAACTTTAAGAAAATAGCCCAGGGTTACCCAGTAGTCAGAGGCAGCATTAGAACTCAGGTCTCTTGACTCCTCATTTGTGTTTTATCCTCTATAAACATGTAAAAGACATCCACTCATGACTAAAGTTAACTGCTTGTGCAATCAGGCTAAAATGTACTAAGTTGCAAAGATTTTGCTTCTCATTTTATAATAATGATTAAGGTACTAGTCCTATTATAACCAAATAATTCATTTTATCTGACTCCTTAACTGGATTATTGGGCTGATAAGTGATATCTATAATAATAGAGTGCATATCCTCTTTCATGAAATCCCTAAGCCCTTCTTTATAATACGTTGATGGTAATAATAAAAGCTGCCACCAATAATTGAGCACTAGCTATAGGCCATTCACTGTGCAAAGCATATCATGTACTTTATCTCATTTAATCCTTACAAGAACTCTATATAATCAGCATTTTCCTTATCCTCATTTTTTCAGGGGTGGAAACGGATGCTCCAAGTGCATAAAGTAACTTGCTTCAAGTCACATGGCTACGTGACAACACTAGGATTTCATCCCAGGTGCAAAGTCTGTGCTCTTTCATAATTATGCAAAATTTCTCTCATGTATGATATATAAGACTTCTAGTCTCTGTAAGTTGTGATCTGCTTTTCAGCTTGTGAGGGAGTTTTTAAGTATCAGAAACAAGCCATCCAGTTGGAAAGTTTTAGGGTCCCATGGAAAATATCCTTAGTTTTATCATCTGGGGTTTTTTTTTTTCCTCAGTATTTCCCTTTCTGATCAAGAATTATACCTCTATTTTTGACCATATCCTTGTATATTGGAATGAAACATTTAGTCTTTTATTTATGAAAGTGACTCAATGAAAATAAACTCCTTCGGTAGGATGTCTGGCATGAGTGAAGGAGTGGGTTGGTACAGGTCTCTTCACACCTCCACCCAGAGCTTGGGGGATCAGGACACAGAGGGGCCGAGGTGCTGTCTGAGGACCCAGCAATATCCTGCAAAGAACAAGCCTTGTGATGTGGATGCTGTTACACAGTGAAGCTGACCAACAGGACTCCCACTTTTCCTAGATTTTCCCACTCATGAGCCACCTTTGTGATTTTTGCCCTATCTGTGCATCATCAGGTAGTACTTTTTACTTAACATTTTTCTTTCAGATCAACTTTAAATTGATTCACTTTTTTCTTTACTTAGCTTTATCCAAACAGTAACCCAATATTCATAAAATCATGGGTTTAATAAGGTAGCTACATTTTAAGTAATATGCATAAAAATTGACATATAATAATTGCAAATGCATGTGCCAGGAGTTTATGCACCACATTTTGGATAACAATGTATTGAATCAACAAGCAATAACTTGATATAACTGCCCCATTAGACTGAGATGGATGAAAGTCTTGTATGTTTTTCATTAAGCTAGTAGCATAGTCCCCTCCTTAGAGTTTAGATGCAGTACAAGCAAAGGCACTGATATTTTTAGTGCCGCTAGCACTGACAAAGTAATCGTCTATGATCAAACATCGCCTATGCTCCTGCTACAACATTCCAACACGCAATTTGTTGCAACAATGGCTTTGTATTTGACTGTGCCTCTTTCCCCTTCATTATCTCTTATAAACCCTATTGGGTTCTTTCTAAAATTGGCATGAGACTGAGCTAACAGTACATGTTACTACAATTTCTCCCACCAAACCCAGATGCAAATATTACTTGGGTCTCTGGGGCATGTGAGTCTCCTGGATTCACAAAGTACTACCTTTCAACTCAACTTCTGCCAGAGTTATAAATATGATTGCAGTTAGTATCACATGCAGTTAGTATCACAGGAGCAAGAGCCTGTGCCCCTCAGGAGGAGGCTCTAGGCTGCAGCTCCGGTGCTCTCTCAGCCACTGACCCATGCCCTGGGCTCTATGGCCATGACGTGGCATTGGGTAAACAGAGGTTAGTGTTCAGCTGCTGTTAGATTTCCTCATCCTCCAGAGCGAGCCTTGATATCCCACTGTGCCAGTGAACATGTTTCTCTTTTCTCCAAATAGGGAAAGAAAATCTGGTGTCAGCTTTCTCAACCTCTACCAGTATAGCTCTAAGAACAAGCTGAACTGGAAGGGATCTTCGCTGTGTGGGAGGGGGAGGTGCTACAGCTACAGTTATTTTTTCCCACCTAAAAATAAAGCCCCAAAGTCAGAATGTGCAAAAACAAAGTGCCTAAACATGTCTATGAAACCAGGCACATCCTCCGCCATCAAGGATGCCAGTGGGGCTGTGCCCATGAGATCTGCCCAGAGCTGCCATCTCTGGATCTTTCCTTCCTTCACTGGACCTTCCAAGCCTACCCACCGCCCAGCCCTCATCCCCAAGCCATTGGCTTCCTATCCCCAGCAGGTCTCAGTCTTCCTTTTTGAGTAGAGGTCTTGTTTAGTTTGACTCAAAGGGGTTCCAGGGATAAACCACAATTATCCCTCTTTTTAATCACTGGGATGATGAAGTTAAGAGGAAGATATGGCCAGTTGCTAATGCTGATCAGGGGCCAGGCATGCCCTGTGCTAACACTTTCCATGTGTTGTCCCCCTTGCTCCTCATCTCAGCCTTATGAGGGCAGGATTATTAACAGGTCCATTTTACAGCCGAGGGAACTCAGATAAATTACTCAAGGTTATGTGACACAGTGGGCAGAGCTGGGATTTGAACCCAAGCTTGTCTGACTCTGGAGCCTAGGTTCTTTCTCACCATGCCACTTTGCCTCCCTTGAGGAATGGCCTCACAAAGCTGGCCAAAATGTGACAATTTTGGTTCCTTTGAAAAGACCCGCAGCTAATCTGAGAGGGCAACCCCGTCTCTTCTGGCTTTAGATTTGTGCTCTCTTAATTTACCTACCACTTTGGTGACTGCATTTTCCAGAACCAGAATTTTTATGTGCTCTAAGATTTTTTTTTTTTGAAGCAGAATTTGGGACACAAGCCTGATAAGGGATTGTTTGGATTTTTAGCTGCTGGAGGATTTGGTGAGTTCTAGAAACATTTGAGAGAAGTCTAGTTGCTAAAAATTAAACGACTTATGGGGATGATGGGAGAGGATATTCAACATCTGTATTCTCTAGAAACCCGGGCATTTTCCCCTGCACAACTCTAAAGGGCGATCCATGTTTTCAGCATATGTAATTTTGCCCTTCATGTTGGGAGGGAAGGAGAAAGAAGATGAGCAATTCGTGGCTCCACGTATAATCTTGAAAATGGAATGATGCATTTTGCCAGTAAATTTTTTTTTAATCCTTTAGAGCTCTCTATCCAAATTATTTCCCTGTTGTCCCAAATAACTAGATGGCAAAAGCAAAACAGAGCATTGAATTCATGGCTAATATACAACCCCGACAGCCAACAGATTGCTATTAAATTAACCCTGGGGCTTGACAGATCTGTTCTTCTTGACCTGACTGCTTACGGCATTTCTTACTAATGCTGAGCCCAGGCAAATTACATCTGCTAACAAAAGGGGTTAATCTGGCTCTCTGCTGGGACTCTGGAGGCAGCTCTGAGGACAGGAGGGGGCATAGCCAGCTTGGCAGCTGAGCTCCATGCTTGGAAGGGAGAAGAGGGGAAGGTGAGGGCACCGCTGTGCCAGGCAGTGGCCTAAGGCATCATTTAAAATAATAATTGAAGACACCAGGAGGTCACTCCTTAAGGGATCCACTTCAAACAAATGAGAAGCCAGAGCCATAAATGGTTCATCAGTGTGGGATGAGGGAATGGAGAGGGTCATGGCAGGATGGTAAGAGGTAGCATGGGGGCCATTCAAACATCATTTCCTAATCCCAAGTTTAGAAAAAGCTTTTTAAGAAAACAAAAGTCCAGTATGATAGTAGAAAAAGATTGACAACTTAGATAAATATACAGAATAAGGAAGTGATTAGATGAATTTTTATATATCTCATTAAATTGTTTTTGCAGTGAAATTTCCAAGTCTGTAAAAACCATAGTGCACAAAATTCTAACAACAGTATGATGATGTCATTTAGAACTTATACTCTGAAAATGATGAGCTAAATGGGAAGACACTAAAACATTAGTGATAGTTCTATCAGGGTGGGTTTACGAATGGTTTTTCTTTTGATTTCAATGATCAGTACAATTTCCACATTTTCTTTTAATAAAGTTGTATTTCAGGCTGGAAAAAACCTTAGGGCCAGGCATGGTGGCTCACACCTGCAATCCCAACAAGTTGGGAGTCCAAGGTGGGTGGATCATTTGAACCTGGGAATTTGAGACCAGCCTGGGCAACGTGGTGAAACCCTATCTCTACCAAACATACAAAAATTAGCCAGGTGTGGTGGCATGCACCTGTAGTCCCAGCTACTGGGGAGGCTGAGGCAGGAGGATTGATTGAGCCTGGGAGGTTGAGGCTGCAGTGAGTGGTAATTGTGCCACTGCACTCCAGCCTGGGTAACAGAGCCAGACCCTGTATTGAAAAACAAAACAAAAACTTAGGATACTTCCATACTTATGATGTGTATTATTTTGGGCAAGGAAAGTTAGGTACAAAGTATATACAGTCTGACCAAGACCACGTAAAAGATATTACACACACACACACACACACACACACATACACACACACACACACACAGAGAGAGAGAGAGACAAGGGCCCATTCACTCATTTCTTTCTTTGTGTATTCTACAAGTGTTTCCAAAGAATCTGCACCCTGCCCGTACTCTTCTGAGTGCAGGAGATACAGTAGTGACCAAAGCAGGCCCCAAGACCCCCTGATCCATGGAGCCTATATTCTAGTAGGGAACAGTCAATAAACAAGGTAAATGAGTATTATACACAGTATATTAGGCAGTGATAACTACTAAGCAGTAAAAGCAGGAAAGGGAGAGAGAAATTATGTCTCTATACATCCTAGATTGAATAGAAGGAAGGTTCTTGGCATTGTATGTTCCCACTCATAAGTGGAAGCTAAGAGGATGCAAAGGCATAAGAATGACACAATGGACTTTGGGGACTCAGGGGGAAAGGGTGGGAAGGAGGTGAGGGATAAAAGACTACAAATTGGGTTCAGTGTATACTGCTCAGGAGATGGGTGCGCCAAATTCTCACAAATCACCACTAAAGAACTTACTCATGTAACCAAATACCACCTGTTCCTCAAAACCTGTGGAAATAAAAAATTGTTTTAAAAAGAAAAAAGGCATATGGTATAATCCCAACTATATACAAAATAAAATAGTCTGTGAATATGCCTGATATATAAATGGATAGAAAAAAGTGTGAGTCCATATCCTAAACTAGGCGAGCTTCCATAAGGACCATGTAGCAAGTATTTTCAGCCTTTTGGGCCTTTGCCACCACTATTCAACTTTGCAGTTGCAGCAGGAAAGCAGCCATAGATAATATGTAACTGAAAGAGTGTGGCTGTGTTCCAACAAAACTTTACTTACAAAAACACTTTGGGATTGATCTGGTCTGTGGGCATAGTTTGCCAACCTGTTCTAACCTTTTAGCAGAGTAAGAGGTGAATTGTTTATTGCTAAAGTAATTTACCAAAAAAAAACTTGTATTAATGTATTATTTGTATTAAAAATAATATCAATAAAAGGAATGTCCTAATGCAAAAAAAGTGGATTAGGAACCTGAACTTCTTTCCTCAGGAAAGTTTCAAAAAAAAAAAAAAAAAAAAAAAAGAAGAAGAAGAAGAAAGATTCTTGGGTAAATCAGGAGTTTTAAATTGTTTTTGGCTTTTTAAATTTCTTTTATTTCCCCCTGAACCCACATTGTTGAATTAGCTAGCATTAAGTTAAAACTGTGATGCAAATCCAATGTATAGACAGCAAAATTGGTAGTAAGATTTTTGGTCATTTATTTTCCCCAAATCTCTACAATGAATACATATTAAACAAAGAAAACAATAAGCATTAAAAAATAGCAGTTTCCCTGGCTTAAAATCATCTGTGAGAGAGCTGCGAGACCAGGAACCTCATCTCGATGGGTAAAGTTTGAGATAATGTTGTGAAAAATATTGTGATTGTAACAAAATGGGGACCAGAGATTGGGATTCAGTTTTGATTCTATCTCTATTTTGCTAAGAGAATTTGAGAAAGTCATTTTATCTCTCTGGATTTCCATTTCTTTGCCTACAAATGGGTGTAACCCTATCAGCCTCTAAGAATTTTGATTATTAAACAAGATAATGGAAAAGATAATTTAAGTGGTTTTACACTAGAGTGAATATTCCTTCTCCTGAAGGAAACACATATTTCTCCAAGGATAGGGTTTATATGCATTGCCTTTGTGAGGTGACTTTCATATGCCTCTGTCCCATTGCTGCTGATTTTGCTAATACTGACATGCATATTTCCCCAATTCCTGTCTAAGCCAATGGAGGATAGGAGAGCCAAGTAGGACGCTTTTCTGCAGGGCTGAGTATTATAAACATTGGCCAAGCTGAAGAGTGGAATCTATGTTTACCAGGATGAAGTACCCACATTCAAAAGCAGCTGAGGCTTTTCATATCCCACTTGAAGTCTGCCAATACTGAAGGTAGAAAATAGTAATATCTTTGAACACAGCGTATTTGTTTGATGAGTTTGATTTCCTTTTAGGGACATGAGTTGCTTTGAGGTCTTTTTTCCTTTCCATGGTCTAAATTTAATCTTTGGATATTAAGCAATGATTATGAAACATAAAGATCTTATTAGCTGAAAGGACATGTTGCTTGATGATGAGACACTGGAAATCTCCAAAGAGGACTCCAAGGGATATTCCTCTCTTAAGAGCTTAAAAAAAAAGCCAGTGTGTAAATACTCATGGAGTGTTTGCCAATTCCTAGGCTCAATATGAGGAGACTGACAAAGAGACACATGGTGTCATATTAAATATGTATTGGGCAGGGTGAAAGCCACTGAAGCAACAACAGGGGAGAAACTTGTACTAGACCTCACAGCTCCCCTGGAAGCCTGCCTGGCAGAATCCCACTGAATTAAAAGGAAGCTGCTGTCCATGGTAGTAATGAGTGCTGGAACCTGGAAGCCAAGAGTTGAGGCTACCTGGTCCCTTAATTAGGGAATCGACTCTAACGGGGCCTCAGCTTGGTTGACAAATAAAATGAAGCCGCTGTACAGGGTTGTTAGGACCAAGGTCAAAGTTGAAGTATCCCTAGAGTCCAGTTGGCTTCTCCCAGATAAGTCCTCTGTCTCATATTCAGAGACTGGACTTCTGAAAGGTGAGGCTTCTGCTACCCTTCCCAGCCTTGTTTACTCCATGCTCCACTTCACTCTCTGGGCTTCAAAAATAGTGGCCTTCTTAGAATTCCTCCAACATGTCATACTCTCTCCTGCCACAGGACCTCTGTACACACTGAACACATCTCTCCACACCTCTTTGCCAAGTTACTCTTCCTCTTTCAGATCTTAACTAATTCTTCAGCAAAGCCTTCCCTGGTCTATAGCAGGATTTTAAAAAATGCATTCATAGAACCATATTCCCTATCTTCACAGAAATTATCTCAGTTTGTAATTATATACTCAGTGTATTTGATGAACATTACTCTGAAAGTGGCAAATTTGTTTTTTCCCATTTTCGTGCCTGGCACAAACTAGGTGCTCAATTTATCTTCGTTGAGGGCTAGTCTTTATTTTTACTCGATAGGGGCCTATTTAATAGATTCCATGTTGGACAAGGTAAGAACTCAGGTCAGTTCATTCTTAGTCCTGCAAAAAGAGTTCAAAGGATTCTAGGTATACCATAGTTTTCATAAAGAAGCAACATCTTTTAATATAAATTTTCATTTATTGCTATTGTCTCTTGCCCTAGAAAACTATTAATGTATTAATGAGTTGTTATAGTCCTGATGTAGTTAGCCTATTAAGATGAAAGTTTGACTGCTTATGTGGGAAACTGTTACACAAGACAAGGACATACTGGCTATGGATGGAAGGGAGAGAATTCATGACCAGATATTATGAGGTTTAGGAATGCCTTGCTCTGATCTGGTGCTAAACACAAGGCCCTAGACCTCAGAGTTCCTGCAAACATCTAGTAACTAGGGGGCAACATCTTGCAAAGGACACCCAATTGCAGAGCCAAAGGAAGAGTCTAGAATTGAAAAGACAATCCAGATAATAAAATTAGCAGTATAAAAGCTACCATTCTAATGTTCAACTTTTCTAGTTTCCTTGTTCTCTCAATAATTATCATGATTGTGCTAGTCCTGTTTACTGAGCATTTGCTTAGCAAGGCACTATCCTAAATGTGTGCATGCATATGTGTGTGTGTGTATTTAATTCTCATAATCCTCTTGTGATAGAGCTGCTTTCTACAGATGAACAAAATGAGAAATGGAGGCTTGGATAGATTAAGAAACATGTTAAAGCTCATACAGCCAGAAAGTGGTAGGGCTGGGTGAGACCTCTATCACTTGTTGGACTCTGAAGCCTGAGTTCTCAACCATAATGCCAAAGTCACACCAAATGCCAGTCACAGGAAGTCATGACTATTTTCTAACCATATCTCCAGATCACTTGTCTCACTATTTACTTAATACTTTACATACACTTACTTTGTAATCTAAATAGATTTTGAATATCTGTGAAATTGTAGGATATGATGGTTATATTTTTTGACATTCATTAAATAAATACATAAATATAAAAACCAAAAAAAAGTCTATGTATTGCCTAGAAGCACATTGCTTACCACCCCCAGTAGTAGCCACACTATGCTTTGGGAATCCCAAATTATTCTATCCTGAACCATGTTTCTTCTGTCTCCTTTGTGAATAAGGGGCATTGTGGAAATGAAACCTGCCTGATGGCTGGTATTTTTCTGAGGCTGTTTTGAAAGATGGCCGCTTCCTACCCCAGAGGTGGCTATACTTCAGTAATGAGAGGCTCAGTGCTTAGGGCGGTCTGGTTGAAAAGAACTATATAGCTATCACTTATCATCGTTCTCATGATGACAATGATTATTTTACATATGGCTGCTTTAAGGGTGAATGGCACGGTCTCATTTGTATGCCAGCATCTGGCAGTCTGTCACACATCTGCAGAATATAACCTAAACTGCGCTATTAATATTTCCCCTTTGCATTCTCCCCAAGGCATCTGTCTCCCAAAATGCCTAAAGAAACTCCCCTCCCCCTTGAAGGCCTAGAGACAAAATTCAGAAAACATGTCACCTAGACTGGGGAAGCAGAAGCTCAGAGTGACAGCCAGCTGAGCCTGAGCAGATTTCTGGCTCTTGGAATAGATGGAGAGAGAAAAAGGGAACCACCACCCACACTCATTCTATTAGCAGCTGCACTGCCAGGCAAAATTTGTAGGCAGGCCCAGACAGCATGTGGAGTCTGTTCTGTGATCAACAAAATATGTCAGGCATGGTCCTGATGGTCAGTTCTCATTGTCTCCAAATATATCTCATAATTGCCACTACCTGATTAAAGCTGCAGTTCCCTGAAAGCCCTTAGAGACTGTTGAGTGCTCTCCATGGTGGAGACTAGCTAGCTGTGTGCCAAAACCAGGTCTTTTTATCCTGGGCACACAGCCAGACTACATTTCCTAGGCTGCCTTGCAGTAAGAGGTAGCCACGTGGCTGAATTCTAGCCAATGGAATGCATGCTTTTTTAGGGCATGGCTCAGAGGAATCTCCCACTTGTGATCTTCCATGACCTTCCCCTTTCATAGTCCTGCTATAAACATGGTAACATTGGGGAGCTGCAAATGAAAGAGGCCCAAGTTTCTGAATTACTGATTGGAGGAGGCTGCCTGCTGATGGGGATCATCAATATTAGACTTCATACGAAAATAATCTTTTATTTGTTTGAGCCATTATGGGGTCTATTCTATAAACGAACCTTCAGAGCTTTACTATAACTCTTAAAATTAAATTTCCAGGTTAGATTTTATGAACTGTCTACTGGATAGTGCTACTTTGATGACCTACTATTATTTCGAACTTGACAGGCCCAATAATTTTCTGTATGTCAGAGTGTTCTACATACTGGAATACAGCAATAATAGTTCATACAAAGCCCTTGCTCTTGTAGAATTTACATCCTAATATGAGGAAACCAAAAATACATAAATAAAAAAATTTCAAATCATGGTAAGTACCATGACAATAACAGGGATAGAGAGTTATTGGTAGCTACTTAAGAGTTAATGGGAAAAAGTACCTCTGGGGCCTGAATAGTGACATGTAGCTAGCCATGTGAACGCTGCAGGCAAAATATTCTAGAAAGAGGGAACAGCAAATGCAAAGAATGGAAGAATAAGGTTTACTTAGGAACAGAAAAGTGATTAGTTGGCTGAAATGAAGTGAATTAGGGAAGCGTGACAAGACTGGATAACAAAGATGGAGACAGGTTCCAGATCATGCAGAATCTTACAGGCCAAGTTAAATAACTTGGATTTTATTCTGAGTTCAATGGGAAGCTACTGGAATGTTTTTTTAATCAGGGTAGGAATGATATTTGAATTACATGTTGAAGGGTTCGTACTGTATAAAAGAGCAAGAACGAATGGAGACCAGATGAGATTACTGCAGTCACAGAGGTGAGAGACAACAGTGGCTTATGCTAGCGTAGGTAGGTAGATAGGGATATATAAGTTGATTTGACATATATTTTAGAGGCAGGGCTCATGGATAGATGGAGTTAGAGTAGGGGAGGCTGGTAAGTGGAAGAGAAAACTCCATATTGATACTTAGGTCAGTTGTTCAGTTGCCTTTGTTCAGTGCCATTCCTCATAAATCTCGTGCCTTAGGTTTGTGAGAAATGGAACACATGATAGGTATTCAATAAATGACCAATTTTTACTATGAAATATAGGGTCAACATAGTGGGGGTGAAAATACTGGCCCAGCTATTCAGCATTTTTTTTTTTTTTACTTTTCTATATATTTTTTATTTTTATTATTTTTTTTGAGATGGAGTCTGGCTCTGTCACCCAGACTGCAGTGCAGTGGTATGATCTCGGCTTACTGCAACCGCTGCCTCCTGAGTTCAAGTGATTCTCCTGCCTCAGCCTCCCAAGTAGCTGGGACTACAGGTGCCCGCCACCACGCCTGGCTAATTTCTTTTCTGTATTTTAGTAAAGTTGGGGCTTTGCCATGTTGGCCAGGCTGGTCTTAAACCCCTGACCTGAAGCAATCCACCTACCTAGGCCTCCCAAAGTGCTGGGATTACAAGCGTAAGCCACTGCGGCCCACCGACTTTTCTATATTTAAATTAAACAGGAGATAATGATACTTACATTATAGGGTTGTTTTATCAAATATGTCCTTGGAGGTAGAAATTATTAATATAAAGAGGCATGATGGGGGCTTGAGGATTGTTAGTAAAGTTCTGTTTCTGGATGTCAATGCTGGTTATAGGTGAGTTCAACCTCTGAAATTTCATTAAACTGTACAATTATAATATGTATACTGTACATTTCATCAAACTGTACAATTATAATATGTATACTATACATTTCATCAAACTGTACAATTATAATATGTACTTTTCTATATGCATAATATACTTCAATGAGGTAAAAAATGTAATACTATAAAGTTCCCACTGCAAGTGCTTGGAACTCAATAAATGTCAGTCACTATTATTTTCACTATTATGATACAATGGAAACTAGTATGTCTGTGGTCCATGCTGTCCATACAGATTTATGAATCCTTTAACAGAGAAAGAACCTGAACTCTAGGGTCTTATCCTATTGTTGATAAAATCACCTCTAATTTTAATTCATGACATATAAATGCCTCTGTATGAAGGAATTGATTCAGAGTCCCAATCCAGAGCTAGCCCTGGCCTCCCACTTGTAATAACAATATTTCCCTAACTTTATTGTTATGATTAAAGAGTCTCATAGGTGCCCGTGTATTTTAAAAGGGGCAAGTTCTCCGCAAATGCTAGGTGTTGCATTTCTATTCCATATTTTCTCCCAGCCCACTCGTACCTGAATACTCTTAATTCAGGCCAGTTGATTCTTGATCACAAAGAAAGGATACTAAAACTTTGATTGGTTATTTCAAAGTTCCAAAGGTTAATCCTCAGGTCATCAGCAGACATGTAGGTTTCATAGTCGCTGTTGACGGATATGGAGTTGATGTGATATGTGTGTGCGTTGGCAAATACTCTTCGTGGGGTGGCCTCCACCATCAGGTCCATGGGTCTCAGGACAGGCACCTGGGATGCAAGAGAAACAAATCACTTCAGAACCAAAGATCTTCCATAGCAAAAGAGTGTGCAGGCTAATACCATTTATTATCACACACAAAATAATAGCCACACTGAAGAAACTCCAAGTTAGAGAAAGAAGAGGCTAATAATGAATCACACACTGTTCTTGTTCCGTTCTGTTCCTCCTCTTTCAAAAGATATCACCATCACTTAGCCCTGGCGGGAAATTTCATTCTTTATAAATTCTAAACATTTTTCTAAGCCCCTCCAGGTAGCCTCATCTCAGGGGAACTTGGCTTCCATTGTGGAGTCATTACTTTCCAGAGACATTATTCTATATTTTTTTTAACATGAAATCTATTTAAAAAAGCGAGTTGTGGGAAAATTTTAGAAATGTCTAGTTCAACTTTAATCTAAATTTATCTTTTATGTCTTTTCATCTCATGGCTTTGGAAGCTACACCCCTTCCTGGCTTTGTCCTTAATCCTTAAGGGCATTTTGGGAAACTTTAGCATCACCCAAGACTCTAATCGTCCAAGTTCAGCTACTAATATATAGGGAACCCAATGACATCTGATTGACCTGAGAAAATCTTGGTTTATATTTGTCTTAGAGTGCAAACCAGGTAGTGTCCACTTTTACATGCAAAACTGTCCCAGTTTGGACATTAATGATATGATCACCTTACTGATACGTAAATACTTCTCAGTAAGTTTTTGTTGAATGAGTAAGAATACATGATTAAATGATTTCTTTCTGGTGGATCAGAGAATCGGCAACTAAATAGTTTCCCACACATGACTGTCTTTCTGGCAAACATGAACAAAGACCTATCACTCTTCCTCCTTTGAGTTCTGGGTGAACTGGATACAAAGAAAGAGAATAAGAACACTAATGCCTGAGAGGAAACAAACTAAAAAAAACACCCAAAACAAACAAAACCCCACAACACAGGTCCCTTAATAGAAACGAGATAATAAAATAACCAAAGCTATTTTCTTTTCAAGCAAATCATTTCTTGCAACTAAGCCCTGACTGATTTGATACCAGGTGGTAGATTAAGACTTCAACTTCTGGACTGGCTTCAACCCAGGTGGCGAGGAGAAGAAAAACAAAAGTTAAATTTTCTGAAGTGCAGTCACCTCACCAACATAACCTTTTAGAAAAAAGAATTCTCCCAGTTCAGACTTGAGGGACTTTAACTCACCTATGAGGGAATTTTTAAATCAAATCAATGATTCAGAGGAAACATAGAATTCTAGACAGATGTGGTACTTGATAACCCAGAAACCAGAGGTGACTTGAGGTGTGGCTGTAGAAGGGTCAGGGGTCCTCTGAATACTAGGAAAGGAAAGGGAGGGAAAGTCTTTGTGGTCCCCCATCCGAATTATGGATAAGGGCCCTATAGATTGAGTGTGTGTGGCAGGGAATGGGAGACCAGGGTTCTGATCAGATTCACCACTAACAAATAGGCTATGAGGTCTGGGCAACTAACCTGCTCCTCCTAAGCTTGAGCTCAATTGCACTGTCTGCAAAACAGTGACCATGCTCCTTGTGCCCTCACTATCGCAAAGGGTGGTTTGGGGTTTTGTTGAGATGATCTGACCTCCAATGCATCCTCCTACCCACTCTTTCAACAATATTTACTGAGTGCCACACGAAGTCCTGGGGTGTTCAACTGGTGAGCAGAACCAGACACAGGTCCTGGCATCATATACCTGTTCTTGTCAGGGGAGATAGACATAATAAAAAGGGCTAGGTGCGCAAAAGAGAGGATATACTGCCAAGAGGGATTTAACCTGCTCAGGGAGAACTGAAGAGGCTTCCCTGAGAATGTATGTGTTGGAATGTGAAAGATGGGTAGGGATTTAACCAGGCCAGGAGGGGAGTGGAAGGGAGAATGTGTCTGAGGGATGTGCAAAGGTCCTGTGGTAGAGGTGAACAAGGCAAGAGTGAAAAACTGATAGGTCACTGTAGTTGAGACAGAAGTAGTGATGGGAGCTATTGTGGGAGACAAGGTGACAGGGTAGGTAGGAGGCAACACCCCCCAAAAAAGTTTTGCCATTATTCCAAGTGAATAGGGAAAAAAAATGAAAGGATTTGCAATGACTGTGGTATAATCAAATCCAGGTTTTGACTAGATCAGTACGGATGTACAATGGAAAACAAGTTAGAGGACGAATGAGGTAGAATTTTTAAAGTGAAGGTCATACACTTTTGGACATCAACTAAGGGCATGCCTGAGTTAAGGCATTGTGATGGATAAAAAAGTGACTTTGCCCTCAGAAACTCTACACCGAAATATTTATTAGGCATTTTCTGTGTGTCAAGCATTCTTCATACAAAATCTCAGGTAATTCTTTCAAAAGCTCTGTGAAATAGGTACTCATACAAAGAGAAAACTCAGGCAGAGAGAGGCTAAGTCACTGGCCCAGGGTTGCCCAGTTATAGGAGACATAGCTAGGTTTAATTTGGGGACTGGAAAGGGAGTGTTCTTTCCACTGCACCACATCACATTGAAATATCATACAGGGTAGGTATGATAAATGCTCTGAAAGTGACATAAATTGCCAGGAGAATTTATGGAATAACTAGTGTTACTGGTAGTTATAATGGTGGTGGTATTCGTAGTAGTGTGGTGGTTAAGAAACCTCAATTAGGTGTTGTAGGTGTTCACGGTATTTGAACAGGGCATCTATTCTTTCAGAAATGTGTGCCATGCTTTTATAGTTTGTCACAAAGGAGCTCCCCACCTGAAGCTTTTGGTTGCTACCTGGTTCCTCTGCCGTCAAGAGGTAGCAGAGCTCAAAGCAGGACCCCAAGGGTCACAAAAGAAATGGAATCTGCAGGACTTCCTGTGGCTCCTCCTAAACTCTTCCCTGGGCCTCCTCAGTTACCGTGCATTGTCTGCAGAGATTTCTTGTGGTGGTGGCGACATGGAAGGGAGCATGCAGCCAGGAACAAGAGGCATTACAGAGTGGGAGCTGCCAGCCCACAGCTTTAGCTTAATGTGATGGGCCTGCCTGCTAATTCAGGCTGACATATTCCATGATGTACCACTTAATGGGGAAGGGCTCCGTGTAGGTATCTGGGGATGGAGCCTCTAATGCTTTGCCTAGATAAGACGGGGGGATGGAGAGCTGAATGCCGCTCGTGGTATTCCAGCATCAGTCTCAGGCCTATGCCAAGGCTTGTCTGCTGCCCAGTGACTCCCCTCACAAGGAGAAAGAGGGAAGTTTGGTGGTTCAAGCAGGACATGATGGACTGATTAGGAAACCACATTGAGACTGTGTTTTTCATCTGTTCTGGCCACATACTCCTTTTAAGGCCAGGCAGGAAGGAGATCCGGACACTGTTTCCTGAGTCAGGTCCACAGTCAATTGTTAAGGCTTGTCTCTGGAAGCATACATGGAGAGCTTCTTGTGCCAGTCACTGCGTTTAGAACCCCTGACTCCCTGCCCCACCCGACTCCAAGGTGTTATCTCCTCCAGCGCCCTCAGTAACCAACCTTCCAAGGAAGATTCCTCTGTTTGCCCCATTTTACAGGGGAGGTAGGGGGAGGTGGAGTATCCAGTCCAATGTCACACAAAGAATAAGCTGGGGGCTAGGATCTGAAGCCAGTTAATTTGGTTCCTGAATGAGCACACCTAGCCACTACTGTGAATGAAACTATTAGGTTGAAATACAAAACTGCCATGTTTGCAAGTTAAAAATTGTCAAATGTCAGCAATCTCATGTGGTTTAACCTAACACTTTGGAAAGGCTCTGTGGTGTATGGATGTGACATCAAATCAGGGAACATTTTGGCTTGGAGGGACCCTTAGAGCCTCTTCCTAGGACATCATCTGTGTGTGTGGTGGGAGTCTTATAGTGGGAGGCCATAGTGTCTAGGCCTCTCCTCCTTCATTATTCTTGGTATTATATGCTTGCATCCTCAATAATATTGTGCTGAAAGAACTATTTCTGTGGATAAGCAAAGTGTGAAAGTGAGCAGCCAGGGTAGTTCCTGAAATCTACAGATGAGGACATTGAGGTCTGAGAGATTAAGCACCTTGTCCACGGTCACCCTTCCAGGGTTGCTTGCACAGCCTAGGTCTCTGCTTCCTGTCCCAGACTTCTGCTCCCACACACCATCTGCCTGAGCCATTATCCACAGGACCAGAATGCCTTTTGCCAAATGACAGAAGCAGAGCCAGACAAAATTCAGATTAGGCCAGGACGTCTTAACTCAGTTCAAACCTTATCTGAGCCATCTCAGCAGAGTCGTTGATGGGGCTAGGATCAATGCGGAGACAAGGGATGTGCTGCGTGAACAGCGGTCAGTCCTTGGCCCTCTGAGCAGTCAGTCCTTGGCCTATCCGCAGGTGGTTCTGTGTTGAGCAGCTGGAATTCAGTGATGTCCCCCGATTCAGGTGCTTCACCGTCCTCTCTGACCCTGGTTGAGTTTCAGCTCGTTCTCCTAGGCTGCTTTCAAAGGACTCGCATCCGAGCCCTGTGTCTTGCCTGGACACCCAGTATTACATTAGAATATCAACTGAATAATGTCCCAAGCCCCAAAAGAGCAGCCTGAATCTAATCTGCAATAAAGCTTACAGAGATATATTTCAGTTGTAATATTCCTGGGAAGCTCTTACCCCCAGAGAGTGGCACGGCTTCCCCCCTCACTTCAATCAGCCCCTGCTCAAATGTCACCCCCTCAGGGAGGCCTTCCATGACCATCCCACCTCAAATCGCACAGCCTCCAGTCTATCCTCTTACCCAACTGACTGCTTAGAGTGTTTTAAACACTTCAGCAGTTCCTCAGTGAATTTTCATCGCTATCCTATGATTAACTTGGTAGATGTTACAATCCCTATTGCACAGATGAGAAAGCTGAGGCAGAAAGGTGAAGTTGTCTGAAGGCTCACAGTGAGTCTGAGGCAGGGCAAGTACTCAGGCCTGGCACTCCTGCCACTCCTTGACTCAAGAGTCTATGCTCTTAGTCGCTTAAGGCACACTCAGATGCTTGGGAGGGAGACAAGTAAATAGACCTTTCAGCGAGGGCAATCACGCTGCCATGGAGGTCATCAGGCACTGCCCAGGCAGTATGAACCAAAGGGGTCCTGCCTGGGGATCCCAAGGCAGACCTCAGAAAGGAGAAGACTACCAAGCTAGGCAGGGCTTGAAGGGTGAGTGGGAGGTCCCCAAAGAGAGGTGGGGGGTATGGAGGGGAGGGAACTGGGCTTCAGTCAGAGGGACCAGCAGTGTGCAAACTCAGAGGAGAGACAGCAAAGTATACACATACAGATGGGTGACTGTGCTTCTGGGGTGAGGTCAGTGATTTAGTTATTCATTCAACAAATACTTATTAAATCCCTCCTCAATAGCAGACATGTTCTAGGGGCCGGTGCCACAACAGTGAACTCTCTGTGGGGCATAAGTTCTTATGTGTATGTGTACCTGAGGAAAACTTGAGTTGGGTAAGGGGCTAGCAAGCGGGAGGTGTGCTCTTTGAGGTGGGGTGGTCATAGAAGGCCTCTCTGAAGGAGTGGTGTATGAACAGGGACCTGAATGAAGTGAGAGAGAGAGCCATGCAGCTCTGTGGGGAAGAGCATTCCAGCCAGGGGGAACAGGAAATGCAAAGGCACTGAGGTTGCAGTGTGCTTACAGTACAGGAGGAACAATAGCAAACAGCCTTTTTTTTTTTTTAATAAGAAATGGGGTCTTGCTATGTTGCCCAGGCTGGAGTGCAGTGGTGATTCACAGGCACGATCCCACTACTGATCAATATGGGAGTTTTCACTTGTTCTGTTTCTGACCTGGGCAGGTTAACCCCTCCTTAGGCAGCCTGGTGGTCCCTCACTCCCGGGAGGTCACCATATTAATGTGAACTTAGTGTGGATATCCTATCAGCATAGGGCACTACAGCCCAGGACTCCTAGGCTCCAGTGATCTTCCTGCCTCAGCCTCCTGAGTAGCTGACTACAGGCACGTGCCATGTACCTGTCAGCAAAGAGCTTTTATGGCTGGAGAGGAGTGAGTAAGGAAGCATGGCAGTTGGAGAAGATGTTGGATCAGTAGTCAGGGCCGGATCACCACCTTCACTGTGCAGCTGAGGAAAGCTCAGGAAGGTGTGAGTGGCTACCTGTGAGTAGCTGCCTGATCCAGGACTGTATCCTCCCTCACCATTCCGTCTGTCTCTGCTCACCCGCTTTGAGTCTTCCTCCCCCAGGTTCTTGTTATCTTTCCTGCCTCTCCTCTTGGGAAATACCAGATCATCTTTCACTTCCCAGAACCCATTTACTAACAAAATGAATGCTGCTGTCATTTGGCTTATTTGGTGACCACACCAGCGATTCTTCACAATCTTCCATGACACCTAAGTGGGGGTTGGCGGGTCATGGTGCCTTGCTTCAGAGACATGCAATTAAAGCAGAGTAGAGCCCTAGAAAACAGGAAGCCCCTGAAGCCTCACTTTAAAAAACATCTGTGAAAAGGCACAGCAAGGGGAGGCCATGGGGAGGACTCCCCTCAATGCGCCTTCATGAGAGGAGTTTTTCACAGAGAAAAAACAACAGCTGTGTTTACCATGGCAACCTCCAGCAGCTCAGTAAATTGACAGATTCAAGGCAAGACTCGGAGAAGAGAGAAGAGATGGCCAGATAGGAGATAAAGAACAGAAAAGATGAAGTCATGGAGAAGGAAGAAAAGAGATGTCTGTCTGTAGGATGTGCATGGATTTTAGCTGTTTAGTAACTCTAGGTCAAATCTCATTGAGGTGAACAGACAAACCTTTGAATACCATTGCTTGTTACGTACAAGCATAATCAATTATGTTATGGAAGGAGCATCCACGTTCTCCTTCCTAAAATCAGATCTCAGGAGTACCCACAGGGTAGGTTCTCCTTACTTTTGCAAAAGAAAGATATAGAAAATGTACCTTAACTTATCCTGAATCTTACTAAGGTGTACTATGCAATTCATAAACACTTCTGAGAGGGACATTTGCATGATACTTTTAATCAAGGCCCCATAGACGCCCCCATCCCCAGCTCATTATGATACGTACAACATAATCAACATTATGGG
Organism: Pongo abelii; assembly: GCF_028885655.2. Classification (NCBI taxonomy): domain Eukaryota; kingdom Metazoa; phylum Chordata; class Mammalia; order Primates; family Hominidae; genus Pongo; species Pongo abelii. The sequence continues at coordinate 155,098,383 of NC_071989.2, forward strand.
GTCTTTTGAAAAAATTGCTATCAATTTAAATCCACACTTGCTCCATATCTCCTTGTTAGTGTTCAACAGATGCTCCCCATTCCCCTCTCCAAATAATTGAGATTACATTTAGACTGACAGTATATATCAAGGTCATGGGGTTTGGTGGGTTCTGTATCATCAATTAGGAAGTGCATGTAGGAAGGTTATAACCACACACTGGCCCTAGATACAGCCTTCAACAAACACTTATTGAGCATCTACTACATGCTGAGAAGTTGCCACAGAGAGTATCCTTGAGAAGCCTAGGGGAGGTAGGCAATATGTAACCCCTTCCTTCTTCTTACTCAAACCACCCCTTTTGGGAAGACTGTTTGATCTAGAAAAGACACAGATGAGAGCGGAAGTCCTGGGTGTCCACCTCATCCTAGGTATAAGGAAACCCTCACCCTGGTGCTCTGGGACACAGGTTTGAGGCCCAGTGGAGAATCTGAGGGAGGGTGAATATGTTATCCCATCTTGAGGCACTAGATGGTAAATCTCTTAGAGGGACTTGGAAATTCCAGATTCCAGCCTCACTTGAAATTTATCATCTTGCCTTTTCACTGGGCTTCCTTCAAGAAACAGCCTTCATGACTTTTTAGTAACAACTGCCATAGGTTTGGGATAAAGCCAATAGCTAAGGGGCACCCAGACTTCATTTTCAAGGAAGAGGGAGTAAGTTGTCATAAAAATGGGAGAGCACTGTGTTCTCCTGTAAATATCCTAATTCCAAAGAATACAGCTCAGTGGTACAGAGCAGCTGTCTTCAATGAGAATACTGTTCCCCTAGGAACAGTAGTGGTGGATGACTTCCTAAGAACTATGTGAAAAAGTTTTAAGGAAATTCATTTCTTCGTTCCTAACTTCCATGTTCTCCTTCCTAAAATCAGATCTTCTCAGGAGTACCCACAACTTAGGTTCTCCTTCTTCCTTTTGCAAAAGAAAGATATAGAAGATGTACCTTAAATTATCCTGAATCTTACCAAGGTGTACTATGCAATTCACAAACATTTCTGAGAGGGACATTTGCATGATACTTTCAATCAAGGCCGCATAGACACCCCCATCCCTAGCTCATGATATGCATTTCTAATAAAATTTTACTTTTTATATTTAGTCATCATTTGTCAGAATTATATGTTTATGTTGTTTTGATGTATTGTGTTCTATTAATAGTCAAAGCAACAACTAAACCCAGAAGATAATTTTAAAGTCTTACAGTCATATATTCATAAAAGAAAAAATCTATTTACATCTATATTTGTCATAGAAATGATCAAAAAAGCTTTTAACATGATTTAGGGGACATGCAATAAAAATAGATGTTTGAAGAAGAAAAAATAATAATATAAAGCTTCTGACTTAAAAAAATTGTTCACATATTCTTTTAGGGGGTATTGGTGAGTATCCAGTAATGAGGTATTTAAATCCCACTGGATGCAACAAAAAGGTGATATAAAAGCTTTATTTTAAACTGCCAAGGTTTAAAATACTTTGGAATCACATTTTCTGCAATTATTTAACATTACAATGGAAATGCTTAGTTGCCTACTTTAAAATGCTCAGGAAAGTACATAGCTATTCAAAATTCTTCTGGAGGTACACAAGCACACAATTTGAATGGTATAAGAGGATTTTTAGAGTTATGTGGACTTGGGCTTGGATCCTGGCTGTGCTAATTACCAACCATGTGGCCTTGGGCTTGCTGCTTAGTCTTTCTTGATATCAGTATTCCCCTCCTTAATGCTGGGGATATGTAACACTTTCAGTAGCACTGTTAAGAGAACTTAGCACAAGGATTGACACATACCATCTAACGAAGAAACATTTATGGAGACATGATTTGTGCCAGGATTGTGCTAAGCATTTATGCACATCATGTTATTGAGTCTTCACAATGGCCTTATGAAGTAGGTACTAAGATCATTGTCATTTGATGGATGTAACTCCTGAAGCAACACAGGTCATGAAGTTTGCCCAAGGTCATATGGTTGCCAAGGGGTAGAATTGTCCCTGGATGTCAGCTGTCTGGCTCCAGCCCCTATGGTAGCTATTATTAGCATTCTTACCATTAACTTCCAGTTGTAGAAAAATGGTCCATTCTGAAAGATTGCCTGGGGAAGATTTTCTGACTTTTCTATATTGACTATGAGGTTTTAGCATCTCTTCCGTCTACCAAGGGAATTCAGTCATGATTATATAACGTTAAGGTTGCTTAGGAAAAGGAGCTAGGGGAATGATTGGTCATTGGATAGCGATTAACTTTATTGAGAATTTAAAAAGCTGAAAGCTCTCCTGGGTAGGAGTTTTGCAAATAGCTCCGTCCTCATTGTCATGAAAATCTTGAACAATATGGACGCTCATCCAATTATCAAAGCAACCTGGGGGGGCAGAGTCTGGCATTGTGTGTATCCATTATTGAAGGGTAATTCAGTGTAACAAACCAAATCGAGTATGTACAATGACTGTCAAATAAAATAAACCACTAACAAATTAAATTACTTTTCATTTTCAGTAGGAAGAATGCCAGTCATTTTTCATTTTAAAAAATATGCATCTTAATTCCATTTTTTAAAAACGTGAAAAGAAGCATTTAAAGGCCTCTTGTGCTATCTATACTGATGTTTATTTTCTATAGATATATTTCTCCTGGTCCTGGGGCATTTTCCCTCAAAGAATTAGCGGAGCGTTAAACCTCGCTTTGGTCAAAAAACCTGTTTCTTCCATGGATCAATGGTGGATGGAGTTCAGAAAGCAGGAGTGATAGGCTGGCTCTGGCTTACAGTGACATATCAGAGCTGTTGTTTCCAGAATGAAACTGCCACTCACCAGCACCCCGCCAAAACCCCCTGGGAATCCTATCCAAATAATATAATTTTGAGATTTCCCTGCTCACACCCTTCAACAGCCTCAATATGTCCCTAATTTCTTCTTTTACTGGCTTTGTCATACAGATTGAAATAAGCCTGAGAAGAAAAACCTCTTTGAACCAAGTCAGGCTTTGTGTTTCAGGTCATTAAATATCTTAGAATTATATTCTTTCATTTGACAAACATTTATTAAATGCCAATCACTGTATTAGGTAGTATGTGTACACAGTGAACAAAACAGATTAAGTGGTAGAATTTAAAGTCTAACAGGGAAGAAAGACATTAATGTCTCTAAGTAAATACATTGTTATAAACTGTCACTGATGCTACAAAGAGATGTATATTGTTTCATGAGAGAAAGAAATAGGGGCTCTAATTTAGATTGAGGAATCAGATAAGTTGTTTTTAAAGAAATAACAATTCATCCCACAAAAGCAGGGCCATAAGCATTCAATCCTCTCAATCAGTGTTTCTCAGTTAGGAGCGATTTTGCCATTGGGCAGTGTCTGGAGGTATTTTTGGTTGCCACAATAGAGGGGATGTTACTGGCATCCGTGTGCAGGAACTAGGGAGGTTGCTAAACTCATTTTGATGAACAAGGCAGCTCCTCCTGAAACAAAAAATTATCTAGCATAAAATGTCAACAGTTCCAAGGTTGAAAAACCCAAGTCTTAAGGACACTCTCCTGGAACACAGTCAAAATCAAGGGTGGATAGAAGAAACCAAGTACTAACTTCTACAATAGGCCAGCAATAAGTTTCAGTTCATGAAGATGTTTTGGATTAAAAGGTACTTCATATACAAAGATATATACATATATACATAAATATATAAAATATCTATGTTTAATATCTATATTTCAAAGACATATAAAATATATATTTGAAAGACTTATCCCCTATGGCCAGCTGTAAGAATAATATATAATGCATAAAAGCTGCCTGGGGAATTAATGTATATATTTTAAATTCAATGCATCAAAAATGGTTTGCATGGCAAAAAATTTCATGCTCTTTGTGTCATTGACTTCTTTTGGCCTGACTATAAAAAGGAGAGGAAAGATACCTTTTTCTCAGAAGATAAACTCGCTAATTACCAACTCATGCAGAAACCTGTAATTCTGCCAGTTTTATCTTATTTTTTCCCCAGACACTTACTTTTTATGCCAATATCACTATTTCTCAAAGTGTGTTTCCCTGTTCACTGCCTTTCCTGTTATTTCCTTTGATGTTTTACATTGTGTAATGCCACAAGAAAAAAAGAGACATCTTAAAATACCCCAGTAGAGGAAAATTTCAATTAACATTTATAGCTGGGGAGAGTGGGGTTGGGAGAGGCGGTGGTTTAATTTTTGGTTAGTTTGGTTAGGATTAATCACAAAAATTGTTTTTGCTGTTTTTTAACTGTTATTGATGAAGTATTACTTTTTCTTATTATTAGGATAAATATCACTGAATCTTTGATCACCGAGGATTGACCAAGCCTCAGAAGTATCACACTGCATTCTGTCATTTATTACTGTGGAATATACAGAACCAAGGAGATAAATACAAATTTGATATTAACTTCAAGAATCTTACAACTGGAAGTTACCTGAGAAGTCATTTACATTAAAAAGGTCTGGATAAACACAAAGATGCATTTCTAAGAATTTAAAAAACATGGCCTTTCATAGATATCCATAGCATGTCAGTTCTGCCTCCCACCAACAGATGGCAGTAGTAATTACTAGCAACACTGATTTAGAAACAAATTGACTTAAGACTGACATTTCAGGGTTACATTGTCTGATTCCCAATCTTGGCTGCACATCAGAATCAAATAAGACCTCTTGTTAAAAACTGATGCCTGCCTCTCCGGGGTGCTCTTTTGCCCTTCTGCTTCTGCCATGGGGTGATGTGGCATGAAGACTCTCACAAGATGCTCGCACCTTGATATTGAACTTTCCAGCCTCTAATACTGTGAGAAATAAATTTCTTTTCTTTATAAATTACCCAGTCTGTGGTATTCTGTTATACAAATACAAAATAGACTAAGACCATGGGTTTAAAATGATTTTTATAGTTCTATACTGATTGAAGGTTTATGTTAATTTTAAAAATTCTGATTATGTTTATAATCATAAAAAGAACATCACTTATGGAAGATAAAAATGACAGGAAAAGTGTTACTATTTATGATACACAAAGAGTTCATGAAAATTAGTAAAAAGACAAACAGCTCAGTAAAAATATGGGCAAAAATAGGAATGAAAAATTCAGAAAAAGGGAAAAGAGAATGACAAAGACATAAATAGAAATATGCCCAACTCATTAGGAAAGAGATGTAAATTAAGATTTTTAAAATCTTTAATCTTATAAAAGATTAATCTGATGAATCTTTTAATTTTTAACTTTTACACATAAAGAATTTACTATGTGCCAGTCACTGTTATAAGTCTTAAGACTATTAATTCATTTACACTCATAACAATTTTATGAGGTAGGTATTCATATCATCCTCTTTTTACAGATCAGCATATCTGAGACACAAAGCAGTAATGTGTCCTAGCTAAAAGTACACAGCTAGTACTTGCTGGAGCTGAGACAGGTACTCAGTATTTCTAGCCAAGGGAGTTCTAACTCTAAACCACTATACTATGCTGCCTCTCAGTTGGAAGTATAAAAAGAAAAATATAACATCCTATCCTGGAGATGGAATAAACAATGAGCATTTACTCATGGAAGCATAAACTACAACAAGATTTTCTGAAGGTAATCTGGAAGTAGCTGTTAAAATAACGTACACATCTTTTAACTTAGTAAACCTTACTTTAATGAAAACCATCCTATAAAAACATCCGTATATAACAATATACAGGCATGTCCCAGAGATACTGCAAGTTCAGTTCCAGAACACCACAATAAAGTGAATATTGCAATAAAGTTAGACAAATTTTTTTGGTTTTCCAGTGTATATAAAGTTATGCTTACACTATACTGTAGTCTATTAAGTGTACAATAGCGTTATGTCTAAAATAACAAGGTACATACCTGAAGTAAAAAATACTTTTTGCTAAATAATACTAATGATCATCTGAGCCTTCTGTGAATCATAATCTTTTTGCGGGTAGATGGTCTTGACTCAATATTGATGGATGCTGATTGATCAGGGTGGTAGCTGCTGAAGGTTGAGGTGGCTGTTGCAATTTATTTTATTTTATTATTTATTTATTTATTTATTATTATTATTTTTTGAGATGGAATCTTGCTCTGTCATCCAGGATGGAGAATAGTGGCATGATCTTGACTCACTGCAACCTCTGCCTCCCAGGTTTAAGCAATTTTCTGCCTCAGCCTCCCGAGTAGCTGGGATTACAGGCATGTGCCACCACGCCTGGGTAATTTTTGTATTTTTAGTAGAGACGGGGCTTCACCATCTTGGCCAGGCTGGTCTTGAACTCCTGAACTTGTGATCCACCTGCCTTGGCCTCCCAAAGTGCTGGGATTACAGGCATGAGCCACCGCGCCCGGCTGGCTGTTGCAATTTTTAAAAGACAACAATGAAGTTTGCCATATCAATTGACTCTTCCTTTCATGAAAGATTTCTCTGTAGCATATTATGGTGTTTGACAGCACTTTATCCACAGAACTTCTTTCAAAATTAGAGACAATCCGCTCAAGCACTGTTGCTGCTTTATTAACTTTATTAACACTGCTTTATTAATATTGACGTGATATTCTAAATCCTTTGTTGTCATTTCAACAAGATTCACAGCATCTTCACCAGAGTAGATTCCACCTCAATAAACCACTCTTTGCTTATCCATAAGAAGCAACTCCTCATCTGTGAAAATTTTGCCATGAGGCTGCAGCAATTAAGACCCATCTTCAGGCTCCATTTTTAATTCTAGTTTTTTTTTTTTTTTCTATTTCCACCACAACTGCAGTGACTTCCTCCACTGAAGTCTTGAGCCCCTCAAAGTCATCTACGAGAGCTGGAATCAAATGTTTCCAAACTCCTATTAAAGTTGATATTTTGACCTCCTTCCTTAAATCATGAATGTTCTTAATGGCACTTAGAATGGTGAGTGCGTCCCAGAAGATGTTCAATTTACTTTCTTCAGATCCATCAGAGGAATTATTTTTGGTAGCGATAGCCTTTCAAAATGTATTTCTCAAATAATATTTCTCAAAAATGACTCCTTAATCTATGGGCTGCAGAATGGATGTTGTTAGCAGGCCTGAAAACATTAATCTCCTTGCACTTCTCCATCAGAGCTCTTGGGTGACTAGGTGCATTGTCAACGAGCAGCAATATTTTGAAATAAATCTGGTTTTCTAGGCAGTAGGTCTCAACAGTGGGCTTAAAATATACAGTAAACCATGCTGTAAACAGATGTCCTCTCATTCAGGCTTTGCTGTTCCATTTAGAACACAAGCAGAATAGATTTAATGTAATTCTTAAGGGCCCCAGGACTTTTGAATGGTAAGTGAACATTAGCTTCAACTTAAAGTCACCAGCTGCATTAGCCCCTACTGAAAGGGTCAGCTTATCCTTTGAAGCTTTGAAGACAGCCATTGACTTCTCTCTAGCTATGAAAGTCCTAGATGGGATCTTCTTCCAACATAAGGCTCTCTTGTCTACACTGAAGCTCTGTTGTTTAGTGTAGCCACCACCACACATGATCTTAGCTAGATCTTCTGGATAGCTTTCTGCAGCTTCTACATCAGCACTTGCTGCTTCACGTTGTACTTTTATTTTATGGAGATGGCTTCTTATACCTCATGAACCAACCTCTGCTAGCTTCCAAATTTTTTATTCTGCAGCTTCCTCCCCTCTCTCAGCCTTCATAGAACAAAAGAGAGGGCCTTGCTCTAGGTTAGGCTTCGGCTTAAGGAAATGTTGTGGCTGGTTTGATCTTCTATCCATACCACTCAAACCTTCTTCTCCATGTCACCAAGAAGGTTATTTTGCATTCTTATCATTTGTGTGCTCACTGAAGTAGCATTTTTAATTTCCTCCAAGAACTTTTCCTTTGCATTCACAACTTGGCTAACTCTTTGGCACAAGAGGCCCAGTGTTGGGCCTGTGTTGGCTTTCGACATGTCTTCCTCACTAAGATTAATCATTTCTAGCTTTTGATTTAAAATGAGAAACCCAAAACACCCCATAAGAATTCCAACATTAACATCAGAGATTAATGATCACAGATCTCTATAACAAGGATAATAATGAAAACACTTGAAATATGACAAGAATTACCAAAATGTGGCACAGAGACATGAAATGAGCACATGCTGCTCGAAAAATGGTGTTAATAGATTTGCTTGTTGCAGGGTTGCTACAAACCTTTAACTTGTAAAAAACATACTATCTGTGAAGCACAATAAAGCGAAATGTAATAAAACAAGGTATGGCTGTATGTCTGAGAACATGTATTGTAGCATTGTTAGTTATAGCAAAATCTAGAAACAATGTGAATATCTATTAATGGAGAAATGATTTAATGTCATAGCTTACCTATGTTTTAGAATATCTGCAGCTCTTTCAAGGAAGGTAAATTGGCCTGGAGGGATGTTTATATTACTAATATGTCTAGTGTGATCTCAGTTTCGTAAACAAAACAAAGTCATATCCATTCATTAATGTTAAAATACGTATTCATAGATACAGAGAAAGGTATGGAAAGACATACACCAAATTAGCAACCTTAGTTACCCTGAGATATGGAACCGTAAATATAGTATTACTTGACTGGATGCTATAAACATGGATTCTTTTGTAAGAAAAGGAAGGGAAGACATCATGTTTAATGTTTTGTCAGGGCAGGATTCTTAAGATTCTTCAGTCTGCACTGGACTCTTCTTGGGAAAACTTAAGCATCTCTAATGAGCACAACTTTCTCATTCCTGTGAGCTTATATCTGCTTTCCTGAACTGTTCACCTGTTCCCAGAGTGGACAGGGAGTCAGCCCATTCCCTTTCTCTGCACAACAGCACTTCGGATACTTGAGGACAGCTCTCAACCCATCTCCTCTCCACTTTGATAGATTATACCAAGACTCAGCCTCCAATCTTCACACCTCAATAATGGTGAGGGTCACTTGGCCTCCACAAATGCTTTGCTTCACTGAACACAATCTACCAGCACAGGCATTTATTATTCCAAAGAAGACATGTGCTTTCTGTTTCTGTATGTTAAAACAGACTTCCCTTTGTAATCGTCCATATCATGTCATCAAGTAAAATTCCCAGGTCTTTTTTCAAATGAAGTAATATACCAAGTTGAATCTATTCTATACTATTTGACTGTTTTGAATTTGAATACGATTTCCTAACCTCTCCTCCTAGATCTGTCACTTTCTCTTAAAATACAGAGGTAGGAAATGGTATGTGTGTGAATGTGGGAGATGGTGGTAGGAATCTACTGAACAGTAGATTCTGGATACTTGGATTTTTCTGTCTAATAAAGGCTATTGGTCAGAAGATGAACAAATGAGTTAGGGAGGTGGAGAAGACAATGGCAATGTTCTGAATTCAGGCGTGAGGGTGGGAGAGACCGTAAATCTTCTCTTCCTCAATGGCTGAGCTGAATTTGAATGTAGTGATTCTAGAAAATAAATTGTTATATGAAGTAGATGAAGATGAAATAACTCCAGAGAAGAAGGTTTGCTGGTTCCAAGGAGAGACAGCAGGAATAGGCACACACACACACACACACACACACACACACACACACACACACAAAGGAGATAAAAAGTAAACAGGATGGGATGAGCAAGAGAAGAGAGTATCTGAGAAAAGAAGCAGAAATAAGACTCTATAGACTAAAAAGATGCCAAGCTTTCAGAAATAAGAATGGAGAAAAAGAAGAAAGCAGGGAGGTGAAGTAATATTCTAGTCTGGGCTCTTTAGATTTTAAGAACAGAAACCTTCCTAAACTTACTTAAAAAAAAACCCAAAAGGATTATTGAAGTATAGAAAAATATTACAGATCATCGAGACTGAAATGGAGCATATGAAATAGAACAGGGATTTGGCAAGCTGTTAGGAACCTTGAAAAATGTGCTTTGTTTTTCTGTTTCTCTCTTTGTCTGTCTTGCTTAGGGGCCACCTGGTCTCTTAAACGCCTTCTCTCTGCATGTCTGGCCCTTTCTCCTCTTTTTACCAATGACTTCATCTGTTTACCAGTCTGAATATGGCCTCCAATGAGTCACTCCAGCCCAGATTTTATAACACTTTCAGCCCAATTGCTCAGTGCTATCAGAAAGCAGATAAGGAAACAAGTAGGCAGAGAAACAAAGTGGGAAGAAGGAAGCGTCAGAGCCCTCTAATTGGGTCTCATCCTTGTCCCTTGGACATCCCATATTCATAATCACATCCACACTTTTCCTAGGATATTCCTTTGTTCACCTCACTTCTATCCTCCCATCCATATCCCTAAATCATCCCAGAACCTGACTGCTGCAGTTAACAGAGCTCATCTCATTCCTCCTTTCTTATATGTACCCATTGTGATGAAGAATAATTGGATACTTTTAAGAGTCCTAAAGGAAATGATTAATTCTCCAGCTACCTTCTTCAACCTGTCACTATTTTGACAACCCTCCTGGAATCATTTTGTAACTTGAGCTCCTAGTGTTTTAATCTAGATTTCTAACAGTGTCTTGCACAAGGAGGGAAAGCACAAGTGGTCACCATTCCCTAGCTAGAAATTTTATTTTGTTTGGAATGTTATAATTGCCTTTCAATCTTCTTTAGGCAATGAACCCATTTATGTAATGCTCCCTTATAATTTCCCCCCACTTCCCTGCCAATCTTGGAAGTGCTATGAGCCCTTTTCATGGCAATCACATTCTTTTTAAAAACCAGATCCTCAAACCATATTAGAGTAAGAATTTATCCTGAACTGAAGAAAATTACGCAATTCCTTCTTCTGGAACAACACACTATTTGGGGTGACTTACGCCTGGTCTACTTTTAAGTAACACTTTCATGTTATTCACTAAAACCCTGAGATCTTTTTCTGCAACTTTACTTTGGCTGTGTTTCCACTTTCTACACATGAATTGTTGAGTTTTCTCTGCGCATGTCCCAGCGCTAAGCTCTGTCCTTTTAGAACTCTGAATCCTATCTATTCCCTTCAAGTTTTCAAGGTTGTCATCCATCTCTGTACTGCTTTCTGATCTCTTTGCCCCCAAATGTTGTGAACTACATTGCCATAGAATAGAAGGAAGCAGGGCACGGGTGGTATGGATGGAGGTTATTGCCTTTGAGGACTGTAGACTCCATTAATTCATTTTCTTCCTGAAGGAAGGAATATAAATTATTTTCTCCAGTAGCCAAAGCAGAGGACCTTTTTTAAAAACCATCAAGCTCTGAGGCTAACAGAAAGGAAAGGAAAACCTAAAAAGAAGGGAAAACTAATCACAGAGAGGGAAAAGAGAACAAATGTGCAGTTCATTTAAAATCACTGTAGTTGAACATCAAATTATGGTACCTGACTTCCACCTATTTTACATTCTATTTAGTATTTATTTTGCCTCTAATCTAGGAATACAATTATGTACTGAACTGCATCACATATGCATTTAATATGTGAATTCAACTACATATGCTTAGAATAATATGAAAAAAGGAAGGAAACAAATTTAAATAATGGGTCAGAGGTCCCAGTGAGTATGAGATGGGGGAGGGGAGTTAATCTGCTCTTTCTTCAGACCAATGGTCTAGGTGGATCTCATCTCTGAACATCATGGGATGTTGAATAAGTTACTAAGGTTTAAGGAAGTGTATTTTTCACAAATGGCCCTTCATATTGTTTGCACAGTTTATATTCTACATTATTCTTTATATGCTATATATTTATGTGTATATATTATTCTATATAGAGTTTATAAGAACAAACAAATCTTATGGGTGATTTATGAGATTTTTCAAGACTATTTTTACCAAACCTGGTACTTGCTTTATGGGGTGACTTTGAAACCCAACCTCTGTAAAATTGCCACTTTAATGACCCTTTAAAAAGTGCTTACTGTCCCCCGTAAGCTTTACATACGTTACATACATTACCTCCTTTAAGCTTCACAAAAATTCTGCATAGTTGATACCATAAATATTTTACACACTTTGAAGAGCTGAGGCTCAGTGAGGTTAAATGACATAGTAAGTCAGGAGGTCCTTGGGATCAGCAGAACTAGGATTCAAATACCATCTGAACCATGGCATTTTTTTCTGGTGACATTATTATATTTCAAGTATAAAGAAGATTTATGGATTATCTAGATCTTTAAAAATGAATTCCTCTTGTATTAGAGGGAAAATAAGGCTAGCTTCAGGCTTCTCTCTGCAGTAAACTCAATATCAGAATCATAACCAAAAAAAGGTTCACAAAATTATGACACTTTTATATCTTTCAGGTTGTGATTTAGCATAGGAGCAAAGCTCATAAGCAGGCAAAAACTCAGTGAACACAGTATCTATAAACACAGTATCTGTATTATTTTCCATCATATCCTTGGCATCCAGGACACAGGACATTACACAGAACAGATATTCAACACATGTTTGTTGAATGAATTTAAAAGACTAGCAAAATCAGATTTTTCTCATTCAGAGATTCCTAAACCAGCTTTTAAAACAATCAGAATCACCTGAGAGTTCTTAAACAGCAATAGAAAATACAGACTTCGAGATGAACTCAGTTGGTCTGAGGTGAGGCTTAGGTATACTGATCTTTTTTAAAAGCTCTCCAAATAATTGAGGGAAAATTAGAATAGTGTTTTCTAAAACTCAGTCCTTTTAGTACCCCTTCAGATTTTCTTTTCTGTTTTAGATGTACTATTATTTATTTATTTATTTATTTATTGAGACAGAATCTTGCTCTGTGACCCAGGTTGTAGTGCAGTGGCACTATGTCGGCTCACTGCAACCTCCACCTCCCGGGTTCAAACAATTCTTTTGTTTTAGCCTTCTGAGTAGCTGGGACTACATGCATGTGCCACCAGGCCTGGCTAATTTTTATATTTTTAGTAGAGATGGGGTTTCATCATGTCAGCCAGGCTGGTCTCGAACCCCTGACTTCAAGCGATCTGCCTGCCTGGCCTCCTAAAGTACTGGGATTATAGGCATGAGCCACTGCACCTGACCCACTTAGTATTTTCTTTAAACTGGTTTGCTTTTAGTTAACTAACTTTATTTTGAGAGGGAACTTTACACTGTAACACATGGAAAACCAGTTTTCTATGAATTGTCAAAAAAGAAGAAAATTATAAAAATAAATACAATAAAAATTGTTTTTAAATTCTAGCCAGATATAGTCACCTGAAAAGACAGAGTGTAAGGTCAGTTCTCAGTTTAAAAAAATCAAGATTTGTAAGTGTTATGAGAGAGGTTAAAAAATATTAACATCAAAGTGAGACTTTGGGCTTGATGTAATCAGAATAATTTATAAAGCAAGAAAGGAGGGAATAACTTCCTCAATTATGTGATTCAATATTACTTACAGTTGTGTCTTACATCAACAGAAACACATATCCCAGACTTTGGGAAACACAATGATATACACAAAGGTAGTATGTTAGGTGATTCATGTATGTTGATTTTAAGTATATAGAAAATGTACTGTGTCAGGCAAAATATTGGGTCTTGAGAATAGAAAAACACGTCTCTGTCCTTAGGCTGTCCAGTGTTATTTCACATACCGTCTCCCCGTTAAGAACTGCTAAATGGTGGGTTTGATGAGTTATTTGCATAAACAAATCCAGCTGGGATTCCTGGTTGGACACTGAAGGCCTCTGCCTCTCCCCCATATGTAACTGCAGCTTTCAAACCTAGTAAAGAGTAGGATTGTCTTTTACATTTGCTTCCTATAATCATGACACAGTAGTGCCTAATACTTACTGTGGGCTTCCTGTGTGCCGCTCCATCAAACACATTATGTAATTTATCTCATCTAATCCTCACAAGTACTGCATGAAGCAGATACTATAAGTGACGGCTGACTTCACTTCTCAGATGAGAAAACTGAGGCACAGCTGTAAAAGGAGACATTATCCATCCCAGAGAGCACAAAACTACATCCTCTGTTTTACCTGACTGGCTGAATCCCTGCCTATGGCTTTTCTTCTATTGTATTACCTGCTATTGCTATTTAAATCCCATTTCCTTATCCTGGTGTGATCAGAAAAGGAGCATGTGACTCCAAGGGTGGTCTCATTAACTTCTGGTTATTAAAGAGGAAAATGCGGAGGACTCGGAGGCAGGTACAGATGAGGACGGTTGGACTAAGAATTAAGTTAAACGATAAGCAAAACAAAGGGAGAGAATAAAGGGAATATTTCACTAGAGGTTAAGAGAAAAATAATGAGCTCTTTTTTAAACACAAAAGGAGAATGTAAGTGGTGAAGACGGAAGCCAGGCTGCTGGAGCTTGGCAGGGGGTAATTTATTGATCGACAAGTAAGAATGTGCCGAAAAGAAAGACATAGGGAAGCAAAATTATTTGCTGCTGCTTTCACAATGGGAGACATCCAAGGAGGCAAGAGGAGATGTAAATTTCCCAGGGGAAGAAGATTATGAAGCAACATTCTTGTTTTCGAGTCCTCAAAAGGCAAAGCATTGGTTTTTGATGTTGAACAAGGATCAAACCACACAATTGCCCCTGGGTACCGACAGACATCTGAAGCTGTTTGGGGTACAGGAAACAGAGACTAAATATTCCTGAGTCTTGAGTAGAGTCCGAGAAGTCCTGAATTTGCTCAGGGAAGGGGCTCAAAGAGTTTCTGTGGATTCTCCTAGAGAAAGGGGTAGAGTCTGGAATTAGAGGCAAAAAAATAGCTCTCAAGGATGCTGCTGGAGACATGGGGGTGGGGGGAATGCTTGAAAGACACAGAAAGGGTAAGCAGACTTTGTTCGCATGTACCAGATTAAAGTTACATTATCTATCCCAACAGAGAAAACTGCTTGCAGAAACTGAGATGGATAAAGACAGCTAGGGAAAACGGACACCATAGTTTGGTTCAGCATGCAAACAAATAAAGATGGCAGATCAACCTCCCTCCCTCTATAAGTAGTACATGCAGCTGTTCTATTTGAGTATTCATTTAACACTTTCTTGTTAATTTCCAAGTTCTATAAAGACTCTGACTCACAACTCCCTCCAACGATTTATTTTTTCCTTCACGAGAACTCTCTAGTTTAAAATGACATTCTATTCTAGATATATTTATAGGCATGTAAATTTTTTTGTCTTGAAATATAGAAAATGGGATAAACCCAGATCCTGAGATATGACACCAAATATAGGGAGGCATTTTTATTTTTTAAGGTTGCAGGGAAGCTAAGTTTACAGACTGTTTGGAATTTCATTCTCTCAACATATATGGCACTTGCAAATGCTTCTGTTCATACATTTTTCTTTCTTTCCTAGAAGGGACCAATGCCAATAAAGCTCATCTGTCTGAGTTATGGTTTTTTCCTTCTGATAATCAGCAAGAATTATGCAAAGGCACAGTGTTGTTATCAAACAGAAATATAGAGCAATCTAATTCTACCTGATAATTTGGCATGGCACATTGTTTTTCCAGAATCTATCTTACCACAGATGCTGGCAGGATGATTTTTATAGGAAAGCAGTCCAATTAAGAGGAAAATTTCTGGAAAGTCAGTACTAATGTCTAATGTTGTATCTTAATTTGCAAATGTTAACTGGGTTAATAATGAACTTGTGCTGGAAGAAAAGATTTTTTTTTTCCCTTAGTGGTCAAGACAAAGGAGAAAATATCAACAGAACTTTTTTTGGGTTTGTTTTTATTTAAGGAAAAGTAACCCATTTAGAAGATTTTTTTTCTATTGCTACTAGACAATAGGCAGAAGTTCTAATATTTGATAGTGGATCCTTTAACCTAAGGGGAAATCCATGGCCCAGGCTGAGATTTCTGCATTTTTGGTGACTAATGATTGAAGCAGAAAATCTAAAGGAAGATTTGAAACTAGACTCTTGACTTTAACAGCTTTGCAGACAACTGTACCTGCCATCAGCCCAGAGGCCCCTCACATGAGACTTAACTGCAGCTTCTTCCCTAGAAAGGAGTGACTCTTGAGCATGTAACCTTTCTTAGCTCAGTGAGAACTTGAAAGTTTACTGATCTTTCAAAAACAGGCATTAGATGGTGAACTCACTTACCTCCCTTTATCCACAGAATCTCAAACTGACGATTTCTTTTTCATCACCATCTTATCTGCACTTGCAGAGTTTCCCATTCTCAGGGGAATTTACTTCCAGCAAGGGATAGAAATATTCACTAAGAAGTCTTACATGTTGAAGTCAGTATGTCTTAGGCAAATAAACTCTGACCATACAACCAAGTTAGAAGTCTCTTGCCTCTTATCTGTCCTTTTATAAATGTATTCTTCCATCCAAAAGTAGCAACTGGAGTCTCCCAGTTATCTCTCTGTTCTGAGCATTCCTGATTTCCATCTTGGAGCTAGCTACATATTATTGAATGGTTAGTACTAAAAGCCAGATACTGTGCTAATATTTTTTTCTGATAACAAGTCCAATGAACTAATTTAAATAATATTATCCCTACTTTATTGATGATAAAACTGATATGTTGAGAGCTTAAGTAAAAGGCTCAGAGTCATACAAAGACAGAGCTAGGATTTGAACCTGGAGTTGTCACTCTAAAGCCCTAGACTCTCTCTCATAACGATTCCAACTATGGGATTTCTGCCCCTATTACACAATAAGTAGAAATAAGTCTACTCAACATTTCTCCTGGCAGTAAGAACATTTTGCTCACAATTTTGAACAAACAATTATTCTGTTTTATTTTAAAGTATCCATGTGACTCATTCCCTCAGCTCCTACATCCCTTTGTGTACTGTCTTGATGCACTTTTTGGGTCTGTTCATATATTTCCCTTCTGGTCCCAAGGAATGTAATTGACAGCTCATACATCTTGGGTTGTGTTGTAATTTTGAGAATATGCTTCCCTTTAAAATATACCAAGGTGGAATAAAATGTCTCCTCCATCATTGGCAGCAGGAATATCTGGGCTGGACAAACACGGGGCTCCCTTTCAATGTAGGTGCCACTCGCCAAACTCCCTCTCAAAAGTTCTGGGAACTGAGTTTACATCTATTCTGAAGAATGAACAAGTCTCCCCCAAAGTGTTATCCACTCTGTTTAGAGTAGCCCAGAAGAAGCACAAGACTTAGTATTTCTTGAGCTTTGCTGTACAAGTTAGTAGTTACTCAGTGTTGGCGCTTCTCCAACTAGGATCTTTCAGGCTCTCACATTCTGCTAGATACTTGGTGGTATTATATTATTATTATTATTATTAGAGATGGAGTCTCGCTCTGTTGCCAGGCTGGAGTTCAGTGGCACAATCTCAGCTCACTGCAACCTCCACCTCCTGGGTTCAAGTGATTCTCGCACCTCAGCCTCCAAGTAGCTGGGATTACAGGCATGCACCACCACACCCAGCTAATTTTTGTATTTTTAGTAGAGACGGGATTTCACCATGTTGGCCAGGATGGTTTCAATCTCCTGACCTCGTGATCCACCCGCCTCAGCCTCCCAAAGTGCTGTGATTACAGGTGTGAGCCACTGCACCGGGCTGATACTTGGTATTTTATACAACATAAATTGTGATGAAAATCTGAGTACTGCCCAATCAACTTAAGCTTTTGAATCTTTATTGAGCATCTTCTGACTTGCTATCTTTCATTCAATCTTTGTTTTTATGTTCCCCCTCACCCCGCTATAAATACCCTGGTATCCTGGACTGTGGGAGAGCAGGTTAGTTGCAATTGGTCTGTCTCAGAGATTTTTGCCCAGTGAATGAAAGGAAAATGGCAACAATAACAACCATGATTGTTATGGCAATTACAAGGTAGAGAAATCTAGGATGAAACATATAGCAAGTGCAATATTAAGCATGCTCCCTGTTAAAGTCTGAGAAAGCGTTGGTGGCTGCTATTGTTAGATTAGCAGTAAATGCTGTTAGCAAATGCCATAGAAACAAATTGCCCATTTCTGGAGCCAGTGGGCATTTGTCTTTGTCGTTCCTCTGGGCATGGGGCTCAGTTTTCTTTGCATGGACAGCAGAGAAAATCCTCCCTCGGAGGAAAGCAGCATCTCTTTTATATGGTTCTGCACTGTTAGCCAACCTCAGTCACTTCTCTCTCTCTCTCTCTCTCTGGCCCACTGCTTGCACGGAAAATTGAGGTAATGATTTATATGTCGTAAGCAGTTCTGACAGGTGCACTCTATCTTGGCTTCCTCCTGCCCCAGGACTAATCAGAAGCTTATCTTTTCCTTTGTGTAATAGGGAGCTGTCAGGTTCTATGACCCTCCAAACAATTCAATCACTCATGGGCGGATTCACCTTGGAGGGAGGACGCCTTGATGTTGGAGAAACCCGGTGGAGGCCATGCCCTGACATGTATTGAAACAATGGCAGCCGGGGGCTAGAGGGCAACATGGCCAAACTGACAAAATGTCATTTGCTTCCCAAATTTAAAACTCTTCTGCCAGGAACTATCTAGGCGGCTTTTCCATGTTGGTGAACATCCTGTCTTCGGTGCAGAACATTTAGCTATCTGGGCAAAGTAGGGCTGTTCCAAAAAATGACCTGTACAGAGAAGCGAGGGCTTGCATTGCTCATGGGGAAAAAAGCGAGTTCCTTAACAAGACCTATGGTGCCCAGCATGATCTGGCCATAAGCTGCCTCACCACCTGCATCTTACTGGTACCACACATCCTCTGCACTCAGCATTCAGCCACCTGGGCCTTCCTTCCACACTGTGTTTTTCTGTGCTACTTCCTACCTGATGGGCTTTGTGCATGCCAGCTCCTCTGCCTAGAACATTCTTTCTGCTCCTCTTCTTACTTTCCTCCTGCTGCAGTTTAAATATTAATTGCTCAGGAAATTATCCTCTGCTCTCCCTGAAAAGATCAAATTCTCCCCATCATCTGCTCTCCTGTACACCATGCACCTTTCCTCTAGAGGCCCCATTACACTGTCAGCTTTACATTAGGAGCATTTGATGCATGCTTTTTCCAACCCAAAGAGATGGCTAGCACCATGAAGGCAGGAACCATGTCTTTCATGTTCACTTCTATAACTCCAGGGCTAATCATAGTACCTGGCTTACAGTAGGGACTTAAGAAGTGCTTGTGGAATTAGTTTTTTAAAATGCATAGCAAGAAACCGAGGTGGTGCTTATGTTAATTGGTTTGACCGTCAAGTAGTGCAAGGGCATATCTAATTGGGACTGGTGTGGCGGTCACCTCTGAGTCCATCTGCGTAAAGGATTTTACTATGGGAAGGAATAATGATAACCAAGTGTGGCTTTGTTTTGTCGCTTCTATCTTAATCTCTAACTTTATAACTCCTGAACTCCTGCCCTGTTGTCTGCTTTGACAATCTTATGTTTCCCTCATAGGATGCTTTTCTTAGATGCTCTTTGAATTTGGAGAGCCTATGATTTAAAAATTCAAGCTTTCAGAAGTTTCTAAACATCTGTATATTTGGTTTTGAACTGGCAAGATAATTGGACAGAGTTTTCACTTTGTATCTGGATGTTTTCGCATTAGTCAGTGTCCTTATTTAATTGAATGTTACAGAACTCTCACTCCCTGAAAATAATGAGAGGAAGGGAGCTCACAGAGTAGAGAAGAAAATGTTGAGAAAGAACTCAGGCAGTTTCTAAATACACAATGGGATTGACTGTAATGTTAGGCAGGGGCAAATGAAGTGCATGTTATCACCATTTTTTTTTTGTTTGTTTGCGGTTCAGGATTGCTTTATTTTTCACATTAATGGTATCATGCTATGATCTTATACTTTTTAAAAAATCTCCTCCCTCCCTCCCTCCCTTCCTCTCTCCCTCCTTCCCTTCCTCCCTCCCTCCTTCTTTCTGAGACAGGGTGTCACTCTGTCACTTAGGCTGGAGTGCAGTGGCCTGATCTCGGCTCACTGCACCAGTCTCAAGCAGTTCTCACACTGTAGCCTCCCAAGTAGTTGGGACTGCAAGTGTGCACCACCATGCCTGGCTAACTATTGTATTTTTTGTAGAGCTAGGGTTTCACCATATTGCCCAGGCTAGTCTTGAACTCCTGAGCTCAAGTGATCCACCCACCCCAGCCTCCCAAAGTGCTGGGATTACAGGCGTGCACCACCGTTCCTGGCCCGTTGTGACTATTTTCAAACCAAAGATTCCTAGTCACTGGATTACAAGCCCCATGAGGGCAGAGACCACACATGTCCATCATGACTATATGTATGGAATCCTTTTTAAATAAGTGGCAGGTAAGATTAATGTTAGGTTAGACAGAAGGAAACATTTGTGAACAATGATTGGTTTTGGATGGCTAATGGTTCTTTTCTGCTTCAAGAAGTCTCTAAAGTAGGATAAAGCCTCCATGGCTCAGAAGGTTAAAAGCCATTGCTGTTGGGAGGCCGGGTAACATGGTGGTTAAGAGTGAGGCATCTAGGCTGGGCGCGGTGGCTCATGCCTGTAATCCCAGCACTTTGGGAGGCCAAGGCGGGTGGATCATGAGGTCAGGAGATCAAGACCATCCTGGCTAACATGGTGAAACCCTGTCTCTACTAAAAATACAAAAAAAAAAAAAAAATTAGCCAGGTATGGTAGCAGGCGCCTGTAGTCCCAGCTACTCGGGAGGCTGAGGCAGGAGAATGGCGTGAACCTGGGAGGCGGAGGTTGCAGTGAGCCGAGATAGTGCCACTGCACTCCAGCCTAGGCAAGAGCAAGACTCCGTCTCAAAAAAAAAAAAAAAAAAAAAAAAAAAAAGAGTGAGGCATCTGCAGTGAGAGAGGCAGCAGTGAGCTGTGCTTCTGCCACTTGCTAGTGGACAGACTGCCTCCTCCACATGCTGGAGTTTCCTCATTGTGAAACAGTGATCATAGCTCATGAGGTTAGCAATTACACTAGTAAATGAGCAAAGTTCCTGATACAATAGCAGGCACTAATATGTTTTCAGTTGGTGTTAATGAACTTGAATGTCAAGAGGGAGGTGCTAGTAAGAATCTTATATCATCAGGTGATTCTGTGACTGGAAGGCAGTAAGGGCAGAATGAAAATCTTGCCAGGGGGTAACTCCTGTTCACTGATCCAATTCCTTCAGCCAGCATTTCCCAAAGTGAGGTCTACTGCTGTGCTACTCAAAATAACAGATTGATGAACTCTTATTTCTGGTCCATGACAAGATATAGGAGCTCAAGCCAAAATCAGTGCATTGCTTCATCCATTGAGAAAGTCTTACTATGGAAAAGTAAAGTGTCAGCTGACCTATGCAGTGGCTTAGTGGCACACATGACTCATATTCTGGTGCAAGTCCCTTAGCTCATTGTGTACTGGCATGGGCCAAGGACTGCATTTGGAGTGGAATATTCTAGAGAACAGTAATCCACTGAATTGAGAAAAGAGTTCTTCATGGTCAAGCAAGTTTGGTGGAAAACACTGTGTGCCATATATCTTTATTGGATTTGATACTGCATATTAGTATATTAAAAGTTCTCAGAAACCCTGAAGTAAATAAATTTGCTTAACTGTGTTTAAGCTAGGGTTTCCCATATTACCTGAGCCAGAGACATTTGTGTGAGAGAGTGTGCGTATGCATGTGTGTACCACTGCTTTTAACAGTTTTCTGGTAAAAAGAAAATAAACTCATCTGATCACAGCAACAAATTACAAGAGCGTGACCCACCTTCTTCCACCCAAACAAACACAAACCTAACACCTTTCAGGTAGAAAATTCCTTTCCTCGTTGCTACATTCTAAGGAAACCAGAGAATAAAATATATTTTTCTGTTGAAAACAGTCTTCATTAACATGAAACCACCCTTGTAAGTAGTTTTCTCCAACCAAGATCTTGTTTTTATACGTCAAAGACAAGATAGTATCTTGCTATGCACACTACCCCTAGGGAAATATTTAAAATATTTTTCTCTGGTAAGGACTGGTATTTAAAACGCTTACATCAATGCATCAGTCAAAGCCCGGCTTGCAACGTACTGTGATCAAAGTGATCATGTCCTCTATTGAGTTGGATTCCAAATCCATTTGCACTAATTATTTTCTACAAAAATCCTAATGCATAATGAGCAGAGGCCCTAGAAGTCCTCTACTGATTTCAAATTAGTTCTTTGCATAACCTAGTAGCAAAAAGGGATCTAGGCATGTATTTTTGATTTCCTATTAGTAAAGTCTAGTTGAAAAATAAATAAAAGTCAGCTCTTTACTTTGTTAACATTTTTAGGCTTCTTGAGCAATGCCCTGCTTGGGTGTTGTGTGCCCTGTACATGCCTGCACACGCCCACACATGCACGTGTAGTTTCGGGGACTGGAGACACACCCATTGCTCTAGCAACAGTGAGCTCACACTTCAGAAATGGGACTTGGTGTAGGCTGAATGTCTTTCCCATTACGCTCATAATTCAGATAATTTCATCTGAAAAATTCAGAAAATAAAAGTATTCTCTCCTTCAATCATCCAATTATCCTTGATTTTTCACTTCCTTTGAAAAGTATACAGAGAGCCCTTTAAGTGAAAAGATGGGAGAATCACTCTAAGAACTTCTCGTTTGAGAAAATCCTATCTGGGTCAGTGTGAATCAGGTTTGGAATGGTGACAAGATCCTTACTTGCAAAGCCCTCAAAAGGCCAGAACTCTGCCCCGTCAACCTTCCCACATCTCTGAAATTCAGATCATTTAACAACCAAGGTTAGGGAAAGACAATGTGTCAGAGCCTGGAACACTATCAGGCTTTATGGCCAGGGAATCTCAAAACAAATGGCACCAGAGGCCATGGAAACATCCAGATTTTCTTCTGTAATGTGATTCTTTTCTTTTTCTGACACTAGTGGACTTCTCAGCTTGCCACTGCCATTGAGTGTACATATGGGAGGTGTGCTTTATTAGTTCCTATCATATTCAAGAAGCCATGGACACCTTCCAAAGGGTTTGGGAGCAAAAGACAAAGAGAACTCGATCCTAAGCCAGGTATAGGGTTCTGCTTATATTTATGTCTATGTTGGATCTAATTACTACATGGTAAGTGCAGCATAACAAAGGTACCTTTGGGATTAAAGAAAATATTTTATTGTCAGTGAATACACTCTGAATGCAAGGCAGCGTAGGAGAGTCAGTACAAAGGCAGATTCGAAGCATAATGAATTGCTTGTCTCTAGATGTAATACTACTTCTAACTTTTCAAGATATTCATCATGCTTTCCTGAAACTCTTAGTCTCTAGGTAAAAGACAAGATGGGAAAAAAGAGGAGAAAGGATTAACATAAACTAAGCATCTATTGATGGCAAGATAGTATGCTAAACACTTCAACAAGTGACTTTATCAGCCCAACCTCTGTAAGAAAGTATAGTTATTATTCTGGAGTCAGCTTGAACGTGGTTTAAAAATATGGCTGTGCCACTTAGTAGCTACAGACATGAGCATGTCACTATAGCTCTCTAGATCAAATGTCCTCATCTGCAAAATGGGAATAACAATAGTACCCACTCCACAGGCTGCCGTCTGGGCATGGTGAGATGGTACCTGCTTAGCAGAAGGCCTGGCACATAATACATACTTAATAAATGTCTGCAATAGTGTTACTCTTATAGCACACTGGCAACTAAGTGGGCTGTCCCCATAACTTGACCAGGAGTAAGAAGGGGAAAGAAGCTGAGTTATAAAAGGCACTAACAGCTCACGATCAATCACAGAATCATCATGGATGCTCATTCTAACTCAAATCACTCTCTTAGTGTAAAGGCAACCATGTTTTGATAATAATGTTGTCCTCAGACTGATCTATACAGAACCTTGAGGTAGGAGGAGACAAAAGGGAAAAGGAAGGAATTTAAAAAATCAAATCTGAGAATCTCTACTTTTGAGTAGAGAGATCATTATGCCAAAGGGTCTCAAACCCATCTGATCTTCAGGATGGCCAGGAATATGGCCGAGAAATACGGGTGGGTGTCTTGGCCCTACTCCTGGAGATTCTGAGTCAGTTGGTTGGAGATGACTTAGATGTTCCCAGAGTCTAATGATCATCCAGCTTTGGTAAGCCATGACCTAGTTTCATGTACCCTTCCTACCCCGCCTTCTCCCAAAATTAAACAGAAAGCCCACCTATGCCCAAGGCACCAGTAACTTTTACAATCTCCTTGAAAAGTTGTTTTCCAGCCCCTGCTCACTCATATGTATTTTGGCTTACACTGAATATTCGGATGCATATACTAGGCATTCTATTTTAATACAAGAGGCAGGACAGCAGCTTGGGTTTTAGAGTCATAAAGACATGCACTCAAGTCCAAGCATTACCACTTACTAGCCGTCTAACCTAAGGCAAGTTCCTTAGCTTCTCTGGCTTCAGCTATCACATCTCTACAATAAGGATAATATCAGCGCCTATGTTACAGGTTTATCTTGAAGATTAAATTAGCCAATGCATGGAAGATGTTCTTGGAACATTAGCATAAATGTTAGCTTCTCTTTTAATTCCAACTGAAGTAGTTCCTTTGGCTAAGATGGAACTCAATTATCATCATGTCTCTGAACATTAGCCAAAAATATTAGCCAATGAGCAGAACAGAAACACCTCCAACCCTCATCCCCCAAAGGCGAAACATGTCAAAACACAAAGGCATGTCAGTGAGGGTAGTGGCTAAATTCTCGTGGAGGGCTTTCTGATCCCATAACTGAAACCTCATGACACAGACAGATACAATCAGATAATGATGGCAATCAATAATGATAACAGAAATTATTATTTATTTTCATAAACACAGAGTATGTGCGTCCCGCTGAGTTACACACATCACATGCCAGCATTCACTTTCGGGGCAGTCAATCAATGAGAGATCTCAATATCCCCCTGCTGAGGCAGGATGGGGAGGATGGAGCGAAGGCTGAGAAATTACCCACACTAGAATGACACATTCACGAAGTTAATCTAATCCAGGAGCCATTGGTGCCATTGCAAGCCTGTGAATATGGAATAGGCTTGATTGATTTTTCACTGCAATAGCTAAACGCGCCATTGTTATATACAACAAATGTAAGGAAAGGAAAGATGAAACCATAAAAGGATTGGATATGAAGCCCCCAGAGCAGCAATAAATCATAAAATGAAGTCTAAAAAAATTAAAAATGGTAGAGGAAGGCTGTATCTATGTCCTAAGAGGCCTCAGTTATCAAAACATATACCGAAAATTAAAACCTGGGGCATTAAAGGCTGATCCTGACTCAACCAATAATTTGCACTAAATCTGGCCTGGGGTTCCCCCTCCTCCCAGAATGAGTATCATGACATAGGTACCTCGGAGGGAGCAAGAAAGCCTAAAGGCTATGGACAGACAGAACGTGCTTCATTCCCAGTTCTGCCTCTTTCTAGCTGTGTGACCCTGATTAGATACCTGGCCCCTCAGAGCCAGTTACCCTCTTTTATAAATGGGATAATCACATCCACACCACTAGAAAGAAAGAAATGGCAACGCACATCCTGTATGCCTCAAAGGATCCTTGGGAGCATCAAATGAGATGCCCAACATGAAAGCCCATCTACCCTCCAGATGCATCATGGAAACTCCTTCCTAATCCCCTGTCTCCTCCCTTTGTGCTTCTTCTGAACTGCCATAGTTATCTTCTGTGCTTTTCTCAGGACAGTTATCCTTCTCCATGATTTCTCAAAGTGTGGTCCAGGGACCACCTGCACTAGAATCACCTGGGCATTTTCTGGGAGGGGCCTTGTCAAAGATGTCATTTCTTAGAGTCCAACTCAAACTTTCTAAACCAGCATCCCTCGTGACGAGGCCAGAAATTATGTTCTAGGCAGAGTCCCTGGTGACCATGAGGCACACAGTCATTTAAGAACCAATGATTGAATTCATTTTATGTTTCAGCCACTTGTAACTTGTCTCCTCCATGCCCCTTAAGGACAGAGAGTGTGTTTCATTCATCTTTGTAAGAGCCACACTTTGTAGTGCATGCTTAGTACAGTGTGTAATACAGTAGGCACTGAGCTACAAAATACATGGAAAAGTCCTGTACGTCAGATGTTGTCGTCCTCACTGTTGTTTAAAACAAGGGCCATGCCATAAATAGTCCTAATAATAGTGAGGAACAGGAGCTCTGGGGTCAGACAGACCTGGACTCCATTCTTGGCTTTGCTGTTTACTATTTGCAAGGCCTTAAGCCAGTACTTACCTCTCTGAGCCTCTGTTTATACATCTCTAAAATGGGCGGGATGCCTAAGTCACAGAATGATGATAAAGAAAGTACATCAAACAACTGCACCCCAAGCCTGTCACTAAGAAGGGCTGAATATGCACAGTTGCTACTATTAGTAAACCTAAACCAATAGTCTGTTTAATCAGTTCTCTAGGAAACAAATCAAGTAAACTGTTTCACTCAGAGGATCTCTCTTTTGGGAAAACTAGCTAGTCTTTTCAGTCAACCTGCCTAATCTCATGACCTTTTAGCAATGGTCCTCAGGAAGTCCTCATTCAGGAGTCAGAGCTGGTAAAACTGAATGCCAGCTGACCAGTGTCTTAGACGGTGCCTATGGTTGTGTCCAAATCGCCACCAATGGGATTTGCTAACATCAGGGTCATTTTAAGAGGAAAAAGTTTAGTTCTGGAGATTCATGAGACTGTGAGTGTCTTGCGCTGACAGGAGGACAGAAACAGCCATTGTGTAAAATATGATGTCATTTGATCTTTCCTCTAAAAATCAGTGCATCCCTTGTGTACCCACCCTGTGGCAGAAAAGCCTCTGCAGCCCTCACCCCCTGCCTTCCACCCCACCAAAATCAAGCTCGTATGTTAAGAGAGCTTTGATAAAACGTTCTGAGAGACATCAATCAATAATAAAACATTCCTGCCCTGTGGTCAGGAATATTTTCTTAAAAAGCAGAGCTGTAGAGAATAAGAATGAAAAATATCAGATTTGGAGTCATGTGGACTAGGTTTGAATTCTAGCTCTTCCATTTTCTAGCCATGAGATTTTGGGCAAACTTCTTGGCTACTCTAAAACATGGTTTCCATTTCTGTGTAATCTGTTCACTTCACAGATATTTACTGAAAGTCTACCAGGTGCCATGGATTGTTCCAGGTGCTGGAGCTGCAGGAGAGAACAAAACAGAGTCCCTGCTTTCATGGAGCTTACAGTTTACTGGGGGGTGAAGAGGAGGCAGACAGCGAAGAAAACGCTAGACAGTGACAAGAGCTAAGCAAAAAAGGGCAGAGAGAATGAATGGGAAAATGTGGGTGTGCTCTTTTCCATAGGACACCCTAGGAGGGCCTGATAGGTATCACTTGAGCAGGGACTGAAATGAAGAGGAGGCTATGGCTTCAGATGATCTGGAGAGAATAATAGAACCTACCTGAGAGAGATGTTATGAGGACTATGTGATACTAAAGATAAAAGATTTAGCACCTGGCACATACTAAGCACTCAATAGATGGTTGCTATAATTATTTTTATTTGTTGTAAGTCATGTTTGAATAAAATCCATTAGAAAAATTGAATTCATCACATCACCTTCATTTTGGGAAGCTATGACAAGTCACAGCTTGGGAGCTCACACCTTCCAGACTCTATAACAGGTAAAAATGCCGATTTCAACCTGGCCTAGGTTCCCAGGGCACTGGCAGCTGATAATAATGAGGAAAAGAATACCTCCAGGCTCACCCTGCAGGGAGAAGTATGCTAAGTGTGATTTCTCACCACCCAACTTCCATTTCAGGCTGATTAAGTCACTTTAACGGTGAATTCCCATTACCTAGAAAGAGCTCTAAGGGTCTGTTACTCCTGGGCCGCGGGAGGCTGGGGAAGAAGGGCATGGAGGGTCTTGTGAAGTAAAACTGCATAGAGACCTCAAGGCCTTTGTTTCTCCATTGCTGAGGTCAGAGATCTGGAAAGTCAATGTGTAAGTGTGTGTATGTGTGTGTGTGGGGGGCGGGGACAGTGGTAGGGGGGAGTGGTAAGGGAAGGGAGAGAGAGGGAGAGGAAGAGAGGGAGAGAGAGAGAGAGGGAGAGGGAGAGAGAGAGCGATCGATCGATTAATCCCCTGACCTGGAATAATAATGGCACTCATTACTAAGACAAACATTTCAAATGCCCAAATGTATGTGGTCTAAGTTTAAGAGCCTAACTCTTGATTTTTAGTCCCAGTCCTGGAATAACCAGTTGAGGGATACTGGGTAAGTCATTTTCCCTCTCTGAAGCTGCATCGGATTGAAGGGCTCGGGTCCCAGAGCAAAGTAGATCAAAGCTTGGTTCTCAGTCCTGCATGATCTTGGGTATGCTACTTAACTGCTTGGAGCCTCATCTGTTGAATGGGCATTTTAAGACCTTTGAGGTAGCTAGTGCAGATAGAGAGTGCGGCATCATGCATGGGATATGGCAAATGATCAATAAGTGCTAGATACCAGCATTTTCACCTGCTAAATACCTATTCTGCCCTCCTCATTGGCTATTCTGAAGATGAATCAAGGGACTAGGTGAGAAAATGCTTTGTAATATAAATGGTACAACTGTAAGGCATTATTATTAAATTATTACCATGATTATTGCTTTATGTTAAGTTACGATATTGAGCAGGGGATATAGTTTTCATAGACATGCTTCTCATAGGCTCTTTTGGTAACGAGATTGATTTTGAAAGGCTATCTTCTATGAAAGATATAGTCACATTCTTGCTTTGAAACGCTGAGTCTCTCAGCGCTGAAACAGAACAGGTTCATTACACAGTGAGGATTAATTAGCTGTCGGGTATTATTAAATGTTCTCACTCTCAATACCCACATAGAACTGGAAACTATGAAAGTGAGCAAGAGGTAATCATAGTACAGGGAAGGGAAAAAAAGACACAATTGCTGGCAATGCACATTTCAAGAGGAGAGTGTGTTAGTAAATTATAGGCTGATTAATATCACGTCAGCTCATTCTCTGTTTGGAGTCATTGTTCTGAATCTAGTCTTCAGGGTTGCCTGCTTTTTTTTTCTTCTACCACTGGGATCAAAAAGAAAAGGAAGCTGGACTTTTCAGTGTTTAAAGAGTGCTGTGGTGTGGATGTTTACACTGAAATGCAGGATATTTGAGAGCCTAGGAAAGGAGAGGAGGTAAATACAGATACTGGTATTTATAACTATATAGCAAATATAACATGTCTCTCCAAAATATAACAGAGGTTATACAGCAAATATAACATGTCTCTCCGAAAAATAACAGGTTCATAAAAATGATAGCTCGAATGGGCCTTAGGGATGATAGAGTCCAGTGACCGCAGACCCCTTTGTCTCAGCCACCAGGGTCAAGTGTTGAAAATGCAGATTCCTCTGGGCCTCCTCTCTGGAGTGGGTCTCAGGAATCTACATTTCCCAGTCCTCTGCTTGGCAGCTTAGAAACTAAGCGTGGAGGGAAGAAGTATGATTCATCAGTTAGGTTGTTAGGTTACACAGCTGGTTAGTAAGAAAGCGAGAACCAGAGTTGGAATTTTCCAACTCCCAGCCACACCTCAGGGCCTCCTTCTCTGTTTCATCTGAAGTCTACTTCATTGGCATCACTGGCTTGGCATGGGGAGGATCTCTGCTCTCGTGGAAACTGAATAGACCTTCTCTGCTCTTTATTAGACGGATGGAATTCTCCCAGGGGTTAAGCACAGATATATGAAATCCCATAGGATGCCATGGACAGTAGGATTCCACAGTGGGGTCTACAGATGTCACCTGAGAAATTCCATCCACATAGCAAACAAGGGCAAGGTAAAGTCTGGGCAGAAGTTCACGGTATAAACTCTACGTGGCACTTAATCCAGTTGTTTTCCCCATAAGATTGCCATGTCTCAAGGGGCAAAAGACAGTCTTATTCCCATTATATTGCCAGTACGGTGTTTGCCACTTAGTAAATCTCAGTGAGTAGTTTGTAGAATAAATACAACAGTATAAAAAGTATAAAAAGAAAAATAACTGAGTTGTCTCATATATATAGGCCCACTATCAGTAAGGGGTAATAATAGCCATGATGACGATGATGTTATTAATACTAAAACAACAGAAGGGAACTAACATCATCGAGCGCTTTTTGTGAGCCAGCACTACACAGGCTAAGCTGTTTCTTACACAAAATAACTTATTGAATCCTCACAACAATTCCAGGAAGCAGTGACTGTCATCATCCCCGTTATACAGATGAGACATTGGAGGCACAAGGTGTTCAAATATAGCCACATGCCACATGATGTTTTGGTCAATAACACTGGTTCCATAAGATTATAATACTGTATTTGTACTGTGTCTTTTCTATGTTCAGATGTGTTTATATACAGAAATATCATTGTGTTATAATTGCTTACAGTATTCAACACAGGAACATGCATACAGGTTTGTAGCTGAGGAGCAACAGGCAATGTAGTCTAGGTATGTAGTAGGCTATACCATCTAGGTTTGCATAAGTATACTCTATGATGTTTTCACAACAATGAAGTCACCCAATGATGCATTTCTCAGAATATATTCCCATCATTAAGTGATACGTGACTGTCATATGCCCAAGGTCACCAGCAGAAAGTAATGGAGCCAGAATTCTAACCCAGGCTAGACTGACTCAACAATAATACTCTTCACTACTCTACTTTCCAGCCTCCAAAACCCCTGCACATTCAGAGCATCACGGCTGGATTTATGCCGAGTCCACCCAGACTGATAAGGTGGACTTACATGGAGGTTCTCCAGAGTTGAAGGCATAGGCAGATAAGAGGAAACAGAGTCGCCAATGCTTGTGAGCTCAGAAGCAGCTCAACTGAAGACCATGTGCCCATTAGTACAGGGTAAACACCCAATAGTCTAGCATGGTGGTCAGCACAGAGTCGATATTCAAAAAGTAACTGCTGAATAGCAGATGTATCAATAAATGAATTATTAAACAAATAAACAAGTGAGCTAATCAAGCATACAATGACCATCTCATTTTGGCTTTCAAACATAGGGCAAGAACCTCTTTTCCTCACATCTACTTCACTGTCTCCCTTCCTACTTTTGGTCTTTAGCAGAGCTGCTGGTGTCTAAAATCACATATTTTACACAGTTTTACAAGTCTGTTGGGGCTAGGGCTATCCCAACATGTGCCTGCTTTACTGCTCACATTGAACATGTTCATAACTGAGCTCATCATCCAGTCCTAAACCACTTTACCTTACATCTAGAGACCCTTCCCTTAAAAGTTCGCTTTGAGAAATCCGTTTTTAATGCCACTTTCCTATGAGAACTTTTCTGGTCTCCAAAAACCACAGCTAATTTCTTCCTCCTTTTATCAAATTGCAACTCCCCAACACTTTCTCAATGCATTTATCTTACTATATTTAGTGCCATAATCATTTGTATATTAGTCTTACAAATCCTCTTTATCAGGCTATGTATTTCTGAGGAACAGGAAGGAAGCCACTCAGACTGAGTAGAAATCATATATTGAGGACCAGCCATAGAGGAAGGGTTTTCCATCCTTGCACTTCTTCCTCATAAGTCCATGAGCAGTAGGTACTGTGTTCACTGTTTTGCAGATGGAGAAACTAAAATTAACTTTCATGTTGAAAGCTCAAAAAGGTTAAATGACTATTGGGAAATTTGGGTAAGTGGCAGAATTTGAAGCCAGGTCTGTTAGATTATTAAGTTTGTGTTCTGAATCTCAAGACTGCAACTCGCCATCTGGATTCACATCCCTGTACCTTGAGTACAGAAGGTGCTCAAGACATTTTAGATAACATGAACAACGGAGGCTAAGATTATAGTAACGTCTGGCAGTGGCCATGTGGGCAAGTCTTCTGGGACAAAAGGAAAAGCATGGATTTGTAGTCATTAGAAGGCTTGGCACCTTTCCTGCTTCTCCATCTGCCACCAGAGAGAGACTGGGGTAGGCTGAGTCTCTGCCTACGTTCCCTCACTGGCCCATTATAGTTGCAACCTACAGTAACAACCAGCACGTGGCCAACCTTAGGAGACCGGCCCCTGACCGTGGTGGCCAGGGCAGCTGTTTGCACTCACCCGCAGGGTTGTGATGGTGGCAGGATCCCGGAGCCGGCCCTCCTCATCTTTCAGATTGTAGCCTTCTGGCCTCTTATCACGCTCGCTGACTTTCCACAGCTTCACAGTTTTATCTGTAGTGGGCAACCAGATTAAGTCAGAATTATAGTGAAAAGCAAGCTTATAAGGGAGTTTTCCTGGGGGCAGTGGGGAGAGGAAGAGGTAAGGATGGATAGAATTGCTACAGAAGCTGGCTCACATAAAGGGTTGCTGTGCATAAATCTCATGTCATTTGAAGGCAGAGCTCATATTTCAAAACAAAAACATACATTATGCTGGGACAAATGGATTTCCCTGATAATGGGCTCTTAAATCTATAGCTTATACCTTAATTTAGCTCATTCAGTAAAAGCATTTATTGAACATTGAATAAGAGCGCAACATACACAGAGTTTACAATGTAACTAAGAATTTTACATGAAAAATTGGTTTAACAGTCATAACTCTGGAAGTAGGTGCTATTATCTCTATTTTAGCATCTCACCTCACTCATTGTCCTTACCATGTCCTAAAAGGCCCTTCATGACCTGCCCTCTCCACTTTCTCCACTTTTCTGACCGCCCTGTCCACCCTCTCCCTGCTCACTCACTGTGCTCCTGCCACGTGGCTTCCCTACTGCTCCAGGTACACATTAAGCTCACTAAGCCTCGGGGCCTTTGCACTTGCTGTGTCTTCTGCCTGGAAAGCCCTTTACCCTCTTTTTCATATAATTTGCTCCTTTACTTTCCTCTTGCGTTTGCATCCCAACCTTAGAGAGGCTTATGTAAAACCTACCTAAAAATGCCGTCCTCGTCCTCAGAACCATTCTCTATCTCCTCTCTCCTGCTTTATTTTTCTTCATAATACCTTTTACTACCTGACAATTGGTTATTTATCAAATAACTATCTGTCTCTTTCACTAAGTGTAAAATTGTTGAAGGTAGGGATTCTATCTATCTTGTTTATCACTGTACCACCAGCACCCAGAACAGTGCCTGGCACACAATAGCTGCTCAATAAACATTAGTAGGGCAAATGAACAACAAATCTCATCTACCTGCATAGTGCATATTTCTAGCAATATTCAGGGAAATAAAATGGTAAGGAGATACATTGAAATGTTCCTTTCCTTTTGCTGCCTCTATGGAGTCTCTAAGTGGAAACTACATTTCTCACCTTCGTACTGCCCCAGCACTTTATACGACTTGATGACACCTGGCATTCTCCATAGCATTAAAACAGAGAACTCCTATCCCTACAGAACTCCCATGAGAACTCCCATCACTACACGTGTCATGCAGGCCAAGGAAATGAGTAAAAAGGGCTAAAGGATCTGTGGAACTGGAATGGCATGCCCTACATGCAGGCTTTTAATTCATTTTTTTTTTTTTTTTTGAGATGGAGTCTCGCATTTTCACCCAGGCTGGAGTGCAGTGGCACCATCTTAGCTCACTGCAAGCTCCGCCTCCTACATTCATGACATTCTCCTGCCTCAGCCTCCCGAGTAGCTGGGACTACAGGCGCCCACCACCACGCCCGGCTAATTTTTTTGTATTTTTAGTAGAGATAGGGTTTCACCGTGTTAGCCAGGACGGTCTCAATCTCCTGACCTCATGATCCACCCGCCTCGGCCTCCCAAAGTGCTAGGATTACAGGCGTGAGCCACCACGCCCGGCCTAATTCAATTATTTAAGGAGACAAGATCAGGCAAACAAATCATGTCTGCCGGCCACATGCCTTGGTGGGCTTCCCTTTTCAGATCCAGTGTACATATTTTATACTTGTTTTAACATATCTTTTTGAAGACAGAAACGTGGTTGCCTTCTTTGTATCTTCCTCTGTCCTGCACAAGGTAGGGTTTGGAATTAGACAACCTTGGGCCCAATCCCCACTCTGATGCCAGTCACATGGCCAAGGATGGGGATTCCCACGCAGTAGGTACACAACCCTTCCTCCCTTCCCTCCCTCCTTCCTTCCTTCCCTCCCTCCCTTTTTTCCTTCCTTCTTTCTTTCCTTCCTTCCCTTCTTCCTTCCCTTCCTCTCTCCTTTCTTCCCTTCCTCTCTTCTTCTTCTTTTTTTAAATAGAGATAGAGTCTCACTCTGTCGCCTAGGCTGGAGTGCATTGGTGTGATCATGGCTCACTGCAGCCTCGACTTCCTGGGCTCAGGTGATTCTCTCATCTCAGCCTCCAGAGTAGCTAGGACCACAGTCGCATGCCACCATGCCCAGTGAATTTTTGTATTTTTTATAGAGATGTGGTTTTGTCATGTTGCCCAGGCTGATCTCAAACTCACAGGCTCAAGCAGTCTGCCCACCTTTGCCTCTCAAAGTGCTGGGGTTACGGGCATGAGCCACCACACCCGACCATAACTAATATTTCTTAAGCAACAAATAGGATTGCCAGATTTAGCAAGTAAAGTACAGAACACCCAATTAAGTTTGAATTTCAGATAAGCAAAAAATAATTTACTATGAGTATATCCCACATAGTTCAATCTTACAAAGAAAGATGGTGCCTCAGTTTCTTTATTTGTAAACTGGGGAAACAGTGTCTTCCTCATGGGGCTCTGATGAGGATTAAATAAATCACAGCATGGAGAGTGTTTAACATGGTATTAGGTTTCTAATAATGGTCCACAAATGACAGCTTTTATTAGAATTAGCAAATTGGGCAACTATTCTGCCATAACATGTTGCTCTGACAGCTTTAGCTTCAACCCTCGATGATGTCAGCATATCCTATTTCTTCTCTGTAACACTGTCAGGGGAGAAAAGCCGTCCCTCTGGGAATTCCTTCCTCTTTTGCCCCTTGCTTCATTCCTCCACTTCTCCTCACCTGACTTTTTGCCACCACCTCCCACTTCTCATGCCTTTGGGCGGACAGATCTTCTAAGTAGGAGATGTGATCACAGTACCATTCGCCTTGAAGCTGCCAGAAACAAATGCCTTGTTCTTGGAGGTCTTAATGCACCACATTGTGAAGTGGGCTTTCAGCAGCAAATAAGTGCCCCATTTTCTTGTATCTGGGCATCACTTGGGCTGCTCATGTCTGACACACTGGCAAGGCTGCTAAGTGTATGATTTGTGCGCTCTGAATTGTGCTGTCACCCTGGCTTGTGCTGGAGTGAAAGGAGATCCTGTTGCATATCAAACTGCTTTTTAGGGTGAGAAAATGAACATGGGCCATATTTATACAGTCAGGTGATTAGCTCTTGATCAGCTGTGGCTTAGAACATCCCCAAAATTTTAATACCAAATTTTTTTTGTTGCGTGGCTTTGGAATGTATCCCATCCCATTTGCAAAATTAACATCATATATTTTTCTTATCATGAATGATAAATTGCTGTACAGAGAAACAGAGAAATCATGGGTATAACATGGAGAATAAAAATCACCTACAACCTCTCCAGTCAGGGACGATCATCGTCAACATTTTGCATAAATCCTTATAGTACTTTTTCTATGTACTTTGGGGGGAGAATACAAATCTGTAATATTGCATATATAGATTTTGTGTTTTCTCATTTTATTTCCTTCTTTTTATTATACAAGTGGTACATGGAATGTTTATTAAAATAATCATAAAGGTAAAAAAAAAACTCCCTTAATTCCACTAGATAGAGATACCTATTATACAAATTTTGTGATTTCTTTTATATTTATGTATACAATTATGTAACTGTTTTTAGTAAACATAATATGGCATACTTAGTTTATAGTATGCATTTGCCTAATCATATTTGTCTATACCAACGTCTATCCCTGCAAATATATTTAGAGGGATAGAATATATTATATATACTATAACATATTGTATATATGATTTATAATAGTGAGAATTTTTTAACAGCTAAAGGACTAATAGTAGGAGGCTTACTAGTAACCTACAGAAGAATCATACAAGGAAATACTATGTGGTCATTATGGTATTTTAGAATATTTAACAATTGGGAAGATATTCCTATTATTAAGTGTTACATTAATAAAAACCTAGTTACAAAAGAGTTTGCAGAATATATCATATTTCTGTTAAGAAACAAATTTATTCGTATCTTTTTGCTTTTTTCTTTAAAAGACTTAACAGTGGTTCTCTCTGGATGGGAACACTTTTATTATTTTTGTTTTTCTGTATTTTTTTTTCAATGAACATGTACTAATTTCATAGTGAGAGAAACAAATTCAGTATACCCCCCTTCTCATTATAGGTATTGAAGTGGAAGCAGAAAATGAGGTAAAACAATGTGTTTTTATGTGGTAAATAATTTGAGAGTCTAGATTCATAATTGAATGTTGGTTTTATTTTTTATTGAA
This sequence comes from Pongo abelii, assembly GCF_028885655.2. Classification (NCBI taxonomy): domain Eukaryota; kingdom Metazoa; phylum Chordata; class Mammalia; order Primates; family Hominidae; genus Pongo; species Pongo abelii. Next base: position 155,134,664 of record NC_071989.2, read on the forward strand.
ATTGTAAAGTTGAAAATATATTCTAGCAGAAACTAAAAATTGTTCCTAACTATAATAAGATAAGCAGTATATTTTCTTAAAGATAATTGATGGTGAATTCAATCCAGTTCCCCATGGTTGGGTTGCCTGGAGTCATTCTTGACTTTATTATCACACTTTTTTTCTTGACTTAGTATCTTGAAGCTTTATGAATAAAAATGTCTAAGGAACATGTGGCTGTTAATATGAGTAATGACTTTGTCTTTCTTCTTGCTGGTTCTCTGAGTAGTTTATCATCACTTGTGGCAGCTTTTAAACACAATCTTATCATCTATCTTCATTTTCTCTTTCATACAGTAATTCCAATTGTCTTACATTAATTTTTGCATGTTAACCTATTTGGCCTAAGGGGGATTCTCAACCTCAATATTAGTATAAAAAAGAAAATTACATAAGAACACGGGAATTTTTCTTAGAAGAATCATTTTGAGATGCTGTTGGCATATGAAACAGTATCCCAAATGGGAAGATAATATCCTTGTTAATCAAAAAACTATTTAAAAACTCAATTATCAGAATATTATGCTATATAATTAATCTTCATTGCATTTCACTGATTTTTTCCCATCCCCCCCAACAAAGTAGTTAATAAGTCCTTGAGTTTTTTTTTTTTTTTTGAGATGGAGTCTTGCTCTGTCGCCCAGGGTAGAGTGCGGTGGAATGATCTCGGCTGACTTGAAGCTCTGCCTCCTGGATTCATGCCATTCTCCAGCCTCAGCCTCCCGAGTAGCCGGGACTACAGGTGCCTGCCACCACACCCGGCTAATTTTTTTGTATTTTTAGTAGGGACGGGGTTTCACCGTGTTAGCCAGGATGGTCTCGATCTCCTGATCTCATGATCTGCCTGCCTCAGCCTCCCAAAGTGCTGGGATTACAGGCGTGAGCCACCACGCCTGGCCAAGTCTTTGAGTTTTAAATGCAATAATCAATAGGCTAAATTTGAGAATATAAAGTGAGTTAGCTATAGAAGACAATCAGACATTTTTCCTCTGCCTGAAGTAAGTAAGTCAAAATCATCAGAAGTCCCTTTTATTCCGAGTAGTGTTGAATCTGCAAAGCCTGTTAGTGAAACTTAAATAGCAAAATTAAAAGGAAAGAAATTGAAACAAATTTATGTGGTTTGGCTTCCAAGAAATCAGGATTGCAAAACATAAACAGAACAATAAATATAGTTATGAGAAAGAATCAAACTACTTGGAGTCTGGAAAAACAGATGAGTAGAGATCTGGTCATGAGGAGATGAGATACGCTTGGATAATCCTAAACTAGCTGCGTCCGAATTGTCATTTTTTAGACTTCTGTGTTGGCTTTATATTTGAGAGATTTGGGGTTCAAATGCATTAAATAACTTTCCCCCTTTTTTCCATAAGATTAATATGAGACTCATTGTAAAACTTTACAAATTAAAATGACAAAAGGAACAAATTGACAAGTTACCCATACTGCACAAAAATTAATCATGATGAATCTTGTTGTATTTCCTTCCACTCTTTAAAAATATTCATGTATGTTTGATCACATTATTGACATTGTATTTTTTCACTTGAAATATGAACATTTCCCTTTCTTTTTAAATCCCTTGCTTCTTGCTTCTTGATTTAAATTAAAATGTATATTCCTCATAGACTCACATATGAGATAAAATGAATCATTCTCCAACTCATTTTCTTGGGAGAGGGTGTTTAATTTTTAAATACGAATCCTCTTAATTGTTGTGCTATTCAGTTAGCACCCTTTAACATGTGACTTTATGCAAAGTTGTTTTGAGCTTAGATGGCTCCTTTCAGCAAGGATTTAATAACCTGGAGGTTAGGTAATTCCACTGTATAAAGACTTACCCAGTGATTATGTAATTTATCTCTCTATTCAATACCCAACATCCTCTCTCTCTGACCTATTTATGTCAACTCCTCCTCATCCAACAAATGGTGTTAAGTATGGAGGGAGACAGGGAAAGAAACCCTTTCTTGATCAGTTTTTTGATAAAGTCCCTATCTCTTCTTGCCTTGTGCTCCTATCTTAGAAGTTAATTTTTGTCAGAGAGACACACAGCCATCTGCTTTACAGACCCTAAAATATATTCAGGGATTAATAACTTCTATTCAATATGCCAACCTCACAGAGACAGCATGTTGAGTTTCCTGAAATGTATTCCCAGAATAACATTCAGTGAATCTTAAGACAGGAAGTCACATTCCAAAAACATCTGCAAATAATCTGCAATAGTTGAAAACTGCAGATAATGGGTCTCACATAATTGGGTCATACATTTAATATTTTAAAAAACAATAGTTACTATTTATTGAGGGCCTAATCTGTGTGTGCCAGGCACTCTGCTGAGCATCTTGCAAATGTTATTTCTAAGTTTTTCAACAGCCCACACAGTTCAAAGGAAAATTGAGGTTAAGAGAGATTGAAGTATATAGTTTGGCCGACTGTATCTCTGAAGATACCAAACAGGAAAAATCACTTCCACCTACCATTAGTAGACAGAAGAAAGTAAGCTGCATTCTGCTGGGGGAGCCATCTTATTTTATTGATTTTTTCTTCTATTTCTAAACTCTTCAGGTAATCGAACTCAGGTTCATGGCTCTGGAATGTGCTGTAAACATTGTATTCACCCCTACGATGAACTTGATTTTTACTCTGTAGGAAAGAAAAAAAATACACAAAAGATTAAATCACAGTAGCCAACTGTAAAACTCGCCAACTCCCTTTTTTTTCCAGCAGTCATTGGGGGTGGGATGAGGGCAGGGCCATGAGGATGAGGGCAGGGCCATGATAGTCACTAGCACCTCTGAAAAAAAAAAAAAAAAATATATATATATATATATATATATATATAAAATTATACACATGAAATTCTGTAATATCATATAGTATACATAATACATACATAGAAATATATTAAAATAGAACAAAATTTTAAAATCAATATAAATAGAAGTTCTAATATTTTCTTTTTGCATCCTAACAGATGCTGCAGTCACCCTTCGGAGTGAGCCATCCCACAGTGGCTTCGTAAAAACTTACATGGACCCCTTAAAGAGAGTACAAAGTTGTAGCATCTGTGACTTTCATTGGCCTTTTAAGATCTCACCTGATTCTCATGAAATCTCTGAGGTAGGTGGGGCAAGGAAATGGACAAAAGAGGCTCAGCTATTAAATGACTTCCCCTAGGTCTCACAGCTCATAAGGAGCAGATTTGGGCATCAGATATGCCCCTACTCCATTTTTTTTTTTTCTTTCCAACATGAGTGACAAAGCAGACAGGAGCTCAGGGATGTTACCTGCATCATTAAGGAATGATGAGACTTTACCTCTTGGCTTTCCTCTAGCACTGATTACGCAATGAGCAAACAGCAGGGACTACATACATGATGAGAGAATTAAACACAAGGGCAAGGGTCTGCAGAAACGGGAAGAAAAAGAAGAAAGGAAGAGAGGAGAAAAAAACAGGATGTGAAAGAAAGAAGGAGAAGAGGAGGAAAGTGGAAAGGGAAGTTTTATTTCAGGTATTTTAGCTCCTTATTACCAAGAGCTTCAAGAAGCAGACTTTGAAAAATTCAAACATGAGTCTTATTAAACATTTGTTATAAAAGCTTGACTCTTAATAAAAGGGTTAATTTCCAAATGTATATTTCTAGGTGGATATAAAATATCCAAACCCAAATCTCAACTTACTGACCAGTGAGAGTGCTGAACTCTGGGTGTGTAATGTATTTGTGCGGACTCTCTGGGTGTGTGCCTCCTGAGAATTCACTCCTGGAGGTCACCCACTGAAGTAAAAAACAGGTCTGCCCTAGATGATATCACATGGATTTGTTTCTCGGATTTAGTGCTCATTTTAATCCCAAGACTGGCCACAAAGCTTAACGCTTAACTGCAGGTTCTTTATCCTCATTGACATTTATTTTTTATTGAACAAAACTACCCTGCTTTAGAAAATGTGTTCACCATCATTCTATTAATGAATCAGCCTTCCCAAATATTTCACTAAGTTAAAATAGGTGAAACCTATAAATAGCTAACGGAAAATGTAGAGCAGAATATTACTGGCAACATGCTGCCTTGGGTAATTTATGCTAAATAGCTCCTCCGGTTCCTCTTTATCATCACTGTGAACCTAATTGGTTTTTTTTTTTTTCTTTTTTTTTTTTTTAAGAAAAAGCTGGAAAAGGAGGTTTGAAAATGAGTGTTCAAAAGACTTTAAATGCTGACATACTTGGTACTATCCTGCTTATTTGCAGAGAGAGCCAGTCCACCTTAACAATATATTTATAAGAGTGTTGATTTGCTACCATCCAAATCAGACTGTCAAGTGTGTGTAGTATGTGCCAGACCAATTAGCACTAGGCAGCTCTGGAAAAGCAGGAAAAATTCCAGGTCACGAAGAGCTATTAGTTTCTACTTGCCAACCACATTTTCGTGTTTCCAGGGCCAATGGAATAGGCTGGATGCCTGATTTAATGCTGAACACTTGAATTTATACGGAACCCCAAGGGATTACGATGCCCTTATAGAAATTAATTGCAAATAATGTGCAATTACCAAATATATCACCTCTAAATGAGGCTTTCCTTTTTTGAGGGGAGGTGTACCGCAAATGGCTTTGAGGCACAAAGCAGGCTTTAAATTGCTAGGGAATTCTCTTGTGAAATCTTCCTCTCACACTGGGCCTCCCTCATGCTTCCCAAGTGCCCGGTGAATCTCAGAGGCAGGCAGTGGCAGATGGGAGAGTTACTAGAACACAGACTGGCCTGCTGGAAGCTCCAAGACCATGCCAGGGGAGGCCAAGGAAATCAAATTGGGCCATAATTCCATTTTGACAAACAGAAGCAGACACCAAAAAACTCAATTTATATGAAAAAGAGAAACAATTCCTAGTGAAACCCATGTCTCAGGAAGAAATGGGTTTATGAGAGTCACTGGAAGTTAGAACTCCTGCTCAGAAATGGTCCTATATGTAGCACTCAGCTCCAGGGCCCTCTGTGTCACCTACAGTGATACTGTGATGTGTGTCATATGCTTTACTCAGATGCTAGTTTGTGGCCTTTTATTCCCTTTGGTGAGGCAAGCTATCATTTTCTTCTCTCCTGTCCCAAGTTGTCCTCTTCACATCTATTGGCAAATAAACTATGTTTTTTTTCATCCTACATATTCTGGCAGCACCTGAAATCAAGGGAGACTGAATTTCAATGGCTCTATGACAGATCCCACTGAAAAAGGAGGAGTTACGCTCAACAAGCACCCACAGAATTTTGCAGGTCAGGCAAGAAGTGAAGTTGTTTTGCAGGTGTAACATCCAGGCATAGAAAGATAAGGCCATGCTCAGAAAAGGCTCTCTTTTACAGGGCTTTTATGAGTCTGAATGTATAACTGTTGATGTTAATGACTTTTTGTCAGTTTTTAGTTTTCGAGCAAAGCAGCAAGGTTAAGGGCGACACATAAGGATTAAGGAACAGTAGGAGGCCTCCTTTAAAAAGTGAAGAAAATGGGCATTTTGCATTCACCACCACTTACCTCCTGCTCTCGTTGAAATATTACAACCCGACCCCCCTTGTCCCCTGTCGCTAGTAATTCTCCCGTGTGGTTGAATTCTACCGTAGAGATAATGTCAGCTGCAAAGAAGAAGACAAAGGCAATTTAAGTAACTGCACACTTACTTTGAAAGGATAGATAATAGATATACTTTTCTGCGCATTTACGGGCTTAGGGCTTTGTCTCTGCAGTGGAATTTACAAGGATGTTATGTTCTGGGTTTTAAATGCCACCAGAAGTGGCACTTGGGAAGTAAATTTCCTAGATGCCCACACTGCACAGTGGTCTCCTAGAACATCTGGAGAGAATAAAAGGGAAAAACACATTTATACCCTTTTAAGGAAGAGAAAATTAACTTCATGATGGCTGAAGGAAATGGCGATTTTCTTTGATGATTTCTACCAACCACAGACCCTTCGTGCATCCACGGCCTTTACACCAAGAATCTTCCCCACACAGGCTTCGGTTGTGGCTATTCAAATCAGGGCTGGGGGCTGTGATGAAACAGGGTTAGGATGCTTGAAGCTCAGACACGGATAATGGAGGAACAGAGCACAAAGAAATCATTGGGAAAACTCTGCCAGTCGATAATTCAAGGAAGGAACTGACGAATGCTCCAGCTTGGCCCGTGCCCCTTCTTTTTTTGTGAGCCCAACACGTCCTTCTGGAAGAGCATGGCTTATTTCAACCCCAGGAGAAGGGTGCTGAGAAAACAAGGTCATAAGGGTAGAGAAGTGAGGGCAATTTGTACTCTGTATTTCTAATCAGAGAAAATGCACAGGCACCAGGAACTCAGATCACAGATAATTACTGAAGGAATGCCAGCCTGCCAAGTCTTTCTTCCATGCTGGTTACCCCCGGAGGAACATGGACAGGTAAATTACCTATGATTGGATTTATTAGGGCTATTTTTAGAAAAATGTCAGAGGTTAATTCCCCCACAATTATTCCCCTGCAGGGCTCCAACAATTGCTACCAAGAGTGCAAATGAGTTAAAAAAAAAAAAAAAAAGAGGCAGGGGAATTATGACTATGGCCTTTGACAGGAACATTCTGAAGATAATGTCTAGGTAAGAAAAGCAAAGGGGAAACAGTGAGGTGGAAAACTAAGGCAATTACCCCTGAGTAATTCTGATCTCAAATCTTACTGTTATATCATTATTTCAGGATTTTCTTTGTATGCCTGATTTGTTCAGGTAAGTAGTGTAAAATTCTACACTTCACATATAACTGTTCTTTTCCATGTATGAAAAGGCTACTTATGGTCATTCATTGTGCAGAAGTTAACAAAAATAAGGCATAAACCTTGGTCACTTTCAAGCTAGACACATTTAAAAGAACAATTCTTGATTTCTTGTTTTGACTTCTTAGATGATTGACCTCATAGACAGCAAATTCAAAGCCCTGCAGGGCCACAAAGTAACATAGGTGAACTAGAAGGACTATGTATGTCTCCTTTAAAGGGGCAAGTGGCTATTCAGCTTAAGCTGATTGGGGCCATGATTGCCTGTATTGCCATGTATTGCCTGATGTTCTGATTGTTTAAATATATATAGGAAGCTGGAAATCAAGACTTTTATGCAAAAATCTCTTAAAGTTTATACATTGGCAAGTATTTTTTTCAATGCCATGAGAATGAAAAAGTTAATCATATCTGTGGGCTGAATATGGTTTGTGGGTTATCAGTTTATGACTTCTAGTGTACAGAGTCTTCATTTGGAATAGGCTATCTCATTCCAACACTGATGCTCTTAACTAGAAATCTAGTTCATTTTCTCAAGAAGACTCCTCCAGTGAATACTACCTTAAGGAAACACAAAATAAGCAATATGGTTACTAAGTTCCAGATGTCAGTTTAGAAGATCCATTTATGTAACCAAGCCGGTGAATTGAGAAGTAAGAAAGTCCAGCCAGTGAGAAAGCCAGACACCTGAAGTGAGTTATTTGACCACTTTCCTTTGTTATAGTTTGCCCATCTTAGCAAACTACTCCCATGTTTAGACGAGAGAAGGCATTTGCAGTTGCTTCAGATTGCCCTGCTTGAAAGTACCAGTGCTAAGTTATGCTTCTAATGTTAACCACTGCTTCTGGCTTTTCAATGAGTGGTTAGCAAAGGGTTATTCATGGGGCTTCCAAATTTGGGTACAGCCTAAAGCAGGCATGGCTATTGCTTTTCACTTTTTGTCTTAGGTACAAAGCCTGGTCCAGTTCAAGGCTCTTGAACTGCTCAAATACAAACATTTCTCAGAAAGAAAGAGTAGCAGGAAATAATGAGAGGGTGGTGGGAGCCAGGCCTGAGGTTTACAATGCCCAGCTCTTGTCTTAGAGCTATGTTCTAAAGTTCTGCTTACATGCAGTCTATGCCCTTTCACCGGACAGTGATTAATGCAGAACACTAGAGTTCTGGGTGGGCTGCAAGGGCCTTACAATGAGAACTAAAGATGGGCCTTTCCTTTTGGTGAAGTTGGGTATCAGAAGATAGTTAAGTAGCTTTTCCCACTGTGAGCTCTTGGCTCAGTTGCCAAGAAGATATTACTCCAAGGGCAACAACATATGCTTTCCCAGGGGATGACACATACATTTTCCTTCTTCCTAGACTCTGAAAATGTCTTTACTCTCACTTTAAGACCCATGCAAGTCAAAACAAGGTGGGATTCAAGTGGAAGTCAAAGTCACATGATTTAAGCCAGTATTATTAGAATTCTGCATTATGGAATATTAGGCATGGTCCCCGGTAATACAAATATTTCCTTTGTTTTCCAAGTGTTATTATTTTGCAATGCTACATCTCCCTCAAGAACCTTGTAAGAGAAAGGGTGATTTGCCTGGCAGGATTCTGAAATTCCTTACTCCTCTTGCAGAGACCTTACCTTTATTTTAATTCTACTAGCCAGCTGCTCTGTACATGAACCTGTTTATATCATGCTATTGTCTACTTCCCTTCAGAGAATAAGCTGTGGCAGCTCAAGTTAATACTTGTTTTGAACTTTCATGTTTCCTGACTCATTTATCATTGCTAAGCCAGTAGGTGTAACTGGAATACTTTACTGCCCCATCCATCTCTGCATATCTTCATCTATGACTGTTTAATAATTGATGCAAAACTCATGAATCACTATACATTCCAATTTCAAGATACTGAAACTTCTGATACAAATACTCTTGTGTTTGCAGCATGCTCTTTGGTAAGGCAGTTTAAACTGGAAAATATACTGCTCAAGACAAAATAATTTTGTGATATGGAAAGAGGATGTAGTAATAAGGTAGCAAGTTTAGAGATAATAACATCATTTGAAATCAACAGAAATCAATTCATCAAGTTCAACATGGCTTTCACCTTTAAATTACAAATCTATATGACAATTCCACATTTCATTAAATGCTCAGCCTAATCATGCTGTTGATCAAGAAACTACAAACTTGAGAATTTTTCCTCTGTTGTATATAGATGTGGATAAAGTACACATTGACTAAAAACAAAAGCCAGAAACAGCTAGAAAGGTCACATGGAGTTAAAATGATTTTTAAAGGAAACTCTGGGTAGTGTGAAGTTTGCCTTGCTCCAAAACTATTTGTGCTGATTTAATTTGCACAAGATGGTGGCCTGGTAACCCCATTTCTAGCTCAATAGGCACTATTAAGGCTGAGTTTATTATTATTTTTAAAAAATCAATCTCAGCATCCTACAAAAGTTCTAGACTGGTAATTTCATACATAAAGTATTATTTACCTGAATAATAGATATTGACTTAACAATGATACGCATGTGAGGCTAATGATTTTGAGGCTTACGGAAACAGAGGAATCTCCTAGTTCATCCCTGTTCTCTTGCAGTATTATGCTAGGCTGGAGTCTATGCAATGCCAAAGAATTGAGTTGAGGCAGGCACCTGGATTATTAGGTGATATACAGCTCACATAGCAGGGTGACTGTTTTGATAAAATGGAGACTCAGTTTAGACTTAGGATCTAAACTCAAAGTCTACAGATGGAATATCTTACTGACCAGGTCACTAGCACTGACCTCTCAACATCAATCATAGAGATGGAAATGCAAGGGTAATGCAATTTAGCTTTCAGAGCCCATTAAATGTTTTATCTTTCATTTAAGAAACATTTGGTAGATAATATCATAAAGTCATTTACCCTACTTGCATCAGCTGACTAGTTCTGCCCACTCAATACTTGGCTTTATTTCTGATGACTGGATTGGGTTTTGGTAGTTTTCTCCTTCAGCTAAGATAAGAACAGAAAATATATTTCATGGTGAATGACAATGGTGAAATGCTCATAGTTACCAGGTTTGTGTTGAGAAGGTTTTGCGGGGTCACTTCTAGGCTGGAGTGCCATGACTAATGGGTAACTAATCTGGGTGGGTGGTGGGGGAGGTAGGATGTGTATCATTTGTCATCCCAGCACAGAGGCTTCTAGCTAGACTGGCAATGACTACTTTGTAGATCATTAAACAAATGGGATTCTTAGGTGTCCTGATGGGAATTACAGTTGTTCCTCCCATCCATATAAAACTGTGGTCTCCTTCTTGGGTCCTGGTTCACGGTCCAAAGTCAGCATCCATTTTCTCTGATAAGGTTTTACTTTGGTAAGTTTTGGTAACTGAAATAGTGCATTTGAGCATATTTTCCACAAATAGGGGGTTGGGGAGGAGATAGGAAAAAAGTCTGGTTATGGCCAAACCCAAATACTCCTACTGGGATTATGCCAAGATGACCTTGTTGAAAGATGTTAATATGTCATAAAATTTAGAGAATAATCAGTCAATAAAACAGTTTATGTCAAATGATTGCAATTTTGTCAAAGTGTTTTCATTTCAGAATATATCTTTTCTTTTCTCTCTCTTTTTTTTTTTGGCAGAGCTAGCTGAGGTTTTATTTTGGACAGAAAAACGAAAGAAAACAAAACAACAAACAATTGAATTGTTTTGTAGCTGGAGGCATGGGCAAGGGGCGGGGGTCCCCAGGCAGTGAACTCCCCCGCGGGTGGTCTGAGCCTCAGGTAAGTCTCCTGTTCCCTGTGCTTCCTTGCACAGCAGCCTCCCTTCTAGGCTCTGGGGCAGCCGCAGGAGGGGCAGGCTGGGAGGGGCTGCCGCAGCTGTTCACTTGGGCAGGAAGTCAGAGGATACCAGCTTCCCATCTCGGGTCTCGATCTTCTTCACAACCATGGCCCTGGTGGAGCTGGTGTGGCTGAAGGAGCTGGAGCCTGCGCCACAGCCGGAGCTGGAGCCCAGGCCGTAGCTGAGGCCAGAGCTTGTGAGGCCCCCATAAGCCAAGCTCACACCACCTGCATAGCCGCTGGTGGTCTTCGTATGGATACTCATGTTCTGCATCTTCCAGCAGCTTCCTGTAGGTGGCGATCTCGATGTCCAGGGCCAGCTTGATGTTCATCAGCTTCTGGTAGGCACGCAGCTGCCGCGCCATGTCCTACTTAGCCTGCTGAAGGGCGGCCTCCAGCTCGGACAGCTTGGCGTTGGCATCCTTAATGGCCAGCTCCCTGCGCTGCTTGGCATCTGCGGTGCCGGCCTTCAGGGAAATCCTCCGGCCTTTGAGGCCCTCAAGCTCAGCCTGGAGCCAGCTGATGTTCCGGTTCATCTCAGAGATCTCAGTCTTTGTAAGACGCAGGTCATCCCACCTAGCGTCTGCAGCTCCTCATACTTGATCTGATATATGCTCTCGGCCTCAGCCCGGCTGCGGTTGGCGATCTCCTCGTACTGTACCTTGACCTCAGCGATGATGCTGTCCGTGTCCAGGGAGCGGCTGTTCTCAATGGACAGCACCACAGACGCGTCTGAGATCTGGGACTGCAGCTCCCGGAACTCCTCTTCATACAGCTGCCTGAGGAAGTTGATCTCGTTAGCCCTTCCAGGCAAGACTCCAGCTCTATCTCGTTAATGGAAGCTTCATCCACATTCTTCTTGATGAGGACAAATTCATTCTCCATCTCTGTACGCTTACTGATCTCATCCTCATGCTTGTTCTTGAAGTCCTCCACCAGCCCCTGCGTGTTGCCAAGCTCCGCCTCCAGCTTCAGCTTCTCCTGGCCCAGAGTCTCCAGCTGCCGCCTAAGGCTGTTGATGTAGCTCTCGAACATGTTGTCAATGTTGCTCCCAGCCGTCTTCTGCTGCTGCAGGAGGCTACACTTGGTCTCCAGCATCTTGTTCTCTGCTCCAGGAACCGTACCTTGTCAACGAAGGAGGCAAACTTGTTGTTGAGGGTCTTGATCTGCTCCTTCTCCTGGGTGTGCACAGCCTAGATGTTGGGGTTCACCTCCAGGTTAAGGGGGCTCAGCAGGCTCTGGTTGACCGGGACGGCAGTGATGCCTCTCCTGCCACTGGCCCCACCATAGGCTGCCCCGGAAACTGCTGCTGCCCACTCGGGAGAAGCTCAAGGAGCTGATGCGGACACCAGGCCCACTTGTATAGGAGCAGCTGCAGAAGGCCTGGGTGCCAGAGGTAGACACGTTGTAGGACTTCTGCACCTTGATGGATGTGGTGGAGGCAGGAGTGGAGGCAGGCGGGCTGAACTAGGCGGAGATTCCAGAAGGAGCGGAGAAGCTGCTTCTTGGTAGAATATATCTTTTCTAACAGGTAAAGCAATATGTACACTTACAGAAACGTCTGTTAATGACAAGGTGGCACTTAAAATATAAAACTAAGTTTCCTTTACAATCTGACTCTCCTACAAGTAATTGTTAATGAGTACACATACACACACTCTCTCTATATAGACAAAAGTTTATCAGGGAGAATCCAAAATGGTACTGTTTTGGTGTAGGACGTACATAATTTATTTTCTTATGGTCTTTTTCTAAATGTTCAGTATTTTCTATTTTTTGCCATAACCATAAATACTTGAACAATTTTTAACTTGTAAACAATTTTAATTTGTTTTCAAACTGAATGAAAGATTTTAGCACTTATCTCAGCAGCTTTAAAACTTTTTAAAAATTAAAAATTTATATATAGACTGGGCATGGTGGCTCACTTCTATAATCTCAGCACTTTGGGAGGCTGAGGCAGGTGGATCGCTTGAGCTCAGGAGTTCGAGACCAGGCTGGGCAGCATGGTGAAACACCATTTCAACAAAAATTAAAAAAATTAGTGGCTGGGCGCAGTGGCTCACGCCTGTAACCCCAGCACTTTGGGAGGCTGAGGCGGGTGGATCATGAGGTCAGGAGATCGAGCACGGTGAAACCCCGTCTCTACTAAAAAAACAAAAAAAATTAGCCGGGTGCGGTGGCAGGTGCCTGTAGTCCCAGCTACTCTGGAGGCTGAGGCAGGAGAATGGCATGAACCCGGGAGGCAGAGCTTGCAGTGAGCTGAGATTGCACCACTGCACTCCAGCCTGGGTGACAGAACAAGACTTCGTCTCAAAACAAAAACAAAAAACAAAAAAAATTAGCTTGTCATGGTGGTGTATGTCTGTGGTCCCAGCTACTCAGGAGGCTGAGGTGGAAGAACCACTTGAGCCTAGGAGGAGGAGGTTGCCGTGAGCTGAGATCATGCCACTGCACTCACACCTGGGAGACAGAACCAGACTTGGTCTCAAAACAAAATCTATATATCTGTATAACTATATATCTATGTGTGTGTGTGTGTGTGTGTGTGTAAAATTCACTTTTTGTGGCATCCGGTTCTACAGGTTTTGACAAATGCATAGAGATATGTATCCATAACCACTATCATGATATAGAACAATTCCATTAACCCCAGAAAGTTCCTTCATACTGCTCTTTTTAGTGGACAATTCTTCCAAAAGAAGTAAAATTATGGGAATAAAATGAACTGATAGATATAAGAGCTTGTGAGAGTTAAAAATGCTGTGTAGATACAGAGGTTTAACACTACTGGTCTCTATTGATATGACTCAACTTGATTTGGCACCAATAATTATTTTCTTAGTACACAGAGTCAAAGATTTTTTTTAATCTTTCTGTCTAGATGTTATTACTATTTGGGATTCCATTTGAGTGGTATGGAGCTAAAAAAATTCATCAATACACTTTTGCCAACCTGCACCCATACTAGGTTATCCATGAAGTATTCTACCTTTTTACCTATGCCCTTGTCTTTAAATGGAACTATGTTTGAGTTCCTGATTCAGTAGCATTACCTTCTTAACTTGACACTGCTTCTCACACTCATTTAGTTTGGCACTAAAGACGGAAGTAGTAAATACACAGTTCTGATTACACGTGCCACATGCTTGCTATTCTTGACCTACTGTTTGTAATACATACTTTCTGTTTGATCCAGAATTGTTTCCTTTGTCATCCAACCAGTGTCTGGTATTTGGATACTGAATCCTTTTCCTTTCATTTAATTAATTCTGTGCATACTGGTTTTATCTTCAACCTGGTGCTGGTATACCTCTCATATGAAAGAATACAGATAGAAGGGTCCAATAGCTCCAAGTCCCAAGCTCTTATCACAATGGCTGTTTCCTACTTAACCATAAGTGCAGTATTAAAATACGAGCACTGCTTAAATGTCAGTCTGACCCTGTAGATCAAGCCCATTAATGGCAGGTGATGTGTCATGGCAGATACTCTTGGTTGGCTACTCCTACTCAGTGCCTTTCTTCCTTGCCTGCCTCCTACTAACCCACTGTAGAGGCTGGAAAACCCACACACTTGCTTTTTAGCCTCCCTTGTGGCTACGGGTAATTGTGTGACCTAGATCTGGCCAATGAGGCATATAGGAAAGTCTACTGGGGAAGCAGGAAGGGGACAGAGATTCTGGGAAAGAGTTTTCTTCCCTGAATAAAAGGAAATAAGTGAGGGGAGGCCTTCTGACCGGACTCTTCCTTGCTTCCTGCCTTTGTTTGTAATTAAATGTGTTCATAATATGTGGGGCTGTGGCAGCCATCACGTGACCATGAGGTAATAAGCCTATGGGCTTTAAAAGGCTAAGAAGCTGAGTATGACAGATGGGAGAATGGGACAGTATCTTTGATGACACTGTTGAACAACTAGAACCTACCTTAAGACAGACTATGTCTGAAATTGTTAAACCCTGTGGTTTAAGCTACTGTTAGTAAGTTTTCTGTTATATTCATCTAAATTCACGCTACTATACATGTCTTTCCATCTTTGTTTTCCTTATAGCACTTTGCACAGGGCCAGGTTATTAATGCGTGTTGAGTTGGAAACTCCCTTGCCTTACAACATCTTTGCACAAACTCTCACATGCACATCTCCATTTCACTCTACCACACAACCAATTTTCCTTCCCACTTGCTTGATTCCCAGTATTAAGATGATTTGTGTTTTTCCTCCTTCTCCTGTTGTGGAGATGGTGTATTATTTTTCAACCATTCAAATATGAAAGCAGCTTACTGGGATAGAATGCCAACCCCAATTTATTCATGGTATTCATTGTAAAATTATGACTTCAGAGGGACCTAGCCACACCCTCTTTAGGAGCCAAGCTTTCCCTGCTAATATGCAGGAAGCCCACCATGCTTGCTGAGCTGTGAAAATCCAGATGGTGGGAAGCAGGTGAGTAATGAATGCCATGCTGTTCTCCTTAAAATGCACACAGCTTACCCAGGCTGACCAAATCTCCAACACTAAACAGGTTTGAATCAACCCAAGGACATGTGGGTTGATAAAGATTGCCTTTTATTCAAAACAAGTTCCTGCAACATAGAAGTCTGGAAGAGAAAACTTTCCCATAGTTGGAACAAAACTTGCCTAAAGGGCAAAGGAGTCTTAAAAATTATAAGTCTCTGAGTACAGAAAAATCCAGTGGGAAATTGATAGCAGTCCAGACTTGCCTACACGCCTGTGTGGTTTACAGTGGAATCTGCTGTCAAGGTGTTTACCATCTGTCACCCAATCTTTCAAAAAGCAGAGGAGTAATTAACTGCTCAGGCAATACAAACTCTGTCAATCATTCAGATCTATTATCCTCACAACATGGGACATCTATGGCTGACCTCAAAATCGGCAGGACTCCAGGTCCAAAATGAGAAAGCTCTCACATCTGTGGGGAAATGGGAGTTCTTGGGCAGGCCCTGTGCTACCTGCTACCCAAACACACATATTATGGCATCTGGCACATGTTTGGTCAGAAATTTTGCTTTGCCAGATGCTGTGAAGTCAGTAAGACATGGTATCCACTTTGTGGAGGCTAAAATTCCCCATATTTGGGGGCTGGCTCAGGTATCACTTCCTTAAGAAGACCTGTGTGACTTCTTTTAAGCCCAAGACAGCTCCCTTTATTATGCAGCCTCACTGCTCCCCACACTTCGCCTTTGTAAGTTATCACCACTAATCGTTAGCATTTATCACAATGATATTAGAATCATTTAAATGCCTGTTTCAGTCTCTTCATTGTAAATTTCACAAGGAACTTGTTCACTACTAAACCCTCAGTGCCTAGCTGAGTCTCTTAGTATATAACAGATGCTTCTCAATCTTTTTTTTTCTATACTCAAAAGTCATCAAGCAATTGATCTTTTTTCTTTAATGGATCACTGAATGAGCGCTGAAGAGAGCCAATACCAAAGTGGACCAACATACAGAGAATGGATAACCCTAAACAAAGTACCAATAATCAAAATATGTATGCTGGGTAGATGTAAACATTTACTTAAGATGTGAAGCAAGAAAAAGTTCTCATTTGGAATAGTGAGTGTTTGATGATTTTAGAATGAGATACATTGCTCAATAAAGAATAGATCTTGTCCTAAAAAGCCTTTGCAGCATTGGCAGGGATTCAGGGTCCTATGAATAACAGGAAGAGAAAGCAGATGGGTTGGGGGAGAAACGATGTCCAGGTAGGGTGCTACTTGGGAGAGGGCATGGAGGTGGTAATAAGAAAGCCAAAGTGGATGAGCAAATACATCTGAGATGAAAGGACTTGATTTAATGAACACCTATTATGTGCATGTCACTGGGCTGGGTCCCAGGGATATAGTAATAAATAAACACAACTGGTACTTGCCCTTGTGAAACTCTCAGTTTAGAGGACCGGGAGGTAATGGGAGATTGGGATACAATTACAATGTTGGGGAAAGGTTGTTCAAAGATTCTGATCATAGAGATTTTTAAGTCAAAGAATTTTTTTTTTCCTAGAGGGAAGCAGAAGTCCTTATCAGAACTCAAGGAAACACATCTCAGCCATATCCTTGCATGCAATAAATCTCTTTTATTTCTCTAAAGGACAAATTGAACACTAAATACAATGCATATTTTTGTTAAACTGTAGGTGGGCCTAAAGAAATGAATGAAGAATATGATAGGCAAGGATTTCATTTTTTCCTCCTAAAACATGAGGTCCCCATGTCAAACAAAATAAATATGTTGCTAATAGTTCACAAGGTATTATTATGTTACGATGGTTTTTCAATGGTCTTAGCAAATAAAATGGAAAGTATTAGAAACAAGCGTGCCAATTATAATACCATGAATCACTTAGTATTTTTTCTCTTTCTCCCTCCCTCCTTCTAGTTTCTGGCTAGGAGTTGTGGTATTTTGAAGAATATTATAAAGTATGCTCTCTTTTGGATAATATGCATATTTTAAAGCACTGAATGCAATACTGTACACACAGTAGGTAAGAGTAAAATACAGAATGAATAAACTAGCGTTGATGTTCATCAGCAGCAGGACCCAATCTTTAATAAATATTCACCAGGATAAAGGCAGTATAGTAAATACTTACTGCTTTTATCTATCCACTGAAAATCGGATATTTAGAAAATCTATTATATTTGACTTCATGGTCATGTAGCAGTTTAGATAACAATGAATAATATTAAAACTAGAAAAGTCAGGAAAGATTTAATGTTAATAGGACATGAGGGTGATCTGGTTGCAACATCTGTCACCCCACTGATTGCCAGGGTTGATTTGGCTGATCTGGATGGCTAGGCGGGTGTCTCCTTCCTCCCTCACCACTCCGTGTGCATCCCTCCCAGAGCTGCACAATGGGTTAAGGAGCACTACCATCCCCAATAGAGGAGGACTGGTCTTCAATCAAGGGTATATGAGTAGCTGCGTTCCCTGCTAGAATCTCCAAACAATGTCTCAAGATTTAGGGTTAATCAATTCATTCATTGACCCATGTATTCACTCAACAAATGTACATTGAACACACCAACTACGCGTCAAGTACTATTCCAGATATTAAAGAAATATCAATTAAAAATAGGTAAGATATGTGTCCTCATGCATCTTACATTCTAGTTGTGGAGAAAAGACAATCATCAATGAACATACTAAATTACATTGTATGTTATGTACTAAGGAAAACAAATAGAGCTGAGTAAGATGAACAGGACTGGCATTTGCAGGGAGGCTGCAATTTCAATAGGGTGGTTGTGACAGACTTCACGGGGGAGACTTGAAGGAGTGGAGGTGTTCACGATGCAGGTATCTGTAGGAAGAGTGTTCCAAAGAGATGAAACTGACAGTGGAAAGACCCTAAGAGGGAAACAAACATGCGTTAAGGGATCAGTGTGCCTAGAGCAGAACAAACAAGGGGTAAATAGGTAGGAGAAATGAGAGGTTCAGATGATATAGAGTCTTGTATAACACAGCAAGGACTCTCTTACTAAAAGTGAAATGGGCACAACAAGGTGAACGTATTTGATGCCACCAAACTGTATAATGAAAAATAGTTAAAATGGTAAAGTTTATGTTATGTACATTTTACCACAACAAAAAAGTGAAAGGGATACCTGTTGGAAGGATACTAAATAGACAAGTGATGTGCTTTTACAAGACTCAATTTGGCTGCAGTGTTGGTAACAGACCGTAGAGGGCTGAGGTAGAATTGGGGAGTGTGTTGAGATAATCAAGGGGAGATAAACCGTGGTGTAGGCTGTGGAGGTGAAGAGAACTTGCTATTTTCTGGATAATATTGAAAGTTGACCTGTGAGGATTTGCTGATGGATTGATTATAGGGTTTGAAAAAATACAAGAATCAAGGATGATCCCAAAGTTTTTGGTCTCAGCAACTGGCATATTAGAGTTGCCATCACTGAGAATTTTGTGAGTAAAGCAGGCTTTTTGAGGACCAGATGTCCAGTTTTACGCATGTGAAATGTGAGAGGTTTATTACAGATGTTGAGGAGATAAACTGGAAATAACAATTTGGAGTTCAGGAGAGGGGACTGAGCTGGTGATGTAAATTTGGGAGTTATCAGCATTCAGATAGTGTTTAAAGCAACAAGACCAGATGAGGTCTTGGGGAGTGAGTGCATTAAAATAAATGAAGAGGACCAAGAGCTGATAGGGCACTCCAGCATTGAAAAAGGTGGGGGGAGAAGAAGAAAATCCAGGGGAAAAAACAAAGGGAATGACCAGTGAGATAATAGGAAAATCAAAGAAACGTAATGTCCTGGAAACCAAGTGAAGTTCAGACAAGTGACCAACCATGTCAAATACTGCTCATAGGCAAGCTAAAAGTTTAGAGTAAAACTTTAAGCTTAGTACTGTGGAGCTCACTTTTAACTTTGAGTAATGCATAGTTTCTATGGGATGGTGGCCATAAAACTTAATTGGAGTAGGTTTCAGAGAGAATGGGAGGAGAGGAATTGGAGATGGTGACTATGTACAACTCCTTTAAGAGTAGCAAAGAAATGAAGTGAAAGATGATAAGGAAAGTGGGTTCAAGAGAGTACTTTCACAATGTCATAGAAATAACAGCATGTTTATATGCTGATGGGAAAGTTCCAACCGCCAGGAAAAAAATGATGAAGAAGAAAGAAGGTGGAATTGCTGAATGAATAAAAAAATAAATGTATAGATGAACAGGCCAGGAATGAGGACTGGTCACCACTAACATTTGAAATAAAATCTGTACAGGTTCAAACCCTACCCACAAGCCAAAATCTGGATAGTAAGAAAAATGCTATTGTAATCTTCTCTTCATATAAGATTTAACAGGATTCTTAAAACATTTAGTATTGCAAGAATTTCTCTCATATATCAGCATTTCAGAGATCCATGGGATTGCTATGAATAAAAGACCTCTTGATTTTTTTTTTTGTTTCTTCCTCCTTACCATCTCTCCCTCTCCCCTGACCTCACACCTCTTCTCTCTTTTCTGCTTTCCACTCATCTCTCCGTCCCTTCCCTTCTCGTTTTGAAGCTGAGAGCAGAAAGGACTCTGTTCTTTTAGCTACCTACTATCTGCCTACCAGGCAGAAGGCTGCTAACTCATATACACTTTAAAGTGATGAGAAATCTACTACAAGATCACTTCCACATGGGTAGGCTGACCTCCTTTTGGCCTTAACTTTCATCAGTATCCTTAATATCTTATAGAAACAAGTCTGTCAGAGTGGGGAAAAAACCCTACACTCTCATCCTTTCCCTGTGCAAGATTTACAGACACGTTGTAAATGGCCAGACCCAGATGATGGTGCCAGGAACTTTCCAAGTGATTTGTAGATCTTCCTTCCAGGACATCGGTCTTTAATGGAAAACTCTTTCAGCTGCACATTCCTTTACTGCAGTATGACTACAGGAAGAGAATTGCAACTGTCATAAAGAAGACTCACTGAAATTAACTAGCTATTGACTTGGTCTCAAGACATTACAGTCTAAGAGAAACACCAGCACTGCACAGTTTAGAAAAGCATAGTTTTTCTTTGAAACTACCATTTATTGAGTTGGCCTACTGCAAGCCAGGCACAGCGTTTGACCCTCTATATACATACGCTCTCTTCCTAAATCTATAGATCCATCGTCATATATTGGATACTGACTTTGGTCATGATCTGTGCTTTGTGTTTTACGTTATATCACTTAATTGTCACTAAAACTCCATGAGTTTTAGTATCTTCCCCCATTTTTCAGATGGGAAAATGGTGGCTCAGACAGGATAAATAACTTGCTCATGTTTGGAAGACTAGTCATGGAGCTGGGATTTAAACCCAATTGTAGTTCCAAAGCTTGCTTTGTGTTCAGAACCTGCCTTTTTGTGTGCTGCTTCTTTTCCCTCCACCTTCTATTATTTCTTGTTCCTATTCTCTTCTGTCTACTATCTCTTCTTTTTTCTATATAAATTCTTTCATCTTTCACTCACAGTTATAGGTTTTACTTCTTAACACAGCAGAGTGTATCTTCTGGGCTCAATCTTCACTTTTCCATCACTGTCACACACTCCATCAAAGTTTAACTCCTCAGACTCTCAAAGCAAATACAATCTTTGCTGACCAACTGTTCATGCCATTTCATTTATCTAATATATTCTTGTCATTAATTGTGCCTGTTGACATCTCATTCTTTGAGACAGCATGTCCCTCGTGGGCAGGATCTTCTGCATTATTATAATCTGAGGACCTAGCATAGGGACTGGCATCTAGTAGGTTTGCAAAAAACACTTGTTTACTGACTGAATAAAAAAGTAAATACACAAATCCTTCAAGGCCAGCTCAAATGTCACCTATTCAATGAAGCTTTTCCAAGCTTCATTGATTGGAAAAAATTCCTTCTTCCTCACAACAACTGTAACTCTTTGTACTTTTACATGAGATCCATGACATTGTCACTTACATGTGTACTTGTTCTATTTTCCTAACAGAAATGTATTTCCTTAAGGGCAGAATTCCTATTTTACTCAATTTTGACTCTACTAAGCACAATTAATGTTTGATGAATAAAAGAATGTAAAATCTGAACCTTTCTCTAATAATACAATTTAGCTCTTAACCTTTTTTAGGAGATCTCGGACATCTTTGAGGATCTAATAAAAGCTATAAATCCTTTCCCCATAAATATGCATGTACTTATATTTGTGAAATTCTGCATCTTATTTCCATGGTACTTCTGAATCTCTGGATCCCTAGTGGGATCTGAGACCATCACTCAATACTACCCTGCATTCAGACCTTTGCTTAAACAATTCTTCCATCTGGAAATTATCCTCATAGAACTTATCCTGTTTCCCTTCCCTTCTAACACCCAGTTGAAAATTATTCTCTTCTAGAAACCAAGTAAGGATAGTTTACATTTAAAACTTCACTAACTTAGCTGGCATCTTCTTATCAGGCATGACTCATTTCTATTGGATTATGGTATGAATGTTGATAGGTAGCTCAAATATACTTTGTGTATGTGTTATCTGTTTAACTAGATTATAAGTTCCCCGAAAACAGAATAATATTTATTTCTTTAGAAGACAGCATCTATTTCAGTACCTAGGATCTTATTCTGTGCATAGCAAACATGACATAAATGGTTCACAACTGGAGATTTAGGATTCTCATGGGGACAACTGACTTTGGGTTTGTGTAATGCACATGACAGCTCTCTGCTTAGCTGAAAGTCACATATGTTCCATTTTTACCTACAACTTATTGTTATTTTTAATTGTTCATTGCTATAGGCTCTGAAATAAAACTAGTATTTGAGAAATCTAGTACCAAGGCCATTTTCAGAAATGCTTTCTCCAGGAATAGCAGATAGGAGAGGAGTAAAAATCAGATCACATTTCCATACCTCCAAGGACTCTATTTTTGGGGAACATTTCAAGTACTGATTCCAACAACCTAAGTTATTGCCTTTGGAGGATATGAAAAAGCTTCAAGCTTGAAAAAGTCCATAACTATTAAATGCATTGGCAAAATTCCTTTCTTTCCAACACACACTGTTGCAGGTTTCTAGCACTGATTGTGATGCATTGTTTTCTGCAAAGTTCTTGAGGAATAAAAAATGATATGTCAATATTTTATCAGGTAACGGAATCAAACCATTAAGCACTGAAGATATAGACTCAACACTGGCCACAATCTCAAATATACCTCCTGCTTCTTCAATTGAACTTGTATCAACAGTAAAATGTACTAGACACCATTTTGGGGAAGCTTTGGGGTAATACAATCTTTTGGTAAGTTATCACTGAGAAAACTTTGTGAACGGGCCCTTTCCTCCCTCTCAAACTATCCCCTGACCTCCCTTCTTACCATTTTCTAGCCCTACTTTTGCTTTCAGGATCTCATAAATTTCCTGCTTTCCCCCTTACTTTGGGGAAACATGCTTTGCCTAAACTACTCCCCCGTCCTCCCTTTTCCTTAGCCAACATCTCTTCATTTTAAAAAATTTCAGCTTGAACAGCAGCACTTCCTGAGAGTGGACTTTTCTGACAACCTATTTTAAAGTCTTCACATTGTTCTTTATAGTACTCTATCCTTTTCCTTTAATGCATCTACCAGAATTCATCATTATGTATATTATGTATGTGTTTGAGTGTTTATTGTTAATGTCTGTCTCCCTTGTAAGACTACATGATTCACAAGAATTCATAATTCACAGGAATCACAGCTGATTTTTTTTTTAACCAATGGTATTCCTGGCCCCTAGCCCAATGTTTGACACATAGTAGACATGCAAGCATTGTTCAATGAAAGTATGGTTTTCTAATCCTATCTCTACAAAAAATACAAAGATTAGCCTGGCGTGGTGGCACACACCTGTAGTCTCAGCTACTCAGGAGGCTGAGGTGGGAAGATAGATTGAGCCCAGGAGGTTGAGGCTGCAGTGAGCTGTGATCGCACCACTGTACTCCAGCCTGGGTGACAGAGTGAGACCCCATCTTAAAAAAAAAAAAGTATGGTTTTCTAGAATATTTATTAATTAATATTTGTAGCCTGATCATTTGGATTATATCCTCTAATGTTGTTCTTACACACACACATACATTTGGTTTTTAGTTGAATTGAGTGTAGCAGAACTATGGGATCATGAAAATTTGAAAACCAATAAAATCCACATTTGCTTGATTCTAGTTAATAAGGTCTATGCTGAGCTAATCATATACACGAAAACACATGCATTATAAAATGCACTCACACCCTTCTGCTACTTAAATTCTAGCCCTTGTCTAAACCAGTCTCCACCCTTTCAATTTGCAGGAAGAAAGGCAATCGAATACCAGAGACTGAGTGGGAAGATCTTTATATGCCAAGAAGTCTGACCCAGTGAACTATTTCAGTCACATACGCAGTTTGAATTGGATTGCCCGATCCCTGAGAAGGGATTTCTGGATTAGACAGTTCATTAGAGGCTGAGCCAGCTTCTAGGGCTTGTCGGTCTTTGCTCTGCATGCCTGGAATTAGCAAAGTGATGCAGTGAAGGCTGCCTGAGTGACAGCTGCCAGTGAGTCACATGAAATAATGGCTGAAATAGCAGCTACTCGGAGGCAACACCCACACCTGCAGCACAGAATCCCAAGACGAAAATGAGATTTGCTGTCCATTGAAAACAATTTACTGAGCACCTTCTATGTGCCTGACCTAGGACTTCGTCTTGAGAAATAATTCAGAGTTGATCAATAGCAGTCTTGTAATCCCAGGTTAAATTATAGCTTCCACATTTACTAGCTGGCAAATCTTGGGTTTATTATTTAACCTCTCTCTCTGCCCCCTACTTATTTAATCTGCAAAATGGAGATGATGATATTATATTGAGGATTATGTACATAAATTTATGCAAAGCACTTAGAATGGTACCTGACACACATAAGCACTAAATGTTAGGATAGTATTTTACCTAGAAGTAACATAATGAATGGTTAACCGCATGACTTTAGGTGTCAGAAAGATACCATTCATCTCTGTCATTTACAAGTGATGTGCCTTTGGGCAAGTTACTTGAGTTCTCTGAATCTGTTTCTTTATCTGTAAAATAAGAATAATATTGGTACCATTTTGGAGGGGAATTATGAGGATTAAATGAGATAAGGATGGGGAGGAGTTTAGCATGATGCCTTGCACATTGTAGCTCCTCAATATATATAATTTGTTGTTATTGTTCCCAGTGGATCACTCATCTGGATCCTAGATAAGGCAGAGCAAGGCTCCACAGCTCCACGTCATGGGACCAAATAGCCCAGAGGATACCAGTTGGAGTGGATAGGTCATATCTGACAAGCAGATTTATTTTATCTGGACTAGTTTATTAACATTGCAGTATTAGCCCACACAAAGGTTTCCAATATTTTGAATGAGTTTCTACCATCTAAAAAGTATAAAGTTTCATTTTAAACAATTGAGATTTTTCAGTTTCTTTAGAAAAATAAAGATTGGCAACATCGAGCTGGCATTCCCATATGGCCATTCCTGGCTTGAGTGGGGAAGCAGCTGCTCCCTTTAGAAGGGCATAGGTCTTGAATTTACTGCACCTCCTAACATTTCCTAGTGTACCCCCAGCCTTAGTGTCAAATGCCAGCTCCCACTTACCCTTCTGAGGTTTTCCTCTACCTCTCTGCTTTCATCTTTTATGCTACTTTGCCTCTGTAGGCATCTGAGTTAGCAGCTGCTGGTCTTTACTGTTGAGTGGTATCCTCTGCAAACTGGTACCTCTCTACAGGGCTGCATACAAGGCAGCAACACCTTTATCCACACAGCCTTAGGTCATTTGTCAGCAGTGCAAGTGCAAGTATAGAATGAAAAAACAGTGAAAACTGCAAATGCAAGTGTGGAATGAAAAAACAGTCAAATCACAACTAAGGGCTGGCCTAACCAGTAAGCTGAGCACATCCTTGGAGGACAGCCTCTTACCCGGAAGTTGACTGCATGAATTCACTATTCACTCACCCTGAATCTTCTCCAGTTTCATTTAGACTGAGGGTAGAGGATATGGGACAAAGGATAGGGGTGCTATACACCAATCTAAAATATATCTTATGGACCATTAGTTCCTTAAGATGCTGTTTCTTGGGGGGAAGATGTTGAACACTGTTGGGAAATAGCTCATACATTGTCCCTCATCTTGGGGATTTATCTGGTAAATATTGAGTCGTCCCATCAGAAAGAAGTTCACCCACAATTCATATATTAACAGATATTTACTAAGGACTTACAGATATTTATTAAGATTTTGTTAAGGACTTGCCAGGCACTATTCTTTCTGGTGTTGGAGATTCAGTATTGACAGACAATATTAAATCTGAATATTGACAGATTCAGTTCAGACAATCCTGAACTCAGGTAACTTATTCTAGTGTGGAGTAAAGAAGACTTCACTCTCTTTCCAAATTTATCTGACTATAGAATGCTACTGAAAAATATTGCTTTATACATAGTGCATAGCCCCTTGCAAATCCTATCTCTAGAGACTTTTCATGATAAAGGAATGATAGAAATTTTCACTTCTGTGAATACATAAGAGAATCAGACCACTCCAAAATGTTTTAGAGAAACAGATAATTTATTTTTTATTTCTTGAAAAGTCAATTAACGCACCAGGGCAGCCTTAATTTGGAAAGAACCACAGCCTCACCTGCGAACTCAGGCCTGGCAAAAGTTTCTGAGAATATCACATGAAGGGTTAACTTGACATTTACCTCCAAACTGGAGCTGTTTTTCTCTGCCTCTAATATGACCCAGTTGCAAATATGTTTGTTTTTCACTATTTAATCTTCTGCATCACCCACTGTTGATTAGATTTAATTAATTTATGTTTCTAATGAATTTAGAAACTTGCAGTGCTGTAGCAGGAAAATTTTCAGACAGCATCTGGCCACCAAATAGATTGATTACCTTGTCTGCAAAAATCTTTCAAACATCTGGGGCCTGATTTTGTGAAACATCCACAGGCTCTTTCAAAGGTAAGAAAACCCACACAGAAGAATCTTGAGGGGAGAAAGAGAGAAGATGCTAGAAATAGGTAGGATTCTCTTTGATTTGCAAACCAGGATCCTGGCACTCTCCCAACATGAAATCACATTTTGCTGCTCGTTGGCACAGTTTCAATGGCACCAAATAGACTGATCTGAATCTATTTTGTTCAACATCATCAGATTCCACCAGGCCCAAGCCAGGCTGCCACCCTGTGAACTTCTTTGGCACTTCCTTCTGTGTGGAAGCTCCCATTGATCATTAAGGCGAAACATTTTTAGAAAACATTTAGAGAGAAGCACTTTGCTCTCATTCACTCAACAAACATTTATCAGGAGCCCAGTGTGTGCCTGGCACTGAGCCACGCATACCTCTTAAGTAGCTCTTGCAACAACCTTGCAGGATAGGTAGGTACTGCTCTCCCATTCTCATAGATGGGACCAAGTAATAAGTAAAAATAACAATAATTATTAAGGTTAACAGGAACACTACTAATATAGGATGTAGAGATATGCATACCCACACAGCAGGCTCTGTGTGAAGAACTTTACATGCATTAACTCATTTAACCCTCACAATAAAACCATAAGGTAGATGTCGTTATTACTACCCCCATTTTACAGATGAGGAAACTGAGTCACTGTAAGCTTATGTTAACCCAGCTAGCCTTTGGCAGAACCAGCCTTCTAACATGGGCAGTCTAACTTGAGAGCTTTTCGCTGTAAACCACTCAACTTTACTACCTCCAGATACTATTTACTGAAGACCTGCTATATGTTAGGTACTATCTTACAGCTTTTACAACATTAGATTTTAATGACATTTACGCCATATGCAGTGTGGATGCTATTATTCCCAGACAAGAAAACAAAAGCCTAGAAACATTAAGTAACTTGTTGAAGTCACAAAGAGAGTTAGTAAGACTTAGGCTAGTGCTTAACTCTGGTCTGCGGGGCTACAAAGGCCACTTTCTGCTTACTGAGTTATCTGCTGATGAATCAGAGAAAAAATGAGTGTTGAGAACTCAATAGCTTTATCAAAGCTGCCCCAGGAAACAAACTAAAAGTCAAAAGAAGGCATAGCCTGGCTGCTTTGCACAGCCCAGCCCAGTCCAGAAAAGGGGAAGCTAAAAAATATGCTACAAAGAATAAGAAAACAGCTTCATCTAACAGAAGTAGGTGAAAGATGTTAGAAATCTTATTGCCTGACTGGTTTTTCTGGCTCAAGTTCAAAGAGAAATGACTGACAAGCAAGTGGGTTGCCCACAGTATAAACAATAATAAAAAAGCCCGCAATGCTGAACATCTGAATTTTTTTGCAATGTTGCACAATAAGGTTAGTGCCTAATACATAGTATAAAACACAATTATATACAGTGCCAGTGTTGAAGAAACCCAGTTTGACATGGTTCTTGTGATAGAATATAATTACTAAGTCTGGCCATTTCTTTTGATTAAAAAACTTATTTTCTTTGACTTCTCTCTTGTCTACTGCCACTACCTAAACATGAACAGGTCCTTGCTCCTCTTTGGGCCTTTGTATGTGCCTTTCTCTGCCTGGAACCTGGCTAATCTCTATTCATCCTTGATCCTCAGATTGTCATCTCTTCCTCCAGGAAGTCTTCCTTGACTTTCCTATTTCTGGGTTAGATGCCCATTTTAAGCACAATGTATATTTCCTCCTATTATAGCATTTATTACATCATAGGGTAACAGTTTATTTGTTGGCCTTCTCATTGAGAGAGCATATGTTGGTTACCACTGTATTCCCAGTGTATGGGTATGGTACATAATAAGTGTCCAATAAATATTTAATTGACTGGATGAATTGGAGTGAATCTCATAACATCCTCTTTGTTGGTCTCCCTGTTTGAAACCTCTCACCTCTACATTTTGTGCTACATCCCATCAGTCATTCAGCTTTCCTTTAAACTTTCATAGTGTCATTTTAAAAAATCACTTCCCTTTGAACACTCACATAAAAGTCGGAATACTGATAATCTCTGGGTGAGGGAGAATTAAGTAAGAGTGGGCAAGAGAAAATCTTACGGAGTCCTAAAACTGTCCTATACCTTTATGTGGGTAATGGTGACATGGTTGTATACATGTATAAAAGTCATTAAGCTGAATACGAAAGAATAATCCTCATTATTGTAAGTAATTAACATCTCAGAATAAACACATGAATCCTTTGAAAGGTCACTTGTGTTGATAGGATAAAATTCAGACCTCCTTGCCCCAGTTTTCATTGTTCTTTACTGATTGGCCCAATGGTCGATGTACTTGTTCAAACTCACTTTTCTAAAACATGCCCTGATCTTCTAACAGGTCCTGAAACCCTTCTCACTCATTCCCATCTCTGTGCTTAAAATCACGTTTTCTTACCCTAAATGTTCATTTCTCTTCCTCCCACCTTCCAAAAGCTCCTCCCCCTCTTGGAGGGCCAGGACAAATTCATCCACACAAACTCAACAAATCCACAAATCTCATTAATCCCTTTTTTCTCTGAACCTTTGACTATTTTGTCTGTTTCATTCATTCGTGCCAACATTTCCTGAGGACTGTAAGTTCCTGGAAGGCAGGGATGCTATCTTATTTTCAATTTTTATATTTAGGACAGTGCCTGGTACAATGGTAGATTCTCAATATATATTTCTTGTGAATATACCAAGGTCCTACTTACATGTCCAGACCCTGGGCAGCTATGAGTCTGTACGGAGATTAAAAAGGCAGGTTGTCTATGTCCTTTAGAATTAAAACATAGTGGTGTTGTTAAGCCCATGGACTTAGGATTCCCACATGATTTCAAATCCAGGTTTTGCAACTCACTGGCTCTGTGATCCAGTGTATTTGATGGCCATCCCAAAAACTCAAGTTTCCTCAGCTGTAAAATGGGGACTCTCACAGGTTTTTTTTTTTGAGGGTTACATGAGAATATAAACATTTATTTTATTAGTGAGCTTTTATTGAATTTGTTGTTTTGCTAAATAATACACAATTGCACCCAAATAAAAGCTTATGCCCTTGATGTTATAATGCAAAGAATTCAGCATAGTGATCGACTCACAGGGAACACTGAACACATGGTAGCTATTCTTATCAGAGCTATTATAATCCAAATGTATAGTTGCAGTGAGAAAAATCTATAAATTAGGAGGTAAAAATGTAGAAAGCAAGGAGAGTGGGCTCGTTATGAGATATATACATGTGCACACAAACACAGAGTGAATCTAATCTATAAGAAATTCCTTAGGGAAATTCCATCACATCCCATTAACACAGTCCCAAAGGCAGGAGCTGGGCTTATCTTGACATATTTAATATCTTTGAAGAAATTCTGAAACCATAATCATCTCAAAATGGTAAACAAAAGCAAGTCTATCTGGGAGTTACATGCAAACACATTTTACCTTAGTTCTAGCTTACATAATTCTTTAATCATCATAATTCCTAGTGCTTCTCTTAAAACTTTTGACCTTAATAGGATTATTGACAGTTAGGAAAGGGAGAACACTGCTCAATAGGGTTATGACAGTTAGGAAGGGAGAATACTGAGGAACAAGTTCTCAGTGTGTTTTTACAAACTCATTTAAAAGACAACAGTTTAATAATTCTAATTCATATATACTTCTATTCATGCGATCAATAATTCATAGAAATTCCTCAGCAGCATTTTTAGTGACAACAGAAAGGGTAAAATATTTCTTCTCTTCCCTTTGCCTTCCTTTCCTCACTTAGTCATGCCTGGAGCCTGGAGAGCACAGAATTTCAAGAAAACAGTTTCCATGGTGATTCTTCCTTTGAGTACCCGACTGTATTTTGCTCTTTCTGGAGTGAATTAATGCTTCTTATTGCTTTCATGCTAAATATATTGCAGATTAGATTTGATTTCCTCTGCAGTGATATAGTTTTATTGCGAAAATGGACAGTAAAAACACAGCATGAAGAAACTATGTATTTCTGCGACTACACTATCAGAAGGCTGGAAAAAATCCATTTCAGAAAAAAATAACCAGCCATAGGGAAATGGATGCAGGTATCTGGAAGCTAGGATATGCATGCATGCATCTAAATGTTGGAAATCCTGCCTTAGGAGATAATGATCTTAATTCTTCTATATGTTGAAGGTGTTATAAGTTGACCATAAAACACTGAGTTACAAGACATACCGATTTTTAGTGTACCATCCTCTTCTCAGCACAGAAAATATACATCATATAGAACAAAGAAATCTTCAAACCCACAATATGGCACTTACTTTATATTTTATTAAGGAGAGCTTTGTTTCCTACTAAAGCTAAATAACTGGCCTTCTTTGACTTGTCAAAATAGTTATGTGACCTTCCTAAGATTCCCATAGCACCCTGCGTTTCCTGACATAGAACTTAACACATGTACTTACTATCCACTATGTCCATCTTCCTCACTAGACTCTAAAAGGGCAGGGCCCATGTCTGTCCTGTTCAATGTTGTACCCTTGTGCCTAGCACGGCACATGGGAAGCTGAAAATTATAACAAGAAAACTATGAAAGCTAACTCTGAGGCACTGAGGACTTTCTTGTAAAGCATCAGTGGGCTGGTGTGTTGGATAGAGATGGAATCTCATGTACATTATAAATACTCAAATCTTAGCAGCAGCTATTGGTTTTGATAGTCAGTCCTACCTGGAGCCTCGATCATTACTTGTCTTTGAGGCATTAAGGAGTTAAAGGGAAGAATCCACCATGCCAGAGGAGGAGGAACAAAAAGCAGGCACCATCCTCTAAAGCCTCCTTCTCCACCACTGCATTCCCACCCCCCAGAGCCTGGAGCCAAGCACTTACTGGGCACCAAACAAGCAGGAAGAAAACCAGGATTTTGGCCAATTTAAGCCAACTAGGGAGTATTCAGCATCTATGCCAAACTAGATATGACTGTCCTAGGTGCTGCTGAGGACAAAGAGTGGAACACAGGAATTTTTGGCTCTAGCGAGTTTATTGTCTCAAAGGGATTCTTTTGGGATTGTGCAGAAGGGGAGTATGGCCAAGTATAAACACACACACATACCCTGATTATTAACAATAGTGACAATATTTATTGAACAACCCATTAGGCACACTTCTAAGCACCATATATGCACAAACTCTCTTGATCCTCATAGCAAATCTGTTTATTCCTATTATTTTCTTTTGACATATAAAGAAAATGAGACTTTGAAAGGCTAGGTAACTTGCCTAACATCCTAAAACCAGTTAGTAGTGGAGCTAAGATTCAAACCCACACAATCTAGTCCTTCAGTCAATATCTTAACAACAAAACCATTCTGAATCTCAGGATCATGGGATCTGATCTGAGAAATCTACTTTACAAAGGATTTCCCATAGTCTCTTTTGCTGTATAAATTATCCAAAGTCGCTTATGTTCATAAATGCTCCTGGGGAATCATCAGGATGCATAGAGGACCATATACAGTTCTAGATTTCAAGAGGAAACCCAGTTCTGTGGCTATGTAAATGTTAGATTTGCATGGCTTTGTAACTAGGATACACATTATGGTAAGATTTCTCCTGGTTCAAGGAGGCATTTCCATAAGAAGGGACAACTGGAGGATTACTGAATGCTAGGTTTCATCCTATAGAACAGACACACTCTAGTGTTTTGACACATTCTACAAAGGGGTTCTTTTGGAACTTCATTTTCTAAACTACCCTTCAGGAAATTCAAAATTGCTCAGCTGTATGCTGAATTTGATTCCACAAAAAACAGTGACAAGAACAAGGTCTCATTGTATTAGCTCACAGATATTTCCCTTCATTTCAGAGTGTGGATTCCTACAGCTATGTTAAACATTTATTAAAAAAAAAAAAAGGACAGGAAGGATGTGGATGAAGTCTTAAAGGGTAGGATTATGAGAGGTTTTTTTTTTTTTTACTTATTTAAAAATTTTATTTTTAATTGATGAATAATTGTACATATTTATGGGGTACAATGTGACATTTCAATATACATTTACATTGTGGATGGATTAAATAAAGCTAATTAACGTACCTATCACCTCATATTTATCACTTTTTGTGGTGAGAATATTTTAAAATCTACTCTTTTAAGTGAAATAATAAACATTGGAGACTCTAGAAGGTGGGAAGGTAGAATGGGGGTGAGGGATGAACTATTACCTATCAGGTAGAATGTACTCTATTTAGATAGGTACAGTAACAGCCCGGACTTCACCACTATGCAATATATCCGTGGAACACAACTGCACTTGTACCCATAAGTCCAAAAAAAATTTTTTTTTAAATTATAAAAAATAAACAAAAAATACCCAAAATCTATTCTTTTAGCAATGTTGAGATATATAATACATTATTATTAACTATAGTCACCAAGTTGTGCAGATCTCTAAAACTTCTTCTTCTTGTGTAATTGAAATGTTATATGCTTTGAATGACATCTTCCCATACCCAATTGCTCCCCCTTCCCCTATCTCAACCCCCAACTCCGAAAACCAGCCCCTGGTAACCACCATTTTACTTTATACTTCTATGAGTTTGACTTTTTTAGATTCCGCATATAAGTGAGATCATGCAGTATTTGTGTGCTTGGATGGAGTTTAAAATTTTACTTTTGCTCTTTTGAGATCATTCTACTTCTCAGTTTTCTGTAATAAGCATGTATAATTTTAAATACCACAAAGTAACTCACTCTTTAAAAAACTGTTTTATTTTTTCTGAATATGATTGCTAGGGAAACACTTACTTTTTTTTTTTTTTTTTTAGATGCAATGATTCCCCAACAAAAGGAAAGCAAGGACAGGGAATGGAGAGATACCAATGTAGCAAATGTTACCCATGAGAGCTCAGAATCAGGAAGGGGAAAAATGTTTTCTTCTCAGTATTATCCATTTCACTGCGTGACTCCTATAAATAGAATATTTTTAAATAAGACCTTTTCCCCATGTTTAGTAATAAGAGAGATTATCACTTATTAAGCAGCAAAAACATTGAATAGGTGTGTTTATTTTTTCTCCCAAAGAGAGAATGGGTTCAGAGATTATGTTCTGTACATGCTCAGAGTCACAGAGTTAACAGATCTCTGTGGGACTGCTGCACTCCACATCCTGTTAGTTAATACTTTGCTCTCCTGTCTTCGTGTGGAGCAAAATAATACTCCAGCAGTTGGGAAGTGATATGGTTTGGCTGTGTCCCCACTGAAATCTCAACTTGAATTGTATGTCCTAGAATTCCCACGTGTTGTGGGAGGGACCCAGGGGGAGTTAATTGAATCATGGGGACCGGTCTTTCCCATGCTATTCTCATGATAGTGAATAAGTCTCATGAGATCTGATGGGTTTATCAGGTGTTTCCACTTTTGCTTCTTTGTCATTTTCTCTTGCCGCTACCAAGTAGGAAGTGCTTTTTGCCTATTGCCATGATTCTGAGGCCTCCCCAGCCATGTGGAACTATATAAGTCCAATTAAACCTCTTTTTCTTTCCAGTCTCAGGTATGCCTTTATCAGCAGCATGAAAACAGACTAATACAGCAAATTGGTACCAGGAGTGGGGTGTTGCTGAAGAGATACCCAAAAATGTGGAAGCAACTTTGGAACTGGGTAACAGGCAGAGATTGGAACAGTTTGAAGGGCTCAGAAGAAGAAAGGAAAATGTGGGAAAGTTTGGAACTTCCTAGAGACTTGTTGAATGGCTGTGCCCAAAATGATGATAGCAATATGGACAACAAAATCCAAGTTGAGGTGGTTTCAGATGGAAATGAGGAACTTGTTGGGAACTGGAGCAAAGGTAACTCTTGTTATGTTTTAGCAAAGAGACTGGTGGCATTTTGCCCCTGCCCTAGAGATTTGTGAAACTTTGAACTTGAGAGAGATGATTTAGGGTATCTGGCAGAAGAAATTTCTAAGCAGCAAAGCATTCAAGAGGTGATGTCAGTACTGTTAAAGGCATTTAGTTTTAAAAGGGAAACAGAGCATAAAAGTTCAGAAAATTTGCAGCCTGAATATGCAAAAACCCATTTTCTGGGGAGAAATTCAAGCTGGCTGCAGAAATTTGCATAAGTAGCAGGAGCCTAATGTTAATCCCCAAGACCATGGGGACAATGTCTCCAGGCCATGTTAGAGACCTTCATGGCAGCCCCTCCCATCACAGGCCCAGAGGCCCAGAGGCCCAGGGGGAAAAGTGGTTTCCAGGACTGGGCCCAGGTCCTCATGCTATGTGCAGTTTAGGAACTTGGTGCCCTGTATCCCAGCTCCTTCAGCTGTGGCTGAAAGGGGCCAATGTACAGCTTGGGCCTGTGGTTTCAGAAGGTGGAAGCCTCAAGCCTTGGCAACTTCCATGTGGTATTGAGCCTGTGGGTGCACAGAAGTGAAGAACTGAGGTTTGGGAACCTCCACTTAGATTTCAGAAGATGTATGGAAATGCCTGGATGCCTAGGCAAAAGTTTGCTGCAGGGGCAGGGCCCTCATGGAGAACCTCTGCTAGGGCAGTGTGGAAGGGAAATGTGGGGTTGGAGCCCCCACACAGAGTCCCTACTGGGGTACTGCCTAGTGAAGCTGTGAGAAGAGGGCCACCATCCTCTAGACCCCAGAATGGTAGATCCACTGACAGTTTGCACTATGTGCCTAGAAAAGCTGCAGACACTCAATGCCAGCCCATGAAAGCAGCCAGGAGGGAGGCTACACCCTGCAAAGCCACAGGGGCAGAGCTGCCTAAGACTCTTACATCAGTGTGACCTGGATGTGAGACCTGGAGTCAAAGGAGATCGTTTTGGAGCTTTAAAATTTGACTGCCCCTCTGGATTTCAGACACTTGCATAGGCTCAGTAACCCCTTTGTTTTGGCCAGTATCTCGCATTTTGAATAGCTGTATTTATCCAATACCTGTACCCACATTGTATCTAGGAAGTAACTAGCTTGCTTTTGATTTTAAAGGCTCATAGGCAGAAGGGACTTACCTTGTCTCAGATGACACTTTGGACTGTGGACTTTTGGGTTAATGCTGAAATGAGTTAAGACTTTGGGGGACTATTGGGGAGGCATGATTGGTTTTGAAATGTGAAGACATGAAATTTGGAGGGGCCAAGGGCAGAATGATATGGTTTGGCTGTGTCCCCACCAAATCTCAACCTGAATTGTATCTCCCAGAATTCCCACATGTTGTGGGAGGGACCCAGGCGGAGGTAATTGCATCATGAGGGCCAGTCTTTCCCGTGCTATTCTCATGATAGTGAATAAGTCTCATGAGAGCTAATGGGTTTATCAGGGATTTTCACTTTTGCTTCTTACTCATTTTCTCTTGCCGCCACCATGTAAGAAGTGCCTTTCACTTCCCGACATGCTTCTGAGGCCTCCCCAGACATGTGGAACTGTAAGTCCAATTAAACCTCTTTTTATTCCCAGTCTTGGGTTTGTCTTCATCATCAGCATAAAAATGGACTAATACAGGGAGATTAAACTTATATCATTAAAAAGAGAGGTGATCAGGGAAGCCTGAATTGGCATGAGGAGTCTGACCAGGAAATGTAGACAAAAGATATTCTCTGCATTCCAAGAAGAAACTGATGAGGCCTTTGAGGCTCACAGTGGAAAGGGTTAGAGAGGAAGATTCAGCCATGTACGAGGTGTGAGTTTGGAGAGAAAAACACAGATTAGATGTATCTTCCTGCTGAAGCTACGTACAACACACCAGCTGGCTCCTTTTCCAATCCGTGCTCTATCAGCTAATCCAACAATCATATTTTGTTATTCTTCTCATAAATAAAATATTGTATGTGTGACAAATACATCCCTGACAGGAGACTGCACTCCAAGTAAGTTAGAATGAATGGTGACAAAAATGGGATGTTTTCAGGTATATGGAATTATTGCCAGTTACTGGCACTTAAAATGGCTGCAAAATCTGTGGTACTGCTGCGTACCTGATGTTTGCTGCAGCCTCAGGACTCTGATGCCTGGACTTTTTCAGGGTCTTACAGTATCCATTGGCTTTCTGTTTACATTGCTAATGGAAAAATAAATTATTATGCAAGAGACCTTAACTATACTGTACTATGAGTACTTTATGTGGCAGAGAGAAGGCCAACTTGCATTTCTGTATATTCTCCTTTCCCTCTTCATTTTCCGTGGCTTCCCATAGAGTTTAACTGACTAATTAAGAGCTTGGGCTTTGAACTCAGATGGATCTGAGGGTCAAAGCACATTTCTGCCATCTATTAGCTGCAAAACCTTGGGAGAGTCAGTCACCCTCATTCTCAATCTCCTCCTCTGTAAAACAGTGAAGAAAATCTTTCCACTTTTCATGAAAGAGGTGTGCAGATGAAATGAGATAATGCAAATAAAGGAGCTAGCACACTGCCTGACATCTGATAAATCCTCAATAAGTTTTAGGAAAACAATGTGACACAACTGACAAGAATTTGGACAGAGTGGGTATGTCCATTGAATTTTTGTCTTTCCTCTATGAGAAGTTTGCCATCTCATCATGGGGTCATATTAATTTCTCTATCTATATTGTTGGCTATAGCCTTTCTTTTTGACCCCAAAGTTAGAAGCATAACTATCTCCCACTAACTTGATGATTAAGATAAGGTCCAGGAACTCTTTCCCGTTTACGGTTTAAAAACAACCTTCTGTGGAGATTTTTGATGGATTGCAGGGATATTTATGACTCAGGCCTCCTGGCAAAGTCCTTGATGCTGACTCATTCATTACCCCAAGAAAGGAGGAGGCAGCTGAAATCATCACTCATTTATTCTGCTTCTAACTTATGGTGAAAGGTCAAAGGTAAGTCACTCCGCCTAGGGCTGAGTATGAGAATAAGAATTTCAATAACTTCTTTTGACCACAAGAGAAAACAGCGTTTCTAATGCACATACATTGATAAAAATTTTTGCAAGGACCTCTTTAATACAAGTGCTACAGCACTGATAAATGATAATATTTAGTCTGAAGCCTCAGGCTTCCAGCTACCAATACACAGAAACTATCGTTTTTCCACAGAGCAAGTGAAAACCAAGCGACAGCTGATGGAACGGGAGGATGGACAAAAATAGAAAGGAGGCATGATTTGGAATTTCCACAGTGACTATGGCCTTGAAATCAGGAACAAAGGGCAATCTTGCAGAGGTATAAAAGGAAATATAAAAGGTTTTGTAAAACAAACCTGGAAGTGAATTCCAGTTGAAACCATGCTCATGGTAAAACATATTTTTACCACAAACAATAACAGCATTAATAGCACTGTTGCCATCAGACTATAATAGGCGACAAATACAACATCAATAAAATTTACTGTATGTAAAAAGCTTAGGAATATGCAAATCAATAGAAGAGGAATACTAATAAGTAACAAGTATTTGAGTACTTTGTGTCAAGTGCTCAGCTACAAACTCTAAATGTATTTTTTCATTTACTCCTCAAACAGCACTATCAGATCGATTCTACTTCCAAATAGACTCTGTAGCTGGGGCGCTCCAGGCTTATAGACGTTATACAACTTGTTCAAGACCACACAGTTAATGAAGGAAGCTGATTCTAAAGCCCATCTTCTGCTATTGCTGCTTCAGCAAAGTTGTGTTGAAAACAGTGCTATCTATTGGCCATAAATTACTGATACACACTCAAAGCAAAAATTATTTTTACATACTTAACATTATTCTTGGCTCTAGATACAGGATATAGGAGAGAATATGGGCTGAATTTGGACTTCTAGGTCACCATGAACTCTCAGCATCACTTCCTTTACAAATGTAAATCAGTGGGAGGTGCTGTTCCCACAATCTGGTTACTCATATTCTTCCCTAAATATGCAAATAACCCACTCAGTGCAAGTTATGTGGGAACACGGGATAAAACTTCCAGTATTTCCAAAGTACAGGGCTAGGTGGTCAAAAAACAGTGGCAATATGGGACGGCTAAATGTTATTTGGGGCAATGCCAACATAAATAGTTTTGCAAGATATAAAATTAATTGGGGGTGAGGGGCTTCTTCCAGTTTCAACATAGCAGATACCCCAACAGAGCTACCCTTGGTCCATATTTTAAATAAATGAATAAGCTCTCTAATTATAAATATTCTAAATGAGTAAATAGAAGACTACCCATTAACATTTGGCTTTCAGTAAGAAGTATGTGAACTAATACAAGTAGATTTGCTAAAATTTGAGGCTAGAGAGATAAGACGACAGGATACTGAATTCCCATATTAAAGTTGTTCTAAGCTTGGGCTAGAGCTTTAGACTAACCTCCCTCCAAGTCTAGAATTGGCAACCAGTTTGAGAAGGTCATAAGTAGATCTGGGGCAAGGAAAACAAAACCACACACAGACACACAGACAAACACACATACACACACACGTCATTTATATGGTAGCATAGGGTATAATTACTATCATGGGTGAATTCAGCTTACCAGGACCCTACTCAAGGTCTTTGCAATATGCATGCTGGAAAGTACTGATTTTGTATGGA
Source organism: Pongo abelii (assembly GCF_028885655.2). Lineage (NCBI taxonomy): Eukaryota > Metazoa > Chordata > Mammalia > Primates > Hominidae > Pongo > Pongo abelii. The sequence continues at coordinate 155,173,289 of NC_071989.2, forward strand.
ATTTGAGTCATGAGAATAACAGCAGTAGCAGCAGTGGTGGTGGTGGTAGTAATAGCAGTGGTAGTAATAACAGCTAACATTTATTGAGCATTTCCAGGAATTGTTTTAAGTGCTTTACATATATTACCTCATAGGGTTGTTGTGAAGATAAAATGAGTTAGGTTTTTTTTTGTTTGTTTTTGAGAGAGGGTTTCACTCTGTTGCTCAGGCCGGAGGGCAGTGGCATGATCACAGCTCACTGAAGCCTTAACTTCCCTGGCTCAAGCAGATCCTCCCACCTTAGCCTCCCAAGTAGCTGGGACTACAGATGCACACCACCATACCTGGCTAATGTTTTTATTTTTTTGTAGAGATGGGGCCTCGCTACGTTGCCCAGGCTGGTCTTGAACTCCTGGGCTCAAGAATTCCTCCTGTCTTGGCCTCCCAATGTGCTGGGATTACAGGTATGAGCCTGGCCATTAGCCATTTTTAACAGATGGAAAAACTGTGTTAAATGCCCTATATACAATATCTCATTCAGTTCTCATAACTACCTATCTACTTTATTATTACCACTTTGCAGGTGAGGAAACTGAGGCACAGACTGGTTACTTACGGTCCTACAACTCAATAGGTTAAAGAACTGGAATTCACTTTCAGGTTTGTTTGATCTCAAAGCTCATGTTCTGAACTGCTACATTACAGTTTTGGTACCAGTATTACCCCTCATCCTGGCCATATTCCAGACACCCCACCCCCTGGCCATGCTTCTCTCTCCCACTCTGCCTGCCCTCGTGAGAATGAGATGCAGCATCTTTCAAACTGAGACCCTCTGCTGTCGAATGGGATAAAATCAATGTCTACCTCCAAGTGCTGGTGTGATAACCAAATCCTATAACGTGTAGAGAGGATTTGCATGGTACCTTCCATATAAAGACCTGATGATACTTATGTTTTGGAATTCTATTAGACTGGTGCAAAAGTAATTGCAGTTTTTGCAATTACTTTTAATGGCAAAAGCTACAATTACTTTTGCACCAACCTAAATCTTCAGTTTTATTACCCTCTCCTTTGCCTGCCAATAGCATTTCCTTCCAGGGATCAGAAGGAAGCTGAGGATGAATTTCTCTAGAAGAAGTAAGAAGGCCAAGGGTTAATGTGTAAGAGATGAACTGAGCTAGATGAGAGGAAAAGGAGAGGTGGAATTGCTTTGAATTTCATTGCTAGGAACCCCAATCTTTTTTATTATTTGTATAAATCACTTGGCTGTGAAGACACCACAGGCCAAGCCTCCCAGTGTGCCGATGATAATAAATTGGGTCGCACAATAAATAACGGGTAAAACCAGGCTGCCAAATGAAGCAGGATTTAGATCATTTAAATCCCAGGCTATGAGCTGTCAAATCCAGTTTAATACTGATAAGTGTGGGATAATAACTCTTAGCAAACAGTCCCCTCCCACAAAAACCCCCACCACAATCCTTCTACTCTCTTCTCCCACCCCTTGCAAACAGATAGAGAACCCTGAGGGGATTTGCAGAATGAAAAGGGATGGTATATACTGACCAGACATGAGCCCAAGTTATTATATAATAATCCCAGATGCCTCAGCTTGGGCTGAGAGCAAATAGGGAGAGCTAATAGAACGCTGCAAGGTTCGATTAGCTGCAAAGGAGATTCTAAATCAGAGCAGGTTTTATATGATTAAATTGGATGGGGGAAAAAAGAGTCTCACACTCGGGTATAATGGAAAAGTGGAAAGGATAAGGGAAATATAAAACCATGGACGTTGCTGGAATGGCTATGGAGTGGCCTGAGGGTAGAGTCAACGCTGACGGACACTTGTCAAAACAAGAGACAACTTAGTCAGCAGTTCTCAGTAGCTGTGACTGTTCTTACAAGACTCACACCCACATTCAGAGATATAGCAGCAGGATCCTACCTGATGACACTGGAATTTCAAGAATAAAGAGTCATCTATTGCTTGATTTGATGATGATGACCTATTTCATTCATTCAACAAGTATTTATTGAATACCAAATATGTGGTGGGCATTATTATTTATGATTACATAAAATAGACTGTGATGGTGACTGATTTAGTTTGGCTGTGTCCCTACCCAAATCTCATCTTGAATTGCAGTTCCCATAATCCCCATGTGTTACGGGAGGGACCAGGTGGAGATAATTGAATCATGGGAGCAGTTTCCCCCATCCTGTTCTTACGATAGTGAGTTAGTTCTCATGAGATCTGATGGTTTCATAAGCAGCTTTTCCCTTCACTGGGCACTCATTATTCTCCTTCCTGCCTCCATGTAAAGAAGGATGTGTTTGCTTCCCCTTTTGACATGATTTTAAGTTTCCTGAGGCCTCCCTAGCCATACTGAACTGTGAGTCAATTAAACCTCTTTCCTTTATAAGTTACCCATTCTTGGGTATGTCTTTATTAGCAGCATGAGAACAGACTAATACAGTGACAATAACTAACAACTGAGCGTTATGCCCTGCCACATATTTTACATGCATTTGCTCCTTCAGTCATCACAGAAATCTTATGATCTGGTTATTATTACCATCATTTTAAAAATGAGTAAACTGAGGCCCGGAGAGATAACTAACCTGCCCCAGATCATGCAGGAAGAAATGATGCTGACATCCAAACCTCATATGTCTAAAGCCCATCTGCTTTAACATGCCTCCAAATGAAGAAGTGAATCATAGCAGCCATCGTAAGTCTTGAGGACATCTCTGTCAGCTTCCTCCCAGCCCCCAGCACCACCCCCTTTCCTAGGTGTGTACATGGGTACATCCCACAATTGGTATTTGAGCTAAAGTGAATGAGAATGTTCTGACTCCTGTGTAATCTGTTAATTACTATTAATACCACCATGAGTGCACAAAAGCAGGATTGCAGCTTTGTGTTTTCATCCCTGCTCAGTCATTACCTAGTGGTATACATTTCCGGATCACCTTAGGCATCTCTAGTTGGTCCTTTTTAGAATCTATAACATACATTTACTCTCTAACCCCGGACTGTTCAATAGAAATAATGTGAGCCATATATAATTTTTAATTTTCTAATAGTAACATTTAAAAAATAAAAACAGGTAAAATGAATCATATATAGCATTTTATTTCACTCAATTTGTTGAAATATTATCCTTTTAACATGTAATGAATACAAAATATTACTAAGTTATTTTACTGTCTTATTTTCATGCTAAGTCTTCAAATCTTGGTGTGTATTTCGTACTTACAGCACATCTCAATTTTGACTAGCCACATTTCAAGGGTTCAGTAGCTACTGGGGACTTCATACTGGCAGAGAGCTTTAGCTGCGCTGTGAATGTTCATTGACTTGTCCTGATTAGATTATAGGAGCTGTGCCTTCTAGTAGCATTTATTGAGTGTCTACTTCATGCAAAGACCTAGAGTGGGCATTTTGATTCATATTATGCTTCATCTTGCCAGTAGCTTTCCAAGAAAACATTGTTGCCTCCACATTACAGATAAAGAGCCTGAAGAAAGTGATTGGAAGCTTCAAGATTGTAGAGAGTATTTACTTTTACCTCTTTAACACTTAGCACATTGCCTTGTAGAGAGCATGATTCAACAAATATCTATAGAATCAATGGAAGGTTACTTGTCAAGCCTGCAGAAGAGCTGGGATTTGAATCAGATATGCCTGATTTTAAAGCTTGTGCTTTTTGATCCATTCCACTTTTTTTTTGCCACATTAATTTTTGTCAGTGTGTCATAACCCCCAAGTAATATACAGTGAAGAATAAACAATGCTTATTTAGTATATAAGCCTTTTATCCCAGTAAAAAAATTTATAAATGGGAAACTCCAGTCAGGTGATATATTTATGGTGGGTGTCACCGTCTTCTTTCAGTGCATTTGGTTTAACAAATGTTGTTGGAGGCCAGGTGTGGTGGCTCACACCTGTAGTCCCAGCTACTTGGGATGCTGAGGTGGGAGGATCACTTGAGCCCAGGAGGTGGACATTGCAGTGAGCTGAGATCACGCCACTGCACTCCAGCCTGGGTGACAGACTGAGACCCTGTCTCAAAAAAAAAAAAAAAACAAATTAAAAAAAACAAAAAAAAAACGTTATAAACCTACTCAGACCTGGGGACTATGTTCGACCTTGAAGGTACAAAGACCATCAGCACATGATCATCACTCTCAGTGTGGTTTGGAAGATATGCCATAGAGTGTTTAGTACAGTTAGGTGATATAAAAAATCTTAGCTTCGGGCTGGGCACGGTGGCTCACGCCTGTAATCCCAGCACTTTGGGAGGTTGAGGCGGGCGGATCACAAGGTCAGGAGATCGAGACCATCCTGGCTAACACGGTGAAACCCCGTCTCTACTAAAAATACAAAAAATTAGCTGGGCGTGATGGCGGGTGCCTGTAGTCCCAGCTACTCAGGAGGCTGAGGCAGGAGAATGGCATGAACCCGGGAGGTGGAGCTTGCAGTGAGCCGAGATTGCGCCACTGCACTCCAGCCTGGGCAACAAAGTGAGACTCAGTCTCAAAAAAAAAAAAAAAAAAAAAAAATCTTAGCTTCACAGAAAAACTAGTTGGAAGTAACTTTAAATGTCATCTTATTTTATTCATAATTTGGTACTAAATTACATACTAGCAGGATTTCACCTGGGGAACTCTTGTATTCCCAACAGTAGGTTCTTGAAAGGAGGGAGAAATACATCTTTACTTCCCAAAGTATTTTGCACAGTGTTAAGCAAATGATGGTTGAACAACTCCTAGTTAACTGCCCTCAGCTCTGTGTCTCCTTCTGTGTGTACCAAGGAACCAAGAGTCAGATTCCTTATGGGCAGAGAGCACCTTGGTCAGATGTCGTTAAAGTTCTAATTATAGACCATACTTCTCAGAGAGGATATAGGTAGGGTTCTTTATTCTAGCTTATACTAGAGAGCAATAAAACTAATTATGTTGAGGGTTTTTTTGTCAGATTAATTCATAAATTAATTCAAATATTTATTAACTATTAGTCATTAGTTGGTGTGACTAGAACTGTGAATATGATAGTCCCTGACATTGAGGATATTACTGTCTGGTGAGGGACACAGACTAATGAAGACATATACATAGTAATATAATGCAATGGGAATTAAGATAAGGATAACATCTAAGAAGTGCATCTATTTTTTTTAAGAGGCAGGATCTCACTGTGTTGCCCAGGCTGGAGTGTAGTGGCGTGACCATGGCTCACAGCAGCCTTGACCTCCTGAGCTCAAGTGATCCCCCATCCCCCGAACCTCTTGAGTAGCTAGGACTACAGGTATACACCACTGCACCCAAATAGTTTTTATTTATGTAAAGACAGGGTCTCAACTATGTTGCCCAAGCTGGTCTGGAACACCAGGGTTCAAACAATCCTCTTGCCTTGGCCTCCCAAAGTGCTGGGATTACAAGTGTGAGCCACTGTACTTGGCAAGAAGTGCATCTAAATAGAATTTAGAGAAATTAGGGGAAGCACCCTGGAGAAAGCGTTCCAAACCTAGTGTTAAAAGACAAATGAGAGTCAGCCTGGCCAAAGGGCAAAGGATGGGGAGGAAAGAATGCCAGGGATGGGGGACAACTCATATGAAGACTCATAGAACATGGTACATTTGGGGATCAACAGAGATTTCAATGAGATGGAAGCATGGAGTGCCAGGGCTGGGCAAAGGAAGGACACGTGTTCAGAATATATTAGAGAAGTAAACTTGAGGTTCATGAGGAAGGTCTTTGTGCATGATAGGAAGAGGATGCATCAAAGATTTTAAGGAAAGAAACCACAATTATAATTTAAGAACATTTTACTCTAGCCCTGCTGCGTTTCATGTACTTCTCACATTCCATGATCACTATTTACCCATCTGCTTCCATTTCTATCTTGAGATCCTTAAAACAAGGGCTCCTATGTTTCTCTTTGTATCCCCAGTACCCCAATGCAGTGTCTGCTACATACTTAATGCTTAATACTTATTTTAATGAATAATGTCTGTGGGAATCCTTTGTAGATTTGAGGGAACTCAGTATGCTGAGGACATATTACCAGGGAGTATCCTTAACCTAGATTCCTTGGACCTCTTGAAAATACTTGGAAAAATGTGGGTGCGAATATGTGCATTGGTTTTAGGAGTGAGGGATTATCATTTTCATCAGATTCTCAAAGGAATCTAAGACCTCACAATGATTGCAAAGCACTGAATAAATGGGGATCCTTGGGAAATGTAGTTTGGGAGCCCTCTCTAGCTAGAAAAGACTTCTCAGAAGTGAAATGTTAAATGATGATTCTCACCAAAGGTAGAAAAATGAATAGGTGAAATGTTGATGTGACCTAACTTTTTCCAAGTGAAAGAGGTGTACAAGTGATAAAAGAGAACAGCTCTGTGGTGACAAGATAATGTTTGCAAGAAAAGAGAAAAGAATCTTGGAGATGATGGGCAATTTCCCTTACGTCTCCTAAGTTACTAAGAGCACCTGATAGTTAACCCAGTCTTTAAAGAAGAGTGCTCCAGGTAGAGGTGTAAATAAGGAGCTTTGAAACCACCATGGAAAGAGGCTGTTGTAAATGAAGAGGTCTTGGAGTCACAGAACTCAAAGAAAAAGTTGTTACCTCTGGAAGAAAAAGGTCTTGTGGAAGCTACCTCCCTCTTTCTTTTCCATAAATTTGGGTCTGCCAAATTAATATTTTAAAATGAGATCACACACACACACACACACACACACACACAGATAAAAGTTCTTGATGGATGCCATTAAAATATTTAGGGTAATTCCATCTCAGTGCTGAAAAACTGATGATTTTTACTCACACTGTCTGATTATTTTTTCACAATGAGCATATTTTTTCACAGATGAACATGAAAAAAAATTCCATTTTGAAAAAATGATGGTAGGATAATAATGCAAAAATTAGTGTTCTAAAAGAAAGAAGATCATAGGAGGGCAGAGTGCTGCTCAAATTGTGTCTCATAGGCCACGAAGCTCACAATCACCAAAGGAACACATTAAAAATGCAGATTCCATCCCAGCTACTCAGGAGACTGAGGCAGGAGAATCACTTGAACCTGGGAGGCGGAGGTGGCAGTGAGCTGAGATCGCGCCACTGCACTCCAGCCAAGTGACAGAGCAAGACTCTGTCTCAAAAAAAAAAAAAAAAAAAAAAGCAGATTTTTGGGTCCAACCCCAGTTCTACTGAATCAGATTCTTTAGAAATGGGGATCTAGGCATCTGCAATTTGAAAAATTCCCCAGGTAATTCCTATGCGTATCACAGAGATTTTGAAAAAACCTCGTTGATAAGGATGGAGCACATGCAGTAAGGAAGGTTCTTGTCTAGCAGGCAACCCCGCTTTCTCCATGTACATATGTGCCTTGGACACTAAGAGAGTACAGGACAGAGATGAGCTTAATACAGTGTCTTAACCTAATGAAACTGATTTTTTTTCACCTTCTAAAACATTTTCTTATACATTAAAAATGTTGGACATGTTGGTGTCAGGGGAAGGTATAAATTATGAACTGACAGTGCTGCATATTCATACAAATCCCGCCTTTCTAGGAGTGGAGGGTGAAACACTCCTGGTGTCCTTGTAGATGGCATGCTTCTTGGACACCTAAGGATTTTTCTACTCTCTCATCCCTCTACAGGGCAAATGGGAATCAATAGCTAGGGGTATAATACGAGGGGCGACCACCTCTCGGGACGTGGGGACAGTACTCAGAGCTCTGAGAATCATGCCATCTCAAGAAGGACTGCATCACCACCTGTCAGGTTTGTGAGAGCTGCCACTCCTGCCTGTGCTGGGAGGCCAGATTCTGATACTGAGAGTACAAAATTTTAGGCCACATAACTTTTAATGTAGTCTATCATGTCATATTTGATACATCCTTGAATGTCATCCTAAAGTATTTTTGAAGCAGACTAGAGTAAAAATATTCTGGTTCAACAAGTCTCTTTTGACAGATCGATATTAGCCTAGTATCCAAATACAAACAGGTGAACTGCATGCTGTTTCTATGCCTTTAGGTAAGAAATTATATTTGTGTGTGTGTAGGAAGACTTGTCTGGGTCTTGGGATTTTCTTAATTGAGCCCGTTAGACTATCTTCTTGTAATTATCTCAGGGACCAATCTGTCTATGTAATGGGCTCTGGAGGGATCAAACCTTCACGTTCTTACAAAGGAAAATGTTGTGTATGTGTCAGAAAAAAATGTTTTGAAGAATTACTGGCTAACCATCTCAACAGCCGCCAGGGGGAACTTTGCTGTGATACTGCAGGAAATTGTTGGATTTGAGACTATATTGCTCCAAAGGGTATTTCTTTTTTTGTGGGCTTTTTAATAAATCTAAAATGCGCATGACGCCTGTGATGCGGGGGACTCCACACCAAGTGCCTACTCACTGTATGAAAGAATACCAAAATCTTACGGTTGGAGAGACTGCCAACACTCTGGATGGCTGGGGTTTAACTAATGACTAGCTATGCTGCTTCACTGGATTGGTCTGGCCAGTTGTTCTGGATCCTCTTACCTGAAACGTTAATGTCTGAATATGGTGGCTATGCCCAACAGTTCATCATTACTTGAAGATATTCACACTATGCATTGATATTCTGATTTCTTCACCTCCCTACTTTTTTCTAGTTTTGCACATTTTTAATTCTCTGCAGGGTAGAGAATAGATTTATAGTAAAAAGGAAACTATGAAAAGCTAAGAAATAATGAAGATATAATAATAAATGATAATAATTATTATGGGTTGAATTGTGTCCTCCCAAAATTTATATGAAGTTTTAACCCCCGATATCTCGGAATGTGACTTTATTTGGAAATAAGAGTCATTGCAGAAGTAGTTGCGATGAGGTCATTAGGGTGGGTCCTAATTCAATATGACTGGTGTCCTTATAAAAAGGGGAAACTGAAACACAGAGATGGGTATGCACACAGGGAGAATAGCACATGAAGGCAATGAAGGTGAAGGTAGAGATGGGGTGATGCATCTGCAAGCCAAGGACTGCCAAAAGTTGCGTGAAGACCACAGGAGGCTAGGAGAGGGGCCTGGAACAGTTTCTCTGTCATAGCCTTAGAAGGAAGTAACATTGCCAACACCTCGATCTTGGACTTTTAGCCTCCAGAACTGTGAGACAATACAGTTCTGTTATTTACGCCACCCACTTTGTGGTACTTTGCTATGGCAGCCCTAGCAAACTAACATAGTAATACACAAACCAGGTCCTATGCTAAGCACTTTGCTTATATCATTTTACTCTCTTTAACAACGGCCTTTTGGTCTGAAGATTGTCATAAATGATTGATAGGTGGAATGGCTGGGTGGGTGGAAGAAGAATTCTTTTTCTTCTCTTTTCACCATTCAAATAGGATTTTTCAACATATGCTGGACTGAAAGGACTTGGGCAGTGATGCTGGATTTATATATTCCCTTCATGTGTGACTTCACCAAAAATTTATAAAACTATCATACGAGGCTAAAGGAAGGCATCATATTCAGCACTCCCTTCACTTGTGGTACATAAAAGATATTCTTTACAAAAGAAGGAAAAGGTGAAGTGGCTGCTACTCACCTAATGAGAAGGAATTGGGATTAAATTTAGCTTAGTGACTCTGATGGCAATTTTTACTTCTGGACTAAATGTTATGACCTTCTCCATCCCCACGTCGAATCCAATTCAAACTCCTCGAGCACTAAGGCTCTATAGTGCTTTAATTTTATCATTATTATTTCCCTTTCAGATTCACTTTAAAACTTATTTCATTTCCCTTCCTGTCAAGTTTATTTTCCTCAAGCTTCCTTTCAATAGGCCCTTTGCAGTATAAGAAAGAAAACAGGCACTAAACTCTAAAGGAGAAACTGTTACACCAAGTTATAAGCTAAAATGTGCCTCAAATATGGCCACAAAATCATTGAGCAAATATTGCTGCCAATCAATCTGCCTCCATAGTGGGTGGTTTACAGCCAGGATTACCAAGATTAAAACTAGGACCAATGACGTGCAAAAGTGGGCCCAACTGACCTTATTGATTATTTCCCACTGAGAGAGAATCACAAGTTAGCAGGCAGAAATCAATTCAACTGCATTAAGTTAAGCCAAGTGTAGATTTATTCATACCATGCCTGGAAATTATAAAGTGGCAAAAAATATTTAACTATATATAGTATACATACTAACTTACAAATATATCTTTACCATACATAGATGCTTGCTCCTCCCTCCTTTTCATAATATTTAAAAATCTGAAATAAAATATAGAACATAAGGCTGTTCCTACATTTCCTCCCACACCACCCCCCGCCCCCACCCTTTTAAATAAAAGAGGTTATTTGTGAATGCTCTTAACATGGCTACTTCAGCCACATCCCAGATTTCAGGATGGAGTGGCAGAGCAGATACAGATATGTCTCTGCAGCCAAAGAAGCAATGGAAGCTATTTGCTCTTGAGGAAATCATCATTTTTGGCTTTTTAGATGAAAGGAACTTGGCCCTTAGGCTTCAGTGCACTGTGGGGAACACAGAATTCATTCTCTTTCCTCCTCCAGTGACAACACACAGGCTGGGACTGAAGAGAGCTTTCAGAATGAACAATGGGTGGAAAACACTGCCCTTCCAGCAGTGAGAAATGTGAAATTCCACTCCTACCCTCACATGTGTCACCAGGGAACCATCCTGTGTGCTCCATCAGCACTGGGAGATGAGCCAGGCAATCATTTGTACTCAGGGACTCAGCCTTAACCTAAAAAACCATCAGAAGAGCCTAAGAGGGGTTCCTCCTCATTCCTCATATCTGAGAAACAAAGAACAACACATTTTACTGCAAGAAATTGTTTGTGGATCTGATTGAGAATAGCTTAGAGCTTGCTTTTCCTTTAAGTAGGCTATCTACTTCTTAGTCTGCCTAACCAGCTAAGATATTTATCTCCTACTTTCATGGTCATTCACAGCCACTCAGAACTTTTAAATGCATTGCTCAGGGCCTCTGGGGGTGGCCTGTAAACCAACAAAAATACCTTTATCAAACACACCATAGAGATCAGGCAGTTAAGAGACCACGGGTCAAATCTATATTCAGTTTAGAGTATAAGTTGTCCATTCCCAGTTCAATGGGAAAATACATAATTGACCAAAACACTTTAGTTGCTCAAAGCTGGGCATGGTGGCAATAGAGAAACCTGTGTCTTTGCAGCTCAGTGTCAGTTGTCTTGACTCATTTTCCCCCAACTCTAAAATGTGCAGAGAGAGAGAGACAGAGAGAGACTGTAAGCATGGAACGATGTGAAGAACACTGGGTCAGCCAGCAGGCCTGAGTTCTTATCCTAGTTCTATCATTTGGTAACCCTGTGCCCTTGAACAAGCTCTCAACTCTAAAATGAGGCAGGATTTCAATCAATATTCCAAGATTTTGAGATTTTTGGCCATAAAAATGGTATCTAAAAAAGATCTGATTTGCAGGGTTGTTATGGAAGATCTAGAAAGAAAATAAATATATCAGCATTTTGTCAGCTGTTAAGTGAAAGATGAATGTTAGTTATTGTCATAGGGATAAGAGAAAAATCTTTAAGAACTTACTATGAGCAGCCTGGCACAATTATTAGGGTCCTCTAGATTGGTAAGTCACTGAATCTCTTTGAACTTCAGTTTCCCCACATAAACTGCTTGCCTTCTGGCATGAGGAGAAAATGAGGTAAAGAAAGTACGCTTTAAAGTGATAAATTGTCGGCCAGGTGTGGTAGCTCACGCCTGTAATCTCAGCGCTTTGGGAGGCCAAGGTGGGTGGATCACGAGGTCAGGAGATCAAGAGCAGCCTGGACAACATGGTGAAATCCCATCTCTACTAAAAATACAAAAATTAGCCAGGCATGGTGCTGCGTGCCTATAGTCCCAGCTACTTGGGAGGCTGAGGCAGGAGAATTGCTTGAACCCGGGAGGCGGAGACTGCAGTGAGCTGAGATTGCACCACTGCACTCCATCCTGGGCGACAGAGCGAGACTTCGTCTCAAAGAAAGAAAAAAAAAGAGATAAATTGTCCTAGAAATGCAAGCAATTATTATTTAGAGAACTCATTTTGACTTTTGGCATTATGATGCACACACAGTTAGTTCTTGGCTCAATGACAGATTTTAATTGGCCTGGCTATGAAAACCTTATAGCGCTATTATGGGCTACACCTGTGATGGCCATGCAGCGTGTTAATCAAGACAATTAGGTTGGGGACCCAGAGAACGGCTTTCCACCACTGTGCATAATCCTCCTTACTTTGAAAGGGAAATTAACAACTGCTTTATGGCCTCTCATATTATCTCACTTTCTTGGAGAGAGATCCCAATCAGATCCACCTTGACTAAACAACACCTATCACTGGTGCATGGGATGACACAACATCTGTATTAACTTTGACTTTGAAACAGCTTTTGGACTGGGAGTTTAAAAAAAAAAGTCATATGTAGCAATCATTAGACAAAGCAGCCACTGGGTGACAGCCAGAATCAAAGGCCAGAAAGTTGATCTCTTTCAAGTGACATATTCCAGAGGAGAAAGGAACAGGAGGATGAGCAGATCAATTTAGCTCTCAAAGTATTTATTCTCTAACCTGCAAAAGGAGAACAGGGCTTCCAGGATGACTCTGTCTGCTCCTCAATTTCTCACTGCAATTATAAAATCTTTTGGAATTTTCTTCCTTGCCCTACCCCTGCTATCCCCATTTCTCCTAAGAAGCATGAGAAATATATTTTGTTGTTTGGATTTCTTTTCACTCTTGGGCAAAGCTGCTTGAACTGATAATTAGTGATTTTAAAAAGCAGCACATCTAAATGGTGGCTATTTGCTAATCATAACATTCTGAGTTTATATGCATTTATCTTGTTAAATGTGCTGTGAGATAAAGGTGCTGTAGGGATATTTAAACTCCCATTATGCAGATACCAAAAATGAGGCTCAGGAAGGCCAACATAACAAGTTCATATGGCGAGTCCGAATTTTCATTCGGGTCTCTTGGCTCCAAGACTTTTCCATAACATCGTGCTGCATATCATCTGTGGAGGAAGCATTATTCAAGGGCTAAGGACTAGGCTCAATTTATTTCTCTGGCTCCAGCACCTACAACAGTGCTTGTCACCTTCTAGGTGCTTAATGTGGAATTAAATTTTAAGAGGAGCTTCCCAAATTGCTTAATATCTTTAGAATACCAAGAAAAAAAAAGGTCCAGTATCCCATTCCTAACCATCTCCTCTGCCACTGCTGAGTCAGAAAAAATGGCTCTTGTCTCCCAATGGTAGGCAGTTTAGCTGTGAGACCATCCTGGGGACATGGGTGTAGATAGAAGCAGATGGATCATGCCAACTGGAAAGATCCCAGTAGAGCAGCTTTGGGCCTTAGTCTACTTTGCTTTGCTCTGGAAGAGGCCAAAATGAACTGTTCAACCTATAATTCCCAATTTATGCACCAAAGCACTCCAGGGCATCATGGCATACTCACAAGGATACTGCAGGATATTTTAAATTTTGAGTGAACAATAGTGATATTAAACCTCTGTCAGATAATGTGAGAATGAATAGCATGAGGGAACTTACCACTTCAACATTAGTACATAGTATATTCCCCTTAATTACAAAGTATTTTTGCAAAGCTGGAGTTTTGGTAGTTAATATAATTAAAAACAAGCACTGCATCAAAATCAATGTGGAGCAGATAATGAAGGTGACAGTATTCAATGTGATTCCAAGGTTTGAGAAGTAGTACAGACTATTAGGGACACATAATTTCATTGTAAGCAATTGTAGTTAAGAATGAAATAAAATTATTTCTTCAATTTATGTTACTATGTTTTCAAACAGTTACTACATTGTTAGTGCAAACATACTTATTAAGTAGTTTGAACCTAACGACTTAGTAAACAGAACTGTTGTGATTTTTTTTGGCCCAAGAACAGCATGAAAAAAATCAGGACGATACTAAGGGGGATATGAACTGAGGTACTTGGGGAACCTCTGTTCTACACAAAGCATGGTTTAACCCGAGATGTTCCAGGGCTGAACCTGCCTCTGGATTCTCTACATGGTACAGTGACAGCCACAAAAGCAGCTCCCATCTACTGAGCTCTTGGCCAAACACAGGCGAGCTCTTAAGCATTGTAACTGCATGACCTCATTTAATCTCCAGAGCACTGTGAGCATGGGTCTTTTATGATCCTCAGTTAACAGATGAGGAAACTGAGGCTCCAGGAGGCTGCCCAGGGTCATTTAGCTAGTAAGTGGTGTAGCAGGAATTTAAACCCATGGCTGGTTGATTTCCAAGTCTTGTACTTTTTTTTTTTTTTTTTTAAGAAAAATTAAGCTTTTCATTTTGAGATTCACATGCAATTGTAAGAAATAATAGACAGTTACTACGTAACATTCACCCAGTTCCCCCTCCACCACAATGGTAACATTTTGCAAAACTATAGGACTATATCACAGCCAGGATCTGACATTGATACAGTGGAGATACAGACAATTTCCATCACTATAAAAATCTCTCCTATTGCCCTTCCATAGCCACACCAGTTTCCCTCCAGTCCCCACCCTTTCCTTAACCCCTGGCAACCATTAATCTGTTCTCTGTTTCTACAACATTCTTGAAACAATGAAATCATAAAAACGGAGAACAGATTAGTGGTCACCTGGGGTTACTTTTGGAATTGGCTTTTTTTCACTCAATATTTTCTGGGGATTCATTCAGATTGTTGATTGTATCAATAGTTCATTCCTTTTTAATTGCTGAATAGTATTCTATGATACGGACATACCACAGTTTGATGTGCTATTCACACATCTAAGGACATCTGGGTTGTTTCCAGTTTTTTGGTAATTATGAATAATGCTGCTATAAACATTGTGTACAGGTTTGTATATAGGTTTTTGTGTGCACATACTTTTTTTATTTTTTGTTATTTTATTTTATTTTTATTTTTTTAATTTTATTTATTATTGTTATACTTTAGGTTTTAGGGTACATGTGCTCAATGTGCAGGTTAGTTACATATGTATACATGTGCCATGCTAGTGTGCTGCACCCACTAACTTGTCATCTAGCATTAGGTATATCTCCCAATGCTATCCCTCCCCCGCCCCCGCCACCCCACAACAGTCCCCAGGGTGTGATGTTCCCCTTCCTGTGTCCATGTGTTCTCATTGTTCAATTCCCACCTATGAGTGAGACTATGCGGTGTTTGGTTTTTTGTTCTTGCGATAGTTTACTGAGAATGATGATTTCCAATTTCATCCATGTCCCTACAAAGGACATGAACTCATCATTTTTTATGGCTGCATAGTATTCCATGGTGTATATGTGCCACATTTTCTTAATCCAGTCTATCATTGAAAATATGGAATGCTTCACGAATTTGCGTGTCATCCTTGCGCAGGGGCCATGCTAATCTTCTCTGTATCGTTCCAATTTTAGTATATGTGCTGCCGAAGCGAGCACCATTTTTTTATTTTTTAAAGACAAATACCCAGAGGTGCAATTCTTGGGTCATATGGTATTATAGTTTCATGTTTAGGTTTTTAAGAAATTGCCAAGTTGTTTTCCAGAATTTTTTCCCCAGAATAGTCAAAAGGTACATTTTACATTCCTATCAAAAATATATGAATGATGGACTTTCTCTGCATTCCAGCACTTGTATTGCTACCATTTCATTTTAGCCACTGTGATAGATATGTATCTCATTGTGCTTTAATTTGCATTTCCTTAATGGCTGATAGTGTTAAACATCATTTGCTATGCTTATTGGTCATCTGTCTATCATCTTTGGTGAAGTGTCTCATGTCTTTTGCCCTTTTTCTAATTGCATTATTTTTTTAATGCTGTCTTGAGAGTTCTTTATATATTTTGGTAACTAGTCTCTGTCTGACATGTGGTTTTCAAATATTTTCTCCCAGCCTGTAGCTTGTCATTTAATCCTCTAAACAGAACCTTTTGCTGAGCAAATGGTTTAATTGTGATGAGATTCAATTTATGGACAGTGCATTTAGCATAAGAACTCTTTGCCTAGCCTAGATCACAGTGCATTTAGCATAAGAATCCTTTGCTTAGCCTAGATCCTGAAGATTTCCTTTTTTTCTTTCTTTTTTTTTTTTGAGATGAAGTCTAAGTCTGTCGCCCAGGCTGGAGTGCAGTGGCTCACTGCAAGCTCCGCCTCCCAGGTTCACACCATTTTCCTGCCTCAGCCTCCCGAGTAGCTGGGACTACAGGCGCCTGCCACCATGCCCAGCTAATTTTTTGTATTTTTAGTAGAAATGGGGTTCACTGTGTTAGCCAGGGTGGTCTCGATCTCCTGACCTCATGATCCGCCCGCCTTGGCCTCCCAAAGTGTTGGGATTACAGGCATGAGCCACTGCGCCTGGCCAATTTCCTTTTTTTTCTAAGAATTTTATAGCTTCACATTTTATATCCAAGTCTGTGATCCATTTTGAGTTCATTGCGATTAGGCTGAGATTAATTTTGTGCCTATGGGAGTTCAATTGCACCAGTGCCATTTATTGAAAGGCTATCTTTCCTCCGTTGAATTGCTTTTGCAACTTTGTAAAAAACAAACAAACAAAAAAACTGAGTTGAACATATTTGTGTAGGTTTGTTTTTAGATTCTTTATTCTGTTCATTGATCTATGCCTCTATCTCTCTGTATACAATGTTACACAGTCTTTCATACTATAGCTATATAATAAATCTTAAAATCAAGGAGACTGATTCTTCCCACTTTATTATTCTTTTAAAAACAATTTTTAGCTATTTTGGTTCCTTTGGCTTTCCATCTACATTTTAGAATAATCAGATCTGTATTTATAAAAATCTTGGTGGGATTTTGATAGAGATCACATTAAACCTATATATCAATTTGGGAAGAATTAACATCTTTGCCTCGTTGGGTAGTCAAGTCCTATGCCTTTATAAACACTTTTTTATTTTAGGACGAACTAGGGTAACAAATTCAGTTGCTCAAAAGAGGCCGCATGTACCAGGTTTAAGAACATGCAGCCTTCTTGTGTAGTAGATTGGATACAGAATATTTCTCTACTGTAAGAAAACAATAACTCAATCAGATGTTAAATGACCAGGAACACTTGACCTCAGCATTAGAAACATAATAAGGAATGGTGGGGATTGTGGCTTGCTGGAGGAAAGCCATGTCCCCTATGAATGGAGCAGTTGCTGCTCAAGTCTTCTCATTGTTAAGAACATGGACACAGCATTGCTATGGCTTATATATTTGCAACATAAGCCAGAAATCTATTTTTAAAAAAACCTAAAATGTTGGCACCTACTTTGAATTAACATAAAATAAAACAGTTCAAATACACACACTGGTACGCTGGATCCACCAGCCTTTCTGTGGTCTCAGAATTAGAGACAACAAAGAAGGTCCCCATCCTCAGGGAACATACACTCCAGCTGGAGCAGCAGAGAGACACCACAAAGCAGCACTGTCTGCTCTCAGCAGTGGGAGCTGAAGAGCATGCAGCGGGATCCTGAACTCTGCCCTGGGAGGTCAGGGATGGCTCCCCAAAGAAGTGGATTTACACAGCAACTCCAAGGAGAGACATTTGGAACCAAGCTGTAAGCACATTAGGAAAGAGTAAGATATACTTTCCAGAGAATCCACATGGCTTGAGGTACTCTTGAGAAGGTTAATTCAGTTGATGCTTCAACATGTGCTATTTAATCCATTGCCTTCAGAGTAAACATGGATAGGATGAAAGAACAGTGCAGAGCTCTACTTCCGGGCATCACAGAACATAGCGAGGAAGAGGTCATAGAGTTCAGTGTTTCTCCAAGTGTTATGTCACCTGTCGGGAATTACAAAGCAAAAGCTTTCCAGAGGTGAACAGTTTTCTGATGCTCTTGGAAGAAAATCAGAGCTCCTTCTAATTACTCACAAGGACCTATGTGGTCTGGCCCCTGCCTGCCTCTTTAGCCTCCTCTTCTCTCCTTATTCCTGTCTTCTTTCTGTCTTTGTAGCATATCATGACTCAAGGCCTTTGCGTTTTGTCATTCTTTCATTTATTCTTCTGTTTATTCAAGAACTATTGATTGAATAGAAATAACTATTCTAGGTATTGGGAATAAAATAGTGAACAAAGTCAACTCAGTTCTTACCCTCATGGAGTTTACATTCTAATGGGGGAGGAAGACACACATAGGTAATATCCTGCCTTGTGTGATGAGTTCTATGAAGAAATATTAAACAGAGTTAAGTCATAGGGAATAATGGTGATTGCCCCCAGAGGGTGGGGGCAGGTCTTCTGGTGAACATATGAGAAGAACTTGAATGAAGTGATGGAGCACAACACAAAAGCACATGGGCTTTTCCAGAAAGAGGAAACTACAAGTCAAAGAGCCTGACGCAGGAGCACATTTGGCCTATTTGTGGGTAGCAAGAAGGGGAGTGTGCTAGGGCAGAAGAGTGGCAGGAAATGGGGGTAGAGAGAGGCCAGATCATGTGAAACTGCGGGCCTTGGTTAGCACTGTGGCTTTTACCCTCAGTGTAAGGAGGAGCCACGGAGACACAATTTGACTTACAGAGAACAGATGGTGGATAGAAATCTGTTACAAGTTTATTAGAAAAGTCCAAGTGAGAGATGGTGGCAGCTTGGACTAGTGTGGTAGCAGTGAGGGTGGGGAGAGGCTGATCAGCTTGAGACACTGTCAAGGTAGAGATGTAGGGTTGCCTTGCACTTGCCTTGGAGTATGAGAGGAAGGAGTCAAGGATGACTCCAGGGGTTTTGCTCTGAGTGATACATTTATTGAGATGAAAAAAATCGGTGCCTGTAACATCACAATGTTGGCTCCTTGTCATGATTCAGGTCTCAATCCAATGTCTTCTCTTTGGAGACATCTTCCCTGACCACCCCTCATCCTATCAGCGCTGCTCAGTTTATTTCTCAGAACTTAACACATATCTGAAATTATCTCATTCATTTTATTTGACTCATTTATCATCCGGATTCCCCACTGAAATGCAAGACCTAAGAGAATAAGTGCCATGTCTGCTTAGTTTCTTGCAATATCTTTAGTACCTAATTCAGTGCCTGGATCTTGAAATAAGATCAATAAAAGTTTGTTGAATGAGGTTTGCAATGTGTGAGATAAGTCTCCAGGTTTTTGGGGGGTGTGTTTGTGTAGTTCTTTTCAGAGTAATTAGTTAATGGATTAAATAGTATTGATTATCTGTGGCAGGCACTGTGCCAGGCTCTGGGAGAACAAAAATGAGCAGAAAAAAACATTGTCTGCAGCCTCATGGAGCTTCCAGCAGCCTGGCAGAGCCATAGTAAATAATCTCACAAACAGACTTTCACTGTGCTAAAAACTCTGAAGGAAAGACACATGGAGGTATGAACGTGTGTTATCTGGGGATCCGATCACTTTGGGGAGCACAGGTGAAGCTTCTCTGAGCTGAGATCCACAGGAGAAGCCACTGTGGGCCTCAGGGATCTCTGAGAAGCATAGATGCTGTGGCTATGACTTCAAATTTTGCATGGAGCTTCTTGTGGGAAGAAACACATTTTGGCAAAAGCAGAACTAGTACAACCTTCTCATGCACTGGTGCTTAGCTGGGTTCAGAACCTGGATAAGATGAGCAGCTGCTCCATGACAGAACTAGGGTTTTGTATTTATCATGACACATGTGGGTAAAAAGGGAATGCTACCTACTTAACAGGGCTGCTATGAGAAGGAAAAGTTATTGTCCATGAAATGCTTAGCACAGTGCCTGGTACACAAGAAGTGCAAAATACCTGGTAATAATTATCATCAGACTTCAAATTTGTGAGGGTATAATCATGTGAATACTCTCCCACATACAGAGGATAGACAGTATAGAACCTTACACAGAGCAGGACCTCAATAAGTATGTATTGAATAAATAAGTGCTGGTTGCCTTGATGACACACCATTTTGAATCTGACCAAACATTTTCACCAAAGATGGACACAGTAAATAAGTAGAAATGAACTAGGCCAATTCCTTTTGTCAGCTTTCTCAGGATTGGTAGCTGACATTAATTATTGATATTACAGTGAGGGAGATTCTTGCCAGCCAAGGACACTTGGCAGCTTGAATGTAAGGAATTCGGTCTGATGCTCAGTTTTAAACTAAAGATAAGTGAGAAGTGGGAGGACCCAGAGGATTCGATGATTTTATGCATCAATAGTACTTGCCATAGGAAGGCTCAGCCAGAGTCCGGGAATAGCTGCTACTGAAATGGCACTTTCCTTTTCATTGAAATCCACATGCTTGATTTGTGCATGTGACTTCTCAGCTGCTACCATAATAGAGGAAGTGGTTTTGAATTAACACTAATCAACCTGAATCTCCAGGGGCAACTTGTACCTGAAAACCTGCAAGTCCTTTGTAAACAGCAGTTAAGCTTCCCTGTCTCCCGAGGGATGAGCTTCTGGATTTTTGCTTAAATCAAGCAGAATTGTAGGAAAGAGGTTGCAATTATGAGCAAAGTGGGTGTCAGACAGGATAATTTCTCATCATAAACCCAGGCTTGAAAAGGGCCAAAAATAATCTGAAAGTCCCCAAGATATTTTGCCCACCAAAGTTCTGCCATAAGCCCCCCCCCAGGTGTCAGGTGAAGGATGATTGGAAATTATAACAGCTGTTCTGGAGGGCAATTTAGCCATAACTGTTATAATAAGCAGACCCTTCAACTCAGCAATTCTGCATCAATGCATTTTTACTGGAGAAATCCTGGCACATGTGCTGAGGAGTAAGCAAGTACCCCCATTGCTGTGTCATCTGCAGAAGTGAAAGTCTGAGAGCGATCTCGAGGTGTACTTATCAGGAGGAGAATGATTAAATAGGTAGTGGAATAGCATGCAGCAACTAAAGAGAATGAAGTTGACCCCCATGTATTGTCATGGAAAACTAAGATTGTTAAGTGAAAAAAGCAAATTTGCAGAAGCATATGTGCACTATGCCATATGTAGTGGTTTTAAAATACATACAGAAGTTCTTTGATACTCTTTCCCTTATGAGATGCAGCTTAATTCGCCTCCACTTGAGTTTGGGCCAGACTTAGTAACTCATTTCTAGTGGACAGAATATGGCATAAATGACAAGGTGCCACTTCCAAGACTAGGTAATAAAAAGGTATTGTGGCTTCCTTCTTGATCTCTCTCTTTCATTCTTTTACTCTCCCATCACTCACTCTAGAGGATGCCAACTACTGCGTTTTAAGAACACTCCAGGAACCCTGTGGAGAAGCCCATGTGGCAGCCTCCTGTCAATAGCCAGTGATGGACAGAAGACTCCAGGCAACAGCTGTGTTGGTGAGCCATGATGGAAGCACATCCTCCAGTCCCAGTCAAGCTTCCAAATGACTGTAGTCCTGGCTTAGACCCTGACTACAACTTCAAGAGAGATCATGAACTAGAACCCCCCAGAGCTTAGTGCCCTTGGATTGCTCACTCTCAGAAAGTGTGAGAGATAGTAAATATTTGTTATTTCAAGACACTGTTCATGGCAGCAATTGACAACAATATACCGTTTATATAAACATAAATTTTTAAATAACTTAACAATACACACACGGAGACAAATGTTTAGAGAAAGGTCTGGCATGAGATGTGCCATAGTGATGAAGGGGTTACCTCTGAGAAGTGGAAAGGAGAGGGATGGAGGGTGGGGATAAGATGAGCTTCACCTGTTCTGTCTCTATTTTTGTTATACGTGCATTCATACATGCATTACTGACATAATTTTAGAAAGCACTAAAAGGGAAGAAATACAATGTAAAATTCCACTACTTTGGAATTTCATGGCAAGTCAGATAAAGCTGAGGTTTACCTTTGATCATCTTCAAGTAAAAGGGTTGCTTAGCAAACTCATTTAATAATAAACAAGGTTATCAGAGGAGCTCTCCAACCTACTTAAGAAAGCCAACTCCTGTCAGTTACTCTTAAAAATCACCTTAGCATAAGTCATATATAATGATCATTTTTACTCATGTTTCTTATCTATTATTAAAGCAGGTCAAAGAGACCTTTCTTTGGACAACACCAATTGGCAATATTTGTATTCCCAAAGAGCATCCAGATTATTTTGAAAATGACAAAGAGAAGCTCTACTGAAAAAGCCAAGTTATATATTCATGCACTGTGGTTTCATCAAATGGTTTAAAATCAAAGAGGTTTTGTTGTCAGGTAAGGTTATGGAAAAGGTATTTTAAAAGTAAACTTTGTACTGGATTTCTTTTAGGCTTGTGCTAATTTGTTTTTCAACTTCGAGCCTGGGGATCTGCATCATTTAATAGCAGTTCCAAGGCAAGGACCCTGATCCTTGTCTGTGGCTAGACTGGCTGCAGGCACCAAAGCTTATGCATTTTCAGTGGAATTGGGTCCAGAGCTTAGCTGCAAAATGCCTTCTGGGTGACTGACCAGAAATTCAATCACAGCACATTCATTTCAAAAATCCCTTTCATGTATCATTTAAAAGCAGCCTGCATACTTACATTTGCATATCTCTGACCCTGGATTTTGGAAATGCAGGAGAAGAATGGATTGCTGTTTAATTTTCAGGATGATGGGAAGGAACAAACCAGAGGCATTCCCTTCTCTTGACTACTGAGTAGATTTAGTACTTCTGAAAGATTCTGAATCAGTAGTTTCGTAACATAAGCTGCTGTTCCACAGAGCTCGGGAATAAGAATAACTAACATTTATAGGGCATTTTATACCCTACAAAGTGGGTTACCATTCATTGCCTCATTTAATGGGCAGAGGGGCTCTTAATTATCCTTTCTGATGAGGGGACAATGATTCTTTCAATCCCAGCATCTGCAGAGATTACTCTAGTTTTCCTTTCATATGGACACACTAAAGAAATAATGATACTGCATGCTAGCTTCCCCAGCCTGGGAAAGAATACAGTACAGCAGATGTGAGGTTTATTCATTTTCCCCATGCTACAGTGTGTATTCCAAGTTTCTTTCGATTAACTGAAAAGTATATGTGAATCTTTTCTGCAGGAAGACAGGAAAGTTAAAAGGTAGCCTCTGGGATGCCTGGGTTTGAATCCTAGCTCTGTCATTTTCTGGCTGCAAAGTCTTGAGCAAATTATTTTTTTGTTAGATATTTAAAAGCATTTAACTTATCAGTTTTCTTATCTGAAAAATGGGGCTGATAATAATAGTACCAGCATCACATGGTTTCCATGAGAATTAAATGAGTGAATTCATGTCATGTACTTAAAAGAATGCCTGATGCATAGTCAACGTTCAGTGACTGTTGTTTGTATGTGCAGTGAGCTGCATTTTAGGCTGGATGGGTAACAAGACACATCCGCCATTCATTCAATTACTGCACAGCTCTCTGCCAGGCAGGCTCAAACTCCAAGGATATGTCAAATGTGGTTCCTCTCCTTGCAACACTTACATTCTGGTGGAGGAGGCAGACAAAATCAAGATTAAGGAGGGTAGACAATGGAGAGTGGAGCTAGAGAATGAAGCTCTGAGTGAGAGTGGGGTTTTCTTTTATTTTAGGATGTGAAAGGCCAGCCTTTCAAAACACATGGGGAAGAACAGTCCTAGTGGAGGGAAGATCAGGAGCGAGGGCCTGAAGGAGGAGAGAGCATGGCAAGTGTGAGGAACTGACAGGCAATGGAATTGGGGGCTGAGTGGAGAGGGAGGGAGGTAGGCAGGTTGCCCAGGCCATGGTGGAGTTTGACAGTTTTGTGCTGTGTACAAAGGGAAGCCACAGAAGGTTTAGAAGCAGAGGGGGAACATGGTTTTGTATAAATTTATGACATTTAGTGAAAACTTAATATATATAATTGTATCACATATAAATATCTATCACATACACATATTTAAAGATAGTACTGGCTGCCATGTAGGGTGAGGATTGTGGAACGGAGGGACCAGAGTAGGAACACAAAAATAGAAGAAAGAGACACATACCAGCAGAGAACTAAAACTGCTTTGGAGTTTAAAGGAAAATGGGTGGAAGGCGAGAGATGGAAGCCCCATTTGAGGTGACTTTGAAGAGGACATTGTTTTGGACATGCAAGGGTGTCTGGAAAACATAGATGGCCTCACTAATTGCTATGTATCTTGCGCAGAGGACATAGGGGTCTTCCCTGGAGTGTCCCAAATTTAATATATGGATCTCTGGAATCTGTACATATGTGTGATATGGGGGAAGGAAAGAATACAAGAATATTGCTTGTATCCCAAATCACACTGGTACTTAGACTATCCTGTGGAGCCAAACTGCAAGAAAGTTCCAGAAATAACCAGTGACTTGATCTGCACCCAAGTGGAACCCTTTGCCCTGACATCACCTTGGCTTTTGAAGGCCAAAAAAACCTACAGGGTTTAAACTTCCATTTTCTACAAAACTTTGAGGCCAAGTGGAACTCTTCCATGAACCTTGAAGGCTTGGTCACCTGAAATGAAGCTGAGTAGACATAAGGAGATGTCCAAAGGAAAACAACCAAGGAAGGACATGAAACCTCTCAGCTACTCAGACCTGTCCAGATATGGAGCTTGGCATTGTGATGCTATTCCTCAGTTGATTTTGCTTGCATTATGGTTCTGTTTATGTGATATTCTTTGTGACAGGCCACCCCTTCCTCTCAACATTAACATCAGTGATGTCTGCTTTCTCTGGAGTTACTCATACAAGCATTCTCCTTGGCTTAGAGATTTACAAATGATAGATAACCAAAATTTCAATGACTGACCAAAAGGCTCAATCTGTAGCAGCAAAAGCAACAGGTGAACTAGCACCAGAGGAGCTAGGTTTCAGTCTCAGCTCTACCATGAAACAGCTTTGTGATTTGGGGCAAGAACCCTCATTCTTTGAATTTCACTTTCCTCTTGGCTAAAAGTTACCAACATTTACCTCAAAAGCTTGTTATGAGGATTCATTATGACATCTGTCCAAGTATTTTATCAAATTAATAAAATACAAATATAGCACTATCATGATGAAATAACAGCAAATGTTTACATGACATTTAAAAATATTTAAATATTTTCACGTGCTATATTTCATTAGCCAATTCACTAATGAATGAATTCCCCATTAAGTTGGCTCCATGAGAGGCCACAAACTTTGTCTGATTTTTCCTCATCCTGAATCCTTAGCATCTAAAGAAGTACCAGTACCTAGTAGGAGCTTAATTCCTATGGGTCAAATGAAAGAAAGGAAGAATGAACAGAAACCACTCTGCGGAATGGAAGGACACTGGTTTGCAGAAGACAGAGAATATCTTCTGTAAGTCATAGGAATAATCCTGAGCAACAGAAAAATTTAGTTATCCCACAAACTAAAATTTCACAGCTACATTTATGATAGCACAGGCCCTAATCCTGTCTCTACAGACCCCTAGGTTTTTCTACTTCCAATCCCTGCCCTCTCTTACATGGAATTTTTTTTTTTCCCAAATGGAATTAAAACCTAATACTTTCCTAATGCAGTCTTCCAGTTCTCTTCTTAAGCCATCTGCTCTTTTATCTACAAAAACTTATTTATTTTATTTGAAAACTTTTAATTAGATGCTTCCAGGCAGTGGCTGAGTTAAGTTTAGAAGCTTCAAGCTTGTCTCACACTCAGCAGCTGCAGTAAGGAAATAAGGCTTATGATTTAAATTCATTATTATCTCCATGTTGATGTCATTTTCTTTTCCCTTGCTATTGCATTGTTCCAGGAAGTTACATAAGGCTTAAGAACCACCAGACTAATAATATTGCTTCTTAGAAATGACCTTTCAGGGAATTTTCCTTATGTGATCAGATGCTGGTAAAGCTATGATAATAAGTAATATACTTCCCCTCTACCTCACCTTTTATCTGAAGATTACTGAAAGCTTTACAAACATTAATTAAGCCAACCTCATAACACTCAGGGAAAAAGGAATTATCCATCGCAGAAAACTAAAACTGAGTTTAAAGGCACATTACTGACATATTTAAAGTCAGCCAATCAGCAACAGAATTCCGATTGTTCTGTCCCCACCTTCACCCCCACCTCCCTTGTGGGCTTAAGAAACTCTTACTTATCCTCCAAGACTCTGATCACATTACCTCTAGAAAGCTCTCCTTGCCTCCACCTTCCAAGTTGAATTAGGTGCATCCCTTCCTGTTGCACTCTCAACATCCTCTGCAGGTATCTTCATGTAACTTCTTCCAATTTTTACAGTTTGTATTCTTGCTTATCTTCCTTCCTAGACTTCAGCTCACTAAGGACATGCATTTTTTTTTTCTCACCGAGGACCTACTCACTGGGGACACACACAAATTGATTATTTTGGTGTTTCCCAAATCATCCCATAGTCTGGCAGGTAGACAATGTTCGATATATGTTTGTTTAGCTGGACAGGATTCCTTTTTTAGGCATAAAGCACACTTTCTAGAATATGGCCAGAAATCCCTTAGCTTATAATTTAGTAACAAATTGGTTTTTTTTTCCAAACGAAATACTGTAGGGTGAGGTTTTCTCACCCCAATCTGCTCTAATTTCTTTGTAAAGCATACAAACCGCTACACCGAAGAACTCATGGTTAACACTGGCCCAGATCACATTGAATAAAACAGCTTCTGCTGTGTTTGCCTTACAGGTGTTTTCAGGACCTGCAAGATTTAATGCTACACATAGCGCCTGGGACAGTGACTCACACACCCTATTCTTCATAGTAACATATATTAATGAAGTGTCCATATGGGTGGGTCTGACTAGCAAATCCATTTCTTCCCTTTTTTTTCTTTTTCATTTGTGACGGAGGGTATAAGGACAGGAAGTGGTGGTATCATAATTATTTTGAATCTATATTAATTTATATAAAAGAGCAAAACATTTGTCAACTCCAGTGCTTTAGTTGTTGTTAGTAGTTATTGTGATGTCTTACAGTTACATGATGTGCCAATAGTGTATTACGATATCATATTTGTGCCTTCCCATCCTGTGACACAACTCCTAAGACGGTGAGAGCATCTGATAATCTTAAATAACTTTTGGGTAACAAGAAAGGTGTGTTTGTTTTGAAGCTAAATCTGCTTCCTATATTTTGTAAAAATTAAATGATAATTGCATACAAAGCATTTAGCACAGCATGTAACACACAGTAAACACTGAATAAATTCAGCTGTTGTGTAATAACATCAATAATTACTATTTATTGAGTGCATATTAAGTGTTAGGAACTATGCCAAGTGCTTTATATGTACCCTCTTAATATTCCCGGCAACCCTATAAGGTATTGTTTTAATCTCTATTTTGCAGATGAAGGAACTGAAATATAAGGAATTTTTATAATTTTCACTGCATAGCTAGTAAGTAGAAGATTAAGCTTGTCTGCCTCCAGAGTTCAGCAAACTATACTGCCTCTATTTAAGCAAACAAGCAGCATTTATTAAGTGTCCTTGTGGCCACCATGTGCTATTATGGGATGAAATGAACTCTCTGCTCTCCAGCAACTCATAGTCTTGCTGAAAAAGATGGGAAAGATACCCAAGTGGAAGATGTGAGGTGATAAGACAGTATGTGATGAATTATCAAACTAAACAATTTAAAGCAAATATGCTCTAGATTTAAAGGGGGAAGAGACTGAGGAGCTGCAAGTCAGAAGAGACCTTAGAAGTTAAGGTGCACCTGGAATTGTTAGTATGGTCTGCATACTCTGCTGTGATTTTGTGGGTGAGGGATGCATTGGAAATACCTGGCTGAGGGGAGGGGTGCTTTTTCAAACTTCACTCTCACCCACCTTTGACTCACATAGATGAAAAATTGCTGTTGAAGTTTACCAGGGGTATTGAAGAAAATATTTGAGGGTTGTCCCATCAAAAAGTGGGTGAAGGATATGAACAGACACTTCTCAAAAGAAGACATTTATGCAGCCAAAAAACACATGAAAAAATGCTCATCATCACTGGCCATCAGAGAAATGCAAATCAAAACCACAATGAGATACCATCTCACACCAGTTAGAATGGCAATCATTAAAAAGTCAGGAAACAACAGGTGCTGGAGATGATGTGGAGAAATAGGAACACTCTTACACTGTTGGTGGGACTGTAAACTAGTTCAACCATTATGGAAGTCAGTGTGGCAATTCCTCAGGGATCTAGAACTAGAAATACCATTTGACCCAGCCATCCCATTACTGGGTATATACCCAAAGGATTATAAATCATGCTGCTATAAAGACACATGCACACGTATGTTTATTGCGGCACTATTCACAATAGCAAAGACTTGGAACCAACCCAAATGTCCATCAATGATAGACTGGATTAAGAAAATGTGGCACATATACACCATGGAACACTATGCAGCCATAAAAAATGATGAGTTCATGTCCTTTGTAGGGACATGAATGAAGCTGGAAACCATCATTCTCAGCAAACTATCACAAGGACAGAAAACCAAACACCGCATGTTCTCACTCATAGGTGGGAATTGAGCAATGAGAACACATGGACACAGGAAGGGGAACATCACACACCACGGACTGTTGTGGGGTGTGGGGAGGGGGAAGGGACAGCATTAGGAGATATACCTAATGCTAAATGATGAGTTAATGGGTACAGCACACCAACATGGCACATGTATACATATGTAACAAACCTGCACGTTGTGCACATGTACCCTAAAACTTGAAGTATAATAATAATAAAATTTAAAAAAAAAGAAAATATTTGAGGGTTGTAACTGTCTGGATTTTGTAGTCAGAGTGCCTGAGCTGAAATTTTGGCCATGTCTCATTTCTTTTTTAACCTCAGTTTTCTGATCAATAAGATGGAAAATAGTAATTACAGTATGAGGAGATGTTTGTAAAACACCTAGCATGGTGTCTGGTGTGTAACATGTTTAATGTGTGATAATTTAGCAGTGTTTACCTGGCTTGACGAGGGATAAAAAAAGGTGGGACTCACTAATCTAGGATGTTTGTCAGATAGCAAACTGCATTGAGCTCTCTGCAGAGTGTATGGGGGAATGATGGCAGAGAAGGACTGGAGGAGCTGACAAGCACTACATTTCCAATCTGTCTTGGGACCTAAACCTTCCAGCCTGAAGACATCTTAGCATCTTAGCCTGACAGTATTTCTTAAACAGCTCTGACTCCAAATGGCCACTCAAACATAACGGAATGATATGATTTCATACAACATGCTCTTGGGACTGGTAGAATTCCTTTAATGGACAAAATGTTAAAGAAAAAAGTTACTGATATTGGCTAAAAGAACAGTGTACTGCAGAATATAGAATAATCTTTCACAGATTTTAGGAAGTGACAATAAGCAGTTATGAACAACATGGGCTCAATGGGAAGACTGCTTGAATTCACTCACTTCAGCATTCTCTGAAGGCATCAGTTTCCCCATCTATTAAATGGGGAAGAAAATAGTACCAAAAGCTGCACAGAAGGCAGTTATGAGGATTAAAGGAAATAGTGAATATAAAACACGTAACACAGTTCCAGGCATACAGTCAGCACTCAGTTCTGTTCACTACTCTTGCTATTCAAGGTGCTGTGCTAAGATTTTGGGTAAGAGAGATGAAAAATATCTAAGCATTCTCACAACAGTTTTTAGTAGTTATTTCTTACATATCTACATACTCTTTGGGAACAGATTTCTGGTCTAATCCATTCTATTCATCTCCATATATCCAGAGTCAGGCACAGAACTTGAAGTACAGTCTGTGCTTAACAGTTGTGACTTGAATAAATAAATATGGATGCACAGCACCCAACCATCATGCTTAAGAAACTCATAGGAATGAAGAGAGGCACCTAGACAAGTAATTATAATGCAGTGTAATTGTTGTGGTCAAGAGGCTATGGATTTATAGAAGGCCTGGGTGACTAGCATCATTGTCCTGGAAGCAAACCAGACCAAGTCCAGGTCTGCCCTGCTTCAGGCTGGTAGGTAACAAGGAACATGTGTGGAATATCACCAACATCTGACTATAGTCACTTAAAGTTCTCTAGTTGAGCCTCTGTCATTTGGCTAATGTGCCCCGCACATCAGTGGAGTGACCTGTGACCCGCCTGGCTCCAAGAGCAGCTCTGTGAGGCTGTTTTGCTAGATTTCTGTCTGGAGCACTTGGCCGTAACAAAGTGAAGAGGAGAGAAATCAATAACAACCTGAACTGAATGCACACTTAAAACATCAGCCTTCAACTCTGGAATCACACCCTTGTCGCTGACATCCAAAGTGCTTTTGCTCCACGACCTGCTCAGGGTCTAGTAAGCAAACATGAAGGAGGAAATGGAAACAGCTCCAGGGCACAGACAGGGAAATGTGCTATTTGATAAACGGGAACCCACCAAGGGACAACTTCCTAGTGTATAGGATAGAAATAACGCAGCTGGTTCAAATGCTGGTTGGGGATCTTCCGGTATGTTTCTCAACCTCTCTGAGCCTCTGGTTTCTTGTTTGGAAAGGATGATGATGACAATAATCTTACCCAAGAGTGCTATGACTGTTTTGGCAATTCAGTGAGCATTAATGCATGTGACATACCCAACACACAAACTAACTCTTCGCTGGTGCTCAATAAATGGTAGCTTATTACAACTGCTTTTCTGCTGCTCATAAGGAGGTAAGCAAGACCAAATGCAGTGAAAATAATTTATTAGCCACAGAAATAAAAGCTACAGCAATTTAGGTTTCCCACAGTTCTGTTAAAAGAATGCTTACCAAGCACCTGTCATGTGCCACCTGCTGTGTTAAGGATGGGACCCAAAAATGAGTTAAGACAAGGACCCTTCTTTCCAAAGGTCTTGCTCTGTCTCTCAGGCTGGAATGCACTGGGGCTATCATGGCTCACTGCAACTTTGACTTTATGGGCTCAAGTGATCCTGCTGTCTCAGCCTCCTAAGTAGGTGGGACTACAGGCATGTGCTATCATGCCTGGCTAATTTGTGTATTTTACTTTTTGTAGAGGTGGGGTCTCACTATGTTGCACAGGCTAGTCTTGAACTTCTGGTCTCAAACTATCTTCTTGCCTTGGCCTCCCAAAGTGCTGGGATTACAGGTGTAAGCCGCTGATACTGGCAACAATTTTAATATAATTATTAAAAGAAACTTCACAGAAAAGAGAAATGTACAGGCGGCAGAACACACAGAGAGGGGCAACCAGCTCAACACAGAGAAGATGGAAGCTGGTTTGAGTCTGAAGGACTTCATGGAGCCAGCCCCATGATGGAAAGTGGAAGGGGCACTCCAGGTGTGGGCTGTAGGGACCTGAGTCTGGAGGGGGGTGGGCAGGCACCAGATGACAAAAGCCTTGTGGGCCCACTTTTGAAGGAATTAACCCTGAGAAGCCAGGAGCCACTGAAGGTTTTTAAGTAGGAACAGATTTACATTTGGATACATCACTTTGGCTTTAGGGTGGAATGAAAGTTATTATTTCGTAGGAGTATTTAGGGTGCTATTTCTTCATTCCTTTCCAACTCAAGCAAATACACAAGTCTATAGCCTCTTCTGGATGGCTCAAGTCAGTAATTATACAACCAAACATAACTTCTGGACCCAGAATCATTCCCCTAATGGATAAAATGTTTTAAGCAGGCATCTCTCAGCTCTTGTGCTCCATTTCCCCAGAGTCCTTATCCCTTGATCACATACTTGTCTACTTCTGCTGCACCTGCAAGAGTGAGTTCATTACTCTCCATTATACATCTCCATTCAGTCATAGGCAACCTCAGTGGGAATGTCGCAGGTCCCAGCCCTTTTGGTGGCTGCTACAGTTAAGATAATTTAAGTCCTTCTAATCTCAAGAGGTGATCTTGCTAGCCAAGAGATGTCTCTTTATGGATCATCTCTATCCCGAGAGAGAGAGAGAGACAGAGAGAGAAATACACACACACACACACACACACACACACATGCACACGCACACATACTCTGCCCTATCTAAACCATCCTAGTGGATCTTCCTAGTTATTGCTAAAATATTAAGCTACTTGAATCATATGTCATTGCAGTACAATTAAGAATTTAATTATCCTCAGGTATAAAAAGAGTTAATAAATCCAATAATTAAACTCTTGGTAGAAAACACATAGAGGTTTCAGAAGAATAAGTAGACTTTGTTAAAAGTGTGTCATACATATTATTTTATGACAAATGTATCCTCTTTTTTTAAGTTCCAAATCAGTGAAGATTTCTTATATGCTGTAGAAAATGTAATATCAAATTTTAAAAGGTCACTTGGAAACACAGATGTAAATAATAACTATATTTCACATTCATAAATTATAAGATGTAGTTTTTATATGATATCTGAATGCTTTCACATCCCTTAGCTAGATTGAGCACAGGAAATCCACCTCTAGGCAGTGTGTGTTTTCACACCTTGTACTAGGGTAATTTTCAGAGTCATTACCATTCTGGTAAGAAAGCTTCATAAGGGCTTTAACAACATATGAGAAATAAGGAAAATCTATTTCTTTTTCCTTATTCCTCTGAGCCTCGAAGTTAAGCCTGCATTTGAAGAACAGTGCCCAGAATATGGAAGGAACAACATAAACCATATACTATGAGAAGTGGCCAAAACCCTTTGTGTTAGCATCTGACTTATTACTGGTAACATCTAAATTGCCACTCTAAATTATAAATAGTTAAACTGTGCCCAATGTGAAATAATCAAGACCATGCTTTGTTTCTTAACATCTACTACGCTGGCTCAAATACTTTTATCCAGATTCCTCCAACATGACACACATTACATTTAGAACTTGGTTTTCTCATCAGATTTGTAGAGAAGATAGTTAATGCGTCTTTCGCACCACAGGAAATGATTGGGGTAAACTTAATATCATAGGAGTTTTTGGATTTAGACAAAGAAACCCATTAGTTCTCTCAAACAGCCATCAGAGAGACTTTAATTAAGTCACCCTGACACACGTATGCCTTCCATTGGATCATGATTTCTCATGCTGGTAACTTTCAAGCCCGGAAGATAGTCACTTTGGGAAAGTGTTTAGACGGGTTGTTTTGGACAGAACTTTTTAGACTCTCCATTTATTACCATCTGGTGATTAAAGAATTAAGATGGTGATACCTAAACATGTTCTTTTAAAGGAAAATAAGTATCATTAAATCATTAATAATTATTTGAGGAAAAAGGAGCCAATGGCATCTCTTGAAAAGCCCTCATTATACTTTCTGTAATTAATGCAGAAAGATGTCTTTGCTAACTTTAACTGCTCATGAAAAGTTACTGTACCACATACTTAGTAGTCTTTGATGTATTTTGCTGATGATAAAGAATCAAATTCCATTCTTCCCACAAAAATTTATTCCAGTGTTTTTAGGTTTAAAAAAGATGTCTGGGAAAAAAAAGAGAAAATGTCTCTAAATTAGCATTTGAGATGAATTACCATTTTCCAGAGATATCACTCCCTACACTATTCCACCCCAAATAAACAGGAGGAAGAACTGTGGCTAAATGCCTAAGCAAGGAGCGAGTGGGGAGTGGGAAAAGACTCCAGGCAGGTGAAAAGAACCAAGTTAACATCTGACCAAGACTGAGGTAAAAAACACATAATTCCTTCTGATAACATAGCAGCCATTATTATAGCTAATGTTGTGCTCAGTAGTTTCCCTGAGTAATTTCACTAATCCTCGTAAGTACTTCATGAGGTGATTTCTATTATTTATACTTTCAAGTGACAAAACAGGCTCAGAGAGGTTAATTCTCAAAGTCTCACAGACAGCAAGTTCTTGTCTTAGCTTCTGGAACAGTGAATGCTACCACAACTCCCTGGGCCGTATGGCACCATAAAAAAGCTTGGCAGAAGGTCGGGCACGGTGGCTCATGTCTGTAATCCTAGCACTTTGGGAGGCCCAGGCAGGAGAATCACTTGAGGTCAGGAGTTCAAGACCAGCCTGGCCAATATGGTGAAATCCCGTCTCTACTAAAAATACAAAAATTAGCCGGGTGAGGTGGCGCATGCTTGTAGTCCCAGCTACTTGGGAGGCTGAGGCAGGAGAATCACTTGAACCTGGGAGGCAGAGGTTGCAGTGAGCCAAGACCATGCCATTGCACTCCAGCCTGGGCATAGAAGTGTCTCAAAAAAAAAAAGGCTCAGGAGAGACAGTAACAGCACAGAATATCTTAGGTAGCATTAGTTTCTCCTTGCATATGTCCAAACTTCACTAAATGTTTAGGCCAAGAAGAAAATCACAAAACAGGAATATTTGAGAGTATATAAAAGTGGCTCATGTCCTTCAAAATTTGAACCCTGAGACCCACCCCTTGTCTCCTGTTTGAGGAGTCCAAAGAATTCACAGACACATCAGTCATTTAGTCTGTAAGCAAATTTCATTTAATTCATACTTTGCCTGGGGTTAGCAGTCCATGGTCAGAAATGCTCCTGGTACCATGTTCCTAAGACTGTCACTGACTCTGCAGCTGGTTCTTCCTTGGTATAGAGTGAATCTTTCAGTAGGAAGTGTTTCTAAAAAGTTCCCATGCTGCTGAAGCCAACACAAGGCCAGAAGCTTTGAAATGGCTGATGTTTAAATTATGACTCCAATACATACATACATATACACACACACACATATATATATATATAGTAGACTTTTTTTAGAGCAGTTTTAAGTTCACAGAAAAATTGAGCACGAGCTATAGAGATTTCCCATACACTCCCTGCTTCCACACATGCACAGCCTCCCCATTATCAACAACCTCCACCACAGTGGTTCATTTGTTGCAATCGATGAACCTCTGTTGACACATCATTATCACCCAGAGTCCATAGTTTACATTAGGGTTCACTCTTCGCATTGCACATTCCAGGGTTTGGACAAATGTAGCACGACATGTATCTACCACTATAGTATCATATACAGTAGTTCCACCACCCTAAAAATGATCTGTGCCTAACCTATTCACTCCTCCCTCTCCCCAAACCCTGGCAACTGCTTATCTTTTGACTGTCTCTATAGCTTTTTCCAGAGCCATATATTTTTTGAAACAATTACCTGAGGTCCTCTGGGGAAAAATATCTTATTAGAGATTCACAATGAGCATTGTCATTTGAAAGGCTCTGAAAACTCTAGCAGTTAACAATTGGTTTTCTTTTTTTTTTGAAACAGGGTCTCACTCCGTCACCCAGGTTGGAGTGCAGTGGTGCATTCACAGCTCACTACAGTCTCCACCTCCCAGGCTCAAGCAATCCTCCCAACCCAGCCTCCCGAGTAGCTGGGACTACAGGTGCATGCCACCATACCCAGCTAATTTTTTAATTTTTTGTAGAGACAGTGTTTCGCTATGTTGCCCAGGCTGGTCTTGAACTCCTGAACTCAAACAATCCATCTGCCCTGGACTCCCAAAGTGATGGGATTACAGGTGTGAGCCACCATGCAAGTCCTAAGAACTGGTTGTAATTTTGTTGTAGCCAATGCTTCCCAAAAACTTCCTGGGGGTGAAATAGTTAACAGTTTTATTCCCTCCTTTTCTCACCATCTCCACTGTAACTCCCCAGCTCAGACCAACCTCATCTCTCACTGTCCACTGTCATGGCCTCCAAATCTGGTCTCTGCATCCAGCTCCTGCTTATTTTCCATCATTTTTCCTCTCAACACAGAGTGATCTCTTTAGAATATAAACTGGCTTTCCACTGCATTAAGGTAAAATCCAAACTTCTTCCCATGATCTATAGGGTCCCATACCATCTGATGTTGGGCCCACACCATCTGACATTGGGCCCACATCTCTAACTTTGACTTTTATTATTTTCTTCCTCATTAACTGCAAGTCTCACTGGCCTCCTCCCAGCTCTTTCCTGTTCCTGGAGATTTGCTGTCGCGTCTGCCTAGTGTTTCTGAGACTTTTTACAGCTCCTCATCCTTCAGGTGTCAGCTTAACTATCTTATCTTCAGGCAAAGATTTGTTGTTACTTTTTTTTCTCTTTTTTGAGACAGTCTCTCACTCTGCCTCTCACTGAGGCTGAGGCTGAATTGCTCACTTTAACCTCTGCCTCTCAGGTTCAAGTGATTCTCCTGCCTCAGCCTCCCAAGTAGGTGGGAAAGCAAGTACGTGCCACCATACCTGGCTAATTTCTATATTTTTAGTAGAGGCAGGGTTTTGCCATGTT
The DNA here is from genome assembly GCF_028885655.2 of Pongo abelii. Taxonomy (NCBI): domain Eukaryota; kingdom Metazoa; phylum Chordata; class Mammalia; order Primates; family Hominidae; genus Pongo; species Pongo abelii. Next base: position 155,209,398 of record NC_071989.2, read on the forward strand.
GGCCAGGCTGGTCTTGAACTCCTGGCCTCAAGCAATCTGCCTGCCACAGCCTCCCAAAGTGCTGGGATTACAGGCCAGGCAAAGCTTTTGTAACCACCTAAAGCACAACTTTCTCCCTTGCCCTTCTCGATGTTACTCCCTATCACAGTAATTTTCAAAATGTGGTCCCGAAACCAACAGCATCAGGAACATCTGGGAACTTCTTAGGAATGCAAGTTCTCAGGCCCCACCCTAGACCTGCTGAATCAGAAACTCTGGGGTGTGGCAAATCCATGTGTATTAGCGAGCCCTTCAGGTGATTCTGATACAGGCTAAAGTTTGCGCAGTTCTATGGCAGTATCCTGTTTATTTCCTACATGTTTATCATAAACTATAATCGTTTCTTCTTCTTATTTAATGCATTTAGCTTTTCTCACTAGATTTGCAAGCACTGTAAGGATCAGCAATCATTGTTGAGGTACAAGACAATATCTGAGGCTAATTAATATTTGCTGAATGAATGAATGACATGGAACACACCTTGGAAAATACTGCTTTACATAGGATCTATATTAGCTCACGGCTAAACTTCAATTGCCGTGAACCATCTTACCAGTATTTCTTTCCATTCATTTATTCAACATTTATTGACATTTGTAATATGCTAGGCACTATCCCAAATGCTATAAATACAAACACAAGCAAGTCCTTGTTCTGAAAGAACTTATAGACAAGTGAGATAGAAACAGGTAAATACACAATTATTTTATTCTGATAAGTGTTATTATAAGGCCTAGAAAAACCTATCAAAAGCATTAAAAATACACACGTACTTGTCTTTGACCTAGTTATTCTAGTTCTAAAAATTAATTCTAAAAAAAAACCAGGGATGCATACACAGATTTATCAAAAGGATGTTTGTCAGCATTATTTATACTAGCAAAAAAAAAAAAAAAAAAAAAGAAACAAAGAAAAAATCAGAAATAACCTAAATGTAAAAGAATGGAGAATTTGGCTGGGTGTAGTGGCTCATGCCTGTAATCCTAGCATTTTGGGAGGCCAAGGCGGGCAGATCACTTGAGGTCAGGAGTTCGAGACCAGCCTGGCCAACACTGTGAAATCCCATCTCTACTAAAAATACAAAAATTAGCCAGACCTGGTAGTGCACACCTGTAATCCTAGATACTTGGGAGAAGCTGAGGCAGGAGAATCATTTGAACCTGGCAGGCGTAGGTTGCAGTAAGCCAAGATCACACCACCGCACTCCAGCGTGGGTGATAGAGTGAGATTCTGTCTCAAAAAAAAAAAAGAATGAAGAATTCAAAAATTATCCTAGACATAGGCCAGAACACTAAAAAATTATTGCAATGAAAAAGAATCCTTAATGATGTGAAATTGTTCACAATATACTACTAAGTAAGAAACTACACAATATAGTTTTTAATTCTATATAAAAATAAATGTATTGGGAAAATGTATTAAAAATGTTAACAGAAATTACTAGGTGTTATGATAACAGGTAATTTAATGTTTCTACTTTTATGCTTCTCTTTATTTCCAAATATTTTGCAATGCACTATGATACTAAGAGAAAAATGTTAAGGGCAACAAGTCAGAATTGAGGGAGCAAGTAAATCTGCTATGTGGGTTGGGAGGTATCATCACACAGGAGGTGTCATCTGAGTTGGGACTTGAGAATGCATGGGAGCTGTTATCAGGAAGAGTTGTCAGTAAAGCAGGATTCAGGGAAGTGCTGAGTGCCTTTGGGGGCCAAGAAATAGCTCAATGAGGCTCAAGCAGTTGCAGAGGGGATTTGCAGCTCCCCACCAAATTTAGTCTACAGAGAACAACCTATTTACTTTCTCAAAAGAAAACAAAGTTTCATATGGACAGTGACATTCTTTTTTAATAAAAATCAGAATTTACTTATGCATGATGGGCCATCCATGCTCTACCAGGCGCATTTTGAAAAGCCACAGACAGCTTTCCTGCTGCATAAAGAATAATACAAATAAATAGAAATTATAACGTTTCACTTTGGCTGATTATGAGATAACATCAGATGGAAGAAGGAGGAGGATATATCTTTATATCTTAGACCCAAAGCTCCCAGTGCCAGAATTCTAGAAGCAGACCTAATCCCGTGGTCTGGCTCTCATCAGTGGCCAAGAAGACTGAATGAGCAGTGAATACCTCTCTGATGCTTGTTCATCACTCAGCACCAGCACAGAAATTTCAAAGTCCATGTTAAGTGACTTGACAATCTGGAGACAGATGATAAAGTCTCAGCTTTTGATCACTAAACACAATAAATCCCTTGTGAACAGGTGCTACTAATTTTTTTAAAAAAGATCCATCTTGTGCTGTCAGACATTTTCATATCAACTACAAGTGAGCTTGTTCACCTGAGGTATACTCAGATTGGGCTAAAATTCAGTAAAATATGAGTTTTGAGAAGGGTACATGTGATTTAAATAGATGGGATTGCCCCAGAGATGCCTTCCATAAGAGTTACAAACTCAAGTGTCAATAGAGCAGTGGCAAATGATGAGCTGTCTACCAATATCAGTCCTTTCCTTCTTGAACAATAAGAAAGCTTTAGCTGGGCACATGATTAGGTAGAACATTTGCTAGCTTCTCTTGCTATGACAGACATGTGAGAAACTCTCCAAACGATTTTTCTATTTTTCTTGGGTATATAGCTAATCTGTGTTTCCCAATCCCCCACTGCAGTTAAAAGAGGGCATGGGACTAATTTCTAGCCAATGAAATGTGGGTGGGGATGAGATACCCAATATCCCGGCCCATAAAAAGTATTCCAAGCTCTTTTCACTTGCAGAAGAAGAGAAAGGAATCCACAAACCTAGAGGAGGTCAGAATGTGTGTACCTTCAGAGATACAAATTCTATTTCAAAAAAGCCATCTTACTGAAGCACTTGCACATGTACACAGAGAATCATTTTCATGGGTGTTCATTGCAGCATTGCTTATACTAGCAGAAAATTGGAAACAACCTGAATTATATCTACAGGAAAATGGTAAAGCAAATTCTGGAATATCCATACTAAAAAATATAATGCAACCTTTAAAAAGGTTCTATATGGGCTATCATGGAAAGATCTCCAAGACCTATTGCTGATCACAAAAGCAAGCTGCAGGATAATTTATCCCCTAACACAACAAACATTTATTGATGATTTATATGTCAGGAACTATTTAGGGAGTGGGGATAAAGTAGTGAACCACAGACAAAAATCCTTGCCTATATAAAACTTATGAGCACATAGAATGTATATTTTAATATCCTAAAATTATATATTAGTTAATAACATGTATATGTATATATGCTTATTTCTAAATAGAGAGAGAAGATCCAGAATGAGACCCACCAAATTGTTCATGGTGGTAATCTCTAGAGAGGGCAGTGGGGTCAAAGAGGGCATAACAACTTTTTTGTCTATATTCTTCTGTGTTGTTTGCATGTTTATAGGAATGCATTTGTGAATTTGAATCCTTTTTAGTAGAATGCATTCCACTAATGCAACCAAAAAAACTGCTCTTCAGGGGCCTAGCCATGGAACTCCTCAAGGGCCACCACCATAGAAGGATGCACCACGTGTTCACTTTCCTCAACTAGTGTCTTCATCTGCTTTATTTATTTATGCCCATAAGTGAGGTTTCTTTTGATCAAAGGTTTCTGTGGCCACCAATGTTTAAGAACAACCAACATTGCTCATAATCAGAAAATTAAAATACACAAAGGAATACGGATAGAAATCTTACTTGGGCATAACGCTAGACTAATCCCGTATCATTTAAGGGTTTTGATTGTCTAGCTCTTTTGTTACTAAGGCTCCTCTGCCTGTAAAGGACAAGACTTAAGCTTTTCAGATGTCAAATAGCACTCAATAAACATCACAAATGAGTTCTGATGTGGAAAATGCATTTTCAAATAGAAGAGTTTTTGTTTTATTTTATTTTAAAATTGTGTTAGCACCTAAAAGACCCCTGTAATAGTGAAGATAAAGTTAATCCAGTAATGCATTTACCATAGTAAACCTCCAGAACAGAAACACATTACTTCCCTCTGATGGAATTTTAAATCAGCGTAAGGGATTAAACAGTATTATCCAGCTGATGGAGAGCGACTTGGAAATTAGGGGAAATGGCCATATTGCATAGCCATTTGCGTTCCAGGAATTCCGTTTGGACCTTCCATGATTAATATGTCTGATATAATTCTGGGGAGCTGGTGTCTTTTCTCCTTTAACTTTTTCATTTCATCTTTTCAAAAGGCTTGCACAAAGCAGAGCCACGCTTCATGCTCTTCTTTCAGACTGTGGTTTATTATGATCTAGATTTGAATTAAAGCAGTGGAAATGGCCTCACAATTCTACAACTCCACTTTTAGTATTTGGTTGAAACAGAATGCATTCTCCATTGTATTAGCACATGCACAAAATAATAAATTATGGCCTATCTACAAAAATAAACATTGGCTGACAGATTATAGGGTGAGTGGATTGGATGATACAGAGCCTGAAGGTAATCAAAGTTCATTCCTTCTTTTGCCACCTTCCCTTTCAGCTTGCTTTCCTGAGCAGCAGGTTTTGAGAATTCTCTTTTTTTCTGCACGTTTAAATTAAGGCACAACTCAACAGCTATTTCAGATAAAATTGTCTCCCCATTGATCCATCTTTTCCTGAAATATTTTTACCATAGAGGCCAATTTTAATTGCCATGAGTTTTTTGTTTAATGTGAATTATTTATATAATTAATCTGTTTTTCTTAGCACTTATTGACAGCCTACCTTCATAGACCATTTCTTCTCCCAAATACCTCATCCTTGTTTCTCCCACCTGTAAACATTCCCACTGTAACCCGTCATAATAGATAATGTCAGCCACAGAAGGAAATAAAATATCTTAGTATCCATAAGCAAAACAAGAGAGAAAACTGTACATTTTGTAGGCTTGGTGAATTCTGTGGACTTATAAGCCTTGGACTAATCCTAAGCAAAATTAAATCTTTCTTTGATTTTCCTGGATACTCTAACTTGATGAATGACTTAACTGCTTTGTGTTTTAGTTTTCTGAAAATTGATAGGATAAGATGATAATACCTAACTCATGGGGTTAAGAGTTCAGTGAGATGATATAGGAAGCTATTTCACATATAATGCCTGGCATGTGGAAAGCGTTTGCTAAATGGGAGCTGTTATTGCTGTCATTATTATCATCACTATCAGCAATGTGTTTTTGTCTTAAACTGAACAAAAAATAATAAAGTCTGAGAACCAGGACCAAATGTCAGAAAGGTTCTTGGATCCAGATTTTAGTAAAAATCAAGGAAAACCTCCCTAATGATGAGAGAGACAAAAATAAAGTGGGGGTTGTATACTAACATTACTACTGAGTTTACAGAAAAAAAAAATGGATGTAAGAGAATATTATAAGGCTGGGTGCGGTGACTCATGCCTATAACCCCAGCACTTTGGGAGGCCAATGTCGGCAGATCACCTGAGGTCTGGAGATCGAGACCAGCCTGGCCAACACGGCAAAACCCCATCTCTACTAAAAGTACAAAAATTAGCTGCGCATGGTGGTGCATGCCAGTAGTCCCAGCTACTTGGGAGGCTGACGCAGGATAATCGCTTGAGCCTGGGAGATAGAGGCTGCAGTGAGCTGAGATCATGCCACTGTACTCAAGCCTGGGAGATAGAGCAAGACTCTGTCTCAAAAAAAAAAAAAAAAAAAACAAAGAGAGAGAGAATATTATGAATAACTGTATGTCAACAAATTGGGTAACCTAGATTAACTGGATAAATTCCTAGAAACACAGACATTACCAAACTGACTTAAGGAGAAACAGAAAATCCAAGTAGACCTGTATCAAGCAAGGAAATGAAATCAGTAATCAGAAATCTTCCAGAGAAAAGCCCAAGACTAGATGTCTTCACAGGTGAATTCTAAACATTTAAAGAAGAATTAACACCAATCCTTCTCAAACTCTTTCAAAAAAACAAAAACAAAAAAACAGAAACAAAAACACTTTCTTAATTACTTTATGAGACCAGCATTACTTTGATACTAAAGTCAGACAGACAACACAAGCAAAGAAAACTACAAACTAACACATTTTATGAATACCAATGTAAAAATTCTCAGCAAAATACTAGGAAACCAAGCTCAACAGCATATTGAAAGGATTATACACCCTGAGCAAGTGAAACTTATCCCAGGATTGCAAAAGTGGTAAAATGTATGAAAATCAATGAGTGTAATATACCACATTAATAGAATAAAGGAAAAAAACTATGTGATTGTCTCAATTGATAAAGAAAAAGCATTTGACAAAATCTAACAAATATCCTTTCATGATAAAACCCTCAATACATCAGAAATAGAAGGGAACATCCTCAATTTGATAAAAGCCATGTAGCCCCTAAGATTAGGAACAAGACAAAGATGCCTGCTTTTATCACTTATATTCAACATAATACTGAAAGACCTAGCCAGAGCAATTAGGCATGAAAAATAAATAAAAGGCATCTAAATTAAAGGAAGAAGTAAAACTATCTTCGCCTGCAGATGATATGATCTTGCATTTAAAAACCTTAAGAACACAAACTCACACATGCAAATCTGTCATAGCTAATAAAATGAATTCAGCAAAGTTGCAGAATACAAATCAACAACAAAAGAAGTTGTATTTTTATGAACTGGCAATGAACACTCTGAGAAGGAAGTTTATAAAAACTCTGTTTACAATAGCATAAAAAATAATAAAATGCTTAGGAATAAATTTAACTAAGGAGGTACAAGACTTGTACACTGAAAACTACAAAACATTGCTTAAAGAAATGCAAGACAAAAATAAATGGAAACACATTCAGTGTTCATGGATGGGAAGACTTAATACTGTTAAGATGATAATGCTGCCCCAATGTGGTATATCTGTTCAAAGTGACACACAGATTCAATGCGATCCCTATCAAAATCCTAATGGTGTTTCTTGAAGAAATGGAAAACTGATTCTAAAATTCATATGGAATTTCAGAGGACCAAGAATACAAGAATAGTCAATACATCTTGAAAAAGAATAAAGTTGGAGAACTCATATTTCCTAATTTCAAAACTTACTTACTGCAAAGCTATATTAATCAAAATGATGTGGTACAGGGATAACAATGGTTTTATATAACAATATAGAATTGAGACCCCAGAAATAAACCATCATCTCTATGGTCAAATGATTTTCTACAAGGGTGTCAAGACCATTCATTGAGGAAAGAATAGTCTCCTCAACAAATGGAGCTAGAAAAAAGCCAGACATCCACATTCAAAAGAATGAAGTTGGGCCCTACCCAAATATGAACAAGAAATTAACTCAAAATAAACTACAAACTTCAATTTAAGAGCTGAAACTATAAAACTGTTGCAAGAAAATATAATGGCAAATGTGTATTATGTCAGATTTGGCAATAGTTTTAATATGACACCAAAAGCACAGGTAACAATAACAAAAATATATAAAATTGGACTTCACCAAAATGAAAATTTCGGTATATCAAAAGACACTATCAAGAGAGTGAAAATACAACCCACAGAATAGGAAAAAAAATTTGCAAATCATACATTTGGTAAGGGTTTAACATCCAGAGTATAAAAATAACTCTCATAACTCAGCAACAAAAAGACAAACAACCCAAATAAAAAATGGGCAAAGGAATTGATGTTTTTTTAATAAAAGATATACAAATGGCTAATATGTACATGAAAAGATGCTCAACATTATTAATTATTATGAAAATGCAAAAAATACCACAGTAAGATACTACTTCACATCTACTAGGATGGCTATAATTTTTAAAAAGGAAAATAAGTATTGTCAAGGATGTGGAAAAATTGGAATCCCACACATTGCTCGAAGGAATGTAAAATAGTGCAGCTTCCATCCTCAAAAAGTTAAACACAGAGTTAGGATATGGCCCAGCAATTCCACTCCTAGGCATACAACCCAAATAATTGAAAACAGTGACTCAAATAGATACTTATATACCAATGTTCATGCAGCATTATTCACGATAACCAAAAGGTAGAAACACCTAAGTGCTCATCAACAGAAGAACAAATAAATAAAATGTGGCGCATATGTAAATGAAATATTATCCAGCCATAAAAAGGAATGAAGTTCTAATACATGGTAAACATGGATGAACCTCAAAAACATTCTAAGTGAATTAAGTTACACACGAAAAGACAATTATTGTATGATTCTACTTGAATGAAATATCTAGAATAGGCAAACTCATAGAGATAGAATATATAGTGGAGGTTACCAGAGACTACGGAAAGGGAGAAATGAGAAGTTATCACTTAATGGGTGCAGTTTCTGTTTGGGGTAATGAATATTTTCGGAAATAATGGTGATAATTGCACAACACTGTGAATGTAATTAACGCCACTAAATACACACTTAAAAGTGGTTAAAATGGTAAATTTTATGTTATATATATTTTACCACAGTAAAAAGGTAAATTAAGAAGTCTATTATAAACATCATTGTTGGCATTTGTAATAGCACCATACTATGACATATACAAAACCATTCAGTTTTTCTATGCACAATTGAGAAAGGAAAAGTGGCCCTTATAAACTGGAACTTAAACATATTTTTGGCCAGATAGCTGGAACAGGCAAAATGTAATTGGTTAAATTGTTTCTATTAGTTCTACCTAAACATATTAATCCATGTCTATAAATGTTTAAAAAAATGAATGCACTGTTACGAGGGAGTAAAATTCCCAGCGCTGAAGATACTAATAAAAAATTGTATGGTAGCCCAGCAGGGAAATTGTAGAAGGAATTTATACACATGGCCGGATGTTAGACAAGATGAGGGTCTCAAAGGCCTTCCACTTTTTACGAGTTTAAACTTCTATGAGAATTGTGTACAACTAGAAACTTTCCCAAGGTTAAATATTTTCCTTTTTCCAGAGGCAATGGAAAATGGCAATTTGGGTTCTGGCATTCCTGATAAAAATTTACTGTTTTTGTCTGGTGAAGTCTCTACTGAAAATATTCCTTGCTATAAATCTCTTGCCTGAAATTTCCATAGAGCTTATCAGATTTCATAAAGCAGATCACCTTAAAATGGCTTTTAAAATTTCAGAGTGGAACAGATTCCTCTATGAAATTGTAATATGGAAAATAAAGTTCTCCTAACCCTAATTGTCTTCACAAAAGTGTTTCCAAGGAGAACACCCAGGGATATGACATGAATAGCAAGGCCATAATAAAGACGTGAGTGTAATTTCCACACATGCTGTCAACCTCAAATATGCAGCCTACTCAGAGGCAATTTGGGTAAAAATTGTCATGGCTATTGCCAGTGTTGTCACTTCTTGATTTTTTCATCCTAGGGACTGTGTCTTATTCATTCTTGGTCTCACTGATGATGCCACAGTACCATCTTTCAGGCATTCAGTCAAAGTCTCCTGAGTTGAATTTTCACTCTTCCTAGATTTCCTTTGTTATCATGAGTTTTTGATAACAAAGGGGATTGTCAAGAGAGGAGATGGGTCAGTGACTCAAACTTGCAAAGCAGGGGTAAATGGCACAGTCATCAGAATACATAACTGGGCCACAGAAGGCACATTTAAGTAACAATTTGGAAAACTCAGAATCTAATCAAACACATCTGTGCTTTATATTCTCTACCTGCTGTCTTGCCTAAAATGAAGATGCTTAAATCCCCATTAGTGGGGCAGGGCTGCCCATCTATGGAAAAACAGAGCCGGACTCCAATCTGCTTTGTGTGTCTTCAGAACAGCTGCCAGCTGATCAGAAAACATTTAATGTGGGGGATCCAGTGTGGGGCAGGACGAACACAGCTGGTTGACACAGCAAGCAGTTAGAAACAACAACAACAAAAATGCCATTTGATTCGTGGGCTGAGCCAATCCATCTGGGAAATCTCTCAAAGAAAGTAGCTGGAAATGACATTTCAGCTCTGATTTTCCTAGTCAAGTCTGCACCTTAAGCCAAAGACTCAAAAATAGCACTCCATCTAAATGGTGTAAACACAATGACACTTGAGTCTCTTCACTTTGGTCTTTTGAGAGTGATTTTAACTCTTTCAGAGATAACATGGGAGACTGAAGGGGCTGGGTGCTGGAAACGAGACTGTCCACATCTTGTTTCCAGAAAATGGATTACTCTGCTGGCGGTTGATTCTTGGATTTCCTATCATGAGATCTGAACCCTGGGCCTGATGTACAGTGAGGTGTGCGATTGGCATTTGCAGAAGCCTTGACAACCCACACTGCCCTTCATGATTGGTGTCAGACAAAGAAGCATATTAAATGACTGCCGGCCCGGTGATAAGGCCGGTTATTACCGAGGTGTAGCTTCCCCAGGTCTAAAGACTCATAGTGGTGCCACTGAAGCATGGTGGGGAGAAGATAAAATTTAATTAATAATTTCCTTAGAGGCCAACAGTCTATTACAACTATGTTCCTTGCTGTTCTCTGCAATGACCTTATAGCTCATAAACATTATAGATGCATGCTTGGTCATAGTCTCATCCCCGGGTTTAATTTACGGCTCAGGTTGCATTGTATAATTAGCTAGTCCGAAATGAAGGTTTTCAGATGCTGAAAACATTTAAAATAGACTGCATAAGGTAGGGTGTGCCTCCCTCCCTTCTGTTCAGTTTAATTCCTGTAATACATAGTATAATTTCCTGGATTAATAATACACATATGATGAAGCTGGGGATGAAGGTGAAGTCTGCTTTGAGTTACATATAGGGGACGAATTTTGGTTTATGTTAGATTTGGAGATTCTGGACACTAAATTAGGTAGCTTTTTCTGTATTCTATAGAGTAGCTCAAACTAAGTGTTTTTAGAAACACGAAATTGCAAAACAATGATGTAACATGGGGTTAAATTTTTCTCCACTACAGTAAAACACTTGTTTCTTTGTATGTGACTACAATTTATTTTGGACCTATTCTGTGGCCAACACTTTGTAGAGCTGTGGTAGAAACAAACAAACAAAAAGCCTCAATTATCTCTGGGATTAGTGCCCCAAAATCAGAGAAGTAGTACACGTTTAATAAATATCTGTTGAATGCATGAGTCAATGAATTGATTGTGGGATATTTTATACATTAAATTATTTTTAAAAATGGGCAATGTTTATATGGTCAGAAAAGTAATAATAAAGTAGATTAAAAACGATAGTTGCTATCTTCCTAAAATTGAGAACCAATGTTTGCTGAATGCCTCCATCCAGGCCCTGTGGTACGAGGAATACAAAGAATACAGCAGTGAATACTGATTCAGACTTTAAAGGCTGACTGTCCGATAGCAAAAGTGACTCCCTCAACTTGCCAGAATCAAGCCCAAACTCTAAGTATTACATTTTCTACAATTATCTTTGGCATATTCCCCTTTCCAGCCTATGCTATATCCAAATTCGATGGGCTTTGTTCTAGTGCCTGGCCAGAATAGAGTCTGAAATACCTGTTGAATATACAACATAAAAAGAAAACTAATCACTAGGAATCCCTGTGCTGTTTGCTGTTGGCGACCCCTCTAGTTAGATATTCTTCCTCAGTTGCCAATCCATGAGTCCATGACAACTCTCTCTGCCTGTTCTACAAGATCTACTTCAAACACCATCTAGAATATAGAAGTGCATAGTTGGTATTCGTGTCATTTGATCACTCAGTCACTCATTTGTATATATCTCACCTCTTTCTAAAATGGCTAAGGCATCACATGATAGAATTGCATAGAAGGAGAGGAATATCTATGTTTTGTAAAGATATAGTTTTCAGTGCCAAAGCAAGCCACTTTATTCCAATTCTCACCCACATTTCAGATGATGATGATGGGATCAGTTAATACAGTTAACACTATTGACAGAGCATTTATTATTTGCTCTGGACTATGTTAACTTCTTCCTATATAATTATTTCACTTACATACACAATGCCACCATGATATATATATATATATATATATATATATATATAAAATTATTCTCATGATATAAGTGAAGAAACTAAAACAGACACACTAAGTAAACCTGCCCCAAATCACATCATAACAGTAGTGTGAGTATATCAACCCAGGTCTAAGTCTAAATCTTTGCTCTTAGCCACTACATTATCCTGCTTCTCTCATAACTCTCAGCTAATGACAAACAGATGTGAAAGTGTGTATATTGTACTGTATCCTTGAAGAAGGCAACTTGAATATTCCATTTGCCTGTCTGATGCCAACTATCCAAATTTGTGTAGTCACTCGACCACCTGGATATTTAATTTATGTTAACACAAAAATCTGGATATTTGAAAAACTGTGGTGCTCAAGCAAGCATTTCAAATCTCCTCTAAATTCCTAGCTTCATATAATACCCAGGCAAGGCATTTTTCATGAAAACAGAACATAAGAGATCTGAGCTAAGAAAAAAAAAAGAGACAAAATTTTAGACAAAAAGTATGTATTGCTTAATCAATACCAGTGAAAAAAATGAATTTTCCTGTAGCCCACCACCACATTTCACAGAATCATAGTTGTCCCAATGTGATACTTTATGAAAACAGTATATTCAGGATATTACAACCAGATTAAATCCAACTGAAAGTCAAATAAAGGAAGAAAGACGCTAGGAGTGAAATAAATTTTGGATCAATCCAGATTCATCACCAACTGATATGATTGGGATCTGTGTCACCACCAAATCTCATGTTGAATTGCAATCCATAAAGTTGGAGGTGGGGCCTGGTGAGAGGTGATAGGATCATGGGGGCAGTTTCTGTTGAATGGTTTAACACCATTTCCCTTGGTACTGTTGTCACGATAGTAAGCTCTTTTGAGATCTGGTTGTTTGAAAGTGTGTAGCACCTCCCCCACCCATGCTCCAGCGATTTGAATACTGGCTCCCCCTTTGCCCTCCACCATGACTGCAAGTTTCCTGAGGCCTCCCTAGGAGCTGAGGAGATGTTAGCATCACGCTTCCTGTACAGGCTGCAGAACTGTGAGCCAGTTAAACCTCTTTTGTTTATAAATTACCCAGTCTCAGGTATTTCTTTATAGCAATGCAAGAACGAACTATTACATTATCCATTGTCATAACTGAGCCAGAACTCTCCTATAGCTATTGAGGATCTTAACCTGTTGTTTCAAATAAAAATAAAGACACCATTCTGAACCGTCTTTACATTTAGAATATGCCAGTTTCTATATTCATCCAGGAAACTCAGCATCTAAGTTCCCCCTAAAGCAGCTGTTCCTGGGGTGTACCCACCAATTTATAAAGTTATAAAGCCCAAAGAGATGGCCCACAGGAATTCACTTCAGCCTGAGTGATGACTACCTGATTCCTCCAGTTATTAGCAAATTTTTCTGTTTGCTCTCTCTTGATTTTTAATTCTTGCACAAGTCACATCATGCAGTGCAAAGGATATAATATTCTTCAAACCTAATACCTCAGTACTCAATAGTTGTTTTTTTCCTTGCCCATTTTTTTTTAAAGAGTTGATCCATAGTTTTTCAAGCTACGCTTCATGTATGGTGACCACCTTGGTTTCTGAACTTTTCTTGGTTATTTCAATATATAAAATGCCTGAACTTAATTGAAGGGTGAGAGAGAGAAGAAGGGAGAGGAAATAGGAGAAGAAAGAAGGGAAAAGAAAGAAGAGAAGAGAGGCAGAGAGAAACAGAGGGGGAAGGAAGGAAGGCAGAAAAGGAGAGAGAGAAAGAAGGGGGAATGTGGCTAGAAATGTGGACACAAGAGTGTCATAGAATCGATATGGAAAAAAATCCTTTAACCTGCTATCACATATACTGGCTCAAATTCTGCTTTTAGTGAATTTCCCCCAAATATGAAAAAATAAGTAGGTATAGGAAGAGTTTTTAAGGATATTGAAAAACTAAAAACCATAAAATGTCTGAGAATAGAGGATAGGTTAAACGAATTAAGGTTAATGTCATAGGCTTTATAAACTACTGAAAGTCACATGATATAAGAGTATTTGATTACATATTTGTGATCTATTCCTAATACAGAAGGATGCATGGTCATAGTCTCATCCCCGGGTTTAATTTATGGCCCAGGTTACACTGCATAATCAGCTGAACTAAAATAAAGATTTTCAGATGCTGCGAACATTACAAATTCTGCATAAGTTCCAGTGTGGTGTAGCATAAGCCCTGATTTCATTAAAAGATATACGCATTGAATAAAGAGATAATAATTTCCACAAAAATGTTCATAAAACATACCTTTGGGTGCTTTAAGCATCTCTTGTTCTGGACCTGTCATTTTCTCTTTAGTTGATTAAATAGCATAAGCAATTTAAAATTTTTCTACTTATGCTTTTTCCATTTTCCAAAGTCCATACAACTTTTATAATCAGTTAAACATCATGCTATTTTAAAAAATAATTAATGTCAGAGGCTGTAAATTTTTTTTAAGACACTCCTCTAACACAAAGCACCCAAAAGGAAATTCTTGGAGGTGGATGCTTGTCTTTGCAATGGTCAACAGATACAAGATTGCAGACAATGCATTTGCAAGTCTCTGGCAGATGTTATGAGAATTTCCCATGAACCGGAAATGAAGCCTCTGAGGAACAAGGACTTGAATCACTAAATATCAATTCCATCCCAGAGCACTGCAGAAATTTTGCTACTGTCTGATCGGGGGATAGGAGGAGCAAGAAGTCTGTGCTTCTGCTTCGGAGAATGACGTTATTAACTTATCGCATTAGAATATCAAGGAAGATCAGAGTATGTATATATCTTTCTGTGTGTACCTGTCTATATGAGCTTAGCAGGTAATTCCCAGACCTACAAAACTTGGCACACAAAGGAAGCAGAAGCAACGAAATTGTGAAGGATTGACTGGAGTACCCCAAAATCTTATGCAATAAAAAGAACCTCAGCTGGTTAACATTTTACCCTTTCCCTCTTTAATTGTGAATAATAACATTGAATGTTTCAGCCTATTTTTCCCCAAAATGATCTCCAACTTCTAGTTTTTTCTGTAAATAGCATGCATGATATGCAAAGGTTTTCTCAATAAACAGCTATAGAAACAAAACAAAACAAAAATTTAGTCACAACTAAAAGTGTGAGAAGAGGACAGCCTCGGTCCTCTAAATGACTGGATTGGATTCTTACATACTTAAAAAATAAATGTAGCCATTATTTTAAAGTCAAGGATGTTTCCATATCACCTACAAAATTGATGTGAATGAAAATTCTTCCAGATCTATTCTGATTAAGAAATATACTGGCACTTATAACACTGATGGGAAAATTGATTCAACACAACATTCCTTGGGATTATTAGATATTTTTACCCCACTACAATCTTATTTATCCTGTTCACACCTTTAGTAAATATCATACCTTCTCATAATAGTAAATCAGAATGAATATCAATTAGAACTAGAATTCTAAATATATACAATCTGTAATGTATATAATACATACAGTCTGTTGGTTGGTCTTAAATGTACTATTAAAAGTGCTAGTTCAAGTTGGTAAACATATCAATACAATTTCTTTTTGTCTGGATCTCAGCTCTTCAGAAGAATGACTGCCCTGTTGATTTTAAAACATTGTTCATTTTTCTAGTTAAATAAATATTTCCACATCAGAAAAGAAGGTTCTATTATGTTAACTTTACAGAATATCAGTTTCCTGGTGAGTTCAGAATCAGACGTACTTGACTTGTCAGAATCATGAAATTGTAGGATTAGACATACATAAGTTAGATACCAATTTACAAAGGAATAAAATAGATGGAGAATCAACTTTTGGAATATATGATTGCAAAGAAAAAAACAAATAGACAATAAGAATCACCCAAGAGTGCATCACACCTATGGAGAATAAAGTACAATCGTAGCACTCCATTTTACTTAGCAATAAATTAAAAGTAAATTGTTTAAATATTATTTATTGCTTTTCAATTTTATGAGATAACTCATTGAATAAACCCTCAACCTTAATAGTGGTTACAAAAGAGAATATAAACACAATCAACCCTGACGATAAGAAAGGAGAAGAGTATAGAAAAGGAGGAAGGAAGTGGGAGCTAATGTTCTCATTTAACACAGTCGGAAGTCAAGATAAAATAGCTGGCCAGGCACAGTGGTCTCATGCCTGTAACCTAAGCACTCTAGGAGGCCGAGGCAGGCAGATTGCTTGAGCCCAGAAGCTCAAGACCAGCTTGGGCAACATAGTGAAACCCTGTCTCTACAAAAAAATACAAAAATTAGCTGTGCATGGTAGTGCACACCTGTAATCCCTGGTACTTGGGAGGCTGAGGTAGGAGGATCACTTGAGCCCAGGAGGTAGAGGCTGCAGTGAGCTTTGATTGTACCACTGCACTCCAGCCTGGGCAACAGAGTGAGACCCTGTCTCAAAAACAAACAAACAAAAAACAAAAACAACTTAGTAGCTTAAGTTGGTGAAACAAGAAATAGAAGTTTCATGGTGACATTTAAACTTACAAAGGTGACATTTAAACTTACAAAGGCAAGCAACGGAACTAAAATAATAACTAGCAAAAATCAGAATGGAGTAATTTTTAAAAAGTCAGATAAGTTATGGAAGTAAATCCTTATTTTTCACAGTTGAGGAGTTAATAGAAATATATTAAATGTATATATTAAGAAATAGTGATATATGCATGTTCTCACTGATACGTGGGAGCTAAAAAAGTTGATCTCATGGAGGTAGATAGGAGAGTGGCAGTTGCCAGCGCTTGGGAAGGGCATAGGGGAGGGGAGAATAAAGAGAAGTAGATTAATGAGTACAAAAATATAGTCAGATAGAAGAAATAAGTTCTAATGTTCGATAGCACAGTAGGGTGACTATAGTTATCAATAATTTATTATATATTTAAAAATAGCTAAAAGAGAAGATTTGGTATCTTCTCAACATGAAGGAATAATAAATCTTTGAGGTGATGGATATCCCAAGTTACCCTGATATGATGATTACACATTGTATACATGTATCAAAATATCATATGTACCCCATAAATATGAACAATTACTATATATCAATAAAACTATAATAAACCGAACGAAAAAAAGAATCACTCAAGATGTGTAGAATACTATTGAGAAGGACTCATTTCAAGGGTCATTTCTGAGCTTTAGGATAACTCTAGACACTGTCCCCCACCCCACTTTTCTGTGATACACACATCAGGAAACACTACTTTAAATGCATTATCATGGTTCACCCAGGTTGCCAAGTGAAGTGCTCCTGGAGACAGTCAGCCAGGTGCCAATTATGAAGTTGGCACCTTCCTGATTATCCCACATCCTGGTAAGGAAGACAAATGCTGTCACTTCCTGAAATCCCTGGCTGTACCCACCTGGGCCTCCTGACAACCACCAACTATCACTGAAGTGCTGTTCATGGGGGCCAAGTTACTTCCAGACAATTTAAGACATTTTCATTGCCCTCTGCTTTCTCTGAGCTCTTAATTTATAACTCCTTTCTGTTTGTGTAGAAACTCTTTTAGTCCTTTGCCCATATTAATCCTTCCTGGTATCATTTGGAAAGAGATGATATCGGTTTGATTCTCTCTGGCTCTCCCTACCTCCCAAACTGGTAGGGAAAAAAATGAAGACACATTTGGGTATGATGTAATCTAGCAAGTTCCTTTTTATTACAGATCAATCTTCAGAGAAAGACAAAGTTTCCTGAAAGCAATAAAAAGGTGAGTCCTGTAAAATTTTCTTTAATTCAACCATCTCAGGAAGCTTTTCTTTATAACAAAGCTAACAACAACTCTTGTTATCTATGCTTATAATAATTCCAGTCGAATGCATAAGGCTTTAGGGTTTATCTTGTTCATTTTTCATAATAAATCCCTATTTTACAGATAAAACACTGAAGCATAGAGAGGTTAAGGATTTTCCTATGGCCATGTGGATCTTTAGTAGAAGATGTGGGATTTTAACTTTAGATTTGTCAAAAATCAAACACACACAAAAATAGTGCTTACGACTGCCCTATTATTTTCCTTGCCATGGCCTTTGTTGAGGGTTGCAAACTCAGATGCCAGGCAGATAATCTCTATGAGGGGAACAGGCTGGAAGGGAAATATGGCAACCTGGAATACTCCTACATGATCTACAGGGTGATCACTATTGGCCAACTCCAGCTAACTGTGGACATGAAGGTTATATGTACACACTGTGGCCACAGGATCAGATTTGTTAAGGGAAGATAGACATATAGATTTTTTTTAACATTTAAAAATTGTATGTTTTTCAAATGTTGGCAACTCATTTAAAATATTTTAACTGGCTGAACAAAAGCCTTCTGTAGGGAGAGTTCAGATCTTGGGCCACCAGAGCTCTTCTCTCCTTTCCTCTCTTTTCTCTTCTCCTCTCCTCTCCTCTCCTCTCTTTTCTCTTCTCCTCTCCTCTCCTCTCTTTTCTCCTTCCCTCTCGCCTCTCCCCTCTCCCTTCTCTCTTGTCTTCTCTTTCTTCTTGAGATGGAGTCTCACTGTGTCACCCAGGCTGGAGTGCAATGGGGTGATCTCAGCTCACTGCAACCTTCACCTCCCGAATTGAAGTGATTATCTTGCCTCAGCCTCCTGAGTACCTGGGACTACAGGTGCACACCACTATGCCTGGCTAAGTTTTGTATTTTTAGTAAAGACAGGGTTTCACCATGTTGGTCAGGCTAGTCTCGAACTCCTGACCTCAGGTGATCCACCCACCTCGGACTCCCAAAGTGCTGGGGTTACAGGCATGAGCCACCATGTCCAGCCTATTATTTCTTTCTTTAGGCTCAAATCTTAACAGGTGTGATAATAACATGCTGCTTCAATGAAACACTGCATCTTTGGCTTTTAAATTTCTCTGTCTCTCTACTATAGTTAAGGAGTTGAGTGACAAACTGTCTTTCTCATGTTTGCTTTCGGAGGCAAAGTCAAAACTGAGCAGGGTTGGTGGAAGTCTGATTTTCCAGCTGGAAATGAGAATCCCTCTCTCTGCCTCCTTCAGGCCGTTGTGTGAGTGTTTGCGCAAGTTGCCTCCAGTTTTCTCATGTGGTTCGGCTACATAGTGTCTTCTACTAGTCTAGCTATATTTTGGAGGAGGAAGAAAAAAAAATCCCTGTTAGACTCCAAAAAATATAGCTCAGCTTCAATCTTCTCTGCCCAAATTTTGGGGATAATGGTAAATTCCACACTCACCAACCACATTTTTTTTTTTCTTTAGCACACCCTGGTTTAAAGAAAAAAAAAAAAAGGGAACAGTAACCTCCAAAGTAGGGAGGTTTAGGCTGGACAGAGAAACCTACAATCTTAACATTAAGTAATTTGGAAAATTCCTTTAAAAATCTATGGTGAGGCTGGGCACAGTGGCTCATGCCTCCCAGCACTTTTGGGAGGCCGAGGTGGGCAGATCACCTGAGGCCAGGAGTTCAAGACCAGCCCAGCCAACAAGGTGAAACCCCATCGCTACTAAAAATACAAATATTAGCCAGGCGTGGTGGTGCATGCCTGTAATCCCAGCTACTTGGGAGGCTGAGGCAAGAAAATCCCTTGAACCCAGGAGGCAGATGTTGCAGTGAGCCAAGATCGTGCATCATTGCATTTCAGCCTGGGCGACAGAGCAAGGCTCTATCTCAACAACACAACAACAAAAATTATGGTGAAGGGTACTCTTTAAATATAATCCTTTGGGTTACAATTAAACACTCTGCAACAACAGAAAGAAAACTCTCTGCCTTGGGGTTTTGACTCACACAGACCTCTAAATTCATTCATCCCTCTCAGTTTCTTCCAGAGACCTTAGCATCAGCAAATCAATCTTGCTCACTGTTGTATCCCAGCCCCTGGCACAAACATTGGTAAATATTTGTTGAATAAATGAATAAAATGAAAGAAGGGCTCAGATCAGTTGGGACCAAGATAACATCTATGCAGTGATTTATTCATTCAAATATGTTGGAATGAACTCCGGTCCCTAAGGAGCGTGCTCCAGGAACAAAATGTGGCCACTGTTGAGATCACTGTGAGGCTTTTGTTTTGCTCTGTAGGGTGGAATCTGAGGGCAACAGCTGATTGTGTCTTGACAAAAGAGTAGGAAGGAGGATTTCTGAGTGAATATGTGGGTGGAAAGGCAAGAGAAAATAGCCAAAAACTTGGGGGGCAAATGGGTAAGACTTGGAAAAGAAAAAAGATGTTGGGTATGTGACATAACCCTTTCAGTCTCTCCATAAAACTTTCGGTAACATGTTCACTATCATCAATGATTTTAGAATCGAGTAACATGGTCAGTATTAATAATATAGCTATCACACATGCTTAACATAGAAAAGCAAATACAAATACAAAAATACAACAAAATGTCTGGAGCAGTCTCAGGTGAAACAGCCAAAGAAATAAAACCTTATACTTCAACATGCAGATCACTCAAAGATACTCAGAAAACACTGTTGATTTACGCAAAGACATTTACTGAGCATTTACTATGGGCCTGGTGATGTTATGGTAAATGAGACAGTCACAGGCATGGTCCCTGCCCTCAAGGAGAGAGAGGCAATACATCTAAGAAATAGGACTGTATCAGTGATGGGGGCTCTGAAGGGAATAAAGAGGAGGTGGTATAAGATAATGATAATGGATTGGATTTAATATTAAATGGGTGGTCAGGGCTGACCTCTCTGAGGAGCGACAACTGAGCCTAAATGTGAAGGATAGAAAGAGGCCAGACATAAGAATGTCTGTGGATAAAGCTTTCCAAGAAGAGAGAAGAGAGATGTGCAAATGGCCGGATGCAGCAGATGGTCAGGCAGGCAGGGGCCAGATCAGGGAGACAGAGAACATAACTAGGTCTGCAAGGATAATGGGGAGAGGGGCAAAGTCTCAGGGAAGTTGACTGAAATGCAGAGGTAAAATGTAATCACAGCACAAGGGCCTTGACATGCCCCATCTCTGGGGGAAATGTTCTCAAACACTAGCCCTCCAGGGGGCAGGAAATAATGTAGTCTAGTTAATTGCCCTTCAGGACTGCTCTGTGTATGAATGTAAAACTAGGGATTATCCAGCCCCAGATGCAAATGAAAAGGGCACAGTGGGTCACTGGTTTTCCTGAAGACTCTTCTCACTTGAGGTAGAAGTGAAAATGCCAATTACCCTCATTTCTGTGGAAGGGAACTGGGAGAGGAGAAACACCAGAGAATTGTGCTTCCGATTGGCTTGAAAATCATAACAACCACCCCAAAATTAAGAGAACAGGAAAAAAAAAAAAAAGCCCTTTGCTCTTGGGACCTTAAGTGATTAGAAAGAGTTGTTATTTGGCTGATTTTCACACTTCATTAGCATATGCATGATTTAATGAGGGAACATGCTGGGGGGTTGGCACGGGTGAGGGCAGCTCTTTCTACCCACAGACTAGAAACTGGGGCAGTAGCATTGGGAGCGCTTAATTACGCCAGCAAGGCAACAGAGATCAGTGCACAAAGGGGGATGAGCATATGATGGAGACTTGGAACAAGTACAGAAAGATACCCCAATGTCTGTCTTCACCTCTGAGCACACCTGCACTGAGCCATAAGGCAGCATTGCCTAATATCCCTCCCAAGGATAAATCCACCTGGGATAAACCTCACACTCTCTTTCTCTTGCCTCAGACACCTAGATTTTCTTCTCTGAAAATCCTACAATGGCAGGAAGAGTGAAGCATTATATTATGATTGTCCACATTCCATTTAGCATTGAAGAGAGGAGGAAGCAAGTGGGATAGTGTTTTGGGGACAGAATAAAATGAACTCTTGAGGAAAAGTCAGACCTTCACATTTTGATTCTGTACTATACTAGAGCAGATACACAAGTGGAGCAGAAAAGACTGAAGTCACAACCAATGCTTCAAATTCATCCGTGTTTAGGCTTTCTTTTCCTCCATTCAAAACACCCCAAAGGAAGATGAAAAAGAAGAAAAGGCAAAGAGAGGCTACCTGCAAAGGAAGGACTCAACTACGCCCAGTCACCTGTCTTTTAGGACCTGTTCCTCTTCTTGTGTCCTTTGGAAGGACATATATATAACACAAAAAGTAAGGAGTAGAATGGTGTGGGTCTTTTTGAAAAGTGGCAGGGAATTTTACAACTATCACACCATATCTTACATTAGCACCACGTTCAATGTCATGTAACTATCATACTGCTATATCTTAGTCCATTGGTGTATTCTGAGATATTTTGCCAATCTTTTTCTGCTTCTTATAACTCCTCAGTGTCGATTCCCCCTTTTTCTATTAAGAAAATATTATTTTTCATTTTTCAGTCCAATCTGCTGTGTGTATGTGTGTGTGGTGTGTGCACGTGTGCGTGTGCGTCTGTACAGCTTACAGGTCTGAGCTAATCGGCATATTCTCTGCCCCTGGCAACAGTGATTGGTTCAGGCATTAAAAAAAAATCCAACTTGGACCAATGAGAGTTAGGTCCAGATTTTCATTGCTACATTGAGAAGATTCCAACATATTACTTTTACTCTCTTCACACTCACTCCTCAAAGCTCTCCAAACATGTCAAACATTTTCATACCTCTGTGCTTTTGCAGATGCTATTCCACTTCTTGAATGAATGAAGAAATCCATCAGTTCTTCCATATGTTATTTTGGCTTGAATCCCCAAACCTTATGCTACCATATTTAATTTAATAAGCACACACTCACTACTATTTATTATACCAGACCACTGGCTGTCTCCCAGCAACCTATTCTTTTCTTCTTCTGCCAATAATCCCCTGACTTTCCCTTTTCTTATCCTCAAGTAAAATTTGAGAGGTGCTGAATCCTCCCTCCACATGAGAGTGAGGACTTAATTGGCCTAATTCATCAGGTATTCCATCTTACTGAATATAGGGAATAGATTTAGGGATAAGCACAGAATCCAAACAGAGCTAATGAGATGTTAGGAGATGTTTCCTAAGGATTTAAGGAGATGTGGAACCCTGCACTATGGCAGACAATTTTCTACCACAAAGAGGCTGGAACAGCTGCTGGGTCTACATAGAAAGCAGAGGACAGAGACTATTGAACCCGGGTGACATAGCTAGGCTCTAGATCAAGCCTTACTTAAAACTAGTGTTCTTTAGATCTTTTAAGGTGTGTGTGCCTAATTTATGATTAAGCAAACTTTTAGTAGAGTTTTTTAGCTTGTTTAACCAAAAAATTACTGGCCAATACAGTGATAAAATGTTAAATAGTTCAAGATCCCAACCAAAAACCTGTGGGAAATTATAAACTATCTTCTGAGTCAATGCCACATTGTTCATGCATTCATCCATTCAACATGTAGTTTGACCACCACTTACTATATGCCAAGTACCGTTCTAGGATGTTGGGGGTATAACAATGAACAAAACAAACAAGTGTCCTTTTGGAACACAGATTCTGGTGGAGGGAGATATGTAACAAACAATAAATAAATAAGTAAAATATGTAGTATGTTGGAAGGTGACTGTGGGGAAGCAGAATAGGTTAATGCAGATCAGAAAGACTAAAGGTGCAAGGGGACTGCAATTTCAAATAGGTACTCGAGAAAGGCTTCATTGAAAAGGCAACACTCAAAGACTTGAAGAAGTAAGGAAATTGGCTATGCAGATGTCTGGAAGAAGAGCAGCCCAGATAGAAGAAACTGCCAATGTTAAGACCTTCCGGACTGGGGAGTTCAAGCAGCAGCAAGAAGGCTATGGGACAGGCAGAAAGCAGTAGGAAGTGAGGTTAGAGAATAAACCGAAGGACAGATGATGTAGGGTCTTGCAGGCCATCATGAGGGCCCTGTTTTACACTGGGTGAGGTGGGGACTGGTTGAAAGATTTTGAACAGAAGAGTGACATGATCTGACCTAATTTTTTATATGAATCAATATGGCTACTGTGTGGAGAAGAGATTTGGGGGTCAGTGGTAAAAGTGGAAGCAGGGAACTGCTACAACAAAGTATGTTAGATACTTGCTTGCATCAGCATGGTAGCAGTGGAAGTGATGAAAAAAGATTAGATTCTGGGTAGATTTTAAAAATAGAGCCTATATGATTTTCTGATGCATTGCATGTGGAGTGTGAATAAAGAATGACTGCAAGGTTTTTGGCCTGAAGAACTAGAAGGATGAAGTTGTTATCAACTGAGGAAGGGACAGTTGTAGGTGAAAAAGGTTTGTTCAGGAGATGATCAGGAGTTCAGTTGGAAATATTTAGTCTGTGATATTTTATTAGACATCCAAATACAAATTTTGAAGCAGCAGTTGCAGAAGAAAATATGGAATTCAGGACTGGACTAAAAACATGAATTTGGGAGTTGCTGACATATAGATACTATTTCAAGTCACAAGAGTAGATGAAATAATAAAGGGAGAATTGTAAATAAGAGTGGATCCAAGTACTAATTCATTTAAGTCACTTATTTAATCCTTATAACCTTGTTAAGTCAGTTATTGTTATCCTAATTTTACAATTAAGGAAATCGAGGCTCATGGATGTTAAGATCACACAACAGCTTGGCCAAGAGCATCTATGCTCACCTGTGTATAAAGACATAAATAGCTGAGCTGGGACTGAAACCCAGGCAGTCTGACTCTAGAGTCTGTGTTCCTGTCACCCAATATTGCTGCCTATTCCCAAGTGGAATTTTTAAATCAGCTGATACATGTTTAGGGTTAGAAATAAGGGGAGTAAAAAGGACCTAAGTGTGGGCAACAGAGCTAAAAGAATTCAGTTCCCTGTCTCTAGGGTTATATTGAGCTGCAACTACAATGCTGAGACAAAGGTAAGGGCTGAGGTATCTAAACACAGGGAGACCAGTTTGCTCAGTGGTCCCCACACTTAGTCGAATTCACTAGATGCAGCTTTCTAGGTGACCATGCCTAGACATTGATTCAGTAGATATTGAGTAGAGCTCAGAAATTTCATTTTGACACGTCTCAGGAAATTCTGAACACTTTTTGAGAAATGCTACTGTAGAAAATAGACTTAGTTTGACTCTGTCCAATAACTCTCCATCCCCAAAGACCAATAAAATTGGCCTTTATCTTAACTTCACAAATAGGATTGTGACTGAAGAAAGATATCTGCACATGGCTAATGACTACAGCTTAGCTTGAAAAAATAGTTTGATACTCTTTATGAAGGTCTTCAGTCTTCTTTTGTCAACCATAATCAATTTCCTACTTGAACTGAAATTGATCTTCTTTTATTTAGTCATGTTAGTAAATAAAATAATCTTGAACTTTGCAGAGCAAATGGTAGATCTTCACTAATTACTCATTAAAAGTGTGTGAGAAATTTACATCTTTCATTTGTCAGTGGAGACCCAAGCTTAATCAGATAACTTTACCTAATGATAGTTGTAATCAAAGTGTAATAGCTTTTAACTTACGCTAACAAGTGACTGTACTTACAATAAACTGCCACAGCAGAGCTATAAATAAAATGGGTTGCTATGAATGCCCACTTCCTTTTTAGTTCTGACTAAATAGACAAGTACAGAGCTTCTCAGAAATGCGCATATAACTCCAATAATTCTACAGTTGAGTAAGCCCAGAAAAACATGGAAAAAAGAGCTGATATTTGCTTCCAATTTGGTTTGAATCAAAGGTAACTGCACAAATGATTTCCTTCAATACCAAATGCCATTACCAATTGTTTGCACATCCTATTGCTTTATGTTTTTACTTAGGGTTTTGAAAACAGCCCTTATGAATTGTCTCTATTTTAGTGATATGACTAATCATATTAATATGGTGCAGTTTTATTTTAAGAATTTTCCCAGAACCACTGACTCATCCAATTTATTGGTTCCACTGGGAGGCAATCAAATGGGACTGGACTAATTTCTAAAACAGGAAAACCCAAGACAACGAATAGTGGTGTCTTCCTCCTGCCCCCTATTTTTTTGTGCAAAATGGGGGCAAAGGAGAATTAATTTCTTAATCACATTATGTTAAATGTTTACATAGTAATTTAGTGTAGTGATTAAGAAAATGGGTTCTTAGTTGCATGGTCATAAGCAGGTTATCAGTTTCTTTATCTATAAAATGGGGCTGGTGAAAGTACCCACCTCATAAGGACTGTTAAGGAGATTAGACAGGCTCCCACTTCTGAGTATATATCCAAAGGAAATAAAATCACTATCTTGAAGAGATATGTAAACTTCCATATTAATTGCAGCATTATTCACAATAGCCAAGATATAGAAACAACTTGTCTATCAACAGATTAATTAATAAAGAAAATGTGGTATACATGCAAAACAAATATTATTCAGCCTTAAAAAAGGAAACCCTCCCATTTGCGACCACATGGAAGAACCTAATACATTATGCTAAATGAAATGAACCACACACAGAACGACAAATACTGCATGATCTCACTTATATGAGAAATCCAAAAAAGTTGAACTCATAGAAACAGAGTGGAAGGGTGGTTACCAGGGGTTGAGGAGTGAGGTATTGGGGAGCTGTTGGCCTAATAAATTCCAGAGAACTAATATACAGCATGGTGACTACAATTAGTAATGTGTTATATACTTGAAATTTGCTAAGAGTAGATGTTATTCTCATCACATATGCACAAAACAAAACAAAACAACCCACAAAACATAACCATGTGAGGTGATAGATATGTTAATTAGCTTGATTGTGGACTCATTTCACTAGGTATAGTATATCAAAACATCAGGTTGTGCAACTTAAATACAAACTGTTTTGTCAATTACATCTCAGAGCTGAAAAAGTCAATTTGCATGACTGAAAAACAGAAGATTCGATGGAATAACGCACATAAAATGACCAGCATAGTATCTGGCACATGATAAAAACTCTTTGTCATCATTAGTGACTATCATTTTTATCTATGCACATTTTTATCTATGCTCAACTGGGTATAAACATGCCTGCATATAGACTATCCCTATGTTTTGTCACTATTGAACTCAGCTGCCTAGTTACTGCCTAATAAGCATCTCTGTTTCACCTCTTCCACTGTAGGCATTCAGTGTGTTTTGCTGCTGACTCAAACAATGGTACACTCATATAAAAACATCATTGCAATGATCTGACATCTGAGGAGGATTTTAAAATGCAGTGGCATCTTGTTCTTATCCAAATGGGCAATGAAAAAAACAAAGAGTATCTTCATGATAGGTCCATGTATGCTCCCATACGTCCAAGTGTATACATATCTGTTCTTCGAGTCATCACAAACAGAAGTCATCACAAAGGATAGAGTGAGCAGAACTTAAAACCACCCACCTGGCCTATGTGCAATGCAATTTTTACCAAGTGATAAGTTTAAGTTATTATGAGATAGAACACCACTTCCATGGCATCTGACTGCTCTAGTAGCTACAAATGGCAAACATTCTTCTTCTTTTAATTTACACTCAGAGTGCCCACAATGTGCCATATACTGTGCCAAGGGCCCTGGGGAAAGGTAAGGCAAATAAGACAAAATCTCTGAGCTAAAGATAAGCCACAGAATATACTATTTCTCCAACAAATACCTAGCAGAGGACCTGGCTCATAATTGATGATTAATAAGGCTTTGCTGAATGAACAAATGTACAATTTGGGAAGTCCTATTTACAAACCTAGGGTAGAAAAGGAAACTAATCAAGCCAAATTTAGGAAGCCTCTGTTCCCAGTTACCACTGCCAAAAAGCATTATTTGTTTTGTAGCTTCTAAGTCTGGCCAGGAAGCACATGTTTTTTCTTAGCTAGGCCATTGATTCCTAGTGAGTACCATCACCTTGTGATTACTGCTACTAATTAAGGTCCACTCTGAACTTTTATAGTAGTGAGAGTGACTTAATATACCACCATTGGCAATGGGAAGAATCAGCTTGATTTCACCAGCCTGTAACTCCATCCCATAAGTTCTCCACCTTTTAAGGTGGAAGTAGTAAATCAGCTAAACTCTTCCAAAAGTTTTGGGAGTTGACCCTTTGTTAGCTCTCGACATTCCCACTGTGTTCTCACAGCATGAAAGTGCTCCACCATGATCCATACAATAACAGGCACTGTTCCACTGCAATCAGCAGAATAAAGGGCTCTTACATACCCCTTTTCAGCTATTATTTGTAGTGTGACTACAATCATGCTTTAGCTTTCAAGACACTCAAGAACTTAAGGATGCACCATCTGTGGATTCTTGTCATCACATAAAGCAAATAATTGCTTTTTAAAAAATCCATGCCACTATTGCTAATTTTTTCATTTCCACAAGCTACCCCGCTAAACAACCTCTGGGTATTTACATAGTGTATTTGATTATGCAGTGGTTTTGTGTGTACTGAACATTATACAGTGAGTCCATGTATCCTGAACTCACCATCTGGATTTTTCAAACCAACTTGCCTGCTTTATTTTTAGCAGGAGGATGATAACACCCATCTTTCTGGCCTCTGGGGGGATTAATACTCACAAAAGCTGTAAAGCTGAAAAACACTGCATCTGTGCTGAGTATGATATAACAAGGTATATTTGTAACCTCGTGCTTAAAGAGACCTATCAACTGGGCATCTCTGACTACCAGCAGCTAAGCACATTATTGTCATCAAAATGGTATTTATTGAACATGCAGTAACTGTCTGGTGAGCTCCAAATTAATGGGGGACTCCTGAGAACCTAATTTTAAAACATTATCTCCCTCTTTGTTATCTGTATTTGTTTGTTTCAGAGCCTGACATGTTAATTGGGGCTCAGGACTCCAACGCACAACTGCAATTTTCCTTTTGAAAGCAAGAAAGCGGCTGCCTAAAGACGGCTGGCTTAGCTCCTGGAGTTCAGAGGTTGGCAGGGAGCTGTGCAGCCACAAGTGCCGGTGAGTGCCATGAATACGGCAGAAAACTGGAGCTTGTCTCAGGTACAGGCTGAGAAATAGACAAACAAACTATCAATCTCCTTTCAGAGTCTCCCTTCCCGTAACTACTTCATCTGAGACAGGCATTTGTCTTATTTTTAGTCTCCTCCTCAGGAGCTTTCCATTTTTATCCCTAGTATCTTTGGGGACTTGGTGAGTCTGGTGTTGAGCCTCTAATTGGCTTTTACCCTCTAATTCTTTTTCATTCACCCAGAAGGCAAATTGGCCCTTTCCTTGTCTACTTTATCCCATTTTTTTCACTCGGTTGCCTCATTTTGTTTTTCATCTTCCAAGGAGACTTACCCTCTTCTCTCCTCTCACATATCACTGGAGATCTGTCAAGCCTGCCTTAACCCTGACTTCCTTAACCTTCCCCTGATGAAGGCTTCCCCAGCTGGTAATTTATTTCTCTAATCCACAGCTTCCACAGTATTTGGTTTGGATTTTCTCTGTGATACATTCTAAGATGATTTATACCCATTGATAGGCATATGCAGAAGATAAATCTTCACACACCATACAACACTCACCAGCATACTGAGCCTAGAGCAGGAGCTTAAATTATTCTTAGACAAATGAATGCTATCATTTAAATATTATAAGTACTTTATAAAAAGAATGTTTTACCAATGATAAAATCAACACCTAACATAATCTAACAGTGCATTAATACTGAGAACAAACAAAATTATCAACAGTAGCAACTAATATTGACTCAGCACTTAAGAATGCTCTAGGCACATAGCGAGATGCTTTGCTTGGATTATCTCTTTGAATCCTATCAATAACTTGATGAGGTAGGCACTAATATTATAGAAGGGAATTGTAGCTTCAGGAATTAACTTTCTCCAGGGTATACAGCTAACAAATAGTAGATCTGGGAATCAGGTCCTTGTCTGTCTGACCTCAGAGTTTGCTGTCTTAGCCACTTCACTTCTGTCTTCTTTTTCCTTGTGAGCCTGTTTAAAGGGATCTATTCAGGCTCAACCAGAGTGACTTTGAGAATTTATAAAACCATATATATAAAAATAGGTGACAGATACACTGAATACTCTGAGCTGACTTTTTAATTTCTGTAGAAAATGTCCTCTGATTCCCATTCAGGGGCAGCCAGAACAAAGCAATGACCAAAGAAAGTTTACTTAATCCCCAGTTCTTAGATGGAGTAATGATTTCTTCACTAAACGATGAGGAGGCCAACCTAGGTTCTTAGAGCAAATCTTGTTTTCTAGCAATGAACATATTTCTCCTTGTCTTTGACTTAGATGTTATTTGCACTAGCCTAATTTAAATTGTTAACACAGTACAAATTTTAACAGAAAGAAAGAGAATGAATATGAAAGATTTGGGCTGCTGCTGGTGATAGTGGGGAGCTCTATTTACTTTTGGTTAAATGCCAGTGCTGTAAGAGTCCAAGGTCAGTAAAAGAGGTGTGAAACCAATTAGGGTTTCTCAGCTTCTGGCTGCTGGAAGATATGCATATTGCACACCCAAAATATACAGTTTTGTAAGGAGGTATCGACAGGCTACAGTCACTCTGCCATGCTGCACAATGTCATGGTGCCAATCTAGCCTGAGACAACACATGTCCACTCATGAGTTTTGGGTTAAAAGTGCTGCAACCCAAAAGAACAGAGGTGAACAAAAGAGATTCAGCAAGACTGGGAATGAAGCATGAATCACAGATAGAGGAGATCACCATCAAAAGCTTAGGAAAAAATCTGCCAAAGCTATATAGCTCTCTGCTAATGACTATGATTGTAATTTCTGCATATTTTAACAGATGTTCGGTTTATAAAACTGCAAATGAATTTAGGGGTTATGAGTAAAGCCAGGAGACCCTGGAGATGTTTCTTTGTATGATTAACTGACCACAGGCCATTTGTTTTACAACAAAGATGCTCAATGATCCATAGTCCATGATTTATACCAGCCCATGTATACTAATGGCTGATGTCTCCATGGTACTTCTCATTAGCATCAGAAGAGGGATTGGAGGGAAACAGATTATGGGAATAGCTCTCCCATTGCTCAACACGATAGTTCATTAGTGGGTGTGGAATCGATCCGAAAAAAACCTAAGAAGATAATCATAAGCTGAAATTTGAATTATTATAACAATTAAAGAAGTCAATTCAATGATGAAAGAAAGAATATGGCTTTTTATAGCTCTAGCTCCATGCATCTTGATGAACTGGAAATGAGAGGATTTTCTGTAATTTCCAAATAAAAGATAAATTATATTAAAATTTCTAATAATAATAAACATAATATTACTGACTTGTACTGATTACCTGTCTGTGGATCAAGCATTC
The DNA here is from genome assembly GCF_028885655.2 of Pongo abelii. Taxonomy (NCBI): domain Eukaryota; kingdom Metazoa; phylum Chordata; class Mammalia; order Primates; family Hominidae; genus Pongo; species Pongo abelii. The sequence continues at coordinate 155,240,610 of NC_071989.2, forward strand.
TGCTGGGTAATTTATATAAATTATCTCACTTCATCCTCACAACTGTGTATTGTAAGGATCCCCGTGTACTGGTACCAGAATGGCATCAAGGTTGGGGCATCCCAGGCTGCCGGCTATTCCTTTTCCTCCTCAAGACCCTTCTTCTTGGAGGGCACTCTCTAATGCTGTCTCTACCAAATGAATTTTCTCTGCTTCCTCATAGTCACTGCTGCCTCATTACTTCACAGCTCAGACTTGCTCTCATAGTCTCATTTCATCTTAAGTTCTCAGAGCTAAATAACCTGATGGTATTTTTTTCTGGTCTCAACTCCCAAGAGAAGAAATCTGATAGACTCAGCTAATTTTTTTTGGGGGGTTGGGGGGGGTGGACTAGGTCACATAAAAAGTCATAAGCCCATCTATCGATTGGCTACCTTTCTGTACTCCTGCCCTTCAGTCTAATTAGCTGTGCTTGGATGGGGAAGGAATGACTCGGGGTTCAAAATAGGGGGCCTCTCCAAGGAAGTGAAATCAGGATCTCCAAGAGAGATCCACATTCTCATGCTCATTGCAACACCATTCCCAATAGCCAGATATGGAAGCAACCTAAATGTCTGTCAACAGATGAATGGCTGAAGAATATGTGGTGTATGTGTACATACACACACACACACACACACACATATATACACACACATGTATATATATGTGTGTATACACTGGGATATCATTCAGCCTTTAAAAGGAAGGAAATCCTGCCATTTGCAACAATATGGATGAACCTGGAGGACATTATGCAAAGTGAAATAAGTCGGATGCAGAATGACAAATATTGCATGATCTCACTTATATGTGGAATCTAAAATAGTTAAACATAAAAACAGAGTAGGATAGCAGTTACCAGAGTCTGAGGGGGTGGGGAATGAGAACATGTTGGTTAAGGGGTACAAAGCTTCAGTTATACAAAATGAATAAGTTCTGAAGATCTGATGTACAGCAATGTGACTATAGTTAACATTATTGCATTGTAGACTTGAAATTTGCTAAGAGGGCAGATATTAAGTGTTCTTGCCATATATACACAGAAAAAAAGGTAACTATGTGAGGTGATATATATGTTAATTTGACTGTGGCTAATATTTTATAACACATACATCAAATCAAGCTGTATACTTTAAATATACACAATTTTAACTGTCAAATAGACAACAAAACTAGAAAAAAAAATAGGACCCCTTTATAACCTTTTAAGTGGAGACTGGAGCACAGAAGATGCCCTTGGATGGGGAAATCACCATCAGTAAATCCAGTTCATGCTGAGGGTGATGGGAAGATACAGGCTGTGGGGTCAGACCACCTGCCTCTGCCTCTTATTGGCTGTAGGACCTTAGGCACTTATGTTAAAAGACTGAGCTTTATTCACTCACCCATAAAATGGGAATATTACAATTACTTACTTAATAAGGGTGCTATGAGAGTGAAAGGGATGTACAAGTGCTTAGCACAGTGCCTGGTGCAGAATCCACACTTAATAAATGCTGGCTATTATCATAATCCTGTTAATACATTTTATTAATAACAAATTATAACTGCAATAACAACTTCTCCAGAGCTAAGCCCAAATTTGAAGATGAGTTAGTGCTCCAAGTGGCCCCACTTAACCATGCTGGAATGAAAGGGAGGAGCAGCTGCATGTGTCTGTCATTCAAATCAACGGGGTAATTCTGTTTTTATTGTGAACAGACAAAAGCTGTGTCCTCGGCTAGGTCCAAATGATGAGATCCTTTACGACTAACTGAGGCGGAGGTGATATTCTCAGACCTTCCTGAATGACCCACACAAACACCCAATTGTTCTTGGAGCTTAAGGAGTAACAATCTGACTGAGGAAGTCACCACAAATTTCATGCTCTAGTCCCAGTTTCACGCCCCCTTTTCTCGCATCCAGAGTCTTATTTCCCAAATTTGCTTTCCCTGCTCTCTCTAGAATGCATCGGATCCTTCCATTGGAAATGTCTAGGTCAGTACCCAACATCTGGCATAGCTATCTCCAAATTTGTTGGATAATTAAATTCTACCCAAGAACACAACAGGGGGGTGGCAAATGAATACCTGAGGGCACTGCCTGGCTTTGGAAATTTGAGTGCATATTATCACTATTTGAGTGTATTTGTGAGCACAAAAGAATTAGTAAGTGCTCCTGAAACATCATCTCATTCCATCTGTTGTCAAAGTTCACATTAAGCACCAAATCCAAGGGAGCATAATGAGTTATGTGCAAATGAACTTGTGCTTGGAATTTCAATATCCCCAGGTGATGCAAATAGGCACATTTCATTTTGTTCTGAAAAATCCCAAGCTCTGGGACCTGAACATATGGTCCAAGTTATTTAGCCAGATAAGACATGGGATTTCCTACAAGTAGGGTTTTGTCAGCAGGTTGGTAAACAGTTTTTCCTCAGCTTGGACACTCCATATCATGGTGGGGATGGGATAAGTATATAGCGAGGTCTTTCCACAAAGGACATGTTTACAAAAAAGGAGATCAAGCCTTTAACTTGTGCCCCAAGGCTCAGAAGCCAGCACTAGTTAGTTATGCAAGTATTTTGAACCCACAGGACTCCTGGGGAATTGGAAGGAGTCCAACCTGGCTATTAGAACTAAGCTTCGGTTAAATTTTACTCCCGTCCTCACTATCAACATTAATAAAATGTTCAAGGAGCTGGAAACAGAGCCATAAAGAATGTTCATGTCAGAGAAAGCAGGATACACAGGGACAAGAGGAGTGAAACTCAGCTTATGAATTGTTCCCTTCGTATGCTCCAAATGCTACTTCTCTCTCCAAAACATGTTTATTCCATAGAGCGCATGCCTAATGCCATCCACATCTAAATGCTTTACAGCTACTATTATTTAGCTGAAGTTAGAACACTTTTTAAGTATTAGGAGATCAAATCCCCAGGCAATTTGTAATGCAAAATTTCCCTACATTGTGTATTTCTCAGTGCTGTCTGAAACCCGACATTAGAACTATGAAAGCCCCAGCAAATGCCTCGTGTCAGGGAATGTTCTAAGACAGTGCTGGGGATTATCAGCCACATTTGTTAACTTTAGTACAATTTAGACACTTTTAAAGATAAAGGTCATTAATATTTTAACATAACATTAAATTTAAATTCAGAACTGAGAACTGTTATAAGTGAGAATCTAACCAGTTTTAATTAGGCATTTAATAAAATTTATTTATGTTAAGAGAAATACTGGGTATCAGGAGAAAATAACACAATAGAATGAATATTTGAAAATATTATATTCTAGCTAAGTCATGCGGCTTTATTTAAGTCATCATTAGCAGGCCTAGCAAATTAAATTTTTCAAAGCCCTATGACATGTGCAGCTCCTAAAAATATAAGGAAAGCTTAGCCCAGTCACCCTGGGGTAATGGTAAGGAATACAAGACCAAGTTAGGCATCCCTGGGTTAAAGCCTGCCATTTATAAACTATGTGGTTTTTGGCAAATTATTTTGCCTCTCTAGGCCTTGGTTTTTCTATCTGCAAAGTAGGGGGAAATAACAGTGCCTGCTTCATGTAGTTGTTGTGAGGAAATCAGGTAATAATTGTATAGTTAAGCTGGTCGGGTGCGGTGGCTCATGCCTGTAATCCCAGCACTTTGGGAGGCCGAGGCAGGCGGATCACAAGGTCAGGAGATCAAGACCATCCTGGCTAATACAGTGAAACCCCATCTCTACTAGAAATAATAAAAATTAGCTGGGCGTGGTGGCCAGTGCCTGTAGTCCCAGCTACTTGGGAGGCTGAGGGAGGAGAATCACTTGAACCCGGGAGGCGGAGGTTGCAGCGAGCAGAAATCATGCCACTGCACTCCAGCCTGGGTGACAGAGCGAGACTCTGTCTCAAAAAAAAAAAATTATATTATATAATTATAATTATTGCTAACATTTATCGAGCACTATTTCCTATGCACTAGGCATTGTTATAGGCATTTTAAGATATATTATTCAATCCTCACAATAACCCAATGAAGTAGGTACTTCCATCTCTGTTTTTAAAGATGAGAGGAATCCGATGCTTAGAGAAGACCAGTGACTTGCTCCAGGTGTCACTACTAGCATCTGGCAGACCCAGGACTGGAACCCAAGGCCATCTGTGTACAAAGTTCATAGTTCTGTTGCCTGCCCTCTCCCCTCCATCCCCTCTACCCCTGCTCTGATCCATTGCCTTTTAAATTGATTATATTATCAATAACAACATAAACACCTTGAGAGTCAGGGTTGTGACTTGTCACTCAATAAATATTTGCCAGATGGATTACTGACTCTTCCGATGTTGTTTAGAAAGACAAAATCAGAATCTGTTTAGAAGCAATGAGGAGTCTCTTCGAAAGCTTAAACTGAAGGGAGGATGGAGACTGTGGATTTTCTGATATTATTATATATTAGACATGAATCTCTTCAAACTGGAACAAAAACTGAATTGCAAAATATGTGCCAATGGCCTTGAAATCAAAGAGGAGCAGGTCACCTGAGGAAAAGCATATGTTTAGTGCTTCACATTCCATGATGAGTCCTGGAGAAGAAATGAGGCTGGGCAGAAACAAGGCAGGCTAGGTGGGGTTTCACATCCAGAAATGAAGAAAAGCATTCTAATACTTTAATTTGAGGGGAATATAACTTCTCAAACTCCAAGAGTTGCTTCAGCCTTCAGAATAAAGCTGTTGGGTCCCAAGATGGCAGCATAAACAACAGCAATTCTCCTTCTCAAGCTGTGAGGTCAGATTTTATGTGCTGGGAAGAGATTAACTTTATTGCAAGGAGAAGGATTTAATTGCAGAGAGTGATTAGCCAAATGCTTAGATCAATAGAATGCAGGTCAAACTGTGCTCAGAAATATCCATGGCTCTTATTACATAGAAAGTTGAGGACCCAGAAACCATTTGGGGACCCTGAGCCATTTGCGCATGAAGTCATCTGCAAACCTTTCCCTAGACCGCAGAAGCATTCTTCTCTTTACCCAGCAATGATGGCATGCTGACTCAAGGAACATTCTCCCCTCCCCCCAACTCTTGGCATTAGAGAAAGTCAATAAAACAGCTGGGATCCTTGAATGCTGTTTTCAAAAGTAGAGAAAGGATCCTGCCTGGTCTAGCTCTTTGTTGTCTAATTGCAACAAAAATCAATGGTTTTGAAAATGGAAAGCAGATAGATCATTCCTCATTTATCCAAGATATTTGAGCAGAAGATGGAGTGACATTGTCTAACATGACTTAATTTTTGCTCTCTCCAAAGCCCTCTTTATTCAATGAGTCTGTGTTTGCACTGTTCTTATGAAGAAATTCATTGATAGCAATGGAATATGGTAAAGCAGATGAGCCTGTATTATAAATTGCACCCTAGGAAAAAAAATGGAGTGGTTTAAAAGTGGTATTTTATGTAAGTGATACCTTACTGGCTAAGCAGGCATCCCAACAAGTTAAGACTATGCAGAGGGGATGTGGCTTAAAGGGAAGGCTGTGTTTGCCAACTGGGAGCTCTAAATATGTTGCTTCACCTGTGATCTACACCTGACAAGCAGAGTCCCCAAATTCCCTTAATTATCGGCAGCTCGATGAGTCTGACTTCCTAGTTCTTATTTATTTCCTAGAATCCAAATCATATGATGGAAAAGACCTAGAAAAGTGTCAAATCCCTACCTTGGCGAATAAAGCCAGTAAAGAAGTAACATCAAGAAAAAGGCCAACTCTTTCAGAATTTTCTGGGAGGCTTACAGGTAACATTTTACTCATCCTGAAAATACATTTGTGAGATTTGGTGGATGACAAAATGAACTGAGTGTGCCACTGAACATATGGAGAAGCTAGGGAGACAGTGTGTGTGATGCGCACATACACACATGTGCACAAGCAGAAACACGCCTTTATGCAAGGTCACCTAGAGTCAGTGATAGGGCTATGACTTGTGCTAAGTTTCAATCTCTCCCACCAAGTTGTTTTAAGAAACTGTGCATCTCAGGCCTACCAAGGAAATGTATTCTTTTCCCTGATAGTTTGATGCTTCATTTCCACCTTTCCTACTAAGAGCTGTCATTAATTTTAGGTTGCCTAGGAGTAAAACATACCTCCAGGAAACAGCTTGTGTATAACCTTTAAGGTATTGCTCATCTTGTAAAATGGCTCTAGAATCTTGCTTGTAATAAAGAAAAAAGAAGAAAAAGAGGTACCTGACTCTTTCCATTCCTTAATGCTTTTGCTGCATGGTCTGCTATGCAGACTGACCCTAAAGTCCTTATAAAGGCTTATGTTGTTGGCCATCATCATATCCAGCCTGGAGCTTTCCCAACATTAAAAATGAAGCAACAGAGGTGCTGTGATATAATGGAAGGTACTCTGGGAGAAGAGTCAGCATATTTGAATTTTTGCTCCAGCTTAACTAGCAGTCACCAACCAGGATGGTATGAATGAGTGGAGTAATCTCTGCCCTTTTTTATCCTTGGCTGACAAATGGAAAAAGGACATGACAGAATGTAGTTTTGCAAACTGCTGAGTGTCATGTAATGCAAGAGACTGCCGCCACCTGAGGAAGTATAAAAGTGCCCCCAACAGGGGAGCAGGCAATAGGGGACCTTAGTTTTAGCCTTGGCTCTAATTCTCATTGTCCCATGACCTTAGGTCTACCCCTGTGGGTCTCCATTTCCCCATCTGAAAAAGAGGGTATTGGTCTTATGACCTAGGTGCTCTGAAACCTTGTTACCCTAAGTATGAACCCTAGACTAGGAGCCTTTGGGAGACCTGGGGGCCTGGAAGAAATGCAGAATCTTGGCCTCCACCCAGACCAACTGAATCTGAACCTGCATTTTAACAAGCTCCTCGGGTGATTTGTTTGTACATGAAAGCTTAAGAATCACTGGTCTTCAAGATCTCTTCCAGATTTTTCATTCTATAATTATACTATAAGTGGTCCAGTGTAGTGCACTGTCACAGAACATCTATTTCATGAGACAGTGGCATAACTTGCTATTCATGGCCAAGGAGGCATGGTTGTATGTTTTTGCTTATAGGTGTACGTCAGCATAGTCACATGAGACCAGTCAGTTCTGGCAGAGGAAAAGTTTGTCTTGGTTCTTCCCTATCTTTTCCTCTCTGATCACAAAGCTCACCAACACTGCTATCCAGATGTGGGTTTAGATATACAAGATGATCATATTTCATATTAAAAGATAATGTCAAAGTTGCTAAGATAATAACTTACGCCAGGCGCAGTATTAAGTACTTTCATATAGACCTCATTTCATACTTAAAACAGCCCTGGGAGTAGGTTCTATTGTTATATTCATTTCACAGATGAGAAATGTGGATCTTGCAGATGTAACTTGTCCAAATTCCAAGCTGGAATGTGACAGAGCTGGGATTTGAATACAGATCTGACTCACACCAGAGTATGTGCTTAACCACCAGGGATATGCCCTCTCCAACTCCTTGGTTAAACCTCCTGGGGTGCCTTTTTTTTTTTTTTTTTTTTTGAGAAGACAGAGTTTTGCTCTTGTTGCCCAGGCTGGAGTAAAATGGCACGATCTCAGCTCACTGCAACCTCTGCCTCCTGGGTTCAAGCAATTTTCCTGCCTCAGCCTCCCAAGTAGCTGAGATTACAGGTGCCCACCACCACACCCAGCTAATTTTTTGTATTTTTAGTAGAGACAGGGTTTCACCACGTTGGCCAGGCTGGTCTTGAACTCCTGATCTCAGGTGATCCACCTGCCTCAGCCTCCCAAAGTGCTGAGATTACAGACGTGAGCCACCACACCCAGCTATCTTCTCTTAAAATATTCTCACTCCACCTTTGTGTCCTCACATCATTCTTGCTATTTCAAACCCAGTCATACAATATTTTAGATTTGTGCTGTCCAATGGGTTAATCAGTAGCCACATACAGTGATTCAAATTTAAATTAAAATCTCAGTTTCTTATTTGCACTAGATGACATTTCAAGGGCTCAACAGTCATATGTGCCTAGTGGCTACCATGTTGAATAGCACAGATATAGAATATTTCCATCGTCAGAGCAAGTTCTATTGCATAGTGTTTCAGAGAATCCATTGCTGAAAATCATTACTCTATCACTGGCCTTATTCTGTGTTTCACTGCTTCTCAGTATTGAAAGCTCTACTGTTAAATGCACACATTTAGAAAAGATACCTCAGAGCCCCATTCACTAAGAGGTAAGAGACTGTCTGGAGGGGAAGAACTGACCAATCCTGAATAGCCAACAAACTGGGAGTCCTAAAACTTGACCCTGACTTCAAGTTCAAAGACAGCATCCTAGAAGCCGGGGCTCTGGCGTGTGTTGCCAGCCTTGCCAGCCTTGGCTCTTATGATTCACTGTGACAACTCCTCATTTCTATCAGGGGAAAGAAAGTCCAATCAGGCAAGTTTTATTTCCTCTCTGAAATAAAACAGAATTGACTTGCCAAGGTATCTGCAGGGACATCCACTGTGGGGCCTTAAATTACCTGGTAACACTTCTAGTCAATTCTACTTTCATGTTGGAGTTTGCAATCAACATTTATCTCTATAGGACAGACCATCTGCAGGTTTCTAATACCATTTTTATTATTACCTTGTAAATGTAAAATCCTCGAGGCAGAAATGCCAGCTGCTAACACCGGTGTGTGTGTGTGTGTGTGTGTGTGTGTGTGTGTGTGTGTGTGTGTGTGTGTGAGCACCCGCTTCTCCAGTGATGAATGTCCTTGGGTCCCTGAGTTTCCAACAGCAACAAAAAGACATACCAACGACTTGCCTAGAAATTATGTATTATATGGATCCAATGTCAGGGGCTTTGGGGGCAGCTTTCTCTAGTAGACCCACTGAGACAGAATGACCTTCCCTTTCTCTGCCAGGGTAAAGCCTTCTATGTGGCTGTCAGGCTTTCTGCTTTGGAAATTAAGGCAAATAATGGAGACAGAAATTCTTGCCAAATGCTCACAAGCAGACACTTCACAACTGTCTCTCTGACAGGTATTAATAAATAATAGTTATCATTTATTGAAAGCCCAACTTTAATTTCTCTGCTAATTTAGAAATACATCAAGCCTCTACTAGAATAGTTCTGGGTCTCAAAGAGCAGCCAACCCAGTGAGGAAGGTAGGTATTTAATCTAGTAAGCACCCAAATAAATGTATATTGACTAATTATAATAATGGCTGGGAATGAAAAAAATAAGGCACTATGGTAGCAATGAACAAAGGAGGCCTTATTTAGAGGGAGTGGTCAGAGAAGACCCTCTCTGAGGAAATGACCTATCAGCTAAAACTGGAAGGATGAAGCAGCTAGCCTGCAGCCAGAGCTTAGTAAGCAAGGAGTGGGCCACGAGGCTGTGGGCACACAGAGACCACATCTTGCAAGGTGAGCCTTGGCAAGGCGTTTGCTACTAAGAACAACGGGAAATGATTGGAGGGTTTGAGGCAGCAGGCTGACAAGTGCCTCATGTTTTTAGAAGATCACTCTAGCTAAAGTGTGAAGAATGGATTGGAGGTTACATGGAGCAGAGAGCGGAAGCAGGGAGACCTGGTAGGGGCTCTGTCTGTAGTGCAGGTGGGAAATGGCAGTGGCTTAGACTCACATGGTAGTACTGGGGATAGAGATAAGTGAAGAAATCTGTGAGATATTTTGGGGGAGTACAAAAAAGGACTTGCTAGCCAATCTGTTGTGTGGGGGTAGAGTAAGGAAAATCAGAAATCAAAGATGACTCTCAAGTTTCAGGCTTGAGAAGCTGGTGGGTAGTGGTGCTGTGTGCCAGAACTGGTTTTGCATTCATAATTTGCAAGCCTGATAATTAGCCTTGTGAAAGTTAGCTATTGTTACTAACAACTCCCTTTACAGATTGTGTATTAGTTCGTTTTCACACTGCTGATAAAGATATACCTGAGACTGGGCAATTTACAAAACAAAGAGGCTTAATGGACTCACAGTTCCACGTGGCTGGGGAGGCCTTACAATCATGGTGGAAGGTGAAAGTCACATCTCATATGGTGGCGGGCAAGAGAAGACAATGAGAGCCAAGTGAAAGGAGTTTCCCGTTATAAAACCATCAGATTGCCTGAGACTTACTCACTACCATGAAAACAGTATGGAGAAAACCACCCCCATGATTCAGTTATATTCTGCTGGGTCCATCTCACAACAGGAGGGAATTATGGGAGCTACAATTCAAGATGAGATTTGGGTGGGGACACAGCCAAACCATACCAGATGGGAAAACTCAGACAGAGCAAGTAATTTGCCCAAAGTCACACAGCTGGTGAATCGTCCAGCCAGGATTTGAATGCTTGTCTATGAGCAAAGTTCATGTATGCTCTTTCCTTCACCTTCACTGCCTCATGACTGCGTTTTCTCATTCACTGACTTCCAGTCTCTATGGCTCCTGTCCTTTTTTTTTCTTTTTAATATATATATTTTTTATTATACTTTAAGTTTTAGGGTACATGTGCACAACGTGCAGGTTTGTTACATATGTATACATGTGCCATGTTGGTGTGCTGCACCCATTAACTCGTCATTTACATTAGGTATATCTCCTAATGCTATCCCTCCCCCCTCCCCCCACCCCAAAACAGGCCCCAGTGTGTGATGTTCCCCTTCCTGTGTCCAAGTGTTCTCATTGTTCAATTCCCACCTATGAGTGAGAACATGCGGTGTTTGGTTTTTTGTCCTTGTGATAGTTTGCTGAGAATGATGGTTTTTAGATGGAGTCTTGCCCTGTCACCCAGGCTGGAGTGCAATGGTGCGATCTCAGCTCACTGCAACCTCTGCCTCCTGTGTTCAAGCAATTCTCCTGCCTCAGCCTCCCGAGTAGCTGGGATTACAGGCATGTGCCACCATGCCTAATTTCTGCATTTTTAGCAGAGACAGGGTTTCACCATGTTGGCCAGAATTGTCTTGATCTCTTGACCTTGTGATCTGTCCACCTCGGCCTCTCAAAGTGCTGGGATTACAGGCATGAGCCACGGCGTCCAGCCATATGGCTCCTATCTTTATTAGTCTATAGTAAGTGTTTTCCTTGGCTCATTACTCCGCTGAAAGTGTTTCTTTTTTGGAAAACCTTGTCCCCCATCTCCATCTGGCTACTCCTTCTTGTTCCTTAGAATCTTAGATTTGGTTTCTATCCTCCTGCCATTTGCTATCCTAATGCACATTAAACTTTATAGCAATTTCTTTATTAATCATTTGATTTTTCCCAATAGACTGTAAGCTCTGTGAACATAGGATCAACTATGTATTTTTTTTTTTTTTTTTTTTTTTTTGAGAAGGAGTCTCGCTCTGTCACCCAGGCTGGAGTGCAGTGGCGCAATCTCGGCTCACTGCAACCTCCACCTCCTGGGTTCATGCAGTTCTCCTGCCTCAGCCTCTCGAGTAGCTGGGACTACAGGCGCCCACTTCCATGCCTGGTTAATTTTTTTTTTTTTCAGTAGAGATGGGGTTTCACCTTGTTAGCCAGGATGGTCTCGATCTCCTGACCTCGTGATCTGCCCACCTCGGCCTCCCAAAGTGCTGGGATTACAGGCGTGAGCCACCGTGCCCAGCCAGGATCAACTATGTATTATCTGTCACTGTCCCACTAAAGCCTGGCACTATGCCTGACACACTGTTCATTCATCACATCTCGATGCATATTTGCTAAATGAACTCCTACTCACTGGGGAAGTTGAGATACAGACTTGCCCAATTTAATCTAAGAGATCAGGAGCCTGGATTAGTGGTCTTATTGGCATGCTACAGGGAACTGGGCCCAGGAGCTCTGAGTTAACTTTGGACTTTTGTCACTAACTAGTTCTGTGATGTGTGGAAGTTTCCATTACCTCTCTGAACCTTAGTTTCCCTCTTAGCTCAAAACAGAGGAAAGTGAAACCTGGCACTCTGACCTCATGGGGTGAGAATAAAATCCAAATATATGTGAAACAGATTGCAAAGGTATAAGAACTATACACATGGATGGTATCTCATTTACCTCAAAATAACAAAGTTTCCTTTCAGCATGATGAAGATTCTGGAGCCTAGTAGATCTAAGGAGGCTTCGTTGTAGTACTTAGCTGTTTGTTTATGTTTGGGCAAGTTGTCTTCTCTGAACTGAACTAATGAGGATAATAGCACTACTACTTTCCCAGGCCTCTTCTGAGGATTAAGTAACTCTAGTGATAGCAGTATATATATATATATATATGTGTGTGTGTGTGTGTGTGTGTGTATGTGTGTGTGTGTGTATATATATATATAGGCACACACATTCCCATTATAAAACCATCAGATTGTGTGAGACTTACTCACTACCATGAGAACAGTATGGGGAAAACCACCCCCATGATTCAGTTATATCCCACTAGGTCCCTCTCACAACAGGAGGGAATTATGGGAGCTACAATTCAAGATGAGATTTGGGTAGGGACACAGCCAAACCATACCAGATGGGGAAACTCAGATAGAGCAAGTAATTTGCCCAAAGTCACACAGCTGGTGAATCATCCAGCCAGGACATATATATATATATATATATATATATATATATATATATATATACATATACATATACATATACTATGAATGAAGCTATATATATATAGTGCGTGTGTATATATATGTATATATGCTATATGTAGGGTATGAAGCAGTGCTTAGTGCATAGGAAGCGCCTAATAAATCTCAGCCTTTTAATAATCATTTAAAAAACCCTCTCTTTACACACAAACACACATACTTCACATACCAATTCAACTTCTACACCAACAATTTTGGAGTTACATTATTTGGATGCATATTTTTGAAAATGTCACTAAGAATAAATATTACCTCATGCCCAACCTTAGGAGCAGCTTCTTCAAGCACAGTTACCTATAAACTTTGTACCAAATAGTATGCCCCTCCAAAACCAACAGGCCCTTCTTTGTAGAAGTCAAGTGGAAGCAATGCTTAGAGGTATGAATCAGTGTGTCGCTCGGTTCCATGGAGACAAATCCAAGTGGGCACTGGCAGCTGTCCGGGTCTTCAGTGAGCTGAAGCAGGCCACATGGCAAGATAATTTTTAAAATTTCTTAGCATCAATAAAACACCTCCTTTTTAAGAACTCCATCTCCTAATTCAAAGTCGAAACCTTCTATTTTCCACTGCTCTGCTCCGCTGCTATTTCAGTTATTAGAACACCTGCTGTCTGAACGAGTTTGCCTCCCAAATAGCCGAATAATCAAAAGATGAGGAGACTTGCTTAAGCAGCAGGAAGGAAAACTGGTGAAAGAAAGAAATGGTTGACAGGCAGCAAGAGGAGGAGAATCCAGGAATAAATGGGACAGAAATGGAGAGAGCAAGCAGGAGGAGTCCTGGCAAGATGGCAACAGTTTAGACCAGGACAGGAAGTGGTAAGAACAGAGAAGAGACAACACCACACTCAGGAGGAGGCAGGAGAAAAGGGAAGTAAAATTGCTAAACCCTCTCACTTGAAGAATATCAATAAGGCAGCGGATTGTGGCAGTTAAAGCCATGACTTGGGACACATAGAAAAGTAGGACTGAAAACTGTGCATACAAAGTATGCAATAGATTATGAGCATCAGAATGGGGGTAAAACGCTCCCTCCCCAAATAAATACTGAAGGTAGAGAAAACAGCTAAAAAAAAAAAAAAAAAAAAACCCTCCATATCCTATGTTGTTTTTTTTTTTCTTTTTGGGGGAGACAATGTTAGTTTTCTAATTTGCCAACTTCTTCAAACGCTGCTTTCTTCCCTTGCAGCTCTTCTACATGAAATCCAAAGATGACAGGTCCTTATGTTACAGTAGGTAGCTAGTCAGAAATGAGCAGAGTAGGAGAGGGCTCCCCTGCAACACACACCAGGAATGTCAGGAGACCATCAGGTGATGGTCAGGCAGTGTTAACTGTCTCTCTAAAATAATAATTGGTCATGGCCAGTGCCAGGGAAAGGCACCCAATAGATGGGGAGGTCTCCCAACAGACAGAAACATCTGAAACTGGTGATCAGCAGCTTCCTGATAAGATCTCAGGAGTTGGGTGAATGGGCTCAAGCATGCGCACTAAGGCAAAATGGCAGATTACCTCCCTCTGAAACACTGGACTGGTAAGGGGAAAAGCACCTCAAGTGAGCATGTATACAACTTTATTAAACACACTGCACATGTGGTCCCTCACCAAGTGCTGGCAGGCCACTGCTCATGCAGACAGCCCACCCCAAGGGAAGAATCAGGAAAGAAGTAACGCAAGACCCCAGAGGTATGACAACATGGAAAAACCCCAAGTCAAAAGTCAAACTGCACACTTGATCTCTCAAGTTGTCTGCTTGGCTCTCTTCCAAGTACACTTTCCTTCCTTTCACCCCTGCCTTGGTCTCTCCTTCTGTCTTATGCCCCTCAGTTGAATTCTTTCTTCTGAGTAGGCAAGAATTGAGGTTGCTGCAGACCTGTGCATATTTGCCTCTGGTAACATACTTTGGTGCCACGTGACTCAGATACGTTCTGCTGCTAACACTTACAGTAGAAGGAGACACAGAAGCCATCTATCCTACTTCTGCAGAGCTGGAATCTCCTCCATATCATCCCTAATGGATGTGCATGCTGGCACTGCCTACACTAGTCTGCTGGGGGAAATCCATTGCTTCCAGCAAGGTCCATTCTCTTCCTTGTGAACTGGATTATGAAAATTCCTCCTCTTAACAATCCAAAGCACTCTCTGCTGTTAACATCATCACTGGTCTTAAGACCTTCTGGAGTTAATTACAAAACCCGTATTTCCTCTTCCAATGTATATTCATTCAACACTCCTGCACACACTTTCACTGTATGCTTATTGAGAGCAGAGAGGCCATCTGTCAGGTTAATTTTTATCTTAGCAGGTTGCACAATACTTGACACACAGTAGGTGCTCACTAAGCATCTGAATGAATAAATGATATTCACAGAATCAAAGGATTTAGAGTACCTACTAGGGGTGGTAAACTAAATGCCTTCAGGAGTGCATGCAAGTGAAATACTGAAGAGGAGGGGCGTGGCTTGTGGCTAATTGAGGAGTGAATGTTCTGCCTAAAGGCATTTGAATTCAAATTGTTTAGAAGGGTTGATTAGCTGGACAGACCCTTTTACTGTTGGGTTGCAGCCTGCGGGCTCCTGGTTTGTGACTCCATTTTAACCTACCCCCACTTTTCCACACACACACACTTTAGGAATCTGAATAGTCTCAATTATATTCTTTACAAATGCTAACTCATGCTTAGTACATCCCTAAGGATAGGGAAAGCAAGATCATCAAAACTCTTCATTATTTAAAAATCTATTACTTTGAGCTGAAAGCTGCTTTTTTGAAATTTTTCCCAATTGCTCCTAGTTGTGCCCTTTGAGGGTGGCAAAACAAATTGACTTCTTTTCTGTTTGATTTCCCTGCAAATATTTGAAGATATTCACCACTCCTCCAACCTAAGTCTGCTCCAGATTAAAGTTCTTTCAGCTGCTCCTAATATCAAGATTATGAAACCTCCACTATCTTGACCACTCCACTATATCAATATTCCCCTTCAAAGTGTAGTGGCACACACGTACAGTATTATTACTAATAGTGGGCTCATGCCTGTAATCCTAGCACTTTTGGATGCTGAGGCAGGAGGATCGCTTGAGCCCAGGAGTTTGAGACCAGCCTGGGCAACAAAGCGAGACTCCATCTCTACAAAAAAATTAAAAAATTGGCTGGGCATGGCAGCACAAGCCTGTAATTTTAGCTACTAGGGAGGCTAGGAGGATGACTTGAGCCCAGGAGGCTGAGGCGGCAGTGAGCCATGATTGCACTATTGCACTCCACTCTGAACAACAGAGTGAGACTATCTCCAAGAATAATACTGAAACATTTTGGAAAAGATCCAAATATATGACAATATAAATTTAGTAAATTTTGGTCATCTTCTATAATAGAGTTTATGCACCTATTAAACATTATGCTAAAGAGCATAGAAAAATATCTATATCAGAATATTAAATGAAGAAATCACATTACAAAATGATGCACTCAACATGATTTCTATTTTATTTAAAACTGATTTGAGTAAGTAGAAAACTTAGAATGAAGACTGCATTGTCCAAAAATTACTTCTATAATCAAATAAAAACGCAGGTTATTTTATTAAACATGATTTCAGAAATTAAAAATTTAAGATTGTAGCTCCTTTAACATTGAAGAGTCTTATGTCAGTTTTTAAAATCAGATACCCATATGGAGGAGCTGATTCCAAAATCCATGTTCTAATTCCTTATCCCTTCTCCCTAAGATTTGAATACAGTCAGTTTGGGTGGGGCCTGAGCATATTTTTAAAAAGACCGTCAGGTGATTTTGATGAATACCAGTGGTTAAGAATTAAACTAGACAGATTTCTATCAATGCTGTCAAACAACATATACCTTTTCTTGGCAGCTGCATGACTTTTTGACTTCCTCTTGGAGTTAACCAAGACCCTGGAGGCTTGTTGTGATAAGCGTTGCTCTTAAGGGCTACTCCCCTCCCTGTATGCAGGCAGGTGGCTTTGTAAGACCTCAGGAAAGATACTGGCATTGATCCCCACACAATTCATGTTACTACATTTGGCCCATCATCTAGAGTGTCAAGATCTTTCTTTTCTGCCTCCTCCTTCCAGCTGTGAGTCACCCTAAAACTCAATCAGAATGACATTTAAGGTACTTATGCAAATCTCTTTCCCAAGGTAAACATTCCCAATGTCATCAACCAGAAAGCCTAAGACATTTCTCTTCCCCACTGACTTGGACACCTGGCCTAGATGCTCACCACTTAGGACAGAGATGCTACCTCCATCCCACTACCACCATTTTTAAAACTTTGATGATAAATGTATTTATATGCAAATAAAAATTGCATATATTTATAGTGTACAGTGTGATCTTTTAATATATGTGTGCATTGTGAAATGGTAAATCAGGCAAATTGGTATTTCCATCATCTTACACAATTTTTTTTTATTGTGAGCCTTTTCCCTTTTAATGTAGATCCTGGAACAGGATTTGAAAAAGCTCCAATTTGTTGCATAAAAGTCTCTAACTAGTGTTTTTAATGACTAAAGTAACATAGGCTTGTTGTAAAATATTTTTCAAAAATTTATGGAAACACGTAAAATAAAAGTCTCCCCCATTTCCAAGCTCATTTTCCCAAGGCAATCACTATTCACAACTTAGTGGTATGCACCACTTTACAATCTCTCATCTAGGCTCAGTTTCATTTCTTTGACCAACAGTCAAATGGTTCTGTCACCCATTTCATAACAATTTATTCTGATGCCATTTTAAAATTATCAAATCAGTTCATGACTCTGGCTCCCATAAAACACCATCCTCCCATTTGCTCACACTGCTCTGCCCCACTTCCTTTTCTCCAAAGTCATGGATCCCTTTCCACCTCATGGCCTTGCCTATGCTGTTTTGTCTGCCTAGCAGGGCTGCCCTATGCCCAAACCTTAACTTTAAGATCACTTCTTCAGGGCAGCCTTCCCTGATCTTGTAAGACTAGGGCAGGTTATCTCAGCACTGCGTATGATGACTCCATTACAGAGGAGCCATCCTGCTAGGAGTTTATATACTCCTTTTGTGACTATTTGATCAAAGTATGTCTTTCCCACTAAATTTTAAACTCTACGAGGGCATGGAAAGCTGTCTTGATACCTGCTACGTCCATAGCACTTAGTACTGTGTTTGGCACATAAGACAGACAAACGATATTTGTTGAATAATTAATGAAATAAATTGCAAAGACATTCATCTATGCTAAAAAAAATTCGCTGCAAAAAAAAAAAAATCACGAGGACTTTTATAATCCCTTCAACTCAATCTCTGCTCCCTCTAACTTGGTGGTTGATGGGCATCTTCCTCCTCACTCTTATTCCATATGATGAGATGTCCCTCCCTGCCCCAAGATTTACAAGCCACTGAGCTCTTCTTGAAAACACACTGAAGAAACAGCACCAATATTCACCCCATTGTTCCGAGGGAACTCACATATTTTGAGTACCTTACCATGTGCGGGTTCTATCCCCTTGCATCTTAAGTTATGTAATTTTCTCAGTGATCCATGATATAGTTTTATTTTTTCCATTTTACAGATGAGAAATCTGAGACTCAGAGAGACTAAGATGGTAGAGCAAGTAATGGTAGGGATTTGACATTAACAGGTTAATAGAAAGGATGCTGGCCTGGACATGAGGAGATGTGAGTTTTAGTCTGTCTTCTTCCATGAATTCCTCGGGTAACCTTGAGCCATTACTTTAATCTCCAAGTTTTCACTCCCCTGTATAAAGATAGTGTCTGAAGAATTGGCGCAAGGTCTGCAAAAGTTTCTGACCAAGGATAAAGTACAGCATGCTGTAAAGATGATCATCATGCCTCTTTCCCCTACCCTCAAGAACCAACAGATGGCCTTCTCTGCATTTGAAAATCAAATATTCCTACCAAGGTCAGTTATGCCTACAAATCAGTGCAGGCTTTCTTCTCGGGCACAAAATCTCCAGCTGAAAATCAGCTCTAATTCTTTCTCTTGCTCAGTCCTTGCTCTGAATAATATATTTTGAAAATGAACTATTTTGGGGCCAAGAATCTGTAAATCTGAGCTGATTCATCACTTTCACCACCAGGCTGCTGCTCTCCTGCATCTTCTGTGTTGTCAGATAAAGATGTTTTTTCTTCACTAACAGTTTCTCAGTGGGCTACGTGGAGAGTTCTCCTTTTTGTCATGATAAGATTCTCTGCAAAATACTACAAAACCTAAGGATGAGCACATTCTCAAGAAATCAATCTGGAGTAAATAGAACACTGGGGTGGGATGGGGGTATGCAGAGAGAGACACAACCACAGAACAGAAGAACTGAAATGGAATACAACATGGCACCTCTCTTTGAATGTGGAGATTGCAAAGTGTCAACTCCTGACCTTCCTAACAAAAGAATAGGGAAGTGAAAAAGGTAATTCCAGAAAATGTACTATTTAAAAACTAGCTTCATTTAGCTTTGGAATACTTATCGTTTCCTCCATAAGATTTAGCTTTCTATGTTTTTTTGTATGAATGTATATTAAAATGAATTTGCTTTTTTTAAAGAAATTACAGAGATACCCTTAAAAACATGCTAGGCAGATTTGTCAAAAATTAAAAATAGAACTACCACATGGTCCAGCAATCCCACAACTTGGTATATATCCCAAGGAAAAGAAATCAGTATGTCAAAGAGATATCTGCACTCCCATGTTTACTGCAACTCCATTCACAATAGCCAAGATAAGAATTGACCTAAGGGTTTATCAACAGATAAATGGAGAAAGAAAATGTGATATGTATGTATAATACAATGGAGTACTATTCAGCCATAAAAAATGAAATTCTGTCATTTGCAGTAACATGGATGAGCCCAGAAAACATTATGGTAAGTCAAAGCCAGGTACAGAAAGACAAATAGGCACACAATCTCACTCACATGTGGAATCTAAAAATGTTGATCTCAGAGAAGTAGAGAGTAGAATTGTGGTTACCAGAAATAGGGGATTGGGAGAGGTTGGTCAATGGGTACAAAGCTAAGTTCTGGTGTTCTGTCGCACAGAAGGGTGACTGTAGTTAACAATAAGATATTGTAATTTCAAAACATCTAGAAGCGGGAATTTTGAGTGTTCTCACCACAAAGAAATGATACATGTCTGAGGTGGTATGTTAATTACCCTAATTTGATTATTATACATTGTATACACGTATCAAAACATCACATTGTACCCATATAGGTACAATAATTTTGTGTCAATTAAACATTAAAAAATTTTAAACACACAAAACAAAACAAAAACCATGCTAGGTAAAATGGAGCAGCCAGTTAAAGAATAAAAGCAATTGGCATGGATTCTCATTTGTGGATAATTGAGAATTGGCCAATAGTTTCCCAGGGGCAGAAAACACTCCTTCAGAAAACCTCCTGTGTTCAGTGGAATTTTAAAATGCAATATGAAAGAGCAATGTGATCACAAAAGCACACTACTGCAATATTATATATAAAAAACGCCATGCTGTTTGGGGATATATTCTTCCCATTACTCTTCCTCTAGGCTATACCTCTACTGAGCTCTAGACCATATTTCCAAATCCACTTGCAACATTGACTTCTCCATGTGGAACATCAGGCTGCTCAAACTCACTGAGTCCTAAATTGACTTCCATCTCCTCCCCTCTCCAAATCTTCCTCTGCTGCTACTTTCTTCATTTAAGTTCCTAGGACTCCATCCGTCAAATTGCCAACCTAGAGACACAGGATTCATTCCGAACACCTCTCAGCTGCACCATTGACCTAGATAGAAGCCCTACTAATTCTATCTCAAAATATCCCTTTCATAAATCTCCTTTTCCACTCCATGCCCTCTGCACTGCGCTAGTCCTGGTCCATACCATCTCTCACCAAGATTAGTGCATTGCCTTCTAATAGGCCTCCCTCCTTCCATCATTCCACGTCCTTGACAGTGGCACATTCAGCCACACCCTGGCTTCTCACCAGGTCACTCACCACACATCACACACAACACAACCTTCTCACATACTAAAAAATATCCACAGAGAAACACACACAATACACAATCTCCAACACCAAAATATATATATATATCTCCACAGACAACACATGCACATGCATGTGCTTACACACATGTACAATTGCACAAATCCTCAAATACATCAACCTACCTGCCATCCCTTAATTCCATACTCTTCTCTCCTATTTCTAGATGTCTGTTTAGGCTATTTTTATCTTCTGAGACCTCCTTTCTTCACTGTCATACCACCCATTAATGCCCCCTTGAAGCTCTGATTTATCCTTGTAGATCAAGCTCAAAGCATGAGCCCACCCTCCCATGAAATCAGCTAAGCATGGCTCTCCCTTCTCTGGCTGTCACAGCTCTTTGTGGATGTATATCACAATGTACTAAGGTTTGCTAGCCCTGCCTCTAGGCTTAGCCCTGGAGTCCTAAAAAGCAGCAGAATTTAACAGCACAGGCTTTGGGGGCAAACAGAGTTGGGGTGAATCCTCAGTCATCTCTTACTAGCTTGGGAAAGTAAATTCCCTAAGCCCCCATTTTCTCACTTCAAAAAAAGATAATATCACTTATTTAATAGAGTTGAAATTAGAAATAAGTGAAAAAATTCTAACTAACACCCAGTTAAGACTCAATAAAATGGCAACTATCATTAAAACTATTTAGACCTCATGTGCCTAGTACTCTGCCAAAAAAAAAAAAAGCTTAATTACATGAATGGATTTAGCTTTCAGCTGGTTCAGTGTCATAAAAAGCATATTCAAGTATGATGCCACATTATAAATTCCCATTTATGCAAAGTAAGCAAAGGAACTACTAATATTCATATTCACATTTTACCAATGGCAAAATATACACTGAGAATGTAAGTAACTGTGCTCAGAACATACAGTGAATCTGTGGCCCAAGTAAGACTAGAACTCAGCCTTTGAGTGTTATTTCCATGTAAAACATTGTCTCACATTTCAAAAATGAGTCCATCTAAAAATGATACAGCTGTCCAATCCTTTGTACTCTGCTGTGTAGTTTTCCTAAATATGCTTATTTTACAAGAAAAGAAAGTTCGTAAAATAACAAATTGGTAAGATGCCAGAACAAGGACTGGCTCCTCAATTTAGAGCAGAGCCTTGCAAATGAAGATGAACATTTGAAAGAGCGATCTGGAAAGCATAACTCAGATTACATCATTATCTTGCTTCTAAGCCCTCCAGTGACTTCTCCTTGCTCTCCAAATAAAATCACCCATCTTTTCATGGCCTCAAGCCTCCATATGGTCTGGATCCTGCCTAACTCTCATACCACGCCGTCTGTTTCAGTCATCATACTCAGGTTGCACTGGTCTTCTGTTTCTCATACTCTCCACATTCCTTACTGCTCCAGGGCCTTTGCATTTACTATTTTCTCTCCAGGAAGTCCTCATTCCCTAAATTTTCTTCATTTTTGGTATTTTTTTGTTTTTTAGGTTGTCCTGTCAAGAATACTTCTCAATCTGATATATTTGTTTACCACCCACTATCTCTATCCTTAACTTGTCCTAATCTCTCCATACCATTTATCAACATATAAAATTCTCATTTGCCTTGTGGGTTCTTCCTCCCACAGAATATTATTAGAAAAGAGAGAAATCTTGATCTTGCTCACTTCTTTAAGACCAACACATGAAACAGTGATTGATACATAGTAGATATTCAGTAAACATTTGCTAAATGAAGAAATAAGCTTCTTTTATCACCACTAAAGCACCAAGATAAGTCTTTCCATGCCTTTGTCATCTAGATTTATATAACCTCCCTAAAACTAAAAGCAATGCAGTCCCCAAATTTAGAACTTGTAGGAAGAAGTGAGCAAATTGCAAACATCATTCTTACATCCTTGAGAACAAAAGACTTTTGTTTTTCTTTATATTTAAGGAAATCTGAGTCTTTTGGCAAAAGGGACTGTTTGGAGACACTCCCTCCATGTGAACCAAGAGGTTACACATGCTTGTTTTCCAGTTTGGAGTTCAGCCCCCTGTTCCGGTTTCAATCTGGAGATTTTATCTGACAGCCTGCATATCACTAACTATGGTGGACTTGCTCTGTGGCCAGAGTTTACTTCTTCTTCTTCTTCTTCTTTTTTGAGATGGAGTCTTGCTCTGTCACCCAGGCTGGAGTGCAGTGGCATGATCTCGACTCACTGCAACCTCCGCCTCCCAGGTTCACTCCATTCTCCTGCCTCAGCCTCCTGAGTAGCTGGGACTACAGGTGCCCGCCACAATGCCCGGCTAATTTTTTTTATTTTTGGTAGAGACGGGGTTTCACCATGTTAGCCAGGATGGTCTCGATCTCCTGACCTCGTGATCTGCCCTCCTTGGTCTCTCAAAGTGCTGGGATTACAGGCGTGAGCCACTGCACCCGGCCCAGAGTTTACTTAGACGGCACACCACATAACGAGCAGAATGTGCACTGAGAAGGGAAGAACAGATTTTCCAAGTAGTTTAATTTCGAGAATTAACTTAAAAATTATCTGGTAACCTCATTCCTAATGTCATAGTGCCACGTCCACTTTAAAGTTTAAAATCTTGGATATGGATTCAATCATCCATGACAAACATATGTTGTTCTTTTCAAGCAGAAGTATAAAATAATTCTTCTCCCTAACTTTCTGAATTTTCCTTTTAATAACTTGAAAAAATAACAGCCCCTAGTAGCTCACCTGTGTGTTAACAGTGATTTTTGCAAAACGTAGCAAAACAGAAGTCTCTGTTTGCCTCATTTCAAGTTAATTTGAAAAAGAAAAGTTGGCTCAACCAAACCTATGCTGTAATGGTCCTTGCTTACAAGTCAGCAAGTACCATCTGAAAGCTCGGGGGTAGCACTCCATTTCCCTCCTGGATCCCTGGTAGTAGATGTGCGTGCAAAGTGAATGCAGGTACAAACACCAAGTGCTCTCCCAACAAGTTTCCACTGTCCTCTTCTTCACTTATAAGCAGCTAAGCCACAAATTCCCCTCTATCAGATGCCACAGGAAGCTACACAAAGTAAGAATTATATATGTAATTATATATTACATATATAATTACATATATATGTAATTACGTCAAATCTGATAGCAGCATAATTTACTGAAGAGCAGAAAGCTTATTGAACAAGAGGCTATTTCTATTCCAAAAGCCTAGAACATAGGGTCAGTCTCATCCTCCCAACCCAGCCTTAAAAATCAGATGGAGATTCATGACATGGAAAGAATCACAGGGAAGATGTCCACATTGGTAGTGAGTTTGCCTCAATTTGTGTTCCTCATGACCATCTCTAGTTTTCAGGCCAATAAGGGCAGATACTGCTGGTAGAGCAGCCATGTTATATGATTTCCAATTTGTGAGTTAGCTCTTTGGCTCCCTAGGGCACCTTCAATAGCTATAGAATTAGCATCTATTGCTTTTCATTTGGTTCTTATCATCGCAGAAGAGGGTTGGCCATACATAGAATAGTTGAGTTTTGGGAGAAAGCATTGGGTAAGAGGAAGGGAGTATGCACTAAAAAAAGTAGACTCATGACACACAACTGTGGTAGAGTGGTAATTTTTGAAACGGGCTTTAACAGAGATAGAAAGAAAACTGTATGAAAATTCTTCACGATAATTAATTGAGCCTCTCCTAGTCGTAAATTGAGAAAAATGCAAGAATCGCAAGAATCAATACTTTTTTTTTTTTTTTGAGATGGGGCTGGAGTGCAGTGGTGCGATCTCAGCTCACTGTAACCTCTGCCTCCTGGGTTCAAGTGATTCTTCCACCTCAGCCTCCTGAGTAGCTGGGATTACAGGTGTCCACCACCACACCTGGCTAATTTTTTTTTTTGTTTTTAGTAGAGACAGGGTTTCACCATGTTGGCCAGGCTGGTCTTGAATTCCTGGCCTCAAGTGATCCACCAGCTTCAGCCTCCCAAAGTTCTGGGATTACAGGTGTGAGCCACCACACTCAGCCAAAAATCAATAATTTTAAATGTTTCATACTTATTGACATTAATGAAACCTCCTGAATAAGCATTCAATGCAACTCTGCTGATATTTTAAATTTACTTTCCTCACATTACAGGTCAGTTCCCCTGGGTTTCACAGAGCCGATGTTATCACATAGACACGACTTTGTTCATGCTGTGTATGGAACAACCCTTCAGAGGGTTGCTGAACTGTCCATGGTGCTGGGAAAGCAGCTGTTTCTCCTCTTTGGTTCAGCAGGAGACACACATTCAGAAATGATGTGTTACCTCACAGTGCAGTGGCCCACACTTCCATGTTTATTTGGAAAAAGAAAACACACAGTATCTCCTAGTATTCTGCTTTCCTAACAATCTTTGATTTGTTTAGGCTACCTCAATAAAGTATCTCTTTTTACTGTTTTACCCTTCAGATATTAATAACCACATTGAGGTACATGAATTTGCACTTGCTTGCATTTCTATTTGTATTATTGCACTAGCTTGCATTTCTATTTGTATCATAAGTGTTTTTTTCTTTCCAAACAGACTATAAGTTTAAGGGTTAAAGAAATACTTATGGACTGATTGAAATAACTGAATTCAAATTTAGGCTCCTCTACCTATTAGCTGATAACCTGGTTGAGTCAAGTTGCTTTTTCTACCTCACTTTCCTTAACCGTAAAAAGAGGTGATTGAAAGCCACTAACTTTTTGGAAGTGCTATATTTTAAAGTATGCAGTGCTATATTTTAAAGTATTTTGCAAACTGCGACATGCTATGACAGTGTGCTATGACATGCTATGAAAGCAAGAATTTATCATGCCACTTTTTTTGTTGTTGGTATCACATGTAGTAAGATATTCTTGACAGAGCATTAATAGCATTAATAATTGAAGTTTTTGTTGTCTCCTCCAATTCAGAACAGGCCTATGGGAATGAAGGATCCATCTCATGCCAGGGGAATCTTAGGAGTTATATATATAAGAAGAATTTCACTTGAAAGAAAGTAGAGAAATGTAGAAGCTGTAAAATTTATACCCCATAAATAATTCAAAGATTAATAACCAAAGTCTCAGTCATCTCTAGGCTCATCATCATTGCCACCTCCTTGGTACTTGGCATTTCCTTTTTAAAAATGCCCCAGTCATGATTTACTCTGAACACATTCTCTTTAAAGTAAATGATCTAGGAATAATTAAATAACCTGCCCAACATAATAAAGGGTGGCAGAGACAAAACTTGACATCAGATTATTCTGAATTCAAATTCTCAGCTCTCATGTCTACAGCCCTCTAAATCTAAATGAGTCTTTTAGGTATAGGTTAAATTAGGAGCTGGCCAGAACTTCTTGGATCCCTTATTCTGAAGAACTTTTGAGAGCCTAAGTCTAGCATTTTAGAGACCACCCTGAAAATAAGCTTTTTTAGGAGGAGGGGGATAAAAGAAAATTTGCTCTGTGAATCTAACCCAAGATAATCTTCAGTTTCCATGATGTAACAAACCAGAAGTTGGACAAGCCCCTGGAATCACAAGAACACTAACTTAACACCTACCAATTTGCCAAGTCAGTATCCATGAACCAACTAGAACTTACTTTTTGTGCAGCATAAAGAAATTCAATTAAAATGTATTCTGGTGGCATTTTCAAAACTCAGCAACTTTAATAATTACACCATTTAAAAATTGCATTTAGTGCCATTATTTCTCATCTATTTAAATCCTCCCCATTCTTAAAGATCCAGTTGATATTACCCTTCCTCCAAGAACATTCACAGATGGCTCCAACTTACAGTAATTTAATCTTTCTCTGCATACATATCACTTCTGCCTACACCATACATCTGTCAACAAATCACCTATTGCCCTGGAATATCTGTTTTTTTACATTGCTATCTAACATATATTAATTGGCTTTTCGAATCTATATCTTATGTCTTCAACCTTACTGGAACACTGGCTCATCACAGGTGCTCAATAAATATTTGAACTAAAGTTGGCACTTACATTTTATTGAAACTACTTAAGTTTCTGCTTCTTCCCCATTGTTTTCCCCCATTTTAAGTCCACAAAGATATGGCTACTTTTTCTGTCATACTCAATACTGTATCCTTGGGACCAAGCATATCATAGGGGCTTATGTGCATGATTGGAATAACCACAGTAATAAAAATATGAACTAGCTGAATTGCCAGGGAATTAGGAGAAATTTTCAAATCTCTAGTTCAAGGAGATAAACTATGCTCCTAAGTGAATTTATTTTATTTCAGATGAGAATCACTTTCAAAGTACCATTGGGAGATTTGTGTTTGGAAATTCCGTTCTCAGCTATAACAAAAAATGTAGCACAGACCATAGATCAAGGCATAGAGTAAGGTAAACTAAAATATGAATAAAAGGGAAAGAGCATCCAGAACACATCGGTTAATTATTTTCAAAATGTCTTATGTAAAGACTGAGGCATTATGCTTCAGCACAGAGCTGAAAGAAATTTGCATGAACCCTTTCAAGAGCTTGCAAGCTGCCTTAACTCCATTTATTTATGTATTTTTCAGGAATGTTTATCGTGGTAGATGTTAGGAATAGAGAAGTGAACAAAACCAATATAGTCTTGCCCTCATAGAATCCACATTCTAACAAAATGAGAAAATAAAGGAAATTTCTCTCATTCATTTATACAATAAGTATTGATAAAGAATCGACTCCATGCACAGCATTGGGTTTCACTTTCCTGGCTTTGCTGCTCTGATATTACTGAGGGTAGAACAGATGACACAAGTAGTTAATCTGATTTAATAAATCCTTTAATTCTCTCGGTAAATACTGGGAAGGAAAGGGGATCATGGAGAAAGAGGGCCCAGAAATAGACATTAAGCCCTTTTTCTGTCGTCTTCGTACACTTTAGTAATATTAAGACAGTTCCTTGAGAAAGAGAGCAATCTCTGCCTTGCTCAGGGGAAAAAGAATTGGGAGTCTCCATGGCCTGGACGAAGAGAGAGAGAGAGATAGAGAGAGAGAGAGAGAGATAGAGAGAGAGAGAGAGAGAGAGAGAGAGACAGACAGAGACAGAGACAGAGACAGACAATCATGTATGCTTTCTTTCATGGTGGTGTCCTGGCTGCTGCAATAGTTGCAGCTCAAGGAGGTTAGGAGCAGACCCCTCCTGCATGATCATGCATTATCTCCATGAATTCTACCATCCATAATGCACATTCTCTAGTTGAAGGTTTTATTTTCCCTTTTCTTTGTTGTAATGGAATTTTCTATTATACCCTAAAATATTACTTTTACCTTTTTTTTTTTTTAAAAAAGACATTCTTTTGCTGTTTCACATGTAGTTCTTAGATTAATACTCAGCTCCATTTAACATCATAAAAGAGAAACTTCTGTATCAATGACCAAATCAGTGGGTGAGATCTACAAACTAGAATCAGGGCTGGTGCATTGCTTTCAGAATGTTCCTTATTTATAGATAGCTTAATTGCATTAAGTGCCAAAGAATGTACTGCTTTCTTTGTAATGAGTTTTTATGGTCTTAGTGTTCAGAAGCTCAGATTCCTTCTGTGACAGCAGAATGTTGTAGAATTCAGCTATTAATAGCTGCTGGTACACACTTACTCAGAGCTAAGAGGCCCAAGGCTGTAGAGACAGCCAGATGGAGATAATACCAGAGAGTGACTGTATGGACAAAAAGGATGATCTTTTTCCCCCCAACACAAAACAGACAACACTAAAAACATGACAATCCTGTTTTATTGCAAGCCAAACTCTCTGAAGAATTTTTTTCCCCCTCTTTGGAATTCTTAGGTCTGGTTCTAAATCACATGTGATTTATCACTGTTTCTGATGTTCAAATAACTCCTTACACAGGTTATAAAACCAAAAACATCCAGATGAGTTAACAACCATTATTTAGTAAAATGATACCAAGTAACCACACAGAAAATCAGGAATAATAAAATTTGGCTATTATTCAAGGAAAAATAAACTTTGATACAGGACAGCCTTCTGAATCAGGAATATTTTCCTTAACATAGAGAAGAACGAGTAAGTGAGCTGAATAATACAGACCTTTTTATGGAAAGAAAAGATTTTTTTAAAAAAACCTGCTTAATGTGATTTAGAGTGATTATGGCTTTAGATCATCTTTATTCTAATAAGAGTAAGAAAATTATACTGCAAGACAAGGGTGACATGGCCACCATATTTAATGTCATTACATTAATGAATGATTCTTATGGGCCAAAGAACACCAACTCTTGTTTTTTAAAAAATTATAATATCCTGCTAAGTAAATAAGAAAAAAACCTATTTTTTAATCTGTGACTCATTGGTAAATTGAATGGCTAAATTATATTTTGGTGGGAGTACAATTGTAAGTTGCCAAAGAAATGTGGGTTATATGCTTAAGCATAGAAATATTAATGGGCATGCTTGTGTGCAATGAAAAATGATATTAAAAATGGGTAAGCGTTCAGCATATTTTGTTTCATTTGCAACGTGAGTAAAATCACATTGTTCTTGTGAAGCCAAGCACAGCTAAAGGCAAGAGGTACAGATAAGGTGGGGCTGTGATGGGGAACCCTCTGCTGTCATGCTTTAAGGAAGTTTCTGGCAAACAGAGAATGTATGTTAAGTACCTGTAGTGGCTCATTTCATAGAGACACCATATAAAGAGTACTGCAAAGCAAAACTGACTTACATAAAAGAGGCGCAGGTTACAGTTTCATACAGGTGGGTAAGAAAACCAGGATGTCTCAAACTATCCAAAGAATCTAAAGTCTATCCCTACAGACCTCCATTTTTTCATGTAACTCCCCCTACTTTGTAGGAAGGACTTCTTTTTAAGTCAAAAACAGGCCTAAAATTTTGATAATCTATTTTCATTGCAGGCAAATTGGCTAGTAGTTTAGGTTCTAGAGTCACACTCATTGTGTTTCATGTTTGCCTCTCACTAGTTGTGTAAACCTGGGCAAGTTTTTTAAGTTGGTAAGCCTGTATTTTCTCAGAGGTAAAATAGGTATTGTGAGAATACCTACATCACAGGATTGTGAGGATTATGTAAGATATTCTATGCAAAACATATAGTACAATGGCTAGTATCCAGTCAATGCTCAATAGATGTTTCTTTTTTACTCTTATTTTTGTTATTTATTT
This sequence comes from Pongo abelii, assembly GCF_028885655.2. Classification (NCBI taxonomy): domain Eukaryota; kingdom Metazoa; phylum Chordata; class Mammalia; order Primates; family Hominidae; genus Pongo; species Pongo abelii. Next base: position 155,270,305 of record NC_071989.2, read on the forward strand.
ACATTTTACTTTATTACTGCTATATGTAAAGTGCTTCTAATATTAGAGACATCCAGGTTTGACTTCTGGCTGAGAAACCATGATGAATCTTCTTCAGTTTACTCATCTGTCAGATAAGGCTAATCATAGATATGCCATAGGAATGTGATAAGTAAACTAAATAATTTAAGCCACACGTTTAACACAGTATCTGACACAAGTTAATGCCTATAAAAAATTAGCTATTAGGATTTCAATCGTAGTCATATCCACTCAATAAGTTTAATGTGACACTTCAATGTGATAATGTATATAAAGCCCAACCAACAGTACCCGAACCTTAACAAATATTACCTCACTCTTCCTCCATCTTGGTTAGCCACCTGCATGTATCACATAGTATTTTTAACCAATAGTATCTTTGGTATTTTGGCTTTTTTTTTTTTTTGAGACGGAGTCTCACTCTGTCGCCCAGGCTGGAGTATAGTGGCATGATCTTGGCTCACTGCAATTCCTGACTCCTGGGTTCAAACATTCCTGGCTAATTTTTGTATTTTTAATAGAGATGGGATTTCACCATGTTGGCTAGGCTGGTCTTGAGCTCCTGACCTCAAGTGATCCACCCACCTCAGCCTCCCAAAGTTCTAGGATTGCAGGCGTGAGCCATTGCATCCAACCTGTATATCAGCTTTAATATTTACTGGTCTCCAAGTTCATTAGGTGACTTGCTACCATACTATCATTTCACAAAGCAATTGTGGTACAATCATGTACTGCATAACAATGTTTCAGTTTATGATGAACCAATGTGTGATGGTGGTCCCATAAGATTTTAACAGGGCTAAAAATATTCCTATTGCCTAGTGATGTTGCAGCCATCATAATGCCAGAGTGCAGCACATTATTCAGGTGTTTGTGGTGATGTTGGTGTAAACAAACCTACTCTGCTGTCAGTTGTATAAAAGTAGAGCACATACCGTTATGTACAGTATGTGATAATCATGATAATAAATGACTACATTACTTGTTATGTATACTATACTTTTTATCATTATTTTAGAGTGTACTCCTTCTGCTTATAAAAAAAAAAAGTTAACCTTTATTAAAAAGCCTCTGGGTTGCCGAGCACAGTGGCTCATTCCTGTAATCCCAGCACTTTGGAAGGCTGAGGCAGGTGGATTACCTGAGGTAAGAAGTTTGAGACCAGCCTGGGCAACATGGGGAAACCCCATCTCTACTAAAAATGCAAAAATTAGCCGAGTGTGGTGACAGGTGCCTGTAATCCCAGCTACTCGGGAGGCTGAGGCAGGAGAATCACTTGAACCCGGAAGACTGAGGTTGCAGTGAGCCGAGATTGCGGCACTGCACTCCAGCCTAGGGGATAGAATGAGACTCCATCTCGAAAAAAAAAAAAAAAAATGCCTCTGGGTTGATAGGTACAGCAAACCACTATGGCACACATTTACCTGTGTAACAAACCTGCACATCCTGCACATGTACCCCGGAACTTAAAATAAAAAATTTTAAAAAGCATCAGGTTAGCCAGGCATGGTGGCACGTGCCTGTAATCCCAGCTACTCGGGAAGCTGAGGCAGGAGAATCCTTGAACCTGGGAGGCGGAGGCTGCAGTGAGCCGAGATTGCGCCAGCTTGGGTGACGCTCCAGCTTGGGTGACAGAGTGAGACTTCATCTTTGAAAAAAAAAAAAACCTCAGGCAAGTCCTTCAGGAGGTATTCCAGAGGAAGGCATTGTTATTTTAGGAGATGACAGCTCCATGCATGTTATTGCCTTTGAAGACCTTCCAGTGGGACAGCATGTGGAGGTGGAAGACAGTGACATTGATAATCCTGATCCCGTGTAGGCCTAAGGTAACATGTGTTCTTTTGTTTCTTAAGGTTTAACAAGGAAGTTTAAAAAGTAAAACATTAATGGGAAAAAGCTTATAGAACAAGGATATGCAGAAAGATAAAAATTTTGCCTAGGTGTGTGTTTTTGTTTTAAGCTAAATGTTATTACAAAACAGTCAAAAAGTTAAAAAAATTAAAAGTTTATAAAGTAAAAAAGTTATAGTCAGCTAAGCTTAACTTATTATTGAAGAAAGGCTTAAAAAATAAATTTAGCGTAGCCTAGGTTTACAGTGTTTATAGCAGTGTACAATAATGTCCTTGGCCTTCACATTCACTCACTAGTCACTGACTCACCCAGAGCAACTTTCAGTCCTGAAAGCTCCATTCATGGTAAGTGCCTTATACAAGTAAGTGTGCCATTTTTAATCTTTTTTTTTTTTTTTTGGTGACAGTTTCACTCTTATTGCCTGGGCTGGAGTGCGATGGCGCGATGTTGGCTCACCACAACCTCCGCCTCCTGGGTTCAAGTGATTCTCCTGCCTCAGCCTCCCAAGTAGCTGGGATTACAGGTGCCTGCCACCACACCCAGCTAGTTTTTTTGTATTTTTAGTAGGGACGGAGTTTCATATTGGCTAGGCTGGTCTCGAACTCCTGACCTTAGGAGATCCACCTGCCTCGGCCTCCCAAACTGCTGGGATTACAGGCATAAGCCACAGTGCCCGGCCATTTTTAATCATTTATATCATATTTTTACTGTGCTTTCTCTATGTTTAGATACACAAATGCTTACCATTGTGTTATGATTGCCTACACTATTCAGAAGAGTAACATGCTGTACAGGTTTATAGTCCAGGAGCAATAGCCTATACCATATAGCCTAGGTGTGCAGTAGGCTATACCACCTTAGGTTTGTGTAAGTACACTCTGGTGTTCACACAAGGATGAAATTGCCTAATGGCACACTTCTCAGAACATATCCCTATCATTAACTGACACATGACTGTGTATATATTAATATCACAAGCCCTTTGCAAACTAGATAGGTAAGGTATTTCATTCTCATTTTCATGCTTTAGTTAATATCAGAGAGCCACCAACTTAAAATATTTCCACATACTTCCAGCTGAAACTTCACAGGCTGCTTTCATTTTTTACTTAGTTTCTAACATTATGATTTCTGAAATTTCCACATTAGCTCATCACTTCAAAATGCTTTTAATGCCAATATATCAAGCCCATCATCAAACGGATCATCTTATATATTTGTGCAGTGTGTGAGGCTCTAAGTGAGCACTTTCTACAAAGGGAATTTTTATCTACATCCCCAAATAGAAGAGAGATTTTGCTGTGCTCCTTTCCCTCTCATGGAAGGTTTACAAATAATTTCATTGTCATCTTTAAGCCTTTCACTAGTCACAGCAAGAGTACATGCAAGGATCTAAGCAAACAAAGCTCTTAGGCTGCCTTGAAACAAAACCTGTCTGTACCGTCATACGAAATTCCCCCAGCCTATTTCAACACTGGCAATGAAAACATGGCATTTTTCACCTTGACTTTACTTTCAATGTGACAAGGCAGTGTCTAACTTCAGGGCATTCCGTGGTTATGAAATCTTGACACCTCACCTACTGTGGGAATGACATGTTGAAACAGTTTCTCCATTCTCTGAGGCATTTTCATATTAAGCTCTGGTGAATGGGTATTAATGAGATGGTCGTTGGAGTGTCAGGCGGGCCATGTCTCTTCTTTTTCTGTCTCTCTTCCCCTGCCCTTCCCCATCCCATCCTCCTCCCCCACCCCCAGCTGCACAGCTGACAACTTCAAACATTTAATAATACTGATCCCCTCGTCCCCTAACAATCAATAGTTGGCATCCCCCAAAATCAAATAATATTCAATGTGCAGAGCTGTATTTGTTTCCACATAACACTGCAGGGAAATTAAAGATAACTCATCATGTGAATCAGGTTATCTCTTTACGATTAAGAAGTGACTGCCACTTCCATGCACATCCTAGGGGTTAGCTAACGTGGCTCTAAAATGTCCTTGGCAAATGCTCTTACTGCTTCTCCAATTACATTAAACTATTGGATTGTCTAATGATTCTTTGGAAAAATATAATTTTATGATACCTTGAATGCTAAAAAGGATTCTTGTTATTTATGATAAATTACTTATCTTCTAACAATAGAAATAGTAACATGTATTGAGGGCATACACCATACTAAACAAGGTCCTAGGTGCTTTATATACATAATACATTTCATTCTCATAGTAAGTCCATGGAGGTAAGTACCATTATTATTTCTCATGTTTTATGTAGAGGAGAACAATGACATTCTGATAGAATGGGTGACTTGACTAAAGTTACAACTAGTTAGTGGCAGAACTGGAATTTAGAATTGTTCTGTGTGAACCAAGAATCAAAAGTCTTAAACACTCCTTTACACTGCCTTTCTTGGCAAGTTGAATTATATCAAATGACTTTTGTTTTGGTTTAGCTATAAATATTTCACTTGTCTCAACTCATCTAGCATCTTTGTCATTCAGGTTCAGTTATCAAGGATCACAACTCTGATTGGTACTCTGAGTGATAATGACTGCATTTCACATATGAAAAGTCATACATCTTTATTATTTTTATGAAAGGTCAGAGTCCTTGGATTGTGTTTTGTTGTTTTTTTCTTTAAGTTTAGGTTCTGGGAGCACACATGCAGGCTTGTTACATGAGTAAATTGTGTGTTGCTGAGACTTGATATACGATCCCATCACCCAAGTACTGAGGATAGTACCCACTATGTAGCCTTCCAATCCATGCCCTCTTTCCATCCTTCCCTTTCAAGCAGTCCTCAGTGTCTATTTTTCCCGTTTTGTTTCCATGTGTATTCAATGTTTAGCTTCACTTATAAGTAAGAACATGCAATATTTGGTTTTCTGTTCCTGCATTAGTTGGCTTAGGATAATGGCCTCTAGTTGCATCCACATTGCCACAAAGGACATGATTTCATTCTTTTTTATGGCTGTATTATATTCCAGAGTATAAATGTACCACATTTTGTTAGTCCAGTCCACCACCGATGGGCACCTAGATTGATTCTGGGTCTTTGCTATTGTGAATAGTCCTGTGATGAACAAACAGGTGCATGGATTGTGTGTTAAAAGTGGATTTCAGAAATCATAATGAAAAATAATCTTGAAGATTTATGAGGATCTATTTTTTCACTTGTAGTTATGCCCTAGCAGAAAAAGTTTGATGACTTAATAATAATTCAGTTTAATAATAAACAATGCATTACATTGTTTTTTCACTTATATTTTGAGGGAAAATATTAAAATATTTCCTCAAAAATACATCAAGAAACATACTGAAATTATGAAATATGGCCAAGTTAAATCAGAAATTTCAGGGAGTGTTTTGATTTCCCAATCTACCACTTTATGAGGAAGCATAGAGCCCACTTCAGCAGGTCAGTTGACCTGGGCCCCACCCTCATGAAGCGTGTTGAGTTCTAGCAAACATGTACATCTTTGGTTTGTCACCTGTCTACTGAACTTGGGGTGGAAAGATCACTGCTTCACACCCCTCCTTTTCCTCAGGTTTGCCAGTCTCAGAGAATTAGAACACTGCATAAAACCTTAGAACTCAGTGTATTCCAGCTCTCACAGTCTACTGATGAAGAAACGGAAGCCAAGAAAGGTAGCCACAGTGCCTGGGCCAGACAGACCCAGGTTCTAGAGCCAGCCCAACCATCTCCCACTATCCCATGCTTCCTCTCCAGCTTACACTGTACTATACAGATATCGGTAAAGGATTCATCATTTGTAAATAACGCTGGCAATGTTCCCTCCTCTTAATGTTGTTAACCAGAAACTACTTCATTGTAAAGAAAACAGATGCTACTAATTCTGCATCAAAGACATCTTGGACATTATGCTAATTAGAGCCTAATGATTTGGGTTGGCATCCCAGTTCCACCGATTTAAGCTATGGGACCAATTATGAAACTTTCCGAAGCCTGAGTTCCATTATTTGTAAGAAGGTGATGATAACACCACCAACCACATTGGGTTGTTGGTGATATATATATGTAATAATTCATATAATATATCTGACACATAATAAATATTCAATAAATATTACTTTATCTTATCATTTTGCTAAATTGTAACAGAAAATTCCCTACAAGGTCTTCAGAGTAATTCTGCCTACTATCCCCTCCCCATGCAGCTGCCAACAAATTTATTATAGTTGATATGTCACTGGTTACGTTTTCCAATGTTTGAAAAAAATTCTACCTCACTCCCCATCCTTACCACACACATATCCCCCACCTACTTGGAGTATAAACTCTTGGGAAACCACTTACAATGTACAGTTTGGCTGTGGCTCACCACACTCTTCTCAAGGCTCTTCAGTATTGGGATGGATGGCAAGAATTGCATTTATTTTCTCACTTCTTTTGTTTAAGGTGCTGAGTCAGATTGAGAGATGGCACTGTCCCAAATTGCAACGAACTGGACTCCACTCGTATTTTGTAAAGTTGAGCTGACCCAGCCCAGTTCCTAGAAGAGTGCTGTTTGCCTGCTTTTCCGGGATGAATACTTTAGCAACTGCTGCTCTCCGTGTCTGGACTCAGCTTTCAGAGAGACAGAGACTTTGAGGTTCTGTGGCTTTGCCTAATGAATAACCTGGTCTCTCTCATTTTCAAAATGCAAATATTTGTGGGACTCTGAGAACTGTTCTTTGTAGAAACAAGTCATTGCCAAAGTTCAGAGAGATAGCTACAGACACAGATGTAGTCTTAGGACATATTGATTAGCTTTCTGGCTAGATCTTTTTAATGTAATGGGCATACTATCTTGGTGAAAGAAGTTGACTTTTTGACAATTTGCAGCCATGGAACTTGCCTTCTGCATCAAAATCATTGGAAGATTATGTTCCTCTGAAGTTCCTAATACCTCAGAAAACAGCTCCTGTCCATCCATTCATTTGTTCATTCAACAAATATGTATCGAACACTTGGTTTTAGGTGCTACGCCAACAACTAGCAGCATCAATAATAATGATAAATAGTATCCTGGAAGAGTTTAAAACTTAGAAGGAAAAATAATCCACAAGTACAGACAGTTATGACTTAACGGTGATTTGATTTAGGATTTTTCAACTTTACGATGATGCAAAAGTGATACACATTCAGTAGAAAATGTACTTCGAGTATCCACACAATCATTGTTTTTTCACTTTCAGTACAGTATTCAATAAGTTACATGAGCTATTCGAACTTTAAAAATAGGCTTTGCATGAGATGATTTTGTAGTAGATGAGTTGTAGTCTAATGTAAGTTGTTCTGAGCCCATTTAAAGTAGGCTAGGCTTAGTTATGATTTTCAGAAGATTACGTGTATTAAATGAATTTTTTGACTTAAGATATTTTCAACTTAATGATGGGTTTATCAGGATACAAACCTGTGGTAAGTTGAAGAGCATCTATATGGTATGTTAGTTGTATGGGGATGGGAGAAGAAAGTGATGTGGTTATAAGGTGGCACAGTGAAGTGCTAGGACAGCACTGTTCAATAGAAATAAAATGTGAGACACATATGTGGTTTAAAATTTTCTAGCAGCCACATTAAAAAGTAAAAAAAAAAGGTAAAATTAATTATAATAATACATTTTCTCAAACTCAATGTATTGAAAATACCATTTCCACATGTAATCAATATCAAAACATTATTGTTGAGATATTTTATATATTTTTTGTACTAAGTCTTCTAAATCTGGTGTGTATTTTACACTTGTAGCACATCTCAAATGAAATAGCAACATTTCACATGCACAAGACTCACATATCTTCTGATGGCTATCTTGTCGAATAGCACAATTCCAGGAAGTTCAAAAGGGGGACAATTGCTTCTAAAATTGATAAAGGTAGAGAAGAATGGTATCAGAGAAACTGATTTAGGAGGGACCTGGGAATCTGAGCTGAGTTCTGGGGCATGTTTGTTCCCTAGCACCATGACCTACATGGCAGTGTCTTTCTTCTCATACTATTTTATGAGCCCCTGGTAAGTAGGCTCTGTGTTCATATTCCTAACAGTGAGCCCCATATGCCCCTGTCCTATGGTGTTGAAGAAATCTTTATATGTTGAAGAAAACTTTATATGTTGAATGAATAAATGAAAGAAGAATTTAAAAAATAGTTACCTACAGCTTGGCAGACCCTGTGTTGGTATTTGCATATAGTCTCTAATACTTATATTGTGATAAACTTTCAAGGAGCTACTAATATCACCATTTTATAAGAGAGAAATGTGAAGTACAGGGTGGTTAGGGGATTTCCCAAGGTTACAGACTTAGAAGGAAGGAAGGGAGGCCAGGCTCACACCTGTAATGCCAGCACTTTGGGAGGCCAAGGAGGGTGGATCACTTGAGATCAGGAGTTCAAGACCGGCCTGGCCAACATGGTGGAACCCTATCTCTACTAAAAATTCAAAATTAGCCGGGCATGATGGTGGGTGCCTGTAATCCCAGTTACTTCGGAGGCTGAGGCAGGAGAATCACTTGAACCTGGGAGGTGGAGATTGCACTGAGCCAAGATTGTGCCACTGCACTCCTGCCTGGGTGACAAAGTGAGCTTCCATCTCAAAAAAAAAAAAAAAAAAAAAAAAAGAAAGAAAGAAATAAGGAAGGGAGAGAGGAATGAGACAGAGTTACATAATGGGAAGGAGAGCATACGAAAAGAGGAATGAGGATAGACTAGACAGAAGGGTGAGCTACAGCAGTGAGTTAAGAAAGTGATATGCTAACACATTAATGATTAATAAGTACTAATTTGTCCATCAAATCTTAAATAGTTCCTCATATATTATACCTTGGACCTCTCTTCTGTTTCTTCTGACAAGGTTTTCTTGAAACAAGAAACAAAAACAAATGACTGCCTTCCCAAGGCCAAGGGTATTTTGGGAAATCTGAAGCAGCGTTAGAGGTTTAGCCCAGTCTTCCTCACTACAGCCTCTTCAACATTTCTGGAAAGTGAATGTCCATCCTCCCTGTGAGAAAACCATCTCCCAAGACAGTCCCTGCCACTCTTTGATAGGCTGAACACTAGAAAATTCATCCACATACTGAATTCCAACCTTCCTTCTTATAACTTCCAGTTAGAAGCTTGTTCTAATTGTGCCTTCCTAAATACTCTTCTTCATTCAGATATCATGTGTCTACCTAGTCTATTCGATCTTGTGGAGGTGGCAAGAAGGCAAACATTACTTATGCAATACTCAAGTGAAATAAATATGGATTCAAACTGAGTCCTAAAATGTATATGTGGCCGGGTGCAGTGGCTCACACCTGTAACCCCAGCACTTTGGGAGGCTGAAGCAGGCAGATCACCTGAGGTCAGGAGTTTGAGACCAGCTGGGCAACGTGGTGAAACCTTGTCTTTACTAAAAATACAAAATTAGCCGGGCATGGTGGCGTGTGCCTGTAATCCCAGCTACTCGGGAGGCTGGGGCAGGAGAATCGCTTGAGCCTGGGAGACGGAGGTTGCAGCAAGCTGAGATTGCACCATTGTACTCCAGCCTGGGTAATGAGCAAAATCCTATCTCAAAAAAATAATAAAATGTATATCCAATTTCCAAAAAAATTAAAAGTCATGTTTTTGTGTCATCTGGGAGGTAAGTGTAAGAACCAGGGCTTGGCCCTATAAAATTTAATATTATCTCATTTTTACTTAAGAAATGAACTTGCTAAATCTGCTGACCATCCCAAAAAATCATCAGCAACTTGGAGAGTCAGCTTTACATTACAAAGAAGTCTGAAAACTGGAATGATAAAAACGTGATGAAGTTCTAACTTGCTGACTTCTTGGCTGTGTTTGGACAGCCACGACTCCCCTGCCTTTCTAAAGGGGCAGAGAATAGAATGCAAACAGTGTCACCATTTCTACAATTTTATTCATCCTTCTTTCCAAACATTTATTTTTACTTCCTTAGGGTATGAGGAAGAGCATGTTCTAACACAATTGTTCAGAGTTGTTGCCAGGAAGTCAAGTGTATCTTTAGCATCATCTCTGGGCAAATGGTACAAACAGAGGAAAATGATGTTTGAGGCCAAATGTTGAAAACTTGAGTCTTGTATAAGTGAGCTAAAAGAGCAAAGAGCTAAAATGAAAAGTTAATTAGGTTGATTCTGTTTTTTTCTATGAGAATTTCTATTTAAAGGAGCAGCAGTAGTGAAAAGAAGATGGGTTTAAGTACCAACAGCTTTGGGTTCAAATGCAGGCTTGTCGATTGCTGCCTGATTGAGTTCCCTTGAATATACATAACAAACATTTAATTGAGTGACTCCTCTGTGCCAGGCACTTTGTCCTTACAGAGCTTAGAGTCCAAGTAAGTTAGTTATCCCTTGGAATCTTTTTCTTACATCGAAAAGAAAATATAATACTACATGCAGGGCTCTTATAATTAAATGAAATAACATATCTAAAGTTATAAAGCCCAGTGCCTAGCATACAGCAGTTGCTTAATAAATCTTAGTTTCTTTTCCTTGTCTTCAGAATAACCAAATTAATCTCTCCATTGAGTCAAATTGTGATTTAAAAGCACAGCCCCAGTACATAACTAAAAATAAAATCAACAGACAGTTCCACACATCTAGACACTCCTAAAATACCCAAAGGGGTTTGGAGGTCCATCAGCTGTGACAGGCAGACTTCAAAAACTCAGACTCAGACACTGCCCCATTCAAATAGTTCTATTTTGACTCCGATTCGTTTTTATACAAAACAAAAATAAACTGCTTTTCATTTTAATTACCAGCGAGCAAGTATAGTATATGTAGCATAGAAATCAAAGCTATAAATGATGCTGAAGTATCAGAACTGCTCATTCTAAAACAATCTATTCATTGTCTGTAATGTGTGAGACACTGTGATGGTATTAGAGTAATAAAAGAAACAAACATGTCCTTAATCTGATAGAGCTTACTCTGTAGGAAGGGAGATATACATTTACCTTTAGGGAGGCTAAACAAAGAGATGAAACAAGACAAATATGTATTGAACATTAGTGGCCAATATGCTGTATCACAAGCATTAAATTTTGAACTAGAGTCTCTAATGTAGGGATTCAGAAGCGCTAACAAAGTCAAGGAGGCTTTTTGGGAAAAAAGTGGAATTTGAGCTGAGACACTTGAAGCTTATGGAGGATTATTCAATGCCTTCTATTCTTCCTGTGCATAAAGATCAAATGCATCAAAACTCAAAGCAGAAGCCAGCTATAATAATGCCTTCTTTCTGAATGCATGTGGTTCTGCATGAACTGCTTCATTATTCAATGGTACAAATTTTACTTGGGTCCCATCTCATCCAAAAGGCAGCATTAACTACTCTTGGGTAAAAGGTAATTGGTTTTTATATCTTCGCAGAGTTTTTAAAGAAGCTGTTCAGTCCAACTAGCTTCCACTGCCTCACATACACACAAAAGAAAGAAAAGAGAAATAAAGGAAGAGAGGGAGAAAATGCACTATTTGCATTTTCTGATTGTGAAAATTCCTCATTCCTACCTCCCAAACTTCCCTATGGGCAAGACATAATCACAACCCAGACAGCGGATGCTTCCCCTCTTACTACCCAGAAATGGGAGATAAAGAAAATGTGGCACATATATACCATGGAATACTATGCAACCATTAAAAAGGATGAGTTCATGTCCTTTGCAGGGACATAGATGAAGCTGGAAACCATCATTATCAGCAAACTAACACAAGAACAGAAAACCAAACACCGCATGTTCTCACTCATAAGTGGGAGTTGAACAATGAGAACACATGAACACAGGAGGGGAACAACACACACCAGGGCCTGTTGGGGCGTGGGGAGCTAGGAGAGGGATAGCATTAGGAGAAATACCTAATATAGATGACGGGTTGATGGGTGCAGCAAACCACCATGGTACATGTATACCTATGTAACAAACCTGCACGTTCTGCACATGTATCCCAGAATTTAAAGTATAATGAAAAAATAAAGAAAAAAGAGATTTGATATTAGAAATCTTTAAAAATTTTAAATTGTACTTAGACTGGGCAAACTTCAGAGGTGAGTCCTCTGAGATAGGGATTCATCCATACTCCCTAGCCACATCACTGTGAAGCCAAAACAACCACATTCCATTCTTGGCATGGAATACAACATCCTCCTCTTAAAGTACTGCACATTTATCTTCAGCTAAGTTGTGTACATTTGTTCACTCCAACCTTTACCTTCTTCAATCTGAAGTGCTTGATCAGCCACTGAGGAATCGACTTCATGGGAATTCATAGTCCAAAATTATATGGCCTGCTGTACATTTACAGCTTTCTTCAAATTCTCCCTGCTATAGAGAGGAGCCAGAGCTTTAATCAAATTCCTTCCCACCCCCACACATCCCCAAAAGTATAAGAGCCTATATTCTAAATCTACCACAGTCAACTTGCTATTTATTTCATTTCCAAATAACCATACTCTAACCATAATTCAAGAAAAAGAAAAAAAAGACACACTTCAAAAAAATATCTCCATGCTCTTTTTTTTTTTCAAGTTCGGGGTACATGTGCAGGATGTGCAAGTTTTTTACATAGAAAAACATGTGCCATGGGGGTTTGTTACCTAGATTATTTCATCACCCAGGTATTAAGCTTGGTATCAATTCATTATTTTTCCTGGTCATCTAATTTTACCTATCCTCCTCTGGTAGGCCCCAGTGTGTGTTCTCATCATTTAGCTCCCACTTATAAGTGAGAACATGCCGTATTTGGTTTTCTGTTCCTGTATTAGTTTGCTAGGGATAACGCCCTCCTTTTCTGCTAATAACAACTAAATACTGTTAGAAGGTTTGCCTCTGACAGTCTCAGTTAGTAAATTATATTAAAATAATTTTGAAATGCAGATTTTTTTTCTGTTCTCATACTTTAGAATTGGCCGGGCGCGGTGGCTCACGCCTGTAATCCCAGAACTTTGGGAGGCCAAGGTGGGTGGATCACCTCAGGTTGGGATTTTGAGACTAGCCTGAACAACATGGAGAAACCCCATCTCTACTAAAAATACAAAATTAGCCAGGCGTGATGGCGCATGCCTGTAATCCCAGCTCCTCGGGAGACCGAGGCAGGAGAATCTCTTGAACCTGGGAGGCGGAGGTTGCGGTGAGCCGAGATCGTGTCATTGCACTCCAGCCTGGGCAATGAGGGCGAAACTCTGCCTCAAAAAAACTTTAAAATTAGCCAGGTGCCAGGATCAGTGAATAATGATCAATTTGGGTCTTGATTACATCTTTTTTTCAGTATCTAATGACATTTTGTGAGTATCATTGTAGCCTACTGAGCACTATACAAGGTGAAGTACATAAACCCAGTTACTTGGAAGCTTACAATCAAATTGCTTTACCAATAATGTGTAATATAAAACAACTCCACCCTCTCTTTACCCTGCAGTGATAGAGTAGATAAGATTTCAAATAGCCCCAAAGGGAACTTATTCCCAATGAGCTTAGACCTTATTTTATACATTGCTAAAATAGGGGATTTGTAACAGATTAGTGCAGGATTAGAATAGTCACAGGTGTTCTCTCACACAAGAGAAAAAAGTACAAATTAGATGATATCATCTCACTGTCTATTTTGGCCAAAACTAATCCTTCACTTCTCAAACCCTCAATTTATTCTTCTATAACTTGGGAGTGGTTCTACTTGCTTCTTCTATCTTACAGAGTTATCATGACGCTGAGATAATGATTTCAAAAACATACTGAAACATCCAAAATGCCAGACAAATAAAAGGCTGTCTTCTCTCCTAGCTTCCTTGGATTCTTGCTCTTTCTCCACCTACACAAACTGTTGGCAGGACCTTCAGCAAGATGTCATCATGCACCTGTAAGCATTCATTTCAGGAACAGCCAACCATTTATCTGGAAAACCAGAAACCACAGATAGGGCAGAAGACCTATATGCCCAGATCCATTCTGTGCAACTTAGTTTTTTGAAAACAAATGTAAGATTCCATGCAGAAAGCACCCTGAACACTGAAAGTATACACTTCCTTTACAAAGAGCAGCTCAACAAAGCCAGCTGGGTTTAGCAACCCCATTTCTTTATTTCTTTCCAGCACTTTGCATCTATAGATCAATATGTTGTCATTCCAGAACTTTCACTACCTTATTCTATTTTTTTCTCAATAACCTGTGAGGTTGCAGAACTTTCTTCCAACTTTCACTTATTGCATTTTTACCTTTAGCCTACACAGTGACCTGAGGTTAAGGCAGTCTTCCTAATCAAGAAGCCCCTTCCCCTAAAGCTCTGTAGATTTCAGAGCCCTTAGAATAACATTCCAACTCCATTCCATGGCTTACAAAGTCCATGAGATCCCACTTTTGGCCACTTCTTCATCTCACACCACTCTCTCCTTCCCTCACCAGCTTTCAGTCATGTTCACTTTTTGATTCTTTGCACATGCGACAAGCCTCAGGGCTCTTGGACATGCTGTTTCTTCTACTTGATTAACTTTTCCACCAATTCTTGTATGGCTAGCTCATTGTCATTCTTTATCTCCCAGCTTATGTCATCTCAGCTGAAATCATCTAAAGCCATCTCATCGTTATCCAGTATCTCAACCCCTCTTTTGTTTTCATCATAGCATAACTTATTACTATTTCTTTTCTTTTTTTTTTTTTTTTTTTTTGGAGATGGAGTCTCACTTTGTTGCCCAGGCTGGAGTGCAGTGGCACTCTCTTGGCTCACTGCAAGCTCCACCTCCCGGGTTCTTGCCATTCTCCTGCCTCAGCCTTCTGAGTAGCTGGGTCTACAGGCACCCGCCACCACGCCCGGCTAATTTTTTGTACTTTTAGTAGAGATGGGGTTTCACTGTGTTAGCCAGGATGGTCTCGATCTCCTGACCTTGTGATCCGCCCACCTCGGCCTCCCAAAGTGCTGGGATTACAGGAGTGAGCCACCACGCCTGGCCAATTTATGACTATTTCATTTTCTGTTTTATTCGTGTCTCCTCCATAAAGGTGTAAGCTGAAGGACAGACACCGTGCGTGGTCAGCTCATGATTAGAGCTCCAGTGTGTGAGCCATCACTCATGCTAACATAATTGATGCTCCATGACTATACAGTGAGTGCTCAAAAAATATACATAGAGTGAAATAGGCAATTTGAGTACGTACACTAAATTCTGTTTCCCATGTGCATGTACTAGAATAGGTATGTTGATTAACTTGTTTTAAAAAAGAATTCCTCCAGCAAGTGTAAATCTAAACTAATTTTGACTAACTTTGGGAGCTCCAGACCTGCACTGTGCAACACAGTAGCCACTAACCACGGGCCACTATTGCTTACTTGAAATGACACCAGTCTGAACTCAATGTGCCATAAGTGTAAAATATACACTGAGTTCTGAAGACAATATGAGAAAAAGAATGTAACATCTCATAATTGTCATTTTGATTAGATATTAAAATAATATTTTTGATACACTGGATTAAAATATTAATATTAATTTTATCTGGCCGGGTGCAGTGGCTCATGCCTGTAAACCCGGCACTTTGGGAGGCTGAGGTGGGTGGATTGCTTGAGCCCGGGAGTTCGTGACCAGCCTGGGCAATAAGGCAAAACCCGTCTCTACAAGAAATATAAAAATTAGCTGGGCATGGTGGTATGCACCTGTAATCCTAGCTACTCAGGAGGCTGAGGCAGGAGAGTTACTTGAACCTGGGAGGCAGAGGTTGCAGTGAGCCAAGATTGTGCCACCACACTCCAGACTGGGTGACAGAGTGAGACTCCATTTCAAAAAATAATAATAATAATAAAAGTTGGGCACTGTGGCTCACGCCTGTAACCCCAGCACTTTGGGAGGCCGAGACAGGTGGATCATGAGGTCAGGAGTTTGAGACCAGCCTGACAAACATGGTGAAACCCTGTCTCTACTAAAAATACAAAAATTAGCTGGGCATGGTGGCACGTGCCTGTAACCCCAGCTACTCAGGAGGCTGAGGGAGAAGAATTGCTTGAACCCGGGAGGTGGAGGTTGCAGTGAGCCTAGATCATGCCACTGCACTCGAGCCTGGGCGACAGAGAGAGACTCTGTCTCAAAAAAAAAAAATTGATTTTATCTGTATTCTTTATTTTTTTAAAAGTAGCTACTAAAAAATTAAAATTACATATGTGGCTTATGTTAGATTTCTATTGGAATGATGCTGGTCTAGAATATTCCTCTATTCTCTCATCATTTCAGAGTTAATCTGATTTTAATGCTCATGACTTTTTCTTAAACCTGCCTATAATGGTATATATTGAGGGTGAAAAATATTTAGAAGTCTCAAAGCCACTGCCTTAAATTCTCATGTTATTCTACAGTATTCTCATCTCATGCGGGTCTTAGAACATTGTTCAAGTATCATAAACTATAATACATCAGACTATTGGGTGGGAAAACATCTTCATATAATTCTAGAATCATTATTTATGCTACTGTTCAAATCCTTTAATTCTACTTCGAGAGCTACTACCATCATCTAGGCCACCGTAATCTCTCAACTGATCTGTACAACTGAAGTAGCTTCCTAACTGGTCTTCTACCTGTATCCCATTGTTTTCCAACAATAGACAGTGTAAAAGTCTTACATATTGCCTTCTTGCTTGACCTGCCTGTAATTGTCCACTAACCCCAGGATAAAGTTCAAATCTTCAATTCAGCCTTTAATTCCTGACATAATAGACTTAATTCCTCCTCTTGCCTACTTCCTCCTCCTCTTAGGCTCCTCACTCCGGTCATTCTGAACTCCGCTGTTCTGTAAAGGTGCCATGCTTCTTTTGGTTTTTGGATTTTGTTCCTTTTACAGAACCCACATCCATTATTCTCCTTTTATCTGGTCAACTTCTACTCTATTCTCAGCTTAAGGTTAGAAGTAGCAGGTGTGTCTGGTACATAGGTGCCTGCCTTGCGAGGGAAAGCATCTCTTGGCCTCCAGGAACCCACCACAGGGCTTGTGCTCTGTTGGTGGTGGATGTAGAACACAAGCCACATGCCCAAACCTAGGCATGCACTAAGCACTCTCTACAATTCTCCCACTGAATCCTCACCACAAACCTGTGAGCAGACAGCAGCAGCAGCATTTAAGTCCTGTGTGCCAAGACTTGTTCCAAGTACTTTAAATATATTTTCTCAGGCTTCAGGAAAACTCCCTAAGGTAGGTATTTATTATTTTCCTATTATATTATTCTCTTATTATCCCATTCATTGATGGGGAAGTAAAGCCCAGATGGATTTAGTAAATCACCCAGCCCCATAGCAGGGGATACGAGCTCCTGTGGTTTGGCTTGGCAGCCTATGTTGACTTGTGCAGGTGTTATCACCATTTTAGAGATGAGGAAACGAAAGCTCAGCAAGTTTAAGGAATTTTCCCAAAGTCATCAAATCAGGATTTAAAAGACAAGTTAGATGCCACATCATGTTTTTCCCAATAGCTGTCCATACTCCGTCATTTTACCTGCATTACAACCGCCTACCAACTTACTGGCTCCCCCTACTAGACTGTGTGTTTCTTATTCTTTAGTTGTTTTTTTAATCTTATTAATAGATTTTATTTTTAAAAATAGATTTAGATTGACAGAAAAATGGACAGAGAGCTCTTCTATACCTCTTGCAGGATTTCTGTTGTGAATATCTTATGTTAGTGTGGTACATTTTTATAAGTAATGAAGCAATATTGATATGTTATCATTAACCAAAGTTCATAGTTCATTCAGATTTGCTTAGTTTTCTAATGTCCTTTTTCTACTCTAGGATCCTCCACAGGATAGTATATTATACTTAGTTGTCATGGCTCCTCAGGATCCTTGAGGCTGTGGCAGTTTCTCAGACTTACCTTACCTTTGATGATCTTGACAGTTTTGAGGAATAGCAGTGAGGTATACTGTAGGATGCTCCTCCAATGGAATTTATTTGATGTTTTTCTCATGATTGAAGACCACAGAGATAAAGTGCCATTTCCATCCTATCACATCAATCAAAGGTACCTACTATCAACATGCCTTATTTTCATGTTGGACTTGATCACCTGGCTGAAGAAATGTTTGTCAGGTTTCTCCACTGTAAAGTTACTACCCTCTCCTCCAAACTGTACTCTGTACTCTTAGAAAGAAGTCATGATGTACAGCTCACCCTTAAGGCGTAGGGAGCTATACCAACTTGCTGTCTTCCTTGAGGGTATGTTATCTGCACAATTTATTTGGAGTTCTGCATGGGAGATTTTCTCCTTCTCTCCTATTTACTCAATCATTTACTTATACCAGTATGAATTTATGCATATTGATTTTATACTTTGGGATAGAATTCGATGCTATATTTTATTGCTCAGATTGTTCCACTTTGGCCATTAGGAGCTCCTCCAGTTGATTTCTGTGTCCTTTTGACATACCTCCATCAGTGCAGGCTTTTTTCCTTTTTTTTCAGTACTTCTTTACTTTCTGGTTCTATAAGAGGCTCCAGACTCATATACTTCCTTTGCTAGTAGCAGCATCAGACATTTCTCCAAGAATTTCTGGTTCCTTTTATTAAAGAATGGTTTTAGAAATCAAGATCTGGGTGCTAGTTGCTACTGGGATGCCGTTTCTTTTAGGCCCTCTCAGCTGACACAGAAAGAAATATATGTGTGCATACAACCCTATGTATATCTACATAAATATTTCTATATGTAGTCACTTGTGAATATATAAAGTTAAGCAGGGGTTCTTGTTGATGTGTCTAACTTTAATTCATTACCACATGTAGCATTCTAACATCCTCCTCTTGCTTACCTGTAAATTCTCACTCCACTACTGAGAAATGACTGTAAGCTTCTTACTCCACTACTGAGAAATGACTGTAAGCTTCTTAAAGGCAGAATTAGTGCTTTAGTCACTGCTGTATCCCAAGTACAGTGCTTGGCACATAGAATGTACATGTTGACTTACTGTTGAATTTACCCCATAATCTCAATTCTGGAAGGGACTACAGATAAATTTGCAAATGTTACAAAATACGGATTTCAAAGACTAAAATCACAACAATTTATTAGGGCAAACAGTACAAGAGGGTGCACTAACAAAGGTCTGATTTAAGTGCTTTTATTCAACCCAGTGAAGGGAAAATGACAGTAATACATCTAAGCCATGCAAAAAGGATTCAGGCTTCCTTGAAAAGGATTCAAGTGGCATAAAATGGTTTGTTTCTCCACAGCAATTTACATTTATTAAAATAGATAATAGGCATAATCATTGTCAAAATAGAGCTTCTACCCTGTATAATGTCTTAATACATCCTCGAAGTTCCTGACAAACAGGCATAAAGCCATGGCAGATTAGAGTCTAAGTGGAGGATCACTCCAATAGCACAGCAGAAAAACCAATCTCACACTTCTAGGAAGGAAAATAAGACCTGAGAACAGCCTTTGAAGGTGGAGGGTAAAGTACAAAGGGAAAGGTGCTAAAGTGACGCATCAGCTGGAAGTATAACTGGGCTCTAATGTGACACTCTGCATTAATGATGCTAATTTATGTCTGGGTAAGTGTGTGTGGGTGACACAGAGGAATTTGAAGAGGTCTATATTATACCACGGAGGAGCTCATCTTGAATCTTTTGCCAGGGTACATGCTTTATGCAGGGACTGCTTCATGTGGGCATATATTATGTACATTTTGTGTCAGTTTCATGTGAATAAATCACGTGTCTCTTTAGATCTATTCTAGACCCTTTCCAATCTATTATTTGCACTGCAGCCAGAATAGTATTTTTGAAAAGCAAACTTGGTCACTTTCCCCAATCTTCCCCACATTTAAACATTTAAATGGTTTCCTGTTACTCATAAGATAAAAAGCAAGAATGGCTCATATATTTTTGCAAGACTCTGCAAGATGTGGCTTCTGTCTAATGTCCACCCTGTGGGAACTTAAGCCACACTGGCCACCTTTCACTTCTTTGAACACACACTCTCTCTACTGCTACTACCATAAAGCCCTTCTACATGCAGTTCTCCCTGCCTGGGTCATCTTCCCATCTCCTCTTCAACATAGCTAATTCTTATTATGACTTTCGGATTTAGCAATTATTTTTTCACCAGGGAAGCCTTCCCTGTCTGGGTCCAATAATCCTCTTATTACACACTCTCAGAGTACCACTAACTCTTCCTTGAGAGTGCTTGTCATGGTTGCAATTGTACATTTATCTTTATTATTCTTTATTAATATATTTCCCCAGAGGGCCTTGTCACTCCATATTCCTGGTACCTAACCCCATAGCTGGCACACAATAAGTGCCCAATAAACATCTATCAAGTAAATGACTGAAAAATGACCATGCAATCTATCCATACTGCTGTAAAGACTTTCCAGAATATTAAAGTCCTCTTTGGATTCAGAAGAATATGTCATTTCACATAATAAATTTGATTGGTCAGCCCAAGGATGAGTATAATAAATATCACTGCCAGGTTTGGTAGTTTCCAAATAAACATGAGGTCCTTTTTATCATATCGAAATGAATATTATTCAATATTACATAGAAGTGGACATAAGAGGACATGAAGAAACAATCTCATGCAGTAAAGGTTCACAATGGTGCCAATCATCTCCTAATCTTGTCCCTCAGAGATCTGTTTATTAAGTAATTTTTCTTTATTTCACAATATCTGAAATGCTACTATTGGGCCCAAGCTCTCATTTGGCCTTGGATTTCATTCAACATTTAACAAATATTTACTGAGCATATTTACTAGATTCCAGGCACTGTGTTAGAGCCTGGGATACACACTACGCAAGAGAGACAGGGGCTCACCTTCAAGAAGAGAGGATAACCAACACACAAATGAGTAAATAAAATGATTGCTGATTGCTATTAGTGCTAAGAAGGAAAGAGATCATGTTCCATGTGAGTGAGATCATGCCCATTGCTTCATCATGATTGTAAGTGATCCAAATGCCTCACTGGGATAACCTGCATCATTATTGCTTCATGGTACCAGGTAGATCACAGTCTTTTCTTTTTACTTCATGAAGGAGTAAAGAATTTTCTGTTTTAATGCCATGGTTTCCTATAAGAATTTAAATATACTCACTTTCTCAAATTAAATAAGTGTAGGCAAAACACAAGGTATACCTTTTCTAAGGAGTCACTATAACACCTCAAAATCTCTATTGTCAGCTTTGATGCACCCCAAAAGATCAAAGTGCCTTGCTCTCTAAGATGCATATCTCAACAGAGCAGCTGTTTCATTTCAAGAGAGTCTTCAATTTTTTTTTAGTGATAAGTTTACAAGCAGTTGTTAGTGGTACAGAAAATCTTACGACACCTGTGGAGAAGTTGCAAATTTTTCAGATTGGGTTAGGACTCTCTCGATAATCATTAAAATCCTTGAGGTCTAGCATAGCATTTGGAGCATAATTTGACCTCAATTACGTGTTAAATGTTTGCTGAAGAAATGGTGATGCTTTGAGAAAATTAGCTATTTGAAGCATGAGACCAGAGTGGAGCTGAAAGAAAAAAATTAAAATTAAAGTGGCTCACTTATCAAAAACCAAAGCCACAGAGAAAGGAGACCAATAACAGCATCCTCTTCATTCCATTTTGATTAAGACTGCAGGCTTATGAGGGGACAGGAAGCTGGGAGAATCTCAAGAAAGAAAATGCAGTCCCCAAATGCCACAGCTCAAGAGGAATGCTCCAGCCTACTGTCTCCAATGGAGAAGAACAATCTGCAGATTGACAAAGCCCTCTGTTTACACTCCTGAACAAATAAACTAATCATGCCTTTGTTTTTAACCTAACAAATCATAGCCTGATTACAGGTCATTAGTGACCATTAATATGTGAAACTGTTTGCATTTCACTAGTATATCTGAATAACAGTCTTGCCTTTCACACTAGCTCAGTCAAGTTTCCAAAAGGAAAGCCCCGTTATCAGGCCGCGAGCAGGACTGAAATTAACAATTAGCCTCTGGAATCGAACTATGGTGCAGAAGAATTCATTATTTTGGTTCATTGTGGTTCTGCCTACTGTAGAACCAGTCTTTGCCTTTGTAGTGGAGACATACTCTTTGTGCCAAAAGATTGTGTGACCACCTCTCTCCAAACATTCTCAACAATTCCCAATGACTGCTAACGTGTTGGCCAGCAGCATGAACCTGCTTATGTGACAATAGTATAGACGGTCCTACGTTCACAATACGATGGCTGATTAGAGTCCAGATAAATGCAAGGAGCACATTGGGAATTATGAGAAATGTAGAAGTGACAGGAAAAAGGTCTATTTGGCAAAAAAGTGGAGGCAGAGTAAAGAGTATGTACACCTGAGTGAATCTGGTAATCTAGAATTTTTAAAAGTGCAATTGGAGCTTTGGATTATCAGCATTAAGAGGCAAGATTCTTCAAAGGAATTGGATAATTGCCAGGCCTCCATTTCATTTTGTGCTGAGCAGTCACAGAGGGCCATGGAGTGATTAACAGATTAAAGATCTCAGGAATGTTCGAGAACTTTCTAACATAGCAGTTGCCATTTAGGAGCAAACCCATGGTCCATCTTATCTAATGTTCTGTTGCTTCAAAAAAAATGTCCCCTAGGAAATGCCACTTTTGACTACTAATGTGTTGAGGCCATAGAATTAGAGGCATTGCTAACAAATCAAGAAATGGCAGCCCATATATTGTTGCAAACATTTTTACTTTTTATTCTGGACTAGCTACCAACCACATGATTCATGCCCCAGTTTAAAATGCATAATAATAGTATAGAGTTCCATGTAGTTTAAAAAGTCCTTTTAATCCATTATCCTGCTCATCTCTATATCAGCTTATGAAAGTTAGATTATGAATAGTATAGTAATGGTGCAAAACACAGGTTCTAAGTTAAACTTGTCTGTTTTCAAATCCTGACTTTTCTACTGCTAATAAGGTGACTTTGAGCAAGTTTCTTAACCTTTCTGAGCTTCTCTTTGCTTATCTGTGAAACAGATAATAATGATGCCTACCTCAAAAGGTGATTTCAAAACCCTAATTGAGTAACTAATGCATGTAAAGGGCTTAGTACACTACATGGCACATAATTAGTGCTCAATAAATATTAACTGCTATCATTTTTTTTTCTACCAGCAGCAGTATCCACTATGGCCACCACCTCCATCTTCCACAGAATAAGGAAAATAAAATATCTAAGATAGACTTTTTCCTGAAGTCACCCAATTACTAAATAACTGAGGTGGGACTAACCATCATCTTGACTACCATTCTCCCTGCTTGGAATACTTTTCATTCTTCTTCCCTCCTCCTCATCCTTCAGGTCTCAGTTTAGCCATCTGCTTCCTCATGAGCCCTGCTCTGAGCCCTCTTATGTCATTTCACATTCTCTTGTACTTCCTCCATCAGAGAACCTCTCATTCTGCACTATAATTGCCTGTTGTCCTGTATGTGTCCCCTACTGAACCACAAGTTCCTTAACAGTAGAGACCAGGTCTATATACTAAACCTTTGCATCCCCAGTGCCAAGTACAGCAGTACAGCACCAGCCACACAGTAAGTGCACAATAAATACTTAATAAGTAAAAGGATGGATGCCAGACTCTTCATTCCCAATCTGCTGACACACATTAAATTATTATTTCACACTGGAACGGATTTTAGAAAATCAGAGAGAGCCCTACATGGCTTCATGTCTTATACTGCTCTTAAATAATCATAATCTCACGTCAGAAATTCAAGGCAATTTTTTAAATACATAATATGTTACATATTTATGGGGTACATGTGATTTTATTACATGCATAGAATGTATAATGATCAAGTTATGGTATTCCGGTTATCTATCACCTTCAGTATTTATTATTTCTATGTGTTAGGGACATTTCAAATTCTCTCTTCTAGCTTCTTTGAAATATGCAATACACTGTTGCTAACTACAGTCACTGTACTCTGCTATCAAACATTAGAATTTGTACCTTTTATCTAACCGTATATTTGTACCCATTGACCAACCTCTTTTCATCAAGGCAGTCTTAACCAGATTCTAATAGATTCAATTTCTGAAGAAAGTAACTAAACTTGTGAAAATGACACCTTGAAGTGACTCTTACATTCTATTAAAACACAGGCACGTGTGTATAGACACATATTCACCTTGTACCTCACACTGATCACTAAGCTGTGCACAATGCTTATATAATCACCAACCCTCCAAATTTGGAGAAGGGCACTGTCTTTGTACTTTGAAGGGATTTTTCAGAAACATTTGGACTTGATGAGGCACAGCGAAAAGCAGGTATTTATCCTGGCTATTCTTCACAACAAGCTCTTAAAATTTGGACTCTGAACTGTCTCGCAGTTTTTATGTTTTTAGAAATTTTGAGTCTGATATGACATAAGTCATAAAATTTGACCAAATAACAAAATACTTCCATTTTTTTTTCTCTCTCCATCTTGGAGGAGGAATAGGGGGCATAAAAGTTGGAAGCTCCAGGGAAATCCACTCAAAGCTATTCAGTTTCATCTCATTAAAGTAACATCATCAAGGGCAAACCAAATAAAACTCAAACCCCCAATCAATATTATATTAAAATGCACTGAAAGTGTTACCTAGTTGGTAGGAAGGAAAAAAAAATCGTACATTGAAATTGAAATTACAACAGATGTAAGCCTTTTATTCAAATAGACCAGACGGCAAAAGATAATTTTTCAATAGCAAGGGAAGAGCTGCACTCTACCTCACATCACCAACATTATTTAAAAACAAACACTGCTCTCTTATTATTTTATATAAAAACACATTAAAAAATATCACCTGCATGGAGTCTATATAAATGTATAATGCTAACATTGCATAGTTCTCTTAGGACACAAATGCCTCACACATCTTTATCCATAGTCTGATGGGGAATATTCACAAACATATATGCATACAGACACATACACAATATATATACACATACACACATACCTGCTTTTTGTTTTCTTCCCTCTTTGATCTGTGACCACCTTTTAAATTTCATTAGCTCTGTGATAAAATATTTATCTAGAGCCTTTTTCCCCCTTCATTCCTTTTATTAAAGGGAGCTCTTCTCTTCTGAATGTTGTACTCTTTGATCTGTCTCAGGGTTTATACAGACTCTGTTACAAACTCCACCTCTAAAGAGAATCTCTGATGATTCTCTTTCTTAAATCAAAATACATTTATTTTGTATTAAATTTTATTTTCCATTACCCCAAAATATAGCCAAATGTGGAGGCTGTAAAGCTAAAGCCTCGCCACACACTGTATCGAGAAATGAATAAAAAAGCCTAGCAGAAGCCATCATGCTACTTCATCCAAATCAAGTGTAACTACTTAGGAGTTAATAATGAAAGGGCTTTAGAATATTTGATACAGGTGAGAAGTTGTTTTTCCTACACAGTGATTTCTAGATCTATTTTCTCATTGGAAATTACCTGTTCAGTGATACCTTTTATTCTTCGTTATATTCAAAGTAAGATGCCCACATTGTCTTTCTTTGCCTCTTGACCCCAAGCTCTTTTTCTTTGTCTCTTGACCCCAAGCTCTTTTTGTTTGAGCAGTTAATATATCTACTTTGTTCTCTAGCTTATTCAACAAACCTAACATCAATAAAGCAGGCTCTATTCTTGTTTAGCCAACACTCTCTCTCTCTCGGTAATTTTATAACTAGTTATATCATCCCCATGTACATTTGGTCAAAATATGTTCTTGTTCTTAAAACAATAAATCAAACTATGCTTCCTATGTACAATATCTATTTAAAAAATGTAAATTAACTTGTGTCCCACGGAACAACTTTTAAGCAATTGGAACTATTTAACACTTCTATACTGCTACTTTATCAAGAAGAGTAGGTATAAATAATAATACGAATACCTTTATTTCCATAGGTGTTTTCATCTGGATAATTCATGCTTCATTATTGTGCCACTATTCTCTGTCTTGGGTTCTCCCTTGGCTCCTGTGACAAACATGGGGTTCAGATCCAGACTCCAGGAGGTGGTGATGCTTCAACTTTTGGTAACATACAGGTGCATTTACACACTTTCCACATACCCCCTACCATCTCTTTGGGAGAGTTTGCTCCAGGCCTGTCAAAATCCAGGCTAAGAAGGTAACACAATCAACACTGTAAAAGCTCCCTTGCCTCAGCCCCGTCGACCTGAAGTGGACTGCCTTCTCACTTGAGAAGACAGACATAGAGCCATGGTCTCAAAGTGTTTCTCCTGATCATCATCAGTAGCAGTAGGATTACCTGGGAAACTGAAAAAATCAAACTCACAGGCCTATAGACCTATCCTAAGCTTGAGGGGGTGGAGCCTGGAACCTTGTATTTAACAAATACTTCAGGTGATTCTAATGCACGTTAAAGTTTGAAAACAGCTGCTGTATGGCATCTAGGGAATTTTGAAAAGGCTGTAGTGATTAGGAGAGCTGGCTTCAAATAGCCAAAGTAGGGTCCTGTGGACAGGATACTCAGCATTTGGGGTAAGGTTTTATGGTGCAGGGCTAGGAGCAGTGGGTGAAAGAGAGAATGCTCTGGTGCAGAACAAATTTTATGCAATAGGAACTATTCAGGAGCAGAAGTAAGTCACCTCACTCGTTAGAAATGGCCCCATTTCTCTGCAAGCATTCGGAAGTATGAGGTTATATCCTATGAGAAACTATGAGCAAGGTAATATAAGAAGAAATATTCAAAATAAACATGTAAGATTAAAAAAATTAGGCCTTAATGGGAAGCTTCAAGATACCACTAATATAGAACAAAAGGTTCATAATTAGTCCATTATTGTTAATTTTGTAGTATCTTAAATGTATTATCCTTAAATATCCTGCTGATGGTGCATAGAGTAGATAATGAATTTTAGTTTCCTCAATGTTTCATTTTATATTCAGAAAAAGAATCCAACCTAACAGATTATTTTTGCTATTTAAAAGAGATCAAATCACCACCAGCCAGTACTGATACTGGATCAAAGATTAAGGTTAGTGTATTAACTTATTTGTCCTCTGTTTTGTAATCAAAACAACTGTCTTCCAATGATAATATCTTAAGACATATACATAGCTGTACTAATTTTTTTTTTTTGTTTTTTTTTTTTTGAGATGGAGTTTTGCTCTTGTTGCCCAGGCTGGAGTGCAATGGCGCGATCTCAGCTCATCGCAACCTCCGCCTCCCAGGTTCAAGTGATTCTCCTGCCTCAGCCTCCCTAGTAGCTGGGATTACAGGCATGTGCCACCACACCTGGCTAACTTTGTATTTTTAGTAGAGACAGGGTTTCTCCATGTTGGTCAGGCTGGTCTCGAACTCCCGACCTCAGGTGATCCGCCTGCCTTTGGCCTCCCAAAGTGCTGGGATTACAGGCGTGAGCCACCACGCCCAGCCAGCTGTACTAACATTAATAAAAATACAGCTTAACATTTAGCAATTACTACCTACTATTTTCCTGGGACTGTCCTGAGCACATTACAGGCACCATCACTTTTAATACTTACAATAGCTTTACGAGGTTAAGCATTGTTATCTTCATTTTACAGATGAGGCACCTGGGCTTAGAGAGGTTAAATAACTTGCCCAAGGACTAGCAAG
Source organism: Pongo abelii (assembly GCF_028885655.2). Taxonomy (NCBI): domain Eukaryota; kingdom Metazoa; phylum Chordata; class Mammalia; order Primates; family Hominidae; genus Pongo; species Pongo abelii. Next base: position 155,297,763 of record NC_071989.2, read on the forward strand.
TGGTGGGGCCAGGATACAAACCCAGTCATCTCCAGAGTCTGTTTTCTTGACTACTTTTTTCATATAATTCTAAACTCTAGGGTTGGGAGGGTAAAAGTGTATGTGGTCCAGCGCAAATAATACTTATGACCACTTAAGTCTTCTAAAACTACTAAAAACAACCAACTACTCATTGAATGTTTAATCTGTGTCAGGGACTGAACTAGCCATGTACAAGTATTATCTCACTTAACCCTCACAACAACCATGGAAAGTAGTTACTACTATTGTCTTAACTTTACATAGGGGCAACTGCAGTTAGAGGATTTAAGTAATGAGCCCATCTTCTTATCAAAGATTTCACTGCTTACATAATAAAATGGAAATGAGGCAAAAAAAAATACACACAGTACTCAGTAAATGTTGTTTTCCTGTCCTTATGTTAGTTTCTGGGGATCAGAATGGTGTTGGTGATGATCAATCCATTGTTTTTCTTACCTATTTTCTTGCTCATTCCAAATGGTAGATATCTGTGAGTTAGATACTTGAGCGCAATATACAGCCATGACATAGAACTAAATCCACTGGCTTCTCTATGTCTATTATCACCAAACCCTAGTGCTTTAAGGCTTGCACCATTGTCCAGGAATGTGGTTCCAGAGACTCTTCCACTTGGCAAGAGTAAAAATGAGTGACTTTAGGAATGAGACACAACCCATGCCCAAGCCCCAAGATCAAAAGTGTAAAGCACACCAAGTTGTTCCACCCAAAGAACCTTGCTCTAAAAATGTTAGTGGTCAATGTCTTACACAGAGTCAGCAAGCAGATGCACTTTTTTCCAACACTGTAAGATTTCATCTACTTGGGAGTTTATTGATTTATCTGATATTCTGATATCATAGAAAGAGCTCGGTTTTATGAATCAGTCTCTAAACCTCAGTCTTTTCTCCACCATAAACTAGGTATGTGATCATAGGCAAGTTGATTAACTCCACTGGATCTCAGTTTTTTCACTGAAAAAATGAGAATAAAGGAAATTTACTCTTTATATTTGTTGAGCAGAGTAGATAAGAGCTGTGAAAATACTTTGCAGAAATACAAAACCCCTCCCACAAGTATAAGATGACATTACTATTTTACATAACTCCTTCCTTGCCTAATATTTAGCTGCTAATGTATCAACCTGTTTGGAGAAGTTGGTTTATTGATGAACTAATTTAAAAGCAAGAGGAAGGGGGAATTTTTTAGAGTTGAAAACTATCAGCAGTGCCAAAGACAACTGAATTATTTGATCAGTTGTTTTGATGGTTAAGAGGGAGTAAGATATTTATTACCTGGGTAACCAAATAATGTGCATGTTGCAAACCCCTGTGACATGCAGCTTATGTATCTAACAATCCTACACACGTACTTCTAAACCTAAAATAAAAGTTTAAAAAAATGTGGGAGTCAAGAGCCAGTAAGTGTGGCAAACCCCCCAGATAAGTTCATGTTGGTATGAAATAGCCTGAGAAACCTTTCTGTGAAAGCAACAAGGAATATCACAAAACTACCATGTAAATGAACAGGACATAAATAGCAGCTCAACAACATGGGCTCTTTGGGTTTCTATTCAAATTTCAAGGTGCCAAGTCTCTTGCTTGTCTACATCAGAGAGTAGAATGTGGCCTATCTATAGATTAGAACATCAGGGAAAGGAGGTAGTATGAAGGACAGTTTTGTGTAGGGAAAAAAAAAAGAAATTCTATCTGAAGTTTACCTTGGAGAGATGAAGAAAATATGGTATTTAGCACTATGAAGTGTTTTTACATCTTATTGGAGAGATTCAACCAAAAGATACAAGAACAAAAACACAAAAATCAGGAAAACAATTTTTCTAGTGATTTTACCTTTATTTTGGACTATGGTTTCCTCTCAAGGTATCTAGCAGATTAAAATTGCTTTGTGATGTGACACCACCATCCTGCTTTTCCTTTTATAGCTCTCATCTTAAAATGTTTTACAGGTCCACACAAACAGGTAAAACAAAAACCATCATGCTATTTTAAGTATACATTTTCCCTGGGCCTATCAAATTTAGAAAAGCATATTCACTCTTTCAAGTTGCTAGTTGTGGCTTGAACTGATTGCTTGATTAATCACTCAAACTCTGGCTCTAGACCATCTTACCCACATTCGCTTTTCAGTATATCAAAGACAGAGGTCATGAGGTTGCTTAGATCATGAAACCAAGAAAGGAAATCAAGCCTTTGGCACAGAAAACACACCACACTTTCTAAAGCAAGATCATCTTATGAGTGGATGGTAGTATTCTCCTATGTTTCTCTGACAAAATGTACCCATACTCTGTCTTTAACAGCCTCATTGCAATACACTACACTTGACCAGCTGCCCCATGTGCAGACCTCTCCAGTAGGTCTGATAGTCACTAATCCACTGATTAAACATTTTAAAACTGGCTTTGGCAAAACATGCCAGAAATTCCTTCAGGGTAATTAAAACTACCCTCTGTGTCAATAAACACAGACTGAAATCTTTCATGTGCAGAGGGGCTGGCTCTGACCCTAGGACATTTTTTCTTAGATGGGTTTTTCTTAGATGAGTTTTCCATCATTGCAATTGATTTTCACTGACTCATCCAGACCATTGCTCAGTCCCCTTATAAAATGATTGGCTGAGGTCAGAGATATAGTCTTAGCTTTCTTGTTGCAGCCAAGACATAAGGACCAAAGGGGCTATAAACCTAAGGGCCAGGCTCATTGTTAAAGCCCTTTCACCCAGATCTTCAGGTGACAGACCTTAAAAAGGATTCTTGCTATAGAAGCTGACAGTCACAGTGTTCCCTTATCACTCCTCTTTCAGCATTCAAGCTGATTTTTTTTTTTTTTTTTTTTTTTTTTGAGACTGAGTATCCTCTGACACCCAGGCTGGAGTGCAGTGGCACGATCTGGGCTCACTGCAACCTCCGACTCCCGGGTTCATGCCATTCTCCTGCCTCAGCCTCCCGAGTAGCTGGGACTACAGGTGCCCGCCACCAGGCCCGGCTAATTTTTTTGTACTTTTAGTGGAGATGGGGTTTCACCGTGTTAGCCAGGATGGTCTCGATCTCCTGACCTCATGATCCGCCCAGCTCGGCCTCCCAAAATGCTGGGATTACAGGCATGAGCCACCGCGCCCGGCCTAATTTTCTATATTTTTAGTAGAGACGGGGTTTCAGTGTGTTAGCCAGGATAGTCTCAATCTCCTGACCTCGTGATCCACCTGTCTCAGCCTCCCAAAGTGCTGGGATTACAGGCATGAGCCACCACGCCCGTCGTCAAACTAATGTGTCTTCAAAGTAAAAGGAAGAACTCAGGTGAATATTCACTACATTGATTTCCAGAGACTAGTCACATAGCAGACACTCCATGAATTGTTTCTCACCACAATGGCAGCCTTACTGTTTTTATTATATAAACAATGTATACATTTATTTAAAACTGTCATACATTATAGACAATATAAAAACAGTAGAAATTACTTAAAATTTCATCAGCCTGAGTTATCAATATATTTTTGTCGCCATTTTTCCATGGAATTCTTTATCTATACAAATAAAATTTTATATAAGAGAAATCATACTTTACATACCCTTTTTATCATGGATGAAGCTACCTTCGACTTTCTCTGAAATACAGCATTGTGTTTTTTTTTTTTTTGGCTTGCTGATTTCATCCCCCTCATAGCCAATATTAATAAACTTTCACATAATTTTTCTTATTGATATTATCATATAATAACTCATATAATATGAATGAAGTTTCAGTTGCTCAGTAAATACCTGCTGAATGGTTAAAGAGTGAAAGAACACACGCATAAACATGAGTGAATGAAAGAATAATCTATTATGATCTTAATTAGCCAGTACAGTTTCCAAGTGATTGCAGAAATCTCAGATCACATCTTTTGACATCTCCCCTGCATCTTTAAACTTTAGTTGGGGTAGAAGGACCTGGCTTTACCTCGTTTACAGGGACCTGCAAGTCTAAACTCCGAAGAAAAGAATATGTAACTGGCTGCTCTCCTAACTACAGAAATGCTATTAATCTACTCTCAAATTGAAATCAAATTCAAAAACCATTACTAAGCACCCATGTGCCAAGAACCCCACTGTCCTTTGTATGGTAAACTAGAGGGAAAGATGTGGTCACTGCCTTCTTGGAGTGTCTGTCTTGTTGGGGAGATGATGTGCAGGATCTGTGTCTTTAGATCTAGCTGTCTGAACTTGGACCTCAGTTGCCACATTCACGAAATAGGGAAAATATCTATAAGCTCATAGGATTGCTGTGGTGATCAAAGAACTTGAGGAATTCAGGAAAAACTTCACAGGAAAATGTGGACTGGAGGCAGGCCTTGCAGGTACCAGGGAAGGGGAAGCAGGAATGGCCTGGAGTAGCGAGGACCCAGCACAAGCCAGCCTCAATGCTTTGAAGATCAATTAGGAGAGACTTAGAAGATGAGAGGACAGGCAGGAAACATGAAGGTTTATAAGCACAGGAGAAAACTGTGACCAGACTAATCTTCTTAAAGGGTCAAAGAAAAGTAAATTTTTTATTTTTTATTTTTTATTTTTTTGCCTTTTCAGCATGTGCCAATGTCTACATCAAGGCCATTCATATGAGTGACTCAAAGGCAACCTGCTTGTCAAGTAATTGGAAAAAAAAAAAAAAAAAAAAACCCCTGGCTTGCATAATGGGCTCAAATCCAAGTTTCTAAGACTTATAGGAAAAATTCTGATCAGAAAATTTCCATCTCAAATTGTGCTGAGGAAGCTTAAGGACTGAGTAAGCATGTTGGCAGCCGAAGTACAATACGATAATCAGACTGCTTTTGCTTTTTTTTTCCACAGTGCACAGAGATTTTCAGGTCCTGGTGGGTGCTTAGCAAGTTTCTGATCTCTGACCCCTTCTGGGGGTCAGAGAACCTATAGACAAATACATCTTGTTCACAAATGGAACTGCACCCAAAACTTTCCCTCTATATCCTATTAAGTGACCAGAGGGTCCTGACTTCTAAAACATAGTATGTCAGTTTCACCCAGGCTAATCCTACAGAATAGGAAAAGGGATTAGAAATTAGTCATTGCAGGATATGTCAGTAGGAAACACTAAACTGTCCTAATCTCTCCTGATAGTTCAGGGTTCTAGGGAAGCTCTTCTCTGCCTGTCATATCTTCTCCTTTTAAACTAGCACCATTGATGAATTCCAGTTTGCATGTCCCTACAGATCGTGCTACTCTAATTAATCCCACCTACCCTTGGCTCCAAGACAGAAGAGGAAGAGGACGAAAAGTAGATTTTAATATTGCACCCCCAAATCTCCATTGAAACTTGGAGTTTCTAGAAGATGCTTTAACACTTTTAGTCCTCTGAGAAGGCAACTGGGTCACCTACTAACCACCACAAATATTTATCCATTCAACTGCCCATCCATCCATCTATCCATCCATCCATCCATCCTTTAAATTTTATGTGCTTACCCTGTGTATAATTTTTAAAATATTGTATAAAGTTTTTTAAATTAAAAAATGCCTCAAAGAGCTTAATATTTTTATTTCAATAACCCAAGACACTTCAAAGAGGAACAATGTCCTAAATAAATACTCAGGCCAAATGAATTGAGATTTCACACCGACTCCCAACTGTAATCCCCAAAGACTGCTGAAATGCAGACAGACAATATACTTTGAAAGTGGACTAAAAATCACTCACTGAAAATATGGACAGAACAAAAGTGGAAAAGGGCCATAGCAATTACAAAGGTACTCCTTGGAACAGCGATTTTAGAAGGAAATTTATTCCTATCATCTAGAAACATAATTGTTCATACCATTTAATCCAGTAATCCTGCCTTTAGAAACTTGTTCTAAAAAATAACTAAAGACATGATTTAGAGTCATGCCATTATTTATCTATTTCACAATTATTACAGCAATATTGGAAAGAATCTAAACTTCCATCATTAGGTGGCTAGTAAAATTATGGTTCAACTATAGAATGTTAACTACAGTGGTAATTTATAAGATAAGATTTGTACTTTTTATTTAGATTAAACAATAGTGCCAGTTTTGGGAGAAGACTAGAGACGTCTGGAAGTCTAAAGTCATTGATAGTTAAAGTCTAATTTTTTTCAGATTTGCCTGGGTTCAAATTTCATTCAACTACACATAGTATTAACCAAAAAAAAAAGCACAGCTTTCCGAAATGTCAAATTTGTACCCCATGAGAGACTAGCTCATTAAACAACCATACTGGTTGTCATACTGGGTCAATCATTCTTTGAAGTTACCTACTAACCAGTTTGAAGAAAATTAACATTTCTGGGTCACCAGGTTCCATATACTCATCTACAAATGATGCCCTGGAACCATGAAAGTAATTTTATTTAATATAGGTGGGCAACTGAATCCCAGGGAACAAACTACTTACCCATGTGCTTAATGGCAGAGGCTGAGAATTGAGCCTGCCTCTCCTCTCAGAAAGGGTCGAAGTACCTGGAGCTTTGGGGGGTAGAAGGGCAATGGGATCAAATTAAAATTCAATGGCTGTATCTTTTAAGAAATTTTTCTCTGATCTTCACCCCACATAAGTTCCCTAGGATAAACTTAAGCACCTTGAAAATTTGTGACAATGTGAGGTGGAAGCAAAATATGGACAGAACAAAAGTGGAAAACGCCTACAGTAATTACAAAGGTATTCCTTGGGATAGCCATTTTAGAAGGTAATTTAGTCCTATCATCTAGAAACATAATTGTTCATACCATTTAACCCAGTAAGCTACTTTCAGAAACTTGTTCTAAAATATAACCAAAGACATGATTTAGAGTCTATGACATAACCAAATATATTATTTATATATTTCAGAATTAGTATAGCAAATATTGGAAATAATGTAAACTTTCATTATTAGGCGACTGGCAAAATTGTTGTTCAACTATAGAATATTATAGAAAAATGCTAACAGTTTGTGTCTGGGGCAAAAGCAAACAAACAAACCCTATAGATGATGTTGTTTTGCATATAATCCTAGCATTCTCCATTCATCTCTCTCTCTGTCTCTGACACACACACACACACACACACACACACACACACTGAGCCTGGAAGGAAATATAGCACATCAAAAATGTTTATAATGACTGTTTCTGGCACAGCTAGAAGTAAATTTGATTTTCTCTTTTAGAATTTTCTGTACAGTCAAAATTTTCATTAATGAACATGTACTTTATTCTCTTAAAGGATCTTCCTTCTCCTTTAACAGGTTTCATATTCATATTCACATGTGTTTTTTAATGTATATATTCCCAATTGAATGCAAGTTCTGTGAGAGCAGGGTCTACATTTAATTTTTAAATATTTTATACCCAGGTTTTTTAGCAGAGTGCCTAATATATGATAAATGTTTTTAAAATAACTACTGAGTGAACTATTGGACAGACACTGATTAGAAGGGATATGGCTATGTGTGAGGACTCTAATGAGCTGTCAAACATTCCATTACATCTCTAATCTCCAGCTCACTTGTTAAAACAACATGCCACCTTCCTCGCATACTTTCGCCTCCTAACATCACACAAGACTCTGCCTCCAATAAGGAAAGCCATTGCCACCCATCTCTACCTGCCAGCATCCCACCAAGGCCCCACCTCCCCACTTAACCACTTCTGGTGAGGTGAGCTTCCCTCTAGCACTCACTGCAGCCACTCACTTAGACGATTAACACTGTTTGGACCTCTATTAGGTTCCCAGTACTTTTCTAGAATGGGGGTCAGCAAATGATGGTCTACAGACTACTCCTTGATTTTGTAAACAGAGTTTCACTAGAATACAGCCATGTCCACATACTACACTGGAAGAATTGAGTAGCTGGGACAAAGGCTGTATGGTCAGCAAAGCCTAAAATATTTATCATCTGACCCTCTAAAGGAAAAGTTTACTGATCCCTGCTCTAGAACATCGACATACTTTTACAAAATGGAGATAATAACAAAGTTTCATTCTATTAGGATATTCATAGGCAATATGAGATCCAAAGTATATGTCCAAGAAATTTGTACAGAAAAATTATTGTATTGTACCTCAGTTTGCTCTTAATAACATATATTTTTATGTCAGACATACCTGCATTCAAGTCCTGGGTCTGCTGATTGATACTGGGAAAAATGACACAAATTCTCTAAGCCTCAGTTTTATCATCAGTAAAGTAGAAATCTATTTTCTCTTTCACTCCGTAAGTGTGTAATGAGTGCTTTTTCACCAGATACTATACTAGGAGATGGATAAACAATGGTGAATAAGATCTAAAGTCTCATCTAATTCAGCTCTAATTATACATACTTTTGAGGGTTGTGGTGAAGATTAAATTATATACATATACACACACACAGATACATACATATATATACACACACATATATATGCACACACAGGCATCTATACATATATATATCATATGTATATATAGATACATAATATGTAGTATATCACATAGAATACATCCAGAATACTTAACCTGATTCCTGCTACATTGCAAGCACTCAGTATATAGTGGCTCTTCCTCATCATCATAATTACAGCAGAAGTCCTTTTAACAGACCTCCAAGCAGCTGACACTCCAAGAAGAAGTGCCTTCCCAAGACAGGGATGCCCTCTCTCACCACTCCTATTCAACATGGTGTTGGAAGTTCTGGCCAGGGCAATTAGGCAGGAGAAGGAAATAAAGGGTATTCATTTAGGAAAAGAGGAAGTCAAAGTGTCCCTGTTTGCAGATGACATGATTGTATATCTAGAAAACCCCATTGTCTCAGCCCAAAATCTCCTTAAGCTGATAAGCAACTTCAGCAAAGTCTCAGGATACAAAATCAATGTACAAAAATCACAAGCATTCTTATACACCAATAACAGACAAACAGAGAGCCAAATCATGAGTGAACTCCCATTCACAATTGCTTTAAAGAGAGTAAAATACTTAGGAATCCAACTTACAAGGGACATGAAGGACCTCTTCAAGGAGAACTACAAACCACTGCTCAAGGAAATAAAAGAGGATACAAACAAATGGAAGAACATTCCATGCTCATGGGTAGGAAGAATTAATATCGTGAAAACGGCCATACTGCCCAAGGTAATTTATAGATTCAATGCCATCCCCATCAAGCTACCAATGACTTTCTTCACAGAACTGGAAAAAACTACTTTAAAGTTCATATGGAACCAAAAAAAGAGCCCGCATTGCCAAGTCAATCCTAAGCCAAAAGAACAAAGCTGGAGGCATCAAGCTACCTGACTTCAAACTATACTACAAGGCTACAGTAACCAAAACAGCATGGTACTGGTACCAAAACAGAGATATAGATCAATGGAACAGAACAGAGCCGTCAGAAATAATGCCACATATCTACAACTATCGATCTTTGACAAACCTGAGAAAAACAAGAAATGGGGAAAGGATTCCCTATTTATTAAATGGTGCTGGGAAAACTGGCTAGCCATATGGAGAAAGCTGAAACTGGATCCCTTCCTTACACCTTATACAAAAATTAATTCAAGATGGATTAAAGACTTAAATGTTAGACCTAAAACCATAAAAACCCTAGAAGAAAACCTAGGCATTACCATTCAAGACATAGGCATGGGCAAGGACTTCATGTCTAAAACACCAAAAGCAATGGCAACAAAAGCCAAAATTGACAAATGGGATCTAATTAAACTAAAGAGCTTCTGCACAGCAAAAGAAACTACCATCAGAGTGAACAGGCAACCCACAAAATGGGAGAAAATTTTCACAACCTACTCATCTGACAAAGTGCTAATATCCAGAATCTACAATGAACTCAAACAAATTTACAAGAAAAAAACAAACAATCTCATCAAAAAGTGGGCAAAGGATATGAACAGACACTTCTCAAAAGAAGACATTTATGCAGCCAAAAGACACATGAAAAAATGCTCATCATCACTGGTCATCAAAGAAATGCAAATCAAAACCACAATGAGATACCATCTCACACCAGTTAGAATGGCAATCATTAAAAAGTCAGGAAACAACAGGTGCTGGAGAGGATGTGGAGAAATAGGAACACTTTTACACTGTTGGTGGGACTGTAAACTAGTTCAACCATTGTGGAAGTCAGTGTGGTGATTCCTCAGGGATCTAGAACTAGAAATACCATTTGACCCAGCCATCCCATTACTGGGTATATACCCAAAGGACTATAAATCATGCTGCTATAAAGACACATGCACAGGTATGTTTATTGCGGCACTATTCACAATAGCAAAAACTTGGAACCAACCCAAATGTCCAACAATGATAGACTGGATTAAGAAAATGTGGCACATACACACCATGGAATACTATGCAGCCATAAAAAATGATGAGTTCATGTCCTTTGTAGTGACGTGGATGAAATTGGAAATCATCATTCTCAATAAACTATCGCAAGGACAAAAAACCAAACACTGCATGTTCTCACTCATAGATGGGAATTGAACAATGAGAACACATGGACACAGGAAGGGGAACATGACACTCTGGGGACTGTTGTGGGGTGGGGGGAGGGGGGAGGGGTAGCATTAGGAGATATACCTAATGCTAAATGATGAGTTAATGGGTGCAGCACACCAGCATGGCACATGTATACATATGTAACTAACCTACACATTGTGCACATGTACCCTAAAACTTAAAGTATAATAATAATAAAAAATAAACAGAAAAAGAAAAAAAGAAAATATTTTAAACATATATAAAATATACAAATATATGTGTATATATATATATATGTCTCACACTTATATCTGCCATAACAACCAGACATTCCATATCTAGATATTTTCCCAAGAAAATTAGAAAATACATTCATACAAAGACTTATGCACATAAACATTATTCACAGATGTACATGATCCTCATCAGTAGCTGACAACACAAATGTCTATCAATAGATGAATAAACAAATTATAGTATATCTGTATGCTGGAATACTACCTTGAATTAAGAATAAATTAACTTTTGATACATGCAAAAAAAAAAAGAAAAAGTGCCTTCCATTCTTTCTGTAAAACAGGCCTACAACATCCTTTATAAGTACTCCCAGCGAATTGAGTAGGCTAATCTCTGGTACATAGGCACACTTCTGCTCCTTCAGGTTGAGTTGCATGTTTACTGAGAGTCATTTGTGTTTGTTTCCAAATCTCCTGATGCAAGTTATACTTGTTATTTAATTAAATATCATGAAAGGTAATGAGAAGAATAGTGTGAAAAGAAGGATGATTGTTTCATATGAAAAGTCAGTTGAAAAATTTCAAAAGACAGAATCGTCAAATTAAAAGTAGGAGATATAAAAATTGGGGAACAATTACAAGAATCTAGAAGTATTCTGTAGTAAGACTGCTTCTGCAATATCTACGGTCTTGTTCAACCTCAAGGAAATCAAAGTTGGGCATGGTCTTTGTCATTTGGGGGACAGTTCATGCAAGAAAAATATTACAACCCCCAATCAGCAGATCCATACTCAAAGGTAAGGTCTTGATTCTTCATCGGGCCTTTCATTGAAATTAGTAAATTTAAATGGTATGTTATTTTTTATGACTCCTTGCCTTAACTTTTCAAGTTCACTGTCAACTATTGGTCCCAAATCCATGGAGTAGAGAGGGATTCTTTTGTATTTATTTATTTATCACATATAAATAATAACATGTTGCCTCATCCCCTGCCATATTTTTGTCGGCAAGAAAACACTCAGCAAGATGAAGTGACCTGCTCAAGGCCACAGAACTAGCATAGCCAGAGGTGTGTCTAGAGCCAGGTGGGCTCTGATTCCACCACCTCAGCCACCTCATGATAACAGAGAGATAAACAGGACACAGTTTCACGCACCCTAGCTTCTGTGGTTAATTATGTTTTGAGAAGGACTGAGTGTCACCTGCCCAAATAGATGGAAAGACGTTTGAGAACAAGACTATAGTCTTATACTTCACCATATGCCCCAGCACTTCCTACATAGCACTTGGCAATAAATAATTTTTGTTTGAATTGTTAAATTTTCTTTCCTACTTTATAATAGTGGAAGAAATTGGGGCCTTCCTGGTTTCTGAAAAAATTATGTTCCCTTGGAGTTTATAACCCCCACCATGGAGTATAAAATAACAGGAGAGAAATTCTATTGTGCCTGTCAGATCATGTCATTGAGAGCTTAACCTCATTGATTGGCACTTGCTCTTCCCCATCAGTGTGGCAAGATGAGCAGCACCCTGCTCACCAGATGGTTATTTGTTCCACCAGCCACCTTTGCTGCGTCCCTGATTCACTCCAGCCCAGGACTGTCTCCAGCATTCATGCTGCAAGGCAGCTCCTGCCAACAACTTTGCCAAATGGCTCCTCTCAAAGTCATGGCTGCCCAGACAGACTGGCTCCTCCATCTGCAGCAGCTTTTGGCAAAGAGAAGTTTCCCTTTCTGGCTCTGCCTCTTGGCTGCACCAGAGACTTCTTGCCAGCAGGATGATTTGACCCAGGAAGTACAGCCGGACCTGGAATTTCTGGGGTCATTTAAAGCCTATGGCCATGTTTTCCCAGTCTCACCCCTGAGGTGAACATCGGAACATATCAAAGAGACCTAGATGATCACAAATACAGAAATAATGCCTCATAGAAACTGAGAGTCAGAAAAGTCTGTAGATAGCATGCCTTCCCTCCCCCATCTTCAACCTCATTATAGTAGATTAGAAAACTGAAGCCCAGAGAATAAAAGTGACAAATTATGGTAGCAGGACTGGAATCCTACCCAGATCTTCTGATGTGCATTCCACATTACTGCTTACGATACTGCATTGCCTTTCCATTTCCCCCCAGTTCATTTTCAAATCCTTGGTAGAAATTGGACCCTTGTATTGATTGATTCAGAAGAATATTTTTTAGAAAAATGAATCATCTTTTCTCTATCAACATCATCATAACTGTTCTTTTAAACAGGTGTTCATATACTACATTGTGATGAATTTTTGCCAAGTTTAAGAATACAGGATTTGGAATCAGACAGACCTGGATGTGACTTCTGTTCTACTCACTGTTGTGTAACAGTGGACTAGTAATCATATTATTCTGCTTTAACTTTTCATTTAAAGGGGGATAAGAACAGTATCAGCCTATACAATTAAACTGGATTACATGAGAAAAATACTTTAAGGCTCAAAGCCTGTACTGGCACACAGAAAGCCCTCCATAACTACCAGCAATCATTATTAATCATTAACATTCAAATCCACAATGGTTTTGGAAGACACAGTACTGGGCACATATAAATAGGTAGATCAGGTATTCTCATTCTCTACATTAGGAAATTCAGGTTCTTGGTTTAAATGACTGATCCAAGGTTACACAGAAGACAAATAGAAGACCACAGATTTCTGATTTTTTCTTGCCATTTTGCTAAGAAATGGGAACTGTCATCTCAGCTTTAAAGATAATAAAATCAGGAAGAAGAACATTTAAACAAAAACACACATACACAGATAATCACTGCAGCATCTTATGTAATATAAAAGCTGGAAACAATTTTCTATCCACAGGGAACTACTAAATAAACTGTGGTACTGTCATACTATGGAGCACTGTGCAGCCATTAAAAGGCATGAGACAGATGTAGGTGTTCTGATATGGAAAAATCTTGTAGACATATCACTAGTAGAAGAACAAACAAAATGCAAATAAAACAGGCAGTGTGTACTCATTTATGCAAACATCCTCCCCAACTATATACCTGTACATGTATATTTAAATGTATGAATAGAAAGATGGCTCTGAGGAAGTCTACCAACTACTGATAATGGTAACCTTTGGGTAGGAAAGTGGGATGGGCATGGGATGGAGGGTGATTCATGCTTTATCTACTTATCATGCTTTAATCCTTTTAAGTAAGAAAGAGTATAGTATTATTCGACTTATAAATAAAAACATAAAGGCAGAGGGAAATGTGAATTACAATAATGCAGTTGGCATGAACCAACAGACCTCCCAACTTGAGTGTCTCTAGCCCTAACCTGACTTCTACAAGGCTACATGAGCAATGTTAGTTTCACTGAGTTTCCTGTGTGGCTCTCCCACTGTGGTAAGGTCCTTCCTGGTGGTATTTTGTACTTAGGGACCCAAGTTCTATCTGCAGACCACCTGGAAACTCTCAGCAGCATCTTGCTGCAATATTCCCTATTAGAGACATTTACAGCTTTGCCACCCTCTACACCCTTGTGTGTCTGTAGAGGGACATCAAGCTGATCCTTCTACGTCAAGTGGAGGAGGCAGCCTGCCATTCTGTGACCACTTCAGGTTCATTGCTTAACAAGGATTCATACCAGTGTGATAAGCAATGCTTGATGGAGGAGGTTTTCAGTTCCCCAATGTTACGGACCCAATTGTGCCCCCCTCCACCCCAATCTATATGTTGAAGCCCTAACTCCTAGTGTGACTGTATTTGGAGATAGGTCCTTTAAGGAGATAATTAAGATTAAATGAGGTCATAAGGATAAGGTCTTATGGGGCTGGTCCCCTTGCAAGAAGAAAAAAAAAATGCCAGAGATTGCTCTCTCTCTTTTCACACTTGCACACAGGAGAAAGGCCAAATGAGGACCCAGTAAGAAGTTGGCTATACATGGGAAAAGAGAACTCACCAGAAACCAACCCTGCTGGCACCTTGATCTTGGACTTCCAGACTCCAGAAATGTGAGAAAACAAAATTTCTGTTGTTTAGGCAACCCAGTATGTAGCATTTTTTAAAATGCAGTCTGAGCTGACTAACACACCAAGCACGAAGGCCAGTACACCTGAAACACATCCTCCCACAGGTAAGGTACTCTTCGGCACGCTCCGTCCAACAGACTCCATCCTTCTCAGGTTAAAACCTGTTCATAGGGGCCCCTCTAGATTCCTAAACTCCACACATGTTTTTTCCCCTTAAACACAGACCCCCCTGCCTACTTCATTTAACATTTGTTGTAAGCGATCAAGTCTTTTACCTCTAAAGCACAGAAGTGAAAGTCTGACTACCCCCTATACATGCACACAGCCCTTCTCATTACCCAGGATGACCCTTTCTCCAAAGAAAGCTATGAACATTAACTATTAATATTTCCCACTATTAACTCTTTTCACAGTGAACTTGGAGCAGAAGAACTCAAAGATTCCTGGGTTATTTCTGACAAAGTTCCTAGTGGACTTATAAAAATAATCTGTGCTTTCTGTGAGATAGTTATGTTGGGGCTGACTTTCAGCCTGATTCTAGAGTTCTATTGGAGAGTCAAAAGAAGGAAATTTGGTGGTAAAGATGACAAGTTGGGTGAAAGCAAAATCATCTTATTAATGGAAGATGAGGGGAACCAGCTGGAGAGCCACTCTGGCCAAAGTGGAGCCTCAGACATCTACATATTTATGTGCAAAAGAACATCTGCCATCCCACAGCTGCCTCTGTCATATTCCTCGTGCTGTGGCCCAGGCAACTATATGAGTTGTCATGAGCTGGGAAGAGTGGGTGCCTAGATGGCCCAGCGGGACCATCTCAGCTCAGTTTGGTAGCTGCATGCTTACTGTCCTACACTGGGGATGAGTGACATGGAGAAGGCTATTCAAAAAACTCCAGCTAGTTCTCACATCTTGATTGCTCAATTCCATAAACACTTTTTTCTGTTCTTATTATATAACAGAAGAAATCTACAGGAGTAAGTCAGCTAAGGATTCTGTTACTGGGTCGTAGAATTCAGCTCCCTCCCTGTGGGATAATGGGAAAGGTCCAGAGACATGCACTGCTGTGCTAGGAGAAGATGGATCAAGTAAATCCAGCAGCACCGAGTAGGCACCAATGGGATATATGTGGAGGGTGGACCACAACTTGCATTTCTCCAAAAGATCCTGAGCAGCACGGGTGGGCAAAGAACATGTGCCAAGAATCCACACAGTCATGGGCTCTAATCTGGTTATGCCACTTATAAGTGAGTATGTTTGTAATACATATGTATTTGTTATGCAAGTTCCTTTGGTTCTCTGTACCTTGAAATTTCTTATTTTAAAAATGGGGTTAATGCAACCATTCTCTCTGGGTTGTTGAAGGAGATTAAATGAGTAAACATAAGAAATACCTAGGAAAATGCCTGGAATAGACAGTACTCGTGATACCTTAGTTTCTTTCCCTCAGCTAAGTGTCTAAATTGGACCCTTATTTCTTCTTAAATGCAAATACCAAAGTCTAGGAATGTCAGTCTGCAGCTGTGCTCTTTTCATTGGTCATTACCAATATTTTGACAGGACTGGCCTAATATTATTCACCCCAGGATCATTGGTACAATTCTGACCAGCACTCATAAAGGGCTTGGGATTGCCCCTGGGGACCTGGATGCTAATAATGAATACTTGCTAGTGATTTTTAATGCATTCTGGTTATTATGTTTAGTAGCAGAACATTTCCCATCCCCAGAAAGGTCATTTACAATAGTGTAAGGCAGCTACTTCTCACCTCGCATTTCAGGTTTCTCTGAGAACAGCAGAGAGCTCAAACATTCATCCATATGCATTGGAAATAGCATTCTGATCTGGCATTTGCATACAAATACCAAAGCAACTTAAGGAACTATGAGGCAGCTCTCCATCATATGACACTACCCCCTTTTATTTTTTCAATGCCTTCCCAGCATCTTCATATCAAAAGCCATTTTCATGTACCTTCCCAGCTTTATTCATCATAAGTTCCCCGTTTCTTGAGCTTATGTGGAATGGGGGATGGAGGAGGAAACTTTACTTCCTCACTTTTACTCTCTGTGGCCCTAAAAAGCTAATGTATTTCACAAATCACTCAGATCTCAAATCTGGAGACGTTCTAAACTCAACTCATCCAAGACTGGACTCTTCTTATCCTACCACATTGCTGAGAAATGGCCATATATTATAGTATTACTTGAATAATATCAGTGTGTGGTTAGTTATGCTTACCAAGGCCCTATTCTATTGTGAGGTACTTTTTTGCTACAATTTCTTCATACCAAGCCAAGATCCGCTTCCTTGTACTTTCTCACTCATTGGTTCAAATTTTGCCCTGAAATGCTCTTATCCGGGGCAACTCATCTATTCATATAGTTTTAAGCACCTTTAATATGCTGGTGATGTTTAATCCCAAATTTATTATCTAGTCCAGGTCTTTCTCTTGAGCTTCAGACCCAGAAATCCAATTGTCTACTTGCAAGTCTCACTGTGAAACTAGATGTCTCACTGTCTTCTCAAACTAATCAGTTTTCAGTCTATTTCCGCTGTCAGTGACGAGCCCCATTATGCATCCATTTTCATGGCAAAATTCTGGGAGTTGTCCTTGACATCACCTTCTCCATCTGCACCCAATCATAGTAAGTAAGTACAATGCATTCTTTCTCTATTATGTATCTTAAATCCATCTAATTCTCTCTATCTCTACTGATGCCACCATCCTGGAGCACACCATGATCTCCTAATTATCTCCCAACTTTCATTCTTTTTCATTACATACCTGGCTCTCTAACCCCATCCTACATAGCAGCCAGATTAAGCTTCTAGAAAAACAAATCTGATCATGTTTCCCTCTTCCTTAATGGCTTTCCATTCATCTTTGGATAGAGTCCAAACTCCTTGTGGTCAAAAAGGCTTGATATGATCTGGTACCTGAATACTTCTCCAGTCTTTTATTCCCCCAACATTTTATTATGAAAATTCATACAGACTGCAAAGTGGAAAAAAAATTACAGTGATTATCCATAGACCCACCACCTCAATTTAGTCATTAACTTTTTTTTTTGAGATGGAGTCTCACTCTATCACCAGACTGGAGTGTGGTGGCACGGCCTTGGCTCACTGCAACCTCTGCCTCCCAAGTTCAAGTGATTTCCTGCCTCAGCCTCCTGAGTAGCTGGGATTACAGGCACACAACACCACGGCCCGCCAGTGACTAACATTTTATACTTGCTTTATCATATGTCTATCCATTTACCAATCCCTCTCTCTTAGCATTAATCTTTCTTGCTTTTAGTACATTTCAAAATGAACTGCAGACTCCATTCTCATTTTTATCACTCTTCTCCCTATTCCTAGCCATAGTCATCTTTCCATTCCTTGACTCAGTTAGGCTATTTTATCTCTCTGGGCTTTTGTACCTATTGTCCCTTCTGCCTAAAATGCTTTCAGGTCTTGTTAATTGCAAATTCATCCTTTAGTTCTCAGTTTCAGCTGTCTGAGGGGCTGTCCTTGAACTCCCGATCTAAATTAGATCCACCTTTCCACCTTATGACACCAAGGCATCTTGTGCCTTTCCTAAATATCACTTATCACAATTGGTAACTATATATTTATTTGCAAAATTATTTGTCTCATACTATCTCCTCTGCTAGATTGAAAGATCCATGAGGACAGAGACCATGTCTGTATTGGAACATCCCGTATCACCTCTGCAAAACGTCAGTATTTGTTGGAGGAATTAAAGGCAGAATGAATCAATAATTGAAAGGAGCTACTTGGAATAGTAAACTTGTTCTTCCTTTAATATGTATAAACAAGATAGTTTTTAAAAAAGGCTTCTGAGGGAAGGTGGAACCCACTTGTTGCCAGAATATAACCAGGAAGTACATTAAGTAACAATAACAGCTATAATGAATTAAGGGTGGGCTTTGTATTAGGCATATCCCGAGTGCTTGAGTGCTTTCTCTGCATCAAATAATTTTTCTTCGGCATAGGTTCTATTGTTGTTCCCGCTTTCCAGCTAAGGAAACTGAGAACAGAGCAGTTATTTTAAAACACCCCATCTGTGTAGAATATTCGGTCTATCTGTGGCCCCATTTGAAAGTAGGAAGATTAATCTAGAAAACTCACAGACTGCTATAATGGAGATAGGGTTTTACTTGGCTGTAACAGAAGCCTAAAAATATAGCAGGAAACCCACATACAGAGAGATTTGAGAGATGAATCCCTGGTTAGGAAACCTGGGGTTCCATATCTTAAAAAAAAAAAAAAATCAAACCATTGTGTTGACTTTACTTTTGTGGGAAATTTCAACCCCACCCAAGGCCCTTCCTCTATATAACCCCATACATACACTTCAAATTCTCCCTGCAAAGGATTTTATGCCTGATGGAAACACAGCTTATACACCGAGATAAAACCATTGCAATCTTTCCCAGAATAAGAGCTGATGGTTAAAGGAAAATTAAGCAGTGCAGAATTTCCTAGTGGGAGAACCTGGCCTTCAGACACTGGCTTGAGTTTGAAGACAAGGTTTTCCATTGAATGTGTGACTTTTGGCAAATTAGTAACATCTCCAGACCTCAGTTGCATCAGTTCCCTTCTTTGAAAATGGAAATGGCAACATCCATTTAACAGGGTTTAGATATATTGAAATGCTATACATAAAGAGCTCAGCACAGTGCTTGGAACATAGAAGATGCTCAAAGATGTTAACTTTAAAAGAGGAGGAAAGGTAGGGGAGGGTGGTAATTTTCACGCTCAGAATTAAAAAAAAGTCCTAGGAAATTTATTTATTAAATGCATACCATGCATTCTTTTGAGAAAGAGAGAGAAAGAGACTGAGAGAGCAGAGCTTGGGTGAAAGTGTCTTTTAGCATTTGCATTGCTCTTAGTTGGATGAACTTGCCTGCAGCCACCACTTAAATGCAAATTGAGTTTAGAGTCCTTCACACTAACTACACAGCAAAAACCTTTCAGCTTTAAATAGAACACTGCAATGTGGAATGATCTGAGCAAACAGAAGAAAAATTCAGAAATACATGCGAAGGAGATATTTTTGAAGAAAAAAAAGAACAATCTGACATAACTGAGCAGGTAGGAGGAAAATGTAGAAATGTTAAAGGAAACAGAAAAGCAAGATCTATGGAAGGACTAGAAGATAATTCCCCACCCAGTAAGAGGGTATAAGTTAATAAGGGGGAAGAGAACTTGTGGGGCAAGTCCCCAGTGAGGAGAATTTTTAAAAAGAGTCTTTTGATCTGGTGCTCTTTCAAGGTATACTAACACTTCTTAAGGTATTCATTGGAAGAACAGGGACTCTTCCCGCTCTGGCAACAAAATTGCATGAATCTTCCCTGAAATGAATAGGTCAAAACTATAGGGAACTTCTTGCTCTATCCAACTTCTGGTATTTACATCGTTTAAGTTCTATTTTCCTTTTCTTTCCATACCTTCTCTAAGATCAGATTTTAAAACCTGGAAGCTTCTGTGAAATAAAGGTTTGTTAGTTTTGAGTGTGATTAGTATGTGTGTGTGTTTGAGAAAGAGAAAGAAATCTGAGAGGTTGATTCTCACATGCCAGAAATCTCATTGCTATAAACTCATATCTATTTTTGACTATATGAACCTAGATATTCTATCCAGAATCAGAGTTTTCAAAAAAGGAATAAAAATAAGAACAAAGGTAATATCCAGGGCCCTGAAAACAATAAAGAATGCCATTTTTAACTGATTTCTTCACTTCACAATTGACACTCCTGTACACATAGCTCCACTCTGGGCATTTTCTCAGCTTGCTAAGTTTCTCTTGCCTACATAATGTAATATACAAGAAAACATGAAGGCAGCTCTCTTTCTTTGTGGTTACAAACAGAAAGAAATGTTCCCCCAAAAGCCAACAGACCCAAGGCCAACTTCTCTCTTGGATGACATGCTTAGATACAGAGTTAGTCATATGCTACCAGGTCACTGAGTCAGTGACAAAGCACTAAGATTGAGGGAGAACGTCTTACAATCAGGTTGCCATCATGCACAGAAAAAGAATCGGTAAGTATGGTGCTCTGTATAGGGGAGGGATGGGCTGCACATCTTAAAAGCCATCTCTAAGCTCCTGGAGGCCAGGGCTTACAACTCTGCTTTATCTGTCTAGCACCATGGGCACACTGGGCTTGATGCTCTCCAAAAATGATGACAAATGGAGAATATACTTTCAATAGCACTGGACATTGCTTCTATCTAGAACTTCCAGGGATGTTTATAGAAGATGCCACCTTTACCCCCAGATGTGTGTGTGTCTTTTTATTTCTTTCAGAGCTTGAACTCTTTTACTCCCCCATCACATTTCTCTAGTAGCCTTTGATTTGATTAAATATTACAGAAATGTTAGCATCCAAGAATAATAATTTTAAATTAATACGCCTTGCAACATTGTCCTAAAGCACTTCCACATACATTTTCTCGAATGGATATTACAATGTGATAATGCAACACTTTGTACGAGTGGCTAAGGATAAAAGGCCTACAGGTAGAAAATGAAAGCAAAAATGCAAAAGTTTTGGCATTGGGGGAAAAAAATGCCTCTACTCTCTATTCACACACAAAAGGCAGAATGAGATTCCACCTGCTGACTTTCCCTTCCTGCCCGCACAGCACTAGTGCTTATGTCAGAACAAGCTGGGAGAGAGGGAGAGACGACAATTTCACCTCTTGGCAAAGCTCAGCTTGCTGAACCCTTTTGCTTTCTGCTGGCTGTTGATTCAGCAGAAACTACTGCTGCAGAATTCATAATGGTGATTTTTAAAGGCCCCACCGATCGCGTTGCTCACCCCACGTGTCAGCCTCATTCGCTGGCCGCCAGAGCACTATTTCCCCAGCCACCTTTTTATTTTTACTAATGCACTTCCAAAAGGAAAGAGGTTCGCCCGTCTGCAAAGGGCCTTTTGGGGTTTTGATTGTCTGAGCAGGTAACCTGGCCGGCCGGGGAGATGAATGGGCAGGAAATGAAACCTTGCCCTCCCTGCAGCCACTGAGAGACATAACATCGTTTCGCTCAGGGAGGGGGGACCAAGGTCCTACTGGGCCCCTCCCTTCTTATCTCCCCCTAAGACCCCTGCAAACATCTCGGGGGAGGGGTCATCTGCTTTCCTGGGGTCATCTTTCTGGGCGAGAGCCCCACCCTGAAAAGCCTA
The DNA here is from genome assembly GCF_028885655.2 of Pongo abelii. Taxonomy (NCBI): domain Eukaryota; kingdom Metazoa; phylum Chordata; class Mammalia; order Primates; family Hominidae; genus Pongo; species Pongo abelii. The sequence continues at coordinate 155,319,710 of NC_071989.2, forward strand.
ATCCCTGAGGGCCATTTTAACTCCCGTGGGCGCCGGGTCCACCTGCTGCTGAACGCCGGGCTCGCCTCGCGGAGCCCGGATGGATGCGAGGTGCACTGGCGGCTGCCGGGGCCAGCCGAGCCCCCGCCCCAGCCCTAGGGCCCGGAGGAGTCTCCGCCACTACGCGCCCAGCTGCCCAGGAAGCACAGTGATCCGCAACTTGCGCCCGGCCCCAACGGCGGAATGCGGCGGGGCTGGCGTTACCTTCGGTCGCATAGCTGTGGTCGCGCAGGAAACTGTTGTTGATTTTGCGGGTATCAATGTCCTCCTCCATTGACAGCAGGCTTACTTGCGTGGGAACCAGAAGCCGGCAGACAAGTATCCATGATCCCTCCCCGCAGCCAGTCTCACAGGAGAGGGGGGCAGGGGAGCCAGTGGGACTGCACCATGGTCCGAGCCTGAGGAGGAGACGGGGAGGCGGAGAGAAAAAAAATAAAAACCCGGCAATGGAGCTGTCACCTCCTCCACTCGGGTTCTGCGAGGCTGCGGCGGCTCCTCCCGCGCGGTGCGCTCACTCCAGCTCCAGTTCCCAGCGAGGATGCTGCGCCTGCCTCCGCTGCCTCCGGGTGCCAAGATGCGCCGTGCCCCGAGGGGTCTGGTCCCGCCCGCCCGCCCCGGAGGCGCTCACAAGCGGGTCTGGGGAGATGCCCAACAGGTTCCCCTCGTTGGCAGCCGCTCCAAAATGCAAAAAAGATCCCTCCTCCCCCTGGGAGAGCGGGCAGCCGTGACAAAATGGTGCCTTTCTGGACCGGAGCTGCAGTGGCGAGATGGCAGGGACAGGATTCAGGCTTGCCTGGCCGGAATGAGGGTGCTGGTCCCACGGGAGGGCGGCTCCGGTAGGCGGGGGTAGGGAAGCTGGCGCGGAGCTGGGCAGGGCGCTGCGGCCGGCGCCAGCGCACTCAACCTCACACCCACACGCGCGCACTCGCAGCTGCTGCTGCTGCTGCTGCTGCTGCAGGAGGCTGGAGGCGGCTGGTGCATTAAAGGCGAGGCTCCTCCCAACCGCGTCAGCAGCCCCAGGACTCTTTCCCAGCAGCGGTGGTGGCCGAGGCAGAGGCTGCGGCTGCTCTTTGCTGCAGTGGAGCGCATGCAGCCGCGAATCGGCACCTGGGCAGCAAGCGACTAGCTTGCAGGTTCAGGTGGAACGCATAGACGCGCTCTTCCAACCTCCTCCCCCCTCTCGCGCCACTCAGCTAAGGGCCGCGTCTACGCTAGCACCCAGAGCCTCTAGCTCACTGCCTTTCTCCGGACACCTGAACTTGAGGACAGCAAAGATAAGTAGGTTCCTTTGGATAGTCAGGAAGTCTACATCCAGGTCCCTTTTCCTCACCCTTATATGATGCATGTGGTCCCTTGGTGAATTTAAAGGGCGAGGTTTGGGGCTCGAAGCTTCAGAAAAAGGAGAAAGTGGGAAGTGCCGCTCAGAGCCTATCTTAAGCCCTCTACTAGGAATAGGAGGGAGAGCAGGGGCCAGAACTTTGCAACTGGTTCCCCCATTCCTAAGAGTCAAAATACCTTCTAACTGTAGGAGGCTGGTGTTCAATAAAGCATCTGTGTCTACACAGGTGGAGGAAAGCACCAGACTAGTAAACAGGGTCAGTCTGAAAAAGTCCACTCTCCCTTGCCCTTTGCACTTCGTTTTGGACAAATTATTGCAGCCCCTCCGTTAGGTTTTGCTTGTGCAGGAACACCTTCTATTTGCTGTCAGCATGGAAGGCACACTGAAGCACAGGAACATAAGCATAAGAGCCCTGTGCCCACAGAGAGCCACTGCTACCTTGGGAGAATTTCAGGAGTCCAGTTAATACAGAAAAGAGACCTGTCTTCCTACTTCAACTAGGAAGAAAATATAGAATTCCCTCCCCACCCATGTTTTCCCAAATTTCAAACTCTGCTTTTGAAAGAAAATGAGATTATTATTGTTATGAAACAACCAAAAACATTTAATGAAGCAACCCAAATCACTAGAAAGCCAATTTGGAAAAGACATCAACCCCAATCACTAGAAAGCCAATTGGAAACGACATTTCCTAGGCTCCACCTTGTAGAAGGTATTCATTTCAATGGGTATCACTGTAGGGAGAGACATCAGCAAATGTTTTGCTCAGTTAAGCTCCACAAATTTAGCTAGATGGGCCCAGAGGGACCTATGAGTTAATTATATACATACAATGCTTCGGTTAACACAATTTAGAAAGTATTTGAAGTTCAAAAAAATGGAAAAACAAGTCCTTAACTGAGGTTGGGAATTGTCATTAGATTTCCATGCAGTATGGGTACTTCTGGTAGACAGAAAAGGATATCGTCCTCATCTCCAGAAATTGACTGCATATCCCTGGGAGAAAAGAGCAGAAATGTTCCTTGACATAGTTACGTGTGTGTGTGTGTGTGTGTGTGTGTGTGTGTGTGTGGTGGGGGGAGTTCAGTTCAACTTTCAGTAGATTCTATTTTATTTTCATCTGGTGCTTAAGGCTTATACACTTGTTTGTTCAAAATACACATTTAAAATTTTAGTAACAGGTGAAGACGGGTACAAGTTGATTTAATCCACTTCAGTACCAGTTGTTGTGGCTGGTTCTTCCATGGGATGAGCTGTATCTATCACCAAAGTTCCAACATTAAGTCCTTTTGTAGTTACACATTGCAGCTTCTCTTGGATATTGGCACAATTTGGAGTAGGAGCAGAGTGGGGAAAAGCTAAGTTCATCTCTTAGCGAATCAAAATGATGAGAAGACATTGTGCCTTTGGTTGGAATGATCTTAAATTGTTTCAGGAGGCCTTGGAATAGTATTTGGGAAAATTTCCCCTGTATCTTTCTGAATCATGGGCTAGATTGGGACAGAGCTGTGTGATGAATCAGATAGGCCCAGGCTCATTGGCCAGGCTGTGCTTGAGAAATTTTCCACTGTAACCAATGGGGAGAATGTCCCTTCCCTTCTACAGATCGAGTCTCTGGGTTTATTTATTTTTCTTTTCACATATCCTGCAAACTTTCTCCTGCATTTATTCAACAGTCCAGGCACTTTTCCTAAGACACATGTTCTGAGAAGGCAGATTGGCTAGGTCTCCATTGTTTAAGTAGATTTCAAGGTTTCCATTTGGCCAACTACTCTTTTCTAATATGAGAGAACTAGCTCATCCACCCAAAACCAAGGGGAAAAAAAGCTGTTGGCTCTGTGCCATAACACAATGACCTGTGGTGGAGGTAAGGGAGTGAAAAGAGCCCTGTGCACCACTGTGGAGCCGGGGGGGTGGGGGAGAGAGTGGGGGAGATGGGAGTAGGCTGCAGAGATCAGTCTTCAAAAGACTCACTGGCCACTTCTCTATTCCTCTAAAATGTCAAGATCTTTCCAAAAGTGGTGGGCATTTCTGCATGCTATGTTCTTTGACACTTCCTCACGTCTTGGCATTCAGCCTCTCAACTGTCCCTGCTTTGTTGAGGCATTCCCTGACCACACCATAGTCCTGACTTCCAGTGTTTTCTGCCTCCACATTTTTTTTTTGTCTTTTTCATGTCCCACAGCATTTTATAATATTTGTTTACTTATTATTGTTGGCCATTTTCTCTAGATCTTTTACTTTTATTTTCTTTATTTTATTTTATTTTATTTATTTTATTTTTTTGAGCCAGAGTCTCACTCTGTCGCCCAGGCTGGATTGCAGTGACACGATCACGGCTCACTGCAACCTCTGCCTCCTGGGTTCAAGTGAGTCTTGTGCCTCAGACTCCTGAGTAGCTGGGACTAAGACATGGACCACCACACCCAGCTAATTTTTGTATTTTTCAGCAGAGATGGGGTTTCATCATGTTGGCCAGGTTGGTCTCAAACTCCTGACCTCAGTGATCTACCTGACTCGGCCTTCCAAAGTGCTGGGATTACTGGAGTGAGCCACCATGCCTGGCCTCACTAGATCTTTTCTGTTGACTAACTGGCACTTAGTAGATGCTTAATTATATTTGTTGGAGACAAACATTTCTTAAACAAATGAATAAATTGCTGAATATCTTACTTTAATATTTAGGTTTCATACCTCCCCCCTTCTTAAAATTCATATTAAAATAATCTGTTGTGAGCTGGAAATTTTCTAGCTCATAAGCTGTATTCCTATTGAAATAATTGGTTCAATTTATTCCTGTATGCATATATACGATCAAAATTTACCAAGCACTTATGTAAAGAATTATTCTGGCCAGGCGCGGTGGCTCACACCTGTAATCCCAGCACTTTGGGAGGCCGAGTCAGGCAGATTATGAGGTCAGGAGATCGAGGCCATCCTGGCTAACATGGTGAAACCCTGTCTCTACTAAAAATACAAAAAATTAGCCAGGCATGGTGGCACACGCCTGTAGTCCCAGCTACTCGGGAGGCTGAGGCAGGAGAATCGCTTGAACCCGGGAGGCAGAGGTTGCATCGCACCACTGCACTCCAGCCTGGGAGACAGAGCAAGACTCCTTCTCAAGAAAAAAAAAAAAAAGAATTGCTCTAGGTGCCAAGGATATAGATTTATATAAAACAGAATTTCTTTCTTCATAGAACTTAAATTCTATCATCTAATTTTAATAACATGAACTTTCTTAGAAATACAGCAAATGCATTCTATATCGACAGACTATAGTGCAATGTTAAGTGCCAAGGCTCTGATATCATTTTCTGTCACTTATTTTTGTGTCCTCAAGCAAGTTACAAGATCTCCCTAAACCATCATTTTCTTATCTATAAATTAGGAAAATGAATAGTATTTGTTTCATAGAGTTATTACAAGGATTAAATGAGATAATATGTGGAAAAAATACATTGCTATTACTTTGAGTATTTACTTTCGTCATCATCACCATCATCAATGTTCAGCAAGTGTGCAAGTACTTAACTATGTCAGACACTGGGATAGGATTATAGATTCAGCAACGCCAGTGTATAAGATGTAGTCAGTCTCTGATGTCATGGAACTTAGTGTCTAATTTACAGTCTATGTAAAAGGGGCCATAGTCTTCAAAGGGGGCAGCAGAGGGAACTCTGAAAGACTGACCTATTTCAGGCTTGTGCTTTACATAGAAAAGGCCAATTACAAATACACAGCCTTCTTAAGTTACCCAGCTCAGTATTGACAGCATATGGACACATTCTTTTTTTTAACCACCCTTGTCATGGTCTCCTCCCCCAACACTCACATACCCACTCCTCCTTCCTTAGGCTAATGCTTCCTACACAGGAACCTTTTGGGTCACCCTGTCCAATTAGCACATTAAATATCTACAATTTTACTAAAACCTTTGACCTAAGCCAGTCTGGAGAGTCTTAATAGAGGCTTTAGGTGTCAGACAGTCCTGGTTTGTGTCCCAGCTCAGGCATTTATAAATTTCATGACCTTTGGTAAGTAATTTAACATCTCTGAACCTCTATATTTGCAAAATGGAAGAAAACAATAGTTGCTACTTCACAGGGTTGTTGGGTGGCTTCAGAGGTAAGGAAAGTGCTTAGTCCAGGTTTGGCTCAGAGCCAGGCTTCACTAAAATGACCCTTCTTCCTCCTGCGGTACTTCATGAGATCTCCCACTTGCAGAGAATTGAAGAGATGCACTCCAAGTCAATTGTTCATGTGAACAGAAGTGACCTAGAAACCTCAGTTTTACTGCCTATCAATCTGTCTTAATGAACAACTAGAAACTAGATACATGAAATTTTATCATCTTGCAAAAAGCCCTTTATAAACCATGAAGTCTCGTGCAAATGAAAGGAATCAGGATTATCTTCTCTTGGACTTTCTCATTATGTATGTGCCGACCTAGTCACATTTCTCTATTGTGGAATCATATGGAATTTCTCTCTATGATCACTAAGCACCAATTGCACAACTTTCTCTCTAAGGTGGTTTATGTGCTGACCGTCCAGAGAATGACCTCTTGAATTTCTAGCAAGTTTGCAATTCCTGTTTGTGCATGCTACAACATGTAATGCCATATAAGTGATCCTTTAACGTGGCATTTAACCTGGGAAAAGAAAACAAAACCTCTTGCCCTCAAAGTGTTGTATTAATTCTAGACTCTGGACTCTTAATGGATTTTACCATGTAAATGTTTCTGCAACTGAAATTCAAGTACAGAAACTTATGAAAATACACAGTGGTACACTGAAGCTGGTAGGTACTGGCTATTCAGAGCTGATTTTGCTGATCACGTACATGTCTTTCTAGTTCTGTTTTGAGTGACATCATGTTAGTAGCTTAACATCAGAAATCTGCCATGGTAGGATATTTATATCACAGAAAATTTTAAAAAAACTATGAAAATTCAGGGTTTTTTTTTTTTTTGAGAGCCAGTTGTTAAACATTTACCAGTCTGCCAGTAGAAACACATTACTTGCTGATGTATCGTTCCCTTCATCTCTGTTATCGGTGCAAAGTCCCCTCCAATTTCTGTACAATAAATCCCCCAAGTTATGTCAGTTCCAGAGCATTCCACCATTCAACCAAACTTCTGCCATAATGTTAAATAACTCTTAAAATCCTACCTTTCCCTGAAGGTTTCCCATATCCATCAGAGGAAATTTGATGCCCTTGTCTGATCCTTTCCAGGCTGGTTATGAAAATGCCATGATAGACTTGTGAGTGATTGCTTTTATAGGGCTTCTAGACCTAACAATGTAGGAATGTTCAGTCATGCCCACTCTCAAGGAATCATTCCTTTTGACTATTCAGGTTCTATTGTGACCTTACTCTTGCCCTTGATTTGCTTCAATACTAAACAAAAATATCTACTGTGCATGATTTCATTGACAGCTGTTTTACTTGTCTAGTTAGGATATTGATGCAAAGGGAGAAAAGTTACAAAACTCAAGAGTCTAAATCTGAGAGCATGAGATAAAACATCTTCTTGTACCTCTTATCATTCATTGGTTTTAGAGTTAAATTCAGGCTGTCCTGTGCAAGAAAGTTTTAGTTTACAGTATATTTGTTAGATATAAGGTGAGAATTTCCAAAACCAGTTTAGCAACACTCCAGGGATATACTTAGTACCTGATTACATTGCTCAAAGTAAAATTTTAGTATAATTTAAACAAGAATAAGTGTTTGGAAATGTCTTTCAAACCTTTAAAAAATATACCAAGAAATAACACTTTACAGAATTTATTCTAAGAAAATAACCATGGATGTGGGCAAAAATTTAGCCATAAAATTATTTCTAAAGAACATTGCTTATAATCATGAAAAACTGGAAACAACCCAAATGCCCAACAAAATAATTTGTTAGGCAAATTATAATGAGTTCATATGATGGAAAATTATTGATTCATTTATATAGTAATAATAGCTTACACTGAGCATTTATTATATACTAGGCACTGTGGAAAGGGTTTTACTTGCATTGTCTCATTTTATTCTAACAACAGCCTCTATACAGTATCATCTCCATTTTACTGAGGCTAATAGAGGTAAATAATATAACCAAAGTCGGATAGATGAGAGCCTGGCTCCAACCCATGATCTGTCTCTACAGCCCATGCTCTTAACCACTGTGATTTGAGCTATTGTGAGTGTGTGTGTCTGTGTGTGTGTCTGTGTGTGTGTGTGTGTGTCTATTGCAGTGGGTTTAGGTCACAACAGAATCACCTGGAGGTCTCTTTCCAAACCACTCACCGCTAGATTCTTACTTGTCTCTCTTAGGAATAAATATTCTCTCAGTTGAAAATCACCACAATCGTGTTGGTGAGGATGTGGCAAAAATCGGAACCTTCAAATCCTTCATTGCTTGTGGGATTGTATAACAGTGCAGCCACAAATAGTTTGCCAGTTCTTCAAAATGTTAAGCACAGTTACCATATGACCCAGAAATTTCACTTCTATGTATATATTGAAGAGAATTGAAAGCACGTGTTCCCACCAAAACTTGAACACAAATGTTCATGTAGTAGCATTATTTATAATAGCCAAAAAGTGGAAACAACCCAAAATGTCCATCAGCTGATAAATGGATAAACAAAATGTTAATATGTCCATACAATAGAATATTATTCAGCTATAGAAAGGAACGAAGTATTGAAACATGCCACAACATAGATGAAACTTGAAAACATTATGCTAAGTGAAAGACACCAGACACAAAAGATTACATAGTGTATGATTCCATTTATGTGAAACGTTCAGAATAGACAACTGCTTAGACAGAGAAAGTAGATTAGTGGTTGCCAAGGACTGAGGGTAAAGAAAAAGGGATGCGAATGACTGCTAAAGGGTTCAGGATTTCTTTTGCGGGTGTTGAAAATGTTCTAAAATTAGATAGGGGCGGCCGCGCGGTGGCTCACGCCTGTAGCCCCAACACTTTGGGAGGCCCAGGCGGGCGGATCACGAGGTCAGGAGATTGAGGCCACCCTGGCTAACAGGGTGAAACCCCGTCTCTACTAAAAATACAAAAAAATTAGCCGGGCATGGTGGCGGGCCCCTGTGGTCCCAGCTACTCAGGAAGCTGAGGCAAGAGAACGGCGTGAACCCAGGAGGCGGAGCTTGCGGTGAGCCGAGATTGCGCCACTGCACTGCAGCCTGGGCGACAGAATGAGACTCCGTCTCAAAAGTAAATAAATAAATAAATAAATAAATAAATAAATAAAATAAAATAAATTTGGAGCAATAGCTACACAACTCTGAATATAATTAAAAAACACTGAATTGTATAGTTTAAAAGTTTGAATCTTATGGCATGTGAGTTAGATATCAATACAGCTGTTATTAAAGATAAAAAAATCATCACAATCATAAACCGCTGTTACTTATGGGGAGTATGGAGTATGCTGTATCCTTAAGGTATAGCAGTGCAGAAACGCTTAAAAGTAGTGACAAAGATAGATGTTCACGATGTTTAAAAAATCATAAACCAAAATAAGCCAACTGCTACAATTTTTTGGTTAAGAAATGTGCATGTGCTAAAAGGAATGTATCAAAATATTAGCAATGGTTACATGTAGTTTTCTTTTGTGTTCATATTTTTGTTAAAATATTTTAGAACATGCATCATTTTAGATTTTTTAGATTATCATTTTAAACTTTTTTAGTAAAAAAAAATAAGTATTTTTAATGCCATGAAATACTTTATAGGATGAAACTTGTATAGAAAAGATTAAACCATTTTCTTCACACCAGGAAGTCAAGAGACACATAAAACAATTCTGGTCACATATAAAAATATATATGTGACCAGAATGTATAGAACAGCTCTGTGCAATAGAAATATAATGCAAACCACATTTGTAATTGTAAATTTTCTAATTTTCACATTAAAAAGTGAGGAACAAAAAGATGAAATTCATTTTAATATATTTATATTTGAATTTTTGGAAGATAAAATTATCTTATTTAATCTGTCAAAATATAATTTCAACATATAATCAATATAGAATTACTAATGACATATCTAAATTCTTTTCTTATGCCAAATCTTTGAAATCTGGTGTTTTACACTAAAAGACCTCTCAAAACTAGCTACATTTCTAGGGGCTGGTAACCACGGTTACCATATTGGACAGCAGAGGTACAATGGAAATATTTCAAAATTTTTATTCCATTTGCAAAAAGAGTTTTAATGTGTTCTTTAAGAAATAAATTTTTATCTACTAGAAACTTGAATGTAATGCTAAAACCAAACTAAATAACATTAATCTGATAAGCCTCAAAACTATTTAAAGTTATACAAACTGAAGATGAAAATATATATAGACATACCTATATATATTATGCAGAATAGTAATTTTGAATCCAATCTGCATTTTCCCCTAAAACTAGTAAGCTGAATAAATAAAATACAAAAAGACCAGGATTCTAATAGTAAGATGATACCATATAACAAACTCAGACAAGAAAGATGTGATATATAATTCCATCACTGTAATACTTACCATCCTAATAGGTCAACTATTTAGTTCAACACCTAAGTCTTCAATTCCAGCTAAGAGAAGAAGCCAAATAGCCAGATGTCACTGCCAAAAAGGGCACTTTCATATCTGGGCATCTGGACACTATTATAACCAATGAAGGTGGAGAAATTTAAAGGTACAGTTAGTAGACATCTAGTAGAGAACCATTAGTAGTCTTTTAGATTATACTGGAGAGTAGAATGTTGTGGTCACATGATCAGTGGATTAATTTCTGAGGACTTATTGAATTAGATATTCCATTGTCTTTAACTGATACATGCAAACAGTTTGTTTTGTATGCAGTTGAGCACTCTCTCCTTCCTAATACAGTTTCTTCACTGATTCCTGGGCATTGCTCTCTCTTTATTCTCCTACCGCCTCAGTGTACACTCCTCAGGCTCATTTGGTAGCTCCTCACTTCTGTGACCACTAAATGTATAACTACCCTAGAGTTCAAAGTTCAAAGTCCTCAGTCCCACAGCTTACCACTCACATAACAACAAAACCCTAAATCTGAACTTTGAGCATAAACCTCTCCTCAGACCTCCAGAGCAATATCACCAGCAGCCAAGCTGATATTTCACAGGGTATAAGGCATCTCAATCCCCAATTCTGCCCCACAATACCCTGCCCCACCCTCCTGTTCCTTCATTGCACTCTCTCATTCCCATCTTTTCAATCCTCCCTGCTCTAACTTTGAAATATGTCCAGAATCAACCACTTCTCACCATCTCCACTGCTGCTACCATGCTCCAACTATCATCCTATCTCACCAAGATTATTTCAATAGATTCGAACCAGTCTCTGATCCTCCTTCACCCCCAACCCCTACAGAGTAGTTTCCAGGCAGCAGGCAGAATGGTCCTTTTAAATGCAAATCACTTCATGTCACTTTTCCGCTCAAAGTCTTTTATTGGCTTCCTACACATTCAGACTAAAACTTCCTTAAAATGCTGGAAAGATTTAGCTCCAGCTATAGCTCTGTCTTTTTTTTTTTTTTTTTTTTTAACTTATCACCTGCAGCACCACCAAATTTCACCTCCCCTCCCACCACCACCACTCCTTACAGACAGGGAAGGAAGACAGGGCAGGAAGACAGGAGAACACTCCCACTCCATGATCTTTGCATCTTATGTTCCCTCTCTTTCAGACACCAGCATAGCTCAGTGCTTTACTTCTTCATGTGTCTGTTCCACTATCAGCTTCACTGGGATACCTTCCTTGACTACTCTGTATAAAATAAATTAGCACCTCCATCTCTGTCCATCACTCTCTATCCCTATATTGCAACTAGACCGTATATATTTATTTGGTTTTGGTTAGAACATAATTTCCAGGGAGACAGTAGAACATAATTTCCAGGGAGACAGAAACTATTTTATTCTCTGCTTTATATGCAGTACCTGGAACAGTGCCTGGCACTACTAGTTATGCTAATATATCTTTTGAAAGAATAAAAGAGTGAATATGTGTTTGCTTAATAATAAGGATGAATCACAAGGGAAAATTAATGAACAACAAACCTAGGATGCTTATGTAGTAAAGGGTTTACCCTTGCCCAAAGAGAGGCCTGGGTTTTGCCCTAGGCTTCTTGGAGTTAATCTATATCATATATGACAGCAATGTCTTTGTTTAGGATGAGGACTGGCTCCAATGGAACTTAGGGTGGGGGTGGCAATACCAGAACGACCATGTGACTCAGGGTGGAAGCTTTGGGTCACGTGATTATCAGGTAACCTAAACACTTAAGTTCAGTCTTGTATATAATCAATCAATCCATCATGTCTACATAATTGAGCTCCAATAAAAACTAAATACGAGGCTCAGATAAGTTTCTTTGGTTGACAATACTTTATGCATGTTGTCACATGGCAGGAGGTTAATGGCAGGGGGGTAACGCATGAGGTCAATGGCAGGAGGGTAATGCGTCCAACAATTGAAACGTTGCAATTGGAACTCTCCCAGGCTCTGCCTTATGCATCTCTTTCTTTGGTTTATTTTAATCTGTAACCTTTCCCTATAAGTCACAACCTTGAGTATAATCACTTTCAGTGAGTTCTGTGAATTCTTCTAGTGAATTATCAAAACTGAGAATAATTTTAGGAACCCTCTGAATTTGTAATTGGTGTCAGAAGTTAGGGCAGTTTTGGGGATTCTACCCTCAAACTTAGCAGTTATCTAACTCCAGGCAATGCTAATCATACATCTGGCAAAGTTAAAGCTAAAAAATGGGCTTAGAGAGCATTAGGTCTAGCCCTTCATTTTGCTGATGACGAAAGCCTAGGGAAAAGATGCGACTTGCCCAGATTACCTGGTAATATGGTGACAGACGAGCATGAGACTTGGTGTCCTGAATCCCATGATCACATCCACACACACACAATGGCTCTTCTTAACTTTTGTTTTGCGTCATATGCACCACTTTTTCTTAAGAAGGTTAATAAAAATTTATTGGACAATTAAGTTGGCTTAACTCTCCAGTATGTTAAGGTCAGTGTCAAGGGGAGAAATTACTACTGTCTTTCAAAAGTCACCAGGGCCAACCCTGGACAAAATTGTAAAGTAACACAGTTCCTCTTTTCTCCCTTGCCTCTGCTTTTAAGCCCTGTGATGGGCCAGGGAAGTGCTGCAGGAGGAGCTGTGTCAGTCCTCCTGAGCCACGGCTGTAGAGGTCGGGTAGGAAGCCTTTATGCTCAGTTCTACTATCTTTAACCAGTTCTATTTTCCTTCACCTACACCATCATGGTCTGCCACACTCTCCTTCTTTGGAGGAAATCTGAAAAGTATAGGCAGCTTTAGAAGCTTTGGGAAATGGTACATGGTAAACTTAGTTCATCATGTGGGAAACATGTTGACAAATTCAAGGCATTATGCAAAAAAGGTTGTGATTCTGGCCATTACTGTACTAGTGTGATAAGTTACAGAAGCCAGAATTCAAGAGTTAGATGGACCTTGAACTTGTAAGCAAGGTTGTATATATTTTAAAACTCAATAAATATTCATGGAATAAATATAGAGTGAAAATAATGATATTAAACATTCCGCAAATAGAGACCTTTGCAATTTCCATTTGGCATCTGACAGCCCTACAAGGACTGAACAAAAGATGAAAACCCAAGTTTATAAATTTACATGTGAAAAGTAGCATAGGCCCTGAGCCATGACTTTAACATTTTAGAATCATAGATACTTTTGAGAATTTAATGATTTCTCTCCCCAGGAAAACAACAACAGCAACATAGTTTAGAGCACTTCCTGCTTTCAAATGCTGACTCATTATGTCTATTTCACAGATAGGAAGAAAAAGAGAGAGAGAGAAAAAAAAAAATAAGGCGTGGGTCCAAAGAAAGGTACAAAGTTGAGTGCAAGTTTAGAATTACAGTGCTATCATGTCCCCGGCAAATTTTTTCGTAGAGAATAAAAGTGGCTGTCACAGATACAGCACTTAACTGGTAATGATATAAGGCCAGATGTGAGTCTCCTTTCTATGATGGGTCAGTAAAGTGTAATAGGCAAATGGTTAAAGGCATGATTTTTGAGAACCAGGCTGCTTGAGGTCAAATCTTTACTGTGGGCAAGTTTCTTAATCATGTTGAGTTTTAATCTCATTTGTGAAACAAAGATAATAATAGGATCCACTAGTAGGGTAGTTGTAAAAATGGAATGAAATGCCTAAAGCAATGCATGGCACATAATACACACCCAATAAATGTTAGCTCTTGGTATTAGGTGTTGGATACTGTCATTTTTATGAACACTGTCATTGTCTACATGGATGCTAGATTTATTCACTTGTGTAGTCTTCATCCTTGAATTATGTTAGCAGATTTGCTCTTTTTTATTTTTTTTTAAGTTAACTCAAAGACATGGTTTCATTATAAAGGAGTATGAAACTCATGTCAGTGGGCTTCTAATGGAGGCATATTCATTCAACATCAAATTTTTATTACCTGCCTACTATGTGCTTAGCACTAGGTTTTCTAGTTGCTTGTAAGGAGATTGTGACTTGATTGCAAAGATAACTGTTAGTAATTTATGTGCGAATAAGAGACCAACTAAGTGTGAACTAACCACAACGTAAAAATGTAGAGGCATCTAGTGGAGTGAGAATAGCTTTGAAAGATAAAATAGATGATCAGAATACCTAACCTAGGCCTTGAAGCAAGACTTGCTACATAATCTGTGGGGCCCAAATCAAAAAAAGGGGGCATCTTTTGTTCTTAAAGTATTTGGAATTTTAAGACAGCAACAACAGAGCATTAAACCAAGCACAGGACCCTTCTAAGAGTGGGTCTTAAGACACTACACATGTCACATGCTCTGCCTTGAAGGATGGGAAGACTCATGGAGAGATTACTGTCATTAGCAGAGTGAAACTTTCCAGACTGTCAGTCATGCCATTCACATGCCTCTGTGTCCTTTCTTGTACTTTTTCTCTGAAGCAAAATGTTTTTACTTACTTTTTCAATCTATGCAAACCCTACCTATCCTTCAAATCCCAGCTTGAGTTTGAGCTCAGAGGGAACACAATAGAATAAAAAGAGCCCCAGACTTAGAAGAGCAAAGGTCAATTCTGCATTCCATCAGCTCTGGAACTATGAGCAAATTCTCTTAACTTCTCTCATAGTGGGTTTGCACACATGCCACATAGGGGGATCAAAAGGCATCAGAAATGCAAAATAGCTTTGAAATAATAATTCCTCATATTGACAAAGAGCTTTATAATTTTCCTGTAAACCCTTCCCTAGCTTCTACTGGCTACAAATAGCTCTTGCTGAGTGTCTAGTGCCTGATTGAAACATACATGCACACATGCACCTGAGCACCTGTCTGTCCCTCCCACCACCTCTCTCTACTTAACATATATTATTTTTCTTATGGTCTCATTTAACTTCTTAAGATCATCAGGGCTTCAGTCTTTACCCCTTCCAAGCCACCCTCCTCACTAAGTCAGTATGATCTTTCTAACTTTTGGTTCCTCACTGCCTAGTGTAAAGTTTCCTAAATCCAATGGCACAGAATCAGTGTCTTTTGAGGAGTTTGTTAATTAGTGTTCTGGGAAAAGAGGTGCAGTTTGAAAAAAAGCCTCATGCTATAGCCCTCTGTTGTAGGTTTCCAATGCACATGTAAAACCTCTGAGAAATCCTGCAATAAAAAAGTTAATTTAACTTCGTTCAAATCAGAATTTTCCATGTTAATTTGTGCATATTTACATTTTATACGATACCTGTGTTCTGCAGAAACATTTTGTCAAATGCTGGCCTGCACTCAGGCATTCTGCTTGTTTTATAGAACCTCTAGGATCTATTGCTACCCTAGCTTTCTAGTTCGTTTTCTGTCACCCCTTTCACAAACCCTATGCCGCAGAAACAGTGGGCCATTTTCAGTTTCTTGAAGAACTCTGAGCTCTACACCTGTTGTGCTCTCTGCCAAGAATGTCTTTCCTGTCACTCATCCATCCATTTATTCCCTAGTGATGTGTTTCTCTTCACTTAAGACCCAGCTCCCCTGCTCTGTAAAGACATCTCTGACATTTTCAGTAACTACTGTCTCCTACTTCCAGTGGTTAACTCCTCTAAAGAACTTCATATACAAAAATGATTCCTGAGCATTAATGAACGCCTTCTTTGTGTCAGTTATTTAGCTTCTATTGTGACGTAGACAACCCTCTAAGATGATTAAAATAAGGTCTACTTTACAGATTAATAAATGCATGGATTAAGAAACCCACTTCTTTTTCTACCTTTTGAGTGGCGCCCACCATCAACCTAGCTGCCCCATTCCAGAAACACAGAAGACATTTTGAAAATCTTCCTCTACCCTACATCCAGTCAGGTGTCATGTCCTATAAATCCCAGATTCCTAAACAACCTTAAAACCTGTCCATAGGCCAGGCGCTGTGGCTCACGCCTGTAATCCCAGCACTTTGGGAGGCTCAGGTGGGTGGATCATTTGAGGTCAGGAGACCAGCCTGGCCAATATGGTGAAAACCCGTCTCTACTAAAAATACAAAATGAGAACACATGGACACAAGGAGGGCAACGTCACACACCAGAGGCTGTCAGTGGGTGGGAGGAAAGGTGGGGGAGAGCATTAGGACAAATACCTAATGCATGTGGGGCTTAAAACCTAGAAGCAGGTTGATAGGTGCAGCAAACCACTATGGCACAAGTATACTTATTTAATAAACATGCACATTCAGCACATGTATCCCAGAACTTAAAGTAAAATTAAAAAGAAAAAAAAGTTAGCTGAGCATGGTGATGGGTACCTCTAATTCCAGCTACTCGGGAGGCTGAGGCATGAGAATTGCTTGAACCCGGGAGGCGGAGATTGCAGTGAGCCAAGATTGCGCTGCTGCACTCCAGCCTGGGCAATAGAGTGAGACTCAGTCTCAAAACAACAACAATAACAACAACAATCTGTCCATATCTATCCATTTACACTGCTACTAAGTTAGCCTGGATCAGTATCATCTCTTGGCTATGTTCCTGCAGTAGCTTCTGGGCAAATATTCCATCTCCATGTTGCCACAAGTATGATCATTTCCTAAAGTGCGCATCTGATCATGCCAATTGCCTTGCTTAAATTTCTTGAGTGCCTTCCCATAACTCTTAGGAAAAGAATCCAAGACCCTTAATACAATGTAACGGATCTTTAAGGATTAGCTACTCTCTGCTTTTCACTTATATTTTGTTATTAATTAGGATCTCATAGTCTACACAGGAAGCCTTGCAGAGCCTATTGTGATTTACAGGCCTTGCCAAACATTCTTTCGCCTCTGGACTTTATTTTTGTTTTTATTTTTGCGACAAGATCTTGCCCTCTCACCTAGGCTGGAGTGCAGTGGCACAATCATGGCTCACTGAAGCCTTGACCTCACAGGTTCAAGCAATCCTCCCACCTCAGCCTCCTGAGTAGCTGGGACCACAGGCGTGCGCCATCACACCCAGCTAATTTTTGTGTTTTTAGTAGAAACGGGGTCTTCCCATGTTGCCCAGGCTGGTCTTAAACTCCAGGGCTCAAGTGATCCACCTGCCTCAACCTCCCAAAGTTCTGGTATTACAGGTGTGAGCCACCGCACCTAGCCTGCCTCTGGACCTTTGTACACACTTTTTCTACTTCTTGAAATTCTCTTCATTCTCCTCCTCACTCTGCTAATTCATGAGCTTCCTAAATGTAGGCCAAGGATAGTGCTCTTCCTCTAGGGCCCATAGCATCTTGACATCTTTTTCTCTCCTGTAAGATCTTTGGGGCCAGGGCCATACCTTAATCATGATCTTACCTGTACCTAATATGGTGCCGGCCCTAGAAATGGCATGGAATAGTCATTTGTTGAATGCCTGAATGAATCAAAGAATGAATAAATGAGTAAATGAAAGCAAAACTAAAAGGACAGCTTGGGGCATTACAAGAGAAGGAATTTAGAGCTTCCTTTCACACATCCTCCTGCCTTTGTCCTCTATGTCAAAATACATCATCCTCCTTTCAACTCCCCAAAAGCTCCATGTATGCTCCACTTGAAGAGCCTTTGCATCTCCAGAGTGTTTCTTCTTCATTCACCCGCAGTTAATATCTCTTTATCCTTCACATTTCAGATTAGTCATCTTTTCAAGAGGAAAGAATTCTTGCTGATGCAGACGAGTTGGCCCCCTGCAATACTGCTCTCATAGCACTGAGTGTCTCCTTCATTACTTTCACCACAGTGTAGCTCTACATCTACGTCTATGAATGTTCATTTAGCAAAAGTTTCCTCCAATAGACAGTAAGCTTATGAAAGAATCATGTCTGTTTTTTATTCACTATTGGATTCCCAGTGCCTAAGTACTGACACACGAAAGTTTGTTAAATGGATTCATGAATTAAAAACAGTAGTTTTTAATCTCATCAGCAGTTTTTTGTTTGTTTCATCACCACGTACATGCATAGTAGGGTTCAGTAGGTAAGGGCTGTTTGTTAAATGAAAGACTATAACTGATTTCTTTCCCTAGTTTATAAACAGTTGTTAACTAGTAATGGTTGAGATAAAAAATTTTGTTCCTATAAATTTAGTAATATTTGCATATTTTCATACTATTTTGTAATATGTTTATGGCTTCTCTTGAAATAAATGTCAAAAGAATTCCATCTGCCTAGCTCCTGGACTCCACCTCATTAGGAAAATAAAGAACCACAAAGTCCGTCTCCACCACAGGAAAGGACAGTAGCTCTAATTCATAAATTCCATAATGTGTACATAATTGGAAGACATCAAAATGTGTCCTGTCGCAGACTAGTCCGTGATTCTTCAATAAGAAACTATGAAAATCGCAAAACAAACAGTTCAAAGGGGTCATTACTGTTTGACAATTCATCGGGCTAAATAATATTGTCTGAGTGGTCACCTGGCTCTGTTTGACCTTAAACGAAGGCAAAGGAACTGAGAAATACATTAAAGAAAGGCTATGCTCAGGCTTTTGGAGTCACACAAACTTTGATATGTCTGGGAAGAAGTGCTTTTTTACCCCCATAATTTTAAGAAGAGGGTAGGCAATGACATTTTAAAGCCTGTTTACCTCATAATCAAATCATCCACAATTTGATAGGTGCTTACTAAGTACTGGGTATTATGCATGTCCTTATGCACACATTAACTCTATCTCTCACCATCACCCCGAAGGAGGTATTATTAACTATCATTGAGGCAACTGAGACGCAGAGACCTGAACTATCTTAGAGAAAGTAGAACGTGACCGATGTGGGGCTCAAACCCACTGTTACTTGACTCTACTCAATAATGATTCCACTTACATTTCTCTATGCAAATTTCTGTTCCAGCCTTCCACTCGGTAAGTACATACTAAGTATTTGTCAAAAAGAATCAAAGTGCCATAATTCCCATAATTATTTGAAAGGAACACCTAAAGAGTCACCAGGATGATTTTTCTCTCAAAGAAGCTATTCAGTTTGAAATGCTCTGTGGTGGTGAGATCTTACAAAATGATAAATAAATCCATAGACATTTTGTTGTTTAATTTTTTAAGCCTATTTCTTTCTTCTTTTTTTTTTTTTTCGGTGATTCACTTTCCTGTTATTCAGAACATTACACACCTACACACATCAAATAAAACTGAATATTCCAAGATTTAAAGGCGTTAGTGGGGGTTGTCAATACATGAAAGCAGAGAAGCTGTTTAGTATAATTGAGGAAAAGTGGAGGCTCAGACTGTCAAAAAAAGATGGCTTTTCTACTTTAAAACTAAAGTTCCAGGATATAGAAGTGGATCAGCTAAGAAATGCTGGCTTAGCCTCTTAAGAAGGTAATGATCCTCCTTGATTTAGAACAAGCAGAAAAAGAAAATTAAGGTCAATGATCAACTGAGCATATATTTGTCATCTCCTTTTCCCAAGATCTCTTTAAAATGATAGTAAAGAAGCGAAGCAGATACAGCCCCAGAACAATGAAAAGAATATAAAGAGGGTCATTAAGTGAACGATGCATTTCACGTGTTTCTGAGAGAAGACAGGTAAGTGGAGGAATGATGACAGATTGAGGGCACAGCCAAGGAGGGCCCCCATCTATCTTGCAAAAACCTAGAGAGAGTTTGGATTTAGAAATGCCAAAGATGATGTGGGATGAAGGGTGAAAAATGGAGCGGGTGTGAAAAGGGATTTACCTGCCCCCCATTCCCACAGTTTAACTCTTCTCATCACACCCTGGGAGGATAAAATAAAAAGTTCTTCCTTTTGAAAGAAAACTAAAATGGTCTGGGGTGGACTAAGGTCACGAGTGTGGGAGCTGAGCCTTCAGAGCAAAGTGCTCTGCATTTTGGCATTAGGGACTACAAAATACAAGATAATCTCTGTGCCTACTCACTGTATAATGAAACCCACCAGTTGGTAAGTCCTATTCATATTCATTTGACAGTTCTACTGATTCATTCTCACATATGACTTGGCAATGGAAGATCATCTAGTCAATTGAGTAAAACCTACACTGTGACGGGAAAAAAGACCAAGATAAACAAATATAAAAACACATACTGGAGAAAACAGAGATATTTTAGGGCCAGAAACAAATAAATAAATCCTAATTTCTATGTGCAGAAACATTTAAAAGGAGAATAAATCTACAATTCGAGAACTGGATGCTATACAAAGAAGGAAAACGTAGAGAATAAGAAAAAAATCATGGAATTAAAAAATACGGCAGGTTTATTTTTAAATTATTAGAAGGTTAAAATATACAGGTCAAGGAAATCTCTTAAAAAGTAGGAAAGGGCATGCGCAGTGGCTCACGCCTATAATCCCAGCACTTTGGGAGGCCGAGGCAGGTGGATCACCTGAGGTCAAGAGTTTGAGACCAGCCTGGCCAGCATGGCGAAACCCCGTGTCTACTAAAAGTACAAAAATTAGCCGGGTGTGGTGGCAGGTGCCTGTAATCCCAGCTACTCAGGAGGCTGAGGCAGGAAAGTCTCTTGAACCAGGGAGGCGGAGGTTGCAGTGAACTGAGATTGCATCACTGCATTCCAGCCTGGGTGACAAGAGTGAGACTCCATCTCAAAAAAACAAACAAAAAAAAAAAAAGTAGGAGAAAAAGATAAAGTCAAAATACCAGAGATATACAAATTAGGAAATTATTCTATGAAGACTAATATCCAATTAATAGAAGTATAAGGAAGAATTAGGAAATTAAAAATAAGGAAATTATTAAGGAAATACTCGAAGAACTATTTCCCAATTGAATAACACGAGTGTTCGAGATTAAAAGGATCCCTTTGTATACACGTATTGGTTATTTTAAAAGACCTACAACTACATAATCATTGTGAACACTAAGGATACAAAGAAGATCCTGAAAGTTTCCTTCAGGAAAACACAGGCCATGTCTATGTTAGTAACTATCAGATTGTCACTGGAAAATTTCTTCAACATTGGTCCCTAAAAAGCAATGAAATGACAACTTCAAAGTTCCATGAAAGAACGACTCAAACAAGACTTCTATACTCAACCTACCAACTGACTGAATGGCTGGGGCTGGGGAACCTGAAATTTATTGAGCCATGCCCTTCCTTTGCTAGATGCTTTATTGTGATTATCAACACTCCTTCAAGGGAAGTATTATTTTTGCCATGCACAGACAAGATCCACTAATAGGTCGACCCAAGGAATAAGTGTCAAAAATAAGTGTCACAGTCAGAAAACATACCTGAGCCAATCTGCTATTCTTCTTCCAGAGTATATCACAGGGCCTTTGAACACACAAAGACAGGCCAGCTCATAGGGCAAAGAAGATACAATGTAGAAACAGGGAGAACCACCCACTCCTGGGACTTTGAGGCAAGGTTAGACTGTTGCCGTAGGTAAAGGAGCATTATGTCATTGTTGCTACCTTGGCAAATTTCAAAGATTATTATTCCAGCTTTTCCTTTCCTTTCCTTTCCTTTCGTTTCCTTTCTCCTTTCCTTTCTCCTTTCCTTTCTTCTTTCCTTTCTCCTTTCCTTTCCTTTCCTTTCCTTTCTTTTCCTTTCTTTTTCCTTCCTTCCTTCCTTCTTTCCTTCTTTTCTTTCTTTTCTTTCTCTCTTAAATTTTATTTTAAGCTCCAGGCTACAGGATGTGTACAGGATGTGCAGGTTTGTTACATAGGTAAATGTGTGTCATGGTGATTTGCTGTGCCTATCAACCCATCACCTAGGTATTAAGCCGGGCATGCATTAGCTATTTTTCCTAATGCCCCCTACTCCCTGTGCCCCACCCCCATGCACTGGACACTCCCCAGTGTGTTGTTGTTTCCCTCCTTCTGTTTATGAGTTCATGTCATTCAGCTCCCACTTATAAGTGAGAACATGCAGTGTTTAGTTTTTTGTTCCTGCATTAGTTTGCTGAGGATAATGGCTTCCAGCTCCATCCATCCCCCTGCAAAGGACATGATCTCTTTCCTTTTTATGGCTGCATAGTATTCCATGGTATATATGTACCACATTTTCTTTATCCAGTCTGTCATTGATGGGCATTTGGGTTCATTCCATGTCTTTGCTATTGTGAATAGCAGCTATATTTTCTTATGTAAATATAGCTGAAGATATTTTACAGATTGAGGCACACCCAGTTTTGAAGTTGAATATGACCAAGAAGCTTCCATTACAGATAATTAACTTCTTGGTGCTAACATAAAATATCTATACAAATAAATTCAAACAGTGGCTCACTCCTGTAATCCCAGCACTTTGGGAGGCTGATGTGGGAGGATCACTTGAGCCCAGGAGTTCAAGACCAGCTTGGGTAACACAGTGAGACCCAGGCTTTACAAAAAATTAAAAAGAAAAATTAGCCAGGTGTTGTGACATGCACCTATCATCCCAGCTACTTGGGGGACTGAGGTGGGATGATTGCTTGGGAGGTCAAGGCTTCAGTGAGCTGTGTGATCATGCCACTGCACTCCAGCCTGGGTGACAGAGTGAGACCCTGCCTCAAACAAACAAACAAAAACCAAAATACAAACTCCCCTACATTTCCAGTGCTATTTCAACCTATCTGTTGAATCTCATTCATAAGCTCATGAAACAAATATTCATTATATCTGAGGTCCTAGATGCTATGTCAACAACACAAATTCCCTATCCTCATGAAGCTTTCAGTCTAGGAAGATAATGAAGAGAATTTGGTGAAAGAGAAGAATGCAAGCAGGAGAAGGGAGATTTACTTGGTTAGAGTGGTCAGGAAAATACTTTCCATTGAGGTAACAATTCAGTCGATTCAAATAATCCAGTTATGTAATGGTTGGTGTGATGGGTGGTTACATTAGAAGGAAATGGAATAGTAGTGCAAACACCTCAAGATGGGAAAATGCTTGGAGGGTTCAGGAACTGAAACTGTGCCAAAGTAAATGAGAGAGGATGGCCAAAGATGAAATTGAAAAGGTAATTAGAGTCATAATTCACGGGGCTTGTAGGCTATTGTAAGAAATTAGAAGACAATTCAAAGTGTGGTGAAAAAAATCTCTGAAGAGCTGAAAGCACAGGAAGGACATGAACTGATGTATGGTTGCATGTTTGACTTACCTAAAGACCTCACCATGTGCACACTCCACTGGCATCTCAGAATCAACAAACACAGACATCATCTTCCTTGCCCCCAAAGTCGCCATTTCTTTCTATTCCTCTCCTCTCCCCATTCCTTTTCCAAATATTTATTGAAAATCAACTCTGTCAAAATACTTCCTGAGTCTCTATAGTAGTCAAAGAGCAAAATATTGTCATCTCAGCATTGTTTTATTTCCTCACCCACACACCCACACAACTACATCCTATGAACTGTTTTGCAAAATGTCTCTCAAACTCTGCCTAGTTCAAGCTTTTATTACAACTCATCTAATATAAATAATAATAGCAATAATAATATTGCTACTACCCACAACAATTATTACAACTACTTCTAATACAAACAATGCTTACCATGGATCAGGCTTTGTTATATGCATTTTACATAAATTAACACATTTAATTGTCACAAAAATCCTGAGGTCTGCCTCTAGATATACAACTACACACGGCCTCGTTAAAGTGCTCTTAACTGGTTGCCTTTTCTCTGTCCTCTTTCTAATCCATCCTACTCATTTTATTGACAGATTAATTGTCCCCACACAAAGATCTGATCAAGCCAAAAGCCATCTGTCGTTCCTCAGTGCATTGAGAACAACATTCAAACTCCTTAAGCTGATAATCGTCCTCCCAAGATCTGGTCCTAATCTATACTTCCCAATTCAGAGTGCACCTCTTCTCTACACATAACAAAGTTTTGCTACACTGGAATCAGTTTATTTATAATTATCTTCAATGCACTAATTCTCAAATTGTGGTATGAGCACCTCTAGGGATCCCTAAAATTGCTTTAGGAGGTCCATAGATCAAAACCATTTTCATAATACGAAGATGTTATTTGCTTTTGTAACTCTCATTCTCTCATGAGTGTACAGCAGGGTTTCCCAGGCACTCTATGATATGCGATATTATAACAGACTGCAGAAGCACATATGAGAATCTGTCTTCTATAAGCCAGATGTTAAAGAGATTTATAAGAAACATAAAGTAATGCTACTCTTCTATTTTGGGGGATATATATAGTAATTTTTCATAAAAGTATGTCATTGATGTTAATATGCAAAGAGTTTATTATTGTTATTTTTAACTGAATTAATAAATAATTTAAGTGTCAATAGAAATTAACTACATTAATTAAAGAACTTTGAGGTTCTCAATCATTTTTAAGGTTATAAGGTGGTCCTCAGACCAAATAGTTTAAAAAACACTGTTTTTTTTTTTTTGTTTTTGCTTTTGTTCTTTTCTTTGCTGTGCTTTGCTTTCTTTCTTTCTCTCTCTTTTTTTTTTTTTTTTTTTTGAGGCAGAATTTCACTCTGTTGCCCAGGCTAGAGTGCAGTGGTACAATCTTGGCTCACTGCAGCCTCTACCTACCAGGTTCAAACAATCCTTTCACCTCAGCCTCCCGAGTAGCTGGGACTATAGGTGCATGCCACCACACCTGTCTAACTTTTAAATATTTTTTGTTGAGATGGGGTTTTGCCATGTTGCCTGGACTGGTCTCAAACTCCTGGGTTTAAGTAATCTGCCACCCTTCGCCTCCCAAAGTGCTGGAATTACAGGTGTGAGCCACCATGCCCAGTCAAAAGAACCACTGTTCTAATGCTTAAGAGTACATGCTTTAAAATCAGATTGACCTGGAGTTCAAATCCTAGTGATACTGATAATTTTTTGACCCCAGGAAAGTTAAAGTTGTATCAGAATACTCAGTTTTCTCTACAGCAAAATGGGGATAATAATTATTGACCTTCCAGGGTAATATGAGCGAAATGCTGAAGCCAGAGTTGGCACAGCACCAAATGCTGCCAAATGGTAGATTCTTCCCATTTTGTGACTGACATAATGATCACTATATTGTCATCTTCTAAATATGCTCTGCGGTTTCCTAGCTTAGAGTAATTAGTGATATTCTTGTCTCTGCAGGGATTGTCCTCTCAGAGACTTGTCTAACTACTGAGAGCCAACTGTAGTAAGCTAGTATTTGTAGAATAAAGACATCACTCTCTCTCTCACTCCTATAGAACCAGAAAGACCAAAGTATTGTATTTGTTCTTGAGTTTCTAACTCACGATCTGTAAGAGTCTGGTGCCTAAGAAGGAGGAAAAAATTTTTGAAGATCAAAATCTTGCCTTTAAATACTGATCCCCAGTTCCTAAAAGATTGAAAGGTTAGTATTTATTCTGAGGAAGAAAAAGGAAATAATGCAAGTTTATTATATAAGAACATTATTATGAAAGGAGACCAAAATTTGACCAAGTGGCAGAAAGTAGGAAATCAATAGGCTTAGTCTAGAGATTAAATATCCACTCAGCCTCTCATGAGGCTTATCAAGCCCAGTCCTGGGGTAGGAGATAACTAACGGAAACTACAGGAAAGTTGTGGAAAATTCCACAGACAGTATTGGGAGCTTGTTCCCCGAGTCCTAAAGTATAGCCCAGAGAGGTTGTAAGCTTCTTGGAGAAACCTCATATCTAACCAATATGGTGCTTGAGTAATGGTTGTAACCACAGATCATACAGACTAGCTGAAGACATCTGCTTGAAGTCCTGTAGCCTCAGTATAGAATGAAAGGGACTGCTAAAAGTAGCTTCAGCTCCTTGAGAGAAAAGCAGAAGCAGTTAAGAACACAGTGATGAACCCAAAGGTGCCAGGAATCAAAATGAGGACATGGACATGGTACTGGAGGTCATGGTAACACCACATTTAACAGCAGTAGGTTAACATTAACATCAGGAACCAGATACAAAAAAGTCACACCCAAGCCAAGACTGGGAGAAAACATATACAAAACATGTTTGCTAAGGAACTTATATTCAGCTTATTTAAAACAACTTTTACAAATCAATAATTAAAAGACAACCTGATAAAAATGGGGGCAAAATATCTGAACAGAAACTTTACCAAAGGATATATATGAGTGGCAAATAAGCACCTGAAAATATGCTCAACATTATTAGTGATTAAGGAAATGAAAGTTAAAACCGCAATGAAATACCATTGCATCTCTACTAGAATTGCTAAGACTAAATATATCAAGGGTTGGTGAGGACATGGAGCAACTGGGACTCTCATACATTGCTGGTGGGAGTGGAAAATGGAACATTGGAAAATATTTGTTTTTCCCCTATAAAATTAAACACACACCATTCAATCCACTCCTGTATATTTATTAGGAAGAAATAAAAACATATCTCAATCTACTCCTGCATATTTATTAGGGAGAAATAAAAGCATGTCCATGCAAACATTTGTACTTGAATGTTCTTTCTTTAAGTTTTAAATTTTTTAATTTTTATAATAGAGATGGGATCTCACTATGTTGACCAGGCTGGTCGTCTTGAACTCCTGGCCTCCAGTGATCCTCCAGCCGTGATCCCACCTTGACCTCCAAAAATGTTGAGATTAAAGGCATGAGGCACCGTTCCTGGCCTGAATGTTCTTAACAGCTTTATTTATAAGCCAAAAACTGGAACAGCCCAACTGCCCACCAACTAGTGAATGGTATGGTACATCTATACAATGTAACACTACTTAGCAATTAAAAGGAACTCACTCCTATTAAATATCCTCTAAATAAATCTCAAAATCAATGTGATAAGTGAAAGAAGTCAAACAAAAGGCTAAGTGCAATCTGATTTTATTCATATAACATTATAGAAAAGACAAAACTATAGAGTCAAATGGCAGATCATTGGTTGCTAGTGCCCAATGGTGGTAGGTTGGGATTGATTTCAAAATAGCAGGAGACAACTTTTGGGGATGACGGAAATGTTCTCTGTGCTATCCAGTACGGAAGCTCCCAAGCCACATGTAGCTACTGAAATTTTAATTACATATAATTTAAATTAAATCAAATTTAAATGGAAATAAAAGTTATAATGGAAAGCTTGTAAGCAGGATTGAAACAATTTGGAAAATTGAACCTGTTTTTTCAAATGTGAATTTTATACGTTCTAAACAAAAATTAAGTATTTCTAGTGAAGATATATTGTCTGAGTTGAGATATGTTGGAAGTGTAAAATACACAATAGACTTGAAAGAATTGATGTGAAAAAAGAGTAAAATAGCTCATTAATATATTCTTATATTGATTCCATAGCAAAGTGATAATATTTGAATATATTAAGTTAAAGAAAATATATTATTAAAATTAATTTCACCTGCTTCTGGTACCTTTTTCCATTTATTTATTTATTTATTTATTTGGAGACGGAGTTTCGCTCTTGTTGCCCAGGCTGGAGTGCAATGGCGCTATCTCGGCTCACCGCAACCTCCGCCTCCTGTGTTCAAGTGATTCTCCTGCCTCAGCCTCCCGAGTAGCTGGGATTACAGGCATGCGCCACCACGCCCAGCTAATTTTGCATTTTTAGTAGAGAAGGGGTTTCTCCATATTGGTCAGGATGATCTCGAACTCCCAATCTCAGGTGATCCGCCCGCCTCGGCCTCCCAAAGTGCTGGGATTACAGGCATGAGCCACCACACCTGGCCTTTTTCTTTTATTTTTAATTGACACATAATAATTATGCATCATCATATTTATGGGGCAACGGAGTGATATCTCAATATATGTATCTTTCTTCTACTTTTTGGAAATGTGGCCACTGGAAAACTTTTAAATTATGTACGTGGCTCACATTATATGTCTATTGGGCAGTACTGCTCTACCTCACGACTGTGGCAGTGGTTACAACACTGTATGCCCTTGTCAAAACATATTGAATTGTACATTTAAAACTAGAACATTTTTTGAAATGTCAATTGCACTTTATGAAGCTGATTAAATTTAAAGAGACAATCTACTTCTAAGAAGACCAGCCGAGTTACACTGTAGCAGGAGACAGGATGAGTAACACAGGAAGGGGGCGCTGCAGCGACAGAGGCCTAAAGGGAAGACCAGGAAAGGCAAGAGGCTCCTTGGCTGATTGTGGTGAGGACAGAAGATAGCGCAGGATGCCATTCCGACAGGGAAGTAGGAAAGTACAGGAGGCTTTTGTGGGTGTAAAACGGAATGTTTAGAGCCTAAATTATCAGCTTAAGTCTGAAAACGATTGGATAAGCATGAATTGGCTAAATTACATTTTTTTTTGCCATCAGCAGATGTAGAAGTTAAAATCTAGAAATAAAGCTGCATTTTTGCACAAGCGAGCTGGTGGATTATTACAACTACGTATTTTAAGCCATCTATGTGCATTTTCCTGAAGCTCAGCTCAAGCAGCTCTTCTCCCAGAGCTTCTCCAGGACATTGGTTAAAATGAATGTGTTCCCATATGAGTGTTCCCAAAGTTCAGCTTATATTCCTATTATGGAAAATTTCATGTACCCAGGAGCCAAAGAATGTGGAATTAATGTCCTTACAGAAGGGCAAAGTCTACAATAGCATCTCTGTGCTGCCTGGTCGTCACCAAGTTGGAGGAGGGGCCAAGGACAGGTGTAACTGAACATCCCCCCTGAGGCCAACCCATCAGCTATACTGTGGAACACACTATGCCTCACACTGTTTTAAGTTCTCTACTTGGGAGAAATCCCCTTTTCCATTATCCTGTATAAATGCTGTTAATTTGTCAAGGCCCAGCTAAGTTTTTGTCTTTTCCCATACCACTTTCATTTTGTACTGCTTTGAAATCCTACACTACTCTACTGTTTAGCAATTGTGAGTTATTCACTATTGGGTCCTGTATGTTTATTCTGTCTCCTCAATCAAATGGTGAGGTTCTTGGGGGCATGCCTTTCATTTCCATAGTATGCAGTGGTTTGTTAGCCTTTCAAACTGGCTGATCAAATGTTGGCAGCATTGAATTCCCTAGAAGGAAAAACCATGTTGTTCTTCCTTATTAATAAATATGATCATAGAGAAAAACTGCTGAGCAGAACGGCAGCAGCAATAATTTTATGAGCATACCCACAGCCACATTCTTTACATTAATTCTCATGTTTTGTCTTCTAAATCAAACCACATGATACTTACAACCATGCTTCCCCAAGTGACTGGAGGCACCCCAGGGCACCACAGTGAACTTACAGGAAAGCCAAGACAGATTTTAAGTTTTTGAGGGAAACACTTCTGTGATACACCATGAAAAATATTAGCTCAAAGTAGATCACAGTCGCAACATTAGATTGTACTACATGACAGATCTTTGTAAAGGTTGGTTGTGATGAAAACCAAGTATGGTGCAAAATTCAATATGGAAGAGAAAAGTCTGATTCCAAGTTTCAAGGAATTATGCAGTACTCAACAGGCACACATATTCCACTAGTAAGTACTTGGTGTTTACTTAAAAATTATATTATTTTTTTCTTTCAATATGTATATTTTTCAAAAGACTTCTAAATTTTTTGAACATACATATGTATCCAGCTGTTTGGGCCTAGCTACTTAATAAAGAAATTGTTAGTTTTTTTGTTTTTTTTTGTTTTTTTTGTTTTTTTTTTTGGCATAGGGGTGTGTTAAACAATTACTGAGACACTAAGGGCTTCATTAACCGAAAAAGTTTAGCAATCTGCACCCTGTAAGGCTCACATCATTGTTTTCAGGTTGTAGTTGAAGAAGCTGATGACCTAGAGTGTTGAGAAACTTCCCAAAGGGCCTACACTAGTCAGTGTCAGACCTGGGATTCAATTCCAGCTTCCCCTCAATATAAAACTCATGCCTTCTTTCTTCCTTTCCCTCCCTCCCTTCCTCCCTTCCTCCCTTCCTCCCTTCCTCCTTTCCTCCCTTCCTCTCTTCCTCCCTTCCTTCCTTCCCACTCAGGGTTTTGCTACGTTGCCGAGGCTGGAGTGCAGTGCCATGATCACAGCTCACTGCAGCCTCAAACTCTTGGGCTCAAGTGATCCTCTTGAGTTGCCTCCCGAGTAGCTGGGATTACAGGGGTGGGCCCTGGAGTTCAGATCGTGTTTTTCATCCTGGGTTTACTTTAAGATCCTTCAGATCAGGTTTTGGAGGCAGTCACCAAAGAGAAAGCAGATGGTCCATGGAGAAGTAATAGTGGGAGAAGATTTCCCCTGCGGCTAAGAGAGGGCAGTGGGAGGTCACAGAAAGTAGCAGGGTGAGTGACCCTGGCTGTTTCTGACCACTAGCTATTACCACAACATAAATTTACACTGAGGAATTAAGAGACTAACTAGGGGTCCCATGGGGAGCTCATCCATCCTCCTAGACCATGACATTCCCCCACACTAACATCAGAGGGAAGAGTGGGTAACTTATCAGTAAGTAGAGCAGTTCTTGAATTCAGTTCATTTGCTTCTGGGATATTCTTGGATTTTTATTCCAACCCCAATACACTTCAAAGAATGACAATGTGAACCTTTTCTTGTCCTAATGATCTGGGAGCATTTTCCTCACCATTATGCACATATTACTACCCTCTTAAGAGGTCAGTAAAGCTCTTCATTTCAAAACCTGACTTATTTGCATTCATAATCTCCCTGTTAGCTAGGCAATCTGCATAATAACCTGGCATGAAAGATTTTTAACCAGGCTTTCCAAAATGTAGAAAGAAGCCTTCCTAATAATGGAAGGCATTAACTATCTTAAACTGGAATCCATTTACAGATTAAATTTGCCAAGAGGTCAGCTTGCAGCTGCCACTGTGTTGCAAGCCCACATGTCCTCTGTGTCACATCCTGTGACATATCTTGAGAAGAGTCAGGGTCTTTTCCAGTCTGCTGGTTCTCTGTTTCAATTAGAATAGATTTAAGAGTCCCCAAGCTCTGGTTTCTAGGTGGCCTTGCACAATATTATTAATAATTCAATCACACCTATGCTGATAACAGATTACATTTCTACCATCCCACAAAAAAGCCCAAACAGATTAAGGACTACCCCTATGGCTAATTTCTTTAGCAGTTTCATATCTGATTGACATCCATTTATCTAATTGCAGCTAGAAGATTTAATTTCCATTTCATTGGCTTAAAATTAATAGGAAAAACCTGTTTACTTTTTAAATATTTGACTCATCCTTTCTCATCTCCTGAATAATGTTGAGATAGTCCATTCTATGGGATGGATTCTACAATTTATCAGTTTTCATTCTCTGAATTCATTTCAGGCAAGCGTAGCTATTTACAATTTGAAGTCTAATGTAAAATTTAATCTTTCATTGCAACTAATTTCATTTTTTCACGAGCCTAATAACAAGAAGGTAGCAGGGTGTTCATTTAGAATTTCAAAAAATTTTGCAGATAGAAAAAATTCAAAGGCTATACAGCTATGGATGCAAAAGCTAGTTTGATCATTTATGAGCTACAATGCCCAGAATAGGTTACTTAACTCAGATTTGAGACAAGGACGAGACAAGCGTAGTGCCTCAAGTGCAAGATTTAAAGGAAGTGCTCACTCTTGGGGTTATGCAAGGTCGGGATAGCACATGTACAAACATGCAGTGAATATCTTCATCCTTAAATTTTGTGCCATGTGGTTGTTGCTTCCTTCACTCTAGTCCTGGGAAGATCTCTGACCATTAGTTGCCTCATCTGCAAAAGGGTGATGGTAATAGCAACCTTCTTCATGGTGATGTAGTGAGGATAAAATAAAATAATTCACTTAAGCACTTAGAATATTGCCCAGCACATAGTAAGCACTTAATAAATGCTCCATGATGTTACTATTAATAATACATTACATTGTATTATACAATTTGATCATGTTACCTATAGTCTTTCAAAGTTTCTTATTTTTTTAAGAAAATAGTATAAAATCATATTTTTTAAAAAAATACAGTATAAAATCATTAGCATGTCCCCCAAACCTAGCATAATCTGGCTCCATGTACTTTTCTGTCAATATCTTCTAAAGCTCTCCCTGAAAATCCCACTGGTCTTCCTCTGAGTTCTTAAGTAATTTATGTTCCATATTCGTCTACCTGTCACAGGGCCTCTGCATAGGCTGTTCCCAGTCTAAAATTCTTTTCCATCCCTTTTCATATAGTTAACTCGGACCCATCTTTGATATCATAGTTCAATCATCATTTCCTTAGGGCCCAGATCAGATCATCTGTTAGACACTTTCTTGTCTTTTTTTTTTTTTTTTTTTTTTGAGATGGAGTCTCATTTTGTCCCCCAAGCTGGAGTACAGCAATGTGATCTCAGCTCACTGCAATCTCTGCCTCCTGGGTTCAAGCAATGCTCCTGCCTCAGCGTCCTGAGTAGCTGAGACAACAGGTGCACACCACCATGTCCGGGTAATTTTTGTATTTTTAGTAGAGACGGGGTTTCACCATATCGGCCAGGCTGGTCTTGAACTCCTGACCTTGTGATCCACCCACCTCGGCCTCCCAAAGTGCTGGGATTACAGGGGTAAGCCACGGTGCCCAGCCTCTTGACTTTTAAAATAAATCACAGTTGGTACTTATGGATCTATTTTTCTGATTATTGGATTACAGTCTCTCTATGACACTAGATGCTAAGTTAGTTCCAAGAGAGCAGAGACCTTTCTGCTTTGGTTGGCAATTTATCCTCACCACAGTAGCATGCAATCAGTAGGTGCACAATGAGTAATTGTTTAAAGAAGGATATAAAAATAATATTGCCACTGGCTATCCTAGCCAGGGACGAGGAAGACACTACGTCACATGGGAGACTATTGCCTTTTGGATTAAGAGTTCTTACTGCTTGTCTTTCCTCACAGTGAACCCAAATACCTCTTCCCTCTATATGGCCACACTTAGGTCCAATTTTATTTCATAAGCAATCACTTTCTTTGAATATTTTATTAGTTCATAAATACTTGTCAAGTGCCTAGAATGTGTAGCACACTAGGTTTAGTTGGGTATGTACAATGAATAAAGGTACACTTCCTATACTTAGGGTTTTTTCAGCACAGTGGAGGATGAATCACAGGCACAAAGCTCTGATTTAAGAAAGTGTGGAGTGTATATTCAGTTCCCTAAGAGGCCGGGTGCGTGGCTCATGCCTGTAATCCCAGCACTTTGGGAGGCTGAGGCGGGCAGATTGCCTGAGCTCAGGAGTTCGCGACCAGCCTGGGCAACAAGGTGAAACCCCGTCTCTACTAAAATACAAAAAAGTTATCTGGGCATGGCGCCGTGTGCCTGTAGTCCCAGCTACTTGGGAGGCTGAGGCAGAATAACTGCTTGAACCCAGGAGGTGGAGGTTGCAGTGAGCTGAGATCGCGCCACTGCACTCCAGCCTGGGTGACAGAGTGAGGCTCCGTCTCAAAAAAAAAAAAAGTTCTCTAAGAGAGGTACAGCATACCCTAAAGAGAGTGACCTTATTATCTGCGGAATCAGTGGCCACTTCCTGAATGAGGAGATTTTCTGAGGTAACATCTGAAGAATGAGTGGGAAGCATACACATGAAGAGTGGTGGGGAGAGAGTGAGCATTCTGAAAGAAAGAATAGAGGGGGGATATTTAGGCATTCTGCATACTTGCAGAGTTGACATATCCACAACCTCTTGTTCTTTCAACTTTTCTTTTTTCTTTTTTTTTTGTTTTTGAGACAGAGTCTCCCTCTGTCGCCGAGGCTGGAGTGCAGTGGCTCGATCTCGGCTCACCGCAACCTGGGTTCAAGCAATTCTCCTGCCTTGGCCTCCTGAGTAGCTGGGATTACAGGCGTGTGCCACCGTGCCTGGCTAATTTTTTTTGTATTTTTAGTAGAGACAGGGTTTCACAATATTGGTCAGGCTGGTCTTGAACTCCTGACCTTGTGATCCACCTGCTTCGGCCTCCCAAAGTACTGGGATTACAGGCGTGAGCCACCGCACCCGGCCTCTTTCAACTTTTGATTCATTCATTCATCTGCTTATTAATTCATAACAAACACTAAGTAAGTCTTTTCAATGTGTCAAGTACTACCGTCATATGGAAAAAAGACTAGTCCAAGCTCTTCTGGGGATTATATGCTGGTAAGTTCAAATCCTATCTATAGCCAAGAAACTCTCACCTCACTTGCAGGAAATGTTGTTAAAAACACTATGTGTTCAGCCCTGTAGGCAGATACTTGCCTAATGCTTTATTTCAGGCTCTTTTGGAATGCAGTTGTCCTGTGGAGGCCCTGTCTGCCCATGCAGGTAAGATGTTCTGAAGGCAAGAATGAGTTTTTATTTGGCGGAAATAGTCTATTTCCTGTGATTTTAGAAGCATAGAGTCAAGTGCTTAAAACAGAAACAGTGCCAAATAAATGTTTGTCCTTGTTATTATTATTGCCTATTCAGGATGGTAGGAGAAGGCAGAGGGAAGGGATTGATGCTTTGGAAGAGGTAGTCTTCACATGCAGCCACCCCATGTTTAAGAAAGGCAGGGAGGACTCCAAGGGTCTTACTCTCTCCCATTACAGTGTCTGGCCATCTTAGCCCACACTTTCAAAGTAGCCCTACATCCAAGGCAGAAACATGCAAGGAAGTTCTATGCTTAGTAAAAATTGAAAGAAATGGAGGACAACATATAGTTCCAGTAATGACTGAAATTCTATTTATATTCTAGGCCTCTTTACTTTTTGATTTTCTCATTTTCAATTTTTTTTTTCAAACATCACATTAAAACAGCTCACTCAGTCTCCTGATCTCCACTTTGCCTTTAGCTGAGGACCCCACAAGGCATGGTTCTTGGTTTGTATGTTCATCTTTATTTTGAAAAACATAAACTGAATTGAGAGATGGAAAATTTGAGGAACCTTCTCTAATACCATAAATATACATTGATTGCTGCCCAATCATTCAACTTTAAGGACTAAAAGCTAAACTCTTAAATCCTTTAGTGAATTAAACTGCAAAAAGGGATACTTAAAGGTGATGGGACTATTTACTCCCCATTTACCTCCTACCTCCTACTAA
Organism: Pongo abelii; assembly: GCF_028885655.2. Taxonomy (NCBI): domain Eukaryota; kingdom Metazoa; phylum Chordata; class Mammalia; order Primates; family Hominidae; genus Pongo; species Pongo abelii. The sequence continues at coordinate 155,354,520 of NC_071989.2, forward strand.
AATGGACCTAGCTCAGTGCTTTTCACTTTCTACTTATGTGGCCTTTGGTAGGATTTTTGTTCTGGCCACCCCAACTTCAAATCTATGAGGTTATAGGAATCAGCAAACAAAATGATATATGGTGGAGAGCAGGTGGCTTTGAGAGGCAATATTAACTATGTATATATGAAATCACAACAACTATAAATATTTAATTTCCAATGTTTGAAGGAGAAAAGAGGGTTTCTTTAAAGTGGACTTTAATGCATATGTAAATTAATTACAATTCATGACATTCATTATTTCAGAAAATGATGCAATAATTTAAAACCAATATTGACAGTTTGAATGTTACAATACTTTTAAAGATTTATTGCCGTGTATTTTCTCTTCCCATTAAAGAAGACCTTCTATTATGAGCAAGATGAAATGCAAAATAGAGGCCACATGCTTTCTGCTTGTCAAGTTTGTGTAACTTTGACTCAGAGGAGATCATCCATGGGGTCCTTTGGGAAGCAGTGGTTAGGGTGGTGGCAGTTTACACAATTGTCCCACTGTACTGCATCCTGGTACATCATTACAACCTACGTAAAGATCACCTCCAAAAGTTAATGATTTGTATGCTTTCCTGGGCACCATTCTAATCTCTGGTGATCTTCAACTTTAGTATGCATCTGTATCAACAAATTTGATCTCCTGACATAATCAGCTTTTAAAAGTACTTAAAATCTGGGAACCAATTAGGCATTCATATGGTGTAAAGGAGCTATTGCTGCAAAAAATATTGTTGGCCAGGTTGGCCCTAATTTAAGGATGAGACATGAGTAGATGGGGACACTGGCAAAGAATAAAGGTCGTATGTTGATGAATAAATATAGGGTTGGGTTTTATGAACAAAGCCATTTCTTTGGCTACATAATGTAGACAGCAGATTTGGTAGCCCAAATGGAAGATCCAAGACCTAGTGGGAGTTGGCATATCTTGTGTGGTACGATTTAGGGCCAGGATACTTAAAGTCTCTCTCTAGCTCAAATGTATCTCCCCGACTAGTCCTCCACTTTCAGTATTAGAATCAACAGTGGCTTCCAAAAAGGTCATTTTCATAAAGATGTTCTGGCTAAAATGCACACATTAGAGAGCTAAAAAATCAAGATGTTGTTTTTTCTTTTTTCTTTTATTCTCCATATCAATTTTAACAGGAGATTCAAGGTTTGATGTACTACAGTGCTCTCAGATATATCCTTATCTATCTTCACTACCACCACTCTGGTGCAAGCCACCATCATCTTTCATCTGGGCTTGGTAACACTGGTTTTCTTACATCCAATTTTGCCTCTTGAAATTTGCTGTACTCTGCCAAGTAGCCAGAAAAAATTTTTTTAAAAAATGAGAATCAGATCATGTCATTCTTCTACTTAAAATCCTCCAATGTCTACCCCTTGGATTCAGAGTAAAATTCAAATTGCTCACCCTGGCATTCAATGCAAAACGTTCTTCTTACAGCCCTTTGCATGCCCAGCTCTCTCTCATTCATACATCACCTTCCCCTCCTACTCAATAAATCCAAAGAAGTCATTCTACCTATGTACACACACACACACACACACGTGTGCAATTTACATACCCATCCCCCATTGCTATTCCTTCATAACAATTGCCACTATGTGAAATTTCAGCACTCCAGGCATTCAGCCCTCTGTCCTGAAGATGTTATTCCTTTACCCTAAGTTTAGCTGTCACACTCAGGTGCAAACTTAGAGAAAGAAACATTATATTTCCTTAATGACTGACTCATAGATTCACTGGCCTTTGTTCCTTTCCAGGTTACCATTCTATTTGGTTCATATATTATGCTACATTCTGAGCCACTACAGCAAAAATCACTGTTATTGGGCCCTTCTCCTCTGCCCAAATTCTTGTGCTTTCCTCCTCCTTGCTAATATTTAAAAATCATTAACCAAGACAAAAAAAAATCAATTTCAACACTGTTACTACATCTTTGTCTTCTCATCCTTTTTTGCAATGGAACTCTTTTAAGAAAACTTACTGCCTCATTACTCTGAATTCTCACCCTCCGGGGTGATGGAAAAGTCATGTTTTTAGAAACCGGACTTGTAAGACGCATGACTTTCACTTTGGGGCGAGTTATGTTTCCCATTAAACTAAAAGCTCCTTGAAGACAATGCATTAGTATAGCATCTCTAAAGAAAATAAAAAATTGTATCACTTTGAAGAGGTTTGTACAGCATCTGACCCATGGTTTGTACTTAAATATCTGTTTTGAAACACCACATTACCCACAACAAAAAAATGCAAAGGGTTAGTACTTTTAAATGGCATTTCAATTTTTGAGTTATTCAAGTTCTTTTCATCCCAGAAGAGTGAAAAAAAAGAAAATTCTAACTATATGTTACCACCATTTTTTTTTTTGGTGACTCAGAGGAAGTTCTATCGCTCTGAGTACATGGTAGTTCTCATTATATATTTAATCAAATGATTTCAAATATGCATGCTGGGCAGAGAGTGACAGAGAGAAATAAAGCAAGTGATTTTCCTTCATTCTTCTTTATCTGTCTTGGTTGCTATTGTACTCCTACAGCCAAACTCAATATCTGACACGTGACTGGCACCTGAGATATGTGAAATAAATGAATGAATGCATGCAGCTAATACATGACAGAATATTCCAAGCCAGGTTTTTTTCTGATTAAAAGCCCGTATCCCACAACTAAACTGTATTGACTTCCCTCATCCATCTGAGTGAGTCCGTACTCACTCAGCTCCAAACAGTAGCTCCAGCTTCTTGCTACGTAGTTGAGTGTTTAATGTTTAATCTGTAGACTATGCCAGAATAGCAACTCTACAGGTGAAAAGCTCAGTAGTTTCAATTTTGTGACTTGTAATAAGAAAAAAAGTTGGGCACTGAATTAAACATTTATTTAGAAAATTAAATTGAACCAGTTTGCATATCATGGCAGTCACTGATATAGCTCCGCCTCTTAATAGCTGTGTAACTTTTGATAAGTTACTTAACATCTTAATCATGAATTTGCTCATCTAAAAAATTACTTATACCAATATAAGTAATTACCAAAGGTATCTTTGTGAGAAGTAAGAAAACGAAGGTAAAGTACATAATGTGTGGCACATAATCAGGCCTTAAGTGAAGGTTATAGCAATTATTACAAATAATCCCTATATTATAGGAATTATTTGGGTTTCTGAAAAGGTGGCTGGGCAGAAAAGATGAACAATCTCTTCCTTTGAGTCTATTTGCTGATTTAAATTTAGTGGCAAAAGCAAGCTGCTTAACAGTTGCTCCTGTAATAACCAGCGACGGGCTCTACACCCTGCCTGCACAGGCTGTCTTTGCTGTGCACTATAAAGCCTTTGCCAGGCCCAATACAGTGTGAGGCACACAGGGGGTGCTCAAGAAATGCTTGTGTTTTCTGATGCCACTTTTTGATCCTTGCTGTATACCCTCCTCAACTGCCATTATCTATGTTTGTGCTTTTGTCACCAAGCGCCTACCTCAGTAAAAGGTCATTCCTTGTATAGCATTATATATGAGCCTCAGAGCCAAAAAAATGTTTATTCTGCTCATTGGTGTCTATCAATTTAAGAAATCCATTTTATAAATAAGGATCTTCATTTATATAGAGGTTCAAAGTTATGCCCAAGGGCACACAATTAATGATAGAGTTGGTTCTAGAACCTAATTGACTTGGTCCCTTCACATTTTTTATAAATAAGGTAGGTTACAAATAAATAAATAATGTGTCTTCTGCCTCCCAGTTAATATTCTAATACCACAGTGGCTGGCAAAATCAACCTCTTCAATTCTTTAGTTCAATCTTATTTCATAATCTGTCTGTAGCAAGATCTGAGGTGAAGGAATGTGAGCAGTCTAATGAACTTAGAAATGATACATTTTGCTTTCCTCACCTTTTACTGAGTCCTGTTGTTTTATTTGCTACCCAAGGATGCAAAGTGTTTATTTAACAGTAAAGTGCCAAGCAATCTGACATCTCCTCCTGGTTAAAACAAAGTCATCTCAAATACAGATGGATACATGTCATTATGCAAGCTATCTGCTTTTCGGAGCTGCTGCCTCAAACTTCCTGCAGTAAGACGCCCCCTCACACTCCCTGCAGTCCCCCATCCCCTGGCACTGGCTTTCCTTGAAAACATATAATCTTGTCTACCTGCATTTTTGTATGTTTAGGCTCAAGCAAAGAATCCATTATGAAAATGACAGAACTGCCAGAAAGAATTATGACTTCACTGCTTAACAAGCTGTGAATTCACTGTGGAGGTAGCAAGGCAGAGAAGCAAAGAAACAGGAGGAAGAATATACATGAAGGGAAACTCTCCTTGGGCTCTGCACTACTGCAAGTTGAGAATGGTTTTCCCAGCCTTTCAGGATTTCCATGTTTGCTCCACCGCAAACTACCTAAGTTTCTTTCCATAGTATGGGGCAGGATTTTTGCCTTTTACCTAAAGTTGGTAATATTTAGAATGATGAAGTTGGTGATAATGGCAGCTTGCATTTATTGAGAGGTAAATAGGTACTAATAATAGGCTAAGCATTTGTGCATATTATTTTATTCAATATTCACAACTTCTCTATATAGCCCTCTCATTTAAATCCTTTAAGGACTTCCCATTGCCTTTAGGATAAAGTCCAAATGTTTTAACATAGTTTATGAGACTCTGAGTCTTCACAAACTTTTGCCTCTCTCTCAACCTCATCTAATACCACTCTGCCCCTTTCTGGATGGGTCTGGTCTCATCTATACTTTTGGTTCTTCCTGTGTTTATACTTTGCCTTGCCAATAGGCCTATAAATATATTCCCTTGTGACCACATTTCTCCCACTAGTCACCTGATTATCTCATACCTCCCTTTAAGACCTTAATATTTTTTTTTCCTGGAGAGGCTATCTCCAGTTTTCCCTGTTGTTTGCTTCCAAGGTTAAAAAAGAGGAAAAACTCTTTTGTAACTCAATACTTGAAATGACTATTTAAATTGCACCTTTTCTGCTAGATTTAACCTCTACAAAGGCTGACACCGTGTCTACTAATTCACAGTTGTTTCACTAGCCTCTAGCTGAATGCCTGACACATGAGTAGACTTTGAAAAAATAATTGGAAATCAATTATATGCAAAATCTATATCTGAACGTTCCCATTTCCTAGATGAGGAAACAGGTTAAGAGGAGTTAAATAACTTGCCCAAAGACATAATTAGCATGTGGTGAAGCCAAGCTTTGAATCAAAGACTGATGTCAAAACCCATGTTCACAATTACTCTACAGCACTGTCTTCTCAAAATTCCCTCCAGCTATCACAGGAAAAATAAAGAAGATTTCTACAGGATATTTGTCTTGGAGAAAAATTTAGTAGAAAAAGCTCCCAGGATTCAGGGAGGTGATCTTTTTCCCAACTGATTTCAGAGCCACATAAAAGAAGTTCAGTGATTTAATATCTTTCTGCACCCTGGGCCTGATGGTGTACCTCCCCAAAATCTGGTTTCTGTTTCTCAACTATAGGTGGTAGTGGATAACAGGCAACCTATAGCTACAGCTGTTAGGCCTTCCCACAGATCAACATGCAAAAGAGAAAGTGAGTTTCTCACATTCTGAGAGAGATGTTGCCCAGGCAACAAAGACAAAGCCAGAGCAACAGACCACCCAGCTGAGACAGGCTCTGTCTTCCGCACATTCTCCCATACCAGCGCCCACTTCTGTGGGGCAGCAGACGACTATGTTCATACACCCTTTTAATGGGGCACCCCTGAAGGACTCACCTGCCACAACTGGACACAGTTGGCAAAGACATCTCCATGGATAGCCCAAACAATAGCTCCAGATTCTTGCTATGTGGTTGAGTGTTTAATGTTTAATCTGTAGACTATGCCAGAATAGCAACTCTACAGGTGAAAAGCTCAGTAGTTTCAGTTTTGTGACTTGTAATAAGAAAAAAAGTTGGGCACTGAATTAAACATTTATTTAGAAAATTAAATTGAACCAGTTTGCACATCATGGCAGCCACTGATATAGCTCTACCTCTTAACAGTTGTGTAACTTTTGATAAGTTACTCAATATCTTAATCATGAATTTGCTCATCTAAAAAATGGGCTTACAAATATAAGTAATTACCAAAGATATCTTCGTGAGAAGTGAGAAAACAAAGGTAAACTGCATAATATGTGGCACATAATCAGGCCTTACGTGAAGGTTATGGAAATTATTACAAATAATCTCTACATTATAGGAATTATTTGCATTTCTGAAAAGGTGGTTGAGCAGAAAAGATGAATAATCTCTTCCTTTGAGTCTATTTGCTAGTTTAAATTTAGTGGCAAAAGCAAGCTGCATCATAGTTGCTCCTCTAATAACTGGTGACATGGGCTCTACACCCTGCCTGGCATAGGCTGTCTTTGCTGTGTACTATAAAGCCCTTACCAGGCCCAATACAGTGTGAGGCACACAGTGGGTGCTCAAGAAATGCTTGTTGAAACTGTCAACCATGGGCTGTGCAGGCAGTTTAAAGCACAGTAGGCATCTGGATCTTTAAAGAAAATTGTACCGTTCTAACAGTCATTAAATGAGTTCTTCAGGGAGGGCAGTAACAATGTGCCATCTGATTGCTTTGTTCAGAAGTGCTTTCCAACTGAGTTAACATACTAAAGATGCTGTTCTTTGCTACATAACCTCATGACTGCCAGTCCCTGCTAGGAAGTGGCTTTTCATGATGGCTTGCTGGTACGTGTGTACATGGAAGGAAGAGGCTGGCTACAGGGGAGAGAGCCCCAGAGCAGAATGAAGCTCCTGCCAACCTGCTCCAGCACACTGCTCCAGCACACTGTTGTGTCCTTTTATGCTGTGTGTGTGTGTTTGTTTTGTAGGCGAGTGGGTTGGTACATCTGCAGTACCCCCTGCATTTGAAAAACAGGTCTGAATCTCATAGAATTCTGTTAGAAAATCATTCCTCAAGCATAACTTAATTTTCTGAAAGTATTTTATCCTTTGACCACCAAAACCTCTTTGGAGAGAATTAAAATGGAAAAATGTGTAAATAAGTACATCTCTAAATTAAACCATTTCTGCCTGAGCAGACCAAATTAGCCTTTTCTAGGGTGCAGAGTACAGTATGTTGTCTCTGGTCTTTGTTCTTCAGTAAAAGACTTCAGAGGGAAAAACTATTCTAGAGTGAATAACCTCCAAATGTTAATTTTGCAAAATTAATACTACTGACTCATTAATATTTGTGAATCATCTAGATTTTGCTATTTTGAAAAACCCCATAAAGTGCTAATTAATAAAAGATATCATGTCTTATTAATGTTCACGTAGTAATTACCAAAATCACAAATTCATCTGCTAAGTAGTCAGCAAACAAGACAAATGACTATGCTCAGTTGAACAGATTATCAAATGCCTTTGGGAGTACAACCTAATAGACCCAACTAAACCATGAATCAAGCAGCTACTCCTTTTGCCACAAAAGGAGTAGGCAACAACTCCTACAGGCAACAACAATTTCATCTCTCATGTGAGGCGGGACAGAGCAGTGGAGACATCCAGCAACTCGCCTTCCCTAGAGCACACGTGATTATGCAAGTGTCATCGTTGCTCATGTATCTTTCTCTTACAACCTTTTACTGACACTTAAGATTTCATTTCTCAGAGAGACATGAGAAAAGACTCAAAAGATGTCACCTAAACTTAAACATAATCCTGCTAGCTTCTGCATGTAAAATACATATTGGTGAGCCTTCTCAGCTCTCAACGTGGAGAAGAAATTTCATCTTCCTGTGAACTTCTATATCAGTTCATCTCTGCTTCTCTATATCAGTTCATCTCTGTTTCTTTTCTGACACTCATTACCTGTACACCTCCTCCCCTAGAAAGGCATCTTAAGAACAGAGACCGTCTCTCACTAGCCATTCAATTATAACAACAAGTACTACTACTACTATTAATTATTAAGATGGCTACCATTTCTTATGGCTATAAATGTGCAAGTCACTTGGATGAGTGCTTTAATTTATTTAACTTTTATTTCTTCTTGTCATTTAATATTTACAACAGCCACTTAAGGTAGGTATATCTTCACTTTACCATGAGGCAACTGAGGCTCAGAGAGGCTGAGTGACAGAACTGGGATTCATCCCTAGGTCTGAAAGATTCTAAAGCCTTTGCTAAACTGTATGCTAAACTGTACCTGTGCTAAACTGTACCTATCCAATATGGTGCCTAGTTGAGGGTTAAGTACATAGCAGACATTGATAAATATTGGTAGAATGAATGAATATCTTAATATCAATTAGCTTCTGCATCCCCTTGGTAGTTAAGGTTAAACTTTGCAGTTTCTGCTTTTCTGTTTTCTTCCAAGTGTGCATGATATCAAGGATTATTGTTAGTACTGTGTATCAAAATGAAAGCTCACCTTACCTTTTTTATATCAGAAAATAAACACCTCTCCAGGACTCTCCCTCCTAGTTCAGAGTCTGCCAGGATGATATTCACTATTGGACACATTTGATGGCTTTTCATTTGTATTGGTGTTGCTCACATGTTGGACTATAAGCTAGATGGTAGGAAGCAGCCTAGTGTTCTTGGCATCTCCTCCCAGCTCTCTTCAATATCCTAGACTCCACAGCACGTGGGGCGGGGAGCTCAGGGTCTGGTGGCCACTGACTTCACAATAGTCAAAGTTTCCTAATGATGGGATAATGGGCTTTTGCTAGTTTAACCCTCGCAGCACATAGCATTCTCCCATTATCCTGGTAACAGTACCTTTACCATATAGCCCATGTGCTTGGAGGAAATACACCCTACTCTCAGTTCTAGAGTAGAACTCTGGGTGGTTTAAGCCCATCAGCACATCCCATTGGCTTTGCTGCAGTGATCAGTTAAAATCAGAAGACTCAGTTCAGGCCAATGAGAAACAAGGAGGTGTTTGCTGGGGCTTCTGGGAAAAAACGCTTCCTGGCTCAGAGAAATACGAGGGAAGAGGTTCTCTCTCCCTGTTGGAGATTCATGTAGAACAATAAAGATCCAGAAGGTACTGGAAATAATTTTGGAATTCAGCTTCAGGAGTAAGCGAGATGTCATAGGAAGCCAAGAAGAAAAATGGAAAAAAATATTTCATTTGATGACATAGGCGAGCCATGTAATCAAGCCTTGCTCCAAAGCTTTGACAGCTCCAGGTTTTTCCGCTACATGAGAGTCTAAATTTCTTTTTTTGTTTAGCCGGATTTGAGCCAGATTTTCTCTGACTTCACACTAAAAAATTCTCAGTATACCTAGGTGACAGCTTTGATTGTTTCATGCTCATCCTCATGTTTACTTTTCTTTTTCCAGAAAAACAAGTATGACAGAGGTCTGAAGGACCAGAGAGGACCACTTATTAGCTCACCACAAACTTGAAGCAGGCAAAATGTACCTGTCAGAGCCTAAGTAGAACTGGATTGCATGATGTATGGCAGTGATCTTCCAGAGTGCTCTCAAGTGTGTTTGACACTAGTGAACTGTGCTCGAGTCGATTCTCCCTATGGCAGTCCCAAAGCCTAATTATGAAAACAGGGTAAGATCATTTGCACAGTTAGACCATTGCACCATTGGCATTCCTAATAAACAGATCAGCTTAGCCCAGCACAATCCCTAGTAGGTTTGTGGGAAGCCTTTCTTGGGTTTCACATATTTCAACATTTTCAAATGAATTAATGAATTGTAGGAGTGCAAATTAATTTAGCCATTATTGAAGACAGTGTGGCAATTCCTCAAAGACCTAAAAACAGAAATACCATTTGACCCAGCAATCCCATTACTGGGTATATACCCAAAAGAATCTACATTATTCTGTTATAAAAGACACATGCACACATGTTTATTGCAGCACTATTCACGATAGCAAACACATGAAATCCGCCCAAAGGCCCATCAATGATAGATTGGATAAAGAAAATGTGGTACATATACACCGTGGAATACTATGCAGCCACAGAAAAGAAGAAATGGTAGGTTTCTTCCTTTGCAGGGACATAGATGGAGCTGGAGGCCATTATCCTTACCAAATTAACACAGGAACAGAAAACCAAATACAGCATGTTCTCATAAGTGGGAGCTAAATGATGAAAACACGTGGACACATAGAGGGGAACAATACACACTGGGGCCTTTTGGAGGATGGAGGGTAGAAGGAGGGAGAGGATCAGGAAAAATAACTAATGGGTACTAGGCTTAATGCCTGGGTGATGAAATAATCTGTACAACAAATCCCCATGACACAAGTTTATCTATGTAACAAACCTGCACTTGTACCCGTGAACTTAAAATAAAAGTTAAAGAAAATATTAGCTACTTAGATAATGATGTTCTTCTCTGACACCCCGGGGCTGTCTTTGCTTACAAGGACAACTGCAACTGAAAAGCACAAAGTCAGCACAAATAAGGGAATTACAGGATTCAGTGCAAAACCATCTGCACCAAAGTGTAATGGTAGCTGCCTGAAGTTGAAGTAACAGCTTGAATCTGGTCTCTTGGACTTCTGGTTGTGAAGGATGGGCCCTTCCCAAGTGCTGGAGATTTTGAGTACAAGGATAAGAAAGGACAGGACAATAGGGAGTCACCAAAGGGGGTTTATCCCGAGAGTGAGAAAATGGGATACAGTAACCTCTTGATTAGGGCCGGCTTCATGGATGAACAACTTGTGCAGTCACACAGGACCCTGTGGTCAGAAGGGCCCCCTTGTTTAGCTTTATGATCTGCTTTCACCATCCTGAAATTTGAAATAGTTTTTGAATAAGGGACCATACCTTTTCATTTTGCTTTGTGTCCAGAATTATGTAGGCCATCCTGCTTGTTATAGATTTTTATTTCCCTCTTTACTAAAAATCACAAGGAGCAAAAAAAATAAGAATTCTACCAAAGACCTGCCTTAGATTTTCTGTCTTTTGTCTTTTTTGACTATCTGTTCCTCCTTGATTGCTTTCTTTGTGTTGAATAAATATTTTTAATGTGCCATTTAAATTCTCCTCTTAATTTACTATATTTTTGTGTTATTTTCTTATTAGTTGCTCTAGGATTACAATGTGCATTTTGCTATTTTTAAAAAAATGTTTAATTATACTTTAAGTTCTGGGATACATGTGCAGAATGCGCAGGTTTGTTACATAGGTATACACATGCCATGGTGGTTTGCTGCACCTATCAACCTGTCATCTACATTAGACATTTCTCCTAATACTATCCCTCCCCCAGCCCCCTATGCCCTGACAGGCCCCGGTATGTGATGTTCTTCTCCCTGTGTCTATGTGTTCACATTGTTCAACTCCCACTTATGAGTGAGAACATGCAGTGTTTGGTTTTCTGTTCTTGTGTTAGTTTGCTGAGAATGATGGTTTCCAGCTTCATCCATGTCCCTGCAAAGGACATGAACTCTCCTTTTTTATGGCTGCATAGTATTCCATGGTGTATATGTGCCACATTTTCTTTATCCAGTCTATCACTGATGGGCATTTGGGTTGGTTCACAATCTGCATTTTAATGTATCATGATCTTCTTTTGGTTAACAGTAATTTAACTCCAGAAAATACAAGAACTTTGCTCCAATATAGTGCCATTTCCTCTTCCCTCCTTTGTGCTATTACTGTCCTATATATTAAATCTATACATGTTACAAACCCAACACTACAATGTTAAAATTATTGTTTCACACAATCCTGTCTTTTAAAGAAATTGGGAAAAAGGAGAAAAAATATATTTTATGGAATCTTTTATACTAACATATTTATCATTTACAGTGCTCTTCATTTTTTCCTGTGGATTTGTGTTACCTTAGAGTATCATTTCCTGAAGGTCTTCCTTCCTTCGGTACATCTTGTAAAACAGGGCTGCTAGCAATATATTTGCTCAGTCTCTGTTTATCTGAAAATGTCCTTATTTTGCCCTCATTTTTGAAGGATAGTTTTGTTAGATACAGAATTCTTGTTTGACATTATTTTCTTTTTGCACTATGGATGTGCCATTCTTCTTCCTTCTGGCATCCATGGTTTTAGATGAGAAGCCAGCTTAATTGCATGGATGCTCGCCTTTCTATGGTGTGTGTTATTCTTCTTGCTGCTTTAAAGATTTTCTCTTTGGATTTGGCAAACAACAGTTTGATAATGACGTGTTCAAGTGTGGATCTATTTGTATTTATCCTGCTTGGGTTTCTTTGAGCTTCTTGGGTGTATAGATTAATTTTCTAAAAAATCAAATTTTGGAAGTTTTGGCCATTATTTTTTCAAATAGGTTTTCTGTCCCTTTCTCTTCTCTCCTTCCGACATTCCCCTGACATGGTTGTTTTTGTGCTTGAGCTTGTCCCACAGGTTTTTGAGGGTCTGTTAATTTTACTGCAGTCTGTTTTCTCACCATTCTCTAGATTGAGTAATTTCTACTGATTTATAGTTCACTGATTCCTTCTCTCTCAAACCTGTTGTTGAACTCTACAGTGAAAATTTTTAAATTACTGTTATTGTACTCTTCAGCTACAGAATTTTCACCTGGTATTTTTAAAATAAATTCAATATCCTTATTAAGATTCTGTTTGTTGATCTCTTGTTACTCCACTTTTCTTTAATTCTTTAAACATGGTTTGCTTTAGTTCTTTGGAAGTATTTATAATAGCTGCCTTGAAATTTTTGTCCACGAATATTTGGTAACACCCACAAAGTTTCTATTAACTGTTTTTCTTTTCTTAAGTATGGGCCACACTTTCTTTTCTTAAAAATGGGACATTTAAGATAACACATTACAACTACTCTGAATTCTGATATTTTTTTCCCTTGATGGTGGTTGTTGCTGGCATTTTGTTTGTAACTTGCCTGGACTAAATCTGTGAAATCTGTTTCCCCTAGGCTACTAATGCCTATGCTAGTCTAAAATATATATACATTCCTGATTTTTTTATTTTTTTACTTTTTATTTATTTATTTATTTTTTTTTTAGGTGGAGTCTCGCTGTGTCACCCAGGCTGGAGTGCAGTGGTGCAATCTCAGCTCACTGCAAGCTCTGCCTCTCGGGTTTATACCATTCTCCTGCCTCAGCCTCCTGAGTAGCTGGGACCACAGGCTCTGATTTTATTTTTAAACTTGGCTTGCTAGAGGTTGCTCCTGTGTCTGTATAGTCTTAGTGGTCAGCTCATGATTGAACATCATTTATGTTCAAACACCTTAAACCACTAAGATTTCCATCCTTTGCCCTTTTTCACCTATTTTCAGATAGAGGAGCATATACAAAGTTCAGGCTCTTTTCAAGCTCCCCTGAGTCTGGTATCTGCTGGACCTTTTTGAGTCTCCTATGCACATGCATTGAGACTTCGGATAAACCAGAAGCATATAAAGGGCTTCTGTCTCTTCAGTCTCCACTGCCCATATGCACAGCCTCAGCCAGCAATATGCTCTCTCTGACCACAGCTGCAACTTCAGGCTGATGGAGCTGATGGCCCTCCCAACTCACTCCCATCCAAGATGATCATTTCTATTGACAACTTTGCTTGGTGTCTGCACTGCCCAGCTCTTCAAACTGGTTGAGTCTCCTTCAACATCTACAGAGAAGCTACTGGTCTTCATGGCTTGTTGTACCTTGGCAGAACCTATAGGCTGGGTTGAGGTGGATGAGAGGAGCCCTAGGTCAGAACATCTCAGATTCCCAGTGTTCCTGAGTGATGTCCCATGGTTTTTAAAAAATAAACACTTCTCTGGTTGTCATAGGCCTTTAGTTGATTTCCAGAGCACAAATAGTTGAAGTTTCCAACTTTGCACAGCTCTATCATTGCATTTTGGGAAGAGGATTTACCCAACCTCCTCCTAGAGTCATAGCTAAAAGTCCACTCTTTGCCTTGGGTTTTGATTTGTCTCTCTCTTCTTCCTTCGTTGTTCCCCTTTCACACACTTAAGTCCAACACATGCTAGTGGTTCTAGAGCAATAAAATCTTTCTTGCACGTATAAGATAACTTCAGCAACAGATTATATAGTACTACGGATATAAACCATACAGATTAACTTGCGGCAAGTCAAAAGCATTCAGTGAACTCTCTAAACACCGCTTGCCATCTATCCTTAGGCTTGTGGCCTTTCCTGCAGGCAAGGAGTGGTGGATATCTGATGCTGCCTGCATGCTGTTACACTTGTCACAACTCTAGCAAACATCACTAAATGACTGCGACTTTCTTCCCCACTAACCCTAGACATGGTCTCAGAATCTTCCTCAGACAGAACTCCAGGCAGCCATTATGTGTTTCAGAAGATGAGACCTTGTAGCCATACTTTCTTCTTCTTTTTTTTTTTTTTTTTAGATGGAGTCTCACTCTGTCACGCAGGCTGGAATGCAGTGGTGCGATCTCGGCTGACTGCAACCTCTGCCTCCTGGGTTCAAGCGATTCTCCTGCCTACTCTCTCCTACTCCCTGAGTAGCCGGGATTACAGGCGCCTGCCACCATGCCTGGCTAATTTTTGTATTTTTAGTAGAGACGGGGTTTCACCATGTTGGCCAGGCTGGTCACCAACTCCTGACCTCGTGATCCACCCGCCGTGGCCTCCCAAAGTGCTGGGATTACAGGCGTGAGCCACCGCACCTGACCACCTTCAAGTCCCCAAAGCTGAAATGTATAATTCATTGCACTATCTGCTGTGCTTCCACATATCAGTCAAGGCTTGGGGTTGGTTTCCTGAGGAACATGTCTTTTTTTACTTGTGCCTCAAGCTCAGCTCCTGTGACAGTTTTTCTTCTGAACCTTTGCACTTATTCCTTTGGTGATTTCATCGATTTTCATGATTTTAAATCCCATCCATTTACTGGCCCTTTTTAGGTTTATAAATACTTTTTTAGATCAGATATCTCCCCCAAACTCCAACTCTCTACATGCCATCTCCACTTGGAAATCTAAAGGACACCTCTAAGTCACCATACCCAAAACTGAACTGTTCCCACCTGGGGCCTCTTCCACCTATAGGCTTTTTCCATCTTGATTGATATTAATTTATCTGCTCAGATGCTCAGACCAAAAAAAAAATCGAGTTATTCTTAATTCTCTTCATTCTCTCTCATACCATCAGGAAATTCTGCTGGTTTTACTTTAAAAATAAATCAGAACCCTGTGCCTTCTTACCACTGTCACTGCTACCATCCTAGTCTGAGAAATACCATCTTTCACAGGACTATTGCAACTGGTTTTACTACTTCTAACTTTGATCTCTCATATTCTGTACTCAACATGGCACCCAGAGTGATCCTTAAACCCTGGTATACTATACTCAACATCATAGCCAGAAAGATCCTTTTGAAAAATGAAGCTGATCATATCAGTTTTCTACTCAAAACATTCTGGTGGCTTCCCATTTTGCTTAGGGAAAAAGCCAAAGGCTTTTCAGTAACTTACAATACTCTACATAGTCTGTCTTGCCACCTTCTTCAATTCACTCATCTTTCACTACACTGCCTCTTACTCCTTTCCAGCCTTGCTGGCATCCTTAATGCTTCTGGAAAACATGATACTGGCTTTTTGGAGCCTTTGCATTGGCTATTTTCTTTTCCTGAAATCCTCTTTCTTCAAATATCCAAGTGACTAATTCTCTCACTTCCTTCAAGTCTTTGCTCAGATATCATCTTCTCAATGACGCCCACCCTGTATTTATGATTGCAAACCCTATCCTTCCCATCTGTGTGTCCCCACTGCCCCCCTACCTCTCTCTTCTTCCACATCCCTCTCACTCATTCCCACATTTCTGTTCTTTTCATAGCATATTACTTCCTACTATATGATTTACTTATTTCCTATCCTTAATGTTTGTCATCTGTCTCCTCCTTCTCTAGAACATAACTCAAAATGGGTGGGGACTTTTGTTCAGTGACATATCAATTCACAGTTTCTAGAAATGTGCCTGGAACGTAATAGACATTCAAAAAACATTTGTTGAATGAACAAGTCAGCGGCGGATCTATGGTTCTGATATAGTTTTAGAAAACATGCACTGAATGTGAGAACACTTTCCAAAGAAATTTCAGGAGAAGCATAGTTAAAAGAAATGTCAAGAGACTCCATGAAAAAGAAGAGTCCATGGCAAAAAGAAGAAAAGAAAAAAATTGATTGGGAAATGATGGATATAATATACTTCTCTTGGTGAATCATGGGGTACATTAGCATAGTAAAAGTTATGAGAAGTCCTACAGGAAAAAAATGGGCTTAATTTTATTATTTTAAAAAAGAATTCAACACAAGCTCAAACTTCAAAAAAAAAGATTTCTATATTATATTGTATAAATAAAATAAGCAGCAGTTTTGCGTGTGGGCTCTGGAGATAGACTACTAGGGTTTATATCTTGGCTTGCCATTTACAAGAGTTATTTGATATCTCTAAGCCTCTGCTCTTTTATCTGTAAAATAAGGTAGTATGTATATTACAGGTTTGGGGTTAGAATTAAGATAATATAAGTAAAGAGTGCCTAATACATAGTAAGCACTCCCACAATTTTACAAATTAAACAATGATCTAAATGCCTGTGATCTGCCAGTTATTATCCTTGATTCTGGGGATACAGATTAGAAATTGGTCCCTGGTCTCACGGAATTTATGTTCTGTAGGCAGAAGACAGACTAGAAACGCATAAACCAATACATGAACATTTTCTGATAGTGGCACTATTATGAAGAAAATAAATCAGGGTTATGTGATAGAAAGAGTGGAATGGAGGGCCGCTTTAGATTGAATAGTCCAGAAGGATTTTCAGAGGAGAGGATGCTTATACTGAGAGCTGATCAGTGAGGATCCAGTCAAGCAAGGGTCTCTCTGGAGGAACAGCAGCACAGGCAGAAGGAACAACAAGGACAGATGTGTCAAGGGAGGAATAAGCTTGGCTTGCTCAGGATTAGATAAAAAGTCCATGTGGCTGGTCATGGGGAGTACTGGGGAAAAATAGCATTTTTTGTAGCTCTAAATAACACTAATCCCTCTGGGTCTTTATTTGTGGGATGACTTTTCAATTTATAATTCTTTCTTGGGGGAAAGAAGAGAGGCCCTGGAGGGATTGTGGCAATGGCCCAGTGGTCTGGAGGGGAAGAGAGAGGCAGTGATCACAGTTCTACAATTCAGGGAGAATTGACTAGCCTGTTTTGAACAGGCTTCCCAGGTTAAGGTGGTAATCTTTTCTCTCCACCATTCACAAAAAGGGCAGTGGGGTTAGGTGGAAATGAAGTGTCGACTCAGAGGATAAGGGAATATGAATTAAAAATGCATAAGAAAAGGCTTGTACCTGGGACTCATTGACATTGTGATTTCTCTTGAACCCTGATGCTCTCATTCTTGTTGAAGCCTAAGCTCATTTCTCTTTGTTGATATTAGAATTTTATGTCTAAATTTTTTTGTGTGTGTATTCTCATCCCACATTTCTCTTTTTGGAATGCAGAGACTAGTCTCTTGGATATAGCTAAACATCCAGGAGAATGCTTAGCAAATACCACATGGTATTACTTTTAACTTGCAAAAGCTTAATTGCTCACCATATTATAATAAAGTCCCCCTCACATGTCCAGTGAATGTAAATTCTCACTGGTGTTCCGGCTAGTTGCCTGAATATTTTGTTCGCTATTGTGCCAAAGATAATTTTTTTTTTTTAGTGCTCTTCTATACTCTATAGTTCTATACTCTATATTTCTATAGTTGAGCTCTTCTATGCTCAACTATAGTTGAAAGGAGGAGAAAGTGATATCTCTGTAACGCAAGCCAGAGCCTTCCACAATAATACATTGGCAAGTGGCAATGTGATGAAAATGTTTTAAGTTTAAGATGTTTCCCATCTTAGTGTTTCTGAGTGCAGATCCAACCTGCTTGTTATTCTTCTGCTACACAATGGGAAACAGAGGTAAGAAGATTGCTGACCTCCCTGCAGCTTTGAGACAAAATTTCTTGACTGCTACTCACAATAGGCCTTCTTGGAACTGTCCAGAAATAGCACCCTCTCTCAATAATCTCTTCTTTCTAAATGGGTAGTGCTGTTTTGATCAACTTAACCCCAGTCAAGGGTACCCTATAGCACCAATTCAAAGATTCAAGGGTTGACTGTTTGCCTATCGAGATTTAATCAGATGTCATCTTCCTTCTTTCTTGGCTTTTGAGGCATTTCATTATTCCTAGCAACTCTAGTCGAGGGTAAACAAGAGGCACTGGGAATAAAATTCAAGCCACTTTTAGCTTCTTATTAGCAGGTATGGGAAAAACCTGGGGGTAACTTGAGTGGGTGGTAGAAAGGACTGAAATTGTCCAAAGTGAGGTTTGAGAAATATCTATGGGTTCTAATTAGCCCCACCTTAGCTTTTTCTTTCCATAACATAGTTTACAGTGAGTTGACTATAAATGGAAAACGCCTCTTAATTCTCTTAACAATTGATAAAGAAGTTACTTTCCTATATAATGTAGAAGACGAATTTAGAAGAGAATTGTGTGTGAGTGCACGCATGGCATATGTGTGGATGCATGCATATGTGTGAGTGCACGCATGGCATATGTGTGGATGCATGCATATGTGTGAGTGAATGGATGAATCCAGACTTTTTCCACCAACCTCCAGCAGCATATCCATGTCTGGTCATCAGCAATAATCTGAAATATTTCCTGTCATTCTTCCTGAAACACCAGGAGAATTTCAAACTCTTTGAACCTTCCTTGGTATGTTTGAACTGAATTGTTTAGATTGGCCCACCCATTCATTGAGTAACTATTTACAACACATCACTCACTTTTATTTGTTTGTTTTCCTTAAATTAGGTCAAAGTCATCTCCAGGGAACTGGGATTCTTGAATTCAAGGCCTATTGTATTCTAGGGTTTATCAAGTTATCAGCCTGTCCCTCAGCTTTCTATCCTGGTTTGAAAGGATAATTTGAATTACCAAAGATATTAAATTGATATGGTTTGGCTGTGTCCCCACCCAAATCTCATCTTGAATGGTAATTCCCATAATCCCCACATGTCCTGGGAGGGGCCCAGTGGGAGGTAATTCAATCATGGGTGTGGTTACGCCTATACTGCTGTTCTTGTGATGGTGAGTGAATTCTCAGGAGGTCTCATGGTTTTAAAAGGAGCTTTTCCCCCTTTTGCTTGGCACTTTTTCTTGTCTGCTGCCACGTAAGACGTGCCTTTGCTTCTCCTTTGCCTTCTGCCATGACTGTGAGGCCTCCCCAGCCATGTGGAACTGTGAGTCCATTAAACTTCTTTCCTTTATAAATTATATTTCCTTTATAAAGTGTTGGGTATGTCTTTATTAGCAGCATGAGAACAGACTAACAAACAGATCTTTGGACAACAGATTCCATGAAGAGACTGAAGACTCTAGTGGCCCAGGTAGCTGAATCTTCTCCTAGCTTTCTTCTTCTTTATATACATCCCATTTGTGATCATGATAAACAAGGTCGCAGAGCAGTGAGAAAAGGAAAACTAACCACCTAGTATATGCAGAGAGATATCAAATGCTGAAGTAGATCAAGAAGACTTCCTTGAGCAAGGGAGCAGGAGGAGAAAGCTATATCCAGCAGAGATACTACAGCTGTGGAGGTATCAAAGAAGCTTTGAGAATCTGGAAGGACAGCCTAGGAAACTGTTTCTTTACTTGTACCAGCACTAAGCATGCTAAAATATTCACGTGGGAATTATACTGCATGCTGTTTTAATTAAAGCTGGTTGTATTCTACCTTGGAATTGTAACTAATTCTGTTTGCTCTTTGAGAAATTCTTGTATATATTTTTAATATCCTTTGCTTCAGCAGCTGAGATTTCAAGTAACAGGGATTGGAAAATAATCCCATGTGTTTTCAACTGGATGAATTTTTTGGTTGTAAAGTTATTTCCTAAGATTTTTTTTCAATTAACATATTAGATCCTTGAGGAGTATCCTGGATAAACGCCCAAGTTGCTCTTTGGTTAAGTAGAATAGCACAAAGTCTGTATCCAGGGAACCCAATCCTCTGATTACAGAGCAGGTCAAAGCTGCACCTTAACTATTTCTTTAAAAAATCAAAAGATTTTAAAAATGATTATTAGGGAGTTTTTATTCCCATTCTCTCTCAGATAACTATTTTGGCTATGGCACCTGATTCTTGAGAAAAAAACAAGAGAGAAAAATAAAACCTATTATCAACCACACTTGGGATACCATTAAGGGCCACCTCACTTTATTCTGAAATTTCTACTTCAGGGAGATTACCAAGCTTCCAGAGAGAAGCAAAATGAGACCCATTTAAGAACATGTGACCTATTGTGACAAACGGAAGTTCTGAGGTGTCCTGGTGTTAGAAGAGGTAGTTTTTCATAAGCAAAAAAAAAAAAAAAAAAAAAAAAGAATGTGTTGGGTGCCTGGGGAGACTTTGGCCTCAACAAATATACCTGTAGCTTTTCTAGGTTTAGCTGTAGCCTAAAATTTAAAACTAAATATTTGAAAGTTGTATCCAATTTCCTCAAAGCTGAAAGGGAAATCAGAGACCAAACTTTTTTTTTTTTGATTGAAAGGTGTTGCTGAGGTGAACAAGGACTATTATTCTAACA
Organism: Pongo abelii; assembly: GCF_028885655.2. Lineage (NCBI taxonomy): Eukaryota > Metazoa > Chordata > Mammalia > Primates > Hominidae > Pongo > Pongo abelii. The sequence continues at coordinate 155,375,083 of NC_071989.2, forward strand.
ACATAGAGCACGTTCTTCCAGATCACCAGCTGATAATGTCTGTAAATAGGTAGGGGTAATCTGAATGTAGAATGATGGAGAAGATAGAATTTGCCTTTGGTATGGAAAAAAAGATAGGAAATTATCACTCTTCTACTGCAAAGCATTCATACTCCATCAGTTACCATTGATTAATTTATGCGATTATGTATTGAACTTATATTAGTTTCTAGGCATTGAAGATTCAACAGTAAATCAGACAGACTTAGATCCAGTCCTCAAAGTACTTAAAATCTATCTGTGCCTCTCAAAATTCATATGTTGAAATCCTAACCCGCAAGGTGATGGTATTAGGAGCTGGGGTCGTTGAGAGGTGATTAGATCATGAGGGCAGAGCCCTCACGAATGGAATTAGTACCATTATATAATAGGCTCCAGATAGATCCTCATTCCTTCCATCACGTGAGGTACAGCTAGAAGGCACTGTCTATGAGGTACACAGGCCCTCACCAGACTCCAAGTTTACCAGCACCTTAACCTTGGACTTTCCAGCTTCCCGAATGAGGGGAAATAAATTTATGTTGTTTATAAGCTACTCAGCTTATGATATTTTATTATAACTGCCTGAATGGACTATGACACTGTCTAATGAAGGACACAGACAATGATCTAAGAGTAATTATGCCATGTAATCCATGCCAATATGGGGGAATGCCAAGTAGCTCTGGGAGCACTTAGCAAGGCCACCCAGCAATATGTGGGGATGGTGATAGGCTGTCAGGAAATTCATTCCCTGAAGTGGCATTTTAGCTGAGGCCTGAAAGTGTCAGCCAGGTAAAGGAGGATTGAAAGTAAAGAGGGCAAGAAAAGAGAAAAAAAAGTTGGAGAAACTAAAAGAAGTTTGATATGTCTTCAGTGTAAAGTTTGGAAAAGGGTGGTAGAAAACATGGCTAGAGGAGGGAGGAAGTCTTAAAGCTGTGCCAATCTGAGACCTAACTTCTGAGGTCTGCATATGCTTGGACTCAGATAGAGGGGGGTTTGATTCCCAGTTCTCATCCTTCCCAGCAACTTAGGCAAGTTATGCCACTTCTAAGCCTCATTTTCCTTATGTATATAACGGGGAATATACCTTCTTCGTAGGATTGCTTGGAAAATTAAATGATGGAGCATATCTGTACCTGGCAGATTGGAAGTATTCAGTGTATTCAGTACACGGGAGCTACAGCTGTTGCTGTTACTACAGTCAAATACAATGGCATTCCAACAAGGAATAATGTATCAGGAAAGTAAGCTCTGCTGCCATCAGTTTAGGCATCAGTAGAGCCACATATGTTGACGTTTTGGGTTGGGGTAACTTCCTGATGTGTCTCAGTATCTTATTCTTTTGAGAGTTTAGCTCTATCCTTTGTTTCAAGAAAGCAAAGATTTCCTGCTGTAAGCAGTGGAGTCATTTGATACAATCGTTCTAGGCATTGTGCCCATCCATTATTATGCTTTGTCCTGGTCATTCATGCTGCCTAAGAAGATGCCTAAATTATCATCCCGCTCCCCCTCTGAGTGGGCATAAGAAGTAAATGAAATAAACTAATGCAGTGGTTGCTAATACCTATGTTACCTTCTTTTTGTTATCAGCCTTAAGACTTCTTGTAAGCAGGAAAAGAAAAAAAAAACCCTAGACAGTTATGAAGGATGGTTTCTCAAAAAAAAAAAAAAAAAAAGATATGTCTGTTGAGATTTTTACAGTCCTTTTGATTGCTTTTCACATCACTAGGCTCAAACAAACAGAACCTGTCTGTACAGACAGATAGTAGGAGGACATGCTGCACAAAGCACTAAAGCTCTCTCTGAGCCAAAAAGAGAAGCCTGTCATCTCATTTCTTTTAGCCCCTACGGCTGTGGGCTTGGTTTTTCTATGTGAATACTCTAACACACCTGTACTGAGAATTTACTCCTTCCCAGGTAACTGGGGATCATAGAAATAAAAGACATACTCTATGCCCTCCCAAGGTCCTTGTTCTGTTGTGGGAGACAAACCAGTGAGCCAGGGTTTTTTTTTTTTTTTTTTTTTTTTTAATGCTGTCTAATGGGCAGTCCCTGTACTAAATGCTTCATACGCTTTATTAAAGTCCTCCAAACCATCCTTCAAACTAGACAGTATAAACTTCCATTTGTGGATAAAACAATTGAGATTTAAAAGTGGTTACTAGGCTGGGTGCGGTGGCTTACATCTGTAATCACAGCACTTTGGGAAGCCAAGGCGTGCGGACGACCTGAGGTCGGCAGTTCGAAATCAGCCTGGCTAACATGGTGAAACCCCGTCTCTACTAAAAATACAAAATTAGCTGGGCGTGGTGGTGCCCGCCTGTAATCCTAACTACTTGGGAGGCTGAGGCAGGAGAATCCATTGAACCAGGGAGGCAGAACTTGCAGTGAGCTGAGATCACACCATTGCACTCCAGCCTGGGTGACAGAGTGAGACTCCGTCTCAAAAAAAAAAAAAGGGGGGGGTTACTAGTTACTTCCCCACAGATAGATAGGTAGTAAGTAAGTGGCAGGGCTGGGATGGGGCCAGGATAGTCTTACTTTTGCACTTTATGACACGCTACCTCCACACTCCTCGCAGTCTGTCAGTGGGTTACTTTGATAAGTGTTATTAAGGGTTTACTTAAATACTAAGTACTGTGGAAGGACTGTGGGTCCACAGAGAGGAGGGGCTTTTGACAGAAGGCAGAGAAAGAGAAAGATGGAGTCAGAACAACTTGCCAAGGGAGGTGGCCTCTGCTCTGAGATTGGAAGGCTGAGCAGGGGTTGGCCATGTAAAAGCGTGAGGAAAGGAGACATCCTTTGAGCTAGAGTGAGCCGCAGTTACACCTTCACGGAGGCTTAGAGAACAGGATGTCTTCAAGGAGCTGCAGGTCGCTCGGTACAGCTCTTGGTTATCTGCAACAATAGAGGGAATGTGTGGGACAGATGATCTGAAATTTATGTCTGTTTGGCTTCTGTATGTACAATGTTTTTATTTATTTATATTCTGCCTTGTTCCACAAAGGTTTTGAAAGAAAATTCATTACATGGTTTTTATGCAGTGACCTTCCTAATTAAGTTTTTCTCAGCACTGTCATGTTCGTCTTTGTATTCCCTCAGCCATATGCAGAGAGACTTGAATAAAAGTTGAACTGAATTTACATACTTTGAGCACTCTGTAAGCAGTTAGCAAGGGCAACTGGTCCCAGAAGCTTGTGGGTGGAAAGGAAAAATTTTACTGGGCCAAAACGTAAAATTGCTTAGATTGAGGTACCGTATTTCATGGATTCCAACACACTATCGATTATAGGGTATGCTGTTATGAAATTTGAAGTGCTATTAAAAAAGAAAAAATCCTGTTCATTAAATTATAGCACAGTATAAACTCACTATCTATTGCAAGATGTACTCTGATTTCAGATATATTAAATGTGAAAAAATGTGTCTTTAAAGAGAAAATGCATGGTGATGATGTTAACTCCCACCCCAAATAGTCAGAAATTCTAAAACGTGCGGATTCCCTGGTTGATGTGAGAGAAAATGAGAAGTCTTACACATTTCTGGATGGCAATTTGCCCAACAACCTAAGCCCAAAAGATTCTGCAAACTCTTTGACCTAGAAATTATGTCTCTAAGTCTGTGGGTTCGGTTTTTCTATGTAAAAAATAATTAAAGTTAAAGAAATACTAATTTAAATTTTTAAAGTTACATTGCATTTTAAAAATCAGGTAATAAAGTATTTGTTATAAAATTACTCCTGTGAAAAAACATATTTACACTTCATGTTTACATAGGAATTAAAATCTTGAATGACATATCAAAATGTTGACAGGGATTGTCTGGATGAAGCAATTTTGACTGATCATTTTATGTTCTAATTTTTCAAAAATTGGAAAAGTACTGATTAGACAATAGGCTTTTTTTCTTTTTTTTTTTTTGGAGACAGAGTCTCCTTCTGTTGTCCAGGATGGAGTGCATGGAGTGCAGTGGTGCGATCTCGGCTCACTGCAACCTCCGCCTCCCGGGTTCAAGCGATTCTCCTGCTTCAGCGTCCTGGGTAGCTAGGACTACAGGCACATGCTGCCACGCCTGGCTAATTTTTTGTATTTTAGTAGAGACGGGGTTTCACCGTGTTGCCCAGGCTGGTGTCCAACTCCTGAGCTCAGGCAATCAGATATGGGCCTTTAAGTAGACAATACACATGTGAATATTGGAAAATTAACTCCCTTGTCTTAGAAACTTTATTTTTTATGAAGTAGGCTCCTGAATCTTTCCTGTCTCATAAATGAGTCTGTCCAGGCTCCAGGTGGTTCCAACTGAGGCCCTGGTTAAAAGGGTGTGAAAAGATTATTTGATTCCCAATTGGAAATACAGCTTTATCAACTGGAGTTTTCCCTTAAAAGTTGATACCTAAAAGGAGAAAATAAAAATAAATACTTCTACCTCAGGGTGCCAGAGGGTCTGGGGAATGAGGTCTTTATGATGTAGTATTAGTCTGAGGCAAATTGTGAGACCCTGAGCACATGCAAGTCACGTTCAAGGTCCTGCGAGTGGGAAAGAGGGTGATGAGCAGAAGTCAAGCTTAGGCTTACAACTTTTGCCATGGCTTAAATGGTAAATCCTCCATCTCTAAGAACCACACTGCTACAAATTCACAACTTTTGTTTTGGAAGTCATTCATAATTCTTCATAAATGTTTTTTTCTAAAAGACAAACTTTTTGTTGGCCTAGACTCCACTTTAAGGGGAAAATGCAACACTGACTATATCTATTTATGAGGTGAAGTGGACCTCCTGCTTCATAGAGGAAACATTTTTGAATGCTCAAACATAGTATTCCTGCTTGAATAGGAAAAATTGTAACTATGCATTTGGTATTTCTATTTTATCCCCAAATTAGTGAGTTGCCTTTTTGACTTTTTTTTTCAAGGTAGCTTTATATTTATGTATAGCTCGCTTTTAAAAAATAAGCTGTTCTTATACTTCCCAACATTATATACCTAACTGTTCCTTAATTTAAAGCTCAGCTTATGTACAAGTTTTATTTTGCAATCAAGTTTTATTTACTTGTTTACAGAGTTTGGCTTGTCATTGCTTTTTGTCAGCTCTGCAAGGTTTCAGCCATTTGTAATCTTTGAATATTTACATAGTATCATCTACCTACATCTATTTTTTATATAACGTATGGCAGTTGTAACCTAAAAGAGTAAAACAAAGATTTCAAGTGCCATGGAAGTCTAGGTCAAGAAGAGATGAGTTAGCATTTGGTGAACGAAAGTATTCTAGTGGGCATCTACTGTCTGTCTTTCTTGCATCACTTTCCTCTTTCTCTGGACAGCAGAACTCCATGTTGATCTTTCCACTCCACTTTGTCTTAATAAAGCTACAAGTCTCAGCGCCCTGCCCTCCTGGCTGCAGATTCAGGCCTGGATGATTGGAGTGCCACATCTACTTGGCCAGGATAGTTGACTCAAGTGTGAATATCTATTCCAAATCCAACAGAGAACTTCTCTGGAATATTTATATATGGACACAGAGAAAGGAGAATTTTTCTCCTGTTTTTTGCTTTCATTTTGGATTGTGAGCCATAAGAATGCCAGTCAGGAGTTATACCTACTTGTTCTGGCCAGATGGAAGAAGTCCAGATGGAAGAACATTTGCTAGGAAAAAAAAAAACATAAGCCTACTGCCCAAGGAGAACATATCTAAAAAGGGAGCACAGTGACAGACACATATTTAATGAGCCCTTAGAGACTGGATGCCACCTCTACCCTTTGATTTCTCAACAAAATCCCTTTTGTTTTTCTTCGTATAAACTTGATAGAATTGGGTTTCCGTCATTTGAAACTGCCCAAGTGCTTGACTAATCCTTGGCCCCTTAGTTATCTTCCAAATCACACTAGGTGCATACATATCCTCCCCATGCATCCACAGTCAGCTGTGTTCCACTGAATTCTCTATCATATGAGCATCCAAACAGGTATGATTTTATTAAATTAGTATCAGTGTAGTTACTCTAAAGAGAATATGAGTGATTTCAGCCTAGTATTATACTTTCCATAAGCTGTAGCCTTCTCCTAGAAGTATTCCTTGTTGAGTAGTTCTTTGCCCTAATGTTCAGACTTTAGTAGTGGACTAGGACATTTGTCCACCGCTGGCACAATTAGAGCCTCAATTTTACATTGCTGAAGACCTAGCATAATCAGAAGGAAAGAGTTTCCTGGAGACTTGTCTTCTTGGTTCTCAAGATTACCAAAGGCCATTTTAGAAAGAAAATGATTATGAGGCTACATGAAATGCAACAAGATTTTATAGCAATCAAGCCTGACTTTAGAAGGCAGCTGGAAAACAGGACACTCCTCCTCCCACCCTTTCTCCTCCCCAACAAATGCCATATGTCTGCTCACAATGCATTCTGGCTAGCTGCTATGTGGTTGACCTTCGATACTGAAAAAATGCCAAAACACTTGGGACCTTATTTTCCTTTCAGCTCATTGTTACAGTCACATTTAATATGGTTGAGGGAAAACATGAAAATTATGACAAACCAGCCTGAAATTCTTTAAAGTAGTCCATCAATAAGACAGATCTCTGGATACTTCATAATATTTGTGATGGTTCAGAGAAGGAGGAGTCTTTGGGGCCCTTGAAAAATGATGCTTCTGTTGCCTAGGGATGTGTTCAGAACCACGTCAGCATTTATGTCATCTGTAGAAAAACTAAAAAACATTAGGTTGGTGCAATTACTTTTGCGCCCACTTGATAGAACCTTTTCACTTCCTTTTTCTATGAGCAGTTAATTCAATTTCAGATTGCTATATTGGATGCAGAACAGTTAATAGAGGAGTTTGCTATTCCATGTATGGCATAGTAGAATGAAGAGACTTTTTATTGCATCTGTATAGTAAATGAAATTTCCTCCCCAAATTAAAATAGCTTTTGTGTTGGTTTCTTAGGGCTGCCATAACAAAGTATCACGAACTAGGTGTCTTAAATGACAGGCATTTGTTCTTTCACAGTTCTGGGGACTAGAAGTCTGAAATCAAGGTGTTGGCAGGGCCAACCGCCCTCTGAAACCTGTAGAGGAGAACCTTTTATTGCTTCTTCCAGCTTTTGGTGTTTGCTGCCAATCTTGGCATTCTTTGGCTTGTAGATGCCTCACTCCAGTCTCTGCCTCCCCGGTTGCATAGCCATCTTCTTCCTGCGTGTCTCTCTTATGAGTACAACAGTTATATTGGATCAGGGCCCACTCTAATTCAGAATGATCTCATTTTAACTTGATTTTTCAGATTACATGAGCAAAGACTCTTTTCAAATGAGATAACATTCTGAGGTACTATGAGTTAGGACTTTAACATATTTTGGAGAGAATATGATTCAACCCTTAACAGCTAAATTGTTGCCTGATTGTAAAACTAATACATGCTTGTTGTGAAAAGGAGAGGTATAAGGAAGAAATTAAAAATCATCCAGATTCCTCCCACCAAAAATAACCATGTTAACAATTTGGTGAATGTCTTTTCAAATATTTCTCAAAACAAATGTTATTTTCTTATACCGTCAGAAATAAGTCAAGTTCAAGGACAGAAGCAGTTGAAGATGTCTACAGTTTTGTGCAGATTATAACAAATGATGCCGTGATGTGTCTTTTTTCTTTCTCTTTTTAGTTGCATTTGTGCAATTACTTCTTTAGGATAAATGCTTAGAAATACAATGTCTGTGTAGAAGAAAAATATGCATTTTTATACATATTATCAAGTTATACTCTAGAAAGAATGGAGTGACTCCATTCCCACCAATAATGCATGAGAACTCCTGTTTCTCCCATCTTCTTTGTCCTATAGATTACAAGTATTAGTATGATATATGTTAAAAACTTTAAATTTATGAATATTTCTGTGTTCTCCTATGTGAAATTCTAAACCATGGCATTTCTTCATTCTTAGGTAATAAACATGAATCCACAATTTTTTTTTTGAGATGGAGTCTTGCTCTGTCACCCAGGCTGGAGTGTAGTGGCGTGATCTTGGCTCACTGAAAGCTCTGCCTCCCAGGTTCACGCCATTCTACTGCCTCAGTCTCCCGAGTAGCTGGGACTACAGGTGCCCGCCACCACACCTGACTAATTTTTTTTTGTATTTTTAGTAGAGACAGGGTTTCACCGTATTAGCCAGGATGGTCTCGATCTCCTGAACTTGTGATCCGCCCGCCTGGGCCTCCCAAAGTACTGGGATTACAGGCGTGAGCTACTGCGCCCAGCCCAAATCCATAATTTTAATCTAGTATTTTCACACTTTGATAAATTTCTAATTCTGACCCATCCACAACATGTTTTTAGTACAGGATATGGAATTGCAATCCAGAGATTCTGATTGAACTGAGTTTTATTTCTTTATTAAGTCACTCAAAATTACATTGTTTGGGAATGTGAATGGGAAATTTAGTGTGTTTCCTGTTTGCCTTTCCAAGAGATCAGGTTCATTTAATCAAAGGCCTTGTACTAATTCACAGAAAAACACATACTCAAAAAGTAATCAGGGACATAATTTTGAGCCATGGTAATAAGCAGTACTTTTAGCTTCAGTACTTATAGTTAATTGAATTTATCAGCATTCTTGCTGTAACTAAACCCTTTTCTCTCCCATTCAGCCCACGAGGTTGTAAGAAAGTTAATGACATTACAGGGTTAATCCTGACTCCATTTTAATGTGTTTTCTTTAAATTGCAATCTTGGCACACTTGGGCCTTTTGATTATCAGTAGTTCAAATTACTTGCCAACCATCTTTCAACTCTTTAGAATGGGCTTGATGTTAAGACCCCTGGTTTACAGAGGCACTAATTTTTTTTTTTTAATAGCAGAAAAGCATAAGCTCAGAGAGAAGTATTCTTTCCCCAGAGAAAATCTGTAAGGAGTTATATGAAAGGATCCAAATCCAGCTTACTGAAACAAGAACTGTTTTCAGATAAAATGAAGACAATATCCCTGTGTATCTCTTTCCCTGATCCTTCACATGGATTCACTATCGAGGAACACTTGCTCCCAAAATACACCCTTCTTCACACTGGCCTTTTACTGCTAACTTTGTATTGGATTGGTGGGTTATTCTATTCTTTCGGCCTCATTGACATGTGTTCAAGGAGAGGCAGCTCCAACACCTTGTCTCAAGTGGATGACATTTCCTGTCAGTAACTTGCTATTTAGCTACAGAGACCAGCCTCCTCATCCTTATCTCTTTAAAGGAGTAAATGAATACAAATTAAAGTTTTAATCTCAGACGGTAACATCAATAGTATTTGCACTACAAGTAGTTCCATAATGGTCTCATTACTGCTCCTAAGTGCAATACGCTGAGACGTCTAAATTGCCGATTGCCACTACATATATTCTTTGAGAAAAGGTATCCAGGTAACCATGGCAATTGTGTCTCCAGGCAAGATGGGAGTGGGGTGAGAAACTATTTCATTAATTGAAGGGAAGAGATTGAAAAGAGATTTTCAAGCTTTACATCAGAGAGAGAAAGAAAGAAAAGGTAGATCCCACAACCTTATTTTATTTTCATTATTAGATTACGCAACCCAGGGAAACTCCAAATGATTTGAAAGGTTCAGAGAAATCATAAGATTAAATAACAGCAGCATTCTTAGACTTTCCACATTATTACAGTGGTTGACCTGTACCAGATTTTATTTGGTTGGGTTTTATATAGTTTGATTGAAACTCAATATATCTCCTGAGAAAGCAGAATTGTGTCCCACGATTTAAAGAGAAAAAAAAAGGAAGAATACTCACAGGAGCGGGAAGACTGTGTAGGTGGTATAAGAGCTCTATTTATTTCAAGTTGATAGCACCTGAAAGGGCTGATTTTATCAGTAAAACTCATTTGTAACCTTGCTTCCCCGCCCTCCCTCCACCCTTGGTAGTCCTCAACCTTTAAAACAATTTATTAAAGGTAAAGAAATACTGTGATGAAAAGAGGGCATCTAGAAATTGGAAATCATCATTCTCAGTAAACTATTGCAAGAACAAAAAACCAAAAACCGCATATTCTCACTCATAGGTGGGAACTGAACAATGAGAACACATGGACACAGGAAGGGGAACATCACACTCTGGGGACTGTTGTGGGGTGGGGGGAGGGGGGAGGGATAGCATTGGGAGATATACCTAATGCTAGATGACGAGTTAGTGGGTGCAGCGCACCAGCACGGCACATGTATACATATGTAACTAACCTGCACATTGCGCACATGTACCCTAAAACCTAAAGTATAATAATAATAAATAAATAAATAAATAAAAGAAAAGAGGGCATCTAGATAATAGGGAAGAAGAAAACAAATGTCTGATCTGGTCTCTCAGAGGAGTCTAATAGTTTGTTTTCATTGAAAAGGTATTGCAAATTAGTGATTAGATCAGCTTCTGTTATTTAACCAAAGATGCCCTCTTGTAACTTACTGTGTTGACTCTTTGACAAATATGTTCTAACTTAAGATTTGCAAAAACCTCATTTGCACAGATAGACAAACTGACTTCTAGTATAGTTTAACCATAGTTGGGGAATTATTTTTCAAATTAGGCCAACATACAGCACTTTAGTGACCCATGTTAAATCTCTGTAACTCCTGATGAATACCAGCTTCGTACTCCCTACACACTATACTATCTAGTTAATTCAGGAAGAAAAATAGAAAACATTAGGTGCAACTATTACCAAACAGGGAAGTGAGGACTTGGATATGTTCTTCAGGTTCCTTCCTGAAAATTTAAGTCCACTTTTCATCAATCACTGGGAGAGGCAATGTAGGAAATTTTATTTACAGAAATGAGGAAAGCAACCTAAAACTGGGTGGATAATTATTAACCAAATGGATTTTATTTTAAAACAAACATTTCTTTTCTGCCAAACAGACTTTTATCTTGGAAAGCAAGTACTTTCCCAGAATTGGGCCAGAAATCATGGTCTGAATTGTAACAGTTGTTTGGGCACTGTCCAAGTCCGATGTATTGACTACCTTGCTCCCCATTGCAACCCAGAGGCTTTTCGTAACAAGAAGCTAAAGTTGTGCTGCTATAGCAGCTGCTGCTGATGTTTTTTAAGGGCTGTGTGCCCAGGGTACACCCACTGGAGAGGCAATAGGAAATAAAAATAGCAATTTGTTTTCCTAAAGTTTAGAGGACAGTGGGGGAAAGCATTTTCAGCCTTGTCATCAGGGATAACATGGTTTTATATTGTGCGCACATGAGTCTAATTTTTGAAGACAGAAAATCATTGTGTAATGCAATTCGATTTGAGAAAGAATGTTACTGATGGTATGCAAGAAGAACCATTGTTTCCAAGAATGAGCTGAGATGTGAGTCAGATCTTTCTAATAGCTAGGTGTTACTATGGACCCCTGCCTAATGGTCAGTGTGTCGTCAGCTGCTGGCAACTCTTACCTTATAAAGACAAATATTGGGATTGTGCAGAGACTGAAGGGTGACCAGAGGCTGAGTGAGATTTGTTACATTTGGGCTATTGATTCAATACACAATTTAGTTTTTGAGCCAAGCCAGCCATTAGTCATGTGGATTCTATAAAATGATTTATCTAAAATCTCTTTATCCCTGTGTTCCCTTTCAACACTGTAGCCGCTTAAGCAACAGCCTTACACAAAAGGACATACAATTAGCTAGTAGTGAGTATAGCCCAACTACCCCTGTGCACACTTCAGCAATCAACCTGAAGCAGTACCAGATGAAGAGAGACAAGTCTTTTTTTCCCATCTTTCAAAGGTGGCTCTGATATCTGTCTTCTCCCTGTCCCCCCACCACTGCTTGGAGTATGACAGGACACCAGCAAGAGCTCACATGCCAAGTGATGCTTGAATTCATGGTAATTGCTCCTCCTTCCCAGTTCTGGGGTATAAGTTAGAGTCTCTCATTGCAAGTTTCATTTTCAAAAGGCAGTGCAATCAATAGTGTTACTTTTCTGAGCCCCAAGTCTGTTGCTTAGTCTCAGCATCTCTGATGCCTGTCAGTCTATTAGCATAAGCTAGAACTGTAAGTGGTGAATATTTTTATTATCTAAAATTACACTAGAACTGTTAGGCCGAAAGATTACAATTTGTCACTGAATGTGGATGTATGGAGAATTGTATGTAGAGTATATAAAATCTTTTCTATGTCTAATTTGCATTGCAAATTGAGAAGCTAACCAGAGGTCTTGAGGAAATAACATAAATAAAACATGGCTTCACTACTGTAAATGCTCAATTCATTCCAGAGGAGGCCAAAGCCATTACAGAAGGATTGTTTCCATCTAAACAATTCCCATCTCACACACTTCCCTTCTAAAGTGGCTGCCAATAGGATGGGAATTGGGTGGATGGGGAGGGGGTGGGGGTATCTGTTTAGACAACTTTAAAAAATACTCAGCAGAGAAAGCCTGAGAGGGTGTTTCTCAAGAAAGCCAAAGTCAAGGCTCAATCCTGCATCTTGTTTCATGTTGAACATCCTCACAACTGAAGGAAAGACAGCAACCCGCTCTTCAGTTTCAGCCCCAAAGAACCAGAGATCTACACAAGGTCAGTAATCAGACAAAGCTCATTATTAAAGGTTTAGGAAAAAATTCCATAATATGAGGCAGATGCCTTGGTTAGTTTACAGACAACATTCAAGATCTCTCAAAATGTGAACTTCAACTTCAGTGGATATTTGTTATATTTCTGCACAGCATTTATGCTCTCTTCTTGTGACAACAGCACCCCAATTCCACTTTGGGGTCTATCTCTTCGTTATTCTACCTGCATGTGCTTTGCGCCTACTTCATAATTTCCAAAGGCAGAATATGTGGTTTAGACATCTGTGCATTCTGCCCTCTAGTGATTGGATCAGGATGAACAGGGACCAGCATGTGACTCAAAATCTGGTCAATCAGTGTCAATGAAATTCATTTCCTGTTTTTTCTGGAATGGTTGGAGAAGTGGACTGTCTCAGTCGCTGAGCTTGGTGCTTTGTGTAATGAGATGATTGAGGCTTGGAGCTGCCGCCAGAGAACAGAGCCAATGGGACAGAAGCCAAGTTGAGAGGCCAGAAGAAAGACACAAGTTGCCTAACTAAACATATGGTTTAAAGCCTTATATACCTGGGGCCAGCCCTATTTTGTGACTGTTTGATGAGACAATACATTCTCTTGTTGCTCAAATCACTTAGACTTTCTGTGAGAGATCTAATGGCCATATGCCCCTTTCTCACCACTGTCCTTTCACATCTCACCATCTACCACTTCCTTCCTTGGAGCCGCTGTAAGTGAACTTGGCTTAGCCATGCAACCCTGTGTTCTCATGAGTCCATGCCTTTGCTTATGCTACCACTTCATTAGGAATGCCCTTGCGTTCTCTTCTTTTCCTCAAGGCCAAATCTCACTAATCACCTTTCATGTTCAGCCCAATCACCTTCTCTGTAAAGGCGTTCCTAATGAAGTGGTAGCATAAGCAAAGGCACGCACTCATGAGAACACAGGGGTGTGCAGCTAAGCCGAGTTCTCTTCATTCATATTTTTCCCCTACTCCTCTCAAGGCAAAATTTAAAACTTCCCATGCTGTGTTCATATAACCATTTCCCTTACCCTATAAACCCTTAACACTTTATTCAAATATTTTTTGAGACTGTCTATCTCTCGCACGAGGCATTAAGATTGGGGACTATGTTTATTCAACATTCAGAGGCAGGAAACATTGTTACGGGCATGAGCTGTCTTTGGATGCAGACTGTCTGGGTTTAAACACTGGCTCTGCTACTTTCTAGGTGTTTGGCTTAAATATATTATCTACTCTGTCTGTGCCTTGGTTTCCTCATTTATACTACGAGGGATAATGTTAATACCTATTTGTCTTATAGGTTAGTTGGGAGGATGAAATGACTTAATGCATATGAAGTCCTTGATACTGATCCTGGAAGATGGTAAAATTTCAATAAATATTAGCTATTATTATTATATTTCTAGTTTCTAATAATGCCTGATGTAGGTACACAAAAATATAAATGTAACAATGAAAAGAAGGCTTAAATTCTTTAAGTCTTATATATTAAGTAGAAAACAAAGGGAAAAAAAGAAATAACTTAATCTTTATAATTTTGTTTTCTTAAATTCATGTGTTCCTGTGACAAATCCATGAGAAAAATTTGGCTGACTTGGGGAGATTTGTTCATATTCATTCATTTGGTGCAAAAACTTCTATTAAGAGGGCATTATGATCGGACTTGAGAGTAAAAATTAAGATAATATCCTTACTTTCAAGAGGCTCATGGTTTAGTAGATACATATGACAGGTAAATAAGTAACTATAATTGAGTGAATGTGCAACAACAGAAGTATGCACACATACCATGAGGGCACAGAGTAATGTTTCCTGAAACTGCTGTACATAAGAATCATCTAAGGACTTTGCTAAAAATCACAGAATCTCAGAAGGGGCACCCACAGAGCTTCTGAAACACTGGGTTTGGGGTCATGTATCTGTACTTGTAACAGAACCTCATGGGTAACTGCTGGCATAAAAGATAGGATAATAACTTTTTGCCTGAATAGGTCAAGGAATGCTGCACATGAAGGTGATACATGTGCTAGGTACTTACAGATGATTAGGAGTTTGCTAACATTTGACATGAGTGGTACTATTAAGCTTCAAGAATAGTTTTTTTTTTTTTACAATCAACAAAGTGAAGAGACAACCAAAATAATGGGAGAAAATATTTGCAAACTATCTATCCAACAAGAGATTAATAACCAGAACATATAAGGAGCTCAAACAACTCAATGGGAAAAAAATCTAATAATTTGATTTTAAAAATTGGCAAGAGTTCTGAATAGACATTTCTCCAAAGAAGACATACAAATGGCAAATAGGCATATGTAAAAGCGCTGAATGTCATTGATCATCTGAGAAACGCAAATCCAAACTACAATGAGATATCATCTCACCCCAGTTAAAATAAAAACCAGTTAAAATGGTTTTTATCCAGACAGGCAATAACAAATGCCACTGAGGAAGTAGAGAAAAGGCAAGCCTCTTACGCTGTTGGTGGGGATGTAAATTAGTACAGCCACTATGTAGAACAGTATGTAGATTCCTCAAAAAACTAAAAATAGAGCTACCATATAATCCAGCAATCCCACTGCTAGGTATAGCCCCAAAGAAAGGAAATCAGTATATCAAAGAGCTATCTGGACTCCCATGTTTATTTCAGCACTATTCAAAATATCCAAGATTTGGAAGCAGCCTAAGTGTCCATCAACAGATGAATAAAGAAAACATGGTACCTATACAAAATAAAATACTATTCAGCCATAAAAAAGAATGAGATTCTGTCATTTGCAACAACATGGATGGAACTGGAGTACATTATGTTAAGTAAAATAAGCCAGGCACAGAAAGACAAACAATTGAACTCATGGAGACAGAGAGTAGAATGATGGTTATCAGAGGCTGGGAAGGGTAGTGGGGATAGGAAGAGTGGGGATTAATGGGTACAAAAATATAATTAGATAAAATAAGTAAGAGCCAGTATTTGATAGCACAACAGAACGATTACTGTCAACAATAATTTATTGTACTTTAAAAAACAGCTAAAATGATATAATTGGAAGGTTTGTAACACAAAGAAATGATGAATGGTTGAGGAGATGGGCACCCCATTTATCCCGATGTGATTTTTATGCATTGTATGCCTGCATTAAAATATCTCATGTACCTCATAAATATATATACCTACAATGTACCTGTAAAAATCAGGCAATCAGGGAACTTTGAACATGATAGATAATTTATATTAAAGAAGTACTGTTAGCTTTTTAAAGCACCATTAAAAAAAATGAATAGCTTTGCTGATATCACTGCCAAAGACAGAGCACAGAGCCTGACAGTTGTTCTACTTATCCCAAATTATGTCACATTTT
Organism: Pongo abelii; assembly: GCF_028885655.2. NCBI lineage: Eukaryota > Metazoa > Chordata > Mammalia > Primates > Hominidae > Pongo > Pongo abelii. The sequence continues at coordinate 155,391,024 of NC_071989.2, forward strand.
TTTAAAAAAATTTAAGTTTCAAGTTGGCAGCACAGTGAATCACCTGGAAAGACCTTGAAATATGGTGACATTTGGGGCCCATCCCCTGAAGTTCAGGTTCAACTACTCTGAGACAAGGCCAAACATCAGTACTTTTCCAAGTACTGACAGTTCTTTTTAATGCTCTTAAAAAGTAGTGACAATAAATATACAGCCAAAGAATCACTGTTTAGGCTGTACATAGTATCCCTAGAAAGACTCTAAGTGCTGGACCTAACATCACAGGTTGTATGCTCCCAGACACAAAGACAGACCAAGTCTCTTGCTTGAATAAATGTCAAAAGAGGGTGACTAAAGTCATGGTATAATTTCCAAGGTTTACATTAACAAATTAATGCTGTTAGCACAAAATAGGATACAAACAACATAGGTATGCCATTTACCAGGTAATGAACAGATATATAAGAAATATTTAATTCCTATTGCCAAAAATTTTAGGCAATATGGATAAAACATTAAAGGGTGTAAATGCAGTCATCTTTCAATCCTGGTACTGCAGTACTATGATGGTATACAACCTCAGGTAGAGATAAGATCAAGCATCTAAATTTGAGATTTTTCATGATTGAAAGACCCAGGCAAATGCCCGTTCTATCTAAGGCCTCTGCTTACTACTTGGCGGTTCTTCAAATTCACTCCTGGAGATGAACTCCAGATTTAAATAAAGCATTATTTCTGAGAATGGTACTCTGGAATCTCTTTTTTGTTTGTTTGTTTTTTTAAATATCAGCTTTATTGAGGTATAATATACAATAGAATGTATGCATTTTAAGTGTACAATTTGATGGGTTTTAATAATTATTATACCCATGTAACCAGTAACCACCAACACAGTTAAGATATAGAACATTTCCATTCCCCGTTGAAAGTTCCTCATGCCTTTTTTTTTTTTTTTTAATTAAGTTCCAGTGTATATGTGCAGGATGTGCAGGTTTGTTACATAGGTAAATGTGTGCCATGGTAATTTGCTGCACCTATCAACCCATCACCTAAGTATTAAGCCCAGTATGCATTAGCTATTTTTCCTGATGCTCTCCCCCATCTCCCGACAGGTCCCTCCCAATAGGCGCCAGTGTGTTTTTCTTCTCCCTGAGTTCATGTGTTCTCATTGTTCAGCTCTCACTTATAAGTGAGAACCTGAGGTGTTTGGTTTTCCGTTCCTGTGTTAGTTTGCTGAGGATAATGACTTCAAGCTTCATCCATGTCCCTGCAAAGGACATGATCTCATTCCTTTTTATGGCTGCATAATATTTCATGGTATATATGTATCACATTTTTAAAATCCAGTCTATCACTGATGGGCATTTGGGTTGATTCCATGTCTTTGCTATTGTGAATAGTGCGGCAATGAACCTATGCACACATGTATCTTTATAACAGAATGATTTATATACCTTTGGGTATATACCCAGTAATGGGATTGCTGGGTCATATGGTATTTCTGGTTCTAAATCTTTGAGGAATCGCCACAGTGTCTTCCACAATGGTTGAACTAATTTACATAGAATCTCCGTTTTTTTTTTAAAGCTCCTCAGTGACTTAACATAGGTGATCCACCCTGGCATTTGAGGATCATGGACGTTTATAATCTTTGGCACTTTTGTAATTAATGCTAAGATTCTACAGATAAAATTCTACCTATATGAGTAAACTGAAAATATTATTATCACGATCTTCAATATCTTCCCATGGGAGTAAGGGAATAACTCTCCCTTTCTTTCTTGCCCTGTTGATTTTTTAAATCCTTTCTTTGGGGTGACCAAGTCTTTCATAATGATCACTTGTTATTACAAACCAAGATAAACAACACCATAAAGTACTTGTGGTGATTTTTTTTTCTCCATCCATTCACTCTTTTTGACAGACAACAGCATCCTGATGGGGCACCTCTTTTCCATCACTGTGTGTGATCTTAGTGAGGCTGTCAATCAAGATGCCTTGAATGTGATCCAAGTTAAAATGATCACATTGTCTCTCTCAAGACTTTGGACATTGAGCTGAGCTACACAAGGATGGGGAAAAAAAGTTGGGGTTGATTAATTCCTGGAATAGCTTTCAGATGGGACAGTCAATCGGATACATAGACACCCTAGCTGCCCAGTTCCAACCCTTTCTCAGCTACATTTTCAATGTGCTGAACTATCTATGTTCTGCCAACAATGTCCTGTTTTGCTAGCTTTAGCCAGGATCAGTTTCTGTTGCTTGCAACTGAAGAACTCTATAAGGTACAATGTTATAAGCAAGGCAGTAACACCATCTGTATAGTCTGGAACCGCAGGATCTGGTCTGGTGATAGATTATAGCTAAGGTCGGTGGAAAGTGTGAGTGAGTGAGATTATGTGACTAACCTTGGCTGCTAGGTATGTGAGAGTCATAAGCTTTAGCAAATGGATGACCTGGATGGTTATCCACTTCAGACAAAATGTTTGCAAATGAATAGAAACAGCAGATAATAAGTGAGAGGGGTAGGGGACTAAAATCATAGTAAGTTTAGGCAGATAGCTGCAAAGTTTCAAAATAAAACCCATCTCTGAGGTTAACAGATAAAATATGTAAAAATGATAAACGATATTTAGAATCCCTGGCTTCACAAGCCAAAAGCTAAATGGCTGATACTCAGTTACATGCCCTCCTGCTAATCAAAATACAGCACTGAGTTATAAACTAGAAAATGTAGTACGAAATGCACATGAATCTGCATCTGAACAAAACTACTGATTGTGAATAAATCTGCAATATGGCTTCTGATAAAGCATTTACTCTCCTCATTTGCTCGACCTGTAGCTGTTGCATTCAAAATACATACACATATACTTACACAGACATATCTATATTTGCAATTTATAATATGTCTGAAATGTAATACTCCAGTTCATTTGCAAGGTTGCCACCAAGGCATATGGGGTATAATTTTATCATCCATGGCACAATGGATACACCAGCTCCAAACATGGAACTCACTGAGTTGCCATATATTACTATAGAACAAGCATTTTATTTCAAACGATGGGAACCTCACATAAGTTAGGGGAGGAAAGGCAAAAATGAATTCAGTGGTGTTAATGGAGTTGGTCAAATACTTGTTATTTAAGTGACAAAAAGATATAAAGTGATACAAAACTGAATTTGCTAAATTATCAGAAGAAAATGAATCCCACCAAGTGAAGAAGTTAATATAGCAAAATGGCCAGTGTTTATGGAATACTTAGCCTGTGTTAAACATTGCACTGAGCCCTTCAATAAACACAATCTCCATTAATTTTATAACAATCCCGTGAAGTAGTTATTATTCCTATTTAACTGTTAAAAATAGGTTTCGGTGACTATCGGCTACTGAGGATGTATCCAATGCCAAACTCCTGTGTAAGAATGCATACATCTAAACACAAATGTGGATATTTTAATAAGACATTCAAAGCCAGAAAACGGGTAGAGATGCATGAAAAGAGAATTGGTAGCATCAACTAGTTTGGTTGTTCACTAAGAAAGAACTGAAGTCTCCAGTATTTCTAAATTGGGATATGAATATCTGCCAATTGGTATCTGTGAGGTAGACTTGACGGGCAGGTGTGCATGCAATTTAATTTTCCCTATAAATACCACATTATGTCAGCATTTCCCTGTAGAAGAGAGGATCACATAGTTTGGTTTTACCAGGAGAGATTTTTTTTTTTTTCCAGTTTGGGGAGCCATCAGATCCAGTCTCTCTCCCTCCTCCGAACCTCACTCCTGGAAGGTGTTTTCTTGGTATTAGTTCTCCAGGACCTCAAAGTATATAAGGATACTTTAGTAAAACTACTGCCCTGCTAAAATGGAATGACTAACATTGAAATGATTCCCATGTCAGTTTTTAAGTAGATCAGTTGGACCTCCAGAAAATGTATGAATAGAAAAGACATGCTTCACTTAGAATAATAGTCTCCAATCTCATCCAGGTCAGGAATGGAAAACCAAACATCGAATGTTCTCACTCGTAAGTGGGAGCTAAGCTATGAGGATGCAAAGGCATAAGAATGACACAGTGGACTTTGAGAACTCAGGGGGAAATGGTGGGAAGTGGGTGAGGGTAAAAGACTACAAACTGGGTGCAGTATATACTGCTTGGGTGATGGGTGCACCAAAATCTCACAAATATCCACCAAAACACTTACTCAGGTAACTAAACACCACCGTTCCCCAATAACCTATGAAAATAAAAAATTAAAAGAAACGAAAAGAGAGCCGAGATCTTTAGAGAAACACACACACCAGTACATATGTGTATGTATACGTATATGAATATGTGTATATGTATATATGTGTGTGTGTGCGTGTGCGTGTGTGTGTTGGGTTGAGGGTATAGTGGCAATGATACTATTGTTTCCTTCACTTAGCTCTTACTCCAAAAGACGTATTTTCTAATCAGTAAAATAAACCAGGTACAATCCCATAGTGTAGGTATTTCCAAACTTCACTGACCATCAGAATAAAAATAGCCAGAGTTTCTCTCAATGTTTACTGTATAGGAAGAACCATGATGAATAACTTATCTGCCCGATGGTCCTCCCAAGTAGGTATAATTTCCCTCTTTCATAGATGAGATAATAGACCCAGTCAGGTTGAATTATTTGGCCATTAACTCATCTAGTGAGAGTGAAAACCATAATTTAAACCTAAGCAGTATTTACCAAGAGCTCATACTCTACCAATTGTGCTAAAATATAATACACTATTATTGGAGCCTAGGAATCTGAGTAATTAAAAGCCTCCAGATGATTCTTATGCATCCAGCTCAATACTGGTCCCAGAATCCACTGGTAAGTCTTTGATGTGCATATCAATCACCTGCAGATTTTGTTAAATTATAAATATTGATTCATTAGGTCTGGGTGTGGGCCTGAGAATCTGGATTTCTGACAAGCTCCAGGTAATGCCAATGCTATTCGTTCCTAGACTACATTCTGAGTAGCAAGTCAATAGGGCACAGCATTCAGTTATACAATGTTTTAAATTGTTCTGTAATGAAAACTATAAATTACATCCCCAGATAAATTGGAAGCACCTGAAGTATCAATTGTACAGTATCTCCATATGCTAGTAGTACTAGACCCATAAAAAAATTAAGCCATTCAAATAATGCTTGGTAAGTAATTCTCAAGAGAAGTGCTATTCTGACTCTTTTTAACATCCAACCACAAGAAGAACTGGAACAAAGGGGCTTGCTTACTCTCAGAGTGCAGGTGTCCTGATTTACTTCTGCATGGGAGAGGTTACAGATTCTGTCCCTCTGTCTGGTCACTTGACAGGCTGTCATAACAATAGTCTTCTTTCTATTACTTTTTTTTTTTTTTTTGAGACAGAGTCTTGCTCTGTCACCCAGGCAGGAGTGCAGTGGCATGATCTCGTCTCACTGCAATCTCTACGTCCCGGGTTCAAGCAATTCTCCTGCCTCAGCCTCCTGAGTAGCTGGGATTACAGATGCCCACCACTGTGCCTGGCTAATTTTTGTAATTTTAGTAGAGAAGGGGTTTCACCATGTTGGCCAGGCTGGTCTGGAACTCCTGACCTCGTGATCCACCTACCTCAGCGTCCCAAAGTGCTGGGATTACAGGTGTGAGCCACTGAGCCTGGCCCAATAGTCTTCTTTCTAAAGAGTCTAAGAAAATACTTACGAAGGGATATCAACAAAGTCATTAGAAAGCAGAAGAACAAAGGTAAAAGACACATGTTCTTTGGGATTAAAGAAATTAAGTGTAAAAAACCCCACAATTTTCTCCCATCAAATTTCCGTTCAATTTTTTTCATATTAATTATTACAAGGTTTTTGCACAATTTATTCTCCTATACACTTTAATCTCATGAATGGAAAAAACTTTGCCTGAATTCTTGACTCCCATGCTCTTTGTTCTCCTATCTGATTCCCAACTATGTGGAACTGTCACCACAGAAAAATAATTGCCCTGGTCACTCCCCAAAAAGCTTGCTCAAGATTTTATCCACTTTTGTTTCACCAAAGATTTGATCTTGGGGAAAATATATCCAACTCAGCCAGCTTTTGAAATAACCCAGGATATTGTAATCATGCATATTTTAGAACCACTTCAAACTTAGAGTACGCTCCATCTCTTTCCATAGGTCCCCCCATGCCAAACACACAGACCAGTCCATAGACTTGAGATTATACCTCTTTCCAGAAGACAATATGCTTATGTATGTATATATCTGTCTTAGCCCATCTGGTCTACTATAACAACATACCATAGACTGAATGCCTTAAACAACAAACATTTACTTCTCACAGTTCTGGAGGCTGGGAAGTCCAAGATCAAGGGGCCAGCAGATTTGGTGTCTGATGAGGACTCTCTTTCTGGTTTGCAGATGGACATCTTTCACGTGTCCTTATATCTTTACATGGTGAAAGAGCAAGGGAACTCTCTGGAGTCTCTCTTTTGAGGGCATTAATCCCATTTATTAGGGTTCTATCTTCATGGCCTCATCACCTCCCAAAGGTCCATCTCTTAATACCATCACATTGGGGGTTAAGATTTCAGCATATGAATTTTGGAATACATAAACATTCAGTCTATAGCCATATCCTAGAGTTTCTAATACATTTTGGAACTCAAATATTTTATTATTGGGAAGACATGAATCACCAAGTCTTTCTCCAAGTAAAACATATTGCCCAATATTTTACCACTTGCAGTAAATATGTGTGTTGCCCTCTAGAGCTGTGAGCTTCAAAATGGAGGGGTCATACACTACCCAGGTGAGTCTTATTTAAAAATGCAGATTTCTAGATTCTATGCCCAGCAATTCTGATTTAGGAGATCAACAGTCAGACTTAGAAATCTACATTTGCGTAAGCATCCCATGTAGTTTTTCTTCAGAAGCTCATAGTTCAGAATGAGAGACAGCCATGTAAACAAATGACTGCCATCCGACATGATAAATTGAATGACAGATGTGCGTACCATGCATAGTGCTAGCTGCAAGGGGTGGGGGCACAGTAGGAATTTTACTAAGTCTAGAGAAGGATGTTAGAGTCTTCTTCAAATAGTGTAGCCTTGAGAGAGAAGGGAAAATTCAGTAGGCACCAGTTGATGGGATATAAACAAATAAATCCATCTTTATTTGCATGATCGTTGGAGATAGAGGGCAGTGGGAGCAGGTAGAGGCAACTGACACAAATAGTTATGTAGGTTGTACTCTACCCAGCTTTAGGGCACCAATCACACCATAGTCATCATAGTTTTGTACATTTGTTGCAATAACTTTCTGACCTATGGTAACACTATATCTTGAAGAAATGGTCTCAGTTTCTAAGTTGTGCAAAGACCAGTGGGCTAGTGGTAGGTCTAGAGGAGAGGAAGTGGGAAGACCATATCCCTTGTTCACAGTTTTCAGTCTCACATATATCACTTCACAAGGAACACAGGGAATCCTGGAGGAAGAAAATACTATGATTACAGCCTATGGTGTTGGCTGCATGTCAAAAAGATGTACCTGCTCAAAATATAAAGTGAACCTAGGACTGAGAGAAAAGGGTCAAATAATGAGGAGAGTAGGAAAAACTGAGTTGGAGGAGGATCATCAAACATCTATTTTTTTTTTCTCCAAATGTTGCTGCCAAGACATTAATCAAACAACCCATATCCAGTGTTCCTCAGATACAACACCGAGCAGACATTAATCGCAGATCTCCCGAAGGCCCCACCCTTTCAAATTCCAAGCACCATCTATGAAGAGAAGTACCTTTTATTTTCCCTTGAGGACGCTCAGCTGCCACTGTCTCTAGCCCTTATCTGGGTCCTTGGAGCCCTTTACTCTATTGAATTGTCTTGATATTCATTCCAAAGGCTTCAATCCCAGAGAGATCTTTCCATTCCATTTTTGAAGGAAATATCACTAGTTGATCTGCCTCCATGAGCACTTTCTGGGTATGGCATATTTTCCTTCTAAGGAAAGATGAGGAATCCACAAAATTAGTGTTAGTCATCTTACCTCTGTAACCACTTATTACTTTATTACTGTAACTACCAAAAATAATATTTATTCATCACTCTTCATGTGCTAATCAGTTTTACTAAATCTGTATTGTCATGATTTTCATTTCATCCTCACAAGATTTCCATAATGTAGCCATTATTAAGCTTCGTTTAGAGAGAACATCAAGATTCAGAGAGGTTATGTAACTTATCCTGAATTACGTAGTTAATAAATACTAGAGCCAGGATACAAACTCAAGATTGTCCAACTTGAAAGGCCATAGTATAAATCAGTATATGATACTGCCTCTGCCCTCTTTCCTTCAGATCATGAGCTATATCATTACTATCTTCCGAGTGCCTTTGTGTGAACTTAGCTCTTTGTATGTATTAACCAATTTAAACCTCACAACAACCTTATGCAATGGGTTCTATTATTTCCATTTCAGAGATGAGAAAACTAATTTCCATTTCAGAGAAATTAAATTACATGCCCAAGATCAGCCAGTTAGTAAGCAGTTGGAGATGGGATTCAAACAATTCAAAAAAGCTGTTGAGATCTTGTTTATTTCACATTTGGTTCTTACATAGTAGCTTTAATCCAACCAAAGCCAATATTTTTAAGGTGTTTTAATAAATATCTAGGAAAATATACTGACATCCAGATCTACAATTTAGTTCAGAGGGAGAGTATAGTAGAAACCTGGAAATTCTAAGTCTAAAGTCTTTGCCTTCAAATATGATAGTCCCTGGAAAGTAAATAGAATTTTATGGTAAATAATCAAAACTTGCCTACCTAACATGCCTTCTTGGCATTAATGTTTTCATTCAATTGTTCAATGACCGAAGTGTGTTTACTGAGTGCCCGCAGCTTCAGGGACTGGGGAATCTAATGGGATTCAGACATAGTCCCTGCCTTCAGAAAGCTTACAGTCTGGTAGAGACTCAGAAGGAAACAGTGATTGTAGTATAGGTATCAAGTGCTATGATTAATTGGGAGCTCCACGAAGACAGAGTCTCTGCCTTATTCTGCTTTATCTCCACCCAGCACCTCACCCATTGCCTGGCAGAGTGAGAATACAAATATTTATACATGCATGCATGAATAAATGCATGCACTGTGGTGGTGCTGAGGAACTGCAGGCAGGGTTGTGGGGCAGGAGCTAAGTCATCTGGGGATGAGACAGAGAGGACAATGGAAAGGCTTCTGGGTCCTTGAAAAGGTGCTTGAACTGTGCTGAAACTGAAGAATTTAGCATCAATAAGCCAGGCAAGGGAAGAGGAGGATGGGAGAAACAGACAAATAGACAAGAGCACTGTAAGTGAGTTGTTATGCTGATGATGGGTCTGTGCAAGGCTTTCCAGGTTTGGCTGGGGGAACATACAGAAAGGAGAACCAGCTGACATACCGAGGAAGAACAAGGGAGACTAGAAGCAGAGTAGGGAGACGACAATGAGAGAGCTCAAGAGGTCAGCAGGAGACAGATCATATTTCCCAAGCTAAGCATTTTGAACCTGACTCTGAAAGCCATGGAGGAGCCATTGATAGGTTTTAAGCAGGGAAATGTCATGATCACTTTTAGTTGATTGCAAAATTGTAAACCCTTCTTTCCTAACCCTCTGTAGGGATGGCTGTGTTAGATAATACTACATTGTTTCAGGACTTAATGAGTAGAGGTCATCTACCTCCAGCTCTGTTCTAGACCTACCTGACTATAATTATCCCTCCTAGGTTCTTACTCAGATTCCCTTGGCTCTATTGAGAGTATCCAGGATAGTCCCTAGTCCTTTTTTCTGCTACAAAAGGCATTTCATCACTCAGATACTATCTGGTTACATGTGTAAAGAAAAGACAAACACACGATCTTTTTTTTTTTTTTTTTTGACAGAGTCTCGCTCTGTCACCTAGGCTGGAGTGCAGTGGCACAATCTCGGCTCACTGCAACCTCCACCTCCTGGGTTCAAGCGATTCTCCTGCCTCAGCCTCCCGAGTAACTGGGGTTACAGGCGCGGGCCACCATGCCCAGCTTATTTTTGTATTTTTAGTAGAGACGGGGTTTCACCATGTTGGTCAGGCTAGTCTTGAACTCCTGAACTCGTGATCCACCCGCCTTGGCCTCCCAAAGTGCACGCTCTTTTAAATAAAAGTCACTCAGAGTTTGAGCAGGACAGAAGACAGAAGCACAGTAATTAGAATGGAAAACCATTAGACCTGCATGAAAATGTACCAAGCAATGTAGGCAAACCTAAACAAATTAGACTCTGAGCTCTTGTTAATGTGTCTTTCAGGCAGGGGATCAGCCGTAGAACCTAGATGACAGATTTTTACATATTTGAGGAAAGGTAGTAATTTTTAAAATCAAATAAAAAGACAGGCATGATTTCTTACATGCTGAAGCTGCAAGCCCTTTTTTGTTGTGTAAGGTACACCTCACAGCTCCTCCCTGATGCTTTAATTTATATGATTTATAAAACCAATGTATGCTTATTGTAAAATTCCAGGAATAGAGAAACAATAATTTTAAGTAAAAATTATTCTTCTTCCCACCGGCGTCAACCAGGCTTAACGTTTTTGTACAACTCTTGCCCCAGCTTTTATCCTCTTGTGAAAACAATATTATTGTTATTACCATTGTTGTTTAAAGAAATATTACCTTAGTTGTATAATTTGCTTTTTTCCAGTTATACTGTGAATATGTATTTGCATTATCATTTTTAAAGCACACAGAGTATTCCATTATGGAGTTGTACCATAATTGTATCAATATCATCTTCATAAACACTTAAATTGTCCCAGTAACAAAAACAAAAATGCTTTGGAAGGGGGAAGGCTATGATGAACACCAATGTAGCTAAATCTTATGTTTCTATGACTATTTACTCAGAATGAAATTCAAGAAGTGGAATAGCTGAGCCAAATGGCATGCATGTTTAATGCCTGGGCTACATATTGATGAATTGTCCAGAAAGATTGTATTCATGTACTATTTCACCAAAAAAGTGTCTATTTTGCTCTATCTGTAACAACTTTAAATATTATTTTTGATTCTAACTTTTGCCTACCTGATAGGTAAAAATTAGCACTACATTGTTATTTTAATATTTTATTTCTTTAATTACTAGGAAGCTTGAACACCTTTCCATATGATTATTAGGCATGTACTCTTTTTCATAAATTGCACTTTCTTGTCCTTTCCTCATATTTGTTTGGTGATGTTTTTTATATGTTAAGAGTATTAACCCATTGAAACCCCATTTTATAGCCTGAAAATTATAATTTGGTCCAGTCATCTACAGAGAGCATTCAGCCCAAAATCTGCCCAACATCAGTACTGGATATTTAAGCTTAAGCAATTCATAGTCAGGAAGACATTGGTCCCCCACGGAGGAGCTTTTTTTCAAAGGAATGGATCATAAACCAAAACGGATTTTCTGTGGTGTCCCTATTAGTCAAATAAAGTGGTCTGACCCACTTTAGCTTCGGCAATTCCTGGTCATTGCTTGTGTGTGTCCCTAGAGAACAGAATGAATTAAGGAGTCACCATCTAAGGTGTTTTCAAGAGAAAACACTTTGGCAAAAGCTTATTTAGCTAGCTGGGATTAATTTGCTTAAATAACCACTTAGAACTTCAAAAAGAAGGGAACGAGTTAATAAACTCTTCATGACATCCCTGCCCCCATACTCCCATCTAGTATGGTTTTCTGAGTCTGAACATGGTGGGGGTTCTTCTTTTCATGCATGTATTCTGAGCCCTAGAAACACTTAGGCTGTGAAGTGCAATACACTTGTTTTTTTTCTTTGGGTCAGTTCAAATTATCATGCCAACTCTTCCCATTCCCTCCTCTTTGTTTCCAATGTTTCCTTTCTCCTTTGTTTTTCAGGAGAAGGGAGAAGAATTTGGTAGACACAGAGAGAGAGAGAGAGAGAGAGAGAGAGAGAATGTATGTACATAAAAAACAGATAAGGAAGCAGCTGGGTGTGGTGGCTCATGCCTGTAATCTCAGCACTTTGGGAGACCAAGGCGGGCAGATCATGAGGTCAGGAGTTTGAGACTAGCCTGACCAACATGGTGAAACCCTGTCTCTACTAAAAATACAAAAAGTAGCCAGATGTGGTGGCACACACCTGTAATCCTAGCTACTTGGGAGGCTGAGGCAGGAGAATCACTTGAACCCAGGAGGCAGAGGTTGCAGTGAGCCAAGATCACGCCATTGCACTCCAGCCTGGGCAAACAACAACAACAACAACAAACCTTAAAGCAAAAAGTCCTTGGAGGCAATACCAATTGATGACCCAATCAGAGATACCATTTCAGAATTACAAGTATAACCTTATTTGATTCTCATCACCCTCAAGTTTGCTTTGGAACTTGCCAAAGGCCCAAAGCTAGATAGTGGCAGAGCTGGGACTCTAACTCAGGTCTCGATGACTTCAAACTCATTTTTCTGAGATTATGTGTCTCATAAGTCACCATGTCTGCTACGTCTTGTTTTACAGGTGAATGAACCAAGGCCCAGTGGACTGAGCAACTGGCTAAGGCACTCAGACTTTCTTAGTGGAGCTGAATAGAGAACACAGGCTCCTTTATTGTGCTGACTCATCTTTTAGATGATGATGCAATTCAACAAGAAAATATTCAATGTGTACAAATTGGATTGGGGCAATTATTCAAGAACAAATTGTATAAAGTGAGCTACACCTCAAGCTCTTTGCTTAGCTTCCCATTTAGGGGCATTTCCTATGAGTCCTTATACAGCTGTCTGTGGTGGTTATAACCTGGTATCAAGTCAAATAAAAATCAGAATCAATGCAGACAATCATTGCATGAGATTCGCTGTCTTCATGGAGGTTTTGTGTAGTTAAACATTGAGCTGACATCGCCTAGGGAATTTCCTGTGAAAATTCCTCCCAAACATTTTTCTTCTCAGAGTTCCTCTTCTTAGCACCACCAGGGAGTAGGGATCTGGAGGGTGAAGTGAGGTTTTTTTCTCTCTTTCCCCTTCTCCTGTCTTGCTCTTTGCCTCACCACTCACTGGCTCCTACCTGAACTTCCAGGTTAGTCCTCCACTCACACTTGGAATTTCTTATCCTTTTGCCCTGCAGAGCACTTAATTGAACATATTGTGTTACTCGAGCATTTCTTTGGGGTCCCAAGGTTTTCCCCAAGGGGTTTATCAGCAATTATTCTGAACACATATGGTACCTTCAATTTCCTGTCTTCATTTTTTCTCATAGATAATGTTATTATCCCAATTTTTACGTAATGTTATTATCCCCATTTTAGGAAGTCTGAAGGTCAATTAGAGTAACTTGCCAAAAGTCACACTGCTAACACCTTGCACAGCCTAAATTCAAATCCACGTTGGTCTGACTTCTAAAATTCTGGCTCTGTTTAATGACATTAACTCCCTAACTCATTGTATTAAACTCTTACTATCTGTGCTAATTTCTCAAATATTGTATAAAAGGAGTTGTCCTCTAAAAAGAACAATTGTAACAGCTTGACCTTTCAGGTCTCATTCAGAAGTTTCTTACAAAGACAGCTCTCTACTATGAATAATTTACCCTTCTCAAGGCTGAATTTCCTCTGATGATACTTGACCTTCTCCAGGCATGTAGGCCCTCCAAATGTAGCCCTTAAGTCAGTTGGACACGGGGGTTCAAAGATAGTTTTGCCTTGTCCATTGCTCAGTGAAGCCATTCCTAAGTATGGTCCCCAAAACATTTATCCTATTATCCTCTTAAACGTGAGATTCCACGGCTAAATACGTCGGAAAACTGAGAAAACAAAAATTAAGTTGGTGTTTCCCAGTTGCATTCCATTAAACTCTGTTGTGTGAGCTGTTCATAGATCTGACAGTCAAAGAAAAAAAATCAAAAAACAGTTTGAGGTTAAACAGTTTTGGCAAAATATAAATACTCTAATTCCCTTTTGGGAGATTTATGATAAACATTAGCATATTAACGCTTCTGGCAAGTCCTGCTAAATAGTTTGACTTGGTGTTTCGCAGATTTTTTAACCTCAGGTTTTTTTTTTTTAATCTTGCAGGACCAGCCCACAAGAGCCCACTCTAGAAAAGCTTCTGGTTTAAGTTCTCAGCTCCTGTATTTTTTTTATTAATTTTTTTTTTTTTTATGGAGTCTATCTCTGTCACCCAGACTGGAGTGCAGTGGCATGATCTCGGCTCACTGCAAGCTTTGCCTCCTGAGTTCATGCCATTCTCCTGCCTCAGCTTCCCGAGTAGCTGGGACTACAGGCGCCCGCCACCACGCCAGGCTGTTTTTGTATTTTTAGTAGAGACAGGGTTTCACCGTGTTAGCCAGGGTGGTCTCGATTTCCTGACCTCGTGATCCACCTGCCTCCGCCTCCCAAAGTGCTGGGATTACAGGCGTGAGCCACCGCACCTGGCCGGCATCTCCTGTATTTTTAAGGGAGTTGACAAAATGTCCTCTTTTGGGAATCTGGGCCTGGTCCTGCCATCAATTATTTGGGTGACTGTGAACAAGTCACTCCTCTCTGGGGCTCAGTTTTCCCATCTGTAAAATGAGGATAATATACCATTTTGTCTCTAACTTTCCTTCCAATTCTAGCATACCATCACCTAAACATATGGAATTGATGGGGCCACACACCAGAACATCATGACAAACTGTGTGTTTATATTTTCTTAATCTCATCCTCTTAATTGGGCCCACAGAGGAATAACTTATTCACAGTCACTCAGTTAGTTTGATGGCAGAATCAGGCTTAGATTCCCAAAAGAAAATCATCCACCAGCTCCCTTCAAAATACATAAGATGAAAATTTAAGCCATATGTTTGTTTCACCCAGAAACAAAATAATAATCTTTTTCTAGCTATATAATTCTTAAACATACACATAATTTGTCCCTATCTGCCAGTACATCATAGAAGGTATTCCCCAGAATCACACTATCATTTACTTGTTCAGAACGTTGAGGTTTTCTCTGATTAGCCAATTTTCAGGATAATGGGAAAGTGCAGAGAGTGGTTCAGGTGAACTGCAGTGGGACCTCAGGCAAGCAACTTTCCCTCTCTGTGACTTGTTTTTTTAATCCGTAAAAAAGAAAATAATGACAGTGTGCCCTCCATTCCTCTAAGATACCTTGTCAGAACTGTCAGTCATAGTCAGAAAACTCTGCTGCTATATGCCTGCCCTGTCCTGAGGTGTCAGCAGAAGTGTCGTTGGCCCCGCTTGCTTTACATCAGCTTCCAGGTGGGTGCTGCATAAATCCTCCATTTGGTAGTATGAATGCTAGTATTATATGGATACAAATATAATGCCCTAATATCAGAGATAATTTACTTTGCACTAATGACATTTATCTTGATAATAATTCTTCTTAAAATCCATAGAAGGACAGCATGATGGTTAATAGCTAGGCTCTGACATCCGATAAACCCAGGTTTGAACCCAGCACTGTTACTTACCAGCTGTGCATCCAGGCAAAGTGTTACTTGCTGATCCTCAGATCCTTCATCTATAAAGTGGGAATCGTACGACTCACTGCAAAGCTGGTACAGCAATGCAATGCTATAATGTTTGTAAAGCTCTTTGTACATTCCCCAGGCATATAATATGTGGTCGGTTATGGCAATTAAAAACATTATCTATTTCAGACATAAAATGCGAGGAGATTGAGAAGAAAATTGTCACCATAGCATAGCCAGGAATTGGAATCCTGTACACCCATTAGAAAGGAAAACTGCAGTTGGTGCTCTTAGCAAACGGTCCTTAGGCTGCCTGCGATATTAGTGTTGGCCAAAGGCTCTTTAATGTTGTCATTGTTTATTATTGAACACTGCCACCTAGTGGATAAATTCGTCACATGCAGGTAAGGAAATCACGGAGGTTATGTCAGGTCACCTGGTCACACATGGAAGAGGCTGTTGTGTCCATCTTGTCCACATTGATTTCAGCTTGTTGACTTGCAGCCATGCCCAGGGAGATACTGGGGTGTTCCTGCTTATGTAGACTCCCCTCTATCTTCACGCAGTTGTCAAACTAACACAAAGACCTGAGAACTGTATTCTTACACTGCGGCTATGTGAGCTGAGCCAAAGATCGGCCTCCTCTGACAACATGACCTAAGGCAGACACCCTCCCTCAACACTCTAATCCATCATACCATTTTATTTTACGCAAAAGCATATCGTTGTCTGAAAATATTACTTTCTTTCTGTTTCCCACCCCCTTCTCTTGCCCCTAACTAGAATGGAAGGCAGCCAAGTGTGGGGCCATGTGAGCCTTACTCCTTTATGTATCCCTCGTACCCAACACTGGGCCTGGCACAGCGTAGGAGCGCAAAAATATGTGTAGCCTATAGCATAAAAAATCAATGACAATGCCAATAATCACTGCTGTTATTGTTTATGGATCCTACTTTTTGCTGGGCACAGAGCTAAGGTCTGTACATAGATCACCCCATTTAATCTCCATAATCAGCCTGCTTAGTGGGGGTAATGTCACCATCCACATAGGATCAGTAATTTCTAGGGCCTAGAATTGATCTTTCAATTTCAACAAGCATGGTTCCCCTTTGCTCAGTATTATTATGCCATATCTTATTTAATCCTCTCTTTTGAAATCCTTCTTATAGTTTCACCCATTTTACAGATTTGAAAGCTGAGTCTCAAAGAAGTGAAGCAATTTGCTGAAAGTCACTCAGTTCAGGTTTAAAACCCAGGTCTTCTCTAATTCCAAAGGTCCTGCTCTTTTCACTGCAACATACTGCCTTCTATTAGATACATGGATAAAAAAGGGCTTTCTTGATTCGGTCCTGGAAACCCAGGCCTGAGTTTTGGTTAAGCCTTTGTAAGAAGCCTTTCTCCCAAGCTAAATCTCATGTTAGTTTTTCTTGTAGCCAGGTCTGTATTGGTTTCTAGACGTTTCCTCCATGTTCACTTCAAAATTCAAAAATTAGCTACAATTTATTGAAGATTTTATTATGTGCCAGGCAGGGTTCAAATGATCTCATTTAATCCTCATAACAGCCCTGTAAAATAGGTTCTGTTGATATTATTCCTATTTTATAAATGAGGAAACTGAGGCACAGAGAAGTGAAGTAATTTCCCCATGGTTACCCAGATTCTAAACCAGAGCCCTGGTTTGAACCTAGGCAGGCAGTTTCCTTCCAGGATACATTCCTAAGCACCAGTGGCCGTCCTAGGGGGCTATGTCCGGGACATTCCCTTTGCTGACATCAGGTAAGGGAAGGCCCTCAGAAAACCTCAGGGGCAGCCCCACTCAGTAAAGCACTTCCCAGAACGTTTAAGCTCAGAAACTGCGCTGAAGTCGGAATAAATAGGGATGCCAGGCATCCTGCAGCTAGCCCTCCTCCCTCCTGGTTTGCAGTCCCAGCCTATGGTTACTCTTCAATTAGTTTCCATCTGTAGGAGCAGCAATTCCCTAGGGGTACATGGGCCAAAAAGAGAGACCGACTCAGCCAAGAACCAAAAATATCCTCACCGCAGCAAACAAGCTATTGATGGAGAAGAGGAAAATTTTCCCTTCAAGGTCTGGACATTTCTCAAAGACAGCCCACTCAGCTTATATAAGCCGCATGCACCACTAAAGGAACACAACCAAGGCCACATGAATCTAGAACAATCTTGCCAATTATGTGTTAATTGAAAGTTATGTAGAGGCCATCCACATGCCCTTCGGGAAACTTGACACTGTACTTATTGAATTGTCTGTTCTGGATCACTGACCTGGGCAAAGGGGCTCAGGCAACACTCAGAGGACAGTGGCAAAGTCATTCCACATTCCATGGGTATCAATTCAGAGTTTCCACCCTTTTTTGAACCTTTCCTCCAAATAAATAGGCAATGATGGTGTTTAGGGACATTCTGGGCTTCCTTGTATTCATTAGTTCATGTTTTCATAAATTTATGTACTTGTAAGTTGACAAATCTTGTCTTGAATATACATTTGCTAAGTATCACCTCTGTTTCAGGTTAATGCTGGGTGCTGGGAACATCAAAGTGGGTTAGACACAGTGGGGTGCTGGTAAGTGATGGCCAACAGGCTCACTATGTGTCAGGCTGACATGAATGTTGGTTGCATTTTCCTTTACATTAATGAATAAGACAAGATTGAAACTACGAAGAATTATGTCAGTGTCATCTGTTAAGGAGATGAGCTACTTCTTTGCTGAACTGAAGTGTCAATAATATAAGAGTTCTTTAATTTTTTGTGTTGTTCACAAATACTATGACACGCTTTAAGGTTTAATCTGCATTATTAATATTTCTCCATCAGTTTCTTGAGTCTAGACAATTAATTAACAATAAATCAAGCCTTGGTTTATAGCATTTGCCAGTCTTCATGTGAAAATATGACCATCGTGGACAATTTCAAGCTACCAATATTTTGCCACTAAGCATGGAGTTGAGGAGAGATGTACAACATGAACGTATATTATCTCAAAAGTATAGATTATAGTACAATCTAGTAATTAGGAAGAAATGAGTCTTAAGCTTTTATTATTTTCATTTTAAATATACAATATTTACTTATATAATTTGATATTTTATAATGGCTGTGCTTAACAACCAGTTCAAAATAATCTAGGACATTTAACAAGTGGCTCCAGCCAGCTGGTATTTGTCAACTCCAGCACACCACTGGTTAGACATAGTCTCCTACTTGAAGAAGTTTACAGTTGAATTGGGGAAAAGCTCTCATAGTATGAACTGCTTTGTAAGAAGTAAGATCAAGATGCCATGGGAGCATTTGGAAGGCAGATCCAGCCAAGAGTTGGGCTTGGGGAAAGCTTTCTGAGACAAAAATATCTAATCTGAGACCTGAAGGAAAATAGATATTAACTATATGAAGGGTGGAAAGTGGGTTCCAGATGGAGGAAGGCCCTGTGCAGAGGACTGGGGTAAAATCAGATCACAGAAACTTTTAGAAATACACAGTATTTCATTATGGCTGGAATAAAGTGCTGAAGCTAAGGTGGTCACATCAGATAAGTTTAGCGGGGAGGAGAGTACAAAGCCAGGACATATAAACCATATTAAAAATAGTTTGTCTTAGGGATGGTGAGTACTCACTGACAGCTTATATAAGTGAGGGCACCCTGATTGGATTTCTTATCAGATCATTCTGGCTGTGGTATAGGAAAGAGAGAGGCTAGACAAGGCTATACCCAGGGTGCTGCAGCCATCCAGGAGTGAGATGCAGGTTGCCTGCCTGGTGGCAGTGGCCACAGGGATGGCAAAGAACAGAAGAATCAAGAGTCATTTAGGAGGTTGTGCCTGCTGGACAAAGTGATTGATTATTTGTGTGTTTTTTGGGGTGGAAGGAATGCTGAGGGAAACCAAGTCAAGAATGATACTCAGATTTCTGACAAAAGCAACCAAGTAAATGAATGGAAGTGGAGATGGTGGTGGGGGAACAGGTAATTAACCTAAAGGATGATGAGTTCTCTTTTAGACGGGTTACATTTATCGCAGTGAATGTCCAAGTGGAGATATCCAGGAAGCAGTTGAATTTATGTCTGAAGCTCAGGGCACATATCTGGGCTGGAAAATGAATTTCGGAGTCTTGAACACATAGATGCTAAACAAAACCACGTGTGTGGATGCAATCATACAGGATGCATCAGAATCACTAAAGTTTCTGGGCCATTTACTCCACCAGCACCGTCCACCCTCTTTACATCCTCCCACTGTTTTAATCATTACTGACACCCTGTAATGTAGGTATACTTATTATTCCCATTTTGCAGATGAGGAAACTGAGGCATAGAGAGAACAACTATTTCCTCAAGGCTGCATGGTAAGTGGCAGTGCCCAGATTTGAAACCAGTGAGTCTGGCACCAGAACCTACACCCTGAACTATACTGTTGGTCTGCTTCTGCGTCAAAATACAGACTAAGAAGGGAAGACCAGCCGGGTGCGGTGGCTCATGCCTGTAATCCCAGCATTTTAGGAGGCTGAGGCAGGCGGATTATTTCAGGTCAGGAGTTCGAGAATAGCCAGGCCAGCATGGTGAAACCCCATCTCTACTAAAAAAAGTTAGCCAGGCGTGGTGGCAGGCTCCTGTAATCCCAGCTGCTTGGGAAACTGAGGCATGGGAATTGCTTCAACCTGGGAGGCTGGAGGTTACAGTTAGCCAAGATCATGTTACTGCATTCCAGCCTGGGGGACAGAGGAGACTCAGTCTCAAAAAAAAAAAAAAAAAAAAAAAAGAGAGGGAGAGAAGAAGAAGAAGGGAAGATCAGAAGGTTAGACCCCCTCAGAAATGAATATTTAAGTCACAGGAAGAGGAATTTACAAAGGAGATGGTAAAGGGAGGTGTGGTGGTGGGGAACTTGCGGCTCATAAGAAGGTCACCTTCTTAAAAACTCCCTCACCACAAACTAGGTAATTGAGGAGTTGCCCCTTAAAACTTACAGTTAGATTGAATTTACTAACATTCTTTTCTAATCGTAAAAGCAATGTTTTGGTTTTTTTTTCTGTAGGAAAATTAGAAAATACAGAGAAGAAAATAAAAATCACAGTATTCAGCTATCTAGAAATAATTGTGGTACTATTTGTTGTATATCCCTTCAGACTTTTGTTCTATGCATATAAAAACAGAGATCCCTTTGAAACATTTTTCAAAGTTTTATTTTA
This sequence comes from Pongo abelii, assembly GCF_028885655.2. NCBI lineage: Eukaryota > Metazoa > Chordata > Mammalia > Primates > Hominidae > Pongo > Pongo abelii. Next base: position 155,411,680 of record NC_071989.2, read on the forward strand.
AAATTATATTTTATTGTTTCCAAAGCTGCACATTTTAAAATCAGGATTTATCTTATAATCAGTGGTATTCCACAGGTTAATGACAACTTTTTGCTCTTAATTGTACAAAGAATGCTGCATCTTTTCATTGATAGCATCATAGATTTGGTAAAATGTGGTAGGACATATATTCATATCTTTAAAAATTGAAAATGTGCTAAAAGGTACACAGAGAAAGACCTCTTTCCCCTCAGCATATTCCAGTGTTTCTCCCTGGAGACAGATTGTATTTTCCAGCTGCTTGTCTACCCTTCCAGATGCATTTTAATGCACACACAAGAAAATATAACATGTGTCCCCTTCTCTTTAAATACATGGTAACATATTATCCACTCTAGGGCATCTTGGCCTTTTTAAAAACTTACACTCTGTGTTGGAAGTCTTTTTTCCAATTGCAAATTTTACCTTGAAAGAATGTGCCACAATTCATTAAGTCCCTAGTGATGTGCAGTTATTTCCAATCTTTTTCTATGAGAAATAATGCTATGATGAGTATTCTTGTATATTTTGCACATACAGCAGTATACCTATTAAATTTCTTGAAATGTAAATGCTGAGTCAAAGGATAATTCAGTTGTTATTTTGAAGATATTGCCAAATTGATCTTCTTAAACGTTCCAATTTATACTTCTTCCAAAAATGTATGAAATACTGTTTTCCTACAGCATTTCCAACATATTAGGTTATCAAACTTTTTATCTTTGCTGTACCTATAGGTAAAAATTACATCTTTAATATACTTTTTTTATTTTGGAATAATTCTAGATTTTATAGAAAAGTTGCAAAGATAGTACGGAAAATCCCTGTATATTCCTTACTCAGTTTCCCCGCTTGGTAACATCTCATATCTCCATGGTACACTCATCAAAACTAAGAACCTAACATTGATATATTACTATTACCTAAACTTCAAATTTTATTTGGATTTTAACAGTTTTTCTATCAATATTCCTGGATCCCATCTAGGAGGCAATATTGCATTTTAGTCATCATGTCTCCTTAGTCTCACCTGGTTTCTGACAGTCTCTCAGTCTTCCTTTGATCTTCATGACCTTAAGAGTTTTGAGAAGTCCTGGTCAGTGATTTGTAGAATGTCTCTCAATTTGAGTTTGTCAAATATGTGTCTTGTGATTAGAATGGGGTTACAGTTTTTGCCAGGAACACTTCACAGGTAAAGTTCCCTCCTCATGTCATATCAGATGATAGGTGTTATCAACATGACTTATCACTGGTGACGGACATCTTGTGGATTTAAGGTAGTGTTTGCCAGATGTGTTCATGGTAAAGTTACTCTTTTTCCCTTTGCCACACACTTATCTCTGGATATGAATCATTAAGTCAAGCTCAAACTCAAGAGGGAGATGTTGGCTGGGCACAGTGGCTCATGCCTGTAATCTCAGCACTTTGGGAGGCTGAGGCGGGTGGATCACCTGAAGTCAGGAGTTCGAGACCAGCCTGACCAACATGCTGAAACCCAGTCTCTACTACAAATACAAAAATTAGCTGGGTGTGGTGGTGGGTGCCTGTAATTCCAGCTACTCAAGAGGCTGAGGCAGGAGAATCACTTGAACACGGGAGGCGGAGGTTGAAGTCAGCTGAGATCATGCCATTGTACTCCAGCCTAGGCAAGAGAGTAAGACTCTATCTCAAAAAAGCAAAAACAAAAACAAAATAGGGAAATCTTAGTGTAATTATAATTAGCATTTATCTTATAGGTAAGGATATCTTTTCATAAGCTTAAGGACCATCTATATTTTCTGAACTCTCTATTGACATTTTTCTGTTGAACTTTTAATCAATTTTATTTTTGTCAGTTGTTATGAGAAATAAGCCTTTTCTCTGTAATGCAAATGAAAAACTTTCACCTAGTTTACCATTTCTTATTTTTTCTGTTGTGTTTTTGCCATATAGATTTTAAAAATTTTATGTAATAAAATTTATTAGTTTCTCTTATGATTTATGGTTTATTTATCACACTTAGAGATATATTACCTATTTCTTGATGATCTTTAAAAATGTTCTGTGGTATCCTTTTTTGAGGGTATGTTATGTCTTTGATCTATCTGGAGTTTATTTAGGTATAAAAATGAGTAGGATTTGATTCTTTTTCTTTTTCTTGTGGTTACTTGGTTGCCCCAGTAGCAATTTATGGCCTATTTTCCACTATTTTATCAATGTGCAATAGATAATTTTGCCGGAAATATGTGTAGGGGCTTCAGCCCTGGACAATTTAAATTCCCATGTTGTTTCCATAGAGACAGATAAAGCAAAACAACACAAACTCTCATATTTTACATTATTGTTCATATAGATTGACCTCAATATCTCCAGGCACAATTTTCATTTTGAGCCACCGTTGGCACATTGGGCTACCCTTTCTTCGACCTTACTTCAGCAGCAGCCGAAGGGCAGCGTGCCCCCAGGTCATAGCTAAGTGGAAGATAAGGGTGCGGATCCTCGAGTCACACTGGGTTAGTGGCATTACTTTAAATCTACAGTTAGAGCTACAAAATTGGGGTTATGAGAAGAATTCCATTGCTTGTAATTCCTCACGTACAACAACCCAAATTTGGAGAGAAATGGCCACTTGATTATATGAGAGGAGATAGCATTTGAGGCTAGGATTCTTTAAGGTGGTACATGGGCATATTGACAACAGAGGTAAGTGGTATAACCTACTTATATTTTTAAAACATCTTTGACAAGGTTCTGTATCAAAACTAAATGAGAAACACAAGTCCCCATGTTCTTGGAGAGGACAGTTCCGTCAGGGTCAGTCACTGCATTAGCGAAGGAAACAATGCATATAGATAATAGGCACTCATCTGAGAAGACAAGATTTATAAAGCCTATAGGGTAAGGGATCCTTGTTCCCCAGAGTTCCGTCCTAGGCCCATCCTTCTTTAAAATCTGCAGAAATAATCTGGAGGCAGATGAACAAAAAGATAATTTTAAGGTTTTCCATGTTATTGATTTGTTTTCTCTAGAGAGTAAATAACTAAGTAGATTAAGTTAGAAAATAGTAAACTCTTGTAGATCTATTTGGAATCTGGGCAAGAAAGTATCATTTGAGTTTAAAGGTGAATAACAGCAATAATGCATATTTTAAAAGAACAAAAAAGTCAAAATAGAAAATAAAGGACTCTGTTCTACAGTAGGTTTAGTTCACACTACTACTACGAATGCACTAATAGTACTTTCTGTGTGCTTTATACTGTTCTAAGTCCATTAACATACATTAATTTATATAGCCTTTAAAACCAGCCATGAGGCAGGGTTCATTATTCCTCCCATTTCACACATTAGAAAATGGAGGTCCAAAGAGTATGAGTAACCAGTTGAAGGTCACATAGGAAGTAAGTGGCAGAGGTGGGTTTGGATAGGGCAGTCCCGTGCTGGGGTTGGTGGCCTGAATCACTGGGCTTGCTGCCTCCCTGGGAGGGCTCTGTACAACTCAGGCAACTGTCACATTGATCTATTTCTTCACTGGAAGAGCTGGGGGTAAGTCACATTCATCTTTGTGTTTTCAAGTTTAGCATAATCCTAGGCACAAACTACAAGCTTAATAAATTAATAAATTTTGACCACTTAAAGTATAATTTAAAAAATGTGTATGGTGAAATAAAAGGATTTTTGTTTGTTTGTTTGTTTGTTTTGAGACGGAGTCTGGCTCTGTCACCCAGGCTGGAGTGCAGTGTAGCAATCTCAGCTCACTGCAAGCTCTGCCTCTGGGTTCACACCATTCTCCTGCCTCAGCCTCCCGAGTAGCTGGGACTACAGGCGCCCCCCACCACACCTGGCTAATTTTTTTGTGTTTTTAATAGAGACGGGGTTTCACCATGTTAGCCAGGATGCTCTTGATCTCCCGACCTCGTGATCCACCCACCTCCGCCTCCCAAAGTGCTGGGACTACAGGCGTGAACCACTGTGCCCCACCTATTTTTTAAATTTTATAAGTTTAAAAACTTTTGCAATTGTGATACAACACATAGAATGTACCATTTAAGTACAAAGTTCAGTAGTGTTACATAAACTCACACTGTTGTTCAACCAATCTCCAGGACTTTCTCCTCTTGCAAACTGAAACTCTGTACTCACTAAACAACTCTCTATTGCACCCACTCCCAACCCCTGGTGAGCACTACTCTAGCTTTATTTCTATGAGTGTGACTACTCTTTATACCTCATGTAAGTAAAATCATATAGCATTTTTCTTTTTGTCATTGGTTTATTTTCTTTGCATATTTTCAAGGTCCATCCATGTTATAGCATGAGTAAGAATTTCCTTCTTTTTTAAGAATGAGTAATATTCCACTGTGTGTATATTCCACATTTTGTTTATCTATTCATCAGTCAATAGACATTTGGGTTGCTTTCAACTTTTGGCTATTTTGAGTAATGCTGCTGTAAACATGGGTATGCAAATATGTCTTTGAGATCTTGCTTTTAATTTTTTTTGGCTATATATCTGAAGTGGAATGGCTGGATCATATGGTAACTCAATTTTTAATATTTTGAGAAACTGTCATGCTGTTTTCCATAGTGGTTGCACCACTACAGTGCAGAAGAGTTCCAATTTTCCCACGTACTTACCAACAATGATTTTCTTATATTTAAATGACAGCCATCCTAATGGGTGTGAGGTAATATTGCAATTTTGATTTGCATTTCCCTGATCATTAGTGATGTTGAACCTCTTTTCCTATGCTTGTTGACTATTTGTATATTTTATTTGGCAAAATATCTATTCAGGTCCTTTGTTCATTTTTTTAATTGGCTTTTTGTTGTTCAGTTGTAGGAGTTCTTCACATATTCTGCATATTGATCCCTTATCAGATATATAATTTGCAAATATTTTCTCCCATTCTATAGGTTACATTTTCACTGTATTGTGTCCTTTGATGCATGGAAGTTTTTAATCTTGAAGTCATCCAATTTGTCTACTTTTATTTTTGTTTCCTGTGCCTGGTATCATATCCAAGAAATCATTGCCAAATTCAATGTCATAAAGCTTCTCTTCTAGGCTTTTTCCTAAAAGTTTTATTTTTAAAAAAATATTATTATTATTATTATTATTATTATTATTATTTCTGAGACAGAGTCGTGCTCTGTCTCCCAGGCTACAGTGAAGTGGTGCAATCTTGGCTCACTGCAACTTCTGCTTCCCGGGTTCAAGCTATTCTCCTGCGTCAGCCTCCCGAGTAGCTGGGACTACAGGCATGCACCACTACGCCCGACTAATTCTTGTATTTGTAGTAGAGATGGGTTTTGCCGTGTTGGCCAGGCTGGTCTCGAATTCCTAGCCTCAAGTGATCGAACTCCTGGCCTCAAGTGATCCACCCACCTCAGCCTCCCAAAGTGCTGGGACTGCAGGCATAAGCCACCATGCCCGGCCAAGAGTTTTATAGTTTTATGTTTTCCGTTTAGGTCTTTGATTCATTTTGAGTTAATTTTTGTATATAGTACAAAGGTAAGGGGGCAACTTGTAATTTTTTCCCCAGCTGATTAGCCAATCGGCACAACACAATTTACTGAAAAAGAAGGTTTCTTTCTATCAATTTGTAACACTATTTTGTTCATATATCAAATTCTAATGTATATGTATATATTTCTAGATGTTCTATTCTGTTCCATTGAGCTATTTGTCTATTCTGTTGCCAGTACCATATGGATTTATTTAATGTAGGTTAATTTTATATTCTGAGTAAGCAGGCAAATGCCCCCTCACTATTATTCTTATTTAAAATTTTCTTGGTGACTTTTGCATATTCATTCTTCCTGAAAATTTTACTATGAATTTTTAGACTACCACTCAGCCACCCCATCAACACCTTCCTACCCATCACTCCCATAAAGCTAACAAGCATAGAGATTAAAAGAACAGGATTGACATTGTATAGTATTTGGATATTTCTCTCTATATATGTTTCTCCAGTAGTATAGCCCATTTCAGATAATAACAACTTCATCTTTCTCTTTGCTACAGGCCAACAAATCCCAAACAAAACAAAAAAACAAATCTGGAGTCATCCTTGAGTGCCTTCATTCTTTCATACCCGATGTCTAACACATCAGAAAATTTTATTAGATTCATCCTTAAAAATGGTCATCATTTTTCACCCCCAACCCCCCCACAAGGTCCAAGCTCTCATTATATTATCCCTGGGTTATTGTAATAGCCTTTACTTTAATAACCTCTTTTTCTTTTTTAGAATTGGGGTCTTGTTCTGTCACCCCAGGCTGGAATGCAGTGGGGCAAGCATAGTTCACTGCAGTCTTGAACTCCTGGGCTTAAACAATCCTCCTACCTCAGTCTCATGTGTAACAGTCTCCTTTAATAATATTATTATTATTATACTTCAAGTTCTGGGATACATGTGCAGAACATAAAGGTTTATTATGTAGGTATACACGTGCCATTGTGGTTTGTGCACCCATCAACCCATCATCTACCTTAGGTATTTCTCCGCATGCTATCCCTCCCCTAGCTCCCCACCCACCAACAGGTCCTGGTGTGTGATTTTCCCCTCACTGTGTCCATGTGTTCTCACTGTTCAACTCCCACTTATGAGTGAGAACATGCAGTGTTTGGTTTTCTGTTCCTGTGTTAGTTTGCTGAGAATGATGGTTTCCAGCTTCATCCATGTCCCAGCAAAGGACATAAACTCATCCTTTTTTATGGCTGCGTAGTATTCCATGGTGTATATGTGCCACATTTTCTTTATCCAGTCTACTGTTGATGGGCATTTGGGTTGGTTCTAAGTCTTTGCTATTGTGAATAGTGCTGCAATAAACATACATGTACATGTGTCTTTATAGTAGAATGATTTGTAATCCTTTGAGTATATACCCAGTAACGAGATTGCTGGGTCAAATGGTATTTCTGGTTCTAGATCCTTGAGGAATTGCCACACTGTCTTCCACAATGGTTGAACTAATTTACACTCCCACCAACAGTGTAAAAGTGTTCTATTTCTCCACATTCTCTCCAGCATCTGTTATTTCCTGACTTTTTAATGATCACCACTCTAACTGGCGTGAGATGGTATCTCATTTTGGTTTTAATTTGCATTTCTCTAATGACCAGTGATGATGAGTGTTTTTTCATATGTTTCTTGGCCACTTAAATGTCTTCTTTTAAGAAGTGTCTGTTTCATATGCTTTGCTCACTTTTTGATGGGGTTTTTTTTTATTGTAAATTTGTTCAAGTTCCTTATAGATTCTGGATATTAGCTCTTTGTCAGATGGATAGATTGCAAAAATTTTCTCTCATTCTGTAGGTTGCCTGTTAACTCTCATGATAGTTTCTTTTGCTGTGCAGAAGCTCTTTAGGTTAATTAGATCCCATTTGTCAATTTTGGCTTTTTTGCCATTGGTTTTGGTGTTTTAGTCATGAAGTCTTTGCCCATGCCTGTGTCCTGAATGGTATTGCCTAAGTTTTCTTCTACAGCTTTTATGATTTTAGGTACTACGTTTAAGTCTTTAATACATCCTGAGTTAATTTTTGTATAAGGTGTAAGGAAGGGGTCCAGTTTCAGTTTTCTGCATATGGCTAGCCAGTTTTCCTAACACCATTTATTAAATAGGGAATCCTTTCCCCATTTCTTGTTTTTGTGAGGTTTGTCAAAAATCAGATGGTTGTAGATGTGTGGTGTTATTCCTGAGGCCTTTTTTCTGTCCCATTGGTCTATATATCTGTTTCAGTACCAGTACCATGCTGTTTTGGTCACTGTAGCCTTGTAGTATAGTTTGAAGTCAGGCAGCGTGATGCCTCCAGCTTTGTTCTTTTTGCTTAGGATTGTCTTGGCTATATGGACTCTTTTTTAGTTCCTGTGTAATAACCTCTTAAGCGATAATCTTGCATTAACTTCATCCCTGTAGAGTCTATTTTCATTACAGCAGACAGGGAAAATCTTATTAAAATGTTAGTTCATGCATATCACTCTTCTACTCCAAACTTTCCAATAGTTCTCCATTTCACCTGGAGGAAAAGCTGATGTATTTAAGAATGGCTTCATTTCTCTCTTTTCCCATTTCTACTTACTCTACTTCAGTAACATTGGTCTCCTTGCTATTTCTCTAATAGGACATATATGCTTCTACCTGAGTGCCTTTACACTTGCTGTTTCCTTGGCCTGAAACACATTTCTCTCAGTTAACTGCATTACTTGCTTTTTTACCTTCTTAATGTTTTTATTCATATACATTTCTGAGAACATCTCTGGCCCTTCTATCTAATATTGCTTCTCTGTTTCAATACTTCCTTATTCATCATTTTCTGTTTTCTTTTTCTCCATAGAATTCATCATTTTATGAAATTTCACACGATTTTCTTATTTACTTTCTGTCCTTCCACTAGAATATAAACTCTGTAATAGCAAAGAAATTTACTTATTTTGTTCACTGCTATATCCTCAGTGCCTACAGTAGTACCTGCCACATAGTAGATGCTCGATAGATGCTGAATAAATAAAACTTAAATGAACCAATGAACTAATATTGAATCTTCCCACCTTGAAACACACACACACACACACACACACACACACACTAGTGCCCCTTTATCCACAGGGGATACGTTCCAAGACCCCCAGTAAATGCCTGAAACCACAGATAGTACTGAACCACATGTACAAATAACATATGTAATGTTTTTCCTCATACATACATACCAATGATAAAGTTTAATTTACAAATTAGGCATAGTCAGAGATTAACAACAATAACTCATAAAATAGAACAATTATAACAATATACTGTAATAAAAGTTATGTGAATGTGATCTCTGTCTGTCAAAATATCTTATTGTACCCTACTCACCAATTTCTCATTGCAATTGACCACAGGTAACTGAAACTACAGAGAGCAAAACCATGGCAGATAAAAGGAGAAAATGGTATGTGTGTGCATATATACAAACACATATGCAAACTTGTTTTAGTTTTTAATATGGCTTGGTGGTTTCATCTTCGAGATATCCACAAAATTGAATTTAATTTTTAAATTTAATTCCATAATTTATAGGTGAGATAGATTTATATTTATTGCTATTGAGAGATGCCAATGATACATTTTTATAAAAAAAGAAATTCAGAACAGTATGTAGAACATGACTTCATTGTGATAAAAATAAAAATGTGTGCATGTATCTATGTTTCAGAGTAGACTTTCCACATCTCCCAACTAGATGTTGGGCATATACTGAAGATAAGGTAACAGAAGGAAATCTTGTAATTCAGGGAAGGAGCCAGAAGTTCTCTGAGCACAATGAAGCAGAGATGGTATTCGAAGAGAAAATCAATTAGCAGGATAAATGCTTCAGGATCTTTCTAATACTTGAACCTCTGTCTCCTTTACACCATCCCTCCCCTCCCTGCTAGTCTCATCCAGAAGGGAAATCTGATCACTGACAACCCACCCCAGAGATTAAGATTAGGAACAGAGCTGGAAGAAACAGCAACAAGGAAAAAGAAGGAGAGGAAGGAAGGCTCAAGGGAGAGAATGGAGGCTCCCATGCCTGAACTAAATGTGAGTTGAATTCCTGTTCCCTGGGGAACTAGATGGGCTGGGAAAGACTTGAACATTAAATAGATTAATCTCTCTTGTTTTGTTACGTATTCTAATTTTATGGTATTGTGGTCTCTGTTATATTGATTTACAGTATCTTTTGCATGTAATTTGAGGCTATATGTTGTCAATTTTTGGAATGTTTTATACATACATAGAAGAATTGCTTTCTCTAATGTGTAGATACAAGATTCCATATGCATACATGTTTGTTACATGACACTAGTTAATTGCATTATTTAAAAACTCTATATCCTTACTAGTTTTCCGTGTTGTAACCTATCAGTTTCTGAAAGTGGAGGAAGACCTTTAAACATTTTTTTTTACCTAGATACTCAAATTCAAGAAACAATGAATTCTAAAAAGACTAAATAAAAAGATATCTACATCTAGAAAGGACTCAGTGAAACTTCAGAACATATAAAATACTGTATTTCTTACTCATTTTGTTTGTTTGTTTATTGTATGTCTCCCACTAGAATTTTAAGTCCCATAAGGGCAGGCAGGAAATTCTGCCTATTTTGTTCAGAGTACCTGGCACATAGCAGGCACTCTACAAATATTTGCTGAAGTAATGGATTCAGTTCTTCCCCTGCTTCATTCAGGGTTCAATTTTCTTCTTACTAAAGTTCATACTTCAATCCCTCTTTTAGGGAGAGTCTTGGGTGGTAAATTTTCTTAGTCCTCACAACTAGAAGTTTCTGTTTTGCTTTTACTCTTCAATGAGAGTTTAGCTGGGTCAAGTCCTATATAATGAGTTTTTTTTTTTTCTTCAGCAGTTTGAATCTATTACTTAAAGAATTTTTTTCTGGCTTTTAATGTTTTCAAGAATTCGGTTGTGAGTCTGATATTCTTTGGAAGATAACCAGTCCCCTATCTCTTGGAATTTTTTTGTTTAATTAAATATTTTTTTATTTTGAGATAATTGTCGGTTCATAAGCACTTGAAAGAAATAATACACAGAGAGCACTTGTATCCTTTTCCCAACTTATCTCAATAGTAACTTCTTGCAAAACTATAATATACTATCACAACCAAGATATTGACATTGATACAATAAAGACAGAGAACATTTCCATCCCCACAAGGATCCCTATGCTGCCCTTTTACACCTACTTTCCTCCCACTTAAACCCCCTCCTTAAGCCCTGGAAACCACTAATCTGTTCTCCAATCCTATAATTTTGTCTTTGCAAGAATGTTATATAAATGGAATTGAGAGATACAATATACAAAAGGAGACAATGAATATGCAATAATAATAGAACTCTGACTCATAACCTCTGTAGCAACTTGCCCAGAAGTCAAACCCTAACCTCTGCAGCAGTCGGCCCAGATGGTCAGCATTTGGTCAATGTTGGAGTTTCCTTATTTTTTGTTCCTACTTCCAATTTAGGACAAATCAGGGAAAACTAAATTCTCCCCAAAGTAACCATGTAAAATACTTCACTTCTAACCAGTTCTTACTTTCATTATTTTTTTCTTCCTTCTTGCTTTGAGCTTATTTGCTCTTCTTTTGCTGAGTTCTTCAGGTGGGAACTTAAATTACTGATTTGAGAGATTTTCTTCTTTATAAATTTAGTGCTAAAAATTTGCTTTTCATTTGTTGCCAAGTCCCACAATTTTTGATATGTTGTATTTTTATTTTCATTCCATTTCATATATTTATTTTCCTCAAGACTTCCTTTTTGACCCATTGATGAAGTATGTGATTTACTTCCCAAGTATTTGGAGATTTTTCTGTTATTTTTCTGTTATTGATTTCTAATGTAACTCCATTTTGGCCAGAGAACACCCTCCCTATGATTTTAATTCTTTAAAATTAGATGACGTTTGATTTATAGTCCAGGTTACAGTCTAGGTCCCACAGGCACTTGAAAAGAATGTGCATTCTGCTGTGGTTGGGTGTAGGGTTCTATAAATGTCAATCAGGTCCTGTTGGTTGATGGTATTATTGCATTCTTCCACATCCTTGATGTTCTCTGTCTAGTTGTCTTATCAATTGTTAAAAAGGGGTTGTCGAAGTCTCCAAGTATAATTATAGACTTGTCTATTTCTCCTTTCAATTATATGAGTTTTGCCTAACATATTTTGCAGCTCTGTTGTGTGGTACGTATGCACTCAGGATTGTTATGTCCTTTTGATGAGTTGATTCTTTTATTGTTATATAATGTCCTTCTCTGTCTCTTTAAATTTATTTGCTTTAGAGTCTACTTTATCTGATGTTAATGTAGCCACTTCTGCTTTCTTCTGATTCGTGTTTGTATATCTTTTTCCATCCTTTCACCTTTAACTTGTCTATATTCTTATATTTGAAGTGAGTTTCTTATAGACAGCATATTTGTTAACTTATGTTTTCTCAGTTAACTCTGCTAATTTCTGTCCTTTAATTGGTGTATTTAGATTATTTAGATTCAATTAAATTTTTATATATTGGGTTTTAAATCTCTCATTTTTTTTTTTTTATTATACTTTAAGTTTTAGGGTACATGTGCACAATGTGCAGGTTAGTTACATATGTATTCATGTGCCATGCTGGTGTGCTGCACCCATTGACTTGTCATTTAGCATAAGGTATATCTCCTAATGCTATCCGTCCCCCCTCCCCCCACCCCACAACAGTCCCCAGAGTGTGATGTTCCCCTTCCTGTGTCCATGTGTTCTCATTGTTCAATTCCCATCTATGAGTGAGAACATGCGGTGTTTGGTTTTTTGTCCTTGCGATAGTTTACTGAGAATGATGATTTCCACTTTCATCCATGTGCCTACAAAGGACATGAACTCATCATTTTTTATGGCTGCATAGTATTCCATGGTGTATATGTGCCACATTTTCTCAATCCAGTCTATCATTGTTGGACATTTGGGTTGGTTCCAAGTCTTTGCTATTGTGAATAGTGCTGCAATAAACATACGTGTGCATGTGTCTTTATAGCAGCATGATTTATAGTCCTTTGGGTATATACCCAGTAATGGAATGGCTGGGTCAAATGGTATTTCTAGTTCTAGATCCCTGAGGAATCGCCACACTGTCTTCCACAAGGGTTGAACTAGTTTAGAGTCCCACCAACAGTGTAAAAGTGTTCCTATTTCACCACATCCTCTCCAGCACCTGTTGTTTCCTGACTTTTTAATGATTGCCATTCTAACTGGTGTGAGATGGTATCTCATTGTGGTTTTGATTTGCATTTCTCTGATGGCCAGTGATGATGAGCATTTTTTCATGTGTCTTTTGGCTGCATAAATGTCTTCTTTTGAGAAGTGTCTGTTCATATCCTTTGCCCACTTTTTGATGGGGTTGTTTGTTTTTTTCTTGTAAATTTGTTTGAGTTCATTGTAGATTCTGGATATTAGGTAGAATCAATATCGTGAAAATGGCCATACTGCCCAAGGTAATTTACAGATTCAATGCCATCCCCATCAAGCTACCAATGACTTTCTCCAAAGAATTGGAAAAAACTACTTTAAAGTTCATATGGAACCAAAAAAGAGCCCGCATTGCCAAGTCAATCCTAAGCCAAAAGAACAAAGCTGGAGGCATCACGGTACCTGACTTCAAACTATACTACAAGGCTACAGTAACCAAAACAGCATGGTACTGGTACCAAAACAGAGATATAGATCAATGGAACAGAACAGAGCCCTCAGAAATAACGCTGCATATCTACAACTATCTGATCTTTGACAAACCTGAGAAAAACAAGCAATGGGGAAAGGATTCCCTATTTAATAAATGGTGCTGGGAAAACTGGCTAGCCATATGTAGAAAGCTGAAATTGGATCCCTTCCTTACACCTTATACAAAAATTAATTCAAGATGGATTAAAGACTTAAACGTTAGACCGAAAAACCATAAAAACCCTAGAAGAAAACCTAGGCATTACCATTCAGGACATAGGCATGGGCAAGGACTTTATGTCTAAAACACCAAAAGCAATGGCAACAAAAGCCAAAATTGACAAATGGGATCTAATTAAACTAAAGAGCTTCTGCACAGCAAAAGAAACTACCATCAGAGTGAACAGGCAACCTACAAAATGGGAGAAAATTTTCACAACCTACTCATCTGACAAAAGACTAATATCCAGAATTTATTTTTATTTTTGTCTTTTTTGGTTCATTTTCTTTTTCTTAATTTCTAATGGGTTACTTGAACATTTTTTAGAATTCCATTTTGGTTTATCTATCGTGTTTTCCAGAGCATTTTTTTTTTTTTTAAGATGGAGTCTTGCTCTGTACCCCAGGCTGAAGTGCAGTGGCACAATCTTGGCTCACTGCAAGCTCTGCCTCCCGGGTTCACACCATTCTCCTGCCTCAGCATCCCGAGTAGTTGGGACTACAGGCGTCCGCCACCACGCCCAGCTAATTTTTTGTATTTTTAGTAGAGACGGGGTTTCACCGTGTTAGCCAGGATGGTCTTGATCTCCTGATCTCGTGATCTGCCTGCCTCGGCCTCCCAAAGTGCTGGGATTACAGGCATGAGCCACCACGCCCGGCCCAGAGCATTTCTTTGTATACCTTTTTAAACATTGATTTCTCTAGATATTACATTATATAAACACAAGTTATCACACTCTCCTGGGGGCGTCATTTTCCTAGTTCTAGTAAACTACAGAAATCTTACCTCCCTTTACATTACTTTATTCTCCCCCATTTATAACTATTTTAAACATTTCTTCTACATAAATTTAGAACCTCATCAGAAATTGTCATAATTTTTGCTTCAACTGTTAAATATAATTTAGACAACACGAGAAAAAAGAAAATCAATTGTATTTACCCACATTTTTGTATATTGTCTTTTTTCTTCCTTCCTCATAAGGTAAGATTTCTTCTTTTATAATTTTTTTTCTCTTTAGAGGATTTCTTTTAATCATTCCTTTAGGGTTGATTGGCTGATAACAAATTGTCTTGTTTTCCAACATCTGAAAATGTCTTAATTTTCCCTTTATTCTTTCTAAACATTTTTATTATAAATTAATAATTTATAACTAAATGTATTTATGTGGTACAAAGTAATATTATGATTTGTGAACACAATATAGAATAATTAAATCAGGTAGTTAACATATCCATCACCTCAAATACTTATCATTTTCATAATGAGGACATTTGAAATTTACTCTCTTGGCAATTTTGAAATTTACAATACATTATTAACTATATTACACATGCAGTGCAATATATCTCAGAAAAAGACCACCACCCAACTTATTTCTCTTGTTTACTGAGACTTTGTATGCTCTATCATCTTCTCATTCCTCCAAACCCCCACGGTCTGGTAACCATCATTCTACTCTCTGCTTCTATGGGTTCGATCATCTTAGATTCCACATGTAAGTGAGAACATGTATTTTTCTGCACCTGCCTTATTTCACTTAGCATAATGTTCTCCAGTTCCATCTATGTTGTCACAAATGATACTTTTCTTCTTTTTATAGACTAAATAGTATTCCGTGATGTATATATGCCATGTTTTCTTTATCCATTCATCTGTTGATGGACACTTAGACTGATTCCATAACTTTGCTATTGTGAATAGTGTGGTAATAAATATAGGGCTGCAGACATTTCTTTGACAAACTGATTTTAATGTCTTTGTGAATATCCAGAAGTGGGATTGCTGAATCATATGGTAGTTCTGTTTTTAACTTTTAGAGGAAGCTTCATACTGTTTTCCATAAATTTACGTTTCCACCAGCAGTGTACAAGGGTTCCTGTTTCTCCACATTCTCACCAACACTTATCTTTGGCTTTTTTTTTAATAAAAGTAATTCTGACAGGTGTGAGAGGATATTTTTTGTGGCTTTAATTTGCATTTTCCCAGCGATTACAAATGTTGAGCATTTTTCATATATCTGCTGACTATTTGTATTACATGCCTTCTTTTGAAAAATGTCTATTCAGGTCCCTTGCTCATTGTAAAATTCTGTTCTTTGTTTTCTTTCTATTGAGTTGTTTCAATTTCTTATATATTTGGGATATTAACCCTTTATCAGATGTATAGTTTGCAAATATTTTCTTTTCTTTTCTTTTTTCTTTTTTTTTTTTTTGAGATGGAGTCTCACTCTGTCACCCAGGCTGGAGTGCAGTGGCGTGATCTCGGCTCATTGCAACCTCTGCCTCCCAGGTTCAAGCAATTCTTCTGCCTCAGCCTCCTGAATAGCTGGGATTACAGGCATGTGCCACCACGCCTGGCTAGTTTTTGTGTTTTTAGTAGAGACGGGGTTTCACCATATTGGCCAGGCTGGTCTCGAACTCCTGATCTCGTGATCCACCTGCCTCGGCCTCCCAAAATGCTGGGATTACAGGCGTGAGCCACTGCGCCTGGCCTTAGTTTGCAAACATTTTCTTCTCATCCATAGATTGTCTCTTTACATAGTTAGTTGTTTCCTTTGCTGTGCAGAAGCTTTTTAAGTCTAATATAATCCAATCTGTTTATTTTTGCTTTTGTTATCTGTGCTTTTGGGGGGTCAAATTCAAAAAATTATTGCCTAAACCAATGTCATGTAGTTTTGCTCCTACAATCTCTTCTAGCAGCTTTACACTTTCAGGTCTTATGTTTAAGTCTTTAATTCACTTTGGGTCAACACCATAAAGGCCATATAGGATAAGCCCACAGCTAACATTATACTCAAAAATATAAGATTAAAAGTCTTCCCTCTAAGATCTTGAACAAGACAAACATGTCCACTCTCATCACTTACTATTCAATATAGTATTGACAGTCCTTTGTCAGAGCAATTAGGCAAGAGAAACAAGAAAAGGCATTTAAATAGAAAAAGAAGAAGTAAAATTGTCACTGTTTGCTGATGACATAATTTTATATAAAAATCCTAAGACTCCTTCAAAAAACTGTTAAACTAATAAAAAATATACTAAAGCTGTAGGATACAAAATCACAAAAATTGGTAGCATTTCTATACGAAAACAACAAACTATACAAAAAAGAAATCAAGAGAACAGGAAAAGGTAGAGCAAGATGGCATAATAGAACCCTCTGACAAGTATCCCCCAACAAGAACATCAAATTGAATAATAATTCATGTAAGACAACACCTTCACAAGAACTAAAGAAATCAGGTGAGAGATCATACTACCTGGTTTTACCATAATAGCAAGAAGAGGCACATTGGAGAGGGGAGGAAGGACAGTCCCACATTGCCTGTACACTGCTCTCCCAACCTTGGGCAGTACAGCACAGGGCAGAGAAAGAATCTGTCAGCTTGGGAGAGAGAGAGAAAAGTGCATGTGAGACTTTGCATTGGAACTTAGTACCAACTTGCCGCAGAAAAATACACATGGAATAGAAACCTGCAGCCCTTGATTCCAGGCCAATGTCCACAGAGGGTATACTTAGACCTATCCCTGGCTAGAATGGAATCTGCTGCTGCAGCTGGAAGAAACTGAGCCCTGAAACACTTCACCATTGGCTGACTAAAGTGGCCTCAGTTCCTGAATAAATTGCAATGGAAGGCAAACTGGAAATTCAAAATAGCTATTGTGAAGATGCTCAACAAATTTCAGTAAAACACAGAGAAGCAATTCAGAAATTTATCACAGAAATTTATCAAAGATATTGAAGTATTAATAAAAAAACAGAAATCCTGGAGCTAAAAAAAATGGATGAATTGAAAAGTACAGTAGAGGTTCTCAATAGCAGAACTGATTAAGCAGAAGAAATAATCAGTGAGCTTGAAGACAGGCTATTTGAAAATACACAGTCAGAGAGGGAAAAGCAAAAAGAATGCAAAAGGACAAAGAACACTTATGAGCTATATAAGATAATATCAAAATAGCAAATGTAAGAGTCATTGCCCTTAAAGCCAGAGTAGAAAAAGAGAAATGGGTGTAAAGCTTGTTTAAAGAAATAATAACAAAAAAATCTTTTCAAAAGAGAAATATATGAATAGGTAGGGAAGCCCAAAGACCACCAAGTAGATTCAACTCAAACAAGACTATCTTAAGGCATATAATAAACTCTCAAATGTCAAAAACAAAGGGAGGATCCTGAAAGCAGCAAGAGAAAAGAAGAAAACAACAGATAAAGGAGCTCCAATATGTCTGGAAGCAGATTACTCAGCAAAAACCCTATAGTTCAGAAGGGAGTGAAATGATATATTCAAAATGATTTAGAAAAGCCCGATAACTGAGAATACTATATCTGGCAAAGCTATCCTTAAAACATGAGAGAGATATAGACTTTCTCAGACAAACAAAAGTTTAAAGACTTCATTACTACCAGACCTGACTTATAAGAAATACCAAGGAGAGTTCTTCAATCTGAAGGAAAAAGACACATGTGCAACAAAACACATGTGCAACAAGAAAACATCTGAAGAAATAAAATCCACTGACAAAAGTATATACTGTAACCACCCATATCTTTAGTATAAGTACTAAAATATAAAACTACTAAAAATAATAACTACAATGATGTGTTAAAAGATAAGCAATATAAAAAGATGTAAACTGAAATATCCAAAAGACAAAATGTAGGGATAAGATGAGTTAAAGAGTTTAATTTTTTGTTTCTTTTATTGTCTTTGCAATTAAAGTCAGGTTATCATCAGTTTAAAATAGCTTATTATGACTATACTTTTTTTAAGCCTCATGGTGACTACAAAGCAAAATCTATAATGGATAAACTAAAAATAAAAAGCAAGTATTTAAAACATACTACCAGAGAAAATAAACCCAAAAGAAGACAGTAAGAGAGGAATAAAGGAATAGAGGAGTTATAAAACAATCAGAAATCAACAAAATGGCAGTAGTGAATTCTTACTACTATTTATAATAAACTTGAATATATATGGACTACATTCTCTAGCTAAAAGACATAGAGTCATTGAATAAATAAGAAACCCAACTATATGTTGCCTACAAGAAACTCATTTCACCTATAAAGACATGCATAGACTAAAAGTGAAAGGATGGAAAAAGATACACCAACCAAGTGGCAACCAAACGAGGGCAGGAGTAGCTGTACTTATATCAGATAAAATAGGTTTTAGGTAAAAAATAATTTTAAGAGACAAAAATGCTACTATGTAATGATGAAAGATTCAATACAGCAGGAGGATATAATAGTTGTAAATATATATGCACCCAACACTAGAGTACCTAATTATATAAAGCAAATATTAACAGACCTAAAGGAAGGGATTGACTGCAATAAAATAATAGTAGGAGAGTTCAACACCCAACTTCAGCAATGAACAAATCATCTAGACCAAAAATCAACAAAGAAACATTGGAATTAAACTACACTCTAGACCAAATAGACCTAACAGATATTATAGAACATACCACTAAACAGCTGTAGAATACACATTCTTTTCAACAGCACATAGAACATTGTCTAAGATAGAATGTATTTTAGGCCACAACACAAGTCTTCACAAATGTTACAAAATTGAAATCATATCAAGTATCCTTTCTGATTGCAATGCAATAACACTAGAACAATAACAAGAAGAAATTTGGAAATGATTAAAATATATAGAAATTAAACAACATGCTCATGAAAAACTAATGGGTCAATGATGAAATTGAGAAGGAAATTTAAAAATTTCTTGGGACAAATGAAAATGGAAACAAAATATATCAAAAGCTATGGGATACAGTAAAATCAGTTTGGAAAGAGAAGTCATTGTAATAAATGCCTACATCAAAATATTAAAAAGATCTGAAATAAACAACCTAACATTATACCTCAAGGAACTAGAAAAATAAGAACAATATAAACCCAGAATAAGCAGAAAGAAAGAAATAATAAAGATCAGAGCAGAAATAAATGAAATAGAGACGAAAAAGTTTACAAACGATCAACAAAACAAAAAGATGGTTTTGAAAAGATAGACAAAATGAATAATCCTTTAGTTAGGCTAATAAAGACAAAACTCAAATAAATAAAAACAGAAATGAAAAAGATGACATTATAACTGATGCCACAGAAATACAAAGGATCATAAGAAACTACTATGAACAACTACACGTCAACAAATTGGTAAACCTAGAAGAGATGAATAAATTCATGGACATGTACAACTTACCAAAATTGAATCATGAAGAAATAGAAAATCTGAACAGACCAATAATGAGTAATGAGACAGGGACAGTAATAAAAAGTCTCCCATCAAAGAAAAGTCCAGGAATGGATGGCTTCACTGTTGAATTCTACCAAACATTTAAAGAAGAATGAATATCATTTCTACTTAAACTCTTCCAAAAAGCTAAAGTGAACTGAATACTTCCATATTCATTCTACAAGGCCAGCATTACTGATACCAAAACCAGAGAAGGACACAACAAAAAAGAAAACTACATACCAATATCTCTGATGAACTTAGATGCAAAATCCTCAACAACATACTAGCAAAACTAATTCAACAACACATTAGAAAGATCATTTATTATGATCAAATAGGATTCATTCCAGGGATGCAAGGACGGTTCAACATATGAAAATCAATAAGTATGATGCATCACATTAACAGAATAAAAAACAAAGACTATGTGATCATTTCAGTAGATGCTGGAAAAGCCTTCAATAAAATTCAACATCTATTCATGATAAGAACTTTTGACAAACTGAGTATAAAGGAACATACCTCAATACAATAAAGGCCTTATATAACAAAACCAGAGCTAACATTATACGGAATGGGCAAAAGTTGAAAGCTTTTTCTCTAAGATCTAGAACAACACAAGAATACCCATGTTTACCACTTTATTTGACATAGTACTGGATATTCTAGCCAAAGTAAGTAGGCAAGAGAAAGAAATAAAGGGCATCCAAATTTTAAAAAGAGGAAGTCATATTGTCCCTGTTTGCAGATGACGTGACCATATACATAGAAAATCCTAAGGACTCCACTAAAAAACTGTTAGAACTAATAACTGAACATAGTAAATTTGCAGGATACAAAATCAACACAAAAATCAGTAGCATTTCTATTTGCTAATAATGAACTATCTGAAAAAGAAATCAAGAAAGCAATTCTATTACAATAGCTACAAAAATGCTAGACATAATAACCAAGGAGGTGAAATACCTCTACAATTAAAACCATAAAATATTAATGAAAGAAGCTGAAAAAGACAAATAAATGAAAAGACATCCTGTGTTCATGGATTGGAAGTATTAATATTGTTAAAATGTCCATATTACCCTAAGTAATCTTCAAATTCAGTGCAATTTCTGTCAAAATACCAATGATATTCTTCTCAGAAATAGAAAAACAATCTTAAAATTCATGTGGAAGTGCAAAAGACCCTGAATTACCAAATAAATTTTGAGCAAAAGCAACAAAGCTGCAAGCATCACACTACCTGACTTCAAAATATACTATAAAGCTATAGTAACCAAAACAGCATGGTACTTATAGAAAAACAGACCAATGGAACAAAATAGAAAGCCCAGAAAGAAATCCATGCACTTTTAGCCAACTGTTTTTTGCCAAAGATGGCAAGAATGCACATTGAGAAAAAACAGTCCCAATAAATGGTGGTGGAAAAACTCGATAGTCACATGAAGAAGAATGAAACTAGACACTTATTTTTCACTATAAACAAAAATGAACTCTAAATAAATTAAGACAAATACAAGGCTTAAAACTATGAAACTATTAGTAGAAAATATAGGGGAAATGCTTTGTGAAACTGGAGTAGGCAAGGATTTTTTGAATAAGACTGCAAAAGCACAGACTGCAAAAGCACAGGCAACAAAACCAAAAATAGACAAATGGGATTATATCAAACTAAAAAACTTCTTTACAGATAAGGAAACAATCAACAGAGTGAAGAGTAAAATATGGAGGGGTAGTTGCAAACTATGCATCTGACAATGGATTATTATTCAGAATATATAAGAAACTCAACAATTCAATAGCAAAAAAAGAAAGAACAAAAACTAAATAATAGGATTTAAAATAGGCAAAAGACATGAATAGACATTTCTCAAAAGAAGGCATACAAATGGCCAACAGATATATGAAAAAATCTCGAACATCATTTATCATCAAGAGCATGCAAATCAAAGCCACAATGAGATGTCACCTCAACCCAGTTAGAATGAATCTCATTAAAAAGATTTAAAAAAGTAGCAAACGCTTGTGAAGATACAGACAAAAGGGAATTCTTGTACACTCTTGGTAGGAATGTAAATTAGTATAGCCATTATGGAAAGCAGTATGGAGGTTTCTCAAAAAATTAAAAATAGAGCTACCATATGATCCAGGAATGCTATTACTGGGTATATATACAAAGGAAATGAAATCAGTATGTTGAAGAGACATCTGCACTTCCATGTTTATTGCAGCACTATTAATAATAGCCAAGATAGGAAATCAACCTACGTGCCCATCTACAGATAAATGTATAAATCTATGTGGAATCTAAAAAAGTTGATTTCATAGAAGTAGAGAGTAGAATAGTGATTACCAGAGGCTAGGGATGGGAGGTGGGAGAGGAGAACCAGGAATGGTTGGCCAATAGGTACAATATTACAGTTAGGCAGAAATAATAAGTTCTGGTCATATATTACATAGTAGGGTGATCTTAGCAAATAACAATGTAGTGTATATTTCAAGATAGCTAGAAGAGAAGATTTTGAATGTTGACACCACAAAGAAATGAAAAATGTTTAATGGATATAATACTTTAGACCAACTCAATTATTATACCATATATACAAGCAATGAAATATCAACTTGTACTCCCTAAATATGTACAATTACTATGTGTCAATTATAAATTCTAAAATTAATTAATCAAAGAAGAAATCAAGAGAACAACCACATTTTACAATAAAATAAAATAAAATACTTAGGGATAAATTTATCTAAGGTAGTAAAAGACCTGCACACTGAAAACTACAAAATATTGATAAAATAAACTGTAGAAGACATAAATAAATGAAAATATTTTCCATATTCATGGATTGGAAATATTAATATTGTTAAAATATTTATTCTTGGCAAAGCAATCTACAGAGTCCATGGAATCCATATCAAAATTCCAATGTTAAAATTTTTCATAGAAAGAGAAGAAACAATTCTAAAATTTACATGAAACTACAAAAAATCCCAAATAGCCAAGACAATCATGAGCAAAAAGAACAAAGTTAGAGTTATTACACCACCTGATTTCAAACTATTACTTAAAGTTATAGTAATCAAAACAGCATGGTACTGGCATAAAACACACATACAGACAAACAGAATAGATAGCCCAGAAATGAACATATTCATGTATAGTCAACTGATTTTTCACAAAGGTGCCAAGAATACCCAATGGGGAAAGGATAGTCTCTTAAATAAATGGTGTTGGGAAAACTAGATAGCTACTTTATTTCTAAACGATATTTTCACTGGATATCAGATTGTAGTTCTCTTTCAGCACTTGAAAAAATGTTGAGCCACTTCTTTCTGGCTTCTGTAATATCTGATGCAAAATCCATTGTCATTCATACCTCCTTGTATGGAAGGAGTATGGGTTCCTTGTTACTGCTTCCCACATGGCCTTCAGTGACTCTATGTTGCAGGGAGGCCTTGTTTCTGTTGGGTGGTAGTGACAGTTCTGACTCTCCATTAGGCCTCTTATACCCCTAACAGGGAGGACATTGGGCACCTCATCACCGCCAGGGTGTTGGGGGAGTGGAAACCCAGCATCATCCTCACATGGTTTACACAGACACTTCAGGGCAGGGGGCTCTCATTACAACATAGTTGGGATAAAATCCTGGCTTCCTACATGGAATTCTCTGATCTCACCCCAGTGGGATGTTGAGATATTTCATTACAGACTTATAATTTCATTACAGACTCTCATAGGTGAAAGCATAGGCTCTCCACTCAGCCTTGGCTTGCATGGGTGCTATGGTAGATAATATTATATGTAGGATCAAGAAAAGCTGTGGTAGCTCTGGATTCAGTGAACACCTGAATTCTTTATTGTGGTGATGAAAAATCTTTTCTTTTTTTTTTTTTAGATGGAGTCTTGCTGTGTCACCCAGGCTGGTGTGCAATGACATGATCTCGGCTCACTACAGCCTCTGCCTCCCAGGTTCAAGTGATTCTTGTGCCTCAGTCTCCTGAGTAGCTGGGACCACAGGTGTGCACCACCATGCCCAGCTAATTTTTGCATTTTTAGTAGAGACAGGGTTTCACCATGTTGGCCAGGCTGGTCTCAAACTCGTAACCTCAGGTGATCCACCTGCCTCAGCCTCCCAAAGTGCTGGGGTTACAGGTGTGAGTCAATGGTCCCAGCCTTAGAAAAAAATTTTTTTGAGACAGGGTCTCGCACTATTACCCAGGCTAGAGTGCAGTGACACCATGTTGGCTCACTGCAGCCTCTGCCTCCTGGGTTCGAGCAATCCTACCACCTCAGCCTCCCGAGTAGCTGGGACTACAGGCTGCTCCACCACACCCGACTAATTTTCATATTTTTAATAGAGATGGGGTTTTGCCATGTTGGCCAGGCTGGTCTCAAACTCCTGAGCTCAAGTGATCCACCTGCCTCAGCCTCCCAAAGTGCTGGATTACTGGTGTGAGCCACTGCACCCAGCTGGTGATGGAAAAATCTAATAAGGAGTACACAGTATAAGCTTCAGGATACCAGTTTGACTGTATAAATTGCTACTGCGTGATACTGAGCAGAAATTTACTCTTTCCAAGCCTCAGCTTTCTTATTTGTAAAAATGATGGCTATAGTAACTACCCTAAAGGACTGCCTCCTAGCTCACAACAGGGGCTCAATAAATGACACTTGCTATCATCATCACAACTGTCATCACTGTCATTGTTACATTAACTAGAAATATCCAGCACAGTTTTTTTTTAATAAATGTAAGTCACATATAAACTAGATTCTTGCTCCCTATGTTAGGATACTATAATAGTTAGTAGCTGTTCTCTAAGGATCCAGAATTGCTATTTAAGCCAGGAGTCAGACACAGGCCCCAGAGCTGTGTGTGACCTGCAGAAAACTTCTTCTCATTAAAACCACTGTATTTTTCCCTAGGGGTTTGGACTCACTTCAGGAATAGCTAAGCAGGTTGTGGCTTCTTAAGGTCAAGGCAGGCAGTCAAAAAACCTTTTCTAGCCATTTGGCTCTTACTTGGCTGTGTCCCAGCTGGGCCAGTTGGGCATGTGACAGGGCAATGGTCCATTTCAACAACTCAGTGCAGCTCCAGCAGGCTTTTCCTACACCATATGTTGCTAGAGCCAAGCAACAACCTGGTGAGATAGTGAGTATATTTTGCAGGGAACTGGGGACAAGGGTGAAGGCTCAGAGAGGTAATAACTTGCGTAACCCAGCAAATAAGTGGCTGAGTCAGGAGGGGACTCAGTCATTCAACCTATATTTGGTGAGTAACAGTTTAGTTTGGCTTCCCCTAGAAGCCAACTCTGAGTCAAGGATCTGGTTGAGATTGTTTTTTTTTATGAGAGATGATTCCAGGAAATATTGGTAGGGGAATATGGAAGTCAGGAAGGAACAGAAGGCCCCCAGTGAATAATGAATTCTTAAGCAGTTTAGTACAGGGGGCCACTGGAGCTTAAGCCTCCTGTAGACCATATAACTCAGCCTTATCCCACTTTAGGGTGAAGAAAGCCACTGTACTATTTACCCACCAACCCTGACAGTCCTTGGTTGAGGCTGCTCCCAGGAGTGTTAATTCCCTGGGGCCCATGACTCTCTGCCTCCAAGACCCGCTCTGCCCAATACTTCAGATGCTGATGTTTGGCAGCCAGGCAGGCATGCATGTGAATGGTGAGGAGTGAGGCTGTGCACAGGGCATTTACTTTAATGTATCACATACTCAGCACTGTGCCAACTGCAAGGGATGCAGTGGTAGTCAAGACAGACATAGTTCTTGCTCCTGTGGATTTTATTATTTAATGGGAAAGACCAAAATGTATATAGGCAATTACAATGCAGGGTGATAAGAGCTGCAATGATGGAAGTATAGAATTCTTGGGAACGTAAATAGGAGGAGTCCTTGTCCCAAGACTGAGGTGGGTGCAGGAGAGACTCCCTAGAGGCAGTGGTATATTAGTGATTTAAGTCATCACTCTCTCACCTGTCTTACCTTTGAGTTTCCACAATTCTGTTCCCTTTGTACAAAATAATCTCCATCTTCATCTGGGTGTCTAATACACATTCTTCAAGACTTACATTATATGTCACTTCTTCAGAGAGATTTTTCTGAATCTTCCCGGTGGGTTTTACTTTCAAGCTGTATGTTTCCATAGTAATCAGTATTCATATTAAGATTAAATAGGAGCAGTTAATTGTTGTATCCCCAGTACTTGTCCAGTTTCTGACACACAGTCAGTCATTATTTGTGGAAAGAAGGAATAAATGACCTGTCTATAGAAAAAGCTACACTCTGTTTTGAGGCTGGGGCCACAAGGAAGTGTGTATTGTAATTGGGGGGTGTAACCACTGACAGGCTCTGCCTTATAAGAACTGATTCTCTATGGCTGAATGTGCAGGTTTGAATTCAGGAATGATATGGGCATTTCTAAGTTCTCTGAAGCAAATAGTAATACTCTGCCAAAAAATGGAAAAGAAATAAAGGTTACTTTTAGTATCCATCTCCTACCTTCCCACAAGTTCAACTCCATATTTCCTGCATTGCTACTACATGCCAGGATTGTCTTTTGATGACTTAGAAGAAAATTCTATGCGGCTTCCATTCTAGTGAGCAAGATGGTGAACTTCAGAATACATAAGAGATAAAACATTCCCAAGATGACAGGAGTAAGACCAGAATGGGGAAATGTCAGGAATCACGAGCAAAACACAAGGTGGGCAGGCACACAGGTGAGCAAGATTTTCCCTCCCTGATTTCTTAGAGGTAGCAGGAATTTGTTACTGTTGGGTGTGCCAGAACTTCCCTAAGGTTTTAAAACCAGCAATATAAAACCAACAATGTAGATATGCCAAGCTTCAATTTGTTCTGAGGCAGAGTTCAAATTTCAACACTCTAGTCATGATAAAAAATGAAAACACTAAATGACAATTTTTGTGAGTGGTTGGGCAGGAATAACTGGAATCCTGGAATAAGGATAAATAGTCACTCAGTTATTTTTCAGGACCAAGGACAGTAGGATGTGTGTACAGGTGTGCTCAGAAGCATATTCTCATGCCAATATTAATTCAGCTAGGCCTATGACAGGTTCACAAATAAAATGCTCTCAGGTCATCAGAGAGGAAAAAAGTATTTCTAGTTGGCAGAGGGGGAAGCCTTCACAGAAGACAATTTGGGCTTGGCCTTAAATAACTGGGAAAAAATTGACTTTAAGAGGAAGTTATTATGGGGCATAGCTTAGGCAAAATCAGAGTTTGAAAGTGTAGGGTATAATTAGATAATTAGGTTCTTCTAAGTCGTGCGATGTGGGTGGGCTATAGTTTGCATGGAAGAAAGTGTAAGGAAATAAAAGTGGAAGAGCAAGGTGGATTTAGGGAAATGGGACAACCACAGCACCACACTGAGAAGATGGAATTGTTATCCTTTTGGCACTAGGCAGCTCTTGAAGATCCCTAAATAGGAGTACGGTTTGCCCATAGAGAATTCTCGTGGCTGTATGGAAGACTGATTTCAGTAGGGCCAGAAAAATGAGTTAGGAGGCTAGAAGAACAGTGACAAAGAGGGCCTGGACTTCAGCAGTGGCAGGAGTAACAGAAAGGAGGAAACTACTGATAAGTCGCTATGGTGCGTGGGTGAGGACAGAGAGAAACAAGTGAAAGGCAATTCTGAGGTTTCCAATCTGGGGCCCAGTGGATGGTGTCATTAACAGCAAGGAACTCAGGAGGGATCCATTCTCCCTCCCACTGTCTCCTCTCCTCACTCCATGTCCCACCAGGCCTCACACTCCTGGACTTTTCCAGATCCCCAGATTCTCTCTCCCTCCAGGCCTGCCCTACTTGGTCAATGCCAACTCCTCTGCCCCACTGTCTTTAGGCAGACTGGCTTTATGACTTTGGGAAGAATCACTTAACCTCTTTGACCTTCTATTTCCACCTTTTAAAATTAGAAGACTCAAACATGGGATTGCACCCAACTCTAAAGTTCTAGATTTTTTCCAGTTTACTTCTGCCAGTATGAAATGTACTCAGTTGTTAAACATTCAGAGTATCCCCATCTTCTCACCAGGTACTGGCATTTCAAAAAGGCATAGTGCCTCACCAAGAAACCCAGGAACAATGGTGGGGTTTTGCGGAGCAGCCATGGAGATAGGTCTGAAGAAGAAGGGGATAACTTGGATTCAGAGGGGCCCTTCTGATTCTCAAATCCTTTTCCAGAGCCGCTCTCTACTCTGACCCCTGGTAAAAAACGCTTGTGTCTATCAACAGCAGCCATGGTATGAATAAGGGAATCCAACTGGGCTGCCTGCACAAGGCAGTAAGCCCTCCAGATAGACATTCTGTATAAGACTGACTGAGCAAGCACAGCACCCATGGACATGGCCTTTCAGCTGTGCCTTACACATCCCTGACAACTTCATTTCAAGTACCCAACTTGAACCTACTGAATCAGAAACTGGGGATGGGGCCCAGCACTTCCCTTTTTAAGAAACCCTGCAGGTGATCTTGATGCATGCCAACATTTGAGACCAATAAATTAAAAGATGGAGTAATAAAAGGAAACATACTACTCCTAAATAATGCATGAATATATTCATTATTTTAAGCTAACAGCAGACTCAGTAATATAATGTGGTAAAATTTTTAGAATGGATAGAATTTAATTTTTGTGAATAAAGTAGATATTTCCACAAAACCTAGCAACATCTCTATAGACAAAGGAGGAAAGAAATTACCCAGAAACCTTAGGTAAAAAACTCAGGTAATTAAGGCAAATATAAGTGCTGGGTTTTTATTTACATCCTCTAAATGTGTAGGTTCTAAGATCTACTCTTTCTCTTTTTGAAAGCAATGCAAACTTTGATTTAAATGAAATCTAAACTGAAACCCCAAAGGTAAAACAGATCATTGAGTTGTACTCTAGGGAAACAAGGAGGGGTCAGATCTCTGCCTCCCACTCCTTCTCACAAGTGTGCAGAGGGCTCCAGGCAAGTCTCATTATAGCAGAAAATAAGTCCCTCTTCACTTTACATACCCTATACAAAGGCCACAGGGAAAGTATCATATTCCTGGGACAGACATTTTAATTAAGATGAAAAGAAAATGTGTTTTTGTTGAGATTGTGTTTTTCTCTAAAAACTGAGAGTGAAGAGAAGTGAGGTAAACCTCATCTAAAAGAGTCCCTTTCAGGGAACACAATTCAGGTGCGCACAATGAAAATGCAGGTGCTTCAATCATCTTTGCAGCTGGAAGACTGAACCACCTGCCCAGGAATGTGCTCTTAGTAAATATCATTAATTGAGTCGGACAATCTGGGAAGCCTATGAAATTGCCAGCCCGGGAAGTGTGAGTGACTCAGTCTGTGTCTTTTCTGTTTGGGCAGATGCAACTAAATAAGTGGGCTTTATTGCTTCAGAGCTTTTCCTGAAAAGAGAAGCCCACCTGTATTTGCACGCACATTTGCAGCCTTCTAGAAAAACAGAAACCTGATTTGCCAGCTGTTCAGTCTTCTCAGAACTCTGTGAGTCAAGTCTCCTTTGGAAAACATCTAGTTTTACAGAAGTGTTCAGCCAGAAGGGGATTTAGGTAACTTCTAGTCCTATGGTTTTTGAACTATTTTTGTTTTAGGAACTAAACCCTTCTTTCAAAAGAAATTACCCAGAAATAGATTTAAATGACTTCATTCCACTTGCCCCTTCAGCCTTTTTTCCCCCTTATCACTCACTGATCCTGAGGGATTCAGCAAAACCTAGTTTAAAAACCACTGATTCAGTGTTTAAAAAGACTGAAGCCCAAGAAGCAAAAGGCCTTTTCAAAGGTAACAGGGGTAGAAAGTGTCAGAGCGGGAAGCCGGGAGGCGGAGCTTGCAGTGAGCAGAGATCAAGCCACTGCACTCCAGCCTGGGAGACAGAGCGAGATTCCGTATCAAAAAAAAAGAGTCAATCTCTGGTTTTGAGATCTTTCCTGTGCAATGCTTCAGGCCTATATAATTGTTCATTTGGCTGTGCATTCATTGTTTGAGCAAATGTTTATGAAACACCTTTTATGTCCAAGCACTAGCTAGCTGCTATGGACTCAGTGACAAGCAAAAGAAGATGAGGCTCCTGCCATCACAAATTCTACAGTAGAATAAAGATATTGATTAAATGGGCACACAAATAAATGTAAAATAAAGAGGATGATACTAAGGAAGGTGGTAAAAATGATGTCTAGCTTATGATTTGTGGACAGTGACAGTGAATATTGCATTAGACCAGATCTGAATCCTCCCACATTTGCCAGCCCCATCATTCTCAGCCCTGGATGCATATTACAATCCACTTTGGAGTTAAAAAACAAAATATCAATACTCAAGGCCTATCCCCAGAGATTCTGATTTACTTAGTTGGGATGAGGTCTGGGTATTGGTCTTTTCCCAAGCTCCTAAGGTGATTCTCACATGCCACTAAGGTTGGAAATCACTGCTGTTAGCAATCCCTCTCAGGGGACCTTATGTGGCTTCTTCTCTATTTGATTGTATGACACCAGGAATAAACAGAAGCAAAATGATTCATCTCCCAGAAAGGAATAGATTCCCAGGAAATTCTGGTAAATATGGCATAGAACATGTTACTGACCACACTTGGTCAGTTGAATGGGTGGGGAGCAGTGCAATAGAATAGAAAGGGCCCCAAACTCACAGATAAATCCTCAGATGTGCAGCTAACATGTCCCCTTCCCATGTGTCATATGAAGGCACTGGGCCAACCAATGGTTTACATACTGCATGTAAAGGCCACAGGGAAAGTCTTGAAACTTGAACTTCCATCAGCTTCACCTAGAAGCTTTGTTCAAATACAGATTGCTTGGCCCCACCCTCAGCCTCTGATGGACAAGGACTGAGATGGGACCTGAATACCTGCATTCCAAAAAAAATTCTCAGGTGCTACTAGTGCTGCTGATTTAGACACCAAGGCTGTGATGATGGTGCCTTTAACAGACAGAGGGATTCCAAGAGGAATCTATTCTTTAAGATAACAATCCTGTTTTTATTTACATTTTGATATTTTATTTATCACAAACCTTTACATTACTTTTGATTCTTCTAAATATGGCATTAAGATATTGTTTATCATAACTACTGAGCTTTTTGGCATCCCTTTACATTTTGCACCTAGGATGAGTGCCTCATTCACTTGATTCTAATCCCTGCTGTTAGTTCAATCACTGAACTAAATGACCCTCTAAGGACTCTTCAAGTTTGGACTTCTTTAAACAGAGAGGCAGTAGGGATGGCGACAAAGAGAAAAAGCTCCAGAGCCAAGCTCCCTTGTTCATGCTCCTGTAAATGTGTTCTGCCATTTACAAGCTATATAGCTTTGTGGAAGTTGCTAAGCCTCTCTGGGCCTTTGTTTTTCCTTGTCCATGAAGTCAAGATAATATTAGATTGGTGCAAAAGTAATTGCAGTTTTTGCCTAGATACCTCGCATGCACAGTTCACAATAGAGTTCATGCTCATATTGTGAACTCTATTGTGATCAGTAACTATTAGGTTGGTGCAAAAGTAATTGTGGATTTGCCACTTTTAATGGCAAAAACCACAATTACTTTTGCACCAACCTAATACTGATGACATAGGTTTATAGTAATCGATTGAGATAACACCCATAGAGTACATAGTGTGTGGCTTTAGCAGTGAGCACCATCAGCAAATGTCCCTTGGTTTAATCATCTCCTGAGGGACTTCCCTTCTGCTTAGGATCACACTGATTTCTTTAATGCCTAAGGGGAATCATTATGTTTCTTCAAGGCAGCATATTATGAATCAAGTTACACAGCCTCTTGGTTTTCCTGATTTTCCAATTTGTCCCTTGTGGGTTTGCATTTTCTTCATTCCAAAGAGATAGTGAGAGGTGAAGCCAGCTGGGTGTCTGGGTCAGGTAGGGACTTGGAGAACTTTTCTGTCTGGCTGAAGGTTTATAAATGCACCAATCAGCACTCTGTAAAAATGCACTAATCAGCGCTCTGTGTCTAGTTAAAGGTTTGTAAATGCACCAATCAGCACTCTGTAAAAACAGACCAATCAGCACTCTGTAAATGGACCAATAAGCTCTCTGTAAAATGGACCAATCAGCAGGGTGGGTGGGGCCAAATAAGGGAATAGAAGCTGGCCACCCAAGCCAGCAGCGGCAACCTGCTCAGGTCCCCTTCCATGCTGTGGAAGCTTTGTTCTTTCACTCTTCACAATAAATCTTGCTGCTGCTCACTCTTTGGGTCTGCACTACCTTTATGAGCTGTAACACTCACTGTGAAGGTCTGTGGCTTCACTCCTGAAGTCAGCGAGATGACGAACCCACCAGGAGGAAGAAACAGCTCCAGACATGCCATCTTTAAAAGCTGTAACATTCACTGTGAAGGTCTGTGGCTTCACTCCTGAAGTCAGCAAGACCACGAACCCATCAGAAGGAAGAAACTCTGGACACATCTGAACATCAGAGGAACAAACTCTGGACACACCATCTTTAAGAACTGTAACACTCACTGTGAGGATCTGCAGCTCCATTCTTGGAGTCAGCACGACCAAGAACCCACCAATTCCAGACACATTTTGGCAACCATGAAGGGACCATCGCCTATCACCAAGTGGTGAGTACCATCGGACCCCTTTCATTTGCTATTCTGTCCTATTTTTCCTTAGAATTTGGGGGCTAAATAACAGGCACCTGTCGGCCAGTTAAAAGCAACTAGCGTGGCCACCAGACTAAAGACGCGGGTGCCAGGCTTTCTGGGAAAGGGCTTTCTAACAACCCCCAACTCTTTGGAGTTGGGAGCGTTGGTTTGCCTGGAACGAGCTGCCACTTTTCCTGTACTTCTGGGCTGAGCCAAGGGTCAACAGAGAGGAAAGCCATTCAGCTCTGGGGTCCCGACAGCAAGTTGGTTGACCCTGCGGCCATGAGCAGAACTCTCAAAGTCATGTCGCCCAAGTGAGACTCACCCATCTATCCTATCTATCCTGACCCTTGCCTCCTGGGTCCTAATGCCTGTCAGACAAACTTCCTCTTGCCTCTCTTCTCCGAGGCTAGTCCCGCTTCTAAAAACCACTCCCTGTCTCTGGTGCTTTTCTAGTTTCTCCTGTAAGAATAATTTCTAGTATAAACTCCAGGACTCTGTTACCTTCTTTAGGCACCTGGACTCACCAATCAGAAAGACATAATTTTTGCCCAAAGCCCCATGGTAGGGGGGACTATCTGGAATTTTAGGATCCCTCTTCAGACAAGCAGGCCTAACAAAAGCTGTTCCTGAATCTAGGATATGGGGAGCCTCAGAAATTGTATCCTTCTGTTCATATAAGTGAGGACAAAAGGCATCACTCTTCCAACTCTGGAGATCCCTTCTGTCCCACAGGGTATGGCCCTCCACTTCATTTTTGGGGCATAACATCTTTATAGGAAATGGATAAAGTCCCAATACTAACAGGAGAATGCTTAGGACTCTAACAGGTTTTCAAGAATGTGTCAGTAAGGGCCACTAAATCTGATTTTTCTTGGTCCTCTTTGTGGTCTAGGAGGACAGGCAAGGGTGCAGGTTTTCGAGAATGTGTCGGTAAGGGTCACTAAATCCAACCTTCCTTGGTCCTCCTTGTGGTCTAGGAGGAAAACTAGTGTTTCTGCTGCTGCATCGGTGGGCGCAACTCTTCTGATCACCCGGGTCCAGGGACCATTGCGGGTTCTTGGGCAAGAGGTGTTTCTGCTGCTGCATCGGTAAGCACAACTATTCTGATCAGCAGGGTCCAGGGATCATTGCAGGTTCTTGGGCAGGGGGAGAAATAAACCAAAACTGTGGGTGGTTTTGTCTTTCAGATGGGAAACACTCAGGCATCAACAGGCTCACCCTTGAAATGCATCCTAAGCCATTGGGACCAATTTGACCCGCAAACCCTGAAAAAGAGGTGGCTCATTTTTTTCTGCACTATGGCCTGGCCCCAATATTCTCTCTTTGATGGGGAAAAATGGCCACCTGAGGGAAGTCTGGACTACTCATGATGTAAATGGCATACTAGGTGCCAAAGGAAGTTTATGGCTATCAGACAGCCGCCTACTTAGATACCAGGCACTACTCCTTGAGGGACCAGTGCTTCAAATACATATGTGTGAGGCCCTCAACCCTGCCACTTTTCTCCCAGAGGATGGGGAACCAATCAAGCCTGACTGCCAACAAATTATAATCCAGACTCATGCTGCCCAAGATGATCTCTTAGAAGTCCCCTTGGCTAATCCTGACCTTAACCTATAT
Organism: Pongo abelii; assembly: GCF_028885655.2. Lineage (NCBI taxonomy): Eukaryota > Metazoa > Chordata > Mammalia > Primates > Hominidae > Pongo > Pongo abelii. The sequence continues at coordinate 155,445,651 of NC_071989.2, forward strand.
ACCGATGGAAGTTCATTTGTGGAGAATGGGATACAAAGGTCAGGTTATGCCATAGTTAGTGATGTAGATGTACTTGAAAGTAAACCTCTTCCCCCAGGGACCAGTGACCAGTTAGCAGAACTAGTGGCACTTACCCGAGCCTTAGAACTGGGAAAGGGAAAAAGAATAAATGTGTATACAGATAGCAAGTATGCTTATCTAATCCTACATGCCCACGCTGCAATATGGAAAGAAAGGGAGTTCCTAACCTCTGGGGGAACCCCCATTAAATACCACAAAGAAATCATGGAGTTATTGCACTCCATGCAAAAACCCAAGGAGGTGGCAGTCTTATACTGCTGAAGCTGAAGCCATCAAAAGGGGAAGGAGAGGGGAAAACAGCAGCATAAGCAGCTGGCAGAGGCAGCAGAAAGGAAAGAGAGAAAGAGACAGGAAGTCAGAGAGAGAGAGGAAGAAACAGAGACAAAGAGAAGAAGACAGAAAGAGGAAGAGACAGAGAAACAGAAAGTCAAAGAAGGAAAGGAAGAGACAAAGAGGGAGTCAGAAAGAGAGAAAGAGAGAGACAGACAAAGAAGAAGTCAAACAGAGAGAAAGAGAAGTAGTAAATAAAAAACAGTGTACCCTATTCCTTTAAAAGCCAGGGTAAATTTAAAATCTATAATTGATAATTGAGGGTCTTCTCTGTAACCCTATAACACTCCAATACCAGCTTGTTGTCAGTGTAAACAAGGGAACAAGGGCATAACCCAAAAGCACTGAGGCCACTGACAACCCATAGCCTTCCTAACAAAAATCCTTAACCCAGCAGGTTTCCTAACAGGGGATCTAAGTCTTAATTAATTACCATACAAAGGTCTGACCACATCTAGGAGGAACTCCCTTCAGGACAGGATGATGGATGGTTCCTCCCTGGCAATTAAGGGAAAAAGACACAATGGGTATTCAATAAGTGATAAGGAAACTCTTGTAGAAGCAGAGTTAGGAAAATTGCCTAATAATTGGTCTGCTCAAACGTGGGAGTTGTTTGCACTCAGCCAAATCTTAAAGTACTTACAGAATCAGGAAGGAGCCATCTATACCAATTCTAAGTTAATATGGACTGAACAAGGTCTTATTAATAGCAAAGAATAATTGAAATCCCAAACTTACAAGGTTTTCAACAAAAGTAAAGTTTGCTAAAAAAGTTAACAGTGTAACATGTATTATCCTAACTTCTAATCTTATGGAAATCAGACCCTATCTGTGCCCCTCAAAGCTCAAGTCCATCAGTGCAGGGCCATACAATGAATACACCTAATTATAGGGTTAGGAATGGCTACTGCTACAGAAACCAGAATAGCAGGTTTATCTATTTCATTATCCTACTGCCACACTCTCAGAGGATTTCTCAGACAGTTTGCAAGAAATAACAAAATCTATCCAGTAAGGATAGTAACTACAATCCCAAATAGACTCTTTGGCAGCAGTGATTCTCCAAAACCACTGAGGCCTAGACCTCCTCACTGCTGAGAAAAGAGGACTCTGCACCTTCTTAGGGGAAGAGTGTTGTTTTTACACTAGCCATTCAGTGATAGTATGAGATACTGCCCAGTGTTTACAGGAAAAGGTTTCTGAAATCAGACAATGCCTTTCAAACTCTTATACCAACCTCTGGAGTTGGGCAACATGGCTTCTCCCCTTTCTAGGTCCTGTGGCAGCCATCTTGCTATTACTTGTCTTTGGGCCCTGTATTTTTAACCTCCTTGTCAAATTTGTTTCCTCTAGAATTGAGGCCATCAAGCTACAGATGGTCTTACAAATGGAACCCCAAGTGAGCTCAACTAACAACTACTGAGGACCCCTGGACCGACCCACTGATCCTTTCACTGACCTAAAGAGTTCCTATCTGGAGGACACTACAACTGCAGGGCCCCTTCTTCACCCCTATTCAGCAGGAAGTAGCTAGAGCAGTCATCGCCCAATTCCCAACAGCAGTTGAGGTGTCCTGTTTAGAGGGGGGATTGAGAGGTGAAGCCAGCTGGGTTTCTGGGTCAGGTGGGGACTCGCATAACTTTTCTGTCTAGCTAAAGGTTTGTAAACACACCAATCAGCACTCTGTAAAAATGCACCAATCAGCACTCTGTGTCCAGCTAAAGGTTTGTAAATGCACCAATCAGCACTCTGTAAAAACGGACCAATCAGCACACTGTAAAATGGACCAATCAGCTCTCTGTAAAATGGACCAATCAGCAGGATGTGGGTGCGGCCAAATAAGGGAATAAAAGCTGGCCACCCAAGCCAGCAGCGGCAACCTGCTCAGGTCCCCTTCCACACTGTGGAAGATTTGTTCTTTTGCTCTTCGCAATAAATCTTGCTGCTGCTCACTGTTTGGGTCTGCACTACCTTTATGAGCTGTAACACTCACTGCGAAGGTCTGTGGCTTCACTCCTGAAGTCAGCAAGGTGATGAACCCACCAGAAGGAAGAAACAACTCCAGATGTGCCATCTTTAAGAGCTGTAACACTGACTGCGAGGGTCTGTGGCTTCACTCCTGAAGTCAGCAAGACCATGAACCCACAACCAGACACATCTGAACATTAGAGGAACAAACTCTGGACACACCATCTTTAAGAACTGTAACACTCACTGTGAGGGTCCGCGGCTTCATTCTTGAAGTCAGCGAGACCAAGAATCCACTGGAAGGAACCAGTTCCAGACACAATAGTCCATAAGGTTAATGTAATGAAATGCTGAATCTTAAACTAAACTCTTTAGAAAAACAAGAAAAACCTTCAGATCAATTCTCCTTATTTATTGAACATCAATGAAATAAATGACCAGTACCTCCCAAAGAGGCCAAGAATCACTCCCATTTATGTTGAGGGACAAAAATATTTGTATAAAGAGGAAGCAGAGAATGACATTCATTGGATTTTGAGAGGGAAGCCATGGTTTGTGTAAATGTGGTGCCTAGTTGCCAAATTTTTTAATAAATTAGTGCTCCCAACTTATGGACTTTTTGTCAGGGCTCTAGTTTCTTTAGAAAGCCATGTGAGATGAAGGGAGAGGGGGAGGAAACACAGGCTCCCCAAGGTCTGTTCATAAATCTTCACCCTGGTGTCTATGCTGTCTTTCCTCATGCCTGCTACTGATCACCATTTGTCCTAACTCAATAGGACTTTCCACTGTTTGCCAACATACTCTGTGAACCTACTCCCTTCTGCATAGGTTGAGATGTTTATCCGTATAAAATGGGCTTCCATGCTTCTTCATATCAAAATCTTACTCATGCTTTGAGATCTAGCTCAAGAGTCACCTCTTCTAAGAGGCCTTCCTCAAACCCAGCCCCCACTCCCATGTCCCTGTGGTTGTTACAGGGGAGTCAGCCTCATTTAAGGCACACCTCAGATGTTTGAGGGTTTCTATTCCCACACATCATCTTTGATAATTTCTTTACATCCCACTGAAGGAGCTCAACTCTAGTTTCTGTTTTGTTGATTATTCAAACTTTAATCACAGCAAAATAACAGAAACTTAGGTTTTGGCGAGAGAACCTGATCATTCTGCTACTCAATTCTTATGAAAAGCATCAGTGTGGGAAGTGATATTCACATCGTCCTTAGATTGCACCGTTTGGGCCTCTTTACTGATCTATGCTTGAATGGTGTGTAATCTATCTGAACTAAGAAATATTATAAAAATGATCACCATAAAACCCATTGCTGCATTACTTTTAGAAAGCTCTTAGAAAAAACTGGCCGTGTGCTTTTATTACCTGCTGGAGAAATTGTTCTCATGATTGAAGATCAAGAAAAACTACACTATTTCTAAGCACTTGGTGAGCTTTCATCATATTGATAGCAGTGAATTCCGTTCTGTTTCCCTCTTTGCCCTGGCTTGGAAAAAGCTTGGAGTGAACATTGAATAGAATGTTTTCATGTGCATTTTTATACTGATCCCATTCCTGGCTTCACATTATTTTCCTAATTTTATTTACTTTTTAGTCTCACCTCTATTTATTTTTTTCCCTTTTGCCTATATACTTCTGTAAGACAGTTTAAATCCTTGTATGAATGAGATAGGGGATACACACTTAGATAATTCATATTTCTTTGAAAGCAGATAATCTATCCTCTTTGTTTTGAAAGTCTAATACTTAATCTAGAACTTGACATATTGTATACAGTTTTAAAAATAATAAGATGAAGGATGAGGTGGAAGGAAAAATTAAGTTTGCTGGCAGAGGTATCTACATCCTACTTTTACATCTAGACAAATGATGGGAAAACTGAAGAGATTTTTTTTAGGACATGCAAGCTACACCAAAAATTTTAGAATATCTGAAAACCTAAAGATATCACTTCACATGTTTTCAATTCATTTTAATATTGCACAGTTTTTAAGGTTACATACAGATATTTGGCATACATAGACATGGCTACCAATTTAACAACTACCCCAAGTGTAAAATTATTGTTAAAGTGGTTATTTCCTAACTTTCTGAGGCACATTTATATATATTTATACACACACACACACATACATATATATATATGACCTGGAGATAATTTAAGCATTTTTTGTACTCACTATAAGCATTCTAACACAGAGGTGTTATGACTATTAAATGAGATGAAAATGCACTTTGTAAAGTTAAGAACCTTAATCAAGAGCAATGTGGTGTGTGCATACTCATAAATACACACTTTACAAGGGCATTCATTTATCTGTCAGAAGGAATTTCCAATTTTTGTAGCTGACATAAAAGGGCTATAAATATGGTACATAAAAGCACACATACACAAACACAAACTCAGCAATACATAAAAACAAATAACAGTTGTTACTGAGTACATGAACTACTTAGAGTCAGCTAGACTAGTGATCCCCAACCTTTTTGGCACCAGGGGCTGGTTTTGTGGAAGACAATTTTTCCACAGACTGGGGCAGGGTGGAAGGGGGAATGGTTCAGGGATGGTTCTAGTGTATTACATTTATCGTGCACTTTATTTCTATTTTTATTGTATTGTAACACATGGTGAAATAATTATACAACTCACCGTAATGTAGAATCAGTGGGAGCCCTGAGCTTGTTTTCCTTCAACTATATGGTCCCATGTCGGGGGTGATGGGAGACAGTGACAGATTATCAGGCATTAGATTCTCATAAGGTGTGTGCAGCCTAGATCCCTCTCATGCACAGTTTTCATAGAGCTTATACTTGTATGAGAATCTAATGTCTTTGCTGATCTGACAGGAGGTGGAGCTCAGGCAGTAATGCAAGTGATGGGGTACAGCTGTAAATACAGATGAAGCTTCACTTTGCTTGCCCGCTGCTCACCTACTGCCCTCCTGCTGTGTGGCCTGGTTCCTAACAGGCCACAGATCAGTAGTAGTCTGTGGCCTGAGAGTTGGGGACCCTGATCTAGACTCCTCTATGTCTCTCACACTTACTCCACATCCAGTTGGTTCACACATCTGGCCACTCCCAACCTACTCTACAGCTGCCACCCTGGACTGAGCTGCCTCATGGCCAGACTCCCTGCCATTGCTCTCATCCCTGCTCAAACATTCGTCACACAGAAGCCGGGGTTATCCTTCAGAAACCTGACTCAGGCCTTGGCACTTCTCTACTCAAAGCCCTCCAGTGGCTGCCCACGTTACTGAGAGAAAAAGCCAAAGTCCTTGCCATACTCTCTTCCTGTGAGCTTTCTGGATGCCTTTCCGACTACTGCCCCTTCCTCAGCCCACTCCAACCACTTGGCCTCTTTACTGTATTTTATATGTCACAGGCACACTCATGGCCTTTGATTTTGTTCTTCTTTGTGCCTGGAATGCTCTTATCACAAATTTTCACATCGTTTATTTTCTCATCTACTCCTTGTCTTTGCTTATATGTCACCTCAGTAGGACCTTCCCTTTCAGTCCTACTTAAAATTATAAATGCCCCCCCATCCCTACATAGGAGCTTTCCATTTTCTTCCATTGCTTAACTTTTGTCTGTAAAAATTATCACCCTTTAACATGTCATATATATCACCATATATATCACAAATAAACTATATATAACTATACAACTAACTATATAACTTGCTCTCTATGCACAAAATTATTGAAAGTATTATGTAAAATTACCTTCACACTAGGTGTATAAGGAATATATAAAACAAAATGAATTTCATAGACTGGGTCCTATCCCCAAGATATCTCATTATGTATTTGCAAATATTCCCAAATTAAAAAAAAAACACCAAAATCCCAAACACTTCTTGTTCCAAGGATTTTGGATAAGGGATACTTAACCTGTATATAGCAGCTAATTTGTTAATTGTCTGTCTTCCAACTAGAAGAACTCCAAGAGGGCAGGGATTTTTGTTGTTTTTGTTCACCGATGTTTCCTAGCACATTAAACATGCCTGACTCAGAGAAGGTGCTTAATAAATGTTTGTCAAATGAATGACTGAACCACTTCCAGACCCTCCTTTCCCCAATTTTATAGACCACAGTGTATTATTCGTCTCATATCATTGCCCTGTTTTAAAATTCTCATTGAATTTATGACTCTAAAAGGAAGTTCACCTTGCTTAGTTGGAACAATGTGAAACTCCTACATGAACCTTCTACTGACATTTTAATTTTCTTCATCAATATTCTTTTGCTCCATTCAAACTGATCTCCCTTGCTTTGCTTTGTGCGTGCTCTACACTTTCCCACCTCCATATCTATATTTGCCTATCTGAAGGTCCAAGTTTTACTCATATTTCAATGCCTAAATCAAAAGCCATCTCCTTCATGGAGCCTTCTCTGATTCCTCCAGCAGGAAACCATCTGTCTCTGCCTTCTCTGAGTCTTACAGTTGGCTGACTCTCATAACACAACATAGTATTGCAGAGAGCATAGCTATGGTTAAGCATAAATTTGCATGCCTTCACAGTGTGACCGTCAGCATGTTTCTTAACTCTTGAATCTTTATTCTCTTAACATAAAATAAGAGTGCTAATATAGTTAATATATTCTTAATATAATATAAAATAATGTAATATACATTCTTAATATAAGAATGCTAATAGTTTACTTGCAGTATGATTATGAGATTATTTGAGATAATGGAAATCCCTTATTTTCTCAATAAATGGTATCTATTATCAGTATCATCACCATCGTCTCCTCCTTGAAATACGAGTATATTATTTCCTGCTAAATTGTAAGTTTCTTAAAAACATAATAAATGTCTAATTTGTCTCTACACACACATAGATACTCGGTAAATATGTGTTAAGAGAATTTGAGAACCAAGACCATCACTTTGTCCCCTAAGCTAAAACAAAAATACTTGCTAAAAAGTTAGCCCAGCACAGAGGCCAAGGCAGGTACACTGCTTGGTCCCAGGAGTTCGAGACCAGCCTGGGAAACATAGCAAGTCTGTCTCTACAAAATTTTTTTAGAAGTTAGCTGGGTGGGCATGATGGTATGCATCTGTAGTCCTAGCTGCTCAGGAGGTAGGAGAATTGTGTGAACCCAGGACTTCTCGGTTATAGTAAGCTATGATTGCACCACTGCACTCCTGCCTAGGTGACACAGCAAGACTCTGTCTCAAAAAAAAAAAAAAAAGATGATAGCAGTTTTGGGGGGGACAATCATCTTCTAACAAGTAACTCTATTGCTTTATGACTTTGTTTTACTTCTAAGATGTTGTTAGCATAGAATTTGAAGCTTACTAACATGAGGTTTTCTTATTTTATTTCCTTGTATATAAAAAGGACTTGTAGTTAAAAAATATCCACCTAAGCTTTTCTAAAATAAGTCTGAGAAAACATAAGGGAAAGGAAGAAAATAAAAGAGTAAAAATAAAATAAAAAAGATGTGGGCCTTGCCATTGAGGAGACAGTCACATATACAGATACATTGTGGAATCAATATATGTAGTGAGGAAAATAGAAGCAAGCCTAGGGTGCTATGGGAAACACAAAGGCAGTATATTCAATCCTTCTGCATTGGGAAAATATTTTCTAGAGAAGATGGCAGCTGAGCTAAACTACTAGAGATTAGTGAAAACTAGTCAAAAGAAGGTAAGATAATGGGCATTCTATCCAGGCAGAAAACATGTCATAATAAAAGGCAAGAAGACTTGAAATCCAAAATAGCATTATATATGCTGGATTTCATAAGCATTCAGGCATGATCACAGCTTCTATTCCAGAGCAAGGAGTAGGAAAATGCAAAGTTGGAGAGAAAGTTGTTGGCCAAGTTACAGAATATCCTAAATGTCATGCTCTAGAGCTCTAATTTGCAGGTAAAGGGGAAACTTGAAGGATTTTAAATGGGAAAGAACATGGTCAGATTTAAGTTTTGGATAGATTGCTCTGGCTGCAGGGTAGAGGCTAGATCTGAGGAATACAAGAATAAAGGCAAACAAACAAAAATGCACATCAGGGCTATTGAAAAACTCCAAGCTAAAGAAATGGAATGCCCAAGCCAGAGAAGTAGGATAATACAAGAGGTGATGGAGTCAAAAACTGTGGGCAATAGAATCAGCAGGATTTGGTGATTGGTGTATGAATGGGTTTGGAGGGAGGAAGCTGGGTTTCTATTTGGATGATTGTGCAGACAGTGATGCTAATCATATGACATCTTTGAAGAGAAAGAGCAGAACACAGGCTGGGCATGTGGGAGGGAGATGACGGTTCAGTTTCAGTCACACTGGAAAGTCTGTGCTTAGCATCTTAACCTTAGGGGAGGGAGAGATTCAAGCTGGAGATAACATTTGTTATCATTAGAATACAGAGTGGTTCAAACCATGGGAGTGTGTAAACTAACTCAAGGATGAAGTTTACGTAGAGACCAGAATTCTGGTGAACACAGCATTTAAAGCAGAGGAGGAGGAGGCTACAGAGGAAGCATATTAGGAATGCAAAGAGAAAGAGAAGAGAAAAATCAAATGAAAATGAATTTGTTGAAGCTAAGAGGGTAGAGAATTTCAGGAAAGAGGGATTGATCAATGGTATCAAATGCAGCTGCAATGTAAAGTAAGATACAAGCAAAAAAGTGTTTCTTAGCTTTGGCAAAAGGCATTGTAAATTAGGTTTAGAGTGAGAAGGAAAACAAGACAGGGTTAAGCCTGCCACTTGGAAAAGATGATGTCATGTAAACAGATGACAGTGAAAGAAAAGCTTCCAACATTCCTGTTGCTTGTCTATCCTAACAAAATTAAGGATCTTCAAGCTGGAAAGGTAAAGCAATGTCTTTAAGCGGCAATTAAGGCTCAAGATAAGTTAGAAGATAATAAAGACAGGACCATGTAGTTTCGCATGTAGGAAATCTTCCAGGCCCAGATGAATTATAGTCTATGACACACACACACACACACACACACACACACACACACTTAGAAAGCGTTAAGCATCATAGATAGGAATGTCAAAAATGCTAAGAGGCTGGAAGCTAATAAAAAGAAAGGGGACCTCAGTAAACTTGTCAAATATGTAAAGTACTATTATATGGAATAGAAAGAGTAAATTTATTTTGTATGACTTCAAAAGGCAGAATCTAAATAAAAGTGTAGAAATTGCAGAAGCACAGATTTCCACTGGAAACAACTTTCTATCATCCAGTCATGACATAGCCACTCTGAAAGGCAGTATTTTCCTGTCTTGGAAGTATTCAAGATGAGGTTGATGGCCATCTGTCAGGAGGGATAGTTGGACTCGATTTGGAAGGGTCAATATCCAGTATTCATGCCTTCACCTCTCTTTAAAAGATCCCATTTTTAATATGTTTTTTTAAAAAACACCTTTCCTTATTGAGCTTACAAAATCAAATATATTTGTCATCACTGGATTCTATTATTTCTAAGGTCCTTTCTGAATAGGAAATGTTATGTATCTAGATTCTAGAAAATATAGTAAATGTTGATGTAACGATGAGAAACCCAGCTTAGTTAACTAAATTATTTGAGATCTGCAGAGGACTGGAACAGAGTTGGTGTTGTGTTAGTTTCATTTGTCATGGGACCCCTTGCAGGAGAACAAGGGTTATGGACTGAATTAGGCAGTGCTCCATGCTGGCTTTGGACTACCAGCTTTTAAAACAAATATTTAGTGATGTCCTCCTGGTGCCAGACCCAACGCTAGGTAAAGCTACTTTGGTAAAAACATATAAAGACAGACATCAAGCAAACTCAGAACAGAAGATGACGGTGGTTATTATTTTAAAAAACTCCCTCTTGGCCAGTTAAAATGAATTAGAATGATCAAAAGCATTAGCACTGAGTTCTTGCTTTGTATAGTTCAGCCTACAAATGAAATACTGCTCTCTGTTTATTACTGCAAGATCATAATTCACAAAGGAATGTTCAGAGAGGTCAGTATTTATGACTACCCGAAGTGTTTCATTTGCAAAAATCATAAATGGAAAATCTGGCACTTAGTTAGAAATGTAGATCTTCTAGTACATAAATTTGCCCCATTGATTTTTATGTATTTCTTAAACTGTGCACTGTTGATTTCAATATTGTTTTGGAACAGATTGACCATAAATAATTAAATAACTGCTGTTCAACAATCAAAGCTACTCAAAACAGTAGCTGTTTGAAGATACAATTGTGATCTGCTGAGGTGAAGAAAAGCAAGTTAAAGTAGAAAAGATTCAGAATAAATTATTACCTGGAACTGTTTTATCAACCAAAACAGAAGAAAGTTAATAAGATCATCCTTGCAATTTGTTAGTACCAAAAATATGTTTGGAGTGGAATGTATGTATACAATATCCAACACCAACATGAAGGTGGAAGAAAAGGAAGATTTTAGATTTCACAATGACCTGAATGAAAGGATGGAGCTAGAAAACCTGGTGAAGTGAGATCTAATGCTGGCCAAATAGTTTTACTTTGCTTTTTTGTTTTGTTTTGTTTTTTAAAAAGTCTATCTATTACTTTGAAAGAAGATATGTTAAAAGCACAGAGTGCTTTACATCTGGGATCTACTACCAAAAATATAGCAAGGTGGCTCTTGTCTTAACAACTAGTCTAAGAAATATTCTCCTATGTGACTCGAATACCTACTCTTTTCATTGTCGCATGTAAGAGATGTTAAAGCCATCACTTAAAGATGATTTAAAATATTTCCTAGAGAAGCCTTTCTCAGTCTCTGAGTCTAGATCTGATTCTTCTGTATGGGCGCTATGGGAATACACCGCTCAGATCTCCTTTCAAGGAAAACATGCTGTGACGGATGACTGAGCACAGCATGGGTACTAGATCTGGCCATTCCTTATCAACAGAGGATTTCTCTAGAAGGCAGTCTTTGCTCTGGAGCTCCCTATTAACCTGGCCTAGATGTTCTCAGAGCTGCATTCAACTCTGATGCTCTTTCTACCCAATCTTTCTTCATTCACCCTCTCCTTATAAAGATGTTAGAGTTGTATCACTTTCTATAGCTCTCCCCACTCAGATTTTCTCTCTTTTTTTCCTCCATAGTCATTTGTTCTAATAAATCCTGTGACACATTCAATTACATCTTGGTATTTAATCCTGGAGAATCAAAACTGACACTCCATTGATGCACCCTCAGAGTTCCTTGTACCATTTATTTAAAGCCCACATATTTTGTAGTGATATATTTATATGATTATTTAATAAATAATTTTCATCCTATCAGACCACTGACTTTCACTGGGGTAGGAAACATGTTGACTTCATCCCTAGGTCTAAAAACTACCTAGAAATTAATATATGATTTATAAATATGTAATGAGTGAATATATGAATTAAAAAATAGTGATAGTACTATACTATCATAAAAGATTTGGGGGTTGCATTAAAGAAGATGAACAAAAAAGTGGTCACAATAGAGTTTAGCAAGAGAAGGAGACCAGGAGGGGTGAGAAAGAAAACAAAAGGTGAAAATAAATCAACAGTGCTTGAAAAGTTGCTTGACTGTATCTTTCTGCTTATAGGGTTTTGATACAGATTGACAGAGAAGGTATATTCAATACTGCAAGGATCTCAGAGCTCAGATTATAAGAATCTGGTATTACTATACTGGTTTTAACTTCTAATGAAAACAGTACTGATGAGCCCAGTCAATATTAATCACATTCTTGAAGTTCAGGCATTTATATTCTTAACTGAAAAATGAAAACATTTTCCAAATCAAACCAAGCAAATTCCATGAATACCAAGGGCTTAGGAAAGTATTTTAGTTCAAAAGCTGTTTAACTAAAGTTTCCAGGTCTATTATGACATTCTATATGCTATATTGTCATTAATTCTTACAGTCACTGAAAAACTTGTGAGCTTCTTTGACACACAGAATTGGTAGTGTATGTTAACAGAAGTGGAGTTGAAACAATACATTTTTGACTTTTGTTTCTGATCATGGTGGGGTAACTGGTACCAGACTAGCTCTTCCACTGCGAACAACTAGAAAACTGTTGTTGTACAAAATGTAGGAAAGACATTCCTATTTTTGAATATCAAACAACGAACAACACAGAACTGTAACCACCTAGAAAAGGAAAACAAACAGATTAATTGCTTTTTCAGTTTGAAGGCCTTTGATGAACCCTGGGGTAGGAAAGGGGCACCCAAGGAAAACATGACAGTCTTACTTAGCTGAGGAGACAGAAATGATTTCAGGTAGTTTCATGCAGCCGTAATTTGGAGGCAGATATTGGAGAGAAGAGGGTGGAGAAAGAGTTTGAGAAACCTGCAATAGAAGTCCTATTGAGTCTTTGGTTGAATATTAAGATGCACATGTGCAGTGTGAGACTCCACAGGCTTGGCAAAGAGTGACTATCAGTGAGCCTAAAATACTGGGGAGGTACAAATTAATCAACTATGAGAACCACCCCAAACTGAGAGAGTTTCCACCTGAGATGTTGAAGGGAGACCCAAGAAAGGCTATACCTTAGCAGCAGGCCTAAAATAGCCACAGGGTGATAGCTAATCTAGATTCATTCAAGCAAAGCTTGCAAACAGGCCTTAAAAGGAGCATGATTATTAATGGATAAATTAACTGCTATCAGAATGAAGCCCAATATTTTTAATGGGAGACATCTAGATACTCAACAACATAACATTAACAATATTCAGCATCACATAAAAATTTCTAGATATGCAAAGAAGCTGACTATGATTAAGATTAAAATCAGTCAATAGAAGCAAACTCTAAAAATGATAAGGATGATGATATCATTAGTCAAGGACTTAAAAAAATCTATTAAGATTATGTTCAATGACAACAAATAAAACATAAAAATATTGAGGGGAGCAATGAAATCTATGAAAAAATACCTAAAGGAACTTCTGGAGTTAAAAAATACAGTGTTTGAGATGAAATTTACTGGATGAGCTTCAACACAACTCAAACACAAAATAAGTTTAAAAAACAATAAAATTGAAGATGAGGTATAAAATTATTCAAACTAAAACATTAAAAAGTGGCTAAAAGATAAATGAACAGACTGTAAGTGTTGTGTAGGAAAATATCAAGTCATTGAACATACTGCAATTGGAGTTCTCAAAAGAGAGTAAAGTGTGGGCAGAAAAAATATTTATAGAAATCATAGCTAAAATTTTCCGGCCAGGCGCGGTGGCTCTCTCCTGTAATTCCAGCACTTGTGGGAGGTCGAGGTGGGTGGATCACGAGGTCAGGAGATCGAGACCATCCTGGCCAACATAATGAAACCGTGTCTCTGCTAAAATACAAAAAAAAAAAAAAAAAAATTTGCTCGGTGTGGGTAGCATGCACCTTAGTCCCAGCCATTCGGGAGGCTAAGGCAGGGGAATCGCTTGAACTTAGGAGGTGGAGGTTGCAATGAGCTGAGGTCATGCCACTGCACTCCAGCCTGGTGACAGAGCAAGACTCCATCCAAAAAAAAAAAAAAAAAAATCCAAATTTAATAAGAAAATAAAGCCATAGAACTAAGAAGTTCAATAAAATTTGCTTAGGATAAATACAAAGAAAATTTTTCTAAGGAACATCATAATAAAATTGCTGAAAACCAATTACAAAGATAAAAATCTTAAAAATCAGGGAAAAAAGTCCATTACATACAGAAATACACATAAGAATTACCATTGACATCTCATCATAAACAGAGCAAACCATAAGATAATGGGAGACTATCTAGAGTGTTGAAATAAGGAAAAACAAAACCCAGTCTAGATAGAACCAGTGAAAGTATTCTTATATCCCTCAAAAATGAAGGCAACATAAAGAACTTTTCAAAAAAGAAAAAAAGTTGAGTGAATTCATTGTCATGCATAAGATTTTAGATGTGAATTCATATCTAAAGAATGAGGAATAAAGGAATGACAAAAATTAGAAATGATAAAGATGTCAGTAAATATAAAAGATAACTTTCTCATTTTTAATTTTTTTAAAAAAGAATAACAATGAATTGTATTATGCCATATGTACATATATTATATTTAGACACATATGTATACATATATCATGTGTAGAAATAATAACAATCAGAAAGGGAAAGACACGCTGTTGTAAGGTTCTTACATTACACGTAAGTGGAATAATATGCTGCGACAAGTGTATTATAAATCCTAGAGCAACCACTAAAACGAAAACCAAAACAAAGAGGTAGAGCAAGGAATTCAATAGAGGAGATAGTATACCAAAAATAATTAATATGAATGAAGTCAGAAAAAGAAGAAGCAAGGAACAAAAAGCAGATGGATAAATAGAGAAAATAGCAAGATGGTAAATTTAAAAATGGAATGAGCTCACCAATTAAAAAGCGTAGATTGACAGATTGGATAAAAATGCAAGACCCAACTAAATACTGCCTAAAAATATATACTTTAAATATAAAACATAGGTAAAAAGTAAAAGGACAGAAAAAGACCTATGATGTAAACAATAACCATAAGAGGGATATCTTAGTATCATATAAAGCAGACAGCAGGCTAAGCTATATTGCCAGAGCCAAAATGGGGCATTTCATACTAACTGACAGGTAATTTTATGTGTCAGTTTGAGCGGGTTAAGGGATACACAGATAGCTGGTGAAACATTATTTCTGAGTGTGTCTGCAAGGGTGTTTCTAGAAGAGATCAGTAGACTAGAAGGAATCAGAGATTCTAGAAGGAATCAGTAGACTGAGTAAAGAAGATGACCCTCACCAATGTGGGCTGGCATCTTCCAATCCACTGAGGTCTCAGACAGAAAAAAAAAGTAGAGGAAGGACAAATTTGCTCTTTCCTGGAGATGGGACATCCATCTTTTGCTCCCAGACATCAAAACTCCAGGTTCTTGGGTCTTCATCTCCAGAACTTACACTAATACCCCACAGGCCCCTCCAGTTCTCAGGCCCTGGACCTGGGACTCAGAGTTCCACCATTGGCTCCCATTATTCTTGGCCTTTGGGCTCAGACTGAGTTACACTACTGGCTTTCTTTATTCTCCAAATTGCAGGTAGCATATCATGGGACTTCTTAGCCTCCATAATTGCATGAGCCAATTCTCATAATAGATCCCCTCCTCTATCTATCTATCTATCTATCTATCTATCTATCTATCTATCTATCTATCACCTACTGGTTCTGTTTCTCTGGAGAACCCTAATACACTGATAAAAGGGTCAGTACATAAGAAAAACATTAATATATTAAATGCAGATTGGCCCTATAAAACAGCTTCAAAAATGTAAATAGAAAACTAACAGAAGCAAAAGGAGAAATAGACAAATCCAAAATAATGGTTGGTAATTTCAACATTCCTCTCTCAGTAATTGATAGAACAAGTAGAATGAATATCAGTAATTATGCAGAAGATGTAAACACATTATTATCCAATTTCACTTCTTTTACATTGAAAAACACAACACACAACACCTAAAAAAATACACATTTTTAAAGAATATATGTGGAATATTCACCAAGAGATCATATACTGGGCTACAAAGTAAGGCTCAGAGAATTTAAAAGAACTAAAATCACACAGAGAACACTCTCTGGTCACAAAAGATTAAATTAGAAATTAATAACAAAAATAGAGCAGAAATGTCCTCCAACATTAAAAATTAAACAGCACATTTCTAAATAACCTAATGGCTCAAAAATGTCAGAAATTCAACAATATTTTAACTAAGCAATGATGACAAAACAATACATCAAAATTTATTACTTGCAGGAAAAGGCACAATTAGAAGAAAATTTATAGCTTTAAATGCTTATGTTAGAAAATATAAAAGTTTTAAAATCAATGATCTAAGCTTCTACCACCATAAGAATCTAGAAAAAGAAGAGCTGAGCAAACCAAAGTGAAGAAAAGGAAGGAAATAAAGATAAGAGCCAGAATAAAAAATGGGACCACGAATAGGCCCTTCAAAAAAAAACAATAAAATTGATTAACCTCTAGTTGGACTAATGAAGGAAAAAGAGAAAGAGAAAAAAAAATTGACAATATCAGAAATGAAAGAAGGGATCTCATTATAGGTCTTACAGACTTTAAGAAGAAAATAAGTGGGTATTATCAACCATTTTATGCTAATGAATTTTCCAGTTCAGAGGAAATAGACAATTTCTAAGATACAATTTAACAAAACTGATATATAAAGATTCTGAAAATTCCTATAATCTACTAGAGAAATCACATTTTTAATAAATAAAAAATCATCCCCAAAATGTGGATCCAAATGGTTACAATGATAAATTCCTTCAAATATTTAAGAAAGAAATACCAATCTTATGTAAACTCGCTCAAAAAATGGAGAAGGAAGAAACAATCCCTAACATGTTATAGGAGGCAAGCATTACCCCAATGCTAAAGTCACACGAAGACATTACAAAAACAAACAAAAAAAAACCCAAAATAGGAGAAAATCTTTATAACCTTAAGTTAAGCAAAGATTTCTTAGATATGACACCAAAGCATGATCTATAAAAAAGACATTAATAAACTAAAAAAGACATTAATAAACTGAACTTCATCAAAATTAAAAACTTCTGCTATGTAAAAGATACCTTGAAGAGAATGAAAAGATAAACCATAGGCCATGAGAAAATATTTGTAAATCACATACCTGATAAAAGGACTTGGATCTAGAATATATAAAGGACTCTCAAAACTCAATTATAAGAAAGCAAACAATCCAATTGAAAGATGGGCAAAATATTTGAACAGACATTTCACCAAAGAAGACACAGAGGAAACTAAAATTAGAAACAGATATGGTAATCCATAACAAAATGTTAGCATTTAGAAGTAAGCAAATAAGAACATAAAAAGATACCCTGCTTCCTTAGTCATTAGGGAAATATAAATTCAAACTGCAGTGAAATACCACTATACTCTTAGTAGAATGAATAAAAATAAAAAGACTTTCTTTACCAAGTGGTAGTGAGAATGCTGAGGAACTGGAACTCTCATACATTGCAGATGAGAATGTAAAATGGCACAATCACTGTAGAAAACAATTTGACAGTTTCTTAAAATGTTTCACTATCATATGATCAAACCATTCTACACCTAAGTACCTACTCCAGAGGGAAAAACGATAGATCTCCGTATAAAGAATTGTCCATGAATGTCCATAGCAAGTTTATTTATATAATAGCCCCAAACTGGAAACAATCCAAATATCCATCAACAGATAGACAAAGTATGGTATATCCATACAATGGGACACTTCTCAGCAATAAAAAGATCGAACTATTGCTACACACAGTAACATTGATGAATCTCAAAACAATGATGCTGAGTTAAAGAAGCCAGGAAAAATACATACTGTATGAGTTTATATATATAAAATTCTAGAAAATGCAAACTAATCTACAGTGGCAGAAAGAGGGCTAGGGAAAGGGATGGATTACAAAGAGGCACAAGAAACTTTTTGAGGGTAATAGATATTTTCATTCTCTTAATTAGTGATAGTTTCATGTGTATATATCTCTCTATATATGTCAAAACTTATGTACTTGTGCATTCTATTATGTACAATTTACTGTATGCCAACTATACCTCAAGAAAGCTGTTTTAAATAGACAACTATTTAAATAAATATTTCTCAAAAATATACAAATGACCAATAAGCACATGAATAAATGTTCAATATCTTTAGCCACCAGGGAAACAAAAATTAAAACCATGAGAAGATACTACTACACACTCACTAGAATTCTCAAAAAGAGTGGCAATTGCAAATATTGGCCATTATGTGGAGCAACTGGAACTCTCATACACTGCTGGTGAGAGTGTTACTACTTTGGAAAATAGCTTGGAAATTTCTTATAATACTAAATATGCACTAACCACATGACCCAGCCGTTCTACTCCTAGTATTTACTCAGAGGCAATCAAAGCATGTGTTCTCAAAAAGCTTTGTAAAACACAGTTCCCAGTAGCTTTTTTCATAATAGAAACTGGAAATCACACAAATATCTATCATCAAGTAAAAGAATAAACAAATTTTGGTACATTCAAACAGTAGAATACTATGCAGTGATAAAATGAAGGAACTACTGACATGCAATAACATGGATGAATCACAAGAACATTTTGCTGGAAGAAGTCAGACAAAAAGGAACACATACAATACAAATCCATTTATGTCAAGTTCTACAAGGATAAGCCAACATATAATGATCAAGTCAGTGTGGTTATACAACATTGCAAATGTACTAAATACCACTGCATTGTTCATCTGAAAATGGTTAATTTTATGTTGTATGGATTTCACCTCAATTATAAATTAGTGGGTCGGGCACGGTGGTTAACGCCTCTAATCGCAGCACTTTGTGAGGCAGAGGCCAGCGGATCACGAGGTCAGGAAATCGAGACCATCCTGGCCAACATGGTGAAGCCCCGTCTCTACTAAAAATACAAAAATTAGCTGGGAGTGGTGGCATGTGCCTGCAATCTCAGCTACTTTGGAGGCTGAGGCAGGAGAATCGCTTGAACCAGGGAGTCAGATGTTGCAGTGAGCCAAGATCGCGCCACTGCACCAATCCAGCCTGGCAACAAAGCAAGACTCGGTCTCAAAAAAAAAAAAAAAAAAAAAAATTTAGTGTGGATGCCTAAGGAGATTCACTCTAAATGGTCACTAAGTAATCTTTTTGGGATGACTGAAATGTTCTGTCTCTTCACTGTGGTGATGATCAATGGGAGTATATATGTGTTAATACTCCTTGAATTACACTCTTTAAAATGGGTGCATTTTATTGCATATAAATTATGTCCCAACAAAGTTCATTTAAAAATACATTTTCTCAACTTCACTTAGAATTATGGGTGCTTTAGTGTCTCTTTTGGGCAATGAGAGATAAGAGAAGTCGGTGGTTGGGGCTTCCAGGACATCTTTTTAACAAGAGGCAACTCTGCTGGCACGGACTTTGTGGCTTTTTTCTGTACTTCAGGCAGATGAGACCCTTGAAGTTGACTTTATCAACAGCTTTCCATGCTCTCTGACTGCTGGTTGGGTTTAGCCTATAGGAATTCCCAAGAGGAGATAAGAGGGAAGGTGGGAGATATTTATACAAACGTATTCTTTTTTGCAAGGTCTTCAGTTGGCTTTACCTCTTAACAGAAGACCTTGGCTCCTCTAGAAGCAAAGAACTCAATAGGAGTTCTCATTTGTAGGATTCAGTAACCTCTTCTCCCTTCTTGATCCTGCAGGACCCAGGCTAATAATAATTTAGACCTTGATTACTACACTATGCTTTTTAAATTGAAGAGTAACAGGTATACAGAAAGGGCACTGAATGCTGATTTTTTTCACCCATGTTACCACCACCTAGATCAAGAAATAGAATGAATACTCAAAAAACACCTTTGGATCCCTACCTCAGTCATTCCCCATTTTATCCCAAAGCAAACACTATCCTAACTTCTGATATTTTGTTTTTGAAATGTATATAAATGAAGCAATACAGTATATTTTCATCCTTGTAAGCAATCCTTTGTATAAATATCTCACAATTTACTTGGTCATTCTGTTTTTTATGGACTTTGAGTTGTTTTCATTTAGGGTTATCATGAACAGTACTGCTATGAACATTCTTATACATGTCTTTTGGTGAATATATGTATGTGTTTCTCTCGGATATATACTTAGTAGAACAGTTGGATTTACTGTATGGGTATGTGCAGTTTTAGTGGATTTACCCATTTTCCAAAGTGGTTGTAATAATTTATACTCTCACTGGTAGCATATGAGATTTTTAGTATCACAATATCCTTAACAACCATTGATATTTTTAGTCCTTTTAGTTCTAGCCATTCTGATCAGTATGTAGTGGTATTCCATTGTGGCTTTAATGTGCATTTCCTGATAATAGAATTGACTACATTTTCAAGTACTTATTCTCCCTTTTGAAATGCCTGTCAAGTCTCTTGCCTATTGTTCCACTGAGCTGTCAGAGTCTTTCTTATTTGTAGTTCCTTATAATCTGATGTTAAGTCATTGGTAGTCACCTGCTTTGCTAATCTATTTTTCTACACTGTGGCTTGCCTTTTTAGTCTTTTAATTCCTTTTTTTTTTTTTTGATGAATAGGAAAATTTAACTTTAATGTAGTCTAATTTATCAATATTTCCTTCTATGATTATTATCAGCTTTTATGTCATTTTAAACATTTTAGCCTACCTAAGGCTGTCAATATTTTATCTTATGTTATGGTCTAGAAAGTTTAGTGTTTTATTTTATACATTTTAAGCATTTCATCTGAAATTGCTTTATGTGCCTGTGGTAGGGACCAAGATTATTTTTCCCCAAATAATTTCAAATTTTCTCCACACCATTTATTGAAAAGACCACATTTTCTCCATTGCTCTGCAATGCCGTCTTTTCAAAGATTGACAATCCATATAAATGTGTTTCTTGACTTTATTATATTCCATTGATTTATTTTTTTGTCCTGTATCCAATACCCAGTATCTTAATTATTGACGCTGTATAAGATATCTTAATAGGTGGTGTTCTAGACTGAACTGTGCCCCCCCTGCAAATTTATATATTAAAACTCTAACCTCCCAATGTGACAGTATTTGGATAAAGGGTCTTTAAGGAGGTAAATAAGGTTAAATAAGGTTAAATAAGGTTATAAAAGTGAGGTCCTGATGCAATAGGACTGGTATAAGAAAAGGAAAAGACACCAAGAGTGGGCATGCATAAAGGAAAGGCCATGTGAGGTCACAGCAAGAAGGAAGCTGTCTGCAAGCCAAGGAGAGGCTTCACCAGAAACCCATACTGCCAGCACCTTAATCTAGCCTCTGGAACTTAAAGAAAATCAATCTCTATTGTTGAAGCTACCCAGTCTGTAATATTCTGTTATGGCAGCCCCAGCTGACTAATATAAGTGGTAAATTCTTCTACTATTCTTCCAATGGTGTTGGCTGGCTTTTTGTGCCTTACATTTCTATATAAATTAAGAATTAGCTTTTCAGTTTCCACAAAAACAATCCTGAAATTTTTATTAGAATTGCATGTTGCTGTATATCACCTAGGAAAGAATAAACAACTTTACAATGTTGAGTCTTTCCATCTGTGAACATGATATATTCCTCCAGTCACTTGTCTTCCTTACTTTCTGTTAATAAAGTTTTTTGGTATTGATGTTTAGACCCTCTGTACTTAGATTTATTCGTAAGTAGTTGATGTTATGTTGCTCTTATAAATGATATAACCCCCCAAATCATTTTAAATGTTTGTTGTTATCATATGAAGATATAAGTTCATTTTACATGTTAATTAGGTATCTAAACACCTTGCAAAATTACCTGTTTATTCTAATAGTTTGCCTATAAGTACTTTCATATTTTCTCTGAAAATATCCCATTAAAAAGTTCCCTTCTACATGAAGCTTGCTGAGAGATTTTTTTCATGCTTATTGATAATATAATTTTTAAAAATTCAGTTCTAGAACTAGCCTTTAGCTTTTTAGTCCATTTACAATTAATGTAACTACCATAGGTTTATTTGTTTTATTTTGGGCTAGGAATGTATTTTTAACTTCTGAAATTTCCCTCTATTGGCTTGTAACTGATGAATTATTTTACCATTTAAAAAATATTGATTGCACCAGAAATTGCAACATATATCTATTAATTATTAAAGTCTAATTTACATTAGCTATCTTACTACTTTCCCTAAAGTCTAACAGAGCTTAATAACTTTAACTCCTTTAATCCCTTCCTTCTGTTATTTGTGTTATTTTTGTCCCCTATTTTAAACTTTACATGATGCTATTATTTCTGTTCATTTTTCTATCAACATACAACACTTTTCATTATTGTTCACTCACTTCTGTATTTTAAATGCATGTCTCTCCTTACAATAAATTATCTCATATTTTACTCATTTAGAAACATCTTTATGGCCGTGCGCGGTGGCTCACGCCTGTAATTCCAGCACTTTGAGAGGCCGAGGCAGGCGGATCACGAGGTGAGGAGATTGAGACCATCCTGGCTAACACGGTGAAACTCCATCTCTACTAAAAAATACAAAAAATTAGCCGGGCGTGGTGGCGGGCGCCTGTAGTCCCAGCTACTCGGGAGGCTGAGGCAGGAGAATGGCGTGAACCCGGGAGGCGGAGCTTGCAGTGAGCCGAGATCGCGCCATGGCACCTCCAGCTGGGCAACAGAGCGAGACTCCGTCTCAAAAAAAAAAAAAAAAAAAAAAAAATCTTTATTTTGCTTTTATCTTAAGGGTTATTTTATTAGATAGAGCAGTCTAGAGTGGCAGTTAGCTCCTTTCAGCATTTTAAAGCTGTCACTCTATTGTCTTTGGGGTTCCATAATTTCATTAAAAATTCAGCTGTCCAGCTGTTTTTGTTTTCATGGTAGTATGTGTTTCTCTCTATTTTTAAGATTTTGTTTTTTTTTTTTAGCAGTTCTACTATGATGTGTCTAGGCATTGTTATTTTTTTTTAATTTATCTTGACTGGGGTTAATAACAGTTCTTAAATCTGTAGTTCAATGGTTTTCATAAATTTTAGAAAAATCTCAGCTGGTATCTCCTCAAATATTGATATTGCTCATTACCTCTCTGTCATACTTCTTAGACCTCAATTAAAAATATGTTACTATGTCCCCTGTATCTTTAGGCTGTTTTCTTATTTTCTATCCTTTATACTTAGGCACATAGACCAATGGAAAAGAATAGAGAACCAGAAATAAACCCAAATACTTACAGCCAACTGATCTTCCACAAAGCAAACAAAAACATAAAGTGGGGAAAGGACACTCTTTTCAACAAATGGTGGTGGGATAATTACCTAGCCACATGTAGGATAATGAAACTGGATTCTCAACTCTCACCTTATTCAAAAATCAACTTAAGATGGATTAACGAGCTAAACCGAAGACCTGAAACTATAAAAATTCTAGAAGATAACATTGGAAAGAACCTTCTAGACATTGGCTTAGGCAAGGATTTAATGACCAAGAACTCAAAGCAAAGGCAATAAAAACAAAGATAAATAGCTTGGACCCAATTAAACTAAAGAGCTTTTGCACAGCAAAAGGAACAGTCAGCAGAGTAAACAGACAACTTATAGAGTGGGAGAAAATCTTCACAATCTATACATCTGACAAAGGACTAATATCCAGAATCTACAGCGAACTCAAACAAATCAGTAAGAAAAAACAAACAATCCCATCAAAAAGTGGGCTAAGGACATGAATAGACAATTCTCAAAAGAAGATATACAAATGGCCAACAAATATATGAAAAAACGCTCAA
The DNA here is from genome assembly GCF_028885655.2 of Pongo abelii. NCBI lineage: Eukaryota > Metazoa > Chordata > Mammalia > Primates > Hominidae > Pongo > Pongo abelii. The sequence goes on from NC_071989.2 coordinate 155,469,325, forward strand.
CATCACTAATGATCAGGGAAATGCAAATCAAAATCACAATGTGATACCACCTTACTCCAGTAAGAATGGCACTGGAACAGAGGTGTGTCTATCTTGTTTGGTTACATGAATAAGTTCTTTAGTGGTGATTTGTGAGATTTTGATTCACCTATCACCCAAGCAGTACACACTGCACCATATTTATAGTATTTTAGCCCTCGCCCCCCTCTCCCTCTTTCCCCCAAGTCCCCAAAGTCCACTGTATCATTCTTATGCCTTTGCATCCTCATAGCTTAGCTCTCATATATCAGTGAAAACACAGATGTTTGGTGTTCCATTCTTGAGTTACTTCACTTAAAATATAGTCTCCATTCTCATCCAGATCACTGCAAATGCTGTTAATTCATTCTTATTTATGGCTGTGTAGTATTCCATCGTATGTATATATACCACAGTTTCTTTATCCACTTGTTTATTGATGGGCATTTGGGTTGGTTCCACAATTTTGCTATTGTAAATTGTGCTGCTATAAATGTGTGTGTGCAAGTATCTTTTTCAAATAATGACTTCTTTTCCTCTGGGTAGATACCCAGTCATGGGATTTCTGGATCAAATGGTAGTTCTACTTTTAGTTCTTTAAAGAATCTCCAAACTCTCCATATTGTTTTTCATAGTGGCTGTACTAGTTTACATTCCCACCAGCAGTGTAGAAGTGTTCCCTGTTCACTGCATCCACGCCAACATCTACTGTTTTTTGATTTTTTGAAAATTATGAGACCATGCCATAGTGACAAATGAAAACTTAGGTTAATAAAATAAATATTAAATACTCAAATTAAGAATGCGATCAATGGACTTAAAAGCTGCTGTACTATAGCAGTAGAGAAGATTACTGACCAGGAAGTCAGGCCAATAAATGTTTGGTCCTGGGCCTCCTTCTATTTTCAATTTCTACTTTTTCTCTTAATAACCACCCATGTGCATGGCTTTAACTACCATCTATACCTCTCATTCTGTTCTCTTCCCAAAACTCATGGCCTATTTGATGTCACTCCATGGATGGATGATACACAACTCAAAGTTAATCTTACTAACTTCTCCCATTAGAACATAAGTTGCACTGGAACAGAGGTGTGCCTATCTTGCTTGCTACTGTATGACCAGTACTCATAACTTAGTCTAGAACATAGTAACAGATATGAATGACTATTTGTGGAATGAACCTGAGAAGATACTAATAGCTAGACTGTACCTCTTTTTGCTTAGATGACTTCTGACTGGAATGGGGTTGGGAAGGCTGTAGGTGGTTCGGGATGGAGACAGATGGTGGGTTGGGAGGTAATGATTCATCCTCATTCTTTGCTATCTATAAGCCTACATAGCAAGTCAAGCCTTCATCACAGGGATGCCACTCATATTTCCCTCATTGACACCATACTTAAACTTATCCAATTTACTAGCAATCCTATCAACTCTGCCTCCAAAATAATTGATCCAATATCTATTCATTTCTTTACATCTTCTCTGCTGTTGCATTAATCCAAGCCTCTGTCCTTTCTTGTCCACCAACTGTGATAGCCTCTCATTGGTGTTCTTGCCTCCTACTCTTGGTTCCCTATCATTTATCTCCACACAGCAACCAAATAGCTTAAAAATAAAAAAAATTAAGTCCTTGATCTACTTTAAACTGCAAAGGTTTCCTATTACACTGAAAATAAAGCCAAGTTTCTTACCATGGTGTTTAAGGCCATATATGGCCTAGCGCCTACCTTCCATACTGACTCTGGCTTCATCATTCTTCCCCTCGCAAACTAAGCTCTAGCCACACTTCTCTGCTTTCTTTTATGCTAAAATAGTAAGCTCATTACTGCTTAAGGTCCCTTTTACTTGCTTTTCCGTCTGTCTAGAAGATCCTCTCCCCTGGTTTTTGTATGGCTGATGACCTCATGTCCTTCAAATCTTTAGCTTCCTGGACCACCATATTTAATGGCCACTCAATCTTTCATTATCACACTATCCTGTATTATCTTCTTCACAATTTTTATAGCTAACTCAAGTTATTTATTTAGAATATTTTTCCTTTTATTGTCTGTTTTATTCATTACCATTTTCCCAGCATCTAAAATAATGGTGACCCATAATAAAATAATGACCCATAGTAGGTCCTTATTACTTATCTGTGGGATATCACAATGAATGACAATGAGAGGAATATACTCTCAAGCTCTCATGCCACTGCTCTTCTAAATGTCATTTCTTTGGAATGAGTCCATGTTTATTTTTTCTTTACTTAAAGGGAAATAAGTAAAGTTTAAAATCCATAATTTTTCCCTATACCCTCTCTCTTCTTATAGAACTATTACATATTTCTTGTAATAATAATGATTGTATATGTTCAATTGATCTTTTATTCCTGTCAACGTGCTAGATTATCTCATTTATTTATTACATCAACCCTCTAAATTAGATCCTATTATAATGTGTACTTTATAGATAAGATGTATGAGTTTTGGAATGTTTCCATTAGTTTCTCAAGACCACAAAGCTAACCAGTATTTCATTTTACTATCTCAAGTGAACTTTAGGAACCAGGTAATGATAAGAAAGACTTTGGATGACTGATGACTGAAACTTTTTTTAAACAATCCTTTTGGTAATCAGTGATGGTGGTAGAATGAGGGAGGTGTGGGGTGGGGGGAGGAAGAGGAAGGGAGAGAGAACACTTCATATCATGATAGCCAGATAAAACTTTGGTAGCAATCTCTGAACTTAGCTCATTTAACATCATTCCCAGAAGGAAGGTGCATTAGTTCGTTCTCACACTGCTATTGTATAAATAACTGCCTGAGACTGGGTAAATTATAAAGAAAAGTTTAATTGACTCACAGTTCTGCATGGCTGGGGAGGTCTCAGGAAACTTACAATCATGGCAGAAGGCGAAGGGGAAGCAAGGCACATCTTACACGGTAGCAGGAGAGAAAGAGAGAGAGTGAGGGGAGAAGGTGCCACACTTTTCAACCATTAGATCTCATGAGAACTCTATCACGAGAACAGCAAGGGGGAAGGCCTCATGCATGATCCAATCACCTCCCCCGAGGCCCCTTCTTCAACATGTGGGGGTTACAATTTGACATGAGATTTGGGTGGGGACACACAGCCAAACCATATCAGAGGGACAAACCAAAGTCAGGTCATTCTCTCTGAATTCCTTTGTCTTCTGTTAGAACAACCCTCTAATAAGTAGACTCTCAAGGCTTTGAGTTCAGGAAAATCAGAAAGACTGACTTTGCTTGACCATTTAATCTTGGGGCTTAGCTTGACCCATTTATTCTGTTATCCAAGAAACAAAATTACATGCAAAGTAGAAAGTCATTTACATCTGCCAAGAAGTTTAGTTTGAAATAGGAGAGAATGGAAAGGGAAAAATAGTTAAGAAAAATCTTAGGAAGATAAACAACCTCAAAGACCAAGAGTCTGTCTTAATATAACTGCAAATGTTTTAATGAAAACTGAAGGAAAAAAAAACAGTTTGGATGTCTAGATAATTGATTAAAATTTTAATTTTCTACCTAGTTGTTTGGTACTATAAAAATATAATCATGCTAAATCACTTCACAAAATGTTGTAATAATTGTTGCTTTTTCTCAATGGATTTTCTTAGAATTTTAGTGTTCTATATCAATATTTTGTGTATAAAGTACAGTGATTATATTTTAAAATTTCCAACTTTTATTTTAAGTTCAGGGATACATGTGCAGGATGTGCAGGTTTGTTACATAGGTAAACGTGTACCATGGTGGTTTGCTGCACACATCATCCCATCACCCAGGAACTAAGCCCAGAATCCATTAGCTATTTTCTTCCTGATGCTCTCCATCCTCCCACCTTCCACCTTCCAACAGACCCCAGTGTGTGTTGTTCCCCCCATGTGTCATTGTGTTCTCATCATTGAGCTCCCACTTATAAGACATAACATGCAGTATTTGGTTTTCTGTTCCTATGCTAGTTTGCCAAGGATAATGGCCTCCAGCTCCATCCATGTCCCTGAAAAGGACATGATCTCATTCCTTTTTATGGCTGCATAGTATTCCATGGTGTCTATGTACCACATTTTCTTTATCCAGTCTATCATCGATGGGCACTTAGGTTGACTCCATGTCTTTGCTATTGTGAATAACTCTGTAATGAACATATACATGCATATATCTTTATAATAGAACAATTTATATTCATTTGGGTATATACCCAGTAATGGGATTGCTGAGTCAAATGGTAGTTCTGCTTCTAAGACTTTGAGGAATTGCCACACTGTCTTCCACAATGGTTGAACTAGTTTACCTTCCCACCAATGGGTAAAAGCATTCCTTGTTCTCCACAACCCCACCAGCATCTGTTGTCTTTTTTATTATTATTATTATTATTATTAATATTATTATTATTATACTTTAGGCTCTATGGTACATGTGCGCAACGTGCAGGTAAGTTACATATGTATACATGTGCCATGCTGGTGCGCTGCACCCACCAACTCGTCATCTAGCATTAGGTATATCTCCCAGTGCTATCCCTCCCCCCCCCACCCCACAACAGTCCCCGAAGTGTGATGTTCCCCTTCCTGTGTCCATGTGTTCTCATTGTTCAATTCCCACCTATGAGTGAGAATATGCGGTGTTTGGTTTTTTGTTCTTGCGATAGTTTACTGAGAATGATGATTTCTAATTTCATCCATGTCCCTACAAAGGACATGAACTCATCATTTTTTATGGCTGCATAGTATTCCATGGTGGATATGTGCCACATTTTCTTAATCCAGTCTATCATTGTTGGACATTTGGGTTGGTTCCAAGTCTTTGCTATTGTGATTAATGCTGCAATAAACATAAAAAAACAAACAACCCCATCAAAAAGTGGGCGAAGGACATGAACAGACACTTCGCAAAAGAAGACATTTATGCAGCCAAAAAACACATGAAAAAATGCTCACCATCACTGGCCATCAGAGAAATGCAAATCAAAACCACAATGAGATACCATCTCACACCAGTTAGAATGGCAATCATTAAAAAGTCAGGAAACAACAGGTGCTGGAGAGGATGTGGAGAAATAGGAACACTTTTACACTGTTGGTGGGACTGTAAACTAGTTCAACCCTTGTGGAAGTCAGTGTGGCGATTCCTCAAGGATCTAGAACTAGAAATTCCATTTGACCCAGCCATCCCATTACTGGGTATATACCCAAAGGACTATAAATCATGCTGCTGTTGTCTTTTTGACTTTTTAATAATAGCCATTCTGACTGTGAGATGGTATTTCATTGTGGTTTTGATTAAATGCAATTATTTTATGCATTTGGAGGATTAACCCTGCCCTTAAAATCCATTGAACCATAGCATTAGAAAGACTTTTGTGAAATTTAGTAATGGCTTAATTTGTGTCTAGATTAGCCAGTGATGGATGCAGTGGAGAGGAAATATGAAAAAGAAAATCAACAAATTCTATTAAGCTATTGAAATGTGTCAAAAATTTTGCTAACCCCTCCATGAATTAGCTCATTTAATTCCACATTAATGCTATACAGTCTTATTATGACTCAAGTTTTTAGATGAGCAAACTGTATGCCAAAGAGGTTGAGTAACTTTGCCCACGTTAGCAGGCAGTAGAGCGCAGGGAACCCAGGCAGTCTAACGAGAGTTTAACCACTCCAGCATACAACTCTTGAAGGAAACTACAGTAGCTTCAGGGAAAAAAAAATTTATTTTTGCCTAAGACAGTTAAATCACAGCAACAGGGGCTGTGGAATCAATTGTCTGAAAGAGTCTATACCACAGGCTTATTTAGGTAACCAGTATTCAAATCAGAAAGGGCTAAAGACAGAGTGACTTCTGGCATTATGATCCAAGAAAAACATAGCTACATGTGAGTAAACTGTTAGGCAAAAAAAAGTAGTATGGGAACTTATCCTTGAATCTCTGAGATAGACAAAGGGGTATGTGTGTGTGTATGTACATATACGTATATGTATACATAGGTATGTAATTATAAATATATATGTATCAATATACACATAAATACATTTATGTATTCAGGTTCTTTGTTTCCTAACATTCATTTTGGTGCTGAATGAGAATTTTACATTGGGGTGTATGTGTGTGTACAAGTATGTGTTGAGTGAGCAAGAAACGTTTGTGTATCATGGGATATGTATCTGCGCCGTCTGTAGAATGGCACAGAATAGTACTGAAAACCACCAATACCCTAAGAGTGGTGTGAGGAGGGATGAGTCAGACCGGGAGCAGCATTTCCTGACTGCCCACTCACAGGCACATTGCCAGAAGGTTTTATTTATTCTCTAGGTTCTAGTCTTCAGATTCATAAGAACAGATAATATTAATTTTTATAAGAATTACAGTGATTAACTACAAGACTGTACTCTCCAGGGACTGTGTTTTATTTACCCTTGTTTACCAGCATCTAATACTCTGCCTGGCATAAAGTCAAGACCTAATAAATGTTTGTTGAGGGAATGAGTAATAAAGTTATGTAATATTTTGTATTTATTAGATCAGTTCCTATTGGAGAATCATGCCCTCCTGGGTCACGGAGAAGCTGGCACTCAGATTGTGTTATGGGATACTTTTAGAACCAAGGTTCTTTGCCTCATTAGCAAACCCACTTCCTGGTATATTTTTTAGGGGTGTATAGAGACAAAAATTCAGTAAACAAGAATTTATTGAGCTCTATTATTTGAACACTATCAGAGGGAACTGGGGATGGCTCATTGAACAAGCAGGCCAAATCCTTGTTCTCATAGAGCTTACATTCTTATAAGTTAAGCAACAAAATAAGTAAATGCGTAACATGAATGGGTGATAAAAGCTATGAAAAATCAGGGAAAGGAGAATGAGTTTGATGGAGGAATACTATATAGTATCCCCTGGGGATTGAATTCTCCAGGGCCTAGAATCAATTTAATGAGAATTTTAAGTGACATTATTAAATTACATTAAACACTTCCTTTATTAAATTACATTGATAACTTTTCAAAGATTTCAACTGCACCCAAATTATAAAGTTCTTGGGAAACTATTTTCTACTTTATGTTTAGAATTCTGTTCAATGAGTGGCTGGTGGGATAAAAGGATGGCAACAATGATCAAGAAAATAAACTTCTAGAGAAAACAAGGAAGGAATTATAATAGCCAACGTATTTTGGGTACTTTCCCTATGCTGGTCAAAACTTTATGTTCATTATCCCAGTTTACCATCAAATGATTTATGTGCAATAGGATTATTCTTATCTCCTTTTTATGGCAAACAAGGCATGGTAAGATTCTGTAAGTTGCTCAATGTCACTTAGCTAGTAGGTAGAAAAATCCAGGATTGAACCCAGGTGGTCTGATCTAGGGCCAAATTATCCCCTTGTAGGATTAAGTAAACTGCCTCCAGAATCCAAGTTTTCTAACTGCTAAGATACACAGCTTCTTTTAAAAGTATAATGAAGTAGGAGGGCTTAAGTATTTGAGATTATTGATTTTTTTAAACAAAACTGCAACCCCCACCATGAAAAGATACAGTATTCCACAACGATCTTTCTATTCCTTGAATACTACATTGAATTTATTCCAGCCTTTGTCCAGTCCTCTGTGCTTGCAGGTCCCTCTGCCTGGAATGCTCCCCACTGGGCTGTTCGAGTTGCTGACCCTTTCCCATCAGTCAAGCCTCAGCTCAAATGCACCTCTTCAGAGATGCCTTCCCTGTCTGCCCAATTCCTGGTAGTCCATCACCCCTCGGTCACTATCATGATTTACCCTGTTTTTATGTTATTCCCAGCCCTTATCACTATGTTAAAAGTTACTTATGTTCCCCATGGCTATTTGCCCCTACTAATATGCAAGTGCCATGAGGTGGGTGGCAGTACTCATTGTAATTGGTTCAGAGCCTGACCTCTGCCTGTACATCACAGAGGCTTCAAAAACACTGAAGAAATGAATGCTTTCCCTTGGGTCTGAAGACCCAGATAGATCCTGGGGGGCTCTACTTCTGTGCAGGATCATGCATCTGCCCACATTCTGTGCAGAATTAGAGTACAAGATGGGAAAAGAGAGATCTGCAACTGGGGCCTGAGAAATACTTACCAGTAAGCACCCAAATGAGCCACAACTGCTCAGAAACCTACCACGGAGACCATCTATGAAGCCTACTTGCAGGAGGACCAATTTGGAGGCAATTTCTGCAGTTAAGTATATGCAAGTTCATCATTTCAATTTTATCTGAATCTCCTTGTTCATGTCTTGTTTTTAGTTCCCACCTTGATTTGGATCTAATGCTTGCCATGATTAATCAACCACTTCCTCCCACCAGAATGTAAGAAGAGAGCAGAGATCCATCTGTCTTTTACAGTGCTGTATACTCAGTGTCTAGAAGCATGCTGAACACATAGTAGGTGCTCAAGTAATACTTAATAAAGGGACCAACAAATGGCCCAACACTAAATTTCCTCTGTAGACAAAGACAGGTGGAAGAGCAGAATGAAACATTTATTGAGTCTCTTCTAAGCCCCAGGCACTGTTTTAGATGCTTTCACATATCTTATTTCATTTGTTGACCCTGTTAAGTGGAAAGCTTTGAGAGCCTCACTTATAAAAAGCTAAAATTCATGGAGTGAAGATGCCTTTCTTCTTCCATGCCATAAAATCAGGTCTTGCTGGGCAAGTGGGTTTTTAAATGAACATTGGATATCACTGGAAGCCTCAAACTCTAATCAGTTTGGTGAGGTCTATGCTATGACCTGATAATGTTGTTTCAAATAATAATTATTCAAATAAATAATTTTGTATGATACCCTAGCATATCTGAGGATCAACAGAGAATTGTAATGAGAGCTTTGGCCACTGCCTCACCTATAGGATCACTTCCATTTATCATCTCAGCTCTAATTTATCTGAATCAAAGTTTAAAACACAATTTCCAAACAGAAGACTAGAAATACTGCAAATAAAGTGAATTTGGAGGAGGCTGTTCCCAGCAGGTACAAAAAGCTTAGCCTAGGTCAGTTAGACAGGGACAAATGCAAGCTGGCACAGGGTCATGCTTGAGATTGGACTGGAGAAATTGTAGGAGAACAAGTTCATAATAAATGACTGTCCCAAATCCCCAGCCCCGAGCTCAAAACACTGAGGCTTGGCTCTTTACTTAGTGATGCTTCAGGCGCTCAGTGTGAGCAAACATGTAACATATACCCTGGCCCTGAATGACCTTGTTAGGTACTCAGTGTGAGGAAGGTAGCACTTATGAGAACATTCTTGAAGGCTTAATAACAGCCAAGAGTCTTTTCAGCTCATTCTGTGTGTAAATAGGGCCAATTTCAAAGAAAGATGAGTTTCCTTTTAAAAAAAAAAAAAACTGTAAAATAATAGTGCCATTACACATGCCTCCCTCAGCCATTTAAAAATACCTTGAGGCTAGTTCTCTCCTGAGGGCTTATCAAGACACATGTCTGCCAAGTGAAAGGTAGTCGATTCTTTATAGTGTATCCTTGAGGTGTTTTCCCCTCTTCACAGAGTTCCTACTCAGCACATTGTTCTAAGGTATTCCCAGGAATGTCAGAAACAGTCAAACCACTTTGCATGTAAGTACAGAGGCCAAAACACCACTCTGGAGTCCACAGGCTGGTTCAGTCCTGGTAGTTTGCACTAATTCTCTGTGTGGTTTTGGGTAGCTCACCCAAGGGTTTTGGGTTAACCGCTCTGCAAGATGGTGGGCAGGATCTAAAAAGGGCTTCCATGTCACTTCCAACTCTGGCTGTCTGACTCGATGAGGACTGCCAAGGGCCAGTGGGTGCCCTCCTCTCCTCACAGGCTGCAGCAGCCATCTAGAAAATAGCTCTGTTCACAGGCAAGGGAGAAAATTGACATTGTTCCTTTGCTTCTGAGTTCACCTGTAAGACCCTTCCTTTAGCAGTTCTGCAGCTATGCTCTCTCCAACTGAGACTTAGAGAATTGGGCATTATAAACAGCATATCTAATCCCCTTTTCTCCACCATCATTGTTCCCTGGTGCTAAGTCTAGAGTTTCCATACCCTGAACTAGACATGGAAGGAGGGAAGAGACTACGCAAAGTTCAGCGGTGCCATTTTTTTTTTTTAACTTTGTCATCCTAGGACAAAGTTTCTTGAAGCATTACACTTAGAGTTTTTCCCTTAGAAGGCACTGGGGTACTTCTTGAAGATGGTGATTCTTGGGCTCAGCTCAGGATCTAATGATTCAGAGCTTTAGGGGGGCTGTAAATCCCCAGATCTTCATTTTCTTTATTTTTATTATTTGCTTTTTATTCATTTGTTTAACCCTTTTCTACCATAGCTTCATGGTGTCTAACACCTCAGTGACAAAGCTTTGTTAATGACAGTGTAATGCCCAACCTTGTTTTTACTAACGCTATTTTTAGACTCTCCCTTTCCTTTAATCACCTAGCCTTGTTTCCACCTGAATTGACTGACCCTCCCTTAGCTAAGAGAGCCAGACAGACTCCATCTTGGCTCTTTCACTGGCAGCCCCTTCCTCAAGGATTTAACTTGTGCAAACTGACTCCCAGCACACCCAAGAATGCAATTAACTGATAAGATACTGTGGCGAGCTATATCCGCAGTTCCCAGGAATTCGTCCGATTGATAACTCCCAAATCCCCGCGTCTATCACTTTGTAATAGTCTTAAAGCCCCTGCACCTGGAACTGTTTACTTTCCTGTAACCATTTATCCTTTTAACTTTTTGCCTACTTTACTTCTGTAAAATTGTTTTAACTAGAACCCCCCTCCCCTTTCTAAACCAAAGTATAAAAGAAAATCTAGCCCCTTCTTTGGGGCCGAGAGAACTTTGAGCATTAGCCGTCTCTTGGCCGCCGGCTAAATAAGCGGACTCTTAATCAATCTCCAAGTGTGGCGTTTTCTCTAACTCGCTCAGGTACAACAACAGTGTAGGGGACTGCTTTGAGAGCTTCTAATTAAAAGTGCCATAGGACTACCCAGATTTTTGTTTACTGAGTACAAATCTGCATTTTAAGCCAAATACTGTAGATAATTCTTATTTATGGTAGCTAACATTTGGAAACTACTGTCCTAGAAAAAGGGAGACAAAAACTTTTAGCCTTTTGCTGCTACTAACCGTGATGATTATTCATTCATCCAACAAAGATTTATCATTCACTACTATATGCCAGGTACAATAATGAGCAAAAACACAAAGTACCTGTTCTCACGGAGCTAGCAGTCTAGCAAGAGAAAGAAATGATAAACAAATACATAATATGTCAAGTAGTAAGAAAATCTAGGCAGTGAGATGAAGGGTGAGTGATGGGAGGTGTGCTTTTCAGACAAAGTAGGCAGGAAGGCCTGTATGTAGGATGATTGTGCAAAGACACAAAAGAAGTGAGGAAAAGAACCATGCGGCTGAGGGAAGAGCATTCCAGACGGAGGGAGCCACAAGCAGAAAGGCCCTGGAGAGGGGATGTACGTGGTCTGTTTGAAGAACAGCAAGGAGTCCAGTGTGGCTGGAGTGAGGTGAGTGAAGAAGAGAGTTAGAGGAGATCAGGGGCTAATATCTTGTAGCTTGTTTGCATTATTTCTAGGCTGCAGAATACTATACAGTCTGGATTGTGGAACAATGATTTGCGGTGATAATATATTATACACCTGTTCTTAGTCTTTTGTCCTTATTTATGCTGTAACTCCCTGTTCCTGGCTGAACTCCTGAAGACAACCTAAAATAGGTCTTTTGCTTGAGAATTGGGGCAAAGAATAAGAAAGCTTTGGGAGGGAGGTGCTATGGACTAAATTGTGTCCCCCTGCAAAGTCATAGTTTGAAGCCCCAACCCCCAATGTGACTGCATTTAATAATAGGGCCATTAAGGAGGTAATTACAGTTAAATGAGGTTATTAGGGGTGGGACCTTAATCTAGCAGGACTGGTGGTGTTTTTGCAAGAAGAGAAATGCAGAGAAAAGACCACATGAGGACTCAGTTGAGAAGGCGGTCATCAGCAGGCCAAGGAGAGAGGCTCTAGAAGAAACCAGCCTGCTGGGACCTGGATCTGATACTTTCAGCCTCCAGAACTGTGAGGAAATAAACTACTGTTGTTTAAGCCACCCAGGCTCAGGCATTTTGTTATGGCAGCCTTAGCAAACTAATACAGGAGGGTAGGACCAGGAGGTCTTTATTTAATTATTCACCCATTTACTTCCTCAGACTTTGCTGCATGCCCAGTATGTGCAAGGCACTGTGCTGCTTCTTTGCATGCATTATTTTATTTAATCTCACAGCAATACTGAGGTAAGCTTTATGACCATCACCTTAGAGATAAAGAAACAGAGGCTTACTTAGGGGCAGTCAGTTGGCCAGGGAACATGTTGGAGCTTTTATTGAAATGCAGGACTATAACAGTAAAGCCTGTGTTTTCTCTCCATCTCAGAAGCGGGAGAACAGAGGTGTGGAGCCAGCCTACCTGGGTCCAAATCCCACCTCTCCTGCTTGCTAACTATGTGACTTTGGGCAACTTACTTATCTTTCTGGGCCTTGGTGTCTGCATCTGTAAAATGGGGACAACAAATGCTTTCCCTTAACTAGACTGTAATTAGCACTAAGTGAGCTAATACATTAAAACATTAGAATAGGGCTAGCCACCTAAATGCTTATTACCACCCTGAAGTCATAGGGCCCTGCTTGAAGGAATTTGAAATCTTTAGGCTGTACAGAGTATGAAAACCCTTGTCATTCTCATGTAGAGTTTTCATGTGGAGAGGGCCTCAGGTTTCTTATTTGGTAGTTCTAAGAAATAGATTTCAGTGCAATTTAAAGACTTAGGCATACTTGGCATTGTCCAGAAGTAGAATGGCCAGGTTTGAGAGGGAGCAATCTCTCTGTTGCTATCTGGTCAGGAATGTTGTGAGGGGGTTCAGGGCACCTGTGAAGGGCTGGCATAGATGAAGTCAGAAGTCTTCTCTTGCATAGAAATTTTATAATTCTTTCTAATGGGATGGGAATAGGTGTGCTACAGGACTGGGGCAGCTCTGCTTTCCTTGCACAATATATTTTCTTTCTTTCTTTTTTGTTTAAAAATTGAATTGTGTTGCCTTTAGGCAGGGCTTGAACTCACAAATTCATAACAGCCAGTATCATGCTTTTTTTTTTTTTTTAGCTTCTGCAGGATTTTACATTTGGGGTTCTGACTCACATGCTTAAGCATCCTGTCATCTGGGTTGTAGGACAATGAAAAGATTATTAGTTAAGGTAGACGTGGCATCCTAACCTTGGCTTGTAAGACTGACTGTTGGTCAACTCCCCTGCGAAGGCTGCCTTGCTGTTTCTATAGGAATATACGCAGCAGAGCATATGCACAATTCTAGATGGAGGCTTTGACGCAGCAGCTATATCTTGCTGAATAAACATGATATGAAAACATTCTTAGTGGTTCTGTCCTAAGTCTGCTTTCCTTTTCTTCCAAACATCATGCTTTTGCAAGTGGTCTGCCTGGAAGAGCAAATTCACTCCTATGCCTGGAATGTTTACTGCTACTTCCAAACAGAACAGAGTGTGTTTCTGCCACTGCTTATTGAGAATAAAAAATTCTTTGTCTGAATGTCAAGACAATAAACAGGTTTCCATGTTTATAAAGCAGTTCTATTCAGATACAGTCACAGATAGACATTCAGGAATTTGAGGGCATGTCTAGAGCCATTTACAACTCTACATAATGTAACAGTAAGGACTGTTTCTAGTGACCACTTATCTCTGTTTTGTGTGTCCCACCCCTTAAAATACTTTCATGTACTGCATAATGACATTTTGGTCAATAATCAACCACATATATGACGGTGATTCCATAAGATTTTCAAATTGTATTTTTACTGAATCTTTTCTATGTTTAAGTATGGAAATACTTACCATTGTGTTACAATTGCCCACAGAATTCAGGACCGTAACATGCTGTACAGGTTTGTAGCCTAGGAGCAATAGGCTATACCATATAGCCTGGGTGTGTAGTAGGCTCTATGATCTAGGTTTGTGCAAGCACAGTCTGTGTTTCCCCAGTGATGAAAGTGCCTAACATGCATTTCTCAGAACATATTTCCATCATTAAGCGATGCATGACTGCGTGCTAATCTGCTCTTAGCTCTTCTAACGTATTCTCCTCACAGCAGTCCCAAAAATCTTTTCATGCTGCAAATATGATATATATATATTTTTAAATGTATATCCCTCAATAATTTACAGTTGCTCTCTGGGTTAAGATGAAACTTTGTAATTTATGTTACAGAGACACACAGGGTCACATCACTTGATAGCGTCATCTCCCTTGTACCCCATCTTGGTCTCTGTGCTCTGGCTACAATGGCTTTCCCTCAGAATCTTGCTTTCACCATGACTCTCTGGGGACTGGGCCTTGCAAATATACTCTCCTTTGCCTAAAATATCCTCTTTCTCATTCTTCCTAGTTAAGTTTGACTCATCCTTCGGCTATCAGCTCAAGTGACACTTCTTTAGGGAAACTCTCCTGATCTTCCTGTGCATAACAAAGCCTCGTTAGATCTTGTCCTAATGTCATATCCTCTCCATTGCTGCATTTGTCACAGTTTACATTAATTTCTTAAATTAATTTATTTGCCTTCCATAAGAGCAGGAACCATATCTATTTTTACTACCTGTGAACCCATCGCCCAGCTGATATCTGACACAAAATAGAGATGTTCTTTATGTGTGTGTTTGTATTTTTTGAATAAATGAATAAATAAATGAATAATTGCTCTTAGAAGGCAGTTCACAGAATACTGAATTTGCTCCTAAAATTTCCCAAAAATTGACATTCTCGTGTATCAACGATAAGATCCAGAGTAGGCTTTCATACATATCTTCAAAATCATACGTTTCTTTGCCTCCTGTTTGCTTTTTCTACTAACTGTGCTTTTGCAGACACTTGTGAAGATAAAGGCCTTGGCCCTCTCAGCCCATCTTTTCTCTCAGCTCAATCTGCCAGTAAGGAAACAATGACTCAGAAAACTAATGAGCCAGTCTCTCTAATGATGACAATGATTTCACTGCTGGTGATTTTTCTATTAGATTTATAAAATTGAGTCAAAATGAAGGAATTGCCTTGGGGCACAAGAACCAAAGACAAAACTAGATCCAGAAACACAAATCAAAAGAGCACTGATCAGTGTATGTTACAGGCAAACAGCAGTCAAGGTGATGTAGGTTGAAAGAGTCAAAGAATGAAAACAGGAGCCTCTTTTGCTAGGAACAAGCAAAGTGGGAGGAACCCCAGATTTGCAACTGAAGATGCTTGATGTCATGCTGGTAAGACCTAGCAAAGATACTGTCAGTGTAAGTACAGGTGCCATCTATCAGGTGGCTACCAGGCACATTGCTTTCAATGTCTTGATTCTTACAATGAAACATGAAAAGGAAGCAGTATTACTTCTATTTTAAAGTTGAAAAAAAACACACTCAGAGGATAAATAACTTCAAGTCATAATTGGAACTCTAGTTTATCTGATTCCAAAGTGAAAGTCATTTTCAACTAAATATTTCATCTCACTAGTCCTCCCTCACTATTTTCACCTGTAAAATGTGGATAGTACCATGCAGACTTAGGATAATCATCCTCCTGTGATAACACAGGGAGAATGCCTGGTGCTCAGTTGGTTTTTATTAAACTTGAGTCTCCGTCCTCCCTCTGCTAAGTTCCTTATGGATTATACTAGAAATTCCTGAAAATGAGTTACCACTCCCAGCTTCTGATTTAATATGAGAAGATTTAAGATGGGGACATACTTCCCAAAGCACATATCACTTAATCTGACACCAACACTACCAAGTTTCATTATATTGTCATTTGACTCTGAGGCATAGCAGGATTAGCCAATTTCTCAAGGGACATCACGTGTGAAGAGGACTGGAATCTAGATGACTCTGAACTGCAGGCCCAGTGTTCTTCCTATCACCACGTTGTATCAAAACACACAAGCATAGAGAGGGATAGGGAGAGATTTGTTAAAGGACACAAAATTACAGCTGGATAGGAGGGATAAGTTCCAGTGTTCTATACCACTATATGATGACTATAGTTAACAATAATATCTTAGTTACAAATATCTGGGAGGAGAATATTAAACATTTTTAACACAAAGAAAGGATAAGTGTTTGAGATGATGAATATGCTAGTTACCCTAATCTGGTCACTGTTCATGGTAGGTATCAAAACTTCACTACATACCCCATGAATATGTATAATTATTTGTCAATTAAAAAAAAATTTCTTGAACTCCACCCCCCAGAATGTACACAGGCCAAGACTTGATTTCTGGGGCCTCTACTAATACAAAGAGTATTAATAATAGCTAATTTTTATTAAGCTTTTAATTTGCACTGGGTAATACACTATATACTTGGTATGAATGATCACATTTACTCACTAAAGCAATTGTCTGATATATGCAAAATTTCCCCCCTGTTTTTATAGATGATAAAATTAAAGGCCAGGAAATAAAATGACTTTCTGTGTATTAGGTAGATGTTTTAGCCAATACCTGAATATAAACTCTTGAAGCAAATTCACAGCTACCTTGAAGCAAATAAGTGCTCAACATAGTTTCACTGAACTCTTAGGTGGATGACAGTGACCTTGATTCTTCCCATGGCAGCCACTTTTCTGCCAGATATCGAAGCCTTCACCAAAAGTAACCTCTTTTCAGCTGCAGATTTACTGTCATTTTAGAGAGATTTTCTCCCAGAGCTCTTCCCTTGAGCTTTTAGTATATTTCTCTACCCTGGCCATTGTTGAGTTCTTACCTCTGACTGTACATAAGATTCACTTGGGGAAGCTAAAAACTGAGATGCCTGGGGCCCAGTTCCAGGGGATTTAATTCAACAGGGCTGTGGTAGAGATAGCCCCGTGTATTTGCCAAGGTGATTCTCACGCATAGCCAGGGTTAAAAAATACTGTTAGAGTTGTGTGCATACGCCTTTTTCCCTCCTGCTAGACTGTACCTTAAAGTACAGATGAGTGTATTTTATCTTTTAATTACCCATGTGCTAAGAACAATGCCTGAAATGTTGTAGGCAGTCTTATAGGGCAGTAAAGAGCCTGGACTCTGGAGTCAGGCAGTATGGGTGCACACCCTGATCTATCACATTTTGGCTGGGTGGTTTTCGATAGGTTACTCAGCCTTTCTGTGTCTTATCTGCTCACCTGTAAAATGGGGAAAATGAATAGTACTTATCTCATAATATTTTGAGAGATAGTAACTGTAAAGTACTTAGCACAGGCTCTGGCAAGTAATGAGCCCTACATTATGCTAGGGCTCATACAATAAATGCTAGCATTGTAGGTAAGCAAAACATTTAATGGTCTATCCTTGGTTATTGCTGTGGTGAATGCAGTGGGAAATATGAAAGAAGAATATGATGCTCCATTCATTGAATATTCACAAGCATTATGCTAGGTGTTTTACAACACTTTTTTTTCACTCTCATAACAATACTTTGATATATTTTCATTAGAGAAGAAAATACACCAGTTGAGTAATGGAAGGTCATCCAGCAGGTAATTGCGAGTGCTGAGATTGGAACTCAGGTTTGTCTAGTTTTGAAACCCATTTCCCCCACTTTATTACTAAGACTTAATATAAACATTCACTCATACATTCGTGCTTTCAATCCACAAATATTTATTATATGCTTAATATGTGGGAGAAACTGTTCTGCCTACTGGAGATATAGAAATGTACAAAACAGAGAAAGCCTCTGCTTTCATGTCACTTACATTCTATAGTGGGAAAGGACAGGCAAAAAACAAGTAAATGGATGTATAACAGGTCAGGTAAAAATAAAGGCTGTGAAGGAAAAATAAATAGGGTAAAAGTAACTGGGGGTGAGAGGAGAGGCACAGACAGAGATAAATTGATGTTGAGAGAAAGGGAGTGAGCATGTGTGTGATATTTACATAGGAAGGCCAGGAAAGGATTCGCTGGTGAAGAAACATTTGAATGATGGATGTGATAAGACGCAATTGGATTCCTGATATTTTTAGGAGGTGAAGCCCAAAGGATTTACCATAGAACTGTAAGAATGATATGAGAGAAAGAAGGAAATTGAGGATGGCTCCAATGTTTTTGGCTTGAGTCTCTAGGAGAACAGAGTTCCCTCTTATTTCCTAGGCTGGAGAAGAATACTGCACAAACAGGGTTATTTTTAGGAGGGAAATCAACAGGTCTGTTTTGAGATCTCTACTATGCATCTGATTGGAAAGGTTGGCTAGGAAGTTGGATGTACAAGTCTGCATTTTAGGTGAGAGATTGGAGTTGGATATAGAAATTAAATCAATGATATATAAGCCCATAGGAGTGGATGAGATCACTTATGAGCAAGTATATGTTAAGGAGAAGACTGATTCCTGGGCTTCAATATTTAGTTTAGGAAGATGATAAGGAACCGGCAGGGAGTCTGAGACTGCAAGGGAGAGGGAAACAGAGAGAAAGAGTGGGTCTTGAGGCCAAGACAAGAAACTCCTTCAGGAAGGACGGAGCAATCATCTGTCAGTGTTGCTGAGGGCCGCAGTGGGAAGAGGCCTGGAAAGGCATGACTGGACTCTGCAATGTGGTGGTCATTGGTGACTCTCACAAGAGCAATTTTGGTGGCATGATAGAAAGTGCAAATCAGAGGAGAGGTGGCGACAGTGAGTGTGGATGACACTTTCAAGGCATTTTTCTGAAAAGAGGAGCAGGTGATGGGGCAGCAGGTGAAGGAAGATACAGGCTCATGAGATCGGTGTTTAAAATGAGATGATTTATAGCATGTGTGTGGACTGCAAAACGTGATCCTGTAGAGAGAAAAACCTTGGTGCTGACAGAGTAGGAACAAGTGCAGGAGTGATGTGCTTGAGTAAGAGAGAGGGGAGATGACCCAGCTTAAAGTGGAGGCTTGGCCTTAGATGAAAGCAGGGATAATTCATGCATTGTACATAAAATTCAAAAAATATGTTTCAGACATAAAGCAATATTAAACAATGTAAGGTTTTTGTCTTACTTAATTCTCACAATAACTCCTTGAGTTGAGCATTACTATTTCCATGTTACAGACAAATGCCATGTGCACTTGGAAAAGACTTTAAATGTAGGTGTGCATTTATAAGATGAGAATGATGGATGAGAAAATGAGTAGTGAGGGAAAGCTGTGGGTGGAGGTGCATTTGACGTGGGCTGTGAAGAGTGGGTTGGTTCTAAATATGTGAAAGGGACTGAGAAGAGAATTTCAAACACATGAAAAATAAGAATCCATAAATATGAAAAAGGTACAAAATATAGTAGTAATGAACCCATTCTTAGCATGTACCCTGGAACCAGACTGCATGGGTTCTAATCCTAGCCCTTGCATTTAACAGCTGTGTGAACTTAGACTACTTAACTTCTCTGTGACTTGGTTTTCTCATGAATAAAATGAGGATAACAGTGTTGACCTTATAGAATTGTTAGGGATAAACACACACACACACACACACACACACACACACATGCATCTATACCTACATTGATATACACATGGTGAAATTGTGCCTAGCAAATAGTATGCGTCCTATGTTTTACTTATTCTTGTATTATTATTATTTATAATATAACAAAGAATTAGAAAAATATGATGTTATTTTTCCCTCTGCGTGTGTGTGTAGATTTCCAGCAAACATGCTTCCAGGTGTCACTGGAAGATACTTGCTTTAAGATATGTCCTCCTCTTGAAGGAGCATTGTTGATAGAATATGGGTCAGTTTGTTTATTCACTCTCCCCACTCTCCCATTGAGTCCTTCATTTAAGAAGGATTTCTTGAGCATCTACTCAGAGTCAAGCTCTGCACTAAACCAGGATGCCAAGACTGAAGATGAGTAGGGCAGAATTCCTGTGCCCAAGTTGCTGCTGGCCACTCAGGAGACAGACATGTAAATAGACTGTTTCAATGTAATCTGAAGGCTGTTCTCCTACTCAGAAGCAAATGTGCAGTGTGATATAAAGATTAAGAGTACCGATTTTGGATTCAGAGAGTTTGGACTTGAGTCTTGGATCTACCACTTCACTAGCTGTGGTTCTGAATAGGTTGCGTCTGAGTCAGTTTCCTCATCTATAACATGGAGACAATGGCGTTTAATAAGAGAGACTGTTGTGAGGAGCGAATGAGATGGCACAGGCACAGCTCTTAGCACACAGCCAGTGGTCCACAGGATTCGTGGTACTGAAGCTGCTTCTTATTTCTTCTTTCCACTCTCCTTGTGGTTTGTGTGACTCATAATAACAACTTCATTTTTGGAGTTGTTGAAGACATCTTCCTAGAAAGACTTGACTCAAGCTGAGTTTTCAAGCATGGGTAGAGGTTAGCAGCATGGAAATGAGAGAAAGACAATTTTGGGAAAGGAAGAAGCACGTGGCAAGTCACAGTACCCTTGTCCCTTTAGGAAAAGAAAGTGTCCCTACTGATTTGTTAGATAACAATAACAGGCCCTCCAGTGCCTGTGCCAAATTAGGTCCACCAGAAAGTATCAGGCAAGGTTCCTTATGCTTCACTGACTCTCTCATTTCTGTTTTGCTTCCTTTTTATTTTTTGAGATGGAGTCTCGTTCTATCGCCCAGGCTGGAGTGCAGTGGTGTGATCTCGGCTCACTGCAACCTCTGCCTCCCGGGTTCAAGCAATTCTCCTGCCTCAGCCTCCGGAGTAGCTGGGACTACAGGGGCCCACCACCACACCCAGCTTGAATGGCTTCTTTACAGCTATGATTGGAATTTTGTTTCTCCAATTCTGATACCACTTTTGTGGATGAATCCTCCCCTACCAAGGGGAACGAGTTATGTGCTTCCTTAATGAGGTCCACAGAGAAGGAAAGACAGTCCAATCCTCTTTGCAAAATCCTGATTATGGATCTGCACTATTTGGTTGCCCTGGCTTCTGTTTGTATTTTCTTATTTCAAGTTAAAGAAGATTACAATAAAACTAGTTCCTTAAAGTATGGTTACAGAAAGCTCCCTAAGCCACAATGATGAAAACAATTTTCATGCATGTAGGAGTGAATACTTTACAGAATATTTTTCACATATGGTTTTGGTAATTTATCCATACAACAGCCTTGGTATTTGTCATCTTTCATTCAGCAAAAATTTACTAAGCACCTATAACGTGCCTGGTGTTGTTCTGGTTCTAGAGGTACAACAGTTACATGTGGGTCCTGCTTCCAGTACAGCAAGGAGACAGAGACTAACAAAACAGTCACATTGGTTTGCTCATAATGACAAATTAGGGTAAGTGCTTCGAATTAAGAAACCCAGTTCTTTAAAAGCTGTGATCAGCTGAGCGTCAGGATGGCTTCTGAGCTTGAGCTGAGAGTTGAAGGTTGGAATTAGCAAGGCAATGGGGCAGAAGGAAAAGAAAAGCAGCCCAAAAGTCTATGGTGGAAGGGAGAATGTTGAGGAACCAAAGAAGGCCTGTGTGTCTGGGGACAAGGCAAGATGGAGTATGTTTGACCTCAAGCAGGAGAGTCAGGCGGGGCTCAGAATATGCAGGCCCCGCTTGCCACGGAAACCATAGAGAGGTTTTAAATGTGAGTGTTTGTGTTTTAGAGTGTGGGGAGGTAAGATAATCATATTTTTAAAAATTATTCTGACTGCTACATGGAGAACCAAATCTTCTCTAATGTATGAAAAAGCAGACGTGAGGGCTCAGAGTGAGGGAGGGGAGGAAAAAGGAACCAATAGTTGTGAACCACATATTGTTGATTTACCCTATATACAAATGTGTTACTATATATAAGGTGCTTAGGTAATGCCTTTGATACACTAAATACAAGTGAACGCTGGTTATTACTATTATTATTATCACCCTGCTATGTCATTTTGAATGTATTTTTTTGCAACTATCCTGTGGAGTATTGTTATCTATATTTTAAAATAAGGAAATTAAGGCTCAGAAAGGTTAAATAAGTTCTCAATATCTCTCAGTTGACATGTAACAGAGCTAACATTCAAAACCTATGGCTTTCCTGCATTAAAACACACACACACACACACACACACACACACACACACACACACACAAAAGCGATGACAAGGAGAAGTTGGGAAGACAAGCCAAGTTTTCTAATTAGGATGGTTCTATCCCCTAAGAAGCCCAGAAATTGTTGAAGCTCTTAAATTTGTTCTAGAGTTTCTCTTAAGGAGATTGTTTGGGCTATTCGTATTTATTTGACTTCCACAGAGATATTCACACACTATTCATTCTGCACTTTTTCAAATTAATAAAATGTGAAGTTCACAGCCATATTTTTTTTCTAGCATAGACTACAGGGTGACACGATTGCCAACAATATAAACACACACAAACACACACACACACAACCTCAGGTATATTCTGATAATTTTTTCCCCAGACAAACTTTAAGTAAGTGTAACTAGTTTCTGGTGGCAAAGTGATGTGTTTGAGGAAACCACTCATTGCTTAAGGTAATGTGAAAAATTAAGCAAACTTCAATATCTAAGAAAACACATGGGGCATGGGACTCAAAAACAGACGGCACCTATCATGTGCAGAGCATTACAAAGAACTTTATTCAATGGTCACATTTCATCTCAACATCCTTGTTATAGATAAAACTGGGCATAGAGCAATTAAGTGACCTGGCACTGCTTTCTTTGTACTTTGGTACATAACTTATGTCTTTTCCATTATGTCGCAGAGCCTTCTCCACGATGTTAATGTTTGGCAAATACTATTTTCCTTACCTATTGTCTTTATTAGGTTTACAAAAAATTAAATACATGCCTTTCCACCCTCCCACCCTGAAATCTGGTGATAGTGGGTGAAGCAGAAATTGTTTTGACATAAGCAAAATGAGGTTTCCATTTTAATGAAATAAATCAGTGAAATTTAATTTTCACAAACAACTTTAAAAGTTCTTGTTGTAGTGGGTTTTTTTCTATATGATATAGGATGTTTCATTTAATTAATACACAAGATAGCAACTGAGTAGACCAAGTGTTTAAATTTTCAAAGTCTAAGCAGGCAGGAGAGGACAGGAGGACCAATCAGAAATACAAAAGTCATCTAGGCAGTTTCTCTATGGCTTTAGATCTTTAGTATTTGAAAAGTTCTCCCGGAGATTTTAGTCCACGCCATTCTTTCATTCCTCTCCTCCCCTCAATGTGGATAAGGACTTACTAAGTTTTTCTCCACGAGGAAGAAAAGATTTCTCAGTGGACCATTTCCTTTTGCCACCAATAAATTTTTAAAGGGAAATGTCCAATTGTAAAAAAAAGTCTATGAGATATCAATGCCTATGAAAAATACCACCCTCAGTCTCAATTCAAGGGTGATCCCAAATGTCTACTCCATTCCCTGAAGGTATGGATAAAAAATTACCTTATGGTATAATACAAGCTTCCTTCATTATAAACACACAGCCCCCAATCTCAGGATTCTACTTGGAGGATGAAAACAAGAGTGGGTTTTCAGAACAGGCTGGTCGCCAGCTCAGTTCCAAGAGAGTGTGGCTAGACATGAGTTGGAGTCACAGCACCTCAGCATCCCCAACCCTTTTCAATCAAATACCACTAGTAGGACAATCGTTAAGCCTTAAAAATGTCCAGCCAGTTGCTTTTCTTGAAATTGTTCTTTTTCTAGGATATGTCAGATCGAAAACATAGGCACATCACATATAGAAGGTATACAACCAGCTTCTGACTATAGAAATGTTGAATTCTGCAGTGCTTAGTTGAAAGGGAATTCCCAGAATGTTTACAAGGCACACATACATGTATGCATAGCATGCTAGGTTAGAAGGCAGCAGAGAAGGTCCCCAGAAAAAAACAGGAAATGGGGAAGGTGTAGAAGGCTCAGCCTACTCTCTCTTTAAAGCATTAACTTAGGACCCCCAGAAACCACATTTCATGTAAGTGCTGAAAGTCAGCTGTGTTCTTACTGCTCTGTAACCCAAGTACAGACTCCAAGTGAACCAATCCAACAATCAACCCTCCACAGTGATGTACTAAGCTAATTCTATTTTGCTAATTGCTTTCTTGGGCATGCACCAAGTTATCAAACAGACAGTGACAAAACAAGAGCTCGGACAGATGTATGTGGCAGCACCTACTGATTTTTTTTTTCTTGACACTAGTTCCAATGACTTGTTTGCATGTTAAATGAAATAAAGAAAATTGGCAAAATATTTCTGAGTTATTTTCTAATTAGCTGTGTCAGCTTTGAGATTACCTTTGCAACATTATTCTGCTCTTCAGAAAACACTTCCCTTTCCTTGTACAAGACAGACTGATTTTAGAAGCAGATCTAAGTCTGTTGGATACAAGCTTTTGCCAGGAATGACAGTCACCTAGTAGCTACAGAAAGCAGCATCAGCAGAACCCGTGGGAAGTCAGACACCAGCCCACTTTTCCCACCCACCCAGACACTCTCCCTCTCTGGTCTGTACCTTCTGTGTGGCAGCTGGAAGAAAGGATGGTGTTCGGAGGTCTGAAGATGTAAGGCAGGTAACGAGAGAAGCATTTCATCTTCCAAATAAAAAATAAAAATCTAAATAAAAAAACAGTCTCCTGAATCCATAAGGATTCTCTCAGCCTTTTAAGCTGGCTACATCACCAATATGTTTATGTAGGTTCTTTCCCAGATTTGCAAAGCTGGGGTGCCCGAGGAATAACTGGAGATGGGTCCCATTTTGCCATCAGCGCCAGGAAGCACTGCCTTACATTTCTGCATGCAGCTCAAACTCAGAAGCCCCCAAGCAAGCCGGGATATAGCCTCTTCATTGGCTGAAGCTCCTCTGAGCAGGATTTGCTGAGTAAGTCAGTCCTGCCTGTAAACACACGCTGAAGTGCTCTGCCTGAAACCTCTACCCTCTCCCGTGTGGTGAGTTTCTCTTTTCGCAAGAGAAATCCAGCAGGATATGGGAGTAGTGAGGATAAGTGACCATCTCTTATTTAGCTGAAAGATCAGATGAAACAAAGACAGCATAGTGTTCTGCCCTGGAGAGAGATGGCTGTTAAAAGGAGCCACCCGTAATGCCATGGATCTCAGGAATATTAAAGTACAGTGCAATGAAATGGGTCTCTGTCCTTGCTTAATCTAGATTTAGTTCTATTTTTTAAAATACTAAAGCCCAAACAATAGGACCATTTATCATTTAGGTGAAGCCAAAAGCTGGATTGAGTAGTCGGTGACAGAGGGCTAACACAGATAGATTCTGTGCTCCACTACTGCCTCTTTCTTCCCCTGCCAGCCTTAACAGTGAAGCAATAACTTAGTTCTGAGCTATTCACCCTCCAAAGAGAAAGCCACAACGCAAGAATAGAGACTAAACCCAAAGGAACTGACCCTTCATCAATCCGTGTACCCTGATAGCATTAAAAAACATGGAAAAACTAAGTTGATCCAAGGATCACACAACTTTACCAAAACTCTCACTGAGATTTCAAATGAAAGAGAGAGAGAGAAAGAGAGACAGAGACAGAGACAGAGACAGATAGACTGATATTATTTAAGGACATGACCAACCACAAGATATAAGTAATTTGGGATGGGGAATTGGTTTGGTTTTGGCCCATGAAATAATAATGACTTTGGAAACCTTATCACTGGAAGGCAAGAAAGCACAGGGCTTCAGTTTGGGGTTTATAAGTTCTGTCAAAGACACTATTGTATATAATGAAGAGAAAGAGTCAAATGTCCTTCATGCTGCATTCAGAGGCATTTTCTAAATGTCCATAAAAGAAAACCAACATTACCCTGAGCAAGATTTTTAAAAATAAAATAAAAGTGTGCCTTGAAAATCTGATGGAATAATTTTTAAGCCTTTATGGGCTCTCTTCCTTACAAAAATATTTAACTCAACATTGGAGAAATGTGCTGGTCTCCCCAGGAGGGAAAAAACAAAGTCATTAGAGTGCCAGGACAGACCGTGGTCGTGTCAATCCATTCCCCCACCAGTATGCCACCTCTCTGGCTCTTGAACTATTATGACATGGTGACAAACTGCTGGCAGTGTTGGGCCATTTAGTTCTGCAATAATCATATAACCTCCTTAGACCCAGGGACTTGGCAAGGTAGGGCCATCCTAAGTAAGGTGCTGTTTAAACAATGCCTAAGTGGTCTGGTTTGTTTTTGTGGGTAATTTCAAACTCGTGACAGAAGAGTATATGCAGGAGTGTCTCCCTAAGAGATACTTCATATCTAACCTCTGGCCAGCAGTGAGGGAGTGGAAGGAGTGTGGGCTTTGGGTTCAACCTGACCCTGACAGTTTGTATCCCAGTGCATTCACTTAATGGCTGGGTAGAAAAGAACAAACTTTAACACTGCAAACCTCAGTTTCTCCTTCTATAAAATGGGAACAATAACAAGGTTTTCCTCATGTATTCTTGAAAGAAGTGAGACAATAAGCATAGAGATCTGGCACATTGCAGGCAAATGATAAACTACCAGTGTTGCTGCTGTTAGCCTTCTCTGAGCTTCTATGCCATACATCAACCTAAGAGTAGCTGAAGAGGGGATGTGCTTAAGAGGAGTGAGGCTGCAGTTAGACAGCCAGGGTTTAATCCTGCCTTTGACATTGACTTGCTGTGTGATCTTGGGCAACTTACTTAACATATTTTAGCCTCATTACAGGCCTAACAAGGATAATAATAGAGTCTTAAATGACACTGTTGAGGATACGATACGATAGTTCATATAAAGGGCTTAGCTCAGTGTCTAGCACATTGTAAGTGCTTCCTAATTTTAATTACTATTGTCTATAACAGTAGTATCAGCCCTTAATTACAGCATATTACTTTATTTACTTACCTATCTAAATAATGAAAGTACAAACTCTCGAGGGGGAGATCAACATCTAATTCATCTTTATATCCCTACTGCCTCACCTAGTGCCCACACAAAGTAGATGGTAAATATTAGGTGAGTAAGTGAATCGATGAATGGATAAATCAATATATACAGGTAAAGCTTCTGGAAGATATTTTATACTTTTTATGTGGGCGTGAACGTCCTTTACAGCACAAATGAAGTGGATTTGAGCCTATCGTAAAGCTGGAATAGAGCATTCAAACAAAGGCATTATGGAATTTATAGATAGACATGCTTCAACTTTAATTGTGTATTTCAGTCTTAAATAAATGGTAGGCACTTAGCAAATACTTTCTTTTTTTTTGTTTTGTTTTGTTTTGTTTTGTTTTGTTTGTTTTTTTCTTTTTATTATTATTATTATTATTATTATACTTTAGGCTCTATGGTACATGTGCGCAACGTGCAGGTAAGTTACATATGTATACATGTGCCATGCTGGTGCGCTGCACCCACCAACTCGTCATCTAGCATTAGGTATATCTCCCAATGCTATCCCTCCCCCCTCCCCCCACCCCACAACAGTCCCCAGAGTGTGATGTTCCCCTTCCTGTGTCCATGTGTTCTCATTGTTCAATTCCCACCTATGAGTGAGAATATGCGGTGTTTGGTTTTTTGTTCTTGCGATAGTTTACTGAGAATGATGATTTCCAATTTCATCCATGTCCCTACAAAGGACATGAACTCATCATTTTTTATGGCTGCATAGTATTCCATGGTGTATATGTGCCACATTTTCTTAATCCAGTCTATCATTGTTGGACATTTGGGTTGGTTCCAAGTCTTTGCTATTGTGAATAATGCCGCAATAAACATACGTGTGCATGTGTCTTTATAGCAGCATGATTTATAGTCCTTTGGGTATATACCCAGTAATGGGATGGCTGGGTCAAATGGAATTTCTAGTTCTAGATCCTTGAGGAATCACCACACTGACTTCCCCAAGGGTTGGACTAGTTTACAGTCCCACCAACAGTGTAAAAGTGTTCCTATTTCTCCACATCCTCTCCAGCACCTGTTGTTTCCTGACTTTTTAATGATTGCCATTCTAACTGGTGTGAGATGGTATCTCATTGTGGTTTTGATTTGCATTTCTCTGATGGCCAGTGATGGTGAGCATTTTTTCATGTGTTTTTTGGCTGCATAAATGTCTTCTTTTGAGAAGTGTCTGTTCATGTCCTTCGCCCACTTTTTGAAGGGGTTGTTTTTTTTTTCTTGTAAATTTGTTGGAGTTCATTGTAGATTCTGGATATTAGCCCTTTGTCAGATGAGTAGGTTGTGAAAATTTTCTCCCATTTTGTAGGTTGCCTGTTCACTCTGATGGTAGTTTCCTTTGCTGTGCAGAAGCTCTTTAGTTTAATTAGATCCCATTTGTCAATTTTGGCTTTTGTTGCCATTGCTTTTGGTGTTTTAGACATGAAGTCCTTGCCCATGCCTATGTCCTGAATGGTAATGCCTAGGTTTTCTTCTAGGGTTTTTATGGTTTTAGGTCTAACATTTAAGTCTTTAATCCATCTTGAATTGATTTTTGTATAAGTTGTAAGGAAGGGATCCAGTTTCAGCTTTCTACATATGGCTAGCCAGTTTTCCCAGCACCATTTATTAAATAGGGAATCCTTTCCCCATTTCTTGTTTTTCTCAGGTTTGTCAAAGATCAGATAGTTGTAGATATGTGGCATTATTTCTGAGGGCTCTGTTCTGTTCCATTGATCTATATCTCTGTTTTGGTACCAGTACCATGCTGTTTTGGTTACTGTAGCCTTGTAGTATAGTTTGAAGTCAGGTAGTGTGATGCCTCCAGCTTTGTTCTTTTGGCTTAGGATTGACTTGGCGATGCGGGCTCTTTTTTGGTTCCATATGAATTTTAAAGTAGTTTTTTCCAATTCTGTGAAGAAAGTCATTTGGTAACTTGATGGGGATGGCATTGAATCTATAAATTACCTTGGGAAGGATGGCCATTTTCATGATATTGATTCTTCCTACCCATGAGCATGGAATGTTCTTCCATTTGTTTGTATCCTCTTTTATTTCCTTGAGCAGTGGTTTGTAGTTCTCCTTGAAGAGGTCCTTCACATCCCTTGTAAGTTGGATTCCTAGGTATTTTATTCTCTTTGAAGCAATTGTGAATGGGAGTTCAATCATGATTTGGCTCTCTGTTTGTCTGTTATTGATGTATAAGAATGCTTGTGATTTTTGTACGTTGATTTTGTATCCTGAGACTTTGCTGAAGTTGCTTATCAGCTTAAGGAGATTTTGGGCTGAGACAATGGGGTTTTCTAGATATATTATCATGTCATCTGCAAACAGGGACAATTTGACTTCCTCTTTTCCTAATCGAATACCCTTGATTTCCTTCTCTTGCCTAATTGCCCTGGCCAGAACTTCCAACACTATGTTGAATAGAAGTGGTGAGAGAGGGCATCCCTGTCTTGTTCCAGTTTTCAAAGGGAATGCTTCCAGTTTTTGCCCATTCAGTATGATATTGGCTGTGGGTTTGTCATAAATAGCTCTTATTAGTTTGAGATACGTCCTATCAATACCTAATTTATTGAGAGTTTTTAGCATGAAGTGTTGTTGAATTTTGTCAAAGGCCTTTTCTGCATCTATTGAGATAATCATGTGGTTTTTGTCTTTGGTTCTGTTTATATGCTGGATTACATTTATTGATTTGCGTATATTGAACCAGCCTTGCATCCCAGGGATGAAGCCCACTTGATCATGGTGGATAAGCTTTTTGATGTGCTGCTGGATTCTGTTTGCCAGTATTTTATTGAGGATTTTTGCATCAATGTTCATCAAGGATATTGGTCTAAAATTCTGTTTTTTGGTTGTGTCTCTGCCCGGCTTTGGTATCAGGATGATCCTGGCCTCATAAAATGAGTTAGGGAGGATTCCCTCTTTTTCTATTGATTGGAATAGTTTCAGAAGGAATGGTACCAGCTCCTCCTTGTACCTCTGGTAGAATTCGGCTGCGAACCCATCTGGTCCTGGACTTTTTTTGGTTGGTAAGCTATTGATTATTGCCACAATTTCAGCTCCTGTTATTGGTCTATTCAGAGATTCAACTTCTTCCTGGTTTAGTCTTGGGAGGGTGTATGTGTTGAGGAATTTATCCATTTCTTCTAGATTTTCTAGTTTATTTGCGTAGAGGTGTTTGTAATATTCTCTGATGGAAGTTTGTATTTCTGTGGGATCAGTGGTGATATCCCCTTTATCATTTTTTATTGCATCTGTTTGATTCTTCTCTCTTTTTTTCTTTATTAATCTTGCTAGCAGTCTATCAATTTTGTTGATCCTTTCAAAAAACCAGCTCCTGGATTCATTTATTTTTTGAAGGGTTTTTTGTGTCTCTATTTCCTTTAGCTCTGCTCTGATTTTAGTTATTTCTTGCCTTCTGCTAGCTTTTGAATGTGTTTGCTCTTGCTTTTCTAGTTCTTTTAATTGTGATGTTAGGGTGTCAATTTTGGATCTTTGCTGCTTTCTCTTGTGGGCATTTAGTGCTATAAATTTCCCTCTACACACTGCTTTGAATGCATCCCAGAGATTCTGGTATGTTGTGTCTTGGTTCTCATTGGTTTCAAAGAACATCTTTATTTCTGCCTTCATTTCGTTATGTACCCAGTAGTCGTTCAGGAGCAGGTTGTTCAGTTTCCACGTAGTTGAGCGGTTTTGAGTGAGATTCTTAATCCTGAGTTCTAGCTTGATTGCACTGTGATCTGAGAGATAGTTTGTTATAATTTCTGTTCTTTTACATTTATTGAGGAGAGCTTTACTTCCAAGCATATGGTCAATTTTGGAATAGGTGTGGTGTGGTGCTGAAAAAAATGTATATTCTGTTGATTTGGGGTGGAGAGTTCTGTAGATGTCTATTAGGTCTGCTTGGTGCAGAGCTGAGTTCAATTCCTGGGTATCCTTGTTGACTTTCTGTCTCGTTGATCTGTCTAATGTTGACAGTGGGGTGTTAAAGTCTCCCATTATTAATGTGTGGGAGTCTAAGTCTCTTTGTAGGTCACTCAGGACTTGCTTTATGAATCTGGGTGCTCCTGTATTGGGTGCATATATATTTAGGATAGTTAGCTCTTCTTGTTGAATTAATTCCTTTACCATTATGTAATGGCCTTCTTTGTCTCTTTTGATCTTTGTTGGTTTAAAGTCTGTTTTATCAGAGACTAGGATTGCAACCCCTGCCTTTTTTTGTTTTCCATTTGCTTGGTAGATCTTCCTCCATCCTTTTATTCTGAGCCTATGTGTGTCTCTGCACGTGAGATGGGTTTCCTGAATACAGCACACTGATGGGTCTTGAGTCTTTATCCAATTTGCCAGTCTGTGTCTTTTAATTGGAGCATTTAGTCCATTTACATTTAAAGTTAATATTGTTATGTGTGAATCTGATCCTGTCATTATGATGTTAGCTGGTTATTTTGCTCGTTAGTTGATGCAGTCTCTTCCTAGTCTCGATGGTCTTTACATTTGGGTATGATTTTGCAGTGGCTGGTACCGGTTTTGCCTTTCCATGTTTAGCGCTTCCTTCAGGAGCTCTTTTAGGGCAGGCCTGGTGGTGACAAAATCTCTCAGCGTTTGCTTGTCTGTAAAGTATTTTATTTCTCCTTCACTTATGAAGCTTAGTTTGGCTGGATATGCAATTCTGGGTTGAAAATTCTTTTCTTTAAGAATGTTGAATATTGGCCCCCACTCTCTTCTGGCTTGTAGGGTTTCTGCCGAGAGATCCGCTGTTAGTCTGATGGGCTTCCCTTTGATGGTAACCCGACCTTTCTCTCTGGCTGCCCTTAACATTTTTTCCTTCATTTCAACTTTGGTGAATCTGACAATTATGTGTCTTGGAGTTGCTCTTCTCGAGGAGTATCTTTGTGGCGTTCTCTGTATTTCTTGAATCTGAAAGTTGGCCTGCCTTGCTAGATTGGGGAAGTTCTCCTGGATAATATCCTGCAGAGTGTTTTCCAACTTGTTTCCATTCTCCCCATCACTTTCAGGTACACCAATCAGACGTAGATTTGGTCTTTTCACATAGTCCCACATTTCTTGGAGGCTTTGCTCGTTTCTTTTTATTCTTTTTTCTCTAAACTTCCCTTCTCGCTTCATTTCATTCATTTCATCTTCCAGGGCTGATACCCTTTCTTCCATTTGATCGCATCGGCTCCTGAGGCTTCTGCATTCTTCACGTAGTTCTCGAGCCTTGGTTTTCAGCTCCATCAGCTCCTTTAAGCACTTCTCTGTATTGGTTATTCTAGTTATACATTCTTCTAAATTTTTTTCAAAGTTTTCAACTTCTTTGCCTTTGGTTTGAATATCCTCCCGTAGCTCGGAGTAATTTGATCGTCTGAAGCCTTCTTCTCTCAGCTCGTCAAAGTCATTCTCCGTCCAGCTTTGTTCCGTTGCTGGTGAGGAACTGCGTTCCTTTGGAGGAGGAGAGGTACTCTGCTTTTTAGAGTTTGCAGTTTTTCTGCTCTGTTTTTTCCCCATCTTTGTGGTTTTATCTACTTTTGGTCTTTGATGATGGTGATGTACAGATGGGTTTTTGGTGTGGATGTCCTTTCTGTTAGTTTTCCTTCTAACAGACAGGACCCTCAGCTGCAGGTCTGTTGGAGTACCTGGCCGGCCGTGTGAGGTGTCAGTCTGCCCCTGCTAGGAGGTGCCTCCCAGTTAGGCTGCTCGGGGGTCAGGGGTCAGGGACCCACTTGAGGAGGCAGTCAGCCCGTTCTCAGATCTCCAGCTGCGTGCTGGGAGAACCACTGCTCTCCTCAAAGCTGTCAGACAGGGACATTTAAGTCTGCAGAGGTTACTGCTGTCTTTTTGTTTGTCTGTGCCCTGCCCCCAGAGGTGGAGCCTACAGAGGCAGGCAGGCCTCCTTGAGCTGTGGTGGGCTCCACCCAGTTCAAGCTTCCCGGCTGCTTTGTTTACCTATGCGAGCTTGGGCAATGGTGGGCGCCCCTCCCCCAGCCTCGCTGCCGCCTTGCTGTTTGATCTCAGACTGCTGTGCTAGCAATCAGCGAGACTCCGTGGGCGTAGGACCCTCTGAGCCAGGTGCGGGCTATACTCTCCTGGGGCACCGTTTCCTAAGCCCGTCGGAAAAGCACAGTATTCGGGTGGGAGTGGCCCGATTTTCCAGGTGCCGTCTGTCACCCCTGGAAAGGGAACTCCCTGACCCCTTGCGCTTCCCGAGTGAGGCAATGCCTCGCCCCTGCTTCGGCTGGCGCACGGTGCACTCACCCACTGACCTGCGCCCACTCTCTGGCACTCCCTAGTGAGATGAACACGGTACCTCAGATGGAAATGCAGAAATCACCCGTCTTCTGCGTCGCTTGCGCTCAGCAAATACTTTCTAAGTCAATAGTAGGCACTCAGTAATTACTTCCTGAGTGAAAAAAATACTCACTGAGGATCCTGGCCATAGCTATCCTCAAAGAACTCAATAAATACAAAACAGAACAAACAAAATCTGTCTTCTCCATTAGAAGCAAAATAAACAATGGGACTAGAACTCAAGTCCCAAATAGGCCTCTCCAAACCAGCCAATACCTCTTGACCTCAATTGAAATCTAAAATGATTGATTTAGTGTAAGGCCTAGGCACCTATCTGCCCACATGCAGAATGGGCAAGAGGCAGAGAGAACAAATTTGAAATTTCTTTGGACAGGTGAATCTGCTGCAGGTAGTTTGCACTGCACCATTTGAACTGTTTCAGTGTGCTTCTTGTCTCTTTGATTCTCTCAACAATCCCATTTTATAGAAGAGAAAACAGGCTGAGGGAATATAATAATTTATCCGCAGGAGATCTCATATTTCTGCACTGGAATCACCTGATTAGATAATGAAGAATGCAGATTTCACAGTCCTCAAGCCAATGGAACCAGATTCCCTGGGGATAAGAAATGATTCTTCCTTTAAAGTTTGAGAACCTCTGGAGTAAGATGTTTAATTTCACGCTCTGGCTTGACAAGTTTGGGTAACGGAAAGTTTTCCAAATACCCTTGTCCTAAATCATGTATCCGACAATTTATTGCCACCCTGACAATATATCAGGCTGAGTGATGGCAACATAGGATATGAGATACCACCCTTGCTCTAAAGAAGTGCATATTCCAGAAAAAAGAAAGACTAATGAACTGTTTTAATAAAGCCACATATGGGCTATGACAGCAGGAAGAGGATACGAAAATATTCTTTGGGATTATAAAGCCCCAAA
The DNA here is from genome assembly GCF_028885655.2 of Pongo abelii. Classification (NCBI taxonomy): domain Eukaryota; kingdom Metazoa; phylum Chordata; class Mammalia; order Primates; family Hominidae; genus Pongo; species Pongo abelii. Next base: position 155,503,430 of record NC_071989.2, read on the forward strand.
AGGTCAATGTTAGAGATCCATGCTTTTGCATTAGGCATTATTTATAAAAAATGAAAAAAAAAACACCACATGTTAAAAGGCAATTATCTTACTGGGAGGCATAGCAAATGAAGAGTTAGCAGTCATTAACTCTGTAAGTGGCATTAGTCTCGGATACACCTAATGTCATCACAGATAAGAGCAGGGTCACCAGGAGAGGAATGGTGTCATTATAAAGAGAAGGGATGATCTAAAGCAATGGCAGAGGTTTCTGGAGGGAGAGCCCAAGAGCAGAAAGAGGTCTCTGAAAGGGAAACCAGGAGCCTCAGAGGAAGGAAAGATAAAGGTGACCCATTTAGGTGCCATGTGAGAAGGCCCCTTGAATGTGGCAGAGCAGAGTCCAGAGACAAGAAATTTCTCCAGATGATTTCCACATGTCAGGTTCTGACAGCGGCAAACAAGCAATTAATTGGGAGTTTCTTGAGTGCTGTGCTCTGGACTAGGCTGCTCTAAGCTTTTCTTTAGACTGACCTCCTGGGAGAGCAGAAGCAATCATTTCTGCCCTGCCAAGTCCAGCTAGAGCCCCTGCCTTTGGGCCAATGGACTTGGAGTCTCCTAACTGCCTGTTCCCACTGGTTCCAGTCCTGTTCCCCACCTCACTGAAGCCCACGTCTTACAGAAACGTTACCCTGATAATTCTCTCTTTGTATGTTTTTACAACCTCCTTTGGGGGAAGGTTCATCCTCACAGTTTTTCATTTTGCTGTGAAAGAAACTAAATCCCTGGAAAAAAATTAGCTTATTTAATATTAGTCAGGATAAGCCTGCCCAGGTTTTTACTTTTAAGTCAAAGCAAAGCAAATTCCTACTCATTCTTCTAATCTTAAATAAAGTGCTATATCTCTAGGGAGAGGTTTCTTGATGCCTCAGACTGGATCAAATCCCCCTCTTACAGACTCCCACACACCATGTTCCTCTTTTAAAATACTCGTTCATTATTGAGCATATTTATTGAATACCTACTTAGGCCAGGCACTGTGCATGGTGCCAAGGAATCAATAGTAAACATGACAGATAAAATACCTACTCTCAGCCAGGTGTGGTGGCTCACCCGTCTAATCCCAGCATTCTGGGAGGCTGCGGTGGGCAGATCACTTGAACTCAGGAGTTTGAGACCAGCCTGGGCAATAGGGTGAATACCCATCTCTAAAAAATATACAGAAAATTATCCAGGTGTGGTGGTACCCACCTATAGTCCCTGCCACTTGGGGGGCTGAAGCAGGAGGATCACTTGAGCCTGGGAGGTTGAGGCTGCTGTGATCCACGTTCACACCACAGCACTCCAGCCTTGGTGACAAAGTAAGTGAGAGTCTGTCTTAAAAACAAAAACAAAAACCTACTCCTCTCTTCTTTGTGTATAATAACCATTCCCAACATATACAGCTCCTGAGCTGCTGTGAGGATTAAATGAGGTAATCCAGTAAAGTGCTTAGAATTCTTTGATAATTGCTGTTTAGTATCTGACACCCTGGCCAGACTCTAAGTTGCAAGAGGGTAAAAATTGGACTTCTTTATGCTGAATTCTGAGATCAAAGTTTGCGGCCTGAAGCATAAGAGGAGTTTGATAAGTACATGCTGGATTGAATTGAGCTGAATTGAGTTGAACTGAATAAAGAAAATTCTGACAATTTCCATCACACTTCCTACACCCACTAGCCAGTGTGTGAAATTCACAACTTGTTAAATTCTGACCTGAAAGAAAGAGGATCCTCTTTGTGGTTAGTTCATTTATCCATTCATTCATACAATATAATGTTTTTAGCAGCTATTAAATGCCAGGCACTCTTCTAGGTGTTGAGGATACAGCAGTAAATAATATATTGAGGTTTAGCTCTTTGAGTTTATATTCTCAAAGAAAGAGGTAGGTAATAAACAAACATTACATCAACAAGGTTATTTTAGGTGGTGAAAAGTAGAATGAAGGAAATAAAGTGGGACATAGATTAGAGAGTGACTGCTTTGCTTGATGGTCAGGGAAGGCTTCTTGGAGGAGGTGACATTTGAGCTGAAAATGAAAGACAAATTAATGGCCAAGGAATGCATTTGGCCCTCTCATTTACCCCACTGTAGCCTGCAATTTATTCTCACAGAGATTTCCTCTTCTAATTTAACTACCTACCTACATATTTTAAAAATAATTTATTTAACATTTGTTTCACTGCTTTAATATAAGTTCTATAGGGACACAGAGTATGTTGTCTTTCTCACTCTTTGCATCCCCTAGACCTAGTAGAGCAGTCAGGAGTGACTTGATTCATATTTCTGATTGGCAGTCTGGACTGATGATTCAGCCAGCTCTCTTGGCATGTGATTAAAGCAAGAGAGAGGTGGGCAGCTACAGATAAGACTGAAGAGGACTTTGAAGATGGGGGTCGGCTCCATTTAGAGCAGCTGCTACCATGCAGCAGGGGAAGAAAAAAAGCCCAGTGCCTCACAACAGAAGATTTTGGCTCTCATTAAAAAGAACGAAAGAAGGAAAAGCACAATGAAGCCAAGCATGTTTTGCACCAAATTTTATATAGTAACTCTCATAGTACCTAGAAAGAGTAGACAAATAAAATCTCCTAATTTATAAAGAGAAGTTAGAGCAGGTAGGCAACATGATTTTTGTTTGTTTGTTTGTTTGTTTTTTGGTTCTGAGCCATGGAAACATGATTTGATTTTAATAGATGATGATAATACAGTCATGTGCCATAATGACATTTTGGTCAACTGTGGACTGCAAATATGAAGGTGTCCCCGTAAGATTATAATACCATATTTTTCCTGGATCTTTTCTATGTTTAGATATGTTTGGATACACAAATGCTTATCATTGTGTTAAACTGCCCACAGTACTCATGACCATGACATTCAGGACTGTACAGCTTTGTAGCCTAGGAGCAATAGGCTGTACCATCTAGGTTTGTGTAAGTGCACTCTAGGATGTTTGCACAATGACAAAATTGCCTAATAATGCTCTTCTCAGAATGCTTCCCCATCATCAAGTGATGCATGACAGTAGTAGTAATAAGAGCAACCACCAAATCTATATTCATCTGAGTTCTTCATTCATCTGAGTGACTAGGTTCCAGTTACTCTGCTAAGTGCTGTACCTAGAATATCTCACTGAATCCTCCTGAAAAACATATAATAAAGTAAATATCATTATTTTATCTGTTTATAGATGAAGAAGTTTACCCAGAGACATTAAATAAAGTCAACTGCAAGCAAGTGGAGGAGGTAAGATTCCAGCACAGGCTTTCCGCTCACTCCTCCCCTCAGGCTGTCCCATGCCACCATGCTCTCTGGGTTGCCTGGTCTGAACATTATCTCCCCTACCATCTAGTATAGGACACGGCACCGAGACTGACACTAAGATTTTGTATCTGCTTATTTGGAACTTGTGGGTTGATTAGGGCTGGGCAAATTTACTTCTGACCTATTTGAAAGAAAGAGTTTTCCAATGTCTACCATAATCATGAAGAAGAAATCTAGCCAAACCACACACCTACCTATCAATGCCTCCAGAGATCCAATATGTGTTGAAAGTTTGCTATTCCTAGGACATGGTGCCAAGGACTGTGAGATTAGATGCATGTATAGGCATAGAATGTAAAAGGGAGGGAGGGAGGGAGGGAGGCAGGGAGGGAGAAAGGGAGGAAGAAGGGAAGAGGGAAGAGAGGAAGGAGAAAAGGAAGGAAGAGAAGGGAAGAGAAGGGAAGAGAAGGGAGGGGAAGGGAACGGAAGGGAAGGGAAGGGAAGAGAAGGGAAGGGAAGGGAAGGGAGATAGAAAAGAAAGACAAAATTAAGTAATAAATATATAAATATTACAGAAGGGCCAAAAGAGATGCATAGTGGAAAACTCTCACACCTAAATGGAACATTGGGACAGAATCCAAGAAAACTTCCTGGAGGTGGTGGCATCTGAGATAGACTATGAAGGAGAAGAAGAATTTGCACGTGTGAAGATATAAGTGGGAAGAGCCTTCTGGTAAGAGGTAACAGTAACAGTTTTATTAAAACAGCTCAAATTCACTCTTTCTCCTATTTATTATAAATTAATGGAATTATAAAACATACTTTAAATATATAAAGCAGATTTCAGTTGCTGTATTTGGGCTATGCACTTAATTAGCTCTCGTTTGGAAATAGTGGACTTTAATATTTCTTGTCCAAGGTGGATAAAAAATGTTCCAATTATTCAGTATATATAATGCCTCAAAGCCTTCATAAAAAGAAAGCATTCCAAAGTAAATCCAGAATGTGCTTCCTGTTCTGCAGAAAAAAACTGTCCTATCAGCTTCCTTCCCAGACATCTCTGCATTTTAATTAAATCATGAATATTATGAAAAGGAACCAAAATTCTGATATGAAACAATATTTTAAAAGGATTACTGTGACTCTGATATCTATTTTGGCCTTAGAGTCTTCCCAGGATTAGGCAGCATATTTCTTTTTGGACAGATGAGAATGTTAGAGGATTTGAAAGGAACGCAGCACATGAATCCAGGTGGCAAGATCTTAGTTTTCCGACCCATAGGCTAACCCTTAGAGATACAGAATAGGCATTTGAGTAATTGGGTTTAATGTCTTTTCAAGAAAACACTTTTAACCTAGTTTTCCTCTTGATTCTGAGAGGCCGTAATAGTAAATCTTTTAGGAGGTAGCAGAGGAGAAAATGTTGTACCTGTTGTTCTTACAGAAAGGGGCCAGATTTGCTCATTCTGCGAGGACCTTCCCCTGGGCGTGTCACACTGTTCACAGCAGCCTGCACGAGAGTTCTGTTTGGCCTGCAGAGTATTATATTTTCTAATTCAAACTTCCTGCCTTTAAACAGGGTATGTACTCATCAGTTCCTCTACATCTGGATTACATCTGGAGAGATTTACATAATTACCTTCCCCTTTGCTGTTTCAGTCTATGAGCTTTGCTTTATGGCAGGGTTTCTCAACCTCAGCCTTATTGATATTTTGGATAAGGTAATTGTTGTGTGGTTGTGTGGGGGAGATGGGGCTGTTTGAGCATGTTTAGTAGTGTCACTGTGCTCTACCCAATAGAGGCCAGTAGCACACCTCCCATGCCCCAGTCAGGACAATCCAAAATGTTTTCTGACATCAGTGAGTATCCCCGGGGGTGCAAAATTACCCTCCCACACCCTAGATTGAGAATCACTGCTTTACAGCAATACAGCCTCAGAGACCTGGGCTGTGATAATGGACACATTAATTGCATATTAGGCAGCATAACGAGGGTAAATAATATTTTGATTAGAATAAAGAAGAACTAATATCTGTGTGTAATTCTTCATACCTTAGTTTCCTCACCTCATTCTCCCACAGGTCTAGCATATAAATCAAAACAATCTAGTATATGAAACAATATTTGTAAATGTGTTTTGAAAACTTAACTATATAAGGTTGTTGCCATTTGGTCTTACCTAGCTCTTTAGGCATCCACTGATACTGGCACATTGAAAAACAGCAGCTCTATTCTAGAATAAAGCATTTAAACTAGAAGGCATTCCATAAACCAAGTACACTGACAAGGAGTTGAACTTAGCAGTAAGAAATGTCACTTTGGGCAGTAGAATGAATTTTCTTGGAGTCTCCTGTCTTCTTGGTTTTTCTTGCTGATTGGAAAGCTAGTATTCTTTCATTTACTTAATCATGCATTTATTCAATGTGTATTTGCTAAGCATTAGCACACGCCAGGCATGGTGCTGGGCACTAGGAATGCTTACACAACTTGTAGTTGTATATCAGCAAGTAGTTGTAGCAGACGTGTTAGATATAATCCTGTCTTCATGCAGGGTATGGACTAGCAGAGAAAATATACAAGGAGCAAGAAAATTATAATGCATTTGGTAAGTGTATGATGGAGAACATTCAGGACCTTCTACAAGGGCCACGAAGCTCAGAGTTCAGGGTTAAGAAACGCTTACTTGGGAAAATGAAACCAAAACTGAGATTTGAATGATGAATGGGGGTTGCCAGAAAGAGAGAGTGAAAATATTTCTGGCAAAGGGGACAGTATGTGTGTAGTGCTGGAGGTGAGGGGATATGGCATTAGAGGACACATGGAGCAGAGAGTACATGAGGAGAATGGTGAATGAGACTTGGGGTATCCTAAGAGCAATGAAACCTAATGAAGCTTTTTGGGAGGCAAGTGACATATGTACACACTGGAGATACTACCCTGGATACAGTGTGAAGAATAGACTGGAGGTGGTCAAGACAATAAGGAGAGGGGGGAGTAAGCCACAGAGGCTGCTCCAATATCCAGAGAAGAGAAGATGGTGTCCAAACTAAGATAGTGGCAATGGGGTTGGAGCGAGATTGAGGGATTGGAGATACTGACCTATTTAGAGAAAAGAGGGAAAATGACATATGACTTAGTGATAGAGTGCATGAGTATGGGTGTTGAAGGAAGTTAGGAAGGCAGAGCCAAGAATGATTCTTGGGTGTTTGGGAGGGCTTTTGGAGGAAGAAACTGGAGTTTACTACAGCCATTGCTACTACTGACAAAAATGAAAGAATTTATGGGGTGCCTGCTGAGTGCAGGTCCGTGAGCTAAATGCCAACAAGCATTATCTCCTTTAAATCTTGTAACATCCATGTGAGATAGGATGTATTATTCTCAGGACCCCCAGGCTCAGAATAACCTGATCAAGGACCCACACCTGGTAATAACAGGGTCCTGATTTGGGCTGGAATCAAACCCAACAGACTGACTCCCGAGTCAGGTTGTTAAGCCTGCTCTCTTAACTACCACATAGAACCATTATTGATTCCCTTGAATGTTTACTTTCTAGGTTTAAATCACAGGTTTTCTGGTGACTAATGATAGTTTTGGAGGAACCATTCAATCATTTAAGCTCTTCAAATTTCAATTTCCCCTGCCAAAATCTAGGTATTGGAATATCTCCTTTAGAGGGCCCATGGGGTGAGTAAGTTAGTGCTAACACTAATAATGACAGAGCAAGCATTTATTGAATGCTGACTGTATTCCATGCTGCATTGTAAATTCTTTACATGTATTAGCTAATTTAATCCTCACAAGAGCCCTGGATATAGCTTCAATTATTATCCCTATGTTACAGATGAAGAAACTGAGGCACAGATACATTAAATGCCGTACTCATATAGCAGATTTGCTGGAATGCAAACCTGTGTGAGACTTTCTGGAACCTGTGCTCTTCACTATGGTGTCATGCAGGCTCTGCTAAGAAGTGAGACCTTAGAAAGTGCTTGACACACCAAGAGCCTAGCACCTGGAATGTTGGATGTGCTCAGTGCTGACCATAATTTTTCTTCAATGTTAAGTTTATCGCGTTTTCAATAAGTGCCAGGCACCGTATTAGACAAATAAGATAGATATGGCCCCTGTCTTAATGTCTTTCTTGGACTACTAGAAAGCCATTTCTAATCATGATTTTTTTTTTGTATCATCAAGCCTCCCTTGCCCATGAGAAGTTGGGAAATGTCAGCAGCAGTTTCTGAGGAAGGCTTTGGAGAAGACCAGGGAAGCCAGGCTTCATCAAGAGCCAAATACATGGCCTGAACCACTCTGCTGATGTGATTAGCCTGGGTGTTGGCCAAAAGACCACACCAAGGCCCTTGGTGGGCTACTGTCTTTCCTCCTTTAATATTTGTGCATTTAATCACCACCTAGGTTAAAGAAAACAGCTGGTTGATACAATAGAGGTAGAAAATGCTAACATCTGCTTGACGGTCAGGAGGTTTTTATTTTTAATTGAGAAAAAGTTGTCTACATTTATGGTGTACAACATGGTGTTTAAAAATATGTACACATTTTAGAATGGCTAAGTTAATTAACACACACATTATCTTACACACTTATTATTTACTTATAAGAACACTAAAAATCTGCTCAGCAATTTTCAAGTATACAATACCTTGTTATTGACTACAGTTACCACATTGTACAGTACACCTCTTGATTTATTCCTCCTGCCTATCTGAAATTTTATATCCTTTGTATCCCCAACCTCCTCTTACCCCAACCCCTAGTAATTATCACTCTACTCTCTGGTTCTATGAGCTTGACTTTTTTAGATTTCACAGATGTGAGATCATCTGGTATTTGCCTTTCTGTGCCTGTCTTACTTCACTTAACATAATGTCCTCTAGATTCATCTGTGCTGTCACAAATGACAGGTTTTCTTTCTTTTTCCAGGCCGAGTAATATTCCTTTGTTTTTCTACCAGAAGGGATATCAGAGAGAGACTCTAATCCCTTAGTGCCACAGGGGAACCTGAGTGGTGAAAACATTAAGTGGTAATGTGGTAGAGGAAACTTCCACATAACTTCATTCTGTCTGTTTTCCTTTCTGTACCCCACCTTCTCTGTCTATAAGTGGGCAGATCTTCCAGAAAAGAGCTCCCAGTTTCCTTCAAAGGAAATTCCCTCAAATTCCAACATGCTATGAATCTAAGTGTTTAATCACACAGTTACCTATTTGTTCATTAACATCATGTGGGTAAATAATACTTGGATTAGGTGTAAGAAGTCCTAATTAATTGTTCATGTTTGTTGATGATGTAGAGACAACTAGCTGTCTGTAATTTTCTTCCACTTGCTTTGACATCATGTCTGTAGAACTGGAGCCTAGAACCCTCTACAGGTGTTTATTGCTCTTCCCAAAGATGAAATATAATCTTTGTGTGCACCCAGGTGTAAATAATCTTTTTAGTAAACACATGGATCTGATGGCCATTTTAAGCTCATTTAGAGAGAGTTTACTAAACTTAGCAAATATTAAACATTAAAAAAATAATGATCTGGGTGGTAGAATGACAAGTCATTTTTATTTTCTTGTTATCTGTTTTCATTAGTATCACAGCTAACATTTACTTAGCATTCACTCTGTGTCAAGTGCTGTGCTTTGTGTAGATTATTTTATTTCATCCTCCTGACAAGCCTATGAAGGAGAAACTACTACTTTCCCATTTTACAGAGGAGTAAAGTGAAGCTAAATCAAAATAAAGTTATGCAATCTATTCAAAGTGACACAGAAAGTCGTTTCATTGGGATTCAAACCCAGGCCATCTGTTCATGGGTCATTCTCTTAACTATGGTAAAGTCTTTCTAATGCCCTCAAGTTTCTGTTAGAAACACAAAGAGTATTACCTTATGTGAAAAAAAAATGCAAGTTTTTAAACAGTAATATCTGAGTTGTTTTTAAAATAAAGTTTGTGATTTATTTTTTATGTTTTAGTTTCATGGATTTGGTTTAAACTGCTATTAAATAGCAATATTTTTAAAAGACATCTTCAGCATGCTATAAGATACTTTTTAGAAAAATATTCTCTCTCAGGTACATCTGATGAGAAGCTGCACTTTACATGAATCATTGACTGAAGAAAGTAGAGGAACATTCTGAACCATGTGTGAACGGTAAGCTGTGAAAAATTGCCATCAGTTTTCCTTGGAAAATAGGCACTTAATATCAATATTTGGAAATCATTACTGCTTGAATATCGTTGGTATAGACCTGCCAACATAAAATTACCTGGTATATTTGATTAATGGTGTAGAGTGAGAAGCACACATGGACAAATGACTGTGCCACAATTTTGGGAAAGGTTGCTTTAAATCGTAATCAGAAAAATCACTCATGAAACAATAGATGATAATGACCCTTAAGAAACGGCTAATACAATTATGGAAATATCATCCACAGTAAAAAATAAAGTGAAAAAACAACAGATCTTATGTTCCCTAAACTATAAACTGAAAGGACATGGTCAGGTCTAAAGGCCACCAAATTTAAGTGATCTCAACAATGCCTTGAAAATTGCTTTTGGGCACTGAAGAAAACTGTAACATTTACAAATTCCAATGGTCATCCTGGGCAAAGATAGCACAGTGAGCTTCAGACCACAGACAGCATTTTACTATGAGAGGTGAGGTATGAAGACCTCTCCGATGGAAGCAAAAACAAAACAAACAAAAAGAGTTGAGTTTAGAGGTGAGGTTTAATTTTCACAATACAAGTATAAGGAAGATTATGTTACTGAAAATTCTCCATTGAGGTGAAATGCCCTAGGATTTAGGTCCTAAAACATCAGAATACTTCCATCCTTAGACTCCTGAAAGCTTCCCATTGTACCCAGAATAAAACACAATTATTTACCATGGCTTGCAAGCTCACACCTGAACCTGCCTCTGCTTCCCTCCACAACTTCAACATAAACTCTTCCTCTACTGACCAATCCAGGCATCCTGGCCTTCCTTCTGGCCATGCCTGGATTGCTTCTCTCCAGGGCCTTCACACTTGTTGTCTCCTGTGTCTAAACACTGTTCCCATGGATTTTTTGAACATGGTTTCTACTCATTATTTGGATCTTAGCTAAAATGTCACCTCTTCAGAAAAGCCTTCACAGAAAAGCCATCTAATAATGTAGCATTCCCCATTCCCTCATTTAGCCACTCGCACATGAACACATTTTATACTCTTTTTTTTTTTTTTTTTTTTTGAGACAGAGTCTTGCTCTGTCTCCCAGGCTGGAGTACAGTGACACAATCTTGGCTCACTGCAACCTCTGCCTACCGGATTCAAGCAATTCTCCTGCCTCAGCCTCCTGAGTAGCTGGGATTACAGATACCTGCCACCACACCCAGCTAATTTTTGTATTTTTAGTAGAGACGGGGTTTCACCCTGTTGGTCAGGCTGGTCTCGAACTCCTGACCTCGTGATCTGCCTGCCTCAGCCTCCCAAAGTGCTGGGATTACAGGTGTGAGCCACCACACCAGGCCCATTTTATATTCTTTATAGCACGTGTCATCATCAGAAAAATGTCTTGTATTTTTGTAAGCTTGCATTTTCCATCGTCCACCTCTGCACTAGAATGTGAGCTCCATTAATACCACAGACCATGGCTATTTCGAGGGCTGCTGTGTTTTCAACACCTACTGCCCAATATATATTTACTGAATAAATGGATGAATAAAATTCAATATTCTTACCTCCAACCAAACTGGTATAAAGTTATTTATACTCTCTTTTTTAAAGCTCTATATGATAGACTAAAAATAAATATACTAAGAAAAAGGCGTAATCCTTACTTGAAACCTTGAGCCAAAAACCAGGAACCACCCCACAATGTCCATGTGCTTAATTATTTATTCTTGGCTTTTAAATTCCATTAACTAATAGCATAGGCAGTAAGTAAGATGATGCTGAGCCTGCTTAATGAGAGACATTTACAAAAAGGCAAATGCTCTTCTCACACACCCCGGGCCCCAGCTTCAAGACAAGTCCGTCTAGAGAAGCTTGGTGTCCGGATTTGCCTGAACCAAATGTTTTACCAAGAACAAGCCAATGACCCACCACCCTTTGAACAGTGGTAGCAATAGAACTGGTTAAGCCTTATCTGTCTTTTTTTTCCTGTAGCTGATACTATTGTTGGACTACCTTGAATCACATCCTCATTCCTTGCTGCAAAGCCGAGATTTTGTTGTGGCATCCTCCACTCAGGCATGATGATCCTATACCAAACTCAGATGCAAGCCTATTTGTATAAAGCTAGTTAGGCTAATCCTATTCTCCTTGCCAATGGATGATTTAGAAGTGGGCATCTGCTGGGAAGTGGAGACTGCAGTGAGCCGAGGTTATGCCACTGCACTCCAGCCTGGCGATAGAGCGAGACTCCGTCTTGAAAAAAAATAATGAAGTGGGCATCTGACTTAGACTGTGGCAAAGGGGACATCAAAAGAAATTTTCTAGGGATATCTGACGGAAAAGTTTCCTTTATTAAAAAAAAAAAATCAGAATGTCCTTTCACTTGACGTTGTTGGTTTATCTGAGTATGATGCCGAGAATTGCAGCAGTTGTCTTGGGACCAAGCTGATATTCCAAGGGCAGCAAGGCAGGGAGATGGAGAGGATCCGAGTCCTCTATGCTGTGCTTCACCTAGGGAATTTATCAGCTCTGGGGGCTTCCTGCATCATGACTTATTATGTGAAAAACTGGATTATCGCAATAACCTTTCAACTGATTCCTGCTTCTGACCGTGGTCCCTTAATTGAGCTGCTGCTAGAAAGAGCGTTTTCAACTATTGGCTCTCTATTTCATTCAGGCAGGAGTCCAGCTATTTATAATGGTTTATAAGGTCCCCATCTTGCATCTGTCTGCCATCATCTGTCTCCATCTTTCACAACTTCCTCCTTTGCCTACTCAACTTCAGACACACTGGCCACAAGTCCAGTCCTTAAACATACCAGATAAGCTCTTGCCTCAGGGCATTTGTACTGGCTGTTCCCTCTATCTGGAACTCTCCTCCCCAGATATTCACATGACAATTTTTTTTTTTGCCTTCTTCAAATCGTTGCTCAAATGTCATCTTTTGCATGAAGTCTTGACCATCCTATTTAAAAGAGAACACCATATTCCTGAACCCCGTATTGGTTTATTTTCTCGCATTTATAGCCTCATATTTTATATTCCACTTGTTTATTATATCTATTGTCCAGCCCCTCCACTATTGAATCTCCAGTGCCTAGAATGCCAAGCACATAGTAGGTGCTTAGTAGATATTTGCAGAAGAGATCATTCTTTTACTGTTCCAGACATTTTGATAGCAGTTTTCTGTTGGAGCCGAAAGCATCTTGAAAGCATGATGGATTTCCCTTGAGTTGCCTTGGTGTCCTGTGCCCTGCATTTTCAAGACAGTCTTAAGACTGTATCTTAAACTCACAGTCAGTGCGTCCAGAAGAAGATGAGCAGTAAAAATATTTCTGGTGTAGGATTCAGAAATTTGCTTTCTGGTCTCTATAAGACCTTGGTCAATTTAAAACTTATCTCTAGCTGTCTTAATCTCGTATCTATGAAGAAAATTAGGTCTACTATCTACAATATCTATACTATCCTTTTGTCTGCAATGTGGGATTATAAGACCGATTCCAGTTATCTCCTGTGGGTTATAAGACATATATGACCCATATATGTTAAAAGTAGAAAAGTTCTGTGTATCTGTAATGAATTGTTTTGAATGAACCTTTTTATTCTCTAAAAATATCCATTATTTTTGTATTAATGGTAATATTGATGTTTTTTGGTTAGTTGACATTTATTAGTTACTGAAGGCTATTTTCAGTCGATAAATATTTATTAAGCCCCTGCTTGGTGTCAGGTTACTTTCCAAGATTGCTCTATCACAGTAGTTGAGAATACCAACTCTGAGGTCAGACTAGTGTGTAAATGGATACGTTGTTAAACTTTCTAAGTCTCAATTTCCTCCACTGTAAAATGGGCCTAAGCTGGCACCTGCCTCATATCTTAGTGTTGCAGCAAAGGTGGAATGAGATAACATGTTGAAAGCAATTATTAAGGAGTCTGATCTCGTAAAACCTGATTAAACAGAATTATCATTATTATTACTCTACCCTGACCAGGTATTGTGCAGCACTTTCAAAGATCTTATTAACATATCCTTTCATCCTCCCAAGTTGGCAATCACCCAGGGAACCTGAGCAAATAGCCCAAGAGAATAATTGAACCATGAATAAAATGTGGGTCTATGTACCCAGAAGTCCTAGCTAATTCCTGTTTCTACTTTAGGTCTCAGATTGGCTTCCAATCTAGCCAATCTTACTCTAGTAAGCCTTCCCTGCTCTGTTCCCAGTGTGGGTTGGGTGACTTACTCTTTTTCTAGCACTTTCCACAATCGCATTGGATTGTCATTAAAAACCATGTGGTGATGTCCTCAGGAAAGTGTACAGTGCTTAATGGAGGGGAGCAACAGGGTTTTGTCCCTGACTGGCCTCATCGTCCAGCCCAGTGCCTGGCACATGCTAGGTGCTCCATAAATATTTGTTAAACACATTTAAAGTGATCGGCATTAGGGAAAGGGTGAAATAAATAGCCATGGAGTTTTTTTCTCCTTCTTGGCTAGGAAATATTTAATTACCTAATGCTTACAAAGAGAACAGGATGTTTGCCTTCAGTGTTAGGCAAAGAACCTGCTTCTTTTCCTCCAGAGCTCACTTCTCACTAGCCCACCTGCAGAGTACAGCAAGCCTCCTCATATCAAGACATTCTCCATCACAGCTGAGAAAAAATGCTTTCATCTTGCACAACTTGTTCATAATCAGTCCAATTTTTCTTCTGGCAGATTGGAGGGCCATGCAAAGTGAAGTTGCATAGGAAATCCCCTTGTAGCCTACCAGGTGCAGAGAAGAGATCTCCACTTCTTTTTCACACACAGAGGGAAGGTTTTCACTCCCTTCAGTGCCCGAGGCAGAGAACTTGGCTGCCCAGTATCTCACATTTATTGGCTGGCATTCCGGTTTCCTTTAAATGCACTCAAAATACCTTCAGATTTTCTGTCTTCTCTGCTCTTAGAATTGCCCTCTGATGTAAGGAAAGAAAGAACAGAATTTCTCAATGTGTCTCTTGGCTCAAACTATTAGAATTATTTGGGATGGGCCGGGTGTGGTGGCTCCCGCCTGTAATCCTAGCACTTTGGGAGGCTGAGGCAGGCAGATCACAAGGTCAAGAGTTTGAGACCACTGGGCCAATATGGTGAAATCCCATCTCTGCTAAAAATGAACAAAAAGTAGCCGGGGGTGGTGGCAGGCACCTGTAATCCCAGCTACTTAGGAGGCTGAGGCAGGAGAACTGCTTGAACCCGGGAGGTGGAGGTTGCAGTGGGCCAAGATTGCGCCACTGCACTCCAGCCTGGGTGACAGAATGAGGCTCTGTCTCCAAAAAAAAAAAAAAAAAAAGAATTATTTGGGATGCTTGTGAAATATGCAGGTCCTTTGGCTCCATCCCAGACCTAGTGAATCAGAATCTCTAGAGGTAGAATCTAGTAATATGCATTTTAACACCATTCCCAGGGGATTCATATGCACAATAAGGTTGGAAAATCATTCAATATCCTGTCTAAGGTCACTAAGCGGGTAACTGAACCAAGTTTAAAGTGAGGGATTATCTGATTTCAAATTGGTGCCTAATTAAAAATCCTCTTGAGTTGTTGATTTAGAAAGCTTCTGTCCAAAAACACAGGATTCCTTCTCCCTGAAATGGGAATTCTTCTCAGTGCCAGCCCTTCACCCTGTATTCAGGAGTGGGAAGAGCAAGGCAAGTAGGGCTCCATTTTCTATCATTTAGGCTAAGATCTGTGGGGTGAAGTCACAATTATTGTAACTAAACATCTAAACATCTAAGAAAGGGTATTTGTCATCACTGACTTCTTTCTATAAAATGAGGTGAAGGTCACAAGTCTTTTTACTGCTTTGAGACAACCCAATTGGTTGTGTTTTTTTTTGTTTTTGTTTTTGTTTTTGTTTTTGTTTTTGTTTTTGTTTTTCTGGTGACAGCAAAGAGTCACAATCACTGAAGGGAAGCTGAAAAATCATTCTTATAATCCTCGAATTTCTTAAACATCCATGCAAAACAAAACATTATTGCAAATGTTATAGTTAGAGGATTCCTCTTTGCAAGGAAGTCACAGTTGTTGGCTTTTACTTTAGGGTATATGAAATACACCTCACATCGACAGTCAAATTGATGTTTTTCTCTCATTAGAAAGCAGAATCGATAGAATGCCTCATCCTTTCCTCTACATGAGTGATCTTTTCAGGGGGAGGGAAGGAAAAAATGTGATGTCCATATAGCAAAACAGAATAAATACCACAATTATTTCCCATGAATAAGATGAAGTGACCTATGTTGACAGACATCAAAGAACTGCAGAATAAGGAACAAACAAAGCACCCTAGGATTGCAGTATCGGAAAGAAAATGTTTATATGCTGTAGCTGGGATAAAAACAGAAACCGCACTAGATAATTATTTTTCCCTTGTACAAAATCAGACACCAAGTCTCAAGAAGTTGTCTGATATCGAGTGGGCAATTTCCACCATATAAAGTACTTCTAATGAGGAAATAATGTAAAATTTCATGCAATGAAATCGTATGTTATATGAAATATGCCTGCTAAGCAAATCAAATACAAGCATTGCACATGGTAAATCAGAACCGTTAAATGTGTAAGTGTCTTCCAATAACTCAACTAAGTAAACAATGTTTAGATGGCATCCTAACCACCAGCATAACAGTGTAAGTTTAGGTCATCAACAAATTGTTTGTTGACTGCATGTCCACATGATCTGCATAAGTTATGCGATCTCATTCAGTTCAATGGTTCCAAATACCATCTGCATGCTGAGGCCTCCCCAGGTTCTATCTCTATCTCTGAGATTGTCTCTCTAAGACATATATACGACTCATATATATATATATATGTATATACAATTTCCTTCCTGATGTTTGTACCTTTGTACCTCATAGCTACTTCATATTAATTATGTTCAAAATGAAGCTCATGATTTTTCTCCCCAAATATCTTTCTTTTTCAGGTTTCCCAGTGTTAGTAACTGGTGTCCGCCAACCACCCAATTGTTCAAAGCTATAACCTGAAAACTATCTTAATTCCTTAGTTTACTTCTCCCCTAAAATCCAGCCTATTGCCTCCAAAACATGCCTGGAGCCTGTTATCTCTTCATCTGCACCTTCTCCACTCTAAAAAAGCCAGATTGTCTCTCATCAGACTTCCTATAAAGCCCAAGGAATGCTATTTTTGAGAATGTGTCCCAGTGATATAATCACAATAGCAAATCATGATTACTGAATAATGTCTATGTGTTATGTAGTTTAAAATATATATCTAATTATATTATCATAAGAATTCTTCAATAGCTTTTATTATCCCTATTTTACATATCAGGAAATAGAATCATGAAAAATTTGAGGTAACTTACTCCATGCCCATAAGTAGTGAAGCTAAATTTGAATCAGGTATTTTTAACTGTGAAACATACACTCTTAATCACTACATCACACTGCATTTCCTGGATAAATGTAAAGATTTTACTATTAGGTGTTCATAACAATGTTATAAATATTGAAAACCTACGTAAATAAACTAGGGTATATGTACCTCTTATTATATGAAAGATGATCCTATATATTGTTAAGTAAAAACATCAATTTACAAAATAGTATTTCCATTATGACTCCATTTTGGTAAAAAAAAAATTGATATTGTCTGGTGTAAACTAACCAATTCCTTGCACAGTATTTGACACACAGTACTTGTTTCTTGACTGAATCAATTAATGACCATATATGCATAATGAAGAGGTTAGAAAAATATACCATAAACTTTTAACAGTGCTGATCTGTGGGTTGTGGGTTTATATGAATGACATTTATTTTCTGATTTTTATTGGTTAAATTTAAACTTTTCTACACTGAGAATATATTGTTTAAGTAATCAGAAAAATAAAAGAATAAACGTTATGTTTTTAAAAATTATTTAAGGTTTGTCTTAAAATGGTTTCTTCCCACAAGTCTATTTTGCTCCACCAAATTTTGTATGAGATTCCTACCTCTTTGATAGTCAAAGCACTGTAGTCTTTAGCCTAAGCACTTTTATCTGTAGCTCATTTTACCTTGTATTCTATTTGATGTGATGCTTTACTCTTCTGGGCCATGCTCTGTCTCCTCTTCAGTGGAGAGCTCTTCTTGAGAGCTTGAACTATATTTTATTTATCTTTACAACCCTCTCACTTTCTGAGACAGTACCCTGGATATAGTAAGCACTCACTAAATGCTTATTGTTGAACTCTTAGTATCATTCATTTAAAGTACTATGGAATAATTTGACATGTGAAAAAATTCTAGTCTACTACTTGATACCCAAGATGCACATAAGTATCTTGCACCAAGATGCAATTTGAACATCTTATAACAATCTGTTGGTAATGGCCTGATATATATATAATACATATATATTACATACATATGTATTATGTATTACATATATTATTATATATGTATAATATATTATATTACATATAATATGTAATATTGTATATTATATATGTATTATATGTATAATATATATTACATATTATTTTATATGTATAACATATATTACATATTATTATATATGTACAATATACACATATGTATGCATATATATTATATACATATATGTTATATATATGTATGTGTGTATACACACACACACACACACAGAGAGACACACACACACACACACACCCCTAGTCCTTATAGCCATAATGGGTAACTATATGAGTATCCCCATTCCACACATGAGGAAAACTGAAGCATGAAGACATTAACTTGCCAAGGTAACTGGCTAGCAAGTGATAGAACTGAAATAGAAAAAGCCATTAATAGGAATAAGTAACATGGAAGGGAAAGCTGAATAACTTTTAATGACTTTGATCGTATAGAAAATTAGGGTAGATTATGCCAATTAAACCCCTTTGGTTTCCTTTAAACCGGATTTTTAACTAGTAGCAAGTGAAAGTCATTTATTAATTCACTCAACAAATATTCAACTTCCATTGAGGCAGTGTTAGTGGAGGTTAAATGACATCTAAGATATGTTGGCCAGGGAACCTCCATGCCAGTGGCTGTGTGTTTGTGACCAACCTAGTTCTTCTTTTTAAAAAGTTTCTGCCTTTATTCACTATTTTAAAGTGCACTTTCCAAACAAGATAGGGATTGTCATGTTGATCCTGACTCTGACCCAATAAACAGTCAGTTCAAGCAGGCTACTTTTGTATTATGCACCAGAAACATTTCAACCTATCTTCAGTTCACGTGTATTCATAATGATTGTCTAAGGGCATGTGTGTAAAATGCACATTCCAGGCCCTCATTCCAGACTACTAAGTCAGAGTCTCTATTTTCAAAACAATGTTTAAAGAGCAGGGGCTTTGGAGTCCCAAAGACTAGGTTTGAAAACTGCCTCACCCATTTATAAGCTATAGTGCCTTTGGCAATGTACTTAATATTTTTTGTTTGTTTGCTTGACTTCAATATCCTCGTAGGTAATGTGAGAATAAAAATTCTTACCTAAGGTCTTGGTGAACACTAATTTAGAATGAGGGTCTAATTATAATATTTATAATAATAGCTTACAAATATCGAGAACTTACAAAGTATTGAGCACTGTGGCCAATGCTGTATCTGTATTATCTTATTAATTTGTCTTAAGCAAATAATAAATCTGCAACTGGTAAGACCTATAGTTAGAGCAGACACTCAGAATTCTCATAATTGATGGGAAGCCTGTCACAAGGACAAGATTTAAGTGCAGAGTAAGAGAATAATGGATTACTTGGAACAAGTCATCTAGACTTGTGGTGCCCAAAGCCAGTCCACTACATCAGAATTAACTGGGTAAACTCATTAAAACACATTGTATCGGCCAGGCGTGGTGGCTCACGCCTGTAATCCCAGCACTTTGGGAGGCTGAGGCGGGCGGATCACGAGGTCAGGAGTTCGAGACCATCCTGGCTCACACGGTGAAACCCCATCTCTACTAAAAATACAAAAAGAAATAAAAATTAAAAAAAAATAAGCCAGGCATATTTGGTGGGTGCCTGTAGTCTCAGCTACTCGGGAGGCTGAGGCAGGAGAATGGCGTGAACCCGGGAGGCGGAGCTTGCAGTGAGCCGAGATGGTGCCACTGCACTCCAGCCTGGGCAACAGAGCGAGACTCTGTCTCAAACAAACAAACAAACAAACAAACAAAACCCACATTGTATCACCCTGACCCTTGAAACTCTAACTTAGTAGCTCTTGGAGACCTCGGAGTCTCTATTGTTCAAAAAGTTCAAATGATTTTGAATCATGGCCAAGATTTAAAACAAGGCATTCACTTGAGCTTCATTTTCTTAAGAACCACGAGGTTAGAGAGTAGGTCATTTTTTTTCTTTCTTTTTAAAAAAAATTTCTAATGTCTAGCACAGTGCTGTCATGTAGAAGACACTCAAAAATCTTCTTTTAGGTGACATAAAATGGGATTGATAATTTTCTATCTGTCTTCATAGGGGCTTTAGAAGGATGTTTTGTAAGGCCCTATTTGACAATTCATCTCAAAAATAGATGAGTTTATATACAAATATAATTTTAGATTCAGTAATCCCACTACTGAGTCTATATTTAAGTAATAAAATCAGTACATAGAAGAGAAATCTGCTCTCCCATGTTTATTGCAGCTCTAGTCACAATAGGCAAATTATGGACTCAACCTAAGTGTTCATAAACAGATGAATAGATACATACAGTGATATATATATATATACATATTAAAAATATGTGACATAAAATGGGATATATAATATATATAATATACACACAAACACACACATTATGTATGTGTGTATATATATATATATATATATATATGCACAATGGAATATTACTCAGCCATAAAAAAAGAATAAAATCCTGTCATGTGGCAACATGGATAAACCTGAAAGGCATTATTAATATATTTCACTTAATAGTGAAATAAGCCAGGCACAAACCGACAAATACCACATGTTCTCACTCATATCAGGAACCTAAAAAAGTTGATCTCATAGAAGTAGAGAATAGTAAATAGTGGTTACCAGAGGCCTGGGAGGGTGGTAGGAAGATGGAAAGAGATTGGTCAATAAGTATAAAGTCATAGATCTGAGGAATAAGTTTCGTTCTATAGCACAGTAGGGTGACTATGGTTAACAATATCATATGGTATATCTCAAAACAGCTAGGAGAGAGGATTTTGAATCTTCTCACCACAAATAAATGATAAATGTATGAGGTAATGGATGTGCTAATCATCTTGGTTTGATATCATTACACAATATACACATATCAAAACATCACACTGTACCTTATAAATATGTGCAATCATTGTATCAATTTCTTTTAAATATAATTTTATATAGATTTATTTATTAATTTTAGTGTGCTTTCTCCCACTTTGTAAACATAGAGTATTTGGTTTTTGGTCACCCACTATTAGATTCTCTACAAAGGAATTATAGCAAGATTGTAAATAAACTACCTTTTTCAAATTCCTTAATCTTTGCTTGAATTACTTTTTACTCAGAATTGAAGTGTTGCAGAATGACCTGAAGTTCACATGCATTTACGCATGTTAGTTTGAGTATAGTGTTCAATCCTGTCAACTGTTCACTTCATCATTCTTTAAAACTAGTTTTAGACCTGTGTTATACCACATCTGGAATCTAAACCTACCATCAAAGCAGCAAAATCTGTTTCAGGCAAGCCCTACTGCATTCTGCTAGAAGAGCTAAACCGTGATTTAAAATACCCAGAAGTGCTATTCTAGTTCCTTCCAATTGCCTATCATCCAGTGTTTTGTAACGCAGACACCCTTAGGGAGAGTCATGGAGGTCTCCAAGCCCAGGCTTATAACAGAAGAAAATAAAGAAAATTAAAAAGTTCTTCAGGAGGAGGAAAACTAATGCATTATCCCAGGTAAAGGGCCCTGCAATAGGAAAGTCTCCTGAGAACCAGAAAGGCAATTATATGCTAAGATTGGGATTCGATGTTCTCATAAGTCATATGACTAGACTTGAATTCTTCAGTCTCCCTCCGCACTTCATGTATTGCCAATGGTCCTCCACATACAATGAAAGGGAGAGAATTATGGCTGAAAGTCTTAAAATGTTTGGACTCAGAATTCTACAGCACTGACAGATCATCCTGAAACAAGGCTTGCCTAGTTTAGCCTCTGTCTCTGCAAATCTATTTTACTGAAAGTTCATTTCAGTGCTGCTGATTGGTAGGAATAAAATAAATTTCAACAGAAAAAAAAAAACAGGAGAGAAAGAAATTATTAAATCCATTTCTAGCCGAGAATGCAATTCTGGGGTGTGTGGGGACTTAGATTCATGAAAGCAAAGATGAAAGTTTTTAGTTTTGAAATCATTACAAACTCCCAAGGAGGCAAGGAAAAGGGCATGGGGATTTCTCCTACCTTCTGTTGTTCCAATCTCAATAGTGCCTTTCACTTGGCTGAAGCACCATAGTGTGTCCTGGGTGAGCGTTCCAATTCCTGAAAACAACACAAAGAGACACTTCAGGTTAGGTAAGAGCTTCCAGTTGTTCTTAAGAGACCAACAAGAAAAGAAATATATAGCAGAATCTATGCATTTCTGAAAGGAGACTTGCACACCAGGTATCATCTTGTCAGAGAAGAGACCCTAGTGAGGCCTGAGAGAACGGTCAGTCTGCAAGTACCACGTCCTGCTGTGAATCACTGCTCTGTCTCCTCCGTCTGACCAAGTCAGGACCAGTTTGAACTGGAGCAATTGGAGTTTGTCCCTTCTCAGGCCCTGGCAGCGTCCTGGAGTGGTTACGAAGGACTTGCAGTCATCCCCTGTGTGACTGGCCCTTTTCACGGGAATACTAATGCTTTTGATTGTTTTCCTTCTGTGATGGTGTGGAAGAGAATGAGGCAGTTCGTTAAGGGGTGAGAGGAAAAGAAAGGAAACATTTTTTTTTTTTAAACTGAGCTTCACAGCTTGCATGGTTGAGCGGCCAGTAAGGGGTCAGATACCCAGAGCACTTCCATCTCTCTTGTTCACTTCTTGACTGCTTGCCAAAGTCAGGCTGACTGCAGAGTAGGGGAAAACAAAACAAAAAAAAGGCTGGGGATGGGGCGGGGTGGCTCACACAGAGTTGGGGAGTCAGTTTCTGACAAATGTGGCCTATTTTGTTCCAAGGGTATCTTTGTTTCAGATCCAGTTGGACATTTGATGGGGCTAAATGTTCTGGGTAATAGTGACTCCTGGTTTCTACAAATATATGTAGCCAATACTAATGAATATATTAATACATATATTAAGAGATATTCTAATTCCTTTACATATTCAAAAGAGTCCTTTACAGAACACTTCTGGATAGCAGGGGTGCCAGTTTTCTTCTCAACAGCATGAACATTCCCCTTCAATTCAACTAGGTTTCAAAATTCAAGAGAATATTGCAGAATCAAATTTTGGGAGATGGTATGAATTTTTTTTTTAGAATAATAAAATTGAAGAGTTTATTTGGCTGTCAGTTTTTTAGATAATGTGAAAAAACAGTTGAATTATATTTTTTTCATTTTCCAACAGATGGACATATACAAATCACCTATTTATTTATTTTTTTTTTCTGAGTGGCTTTTTTTATTTATTTATTTTATTTTATTATGATTATACTTTAAGTTTTAGGGTACGTGTGCACAATGTGCAGGTTAGTTACATATGTATACATGTGCCATGCTGGTGTGCTGCACCCATTAACTCGTCATTTAGCATTAGGTATATCTCCTAATGCTATCCCTCCCCCCTCCCCCCACCCCACAACAGTCCCCAGAGGGAGATGGTATGAATTTAAGAATGATTAAATTCAGTAGGAAAAAAACCACAAAGTTTCAAAAACAAATTGACCTTTAAAAATGCACAGGGAACTGAGTAGTCATTTTCACTGTCAGCTATAGATTTTTATTGAATTCCTATACAGAAACCTTCATCTGCTTAGCCACATGAGAGGAGCGTTGCCTCTCAAATGCTCTTCTCAGTGTTGTTGACAGGTTATCTGATGGAAGTAGTATAGAGTCATCATTAAAAGTAGAGACTTTGCAATTAGGCAGGGTTTATAGTTGGGCTCTGACTTGGGACAAGTTTCTAAGCATAATCACACAGTTTCCTCATCTTAAATGGCAATAATAATGGTACCCATCTCTCAGAGTTGTGGATATTGAATGTGATTAGCACAGTCAAGAAACTTAATAATGGATATTAGTAGTAGTAGTAGTAAAGATTGATTCTAAAGTGTTTCATACTAAAAAAAAAAAGAAGAAGAAGAATATTGGCTGAGAAAATTTCAGGCACTGTGGTAAGTACTTGACTAAGAGTTAACTCCATTCTTACATAAATCATGGGGAGGGCATTATTATCATCCCCATTTTACAGGGGAGGAAACTGAGACTCAGGAATTTTTGGTAACTCCTTCAAGGACACACCTAGAGCATGGCAGAGTTGGGATTTCAACCAAGCCTGTGTGAATTGCAGTATTCCTAGTGTGTAGAGGTTGGATACCCATTTGACAGTTTGGGCCGTTTAGCCCAGAGAGGCTTCACTGCAAGAATCTCATTTGGAAGGCTGAGCTGGAATACAGTTTCAGATATCAAGTAGTAAAGTATCAATGTATCCTTTGAGATGACACAGGGCTAAAACTTCCTAATAAAATTAGCACCTAGAAGGGGAGAAGGAAGGCCTTTAGCAGCATTTATTAGTGCATAGACAGACACACCTACAGTGCTGATCCTTGCTTATACTTTCTGCTCTGGCCTTGGATTCCAGCATCAGACATTCTTTGACAGGTTCTTACCCTACCTTGTGAGTTGTTAGTGACCCTCTCTACACTAAGTCAATTCTGTTGTTGAGATCTGAGACCACATCTGTCTTAGGGAACATTAGCTATAGATGAGATTTCTTCCCAATTTTTGTCCTGGCACTGTTCCTATATCAATAGTTATGATTCTGGATGTAGATGCTGTTTCTATTTTCACAGAACATGTACTTTAAAGCAAGCAGACATATGCTTTATATGCTCTGAAACACATACAAGCATACATATGCTCTGAAACACATACAAGCATACATACAAACCTAGGCATATTTAAATACGAGCCTATGTCTAGATATTTGTACTACTTTAGAGAATTTTAGCTCTAGAAGGAACCTTGCTTATGTGTGAAATTAATTTATTTCACATCTGAAAAACCCAAATCATGGAAGTTACTGACTTGGTGAATTCACTAGGAATAATGTGACCAATTCACATACCAATGCCAGTTCCTGATGTTTACTCATAGATAGGGTTGCCCAGAGGCATAAGCTCGGTTGATGAGAGTTGGTTGATTACTGTGAGGGTTCCAGGCAGCCAAGATATTGTCAGTGTTTTTGTCCAAGGCAGGCTTCCACTGGACCCAATTTCTGTCTCCCACCAATATTATTGCCAATTGAGGGAATTAGTGATGCAAAGAAAGTTTGGACCACGCCATTTCTTTCCTAAAAGTGCTAAGCAGCAGCTGAAAACACAAATGCCTGGATGGATTAGGATGTAAATGAGACAAGCTGTCCAGGTGTCAGATATTCAGTGATTTGACACTTGATCTCAGTCTGTGATCATCTCAAAAGTGGTAGGAATGAAGGAACTGGAGGATTCAGGCTTTGCCTGAAGGTCAGCAGCTATTCAGCTCCAGCTAAAGGTTGCCATGAAAAATTTCAGCCCAGTGTGACCAGATTGGCTGATATTTTTCAGAAGAGGCCAGAAATCTGGATTATTATGTGAATAATCCAAATGTTCAAATAACTCCAAATTTTTAAATGTTGTCAATAAGTTCAAATTAGAAGACTCACACAGCATGGCTCACACAGCATAGGGCAAACATCATATCTGCAGGCTGAATATTGTCTTGGTGCCACCAATTTGGAAATCTCTGGTTAGAATATTTGTGCTGAAAGACGCTTTAAGTAATACCTAGCTCATGCTTACCATTTCACAGATTAGGAAGTAGGGCCCTATGAGGGAAAAGAACTCACAACAGTTGCAGACCTCCAGTTACTTCAGTTGCAGACCTAGGACATCAAGGGGCCAAATCCAATTCTTATACCAGATTCCCTTTTACCACCAGGCTACCTGTCATGGCAATGGTTTGGCAAGGTATCTGTCTATATTTAATGAATGCTCTTTGGGGAAGTGTATTTGATTGCTAAAGTGGGATGATTGGGAGAATTATACCAACATAGAAAAGAAAATTTGTTTCTCTTACATGACAGACCTTGAGAGCTTCCCTAAACCCCAGTGTTAAATGACACCTCATTGGCTATGGTAATGGTGTCCACAAGCAACATTCCCTACCAGGAGGCTGATGCAGATCCTGTGGCGAAACATCTTGGAAGGTGCTCATGCTTTTCTCCTCCACAGCTCAAAAGGGCCCTGAGTCTCACCTACTGAATGGTTGGAAGCGCAGCCCACTGATGGCATGCATCTATCTTATCTCTAGGCTCATGGAATAGACAATTTCTGAATCTGGTCAGCCCTTGGAGATCACTTGGTCCAATGGCCTCATTTAAAAGCAGAGGACACAGAAGCCCAAAAGGGGCATGGCCACACACTGAGTTAACAGCAGAGTTGGAGCCAGCCCAGGGCTCTGATGTCCTGCACAGGGCCCTTCAGAGTTGAGGCTGGCCTTTGTGCTGCCTCTTTTGTGCCAACTCAGCTTTGTGAATACAATGAACAGAGGGTGTGACATGCAGCAAATAAAGCTCCTTATTGATTGGGAGGTGACTGTAAAGAGTTATTTTCAGGGGCTTTGTGCTAGCAGTGTGCTTCTCTCTGCAGAGAGAGGGAGAGGCAGAAAGAGAGAGAGAGAGAGAAAAAGAGAGATCCTTGCCCAGAAAAATTTTCTCTGAGAGAAATCTAATTTGAAATTGATTATGTTATAGGCTATAAATGTATATTCACTACATAGAAAGAGCCTTAATAGTGCAATCCTCTCTGTTGTTACGAGGATACCGCAATAACTTATGGCAGGCACTTAGTGTGAAATATGAATGAATGTCTTGCTGACACATCAGCCCCAATTTGGTGTAGAAATCTTTCTATCTAGGAAGCTGAATTTCTAAAAGGAGAGACTTAGGTACTCCAGAGACAGTTAAAAATAAGGACTTCAGACTTCAGTGAAAAAGAGAGGCTTTTATTTTTCACTTTCCACCTCTATGCCCTGTATATTGCTTGATATTTAGCAATTGCCATTGCGTTTAGTAAAGACAGGCCACTTGTGCATCCCCAATTTGCCAGAGAGCTCATATAGAACAGAAACAAGCAGAGATAGTAAGCACATCAGGTTTTAAATTCAAACATTTCCTTTGCACAGGATCCACCATTAGAAACATTACAGAAAAACCATCATTGGATCATTCTACTGGGTGCAGTTCACTAGAGGATTTCGATTGGCAATCAGAAAAATTGTTAATTGGCTAAAATGACCATCACAACAGTTCATTTACTGGAAGAAAGGGAAGGGAGGTGGAAGGAAGTGGATACATTTGGCAGATTACTAAGAAGGTAGTATCAGTTAGGGATTTGTGGTGATTTGCAATAGGAATGAGGAAGGGAAGAAGTGAAGGAATCTTGGACTATTGGTGAGACAGTGGAGCTACTCATTCTTTATTAAGCTTTTGATTCTATATCCTAATAATTTATTGAACAAAGGAAAGTTTTTATACTCTCAAAAAAATAATGATGCTGCAAAGTTTCTCATTAGAAATCTCACTGTATTTTACAAATCAAAGGAAACGAAGGTACCTAATATCCTCAAATAGATCTGTATAAATATCTGTATGGTAGATACTGAGAAAATGAGAAGACACATTATTTCTTGCCTAATGCATCCTAGCACACCATTTTGGAGTGTAATTTAAAAGTATCTAAGATTGAAAGATTGTATTTTACTCTTCTCCCTATATGCAATTATTATTTTGTGATAGTGTTCTACTATTTATAGTAACGTTTTAATAAATAGTTAATACAGTCCTTTCCACCCTTTCTTTTTAAAAAGCTTTTGAAGGTATAATTGACATTTAATAAATGGGAGATACTTAAGGTGTGGAATTTGACAAATTATGACATGTATACTGTTACCTTGAAACCATCATTCCAATCAATATAATAAACATAACCAACTACCAAAACATTCCTCATGCCTTTTTTTTTTTTTTTTTTTTTTTTTTTTTGAGATGGAACCTTGCTCTGTCACCCAGGCAGAGTGCAGTGGAGTGATCTCAGGTCACTGCCACATCTGCCTCCTGGGTTCAAGCGAAGGGGCCTCAGTCCCACAAGTAGCTGGAATTACAGCCACACACCACCACACCCGGTTAATTTTTGTATTTTTAGTAGACACGGGGTTTCACCATGTTGGCCAGACTGGTTTCAAACTCCTGACTTCAAGTGATCCACCCACCTCGGCCTCCCAAACTGCTGGGATTACAGGCATGAGCCACCGCATCAAGCCCTTTTCATAATCTTTTTTAGCCCTTTGTCTTGCCCATACTTCTCCTTCCCCCTAATCTCAGGCACCTCTGATTTGCAGTGTATCTATAGTCTGTATTTTTTGTAATTTTATACAAATGCAATCCTATGGTATGTACTCTTTTTTTTTTCTTGCTTCCTTTGATCAGCATTGAGACCAATTCCTGTTTTTGCATGTATCAATTGTTCACTTCTTTTTATTGTTGACTTTTTTTTTTTTTTTTTTTGAGACAGTCTTGTTCTACTGCCCAGGCTGGAGTGCAGTGGCGTGATCTTGGCTCACTGCAACCTCTGCCTCCTGGGTTCAAGTGATTCTCCTGCCTCAGCCTCCTGAGTAGCTGGCATTACAGGCGCGTGCCACCACGCTTAGCTAATTTTTGTATTTTTAGTGGAGATGGGGTTTCACCATGTTGGTCAGGCTGATCTCGAACTCCTGACCTCATGATCCACCTGCCTTGGCCTCCCAAAGTGCTGGGATTACAGGCATGAGCCACCACGCCCGGCCTGATTTGCATTCCATTATATGGATATACCATAGTTTGTTTATTCATTTACCTTAATTTAGGTTGTTTTCAATTTTTGGCTATTACAAACAAAACTACTAGAAACTTTTGTGTATGCTTTTACTTTTCTTAGTAGGATGGCCAGGTCATATGATAGGCATGTATCTAACATTTTCAGAAATGCCAAGCTGCTTTGTTTTTTCCAACTGATTTTAGGTTGATGGGGCACATGTGCAGGTTTGTTACATGGGTAAACTGCATGTCACTGGGGTTTGGTGTACAAATGATGTCACTACCCAAGTAGTGAGCATAGTATCCAGTAGGTAGTTTCTGAAACTTCACGTTTCTCCCAGCCTCTATCTCCAAGTAGGCCCCAGTGTCTTCCATGCCCACCGTTGTGTCCATGTGTACTCAGTGTTTAACTCCTACTTGTAAGTGAGAATATGCGGTATTTGGTTTTTTGTTCCTGTGTTAATCCACATAGGATAATGGTCTCTAGCTCTCTAGCTGTGGCTATGTTGCTGCAAAGGACCTAATTTTGTTTTTATGGCTGCATAATATTCCATAACATATATATACCATATTTTCTTTATTCAGTCCACTGTTGATTGACATCTTGGTTGATTCCATGTCTTTGCTATTGTGAATAGTGCTACAATGAACAGGTGCATGTGTCTTTTTGGTAGAACAATTTATATTCCTTTGGGTATTTACCCAGTAATGGGATTTCTGGGTCAAATGGTTATTTTAAGTTCTTTGAGACACCTCCAAACTGCTTTCTTTCCACAGTGGCTGAAGTAATTG
The DNA here is from genome assembly GCF_028885655.2 of Pongo abelii. Taxonomy (NCBI): domain Eukaryota; kingdom Metazoa; phylum Chordata; class Mammalia; order Primates; family Hominidae; genus Pongo; species Pongo abelii. Next base: position 155,532,705 of record NC_071989.2, read on the forward strand.
ACATTCCCACCAGCAGTGTATAAGCATTCCTTTTTCTCTGCAAACTTGCCAGCATCTGTTATTTTTGACTTTTTAATAATAGCTATTCTAACTGGTGTGAGATGAGATCTCATTGTGGTTTTGATTTGCATTCTCTAATGATTAGTGATATCGAACATTTTTTCATATGCTTCTTGGCCACACGTATGTCTTCTTTTGAGAAGTGTCTGTTCATCTCCTTTGCCCATTTTTTAATGGGGTTGTTTTTTGCTTGTTAATTTAAGTTCCTTATAGATTCTGGATACTAGACCTTTGTTGGATGCATAGTTTTTGTATATTTTCTCCCATTCTGTAGATTGTCTGTTTACTCAATGGTTTCTTTTGCTGTGCAGAAGCTCTTTAATTAGGTTCCACTTAGTCTATTTTTGTTTTTGTTGCAATTGCTTCTGGTGACTTCATCATGAAATCTTTACCAAGGCTTATGTACAAATGGTATTTCCTAGGTTTTCTTCTAGTGTTTTTATAGTTTTAGGTTTTATATTTCAATCTTTAACCCATTTTGAGTTGATTTTTGTATATGTGAAAAGAAGGGGTCTAGTTTCAATCTTCTGCACATGGCTAGCCAGCTATCCCAGCACCATTTATTAAATAGAGAATCCTTTCCCCATTGCTTATTTTTGTCGAGTTTGTCAAAGATCAGATGGTTGCAGGTGTGCAGCTTTATTTCTGAGTTCTCTAATCTGTTCCATTGTTCTACATGTCTGTTTTTATACCAGCAGCATGCTATTTTGGTTACTGTATCCCGGTAGTTACAGTTTGAAGTTGAGTAGTGTGATACCTCTAGCTTTGTTCTTTTTGCTTAGGATTGCTTTGGCTATTTGGGCTCTTTTTGGTTCCATATGAATTTTAGAACGGTTTTTTTTCTAATTTTGTGAAAAATGTTGTTGGTAGTTTGATGGGAATAGCATTGAATCTGTAAATTGCTTTGGGCAGAATGACCATTATTACAATATTGAGTCTTCCTATCCATGAGCGTGGAATGTTTTTCATCTGCGTGTGTTGTCTCTGATTGTTTTCAGCAGTATTTTGTAATTTTCACTGTAGAGCTCTTTCACCTCCCTGGTTAGCTGTGGCTATTGTAAATGGAATTTACAATTTTCTTTTTGTGGCTATTGTAAATGGAATTGTATTCATTATTTGCCTGTCAGCTGGAATGTTATTGGTGTATAGAAATGCGACCAATTTTTGTACACTGATTTTGTATCCCAAAACTTTACTGAAACAAAACTTTTTTCAAAGTGATTGTGTCACCAGCATGTATGAGAGTTCTAGTTTCTCAACATTCTCACCAACACTATATGGTCAAAATTTTTAAGGTTAGCCACTCTACACTATTCACAATAGCAAAAACTTGGAACCAACCCAAATGTCCATCAATGATAGACTGGATTAAGAAAATGTGGCACATATACACCATGGAATACTATGCAGCCACAAAAAATGATGAGTTCATGTCCTTTGTAAGGACGTGGATGAAGCTGGAAACCATCATTCTGAGCAAACTATCACAAGGACAGAAAACCAAACACTGCATGTTCTCACTCATAGGTGGGAATTGAACAATGAGAACACTTGGTCACAGGGTGGGGAACATCACAAACCAGGTCCTGTCATGGGGTAGGGGGAGGGGGGAGGGATAGCATTAGGAGATATACCTAATGTAGATGATGAGTTAATGGGTGCAGCACACCAACATGGCACATGTATACATATGTAACAAACCTGCAGGTTGTGCACATGTATCCTAAAACTTGAAGTATTTAAAAAAAAAAAGATTAGCCACTCTACTAGAAATGTGTGGTATGCTACTGTGTTTTAAATATTCATTCTGCTAAATAACTATCATTTTTCTACTTATTTGCCATCTATATTTCTTCTCCTTCTTGCCTTGTTTGTGGTCTAAAACCTGCTGTAAAAACTTTAATAGAAGCACTGCACTTAGGCATCCTTAATTTGTTCCTGATTTGAGGGTAAAAGCATTCAGTTTTTAACATTCAGTATGATGATAATTGTAGATTCTTCACAGATGGGTTTATCTGTTTATCTACTTAAGAAGTCCCATTCTATTTCTAATCTAGTAAGTTTTTCTCAGGAATACTTGTTTGATTTTGTCAAATCTTTTTCCTGCATCTAGTGAGATGCTCATATTTTTTTCCTTTAAAAATATGTTTATGTAGTGAATTACATGAATTGAACTTTGAATGTTAAAGCAATCTTGCATTGGGTTATGCTATATTATCATTTTCTATATTGTTGGATTCTATTTGTTAAAATTTTATATAGAATTGTTGCATTTATACTCTTGAAAGTAATAGGTATCAAGGAATGCTTATCCCATAGAATAAGTTGGGAATTACTTGCCCCTCTTCAATGTTCTGGAAAGTTTGTGTATAATTGTTGCTCTTTCTTTCTTAAATGTATGAGAGAATTCACCAGTGAGTCATCTAGCCTCAATGTTTCTTTGCATGTGGTTTTTAATTATAAATTCAATTTCCTTAATAGACATAATATTTTCAGGTTATCTATTTTTTCTTGAGTGGCTTTGGTAATTTGTGTCTTTCTAAGGAACTTCTGCATTTCATCTAAGTAAGTTTTCAAATTTACTGTTGTAATGTTGTTCATAATATTATTATACTTTTAATATCTGAAGATCTGTAAAGATGTACCTCTTTCATTCCCAACATCAGTATTTTGTGTCTTTTATCTTTTCTTCCTGATCAGTCTGGCTACATGTTCCCCAAAAAACAAGACTTTAGTTTTATCAATATTCACTATTGTTTTTCTATTTTCTATCTCACTGATTTTCTCTCGGATCAATATTATTTCATTTCTTCTGCTTACTTTGGGTTTCATTTGTTTTTCATCTGGTTTCTTAAAGTAGAAGCTGAAGTCATTGATTTGAGACACTTCTTTCCTAATGTAGGCATTTAGTGCTATACATTTCTTATAAAGTAGTGGCATGCCATAAATTTGGATATACTGGGTTTTTATTTTTATTTATTCAAAATAATTTCTAATTTTCCTTTTGAATTTTTCTTTGACCCTTGACTTATTTAGAAATATGTTATTTACTTCTGAAATCTTTGGGAGATTCTCCAGTGATCTTTCTCATTTTAATTTCTAATTTAATTCCAGTATTGTCAGAGGACATGATTCAATTTACTTTTTAAAAATTTCACTGAGACATTTTATGGCCCAAAATATGGCCTATCTTGGTAAATACTTTGGATGTGTTCAAAAAGAATGTATATTCTGCTGTTGTTGAATGTTCTGTAAAGGCCAATTAGGTCAAGTCAGCTATTTGTTTGCTTAAGTCTTTTGTATCCTCACTGGTTTTCTGTTCCATCAATTGTTGCAAGAGGAATACTGAAATCTTATATAATTTGGGTTTATTTTTTCTTTTCACTTCAGTTAGTTTTTGAAGTTCTGTTGTTATATGCATTAACATATTTAGCATTGTTATTTTCTCCTGATAACCTGGTCCCTTTATCATTATGAAACGACTTCATCCTTGATAATATTCTTTGCTTTGAAATTCACTTTTATATTAATATAGCCATTCCAATTTTGTTTAGATTAGCATTAGCATGGTGTACCTTTTCCCAATCTTTAGCTTTTAACCTATTTGTACCTTTTAAAGTATGTTTTCTGTAGGTAGCATAGAGTTGAATTTTTTTTTTAAAAAAACCCAATATCTTTTATTTTATAAGCCTTTTAATTGAAGAGTTTACACTATTCACATTTATTGTGCTTATTGATATAGTTAGATTTAAATTCATTTTGTTGTTTTTTACTGTGGCACCTTTTTTTGTTCCCTTTTACTGAATTCTTTTGGTATATTAGGTTTTTTAATGACTTCATTTTACCCACCTTTCTTGGTATTGAGCTGCAGTTCTTAGTGGTGTTGTTTTAATGGTTGCTATAGGTTTTTATAGTATTTATCTTTAAATTACCAGTCTGTCTTGTAGTGATTTTATACTACTTCATATATAGTACAAAAACTTTACAATAGTATATTTCAATTTTTCCCCCTTCCCATCTTTGTGATGCTGTGCAGTCTTCTGGCAATCCAAAGAGAAAGGATTACCAAGACCTCAGCCTTGTGTCTTTAAGTCACTGAGCAAATATGGCAATTGCCTCCCTCTAGCTTTTCATGTGACAAAGAAACAACAACAACAACAACAAAACTTCATTTGTTGAAGCCACTGCTTAGTCAGCTACAGCTGAATCCAATACCCCATATGCAAATGGAGAAAGGGGATATTGTCTGTGTATAATTAAACATCATTTTTGTTTCTTTCACAATATAAACCAAACAGTCATTTTTAGGTTTTGAAAAGGTAAAACAGTTCAGGATAATCCATTTTCCTCATGCTCTGTCTCACCACTTTCAACCTTTAACCAAAATTTCAAGTATCAAAGCACAATAGCACTATGCTAGAATTTATGTACAATATATTTACATCTCTGTTTACGGACTCTGAAATCCTTGAGAGCAAGATCTATTTGTTATTTATCTTCATGCCTTTAGAACTGAAAACATATCCTGGGCACCTATTAGAAGATCAGGAAGTTATTATTTGAATTACATTAGGAGGAGAAGCAGCTCTTTAAACCCATAGTACAGGCTGTGTCCACAGGATACAAACCAGTGGTCAGATATGTGATATGACAGGCAAGCAGAAGGGAGCCAGGAGAGAGGATCAGCACTTTGTCATTGTACCAGTGTCTTGCTCCCTACAGTCCAGAAAACATCATGTGGCTCTACAGGGACAAAAGTGTCTTCTGAGTGCCTGAAGAAAACTACCTTACAAAAAGAAGCCTTGATAGATGCTTTAGCAAATGCTCCTCCACTTGCAGCGTTTTCTGCCTATTAGTTACACTTCACCAAAGAGAGCAATCATAATAAAATATAGTTATCATACTTACTTAATATGGATACTTTAAAATGTTTCACTTAAAAAGTCTCACTTAAAATGGATACTTAAAAATGGATATTTAAAATGGATACTGAATCATAAAATACAAGCCAAACAATGGCATGCTCATTTAATGGCAAAAAGCCAAACAACGGCATGCTCATTTAATTTTGTTTTCTACTGTAATGATTATTCACTCATCAATTGTCTCAAATCTGGGGGTATGGTATTTTCTGGCCCATGGAGTCTAAACTCAACAGGAACCAGCAACAGCTCAAATCAGATTTCTTCTTTTGCCTGTATATAAAGGTTAGACAAGATATCAAGGCATGAAACTCCCAAGTACTGCATCATTGACAACTGAAATTGCCTAAGTGTGAGATCATACTTCTGCCTGAAAATTTGCAAGAATATCTTTGGCATGGGTGTCAGTGGGATGACCAGATAAAATGGGGCCAATGAGATAAGGCGATTTTGACATTGTAAATTATTCTGTATTTTGTGATTGTGTATATTGGCAGCCATTCTCTTCAAGTTACAGACACATACTCTTAAGAAAAGTTGCTCACAGTGTGGAGTCTAGAGTATTTTAAGTAGATCAGAAAAAACTAGGGTTGAAAAACCCAGTTTTCCTGCAAGTTAGAAGGATGGATTTACAATGAGGATTTTAAAATGAAGGTTGAATTTGCAACCATTCATTTTCCACAAGCCTGCCTAGACCACCTGATAAATAATACATTTTTGTATTATGCTTATAAAATATGCAAATGGGTAGAATTTGCAAATAAATGCCTTGAAGAATTTTTAAAACTTCAGAAGTAGCCTAATCCTAGGATTTGCGGCCTTCTTATTTGTGAGGTTTTTATTTTATTTTGTGACAGCAGCCATCAATTCAATTAAACTATATGGAAAATAAAATTTGGTTGGTTGTGTTTTTTTTTTCCTTTCTGAAAGAAGAAAATGATCAAAATTTGGCAAAATGGGAAGCAAGAAGCAATTTGCAAACAGGGAAATCAAACAGTGTCACATCAAAATAAGAGGGAAGGAAATCCAGCAGCTAAGCAGGTATAGCCTCACTTGTTATCTCTGTCCTTCACTCTCATTCTCAACATTCTTTCCTTGTGGTGGAAAAACGTAGATACGATTAGAAACTGCAAAGTTAGAAGCTAAAATAATGCTCTAACAGCAAACGGAAGGACAAGGTGAAAACTCAGAATCTGTAGGCATGGAAAATACTGCAAGAGATGGCCATTTCAAATATACTCCAAAGCAGCCTCTGGCAGCCACCCAAGAATAGTAGGTAAGCATGACCAATATTAGCTTCTTATAAAATGAAGCTACAAATCCCCATGATGTATATGCCCACAGAGGTAACACAGATTAGAAACTTGCATACAAAAATGCATGAACAAGACTGCTGAATTGCCTTCACATGTTAGACATGTTTTCCAGCCCTGAAGCTACTATCTGTTGAGGACATGCTCTATGCTGGGCGAGATAAGTACAACTTAAATAGTCCTCACGGCAGCCCCATGGCTTAGGTGTTTATAAGCAAAGAAACTAAATCACAGAGAGGTTCAGGGGCTTGCCTGTGGCTAAGCATAGCCAAGCTGGAATCAGAATTCAGGTCTGACTGAGGCCTGCTTGAGGGTGGAGGATGGGAAAAGGGAGAGGAGCAGAAAAAATAAGTATTGGGTACTAGGCTTAGTACCTGGGTGATGAAATAATCTGTACAACAAACCCCTGTGATATGAGTCTACCTATATAACAAACCTGCACATATACTCCTGAACCTAAAATAAAAGTTAAAAAAATAAAAAAGAACCCAAGACAGAAAAAAAAAAAATTCAGATGTAATGATCCTAAAGCCAGCCCTTCTTCCTTATGACATCTTCATCAAGTGCCTCTGTTGCCAAACAGCAGATGGAACATCTGTGACCCCAATTCTGTCCTACATGTACAAGGGAAAGTTGCTGGTTAAAAGAAATCTCAGGGATCCTTTGGCAAATGAAGCACTTGTTAATAATGATAAATAAGTAAATTCAGATTTTTCTGAACTCTAAATATAGGCCAAGTACAAGAGGTGGCAGTCGAGAGGGGCATTGTGGAGAAAATGTTCGTAGCCCATTTTTCAATGACCTGAATTTCTCCCCTCATATGTTTGTTCTTTCAGGCCACACAGTTCTCAGATAGAGGTAAACTTCTTTCCTGGCTGAAGCCCTGGTTACGGGAAAGAGTGTCTTCTGAAATGACCAGGTGTGGGGAAAGCATCAGCATGACTAGACATACCTGGCTCACCTGTTGAAAAAGCCCCAGTGAACCAGATTCAGGAATATCAGCAGGGAGAGGGGCTTCTGGGGAAAATCCCACTATGCAGGGCATAAGCTGCTTTCTGTCTCCTACAGTTTTGTGCAAAGTACGATTCATGAATAACAGACAGTAGGAAGGACAATGAAAACAGCAAGAGAGATGAAGCGACTGAATGTCATTGGAATTGTGCCCATTTCTCCAAGCTTTTGGGCTGATGTGGTACTGTTTCTTAATGCATCATTTATTTGTCTACTATATCATTCAAATATTTGTTGAGAGCCAACTAGGTTCAAGGCTGTGGGGATATGACAAGCAAGGATGTTGTTTTCATGAAACTTATATTCTAGGATAGACAGATAGACAATGGCAGATAGACAATGATGAGATAAACATATATATGAGTTGTTAGGTAGTGGTAAGACCTATGATAACAAAAGAAACTAGTTAAGAGGAATAAAGCGCTACAGGGATACAAGTTTTCATAAGAAAGTCAGATAAGTCCCCTCTGAACAAGCAACATTTGGATAGAGGCCTAAAAGAAGGGAGTGAGTGAGCCAGACAACTAGGAGAAGACATCCCAGAGAGAGGGAACTATCAGTGTGAAATCCCTAAGACTGGTATGTTCTTGTGTCCCAGGAACATTAAGGAGGCTGGGGTGGCTGCAAAGAGGCAGGAGGGGAGCAGTAGGAGACAAAGACAGAGAGGCTACAGTAGCAAGCAAAGCATGTCAGACAGGACTTAAACACTCAGGCCATTATCATTATAAGAATTTCTACCTTATTCTCTGAATAAGATGAGAAGCCATTGGGGACTTTTAAGAAGAGAAATCACTCTGGCTTCTGTGCAGAAAAGAAGCAAGAGTGAAAACAGGAAGAAAAAAAAAAGTCACTAGGCTATTGCAATAATCCAAGTGAGAAATGGACCAGAATGGTAGCAGTGGAGATGGTGAGGAGTGTTGGACATTGGGTACACAACAAATGCAGTAGTGAAGAATGATGCCAAAATGTGTTGGCTTATATGACTGCAAGAATGGAGTTATTTACTGAGATGGGGACAGGCAGGTTAGAAGGTATTTCGTTTGTGTTATGTTTTAGGTGTCCACTAGATATGAACTAGGCGTTACATATCATCACCCTGACATGATGTGACTCACTCTGTGCAAGGTTTCTGTGCAAAAGCTTTCTGACTTAATAGGATGTCTGAATTTGATTAACATTCATTTTTCACACTGGAGTGCAGTTGCATGAGAGCAGTGGCTGTTTCGATTTCTCTCTGTGTATTCCTAGCACCAAGCACAGTGCCTGACGACGTAGACACTCAGTGACTAGTGAATGGATGACTGAATGAAAGAATGAAGAAGTGAGACTTCCGAACAACTCCATACAGAACTGGACCAACTGCTTCCACAGCTCATCTTGGTCAAGTGTGATTCCCATAGGTGGCATGACCGATGGAGATGCCCCTGGCATCAATGCCTCCTCTTTCCCTTTGGTCCAGGTCAGACCTTCAATTCAAGGTTCCTAAATGCTGATATTATTTTATTGTTACAAAATTTAGGAGAATATGAGAAAAATACATTTTCTTCATAATATTATAGATTAATTTCCTCAATGTTATGCCACTATGGCGGCCTAATCTTAAATTTTCCATACAGGTCTACTTGAAAATTTACTCTAGGATTCCTTTTTGATCTCATTCAACCTGGCAGACCATCCTAGCTCTACAGTTTGCACCCCCAACATCATACTCTGAAACTCTCTCAACCTTGTGCTAGCTATATTTATAGTCAGAGTAGTTTGTGGTCTATAGTTTAGTACAAGGAAAACTCTACTATCCATTTTCTAAGGCACAAGTTGATCTTATGCTTAAGAGTCCAGCACAAAGAAGCATTTCTCTGCATTGACTTTCCCTTTTCATGAGCTCTTCAATAAAATGGATTAACAAATGAAGCCGTTACTTTCAATTAATATTTATTCAAAACAGAATGATCTCTATGTGACTAGCTGCACCTGGGAAGGATGGTTAACATAAGGGCATTTAGAATAAAAGTCAGGAGTGGAGTCCTGAAGGGGCAGTGTGAGAACAACAAGGTTGACCTCACCATTTCCCCAGTTGGTAACCCTACATAAGATACAGGTATTAGGCAGTACACAGTGTGATTCCTGGTGTTTTTTTTTTTTTAAAAAAGTTCGTCTTGCTATTTAGAGGCAAAGACATACATGGGAGTCAAGTCATCATCCATGGTTGACACACTGGCCAGCCTTTATTTAAAGAATAAAAAGGGTTACATGGTCAACTAAGTTGGGAACCTTCTGCTTATCATCTTTCTCTTGCATATTTACAATGAACATGAGCAGCTTAGACGCAGGGAGAAGCTTTAGATTTTAGAACGCTGCTTAACCTTGTTTAATATAACATTTTTACAAACTTATTTTTATTTGTCACTAAATGTCTTTAGAAACATGGCATTCTGTAGAAGATAATTTATAAGAGGCTGAACTAACTTGCTCTACTCAGAAGTTAATAGCATGAAAGGAAGGAAGCTGCCTCATATACCAAAGAGTGTAGTCTTTGACCAGGTTCAAAGACATGGATTCAATTCCCCACTAACCTACTTACTGGCTTTGTGGTCTCAGGTGAGTTACTAAACCTTTCTGTGCATCTATAAATTGAAATTCTATATTGGTTTTTAAATCTAAGCATTTTACGTCTAATGCATGTAAAATATCTTTATATGTAATACATATTATCCACGTTTTTATAATCTGGGCTCACCTTTGCACCTTTGTCCTTTCTAGGACTCTGTTTCACCCTTGGTCATCACCCCTGGTTTAGAGTAGCCAGATGCAGTAGATAAGAGCAGGAGCATCGGATTAAGTTACACTTGAATTCAATTTTTCATTCTGCCGTTTACTAGCTCTGTGGTCCTGGGCAAGTTACTTGAACTCTATGGGCCTTAGTTTCTTTATCTGTGAAACAGAACTGCAGGGAGGATCAAAATAGTTAAAGCACATGGAGTGACCAGCATGGGACCTACTTCAAAGTAAATGGCACAGAAAAAAAGCTGTCCCAGGATTCTGGTTTTTCATTTCCTGTCTCCACACTTTTAATCTCTGGCTTGGCTGTGATCTCTTGACTTAATCCCATTGCTAAGCACATTTGATCCTGGGAGCCAACATTCCTGACAGAGAAGTCCAACAAATCCCTTTTCCATTTCCATTCCCAAACAGTAGCTTCCTCCCTGGGGCAACTGGTGCTTATAATTTACTTCCAGATCCCTGGCCCAGCTGCAGGGAAAAAGAACAGACAACGATTTCTCTTCTCACAGCCTCCCACGCATTAGTTTTCCCTGCATGTCTGACGTTTGACTTCTAAGTGCCCTCTGGCTGTGATTACTCAGGCAAACTGAAGTGGACAGATGGAACAATTATTTGGAAAGCACAACCAATGGAAAGCAAAACAAAAAGACAGAGAAAGGAAACCCTATACCCAACCCTGCAGTTGAGAGGAAAGAGTTTATTGGTTTAAATTATTCTTATTGCCTGCTGGCATCGATTGTATTTTCCAGGTAATTGGTCAGCTCTCCCCATTCGTCTGTCTCTGTAGAGAAATGATCCTTTCTTAGATATGGGCACTCCAGGTAGCCCTCTCTTGACGGAATGGATATGTTTGGGCAAGGCTTGTCTAAAAGCAAAATTTTAAAGTGACTCTGATCAATTCACTGGCTTTCATGATAAACACAAAAGATGTTATATTAATGGGAGGAAATGGATCTCTGAATATGATAAGAAATCAAACTTTAGAAGAAAGCATACTTTGAAAATCAAGTGTTTGAAAAATTTCTGAGAAAACTAGAATTAATGTTTCACAGTTCTGGAATCAAACTGCCTGATTCCATTTCTGGCTCCATCACATTTTTTTCTGTGCAAACTAGTATTAATATAAATTATTTAGCCCCTGAGTTTGTTTCCTGGTCCCTTCAGTAGAGATAATAGCAGTACTTACTCATAGAGTAATGATTAAGTGAAATAGCTGTGTGTATGTAGGACTTAGTAGCTGCCTGCTACATAGTAAATTCCCAGTAAATGGTGGCAGTTATTAATAAGTTATTAATCAATAGCCTTACGTTTCAGGCTATAAAAGCTAAAGATGGAAAAACCTGGAACCCCAGATGATGGCAGCTCAGGGCCTCTGTGGGGTTTCAGCTCTTATTTTTCTGGTTCAATTCATAGACTGCTGCAGCTTCAAATTCTCTGGAGCACATTTCTGTTCAGTGAGAGGTGCCTGTGTGTAGGAGACCATCATGTACTATTTGAAGTTCATTCATTTTTCACAAATATGGTGAGAATCTGATTCAATGCCAGCTGAACAATGAGTGTAGATTTGCTGTGGAAGCGACAGGCCCTAATTGGATCCTCAATGCTGAAACAGCTGTCTGGGTAGGGGGCACGTGCTTTGGCCTTCCCTTGGTGCCATCCTGCCTGAGTTTAGGGGGCTATGCTGCATAACTTAAGGTCATGTGAATTGTGTTTCAGACTTTCTTCCATTCTAGAATAGAAATCAAAGGCAGACTTTGATGGCTTATAGCCTAAATTGTTCTCACCCGTGCAGCAGGGTCAGCCACTGTGTTACAGAGGTCAAAGACTTTTCCTGAAAGATAATAAAAAATATTAGTAGTAACTACCACATATTGAGTATTTATCAGGCACCCGTCTAGATGTTTTACCAGAATTATCTTATTTAATTCCTAAAACCACTTTCTGAGGGAGGAATTCTTATTAAGTCTACTTTTTAGATGAAAAAACAGGCACAAAGGAGTTGAGCAATTTGACCAGATCACACAGCTAGTGGCTGGTAGTCTGGATTTGAACCCAGACCTTTGAATTCCAAAATCAGAAAGCTTAATTAACCACTCTGTTATATTTTATGAGAATTAGTTTCCATCTGGGGACAAGTTGAAACGCTCGTTTTTCTGGAAAGCCCTTTGCCGTGGTGTAGGGCCACACAACCAATCCATGAGAGCCTGCAATAAAATCCAGACTAACCCCAGCTCTGTCCTAAATAACAATGAGGAAGATTATTGATATTTAACAGAGGTAACAACAACAATTTAGTGAACAAGTTCTATACACCAGGTACCATGCTCAGCACTTGAAAATTCACACAACTAACCCTCACCGAAACCGCAGCTCTGGCAACTAATAAGCCTACATTTGCATCTAATTCTGCCATTTAGCAGCTGTGGAATTTTCAATAAGCATTTAGATTCATTCATTCTCTCTCTCTCTCTCTCATTTTCCTCATTTAAAAAAACAAAATTTGGTGTCAGAATTAAATGAGATAGTGTGTGATAGACACACGGTGCCTAGAAGATGCCAGGCCTCAATAAATGTTGGCATCACTATTATCTCTTTTCTACAATATGAAGAAATACAGTCTCTCCGAGAAAGTGGATGAACTGAGACTTCATGCCTGGCAACATCTGTTTGTAAATCTGGGTCAGTTTCAATCCAAAGCTGAATGACTCTTTCCACTTGACCCATGGCTCTCACACATGGCCACCTGTCAGAAACAACTGGAAAACGTGTTTAAAATCTAGAGTATCTGCGCCCATCCCGGGTGATTCTGATGCAGCGGGAGTGGACTTTTTAGCTGTGCTGTTGCAGGGCCCGGTTGGGGTCCACTGCTCTGGCTCTGGCCACCACCTTGGTCTCAGTGTCCCATCTCCCCTGTTCCACCTAAGGGAATGTGGGAGTGTATCTATTATCAGTGACTGCAGAGAACTCTCTGACTTAGCCTGGGCTGCCATTACAAAATATCATAGACTGGGTGGCTGAAACAACAGAAATTTATTTTATCACAGTTCTGGAAGCTAGCTGGAGTCCAAGTTCAAGGTGCCAGCATGATTAGCTTCTGATGAGGTCACCTTCTTGCTCTATGCTCACTTGACAGGTCAGGGGTGGGGAAGCAAGCTCTCTGATGTCTCTTTTTTATCAGGGCATTAATTCCATCACGAAGGTCCTATCTTCATGAACCAATTATCTCCCAGAGGTCATACTGCTAAACATCATAACCTTGGGGGTTAGGACTTCAATATATGAATTTTGGAGGGACACCATTCAGTCAAAAGCATCTTCCTAATTAATTTAAGATGTTCTCCTTTTCCATTCTACTTCATCAGCAATAGTCTTTAAAAGAATTAAAAGATATTGGCATAACACTTGTTTGCTGGGCACTGTACCCAAAAGACTATTTATTTATTTATTCACTACTTACCCTTGGTCTGCTTTCAAAAAAGCATATAGGGTGTCTTCTGGGAGTTTAAAATCCTCCCAGGAAACACTGACAAGAACACATGAGATCACACCCTACAGAAAAGCAGGGTCATTTTCCTGTCTGCTGTTTTCATTGCCCTGTTGCTATTGTTATTCACAGAAATGTGGGCATCTGCCCCTATAGCTAATACTCTTCGTTTCTCCAGTCACCCTCTCTTCTCCGCTTGCTCAGGCTTTTGTTGCAGGGCACAGTGACTGAGTCATCAGCTGGCTCTGGTCTTCATGTGCCTCAGCAGACGCAAAGGGCAGCATCTTTGTCTTAGTTGGTGATCTGAATAATTCCCATCTCTATGTTCCTGAAATTAAGATGATGATGATAGCAAGTAGCCTTCTCTAATCACTTAAGGTGTGCCAGCCATAATTTTATTTAATCCTCACAGCAACCCTAAGAGCTCCACTTCTCATTCTGCGAAAGTGAAAGCTGAGGCTCAGAGAGGCTAGGTATGTTGCTCAAAGTCATATACAGCGAATAAATCAGGGAACAATGGAGACAGGCACTTTCTTGTTTCTGCCTCTGATCAGATTGTTTTCATCTCCTTTAATGTTCTCTCCTATTGGATGCCTCTGATATATTGGCTTAGAAATAGGGTATCTCACTAGCCAGGTTTTCCACATCATGGAGGTGATGTAAATATATAGGGGGGCTGATAGGGAATGTCAGTCAACATGAAAAATTCAACCATCACCAGTCTAGGGAGACAATAGAGTAAAACAGAGTCCTAGACCCAAGTCTCATTACTGACATTTAATCTTAAAATTGATTTCAAGAGGCGACCACTGGGATAGTTGAATAATTACAAATCCAATTTAATAAATGCTCTCTAATTTTATTTGTCACATATTAGAACTGGATTCAGAATCTAAAAATCACTGTTAAATTGAAGAATCTGAATAAGCAGGAGGTCCAAAATAAGTCGAGTAGACTCAATTCGATTATATTTGATAAACATGGTTTGGTAAGAGGTGTTTTCAAAACATCATTGTCCTATCCAATGTATATTTACCAAGTAAAACACATAAGCTGCACTCCAGAAAGCATTCAAATTTAAAGACAGTAATGCAATATTTCTCCAGCATTTGTTACCCAAAATTCTTTTGCATAAACAATTTTCCTGGAGTATTATTGAAAACCTATTCTCCCAAGGAGACTGACCTGTTTCTCTCTAGCATGATAGCCCCCCGACAGGGACACTCTCAGTGACTGCAGGGCCCTAAATGATAGCTGGTCCGGTAGTTGCCTCTGATGCAGGCTTTAGAAGGCATATCCAAGTTGAGGTCTGAAATATTCTTATAGCTTTATAGGTATCTATACATACACTGAATGGTTACTTTTTAGAGGTAGAAATGGAACAGAATAGCGTAGTGGTGAAATACAAAAGTTTTGAGATTAGACCCCAGCATCTCAGTCTTGGGCCTTCTAACTAGAGTGAAGATATTAGTGATATTCACTTCCTAGGGCTGTTGTGAGGGTTATATAAGAAAATGCCTTTATATCTCTTAGCAAAACCACCAGATAGTGAGAACTAAATAGTAAGAACCACATTATTATTACTACAGTAACCACTATCAACACCACCATATTACTACCACTATTATTACCATTACCATCATCCTATTACCATTACTCCTCCTCCTCTTCTTCCAACTACCACCGCTACCCCCATTGCCATTACAACTACGACTATTCCTATCCACCTTCATACACTTTTAAAATGAATTGAACAATGAGAACACATGGACACAGGAAGGGGAACATCACACTCTGGGGACTGTTGTGGGGTGGGGGGAGGGGGGAGGGATAGCTTTAGGAGATATACCTAATGCTAGATGACGAGTTAGTGGGTGCAGCGTACCAGCATGGCACATGTATACATATGTAACTAACCTGCACATTGTGTACATGTACCCTAAAACCTAAAGTATAATAATAATAATAATAATAAAAATAAAATAAAATAAAAATGTCTCTTCTACATCCTCATTTTCTTATGTGTTCTTTTACTCCTTCTATTTATAATAAGAAATGAAATTGTTTTTCCTGCCAAATGAGTCACTTGAGATTGGAACATCAATTTATTTGAGCAGATGTGTGTCAGTTTTGCTGTGAATAAAAGGCCCCAATATGCTCTGCTGACATATTTAATGAAAAAATGAAGTGTGGGTTGTACATAAATTCATATTTTCAGCTCAAGTCCCACTTCCTTTCAAAAGCCTTTGGCCCACATTGATGTCTGCCTTCTCTGAAACAGCAATCATTATAGTCTCTAATTCTTCCATGTTTGTGAAACTTATTTCCCCGATTAATAAGCTACCTGTAGGCAGACTTTAATACCACAAACATAATAGGCATTCCACAAATATTGATATGTGAAGATGGTATTGAATAAGTCAATACTCTGAGCCCTATAAATATATCTATTTGTTCATGTAACCTAAAGTCCAGGTATAGGTCAGGGACAGCTGGGTCTTGGGGCTCACAAGTTGCCACCAGGGTTCAGTCTCCCTCTCTCAGATCTGCTTCCCTCTCTCAGATCTACTTCCCTTTCTCAGATCTGCTTCCCTCTGCTATTTCCAGGTAGGCTCATACCTTGTGTTAGGGGGCTGTGTTCATAGTCTCACAGCAACAAATACAGTGGAAACTACACTGCCTTTCCCTAGCCACTTCTACATATATCTCAGGGTAGGCAACTTCAGTTATGTGCCCAACCCAGACCTAATGGGCATGTAGTGAGCCCCATCCAATCACCTGAGCCCAGTGACGCTGAGGAAAAACCTTCCCAAAAGAAGTTCTAGAATAAGAGGAAAAGCCTTTGGTAGGGGAAAAAGGCTCTACAGAGATCTCGCTTTTCTTCTGTTACTACCTTAGCTCTAAACACAGTGTAAAAAATAAAAATAAAAAACACAGCAGGTACTCACAGTAAATTTTGAGATGAATGGATTTTTATGTGTTAAACCTTCAACCTAAATCCTAATCTGTTTTTCCTTCTGACTGATTGACACTTTGTGGCTAGATGCTAAAAATGTGGAAATGATTTGCTTGAAATCCACATAGTTTTAAAGTTTACTCACGCCTGTAATCCCAGCACTTTGGGAGGCCGAGACGGGCGGATCACGAGGTCAGGAGACGGAGACCATCCTGGCTAACATGGTGAAACCCCATCTCTACTAAAAATACAAACAGCAACAACAACAACAACAAACTGAACAGTCCAGGCTAGTTCTCCATTAGAAATGGTTTGATCCGAGGTCCATATGATGTCAACAGAATGGGATTTTGTTCTCCATTTCTTTGACTACATCCTTAACATTTACTTCATTCTCAGTCCTACTGCTTACCAGACAGCTGTTACAGCTCCTGCCTTTGTCTCGTGTTCACTCTTTTTGTTTTTTTTTTGAGACGGAGTCTCGCTGTTCGCCAGGCTGGAGTGCAGTGGCTCAATCTCGGCTCACTGCAAGCTCTGCCTCCCGGGTTCACGCCATTCTCCTGCCTCAGCCTCCAGAGTAGCTGGGACTACAGGCGCCTGCCACCACGCCCGGCTAATTTTTTGTATTTTTAGTAGAGACGGGGTTTCACCGTGTTAGCCAGGATGGTCTCGATCTCCTGACCTCGTGATCCACCCGCCTCAGCCTCCCAAAGTGCTGGGATTACAGGCGTGAGCCACCACGCCTGGCCTATCTCATGTTCACTTCTAATGAAAAGAGAAAAATATCTTTCTCAAGATCCCATGAGAATTTCCTGGCTTCTCGTGGGCTCTAATTGAGGCTTGTGTCTATTACCCAATCAATCACTGCCCAAAGTAGTGGCACACACTGATTGGTTTAGGTCTAGGCCACATGCTCCATCCCAGGGCTGCGTATGGAGTAAAAACAAAGCACAAGTCCAAAAATAGAGAAGGGGTCATTCCCAGAGGAATATCCAATCTGGAATCAGGAAGGGAACTATATACTGGGTTCATGGAAGCAGCAAATGTGAACTATGACTCTCTCTTTAGATAATGTGTTTACCTATCATCTTGGTCACAATGCCTAGTATAGTGCATCACACATGCTGACAGGATGCTTAATAAATGTTTGCTAGAGGGAGGGAGGAAGAAAAGTATTCACTATGCTGGATGAACCATTGATTTGACACTTGTAACAGTTTTGCATGCATAAGTCAACCCCATCTTCCTTGGGAATGCATGTTTGAAATGGGATTTGGAATTTCGGAATATAAAGCTACTTATTAGTGTGATTAGCTTTAGCCTATGCCAACTAGAAGTTTTCCATAAGCATTAGCTGTTTGCTTCCTTACTTGAGATGTTTCTTGGTAGAAACACCAGGGCAGAAATAATTCATGTCTGAATATGGCAAAAATTCTTAGCTCTTGGCCCCTGGAATTATACATTGAGCCCTGGAGCCATATGATGGAAAAAATACAGCCCATGTTTTAAAGAATTTTAAATTGCCCCTTACAGAATCAGCTGGAGAACTGATTTAGCAGAGCCTTGTTGAGGTAATTTACCTTCCCTTTTCAACTCTACTACACTTTTGGCTTAATGAGTTTTTAATGATAATAATCGTCTCTTTGCACAGGGGTTAATGACAGAGTAAAAATAGAAACTAACCCCACTTCAGTGTTGTTTCTTCTAATAAGGTGCCATAAATATGACACGAGGTTCATTCTTGTCTCACTTTCATCTGAACATGAACATGTGCTATGGTTTGAATGCTCGCTCCAAAACTCCTGTTGAAATTTAATTGCCATTTTGACAGCATTAAGATATGGGAATTTTAAGAGGTGATTAAGTCATGAGGGCCCTCATGAATAGATTAATGCCATTATTTAGGGGAGTAGGTTAGTTAATGTGGGAGTGGGTTCCTGATAAAAGGATGAGTTTGGCCACCTTCTCCTCTCTCTCATACATACTTTCTTCCCCTTCTGCTTTCTGCCATGGGATGATGCAGCAAGAAGGCCCTCACCAGATGGAGCCCCTTGGTCTTGGACTTCAGAACTGTGAACCAAATAAACCACTGTTGTTTATAAATCCCCAGTGGTGTTCTGTTATAGTAGCACAAAATGCACTAAGACAACATGGGAATTAGATATTATAAATTCAAAATCATTGATTTTCTTATGTCCTCTCAAAGCCACTTAACTCTCCTTGGCCCTTCACTGTACTGCTCATCTCTTCCATTAGCTACAAAGGAGAGCTGAGCTTCGGGTCCTCTGACAAGGATTAATGAATCAATAACAGTAAATTCCTTCTAAGACTGAATTCTCCTAAGTTCAACTTCTTTTTTTCTAGAAGGAAAATTGCCCATGTTCAATA
The DNA here is from genome assembly GCF_028885655.2 of Pongo abelii. Lineage (NCBI taxonomy): Eukaryota > Metazoa > Chordata > Mammalia > Primates > Hominidae > Pongo > Pongo abelii. The sequence continues at coordinate 155,551,620 of NC_071989.2, forward strand.
CACTTTTTATTTAAAATTAATTTGAATTAATTCTGTCTACTCATGAAGTTGGAAGCTAAGAGAAGCCACACTGTTGAAGAGTCAGCAAAGATGTGTTTTAGAATTTAACATCACTGGTAGGTAATATCCTATTTGTATGATAAAAACTCAACTATCGGCTGGTAGCAGTGGCTCCTGCCTGTAATCCCAGCACTTTGGCAGGCTGAGGCAGGTGGATCACCTGAAGTCAGGAGTTCGAGACCAGCCTGGCCAACGTGGTGTAACCCTGTCTGTACTAAAAATACAAAAATTAGTCAGGCATGGTGGTGGGTGCCTGTAATCCCAGCTACTCAGGAGGCTGAGGCAGGAGAATTTCTTTAACCTGGGAGGCGGAGGTTGCAGTGAGCAGAGAGCGTACCATTGCTCTCTAGCCTGGGCAACATAGTGAGACTACTTCTTAAAAAACAAACAAACAAATACTCAACTATAGAAACTTAACTAGGGAAACATCAAAACTCTATAAATTTTTATTTTTAAAGTAACTATAAAATCGATAATAGTTGCTAGATGGTTTGGTGATAGTTACTGAGTGAAGGGGCTGACCTGTTCATGTGGTAACAAAAAGAATCAGATGAGAAGTGGGAATTGCACTGAAAAAGGCTTGAAATGATGTTATTGGCCGCTAATTTATTTTATAGTTTAATACACTCCATTAGACACAGGACATCACTCTGTTGAAATATTGTTTGCCACTGTCGTTTTTCGAAAGATTCAAAATTGTTAATCAATGTTAAGTGTGAAAGCTTAGACCAAACAACTTTAATTAATTTTCAAGGGCTCCAAAGACTATTTCTGGCTTGATGTGGAGAATTTAGGAAAAGAGTAACGGATGCCACTAGATGTCTACTGAAACAGAAAAATATGGTAGTAGATTTTGTACAGAAATGGGCTTCAGGATACAATAGGAAATAAAATAAGCATTTGTCAGTGTATGAGATTCTGGAACTTGCTGCAAACAGATATGATCTATAGAAAAAAATGGAGACTAATATAAATCTGTTACACAAGAACAATATCAACATTTAAAACAAATAACATATTTTCCTAATTTTCAGAGTAATAAATGTTCATTGAATACATTTTGGAAAATTCCTAAACATTTCAAGAAGATTAAGGCCGGATGTGGTGGCTCATGCTTGTAATCCCAGAACTTTGGGACGCTGAGGAGGGAGGATCATTTGAGGTCGGGAGTTCAAGACCAGCCTAGCTAACATGAGGAAACCCCATCTCTACTAAAAATACAAATATTAGCCGGGCATGGTGGCAGGCACCTGTAATCTAAGCTACTCAGAAGGCTGACGCAGGAGAATCGCTTGAACCGTGGAGGTGGAGGTTGCAGTGAGCCGACATCGCAGCACTGCACTCCAGCCTGTGTGACAGAGTGAGACTGTCTGGAAAAAAATAAAAAATAAAATGATCTAATCTCATTACTCAGAAATAGTCACTTTATTTCAGTATTTTTTCTTTCATTCTTACACGCATTTATTTCTTTTTTGAAAACTCTTAAGTCTTTATGAAAAATTTGTAAATTCAGGGGAATATAAAGAGATTTAAAAATTATTCATAATTCTATCAGCAAGCAGTAACCACTGCTAATATTCAGAATATATTTGCTTCCAGTATTTTATTATATATTTTTACATAGCTTTCATATAAAGTTCTGTCATTCTCTTTCCCTTAAAATTACAGCCATGCAAACCAGCAATTCCAGTCATGGGCATTTATCTCAGAAAAATGAAAACTTACATTTAAATAAAAACCTTTACATGAATGTTCACAGCAGCTTTATTTGTAATGGCCAAAAGACTTCAACAATCCCAATGTCTTTCAATTCTGAAAAGTCAAACAAACTGTGGTATATCTATGCCATAGAACACTATTCATCAATAAAAAGGAAGAATCATTATACATGCAAAAACTTGGATTAACCTGGAATATTACGCTGAGTCAAAAAAGCCAGTCTTAAAAAATTAGCTATTATATGTTTTTATATAATATTCATGAAATAAATTATAGAAATGTAAGGCACATCACTGGCTGCCAGGAGAAGTGGGACAAGGAGGTGCTGTTTCTATAAAAGGGTAGCAGGAGGGATACTTATGATGGAACTGTTCTGTACCTTGACTGTATTTGTCTTTACATGAATATAGATAGATACATGTTATAAAATTACACGGAAATAAGCACACACATACAGTGGGTACATGTAAAACTGGGAAAATCTGAATGTCAGTGGATCGTATCAATGTCAATTTCTTGGTTATAATATTATAGTTCTACAGGTTGTTGCCATGGAGGGAACTGGGTAAAGCATGTATGGAAACTCTCTGTAGTATTTCTTACAACTGCATGTGAACCTACATCTATTTCAAAATAAAAAGCTAAGACAAATCAAAATGAAATCAAAATACAGCATAAGCATTTTACCATATAAATATAATTTTAGCTGGGAACATTCTCAGTAAACATAATTTTAATGCCTATATAATATCCTATTATTGAAACATTACCTAATGATTTCCCTAATATTGGATATTCAACATTGAGATGTGTGCTACAGTACCATATCACAAATAACAGTGCAAAGAATACCTCTGTGCATAAAACTATATCTCATTTCAAAGGAAATATTTTTCCTTAGAAAATTAAAAAATATTTTTCTTAGAAAAATATTTCATAAAGTCAGTGCTGGGAGACATTAACAGTTGTAATGCAAAAATAAGATCATATGGTTAAATATATTTGGAAAACAGCTTTGTTCATTCTGGGAATTAGTCTTTAATAGACAAGTATATATTGTGTATCATCTAGTGGCAATAATCTAATCAATGTTTCCAAAACTTACTTGCTCTGGAAAACCTTATTGCAGAATAAAGATGATTGCTAATTCTTCAACTCTACTCCCCATACTCTCTGAATCTATGTGGGCTCTATGACTGCTTTGATCAGCAGACTACTGGGGAAGTAATGCTGTACCAGTTTCTGGGCACAAACTTTAAAAACGTGACAGACTCCATTTACGGTTACTTGAAACACTCCATTTGGGGGAACCCAGAAACGATGTAAGAAACCTGAATACCTTGCAACTGCCACATTAGCCCGAGATAACCATGTGGAGAGTCTGTGTGGAAAGAGGAAGATGCTCAGCTAGCCCCAGTTGGCCCAGCAACCACAACTCAGGTATTAGACAAGTGCATGATGCCATCTTGGACACTTTAGCCTCAACAGGAGCAAATAGATGAAAACCAAAGAACCAAGCCAATGACCGGAATGAAGACTCCAGACATACTTTGTCAATGAAGATTTCCCAGACATCTCCAGCTATTTGAGACAACCCAGCTGAAGCCTGAGTCTTTGTGGAACATAGATGAACCATTTCCGCTATGCTCTGCCCAAATGCCTAAACTGTAAAATTATCAACAAAATAAAATGATTGTTTAAGCCATTAAAATTAGGGTTATTTGTTGCACAGCTATAGATGACCATTACACTTCCTCTTTATTGTCATAGACAATACAACATAGTGTTTCAGATCATTTGGCTTTACGATCAGGGTATCAAAACAGTCTATAATTTACTAGTGTGATTTTGGGAAATTAAACTCCTTAAAACAGTTTCTGCTTTTGTACTATGGAAATAATAATCACTCTTATTTTACAGAGTTGTGGTACTAGGATGAGATTACATTTGTAAGGTGTTCAGTACCACACCTTGTGTGTAGTAAGAGCTCAGCAATAATTTAATCCACTATATCACTGGTCAACTAGTGCCATGTTGTACAGAAGAATAATTACTATGTTAAGGAATATGAGTGCATTTTTTGTTAAACTTTCTTAATATAGGTGTTCACTTTTCTTTCTTGAAAGTATGCAACAGTTTGTACTCATTTGTATAGTGTGAAAGGTTGAGAAAACGTTTTTATTTTAGAACGAGGCTTGACAAAGATTTTCTGTAATGGACCAGACAGTAAATATTTTAGGTTTTGCAGGCCAGTTTCCATTACAACTAGTCAATTATGTTGTTGTAGTGTGAAAGCAGCCATAGGCAATTTGTAAAAGAATGGTCATGGTCTATAAATAGACCTTATTTATAAAAGTTGAGGTAGGCTGAATTTGCACTGAAGGATTTAGCTTGCCAATCTTTGTTCTAGAGGTTGGACCAAGAGCATTTTCAGCCTATTGAGAATATGAGAAATTCTGTCTAAAATGTAATACTCTCATGCCCTTGTGGGATCTGCTCCTTCAAGACAAACTGGCTACTTTGTTAGGCATGTACATGAGCACCCAGAGCAGTGTAGCTTCAATTTTACCATATTACTTTCTGCAAGATTAGCTACATCAGCTGCTTCTACAAACTTTAATTGGTAATGATCTATGCACAAGGCATATGTACTCTAGTACTTGGTTAAACTTGCAATTAGGAAAGTCAGCTTTTTTCTTGAAGCAAAAGTGATTTGGATTCTTTTTTAAGCACAAAGTAGATATTCAAAATTAACTAAAGCAGTAGGCATAATCACTAAATATAGACAGTGGGCTTCGACAGAAAAAGGCCTGGGTTAGCAAAGAAAAGGCCCGAGTTCTACTGCCAGTTTTAGCTTGTAACTAGCTGTGTGACTTTGGGGAAGTCACACCCCTGGGCCTCAGTGTGCTATAAATTTATAAAATGAGACTAATAATTCCTTCCTTAGTTGCCTCATAACATTTAGAAAAAATAAAAAATGCCACATGAAATTTATAAATCTCATATTGTGATGTAGTGAACTATTTATTTGTCATCTTCCCGGTTAGAATATGAGCTTCTTGGGGACAGGGGTTATGCCTTATGAATTTTTAAATACCCATTTCTTGACACAGTACATTAGCATACTCAGCACTTATTAAATGTTGGCAAAATGAATAGCTCAGTGGAAAGATGAATGAAAGAGTTTGTAAACTCAATACTTAAGAGCAGAAATTAAAATGAGGTTTATTATCATGAAGTAAATCAAATTATTTTGAAAAAAAATCTGAAAAAGAGTCAGCATTATTTATACCAGTAATTTCACCGTGCCCTCTTCTTTGAATCCCTGATGTATGAAAAGGCTTCATGCTTCAAATGAATCACTGAAACTTGCTGTCAGTCCGCTTTTGTTCTGAGAGTGAATACTAGGCATAGATGTTGGCCCCACTTTTAAACTAAAAATGACTAATTTTTTCAAAAGTCATATGTGTGATTGTCATCTTCAGCCCTTGAAACAGCAATGACAGAAAAAATATCACTTTGGGTATTATGGTTAGAAGTAATATTCCTTTGAGAAACTTAAATTGAAACAGATAAATAAATAAGCACCTGTTAAGTTAGTACAATTTATGCTTTAAGACAATATCATTTAGAAGAGCAGACTTTTTAGCCTTTTAAACAGTGATACATCTCTTCTTCACTGGTCAGATAGGCCTTTCTTGAATAAAACAGCCTTAGAAAGCTTTGGAGTTCTCCACCTGTTGGCAAATCCATGGGGCTGAAGTATCTGCTGCCATGATATTTTATATCCAAAGTAATGAACTGATCAACAACTTGCAAATAAGTGTTTCTCAAAAAAGATCTTTTACATGAAAAAATCTGCATGGGTGTGACTGTTGAATAATGGATGTGCTTAATGGGATGGATGCTAATTTTAATGCAAATGGTTTCTTTGGCAATAGTGTGGATTTTAGTGTCTTCAAATAAGAAGGAGGTTGCATTAGCCTTCCTTATCAGGGCTGTCTGTGGCTGCACTGATATTACTGTGGGAAGAGTAAATAGCCAGGATGTTGGATTAAAGATTGGTAAAGATTGCCGTTAATCAGAGTGACTATTTCTCCCCTGAAAATGCAGGAGGAAAACATTATTCCCTTCTCAACTCTTTCCTACATAGTAGAGTTGCTGGCTACCTAAAGGAAAGAGGATTTGTATAGAATCTGACTTTCTTGACCAGCATAACTTTACAAAATTCTGGCTCTAAATATTTAAATTTTTATTCTCCTCTGCAAGAAGCAAGCCATAGGATAGACTTGGTAGAGCCTTTTATTTGTTTGTTTATTTTGAGACAGAGTCTTGCTCTGTCACCTAGGCTGGAATACAGTGGTGTGATCTTGGCTCACTGCAACATCCGCGTCCGGGTTTAAGCAATTCTCCTGCCTCAGCCTCCTGAGTATTTGGAATTACAGGCATTTGACACCACACCCAGCTAATTTTTGTAATTTTTGTATTTTTAGTAGAGATTGGGTTTTCCCATGTTGGCCAGGCTGGTCTTGAACTCCTGACCTCAAGTGATCTGCCCACCTCAGCCTCCCAAAGTGCTGGGATTACAGGCATGAGCCATCACGCTCGGCTGGTAGTGCCCTTTTGTTGTGCACATGTACATCAGTCTCCAGGACAGAAAATTAAGCATACTTGATCTCTCTCATCCTTGTTCATCCAAATGTACATGATTCTAATAACAGGATGTATTTTACAATTTCTTTTTAGCCAGACACATTTGACTTTTACAAAGATTCCATAATGTAGGTAGAATATATGTTGTTATCTTTGACTGAGAGAAAAGTAATCAAAGGAGGGGAAGTGTCTTAGAGGAGCTATGGTAATTATCTCACCACAACCTATAATTCTCTAAGTGAAAATTTACTGAATGGCTTTAAAGAATGAAACACAGGACTCATTTATTGTGTCTACAGCAGATTCTTGGGTGTCACACATAGTCACTTTTTCCACTCCTTGCTCAGCTACAAATTACTATTCTCAGTTTCACATTGCAAAACCTGAGGCACAGAATAGTGAGTTGCTCAAGGTCACACAACACAATAGTGACAGAGACAGGTAATGCTATTAATAGAAATCTCAAGCTTTGTTTCTCAATATTATAACAATTTTCACACACACAGCGAAATTGAAAGAATTTTACACTAAACACCTTGTATTAATCAGGGGTCCCCAGTGAAATAGAATCAGTGTGATATATAGATACACAGAGAAGGAGAGAATATACATAGATATCTCATATAGATTTATTATGAGGGGTTGACTCAGATGATTATGGAGGCTGAGATGTCCCAGGATCTACCATCTGCTAGATGGAGACCCAGGAAGTCGGTGATGTAGTTCCAAGCCAAACCCGAAGGCCTAAGAATCAGGAGCACTAATGCCTAAGGGCAGAAGAAGATGAATATTCCAGCTCAAGCAGAGAGCAAATTCACCCTTCCTCTGCTTTTGTGTTCTGTTCATTTCCTCAATCTGATTCCCACCTGCATTAATGGGGGCAGTCTTCTTTACTCAGTCTAAAAACTTAAATATTAATTGTATTGGTTCTTTCTCACACTGCTATAAAGAACTACCTGAGACTGGGTAATTTATGAAGAAAAGAGGTTTAATTGACTCACAGCTCTGCGGGCTGTATAGGAGGCATGCTGGGGAGGCCCTAGAAAAAACAATCATACCAGAGGTTGAAGGGGAAGCAGGCACAATCTTTACATGGCAGAGCAGGAGAGAGAGAGAGAGTGAAGGGGGAAGTGTCACACAGTTTTAAACCATCAGTTCTCAGGAGAACTCACTCACTGTCATGAGAACAGCAAGGGGAAATCTGACCCCATGATCTAATTACCTCCTGCCAGGCCCCTCCCCGGACACATGGGAGTTACAATATGACAGGAGATTTGGGTAGGGACAGAGAGCAATCCATACCACTAATGTCTTCTGGAAACACCCTGACAGACACACCCAGAAAAAAATGTTTTACCAGTTATCTGGGCATTCCTTAGTGCGTTCAAGTTAACAGATATAACGAATCATCACACACCCACACAACCATATACCATTAGCATTTTGCTAAATTTGTTTTAACTTATATCTATTCAGTTATCTATTCCTCTGTGTATTCATCAAACCATTTTATTTCCTGATACGTTTTAAAGTGAATTGCAAGTATTGGAATGCTTCTTCCTAAATATTCACTATGCATATCATGCACTACAGCTTAATATTTTTATGTAAAAATTACATACAATAAAGTCCACAAATCTAAAACTATACAGTAAGCCCTCACCTCATGTTGTTGATAGGTTCTTACAAATTGACTTTAAGTGAACTAACATACAGCAGGTCTTCAGGTAACGTCATTTGTTCAACATGGTTTTGTTACAGTGACGATGAGGGGAAAAAATTGGGTTTGCTACTTGTTTCACTTAAAGTCACAGTTTTCAAGAATTGATGACATTAAGTGAGGCCTTACTATTTATTCACAAAGTTTTGATAAAACTATACACCCGTGTAATACAAACCCCTGTCAATATACAGAACATTACCTTCATCCTCGAACATTTCTTTATGCACTTTCTTAGTCAAAAGCCTCTTCCACCTTCCCATTACCAGAGGCAACCACTACTTCAATTTTTTTCACCTTAGAGTAATATTACTTGGACTAGAATTTCATATAAATGTAGTCATATAGTATGTACTCTTTTCTACTAGCTTTATTTCACTCAGCATAATGTTTCTGACAGTCATCCATTCTGTTGTGTGTGTTAGTAATTTTTCCGTCCACAGCTGAGTGGTATTTTATTGTATGAGTATACCAAAGTTTGTTTATTCGTTCTTGTATTGATTAACCCCAGAGCTACTTCCTGTTTGGGCTATTAAGTATACAGTTGCTAAGGCTTCTTGTATGTGTCTTTTGTGAACTCCTATTTTTCTTTCTTTTGGGTATATTTTTAGTTATATAAGAGGTAGTGTGAACATTTCCAAAATGATTGTGTCACTTATATTACTACCAGCAACATATGATAGGTCCAGTTCCTCCACAACCGCATCAGCGTTTAGTGTCAGGCATCTTAATTTTAGCGATTCCAAATGGTATGTAGTCATTTCATATGGTTGTAATTTTAATTTCCCTCATGATTAATGAAGCTGAGCACTTTCCCATGTGTTTATTGGCCATTAATATATTTTTTTCAAGTGTTCAGATCTTTTAATCAATTTTGTGGGGGGAGTGGTATTAATAGGGCCTAGATACCAGCCTTTTGCCAGATACATGTTTTGACAATATTTCATCCTAGTTTGTGGCTTTTCTATTCATTTTCTAAATAGTATATTTTGACAGGCAGTTTTTAATGTAGAAGAATTATAACTTATCTTTTTTGTTTTTTCACGATTGTTCCTTTCTGTAGTTTTCCCAGTAAGTATTTTGCTACCCCTGAGTTAAGAAGATACACTGCTATGTTTTACTCTAAAGTTTTATATTGTTTATACAGGAGTTGAATTTTATTTTTTAAAATGGATATTGTTATTTCCACTTGGTTGGTGAAAAGACTTTTCTTTCTTATTTATTTTTACTATTTAAATTTGAAAAAAGTAAGCGTGCATGAAGATTTCATTCTGGGGTCTGCATTCTGTTCTTTTGATTTATTTGCCAATCCTTCCATTAGTCTGTCTCTGTTATTATATAAGTCATGAAGCCCAGTAATGCAAGTATTCTAATATTGTTCTTCTTTTTCAAGATTTATTTGAATTAAATCCTTTGCTTTTCTGTATAACTTTTAGATTCGCTCACCAATTTTCTAAAAAATACATGCTATAACTGTGATTACATTTATCTATTGGTCAATTTGGAGATAAATAACATTTTAACAACATGGAATCTTCAAATATATGAACATTTAAGCCTTAAAAAATTTCTCTCAGCAGTGTTCTGTAGATTAATTTTCTGCTACAATAATATTTTATTTGTACAAATTTATAGGGCACATATTAAATGTAAGTGGTATATAATGCATTGTGATCAAGTCAGAGTATTAAAGGTGTCCATCAACTGAATACAGTTTTGTTAACTATATTTATCTTACTCTGCTATCAAACATTGAATTTATTCATTCTATCTAACTGTATGTTTGTACTCTCTAACCCACTTATCTTCATCCTCCCGCCTCTCCCCCACTCACCCTTCCCAGTCGCTGTTATCAATCTTTCCACTCTCTACTTCCACATGTTCAAATTTTTTAGCACCCACATGTAAGTGAGAATATGCAATATTTGTCTTTGGGGGTCTGGTTTACTTCAGTTAAAACAATGACCTCCAGTTCCACTCAAGTTGCTGCAAATGACATGATTTTGTACTTTGTTATGGGCCAAATAGTATTCTATTTTGTATATATACCATGTTTTCTTTATCCATTTATTCATTGATGGAAATAGGTTGATTCCATATTTTTGCTATTGTGAACAGTGCTGCAATAAATATGCAAGTGCAGAAATCCCTTTGATATATTAATTTCTTTTCCTTTGGGTGGATACTCAGTAGTGGGATGGCTGGATCCACTGGTAATTCTATATTTAGTTGAATGACTGTACTTGCTTACATTCCCATCAACAGTGCATAAGAGTTCCCATTTCTCTGCATTCTCATTGACATTTGTTATTTTTTTTTCTTTTTAATAATTGCCATTTTGACTGGGGTAAGATGATTTCTCATTGTGGTTTTGATTCATACTTCTCTGATGATTAGTGATGTTGAGCATTTTTTATATACCTATTGATCATTTGTATGTTTTATTTCAAGAAATGTCTATTCATATATTTTGCTCACTTTTTAATGGGATTTGTTATCCTGTTGAGTTATCTGAGATCCTTGTGTATTATAAATATTAGTCCTCTGTTGAATGAATAGTTTTCAAATAGTTTCTCCCATAAAACAGGTTGTCTTTTCACTCTATTGAGTATTTCCTTTGCTGTGCAGAATGTTTTCAGTGTAATTAAGTCCCATTTGTCTATTTTTCTTTTGGTTCCCTGTGCTTTTGAGGTCTTAGTCACAAATTTGTCTAGACCAATATCCAGGAGAGTTTTCCCTAGGTTTTCTTCTAGTATTTTTATAGTTTCAGGACTTGTGTTTAAGCCTTTAATCCATTTTGAGTAAATTTTTGTATATGATGAGAGATACGGACACAGTTTCATTCTTCTGAATGTAATGATCCTATTTTCTCAGCACAATTTGTGAAGAAGGTATCCTTTCCCCAGCGTTAATTCTTGTAGGCTTTGCTGAAGATGAATTGGCTGTAAAAATGTGGCTTTATTTCTTGGTGCTCTGTGTTATTCCATTGATCTATGTGTCTATATTTTTGCCAATGCCATGCTGCTTTGGTTATTATAGCCTTGTAATATGTTTTGAAGTCAGATAATGTGATGGGTCCAGGTTTGTTCTTTCTGCTCAGAACAACTTTGGCTATTTAGGATTTTTCTAAACTCCATATAAATTTTTAGGATTTTTTTTCCTAATTCTCTGAAGAATGAATGACATTAGTGTTTTGATAGGCATTGCATTGAATCTGTAGATGGCCTTTGGGAATATGGTCATTTTAATAATATTAATTCTTCCTAGCCATAAGCATGGGATGTTTTTCCATGTTTGTGTCATATTCAATTTCTTTCATTGGCATTTTATAGTTTTCCTTGCAGAGATATTTTACCACCTTAGTTACATTTATTCCTAGGCATTTTCTGTGGCTATTGTAAATGGGATTGCCTTCTTGATGTCTTCATCTAGGTAATTATTGGTGTATAGAAACACTACTGATTTTTGTGCATTGATTTTGTACCCTGAAACTTTACTGAATACATTTATCAAATCTAAGAGATTTTTGGTGGAAGTTTTAAGTTATTCTAGATATAAGACTATATCCTCAGCAAAGAAGGATAATTTGACTTACTCTTTTCCTGATTGCTCTATTGCTAGGACTTCCAGTATTATGTTGAATAAGAGTGGTGAAAGTGGGCATCCTTGTCTTATTTCAGATTTTAGAGAAAAGGCTTTCAACTTTTCCCCATTCATTATAATGGTAGTAGCTGTGGGTTTGTCTATACAGTTCTTATTATTTTGAGATATATTCCTTTGATGCCTAGTTTGTTGAGAGTTTTTATCATGAATGAATGTTGAAGTTTATCAAATGCTTTTTCAGCATCTATGAAGATAATCATACCATTTTTGCCCTTCATTCTGTTGATGTGGTGTGTCACATTCATTGATTTGCATATGTTGGAAATCACACTTGGCCAGGCACGGTGGCTCATACCTGTAATCCCAGCACTTTGGGGGGCTGAGGCAGGTGGATCATGAGGTCAGGAGTTCGACACTAGCCTGACCAACATGGTGAAACTCTGTCTGTACTAAAAATACAAAAAAAAAAAAATTAGCCTGTCATGGTGGCACACACCTGTGATCCCAGCTACTCAGGAGCTTGAGGCAGGAGAATTGCTTGAACCCAGGAGGCAGAGGTTTTAGTGAGCCGAGATTGCACCACTGCACTCCAGCCTGGACGACAGAGTGAGACCCAGTCTCAAAAAAAAAAAAAAAGAAAGAAATCACACTTGATCTTGATGCATTATCTTTTTGATGTGCTGTTGGATTCATATTGCTAGTATTTTGTTGAGGGTTTCTGCATCTATGTTCATCCAGGATATTGGTCTACAGTTTTCTTTTATTGCCATGTTATTGTCTGGTCTTGATATTGGGGTGAGCCTGGCCTTGTAGAATGGGTTAGAGGGAATTCTCTCCTCTTCAATATTTTGAAATACTCTCAGGAGGATTGGTATTAGTTCTTTTTATGTTTTGTAGAATTTGCCTGTGAATCCATCCAGTCTTGAGCTTTTCTTGTTGAGAGATTTTTTATTACTGATTTAATCTCACTACTGATTATTGGTCTGTTCAGGTTTTCAATTTTTTTCTGATTCAACCCTGGTCGGTTGTATGTTTCCAGAAATTTATCTATTTCCTATATGTTTTCCAGTTTGTGAGCATATAGTTGTTTATAATAGTTTCTGTTAGTCTTTTGTACTTCTGTGGTGTCAGTTGTGATGTCTCCTTTGTCATTTCTGATTTTGTTTCTTTGAGTCTTGTCCCTTATTTTCTTGGTTAATCTAGCTAGCAGTTTATTAATTTTCTTTACCTTTTCAAAGAAGAAATTTTTCATTTTGTTGATCCTTTGTATTGTTTGTTTAGCCTTTATTTAATTTTGTTCTCCTATGATTTTATTATTTCTTTTCTTATGCTAATTTGGGGTTTTGTTCTTGTTCTTCTAGTTTTTTGAGGTCCATTGTTAGATTGTTAATTTGTAATCTTTCTACTTTTTGATATAAGCATTTATCACTATAAACTTCTTTCTTAGCACTGGTTTTGCTGTATCCCACAGGTTTTGCTCTATTGTATTTCCATTTTCATTTGTTTCTATAATTTTTTTTATTTTTATCTTAATCTCTTTGTTGACCTAATGGTCATTCAGGTGCATGTGTTTCACTTCCATGTATTCATATTGTTTACAAAGTTCCTCTTGATATTAGTTTCTAGTTTTATTTCATTGGGAATGAGAAGATACTTGATGTAATTTTAATCTTTTTAAGATTTAAGACTTGTTTTTTGGCCTAACATATGGTCAATCCTGCAGAATGTTCTATGTGTTCATGAAAAGAATGTATATTCTGCAATTGTTGGAAAGAATATTCTATAATTATCTGTGAGGACCATTTGGGTTTGGTCTAAATTTCAGTTTAAATCCAATGTTTCTTTGTTGATTTTCTGTCTAGATGATCTATCTAATGCTGAGAGTGGGATGTTGATGTCCTTTACTATTATTGTTTCTCAGTCTTTCCCTCCCTTTATATCTAGTGCTTTATAAATCTTGGTGCTCCAGTGTCGTGTGTATATATATTTAGAATTGTTATATCCTCTCAAAGGATCAATCCTTTTGTCATTATATGATGACCATTTTTTTTTTTTACTGTTTTTGACTGAAAGTCTATTTCATCTGATATAAATATAGCTAGTCCTCCTTGCTTTTGATTTCCATCTCTGTGGAATATCTTTTTCCTTCCCTTTATTTTCAATCTGTATATGTCTTTACTGGTAAGATGAGTTTCTTGTAAGCAGCAAATGGATTATTTTAAAAATGCGTTCAGCCATTCTTTCTCTATCTCTCCCACGCATGCTGTCACTCTCTCTCTACATATATATGAGAGAGAGAGTGTAGGGTCGATCTAGCAGTGGTAATGAATTCCTTCAGTGTTTGCTTGTCTGGGAAAATCTTAATTTCACTTTCAATTATGATGGATAATTTTGCTGCACACACTATTCCTTTCTTGGAAATATCCATATGTATACGTGTGTGTGTACATATATATATATGTGTATGTATATAGATGTGTATATAGCTAAATACATATATCTATATATGTGTGTATGTATGTTTATGTATGTGTGTGTATATATATGTAAATATGGATCTTTAAATATACATATAAATATATATATAGAGAGAGAGAATTAGTATATATTCCTCACTAAAGCGATCTTCCCACTTCAGCCTCCCTAGTAGCTGGAACTACAGATGTGCACCACCATGTCTAGTTAATTTTTTTTTTTTGTAGAGATGGGGTTTTGCCATGTTTCCCAGGCTGGTCTCAAACTCCTGAGCTCAAGGCATCTGCTCACCTTGGCCCCTCAAAGTGCTGGGATTACAGTCATGAACCACCATTCTATATTTTTAATTTAAAAATATTCTGTATTTTTAATTTAAAAATATTCTGTATTTTTAATTTAAAAATATTCTGTATTTAATTTAAAAATATTCTGTATTTTTAATTTAAAAATATTCTGTATTTTTAATTTAAAAATATTCTGTATTTTTAATTTAAAAATATTCTGTATTTTTAAATTAAAAATATTCTGTATTTTTAACTTAAAAATATTCTGTATTTTTAATTTAAAAATATTCTGTATTTTTAATTTAAAAATATTCTGTATTTTTAAGTAAAGAATTTAATTTTCTTGCATTTAAGGTTATCATTGATATGTGAGGTTTTGTTTCTATCCTATTGTCGTTTCCTGATTGTTTTATGTATTGTTCCTTTTTCTTTTATTGTTTGTTTGATTTGGTAGATTTCTTTAGTGGTATCCATTTGAATCCTTTCTCTTCCTTCTTTGTGTGACTGCTTTACCAGTGAGTTATGTACTTCGATGTGTTTTCATGATGGTAAATTTTGTTCTTTTGCTTCCAGGTTTAGGACTCCCTTGAGCATTTCTTGTAGGGTCAATCTAGTGGTGGTAATGAATTCCTTCAGCATTTGCTTGTCTGGAAAAGTCTTAATTTCTCTTTCTTCTATGATGGATAAATTTGCTGGATATTCTACTCCTTTCTTTCAACACTTTTTTATAAATTTTATTTTATATTCAGGGGTACATGTCGGGTTTCTTATATAGGTAAACTTGTGTCATGGGGGTTTGCTGTACAGATTATTTCATCACCCAGGGATTAAGCCTAGTACCCATTAGTTATTTTTCCCTATCCTTTCTCTCCTCTGACCTTTCACCCTCCAATAGACCCCAGTGTGTTTTGTTCCCCTCTATGTGTCCATGTGTTCTTATCATTTAGCTCCTAATTATAAGTGAGAACACGTATTTGGTTTTCTGTTCCTGCATTAGTTTTCTGTGAATAATGGCCTCCAGCTCCATCCATGTCCCTGCAAAGGACATGATCTTGTTTTTTTGTGGCGCATACTATTCCATGGTGTATATGTACCACATTTTCTTTATCCAGTCTATCATTGGGCATTTAAGTTGATTCCATGTCTTTGCTATTGTGAACAGTGCTGCAATAAACATATGCAAGCATGTGTCTTTATAATAGAAAGATTTGCATTCCTCTGGGTATAAACCCAGCAATTGGATTGCTGGGTTGAATGGTATTTCTGTTTTTAGGTCTTTGAAGAATCACCACAATGTCTTCCACAATCGTTGAACTAATTTACACTCCCACCAACAGTGTATAAGCATTCCTTTGTCTCCACCACCTTATCGGCATCTGTTATTTTTTGACTTTTTAATAATAGCTCTTCTAACTTGTGTGAGATAATATCTCATTGTGGTTTTGATTTGCACTTCTGTAATGACCAGTGATGCTGAGCTTTTTTCATATGCTTGTTGGCTTCATGTATGTCTTCTTTTGAAAAGTGTTTATGTCATTTGCCCACTTTTTAATGAGGTTTCTTTTTCTTGTAAATTTGTTTAAGTTCCTTATAGATGCTAAGTATTAGACCTTTGTCAGATGCATAGTTTGCAAAAATTTTCTCCCATTGCTTAGGTTGTCTACACACTCTGTTGATAGTTTCCTTTGTCTTGCAGAAGCTCTTTAATTAGATCTCATTTGTCAATTTTTGATTTTGTTTTCATTACTTTCATCATGAAATCTTTGCCCATGCCTATATCCTGAAGGGTGTTGCATGGGTTGTCTTCCAGGGTTTTTATAGTTTTGGGTTTTACATTAAAGAAAGTATTTAATCCATTTTGAGTTAATTTTTGTATATGATTTAAGGAAGGGATCCTGTTTCAATCTTCTGCATTTTGCTAGTCAGTTATCCAGCACCATTTATTGAATAGGACATTCTTTCCTCATTGCTGGTTTTTCTCATGTTTGTCAAAGATCAGATATTTGTAGGTATGTAGCTTAATTTCTGGGTCCCATATTCTGTTCCATTGGTCTGTGTATCTGTTTTTGTACCAGTACCAACCTGTTTTGGTTACTTTAACCCTATAGTGTAGTTTGAAGTCAGGTATTATGATGCCTCCAACTTTATTCTTTTTGCTTAGGATTGCCTTGGCTATCTGGCTCATTTTTAGTTTCATATTAATTTTAAAGTAGTTTTTTTCTAGTTCTGTGAAGCACCTTAATGGTAATTTACTAGAAATAGCACTGAATCTATACATTGCTTGGGCAGTATGGCCATTTTTATGATATTGATTCTTCCTATCTGTGAGCATGGAATGTTTTTCCATTTGTTTATGTCATCTCTGATTTCTTTGAACAGTGTTTTGTAGTTCTCCGTGTAGAGCTCTTTTACCTTGCTAGTTAGATGTATACCTATGTATTTTATTCTTTCTTTGGCAATTGTGAATGCGTTGCTAATTTGGCTCTCTGCTTGACTGTTGATGTATAGGAATGCTAGTGATCTTTGCACACTGACTTTGTATCCTGAGAAAATGCTGAAGTTGTTTATCAGCTTAAGAAGTTTTGGGGCTGAGACTATGGGGTTTTCTGGATATAGGATGATGCCATCTGCAAACAAGGAAAGTTTGACTTTCTCTCGTCCTACTTGGATGCTCTTTATTTCTTTCTCTTGCCTGATTGCCCAGGACTGGGCAATCCTGGCTCAGGATTGGCCAGGACTTCCAGTACTATGTTGAATAAGAGTGGTGACAGAGGGCATCCTTGTCTTGTGCCAATTTTCAAGAGAAATGATTCCAGCTTTTGCCCATTTAGTATGATATTGGGTATGGGTTTATCATGTATGACTCATTATTTTGAGGCATGTTACTTCAATACCTAGTTTACTGAGAGTTTTTTAATATGAAGGGGTATTGAATTTTATTGAAAGCCTTTTCTGCATCTATTTTGAAAATCATGTGGTTTTTGTCTTTAGTTCTGTTTATGTAATGAATCACATTTATTGATTTGTATATGTTAAACAAACCTTGCATCCCAGAGATAAAGCCTATTTGATCATGGTGGATAAGCTTTTTGATGTGCTGCTGGATTTGGTTTGCCAGTATTGTGTTGAGAATTTTTGCATCAATGTTCATCAAGGATACTGGCCTGAAGTTTTCATTTTTTGTTGTATCTCTGCCAGGTTTTGGCATTAGGATAATGCTGGCCTCATGTAATAAGTTAGAGAGGAATCCCTTCTCAATTTTTTGAAATAGTTTCAGTAGGAATGGTATCAGCTTTTCTGTGTACATCTGGTAGAATTCAGCTGTGAGTACATCTGGTCCTGAGCTTTTTTGCTGTTGGCAGGCTATTAATTACAGACTCAATTTCAGAGTTCATTATTGGTCTGTTCAGGGATTCAATTTCTTCCTGGATCAGTCTTGGGAGGGTGTATTTGTCCAGAAATTTATCCATTTCTTCTAGATTTTCCAGGTTATGTGAATAGAGGTGTTCATAATATTCTCCAATGGTTGTTTGTATATCTGTGGGGTAAGTGGTAATAATGCTCTTGTTGTTTCCGATTATGATTATTTTATTCTTCTCTCTTTTCTTGTTTACAAGTCTAGGTATCAGTATATCTATTTTAACGATTTTTTCAAAAAGCTTCTCCTGGATTCATTGATTCTTTGAATGGTTATTTTGTATTTCAGTCTTCTTTGGTTCAGCTCTGATTTTGGTTATTTCTTGTCTTCTGCCAGCTTTGTAATTTGTTTGCTCTTGGTTCTCTAGTTCTTTTAGTTGTGATGTTAGGTTGTTAACTTGAAATTTCTCTAACTTTTTTATGTGGGCATTTAGTGCTATAAATTTCCCTCTTAACGCTGCCTTAGCTGTGTCCTGGAGATTCCATCATGTTGTATCCTTGCTCTCATTAGTTTCAAAGAACTTCTTGATTTCATCCTTAATTTTATTATTTACCCAAAAGTTATTCAGGAGCAGGTTATTCAATTTCCATGTAATTGTATGGTTTTGAGTGAATTTCTGAGTCTTGATTTTTAATTGATTGTACTGTGATAGGAAAGACTTATGATTTCACTTCTTTGCATTTGCTGAAGAGTGTTTTACTTCTAATTATGAGATTGATTTTAGTATATGTGCCATGTGGTAATGAGAAGAACACTTATTCTGTTGTTTTGGTGTGGATAATTCTGTAGATATCTATCACGTCCATTTGATCCAGTGCTGAGTTCAGATCCTCAATATCCTTGTTAATTTGCTGTCTCGATGACCTAATATTGTCAGTGGGGTGTTAAAGCCTCCCACTATTATTGTGTGGGAATCTAAAAATGTCTTTGAAGGCCTCTAAGAACTTGCTTTATGAATCTCAATGCTCCTGTGTTGGGTGTATATATATTTAGGATAGGTAGATCTTATTGAATTGAACACTTTACCATTATGTAATGCCTTTGTTGTTTTTGATCTTTGTTCATTTAAAGTCTGTTTTGTCAGAAACTAGGATTGCAACCCCTGTTTTTTTCTGTTTTCTATTCACTTGGTACATTTTTCTCCATCCCTTTATTTTGAGCCTATGTGTGTCACTGCATGTAAGATGGGTGCCTTGAAGACAGCATATAAATGGGTCTTGGTTGTTTATCCAGTTTGCTACTCTGTGTCTTTTAATCAGGGCATTTAGCCCATTTATATTTAAGGTTAGTATTGATATGTATGGATTAGATCCTGTGATCATGATGTTGGCTAGTTATTTTGCAGACTTTTTTATGCAGGTGCTTTATAATGTTACCGGTCTGTGTATTTCGATGAGTTTTTGTAGTGCCTGGTAATGGTCTTTTGAGGTGAGATTTGGGTAGGGACATAGAGCCAAACCATATCATTCTGCCCTTGCCCCTTCCCAAACCGTATGTCTTTTCACATTTCAAAACCAGTCATGCCTTCCCAACAGTCACCAGAGTCTTAACTCCTTTCAGCATTAACTCAAAAATCTACAGTTGAAAGTCTCATCTGAGGTAAGGCAAGTCCCTTCCACCTATGAGCCTGTAAAATCAAAAGCAAGTTAGTTTCTAGATACAATGTAGGTATTGAATAAATGCTCCCATTGCAAAAGGGAGAAATTAGCCAAAACAAAGGGGCTACAGGCTCCATGCAAGTCTGAAATCCAGCAGGGCAGTCAAATCTTAAAGCTCCAAAATGATCTTTTTTGACTCCATGTCTCACATCCAGGTCACACTGATGTAAGATGTGGGCTCCATGGCTTAGGGCAGCTTCACCTTGTACCTTTACAGGGTACAGCCCCCATCCCAGCTGCTTTCATGGGCTGGTGTTAAGTGTCTGTGTCTACAGCCTTTCCAGGTGCATGGTGCAAACTTTCAGTGGATCTACCATTCTGGGTTTGGAGAATGGTGGTCCTCCTCTGACAGCTCCACTATGCAGTGACCCAGTGGGAACTCTGTGTGGGGGTTCCCACCACACATTTCCCTTCCACATTGCCCTAGCATGGGTTCTCCATGGGCTCTGCCCCTGCAGCACCCTTCTGCCTGGACATCCAGGTATTTTCATACATCTTATGAACTCTAGGCTGAGGTTCTCAATTCTTGACTTCTGTGCACCCACAGGCCCAACACCACGTGCAAGCTGCCAAAGTCTGGGGCTTGCACACCCTCTGAAGCAATGGCCTGAGCTATATACTGGCCCATTTTAGCTATGGTTGGGACACACCAAGTCCTGAGACTGCACAAAGCAGCAAAGCCCTGGGCCCAGTACATGAAACCATTTTTCCCTCCTAGGCCTCCAAGCCTGTGATGGGAGGGGCTGCCATGAAGACCTCTAATATGCCCTGGAGACATTTTCCCCATTGTCTTGGCAATTAACACTTGGCTTCTCATTATTTATGCAAATTTCTGCAGGCAGCTTGAATTTCTCCTCAGAAAATGAGTTTTTCTTTCCTATTGCATCATCAGGCTGCAAATTTTCTGAACTTTTATGCTCTGCTTTCCTTTTAAACATACATTCCAATTCTAAACCATATCTTTGTGAATCATAAAACTTAATTATTTTAAGAACATGCAAGTCACCTCTTGAATGCTTTCCTGCTTAGGAATTTCTTCTATCAGATACCCTAAATCATCTCTCTCAAGTTCAAAGTTCCACAGATCTCTAAGGTAGGGGCAAAATGCTGCCAGTCTGTTTGCTAAAGCATAGCAAGAGTCACCTTTATTCCACTTCCTAACAAGTTCCACATCTCCGTCTGAGACCCCCTCAGCCTGGACTTCATTGTCCATATCACTATTAGCATTTTGGTCAAAACCATTCAACAAGTTTCTAGGAAGTTTGAAACTTTCCCATATCTTTCTGTCTTCTTCTGAGCCCTCCAAACTATTCCAACTTCTGCCTGTTACCCAGTTTCAAAGTTGCTTCCACATTTTTGCATATCTTTATAGCAGTGCCCCCACTCCCAGTACCAATTTACTGTATTAGTCTGTTCTCACACTGCTATGAAGAAATACCCAAGACTGGGTAATTTATAAAGGAAATAATTTTAACTGACTCACAGCTCTGCATTGCTGGGGAGGCCTCATGAAACTTACAATCATGGTGGAAGGCAAAGGAGAAGCAGATGCCTTCTTCACAGGTTGGCGGGATGGAGTGAGTGCAAGCAGGAGAAATGCCAGACACTTACAAAACCATAGATCTCATAAGAACTCACTATCACACCTGTAATCCCAGCACTTTGGGGGGCTATGTTGGGCTTCACTATCACTCATTATCATTAGAACAGCATGGGGGAAACCAGCCAATGATTCAATTACCTCCACCCACCCCTGCCCTTGACACATGGGGATTATGGGGATTAAAATTTTAGGTGAGAATTGGGTGGGGACAGAGAGCCAAACCACATCATAGCTGAATCTGTTCTGGTTTGTAGGGTTTCAGCTGAGATGTCTGCTAGTAGTCTGATGGGCTTCCCTTTGTAGGTGATCTGAAATTTCTCTCTAGCTGTCTTAAACATTTTTTTCCCATTTCAACCTTGGAGTATCTGATAATTATGTGTCTTGGGGTTGAACTATAATGTGCCATAAAGAAGACCTTTTTGCATTGTGTCTTCCTCGGGATCACTGAGACTCCTGGAACTGAAAACTTGGAATGTCTTCAGGTATTATTTCATTAAGAATCTCTTGCTAGACTTGGAATGTTTTCATGTATTATTTCATTAAGTAAATTTTCTAATACTTTAATTTTTCTCTTTGCCCTCGGGGATACTGCTACTTCAAATATTCATTTGCTTTATGTTGTCCCAAATGTCACAAAGTCTTTGCTGAATCTTTTCTTCATTTTTATGATTGTTTTAAAAGAACTGTCTGCAATTTCTGAGATTCTTTATTTGGCTTGATTTAGTCTACTGCTGACACTTTCTAATATATTTCTGTTTCTTTCAATGAATCCTGCAATTCCAGAATGTATATTTAGTTCTTTTTAAACAGGTCTATCTCTTTGGTAAATTTCTTATTCATATTCTGAATTGTTTTTGTGAATTATTTGTATCGTATTGCTTTTCAGAATTCCTTTGTATCTCACTGAGTTTTTTAAAACTTAATATTTTGAATTCTTTATCTTGGATTTTGAAATTTGTTTTTCTTAAAATATATTGCTACAGAATTATTGTGTTCCTTTGGAGGTGTCTTTTTTATTTTTATTTAATTTTTTAATTTTATTTTTTATTTATTTATTTGCTCTTTCATGTTTCTTATGTCCTTACATTGATATCAGTACATCTGGTGCAACAGTCACTTCTTCCTATTTTTGATTTGCTTTCATAGGGGAGAACTTTTTACTGAAGATAAACCTATGGTATTGGTTGGGTAGGGCACTTTCGCTATGATTCTGAGTATCTACAGTAGTGTAGTCTTTGTATGATTTCTTTGGCTGTAAAGATTTCCTCTATGTGTTATAGGATGGTTATTAGTGGAGGCTGTGCTGAAGTTGTGCTGGGGACTGGGATGCCAGGTGGACCAGTCTCCAAGCCCCAGTGGTGGCAGTGGTTAAGTTGAGCATGACTATCCTTGTGTCCCAGGGCAGTTTATGCTGGCACCAGTGTTGATGGTTACTGGTGGGGCAATTCTTGGGGTTCCAGGTGCCTTTCTTGAATTCCATTTGTGGCAGTGGTGGACCAGGTGGGTGGGTGGGTTCTTGGGCCCCTGGGCAGCCAGGGTGGTATAAGCAATGGCAGCAGCAGTGGCAGGATAATTCTCTGGGTCCTGAGCAGTGTGTGTTGATGATCTCAGCCCCAGCTGCAGGAATTTCTGGCCCAGCTTGCAGGTAAATTCCAGAGGCAAGTTGTGCCCTGCTCATGTCTTGGTCTCAGTCCATTGGTGCTTACTTCCCAGCACCAGCAGCTGTAACCCATGCCTTGCTTACTTCTCAGCCCTGCCTGCATGAGTGCTCCCATCTTGTGTACCAGTTTCAGCAGCAACATTCCAAGTTTCCCTAACACCTCAGACCTGGCTCTGCTGGGCCCTAGGACAGTGTACAGTTGGCCAAGTGCTGAGTTTGAAAATGGCACTTTGCTGTAGCTGCTTAGGTATCAGAAAGGTTGTGGGACCCAGCATGAGCTCCCTACTTCACAGCAGTTCCCTGTGTTAGTTTCAGACTTGGGAGAACCAAAGGGTTCTCCTGTGGCCAGGATTGCACAGTTTTAATGTGGGGATGTGGGCCACTGGAAATCTCTCGCTTATGTTTTTCCCACATTGGGAACTTATTCTCAGATCCCAGCCAAGCAGACTGCCTCTCTTCCTTCTCTTTCCTTGCTTTTCACGTTTTCTGTCACCTTTCTGTTGAATTTCATTGTTCTCTCTTGGATAATGTATTTTAGGTGTGCTTTTCTATATGCTATTTTCATTCTTCTAAGAGGAGAAGGCAGGCATAAAATGCTTCTAGTTAGCCATCTTGAAGCCCCTCTCTATTCTGAAGTTTATAGGATAGAAGTCTTGCATGCCATTTTTTCAATTTATTCCTAAGTATTTTATATTTATATTTAATGCCACTATAAATAAAATGGTTCTTTAATATCTGATGTTTTGCTTTTACTATATAAACAAATTATTGATTTTCATATATTATCCTGGTATCCTGCTACTTGCTAAAATCACTTATTTCTTGTACTGTAGTTGGTTTTTATACTCTTTAGAACTTTCAGTGTAAGGAATTACTTCAATTCTGGAGAGATAGTATTATTTCTAATTTTTATACTTTTTATTTTTTAAAAAAATTATTGCAACATTTAGGACCTTCTAGAATGTTAAATAGAGGCTAAATTTAATGTTAAATAGAAGTGGTTAGAACGAACATTTTTCTGTTTTTCCTGGTTTGAAGGAATGTGCCTAATAGTTCAGTAAAAGATAAAGTTAATTGTAGATTTTTCATAAATTCCCTTTATAAGAATGAGAGTTTTCTTCTATTCTTGATTTGCTTGGAATTTTATAATGAATAGATTTTTAATCTTGTCAAATGCTTTCTTCATTTACAGATGCTCCTTGACTTATGATGGTGTGCCATCCCAATAAACCCTTCAAAAAGTAAATAAGGCTGGGTGCAGTGGCTCACACCTGGAATCCCAGCACTTTGGGAGAATGAGGCAGACGGATCACCTGAGGTCAGGAGCTCAAGACCAGACTGGCCAACATGGCGAAACCCCGTGCCTACTAAAAATACAAAAATTAGCCGGGCTTGGTGGCATGCACCTGTAGTCCCAGCTACTTCGGGAGGCTGAGGCAGAATTGCTTGAACCCAGGAGGCAGAGGTTGCAGTAAGCTGAGATTGTGCCACTGCACTTCAGCCTGGGAAACAGAGCGAGACTCTGTCTCAAAAAAAAAAAAAAAAAAAAAGTAAATAAATTGTCATTTGAGGCACCGTTAGTTAGGGACCATCTGAATTTGAAAGCATCAAAATTTTCCCCGTTATTCTGTTTCTATAATGAATTACATAGAATGATTTTAGAATGGTAAAGCAACCTTCAGTCTTTCAAAGGGAACTCTTACTTGGCCATGATGTATTATCATTGTGATACGTTGCTGGATTCAATTTGCTAGTATTTATGATATATTTGTTTTCATTTCTGAAGGAATGAAGTTATCTGTAATTTTCTATGTCTTGTTTTTATTTTTATTAGAGATGAGGTCTCAGTACAGAGCCCAGGCTGGTCTCAAACTCTTGGACTCAAGCAATCCTCCTGCCTCAGTCTCCCAAAATACTAGGGTTATAGGTGTGAGCCACCACACCCAGCTGTAATTTCCTATGTCTTTTGCAGTTTTTTTTTTTTTAAAGAGTTTTTCTGGTCATTTAAAATGAGTTGTGAATTGTTCTTCCTTCTTTGTTTTCTGAAAGATTTTTTGTAAATATTGTGTTGTTTCTTCACTAAATATTTGAAAGAATTTTCAAATGAAGCTATGTGGTCCTAGAGATTTTTGTGGTACTGTTTTTTATACTAAGTTTAGTTTCTTTAGTAGATGTAAAGCTATTCAGCTTTGGTTCATCTCTGTCAGTTTGGTTAAATTTTATTTTTCAAGGAATTAGTCAATTTCATCTGGGTGGTTGAATTTGTTAGCATGGATTTGTTTATATTACTCTATTGTCCTTTAAATGTCTGTAGAATCTTTCATTCATGATGTTGGTAATTAGTTTTCTCCCTTTTTTTGACCAGTCTAGTTTTGTTGCATTTGTTGATCTTTTAGCAACCCATATTTTGTTTTTTAATTTTCTCTATTGCTTTTTTCTTTTTCCTTTTATTGATTTCTTCTTTTAGTTTTACTAGTTTCTTTTTTTTTTTCTACTTACTTTGGATTTGCTTTGTTCTTCTTTTTCTAGCTTCTTAAAGTAGAAACTTAGTTCATTTGTTTTGTGCCTTTATAAAAACATAAGCATTTAAAGCTTTAAATTTTACTCTACTTTGCATCACCTAAATTTTAATATGTTGTACTTTATTACCTTTCACTTGCAATGTTTTTTTCCTCTTGTTATTTCTTTCTTGACCCACAGATCATTTAGACATTTGTTGTCGAATTTCCAAATATTTAGATACTTAATTGTTAATTTTTATTTAAATTTCACTATGGTCAGAAAACATTCTCTATATGACGTCAATCCTTCACAATTTACTGATATGCGATTTTTAGTTAAACTTTTATTTTAGGATCAGGGGTACATGTGCAGGTTTGTTGTGTAGGTAAACTTGTGTCACAGGGGTTTGTTGAACAGATTATTTTGTCACCCAGGTATTAAGCCTAGTACACAATAGTTATTTTTTTTCTGATCCTCTGCCACCTCCCACACTCCACCCTCAAGTCTATTGTTTCCGTCTTTGTTCCTATTGTTTCTCTTTGTGTCTATGAGTTCTCATCGTTTATCTCCCACTTATAAGTGAGAACATGCAGTATTTGGTTTTCTATTCCTGCATTAGTTTGCTAAGGGTGATGGCCTCCAGCTCCATCTGTGTTCCTGCAAATGGCATGAGCTCATTCTTTTTTAAGGGTGCACAGTATTCCATGGTTATATTTACCACATTTTTATGATCCAATCTGTTATTGATGGGCATGTAAGTTGATTCCATGTCTTTGAGATGTGTTTTCTTGCCAAGAATATAGTCTTTATTGGTGAATGTACCATGCGCACTTAAAAAGAATACGCATTCTGCAGTTGTGGGATGTAACACTACATAAAATTAGTCCAAGGTGTTTGGTAGTTATTCAACTATTATTGTCTTTACTGATTTTTGCTCATTTTCTCTATCACTTATTAAAAGAGAGGAGTTAAAATCTCTATGATTGTGAAATTAATAGCTCCTTTACATCTGTCAGTTGTTGCTTTATATATTTTGAAGCTCTGTCAGTTGACACATATTCATTTGATGGCTGTGTGTTCCTGACTGATTGAACTTTTTAATCATTATCAATTCTTCTTTACCTCTGGTGATATCTTTGTTTTGAAATATTTTAATTCTGGTATTCAGGTACTGTCTGCAGAGTTTTCTTCATGATAAATTCCAATTAACTCAGTGGTCCCCAACATTTTTGGCACCGGGGACCTGATACTGGGGTAGGGGGCCCAGGGTATGGTTTCAGGGTGATTCAAGTGCATTACATCTATTATGCACTTTATTTCTATCATTATTATGTAATGTAATATATAATTAAATAACTATAGAACTCGCCATAATGTAGAATCAGTTGGAGCCCTGAGCTTGTTTTCCTGCAACTAGATGGTCCCAACTGGGGGTGATAGGAGACAGTGATGGATTATCAGGCATTAAATTCTCATAAGGAGTGCACAACCTAGCTCTCTGGCATGCACAGTTCACAATAGAGTTTGTACTCCTATGAGAATCGAATGCCGCCATTGATCTGACAGGAGGTGGAGCTCAGGTAGTTATGTGTGTGATGGGGAGCAGCTGTAAATACAGATGAAGCTTTTTTTCTCACCTGCCACTCACTTCCTGCTGCACAGCCTGGTTCCTAACGGACCACAGACTGGTATGATCTCTGTGGCCAGGGGGTTGCAGATGCCTGAACTAACCTGTGTCTTTATATTTAATGTGCCTCTTATACATATTATGCAGTAGGATTTTTTCTTTTTATGACAATTTCTGCTTGTAATTAGGATCTTTATTCCATTAATATTTAATGTAATTATATGGCTGGATTTAGATCTTTCATCTTTTGTTTTCTATTTGTTCCTCTTTTATTTACTTTTTTTTAGCCTCTGTCCTTTCTATTCTGTTTTCTTTGGAATTACCTGAACAATTTCTAAATTTGATTTTATCCATTAGCTTTTTATTCCTTTTTTTTTTTTTTTTAATTTTACCTTAAGTTCTGGGATACATGTGCAGAATGTGCAGGTTTGTTACATACGTATACATGTGCCATGGCGATTTGCTGCACCTATAAATCCATCACCTAGATTTTATATATATATATAAAGTTCTAGGGTACATGTGCACAACGGGCAGCTTTCTTACATATGTATACATGTGCCATGTTGGTGTACTGCACCCATTAGCTTGTCATTTACATTAGGTATATCTCCTAATGCTATCCCTCCCCCCTCCGCTCACCCCACTACAGGCCCCAGTGTGTGATGTTCCCCACCCTGTGTCCAAGTGTTCTCATTGTTCAATTCCCACCTATGAGTGAGAACATGTGGTGTTTGGCTTTCTGTCCTTGCAACAGTTTGCTGAGAATGGTGGTTTCCAGCTTCATCCACGTCCCTACAAAGGACATGAACTCATCCATTTTTATGGCTGCATAGTATTCCATGGTATATATGTGCCACATTTTCTTAATCCAGTCTATCATTGATGGACATTTGGGTTGGTTCCAGGTCTTTGCTATTGTGAATAGTGCTGCAATAAACATACGTGTGCATGTGTCTTTATAGCAGCATGATTTATAATCCTTTGGGTATATACCCAGTAATGTGATGGCTGGGTCAAATGGTATTTCTAGTTCTAGATCCTTGAGGCATCTCCACACTGTTTTCCACAATGGTTGAACTAGTTTACAGTCCCACCAACAGTGTAAAATGTTCCTATTTCTCCACATCCTCTCCAGCATCTGTTGTTTCCTGACTTTTTAATGATCGCCATTCCAACTGGTGTGAGATAGTATCTCATTGTGGTTTTGATTTGCATTTCTCTGATGGCCAGTACCCATCATCTAGGTTTAAGCCTCACATGCATTAGATATTTGTCCTAATGCTCTCCTTCCCCTTGTCCCCCATCTCCTGATAGGACACGGTGTGTGATGTTCCCCTCCCTGTGGCCATGTGTTCTCATTGTTCAGCTCCCACTTATGAGTGAGAACATGCAGTGTTTGGTTTTCTGTTCCTGTGCTAGTTTGCTGAGAATGATGGTTTCCAGCTTCATCCATGTTCCTGCAAAGGACACGAACCCATCCTTTTCATGGCTGCATAGTATTCCATGGTGTATATGTGGCATATTTTCTTAATCCAGTCTATCATTGATGGGCTTTTGGGTTGGTTCCAAGTCTTTGCTATTGTGAATAGTGCTGCAATGAACACATGTGTGCATGTGTCCTTATAGCAGAATGATTTATAATACTTTGGGTAAATATCCAGTAATGGAATTGCTGGGCCAAATGGTATTTCTGGTTCTAGATCCTTGAGGAATTGCCACACTGTCTTCCACAATTATTGAACTAATTTACACTCCCAACAACAGTGTAAAGGCATTCCTATTTCTCCACATCCTCGCAGGCTTCTGTTGTTTCATGACTTTTTAATGATTGCCATTGTAACTGGCATCAGATGGTATCTCATTGTGGTTTTGATTTGCATTTCTCTAATGCAAATGAAGATGAATGAGCTTTTTTTCATATGTTTGTTGGCAACATAAATGTCTTCTTTTGAGAAGTGTCTGTTCATATCCTTTGCCCACTTTTTGATGGAGTTGTTTTTTTCTTGTAAATTTGTTTAAGTTCCTTGTAGATTCTGGATATCAGACCTTTGTCAGATGGCATAGGTCAAAAATTTTCTCCCATTCTGTAGGTTGCCTCTTCACTCTAACGATAGTTTCTTTTGCTGTGCAGAAGCTCTTTAGTTTAATTAGATCCAATTTGTCAATTTTGGCTTTTGTTGCCATTGCTTTTGATGTTTTAGTCATGAAGTCTTTGACCATGCCTATGTACCGAAGGGTATTGCATAGGTTTTCTTCTAGGGTTTTTATGGTTTTAGGTCTTATGTTTAAGTCTTTAATCCATCTTGAGTTAATTTTTGTATAATGTGTAAGGAAGGGGTCCAGTTTCAGTTTTCTGCAAATGGCTAGCCAGTTTTCCCAACACCATTTTTTTTGAGACAGAGTTTCACTCTTGTTGTTCAGGCTGGAGTGCAATGGTGTGATCTTGCCTCACCACAACCTGTGCCTCCTGGATTCAAGGGATTCTCCTGCCTCAGCCTCCCAAGTAGCTGGGATTACAGGCATGCACCACCACGCCTGGCTAATTTTGTAGTTTTAGTAGGACGGGGTTTCTCCATGTTGGTCAGGCTAGTCTTGAACGCCCAACCTCAGGTGATCTACCTGCCTCACCTCCCAAAGTGCTGGGATTACAGGCATGAGCCACCACGCCCAGCTAACAACATCATTTATTAAGGGAATCCTTTCCCCATTGTTTGTTTTTGTCAGGTTTGTCAAAGATCAGTTGGTTGTAGATGTATGGCATTATTTCTGAGGCCTCTATTCTGTTCCATTGGTCTATGTATCTGTTTTGGTACCAGTACCATGCTGTTTTTGTAACTGTAGCCTTGTAGTATAGTTTGAAGTCAGGTGGCATGATGCCTCCAGCTTTGTTCTTTTTGCTTAGGATTGTCTTAGCTATACTGGCTCTTTTTTGGTTTCATTTAAAGGTGCTTTTTCTAATTTGTGAAGAAAGTCAATGGTGGCTTGATGGGGATAGCATTGAATCTACAAATTACTTTGGACAGAATGGCCACTTTCATGATATTGATTCTTCCTATCCATGAGCATGCAATGTTTTTCCATTTGTTTGTGTCCTCTCTTATTTCCTTGATCAGTGGTTTGTAGTTCTCCTTGAAGAAGTCCTTCACATCCCTTGTAAGTTTTATTCCTAAGTATTTTATTCCCTTTGTAGCAATTGTGAATGGAAGTTCACTCATGATTTGGCTCTATGATTGTCTATTATTTGTGTATAGGAATGCTCGTGATTCTTTCACATTGATTTGTATCCTGAGATTTGCTGAAGTTGCTTATCAGCGTAAGGAGTTTTGGGACTGAGATGATGGGGTTTTCTAAATATACAATCATGTCATCTGCAAACAGAGACAATTTGACTTCCTCTCTTCCTATTTGAATACTTTTTATTTCTTTCCCTTGCCTGATTCCCCTGGCCAGAACTTCCAATACTATATTGAATAGGAGTGGTGAGAGAAGGCATCTTTGTCTTGTGCTGGTTTTCAAAGGGAATGCTTCCATCTTTTGCCCATTCAGTATGATATTGGCTATGGGTTTTTTCATAAATAGGTCTTACTATTTTGAGATATGTTCCATCAATACTTAGTTTATTGAGAGTCTTTAGCATGAAGGGGTGTTGAATTTTATCAAGGGGCTTTTTTTGTGTCTATTGAGATAATCATGTGGTTTTTGTCATTGGTTCTCTTTATGTGATGGATTACATTTATTGATTTGCTTATGTTGAACCAGCCTTGCATTCCAGAGATGAAACTGACTTGATCGTGGTGGATAAGCTTTTTGATGTGCTGCTGGATTCGGTTTGCCAGCATTTTATTGAGGATTTTCCAATCTATGCTCATCAGGGATACTGGCCTGAAATTTTCTTTTTTCCTTGTGTCTCTGCCAGATTTTGGTATCAGGAGGATGCTGGCCTCATAAAATGAGTTAAGGAGGAGTCCCCCTCTTTTCCTATTGTTTGGAATAGTTTCAGAAGAAATGGTTCCAGCTCCTCTTTGTACCTCTGGTAGTATTTGGCTGTGAATCCGTCTGGTCCTGGGTTTTTTTTGGTTGGGAGGCTATTAATTACTGCCTCAGTTTCAGAACTTGATATTGGTTTATTCAAGGATTTGACTTCTTCCTGATGTAGTCTTGGGAGGGTGTATGTGTCCAGGAGTTTATCCACTTCTTCTAGTTTTTCTAGTTTATTTGTATAGAGGTGTTTATAGTATTCCCTGATGGTAGTTTGCATTTCTGTGGGATCAATGGTGATATACCCTTTATCATTTTTTATTGTGTCTATTTGATTCTTCTTTCTTTTCTTCTTAGTCTGGTTAGCAGTCTATGTATTTTGTTAATCTTTTCACAAAACCAGCTCCTGGATTCATTGGTTTTTTGAAGGGTTTTTTCTGTTTCTATTTCTTTCAGTTCTGCTCTGGTCTTAGTTATTTCTTATCTTCTGCTAGCTTTTGAATGTGTTTGCTCTTGCTTCTCTAGTTCTTATGATGTTAGGGTGTTGATTTCAGATCTTTCTTGCTTTCTGATGTGGGCATTTATTGCTATAAATTTCCCTTTTAACACTTCTTCAGCTGTGTCCCAGAGATTCTTGTATGTTGTCTCTTTGTTCTTACTGGTTTCAAAGAACTTATTTATTTCTGCCTTCATTTCCTTATTTACCCAGTAGTCATTTAGGAACAGGTTGTTCAGTTTCCATGTAGTTGTGTGGTTTTGAGTGAGCGTCTTAATCCTGAGTTCTAATTTGATTGCTCTGTGGTCTGAGAGACTGTTTTTTATAATTTCCATTCTTTTGCATTTGCTGAAGAGTGTTTTACATCCAATTATGTTGTCAATTTTAGAATAAGCGCTATGTGGTACTGAGACAAATGTATATTCTGTTGATTTGGGGTGGACAGTTGTATAGATGTCTATTAGGTCCACTTGGTCCAGAGCTGAGTTCCAGTTGAATATCCTTGTTAATTTTCTGTCTCATTGATCTGTCTAATATTGACAGTGGAGTGTTAAAGACTCCTGCTATTATTGTGTGGGAGTCTAAGTCTCTTTGTAGGTCTGTACGAACTTATTTTATGAAACCGAGTGCCCCTGTGTTGGGTACATATATATTTAGGATAGTTAGCTCTTCTTGTTACATTGATCTCTTTACCATCATGTAATGCCCTTCTTTGTCTTTTTTGGTTTTTGTTGGTTTAAAGTCTGTTTTATCAGAGACTAGGATTGCAACCCCTGCTTTTTTTGCTTTCCATTTGCTTGGTAAATATTCCTCCATCCCTTTATTTTGAGCCTCTGTGTGTCTTTGCACATGAGATAGGTCTCCTGAATACAGCACACCCATGGGTCTTGAATCTTTATCCAATTTGCCAGTCTGTGTCTTTTAATTGGGGCATTTAGCCCATTTACATTTAATATTATTATGTGCAAATTTGATCCTGTCATCCTGATGCTAGCTGGTTATTTTGCACATTAGTTGAAGCAGTTTCTTTATAGTGTCATTGGTCTTTTTATTTTGGTGTGTTTTGCAGTGGCTGTACCAGTTTTTCCTTTCCATGTTTAGTGCTTTCTTCAGGAGCTCTTGTAAGGTAGGCCTGGTGGTGACAAAATCTCTCAGTATTTGCATGTCTGTCAAGAATTTTATTTCTCTTTCACCTATGAAGCTTAGTTTGGTTGGATATGAAATTCTGGGTTGAAAATTATTTTCTTTAAGAATGTCAAATATTGGACCCCACTCACTTCTGGCTTGTAGGGTTTCTGCAGAGAGATCCACTGTCTCTCTGGGAGAAGTCTTCTCTCAGAGAAGTCTGATGGGCTTCTTTTTGTAGGTGACCTGATCTTTCTCTCTGGCTGCCCTTAACATTTTTTTCCTTGGTTTCAACCTTGGAGAATCTGACAATTATGTGTCTTGGGGTTGCTCTTCTTGAGGAGTATCTTTGTGGTGTTCTCTGTATTTCCTGAATTTGAATGTTAGCCTGGCTTCTAGGTTGGGGAAGTTCTCTTGGATTGTTGGGATTCACTCAGAATGGTGGCAGAAATATTAAAGAGAAATATTAGGGAAAGTTATAGGGAATAGTCACAAACCTTTTTGGAAGGCTGAAAGGTTACATAGCTTGTAATATTTGAACAGGCTGAAGGTGGCTGGTTCTTACCTTAGAGCATTAGGTCATAAGGTAAATACTAGGAACAATAGAGGCTTTCCCAGTTAAGTCTGTTTACCCTACCTCCACTAACTAACCTTTGAGACAGATGGCCCCCTGGGGGTGGGTGTGTGGGTGTGTGTGGGGGCGGTCATTTTATCATTCATAAAGCTACTCTCTTAAAAATGTTAATTATCCACCAATGTGTTTACTCAAGCTTCTGTTGTTAATTGTATACTAAATAAATGCCTAGAGTGCGAGCTGCTCAGGGCCTTCTTTACAGGACTCTCCTTGGAGTCTCTGAGTGGCCTCAGACCCTCAGCTGGACTGGCAAAGTGGAATATCTGTATGTTAGTATACATTTTATTCATCTGCCTTTTGGGTCAGGGTCTGCGGGCAGACCTTTGCAGCTAATGCCCTCTTGTGAGGAGCAATACCTCACTGGATAATATCCTGAAGTGTGTTTTCCAACTTGTTTCCATTCTCCCTGTCACTTTCAGAAACACCAATCAATGTAGGTTTGGTCTTTTCACATAGTCCCATATTTCTTGGAGGCTTTGTTCATTCCTTTTCATTCTTTTTTCTCTAATCTTGTCTTCACGCCTTATTTCACTAAGTTGATCATCAATCTCTGATATCTGTTCTTCCACTTGATCAATTCGGCTATTGAAACTTGTTGTGTATGTTTCACAAAGTTTTTGTGCTGTGTTTTTCAGCTCCATCAGGTCATTTTTGTTCCTCTCTAAACTAATTATTCAAGTTATCAGTTCCTGTAACCTTTTGTCAAGGTTCTTAGCTTGCTTGCATTGGGTTAGAACATGCTCCTTTATCTTAGAGAACTTTGTTATTACCCACCTTCTGAAGCCTACTTCTGTCAATTCATCAATCTCATTCTCCATCCAGTTTTATGCCCTTGCTGGAGAGGAGTTGTGATCATTTGGAGAAGAGGCACTCTGTTTTTTTGAATTTTCAGGATTTTAGTGCTGTTTTTTCCTCATCTTTGTGGATTTATCTACCTTTGATCTTTGAGGCTGATGACCTTTGGATAGGGTTTTTGTGTGAGGGTCCTTTTTATTGATGTTGCTGTTATTGCTTTCTGTTTGTCTGTTTTCCTTGCTGCAGTTTGCTGGAGGTCCACTCCAGACCCTGTTCACCTGGGTATCACCAGTGGAGGCTGCAGAACAGCAAAGATTGCTGCCTGCTCCTTCCACTGGAAGCTTCATCCCAGAGGAGCACCAGCCTGATGCCAGCTGGAGCTCTCCTGTATCAGTTATCGACCCCTGTTGGGAGGTCTCTCCAGTTAGGAGCCACGGGGGTGAGTGACCCACTTGACGAGGCAGTCTGTCCGTTAACAGAGCTGGTGTGCTGTGCTGGGAGAATCCCTCTTGTCAGGATCAGCTGCTCTCTTCAGAGGTGGCAGGCAGGAGAGATTAAATCTGCTGAAGCTGCACCCAGAGCCATCCCATCTGCCAGGTGCTGTGTCCCAGGGAGATGCGAGTTTATCTGTAAGCCCTTGACTGGGGCTGTTACGTTTCCTTCAGAGATGCCCTGCCCATTGAGAAGGAATCTACAGAAGCAGTCTGACCACAGCCACTTTGCTGTGCTGTGGTGAATTCTGCCCAGTCCACACCTGCCAGCCTCCTTAAGACTGCCAGGGGAAAATCCACCTACTAAAGCCTCAGTAATGGTGGATACCCCTCCCCTGACCAAGCTCAATTGTCCCAGGTCAACTTCAGACTGCTATGCTGGCAGCAAGAATTTCAAGCCAGTAGTTCTTAGCTTGCTGGGCTCCATGGGAGTGGGACCCACTGAGCGAGACCATTTGGCTCCCTGGCTTCAGCCCCCTTTCCAGGGGAGTAAACAGTCCTGTCTTGCTGAGGTTTCAGGCGCCACTGGGACATGAAAAAAACTTCTGCAGCTAGCTCAGTGTCTGCCCAAACAGCTGCCTAGTTTTGTGCTTGAAACCCAGGGCCCTGGTGGTGTAGGCACATCAGGGAATCTCTTAATCTGCAGATTGCAAAAACCATGGGAAAAGTGTAGTATCCAGGCTAGACAGCATAGTCCCTCACAGTTTTCCTTGGCTGGGGGAGGGAGGTCCTTCCAGCTGCTTGAACTTCCTGGGTGAAGCAATGCCCCACCCTGCTTCTGCTCCCTCTCTGTGGGTTGCACCCACTGACTAACCAGTCCCAATGAGACGAACTGGGTACCTGAGTTGGAAAGGCAGAAATCACCCTCCCTCTGTGTTGGTCTCGCTGGGGGCTGCAGAATAGAGCTGTTCCTATTTGGCCATCTTGGCCCCAGTCCCAGCTTTTTAAACTTGGAACCATATTCAACATATACATTTATTTGAAAAGACTGACTGACATATTACAGGATTCAGTCTCCCATAGTACATAGTAAATTACTCTACTTAAGTCATTCTTTATGTCTTTAAACAGGTAATAGTGCTTTGTTCACACAAAGTCTATACTATTTCTAGCGTTATCCCTGATTTTGTGTTGCTCTAACAATTTTAATTGGGATTTTTTAAGTTTTTTTTTGTTTATTTCTAACATGAAACATTTTGGGTGTTATATATTTATCTGAATACTTATTATTTTATGACAACAATCTTGTCCTGTGCCAAGAGATTTTTCCAACATTTATAACCATAATTTCTGTGTTATACCTAACTGCACTGACAAACACATTGAGAATGGTGTTAAATAACCACTATAGTAAGCATTTTTATTTTGTTCCTAATTTTACCCAAAATGATTAAGCCTAGCCATTTAAATTTTTCTTCATTGTATTAACTTTAGACATTTATCTACTGAGGCATGACTTTGAAAGATGAGGACACTGATGGATTTGCATTTCCATTTATCTCTTTCATGCCAATTTATTTTCTTATTAATTTTACTTTATTGATATTTTAAATGACTGCTTTCTATTCTGTAACCTTAGCCTTCACAGTTGTTTAGCCATAGGATTTAGTATTTGCTGTCTTTACAGATCTGTATTTTAAATTCATCTCTCTACTGGCTGGATTCTATAGTGGAGTTTTCACAAGACAGGCTCATGAAAGTTTGTATTAGTTTACTAAGGCTGCCATAAAAAGAACAGTCATGCACTTGCATAATGACATTCTGGTCAACAATGGACTACGTATATGACAGTGGTCCCGTAAGATTACAATGGAGCTCAAAAATTCCTATCATCTAGTGACAATGTATCCATCAAATATCATGCATCACTCACTTGCTTGTGGTGATGATGGTATAAACAAACCTACTGCGCTTCCAGTCTATAAAAATATAGCACAGGAAATTGTATACAGTACATAATACTTGATGACAATAAACAAAGTGTTAGTGGTTTACATATTCACTCTACTATTCTTTTTATCATTATTTTAGAGTGTACTCCTTGCACTTATTTTTTTTTTGTTAAGTTAACTGTAAAATAGCCTTAGGCAGGTCCTTCAGGAGGTATTCCTGAAGAAAGTGTTATTGTAGGAGACGACAGCTCCATATGGGCTACTGGCCCTGAAGACCTTCTAGTGGGACAAGATACAGAGGAAGAATACAAGTGATATTGATAATCCTGATCTTAAGTAGGCCTACACTAATGGGTGTTTGTGTGCTAGTTTTTAACAAAAAAGTTTAAAAAGTGAAAAATAAATGAATAAAACATTTTAGAAATAGGAAAAAGCTTAGAGAATAAGGATATAAAGAAAAGATTTTTATACAGCTGTAAATGAGCCTGTGCTCTAAGATGTGTTACTACAAAAGAGTCAAAAAGTTTTTTAAAAATTAAAAAGTTTATAAAATAAAAAGTGATACTAAGACAAGATTAATTTATTAATAAAGAAAAATATGTTTATAAATTTAGTGTAGCCTAAGTGCACAGTATTTATAAAGTCTACAGTAGTGTACAGTAATGTCCTAGGCCTTCACATTCACTCACTCACTTCTACCCCTGAAGTTCCATTCATGGTAAGTGCCTATTACAGGTGTACTGTTTTTCATCTATTATACCATATTTTGACTGTACCTTTTGTATATTTAGGTATGTTTAGATGCACAAATACTTACCATTGTGTTACTATTGTCTATAGTACTCAGTACAGTAATACCCTGCATAGGTGTGTGGCCTAGAAGCAATAGACTTTACCATATAGCCTAGGTATGTAGTGGGTTGTTCTATCCAGGGTTGTGTAAGCACACTCTCATGTTTGCACAACAATGAAATCACTGAACACATTTCTCAGAATGTATTCCTGTCATTAAGTGATACATGACTATACCACAAACTGGGTGGCTTAAAGAACAAAAATTTACAGTTTTGGAGGCTAGAAGTCTGAAATCAAGGTGTCAGCAGGGTTGGTTCCTTCTGAGGAAAGTGGAGGAATGATCTGCTTCAGGCCTCTCTCTTCATCTTGTAGATGGCCATCACCTCCTTGGGTCTCTTCACATCATCTTTCCTTTATGCATGTCTGTCTCTATGTCCAAATTTTTCCTTGCTATTAAGACACCAGTCTTATTGGATTAAGGTCTCACCCTACTCCAGTATAACATTATCTCAATTAATTATATCTTCAGTGACTCTATTTCCAATAAAGTCACATTCTGGGATATGGGAGTTAGGATTTGAAGGTATGAATTTGGTGGGGGTTGTGGGGACACAACCCAACTAATATCAGAGCTGCATTGCCCATGGCCATGCATGTTTACAAATATTTTCCTGTTGGGCAATATATAAATGGTAATTCAGGCTCCTTTTAAATTCTTGGATAGCTCTTTTCTATTTCTCTTCCCCCAGGACTTTGCTCACATTATTCAACTGTCATCTGGAACTAATCATTGCTCTGAATAAGACTGACTCGAGATGTGCAAAGGACTCCTTCTTTAACATTCAGCTAATTTTCTAGTTCATGTCCTAGGTACTGGTCATTTTCTTTCCATTTTTTTTCCCAGGAATATGATGTACCTTCTTAATACACAAAGTTATATCTTCCTCTGTTCCAGAGAGAATTTATTTTACTTTGCTTCCCATCACACCTTTGAATACCTTTTGTACTCTGTACTTCTACAGTAACTACTGGCCATCTATTTGTTCCCCTTGCTCATCTTCTAAACATAGCATCTTTTCTCAACACTTTTATTTTTACCTTTTACTCTTTGTATTATTGGTTGTTTTAAATAACTTGTCCTTCAAGTGACTATTTTTTTCAGCAGCATCTATAAAATTTCATGCTATTGCTAATAGGGGTCTCAATTTTGGAATAATTTTGTCTTCAACTTCTTTTCTCAGCTCTGCTAGCTCACTTTTATCACTTTCTCTTGTTTCTTCTTTGGATATCTTTTCTCCCTCTTTATTTATTTTGAATTTTGTATTTTTAAGTATACAGAGAAGGTTATTTCTAAAACTTTCTTGTGTTAGAGTCCAAATGGCTAAAGCAATCCTAAGCCAAACACAACAAAACAAAAACAGAGCTGGAGGCATCACACTACCCAACATCAAACTTTACTACAAGACTACAGTAGCCAAAACATCATGATACTGGTACAAAAACACATAGATGTATGGAACCGTTTAGAGAACCAAGAAATAAAGCTGCACACCTACAACCATCCAATCTTTGACAAAGCAACAAAAACAAGCAATGGGTAAAGGACTTTCTATTCAATAAAAGATGGTGGGATAACTGACTAGCCATATACAGAAGATTGAAACTGGACCCATTCCTTTTACCATATTAAAAAATCAACTCAAAATGGATTGAAGACTTAAATATGAAACCTAAAACTTTTTAAAACCCTAGAAGGAAACCTGGGCAATACCATTCTGGACACAAGCCTTGGCGAAGATTTCATAATGAAGTCTCCAAAAGCAATTGCAACAACAACAACAAAATAATTGACAAGTGGAACTTAATTAAACTAAAGTACAGCAAAAGAAACCATCAACAGAATAAACAGATGACCTACAGAATGGGAGAAAATATTCACAAACTATGTATCCAACAAAGGTCTAATATACGAATCTATAAGGAACTTAGACAAATCAACAAGCAAAAACCAAACAACCCCATTGAAAACTGGGCAAAGGACATGAACAGACAGTTTTAAAAAGAAGACATACTCACAGACAATGAGCATGTAAAAAAATGCTCAGCATCACTGATCATTAGAGAAATGCAAATCAAAACCACAATGAAATACCATCTCACATTGGTCAGAATGGCTATTACTAAAAAGTTCAAAAAAAAAATAAAAACCAAAAAAACAGATGCTGGCAAGTTTGCAGAGAAAAGAGAATGCTTATGCACTTCCAGTGGGAAGGTAAATTAGTTCAGTTCAGCCACTGTGGACAGCAGTTTGGATATTTCTCAAAGAAATTAAAACAGAACTATAATTTAACCCAGTAATCCCATTACTTGGTATGTACCCAAAGGATTGTAGATGACTCTACAAAAAGACGCGTGAAATAATATGTTCAATTGCAGCACTATTCACGATAGCAAAGATATGGAATCAACCTAGGCACCCACAAATGATGGACTGGATAAAGAAAATGTGGTACATATATATATGCCATTGAATACCATGCAGCCATAAAAAAAAGAATGAAATCATGTTTTTGCAGCAACATGGATGTAGCTGGAGGCCATTATCCTAAGTGAATTAATGCAAGAACAGAAAACCAAATATGGCATGTTCTCACTTATAAGTGGAAGCTAAACATTGAGTACTCATGGACGCAAAGGTGGGAACAACAGACATCGGGGCCTACTTGATGGTAGAGGTTGAGGGTCAAAAAACTACCTATTGGGTACTATGCGTATAACCTATGTGACAAAGTAATCTGTACAGCAAACACCAGTGACATGTAATTTACCCATGTAACAAGGGAGTGCCTGCACATGTACCTCCAGAACCTAAAAGTTGAAAAAGAAAAATTTAAAAATTTTTATTTTATTTACTGAGCTAATTCTTCTTCTAAATGTCATCTTCATTCGCTGTTTATGTGTGCCCTTTTCTTTTTTCCTTTTATTTTTAGTGGCTATACGGGGTCTTACATTGGTTTTTAATTATTACACATTGGTAGGCCAGACCACCAGACTTCCTATTTTTTTCTCTAATTTCCCCCGTTATAGGCTGAATTGCGGGCCCCTCTTCTGTGATCCCAACATGCTCTATGTACTTCCTTATCATCGCACTTTTACATTTCTGCAATCACTGCCTTGTGCTGTCTGCCTTTTCCACTGTTAGTTCCTTGGTGTGGAAACCACCATTTATTTACACCTCTCAGAAACTATCCAGGGCTGTGCTTTCTAATATGGTATCTACCAGCTACATATGTCTACTGATTACTTGAAATGTGGCTAGTCAAAGTTAAAATGTGCTGCAAAATACACATTGGACTTTGAAGACAATACGACAAAAGGATGTAAAATATGTCATTAATAATTTGTCATCTTGAATACATGCCAAAATTTTGAATCTATTGATTTAAATGAAATATATTATTAAAATTAATTAGGCCTGTTTATCCTTATTTTTAATGAGGCTACTATGTAATTTATTGAATGACATATATTTATTTATTTATTTTGAACAGCAATGCTCTAGTGTTCTGCCACATAGAAGGTGCTCAGTAAGTCTTTGCTAAATAATTAAGTGATTTCAAGGTATACTGCAAAAGCATCCTTTTTTATTTGCTTTCTTTGAATTTCTCTCTTAATTTTGGATAGGCCACTAGTGAAGGAAGAGGAGGTAACCTGGTGTGCTTGTACTGTAGCTCAGAATGCTGATGGTCAGACGGTTGGGCCAATGGACATGTATCTTACTAGCTATGTAACTATGGGCAAGGTACTAACCTCTCTGTGCTTTATTTTCTCAAGTATAAAACGGGGATGGGGATGATAACAGAGTGTTGAAAGAATAAAATGAGATAATTTTATGAGCCATATCACAGATCAAACTCTGCTTGGCATGGAATAAATGCTCAGCACATGTTAGCTTTATTACTTGTGCCATAGCTATTACAGCTCCCTGGTAAAATGTAGAGAGAACACCTCATTCATTGTTCTTTCAAATTCTATAGAAGGCCAGAGTAGAGATCACTGTCTCTGTATCCTGAGCAGTTAGTTTCCTTGGCAGCAAGGTGTGGGGACAGTGTCAAGGTCTTAGGAGGCCAGGCATCCTGCAGATAGACAGCAGTCTGATGACTCTTCCTGCCAGCTCTGGGATCTTCATACACAGACAGCTTCCCTGCCTTGGGGCACTGGGAGCTGAGCATCTGGAGAATAGCAAACTTGATTAACTTTAAGCAAGAAGAGCACAGCAGAAGAAATAATGGTCATAAGCTCCAAACTTACAAATTAAAATATGGAAGGCACTGTGGGTCACACACACAACTTATTTATAAATTATGCTTTCCAATTGAGTTTCCAAAATATGTCTGTGCAAAACTGATTTTTGACCCAAAAAAGCAAAACAGAGGGAAGGGAGGTAGACTTGGCTCCATGTGCATTTAATGCATCTTGAAATTCACCAAGGGACTCCCTTTTTCTTTGATCTCTTGTAACTTGGCCTGGGCTTGCAAATTAAATGCCTTTCCATTCAGATCTGTTCAATGATCAAATATGCCTGCACACTTGATTGTTCCAGGGGACTGAAGGAGTTTTAATGATATTTTCTGGCACTCACTGCTAGGAGATACTCCTGAAGGCAGCCCTCATGCAGGTCAAACAGTAGAAAAGGTTGGGTATTTCTTGGCCTTTGTGCATTTCTAGAGATGTTTTAGTTCTGAATACAACCCTGGTGCAGAATAGGCCCAACCAGCATAAACAGAAGAGTTGTGGCATTCCTGAAAAGAATGTGGATTTCAAAGCCAAGGAAACCCAGTTTAGAATCCCAGTCCTAGCATGTCCTAGCTAGTAACCACAGAGGCCACTTCTCTTTGAGTCTTAGTTTTATAACCTGTAAAATGGCTACAATAATAGTAATGTCACCTTCTGGAAGAAGACTAAATGAAATAACACATATAACACTTCTACCATAAGACCTGATATGCAGTAGGGGCTCAAATATGGTAGCAGTCGTGTTTTGTTTGTGACTAACAAGAACTTTAAGAAATAAATATGCTCCTATGCTGTCTACCCCTTACAATGAATCATACATAGTAAGCAGGAAATGTTTTAGCTCTACCTATTAGGCACTAATATCTCATTATTAAGTATTGAAATGAATTATTTATTCCATATTCAGCTAAAAAATCTGTATTTATACAATTATCAAGCCTCTTTTGAAAGCAGAAAACTGACAGCTTCTTGATAAAAGGAAGAGAGACAGTCTCACACTTTTCTTTGTGAAACTTAAAATCCTGTTGAGGAGCAAATGACATGCTCCTAATATTTCTTACATATTATGAGCAATTAAAGCTTTTATCATTGAGGTATATATTTTCATTCTGTTTAATTTTGAGATTCAGAAAATGAAATTTTTTTGAAATCCCAGCCCTCACTCTTTAAAAATGTCACATTATATAACTAATAAGGAAAAATAGAGATGAGAGAATTTTCACATGTCATTTTATTCTATTCACAGTGGAAACAAATTTAGTCTGA
The DNA here is from genome assembly GCF_028885655.2 of Pongo abelii. Lineage (NCBI taxonomy): Eukaryota > Metazoa > Chordata > Mammalia > Primates > Hominidae > Pongo > Pongo abelii. The sequence goes on from NC_071989.2 coordinate 155,594,373, forward strand.
GTGAGCCTAAACATGAATACAGAAGTACTTCAGCAAAGAAGAATTTAACTGCTGTAAAGGGGGAGTAACGTGATATATTTCAGAAGTTCAAAGCTACCCAAACAGTGGCATTTTTCTAGTTTTAATGGTTTTTAGTTTCCTTCTTTCTTAGATTATAACAAAAAATGAAGTGAGGACATGTATAATCAATAATTTGATCTGCTGCTTCACATAATTTGTTGTAATTCTAATAACAATAGCAATGATGATAATAGCATTTAAAACACTGAGTATGCCTATGATTCAAGCACTTTCTATATATTCTCTTTTTAAATACCCACAGCCACCTTAATGGCTAAAACTATTAAAACTGTATGATTAGGAAGTGATGGAGGCAAGATACGGTAGGATTTTATCCTGTTGCATAGAATGCACTGCTTTGCTTCTTGAAAGTACCTATATGGGTATCAAAAAGAGAAAAATTAAAAACAGAACTGTTTTGATAGAATCTTAATTATGTAGATGATTTGTGTGTTGATATGTTGGGTCTTCTTTGATAAGCAAAATGGCTCTGAGTCAGCCTTAGTGCTATTTCTCTGCCTGTCTGTGTTTTAGGGTTGGATGGCAATTGCTAATACTTCAGCAGTTTGTGGGTTCTTCTCCCCATCTTCATAAATCCTGTCCCTGCTTCTATGAAGAAAACAAGCCTAGCACCCACACACTGAGAATCAGAGCTGAGATTAGCTCTCAAATGCCACCTCCAACAATTTGTTTCTTCCTTTGGAGAAAACTAAGATACGAAGGCATAATGGGTGCATTTGCCAATGTTCCAGACAGTTAAAAGACAAATAAAAATGTTTCTGATACTTTGGAGATGGTAGGAATATTCCACTATTGATAACTTATTTAAAAATAGATAAAAGAAAAACTGTATCATAGAATTGCCTTAATCTACTACAAAACAGGGATTAATTGGAATTGTACTGAAAGATAAATGAATTGTGTATAGAAGAACAGACTAAAAAAGCTTTTTAAAATAAGGAGAGGATTAACCAAATGAAAAGGCAGCCTGAGTATTGGGAGAAAATATTTGCAAAATCCATAATATATGAATAACTCGCACAACACAATAGAAAAAGAAAATAACCTGATTTAAAAACAGACAAAGGACCCAAATAGACTTTTTTTTCCAAAAAAGATATGCAAATAGCCAAAGGGTATATGAAAAGGTGCTTAATAACATCATTAATTATTAGGGAAATGTAAATCAAAACTACAACGAAGGGTGACTATTATGAAAAAGATGAGATAATAAGTGCTGGCAAGGACATGGAGAAAATGGAACTGTTGTACACTATTGGTGGGAATATAAATTGGTGCAGTCATTATGAAAAACAATATGAAGTCTCCTTAAAACACTGAAAATAGAATACCATATGAACCAGCAATCCCACTACTGGGTATATACCAAGAGGAAGTGAAATCAATATATTTTTTTTTTTTTTTTTTTTTTTTTAGGTAATGGGGTTTTATTTTTTTAAATTGAATTTCCTTTTCTGTTTTCTGCAGGTGAAGTTAAGTGACTTCTATGTTTTTCTTTAAGCCTCTTTTGAGAAATTGTGAAATCAATATTTTGTAGGGATATGTGAACTCCCATGCTTATTGCAGCATTATTCACAATACCCAAGATAAGGAAACAACCTAAGCACCCATTGACAGATAATTGGATAAATAAATAATGTGGTGTGTGTATGTGTGTGTGTGTGTGTGTGTGTGTGTGTGACAGCATCTTCAAAAAGTTCATGGAAATGCATATTAAGAAAAAACTATGAGTGGATTTCAATCTTTTTTGCACCAAAATTAACTCATACTAACTTGTTATAACATGCTTCAACAGGATGTAGTTTGAGGTACTCAGAGAGATAAGATATTAGTTTGAAAACAGGCCCTAGAGGACAACATGAATTCTGCTAAAAATGAAGCAAGAACAAACATCAAATTTTTGGTGAAACTTGGGTGGAAGAATGGTGAAATTATTGATGGTTTATGACAAGTTTATGGAGACAATGCCCCATAGAAATCAGCAGTTTACAAATGGATAACTAGTTTTAACAAAGGATGACATGATGTTAAAGACAAAGCCCACAGCAGCAGACTGTCCACATCAATTTGCAAAAAATAATTCTGTTCATTCTAATTGGAGAGGACTGACAACAGCAGAAATAGCAGCCAACACCAGAGACATCTCAATTGATTCAGCTTACACAATTAATGTTAAGCAAACTTTCCACTTGATGGGTGCCAAAGCTATTGCACCCAGTCTAGCTTCAGATAAAAAGCTGAGTTTGCTTGCTTTCTTTTTTCAAGACAGGGTCTTGCTCTGTTACCCAGGCTGAAGTAAGGTGATGTGATCACAGCTCACTGCAGCCTTGACCTCCCAGGCTCAAGTGATCCTCCCACTTCAGCTTCTCAAGTAGTGGTGACCACAAGTACATGCCACAATGGATGGATGGATGGATGGATGGATGGATGGATGGATGGATGGATGGATGGGTGGATGGTTGGATGGGTGGGTGGGTGGCTGGGTGGCTGGTTTGTTTGTTTGTTTGTTTGTTTGAGATGAGGTCTCACTATGATGTCCAGGCTGCACTCAAACTCCTGGGCTCAAGCAATCTTCCTACCTTGGCTTCTCAAAGTGCTGGGATTACAGGCATGAGCCACTGTACCCAGCCAAGAACAGAGTTTTCAATAGAAATTTTAAACAATTGAGATCAAGATGTTGAAGCATTTCCCCAGAGAACTGTACCAGGAGATGAAACATGGCTTTGTCAGTATGATCCTGAAGACAAAGCACAAATCACACCAATGTCCACTAGGAAGTAGAAATGTCCAGTCAAAGCAAAAGCAGACTAGTCAAGAGCAGAGGTCATAGCAACAGTGTTTTGAGATGTTCAAGGCATTTTGCTTGTTGAATTTCTAGATGGAAAGAAACCATAACATTTGCTTATTATTAGGGTGTTTTGAGAAAATCAAAAGCAGTAGCAGAGACATGCCTGGGAAAGCTTCATCAGAGACTCCTTCTCCACAACAATGCTCCTGCTCATTCCTCTTATCAAACCACAATTTTGCAAGAGTTTTGATGGGGATTCATTAGGCATCCTCTTTACACTCTTGATTTGTTTCCCTCTGACTTCTTTTTGTTTTTCTAATCTTAAAAAATCTTTAAAGGGAACCCATTTTTCTTCAGTTAATAATGTGAAAGAGATTGCATTGACATGATTAAATTCCCAGGACCCTCAGTTCTTTAGGGATGGACTAAATAATTGGTATTGTTGCCTACAAAAGTGTCTTGAACTTGATGTAGCTTTTGTTGAGAAGTTTATATACATTTTTATTTTTAATTCCATTCCATGTACTTTTTGAAGTCTGTTCATGCATAAAATGGAATATTATTCAGCCTTAAAAAGGAGATCCTGTCATTGCCACACATGGATGAACCTGGAAGACATTATGCTACATGATATAAGCCAGACACAAAAAGAGAAATACTGCATGATCTCACTTATATGTGAAATCATTTTTTTTAAAAAAAAAAACGATGTCAAATGCATAGAAACAAAATAAAACAGTGGTTACCAGGGGTGGAAGGTTAGGAGGAAATGAAAAGAGTTAGGTCAAAGGATACAATGTTGGAGATATGTAGGATGAATAAGTCTAGAGATGTAATGTACAACATGAGGACTACTGTTAGTAATATTGTATTACATTCAGAATTTTTGCTAACAGAGTAGATTTTGGGTGCTCTTGCCACACATCCAAAATGGTAACTATGTGAGATAATATGTTAATTTTCTTGACTATAGTAACCGTTTTTATGCATAAATATACCAAAACATCATGTTGTATATCTTAAATATATACAAAAATAAATAAAAATAAGAAGACCGTGGTCAAAATCCTTCTTGCTCGTAGAGACTACCACACAACTTATTCTAACTAGTAACTTATCCACCCCTTCTTTAACTCAGTATTTAAGGCCACCTCCCCTTGGTAATAAGGAATTAGTCCCCCCAGGAGATTGCAAGAGCCACAGTAGGGCAATTGGTAGCACAGTAGCTTTAACATCTGACAGGTTTGGTTTGGCAACTCACTGGTTGTACAACCTTAAGCAAGTTACATAACCTTTTTGAGATTCAGTATTTTTTTCTCATCAGTGGGAAAATAATGGCTAGTTGGTAGGTTTATCATGAGGACTGATGAGCTATGATGTTTGTAAGTCCTAAGAAAGTGCCTCATACAAAACAGAGGCTCAGTAAATGTTAGTTGTTTTGATGATTATTCCTAATATCTTACACCTTGGAGTCTACAATTTGTCTTCTGAAATTATAGATTTAGCTCAGGTATTGGATCTTAGCAAATGTTCAATGTATAACCCATTACTGTTATTATTGTTGTTATTCTAAAACCTAGATTTAGTGAATTTACATTATAAAATAATTACTATTAAGTATATATGATTATACTAAATATGAGGGATGACATACGGCACTATGGAATTCAACAGTTGGTATTAATTGAATATTGAAATGTGCATGTGATATGGATGATATCAGGTGAATAGTAGCTCAACAGACAAGGCTTAATGAGTGTTTACTCCTTGCAAGTAAAATACTAAGAATTCTAAAATCTCACTACATTATTTATTGATCCTTCATATAATCCTTGAAAGGGATCATTATGCCCATTTTGTATATAAAGAAATCTGAAGTTTAGAAAAGCTAAGTAGCTTGCTGGAGGTTCACACTTGCATATGGGTAAGACATAATTCAAATTCACTTTCACCTGACTGCAAAACACTTGTCCTTAACCCCTAAGCTAGTGACTCAAAGTGAAGCCACTTGGAGCTCTACCGTGTCAACAGCTGTGTGTTCTCTGAAGGATATAGGAAAATTACATATGTATGCAGTGACCTTCTGGAAACTGGAAGGAATAGAGAAGTCTGAGACATTGTCTTAATTTTTTTTATAATAGTCTTATATTTAGACTGTATTTCACTAATACAGCCTGGGCTTTCCACAAAATAATTTAAGACAATGAAGTTTCCTTGCAGTAAATATTCATCCCATTAAAAATAACTGAACTCCAGAAACAGAACAGAATAGGAACTCAGTGAATGCACTGACATAATGACAGACACTGGGAGGGACCTGGCCTTCACCCGTGTGCCGTGCTGTTTCCTTTTGTTGAATGCCTCCAGTGAGAAGTCCGTGGAGTGGCAGCCCCAGTAACTGGTTAAGAATTCAGACTTCGGGGCCGTGCACGGTGGCTCATGCCTGTAATCCCAGCACTGTGGGAGGCCAAGGCAGGCAGATCACTTGAGGTCAGGAGTTCGAGACCAGCCTGGCCAACATGGTGAAACCCCGTCTTTACCAAAACAACAAAAATTAGCTGGGCGTGGTGGCAGCCACCTGTAATCCCAGCTACTCAGGAGGCCGAGGCAGAGGAATTGCTTGAACCCGGGAGGCGGAGGTTGCAGTGAGCCCAGATCGCACAACTGCACTCCAGCCTGGTTGACAAGAGTGAGACTCTGTCTCAAAAAAAAAGAAAAAAAAATTCAGACTTGGGAGTCAGGCAGATTTGAGTACCAGTCCCAGGCCTGACATTTATTGAATGTACAATCTTGAACAAGGGTTTGACTTCTCTGGGGCTCCATTTCCTTACATGCAAAATGTTTATCTTTATCTATTACCCTTATCTATCTCTTTGGGGTTTGTGAGCATTAAGTGAGCTAATGCAGGTAAACCACTGGGCACCATACTGGATGGCAGAAAGCACTCAATGGTGGTAGCTGGTCCTGCGGTAAATGGCTTTCACACAGGGATGTTTCCAACAGAGATATCTAAATGCAAACAAGTGCCTAGTAAATGAACACTCAAAGGTTAAGTACTTAAACTGAAGGGGTAAAATGTTCAATATGAGTTTATGTTTTTCTGTTAGTTCTATTCTTTGCTGAAACTAAGGAGGGGTGGTAAGGAGCCACTGGTGTTTGTATAGGGGAATCTCATTTCCTTTAGTGCAGGAGTGTGTCCATACCCGGAACCACCCCTCGCTATGGAAACCAGCACAGGCAGGCCCACAAAGCCCTTGAATGTTTAGCAATTTCCCAAATCATAGCAACAAGCCAGAGAAAAGGATACAGCTGAAAATAGCAAAGGTGGAGACCCAAGAGGCAGTGGGGTCACTCCTAATGCTGAGCAAGTTTTTAGTAATCTTATCTGCTGTGCCCCCAGCATCTTTTCTTTTGTTAAAAAGCTGTGGCAAAAATAATGCTGTCAGCAGAAGGCAGAGAGCAGTGAGTCTGATGTAAAATAATGATTCCATTCTTTAAAGCTCATGGTTCTTTACAGTCATTGTATACCACATTCTTTTGAGGCTGAAAGTTGACAGGTAACATCAGAGGGAAGAAAACGAGAATTAATTTGCTTAGTCTGGACTGCTATTGAGAACCGGGGCTGCAGATTTGGCTCAGCAACAAAATCAAGACATAATGTGCACAAGCCCTTTTGCCTGTGAAGCCCTGGCCTCAGTGTCTTCACCTTTGAGATGAACGGTTTCTAAAGAGAAGCTGAGCTCCATGAAGGCAGGGCTTAATGAATCCTTTGTACCTATAGTAGGGCCTGACACACAGCAGGTGCTGAATAAATCAGATATTATTGTTATCAAACTAGCAAAGTTAAGACGATCCTTTACTTTGCTATTGAGACTCCCTTCTATGAGCATATCGAAGAAGCTATGAGTCCAAAACTAGCCAAGTAACCCTTTAAAAGAAGTGACGCTGCCTTTCCAAAGCCAGGCTAATACTGCATGCAGACTACACAAGGGCCAAGATGCCCAGCCCAAAGCTGAATGAATCCTTAGAATCACAGGGCTGTGAGGAGCACTTGAGGTCCTCCTTCTCTGCATCAACATCAGAGCCTCTCCACTGAATGAGAAGGCCGCATTATTTGGAGAAAGCCCAACTGTTTGAGGGAATAGCAATAGCTAACCCTTCACAGCTTAGAAACACTGTCTTATTTGGACAGAAGTCTTGTGAGGAAGGGAAGTGGGTGGCTTATCCAATGTAGGATGAAGAAATTGAAACTCAGACAAGGTATCCACTTGATCAAAGTTAATTCATTGGTAAGTAGAACAGCCAGGAATTGAGCCTGAGACTTTAAACTCCAAGGTCCCAGCATTCCATAGTAAGAAACTGTGGATCCCCATCTGTTCCCACACTATGCTCAAAGATCCTGTGTCCTGAGCAGAACAGTAATTCGTAATAACCAGCATTCATTGCTCCTAGCATTACCAGATACTATATCTCAGGCACTGTTCTCAGCACATTACATGTGTTAACATATTTCATCACAGCAATGCTATGAGGCAGGCACTACTTTTATTCCCAATTCAGAGATGAATAAAGCACACAGATATGGAAGTAGCCTGCCAGAGTTTACCCAGCTACCAAGGGAGGCTGTAGGTAATCAGGGAATCAAGTCCCTTTCTCCCACTCATGAGAGAGTGTCTGGGAGGTTGGGGTTTAGGAAGAGCCTCTCCATCTTTAGCTCACCAAAATGTGCCTAGGGAGTCCAAAGAGGTCTGACTATGCTTGAGGACGGAAATTGGCCAGTGTCTGTCATCTCAGGTTTGCAGCTGCCAACACCAAAGGGATATATTCCCTTTCCTTTGTGGAGTCAGGCATCATGACCTCCTTCTCTATTTCCAGCAGCTGCACCCTTTCATTTTGCCAAAAGTTTTCTCACTGATTAAGGCAGGGCTGAGAGAAGAGTTGGCCTGGGATTTCCAGGAGCCTCTTCTGTCACCAGCTCCTCTGAGTGAGGATTAGATAGCAAAGATAGGGCAAGGAGAAGGTAGGGCCATTAGAAAACCCATTTGGTTTTCAAACACCTACTATGTGACAAACACTGAATTAGTTCATTCACTCATTCAAAATGAGTTTACTGGGCACCTATTATGTGCCAACCTGGCTGTTCAATATTAATTAATTTTAAAATACCATTGGTCATCTATAAATACGAAGCCTGATAATAGGTATTATGCATGAGTGATGATGGTTATGATAAAAATAATATTTATTAAAAACTTACCAGTGTTCTAAGGATATGCCATTTAATGATTTAATCATCATGACTTTGTAAGATTACTACTGTTTCTATTTTATAGGCCATAAAAGATATGGCTAGAAAAGTTTAATAAATTAGCCAATATCACACAAGGGGTAATTTGTAGAGCCTGGATATAAAGATAACTAGAACTCAGTCCCAGCCTTCGGGTAGGCTCAGTCATTGTAACCTATTCACCCCTCACAACAACTCAGTGAGATAAGCAATACCATTACTTGCATCATGGATTATGCCTGTTTGATTTTTACAATTTCAATTTTAAGTGCTTAGTGGAAGAACCACACTTGAAATACCCATTTTTCATAGAACATGACCTCTAATGGCAAAGCAATTTTTCAGCAGATATTCAATGAAATAAGGACTTTTTCCAATGCTTAGGTTTACATAAAATCATACCCAATATACTTTAAATGTGATTCAATTTCATTTAACAAATGAGAAACTGAGGCTTAGGAAGCTTAAGTGACCTTCTGAGGCCCCATTGCTAGTAAGTGGCAAACCCAGTGTGTGCTCTTTCTACCAAAGCAAACTTGCAAATAGACCTGTGGAAAACTTAGTTTGTAAGGTGTCTGGAATGCTAATTGATTATATCTTTCTGGGGAAGACAACTCTTTATTCTCAACAGGCTCGATATGAGTTTTAGAGATTTCTGATCAACTCTGAAAAACTGTCAAAGCCAAACCCTGGTTTTGGTTTTCTGTGCAAACATTGACAAAAGATGTATGTATTTGCTGGGCGATAGACATTTAGGATCTACCCCAGGTGCTGGTTTGGATGCCTGAAGTAGAACACTCCAAGCATAATGGAGAAATCCTGCATTTGTACAGTAGCATCCTTGCAAAGTATAAGGAAATTAATGTGTTCTTACAAATATGTTTTAAAATGGCAAATTATTGAGGAAGTTGGGAAGCTTCAGAGATGTTCTCAAGACAGCTGTTGTTGCAGGAAATACTCATAACCCACTCTTTGGTGCCTTAACTGAAGACAAAATTTTTGCATGGATAAACTTTTCTCCTGGGGCATGACTGGCATTCTGAGCACAGACAGGCATATGTGAACTTCAGATACTGGACAAATCTTTTTAGCTCTCTGGTCCGCAGTTTCCCTGTTTATTAAGGGGGAAAACACAGAAAGAAATCTTTCTATAACATTTTCTGGGATCATGGACTCGGGAACCTTTGCAAATCTAAAAAAATTTCAGAATCTTCTCTCCCAAAATGTGTAATTTTTTATGTTTCATAAGTACACAGGCCCCTGAAGCCCAGTAATGGTTCCCCTAGATGTCTATGAATCCCAAGTGTAGTCTATTTCTAAATTCAATTTTAGGGGAAATATGTATTATTTCTAACAATCAAAGTTTTGGATTTCTTGTATGCCTGGGCAGCCATCCATTCTTGGTCCTCCACTACCAAATGACTTAGCAGCTTATGTCAAAGTCCTAAGGGAAGTCTTTCAGATTAATAGATGTGTGCCCAGGACTGACAAAGAGATCAGCTCCTTCAGAACTTCCCTTCAATATTTAACTTTGTGAAAAAATAATCCTTTTAGTGGGAAGAGCTGCTCTACCAGGCTCGAAGAGGGTATAAGATTACCAACCTAATAACTTTCAGGAGTAATATGCTCCTTGATGCCAACTATTTGTTGCTGGGAGAACGTAAATTACTATTTTGATGCTCTTCATTAAAGAAGCAGTTATCTGGGCTTTTTATTCCGTCAACTAATGTGGCTTGAGTAATCATTATATGCAAATATTTGGGAAATACAAAGATGATTCATTAAATGACCTTTTCTTTAAACGTATTACAAATTTTTTACTGGCCTTACTAATTCCAAAATATGTTTTTGCGAGTATTATTTTGCTGTTGTTTTTCACATTGTCCTATTTCCATATATATTTCATATATGTAGAGATATGTGTGCATGTACATATTCATGTGTTTGTGAGTTCATATTCCTTGCAAATTTATCTGTAGGAATTTGGGGAGGGTTTGACTAGAGGTTGCATTCCTTTAGAGAAAAACTGCATTTCCTCTCTGGGTATATTACCTGTATAGTACTATAGTATAGTACTGATTTAGGAGATCTCTTTTATCAAATTCTTCTTTGGAGATGTTTTATACATTACAAGCAATATAAATTTGGCCACGAACCCACATAAGGACTAACTTGGAGTTATGAAAATCTCAAGAAAATGTTTATATATTCTATTTTTCCCCTTCATTCAGTACTGTTTCATCCGAACACTGAGTTGATTTCTCATTTCCCCTTAGTTTGAAGATACAGCTCTTTGGGGATCCCAGGAGTTGGGATCTCCTATTTGATTCCCAACCTTTTAAGGGTTGTACACTTTATCATCTGTTCATTGTGCAAGCTTAAAAATGGAAGTTCAATGTCACCATTTTTCTGGAGATCCCTGCTGGGATTATTTCTGTTCACCTTCGTTTTTCCTCTCTGCAGTTTCCTGCTATCATATGACTTGTAGTTTATCTTAAATTATTCCAGCATATAAAGCGATATATTGCAAATTTTGATGTGTGCATACATTTCATTCATACCTTCAGAGTAGTTATATCTCATTAAAAAACCCTCATCATAAAGCCATAATCCAGAATTGATTTCTACAAGCCCTTCAACTCTTCTTGTCATAATATATGCAAGAGCCATACTCAAACTATGATCTAGGACCAGCAGCATTAGCATCACCTGACAGCTTATTAGAAATGCAAATTGTTGAGCCCTTCCACGAACCTACTGAATCAGAATTTTCTGGGCTGGGGCCCAGGAATCTGTGTTTTAATCAGCTCTCCAGAAACAATGGGGAAGGCATGTCTTGTGACAGGCAGAGGAAAATTTTGAGCAAAGACCAAGGCTAGAAAGAGGTACATGGGAATAGTAAGTCATTCAGTTTGGCAAGAGTTTCTGTTTAGCTGGGACAGATGATTGAGCCCATATCACTGATGAGTTTAAAATTTAATTACATTCTTTTTTAGTCTCTTAATATTCTACAGCAAAATGGAAAGTAATGGAGACAGGACAGTCTTGGGATAAAGCAATGAGTTCTTTCCTAAGACCCATGGAAATAACTCAGAACACTACCATTGTGATCTGTGAAAGGCATAAGGGAAATCCACAGAGGCTGATGCTAATATTAGCCCAAGGCTTGGAATCCTACTGATGCATTTTACAGCCCTGTGTTGGCAAAGAGCACATGGAAATGTATTTTCACAATAAAAATCAGAAGGCTTTGGGAGAAGATTGCCAAGTGCACAGATGCAGGGGATGTTAATTATTCTCATGGACAAAGTACCTAAGGACTTTGTGTGAATTATTAAAATGCTGTGCTAACTTATTGCATTTGAATGTCAATTGACTGGATATCAGTGTTAAGAGATCTTTACTTCAGAACAAAATAATAAAATTTCTAGTTATTCCCTCCCTGACAGAGCTGCTATTATTGTTGCCTTCATTGAATTACATGGTATAGAAATTGGAATGACAATATGTCTGTACAAATACAGACACTGAGGCTTTTCTTAGGAAAAGGTGGGAGAACAAAGAGACATTAGAATTTGTATCAATGACTCTTCCTTTGAGGAAATAATGTCATCAGTTTTCCCAAGAAATGCCATCTTGACATTCTAATTGTACAACACCAAAGGAAAGCACTTACACAGTTAAAGGGAGGGCTTTATTGGAAGAAGGCAGGGGACATGGGAGGCAGTGGAGTGTTCAGAGCTGCCAATAAATGACTTTCTGATTGATTCCTCATAGATGTCTGCATATAAATTAATCTCATTAGCACCTCCAAAAACATAGATGGCAAACACCTAACTTGTGAAGATTAAAGAAAAATAGATTTAGTATATTCTGCAACATTTCTGACATACAGTAGGTGCTCAATAAATGAAAGTTTTTGTTTTTATTAATGAAGCAAAGATGACCAACCAAGACCAGACTCAGACCACATGGCTGATTGTCCATTGTGTTTATCTGCCCAACGCTTATTCCTTCTTCTGCTGCTAATTACATGCTAGTTCTATTTTGGAGAACGACTCCTTCCCAATTGTACAATTTTGGAGGGGAATTTTGTCATTCCCCCGCAGAGAGGGCTTGAAGTCCAAGGCAAGGTCAATCGGATGCTTCCTTTCTAGATGGTAACCAAAAGCCTGAAAGCAAGCCTGCTGAACAAAATGGACATTCATTACTGCTCCCAGATCCCCAAAGCTCTGTGATTCTTGTCTTTTCCAAGGACTGGTTCTTCAACTTCCTCTTCAATTCTTTGAGATTTCTGTTGCCTGAAAACTAATCCCAACTGATACAGAATATGAGTACTAACAGCATCTTCAATATCACCTAATTCTGCTATTTTACGGAGGAGAAAACTGCGGCCCAGAGAAAAAAAGAAGTTTTTGTTGTGTTTTTAGTCACAGTGACAGAGCTGGGACTGAAGCTGTTTTGGATCTCGTGCCAGTGTTCTTTTCATTCTTCATTATGATTTCTAACCCTGGTTAAGGTGCTACCTTTCAGACAATCTGTGGACACTGGAGAAAGTTCTTCTGGAATAGTCCCCAGGTTTGTAGCAAATGTCAGCAACTTGGTGCTGTTCTAGCCACAGACGTAACTGAGCTGTGAGGTGAGATGCCCTGCCCACTTAGCCACTGTCTCATGGCAGTCTCTAGGGAGAAAAAAAAGACCATGAAGCAGCAGGGATGGTACTCACTAATTTTTATTTTTAAAGGAGAACCTAATGTTCTTGGCTTTTGGCTTTCAAATTATCCTGGACAAGCAGAGATTTCATTCAGGTAGTAACTGCCCATAGGACTTGTCTTCCCGCCTTCCCTTCCCCCTTCTTCTCTTTCTTCCTTTTCATTTTTCCTTCTTCCTATTCTTCTTCCCTCCCTCCAAATATGATTATAGTTTGGCTTCTCTATATACCTTTGAATATATCACTACTTTCAAGCTCATTAATGAATGATAGGAGAGGGGAAAACTCAGTCAGCAAAGAGGTAATTTTTCCTTAACTATATTTAAGATAGAAATGACTACATAATTTATATTAAGGTTTTATGACTTACAATTGTATATAAATGGTAATAATTGATAAAATTATACACTGTAACACAGTAATTGGCAGCTCAGACTCTGGAGGCAAAAGGCACCTGGTTCAAATGCTGGCCCTGCTGCACATGAGACTGCAGACAAGTAACACGTTCTAAGGGTTCCCTTCTTTCATCTGCAAAATGGAAGTTATGAAAATAGTATTACCATGATGGACAAGCTGGTTGCCAATATAACTTACATTTCAAAACTCTTTGCTCCTTGCTCATGTCTATTTGAGACAAAAAAGGAAAAAGGTTGGTTGGGCGCGGTGGTTCACGCCTGTTAATCCCAGCATTTTGGGAGGCCGAGGCAGGTGGATCATGAGGTCAGGAGATCAAGACCATCCTGGCTAACACGGTGAAACCCTGTCTCTACTAAAAATACAAAAAATTAGCCGGGTGAGGTGGCGGGCGCTTGTAGTCCCAGCTACTTGGGAGGCTGGGGCAGGAGAATGGCGTGAACCCTGGAGGCGGAGCTTGAAGTGAGCTGGGATTGTGCCACTGCACTCCAGCCTGGGTGACTGAGTGAGACTCTGCCTCAAAAAAAAAAAAAAGGTTAAATAGTTTCTTTCCCAGGTTTTCTTGCAGCTAAGGTTAGCCAGGGGAAATGAAGTTACATTTCTGGATAGTGGGGTAAAAGTAGAAATCTGTTGGGTGATTCTCGGTAAACTCTCCCTTCCAAAAAAAAAAAAAAACTGTTGACTGCCCTCTTCCTTCTTTCTTCTTGAATTAAATGAAGATGTGATGCCAGGAGCTACAGCTGCCATCTTGTAACCATGAGGAAATTAGCATGAGAGTGAGATCAAGATACTCACTGAGATGCTAATCTTGATAGCCAACTATCAGTGGCCATTTATCTCTTAATGTCTTTTTTGTGAGAAAAATAAACTACATCTAGAATGCCAAGGTCAAGTGTTCTTTTATCAGGTGGAACCATATGAAGTTGTCAAGAATTTTTGACTTACAAAACCAACTTCATATAGTTTTGTAAAGTTAAAAATGCTTATTGACAAGTATCAATGCCCATTTATCTCTTAATTTCTTTTTGTGAGAAAAATTAACTATGTTTAGAATACTAAGGTCAAGCATTCTTTTATTAGTTGTCAATAATTAATATTTTTAACTTACAAAAATAGTAGTTTTATATGGTTAAACTTAATGTTTGTAGCTAGAACATTCCTAATCAGTTATTTGTCTCATACTATAAAGGGATTAATAGATATAAAGCATTTCTCATATTGCCTGGCACCTGCTCAATAAATGTTAAGTATCATATTTCCTCCATATTAGGGTACTTAAATATATCTGAAAGTAGAATAAATCTTGCAATGTAAATAATTAATATGCTATTGTTTCTTTCCTTTTTCTCCTGAGGATGCTATTAGTTTTTCTTATATTAGAGAATAGTTAAAAATTGATTTGATATGGTACCATGATTAAGTTATAGAATTAGCAAGCACTCAATCCACATTAATTAATCACTTTAGTAAATTAAGCTTATAATAAGTGTCTTCCTCAAAAAAAAAAAAGTGTTTTTTTGTTGTTGTTGTTTTTCAGTATTTGGAACAAAAACAGCATTGTTTTAGTAAAGGGCTATTTTATGAAGATTTCTACCATTATTTTGGACCAAGTAATAAATGTATAAGAAATAAAGAGCCTCAAAATTTTTTTGCAAGATCCTTAAAGGATGTTTGAATTTAAGTCATTCATGCAGAAACCAGCTAATGCCAACTTGGCAATTAATGAAAGAGCTCTCTTAATATGTCTGGTGTTCAACCATCTCTTTTCAAGTTACTTTTTAAAATACATCTGGGGCTTCCTCTAAAACAACAGTCCCTGACATTTTTGGCAACAGGGACTGGTTTTGTGGAAGACAATTTTTCCATGGACTCGGGAGGGGGTGGCTTCAGCATGATTCAAGTGTATTACATTTATTGTGTACTTTATTTCTGTTAATACATTGTAATGTATAATTAAATAATTATTCAACTCACTATAATGTAGAATCAGTGGGAGCCCTGAGCTTGTTTTCCTGCAACTAGGCAGTTCCATCTAGGGGTAATGGGAGACAACGACAGATCATCAGGCATTAGATTCTTATAAGGCATTCGAAACCTAGATCCTCACATGCACAGTTCACAATAGGGTTCCTACTCCTGTGAGAATCTAATGCCACTGATTTGAGAGGAGGTGGAGCTCAGGTGATAATGGGAGCAATGGAGAGTGGCTGTAAATACAAATGAAGCTTCACTCACTCACCTCCTGTTGTGCAGCCTGATTCCTAACAGGCCATGGACTGATGACAGTCCATGGTCTGGGGGTTAGAGACCCCTGCTCTAAAAGTATCCTTTGCACCAATGAGATTTGGGGTACCTACTGTCCTCACACCTTCTCATCCATCAACCACACTTCTTTTCATTGAAGAATGGCTTCTTTACTCAGAATTCATGTTGTATAACCAATTTTACAGAACTGCAGCATCTAGAATTGAGTGCCTAATATCTTCCAGAAATGGTTCTAAGTCTGTGGTTTGTAACCCATTAGTGGATCATAGCCAACACTTTTTAATAAGACATAGAATAAAACAGAATAGAAAATATCACTGTATATCTTAGGTAGTAAGACTATTATTTCATGAAACTTTGTAAACATAAATAACATTTTAATGAAAATAACTATACTTTTCAAAACAAAAAAGTGAGAAGAGTGTTATTGCTTTATATTTTAGTGAATCTTTTGAACGTCTGTCTTAAGAGAAGACAGCCAGATTCTCATGTCAACTTCCGCATTTGGTCTGCTGCAATTTATTGCTCTGGTCGAAGTACACGAAGAAAACCCAGCTTCATTCAGACATATAGCTGGAATAGGGAGAAATGTCTTAACAACCTTTTTAGAGAGTTGTAGATATTCTTTGACACTACACGGAAGCTAGATAAGACATTTCTTAAAGGTTCATCCTAATGGGGAATCTAAAACACTTCAATAAACTTACTGTATTCTGTTACATTAAACTCCATTGCACTTAAAAAATCTTTTTCATTTCAATAGCTTTTGGGGTACAAGTGGTTTTTGGTTACGTGGATGAATTGTATAGGGATGAAGTCTGATATTTTAATGCACCTGTCACCCAAGTAGTGTACATTGTACCCAATATGTATGTTTCCTGAAGCTTTAAAATATTTTATGTAATTCTTGATTGTAGGTTCAGGGTATTGTTATGGAATGTAATCGAACATTTAAATGGCACTGTCCTAGGAGCTGGGGTTTCAGCACTAATGAAAGACTGCCTTTTCCACAGTGGTTTTATCCTGAAGGGGGAGGCAGACAGCAACCAACCAACCAACCAACCACACATACCTCAGGGAGGGATACAAATAGTGAAGAAGAATTGTAGGATAAGGTGTAGACGGGTGGGAGGCAGGGTTGCTATTTTAGATGGTGGTCAAGGAAGTACTCTGGGATAAGGTGACATCTGAGCAGATTCCTCAAAGAAGTGAGAGAATGCATTGTCCAGATATGTTCCTGGCAAAGGAACAGCAAGTGCAAAGATCCTGAGGCAGAAGTCAACTGAGATTAACTGGATTTCTGTTTCTGTTCTGAAAACAGAACAGGAAAGAGGCAAGGATAACTGAAGTGGAGGGACTGATTGAGGGGACAAGTTTGGGAGACAGAGTCGTAAGGGTAACAAAGAGCCTGGTAGTATAGACTTTGTGTTCCACACAAGGGCTTTGACTTTACTGGGCAAAATGAGGAGCCTTCAGGAGACTACCCAATGTGACCGAAGATAACAGCCAATAGAGTCCTCTCTGAGTCACTGTAGATCTTAACATTCCTCCTTTGATCCTTATTGCATCCTCTTTGTTGTATAAGTCTCTCTACAGCTAGGCCATCAATAACTTCAAGGAAATTCTGGTATGTGTGTGAGAATGTGGCTATAGAGATTATAGAGATGCAGAAGTAGATGTTTATTTATCTCTACTATTGTACCTAACACAGTATCAAGCACATGGTCAACTCAATAAACAGTTCATTGATCGTTGCATAAATCTGTTAAAAAGATAACCATAAAATGGTTGCTATCACTGCATAGTTCCTAGTTCAGGAACATACATTGTTCTTTCTGAGTAGTACCAAGAATTTCAAGGGCTTTTGAAAAAATGGTAATATTAGCTAACATTTACTGAATGGTTGCTATATGCAGGGACTTTGCACACATTACATACATTGTGAACAGACTTTGTGTCCTGACTCTCTTCCCCCATGCTTGCTTGGAGCCCTGTCATGTCTCAGAACATTATTGTTTCCCTTACATTACACTCAGTTACACTTATCATGCACAATTTCAAGAGCATTCCTAATTAATGGGGTGTTTACTAAAGAACAGAGGATAGTACTGCCCTATTCCAAACAATAAAATTTAAAGTCATCCCATCATTAAACATTTCAGTCGTCTCTCAAAATTTTTTCTATGTGACTGCCCTGTTGCTGGGTCTCTCCTCTCGTGTTCTCCCTATAACCTCTAAAATGTCCATTGTGCTTGCCCAAGCAATCCAGGTCTTCCACCACAGATCAAATACTCCGTTCACTAAAGCAGAAATCCAATAGTTAATCTATGTGATTTTCTTTGTAAATCACAATTGATTGTGGCCCATATACAGCGTCCCTGCAAGGTTGGCCTTATTATCCACCAAAGGTTCAGAGAACTTAGGCAACACGTCAGGGTTGCTGCTAGGAAGTAGCACAGCTAGGATCCGAATGCCCATTGTTTTCACTCTTACACCTGTGATCCTTGCATTGGACATGCTTCTCTAGGGGCATTCCTGTCACGGCATGGACAAGGACACAGTTTCATTTACTGGGCTTGCAATGCAGCTTCAGGGGAGAGGTGGCTCACTCAGCACTGTTCATTCTGGAAGCCATGGTTTCCTGTTTCAGGATCTGATGACTCGCTATCAGACCTTGGGCATGTTATTTTTCTCTGAAGTTTCCATTTATAACAAGTGGACTTTGCAAAAGCATATGAGGTTGCTACATGATTAAAAAGTGGGCTGTGTAAAACAACAAAATTATAAGATGTGATTTAAGGCACTCAGGAGGGTGTGATTGAACATGGAGACCCTGTATTGCAAAGCAGTTTCTCCTCTTCCTTTTCTTCCTAACTCCACAGCTCTGCTCCTCACTCTGTAGATTTTCTTTCAAGACTACTGGGATGCTTACACAGTCAACACTGAGGCATGTGAAGCATGTGCATTGTTCAAGTGTGAAGCCACCAGTGTTTGGCACAGCTGTTATATATGAGTAGTCAATGACAGCATATTCATATACAAATATATAATGTGGTCCAAATTGAAATCATAGTGGAATAACCAACCAAGGATACCTAAGTCAGAATCCTCTCTGTTCCACCAATGATTGCAAAGTTTGGAAATGAAAGACGCCTCAGGGAGAAACACACACACACACAACCACACACATAACACAACACATTTCATCTAGCTTCAGTGGATCTCTCTGAAATAGAAGCACAAACTAAGTGAGTAAAAACCTTGCTTCAGTGGAGTATTTATTGCATCCTGAACTACTCTTTCAAGTACTCAGCTTATCATTAAACATTAATTTCCCTAGAAACTGAAGCTTTCACTTCTTGTAGCTGTAGCAATTAAGGACAGTTTTGGCTGGGCAGCTCTGACTTCCCAGCATGACTAAGAGCTCTGTGGCCTTGCCTCAACTATGGCACAGAGATCTTTGCTCATTTATAAGCCTTGTCATTCTTCTGGGAAATACAAGATAAATCCTGCCCAAATGCAATAACCCAGGTCAGACCTGTAAACCTAATTCTAGTAATAAACAAACTAATTGTCAAGAGGAAGCTATAGTTATTGATTAAGCCCACCCTTTTGCCCTCAAACAAAGCATCTTCTTATCTCCAGGAGTGTGCTTTTTGTTTTTCATCTCTCTGTAATGTACTATCATCATAATTTTATAAAACATAATTTTGTACTATAATCAAAAGTGTGGAGCCCAGCAGAGTCTGATACTCCCATGTCTGTAGTATCAAAAAGGCCACATCATGGCTTAGAAACATGGTTTCATTCACGCAGCTGTCTCTGTCTCAGGAAGGGACAAGGTGTCACACCTGATGGGTGCAGGGACAGAGAGGTGACTTCACTAAAGTCATAAACTGAGCCAAGGGCTGCACCAAGAATAGGCATCTAGTTCCAAGCCTAGGCTATGTTCTTTATGCACTTTGTACCTGGTTCTCTATTGTCATCACAAATTCATATTTTGTAAGAAAAACACACCAAGGATTTTTGACCTTATGTATCATGTGAGGCTCTGAAAGATTATGAACATACCATAGGCACCTGCCACAGGCTGAATTATTATTCTTCAATGAGAGATTGTCTTTACCTCTGTTGAAGGTGCTGCTGATTCTCAGTTACCCATGTAAATACAGGGAAACAGACACTAAAAGCACAAGATAATCAGAGAGTCATTAATAGCATATAAAGATTTGTCTCCAAGGAATGTTCATGGCAGCATTTTCATAGGGGAAAACTTACTCTCAAGGGATTTCAGAACAAAATAGAATAAAGCATTCTTGATGAAAGTCTACTAGCCTTTTCTTTTTAAAAAAAAAAAAAAGAAAGAAAGAAAAAAGCTGCCAAATATTCCTTACTGCAAATGAACACCAGAGATATAAGAAAGATCAAAGCTGACACTGCTGCAAATCACATATTTAGGGGAGGAACATCCTGGCTTGGAGGCAAGGCCATGCTGACCTCTGAGACATATCCAGGGGCCCAGCGTGTGGCAGGAGCAAAGTTCAACCTGGCATGTCTGAGAGGCCACATCACAGGCGCCACAAGCCAGGCGGGGGAGCGGATGATGACATTCACATTGAACTCACACAGGAACCTAGCAAGAATATCCAGTTTTGAGAAAACATGAGACTCTGATTTATCAAGTAGAAAATAAACACCAGACTGTACAGATCAAAGCACAGCATTTAGAAACCCCACTGATGGAGAAATGCAAATCAAAACCACAATGAGATACCATCTCACACCAGTTAGAATGGCAATCATTAAAAAGTCAGGAAACAACGGGTTCTGGAGAGGATGTGGAGACATAGGAAGGCTTTTACACTGTTGGTGTGACTGTAAACTAGTTCAACCATTGTGGAAGACAGTATGGCGATTCCTCAAGGATCTAGAACTAGAAATATCATTTGACCCAGCTATCCCATTACTGGGTATATACCCAAAGGATTATAAATCATGCTGCTATAAAGACACATGCACACGTATGTTTATTGTGGCACTATTCACAATAGCAAAGACTTGGAACCAACCCAAATGTCCATCAATGATAGACTGGATTAAGAAAATGTGGCACATATACACTATGGAATACTATGCAGCCATAAAAAAGGATGAGTTCATTTCCTTTGTAGGGACATGGATGAAGCTGGAAACCATCATTCTCAGCAAACTATCGCAAGGACAGAAAACCAAACACTGCATGTTCTCATTCATAGGTGGGAACTGAACAATGAGAACACTTGGACACACGGTGGGAACATCACACACCGGGACCTGTCATGCTGTGGGGTGAGGGGAGAGGGATAGCATTAGGAGAAATACCTAATGTAAATGACAAATTAATGGGTGCAGCACACCAACATGGCACATGTATACATATGTAACAAACCTGCACGTTGTGCACATGTACCCTAAAACTTAAAGTATAATAAAAAAAAGGAACCCCACTTATGGGAGAGAGGTACATAAGCAAAGAGCCCTGCGTTCAAAACTAAGCCCTCACAGGCACTAGTGGTGTGACATTCAGCAGGTCACGTCTCTGAGCCTGGGTTTCTCCTTAGGGCTACCCTGAAGAAGAAATGAGTTAGCGTGTAGGAAGAGTCACGTAGACTTTAGCATAGAATAAGCTCATAACACATGTTCATGAATATTGTTGATCTTCTTACCATCTATTGCAAAAGGTGTTTCCCCAATCCCTTAAGCATGGTCTACACTTAGTGAGTGACTCCTTCCAAAGAGTACAGTGGGGAGAAGCAGAAAAAAAAGAGTAACTTTACAATGAGGAAGCCTAACATCACTTCAGCTAGGTGATCCAGGTTCACAGCAGGGATAAGTCATGCCAACAGTTCACACCCTCACCGTGATGTGATGTGAAGGGCACTTTACCTCAGTGGTCGTCCTCCCCCAAATCCCTAACTCCAGTCTAACTATGAGCAAAGCATCAGGCAAATCCCAGGAAGGACATTCTACAAAATACCTGGCCACTATTTCTCAAAACTGTCAAGGTCATTGAAAACAAGGAAAGCCTGAGAAAGCAGTTACAGCCCAGAGGAACGTAAGGACACGTATTGACTTTGTGTAATGCAGTATCCTGAATGAGTTCCCAGAACAGAAACAGGACATTAAAGAAAAACTAACGAAATCCAAATGAATTATGAAGTTTAGTTAATGATAACGTATCAGTATTGGTCCATTAGTTGTGATAGAGCTACATGCTGAAGTAAAATGTTAATAGTAGGGGAAACTGAGCGCAAGGTATACAGGAATTTCTGAACTGTCTTTGCAACTTTTCTGTCAATCTAACACTATTATAAAATAAAAATTTATTTAAATAAACAAGAGGCTGAACTCCCACTTGCCAGGAATGTTTCAAGTGGTCTTCACACATTAGAAGGGGAAGATATTAGACTTGACACCTTCTCTGAGATCTAACTCTAAACTTGTATGAGGTCACTTTTCACCTTGAAGAG
The DNA here is from genome assembly GCF_028885655.2 of Pongo abelii. NCBI lineage: Eukaryota > Metazoa > Chordata > Mammalia > Primates > Hominidae > Pongo > Pongo abelii. Next base: position 155,616,428 of record NC_071989.2, read on the forward strand.
CCCCCAGGCCCATCTCTTTGGCCTAGGTCAATTTTCTCGATGTGGTTGCCATCCCACTCCTCACGCTATGAGGTCTTAGCTTCTAAAGTCTGTGTGCTAAATAGCAGTTTCCCCCCACCTTGTTGCTGACTTAAAAACAAGATGTCTTCACAATTCACACCTTTTCATTTTAAAAGTCTTTCAGGGAAGCAGAAAGCAGATGAGCACAACTATCAACAGGGAGTTTTACAAGGCTTAAGCTAAATCTCAGTTCTCTTTCTAAGATGGTAACTTTTAAAAGTGATTAATATTTCCTGAGCATATAATCAATGCCAAACACCAGCCTAAGCACTTTAAAAAATAATCTTATTTAAACATCACAAAAGGCTACAAACAAGTTAATATTAGTATCTCCATTTTACAGATGAGTACATAGAGTTACAAATTATTTAAGTGACTCATGCAAGCTCATACAATAATAATGGCTAACTGGAATCTGAGCTGTTCTGTGTGCAGAATCCATTATGAATGAAATTTGGCAAATGTCTCCCTCTACACAGCAAGTTGGTCATAAAATTCATTCAGAACAGAATGATGAGTCTTCAATCACTTGTCCCATGATATGGTTTGGATTTGTGACCCTACTCAAATCTCATGTCGAATTGTAATCCCCAAAGTTGGAAGAGGGGCCTGGTGGGAGGTGATTGGATCTTGGGGGTGAATTGCTCCCTTGCTGTTGTCATAATAGTGAGTTCTCACGAGATCTGGTTGTTTAAAAGTGTGTAGCACCTCCCCCTTCACTCTCTTCCTCCTATTCTAGCCATGCAATCTGTGCCTGCATGATTGCAAGTTTCCTGAAGCCTCCCCAACCACGCTTCCTAGAGAGCCTGTGGGACCATGAGACAATTGAATCTCTATTCTTTATAAATCACCCAGTCTCAGGTAGTTCTTTATAGCAGTGCAAGAGCAGACTAATGTATTCCCTTACCTCCAAAGTGTGATTCTTAATCTCAGGCTTTCCAGACAAGTCAGGAAGTAGTGGCTTCAAAATGTGAAAACACATCTTCACTAATTGACTTTTTAAAATTAATTAATTTACAACAGACATTTCTGGTTCTGCCCCATTTCTTAATCTCAGTCATCGATTGCCCTATTTCCATCTCTCACATTAAGCCCATGCCTGGGTTCAGGACTGAAACAGGAATGGGGATGGGCTGCCAAGTGTCTGTTACCTGCATTACCTCCTCATTCAAAACAGCTGAACATTAAATGCATTGATTTTCAGTTCTGGCAAACTATCCCTCGTTTTATAACAGTCTTTTTGAAATGTTATAAATCCCTCCAGATTGGTTAATGCCCATTCAAACAATCTTATTCCACAGGGAAAATGTTCAGCTAAGGCTTGCTCCAAAATAAAAACAATAATTAGTCTCCTAATTATTATTACTTATTGAGCATTTCCTAAGGAATTGGACTGGATGGGTACTTTACAAGACATGTCAATTTATACTAACAGTGATAATTAAATAAGACATTATTATATCCATTTTAGAATTGAAGAAACAAGGCTGGGTACGGCCACTCATGCCTGTAATCCCAGCAATTTGGGAGGTCGAGGCGGGTGGATCACGAAGTCAGGAGTTCCAGACCACCCTGGCCAACATGGTGAAACCCCATCTCTACTAAAACTACAAAAGTTAGTCGAGCGTGGTGGTGCTTGCCTGTAATCACAGCTACTAGGGAGGCTGAGGCAGGAGAATTGCTTGAACCTGGGAGGCAGATGTTGCAGTGAGCCAAGATTATGCACCATTACACTCTAGCCTGGGCAACAGAGTGAGACTTCATCTCAAAAAAAAAAAAAAAAAAAGAAGAAGAAGAAACAGGCTACACAACCTTGTTCAAAGTCACACAGATAATACATGGAGGAGTGATAATTTGAGCACAGATTCACCTGATCTGAAGCTTGAGAATGTCCCACTAGCCTACAACACTCCTCCCATTTCTGATCCTTTCCTGGCAAGCCATGGGCTCATTGTTGTGCTGTGTTCCTAGCCTCACACAGGGCCTCTTTTTTCCTCCTTGCAATGGCCTCATCTTGTATGGCACTTTCTCAATTCCAGGGTGTCTTCTTTCTCATCTGATAACAATCGCCATGTTAAGTGAAGGTGACCAAAAGTCTGCACTAGGTAACACCTGTGCATCTCACCTGGGGCCCTCTGGAGAAAACCACCTCCTATTTGTTGATAGCTAAGCACCTTGCAGCAAGATACTTAACTTCTGAAAACCTCAATTTTTTTCTCCTTCAAATGAACGCAATGCTGGCTGTCCTATCTAATTAACATCTATCCAATGCACACTGATCATTCTTGCAGGAGTTTCCCATTCATAAATGTGTCATTAAATAAAAGCTTGCTGAAGAGGATGGGAAGATCTACAGGCTATGAGCATTAACTGTGCAGGTTCCATGTGACAAGCAACAGGCTAAGCACATTCATGCCGTTATTTAACACAACAATCTTATGGTGCAATTTGTTACTGCTCCCATTTCACAGTTGAGATCACTGTGGCTCAAAGATAGTAAAAAACATAAAATATATTACTAGAAAGGAACAGATATTTAAGTGTATATAAAATATGTTAAAGTATTTTAACAATGGTGAAGAATGAGACCAAGAAATTTTAACTGGATATATGATAAGCAGCATTCACCACTCAGCTTGCCACTTCGCCTTCTCTGGTCCTCTTTTTCATAAAGTTGATAACCTTCTCTTCATACTTGCCTTGGTTTAAACCAAGTTTTCCTGTTAACTTTTCTTCCTAATGAGCACTTTACCATGCTTACTACTTGCCTTTCTCTTCCACTGTGCAAAAACTCCCAGACTTTGTTGTTTGTATTGAAAAGCCATACCCTTTTGATCTTTAGAACCAATCAATAGTCCATCTTGGGAAATAGATTTCACCTCCCTTCATGTTTCTGCATCTGTAATCAGCTTCTGAAGTCAGACTGCAGAAAGGCTGGAACAGAATCATCTGTACTTTTCACAAACGCTGATAAGTCAGCCAAGAAAACCTGAATAGTACAAATGCCCTGCTGCAGAGGTTTTGTTTGGTAGCAAATCAGACACAGCAAGGAGACCAAAAGAAATCATTAATAATTTTGCCTTCCTCATGATATGCTGAACAACAAGCAGCTCCATGTGCTATGATTTCTTGGGAATGCAGTGCACATGGCGACCTGAACAGAGTGAGTGGCCTGATACAATTCAAAGAAAAAGTCTTGGAGCCTAAAGACCTGGTTGGTTCTGCTCTTACTAGATACACAACCTTGGGCAGGTTGTTTAACTTCTGAGTCATCAGACATAAACTGGAGCTAATGTTCTCTTTAGTGATACACAGTCCAGCTTGTATATAAGCCATCCATCTAAAAGTCATCCTTGCTTCTTCTCTCTTCCTTATCCCAACACCACCCAACCTGTCTGAATTGTGTTGATTCCATGACTTAAATATTTCTCAAATCGCATCTCCAATCCCACCAGCTATCTTAGTTGGCATCATAATGTCCTAAACTAACACTATATACTCCTAGTCCATTTGCCTGTTCCTAACACCAAAATATCCCTTGTCAGTGCATTCAGGTGTCTTGCTAAAGTGTACATCTCATCATCCTGCTCCTGATTAAAATATAGTTCTCATTTTTTACAGAATAAAGTAAAACTTTACCATCACAGGGCACAAAGCCCTCCATGACCTGATCTGACCTATCTGTATTAGGAATCTTTCAGATGCAAGTGACACCTCTGAAATAGGCTTAATCAAAAAGGAGCACGTATTAACTTACAAAACTAAAACAGCCTGCCGAAGTTCCAGGCAAAACTGGGGCCAAAGCTCAGTCTCATCAGGAAGCTGTCTCTCACTATCCTTTGCTTGGCTTTCCTCCAGGGTAACTTTATTTCTTATTAGATTCTTCCTGCTTCATAATAAATTGACCCCCAGCAGTTTCAGGCCTACCTAGCACCTATTTAGCAATCCCTTTTTACTCCAGCCTGCCCTGAGAGTGACTTTTTCTCACTAATTTTAACAAAAGTCACAAGGCAGAATCTCAGTGGTCTGTCCTGGATTATTTGCTCAACTCTTTACAAACACTGTACCGTAGGGGGAATATGATGGTTAGGTAGGCACATCCAGGAGGCACCTGAACTACATGACTTAAGATCAGGGTTACCCCCGACCCACCACACACATAAATCAGACTGCTATCACCAAAATAAGAGAAAATGGATGGTAGCCTAGGAAAATGATACCTACCCAAAGGAACTTCTCCCCTACTCGAGGCTCCAAAGTTTAGTGGCTCAAAACAACCATTTTATTTTGTGCATGGCTTTTTGGAGGTCAAGAATTTAGAAAGGGTTCAGCTGTGCAGTTCTTGGTTGGAGGCTCTCCTGTGGCTGCAGTGAGATAGATGTCAGTTGGGGCTGGCGACACGTGGAGGCTCCACGGAGCTCGGTGTCCAAGATGGCTTCCTCAAGAGAACAATTGTTGTTGCAGCCAGGATAGAGCTCAGCTGGGCTGGGAACTGAATGCCTGCACGTGGCTTCCCCAGCATGAGAAGCTCACGGTGCATGGACTTCTTAGTCAATAGCTCTGAGGTCCAAGCACTGCACTTCAGCACAAAGGGGGAAGCTGCATCACCTTTTCTGGACCTAGCCTCAGAAGCCATGCAGTGTCACTTTTCTGCATTCTGTTGATCACAAAGATTCTTGGAGTCAAGGAGGGGGATACAAACTGCACTTCTGAACAAGAGAAATGTCAAGTAATTTGCAGCTGCAATCATTTTCTATTGTTTTTCTAATATATTCCCATCACTTCAACTTATTTTTTTCTTTTTGCCTTTAGGAATGTGCTTCTCTGTCTGGAATGTCCTTTTTTTCTTCTATCTCCCAAGCACTACTCACCCTATGAGACACACATCCCGTGCAAATCTTCCCTCTCCCCACCACATAGCAGCACTGGTCACTTTCTCTGCAACACCACATTACAAAAGTACCTTTTTAATTATAAAACTTTGTGCCTCTGTCTCTATCGGTAGGCTGTGAACTCCTTGTAGGCAAGAACCAAGTCTTACTTACCTCCCTACTTCACATATTAACTGTCTCTTATAGGCTAATTATGTCATGTTTGCCTCATGGCAGAATTAGATTATACAGCCAAAGAGTTTTCCAAATGTTGAGGTGTTATTCAAAGGCTGTCATTATCCATAAGTAAGCCTTTTCCTGAAAAAATGTAATAACTTCTCGTGATAGCTTTCCACCTGACAAATTCTAAATGGATACTCCATTTAACTGTTTTAAAAAAAGTTTAAGATTTTTTTACTTTCTTTCTCTGGCTTAAATAAGAGTGACGTCTAGTTGTTTGTTCTTTATCTGTTATTTAGATCACTGTTCCCCAGGTTTTATCAACCAGTCACCTCTCCACAAGCCTATTGTATCAGGTCAGTCCTTCTCTACTTTCTTTATAGTTTCGTACCTAATTCTTTGTAAAAGCACCTGATTTTCGTGGATCTAATTCTCCTATATACCTGTGTATGTGTATCCCACATGCACATATGTTTTCTAAATGCCAGTAAGTAAGTAGTAATACATTTGAAACATTGTTATATGAAACACATACAAGAAACTTGAACAGAAAAAGCACAAATGAAATGTGTTCAATCTCACCAGTAGTCATAAAAGTGATCATGAATACTGCAACCAAAAACATTTCACACTTTTATGATAGGCAGAAATATTTAAAAGACTTAGAATTTGAAGAAATAAGATATTTTACATGTTGATGGTATGAAATGATACAATTCTTCGGGGAAGAATTGATACAGTTCTTTGGGGAACTATTTGCCAACATAGAAAGTTAATGAAGCTAAGACTATTTATACCCTATAACCCTGCAATTCCATTTCTTGGAATACAAAGTTATTTCCATATGTTCATCCTCTAATGGGTGGACAAATAATTTGTGACAAATATTTATAACATGGAATGTTATACTGCATTAAAAGTAACCCAAACTGTAGGCATCAATATAGATGAATCTGGAAAAAAAAAATCACATTGGGGGGGAAAAAGCAAGCTACAGGAAAACTACTATATGACAATATTTATATAAAATTTCAAAAACAAGTGAGGAAATCCTAAAAATACTTAAGCTAACATAAATTTGTAGTAAAAGCATATATACCTGACAAAAACGATAAATGCCAAAGTTAGATTTGTAGTTACTTTTGCAAGTCAGAGAAGAGATTCAACAGGATTGGTCATGACATTTTTTTGTAAATGGTGGTGGATACCCCATGTTTGTTATACAGTTCTCAGTATCTTTTTGTATGTCCAGAATAATTGTATTTGTAATAATAAATTTTAAAGAGAAAAAGTTTATACTACCATAGAAAGATGTTTAAAATATAAGCATACTTGTATACTTATAAACTTATATACATAAAATATATACTAACACACACATGCACCACCCATTAAAAAAACTCAATGATCATGAAAACACACATGCAAAGTAAAAGAGTGGAAACAGATACAAGAAAATGTTACAGTAGTTATAGCAGCTGGTTTGGAATTATGATTGCTTTTAGTTTTTTATTTGTGTTTTCTGCTCCATTTTCCCCAGTGAACATAGTTAGCTCTTAATGAATCTGAATTAATATTTTCTAATGTCATGGTTGTAATAAATACTGACAATCAGTCCACTTGTCCTGATGTGTCTTTAAGAAGCAAATAGACTCAGAAAAATACTCAGAGCTACGTCTCTGTATACAATACCATTTGACCTAGTTGAGAAAATAATTTTAAAACAGGACAATATCCCAGTCTTTTGTAAGTTTACCAATTAAAAACAGATGACAAAAAAATGAAATAGGCCTATAAATTGAGCATAAAAAATTGCATTTGAATTTCAGTGCTCTTTGACATTTAGACATAAGGCTGGTCTCCACTCTGTCTTTTGATTCTGGAGAAAAGCTAATGCCTTTAACAAGAGTGTGAAATAGCTGTCCAAACATGTCATTCTTGCCACTGCCTTTATTCACACCAAATGTTCTACTTTCTTTTTCAAATGAGGAAAAGATAGCACTGCAGCCTTCCCCCAACTATAGGAAATGGATATAATTGAAGCATGATTTGTGTTGGGTTATGTTTTTCACTCACCTCCTTAGTGAAGATGACTCCCTGCCTGAGAGCAGCCAGCTCTGTGTGGGTGTTCAGTGCTTCCAAAACTTGCTATCCAGCCCACCTTGTGATATAACAGAAATAACCAAAATGGAGCACATTTTCCTGCAGGATTTCACTTCTACCAAAAAGAAAAAAAAATAACAGCTCTCCCAGGTTACATAAAGGATTTCCAAAGGGTTCTGGAAGTATAGGAATGGTTGGTAATCTGGTGGGTCCTTTTACAAATACCTTAGGAGGAATTGATCATTATAGAATCCTCACCACCTGAATTGGGAGCCTTGGTGAACACGCGCTTAAAATGTAACACCTGAATTTTATTTGGTGCTCCCCTGTGCTCTATATTGAGTTAAATACTTTACATTCAATGTCTCAATGAATCCTCCTGGCAACTTTATTAGGAAGGTTTCATTTTATTAGTTCTCATGTTACAGATGTGAAAATTGAAGCTCAGAGAGAAGTTTAGTGGTCTGTAAAGGCCATGAAAGTAGTAAATGATGGAGCTGGGATTTGGATCCAGGTAGCCTGTCTGATGCCTGAACCTCTCTGCACCTGTCTTTGGAATCATTCAGTGATCAGTGCTTTCACCTATATCATCCCTATTACTACTCCTATAGCCATTACTGGTGGATATGTTAATCTCTGTTTACTGATGAAGTAACTGAGTCTCTGAGAGATCAAATAACTTGCTCCCCAAAACCAGAGCTATCTAGCTTCAAAATCAATGTATTTAGCAGTAGGCCACATTCTTTTTCATAGACCTACAGCCGGGACAGAGTGATTCCAAGTCTCTTCTTCTCTCTGTTTCTCCATCTGCAAAAAAAAAAAAAAAGAATCATGTTTCCTCTGTTGAAAACTGCAATAGTTTGTGTGAAGAACCAAAGAGATTCAATGTCAAAGAACTTTGAAAAGTATGAAGACATAAGGGATTCATATTTACACCCATATTTCAGCTAAGTTTCCTTTTCTGGCATCAACAATTAGAAAACGCCAAGTCTCTCCCACTCGTGCTAATAAGGCTGTGACTAATAATGTATTTCCTACTTTCCTTTATAGCAGGACTCAGATCATTGTTTGTATCCAGCCTTTTCCCAGACAGCCCTGTACTTTAAGACTGATACACCTGTAACCCCAGCAGCTTGGGAGGCCGAGGTGGGCAGATCACCTGAGGTCTGAAGTTCGAGACCAGCCTGACCAACATGGAGAAACCCCGTTTCCTCTAAAAATACAAAATTAGCTGGGCGTGGTGGTGCATGCCTGTAATCCCAGCTACTTGGGAGGCTGAGGCAGGAGAATTGCTTGAACCAAAGAGGCGGAGGTTGTGGTGAGCCAAGATTGCACCACTGCACTCCAGTCAGGGGAACAAGAGTAAAACTCCATCACAAAAAAAAAAAAAAAAAATTGATATGGTTTGGCTGTGTCCCCACCCAAATCTCATCTTGAATTGTAGCTCCCATAATCCCCACATGCCACAAGAGAGACTTAATGGGAGGTAATTGAATCATGGGGGCAGGTTTTCCCGTGCTGTTCTCATAATAGTGAATAAGTCTCATGAGATCTGATGGTTTTATAAAGGGAAGTTCCCCTACACATGCGCTCTTGCCTGCTGCCATGTAAGATGGGTCTTGCTTCCCCTTTGCCTTCTGCCATGATTATGAGGTCTCCCCAGCCAGGTGGAACTGTGAGTCCATTAAACCTCTTTTTCTTTATAAATTACCCAGTCTTGGGTATGTCTTTATTAGCAGCATGAGAACTAATACAAGATTAAGCTGCCTTCATCCCCAGGTTCAAGGGTGGACACCGACAGGTCTAAGTTAATCAAAGTAATCTCAGTCCCCTGAACATAGTGATTCCTTCAGTTAACTTTGACTTAAGACAAGCAGCCCATGTATTCCCCTAACTAAGAGATTTAATGAATTTGGACCAATTAGGTGTGTATTGATGACATGCTATGTAGCTGAGAAGCCTGAAACAATGATAGCCATTGTCCGCTGCAAGGGAGGGTGGTCATAGGACAGACAACACTGATGACATCAAAAGTAATAAAAACTTAAAAAAATGGGCTGGGCACAGTGGCTTATACCTGTAATCCCAGCACTTTGGGAGGCTAAGGCAGGCAGATCACTTGAGGTCAGGAGTTCAAGATCAGCTTGGCCAACATGGTGAAACCCCATCTCTACTAAAATTAGAGACTACAAAAATTAGCAAGGCATGGTGGTGCGCCTATATTCCCAGCTACTCAGGAGCCTGAGACAGGAGAATCACTTGAACCCAGGAGGAGGAGGTTGCAGTGAGCCTAGATCAAGCCATTGCACTCCAGCCTGGACAACAGAGCAAGGCTCCGTCTCAAAAAAAAGTTATTTATATTATTATGCTCAAGTTTTTGACAGTTTCTGTCCAACATTTGATGATCCTCCACCCTTCTTGAAGGTGATTATTTTTAGGACATCCTCATTTAAACTTGCATATTTAATCTCTATCTCATCCCTAAATCACTAATATTATTGCATCCAACTACTTTGTATGAAAAGACAATCTAATCTTCGCCTCGTTGTCTCATTTCCTAAAGCACTAAACCTTCATGTTGACTTTTGGGGCATGCAGGGAGAGACATTTCCTAGTACTGCATTTTACAAATTAACGTTTGTTAAGCATAATTCCTTGAAATGGACTTGTGCTCTCTGGGATTCATCTTACTTTGTAAGTCGGAAGCACCTTTTCCTTCACTGAGAAGTGCCACTGACTGTTTAAGCCTCTACTTTTTACATGTAAAGCAAGAAATATTAGTAAAATAAGGTAAATAACTTACTTTTTAGTATTAAAATGCTGTTGTCAAAGAATTGTACGCCAGTGCTCAAAAAATAGATGTTTCTTACATCTCCTTAAAAGAGGAGTTTTGAAATAGAAAACAGATAAATGGGAATGTTTTATTCCACCCCAGAACTGACCTCATATAAGGAGTTCGGGTTTCTGCATTTGCCTCCCAACCCCAAATTTTATATTTTTGGTGGCCAATTTCTTGTGGTCAGGAAGAAGCTAATTTACATTAGCTAGCTCCCAGCAATTGCCTGTCCTTAAAGGCTCTCAAATCCACTTCTTCTTTTGCCCATCACAACAGACACTGCCCAGATTCAAGGCCCCATCACTTCCACCTTGCTGACTACAATAGCCTTCTCACCATTGTTTCTCACTCCTGTTTCTCCTCCAGTGTCTGCACCTTGTTGCTGCTGGAGCTTTCTTTTTTTTTTTTAATACATTTTTTTTTATTATACTTTAAGTTCTAGGGTACATGTGCACAACGGGCAGGTTTGTTACATATGTATACATGTGCCATGCTGGTGTACTGCACCCATTAACTCGTCATTTACATTAAGTATTCTTCCTAATGCTATCCTTCCCCCTCCCCCAACCCCACAACAGGCCCCGGTGTGTGATGTTCTCCTTCCTGTGTCCAAGTGTTCTCATTGTTCAATTCCCACCTATGAGTGAGAATGTGCGGTGTTTGGTTTTATGTCCTTGTGACAGTTTGCTGAAATGACAGTTTCCAGCTTCATCCATGTCCCTACAAAGGACATGAACTCATCCTTTTTTATGGCTGCATAGTATTCCATGGTGTATATGTGCCACATTTTCTTAATCCAGTCTATCATCGTTGGACATTTAGGTTGGTTCCAAGTCTTTGCTATTGTGAGTAGTGCCACAATAAACACATGTGTGCATGTGTCTTTATAGCAGCATGATTTATAATCCTTTGGGCAGATACCCAGTAATGGGATGGCTGGGTCGAATGGTATTTCTAGTTCTAGATCCCTGAGGAATCACCACACTGTCTTCCACAATGGTTGAACTAGTTTACAGTCACACCAACAGTGTAAAAGTGTTTCTATTTCTCCACATCCTCTCCAGCACCTGATGTTTCCTGACTTTTGAATGATCGCCATTCTAACTGGTATGAGATGATATCTCATTGTGGTTTTGATTTGCATTTCTCTGATGGCCAGTGATGATGAGTATTTTTTCATGTGTCTGTTGGCTGCATAAATGTGTTCTTTCGAGAAGTGTCTGTTCATATCCTTCGCCCACTTGTTGATGGGGTTGTTTGTTTTTTTCTTGTAAACTTGTTTGAGTTCTTTGTAGCTTCTGGACATTAGCCCTTTGTCAGATGAGTAGATTGCAAAAATTTTCTCCTATTCTGTAGGTTGCCTGTTCACTCTGATGGTAGTTTCTTTTGTTGTGCAGAAGCTTTTTAGTTTAATTAGATCCCATTTGTCAATTTGGGTTTTTGTTGCCATCGCTTTTGGTGTTTTAGACATGCAGTCCTTGCCCATGCCTATGTCCTGAATGGTATTGCCTAGGTTTTCTTCTAGGGTTTTTATGGTTTTAGGTCTAAAATTTAAGTCTTTAATCCATCTTGAATTAATTTTTGTATAAGGTGTAAGGAAGGGATCCAGTTTCAGCTTTCTACATATGATACCAAAGCCTGGCAGAGACACAACAAAAAAAAGAGAATTTTAGACCAATATCCCTGATGAACATTGATGCAAAGATCCTCAGTAAAATACTGGCAAACCAAATCCAGCAGCACATCAGAAAACTTATCCACCATGATCAAGTGGGCTTCATCCCTGGGATGCAAGGCTGGTTAAAAATACACAAATCAATAAATGTAATCCATCACATAAACAGAACCAAAGACCAAAACCACATGATTATCTCAATAGAGGCAGAAAAGGCCTTTGACAAAAGTCAACAACCCTTCATGCTAAAAACTCTCAATAAATTAGGTATTGATGGGACGTATCTCAAAATAATAAGAGCTATTTATGACAAACCCACAGCCAATATCATACTGAATGGGCAAAAACTGGAAGCATTCCTTTTGAAAACTGACACAAGACAGGGATGCCCTCTCTCACCACTCCTACTCAACATAGTGTTGGAAGTTCTGGCCAGGGCAATCAGGCAGGAGAAAGAAATAAAGGGTATTCAATTAGGAAAAGAGGAAGTCAAATTGTCCCTGTTTGCAGATGACATGATTGTGTATCTAGGAAACCCCATCATCTCAGCCCAAAATCTCCTTAAGCTGATGATAAGCGACTTCAGCAAAGTCTCAGGATACAAAGTCAATGTGCAAAAATCACAAGCAGTCTTATACACCAATAATAGACAGAGAGCCAAATCATGAGCGAATTCCCATTCACAATTGCTTCAAAGAGAATAAAATACCTAGGAATCCAGCTTACAAGGGATGCAAAGGACCTCTTCAAGGAGAACTACAAACCACTGCTCAATGAAATAAAAGAGGACACAAACAAATGGAAGAACATTCCATGTTCATGGATAGGAAGAATCAATATCGTGAAAATGGCCATACTGCCCAAGGTAATTTATAGATTCAATGCCATCCCCGTCAAGCTACAAATGACTTTCTTCACAGAATTGGAAAAAACTACTTTAAATTCCATATGGAACTAAAAAAAGAGACTGCATTGCCAAGTCAATCTTAAGCCAAAAGAACAAAGCTGGAGGCATTAAGCTACCTGACTTCAAACTATACTACAAGGCTACAGTAACCAAAACAGCATGGTACTGGTACCAAAACAGAGATATAGACCAATGGAACAGAACAGAGTCCTCAGAAATAATACCACACATCTATAACTATCTGATCTTTGACAAACCTGATAAAAACAAGAAATGGGGAAAGGATTCCCTATTTAACAAATGATGCTGGGAAAACTGGCTAGCCTTATGTAGGATGCTGTAGCTTTCTTAAAGCGAATCTGATAATCACATCACTCTGCTATGTAAAGCCTCTCTGGCTGTCTATTATCCTCAATAACATTCCAACACCACAGTCCTTTATGATCTGGCCCTGACCTGTGGACAGACACATGTGCGGCCACTTCTGTCACCATCTCTGCTCTGTTACACTTGCTCATTGCAGCTACAGTATCAGATCATACCTTCTGGCTAATAGAAGGGGGACAAATTTGTTTTCTTTTTCTTTTCTTTTTTTTTTTTTTTTTTTTTTTTGATGGAGTCTCACTGTGTTACCAGGCTGGAGTGCAGTGGCATGATCTCGGCTCACTGCAACCTCCAACTCCCGGGTTCAAGTGATTCTTTTGCCTCAGCCTTCCGAGTAGCTGGGATTACAGGCACGTGCCACCACACCCAGTTAATTTTTTGTATTTTTCATACAGATGGGGTTTCACCATGTTGGCCAGGATGGTCTTGATTTCCTGACCTCATGATCCACCTGCCTTGGCCTCCCAAAGTGCTGGGATTACAGGCGTAAGCCACCCCACCCAGCTGACATTTTTTTTTTTTTTTTAATTTTTAAGTTTAAAGAAAAACTTTTAGAAAAATGAGAGGTTTTCTTCTATATATTTTACTGAGTTTTGTTCCCCTCACATATAGCACTTTCAAGTCCCTGGCATTGTTTAAGTATAGTGCAAAGTAGGAATCTAACTTTATTGTCTTTATTGTGAATACCTAGTTAACTTAGCACTTACACAACAAATATTCTTAAGATGGTCATTGTCAATTTTTGGAATATTAGCTAAAACATCTTAGAAATATCTTTTCAGGGGAGGCAAAGCTCTTTAAAATTTGATGCCACCCAGTTTTTCAGTAAAGAAAAAATTTCCTAAACACGATACAAAGAACACAATTCAAAAACAAAAAAAAAGAGAGTCAGCATATTAAACTACATCAACAGGTTCAATTAGCAAAATGAAAAGAGCTATAGACTAGAAGTATACATTTGTCACCCATTTATTTGACAAAGGACTACTATTTAGGACATATGAGGAATTTTTATGAATCAATAAAAAGAATAAACGAAAAACCCCAACACAACAGAAACATGGGAAACGGTTTTTGAACAGGCCAACTGTGGAAGAGAGAATCAGATAAACTTGTTTAAAAAATGCTAAATTTCTTAGCAATCAGGATACTCATGTTAAAAACATGATCAAAATGCAGTATGCACATAAAAGGGTTAAAAGGGTGCACATCTCATATTATGCCTTTTTTTTTAATCATAATGATAAAACACACACACGCTGAAAAGCAGTATCACACTCACCAGAATGGCAAAGACTAGACGTCTCTGGGTACCAAATATTTTCAAGGACAAGAGCAGGTCCTTCATGTACCCATCATGCACTGCTAATAGGAATGTACATTAATACAGCTGCCTTGGTACAGTACACATTTGTTTTGTTTAATGGACAATTTTGGGAGCCTTGAGGCTTTGAATATGGGTTATGGTTTTTTAATCTGGAGAAAGATCTCAGATTACAGAGTAACACATGGGATTCAAATGGCTGTATTCAGAGATAAAGCAGAGGGCCAGAAAATCATCAATCCCCCAGGACCAAGCATAGGCCAGGAGGTCTGGATATGTGGACAGAGGAACAGAGCAGAAACGGTCACAACAAAGGAGGAGAGAATCTCCAAGGCTCTCTTCAGCCTGACTGTAGCACTCCATAAAAGTGTCTGCAGCCTCCCCTGGGGGTGGGAGGTAATAAGGATACTGAGTCAATTTCAAGCAATCAGCAAATCACTTTAAACTAGATCCAGAATTTATATACCTCCATGTTGAAGAAGGAAGAGTCAGTATTCTCCAAGGTTTCACAGCCAGAAAGCTGTGGTGCCAGGATTCACAGCTATGCTTCGCTTTCAGCTTCAATACTGGTCATTTTGTTTCAAAAACTAATCCTGCCCATTATTCCTCTTCTTTTTCAGAATGAAAAAGAAAATTAACCATCCAATAGGCATTGAGTGGAATCTTGGTTATAGACTGTGAAAAATAAATATAGCTCAAGACACTGTCTGTTTTAGTCTCTAGGCTCTTGACTTATGAAGTGGCTGGGCACTATTTATTTAAACATCAATATGTTTTGTTTCATGGTTTCTCTCTCCCTTCCGTGAAGATAGCCAGGCCCTTTGTATTTCCTTTTCCTAGGAATTTTTGCAAAGGTAAAGTAGAGGTCGCTGAGGACAGCTCTCCTCTATTCCCTCCCTCCCCATTCTCTCTTCTTCCTTCTTTCTCCTTTGAGTGAAAATTTGGGCTTCTGTCGTATTAGTCTGTTCTCATTCTGCTAATAAAGACATACCCCAAACTGGGCTATTTTATTTCGTTTTTGAGACAGAGTCTTGCTCTGTCACCCAGACTGGAGTGCAGTGGCACCATCCTGGCTCACTGTAACTTCTGCCTCCTGGTTCAAGTGATTCTCGCACCTCAGCCTCCCAAGTAGTTGGGACTACTACAGCCAGAGAAAGGCTATCATCTCTAATACATCTTTGCTGCTGTTGATCAAAGGCTTCCTGACTCGGAGACAGACCTGGAGAAACAGGGGCCTAGACTCCCAACACAGGCAAGGGTCCTTCAGGCAAGAAACACAGCAGCAGGTGCTTGATCTCAGGAGACCAGACAGGCTTGGACAATGGACATCCCTTGGTACCCAGTGTGGACAGAGGCTCCCAGAACAGGCACCTCCTGTACTCTTTGGCACCTTTGTAATTGGGGTGGGGAGAGTTGGGGGGGCGGAGCTTCAATAATGACAGATTACACTTCTCATCAATCTGGTAGGATGCGAACTTAGTCATAGTTTGATTTATGAACAACAAATGTAACATTTCTTGCACCCCCTTGTTCGTACCATGTTAAGACTCGTGCCGCCTTCTACACTAGAAGTGGTAGAATGTGAGAGTCGAAGTAATCCCTAAAACTTGCCCAGCCTCATCACTTCATTGTCAAAATCAATCTGATCCCGCAAGCGGAGTGATTCCGAAGGTCGGCGAGTGACTAATGCAGGACCACAAAGTAAGCAAGTATCCTGGCATTTTATCCAGCCGTGTTTCCACGGCTCACGTTGCTGGTTGAAAAAGAATAGTGTCCTGAAAAGCTGGGGAATCTCAAGGCATTTTAAAATGAAAAACAAGATAAAACAAAACAACGATAGAAATGAAGCTATGAAGGCTCGGCCAAGTAACGCTCAGACTGATTTCAGAATCAAACTCTGACTTAGATTGCCCCCTGGTGGATAGAAATAAAAGTGTCTCTGCTCTGCAAAGGATGCTCGTAACAGATGAAAGAAAGGCGAAAATCCTTCTGTTCAAATTCAGGTCATCCTTTAGAGGCTTTAAACCCTTTAATTACTATGACGCTATGACTACTATCACAAGGAAATGGTAAAGTGTAGATGCTAACATGGGCTTTTAACAAAACTGCAGGTTAGGTCCCAGCTCTGGAACTCTGAAGTTACCCCATCTCTCTGAGACTCATTTTCCCCCACTGTAAAATGGGCACAATAATAAGACGTTCCTTATAGGGTTGTTTTGAGGATTAAAGAAAAAAATCTATGTAAGAGTCCTTAGAAAAGTGCTGGGTGTGTAAGAGCTCAATGTAGAAACTCTTCTTCTCATCGTTGCATTTATTGCCATCGTGATAACTTCGTGAAAAATACTAATATGCACATGAAGTCTTCATAATTGGGAAAATTATCAAGGAACACGATGATGTGCATTTTCCATATATTCTATTACTTCTGTAAGAAGTTTCTATATATTTACCTTAATGTTTTCTGCATATTTACAGAAAGTTTACAGTTGTGTCACCTAACACAGGGATATGTTTAAAGAAATGTGTCTTTAGGAGATTTCAACACTGTGTGAATATCCTAGATGTGCTTACACAAACCTAGATGGCATAGCTTACTACATACCCAGGCTATCTGATATTGCCTATTGCTCCTGGGCTTCAAACCTATAGCAGGGGTGTCCAACCATTTGGCTTCCCTGGGCTGCACTGGAAAAAGAATTGTCTTGGGCCACACATAAAATACACTAACAATAGATAAAAAGCTAAAAAAAAATCGCAAAAAAAACCCCTCATAATGTTTTAAGAAAGTTTATGAATTTGTGTTGGGCTGCATTCAGAACTGTTCTGGGCTGCAGGCAGCCCATGGGCCACGGGTTGGACAAGCTTGTTAAACAGCATGTTACTGTGTTGAATACTGTGGGCAATTGTAACACAATGGGTCTGTGTGGCTGAATATGCCTAAACATAGAAAAGGTGCAGCAAAAATACAGTATGATAATCTTATGGGAACCTTCTTGTATATGGGTTATATATTTTTGTCATTGACTAAACTGTCATTATGCAGTGCATGGCTGTGTACCGTTTCTGTGTATTTAATTTGGCTTTCTGTATATTTACCTAAGTGTTCATTCTCCACTTATAAAAACACCCTAAAAATTCTCTTACTATTGATTTTTACTTCTGTCCTTTTTTCATTCAATAAGAGTGGAATAAAAACTGAAACAGAAGCGTCAACTTGTTTTAGGCCTTATTTGTAAGGGGAGAATGCCTAATTTAAAGACTATCCAGAAAACCACCACTTACGCTGCAGGATGTGTTGTATAGAGGCATTAATAAGCCTTTGCCTCCGTGTCAGTTAGCTATTATTGTGTAAAAGCCAACTTACAAGTTAGCGGCTTAGAACAATAATGACTTCTTACTTGTCCTGATTCCAGGGGTTGTTGATTAATTCCTCTGGTCCATCGGTCTCAGATGGCCTTGCTTGCATAGCTGGGCCCTCCCTCCACATGGTCACTCATCCTCCAATAGGCTACTTTGGGCTTATCATATGGTGGCCAAGAATTTCCACCAGCAAGACAGGGCAGCAGGCCCCAACCCCCAAGCACTTGATTACTACACATTTGCCAATATCCCATTAGCCAAAGCAAGTTACATGGCCAAGCCCAGGTTCACAGGATGGAGAGATGGGCCCCCCATCTTGTCTGGAGGAGCAGCAAAATCATATCGCAAAGGAGCATGCATGCAAGCTTAGGGGAAATTAGTGGCAATTTTTATTTTTGCAAACTACCACCCTTCCTGAGTTTCAGGCTCTTATAAAACACGGGGGATATGAGCCAGACAACAACAAAAGCCTAAATAATAGCAGCTGACATCCATGGAGTGCTTTCCATGAGTCTCATGCTTCATGCCTATGTGAACCAGGCTACTACTGAAGGCCAGAGAAGATTTTTAGGAAGGAGGCTATGGCAACACGTAGCTCACATGCTCATTTTGCTGCTCAGGTCCACTCAGTTGCTGTCATGTGGGTATGAGGCTCAAGGTTGGTAGATACTCGGATTTTTCAGGAGATGGTGAAACCTGGATCGTTATATAAAATCTGCTGATATTTAAATGCTGACAACTCATTCCATTTTGTAACTTTGTGCTGGAACTAATCATCTCTTCTGAGGGGGCGGAGGAAGACCAGTTTAGATCCTTTGGCTTGCTCATGCTGGGACGAAGTGATTTGCATCAGTATGAACACAGAAGTACTATTTTCCTTTGAAAACGTATGATGTATGAAGTGGGAGGAACCCCACAGCAACAGCAGCACTTGCCAGGAAAAGATGCCCCAAGACTGAATGGGGCTTTTACAGTTGAGGCTTCTGGGGCATTTGCTAGAGGAGACAACACAGCACAGTGCTTACGTGTGTGGGTTTTAGAGTCAGATGGACCAACTCTGCTGATGATATTCCTTTCTTCTACTTAACTTTTAAATCTCTTTCTAGAACTCAAAAGCACAACATATGGAGCCAGACTGCCCAGGTTTGAATCCCAGCTTTGCCACTTACCAGCTATTTAAATTTGATATTATCAAGGTCTTGTCTATGTTCAAAGAGAACTTTGTATATAAAGATACAAAGTACTTTTCCCTGGGTAATTTTAGTTGCCTGCATCTCTGCTTTCCTCACTCAGCATACCATAATCACCTAATAATCATATGAATAATACAGAAAACTTTACCTTATGGGTTGAGCAATTTACATACATTGTCATTCAATCCTCACAATTCTAGGAGAGCAGCATTCTTTTTATTCCCATTTTATAGCTGGAGAAACAGAGAATTAAGTAACTTGTACCCAGTTTACACAGTTAATGAATCAGTAATGTTGTCATTTCAGTTCCAACAGATCAGCTGAAGATGTTACCCAAATTGGAATCTGCAGGTTCTTGGGATGTCCAGGGACATACTTTTGAGGTCTGCAAGTTCTCTAAACATTTTTAAAATTTTTAAATTTATTTCAATATCCTAAAACACTATCAGCACTTGTTGAATATTTGAATGGCCACTTCAGTCCAAGAGTTCATATGAACTGTAAGTACAAGATTTATGTTTTTGCCTATAATAAGCAACATTAGCGGAAAAATGAACTAGCTATGAGATTTTTTTTCCATGTAAAAGATTCGGCACATTCCTCAACTGTGAGAACACAGCATTATACTACAGTGCTCCTCAAAGGTAGGGAATATAATGGAACCACTTAAAGTTTATTTAACAAACTTTTATTAACTATGTGCTTTTTATTAACTATGTGACCTTGGGCAAGTCAATTCACTTCTCTAAGACTCTGTTTCATAGTAAATTAAATAGGAGAATAGGGTTGCCATGAGAACAAAATGAGATATCGGAAGCACTTGGCAAAATACTTGGCACGATATAACTGTCAAGAGCTGATAATACGAACAACAGAACACATAAAGACAATTCTTGCCCAGTGAGTACTTGGATTCATTTGTAGACTTTGACACTACTTGCTTGGCTGTGATTCTGAATTAAGAACTTCACAGTCGAAGGGAGAGTGTTTACCTCTTACACAACGGTGGTTCCTGAGATGAGAGGTGAAATCATCCATGGTTTACACACAGCCATCTAATTTCTTAGAGCATCCTTTTATTTTAAAGAGTAACTTTTAAAAATCTGGGATAGCTTCCAATCAGGCAATTAAATTTGTTTCCCTGAATTAGTGTCTTATTTCCAACCAAATGCATTTTTTTTTTACCCATCTTCTTGTCACATGTCTTTGTGTTCCAGAATATAGGAAATTTACTACAGATATAGCCTTATTTCATCAGGGAATAAGCATACCACTGACCCATGGTTTGGCAAATCACTTGAAATAATTTCACAGGAAGAAAAGTGTAATATTTATTTAAAAATAATATGGTTCTCAAACACCATGACTAATCCACTGAGAGTTGATGACATTTTACATAATTGTGGAATAATATAAATCACTATGCTATTAGACAATGTCTTAAGTGAAAGAAACCTGGCCACTTACAGTCAGTGCTGTACAACAAAAAGACCATGCATTTCAAAGCCTCAGATTTGGATCGCAGCCTGACTGTTAGTAGGGTGAACATAAAAAAGTTTCTTTACCTCCTTTTCTCTTGACAGGCTCTACTTCCCACTGGTGAAGAGTCACCATTTGATAGTCTTAACCAGAAAGTGACTAAGACTATGTTTCAATGGATAGAGATTACCTTAATCAAAGTTTGAGGGAAAAACACAGGCCACAGGAGCATCTGTGACTTGTGCTTTTCCGAATAGGGTTTCAGGAGCTTCAGTATTTAAAGGAGAAAGAGCAAGCAGACGGGAAAAAAAGAGAGGGAAGGGAAGGGAAGCAGTGAGGGAAATGCGTACATTCTTGTGAGGCTCTGATTAGCCTCAGTAAATCTGCACAAGGGGAGTAGACGAAAAAGTCAATTATGCATCCATCTCAGGGTAGGCAGAAGTATGATTTCTCTTCTCATCCTTGTGCTGTACCTGTGAAGATAAGCTGGTAATGGACAATTTCAGGGTGAGATTCAACAGAACTTGGTTTTGGGGATAGTTTATAGATAGAATATGTATCCTGAAAGATTTAGGGACCATAAAGAATTAGAATACGTACCCTGAAAGGTTTAGGGACCATAAGGAATTTCCTTGTGAGTAATTTGTGAGGAAGGCCTTCTGGAGAGATATGTGGCCTTCCCTAGTTGCGGGAACCTGGCTTATGGATGAGGCTATGACACAGGGTTGTGAAATTACAGCTCTCTTTTGGGGAAGGAAAGAAAGAAGGGCAGTGTTGTGTGACTCAGTCCCCAGTTTAACATTCCCTTTGGCATAGTGTTTTGGAGTTTCAAAAATTCTATTTTCTTTCACAATAGCATACATTTTAGCAATTTCTACTCCTTTTCTTTCTGTTTCTCCAGCAGGGGAAACTCTGACCCAAAAAGCTATTATAACCATTTCAGAGTTCTTGGCATTGTACCCTTCATTCATTCATTCCTTCCTTCATTCGGCAAATAATTATTGCATGAATACTATTGGCTGTGTACTCTCACAGCTGCTGGGGACTCAGCGGTAAGAAATGAGGACAAGTTGTCTGCTCTCAAGGAGTTTATCTTTCATTGGAGAAGTTAGACAATAAATTCAGAAACAAATAGTTAAACAAAATAGTTTGGACTGAGTGCTAAAAATAGTGCTGTGATGGCAATAAAGCAATTTTATAGCGAAAGGGGCCTGTGCTGGAGGGCTACTCTAATCAGGATGGCCATGGAAATTCTTTTTACTAGGAGAATTGGCTGCTGAGGAAGAAGCTGTGTGAGGGTCAGAGGGAGGAGATGCTAGGCAGAGGAAACTGCAAATGCACACGCTGTGAAGTATGAAGGCTCTGGGCAGACAAGAGTCAGTAATCAGCCCAGTGTGGCTGAAGCACATTAAGCATAGAGCAGCAGACAAGGGGCAACCTCGCTGAGCCAGATCCCATCCAACCTAGTAAACCACGGTAAACACCTTGGATTGCTTTCCAAGCAAGGTGGGAAATCATTGAAGGATTCTAATGAGGGGACTGATATAATCTGGTTTATATTTTTAAGAGTGATCTGGTTATTATATGGGGAATACATTGTAAAGAATAGAGAGAGGATGTTTTAGTCCATGCCCACTGCTATAAATGACCATAGACTGGGTAATTTATAAATAGTAGAAGTTTACTTTTCACAGTTCTGCAGGTTTGGAAGTCCAAGATCAAGGTGCCAGCAGGTTTGGTGTCTGGTAAGGGCCTGGTCTCTACTTTCAAGATAGTGCCTTGAACTCTGCTTCCTCCAGACAAGATGAACACCATGTCCTCACATGGCAGAAAGGACAGAAAGGCAAAAAAGAGAGCAAACAGTTCCCTTGCACCTCTTTTTTTTTTTTTAATACTTCAAGTTCTAGGATACATGTGCACAATGTGCAGGTTTGTTACATATGTATACATGTGCCATGGTGGTGTGCTGCACCCATGAGCTCGTTATTTACATTAGGTATTTCTCCTAATGTTATCCCTCCCCCATCCCCCCACCCCACAACAGGCTCCGGTGTGTGATGTTCCCCTTCCTGTGTCCAAGTGTTCTCATTGTTCAATTCCCACCTATGAGTGAGAACATGTGGTGTTTGGTTTTTTGTCCTTGCGATAGTTTGCTGAGAATGATGGTTTCCAGCTTCATCCACGTCCCTACAAAGGACATGAACTCATCCTTTTTTATGGCTGCATAGTATTCCATGGTGTATATGTGCCACATTTTCTTAATCCAGTCTATCATTGATGGACATTTGGGTTGGTTCCAAGTCTTTGCTATTGCCCTTGCACCTCTTTTATAAAAGCATTAATCTTATTCATAAAGGTAGGGCTCTTATGGCGTGATCACCTCCCAAAGAGCCTCACCTCTTAACACAACCAGCCATGAGAATTAAGTTTCAATATGAATTTTAGCGGGGACACAAATATGGAAACCACAGCAAAGAAACCAGTTAGGAGACAACTGTACTTCAGGTAACAGATGATGATGGCTTAGACCGAGGTTACATCAGAGAAGACAGAGGGAATGGAATTTTAAAAAAGGGGGTGGATTCGGTGCACATTTTAGATACTGAATGGACAGAGCCAGTATGCTATATTGTCTCTTCAATGTCTTTAGTGCCCCTGTGTTTTAAATGGAAATTGTGATTAGAATGCTCTGTTGTCCTCACCTACTTTGTAGAGACCCAGAAAAGTAAGAGTAAATTATATGATTCTCTTGGGACAGAAGGCTAAAATCTACGTTATCCAACTGATATATGCTTTTTTCCAGAGTTCTCAAACTTGCTCCTGATCTCTAGAAACTTAAACAAAACACATCCTTAAGAAGATAAAACTGGATGGACATATTGACCACAAAGGTTTTCACTATCAAGAAAAAAAAAAAAAAAGGAAGAGGAAGCTATAAACTAAAGAAGCAGTTGTATTTGTCCAGGTTTTGGCCTGCGGAATTTTTCAGATCATATCTTTTGGGGCAATCATATTGGTAGGAATTGCCTTCTGTTTACTCAACTCAGAAAGATTCCAGCTTCCACGATATTTTGAATGAAAGTGTATGCCCCTGTGTGCTTCTATGTGCCACTGTGTGTGCGTGTTAACAAGGCAGATATTGATGAAGTATTTGGAGCCTCAACTGGGCTGTTGAGGAGGGAAGAAATTGTGTTGAGGGTGGCTAATAAGTGTTATATAAAAGTTGCTACTTACATAGCATGTTCTTACAAATTTTCTCAGTAGAGCCTCAAAACTATCCTATAAGGCAATCTTCCACACCACTTCCCATTAAGGGATAAATAAAAATCAAAACATTTATGCAGAACGCTGAAGTAAACTGAGAGAGATTTGAGAGTATCTAAATGAGCTTGGGAAATTTTTATTACATTTTATTGTAGCATTAGAAAAATAAAATACAAAGTATTAGTGATTGCTCTAAATTTTTAATTTGTGTAACCTCTAAATAGTAACGACGCAATTCATATTAAAGAGTTTTTGATTAAAGAGCTCTTCAAATCAGATTAGACAACTTCCCTGTAACACCTATTTGCTCAAGTATGTGATAAAAAATGTTGAAACAAAATTTTTTACCAGTCAAAGATTTGTAAAAATCGCTTACCTGTAAAGCTCTAATAGCTCCTCTCGGACTCCTCCCTAACTCATTTTATGAGGCCAGCATCATCCTGATATTGAAACCTGGCAGAGACACAAGGGAAAAAGAAAATTTCAGGCCAATATTCCTGATGAACATTGATGTGAAAATCCTCAGTAAAATACTGCCAAACTCAATCCACCAGCATATCAAAAAGGGTATCCATCACAATCAAGTCAGCTTCATCCCTGGGATGCAAGGCTGGTTCAACATATGCAAATCAATAAATATAATCCATCACATAAACAGAACCAATGACAAAAACCATCTGATTATCTCAATAGATGCAGAAAGGGCCTTCAATAAAATTCAACACCCGTTCATGCTAAAAGCTCTCAATAAACTAGGTATTGATGGAACATATCTCAAAATAATAAGAGCTATTTATGACAAACCCACAACCAATATCATAGGGCAAAAGCTGGAAGCATTCCCCTCAAAAATCAGAACAAAACAAATCACCACTCCTATTCAACATAGTATTGGAAGTTCCGGCCAGGGCAATCAGGCAGGAGAAAGAAATAAAGGGTGTTCGAATAGAAAGAGAGAAAGTCAAACTGTCTCTGTTTGCAGATGATATGATCGTATATTTAGAAATCCCATCGTTTCAGCCCCAAATCTCCTTAAGCTGATAAGCAACTTCAGCAAAGTCTCAGGATACAAAATCAATGTGCAAAAATCATGAGCATTCCTATATGCCAATAATAGACACACAGAGAGTCAAATCATGAGTAAACTCCCATTCACAATTGCTACAAAGAGAATAAAATACCTGGGAATCCAACTTACAAGGGATGTGAAGGACCTCTTCAAGGAGAACTACAAACCACCACTCAAGGAAATAAGAGAGGACATAAACAAATGAAAAAACATTCCATGATCATGGATAGGAAGAATCAATATCATGAAAATGGCCATACTGCCCAAAGTAATTTATAGATTCAATGCTATCCCCATTAAGCTACCACTGACTTTCTTCACAGAGCTAGAATAAACCACTCTACATTTCATATGGAACTAAAAAAGAACCCGTATAGCCAAGACAATCCTAAGCAAAAAGAACAAAGCTGGAGGCATCATGCTACCTGACTTCACACTATACTATAAGGGCTATAGCAACTAAAACAGCATGATACTGGTACCAAAACAGATATATAGACCAATGGAACAGAATAGAGGCCTCAGAAATAATGCCACACATCTAGATCTTTGACAAACCTGAAAAAAACAAGCAACGGGGAAAGGATTCACTATTTATTCAATGGTTCCGGGAAAACTGGCTAGACATATGCAGAAAACTGAAACTGGACTCCTTCCTTATACCTTATACAAAAATTAACTCAAGTGCATTAAATACTTAAACATAAGACCTAAAACCATAAAAACCCTAGAAGAAAAACTAGGCAATACTATTCAGGACATAGGCATGGGCGAAGACTTCATGACTAAAACACCAAAAGCAATGGCAACATAAGCCAAAATTGACAAATGGGATCTCATTAAACTAAAGAGCTTCTGCACAGCAAAAGAAACTATCATCAGAGTTAACAGGCAACCTACAGAATGGGAGAAATTTTTTGCATTCTATCTATCTAACAAAGGATTAATATCCAGAATCTACAAAGAACTTAAACAAATTTACAAGAAAAAAACCAACAACTCCATCAAGAAGTGGGTGAAGGACATGAACAGACATTTCTCAAAACAAGACATTTATGCAGCCAACAAACATATGAAAAAAAGCTTATCATCACTGGTCAGTAGAGAAATGCAAAGCAAAACCACCCTTTTTGATGAGATAAGCTTCATGGGAGGAGAATTAGAAAATCCAGCAGCACGGATCTTGAATGGTCTTCAGGGATTCAAATTTATAAGGTCATGCTTTCAGCTTTGAAGACTGATAACTTAGGAAGGCAAAAAGATTATGCAAAAGAGTTTCCTCATTCCCTTTTCAAATGCACCCACTGATCCTGCAATCATGGAGTAGGAATTTGTTACACTTTAGCTATTGGTTTCATCAACTGAGGCAGTGGATAAAAGTTTGTCCCTGTTCCGAAATCAGATGTCTGTAAGCTTTCTATGGTAGTCACTGTTGTGCCTCCCGTCTTGGTTCAAACCTTTATAGCAAATTACCATAGGCTGAGTGGCTTCTTTTTTTTTTTTTTCTTTTTTTTTGTGAAGGAGTCTTGCTCTTTCGCCCAGGCCGGACTGCAGTGGCGCTATCTCAGCTCACTGCAAGCTCCACCTCCCGGGTTCAAGTGAGTCTCCTGCCTCAGCCTCCCGAGTAGCTGGGACTACAGGTGCCCGCCACCGCGCCTGGCTAATTTTTTTGTATTTTTAGTAGAGATGGGGTTTCACTGTGTTAGCCAGTCTGGTCTCGATCTCCTGACCTCATGATCTGCCCGCCTCGGCCTCCCAAAGTGCTGGGATTGCAGGCGACTGGGTGGCTTCTAAACAACAGAAGTTTATTTCTCACAGTTCTGGTGGGTGGGAATCTGAGATCTGGGTACCAGCATGGTCAGGTTCTTGTAGGGCTCTCTTTCAGGTTGCAGACAGCTGCCTTCCAGATGTATCCTCACAGGGTGCAAAGAGAGCTGAGAGGGAGTGCTGACTTGCATCCTCTTCTTATAAGCACACTAAGCCCATCAGGGGCTCTACCCTCATGACCTAATTACTTCCCAAAGGCCTCACCTTCCAATTCCATCATATTAGGGGTTAGGATTTCAACATATGAATTTGTGTGGGGAACACACACATTCAGTCCACAACAGTTATTATGTTGGTGCAAAAGTAATTGTGGTTTTTGCTGTTGAAAGTAAAGGCAAAAACTGCAATTACTTTGGCACCAACCTAATAATAAAAAGAAACTTTTCCTCTTCAGCTGATAGCCATGCAGTCAGACTGTCGTGGCAGTAGCCTGATAGCTGCCCGGACATTTGGCTCTTATATAAGGGGCAAGTGGGAGTTCCCATGCTTGCTGCTGGGCAGCTGAGGGAGCAGAATTGAGGGGTGGACTCCAGGTGGGTTTGATGGTGTCATGGGCAAGGAGACCTATGTCCTCTCAATAGTAGTACACACCTGATACCCTGAAACTGCAAGGAGAATGCCTAAGAATGGCCTCTGTGGGCTCCCCCTGACCATAATCAATGCTATTGCTCAGAAGCAACTATCCTTTCTCTGTTATCAACCATTCAGGAGCCTGTCTCCATCTGAATCTGCCTTCATAGAGTTATACACGATCCTGAACCAGCCCACGATGTGGTAAACCTGCAGATAGGCAGTGGGATTAGGAGGGAACCAGAGGAGTCCTGTGTTTTGGGAATGTTCTGAAGGAGTTGCATGCTTATATTCAGCCTGCACACACCAGTATGGCTATAATGATGGTTAATAATTACTGACTACTCTGCTTAATCAATGCCCAGGTCAGAGAGTTGCTAAATATTTTCAGCATTGCCTCTGATAATATGTACTCAGAATGATGCGGGAGCTGTGAGATACTCACAAGTATTTCCCATGCCCAAACAGTGCTTTTGTCACTATTATGTATTATGAACAAAGTGCGTCATTTTGGAAACATGTACCTATTTGCAAATTTCCGTGGCTTGTTATCTATAATTCTCATGATAGTCACTCAGGGCAGCTGCTAGAACTATCAGCATTTTATAGGCATTGAAACAGAGAAATTAAACAACTTGCCCAAATGCGTAGAGAGAATAAGTATGGAAGACACTGAAATGCCCACTTCATCAGTGTAGCTCTGGTCAAGAGGTAGAGAATAAATTTGACACTTTTTAGTTAAAGGGGAAAAGGCATAAGTTAATATTTATAGTTTACCCAAGAGAAAGACAATGTATATGTGCATTTCAGTAACTCCATTCTCTGCTCAGAATAACTGTAGAGCAGAGCACATTCATGGATTCATTCTTTCAATAAATATTTATTATTAAGTACCTTCTGTGTTCAAAGTATTGTGCGAGACACTGGTGATAGAAGATTTAGACTATGCTGTTCAGGAATGGCCTAGGGGGAGAATTTAATTACTAGGGATTCTAATAGCCCAAAGCAACATGTAGCGGTAATTGACCCCCTTGTCTGTTCTTAGGTGGACCAAGCTGAAGACTATTCTGCAGGCTCCACAGAGGAATGGGGCTCCACGGTGTGACAAGGTCAATAATCCACTCTCCTATTACCTTTCCCCTTTTCTCTGTTTCAGTCTTCTCAGTCTTCCACTCCCCATTCCTGATCCCTGGGATCACTTTTCAAAATAGGCTGCCTGCAAAAGGGCCCTTGTTTTATGCTCTCTTCTTAAGAGGAACACAGCTTAGACAGCTGGTACAAGAAATGAATGTAAATATCAGATTCTTAGGGTGGGATTCTAGACCTGGATCACTCACTGGTCAGACAGCAATCAGGATCCCTTGGCCAGTGGTCAGTAGATGAAGATAATCCCTGGCAGTGGATGCCTCCCAATCACGAAGATGCTCAGCAATGGTGGACTGGGATAACATGGAAGTGGAAGGCAAAGCATCGGCTCATGTGGTCGTAGGTTAGGTAAATGATACAGGGACAATGGTAGTCATAAGAATTGTGAAGTTAACTACTTTTTACCAAAGGCTTTAGAAGCTTTGGGAAAAAAATTTAACAGTCTCAGGCTAATTAACTATCAACTCAAGATGCACTGTGAAAGTCATTTGGGCTCCATGGAACCATTTCATGGTCTTAATCTCCTATAACCATGGGGAAGCTGTGCTGAAAACCAGCCCTGATATTTATTTAATAATAAGAGCAGCAGAGCAACAAAGGAGCATGTATGAATGACACCCTGTATGGTCTGACAGCTGTCTTCCAAAATGCCACATGTTCATTGAATAAAGGCCACTATACACTGCTGTGTCCCCAAGCAACTAGAATACATGAGTTGAGATCCAAGGATGAAAAGAGGATTAACTATTCTTACCAAAACTGCTAGAGACCTACTTGAATAATTTGTTTTCTGTCCCTACGAATTTAGAATTTTTTGGATTAGAAATTCAGGTTCCTGTTATTGGAACTTTAACAACACTATTCAGTAAAGGTTACTTTGAACTTTAAGCTATGACCACCAGCTGGTTATTTAGGACTTCTCACACCAGTGGGCAAGGAAGCAGTAAAGTTACTATATTTGCAGGAGTTATTGATCCTGATTACCTTGAGAAGCTGGGAGTTGGAAATCGTAATCTCTGGCTCAGAAATCTCTTGGTACTCTCAGGTGCAATGGTAATTGTAAATGAGAAGCTGCAGTAAGCACAGTCCAACAATTGCTCAGACCCTCTGGTTATGAAGGCTTGGGTAACTCAACCACCTGACTGAGAATGAGAGAAACCTAGAATGGGTGGTGAAGGAAGGAGATGATAAATGTCAGCTATAGCCTAAGGATAAAATGCAACATGTTCTACATGCCAGTTATGTAGAGGATGTATATACATATAACATAGAAACATATCCATGTACACATGTACATGTACCTATATATCAGAATGTTAATAGTGACTAATACTCAATATTATGATTATAGGCGATTTTAGCTTTTTAAGTATTTTGGTTTTTGTTTTGTTTTTAATTGACACATAATAATTATACAAATTTATGGGGTACAGTGTGATGTTTTGATACATATATACATTGTGTAATAATCAAATCAGAGCATTTAGAATATTCATCACTAATATGGTCATCATTTTTTGTGGTGAAAAAATTTGAAATCTTTCTCCTAGCTATTTTGAAATATACAATATTGTTAACCATAGTCACCCTACTGTACAATAGAATACCAGAACTTATTTCTCTGATCAATGGGTAACTTTGTACCTGTTGACCAGTCTCTCCTTATTCCTCCGCACTATCCTTCTCAGCCTCTGATAACTAATATTCTACTCTCTACTTCTAGGAGACTCTTTAGATTCCACATATGAATGAGATCAGGCATATTTTTATCTGTCTGGCTTATTTCACTTAACATAATGTCCTTTAGGTTCATTCATATTGTTGTAAATGACAGCATTTCATTTTTTTATGGCTGAATAGTATTCCATTGTGTATATGATTTTAGTCTGGGCAAGGATTTTTTGGATAAGATCCCAAAAGCACAGGCAGCAAAAGCAAAAATAGACAAATGGAATTACATCAAACTAAAAACCTTCTGCACAGCAAAGGAAACAATCAACAGAGAGAAGAGACAATCTACAGAGTAGGAAAAAATATTAATATTTTCAAATTATGCATCCAACAAGAACTCAGTAGTTAATATCCAGAATCTATAAGGAACACAACTCAATAGCAAAATACATCATCCAATTTAATAAATGGGCAAAAGACCTGAGTAAACATTTCTCAAAAGAAGACATACAAATTACAAACAAGTATACAAAAAAAATGCTCATCATCACTAATCATCAAGGAAATGCAAATGAAAACCACAATAAGATATCACCTCACCCTAGTGAGAATGACTATCATCAATAAGACACAAAATAACAAATGTCAGCATGGATATGGAGAAAAGGGAAGTATTATACACTGTTTGTGGGAATGTAAATTAGTACAGCCATTCCTGAAAACAGTAAGGAGTTTCCTCAAAAAATTAAAAATAGAACTATCATATGATCTAGCAGTTTCACTACTGGGTATATACCCACAGGAAATAAGATCAGTATGTTGAAGAGACATCCACATCCCCATGTTTATTGCAGCACTATTCATGATAGCCAAAATATGAAATCAACTTAACTGTCCATCTCAGGATGAATGGATTAAAAAATGTGACATATATTTTGTTTTTGCTTTTATTTTTAAATGTCGATTTTACAATAAGAAAGAGAGATAGAGAAATCAGAGAGCTGGGCATCGTTTGAAATCTAGGTGGAGAAAGTCATGGCTCCCCAGCTCTTGTGCTCTGCATGCCTGCAGAATTAGCACCACTTAGATATTACCAAGGCTTACTGCCCAAGCCGTACCTGGACCCTGAGCCACAACTAGAGTGACTGAGGAGCATTGTGCTGAAATGTGGGGAGCAGGGATTTAAAGCAGCCTTGGGCAGTGAGTCCCCTAGGTTCCTTCCTCCAAACCATTCTGTCCTCAAGGCTCTGGCACTCTGGGCCTATGATGGGAGGGGCAGCCTCAAAGATCTCTAAAATGCCTTTGGGGTCGTTCTCCCATTGGAGAATTGGTGGGTCTTATAAATAGCACCCACCTTCCTTCTATTCTCATCAAATGGTAGCTTAGCTACATCCTTGGTTTTCTTTCCCAAACATTTATTTTTTATTTTTTATTTTTCACACGGCCAAATTGAGTTTTCCAAATCTCTATGTTTTGTTTCCCTTTTGATCATAAATTCATCTTTAAATCATTTTTCCCTTTTCACATTTTACTACGAGCAGTTAAGAGAAGTCACATAGCACTCCCTATACTTTGCTTCTTAGAGATTTCATCTGCCAAATATCCTAATTCATGCTGTTAAGTTCTGCCTTCCACAAAGTTCTAGAACAGGAACATAGTTTAGTCAGTTTCTTTTTTTTTTTTTTTTTATCTTTTCTTTTTTGTTTTTTTGAGACAAGGTCTGGCTTTGTTGCCCAGGCTGGGTGCAGTGGCACAATCTCAGCTCACTGCAACCTCCAGCCCCCGGGCTCAAGCGATCCTCCTCCCTCAGCCTTCCAAGTAGCTGGAACTTCAAGTGTGCACAACCACGCCTGGCTTATTTTTGTATTTTTTGTAGATAGGAGGTCTCACTTTGTTGCCCAGCCTGGTCTCAAACTCCTGGCCTCGAGCTATCCACCCACTTTGGCCTCCAAAATTGCTGGGACTACAGGTATGCCCCACCGCGACTGGCTAGCTAATTTCTTCACCACTTTGTAACAAGAATGGCCTTTCCTCCAGTTTCCAATAAGACATTCCTCATTCCATCTAAGACCTCATCTGAATGACCTTTATTGTCTATATTTCTATGAGCATTCTGGTCATGACGTCTTAGATAATATCCAAGAAGATTCAGATTTTCCCTAAAGCTCTTCTTTTCTTCTGAGCCCTCACCAGAATCACCCTCCATGCTCCATTCATGGCAATAAAGGCTTTTTTCAGCATTCACTTCAAAACTATTCTAGCTTCTCTTCATTACCCAGTGTCAAAGTTCCTTCTACATTTTTAGATATTTGTTATAGTAACACCGCTCTCCTGGTACAAATTTCTGTGTTAGTCTGTTTTATGCTGAGACTGACTAATTTTAAAAGCAGAGAAATGAGTTCCTTCACAGTTCTGGAGACTGGGAAGTTTAATTTCAAGGTGCTAGCATCTAGTGAAGGCCTTCTTGCTGTTCCTCACATGGCGCAAGGAGGAAGGGCAAAAGAGAGTGAACCCACTACCACAGTTCCTTTTTATAGTGGCGTTAGTCTATTTTTGAGGGCAGAACCCTTATGACCTAAGCACCTCCCATTAGACCCCACCTCCCAACAGGGTGGCTTTGGCAGTGAAGTTTCTAACAGACAAATTTTGGAGACACGTTCAAGCCATAACATAGAGGAAGTTACCATTTAAAATGTAGTCTATTTAGAATATTGAGATTCCGAGTGACTTTTACATTTTTTATTGTGTATTTCTATAAGGCCAAAGCAATGTTTTTCTTTTAGAATAAAGAGTGATCCATTGGCATTTTATTTTTTTTCCAAATTATCTTTAATTTGGATAGAAATTGCTTTAGATTAATGGATTTATCTTATTTTTTCCTGAGAATGTTTTTCAATTAGGAAAACGACTATTGATATAGTTATTCTAAAGATCTCTGATATGATAGATGTCTAAGAGTAACCACTCTGTGCACACTAAAATGCTAGAAAGGAAACAAACCAAATAAGTAAAGAAGGCTATTTCCTGAGAGAAGGATTCAGAGGGAAGGACTTTCCTTTCCTCTGTACCTTTCTCTATGGTTTAAATTTAAAAAAAAAATCAGTGAATATCATTTTGTTACTAAAATTGAAACCAATATTTTAACAGAACATAATCTGCACTCCAAAAGTACTAACTTCTATATGATGAAAACTGAAGATCACAACCAAGTCTCAAGTGTTGTAGACACTGAATTTCAACATTGGCTTTGTGACACCACAACAGAATTTCAATTACAGGATGCTCTGTGTTTAGAAGGAAGGAATATTAGAGA
This sequence comes from Pongo abelii, assembly GCF_028885655.2. Taxonomy (NCBI): domain Eukaryota; kingdom Metazoa; phylum Chordata; class Mammalia; order Primates; family Hominidae; genus Pongo; species Pongo abelii. Next base: position 155,649,660 of record NC_071989.2, read on the forward strand.
CCATCTAATCCAAACCTCATCTGACAAATGAGGAACCTAAAACTTAAATATCATGGTCAGAAAAATGTGGGTTCAATTACTAGATATTGTATTCTTTCATTCATTCACCAAATAGATACTGAGAATCTGCAGTGTGCCTGGCACTGTTCTATGCATGAGGGAGCCAATGAACAAAACAGAAGCAATTCCAGCCATTGTGAAAGTTAGAATCTAATGGGCTCCATTGCTTAGGTCAGTGACTCTGGACCTCTGAATCCTTGAAGTTGCTAAATTATCAGTGGCTTCTAAACTGTGGTGTTTCAGGGGTGCTATGGTTTAAATGTGTTCCCTCCAAAATTCATGTGTTGGAAATTTAATCCCCAACATAACAATGTTGAGAGGTGGGGCCTAATGGGATGTGTTTAGGTGATGAAGGCTCTGCCCTCATGAATGGTTAAATGCTTTTATAAGAAAAACTGCAGAAGTGGGTTTGCCCTCTCTGTTCTTCTGTCATGTGAGGATACAGCATCCCTCCCCTCCAGAACATTCAGTATTCAAGGCATCATCTTGGAAGCAGAGAGACTGGGCCCCAACCTACCACTGTCTTGATATTGGACTTCCAGCCTCCAAAACTATGAGAAAATAAATGTCTGTTTTTTCACAAATTTCCCAGTATCAGGTATTCTATTGTAGCAGCACACAACAGATTAAGACAAGGGGTTACCTCAGGTAGCAGAGGTCAGGGGAAGAAGAGTTAATAGGTAAAGCTTTTAAAACTCTCTTAAGCCAGAGCGACTTCTTTTTAGCTATTTTATATGTTAGAATTCTACCTAAATTTTTAATTGCAGAATGGGGTCCAGCTCTTGAAAGAAAAGTTGAGATTGTCTGAACTGAAAGGTATGCATTAGAATCAATCACTTGAAGAGCACAACTCACTTTCCATTCATTCTGACTCAGAAGGCTGGATTGAAACCTAAGAATCTGCATTTTAACCAGTCCACAGATGAATCTGTTGAGGCTAATAAAAAGTTCACATTTTGAAAAATACTAGGATGTCTGGCAATGAATTAGCATGATTCTCTATTGAGCACAGCAGATAGTTGCAAATAAAGACTTAATTTCCAGAAACACATTAATTTGGTTCATACCGATAAGTCATGGGGCATTTTTAGGAGGAGGAGTGGAGTAATATCACGCTATGAGAGATAATCATAACTTTTAGAACATAGGGAAACACTGCCCCAGTTCATCCCTATGTAAACAGAGATATTTCTACAAAACTAAGTCAAATGAATAAATGTCCATGTGTGCCCAAATCTGGATTTGGCTCTAGCAAAACCTAGGCTTGATTTAGTAATAATTATGAAACCATAGAGAAGTAATTTCAATATGCCGAGAGAAATGAGTGTGATTTGTAAAAACTCAATTGTACCCAAAGGAAACAAACATTGCAATTTGGGGGATTGGAGTTCTCTGTAATTTTTATGGCTTTCCTCTTGATAATAAAAGTAATGTGTATTAGCTGAAGATAACTTAGAAATTACAAAAAAAGGTTTTCTTTTTAAAAAAGCAAATTACCTTGGTCTCACAAAACAGCAGTGACTTCTACTGCTATAAACATTTTGCTATATATTCTTCCCAAATTAAATGCATATGTTTAAAAATAAAATTCAAGATATATGTTAGTTTTTTATTTAATTTTTTCAGTGTCAAGTTACAAAACAATTTTGTTAAAATATATATTTTTTGGAAAAAATCAGAAAAATAGCATAATATATATGGAAAATAAAATAAAAGATCAAATCAAATAATTATATACTTATGATAAGTGCAGTTTTACAGGGATATTATATTTCCATACTGCTTTATTTGAAAAATGCTACCTTATAGTAATATAATTTTTTCAAAAAAAGTACTTAAGATTTTATTTTTTTAATAGAAAATATTTTACTTTAAGTTCTGGGATATATGTGCAGAATGTGCAGGTTTGTTACATAGGTATACATGCGCCATGGTGATTTGCTGCACCTATTCACTCGTCATCTAGGTTTGAAGCCCCGCATGCATTAGGTATTTGTCCTAATGCTCTCCCTCCCCTTGTCCCCCATCCCCCCAAAAGAAAGTTACAATTTTAGAAAGACATTTACTTTGGTCTATAGCATTTACTTTGGTCTATAGCATTAACTTTCTGAAAAACAAATTTAGAAATTATTGAATTTTCAGGTTGTAAAAAAGAGCCATCATTTCTCTTTGCCCCCAGAAAAATATGGTCCTTCAATTATTGGCAAGCCTCTTATGGAAAATCACCAAGGCTGCACAATGAGTCAGTGTCAGTGGAAGTCATGAAACGGGAAAAAAATGTTGAACACTGGCAGCACTGTGCTCACTCCAGAAAATGGAAATAATGCCTCTCTTCATCTACAACATTATTTTCTTTGACTTTCTAGTTGCATCTGGTATAAAAGGGAACTATTTATAACACAAAAATTATTTGTGCCATATTATCAAGTCAATATACAGCAAGGGCACTGAATTTTCTTTCTTACCCAACCAATAATTTGAAAGGGTGTACTTAGCAGATAGTTATAGGCTTTAAGAAGAAAGGGGTGTCTGCTGTTAAATTAAAACTAATTGAGGAAAATAAGCTTATCTGTCATAAGCCCACAGATAATAATCATGGTAGAGCAAAATGTTTATTACCACAATGTTTATATAATATTATAATTAACAAAGGAATTATACTGAAGCACAGTATATCATTTATCTTCATCACTTTTGTGCCAAAAGAGACAGACACAGTAGTCTCTTTATGCCGCAGATAAAGAAGATGTTGAATATGACCAGCAATCCAAGGCAGAATCTGAAATACAAGCCAGGTATCTTTAATTCCTGATTAATATTCCAGTTTTTACTTAAAATAAGCCACTTCTGCGTTCTTCAAAGGCTTTACAGAAATTTCTGAAGGCAAGAAGGGGATTATATTTAGAATTCTTATCTGCCTGTGTACATGTTCCATCTCTGTTTGATAACAAAATCCCCTTAGAAGCAAAAACATGCAGGTATAACACATGAACGCATGAGTTGTGACTAGTATAGTTATGAGCTGACAACTAGACCTAGACTGAGAATGACCCTAGTTTAGGGCCTGAGCTTATAATGCTAGAGTTATGGGTCATTGTTTGCACTCCTGTTGCCTGATCCCTTTCTTTCTGTAGGGTGGCTAGCAGAGTGAGCACTTAGTACAGACATTCAAATGGCCAAGGTAAACCAGTGGTTTGATCATCCAATAAAGTTATCAGAAAGGTAAAACATACTCTCTGGGCCTGCTGACTGCTCCTGTACTCCAGTTAGCAAAGCCTCAGAAGAATAAGGAATGAGTAAGGACATTGGTCTAGAGAGTCATTCTGGGGACTTAAAGGAATGGGATAAGCATTTGCTGCAATCTTCAATCACTTGCACTCTTGCAGGTGAGGGTACTAATTAAAGTTAACATTGAGTATTTAATGCCTGATGTTACCTTGGGCTTGTTAGAGGATATCACATTTATGATGTACGGTAGAGATAGACCTTTCAAGGCGGTAGTTTGTAAGTACATAATATAGATGAAAATGCATCAAGTCAAAATTGCCTTGAGGAAAACTGCATATGAAAACCTAATAAACATGTTTCAAAACATTCAATATTGCCAAATTTGCCTCCCCTATTGAAACATACTGTGTTTCCCCCACCCTAATTGAACACTGCCAACTAATGTAGGTAGCTTGCATCTGGGACATGTTGCATTGGAAAAAAAAAAAAAAAAAAAAGAAAGAAAGAAAAGAAAAGTAGCTTTAAAGCCTAGAATCATACTCTGTATGGAGATATGTTCCTGACTGAGAGAACAGGAAATTCTATCAAGGTTCTCACACTCACTTAGAGGCTCTCGCACTCACTTAGAGGCATGTATTCATTGCATGAAATGGCAATCGGAAGAGTCTGCAACATTTTAATTGCTCATTCATTTGTTCTCTTTTTCATTTCCAAGCTGCCATTCACACAATCTTGATTTCTGTTTCTCTGATCCTTCCTATCTGCCAATCTGTTCCTTAGCAGAGCACAAAAATGTGAATTTGCAAACATTAAATACTCCCTTGGTATGGTTCCTTGTAGCATACTAAGCAGACATCTTCAATCAATCACAACATGACTTTCCTCCCATGAGACTCAGATTGGACTTCATAGTCCTATCCCAACACAATCCTCCAGGCAACCACTACCAGCTGACCAGAACGTATCCTCTGACATGCCATATGACATTTTTTAAACCACTTAGGTCCTTTATTTTTGAGCTTCAGTCACCTTTATGGTTAAAAAAAATACATTAGATGAGATACTCTCCAGACCTTTTTCTGAAATTCTGTGATTTTATTATCCTTTAGATTATAGCAGAGATCAACAAACCAAGGCCCACTGATCAAATCTATGCTGCCATCAGTTTTTGTACAGCCTTGGAGCTAAAAATGAATTTTACATATTTAAAACATTGGAAAAATCCAAAGAATACTATTTTATGACATATAAATATAAAATTAAAATTTGAGTGTCCATAAATAATACTTTATTGGAAAACAGTCATGCTCATTTACTTTCATATTCTCTATGGCTATTTTCCCACTATAATGGCAGAGTTAAGTAGTTGTATCAGACACCATATGTCTCAGAAACCTAAAATATTTACTAATTGATTCTTTACAGAAAAAGTTGAAACCAGAGTATGGTGAGAAAATTGTGGATTGGATGTCAGGTCAAAAGAAATGTTGTTTAACACAGAGGTTTAAAGGATTATGAGGCAAAAGCAAGTGAAATAACATGAATATTTGTCAAAAAGTCAAATATTCACTTCTAAAATGTGAATTTCATTATAATATTTTTATTATTTTGTTATAAAATGTTTTATAAAAGAGAAGTTCCAAATACAAAAATAAAAAGGAACCAGGCCTTTACAGTGGACCATAAAGATAATCTGACATAAATGTTACAGGTTTCATGTTAGAAGCTACTGTGAAATGTAAATTCAACATGAAATTTGTCAGCATTTCATAACCCAGTTAAGATGTAAATTCAACAAATACTCTGCTTGGGAAAGATGCTTTGTGTTCTATTCTTCAAATTGTTCAGTTTACTGATTAAAATATTTTACATTTACAAAAAGCAACTAACGTAACTTCCATACTCTTCTATTTCATAAGCTGAAATAAGTCCCTTCTTCCCTCACAGGGATGGTAGAAAGAATCTTTAGGAAAAATGCTCTAAATCAAAGCATAATTTTTGATATTTATGTTTAATATTAGGATAATAATTCTTTTTAAAATTGCTTAATCATATGCTTACTCATGCTTTTACAAGTCTTTGATTCAACAAATAATGCAAACTTAATCATTGTGCTTCTGATTAAGTCTGATATATGCAAAATGAAAATTGCTTATTTAATATCAACTGTCAATATGAGTCCACATTTAACTAGGTTGGAACCTATTTACATTCTAAAACCTTTTCAAACTAACCTTTTCTTGTGTTCGAAAGTTTTGGAGCTGTTAATAACTCCATATATATAAAGAAACATAGTTATCATTAGTTGATACATAATTTGCAATTTCTCTCTCATTAATATTTGGGTAACTTTCATTCCTATTACTGGAAAAAAACAACTGAGAGAGAAGAAAACAACAATTAAGCAGGAGAATAAACATATTAAGTGTCTAGAGAGAAGAAAATATTAAAATCATATAATTAATTAAGATAAACAATGTCTTCTGCAGAAAAGTTCATCTAACTTTCTATGGTTGGAAGAAAGATGGCTTTCAACAATGATAGAAGTTGGAAATAGACCACATTTACAGAATGCCTAAAACACAAATAAAAATAGGAAAATTGAGTTAATAATTCAGACATTTTTCAAACTCCTAATTAGTTGCATATGGGTAGCTTGGATGGTGAAAGTCACATAAAAATGTCCGTTATAGAATCTAGATTACCAATGTGTTGCTTCATTTAAATAAGGCCAGAAGTGGTAAACTTGCCTGAGTTAATTAGATTTACTCTAATATAAAATATAGCATCCAAAACAATTCAAAAATAGAGAAATTTCTGGAATAATTCTAATATAACATACCCTAGTGGTGTCAGATTAACCCAGGTTTCAGTATGGTCCTCAATTCCATCTCCTACATTTCTTAATTGTACAATTTAACCTCAGTGAACTCTACATTCTGCATTAGTATATGGGAGAAATTATTTACTTCATAGGTTTCTGTGCAGATTAAATTCACATAGTAGACAAGCAATAAATGTTTGTAATATTCCCATAATTTTGTAGTTTTGTTTAGAGACTGCAAAAGAGTGTCAATGCTAATTAATCATGAAAAAAGTAAGATCTGCATACTTTTTATACTTAACAATAAGTTATAAATTTTCTAATATTATATACTGGATGTAAATAGACACATATTGTAGTTCATATTATTTAAAATTGTAGTTTCATATGTACACTCTGTTAAATGCCGTGCCTTCATTGAAATGTTCTTTCTTGTTGCCTGGACTATCCAGAGCCATGGAAATTTTATAACTGTCATTGTGTTTTTATTTTAGCGATAAAGATGCATCTTTGTTTAACAAGAACTGGAAGTAAAACTTTGTCCCAATAAGCAGGTACTTTCAAAGTTGGGGAAAAATACAGCAGTAAGTAAAGTACTTGTTTCATATCTGTTGAAGAAATGATCCGATTATTCTGTATGGGAACAAAGTCAGGAATTGAAAGCAAAGAGCCAGACATCTAAGTGTATTGTCACTTGAAATCTTTAGGACCATAAACAGTACTCATATTCCAATAAACTAGAAATGTTAGCTGTTTGAACCATAGAAGTAACCATTTGCATAGGAAAAACAGGGACTCTGATTTACGGGCACCACAGTTCAAATGCCAGTTTAGATTTGTTAACTTCAATAAATTACAACTTACCTGAGCCTCAGTTTTCTTACCTTTAAAGCATAGACAATAATAGCTATCTGGAATTACAGCTGTTTCGGGATTCAGTTAGTATACGTAAAGTGTTTTTTAAAGAAATGAATTTATTATTACTACACAACCATTCCCTTTCATCAGTGGAGAAAGTTTCGAATAGATTACAAATGCTATATTCTTGTCACTAAGCATTCCTCAACTATCAGTGCAATGGCAAATTTAACAAAACAAACCAGCCAACTGTTTTCAAGTAAAAGGAAAGGAAGGGGGAAACCATCCCAACAACTTGAGCATAACATGTCCAGGTAGGAAAATGCAGGTCCCTTCAAAATAATCTCCCCTATGTTCCAGATATTCAACAGTTGAGCTAAGAAACACAAAGCCTCACTCTTCTGTGTCCCAGTTCTTTAAGACTTTGAGAAACAAAAGAATCCTAAAGAAGTTTAAGAAATCAATAAATGGTTGTGTCCAAAATATAGATAATATATCAGATATTGTAGTAGGGGACTAGCAATCCAGGTTTTCCCAGACTGAAAAGTCCACATCTTGATAACTCTCTCAATCTCTCAATCTCTCAATCTTGGGCAAACCAAGACAGTCACCTTGAGCATAGGTCATAAGATACGTTCCATAGTCATAGAATAGCAGCACTAGAAGGGTCTGGGGAAACTACAGAATCTAGCTTTATTTTACAGATGGAAAGTCAGATTCTAGGTATGAGCTAATGACATCCCCACAGGTGCAGTGCTAACCATGAGGAGCATTTCAGGCGACACATGAACTCCACTCTTCTAATTCCAGATTTCAAAATGTCATACAGGGTGAAGAATGTTGTAGTAGAAAAAAAGCCTGGCTTTTATACCAGATTACCTGGGCTTCTATCCTGTGACTCTGGACAAGTGATCTGACCTTTAAGCCCCAATATTTTTCACTGAATATTGGTATTATTAGCATTGAATGACAGGGAGCAAATAAAGTATTGAGCTCCGTGCCTAGCACATAAAAAACATGAAATAAATATTTGTTATTATTATTGATAGTTTTCATCTATTTCTCCTCGTTACTCTCCTTATTATTAATATAATCATCATTATTATTATTATTTGCTACTTACAGCAAGGAGGCACAACCTAGGATAATAAGACCCTTCCTTGGATTTTCACTAAAATCGTGTGGATTTTAAGAACATCAAAGAAGAGTGTTTCACACTTGGAATTTTCTTAAAATAAGTCATTGAAATTGTGTCACTCTGAGCTGAACAATTTACAGACCCTTTTTGAAAAGATGTCTCTTTGACTATGAAAAATGCATGCAAATTTCCTTAGTAATTCAGCTTCAGCGTACTCCACTAGGTTCTTCTAAACAGCTCCTTTCAAAATGCTCGATCTTTATTACTCTCTACATCTTGAGCCATTTTCTATAGAGGCCTAACTATTAAGAGCACTCATCAAAGGATGGCCATCCTGAAATAAAGAGAAAGTCTATTTGAGATGATTACATATTCAAATGATACAGCAACAGGGTTTGCAGAGCAAAGTTTAGATTGAGAAGTAATACTTCATAAATATACCCAGTATTCAGAAGATTAGGCCTTCTTTCTTTCTTTCTTTCTTTCTTTCTCCTCCTCCTCCTCCTTCTCCTCCTCCTTCTTCTTTCTTCTTCTTCTTCTTTCCTCTTCTTCTTTTATTTTTTTTTTTGACAGGGTCTTGCTCTGTCATCCAGCACCCAGGCTGGGGTGCAGTGGTATTATAGAAGCTCACTGCACCCTTGTACTTCTGGACTCAAGTAATTCTCCCACCTCAGCCTCCTGAGTAGCTGGGAGTACAGGTGTGTGCTGCTACACCTGGCTAATTTATTTATCTATTTTGTAGAGACAGGGTATTCCTATGTTGTCCAAACTGGTCTTGAACTCCTGGGCTCAAGTGATCCTCCCAACTCAGCCTCCCAAAGTGTTGAGATTATAGGCATAAGCCACCATGCCTGGCCTAGCCCTGCTTTGAAATCCAAAAGAGCAAAATCCAGAATTTCTCTTCCTTTCATTCCACTTTTACAGTTCAATATTTTCATTTGTTAAAAATGTAAGTCACTTTCATACTCAGGAATGTACAAAATGATAAGTTCAACAGAATTTTAGAAAACAACAACAGTACAAGTACTTCTGAAGACTAACAGCACTCTTGGATGTGCATCAAATAGATATGTGATTTGCGGAGCAAAGTACAGCATTTTACCGTTAATTTCGTGGATACTTTCCTAGTTTGACTTATACCCTAGATTGTTTCATATTTGCCTTTTCTAAGCTTCTCAATGAAATGGTCTCCAAAAGTAGAAAAACTCACAACTCTGGAGAAAATATCTACTTACAGCATGGATAGACCAGACTGAGAAACAGTTTGCATGTAAGCAGGGTAATTTTTAAAGGGAAAAAAGCACTATTCCTAGAACTTCCTAACTTTAGAAACAAGATTTCAGAGTAATACACACCAAATGAAACTTAATCTTCACCCTACACCTGAAAAATGTATGTTTATAGATTTATGGATTTTAAAATATGTCTCTAGGTAATTTTTAAAAAGAAACATAATGTAATCAGATGCATTCTCCATTGTCAGAGCACAAGTCCTTGTCATTCTGTTAATTTCTGGGTCATGCGTGAGGCCTGCACATTGCAAAGACATCCTTATTACAGAAAAAAAAAAAAAAAAGGAAAAGAAAAAAGAAGGAAGGTGAAAATGGTAGACTGAGTGCCATTTAGTTTGTTATCTAGGTAAATATCAAGTTCACTGCCTGTTCCCCTTCATGCTCCTGAGTCTCAATATAGATATATATGTATATGCTGGGGTATGACTCTGTAGGGGGGGTGTGTGTGTGTGTGTGTGTGTGTGTGTGTGTGTGTGTGTGTGTGTGTGTGTGTGTGTGTGTGTGTGTGTGTGTGCATGTGTGTTGGGAGAGAAGGGCTAGGAAGGGAACCAGAGACCTAAGGAGTCAAATTAATTTGTTTATAGGTGAATAAGATCACTTCCCCTTCACTTTCTATATCACAACATTATCTGATCTCTCATAAGAATGAAGTAAACTGGATTGCTGGCAAGATGGCCGAATAGGAACAGCTCTGGCCTGCAGCTCCCAGTGAGATTGTTGCAGAAGGTAGGTGATTTCTCCATTTCCAACTGAGGTACCCAGTTCATCTCACTGGGACTGGTTGGACTGTGGGTACAGCCCACGTAGGGCAAGCCAAAGCAGGGTGAGGGATATCATCTCACCTGGGAAGCACAGGGGGTCAGGGAATTTTCTCCCCTACCCAAGGGAAGTCATAAGGGACTGAGCCTGAGAAACCATGCACTCCAGCTCAGATACTGCACTTTTCCCACGGTCTTTGCAACCTGCAGACCAGGAAATTCCCTCTGGTGCCTACCCCACCAGGGCCCTGGGTTTCAAGCACAAAACTCAGCAGCTGTTTTGGGCAGACACCGAACTAGCTGCAGGAGTTTTTTTTGTTTTGGCTTGTTTTTTTTTGTTTGTTTTGTTTTGTTTTGTTTTGTTTTTTTCCATACCCCAGTTGTGTCTGGAACGCCAGGGAGACAGAACAGTTCACCCCCCTGGAAAGGGGGCTGAAGCCACGGAGCCAAGTGGTCTGGCTCATGGGTCCCACCCCCACTGAGCCCAGCAAACTAAGATCCACTGGCTTGAAATTCTCGCTGCTAGCACAGCAGCAGTCTAAGAGTGACCTGGGACACTGGAGCTTGGTGGGAGGAGGGGTGTCCACCATTGCTGAGGCTTCAATAGGCGGTTTTATCCTCACAGTGTAAACAAGGCTGCCAGGAAGCTCAAACTGGGTGGAGCCCACTACAACTCAGCAATGCCGCTGTGATCAGACTGCCAGATTTCTACTCTCTGGGCAAGGCATCTCTGAAAAAAAGGCAGCAGCCCCAGTCACGGACTTATAGATAAAACCCCCATCTCCCTGGGACAGAGTACCTGGTGGAAGGGGCAGCTGTGGGCGCAGCTTCAGCAGACTTAAACGTCCCTTCCTGATGGCTCTGAAGAGAGTAGCAGACCTCCCAGCACAGCTTTCGAGCTCTGCTAATGGTCGGATTGCCTCCTCAAGTGGGTCCCTGACCCCTGTGTATCCTGACTGCAAGACACCTCCCACTAGGGGCAGACAGACACCTCATACAGAAGAGCTCTGGCTGGCATCTGGCTGGTGCCCCTCTGGGATGAAGCTTCCAAAGGGAAAAGCAGGCATCAATCTTGGCCGTCCGGCAGCTTTTGCTGGTGATACGCAGGCAAGCCGGGTCTGGAGTGGGCCTCCAGCAAACTCCAGCAGACCTGCAGCAGAGGAGCCTGAGTGTAAGAAGGAAAACTAACAAACAGGAATAGCATGTCCACTCAGAGACCCCATGTGAAGGTCACAAACATCAAAGACCAAAAGTAGATAAATCCACAAAGATGGGGAGAAGCCAGCGCAAAGATGCTGAAAATTCCAAAAACCAGAATGCCTCTTCTCCTTCAAAGGATCACAACTCCTCACCAGCAAGGAAACAAAACTGGACAGAGGGTGAGTTTGACAAATTGACAGAAGTAGGCTTCAGAAGGTGGGTAATAACAAATTCCTCCGAGCTAAAAGAGCATGTTCTAAACCAACGCAAGGAAGCTAATAACGTTGAAAAAAGGTTAGACAAATTGCTAACTAGGATAACCAGTTTAGAGAAGAACATAAATGACCTGATGGAGCTGAAAAACACAGCACGAGAACTTTGTGAAGCATACACAAGTATCAATAGCTGAATCAATCAAGTGGAAGAAAGGATATCAGAGATTGAAGATCAACTTAATAAACAAATAAACTGAGAAGACAAAATCAGAGAAAAAAGAATAAAAAGGAACGAACAAAGCCTCCAAGAAATATGGGACTATGTGAAAAGACCAAATCTACATCTGATTGGTGTACTGAAAGTGATGGGGAGAATGGAACCCAGTTGGAAAACACTCTTCAGGATAATATCCAGGAGAACTTCCCCAACCTAGCAAGACAGGCCAACATTCAAATTCAGGAAATACAGAGAACACCACAAAGATACTCTTCAAGAAGAGCAATCCCAGGACACATAAACCTCAGATTCACCAAGGTTGAAATAAAGGAAAAAATGTTAGGGGCAGCCAGAAAGAAAGGTCGGATTACCCACAAACGGAAGCCCATCAGACTAACAGCAGATCTCTCTGCAGAAACCCTACAAGCCAGAAGAGAGTGGGGGCCAATATTCAACATTCTTAAAGAAAAGAATTTTCAACCCAGAATTTCATATCCAGCCAAACTAAGCTTCATAAGTGAAGGAGAAATAAAATATTTGACAGACAAGCAAATGCTGAGAGATTTTGTCACCACCAGGCCTGCCTTACAAGAGTTCCTGAAGGAAGCACTAAACATGGAAAGCAACAACCAGTACCAGCTACTGCAAAATCATGCCAAATTGTAAAGACCATCGACACCATGAAGAAACTGCATCAACTAACGGACAAAATAACCAGCTAGCATCATAATGATAGGATCAAATTCATACATAACAATATTAAACTTCAATGTAAATGGGTTAAATGTCTCAATTAAAAGACACAGACTGGCAAATTGGATAAAGACTCAAGATGCATCAGTGTGCTGTATTCAGGAGACCCATTTCATGGGCAAAGACACAATAGGCTCAAAATAAAGGGATGGAGGAATATTTACTAAGCAATTGGAAACCAAAAACAAAAGCAGGAATTACAATCCTAATGTCTGATAAAACAGAGTTTAAACCAACAAAGATCAAAAGAGACAAAGAAGGGCATTACATAATGGTAAAGGGATCAATGCAACAAGAAGAGCTAACTATCCTAAATGTATATTCACCCAATACAGGAGTGCGCAGATTCATAAAGCAAGTTCTTAGAGACCTAAAAAGAGACTTAGACTCCCACACAATAATAGTGGGAGACTTTAACACCCCACTGTCAATATTAGACAGAACGATGAGACAGAAAACTTACAAGGATACTCAGGACTTGAACTCAGCTCTGGACCAAGCAGACCTAATAGACATCTACAGAACTCTCCACCCCAAATCAACAGAATATACATTCTTTTCAGTACCTCATTGCACTCATTCTAAAATTGACCACATAATTGGAAGTAAAACACTCCTCAGCAAATGCAAAAGAACGAAAATCGTAAAAAACAGTCTCTCAGACCACAGTGCAATCAAAGTAGAACTCGGGATAAAGAAACTCACTCAAAACCACACAACTACATGGAAACTGAACAACCTGCTCCTGAATGACTACTGGGTAAATAACAAAATGAAGACAGAAATAAAGATGTTCTTGGAAACCAATGAGAACAAAGACACAACATACCAGAATCTCTGGGACACATTTAAAGTAGTGAGTAGAGGGAAATTTATAGCACTAAATGCCCACAAGAGAAAGCAGGAAAGATCTAAAATTGACTCCCTAACATCACAATTAAAAGAACTAGAGAAGCAAGAGCAAACACATTCAAAAGCTAGCAGAAGGCAAGAAATAACTAAGATCGGAGCAGAACTGAAGGAGATAGAGACATGAAAAACCCTTCGATAAAGTAAATGGATCTAGGACTGGTTTTTTGAAAAAATCAACAAAATAGATAGACTGCTAGCCAGAATAATAAAGAAGAAAAGAGAGAAAAATCAAACAGATACAATAAAAAATGATATAGGGGATATCACCACTGATCCCACAGAAATACAAACTACCATCAGATAATACTATAAACACCTCTATGCAAATAAACTAGAAAGTCTAGAAGAAATGGATAAATTCCTAGACGCATACACCCTCCCAAGTCTAAACCAGGAAGAAGTCGAATCCCTGAATAGACCAATAACAAGTTCTGAAATTGAGGTAGTAATTAATAGCCTACCAACCAAAAAAAGTCCAGGACCAGAGAAATTCACAGTCGAATTCTACCAGAGGTACAAAGAGGAGCTGGTACCATTCCTGCTGAAACTAACCCAAACAATAGAAAAAGATGGAATCCTCCCTAACTCATTTTATGAGGCCAGCATCATCCTGATATCAAAATGAGGCAGAGGCACAACAATAAAAGAAAATTTCAGGCCAATATCCCTGATGAACATCGATGTGAAAATCCTCAATAAAATATTAGCAAACCGAATCCAGCAGCCCATCAGAAAGCATACCCACCATAACCAAGACAGATATATAGACCAATGGAACAGAACAGAGGCCTCAGAAATAACACAAGACATCTACTACCATCTGATCTTTGACAAACCCGACAAAAACAAGAAATGGGGAAGGGATTCCCTGTTTAATAAGTAGTGCTGGGAAAACTGGTTAGGCACATGTAGAAAGCTGAAACTGGATCCATTCCTTACACCTTATACAAAAATTAACTTGAGATGGATTAAAGATTTAAGTGTAAGACCTAAAACCATAAAACCGTAGAAGAAAACCTGGGCAGTACCATTCAGGACATAGGCATGGGCAAAGACTTCATGACTAAAACACCAAAAGCAATGGCAACAAAAGCCAAAATTGACAAATGGGATCTCATTAAACTAAAGAGCTTCTGCACAGCAAAAGAAACTATCATCAGAGTGAACAGGCAACCTACAGAATGGGAGAAAATTTTTGCAATCTATCATCTATCTAACAAAGGGCTAATATCAAGAATCTACAAAGAACATAAACAAATTTACAAGAAAAAACAAACAATCCCATCAAAAACTGGGCGAAGGATATGAACAGGCACTTCTCAAAAGATGACGTTTATGCAACCAACACACACATAAAAAAATGCTCATCATACTGGTCATCAGAAAAATGCAAATCAAAACCACAATGAGATACCATCTCATGCCAGTTAGGATGGCAATCATTAAAAAGTCAAGAAACAACAGATGCTGGAGAGCATGTGGAGAAATAGGAAAGCTTTTACACTGTTGGTGGGAATATAAATTATTTCAACCATTGTGGAAGACAGTGTGGCAATTCCTCAAGGATCTAGAAATACCACTTGACCCAGTGATCCCATTACTGGGTATATACCCAAAGAATTATAAATCATGCTACTATAAAGACACATGCACACGTATGTTTTTTGAAGCACTATTCACAATAGCAAAGACTTGGAACCAACCCAAATGTTCGTCAATGATAGACTGCATTAAGAAAATGTGGCACATATACACCATGGAATACTATGCAGCCATAAAAAAAGGATGAGGTCATGTCCTTTGCGGGGACGTGGATGAAGCTGGAAACCATCATTCTCAGCAAACTATCACAAAGACAGAAAACCAAACTCCACATGTTCTTACTCATAAGTGGGAATTGAACAATGAGTACCCATGGACACAGGGTGGGGAACATCACACACTGGGTCCTGTCAGTGGGTGGGGGGCTGGGGGAGGGGTAGCATTAGGAGAAATACCTAATGTAAATGATGAGTTGATGGGTGCAGCAAACCAACATGGCACATGTATACATATGTAAGAAACCTGCACATTGTGCACATGTACCCTAGAACATAAAGCATAATTAGAAAGAAAAAGAAAAGAAAAAAACAGCCACTACAATCAAGTCGGCTTCATGCCTGGGATGCAAGGCTGGTTTAACATACGCAAATCAATAAATGTAATCCATCACATAAAAAACCAATGATAAAAACCACATGATTATCTCAATAGATGCAGAAAAGTCCTTTGACAAAATTCAACACCCATTCTTGCTAAAAACTCTCAATAAGCTAGGTATCAATGGAACGTGTCTCAAAATAATAACAGCTATTTATGACAACCCCACCGCCAATATTATACTGAATGGGCAGAAACTGGATGCATTCCCTTTAAAAACCGGCACAAGACAAGGAGGATGCCCTCTCTCACCACTCCTATTCAACGTAGTATTGGAAGTTCTGGCCAGGGCAATCAGGCAAGAGAAAGAAATAAAATGTATTCAAACAGGAAAAGAGGAAGTCAAATTGTCTCTGTTTGCAGATGACATGGTTGTATATTTAGAAAACCCCATCGTTTCAGCCCAAATCTCCTTAAGCTGATAAGCAACTTCAGCAAAATCTCAGGATACAAAATCAATGTGCAAAAATCACAAGCACATACCAATAACAGAGAAATAGAGAGTCAATGAGTGAACTCCCATTCACAATTGCTACTAAGAGAATAAAATACCTAGGAATACAACTTACAAGGGATGTGAAGGACCTATTCAGGGAAAACTACAAACTACTGCTCAATGAAATAAGAGAGGACACAAACAAATGGAAAAACATTCCATGCCCATGGGTAGAAAGAATCAATATCGTGAAAATGGCCATACTGCCCAAAGTAATTTATAGATTCAATGCTATCCCCATCAAGCTACCATTGACTTTCTTCACAGAATTGGAGAAAACTACTTTAAATTTCATATGGAACCAAAAAAGAGCTCGCATAGCCAAGACAATCCTAAGCAAAAAGAACAAAGCTGGAGGCATCATGCTGCCTGACTTCAAACTATACTACAAGGCTACAGTAACCAAAACAGCATGGTACTGGTACCAAAACATATATAGAACAATGGAACAGAACAGAGGCGTCAGAAATAACACCACACATCTACAACCATCTGATTTTGACAAACCTGACAAAAACAAGAAATGGGGAAAGGATTCCCTATTTAATATGTCATGTTGGGAAAACTGGCTAGCCATATGCAGAAAACCGAAAACTGGACCCCTTTCTGACACCTTACACAAAAATTAATGCAAGATGGATTAAAAACTTAAACATAAGACCTAAAACCATAAAAACCCTAGAAGAAAACCTAGGCAATACATTCAGGACATAGGCATGGGCAAAGACTTAATGTCTAAAACTCCAAAAGCAATAGCAACAAAAGCCAAAATTAACAAACGGGATCTTAATAAACTAGAGAGCTTCTGCACAGCAAAAGAAACTACCATCAGAGTGAATAGGCAACGTATAGAATGGAGGAAAACTTTTGTAATCTATCACTCATCTGACAAAGGACTAATATCCAGAATCTACAAAGAAGTTAAACAAATTTACAAGAAAAAAAACAAATAACTTCATCAAAAAGTGGGTAAAGGCTATGAACAGACACTTCTCAAAAGAAGACATTTATGCAGCCAACAAACATATGAAAAAGTGCTCATCATCACTGGTCATTAGAGAAATGCAAATCAAAACCACAATGAGATGTCATATTACAGCCAGTTAGAATGGTGATCATTAAAAAGTCAGGAAACAACAGATGCTGGAGAGGATGTGGAGAAATAGGAATGCTTTTACACTGTTGGTGGGACTGTAAATTAGTTCAACCATTGTGGGAGACAGTGTGGCGATTCCTCAGTAATCTAGAACTAGAAATACCATTTGACCCAGCAATCCCATTACTGAGTATATACCCAAAGGATGATAAATCATTCTACTGTAAAGACACATGTGGACGTATGTTTATTGCAGCACTATTCACAGTAGCAAAGACTTGGAGCCCACCCAAATGTCCATCAGTGATAGATTGGTTAAAGAAAATGTGGCACATATACATCACGGAATACTATGCAGCCATAAAAAAGAATGAATTCATGTCCTTTGCAGGGACATGGATGAAGCTGGAAATCATCATTCTCAGCAAACTAGCACAGGAAGAGAAAACCTAACACCGCATGTTCTCGCTGATAAGTGGGAGTTGAACAATGAGAACTCATGGACACAGGGAGGGAAACATCACACACTGGCACCTTTCGGGGGGTGGGGGGGCTAGGAGAGGAATAGCATTAGGAGAAATACCTAATGTAGATGATGGGTTGATGGGTGCAGCAAACCAACATGGCATGTGTATACCTATGTAACAAAACTACACGTTCTGCACATGTACCCCAGAACTTAAAGTATAATTAAAACAAGAAAAAGAAATAAAAAATAGATAAATAAATAAAATAAAATTACCATATAATCCAGCAATTCCACTTTGGGTATATATACCCAAACAAACTGAAAGCAGGAACCTGAAGAGATATTTGTAAGTAATTCTCATAGAAGCATTCTTCTCAATAGCCAAAAGTTAGAAGTAATCCAACTGTATATTAATGAATAAATGAATAAACAAAATATGATGTGTACATGCAATGAAATAGCACTCAGTCTTTAGAAAGGAAGGAAATTCTGGCACATGCAACCACGTGAGTGAACTGTGAAGACACTATGATAAATGAAATTAGTAAGTCACAAAGTACAAATACTGTATGATTCCACTTATATGAGGTACCTAGAGTAGTCAAATTCATAGAGATAGCAAGTAAAATAGAGGTTTCCAGGGGTTGGGAGGAGGAGGGAATGGGAACTTATTTTTTAGCAGGTGCAGAGTTTCAGTTTTGCAAGATGAAGGGTTCTATGAATGGATGGTCATGGTGGTGACACAAGGATGTGAATGTACTTAGTGCCACCAAACTGTACGCTTAAAAATGGTTAAGATAATAAATGTTACGTTATATGTAAAACAGAAAAAGAATGATGTAAACTAAAAATGTGGAAAACAAAGTCAAGATGTGAGTGTCTGATTTCTTTCTTTATAATATAGAATTTGTTTAAGAATTAAACCATTTATATATTTTGAGCTATCATTTATAGAATATTTGGTGGAATACTCTGAATAACTGAGAGAAGATAGACAAGGTTCATACGTCCTGTTTTAAAACAACTTCATGGAAATGTTATCTTTTTAAGACTGTATTTTTAAATCTTATATTTATGATATAGAAAAATGGATTAAAATTATATTACAACATACATGTACATGCACACACCACACACATGTCATACAGAGTGGAAGCTTATAGTATAGTGAAACTGATATTGGCTTTGCAGTAAACCAGACCTGGAAGTTTGGGAAACTTACCTAAACCATTTGTTTCTATCTTCTGTCCTGAAAACAGAAGATAGCAACACATGGTTTATGGGTTTCCCATGCATATTTTATAAAGAGACAGGATTGAACAGGGCCTCTATCACATCTAGGATACTGCAATGGCTGTTTTCTGTGCATGTAGTGCCTGCCTCCTTCATAACCTGTCTACACTGAAACTATTTGGTTTTCTTGAACATACCTAACTTTCTCTTGCCTACACAGCTTTCCCTCTGGCTGTTCACGCTGTTCCCTCTGGCTGGAAGACTCTCATCCCCTTCTCTTTGCACAACTAACTTGTACTCTATTTTTAAGACCAAGTTTGAATACTTTTTTTGGTGACACCTTTGCTGACATCCCTATACTAGAGTGGCTACTTCATTTATGTGCTCACAAAGCACCCTCACTTCTGCTGTCATGACCTTGTTACCCTGTATTAAAATTGTCAGGTTTTTAGTTGATGATAATCTCCTTAAAATAAGAATCCATATTGTTTAATGTCATAGGTATGACTTTCAGCAATGATCTTTCAAAATAATCAGTGCTGATGAGGGTGCAGTGAGACAAACACTTCCACACTTTTTGTACAAAAGATAGGCATCTGGTAATAACATTAATAAACTTATTGGGTACGCACACTGCTCAAGGCATTACACTAAGTGCTTTCATGCATTATCTCATTTAATCATCCCAATGCTTTTCAGGAGTACATACTCTACTAGTATCCATATATTATACAGTTTAAGAAACAAAAACTCTCAGGGTCTAAATGACTTGCACAAGCATATGAAGCTCTAGGTGGTGAATGAAGAAATAAACTTGGGTCAATTTGATGCTAACACTATTTTTGCTCAACAACAATGCTCTACTATGCAAGTTTTCTGGGGAGCAATTAAATTATTCACATCTCAATGCAGTTGAATAAATGAGTACATACACACACGCACACATATTACAAACCATAGCTCATATCCACTTTCCTTCTCCTTCTCAGGTAATAATATTTTTCTAATAATCATGTAATAGGGAATATTTTAATACTATCTCTAGCTTTTCTTTGCAGCCCTAGAAATAAAATGTCCCCATTACTTCCTAGGGTTGTTTCCCTCTCTGTCTGTCAATTAAATTATGTCAAACTCACAGGGGTGACTAGTAGTGAAGGCAGCATGATATGTACTGTGAGCTCACTAGAATGCTTGCTCCTCAAGAGCGAAGACTGGTTTATTTATCTTTGTATCTCCAGTTCCCAGCATGGTGTCTTCCCCACTGTAGACAAATGATCAGAACTGTGGGAATGGGTTATTAAACAGATAATGAACTTGAGGTTACAGAATTTGTAACGGCTGTTTAGAAACTGTAAACTCCAATCACTCAATGAAATTGGAAAATAAAATGGATGATCTCTGTCAAGATAATATCTAAAGAAAAATATTCTGTGGGAGGTTATTGTATGTACTCTCTCAATGTGATGGTATTTGTAGAAGTGAGCAAAGCAATTAATAGATAATTTCCTAAATATGAGACATTGTGCTAGGACATGATTATTTTCTTATAATTAAGGAGAATTTTCTTTTTGTTATGATAACTCATCTTTTTAGTAAAGTAATTTGCATATCCAGCCAGCAGAAAATAAGGCTTTGTCGTATGTAAAGAGGGCAGAGTAATCTTACCAAAACTCAACTCTAATGAGGTCTATTTTCCTGCTAACACATCTAAAAGGCTTCCTATTGCTGCTATGGTTTAAACTGTAAACTTTTTCACAGAAGACTTGGTTTTCCAAGATCTTTCCCTCATCACTACACTCCCTACACTACAATCACACTGAACTTCTAATAACTCTCCCCAGATATTATGCTTTTTATGCCTCCATTCTCCAAACCTCGAATGCCCTCCTCTCTGTCTAGTGACACTCTATTCATCTTTCAAGACACAGATCAAATGTTACTGAGGCTTCTGGCTCTTTGAGGCAGAGATAGCCGATCTGGTCAGTGCTTTGCGAGGGCTCCCAGCCAGGCACCTGTCAATCTCAGGCTGTGGTTTCTGCCTCTATCCAAACCACAAAATCGTCAGGTCCAGTAACAGTTTCCAACTTTTCTTTGTTCCCTTTAAACATAGCCCTGTAAAAGGTCTGTTTACTTCACCAGTGAATGGTTACTGCTTTGCAGTATAAGGTGTCTTCTTTGTATTTTCCTCCTAAATTACTCAATGAAAAGAATGATGGAAATAATAAACATGTAATTATGTTAGCAATTTATTTAATGTGACAAATACTGGATTCAGTGCTGTATATGTAATGGTGGATAAGAGAGATGTCCTTATCCTCATGGAAGCTGCACTCAATGAGGAGAAACACAGCAAAGTTGTTACACAAGCAAAATAATGATAGCTCATGATGAGTGATATGATGGAAGAAATTAGGGTGTACAGTGGAGAATGGAGGAAGTGGTGAGGAAACAACATCAGAAGAGTTGAGGGGAGGTCTTCCTGAGCAGGAGAAATATGAGCAGACAGCTGAATGAGGAAGAGTCTAGAACTGCGTTCATGGATAAGTAAGAGCCACTCAAATGTCCTGGGGTGGGGACAAGCTCAGTGTGATCTGCAAAGAACAGAAGGCTGATGGGCTGGAGTGGAGTGAACAGATCATAGATAAAGGTGGACAGAGTGACAGGGATTGGACAGTATCAGGCCCTGTCTAAATGCAGTGGAACCCAGCATACAGTTTTAAACCACCAATGATATAGTTGAAACTGCATGGTATTCAAATTTGTGTTGTAAGCCATTATTTACTTTTTTAATTGTAAAATAGTTTGTGTATCTATCTGGACAAGACTTTCTCACTAGCTTAGTCTTTACTTCATTCCCCTCTCCACTGGGTGGCTCCAGAGATTGTTTCAAGAATGCAGTCTAGTTTCCCACGTACCCTTCTTGTGGCAGTCTCTGCATTTCCCCAAGAGCTAGCTATGTTTAAGGTGGGAACACCAACAAGACAGCATGAACAACTGAATAAATAAAAGATAAAAACACAGTCAGCTCTGCGAAACAGTTCTGCATTTGACAGCAGGAATATGAGGCAAAATAAGAATCATTATTTTTTCTATAGAACCAATGGTATGCCATGTCTTTACATGAACAAATACATTATGACTGACTAATTTTATTTTAAGCCAAAGCGACTATTCCAACAGAAGAAAGATTTAGAAAACAGACATGAGCATAAGCTGGTGGCCCACTTATTAAAATGACCTTAACAGTTGTCAGTTTCTGAGTGTTTACTCTGTGCTGCCTAGCACTGCGTTAAGTGCAATATATATATAATCTCATTTAATCCTTCATTAATCCTAGTTGATAGAGATGACCATTGTTTCCTTTACTGAAAATGGAAAACTGAGGTTTAGGGCCTTTAAGTGACTTGTCCAACATCTCAGATATATTATTGGTGGAGCTGGCATTTGGATGAAAGAATGCTTGACTGCAAAGCCCTCCATGCCAACCAGAACACCAAATTAAAAAGTTTTCCATAGACTTCAGTTCAAGCCTTAGATCACTTTCTTGCAGTTTCAATTTCCTTGATTGTTATTTCCCCAGGGGAAAAAAAGAGACTACAGATCCAACAAATTTGTAGTGCATCTCCAATGCCATGAAGATAATCAAAATGTTTTGTCAAGTCCCAAGTGTTACACAAAGACAATGTATTTTTTTTTGCCAGGTGCCTGATTTTTGCCTAAAAAGAAAAACCTCTCCCAAAAATGAATTCCTTAAAAATTCTATTTTTTTTTTCCTAAATTTGGTTGTGTTTAGCCCTCTTTTGCAACTTTCCCCTAATTGCACACCAAGTGTTCATTCATAGTTCCTAATCCTCTCTCAGGTTTTTCGTAAGGCATTGGCAACATCAGAAGATGGTAAGGCAATAGCACGGGGGGTATGTTTTTACCCAGCTCTGCCGCCATCACATTGTGCAGCTTAGGGCAAATCTCTTCATCTGGACCCCAAATTTAAAGTAAACAAGTGAGTTAGTGAGAGTTAAAGATTATTCCAAGTTTTAAAATAATAGCGTAGTGTTTGTCCATGACTGGGATGAGAGAAAGAAGAGGAAAAGGGCTAGATGACAATAGTGTTATCTTGTAGTATTCATTTAATTGAATCCATTATGGGGCCCTTGACCATAAGGCGACCACTAGCACTCCAACAAGTTCAGCAGATATTTCAAGTGTATCAGGCACTATCCTAGGATCTGGTCCCAAAAATGTTAAACAAAACCAATATGATTCCTTCACTCTGTGGAATTTTACATCTCCATAGATCAAACAACAGAACTCTGAAACAGACATGTCAGCCACAGACACACTTTGTTTTACCACCTGTAGTTTCATATTTAAAAATTTTGTCCATGTTTAAAAATAAGGAAGATTTAATCCAAAAGTTCTCATTTCCAGCTTCTCTTGAAAAATCTGAATATTTAGCAGTGCTGAGCTGGCATTCCCACATGGCAGGGAAAGGTGGAGCTGAAAAGAAGCTGTCCTCGCCCCACACCTAGAATAGACCCACACTCTCCATCGACTCCGCCCACCGTCACCATGTCATAGGCAACCTATGTGCCCGTTCTGCGTAGGCTTAGGTGTGTGTGACTCTTGGGTTAGAGATGGAAACAATAAGAAATTATTTCAATCGTGTCGATTATTACAAAGAGCTGTATGGAGAGCTGCCATGGACAAGAACAGAGAAACCTCCAGCACTACGGTCTTCATCTCTACCCCCTCCGGCCCCCACTTCCACCCGCAGAGAGCAAGGGCAACAAAGGTGCCTGGGAAATTTGGGGGCTGGGAGCCAGGCGACATGGGCCTACCAAAGGTTCTCTCCACTAACTGTTATGCTACACTGGGCAAGTATTTTCTGTCTTTGTGCCTCAATTCCCTCTGCAATAAAACGGAAAAAAAAAAAAAAATCTACCAGACCACAGTCCTTTAAGGATCTTTCCTGTTGGGATCCTATAAAATTCTCACCACTGTCTTGGTCTCCCGTCATAACCCCAAGGGAAGTCTTAATGGCAACCTTGCCTTTCCCTGTCTAAGATCAGCAGGCTCCGACCCGCCACCCCCACGCCCACCACCATGGCGACGCAGGCCGCGTCTCTTCAGGGGAACCCCAGCCCGGCCCGGGAAGTTGGGGAGGCACCCCCCTGCGATATGGAAAGTAATAGCACCCCCACTTCATCCCCTGGATATTACGATACACATCACAGGTGGGCGAGGCACCCCTCTGGGAAGTAATAGCACCGCCTTCTCCCACCCCTGACTATTACGATCCACATAGCAGGTCGGTGAGGCACACCCCTGCGATACGGGGAGTAATAGCACCCCCCTCGCCCGCCCCGGCTATTACGATCCACTACGCAGTGGGGTGAGGCACCCCCTTGCGATATGTGGAGTAATAGGACTCCCTTTCCCCTACTGGCTGTTACGATCCACATCGCAGGGGGCTGAGGCAACTCCCGACGATACCGATACCGGGAGTTACAGCACTCCCTTTACCCCCCCTGGCTATTACGATCCACACGGCAAGGGGGTGAGCCCTCCCCCTGCCTTACAGGGAGTTACAGTCCCCCCTACCCCCCTGGCTATTACGATCCACATCGCAGAGGGGTGAGCTACCCCCCGCCATATGGGGGTAATATCCCCTTCCTCTCCCCTGCACCCCCCGACCCAGCTATTGCAATCCACGGTGGACTCACAGCCTGTTTACAATGTTGTGAGTAATATCATTAGTATTGTAATAGTGGAAATTACCAACTATTTCACACATGGATGTACACCTTCTGCAGTACTGGGAGTAATATCATCTTTTTCCTCTCTGAATATTATAAACAATATCACAGGAGTGTTTATACTCCCTGTGATATTGGGTGTCATATCAGTCTTCCACGTTAAAATTAGAAACAATATCCCTGGACGCGTGTACCACTTTTGTGAAATTTAAGGTATTACCCTCTTCTCTCCTGGATCATGGGAACAATATCCCTGGGGGGTGTACACTTTCTGCGATATTGGTAGGTAATAGCATCCCCTCCGCCTTTGAATATTAAAGACAGTCTCACGCGGGGTGTACAACCCCTGCGATATTGGCAATATTATTATCCTCTCTCCCTGCATATTAGGAAAAATATCAGTATCAGTGTATACCTCCTGCGATATGGGGATTAATATCCTCTTCTCCTCTTATGGATATTAGAAACAATATCACAGGGGTTTTACACTTTCTTCGATATCTGGAGTAATGTCATCCTCTCTTTGTCTGAATGGTAAGAACAGTATCACGGGGGGGATGTACACTCCCTGCGATATTTTGAGTAATATTACCCTCTCCCCCGTTCCCTTGATATTAGAAACAAAATCCCAGCGTGGGTGTACTCCTCCTGCTATATGGAAAGTAATATCCTCTCCCTTCCTGGATTTTAGGAACAATATCATAGGGTGGGGGTACACAGCCTGCGATATTGAAAGTAATATCATCGTCTTTCTTTCCGGACATTAAGAACACTATCACAGAAGGGTTGTACACTCTCTGCGATACTGGGCGTCATATCATTTTCGCCTTCCCTGAATATTAGGAGCAATATCCCTGAGTGGAGGTACACCCACTGTGATATTGGGATTAATGTCATATTCTAACCCCTGGATATGACGAGCAATATGTCAAAGTGGGTGTACACCCACGGCGATATTGGGGGTAATATCATGCTCTCCCTCCCTGGATATTAGGAACAATGTCACAGGTGGGTGTACACCCCCTGCAGTATAAAGAATCATATTATCTTCTCTTCCTTTAGCTTTTAAGAACAATATCACATGGGGGGTGTACACCCCCTGCTCTATTGGGAGTAATATTCTCTCGTATTCTGGATAGTAGGAATCATATCACAGGCGGAGTGTGCAACTCCTGTGATATTGAGAGTAATATCATCCTCTCCCAACACGCATATTAGAAATAATATCACAGGGGGCGTATACACTTCTTCGATATTGGTAGTAATATCATCCTCTCCCCCCTGGATTTAAGAAACAATATGACAAGCTGGGTGGACACCCCCCGCGGTATGGGGAGTCATGTCCCGCCCTGGATATTAGGATCCACGGTGGACACACCACGTGTTTACGATATTGTGAGGAACATCTCCCCCTCTAGAAATTACGAACAATATCAAAGGCGGGTGTACACCGTCTGCAATATAGGGAGTCATATCATCCTTTCCACCCCCTGGATATTAGGAACAATGTCAAAGGAGTGTTTATAACCCCTGCGATATTGGGAGGAATATCATCCTCTCCCACGTTGAAATTAGGAGGAGTATCCCTGGAGGTGTCTACACCCCTGCGATATTAAAGGGAATATCATCCTCTTCACTGCTGAATCATGGGAACGTTATCACTGGGGGGTGTACACTCTCTGCGATATTGGGAGTAATATCATCCTCTCCGCTTTGGAATATTAAGTACAATGTCACCGGAAGGGGGGAGTGTACACTTGCTGCGGTATTGGGAATAATATTATCAACTCCCCACCTGCATATTAGGAAAGATATTAGAGTGGGTGTACACCTTCTCCGATATGGGGAGTAATATAATATTCTCCCCTTCTGGATATCAGGAACAATATCACACGGGGGTATGGACTTTCTGCGATATTGGGAATAATATCAACCTCTCGGCCTTTGAATATTAAGAACAATATCACAGGGTGGATGTACACCCCCTGCGATATTGGGAGTAATATCAGCCTCTGCCCTCTGTGGCTATTAGGAAAAATATCCCAGGCTAGGTGTACACCTCCTGCTATATGAGGAGTAATGTCATCCTCTTCCTGCCAGGATGTTAATAACAATATCACAGGGTGGGTGAACACAGCCTGCGATACTGGAAGTATGATCATCCTCTCCCCCTCCGGATACTAGGAACAATATCACAGAAGAGGTGTTCACTCCCTGCGATATTGGGAGTCATATCATACACTTCCTCCGTGAATATTAGGAGCAATATCACCGGGCGGATGTACACCCACTGCTATGCTGGGAGTCATGTCATACCCTATCCCCTGGATATTAGGATCAGTGTTACAGGGTGAGTGTACAACTACTTCGATATTAAAACTAATATCATGATCTCCATCCCTAGATGCTAGGAACAATATCACAGGTGGGTGTACACCCCCTGACGTATGAGGAGTGATACTATTATAATTAGCAATCAGTAATTATTAATATTAATATTAATTACTGGTACAATATTATTAAGTAATAATTAATTATTTTAATTTTACAATTGTGTATAACTAATTGTTGATGTTAATGTTATTTATCAATATTATTAATCTTAATATTATCATTTTATCATCATTTTATGATGGATTTAATTATTACTGATATGATTATTTCATTATTAATAATGATATTACTATGAATTATTAATCATGTGCATTATGATTAAGTCATATTAATTTTGTCCTCATTATTATCAATGATTACTCTTAATCATTATTATATGTATTAATATTAATAATCAATAGTATTTTTCCTGATATCCGGTGGGGAGAGGGTGATATTATTCCCAATATCACAGAAGGTATACACTCCCCTATGATGTTATTTTTAATAGCCAGGGGCTACAGGATGACATTACTCGAAATATCGCAGTGGGTGTACATCCCTTCTGTGATCTAGTTTCTAATATCCTGGGTGGGAGAGGATAATATTACTCCCAATATCACAAGGGGCGTAGACCTCCCCTGTGATATTGTCTCTAATATCCAAAGGTGGAGAGGATGATATTTCTTCCAATTTCGCAGGGGATGTACACCACCCCTGTGATACAGTTCCTAATATCCAGGCGGCGACAGGATGATATTAGTCTCAATATCGCAGGAGGTGTACACTCCCTAGTGATGTTGTTCCTAATATCCAGGGACGGAGAGGATGCTATCACTCCCAATATAACAGGGGGTGTACACCCCTTCTGTGACATTGTTCCTAATAGCCAGCGGGGGAGAGGAAGATATTACTCCCAAAATCGCAGGGGGTATACACCCCCTTATGATATTGTTTCTTAGATCCCGGGAGGGAGACGATGATACTAGTGGCAATATCACAGGGGCTGTACACACCTCCTGCGATATTGTTTTTATCCCTAGGGGGAGAGCATAATATGACTCTCAATATCGCAGGGGGTGGACACCTCCTTTGTAATATTGTTCTTAATGTCCATGATGAGAGAGGATATTACTCCCTGTATCGCAAGAAGTGCACAGCCTCCTGTGATATAGTTCCTAATATCTAGTTGCAGAGAGGATGATATTACTCCCAATATCGCACGAGTTGTAAAACGCCTTCGATATTTTGCCTACAATCCCGGGGGGGAGAGGATGACATTACTCCCAATATCGAAGAAGGTGTACATTCCCCCTTGACGACATTCTTTGTAATATCCACATTAGGAGACGATGATATTACGCCCAATACCACAGGGGCTGTACACCCCTCCTGTGATATTGTTCGTAATATCTCAGGGAAGAGAGGATGATATGACACCCAATATCGCAGGCGGTGTACACCCTCCCAGTGATATTGTTCTTAATGTCCTTGAAGGGAAATGATGTTATTACCGCAGATATCGAAGAGGTTGTACTCTCTCTCCCTTCCAGGATATTGCTCCTAATATCCAGGGGAAGAGAGGATAACATTATGTCCAATATCTCAGGGGGTTGTACACCCCACCCCCGTGATATTGTTCCTAATATCCAAAGGTAGAGACGATAAAACTACTCCCGATATCGCAGGGGGTGTACACCCCTTTTGTGATACTGTTCTTAATATTTAGGCGGGGAGACAACGATGTTACTGTCCATATCGCAGGGGTGGACAACATCCCTGTGATGTGGTTTTTAATACTCAGTGGGGGAGAGGATGCTATTAATTCCAATATCACAGGGGACACACCTCCTGTGATATTGTTCCTAGTATCCAGGGGAAGAGAAATGATATGACTCACAATATGGCAAGAGGTGTACAGCCCCTCCATAATATTGTCCCTAATATCCAGGGGGGATTAGAATGATATTACTCCCCCTATCACAGAGGGTGTACAGTACCCCAGTGATATTGTTCCTTATATCCAGGGAGAGAGAGGATAATATTACCCCCAATATCGTAGGGGTGTACACACCCCCTGTGATATTGTTCCTAATATTTAGGCGGGGAGAGGATGATATCCCAATATCACAGGGAGTGTAAACCCCCCTGTTATTTTGTTGCTAATATCTAGGTTGGGAGAGGATGATATTACTGCCAATATCGCATGAGTTGTACACCCCGCCTGTGATATTATTCCTAATATCCAGGGGAAGAGAGAATGATATTACTTTCAATAGCGCTGGAGGTGAACACATCCATGTGATATTGTTCCTAATATCCAGTGGGGGAGACTATGATATTACTGGCCATATCGCGGGGGTTGTGCACCCCCTCTGTGATGTTGTTTTTAATATCCGGGGGTAGAGGATGACATGCCTGTCAATATTGCAGTGGGTGTACACCAACTCTGTGGTATTGTTCTTAATATCCAGGGAGGGAGAGGATGATATAACTGTCAATATGGCAAGGGGTGGACACCCCTTCTTTGATATTGTTCCTAATATCCAGGGGGGAAGAGTATGATATTAATCCCAATATCGCTGGGAGTATGCACCCCTTTTTGATTTTGTTCCTAATATCGCGGGGGAGAGTCTAGGTTATTACTGGCCATATCACAGGGTGTGTACACCACCACTGTTATATTGTTTTTTATTTCCAGCAATGAAGAAATTGATATTACTCCCAAAATGGAATGGGCTGTACATCCCCCATGAGATATGGTTCCTAATATTCAGAAGGGAAAGGATGATATTACCCCCAATGTTGCAGCGGGTGTATAATCCTCCTGTGATATTGCTCCTAATATCTAGCAGGGGTGAGGATGATATTACTCGCAGTAACGCAGAGGATGTACACCGCCTCTGTGATATTGTTCTCAATATCCGTGGGGATAGAACATTATATTACTCCCAGTATCGCAGGTGGTGTACATCCACGCCCCATGATATTTTTTCTGACACCCAGGTGAGGGGAGGATGATGTTACTCCCAATATCGCAAGTGGTGTACAAACATTCTTTGATATTTTTCCTACTCTTTACGGGTTGAGAGGATGGTATTACTCCCAGTATCGAAGAAAGTGTACACGCCCCCTGTGATATTGTTCCTTATATCCAAGTTAAAAAAGAATGATATTACTTTCAATATCGCAGGGGGTGGGGTGTACTCTCCGCCTGTGATATTATTTCTAATATCAAGGGGAACAGAGAATAATGTTACTCCCAATAGCGCAAGGGATGTACACAAATGGTGATATTGTTCCTAATATCCAGGGAAGAAGATGATGATATTACTGGCCATATCGCAGGAAGTGTACACCCTCCTGTAATATTGTTTCTAATATTCAGTGGGGGAGAGAATAAAATTGATCCCAATATCGCAGAAGGTGTACAGACCCCTTTGATAGAGTTTTTAATGTACAGGGAAAAGAGAACAATATTACGCCCAATATCGCAGGCGTTGTAACCCCCCCCCGCCCCCCGCTGTATATTCTTCCTAATAGGCAGCGTA
The DNA here is from genome assembly GCF_028885655.2 of Pongo abelii. Taxonomy (NCBI): domain Eukaryota; kingdom Metazoa; phylum Chordata; class Mammalia; order Primates; family Hominidae; genus Pongo; species Pongo abelii. The sequence goes on from NC_071989.2 coordinate 155,680,288, forward strand.
GTAGAGGCTTATATTACTACCAATATCGCAGAAGGTGCACACACACCTGTGATATACTTCCTAATATCCAGCGGGAAAGAGGCTGCTATTACTTTCAATATCGCAGTGGGTGTACATCCCCACTGTGGTTTTGCTCCTAATATCCAGGGGGGAAGAGGATGATATTACTGACAATATCACAGGGGGTGTACACCTCTTCTGTGATATGGTTCCTGATATAAAGGGGGAGAGTGGATGATATTACTCTTAATAACTTAGGAAGTGTACACGCACCCTGTGATTTTGTCCCTAATAACGACATGGGGAGAGGCGATATTACTCCCAATATTGCAAGGGATGGACACACTGCCAATCATATTGTTTCTTAAATCCAGGAAGGGAAAAGATGGTATTACTACAATATTGAAAGGATGTCCAGAACGCATTTCTTATTGTTCTTAATATCCAGGTTGAAAGAAGATAACGTTACTCTTAATACAACAAGAGTGGTACACCCCGCCTGTGATATGATTCGTAAAATCTAGAAGAAGAGAGAATGATATTACTTCCAAAAATACACTGGGTGTACAACCCCCTTTGATATTGTTCCTAATATCTAAAGGAAGAGATGATATTACTCCCAATACTGTAGAAGGTATACACCGTCCTGTGATATTGTTCCTAATAACTAGTGGGTGAGGGCATGATATTACTTCAAATATCGCAGTGGCTTTACACTCCTTCCGTGGTATTTCTCCTAATTTCCAGGGGGTGGAGTACGAAGTTACTCCCAATATAGTAGGGGGTGTACACCCACGCTGTCATATTTCTACGAATATTCAGGGAAACACAGCACGATAGAACTCCAAGTCTCGCAAAGAGTGTACACCATTTTGTGATATTGTTCCTAATATCCGGAGGTGGAGAGGATGATGTTTGTTTCAATATCGCAGGCTGTGTACACACACCCTGTGAAATTGTTTCTAATATCCAAGAGGGGAGAGAATGCTATTAATCCCCGTATAACAAGAGGGTGAGGCACACCCCGCCATATGGGGAGTAATAGGACCCCCCCTCCCTCCCTGGCTACTACGATCCACATCGCAGGGGTGTGAGGCACTCCCCCGCCATATGGGGATTAATAGCATCCCCCTCTACCCCCCTTGACTATTACGATCCACATCGCAGGGAAGTGAGGCTTCCCCCGCGATATGGGTAGTAACAGCACCCCCCTCTCCACCCCAACCCCCCGGCTTTTAGGATCCACATCGCAAGGGGGTGAGGCACCCCCGGCGATATGGGGAGTAATAGCACCCCCTTCTCCCCCCCGGCTATTACAGTCCACATCGCAGGGGTGTGAGGTAGCTCCCGTGATATGGGGAGTAATAGTACCCGCTGTGCGTCCTGGTGGCTCCGGACCCGGCGCAAGCGCGGCGGGACCTCCATCCGTAGCCCTCTCCCCGCACCTCGCCCTCCCGGGGTCCTTGTCTAGTCTCAGCAGGCGGCAAACGGACCCCAGGCGTCTGACTCTCACCCAGGCGACTGCCCAGCGGTTTCTGGAGAGAGCGTTAAGCGGAGACGCCCGCTGGCAAGCAGATCCCGCCTCCTTCCCTGGCCGAGGAGCCGCCCCTCCGGGGTAGCTGTGCGCTGGGCGGCGCTCGGACCCCTTGGCAGCCGCAGGTGCCTCCCCGGCCCAGCCCAGCTCAGTCCAGCGCAGCCCAGCCCAGCCCGGCCCTTGCAGCCTCCGCCGCTTCCAGGCAGATAGGTGCCTTTCCTTGCTCCTTGCTCTTGGAGTTCTTCTCTTAGTCCGTGCTCCCTGGATGAAAGCATCGCTCCGAGCCTCATGGGAGGAATGAAGGAAGAATCGAGACTAGGTGAGTGGTGGTCTAGATTTAACGAATAATAACAATAAACCTGCATGCTAAGGGTACTGTTGGGAAGCTAGGAAGTGCAAGGAGAAGAAAAGACAAAGGCTGCTGATCAAGATAACTCACAAAACTAAATGCAGGCTGGGACCAATTCTAGCTATTTTGCACTCCACCCAGGTTCCCCTGCCTGGCACTGACTCGTGTGCAGACCCAGACAGACTTCAATAAATATTTGCTGGGTTGAGACAAGTGAGTGGAGGTGTTTCTCCTTGTTCTCCAGCATCTAAACAAGCAAAACCTAGCTGCTTTTGATGATTGCTTCATCTCCACAAGGACTTTTTCCCCCAGGACTTAAAAAATAAAATGTGGTGTATTCACACAACGGACTGCTATGCAGCACTTAAAAAGCTAAAATCAGAGCTGTAGGGATCAGCATGCCTGTACCTAGATTTCAGAAGTATGATGGTAGATAGACACAGCAAGATGCAAAATATATCCACTCTATCGTGCCATTTAGGTGACTTATTTTAAGACCCTTTTCATGTTTGTAAAATCGTAGAACGGGGACTGTAAAATGTTTATCACATCCGTGATTGTGGCTGTCTTTGGAAAGTGTGAAAGGGAAATCAATTGGACTTTAGGGTTAAGGTGGAAATAATATTTCCCTAAAATGTTTTAAAAATAAAAATGATAATATAAAGATGACCAAATATAAACAATTGTTAACTGAGAGTGTTATTAACTTGGGCATTTTTCGTGTTTTTCCCGCTATTTTTAAAATATTTCTTAATCTAAGAAGTTCTGTTTTTCAAATGCAAACAAAATAAGTTGTGTCTACACACATCCTGTGACAATGAAACCTAAAATGTTTAATCAAAAGTTGCAACTTTCTTGCATCACCTCCTATGTTTTCCAATCCTAGAAGACCACACCTCTTTATCTAGGGAGGCTTGGTGGTTAGAGAAGCTTACCTGTTGACAACCCCCAAATTACAGGCCAAAGATGAAAGGTTGGTATTAGGGACCTAGTTCCCAGTAAATAATCTGATAATCAGCCAGGTCAGGGTAGACTCTGAAAACTCCCTGTGTCCCTGCAAGACAAATTTCTCCTCCTTTTACATTTCATATGCTTTGGATTTTCATTTTCATGGATGGTAGCTGTCCTCTTCACATCTCAAAATGATGCTTAGGTAGCACTGCAGACTTAGCGCCCAGAGATCAGGAAGGGCTGGGGGATTGGTAAAAGAGTCCTACAGCTCTATTGGGCTCTTCAGCAGAGTGGAAAGGACATGTCTCCATTTTCCTGTGAGAGAAAAGTAGATTTCTTTCTGAATATGAAAAAAAAAAATCTAATTTGGTTATCCACATGGGAGAGAAAATGAAAAATAATTTTAAACTGGATTGTGTATGTTAGGTGCAATGAAGAAGATACTAAACGGCCACCCAGTGGTTCCATCTGCTTCCCCCTTCTGCAGACACACACAAAAATGGTTCCCTGTTTGCATATTATCTTCCCACTAAAAATCACTGGGTCCGTGGTGAACAAAATTGTCTGCACATCAGAATGAAATTCTGAAACATGGAAAATTGCGATAATATTCCTTCCTCTTTCTCTTTCTGATTTGACAATTCGCAAGGTCAGTGCTTGGTATCTCTTATGTTGCAGGATGACGGGCTACTTGAGAAAAACCTGAGGTGTGAAGAAAGATGTAAGAATGACAGCACTGGGGTGCGCTGTGAAAACTACATGTACTCAGGTTTTAAGCACAAAATAAAAGACAATGTAGCCTCTGCCTGCAGTTAACAACTGCAAATCCTTAAAATTAATGTTCTGCCTGCCAGGCACCGTGGCTCAAGCCTGTAATCCCAGCACTATGGGAGGCCGAGGTGGGTGGATCACGAGGTCAGGAGATCCAGACCATCCTGGCTAACATGGTGAAACCCTGTCTCTACTAAAAATGCAAAAAAATCAGCCGGGCATGGTGGCGGGCGCCTGTAGTCCCAGCTACTTGGGAGGCTGAAACAGGAGAATGGCGTGAACCCAGGAGGCAGAGCTTGCAGTGAGCCAAGATGGCGCCACTGCACTCCAGCCTGGGCGACAGAGCAAGACTCTGTCTCAAAAAAAAAAAAAAAAAATGTTCTCTTTAGGACCATTCATCTCTTTCTAGTGCCATCAGTGGTTCAGTCCTTACACTATCCCTCATTTGGATTTTAAACACAATAATAAAGCACAAAGGCCACCCCATTTGCTTCTCCCTAACTCACAATAAAACACTCACAATAAAAAGTGCATCCCACTTACTTCTTAACTCCCTTGTCCGCTGGAGTTAAACTCCTTTTGATTTTTTATCCTGGAGAAATGGTTGAGTTCTATCTTCCTGGGTCTCAATAATTCCACTGAGCTTCCATCAGCCACCTGTGACCACCTGCCCCTGCCCACTCCCTCTCTCATACCATTTAATTGGTTGCTTCCTAATTGCTGACTCTCTTTGCTCTCTATTTAATTATTCTTGCTAAAGTCCATAAGGCACTTTGCCAGCAGTTGGCTTTTAGTATGAAAAGTAGCATTTCCTTAATGAGTCTGCCTTCCAAACGAAGGGTTTACTTACATTTTCCTAATGGGAAAAAGAGCTTTTCTTCTACACTTGCTTAGGGGTTTCATAAGTTCTTTTTCAATAACTCATCCTTAACACTTTCTCCAATTCTGCCTGTAATCGATATTCCCTTCACATGTAAAGAGCTCAGGAGGAAATCAACTATTTTTTTAAAATATGCTATAAGGAAATTCTGCTACTCTTAGAAATAGCAGGAGCTAACATTCATTCTTTGCATATCATGTGCCCTAGCATTGTGCCAATTACCTTACATACGTTGTCTCATTATCTGTATCCATGACCATATCTGTGCTAAGCATGAAATTTTCTTAAGCCAGATAGCTGAGTAGAATTTTAAAATATTATTTTGTACAAAATCTAGACCTTTACCCCATTTGGGGGATAGATCTGAAGATCTGGGCTCATGTTTCCATGTGGTGACAATCTGTTTGATCTGAGCAAAAACTTTATTTGGATGGAGCCATTGTCACCATTGTCTGCCCAATGCACTAATGTTAAATGCCCAGTCTGGCTCACTCATTTGCATCATCTGCCTGGCTCCTATAGGGATCCCAGCTTGTCAGTCCTGAGGTAGACACTGTCATTTCCCCCATTCTAGAGGTGAGAGGTTACATAACTGGGCCAAAGGCATTATCAGTGTCAGTTTTAGGACTAGAATACAGGATGATGCCTCTCTTTACCATTATGTTTTAAAGTGGAGCAAAGCCATAGTTTTTTCAGGATTTTTTCTTGTTCACACGTATCATTTAATTTGAGCCTCAGAGTGGCTAACAGTTTTGAGCACTTATGCTATGAAAATGTTTTGTGTATTCACTTAAATGTATGCATACCATACATTTATGTAACTCAATACATAGTTATATATAAATGTGATATAACATGTATGTATAACAGAGTTACACATATATGTGTACTATTTAACTTAATATATAATGAGTTAAGTGTATGCATATCATACATTTATGTAACTCAATATATAAAGAGTTATATAATACAACAGAGTTCATATATATATAAATGTTATATATAAACATAATATATATGTTAATATATATTAACAAAGAGTTATATAATACAACACAGAGTTAATAATATATAAATACAACACAAATAATTATATATGTGTGTAGTATACATTTAACTTAATATATAATGAGTTAAATGTTATGTCTATCCCATTCAACTCTCCATTGAGGAAAGGATCATTATCTTCTCCAAGTTCAGAAGAAGGAAACAAAGAAATGTATTGAAATTCAGCAATTTGCTGGTGTGGTCAAGTCCAACCCCGAACTTGTTTCTTTTACATTGTAGTACCCTCCAGGGTATGCAGAAACAGATAGCTAGTGCATATTTACGACTAAAAAAGAAAGTTTTTGTTGTTGATTACCCAGTAACAACAAGAAAGTATAAAATCAGCATATTTTCTCAACAATATTTTCATTTTATAGTTGTTGAATAAAGTATGGCTGACTCCATTTTAAACTTTTCTACGTACCTTGAAAAATATGTTGCTTTCCTCCCATTCTGTAAGTCTAGGTCTGCTATTGATGAGCCATGCAGTGTTTTCTCCTGTTGCTTGATGTTTTTATTCTGAAATCATGGTTGGTTTTCAAACACAAAAGTTTTCACTACAGTGATACAGATGAGGTTTATGTTTCGGCCACAGTCTATACTCAGGGTGCCTACAGTAGAGCATATTATTAGGGTACTATTTCTTTTCCTATCCTAGATATCCAACTAAGGCTTCAGGACATGTTTTGAGCGAAGATGTGTGTTTCTGCCCGGATAGTATAAATCGAGGATCCAGGTCTGGGCAGATTCAACCATGGGAGCCAACACTTCAAGCAAACCACCAGTGTTTGATGAAAATGAAGATGGTAAGAAATATGGGATAGTGGCATATAAAAAATAGAATTTTGCACAATTCAAGTATATGCTTCTAGTTTCATAAGTTAAGCATAAGCATGGTCTGTAGGGCCTTGAAGGGAAAAGGCAAAGCTGCATGAGTGAGCCTGAGGACTTTGAAGGCTCATAGCTAGGTTTTACCTTCCACTTTCCATGGGACCTTTGGCAGCTTTCCTAATCTCCACTATACCAATGTCCTTTGTCCGAAGGGAGCTGCAGTTGGGCATGTGGTGGATAGTTAAATGATTCGTTTGTCCTCTGTGCTGTTCCTTGGCAGTTGAAGTTACCCCCATTGCTCATTGTTATAGAAAATACATTATCAACATGTACGTGAATGATAACCAGTGCTCATAATATTATAGAATGAAGCTGTGCCTTCGGAATTTCCAACTGCCAAGTTTTTGTGTACTAGACAAATCCCATAATGCTATGTCATAGAAAAAAGAATCAGTTTTATTGGAGAAAAGGGAAACTTTCCAGGCCAGACTGAGCAGGACCAGAGTAAAGGCATGAGTCCTCCTGATTCTCCCATCAGTGAGGCATGCTGGAACTGGGCAATGCCTCCTCATGTCCCTCTTCCTTCCTATATGTTAAGTGTGAACAGCATTGGCATATGCAGGTGGCAGCTGTTTGTAGGTTGTCTGGGGGAAAAAAATGCCCCAAGCCCCAGGTAGTAAGTTGTCCAGACCTCTGAGAGAGGGAGCTCTTCCGAGTAATTCCCAGAGAGCTCTGCTAATTGGAACAGGGAGGAAATGAATGGACTGAAATTCAGGAAATCTGACACCAGTCCTACTACCAGTTACTTTTTAGGCCCAAGCAGCTTATTTACTGACTCTATCTTCAATTTTGTTATCAGTAAAGTGAGGAGATAGGTCCCTTCCCACTCAAGAAGTTTATCATTTTGAGATCCTAAAGCAGCTTTGTGAATTCTGAAGAAGCTTCTAAATCATCAAGGAAAGTTTATTGGGTTAGAATGCAAGTTTGATTGCTGCAATGAAAACTACAAATAACAGTGGCTTAAGCCAAATGGACATGTTTATCTTTCTCATGTGACAATCTAGGCATAAGTAATCCAGGTGATGTGTGGTTCCAGCAGCTTAGGGACTCTGACGCCAACTACTTGCCTTTTTCCCTCTCTTCCCATTTCTAGAGTGGTACTCTCAGGGTGGCTAACCAACCACAACAAATTCCAGCCAGTGAGAAAGGTGGAAAGTAGGAGAGGTTATGCCCACTTATTTATAGGATTTGCTCTGGCTTGTCACTTTTGTTCACTTGCACTTAGCTAGATAAAAGAAAGACTGGGAAATTCAGTTTGTTATCTTGGGTGGCCATGAACCTTCTAAAAATAAGGAGTTCTGTTTTATTACAAAAGAAAAGAAGAATTAGGAGTTTGTCACGATTGGGGACAACTATGTCTGCTGTAGTTGGGGGCAAACAATCTTAGTTTTGAATCTTTGGATGGAAATACTTTTAAAAACAAAATATGGGCCGGGCACAATGGCTCATGCCTGTAATCCCAGCACTTTGGGAGGCCGAGGCAGGCAGATCACGAGGTCAGGAGACTGAGACCATCCTGGCTAACATGGTGAAACCCTGTCTCTACTAAAAAATACAAAAAATTAGCCGGGCGTGGTGGTGGGCGCCTGTAGTCCCAGCTACGCAGGAGGCTGAGGCAGGAGAATGGCGGGAACCCGGGAGGCAGAGCTTGCAATGAGCCGAGATCGGGCCACTGCACTCCAGCCTGGGTGACAGAGCGAGACTCCATCTCAAAACAAACAAACAAACAAACAAAAAACAAAAACAAAATGTATGGCTGCTCAGGACGCCTTGTTTCAAGCTATTCACTATCAGTTTGGAGGCCCATTCTTACTATTTCTACAGAATAGTTCATAGGAATCTTGAAATTATATAGCTGGAAAGGGGCCTTAAAACTTTTTTTTTTCATGGCTATTTTGGTTGCCGTGCTTTAATTTATCAAATAGTAAAATCAAAGATCTAGAGACTAGTGATATTACTTAATTTTTCTGTCTCTAAAATGGAAAGACAAATAGGCTTGCTTTTCATTTAGTTGGTTTCCTCTGCTTCCTCTGGACTCAGAGCTAATATTGTACATGAGGCTGGTCGTCAGAGAACAGGGTGGAAAAGAGAGGCCAGCTGCATACTTTTAACTTGCTGGGCTACATTTGAAGGTATTAGGATAGCATTATGATGAGAAAACACAGAAATGCCTAACTCTTCCTTGATTCAGCCAGGCTTTCTTCTTGTGTGATGCCCAAGAAAGCTACATACCCAAAGAATTGTGACAATTGGGAAATAAGGTACCCCTTTTTAGTTACTTTAAAGGACTCTAAAAAAACTAGGTTGAAGGAGAGTTAGGCTTAGGGACCAGACAGGTCTTTCTTAACACCCTCTAGGTCACCACCTTTTCTGTTGACCGGCTTCTCAGCCCAATGAGATGAACCCACTGCAGCACCCATAAAGGGAAGATCTGAGAATAGCAACAAGTCTGTGCCTCCCAGAGGTGCTAGGCTCTCTGTCTGTTTATGCAGACAGTTGCAAGGCAAAGGAAGTAGGAGGGCAAGTCCACCTACTATAAACCTGTCACTCTCTAGACATGAAGAATAGAGGAGGAAACAAGTTGGTCCTTGCTCTGTCGTTGTGAAGCCCATGTTCTGATGGTGGAAGGCTGACAATAAACAGGTAAATAATACGTAAACCAGATAATTTCTCAGTGCCTTAAAGGCCACCAAGGAAATGACTCCTAGTGATCTTACAGACAGTGACAGTGATGGTGAGGAGGCCACTTTAGATAGGGTGGTTGCGGTTGTCTTTCTAAGGAGGTGACGTTTGGGCTGAAGCCTGAAAGATGAGAAGAAGCTAGCTATGAAATGACATGAAAAGAATAGTTCAAGAACAGGAAAAACAAGTCCAAAATCCAAATAATGACAAAATCAGGATTGAATAGTTGCCTATATCTTAACGTTCTCTCATGAGCACGAGTTTGCCAAAGAGACTGCGTTTATTGCCATGTTAACTTATTTCTTTAAAAGATCATTGACTTGGGGAGAAAAAGTATGCCATTCTAGGGAATTTACTTTTCTTTAAAATTCAGTACATTTTGTAAAGTTCATTTGACTCTTCGCATAAATCTGGATTGAGCACAAGGTAAAATTGTATCTGATTGCTGTGAAGCTCCTGACCAAGAAAAAGCAACCAAAAAGCACTGATTAACCAAACAACATTAATGCCTATGTCATTTTTGATATCCATATTTTTATACACATAATCATAATGTATAATCAAACTGGGCCAGTATCAAGGGCACTAAAATGAGCTAACTTAATTATTTTAAAAATATTGCCTAAAAGAATCCCAATATGGGATTTCTAAAAAGTTTTTTAAAATTTTTAAAAAGATTTTTTAAAAGATTTTTTAACATATTTTCTTCAAACTGTTTAATATTTCCAATATATAGATATGAGAAGAACATTTAACCAATATTTTTCCCAAGTAATATTTCAAGAATTCTCTCTTATGGAAAAAGTGTTTTTGTTCACTTTGAAGGTAATTAAGGAGCAAGATAAGAGGTTATTGGATGTCCCTTGAGATAAGCTATTCTTGCCAGAATTCATCCTGACACTTGCATTTCATGTTGTTCCATCTGATATCTGATCTTGAACACATCATTTTATTAGTTACTTATGTTGATCTTTATTCAGCGAAAACAAAGTAGAAGATTTTCGGGCTGGGCACGGTTGCTTACGCCTGTAATCCCAGCACTTCAGGAGGCCAAGGTGGGCAGATCACGAGGTCAAGAGATTGAAACCATCTTGGCCAATGTGGTGAAACCCCATCTCTACTAAAAAATACAAAAAAATTAGCTGGGCATGCTGGTGTGTGCCTGTAGTCCCAGCTATTCGGGAGGCTGAGGCAGGAGAATCGCTTGAACCCGGGAGGTGAAGTTTGCAGTGAGCTGAGATTGCTCCACTGCACTCCAGCCTGGCGACAGAGCAAGACTCTGTCCAAAAAAAAAAAAAAAAAAGGCTTGCTTATTTGATTATGTAAGATATCTTTCATAATTTAGATCTCAAATTATACTATTGTTTTGTTTTGCGGTTTTAGCTCTTATGTTTTAGGGCAAATCTTAAGTCCTAATTACCTTTTTTTATTATTGTGGTAAAATATATATAACAAAATGTACCATTTAATCATTTTAGAATATACGGTTTATGACATTAAGCACATTCACATTATCATGCAACTATCACCACTACCCATCTTCAGAACATTTCTCTTCTCAAACTGAAACTCGGTACCTCTGAAACAATAACATCCACATTCCATCCCCTCCCCAGTCCCTGTTAACAACCATTTAACTTTGTGTCTCCATGAATTTAACTACTCTATGTACCTCATATAAATGGAACATATAAGATTTGTTCTTTTGCGTCTGGCTTATTTCATTTAGCATATATTTTCAAGGTTCATCCATGTTGTAGCATGTGTCAAGATTCTCTTTCTTTTTAAGTCTGAGTTGTATTCCATTGTATGGATATACCACATTTTGTTTATCTTTTCATTAGTTGACATTGACTGTCCTCATCTTTTGATTTTTGTGAATAAGGCTGCTATAAGCATTGGTGTGCAAATATCTGTTCAAGTCCCTGTTTTCAATTCTTTTGGGTATATACCTAGAAGTGGAATCACTGGATCATATAATTCCTTGTTTGACTCTCTGAGGAACCATCATACTGTCTTCTACCTAATTATGCTTTGTGTTTTATTAATGGGACACAGCCTGGCATGATGGGCTAGAGTATTGGAAAGGCATACACAGGTTCAAATCTCAGCTGTGCCACATGCCAGTAATCTACATGTTTCTATGAGAAGAGTCAAAGGTGATATAGCCTGGTCAGCCATTATCAGACACTAAAGTCAATTTAACTAATTATATGGTGTTCTAAGGAAACTTGAGGTACCACAAGAAAAGTCTCCAAATCTAAATAATTACTAGTGAATTAATTGAGGGGGAGACTTATTTAAACTTTGTAAGCCTCAGTTTCTTTATATGTAAAATGCAGGTAATAATTGGGCATACTTCATTAGGTCTTTGTGAGGATTGAATAAATAATGCACGTAAAACACTTAGCAAAGTATTTCCCATAAAGTAACCACCCAATTAATGCTAATTAAGTGTTATTTACTAACATCAGAGTTTCCTAGTGTGAACTCTTCGAAGTACTTTAAGTTCTGAGAGAAACAACATTGATTAAATGCAACTCTGTTGATGCCGTGGTTGATTAGACCTATTCATGTTTCTATTGATTGAATTAACAGAATGGCAGATTTTATGGATTCTGTTAAAACCTATATAAAAACGCTTTAAAAGAAGCCAAGTTATTGACTGCACAAAAACGTAATCTCATCTGATATCTTTTTTATCCCCCTGAGGTTTTTGTATTTTTGTTTAAAGCAAAATCAAGAACTAATTGGGATGAAAATAACTAAAGTTTACTTTGTCTAAGTCCCAAACTGACTAATAAGTAATGCCATTTGATCAACAGATTCAGTGAAAACTGTCCCCCATTCTCAACTGCCATATGGATATTCTGAAATATAATTAATGATGCAGAAAAACATTTTTTGTTTTCTGAAATTAAAGCATAGACGTGCAAGTGACACTTCTTTTTAATGCTTACAACCTTTTTTTAAAAATCTACTTTATTTTCTCTATCTGAATGCACTAGATTTTGTTTGTTTGTTTGTGTGGTTGGTTGGTATGGTTTTGCTTATTGAGGTTTTCAGGCTGATTTAGAAAAAAGAAATCTTTACAGGAGAGAGTGGACTTGTTTACAATTCAGAGTCGAAGCAACAAGAAAAAATCTTGCAGTCATTATGAGTAATATGTGTATCCAAGTTTATACAAAGAATGTAAAGGTGATAAAGTTGGCTTAGTTAAATCAAGAGACAGCCTTCTTCTAGAGCTAAGAAAATTTGGACTTAAGTTTAAAAAGCTGCTCTAAAGAGTTCATCAATGCCCTGAGTTTGCAGAGAGTTCAATTATTGCATTATTCTTTGGACTTGCTGAAAACTCAGTGTTCTACTTTTATTTGGCAACACCATCTCCTAGGATATGTGGCTGTTTCCAGTTTTCCAGCATCTTCAGTGACAGAGGCAATGGGATCCTTTAAAAAAATGTTGGGCCAAGGAAATTGGCCACAGATTTGCAATCCAAAAGAAATAGGAGGCTGCTAAATTGATTCCAGCTATGAAGGACATCGAAAATTTCTTTTGTTATTTGAATGTCTATCATGGCCTATTTGCACTCAATTTAATAGGCAAATGAATTTCCCACTTTCCCTTACCAGCCTTCAGTAATGTTGTCTTGTATTTATTATTTTGCATTAGAATGGTTGGAAAAGTTAAAGAAAAATTTCCCTAGCAAGAATTGGCTTCTTAAAAAAATAAGTCATCTTGGACAACCTAACATTTAGTAAAGGCATTTGTCATAAATAACCTCAAGTCCAATTTATGGCAAGGGTTTTAATTTGTAAGGGCTTTATTTCTCCATACAAAGGGATTGGAGAAACAAACTAGAAAGCCAGAAAACAGACCACAAACACTGAGCTAGTGGTTCCAACTGGAGTGTTCCCTGAGCAGTGAGTTATGAATACTTGTTTAGAAGAATCAACTCAAACAAATTTAGGAAAGTCACATCCTGCCTTTAGAGCTTCCAGTGTTTGTTAGCATATTAAAGTCTCTGAAATGACCTACAATATTGAAATCTCAGTCTTCTGCTATTTTTAATATTTATTTCAAAATGAAATAATTTTTGTGAAAAACATTTTAATATCTGTGGCTCATAATATTCTGTGGATCTCAGTCTGGGAAATGGAAGATTATAATCGTATCTACTCTTTATCTGTTGGAAACATCTTTCCATTTATTTTTCCTGCTGGTTTAATGGCAACAAATTTTTACACGTGAAATATTTGTAATGTGATTTATATGAAAAAATGTAATTTTCTTTCATTACACGATCAAAAGTGGTTATGCTCCTCTGTAAGTTTTCCTTACAAGTTTTTATGTTGCATAATTTATATCTATTTGGTTTAATGAGTAAAACACAAGATAGCTCAGTTTAATTCTGGGATGTTGGATGTTTCTAGTTAAAGAACAAGTTGGATTTGATGAAAATTCACTGCTTCTTTATTATTTTTTAAAACTCAAGAACATGTTAGTTAAAGAGTGTCTTCTGAACAAATTCTTGTGAAGTAGTTGCTGATTATTAAGTAACACTCATGCTACCCTAACTTTTTATACTATCCAGAGCTATAGACATTTTTAATTTTCAACTTGCAACTACCTCGGTTGAAAAATTAAATCTGCAAGCCAGTTTCATTGTTCAGACAATTTGGTTATCACTTCAAGCCTACTATCTTCAAAGAAAATGGGAGTGCAGGCCTTCATGGGAGCTGACTTCTGCTGTATGGCCTTGCAAATGTCAACTCGATTAGAGTGACCAGTGTTAGCCCCTCAATTCACAAACTCAGGTCCCATGAAATATACAGGGATTTCTACTATGCATTACTATGTGACCATTCATGGAAGTTTCATTTGGAAACACAGACATTAAAAAGCCAGTCATGGAATAATATTCTTGTTAAAACAGGACTTTGGCAAAAAGGACTAGAAAACTTATGGCTATAGATTTTGAATCCAATAGCCTTGCATAGGCTTTTCTGTTTCCTCCTAAACTATGTCTTCTGTCCTTTCTGGAGGCATATTTATAGTAAAATAAACAAAATTAACCTTGTTTTACACTCGAGTAACCTATACCTTTGGTTATTTATGAGAATGACTTAAAGCAGAGTTGGCAACTTTTTCTGTAATGGGCCAGATACTAAATATTTTACACTTTCCAAGTAATACAGTCTCTCTCATAACTACTCAACTCTGCCATTGTAGCATAAAAGCAGACTTAGACAATGCAGACACAAATGAACATGGCTTTGTTCCAATAAAACTTTATTTATGGACACTGAAATGTGAATTTCAAAAATATTTTTTGCATAGGATCAAATATTATTCTTTTGATTTTTTTCCAATCAATAAAAAGTGTAAAAATCGGCCAGGCATGGTGGCTCGTGCCTGTAATACCAGCACTTTGGGAGGCCGAGATGGGCAGATCACCTGAGGTCAGGAGTTCGAGACCAGCCTGACCAACATGGAGAAACCCTGTCTATACTAAAAATACAAAATTAGCTGGGTGTGGTGGGGCCTGCCTGTAATCCCAGCTACTCGGGAGGCTGAGGCAGGAGAATCACTTGAACGCGGGAGGCAGAGGTTGCAGTGAGCCCAGATTGCACCATTGCACTCTAGCCTGGGCAACAAGAGCAAAACTCCGTCTCAAAAAAAAAAAGTGTAAAAACCATTCTTAGTTCATGAGCTATACAAAAATAGATAGTGAGCTAGATTTGGCCCATGGGCCTTATTGTGCTGACTCCTGCTCTAAACATCTTGCAGACATTTCTTCATATGCCCTAAGAGGTTTCTGATATCCCCTCATAATACCCTGGCCTTACACCAAGACTACAATCTGTTCTTTGCAGATGCTTAATAAATTCATTCTTCCCTGTCATTCAGTTGATCCGTGTGAGCCAGTGGAAATACTTGGGCCAATAAATCTAGTATGTTTGAGAGTAAAATATGCTATTTTTGTAAGATATATTATTTAATGGCCACACAACCTAAATTCAATTAAATTGTTACAACCTGTAAAGCATTTAAAATATGACTAGGCAGAATTTGCTTCCTACTAAAGACATTTATTCGATTGAGGAGCGTCCAACAGTTGATGTTGATCCCCCCATCCTGCCCTACTGTTCTACTTTGCAATTTGTTTGAAAGAAATTGTCAATATATTTCTGACTTCTGAGCAAATCCATGAATCGGGATCCAGCAACAGGAAAAGAAGCTGTTGCTGCCCATTGCTTGGTTTTGGCACCAGAAATGGATAAATCCCAGACTTCCTGGGGCACCGTGTTTTATAAAAGGGAAGTGCTGACAGTGCAAACAGCTGCCATCAATTGGCCTTGGAGACTACTTCCCTGGAGAAGCTCCAATTATATTCTTAAAGGACCCACCAAAATCTTCAAGTGTTAGTGGCAACCATTTGCTGCCAACCATTTGAAATGATGAAGGGCTGGTGAGCTGGTTAAGTGACTTTTTTTTTTTAGGCAACCATTTGCTGCCAACCATTTGAAATGATGAAGGGCTGGTGAGCTGGTTAAGTGACTTTTTTTTTTTAATCAGTGGATCCTAAGTGATAGGCTCTAGAGCTGATCTTCAACCTTAACTAATATCATGGCATCAGAGGGCTACAGGTTAAATCAGTGTTTCCCAGTCACTCTCTGTAGACAAGTAGCAACTACGACAAAGCTTTTCTTAGTCTATGGTGGAAGAGAAAAATTAGGACAATGTAATAAGCATCCCATAAACTTATTAAACCTATTAAAATTTAATTTTAAGATTATGTCATTTTTTGTACATGTGTGTGCTTAGTATTTATGGATTGTGGAAATAGAATTTTTTTTTTCATAGTAAGAACCTAGGTAAGTGACTTACCTCTCTGATCCCCTGTTTTCTCATATGTAGAAGGGGGCTAATAATAGTATCTGTCTCATATAGTTTTTGTGAGAATAAAAAATTTGTCCAGGTAAAATGCTTAGCTAGTGAATGGCACACAGTAATTGCTCAATAAGTGTTAGCTGTTATTGCTATCATTATATATATATATATATATCATTATATATATATCATTTTATATATATATATCATTATATATATCATTTTTTATATATATATATATCATTTTATATATATATATATATATATATCATTATATAATCATCATGGTTTCCAATGCCTTTACTTGGCAAATAAAGGAACAAGTCACCCAATATTGATTTCCCTTTTCTTCCCTAGTTTTTTGTGGGGCGGGAGGCAGAGACCGAATTTTCTGATCTGTGAAATCCGAATTTATCTTTGTAATTTTCCATAAGTGCTATGTAGAGAACTCATTTAAGTTGCTGGGATGAAAAAAAATCAAAAGTGGCATATTGTGCTGGGCGCAGTGGTTCACGCCTGCAATCCCAGCACTTTGGGAGGCTGAGGTGGGCAGATCGCCTAAGGTCAGGAGTTCAAGACCAGCCTGGCCAACATGGTGAAACCTTGTCTCTACTGAAAATACAAAAATTAGCCCGGCATGGTGGTGGGTGCCTATATTCCTAGCTACTCGGGAGGCTGAGGCAGGAGAATCCCTTGAACACAGGAGGTGGAGGATTCAGTGAGCCGAGATCTACTGCACTCTAGCCTGGGCAACAGAGTAAGACTCCGTCTCAAAAAAAAAAAAAGAAAAGAAAAAAGTGGCCTCATCTTCATTTCAGTGAAAGATGATAGTTTCTGGACTCACAGTGTAGCAGTGCAGATGGAAAGCTGAGAGTTTATTCAACATTTATTTTCAATATAAAATAATTAGGTGTTACTGATGGCTTGAATGTGGGGTAAGATGGAAAGAACAAAATCAAGGATAAATCCTAGGTTTTTGCTTGAGTAGTTATGTGGATGACTGTGACATTTTACTAAGATGGAGACGTGTGGGAACGGAGGGGTTTGGGACCTGCTCACATGCAGTCTAGAGTTCACTTTTGGATGCATACAGTGATTGTGGGACAGCTAAATGATGGCGCCAAGTAGGAGCTGGAATGGAGTATCCAGCAATGAGTGGAAACATCTGGGATGGAGACAGAAAGACATGGGTATTAATTCTACGGGGATGGCTAAGTCTGCCCTGAGAGACAGTGTGGAGACCAAGGAGAAGAGGAATCCTAATATTTGGAAACCAGGCAGAGGAAAGCAATCTAGCTACGGAAAGTGGAAGGAAAGAGATAGTTGATCATCCAGTTCAACATTACTCTTGTTGTAGTTCACTTATGTTGAATGCTCCTGTGTGACTA
The DNA here is from genome assembly GCF_028885655.2 of Pongo abelii. Classification (NCBI taxonomy): domain Eukaryota; kingdom Metazoa; phylum Chordata; class Mammalia; order Primates; family Hominidae; genus Pongo; species Pongo abelii. The sequence continues at coordinate 155,697,672 of NC_071989.2, forward strand.
AGTAGGTGAGAAAAATCTATAGGAGTAGGCAACATGGAGGATGTTGTTATTCACAAAAGCAGTTTAGCGGAGTGTGGAGGCCTGAGCCAGACTGTAATGAGTTAGCAGTAGATGGAAGGTAAGAATTCAGATACAGCAAGTATAGACAAGCTTCAAGAAGTTTGGTCTAAAAGGAAGCAGAGAAATAAACAAACAGATGATGCCTAATATAATTCAGCTAAATATAATATAATGGATTTTTTTAAGATGAGGTACTAGAGCATGTAATATAAATCTATTAAATTGGGTGGCCAGGAACCAGGACTGGCTTCATCAGTATGAAACAGGCTAGACACACAGGGCCTTATACCCAGAAGGACATCACATTTGGGTTTTAATGCTCTGCAGTTGCTGTCTCCAAATTCTGACTGTCTCTTAGGCTCCCATCAACAACCACCTCCATATCCAGATATTGAGTACCTCAGGGAGTTTGATTTGGAAGCAAATGATGTGAAAATGTACTTTACTATCCAGTAACATTCTTGTTAGGGAGTGTTCGCAAAGATTGTTGAACAACCATAATGCATTTTCTCATTCGATCAGTCTACAATTTAAACACAGCAGGACTGGACGGAGGCACAGGAAGATTAAGCCACTGACCTTAAGTCAGATAGTCACATGAGTAGATCCAGAATCTTGATCTAAAATGAATCCCATTTATTTCAGTTATAGCTATCTTCCCAGGATGGCCAACCAGAATGCATACATAAAATTTCAAAAACAAACATGGGGAATTGCTCTTCAGCAAGAATACATCAAACACCCATTACGTGCCTAACTCTAAATCTTACTTTCAGAGAGCTAAAAATAATTTCATTTCACAATGACCTTCATCTTCGCTTCTGCTGTAACTCACATGCATATGCCTTAGACCACATTATTAATGAAGTATTGAGGGTTCCATCTAGAGCACCTTTTCTTCCCTGGAGTTAATCATCCAGTTCAGCACCACTCTTGAGCTTTGCTTAGCTTCTTCTACCCATTTGGATTCTAAGGACAACAATTTGAATGTCCTTTATCCATGTATTTAACAATTCATTATGAGCCAGGTGAAGTGGATCACACCTCTAATCCCAGCACTTTGGGAGGCTGAGGCAGGTGGATCGCTGGAGCCCAGGAGTTCACGACCAGCCTTGGCAACATGGTGAGACACCATCTCTACCAATTTTTTTTTTTTAATTAGTTGGCTATGGTGGCAGGAGATCAAGGCTACAGTGAGCTGTAACTGCACCACTGCACACTACCCTGGGCAACAGAGCAAGACCCTGTCTCACCAAAAACAAAAACAATTTATTTCATCATCTTTGTCATCATCATTGTCATTGCTCACTCTTCAACCTTTTTTAGGTCAACATAATTAATATGATACCTTGTGGGATAATTTTTATTTATTTTTATAAAATATTGAAGTTTTTGCCACTTTGATAACTTCTTCATTTTCTGTCCAGAGTATAACATACCAGGGAAAAGGCTCTAAACTAAGGCTTAAGGTATTAAAAAGATCTTCTGTTTAAGTCTTATGTTTCTAATCAATAACTAGAATTGGCCTGATTGCTTTCCTCAGTGGGTTTTCTGGTAGTCCTGATGTGATATTGAGACTGTCATATATAGTCCTGAAATATCGTATTGTTAACATTTGTGGTGGTATATGATATAAAGGTAGATGAACTTCATTGCAGCTATTCTTAGGAAATGCGTATTTAAATGCATAGTTAAAAGCAAGATTTACAATTACAGAAGGAATGCATGTGAGTTGTAGAAAGCTCATAAAATAAAAATCAAGAAGAAAGAATTACCCATCATGCCTCAGCCCAGCGATAACCATTGCTAATATTTCTGGCTGTTTTCATTTGCAACCCCTATCTCCATTCTAGCAGCCCTCATCCCTCCTACCCACTATGTTTTTCACCATATTTCTTGTTTAAATTTACTTAATTATTTGTTAATTATGTTTTTCCTCTCACTAGAAAGTAAACTCTATGAGGGCCAGGGATTTTTGCTATTTTGTTCACTTTTGTATCCTTAGCACCTACTTTGTTGATGAAGTGAATGCATTAATGATCTATTTTTAATCTGTGTATGTGTATAAAAGACACTTGATATATCTGGGATGATATTCAATATAGTTTTGTATCCTCATTTTCACTCATACCATAGGTAGTTTATGTCAATTCCTTGAAATTTGTTGATTTTGTTGAACAATGTAGCAGTTGTACAATTCTAAAACACAAATATACTACAACTTACTTAAATATACATACCGTTTAAACATATTTAAATGTGAAAATACAGTTGAGTTCTCTTAGATTGCAATTTTGTAACTTTTGATAATCCTTTGATCCTAAAAAAAATTTTGTGGCATGAGTGAAGAGATAAATATTTCTTTTGGAGTGTTTAAATCATCTCTACAATTAATAATATCTAAAGCAGCTTGGTTGGTTTACTTAGGTAGGATTAATTTTCAGTATGAATATTATTTAAAAAACAAATATAGTCAGCTGAATTGCTGTGGAGGCTTCTGTACGATTTACTCAAAGCTGGCTCTTTTTTTCTTCATTTTTTATTGTGGAAATATATATATATATATAACAGAAAATTTACCATTTTAACCATTTTTAAGTGTACAATTCATTAAGTACATTCATAATGTTGTACAACTATCACCACCATCCCTCTCTAGAACTTTTTCTTCTTTCCATACAGAGACGCTGTACTTATTAACAAGATCTCTTCAATTCCCCCTACCCTCTGCCTCTAGTAACTCTATTCTTCTTTCCATCTCTATGAATTTGACTATTATAGGCACCTCTTGTAAGAGGAATCCTATTCTGTCTGGTGTATTTCACTTAGCATAATATTTTCAAGGTTCATTCATGTTATAGCATATATCAGAACTTCCTTTTATTATTTATCCTATTCCATTGTACATATATACCACCTTTTGTTTCTCCATTTATCTGCTGTTGGACACTTTAGTTGTTTCTACCTTTAGACTATTGGGAATACTGCTGCTGTGAATATTGGTGTACAAGAATTTAAGTTCCTGCCCTTAATATTTTGGATGTGAATTTAAGAGTGGAATTGCTCAAAATTCTTAACATTTAACTATTAAACGCATTTATGTGGGACTGCATTTAGCTTTTTTTTTTTTTTTTTTTTTTGAGAAAGGGTCTTACTCTGTCATGCAGGCTGGAGTGCAGAGGTGTAATCTCAGCTCACTGCAACCTCCACCTCCCGGGTTCAAGCGATTCTCCCACTTCAGCCTCCTGAGTAGCTGGGATTATAGGTACACACTACCACACCCGGCTAATTTTTGCATTTTTTTGGCAGAGATGGGGGTTTCACCATGTTGGCCAGGCTGGTCTTGAACTCCTGATCTCAAGTGATCCACCCACCTCAGCCTCTCAAGGTGCTGGGATTACAGGCATGAGCCACCGTGCCCAGCCTGCATTTATCCTTACATGATGGTGAAAAATAATGTTTGTACTTCCTTCAGAATAATTTCAAGAAGGATCCCTGGAGTCAGCTAATGATTAGAGTCAGGACTGTGCCTTAGTTGATGGCCCATATAGCACTACTGAACATGCCAGAGCTTTCGCTTATCCATACTGGAGGAGGGAGTGCTCAGAAGACAAATGTATATCATTTTATTTTCATTCAAAATGTACTGATAGCAAAGAATTTCAATGGCTGGCAGATTCAGTTAAGGACAAAAATAATTCACAGCAGAAATACTTTTTCTTGGTCTCCCTCCTCCAAGTGCTAAGCATGGCACAAGTAGATATCATGGAATTCTAGAACCCTCTCTCCATAGATCTTAAAAACTGCTCCCTTCCTCTGCTTGACTACTTTCTCAAATCTGTGCCTGTGTGCAAATTTTCCTTCTAAGGACACCAGCCATACCGGATTCAGGGCCCACTCTACTCCATTTTGATACTGTACCATCTTAACTGAATATGTTATATCTGCAACAACCCCATTCTCAAATAAATCTCGCATTCTGACATACCAGGGGTTAGGACTTCAACCTATCTTTTTGGGAGACACCTTTGGTTTGACTGCTGCTTCAACTCTTACCAGCTCTATGAGCTTGAGCAGGTTACATACTCTCTTCAAGTCTTAGTGTTTCACTTGTATTTTGGGGCTAATAAGGATTATAAGAAATAATGCAGGTTAAATGCCTAGCACTTTGCTTTACATACTAAGGGTTCCCAAGTGCTTTATTATTAGGTTTCTGAATGTTATACATAGAGTTTCAGTGCTGCAAAAGGAATAGCGCTCGAATACAACATTTTCTTTTTAATTCTCAGCAAGGCAAGGTACTTCTATATAGAAGGGTGCACCCTTACAGACAGCACAATGGTGAGCGCACACTTGGACAACGAAGGAGAAGGGGTTCTTATCCCTGATGCACGTGGCCTCTGCTGCTGTGTCCTTCCCCTATTGGCTAGGGTTAGACTGCACAGGCTAAACTAATTCTTATTGGCTAATTTAAAGAGCCTGAGGGGGTGAGTGCTTTGGAGGAGTCAGGGCAGAGCAGATAGCAGGTAATCAGACTGAGTAAGGGTGGAGTAGGTGATCTGAATGAGTCAGGGTGGAGTAGTTAATCAAAAAGGTTGCTTTATGAGGAAGTTAAGTTTAACAGTAGAAGGCAGGCCAGGCGCAGTGGCTCACGCCTGTAATCCCAGCACTTTGGGAGGCAGAGGCGGGCAGATCACGAGGTCAGGAGATCGAGACCATCCTGGCTAACACGGTAAAACCCCGTCTCTACTACAAATACAAAAAAATTAGCCGGGGGTGGTGGCAGGCACCTGTAGTCCCAGCTACTCAGGAGGCTGAGGCGGGAAAATGGCATGAACCCGGGAGGCGGAGCTTGCAGTGAGGCGAGATCGTGCCATTGCACTCCAGCCTGGGCGACAGAGCGAGACTCCGCCTCAAAAACAAAACAAAACAAAAAAGTAGAAGGCAAAGAATTGAACATACTGACATATTAATTCTTTGAAAAGAAATTTAGAACTCATATCTAACGATCTCTCCCCTTGTATTTCCTTACAGCTTTCTTTTCAAAGTTTTTTTTAACATGTCTTGGCTTAGTAGTTTTGTTTCATTTTCCAAAAGAAGAAGCTTCTCTGGATAAGGTGGAGGTTAGTTAAGGGAGGTTTCAGTAAGTGCCATTTTTAGGAGCCTCTGCATCTACTTACAGATGCACAGTATGACACAGCACCCGACAAGAATAAGTACACCTATTACGGCTGTGAGGGACGTAAGAATTGAGGATATTATTCCTTTTCATTTACCAAACTACTTTTCTAGCCATCTTATAAAGGGGTCATTTACCCCTGAGTTGCTGGCTAACTTATTGGATAGAGCAGTCAGACCATGCAATGCCTTTCTAATACTTCCATTAGGGGCAGTGTTGTTTGGGATGAAGGTTCAACACTGAGTTTTAATTATGATGCAAACTCCCCCTCTTTCTGCTAATATCATGTCTAAGGCTATTTTAGTTTGCCAAGCCATCTGGCTAGTAGCTCCTAATTGCTCAGCTATTCCATTAACAGCATCTCTAGTGTAGTTAATAAATCACTGTTTGTTTTAGTAGATGTAGTTTATCCAATCTACATTTTTATTAATTGTCACCTACCAAAATATTGACTTAAATCCTGCGGCTATTTGATTTTGGGCTTTAAATTGATCTGGTATTCCCCATGGGACTCTAATTGTGTCTAAATAGATGTGAGAGTTGAAAGACCCATAAGGGGCTTCTCTCGCTTGACGATGTCTTATTTTTCCTTCCTCTGGTTGATGAAATGCCAGGGTGAAAGGGATAGCCAACTGGACTAAAGCACAAGTGCCACTCCAGTTATTTGGCAGATTGTCCAGTAAAGGTCCACCACAATACTATCACACATCCACACATCCGCTCGGGCATGAACAAGGGCTGACTGATTAATAAGCTCTTGAAAATTCTTAAGCTCACTGCATCCCTTCAGGTCTCCAAGGAATGCTAAGTTTCCTGCCTGTCATGAGAGACACAAAGTGAACTTAGTGTTGGGAGACAGAAGCTGGATGGCCCTTGGGGGCTGACCTGCAGGGTACCAGACTTCGGGATATAGCAGAGAGAGAGCTTGGAATGACTTATTACTCCAGGCTATAGAATCCTGGAAAAGAGCTACCATGCAGCCCATGCCTGGTTGACTGGAGGACCACCCTAGTGGAAAGGGGACAATCTGGAATACTTGATCCATTCTAACCAGGCATTTGCATCTTGGTATCCTGTCTTAATTGCCAAAGTTTGCTTTAAGTCTTTGTTTTTGTTTTGTTTTGTTTTGTTTTTTTGAGACGGAATTTCGCTCTTGTTGCCCAGGCTGGAGTGCAACGGTGCAATCTTGGCTCACTGCAACATCTGCTTCCCAGGTTCAAGCAATTCTCCTGTCTCAGCCTCCCGAGTAGCTGGGATTACAGACATGCGCCACCATGCCTGGCTAAGTTTGTATTTTTAGTAGAGACAGTGGTTTCTCCATGTTGGTCAGGCTGGTCTCAAACTCCCAACCTCAGGCGATCCGCCTGCCTCAGCCTCCCAAAATGCTGGGATTACAGGTGTGAGCCACCGAGCCTGGCCTGCTTTAAGTCTTTAATTTTTACAATAGCTATCTTGGTCTTGTTGTTAGATGGAGGAGGAGCAACTGTTCTGTTGTGAGAGGTTTTGGAAGAAGGCTTAGAGGAAGGTGCAGGAGGTGGGGATCAAAGAAACGCATTTTAAATAATCTAATAGGGTTTGTCCCTGAAACCTTAGCCCCTATAGCATAAAACTGGCTTAAAGAAGGGGACTGGCTTAGAAAAGGGGAAGAAATTTGAGGGTTTGAGATAATAACCTGTATAGAATTATAGATAATAACCTGTATAGGTTTAGCTAACAGCTGGGGGGAGGGCTGTCTCTTTAGTAAAATGAGTGTATCGTTCTAGGAAATTACAAAAACCGGTTGGGGCAATCTATTCTTGCTCTTTAGTGGTCCACAGAACGTTGGACCAACTACGGCATAAAAGCTCTACATAGGGGGCGGGGTGGGGCGGGGGGTAGGTCTCTGGCTTGACACCGGGGTCTTTATCGAAATCTCCCCAGATTAAATGGTCCCAATTCACTAATGCCCAGCCTGAGGATAGTCAGGAGGCACAGAGGTATTTTTTCTGAAGTAGAGAGTTGTCTTTGACTTAGCAAGTCCCCACAAGCATGAAGTCCAATAGTTTGAGGCAAATTTGACTTGGTTATGTTAATATCTAGATGGTCAGCAATAAAATGAGTAAAGAAGAAAGAGTCATAGAATAGGTGAAAGAGAGTTAAATTTTTCTTAGCTTTAGTTTGGCAGGGTTTTCCCCTGGGGCTGTGGCCCACGACTCTGGAGGGGGTGGAGCTTTCTTGACTCAGGTGTGATGAGTCCAACCCGTTTTCACTGTAGGAATAGCAGTCTTGGTGGTCAGCAACACAAGGTAGGGTCCTTCCCAGGCTGGCTTGAGTTTTCCTTCTTTCCACCCTTTGATGAGAACGTGATCTTCAGGCTGGTGTTAGTTTACTGGAAATTCTAGGGGTGGTACCTGTGCTAAAAGACTTTTAGTTTTGAGGGAAAGGAAAGTGGAAGATAAGCCAAGTATATAATTTCTAAGAAACGGACCTTTTGTTTTAAATGTGGAGACATCAGCAGTGGACTTTATAGTCCTTGGTGCCTTTATACTGAGAAATTTCCTTTAGCACCTATTTTTATTAGTTTTTAGACCAAAGAAGGCCAAACACCATTTTATATTTAACAGTGCTTCCTGTATGATTTTTATACCAGATAAGCTAAGTTTCACCTTTATATTAGCGAGTTATTAATGTTAAACTTAATTTTAATAAAACTTTGTAGACATATTTATCCAATTTTTAATGTCTGACCATAATGTAAGATTTTTAGACTCTTTTTAACCTTTTATAATTTTTGTTAAAGAGCAGGTTAGTGCTTTAAGAAAGACGTGTTGTGCTTTTATTTTAATGTCCAGTCCACAGAAAAACTGGATGATACCCCTTAAACTTTAGCCAATATGTTTACACACAGAATTTCCTTAACAATTAACATTTCAAAACTTGCTTAAACCTTTAAAACAAAATATTTGTTTACTCTTAAACTTTTAATGTAGGTAAAAATCCACATTCTTATGGCTCCTTATAATACTTTTACCAAAGTTATATTTTACTTTCCTTATACACCTTGCACATAAACTGTTTCTTCAATAGCTTTACATTCAGGAGGCTTAATTACTTTTAAATTATACATTTCTTACATAAATTCCCTTTTGTAACTTTTTTTTCCTTCACAACTTTCACAGACAATTCTTTGACATGCCTCAACTTCTGACTTGTTGCAAACATCCCTTTCTTTAAACAACTAGTTAATTTATTTTAGGACAAGAATTTACTATATAACATTCTTTTTACATAAATTCTCCCTCCTTTTTTTTTTTTTTTAAGATAATCATTCTTCTCCAAAGCCAACTTCCTTCATGTCTGTGAACTAGACTGTCTAAGGCCACAAGATTTGAAGTTAGGATAATACATGTTACACTGTTAACTTTTAGCAAAATTTACTTTTGTTGAAAACCTTCTAAGTTTGGGATTTCAATTATTCTTTGCTATTAATAAGACCTTGTTTAGTCAAAATTAACTTAGAATTGGTATAGATGGCTTTTTTTTTAATGTTTATTCCATAAGTACTGTAAGTGCTTATTCCATAAGTACCATAAGTACTGTTGGCTAAGTGCAAACAGCTCTCACGTTTGAACAGACCAATTATTAGGCAGTTTTCCTAACTCTGCTTCTACAAGTGTTTCCTTATCACTTCCTGAATACTCATTGTATCTTTTTCCCTCAATCACCCCGGTGGAACCATCTATCATCCTGTCCTGAAGGGATTTAGATCCCCTGTTAGGAAACCTGCTGGGTTAAGGGAATTTTTAGTGGTTAATGTTAAATCATCTTTTTCTAACAGAATAGCCACATACTTTAAGATTTTTGAGTTAGTAAGCTACCTTTTCAGTTTTTTTTTTTTTTTTGACTTAGGATAGTTCTGAACTGGTGAGGTGTGCTCACAATGAGGTTTCCTCTAAAAGTTACTTTTCTACTTCCTTCTGTTAGCAAAGCAGTTGCCGCTACAGATTGAATGTATTTGGGCCGTTCGCGGGTTACTGGGTTAAGGATTTTTGACAGGAAGGCTACTGGTTGTCAATGGCCTCAGTGCTTTCAGGCTATGTCTTTGTTTACATTTACAACAAGGTGGTATTGGAGTGTTATAGGGTCACCGAGAAGACCTTTAATTATCAATTATAGGTTTTAAATTTACCCTGGCTTTTTTTTTTATTATACTTTAAGTTCTAGGGTACATGTGCACAACGTGCAGGTTTGTCACATATGTATACATGTGCCACGTTGGTGTGCTGCACCCATTAACTAAGGAATAGGGTACGCTGTTTTTTCTTTACTACTTCTCTCTCTTTCTTTCCCTCTCTGACTTTCTGTCTCTTTCTTTCTGACTCCCTCTTTGTAGCTCTGCCTCTCTTTCTCTCTGCCTCTCTCCTCTCTGTCTCTCTCTCTCTTTGTCTCTCTCCTGTTTCTCTGTCTCTCCTGTTTCTCTCTCTCCTCTGTCTCTCTCCTCTGTCTCTCTTCTGTCTCTCTCTCCTCTCTGTCTCTCTTTCTCTCTCCTCTCTCTCTCCCTCTCTGTCTCTCTCTCACTCCTCGCTGTCTCTCTCTCTCTCCTCTCTGTGTCTCTCTCTCCTCTCTGTGTCTCTTTCTCCTCTCTCTCTTTCTCTCTCCTGTCTCTCCTCTCTCTCTCTCCCCTCTCTTCTGTCTCTCTCTCTCCTCTCTGTGTCTCTGTCCTCTCTGTCCCTCTCTTCTCTGTCCCTCTCTTCTCTTTCTCTCCTCTCTCTCTCCTCTCTGTCTCTGTCTCTCTCTCTCTCTTCTCTGTCTCTCTCTCTTCTCTCTCTCTCCTCTCTCTCTCTCTCTCTCCTCTCTGTCTCTCTCTCTCTCCTGTCTCTCTCTCTCTCTCTCTCTCCTCTCTGTCTCTGTCTCTCTCTCTCTCTCCGTCTCTCTCTGTCTCTCTCTCTCTCTCTCTCTGCTGGTCTTTCCTTGCCTCTGCCAGCTGCTTATGCTGCTGTTCTCCCCTCTCCTTCCTCTTTCCCTAGGGAAGGGACCAGTGGGAGTAGAGCTACTCTTTCTTCCCCCAAGAAGAAAGGGGGGGTTTATGTGAGGTTCAACTCTTGAAATTAGCGGAAGGCTCAACCCCTCAAACCAGGGATGTCTCACCTTGCCTGTCCCGGAAGGCTCACCTCCTCAAACCAGGGGGTGTCTTGCCTTGCCTGCCCTGGAAGGCTCAGCTCCTCAAACCAAGGGGTGTCTTGCCTGTCCTGGAAGGCTCAACCCCTCAAACCAGGGGGTGTCTTGCCTTGCTTGTCCCGGGAGGTTGACCTGTTTCCCTCACTCTGATGGTCGTTTACACACTTCCCACTCGTGCTGTCCTCTCTGGCCGCTCCCCCAAGGCAGAATCAGGCCCCTGTTAGTGTTGGCAGGCCCATGGCAGGATACGCCCTAAGCCATATGAGGCAGCTAGGGAACCGCAGAGAGGACCCACTCACTCCGTCCAGCAGCAGGACTTGTCATCATCCACACAAACAACACTGCAAGCAGGTCATTTGTGATCATTCATGCACACACACACATTTAACCCTCCGGAATCTGACCACCAAGGAAGCACTTTACCGGCTCCCACGGCTTCTCCTTCCTTGGTCTGTGCGCAGAGTCGTTGCCGCAGTATGTGAAGATCCTTTAAGCTAGGTTGCTGGCCAGTTTCTTTTTTTCCCACCTTGCTGAGAGCTTGGGTTATTCCTCACACTGAGTGAGTCTTGATTTCTCACCCCTGAGGCTGCCACAAGGGGATGGGGTGCACCTCCTCAGGAGAGACAACCAGAGACCACCCCCAGAGGGGAATGCAATCCCAGAAGAGCCCCCAATTGTTATATATCAAGTTTTAGTGCCACAAAAGGAATAGCACTCGAATATAAAATTTTCTTTTTAATTCTCAGCCCAGCAAGGTACTTCTATATAGAAGGGTGCGCCCTTACAGATGGAACAATGGTGAGCACACTTGGACAAGGGAGGGGAAGGGGTTCTTATCTCTGATGCATGTGGCCCTTGCTGCTGTGTTGTCCTCCTATTGGCTAGGGTTAGACCGCACAAGTTAACTAATTCTGATTGGCTAATTTAAAGAGAATGTTGGGGTGAGTGCTTTGGCGGGAGTCAGGGCAGAGCAGGTAGCAGGTAATCAGACTGACTTAGAGTGGAGTAGGTCATCAGAATGAGTCAGGGTGGAGTAGGTAGTAGAAAAAGGTTGCTTTACGAGGAAGTTAAGTTTAAAAGTAGAAGGCAAAGAATTGAACATACTGACAAATTAATTCTTTGAAAAGAAATTTATAACTGACATCTAACACTGAAGGAGGCTTATGCTTAGGGTTTTATGTTAGGATTTTGGTTTAGCGCCTAGCATCTTTTATTTAGAAAAAATCTAATTCTTAATATGGAATTCACAAGTAGGATTATGAGGAACCCTGAAAATTATATACAAAGTTTATTTTGTGTATTTGAACTATTTTTTCTCTTTGGAAAAGGCATGTGTTCACCAAAGGAGTCCATGCTATCCCCCCAAGCTAAGAATGTGTTTCTGCTCATCCTCAGTGATTCATAGTTGTCTTCAGATACATTTATAGGGGACCCTCAATTTAAAAAACTTAGCCCTGAATCAGAGAGAAAACTTGAGAGGCATTTGCGAGGTTAAATGAGAGTGACCAATGTTGTACAAGAGTAGGTCTCGAAGTGTGGTACTTTTCTTGGGTTACCTCATTTTATTCTCATCACAAATGGTAAAGAAATGGTCAGCCACATTAAAGAGCAGATATTGAGACTCAGCAAGTGAGAAAACCTGTCTTGGTTCACACAGCCAGGAAGAGGCAGAGGCAGAATCCTCACCCCACTTCTGTCTGCCTCCAAAGCTCAAGGAGAGTGAGCTTTACACTTCATATTTGCTCATCCTCTTACTAATTTCACTCTTAAGATAATCCTGAGATTTAAACAAGAAAACTATTATGATCCCCTTATTTGAATGAGAATATATGTCTAAAAATGATTTTTAAAAACACTAGTAAAGGTCACAAAGCCAGTGAATGATAAAAGGATGGGTACCTCTGGCTCCTATAGTTAGTTCATCCTTCAAACAACAAAAATAGCCCCCATTTATTGAGTGCCTACTAAACTCTAGATATGTTTTTAATATATGCTATCTCATTTAATACCTACCACATTCCTGTAAGGTAGGTATCATTATACCTATTTTACAGATCAGAAAAAAAAAAAAAAAAAAACAAGACTTCTAGGGAAAGACGCTGAATAGAACACATTCTTCTACATCCATTCCTTTCTGAAGATCTTCCTAATATGCCAGGTAGGGATTTGTCTTAAGATTTAAACCCACAAGGATGAAGAGACAGGCAGAAGAGCTTCACTATCAACGTTGCAGAAACTGGAAAGGAGAGAGAGAACTAGAAGCAACATAACTGAGTCCTAAGCTTCTAGAAGGGGAAGCTGAGAAACAACCAGACCCACGCTGTAGAACCCTCCAAAGACTCGGGAACTGGCACTGTCATGTGCCTCTAGAGCTAGAGGTGAAGGGGAAGAGCTAAAATAAGTGACATTGTTTGGATATCTATTTAAAAACTAGTCATGTCCCTTCTACCAACTTGGAAAAAGACAAAAAAAAATTATCCACTCCATACTATGGTTTATCCTCTGAAGAAGAAGTTTTCTTAGTGGGGAAGTTGAGTGCAGAAGATGCCTTGCTGAAAATGGAGGGATCGGGTAGATAAATGCATACTGGATACTGGGGCACCCAGCCTCCTCTTCCCACTTGGCTCTGATAATACTGGCAGCCAAGGACTTACCCTCCAGTAAAGAGAATGACAGAATATTTTCTGGAGATTTTCATCAATCCAAGAAGGAAGATTTAAAGTTATCAACATTAGAGATTTTCTAATTCAACATCCAGGCCACAGCTAGAAGCAACACTGTAGAAGTTTATTGCTGGCAAGAGCCATATACTCAGAATGTCCAAACAGGGGTTTAGGTCTCCACACTTAAATACGAGCAGACAACCAAGGATTGTCAGGCATTTGGGAAAGCCCTCTAATATGACTGATAAAGACTAAAACAAATGAATAGGGAAAAGGTTAGCAAAAAGTATAAGAAAGGTAAGAGAAAGCTATGAAAACCAAAAACAAACAACCAGACAAAAACAAAAAACAAACAAACAAAATAGATACCAAGAAAATAGCTTTCAGAGAGCAACAATTTGCTTTGGGAAAAAAATTACAGCATGAATGGAAAAATCCAAAGAAGATTTAGAAGATACATTTAAGAAAATTTCCAGAATAATGAGCAAACAAAGATATAAAATAAGGGTAAATATAAGAACATTTAACGGCCAGGTGAGGAGTTCTAGTTTCTAAATAATAGGTATAGAAAGAGAGAAAGAGAAAATGGAAGGGGGCAATAATTATTACATATTTTAAGAAAAAGAGTCCAGAATTGAAGAACATAAGTTTTCAGATTAAATGAGCCTATTAAATGCCCAGCACAATGAATAAATCATAAAACATCAAAACATTCAACACAAGTATATAAGACTAGAAGTTTCTAGAGAAGAAAACTGTTACATCAAAAGGATCAGGCATCGAAATAGCTCTAGACTTCTCAACAGCAATGTGTGAAAAGGTAGAAGATAAGAGCAAAGCCTTCAAATTCTGAAGGAAACAATTTCCAACCTAGAATTCAATAGTCAGCCAAACTATTAGTCAAGTGTGAATACAATAAAAATATTTTTCATGGCTATATAATATTTCAGAAAAATATATCTCCCATGCAATCCTTCTTACAAAGCTGTTTTAAAATGTGCTTCACTAAAACAAGAAAGAAGGGGGCACTGCATGCAAGAGCCAGGAATCTATCCTTTAAGAGGCATGAAGGAAATCCCCAGGATGATGGTGAAGGGAATCCCAGGAAGACAGCTGTGCAGGAATAGAGATAAATAGTCCAGACTGGATTATGTCTGAGGAGAGACATTTTCAGGAAGATGACAATGTGCCTGATGCACCTGAGCATTATGAAAGGGAACTAGACAACTGGAGAAGAGTTTGGGATTGGATTAAGGAAGGAGATGTAGAAAAGTCAACATGTGTAAACAAGACTATTACTAATTCCAGGGAAAGCCAAAAATTGTGCAAGAAAAGAAAACTAATCATAGTTTACTACAACTCAATTGAGCCTACCATTCGTGTATTCATAATAATGAAAATACTGAATATTGATCTAATTAAAATTATTATGCCAGATGTATTGGAAAGATGGAGGCATGTTGAGATAAAACCAAAGGAGCAAGAACATGAGCTAAATCCTCATCTACCACCTTGAATATTCAATAACTAACGCCTAAAATGAAAAAGAAAGGACAATAAAGTTATACTCTTTAGGTACATGGTGATCACCCAATGCATAGCTAAAGAGAAGTAAAAGTGGTTACTTCTTTGTTAGGAGAGATTAGAAGGGGAGTAAGTAGATCATAGGACTGCCATTTTCTCCTTTTTAAAAAATAACAAATCTTTTAGAACTATTCGATTCTTTAAGCTATATAAAGATATAGACAGTTATAGACACAAAACTTGAAAAAATGAAAACATTAAAAGGACTGAAATAAAGCAAAATTTGAATCGTGGTTATCTTTAGATGGTTTTGTTTTTCTTCTTTATACTTTGCTGTATTTTTTATACTGATAGCATGTTAGAGAGAGAGATATATATATATATACACACACACACACTCTTCATTGTAAACAAGAAATTGAAGCTCAGAAAAGTCAGATAAATTTCCTAATTTCAAATATCTTGTAAGTGGTAGAGCTAGGATTCCACTGCAAGTCTGTCCGATTTGACTCATTTTTATCTTTCATCAAAGCATTCAATCTTTGTTAAAATCCGAGAGGCAAAATTGGCATGCCTCCCCATTCTCTCCCATCTCTGAAGGTCCATAGTGCCTCTTTTGTACACTATACAAAGTAACACTTGATTGGTTTTATTATTTGTTTACTTATTTGTCTATCTACACATTTATTCATATTCATCTAATTTTAGAAAGATGACAGAATGGATTCCAAAGGTACATAGACTATAGTGAAATAGAATAAAATTACAAAAATGAAACAAGGGACATTTGATTATTCAGGTTTTGTTTTGTCAGACTGCTAAATAAGTCACACTCAGTTTTCCTTCTCTGCTTGGGGAGGGTAAGTGTCCTGGGACTGAGTCCCAAGCTTCTTATGTTTTTCCATCAGTGCCTAGGAAAGTCCTGGGTACACAGATACTCAATGAATGTTTGTTGGTTTGACTTGCCAGCAAAGCCGTGGCTCCTAGGGAAGTGACTTCAGCTTCTTTATTTTCTTGGTATGACTATCTTAAAAGGCAGTAAGTGAGCCTTTCTTTGTAACTGACTGTATTTGAGAATGCGCATGGCAGACAAAACATTCATCTCATTCATGGAGAATTGTAAAATCCAGCAGAAGAGCTCTCTTTTTAACCAGTGCTTACAATTTGTACTTTTTCACCCTTCCTTGGCAAATCACGCAATGTTCCTTCTTAAAAATGGGTAAAGTGCCAGCAGAACTTAGAAGAGGGACTGATTCCATCTCTATTCTGACCAGGTATATGGCAGACTGTAATTTAATGTCAGCACCTTTCTGTTGCCATAACGAGATATATTTATTTCTGTTCAAAGATCATGCAGCCCTGACAAAGCAAATACCCTCTGACTCCCACTGTTAATTATCCTTCAGTTGCTACAGGGTTTTTGTCCATTTCCTCACTTAGGAGAGTTGGCGGTTCTGAAGCAGATGGAGTCCACAATCTCAATGGCAGTTCTTAATGTTTTGAGCTCAAAGAGTGAGTAAGTCAATGCATGAGGCTTTTAAGATGTAAATCCAATGTCTGCAGAGAAATCTGAAGCTGTAATATTAGAACAACATTCAAATGAGGACTTCATTGACTAGCTCATTAAGAAGTCCTTTTAATAGCATGTTGGTAAGACTTTTCTTAGAAGGTACATATTATAAATATGATGTGTTAAGAAATCAACATAAAGGAAAATAGAAAGATTTTCCTCCAAAGCCATCCTTTTTCTGTAGAACTTTAATGATGATACCTCATTCATTTGTACCTTAATTAAAAAAGGTTAATTATGCACCTACTATGATATGTCCAAAATGGTTTTAGGTGATGTGGATATAGTGAAGAACAAGACACACCCAGTGTCTTCCTTCATGGAGTCTATATTCTTGGCACTGTTGGTCCTGTGTGAAGTCCTAACATTATTTTGCTTAATGTTTTGGCAAGAGAGGCAACATTGGCTGGGCGTAGTGGCTCCTACCTGTAATCCCAGCACTTTGGGAGGCTGAGGTAGGCAGATCACCAGAGGTCGTGAGTTCAAGACCAGCCTGACAACATAGAGAAACCCTGTCTCTCCTAAAAATACAAAATTAGCCAGGTGTGGTGGTGCATGTTTGTGATCCCAGCTACTTGGGAGGCTGAGGCAGGAGAATCACTTGAACCTGGGAGGCGGAGGTTGTGGTGAGCCGAGATTGTGCCATTGCACTTGTACTCCAGCCTGGGCAACAAAGCGAAACTCCAACTCAAAACAAACAAACAAACAAACAACAACAACAACAACAAACAAGAGGCAACATTCTGGGCTGATACAAAGGTAATTCATCTGGTAACAACAGCAATAACATAAATAGCAGTAATAGTTATACATTATTGAGTTCCTATTCTCTGCCAAAAATGCTTGATAAGCACCTTTGATATGGCTTATTTTACCTAGTCCTCATTATAACCTTAGAAGGTATATTGTACCTGGTCAAAATTGGAAGAAGGAATTGAAACTCACAGAGGGTAAATAATTAAAGTTCTTAGCTAGTAAGTAGTACAGACAAACCCAAACCCAGAGTTTCATGCTCATAGTCACCGTAATGTATTCGGAAACTTTTAGGACTCATCACAATATTAAAATCATGGAACTTGGAGCCACAAAAAGTCGGATTTAAGTCCAAATCCTGACCCTGGGTAATTTAACTTTTCTGGGTTTATGTAACGTATCTATAAAGTAGCAATAATAATATTACCACCTCATGCTGTTTTGGTAAAAAGTAAATAAGATAATGTATGTTAAGGTATTTGGATAGTGCCTATACATGTATATATGCTACTTAATAGACAGTAATATAATTATTAACTATGACCTAAGATGTAGCACAGTGCAGGTAGCAAAAGTTCTATCATTAATCATTTACAGACACTTATTAAATTGCTTCAAACACATAAGGATAGAGGCAAGGTGGAGGAGGAAATCTAAGAAATTGATTGAGTCAACATTTATATAAATACTTGTCTACTGAGAGCTTCTTCACACCTCAGGATCTGGGTCACTTTAAATGCATCCTCCTTGCCCTCCTCTGCCTGGCTACCTTTGGAACTCCAACCCATTCTGCAAGGCCCAGTTAAAATGCTGCCCATTCCTGAAGCTTTTTTATTTTCTAAAGTAGGAAGAGATTTCTCCCATCTTAGAACTCCTATAAACACCTGCAGACTAGTTCTAGGCAGCCTTTAACAAAATCCTCAAGGGATCTTTGAAAATACAGATTCCCAGGTCCAGCCTCCAGAGAATCTGATTCAGATAAGGCCAATGAATCTGAATTTAAAAACATGTATTTGTGTGATTTTGATGGGTGGACACACTTGAGAATCACGTCAGGACCATTTATGTGGCTCTCAATACATATACACTACCTTATATTACAGTTATTTATTATGTTATATTGCAGTTATTTATTTATGTTTCATCTCTTTTCCTGAGAAATTACCTTCCTGATAATCCAATGCAGAGATAAATTAAGAAAATCTGTAGGAAAGAATAGAACATTAAGTCCCTTGCAACATTCTTCTGAGGTTGTAATAATCTCCTCTAGGATGCTTTGCTGGATTTCCCTGGACTAGGTTGGCTTTCCTGCTACATTCTCCCACTGCAGATCTCCCTGCAGCAGCACTGCTTA
This sequence comes from Pongo abelii, assembly GCF_028885655.2. Classification (NCBI taxonomy): domain Eukaryota; kingdom Metazoa; phylum Chordata; class Mammalia; order Primates; family Hominidae; genus Pongo; species Pongo abelii. The sequence goes on from NC_071989.2 coordinate 155,715,932, forward strand.
TATTACTTGGAACTTGAATCTATTTTGGTAAAAAAAAAAAGTTAAAAATTAAATTATCAGAAGGATATTGGGGATGCCTGCAGAGTAATCAAAATAGGATCTATATGGTTATAGAGCCAGGCACATTAATGCCATCAGCATTAGCCCTTTATGTTGTGATTCTACTTTATTCCAAATGTCAGCTTTATCCTGTTGGATGTGCTGATCCTTTTTCTCTACATTCAGTCAGTTCCATTCTCATGTTCTGGAAGCTTGTGACAGAGGGGGAATATGCATTTCCAGGAAGATCCAGAGTGAAAATGATTGGAATGGCCTGAGTCATGGTTCCAATCCTAGACCAAGGCATCTGGCTAGGGATGTGAGAGATGATGAGTGACAGATACAGTGACAGCAAGTGGTTGATGGGATCTGAGTTGTGAGAGAGGGTCTGTGAAAAATGAAAGACCCTGCATAAGAAGAGGAGAAGCAGAAATATGGACATTGTTGTGAGTCAGGTCTTTACCCAGCTCTGTGTTGCTTATTCTACTTTCTTGTGCACGATTGATTATGTGTGTTTAATAAAATGCAGTAAAGAAGAGTGTTGGAGGGCAGCTGTGGAACCCACTTGAATGGGACTCTACCACTCTGCCACTTATCTACTTTGTGGCCTTGAGAAAGGTACTTAATTTCTCTGGGTTGCAGTTTGTTCACCTAAAAACATGGCAATAATAGTAATACTGTTTCAGAGTTGGCACAAAATTAGGATAATATATGTAACATATTTAGAATAATGATGGGTATTCCTTACATAAATGTTAGACCTTAGCTACTATGAATTTTTCTGTTGTTCCACTAGACTATAGGCCCCCTGAAGACAGGCAACCTTGGGCTTCTTTCTCCCAGCACCTAGCACAATGGCTGTTACTTAGTAAGCAGTCAGTAATTGTGTGTTGTTGTCAGTGAACACAGACTGAGTTCAGTAAGCAATGTCTTAGAAAGCCTCTACTGCACCTAGGACTTTCCGCTATACTGAGACAGAAAAATGAAATCCTCTCTGGACTGGAGAGCAGAAGCCAGATGTGTGGGCAACCAAACTGTAACTGTTTCCATGTCGAATTGACTTTGCCTTTAGAGAATCATAGCACTGAGGAGTGTCATGTTTAAGCAGCAAATTTGTATAGCAAATTAACATGCCAAAAAAGGCATGCAAGACTTTTACTTGATTTTTTTTCCTCCTCTCTGGGGAATTTATCTTATTTTGGTCTTATCTTGGAATTTATCTTATCTTGAACTTATTCAGACTGCATTGGTTTAATTTGCTATCAACTGGGGCTATATAGTGCACTGGAATTTAATTTGTTGTATATGTGAAATATTTACCAAATAACCGCATAACCAGGATATGGAGGACCTACTTTAAGAGGAGATTCTTGCAAAATGCCTTAAAAGCATACACTCAATAATCACATTGGCATGACTGCATACAGGGAGATAATCAGTTATTTTAACTTTTAATTTAAGCAGTAGCAGAATGACTTTTTGGGAACTTTGGGATTTGGAAATCTTTTAATTCTATGTATTGAATATCAATTATGTAATTTAGTCTAAGGTTGTATGCTAGAAACAGATTTCAAAAACAAAAGCAGCAGCAATGACAGCAAAAATGCATGTCAAAAGAAATTGGTTTTAAATATAAATACATCATTTTAACAATCTTGAAGTTTAAAAAAGCCTATGAAAATCACAAACCCAGAGAGACAAACAAGAAAAGATGGATACATTTAACTACATAAAATTTAAAACTACATTACTGAAAAAAAATTTGAGACAGGGTCTCTGTCACCCAGGCTGGGGTGCGGTGGTACGATCACAGCTTACTGCAGCCTTGACTTCACAGGCTTAAGGGCTCATGTGATCCTCCCATCTCAGCCTCCCAAGTAGCTGAGACCACAGGCGTGCATCACCACACTCGGCTAATGTTTAATTTTTTTGTTGTTGAGACGGAGTCTCCATATGTTGCTCAGGCTGGTCTCGAACTCCTGGGCTCAAGTGATTCTCCTTCCTCAGCCTCTCAAAGTGCTAGAATTACAGGTATGAACCACTGACTCTGGCTTTAAAAGGTTTTAAAATCAAAAGCCAAATGGAAAGCCTAGAAAAAATACTCCTGAGATATGTTAAACAGAGTTAATTTACTTACCATTTTTAAGTGTGCTTACATATCAAAAAATCTAATAACTCATTAAAGATATGTAAAACATATACAAAGGCAGTTTGCTGAAAAAATACACACGTAAATATATGCAGCTTCACTCAGCATTAAAGAAATAAAGTAAATCAATAATTCAATCTTTTTCACTTGTCAGATGAAGAATAGTTAATGTAGCAGTGTTGGCAAGGTGGTGGACAAAAAGTTATTCTTATACGTTTCTGATATCAAGGAGATTTGATGCAACATCTTTGAAGAGCCAGTTGATAATAGCTATAAAATTAGAAAGTTAACATATTCTTTGCCCAGCATTTCTACTTTTACCAACTTTGCTTATAAACGTAGACACAGAAGCCCATCAAGAATGCTCAAGGTAGTTTTGGTAATCATAGATAATTTTTTTTTTTTTTTGACAGTGTCTTTCTCTGTCACCCAGGCTGGAGTGCAATGGCACGATCTCGGCTCACTGCAACGTCTGCCTCCTGGGTTCAAGGGATTCTCCTGCCTCAGCCTCCTGAGTAGCTGGGATTATAGGTGCATGCCACCACACCCGGCTAATTTTTGTATTTTTAGTAGAGACTGGGTTTCACCATGTTGGCCAGGGTGGTCTCAAACTCCTGACCTCAGGTCATCCACCCACCTCAGCCTCCCAAAGTGCTGGGATTACAGGTGTGAGCCACTGCACCCAGCAATCATAGATAATTAAACCATCTTTCAAAATCCATCAATAAGTTAAATATTTTATGGTACATTTACACAATAAAATACAAATTAGCTACTTAAAAATAATTAGATCTATATGTGATGGTATGAATGGACAGAGGCAATGTGTTACATAGAAAGGGTTTAACAGTGTATGCCCACTTTGGAATGATAGTATGTTGCTATTGCTGTTAGGAAGGAGTACATATATGCAGAGAGAATCTCTTAAAGGATATACAAGGATTTGTTAATAATGGTTGCTTCATGGAACTGGAACTGCAAACTTGGAAGGGGAAGATAGCTTAATTTTCATTGAATAATTGTTGTATTTAAAAAAAATTTGTAATTTTTAGTTTTCAGTGGACCAGATATTTTGCTTCTGGTTTACAATGTCTCATCCTCAAAGTCACCTGAGTTAGGTTTAATTAGCTCCATTTTACAGACAGGGACATTGTGATTTGAAAGATTGAGTAACTAGTCTAAGGTTACACAGCTGGTGTCCTTGTTTCCTCATCAGTAGAAAGATTTACATAAACAGCAAGGTGTGCTGTTCTCAATAGACTCACTTATGTTCATAATTTGGTACTTGCTCAAGCTGGAATCAATTTTTAGAAAAAATAAAATCTTTTACAAAGATTTTTACCTCAAAAATAGAAAAAAAGGGGCTTCCTGCCTTACCTTCTACAAGGGTCTTCTCTGAAATTCCAAGCATCAGGGTGTTATAACAGACTCTAAAAAGGGTTTCCTTTTTCCTTTCCTTTAACATTGCTTATTGCACAGCATGTTGAGACTGAGAAGATGGTAAGTGAAATAAAAAAAAGGAAATAAAAAGTATCATCACTGGGTTTCAGAATCAGCATGGTTTATGCTAAGGGAAAGACTTGGAAACCTTGATTCAACATATAATTCTAAAAGGAGAAAGGAAGAAATCCCATCTTTTTTCCTCTGATTCTACCTTTGGGATGGGTAGGTATGTTATACAGTAAGAATAACATTAAGATGACTGCTATAAAAATAGTGGTTAAGAGCCTGGGTCCAGAATGAGAAAGGTGGATATTGAATTTACCTGAGTGCAACTAGGCAGACTCAAGTGAGTTGATTTTACCCACTCCTCCACTCAAATATTGGGTGTGGCTTTGCAAAAACATTCAACCAGTTATCCACATAGTTGGTCTTAACTTTCCATGTGACTATAATAATTATAAACTTGCTAATGAGTGGAGTGTGATTTCAGTGTTTAAACTATTTTTTCCCAAATAATAGTTCCTAGATGCAGTTTATGAGCCTTATTGGGTACCCACACAAAGAAGATAGAATTGTCTGTTGGACTTTTTGAAAAACTTTCTTGGTTTTCAAAAAGGTACGTTTCTAAAGGATTTTTATGTGTAGTTTTGACTAAACAAGGCTTTGCCTTACTTTCTGTTTTTAAAATCTAACCTCAACATTAATATGTCACTATACTGGTTATAACCATAACAAATTATTTCATCTCTCTGAGCCTGAGTACCCTTAACTGTATACACTATAAGGATGTGAAGATAGAAAGTGACATAAAAGTGAAACATGTACTGACCACCCTCATAAACAGATCCCTCATGCATATAGAATGTCTGTGCCTGGTTGATTAGTGAAGGAATATGTACTCACCCAAAAGAAAAACTCTGAAATAAGTACTTTTAGATATTTACTTTTTTAATATTCCAAGTAATTATCGCAACATTAAGGTGCATTCAACTCTGTGTGTTAACGTGGTATACCTCCAGGCAACCTTTAGGATACCGTACAGATACAATGGCTGCGAAGGCTGGGATGAAAAGACCTGTGCGAAGCAGGACTCCGAGGCACTTAAGGAAGGCCTCAAAGTTACGTCTCCTTTGCCTGTTTTCTTGCAGGCCACATACCCTAGACCAGTCCTGTCAGTGTGAGTGAGAACCAGGCTCTGCCTTTGCCCACACTAAACCACTACCTTCAAGGCCCCACAAAGACCCAGTGTCTTCAGACAGCCTTTCTGTCTTCTTAACACTCAGAGCTCCATGAACCAGAATGAAAGTTTTGGAACATGATACAAGGACAAGACCCAAGAATTAAACACCACTAAGGTTAACTTTGCTTTAGAGGTTAGAGAAGACACTGCAAGGACACCACACCGTAGACTACGAAAACCCCAAATGTGTTGAAATAATGCTGATTCCATTTACCTCCATATTGCCTGATAATACCCAGGTGCTACCATGGCAGCTTAAGGTGGTATTTGCTGGGAGCTATGATACTCTTTAAGAAGTAATGGCACTACTAGTAAAAGCAGTTAGTTCCAGACAATGTTCTATGCACATGACTCATTTCATCTTCTTATAAACCTTGTGAAGTATATATTATTTTCATCCTCATTTTATAGATGCACAAAGGGAAGCATAGACGTAAATTTCCAAGATTACACAGCTATTTATTGTTGGAGCTGAGATTTGAATTCAGGTTGTCTTGTCTTCAGGGACTGTGCTCTTAATCTCAGTGGTCATCAAACTTTTCTGTAAAGAGCCAGCTAGTAAATATTGTGGGTTTATATACATTCTCTATTGCATATCCACTGGTTTTCAAAAATAATCCTATACAACTTCAAAAACCATTCTTAGCTCATAGACTACACAAAAACAGATTGCAAGTCCGATTTGGCATTTACTCTTCATATTGATCAAGGATTTAAGAACATAGTGAGTACACTATTCCACATTCCCCTTGGGCAAATCCTATATGTTTATAGTACTATTAGATTTCTGTTGACAAAATAATCCACAATTCTGACTTCATCTCTCTCTCTCTGATTTTGTCTGAATTTACGAGGTTTATTTGCATTTTCAAGTTAGTCTTCCTGCCAACTAGTGATTCTGTTGTTGAACATTTAAGAAGGCACTGTCAGGATTGAATAAGAGAGCCTCTTCCAGTCACTTTTTTTTTTTTTTTTTGGAGAAAGGATCTCACTCTGTTGCCCAAGCTGGTGTACAGTGGTGCAATCACAGATAACTGCAGCCTCAGCCTCTTAGGTTCAAGTTCCTCCTGCCTCAATTTCTGAGTAGCTGGGACTACAGATGTGCACCACCATGCCTCGCAAATTTTTTATTTTTTGTAGAGATGGGACCTCACTATATTGCCCAAGCTAGTCTCGAACTCCTGGGCCCAAGCAATGCTCCTGCCTCGGCCTCCCAAAGTGCTGGGATTACAGGTGCGAGTGACTGCATCCAGCCTCTTATAGTCACTTTTAATCTATCATTGGCTTTCTCATTAGGTTGTAGTTTTATACAAGGAAGTGACTTTAGACAGTATGGCACTAGACTAGAGGCTGTGTTTTTCTTTGATAAAGGCATAAATAAGATGAATTGCTCTAAGGCTTTAGGCTTGTCCCTTTGCTGAGAAGTGACCTTTGGGAGGTCACATTTAGTTAAAGCAGTTTTGCTAGTATAAATTTACCAGGATCCTGACATGTAATCCTGTATCATTTTCAGTGAGGTTAAAATGGTTTATGAAAGGAGGTGGTTCATGAAATGGATTAATACCAAGATGGAACTTCATGCTTTCTAGGTACCTGCTGTATCCTTGGAGATTCAAAATGTCATCACGGCATTCTAGGCTAGACTGGTAGCAGAGAAATCACTGTGAGTTACTGGATTTGCTCAAGATGAAATCTTGAACTTACAAATAAATCCTGGTCAGCTTTTTTTAACACTCTTGTGGTAAATAATACACAACTCAGATTCATGTAATGGGTGTAAGAAAATCATTGCTTTGGTTATTTCAGTATGAAACTCAAGAGAAAACTTACAGAAGTGTTTTTAAAATTATTCTGACCACAACCCAAGGTAAAACATATGCTAAAAAGCATATCATGACATAGTAAATGAAGCCGGGATTGTATATATATGTCTACTCAAGTATATGAAATGGAAACAACAGTTTCAGAGGCAGTACTATGCTTACTATATTTGAGGTATTTCTGGTATTTTCTATTCCATTTAAATTTTTAGTACCTCTTATTATTGCTACATTTATTTCATAACTCATTAATGGGTTTTGACTCACAGTTCAAAAACACTGCCTTAGAGAATCCAAATGTTCACACTATCCATATTTATAAGAACTCATTGTTTTAGGGTTCTTATATATTCTTATAGCTTAGTTTGATTTATTTGCTAAGACCCGGCTATGTGAGAACTGCAAAGAGTTTTGCCTTCAACTACCTAAGCCAGGAATTTTCTGAGGTGGCAGGGGAACCAGGGTGAGCAAAAGGACATATCATCTCCACCCTCATTAAGCTTATGCTATAGTGGATGAAATAAACTCAGAAGTCAAAGAGTTTGAAAAGAGAAGTCATTCCCTTGAGTAACTATGTTAAGTACGTAAACAGCTTTAGTGGTGCTTTCTTAGTACAAGGTGTTTTCTTTTGATCTAGGAGAGTCAGTCCAATTTTTTTCTCATGAGAAAATGGAGGCTCAAAGAGTCTGTCATTTATCTCTGGTCTCTTCATTATTTGGAGTCCAAGTACAGGATTATTTGTAATATACATGCTGCCTCACACGATTGAGTGGGTTTTGTGATAGAAAGGGAATTTGGAGTTCAGAAGAGAAAGTGATAATTAAGTCACATCATTAAAACGTTTGACTCTTGGATATCTTGGAAAGACTTTGAAGGCACTCTAGCCAAACTTTTTCCTTCAGAAGGAGCTTATCTAATTATTCTGGATAATAGAGACAAACTAGGTCTTTTAAAGAGACAAATTATACCATTTAGTGTTTCACAATATTTTCTGAATAAACTCTTAAAATCCTTTATTTGGAATTTAACTTACCTAAATCCTTATTTCAAAAACCAGGAAACAGAGTCAAACATTTTCTCAGTTATCAAGGCAAGAAACCAAAGATTGTCACCTGCACAGAAGAATCTATGATTTGTTCTTCTCATCATTATACATTTCACGAGCATTGACTCAAAAAACCATGCTACCTATAAACTAATCAACGATTGCTTCTTCTAGGGACTCAAATTTTAAAATTTCAGACGTGGAGGATTGACTCTACTTCAAAGCAAAATTCAGTGGACTTCTGCACACATATCCATTCTAATCTGTTATAAGTCTGCACTTTGGAGATTAGTTCATGCTACACACTTAGAGGTGTAATAGTTTCCTACTTGGGAAAATTGAAATTACTTAGATACAAAAGAGTGGTTGTAGCAGGAAAATAGGCAAGGAGAACATTTTAAAGTGCTGATCCTCGGTAAAGCCATACATATGATGCACCTGGGAGCAGATCTTTCTGAAGTCATTCTGTGCTCAGAGATGTTTCTCCTTACCTTGCTGCCTATGTCAAATTCTCTGTGATAAGTTCTTAGAGCCCCACGACCTCTCTTCCTAACTTGCAGTGGGAGCTTGAATTTTCCATTTATTTATGTGACTATTTAGTCTATAAGAGTCTCTGTCTTTATAGGGCCCTCACTTGACTACAGACTCCATAAAGGCAGAGATTCTATTTTTACTCTATTATTACTGTATTCTCAGCACTAAGCACTATGATTAATACATAATAAGTGTTCAATAGATGTTTACTGGATGATTAGATTGGCATTTTAAGGTATTCTGAGATCATGTTTTAGACAAGATACTTCAGTTTAGTCCAATCTTTATTATTTACTAGCTACTAAAGAGAAATTGATAATTACTCATGATATTCTTCTTTTTTGTTGTTTTACAGTCAACTTTGACCACTTTGAAATTTTGCGAGCCATTGGGAAAGGCAGTTTTGGGAAGGTGAGAACAAATTGAAATGATTAACCACCAGCAGGGTTATGTAGCCCAGGGAACAGAGGGTCCAGAAATGTTCACATTATTGAGTTGCTGGGACCGCAAGGAAAGATAATTAAGTGAAAATGTTTTTGTAATGGATTCTTATAAAATTGTCACCACAGTTTAAGAAAAGCGTGTGACCGGCAGCTACATAATGAACATATACTGTTCTCAGAATAATCTCATTAAACTCAAATCTGTTTACTCTCAGTAAACTTTAAGGCTTTTCTCTCCACCCTAAAGGAGATGAAGATTTCAGAATCATTTTCAGATTCTACCAGCTGTACGCCCAGTAATAGTTATCTTGTTTATGGAAGAGTTACTTATTTTCATGTAGGAAAGAAGTCACCTGATTTCTATTTGTTTCCTCATTTGTCTAATATTTTTATCTTAACAAATATACATATTCAGTTTAATTTTTTTTGCAAGAAACTTCTTTATTCAAACCCTGATTACTAGTTTCTCAATAGAGACATACTTTAAGAGAATAATATTTCATATAAAACTTGCATTTTAAAATCATTTTCTGTTTACTTTTTCAGGTATTATACAGACCTCTAAAGAAATTTCAAAAACATGGACATCATATTTAGTGTTTTTCCAGTCCTTAAAGTCCTTTTTGGTTATATCATGTATGGTTGTAAACAGAAATTCTTTGCACAGTATTATTCAGCTTGACAGTTCAGTCATGTCTATTCCAGTCACTCAAAGCAGGATTAAGGATGTTACTTGTTATTGGAATATTCCTGACATGGAGGCAGCTATTTTCACCAAAATGCTGTCTTAAAAGCCCAAAAAGCAATACCAGGCAAAATTGTTTGAAAAAAAAGAGATCCAAGAATTGAACTGGTGCATAGAAAAGAAAATGAAATTTTTAATCTAAAATCAGAGCTAAGTGGGAGCTTTTAACATCGTATAATTTGCAAATGTTAAGGATCCAAGCCACAGCAAAGAACATGTCTTGTTCTGTCTCTCATCACCATGATCCATTATCTCCCTAATGACTCTCTCACTCGGGTTTTCACCATTAGGTCTGCATTGTACAGAAGAATGATACCAAGAAGATGTACGCAATGAAGTACATGAATAAACAAAAGTGCGTGGAGCGCAATGAAGTGAGAAATGTCTTCAAGGAACTCCAGATCATGCAGGGTCTGGAGCACCCTTTCCTGGTTAATTTGTGGTGAGTAATTTTACTGGACCTCTGAATAGAGACACTCCTGATATCGGTGGGCTAGGGGAGGTCCCCAAATGCCTCTGGGACCTCAGCCCTGGCTGGTATCCAGGCTCTTGACACAATTGCAAGAAAGAGTTCAAGGATGAGTTGGAAAACAATGAAAGTACAGAGATTTATTGCAAAGTGGAAAAGCACACACTCAAGAGAGGGGAGCGTGGGTGAACTCCAGCGAATGTCATGTAAGGGGGGGTTTGAAGCTGCTGCCATAATGGGTTTCTTTAACCAAGGGGTGAAACATTCATGACGATTCCTGAAAAAAAGATGGAGATTTCTTGGAACTGTGGTGCCAGCTATTTTTACACCAAATATGAATGTTCCTGGAACTGTCATGGTGCTGGTGGGTGTATGATTTAGTATGTTAATGAGTGTATGATGAGGTCCTAGGTGAAACCTAGGTCAAATCCAGCACGATGGAGAGGACCCACAGACTCTCTGAAGGAAACGACTGCTCCTGCAGGACTCAGGCGACTCCCCCAAAATTGTGATTGCCCCAACTGTGGAAGTGGGAAAGAGAGACCCTCCTCTCCCAAACACACACCCCCACTGGAGAAGCTGAAGGTCTGTTTGCTGGAGAAGTTTCTGACTTTACCTGGAGCTGAGTGGATTTGAAGAGCCCAGTGAAATACATGGGGAGAGGAAGCAGCAGAAAGGCCCTGGGAGCTTGCTGGGTCCCCAAGCAGGCCATCCCTGCCTGGCACCACAGGGATCCAATGGGAGAGGAGCGGGGGCAAAATCCCATAGGGGGAAGCAAATCTCTAGCTGAACTTGGTGACAATTTGAACGGGGTGAGCAAGCGCCTGGCCAGAACTTGGGAGAGGGCACAAATCCGGTGTGCAGACTCCACGGGCAGGGGATAAACCAAGCCCTTTTCTTTCCCAGCTGAGAGGGGTGTAGCCTGGGGCAGGTTTTCAAGCCGGTATTGCTTTTCTACTTAGAAACAACCTGGGAGCTGTGTGTGGGGGGGTGGGGGGATTGTGGGATGGGGGTGGGGGAGGGGGTGGTGGAAAGCACGGTGGGAGTGAGACCAGCCCTTCGGTTTTCGTGGGAGCTGGGTGAGGCCTGTGACTGCCAGCTTCCCCCCACTTCCTGACAATCTGCATGTTTCCGCAGAGACAGCCATAATCCTCCTAGGTATACAACTCCAGTGACCTGGGAATCCCATCCCCATCCCCCACAGCAGCAGCAGCAGCAGCAAGGCCCACTCAAGGGAGTCTGAGCTCAGAGACACCTAGCCCTGCCCCCACCTGATGGTCCTTCCCTACTCACTCTAGTATCAGAAAACAAAGGGCATATAATCTTGGGAGTTCTAGGGCCCTGCCCACTGCCAGTTTCTCCCCATAATACCAAAGCTGATGCTCTCTGGAAAAGCACCACCGCCTGGCAGAAGGACAACCAGCACAAAAATAGAATATTAACCAAAGCTAAGTACCCTTACAGAGTCCATTGTGCTCCCTGCCACCTCCACCAGAATAGGCACTGGTATCCACAGCTGAAAGACTCATAGATGGTTCACATCACAGGACTCTGTGCAGACAACTTCCAGTACCAGCCTGGAGCTGGGTAGGCTTGCTGGGTGGCTAGACCCAGAAGAGAGATAACAATCACTGCAGTTCAGCTCACAGGAAACCATATCCATAGGAAAAGGAGGAGAGTACTACATCAAAGGAACACCCTGTGGGACAAAAGAATCTGAACAAGACTTTCCCTCTGAAAGAGCCTACCCAAGTGAGAAGGAACAAGTAATATGACAAAACAAGGCTCTTGATGCCCCCCAAAAATCACACTAGTTCACCAGCAAAGGATCCAAACCAAGAAGAAATCCCTGATTTACCTGAAAAAGAATTCAGGAGGTTAGCTATTAAGCTAATCAGGGAGGAACCAGAGAAAGGTGAAGCTCAGTGCAAGGGAATCCAAAATATGATACAAGAAGTGAAGGGAGAAATATTCAAGGAAATAGATAGCTTAAAGAATAAACAATACAAAATTCAGGAAAGTTTAGACACACTTTTAAAAATGCAAAATGCTCTGGAAAGTCTCAGCAATAGAATTGAACAAGTAGAAGAAAGAAATTCAGAGCTCGAAGACAAAGTCTTCAGATTAACCCAATCAAACAAAGACAAAGAAAAAAGAATAAGAAAATATAAACAAAACTCCCAAGAAGTCTGATATTATGTTAAATGGCCAAACCTAAGAATAATGGGTGTCCCTGAGGAAGAAGAGAATTTTAAAAGCTTGGAAAACATATCTGAGGGAATAATTGAGGAAAACTTCCCCAGCCTTGCTAGAAATCTAGACATCCAAATACAAGAAGCACAAAGAACACCTGGGTAATTCATCACAAAAAGATATTTGCTTAGGCACATTGTCATCAGATTATCCAAAGTTAAGATGAAGAAAAGAATCTTAAGAGATATGAGACAGAAGCACCAGGTAACCTACAAAGGAAAACCTATCAGATTAATAGCAGATTTCTCAGCAGAAACCCTACAAGCTAGAAGGGATTGGAGCCCTATCTCTGGCCTCCTCAAACAAAACAATTATTAGCCAAGAATTTTGTATCCAGTGAAACTAAGCATCATATATGAAGGAAAGATACAGTCATTTTCAGACAAACAAATGCTGAGAGAATTTGCCATTACCAAGTCACCACTACAAGAACTGCTAAAAGGAGCTCTAAATCTTGAAACAAATCCTGGAAACACATCAAAATGGAACCTCTTTAAAGCATAAATCACACAGGATCTACAAAATAAAAATACAAGTTAAAAAGCAAAAACAACACCAAAAAAACCTGCAGGACCCAGGAGACCCCCCCCAAAAAAATGCGAGTGCCCCAACTGTGGAAGTGGGAAAGGGAGAGCATCCTCTCCTGAACACACACCCCCACTGGAGAAGCTGAAGTTCTGTTTGTGGGAGAACAGCTTCAGCTTTTTTTTGTTTTTTTGGAAAAAAACCCAAAGTACACAGGCAACAAAGAGCATGATGAATGCAATGGTACCTCACATTTCAATACTAACATTGAATGTAAATGGCCTGAATGCTCCACTTAAAAGGTACAGAATCACAGAATGGATAAGAACTCACCAACCTACTGTGTGCTGCCTTCAGGAGACTCACCTAGTACATAAGTACTCACATAAACATAAAAGTAAAGGGGTGGGGAAAGGGATTTCATGCAAATGGACACCAAAAGCGAGGAGGGGTAGCTATTCTTATATCAGACAAAACAAACTTTAAAGCAACAGCAGTTAAAAGAGAGACAAAGAGGGACATTATATAATGGTAAAAGGCCTTGTTCAACAGGAAAATGTCACAATCCTAAACATAAAAGCACCTAACACTGGAGCTCCCAAATTTATAAAACAATTACTAATCGACCTAAGAAATGAGATAGACAGCAACACAATAATAGTAAAGGATTTTAATACTCCACTGACAGCACTAGACAGGTCATCAAGACAGAAAGTCAACAAAGAAACAATAGATTTAAACTATACCTTGGAACAAATGGATTTAACAGATATATACAGAACATTTCATCCAACAACTGCAGAATACACATTCTATTCAACACAGCATGGAAGTTTCTCCAAGATAGACCATATGATAGGCCATAAAATGAGCCTCAATAAATTTAAGAAAATTGAAATTATATCAAGCATTCTCTCAGACCACAGTGGAATAAAACTGGAAATCAACTCCAAAAGGAACCTTCAAAACCATGCAAATACATGGAAATTAAATAACCTGCTCCTGAATGGCATTGGGTCAAAAACAAAATCAAGATGAAAATTTAAAAATTCTTCAAACTGAATGACAATAATGACACAACCTATCAAAACCTCTGGGATACAGCAAAGGCGGTGCTAAAAGCAAAGTTTATAGCCCTAAACGCCCACATTGAAAAGACTGAAAGAGCACAAACTGACACTCTAAGGTCACACCTCAAGGGACTAGAGAAACAAGAATAAACCAAACCCAAACCCAGCAGAAGAAAGGAAATAACCAAGATCAAAGCAGAACTAAATGAATTTGAAACCAAAAAAAAAATGAAAGATAAATAAAACAAAAAGATGGTTCTTTGAAAAGATAAATAAAATTGGTAGACTATTGGCAAGATTAACCAAGAAAACAAGGGAGAAAATCCAAATAATCTCACTAAGAAATGAAACAGGAGATATTACAACTGACACCACTGAAATACAAAAGATCATTCAAGGCTACTATGAACACCTTTGTGCACATAAACTAGAAAACCTAGAAGATATGGATAAATTCCTGGAAAAATATAACTCTCCTATCTTAAATCAGGAAGAATTAAATACCCTGAACAGATCAATAGCAAGCAGCGAGATTGAAATGGTAATTTAAAAATTACCAAGGAAAATGCCCAGGACCAGATGGATTCACAGCAGAATTCTACCAGACATTCAAAGAAGAATCGGTACCAATTCTTTTGACACTAAGGAAACCTCCCTAATTCATCCTATGAAGCCAGCATCACCCTAATACCAAAACCAGGAAAGAACATAACCTAAAAAGAAAACTGCAGACCAATATCCCTGATGAACATAGATGCTGAAATCCTTAACAAAATACTAGCTAACCGAATCCAACAGCATATCAGAAAGATAATCCACCATGATCAAGTGGGTTTCATACCAGGGATGCAGGAATGGCTTAACATACACAAGTCAATAAATGTGATACACCACATAAACAGAATTTTTTTAAAAATCACATGATCACCTCAATAGGTGCAGAAAAAGCATTCAACAAAATCCAGCATCCTTTTATGATTAAAACCCTCAGCAAAATCAGCATACAAGGGACATAGGCCTTAATGTAATAAAAGCCATCTATGACAAACCCACAGCCAACATAAAACTGAATGCATTCCCTCTGAGAACCAGAATGAGACAAATATGCCCACTCTCACTGCTCCTGTTCAATGTAGTACTGGAAGTCCTAGCCAGAGCAATCAGACAAGAGAAAGAAATAAAGGGCATCTAAATCAGTAAAGAGGAAGTCAAACTCTCACTGCTTGTTGGCGATATGATCGTTTAACTTGAAAACCCTAAGGACTCCTCCAGAAAGCTCCTAGAACTGATAAAAGAATTCAGCAAAGTTTCCGGATACAAGATTAATGTACACAAATCAGTAGCTCTTCTATACACCAACAGCAACCAAGTGGAAAACCAAATCAAGAACTCAATCCCTTTTACAATAGCTGCAAAACAAAAACAAACAAACAAAAAAAAAACAAATACTTAGGAATATACTTAACCAAGGAGTAGAAAGACCTCTGCAAGGAAAACTACAAAACACTGCTGAACGAAATCATAGATGACACACAAATGGAAACACATCCCATGCTCATGGGTGAGTAAAATCAGTATTGTGAAAAATGACCATACCGCCAAAAGCAATCTATAAATTCAATGCAATTTCCATCAAAATACCAACATCATTCTTCACAGAATTAGAAAAAACAATTCTAAAATTCATATGGAACCAAAAAAGAACCTGCATAGCCAAAGCAAGACTAAGCAAAAAGATCAAATCTGGAGGCATCACACTACCTGATTTCAAACTATACCATAAGCCCACAGTCACCAAAACAGCATGGTACTGGTACAAAAATAGGCCCATAGATAGACCAATGGAACAGAATAGAGAACACAGAAATAAATTCAAATACTTACAGCCAACTGATCTTTGATAAAGCAAATGAAAACATAAAGTGGGAAAAGGACACCCTTTTCAACAAATGGTGCTGGGGTAATTGAATAGCCACAAGTAGGAGAATGAAACTGGATCGTCATCTCTCACCTTATACAAAAATCAACTGAAGATGAATTAAGGACTTAAACCTAAGACCTGAAACTATAAAAATTCTAGAAGATAACATTGGAAAAAACCCTTCTAGACATTGGCTTAAGCAAGGATTTCATGACCAAGAACCCAAAAGCAAATGCAATAAAAACAAAGATAAATTGCTGGTACCTAATTAAACTAAAGAGCTTTTGCATGGCAAATGGAAGTCAGCAAATAGACAGCCCACAGACTGGAAGAAAATCTTCACAATCTATACATCTGACAAAGGATGAATATCCAGAATCTACAATGAACTCAAGTAAATCCGTAAGAAAAAAACAATCCAATCAAAAAGTGGGCTAAGGACATGAATAGACAGTTCTCAAAAGAAGGTATACAAATGGCCAGCAAACATATGAAAAAACGCTCAACATCACTAATGATCAGGGAAATGCAAATCAAAACCACAATGCGATTCCACCTTACTCCTGCAAGAATGGTTATAATAAAAAAAATCAAAAAATAGCAGATGTTGGCATGGATGCAGTGAACAGGGAACACTTCTACACTGCTGGTGGGAATGTAAACTAGTACAGCCACTATTGAAAACAGTGTGGAGATTACTTAAAGAACTAAAAGTAGAACTACCATTTGATCCAGCAATCCCTCTACTGGGTATCTGCTCAGAGGAAAAGAAGTCATTATTCAAAAAAGATACTTGCACATGCATGTTTACAGAGCACACAGTTGCAACCCAAATGCCCATCAATCAATGAGTGGATAAAGAAACTGTGGTATATGTATATATGATGGAATACTATGCAGCCATAAAAAGGAATGAACTAACAGCATTTGCAGTGACCTGGATGAGATTGGAGACTATTATTCTAAGTGAAGTAATTCAGGAATTGAAAACCAAACATCATATGTTCTCACTGATATGTGGAAGCTAAGCTATGAGGACACAATGAGAATGATACAATGGACTTTGGAGACTTAGGGGGAAGAGTGAGAAGGGGGTGAGGGATAAAAGACTACAAATATGGTGCAGTGTATACTGCTCAGGTGATGGGTGCAACAAAATCTCACAATCACCACTAAAGAACTTACTCATGTAATCAAAACGACCTTTACCCCAATAATTTATGGAAAAATAATCCAGCACCACATTAGGTTTACTCGGACTTAGCCAGCTTGGCCTTCACCCTGATTTTTCAGGTTCTTATCAGTCCCAGCTTATGCAGCTATTTCAACATTTTCCTTTTGCTAGTCACGTGAAACTGCTGTCTGGAATTTTCTATTCTCCTGCTACCACCCTTTATTATTCCTGTCTCACTTTCATCTTCATCCCTACTGTTACATAAATGCATCTTGATTTCTAGGCAAGCATTTGTCAGATTCTCATTGGGATCTTCCTCAGGGTCTTTTGTTCTCCTTAGTTTCTTTGGCTTTATAAAGAACATTTTTCTTTTATTGTCACTAATAAATACTTCTTGGTTCAGTTGTCACAGTTCCCCTTGTCCTTGAGATCAATATATATATATATTTTTAAACATTGTAATTAAACATGCTGACTGGGAATGAGTTCAGATGTCTTATTAGTTATTAGATACTTTTTTTCCCCATGAACTGCACAGGAGGAACTTTGGTTACAAAGCATGGCCTCATCAGCTGACTTGAGGTTGATATTTAGAATTTATAGGAAGCACTTTCTCCCTTAAAATAACTGGCAATAAAACTGTTGCTTTGTAGCGTATTTCTTAGGCAGCCACACATATACCTGTAAGTTAGACAAGGATAGGTGATTCTTCTGTCAACTAATAGCTTTTGCAGAGCTGAAGCTAACTTGTATCAATGACTAGACATTAAGTGACTGTGATCTGCGCTCAAAGCTATTTCCATAATCCAAGGCATAGAAAATGGCAGAGAAGCTTGCAGTATCTATTACCTCCTGTTCTTTTCTTGTGTGTCAAGGTCTTTGTGTGTCACCTTCATTTTATTTTACATTTTAATGCATCCATTATGTTAAGTGGTGGTTCTTAAAGCTAATTCAGCTTTAAGACTGTTATTTAAATATGCATACCAAGAAGTTCTGACTTACCAGCAAAGAAACAAAAAGGGTCTTTATTCAGAGAATGCTAATGGAAAAATAATTGAGGTTTTACTCTGTGTTTAGGGACATCCTTCTGGAGAAATCAGTGCATAAAACCTGCCTCCATCCATCTTTAATTATTACAGTTCACTTAATATACAATTTGCTCAAAGCCTCTATGCCACAGTTGAAAAGAAGATGGTTTTATGTGACTTGGAAATAGGTCTATTACAGTTTATGCACTACTCGGATATGGTAGAGTCTAATTTCAGCTCAAGCTCAGTGTATTTAATCAGTATGTTAGAGTGGCCTATTCAAAATGCTGCCATGTAAAAAGCTAAAATGGATGCAGCTCTTTCTTCCCTACCCTTAGTAATCATCAAATTGCCTTTCTTCCCCTCTCTCTGCATCCTGAGAATGACAAGATACTGTCACTTCACAACCTCACTTTGTTCAAAGTCACATTTTTCTTCTTAAAGTTTAACCAACTAATTTTTTTTTTTTTTAAGACCAGGGACCCATGATAAGGCCTTAGCATTTTACCTTCTCATATTTGTCTTTTATCGCTGTGTGGGCAAAGTTGATTTCATTCTGTTCCTTTTTTTAAGAAAATGGGTATTGTGAGGCTTTAAGCTGGCCAAAGATGATAGATTTTGCTGTTTGCTAACTTGGTGTCATTCCAGACAACATTCTGTTCTCCATGCATACTGACCTGGTGATAACATGACATATAACCTGTTCTTTCCTTCTCACTTCTCACATTGAACCTCACAGTGGAACACTAGGCATCATTCACAATGATAGAAGAAAGAGAAGAGACTTACCTCCACCCAGTAATTCTGGTACTACATTCAAAACTAGAAACTAACTGGGAGGGGGAATTCTTAAAGTACAACAGCAACTCCCTTTGTCTTCCAAACCATGAGATAAAAATCTTCACAAATCTGTATCATTCTTCCTAATAAATGCTTTCTGTTTTAGTAAGTACAATATATTCAATGTAAGTTTATCTTTCCACATCTATAAACCATCTTGCAGTGCTTCTGAAGGTGTGATTGTGAGTGTATTAGTCAGTTCCCACGTTGCTATAAAGAAACACCCGAGACTGGGTAATTTTTAAAGAAAAGAAGTTTAAGTGGCTCATGGTTCTGCAGGCTGTACAGGAAGCATAGTGGCTTCTGCTTTGGGGAGGACTCAGGAAGCTTCCAATCATTGTAGAAGGCAAAAAGGGGAGCAAGGCATCTCATATGGTGGGAGCAGGAGCAAGAGAGAGGAGGAGAGAGTCACTACACACTTTTAAATGACCAGCTCTCTTAAGACCTCTATCACGAGAACAGCACCAAGAGGATAGTGTGAAACCATTCATGAGGATCCACCCCCATGATCCAATCACCTCCCACCAGGCCCCACCTCCAGCATTGGGATTACAATTCAACATGAGATTTGGGTGGGGATACAGATGCAAACCATATCAGTGAGTAATTTACTTCATCATTTTTAAGTCACATGGTTATAAGATAGGGTTAATGTGTGTAAGTTTACATTTATAAATGAAATGAATAAAGTGCTATGGCCAGTACCCAGCACATAGTAACATGTGTCTTACAAATATTCGTTCTTTTCCTTCCTTACTTCATGAAGTTATGACATTCTGAATTTGCCCATCTCCTATGGTTCATTGTGGACATCCAAAGGACAAATCTAAATGGTGCTTGGCCCCAGGACATCATGGAAAGCTGTATGTGCAGTGTCAAGGGGGTTATCTTCAACTCATTCTCTGTAAGAGCATATGTTGTTTGTTTTGTTTTGTTTTCTATCCTCATTCTTCAAATTAAACAAACATCAAGACTCCCCAATATATTGTGTGCAATTTAATCAAGATTTTATGTCCTGAGTTTAACTATTAGATTTATCTTTACCACCCGAAAACATCAAAAGCTTAAGAAGCATTGTATTATTTATAAAGTAACAGCAATATTTTTAAAATTTCTGCCTTCTTTGTGTACTCTATTTTATGGATATGCTGTGTAGGCCTCTCAATAATACTTTCAATAATTTCATTCATGCTAAAATGCCCCTAGCTTCTGGAGATTTCGTTATAAAATTCTAGTTTTTCAGGCTGAGGGAAAACAAATTGTTCCTTTTTTAAGTGAGTTAATGTTAAGAAGTTTGTGTGTGTCTATAGGTATAAATGTATACATACATATGCATATATTTATACATTTATACCTATACACACACAAACTTATATGTTTTTCAATATCATTTATATGTATTATATATATGAATATCACATATATATGTGTGTGTATATATATGTGTGATATTTGAAAACTCTTCTGCTCATTGCAGTCAACTTGAAAAACAGAAAATTACCTAGAAAAAATGAAAATTCTTCAATAATTCTTATCACCTTGTAACAATCACTTCTAACATGTTGGTGTATGCTTTTCAGTAAAATGTCTGCATTTGATTTTCTGTTTTTGATCATGCATTAGCCCCAATCATTCCTTCTTTCACCTATATATTTACTGAGCATCAAAAACAAGTTATAATTTGATTGTTAGGTAAAATACAAGATGCACAGTTATATTTGAATTTCAGATAAACAACCAATAATTTTTAGTATATGGCCCAAATATCACGAGATATATTTTTACTGAAAATTATTATTTATCTGAATTTGAAGTTTAATTATGCATGTTGTACTTCTATTGGTTAAATCTGGCAAGCTTAACTGTAGTAGAAACCCATGCTATGGGAATATCTTGGTGAGCAGAAATAGACAGAGCCCTGATATTAATCCAATGGCACATGAATATATAAACTGTGAGAAGTATGTAAAGAGAGTAAGTATGAAGAACTGTGTGTGTGGTGTGTGGGTATGTATGTTTTGGGGTTTCAGAGAAAGAAGGTAAGTAGTCTGGGGGCAGGGGTGTTAAGGAGGAAAGAACATTTGGAAATAAAATTCAACCCGACTTGCCTCCAGGGACCTGGCTCCACTCAGGAACAGTCTTCAAATGTAGGCCATGTTATCAAGTGAATGCTGCCAGACAGGGCTGGCATCCAGGAAAAGTAAATAAAATCTTCTTGTGAGTCTGTCTCTGAGGGCTCTTCACAAAGCCCTGGCAACCCACAGCCTGAAAACAAATAGGCCCCAGTCTTTCCCAGCATAGTTGGTTCCCCAGGTGGCTTTGTTAATTGAGATTAAACCTGTAGCTGCACACAACTCCTCAGGGCCTCTAACTCTTTACTCGTGTCTTTGTCCTTGTGGATAGAAAGGGTCCACATGTGGTTTCAGGAAATCAGGACACCAGATCATCTGTTTTAACTGGAAAGAACTACCTGTACTGAGAGTGTGACAAGGTCCTTTCAGACTCTGAACATAGCCCAATAAATGGTATCAACCTTAAATAACAAGATTCTGAAAATATGATTAAGTATCGAGTTTGCTGGAGCCCAGAGCTTGAGGATAGCCACCTGGGAGCACAGATTCACTTTGCCCAGAATATACACTCCAATTAGCAGCAGTTATAGGTGGGGTTTTAAGAAAAAAAGACAAGGCAGTTCCTAAGTTATTTACCAAAAATTTACATTAAAATAATGTAAGCTATTGATGGACTATACATTATTCTTTGTATCACAAATTACAGGAACACAAAGATAATGGGTGAGGCAGCTAGTCAGGAACAAAATGGCTTTAAAATACTGTCCTTGAGCATGGGTTTGAGGCTGTGACTGACATTCCATACTCATGTTTCTCTAAACCTAATAAATTGTGCATATCTCATATAGCTCAGACTGCTCTGAGCTATTTTTGTTTTCTCATTTCCCCCCTTTTCATCATGATTTTGCAAAGAAAGCATTGTGGATGAACTTAAGCAGTTTTTGCTCCTTTTATGTTCAGGAACTTAGTCCTGCATTGCTAGGAAGTCTTATTCCCAGATGGTCCTGTCCCACATTTGGGGGAAGGGGAGAGGATGAGTCTTAGTGGGGATTTTAACACCATCAGAAGCAAAATTGGGATGGCATCACAGGGTACCACAAATGAGACCTCACTCAAGTCACTAATTTATGTAGCTACTGTTGCCTGTGGAATCATCTCTAGTCTTTAGAATACCATGTAGTTAGTTTTCTTGAAATAAATAAAACAATGAGCTATTCATAGTAGAAATATAATACACATAACGATTATAATTTTTAAAAAAAAGAATTTCTATGCCTGAATGAAAAAAAAAAATCTATTCCATTGGAAAGTCAACTAAAAACATCATGAAGAAAATTAAAATCCAGTCGTTTCTTAGAGACTTCTTGTAGCAGGAAATAATTCAAGATTTAGATCAAATTGTAGGAAAATAATAAAAACTAGAAAACAATGGTCAGGGCTGAATTTAAAAACAGGTGTGCTATAATTTTCTTCTGAACCATAATTTCTCTCTCCTCAGTTCATCATTTCTACCCAAGATAAATTTTATCAGGACCAACATACTTGCAAAATAAGTTTTAGTATTATATTTGGCCTAATTATTTGCATGAAGTGCAACAAAAATAATGAATGGCCATGTATGCATTTTTAAGTTGGCTTTGCTGGAACTTTTTCATAAGGAATCTCAGATTAGACTTTTAAAAGCCTCTCTAAACTAGATATCGAAGCCAATAATTCACCATCAAACTGCCTGTAGCATCTACATAAATTGGGTGAATTTCTCTCTTCTTGAAGTTCCGAAATATCTTGAGGTAAAGAACGATGACATTCTTTACTTACTGCAAGGTCAAAAAACTTGTGAGGGTACCATGTAGACAAGGTATCAGGTCAGTTTTCCAAAAGGACTTTTGATTTGGCTCTATAAAGTCAACTTCAATTCATCAAAGCAGTTTGGTCATATCTGAAAGTATGTCATTTCACCCAAAGCCTTGGTAAAATGACCAGCCTTAGTAAAATGACCAGTGTCTCCAACTGTGTACTGTTACAGAAGAAAACAGGTTCTTACTGAACTTACACAAATAACAATATTGCCATAAGTAAAGAGTATTCACAAATAGTTTCCAAATTTTGGAGGAATCAGGTAGAGAGTAAGATGTTTCAATTTTGTTCATAAAAGTATACTTTACTTAATTGTTGTAAGCTCTAAATAGCTCAAAAAAAATTCTCGACTTTGGAAAACAAAACAAAAAGAATCAGCAATGTTTCAAACAAAAAAAGTCATTAAAAAAATTTCAGTCCTGGGCAGGTGCAGTGGCTCATGCCTATAATCCCAGCATTTTGGGAGGCCAAGGCAGGAGGATCACCTGAGGTTGGAAGTTCGAGACCAGCCTGACCAACATGGAGAAACCCCATCTCTACTAAAAATACAAAATTAGCCAGATGTGGTGGCACATGCCTGTAATCCCAGCTACTCGGGAGGCTGAGGCAGAAGAATTGCTTGAACCTGGGAGGTGGAGGTTGCACTGAGCTGAGATCACATCATTGTACTCCAGCCTGGGCAACAAGAGCAAAACTTCGTCTCAAAAAAAAAAAGAAAAATTTAGTTCTCTATCAGTTCAGATCCATGTAATTAACTCTTATTCTGTTTGATATTGGGTTAGCAATCTTCACGAACTGATAAACTTTTTTATTAGAATTCTGAAAGTTTTTACATAGTGCAACAATATGATTTCCAAAACCTTCAGAAACTTGTATTCAAGAGTACTTTTCAGAATCCTTTCCATGAATTTCCTTGAAGGATAAGCAAATTTTGGACTGTAGCTGATTATAAACCACTTTTTATGAAGAATCTAAGTAAAATAATAATTGTCTGTGGATGACAAAAGACTTAAAGCAGCCTTAGTTAAAGACACAATTGACCAGGAAATTTGGTTATGCCTGTAGCATACAACAACTTGACATAACAATCATAATTATTACTGATCATATATACCAAAACATATTGGAACTTTTGGAATCTCATTCAATTTTGGAACAGATATTAATCATATTAATACATTTATACAAATATATTCAAAGAAAGTTAAACATCATTTCTTATTTGACAATGCTTTCTGTACGATTTAAACATATCAAATAAGCCTGATCTGCCTCTCTGGAACTTCTAGGGGCCCTCATATCTGAAAAGTTAGTTTGAGGTAAAAAAAAAAAAAAAAAAAAAAAAAAAGACTAAATTTTAATTTGAAATATGATTTTGGAAAGTTTGTCAAATATCAAAGGTTTAAAAAACTTACTCAAAATATTCTTTCAGGTCACTGTAAAATAATAGTCATTTATTTAGCCAAAGTGATAATTCCAAGATTTCAAAAGCAAAAACTTTTACTATTTGGTAGAAATGAGACTCAGTTCCCAATCAAGAGACCTAATAGGGACAGCATGAGACAAACTCTTCCCTCCTTTTCATAAGGAATCTCAGATTTTACTTTTAAAAGCCTCTCAAGGCTAGGTATCTTTGAGAGGTTACCTTTTTTTTCTGTTTTTCTTTTTGACGTTTAATCAAAAGGCAAACAAATCTTTTACTGTCTCTTATTAATACTATATAAAATTCTTGTTCAAAGGAGAATGCCAAATTTTACTTTTATATTAGCATGTTGTCAATACTAAAGCTAATTTTAATTAAATATTATAAACAAATCCATACAACCTCAGTCAGCTTTGACCGCAGAAGATAAGATTTTCATAAATCTTTTATAAGCTATTACAATTTTCTATTAAAGAGATCAATGTTTCAAGAAAACCCTGTGGTTCCAAAAGAGGGGCCCAGACTCTGGCCTTGCACCAGTGAGCTTTTGAGATTAATGTTCACTTTTTAGAAAAACTTATAAACAATTCTCTTCTAATTTTAGCCAACTTGATCACACACAAAATTCCTTTCACGAGATTAATCTTCCATAAACTTACAACTTGCTTAAACCTTCAGTTTTGTCCTATACTTCTTTTGTTTTGAGACAGAGTCTCACTCTGCCCAGCCTGGAGTGCAGTGGCATGATCTCGGCTCACTGCAACCTCCGCCTCCTGGGTTCAAGCAATTCTTCTGCCTCAGCCTCCTGAGTAGCTGAGACTACAGGCATGCGCCACCATGCCAGGCTAATTTTTGTATTTTTAGTACAGACGGGGTTTCACCATATTGGCCAGGCTAGTATACTTCTTTTTTAGATTGGCATTCTATCTTAGGACAAAATCTACTTTCCTTTCTCCCTTATCATTTTGACCACACAACGCTCTCTTTCATGCAAATGAAAAATTACTGTCTTTTCAACTCCCTTTACCAAAAACACATCTTAATTTCTTTATATACCTTATGTATAGAATTGTCTCTCTTATATCTAGTCATTTTTTTTTTCTTTTTTCTTTTTTTCTTTTTGAGATGGAGTCTCACTCTGTCGCACAGACTGGAGTGCAATGGCGTGATCTTGGCTCACTGCAACCTCTGCCTCCTGGCTTCAAGCAATTCTCTTGCTTCAGCCTCCCAAGTAGCTGGGACTACAGGCATGTGCCACCACGCCTGGCTATTTTTTTGTATTTTTAGGAGAGATGGGGTTTCACCATGTTTGCCAGGATGGTCTCGATCTCCTAACCGCATGATCCGCCCACCTCGGCCTCCCAAAGTGCTGGGATTACAGGCGTGAGCCACCGCGTCTGGCCATACTAGTCATTTAAATTACATACGATAACTACAATTTTAACTCTTAGGACCGCTAATTTACAGTGAAATCTGAGGAAGTAATTTTGAGCTGTTTTATGCCAGTATTTATAGATGAAAACAATTTCATAATTTTTAGAAAGTTGTTTCCTCAATTATTTTGTTTATTAACAGATCTAAATATATTTAGCTTTTCTACACCATATAACTCAGACATTTTATGATTACATAATACTTAATTTAACATGACTTTACTATTTAGTTACTGAAAAAGATTTTTGAAACTGAAAAGTTCATTTATACACTTCTATCCCATTTACATTCATTTAATTTAGTTTATTCATTCTTAACAATTATGCTTGAATAGTTCATTAAACAAAAGTAGCCATCATCAAGTTATTTCTTTGTTAATCATTTTTATAGCCTGCAAATGTCAGGCAGTTGCCACCTAAGCAAGAACCCAAAAGTTAAAACAGAGATATTTTGCTGATCAGAAGTCACGGCGGCTTTCATTAAACCAACAGTATTAACTGGTCTTATTTACCAAAGATTTACCCAAGTTATGTGAACTAAAAGGGATTTGAGTTACTTTCTGTTTTTCTGATAAAATATTTAAGTGTTTCCTTTCTCTTTTGGCCAATTAGAGCTCTTTCATATATTTTTGTAATAAATTTTACATACACATGACACATATAAACATGCAGACACACAGAGGCAGATTTTATAGCTTTATAAGTTTCTTCATTTGACACCTTTAGACTGTCAAGCCCTAAACATTGTTAGCTAGGCAACCTTAAATTTGTGCTTCTAAAGGGATGACTCTTTGCTGAAACAAAGTAAAAAAAAAAAAAAAAATTACGTTTCAAAAACACAGAGCTGAGCTCAAACCAAGGGAGCAGGTGTATATAGGTAAAGGTCCAGTTAAGACAAGATGGCCAAGGAAAGCACCTTAAGTAAAGGTAGGACTTGTATAAATTTAAACCAATGTTAAATTTCTCATGACTCAGCTCTCCCTCTCCTCCAGGTGCACAGAGGCAGACACCCTTACAAATGGAGATTTCCTTTATAAATGTAAATATCAATATAGCCAGCTAAATGCCAGCAAGGTGTATTTTGGAGACCTGTTAGAGGCAGCAAATCTGTATGCGTCTGCAGCAATTTCAATTCTTGCCTACTCAAAATAAAAAATTCAACTGAGGGGCATAAGGTAGAATGAGAGACAGAGGCAATTTTTAGAGCAAAAGTGAAAGTTTATTTTAAAAGTTTTAGAGCAGGAATTAAAGGAAGTAAGTACACTTGGAAGAGGGCCAGACGGGCAGCTTGAGAGATTCAAGCACACGGTTTGACCTTTGACTTGGAGTTTTATATGTTGGCAGGCTTCTGGGGGGTTGTTGCTTCTCCCCTGATTCTTCCCTTGGGATGGGCTGTCCGCATGTGCAGTAGCCTGCCGGCACTTGGGAGAGGCCGCATGTGCAGTGTGTTAACTGAAGTTATGTGCATGCTTACTTGAGGCATCTTTTTTCCTTACCAGTTGACTGTTCCTAGAGGAAGGTCATATACCAGTTAAACTCTGCCATTTTTGCCTCTTAGTATGCACGCTTGAGCCTACTCGCCCACCTCCTGCGATCTTATTGGGAAGCCACTGATCACCAGTTTCAGGGTTTTTCTATCTACTGGGAGATTGCCTTTTCCTGGCGCCAGCTGCAACCAAATATTATTTTAGAGAGACGTTTTAACAACCACCTGACCATCACCTAATGGTTGTCTGACATTCCTGGTGGAGGTTGGGGGTGATCTCCTGCCTTGCCGGTGTCTGCCTTTCTACTGTAACAGACCAACTTAGTTAAATAGGTGGGCTTTTCAACTTAGTTTGTTTCTTGGTGAGATGACTGACATCATTGGGAAGCTCTTTAATGAACAGGGCAAAGAAAGCCTTCTCTATGCCTGGACTCAGCATGGATAGCTCTGGGAAAGAAGCAAGCCTATTTTACCTGAGGGCCTATCTTTTATAAATATTTTATTCAACATCTTTCTTTTAAAACAAAGGTACCTTTTCAATGACTAACCAAACCAATACACCTTAACCAAGGTTATGTCTAAACCAAGGATCAATTAGGCATTTCCAAAGAGTTGCAAAGTAGTCCTCACAAGATCCAGAACCAAAGACAACTCAAAGAAACAAATGTCTTACTCGCTGCAAATAGAATACAACCCATATTTCTGTCCAGCCATATTTTCAAGGATCTCAGCTTCTCTGTTGAGCACCTACTCATGGAGGCCCCAAAGCCCTATATGCCCCACAGATAGAGACAGGAAATCACAAGCTGTCTCTGGAAGGGAAAAGGATCAATAACAAATGGGTACCTCTGAAGGTCAAGAGTTATACAAATGATTTTAAACAAATAGGACTGCTTTCCTGACTGGGAATCAAACCTGGGCTGCAGTCATGAAAGCAGAATCTTAGCTGCTAGACCACAGAGTGGAGTGCTTTTTTGTAAATCCTTCAGGAGATCCAAGCAGGCAGTTTGAGCATATAAAGGATTTCAACTCATTTCAGATCTGATCACAGCTGGAATGCTGTTTAGCTAATTTCCTGCATGTTAATATTTCAAAGACACGATAAGATTTGTATCTCCAAGGGACTGTGAAGTCCAGCAGGGTATTTGAAGGATATTGTCTGGGCTGGGCATGGTGACTCAGGCTTAAAATCCCAGCACTTTGGGAGGCCAAGGCGGGTGAATCACTTGAGGTCAGGAGTTTGAGACCAGCCTGGTCCACATGGTGAAATCCCGTCTCTACTAAAAAATACAAAAAATTAGCCGAATGTAATGGCACGTGCCTGTAATCTCAGCTACTCAGGAGGCTTAGGCAGGAGAATTGCTTGAACCCAGGAGGTGGAGGCTGTAGTGAGCTGAGATCACACCACTGCATGCTATCCTGGTGACAGAGCAAGACTCTGTCTCAAAAAAAAAAAAAAAAAAAAAAAGATACTGTCTGATGTTGGGTCAAGAAATCATCAGTGTCATTCATTAGACCTGGTATAGACAAAAGTTTGTTGGATCTGTATTTTTATAATCTCTGTAGTTTCACTCTGTAGTTGTTTCATTTGTTCTGTTTAAAAATTATCTTCCTAGGAGATGGATGGGAGCTGAGGGAACGAGCAGAAAGGGATGAGTTTAGATCACAGGAGTAGAAGGAGAAGAAGCAGTTAGAGGTGAAAGAGAAAACCTCCAAAATCTTATTAAATTCAGAAATAGTTTCAAACACACTTTTGTTCACCTCTTGAATGGAGGAAATTTTTTCTTTTAGGATTTCTTTTAGAAAATTGTAGGTACTATTGGAAGTAAGTCTCTCACTCAGTTTGGCTCTAAAACTAGCTTTTTCTAATTGTGTGTGCAAATAAACTAATTTAGGTATTTTAAATGGTACCACATTTTGGCCATTGTAAGTTGGAATCATTCTGAGTTATGCTCTACTAGTTTTCTAAATATTTGCATGAAGAGGCATGGTAAGTATTCAATATGAATCGAGTTGGCATTTCTAATGGTGGATCTCTTCTTAAGGAGGAAACCTCAGTTTTAGATAGTTGAACTGCACTTCAGAATCTGGTCAGTTTTAAAAACTACATTTGTTTTTTCTTAAGCCACAAAGATTTACTTCTTTTTCAAGAGAAACTATATTCTTCTTGACCAAATTTTGAATTAGAGGAAAGGTTACAAACTCTAATGAATAAGACCAAGAAAACCTTAACTTCAGAGAAAAGTGAAAATCACAAAACAAAGTAAATATAATCTCTAGAGAATAACACATGAAACTCCTGTCTTTCAGTAGAGTTTCAATTCCAATCCCGCAGAATTAAGAATGTGTATGGCTTGAATAAAGTCTGAATCCTCAACTAACCTGGGAGTATTTGGATACCGAGATGGCTGCCAGATCTGGTGAAGTTGGGTGGAAAGCTGTTGATTCTGGTACTGTTACAGGAAAGGGGTCCTGATCCATACCCCAAGAGAGGGTTCTTGGATCTCACGCAAGAAAGAATTCAGGGCAAGTTCGCAGAGTAAGGTGAAAGCAAGTTTATTAAGAAAGTAAAGGAACAAAAGAATGGCTACTCCATAGACAGAGCAGCCCTGAGGACTACTGGTTGATCATTTTTATGGCTTTTTTTATAATATGCCAAACAAGGGGTGGATTATTCCCTTCCCTTTTTAGACCATATAGGGTAACTTCCTGATGTTGCCATGGCATTTGTAAACTGTCATGGTGCTGGTGGGAGTGTAGCAGTGAGGACAATCAGAGATCACTCTCATCGTCATCTTGGTTTTGGCCGGCTTCTTTGCCGCAAATTGTTTTATCAGGAAGGTCTTTATGACGCGTATCTTGTGCTGACCTCCTATCTCATCCTGTGACTTAGAATGCCTTAACCGTCTGGAAATGCAGCTCAGTAGGTTTCAGCCTCATTTTACCCAGCTCCTATTTAAAATAGAGTTGCTCTTGTTCACACGCCTCTGACAGTACCAAGATTCCAATTGTCACGAACTTGAGGGGATCACTGAAGCTCCACTTTAGATCCCATCTGGGGTGGTAAAATGTCAACGTGAAACAAGATTCAGAGAATACGATTAAGTATAGCATTTATTGGGGCTCAAAGCTTGAAAATTGTTATCCGGGAGCATAGATTCAAGTTGCCCTGAATATACTCCAATTAGCAACAGCGACAAGTGGGTTTCTACGGAAAAAAGAAGAGGCAGTTTCTAAGTTGTTCACCAAAAATTTACGTTAAAGTAACATAAGCTATTGATAGGCTACATGTTATTCTTTGTATCACAAATTCCAGGATCACGATGATGATGAGCCAGGCAGCTAGTCAGAAACAAAATCCCAGGCATCAGTGTGGGGATATGACTGAAGTCCCATACTCCTGTCTCTCTGGGCCTGACACATTTTGCATAGTTCATATAGCTCAGCCTTCTCTGAGCTATTTCTCTCTTCTCAGTGGCTTCCCTGGAAGCAGCCTCCATCATATGTGACTCAGAGTGCTAGCATTTCTTCATGGGATTATAAACCATAAGAACTCAAGGTGGCCTTCAGAGCCACAGCATCAACAATATTAACTTCCCTATTAGCAGTGTTCTATTACTTTGGGTTTTACATATATTATCTCATTTATCCATCATAACAACCTCGTTGATAGGGATTATTAGTCCCATTCTATTCCTGAAGAAACTGAGGCTCAAAGGAGCTAAAATATTTTCCCAGAGTCACACAGCCAGGAAGTGGCAGAGTGAGGACTCAAACCCAAGAATCCTGACTTCAAAGCCTCTGCTCTTCCTGCTGCACTATACCATCCCTATACACATCTGTGAGATTCCTGTAAAAATATGTAAGGAACAGGATTTATTTCATTTATTGTCTTTCATATCCCACAAGAATACAAACTGTGTAAGGCAGGTATGTCTGTATGTTTTTTATCACTGCCTCATTCCCCATCTTCTACAACAGTGCCTACCACACAGTAAGTGCTCAATAAATATCTTTTAAATGAGCAGGTGAATGAATGTCTGTTAGTGTTAGGGCTAAGGCCTTTGGCTTCTGGTTAATTGCCCTTTTTGCCATTATACCAATGTCATTTGCACACTCACAAACATACCCTCATATAATCATATGCACTTCAGTTTCTTTGCAGGTCCTGGGTTCAGACAAATCTGAGTTTGAATCTCTGTTCCACCACTGGGTAACTGAGTGAATTTGGCCAGTTATGTTTGGTATTTTACTTAGTTTCCTCACTCGTAATTAGGAATAACAGGAATACTCATGTCGGTACTACTTTGAATGACAGTGATAAGAATATGTACTTCAAGCACCTCACAAAGTACGTGGTTGATAAATGGTGACTTTACACAACAACTGAGTGACACCTCTTCTGGCATAGGGGCCGAGGGAAAATTTCCCCTTCACCCTCTGAAGGTTCACTGAGAATCAACTGATAAAAGGCAGATTAATAGGAGAAAAAGCACACAAAATTTCTTTGCAATATGGAAATTCACAGAAAGGGTTAGATGGTTGACATTTTTATGCCATCTTGAGCTTACAGAAAGAGCTTGGCAAAATAGGTTATGGGTTAAGGGAGAGAAAGAAAGGCATGGGGCATAGGTGGTCCTTGTTATGTAGATGAAATCTCACAAGTAGCAACTCTCAGAAAGAGTAGATGATAGTCTGTGGTTGGGAGATCTGATCATGGGGAGATCCTCAGAGAATGCCTGGTTGTTTATTTCACTAATGTATTTTTTTTTCTATACATACAAATCATCTCCATGAAAGGTAGCTTTTCAGGGTTATTCCTGTGTGCATGCCTTCTTCTGAAGCACC
The DNA here is from genome assembly GCF_028885655.2 of Pongo abelii. NCBI lineage: Eukaryota > Metazoa > Chordata > Mammalia > Primates > Hominidae > Pongo > Pongo abelii. The sequence continues at coordinate 155,747,789 of NC_071989.2, forward strand.
ATCTCAAGATATGTCAAAGAAGTGTACTTGGGGTGAAATATTTTTGGTTTCCTTTGCTAGAAATGAAATGTCCCTGCTTCTCCCATAGTCAGAAAAGATTCTTGAGTGGACAACTGCACCTAAACTTGAGCCTGAGCACTAGAAAGTCTTTTGTTTTATTTTAAATTTTTATAAATTTAAATCTAATTTTTTGAATATAAAATAAAACATATTTTGTAAATGTGGAAACACAGAAAGTTCTAATGAAAAAATAAAAACCTGTATTTCATCATGCAGAACTATCTGCTGTATTAGTTTTCCATTGCTGTGGTAACAAATTACCACAAACTTGGTGGCTTAAGACATCACAGATTTATTATCTTACAATTCTGGAGGTCAGAAGTCCAAAATCAGTCTCCCTAGGCTCAAATCAAGATGTCACCAGGGCTGTGTTTCTTCCAGAGACTCCAGGTGAGAATCTGTTTCATTATCTTTTCTAGCTTCTTGAGGCTGCCTGCATTCTCGGCTTGTGGCCCCTTCCTTTATCTTCAAAGCCAGCAGCATACTATCTTGAAACCTCTCTCTGACTCTGACTTCATGTTCTCCTTATTCATCTTTTAAGGCCCCTTGTGATTACATTGGGTCTACTTGGATAATGCAGGATCACCTCTCTATCTGATGATGGGCCTTAACGTCCCTTTTGCCACAAAAGAAAACATATTTGCAGGTGCTGGAGATTATAATGTGGACATCTTTGGGGAGCCTTTATTCTGCTTATTACAAACACTATTAGTATTTAGTGCAATTCATTCCCATTGTTTTCCCTATATTTTTCAACATACTTGACTTTTTACTATCTATGCCATTCACAAGATTGCTTATTTCAAGCAACATTTTATTGTAATTGTTTTCTGTTGTCAACATAAAGTAATCAAAATGGTCAGAATCTAGTTTAAAGCGAGTTTATTCAAGTGCAAAGTTTGAGGACAGACCCCCCCAGGAAGCACAGAATTCACGGAATGGAAGTCAGAGTTCCAAAGTGTAGACATTGGGGATCACTTATAGACAAACTTCAGGGAAGTTTAACAGAATTTCACCATCTTTCTATGTAAGGTTTAATAACTAGTTACAGCAATCTGATTAGTCAAAGTGGTCTTTTTCTTTTGAGAAATGTATATTTAAACATTCTGCTCTGAAGATGTAATTGTCATGGGGCCTTGGGCACCATCACGTCTGAGTTAGGTACAAGACTATAGGGAGGCAGTTAATCTATAACAAAGATCAGTGATTGGAAAGGGGAGGTCTGGTCTCTCCTAGTCATTTATAGAATAAGAACAATGAGGAAGAGAGGTAAGCTATAATCTAAGATGCAGAATTGCAGACATGCCATACGACTCACTCAGTTTCCAGGGCTTAACTTCCCCCTTGTCAAAATCAATTTAGAAGATCCTGAAATTTTATTTTATATTTATATTATTAAACATGTTTTATTAGAATGTTTTATTGTTGTGGGGAGAATTCCTAAATTTCCTAAGCATAAACACTCTTTGTTTCTTTTCAGTATATATTTCTTCCCAGTACATGTTTGGACCTAAGTCTTCTGGGATGGCAATAGAGATGCAATGGAGGTCAAATTCCATCCTTTTTAGAGGAATCTATACAAATTAGAGCTAGTAAGGATATAAAAGATCATTTTATCAGGTGCATCATCCCTAAACATACATACACATTTACACACATAATGTAAAATCCTATAAAAAGAAGACGCTTCCCAATATTCAAGGGCTGTACAGACGTGCTTTTAGGTTAAGAATTAGATGCATTATGACAGATTTTGCTATGTAACAAACTGCCCCAAAACTTACTAACTCAAAGCAGCAAGTATTGATGTCTCATGATTCTGTAGATTGGCCAGGCAGTTCTTCCAGTCTGGGCTGTTAGGTGAGTCAGTGATGCAAAACTATCCATCTAGGCCTTGAAGGCGGGGGCTAGCCTAACCTTTTTCTTCTGCCATGAGACTAACCCTAGCTTCTTCACATGGGGGTGGAAGGGTTCCTAACAGCAACAGCTGACAAGCTTAATGAGCAAGCACTTTTTCACCCTCTGCCACAGTCACATTTTCTATCCTATTGGCCAAAGTAAATCACCAAGTCAGGCTCAGATTCAAGGGGTGGAGAAATAGGCTCCACTTCTGATGAGTGGCATGGCAAAGTCAACATTGCAAAAAGCCAGGCAGAGATATTACTGTGGCCAGTTTTGCAAACAATCCACCATAATACATAAAATACGTTTAAGAAGTCCACAAAATGATCAAGGAAATGGTAGAAACTATAAATACTGCAAGAACTCAGAGCCACATGAGGTTATTGAGTCCTTGTAGTGCTCTGAAAGGGTTCAAGGAAGAAGTTGTTTTGGTGTATGACCCTGATGAACTTGCAAAAATAGAGAAGAAGGGAGAGCAGTCTCTGAAGAAGAACTTAGTAGAGAAGTGTTATTCTGTGTCCAGTACACAGTAATTGTTCCACCTAGAGATGTTGACTGACTGATGAACAGGAAGCTGAGCCTTTATAATGCAGACATTCACATATTCATTTACTCATCCTTTATTGAAAACAATGCAAGGAGCCATTAGAAAATTTAAGCTCAAAAGAAACTCACTGGATGGATATGGGGTGAAGACTCAGAAGCACAGCTGAAGTAGCACGTTTCACAAAGATTAGGGACAAAGGCCATTCTGGAAATCTAGGTAGCAGGAACTATTGAATAGGCTCTTAAGCTGTCCGGGCGGACATGAATCAGTTCCAACCAATTTTCTAACCTTGTGTCACCCACTCAAGATTGAAAGTCCTGGGAGAGAATCCAACTGGCCTTGCTCAGAAAACATTCCTGTCCCTTAGCTCAAAGAAAGAATAAAATAAATGACTCCTGGATTGTTAGCCTAAGCAACTTAGATGATCGTGTCATTCATTTAGATGGGGAGATTGGAGGAGGAGCAGATTCATTGTGAAAATCAGGAAAACTCTTTTAGCTCTGTTAATTTTGAACTGCCCCTTAGTAATTCAGACAGAGCTCTTAAATAGGCAGTAAGTGAATCTGGATCCAACAAAACAAAAATATGGGAATCATTGGCTGTTAGATGCCATTTAAACCAGGGACTTGAAGGGAGCACATTGGGAGAGAGACTAGATGGAACAGAAGTTCTGAGGACTAAAGACATTGCTCTCTAATAGTTCTGGTAGAGGAGGAAGTTTCAGGAAACTAGACAGAAAGACAACAGTCATGAAGCTAATCAACAAGCTATGGGTAAGTCAGGGGAGTCTGCCACCCTGGAATCTTCCAGAGAGAAAAGTTTTTCAGAAAGGAAGGAGGGAAAAACATTTCAGATGCTGCTGCAAGGTCAAGAAGAAGAAGACAAAAAGAGCAGACCCCTTACTTGAGAAGATAAATATTGTGACCTTGTCCCAGTGTTTTGGGAGGCTGAGGCGGGAGGATCACTTGAGGTCAGGAGTTTGAGGCCAGCCTAGGCAACATAGTGAGAACTCATCTCTACAAAAAATAGGAATAAAATAATTAGCTGAGTAATCTCAGCTTCTTTGGAGGCTGAGGTGGGAGGATCCCTTGGGCCAGGAGTTTGAAGTGATTACTCCACTGCACTCCAGCCTGGGTGACAGAGCAAGACTCTGCCTCTAAAAAACTAAAACCAAAAATAAAAAATATATTGAGATTGTTGCAGAACTTTCTCCTTAGGTCAGCTACAACTGGGCTCTTGTCACATGACCAGGAAAGATTAGGCTTGCAGACACAGAGAAGGGTGAGGAAAACAGAATTTATTGGAAGAAAAGGAAAAAGAAAGAAAAACTCTCAGCAAAGAGAGAAGGAGTCTTGCCAACAACCTCCTGCCTCACAGATTGAATCCCAGGTTACCACACGGAAACTGAAGAGGCCAGGATCCTCTCCCAGCAAACAGCGCGAACTTCCCCTGGCTCCACCCACTTCCCTCAGTGCGCAAGTGGGCATTATTTAGAGAGAATGAACCAGGAAAGCGCGGGCTTCATCCAGGACCAGCAGTCCGGTTTTTCAGCCTTCAGGCTGTTTTAGACTTGGAGGCTGGGTTTCTCCGGGACCCTTGGCTGTCTCCTGTCTCTATCAAGATCTTAATAAGAGCCAACTCCACATGGTGGGACAAAAGACCAAAGGGAGCAAAGGGAGAGGCTTAATGAGAAAATGAGAAAATCATTTAATGAGTGATTTTATTTTCCAAGTAGAGGAGGAGAGGTACAAAGTGAGTTTTGAGATTCATGTTGTGACAGGTAGCAATAGTGTGTTGCCATTTCTCTATTGTATTCCATTGTATAAATACTACATGGTTCATTTACATTTTTTACTATTGATAGGCATTTGGATCGTTTGCAATTTGAGACTTTCGCAGAGTACTGCTATTAACATTCTTATTTGTATCTTTTGGCAAACTCCAAAATATGTGTACTTTTGTACACATGTAAACCCTAGGACCCAGTGATTTAATTCTTAAGTTTATATTCCAAAATATGTGGACTTCTTATTTTTCTACACATATTTTGGAATATACACTTAAGAATTAAATCACTGGGTCCTAGGATTTACGCAGGTTTAGCTGGCAAACAATTTTCCAAAGAGCTTGTGACAGTTTATACTCACATCTGCAATGTATGAAAAGTCAAGTTGCTCCAAAACATCACCAACACTGGATATTATCAGTTTATTTAACTCTGGGTGTTCCAGCAAATGTGTAATGGTATCTCCCTGTGGTTTTAATTTGCATTTTTCTGGTGACTTATGAGTTTGGGCATATTTTTGCTTACTGACCATTTAGAATCCGTTTTTTGGGAAGTGCTTGTTTGACTCTTTTGACCATCTTTCTATTGGTTGCTTCTTTTTCTTATTGATCCATAAAAGCTCTTTATATATTCTATATACAAGTCTTTTTAAAACTTTTTAAAAAACGTTTATTTAGCACATACCAAGTCAGGTGTTGTTCCAGGTGCTGAAATGGAGGATAAGGAAATTTTCAGAAGATATGTGGCAAAGAGAAAAAAGCGTTAACCTTTGTGATTTGTGTTATTTGTTACTATCAAGTTGGCAATAATAAATATTTATTATAATTTGTAACACATATTTAAAATGTATTATATGTAATATTTTATATTGTATCATATATAAAATCAATAGATTTTAATTAATTCAAAATTCAGTATCTTCACTGACATGTGTTAGCTTCCTAGCACTGGAATGTCATTTGCTTGCTTACATATAAAGGTATAATAAATTTTAAGTCTTCTGCTCAGATAAAGAAGTAGTGGATTATCTAAGATGTTTGAATGACTTAACATAAACATTTCTAAGGAAAAGGATGAATCACATAATTCTTCTGCATAGAAACCAAATAAAACAAATAAAAAGAAAGATGCATTATCAGTAGGGAAAGTGTCTAGAAAAAGTACATATAACTATGCCTGACAATAGGCATACAGCCTACATGTAATTGATACATTTTAGAAGAAAATGTGGAATCATTTTTAATATTATGTATGTAGAACTCTACCCTGAGTCAGGAGTTTCTTGTCATATGTTGAGGATGGTAGAACAGAGTTACTAACACAAAATGAGACACTGAATAACCTATCTTTTGTTTTTATGGGTAAAAAATATAGGGACCATAATACACCAGAAGTAAAAGAAATACAAATTAGTATCTAATTCATTATATATATGGAAAGAGCTGTGAAACTTTACCAAGAAGTCTTTCTTTGGGGCATATTAACTATTTGCACAATCTCTGACTTTCTTTTTCACTGCAATAATGGTGTTTTTTTAAACAATAAAAAATGTTTGGAATTAATGTGGTACAATTTATCAATCTTTTTCTTTACGTGTAGTGATTTCTGTGTCCTCCTTAAGAAATTTTTGTCTGGCTGGGGACAGTGACTCAGGCTTGCAATCCCAGCACTGTGGGAAGCCGAGGCAGGCAGATCACTTGAGGCCAGGAGCTTGAGACAAGCCTGGCCAACATGGTGAAACACCGTCTCTATTAAAAATACAAATATTAGCAGAATGTAATGGCACATGCCTGTAAATCCCAGCTACTTGGGAAGCTGAGGCATGAGAATCCCATGAATCCAAGAGGTGGAGGTTGCAGTGTGCCGAGATCATGGTGCCACTGCACTCCAGGTTGGGCGACAGATCCAGAGGCTGTCTCAAAAAAAAAAAAAAAAATCTTTGCCTATGCCAACATGGAGCTATTCTATCCTGTTTCCTAGAAGCTTCACTGTTTTAGCTTTCACATTTAGATCTACAGTCTAGGATCAAGTTTTATTTTGTCTTAATATAAATAAGTAATTGACCCTTAGCCATTTGTTGATGAGCTTATATTTTCCTTACTGCACCACAGAACCACATTTGTTATTAATCAAGTCACCATCTATGTGTGGGTTTCTTGACTCTGTTCCATTGATTCATTTGTATACTCTTGCTTATTTATCACTCTGTTTTAATTACTGTAGTTTTATACTGGATTTTCAGTAATTCATCTTTGGATTATGTTGGCTACAGCTGATTCTTTAAAATTCCATATAAATTTCATAAGTAGCTTTTCAATTTGTATTTTAAAGCTGCTGGTATGTATATTGGGTACATGGAGTCTATAGATTAATTCAGGGATAACTTACATCTTTTTAAAATATCAAATTTCCAATTCGTATGTTTTTTATATATATGTACATGCATATACATATATATGCATGTACATTTCCTTATTTATGTAGATATACCTTAATTTCTCTCTTTGGTTTTAGTTTTTAGTGTAGAGGTCTAGCGTATTTGTCTGTAGACTGATGACTAGGTATTTGATAAGATTACAAGTGGTATTATTTATCAAAATCGTATTTCTTGCTAGTTTGATGCTTATATACTAAAATACAATTGATTATTAATATTGACTTTGTGTTCAGTGACCTGGCTAAATTCTCTTATTAATTATACTAGTTGTCCCACAGGTTTTCTTGGATTTTCAATATTTACATTCATTTAATTTACTAACAGTGGCAGGTTTATTCCTTCCCTTTCAATCTTCTTGCCTTTTCTTTCCATGCATATTGCACATGCATTGAGAACAATGTTGAATAAAAGTAGTGATAATGGACATCTTTGTCTCTTTTTCCCGAGTTCACAGGGAAGATTTTTAATATAGCAAGAGTTTATAAAATATTTGCTGTAGGTTATTTGTAGATATCCTTTAACACAATAAGAAAGTGTCTTTTCTGTCCTAAGTCACTAGAAGTTTTTTTTTTTAACATGAATGAGTATAATATTTTATCAAATACTTTTGTTTTACTGAGATCATTTCTATTATGAGTGAAGTAAGTTGATTTGTAAATATTAAAGCAATCTTGACTTCCAAAAGTAAATGCTAGTTGTCATGTTCTATTATCCTCTTGTGTATATTACTGGCTACAATAAAATATTTATTTTTATATATTTTATATTATTATTCATATATTATTTATTATGTATGTTATTATTTATAAATATGTATTCTATTTATATATATGCCTACATACATTTTAAGATGTACATAGACAAGTTTGAATGGTAACAAGAATGAGCCAATTGAGAGGAAGAAATTGGTAATATAGTAAAGAGGGGGGATGATTGCCAAGTCAGGTCCTGTAGGTGGTGAAATGAATGTGACTCAGGGCACAGGTGAATGAGGTGACCTTAGGTGGAAGTGGTGACCCTTCCTTCATGTACTAGGAGAGAAAGCAGAGTTTGAAGTCTGTATGTGTGTGAGCTGCTGGGCTTGTCAGAGGGCAGATGAAGTAGTTCTTATGCCATTGCCTGTGTTTTCCCTGTGGTATATGAGGCCATCAACTGAGAATGAAGGTGGTCAGAGTATAGGAAATTTTGAGATGCCAAGAAGATCTGTGAAATTAATAGAGAATTAGAATAGGATTTTCTAAATATCCATTTGAGACTTGTAGTTATAATTAAACAAGAATCTATCCTGCAGATTTGTATTTTTCTCCTTAGATTGCACTTAATAGATCACTAGTTCATTTTTGTTGCTGTTTAAAAGCATATTGAGTTTAAGCAGGATTGGAGTTTAATTGGGTGAGGTATTCTCACTGTGACTAAGTCTGATGAATTGAAAAGCGTAGTCGTAGAAAGGAAACTCAGGAAGGAAATTCTTGGGGAAACTTAAAGAATCGTATGTATGCAATGTCACTTTTTAAGACAACTAATAATTTTAAGAATTTATTTTTGAGGTGCTGTACTAATATATTACATGTATAATGTCATATATCTTCAAATACTAGTTCCTGTAAATAAGTATGCTGATGATGACACGTTCCATTTCTTTCGATAGCCACAAAAACAGAAAGTGATGACAAAGCTGGATTCTAACTCCTGACCCCCAAATTCTCTAAGACCCTCAGTGTTAACATATATTTTATTTTAATGTTATTATATGTATCATTACTTTTACAACTCTAAAATCAAACATTTTAAAATTAGCTACAACTGCAAAATCAACTTAAAAATTTCAAAGAGCCATTTAACATGATAAACTAAAATATTTTAGTAAAACAAAATAACCACTGATACTTTAATATTCTTAGGTCTGAGAAAAACCATTATGTCATATTATTACTGCTTTCCTGGTAGCGTTTCTACTGCTGGACATCAGAAATAGAGATGAATAGTAGAGCCCCTGAGATAAGAGCAGAGATAGGAGAAAAGCAAAACATTTCTGAAGAGGCAATTGGTCTAGTTTGGCTATAATCACTAGACGGGTAAAGGAACATTGGGTGCATTAAAAGTAGAGAGCCTGGGATGAAGGCTTGAAGGCTGAGTAAGAATCTCTTCACTTGGTAGTAATTCTAGTACATCCCCCTCTGACCTGCAATTCTGAACGTGGTGTAGCTTGGTCAATAAGGAAATAAATTGCCTTTCTGGCTGGAGAGGCAGAAGGGTAGACAATACATTGTGCCAGCTGAACTTCCTGTCTCTCTGCTCTGGAGAAGGGCCAGTCACAATGTATGACTCAGCACGCCGGGCACTTCTCCCACGCCAGCCAGGCCTGCCCAGCCACTTGCTGAATCACAAGTGGCCATTTCCAATCCCATCAGTGACCTAAGCTCTCCAACTTAGACTAGTTTCTCTGTGATCAGTCTGTGACTGTCATGGAGCACAAAAAGTATTAACTTCCAACATTTATTTTTTTTTCCTGGACGCTTGATGAACTTTATAAGCAAGAGTCTGATTTAATTGTTCCTTATTATCATCTGAGCATGCTGTCTTGGCTTGCCCTTTTATATGGAGAGCGAAATGTTTGCATTCTGCTTTGCCTGTTTACTGGCTGTATTATTCTCTGAGGTGGCCATCTCAAGAGATTCTGTAGAAAATAATAATAGCAAAATTTCTCCCTGGAGAAGCTTCATAAATTAAATCTCCAGAGCCATATACGTAAGCCAACAGATTGTGAAATATGATTTAATGCTCTGTCCAGAGAAAGGTCAGGGCTTCAGAAAAATCATCATAATATCAAGAAAAACTAATCTGTAACCTCTTATATGATTTTTAAAAATCACTCCCCATCTTTTTTACTGTGCAAACTGTAGATTTTTGCTTATTTTATTTGAGGCTATAGTTTATGTCTTGAATCACACACATATGAGTATTACTTTCTGTGAGGTTTTCATGACCCCTGCAATCAAACTTGGGTCCTTCTGTTAGTTTCTATCACAGTATCCTTCACTTTTCTTTCACAATTCTTGACATATTTTATAACTACATATTTGTTTGTTAAATATTTGTTTATCTTTTATAGATGATTGGCTTCAGGAAGAGGGAAACCATGTCCTTTTGTTTACTCCTTTATTCTCAGCACCTTGCACAACATGAACATACAAAAAATATTTGTAAAATTACCATCGAATGAACAAGTGCTCATTAAGTACCAAGCTATATGCCAGGGGTTGCTGATGGTTAGAAATGAGCATGGCACAAAATTCTTTGTTCAATTAGTGAGCAGTTCAGGCAAAAAGAAAATATTAATGGTGATTATACAATATAATGCAATGCAGCCATCTACAACTAGATTTCTGAAGTGTTTTGTTTTGTTTTTAAGAGACAGAGTCTTGCTCTGTCACCCAGACTGGAGTGCAATGGTGAAATCATAGCTCACTTCAGTCTCAAACTCCTGGGCTCAAGGAATCCTCTCACCTCAGCCTCCTAAGTAGCTGGGACTATGGGTGCATGCTACTATACTGGCTAATTTTAAAACAAAAACAAACAAAAACACACCTTTTTAAGACTGGGTCTCACTATGTTGCCCAGGCTGGCCTTGAACTCCTGGCGTCAAGCGATCCTCCTGCCTTCAAAAGTGCTACCTTCTAGAGTATTGGGATTACAAGCGTGAGTCACCTGCACCAGGCCTGAAGCATTCTGTGATGGAGAAATACCTGGGTGCCATGGAAGGGCAGAGGGGGAAACACAGAGGAGTAACATCTAATTTACGTTTGTCAAGGAGAGGCCAGGAAAGACTAACTACAGGGGAGATAAACTCCAACCAAGAGTCTTTATGTCTTCTGAGATTTATGTACAAGTTTCTTATTGCTAAAAAGGAAGTTTTAATGAACATGTATTTATTTATTTGAGATGGAGTTTCACTCTTGTTGCCCAGGCTGGTGTGCAATGGCACAATCTTGGCTTACTGCAACCTCTGCCTCCCAGGTTCAGGCGATTATCCTGCCTCAGCCTCGGAAGTAGCTGGGATACAGGAGCCTGCCACCACTCCCAGCTAATTTTTTTGTATTTTTAGTAGAGACAGGGTTTTGCCATATTGGCCATGCTTGTCTCACTCCTGATAACAGCTGATCCACCCACCTCGGCCTCCCAAAGTGCTGGGATTACAGGTGTGAGCCACTGCCCCTGGCCTGAACACTTATTGTAAATATTATATGGTAGTTCTGTCAAATTCATTCTGTTTACTGCCCAAAAGATCTACATAAATTCTAAGTTGTCCACGTTTATGAATTTTAGATATAAGGCTGTTTATTCTGGATAAACACACAAAATACACAAGAGTGGGTGCGATCACTTATATGTGTTAAGAAGGCATTCCAGGTGCATTTTTTTCTTTGGAAAAGCTTTTTAAGGCTGCTTATGAGACAGAGAAGTAAGTATCTTATAAGTTCCAAAGCTTCTTGGTCTATTGAAGAGTTTTTCTGCTGTTAAAAACCTCTGAAAATTTGACAACGTACTCTAGAGAGAGAAAGCGCTGAAATAGGCACTGTCACATACTGCTGGTGGCAATTCAAAATGATATGCTCCCTATGGAGATAAATTTGACAATATCAAGCAAACATTACATATACCTTTGCCCTTTGTTTTGACAAATCTTTGTTTTAGCAAACCCTCTTCTATACATCTATAATGAAGTTAGACTGCCCAGAATACAAGAAGGCAACCACACTGGGCCAGTACTACTACTGGGCTAGGTGTGGTGGCTCACACCTGTAACCACAACATTTTGGGAGGCTAAGGTGGGAAGGCTGCTTGAGGCCAGCCTGGGCAACATAGTGAGACCGCATCTCTACAAAAAAATAAAAAAAATTAGCCAGGCGTGGTGGTACATGCCTGTAGTCCCAGCTACTCAGGAAGCTGAGATGGAAGGACAGGTTGAGCCTTGGAAGTGGAGGCTGCAGGGAACTATGAACATGCCACCGCACTCCAGCCTGTGCTACAGAAAGACTCCGTCTTAAAAAAACAAAACAAAACAACAACAACAAACAAAGATATATGCATAGAGTTTTTCACTGTTGCACTATTTATATTAGCCAAAAACCTGGAAACAACCTGAATATTCATCAAGTGGGGACAGGTTGAGTAATCATGTGACATACATAAATTGCAGCACTGCACACCTGAGAAAAGAAGTGAGAAATGTCTCTATTTCCTAGTGTGGTTTGCTCTCCAGAGTATACTGTTAAGTGAAAAAAGCACTGTGGCCTCAAATTTATCTATAGATTCTATACAATCCCCATCAAAATCTCAGCTGGCTTCTTTGCAGAAATTCACAAGCTGATCTTAAAATGTGTATAGAAATCCAAGGGACTCAAAATTCAATAAATTCAAAGACTAGCCAAAATAATCTTGAAAAAGAAGAGCGAAGTTGGAGGGCTCGCACTTTTCAGTTTCAAAAGTTGTTACAAAGCTACAATAATCAAGATAGGGTAGTCCTAGCATAAGGATAAACATGGAACAGAATTGAGCATCTAAAAATAAAACCTCATATTTCCAGTCAATTGACTTTTAACCAAGGTGCCAAGAAAATTCAATGGGGGAAGAATTTGTCTTTTCAACAACTGGTGCTGGGACAACTGTATATCCAAATGTAAAAGAATGAAATTGGAACCCTACCTCACACCATGTACAAAATTAGCTCAAAATGGAAAATAGAGGTAAATATAAGAACTTCATGTATAAAACTCTTCAAAGAAAATATAGAAGTAGATGATCAAGACCTTGTAATCACTAATTGTTCCTTAGATATGACCCCAAAAGAACAAGTACTAAAAAAAGTAGATAAATTGGACACCATCAAAATTGAAAACTTTTATGCTTTTTATACTTCAAAGTCACTATCAGAAAAGTGAAAAGTCACCCCAGAGAATGGGGAGAAAATATTTGCAAATCATATATCTAGTAAAGGATATGCATTTAGAATATACTAAGGGGCCAGGCGCTGTGGCTCATGCCTGTAATCCCAGCAAATTGGGAGGCCAAGGTGGGTGGATCACCTGAGGTCAGGAGTTCAAGAGCAGCCTGATCAACATGGTGAAACCCTGTCTCTACTAAAAATACAAAAATTAGCTGGGTGTGGTGTCAGGTACCTGTATCCCCAGCTACTTGGGAGGCTGAGGCAGGAGAATCACTTGAACCTGGGAGGTAGAGGTTGCAGTGCGTGGAGATTGTGCCATTGCACTCCAGCCTGGGCAACAAGAGAGAAACTCCATATCAAAAAAAAGGATAAACAAAGATTTCTTCCAAGTCAATAATAAAAACAGAAAACGCAATTTAAAAATGGATAAAGAATCTCAGTAGTTTTACATTAAAAGATAAATAAATGGTCAGTGAGCACTTGAAAGGATGCTGAGCATTACTAAACATTAGAGAAATGCAAATCAAAATCACAATGAGATGTCATTTCACACCTATTGTTTTTTCTTTTTTTTTTTTTGAGACAGAATCTTGCTCTATCTCCCAGGCTGGAGTGCAATGTGTGTGATCACAAAATGGCAACCTCAACATCCTGGGCTCAAGTCATCCTCCTGCCTCAGCCTCTTGAGTAGCTGGGACTGCAGGCATGTGCCACCGCACCAATTTTTTTTTTTTTTTTTTTTTTTTTTTTTTTGTAGACACAGTGTCTCATTATGTTGCCCAGGCTGGTCTGAAACTCCTGGGTTGAAGCAATCTTTCTGCCTCAGCCTCCCAAAATGCTGTAAGTATAGGTGTGAGCCACCACACTGAGCCAGTACTACTCTTTAAAAAATGGGAAATAACAAATGTTGGAGAGGATGTAGAGAAATTGGAGCCTTTGCACACTGATAGTGGGAATGTAATGTGGTGCAGCCACTGAAGAAAACAGTTGGACAGTTCTTCAAAAAGTTAAACATAGAGTTTCCATTTGATCCAGCAATTCCATTATTCGATATTTACTCAAAATAATTGAAAGCAGGGACTCAAATAGACACTCGCACACCAGTGTTCACAGCAGCATTATTCATAATAGTCAAAAGGTAGAAATAACCCGAATGTCCATCAACAGATGAATGGATAAACACCACATAGTATGTGCTTATGGTGGAATATTATTCAGCCTTATAAAGGAGTAAAATTCTGATATACACTACAACATGGATGAACCTTGAAATCTTATAACAAATGAAATAATCCAGACATGAAAGGACCAATATTATATGATTCCACTTAGATGAGATGCCTAGAACAGACGAATTCATAGAAACAGAAAATAAAATAGAGGTTACCAGGGGTTGGAGAGGAGGAATAAGGAGTTACTATTAAATGGGTACAGAGTTTCTGTTAGCAATGATGAAAATGTTCTAAAAATGGACAGTGGTGATGGTTGTAGAACATTCTGAATGTACATAGTGCCACTGAATTGTACTTAAAGTGGTTAAAATGATAAATTATATGATATGTATGTTTTACCACAATAGAAAAAAATACAAGAAGTTACCAGTGGGGAAAAGGAGGGATTACAGAAGACAGGGATAACAGCACGACTTTTCTCAGTATACCTTGTTTTTCGTATTTGACTTTGAAAATATGTACATACTTTATATAACTAGAAAACAAAATTAAATCTTAAAACAATCCCAAAAATGAAATGTAAAAAAAATGAAACCAATTAATCTAAGTATATATCCAGTTTGTGGCATAGCCGCACAGAAATGAACTATTCCAAGTGACTTTTGAACAGAAAATTACTGTATACCATCAGTAGAATATATCCTAATAACAAAAAAGAACAGCAAAAATATCTTAAAGTGTTTTCAGTAATGGCATTGTTGGGGGTAATGTTGATACTGTCACTTTGAAAGTGTTGAGTGTATACAGTGGGATAGAACCAACAAGTATTTATAATGATGTCATTGAGAACCAAGATTTTCATTGAGGGAGAAGACTGAAGAGGTTAAGAATTTCTGTAATCTTGAATGTAAACTGAAAGCATTATTATGAAATGTGTGATGTGTTTATCTTACTTTACCTTTGAATATGTGTGTATCTATAACTATACATCTATAGCAGCAGACACTCCTGTCACCCAGATTGTCTGAAACAGGAAATATACAAGATAGCCAGCAATATGTTTTCATATTCTACAGTTATAAAGCTGTCAAAACTTACTAGGGTTATGTCAAAATAACACATGATCTAACGTGACTATGTTCCTACTGGCTGAAGAATGAACATTATGAACTGAACATCAATAAGAATAATAACATCAAACCCAGGAGTTCATTATAATATATTTTTAAGTATATTGATTGCTTTTGGAGGATTCCAGGAAACAAACAAATCATTTTGAAAAGTGGTAAATAAAGGAAAGACTTAAGTTCAAGACCAGTCTGAGCAACATAGTAAGACCCCGTCTCCACAAAAAATTAAAATATCAGCTGAGCATTGTGGTGTACATCTTTAGTCCTAGCTACTTGAAGGCTGAAGTGGGAGGATTGCCTGAGCCCAGGAGTTCAAAGCTGCAGTGAACTATGATGGCACCACTGTGGTCCAGCCAGGGTTAAAGAGCAAGACCCTGTCTCTGGGGAAAAAAAAAAAAAAAGGAAGACTTAAACGTACCTTTCCTATATGAACTGTGCCTCGGAGTAACTAATAATTGATTAAAGCAAGTTTCTCTGTATAAAAATACTCCAGCTAAAACATTAAGGAGAAATGATAGAATTCAAATATCGCAATCCCTAAGGAATTTTTGGATCAAGACAACAATAATTAATGACTGATAATGCCACACACAAAATGTAGACTTATTAATTGTATAACTCCTGATCAAGTGCATACCACTATCTGTGAAATAGTTTTAGTTTTGCCAAAAAAAAAAAAAAAAACCTAACCTAAACTTGAACAAGCCTCTAGATCTAACCACCAATTTTTACAAACTAAAGGAATTGTGGAATGTATAGATAGACGTGACATGAAGGCAATCAGCAACGTCCAGACTGTGAAAATACTACAGCAAACATTGAGGCTTTTTTTTTCTTTTTCTTTCCTTTTCTTTTTTTTTTTTTTTTTTTTTTTTTTTTTTGAGAGAGAGTCTCCCTCTGTCGCCCAGGCTAGAGTGCAGTGGTGTGATCTCGGCTCACTGCAACCTCTGCCTCCCAGGTTCAAGCGATTCTCCTACCTCAGCCTCCTGAGTAGCTGAGATTACAGGTGTGCGCCACCATGCCCAGGTAATTTTTGTATTTTTAGCAGAGATGGGGTTTCACCATGTTGGTAAGGCAGGTCTCGAACTCCTGACCTCATGATCCACCCGCCTCAGCCTCCCAAAGTGCTGGGATTACAGGCGTGAGCCACCGCACCCGGCCCACATTTGGGTTTTTTTCAACAAAAAATTACTAGAAATAAAAGAATAATAGTTGGTCAGGGAAGCTGTAGAATAAAAAAGACTGCCACATACGTCAATGGCAGTGGGCGGGCCTTGTTTGAATCCAACTCTAGGATGCAAACATTTGATAAAAATTTCTTTATTTAAAAAGAAAAGTTTATAAAACAATCAGAAAAAATAAAAAAGACTGAGGATCTCAGGACCACTACTAGCCTAGATAATTTATAAAGATTAGATAACTGACTCATTTTTGCTAGTTTCTTTCCTGATAAGGCAATATGTATTAGATATATCAGAGTAGAAGGAAATATTTTTCTTATATCTATCTGGCTTTTTAAATATAAACATATAAGTAAAAACCAAAATGATTTATAATCCTACCATTTATGTAACTGATTATCTTATTTTCAAAAAAGTGTTATGCATGTACTAGCATATGTGTGTTTCCTTCTTTTGTCTTTACAATGTATTTTGGAAATCATTCCATATCAGAATATAGATCTGCCTTTTTGTAGCCATTGAAATGCAAAGAAAAAAAGAACATAGATCTGTCTCATTTTTTTTAAAATGCCATATAATCTGTAGTATGAATTTACTATAATTTATCCGCATACTCCCTTATTGATGGGCATGTAAATGGTGTTAATTTTATGTGATATAATGAGTATCCTTATATGTATATCTTGGCACAGTTTTTCGAGTGTATCCATAAAGTTCCTTGCGATGAAATTATAGGGCAACACAGGGTGTGGTGGCTCATGTCTGTCATTTCAGCACTTTGAGAGGCTACGGCAGGAGGATTACTTGAGGCCAGGAGTTTGAGACCAGCCTGGGCAACATAGTGAGCCCTCACCTCTACTAAAAATTAAAAAAAAAAAAAAAAAGAAAAAGTTTGGTATGGTGATATGTACCTGCAGTTCCAACTACCCAGGAGGCTGAGGTGGGAGGATCATTTGAACCTGGGATGTCAAGGCTACAGTGAGCTATGATTGTGCCACTGCACTGCAGCCTGGATGACACAGTGGGACCCTGTCTCAAAAAAAAAAAAAAAAAAAGACAGAAAGAAAGAAATTACAGGCCAAATCCATGTGCTTTTTAAAGGATATTTTTGAATCGTCCTCCAAAAGAGGCTTCACCAAATTACCAGCCACGGCATACAAGATACCCATTTCTCCATGTCCTTTCCAACAGTGGCTCTCATCAAGCCTTGGTGGAAATGCTCTCATACTGATACATTAACGACTAAAAGTCCTGACATATCTGCTTAGGTTGTAAATTGCCTCCCTCTAAACTTATACAGAGATAATTTAGGGTGTTGTCTCAGCTTGGTTCCAGTGTTATCCAAGCCATTAACCTTTCTTTTGCTTTAGATCGTCACATTGCAGTATTTCAGTTAAAAAACAAAAACACGACTGGGTATTTTTTTTTTTTTTTGAGACGGAGTCTCGCCCTGTAGCCCAGGCTGGAGTACAGTGGTGCGATCTTGGCTCACTGCAAGCTCCACCTCCCGGGTTCAAACCATTCTCCTGCCTCAGCCTCCTGAGTAGGTGGGACTACAGGCTCCCGCCACCATCCCCGGCTAATTTTTTGTATTTTTAGTAGAGACGGGGTTTCACCATGTTAGCCAGGATGGTCTCGATCTCCTGACCTCGTGACCCGCCCGCCTCGGCCTCCCAAAGTGCTGGGATTACAGGCGTGAGCCACCGCGCCCGGCCACAATGGGGTATTGTTTTTATAGACTGTTGAAATCTGCCTTTGGAAACCGCGGGTTTGCTGTATTGTTATGGTGAATGAATTAGGTGCATAATACTAGTTTTTAAAAAATGAACTTCACACTAAGTACACCTTGAAAAATCATTCCAGAGCTATAAGAAGAGCTATAAGAAGAAAAATATGATGGGTCATTGCTCCAAAGAAAGGTTTTAAAATGTAAATTTGTACTTAATGAATTAGACAGTGTATCCTAACCTCCTCTTTGCTATTCTTCAGGGATCTCTTCTAACAAGGGCTAATGCTTCCCCTAAGCCATGAAAAGCCTGCTGTGAGCACTCCCTGTTCAGGGTCAGAAAAACACAATGACCTGCTCTATCATTTTAGGTTCTAGGACAATGTTCTCTTGCTTTTCCTTGCTCAGAATGGAGCTTTGCTGGGGTAGCATCAGAATGAGGATTTGGTGCAACAGTTCTGCAATAGGAAGTAGGTTCCCCTACTCTCATGGTTTTCAAGCTTTTTTGACTGCAGCCCATAACGAGAAATAATGTTTTTCATCATAACCCAGTAGATACACTCACAGAGAGACACTATATTCATAAACAAATTTCATTATGTTTAACCTTATGTCAATAGCATTTATCCTATGTTATTCGATCTATTTTATTTCTTTTTAAAAAATGCTTATCACAGTCAACCAAACTGATTTCACAACTCCTTGAAGGAATTTGAGCCACAATTTGAAAAATACTGCATTGTAGAATATTTTAGAGTCTCTTCCAAACCCTCAGAGTCAGATTTATTTCAAAATGGCCCCTGTAAGACGGCTTCAAGCATGTGAGTGACTTTCGTTTTTCTTTTTGCTTCTTTACCATTTACCATGACTTCCAAATAAGTGACTCTTTTGGCTTATTTGGTAACCATGCTAATTTCTAAACATAGAACCTAGAGCATTTACATCAGACCCACCCAAAGCTTGTGTTTTAACCTTGCTTCTCTCCTTTCTTTCTTTGATTCATTGATTATGTTTTCTATTGGTATTTGTTCAATCTGTATTTCAGGCAGTGTACAGGTTTTGAGGCACCAATGGTGAGTAAAAGCAAGCATGCATCCTGAGATATATTGGGAATGAAAGAAGTTAATCTAAAAGCACACAGGAAAATATTTTCAAACTTTGATAAATTCTGTGTAAGCATATGGCATTGCATGTAACAGGGGAACCGCATTTAATATGGAGTGTTGGAAAAGGCTTCTGTGAGAAGCCTTTTGAGCTGAGACTTGAAAGGTGAAAAAAATATAACCAGGTACTGGGCAGCATCATGAGTGCAGGCACAGGTCACATCATATCACAAGCTTCTAAGGCTGAAGGGGGCATGAATTGCTAGCTGGAGAATGGAAGGAAAAGATCTTCAAGATAAAGCTGGAAAAATAAACAGGGCCAGACCTCATAGGTTTCTGTAGACCATGGAAAGAGGTGAAGGTTATTTTGAGCCTGGATGACATGATAAAACTCACACTGTAAAAATATAACTGCAAGGTAGAGAATGGATTGAAGAGGTCCAAGATTACGCAGACAGAGCTATGAATAGCCTATTGCAATGGTCTGGGTCAAGCATGGTGGAGTAGGGTTGGAATAGGGTGGTGATCTTTTACTAGTTATCTTCCTTACTGAGCACACTTTGCAATGAATTTCAAATGCACTGGGACCAGACTTGTTAATTTTGGAGCTGTCAACCAAGAAATAAATAAGCCATGATATCCCACCAAAGAAAGTTGCAGAAATGCAATAGTGAGGCTGTGATGAATGGCTGAGGTACAAGGAAGCTCTTACTCACTCATTTTAAAAAATCAGATGATATGAAGTTGAATATTCTAGATATTGCACAATTGTGTTATGTTCACATATTTTACTGGGCATAGTTCTGGATAATAAAATATTTATCTTCTCTCCCTCTGAGAATTAAAAATCTGAGATGGAGGCCTCTGATGTGCCAAAGGAGAAAGATGATTTTTAAGAGCCAAACGTGCCTCCATGATTAAATACATTTATATTTCTACTGGCCAAGGGAAGCATGTTGCCTCTTGCTTGGGCCTCTTCTGTCTTTGATTAATAATCCCCTGTACATTCGAACACTGTTATTAACTTGCCACAACTAGCACCTTTATCACTTTGTTCTTTGAATAAAAAGAGCTTAACTCAAGTCCCAGTAAAAATGTTCATTCAGGCTGAATTTAAGAAATTTATTCTAATCCCTTGGAGTTAAATGGAATAATACGAGAAGAGTCCACTGGTCTGTTACCAGGTTTCTGAACTACACCTGGCAGCCTAACATAGTCAACAGCAGGGAGTGAATCACGTCTGCTCTGTATGCTAACCCGGTCTGAGTAGGTGGTTTGCATTGGCATCTAATTATGTTTATGGTTAGTACTCTCTTCTCCTGACTTTTGGTACCAAACCCTCACACATCTCATTATCCCTATTGCATCTGCCACTCATCCTAAAAGGCCTTGCTTACATCCCACAATCAATCATTCTTTCTATTACCTTAGCGGAGAACAGCCTGAGGTGCAGCAGGTCCCAGGTATGATTACAGATTCACCAGTTCAATATTGTTTACTGAATGGCCTATAAAACACAGTGAATATAATTTGTGTTGCTGCAGTTGGAAGGCTTATGTGCCACACTGCCTAGAACCAAAGACCTTTCCTCACGCCCAATACACCAATGGCAGTCATTGCATCGAGATGAAGAATAGTATCTCCCAAAAGGCAATACCAAGCATATGTTTCTCAGGCTTTTACAAAACACTTTTTGAGTTTCTGTCTAAATTCCTCTAAAAGCTTAATTTTTCCAAGACATATTCTGTGTAAATCAGTCTTCAGTGGTAAACAAAATTTTATTTATTGAACTATCAGGTGCTATTAATGCTAATTAGAATGTTACCACCTCAGATTAATGCTTTGTTGAATTTCTTTTTTTCTGGTGTTTGTAAGTATCCCTTTTCTCCTTTAGCACAATGATAATTACAAAGAAGAAAATGTACTAAGTGCATTTCTCCCATCATTGATATTTTACATTTATTTCCTCAGCAAATAAGTTGTCACTAGGAAGTGATGTGCATCCCTGGGCACTGCTTGCAGGCACTTAATTCTTTGATTCAAATGAAACTTTAAAATGTTATATCCATGACATTATGTCTAAAGAAACATGTCAAAGAAACATGTCAGAGAACTTGACTGTGAATAGAAATCACAGCTGTGCTTTGAGGGAAACAAAATAAATCACAGAGGTAGGAATGCATTTTTACAAGCTACTGTTTGTACACAGCAGAGGCCAATTCTACTCTCTGTGTCTCATTTCCTCTTCTAATTCCTCATCCCTACACTCCTTCATGTGTGAAGCCCATGTCTGATCCTGCCTATTTCAGTGACTGGGAGTCATTGCAGATGCATGCACAGGGTCCTGTTATGGGATCTGGCTTCTGCCACCTTCTCCAGACACAAGCTTCCCCCTCATACCTGTTGTTCCAGCAAATCCACGCTATTCTCCTTTCTGCACTTGCACTAGGTTCTTTCCGAAGTCTGTGCTTTCATGCATCCTATTTTTCTCTGGTATTTTTCAAATTTTACTTTGGCACCTGGAGAACATTTTGGCACTACCATTTGTCAGGTGTTTAACTTTGTGCATTTCCTCGTGTGAATGGGAGCGTAGGACCAGCATCGTGAGGAAGGACTGGGGTCACACTTACAGTGTGTCAGAGCCCACAAAGTCACTCAGTAGAAACATCAGGAGATGTTAGCATTATTTTTTAGTTATTACTGTGATCACCATTCCTCAAAATTGAGCTCCGGTTTTACCTCTACTGAGAAGCTTTCTCTTACTTCCCCATCCCAAAGTGAATTACTTCCTTGTACTGTGTGCTTAGTTCTTCATTGCCCTTCTTATATGTTTTCCTTATCATTAATGTGGGACATGATTTGTTATAATGTTGCTGGGCAATGATGTTGTTAGTATAGAAAAATGGGCATGAGAATGGTTCAAGGAGTTCCCATAACTCATATTTTATGGGCCTTCTGCAATATATGGTTAGGATACAACCATTAGCAATAAATGGATAACTTGGGTTCTCTTCATTTTCTGTGTTTTATTGCTACATGAACAAACAGTTATTGAGTGCTTACTGTATGTCAAGCATGACAATAAGTATTATAATTACCCTGTTTATTCATCAGTATGATCAAATTTGGTTATTATTCCCATGTGACCCAGGAGGAAACTAAAGGCCTAAGGTGATAGAGCTAGTGATAGACCACCTACTCCCAAAGTCTGAGCTCTTAGCTCAAGAACACTCTGCTCTGATCTGTAGGGTCTTTTGCCTCTGAGACTCTTTAATGTGTAAATATATTTGATAAGTTTTCTCTTCTAATGCAATTTCAGGTATTCCTTCCAAGATGAGGAAGACATGTTCATGGTGGTGGACCTCCTGCTCGGTGGAGACCTGCGTTATCATCTGCAACAGAAC
The DNA here is from genome assembly GCF_028885655.2 of Pongo abelii. Classification (NCBI taxonomy): domain Eukaryota; kingdom Metazoa; phylum Chordata; class Mammalia; order Primates; family Hominidae; genus Pongo; species Pongo abelii. The sequence goes on from NC_071989.2 coordinate 155,770,184, forward strand.
GTCCGCTTCAAGGAAGAAACAGTGAAGCTCTTCATCTGTGAGCTGGTCATGGCCCTGGACTACCTGCAGAGCCAGCGCATCATTCACAGGTCAGTCAAGTCCAAGGAGACAGCCATGAACGTAATGCAAGGAGAGAATCCACAACTGGCTACCTTCAATAAATTTTTATTGAACATGACATTTAATCCTCATGTAATTCTTGAAACAGTACCCTGAGTTAGGTTGATTGTCCTCATTTTGCAGATTTTTTAAAAGACTGAACACATAGAGCTTAATTTGCCAAAGGTCACAGTAAACAACAAGATCACAATCAATGAATTTTGGTACTATTTTATAACTAAGCTTAGACAGGAGAAAAGGTGGCATATAGAAACCTAATAAATATTAAATAAATAATTAAATGGAGGTAGCACATGGAGGGAAAGAAATAGAATGAAAAGAAAGAAAGTTCTTTGGGAAAAAAGCTTGAGTCTTTCTAATATTTGCTGTCCTGCAGTCTATGTTAAATTAATCCCTAATGTATGTACTGCAAATGGAGGTAGAAAAAGCAATAGCAATGTCTTCTGCATTTAGAGCATTAGTAGTAAATAAAGACATACGAATAACATAAGAAACCATAAAGCTATAGAGATAATAGAGAGAAAAGATAATACTTTATAGTAAAGAAATTTGTAGTTTTAATGATGATTTTATATATAGTATCTCATTTGATCTCTGAAATAACCTGAGATAAATGATCAGAGCAGATGTAATTAGACTAGAATTACATATGAAAAAATCATGGCTTGTATACATTAAATTAGCACCCAGTTTACTTATAAGAATTGTAAACATATCAAACATCAAAACATCTACTAATCAACATCAAAACAACTAGTGTTTACTGGTTGATGACTTACTATGTGCCAGGCACTCCTAGGTACTTTATGTACATTAGTTTATTAAATCCTCAAAACTCAGCAAAGATTCCACATTTCATTATAATATTCCCATTACTCAGATAAAGAAACTGTCTCAAAGATTTGCCAGGACAAACAGCTAGCAAATAGCATAGCCAGGATTCAAACCTAGATCTCTCTGACCTCAAAGTCAGAATTCTATGATACCACTTCACATTACTTACACGTATGAAATATATGCATTAACTGATTATACATCATTAAATGAAAAATCAGTACATGTGACTCTGCTGCTGTCATCTCCCATCCTTGAAGAATTTGCTGAGATTTTAAGTACAATTATGTCTCAATTAGTAAAAAGTTGGCTAGATAAAATATTTGACCACCACCAGTTGACATTGACCTGTAATTTATTTTTTAAACCTACATATATATATATATTTTTAGAGAGATGGGGTTTCACCATGTTGCCCAGTCTGGTCTCCAACTTTTGGCCTCAAGTGGTCCTCCTGCCTCAGCCTCTCAAAATGCTGGGATTACAGGAGTGAGCCACTGTACTCAGCCTATAATTTATCTTGATGAGTACAGAGCCTATAGATGAAGGTGAAGCATCAGAATTTATAGATTCTCTGTGCAGGTACCACAGGCCAGTTCTTTTATTTATTTTATTTATTTATTTTTTTGGCCTTGGCCCTCTACATTTAGTTTTTATTTAATGTTCCTTCTTTGGAAGGGCCTGCTTGTATTGGAAGTGTGCTCTTCAGGCACCAGATAAATGAAAGCAGACCAGTTAATTACATAGGATCTCAGTAGTGAATTTGCACACCTGGTATTTTTTCAATAACTAGAAATCCTGTTCTCAAGCATTCATCTTCCCATACTGGTTTTCTGGTGCCTCATAGCTCTTTCTGAAGAGAGACTCTTCATACTTATTAGTCTATGGAGTCCCTCTCAAAACTTTCCTGCTCATTCATTCTCCCCAAAATTGCCAACCACAGCCTATCTTGGTTGTGACATCACAGATATCAGAAAGAAGGCAGTGACCTTGAGAAACCAGCATGGCCTCAGAGCCTTTTCACTCTCTCTCTCTCCTTTTCCTGTTTGAAATTGGGTTCTGTCCCTTCTTTCTTTAGGCTTCATGTTCTTGGTCATCAAAAGACCAATTCTCTGAGCATTTTCTCCATGTGTTTAGAACTGTGTTCCAAGAGGAATTCAGGAGGGAAAAACAACAACAAAAATATTGATACAATTTTTCCCCAAGGAGCTTACTAACACCCAATACTGTTTTTCTGTTCTTTCCCTCTCTTTTTCTCTCGTCATCGTCATCATTTTGCCACTTAAATCATAAACCAAGGATTAACTTTCTGGTTTTTTGCCCTTCAATCACACCCACAGTTATTACTTAGTGCCCGTTCTCAGAAGGGCCTTTTTGTACTGAAATGTCTCCTCACCATGGTAAATGTATGGAAAGCAAACAGGATGACATTTTGAGTGCAGTGTTAAATTGAGGTGACATCCTTCTGGCATCAAAAACTATTCAGGTGCATTTCTGCAGCCTTTATGCACCTCTCCCCCCACCTCCCAGGTGTTATATTTTACAGGCTCTCATACCCTTTTGTACCTCTCCTGAGGAGTTGTGACATTTGGTGTGTAATTAATTCATTTGTCTCCTTTACAAAATTGTGAACTCTGCATGTTTTGCTTTTCATTGTATAACCAGAATGTGAAAAAAATATGAGCCACATGAATGAATGATTGACCAGAAGTTCAGGCGTACAAACAGGAAAGATTCAAATATAGGACATTAAATCCAAAGGTCTCAGACCTACTTGTACCTTGGTCTTTACTTTAATCATGTAATTTATCATCCAAACCAGGACACTCTGAGAGCTAAAGAGGATGCTATTAATATTAATAATTGCACTGGGAAGAGTCAAAAGCCATAAATAATCTAGGCAATTCAGGACCTATGTCAACATCATTAAGGCTTTTCAAAGCAGTGTTTTTTGGTTTTTTATTTTTTGTAGAGACAGGGTCTCCCTATGTTGCCTAGGCTGGCCTTGAACTCCTGGGCTCAAGCAACCCTCCTGCCTCAGCCTCCCAAAACTCTGGGATTACAGATGTGAGCCACCATGCCCAGCTTCAAATAGACATTTTAATTCTGACAGTGTTCTGATAACCAGGATTTTCTGCTCTCAGAATACCAGATATCAATTTGAAATGGTGTCAAATAGCTTTTAAAAAAATGTACTTGGTAAAAGAAGCAGTGATCCCTTTGTTTAAGGAATTTAAATGATAATAACTTTGGCAATCTGAGACTAGGGCTCCAGGGCCAGAGAATGCAAAAAGCAATACAGAAGAGATATAAGCTTCTGAATACTGTAATTCTTTTTAAAATCTCCTTCTTCAAAAGAATCAGCACCATTCATGTTGTATTTGACTTCAAGATAAAACACCTTTTAGTTACTTAGAAAGATTAGATTGTAAAATACATGCTGAGTCCCTAGAAATTAAAAGTGAGAATGAAAAAAAGAATCAATGAAAGTACAGTAGATCTCCTGGACAAGGAGAGAACATCTGCATAAAACTGAAGATATAAAATACGTGACTTCCTACTTTTAGATTAAAATCTACATTTTGCCTTTGGACATAGTAGAAGATTCAAAATTACCCATAAACAGTCAGCAATACGTGAAAGTAGGAGCCGCCGTAGGCTGCTGTTAGCTTAGGGCTTCCTGGGTACCAGGCTGCCTGCTAAGCACTTGTAAGTTATTTCACTCAGTCTCCCCATAGCTCCAGGAGGTTGATGGCACTTTGTCCCCATTTCGCCGTCGATGAAACTCTGGTTCTGAAAAATTACTTGCCCAAGGTTGCATGGCTAGTAAGTAGGGAAAGCATTATGTTTAGGAAATGCAGAGCTCTTCACCACTCTCCAGCCTGCAGATGCTCAGCATGGCTGCAGCTCTGAGGGGAGCACGGGACACCTATGCATGGCCACCTGCCTCGGGCACACACAGACGGAAGTGTTACATGTGGAATGGACAGACAGAGAACATCCTAAAACTGGAAGCTAAATTGTGTGAGAAAGACAAGTACTTCAGAGAAGGTGGTGTGGAGTCACAAAACAAGTTTCATGAGAGCTCATACAGAGAACAGCCTAAAACTAGAATCTAAATTGTGTGAGAAAGACAAGTACTTCAGAGAAGTTGGTTTGGAGTAAGAAAGCAAGTCTCATGAGAGCTCTGAGGGTGTAAAGGGGACTTTTAACAGCCAAAGCACACAGCAAGTCTAGCCTAGCAAGAGGAGCTCAATGGATGAAAGTCCTCACTTGTTTCCCTGTGTTAACATAGAAGCGGCTCTTTTTAAAATTTTGTTTTCACTTCAGCTTTTCTGCCAGAAATGTCTAGTGTAATGATGTTTTAAAAAAAACCATAAGATCTGTTTCTGCCACAAATCCCCATTAAGACATAAATGGAGTTTTATTTTGTGGATGTTTAAAAATCCATGGACTTGAACTTTTGGTAGTTTCCCAAATATGTAGAATATTCAGCTAGTTTTCTTCAATTTCAGAATCTTTCTTTTCTATCGTTGTTAAAGACACAGGGTTGCATAATAACCATTAAGTTTGAATTGTGCAATTAGACAACTTTCTTATTAGTCAAGAAGTCAAACATTTTGTGTGAGTACAGCTTGAAAATCAGCTTTAGTTTCCAAAGACTGGCCAGTTTGAAGTATAATATTCTCTTTTGCTTACTTGAAATCTGCAAATAAATGCTTTAAATGATGGACAAAGTGATTATTTGCTTTTATTTAAAAAATAAGGAAAACGAAACTCATTACAATCTCCTCTACAGGGTTAGTACTGTTCTATTTGTTGATTGCCAAAGCCTCTCCAATGAACAATCTGGTGGAAAGTAATTATTTAATATTATAATCCAAAGACAAATTTCTGTTTACTCCCTTGTCAGATCTTAAAGAAGACTCAATTATGAATTTAAGCTAATGAGATGGATTGTATGGGACAATTAAATAGTAAGTCATTTTGGGTCAAAATACCATTTGAGAGGATGGTTGATTGTTTTTTCCCTCTGAGAATTACCCCCCACTATAACGAGGTTATAACTCACTGTTTGCTAAATTTTTATAGGAACGAGATAAAAAATCTAATTAGAGTAATTTGTGCAAGTAATTGCAGTACAACAGAGAGAGTTGCAAAAATTTCATTTTCCATTGAGTACCGAAATGTTGAAGAGAAATAAAAGAAAATTTATGGCTGTGTAGAAAAACACAGGATGGTATTTTTATTTATCACCTTTACCTTCTTTGCTGTACTCATTGGAACCAATAACTGATTCCAGATTCATCTTAGGGACTGTATAAAATGCAGATAGAAATTATTTCTCACACATGACCTCTTGGGCTGGAGTAGCTGCTTATGAGAAGTCCCTATCATTCTTCTAGAAATCAGTATCTTGACAGTGAAGAAAAAAATCTTAGGAATAATGCTTCTAGTCCAAATATTTATTCAAAAATTATTTATTGGGTACCCATTTGCCAGTGTTCTGAATGCCAGGCTCCCATGGGGAACAAGACAATCCCCCTGTCATATGAAGTTGTTAATATTATAGTGTGAAAAATAGTCAAGTAAACACTTCAACATTAATATCAAAAGGCTTTTAAATGTTGTGGCATGTGCCATAAAGAATGAAAGCTGTTATGTGCATATCCTGAGCTATGCATGCGTGCCTGCATGCACGTGTGTGCACACACGTGCACACACACACACACACACACACACACACACACAATATGCTTAGTTGCATCTTCCCAATGCTCATGGTTATACCTCTAATTGTAGCCTCTGGACCATGATATTCTATATAAAAAGCTGTCTCCCCTCTCAAATCTTAAGCCCTCATAGGTGGATACTACACCTCACTTATGTTTTAATCTCCAGCAACTTGCACTGGATCTAAACTAGAGTGCTTGCTGGATAATTCAATGACTGAACAAATGAATGAGGACAGTATGTACATGTAACCATTGGGTGAGTGCAGAAGGTAAAAGTTGCTGTGGAGGATGTCGTCTTCAGCAAATTCTCAATTTATTCCACACATTCCTCTGTGCGTCCACAGCATGTGGAGTTCTGGGCTGCCTTTCCACTCTGCTGGATTAGTTTTGTATGCCATGTAACAAATTCCCACAGACCCAGTGACCAGAAAGAACATACCTTTATCAGCTCGCAGTTTCTTTGGGTCGGGTGTCTGGGCACAGTCTAGTTGGGTTCTCGGCACAGCTGCCATTAAGGTGTCAGCCAGAACTGGGTTCTCTTCTGGAGGCTGAACTGGAGAAGAATCCACTTCCAAACTCAGTCAGAATGTTGGCAGAAGGTATTTCCTTGTGGCTGTAGGACTCATGGCGGCTACTTTCTTCAAATTTAACAAGGAGAAGAATACTGTAGAGTAAGTTGGCTAGAAAGAAAACAGAGTACACATACTTGAATAATGATACATAACATTGTAACATAACTCAGTCACAGAAGTGAAACCATCACATCTGCCATGTAATGTTGGATAGAAACAAACCATGGAACCAGCCCATGCTGAGGGGCTGGAAATTATGCAAGGGTGTGAACACCAAAAGCTGGGAATCCTGGGGGTCACCACACAGTCTGTTCACCACACAGTCTGTTCACCACATTTCCTCTAAAGAAGTTGCACTGCATCACAGTTCCATACCAATTTCTGCTATGACCTTAAATATAGCCCTGAACTTCCCTGTCAAGGAAGAAGTGAGGATATTTCAACAAGTGATCAGAAATGATTCTTTTATATCTAAGATTCTAGGATGATTTCCTCTCTGCCCTGGTAGGCTGCTCTTCAAAATATGACCTCCTCATTGTTTCTCTGCTCTACCACACACTCGTTCCCCTCCAAGAAGGCTGCCCAACTGTAATGACCTGTCTAGAGAGCCTGTGATAGTGACTTGTGATAAATGGCTGTTAGCACGTTTACCAATCAAGGTCTTGTTTGCAATTCGGTTGTGGGCCAAAATTATGTTTGTTTTAACTGAGGTCTTTAGTTTATTTCAGGCAGAGATCTGGGCTGGAATGTCACCTTTGTGTCTAATTCTCACACACTGTACTATCTTAGCAGTCACATTTTATTTTCTTGAGATGACAATTTATAGGAAAAAATAAGAAATTTCTGCAGCTAATCATTTTAGTCAATGATCATTGAGTGACAGGTGAGCTCCTAATAAATAAATTTGCCAACAGAGTGACACCTCAGGTTTCTGAAGCATGTGGGAATGAGTCATCTGGAGAGATGTTTTTCTAATTCCTGGAAGTATTTCAGAGTTTTTTAACTATTTAATTTATACTACAAAGTACCTATGTCACTTTTTTAATGACTTAATAGGAGCTATCACTTATTGCTTATACCAACAACTGCATACTGTGCTAATTGGCAGGTTCCACACACCACCTAACTTGATAATCAACAGTTCTCTGAGGGGATTAAGCAACTTGCCAATATACAGTCAGTATATGGGGACCAGATTCAAATGTAGAATTACCTTCTTCAAAGGCCCTGTTCTAAATATAGATGCCCTTACTTTCACTCTTATAATAATAAGATATCCTCAAGGTCAGATGAGCTGTTCAGTGCTGTTTACCAAATAGCATAAAACTTCAGTTTAGATACATATTTTAGTGGGTAGATACTATATGTTAATTTGTGCTCCCTCAGAAAGATTTGTTGAAGTCCTAACCTCCAGTGCCTCAGACAATGATCTTTTTTGGAAAGAGGGTTTTTACCCAGATAATCAAGTTAGAATGAACCCATTAGTGTAGGCCCTAATCCAGTATGACTGGTGTCCTTATGAAAAGAGGAACTTTGGACACAGAGGAACATACATAGAGTGAAGATGATGTGGATGTAGAGAGACACAGGGAGGATGACAGGTGAAGATGGGGGATTGGTGTGATGGGTCCATCAGCCAAGGAATGTCAGAGATTGCCAGCAAACCCACAGAAGCTGGAAGAGGCCTGGGAGGAGTCTCCCTGAGAAGTTTCAGAGGGAGCATGGGCCCTGCTGGCATCTTGATTTTGGACTTTCTACCTTCAGAACTGTGAGAAAATAAATTTCTGTGTTCTTCAAGCCACTGTTTGTGGTACTTTGTGACAGCAGCTCTAACAAATGAATGTAGTAAATAAGTTTTCATTTTTTCTTTGCTGCTAATATTTTAAACTTTGCTTCTCTAGTAGGTGCCACTCAGAGCACCTTCTGTCCTCCCTCCTAACAAGCTGCTTACAATACATTATGGGATAGAAGACCAAGTGACAAAACTTGTTAGTATTGTTTGTAAAATTAAACTAATCCAAGAGAATATTCAGTAAGTCAAGTCCATTGGCTTTAGTATATGGTAACCTATTTTAATGTTGCCAAAGACTGTCTTTGCTTACTTTTGTATTTCAGGTTTGGGAAGATATTTTCAGTATCTGTGGCTTGTTTTTTATACCATTTCTCTTGTCCAAGGTGTTTTGTTTTGCTTTTATATATCTATTAGGAAAGTTAAATCTTTTCCATTTTACCAAAGCTACATGTCCAGTATGAGAACGTTTAAAGTCTAAAAATTATCTGATTACTTATATTGTATGTGTTCTGCTTGATGCTGGCTTTCTTTCAGTGTATTGATAAAAGTTTCTGTTTGTTGCAGTGGAATAATAGACTTTGGTTTTAGGCTATCATCTGTGGAGTGCTTAAGAAAACGCCCTTTCTTTTTGTTTTGGTAAATCTGCTTTTCAGTAGACCACAAGCCCTTGCAAATGTTCTCTTTTTCTAACTCTGGTAGCAGAAAGGCCACTTGAGCCTCAAAACAAAACGGCAGTGCAGTAATGAGGGTATTAGGTTGATGTGTTCTATTCAGCACCTGCTCCCGAGCTACCGAATAATGAATGAGCATGAATTACACATTGTGAAAACAGGAGAATCTGCCTTCTTTGTGTTGTATGCATCAAGCAGTTTCAAAAGGGCTTTGCAATTGTGTTTCTCACAGAAAGCCACCCATTTGTGAAAACCCATGTGAAAAGGCAAAGAGAACTGCTTGTGTACAGGTTAACATTTAACTAGACTGGCAGAGCTTTTAATAAGTTCTATAAGGTTAAGAGCTTCATTAATATGCAACCTGTGATTTGGTCCAAGTTAAATTTTACTTTGCCCAGAATACATTATAATATAAAGCTTAAACTTTATTCTTTCAAGTTTAGTCATTAACACATAATATTGATCAATTATGCATGTTGGACACAGAGCTCTGAATAGAGCTTTGAAATATAAAACTATGGTTTTAGTCCTCTTAGAGCTATGATGTTTGGTAGGGTTAGGTGAAGTAGACACATTTTTGACTTATAATATTTTCAGCTTACAATGGGTTTTTCAGGGCATAACCCATTGTAGGTTGGGAGCATCTGTACGATGGTATAGATATATATAATGCATATAGTTTTACATCCTTTTAAGACAAAATATGAAGATACTTTATTTGCTCAAATCTTGTTATGCAGTTTTACACTGTGATATTCACATGCTGACAGAGAGGCTATTTGCATGGTGTTTATCACCAGCAATGAACAGCAGCATTTGAGTTATGTAGTGGCTCTGCCAGTTACCAGTGGGGCAACTTGGGCAAGACACTCAGCACCTCTGAACCTCATTTGTTTTATCAGTAAAATGAAGATAGCTATACATAATTCACAGGCTGTGGTAATGATATATTCTAATGAATATACACTCTTAAACAAAAACATTCAATAAATTCTAGCTACTCATTTATATTAATTTATTATACCCATTTGCTTTGAGTTATCTTCTTTGCGATAAGCTGTGGGAAAAACTTACTGTTCCTTCTCATACTCCAGGATACATCATCACCCAAATCATTACACATTCTTATATAATGCAAACATTAAGAAAGAACAATAATCTTACTAAAAAGCAGAGTGTGGTATGGTAGAGAGATTGAGAGGCTTTGGAATAGTTACATCAGGGATCAATTTGTGAGCTGTATGACTTTAGGCAAATTAATAAACTGAATTTCTTTAAATTTTGTTAAATAGGTATAATAACATTATATATAAGAAAGCAGGAAAAATATGAACAGCTCCTATTATAATGCTTGTAAAATCAGGAGAGCTTAATAAATGGAAGCCACACTGCGATTTTCCAGATAATTGTAAAACAACTATGGGCCATTACAAAACCATAGGAAATTAGAAGTGAGGAGTAATTTGGAGATTGACAAGCCCTACCTTCATCTAAAGGCAGAATTTCTTCTGCAGTCTCCCTAACAAGGAATCGTCATACCTCAGGGACGGGATAGTCACTACCACATAAAGTAGTTCATTTTCAGACATGCGTAATCTTAGAAAGTTCTTCTGTTGATTTACAGTTAGCCTCATGGTTCTGTTGCTGCCTATTGGAGTTTTACTAAGTGTACAGTCGGGCAGGGCTTCCATTCAGTACTGTTGTACTAGTAATTTATGGATGGCGTCCATTCTTACTGGTCCGTGTCCCATTCTGATTTGTGTTTGTGCCATTTTTAAGTGTTTTGACTATTAACCCTGGTATCAGATAAACATGGAGTCCTCACTTTTTCCATAATCATGAATAACAGTGGAATAGTTACATCAGATTTGTGTGCCACTGTGGTCCCATCTATGAAACAGGGACAATAATTGTACCTAGTTCATAAGGCTGTTTGAGGATAGTGTGGAATAAAGTATAAAAAGGGCTTAGCCTGGTTTCTCAAATATTGCAATAAATGAAACTTAGCACCATGATGCTGTCACAATGGTTCAATGATAATTGAAAACATCGATTCATCATTTAACATCCTCAGCTTATCAGTTTCTCACTATCTAGCTCTTCTTACACTGGACACTTCCTAATTATTCGTTCAATGTTTTCTGGAAGTTAGTTGAACAATTACTGTGTGCCAGATACTACACAGTAGTCCCCCTTGATACATGAGGGATACATTCAAGACCCCCAGTGGATACCCGAAACTGCAGATATTTCCAAACCCATATATACTATGTTTTTTCCCTTTTGTATATACCTATGGTAAAGTTTGATTCATAGAGTAAGAGATTAACAATAACTAATAACAGAACAATTATAACAATATGCGAAGTAAAAGTATGTGAATGCAGTCCCTCTCTCAAAGCATCTGATTGTATCGTACTTACCTATTTTTGGACCACAGTTGACTGTGGGTAACAAAGTAAAACTGCAGATAAGGGGGGATTACTATACTACGAGTTTTACATGTACCATTTAACTAAATCATTACAATTCTATAAAGTAGATATGATTATTGTCCTCAGTTACAGATGTGGAGGGCTGAGTCTCAGAAAGTTTTATTACCGACATGGTTTTGGTCCCAACAGAAAACCTCATAATGGTTTAAACAATAGAAGAGATTTATTATCTTATAAAATCAGAAAATCCAGATGTGTGCTGGACTTGGAGGGTATCTTGATTCAACAACTCAGCAGTATCACCAACTAGCTGGTTTCTTTTACTCTCTTCTCTCCTTTCCATGTGGCCACTTCATCCTCAGCTTGTTCCTCCATGTGATTGCAAGAAAGCTGCCTGCTGCCCAGGGCTCCATGCTAAATTCTTTAAATCTAAAGAATCACACTCCTTCTCAAAACTTTCCCCAGGACAGCAAGGAAGCTTTTTTCTCAGAAGCCCAGAACATAATTCTTTCTGATACTCAGTGGCTTAAATTGGGTCATCAGCCCATCCCTGAACCAATAACAGGGCCTGTGGGATGGGATAACTCTTACTTAGGCCTGACTCACATAATCCTTCCCTACAGTCAGGATGGAGTAGATTTCCCAAAGCACACAAAATACAGTGTGTGTGTGTACACGTGTACACACGTGTGCATGCATGTGTGTGTGTGCATGTGTGCGTGAATGTGTGTGTTAGAGAGAAGTGAAAATACTCAGTTGAAAATTGAAATGATGATTAAGAGAATGAAGAATGCATATTAGAAAGGCAATCAAAATGACCATTAGTAAGCTACACAGTCGAGATTTGAGACTTGGTCATTTGACTACAGAATTAATACTCTTAAACCTCTACTATCTACTGCTTCCCAAATCAACCTAGAAATCCCTGGGGTTGGATAGGATCATTTGTGTTTGAGACTATTACCAACATTACTAAGTACTATACTAATATACTCATGCAACCTAAAGCATATATATGTGAAATGTGTATATGTACACATATATATATACATACACACTCATACACTACACACAGTATAGCCTATACAGGGCTCATGTTTAATCTGCATACACGGTCTGGCCATATCAGTTGTATTTCAGTGTATTGGCTGATGAAGAGGTCATGCCTGAGCTTTCCTCCTACTCCAGCCCCTTTTCCAATCTCCGCCTCATCCCCCACCCCTTCCCTCCCTTGACCCAGCAACTGAAGTGCTAACTTCTGGCCCAGGAGAGGTCCTTCAGGGCACTGCTCCTCGGCTTCCATCAGCATCCCTTCTGATGAAAGGATGACTGTGCTGTTCTGATTGTTAAATATTTTGTCTATCACCTCTGGCTATTTGTAAATATATATACTTACATGGAATACTATATATGCTCACTATATTTCAGTAAACTTTAGTATGCTAAGCTCTAGAGAGTTTATCCAAGATCATTTATCCAAGATTACATGATGAGTGACTGGGATTACAACCAAAGATTGTGAGGTACAATCTTACGAGGATGATAACTAGTCTTCAATCATCTAAACCTGACAGCCTTTCACTTCTGCCCCCTATTCCAAACTGTTTTTCCTTATAATTTTCCTTCACTCGCTCTTAACATAGGTCTGTTTTTTGAGACCAATAGCCCATCTGTGACACCCTAGATAATATGTTACAGAATTATATGTACAATATTTTTCCCCTCTCCAGAACTTGGCGATGGCCCAATCTAAGAGACTGTCATGTGGCAAAGAATGAAATACAAACTATGGACCATCAAAAGGCCATGGGACACTGAAGGAGTTGATTTTGGTTTGGATATACCGATTTCCTTGTTTGCTATTTTCATGTACATGTACCGGTATAGGATTGCAGGGTAAGCAACTTGACTCCAGGGGAGGCGCAATGAAGGGATGTAATTAGCCTGTTAACTCTGCTAATGTCTTATAAAGTCATTCAAGTGAGAACAGCAGATACATCAATTCCTCCTTGGATCCTGCCACAAGGAGCATTGTATTTCCACTCTGCTATTTATAGTTCTCACAGCCGGAATCAGCTGGTTCAGCAGGACAAGGCTCTTTTTTTAATCAAACCAAGATGCAATGAAGAATTTCCAAAGTATGTGTCCTAGAATTTCCCTTTATCACCCCCAAAATTCCATAGTCCTTCTGAAAGCATAGGCTCATAACAGGCATAAATCACTTCTTATTTATTACTCTTACTCTAATTCATACACATACACTTACTGGAGAGTCAAGTTTCTTAGTTGGCCAATGGTAAATGTGGCGCATCTGGCACACAGGGTTTGTTTGGGTTGTTTTGGGGGTGGGGATTGGTTGTTTTGCTTTGTTTTGTTTTCTCTTCTCTTCTTAGGGGAAAAAGACATGCAGGGCTTAGTATTCCAAGAATTTGAGAAACCAGGGGGCCAGGATTCATTCATTTTTATGACAAATAGTTACTCGAGCACCTACTTTATTCTTGGGTACTTTTATGAGTCCAGGGGCTGCTGCATTGAACAATACAGAAAAGAAGTCCTTTCACTCAGAACTTACATCCTAGTGGGGGTTGGGGGTTGAGAGAATGAAGCATTCTTACAAAGAATGTTAAAAGTGAACTATGGGCAGGAATTGAGGATACGAGTTTTGATGTATAAAGAAAAAGTGACAAGGTCAAAAATTGGTGGTCTTAGTGTGATAGATATGCCAGTTTGGAAATTGTATTGGATAAATGCTAGTCAGGGGCTAGGCTGTAGTTATGACAAGGTGATGATTAAGGAAGTGAGAATAAGGAAACTATTGGTGTGGGATGGATGAAAAGATTATTGGAGGCAAGTCAAGGAACTGAGAGGCCAGGGTGTTGGATGGAGCATTCATGTAGACACTGAAGTCACCAAGAATGATAAATAACAAAGAGGGAATTCATCATTAGCTATCTGCTTATGATATTGATGTGTTTTGGCTGTGTCCCCATCCAAATCTCATCTTGAATTGTAGCTCCCATAATCTCCATTTGTCGTAGAAAGAATGCAGTGGGAGTTAATTGAGTCATGGAGGTGGGTTTTTCCAATGCTGTTCTTGTGACAGTGGGTGAGTCTCATGAGATATGATGGTTTTATAAAGGGCAGTTCCCCTGCACATGGTCTCTTGTCTGCCACCACGTAAGAGGTGCGTTTGCTCATCCATCACCTTCTGCCGTGATTGTGAGGGCTCCCCAGCCATGTGGAACTGTGAGTCTGTTAAACCTCTTTTTCTTTATAAATTAACCAGTCTTGGGTATGTCTTTATTAGCAGTGTGAGAATAGACTAATAAAGCCAATTGGTATGAGGAATGGGGCACTGCTGTAAAGATACCCAAAAATGTGGAAGCAACTTTGGAACTGGGTAACAGGCAGGGGTTGGAACAGTTTGAAGGGCTCAGAAGAAGATAGGAAAATGTGGGAAAGTGTGAAACTTCCTAGAGACTTGTTGAATGGCTTTGACCAAAATGCTGATAGTAATATGAATGAAAAAGTCCAGGCTGAGGTGGCCTCATGTGGAGATGAGGAACTTACCAGGAACTAGAGCAAAAGTGATTCCTGATGTGCTTTAGCAAAGAGACTGGTGACATTTTTCCCCTGCCATAGAGATCTGTGTAACTTTGAACTTGAGAGAGATAATTTAGGGTATCTGGTGGAAGAAATTTCTAAACAGCAAAGCATTCAAGAGGTGACTTGGGTGCTCTTAAAAAACATTTAGTTTTATTCATTCACAAAGATATGGTTTGGAATTAGAACCCACGTTTAAAAGAAAAGCAGGGAATAAAAGTTCAGAAAATTTGTAGCCTGATGATGGAAAAGAAAAACCTATTTTCTGAGGAGAAATTCAAACTGGCTGCAGAAATTTGCATCAGTAATGAGGAGCAAAATGTTAATTGCCAAGACAATGGGGAAAATGTCTCCAGGGCATGTCAGAGGTAGCCCCTCTTATCACAAGCCCTGAGTCCTGGGAGGAAAAATGGTTTCATGGGCTGGACCCAGGGCCTTGCTACTTTCGTAGTCTCAGGACTTGTTGCCCTGCATCCCAGCTGTTTCTAAAGGGGCCAACATACAGTTCAGACCATTGCTTCAGAGGATGTAAGTCCCAAGTCTTGGTGGCTTACACATGGTGTTGGGCCTGTGGATGCACAGAAGTCAAGAATTGAGGTTTGGGAACCTCTGCCTGGATTACAGAGGATGTATGGAAATGCCTGGATATCCAGGCAGAGGTGTGCTACATGGGCAGAGCCCTTATGGAGAACCTCTGCTAGGGCAGTGTGGAAGGGAAATATGGGGTGGGAACCCACACACAGAGTCCCCACTAGGGCACCACCTAGTGGAGCTGTGAGAAGAAGACCACCATCTTCCAGACCCCAGAACGGTAGATCCACCAACAGTTTGCACCGTGTGCCTGGAAAAGCTGCAGACATACAATGCCAGCCAGTGAAAGCAGCCAGGAAGGGGGCTGCACCCTGGAAAGCCACAGAGGTGGAGCTGCCCAAGGTTGTGGGAGCCCACATCTTACATCAGCATGACCTGGATGTGAGACATGGCGTCAAAGAAGATTATTTTGGAGCTTTAAGATTATACTGCCCTGTTGGATTTCAGACTTGCATGAGGCCCGTAGCCCCTTTGTTTTGGCCAATTCCTCTTATTTGGAGTGAGTGTATTTACCCACTGCCTGTAACCCCATTGTATCTAAGAAGTAACTAACTTGCTTTTGATTTCACAGGCTCATAGGCAGAAGGGACCTGCCTTGTCTTAGATGAGACATTGAACTGTGGACTTTTGAGTTATTGCTGAAATGAGTTAAGACTTTGGGGAATTCCCAGAACTGAGGGTTCCTCCCCATTTTAGACCATATAGGCAGCTTCCAGACATTGCCATGGCATTTGTAAACTGTCATGGTGCTGGTGAGAGTGTCTTTTAGCATGCTCATGTATTATAATTAGTGTATAATGAGCAGTGAGGATGACCAGAGATCACTTTTGTCACCATCTTGATTTTGGCCAGCTTCTTCACTGCATCTTATTTCTATCAGTGGGGTCTTTGTGACCTGTACCTTGCAAAAACAGTCCTGCTGATTACTAAATTCCTATCTCACCTATTCACGATGGAGTCACTCTGGTCTGAATGCCCCTGATAAGAGAATCCACACTGTTCAAATCTCCCCAGTTGATTCTGAAGCATATCCAGGCTTATTAGTCACTAAGTTAAAATATATTATAGACTACTGTCAATGAAAGAAACATTTTGTAAGTTATTTCATATTTATTTTTACTTGAGAAGACTGAAAAGGTAAAGAAGTGATGCTAAAATTTAGAACTAGAAAATCTCAACTTGCTCTAGTAGGAATTTTAATAGAGCACACTAAGTGTCTTTTCATTTTCTCTCTCCTGGTATATGAATAAACAACCTTCCATACTGCAATTTACCCTGTAGGGAATTAGATGTTACCCTATTATATTTTGGAGAAACTATATAGTTAGAATCTAAGCTTAGGTAACTTATTTTTATGTTTACAAATCCACTTTCTCCTATACATTTTTCTTAAATTTTTCTCATATTCTTTCTCTGAATTTGTGGTAAAAAATACCCCTTTCCCATTCTATGTCATGGTTCTTTATGAAGCTTTCTCATCCTCTCCATCCCGTGGGAACTATGTCTCATTTATCTTTAGGTTTTCTGTATCTTACTACAGTGACTTACCAAAGTAGGTAAATATCTGATGAATAAATGAATACAAGATTTAATTAAGAAGTTATCACATTAAACTAACTGTTCCCTCCCTGATCTCTGTAATATTAAGTTTCAAAGTAGTTTCTGGGAAAAGTAGTTAACACCATGATGTATGGATTCAATAAATAAGAAAAATGGTGCTCAGGGATTTAACAGAAAGCTCATAAATTGTCAAATCCACAGCAATTAATTTCTCCTAGTAAGTCCTCACAAATTCAGGCCAAGAAATTTGATACTGATCTTGCCTCACTCAACTCTCATCCATCCTTGGTAGGGCTTCTGTGGGCCTCTTTCTCACCTGGCAAACAGTACCTGATACTCACTGGATGCAGATCTGAAAGAGGTGGAAAGAGCCTGACACCTGGTTTATCTCTAGCTTTATGGTGCAGAGAGTATTTGATGGTGTGCCACAGCGCTCTGTATATACTGTTAGGATCAGCCTTCTTCAGTGCACTGGAATTTCTCTGGGTGTCATTAAGTTCTTCATTTACTGACCATGAGGCACTGGGATAGAATATGATATTAATCAAGGAACCATCCCTGACATCATGATCCACTTGGAAAACTTGCAGAGATTAGACAAATTTTTTGAGTAGGAATTTTGCTTTGTTGCCCAGGCTGGAGTGCAGTGGCTATTCAGGGCACAGTCGTGCAATGCAGCTTCAAACTCCTGGGCTCAGGTGATACTCCCTCTTCCACCTCCTGAGTAGCTGGGACTATAAGTACACACCACTGTGCCTGGAAAGAATTTTTTTTTTAGGATGTTATAAGGCCTATAGTTATTTAATTATTATTCCTAGGGTAGTTAGTGAAAAGATTTGGACCAGTCTTTTACACACTGATGCACAGCAAGATAACTATAGTTAGTAACATTGTATTATATACCAGAAATTTGTTATATCAAAGTATCATGTTGGCCACTTTAAACACACAATTTTTATTTTTAAATGACTGAAAAAATTAAAATAGCAAAGTAAAAAAAATTCATAGGGGAGCACAAAACCCACCTTCTTCCAATGAAGGGAGTAGTCCGGTGGTTAATACTTGGAGGATAGAACGATAGAGTTGGCAAAGCCTTGGTGAATATTATAGTAAGGAACACTCCTGAATCAAAAAATCGCATTGTACTTTATAACAGCCCTCACTTTTCCACTCTCAGATTTTTACTGCCTTTCCCTAATGTACAATTAAAGCCCTTCAGCCTAAATTCATAGAATCCATTAGGGAAGAAATTCTGAAACAGGTTTTGGGAACACATTTTCAGCCTAGTCAGGTGGCTTTCATGCTGCTAGAATAAAAATACCTTAATCTTTGACAGACCAAGTCTGTCAGCTTACTCTTTACTTAAAAATATTAATGAGTAACAAGTCTCATATCAATAAACAGAACCAAGTGTGTGATAAAGTGTGATAAATGTTATGGTGGAAGAAGTATCCCATGTGGTCAGAATATATGGGATTAGGGGTGATTTGACCCAGAAATGAAAAATCAGGAAGGCTTCCTACAGGAAGTGGCGTCTGAGCTGTGGGGTTAAGGGTGAATCTGTGTTGTCCGAGTGCACTGGTGAGAGGACTCTAATTTAGGCAAAGCAACAGCAGGTGTGGATGTGAGGAGGCAAAAGAAGACAGGGGGTGGTTATATAACTACATTACCAACCATATTTTTCCCATTTGTAGTCTTTAAGCTCACATCATCTGCATAATTCTAGAGTTATACAAGAAAATGATGCTTAATACTACTAACGTTACTTTATGGCAATGTAAATGCTTTATATGATCTGATGGACCAATATATCTACATGCTTAGAAACAATATGCTATAGGAAGTTTAGAGTCTGAGTTTTTGAATGAGAGAGGCCTTGGTTCAGAGTCCAGTTCTTCCATTTCCTAGCTCTGTGACCTTGGGTTAAGCTTCAGTTTTCTGATTTAAAAATTGGGGATTTTCTGTCTCATAAATTTACTGTGAGAATTGAATGAGAAGATGAGTATTGAGAATCTAGTACATTGTTTCAACTCTAGTTAGCTTTCTTAAGCATTTTTTGCCCCTACCCTTTGTTCTGTTTTATTGTGAGCAACTTTCTTTTTTCTTTTTACTCCTCTAGGGATATGAAGCCTGACAATATTTTACTTGATGAACATGGTAAGTGAGTGATTTGTTTGCAATCAAGTACATGACATGCATGTAGAAAAGTTGGTTGTTCCCAGCAGAGGGGTATTACACATGAAAAAGGTATTTTGTTCTATTCATTTGAGCTCTACGTACAAACTCCTCATACACAATATGTGGGAACTTTATTACTTATGGCAGGTTATAGTACAACAATACACCCTTAAATCACATTGAATTTACCTAATGAGAAAATCATATTCTACTCAATTTTCTTCCACAACTATATTTCTTCAAGAAAACCATCACAACTTTTTAGTGTTAGTTGGCCTTAATATAACATGCAATCACTTATTTTTTATAATGATACAGAAGGCCTCAAGCTGAGAGCATTTGGCCAGTAATAGCATCTACCTAGATATTAATGACATTACTTTGTTCTCATCGCATCTACTTTTATGCATTCCTTCTTATAAAAGGCAAATTGGTTTTACATTTGCAAATCGGTTTTTACATTTACTTAATATCACAGAAGAATTCTTAAATTTTAGGGTCATTGTAAAGACTGACTTAATACATGTAAAGCACCTGATGCAGTGACTGTCACGAAGAAATCACTCAATAAAAGTCTAATATTGGTACAATTTTTATGAAGTGGTCATGGCTTTCTCCCCTTGAAAAGGAAGCTGGAACTGCTTCATCTTGTTTTATGCGGCTTTGTCTACGCTGCAACATAACTAGTATGTACCAATGTATCTCAGAAGAGATATCAAGTTCTGTTCAAAAATTTCAGTTTGAGAAAAATCACTTAAAGAAAACATAAAAAAGATAAAAGTATATGTGTTATCTAGATTTGTGATATAGGGATATGGCAATAATCA
Source organism: Pongo abelii (assembly GCF_028885655.2). NCBI lineage: Eukaryota > Metazoa > Chordata > Mammalia > Primates > Hominidae > Pongo > Pongo abelii. Next base: position 155,790,103 of record NC_071989.2, read on the forward strand.
AGATGGTGATAAGTGAATGCTGAATTTCAAGAACTACTGATTATACCCTCTAGAATAAGCTTTTGCCCGCGGTGATTAAATGTGTACAATTTCTTCCTAATATTTATTTTTGTGTATATTTGGATTTATCAGAACATCAGGGAAGATCTGCAGGGCACGAAGACTGTATGTTATAAATGTTAACAGTGTCAGTAAGATCTTTGTTATGTCTTTAGAAGGCTGCTAGATGAGGAGAGTCCTAAATCTTAAAAGCTCCTTATTCAATTTTTACAAAAAGGATTTGCAAGTGGAACTGAAACTCCAAGTACCATCTATTGCTCATTATTTATTTACCTAGTTTTGAGCCTGATTTGCCTGATCCCACCTGTGCTCAGGGGGCTAAGAAACACTGGTAATGACCTCTAATTTCAAATCTCAGTGTCATTACTTATTTATGGACTGTCCAAAAAGATTTTTTCCACTTTCTTCCGATGCCTTATTTCTTCCTTTACTGCTTCTGACATTTGAAAACAGGGTCTCTGATTCTCAGAAATGTGAGCAATGGTGAGATTTAGCACGAAGGTGACTTTCTTTAAAATACCAGCTATCCAGAGCTAGGTACAGTGGCAGGTACCTATCCAGAGCTAGGTACAGTGGCAGGTATCAGCTACTTGGGAGGCTGAGGCAGGAGGATCCCTTGAGCCCAGGAGTTTGAATCCAGCCTGGGCAGCACAGAGAGACCCTGTTTCTTGTTGGGGGGATAAACAATTACCACTGGCTTCTCTTCTAGCCTATAGAGGCCACCTTTGTGCAACTTAGGGAGAAGTGCTCCCCCTGCCCACCACAGCTTCCTGACAGCACATGGCCCATCAAGGAGAACCCAAGTTAGGATTGAGTCCTCACTTGCTCCCTCAGCTGGGTGCCTTTGTGCATGATTTCTGCTGTTCCACCATTTATAGAGGCCTTAAATGAAGGCATATAGGTCCTATCAATCCAACACTTTCCCAGCTTTATCCTCCATTCAGAGAACAGTGTTTTCATCCTGGGTCTCATCCATGGCTTCATCCTATTTCTATCATTAAGGCATCCTGTTCTCCTTCAGTCAACTTCTTCCTCCTCCTCATTTTCTTGGTAACTTGGTCATTGCAGATGAGGAAAATCATGAAGAAATCAATTAATCTTCAAGTTTAACCACCCTTAGAGACTACCCTTGTGAAAGATTAATTGTGTAACAGTGTGGTTAAGAATGTGACTTCTGGAGCCAGATTGCCTTCATTCCAAACACACTTCACTCATTTCCTAGCCCTGAGAGCTTTGACAAGTTGCCTAAACTTTGCGTTAGTTTTTCCAGGGATCAAAAGAATACTTACATCTTAGGGTCATTGTAAAGACTGACCTGATATGTGTGAAGTACTTGATGCAATGACTGTCACAAAGAAATCACTCAATAAAAGTCTAATATTAGTACAATTCTTCTGAGGTAGTCATGGCTTTCTTTCCTTGGAAAGGAAGCTGGGACTGCTTCATCTTGTTTTATGTTTCTTTGTCTATGCTGACACATACCTAATATGTACCAAATCTCTACCAGATAGAATCTGTAAAAGCTGTCTTTCCTCAATAATTATTTTGATTTCAGAAGTGATATACCAAATATTCTGCTTGTCTACTTGTTAGATCTTGTGTTTAAACCATTTTGTTTATCCCTTCATCCTCAGGTAACTACACTTTCCGTGTACATTCTGCTGTCTTTCATGTGTGCAGGGGGCAAGGGTGCAGTCATGACATTTTATTCTTGGTGGAGCTGAGGCTCTGTTGCCTACAGAATACAAGCCATCATTCCAGTGTGCCGGAGAGAGAGTCTCAGTCTGCCCCTATTATCTGGTGTCTTATTTACAATGACTGCTGTCATTCTCAAGGCTTTTTTAAAATTTGGTCAGTGAATTAAAAAGAGGCTTTTCTGTATTATATTCCTACCCTGAACTCAACTGGAAAATCAATTGCTTTGGGAAGGATTGTGTACGAATGGTACAGAAGTTTGCAAACAAAAAAGACTGAGAGCCATTTTCTAAACATTGCCTTAGGGATCTCTTTCTGGAGATAATTTTTTTGAAGTTGTTTACTTTGTTTGTTCAGATTCTGAAAAAGTAGGACTCTCAGACATTACTCAAGGAACATAACTAACCACTTTTCAATGAATAAATTCCTGTTGTTCACCTCTCCCCAGCTCATTATGTAGAGCTGATCTTGTGAGAATCAGCTGAACCACAAATCAATGCCTGCCTTTTAGAGTGTCTGCTGGTGTGACTTTCCATGTGGAGTTCATATTTGAAGACCTCATTTGCCTTCTCCATCTCCATTTATAATATTTCATCCCTGATGGGCTGTCACATGGGCCTCTTATGTGGAAACTGTAGCCACTGTGAAGGGTAACCACCTATCTCTCTGGTGCCCCCTATGCGCATCCCTACAAGGGAGCTGTGTATCACAGCATGCTGCTTACATTTTAATGCAGCACGATTCAGTAACAGGCAGAAACTTTTATTCTTACTGACTCATATTCTTTATATTCATCTGAAAAGATTGACATTTAAAGGAGCCAATTGTAAAATGGGAAATCCACTGTGTGAATAAATATTTCTTGTTCATCAGAATTTGCCTTAAAAAATGTTTTTAACTTAGAGCACATCTGTACTGTTCTCCCCAAATGTCCCATTTACTAGTTCAGAGCAAGATGGCATTAGGTCTTGGGCGACTCCTGACCCACTATCCTAATGTATATTTTCATTTCCTACCAATTTAAGTACCCCATCCAATTCTATCAATTCCATAGTATCTAAAATTCTTGTATTTTTCTTATTCAGGAAATGCTACAACTAGAGGAACAGTAATGTCTGCCTGACATATCAGAGAAAATGAAAATTATGTCATCATCTGTCACTTAGGTTTCTTAATACCATCCTGTTACAAGGAATAGAGGCAAAAACTCAGTGTAGGAGGTGAGAAAAAACTGAGGCTGCCATCTTAACAGCCTTTTCATTTCAGAGTCTCAAAATGTACCAAAAGATCAAGTGGACAGTGTCCTTTTAAAACAACATACAGTGTAGAATACAGTAACTTATCCCCATTTAATCACTCCCTAGGTAGTACCTAGGGATATGCATTTTCAGCAAGCATCTCAGAAAAATGTGGGACATATATTCTAAACACCTACAAGTAGGAGAGACTTAAAAGTTGGGAGCAGTGCCAACCGATTGGTTATGGTGCCCTAGAGCACTGCATTGATGACAGAGATCCTCAGGCTGTGCACAGGAGCAGTAAGAAAGAGTATAAATGATGACAACAATGATGGCTGAATTCAATGGCATCATAAGATGAATTCAGATTTTTTATATGATCCTCTGACCCAAGCAACAGAGGCAAAAAGAAAAGGCAGAAACCCTCTCCTAGAGTGGTAAATTAGGAAGTTCTGAGGCTTGCACCTTAAAAAACTTTTCACTAAAGTAGTGATTCTCAACTGGGAGTAATTTTGCTCTACTGCTTCTCCCTGCAGGAGACATTTGTTAATTTCTGGAGACATTTTTGATTATCAGGATTCCAGCCAGAGTTGGGAGGTGGTATCAGCAGCTAGTGGGTAGAGGCCGGGATGCTAGCATGCATCCTGCAATGCACAGGACAGTTCGCACTATAAAAAATTATCAGGTCCCATATTTCAATGGTGCTGAGGTTGAGAAACTCTGCTCTAAGGCTCACTTAAGGCCTGGGCTAATGAAAAAAGCCAGAGAAGTCCTTCATTCCCAAGGCAATTCCTGTGTTCTATCAATCAGCAGGAGACGGAACCATTTTCTGTGATCCAGCAGTCAAATTTCATTTTCAAAACACAGAAGGGAACCTGGCAGATAGGTCACCATGGTAAGGAGAAGTGAGGCATGGCTGTAGCCGGACCTGGGACTAAGGCTTAGGGCCAGGACTCTGTGAAGTTCTGCCTTCATTGTTTAGCTCAGGAGCACCAGGCCAGAAGATCCAGTAGAACCTGACCCTCAAATAATTTCTCCCTGTCCTTAAATAGGCATCCTGGAAGTGAACTAGAACTCTGAGCCAATCAGAAATTAACTGTTTTAGGTTATTCAGTTCTTTGATCTTCTGATACAGCACACAAAGTTTTTGGTAGATTCATAGCCTGACAAAGGGATTCTAGACAAAATTCTAGGTCTTAACTCCAGCTCTGTAACTTTTGAGTCTTTTGAACCTAGCCGTAAATGACTCATATATAAAATAGGGCCTACCTCACTAGGCTAAAGGAGAAACTTTGTGCGACAACATTTTGAAAACTGAATCAATCACGCAAGTGTAAACAACATTTAAAAGGAAAATATTCAACATTCTTTCAACTGACGTGTAATGAGTACTCACCAGAGTCGGGATGTTCTGCTAAGCCAGGGCCTCTTTTAAAACTGTAATCTCAAACTTTATTAGGTCTCATAATCACCTGGAAGGCTTATTTAAATATTGGCGCCCAACCCACAGAGTTTCTGATTTGATATAATAGAGTTGAGCGGGGAGGGGCTTAAGAATTTGCATATCTAACAAGTTCCCAGGTGATGCTGATACTGCTGGTCTGGGCACTACATTGTAGGAACCAATTGGCTCTAAAACCTTCTCTACCTTCCACTTCTACCTGAGCATAGATAATCTTGTAGCTGAGCCAGCCTGGAAAATCGATTCAGACTAAAGTAGACAGTTGCATGTCTGGCTGCTCATCTGAATCACCTGTGGAATTTGTTGTTTTTAATACAGATACCTGGCTCTCCTACAAGTCCCACTGAATTGGAGTTTTAGGAAACCGAAGCCCAGGCACATGTATTTTGCAAAACTACACTGAAGTTTCTGATAATGACAGATATCAGCAATTAAACACTTACTTCTTGCCAAATGCTGTGCTAAGTCTCCCATAATCGTTATTTCATTTCATATTTCCAATAACTTCTTGAGAAGACTATGATTATCTTTCCAACTTTACAGAGAGGATAAGTGACGTTTTCAAGGTAACACAGCTAGTTAGTGGTAGAAACTAGACTTGAAGCCAAGCAGTCTGACTCCAAGAAACAGGCTGTTTGCCACAGTCTCCAGACTCACCTGATTTGTATTAAACTTTGTGAATCACTGGTCCAACACTATGAGCAGGACCCATGGGGAGAAAGAGAAAAAGACAAAATGGAGACAACCTATGCTATGATAGAAGAAGTTATTGAAATTAGGCATTGGTGCCACTCCGGCAAGAATACTTTTAACTAGATGAGTGCTACCTTTACTCTACTGAAATATCATCACATAAACAAAGCCAAAACACTTTCTGCACAAAATAAAATCCTGGTGATAAAGGCAGAGGGATTTATGTTTAGCAGCAGGCTGGATACTATCAGGGAGCAGACAATGAAGTTTGATACAGGGAGTGTGGACTGTGGGCCCTGGAAGAATCTGATGACATGCCCTCCAATCACAGCTGTATCTCATCAAAACCACAGACACATGTAAATGGAAATGCCAACACTTCAAGATTCTCTGAAAGCAGATGACTGTCATGCCAACAGCTAACACAATAGGCTTGTCTCCCTGAGCTTTTGGCACGGCCCTTTTGTTCCTTTTAGCTGTAAATGCAGGGACCCTAGAGCACCTCATAGAGTGTGTTCCCTGCAACATATAAGTATTAGACCCACACTATATTGCTTTGAGTGTTAAAGCTGAGAGAGACCCTAGAGATCATTTAGTCTGCCCCTTCTTTTTTTATATAAAGGAAAATTTAGATCCACCTTGGAAAAGGACTTAAAGTCTACTATGTGTTAGAGGCAGAGTTCAAGGTAAAACCCAGACCTCCTTGGCTCCCAGTCTAGTGCTCTTTGTAGAATCCCTTTAAAAATGAAGTTGATTGGCTAGGCGCAGTGGCTCACGCCTGTAATCCCAACACTTTCAGAGGCCAAGGCAAGCAGATCACGAGGTCAGGAGATCGTAGAACACCCTGACCAACATGGTGAAATCCCATCTCTACTAAAAATACAAAAATTAGCTGAGCATTGTTGTGCATGCCTGTAATCCCAGCTACTCGGGTGGCTGAGGCAGGAGAATCACTTGAACCCGGGAGGCGGAGATTGCAGTGAGCTGAAAGCACACCATGACACTCCAGCCTGGCAACAGAGTGAGACTCCATCTCAAAAAAAAAAATAATAATTAAATTAAAAAAAGAAACTAAAGTTGATCCCCTCCCCCCACCTGCCGCCCCCCGCTATCCCTTGATAACAGTTATTTTGTTGGGGACTGATGAGGCCAACCTGAACTATCAGACAAAAATATGTACAAAAATATTTTAGAAAAACTTGGAGAAAAAGGATACTTTCTTGGCTAGGAAATAAATATTCGTATCCATATTCATGCCAGTTTTGTAGTAATAATATTTGCCTCTTACTTTTCGTTTCTTTTTTTTTTTCTTTTTTGAGATAGAGTCTCACTCTGTCACCCAGGCTGGAGTGCAGCGGTGTGATCTCGGCTCACTGCAACCTCTGCCTCCCAGGTTCAAGTGATTCTCCTGCCTCAGCCTCCCAAGTAGCTGGGATTACAGGCACCCACCACCACGCCCAGCTAATTTTTTATTTTTTATTTTTAGTAGAGACGGGGTTTCCCATTTTGGCCAGGCTGGTCTCGAACTCCTGACCTCAAATGATCCGCCCACCTCAGCCTTCCAAAGTGCTAGAATTACAGGGGTGAGCCACCACGCCCAGCCTATTTGCCTCTTTAAAAAAAATAACCCCATAAGGGATGTTTGGAAACGTGGTACTTTGAGTATCTCTTGGCTGACTCCTTCATAGTACTCATAGGCTAAAGTAACTTAAAATGTCACCAACAGAGAAAAGATGCCTAACTAGAATTACCTGACCACAAATTCTTAGCTACTAAGGGTAAAACTTTCTGAGGCTGAATTATAGGCTTACAATCAGAGGCTAATCATTGCATATCATGAAATGGAGAATTGTTGGTTTAAGACCATGTTGTCCTTGAGGATGGACTGCAACTGGCCTACAAGAATTAACAGACTAATTGGGTGTTTTCAGTTAGAAGCATGATTGTGCCACTGGGTTGAATGGGACTTAACTTTCTGTGTGGTTCTTCTCTCTCTGCAGGGCACGTGCACATCACAGATTTCAACATTGCTGCAATGCTGCCCAGGGAGACACAGATTACCACCATGGCTGGCACCAAGCCTTACATGGGTATGGGTTTCATGAGTGTCTTTTTTTTTCTTTCCTGTAAATACCATTTATGACAGGTGGAATCATCTGTGGGGATTTGCAGCTAGAACTGGTAAGTTCCTCTCTGACTTTACCTGTGGAGCTTCTGATTTCATGGGTCTTCTCCACTAGCAAGCACCCAAGATGACTTTGATAGAAAAGGACCATTTATTACATTTTGAAAACTTGTTTCATGAGTCAAGGAAGACCATTTGTACCCACTTCCTAACAAAAATATTAACTAATTCAATAAATACCTACTAACTGTCTCTGTGTGCTTAGCACTGTTTCAGATGCCGGTGACCCTGTAGAAAGCAACACAGACAAGGTCTTCAGCTCTTGGAGCTTACATTCTAGTGGGAGCAGATTTATAAAAAAAGAACCAAACAAGGCCGGGCACGGTGGCTAACGCCTGTAATCCCAGCACTTTGGGAGGCCAAGGTGGGCAGATCATGAGGTCAAGAGATTGAGACCATCCTGGCCAACATGGTGAAACCCCGTCTCTACTAAAAATACAAAAATTAGCTAGGTGTGGTAGCACGCGCCTGTAGTCCCAGCTACTCGGGAGGCTGAGGCAGGAGAATCGCTTGAATCTGGGAGGTGGAGGTTGCAGTGAGTCGAGACCGCGCCATTGCACTCCAGCCTGGCGACAGAGCGAGATTTTGTCTCAAAACAAACAAACAAAGAAACAAACAAAGAAGTAGGAAACAGTAATAAGCAAAATGGTAATAAGTGGCAAAGTATTATTTTAACCATTATTTACATAATACTGCATTACATACATAGAGCTATAAACTTTACAAAATACATTCCCAGCTATAATTTTAGATTGACTTTTAGTGCCACAACAATCCCATGAATTCTTCTGTTTAAAGATAAGGAAATTCTGAAGCTGGATGGTGGCATGCATCTGTGGTCCCAGCTGCTTTGGAAGCCAAGGCAGGAGGATTGCTCGAGTCCAGGAGTTGGAGGCTGCAGTGAGCTATGATCATGCCACTGTACTCCAGCCTGGGTGATAAAGTGAGACTCTGTCTCTAAAAACAAATAAATTATTTTTAAAAATAAATAAAGGTGAGGAAATTCTGCCTCAGAAAGTTTAAATGTCTTTGCATTATTTTGTGTGTAGCGAGGTGAGGAACTGGTTTTTGCCTTGACAATTCAGCATTTACTAAGGGGTGACCAAAAAGATAGTGTTAGATGCAAAATTGTCAGTTGGTTTCACGTATAGTCGTGGTAACAAATCAATTACAAAAACTCTAAGTTCACCTGTTGGGAGCAGCCATCTCCATATAGACACCAGAACTAGTTTTTAGCAGAACTAGCTTTACTTCCTGTCCAGCCTCAACAATGCAAGGAGAGAACTAGTGTCCTTGAGTGGGCACACAGTATTCAGAAAGAGGGAGTTCTCCCTCCCTTCTCCCTGTGGTTGTTCCTAAGGCAAGTGAGTCAGATCTCAAGAGAATTATCTGTAAACTCTTAGAGTGACTGCAAGAAAAGATACCTGGAGTTTCATTCTTGGTTAGATATCTGTGTAGTTACTGGACTTGCTGACTGGTCCTGGAGTTAACACAGCCTGGTTGGCCATGGAAGTTTGATGAGTTTGGGGGCTAGTATTTCTGGGGATCATAGCAGCAGGAGACAGGTATGCAGTGAATGTGACTGTGTTGGGGAGAAGGGAGGTGGATTAGCTACAGGCTGTGATGCATCTTCACATGGGACCCTCCGATGACCAGGAGTATAGCCTGGAAGGGAGGGAAGCGCCTGTCAGTGTGACTTCTGAAAACACCACAAGTCCCAATAGAGCTCAACGTATCAGAATCACTGAGAGTGGAGTCTAGGCATAGGGTGGTTTAAAGCTCTTAGCGTAATTCCTCTGTGTAGCTAGGATTCACAATTTCCACCACAGACTCCTAAAGAGAGATTACTCTGCAGGGGTAGCACATGTGTGAGTATCCCTCTGCCTCGACTACCCTTCTTTCATGTCCTAAAACAAATAGTGCTTTCTAGGAAAAGATAGAAGGACGTGTGTGAAAGCCAGATCAATCCTCCACCCCCATACCGGGGTGGCTGAAACCAGCCCAGCGTGGTGGGTGAAGGAGCTTTGAATCAGATATGAGAATAGTTTTAAAATTCACAGAACTGAATTGTAAAGCATCTAAAGTAAATGTAATAAGCAAATAGGACTAAAACTTATTAGGCAACAGACAGAGCTATCATTAGGCGAGCTCCTTATCCAGCAAAAACAGGAAGTTAGACACTGCACTGTTGCTGTCAGATGATAGAAGACTAAAAACTACTCATGCTTGGCGGGGCACGGTGGCTCACACCTGTAATCCCAGCACTTTGGGAGACCGAGTTAGGCGGATCACGAGGTCAAGAGATCGAGACCAGCCTGGCCAATATGGTGAAACCCCATCTGTACTAAAAATACAAAAATTAGCTGGGTATGGTGGCGTGCATCTGTAGTCACAGCTACTCGGGAGGCTGAGGCTGGAGAATCACTTGAACCCGGAAGGCAGAGGTTGCAGTGAGCCGAGATTGCGTCACTGCACTCCAGCCTGGTGACAGAGTGAGACTCCATCTCAAAAGAAGAAACAAACAACAACAACAACAAAAAAAACTACTCATGCTTTACCCTAATTAGTTAAGATGCTTAAAGCAGGTGATGTGGTGATGTTGCTGTTTAAACTGGTGAGATTAAGTCAGGGGTGGAATGAATTGTTTCAGCTAGATATGGTCAGAGTAATTCAAAGGTAAAATATTTCAACTTGAAATCAAGGACAAGAGCAATGCCATTTTCTTTTAATATTTCATTCTCTTCCCCCATGTAACTAGAGAGAGAGAGAGAGAGAGGAAAAGAGAACCCCCTACATGCAGAGCCACCTCACTTTCCAACAGAAATCTTCTATGAGAAAAAAAGAATGAGCCTTATTTTCTATGATATTTGAACAACTGCAAATTTCATGGCTTTCAATTACCAGTGGGGGGAATAAATCTCTTTTGTCACTTCTAAAATAATGGACATATATAATTCAGCCTATTTTCTGCCTAAAACCTGTGGTACTCAAATGATAGAAAAGCATATCCAAGCCTGCTGCTCTGATGAGTTTATTCTCCAGGTTTCCTGGGTTTCCATATTAAGGGCTATTTTCTTGGAGCCAAATCAGAAAATGTGCATCTGGGTTTCCAGGGTTGGTTTCCATGGTGAGAGAAGTACAGGGAGGCCACCTTTCTTTCCTCTCCCCAGTGGTTTTAAGTACAATACCTGTATAATGTAATTTTTTCAAAGTTGGCATTTCTAGTTTTCTCACAAGATAGAACTGGGAAATTGGAACCTAGGAAAAATTCTGTGCACTTTCCACTTTTACCCTTGTAATTAACAATGACTAATATTTCTTGAAATCTTTCCCCGGACCAGACAAGGTGTTAAATGTTTTACATTCATTTATTCGTTTATTTTTCTCAGCAGCCCTATGGGGCAGACTATACTTATCACTACCTTATAATGAGAAAAATCAGAAGCTAAATAATTTGGCCAAGATCACATGGCTAATAATTGAAAAGTCTAGATTTAAATCAAGCTCTGTCTGATTTCAGAAATCAAGCTTTTTCTTAAAAGAAGATTAGCGAGAAATAAAAATATATATTTGTAAATATTTTTATCTGTGGTTTTTAAATGGTTCTAAGTCAACTTAGTTAGGCTAACATATTGGAAATGTTTCTTGCCTTATTCCAAAATGATTATGTGATTGCCACACTCCTCCTTTTGGACAGGAGTCTTTCCCAGAGGTATTGTGGGTAGAAGTCTGCTGTCTCTTTTTAAAAATTATGCTCCCAGTGATTTGGTAAAATCTACCAAATCTATCAGCACCCATTTTATAATGCTTCCATTGGATACTAAGCAGCAATTCACCAGAAAGAACAAAAAGAATTCTAAAAAGAAAGAAAACTAACCAAAATACTGAATGAAGATTGGAGAAATATTCATCTACTAATACAAGATGCTGAGCATATTTTAAATCAGTTCGATAGCTCTGTAAATAGTAAGACAGTATGCCAGTTCTTCACCACCTTCCATCCAGCAAGGAAGTTTTGCTTTTTACAATTTATTGTCTTCTACCTCTATGCTCCCTCTAGTCCCTCCATTATTCCTTCTTTCTTCTCCTTTGTCTGTGTGAATATCATCCAGATTACTTAGAGTTAACCAATTAAAATATTCTCGGCCGGGCTCGGTGGCTCACCCTGTAATCCCAGCACTTTGGGAGGCCGAGGCAGGCGGATCACGAGGTCAGGAAATCGAGATCATCTTGACTAACACGGTGAAACCCCGTCTCTACTAAAAAAATACACAAAAAAATTAGCCAGGCGTGGTGGCCGTCGCCTGTAGTTCCAGCTACTCGGGAGGCTGAGGCAGGAGAATGGCGTGAACCCTGGAGGCGGAGCTCGCAGTGAGCAGAGATCGCGCTACTGCACTCCAGCCTGGGAGACAGAGCGAGACTCCGTCTCAAAAAAAATAAAATAAATAAAATAAAAAACAAAAATAAAAATAAAACATTCTCCTCCAAATTATATATATATGTATGTATATATATGTATATGTATGTGTATATGTGTGTGTATATATATATATATATAAAATAAGTTCACTATGGACTAGTAAGCAAAAGGAAAGTAAATTAATCCCTTTGCCAATAGATATTTATGGTTTATTTCCAGACATTTTTTCCTAAGCACAAACACATACTGTTTACATTTTTAAAATATTTGATCATGCTAAATGTAACCCAAATTTTCATTTTATAATGTAACAATAATGATAGCATCATATAGTGAACATTTATTGTTCCAAGCACTTTGCTAAGTTTTTAACATTTATTATTAAACTCTCAATCCCATAAAATAGGTTTTACTATTGTTTAGATTTTATAAGTTAAAAAAAATTAGGCCCAGAGAGAGAGAAAGTGATGTGATCATAATCACACAGCCAGTGATTGGCAGAGCATGAAATTAAACCCAAGTCTGGAAACACGCAGTGCCTGAGACATGGACGATGATGTGACAATGATGAAGGTAGAATGGCTGACATTGCTAAGCTCTTCCTAAATGTTAAGCACTGTTCTAACTGCATGCATTACGTCATTTAAACTAAAAACAGTTCTGTGAGGCCAGTACTATCATTACAGTTTTATTATAGCATAATATATTAACATATAATTATTGTAGTATATTGTATATATAGTACTATTGTTATAGTATATATTGTTCTCACTCCAGAAATTAGCAGACTGAAAGGTTAAGAAACTTGTTGACTGTGAAGCTGGAGACAGTCGTAGGGGTCTGATGCCAGAGCCCTAACTCTTAACATGCTGCAATAGTGTCCCTTTGTTCATGTCAAGAAACATGCCTCTGCTAAAATAGAAACCCACTTCTCTTAATCAATTTTTTATTGTTGAATGTTAGGTTGTTTCTCATTTTGAAATACAGATAGAGCATCCCAAATCCAAAAATCCCAAATCCAAAATGCTCCAAAATCCAAAACATTTTGAATGCCAACATGACACTCAAAGGAAATGCTCATTGGAGTATTTTGGATTGATTTGGGGATTTGGGATGGTCAACCAGTATAGTGCAAATATTTCAAAATCTGAAAAAAAAAAAATTGAAATGCAGAACACTTCTGGTCCCAAGTATTTCAGATAGTGGATACTCAACTTGTACATTTAAATTTGTAGTAAAAATCCTGTTAGCAGAATTATGTCCTGGAACTTAGTTATTTCTTAGCGATAAATTTTCATTCAATAATAATAGTGTATTCTCTTACCGAAAATCACTCATAGAAAATTTTTTGTTCTCCCCACAGAAAACGGTAATGTGGGTAATGTGAGGTAAGGCACATGTTAATTAGCTCTATTCAGCCATTCTACAATGTATTTATTTCAAAACATAGTGTCATATACAATATATGCAATTTTTACTGCTTAATTAAAATTAATTAATTTGATTAATTAAAACAGCAAAAGAATTTCTGGTCAAAGGCTTTACATGTTAACAGATTTCTGTTCTGAAAATTCATATTAATTTGTACTTGCTCTGGAAGTGTCTGAAGATATTCATTTCCCTGCATTCTCATCAGGGCTACACTATCAATATCTTTAATTGTCCCAAAAAAGATAAGTAAAAATGATATGACATTATGATATCACCACAGTATTTCTTTGACTTCTTTTGTCAATTGCCTGTTCAAATTCTTTGCTCATTTTCTATTAAGGTGCTAATACTTTTATCCTATTCCAATAGTTCTTATTGATTATATAAATAATTCTTGCCTTTTATGTATTTGGAATGTGAAATCCTAGTGTATCATATTTGTTGTACATTTCATTACAAATATAATTTCTCATTTTTTAATTTGTTGCTGTTTTATGGCTTAGTTTTGACATGAAAAGCTTGCTAAAAATATTATCAAGCCACTCATCTTTTTACTTTGTTTTCTAATTTTGATGCTATTCTTAGCAAGACCTTCTTACCAGATTTTAGATGTGTTTGCTTAATATTTTTATTCTGATTATGGTTTCACTTTTTTACTTAACTCAGTTGTATATTATTTTGACTGAACGGATGTGGCAGGGATCTGACTTTATTTTTGTATGATTATTAAATAATTGTTTTGAGACTATGTATTAAATAAGTCCCTTTCCATGCTGATTTGAAATATGTTCACCATAAACTAAATACATTTTTGTACTAACATCTATATTCTGTAGATTTCAAATCTTGTAGCTTTATAGGTTAATACATGGGATGCAGGACTCTCTCTTTATTCTTTTCCAAAAATATTACTTCCACAATTTTTTTCTTGTAGATGAAATTTAGAATCATTTTTGAAAAGTTCCATGAATTAATTCCATTAAATATACAGATTAGTGTTGGGTCCCTTTCTTTATGTCCTGACCAAAATTTAATACCCACGTTTAAAAAAATCTGAAAACCAAATGATGGAAATCCAAATATTTAATAAACATATTAAAATGTGGTCAAGCTTATTAGTAAACAAGACAATGCCAATTTAAACCACAGTGAAATACTATTACACACTCACCAGATTGGCAATAAAGGGTCAGTTATTCCCAAGTGTGGATGAGGATGTTCAGCAAAGGAACCCTGATCTAATACTGGTCATAGTGTGAATTTATACACCACTTTGGTAAATAGTTTGGTGTTCTCTAGTACACAGAAAAGATACACATTCCTATCACCAACAGTTCCCCTGCTAGGAATACACTCTAAAGAGATATGCACTTACAGGAGTCTCACATGTATAGGAACGTTCATAAGAGCATTGTTCAAAATAGTCCCAAACTGAAAATAACCCAAATGGCTATCAACAATGGGATAGGTAGGTAAATTACAGCATATTCATATAGCACTAAAAGTGAACAAACTTAACTACATGCAGCAACTTGGATAAATCTTATACACATACCATTGAGTAAGAAAAGTAAGACACCAAAGAATACAAGGAATACGATGTGATTTAATTTAATGGAATTTAATAGAATACAAGGCATAGATTTTTTTTTTTGCTTTGTTAGTGTTTCCTTTATTATAAAGCACTGAAATAAATAAATAGGCAGCTAGCCAATTTATCCACAGTTTCTGGGAGCTATATAAGATAGGCAAAGCTAAACTATTGTCTAAAAATATGTACATAGAGATTGATCTATATAGAAAAACAAGAAAATTATTAACATAAAATTTAGCACAGTGACTTCTAGGGTTATGAACAGAACAGGACACAGTGATGGGGACAAGATTCCATTTCTTGACCTGTGTCATGTTTACGTGGACATTTGCTTATAACTGTTTGCTAATTCTGCAGTGTTTTATTCACTTTTCTGAATATATGTATAGAAATACATAATGAGCAATACCAAACAAAATACTCAGTGGCTTTTTTGAAGGACATTTAGCCCTTCTCCAACTCTCTTAGTACTCTCTTAGGTGCAGGGAATCTTCTTGAAGGGTTGGTGAGAGCCCTTCAATATCTTCCTGCTCTGGTTTCTCAGCTATTTGAGGGCTCAAAGAATTACTCATCTGTTATGTTTTTGTATGTTGTCATAAAGTTTCTTCTTAATGTTCCACCAAAATGCTTCAGTGCCTTGCATACCATGAATATTTGCTGAATGAATAAATGTGTATTAAAATGTTTTCATGCCTGAAAATAGACCAGGTAGGAGAGGATATAAAAGAATACTGGATAAATAAAGCTGGAAGAAAGAAAGAAAGTGAAAAGAATATTCATGTAAACCCCAAGGATAATCCAATATGACAGATACATAACTTTTATAGAGTAATGTTTATTCTATTAGGCATTTTCTTAGCACAGTGGCTCTGATTACCCCTCCAAGTTCTTTGTAGCTTCTCTAAATGATGTGTCTGTCACCTGTCACCTGGGGACTATCTGATAGGACTTGTTGTGAGATACTGAGAAGGGAGAGCAGAAATATAGTCCATCCTGTCTGTGGGAGTAGTGTGGGGTCAGGGCCATTATCTCCCAAATTGCACTGGGGGCTGTGACTTGCAGAAAGGATGCAGTGATGCATGAAAGGTGAATGCACTAGGGAAATAGCCCTACTTATTCCTGCTGCATCAGGCTCTTATAGTCAGGGCCAGTCCTGGGCATTGGGATGTAAACACTCTACCTCTCTAGTTGGATGTTGTTCATAGGATTTTACTTAAAAAGAACATGAGTGCACTGGGTACGGAAACCTGTGTGTGCAGGACCCATGTCATACCAGTTTCCTTTGCCCAGAACCAGCACTTTATACAGGAGGCTTGGGATCAACCATACATATCTTTCAACTAGGTCAATTATTATGAATGTTTGCCTCTCTAGAAGCCTACCCAATGTTTCTGAGCACTGTATAAGTGCTAGGCACCATACTGAGATTTTGACATGGATTATCACTGTTAATTTCTAACTCTATAAAGATTGCCTTGTTGGCTGGGTGCAGTGACTCACACCTGTAATCCCAGTACTTTAGGAGGCCAAAGCAGGTGGATCACCTAAGCCCAGGAGTTCAAGACCAGTCTGTGCAACATGGCAAGACTCTGTCTCTACAAAAAGCACAAAAATTTTACCAAATATGGTGGTACCCACCTGTAGTCCCAGCTACTTGGGAGGGCAAGGTTGGAGGATCACTTGAGTCTGGGAGGTCGAGGCTGCAGTGAGCCACGATTGTATCACTGCAATCCAGCTTGGGCAATGGAGTGAGACCCTGAAAAAAAAGAAGGAAGGAAGGAAGAAAGGAAGGAAGGAAGGAAGGAAGGAAGGAAGGAAGGAAAGAAAGAGAAAGGAAGGAAGGAAGGAAGAAAAAAAAAGAAAAGAAAAGAGAAAGATTGCCTTATTGTTCTGCTTTTGCTGTTTCTCAGGTTCTGCCAACTTGCTCAAGGTCATAATAAGTGGTGAACGTAGAATTTGAACCCAGAGAGCACAGCTCCAGAGCTAATGATCACAACTATTGCTTGAGCAATTGATTTGTTTATTCATTCAACAAATTTCTCTCCAGTGATTCTGAATGCCAGATTCTGTACTAGACAGTAGGAATATGGTGGTGAGCATGCAGAAGTACTCCCTGCCTTTGCTTTGTGCTTCATTCTCCCTATTACATCCCTCAGGAGTTAGGTTTATTCTTAGAAGATTAAGTAAAAGGTCCGTGGTGTGTCAAAGTGCTTAGAGAATGCATAACTTGGGGTCCTCTCTGGGGGTAAAATTGACTGTAGCTCTGCCTTCCACTGGAATCAACTGAAAGAACTACAGAGTTACAAAGTGTAAAGAACCCACAGCTGTTGTAAAACCTTACGCTCCAGAATGCTCGCTCCCTCTTTTCTCCCTCCCTCATCCCCAACAGATGGCTGCAAGTGCTTCCCTTGCTGCTTCCAGGTGACTCTGAGATAGGGAGATTATCCAATGTATGCTGTACCAAATTCTGCACGTTGTCTGCGACTGTTATAGAAATTTAGATCCTTTAGTTCAAACCTTCCCAATCAAAACAAATAACATCTTCTTAGCCTTCTTGATTTCAGGGTGAGCCACATATTTGAGGCCCAATAGGACCCAAATTTTAATCGGTGCGTGATCTAAATAAGGGAAGAGTTTATGCATGAAGGCCTATGCATGCCTGTGTGTGTTGGCTGATGAATGAGGCTACTGAGAGAGATTAGAAAATTAGAAATGTTTGCCTGCTGTGAGCAATCTAGCAACGGATGATAAACATCCATAAAAGTGTTTATATTTTTGATCCTGGTAATTCTCCTTTGGAGGAACATGTTGAGAAAATATAATATTAATGTCTCAGGGAATCAAACTGGTTTAATTTTTCATGTTTTTCAGCACCTGAGATGTTCAGCTCCAGAAAAGGAGCAGGCTATTCCTTTGCAGTTGACTGGTGGTCCCTGGGAGTGACGGCATATGAACTGCTGAGAGGCCGGGTACTGTAGTATTGCATTTCCTCTTTGGTTATTTTTCCAGCAAGTTCTATTTTAGAATGAAAGAATGTATTGTTTGCTAAGAACCAAGCGGTTCACTTGAAAGCTGAAATCAGCTATGCCATGTGATGTTGATAACACCCCTTGAGATTTCTGCACAGGTTAATTCATTTGTCCCGCATATGGGACCAACCATGTCAATTACCATTAAATTACACAGTTAAAAGTAAAGGAATAATATGGATATTATAAACTCCCAAAGAGGGGAAATCAATACACCTCACTAAATATCTTGTGTAAATATCTGTTTGTTTAAAGAAAGTCATTTTGCAGTCATAGTACAGGACTCTAATTCAGACATACCTCACCAAGGCTAGTGTGAATTATTAATACAACACAATTCATGTTCTGTCTTGTTGGATTTCTATCACTTGGCTCCTGGGTTCTGGGTTCAGTGACAAATTAGAGTCATTTCCTTTTAAAGGAAACATTTCTTAAACTAAGAAACTCTTTCCCAGAAAAAAAGAGATGAAAAGAAAGCAAATATGCTGAAACATATTTTGTACAATTTGTGCAAACTATTACATAATGTAAATATGCTCCTAAGGTTATATCTCAGTCAGCTCTGCTTACCATAATAAAATACTACAGACAGGACGGCTTAAATAACAGACATTTATTTTCTTGGTTATGGAGGTTGGAAGTCTGAGATTAAGATGCCAGAATGGTCGGGTTATGGTGAAATCTCTTTTTGGCTTGCAGATAGCAGCCTTTTTTCTGTGTCCTCACATGGCAGAGAGAGATCTTCATCTTCTTATAAGTCTACTAATCCTATCATGAGGGACCTACCCCCATAAACTAACCTAACCCTTATTCCCTCTCAGAGGCTCCATTTCCAAATACCATCAAATTGAGGGTTAAGGCTTCAACATCTGAATTTTGAGTGGGACACAAACATTCAGTCCATTACATTCTATCCTTGACACCTCCAATATTCATGTCCTTCTCATATGCAAAATACATACATTCAACAGTCCCAAAAGTCTTAACTTATTTCCATATCAACTCTAAAGTCTAAAGTCCAAAATCTCATCTAAACATCATAGAAATTGTGTATGGGTGAGACTCGAGGTATGATTCCTTCTAAGGCAAAATTTCTCCTCAGCTATGAACCTATAAAAGCAGACAAGTGGCCAGGCACTGGCTCATGCCTGAAATCCCCACACTTTAAGAGGCAGGAGGCAGGAGGATTCCTTGAACCCAGGAGTGTGAGACCAGCCTGGGCAACATGGGAGACCCTGTGTCTAAAACACCTTTTTTTTTTAATTAGCCAGGCATGGTGGGGCAAGCCTGTGGTCCCAGCTACTCAGGTGGTTGAAGTGGGAGAATCACTTGAGCCCAGGAGGTAGAGGCTGCAGTGAGCCATGATGGTGCCACTGCACTCCAGCCTGAGCTACAGAGTGAGACCCCATCATTAAACAAAACAAAACAAAAAACAAACAAACAAAAAAACAAGCAAGTTATGTGCTTCCAAAATACAATGGTATCATAGCTGTGGGATAGACAATCCCATTCCAACATTTCAAAAGAGAAATGGGAAAGAAGGAAGGGGCATCAGCTCCTAAACAAGTCCAGAACATATCAAAGCAAATTCTATTATATCTTAAAACTCGAGAATAATCTTCTTTGAGTTGTTGGTTTGCCCTCTAGATCTACATGGGCATGGAAGCATCACTCTCATGGCTGGGGATGGGGAGAGGGGACTTGCTTAAGTGGCTCTCTACAAAGGCACTACCCACATGGCTCTCTGTGAAGGCTCTGTCTACACAGCTCTGTTGGGTGGTGGTCCTGCCCTTCGAAACAGAGGTGGAGGCAACCCTGCTCCCCAAGCCAGTGCACTCTGGACCTGTAGTGGGAATGGCAGCCCTGGTGATCTGTGAATTGCCCTCATGATCCTTCTTCCTTTTACTTGAAGGATAGCACATGTTCACAGCTGGATAGCATTATGGTCCCAGCCCGTAAAATCCAAGAAGTCTGACAGCCTTTCTTCATAAATTCAAACTGGCAGCATCTGCTAGTATGATCCCATCTTTATTTCTGGCTTCTGTTGAGATAACTAATTGGTTGTTCAGCTACACTCTAGTGTTCTCTTCAGAACAGCTTGCTCATTTTCTGCAATATGGATAGAAATCTTCAATTTCTGGTTGCTTTTTGCTTAACTATTTTTTCTTCAATTCAAACATTCCCTTTCACATTTTACTATAAGCAGACACGAGGAACCAAGTTACTCCTTCAAAGTTTTGCTTGGAAATCTCCTCGGCTGGCCTGGCACAGTGGCTCACACCTATAATCCCAGCACTTTAGAAGGCTGAGGTGGGTGGATCATCTGAGGTCAGGAATTCGAGTCCAACCTGATCAACATGGAGAAACCCCATCTCTACTAAAAATACAAAATTAGCTGCGCATGGTGGTGGATGCCTGTAATCCCAGCTACTCAGGAGGCTGAGGCAGGAGAATCACTAGAACCTGGGAGGCAGATGTTGCAGTGAGCTGAGACCACACCATTGTACTCCAGCCTGGGCAATGAGAGTGAAACTCCGTCTCAAAAAAAAAAAAAGATCTCCTCAGCTAAATATCTCATTTCATCACTCACAATTTCTACCTTCTGCAAAATAGTAGAACACAGTTCAGACAAGCTCCTTGCCACTTTATAACAAGAATCACCTTTCCTCCAGTTTCCAATAATGTGTTCCTCATTTCTGTCAGACCTCAGCAGCATCACCCTTAATATCCATATTTCTAGTGCATACATCCACAGTCTTCCAGCTCAGTAACTAGCTCCAAAGTCACTTCCACATTTTAAGGCATTTGTTCCAGCAGCATCCCAATTCTCAATACCAAAATTTTAGTCTGCAATATCTGCCTTAACAAAATACCACAGAATGGGTGGCTTAGCCAACAGAAATTTATTCTCTCAGTTATGGAGGCTAGAATTCTGAGATTAACGTGCCATCATGGTTGGGTTCTGGTGAGGGCTTTCTTCCTGACTTGCAGACAGCTTCTTTCTTGCCCTCACATGACGGAGAGAGAGATAATCTCTTTCTCTTCTTTTTATAATAAGGCCACTAATCCTATCCTGAGGGCCCCACCCTTATGACCTAATCTAACCCTAATTACCTCCCAAGGGCTTCATCTCCAAATACCATCATATTGAAGGTTAGGGATTAAATTTAGAAATTTTGGGGGGATACATTCAGTCCATAACAGGTTGTATACTCTCAAGGTCCCAGTGACGGATGCAATCAGTGATTCCTCTAAGACCAAAGAGTTGAAGACCTGACTTCAGAAGCTTGTTTATCCCACAGAACTAAGGAATTGGGTATCTCAAGTCATCATCCTGATACTGCAGCTCTCCTCTCCTAACTTTTTGGAGTCATTCTTTCTGCTATTGTCAATAGCCCTCTTCTTTGGTCCTACAACACACCATCATGATTTCTGCATTAAAAATGCCATCTCCCAAGTAATTAACCTATTCACATTAAGAACAGTTGTTAGAAGTTGGGGTTATTTCATCATGGTCCAATGGCTTTATCTTGCTCAGGAAATCAAAGATGAGTGTTTCTAAAGCAAAAAAAAGGAGGATCTCACAATTGTATCTGTTTCATTCACTCTGCAGGGTCCATTTTACACCCAAACATTCATTAGTTCATTGTTAGTACTCCTGCCTTTCCTGAGGAAATCACTGTAGCACTATGTCTTAAGTATATTCAAATTTGGATAAGTTAGTCAAATTGATGTGAAAGGACCACCCTTGTAAGCCAAATGTGTAAGTCCTACATAGGAAGCCTCAGATATTACCTGTTTTTGTCTCCTGATGGGCTTTTTTTTTTCAAGTTTCTAAATAAATCCAGTGAAGAAGTAGATACGCTACTCATGATTGTATAGGAAAACAGAGAAGAGAATCATACACTTACTTAAAAGTAGAAACATATCTGCTCTTTCCCACTTCACCCTTAATTTTTTCTCCCCAGCCAATTTACTCACCTTCTGTGGCTGTGCTTCTGTGTTAGCCCCTTGCTAGCTGCTTCTGGGGTTCAGAGCAATTGTGCTCTGCCCTCATCTTTTATGACACACCTAGCAAAACAGAAGCAGAGGAGCGAGTTGAAATAAACAAATGACTACCTGTTATTCTTCAAACATGCCTAGGATTGGATTTAACTATCACCTATCTAAAAGAAGTATTCTCGCCTGCCTGGAAAGAATTTTGCTAAGAAAATTGTTTCTCTTCTTCCCATATTATTTTACCTCTATGGTAGTTCCCTGTGATCTGATATGTCAACTTGGACAAATTCATTTTTCTAAAGCACAGATATGACCTTTTTTGTTAAGAAAAAGAAAGTACTGTTGCTCCCCAGTGCTACACACACACACACACACACACACACACACACACACACCCTTCACAAGCCTTATCTGCACCCCCGCCTACTCCCCACAACAAACTTCAGATGTCTTAGCTTGGTATTCTTCGGAATTAGGTCAACGTTTCAGATTTTGCTTCCATTTGTATGTTTCTGACCCTTCATGAACTGATTTTGGCCTCTTAGAACTTCTTCCTCTTCTCAAAGCATCTCCTGGATTTTTTAACCTCTTGTTCCTTTGCCTATAAAGATAGTTTCCAAGGCAAACCTTGGTCTTCTTTAAAAATCACTCTGCATAAGGTTTGAAATCACTAAATGAAGTTTTAATAAAGGATATATCTTCATTGCAGGGCTTTTCAAAATCTTTATAGCCAAGTATTTTGGTCATTTCTAAGAAAGGACACACTATTAAACTATTCCAGTTCGTGTTGGGGAGGTTTTTCTAGATCTCTTTATATTCAAATTCTATTCATACTTTATCACCTATGACAAAATAGCACTTTCTCTAAAGAAACATTCTCTGACCTTCTTATCTAAAGTGATCCGAATCTCTTTCAAACGTTTATTTACTTTATGTATCCTGTGAATCTTCGGAATCTAAGCTTATTAGAAAATATAGAAAACCATGAAAATGAAAGCAAAAATCAGCTATAGTCTCTAAGGCAAAGAACATTTTCAATTAAGAAATTAAACTCCCTTTGACTTTTAAGCCCCATCTTAGCAGTTTGTCTCATTCACTTCCAACTTGTTTCTGTCCTCATAAGGATACTCTATCTTCAGATAGATAGATATAGATAGATGTGTTGTTTTAGCAAAAATAGAATTACGTTTTACCCTGTTGAGCCTTTTTTTTTTCATTTCATAAGATAAAATGTACAGCTTTCTAGATCAGAACACCTAAATCTATTTTCTTTTTAAGGATTAAATCTATAGGCATATCAATTTTTATTTTTTATCTCTTGTATATTATTAGGTTGTTAATTCATTAAAGGTAAAGTATGTATCTTATATAGGTTAGTATTATTCACAGTATTTAACTTTTTTTTTTTTTTCTCGAGAGAGTCTTGCTCTGTCCCCCAGGCTGGAGTGCAATGGCCCAATCTCGGCTCACTGCAACCACCCCCTCCTCTGTCCAATCAACCCTCCCGCCTGAGCCTCCCAAGTAGCTGGGACTACAGGCACATGCCACCATGCCTGGACATTTTTTGTATTTTCTGTAGAGGTGGGGTCTTACCATGTTGCCCAGGCTGGTCTTGAACTCCTGGGCTCAAGCAATCCACCTGCCTTGGCCCTGCAAAGCGGTAGGATTACAGGCGTGAGCCGCCGCACCTGGTCACAATATTTAACTTTTAATAGGTATATAATACATGGTTATTTTCACTCACGTCCATGTGAAGAGACCACCAAACAGGCTTTGTGTGAGCAACAAGGCTATTTCACCTGGGTGCAGGCGGGCTGAGTCCGAAAAGAGAATCAGCGAAGGGAGATAGGGGTGGGGCCGTTTTATAAGATTTTGGTAGGTAAAGGAAAAAGGGGGACTGTTCTCTGGCAGGCAGGGGTGAGGATCACAAGGTGCTCAGCGGGGGAACTTTTGAGCCAGGATGAGCCAGGAGAAGGAATTTCACAAGGTAATGTCATCAGTTAAGGCAGGAACCAGCCATCTGGATATGTATGTGCAGGTCACAGGGGATATGACGGCTTAGCTTGGGCTCATAGGCCTGACAGTTATTGAATGAATGGAGGAACAAATCACTACAAATCACTTAGACACCTTCTAGGAAAAAATGACCAACTAGGCTACCTGCAATTATGTTTCAAAATATAGCTTATCTGAATAAAAGGAAGTAACATTTAATTACAAGCATCAATACAACTCAACCACAGAGGAAGGGTGCTAAACAATTTCCTCCATACGTACAAATTTTTATTTACAGAAAAGTATATGTCTTAATGAGAAAATGTGCTCGAAAACATTCTCATCATTTCTGAGTTTGGTTTCAGTCTTAATGAATGTGTCCCTTAACTATTAATCTGCTTTGTCATCTCTCTAACTCCCTACTATCTCATTGCCGTTGCAAAGGCAAAGGTCCACATCTTTTATAGTTTCATATTATCCAAAAGTGTTAACTTAGGATAGATGTGTACATAGTTTTGTACTCATTGTACATGCTTAGCTGCAATTCTTTTGCCTTTGCACTTCTGAAATACAACTATATTCACAACACATCATTTGTTCCCATATAACATTTCACCTTTTCCACTTTGTTTATTCTCTATATGCTCACTGTTAGTTTAGATGCTGCCTTAGGCTTGTATGATATATACTGTGACTGCATACTGTAATTTTTCTCTATAGCATGTATCCCATTTATTTAAGTGTGTGTGTGTGTGTGTGTATACAGTCTATATAATAAATTTACATGCTTCCTTAAGTAGACTCTAAGCCCCACCAACATAGAAACCATATGTGTCTTGTTGTTCATTGTACCCTCAATGCCTAAGAAAGGTGCTGGAACATGGCAGGCATTCAAAAAATAATTGGTAAATACATAAATATACAATTCTGGTAGTTGATTAATTCAAATTAATTTTAAAATTTAGAACTGTAAAAGTAAATTAAAAAATAAGATAAAGACAATGTGATTTATTTTTTAATAAATCAACAGGTCATGGAGATTTTAAAAATTAAATTCAGTCATATGGCCTTGTAAAGTAACTAGAGAAAAATGTACACACTTAAGCCAGCTGCTGTGGCATTCATCAGTTAATTCATTTGTTTATAAAATCATTTTATTTTCTAGGTGGCCCAGAAACAGTAGGTTGAGAAGCAGCAATGAATTAAAATCAAGAAGAAACATAGAAAAAATAAAAAACACATGTGCATACACATATAAGCCTAGAAGCTTGAGTATACTAAGCCTAATCTGATTCTTAATGATAAACATGGTCTGAATCATATGGAGTAACCTAACCCTTTGGCTACTAAATTATCAATAAACATTGATAATGGTGATAAAGCATCTAGCACTCCTTTATTGATATTGAGTTAATGAGTTATTTCTACTATATAATTACCAGGACATATGATTTAGCTATGGTCCTTTATTTAGTGTTCAGGGGGAAAATATGGCAGTTGTTTTTAGATCTTACTTAAAAAGAAAAAAATGTTTGAATTAATCTCCCTTTCAAGGGCCACCTCCTGGCACTTCATGGTTCCATGAATAACTGACATTGACTTGCCATGTGTAAAATTAAGCTTTTCTTCCCATCACTTTTCTTGAGGACTCATTTTGCTGTTCACTATTCATTCACATTTACATATGCCCATTTTTACCTTTGTGTCAATAACGATAAAAATCTCTCTCTTATATTGTGTCTAATACTATTAGCCACTCACTCTGTTGAGAAATTTACACATATTACCTCCTTTAATTTTTCCAGCAATCTCATGAGATAGCTCATTTTACAGATGAAGTAACAAGCTCAGAAATTGAGTGGAGAAGTTTAGCACCAAATCCTTTTAACCTCAAACACTTGATTATTTTATATTACCTCTTAACACTGATTTACTACAGGGAAAAACTTAAACCCTTTCATTTCCCCCAATTTAGGTCATCCATCAACAGTCATTTATTAAATATCTTAAAAGGGCCAGGCATGTGATCAATGTGTATATCCATATTAACTGTGCTATGGCTAGTTAATCGAATATGGGAATTTTGTTCATTAAATAAGCATGTACTGTGCACCTACTGAATGCTTGGTCTCATGAACAAGAATGGTATAATCTCTGGCTGTGAGTAGCTTACAGTTCACATAAGAGACATGAAATTTCAGTGTTGGTGAGTCCCCTACAAAATAATATAGATAAAGGCTGTCCTCTAGTGTAAAGCTGTGAAAACTACAGCTAATCCACAGTTTTCTTTTGTTTAATTTCTTTTCTTTTTAAATTACTTTTCTTCAAAGTTAAAACTGTAGAAGAACCTGGTTCTTCCCCTGAAAAATTTTTTTAAAAGCTTCTGCCTCATCACAAAATTCTCATCCCTGCCATACTCTGTGGAACCAGGGACTCATAGCATTTGTGGGACTGGAGTTGATGTTTTCTGAGCAGTTTTCTGTCCTGAGCTTCCTCATTATGTTGCAGTGAAGGGGATGGTATGGTAAAATTCTGGATTTACTTGCAATCAACCCTTACATAATAATTTTTTAGACTTCCATTTATTGAGGACTTGTCCAGTATTTCATGTTAATACTTATATAATACCTTATAAAACAATTTCAAATCAGCATCTCAGAGGCTGATTCAGCCCACTTGAATGTTTTGTTTGGCTCAGTGGATTGTTCAACTTTAAAATTTATGATATTTTACAAGCAACCATAAGTTTCTAGCGGCTCTTTAAGAAAAAGTAGGGGGTCTGGCAACACAGGACCACCTACACGTATGGCAATGCAAGAGTCAGCTGGACAGGGTTAGAAATTGATATAGATATTTTATCGGTTGGAAGTTTAGCTTGGAAACATTTGGAAAATTTTTTTTCTTTTGTCCTATACAAATGAAGACTTTTACTTCTTTTCTCCCTTAAGAGACCATATCATATTCGCTCCAGTACTTCCAGCAAGGAAATTGTACACACTTTTGAGACGACTGTTGTAACTTACCCTTCTGCCTGGTCACAGGAAATGGTGTCACTTCTTAAAAAGGTAAGAAGGAAGACTGCATGTCCAAGGGAAGTAACAAAAGGAAGCAGGCTCTCTGGTTTAAGTTTAGAAGTTAGTATAGAATATTGGGGACAGTCATGATAATATACATTTCTAGAGTGTATTTGCTAGCTGTTAGCTTTCAAATACATGGCTTCATTAACTCAACTCAGATTCCCCTTGGATGTCCCAAAGCCATCTTAAACTCAAAGGACTTCTTTATCTTTGTCTTTCCCGAATATCTTCTCAGGAAATTCTCTCAGTGACTGGCTTCTCTATCCAAATCCACTTATGCCAGCC
Source organism: Pongo abelii (assembly GCF_028885655.2). Lineage (NCBI taxonomy): Eukaryota > Metazoa > Chordata > Mammalia > Primates > Hominidae > Pongo > Pongo abelii. Next base: position 155,817,266 of record NC_071989.2, read on the forward strand.
AGAAACCAGGACTCATTTGTCATCTGCGTATTCATCACCAGGTTCTGAAATTTTATATTTTAAGTATTAAAATATTTCATTTCTCTCTGTCCTCACTACTATTTCCCTGATCCAACTGCCATCAGTCTAGCCTTATAACGGGTTTGTCCACATACACTTTTACCACTCCATTCTATTCCCCATTCAGTCCCACAGTGGTCTGTTAAAGCACAGTCCAGGATATTTTCCTTGTTCTTAGAATACAGATTAAAATAATTTTATGGTACAAAAGTTCAAAATACCTCTCAAGCCTTGTTTTGGACTTTTGGACTTTTATCCCCCCTTTGACTACACATAAACTGCTTTGGCCTTTTTCTTCTTCTTTTCTTTCTTTTCCACTTCTTCACTTTTACATACCAGTCTTCCTCTCACCACAGGGCCTTCGCACATGCCAGTGTGCACTATTCCTGGAACAGTGCCTCCAATCCTAGTTCCTCTAGTTCCTCCTTGAGAGCAGTACTACTCAATATGGTTCACTGGTTCTAGTCCATGAATTTTTTCTGCAGGTCTATTATAAGTAAAGAACTTGAGAGAAGCATGTAGAAACTTTTATAGCAATTGGACACTGCTGTAGCATCTAAACACATGATCAGTGGACTTGTCTTATTGAAGAGGGTCCAAGCTTGTTTGACAGTTGTTGAACTCAAGTCACAAGGTGTCTATGTGGGGTGCTGCATACTGGCAATGCATAATAAGACCACATACTGATTTTAGTGGATTGGAAATTGAACAGACAAAAACAAACAAAAATAACTGACCCTTCTGCATAGTTTGGGAAGCACAGCTTTAGCTCTTAGCTCAAATATCACCTTCTTGGTGTAAGTTCACATAACACTATCTTTCCTTCATAGCATTTTTCAGTTTAAAATTATACCCAGCATTTGTGTGATCCTTGGTTACGTACCATTTTCCTCTTAGCTTCATGAGGGTAGGGACCATGTCTGACGTGTGTACCATGGTATTCTCAGCATCTAACACAAAGCCTGAGAAGTGAAATTTGACAAGTATTCAAATAAATGAGGTCCACAGCTTTCATCAGATTTTCAAGGTACCCATGTTCATCAAACAGATGAAGAACAGTTATAGCAGGAGGTCAAAAGTGTATATTGAGTGATGATACAAAACAAGAATGAGGGGCCCAAGAGGAATGGGCTTGGCTTTTTTTTTTTTTTTTTTTTTGAGGAGAAAATTGCACCAGTTGTGGCTGGTAATGGAAAATAGCTTTAGTGGCTAAGGAGTCATCATTTGTGTCTCTTGTTTTTGGAGTCAAGTTCCTTATTTTGGAATAGGGACATTGCATCAGTAATGTCAAAGACATAGAATGGGGGATCATTTTCCATAAGCAAATTCTGCTTAGTTCCAAGACAGCCCTGCTTCACTCCACAAATTACACCCTGAGGTTGCGTGGTTGTCATCTTCAGAAGCATTCTCAAGTGGGACTGACAATGCCTATTTGAGCCACACAATTGCTGTGATGTTGGCTCAGGAATGGTTAAGGGGGCAAAAATCTTTTATCTCAATTAGTAAAATCTAGAACTATAACAGTTACTTTAGTTACACCTTATCTATGCCACCCCCAGTGTATTTTAATTAGTTGTAAAAACAGCTAAAATTCTTAGTAGGAAATGAGTTCCACTTGTGAAATGTATCAACATTTGTCACCATAGGTTTTCTACTAGGCACTTTGTATAAATAGCCTCCCACTAATCCTGATTGCAATCGTATGAAATACATTATTACCACTTTTTTTTAAACACATGGGTAAACTAAGATTTAGAGAACAAATTTGCCTTTAGTAAGTAGAGGAGTCAAGAATCAAAGATACATTTGACTTAGTAGGACAAGCCATTTTTACTCATCACATTGCAGAATCCTACATACTGTTCATTCTAATAATGTATGATCTACGTTGTTTATGGGATTAGGGATAGGGGACACTGTCTTTTTTCCTTCAGTTCTACAGTTGAAAACATTTAGAGGGAATTTGTAAGATTTTTTTTTGTCCTCCTATCCTTTCTTATGGCCTTGATGTTTGTATTTTATTGGCAGCTACTCGAACCTAATCCAGACCAACGATTTTCTCAGTTATCTGATGTCCAGAACTTCCCGTATATGAATGATATAAACTGGGATGCAGTTTTTCAGAAGAGGCTCATTCCAGGTTTCATTCCTAATGTGAGTCAATCCTAACAAACCCAAATAACTCCCATTCAGTGCGCATTACCCGGTGTGCCAGATTCACACATTGTCTCATTAGATAATCACACCAGTGTTGTTAAGAGAGCCCCAATTCCCATTTTACAGATGACAGAATTGAGACACACACAGGGTAAGTTTGTCACCAAAGGTCACAAAGCTAGCAAGTAGTCAAGTTGGGATTCTAATCCAGGTATATTTGCAACTGAAGTTCTAGCTTTTAACCACTTTTTATGGTATGTTTTTATTGAAAGGAAGTCCTAGTTCTTCAAATAGTCATTTTCATTAATCTGCTGTTGTTTTTTTTTTTAAGTTTTCTTTGATTCTAAAGATGCAGAAGTTTGTGTCCCTAGAGATCTGAGTCAAAGAATTGAAAATTGCTGGAGTTGGGGTGAGGAATTTATTTTACCATTTGCCCCTCGTCCTTTGTTTGTTCTATCTCAGGGATTTATATTTGTAAGGACTGATAACCAAAGACACATAATTCCCATTGGATGGATAGCCAAACCAATGGACTTCTGTGGTCTACTGCATTATGCTGGTAAGAGCCAGAGTCCAGAAGCTTAGGCCAAAGGTCCCAAGTGAGGCCTCTAGCTCCTTCTCTCTGCCTAGAACTGAAATTATATGTTCAGTTGTAGGTACATTGGGCAGAATAAGAGGCTTCTAAAGGGGACTGTAGAACCAGTTCAGTTTTCTGTTTTGGCTGTCATGGCAGCTCAGGCCTGCAATCTCAGCACTTTAGGAGGCCAACGCAGGAGGATCAGGGGTTCGAGATCAGCCTTGGCAACATGGCAAGACCATGTCTCTACAAAAAAAAGAAAAAAAAATTAGCCAGGTGTGGTGGTACTTGGGTGTAGTCTCAGCTACCTAGGAGGCTGAGGTAGAAAGATCACTTAAGCCCAGGAGTTTGAGGCTGCATGAGCAGTGATTGTGCCGCTGCATGAGCAGTGATTGTGCCACTGCACTCTAGCCTGGGTAACAGAGTGAGACCCTGTCTCAAAAAAAAAAAAATTACTCAAGTCCAAATGAGGCATTTGCTGTGGGAATGTGATAGTGTGATCCTTCATGTACACACAGCAGGAGGCATGCTCCAATGAGAGGGTAAGAAGAAAGTACAAAGTGAGAGAAAGGAGAAACCAGTGTAGTGGAATTGTACCTTGTGGAGCAACAGGAGGTTAGGTCTGAGTTCCTACCTCTCTGCTTTGCAGGGTCCAGCAGGGGCAACTTGTACCATAATTGACACATGACACAATGAAGGTCTAGGCACCCCCAACTCTTGCTTCCCCCTCCTTCTATGTGTTGCGTCCCTGCAATTAGCCATCAACGCTGGCTCAAAAGAAGTTCTACGTTATGCTTCTCTGACTTTAGTGTGAATCGGAATCATCTGGGAAGCTTATTAAAGTGGAAGTTCTTAGACCTCACATTCTGAAATCCTGATTTGGGAAGTCTGGTTGGAGAACTGGGAAGCTGAGCAAGCAACTTAGGTGATTCTGAGTTACATGATTATTAGAGCACACTTTGGGAAACATAACCCAAAAAATTATTTTCCACTTTAGAAAAATAATTGTAAGTTGGCTTTTGTTTTTACTCATTGAGGCCTAATTGAGAGTTTAGAAAAATAAACAAAGAATATGAAAAACAATGCTGGCAATAAATAATGTAAAACTTAGAGTGGGAATCCCAGTGTATTATTCATGGACTGCTCCATTAAGACTAAGTGTTATTTTCCATATTAGGTCTGGTGTGTTTTTCAGAATGATACAGTAATCTGAGGATTGAGCCAACTGTCTTCCTTGCAGAAAGGCAGACTGAATTGTGATCCTACCTTTGAACTCGAGGAAATGATTTTGGAGTCCAAACCTCTTCACAAGAAAAAAAAGCGTCTGGCAAAGAAGGAGAAAGATATGAGGAAATGCGATTCTTCTCAGGTAAGCAGGTCCCCACCAAACTCAGGGTCATGGGTATCCCCATGATGGCTGCAATATCTTCGGGAGCTTCTACTGGGAGGTCATTTCAGCTTCCTGCTTTTGCTGCTTAGTGAAATAGGAGAAGTAGATCAGCCAGGCTTCTAAAAGGGCAGACCAGAGCTGCTCTGAGGATCCTAGCAGCAATGTTTTACTTGTAGGCTTTCCGTCTAGAGTTCTGCCATTAACTTGACTCAGTTATTTCTCTCTTCCAGTTCTCAGTTCAAAATTTACAAATTTCCTGGGAGAGGAACTGTCATTGGCCAAGCTTAGGTCAGGGGATGATTCATAAAATTATGGTAAAGGGGCAGGTTTCAAAGTACACACATGGTTGTTTTGGACCTCACTCCTGCTTTGAGGAGTTTCTGGGAGCAGCCAACCCTAGAGATGATGTCTGTTCTTTGCCACAAGCAGAATTTTATGATATCAAGCCTCACAGAGGAGTGTCTGTTCACAGGAATGATGGAATTCTAATATGGTGGAGCACTATCGCTGGATTTCAGGCTGAGTTAAATTAACTTTGTAACTAAGTATATTATTCTCTGTCCGAGTCAGAGCTCAGATTTCAGTGAAATAACTTGCAAACAGTAGGATTTTATACTCACATGTGGCTCTGTGAATTATAATGATGATGAAGTAATAAACATTTACTTTGCCTCTAAAGGTCATCTATCTATCCACACAACCATTTCCATTCCTCCACCTATCCCTGCCTCCCTCCATCCATTCATTTAGGCTACTTTTATTTAGTACCTATGATCTGCCAGGTCCTATGCTAAACACTGGAGTGAGAAATGATTGAGATATAATTTCTGTACTCAGTGCTGTCCCTTTTCTCAAAGATTGTGTAGTCTTGTGGTAAAGATGGCTCTGCAAACAAATAAGTATCCTCCATCTGCTTAATTTCTCTAGTTGTCAGGGGCTGCTATATATTTCAATGGACAATTAACCAACGTTCACATCTGAGTCCTGTTTGATCACAGAACTGGGCTCTCATCAGATTCCCTTCAGGAAATGTTTTCTAGGACCCTCCAAGGAATGCTTAGCTGTGCTGCTAACCCGTCCTGCATATTGCTTGTCTCTGAACTGTCGTCTTCCCAATGGTCTGTTCTTCATGATCATGTCATAACCAACCCACTTCTCCAGACTTGCTCCTTCCCCTGACCTAGCAGAACTCGGCTCAAGGTGGATACAGGCCTTTCTGATAACAGGACCTAACATGTGATAAAAACCAAGAGATCCTTTTTATTACAAGTTTTTAAAGTTTTAGAAACAACTGAGCAATTTGGGAATAACTTTTGACCATACCTACCATGCTCAACATGATCTGCCCATCTTTCCTGCCACATCCTTGTACTATCCCACTCTGACCCTCACTGAAAACCCTCCAACCTCACAGGCCCTTACTGTCTCACTCTCAAGCACTGAGCCTTTTGTTCTTCTTCAGGGCCTTTGCCCTTGCTCTTACCTGTTCCTAGAGTGCTCTTCCCTTGCATCTTCACATAGGGGGCTTCCTCTCATTCTTTACACCTTAAATGTCACCTTGTCATTTCTGTTGTTGAATTATAGGATGTTTTTTACATATTCTGGATATTGGACCCTTATCAGATATGTGAACTGCAAATAGTTTCTCCCTTACTCATTCTACGAAGCCAGCATTACCCTGATACCAAACTGGACAAAGACATCACAAAGAATGATAATTGCAAACTGACATCTGTTATGAATATAAATGCAAAAATCCTTAACATATTAGTAAGGTGTTCAGTTAGGCTTTTGACTTAAGATGTTTCTTCTTTTTTAATATTGCTGTTTATAGCTATAAAGTTCCTTCTGAGCACTGCCTTCACCCATCCCATAAGTTTTGGGATGTTGTGTTTTGTTTTTAATTCATCTCTAAGTATATTCTGATGTCTCATGTGATTTCTTTTTTTGACTCTTTTTTTAAGAATTTGTTGTTTAATTTCCACATTTTTGTGGATTTTCCAGTTTTCCTTCTGTTATTGATTCCTACCTTCATTCCAATTATTTCAGTCTTTTTAAATTTTTTGAGACCTGTTTTGTGGTTTCCTTCCATGGTTTCCTTTAACTCTGAGCATATTCAAGACAGTTGTTTTAAAATCTCACCCTAGAAAGCTCAATGTTTGAGCTTCCTCAGGACAATTTCTATCTGTTGATTTTAAGTCTTTGAATGGCAATACTTTCCTGTTTCTTTGTGTGCCTTGTGATTTTTTTTCTGTTGCTGTTGAAAACTTGACATTTAAATATTATAATGTGGTAACTCTGGAAATCAGGTTCCTCCTTTCTTCATGGTTTGCTATTTTTTGATTGTTGAAGGCTGTAGTTATCCATTGTTTAGCAACTTCTCCAAACAATGTTTGCAGAGATTGTCTTCTTTGTTGTGTCATCACTGAAGTCTCTGTTACTTTAGCCTGTGCTCAGCTAATGTTTTGACTGAGATTTAGCACCAAGAGCATTTTTAAGTTGTTTTTCTTTTCTTAATTTAGTGTTCACTTGGTTCCAGTAAACCTTTGAGTGCTTTCCGGAGTTTTGACAAAGTTGGTTTTGACAGTATCTGCTTGTTTTTTTGATGTTTCTGTTGAGAGATGGGGCTTGGAACTGCTTACATCAGCATTTTTCTCTAGATTCTTCTAATCTTGTACCCCAGATTCAAAAATAAAAGGTATTTTGCTTCAAAACAAGAATAGTCTTTCTTCCAAGAAGAATCAGAAAGATTATGAACTATTTATCTGATTCTTCACTCTGTTTTCACTCTTTTACATTAAGGCTTTTAAAACGTGAGAGTCAATCTTACCTTATCATATTATTAACATGCTCGTTCATTCATTCATTCATTTATTCAGGTGACTGTAAAGTTCCTGCTATGTTAGGAAATGTTTCTGACTAGGTGGTCAATGCTATGGTTAGATACACAAAGTACTCTGGGAATTGCTCACTGGACCTGAGTGAAGGGTTAGGATAGGCTTTCCAGAGGAGGCAACATTTGATCTGGTTCCTCCAGATTGAGCAGAGGTAGGTGAGCATACACGAAAGGACAAGAGCATTTCAAGGCTAGCACATCTCAGGGCACAGGTAGATCTTAATGTTACAGAGGAAATAAAATGACAGGTGGTTTCCGATCATAGGAATTACCCATGCTGTGTTAAAAACGCTCATGACATTACTCATCCTCCTGCCTTTAATCTTATCTAGAGCCATACACTGAAGGCACTCCTTCAGCCAAATCTAACCAGAACATACACCATATCAATATCATGTTAGCTATAGCTTAGCCCCATTTATGCCCCACTGTGTGTAGCTCAGAGTTACCTTGTTACTCTAGAGCCAAATTCATCACTGTTTAGGTACCACGTTAGAAAAGAGTCAAGTGTTGGCAAGGGAATTCCAATCAAGCCACAAGCCTGGAAAAGGAGCTCTCTATTCTGAGCTCTCTGAGTTCTCTATTCTGTTTAACTGGTCTGTGTGTCTGTTGTTGTACCAGTACCATGCTGTTTTGGTTACTGTAGCTTTGTAGTATAGTTTGAAGTCAGGTAGTGTAGTAGCATAATAATGCCTCCAGTCTTTTTTTTTTTTTTTTTTTTTTTTTGCTTAGGATTGTCTTGACTATTTGAGCTCTTATTTGGTTCCATATACATTTGAAAATAGTTTTTTTTCCTAATTCTGTGAAGAATGCCAATGGTCATTTAATGGGAATAGCATTGAATCTATAAATTACTTTGGGCAGTATGGCCATTTTCATGATATTGATTCTATCTGGGAACCTGGAATGTATTTCCATTTGTTTGTGTCCTCTCTCTTTTCCTTGAGCAGTGGTTTGTATTTCTCCTTGAAGAGGTCCTTCATTTCCCTTGTTAGCTATATTCCTAGGTGTTTTATTGTTTTCGTAGCAGTTGTGAATGGGAGTTCATTCATGATTTGTCTCTCTGCTTGCCTGTTGTTGGTGTATAGGAATGCCAGCAATCTTTGCACATTGATTTTATATCCTGGGTTTCAGTATTTTAAAAACTTACTTCAGGTGATTCTATGTGTGCAACCATGGTTGAGATATACTGTTATAGAATCTAGGATGTGATAAACTAGAGGAACATAACTAAAGTTTTGCATTTTTCCCATGTCTCAGTTTCCTCATTTATAGATGGATTTGGCATGTGTACCAACTTCATAGGCTTGTTCTGAGTAAATTAGTGCATGTAAAGTGCTCCACAGAATGTTAGCTGTTGTGATGCTTTACTTTCCATTGCACTTCCTGACTCCTAGCCTTTCTTTTCCTTGGCTCTTTTTATGCTCATGTCAGATGCCTCTGTTGTTTCTTTCCCTCCAGAATATCCTTCACTTTATCTTGCTCTGCTCAATATCTTTAAAGTATAGAATCAACAGACTGCCATGCCACCCAGTCTGTCTGAGAGTTGAGGCAAATTCCCTAAGTCCTCTTGTTCTCATTCTGAGATTTCCACCTGCTCTAACCCCTTCCAATATTTCAGATGCCATCTCCAGCTATGATAGTTTTATCACTGTTTGCTCTGCTCATCCTTGATATGTGAGTCCTAAGATTTTAAGCGATCATTTCCCTTCTAAGTCATGTATGACCCATTAGTCTCTCCATTCTCTTTTCTTACCCCTCATTTCATATTCTCTTTATGGCTATTCCTGTTGATGTATCCATTTGGCCACACTTCTTAAACTTCTCCACCTAAAGCAGAGAAAAAAGAACATGTTGAACATGAACCCTTTAAGGGTAATGGGGTCTGAAGTGTCACACTAAAAGGTCATCTGCAAGTATGTATTTCATATCTTTGTTTAAATAAAATAGTTACATAGTAGAGGAAAAAAATCCATGTGGATTTTGCATTTCACTCAATTATAACTTTGATTTTTAATGCTAAAAATTATTTTTCCTAAAATTTTGGGGTAAAAGTGTTGCTCCAAAGAGCTTTTATCAGATTATGTTTATCCTGTAGCTGCCTGTCCCCTGTGACTGATACTGGAAACACTCAGGATTACAAATGCCTCCGTTTGCAAAATGAGAGTGAAATACAACAGAACTGTGTCTTCTCCTTTGTCTTGTTCCCCATCCCTCTTCTGTGCTTTGTATTGTTTCCTCTCCTGTCACCTAAACGGGCACTCTGAAAGAAAACTCTCCAGTACTGGAGAACTCAGCATATTCTAATTCCTAGGTTAAAAAAAAAATAAATGACTGAGTGATTTTTTTTAAAGAATATTTTTCATCAGAAGAAATTTGGAAGTATTTTATTGCAGAGTTTTAAAACATTTGATCTGGGTCTAATTCTGTCCTGGGACTGGTAATCATCTTTTTTTGAGGCTAAATTTTCTCATTTTGATGAAAAAGTCATCAATAGATGTTGAAAGCTGGACAGTGCAGTGTCAAAGCAAATGCTTTGCATGTCTGCAAGAAAGTCACAAATAAAGAAGGCTCTGCTGACTAGAAGAGAAAGATACTTAATCAACTCCAATACATTGTTGAGGGAACAGTCTATCAGGATTCAGTATGGAGAGATGTTTTTAGGCTATTCACAAAATCCCGGTAGAACCTCCAAGCTAAATTTACAATAATACTAGCTTTTAGATTAATTGTTGTTTTTAAAATATGTATTAGCCTCTTATGTAGAAAACAAAAAGGAGTTACAAACTATTGTTACAATAATCTTGGCTTTTGTGATTGTTCAACGTATTTACACTTACTGAGAGCTTTATTTCTCCATATAGTTTCAAGTTACTGTCTCATGTCCTTCCATTTCACCTTGCAGGACTCCCTTGAGCATTTCTTACAGGGAAGTTCTAGTGGTAATAAACTCCCTCCACTTTTATCTGGAAACATCTTAGTTTCTCTCTCACTTGTCAAGAACAGTTCTGCCAGATAGAGGATCCTTGGTTGATAGGTTTTTTTCTTTTAGCACTTTGAATATATCAGCCCACTGCCTTCTGGCCTCCAAAGTTTCTGATAAGAAATCTGCCCATCATCTTATGATGTACTTGACAAATTTTTTCTCTCTTGCTGCTTTCAAGATTCTCTCCTTGTCTTTGGCTTTAGAAAGTTTGCTTATATTGGCTGAACATGGTGGCTTACACCTGTAATCCCAGCACTTTGGGAGGCTGAGGCAGGCGGATCACTTGAGGCCAGGAGTTCGAGATCAGCCTGGCCAACATGATGAAACCCTGCCTCTACTTAAAATTCAAAAATTAGCTAGGTGTAGTGGTGCACACCTGTAATCCCAGCTACTTGGGCAGCTGAGGCAAGAGAATCTCTTGAATCCAAGAGGAGGAGGTTGCAGTGAGCTGAGAGCATGCCACTTCACTCCAGTCTGGGCAACAGGGCAAAAGTCTGTCAGAAAAAAAAAGGAAAGTTTGATTATATTATGTGTCAATGTGGGTCTTTTTGAATTCATCTTACTTGGGATGCACTGTGCCTTTTTGGATTTGGGGGCTCATGCCTTTCAGCTATGATTTCTTTAAGTATTCTGTTTTCCTTTTTCTCTCTCTTCTCCTTCTGGGACTTCCACAGTATGTACACTGGTTTGCTTGATGGTGTTCCATACATTCTGTAGGCTAGGGATGTCCAATCTTTTGGCTTCCCTGGGCCACGTTGGAAGAAGAGGAATTGTCTTAGGCCACACATAAAATACACTAACACTAATGATAGCTGATGAGCTAAAGAAAAATCACCCTCAAAAAGTCTCCTAATGTTTTAAGAAAGTTTACAAATTTGTGTTGGGCCACATTCAAAGCCATCCTGAGGCACATGTGGCCCATGGGCTGTGGGTTGGACAAGCTTGCTATAGGCTCTGTTCATTATTCTTCAATCTTTTTTCTTTCTGTTCCTCAGACTCAGTAATTTCCACTGTCCTGTCATCAAGTTTGATACTGATTCTTTCCTTGCCTGCTCAGTTTTGCCACTGAAAGAAACCGTGTAGCAAATTTTTAAATTTTAGTTATTGCACTTTTCAGCTCAAGAATTCCTTTTTAGTTTCTTTTTAGGTTTTCTATATTTTTATTAACATTTTAGTTTTGTTTGCACATCATTTTCTTGATTTTCTCTGTATCTTCCTTTAGCTCTTTGAGCATCTTTAAAATAGTTGTTTTGAAGTCTTTAGTAGATCTACTATTAGGTCTTTTTAAGGGATAGGTTTTTTGGTTTATGTTTTTTTACTGTGAATGAGCCATACTTCTCTATTTCCTGGCATGCCTTGTTATTTTTTGTATTGGACACTTGAATCTAATAATGTGATAAATCTAGGAAAATCAGATTTCTCCTATCCCCACAGTTTGCTGTTTTTTGTTATTGTTTTTATTTTTATTTTTTATTATTGTTGTAAGCTGTCTCCATGCCAAGGATCAGCTGAGGTGTAAACATAAGATCTTCTTAGGTCTTTTCTGAGCCTGCACCTTTCCCTGGGCATGTGCAGTCACTTTCTAATTTTCCCTACAGATGCAGTTGTTTTTGAATGTCCCAGCCTTTCACGTGTGGCTCCCAAAAGGAGGAAAGGAGAAAAATGAAGGGGGCGAAAAGGTGCTGGCCCTTTAATTCTCCCAGAAGTCAGTTCAACCTGAGGGAGAGTGGCTGGCAACATTGTGGGGGAGGTGCAACAACAATGGCCATCAAGCATTTTGTTCGCACCTCTGTGATCAGAAGCAGCAGTGTTGGAAGCACAGATCCTCAGAATTTGGAGAACACGGTTCTTGCTTTCCATCCTGACTCTCACAGGCTGTGTGCAAACTGCTCCGGAACATGTGTGTGCTCAGCTCCCTCCCATGGGGCTGGAGGATGAGGGATGGGTAGCTGCTGCTGTGCTAAGAGCTTAAGTTGGTCATAATTAACTGCGCTTTGCCACCCAAGCCTTCCCTGAAAGTTGCAAGCTTTCAATAGACTCCAGAGTTCTAAAATAGTGACATTAGACAGATTCTGCCAGTGCAATCGCTGTCTAGGAGAGGAGACAGATTCCTAGTGTTTCCTGTTTTGCCAGCTTCCCGGAATCTTCTTCACATAGCATCCGTTTTGAAGATACTATTTACTTCTCAATTTGGGGCTATTCATTGAGTAGACTGTCAACAGGTTATTGGCTGTTTGAAGATCCTCATTTGTCTGCTAACTATACCTCTATTTTTTTTTTCTACATTCACCTGGAAGACATGTCTTCTTCAAGAGCACCTTGACTCTGTCCAGAAGGAGTTCATAATTTTCAACAGAGAAAAGTAAGTAATTCCTGGGAGAACAACAGCTCCGGAAATGGTGGCATGTTTCAGCCAGACTTTACTTGCAGAGAAAATATATTTTTAACATTTTAAAAATTATTTTCTAATTGGGAAAATGATGCAATCTATTATAGAAAATGTAGAAACCTTTTTTGTAAGGTATTTAACATTTTTTAATTGACAAATTAGCCTAGCATCAAGTTTTTGTTTGTGAGAAGGGAAGAGGAATTCGGATTTAAACACTTAAAAATCAAAGCCTTTTAAAAGATTTCCTTGGCTCATGTTTATTTATAAATTATTGGGTTTAATATTATTTCAAAAGCTTAAACCTTTCATTTTCTTTTTCAAAGAATAAAACATCTTTTTTTTTTCTTTTTAAGAGTAAAAAGGGACTTTAACAAAAGACAACCAAATCTAGCCTTGGAACAAACCAAAGACCCACAAGATGAGGATGGTCAGAATAACAACTTGTAAAGGCCTCATGTCTTCTTCTTGGGACAATCTCATGCCAGAAACTTCTAATTACATATGTCAAGAAAAGCTGACAGTAGTTCTTGCCACTCCACACATCATGACTTAGAAAATGTGAATGAATATCTTTCAAAAAAGGCAGCACAACACAGTGAAGGGTCCTGGGCCTGAGCTCCTGGGATGTTGTTTCACATCAATCAACTGTGTGATCTAGAGCAAGTCACTTAGCCACTTTCTGTGCTTTACTTTATTTATCTAAAATGAGAGGGTTATACTAGATGAGCCACACCCTGCCTTTTTAGTACTATAGTTGTTATTCTAAACCGCCTTTATTTTTATTTTAAAATTAATATATGAATATAGATTTATTTTTCCACTCCTAATTACACAGTGACAAATGGACAAATGGACACAGGACTCAGTGAGACTTTTCAGACCTCGAAAGTTTCATAAAGTGGTCAGAATTCCCCAGGCTACTTGGATAAAGATAAGGAATTCTGTCAGGGAGGCAAGAATGGAATCAGATTAAAAGTAACAGAGATGGATGAGGGCCTTCCAGTGATGTGCGTGAATCAGCATTAGATCCGCTTATCTCAGCCAGCACAAGCCTGCCGTGCACACCACTTCCCAGTTCCCTCTTCAACAGTGTGAAGTTGGTAACTTGAAATTGGTAATAATGGGAGCATTTACACCATGGAGACCAGTAAATGCTAGTTTTTTCCCTCCTAACAAGCAAATTGCTAAATATTAGCCCACCACTCTCCTTCCAAGAAGCATGTTCCTTGAGGGCTAATTGTCTTCTGAAGATTAGCAGAGACCTGTATCTGGAGAGGATCAGAAATGAATGTCATCACACTGAAAGTATGTCCACCTTGCAGTTCAGAAAAGTTGCATCTTATATGGGGTTTACTGTCTAAGTTAGAAATGAATTTAGAAGATAGTAAAATTTACCATTGAAAAACCCCTTAAATTACCCATAACATATGGGAAGTATCTTTTCTCAGTGAAGCCCAATGCAGCGTCACCTTTCACTAATGAAACAAGTCATTGCTTTTGTTTTGTTTTGACTTAGTTATTTTTATTTTTGGTCTCATTTTGGCTAATACCAGATGAGCTAAAATGTTGAACAAATTATACTTGTTTTTATAGACTAGAATTACTCTTTTTTTTCTTTTCAGGCAGAGTCTTGCTCTGTCACCCAGGCTGGAGTGCAGTAGCATGATCTCTGCTCACTACAACCTCTGCCTCCCGGGTTCAAGTGATTCTTGTGTCTCAGCCTCCTGAGTGGCTGGGATCGCATGTGTGTGCCACCATGTGTAGCTAATTTTTTGTATTTTTAGCAGAGACAGGATTTTGCTATGCTGGCCAGGTTGGTTTCAAACTCCTGGTCTCAAGTGATCCGCCCACCTTGGCCTCTCAAAGTGCTGGGATTATAGGCGTGAGCCACCGCACCTGGCCTTAGAATTACTCTTAGAACAGTGGAATGCCCACACATCCAAGACAGGCAAGTTCATAGAGACTAAGGGAACAGTGGTATCATGTCTCCCTTCTCCCTTGTGCTTACTACGAGAATGGCAGGCAGAATTGCCTACTTATTTAAAATATCACTGATGTCTCACTCTTTTTCTTTATATTTTATTTATTGATTTGCCACAAAGTTTAATTCACCTAAGTGAGACGTGCATATGATGTAACTCCACTGTACAGATACACAGATCTTTGCAGAACTATTTTTGGCAACCCATATGCCCCTGGGTAGGGTCAAGAAGTGAACAGGCTTGGTGGGGGATTGTTTTCACCTCTTGGCTACTCAGAGTACCTAAACCTGTCCTTACTTATGGAGAGCATGTGTCACACCAAGATGGCAGTAAGCTGGCAACTGGGAAGACCTGACTGATGCCCATTTGGGAAGCCAGGCAAGTGAAAATGGACTGAAGAAACAGAGATGGCTGTCTTTTATGCAGGGCTTTTCCATAAGGAGGTTACACTGGGGCAACCAAGTATGTGTAGAAAGCCAGAGCTAAACTTCAGCTTGGCATTCACAGTTTTCTCCTCACTGAGCTAATAGGCCCAGAGTTTTGGGCAGAGCTGTGAAATAGCGCTTCTCTAAGAGCAACCATATTATTGTTACATAATTAAAAGCTAGCTCTTTTGTTGTTTGTTTGATTCCTTTTCCCTACAGTTCCCACATCATTTGTCTGTGCTATTCTGTTTTTCTCCAAACACTGTAAACTTGAAGCAATTGCCCTGACTCCATTTCAGAGAGGGGGATGTGTTGGAAAGAGCAAGAATAAGAAAGTGACCAGATTCTGCTGCAGTCTGGTAACCCCATGAGTGTCAGGGACTACTTGCATGTTTACTTCTATCCTTCATTTGTTTTGATTCAAGCCTTTGTGTGCTGTGGACTCACCTCCCTAAGTAACCAGGTTCCTGCTCTCACTGTGACCTTGTTTGCATCCTTCCCAAGAAGAGGTTTTGGGAAATTTTCCTGTACTTACACTTACCAAAGAGCCGTGGAACCATTAGGATCTCCACTGTGATGAGAGTTAAGCCATAGTGCCATTTCACACGTATACATTTATGATGGGATGGGAACCCGATACAATCTCTGTAGGCTGAATCCCTAGTTTTATTTCCAGTGAGCTGCTTCTGTGACTGAAGCACCTCTGTGGGCTTTTAGGAACCATGGATGCACAGATGAGAGAGCACAGGCTAAGAGAGTAAGACAGATTTCTAGTGCTAGCCAGGTGAATGACACACAGTGTATTTCAAGTTTGAAAAGCAAAACCATGGTATCTGACAGTGTGGAACAACTGATTGTAATCACCTCCCACCACTGTGCATTTTAAACATGAGAACAAAAACCTTTTCCAAAATTTAAACTTTTCCTAAATCTTTATGGTCATTGCTAGTTGTTGACATCAGATCCTTTGGTTTTATTCTATAACTTGGGCTAAACGTTAATATCCCGCTAGGTGGAACATGTCTCTTCCAGAGTCGTGACAACCGAGGCTCAGAGCTGTGATTTTTAGAAAACAAGATGACTATTAAATCCTTTGGCCTGGTACTCTTGAATCTTTTTCTCCCAGCAGCTTCCCTTGCCTGTATGGAGCATCTGCAAAGTCTGAGCAGGTTTTGAAGTCCAAGAGCATCCCAGCTATAAGGCTCTTGCACTGTGACAGAGCTGCCCACCTCCAGTACACCCTCAGTGACCTCTAGTAGACGGGTAGGGCAGTCAAACCCGGCAACTTATGCCACAACCCTAATTCCAGGAAGTCGTCTGCTAATGGCTAACCCACTGCCATGGTGGCACTGGTTTTGCCTGAGGTCATTGCTAGGGCAGGAATGAACAGCAACCAGCACAGAGCATTGCTAAATTAATTATGGTAATCTAATTAATTAGTGGCTAGGCTTCTTCTGATAGGAAAGTTTTAACCAGAAACCACTAGATGTTCTATTATCATAGCTTTTGTAGATTGGATGGAAGAATAAGTAGGAAGAAAAAGTATTAATGTAGCTACTAGGGACCAGTGTTGCTGCTTGTGGCTGAGGCAGTAATGCTAAGGCTTTAGCTCTTCAAAAGCTAAACGAAAAGGCACGAAAAGCACTGCAAGCTTGTTTCAGTACCCAGTTGTCCCTGTATTGTCTACATAAAATCCTGTTTCCTGCTATCTGTCTGTGATTCCTGTTTATTACAAATTCAGTGTGTCTGACTGATATTAAACACTGATATTAAAATTTCAAACTTCACTTATCTGTGCTGTTGTGAACAGGCAGCTGATCTGGCAGCCCTCGAATGGGAAACAAGTGCTTCTGTTGAGCTGTAGCATATATAATATAAATGTGCCTATGTGTATTAAAATGTCTTCTGTAAACAATGAGCCACTGACCCTTCTTTGTCAGCTGTGTGTGTGTATGTGTGTGTGTGTGTGTAATTGTTTTCTCCAGAGATAGCATTGGGGGTGCCCAAAGTAACCCGTTCTTATGTCTATTTCCTATTGTGAGGAATGTCCCTTACCAGAAATAATATTCTGTAACAGAGATGATGTTCTGCAACTATGGAATGCAGTATAGCTTACCTGACCCACATGTATAAAAACTAAAAATCCTGACCTCTCTAGTAGTCACATCTCAGGGAACATAGCCCAGAATTCCAGTTTCTGCCTTTCACTATGCCCCTAAGTCCATGGGCAGCCTATGCACCTCTTTCTTTAGCACTCTGCCTTCCTACCCCTCAACATCCATGCCCCATTCCATATACCAAAGCAGCAGGCAGAAGTTCTAAGGTCCATAACCTGGGACAGAAAGTTAACGGGCAGCTCTGAACTCTTGCAGCTAAAAGCAACCTCTGCTTTAGGAGAGAACAAAGGGAACTGTCACCACCTCTCAGACCCACAGTGGGTGGGCAGCCGGCTCCCTGGGCTTGTCCTGACATAGTAGGCTGTTGTAAGTTTTGTGGCCTCTGAAGTTCTGCACACGAAGTACCCTGTTGTCCAGGTCATGTTAAGTGTCCTGCTGTGTGCCTAGCAGTCATCTGAGCAAAGGGCAGGATCTAGAACTCTTCAGATTCTGAAGAGTACCAGCCTTAAGCATGTGATCTCATTTCCGCAGGTTACTTTGGCCTTTTTATCCCCCATCTCCTGCTCATGGTTGGGGTCTCCTTTGTGACAGGTTGGTGGTAGAAGAGCTGATTCCAGAAAGTTGTTTGGAACCAGAGGGCCCTTGTTAGTCTCCTACTCAGCATTCTCATTCCCCACCTGGTCAACGTGACTCGGCCACTGAACAGCTCCACCCTGAAGGAAAAGATGTGAAAGTCAATGTGTATCTTTCACCATTTAAGATGAAAACCACTTCATGCCTTTCAGACTGCTGCATCCTGAGTTTGTTAAGTGCTGACTATTGCCTTTAAACCCACTCAGATCCTAAACAGAGCTCAGCTGCTGCCTTGGTCATGCGCAGGGAGAGGCGCTTCACCAATCCTGAGTTAGAGCCATAAAATGGGGCTATAAACCAAAGCTTATTAAACATCAAAACTCGAACTTCAACTGTAAAATAATTAATTCTTTATGCACTTAGAGTAGCTTTTGATTGGGATTCTGAGCTTCTGTGTTAAAAGGTATAATCACTCTATGCTCCTGTATCAAGAGCATTGTTCTATCAAACCAACAGGGGCTCATCACGTATAAAAGCAATTAATCAGAAATGGCCATCCCCTGGTATCCCATGTCCTCCCCACCCATCCCAACCTCCACATCACCAGGCAAAACATTCATGCCCTGCAAGCTTGTGAATGGTGCCATGGCCACAGCTCTTTTTGCCTTCCTTGCATCCATCCCTCTTCAGTTATCACAAATTGATTTTCTTTGTGGAGTTATTGGGAGTCCATGTTGTTCAGGAGGCTCAGGGACTAGGTATGTTATCCGGTGTGGCCAATTGGTCCCCTGTGCTCTTCTGGCCACAGTGACTAGGTCAATGGTGAGCACATGCCCCAAGCCAGACTGAATCAGTCTTTTTAGCTGGAACTATTGAGGGACTCTCTCCCTCTTCTGAGGTTACTAAGCAGGTGAAATGAAAACCTGGAGATGCTGACAACCAACTTTGTCCCACATAAAAAGAGCTTTCCTGGCCAGGCGTAATCCCAGCACTTTGAGAGGCCGAGGCGGGTGGATTACTTGAGGTCAAGCAGGAGTTCAAGACCAGCCTGGCCAACATGGTGAAACCCTGTCTCTACTGAAAATACAAAAAATTACCCGGGTTGTGGTGGCACATGCCTGTAGTCCCAGCTACTCAGGAGACTGAGACAGGAGAATCGCTTGAACCCAGGAAGTGGAGGTTGTAGTGAGCTGAGATGGTGCCACTGCACTCCAGCCTGGGCAATCCAGCCTGGGCAACAGATGGACACTCATCTCAAATAAAATAATAATAAAAAAAGAGCTTTCCTAAGAAGGAAGCACTTACTGAAGGCACACAGGGCCGAAGTGGAAAGAAGCAACACTCTGATGTCAGGGTCTAGCACTTAGATCCAACTACACTTGAGTCTGCCTGACGGAACTTTACAGTTGCACCAGACTTTAAAATTCCACTTTCCAATTTCCCCCCCGGTAAACTAGTTTAACTTTTGCAATGAAAATATGATCTGCACAACAAATTAGAACTAGATTCAGCAGTGTTTCCCTTAAAAGGGTGTAGTATAATAGGTTTGGTGGGATGCTAAAAGATGGTATGGGATAGAAGGGTTCAGTAGTCAAAAGCTCGAGAACCCTGAATTAGGCAAAGTTTGAAAGACTTCTTTATCACAGGATTTCTCAGAGCGTTCAAGTTGCCGATATGTACCTGAAAGCTCTAAGAAGAGCAGATATAGCAAATGCTTCCGTACACTGATTTGACTCCTTGGGATCCATTTGCTAAAGAATGTACTTTGGTATGGGTGTAATTTGAGTTTTTCTTCAAGTCTAGGCTATTGAAAAGAAGCAGAAAATGCTTGCAAAACAATCAAATAGCAAGGCTTTAGGGGAAAGACCAAAAAAAAAAAAAAGAAACAAAACCCAAAACAAAAAGCTTTACGGCTCTGTTCTGGACTTAGCTAGATTTATCCCAAATGGCATATAATATTAAATTTGATGATCCACAGAAGAAAAAAACTTACTCATTCTCCAAAGTTTCAAAATGGCCATCAAGCTTGGTGGCCAAAACTAACAACTCAATTTCAAAAATAGAAGCCCCCAATTTTTCTCCAGATAACTCTTTTATCACCAGATCTGCCTGCCCCTCTTACTAACCCTTTCAGTTCTACTGGGCAATTTTAATATTATAGGTGAAAATGCACATCACACAAAGAAGACTGGAGAACAATGTTGGTAATTTCATAGTTATTTTAATAACCAGGTTTACATTAACAGTCACTTGATGAACTTTTTTCTTTAATCTCAGCTAAACTCAAAACACAGTTTTGTTCACGGTTCAAACCAAACAGCTCTTCACGTTCCAGAGCTGCCTCACAGCTAGCACAGATCACGGGAGATTACTGTCTGTCCATACCCACCAGACACAGAACTGAACACCCACACACCAGTTTTCAAAGAGGGAACTACAATGAATGCTGGCTGCCCAGGGCAGCCCATGAGTGTATCTGGGACTCAAGCTGGAGTTTTCCAGGGGAGAAAGCCTGGGAAGCTTGCGGCAAGGAAGTTGGGAATTGCCCACCCTACTGGAAAGGGCTTCTCAGGGATGAGTGGCAATCCAGGCTCAGGTGTCAGCCCTTTGTGGAAACATGACACTCTCAGTATAGATAGTCGTGAAGAACAAGGCTGAGGGATTTTGAGGGAAACCCATTTTCAGGATGACTACAATCCTGCCACTTCTAGAAAACTTAGAAGTAAAAGAAATAGCTCTACTACGGGTAACTGATTTAACAATTTCACAAACACCCTTTCCACTACCCAAGCCCGTGGCCCTCAGAGAGAACCAAGACGGATTGCCATCTGGGTTCAGAGGCAATATGAGGAGGTTGGGGGGATGGCAGGGGCATCCTCAGGGTTGGGGGGCAGGCCAAGGGATGAGATGGCAAAGGACAGCTTGGGAATCAGATAGAAGATCCAGCGTGCCTTCCTACACTTGTATGAGGTGCCAGTGAATTCGAAGAGGGCCAGGACTAACCATAGTTTTCTTTTCCTAAACCTTTTGTATACGCCTGTTTGATGTGTCTTACAAAACGAAACAAATCTGAATATAAATTTTAAAATAGTGGGAGTTATTCTCGCAATTCCCAGGGATTTCTATGCTTGGAGAGTTAGTAATGGTAAGTGAAGAAAGCGAGGCTTCCTGAGCTCATGTTGTTCCTCCCGAGGGCATTCAGGGGTTGTTCCCAGAGCAAGGAAATCTTGTGCAGAATCAAAGGTTCTGGTGGAATGGTTCACTTTGGAAGTCCCAAGGGCAGTGCAGATGACCAATTTGGCCATGGAAGACTTATCTTCATGGCACAGAGAGCTTGTGCAGGGATGAGTCAGACTCAGGGGCTGAGTAACAGCAGAGCAGAGAGTGCAGAAATGGATGCTCAGAAGCAAGTTTATGTGTGTCTTTTCCTCTATCTGCTGGCTGTGGCTGGTACTGCAACCTATCCCAAAGTAACAGCCTAGTCAATGAGGTATATGCTTCAGATCTGGCAAACTCTCTCTGCACATAAAACTGTTATTCTGAGTTCTCTGAAAGACCCCCACATCTTTGAAGTGTAAATTAAGAGCTACATTTTCCCTTTTACTACATCTCCCTTAAAAGAAAAGCACTACGAGAGCTTTAAAATAGCAAGATTCCCTATTCTAAGGGCAAATAGTCTTTTTTCATGATTTGAACAGAAGGTAGCTTGCTAGGGGAAATCTTGTTCCTTGGCTATCTCCAAATTCCTTTGTAGCCCAGTGTGTACTTTTCTCTGGTCTTCAACTTATTCAAACCTGCAGTCAGAGATAATGGTTTCTCCTAAGCACTTAAAAGGTGTCTGAGGCCTGCTCTTCTCTTCAAAGCACTTAGTACACAGGGTTACAGGTGCTACCACTTGGATTCCCCAGAGCATGGAAGTCTGATCCCAGGTTGAACATATTTCTTCTGAAAATGAGCATCTTGGTTCTATAGATTCTTATCTTGCTCACAGGACTTGCTCCAAAACTGAATTTTCAGAAGCGGCATGATATGGAAAGAGATATTCAAACTCTGACAGACAAGGTAGATCGAAGCACCCACACTAATTTCTTTTAGGTGCCCCATGAGGAAGGCTGCATCATGTCACTTCCACTCACTTGGGGAGATTCTAGGACTGAGACACAAAGTTCCCCCAGAGTTTCTGCTAATGGAAGGGGAAACAGATGGTTTGGAATGGAAAGGTGGAACCAGGTCCACAAAATGTGCTCCCTCTGCTCAAGACTGACTTTGGCTTTCCCAAATCCCCACTTGACTTTCATATAAGCTGAGATGACCTATTACAGTAAAAATTAGGGAACACCTAATAAAACCAACTTTCAAAAAAATCCTATTTATCATGGATGTGCCAGGATCAAGAGAATCAAACACAAACTGCCTGTAAGAGAGGCCCTTCATTCTGCCTCATCTGAGCTAAAATCCTAACTTGGGATGCCAGAAGCATGCCACTCTTCTCGGTTTGCAAAGACAGAAGAGTGAGAGGTGACCTCGCCGTGTTTAGAAGGAGGCGTCTTTAAGCTGTGGGCGCCCTCACCATGTGGGCCTGTGCTATGTTCTCAGCTGCTGGCTTTTAAGAGCACCAAAGAGGCAGGGAGGGCAAGAGGAAGAGAAGTGTCATTTGCTCTGTCCCTGCCTGGCCTTCCCAACCCAGGAAAGAGAAGGATTTGAAAGCAACACTAAGAAAGAGGCCTGAGCAAACACTGGCACAATCAAGCAGGTGGAAGAAATGGTTGGGTCTTGGCGTTTTAATAAATGTTCAAAGAAACAAAATTTACTCGCAGGGGACGTGACAAAGAACAGAACCCAAAGACTGCCTGCCTTCTCGGCAGACCCTAGGGAGCTGTGGTGATGTGACAGCTGCCACAGCAGCTATCTTCCATAGAAATAACGTACGTCATCAACACAATATACAACACCCCTTCTGCTCACCTGACCCACCCACCTCCCTCCTACATGCCCTACCCCAGCCCCTCTGCACCCTCCACCTTGCTCCAGGCTCCCACCACCCACTCACCCCAAATAACCTGCGTCCCTTTTGTTCATTTCCCTGACGTCCCAGCTTGTCTGTCCCCGTGTCATAAGATGCAGCACTACACACGCTCTCAACACTATGATAGAACAGACTCTTTTACTTTAGTGGCCTGTCTGATTGCATGCATGTAAATGAGGGGAGGGGAGTCAAACAAATCAAGGCTATGCATAAACAGAAAACAAAGCAATATTCGTAAAGCTAGGCAAGCGAGCGTAACATTGGAGAAACATAAGGCTTGAGGCTTATTGATTCTTTAGATCACAACCGTTTGGATTCGCTTTCCTTCTTAAATATCGGTGTACCATTTTGGCTTCAAAACAATCTCTTCTTGCTTCTGCCTCTCTCTTTGAGGAAGGCTTGCTTAACTCAGAGATGTGATATTAGAACGGCCGCCTGGGGGCGCCACAATGCGCTTGCTGGCTGAGCGAACCCCCTCATCCACTTGGGTGCCTATAGTTGGAAATAAATTCCCAGGGGGAAAAAAAAAACAGGGTGGGGGGTAGGGGGTTGCGGGCAAGAGAGAAACTGGGTTAATTTTAAGAGTGCAAGATATGAAGTGCCTTGCTGGCCTCACCTCCCAAGAAACTTCCATTCCAGTCTATCAGGTCTTTTAGACTTTTCTTATGGCCCCGAAAACTAGCCTCTGGTAGGAAAAGCCAAGTTCTTATCTAGATTTCATCTGACCCAGAGCATGATAATAATACCGGGAAGAAGAACAATGACAAGGACGTGACACTCATCGTGGCAAGCAATGTTTTAGGTGCTTAACCATTATCTCCTTTAATCCTCACCACCATGGTTTGAGAGAGGTACCCTTATCTGTTTTACAGAGGAGATAACTGAGGTTCTGAAAGGTTAGGTCACTTGCCCAAGATCTCACAGTGTAAAGCAGTGATGGTCAGGTCTTTGTGACAACAGCACAAAAAGAAATTTCAATGTGTGCTTGGGTCTATTCAGAAAGGAGCCTCTAAAAGCTTAAGAATTAAGGTAGAACAACAACAAAAAAAATTGGCAAAAACTTTGAAAAAAATTGCTTATGACTAGCAGAATGTGACCTCTGTCAAAGTTACCTCCAAACTTTAAACTCTTTTCCTTTGTCTTTCTTCCCCTAGGTCTCCCTTACCTCTTTCTCCCATGTTTCTGTTTCTCCCATTCCTTACTTACCCTTTCCTCATATGCTGTAATTTTACCTTTAAATGTCTTTCTTTTCTTGTTATCTTACTTCCTTCACATTTAAATTATTCATTATAGGAATACGAATCTACATTTATTTTTCTCCATTTTAAGACTACTAGTTATGGAGCAACTGAATGATTATTTTCTAATTATATCAGAGAGTTCGTAAAGAATAGGTAAGACTAATCATATGGCTAACACATAGTAGGTGTTCAATCAGTGGTAGCTAGTGTTAGCATTATTATAATTACTAGTAATGGGAGAATATAATAAAAATCCTAGGTTAGAAGATGCTACTACAATTTGAGCATAAAAATAATTTAAGCTATCTTTTAATCTGGACAAATAAAGAAAACATACTATGTTGCATAGCACTCATAGGCTAATGCTGGAAATCACTATCAATTCATAGAGGGGACCAGCTCCCCACCCCTGCCCCCAACCAGGGCTGATCTCTAGACAGAATCAGTCACCACTTAAACCTGGTCTTCAGCCTGACTGCCTTGTCTTACTTTCTCACCAGGACCCCTTGTCAATTCAGGGAACCTTCCTGCTTGCCCCAGTAAACTTCTCCCTAAAGTTGACACCAGTGCTGGGCTGGAAAACTCCTTAAGGTTGAGTTCTCAGGAACACCCTGTGGCCTCAGAACATTGATCTTCCCCTTCCCCCTTCTCTTATCTTTTGATGAGCCTGTCCCACTCACCTGACAGGCTAAATCCCGACTGATGAAGATTCCTCACGGGTGGGTTCGGCCGAGTAGGAGAGCCCCGAGCAGAGCCTGCGGGGGTGCCACCTTTGGGGGTGGTGGTCAGGTCAAACACAGGCCCATCGTACATGCCCCTCGGGACAGCATGCAGGTCTGCCATCTGCAGCCAGAGAAGAGCATGTCACCATTCATTCATTCAGCATTTTAGGGTCTGTTCTAGGTATCATAAATATATTAGTGAATACAGTGTGTCGTGGGAGCCAGGAATTAATAATAATAAAGATAATTTGAGGAAGGGAGAAGTAGTATAAAATAAATAAAGGAGGATGTGATGATAGAGTGACAATGGAGGTGGTCAGTGAAGGCCCTTCTAAATAGACGAGCTTCAATCTGAAGGATCAAAGGACGTTGCTATGGGGTTGGGGTTGCCAGAGGGAGGAGGCTGGAGGGATACCGGGGAGTGGTGTGGATGACAGCGAAGCCAGCAAAGAGAAGAGCAAGGGCAGACAGCTGAAGTGGGAATGATTATGAAATAGAAGAACAGCAGTACAGCTGGAGCAGAGGGATCAGAAGGGTAGGTCATGACATGAGGTCACAGGTCCTGGCCGGGATGGGATCACATGGGAGCTCCACCCTCACACTCTTCAGCACACACCAGGGTGGGCAGGCCTTGAAGTGAGTGTCTGTGGTCTGACCCACTGACCTCTGCCTGTGGCTGTGAACTTGCCCTGGGACTGTGGAGCCAGCCAGCAACTTCCACCCAGCACATGCTCTGCTAGGCCTTGTGCCAGGCACTAGGGCCTTTGGCCATGGGAAACACGGTACCTCCCGCAAAGGGGCTTACAGAATACTAGACAAACACTGCAAGACCACCCATTGCAGCAGCACACAACCTCCACCCATTTCTTAACTTTGGCCAGAGGGGAGGCAATGAGGACGTGCTGCCAGAGGAGCCTGACCGTGCAGGATGGATCATCACAACAAGTCCTGTCAGAGCCTCCTTCCCTGTTAGTGACTCAAGTGACAGCACAGAAGCCGAGCCCATCAAATGTGCAGATGCTAACGATTCTGGTGATGTGATGACTGTTATCTGTACTCCCCAAAACCAAGAACTCTACATCATCAACACTTCCCTGGTTTCAGAATCTAAATCACACTCAGAAATAAAGGGTCAATACTGGGGAAGTCTCCTTCTCTATTAGGCCCAAACTGGAGTGTGGAGCTCAAATTCCACAATCCTAGGGTAGGGCTAATACACACACACACACACACACACACACACACATATATATATACACAAACACATATATATACATATATATGTATATGTGTGTATATATATATAGTGTGTGTATAAAAAGTACAATACAATAAATACAATAAATATAAATATGTGAATATATTTATTTATATGCATTTTTATTTATTTTTAATTATATTTATTGTATTGTTAACAATAAATACAATACACAATACAATATAAATAGATAAATGTTGATATATTTATATATTATTCTGTATTTATATATTAAGTATATATAAATATAATACATATATTGTAAATATATAATTTCTCTGCACCTCCATTTTTTATACACATGCACACATTTGCACACATGTATGTATATATAGACCTATACATATACACACATATCTCTGTGTGTGTTTATATATAAAATCAGAGAAACAAATAACATTTTATTGAAAATACAGTAGCTAAAATGTTGTAAGTGTTTGCCCCTGTGGAGCAACACTGGACAGAAAGAGACAGGGATGTGTCGGTGTGGATTCTTGGTTCTCACCTTCAGACTTTAAGAGTAATTTTTTTTTTAAAAAAATACACCGGCCTTATTTTGAATTATTTGAATTTAAATTATTTTCAATAAAAGTACTATAAAAATGTGGGAAAAGTCATTTGGGAAAAAAAGCTCTCTTTGAACAAAAGTTTTCAACACCCTCTTTAATAGTACATTAAGTCTGTGTAGTTGTTCTTGGGGACAAGACTGTCACTGAATTTCTCTGTGAGAGTCTAGAGATCACAGTGCCCTGTGTTCATGGTTACTATCTCTGAGCTTGAATGGGACACAAAGCCCCTGCACCACCTCGGAGCTCCCCTGCTTTTTACCTTCCTCCGTGCTTTAATGCGCTTGTAGACATAGTCGGAGAACGGGCTGCAGGGGATGAAGCGGCCAGCCCCCTGGGTCACGTGCAGGTTGCCATCTTCCAGCATGATCTTGCCCTGGCAGATGACAACCAGAGGAGCCCCACGCAGCTCCATCCCTTCAAAGATGTTGTACTCTGCAGCCTAGAGGCAGGGGTGAGGAGCAAAGCCACAGTAAGGGTATAGAAAGAGGAGAAAGAGGAACATACCTTCTCTCCTTGAGACTTTCAGTGTTATTTGCTGCTGATTCACCAGGTAAGCCAGGAAAAGCTCACCATGCATCTGCAAGCATCCAGTGGGTAGAAGGCACCGGAGACAGATTTGCTAAGAAAAGACTAAACTTCCTAGCAAAAAGAAGTGTCCGGTCTTTAATAAGGTCCTCAAGTGGAAGTCAACTTTTGTTTTGGGTAGTGTTCAAAGAGAAGCAGGTTAACTATCCAGGATGCTGTACATCACTGTCTTGTATTGAGCAGGTGGGCAGAGAGGTTATGTGGCCTTTAGGTCCCTCTAGCTCCAAATTAAATAACATGAGATGACACAATATTTAAGCAAAGGCCATTGCCACCAAAAATGGGATTTCTCCCTACCTCCTTCATTTACTCAACCAGCAAGAGGCATTACTGTACTGCCAATAATTAAGAACATCAGTTTAGAGTCAGCTTGTCTGGGTTTCAATGTTAGCTTCACCATTTGCTTGCTGCACAAATTATTTAATTTTTCTGTACCTCTAATTTTTAATCTATAAAACGGAGGATAATAGTCCCTACCTGTAGAAGACTACTATGGAAATCCAGTGAATTAAAAGCACAGTGCCTGAAACATAAGTGCTTAAAAATATTAACTATTTTTAACAATAGTGTCGAACCCGTTTCTGTTAGGTACTGCACTTTAATTATCATCCTCCATGTGAAACTCATCGTGAGGAAGTCATCAGTGCTGTTTACCAGTTATTTCCTATTCTTTCTCTTTCCAGGCACAAAGGATCATTGCATGTCCTGACTTCCAGAAGTTAGGTATGGCCACAGGACTGGCTAAGACCAGTGCCGTGTGAGAGGCAGTGACGTACACCACATCTAGGGGAAGCTTTCAGAGCCAGTAGACCATTCACCAGGTCACGTTCCCCTGTCTCAGCAATCATGAAAACATATGTAGAGAGGGAGCCTCTGTTGGCCTCTGTCCCTGAGTGACTGGAATGGGCAGAGCCCATCTGCTTTGGAAAGCAGGAGAAACAGTTGAGGTTTTGAGCCACTGAGATTTAGGGGATGGATTATTATTGCAACCCGTCCTAGTCTAACTACCCTGGCACACCACATAAACACATTTCTCCTGACCAAGTTCCTCACATGCATTCTCCATTCTACTCCACTCCCACCAGAGCAGGCCTTACAGACTGGTGGTTCTTGGCAGAGACGATCTTCACAGCATCTGGATCCCAGATGACGAGGTCGCTGTCAGAACCCACAGATATTCTTCCCTTGCGGGGATACAGGTTGAAGATCTTGGCAGCGTTTGTGCTTGTCACAGCCACAAACTGGTTTTCATCCATTTTCCCTGTGGCCTATTGAAATATAAGAAATTATATCTATATCTATAGCTATAGCTACATATATATCAATTCAGGGCTTCTGAACTCAGAGAAAGACAACCCACAAAGGCATAGAAATACAAAGAGGAGCCACCTGAAAAGCTGGTGAGCTACAGAACCTCACTCAGCAAGCTGGAATTAGCTGGGCTGTCGTGACTACTCAGGCAAAATGGTCAAACACATGGTTTAAGATAGAAGTTACTGCCCCTGAAGTATGCATTTTTTTCTATGTGTTCTTACATTTACTTACTCATTTTCTTCTTCTAATTTCAAAAAGGATTATAGAGAGTTCACAGTAAAAACAAATGTGATTATAATCCCATCCTTTAGATATGTATTTGTGTTTGCATATGTTGTATGCATAGAATAAACACGAAAGAACCTCTCCCAAATGATAACAATGGGTTCCCTGGGTTGTGGAATTGAGATATTTTTGTTTTCTTTCAAGTGTGTGCTTGTCTGTAGTTTCCAAATATTCTTTACTGAGCATGTGTCATGTTGGTAATTTAAAAATATATATTATCTTGGAACTATTCTAAATAGTGCCAGGATAAATATATACGTACTGCTCTGTGGTATATGAAAAAAGAAACACTATGTGAGAGAACAGACAACAACATTTATATTTTCCCTCTTTTCAAACCAAAAAGTCTCTTTACAGAAAGAATTGAGTTTAAAACCTAGCTTTGAGCTTCCTGGGAGCAAAGAAGAAAAAGAAAACTCAGTGAAATCACACTGTGTAGATTAATGAGGTTTTAGTATACATAATCCTGATAAGAATGTTTTTAGGATTTTTAAAATGAAACATAGAGGAGTAATCAACTTAATAATGAGATAATTATTGATTTTACTAAAATCTTTGAGAGAGTCTTAATTTGAATGGCTATTTCTTTAGTCAGTCCTTGTGATGTGAACAAGGAAAATACAACAGGCCACTTGCCAGAAGACATTTAGAGACAATCACTTGTATCGCCTGAATGACCACATGCCCTCAGTACAGGGTGTCCTTGATAAGCAAGATGACTTTGGTCTAGACACAGACTCATTGCTTATCATTTCAAAGCATTATATCCAGTTCTTTCAAAAGAAGTCATAAAACTATCCAAACCAAAAGAATTAACTCACTATTATTTTAAGTACAGGCTATTCATACACTCAGATGAAGGAGTCGCATGTCTGGTTCCTAGTCCTAACAGTCTAGATAAGGAAGCCTCCTTCAGAATGCTAGGCCTTAGGATTCATCACACTAGAAGGAAATTTTCCACATTGCCTGAGCCACATGGTTCCAGAGACATCTCAGCAAGTACGAGATCTCATCTGCACTCGCAGTGTCACCAGCCCAACTGGTGGCAGGAGGTTCTGATCTGGCCCATGGATGTTTTGGCCCTGGCCACCCTCCCATGACCTCCATGCCTTACCACAGCCTTGTCCCAGATGACAGACATCCGTTCCTCCACACCATTGGTGCCCTCAGGAATGGCTGTGAAGTTGTCCTTCCCGATTGCTTTCTGGGCAGTGCTGAAGGTACAGTGGGCACTCCCAGATAGCTGCAGATCCCCGCTGGCAAAGGAGAAAAGCTCCACATGAACAGGGGAGATGGCTGAAGGCACACTGGGAGCTTAGAATCTTGTGTCTACTGTGAGGGTTTGGACTCTGACTATTTGGGTTTGGAATCCCTCCTCTACTCTTACTAGATATATGAGCTTGGATGAGTTTCTTCCCCTCCCTGGGCTCAGTTACCCCATCTAGAAAGTGAGGGGGTGGGATTAGATCATCTCTTTTGTAGCAAAATAAAATGGACTCAAATAAGCAATGTCATGATCCTACATGTCTGCTAAGGGCAGCAACAAAGGAGTCTCCCTATAATTTTGATTGTCATCATGACCAACTATTTGAACTTAGGCAAATGATTTAGCTTCTCTGACCTTCAGTTGCTTAATATGTAAATGATGATAAGAGTGCCTCACTCATAAAGTTGTTACGAGAAACAAATGAGATTGTGAGTGTAGTCTTACCATAGAGCTTGGCACATAATAGGTGTTAACTGCTATTACCATTAATAATATTATGACTGTATTAATGTTTAAAATAGGATGGGGAAGAGCCTGTTTTCTACGCTCAGACTGTAAAAGAATTCCCAATACACTGTTCACACTGCAGACTCCGGTCAAGTTGATAGATGGGACTGCTCCTGTCCTCAACCCAGCTGGCCCCAAGAGATGTTTTCACAAAACGCCTGCTGCTGGGCATTCCTGCACCAACCTGGCCAGCAAGGAGTTGATGTAGTCCGGAGTAGTTGGGTCAGGGCTCAGGGGTGGGGATGTCACAAATGCAGCCGCCTTGGCCCAGTTCTTGCTCCAATAATGGGTTCCATCTATGCCGAGGCTGGCAGTGATGGGCTCACCAAAGACTACATTTCCTAGAAGGGGCAGGAAACAGACAAGGAGTTAGCATAAAGTGTATGCTGCATTGGGCCCAGCCTATTTAATTTAGCTCCTAAGCCTACCCAGGACTGTGTCTCAGAGTCAGACCGACCTGGGTTCAAGTCCATGTTCCCACCTTTTTAAAGCCCCTGCTTTCCTATCTGTTAAATGTGACCAAGTTTGTATTCCCTAGATTAAAAGAAGCCATTGGTTGTTAGATGCAGTGTTAATTCTCAAATTTTGAGGCAAATTAAAATTTGAGGCAAAAGAAAATAAAATATACATATTGATTTCAAGATTCATCCTCATTTCAGAAACACTAAAATGCTCCAGTTCTTGCTCTAGTAATGGGTTCCATGTATACCAAGGCTGAAATAGATATACTCTGAAATTGATGAAACAAGATGATGTCTACTTCTTAGGCTTGTGAAAATGAAAAGATATGGCATATGTGAAGCATCTGGCACCTAGAGGATGTTTGGTAAATATCGCTTTCTTTACCTGTTACTCCTTCCCACGGTAGGGGCCCAAAGTCTCAAATGTGCACCCACCACTGTGAATTGCTAGATCCTCCCATTATAACGATATGCTTTGGTTCCACAAAGTAAAATCCATTCTTGTGGATTAGAGACTCTCATGATTTTTTTTTATCATGTTTGTTACTCCTAACATAATGACTTGCTAAAAGTCACCCAATAACCTAGGACACATCAAATATGAGACTAGCTTCTTGGATTCTGCCTCAAAAATTAGAGGCCTAACTACCCAAACCATGGAGAGGGGATAAAGGCTATTGGAATCTACACTGATCTAAGCTGTTTAGCTTCTTTAAGAAGAAGGAATAGTGATATAGAAAGCAAATGCTAGCTCATAGCTAGGTGGTTGGCACCAAGTTTCTCTATGCCAAAATCTGGGGCCAAAGCTACCCTATACACAGCCCTGCACTTCTTTAACTTTGGTCCTCCATCTTCCACAGTCAAATTCTCCACAAGTTTGCACTCTATGGCCAGGATTACAAATAGGTTTTGCCTTGTTTCAACTCCATTCAATTGGTAATGGTTGCCTAGAATTCCATGAAGGGAAGAATTCTAATAATGCTTGGGGTCTCAGTAGAAAAGACTCATGATTAATTAGTAATGTCTGCCATGGGCAAAAGAAGGAAGCGATGGCAATGATTCACATTGAACAGCCCTGCTTTTGGGGGTGAGAGTAAAAAAATCCAAGTGATGAGAATTCAAGAGCTCTCCAAAAATACTTACACACTAAAGGATACAGGACCATAAAGATATGAAGAAATGAAAGTCACAGCAAGCACTCAACTACTATTGAAAGAAATAGAATCTTAAAAGTGGAAGAACTCTCCCTCTGGACTATGTTTAGCACGGAAGAGTAAAAGAAGCTAAGATAGTAATTACACCTAGATTTGAATACCAGCTCTCCCAGCTGGGAGATCCTGGACAAGTTGTGCTGCAATTTCATCTGAAAAAGGGCATTTCTGAGAAATGCCTATTTCTCAGAGTTCTTTGAGAATTCCACACAATAAAGAAATTAAAGTATTTATCTCAGTGCAGGGCACATAGCTGTTCCTCATTAAATTGTAGCTTTCTAATA
Source organism: Pongo abelii (assembly GCF_028885655.2). NCBI lineage: Eukaryota > Metazoa > Chordata > Mammalia > Primates > Hominidae > Pongo > Pongo abelii. Next base: position 155,849,548 of record NC_071989.2, read on the forward strand.
TTAATTCTGAGCAGCCATACAGTTAAAGAGCCCTGATGACTGGTGACTAAACACACTGAGACTTCAACCATATCCTGCTCAGGAAGGAAGTGCCAACCCTGCTACACTTTGTCTTGCTCAGAATGCTCTTGAGTGTTTCCCTGAGAATGACGGTCCATGAGTTGTTTACTGACTTCAATCTCAGCAGCCAGTTTTTCATCCCTGAAATAATACCCCCATTCCACCCCGGAGACACAGCTGTACTAGTTCTGCTCGCCAGAGAATCATGAGCCAAAAGGCTCAGGGTTAGGAATTTTTCTCCATGAAGTTTGAAATAAGACCAGCATATAACTAAAACACCCTGTCCCGAGCGGCCCCTAGGTCACCCTAAGAATGGGTCCCGGGCAGAATGTAGCCTCAGCAGAGGGCATGAGGGTGGTGGGTGGTCACAGTTGGCAGGAGTGTGTGTGTGTGGCACTGGGTGAGGGCAGAAGGAGTTCCTGCACACTTCTTTTTCTTTTTTTGCTTTTCTCCAAGAATGAGTGAGGAGCACTGGGCTGCTTTCCTGGTTCTTGCCCAATGACTCATACCCAGTGGAGCAACCACGCCATGTCAGTTGAAACTTCTAAAAGCTAAGGAGAAAACAGCAGGCCTACGAAGAACAGAGGAAGGAAGGAGGTGCCCCAGAATCTGTCAGCTAGGAAGGGTGTCTAGACAATGTGAAAGCCTTCCCTCTTGTAAGAAAAATAGGGTCACCCTGTGCCAGAAGGCCAGGCAGCTGAACACTCAGCCATCAGCATCAGCTGAGACTATTTTTAGCTACCGCAGTCACTCACACGTGGAGTTTCACAGGCCAGTTTTGTAGATGAATCACCCATCTTGGGCCTCTCCACTACCAGAATGGCCACTGGCACGCAGCAGTGGCAACCACATCACTGGGCCTGGTAAATCCTCTCACAACCCAACGCAGAGCCACACATCTGCAGCTTCTCACCTGCACTCGTCCCTTACCCAGCCTCACAACTGAGCCCACAAGTCTGACACTGAGGATGAGAACCAGAAACAGAAAAGAAAGCTCTGAAAACTTTAGCTAAGCACAAGGCAAGCTAAGGAAGCCCAAGTTAACACCAGTGGAGAAAAGAAGCAGAAGTCAACAGGGAACAGGGACACAGCCAGGGTCGTGAAGGCCACGGTGGCCAATATGCTTTGGAAACCCACTCAACCCCTTCTCTAAAATAACTTGTGCTAGTCTCAGTGGCTCAGGAGGTGTGACCTGCATCTGCACTGTAGCCTCAATCCTGGCCAGATTATATCATCCCCAGGGTGTTTACTGGTCCAGGGATGAGCACATGACCCAAGCCAGGCCAGTCCCAGTGCTCCTAGGGACTTTTGCTTGACCTGCTGGAAAAGGTGTATTTTACTTTCCCATCATGCTCTCTGCCAAAAATTGAGGACAACAGGTGCCTCTCAGCATCTATTCTGTGAGTGTTCATACTGAACATAAACCAAACAGAGGAAAGAGAGCCAAGAAAGGAGTAAGCGTGACAAACCCCTAATACCATTGTTGAGGCCCCTCAATCTAGCCATACCTGAAACACCTACAATCGGTTATTCACTTGTGTTTGTTTAAGCCAGTTTGAGTGGGATCTTTGAATTTTGCACCCAATTTAATCCTGATATGTCCGTTTATAAAACTCAGACAAGATGAACTGAAAATCAAAGATCAAGGGGAGAAGGAAGATGCACAAAGTCTCAGAAGAACTGGTTCAAGCTGTGTCATCTTGGACAACTCACCTAACCTTCCTGAGCTTCAGTTTACTTAAACGCCAAGTGGGAGAAATCCCAGGATCCTCCCATCCACACAGGATGTGGAGAGCGGCTTCCTAGGGAGCAAGGCAATGAGCAAAGTAGGCACCATTTATATTACACAGGACAACCAGAGAGGGAAGGAGCCACACAGTGCCACCAGGGGCTCCGAGATCTTGGAAACACAAATCACCTTTTTTCCTGGCTTGTGAGATGAGGTCAGCTGCACTCTTGCTCATGACCTTTGTGACGTAGAGAGGGCAATTGGTTTGGCTGGCAATGGTGATGGCACGAAACACAGCCTCAGCTTCCAGCTGCAAGAAAAAGTTTCCAGAAGTCAATAGGAATATGAACCTTTCAAACTGGTGGCTCCCACCTCCACGAACTGTGAGGATGCAGTGCTGCACAGAGGTTATGGATAATCTTGGCAGGATCTGGAATTAGATAGCCTATATCCACATCTCAGATCTACCACTTCCTAACTGTGTCACTTTACTCAGCTTCCCAGTGCCTCTATCCCTCATTAGTAAAATAGTATAGCACAGCGTTGTCATCTGAGAGCAATGCCCGGCAGAGGGTAAGTACTTTTTCCTTAGCCTCTGTGGTTATCACAAAGGTGACATCTGAATGAAAGCCTTTGCTCCTCAATCTTCTCAGGACAGAATCTCTGGGCAAACACAATAGCAAACCATTATGTCTAAAATAACCAGCCTAGGCAGTTAGGCATCATGGTTCCTCAAATCCTTTCCTGCAGCAGTAAGTAGTCAGCAAAGGGTTAATTCTAGGAGGCATTTCTTACAAAAATAATTCCCAGGTTTCTCAACACAAAGACTTGTTTTATTATTGATCTCTCCCATCTTACCCTAATGTAGAATTCATGTTTTCAAATATGCTAACCAATCCAGTGGCATTTATTAAGAAATTAGAAGTTTTCCCTTATTTTATTAACAAAGCAGGGTCTGAGAGCTGAGCGTCTCTCAGATGGCCTGGTTCTGAGTCCTGGTTCTGACACTTATAAACTAGGTGATCTTGGGTACACTGCACAACCTCCCAAAGCCTCAGTTTCCTTGTCTGTAAATTGAGGATAATAGGATCTGACACGTCGGGCTGTGGTGAGGATTAAATGAGTTCATCCTTGTAAAGCAGTTAGCTCATTCCTAATGGGGGAACAAGGTAAGTGCCCCTTGAGGGTTGGCTACTGATATTATTGTTGATAATATTTTCTAACCAGTTGGGGGTCTGTGTTACTCTCAAGTGGTCTACTCTCAACTTGTGTGAGTTAGTCCAATTCAGCACAGAGCAGAGACTTTGACATTCTTCCATTCAATTGGCAACAGTTCCTTTTTTTATGGATATGACATTCTGGTTAGCCTGTGGAGCCTAACACTTAAAAAAATACCAAAAATAGCTTGCAGATGCCCAATGGCTGTATAATGCAAACCAGTCACTGCCCATAGTGGGTGTAGCTCAGCAGACAGACTCTAAGAACTTGGCTGGCTGAGCTGGCCTCCCCCAAGCTGCACTTTATTCCATGTGGATGGGACCTTGGAGGCCCCTGGTCATATGTGAATATGGACACCTTCCTGAAGCACCCAGAATTTTGTACTCTGGAGCAGCTGTCTCTATGCCTGGGGTCCCAGCTCTCTGAACAGCATCACTTGAGGTGGTGTCTGGGTATGCTTGAATTGAAGAGGGGCTGGCTCCTCCTATGCTCACTCCTCCCCCTTCACACCTATGCTGACCACTTCAGCTCCCTCAGGACCTCTGTCCTGGTCCCTTTGATCTCATTCCTCCCAAGCACTACAGGTTTTTCAGCACTTTGACAACATGACTATCTTTGGAAGGTTACATCACCCTCCAACTTCACCCAAAAGGCCTTCCACGGCTATAGAGATTTGCGGCTGAGAGGCTTTTTTACTAAAAAGGAGACAGGAATAAGGAGGAGGGTGGGGTGGTAGGGCTAAGGGGAGGTTGAAAAAACAAATCAAGGAACAAAAATAGACTTTGCTCTGAAATCCCCTGGCTGCTGCTGGAAATCCGTCTTGCCAGCACATCTCCACAGTGACCAGCATTTAAGAAAAACTTCAGAAACAATGCTGATTACCCTGGTCTCTTCATGATGAGTAAACCATTTTCCAGTCCTTCAAGTGTGATCAGCCAGGGGCTTAACCTCTCTGATCTCCAGCTTCTTTACCTGCGCAACAATGCCAACCACACAGAGCAGCGGCAGCGAGAACTGAGATAATGTATGCAATCAGCACATACCAGATGTATGCATTCCATAGAAGTGACCTAGTATTATTAAGGAGACAGACTTCAGGGATGCTGTATGTGACTGGAACCCTAATCACAAAATTATAAATTATTTAAATGGCAATAAAAATATCACTAGATACAAAGGAGTTTCTGAGGTGCTGATAATCTGTTTCCTTCTATGGGTGCTGGTTATACTAGTGTAACTAATGTAACACTAGCTAAGTGTATCTGGTTTGTGAAAATTCATTGCCTCCTTAGGATAGAAACTTTTTTTCTATATGAGTTCTATTTATATTTTAAATAAGACTCTAAAAGAGACGGGATATGGGAATGCAATCATTTCTGGTTATGATTCCTTCTTCTCCCTGTTGTAGGGTTTGGAATGACAGGACAGAAACAGGATTCGCTTCACTGATATGGAGGGCCTTGACTTTGCTCCAGGTGCTAGACCCAGACTGCCCTTCCAAAGCCAATGTGCTTTCAGGTACATGGGCAGCCAATTCCCAGCTCTATGCTCCGTGCCAGCAGGTGAAGCTGCTGACATCTCGGAGACATGGAACCAGCCTCTAGTCACCTTTGATTTGTTGTTTGGCTGCTAAGCACATACATAAATAATCATTCATTTTATATATGAGAAACTTCCATACCTGGACATAATCATCACCTTATACAAATTGATGAGTATAATGTATATAAAAAAACCCGTTCAACCTCTTATCTATATGGCCAATATTTTGCAGGACTCAAAATGAAATAAGGGAATAAGTGGAAATGTCTATGAGATTCACACTGAGATTTCCTTAAGAAAGGGATTAGAAATTTAACACTCCTGAATAGCTGTGAAGGACACTCCAACTTGTGTTATCTTTAGGGAGATTAGGGGTCAGAAATAAGCATGTCTCTTACATTCCTTTCCAATTTTCTCACAGGCTTTTGAACTAGGGTCAATCAGAAGTGGTCTTTGGAAGAAATGTTCCAATACTGCAACCTAGTACTCAGATTCTCATCGCCTTTTAACAATGTTTATTCATGCGTTGTGTGTGCACCTTCATCCCCTGTAACTTACCTCCTCTGGCCTGCTCAGTACATGGCCTTCTGGGCCAGTTATCCCCATTTCCAACATGCGGGTTTGCTCCTGAAATGAAAAAAGAAAATAGTTCTTCAATAAGATCAAGTGAGATTTGGAAAAATTACACTGGTATGTTCTGATCTAAAGATCTAAAGAATAAATATGTGTATGTTGAACAGATGTATTAATCCTATATTTGGAGTTGCAATATAGGGTAGACTCAACTAAAAGGATGAAGAAAAAAATTCAAGGGTGATTTGTTTTTATTAGAGGAAAGACAGCTGTCTGTTAGACTACTTCTTGTCTATACTGCCCATCAAGAATCATACCAGGTCACTTATTGTTCATCTCTCTCAGTCTCAGCTGCCTCTGAAACTGTACTTGCTTATCTCATTTGTTTATTCACTCATGCTCTTTAAGCCACTTCACTCAACAAAATGTATTGAGCATCTGCTTCCTGCTAGGCTCTGGGTAAGTACCTGCATTAAAGCAATGTAGCCCCTGACGTCACGGGGCTTACAATTTAGTGCTATGTTTCCCAAAGCGTGGGCCACTCATCACTTACATCAGAATCGCCTGAATTGTTTTTGTAGAAATGCAGATTTCTCGCCCATCCTAGCCTAACACATCAGAAGATGTGAAGTTGAATCCTAGTAATGCATAATTTAATAAACCACTCAGGAGTTTTGATGTTTTAAATCTATGGCTTAAATGAATGGATTCAAAATTTAACGAAACAAAATAGTGCCTCCAAACAGCATTAACTGAGTTAGTGTCTTGGTGAAATTCTGTTTAACCAAGTTGTGGACATGGCAGAAGAAGTGCATGTCCCTTGTGGCTGATGGCTAAATTCCTCAGACTTCTAGCCTCTTTATGGAAGAAGCAGGTAGCTGGGCAGTGAGCACACACACATGAACTGATTGGAACTGGCAGAAATCCCAAGCCACCATTCCTTCAGCGTTACTGGCATTCACTCCGAAATTATTAAGACTGGGTCCCTATGAACCTCTGCACCAGCAGGCCTGGCCTAGTGACCTGGGAGTACTCTGGTAATGTGTGAGACACATAGGAAAGATGGTGAATGCAACAAGCCTTGTCTCACTTTGAAACTATGAGGCATTTAGAAAGGTAAGGATTCTTACCACCTGGAAAAGAACCTTCTGTTTTTTGTTTTTAGTAATATAAATCTCTAAAAGAGGAGTAGAAAGGAAAATGCACATACTAAAAGCAACCATGAGAAGTGAAATGGTCACTATCTCCAGCTCTACAGAAAACAAAGAAAGGTTAGAGGCTTATTTTTCCAGAAAAGCACCTCCATTTTTCATTCTTACCATTCTCACTTATTGAAACTTGAACTGAATTAAATTTCTTCCAAAGTCTAGTGAGTTTCTACTCTAAATTGCCTCCAGTCACACAAGGGTTAAGGTCTCCAACTAAAGAATCTCTGTCTTAGGTGACACTTATGCTTCTGTCTTGTTTGAGAGCACCAGGATAATGCACAGGACAAAGCTAAGCTCAAGTGGTGGCTTCCAAGCACATTTAAATCACCAGGGGATTATTTTCAAAATACACTTGCCTGAACTCTGCTACTGACTTTTCCTAATTCCAGAATACCTGGAATTAGAAAAATTTGGTGATTCTAATGCACTGTTCAGGCTAGGAAGTCCTATTCTGAAGCCATGATGTCCCTATAGCTGAGAGATTAAGAACAACAGTAAAGCCCCACTGATGCTACCTTACATGCGGATAGCAGTGGGCATGTTGTGGCATTCCTCACAGCTACAGTTACATCACAGTTTGGGTCATGACACAACTGTGGCTTGGTCCATGAGGAAAGGAACCCTGTCTTTTTCATCTTCCCCCTCCAAGGCTTGGCACCTAGTAGGTGCTCAACAAATATTTCTTGAATGAATGGCTAAAGATGCTGTCCTCTTAGACTGTTTTGCCAACTTGAAATTCTTGAAAATCATCCTTGTTTGTACCCAAAGGCAAAGATTCCTCTCCCATATATTCACTTTTGAATAAGTGCAGCAAGAAATTCTGAGTATAGCAGCTGCCTTCATTTAAACAATGTGATAAAAATCTTTCTGCTCAAGCTGAATTTAATAAACACACACAATAAACTCATCCAAATGGAAAAATGCCCCTACTCTTTTCCTGACTGAGAACAGATCTTCCCAAGGTAGGGAAATAGTAGCAGGAGTGGAAACCAGAGAAACTTCCACTCTAAGGATTCACAAGAGGAAAGAAACTGAGAACAGAGACTTCGGGTTGAAGTCCATCTGCCTCCTCAGGGGCTGGAATTAACTGCCAGAGAGTTTGGTTTCCAGGGCAGCTGAAAGCAGGGCTGGGACCTCTGGCTGCTGCCTTGAAAACTTGGATAAAGGGAGTAGTACTGTTCTAATACCACTGGGTTGCCTCCCACGGGACCAAGGCATTTGGGCTCTCTACAGAAAATGATTTCATTATCTTTGGGTGTGTGGTGGACGTGGGCGAAAGTGCTGTCAGGGTCCTGACTAATTAGCCTCCTTGGTCATAGTGAGAGGAAACTGTACACTTACCTCACCTCCCCCACCAGCAAGACAACATGGAGAGTCTGAAATCACAACAACTGGAGCCCTGCATGGCTGGGGTGCTGCCTGCCCACAAGCCTGCAGCTGGGCTTGGGAGGCAAGGGATCCCAGATATCACCTTAGGGGCAAAGATTTCGTTTTCCTAGTTGTTTGCTGTGATCCTTGGGCCAGTGACCTAATCTTTCTGAGCCTGGATGGTCTCATGTATAAAATAGGGAGGATGATAGCATCTTTAAAGGGTTGGGTGAAAATTAAATGAGAATACACCAGAAAATGTACCAGTTCCTGGCACACAGTAGTCAGTGCTCAGCAAATGGCACCTGCTATCAGGAAACTAATGGTCCGAGATGAGGGGAGGCCTAGACATTGTTCCTACACCCCTGCTGACCACATTCACCAAGTTCTGGACAACTTCTAAAATAAAAGCACAGCCCAAGTATTAGTGGGCTATGGAATGCATCTGTTTTGGCTCACTTCAGTAGCTACTGCCTGGCACAAAGTGCTCAGGAAATACTCTTTGAAGGAATGAATAATGGTTTCTTGTTGCCAACATTATCAAATGGATGAAGAAAGCTCACTCTTTTTTTTTTCTGGCTGTCTCCTCCTAGCAAAGGCCTATCTTGAGATGTTTCTGAGATAAACAAAACCCTTCCTAAGACATATCTGTACATCTATTCCATTAAGCAGCCCAGGAGATGGAGAGATAACTGCTTCCTTCTTCCTTACAAATGATCAATTTGGGCCTTGGGGCCCTCACTTTCATCACTCTTTCCTCAAGTTTCTCAATATGATTTCTAGGAATCCAGTGAGACGTCTGCTCCTCATGAGACCTAAATTCTCTATTATCTAAGGCTGTGAGTTCCACAGACTTGGATCCAATCTCTGGCTTCTGAGAAATGCTGCCTTACGGTCTTTCTTTATGACAGAGAATGTCTTGTAGCTTTGATACATTTTCAGAAGAGAATCAGCAAATGCTCTCCCACTAAATGGTCCAAATTGAAATCCTCCTCTTCCAGGGTGCCTTTTCTGATTCTCCAACAACGGCCAGCCCTCTTTCTGTTTTACCGCATCTTCTAGTTTCATTGCTTGTCTACATTCCCCTCTCTTTTGTTTCTTCCACCTAAATTGTGAGGTACTTTGGAGCAGCTTCTGTCTTTAGCAAGGTACTTATGATGGTGCCTTGCACATATTGAGAGCTCAAGCAGCACTGAAGAAATGAAGAAGAAAATGGGATGCAGACCCAAAGCACGCTCCAGGGAGCTGCACCGTGTTACCTGGGCAATGATATCCCCATTCTCAGCATGAACTTGAGCAATGGCCCCCAGCTCTCCCAGGCAGGTGAAGATCTCATAGAGCTGAAATAGAAATGAGTCTTTGTCACTCATGCAAGCACTTTTAGCAACCCCACAGAAGGGCCAATTACCAGAGCCCAGGCTAAAACAGATGGGATAAAGCAGAGTCACTAGGGCAGAAATATATACTACATAGGCATGGCCAAAGAGGAGTGCTAGTCCAAAGAAATCCTAGGAAACTGACTATATAAAGAACCTACCATGTTCCGTAGGCAGGCAGAGCAAATATATAATAAAGTACTACCAACTCCTCTCCTCTGCCTCTAGCACACATTTCTAATGGAATTATTTTCCCATTGAGCTGAGAGACAGCCTCAGAATTCTTCTAAACAAATGCTCTAGAAAACCACTACAGCCAGGCCAGAAACAAACACAAAAACTGAAACCCTTATCTCTTAACCTGTGAAGGCAGACATACCTTTACCTCTAAGCAGGAGGCATGGGAATTCATTTCTTGTATTTCCTCTGAAAACTTAGCCTCTGTCTAAAGCAAACGCATGTCATGAATTTCTTAGGGGGAGAGTCAGAGGCAAGGCAGTAGGATTATTCCAATCAGCAGAAGGCCCTCCTGGTCCTACAGGCAAAGAGCCTCACACTTTCACTGGGCTTATGAGGGGTTTGGAGCTTGTTTGGTAGATGGAAATTTAGGCATGTTCCTCCTCTTGCCGTTTAAGAAAGCTGCTGCCAGTGGAAACTCTAGCTCCCTGTCTGTCTTGCCATGGGCACCCTGCCCGTTGCCTTTTTTAAAATGTAGCGTGGACTGCAAAGGCTTCAAGAAGCAATCTGGCCCAGTGGTCTCCCACAGTGACCACAGTGATTCATGTTACAAGGGCCCAGGTCATCAGCAACAATAGGAAACCCATCCAGATACCCCAAACCACATAGCAAATGGGTTGTTACCTCTGTGTTAGATACTTGATACAAATCCTTATAAGCCATATAAACCATGAAGGAGTTAACCCCTGCAAAAGAGGGATGGGAGGAAAAACAAGAGAAAGACAACGTTATCATGACTGTCCTCCATCCTTTGCTCCTACTTCCATCGACCATAGGACCCAGCTGCATTACCCAGGCTCCTGTCCAACATAAAGCAGATATTTATATTCTTCAAGAGCATTTTGCTCTGCCCACCCTTGCCCCATAAAATCAACAATTCCTAACAGATATCATAGCAGAATGGTCTCTTCTTCTGTGCCTCTTTCTAAACTCCCCTATCCAGCATCCCCTAGCCCAGAAGGTAAATAAACTTTGATACTGCTCAAGGCAGTAGTAGGTGGCATTAAGAATCACTCTAGCACACCAGTTGTGTTCATACCCTGGGGGCTGCACCACCGAAATCTACCACATACTAGTTCAGTGAGCTTGGGATACTTAACCTCTCTGGACCTCGGTTTCCTCACCTGTTAAACAGAAAAATAACAATACCCTACTTCATAAAGTGGTTGTGAATATTAAAGGAGAGAATACATACAGAGCTCTTAGCACCAGGCTTGGCACATATTTGGTTTCCAATTAATGGATCTCCTGGGATCAGTTCATTTTACTGTGCAGGGTGTTGGATCAGAAAGGAGAACTAAGATACAGACCCTACCCTTAGGGAACTAATGGGCAGGTTTTACCTTGTGCTTAAATATCTTAAGTTGTAAGGTTTATATGTAAAGATCTATTTAGATCTCACCCCAAATAAACTACTAATACAGTGATTTACAGAAATAGGTGGGACTGGGGAACTGAGAATCATTTTGAGGAAAGGGGGATAATTTTGGTCTCTAACCATTAGGGCCTTCTCAGCCCACTGTGTTCTGGGCCAACAGTGGGTTGTAATTTGAGAACTTCCCTACCCAGAGTGGTTCAACTCAGGGCAGTCTTCCCAAACACTACCCTTCCCAAAAGCTTCTACATTATCCATGGAATGATCCAGGCTCTTTGATAAAGAAGTGAGTGTTAAAGCCATTCAATTTTCTACCCCGGTTGAGATGCCCAGTGTAAACGCAAATACAGAAAGAAGGAGTTAATCTCACATTCTGTGTCACCAAAGATTTTACAGGGCTTATGGGGTAAGGAGGGGGATGGAAAGAAAATATTATCTTCTGAGGGGGTCATCCTTTCCCTGCCATCCCAGGGCACACTCTTCCACTGGACTCCTAGCATTTGTGTCTAGACTACTCCTTTGGTAACGGTTCCTGCACACTATGACATTTATTCTGTTTTTCTTCATGAGCCTGTTTTCTTTTGCCTTGGGTGTTCAGCAGAGGCCATTACTTACACTTCTCTAAGACCCCCAGGCCGCCTTACAATGCTGAGCACATTGTGAATATGTGTGCTTGTATGTGGGAGCGAGGGGTTTGCAATATCTATTGATCAAAAAGAAGCAGAGAATGGAGGAATCTAAGAAGACAGTGGAACTTAAATCATGTACTCACTGAGAGGACACACGCTGGCACACACACAGAAACATATATACATACACATGAACATATTTTCACACCCTAAGCTCCCAGCCTGAGTACCAATACATCCTTGCTCCTAGAAATGCCTTAGCCTTGTCTAAGGATACCATTGTTATATGATAGTAAGGGTTTGAGCTCTACAGTAAAAACGATACAGGTTAAAAATCCCTAATCTCATAGGTCGTACTAGCCATACAACTTTATGTAAGATTAGTTAGCCTCTCCTAACCTCAGTTTCTTCCTCTGCAGAATGGGCAATATTGCATGGAGGTGAAGAGCATAGAATTTGGATACACCTACTGCTTACTAATGCTATGATCTTGGGCTGCTTATTCTGAGCCTCAGTTTCCCCATCTGCAAAGTGGGGAAAACAATCACTATCTCACGGGGATCCTGTAAGAAGTAAATAAAGTGCCCAGAACATTGCGTTATCCCTACATCCAGTGCTCACGCTCAAGGTTCCAGGCTCCAAGTAAAAGACAGTGACTGAAATGAGTGGATGGTGTTGGAAGGACTGGCAAGAAGAAGCTAAGAGAGGAGGGAGGACAGCATGTCCAGGCTCACCTTTGTCCTTGATGAGGTTCTGCACTTCCTGCTTGACGCTGTCATTCCAGTGGGTGATGTCCACATGCAGGGCATAGTCACAGCAGCTCTTCCCATCAGCCCACTCTCTCCATTTCTCATAGGCCTCAGTCAGGCTGGACTCAGGCTCAGGCACCACATGGTCAACTGAATGACAGAGACCCCAGATGAGTCATTCTCAGACATAGCCTTTGCTCCCCTCTGCCCAGGCCTGCTCCTGCTTGCTTAGCTGTGACTGCAGAATCTCTATTTCCTGAGCATGGAATTAACTTTTGAAGGGGTTCCCTGGTAGTTTCAAGAATGCTGATCACTTAAATGTCACCAAGCTATGTGATTTGGGGCAAATTACTAGCTTCCCTAAACCTCAGTTTTCTTTCCTTTAAGTTGGTGCCAAGTGGGGTGGGAGACAGGGTGTTACTAGTGCCTTTCTTCTGAATTTATAAGATTAAATGGGAAAATGCATGTAAAGTACTTCATCTAATGCCTGGCTCATGGTGAGTGCTCAATAAATGTTAGCCATCAATGAGTGACTATTATGTGTCATTATTACTAGTACTGTGGGGAGGTCACTGCTAGTGAAAAAAGTCAGACTCTCTTCCAAGGGTGAAAGTGAGGTTTAAATAAGTTAGGGCACAAGACATTGAGGCTCTCTGCTATAGGACAAAGCTGGTGTCAGTTACATAAACCTGATACTGGGCCCGCAGATCTTATTTCCATGGAAACTTCTTGTCAAGAATCTGGTTTCTTTGAGGCCCAAATCTACCCTTTCACCCGCAACCATGGATACATTTTTTTTAAACAATGGCATCTACAGTTGATGAAGAAAAGGCAAAAGGTACACTTTCATAGTTCCCCTGAACAGCTGAGGCAAAGTACAAGTAAGGACAAAGTACAGCTAAGGACAACTTTCCAGAGAGGAATTTTGAAATATACATAAAAAACCTGGACATTTTTCAAACCTTAACCCAATATTTATTCCCACACCTATGAATTATTCCTAGGGAAATAAATGAGGCTGTATACAAAATTTTGGTTCCAAGGATGTTTGCTACTTATTTATCTATGTGCAAAATCGGAAACAATTGAAATTGTTAACAATAGAGAAGTTAGGTTAAATACATAAATCCTTTATAAAATGGATGACTAGGAATCCACTTTAAATGTTGGGGTAGAAAAAAAATGAATGCAAAGATATCCGTGACATATTATTTAGCAAAAATGGAAGGTTAAAATATAGTACATATACTGTGATCCTAGTTCGGCCAAATAGGATTTTTAAATTGTGTACAATATACAGCCAAACTCTAACAGCAATGTGGGATTATGAGGTTTATTTTCTTTTTGCATCTCTAGGTTTCCTAATTTATCTATGAAGGACACAATTGCTTTTGTGGTTCTTTGTAAGTTTTACTCTCGTCACTGGGAATCTGACTTCCCTAATGCAGATGGCCAAGCATAATACAAATCTCAAGGATGCCAAACAGGTCCAACTCCTTGCCCAGATGGCAGAAAGCCAGGCCAAGATCACTCATTCCCGTAGTCTTCTATCAAAGGCAGCCTGAGTGCACTTATCGGAAAGCAAATGCATGGAGCTACATTACTAATGTCTGGGGCAACACCAGGGCTTTTGTCAGCAGGCAGCTGCTGAGAAGTCAGCAGGCTTCCACCCTTCAGCTGGAGAATTGCACCCTGAATTGCACCTTTTATGGCTTTGGTGCAATTTTTCTGGGCTTCCACACCCAACTAGCTGAAGCTGAACCCTGCTCATGCTCCTGTCAAAAGGAAGTAAAAGACAGTGGGCAGTAATTCTACAACTCAGGCTGTCCTGTGTTCTCAGGGGATGTATATGGTGTTAAAATAAACAGTGCTCTCTGCCTGACCAAGTTTGGGGCCAGCACTGGGATGGGACCCAATTCATCAGGATTCCTTTGGGACAGGAAGGACTGCCCTGGAATGCCATTGGTTCAGTAATCCAATGGCATGCAACTCCCTGGATTTTTTTTGGAATTGCAATAGAAAAAAACAAAACAAAACAAAAATTAACAACAAGAGAAACCACTCCTACAGCTTGCCAAATGTTAAAGATATGAATTGGTCAAAATACAGTGCAGACCAGATAGCACTAAATGCAACAGGAAGTCAAAGATGCAGATGCCTCCAGCACCGGTTGCTTTTACGACATGACCAGCGTCCCAGTAGAAGCTTTAAACCAAGCTCAGTGATTTTGAAAACCTCCACCAGACACAGCTTCACCCACTGACGTTCACAAAATTTCCAAGAAATGTAATTCTCCATAATCCCTCTCTCCGTGATACTCCTTAGCTCCATTCACGCTTCTCTGCCCTCCTTTCTCAGACCCAAGTGGGCAGGTTTGAAATAACATTTCATCTTCTATCCTTAACTTTTTAAGTCTACTTTCACCTCTTACTAGCCCAGAGATGCTATTTCCTATTCTCCACTCATTGCAGGAGCCAGCATCTGTTGCTAAGGTAGACAAGAGGGCAGCTGCTGCCATGACCAAGAGCCTCATGAATCTCCTCTCTGTAGTTACAGGGAGCGGCCCATTTCCTCAGCTCAATCTGCTTTTCTCAGGTCCCATCAGGCAAAACATCTATAAACTGAATTGGGGCAAGTATACAAGTTATAGTAAGAGAGTTCTGGAGATAACACATTCATTAAACACACACTTCTGAGAAACAGGAGTGTGTAAAATATGAAGACTTACGGATCATGGTGGTGCCACCTGCTAAGGCCGCCTTTGTCCCTTGGAAGAAGTCATCTACTGTGGTCATTCCCTTATATGGCATCTGGAAGTGAGTATGGACATCGATGCCTCCAGGGATCACCATCTTCCCATTGGCTTCGATGGTCTTCACTCCTCCAGGAACAATCAGATTGTCTCCAATTTGTCTGGTGAAACAAATAAAAAAATGATCAAACACTTGGTCATTTAAAAGTGCAATTTCCAAGACAAATATAGTGGTATAAGGATTTTAAACAGTGTTACTTGTATTTATCAAATTAATCTTTGCAAGTGACTCGCAAGCTTAGCAATCTATAAATAAAGACAGATATATACAGAAAACAAGGTTTATAGTCACAGAATGATCTGATATGCCATTCGGTGGGACCATGTGTCCTGGTTTAGTACTATAACCCCAGGGGTTTGACAGTGTTTAGAATACAGTGTGTGTAATAATTTTTTAATATAAATATTTTTATTATTCCTTTCATTTTGTTCTTTAAGTTAAGGTGAGAAATAACATTTGGAGAAGGATCTAAAGAGTATAAAATAATGCACTGTTAGAAGAGACTGAAGAAGATAATAGTGAATCATTTAAAGAAAAGGTATGGGAACTTAGCTATCTTTTAAGTGGGGTCATCTTTGCTCCTAACAAAAGATTCTGTCTGGGTTATTTCCCACCTAAGTCTTCACTCCCAATTCCACCCTTTCCTGATCATTTATCAGCCAATCACAGCTGATGGCAGATTCACCAGGAGGAAGTCAAAGATGCACATGCCTCCAGCACCAGCTGCCTTTATGACATGGTCAGTGTCCCAGTAGAAGCTTTTAGCCGAGCTTAGTGATTATGAAAACCTCCACTAGACACGGCTTCACCCAGGAAGCTTCAGAGCATCTTAGGAAGGAATAGGGGGGAGACTCAGGCAGAAGTAAGCCAATGAGTATCTCAAAGGCAAGCCTCCAAGGAAAGTGACAAATACAACTAGTCCCCACACAATGCTGCTTATAGATCAGCCAGTATTGCTTGGCTCATACGTGGTATCACATCTTTGATTTAAATAGCTGGTTAAACATGTCCACTATGGATACCAGGGAGACCTATGATTCATAAGCCTCTATATGACCATTAAAAATCTCCTACCTTGGGATATCTGTACCTCACTGTCCACGGCATGAATATTTTCCTCTTTTGTCTACAGACAGCCAAGAAAGACAATCTCTTGGGGCAGTAAGAAGTCTACCACTGGCCTCTCAAACTCCAAGTTCTGCAACTAAAATAAAGTATTCCTGACAACTCTAAGAGTTCAACTTTACCACATCATCACTGGGCCATTCCAGAGCCACCATAATTCAAAATATACTGGTAAAATGCAGCCTCTGATCGTAAGTCCATTCTAGTTCAGATACTGGCCAATTCTGTTCTCATTTTTCTCTCTCACAGGTTCTCCTTTAAGGAAAATTGAGAACTAAGGGCATGAAGAATTGCCTGGCTTGTGTGTGTGTTTTCATCCATTTTGACAACTAGTTTAATACCAAGCCTGAAATAGAAATGGCTTCCCCCTTCTTCACTGCTCCACCAATGAAGGCCGCACTAATCCTTCAAGGCTCAGCTTCCATCTTCCCTCCTCCATCAAGTTTCTAGCAACATCCAAGTCTAATAATGAGTGAGGCTGATGTGGGCTATCTGGATTCACAATCCTGGCTCTGCTAGCTACTAGCTGTATAACCTCGGCCAAATTACCTTACCATGCCTCAATTCTTTCCTCTGTAAAATGTAATAAAGACGCCTCCTCCACAGGATTGTGCTGCAGCTTAAATGTGAATATTATGTTAAGCCCATAAAACACTGTTAGGTAACTAAGAATTCAATAAATGTCAGCTATTATAATTAATAATCAGTCCACTCCCTTCTCTGAATCTCACCTGTTCTATGAATATAATACTTGATATGCCACTCCTTGGTAATGCTAGGTCCTTTGCATATATACAGATATCTCAGTTCCCCTAAAAGACTAAAAGGTCCCGGGGGAAGACAGCATGATGCTTTGGGCCTTGATAATGAGTACCATACCGTGTGACATAGCATGAGTCCAATATCTCAAAAAATTGCCTGGCACATAACAAGTATTCCACAAATATTCACAGACAGACAAACAACTATGTGATAGTTAGAGGAAGTTATTTCTGTTCTTATGCTCTGTGAGTTAAGAATGTTGTTGGAGACATACAAAATTTCAGGACTGAATTATGATCATTTAACTCAACCTTCTCTCCACCACCAACACACACATCTGATGGTTAAATTCCTTCTACAACATCCTTGGCAAGTGGCCTTTCAGTCTTTCTAATAGAAATGGCAAAAAGGAATCGTCTTACACCTTCAACCCTGGTTGTAGATCCCTGAAGCACCGTGTGAAGATGGATTCTAAACCTGTATTTAAGGCTCAATTGTAAAAAGTTCTGTGATCAGACGAGATCAGGCACGTTCAGGGTGGTATGGCCATAGCGCCACTCCTATTCAACATCGTATTGGAAGTTCTGGCCAGGGAAATCAGACAAGAGAAAGAAATAAAGCGTATTCAAATAGGAAGAGAGGAAGTCAAATAGTCTCTGTTTGCAGATGACATAATTGTATATTTAGAAAACCCCATCATCTCAGCCCAAAAACTCCTTAAGCTGATAAGCAACTTCAGCAAAGTCTCAGGATAAAAATCAATGTGCAAAAATCACAAGCATTCCTATACACCGGTAATGGACAAATAGAGAGCCAAACCATGAGCAAACTCCCGTTCACGATTACTACAAAGAGAATAAAATACCTAGGAATACAACTTACAAGGGATGTGAAGGACCTCTTCAAGGAGAACTATAATCCACTGCTCAAGGAAATAAGACACAAACAAATGGGGAAAAAATCCCTGCTCACAGATAGGAAGAATCAATATAATGAAAATGGCCATATTGCCCCAAGTAATTTATAGATTCAATGCTATTCTCATCAAGCTACCATTGATTTTCTTCACAGAATTAGAAAAAACTACTGTAAATTTCATATGAAACTAAAAAAGAGCTTGTATAGCAAAACAATCCTAAGTAAAAAGAACAAAGCTGGTGGCATCATACTACCCGACTTCAAACTATACTATAATTTTACAGTAACCAAAACAGCATGGTACTGGTAGCAAAACAGATACATAGACCAATGGAACAGAACAGAGGCCACAGAAATAACACCAAACCTCTACAACTATTTGATCCTTGACAAACCTGACAAACATAAGCAATGGGAAAAGGATTCCCTATTGAATAAATGGTGTTGGGAAAACTGGCTAACAGGAACTGGACCCCTTCCTTATACCTTGTACAAAATTAACACAAGATGGATTAAAGACTTAAATGTAAGACCTAAAACCATAAAAACCCTAGAAGAAAACCTAGGCAATACCACTCAGGACATAAGCATGGGCAAAGACTTCATGACTAAAACACCAAAAGCAATGGCAACAAAAGCCAAAATAGACAAACGGGATCTAATTAAACTAAAGAGCTTCTGCACAGCAAAAGAAACTATCATTAGAGTGAACAGGCATGGGAGAAAATTTTTGCAATCTATCCATCTGACAAAGGGGTAATACCCAGAATCTACAAGGAACTTAAACAAATTTACAAGAAAAAAACAAACAACCCCATCAAAAAATGGGCAAAGGATATAAACAGACACCTCTTAAAAGAAGACATTCATGTGGCCAACAAACAGATGAAAAAAAGCTCATCATCACTGGTCACTAGAGAAATGCAAATCAAAACCACAATGAGATACCATCTCACATCAGTTAGAATGGCGATCATTAAGAAGTCAGGAAACAACAGATGCTGGAGAGGATTTGGAGAAATAGGAACGCTTTTACACTATTGGTGGGAGTGTATCTAGTTCAACCATTGTGGAAGACAGTGTGGCAATTCCTCAGGGATCTAGAACCAGAAATAGCATTTGACCCAGCAATCCCATTACTAGGTATATACCCAGAGGAATATAAATCATTCTACTATAAAGACACATGCACAGGTATGTTTATTGCAGCACTATTCACAATAGCAAAGACTTAGAACCAACCCAAATGCCCATCGATGACAGACTGGATAAAGAAAAGGTGGCACATATACATCATGAAATACTATGCAGCCATAAAAAAAAGAATGAGTTCATGTCCTTTCAGGGACATGGATGAAGCTGGAAACCATCATTCTTAGTAAACTAACACAGGAACAGGAAACCAAACATCGCATGTTCTCACTTATAAGTGGGACTTGAACAATGAGAACATATGGGCACAGGGAGGAGAATATCAAACACCAGGGCCTGTCGGGGGTGGGGGAAAGGGGAGGGATAGCATTAGGAGAAATACCTAATGAAGATGACAGGCTGATGGGTGCAGCAAACCACCACGGTACATGTATACCTATGTAACAAACCTGCACGTTCTGCACATGTATCCAAGAACTTAAAGTGTAATAATAATAATAATAAAAAAGTTCTGTGAACAATTAGTGCTGCCTATGATGAGCTCTGAAATGAGGAAGCATTTGGTAACAAATTTTTCCCATTCTCTCCAAATGAGAGAGCTTGCTACCTCCGAATAGAGCCAACTATATATAATAATTTTTTAGTTAATAGAAAAACATAAAATCAATTGTGGCTTATATTTTGAAGAAATTATTGTCATATATTTTGGTTTTCCCATTGTTTCCATTTTTCTTACTTCCAATATAAGAAAGTAATAATGTAAATTGGCAAGGTAACTATGAACAAATATTTTTTGTTCTTGCATTTGTTCATTCATTCATTCATTCACTCGCTCATTCATTCAATGTTATTTGACTAATACATTAACTTTTAGCAAGTTATTTGCTCTCTATGTGCTGCTTTCTCCTCATCTAAGGAAAGAGGATAATAAAAGTACAGTACTTACTTCGGAGGGCTGCTGGCTGATTGAGAGAAAGCATGCAAAACATTTAACATTGTGCCTGGCACATACTGCACATTCAATAAAAAGTAGCTCTTATCAAATTTCTATGTGCTAAGTCCTGGGTTAAGTATTGGGGATGTGGAATAAACAAGATATGTAAGATATGAGAGTAAGTCTCCTTACTCTCAAAGGAGACTAACAGTGTCAGAATTGCTATGATTGATGAAAGCACAAGCTAGTTTTGTTTGTTTGTTTGTTTTTGAGACAGAGCCTAGCTCTGTCACCCAGGGTGGAGTGCTGGAGTGCAGTCATGCCATCTTGGCTCACTGCAACCTCTACCTCCTGGGTTCAAGTGATTCCCTTGCCTCAGGTTCCTGAGTAGCTGGGACTGCAGGTGTACACCACCACACCCGGCTAATTTTTGTATTTTTAGTAAAGACAGGGTTTCACCATGTTGCCCAGGCTGATCTCATACTCCTGAGCTCAAGTGATCTGCCCGCCTCGGCCTCCCAAAGTGCTGGGATTACAGGCACTTAATTACAACTGCCGTGCCCGGCCGAGCACAAGCTGTTTTGAAAGCACACAGAAGGGAAAGCTAGCCTAGACTTGGGGGCTGGTAAAAAACATTTGTCTGCAGAAAACTATATCTAAGCCAATTTTTCAAAGATAAGCAAGAGATCTCTTATAACCAAAATCTTTAACTAGTCAAAGAAGTTAAGTCATAAAAAAATAAAACTAAAAGAGGCCAGATAGGGCTAATAGAATGGGTTGGATACACCCAGTCTTTTACAACATCTTAGCAGGGTAGTGTACTTTGTTTTCTGTGATGAAACACTATGCAAATCAAATCTTTTTTTAAAGTTCACTATGTAGGAAACCTACACATAAAACTTACCTGGCTGTGCCACTTACAGGCATCCAATAATATACATTTTAGAATGTAATTATATATCCCTAATGAATTTATTTGCAAATCTTGCATGAAATCTATGTCCTATCTGTGCTCTGCCCATCTAAGTCCTATCCTTATGTCAAGGTTCAGATTAAACACTCTCTCTACCCCAAAGCGTTACTTCTAAATGAATTTCTTCTTCTTTGTACTTCTAAATCACTTATCCCGACTTCAACTCCTTTGATACCTATTGCACAAAGCCTTATATTTTTAGGGTGCTGTAATTTGTGCACATTTTCCAGTATCCTTAAGGATGATGGCCACATCTTCCACTTTTCCATGACCCATAGAATGTTCATCAATACTTTCTGCCCAAAGTTGCCCTCAGTATCATTTCATTCTGTTGATTAAATTAAGATTTTTTTCACTACATTCATGTAATCCAAGCTTCTTTATGAGCCATTAATGAAGAGAGGAAGTGCAAAACAATAACGAGAAGAATTCCATATACATACTTTATTAAGCCATCTTCCATGTAAATATCAGCATAAAAGGACTGATCATCATTGACGATTCTGCCTCCCTTGATAAGGAGACGGTCACTCTAGAAAAGAAGGAAAACATGAGTCGTTATCACAGGTATGATTTCAGAGAAGAGTGATCTGCCAACGTTTTCCCAATTCATTGTTCTAGATGTCTAGTAGAAACACATTTACCAAAGACATATGTGTGCTCAATGCACTCAACATTTAAAGTAGGTGTATTTGTTGGGGATCCAGTCTTTCTTGTTTGCCCTTAATTCAAATTATTCTAGAGTTTCACCTCTTGCTTCTGCATTCTATTAATATTATAGCCACCTGGAAACACATCTACTCAAGTAAGTGAGACATTCTTTATATTATATTTTCTGATTCAGTAGGCACTAAATATTTAAAGTGGGATAACATATGCCTCAGTGCCTAGTGCACTCTCTAGTACTCTGTTGACACTCAATGGTGATTCTCAAAAATAGAACTTAAGGTTAGGCATACACGGAAAGAGGCTTTTAAAAGTATTTGCAATTACACGAGGACGTGCTCAGATCATGGTTATGTCTAAAATTCAGGATACTTACAAATGTAGGCACAAGTACACACAATGTTGTAAAATATGTAATAAAACCACTAGAAGGGAAAAAGGCAAAGTATCTATAGTATTTAACTTACAATGGAGAAATTATGCAGGATTTATATTTACCTCATTATACTCAATATTTCTCACATTTTCTGAGTGCATTTCTTTATTGCTTGAATTATGAGAAAAATAAAGCCTTTTTAAAAATTATAACTTAGATGAAATTTGAGTTACCCAACAGGAAACAATGCAAGTTATTAACAAAGTAAACATATACTTTATATATAAGTCAGGAGAGGGACAAATCAGTGTCAACCTGACAGATCACAAGTTTCATTAAACGAATGGAGCTTAGACTGGAGTATGAGGGATGGATGAAGTTTTGTTGGGTTCATGGAGGAGAAAACAATTCCCAGGAGTCTGGCTGGTTGTAGCTACAGCATGAATAAAGAATGAGAGGCTGGACTTTGTGAAGAATTCAACTTCACAAAGAGATTTCAACTCCAACCATCCATCCATCCATCCATCCTTCCATCCATTCCCAGGTCATTGCTTTTATGGAGCTTAAAGGGAAAGTCTGGCAATAGACAAATAAAGTCAACAAAACAAATCAAGCAATCTAAAATTATATTAAGTGTCACAAAATATAGGGGAGTGGGCGTGTTTAGAGGCTGGAAAATGTCTTTTCAGGGAAGAGCAATTTAGATGGGGGTGGGGTGAAGAACTTCTCTAGGTAGAAGGAATAGCATGTGCACAAGCCTAGAGGTAGGATGAAGTTTTGTTTCTCTGAAAACCTGAAAAAGCTCAATGTGGAAGGAGTTTAGGGTTCAAGGAAGAAAGTGGCATTAAATCAGGTTGGGGAGGTAGGCAGGCTACTCATGCTGGGTTTGGTAAGTGTTTGAGTTTGAATGAAAATACACTGAGACATATGTCAGGATTGCAAGCAGAGGGGTGAAGACCTGTGTTGATAAGTCAGCTCTAGAATGCACTGCTCAGGGCCAATGTTCTCCATGGCTATTTGACTATGAGGATTAAGAGTCACTGATTAAGGGGTCAATGGCAGGGAGACATCATATGCAGGGCCAACCATGGTCATCATTCCCTTGATGCTGATTCTGTAGCCCCTGTTTGAGAACATCAGCTTTCAAAGAGGATATAAATTTTATGGAGGATGGAGCCCCAAAACCAGTTGACTTCTGGCTTCAGAAATGAAAGGGCCAGAAAATGAGATTTGAAGGTAGGCCCCATCTGGGATACAGAAAATTACCACTTAGCTTCCCCTGCTCTTCTAAGGTATTGCATAAGAAGAAATTTCATCATATCATATTGTCAGGGGAAATTATTTTTTTAAAGATACAGATCAATAAAGTGTTCCAAAACAAACTACATATGTGGCAAGGAAGACATGCCTATGAGGTCAAATACAAAGGTCCACCACACATGATATACAAGCCCCTCATGATCTGGTCTGTTAATATGTCCACCCTCATTTCTATCATGTGTGGCCTATATTTTAAAATGACAAAACATGCAGTTCTTGTCACATTATCAGGCTCTCTGTCCACTAGGCATTTACAAACATGTTCTCTCTGCCTTCTCATATAATCACCTGGCATCTAGCAGTCATCTCCTTTGTCAAGGCCCCAAAGGGCTTTTTCTCCACGATGTGTGACCTGACCTTCCAGCAAATTTCACCTGCTCCCACTGCAAGTTAGTTGGAAAAATAGTAATGTTCTACTGTAGCTGATTTATTTATTACTCAAGTTATCTCCTGACTAAACCAAAGACTCCTTTAGTCCTGGAACAATGTATCTTTTGATATTTCTACCTTAGTTCCTGGAGCTCATCCTAGACAGCTATTCCATACTGGCTGAATGAATAGGTGAAGGGTGGGACACAGGAGGTTGTATTATGTCCACGTGATGGAAAGGTGTCTGGGTCAGAATATTGTGGGAAGCGGCCAAAAATTAGAGTTTTGAGAAAATAAATGATGGCTTTGTGATATACTATTTTAACAGTACTGCAAAATTATATGAGGCAGTCCTAGGTCTGTGGTTCCAAACTAGTGTGTACACATTAGAAAAATATATATTCCCAGGCTGTGCTCTACATCACCAAATCTGTATTTTATAAGCTCCTTATGCAGCCATCAGGCAGCCCAGTACCAAGTCACAGACCAGCACAAGGAACCACTGCCCTCCTGCCTGCCCCCAACCCCACCCCACAGTTCTATGTGTGTCCAGGAAGGTGACAGAGCATCTTCAACAGGAACTTCATAATAATAACAATCTTGGTAACTGTAAGAGTACCCTCCCTCTCATAACTCAATGCTTTCCTGATTTTATCTTCCCAGCAAAGAGCTGAGCTAAACTGGGTTTTGGAAAGGGGCCAGTTTCTGTCTGAACTGAGACCAGTTATGAAATATGACCAGCCTAAGGACACCCAGCCCTGAGCCACTGGTGTGATCATCACTCCCTTCAACAAGCATGAAATGTCAGCAAAGGGGCAAATGCTATCTCCAGCCCTGTGAACACCAGGGTGATAGTAAGCACTGATCCAAGTGGAATTAACACCATTGAGATGGTGTCATTGGAAACTTTTCAAATAGTAATTAAATAAAATCTTTCTGGCTCAATAATCAGGAATCTAAACAGAGCCCAAAGATGAATGATAGGCCTGGTGTAGGTTTCAGAGAAGAGATTAAGAAGAGTTTTCTCCATGGGCTACAAATATTAATATTATTAATTTGTTTTCACCATGCAGAGCAAAAATATCAAAACCTGAACTTAAACAGCTCAAATAAATGCTTCCTCTAGTGGTCTTCAGCTTGCCCTGCTATCCTCCCCAATTTTAACTCTTTCCATGGAAGGGGGATCCACTACAAAGGGCGGCCTAGGCAAATCAGTCATCAACAAAGAGGAATCTGAAAGGCAATTTGTGGGCTTGGCACTGGGGAATCTGAGCGTGGGGTATGACATAACCACTGACCACCCCCAGGTCACATAAAATCAAACCTCACTGGACACAAAAAAGTGTTTGTCTATGAATTCATGCATGAGCCTGATAGATTAACACATGCTAGGATCAAAAGCCAACAAAATGAACAAACCCAACATCTCTGATTAAAAGTTGCTCTCTCCTTTGCAGGGACATGGATGGAGCTAGAAGCCATTATCCTTAGCAAACAAACACAGGAATAGAAAATCAAACACTACCCATTCTCACTTATAAGTGGGAGCTGAACAATGAGAACACATGGACACAGGGAGGAAAACAACACACCCTGGGGCCTGTCATGGTGGGTGGGGTGCAGGGAGGAGGGAGAGCATCAGGATAAACAGCTAATGCATGCTGGGCTTAATACCTAGGTGATGGGTTGATAGATGCAGCAAACAACCATGGCACATGTTTACCTATGTAACAAACCTGCGCATCCTGTGCATGTATCCCAGAACTTAAAATAAAATAAAATAAAAGTTCCCTCAGTGATGTATATGGCTCAGTGGGCCTCTTCACCTTCTGTTCCTGGCAGCCAAGACTGCCAAGCGTCCATGAGCTGATGTCTGAGGAGGTCAAATGGTCTTGTCTAAAAGTTAGCAATCTTTCTAATGTAATTATATATATATATAAAGAATGATTATATCACTAGGGCATGCTGTGGTAATCTGAAGGGTATCTGGAACCCAAAATGAATGTATTCAGATCCTGAAGCAACCCGCCACTGACCTGCCTTAGGCCCTGCACAGCTACCAAGAGCTGAGTGTGTCACTGTCTTGCAGCCCAGCAGGGTTCTAGGCATACCAGCTGGCAAGTTTGGGTCCAGCTAGGTTTTGCCACTGCTGGGAGAATCAGACACACCACTTAACTACGTGTGTGATCTTGAGTTGGGACTTAACCTCTCAGAGCATCGTTTTTTTTCATCAGCCCAGAGTGGATAATAATACTTAGCTCACATCACAGGGTGGCTGCCAGTGTGTGTGTGTGTGTGTGTGTGTGTGTGTGTGTGTGT
Source organism: Pongo abelii (assembly GCF_028885655.2). Lineage (NCBI taxonomy): Eukaryota > Metazoa > Chordata > Mammalia > Primates > Hominidae > Pongo > Pongo abelii. The sequence goes on from NC_071989.2 coordinate 155,875,339, forward strand.
GTGTGTAATCTAGCACACAAGTAAATAGCTAACAAATATTACATTTATTCCATTAATATTATTTATAATACTTTGAATGTTTTTAAGCCTTAAGTATGTTGGTGAGAGACTATTTCTATTTTCCAAATGGGGAGATATATACAGAGAGGTGAGTGACCTTCTCCAAATGACAGAGTAGATTAGCTCCAATTTGAAGTAAATCCATGTCTCCCATCTCCTGGCACATCACTGATTTCTCCTAGGCCACTGTACCAAGTGTCTTTAAACCTTATGACAAGCAGCTCTTTCTGACAGGGGTCTCTTCTCTATTGAATACTGAATTTGTTCCAGTGTCCAATCTGCATCCAGTTCTCTCAGGTAGGTAGCTTTAGGAATCCAGTAACTTTTAAGCCACTACTTATAAAATCAGTGCAATACACCTGCCCCTTATGGCCTGAATGTGTTAATGTAGTTTATAAAGGGATCTACTTTGCAGTCCAGCTTGGCACAGGACTTTAAAGTGTGATATAAGTCTAACATCTTTTCCTTCACTAGGGTATGATACTGATTAGGAAAACTAACCAAAAAAACTCAGTGTGGGAGAAGGAGAATGAAAGAGAGAGGAACAAAGAAATGAATAAAGGAAGGAAGTAAAAAGAGAGAGAGAAAGCAAAAGAAAGGGAGAGAAAAAGGTAGGGAGGAAGGGAGGGAGGAAAGGAGGGAAGAAAAAAGAAAGGATGGGGGCCAGGTGTGGAGGCTCACGCCTGTAATCCCAGCACTTTGGGAGGCCAAGGCGGGTGGGTCACCTGAGGTCAGGAGTTCGACAGCAGCCTGGCCAACATGGTGAAACCCTGTCTCTACTAAAAATACCAAAAAAAAAGAAAAAAATTAGCCAGGCATCATGGCAGGCCTCTGTAATCCCAGCTACTCGGGAGGCTGAGGCAGGAGAATCACTTGAACCTGGGAGGCAGAGATTGCAGTGAGCCAAGATCACACCATTGCACTCCAGCCTGGGTGACAGAGTGAGACTCAGTCTCAAAAAAGAAAAAAAAAAGGAAAAAGAAAAAAGAAAGGAAGGAAAGGAGGGAGAAAAGGAGAAAGAGAGGAAAGGGCAGGGAGAGAGAACTGGAAGATGTAATAAATGCTATAAGGAATGTTATTAAGAATGACAGATGCAAAGTAAAATAGGGAACGAAAAGAGAATCTTGAGCTAAAAGCCTACTAGAGATGTTGGTCTCCATTTTAGTTTTCCTCCCCTAGTCTTCAACTTAGAGAACATAAATTACCACCTTTGTCTATCTGAGGTAATGAGAACATGCCTCTCAGAGAAATCAAAGCCCTCCATGGACTTCTTCCCAGTCAATAAAATCAGCCTGAGAACAGCGCTTAAGACACATCTGTTCCACACTCCGCAGACATTCCAGCAGCTCAGAGTAAAAACTATAATCCTATAAAGAGGATATAAACTGAAGAATGAGACTCCCAAAATCAAATATTTTGTTACCTGCATTAACAAAGTGCAGACTGTGACCTTCTCAGTGGGGATTCAAGATCCTTTTAAAATCCAGATGAAGGTGCAGGTGGTTATTTAAAATAAATTCCCATTTGGGCAATTAGATTTGATTTCCTAAAACACCTTCACTCTTAAGAAAACATCAGGATGGATAGACTGCATGGATGAAATCTTGTTTTTCTTCCCCAAAGCAGCATCAGTTCAAGAAGAGAGGAAAAACCAGACATTCTAAGATAGTCCAGTTGACTCAAGGTGGTATTTAGGAAAAGGTACTAAATACGCTCTCAGGAGACTCGAGTTCTCATCCTGGCTCTGTTATTAAATATGTTGCCTTGGGTGAGACATACAGACATGAGCTTGACTTCTAGCACCAACACTACCCGTGTTTGGATAAATGACTTCACCTCTCTGGGTGGGCTTCAGTTACCTCATCAGTGAACAATGGGGACAATGATACCTTTTTCTGAGGGTGCAGACAAGGATTGTGGGGCATACTATATATAAAGGGTTGAACTCTGCTTGGCACACTATAAATGCTCAATATATGTGAGCTACCATCATCATTATTATTTCTTACAATTATAACCAGCCATTGTAAAACTCCTCTCTCACAAATACTCAAGAAAGACTGAACTAACACTTTGTTAATCAAAATATAACAGACCTTGCCATAAAGGGAATTCCAGAGACGCCAGTCCCCAGCCAAGCCTCAGCAACTGTTCTCGGCTCCTGCCACCAGCAGCCAAGGTCAGCCAAGACTTCCGCTTTTAAACCCAACCCCACAGGGCAAGTTCCCATGGCCCCTCCAGGTCATTTTTCCTCTGGAAATAAGCCCTTGTGAGGAGATAACAATCTACACTCTTCCAGCAAGACTGTAGAGAGGGCAGTAAGGTCTTAAAGCTGCCTCCCACCCCTGCTCCCTCCAGTATATGGGTGTGTTTCTAGGACCCTCGATGACAAGTATGCCATTGAGACAAAGAGAAAGGCCTGGGAGAAGATAGACATCTTGAGGAGCAATGCAGTTTCTTGGCTCTGAGTCTTTATTGAAATTGGGCATAGTTTACCAGGATTGGCTATTCCAAACCTCTGAACTGCTACAGATGAGAGTCTCAAACACTCCTCCCTTTCCTCATCACCTAAACATACTTAATGACCACTGAGGTGTGCTGGAAGTAGGTCAACTTGGGGCACTCCCTTCAAAATGCAACCCACGAAGCAGAATACATAACACATGGAAAGCACTGTCTTCACTTTCTTTATTATCTTTGGTTTAGCCCTAGACGGACAGACACAAGGTAGGAAAAACAGCTATGTGGAGGCAGCAGTAGCCCAGGGCAGCACTAATCAGGGCAGAGTGGCTGCTCTGTTGTCTGAACTGGAGAATCAAAGCCAGCTATGTGCATTCTTCCCTCCCCAGAACTTCATGTTAACCATTTTAAAGATGTCATTATCAAAGGGCCTGACAAGTGATGTGGCCTGCCCTGGGTCACAGCAGATGGGGGAATGGACTGTGGGGAGCACCCTAATCCTAGTCCCTGATAATAGTCTCTTAATCTTCAACAGCGTTCCAGACACAGATAAGTACAAATAGATAACATGCCAGGAGCAAGAGAATGTAGAGGAGAAGGACAGCACTGGACAAGAGGAGCCCTAGAGCGATTCCATTCTCAACGAGAAAGGTCAGCTGGGTCTGTGTAGCTCAAACCTCAGTCATTTGTGCACTACCTGCATGATATCTGACACAGCCTGCAATAAACTGTGCTGTTATTTTCTTAATATTATCCTTATATAAATGTATTTTAAAAGAAAACACTATCTTAGTCTTATAAATTCTAAACTAGTATTACTTGCCAAAAATAAACAGTGAACCTAGGAATGAATACAATAAAAACATCACTAAATTTTTTCTGCATTCTGCTGCCTTCGAGAGGGCTCTAAAGGATGATCTTGGATCTGTTATTTTGTTATAAAGGAAGATTAACATGGATCAGGGAGATGTTAATGAGAAACTAGTAGTAAACAGAGACTTTGTCCTTGATCTACTCAGAAGATTTGAAAAAGAACTAGAAAGGGGACAAAATTTGTCATTATGCGATTCCATGTTATTTAATGCCTTCTTCCACAACCCCCTAAAATGATCTCATGAAACAGCTGGAATCATCTCTGCTACTGACGTATAGGCCCATATGTGTCCACATGGGCCTGTGAGAAGCAAGAGCAGGACCCAAAGTAGAGTGACGGGGACCACCCACATCAGGCAGTACAGCAGAAGGATGAGACTACTGGGGATCATGCTCTGGGTCCGAAGCTTGGGTGGATAGGAAAAGAGGCAGGGTGGGGTAGCGTCAGGTGTAGGAACAAAGATGCCTTATCAGAAAACAAGAAACCAGATCTGGGTAAGTGAAGACATATGGTAAATCTTTAACTGGGCTTTCGGTTGGAAAAAATAGAAAGGTTCCTGCCTGGGAAGAAAACCAGCCTAATAGTAGTTTTTGAAGCTACCCCCAGAACTGTAGGTAGCAACTGAGGGAGTCCAGAAGCCAGGGCTACATTAGCATCTCTGCCATTAAGTTATTCTGTGATTTTAGGCAACTAACTTGATGCTTCTTTGTGCCTCAGCTTCTTCAGCTGAGTGAAGGTAAATCTTTCTAAAAAGGCCCATTTATATATCTGTAAAGTACAGATAATAATGCTTACCTCACAGGGCTACTGTGAGAGTTAATGACATGATGCAGGGTTGGGTACTCACAAAAGACTCCTGGCCAAGCGCAGTGGCTCACACCTGTAATCCCAGCACTCTGGGCGGCCAAGGCAGGCGGATCACGAGGTCAGGAGATCGAGACCATCCTGGCCAACATGGTGAAACCCCGTCTCTACTAAAAATACAAAAATTAACTGGGCGTGGTGGCGTCCCTGTAATCCCAGCTACTCAGGAGGCTGAGGCAGGAGAATCGCTTGAACCAGGGAGTCAGAGTTTGCAATGAGCCGAGATTGCACCACTGCACTCCAGCCTGGTGACAGAGCAAAACTCCGTCTCAAAAAAAAAAAAAAAAAAAAAAGACTCCTAAGTGGTAGGTATTACACATATTACTACTGCTCCTACTACCATGCTACAACTTCTATTTTACTGCTCTTGTAATATCGATTTACTGTTAAAATCAAATCCAAATTACAGTCCAAATACAAGGAGCTATTACCATTTTATATAAGCTGCTTGAGAAATCTGTTGCTCAGGACCAGAGTATGAAGTCCAGTACGGATTAAAGCCAAGTCAGTGCTTTAGAGAGCTAATTCATGCCCCTCTTTGGTCTGGATTTATACGATAGTTTTGTGTTTTCTTACTTGTTTGTTTTGCTTTGCATTGTTCCTTTTCAGGCCTCAAATACATGTGCCATGGGTGGAAGCTCTCTTACATATGTGGACTAGAGAAGTGACATCCAGCTTCAATCAAACAGGATATCTTGTCCCGTAAGCCCCTGGGCCTGTGCAAAAGCCAAATGCCTATTCCATCAGGAAGAAGTGCCTAAAATTCAACCTAAGTCTTTATTCTAAGGGTAAACGAGTTTAATAATTCATTCCTGAAATATATGCTTGTGTAACTACTAGCCATGAAGTTGAATACAGAAGGTGAATAGAGAAGTAAAGATAAAACAGTAAGAAAAGTAAGCCAGGATCGCAAATAGTAATGTGACCTAAAAAGACAAAGGGTAAAACTATAGAAAGACAGTAAAATGATCAGTGGTTACCAATTGGGGCGGGGGGTAGGGGAACAGGGAGGGGATGAACTGGTGAGTAAGCGGAGCACTGAAGTGGCTCAGGGCAGTGAAACTGTCCTAGACTACTGTAATGATGGACACATGACATTTTGCATTTGTTAAGACCCGTAGAACTACTCAACAATGAGTGAGTTCTAATGTAAACTGGACTTTCTTCAATGTATCAGTATTGGTTCATCTATTGTAACAAGCATACCACACCAATGTAAGGTGTTAATAAGAGAGGAAACTTGGGGATGAGGAGGGAGTGAGAAAGAGTCTATGGGAGCTCTCTGTACTTTGTGCACAATTTTTCTGTAAGCCTAAAACTTCTCTAAAAAACAAAGTCTATTAATTAAGAAAGGTGGGGGGAAGAGAGATAGAGAGAGGAGAGAGGCAGGCAGAAAAATCTTTTGTCTGGCAGAGATTAAAGGATCCACAGAGGTCTTGCCTGAGTGAATCTAAGGTAAATAGCTGATTTGTACACGTGGGTATGGCCAACGGTAATTATGATCACAGCGTGTTACAATAATTCATAATTACCATTTACTGAAAACTTCTTATTTGCTGAAAACAGATAGAAGCTTTAAGTACATCTTGTTCAATCAATCTTCAAGTGCTATGAATTATATGCTGCTCTCATCCCCATTGCATTGATGAAGACATGGAAGCTTAGGGAGGTTAGCTCATGGTCCAATATCACACAACCAATCATTGGGAGAACCAATGGTACCGATGCAAGAAATGCATTTCCATAACAAAATTGTGGAGTTAGGCAGCCTTCTTCCTCCAAAGCTTAAGATCCTGGAATAAGGGATGCAAAAGGCTGCCAACTAGGAAGTTTGACCTTTACTATGTAGGAGCCCTAGAAGGATCTTCAAAAAATAAGTAAAATAGTCAATCATAGGGTCAAAAAATCAAGCTGACAGAGGCCCATGCTGGAGATAAAGGAAGGAAAAACTTAGAAACAGCAAGTGGCAGGGGGAAAAAACAAAACAAAATAAGAAAAGACCTTTAGCACGCAGGGTGCCAGCAGGAAGCAGATAAAATTATTAAGAAGTTATTAAGGAGAATTTAACAAAGAAATTACTTAACAAAGTGTGGACAGTGTTTAGGGCAAATAAATGGATATGCAGCACCCAGGGCCTACCAGAAGGAGGGAGCCATTGCCAAGGCCAGAAGAGGGAAAGGGGAGGGAGTGGTTATTGGAAGTGGAGACTGTAGCTGTATGGAGAGGGCTGCCTGGCAGGAGCCGTAACCTTCAGCAGAAACATGCAGCTGCCCCACAATGACCTAGTGACAGGAAGGAATCAGGGGAAAATACCCTGACTTCATTGTTCACTCTCCCTCTAATCTCCTATTGGTGCCCTAAGAGCTAAATGCAACCAGAAGCCCAAGGGCAAAGAAACCAACTAATGCACACCATACACAGAGTATGGAGCAGGGTAGACAAAGGTGGAGAGGATATCTGGGGATGCAAGCAGGAAATACCCAGCCCAGGCCCTGAATAGCCAACAATGGGAAGTGATTTAATAAACCAATGTATCACCACAAATATGGATTACGATTATTATGGCCACCTTTAAATCTATATCATGAACTGAAGAAATATCTAAAATAAGTAAGCTGTGGAGCAATATGCAAAATACGATCCAGTTCTTGTCAAAGCAAACAAAAAATGCTGTATGTAAATATGTTTATTATATTTTTGTGTGAGCTGATCTGGAAGAAAGTTCTGGAAGGATGCAAATCATATTATTAACATTGGATATTGTAGAAGGAAAGGATGCAGAGAGAGGTTGTAGGGGTCCTTTTAAACTTTCTTCTCTCTCCTCTATTTATTTACATTATTTCTCTAGTTGCATATGTGTAATGTACTTTATAACTTTTAAAAGGAACTTAATAAAGAAAATTATAAAAAGGTAAAAGAATGTGGTAATTGCTGTGGTCCAGTGTGACAGGAAGAATATGGATTAGAAAATGCAATGGCATACTGCAGAAGAAAGTGTCAATCAACTAAGTAACTGAAGAGGAAGGGAAAGTGACGCAGATGCAGACGTGCCAAACCAGACTGAGTTTTAAAGCAGCATGTCTAGGGAGGACCCATTAATAGACACAGGAAACAGAAAAAGGACTAACAAAATTGAAGTGTAAGACTAAGAATAATTTTGAGGTACTGGTCAACCATACAGCCATGTAGCAGGTCACTGAAATGGTGGCCTGGGATTTAAGAGAATGGTCAGGTGTTAGTGGACGGGCTTGAGTTAATGCCACGCTGAAAATGGCTGTGCCAACTGAAAGGCAGAAAAGAAGGGTGGAAAGATCCCTAGAACGGGAGTCGGGAGCCACGGATTCCAGTCAAAGTTCTGTGATCCCCTTCACCTTTCCAAGCGGCTGTGCCATTAATGGTACCCAGCTCCCTCTTAAGAAGCAGCTCTCCCCTTTCATCTTTTCTGACTGACAGCTGGCTTTGACAGGGCCTTTACAATGACAGAGACGTCGAGTGAATTCCCACCCTATTGCTTCTCAGAAACAAGAAACCTTTTCACTAAATCTGAAAGCCTGCCAAAATGCAACTCCCAGAGGAGGAATGTGGGCTCAGGCTTTGGAATGTGTGAGAAGCACCTTCAAATGACAGGCAATAGCTCCCCATCTATTTGTGGAGGCCACAGGGATTCTTCTTCAAGTGTGACATTGTACTTTTAAAGCTGGTGGGAGCTTCTTGGGGATTGTGGTCATAAGCACACAACCACTGGCTTATGCAACTTCCTAAAACTGTCTGTGGTGGGCAAGTCTAACAGAACACTTAGCTGCGGTGCTCCAGTCACACCAGGCGGCCATGAAAAGGGCCCCATGGAGATTGTGGAAGGAAGGAATTGTCTCAAAGACCACACATGTCTTCCAGTTTGCTCTGCCTTGTAGTCCAGACCTCAAAGATTGGGTCTATCATACAGGAGTGCAAAGAGGGTCCTCGTCGTTAAAGCAGTCCAAGAACTCAAGTGATGAATCAGTGCCAGTTAGCCTGATGGAATGGTGGGAAAGGGAAGGGCTTTGGACTCGTGACTGTAAAGTAAGGAAAATAATATCTTTTTCAAAGGAATGCTGTGAGGATGAAGCCCAAATTCTCAATAAATGTGAGTTACTTTAGAAGCTAGAATCTCCCTAAATCTTCTCAGGTCAAAGCCTTCCACCTGGTGCCTACCTTCCCTCTCCTTTATCCCTGAAAAGTAACTTGACTTTTCATTTCTTTTTGAGTTGGTTTGATTCATACCACATATCTTAACTACCTTTCTACAACAACCCAAACACACCTCCCATAAAAGAATATGGGTAAGGAAAGAAAGGGAAGAGTTCGCTCTTTTTTTCTGGTTCCTTCTTGACAAAGCAGACAATGGTGATGACTGATTTTCTTGGTTACATGCTTCCATCTGTTTGTCTAAAAACCTATACACCCGCAACTCCACTTTCATTGGATAGAGAGGTGGTTATTAAAGAGAGGCTATTTTTGATTCTTTGGCCCTGAACTTCTTCAAGTTGTATTGATAGATAAAACTGCAGATGCTCTGAGAACAAGGACTTCAACAGGTCAGGCAGACCTTGAATGAAACAAACACTTGAACTAAATACAAATGAGACACCACTTAAAAATTTTCAGAACTCAAAAATCAGAGACAAGTGGGTAGTTAATCCTAGAACAAAAGGTTTCTTCGCCTTCAATAAAGATCTAAGGCTTTACTCATACTAGGCACCTCCTGGAATGTATTCAAGACTGCTTACTATTGGCAAAGACCACGTTAACATTATGGGAATACATTCTCTGTGCTTAAAACCTCCAAGACTTCATCCCTTACCTGCAAAGCCATAAAGCTGCCCACTTCTCTTCCCAATGATCACTATTTAACATTCTATGAGTCTAACAACAGGTGAATAATCTCCATGTGTCTCTGCTCAGAAATGTTTCAGAATGAAGTTTACAGTTACATGTTTTATGTCTATCAAAGCAAGACGTACGTTGTAACATGTATTAAATTTTGTCCAAAAAATAGCAAGTTATCATCTTTGTCAGTCATCTCAGACACAGCCAGTTTTCACCTATGTGTTATCACTCTTCCCCTGTTGCCGCAAGTCTTCATCTTTCATTTATCATTCCATTCATTCAGGGGTAGACTGAGCTAGGTTTTGGTGATACAGTGGGGTATAACACAGAGTCCCTAGGATCATGGAGCAGATAGACTAACAGCCTTTTGATAACCCTGTTTCCTTGACACCTGTTCTTGCCAAACCACTTAACCCAGGGAAAGAAACATTAGTCTAAATTAATTAATTCATTTCTTCATCCAACATTTGTAAATGCCTCCTGTTCACAGTACCATTGATACAATAGTGAACAAAATAAAATAAGGCACTGCAGTGGCTGAAAGTGCAAAGAATAAGTAAGTTACTAAATAAGTAGCACAATTTCAACAGTGATAAGTGAAATTTAGAAAAAGGATAAAGGGACGGTGGAGGCTGAGAAGAGAGTCTGGGACATTTGGTTACATTTTAAGAAGGCATGTCTAAGGAGCTGTCTCCTGAACAGACGTGAATAATCTGAGTCCTAGGGAGAAAAAAACCAACAACAAGTACAGAAGCTTTAAGCTGGACATGAAAGTATCATAATGGGAGGATGGCTGATGCTGAGTCACTGACAGTCAGTGGCAGGACTGGAGACCAGAGAAGTAGGCAGGGCCACCCCACATGGGACCTCAAGAGCCATGGTCTGGGTTTTAGTTGAAGTGTAATAGGAGATATTTGAGCAGGGGAGTGACTTGGTTTGATTTACATTTTTAAAGGACCACCTGGTTATCATGAATAGAGAATGAATTTAGGGGTAGGCAAAGTGGAAACACAGAGAAAAGTTAGAGTTCTTGGAGTAAGATGACAGAGGCTTGAGTGAGGGTGATGACTGTGATGAAAAATGGTGAGAAGTGGTTGGCTTAATATTCTACTCTAAAGGTAGAACCAACAAATATGCACAGCTAATATACAGTTAGCTTGGACTTGATCCTAGTATCTGTTGAAAACAATGCCTGTCCACCTCTTACCTTGACTGTGTCATTACTAAATATCCAAGTAAATTTAACCTATATATTTCAGGATTGATAGACTTCACAACTTTAAAACAGTGAGGAGGCAGCTTCAATAGAGCCATCTGCATTCAATATTTAAAGTGCTTCATAGTTCCCATATTATAACATCTGGGTTGGCCAGGCACAGTGGCTCACGCCTGTAATCCCAGCACTTTGGGAGGCCGAGGCAGGCAGATCACAAGGTCAGGAGATCGAGACCATCCTGGCTAACACTGTGAAACCCCGTCTCTACTAAAAATACAAAAAAATTAGCCAGGCATGGTGGCGGGCACCTGTTGTCCCAGCTACTTGGGAGGCTGAGGCAGGAGAATGGCATGAACCTGGGAGGCGGAGCTTGCAGTGAGCCTAGATCACGCCACTACACTCCAGCCTGGGCAACAGAGCGAGAATCCATCTCAAAAATAAAAACAAAAAACATAAAATCTGGGTTTACCAGCAGCTCAGGTTATTTTGATTATTCTTTTGGATTGATTGCATATTTATCTATCTAATCACTGAAAATATGTCTTTGTAAAACCCTGACATAGACAGCTTCCAAGTCTCCTCATGTTACAGATTTATGGATCTGGTTTCCTGCTTTAGCAAATGCAACCTAGTGACAGTTGTTCATTCTCTCTGATGGATCAGATTTCTTCACGGCCCACGGCACGTCACTGTGAACATTAATTCTTCATTATGTGTAGCTATTCATTTAGACATGTGAAAGTGCAAGCCACGGGGAAGACTGTACTGAAATCTAATTACACTACCTTTTTAAATTTCCCCAATCTCTGTTTTTATCCTAAAATCAGGGGCCAAATATTTCCTGTCTAATTAATTAAGTGGATTCCAGGTCACTGAGACTTTGGAGTACATTTTTTTTATTTCTCCTAACATTAAATAACTTGATAAGTAATGTTTCCTAAGCAGCTTACATTAACCTTCTTAAAAGGAGATAGAACAGTACAGTAAGTGAGGGTTTTCAAGGCTGACAAGAGGTGAATTTGGACTTAGTTCTGCCAGTTAGTTAATAATGATGTAACTTGAGATAAATTAACTTTCTGAGCTTCAATTCCTCATTTGTAAAGTGGGTTAATAATAACTATGATCTCCGCATGGTAATAGAATTGAATGAAATGCCATATACACAATTATGATTGAAAATCACTTAGCATGGGCTCTGGCCTGCCATAATTTCTTATAAATTTTATTTGAGCCTCCCTTTTCCGCTCTCTGAGAACTTCTCAAGTTTTAAGTTTTTAATTTTTTCATTCTGTGTTCTTCACTTTCTCCCTTTATGACTCTGCTAGGGCTGCCATAACAAAGTACCACAGGCTGATGGTTTTAAAAACAGAAACTTATTTTCCCAAAGTTATGAATACTAGAAGTCTGAGATCAGGGTGTCAGCAGGCTTGGTTTCTTCTGAATCCTCTCTCCTTGGTATGTAGATCAAACTCCCCTAATCCTTGTGTCCTCACATGGTCTTCCCTCTGTGCGTGTCTGTGTCCTAATCTGTTCTTCTTATAAAACTCCCCAGTCAGAGTGGATTAGGGCCCATCCTAATGACCTCATTTAACTTAATTACCTCTCTGAAGACCCTGCCTCCAATACAGTCACGTTGTAAGGTACTGAGGGTTAAGACTTCAATTACTGGGTAGGGGACATAATTCACTCTCCCCCTCACTCTCTGCCTTCCTCAACAAAATTATGAGAAAAGCACAATAACTTCCCATAACAAAAGTTATCAGAAGAGCAAGGAAAAATGAGTCCTATGCCTCATACTTTTTTAAACCTATTTTACTGTATGACCTTGGCAAATTATTTTCCCTTTTTGATCCACATTTTCTCAATCATTCAAATGAAGGGGTTGGAATAACAGGTCCCTTTTCTCTTCCTGCCCCTAGCCAGGCAAGGCTAAGTTTTTTCCCACGATTTCTCATAGCAAAAAGGGTTCTGAGATAGAGCATGCAATGAAGTAAGTGAAATGAAAAGGAAACAAACAAAACATACCTTCTTTGTGGAATAAACCCAGGATGAAGTCCCTAGAAGTAGAAGATTATATTCAATTGCCTCAAAACCTTCTAAGTTGTCTAAGGCCCTTTCTCTCTATAAGGCCATAATTTAAACCAATTTAATTGGATAAACCAAAAACCCCACTATGAATTTATCAATATCCCCAAACAAAGTAATCTCATCAAGATTTGAGGCACAGATTCGCTTTGTGGGAAAAAGTGCATGATTTCAAATAAAGGTCTCCTTGAAAGAATTAAGTGGAAAAAAGTTTTAAAAACAAACACACATACACACAGAAAATGTAAAATTAAAACCAGCTTCCAAGCTTATAGGTTGAGCCAGTAAGGAGTGGGGAAGAACTGGCCATGTTTCCTCTCCAGCTGCGTAGCTTCAGGTCCCAAGACACAGTGTACCTCTACAAATGTCAACAGCCTCAGCAAGACAAGGAGGAAGGCAAAGGTGGTGGTGAGAAAACAAATGTGCTCATTCAAGAGTGGGAGGAAATGACAGAAAGCAGAGTTCTCCATGTAAAATCGCACAACTAATGAAGGAATGAGTGGTGACAAGAATATAAGGCTAAGAGTAAAGACACCGGGATTTCAATCTGTAGTCTGACACTCGTGAGCTGAGTGACTTCGGGCAGGTTACTCAACCTCTCATCCTGAGGCAGTTTTTAGTTTGGCTTCAACTAAAAAACAACCGACAATAAATCTGTCATTTCATTTTTGCTGTTAATGCAAAGATCTCGGAAAAAATCAAAACAATGCAAACAAAATGAGATTCATTTAACTAGATTTTCCAAGGAATGTAATAATATATAGCTATTAAAATTAAGTTATGGAAGGATATTTAAAACATGGAAAGATGTCGTAATATATTGTGCAATGAAAAGTAAGGCATAAAACAGCATAAACAATATGTGGAATCATTTTAATAAATGGCATATATAGTCAAAAGAAAAAAACCTAGATGGGTATACTGAAAGTTTACAGTGGTTCTCTCTGAGTAATTTCATTGTAGCTTATTTTTATTGTCCTTATTTTTTGTGCTTTTGGTAAATTTTTCTACAACCACCAAACTTATTTTGTAATGGAAAAAAAACCTTAGTTAATTTTAAAATCCTTGTGTCCCACAGTAAAACAGCAGCAAAAACGCTAATTAGGTGGGTACCACTTGGGTCTTGGTTTTATTATTTATAAGATGGGGCATTAGACTTAAAAAAAAAATCCTGACCCAGCAATCCCATTACTGGGTATATACCCAAAGAAATATAAATCATCCTACTATAAAGACACATGCACACGTATGTTTATTGCAGCACTATTTACAATAGCAAAGACATAGAACCAATCCAAATGGCCACCAATGATAGACTGGATAAAGAAAATGTGGTACACATACACCATGGAATACTATGCAGCCATAAAAAGGAATGAGATCATGCTCTTTGCAGGGACATGGATGAAGCTAGAAGCCATCATTCTCAGCAAGCTATCACAGGAACAGAAAACCAAACACTGCATGTTCTCACTTATAAGTGAGAGTTGAACATTGAGAATACATGGACACACAGAGGGGAACAACACACACCAGGGCCTGTTGGAGGTTGGGGGGGTGATGGGAGGGAACTTAGAGGATGGGTCAATAGGTGCAGCCAACCACCATGGCACATGTATACCTATGTAACAAACCTGCACGTTCTGCACATGTATCCCGTTTTTTTTTTTTTAAGGAGAGATAAAGAAAAAAGTTATCTCCATGGAGAGACTCTGAAAGTATGAATTTTACAGAGCCATAGTAAGTCAAACCTCAAAAGAATCTTACTTAAGATTTATTTAAGAGAATGGGGCATGCAGTGTGGAGTATGAAATGAGAAGGTGGCATTTAAATTCACGTTAAGAAGAATCCCTAATTGGTAGTTTTGCTAATTCAATGCAAAGTTGCTGAGAGTGGTGGGAATCTCCCTGGCAAGTTGTTTGTGTAAGTACAACAGTGTGGAGCAAGCTTTGGACATGCCAGAAACAAAGCCGCTCTTAACAGGAGGGCTAGAGAGCGTCCTGATGCCAAGCAGTGCTAAGGAGTCCATCCCCCTTGCAGAAGAGGGGCACCAACTGTTTTCCATGTCCCCCATAACCTACACCACTCGTACCTTATAGGAAACAGGTGCAGAGAAGGACTTACACCTGGACTTGAAGTGAACTCCAATTGGAACCAAAGTCTTAAGACTCCAGAGGTGGGAGAGGGATAAATTATTATCCCTCCAGAGGGATAATTTAAGGTAGCACCATACCATGGGGTTAAGAATGGGGGCTCTAAGTCACATAAACTTAAGTTTGAATTTTGGTTCCGTCACTTAAGCCCTGTGTGATATCAGGCAAATTACTTAATCTCTCTAAATTTCCTCATCAATAAAATGGAAAGAAAGACCTGGTTAAAAATCTATCTACCTAATTAAGTTGTTTTGAGAATTAAGTGAGATAATGAATAAAAAGCACTTTACACAGGGTACAATAAATGTGAATTATTCTTATTATTAAACTAACTTTTCCCAGAGCTTATGGTCAATAAATATATTTTATGCAATAAAAAATAGCAAAATGCTTTTATCATACCTGATTATATTATATATGACACTCTTATAACACATATAGTTCTTCAAACACTTTCTAATCAAAGGTTTTTGGTTCCATGAATATACTTTGATTCTCCCATTTTGTCCTCCCTTTAAAAGGCTCTAGTGATTACCATTACACATAAACCTATTGAAACCATAAACTCTCTGGTTTGTACCCACAGATAAGCTTGGTAAAATCTGTGTTAACTGGCCCCACCCCTCAAACCAAAGAATTACATTTAGAATAAAAACTAGTAATAAGAATAGCTCCAAATGTAGCTCAGAGAAAGCTGACAGGTGCAGTGGGATAAGAGACTAAAAATCTTTTGAAACACACAGAAACAAAACCATTCCATATAAATGTCCAGCCCTAATAGTGAAACAAAAAGAACTATGAGCTGCCTGTTAACCAATACTTCCAAAATACCAAGTTTGCTTTACAAATGCAGATTGGTCTATCTAGTTGCTGCTAATAACTCTAATGACTTTGTAGTTTCTGTGCAAAGGCAGAAAGAGACCTCAGTTAAGATCTATATTGTATTCTGGTTCAAAGAGTCATGGTGACAGTTTCCTCTATATGAAAGAGGACATAAAGGTCGGTATTAATTCTTTTAAATTATTTGCAGTAAGAGAAATGATGTCTTTGTTGCAGGCAAGAAGTATCCAGGTAGGCCCCTGAAACAAGCTCAGAATGAGCCCAGATGCAGAATCTGGAAGAAAGAGAGGACTGGAGGCCAGACAAGAAAGAAGTCCAAGTGATGGATAGACTTTCTGGCGCATGTGCCCAGGTCAGGCCCTGGATTACAATGACTTGCTTGTTCTGCTAAAGAGCTGTTGTGTTTCTCTTGGCCCAGTGATCCTATGCCTTAGAGTCTGGCCTTATTTAGAAGTCAATATTCTAGAAAGTTGTCAAAGGGAAGATTATGTACAAGAACAAATTGGTACACTTTCAGGTGATCTTCTCTCTTAAAATCATTCCTGCAGGTAAGTGTTAAATATATCCACTCATTCAGCAAATACAGAGGGCCTAGTATGTGACAACCAAAGATTAAGTGCTGGAGATTCAGTGGTAACAAAACAAAAACCATCCCTATCCTCATGGCATGTACATGGCATGATTGGGCCTTTGGGGGTAGATTATTTCCATTGGATGGCAGCCATCATATTTAAAATATTAGCAAGAGCAGCTGGAAAAAGAGCTTGGTGAGCAGATACAGACTCCGAGTTGTTTTTGGTTTGTTTTCTTGTTTGTTTGGCCAGTCTAGATTTTGGGCAATTATCGCCTTCATGCCCTTATCAATAGTAGCCTTATCCTAAAGAAAGACTGTATGTGACAGCAAATGAATCATGATATCACTTTAATAATGCTCATTTGAATTAATACTAACGCTCTGCTAGGCAGAGGATCTCAGTCATCATTACTCCATTTCTCCTCTGCACGAAATCTATTAATTAAGTCTACTCCCTGAATGAGAAAAACACTAGGATTTTAAGTGTAAAAAGCAACCAAAGCCCATTATATCCAACACAGATGTTGGCTGGTCCCTCTGAGTTTCAGCCAACAATGGTCGCTCTCATCCACTTTCTCCCTACTCTCTTTTCCCTCACAGGAAGGCCTTAGAACTCCTCTCTGTGAATTTGGAACAAAGTGAGGAGGGGCTGGCTCACAGGGTCATTTGCACTGGCAGGGACCTCAAGGATCATCTGGTTCAATGCCCTCATTTTACTGATGCAGAATCTGAGAGGGATAATAAGGGTTTGCCCAAAGTGACAAGCAAATTAGAGGCAAGGGCAGGCCTGAATCACAGTGTGCTGATACTCCCTCCAGGGTTCACTTCCTTATTCCACATCCAAGAACAAGATGGCTCTTTTGCTCTTCTAGTCCAAGGAACTCTTCTCTTAAAAAATAAAATCTCATTTTACCCTTAAAATCTCATTGTCCAGCACTTCCAGAGAAGAGAAATAGTAATTAGGCCATGAGAAATGTTGTCCTTGAATTCCAGATGTTCCAAATAGGTTCCTGGACCATTCTACTGTGGAGCTTCCCCATCTAGCTTAAAGTGCCAGGTGTGTCCTGTAAATGTTTCTCCGCGTGACTGAAGGGAAACAGACAGCCTGGCTATGTCTGGGAAGAAGACAGGGATAGAGAGTGAGAAAGGGCCTTAGACCCAGATCTGCTCTGAAGCAAGGCAGAAAAATAGCATCTGCTTTTCCACCCTGTACTCATACATACTCCTGGGCAAAAGCCAGAAGCTAACTCAGACAGCAGGCAGAAGCAATGCATGAACCACTGTCAAGAGGACACACAACTCACTTGTTCCAATAGTGATGTGATAGGGTTGGCCAGACCACCTCCAATCCTTCCACCCTGTGAACACTGACCCACATTTAGGAGCTAACAGGGGTAGACAGCTGGAGATAATGGCGGGAGGAGGTAGTCACCTGTGCCTATGGAACTACTGCTTTCTTGCCTATGAAACTAATTCACCTTTGCAGGGATCAATCCCAGGATCTTGCTTTTTCAGCTGTGTGACTTTAGCCAAATTACTTAGTTTCTCTGAGCCTCTCTCCAGAATGCAAAATGATGGTTAATAACTGTAGCTGTAAGAGCTGCTGTGAGTTAAATGAGATAATCCATGTAGCTTTTACTAAGACAGTTAACAATAATAGCTCCACCATGCTTAGTCCCATACTTCTTACCACTGAGTTCCCTACAATCTAATTAACAGAAGAAAGTTCCTCAAGAAAAGTAGTTTTTATACTGGGCTTCATGTAGGGACTGGAACCAAAGGAAGAGGCCAAATTGAGAGGCTCATTCTATTCCACCAAACTAGCTTTGGCTTTTTTTGAGGGGTGGGAGGATACCTGTGTTTCGTATATTGAAATAGGCATATGTTGATGAAAGAGGGACTTCACAGCAAAAGGAGTCTGAAAATACAGGAGTCTACTTCTCTGGGTTTTCCAAGATCTTTCTTATTTGTTTCTCATTTGCCTAAAGAAAGTGGGAGACAAGGCAAAGTTGAGCATCGATTTGAGGAGGGAGTAACAAGGGAGCAGTTCACCTCTCCTATTAACATCCATCACAGGCCGGGCGTGGTGGCTCACGCCTGTAATCCCAGCACTTTGGGAGGCTGAGGCGGGTGGATCACCTGAGGTCAGGAGTTCAAGACCAGCCTGACCAACGTGGAGAAACCCTGTCTCTACTAAAAATACAAAATTAGCTGGGTGTGGCGGCGCATGTCTGTAATCCCAGCTACTCATGAGGCGGAGGTTGCTGTGAGCTGAGATCGCGCCACTGCACTCCAGCCGGGGCAACAGGAGCAAACCTCCGTCTCAAAAATCCAAACAAACAAACAAAAAATATCCATCACAAGAGGTAATGACATATTCAAATTTCCTGTCTCCTTCTGATTAGATGCACTGATTTCATCAAAGGATGAAAACATTTACACCCTAGAGACTCATTCCTACTATTGTAAACATTTTGCCATTTTTCAAGTGTAATAAGCAAACACAAATGGCCCTATAAAATATGTCAATAGGTAAAGAACAGAGGGCCCATTAGGACAGAAGAGTTTTTTTTTTTCTTTTGGTTGTTGTTCTTTTCAAATTTAGTTTTATTTTTTTCCAACTGAAGAAAAAAGAGCAGACAAGCCACCAAAAAACGAGTTATGAAGAAACAGCTGAAAGGATCTTCATAACCTGTGTCACTCTAGGCTAGAAGCTGATCAGGACTAAAAAATGATACAGAGCTCAACTAATTTAGGAAAATGCCCTGTATTCAGGTTAAGGGAGAGTCTCTGTATCAAAAGTTCAAAGGCAGTCTAATGGCCTGTATCGGACTGTCAGAGATGACAAGCATAAAATTCTTAGGAACACTGTAACGTAACTAAACAACAGCAAAAAAGTTTTTATATAACACTGTTTATTTTTGTTTTGGAAAACTCTTATTTTTACAAAATCATTTCCTAAGTAGTCTCTTTCTAAACCAGACCATTGTCAAGTCTTCTTTTATTAATTTCCACATTCCAAAGTAGTTGAGATTTTATAAATATAAATCAGCATCTGCTCACTTGAACACATCCAGAGTTCACAGATCACTTTCATGGCCACTGTTTGAGCCTCTTAGTAGCTCAGTGCAATAAGCAGGAAGGCTTTTTATTTACAAACTGAGGGTCTTGCCACATAGACTTGAATTCTCTCAGGAAATCTATTTCTTCAGAATTCCTCCCAATGCCCAGCTGGCTTGGTCACAGCTACTAATGTTCAGGGCTCTTTGTATACCTGAGGCATTCTCCTAGTATTTGAGGAAAAGGAATAACCTGGCTAAGAATCAGCACATACCTGCTCAAAATTTAAAGTAACAAATGAACACTTCAGGCAGGGCCTCGGCTGAGACTTCCATGATCAGATATCTAAGATGCTTTCCATTCCTAAGTGTTTGCTATTTTTCTTCTGTCTTTGACTCTGGAATTCCCCTTTCAAGATGCCTTGCACAGAGAGAGCTGGTTTTCCGTGACTCCTCTTCTTTTGGTTTCCTCAACTCTAGTTCTCCATCTCCTAATATTTTCCTCTAATTTTTAAATGACACCCATTGAAGCAAGAGGAATGCGTAGATCCAAAGGTCAGATTGCATTTGTCCCTTTTTCTAGTTCTAGTCTAGTTCTAGGCCCCCAGCTTAACTGCTGCAGAGATCTGGGTGTTACTCCAGTTCATAAGGTCCCTTCACTTCTCCGAAAAAGAAAATAAATTCCAGTGGCACCTACTACACTCACAATCACACCCTTTCAAGGGAGATCACAGAGCTCTGACTACACACCCTAGACTGAACTTTGCAAGTTCTATTCCTAACTGGGGATATGTCTTCCAGCAAGTCCCAAATATCACATGCACAACCGAACTTTCAACGCAAAAGAAATGCATTACCTGCAAGACAATGTTTACAGAAATCCAATTAGTAGTTGCAAAAGACCAGTTCTCTGTAATTTGTCTCCTAGAGGGAATTCTGGAGCTGTTTCCACAACTTTCAATATCCCAGCTGCACGTGCCTCCAAGAGGCAGCTGCTGCACCACCGCAGCCTCAGCTTTGAAGCCGGACAAGGCCTAGGTTTGATTGCTAGCTTTGCCCCAATATTCTCACCAGCCAACTCTAAATAACTGACTTCACCTAACCATATTTCAATGTCCTTCCTTAACTGGGAAATGATTATCTGTGGAGGTTCTAATACGAAAATACATATAAAACACTGGAACCTAAGTGCCTAGGTATTAGGGCCCGGCCCATTCCTGTGGCCAGCTTCAAGTTGTAACGTATGTCAGAGGAAAACAATAACTGTAACTTATCAAAAGTTCCTACCTGTAGAATTGATGGTGACTACTATTTCAAAAATGTATTCTTATATGTACTTAATATAAAAGGTAAGAAAGACCATGTTGTGGGATTTGTTGACAGTGACAAGAAAAATATGCCTCCCAGCAGTGGAGATGGTCTGGAAACCATTTGCCCTACCAATGCCAAGTAACAGCGATGGTAGAAAGGCAGACGCAGAGACACCAAAAAGAGTGTGATGGTGAGGGACATGCATTTTAATTTCAGTCGGGTATGTAGGTTTAAGTCCGGCCTTAACACTTACTAAATCTCTGACCCTGAGCAAATTATTTTTTATTTTCTAAGTTTTTTTAACTTGTAAAATAGGGGTAATTACAGTCCCTCTCAGACAGTATTGACCGAGTCAAGGATTCAACGAAACAAGGCATGTAAGGCATAAAAAAACATAGTACCTGACAAAATAAACACTCAACAGGTATGGGCTATTATTAGGAACAATTTTTAATCAATTCATCCATTTAAGTGATAATCATTATGTATCTGTATACCAGGTCCATCGCGAGACAGTGAAGATACAAGGTCCCTTGCTGTGATCTGTCGAACCCCAAAACTGCCAGTCTCTGATAATCAGAAGCAAGGCTTGTGTTGAGGTAGAACAGATAATCCACATAGCTGACCTGAGAGGGGACAATGAAGATCTGAAGTCTTGGGAGCTACTCGGGAGAAAGGTAGCTACTCCGAGCCAACTCCAACAGGGACACAGAAATCTCCCCCATTTCCAGCCCTACCACAGGAAACCAATAAAACAAGGATAGTAAGAATGCCTTAATCTCAGGAAGGCAATAAAAATAGGTGGAAAGAGGAAAAAACAAAACAAAACAAAAACAACCAATCCTATTCTGGACCCAAAACAGTGGTAGAAAGTAGTTCCTAGGAAGGCGAAGGGTACCAGGCCAAGATAGACTGCCCCCACCAGTCCTCAGATTGTAGTGACACCTCAGCTACTGGGTGGGGCTGCCTTCACAGAAAGGAATAGAGAGGGCATAGAAAATTCAATTCAAATTCCATATTACCATTTTTAAAATGTACTAGAATTGATGGTAGGGGGTATATGTTATACTTAGATCTTTAATCATATTTTCTGCACATGAATATCTATGTCTACATTGTTATATTTATAACTATATCTAGAAAAGATACCTCAGCCTTCACAGTATATAGACAACTATAATCTTCTATAGACATGCAAACATACATAAATATTTTATTCTAAAATAGAGTCCTTGTTCATGGAAATGCAAACACGAAGCATGAGAAAATTTACAAATGGATTCCTTATCCCCAAAGACCAACATCCACCTCCTGCCATGCCCTTCCTTTTCATCCCCTTGGTTTTAACAATGAATTCAAGGCAGCCTGGTTTGAAGAAATTCACAACCACTGTCTACTCCTGTTACAGCTGCTGGAGATACAGCCCCAGCTTCAAGGCAGAGGCTGCTATGCAGCACCACACCCCACACACACACAGAGAAAGGATGGAAGCCGCACTGAAAATGAAGGATGTACCCCAGGGAAGATCATTCAACCAGAAACAAAAGGGAATCCACTGCAAATCTGGCCCTGGGATTAGGGCACAACCACATTTACTGGAGCTCTTAAGGCAAGTTATCAATGCTGAATTTCCTTATCTTTCCTTAAAGGTGGCTTAAATGATACCTAGAAGAATGGGTGTGGCTCTCAATGTCATGTCACAGGCTGAGTCCAGAAGAAGAACCCCTGCAGTCTAGGAGGAAAAAAAAAATATCGGTTCTCTGCCTATCCCAAACAGGAAAGCTACCAAATATATACTGGATGTTAAAGCAAGTGGCAGATACATGTGGCATACCTCCAGCATAGAATAGCATGAGAGCTGTGGTTCAATCTCTTGAGTTGGGGAAATAAGTAAAAATTGAGCTTTTGTCCCAATCAGCTTTTTCTCTTTCTTTTTTTCTTTTTTCTTTCTTTCTTTCTTTCTTTTTTTGGATGATAACTTCCACAGCTCTTTGGAAAGACAAGAAAGTCAGCACTAGACAATACTGTGCATTGTAAAAGACCCACGATGTTTCTTCAATAATGGAAAGTGAATGCCATCAGGTAGTGGTAAAAGAGGATCGGTTAACCCAAAGCCTCTACCAGGCAAAAGGATTCCCGCTGGCCTCAACTCTTCTCCCTGGGGAGTGTTTCTTCCCCAGCACCAGCTGGGAAGCTGGCAGGGGTGGGGTGCATTTGTGTGAAGTGAAGCTCAGTTGCATGAAAAAGGTATGGTGCGGCAAAAGAAATAAACCATTTCACAATAAAACCTATTAGGGGCAAGGGAGGCTTCTTCCTGCCTGCAGAAGGGAAGGTTCTGCATCTCAATCGCAAACGCACAGGATGTTCCAAGCCTAAGGGAACAAGTGCAAACAGACTCATACCCACAACAAAACCTGGCGGACCCTGCAAATCAACTACTGTGACAGGTAAAGCTCTGCCCCAAGGCGGCTGCAGAGCCTCCCAAGGGCCAGCTGATCACTTCCTTTGTTCAGCTTGCAAAGATGGAGTAGCCACCCATTTCCCCCACTACACACACACACACACACACACACACACCATCCAATTCACTATAGACAAAGCACAACCGCACTGCTTCGTGCTAAACTAAAAAACGTTAGTTTTTATTATATTTTTGTAAATGCCCATCTCAGCCTGCCATATGTGCCTACTATTTGGGGGCATCATTGCAGCGCATCACCACGGAATCCCAGCCTTGCTGGGCGCCGGTGAAGACGCGGCTTCTGTACCTGATAATGGCAGGTCCCCTCTCCACCCCGCCCTAGGCACACCCTAGCGCATCTGACACCCGCCGGTCGCGGTGTCTCGGTCTTGCACACAATGGGTTGAACACTGCATGCACACAGCGTGCGCCCGCGACAGCAAACTAAAATCTGCTCTAAAAACTCGGCCTTTTCTTTGATGTGAGGGAGAAAAGAAATGAAAAATGTAAAGTGCATCGAAGGCACACACACACATAAAGTTGATCATTCCCACTGCAGCCACGTTAGCTGTCCAGTCCCATAAACGATACATTGAAACACGAGTCGGACTGAATGCAGGCAAGAAGGGGACACGGAGAGGACAGGTGGTCCAGACACCCTGCCACCCTCACGGCGCAGGGGTCAGAGCCGTGGGGCTGGAGCTGGAAGAGGGGCGCGGTCGGGCTGCCAAGTACCCCTGGGGAAAGGTGTCATCTCTCCAAACCCAGCCCGGCCAAAAGGATCCTTAGACAAAAAGCACACCTCAACCTGGGGCGGCACAAACCGACACCCCAAGCGGAGCAGTGGTCCTGGGAGAGCCGCGAGTCCCGCGCTCCTGGGGAACTACCGGCGGTGGGAAGGGAGGACAAATAATCCAAAGTTCTCCCCGCCACTGTTTGGGTTTCCTCTTTGTTTTGTTTTCCCCAAACCCCAGGGTCGCTCAGTCTGTGTGGCGCCGGCTGGACTGACCGCCGCGCTCCGCCACCCGGACCCCGGGTCTCCGTCCCTCCCCGGGGACCGGGCCAGGGAAGCCGGCGGGATGCGAGCCGACCCCGCCCGCAGCGCAGCGGACAGGGAGCGAGCGAGGAGGGAGGGAGCGGCGGCGCCCGGACTCACCGTGATCCGCGGGATGTTCTTCTTGCCTTGGTAGGACATGGTGGCGGCGGTGGCTGCAGCGGCTGGCTCCCTCCCTCCTTCTTCTGCTGCTGCTCCGGCTCGCCCGCGCCTTGCTCAGCGCACAGCGCCCCGAGATCAGGTGGAGTGAATGGTGCGCTGGCCGCGCCGCCGCCTCCGCCCGCCTCCGCCCCCCTCCCAGGCTCCCGCAGCGGCTGCCAGAGACAATAGTAAATCTCCCCGGTCCCCCTTTCACCCCCGCCCCCCCACGCACACCCTCCTCCACCCGCGTTCACGCCCGGGTTTTGTTTTTTTTTTTCTTTTGCTGTGCCAGCTGGGACCCCATAAGACAAGAATGGCTGATCTGCGACTCCTCCCTCTTCTCTCTTATCCCTATTGATTTTCCTCTTTGCATCTGCCTCACCCACTTTTTCTTTTTCTTCTTTTTTTTTTTTTTTTTTTTTTTTTTTTCCTGATTCGCGAGTGCTGCAGAGCCAGGCTGCTCCACAGCCACCAGGGGGCGCGAGGAGCTTTTCGGGAGCGGAGGCTGAGGCCCGGGGGTGGGAGCATCAACTACGCCCTCCCGGCCGCGGGGCCGAGTCGGCGGGCGCTGCTGCCCCCAGCGAGCCCCTCGTCGGATCTCCTACCTTCCCCGCCCTGGTTTCAGAATGGAGACGGTTCCCGGCTTCCCTCCCAGCACCCGCTCTCCTCTGCCATGGCGCGGGTCGAATGCGGCGGCCGCGCCTTTGTTCGAGAGGAGGGCTGGGCGCCGCCTCTGCTGCTCGCGGGGTGGTAAACAGCGGCGCAGCCGCTTCAGACGCCGGGGACTGGTCCGACTCTGCAACCTGGCGGGCCTGCTGGGGTCCCCAGACCCGGAACATACACGTTAGAAAATGGAAAGCCGTGACTTGCTCTCAGAGGCTGCAAGGGGCACGGTGGCAGTGGACTCAACCATTTCCTGTATTTAAAAAATATCCAAGTAGTATCTTGTTAAAGAAACTCCACTGCCTGACTGAGTCTCAGAATCAAAGAAAGAACATGAATGCTGCTCTGTGAGTAAAAAGTAGAAAACACCTGTGGAGTGGGAAGGCAGAAGCCCAGACGCGTTCCTGGGGTGCAGCCATGGATTTGGAGTAGAACTGCTGTTGCTCGCCGTCAGTAATGAACCACGTGCACTGCTCACAATCCCGAGTTTACTTTAGGCAGGGCTGATAGACGAAGGTTTATATGTTATTACAAGCAAAACCATGCCCCTTCGGCGATAGAATACATTGTCCTTTAGCTACCTGCTAAAATCAAACGGCCAAAAGGAGACATATTTGGAGAGGCCACTGTGGGTGGGGTCTGAGTGGTGGCTGGGATCTGAGTGGTGGCTGGGGGTGAGGGAGCTCCTCAACTCTCACGAAAAATAATTCCAAACATAAAATTTAAGGAACCAAAAAAAGACTTGCTATGCAAAAAAAAGTATAAAACCCTTTTAAGACAATTTTCCCACCGCTCCCCAATTGTCAGTCTTAATGTCCTATTAAATAGAAATCCTGTATGTCACTAAGCATGACTAAAGCTGTGTTGAGGATCTTGAATTCACGTTTCCATAAGGCAGCCCACTGATGGCAATTCTAGACATCTTGTCATTAAAGTGAAGGCGTGCTTGCGATAAAGAAACTATATAAGGCATCCACAGAAAGAGGATACAGAATACTCCGGCTTGGGCTTTCCATAAACCCGAAACGAACCAGACTGGTCACATAATCCAAGGACACACAAAACCCCCCTTAAACACTCCCTCTCAAGTGAGTTAATCCAAGCTTCTAGTTATTTATGGTTAATTGGACTGAATGCAGTCTTCACAAGAAAAGTCCACAGCAGTCTCCACTTTATTTCTGTGATACTCTGGAAAGGAGGATGAATGCCAAGCAAAGATCACCTCCCTATACTCTTGCAAAACACAAGGGGGAATAAAAAGACTGGGCCAAAGGCACGCCCTAAACATTTTGCTTTGTTCTTAAAGCCTAAGTGCTAAGACCACTAGCCAAGAGTTGTGAAATTACAAAGCATTCTGGGGATTGGCATGCAAATGAGCAGGATTATATTTAGAACAGAGTAAAAGGAGAATTAACTACATACTATGGAAACCAGCAGAGCCTTCTCTCTTTGCATCTTTCCTGTAGATTTTACTGCCCCAAACTTGCTGGAAAGGATCTTGCACATGTTCCTCAAGAAAAGCAAAAATAGGTAGGGGACATTTACAATCCTAAAAAAAAGATACCACTGCTGCTCCTTTTTTTTTTTTTTTTTTAATTTTTACAAGTTTCTTTGCCTTTCTTAATCTGAGTTATCTCCTCTGTTACCATCATTATAATCCAGAACACTCTTTACTAAATAGATTTATACCATATTTTTGATCACTTGATTGTGTGTGTGTGTGTGTGTGTGTGTGTGTGTGTGTGTGTGTTGTTTCAAATAACAAGACTTGGTTAAGTTTTTTTGAGGTCAGGTTTGCATGCAAGAGGCCATGCTGAATGGCAATTGCAATGTGTTCTTCTGGATCCGACTGCTGTGACCAGCCAGACACAGAAACACAGCAAATTGATTCAAGCTGTTGCCATCATCAGAAATGTACAACAAACACTATTTTCCTTGTTTCATCCCCTTCAATTATCTTTCACTTTCTTGAACCAAAATAAAGCCTCTAAGATGAATTTGAAGGAAAAAGCTTTCCTTGGCTATGAGAAAGGCAGTCATCAACACAGGATGCCTCTGTGTCTGGCCAAGGGAGAGAAGAATGGAACCAGTATGGATGTTTTCCACAGTAGAATGACTCTGAATGGTTTTCCTTGGATACACAGCAGTGCTTGGCTTTAGGTATCTCAGGAAACTGAAAGAGGGAGAGGAAGACGTAGAAACAGAGACTTGATTTACAGTCCCAAAGAAACTTAATTTTGGCTACCACACCTGCCACACCCCAGATTTCCACACTTAAATCAATGGGTACTCCATTCCAGTTGCTCAGGCGAAAGGTTTGGCACCATCCTTGATTTCTGTCCTTCAGTCATGCCCCTACTCTCCATAGACAATCTTTCAGCAAATGCTACTGATTCTTTTTTTTTTTTTTGAGACGGAGTCTCGCTCTTGTCGCCCAGGCTGGAGTGCAGTGGGGTAATCTCGGCTCACAGCAACCTCCGCCTCCCAGGTTCAAGCAATTCTCCTGTCTCAGCCTCCTGAGTAGCTGGGATTACAGGTGCCTGCCACCACGCCTGGCTAATTTTTGTACTTTTAGTAGAGACAGGGTTTCGCCATGTTGGCCATGCTGGTCTCGAACTCCTCACCTCATGTGATCTGCTTGCCTCAGCCTCCCAAAGTGCTGGGATTACAGGCATGAACCACCGCACCCAGCCGGTTCTATCTTTTAAATGTATCCGGACTATGGTCTCCTCTCATGATTTGCAAAGTTTCTTCCTGCGTTTAGCCATCATTTAGCTATCACCTGAATTATTGTAACCTCCTAACCGGGTTCTCTTCCTCACCATCACTCATTCATTCATTCATTCATTCATTCTCAAAATATTCACACAATATTTACCTTGTGCTTACTATGTGCCATATTTTTATCGGTGTTAGTGCAATGGAGGTGAATAATCAGTCCCAAATATCATGGAGTATACTCTGTATTCTTATTATATAATAATAATGCATAACCTTATTACACCACCTGTCACTTGCTAGCCCCCTTTCCTGCTTTATCTTCATAATACTTTTTACCACATGACATATTAATTTATTATTGGGTATTCTCCCCATCACCAGAATATAAGCTATTTGAGGGTATGTGATGTGTCTGTTTATTTACTGAGTGCCTGAAATACAGCCTTGTCCATAGAAATTGCTCAATAATTATTAGGGGAGTGTTGCGGGAAGTCAGGGACCCCAAACAGAGGGACCGGCTGAAACCATGGCAGAAGAACGTGGATTGTGAAGATTTTATAGACATTTATTAGTTCCCCAAATTAATACTTTTGTAATTTCTTATGCCTGTCTTTACTGCAATCTCTAAACATAAATCGTAAAGATTTCATGGACACTTATCACTTCCCCAGTCAATACCCTTGTGATTTCCTATGCCTGTCTTTACTTTAATCTCTTAATCTTGTCAGCCGAGAAGGATGTATATCATCTTAGGACCCTGTAATAATTGCGTTAACTACACAAATTGTACAGCATGTGTGTTTGAGCAATATGAAATGTGGGCACCCTGAAAAAAGAACAGGATAACAGCAATTGTTCAGGGAATAAGAGAGATAACCTTAAACTCTGACCGCCGGTGAGCTGGGCAGAACAGAGTCATATTTCTCTTCTTTCAAAAGCAAATGGGAGAAATATCGCTGAATTCTTTTTCTCAGCATGGAACATCTGTGAGAAAGAGAATCCGTACCTGGGGGCAGGTCTCTGAACTGGCGCCTCTGGGGCGTACCTGTCTCTTATGGTCGAGATTGCAGAGGTGAAATAAACTCCAGTCTCCCATAGAGCTCTCAGGCTTATTAGGAAGAGGAAATTCTCACCTATTAAATTCTGGTCGGACCAGTGGATCTCAAAACCCTGTCTCCTGATAAGATGTTATCAATGACAATGGTGCCCGAAACTTCTTTAGCAATTTTAATTTCGTTCCGGTCCTGTGATCTCGCCCTGCCTCTACTCGCCTTGTGATATTCTATCACCCTGTTAAGTACTTGATGTCTGTCACCCACACCTATTCGCACACTCCCTCCCCTTTTGAAAATCCCTAATAAAAACTTGCTGGTTTTTGTGGCTTGTGGGGCATCACGGATCCTACCAATGTGTGATGTCTCCCCCGGACGCCCAGCTTTAAAATTTCTCTCTTTTGTACTCTGTCCTTTTATTTCTCAAGCCAGCCAACGCTTAGGAAAATAGAAAAGAACCTACATGATTATCGGGGCAGGTTCCCCGATAGGGGAGTGAATGTAAGAATTTTTAAAAATTGCATCTGGAGAAAGATTAAATAGGTGAAGAAGAACTTTTCTGGAACTAAAGGGCATGTAGTTAGAATGTAGATTTTACAGTATCTATTTTTGCTTCTCTATGCATTTTTAGAGTTTCCTGATTCCAGATTTCAGAGCAGATGAATTAAGATGGCGAAGAATCACTTTGCTAATATGATACAGTCCAAAAATTTCAGAGCAACATATGGGCCAAAGAAAGGCTCAGTAGAGTAGAATTGGTACCTGGGCACTGATTAGTTTTATGCCAATGAGGCTGATTTGGTCAGGAGAGGAAACTTTATGAGGCAGGAGAGAAGTTGGTCAATGGCTCTATGAAAGTTCTAGAATAGGCAACTCAAGTGACATTTATTGTTTGAGTGGAGGGCTTGCCCTTAGCTAGAAACAAGACTAGTTCTTCCACGGTCACTGAAGAGGAGAATATCTTCGCACAGAGTCCAGTAGCTGGGTATATTTCCGGGAAGGACTTCATGGAATTTGTCTTCTGACTCCATCTATTTTTTCTGCCATCAGCTAAGACCGTCTAGGAAAGAAGGTATTGAGAGAGGGAGGAGGAGTTCATATGAAAATCATTTTCCAGGACAGTAAAGGAACTAGGAAAATATGGTATGATTATCTGGCAGTGTCAGAGGCGTGTTAACCAGAGCAACTCCATCTTGAATAGGAGCTGTGTAAAGTGAGGCCGAGAACTGAGACCTACCTACTAGGCTGCATTCCCAGATGGTTAAGGCATTCTAAGTCACAGGATGAGACAGGAGGTCGGCACAAGATACAGGTCATAAAGACCTTCCTGATAAAACAGGTTGCAGTAAAGAAGCTGGCTAAATCCCACCAAAACCAAGATGGCGACGAGAGTAACCTCTGGTCGTCCTCACTGCTACACTCCCACCAGCGCCATGACAGTTTACAAATGCCATGGCAACATCAGAAGTTACCCTATATGGTCTAAAAAGGGGAGGCATGAATAATCCACCCCTTGTTTATCATATCATCAAGAAAGAATCATAAAAACAGGCAATCAGCAGCCCTCAGGGCTGCTCTGTCTATGGAGCAGCCATTCTTTTGTTCCTTTACTTTCTTAATACACTTGGTTTCATTACTCTATGGACTCACCCTGAATTCTTTCTTGTGCAAGATCCAAGAACCCTCTCTTAGGGTCTGGATCGAGACCCCTTTCCTGTAATAGCAGCAGTAAGGATTCCCTTCGAACGGTGGCCATAAATTTAAAGAGAGACCAGTAAGCCTGGTTGTGGATGTTCCTCCAGCCACTTACAGTAGCATATGTGCAGGCAAGGAGCAGGTAGGGTGTGGAATTGAATGTGGGCTCTTTTAGATGAGTGCTGAGAAGGGAGAGAAAAACTCAGGGGAATTGAGGATGAAGCAAGGGATCTAAGCTGCTTAAGAGAGCAGAGAGAACACAGTGTACAGGGAAATAAAGGACAGTGAACATACTGAAGATTAAGTAAGATTATTCTCATAAAGCTCTTAGCACAAAGTAAGTCAAGTTAATTAAATGACAGTTACTCCTAACACTATTTTTAATATTTTGATTTTTTTTTTTTTTTTTTTTTGCTAAACTTATTTATGCCAGGAACTATGTCTTATTTATCTTTGTACCCCCCAGCTCTTTTACAGTGCTTGGAGTAGAGTAGAATCAATGGGAAAAGGGGGAGATTGACTGAACAGGCAGGGGAGAAAGTCCAGAATATTCTCTGTTCTTTAATCTCCAAAACATTTAAAATAAGGACCTAGCCATTTACCTAGTTTTGACCATTAAAAATATTTTTTACTTTCTAAAAATACATTTATATGTTGCTATCTTAATATGAGAAAACATTTCCCCCTTGGTCCTGATTTGAAAAATTCAGGAAAAAAAGTTCTAAAATAAATATAGAAGAGTTTTGAAGGGGATAATGTATATACTAGGCCTATGTGAAATATATAGGCTATTCTTATATTACATAAATAAACATTTAATCTTAGAGCTGCCGGTTAAGCATTTGGGTCCATTAATTTTACCTACAGTTCAAACAAAGGAAATCTCAGTCATGTAATTCCAGTGTTACAGAATGAAAACCAAAGAGGTGATTCACCTGCTATTATTAGATGTCTACATATTGAATACAGAAATAAACTGGTAAACAAACTAACCTTGGATACATATAAACCAAAAAAAAAAAATTACAGTCACAGAAAAGTATTCCCACTGGCTGATTCCAAAATCAAGCTTACACTAGCTTAAGCAAAGGTATGCAATCCTACGTCTCCCTAGATAGAGTTTCTCATTCTTTTCTTCAGTAATCATTGAGTTTGAAGGATTCTGACCTGCTCCATCAGCTCTGATGGCAATTCATATCAAAGTCAAAGGCTAGAGTTAGAAGATGAGGTTGCGAGAGGCCGGGTGGTTTGGGAGGCCGAGATGGGCAGATCACGAGGTCACGAGATCAAGACCACCCTGGCTAACATGGTGAAAACCCGTCTCTACTCAAAATACAAAAAATTAGCCAGGCGTGGTTGCAGGCGCCTGTAGTCCCAGCTACCTTGGGAGGCTGAGGCAGGAGAATGGTGTGAACCCGGGAGGTGGAGCTTACAGTGAGCTGAGATTGAGCCACTGCACTCCAGCCTGGGCAACAGAACAAGACTGTCTCAGAAAAAAAAAAAAAAAAAAAAAAAGATGAGGTTGCGAGATAAGGATAAATTATTGTATGCTGATCTTTATCTCTGGCCCAGCATGTTAGACACACAAGTGAAGTTACATTCATACAGAGGGGAAAAACTCCTGACAGCTCTGCCTTAGGCATCATGGGGACAGATACTATAGTCTGATGAACTTATCTGAACTTCAGAAATTTTAGAAAATACTTTATTTCCCCAAAGTTGCTGCTATGAATTATCTTTCAGCAAGGAATCCCAGGTTTTTCAGCTATATATGTGCATGGGTTTGGGAAAGAAGGCAGTCTAGTGTGTACCATTCCCCCAAAAGGTCCATGTCCTGATCCCAGACCTATGAAGATGTCACCTTACATGACAAAGGGATTTTGTGATTAAGTTAAGGATCTTGACAAGGGGAGATTATCCTAGATTATTCAGGCAGTCCCAGTGTAATCACAAGGGTCCTGATAAAGGGAGGAGGGAGGCAGGAGACTCAAAAAGAGAGGGAGTTGTGTTAAAGAAAGCAAGAGTCACTGTGTCTATACACCAGTATCTGTCTGTGTTTAGACAACGAAGGGTGTCAGATGCAGCCATGAGCCAAGGAATGTAGGCAGCTCTGCTAACACTTTGAATTTAGCCCCATAGACACAATTTAGATTTTTGACTTCCAGAACAGTAAGAAAATAACTGTACTGTCCTAAACCTCTAAGTATGTGGTAATTTGTTACAGCAGAAATAGGAAACTAATATAGGTAGCAATCAAAATAAATCAAAGATAAATGATCAGGAGACTGAGTGGAATCACTTCACTAAAAAGTAATAATCCCTTGCCCAAATTCTGGATCTGAGCTAGTTTTCAGGCTTGCAATCCATTAATTGAAGGAAAAGCCAGTTCGTCAGTAGGAAGGAGCCTGCAACGCCATGCCTAATGTACAAGGTAATCTT
This sequence comes from Pongo abelii, assembly GCF_028885655.2. NCBI lineage: Eukaryota > Metazoa > Chordata > Mammalia > Primates > Hominidae > Pongo > Pongo abelii. Next base: position 155,907,927 of record NC_071989.2, read on the forward strand.
GACTCCCATACAAGTACCAATAGGAGAATCATAATTTAGACACCTAGTCCTCCAACAAGAGGTCCTATTGATACAGGAGATAGAAAGAAATTATTTAGGCAGATAGAGTAAAAGAGTCCTTGTCAAGGCTTCCCTTCTAACAAAAAGTAGCCCAAGAAAAGCAGCCTGGAAAATCAAGTTGCAAACATAGATAAGCAGCCTGGAAGCTTGCACGGGTGAATGCTGGGAGCTGTGCCAACAGAAAAGGGCTACCTAGGAGCCAGGCATGGTCAACATGGAGGCACCATTTTCCCTTTTGTTACCATGTGTATAGTAAAGGAATAAGCAACATGGCGCTAGCAAGGCAGAGAACCATCTGCATGAAAAAAGATTAGGGTCAGGGAGGCCAGTTTCTCATGCCCTCTGCAATGGCATACCTAGTCCTAACCAGGTTTTCATGCCTTATGCAAATGGCACGCCTGGTCCAACCAATCTTTTGTGCCTTATGTAAATCAGACACCGCCTCCTCAGGCTCACCTATAAAACCCCTGCATTTCACCACAGACCCAGAAAACCCATTTGGGACCCCTCTCTCTGCAGCAGAGAGAGCTATTCTCTTTCTTTTGCCTATTAAACTTCCACTCTCAACCTTACTCTTTGTGTGTCCATGTCTTAGTTTTCTGTGGCCGTGAGACAACGAATCTCAGGTATCACCCCAGACAACGATGCTGCTTCACTATGGCCACCTACTAATGCCACTGTAAAGTGGGAAGGGAGACTGGCAGATACAAGTTCCCAATTGACATTGATACCCAGAGCTGAAATATCAACATAGCTTCTCTGTTAGAGTAGAGACATGTAGAGGCCAGGTACTGAGTGGACTCTTGGTCTAAGTTTGGCTTACATTTGGCCTTTGGGGTTCACTGATCCACCTAGCAGTCATTTTCACAGACCACCATTGATTAACTGGAATAGACAAATATGGCAATTAGCACAGCTTCCACATTGGTTTCTTAGTCTCTGGGGTAAGAGCCATCAAGCAGGGAAGACCAAGCAGAAAGCTCCAAAACCGAACCCCCACCCCACCAAAGATAGAGAGTAAATCAAAAAATTTGTTTTATCCTAAGGGAATGGCAGAGGTTAGCAGCACAGTTAAAGACCTGAAGGATGCAGAGCTGCCAGTCTCCATCATATTACCATTTAATTCACTAGTCTGGATGCCACAAAAGCCTGACAAATACCAGAGCATGACTCAATCAAGAGCTTAAACCTAAGCTGCTATGATATTTTTCTAGATCAAATGGCCTCAAGAACATTGTACATAGCCACTGACCTAGCAAATGAGTGCTGTTTCATCAGAAAAGAAGATCAAAAGCAGACTGCACACACTTGGAACAGAAAAACAGTACACATGAACAATCTTGACTTAAGGCTATGTTAATTATCCTTTCCTCCACGATAATATAGTCTGAAAGATCTAGATTGTCTGGACATCTTAAAGAACATCCCAGTAATATACTTAATTGATAACATCATGAAAATATGACTAGATGAGCAAGAAACGACAAGTACATTGAAGGCTTTGGTAACGCACATGAACTCTTATCTAGAGAACGGAAGATAAAGATAAATCTACAAAGATTCAGAGGCCTGATATCTCAGATTGGGCATGCCACAACTTCTTTCAGAGTAAAGGACAAATTAATGCATTAGGGAACTCCTGCAATGAAGGAAGCACAAAGCCTGGTAGGTCTCTTCAGGTTTTAGAGACAACATATTCCATATTCCAAAATGTGTTACAACCCACATACACAGAAGGCTGTCAGTTTTGAGTAAGACCTGGAATAGGAAAGTGTTCTGTAACAGATTTGGCTGCAGTGTGAACAGCCCAACCACTTTGGCCCTATGATTCAATGACTCCTATGTTATTGGAGGTATTTGTGGGAAAAAAAGCCACGTGGAGGTCATACAAATACCAATAGGAGAATCATATTTAGACTCCTAGGACTCTGGAACCAGAAAATTACACACTATCTGAAAAATAGTTCCTTCTGGACCCTGGTAAAGACAGAAGCCCTTATCAGGGTCATCAAGTGACCATGCAGCCACAAATGCCCAGCACAAGGTTCTGTCAGGTTCAACATGTCATAAGAGCAGGTGGGCCTAGCAGCAATTCACTGCAGATGGAAGTGATACATCCAGGATTGGCCATGAGAAATGCTGAAGGGCATAAGTAGGCTACCTGAGCAGGTGGTCTAGTCTCCCATGTCATCCACTACTTTTGCTCTAGTACCTTTCTGTTAGCACACATCTGTGGCCCTTATGATCAGCTGATGGAGAAGAAAAAAATCTGAGCCTGTTTTACAGGTAGGCCATCTTGGTGAGAAGAGCAAGCTAAAAATAGACCATGGTCACATGACAGCCCCATTCAGGAGTGGTGCTGAAAGACAACAATGAGGAGATACTTTCCTATGGCTTCAGACAGTGCACCTAGCCATCTACCTTATATGGAAAGAAAACAAAAACGTGGCTTAAGATTATATATAGACTCCTAGGCAGCATCGACTTGGGCCTGGAAGGGGAAAGATTAAAAGATCAAGGAAAAGAAGGTCGTGGGTAGAAGCAGATGGGTGGACCTACGGGAACGGGCATGAAGAGTGAAGATACATGTATTGCATTGTTAACGCCCTCCAGAGGGCATCCATCACAGAAGAGGCACTAAACCATGAGGTACATAAAGTGACCCTGTTAGTTGACATCTGCCAGGCTCTGCCATCAGCAGCCCCAATGTGGCACAATGGGCACATGATTAGAGTAGGCACAGTGACAGGGCTAGAGGCAATGCAGGGAACCGACCAATGCTGATTCAGCTACTGGTGCTGTCAAATGTCCGTCATGCCAGCAAGAGAGAGCAACCCTACTTCCCAATCTGGCACCATCCCTTAAAGATACAAGCAGCCACTTGGTGACAAGTTGAATACACAGGGCCCCTTTCATACTAGAAGGCACAGGGATTCATTTTTACAGAAATGAACACATTCTAGGCACAGATTTGCCTTTGCTGCTGCTAGGGCCTTAGTCAACACCACTATTTGAGGGCTTAAGGAGTATCTGATTAACTGGCACAGGATCCCACAAAACATCACATGAGACCAATGGGCCCACTCAATAACAAATGAGATACAAGAAAGGCCACATGACCACAGGATCCACAGTTATATCAAATACCATTTTAACCAGAAGCTACCATCCTGAGTGTGAAGGAATGGCCTATTGAAGGGACAACTGAAGCACCAATTCAGAAAAGAGTCTGTGCAAGGATAGGGCGCCATCCTCCAGGGTGCACTGGACATTTTACATCAGTCCCCTTTATATGGTGCTGTGTCCCAAAAGGAAGAATACATGAATGCAAGAACCAAGAGGAAGAAGCAGGAGTGATCCCTTTTACCTTCACTCCCAGGGACCCAACTCGAAATACACGCTTTCCACTTCTGCAGTTCTGGGTTCTTTAGTGCCTTTTCACCAAGGAGAAATGTTTCCACCAGGGGGCATAGCAAGAATCCTACTGAACTCTAAGTTGCAGCAGCTACCTGTGTACTTCGGGCTCATGGGCCCAGAGTCTGTAAACAGGCAAGGAGAGTCATCATCCTTGTAGGACCCTGATTATCAGGAGAAGGTAAGGCTGCTGTTACACAATAAAAGAAAGGAAGAGTATGTATAGAACCTTTGTGAACTACATGGGTTCTTATAGGTACTACCTTGCCCAGCATTAATGGTATAGACAAGTACATCAGCCATAATGTACTTGAGCCTGAGAAAGGCATGGTGACCAGGGGCTCTGCCCTTCCATGTCCTAACACCAGGCAAACCATCTGAACCAGTGAAGGTACTAGCTAAGAGTGAGGAGCATCTAGAATGGTCAGTAGAGGACAATAATGGGTCTTACTGTGGTCTTAAGACCAGCTGTGGATAAAGAGGCCCTGAGACCTCCCAAGAGAAGAGACCCTAAATCCTGAAGTTTTTGCTCCCTGAACTTATACAAAGAAGTAAATCTGAGGTCAGCTATGGTGGCTTATGTTTGTAATCCTAGCTCTTTGGGAGGGCAAAGGGAGAGAATTGCTTGAGCCCAGGAGTTCAGGACTAGCCTAGCCAACATAGCTTTTTCTCTACAAAAGTTTTAAAAATTAGCTGAATGTGGTGGCACATGCCTGTAATTCCAGCTACTTGGTAGGCTAAAATAGGAGGATTAGTTGAGCCCAGGAGGTCAAGGCTGCAGTGAGCTGTGATCACACTACTGCACTCCAGCCTGGACAAGAGAGTGAGATCCTGTCTCTCTCAAAAATAAAATAAAATAAAATAAACAAAAAAAACAAAACAACAACAACCAGGAAGTAAATCTGAGCTATGTGAAGAGTGGTCTGTAGTAGACACTTGGTATTCTACCCAGGTCCCTCTTTTTTTTTTTTTGACGGAGCCTCGCACTGTTGCCCAGGCGGAGTGCAGTGGCACAATCTTGGCTCATTGCAAACTCCACCTCCCAGATTCAAGCGATTCTCCTGCCTCAGCCTCCCAAGTAGCTGGAAATACAGGCGCCTGCCACCACGCCTGGCTAATTTTTGTATTTTTAGTAGAGACTGGGTTTCACTGTGTTGGCCAGGGTGGTCTCAAGCCCCTGACCTTAGGTGATCCACCCGCCTTGGCCTCCCAAAGTGCTGAGATTACAGGGGTGAGCCACTGTTCCCGGCCCCTGGTCCCTTAAGACTAAGGGATTTATTACCCTGGGTGCTCGCAACCCTCAGCTGTTAGCCTTTTCTGAAAATTGCCCCTGTCTAAAGCATCCCACCGACCCAGGGCATATGACCCGATAGTTGGTTAATGTGAGCACACAGAGGCCTGGCCTCCTAGTCAAAAAAGGAGAAGAATTCTAAAGGGTTATCCCAGTATCATACCTGCCTGTAAGGTCATATTAGGTCTGCTGAAGCCTCTGTTAAGACCACAACACGGCTTAACTTGTCCCTCTCCCTGATCCTTCTTTTTCTCTTCCCTTCCACAGATGTTGATCCAGGAACACTCCCGAATAAACTTCCTTCATCCTATTATTCTTCTCAGATCTGCTTCCCAGGATACTCAGCCAACAACAGTGAGATTGATATTAAATAAATATGTACATGGACAGACATTTTTTATTTAGCCAGTATTTTAAATTTTATAGATTTCACACTCACATTTATATTTCTTTAAAAATTAAGAGACCTGGCAATTCTGGGCTCATAGACACACATCAGTGCCCATTAGCTAGAGTAAAATATTGGCTGCCTGTTGACAGAATATGTATTCTCCAATTAGCCATAATGTCTGTTGCTTCCTCTTCCTTTACATGGGGTTTGCTGCCATTTATTTATGCCCCTGCCTGGTTTATGGTCATCTGAATTTCTGACATCAGAAATTTAGAGACTGTTGAGTTATTTAGGAATTGGTGAATAGGGAGTCTTTGTCTCAAATGTGAAGGGCGTTGTATTCTGAAGGAGTCTTTGATATCTGTTCAGAATTAAGATGGCAATGAGTTATCTCCAGGGAACTACCTCCTTTCCAGCCTACCCTCACTCCACCCGCACTGAGCCCTAAACCACAAGACTGAATCCCGGAACTATCTGCACCCTGTCTGTTAAAAGCCTGTCTGAGAACATGCGCCGGAGCTGCTGAATCTTCAGTTAAGTGCAGTCAATTTCACCCTTGGGTGAATGGAAGCACATGTGATTGAGTTCAGATCCCTTCCTGAATAGCACAACAGTTCACTCCCAGAAGGATGTGAAACTCACTCCTGGATGGGGACTCAGAACAGCAAGCCAATCCCTAAGTGCGAGGCTGCAATCCCACTTTGTATTATGCAGGCTTCCCCTCCATCTCCAGGAAGTGACTTTGGCTGTGTTGTTTGTGTTTTTCCCTCCAGTTTTCTTTACTCAGCTATAGCAAATGCTCCAGGGCCATTGGCCTCATTAGTTCTGGCTCCCTGTTTTGCGGGGGAAAGTAGGGATGGCAGAGACACATGCCTGAGGGTCTAGACACAGATTGCACCGAGCAACTTACCCAAGGAGCCCTGGGATGAGAAACAGGCATTTCTAGCAAATGGAGTGTCAACAAATGAGTACTTTTTGTTGATTCGGCCACCTCTACACACTGATCCCAAATGAGACCCTAGATTTCTGAGCTCAGGGGGTCCAGTGACCTGAGCTCACCTGGTCTCAAGCAGAGTACTTAGATAGTTTAAAGGGCCAGGCACTTATTTTTTCACTGGAGACATAAACATAAGAGGCGAAAAACAGAAATAGAGAAAGCTGTTAGATTTTCCAAATTTGTTTCAAATTATTTGACTTTGGAATTAACAACCTGAAAAACCTTAGCCTTACTTGCCTCACCTATTAAAGTAGCTGGGAGAATAGCTGAGTGGATATGCTGACACAAAAAAGAGGGAAACGAGTCTTATGAAACAGAAAGATGGATTGATTCATTTGAAAGGAGTTGCTGGTGTATATCATTATAGTATAGGATAATTAAAAGAATAGATTTTGAAGTCCCCATAGCTGTGAGTGGATGGAAAATGAAGGAACCCTGCCCAACCTGGTCCCTAGTCAAATACTAATCTTGCCTCCCTGCTGTAATCGTACACCAAATTAGATAAGGACCTTCTGGACTGAATTTATTAATAGAGTACATATATAGAACGCCTTCCAAAAAGGCATACACAATTAATGCATATTTTAACAAGTAACCAAGTCTTCTTTTCAGTACCTCACAGCTACAAGCAATTTACACGGACCTCCAAAAACATCAAGGTATTGCTGGCAAAAGAGATGAATCATTTTGTGTTATTGACACTTCATTAGTTTATACCTTTCATGGGGATTGTCTTAGTCCATTCCTGCTGCTATAACAAAATATCTTAGACTGGGTAATGTACAAACAACAGAAATTTATTTCTCACAGTTCTGGAGGCTGAAAAGTCTGAGATTAAGGCACCACCAGATTCTGTGTCTGGTGAGTGGCCTATTCCTCACGGATGGTGCCTTCTAGGTCCTCACCTGGCTGAATGGGCAAGACAGCTCCCTTGAACTTCTTTTATAAGGGCATTAACTGCACTCGTGAGGGCAGAGCCTTATTGACTTAATCAATTCCAAAAGGCCTACTTCTTAAAACTGTCACATTGGATTTTAGGTTCCAAAATACAAATTAAGTTCCAGCATATAAATTTCCAACACCAACATTTGGACCATAGCAGTGATCCTTTATAATGCATAAAAAGGTTCTAGTTAATAGAACAATTGCTCTATTGTAATGAGGGTTTTGAGCTAATGCCACTATGGAAAACAATGATTTTTAACACCCACATATGTTTGACTCACTCAGCCTTAATTAAAATTAAAGTTAAAAGCAGGCACTACTTTCTTTTTCCAAGCAGGAGTCCTGGAAATCACTTGTAGAGTTAGCTTTAAGAAACCACTATTACAAATGATTTCACAACTACAATGCACTGGATTTGCAATTTGCCTTTGTTCAGAAAGATAAGAGGAAAGCTCAGTGGATGTTTATACATTTACTACAGAATTTAAGTTAAATCTATAGTTAGTCTTTATTTTGTCACCACAAAGTTAAATTTTTCTTTATGTCCCCTGACTAAAAACCTGCAGAGAACTTCTTGTAATATTGAAAGCCATTTTAATAGGTCCAAGGTCTCCCCACTTAACTCTCTGTGACTATAAAAGACTATTGAAAGAAACTAGATTATCAGAAAGTTTGTTGTAAAAGAACCTACTCTGTAAAGGTAGAAACTATGTTTTGCCATAGAAAGTTGATTTGACTCATTAACTTAATAATGACTGTTTTTTTCTTTTATATATATGTATATATTTTTATTATACTTTAAGTTCTGGGGTACATGTGCACAATGTGCAGGTTTGTTACATATGTATACATGTGCCATGTTGGTGTGCTGCACCCATTACCTAATGTAAATAATGATTGTTTTATTATGACCTTGCAAGTTGAGTTTTCTTTAGGATAAAAAGATGATAAGAGCCAATGGACAGCAATAATGATATTCATATTAAATTTTTTTCAAGTAAAATAGAAAAGAACTAGCCAATTAAGTTGAGAATACAATGTACGCTATTTTCCAAGACAACACCAATAAAACAGAAAAATATCCGAAGCAGCCAATCACCCACCACCAGGGACAGAATGGCAGACTCCTCTGCCAAAATCCTTATGACCATTGGGGCACCCTCAAGCAAACACTGCACATTGGTAGCCTTGGCCAGTCCCTGGCTCTGGAGCTGTTTGCTTGATGACAGTAATTTTCTCCTTCTCCAGTAATACTCTGCATCACTGACGGCAGCTGTAGGGCAATATGAATACACCTCCTTGACTGCTCTTTAGGTCCCCTTGCTTTCCTCCCTACTTGGCAAGAGGCCACTTGTTGCCCTGAAAGGGCCCAGGTGAGAAGATATATCATGGAGCTCAGAAATGGAATCCAACTCTGCTAGTCACACAAACCAGTGTTTAAATTCTAGCTCTGCTGTAGCAACTGTGGTGCCCCACACAAGTCCTTTTAAACTCAGTTTTCTCCTCTATAAAATAGGGATAATATGGTTAAGTTAGATAGTATGAAGATTAGGTAAAATGTTGGAGAGGTCCTGATATTCTGGGAATGCTCCAATAAACTGGACTATTTAATCAGATTAATTAAAATATTGCATGATGTTGCCCAAGTCACAGAATGTTATTGAGTGAACCCAATCAAAAGAGAGCCAAAAGGTGAACCTCCAAAAATTCCATGGATATATATATATATTTTGCACATTTTTCTGAGAAGAAGAATCTCTAGTTTTCTTCAGATTCTCAAAGGGTGCATGACCCCAAAGAGGTCACCCATTCTCACCGGTATAATATTGCTTCCCAATCCTTAGCTCTAGCCAGCCCTCTCCTCTTAGCCTCAGTATCATACATCTAACTGCATACAGGATGTTTCCACCTAGGTGATCCACAAGCGCCTCAGTTACAATACAGTGGCCCCTATGGTGCACCATCTTGATCCTTCAGGAATAAAGGGCTATGACTCCAGCTTCTGCAAAAGCTCCTGGCAGAAGGCTCTCAGTTGTCAGCCACCTTTGGACATTGCTTCAGCTAAAGACATCCATTTTGTCTGAGACGTCACTGCCTTGAGGGGTGACCCACATGCAATGATACCGATGAGGAGTTGTAAAGCCCTGACCCTTATCCCAACTCAGGAGCAAGCTGAAGGTTCATCCTCTCTTCGTAACTCCCTTCAGGGTCAGCTGAGGTGTGCATTGAGGCGGCCTTCTCCCTCTACCCAATTCTGCCTCCATCTCCTTCCTTTTCTTCCCTTCCCTGGTGTTGACCTTCAGAGCACTCCCTAATAAGCCTTCTGCATATTATTCTTGGTATTATAATCTACTTTCTAGGGCACCTAGAGCACTAAACAAGTCTAACATAGATGCCGGAAACTTCTCTTTACCTTTTCCGGTGCTCTGTAGCTCAGCTGGTGACACCTCCCTTCAACTGGTCATCTTCACTGGAAACCCGGGTCTCAGTGCTTGGTCCTTTTCCACTGTCTGCTCCCTCTGTCTGGACCAACCTTAACCAGTTTATCTCCTTCTTGTCTTTCAGGTCTCATCTTAAATTGTCACTTTCCCACTTACCTGTAAGTGAGTCTCCAATCATTCCTCAGTATTCTCAGGCTAAAACCCAAGATTCTTGATACGATGTTTGACGCTCTCCACACTTGACCTCTGCTCATCTCTGTGGCTTCATCTTCTCTTCACTCCTAACTTGCATTTTATGTTCCAGTAACCCTAGGAACTAGGCGTTCCTTTCTCACATCCTGCTGTTTCCTACCTCAAGCACTTGCCGAAATCATACCCTCTGCCTGAAATGACTGTAACCCTTTTTGACTTGGGAAACTCCAAACAATCCTTTAACACTCAGCTCAGGCATTATCTCTTCCAGAAAGTTTTTCTGACATCTATGCAGTTTCCCCTGGTGCTTCTCAGAGCCCCTGCTGACCTCAGTCCTGCACCTATAAAGTATGTTATAATGATCTGTTTTGCTGACCACTTCCCTTGGACTCCTTGAGGATGGGGCTCTGTTTACTCATCACTGTATCCCCAGTGCCCAACATAGTGCCTGGAATATAGACAAAGACGTTCATGGGATACACACTGAGCAGCTGCCTTGAATAAATACATATAAACATGCATATATGCTACATACATGCATGCATGCATACATACATACATAAAGAAACTCAAACCAAATGCAAACACTGTTGAAGGCAGAATCCTAAAGTACTAATGGGGTGGAGGAAAGTTCTGGATAGACTCACTGACATATTAACAGGATATCATCTAGATTGACCACTGTATTAGTAAAAACAACTTATTACAAAGTGAAAAATAATCTCAGTAAAACTATTGAGAAAAAAAAGAACAATGATTCAGATGTAAGCCTCCACCTAGGCTAGAATCAGGATGTCAGCTACAGTCTGTCTTTGACCCTCTGAGGCTATACTGTGATTCTCTCTAATCCTCTATTTACATTAGTTTCCTCTCCACATTTGGCCACTCCATGCTTCTTCATTCTAATCTCAGTGACAGAATAAAATGATTTTCTCTTGGTCCCAATTTCCAATTGGAAAGAATTCGATTGGCTCTGCTTGGGTCAGTGATTACAATCTAATCACTTATGGAGAAGGGATGGAGGAATTACATAACCTAAACGTGGTGCAAGGTATCCACCCATTTGGACATAAAGGCACTTCTCAGAGAAAAAGGAGTCATTATGATGTTGGCAGAATCCAAAAAGACATCTAGTGCATTGGTTCTTACAAAGGCAGATAAGGGTACATAGAAACTCATACATCATTACCAAGGGGAAAAAAAATGACAGTGTCAACTTTAGGATAGAAACTCTATAACAAGAGCATGAGAGAATAGATTGAGATAAATTTTGCAAAAGTTATCCTCAAAAGCCTAAATATGCTTGCCTGCCATATGCCAATACATGTTTTTAGTCCAGGCGTTTACATCTCTCCCTCTCTCTTTTTCTTCTCCCACTCCTCTCAGGCTTCAAGGTTTCTGTCTCGGGTTGTCTGTTTACACAAGCTTCATTCTTCTTCTAGCTCTTCAAAGAGAGAAATTCTGTGAGACCATAGCAATCAACCTCCTCCATCTTACAGCTGAAGCACATGAGACTAGTGATGGCTTGCCCACGGCCAACACTGTAGTTAGTGATACTATTAGTATAGAACTCTGACTTCTAATCCAGACATCCACCATCCATTACACACTGCCTCACTTCATCCTAGAAAATAGGTTTGGGGCATAGGTTATGCCCTGTTCAAAGGTTCAGTAATGCTATGCTCAGTCTCAAATGAAATAAAGTTGTTCATAATATCAGAAAGAGATGGCTAAATGCTGAACCAGAAATAATTACTATTCTGAGATCCAAGACATAATGATGAGGTGTTATAGTGAAAGATGAAAAAGAAAAGTCAAGGCACCCAAGTTTTAGCCATGTCTATTTTATTAACAAATTGTTTGACCCTAAGCAATTCACTTAACCTCTCTTCGTTTCTTCAGTGGAGAATTCTTTGCTTCCAACCTCTTTGGGTTGATGATCAAATGAGATAATGGAAATGTCTCTGTTTGGGAAAAAAATGCATTTTGAAAGGCTATATGAACACCAGGTCTGAGTATTATTTTTCCATCATGTTACAAATTTATCCAGGGCTGATATCTGCTCAAAGGCCTATTTACCATTGCTGCTTTCCAAGTATGACCCTGCCTTTAAGTATCTCTCTGTTTTTCAAATTATGTATTTCTCCAGATGCATGTTTTCACTTTTCCAGGCTGATCTCATTTGTTCATTTCCTGTCCATATTTCTAATCTCCCTAGGTTGCTCTGTACTACGTCTCTTGCTTACTGGTGTTTATAACACCATCCTATTTACCCTCATCTGCAGACATAATTACCATAATAGGTTTATGGCCTCTTTCCAAGCCATTAATAACAACACAAAATGAAATGCATCTGAAGCTCATCTCTGCAACATCTTCCTGGAGCTTGTACCATGCCATTTTTCATTCTTGTGGAATTTTTCAGCCAATATTGAGGTCATTTTCATGGTTCAGAGAAACTCCTAACCCAACCGAAGACATTTTATTTTGTTTTCTTTTTTAAATCATATGGGAACCAGACTTTGTTTCTCTTGCTTGTAATAAAATAAATAAAATAAAGTCAGTTGCAACATGCCAAAACATGAAGCAGGACACTTAAAGTCCTGAGAATAAATGAGTAGGTTTCTATCCAAAGATCTTTTTTCACATCAATGTGAGAGTGCTCATTGTGATTTTGTCTCTGCATTTATCCAGCAAACACGAAGACCTGAGTTTTCCAAGCAGAATTCCATATCCTTGTGTTTCTTTGCAGTGGAGACCAACAGCCAAGTTCCTCAGTAATAAACCTGAAGAATGAGATGCATAATCTTTGAGGCTCACTACAAAAGAAAAAACTTCGTTGGTTTTCTCAACAAGCTGACATTAAAGTCCCATCTTTGCTTCCATTACAACACTTAGCAGTTTCTAAAGAGAAGGGAGTTTGAAGAAGAAAGAGAAAGAATATAAAGACTAATCCACAGGTGAATAAACTTGAGAAATGGTGAATGACATGTTATCACAGACAATTTTCTTTTCCTCTTCTTAGTTTGGAATTCATTTGGGGGTTCTGTTTTGTTTTGTTTTGTTTTGTTTCTGATTGAGCTCAGCACAGGATGCCTCATCTTGTTCTAAACTCTAGAATGTATTTCTTCACTTCTTGCTGAGCTCTTCTGGCTATGGACTTTTCCACCAATGGGTTTGCCCTTTGCAGTTAAATGGTGATTCAACTTCTAAGCAGTTGGAAATTCAGGTGGAATTAAACCTTGGGGACCTTTCTGAATTACTACATGGACTTCCGATTTTCTTTTTTTAATTTATTTTAAATGTGACACCCTTAGAAATGCTAAATTTTTGTTCCTGAATAAAGAGGAAGGAAAAGCTGCAAGTATCTTAATACTGTAACTTAAATGCAGCGTTTGAAGCAAAGTCTCATTTCTATCAATTATTTTCATAGGTGAAAAAGCAAATTAAGAATTCTGGACACAGAAACACCTGGTTTTCTATCCTGGCTACATAAAATACTCGCTTTATGAAAGGAAATACTGTCTTAATCTTTTTGAGTTTGTTTCCTTTTCTATAAAATGGGGATGAATAATACTTTCATCACACAATGTTGTTCAGATTTCATGTACACAATGGTGGCTAGTAAGTACAGTGTCTGGTGCATCGTAAGGGATCAGCAAATGTCATCTGCTTCCTTTGTCCTCCCATACACATAATGACAAAATCTGTCATCTTTTATTAATACACATAGTTCACTTTCTCATAACACTATTATCAAGCAATTATGAACTGCTAAGAGGAAAATGTCTTTTCATGAATTTAATAATAATGATAATGATACTATGCAGGCAGCATCCTAAGTGCTTTTATCTGCATTTTTTTTCATTTATTCCTCACAAAAGGAAGTACTTTTACCATTCCCATTTACAGAAAAGGATTTGGAAGTTGACAATGGTTGTTTACAAGCTAATTAGTGAATGGGTCAGGATTTGAGCTCAAGCAGTCTTGTGCCAGAACTTCACCCTTGTTAGCCACTCTATGCTATCCTCTTTTACAACAATGTTTATTATGAATTGGAGGTAATGATTATATGGAGATTACATAGGGTAATGCATAGAAAGCGCTGTACATAATGCCTGCCACATGGCAAACGCTTAATAAATTAGAAATTTGGTGAACAAATAAGATTTTTTGTAATATAATTAGATCATCTCATGTAATAGCCTTTTTAAAAACACCTTTGTTGAGATACAACAATACCATACAATTCACCAATTTAAAGTATCCAATTCAGTGGTTTTTTAGATATATTTAAAGCTGTGTAACTATCACCACAATCTAAGTGTAGAACATTTTCATCACTCAAAAAATCCTTTATTTTTTGGAATCTGGATTTTCATACATTAGGTTTTCTTAAAGGAGAGTATTATGAAAAATGGCACTTTTCTCACATATTACTGGTTGGAATGAAACATGGTACAACCACTCAAGAAAATAACTTGGCAGGTTCCCAAAAGACTAAACATGCAGTAACCATACAACCTACCAGTTGCACTCCTGGGCATTTATTCCAGAGAAATGAAAACTTACATCCCTACAAAAACCTGCAGGGGAATGTTCATAGCAGGTCTATTCATAATAGCTAAAACCTAGAAACACCCCAAATATCCTTCAAAAATTGGTGATATCTGAATAAGGCCCTGCCACCTACCTAACAGTATTGAACAGATGTTAGTTTCCTGGTTTTAATATCGTATTGCTGTTATGTGAGATGTGACCATTGGCAAAAGATGAGTGAAGTGCAAGGGATCTCTGAACTATTTTTGTTATTTCTTGTGAGTCTATAATCATTTCAAAATAAAACGTTAAAATAATAGCACTTCAAAAGTAGAGCTAAGTCAAGTGTTGAAGAATATACCCAGAACCGAATGCTGGCATCTATATGGTTTTTGAGATGGTTCTTAGAATTGAAACAACTTCATCATAGCAAAAGATTTGAAACAAAGATTAAAATCTTAAAACAAATTGCTCAAAATGGAAAATTATTCAAAAGAATAGAAAGAATACCTTGAAAGAACAGATGAAAGCAGAGCCTCAAAGTTAAGGTATAAAAAGAAACTAAATTACAGAATAAATAAAAGATGCCCTAGGAAAGTGCAAAGATCAAAGTAATTACAAACTATAGAAGTAATCTCATTTAAAGGGTTGTCTTAACATGTTATAATGAAGAAGATGACTCAAACTCTTGAAAATATTTGTAAAGATTTTTGAGCAGACAATTATCCTGAAAAACACCCGAAGTTAATTTATTTGGATTAAGATCATGATCACAAAGTAGCATCAATTAACATATCCTCAAAAATGAATGTATTATTATGATTCTGTTTCTGCAGATAACAATAGTAATAATGATGGGAAGTAAAATTATTAATTGCTAGGTGCCCAGGAACTTTTCTAAATATCTTACTTGTACAAACTTATTTAATTCTCATAACAACCTGCTGAGGTTGATACTGTTATTATGGCCATTTTCACAAATGAGAAAACTGAGGCACAGTGATTATGTAACTTGATCGAATTCATATAGCAAGTAAGTGGTAGGGCTAGAGCTGGAATTGATATAGATACAAATGGTCACAAACTCGATTATGAAATTCAAAATTAAATTTAAAGTGAATTAACTAATTTTAAAATGAAAAATTAAGTCCCAATACTAATTAGTTCCATGATCATCTAGTTAAAAGAAGAACTAAACTAATTTTGTTTGAATTAACATAAAATTTCAGTTATCCGAGGTCCAATCAGAGGATAATTTTTATGACTGTAAAATAATTGATATTCATAATGATGAGTAGAGAAATATGGTAGATTAGATCATTTAGTCCTTCCAATGCAAAACATGTAAATGCATATTTGGGAGTAAAAACAAGGGAAATGAAGACAAAAATAAGCAGGAGAGCTGACACTTTGGCTGCCTTATGGGGATTTACCCATCTTGGTAACCAAGAGTTGGAGTTTTAATGCTTCAAAGAGGAAAAGAGATGAACCCCTTTGGTCCATATCAAAGGGGGAGGAATTTGGACAGAGACTTCCATGTAAATTTTGGTCTCTCAGTGACAAATGCAAACTGGTGAAATCTTCTCATGTATATGGAGTGATGACATGGAGCTTATTTTTCTTGGCCAATGTTCTTGATGGAGTATTGTGGGAGGAGTCTCCTCAGAATTTGTAACAATAGAAGACCCTCAGGTAAGTTTGGATTTTATTTTAGGCATTTATTTTATTTTATTTTAGGAATTCCTAAAGTGAAATATTAAGATGAACAATGTTCACTGCAAGGATACCACTGGGGTATCTGGCAAAAAAGAAAAGCATTAGAAAGAGACACCCTTTAGATGCTTTAGAATCAGGTTCATTAGACTCTTTCAGAAAAAGCACCAACTCACATGAGTTCACAATTAAAAATTACCAGACACATTTAAAAAATCTACCCTGAGCAAGATTTAAGACACAGTAAGTACCCCCAGTTCCCTCAAAACTTCATGAAATAAAACAATTACATAGATAAAATAAAATCAGTATGTTTAAATTGACAAAATTCCCAATTCAAATAATATTTAAGTACAGGAAAAGAACAAGACATGATCAAAACAGAAAATGCAGATTTAAAATAGGGCACGGAATACATTGTCTGGAAGTGGGAAAAAAATAGCCAATGAAATGAAACACTCAATGAGTGGTTTAACAGCAGATTATTTACATATGAAGAGAGAATTTGTGAGCCGGAATATAACTATGACCAGATAGCCCTGGCTGAATGAAAAGAAATGGAAAGCACAACAAAGAGATTAAGAGACCAGAGGACATTAGAAAGATGATCCACAATAAAGTTAAGAGGAGCTCCAGACAGGAAAGAAAATGAAGAGAGACAATACTCACAGAGATAATTTATGGCTGTGATATTTCCAGAATTGTTGAAAGATGTGAATCCTCAGATTCAGAAAGTACATTCAGTGCAGAGAAGAAAAAATAAAAATACCTAAATCTTTACTAAAATTGCAAAACTGTGAAGATAAAGAAAAGATGTTAAAGGCAAGCAGAGAGAAAAGGAAGACTGCCTTTCTTAGAGCTTGTCCAGAATCACAATTTTACTTTTTACAGCCAGGACCAGAATTCATGTCTCTTGTATCCTACATTTTGAGCTCTCTTTTTCATTATTGCTCTCATAAAAATGTTTTTCGATTAATGATTTATCCTAAGTTATGCACTACATAAGATATCTCTCAGTCTCACAGAACTTCACACATTACATTGGTCTGTTAGAGGGAGTTCATAGGTCTTCTTAATACACACTCTGACATTTTAATTTTTACTCCGTCTCCAGCTTATACACATTAATATCAGCTAGGACTTGCATTCAGCTCTGCATAACTACATCTGTAAGGGAGGCTGGAACATGTAGTTTTTTAAGCTGGGCACATTGCCTCTGTCAACAAAAAAATCAGGGTTGCCTTAGTAAGAAAGAAGGAGACAACTGATTATTGGTTAGACACACATCATAACATCTAAGAAGTATGGCGTAAGAAGAAGATGGTACCTTTGGAAAGAAGAAGGCAGCCAAGAGAATCCAAGATGCCTGTTAAGTTTTGTGGCCTTACATGCACTCTGTATGACCCTGTGTAATTTGGCCTTGACTGTCCTCTCTGCCTTTGACTTTTGCTCAACTTATGCCACTATCTACAGTGTTTCATGTTCCTGAGCATGCCATGCTCTCTCCTTTATAGATCCTCTGCATGGAAATCCTCTGCCCCTGACACACACTAGCACGCATTTCCACTACCATATCATACACATATATTTTGCCAGGCTATCTCAAATGTACATTGAGGCTGTGGGGAACCTTTCTTATCCCTCAAGGTTGGTCCTCTATCTGTCTGTGGGACCTTGGGGCCCTTTGTTTCTCTGAGATCCCTACTGTACTGCCTATCACACTGTACTGTAAGTGTGTCAGGGAATGTGGCCAGCCTCATTCAGCCTCGGTACAGTGTCTCCCCAAACTGTCAGCACCCTGAAGACAAAAACTTTATTCCATTTCCACCAGATCAGACTTGCCTTTTGCTCATTTTTCTTCATCAAGTATTTGCACAGTGTCTGGAATCTAATAGGTGAGCAATAAATTTTTGTGGAATGTATAAATTAATAAATTCTACCTGAGTACATCATGAGTTAATTAAAGGAAAAAAAGTGTAGACAGGCAGTAATAGTAGCTACTACTTATTGAGGGTTTTCAAACAGTGAAGCATTCTGGATTTAGAGCATTACAGGGATTATCTTACTTTTCCAACAATACATGATACACACACAATTACTGAAATGAGGGAAGTGAGGCTCAAAGAGGCTATTTGCCCTAGGTCATAGAGCTAATAAAACACTGAGCAGGGATTTAAACCCTGGTTGTGTCTACTCCACAATCAAAATCCTTAATTGCCAGGCTATGCTGCTGAAATTCAGGTCTCAGCCCCTTTGGCTGTATATTCTAAGAGATGCTGCAACATAAATCCCTAGTGCACAGGACAACTGTTTAGGAGCGCAAATATTGTTAACTCAGTGAAGGACATTTTATCTTGTCTAAAGAGAGAATGAAAAAAGGAGGTGAAACACAATGGGGGCTTTATTTTGGGAAAAAGAGGAAGCAGGATGACAAATGAAATAAACTGAGAATCCCACATCAGGGCAACCACAGAGCCAATCTAAGACAGGCATTTTATCTATCAACACCATTCTGACAACCAGCTAATTAAATATCTCTGGGGAGAAAGTTCCCATCTTGACTCACAAGGGCCAATGCTGAGTCTTGAAGCCTGTTCTCCACATGGAGCTTAGTAAGGCCAGCTTCCCAGATGGCCTGATAATCCCTGAAGCAAGCATAACACCCAAGTCCCACTGGAAAACAGGCACAGGCAGCAGACTACACAGAAATCAGGCTTAGCATAATAAGAATAATATAAAGGCTTGCATTTATTGGGCACTTGCAATCAGCAAGCAAATGAGTGGTGTTTCATTTAATCCTCCAAAAGAATCTAATGATATAGGTATTATCCCCATTGTACAGTGATGAGACCAAGGCACAGCAATTATTCCTATTATTTGCCTCCTGTTTGTCAGCTCTAAGCCCAGCCTTCATCACTTTATACTCTTTGATTTCTACTTGGCTACTACTCCACAAACTACATGACCCAGAATTCTTAACCAGCTAGCTTCCTATTAAGTTCTGCAAAAAGAAGGCAGCACATAGAGAATAGAAGGCCAAAGAAAGGACAACAGAATCTCTTTCCTGTTTGCCTGTTTCTGCCTGCCTCACTGCTGTAGCGGCAGTCATCTCCAGCCTCCAGCTTCTTTTTGCACTGTCACTCCCAGTTTTGCCACACCCTCTTAGGAGCAGTCAGGTAGAGATCCCTCCTCCAAAATCTGGGCAATGAACCTGTAGGGCAGCACCCCTCCTTATTCATTCAGCCTTGGGTGGTTGCCACTTCCTCTAGTTATTTTCTCTGGATTAACGTCTATGTTTCTTTTTGCTGTTTCAACTTCCAAAATGTGTGTAATCGACTCTCTGTATCAAATCCCCTGTCTGAAGCACCTAGTAGAGTCTCTGTTATGGTGGCTGAACCTAGACTGATATGGCTATGTTAATTATCTTGTCCAATGACGCACAGCTGGTAAGCAGCATAACCATTACTAAACCCAGGTTTTCCACAGAAGTTTAAATGGGCAGCTTTATCTGCTGTAGGAAGCTAGGACCACAATCAATACACATTTGTTGAAATGAACCAATTTCTTAGTGCATGTATCATGAATATATACATATAATAATAATTATTATTATTATTTTGAGACGGAGTTTCTCTCCTGTTACCCACGCTGGAGTGCAATGGCGCGATCTCAGCTCACTGCAACCTCCGCCTCCCGGGTTCAAGTGATTCTCCTGCCTTAGCCTCCTGAGTAGCTGGGATTACAGGCATGTGCCACCACGCCCGGACCATTTTGTATTTTTAGTAGACACAGGGTTTCTCCATGTTGGTCAGGCTGGTCTCTAATTCCCGACCTCAGGTGATCTGCCCACCTTGGCCTCCCAAAGTTCTGGAATCACACGTGTGAGCCACCACGCCTGGCCATCAATATATTTTTATTAAAAATAAAACATATGTATATAATGCTTTAAAGTTTACAAAAAATTTCATACTCATTATTTCATAAAATTCAGAGAGGAAATGTAGTTAAGTGTGTAACTTTTGGGATTAAACAGTCCTTGGTTTAATCTCAGTTCTGCCACATAATAGCTGTGTGACAGTTGGCAAGTTACTGAACCTTGTTGAAACTAAGTTTTGTTATCTATGAAATACGGTTACTAGAATTTACCTACCTCATAGGGCTGCTGTAATAATTTAAAATCATATGATAGAATACACTACAATGTAATATATTATACATGATATATCAAGAACTGTGTAGGGTCTGAGGTTTTATATTACTTACAATCTAACAAGTTAGCCTGTTACTATTTCATGGATGCTGGCAGAAGACAGGAGTTTCCTGGGTCAGAAACAAATGACTTTATTACTCATGAAAAAGCATTAGCTAGAGTTTTATGTTGGCTTTCTTTGGTTGCCCATACCTCCCAAGTCTCACAGGGATGATGCAAAAGGCTTGCTGTGGTTTGAATATGTTCACCAGAAAGTATGTGTTGCAAACGTAATCCCTAATGCAACAGTGCCTGAAGGTGGGGCCTCATGGGAGATGTTTAGGTCATGAGGGCTCCACCCTTATGCATGGATTAATGGCAATTATAAAAGAGCTTGAGGCTGTGAATTTGAACTCTCGCTCATTTTTGCCTCTCTTGCCCTTCTGCCTTCTACCATAGTATGACACGGCACAAAGGGCCTTGCTAGATGCCAGCACCATGCTCTTAGACATTCCAGGCTCCAGAACCATGAGCTAAATAAATTTATGTTCATTATAAATTACCCAGTCTCGGGTATTCTGTTATAGCAGCACAAAATGGACTAAGACATGGTTCAACACAGATGCCAGATGCCTGCACACACAGTGGGTTGTGTTACAGGAGAATAATACTGATGTAGGAAGATTTGCCACTTTTATAGTAAGAGGAAGCAAGACTACTCTTCGTCTAGGGGAAACATTACCTCATCACTCAAGATTGCTCACTAAAAACATAACCATGAGAAATGATCCAGATAAAGAGCAGTCAGGGCCTCATATTTTTGTTATAACCAGCAATGACATGTAAGGATACCCAAAACCCATGGTTCACTGCCTCTCCCAGTGTAATTTACCAAGGACTTAGTAACTGCACGATAAACAACAGCTATCAGTTTGGATCTCATAAAATCCAATCATGAAAGAACCCTTTTCACAATCTATAGATTTGAGGAAATCAGCTCAGGGAAGTAAAATGACTTGCTCAGGGGTAATACCCTTTGTGGAAGTGGTGGATCTGAGTGTTCAAAAATCAGGAATTATGACACCAAATCCCATGGCCATTCTTCTCCATCTAGATCTATATTTGTAAGGATAGGTGGCACACACCATCAGCTCAGATTGGCCACATAATGTGTGGAGCTCAGTGCCAATATTTCTAGAACTCTTGAACTTTAGAGCCAGAATGGCCCTACTTATAATCTATTCTAGTGATTTCCAAACTGTGTTCACCAGAGACCGTTTTTTCCACTGAGCTTCCTCAGAGGCCACCAAGGGGTAGAGGCTGGGCACATAAAAGGAAGGTTGAGAAAGGCTCTATCCAAGCAGTTTCACTTGTATTGAGCTTATGCATAAGATTACTTCTGATTTTTTTTCTTTTTTCTAAAGGAAGGGGGTTGTATTAGTCTGTTTCCCCATTGCTATAAAGATACTGCCTTAGACTGGGTAATTTATAAAGGAAAGAGGATTAATTGACTCACAGTTCTGCGTGGCTGGGGAAGCCAAAGGAAACTTACAATCGTGGCAGAAGCTGAAGAAGAAGCAATTACCTTCTTCACAAGAAGGCAGGAAAAAGAAAGTGTTTGAAGGAGGAACTGTCAAACTCTTATAAAACCATCAGATCTCGTGAGAACTCACTATCATGAGAGCAGCACGAGGGAACTGCTCCCATGATCCAATCACCTCCCACCTGATCTCTCCCTTGACACGTTGGGATTACAATTCAAGATGAGATCTGTGTGGGGACACAAAGCAAAACCGTATGGGGGTGCTCATAGAAAATCTCACATTTAACTCAACTATAATTATTCCAACAATGGAGAAATTAAGGCCCAGAAAGGTAAAGGGATGTGATCAAATTTACATGGTGAGTAAGAGATCCATGTCTCACCCTCACTTTCCGAGCTTTCAGCGAATGCTTTTTAGTTAGAGCTGTTATATAATAAGAGGTACTTTTAAAAGCAAACAGTAGCAAGACACTAACAGGAAGCCAGGTGCTTTGAACTGCCTGGCCAGACATGACAATGGCCCCGGCTAATGTAACACTGTGTTTGAAATCAGAAAAGCTTGATGTGACTTCCTGATAAACGGTGTAATCAGCTGATTGATGTCCATTCATTCACTATTTCATTCCAATGTTTATTAAGGGTCTGTATATGCCAGGCAGTGTTCTGACTCCCAGCTATACAACTGTGGAAAAGATAGATTTTGAATGAGTTACTCAGACTTTCTCATTTATTTATTCAAAAATCTGTAATGAGCATTTACTATGAGTCAACCCTGTGGTAGTGGTAAGGACATAGCCTTCAAAGGAATCTCAGGTGAGTGGGAAAGAGGTTAACAAGTATTTATTATACAGAATAATGAGTATTAAATAGAGGTGCATTCTGAAGCATATAGGTGGACCTCACCCGGAGAAAGGTCTCAGAAAACTTAAGATGAAGATGAGATCTGAACAAGAAGGAGTTAGAATAGCTCAGTTATCTCATCTGTAAAATGAGAATAACTTGATTATCTCATCGGTATAATGGGAATAATATCTCCCCCTCAGGGATACTGTGAAGGCCCAATGAGCTACATATGTGAAAAGTCCAGCCTGGCACCGAGGAGTGAACATTACACATCACTTTCCATCTCTGTCTTTGAACACACAAGAGTTGACCAGGATCTTGGGTCTGTCTCTCTGTCTGTCTGTCTGTGGCTAATGACCTGTGAAATCAGCAGCCCACATAGGAAGAAATCTTTGTCTCCAGCCTCATTAGCACCAGGTTCCCGGCAAGTAACCAGTTCCAGACACTGGCCTTGGAAGGGAGCCCGTGCTGCTGGCCACTTCATTTGGGAATTTCATCCTGTTGCAAAGATTGCACCAAACAGAATTCTTCTCCTAGAGTGGTTTCCTCCCCCATCCTCCTCCTCTTCACCAAAAGATTTATGTCTCACTGAGGGCTTTTCCCCTTCATAGCCCATCTGGCCTTCCTGCCTCAGCCTGCAGGGAGGGTGTAATCCTGTGTTTGCAGCTTTACAGATGGTTTCTATGGAAATTATGACAATATTACAGCTATTGTGGAGCCACATCACTGCTGACTGAATGAGGAGACAGGACTTGAAAGGGGAAATTTGGAATTAAATATCAACAACCTACGTCCTTAGAGACAATGACTGGTTTTCATGGAGCTTTTCCTATCAACAGTAACAAACAATAACAAACTAATATTGTTCTTGTATTAGCAATATAAAGAAAGGTTATTTCTCAGATTCTTTGTGCAAGCTACACAGTGTAGACAGAATCAGGCCCTAAGCAAGTGCTCACTGGTAATATTCAGACACCAGAGCAAAGTAGAATTTTGGATAGGGGTTAAAAAATCGAGGCATATAACTCAGATAACCAAATGCTTCAAATCTCCACCATGTCACACAAGACCAGGCTACAACTGCATATGATTTGATGTAATTTGTTAACTGCTCTCTAACATCAACAGAAGAACTCAGCAAGGAATTGGGAAACAGAAATGCTTATTTAGAGACAAGGAGTGGTCAGCATCCATTAATAGTTTCCAAAGATTGAGATGGTAAAGAAGTAACCACAAAACACCTCCATTTAGAGTTTGTCACCAGCATCGTTCCTTACTTTTGCTGTGGGCCATACTTTTTATATTTGTATATTTTCCTACAGCCCATGAGAGTTTTAGTCTCTTTTTTCAACTATGTTTTGAGGTTGATTTAGGCAAGATCTCTTTTTTGTAAGAGAAATTGTACTGCTTTTATTCGATTGCGAAAGCAACCCACAACATCGTAGAAAATGTAGAAAATGGAGCTGAAGGAACAGAAGAAAACACATGTCACACGTTATTTATTCCTCTTACCACGGCTAAGATTTTGTAAAATTTCCATTTAATTTTTTGATTGTGGCTGAGAGCGTGAGTTTGGAGATTTAGACAAAATTCTTGCTTTGTGAGCTGTCTGAGTTCATGCAGGTTACTTAATCTCTCTAAATCTCAGATTTTTAAGCCAAAGAGCTGATCATGCCTTCCTTCAAAGGGCCAAGTGACTAAATAAACCAGGAGTACTTCCTCACAGCAATACTCTCCCATAGCTTCATTTTTAATGGCTCTAGAGTACTTTCCATCATATGAATATAACATTATTTATTTACAATATTCTATGACTAAATATTTCAGTCGTTTTATGTATTTTTTACTATTAAAATGCATAGAGTGACTTCTTATAAATGATCTCCAGTCTCTCCCTTTGTTTCCTATGTATTATACAGCAGAGAAATTTAATTCAACTAATTTACATTAAATATGCTGAGCACAAGTGTCTGTGGTGAGGAGTAAGCGGTAGGCCCTGCCCTTACAGAACTGAGCAGGAGCGTAGGGTGGAAACAGACTGATCTGGGAAATAAGAAATTTGACCCTCAGCTCCACCTCCCCAATCCCCTTCTATTAACTGTAACTTGGGTAAAAGATCTAATTTTTCCTTTCTCATCTGTAATAATGGTGTAATTATAGTACCTTCCTCCAAGGATATTTGTGAACAGAATTAATTAATGTAAAGTGCTTTAAAAAGTGCCTGGCACAGCACTATTCACAATAACCAAAAATGGAAACAACCCAATGTCTATCAGCTGATGAGAAGATAAACACAATCTGATGCATACATACAATGGAATATTATGCAGCCATAAAAAGGAAAGAAGTACTGACACATGCCACAACATGGATGCACCTTGAAAACTACACTAAGTGAAAGAAGACAAACACACAAGGCTACATATAGTATAATTTTGTTTATATAAAATATCCAGAATAGGTAAATGAGTAGAAAAAGAAAGCAAATTAGTGAATGCCAAAGGCTGGAGGTTATAGTGTGATGAGAAAATTCTGAAACTACATTGTTGTGATAATAATAAAGTATTGTAAAGGTACTTTATACTTCTGAATTGTACTTAAAATGGTTAAAAAGGTAAGTCTATGTTATGAGTATTTTACTACAACTTTTAAAAAACAATGCCTGGCATATAATAAATGCTCAAAAATTTTTATTTTTCATCCTTATCACCTCTCAAGTCCTCAGTTTTCCTATTTGTAAAGTAAAAAGTGTAGGACAAAATAATCTTGAAATTGCTTCTAGCTCAGAGTTTCTATCTATACTCTAGTTGGATGAATGCCTTGTGATGGAGAAATCTTTTCATGAATATCGATTCCCTGCCTTCTCCCTCCTCTGGACTGAAAGGGGCCAGTCAGTGCCCTTCTGAGCACTCATTTCTGTAGCTGCCATCACCTCTTCAACATGATCCCTTCAAGTACCTGATAGATTTCTGACTGCTATTAACCCTGAAGAGACTCATGGTGCACACTGAGTAAACATCTGTTGGTCCTGTAAGTGGATGAAAGAATACATGAGTGAAAGAGTGAATGGCGAGCCACTGACTCTCACTGAATACTTCAAGTGGACCTAGCCCTGAACTGACTTCTAAGTCAGATTTCCTGAATGGTGAGCATACATCTTCCAAGAGGTAATCAATTCACTCTCCCGATTATATCCTTTTACTGCATATTCTTGATCATATTTTTATTGGGCTAGTCATTATCTCATCCCCCAAACTCTATTGAATCTGTTGACATGTTTTAAGGGTAAGTGAGCTTAGCATTCCCCCCTGCTTTGCTTAACAATGCCACATGCTATTAACTCCCCAGAGGCCTTCTTTTCCACCATTACCTCTCTTTTTGCAGCTTCAGGCTGTTTGCTATCTTGCCACCTCTCCTTTTTTCTAGCACTCCAGTAAAGCTTTATTTTAAGCCTGACCTCCTTCTTCCTAATCACTCGGATTTCCTGTATTTGTTTCTTTCCCACTGTCATTTCCAGGTTATCCTCTTCAACCTCCCCCTTTCTCCTGTCTTTGTTTTTAACAAGCCTTGCCTCCATTTCATAAATTTGCATTCTCTAAATATCTTGCATTGTTCTCCCTTCAATGTCAGATACGTATTTAATTTTAATTTCCTCCTCCAATTTCAGGCATCCTGAAAGGGGAACAAGTATTTCTGAGCCTTTCAGATTGTCTTGCTTAGTTATCATAACTACCTCAAATTTTAGAATCTTTTCATATCGAAAAGTTGCTATGACTTTGCTACTCACTCTTGCACACATACAAACACACATACACCTGTGCCACTTTTCTTTTATTCAAGAACAGGAGTTGGCAAACTATTGTCCATGGGTCAAATCCAACCCACCACCTGTTTTTTTGTTTGTTTCTTTGTTTTAAATAAAGTTTACTGGCACATAGCCACAACCATTCATTTACATGTTGTCTATGGCTGCTTTTACAGTATAGAGTTGAATAATTTGAACAGGTACCTTATTGTTTACAAACCTAAAATATTTCCTGTCTTGTTCTATACAGAAAAAGTTTACAGACTCCTATTCTAGATCATTGAGAGCTATCTAATCCTTCATTTGAAAACTCTTAGCTGACAGAATGCATTTCCAGATACACTGCCTTCATTTCAAATCCCTCATGCCCATTTTGAACTCCCCACATCCCACTCTGGAGTCTCACTAAAAAGTTCCCTTAGTGCACTACGACAGTCTGGCTTCCTGACACTCCCTGGGTGGTACATGGGATAAAATTGTGTCTCTGGATATAGTCTTCTCTCCCTATCAATTTTGTGAAAAACCGTTATTCACTAACTGTTTTTTTCCTTCTCACTTAATATCCATTTACCACACAACTTTCCATTTCATTGGTTTTATTTATTTCTATCTAAGTGGCAGGATGTGGGAATAGTATCCAAAGAGAAACAAGTCCCTCCCTAGTCCACTCCAATCCAACATAACCTTTACATCTTCCCTCTTTAGTCCAGAAGGTGAACACAGTGGCTAAAGCAGAAAACATCAGAAGCTAGGAGGTTCTAGAAAGAAACCAGGAGGTCGATCAAGGGAAGGAAGAAGTGAAGAGGGATTCAGACAGCATGTTGACAGCATGCATTGCTGTCCAGTAATTATGCCCTCAAAGGAGACCCTCTAAAATAGCGATGAATGGGCTACAGGATCATGTGGACCTGGATGTGAGTCCTATCTCTGCCACCATCCTTTGAATATTATCTACCCTGATTTTAGCAAGTGCCTTAAAATCAGGCTGGCCCACCAGCAAGCCACAGCAGTCAATAAAAAATTATCATTACCAGCCTGGGCAACACAGGGAAACCCCGTCTCTACAAAAATTTTAAAAATTAGCCTGCATGGTGGTGCATGCCAGTGGTCCTGGTTACTTGGGAGGCTGAAGTGAGAGGATCACTTGAGCCCAGGAAGTTGAGGCTGCAATGAGTCATGATTGTGCCACTGTACTGCAGCCTAGGTGACAGAGTGAGGCCTTTCTCAAAAGAAAAAAATATATTGACTAGGAGCGGTGGCTCATTCCTGTAATCCCACCACTTTGGGAGGCCAAGGTGGGTGGATCACCTAAGGTCAGGAGTTCGAGACCAGCCTGGTCAACATGGCAAAACCCTGTCTCTACTAAAAATACAAAAATTAGCCAGGTGTGGTGGTGGACACCAATAATTCCAGCTACTCGGGAGGCTGAGGCAGGAGAACCGCTTGAACCCAGGAGGGGGAAGTTGCACTGAGCTGAGATCGCACCACTGTACTCCAGCCTGGGCAACAAGAGCGAGACTTCATCTAAAAAAAAAAAAGAAAAAGAAAAAAAATATATATCATTAGGCACTTGGGGCACATCATGGTAACTGTTGGAGTCCCTCTCCACTTCTTCCTTTCCATGCCCTATCTCCTGGTTTCTTTCTAGGGCCTCCTAGCTTCTGATGTTTTGTGCTTTAGCTGCTGTGCTCACCTTTTGGACTTGACCGGATTCTGCTTTCCTATTTTGATTCTGTGAGCCCCATGTTCTCAGTCTTCAGAAATTTCCTCTGTTAGACATTTTATTTTGGACTCCTCTTAGTATCCACGCCAGCTCTAGGTGTTGGATCCCATTCAGCACTGATGCTTAGCTGCCACCACACCAGAAGAGAACAGCACAGGGGCGTATGGAAAGCAATCAGAGAGTCCTTGGGCTTCATCCTGACTTTGTCCATTTCTAGTTACATGATTATAGGAAATTGAGTAATCTTTCCATGACTCTGTTTGTTTTCTGGATTATGTGGATATTAATGCCTATTTTGTAGAGTTGTCATGAGGATCAGAGACATTATTGTCTTGCAAAAATAAGTACTCTATAAATGTAATATTTCATGAGCGCACACCCCTTGAACCTCATATTTGTGCCTCGAACTCAGAGAAATGTAAAATTCCAAGAGATTATTGAGGGAGCTACTTAGGTATAGAACAATTCTGTTCTGTTAGTTAGATCTCCGTTTACGACTTCAGCATTCTTTCCTTTTATGTTTTTTTTTTCTCTGCAGCTAAGATTTAAAATTCTTTCTCTTAAATAATAGACACTGGAGACTCCAAAAGTGGAAAGGGTGAAAGGAGAGTGAGGGCTGAAAAATTACCGATGGGTACAATTTTCATTATTTGGGTAATGGGCAAACCTTACCATTTTACACAATATACTAGTGCACAACGTAGTAGGACTGCACATGTACCTCTTGAATCTAAAATAAAATTTAAGAAAAGAAAAAATGTTCTAATAAGAAAAAATAAAATGAAATAAAATTCTTCCTTTCCCCATGTCTTTTACAATATCCCACTTATAGGGCTCTTATGGCCCCTGCACCCCATCTACTGAATAATGTGGCCCAAGTAATGTTACTTCTGATGCCTCAACTGTCTCCATCCCAGGCTGCACTCCTCTTTCTTAGAGAATTTATATGAAAGGCTCTCCTGATGTTGCACACCCTAGAGTCCTGCCCCTAAAGTTTGAAGTAGAAAGCATCTATCCCATGTTCAGTGTTCCTGCAGCACAAAAATGATCACATGCAGCCTTTTATAGGAATTTTCCATTGATAATGAAATGAATGTGCACAAAGATTATCTAGATGAAGGTTTACCACCTTCTTGCTTATAATAACAAAAGAAGAGAAGGTACATACAAAACCACAACTGAAAATACAAACATAAATGTCCTATTAGAATAAATTTATAATTAAATATGTGACATATCAAAATACAGTACCAGATAGCCATTGTTAGTTATGCTTTAGAACATCTCTGATGCTCTGTGAAGATGCCACAATGATTGAAATCTACAAAATAGTTTAAGGTTTCTGGCTTAGCATGTTAAGAAGCTTAGAAGTCATCATTCCATCCTCAAAACAAGTAAAACGCTAAACAAACAAAAAAATCAATAGCTTTTCTTAGACCTGGCAGAGAAGTGAGGTCACAGAGCAAACCATTTCCCCCAAAACTGGGCAGACAGATAGACAGATACAGAGAATCACATATACCCACACACAGACCCATAAGCAGAAACTTCCACAGGAAGCAGCCTGGGATAGGAAAACTTGAACTGCAATTGGTTAATTGCTGGATGCTAGATACAGACAACTCAGAGAGTTAAAAACTTCAGATGCAGTCATGGCAGCAGCAGGGTGGTGTGGCGGGAGCATGTGAATTTTACCTTCAAGAACTCTGCCAGGACCTCATAGGCAATACTGGAGAAAAATTCCCTCCTGCTTCTGTCAGGGAGAGGAGAGAGGAACCATTTTGGAATACATTAAAGCATGCTGTTCATAGGAACAAGATATGCTCTCTGAAGAAACTATTTTATTAGAGCCTAAGCTGCTAGAGTTTTGTCAGAGCCTAACCTACTTGGAGAACAAAATAATACCCAACTCCAGCGAGCTCAGCCTTCAGTAGGGGAAGGAAAATACGCAACTCCAGCAGCCTCCAGCTGTCCTTTCTCATGTAGGTGCCAACGCGATACTGAGAAGCACTTGAAACATTCACTGTCCAGGGGCACAGGCTTACCAAAAGACTTAGAACTAATCACAGGACTGTAAAACCCTTTCTCTTCCCCTACACCTTGCAACTACATTACTAATGGCCTATTTACTAGAGTTCCTTTTACTCAGTACATGGATCCACCGCTCAACAAAAAATTGCAAGGTATACTAAAAGGCAGAAAACCGAGCGTGAAGAGACTAAAACAAGCATCAAAACAAGAGTCAGCTATGGCAGGAATGTTGGAATGATCAAAAGAAGGCATTTAGACACACTATGAATAACATGCTAAGGGCTTTAGTAGAAAAAGTAGACAACGACAACATGGAAGAACAGATAAATAAGGTAAGAAGACAGAAATTCTAAAAAACAGTCAAAAAGAAATGCTAGAGATAAAAAAATACTACAACATTAATGAAGAATGCTTTTGGTAGGCTCATTAGTAGATTAGACAGAGCTGAGAAAATAATGTCTGAGCTTGAGGATATGACAATAGAAACTGCCAAAACTGAAATGCAGGAAGAAAAAAAAAGACCAAAACAGAATATCCAAGAACTGTGGGACAACTACCAAAGGTGTAAAATGAATAATGAAAATACCAAAAGGAAAAGACAGAGAGAAAGAAACAAAAGCAGTATTTGAAGCAATAATGACTAACAATTTTCCCCAGATTAACATCAGGCACTAAACTACAGATCCAGGAAGCTCAGAGAATAGCAAGCAAGATAAATGTCAAAAAAAACCCTTACACCTAGACATATATTCAAATTTCAGAAAATCAAATATTTTTTTAAATCTAAAAGAAGCCACGGGGGGGAAATACCTTCCCTATAGCAAAGCAAACATGAAAATTTCATCCAACTTGTCTTCAGAAACCAGAAAAGAGTGGATACAAATATTTTAAATATTGAGAGAAATAAAAAACATCAACCTAGAATTTTGTGAGATCATCCTTCAAAAATGAAGAAGATATAAAGATATTCTTCTACAAAAAGAAATTGAGGGAATTTGTTTCCAGTAGAGTGGCCTTCCAAGAAATGTCAAAAGAAGTTCTTCAGAGAAAAGGAAAATGATATAGTTCAGAAACTTGGATCTACATAAAGAAAAGAAGATCACCAGAGAATAAATAAGTAAAGGTAATATAAAAACTTTGTTTTTCCTATTCTTAATGTATCTAATAGATAACAGTTTATTCAAAATAATAATAGCAACAATGTATTCTGTTATATATGCTTATGTACATACATCTGCTTCTGTATAATTGAAATAAATGAAAGTGATGATACAAGAGATAGGAGAAAATAATTAGCAATATTTTATCATTATAAAGTACTTGCACTACTCATAAAATAATACAGCACTATTTGAAAGTAGACTTGGATTATTTGTAAATATATGTTGCAAACTGTAGGTTAACCATTTAAAAAGTTGAGAAAAAGAAGTATAAATGATATGCTAAGAAAAAAGAGAAAATGGAATCATATAAAATTCTCAGTTAAAACCACAAAAAACAGGAAAATTATAGAAGACAAAAATAGGAACAAAGAACAAGGACAACAAATAGAATACATCAACAAATATGGTATACATCCATCTATAATCCATCTATAACAATAATCACCTTACATGTCAATGATCCAAATATACCAGTTAAAAGACAGAGATTGTCAGAATGGATCAAGAAGCAAGGCTTAACTTTATATTAACTACAAAAAACCCACTTCAAATATAAAGACACAGAGAGATTAAAAGAAAAGGGATGGAGAAAGAAATACCATGCTAACACTAATCAAAACAAAGTGCAAATAACTATATTAATTTCATCCAGAATAGACCTCGGAGCAAGCAAAGTTATCAGAAATAAAGAGGGACATTACATAATGATAAAGGGGTAATCAATTCTCTGAGAAGGCATAACAACCCTCAATGTGTATGTGTCAAACAACAGAGGATCAAAATACATGAGGCAAAAACCTAAAAGAACTTCAAGGGGAAAGAGACGAATCCATTATGATAGTTGGAAACTTTAATGCTTTTCTGTCAGAAATGGACAGATCATGGGCAGGACGTAGTGGCTCATGTCTGTAATTCCAGCAATTTGGGAGGTGGAAGCAGGGGAATCATTTGAGTTTGAGAGTTTGACACCAGCCTGAGAAACACAGGGAGACAGCATCTCTACAAAAAATTTAACAATTAGCTGGATGTGGTGGTGCACACGTGTGGTCCCATCTACTCAGGAGGCTGTGGTGGGAGGGAAGATCACCCGGGCCTAGGAAGTCGCAGCTGCAAGCCACGATCACGCTACTGCACTCCAGCCTGGGTGACAGAGCCAGACTCTGTCTTAAAAAAAAGAAAGAAAGGAAGAAAGAAAGAAAGAAAGAAAGAAAGAAAGAAAGAAAGAAGGAAAAATGGACAGATCCAGCAGGCAGAAAATTAATAAGATTAATAAAGACATAGTTAAAATGGACATCTATAGACTACTTCATCCACAAAAGCAGATTACACATTTTTCTGAGGCACAGATGAACTGTTCAACAAGAGAAGTGACATTCCGGGGTATAAAACACATCTTAACATATTTAAAATAATAAAATCATGCAAGCTGCTCTTGGACCACAATGGAATTAAACTAGAAATAAATAACAGAGAGAATGCTGAAAAATCCCCAAATACGTGGATATTAAACAATATAACTGGCGCAGTGGCTCATGCCTGTAAGCCCAACACTTTGGGAGGCCGAGGCAGGTGGATCACTTGAGCTCAGGAGTTCAAGACCAGCCTGGCCAACATGGTGAAACCCCGTCTTTTCTAAAAATACAAAAATTAGCCGGGCGTGGTGGCAGGTGCCTGTAATCCCAGCTACTCGGGAGGCTGAGGCAGAAGAATTGCTCGAACCCGGGAGGCGGAGGTGTCTAAGAAGAAATTACAAAAAAATCAACCAAATAAAAATGAAAATATAAATTATTAAAACTTGTAAGATGTAGCTAAAGCAGTGCTTAGAGGGAAATGTATTACATTGAATACATGTATTAAAGAAGAAGAAATATCTAAAATCAGTAATCCAAACTTCCACTTTAGAAAATTAGAAAAAGAAGAGCAAATTAAAGTAAGCAGAAGAAAATATTTCTTTTCTTTTTAAATGATAGATAAATACATTTCTTTTCTAAAAACAAAAATTAGAGTATCAATCAATACAGAAAATCAATAAAACCAAAAGCTGGCTCTTCAAAAAGATCAATAAAATAGATATGTCTCTAGCCAGGCTAACAAAGAAAAAAAGAGAAAAGATACAAATTACTAATATCAGAAATGAAATAGGGACATCACTATAGAGCCTATGGATGTCAAAAGAATAATAAAGGAGGCCGGGCCCGGTGGCTCACACCTGTAATCCCAGCACTTTGGGAGGCCGAGGCGGGCAGATCACGAGGTCAGGAGATAGAGACCATCCTGGCTAACATGGTGAAACCCTGTCTCTATTAAAAATACAAAAAAAAAAAAAAAAAAAAAAAAATTAGCCGGGCATCGTGATAGGCGCCTGTATTCCCAGCTACTCAGGAGGCTGAGGCAGGAGAATGGCATGAACGCGGGAGACAGAGCTTGCAGTGAGCCGAGATCGCACCACTGTACTCCAGCCTGGGTGACAAATCGAGACTCCATCTCAAAATAATAATAATAATAATAATAAAGGAATATTACAAACAACTGTATACCCATAGATTTGATAAACTAGATGAAAAGAGCCAATTCCTCGAAAGGCATAATTTGCCAAAACTCTCACAAGAAGAAATGGAAAATTTGAATAAGTAAACCTGTATTTATTAAAGAAACCAAATCAATAATTACCTTCCAAAACAGAAAATGCCAGGCTCAGATGGATTTCCTGGCGAATTCTACCAAATATTTAGGGAGTAAATTATGCCGATTCTCTACAATCTCTTTCAGAGATAGAAGCAGAAGAAATACTTCCCAACTCCTTCTCTGAGACCAACATTACTGTCACATCAAAATCTAACACAGACACCAAAAGAAAAGCAGAGCTATCTATGACAAACCCATAGCCAATATCATACTGAATGGGCAAAAACTGGAAGCATTCCCTTTGAAAACAGTCACAAGACAGGGATGCCCTCTCTCACCACTCCTATTCAACATAGTGTTGGAAGTTCTGGCCAGGACAATCAGGCAGGAGAAGGAAATAAAGGGCATTCAATTAGGAAAAGAGGAAGTCAAATTGTCCCTGTTTGCAGATGACATGATTGTATATCTAGAAAACCCCATCATCTCAGCCCAAAATCTCCTCAAGCTGATAAGCAACTTCAGCAAAGTCTCAGGATACAAAATCAATGTGCAAAAATCACAAACATTCTTATACACCAATAACAGACAAACAGAGAGCCAAATCATGAGTGAACTCCCATTCACAATTGCTTCAAAGAGAATAAAATACCTAGCAATCCAACTTACAAGGGATATGAAGGACCTCTTCAAGGAGAACTACAAACCACTGCTCAATGAAATAAAAGAGGGTACAAACAACTAGAAGAATATTCCATGTTCCTGGGTAGGAAGAATCAATATCGTGAAAATGGCCATACTGCCCAAGGTAATTTATAGATTCAATGCCATCCCCATCAAGCTACCAATGACTTTCTTCACAGAATTGGAAAAAACTACTTTAAAGTTCATATGGAACCAAAAAAGAGCCCACATCGCCAAGTCAATCCTAAGCCAAAAGAACAAAGCTGGAGGCATCATGCTACCTGACTTCAAACTATACTACAAGGCTACAGTAACCAAAACAGCATGGTACTGGTACCAAAACAGAGATATAGACCAATGGAACAGAACAGAGCCCTCAGAAATAATGCCGCATATCTACAACTATCTGACCTTTGACAAACCTGACAAAAACAAGCAATGGGGAAAGGATTCCCTATTTAATAAATGGTGCTGGGAAAACTGGCTAGCCATATGTAGAAAGCTGAAACTGGATCCCTTCCTTACACCTTATACAAAAATTAATTCAAGATGGATTAAAGACTTAAATGTTAGACCTAAAACTATAAAAACCCTAGAAGAAAACCTAGGCAATACCATTCAGGACATAGGCATGGGCAAGGACTTCATGTCTAAAACACCAAAAACAATAGCAACAAAAGCCAAAATTGACAAATGGGATCTAATTAAACTAAAGAGCTTCTGCACAGCAAAAGAAACTACCATCAGAGTGAACAGGCAACCTACAGAATGGAAGAAAAGTTTTGCAACCTACTCATCTGACAAAGGGCTAATATCCAGAATCTACAACGAACTCAAACAAATTTACAAGAAAAAAACAAACAACCCCATCAAAAAGTGGGCAAAGGATATGAACAGACACTTCTCAAAAGAAGACATTTATGCAGCCAAAAAACACATGAAAAAATGCTCATCATCACTGGCCATCAGAGAAATGCAAATCAAAACCACAATGAGATACCATCTCACACCAGTTAGAATGGCAATCATTAAAAAGTCAGGAAACAACAGGTGCTGGAGAGGATGTGGAGAAATAGGAACACTTTTACACTGTTAGTGGGACTGTAAACTAGTTCAACTATTGTGGAAGTCAGTGTGGCGATTCCTCAGGGATCTAGAACTAGAAATACCATTTGACCCAGCAACCCCATTACTGGGTATATACCCAAAGGATTATAAGTCATGCTGCTATAAAGACACATGCACACGTATGTTTATAGCAGCACTATTCACGATAGCAAAGACTTGGAACCAACCTAAATGTCCAACAGCGATAGACTGGATTAAGAAAATGTGGCACATATACACCATGGAATACTATGCAGCCACAAAAAATGATGAGTTCATGTCCTTTGTAGGGACATGGATGAAGCTGGAAACCATCATTCTCAGCAAACTATCACAAGGACAAAAAACCAAACACCGCATGTTCTCACTCATAGGTGGGAATTGAACAATGAGAACACATGGACACAGGAAGGGGAACATCACACACCAGGGACTGTTGTGGGGTGGGGGGAGGGGGGAGGGTTAGCATTAGGAGATATACCTAATGCTAAATGACGAGTTAATGGGTGCAGCATACCAGCATGGCACATGTATACATATGTAACAAACCTGCACGTCATGCACATGTACCCTAAAACTTAAAGTATAATAATAATAAAATTTTTTTAAAAAAAGCAAACTACAGATCAGTATCTCTAATGAACAAAGATGCAAAAATCTTCAACAAAATATTAGCAAGTTGAATTCAACCATGTATACAGAAAGTTATACACCATAGCCATGAAGGTTTATCTCAGCAAGGCTGAATTTATCTAGGCAAGGTTGCTTCAACATTTGAGAATCCATCACATTACATTACACATAATACAATCCAAACAGGCTAAAGAAGAAAAATCACGTGGTCATGTCAATAGATACTGAAAAAGCATTTCGCAAAATCCAATATCCATTCATGATAAAAAAAAAAAAAAAACTTAGCGAAGTAGGAAGATTGGGGAACTTCCTCAGCTTGATAAAGAACACATTCAAAAAAACCTACAGCTAACATCCTATTTAATGGTGAGAAACTCAAAGCTTTCCTACTAAGATTAGAAACAAGGCAAAGACACACTTTTTCACCACAACTTTTCTTTGTATCCTTCCTTCCCTTCTCTCTGTCTCTCTCTCTCTCTCTTTCTCTTTCTTTCTTTCTTTCTTTTTAATTTAAGTTCAGGGGTACAAGTGCAGGTCTGTTACATAGGTAAACTTGTGTCATGGGAGTTTGTTGCACAGATTATTTCACCACTAAGCCTAGTACTCATTAGTTATCTTTTCCCAATCCTCTCCCTCCTCCCACCCTCCACCCTCCAATAGGCCCCAGTGTGTGTTGTTTCCCTCCATGTGCCCATATGTTCTCATCATTTAGCTCCCACTTGTAAGTGAGAACATATGGTATTTCATTTTCTAGTCCCACATTAGTTTGCTAAAGATAATGGCCTCCAGCTCTACCCATATTTCTCCAAAGGACATGATCTCATTCTTTTTTATGGCTGCATAGTATTCCATGGTGTATATGTACCACGTTTTCTTTATCCAGTCTATCAGTGAAGGGCATTTAGGTTGATTCCATGTCATTGCTATTGGAAATAGTGCTGCAGTGAACATACATGTGCATGTGTCTTTATAATACAATTATTTATATTCCTTTGGGTGTATACCCAGTAATGAGATTGCTGGGCCAAATGGTATTTCTGTCATTAGGTCTCTGAGGAATTGCCACACTGTCTTCCACAATGGCTGAACTAATTTACACTCCCACCAACAGTGTATAAGCATTCCTTTTTCTCTACAACCTCACCAATGTCTATTATTTTTTGACTTTTTAAAAATAGTCATTCTGACTGGTGTGAGATGGTATCTCATTGTGGTTTTGATTTGCATTTCTCTAATGACCACTGATGTTGAGCTTTTCTTCATATGATTGTTGGCTGCATGTATGTCTTCTTTTGAAAGTGTAATAGACATGAACACATGTCCTTTGCCTACTTTTTAATGGGGTTGTTTGTTTTTTTCTTGTAGATTTGTTTAAGTTCCTTATAGATGCTGGATATTAGACCTTTGTTTTCCATTCTGTAGACTGTTTCCTCTGATAATAGTTTCTTTTGCTGTGCAGAAGCTCCTTAGTTTAATTAGATCCCATTTATTAAGTTTTGCTTTTGTTGCAATTGCTTTTGGTGTCTTCATTATGAAATTTTTGCCCATGCCTATGACCCAAATGGTATTGCCTAGGTTGTCTTCCAGGGTTTTTAGAGTTTGGGGTTTTACATTTCACTCTTTAATCCATCTTGAGGTAATTTTTGTATATGGTGCACCACTGCTTTTCAACATTATTCTGGAAGTCCTAGCTAATACAATTAGACAAGAAAAGGAAATAAAAGTTATACAGACGTGGAGAGAAGAAACAAACTGTATTTCTTTGCAGATGACATGATTATCTATGTAGAAAATACAAAAGAATTGAGCAAAAAATGCCCTCAGGAACTAGTGAGTGATTATAGCAAGGTTGCAGGATACAAAGTTAATATGCAAAAGTCACTTGCTTTCCTATATACTAGCACTGAACAAGTTAAATTTGAAATTAAAACATATAACCATTTACATTAGCACCCTGGAAATGAAATACTTAGGTATAAATCTAGAAAACCATGTGCAACTGAGGTAGAAATCTAAAGAAACATGTGCAACTTAGGTATAAATCTAAAAAAAAGTGTGAGATCCATATGGGGAAAGCTACAAAACTCTGATGAAAGGTGTCAAAGAAGAACTAAATAAAGGGAGTATATTCCTTGCTCATGGACAGGAAGACTCAATACTGTCTAGATGTCAGTTCCTCCCAACTTGATCTTTAGATTCGACACAGTTCCAATCAAGATTCTAGCACGTTGTTTTGTTGATATCAACAAACTGATTCTAAACTTCATATGGAAAGGCAAAAGACCCAGAATAGCCAATATTGAAGGAAAATAACAAAGTCAGAGGACTGACAGTACCAACTTTAAAACTTACAAGAAAGCCACAGCAATCAAGACAGTACAATCTTGGTAAAAGAATAGACAAACTTGGAACAAAATAGCACATAAGTAGACCTACATAAAAGTTATCAACTGATTTTTATGAAGGAGCAAAGGTAATACAATGGAGAAAATATAATATTTCCAACGAACAGTATTAAAACAACTGGACACCTATATGCAAAAAAAAATCATAACACGGATCTATGCCATTCACAAAAAATAACTCTAAATGGATCATAAACCTAAATGTAAGATGCAAAACTATAAAACTCCTAGAAAATAACATAGATGACCTTGGGTATGGTGATGACGTTTTTAGATACAACATCAATAGCGCAATTCATGAAATAAATAATTGGTGAGCTGGACTATATTAAAATTAAAAACATATGTGCTGCAAAACATATTGTCAAAAGAATGAGAAGGCAATCCACAGACTGGGAGAAAATATTTGCAAAATACATACCTGATAAACAACTATTATCTGAATACACGCAGAACTCTTAAAACACAATGATAACGGCCAGGTACAGTGGCTCACGCCTGTAATCCCAGTACTTTGGGAGGCTGAGGTGGGCAGATCACCTGAGGTTAGAAGTTTGAGACCAGCCTAGCCAACATGGTGAAACCGCATATCTACTAAAAATACAAGAATTAGCCAGGTGTGGTGGTGCACATCTGCAATCCCAGCTACCTGGGAGGCTGAGGCAGGAGAAACACTTGAACCTGGGAGATAGAGGTTGCAGTGAGCCGAGGTGGCACCACTACACTCCAGCCTGGGCAACAGAGTGAGACTCCATCTCAAAAAAAAAAAAAAAAAAAAAACTCAATGATAACAAACAAACGACCCAATTAAAAAATGAGCCAAAGAGCTTAACAGACACAGATGGCAACTAAACATGAGAAAAGATGTTCCATATCATATGTCATTGGAAAATTGCAAATTAAAACAACAGTGAGATACCACTATACACCTAGTAGAATGGTCAAAATCCAGAACACTGACAACATCAAATGCTGGTGAAGATGTGGAGCAACAAGAATACTCATTCATTGCTACTAAGAATGCAGATTGGTAGCACCACTTTGGAAGACAATTTGGCAGTTTCTTAGAAAACTAAATGTGCTCTCACCATGCGATCCAGCAACAGTGCTCCTTGGTATTTACCTAAATGAACTGAAGACTTATGTTCACACAAAATGTATGTGCACACAAATGTTTATAGCAGCTTTATTCATAACCAACAAAACCTGGAAGCAACCACGACATCCTTCAGTAGGTAAGTGAATAAATAAACTGCCATGCATCCAAATATTCAGCAAGAAAAAGAAATGAGCTATCAAGCCATGTAGAAACGTGGGGAAAATGTATGTGCATGTCACTAAGTGAAAGAAGCCAATCTGAAAAGGCTACATACTGTATGATTCCCACTATATGACACTCTGAAAAAGATAAAACTATGGAGGCAGTAAAAAGATCGGTGGTTGCCAGGAGTTGAGGGCAGAAGAGAATGATGAACAGAGAGAGCACAGAGGATTTTTAGGGCAGTAAAACTAATTCCTATAAGATATTACAATGGTAGATACTTGTCATTGTATGTTTGTCCAAGCCCATAAAATGTGCAACACCAAAGTGAACCCTAATGTAAAACTATGGATTTGTGGTGATAATGATTTTTTTTTTTTTTTTAGCAGAGTCTTACTCTGTTGCCCAGGCTAGAGTATAATGTCACAATCTGGGCTCACTGCAACCTCTGCCTCCCAGGTTCAAGCGATTCTCTCACCTCCCAAGTAATTGAAATTACAGGCACCTGCCATCACACTTGGCTAATATTTGTATTTTTAGTAGAGACGAGGTTTTGCCATGTTGGACAGGCTGGTCTCGAACTCCTGACCTGAGGTGATCCACCCGCCTTAGCCTCCCAAAGTGCTGGGATTACAGGCGTGAGCCACCACATCCAGCCAATGATGTGTCGATGTAGGTTCATCAATTGTAAAAATCTACCACTGTCGTGTGGAGTGTTGCCAGTGAAGGAGGTTGTGTGTTTATGGAGACAGGGGTATATGGGAAGTACTCTCTGTACTTTCCACTTAACTTCACTGTGAATCCAAAACTGCTCTAAAAATACAAGCTTAAAAGGTGATATCTTAGTCTGCTCAGGCTGCTATAACAAAATACCATAAACTGTGTGGCTTATAACTAATAAATGTATTTCTTACAATTCTGGACACTGGGAAGCCCAAGATAAGGCAGATTCAGTGTCTGGTGGAGGCCGGCTTTCTGACTCAGAGGGCGCCTTCTAGCTGTGTTCTCACCTGGTGCAAGCAGCAAAGCAGCTCTCTAGGGCC
This sequence comes from Pongo abelii, assembly GCF_028885655.2. Classification (NCBI taxonomy): domain Eukaryota; kingdom Metazoa; phylum Chordata; class Mammalia; order Primates; family Hominidae; genus Pongo; species Pongo abelii. Next base: position 155,948,962 of record NC_071989.2, read on the forward strand.
GCTTTCATACGGGCACCAATCCCATTCATGAGGGCTCCATGCTCATGACCAAATCACTATCATTACCTTAGGGCTTAGGATTTCAACCTATGAATTTGGGGGTACACAAACCTTCAGACCACACTAAATGATAAAAAATAATTTAAACACAGAAATACTGCATTTCCTCACTTTTGGAAAAAAAAAATGCATGTCACAGATCACACACACACACACATATACACACACAGATGGGAAGAAAATACACTCCTAGGTTCCTAGGTTAATGGCAGTTTTCTCCAGAAGATGATGAGGAAATGATGTTTATGTTTTCTTACTGCTGATCTCTTTGGTACATCTTAATTTTTCCAACATTTGTTTTTCATTGTGCACCTACATAGCTGGGGCTTAATAATGCTTTTTTTTTTTTTTTTGAGACGGAGTCTCACTCTGTCGCCCAGGCTTGAGTGCAGTGGCGCGGTCTCGGCTCACTGCAACTTCCGCCTCCCGGGTTCTCGCCATTCTCCTGCCTCAGCCTCCCGAGTAGCTGGGACTACAGGCACCTGCCACCAGGCCCGGCTAATTTTTTGTATTTTTAGTAGAGACGAGCTTTCACCGTGTTAGCCAGGATGATCTCGATTTCATGACCTCGTGATCCGCCCGCCTCGGCCTCCCAAAGTGCTGGGATTACAGGCGTGAGCCACCGCGCCCGGCCTTAATAATGCTTTTTGCAAAAATGAGTAAAGACAAAAATCAGCAGGTAAAGGGAGACGTGGGGACTCCCTTGTTAGCCACAAGCTATTGGCCCACCTCCACATGCATATTTGTAAAGAGTGCTGAGCACTAACCAGCACCTGGTCTGTAGCCTCAACACAAGCCTTCAACAGTTTTGAACTGTCTCTCAAAAATTGTTCAATAAAAGGGCATCTATCACTGAAGTACTCTGACAATGGACTCATTAATGACCAAGTTGTTAGAACCACTGACTATTATCTATTTAGTCTAGAGATCATAGACTTCCAAGCACTCACCCAATTGGTTGGACAAGACAAGCCACTGGGATAAAGGAAAACAACCATAATTTATATTTGGATTTTTTGTATCTCTTCTTTTTTAGTTTAGATTTTTTATTTACATTTTATGATGATCATAAGATGTTTTCTTTTTAAAGACAGGGTCTCACTGTCGCCTCCTCTAGTCATGGCTGGCTGCAAACTCGACTTTTCAGGCTCAAGCAAACCTCTTACCTCAGCCTCCTGGGTAGCTGGGACCACAGTCGCGCACCACCATGCCTAGTTAATTTTGAAATTATTTTTAGAGACCAAATGTTCTACGTTGCCCAGTCTGGTCTCAAACTCCTGGGCTCAAGCAATCCTTCTGCCTTGGCTCCCAAAGTGCTGGGATTACAGGCATGAGCCACAATGCCCAGCCACTCATAAGATATTAGTGTGATATTTCCATATGTAATTTATATATATGTACATATGTGTATACATATATACACACACACAAGGAATATGGAGCATGCTCAAAAAATTTTTGTTTAAAGATGAACAATCAAGAAAGCTTACAAGAAGACCATTACTATAGGGACCATTTGGTCTAGCCCCTTTGTTTTAGAAAGGAGGAAACTATAGCTCGAAGGGAAGGGAGGTAACTTGCCCAAGTTGTACAGCAGGTTAAAGGTTAGGTCTGGAAACTGAGACTGCTAATACTTTATCCACTTTGATTTTTTGTTTGTTTGTTTTTGCCTAATATGTTCTTTGATGGAGTAGAACTGTCTTTTGAATGCAATGTGATTCTATGTTACAAACATATTTTAATGTTACATTCTCCTAGAAGCTTAATTTTAAAAGTGCTCACACACCTAAATGGACTTTCTGCCTCCTCCATTTGCAGTCACAGATTGCATCCTCCTCAGACAGATTTCCTCTTCCTTGTAAGCTTTACTCCCTATCTCATAGAAACATTACTTGTCAGGATAACGCCCAGTGGAAATAAATCACCAAGAGAATCAGCTGTAAGAGTCACTGACTGAAATCCTCAGAGACAGTGTTCTGGCTGTCTTAAACATTACTTACAAGAGCTGTCAGCAAAACCCTGTCTCCAAGGACCATTACTTTGAGGGAACTCTGCCAATCGCAGCATTACTGAGAAGGCATATTTTTTATGTTCCTCAAATGCCTACTGTCAAACTAAACCAAAGTTCTGAAAGGTCACAAACACTTCCAAGTTTGGGGAAGGAAACCTACTCCCAGATTTAAGTGTGGCCTGAAGGCCAGGTAAGCAGGAGGCCTTTTTTCCTAGCTTTGGTACAAACTTTCATTTGTCAGAGAAGCCTTATGAAATTCATTTACATGCCAGGGTTTGGATTCTGATAGCTAGTGAGGCCTTTATAAGCCTAGAATTCTATTTCCAGCTGTCTCACATTGTGCAGGATAAAGAGGAGAACATCAACTTCTCTGAGTCACTTTGAAAACTTTTAGCCCAGGAAAAACAAGACAAACGACAAATGGTAAAAAGGTAACGGCCACATCTCATTTGTTTCTAGATTGTTCCCTCTGCTCCCAGAGCCCCTGCCAACTTCATGAAGGAAACATCTTGCACAAAAGAGGCCCACATGGGAAGCAGGAAACTAGAAATGACCCAAGACTCCTGATAGAAAGTTATCAATAAAAACCCCTGTAATCATAATGTCATTACTTTGTTTTTGCTGGATGACAGAGTCCTTATGATATAATTTGCTCTTGGCAGGCCATATCATAATTGTCTTCCTCTTAGTAACTATTTTACTGCTAGGAAAATTCAGTATGCATGGAAAAGCATCTTGAGAAATGATGAAAAATACATACTTTTCACTTAGAATTGCTTTTCTATGCACTTAGTATCAAAAATTATAAACAAAAAGTTGTGTAAGCCAACCATGGAGGATTTTAGTAACATGAATGCCTATTATGAGAAAACTCTAAATACACAATTTAAGAAGGTGTTTATAGATAGATTTAGAACCACTATATTAGCATCTAGTGATAACTCAAACCTGGAATTTGACACTCAAGAGACTTTTTTTTTTTTTTTTTTGACAGAGTCTCACTGTGTTGCTCAGGCTAGAGTACAGCGGAACGATGTCGGCTCACTGCAACCTCCACCTCCCGGGTTCAAGTGATTCTCCTGCCTCAGCCTCCCAAGTAGCTGGGATTATAGGCGCCCACCACCATGCCCAGCTAATTTCTGTATTTTTAGTAGAGACGGGGGTTTCACCATATTGGTTAGGCTGGTCTCAAACTCCTGACCTCAAGTGATCTGCCCAGCTTGGCTTCTCAAAATACTGAGATTACAGGCGTGAGCCACCACTCCCAGCCTACGATTTTATATTTTTATTCTGTAAACACTTTTGTTATTTAACCTCATTATAATTTATTAAATAAACTCATTTTGTTAAGATAGAAGTTAATAATTAGGTATGCTAGATACAAAGCATATTTTGATTTTACCAAGACATTAAAAATATCTTTTGATAGCTCTGCAATCAACTTGAAAGAATAAGGATTTTGCAGCAACTGTTCTCCAAGGTTAAACAACTGGTCTCAAAGTTTCCTGTGTAATGGGCTGGTGTCAAAATAGAAGAAGGGTTCTAGAGGTGTGGCAGGAAAATCTGTCCTTGCTCTGAATAATATTGACATGTCCGGAGCTGACACAATGGTCAGGCTGGTCATATTAAAATAAGGAAGCAGCCTCCCCACCTGGAAAGAAGACAGACTCTGTAATCAGAAAAATCAGATTGTGAATTCTGGCTCTCCTCACTTATTAATTATGTGATTTGGGACTAAACAATTAGTCTCTGGGGTTCAATTTCCTTATCAGTATAACCATTTTCTGTGAGGAAACGACCTTTTGAGCACTATTTAGTATAGGCACACAGAAAGTATTCAAAAGGTGATACTATCAAATCAACAAATGGTACAAAGCTGGCAGTAGGAGTGCTGTATTATAGAATTAAGGTTTAAGATTATTATGATATAATAGAAAGATGAGCTAAGATAGTGATAAATATTATAGAAGGAAGAAAAATAAAATCCTATAGTTAAGATTTGTTTGGGGGTGGTTTGTTTTAAATTCTATTGTACCAGCATAGAAGGGGAACATCCTGGCCTAACAGCAGCTTACGTGAAAAAAGTTTCTGAAAGCTTGAATGGCAGGGTGTTTGCCATCGAGACAATAGTAAGTCATAGATGCACATGTTCCATAAAAGTCCAAAAAATTAAGTAGCACAATGCACTTCACCACGGCCATATCCCATCGGAAGCAACGTATTCAGTTCTGGGCACTGTATTTTGAGAAAAATATTTACAAAATATGTAATATAGTATAACCTGAAAAGGAAATCAGAATGGTAAAATGCTCATACAAGAGAAAACTGAAGAAGCTAGGAATAATAAGGGTAAGAAAGAAATTTAGGGAGAATGAGATAATTGCCCTCATACATGTAACGGGCAGTAAAAATTGAAGAGTAATAGTAATAACTAATATGTACTGAATACTACTGTGCAAAGTAGTCACCATTATCCTTATTTTGTACAGGAGAAAACTGAGGTACCCAGAGGCTAAGTTACATGCTTACAGTCATATAACTAGTAAAGGTTGGGACAGGTTTCACTCCATTAGTTCATCTCCAGATCTGGGAGAGATATTAGAGCTATTTGCCAAATATTTCTAGTCTTACAGGATCATGGCAAGATTGTATTCCACCAATTCCTTTGAAGCTGAGTATAGACATGGTTTTCGGCCAATGAAATGTGAGCATACATCATGTTCATTACTTCAGCAAGGAATTAAGTGTGTATACAATTTGCCACATACTATTCACAGACGTGTGGAGATGGAGCCTCCATCAAGTTAGGCACAATAATGAATAGAGCTTCCCTGTTGACTCACACTGGACAAATAGGAGCAAAAAATATGCTGTTATGTTTTTTATTAAGCTGCTGAGAGTTGGGGGTTGTTTGTTACTGTGGCATCACCCAGCCTTTTCTGACAGATACAAGAGTGCACATACCTAAAAATCATTAAAATGTCTCAGAATAAGGAAACATATTTACCCTTATATTTCCAGAGGTCAGGACTAAGAATAATTTGTAGAAACTACAGGTAGGTAGATTTGGGCTTATTATTATTTTTTTTAAGTAAAGTTGTCCAAAAAGTTGCTTCATGAGGTAGTGAGCTCCCTGACAATGGTTGTATTTAAGCAGAGGCCAGATGATCATTTTGCCAGCTATGTGGCAAAACAGATGGTTTAATTAAGGAGGTTTAGTGTATCAAACATTTATTGAGCACCTCCAATGTGCCAAGCATTCTAGCCACTCAGATAAATCCAAATACACAATCTCTACCCTCAAGGAAATAAACAACAAGTTCAGAACTTGATAACCTCTGTGGTCTCTTCTAACAGTGTGATTCAACCAAATTAGAGATAATAACACGGCCTGGATGAAGCAGATGGCAAGCCCAAACTTACAAATGACTATGTAGCACTAGAAATCCTGCTGATGCCTAGGTTGTATTATTATTTCTCAATTAGTAGCCAAAAGTATAGGGTTTGCAAAAGGGAGGAAAACGGGAGAATTGCTAGGTTTAAAGGAGGAATATTTTCCCTTTCTCTAGTTACCATTCTTAAATCTTGCAAACCCAGCATATTATCTGGCTTACATCAGGGGTGTTTCAGCAAAGGGAATAGCACTGACTCACAGCAATTGTTACCGACCTTTTCCATCACTACTCCGGCCCCTTCCAGTCAGGAAGGGAACATTTCAATATGGATCAAGTCAGACATGAAGAAAGGAATAACCTTTCTATAGGGTTCTTCTTCAGTTTAGATATCAACCAAAACATTTGCAAAATATCAGAAGTTTTCCCTAAAACGCTGGTAAGCAAGGGCTTAGGGGAATCACACACTAAAAGGATGATGTGAAAATCACAAACTAAATGAATGATTTCAGAGGAAGCCGACATTGTTTTCCAAGTGGTACCCTTGAACAGCACTAACTTCAGCACTTATTTTCCCTGGTGGTCTTAGTAGTTAAAGGTTGGTTGGTTGGTTTGTCTAAACTTTCAAAAATCAAACAGTGGAGAGAGATGCTGTTCTTTCACTAGCTCATTGCATTTTAATGGAAAAACAACTAAAACCTGAATAAGCATTAACTGTAATTGCTCTGAGGCAGACATTTCCATTTCAGGTTATTATTCCTAACCATATTAGTGCAGAATAATACATGTGGGTGGATTTTGCGGCCATTACCTAGACAAGGGTGAGGGCATCTGATTACTATTATTCCCCAGCTGAAAGCTTCAGTTTGAACTCTGAAGTCTCCAGCCCTGCCAGGCCCTGCATTTTCTGAACTACATCTCTGATTCTCTGTGAAATAGACACATAAATCAGGGCAAGCTAGATTTCAATGCCATCCCTTCAGTCAGTTCAGTGTGACATAAGTTTCTCAAAAATACACATACAGAAGAAATTGGCTTTGGCACATTTAAGAGCAGCAGGGAATTTGCATCTCATGCTAGTTTAATGTGCACTCTTAATACTCTCGTCTATTTTCTAAAATATAATGCTATTCTTGCAGAGGCAGCTGGACCCCTGTGATACCCAGTCTTGTGCCAAGCTATGTACACAAATGCACTCTTTACAAACACAGATGTGAAATGCCGTGCTAAGACAGAAGCGAGGCATAGAGAGAGAGATTCGCGTGTTTAGTCTAGAGGCTCCACACCCAAAAGTTTCAGGGACAGAGCTGATGTTTGAAGACTGAGAGGGGAGACCGCCCCTCCAGTACTTTCATCCGGGCACTATGGAGATGACCCCCATATTCCCAGCATCACTTTGCCCTCTGCCCTGGTGACCCGGGTTGAGATTTAATCTAGGGCCAGAGGGGGGCAAGACAATTGTGCTGTTGGCTACTAGAGAGAAGAGCTGGAAATCACTAAGCCTTCCCGGGCTGACACACCCACCCAGACCGGATGGCCCAGGAGTGCGGCGAGGAGGCAGGGGCAAAGGACGCGGCTCCAGGCAGGGGAACCCGGGCATCCTTTCCGCGCTTGCACGAAGATGCTGCTAGTGGCGACAAGCGCTAATCCAGGGTCTGGGCTAGGAAGTCGCGCTACGCTCAGTGGAGGATGCCCCTTTCTTCCTCCTGGTCCCCCAGCCCCGTGCAAAGTGAGCTGGAGAAAGTTGTGCCCGGGCCATGGCGGCCAGGGCTGGAGAAAGGAACGAAGGCAAGCAGGGAAGTGACCCGGGGCCCCCTTACCTTGTCCTTGGGGCCGAGGTTCTGCAACACCTCTTTGCCGGTGGCGCTCCGGATCTCTACCCCGGCGGGGGCGGGGGACGCGGGCGCGGGCTCTCTGCTCTCTTCCCGGCCTTGGCCCCTGCGCGGGGTGTCCCCCTCGACCCCGGGCCGACTCCCCGATCCTCGGTCGCTGCCCTGGCCGCTCCGAGGAGTCTTCGCGCCCCGCTGCCCCACGCTGAGGGCATCGAAATCCAGCGTCTTGCTCTCGAAGGCGCCCTCCACGTTGCAGAACATGCCGCCGTATTTCTGCCGCGGGACCTGGTCCGTGGTGCCCGGCCTGGCCAGGTACACGGGCAGATCGTCTTCGTGGGAGCTGTCCCAGCCCCTCCGGCCCGAGGCCATGGTTCAAGCGCGAAAGCGGCTCGCGGGTTTTTCTTCCCCAGAGGCGGAAAGGGCAGCCGCCGGCAGTGTGCGCCGAGCCACAGTGACTGGGGCGGGAGGAGGCGCCTGAGCCTTCGCGCCAGAGGCGGCAGTGCTGCTCCGATTCCTGCCTGTCCCTAGCGAGCCAGCGAGCCACACAGCCAGCTAGCGCGCGGCGCAGGGGCCCAGAGTAGCGGCGCGCTTGGCTCACTCGCTGGACCTCTCGCCCGGCCGCACCTCCTCACGCACCCCCAACCCTAACGTGGCCTCCCGGGCTGACGCAGCGTCGGTGCCCATCACAATCACAAACCAAACTTGGCGCGCGCGCACACGCACACACAGGCGCACACTGCCCGCTCGCGCAACAGCCTTGCCTCACACACTTTCGCGCAATTTAGACGTCTTAGAAATATTCACACTCCAGCACTTGACTGCTTCACCCACACTAACTCCCTAGTTTGCCTCACAAACACAAAGCTTTCTGACGTCCCTCGTGGACAAAAACGCAGCTGACCCAGGTGGATTCATTTCAAAGCCAAGTCCTGATTTACAACTAACACATACAAACTCAAATTTACAACAGACTCACAATCCTACCCAGAACCCCTAACTTGCCTCATCCTGATCTTTAGGATGACACTCATAACTACACCCAGTTCTAGAATCTGCCTTGCAAACCCAAACTCTCACATAAAGTCCTGAATTGGCTTACACACACAACACAAACACATACACTGAGAGAGAAGCCCTCTTACTTCATTGAGAGTCACAAAAGCCCTTTGACTCACATAAGCCCTTTCTTAGCTTCTATATAATATCCTAGAATTTGCTTTTTACCACCCCTAATTTGCCTCATTTCAGATCACACACACACACACGCTCTTAGATTTTGCATTGCAAAGCACTCTTCATTAATGCTCTGTCCCTCATACAACAAACCTCAGATTTTAATCTCACACACTGACACAAGTCCAGGTTTACCTCAGTCGGAACTGACACTTAGATTCACAACTAAGCCCAGATTTACTTCAAAAATCACACAACCAAAGACTTCACTTTTCATGTTACCTCAGATATATGCAGACTTTACTTACATACATCTATGCTTTCATAACCTCATTCTCTTCCCCACATCCACCCACGTATACCCTGATGCAGACTCTGCCACATAAACAGAATCTGCAAACTACATACCTTACGTCACATCTGCACACACCACCTAAACCCAAAACCTGTGGTGCCGGATTTAACTGGGCTCCCTCTCAGAAAGTCACCCATTTATTTATTTAGTCAACCAACATAAATCAGGTACCCACTATGGCTTTCACAAGATACTGGATCAACAGTGTCGAACAAGGGAAATGGGCCTGTCCTCACCAAGAATGTAGTCTATTACCACCCATCTAGGTAGCACAGTCATTCACTGTTCTGCTCAACTTGCTGAACTTTATTTATTTTGTGAACTAAACACTACCAAGCACAGACACATACATGCTAAGCTCCATGAAGGCAGAGATCTGGTCTGTTCAGTTCACCTTTGTATATCTTGTGCCCAGAACATCTACAGGCACTTGATACATTCTTTTTGAATAAATGGAGGATAACGATAACAACGACAGCAGCACCAGAAAATGTTTATGGAGTTATTGCTATGTGCCAGTCTTTATTATAATTGTTTCACATATATTAACTCATTTAATGTTCATAAGCATGTGGTCGGCTTCTTTGTGCACATAGACATACTCTTTGAAGGCATCTGCATAGAATTTGATGAACTGAACCTTTTAACTCTGATTTTGGAGTGGAACAAAGGCTCTGGAAACTGGAATGTTAGTCTCAGGTCTGTGACAGCCACAAAAAATTGAGGAATGGAAGTTGGCCTGAACTTAGATCAAAGACCGGTATGTTGACACAATTTAAACCTATCCCCTGGCCAGGCGCGGTGGCTCACACCTGTAATCCCAACACTTTGGGAGGCTGAGGCAGGTAGATCACCTCAGGTCAGGAGTTCAAGATCAGCCTGGCCAACATGGTGAAACCCAATCTCTACTAAAAATGTAAAAAATAGCCGGGCTTGGTGGCACCCGCCTGTAGTCCCACCTACTTGGGAGGAGGCTGAGGCAGGAGAATTGCTTGAATCCAGGAGGTGGAGGTTGCAGTGAGCAAAGATTGCGGCACTGGGCTCGAGCCTAGGCGACAGAGCAAAATTCCATCTCAAAACAACAACAACAACAACAAAAACCCTATCCCCAGTGAAGAGAAAGCCACTTGCTAAACTGCCTGTGCTCTATCAGAATTATTTATGACTTCTTAAGCTGACTTCCTCTGGGCAGCTGCTCCTTCTTAAGAAATGCTGGTTGGTGATGGACTCAGAATTTCCTGTGAGTGCTGCTTCAGAACAATTACAGTTAAGGCTTATCCAGGTTTTATTAGTTTCAGGCTCTGCCCTAAGGACATCCAGGCAATATCTTAATTAATCTTAATAACCTTACCTGTCCGGTACTAGCATTTCTTTTTGTTTGAGACAGCATCTCACTCTGTCACCCAGATGGGAAAGGCAGGAGTGCAGTGGCCCGATCACAGCCCATGGCAGCCTTGACCCCTGGGGCTCAAGCAATCCTCCTACTTCAGCCTCCTGAGTAGCTGAGACCACAGGGGTGTGCCACCATGCCCAGCTAAACTTGTATCTTTTTCAGAAACAGAGTTTCACCATGTTGCCCAGGCTGGTCTTGAACTCCTGAGTCCAAGCCATCTGCCCGCCTTGGCCTCCCAAAGTACTGGGATTACAGAAGTGAGCCACTGCACTTGGCCTAAAATTTCTTTTCTACTAATGAGGAAGCAGAGGCTCTGAATGAATGTCCAAGTTACAAAAGAGTCATAACTTGAAGCAGGATATGTGCTGAGTCTGTTTACTTTGAGAGAGGGCACATTCTGAATGTAGACACACACTTTTATGTGCATATTTGCATGGGAGCATGGGCATACAAACAGAACTTTGTAGTTGTACGTGAGCCCTATTGTTACAGCTGCATTGCCTCACCACTATGTTTGATGCAGTGTATAGGCATGACAATTACATTTGTTGACAAAATATCACATTTAAAAGTAACAGTTACATGTACACATATGTGTTTAATTAAGAAAGTACATCAGCCTATTAAAATTTTAGAAAGACTAAAATGGGAATGGCTGATCTTGCTCCAGTTCTGCAACTATGTGGCTTTAGGCAAATGTCTGGCTTAACCTATTTGTGTTTTTCTCCTTTATGTTTGCCTCCCACTGAATAGAATTATTATGGACTTCATTCCTTGAGCAACCCATTGTGCTTAGAATTTCATAAACATTGCCTTAACCTTCATAAGAACCCCACAAATCTGAAGTGATGATTATTTCCATTTTATCCATGGAGAAAATGAACCTTAGCGAAGTTCAGTTCTTTCCCTGAAGTATCATAGTTAGTACTTCAAACTGGAATTCAAACTTCCCACCAGCTGATTCAGACAGAACCTGTGCTCTTAAAAAAACACCCATAATAGATCGCTGTCATGAGGATCCAGAGAAGTAATAAATGGGAAGCCCAAAATTAAGGTGTTATGGAATGAAATATCTCTAAGTGCCCCAGTTGTTCTTGGACAGAAGTTAACTTTGGTTAAGGCAAACACTCACATAAGGAAGTATCAGACCACTCGACTCCAAGCAAAGGTATTAGCCCCATGAACACATGGCAATTTTGTCATGTCGCTTTCTAGTAAGATAGAAGATACATTACTTGTGACAATCACAAACAAAACAGCAACAGTATGTCTATAGATACTGTAAGTCAGACCACCCAGGGAAGGGGTTATCCAAAACAATGTACAAACAGCAAACTACTTCTGTAATGTGGGCAAGAATATAGTGCTTTGAAATTGTCACACACCAAATCAAATTTGCATTTCCTGTAGCTGAAGTAAATCATATGCCACTTTGTATTGAGATGATTTGTGATGTGAGCACATAGCATATCCGATTATAACTCTAGGAAAACTTATTCCGGAGGCATCTTCTATTACCTCTAGATCAGCAGAAGGCAGAAACTCTCCCTAGAAAGCAATGATACGCACCAAGCAATCCTGATATGGCAGCACACAGAATACATTTTATGCAAAAATAAATTGCATTGCGGGCCGGCTGCGGTGGCTCATGCTTGTAATCCCAGCACTTTGGGAGGCCGAGGTCAGGAGATTGAGACCATCCTGGCTAACGCAGTGAAATCCCGTCTCTACTAAAAATACAAAAAATTAGCTGGGTGTGGTGGTGGGCGCCTGTAGTCCCCGCTGCTCTGGAGGCTGAGAGGGAAGAATGGCGCGAACCCAGGAGGCGGAGCTTGCAGTGAGCCGAGATCGCGCAACTGCACTCCAGCCTGGGTGACAGAGCGAGACTCTGCCTCTAAATAAATAAATAAATAAATTGCTTTTTTTTTTGAGACGGACTCTTGCTCTGTGGCCCAGGCTAGAATGCAATGGTGCGATCTCGGCTCACTGCAACCTCCACCTCCCGGGTTCAAGCGATTCTCCTACCTCAGCCTCCCAAGTGGCTGGGACTACAGGCACCCACAACCATGCCCGGCTAATTTTTTGTATTTTTAGTAGAGATGGGGTTTTGCCATGTTGGCCAGGCTGGTCTCGAACTCCTGATCTCAGGTGATCCGCCTGCCTCGGCCTCCCAAAGTGCTGGGATTACAGGAATGAGCCACTGGGCCCAGCCACATTGCATTCTTATAAGGCAAGGTCTACCCAACAGAAGATAAAATTTTAGTTCTCACTAAGGTTACGCCTCTATTCTCAAAATAAGAAGAAAATAGAGGAGTTATACAATTTACCTTGACTCATCAGTTAATTTAAATAATTCTAATCAAAACCTATCCTCCTTCTTTTCTTTCTTTGAGTTGCAGGAATTTGAACCTATGTTATCTTGTCCCGATTTTGATGGACATAGAGATTAGAAATCTAACTTTTCGTGGAGAGATGCCATATATAAATAACGCAGTGTTTGCAAAATGTTCAGCATTCTGCCTGGCATACAGTAGGTGCCCAATAAATTTTAGTCTCTCATTTCCTAAGAGTATAGATATATTATTAATATCACAGAGACTTTGGAATGAGCTGGGTGGTGTCCTGTAACTTTAACTTTGCAGGATTTTATGGAACAAGTTGATACTGTAATAATGCTGGATATGTATGTTAAAAATGACTGTCATTTTTCATATACCTCCATCATAGCCTATGAATTTTCCTGGCAGGCCACTATTTAATTTCAGCTCGATATTTGGTGAACAAAGTGTTAATTCTGACAAAGCCACATTTAAGCCAATAGTTACAAACCTAAAACCTAAAAACAAGTTGTTTTGAAATATATGTACAATGTTAAAACAAGGTTATAAAATATTTTCAATAATCTTAATTGTACATGCAGAAAAAAATCTGCTTTTATAAAAATATATACATGTAGGGGAAAAACCTACAAGAATATATATCAAAATATTAGCAGAGTGTAATTCATAGGATTACAGGTAAGTTGTAGTTTCTTCCTTCATGCATTTCTATATTTTTCAAAATCTTTATAGTAAGTGTGAGTTACATTTATAATCATAAAGAATGTTATTTGTAAATATGTGTCCAGGATGTTTTAGACAGAAATATATTTACTGAGCATGGTAAAAATTGCCAATGGAAAATTATTGACCCAAGCTTTTGTCTCCCTACTGGATTAGGCAGATATATTATCTAAAGTGAAAACAAAAATAAAATAAAATCAGGCCTCTCATCAGAGTCAAATTGTCACCTCGTGCAAAGTATTTCAGCAGTTGGACAGCTGAGTGGGAAAACGGTCATTATGGCGAGAGTGTGAAATGAGGGCTTACAAATGTCCTCGAGGTAAATCCTTTCCACCAAAGGATTAGTTAATAGGACATGACATAATCATCTTCCTGGTGGGGAGTTGTTGGGGTTTCCTTCCCAGTATTATACACTGAGCATCTCTCTTTGATTTTAATATTCTCAAATGTTCGAAAGCCAGTTCCAAAAACAGAATTTTCTTTGGCCGTAAGTGGGAAGAAGATAAATTTTAAAGTAGTTGCTGACCGATATGATAACAGAGATATTCATTTCAAATGCTCTAATCCTCTAGTTTCCTTGCTGCAGGCTCACAGGTGCAATTTAATCTCCTAAATGAAAATCTCTAAGTAAGGGCCAGATGATAAAGTGAGTTACAGGATGTAACAGGAAAAAAAAAAAAAAAAAAAAGCCAAGCCTATGACTTGTCCCACCTCTTTGCCAATCAAAATGGCTCAAATTTTTCCAAGATTTTTTAAATGTACCGTTATTTTTCCAGTTATTGTTTGTTTTTTGCCCATTTACAAAACATTCTTATTGGTTTTACGTTATTTTTATAACAATCTCATCCTGATTATTTAAAATAAAATGATTCTCTCTTACCTGTTACTATTCAAAGATAAAAATAACAATAACACATTCCTTGTTTATCACTCCCTTCCTTCCTCCCTCCCTCCCTTCCTTCCTTCCTTTTCAATGAAAATTCGAAAGTCCAGAAAAGCAGAGAGTAATTTAGCAAATGCCCAGGTACTCACAGTCTAGTTAACTTTTCATCATATTTTCATATATTTTTAGCTAATAAAATATTACAGAGTTCGGATATTCTTGGTACCCCTTTCCTTTTCTCTTTTTCTTGTTCTCTCTGAATAACAACCACTAACCTATATTAATCATTCACATTCTTCTAAAGTTTGCTATCTATTGGACACTGATCCGTTAACTGGGATTTTTAAGCTTGTTTTCCTTACCAAATAAATTATTGTCTTAGTTTAATTATTTGCATATGAGAAGAACCCTTGGCCAATAATGATGTATAGAAGTCCTTCACTCCTGGAAAGCTGAGGCTTACAACAATAACATTAGGTTTTCCCCTCCTAAAATAAAAGTAATCACAATTCATATCAGGGCAGAAATTCAATCCAAATTCTAAAAGATGTGTCTTCAGAACTCTGTGCTTCTTAATCGACCAATAGTGCGTTTGAGACAGGCTAGAAAGCCAACTATTTTTCTCTTATTGGGCAATTGTTGTTACTATGAAGCTTAAGTGGCTCAAGAAACTTAGACTTAACCTTTAAAAGGATACCTTTGATTTTAGTATTCCCTTGAGACTAAACTAAGTAATGCACAAAGAAAGGTAGTCAAGTAAGATGACAGTCTGAAAAGAGAAGCTCCTTTCATTCCAGACAGAAGCTTCCTGCCTCCAGAGATGAGGGCACATCCTGGCTCCGATATAAGCGGCAAACAGGCCAGGGTGCAAATGACAAATACTGAAAGATATGAGAGGAAAAAATTGAAACAAGGTGAATAATTCTTTCATTGAGAATTTTTTGGTTATGCATACATTCAGAAAACATAAATGCATTGATAATGCCTTTTTAACCCAATGCTTTTGTCTGAATATTTTCGTTAATAAATAATTCCCTGTCCAGGCAGCTCCCTGGATTGCCTTATTCCTCCAGATCTTTCCTAATTAAGATGAAGGGATAGGAAATAGGATCCCTTCAATGTTTCCAAGCTTTTAGAATAATTTATATTGGATACATGAAGAAACTATGTTCAGACAATTAGTCCAATTGTGTAGCTCCACTTTCCCTGTCTTATTAAGAAATAGCACAGTATTTATGTGGAATGAATGAGAAAAGCATGGGATCAGAAGTCAGAAAATCTGGACCAGAAGTCTGAGTCCACCACTAACTGAGTGAATTTGGGGGAACTACACAAGCTCTTTATTTCTCTTCCCTTATCAACAAAATGAAAATAAAAAGCTGTCGTGCTGAAAAAAAGTAAGATGTTTTATGCCAGGTTGTAACTGTTCTTTACAAATGTTGTTTTATTTGCTTCAGTGCCTGGCCCCAATTTCTGTGATCAACAGGTAAGCAACAAACACATGTTGAATTAGTGTTATCTGGAATTTTTGTTTTTCAGTGGTAGAACTCTATGTAGTATGTAGGGAATGATTACTAATCAGTCTTAAGTGTTACCAAAGTTAAAAATGTATTTTGGGAAACCAAATCAGATTACCTTCTATTCTAATCGTAAAACTCTTAGACATTTGTCCCCTGAAGACACACTTAGACAAAAGATGTAGCCAAATGCATGTATAAAACTTACATAAAAATATACTAAAAATAATAAGATATAAATATATTTTTTAAATGATTAATTTTTTAGCAGAGCTCATATTAGAATTTACTCAACTTTGATTATGCAGTGTCTAATAATTTATCGAATAATTCTTAATGTTGGCTGGCCACTAGGAATTTTTTTAACATTTAACATTTAAAGTACAATGTTAACATGCTGAAGTGTTTATTTTTTATCAAAAAAAATTCAATATGACCATACACTCAAATAATATACTACAAAATGATTAGTTTCACCAGTAGAGAATTTTTGGCTGTAAATGTTACACCTGTGAAAATATACATTGCAGTCTTTTGCAACAGGTTGATTAATCAGTTGTTGGAGTAACTAGAGCATATTAAGATCTGACTAATCTAAAATTCATAAAATCAAACATGTATTGAATATATGTTAGGAACATTTGTAATAGAAAACCTAGGGTTAAATACTATGCAAATATTATACTGGATTATTTGTCTGGTGCAGTGTTTTATCTTTAATATAATAATTTATCTATAATTTATTTTAAAATTGTAACTAAATATCAATTCTCAAACTAAAAAATGGAGTGACTTAAGAGATGGGGATAGGATTTATAAGTTGTCTATGGTCTTGCAGTAAGTCTGGTGGATATAGGCCTTGGCAATTACCCTTGTACAAAATAAAATAAGAATATAATATTGTTAAGTGGATTATTCATTGTTAGGGATATAATTGTTGACATTGGCTGGCAAGTTTATAATTACTTATTAAAATTCAATAATCAGTAATTGAAATATAATCATAAATCATATAATGATGATTAATTTCACCATCTGGATTTTTACAACCAGTAATTTTTACATCTGGATTCTGAGAAGTCTTTAATTCGGGAAAAAGCATACAGGAAAATTTCCCATGAGGAAAATAGATCTAATTTTATTAAAAATGTAACTTTCCCGTTGTTTCTTTCCCTTTTGGCTAAAATCTACTATAAAAATAAAACTCTCCCCAAATTTTAGTATACCTGATGACATAGCAATCAAGTTTGCTTGTTTGTTTTTTTCCTTTGAAGACGTTGAACAAAATCCAAGAACCACTTAGAAATTTGTTCTTGTAAAGAACTTTTGAATTAACCTTATTCAGCCTTTCTTAAAAAAAATACTCAGCTTTGACTATGTGATATCTAACAATTTACTTAATAATTCTTAATGTTGGCTGGTTACTAGAAATTGTTTTAATACTTAAAGTACAATGTTAACTTGTTAAATCTCTTATTTCTTATAAAAATTCAGTATTACCACACACTCAAATAACATACTAGAAAATGACTAGTCGTAAAGAAGGAATTTTTTTGGCTCTAAAAATTGCACCTATAAAAATATATATTGTAGTTTGGCTTTTGACTAATTGTGTTTTTTTGTCCTAAAATAATGTAAATGCTAACGAGCCAAGTTCACACTCCCCAAATGCTGAGCCAAGTTCACGCTCTCACAGCTAAGAGGAGAGGAGGACCCTGCTAGAATAACAAAAGGGAAACAGCCCATTTATTCAATTCATTACATATTTATTGAGCACTTATTTTGTGCCAGGGAGTATGCAAGGTGTTGTGGAAGTTTACAATACAATAGATGAGACAAGTATTCCAATACAATGCTGCTCAAACTGCAATAAGTGTTGTCACAAGAGGAAAAGGGAGCTACAGATGAAAGCAAACCACATGCGATGAAGAATGAGTGGGATTTTAACAGAGGAAGATGGATGACATCATTCCTGGCATAGTGGGAAATGCTGGGAGAACAGTGAGCAGACCTGCTTGGCTGGAGAGCACAATGCTGTAGCTGTAGGGTAGCAATGGATAGGGCCAGGAAGATTAGATAAGAGCTCGAATGTGGGGGACCCTGAATGAAAGGCAAAAAGTTTCCAAATTTCAATGTCCAAACGGTTTTATTGGAGCACAGTCATATCTATTTGTTTACGTATTGCCCACAGCTGCCTTCAACCTGCAACAGCAGCAGGTTTGAATAATATCAACAGAGAACATATGGTTCACAAAACTGAAAATAATAGCTGTCTCACCCAGCACAGCAAAAGTTTGCCAACCCTTGATCTACAATGTATACAGTTTGGTATCTGTGTAGTAAAATACATTCTCATAGACTCTCACATCTATCACCTCTGGGCATGTTTATACAGTCTGAGCAGCATTGTATTGGAATACCTATCTTATCTATTGTATACATGCAGCAGCCTTTTTTTTTTTTTTTTTTTTTTTTTTTGAGATAGAATCTTCCTCTGTCACCCAGGCTGGAGGGCAGTGGCATGATCTTGGTTCACTGCAGCCTCTGCCTCCTGGGTTCCAGCAATTCTCCTGCCTCAGCCTCCTGGGTAGCTGGGATTACAGGTACACACTACCATGCTCAGCTAATTTTTGTATTTTTTAGTAGAGACGGGGTTTCACCATGTTGGCCAGGTTCATCTCGAACTCCTGACCTCAGGTAATTCGCCCGCCTTGGCCTCCCAAAATGCTGGGATTACAGGCATGAGCCACTGCGCCCGGCCATGGCTGCAGTACTTTTGGAGGGCAGTTTGACAATAAATATCAAAGGCCTTAACATATTCAAGAAATCTGCATGTTACTTTGCATCCTTCAGGTGATTCTGCTGCAGGTGGTTCTGAAACCACATTCTAAAAAATAATGTTCTCTGGTGTCTCTATTTTGAGACTCTTTCTATTGAAAATCATTTTACAATACGTGTTACTGGTGCTTTCTAACTTGGAGAAGATTCCTATGTTACACTTTCCTGCTAGTGCTGGCGTAGGTGAAGTATCGTCAGTAAGGAACTGTTCTTTCAGCACCATGACCTTCAGCTCCTTTTAAAAGTAGTTCACACACCTGAATGCAGTCTGGAATTATGGGTCCCTCTTCAAAGAGCACATCCTTAGAACTCAGAATTCTCTATTTTAAATGGTAAATAGCCTCATATTGATTGCAAATCTTACAACTTTGGATTTGTCTTAATTTCATCAGAACATTCAGACTGGTTTTAGATTTTTAAATTTTCCTTTAAGAGTGTGTTTTGACCCTCCTTTGAGAAGCAAAAACTTACAGGTTCACAGTCAGGAAACATATTCTACACGTAGTTCTTATTGTATAGTATCTTGTCTTAGTTTTATTGTTTTTTAAGCTGAAAAACTTTGCTTTAAAATTCAATGTTAATTCCAGAGAGTTTAAACTGTGTCCTCTGTGTTTAGAAGGACATACACCAGCCTGTGCAACACAGTTAGACCCCCATCTCTACCAAAAAAAAATTTTTAAATTAGCTGGTCATGGTGGTGTACTACTGTAGTCCCAGCTACTCGGGAGGCTGAGGTGGGAGGATCGCTTGAGCCCAGGAGGCTGAGGCTGCAGCAATTCTGCCACTGTAGTCCAGCCTGGTTGATAGAGAGAGACCCTGGGTCAAAAAAGAAAAGAAAAAAGGACATACATACAATCTAGGCTGAGGTTAGCAATTTAATTTATCCAGTGGCTCCCTGTTTCCAAATCTGAAGCAAACTGATAGTTTAGCTAATATTTCTTTTTGTCCAAAGGCAAAGTTTGAGAATGCTTAGGAAAGGCTAATAAATGAAAAAGAAAAGAGAAAGTTACTGGTTAAGTAAAACAGTCTATATGTTTCTGCCATCTTGTACCAAACAACTTTTGTTCCACTTCATGAAAGCTGACAATGGAGGGGTTTGAATTCACATGAGGTGTAATCAAGGTGGTCCAGTGTGGATTACAGAAATCAGATGTACAGTATTTTAAAAGAGATTTTTATATGGATTCAGCCTATGTAGGCATGTTGTTATGCACATCTAATGCATCAGTCACTGTAGGAGCTCTCAACATCATGGGAGAGACAAACAAATGAAATGAAAATGAAATGAAATGCAAATGAAAATATAGCCTGCTAAATAGTACCAAAAGGGTCAGCCCAGACACAAGACACATAAAGCCATCTCTAGAGGGTAAAGGAAAGTGACTTCTGAAGAATGAGTAAGAAGAAAAGTGGTATTGAAGGCACACACTACAGAAAAGAAGAAAAGAAGATTCTATGTAGGACACCAGTTGCAAGAAATAGCTTGGCTGGTTCTTGGAATTGCAAATAGTTTCCTATGAGCAGAGTGGGAGAAGCAGAGTGTGAAGAGTGCAGTGAATAGACATGATATATGTAGGTGAGTATGTACATATAATTTTGAACATGCAAGAATATTGTATTAGTTTAAAAATAAAAAAATGTGAAAAGTCTAGAAAAGGTGGTTCACAAAGAAACAATAGGCATAAAAGTACTCAGTGCCTGGTAATTCCTCAATAAATGTCAGCTATTTTAGTAATGTAAGTGTGCAATTTAGGTTTTCTGAGATAGGATACTTTATTTGCTCTCCAATTTGATCTAGAACAAAGAGCAAAATCTGGGTGGGACTTAATTTGTCTTGTAGGTCAAGAAGGAATTTGATGTAATGGCTAAGAGCCACACTGACTTGGATTCAAATCCAGGTGTTAAATATTAGTTCTGTGCCCATGGGCAAGTTTTTAAAACCTCTCTAAGCATTTTCTCATCTGTAAAATGAAGATAATAATGTCTCATTCGCAGAGCTGTTGTGAGGGTTAAATGTAATAATATATGTGAAATAATTAGCACAAATTGACTGGTGCAGAGAAAGCATGCAAAATGGTTGCTCGTGTGATTACAAAAGTAGATAGAGGACATGTGGTGGAGATTGGGGAACATTCCCAGAAGATGCATGGTGATAAGGACAATTGTCTCAGCTGGATGTGAATTCATCTTGCTGTGGCGGGTCTGTTTGTAAAGAAGAATAATCCCATGGATGAATAGGCAGCCAGCCAAGATGGCTTGATCCTCCTCATTGGGTCTAGCCAGGAAATCTGTGTGTGAGTAGAATATGAATCACCTGCTTACTGTAAATTAATTATTGTTATTCACTCAGCAATGAGGAAAAGATGCTTGGTCAGAATTAATCATCTAAAAAACCACTATTTTAAATTCATTACATTTGAATATGGTAATGAGACATTTGTCACTTTTATAACTCTTTGTGGGGGAGGGTGTCTGTTGTAAGATAGAAAAGGATTAACATAAAATTTTTAGACTGTGCCTTTCTTTTTTTTCTTTTCCATATTTATTAAAGCCTAATATAATATCTGTTGTATATCCCCACTTTACAGACAGGAAAACAGGCTTCGAGTTTGAAGTGATTTACAAAGGAACCACATTATTCTTAAGAACATGAAATGGTGTTAAAAATTCAGATCTTTCTGACTCTAACCGGTGGTTCTCACGTTAGAATTGCTAGAACTTTTTACAGCTATTGAAACACAGGGGGTGCTCCTAAAGGTTCTGACTGAGTATTTCAGAGGTAAACAACTCCCAAATATGACATTCCTTGGTCGAAAGCAACCTCCCTTTTAAAGGCTTGTTATGTATGTGAGTTAAACATTTTCAATATGAATATGCTGAACTGGGAAACTGAACTGAACAATAAATGGATCTTTTTTTCTCTCCTTTGCTTTAGTCAGTTCAGGGCATTTGAGAAACAGGTTAAAAGCAGAGAAAATGAATCCAACTATTTATGCCATATTGAGGGAGGAGGGAATAGTTTTTCTCCCCCCTGACCTTTATGATGAATCATTGATAGCCTTACTGTGGTGACTTTTTAGCCTCATCAGAGAACAAATCCCTCCAAACATTCTAAATAATCAGAACATTATCTCACACTTGAATGTACTTGGTTCACATCACTTAACCAGTTGACCTTGGAGGCTTACTACTCCAAATGAAAGATGAACCAATTTATCTTGATTTTTTATGTCACTGAATAGACAAGAAATTTGAAAAGTGGTCTCTTGTTGTCCTGTAAAATCGCAATGGTCATATACTCTTGTGGCTCCTTAGAACCACCCTCTCTCTCTTTCCCTCTATTGCACTTACTTACGCCAAGTGCTAGCCTTGGAGGAGAGATAGAACAAAGTGTGACTCAAAATTGGTTCTTCATTCAAGTGCCTCCATTGCTCAATGACTGGAAGGGATGAGAAAATTATTCCATTTTTTAAATCTTCTAAAGCAGTGAGTCTTAAAATTGGGATAATCCTAAATCTTTTTATGTAGTTATCAAAAGTAAAGTAACTAGAAGAACTTATTAAGATATATATAAACATATATATATAAACATATATATATAGTATATATAAACATATATATATATAGTATATATACTTTAAACATTTAGCTATCTTGAGCTCTCCGGGCTTATGAAGTCATAATTAAGAAAACTGAGGGCTTGGCACAGTGGCTGACGCCTGTAATCCCAACACTTTAGGAGGCCAAGGTGGGAGGATTCAGTCCAACAGTTTGAGATCAGCCTGGGCAACAGGGCAAGGCCTTGTCTGTACAAAAAATTAAGTTAGCTGCGTGTGATTGCACACACCTGTAGTCCTACCTACTCAGGAGCCCAGAGCAGGAGGATCACTTGAGCCCAGGAAGGTTGAGGCTGAAGTGAGCCATGTTGTGCCACTGCACTTCAGCCTGGGCAACAGAGCAAGACCCTGTCTCAAAAAAAAAAAAAAAAAAGAAAGAAAAAAGAAAATTGGCACTATGTGAAAAAAATAAATATGATTTTTGTCTTTTACCTGTGGATATGAGCAGATAAAACAGACCATTCAAAAGTGAAATTATGCATTAAAATCTTTTTCCATTTGTTCTGATTTAGACAAGACAAAAGCAGTCTAAAAAATCCAAAAAACAAAAACAGAGCAAAACAATCTATCACCCCTATGAATAAAGAATGCAAGCACTGCGATTGCTTCCCTGAGATATAATTTGTTTCTACCGCCCATAATTCGCAAATAGCAGTGTGAATGCAGGCAAACATTGCTCCTCCCATTCCAGCTTCCCATGTGAATCTGATGCTTCCTTGTTCTACCTCTATTTCGTGGGTTCTTTATTCACTTGTTTATCTTTATCTTCCAGACAACCAATCAGAGATATCCATAAAGGAAATTACCATTATCTGGCCAAAAACATAGCTGGGAAAATGTGAGGTTACGAAGGACTCCAAAATGACTCAGAAAATACACTGGCAGGAATTGGCTAGAAAGGATTCCATATTGGTACCTTGAAAATGGATCTCCCAAGACAAAAATGTCCCTGATATTTGTGCCTCAGCCCCATTTTATATTGGGTGTCAGAGAAGAGATTTGTAAGAAATCCTGGGAGGGTGCGGTGGGGTGGAAGTGGAGGAGTGATGTCTAAAAGTGAGATAGAGAGAGACAGGATGGACTTGTCTGTCAATTAAGATCCTTGGTTTGAAAATCCCAGGGTGAACATTTAAATGCCTTATTTGCAAAATGGGACAAAAATTGCAGAATAATATCTCAAGTAAGCTAGATTCTACTCCTTTTTATAAATTCAACATTTTCTCCTATAAATTAAACCATGGCTATGAATTTGAGACATGTGATTGGTAAAGTTTTGCTGTATTTAACTGCTAGAATTCAATGGGTTCCAGAATTTACTTACATGTCTCCTTACTGATTAATAATATACATAGATAATATTTATTGAGCTCTTACTAATGTCGTGCCAGACCCTTATTGACTCCAATAGGGATAGCACCATGTCCGAGGAGCCAAGGAAACCAGACCCAGCGAAGAAGACATAGGATCAATTGAGGACTTTATATACAGGGAGGTCCAGGAGCAGAGGGCCCAGACAGGAAAACCACTACCATTTGTAAAAAGGATGTAATTTATAAAGCATTTTCATTCAGCAACTTCCACCTAGCAATCACCATTCAACCCAAAACAAAGAGACCCATTTCTCTCTATGGCCTGCGTTCCAAAAATATGGGCCAGGAGTTTGGATGTCCTTCATAGATTGGAAGTGAATCTCCTGGTTGGCTGTTCCTGGATCCCTTAGCTCAGAACTTCAAAGACACATTCTTCTTAGACCACAGGGTCATTCTCAGTGTATGCTTAAATTATTGCTATCAGGTGTGTCTGCTGTAAAATTGTATGTTACATATAATTTGATGTACTCATGTAATCCTTACAACATCCCTGTAAAATAAGCAGTATCATCTCCTCTGCAGTACAAAAGGGAAAAGTAGCTTGCTTCAGGTCACAGAGCTCAGGGAGGAAAAAAGTGTTAGATCTTGAACCTGAGTGTCTGACTCCAGACCTCTATTCTTAACTACTACACTATTTCCTGAACTCATATCTATGGGGATTTTCCTCTTTGTACTTTGATGAGCTGAGCAACTCAATGTAATTCAGCCTTGTTAAAATATAATTTTCAAAAACAGGTAAAATCGTGATTCTCATATAGACTTTAAAAAAAGGATATGTGTTAAGAATTTTATTTAACAAAGTAATGAGAAAAATAGAGTTGCGTTAAAAGTCAGTAAAATCATAAAACAGACACATTTATTGATCAGGAATATAGAAATGAATGTGCAAATATAGACAAAAGTGGACTCTCCCATAATGAAAGATGGAAATCATTTGAAGCTCTACTGAATAGAATTTGCGTGTCTGTAGATAAGAATTATTTGACATTGCTATTATTTTTCTACAGCTTACAGAATTGTAGTCCCCATAGAATTGGAACAAGAGAACACTAGAAAGACGTGCTATAGACAATACATAGTTGTTCACTGAAGTGCAAATTTTTCCCTACAATACTTGTAATTCTCCCTTGCTCCTTAAACTCAGGAAGACTTTTATACCTGGTAAGTATAAAAGGTATTTGGGAGATAGGCATGAATAAAAAATGTCTTAAAAACTACCAGAACAGAAATATATAAATACTTTCAATAAGGCAGAATATTAAAGAATACAATAAAGAAAGGAGCAGTTCATTCGGCTCTGGGGATCTATTGGAATTTCTGTATAAGGGGCATTTAGGAGAGAGGCAGTTGAGTTGGAAGAGGGGGCTGGAGGCTAACCTGAAGTTGATTTTAGATACCACTTTACATAAAATTAACAGAGTGTAGACTATCTTTTTTAAAGAATGGAATTGGGTTTGGCAGAGACCATAAAACTCTCCCAAAGCTGTCTTGTGTACTGCCCTCGAAGTCTAGAAAAGCTCTTTAGAGAAAACGACATTTAGGCTGAGCTGGAAGGCAGCAGGAAAATGTAAAAGAGCTATCCAGAGAGAGGGGCATCTTGATCCAAGGTAAAGAGACTAAGAGAGGGGAGGCGACCTCAGAATGGGAGTGATAAGAATGAGGCAGTAAGAGAAAAAGAGTCTGCCTCAAAACCAAGTGCTCCCGGAGCCTACACAGGTCAAGGTACCTACTGCTTTCTGTTTCCTTTGACAAGGACTTTAAAACCAGGATCTTCTTCTGTCTTAAAGCCAGAGCCCTGGTCCCATAAAAATAGATACTCAATATGTATTTCCTATATGAACAAAGTATAGAAAAGAGAAGGAAGGAAGAAGTAAATGAAGTATGGAACCAAATCTAGCTTTATCTAGGCCCTCTGTTTTTCTCCCCACTAAAATTTCCCAAGCTTTACTGTTTCAGGAAAGCGCTCACTACAAAGAACCACCCTTCACTTGTGATTCAGTGGAGGCCCACCTCCACTCAGCCTCATGAGTCCCTTGTCTAATTTTCTCCATAAAACCATGGGCCCTTTTCTTTTCTTTGAAATATTCTTCATTAATAAACATTTTTCTTATTATAATATACTGAATAAAATCACCTTTTTAATCATCCCATGCATTTTATTTTTCACAGTTGGAAAGAAGGGAGTTCAAGACCCAATCTCTGGGCTTGAAGAACCCTTCTGTGGATTAATACAGCATAAAGACATGCAAACCCTTAATTTGTTTTAACTGCATCCTTTTTATACACATGAAAGAGCAGGGACCATACTGATGCAAATGCTTGTGATTATAACTTGGCCAAGAAAGAACTATTGTTGGTGGCTCTGGCATGTGTGCATCTTTGTCTTTGAAACCAGGCAAGTTCAGGGACTTGTTTGAAGCTTCCCTTTTTGGGGAATAAGGCATATAATGGAGGGTGTTTTTCCTTTTCTCTCTTGGATGATGGGCTAGGGAAAAAAGATTTGAGTTGATTAAATTATGGCATCAACAGAAAGACCAGTTTGTAGTGATAAATAGGCATGTGTTTATATATATCCTATGAAAGTGTCCAAGATGTGGCTAGAAGTGGTTGTAAACAACAAAGCTACTTTTGGCCTACTTAAGGAAAAAAGAAAATTAGGTAACTTATTGGAGGGATATCATTTAACTCAATCCTTAAAGAAAAAGTTGAAGTGTTAAGTGCCATTCTGGAATGTAGATAGTAGAAAATGAATGGGCAGGATGAATGAGCTCTGACTCCTTTCAGTGTAGATGCCCCTTTTCCAAAGACTCGAATTCCAGGAAGAGTGCATCTGATGGAGGCCTTGGATCACATGCTCACCCCCTAGGCAGAGAAGATCCTGATCAGTTGATTGATAGTTCTACAAGATTAGCCAAAGAGGGAGAAATTATGCAGCTAAATGGGGATGGGGGAGGACTGTTACTAGGAGTCAAGGATTTGGGGCAGGTAAAATAGTAGCCTTTACATAGAATTACCAACATATGACCCAATGATTCAACTCCTGTGTACATACATATCCAGGAGAAATGGAAACACACATTCACACAAAATCTTATACACAAGTGTTCAGAATAGCATTATTCATAATAGCTATAAAGTGAACACAACTAAAATGTCCACCAACCAATGAATGGATAAACAAATGTGGTTTGTTCATGCAGTGAAACATTATTCAGCCATAAAAAGGAACAACGTATTAAGGAACTTTGAAAACATTATGCTAAGTAAAAGAAGTCAGACACAAAATGCCACATATTGTCTGATTTTATTTATATGAAATGTCCAGGTTGGGCAAATCCATAGAGACAGAAAGTAGGTTAGTGATTGCTCAGCACTGCAGGAAGTAGGAGTAGGGATGAAGGAGGGTGAGGTGAATATTGGCTGGTAATGGATATCAGTTTCTTTTAGGCGAAACAAAGCTGTTTTAAAATTATATTGTTATAGTTGCACCAACCATGGCAACCTTGTGAGTATATGAAAAAACATTAAATTGTATACTTTAATTGTGTGAAGTATGAATTAATTGTAATAAAGCTGTTCATAAATAAACAGCTTTATTATTACAATTATTGGAATGAAAAATTTGATTGTGATTAAATTTATTGTTTTCACTTGTTGGGAAAGTAGGTAGAAGCTGCTCTTCAGAGATGAGAAATAAGGTCACTAGTTTGTTGCAGTTTCTGAAACATTAATTACTCCTTTATATTAGGGCATCATCTTTCTGTTAGAAACAGCTGGCCAGGCACAGTGGCTCATGCCTGTAATCCCAGCACTTTGGGAGGCTGAGGCGGGCAGAGCATCTGAGGTCAGGAGTTCGAGATCAGCCTGGCCAACATGGTGAAACCATGTCTCTACCACGCCAGTTGACCATGTCTCTACCATGCCAGTTGTGATGGCACGCACCTGTAATCCCAGCTACTCAGGAGGTTGAGGCAGGAGAATCACTTGAACTCAGGAGGCGGAGGTTACAGTGAGCCGAGATTGCACCATTGCACTCCACCCTGGGACTCCGTCTCAAAAAAAAAAAAAAAAGAAAGAAAGAAACTGCTACCACCAGGGTGGTTTCTTAGTTAGCATTACAAGTCATCAAAAATAAGTGTGGATTATTCTGTCAGGCCCTTTCAAATGTGTTGACCTAACTAAAACATGCCCTTTCTGGAATAAAACTGACATGAGGCTGTGTGCAGTACTCAAAAAAATGCCTGCTAAGAAGTGAAAAAAAGACCAGGCACAGTAGCTTATGCCTGTAATCCCAGCACTTTGGGAGTCTGAGGTGGGTGGATTACTTGAGGTCAGGAGTTCAAGACCAGCCTAACCAACATGGTGAAATCCTGTCTCTACTAAAAAAACAAAATTAGCTTGGCATGGTGGTGTCTGTCTGTAATCCCAGCTACTTGGGAGGCTGAGACAGGAGAATCATTTGAACTCAGAAGGAGGAGGTTGCAGTGAGCCAAGATCATGTCACTGCACTCCAGCCTGGGCAATAAGAGCAAAACTCTGTTTCAAAAAAAAAAAAAGTGAAAAAACCTGTACTGCTGCCATTGATATACTATTGATATATTGATATATACTTGGTATAAAACTGAGGGTAAGTTCTTTTTCTTCTGTGGTCCTTAGTTTCCTGATCTGGAAAAGGAAAGCATCAAACTAGGTCAGTGGTTCTCAGAGATTGGTTTCCCATTAATGGTTGTGATTTAATATTTTCTCAAATAAAATTAAACAAAAAAGTGAACCAATATAAGGAAAACTCTGGGAAAATAGTTGTATGAATATTGTGTAGATATGGCAAAAATCATGAAGTTAATATAATTACTGAAATTTGGCAAATGCTACATGATACATCGTGGTTAATTGCAGTGAGAGGTGGCAAAATGCATTGGCTACGAACACCATTACTTTGTAAAGCTATCTCTCTTCCTCATTTATTTGATTTATGACATTAGGTTTTTAAATAATAATGTTAGTAATAATAATGATCTTTTTTTAAGTGTATATTATATGCTAGTCCCCACAAATGAAGGGAAAGTTCTGGGAGGCTTTATGATCAGCCTGTGGTTTAGGTGATAAAGGAAGACCTCTCTGAAGAACAGAGACTGGAAGGATGTTGGAATTTAGTAAGATGAAGGGCTATAGGAGCACTTTCTATAAGACAAATGGCACCTATGAGGGCCTAAGGTTGAAATCAAACATGTGGTCCATTCTAAAAACTAATAAATCCTCTGGGATTGCAGCACAGAGAATGAAGAAGACAATTAAATCCATACCCAGGGCTTACTGAGCATGTACCTCACTGCTTACACCATGCTACGTGCTTTGCTTATTTCATTCAAGCCACACAAAGGCACTATGGGGTCAGTATCATATTCCATTTTATAGACGGGAACTAAAGCTTAAACTTAAAATGTCTTAAGCTGAGCACAGTGGTGGATGCTAGTCATCTCAGCTACTCAGGAGGCTGAGGCAGGAGAACGCTTCGAGCCCAGTTCATGGCCAGCCTGGGTAATATAGTGAGACCCCCATCTCTTAAATAAAATAAAATAAAGTAAAATAAAATAAAAATATTGCTTGCGGTTACAGAGCTAGTAAAACATAAAGCCTGGATTTGAACACAACCAGTTTGCCTCCAGAACCAGTGTATAAGTCACTACACGATACTGCCAGCTGACTGCATGTGAGTCGTCTCATCTCCTCCAAAGTGTGGCCATCCTTTGATTTTCCTTTGCCCCAGCTAGGATGACACATTGATTTAGCAATAGAGTACTTGTTTTCTCATCCTAGATAGGAAGCCTATTGTTAAAATAAACAGACATTGAAAGCATAACCAAAACTATTAAAATTTTATAAGCAAGCTTTACCCAAGATTCTGGGTATGAAGACACTGGGGATGAATATCAAAAGGACTTATTATGAAATCATATCTTTTAAAACTTCCATATAATTTTCTTCTCCTTAACCTAGAGTTGAGAAAGGTAAAAATAACAGAGTTTTGTTTTCACTAGGAAAATAGTATAGCCTTATTTGGGACAAGAATTGAAAATGGACCTTCGGTCAATTTTTGCTCCACAATGTGATTTGGTGCAGAAAAAGCAAGAAGTCATTCATCACTATATTTAAAGAGATTTGTCTAAAGCTATAAAACTTGTGGTTCAATATGTGCTCATCGTAATAGGCTAAATCTCTAATAATAATAAATATTACTCATCCCATTTCATCCCATTGTTAATGCTCAAAAGTTCCATATTTCATACCTCCAACTGCATTGCTATTGAACAAAGTATGAAGACAGTAATACAATCTGAGAATTATACCCTACAAAATTCCAACTTCAACAGATGGAGCAACTGACCCAAATGCTTTAATTCTGGTCCAAACTTGAAAGAAAGCCCTCTCATTAATGTTTGGGCTTACTATCTTACCACTGGAAAGTCGAAAAGAAAGAAACAAAAATAAAGGCAATGTTTACCCAAGATGGCTGGGAACTGAACCTACATTTTGAATAATATTGTTATTCTTTTGACCTTTTCCTAAGAGGCATGTTGAAATAAAGTCATAACAGCTAAGAAACCCTATTATATTCTCTTAAGTTAAATGCTTGTTGGGAAAGAGAAACATTCAGGAAATTAGAAGATTAAAAATCTAAGTGGTTTTTCCTTTTTAAAATATGACCATTTTGATATTTCAATACTCTACAAAGAAATGATTTGTATTCACTCCACTCTTTTCAGTTTTTACTTCTCTGTGTTTGTACCATGATTAATGGTGATTTAATGTATGTCCTTGTCAAGAGCCTAGAGAAGATGATTTAGGATTATGAACTGTCCTTGTTTGGGACACTGAGGGATATCCTGGGATGCAGGAATTTCAGTGCTAACATGACGACAGGCCAAGGGAAATCAGAATGGTTGGTCATCCTAAAATGGTGTTTCTTTGGCCTAGTTACAGATCTTTGCTTAAGCAAACCAGAGAGACTGCCATCCCTTGTCTACTAAGTCATAATCTCCTGCAAGCCCAGGCATTTTATTATCTTCAAAAGCTTCTCAGATTGTTCTGATAGCCAGTCAGATCTGGGAGTTTCTAAGGTGGTGCAAGGTGTTCCTAAATAGAATTGTTGGATTTGTCTCAAATGGAAAATGAAACTGATATACTATTTTTTAAAAAATTATGACATCTCTAAAGTTAAATTATATTTGAAAACAAAAACAATGGCTTCTTTAAGAAGAGAGCCTGCTATACTCTTAACATTGACAAGGTACATACTCTTTTGAAACTGGGCATTTGTCCAAGACACCAAAGACTAAAACATTGGCTACCTATGCAGCTTTGAGAAATTTGGGGTCTACATTTAAACTGGATGATCTTTCTCCCACTTCATCACATTTCCCATCTCCCAGGAAGAGAGAGATGGGAAATAGAACTCTAAACAACTTCCTTCACTCAGAAGCCTCAAATAAAATGCTGCCTTCTCTTGCTTTTTACTTTAGGTTCCTGACTTAAAAAAAAAGCTGAAGTTTATAACTTTCTATTATAAAATAACTCATACTTTCCAAAACATTTGAAAAATATTTTCAAAAAGAAAGAAAAAGCTTATCCAACCAACTACCTTCCCTTCAACACAACCAGTCTTAATATTCTGGTATATTTCTTTTTTACATTATTCCTATGTATTGCTTTTTAAAAATATATAATATAGCTATGATTATACTATGTATACAACATTACATTACACCTTTTAAAAAAATTCACCATTGTAATATAAACATTACCATGTCATGACAAACCCATTGCAAATAGTTATTTTAATGGCAAAATGATATTTTAAGAGGATGCATATAGTTCATTCGACAAGGTTCTTGACTAATTTTCAAGAGCAATGCCCTAAAAATAATCTACCAAATGATGGTAGATCATTATGAGATAGATGCCCCAAAAATATAATCTAATGAAGAATCACTGTCCTCATAGTTAACCTACAACTAAAGTCTTTCCTTTAGGTTAAAGAATGAATACTTCCTTGAGACAATTTCCTTGTTTTGGTATTTTATTGGGATTGCTTTTAATTTAGATGATAGAACAGTCTTAGATGGAATTTTAAAAAGAAAAAAAATCACCTGTAACTCCACTGCTCTAAGAATGCCACTCCAAGATGTATATGCATAAAGATATTTACACAGGTATAATCATACAATGCATGCAATTTTGTGTTCCTTTTTCCACTTAATATTACAGCTTCTTTGCCATGTTATTACGTAGTCCTTATATTTGTCATTTTAATGGTTGCATAATCATCTACAAGTTATTGCTTGTGGCAACACTGTTCCTTTAGGTTTGAGAATAGGCAACAATTATGTGGAATAATTGGGAAAAAGTTTATTTAAACATGTGCAAAACAGTAATTTTCTAATTTTGATGCTTGATGTGCCCCAAAGGTTATCGTGGTAAGGGTGATGAGGAGATGAATCAGGGACTACTGAATCATCCTTTAATTAAAGTACTTCTGTTTTAAGTTTCCTTTTTGAAAATAGGGCTTAAAAAAAGTAGGAGGAGAAAAAAAGGATAATATTAAATAATGCAACCTTTATGTAGAGCATGCCATTTACCAACTGTGTGACATTGGGAAAATGCCTAAGTTTGCTTATCTATAAAATGAGGATATTAATTTTACCTCATTCATTGGGTTGTGGTAAAAAGTAAATAAATATATATGTAATAAACATATATTGTTAGAACAATGCTTGATGCACCACTGTTGTATAAGTGTTTGTTGATAAATAGAATACTGGAAAAACAAAAAACAAACAAAAAAAAACAACATCCAGCCAGCAAACCTAGAGTGCATTCAGGTTTGTGAACTTTAAGCAAGAAGTAGAGCAAGTAGAGACAGTGGTAAATCTGCCAATGGCCATAATAGCCCCAAATCAGAATAAAGGTTAACCACAGGCTTCAGGGTAAGAATACCTAAGTTTATAATGAGACTCTGATACTTCATACTTTGTGACTTTAGACAATTGATTTAACTTCTCTAAGCCTCAGTTTTTTTTATCTGTCAAAGAGTGGTAATAATATTAACTACATCATAGAGTTCCTGTGAGCAGTAAATGAAATAATTCCTATAAAGAATTTAGCCCAAGACCCACCCCATCTTATCTCTTCAATAGATAGTTAAAATCATCCTAGGTACAATGCATTTTTGATCAATTACTGGGTTTTTTTGGGCCACACCCACAACTTGTTTTATCTTAAAAAGTGCCAAATATGTTCCATATGGTGTCCAGATGGCCAAGATGGAAAAAAACTTTCGTTTCACTTTTCAATTTGCAAATGGACTTATATTTGGAAATCCAGGCTGATATGTCTCCAGAAGTCAGTGTGCCAAGACATTTTCTGTAATTGCAGGCAGTAGAGTCTGGGGAATAATGAAGATCTTATGAAAGGCACTACCTTAGGAGTTAGGTGATTCAATTCTGGTCCCAATTTTGTCCCAAACTTGTTATATGACGTTAAATACGTCAGTTTTCGTCTTTACCTTTAAATTGTCTCCTCCTGAATATGGTGGTTGAACAATAGACAACCTCAAAGGTTTTCTTATCTCTATAATTCTTATTTAACAAAAGGGTCTGTGCCATTTTAAGAAACCTTGAGGTGGTCATGCGCGGTGGCTCACGCCTGTAATCCAAGCGCTTTGGGAGGCCAAGGCAGGTGGATCACGAGGTCAGGAGTTCAAGACCAGCCTGGCCAACATGGTTAAACCCTGTCTCTATTAAAAATACCAAAAAATTAGCCAGGTGTGGTGAGGGGCACCTGTAATCTCAGCTACTCTGGAGGCTGAGGCAGAGAATTGCTTGAACCCGGGAGGCAGAGGTTGCAGTGAGCCGAGATTGGGCCACTGCACTCCAGCCTGGGCAATGGAGAGAGACTCCATCTCAAAAAAGAATCCTTGAGGCATTAAGGTTTTGTGGACAAGGAGTTACATTTTACAGAGCAGTGTGTAACTTCGGTGAAGATCGTCATTTCTAGATCAGTCATGTTGGCTTCCTCTTTCCTCTCTATGGGAGAGGAGTTATCACAAAATTAACTGTTTAATGGATAAATTCCTGAAGTACATGAATGGCAAAAGTTTCTGCCCCTAAAAAAATATTTAATCCAGATATTTGCATTTGGAGTTCATGCATTTAGCTTAAATACTCCTTGTCTGTTAAACAAAATAAATTACCACCCCACCTTAACATTGCCTCTGGCTCTCAGCAGAGGGGAAAAACATTTTTGGTTTGTAATACAGTAGAATTACAGAATGTTTGCCTTATTTAGTCATGTTCTGGCTGATTCATTCCGACTGATATTGTTTAGAATGAAAACTTGACCAGATGTTCAGTTAAGTGAGCTAGAAAGATTAACTCTCAGTCCCACCATGTTATCTTGAAGGGTGGGTGTAGTCATCTCCAAAGAATTTCCTGGAGTTGGACACAAAGGTTACTGATTATAATTACAGCTAACACTTTGTTAAATACACCCAGTGTACCAAGTGCCATCCTAAGTGCTTCAAGTGTATTAATTCGTTTAGACACACAATAATCTTTAAAGGGAGGTACTATTATCCTTTTTTCATGAGTGAAGTCAATGAGTCTCAGAGAGGTGAAACAACTTGCCTAAGGTCACTCACCTAGTACATGATAAAGGCAGGATTTGAAACTAGGAACTTTGATGTCCATGCTTTTAAAATTTTGCTGAGTCCATTGCTTTATGCAGTTTCTTGTTTTTGACTCAACATACCATTAAGACTTGAAAATACTAGGATCATTACTAATTTAGGAGTAGGCGAAAAGGAATTTGAACTAGTATGAGTAGAAAAAATATAATACCTGATCCAAGGGGAAGGAAGAATGATAAATTTTGAAGAAAACACATATATACCTGATTAGAAATCTCTTGCATTACCAAAACAACATCTCTACTGTTTATCCATCTTTTAAAATAATTTGAGGAGTGTGAAAAGAACTAAAGTTTAGACCTCTACTGCTTGTCTGCACAAGATATCTGGAATGTTTTGTTGTTATGATCAAAGCCAAATGGATAATATTCGTTGCTGCTTCTTGGTTAACCTTAAAAAGAAGCAAAAAGAAATTCTTAGATTCTCCTCATCTACAATGAAATCCAAGATATTTCTTTCTTTGGGGGTTTGTTGGAATTATGATTCTGGTTCTCCACTGACATTCTTCTGAGCTTAATTTAATGTCTGAGAGCTCCTTTATCTTTTGTTAGCACATATGTTCCAATAATTTAAAGAAAGCATAACACACTATCCATTTAGGTTTTAAAACAACAAAGTAGTTTGAAAAGTATGTTGATTCTGGCTGGAGCAATTTGGATAGATTCTCCCAAATCTGGGTCTGAGAACTCATAATATATTTGAAAGGCATTACATCTAACTCAAACTCAATTCTCCATACTTTTTATCCGTTAAATCCAAGGGATTATGTTAAAAATATTTGTAATATAGCATACTTTTTTTTCTGTTCTTGTCTCAGTGACGATATTCCAATTAGTTTGCATGCAATGACAGCTTTTGTTCATATCATTAGGATCCTGTAAAGTTGCATCAATTAGCTATGACATCTGAATACATGCAATTTTGTTGGTTTAAGCACATGTGTTATGATGTGGATTAATAGTTTCAGTAATGGGACAAGAAAGATCACAAGGGTAGCAGCTTTGACACAAGTATAAAAACTCTGCTAATTACAAGCAACAATAGAAAGTAAAACTCAGACTAAGACTTTGATTAGCTAGGACATGGCTTGTCCTGAGAGTAAAATAAGCCATCTGTATTGTGCCTGTTATTTAAATACAGAATTTCTTCAATAGGGAATGATCTGCCTTTTATCACCTTAAATTTCTTCCCTTTTTAAGAGTTTGTTAATTCTACTAGGAAAAAATTATATGTGATCAATGAATAAAACACAAAAAAGTAGAAAAATTACCCAGGGTCTCACCATTCTTACACCACTTAAATTTTAGCACACTTCCACTTACTTTAATTATGGTCTGCATATCAATACTGCATCCTTCATTTCATTTATTTTTTATTTTTTAAATTTTATTTGAGACAGAGTCTCACTCTGTTGCCCAGGCTGGAGTGCAGTGGCACGATCTTGGCTCACTGCAACTTCCACATCCCAAGTTCAAGCCATTCTCCTGCCTCAGCCTCCTGAGAAGCTGGGATTACAGGCATGCACTACCACACCTGGCTAATTTTTGTATTTTTAGTAGAGACAGGGGATTCACCATGTTGGCCAGGCTGGTCTCCAATTCCTGACCTCAAATGATCCAACCGCCTCGGCCCCCCAAAGTTCTGGGATTATATGCATGAGCCACCATGCCCGGCCTACATCCTTCATTTCAAAAGCTGAACATTAAATTGTCTGAATTTTATTTGTGTATAGAAACATAACTCTTCATAGTTTTCCCAATAGTCCTTTGAGTGGATGTTCCATATTTTATCTACTTGGTCCTATATTTCTAAACAGTTAAGGAGTTTCCAACTTCTCTAACCTAATGAACAATAATTAAGTATTCATATTTATGCCCAAACATTTCCTTTTTAGGATTATTTCTTTGGATTAGCTTTCCTCAAGTGGAATCCCTGCTCAAAAATGTTGTATTCTAAAGTTTATTGCAAGTAAACATATTTTATCAGCTTATACTGACTTCTTGCAATAAACTTGCCCGCAATTACACTATTAATTGGTTTGTCCAATGACCAAAATGAAGTTTGGAAAGCAGAAAGTCACTGTTCCCTAAAAGGATTCTGAGTTTTCTGGTGCTTTAACCAGAGTTTCTGAATTTCTTTGAAACGGTTTTAACTCTCTACTTTGGCATGTGTTTCTATCATGTACCTAAGTCCTTGAGTTCATTCACTACAAGACTCTGGCTTTGATCTCCAGCTCTTTCCACCTAAATGAATTTCCTCTTGTGACTCTAGTCTCTGCCTCCCTCCTGGTGGGAGTGGATGTTGTGGTTATTTTCCCACATTCTTCCCATGTTCATTCTGTTTTCCCTGTGTCAGTCCTTTGGGCAATTGGCCCTACAGCAGCTCTAGAGCTAATTCCTGATTAATCTAATCTGTCCTTCACTTGCTCACCACTCCATTGAAGCTGCTTCGATCATGTCATCAATGACCTCCATTTTGTTAAATCCAATAATCAATTCTCAGCTCTCATCTTAACCTCTTAATAGCATTTGGCACAGTTAATCACATGTTCTTCCTGGATATACTTCCTTCACATGTTCTTCCTGGATGTACTTCCTTCACTCGGTTTTCAAGACCTAATCAAGAAAATGGAAACTGCTGTCCACGGTGGCTCACACCTGTAATCCCAGCACTTTGGGAGGCCGAGGCAGGTGAATCACCTGAGGTCAGGAGTTCCAGACCAGCCTGGGCAACATGGTGAAACCCTCTCTCTATTAAAAATACAAAAATTAGCCAGGCATGGTGGCAGGCACCTGTAATCCTAGCTACTTGGGAGGCTGAGGCAGGAGGATCACTGGAACCTGAGAGGCAGAGGTTGCAGTGAGCTGAGACCGTGTCATTGAACCACACTACACTCCAGCCTGGGTGACAGAGTGAGAGCCCATCTCAAAAAACAACAATAACAACAACAACAACAAACCCAGAAACTATTCTTAGTATTTGACCAGAGGGAACTTAATGCAGGATCTTGAGGACACAGACGACAAAAGAGCTAAAAAGCCAAATGGGACATAGTGAGGCAGACATTGGCAACAGCAGAAATGCAATATTAACTTAGGCTGGAGGAACAAAGATGAGAGAAGCTGGTAGCAGAGTCCATGGGCTGGGGTGACTCATCAGAAGCTGGAACTATGCACGGTTTGGCTGGCAGAAGCTGGAGCCAGGGAAGAGATACAACTACTATTAGAGATACTATACCAGAGAGGGAGATATAGCCCCTGGTTTATCCTTTGCTTTTTCTCTCCTATTTCTAGTCACTGCCTTCAGTAAACTAATCCCAGCTGGAAACCAGCTAACAGGAGAGTCTTGGAAAAGCAGCCTGCAGGTGTGAATCCACTGCAGAACAGACCACAGTGGGGAAAGGATGAGGAATAGGTTGAGGGTGGACAGGTCCAAGTTTGACACATTGAACTTCTTTTGTTTGTTTGTTTTTTGAGACAGGGTCTCACTCTCTTGACCAGACTGGAATTCAGTGGCATGATCTTGGTTCACCGCAACCTCTGCCTCCCAGGCTCAAGCGATTCTCCTGCCTCAGCCTCCCGAGTAACTGGGATTACAGGCACACGCCACTACCACCCAGCTAATTTTTGTATTTTTAGTAGAGACGGGGTTTCACCATGTTGGCCAGGCTGGTCTCAAACTCCTGACCTCAAATAACCCACCTGCCCCAGCCTCCCAAAGTGCTAGGATTATAGGCATAAGCCACCATGCCCGGCCTAACTTCTTTATCCCCTACTTTACTGGTTGCTCCTTCTCAGTCTTCCAGCTGGCTCCTACTCTCTTCTCCCTAACCTCCTAATGTCAAGGTGTCCTAAAGCTCAGTTGTTCTGTCTTCTGTTCTGGTTATCCCCAGATAGATGTTTAGTACCACTGCCCTCCCTGTCAGCCTTGCATATAACAATTTATTGCTACTTCTCATATTTCTGTGGGTTGACTAGGCTTAGTTGAGTAGTTCTCTCTTGGGATCTATCATGAGGTTTGTGGTAAACACTGTGATTTATCAATCAGATCCCACTTTAAAAATGAAGAACAGATCAGGCATAGTGGCAGATGCCTGTAATCCCAGCATTTTGGGAAGCTGGAGCAGGGGATCAATTGAGCCAAGGAGTTTGAGACCAGCCTGGGCAACAAAGCCAGATCCCATATCTACGAATTTTGGTTTTTAAAAAGCTGAGTGCAATGGCATGTGTCTGTAGTCCCAGCAGCTCTGAAGGCTGATCGGGGAGGATCCCTTGAACCCAGGAGTTCAAGGTTGCAGTGAGCTATGACCTTGCCACTGCATGCCAGCCTGGGTGACAGAGCAAAATCCTGACAACCCCCCCGCCCCCCCCCCCAAAAAAAATATATATAGCCTCAGTTGCTGGGAGTATGGCTGGCAGTTGGCCCTCAGCTCTCAGTCTCTTTCAGGAAATGCCTCTGCTTATGTAGGCCACCTCATCCAAGGTTTCCCACCCTTCTCAATGTAGCTCACATCCAGTGACTGATGATATGGGGATATAAAGCCCAGCCTTCTCATTCCTTAAGAAACTAGGTAGACACAAATCACTTATTTATTGATGGGATAGTAGAATTGTTTAGGTACAGACAAGAGATAGATCTAACAAGGTAGGCACTCCAAACATATTTGCTGAATCAATGAGTGAACCGATGATCTTTATTCAAACCCCAATTTAGTAAATGTTTGACTTTGTCAAGTGCATTTTTTTGTTTTGTTTTGTTTTTGTTTCTGTTTCTTTGTGACAGGGTCTCAGTCTGTCCCTTAGGCTGAAATACAGTGGCATGATATCAGCTCACTGCAACCTCTGCCTCCCAGGTTCAAGCGATTCTCCCACCTCAGCCTCCCCAGTACTGGGACTACAGGCATGTGCTACCACGCCTGGTTAATTTTTGTGTTTTTTGGTAGAGATAGGGTTTCACCTGGCTGGTCTCAAACTCCTGGCCTCAAGTGATCTGCCCACCTCTGCCTCCCAAAGTATTGGGATTACAGGCGTGAGCCACTGTACCCAGCCAACTTTGTCTAGTTTTTTAAATCTCTTTTAGCCTCAACTTATTTCAGCTATAAAATAGCAATAAGCAGGATTACACAAGATAATGTACATAAGGCGCTTAGCACAGCACAAGCACAGAGTAAATGCTCAGTAAATAGGATCTACTTTTATGATAGTACTTGACAGCTTCAGAGCTTTGAACAAATTGCTGAGAGACGTAAAGGGAGAGTCGACAGAAAATAAGAGAATTGAGTTCACTAAGGAAGTTGCTGCTGATGGTTTCACAGCATTACAGCTTCTACTTTGCCTTATTCTTGTTTATTTGTAGGTCTGCTAGAGACATCCAGAAACTTTCCTGCTAGCTGAATATATGAATAGTTCCACACAATACAAAGAACTATATAGTTAATTATATAAGTAGTCAGATTGCTGTCATATTCTACTCTGAGGACCCTAAGGTTTGCATAGAGATACCCGAAGACAATCATGCACTGTAGCTCCATTTTTATATACTTGATGCATCAGGGATCCTCATAAGATTTTATTTGTTGCTGCTCACTTCCTTCAAATATTTGAAAACATATTAGCATTGGAAAATTATAGAAATATTTAGTGATTTATTTATTCATAAATTTTGTAGGTGCTGGATATATAGAAAATGAATAAACAAAGATGTAGTCCCTGGCCTAATTAAGCTTAAGTCTCATGAGTGAGAAGAGTATTAAAGGAGCAAATGCACAATAAATATATGACTACAAGTTGTAAGCAGCAATGAAGATGAGGTCTTTTTGTTGTGAGCTCTGGTTATTAAACTAATAAATATTTTCAGGGCTAATGGCATCACCAAATACAGAAATGACTAGTGACTAAACTTGAATCCTTTTTACATAAAAGCTTACACATTGCTTACTATTTTGTTTGTTTGTTTTTTGAGACAGGGTCTTGCTCTTTCATTCAGGCTGGAGTGCAGTGGTGTGAATATGACCCACTGCAGCTTCAAATTCCTGAGATCATGAGATCCTCCCACTTCAACCTCAATTGCAGGCATGCCACCATGCCCAGGGAAATTTTGTATAGAGACGAGGGTCTTGCTATGTTGCCTAGGCTTGTCTTAAGCTCCTAGCCTCAAGTGATCCTCCTGCCTCAGCCTCCCGAAGTACTGGGATACAGGCATGAGCCACTGTACCTGGTGCTTACTATTTTCTTGAAAGAATCTTATTCAAATACATTTCAACATTGAATCTAAAGTAGCTAATTAAAAAAAAGAAAGAATAAAAATTCCTGATGTGCAAAGCAATGAAAATGGTAAGACAAATAGGCGTGTTAAAATGGAAGGTCTTTTTTAGTTTTTTTAAGCCTGGGAGCAGCTCAGGGTAGCCTGTGGGGTACCCGCTGTAATATGAGGTTTTGTTGCTTACTTGCTTCAAGAAATGTCTATGTTTTTAGGTCATTTTGTGGTAAGGCCAGAGTCTCTTCCATAGTTTAATCTCTGACCACTGATGGAGATTTCAAATTTGCGATCTTGGGAGCAAAGAGCAAGGACCATTTTGGATCTAGTGGAGGTTACTCTAAATCCAAAGTTATCAAAAATCCTCTTTTTCAAAATCTTCATACTGAAGTATGAGAGCACAAATCAAAAGTGTTTTGTGTTCACAGAATTATGACAAAGTAAACACATTGGTGCAACAATTTACCAGGGAAAAAACAAGAATGTTACCAAAAATCCTGCTTGCATCCCCTCAGGATCACTACTCCTGCCTGTCAAAGGTGGTTACGGCCCTGAAGTGTAACACTGTATATGCATCTCACTAT
Source organism: Pongo abelii (assembly GCF_028885655.2). Lineage (NCBI taxonomy): Eukaryota > Metazoa > Chordata > Mammalia > Primates > Hominidae > Pongo > Pongo abelii. The sequence goes on from NC_071989.2 coordinate 155,990,048, forward strand.
TGAGTATTCAACACTGTATGTTTATAAAACTATATATTCATTGTATGTAAATGAATCATACAGTAGTTAGTCCTCCATGTCTGGCTTCTTTCTCCCAACATGATTTTTGTGAGGTTTGCCCATGTCGTGCATAGCAGGAGCTCATTTGAAAATTATTATTGCCGGCTTGGTGTGGTGGCTCATGCTTGTAATCCCAGCACTTTGGGAGGCCGAGGCAGGTGGATCACCTGAGATCAGAAGTTCGAGACCAGCCTGGCCAACATGGTGAAACCTCATTTCTACTAAAATACAAGAAGTAGCCGAGCATGGTGGCAGGCCTCTGTAGTTCCAGCTACTCGGGAGGCTGAAGCAGGAGAATCACTTGAACCCGAGAGGTAGAGGTTGCAGTGAGCCAAGATTGTGCCACTGCACTCCAGCCTGGGCAACAAGAGTGTAACTCTGTCTCAATAAATAAATAAACAATAAAATAAAATAATTGTTGCTAGGTAGTGTCCTATTGCATGAATATTGCACAATTTATTTATACATTCTTCACTTGATGGATATTTAGGTTGTTTCTGTCTTGAAGATATTAAGATGAATGCTGTGATAAATATCCTTGTAAAGAGTTTTTAATAACCAAATACATGTAATTCCACATATAATAGTATTAATAATGATAATAATTATCAATAAAAGTCTGCTGATGCCAGATACCATCCACTGCTGTTAACACCTTTTAATTCATTTATTCCTCATAACATCACTAGGAGACAGGTTCTAGTATTCTTCTTTTTACAGGGTCTAGAACTGAGGCCCAGGGAAATAAGTTAACTTGCCCAAAGTCACACAGTAACTGGTGATACCTGGGTTAAGTAATAGGCAGTCCAACTTTAGAGCCAGAGTGTAAGAATACTTTACTACATATCCACAGGGGGTAGAAAATTTAGCATCCTTCTATTATCTCCAAAGATGCTGACAGGCTTACATTTTTTTCTACTTATTTCTTCCTCATTTGCTGACTTCCTCATTTCCTGATAAATTTTTAACTGTCATTCTCATCCTTCTGTCTTTATTCTTCTCCTGTAGTCTGGGTGTGACCCAGATGAGCCCACAGCATATTTTCCTTGATTTCCTTAGGGTATCTCAATGAAAGGAACATGCATCACATTCACTGAAGGGAGATATGTCACATCATCACAAAGCCAATGACATGAACACTAATATAACGTTTTTATGATTTTAAATTCTACAGCCAGCCAACCATTGAACATTTGTCACTGGATGATTTATCTATAAATCCTCTCATGTTGCTATTTTCTTCCACTTCATCTTCAGTGCTTTCCTCTTATATCTCCAGTCTATGTAGTCAACCCCAATATGTGTATTTAAGTGCCTCTTCAACACTCTTGAATTACTTCAGAAAACTTTGAACACTCTTCTTGTTTTATAATGCACAACAATTTAGTTCTTTTGTTCTAATTTCTTGGCCATTCAGTTTATCTCCTAGGACTTCTGTTTTCTCAACCAAAATGGATGAAAAATGGTGTTGTCCTGACATTATAGTCTGGTATTAACCGGATGAAAATTCTTAGCCATGACCTACTTCATATTAGTGCCTTTCCTAGTGGAAGAAAACTTGTATAAATTCAGTGAAAATAGCTGCTGTAACAAACACCCTGCAAAACACACAGTGGCTCAAATATAAGAGAAGTTTATTTCCTGCCCGTATAAAATAACAATAGTTGTTTTTGATTGATGGGCCGTTTTTCTCCCAGATGACGTAGATGCCTGGGTTTCTTCCATTCCATGACCCTGCTACCTTCATCAGATGGCTTCTAAGGTTGCTGTGCTTTTTTAGCATCGAGTCAGGGGAAGGAGAAAGAGCATAAAGAATGACAGTTGGGAGATTTTTTTATGACCTAATGACACCTAAGCACTAGACAAGCTGAGAAACATATTCTGACTGTAGGCTCAGGAAGAAGAGGAAATGCATCTGCTGAGCACCGGGCAGTCTCTGCTTCCGAGCAGTATGAAACTCTCTTCTCTCTTGCTGTGAATTAGGGCACCTCTCTCTTCCCCTCTTACGCCAAAATGACAGAAACAAAAGTATTTTCTGTCACTTTGATACATCAATAAACTCTCCATTTAAACGTAGAAGAGGAAATGTGCATGTAAAATAGGTATTGGGTGGTTCCAGATGCAATGAAACCAGAAGACGAGGAGAAACAAAAGGCGACGGTTCATATGGACCAGAAGGAGGAAAAAGGGAAGAAGAAAAGCAGCCTACTGCATCACTGGCCCCAAGGTATTATTTTGCCTTAATAGTGTCTTCTATTTATAAATCCTTCATGCTCAAATCACTCAACAAAGAATCAATACTTTGCAATTGTGTCCTGTGAGAGATGAAGTAGGAAGGATGCCATTCACCTAATGGGAGAAATGGGAATTTCAAAGAGGTGGAAGTCATGATATAAAGGAACGTTGGACAAGAATCTGAACTTTCTTGTGTATTTTCAGTAATCATTATAATCACTAAGCACCATGCCTGTGTGAGTGCATGCACGCATACATGTGTGCGTGTGTGTGTGTGTGTGTATGTTTTGGGGGTGTTATGCTTAATCCCCCACTGCCCTCTTTCTCTTTTGATGCTTAGCCCCACCTTCATGCTCTTTGCTGAGAAAGCTGCCTGGGTGTGTCAAAGAGAGGTTCATGAGATGGAGTTGACATTTTCCCATAGTACTTAAAAACTATTTTTATTTGGAGCATGCTGGATAACTGGCAAATTCTGTTCCAATTAGACTACTTTTTCTGTCTTCAAGCAGTTGAAAAATTTGTCAGCCAGTTCATTCCCATTCACTTTTAGGCATTGAGTTTCTCAGTTTATGAATATGCTATAATTTATCTACATTTACTTTTTTTCATGTTATTAGAGAAAGGAGCAATAAGTAGAAGCAAGTAGGGAGTGAAATGTTTTTGTCATTTAGCTAGTGACATTTTCCCCTCACTCAATTTATTGATTATTTATAAAGGTAGAGAAAACAAGGGATAGTTTGAACTACATATTGGAGAGAACAAATATACTGCTGAATATTAATACAATATGGACAGGTGTTCCTTCACCTATATGCATTTTTATCTGAAAAATATTTCCCCATATTGAATAGAAAATGAAGAAATCTATGGCTGGTATCTTTGTGATGAAGAGAGAACAATCATGTTAGGATTAGAGATTACTCTGCTGATAAATTTTTTTTTATTTCAAAGGCAATTAGCTAAGAAGCTAAATATTGGTTAAAGAAAAATATGAGATTCTGAGTAAGTTACTTAACTTCTCTGTGACCCACTTTTCTCATTCGTAAAATGGGATTAATAATAATAGCAAGAACCCTTCAGGTATTTGGATGACTAAATGAGTTACTGAATATAAAATGCTTAGTACAGTAGTCTGGCACAAAGTTGCCTATTCTATAATGGGAAAAGTGATATCCTGACTGATAAATTCTAATGTTAAATTTAATTCATTCCGGCCGGGCGCGGTGGCTCACGCCTGTAATCCCAGCACTTTGGGAGGCCGAAGTGGGCGGATCACAAGGTCAGGAGATCGAGTCTCCTGGCTAACACGGTGAAACCCTGTCTGTACTAAAAATACAAAAAATTAGCCGGGCGTGGTGGCGGGCGCCTGTAGTCCCAGCTACTCAGGAGGCTGAGGTGGGAGAATGGCATAAACCCAGGAGGCAGAGCTTGCAGTGAGCTGAGACTGCACCACTGCACTCCAGCCTGGGTGACAGAGTGAGACTCTGTCTCAAAAAAAAAAAAAAAATTTTTTTTAATTAATTCCTTACTCCCTTACACACACACACACACAAATGCATGCATATAACAGACACTATCTTACAATCCAGGCATATGAGTGTAGTTTGTATCCTACCAAGCTTCTATCTTTGTATATCTACACATGTGCATGTACATATTCATATACTATTTATGCTTTTTTTATTTAGTAAAAATTTAAATGAAATCTAATTAATAATCCTGTTCTGCAACTCGATTTTTCTTCCCACTTAATGTTTCCTGGCCTTTATTCTAAATCTATTATAAAAATCTATTTTTAATGTTTTTCTTAGGATTCTGTTGTGTGAACATGCCATTAACTTAACCAATCCTTTATGAAAATATATTTGAATTCTTTTAAATTTTTTGCTTTACCTCACAGAATAATAAACCCTATTAGGATTTTACAAACTTTTGAAATATTCAAGAAAATGTCATGAAGCAAGAGCCCACAAATTCTAGTCTTTGTCAAGGTCATTTGTTGTCATTTTAAGGGTATGGAAACTGAGTCTCTGAGACTACTTAACTTGTCTAAGCTGACAAGTACTGAGATGATAATCAAACCCAAGTCCCTTACCTTTTAGTACAATAAGTATTTATGGACCAGGCGTGGTGGCTCATACCTGTACTCCCAGCACTTTGGGAGGCCAAGGCAGGCGGACCACCTGACGTCAGGAGTCGAGATGAGCCTGACCAACATGGAGAAACCCCGTCTTGACTAAAAATAAAAAATTAGCCGGGTGTGGTGGTGCATGCCTGTAATCCCAGCTACTCAGGAGGCTGAGGCAGGAGAATCGCTTGAAACCGGGTGGCGGAGGTTGTGGTGAGCTAAGATTGTGCCGTTGCACTCCAGCCTGGGCAACAGGAGCAACATTCTGTCTCTAAATAAATAAATAAATAAATAAAGTATTTATGGTAGGGTAGGAATTTGGAAGAGGTACTGGGTTTGGAAGAATTAGATTTCAATCCTAAAAACTGAAGGGTGAGAGATGATAAGTGACTTACCCAGGATTGCACAGTTAAAACGAGCACAGTTAAAAAGAGTTAAAAAGGCTGCCCTTTCTAATCTTGAGCTCTCACAATGAGTCCCAGGATGTTATCTTCTGGCACACCAAAATCAGTCTGGAACACTACTACTATCAAGTTGGCTGAGTCCAATGACTCAGGCTGCTGGGAAACTGCTCCATTTTCTCCAGTTTTCCTTTCTGGAAAGTACAACTTAGCCCTGTGACTGATGGTTTCTATTCTCGTTGGCAGCTAAAGAGAAGAGCCGATGGGCAGTATTTGGTGTGTCTGCTGTGACAGTTATCTAAATACATCCTCCTTATTAGTCTGCCAGGTTTTCTGGACTTCACACATTAGCTTAAGTAGCAGAGTTTTTTTTCCTAATATGTGTATTCATAGAGATAGTCACTAGGCCTTTAAAAAATATAAATGCATACCATACTAGTTTTAAGACAGCAGAATGAGAAAGAAATAGGACAGAGGATAGGATAGTTAATTTTGTTGGGGAAGAAGAAAGCAATTTGAATTTTTGGACATAAAGAGATAGAATATTATGTATAGCCAAGATCATCGATTACATGCCTAAGTAGAGGGATTGTCAAAAGGCAAAGGAAAAGAGGTTCCTTTTTCTTCTAATATAATAATTTTTTGAGATACAATTCAAATACCATATGTCACCCATTTAAAGTATACAATTCATTGGTTTTTAGTATGTTAGGAGTTGTGCAACATCACCACTACATAGGAGGAAAAATGCAACATCACCACTGTACAAGAGGAAAAATTAATTTTCCTCACCCACTGCCAGGTTCATGGCTAAGGCACCTGTAAGAAAAAGGCAGATCAACAAGAAAAAGGCACACAAATTTGTTTAATGTGAGCTTTATCTGATATGAGGAGTTTTGGAAATGATAATCCAAAGAAAAAGGGAACTTGTATGTTTATGCTTAGGTTTGATGAAGAGTGGAGAGTTGTGGAGAAATATAGTTAGACAAAGAGGGTGTGATCTAATGGTAATAAGCTGGAGGGAACTTAGCAGGGAATGTTTGTTCAGATTCTTCTGTGTTCATGTCTTTCCGTGATAAGGATGTTCCTTTTCTCTACATATAGAAGGGACACCTCTGGAATGAGGGTCTTAGGACTTGCTTCAGGGAAGAAGGGCAGGAGAAGGTGAGAGTGTGGCTTTCCTGCTTCTGCTACTTTCTCAAATGCCAAGGTGTCATATTTGAGTGGCAGTATGCCCAGAACCCCATCACCACAATCAATTTCAGAATGTTTTCATTACCCCTAAAGAAACACTATACTCGTTAGAAATCACTTCCTATTTTCCTCCAGCCCCTGCATACATAGGCAACTGCTAATTTACTTTGTTTCTACAGATTTGAAGCCAAAGAAGTTCTTTTTTTTTTTTTTAAATAGAGTCTTGCTGTGTTGTCCAGGCTGGAATGCAGTGGCACAATCTTGGCTCACTGCAACCTCCACCTCTTGGGTTCAACTGATTCTCCTCTCTCAGCCTCCTTAGTAGCTGGGATTACAGGCATGTGCCACCATGCCCAGGTAATTTTTGTATTTTTAGTAGAGACGGGTTTTGCCATGTTGGTCAGGCTGGTCTTGAACTCCTGACCTCAGATGCTCCGCCTTCCTCGGCCTTCCAAAGTGCTGGGATTACAGGCATGAGCTACCCTTTTTCCTTCCCTTCCCTTCCCTTCCCTTCCTTTTTTCCTTCCCTTCACTTCCTTTTTCCCTTCTCTTCCCTTCCCTTCCTTTATTCCTTCCTTTCCCTTCCTTTTTTCCTTCCCTTCCCTTCCCTTCCCTTCCTTTCCCTTTTTCCTTCCTTTCCCTTCCCTTCCCTTTTTCCCTTTCTTCTCTCTCTCTCTGCATTAACTAATTTTAACTGACTACCTCATTGTCAATAGTTGCATGCACATTGCTTTAAATGTTCTGTCTCTATGAGTCGAACTACTCAAGTGTCTCATATAACTAAAATCATATAGTATTCGACTTTTTGTGACTGGCTTATTTCCCTTAGCAAAACGTTTTTAAGGTTCATCCATGTAGCATATATCAGAATTTTCTTTCTTTTAAAGACTGAATAATATTCGATTGTATGTATATACCACATTTTACAAATCTATTCATCTGTCATTAGACACTTGTTTTTTGCTAAAGAAGATAATGCTGCTATGAACAAATATTATTTGAAATCCTACTTTCAGTTATTTGCAGTATATACCCAGAAGTGGAATTGCTGGACTATATCGTAATTCTATCTTTAATATTTTGAGGAACCACTGTACTGTTTTCCACGGTTCCAATTTCTCTACATCCTTGCTGACACTTGTTATTTTCTGTTGTTGTTGTTGTTTTCTAGTAGCCATCCTAATGGATGTGAAGTGATATCACATTGTGGTATTGATTCATGTTTCCCTAATGATTAGTAATGTTGCATCTTTCATCTGCTTATTGGCCATTTATACATCATCTTTGGAGAAATGCCCATTCAAGTTTTTTGCCCATTTTTAATTTGGTTGTTTATTTTTTTATTGTTGAGTTATAAGAGTTCTCTATATATTCTATTAATCCCTTATTAAATATATGATTTTTGAATATTTTCTCTAATTGCATGGGTAGCATTTTTACTCTTTTGATATTGTCCTTTGACATTATAAATTTTTCTTTTTTTTTGAGATGGTGCCCTGCTCTGACACCCAGGCTGGAGTGCAGTGGCACAATCTCAGCTAACTGCAACCTCCGCCTCCTGGATTCAAGCAATCCTCCTGCCTCAGCCTCCTGAGTAGCTGGGATTACAGGTGCATGCCATCACGCCTGTCTAATTTTTGTATTTTAATAGATATAGGGTTTCTCCATTTTGGCCAGGCTGATCTGGAACTCCTGACCTCAGGTGATCCTCCCACCTTGGCCTCCCAAAGTGCTGTGATTACAGGTATGGCCCACTATAGCCAGTCCCTGATATTTTATATTTTGATGTAGTATAATTTGTCTGCTTTTCCTTTTGTTGCTGTGCTTTTGGTGTCATATCCAGGAAAGCATTGCCAAATCCAATGTTATGAAGTTTTACCCATGTGTTTTCTTCCAGGAATTTTATAGTTTGAGCTCATACATTTAGGTTGTGGTTCATTTTAAGTTAATTATTGTATGTGGTGTAAGGTAATGGTCCAATTTCAGTCTTTTGAATGTGGATATCCAGTTTTACCAACATTATTTGTTGAAAGCAAAGGAGATTCTTAAAGAAAAATTTGATGTCTTATTTTGAGTTCCATTGAAGCAGAGCCTGAGACAACTTATTTACGGATAGTTTATTTGGGAGGTGATCTAAAAAATAGGATGAGAAAAGAATGAGAAAGAGAACAGCATGCAAAAGGATAAAATTTCAGGAAGGTCCATTATGAAGGTCACTGCCACAGGTGACAGGGGCTTAGTTCTGCCAGAATATTTGGGGACTCTCTAGAATGTGTGTCAAATTGGCCCAGCTAAAGACCAGAAAAATGAGGCACTTATGTCCAGTTTCTGTCTCCACTGGTTGACCATTACCCTTGTAGAGTGTTAGTTCTCTGGCACCTCCGAAGGGTATGTGTGTGTGGCAGGAGGGGTGTGGGAGAATGCAGTGGTCTGCTGTTACTCCAAAGAAGGCTCTTATTTCTGGTACCCACCTGGAGACCCTGTTGATGTGGTTTGGATTTGTGTCCCCGCCAAAATCTCATAATGAAGTGCAATCTTCAATATTGGAAGAGGGGCCTGGTGGGAGGTGATTGGATCATGGGGGCAGATCTCCCCTTGCTGTTCTCAAGATAGTGAGTGAGTTCTCATGAGATCTGGTTGTTGAAAAGTATGTAGCACCTCTCCCTTCGCCGTCTTCCTTCTGCTCTGGTCATGTAAGACAAATCTACTTCCCCTTCACCTACTGCCATGATTGTAAATTTCCTGAGGCCTCCCCAGCCACGCTTCCTGTGCAGCCTGCACAACTGTGAGCCAATTAAACCTCTTTTCTTTATAAATTACCCAGTCTCAGGTAGTTCTTCATAGCAATGCAAGAGTAGACTAATACACATGGCAATGATGCTTCATCTCACAAAGAACTGTTCTCAATAGCTTACATATGAGATGGTGGCCAAGGACTGTGATGTGAACCACTGAAAAGATATTCTATAATTAGTAACCAAGAAATAAACTTCCTATGCTTCAACATCAAGTAGAGGGACAGCTGTAGGGCCAGGCCGCAAAACAGTGATATTCGTTAGTTGAGCACCTCTGATATATAAAGATATAAGTGGTAGGTTATAAAATGGACCAGACATTGCTTAAGAAGTTATAGTTTAATAGAGAAGGTATGGCAGCTGTGCACATCCGTCCTCTAAAAGAAATGACCATCGCTGTGCAGGAGATTTGCACGGGAGAGGCACTTTCTAGTAATGAGAGATAAAGGCTTCACCAGAGAGGTCATATACAGACTGAGTCTTGAAAAATGGGATTTATTTATTGATTCATTTATATATATATATATATATATATTTTTTTTTTTTTTTTTTTTTGAGACCGAATCTCACTCTGTCGCCCAGGCTGGAGTGCAGTGACGTGATCTCAGCTCACCGCAAGCTCTGCCTCCTGGGTTCACGCCATTTTCCTGCCTCAGCCTCCCATGTTGCTGGGACTACAGGTGCATGCCGCCACACCTGGCTAATTTTTTGTATTTTTAGTAGAGACTGGGTTTCACCGTGTTAGCCAGGATGGTCTCGATCTCCTGACCTCGTGATCCACCCGCCTCGGCCTCCCAATCAAAAAATATTTTGATTGATTTCCTTTTGTGCCAAGCCTTTGTGTGGTGAACAAATCAGAAATGGTTACTGCCCTCCTTATACTGTAATGGAAACACTCGGACAATGAAGTTATCAAATAAATAAGCAAGATAACAAGGAAACATAATAGAACAATTTCATAGCATGCTGAGGTGGGATGGGGTAAGGGAACTACAGACAGAGTGGTCAATAAATTCTCTAAAACATTTAGAGAAAACATTTGAACTGAGGCCTGAATGGCAATGAGAAGGCATCAACCCCATAAAATCAGAGGAAACTGTTCCAGGAAGGGTAAGAGAAAATGCAAAGGCCAGAGGCAGGGAAGGGCTGTACACGTTTAAGGAATGGAAATAAGGCCAGTGATTCTGGAGGGTAAGAGCCAGAGGTGAGAGAAGGGATACAAAATGAGGTAAGATAAATGAACACAGGCCAGGCCATTTAGGACCTGATAGGCATTATAAGGTCTTTGGACTTCATCTATGTGCCAGGAAAGTCACTGAAGAGTTTTAAACAGGGGAGTGACCTAATACGATTTATGTTTTTAAAAGATCATTCTGACTGCTGTGTCAAAAAACAGACCATCCAAGACAACAGTGTAAGCACCAAGCCCAGTTCGGAGACTCTAGGAGATGTTATCTAGATTGCCCTGGGGATGGCTTGATCCAGGCTGGCGGCAGTAGAGGCCAGATTGGGATTCCATGTTGCAGATGGACTTGAAGTTTGCTTTGGTTATTGTTTTCCTTATAAGCCTCTTTCTCGTCTAACATTAACATCCTTTTTCTTTTTTTTTTTTTTTTGCACAGAGTCTCACTCTGTCCCCCAGGCTGGAGTGCAGTGGCACAATATTGGCTCACTGCGAACTCCGTCTCCTGGGCTGAAGCGATTCTCATGCCTCAGCCTCCTGAGTAGCTGGGATTACAGGTGCCCACCACCACACCTGGCTAATTTTTGTATTTTTAGTAGAGACAAGGTTTTACCATGTCGGTCAGGCTGGTCCCGAACTCCTGACCTCAAATGATCCACCCGCCTCGGCCTCCCAAAGTGCTGGGATTACAGGCATGAGCCACTGCATGCCCGGTCCAACACCCTTTTTTAATATCATAGCTGGGAGCATGGACAGGGGTGTTAATGTCAGATGAGAAAGTGTCTTATAAGGAAAATAAGCCTTTTTCTCCTTGAATGAAGCTTAAGGTGTCATTGACAATGGCGGAGAACTGGCTTTGAAAGAGATCAAGTGAGGCCAGGCGTGGTGGCTCATGCCTGTAATCCCAGCACTTTGGGAGGCCAATGCAGGCAGATCACTTGAGGTCAGGAGTTCGAGACCAGCCTGGCCAATATGGCAAAACCTCGTCTCTACTAAAAATACAAATATTAGCTGGGCATGGTGGCAGGTGACTGCAGTCCCAGCTGCTCAGGAGGCTGAAGCAAGAGAATTGCTTGAACCCAGGAGGTGGAGGGTGCAGTGAGCCAAGATTGCGCCACTGCACTCCAGTCTGGGCGACAGAGCAAGACTCTGCCTCAAAAAGAAAACAAAGAAAGAAAAGAAAGCAATCAAGTGAACTCTGAATACTGTGCAAAGGAAACAGACTTAATTCTGTAGATGATAGTGAGTAGTTGAAGATTTTTTTAAACAAAGGGGTGACGGAAACCAAATTCAAAATGGATCAAAATCTAAATGTAAAAGCTCAAACGTCATCACTGGGCTAAAAAAGCACATAGATTTAGGAAGGAGAACAATAACAGTGTGTGTGTGTCTTTAAGCAGAGAGAGTGAGAATAATTTAGACAGCAAAGCCAACAGACTTGTTCTTCAGAAGTTCATTTATTTCTCTGTTTATTGACGTTGCTATGGGGATGCTAAAAGCTAGCCAGGAGAACAGAGAACAGTCGACTGTCTCTGCACTTAATAATCTGATTTTATGTAAGACATCGAGAAAGAATGCAATAACTCAGGCTCTTTGCTTCGAGCATTAAAAGAAACCAGATGAGGCTGAGCTCACATTCTTCTCGGCCACATCAGTCCCCTCCTTAGGTACAGGATTTCAGGCCCAGCTGTCCTGGCACTACCCAGCCTGACATTTGGAGGAACTCACCCTGCATTTTCCTCCTCTTTTCCTTTTACTCCCTCAAACCAGAATATTGCAAACAGCCCACAAAGTGAAATAAAACCCCAAGGAAATGGAAAAGGAATTCTGCCTATAAAAGGGACTTTGCAAAGGGAAGCTAGTTCCATTGGTGTAAGGAAACTACTCCCTCCCGGAGTGTTAGTTGATATGGCCCGGAGCGTGGGTCTTGGAGAAGCTGCAGATTTTTATTTAGATTTGGATTTTTCCACTTTCTTTCAGGAAGTCAGTGTTTGGAAACTGGTGGTCAAAGTATTTTTTTCCCTAATGAGAAACATATTATTTTTGTTTGTTGTTTAGGATAAAACCATTGAAATTTTCACTTTTCTCAGTGTCAGAGTAAGATTGTGGAGTCTAACTGGATTTTTTGATGTGATGAGTGAAAAACAAAAAGAGATCTTTCATTATTCTGGATTCTAAACCCTGGGAATCCTTGATTTTTAATAATATCCTTACTCTTTCCATAAATTTTGAACCTCTTCTATGCGCTAGACACTGTAATAGGTGCTAAGAATGTAGTGATGAGTACATGGCTGCTTCCCTAACTACCACAAAAGAGTGCTAATAATGATGGCTAGTATTTAAAAATCTTTGCTACATACAAGTAATTGCGGTTAAATCTGTTACATGCATTGCTTCGCTTAAAACCTCTGGCAATTGGTGAAAGTTAGCATTATCCTAATCTTATAGACGAGGAAGTTGAGGTTTCACTGTCTGGCATGGAGATTGACAGATTATTATGGTATTAGGAGTGGTGTGATTTGAGGAACAAGAAGAAAAGCCACTGACATTCTGAAATAGCCGAGCCTGAATAGTGTGTTCTTTGGGGCTAAGAGTGAGATAAGAAATAAACCACCAGGCACGGTGGCTCACGCCTGTAATCCTAACACTTTGGGAGGCCGAGGCGAGCAGATCACCTGAGGTCAGGAGTTTGAGACCATTTTGGCCAACATGGTGAAACCCTGTCTCTACTAATAATACAAAAATTAGCTAGGCGTGGAGGTGCACGCCTGTAATCCCAGCTACTCAGGAGGCTGAGGCAGGAGAACTGCTTGAACCGGGAGGCAGAGGTTGCAGTGAGCAGAGATCGTGCCTCCAGCTTGGAGGCTCCAGCCTCCAGCATTGAGAATCCATCTCAAAAACAAAAAACAAAAAACAAAAAACAAAAAAAAAAACACAAAAAGGCCGGGCACGGTGGCTCACACCTATAATCCCAACACTTTGGGAAGGCGAGGCGGGCGGATCACCTGAGGTCAGGAATTCAAGACCAGCCTGGCCAACATGGTGAAACGCCGTCTCTACCAACAATACAGAAATTAGCCGGGCGTGGTGGTGCACGCCCCTAATCCCAGCTACTCGGGAGGCTGAGGCAAGAGAATCTTTTGAACCTGGGAAGCAGAGGTTGCAGTGAGCCGAGATTGTGCCGCTGCACTCCAGCCTGGGTGATAGAGCAAGACTCCGTCTCAAAACCAAAAACAAAAAGAAGAAAACAAGAAACAAACAAACAAAAAAACAATTAAACCACCATTAGTCCTTAATATCTTTGGCCAAATATCTCTCTAAAATTATTCCCAGCATGGCAGGTAGCAGAGAACCATTCTCTTTAGGAATTAAGCAACCCTCCCTCAGTTTTCCAGTGTGGGCTTTGCTTTACATACAGCCCTCTCTCAACAATTGCCAGGGGATTTTGCAGTGGCTGAGTCTTATTTTACCACTTCTCTACTGTTTCCATGATTACATTCACTTAGGGCTCATTAGGGTATTGCCAAGGTCCTTACTGATATTGATTTACTTTATTTGATATGCATAAAGTTTTCTTTTCCCCAAACATTAGAAGATTTCAAGGATTTTGCAAAGTAAGTTTAATTCAACTTCGTAGCCTTGACAACCATAATTTTAAAAAATAAGAGCTCCCTTCCCCCAATCTGACCTCATAAAATCACCTTATCCACAGCACATGCTAAAACTGGATTCTGAATCAACTCTCTCTCTATATATATATACACACATACACACACATACATACATATATATACACTTGTATATATATACACAACACTATATATGTGTATATATATACACACGTATATATAAACACAACACTATATATATGTATATATATACACACTTAAAATCTGAAAAAATATTCTAAGAATCAAAGACTAATAAATTTATTCAAATATAGTCCAGAGTATTTTTAAAGATAAACTAAGCAAATACATTCACATTTCATCCACTCTGGGTTAATTTTCCAATAGTAAGGAAAAATACTACTCATCATAATGAAACTTCTACTTCAGCATCCTCTGTTACAATCTAGCATGAAGGGCCTTTTTTTTTTTTTTTGCTCAGACTGGAGTGCAATGGCGCGATCTTGGCTCGCTGCAACCTCCGCCTCCCAGGTTCAAGCAATTCTCCTGCCTCAGCCTCCAAACTAGCTGGGATTACAGGCGAGTGCCACAATGCGCGGCTTTTGTATTTTTGGTAGAGACAGAGTTTCTCCATGTTGGTCAGACTGGTCTCGAATTCCCTACCTCAGGTGATCTGCTCCCCTCAGCCTCCCAAAGTGCTGGGATTACAGGCGTGAGCCACCACACCCAGCCCATGAAGGGCCTTAAGATGAGCATCTTGAAAAATACATGCATGGCAAGAAGTGAAATGCCCAGTTTTAACAAGAGTTGAAAGGAATATACTGATAATTTTAAGATGCTCATTTTAGAGTTCTTTCTTGCCTAAGTTCAAGAGCAAGACATTGGGAAGTTACTGAGCAGTTTGCATAACACCAGCTGCAGGAGACACTTGTTGAGATCCTGGGTGGTGTCCACTGGATTAGTGAAGAGCAAATTACGGCAAAGTGGCTTCCTTCAGTGGTATTATTAAGTCTCAACTTAAATATTGTATCTCTTTCTTAGGGAGTATTTCACTAACGCTTTAGTATGGGCTATGTCCTCTGGTATATCTACATTCTCAGCCTATAACTTTGATTCATAGCATTTGTCACAAATTCAATTTAGGCAAATATTTGTGTAATAATTTGTCTGATGAACTCCCTTGTCATTAGAACATAAGGTCCATGAGTTGATTTTTTTTTTTCACTTTTGGAAGAAATACAAATGTTTAGCTCAATGCTAAACATATATGAGGATCTCACTTAGTTTTTGTTGAATGAATCAAAGGAAGGGAAAATAATTTACCTGAAATGATGAACAAAAACAATAAAAAGTTTGATTTCATTAGAAGTGAACCTAGTTGTTTCCAAAATTTGTATATTAAAAAATGGCCCTTTTAATTACTGCTTATTGAAAAATTATGCAATGAGTTACAAGCGCCCATGAATTCTGTCATGCCTTTCTAAGACCTTGCATTTTGTCATAAGTCCATGTACATATACTTGGAAAATAACAGGGAGTTTCTGTATGTGACACATGATTTATTTCACCTGCAGGCAATGCCTCAGACAAGCACACACAGTTGTTCTGTTCCACTGTTCTTTGGATACCAGATGACTGTCACTCATAGTTTGGAAACTACTAAGCTAATACCCCAAATTGCACCCTATTCTAACATTCTGAGGTTTATTCAGTGTTTGGCAACAAGGTGAATAAGAAAACCTGACATTTAATAATTAGCACAAAACAACTGTAAAATCTCAAGCATGCCTTTTAGCCATCAGCATTGCATAAGTTGGTAGTGCTATTCTGCTGGGGCTTCTTTAAGATAACATAGATATCTGGCAAGGAAGTGTCTACCTCTGTCTTCTCCTGTTGTCTAATCTCTTATTGTTACTTCCCAACAGATGCCAATGGGCCAGAGAGCCTGTATGACACAATCCAAAAACATCAGCATCTCAAGGCACAGGCTAACTCAGAGAAGGGTTTAGAATGGATCTAGAGGGAAAATGTTGAACAACCAGCACAACAAAGAAGCTTATCTTTGCACACTTGACAGTTTTTAAAGCACTCAGAAAATCTTCAAGGCTGCAGATTGAGAAACTGACAATGGATGAAATAGAGGAGCAGAACAGTTAAGTGACTTGCCCAAGGTTTAACAGGTAGTAGGAGGTATTAATAGAAGCGGACCTTAGCAATCTGAACCTTGTCTAGTGTCTTTGTTGTGTCTATCCTTCCCACCTTTGCCCTCCCTCCCAAAACACAAGAAAGTTCTTGTAGATGGAAATCTTTTGGTGCTACGGCTGAGCAATGTGGGTGGTTTGTGTTCTGTTTCTTTTCTGGTTTATTTGGGGATTTTGCCTCTGTTTATAAAATATTATCTCTCAGTGTCTATAGTATTTTGCTGTTGTTGTTAAAGTGCCCAGAATCTCTCCGACCTTGGTGTAGCTGAGTTGTGGCCAATATGATGATGCCTGATTATTCACACTGTGGGGGAAAAAGAGTAGGCTTTTGTAAACTTATGGAGGACTGCCCCCTGGGGGCCAGAAGAATGAGCCCCTCCCTGGAAGTGAGTAGAGTAGGTGCAGGAGGCTGATAAAAACTGTGAGCCCTATGTGCCCTTTAATATCCAAGAAAACCTCAATAGTGGCATTCTATTGGGATCACTCATGCCAATTCCCAGGTTTCTCATGCATTACTTTTTTCATCCCTTAGCAAGCCAGATTTAGTAAAGATTACTGTAGAAAACCCAACTTTTCAAAATTAACAGGTGTTTCTAAAAGAAAACTAGAACAACGAAAAAAAAGTAAGGAGACAAGATCGCCTATCATCGCATCACCAGAGACAACATTTTCTCCTAAATCTTTCTAGTCTTTATTTTCTGCATGGATATATATACCTATTATATATATATAATTTATTGTAACACTTTGGGAAGCCGAGGCAGGTGGGTCGCTTGAGTCTAGGAATTTGAGACTAACCTAGGCAACATGGCAAAACCTGGTCTCTAAAAAAATACAAAAATTAGCCAGGCATGGTAGTGCGCATCTGTGGTCCCAGCTACCTGGGAGGCTGAGGTAAGAGGATTGATTGAGCCTTGAAGGTTGCGGCTGCAGTGAGCCATGATTGTGCCACTGCACTCCAGCCTGGGTGACAGAGTGAGAGCCCGTCTCAAAAAATATATATTTTAAAATAGAATTATTCTGTACCCACTGTTCTCTGGCTTGCTTTTTATCCTCTATAATGTCTTAATGGCATAGATTTTTTTCAAGTTCACACAGAGCTTTTCTCAGCTATTTCATAGCCAGAGTAAAGCTGTGGCTAGAGAGGAATGCCCTCTAGCTGGAGAAGGCAGTATGGAGGAATGCCAGCTTCTCAAACCAAAATGTGCTTATGAACCACCTGGGGGCCTGCTTAACATGCAGATTCTGATTCAGGAGGTCTGGGGTAGGACTTAGGATGCTGTATTCCTACTGTGCTCTCTGAGGATGTGGATGCTGTTGATCTGCGGCCCACACTTTGAGAAGTACACAGGTGACAGCTGTGGTGGAAAGAACTCCAATCCAGGAATCAAAACATGTCTTCACATTTTGGCCATGGAACTTGGGGTAAGTTTCTAAACCTCTTAATCTTACTTCTCTTATATATAGAAAAAGAAATCATAAACATCTGAAAATGCTAAGCTCAAAATATGGGTTTATTAAAGTATAGCTGAACTGAAATTGAGTCATGATAGAAAAACTAGTTGAGGAAAGAATAATTCTATCTCATATCCCCTATTCTCCCCTGTCACTCCAGCAGAAGAATAAAATCTGCCATCAGAACAGGAAAGAAAGCTCACTAAATAGCTTACTTGCTAAAGAAGTCCAAGGTACTGAATTTAGACAGGTAAATTGATCTATTTTGCCTTTTCAAAGCATTAAATAAAAAAAGAACTATAACCCTAATGACAGGATCCCCTAGCTGTCTCTGCCCACCCTACAGCAGCTTGAAGGCTGATTCGTTTCTTTTACAAATATGAACATCTCAAATATATGTCCAAACTTCGAGAAATCTACTTTTCTTATTTCTGTTCTTTTTCTATTTTTTTTTTTTTTCTGTCTAGGCGCCAGACACACACTGTCTCTCTCTCTCCCAATCCTCCTTTCCATTGCCTCCCCATGTTGCTGGCTTCAACTTCTTTTCCCTCCTAGATACAGTATTCCCTTCTGGATCCCTCCACATTCCTTCCCTTTCTAAATTCTTGGCTTCTCTAATTCATGTGTTCATATGCATTTCCCTGCTCAACAAAAAGGCTCCTTTTCAGGAGTCTGGTGGGAACTTGCTTTTTCCTTGACATATTATTATTATTTGATTTTTTAAAAAACTGTGGTTCAAAAGCAGAAGAGCATAAGAATTAGACTTGCATGTTTCTCTTTTCAGCTAGGGAAGTTGCCAGCTACATCATCTTGTGATTCCCAACTCCTTTTCTCACAAGGGCAGACTGTTAATCACTCAGCTTGGCTTCTCTTTCAAAGGTAGGAACAGAGGGAACCATGAGAGAAAGGACTGATAGAAAGGACTCGCCCAGTGCCTGAGGAGCCACCTGAGACAAGGATAGTCAGTCTAGTTCTGTGAGGGGGAGTAGATGCTGGGCTGAGCCAGTATGATGCTTCCCTGTGTTCCAGGAAGTTCTTTGTATAAAAACTGAAAGAACTGCTTTTTAAGGGCTGTTTGATTCTGGACTCCTGTGATTAAGTTCTGAAGGCCTCACACTGAGACCAAAATTCCCCAATTATGTTCTCTTGAAGAACCACCCTGGGTGGGCTCAGCTTGGGGGTAGAGAGTTGTAACTAGGCAAAAAAAAAAAAAAAAAAAAAAAAAGAAAAAAAAGTGAACTAATATAGTTTAATTTATTGCCCAAATCAGGCCAAGATAAAATTTCTGAGATTTACGTGTCCAGATATTTAATGAGCAAATGCTTTCCTTTACTGAGATTTTTTGGTAGTTGTATGTAATTCACTTTGTTGCAATTTCCTTGTTTATTCCCAAGGATCCTAACATAGTCTCCAGCTTCTTAGGGTAAGGGCAGCAAACCCTTCTCTGCATATCCACAGCAATAGAGTAAGGGAGAGGATGGAGAGTTTCTTTGTTGTGATCTAGTCACCTTTTTCTTAGATTCCTGATTTTATTTAATAATTGTGTATGCATGCGTGTGTGTGTGTGTGTGTTTGTGTGTGTGTGTGTTGGAGACATATGGTTTAGCGTTAATTTAAATTAATATGAGATTACCCAAATACTTTTTAGAATAATTTGAGTATATTTTATTTATTTTTATTTTTTAAGATGGAGTCTCACTTTGTCGCCCATGCTGGAGTGCAGTGGTGCGATCTCGGCTCACTGCAACCTCCACCTCCAGGGTTCAAGAGATTCTCCTGCTTCAGCCTCCCCAGTAGCTGAGATTACAGGCATGCGCCAACACACCTGGCTAATTTTTTTGTATTTTTAGTAGAGACAGGGTTTCACCATGTTGGTCAGGCTGGTCTCGAACTCCTCACCTCAAATGATCTGCCCACCTAGGCTTCCCAAAGTGCTGGGATTACAGGAGTGTGCCACCGTGCCTGGACGTTACTTTTGTTTTGAGACAGGATCTTGCTATGTCACCCAGGCTGGAGTGCAGTGGCATGGTCTCGGTTCACTTCAGCCCGCATCTCCCAGTTCCAAGTGATCCTCTCACCTCAGCCTCCTGAGTAGCTGGGATTACAGGCACGTGTCACCATACTCAGCTAATTTTTTAAAAGAATTTTTTGTACAAACAAGGTCTTACTGTAATACCCAAGCTGTGCTTCTGATATAAATTGTAAGTAGAGTCTACTCATACAGCAGGGAGGTAATGCCAGAGTGAGAAGAAAATGGACTAATGGGAGAAAACTAGCCCAGAAGACATGTTGGTATATTTTGGAAAATAACGAGTTAATTTTGAATCAGATTAAGGAGTTTGGGTTTAAAGAAAATAAAGTTCTGGGTGAAATTGATGGAGATTACAAGACATTTCACGAATGGTGAGGATAATGTTCTGCAGTCATCTGGATGATAATCCATATATAGTTAGAAATTCTTACCATCTTGGAACGAAGCTTCACACCCACCGAGTCATACCTTGCATTTATAAAGTAGCTTCCACTTATCAAGCACTTGCTATGTAGGAAGTACTGTTTCTCAGGGGTGCAGGGTTCCAATCAGTGAGCAGGTTTATTCCCACCATCTGGTAACTCCTCTTGGTTACACAGAGAATTGAATGAAAGGAAATTCAAATGGCAACACTGTAGACATAGGCTTTGCTAGTTGGACTATAGCACTCCTGCCTGGAGAAGTGTGGACCTCAGTAACCAGTCTCCATCTACAGGAACAATATTCAGTGACCATTCTTTACTGGGCAGTCCCGAGTTTTCTTTTTCTTTTTCTCTTTTTTTGAGACAGGGTTTCACTCTGTTGCCCAGACTGGAGTGCAGTGGTATGATCATGGCTCACTGCAGCCTCAAGCTCCTGGGCTCAAGTGATCCTCCCACCTCAGCCTCCCAAGTAGATGAGATCACAGGTACATGTCTTCATGCCTGCCTAATTTATTTTATTTTATTTTATGTAGAGATGGGGTCTCCTGATGTTGCCCAGCCTGGACTCAAACTCCTTGACTCAAGTGATCCTCCCATTCGGGCCTCCCAAAGTGCTGAGATTGCAGGCATGAGCCATCATGCCTGTCCTAGTTCTGAGTGTTTCTCTGCCAAGTTCTTTCTGCTGGAGGCCAGGGAGGTATGTGTATGCCTCTATAAGTTAGAATATCAGGCTTCCAGGTACACGAGGGATAGTTGTCATGTTTGATACATGGTCAGTAGCAACTACTATACTGGATTTTAAGCACTACATGCTCCTGGGTTTTTTGTTTTTGTTTTTTAATGTGGCATATGGCTAAAGCGGGGAGGAGGAGAGTTTAGGGCTCTTGGGTAGGAGCAGAGATGAGAAGAGTTAATGCATCATCCATAGCTTTATAGTGAAGATTCTGGCTTCCAAAGATGAGCAAAGTTTTTCCACTTCCACAGCCCTTAGGCACAGTAAGTCATTTAATCTTCATAAAACTTGTGTATTTTCTCCACTTTTTCAGCTGAGAAAAACAAGTCTCAGAGAAGTAATAACAACTTGATCAAGCGCACATAAAGTGAGCAAAGAAGAGTTAGGCCTCAAACCTCAATCTAATAACAGCAGAAGTCCTGTTCCTTATTCCTGCACACTTCTGCCTTTCCAAAATACATCACTCACCTCCACTCCCAACTAGGGAGAGTAACAGGATGGGAATATCACTATTCTGCCGTTCTGATAATGACTCCTATGTGGTTAGCAGTCCTCTCCATCCTACTTTTCAAAATGTATTTATTTATTGGAGATGAAGGGAAGGTTCTGTTTTTCTGCCAACTTTTTTGTTCTCTAAAATTGATAGATCTTGGGATTTCAGTTCAAACTTCAGAGTGGGGAAATCTGAGCCCAGTGAACCATGCCATGGCCATATCAGGGCGGGTTTTTTTTTTCTTTCTTTTTTTCCCCCCTTAGCCAAGCAGAGGCTGAATGACCAGGCTCTTGGCAACCTCATCGTATCTATTATGTTCTGATCATTATTTAAACAAATGGTATTCACTGGGGTCCAAGTCAGAGGAACAGGACACAGAGAAGGCTTTCTATCAGTCAGCTGGACTGCTCTTCCCCTTTCACAGGTCTTTTGTGCTTCGTGAGGATCCTTCAAGTGTGGAACAGCTCACAAAGGAAAGAGATGGACACAGCCTTTGTCTGGGAAGGGACATTCAGTCAGTCCCCTTTCCCCATGGAGATGTCTTGATCCTTTTGGGTATATTTTTTGTCTCTATTTAAATCTAAAAGTGCTAATAAAACACCCAACACAGTGTTAAGGCACTATGGCAGGAGGAGTAGAGTGATATGCAGGTTTTATACATGGCCAAGTATGATAAAGTATCAAGAAGGGACAGGCAAGAGTGGGCTTTAGGACATGCACAGCTGAGAAGGAATAGTTGTGGAAAGATGCTGGCTCTGCAGACAGTGTGCCTCGGTTCCAATGATTATTCAAGTGATCTTGAAAAACACCTTAACCCAGCAAGACTTAGATGTTTTATCTGCAAGTGGGGACAATAATCATAGTTATTTTATAGCTTTGACTTGTGGATTAAATGAAAGATTGCATGCATTGTGCTTATTGGCACATTTTTGAGTTTTTATTAAATTTTCACTTTTATAATTATAGTTGAGAGTGGATTTATAGAGGGAGGTCGCTTTGGGTCTTGAAAAGGAGAAAAATTACAGAATGTGTTAGACCCAACTCTAGGGAGTCATGGTTTTGGAAAATAAAAAAATACATCTACAATTTATCTTTTTCACTTTGGGTACAAAGTTAGTAAAAAAACAAAAAACAAAAAACATATTTGCCAATCTGAATTTGCCAATCTGAAATGTCTCAAGTATGCTATCCTGGTTAGCACATTGAGGCTTGAATATAATTTCCCAAACCACAGATCCACAGGCAATAGTCTAGGAATTTTTTTTTTTTTTTTTTTTTTTGAGACGGAGTCTCGTTCTGTCCCCCAGGCTGGAGTGCAGTGGCGCGATCTCGGCTCACTGCAAGCTCTGCCTCCCAGATTCACGCCATTCTCCTGCCTCAGCCTCCCGAGTTGTTGGGACTACAGGCACCTGCCACCACGCCCAGCTAACTTTTTGTATTTTTGGTAGAGATGGGGTTTCACCGTGTTAGTCAGGATGGTAGTCTAGGAATTTTTTATTTTAAATTGCCTCTCTAAACCCTGTAAAAAGAATTTTTTGGTCAAATACATTTGAAAAACTCAGCATATTTGGAGATTCACAATGACCATTTGGATAAAGGTACTAAGCAGGCCTCTGTGAAAATAACATATTCCAGTGTTAATCAAATCAATGTGAACATAACGCATTTTTCTGTCATTGTTTCTGCTACTGCTGCTGTTTGGAGTGCAGAAAGGTGCACATATCAATATCCTGAAGAACACAGGTCCATGGATGGAGTTGACTATAAGCTGACTCACCCAGCTGTCTGCTGTCAGCTCTAATAGTGTTTGCATGCTGGGTGTCTAGTCATCAAATAATGTTCTTCGCATCGGTTATGGTGACACCAGGCATTGTTCTAAAATAGTGACTCTAAAGAGAAGTAATTCTGTAGACCAGGAACTTAGTAGTTGTATCTGGTAGAACTAAGTCTGACTTATCTCGGGGGAAGCACTTTATCATGATACTGGGAACTTGCAGCAAAGTTTTGACTGGCCTTCAATCAGTTGAGTTTCCAAGATGCTTTTGTTATCAACTTGCTTCTGAAAACTTATTAAAAACTTCATTCCATCTTTCTTTCCTCTCAAAGTGTACAGAGTATATCAAAGGCAGAGTACTGGTGGGACCAAGAGGGTAGAGGTGTATGAAAAGAACGTGAGGGAAGGGAGAAGAAAGAGAGGGAAAGAGAATGGTGATACTGTTGTCTCTCAATTTGAATCTACATAATATGCAATACATAGATTAAAACATTACCCTTACCTGTATAGTATGTTTTTTTTTTTTTGCTTGTTTGTTTTTTTCCCAAGACGGAGTTTCGCTCTTGTTGCCCAGGGTGGAGTGCAATGGCACGATCTTGGCTCACTGTAACCTCTGCCTCCTGGATTCAAGCAATTCTCCTGCCTCAGCCTCCCAAGTAGCTGGCATTACAGGTGCCCACCACCACACCCAGCTAATTTTTGTATTTTTAGTAGAGACGGGGCTTCACCATGTTGGTCAGGTTGGTCTCAAACTACTGACCTCAGGTGATCTGCCTGCCTCGGCCTCCCAAAGTGCTGGGATTACAGGCATGAGCCACTATGCCCAGCCAATAGTCTGTTTTTCGGAGGGTGGAAAAACACTATACATAACCGATAACATTTCCAATTTTCATTTATGTTATTTGCAGCTATATATGTGTAAATTTTGCCTAAATTTGGGTATGCCTAAATTTATGCCTTCTGTGAATTCCTTAGTATCTCACAGCTTGTGGCACTGTGTGATAAGATCTTCTGAATGCCTAACCTTTTTGGCCTGAGCCCACCCCCTCTGTCTAATGCACTGTGTCTTTGGAAAATCTCTTTACCTTTAGTATTTGTCTCTGTAAACTGAAAATAATATCTCTATTTCTGTTTTTTTCTTTTTCTTTTTTTTTTTGAGACGGAGTTTCTTTCTTGTTGCCCAGGCTGGAGTGCAATGGTGCGATCTCGGCTCACCACAACCTCCACCTCCCAGGTTCAAGCAATTCTCTTGCCTCAGCCTCCTGAGTAGCTGGGATTACAGGCATGCGCCACCACGCCCGGTTAATTTTGTATTTTTAGTAGAGACAGGGTTTCTCCATGTTGGTCAAGCTGGTCTCGAACTACTTACCTCAGGTGATCCACCCACCTTGGCCTCCCAAAGTTCTGGGATTACAGGCATGAGCCACCACGCCTGGCCCTGTTTCTGGGTTTTTATGAAGTGAATAATATAATGAAGTCATTCTCCAATACTTATCCATACATATATATGTGTGCGTGTATATGTATGTACGTGTGTGTGTATGTGTGTGTATGTGTATGTTTATGTGTGTGTATCTGTATACTGGACTATGCACATAACAAAGTTTTTATGAGCCTGTAGTAAAATAAGAAAAATAAGATCAATGCGATGAGTGTTAAGTTTTACACAGTTAGAAAAATGGATCGCAACACTTTGAGAGGCCGAGGCGGGTAGATCACGAGGTCAAGAGATCGAGACTATCCTGATCAACCAACATGGTGAAACCCCGTCTTTACTAAAAATACAAAAATTATCTGGGCATAGTGGCGCACGCCTGTAGTCCCAGCTACAGGCTGAGGTAGGAGAATTGCTTGAACCTGGGAGGTAGAGGTTGCAGTAAGCCAAGATTGCACCACTGCACTCCAGCCCAGGTTGACAGAGCGAGACTCTGTCTCAAAAAAAAAAGGGGGGGGGGGGAATTTTTTCCATTCTTTTTGTTAAAAAATGTTACTTTATAAAATACCTTTTTGAGTTTTTTCCTACTATTTTACTAGTAAGGGAAATCTCAAAGTCCCAGAACCAGTGAGCTGATGATACAGAAATACTGGGCCCAACACAGATGTGAGTCAGTGTTCTTGTAAATTTTGCTATCTTTTTGAAGTTATCCCTCTTTTGATGTTAGTGGCATGTTGGTTTGCAATTGTTTGTCCAGCAACAAAGATAGAGAGTGTTCTTCAATTGTAATTATTTTTGGTGCCAGTCCCTCTTAAAAACAGTGTTTTTGAATGGCTGCCTTATAAATACCATTGGTGCCTGTGGATCCAAGCAAGGTGAATTGCCCAAGGATGAGGACCTCCTGGCTGTGGTCTCATTAGCACTGAGCTCCTGCAGGTGGCAACAGCCAATAGAATCGGTAGACAGCCACGGAATTTTCTTATCCAGATGTCTCTGGCCACATCACAAAGCCAAGTATTACTGCTCTCCTGTGAGTCATTGTTTGGCATTTTCTGTCTCTTCTCTCCCCTATTTACGTTAATTGTTACAGATTCATTTCTTAATTCATTTGACAGGCATTCACTGGGGTTCATTGTTTGTTAGGCATCATGCTGAGCACTTTAAATACTTTATTATCTCATTTAACTTACACAACAGTTTAGTGAAGCAGCATTATTTTAATCCCTAATTTTCACAAATGAGGGACCAAGGCTTGAATGGCGATCTGATTTGCAAGTGCCATTTTGCAAGCGAGTCACCTAGCTAGGTTCACATCCAGGTGTCTCATTTTCCAAAGGTCACAGTATTGATTATGGAAATACAAGGCATGTAGCAGACCCAGGAAGACTTATGGTGGAAACATTAAGAGCAGGGACTTTGGAACTATAAAGACCTCAGTTGTTGTTGGTTATGTTTTTAGTTTGTTTGGAAAATCAGGATAATAATTGTGCCTAATTTTATGGTTCTTGTCACGATTCAATTATATAATGTATACAAAGCCCTAGAAACATACTAAGTTTTTTTCTTGTGAAGTGGTGTCTGTCAGTGACAATGTTAACAATAGTAATTGGACTGTGCTGTGGGCTGTATGAGACTTTGCCGAAGATGAGAAAATAAATCACAATGTTAAGTAAAGCAGGATGTTGAGGAGCAGCGTTCAGAGTTGGGTGGAAGGCTTGAAGGGCTGTAATGAGAGGCATGAACGTATCTGGGCTCCAGTGTGGGAAGGGCTTCCTTGTTGAGTCCAGCTAGCCTGGTTGGCCTGGGCAACCTTAGTGATGCAGGGTCCTAGCATGTGTCTGGCTGCCAAGTACATAGAGATTTGTGCTTTTACACCTGCCAGGGAGGGATATGACCAAGTGAAGAATGAGGTTCATGCAGCTGAGACCCTGACAAATGAGTCTGTACCGAAGAGAAGCTGGGCTTGGCTCTCAGGGAGAAGCCCTCTACCCTGCCTGTCTGGCTCTTGTTGAGTAGTGGAGTCGGTCTTTAATGACCTTGGCCTAAAACTCTTCTTCATAACAGTCCAAGAACTGAAAAATTAGGATACTCTGGCAGCTGCTGGCATGTTCTGAACCATAAAGTTTGCATTTACTCCATGGCTGGAAACCAGCTGCCCCGTGGAGTGAAAGAGGAGGGGGTTCTCTATGTGTAAGAACCTGAAAGGAGAAAATTACTGTGGAAGGAAATGAAGTAATGACATAGCCTTTCTGCCAGATTGGGGGATCTTAGCCATGATTTAGATATTTCCAGAGACTAAAATCCACCATTACTGTGAATATTTAGAAGCTGGCAAAATTTAGGGAGTGTGTCATGTTTATTTATCATTTATTGACATACATTTTCAGTGTAGACAAGATGTCTAAGGAATTATAACTTCTCTATAAGATGATTCATTTCTCTTGTTTTTGTTTGTTTGTTTGTTTTTTTGAGATGGAGTCTTGCTCTGTCACCCAGGCTGGAGTGCAGTGGCGCAATTCCTCTTGGTTTTTATCTTGGGTGCTTATGTCTGAGAAGTCTGAGCAACAATGGGCTTAATTTGAGTGACTTTTTGTGTAGTTCTTGTTCATCTATATGTATACATATTCCCCACTACCCTTTTACAGTTATACCCATCCCTTCCCTCCAGCCTCCATAAGCCCTGGCAACCACCAATATGTTTCCCATCTCCATAATTTTTGTCACTTTGAGAACGTTTATTGTCAATGAAATCATACTGCAGGTGATTTTTTGAAATTGGACCTTTTCACTCAGCATAATGCCTTTGAGATCCAACCAAGCTGCATGTATCAGTAGTTAACTCTTTTTTGTTTATTTGTTTTTTGAGACTGGGTTTCATTTTTGTTGCCCAGGCTGGAGTGCAATGGTGCCATCTCGGCTCACTGCAAGCTCCAGCTCCCGGGTTTAAGTGATTCTCCTGCCTCAGCCTCCCAAGTAGTAGGGATTACAGGTGCAAACCACCACACCGGACTAATTTTTTTGTTTGTTTGTTTGTTTGTATTTTTAGTAGAAACAGGGTTTCACCATGTTGGCCAGGCTGGTCTCTAACTCTTGACCTCAGGTGATTCCCCTGTCTCTGCCTCCCAAAGTGCTAGGATTACAGGCGTGAACCACTGCCCAGCCAGTTCACTGTTTTTTATTGCCAAGTAATGTTCTATGGTATAGACCAGTTAGTTTAAGCATTCCTCTCTTGAATAGACATTTTCGTTGATCCATTTTTGGAAATTACAAATAAAGCTGTTACGACCAATTATGTACAAAATTTGTTTGGATATAAATTTTTATTTCTCTAGGATAAATGCCCAGGAGTGTGGTTGCTTGGTTGTATGGTAAGTGTATTTTCTTTTAAGAACGTAAGACCACATATTTCATTATTTCATTTATATAAAACCTTTCCTTTTGGTCAGGCATGGTATGTTCCCGCCTGTAGTCCCAGCACTTTAGGAGGCCAAGGTGGGAGGATTACTTGAGCCCAGGAGTTTGAGACCAGCCTGGGCAATATAGTGAGACCCTGTCTACAAAAAATAAAGAAAAACATTAGCTGAGTGTGGTGGCAGGAACCTGTAGTCCCCGCTACTTAGGAGGCTGCAGTGGGAGGATTGCTTGAGCTAGACAGGTCAAGGCTGTAGTGAGCGATGAGCACACCACTGCACTCCAGCCTGGGCAGCAGGGCCAGACCATGTCTCAAAAATAAATACATAAAAATTTTCTTTTAAGAGAATATCATACTGTTTTCCAGGAGGCATATCATTTTGCATTGCTACCAGCAATGTATAAAAGACCCAGTTTCTCCAAATCCTCATTAGCATTTGGTATTGTCAGTATTTTTTATGTAGTGATCTCTCAATCATAGTTGTTTTTTTTTTTTTTGAAACAGAGTTTTGCTCTTGTCGCCCAGGCTGGAGTGGAATGGCACGATCTTGGCTCACTGCAAGCTCTGCCTCCCAGGTTCAAGCGATTCTCTTGCCTTAGCCTCCCCAGTAGCTGGGATTACAGGCACCTGCCACCATGCCCAGTGAATTTTTTTTTGTATTTTTAGTAGAGACGGGAGTTTCACCATATTGGCAAGGCTGGTCTTAAACTCCTGACCTGGTGATCCACCTGCCTTGGCCTCCTAAACTGCTGGGATTACAGGCATGAGCCATCGCACCTGGCCCAAGTGTTCTTTATGTATTTTAGATACACATGTTTCTCATCAGATATATGGTTTTCCAAATTTTCTCCTAATGTGTCGGTTGCCTTTTCACTTTCTTGGTAGTGTTCTTTGAAGCACAAAAGTTCTTAATTTTAATGCTGCCTAGTTTATCTATTTTTTTCTTTTGTGGCTTTTGCTTTTGGTGTCATGCGTAAGAAACTGTTGCCTTATCCACAATCATGAAGATTTAGACCCCCTTTCTAAGAGTTTTAGCTTTTACATTTAGGTCTGTGATACATTGTGAGTTGATTTTTGTATAGAATGTAAGGTAGATGTCCACATTCATTCTTTTACATGTAGGTACACATTGTCCCAGCAGCATTTGTTGAAAAGACTCTTTTCTCCCTATTTGATTGTCGTGGCACTTTTGTCAACAATCAGTTGACTGTATGCCATATTTTTTATAGTTGTTTTTTCCTATCTCAAATTTCCGGTTCCAGAGAACTGAATAAATGAACCCTCCAAATGATTAGCTAAAGCTGGATCTAAAGCCCCAGGGGCAATGGTTTTTTTTTT
The DNA here is from genome assembly GCF_028885655.2 of Pongo abelii. NCBI lineage: Eukaryota > Metazoa > Chordata > Mammalia > Primates > Hominidae > Pongo > Pongo abelii. Next base: position 156,018,968 of record NC_071989.2, read on the forward strand.
TTTTTTTTTGAGACGGAGTCTCTCTCTGTGGCCCAGGCTGGGGTGCAGTGGCGCGATCTAGGCTCACTGCAAGCTCCACCTCCCAGGTTCACGCCATTCTCCTGCCTCAGCCTCCCAGGACTACAGGTGCCCGCCACCATGCCCGCCTAAATTTTTTGTGTTTTTAGTAGAGACAGGGTTTCACAATGTTAGCCAGGGTGGTCTTGATCTCCTGACCTCGTGATCCACCCGCCTCAGCCTCCCAAAGTGCTGGGATTACAGGCATGAGCCACCGCGCCTGGCTGGCAACGGTTTTCAATGCTGTGAAGAGTTACTTGTTCTTAAACTTAAGTGACATCCAGACACTTTTTAGAGAGCAACTTTGGATTTGGAAGAGAAGAAATAGAATCAATTGGCTTTGGTAGTTGGAGGGGAGAAGGGGACTAGGAGGAAAAGGTAGAGAATATATGACAATCCTAAAGGTTAATTTTCCTTCTTTTCAGTTATATTTTTAATTAGTCTTGGGTTTCGTTTGTCGGTGTGGCCTTCCTCTATTCTCCAGAGAGTATAATATAGCCTCACATTAGACAAATACAGGTTCAAATTCTAGATCTTCTTTTAACCTGTTTGATTTTTCAATCTTCAGTTTCTTCTTTTGCAAAATCAGGATAATCATAATATATACCTCAAAGGATTATTATGAATTTTAAATAATAAAAATAAATCACTTGGCATAGTGCCATGACATATTAAAAATATTAGCTATTATTATTTTTCCTATCCAGGACCAAAAGTTATATGTTGTGTGTTCCATTCCTTTAGTTCTTGTTGCATGAAATAAAATAAACTGCTAATATGATTTTTAAAAAATCCTTACTAATCTCTTAGTAGGTTTGAAATATTTTTCTTTTGTGGGAGTAGGGAAGATTTCAATTCCTTTTAAGCTTTAATTTCCTGAGTGTGTTACAAAGTGCATTGATTTACATTTGACATATGGAGGTTCTAAAGCCATGTCAGGCTTCTATTAACATATGATAATAGAAAGCAATAGAAAATCCAGCAATCTGTGAGATTCCATGGCCCTTCCACTTCCTCCCCACGGCTGTGGGCACGCCGCCTATCTTCTGTGAGCTTCACTTTCACCACTCCTAAAATGGGGATGAAATATTAGCCTGGACTGTTGTTCAGATTGCTATGACACTCAAAGGAGGTAAAAACTGTGCTGACTTTTTAAAATTATAAAGCTGGCTAGATCTGTAATATGGTTTAGCACATTACTGAAATACTTAGCAAAGTAAACCCTGTGACAAAACATCAAAATTGACATTTTAATTTTTTATTAATACTGTATTATCATATTGGTGGCCTCAAGATATAGATAAAAAGAGGACAGTGTGGTCAAAATCTTCAGCTAATGAAACAGAGCAGGAAGTCAAATATAAAAAGCCTAGTTGTCAATCAAGGTTCTAAGGCATTTTGAAGTTAATGTTCAGTGTTTTTGCATTTTTTTTTTCTGAAACCTTAATGGGCTGAATCTCTCAATGCCTCCTTGCTTAGTGCTATGATCTCTGAGAACAGGAAATACAATAACTCAACTTATAATTTTAAAGTCCTTAATTTTAGAGCCAAAAAATGGTCCCACAGGCTCTGGTCTCATCATCTATGAAATCTGATACTCCATTATATGGGTATAAATATATATGTGTGTGTGTGTGAGATTTGAAGTTTGCTGATTCTTACAGTTTAATATCAGGTTCTTCTGTTAAGTTCAATTAAATTATTTACATGTATTTAAAAATAGAATCTATTTTGGAACTCTATTTCTCTAAAAGTAGCATCAACTCTTTCCTTTTCTATCTGTATATGTACACCAAAAGATGTCTAGAATGCTGTCCACCTAATGATAATCACGATTATTTCTGTGTGGTATGATTTTGGGGCAAACTTTGCTGTCATCTACATATTTTCCTATATTGCTTGAGGGTTTTTTAATATAGCTTCTTTATCTTAAAATAGTTATAAACTCTACAGTAAGTTGGAAAATTAGCACATAGTGCACCATGTACCTTTCACTTAGTGTCTCCCTATGGTAACAACTTAAGTAACTACAATAAAATGGCAAAATCAGGAAACTGCCATTGGTACAGTGCAAACTGCAGACTGTATTCAGATTTCACCAGTTTTTCCATGCACTCATTTATGCTGTTACTCCACCTTAACTCTACGTATTCCTTTGTAGCCCTGCTATGAGGGGTGGGGTTGGGTAGGGAGCATATTGAACTTGACAAGGATAAACACACACCTGCTTTGAAAAGTCACACTGTTTGTCATTGGCCGGAAGTAACCTCATCCTTCCAGAATTATTGGTAGTGATGTGCCTGAGCTGGCTTGTACCAGCCCTGGAGGCCATTTGTTAAATATTTAGGAATTTTGTCATTGGTAGTTTGAAATCAGCTATGGTGAAATAATTACCTTGAAGAAATCTGCAGAGTATAAATCAAGCCCCCCACCCTCGCTTCCTAGAACCTGTTTACCAACACAACACTCTTGGTACGACATTTACAGTTGTCCTGGTTAATCCCCGTTCCCCATGTGCCTCTCATCTGGGTCTCTCAGTAAAACATAATTCCCTAATAGGACATTCCCTTATCACACATGATGCTTTTTTTCCTTTCAGGGTTTCCAAATAGAGCAGCTAAATAATTTAACAAAAAGGCAAGGCTTTCTGTTAATGGATTCTAATATCTTATTATATGATCCTTCTGGGTAAATTACCTTCATTTTGCCCAGGGACTTCCTGGAATATAGATACATATTTAACTCCAAGAGGACATTTGAGGATGTGTGTGTTTGTGGGGGTAGCGATTGGGTAGAATCCTTTCAGCCCCTCTCAGTTCCCACCAAGCTGGCAGCTGTTGATCTCATGCACACTCAGGGGCCTTCACTCCTCCTGGTCCTGTCCCTTTCCTTCTAGAAATGCCAGAAATGCAGGGACTCACTGAGTCCCTTCTGTTGAGGCAGATCATGGGAACTGGGGAAAGAACCTTGGTTTAAACTTGAAAAGGAAGTAAAAAACCACAGAGATTCTTTGTGGATAACAGTGTGGATTCACAACCTTCTAGAAAGTGAAGCGCCATATCCTTTTGTCTTTAGTGAGAAGGACAGAACAGTGAAAAAGAGGGAACTGAGCTGTGTTCCCTCTTAATCCTTAGTACATTAATTGGAACAGAAAAAGAGGAAAAAAGAAACAAAACAAAACGTTCCTATTCTCTATCCTCCCCTTGTCTAAAAGTGTTGCTAACATTTAATAGACATGTGTAGATTAGCTCTTACATGTGTAGCCTATTCCAGGTGTAGTTTGTTCCAGGTGCGTGGAGGAATATTAAAGACATTTGTTAAAGACATTTATATTAAAGACATTTATGTCTGGAGACAAAATTACACTGGCAACATAATATTGAAATGAACATAAGTTTTGGAATCAGATCTGAATTCAGATTCTGACTTGGCCACTTATTGGCTGAATAAATCTGGGCAAGTTACTAAACTTTTATGTGTTATTTTCCTCCTTAGTAAATGCAAATTTGTTAGGAGCGTGAATGATAATGATTGGGCTTCTACCCTGTACCAGGCATTTTATGAATATTTTAAATAATGTTTTAATTTAATTTAATTCAATCCTTACCATAAGCCCAGATTATATTATTTTTATTTTATGGATGAGAAAATTGAGCCTCAGAGATGTTCATTAAGTTGATCAAGGTCATATAGTTAATGGGGAACAGAGCTGGGATTCAAACATAGTATTCTAAAGCCTATATCCTCAGACCACTCTAGAGGGCATATAGCCAATTTAAAAATGCATGAAAAATTTTTTATACATCATAGGGGCTATATTTATAATATAATCCTATTATATAGGATTATATAATAAACATTAATATTATATAATAAACATTAATTATTATTAGTATTATTATTTTTTGAGACTGGGTCTCACTCTATCACCCAGGCTGGAGTGCAGTGGTGCCATCTCGGCTCACTGCAACCTCTATCTCCTGGGTTCAACTGATTCTCGGGCCTCAGCCTCCCAAATAGCTGGGACTACAGGTGACCGCCACCATGCCCAGCTAATTTTTGTATTTTTAGTACAGACAGGGGTTTCACCAGCTTGGCCAGGCTGGTCTCGAACTCCTGACCTCAAGCAATCCACCCGCCTCGGCCTCCCAAAGTGCTGGGATTACAGGCGTGAGCTACCGTGCCTGGCCGGATTATATAATATAAATTAATTATATTATAATATAAAATAATTATATTGTTATTTTTAGGGAAAGTTCACTAAACTTGAAGTCAGATGATCTGACCCAGGTCTTGGCCCAACCATTTAGTAGCTCCACCAATAGGCAAGTCACTTACACAGTATTCTCTCTCTCTTTGTTTTTGAGATGGAGTTTTTGCTCTTGTCACCCAGGCTGGAGTGCAATGGAGCGATCTCGGCTCACTTCAACCTCCGCCTCCTGGGTTCAAGCAATTCTCTGGCCTCAGCTTCCCGAGTAGCTAGGATTACAAGGCTGTGCCACCATGCTCGGCTAATTTTGTATTTTTAGTACAGACAGGGTTTTACCACGTTGGCCAGGCTGGTCTCAAACTCCTGACCTCTGGTGATCCACCATCCTCGGTCTCCCAAAGTGCTGGGATTACAGGCATGAGCCACTGCACCCATTTTTTTGTTTGTTTGTTTTGTTTTGTTTTTGTTTTTGTTTTTGTTTTGTTGCTCAGACTGGAGTGCAGTGGTGTGATCTCGGCTCACTGCAACCTCCACCTCCCAGACTCAAGTGATCCTCCTGCCTCAGCCTCCACAGTAGCTGGGATTATAGGCGCTTGCTACCATGCCTAGAGACGGGGTTTTGCCATGTTGGCCAGGCTAGGCCAGGCTAGTCTCTAACTCCTGAGCTCAAGGGATCCTCCTGCCTCAGCCTCCCAAAGTGCTGGGTTTACAGGCTGAGCCATGGCGCCTGGCCCACTTACACAGTTTTCTCATTCATATTCAGGCATGCCTGCCACATTGTAGTTGTTCAATAAATATTTGGTAAAAAAAAAAAAAGAACGAATAAAAAAATGAATATTCTTAAAGTCCTTTTCAGGTCTTAAAAAATGACTCCTGTTGTGATAGTCACACACGAAAAATTAAACAATTGATGATCAAATGAAAAGTTAATTGTCAGTGATGTCTGAGAGGCGCCCCAAACCACAGCAGTTTTTCTACAGCGACCCCCTGTGGTGTCGGTGAGTACTGCAAGGGCTAGCTATTGCAGGGCCTAGTTCTTGGCATTTTTGCCTGAGATTTGTTTGTTCTTCCTCTACGAACTATTAAGCCAATCCTGAACAGGAAGACTTTTTTTTTTTTGGTTATTTAAATAAATCACTGCTTATTTACTCAACGTTGCAGTGCTCTTGGTGATGATGTTTTGCTTAGCTTTTTCAGAGAGCACCAGGAATCAGGGGAGGATGATAAGGGCAGGGTGTCTGGGTAAGAGGCATCCTTTCACGCTCTTGTTCTTTCAGGCTTTATACGCTCATATTATCCTTCTGCATTTTATCCCTTTATACTAACAGATGAACTGAACAACATAATTAATAAAAGTGTGATTTATTGAGGCTTTACTATATAGCACACATTGCAACTTTTTGTGTGAATCCTGTTACATATCTTATTTAATTTTCTCAATAGCCTGACAAGGTAAATGGTATTATTATCCCGTTTGGGGGGAGATTTAAAATGCTCAAGTCGCTTCTTCAATGACACATACCTAGTGGCAGAGATAGAATTAGGACCCAGTTCATATATCTCCTATATACATATTACCTCTTGTAACAGAGTAGAAAGAAAAATAGATCAGAAGGAGTAAAAGCCAGCATCACTGGATCTCTGCTTTATTTCCATTTGTAATTAAAATAAAATTAAAGCACCTGGCTTATTTTGAATGGCACTTTCCCATAGCAACCCCTAATAACTGAGGAGGTACAGCACTAAGAAGCAGGGATCCTTGGTCAATTACCGAGTGACTTATAAATGCCGTTTATGGTTAGGAATGGCAGACTAATGAAATAAAAGCTTATCTAGCTAATGTTTTGTAAGAACAACAGGAAATTATTGCTGTTTTTTTCCATTCTTGGGATTCTTGGGCGGTAACTTTTTGTTAAATTGTCTTTTTTCTTCCTTTAAAAATCCCTTTAAGAAACATAAAAAGTTCCGGCAAAAATATTTAAAACATTAACAATATTATTAAAAAAAATCAAGGTCATCCACACAATGGGAAAAACTCTAGACACAATAACATACCTTCGCTTGTCTGTTCTCTGGGGAAAACTTGTTTCAGAGGTGGGGAATTAGGGAGTGAATCTGATGAACTGCCTTGACCTCTTTTATCTGGCGTCTGAGCAAGTCTGAAACTATTTGGAGATCGCTAAGTTTCCCTGGGTCTTTGTGTTTGGAAATGAATTTGCTGCCTGCGGCGAAGAAAGCAATCCCAGCAATAAGGAGAGGCTACAAAACCCGAGATAGTGAACAATCATGCCGGAGGAATGGACAAAGCAGTGCTTATGTTTAGGTTATTACTTTCGTATGGATGTGGGGAACTGAAATGCAAAACCAAGGGGCATCAAAATATCACATAAAATCAGCTTTAGGTTTTCCTTGAGCTCACAATTTTTCCCCGGATTTTGGAAAAATGCTACCCTCCTGTGGTCAGACAGTGGAATACAGAAAAGCAGAGAACTTTGACCAGGAAAATAAGGTGAAATTGAACAGGGAATGTGGTGATCTATTTGTAAGTGTTTTCTGAAGAGCTTATGGCTCATCAAAAAGACACCTTCAGAAAAGAAAAGAAAAAAAAGAACAACAGAAAGAAAGGAAAGAATAACAAAACAAACAAAAAACTAAGAATAACAACACAATTACTTTCCAATAAAATGGCCCAGTTAACCTATTTCCACCTTCATGGGGCCTTCTCTAAGCATTCAAACAAGAAGCGATTCCTCCCTCCACAATTCAATACATAAACACTAGAATTAAGATAACACACCAAGACTCTGCTGTGTGCTAGGACCTGTGCTAGGTGCTGGGAATGAAAAGCTGAAAAAGGAATATCTCTTCCCTCAAATAACTCAGATTTCATTGGGCATTAAGTGGAAAGGGACAGAACAAGTAACTTTATTTATTTATTTATTTTTGAGACAGAGTTTTGCTCTTGTTGCCCGGGCTGGAGTGCAATGGCACGATCTCGGCTCACTGCAACTTCCACCTCCCGGGTTCAAGCGATTCTCCTGCCTCAGCCTCCCCAGTAGCTGGGATTACAGGCATGCGCCACCATGCCTGGTTAATTTTGTATTTTTAATAGAGATGGGTTTTCTCCATGTTGGTCAGGCTGGTCTCGAACTCCCGACCTCAGGTGATCCACCTGCCTCGGCCTCCCAAAGTGCTGGGATTACAGGTGTGAGCCACGGTGCCCGGCCTGTAACTTTAATATACATGGTAAATAGCATGATAGGTACACATAGGCTGTGAGATCAAAGAATATATTGTTCAGCTCTTAAAGAAGACGATGGCTGAGTCTTCCAGTAGCAATAAGATTTAACCAGGTAGCTGGGCATGGTGGCTCACGCCTGTAGTCCTAACACTTTGGGAGGCTGGGGCGGGCAGATCATGAGGTCGGGAGTTCGAGACCAGCCTGACCAACATGGTGAAACCCCCGTCTCTACTAAAAGTACAAGAATTAGCTGGGCATGGTGGTGGCACACTCCTGTAATCCCAGCTACTCGGGAGGCTGAGGCAGCAGAATAACTTGAACCCCGGAGGTGGAGGTTGCGGTGAGCTGAGATCGTGCCACTGTACTCCAGCCTGGGCGACAGAACGAGACTCCGTCTCAAAAAAAAAAAAAAAAAAAAAAAAAAAAGAAAAAAATTTATCTAGATAAAAAAATAGGGAAAACGTTTCTAGACATAAAGAGCAGCATGTAGCAAAAAATCCACAGCATGAATTTGCCTCGAAGCCTGCATAAATACCAGCTCTTTTGACCTGCCAAGGTTTAAGTGTATGTGTGTGTCTGTTTGTGTTGGAGAAGATGGGACAGTGTAACCTGTGTGTTGTGGGAAGTCAGCGACCCCAAACGGAGGGACCAGCTGAAGCCGCGGCAGAAGACCATAAATTGTGAAGATTTCATGGACATTTACCAGTTCCCAAAATTAATACATTTATAATTTCTTACACCCATCTTTACTGCAGTCTCTGAACATAAATTGTGAAGATTTCATGGACATTTATCACTTCCCCAATCAATACTCTTATATTCCTATGCCTGTCTTTACTTTAATCTCTTAATCCTGTCATCTTCGTAAACTGAGTATGTATGTCACCTCAGGACCCTGTGATGATTGCATTAACTGTACAAATTATTTGTAAAATGTGTGTTTGAACAATATGAAATCAGTGCACCCTGAAAAAGAACAGAATAACAGCAATTTTCAGGGAACAAGGAAAGATAACCACAAGGTCTGACTGCCTGCGGGGTTGGGCAGAATAGAGCCATATTTTTCCTCTTGCAGAAAGCCTATAGATGGATGTGCATGTAGGAGAAATATCACTGAGTTCTTTTCCCAGCAAGGAATCCTGGGGAAGGAATGCATTCCTGGGGGTAGGTCTATAGACACTCTGGGAGTGTCTGTCTTATGCAGTTGAGATAAGGACTGAAATATGCCCTGGTCTCTTGCAGTACCCTCAGGCTTACTAGGATTGGAAATTCCAGCCTGGTAAATTCTAGTGAGACCGGTTGTCTGCTCTCGAACCCTGTTTCCTGTTAAGATGTTTATCAAGACAATGCGTGCACAGCAGGACATAGAACCTCATCAGTAATTCTAATTTTGCCTTGCCTTGTGATCTTTATTGCCCTTTGAAGCACATGATCTTTGTGACTTACTTCCTGTTCATACACCACCTCCCCTTCTAAAATCTCAAATAAAAACTTGCTGGTTTTGTGGCTCGAGGTCACCATCACGGTCCTACCAATATGTGATGACACCCCCAGAGGCCCAGCTGTAAAATTTCTCTCTTTATACTCTCTGTTTCTCAGACCGGCTGGAACTTAGGGAAAATAGAAAGAACCTACATTGAAATATTGAAATATCCCTCCATACCTGTATAAGGTAAGTGCTCCAGGACATAAATGGTCATGCTGAGGAAAGAGTTTGACTTTATTTTCTAGTGCTGGGTTAGATAAAACAGTATGCTTGTGTTTAATTTGGCTAAAGTCTCTTACTCCACTCCTTAATCCCATATTTATGTTAAATACTTAGTTCCCATAAGTATCTGAGAGTTAACCACAGGTACCAATGGGAATGGGAAACAAAGGAGGAATTTTAAAGAGGAGAACAACCTGGTATGATTTGCACATGAAATCAAGCTGAAAGCAATGTGTAAGGTGTATTTTAAGGGGACAAAACTTGAGTTAGCTAATTTAGGAAGTTGCTGCAAGAGTTGAGGTGAAAAACTCTTGGAAGTGATGAAGAATAGAGGATAGATTACAGAACTGAAATAAATAGGACTTCGGAAGAATTAGTTGTAGAGGGTGAGGGAAAAAAAGGAGATGAGAATTAAGTTCACGAATCCACCATATTTCCATCTAACATCTCTCAGTGAGTTGGGGAAGGTAGCAGAAGGCGCAGGTCTGGAATGAAAGATTCATTCAGGATACTTAGTAGCTTGTGGTATCCTTATGGCTTTAACCATCCTGTGCTGACTTCTACTTCATTGTTACAGCTTTATCTGTCTTACTTTACTGTAAGGTCACTGAGAGCAAGGACTAAGTCTTCTCTATCTCAATATTCCTTAAAATACATTTTGAAAAATAACTCATTAAGTTATTAAAAATATCATTCTCAAACAAACATGTATCCAAATGTCATATACCTTGTTAATTAAAGGAACCAGTAGAATGACTGAGCTGGTTTGAGAAGAAATTGAAGGATGGGGTAAGACCTGCTGAAATGAAAGCAGTATGTTAGAAACAAAAGTAGTTAATGTGCTTATAGGACACAAACTCAATCTTTATTTGCATGGTTTTATTTTTTCTATCAAGTTGAAAAACGCATCATACCTTATCATTTTTGTATGAATTAGCCTCTACCTTTATAGAACTGTAAAACTTCTGAGCTCTCTTGAATCATTGTATTTCCCCAATTGGAATATTATAAACTGTAGAGAAACTATAGAGACATATATTTCTTATTTGCCTTATGTCTAAGTTTTGAATATTTTTTTCTACACACATTTCTGTGGTGGCTGTAAGAATATTTAATGTGCATTTTTATACTGAATTCATATCTTATGACTGTACAAAAAAGATTTGAGGTAATGTAAATTAAAGGCAAAATCAAAGCAAATGAAAGGCAAAACAATAAGATCGATAAAATAAAAAAGGCTGGGTGCAGTGGCTCACACCTGTAATCCTTGCACTTCAGGAATCTGAGGTAGGAGGATTGCTTGGGCCCAGGAGCTCAAGGTTGCAGTGAGCTGTGATTGCATCACTGCACTCCAGCCTGGGCGACAGCAAGGCCTTACTGTAAAAAAAATAAATAGGCCGGGTGCGGTGGCTCATGCCTGTAATCCCAGCACTTTGAGAGGCCGAGGTAGGCAGATCACATGAGCTTGGGAGTTCGAGACCAGCCTGACCAACATGGAGAAACCCCATCTCTACTAAAAATACAAAATTAGCCGGGCATGGTAGCGCATGCCTGCAATGGGCTGAGGCAGGAGAATCACTTGAACCCGGGAGGTGGAGGTTGTGGTGAGCCGAGATCGTGCCATTGCACTCCAGCCTGGGCAACAAGAGCGAAACTCCATCTCAAAAAAATAAATACATAAATAACAATAAAATAACAAAGAAAATAGAAAAAATTGATTAGATGTCACAATTAAATATAGATATGTTTTTGCATTTGTCGGCAGTCAGGGCAAAATGGGAACATAGTAAATTTTCTCTTATCACAAGGGAAGAAAAATCTGGCTCCGGAGGTCGTTGTTACTTTTTTTGTGTTTTTCTTCTTCTAAATTCTAAAAGAAAGTGTCATGTGGGGCTTCATATAAATGACACAGATGTCATAGCCCTTTTTTTTCAATATTTTTATGGTAATTGCAGGCACAAATTACCAATAACTATTTGTTATAGAACTTTTTGACCAAAAATTTACTTCATATTTATAAATATGTGTATGCACAAACATGTTTTGGGTTTAAAAACAGTTTTTTTTTTTTCTCTAGAGGATTTTCAATGAGGAAAAAAAGCCTTCAGTATTTGCTTTGGTATTTCATATGTAGCTACAAATTTGCTTAAATAAAATGAGCATTCTTTAGCAACCATTTGGCACAAATCTTAACCCATGGGGTAAGTAGGAATTTGACTATATCTCTGCACTTCCGTGACTGTACCTGTAGATCAGAGGCAGGGCTATGTCATGAGCTGGTGGGAGGAATTCCTTTGTGTGGGTTTTGTATGGGCCTAGTAAATGTTTCCTTGTCTCACTAGCACTGTGGAAGGAAGTGCCCGCCGCCCACTTTAGCAACTCCAGAAAACACTGGGGTAATTTTCTCTGGATCTAGAAGAGGCCAGTTGAGTTGTTGACATAACACATTTGAATTATATACCAAAACTGGAGTTAATCAAAACAGAGCTTTTCTTTTATAAAGTTATACAGTACCCCATAATAACTGCCTATTTTATGGCATACTGATATGTAAGGTACCTTTCTCATAGAGACTCAATTGTTGTAAACCATCATCAAATAATGTAAATTGTGATGTCTTGAGAGTTGGGCCTATGTCTTATTCTTCTCTGTGTTTAGAATTTGATATGGCTTCTGGCATATAGGTGCTTCCTATGAATGAGTGACAGAACATTGTAACAAACTGATGAGTGACTGTTTTTTTTTTTTTTTTTTTTTTGCTAATAAAGATGAAGAGATTACACTTAAAAGAGGAAACCTTCTTAACATGAATCTTATTGAGCCCATTCCAAAATACTAATTTTTCTTTGTTTCTTTGAGACAGGGTCTTGCTCTGTTGCCCAGGCTGGAGTGGAGTGGCATGATCATAGTTCACTGTAACCTTGAACTTTAGGCTCAAGTGATCCTCCCCCCTCAGCCTCTCAAGTATCTGGGACTACTGGCACTCACCACCATGCCCGGCTAATTTTTATTATTTTTTTTTAGTAGAGACGAGGGTCTGCTATGTTGCCCAGGCTGGTCTCAAACTCCTGGCCTCAAGTGATCCTCCTGCCTCAGCCTTCCAAAGCACTGTATTACAAGTGTGAGCTACAGTATCCTGCTTAATATTACTTTTGATAGTTCTTTATCTTTTTTGTTTTGAAAGTTGGGGATATTGCTCTGTTGTCTAGACTAAAGTGAAGTGATGGGATCACTGTAACCTTAAACTCTTGGCCTCAAGCGATCCTCCTTCCTTAGTCTCCCGGTAGCTCTGACTAGAAGCATGTGCCACCATGCCAGGTAATGGCATGTAAAAAATTTTTGTAGACATGGGTTCTTGTCATGTTGCTCAGGCTGATCTTGAACTCCAGGCCTCAAGGATACTCCTGCCTTAGCCTCCCAAAGTGCTGGGATTACAGGTGTGAGCCACTGCACCTGGCCTATTTTTAACAGTTCTTCATGGTGACTTACAAAATTGTACCTCTATTGTTTCATATTGATTTCTTATTTGATTCATGGATACAGGGATTGTTTCCCACACGAGACTGTTAGCTCTTTGAGGGTAGATCCACATGTACATGGGGCATAGGAATGTGCACATGATTGATGCTCACATAACACACACCTGTTAATTTGTTATATCTAGTGGGTCTACAAGGTAGAAAAAAAAGGTAGATGGATAGAGTAGGAGAAGTAACATTCAGAATAAGGATGGAAAATAGCAGGCAAGATTCTCTCCCAAACTATGTTCAGAACAGAGATGCTAATGATGATAGTTTTTTCCTCAGGAGTATAAATTCTGCTTTGGCCTCCTTGTCATAGTGCCCATGGCATACACAGTAACAAATGCTGAATGGGAAGACGAGAATAAATCTATTTACTGTCCTGGATATAGAGTTTATTTCCTTACATTACACTGATAACCCTGATTTGCCCCACCCTGTTTTTCAAAAGTAGATTAGAGGAAGGGCACGGTCGCTCATGCCTGTAATCCCCAGCACTTTGGGAAGCCGAGGCTGGTGGATTGCTTGAGCGCAGGAGTTCGAGATCAGCCTGACCAACATGACAAAACCCCAACTCTACTAAAAATACAAAGAAATTAGCCGGGTGTGGTAGTGCATGCCTGTAGTCTCAGCTACTTGGGAGGCTGAGGCAGAAGAATCACTTGAACCCGGGAGGCAGAGGTTGCAGTGAGCCAGTGAGCCGAGATTACACCACTGCACTCCAGCCTGTGCAACAGACCAAGACAGTCTCAGAAAAAAAAAAGTGGAAGAGTTCATTAAACAAACAGCTATAAACAATGAAAGATAAAGTTTTAAAAAAATGCAGCTTGTTTTATTTTTATATAAACTAAAACACCAGAGTTCATTGATTCCTATATTAAATACATAAATTATAAAATAACCATTCATAAAACTTTACATACAGTAAGTTGATTCCAATCTCTACGGTAATACATACAGTACATGTACATATTCGGTGTACTTCAGATGATCATTCTAGTGAAACTCAGTCAATTTTTATTTTTCTTTCATTAATAAACAAGCACTGAAGTGATATATGGAGTCATGCTAATGAGATGGAAAGGAATAACCCCAATTGAGGCAGTTGATTGAATGAAAGCTCTGTGAAATTGGACCCTTGGCTACATTAACACAGTAAACACCTGGGGAATAATGTATTCAAACACATTAGCTCTATACTTGAGTCCCCAAAGTATTGGATCTTGAAGGCTAAAACATGCATGAACCCTGTTGAGATGGAATTTTTAGCTAATAAAGATATGGGACTTTTGGCTAATTTTAATACTGTAGATTGTGCTGAACTTTCTGTTGCTCTTTCAAAAAAAACATCAACCAACTAACCAAACAAATAAAAAAAACCTATTTGCTGGTTTATGGGCCTGGATAATTGAAAAACCGAGTAGTCTCTGCCTCAGTCAACAATCGGAAATAACAGTAGTGAACAGAAGGTGGGGTAAGGGAGAGAAGAGGTAGTCAAGGACGGGAAGAGTTCAAACACTAAATGTTCAACAAAAACATGAATTCCCAGCAGCAGCAGCAGCAGCAGCAGCAGCAAAAACCTTTCTTGAAGTCCTGCATCCTAGAACAGAAGTACACGTTTAGTAAGCACTCACACCATCATACTATGTACAGAATATATCTGCGCATATATTTACATCACAGATTTATAAAAATGTTTGGATTTTGATCTGCCTCATTGTGGGAAGTTGCTATGGTTAATGGCTGGTATAGGCACAGTCTGTGAGATGTCAGTCAAATAGAAGTGTTGTTACTAACAGATGCTGGGGATCTGCTTTTAGTTGGCAAATTGCATCATTCATTCTTTAGTAAGTTCATGGGATCTTGATTGTAGGCAAAATTGGGCTCAAAGTTGTTTAACTTTACCATTCTCACCCTACAGAACTTTGCATATAACAAGGATGAAAATATAAGCATGGGTACAAAGACCGTAATGCAGAAAAAAACAAAAACAGGAACCCTCACCAAATCAACCACGTGTACCTCTGACACATTAGTTTGAATATAGCAAATTATAATCCTATTTTTGCTACATTGCACCTATAAGTATATCTTTAGTAGTTTTTTTCCCCTCTCTTTTTTTTTTTTTTTTGAGATGAGTTCTCACCATGTTGCCCAGGCTGTTATGAAACTCCTGGGCCCAAGCTCTCTTGCCACCTTAGCCTTCTGAGTAGATATTCTTAGAAATTTTGATTAAACATTGGACTTGGATTCTCAGCAAGAGATTTATTTAGGAAGAACTAAACCACCAAACTAAAGACAGCAAAGGATTGTGAATCTGCCCTGCCCCGTTCTGAAATGGAATCATAGAATTTGGCACTTGAAGAGGCCTTACAGGGATTAGCTCCAACCTTCCATTATGTCTGTATCTTCTTGCCAATATGCCTGAAATTAACTCTCAAGATAGTACATTATATAGAAATGACAAGGCAGTAGAACACAATGACATCTTTCCTCACTTAAGACCTAGAAGTCTGCTTAAAGAGGGGCTTGGGTCCATATTGGAAGCATAAACTCATGGCATAAACAGTCATTTAAGATTTGCTTTGAATGTTTATCACTCAAAAGTTATATTGAACTTTTTCAATATCATAGATAAATCTAAATTAGTAAAATGATAGAATTAAACTGCTAAAAGCTGTCATTAATTACCAAAACACTGTTATGAAAATTTCACAAAAGGCAACAAGCAATGCAACTCCCAAATTACAGAGCAAATTTCTATTGCTGTGTGTGTGTGTGTGTGTGTGTGTGTGTATCTGTGCCACTCTTTGACAGATTGAAATAATGCAATTAAATATTTTAAAAATAAAATGTCTATGCTGTCCATCTATCTTGATGTAATACAACACAGATGATCCAATTATTTAAAGATCAACACAAAACCAATGAATATTCTTTTTACAGTTTCTACAAAAACCTAGGCAGGTTAAAAAGACGTGCTTCATTTTGAAACAATGAACTTGTGAATTATGTTAAAGCAAACATAAGAATTACACAATGGGTTTACAGGAAAATTTGACAGTCAATGGGCAAAAAGGAATAAGTTTGCCAGAGATTTATTTAAAATTGAAAGCAAAGTTGAAACAAAATACTGTAGCAAAAATTATTTGGCAAACTTTATTTCTCCTATTACTAGTGGAGAACACGTTTACTCTCTACCTAAGTGATAACCCAGGCCTTCTATATCAGCTCTACCTTATTGACTTGGGAAGACACATACAACTTGCATGAGCAGTTATTTGTGGGCCAAAAAGAAAAAAAATTAAAGCAAGATCTATTCTTCTACTGCTAAAACCTAACTGTTGGTAATAATTTAATTTATATAGCATAAGTCAGAAGGGTTGTAATTTTTTTCAGCAAATTCTATTTCCTAAAAGTAGGGTGGCATTAAAGAAAAGTTTGACATTCAATTTAGTAATAGATGCTTTTTAATTATAATAGTCAAAGATAGTCTCTCTCTGTTTTTCACCTCTTTCATGAAATTTTTCTATCCTGAATAACTATTTAAATTGGGGCTTTTATTTATCTCAAATTATCTTTAGTAGTCAGTTATGTTTATTTTCCAGGGTATGAATATTTTATTAAGAAAAATTAAGTTAATGAACCCTGAAGAATGCTGTTCTGACTGCTACAAACTCATTAGCCAAATGCATCTAGGTAGTACAGATGCAGAAGTGGAGCCACAGGAAATCTCACTGTTATTGGTAACTTTTTTTTTTTTTTTTTGCTATTGCTGAACATCCTATCCAAGGGAAGCATTCATTTAAACACGGTCCATTTCCATAGATCCATGAGTGACTGGAACATATATCCACAATTTTCCTGATGCTTTTATAATTGTGAAAATGGATAATAGAGAGATGTATCTATTGAAATATTTATACTTTATTCAAGGATATATTAATTTTGAGGCTCATGAGCATGACTTGGTAAAAATTACAGTTCAGTCTGTAGTCTTGAGAAATTTGCTAATCTCCCGGATCTTAAGCAAAAAGAAAAAACAAGCAAACCTTTTGCCTGGCCCTAAACACATCTAAAGCTGCTTGGACAATCATCCTAGCTGTTGTTCTCATATGACTTATAGCAGATAAGCATATTAGGTATATAAACCATACCACTTTTGCAAAAATTTCCAATCATTTAGAAATAGTTTGTTCATGGAAATAAATTTTGACTTACAAATTTCTTGGTGGGTGGGAAAGCAAAATTAAGAGAAGGAAGGTGTGTGTTGGAGCAGATGGAATATGGATTTACTCATATGGGCCCTGCAACAGAAAGTGAAGAAAAATGGAAAAGTCTTAGATATGTGAGAGTAATTTATCCTCTTCCATATTTTCTGACTCAAGTTGGCTAGTGTTGGGTCACCAACACTGGAGAGGCACCCTCTTTCACATTTCTTGCCTAATGAGCATATGGCTCATATTTAATCTGGAACCTACCTAGTTGAATAAAGAATCCAGAAGGAGGCCGGGCACAGTGGCTTGCGCCTGTAATCCTAGCACTTTGGGAGGCTGAGGCAGGCAGATCACTTGAGGTCAGGAGTTCGAGACCAGCCTGACCAGCATAGTGAAACCGTGTCTCTACTAAAAATACAAAAATTAGCCAGGTGTGGTGGCTGTAATCCCAGCTACTAGGGAGGTTGAAGCAGGAGAATCACTTGAATCCGGGAGGCAGAGCTTGCTGTGAGCCAAGATTGTGCCAATGCACTCCAGCAAGGGCGACAGAGCAAGACGCCACCTCAAAAAAAAAAAAAAAAAAAAAAAAGAATACAGCAGGATAGTCTGTTTTGTATCTTCCCAGTAGGACATATCACCTGACTTTCCTCCAGAATAAAAGACAATCAAGCTAATTATGTGATACTGTCAGTTTGCTCCAAGCCTTTGTTTAATGATTGGCTCTCCCGTGGTAAAAGTGGGGTTCTGTATGATGGCATGCATATACAATCAAGAGAGCCGGGAGATGCTTATCATAGAAATGACACACTCTTCTATCTTGTTCAATAGCATGAGATGATCTATTTGCTATAGATTATTAAAGATCCTGGTTTTGAATCTCTCAATTTTTATTGCTAATAATGTCCCAAGTAGCTTGATAAGCAAGCTTCAGTGCTATAGTGCTTAAATTTAACCAAACTGAAGCACTATTTTATTACATGAGGGAATCTTTTTGTCAACAACACAAGAAAGTCAAATAATACAGCACTTGTAATAATTACAAAGCACATTGTGCTACTTTAAGCACCTCTTGTTCTAAAATTGCAAATAAAACTTTATGAAAAAGCATTTTAACCCCATTTTGCAGATGAGGAAACTGAGGCACAGAGAGGTTAAGTGACTGGGCCAAAGATACCTGGGTGAGCAGTAAATGTAAGAACAAAAAGTGGGACCCCAGCATTCTAGTTTTTATTGTACATTCTTCAGTTATTGTTCTGGCTTTGCAAATGCCAGTGCTAAAACTGAAGGATGATGGTGAACCCACACATGGAAAGATTTGTATAGCATTTCATAGAAAGAGTTTCTGGCTCCCTACACGTATTCTCTATGCATGGGAATTCCAGCCCCATAAATAAAACTTCAAAAATTTGAAAAATTGAGGTTGTTCTGTTATCTACAGTAAATGAGGTGTAAAATTAGCTTTTCAGGAACATATATTTGCTCTCAGAGATGACTCCAAGACTCAGTAATACACAACTTAGGAAAAGTACCAGTCCTCTAATTGTCTCTGGTAGAAAATGACCTTGTCAGTAACATAATGTTATTTCTATATAAAAAAGTAGAGCTATCTTGTTGCTGTCATCTGTCTGGGAAAAAATGTTATCACTCTAAACAAGAAGAGGTCAGAATGCTCTAGGCATATGAGGATTCTTTAAAAAATAATAGTTTAGTTTAATATTCACATCTCTGTGGCAAACCCAACTCTTGGTAGAAATGTACTCATTGATTCTGTTGTGTTTTTGCCCAAATCATATAGCATATTCATTTGCAGGCAATTTTAAGCAGCCGTTTGAAAACCAGTATTTTGGAAATGAAAGATTCAGAGATGCTCTCTGGCCCATGTTCCCTATAGGTGCTGGCGTTCTAAACAGAACTAAGTCAGGGAGCATGTGATTTACAGTATCATCTTCTTAGTTTTCAATATGAATGAGATCAGTCCATTGTTGACAGAGGAATGCAGATGTGAGAGTAGGACAAGGAAGCATCGAATCTGCTTTTATTTCACATGTCACATTCGCCCGGGTCCTTTGACTTGGTTACCAGTTTTGTTATGGTCACTGTGATCCACTTCTCATTTGTCGTCTGTGGAATGAATTCCACAAGCTCCACCTTTTGCAGAAAAACAAAAGAGAGTGTTTTTCTTCCCATTCACGATGCGGATGTCTCTGTTCCTGAGTTTAAAACAATCATAAAGACAGAAAAGCAAATCCCTGTAGTAAGAAACCAGACTTTTCAAATGAAACATTTTATTGTAAATAGCTCTTCATAGGTATTCCTCGTGCTTCACTCCCCACCCACCCTTGTTTTTTTTTGTTGTTTTGTTTTGATCTTTTAAAATGATGTTTATTATCAGGACTAGTGTTTCCATGGGGTGTGGTGTTACATTAAAATGACCCCCCTGCACAGCAGGGGTTGAATGTTTCATTGTAACTTTGGTTCCATGCCCAAGACACATCTTTGCTTGATCTGCAGAAACTAGTTCCATTGCTGAACTTTTTCTTTACACAATATATGTTTATAGTTCTTCTCTTCTGATTTGACATATACATGTTTCATTAAATGCAGCATATATTGTAGATTTTCAACAGGGTTGTGTAGGAACTGTCAAGTAAGAAACCTTGAATAATGGCTTTAAAATACACAGTTGTAGTCCTGGCTACAGGGTAGTTCTTAGCTTTTGATCTCCCTCTCACTGGTGTAAACAATTTTGCCATCTTTGAAGGTTTAGAAGCATTTGTCTTTCTGGGATCTTATCCATGTTTTCGGTTACTCTGTAAAACAGAGGAAAAAATTATTTATACATCAATTTTATTAATAGCTGAATCATAAAAAACAAACTTTAAAAAAAGACACAAATTTTTTATTCTTTACCACTGCTTTGATGTGTATGATCTTATGCAAGTTACATCTTAAGCTTAGTTACTTTAATTTTAAGTGAGAAAATAAAAATCTCTACTTCAAAGGTTGTTGCAACACAATGCATATAAAACAATTAATGGTTCTTGTCTCAAAGTAAGTTGCCTGAAATATTATTATCATTACTGCCTTTTCCTCTGAGGCCTTCCAAGGTGATAGCTGAGAAGTTAAATTGAATAATCATGCCCCAACATATCCATTTAAGATGTTATTTTATTTTTGAAACTTATTTTAGATTCAGAAGGTAAATGTGCAGGTTGGTTACATGGATATATTTCATGATGCAGAAGTCTGGGCTTCTGTTGAACCCATCACACAAAAGTGAACATAGTACCCAATAGGTAGTTTTTCAAACCCTGCCACTTCTCTACCTCCCCACTTTTGGAGTCTCCAGTATCTACTGTTTCTGCAAGATGTTATTTTAATAGCCGACCTGTCTATTCCCTTCAGTGACTTAATTCTATGTAACATTTCCTCCCCAACAGAATTGTAACCATTGGCAAGTTGTCTCCACCTAAAGTCCTGATTGAAGAACTCCCTGGGAATTCTGCCACACAGGTTTCTTGGTTGGCCCAGAGATGTCCCTGAAAAGGTGCTACCCTGGGGATGTCAGGACTCCTAGCCCTGTTCCTCTGTAAGTCCATATGTCTGAGTTTTCACTTGTGTAGAAGTCTAGGTCATAATGCTGTCTTCCAATGAAAGCCAGAAATAGCACAGAAGATGTGCTATGAGGTTGTACTGTCATGTGCTACTTAAGGGAATGGCCTTTAGGGTCTGAACAACATGGATAGAGAAAATGGGATTTCTGTTTTCTTGCTGTATGCCCAAAGATAAGTTATTTAACTTTTCTATGCCTCAATCTCCTCATCTATAAAATAAGGACACTGATTCTGTAGAAAGACTTTACTATTATTCCAGAAATGTTAAATCCAAAGTTAAATATTAAAACCACAATCCAAAGTGGAGGAAAAGGAGGCACTTAGTACCCCAAGGATACTTCTAGTCTACCAACCAGGGGCAACTTAAAGATCCAAAGGCATATTTGCAGAGCCATTTTGCTCCCAAGACAAGGTTAGACTGGGATGAAAGAGTGACAGAGTCACAGAGGAGAACCTGTGGGAAGGAAGTACAGTGGTCGGGGAGAGATCACACTGAGGGAATGAGGAGGAGGTACGAAGAGGCATAAAGAGATTGATGGTGGATTCACAGAGGCACACTTGCCTCCTATTGCTCAGACATAGACTTTCACATCTTCCCTTGCTTATATGTGAGCAGAGAACTGAAGAGTGATGACAGGGCAGAGACAGGCGTCACAGCATAGTTGTCTCCTTGCCCCATACTTCATCAAAAAGCTACCTCCTCAGCAAAAAGCTGTGGGTCGTACCACCAACGATGGAAGCCAGTGAGGCAGTGGAAGAGGCTGGGCCTTGGCCAGACTGGGAATAGTGCAGTGGGCATCCCCTGCACAGCCTTCTGAAGAATTCACACATATGTTGCCCAGAATGGCCAGCCTTTGGTCACCTCTCATAGAAAAGATATCAAGTGTTGGTCAATAGTAGCCAGAGAAACATCTGCAATCGAGTTGAGAGGGAGAATCCTTTTCCCTCTTCTTCCTCCCTGCTCTCCAGAACGGCTGAGCCTTGAAGAGGAAGAGAAGAAGAAGAGTTCTCTTAGAGTCAGACCCTGAACTACAGCTCCATGGGGGTACTTGGCTCATGCCTAAGGTAGGATAAAGGAAGAAATGAGAATAAAACAGAGTCTGAAATTGAACTTTTAAACTGGGTTAAGACTTTTGAGGATTGAAAGTGACTGAGAAGTTGGGGGACCAACCTAATATTTAATTAAAAGATGAGAGAGGGAAATAAGACAGAGCCTGAGTGAAGAAAGCTATGATTTGAGAAAATAGATCGAGTTCATATTTACATTCCACTGGGATGAGAGCCCCAAATAACTAGTTACAAATATAACATTCTCTTATTCCATGGTAAAGAAGAGAGTTGATCTGAATGTATATAAAAAATTCTTCAGGGATGTATTTGTTTGTGTGTTTTTAAATATAGAATAAATATACAAACACAAAAAGTCTTTTACTTGCAAACTTTCAATGTATAGCGTATCAAAGATTAAATCCTATATATTGTGTCAAAGCATGTATGCATCATTTCCATGTATCACAACTGAGGTACAACCCCTCATTTGAGTAAACACATGTTGGTTTTAAAAACCAATGGACTTACAGGCAGTCCAGGCAGTCTCCTGGAATGTTAAGTTTCTATGAATTGAGAAGTACTTGTAAAAGGAACTATTATTTCTATAGTGAAGCCAGATTTATTCAAATTAGCATTCGGAATTATTGCAGTTACCCAGTGGGTAACAGGAGTTCTTTTTAACAGGTTGCTTAACAGTGCTACACTTTAGTTTCCTCATCTGTGGAAAACAGCAATTGCCGCTATCATTTTTGAGACTTTACTGCATGCTACAAATTCTTTTTTTTTCTTTTTGATACAGGGTCTTGCTTTGTTGCTCAGGCTGGAGTACAGTGGTGCAATCTTGTCTCACTGCAGCATCGACCTCTGGGGCTTAAGCCATCCTTGCACTTCAGCCTCCCAAGTAGCTGGTACTGCAGGTGTGTGCCCCCACACCCAGCTAGTTTTTGTGTTTTTGTAGAGATGGGATTTCACCATGTTTCCCAGGTTGGTCTTAAACTCCTGGGCTCAAGTGATCCACCTGCCTCAGCCTCTCAAAGTGCTGTGATTACAGAGCCACTGTGCCTAGCTAATGCCACAAACTCCAAGTCTTGAGTATGGTGATGTGGCTTCTGACTTGTGGTTGTAGCATCTGTAAGGGCAACACTGTTTAACCAGTTACACCATCCAGGAACACAAGGGCCATCTCTGACACCTTTCACTCCTCACCCTTTATATGCAATTTATCATAAAGTATTCAATAAATGGTAGCTATTATTATTACTTCCACAATACAGATGAGGACACTGAGATTGAAGATTATTAAATAATTGGTCCATAAAAATCCTGGTAGGGAAGACATAATAATACTGCATGAAATATAACAGAAGCTGGAGGATCAGGGAAAGCTTCCCTGATTTTCCACTGAAATGGGAAGGATGAATGGGTATCAACCATTTAATGGTGATGTGGGAAATGTGGTCCAGGAAGATGGAAGCACATCTTGAAAGGCATGATTCAAGACAGAATGCTTGGTATGTCTACAAACTTGACCTTTAATGAGCCTTTCTATGTGCCAACTACTAAACTAGTTGCTTTACCTGTATAATATTACTCAATCCTCAGAAAAATAGTGGGTGCTATTACTTGCTAATTTTTTATATTAGGAAATTAATGTTTGGAGAGTGCTATATTTTGAATGTTTGTGTCCCCTCCAAAATTCATGTTGAAACTTAATCCTCAGTGCAAGAGTATTAACAGGTGAGGCTTTTAGGAGGTTATTAGGCCATGAGTGCAGAATGGATGAGGGATTAGTGCCTTTTGAAAGAGCTGGAGAGAACTAACTTAGGCTCTTTTGCCCCTCCGTCCCTTCTGTCCTGTGACACAGCTTTGCCTCCTCCAGGAGATGCAACAACAAGGCGCCATCTTGGAAGTAAAGACCAGGCCCTCACCAGACACCAAACCTGCTGGTGCCTCGATCTTCAACTTCCAGCCTCCAGAGTGGTGAGCAATACATTACTATTACTTATAAATTACCTAGTCTCAGGTATTTTGTTATAATAGCACAAATGGACTAAGACAGAGAGTTATAACAGTCTCTATTATGCAGAATTGTTGTAAGTATTACATAAAATAATAAATATAAATGTACCTTTTGAACTGTAAAGCAAGTTGTACTCTCCTTCCTTATTGAAATATCATTAATATTATTTTAAAAGTATTTATTGATTGTTGACTATGTGCTAGACACTGTTGATTATGTGCTAGGTATTTGGTATACAAGGTTGAACAAAATTATATGGTCATTATCTGCATCAAGCTTATTTACAATGAGAAAGATTGACATTAATTAAAAAAATATATATACATATATTTCCCCAATGTATGTAAAATTTGTTCAGAAAGGAAGTTGAGAAAGATGTCCTTGTGGGAATCACAACTGAATTGAGATCCGAAGGATAGGTGAGGAGTAGGTGTTTACTAGTTAAAGCAGAAGGGAAGCATTCTGTGCACCAAGACAGCTTGGGCAAACCCTGTGGAAGACAGGAAGGCACATGGTTCATTAAGGGAAACTGGAGCAACAGGAAGCCTGAGAGATTGCTCGTATGGTTAGACCATACAGGGCTTTGTTGGCCAAGTTAAAAAATTCAAATTTGATCTTTTTTTTTTTAACTTGTTATCAATAGATTGGTTGAAGGAACTTGATCCTAACACAGTGATATTTTCCTAGGAGGGGATCAAGGTAAGGTTTGCCTTTCCAAAAGCTCACTCTAACTGCTGTGTGGAGAATGAGTTACAAGAATGTCTATAGTGGAAGCACTGAGCCCAGTTAGTGGGCTACTTCAGCTATGGAGGAGGGGATAATATATTTGTTTATGTCCTCTTTCCTTTGTCAATGCATTCTTTAAGGTAGTCTTCAAATGGTATATAAAAAAACAAATCGAATATGAGTTATCTTTGAAAGATATGACAACTCTATTCATGACTCTGATCTAACATATCCCAGATCTGCTTTCATATTCTTTTTCCCAGCTATTCATTCATCCATCTGCCTCTCAGTTCATCTGTCAATCTGAAATTTATTCTGCACCTAGGATAGATAAGGCACTGTTATAGACACTAAAGATACAAAGATGAATAAAACAACTTCTACCCTATGCTTTATTAGTACAATTTGTGAGACAAATAGGGAAACAATTTATATATGACTGGGTAAAGCTAATGGATATATTTACATAAAAAGGAATTACTAACTGGCATAAACTGATTTATCTTACAGACTTTCCTTATCCATATAAAAACTAAGGAGTAAAATTTTCCTACTAATACTTTATTTTTTTGGGATGGGGGATGGAGTCTTACTCTGTCACCCAGGCTGGAGTGTAGTGGTAAAATCTTGGCTCACTGCAGCCTCTGCCTCCCGAGTTCTAAGTGATTCTCCTGCCTTAGCCTCCCAAGTAGCTGGGATTATAGGCACGGGCCACCATGCCTGGCTAATTTTTGTATTTTTTTTTTTTTTTTTTAGTAGAGCTGGGGTTTCATCATGTTGGCCAGGCTGGTCTCGAACTCCTGACCTCAGGTGGTCCACCTGCCTCAGCCTCCCAAAGTGCTGGGATTACAGGAGTGAGCCACCGCTCCTGGCTGATCCTACTAATACTCTAAATGATGAATATAATAGAGACTGGTCATGTGGCCATTTGTTTTCCCCAGGCTACATGAGTAAATATTTGCACATTTTAACAAATAATACAGTATTTAATTTTTCTTAAGTTTTTTTCATTGGAACAATAGCATAGTATTATGTGCCTTTTAACATTTTTTATGTTACTAGACAGGAAGTAAAAATATTGGGCTGTCAAGTTCAAAAATTTATGGTTAACACTGGAGAAATATCATTAAAAATTTTATATATATACATCCAAATGCATGTAAAATTTGTCCAGTGGGGGAGTAAAAATGAGCTAGACCAGTGTATGTGGATAAAGAATCGTGATCACCTGTTCTGTGGTCCTCCCAATTTCATAATGCGCAAAACTGGTGCTGTCATGTTCTTCATTAATTCATCCCTGCTCAGAAGAGGAGGATTTTCAATGGGTCATTGCAACCTGGGTATAGCAACTAATCTGGTGATAGCTGTTTTCCTCTCACTTTTTTCTTTCCTTTGTCTCCCTGTGTAACCATGTAACGTGACACAATGAGTGGCTGCTATGGCTTAAATGTGTCTCCCACAAAGCGTGTGTTAGAAACTTAATCCCTAATGCAACAGTGTTGAGAGTTGGAACCTGATGAGAGGCCATGAAGGTGGAGTGAATGCCTAATAACTCCAGGTCCTTCAGCCTTTGGACTCTGGGACTTGCACCAGCAGCCTCCTGGGGCTCTTAAGCCTTTGGCCTTTGACTGAGAGTTACACCTCTGGCTTCCTTGGTTTTTGGGTCTTCTCACTCCTGTTTTTTTTTTCTTTATTTTTTGAGATGGGGTCTCATTTTGTCGCCCAGGCTGGAATGCAATGGTGCGATCTCAGCTCACTGCAACTTCCACCTCCCAGGTTCAAGCGATTCTCCTCCCTCAGCCTCCCAAGTAGCTGGGACTACAGTCGCCTGCCACCATGCCAGGCTAATTTTTGTATTTTTATTAGAGACGGGGTTTCACCATATTGGCCAGGCTGGTTTTGAACTCCTGACCTTGTGATCTGCCAGCCTCAGCCTCCCAAAGTGCTGGGATTACAGGCGTGAGCCACCAGCGGTTCTTGGGTTTCTGATTTGAACAGAGCCATGTTGCTTCTCTGGTTCTCCAGCATGCAGATGGCTTACCATGGGACTTCTCCACCCCCATAACCAGGTGAGCGAATTCTCTTAATAAAGCCGCTCTCATTTTCATCTATCTGTCTGTCTGTCTATCTATCTATCTATCTATCTATCTATCTATCTATCTATCTATCTATGCTATTGGTTACCTCTCTGGAGAACCTGACTAATACATTGATATGCTGTTTGTTTGGAAAACCAGAATGCATAGCCAGATAATATCTTCTGGAACTACTTGGAGTCCCCTTGTTTAAAGTAAAAGTCCTAATATAATCCATGCAGTTATTTAGTCAATGCCAGCACTGAGTCCAGTAAGGGTGCCTTCTAGGGAGCGTTCGATGGTTTCTATATCATTTCTGACAATAATGACTTAGGCAATTACTAAAAGAAAAGAAGTAGGAGTCACGCCATTTTAAGGAGGACTTTGTAATTTAAGCTGGTCTTGGGTTTATGAACACAATACAAATCATTAATTTAGTATGGAAAAAAATTTATGGTAATTTGCAGTAAGCTTTCACTACCTACCAATAAAGAAGCACTTTTTCCCTTCTTCCTATTTCTATCTTGCCAACTTTGGAGACATAAGTAGCATTGATCAGTTTTCAGTGATGTTTTATTCCCTAATATTATTTAAAGCCAGATTATTCCCTGAGAAGAGGAGATGAAAAAGCAACTATTTGTTTGGGTTTAGGCTGAAAACTACTTAGCAGTACTAGAGGTTATAATTTTGAATTTAGTATAATTTTGTATACTAGAATACTAGCATCATTTAGTGTAATTTTGAATTCAGTAAATGTGGTAGCTAATTTTTAAATCTAATAATAGCTAGAGTTACTGATTAATGATTTTCCAGGCACTGTTATACCTTTGACATGCATAACCTCATCTCATTCTCTCAACACAACATCCTGCTGTAGGTAACATGATTATAACCATTTTGTGGAATAGGAAACCTAATCTTGGGTGGATTAAATAAACTGCTTATCATCACACAACTAGTAAATGGCAGGACTCAAGCTTAAAATTATATCTGACTTGTAAGCTGTGCACTCTAACCTCTCAGCCATTTTACTGCATATGCATTATATTTATTGCCCAGATTCACTGTCACATTCGTCGGCTATATTATTAATTATCATTATAGTCATTCACTTAACAGACAATTACTAAGTGTCATTTATGTGCTACTTTGGAGGAAAAACATCGAATCTTGTACATCCCTCAAGGAGTTACACAAAATGGGAAAAGGTAAAGAGACGACCACACTGTAATTTCAAAAGCCAGTAGCTAAGTAGTACTACACAAATAAATGATGCTTCTGATGAGGATACATATGAACGCCAATGTTGCTTGAAACATGGGAGAAAGGCCCTTTTTTATTTGTGAGGCAGTTTGATGGTTAAAAGTGGATTCTGGGCTGAGGCTGCCTGGGTACAAATTGGTAGCTGGATGGTCTTGGGAAAGTCACATGCTGTAGTTTCTCCAACTACAAATTAGGGATAAAAGCAATACCTATCCCACAGGGGATTTCATGAGGATTAAATGTATCTATTACTTAGAACAGCTCCCAGGACATAATCAGCTTTGGACAGCATTGATGTTAATGCTGAAGCCTATCCATTTTCTACCTAGTACTTACGAGGTTTGATATTTCTTCTGTAAACCACCATGTATTACTTGTCTCTTACTGAAATTTATTTTCCCTACCTTTAAAATTTATTTACTGTTTTTTTTTGGTGGGGGGAGGCTGTTTGTTTTCTGATACTCTGGTCATTTTTATCCTTTACTAGTGAATCTCCCTCCACTTCAATTTGGATATTCCCATTCAGTTTAAGAGACTCAGTCCTCTTCTTTCCATCCTACAAGGCTGTCACCTTTCTTGACAGACAAAGGATAGTGGTTAGTCTGAAAAGAAAATATTTTGGAAGAAAGAATATAGCCAGAGAGTGAGTTATGAGTTCATACATTTTCTGAGCATATCTGCTTAACTCTTTGCTTGTATCAGGTTATTCTAAAGCACTTTTACTTGTTTGTTCCATATCCAGGTAACAGATCTCATACCTATGGAGGGAGAAAGTGCCTCTCTTCTGTTTTCCAACTTGCTGTAGAAAATGTTAAATCACCTGAGGTCCAGGAAAGATCTCAGGCTAATATAATTTAATAGGATAATCAGAGTTGACATGAACCATGATAAATGGATTTAGAATAGCCGCTGGCCCTTCTTCTTTTTTAACAATGGTATTGAGATTTGTGGTTTCCCTATTTGACCGGCCGTCAGAATCACATAGCGTGCTTGTTAAATACAGACCAGTCCTTGCTCTCATCTCTCCCACCCTCTCTCTATCTCACCTCTATCTCCAGTGATCTGACTCAGCAAGTCTGAGGAGGGGCTTAAAAATCTGTATTTTTAAGCACTGGGAATCACTAAGATTATTTATGCATGTATTCATGAGACATGGACTCGATAATAGTAATTATAAGACTCTCCTTTTTGTTTTCTATATGGACATTGAAAAGTAACTTATTTGAAAACAAGATCCACTTAGCCTGCTTTCTTGAGTTTTAATGAACTCCCCAGTCTCTACTGGGGAAAAGGGGTGAAAAAAACAGCAGTCATTACTAGCTTGTTAGATTAGCAGAATCAGAATTTTCAAGCTGAACGCAACACTAAAGATAACGTCATTATTTATTCACTTTGCAGATACAGATGCAACTTTCTGCATAGTGGGAGATTATGATGAGAATACTAACATCCACAGACATTGTGACTTCCTGAAGTAATACAGTTAACTGGAACAAATTCTTGATTCTCAGAATATTCAGTTTCTTCACTTTTCTAATAATCACCCAAATAGACTGGATCTGTTTCTCAATTTATGGCATTTATGCTAACCAAAGCAAGTGTGTTTGTTTTTTAAAAATATAGCATAGTTAAAATATATAGACCAGGCCTGATGGCTTGGTCAACACTTTGGGAGGCTAAGGCAGGAGGATTGCTTGAGCTCTGAAGTTCAAGACTACCCTGGGCAACAAAGTGAGACCTTGTCTCTACTAAAAATAATAAAAAAAAAAATTAGCTGAGCATGGTGACACATGCCTGTAGTCCCAGCTACTCAGGAGGCTGAGGTTTGAGGATCGCTTTGAGCCTGGGAGATCGAGGTTGCCAGTGAATGATCTGATTGTGCCACTGCATTCCAGCCTGGGTGACAGAACAAGACTCTGTCTCAAAAAACAAAACAAAACAAAACAAAAAACTAAAGAAAGGCATAGTAACTATAGGTAACATCCTTTTTATCAAATACCTCTTAGAACCACATTTTGAGAATTAAATGGAATCTTACCTTTAAGAGGCACCTTGACATCAAGGCCATAGAATAAAGGCAAGAGAGAAGAACAAGAATAGAAACAGAAACTGCAGAAGAAAAAGAAGAAGATTATGTAAATCTGAATTTCTGTAGTGCCATTCAGGTAGTACAAAACCTCAGCTTTTCCACATTGCTCAAGTCTAATCACTTCACACATGAACATCAAGCACCTTTTTGTTTAAAAAAATCCACACCTTTTACGTAGCTACTGACAGAGTATCAGCGTTCAACTAACATTGATTCATACATTTTAGAATCATGAGGTGGTCTTACGAACAATTGGTCTAAGCTCCTAATTTTACAGATAAGAAAAATAAGCACAGAGCAGTAAATCAATAGTTTAATTTCATACAATTTTATGGCACAGTGAGGGCTAAAGCTTAGCTAGCCTGAATCCTACTTTATTATATATCACTGTCTCTATCTTTCATGCATGAGAGGGTATTTCAAAAACACAAAATATGATCAGAACTTACACTTAATCATGCAGTACTATCTTTTTTGGTTACTACGATAGGTTTTAGGATTAAGGCACAGCTGGGAGAATATTAATCTGTAGGCTAAATATATACTTAATTACTCACAGTGGAACATTTCGGAGAGAGAAATGGACAACTGTTAATAATTACTTTGGGTTGATGGGTAAAAACTGGGTCTGTCCTAGGCAACTGGGGACATCTGGTCATGCTATTGGTATAAAACCTGCTTCTGCATCAGTGGGCATTTCACATAATAAATGTGTGATGTTGTTCCAGCTGTTATGCCTCCGAAATAGACTTCTTCTTATTTGACTCATGGAAGTTAATGGAGTCTGATTTGTTTCTCTTCACCAAAAATTTTCATTTGAGAAACAGATAATTGGATGGACAAACAGTGCTTGAGTAGCACAGGTATATAACTAACTGTATACTAACTATAAAAAGTCATGGGTCGGGTCAGTTTTAAAAAAATAATTGATTTCCTTGGTGGTTTTATTTTACAGAGTAAGTCTTTTACTTGATTATCACACTCCAGGAACACATCGTTGGACACATCTGTGAATAAGGGTTATGTCTGGCATTCTCATATTGTGAATATTATTAGCATATTTCTTTTAATGCTACTGCTTATAAGGTTCTTGCTTCACTATGGCTAAATTCTATAAACAAGTTATGAGTATGGCTCTAAGAGGCATGCATTGGTGGCTAGTCTATTATTCCGAAAAGCAAAAACTGTTGCTTTTCTTCATTCCTTGAAGGTAAACTTATAGCAGGAGGAGTTCGAGAATGAGGGTAAGGGACGAATTCCCATTCCTGCTATTTCTATGAGAAGATCAGACATCAGAGCTACCTCTTTGGGCATGAGGAGATGCCCATCACTCAATCTGTAATGAGAGTCTTAATCCCTGCAGTGTGGTGGGCAGATCATGCCATTTGGAGTCAGACACCCTGACCTCTGGTTTTCACTTGCCATAAATTGATTATATAATTTTGGGCAAGTTGTTTAATTTCTTTGAGCCATTGTTTTATTATCTGTATAAAAGGGGATCATAACATCTGTAGTGTCTGTCTCATAGAGTAATTATGAGAATCAGATGAAATGATGGCAGTGGAAGTACTCTAGATATGGTGCATACAGATATTATGCTCTAGATAAGTGCTGCACACAGCTGAAGCTGGTTTGTTGTTATCACCTGATTCACACTAACTGTGTGCATTGAAATAAGCAATAAAGAAGGGATATTACATGTACCCTGAGTGGGTGTTCAAGTACCACAAGGGAAGAATGAAGAGTATCTCTGGCATACAGGATCTTTAGCCTTTTTACTAGACTTAAGGGTGAGGAGAACTGAAGTCCAGTGAGTAGAAGGTGAAACATAAACCTCATCTCTAGTCAAATATCTAATCAGAAGTCAACTGAATTGTTTTTAAAGTGGTTGAATTTGCTACCATATGTGAAATATGCAATGTTGATAATTAGATCCTTATTTTCTTTGAAGTAAGATTATTACCCCATTATCATAAAAATTTAGGAAGTTCAGACCTGTAAAGTGTACTGAGCAAAAGAATTGTGAAAAAGTTTACATTGAATTCCAATAATGAACATGATCATAATCTCCCTTCTTCCAAAATTTTTGAGGGTTTTATTTAGAGAATGGCTAGGGTGATGACGTTGATAGATTTTGTTTTCTTCCCTTTTTGTTTGTTTTAAACCTCAGCTGGATAGGGACTGAATGGGTATCGTCAAGTTTTGGGGGAAGAATAGCCTCAACTTTGACTTCTTCCTTGAGCCAGGCCTAGGGTAGCTTATGAATTAGCAGAGAGAGAGAGCTAAGAGCTGGCCATTCACAAGTGTGGAAAATGGAAGATATTAAGTGTGGTCTTTGACAAACAGGGAAGCTGAAAGCAATCCCTGCCTTCTGTGGGGCTTCCTGCCAATCACTGGGAAATTTATTGTATGTTATTGTTGCCTCATTCAATCCTGCAGAACTAAATAGCCCCTTCTGAAATGTGAGAAATTCAAATTTAAAATTTTGCAGAGAATGTATACTTTGGGTCAGAAATTTTAAAAATTACACTTTTAGAATTTGACTTACACTTTTTTAGTGTTTCCTTTTTCACATAAGTGACCTCAGTTGTTCCTCATGGAATCCATGGGAGGAAGAAGGGGCAAGTGTTATCACCCCTATTTTAGAGATATGTCTTAGACAGAGGAGGTGAAGTTATTTACCTAAGGTCAAATGAGTACCTGAAGACCCACCCTATATAACAATCTGGATGCCTGGTGGTCTGGCTACTTGAGCCCACCAACTCCCTTTAACCTCACATATATGGATAATTATAGAAGCAATCTGGGATGAACCAAATTCTAACCATTGTTGCAGGAAGGGCAGATAGTTTGCTATTTTCTTCTTGTGTGCCTATGGAAGCTATTATAAAACAGCCATATTGTTTTACCATACAGGGATTCAGGTAGCTACTTTCAGTCAATCTGATTGGAATTCCAGAGAAAAACCTCTGGCATCCTTGCTGTTTCCCTCAGCAGAATATTCCTGGTGTCTTGGGCCAGACTTTTTATTATTATTATTATTATTATTATTATTATTATTATTATTATACTTTAAGTTCTGGGATACATGCACAGAACATGCAGGTTTGTTACATAGGTATACATGTGCCATGGTGGTTTGCTGCACCCATCAACTCATCATCTACATTAGGTATTTCTCCTAATGCTATCCCTCCCCTTGCTCCCCACCCCCGACAGGCCCTGGTGTGTGATGTTCCCCAACCTGTGCCCATATGTTCTCATTGTTCAACTCCCACTTATGAGTGAGAACATGCGGTGTTTGGTTTTCTATTCCTCTGTTAGTTTGCTGAGAATGATGGTTTCCAACTTCATCCATGTCTCTGCAAAGGATATGAACTCATCGTTTTTTATGGTTGCATAGTATTCCATGGTATATATGCGCCACTTTTTTTTTTTTTTTTCTTTTATTATTATTATTATTATTATTATACTTTAGGTTTTATGGTACATGTGCGCAATGTGCAGGTAAGTTACATATGTATACATGTGCCATGCTGGTGTGCTGCACCCACCAACTCGTCATCTAGCATTAGGTATATCTCCCAATGCTATCCCTCCCCCCTCCCCCCACCCCACAACAGTCCCCAGAGTGTGATGTTCCCCTTCCTGTGTCCATGTGTTCTCATTGTTCAATTCCCACCTATGAGTGAGAATATGCGGTGTTTGGTTTTTTGTTCTTGCGATAGTTTACTGAGAATGATGATTTCCAATTTCATCCATGTCCCTACAAAGGACGTGAACTCATCATTTTTTATAGCTGCATAGTATTCCATGGTGTATATGTGCCACATTTTCTTAATCCAGTCTATCATTGTTGGACATTTGGGTTGGTTCCAAGTCTTTGCTATTGTGAATAATGCCGCAATAAACATACGTGTGCATGTGTCTTTATAGCAGCATGATTTATAGTCCTTTGGGTATATACCCAGTAATGGGATGGCTGGGTCGAATGGAATTTCTAGTTCTAGATCTCTGAGGAATCGCCACACTGACTTCCACAAGGGTTGAACTAGTTTACAGTCCCACCAACAGTGTAAAAGTGTTCCTATTTCTCCACATCCTCTCCAGCACCTGTTGTTTCCTGACTTTTTAATGATTGCCATTCTAACTGGTGTGAGATGGTATCTCATTGTGGTTTTGATTTGCATTTCTCTGATGGCCAGTGATGGTGAGCATTTTTTCATGTGTTTTTTGGCTGCATAAATGTCTTCTTTTGAGAAGTGTCTGTTCATGTCCTTCGCCCACTTTTTGATGGGGTTGTTTGTTTTTTTCTTGTAAATTTGTTGGAGTTCATTGTAGATTCTGGATATTAGCCCTTTGTCAGATGAGTAGGTTGCGAAAATTTTCTCCCATTTTGTAGGTTGCCTGTTCACTCTGATGGTGGTTTCTTTTGCTGTGCAGAAGCTCTTTAGTTTAATTAGATCCCATTTGTCAATTTTGGCTTTTGTTGCCATTGCTTTTGGTGTTTTAGACATGAAGTCCTTGCCCATGCCTATGTCCTGAATGGTAATGCCTAGGTTTTCTTCTAGGGTTTTTATGGTTTTAGGTCTAACATTTAAGTCTTTAATCCATCTTGAATTGATTTTTGTATAAGGTGTAAGGAAGGGATCCAGTTTCAGCTTTCTACATATGGCTAGCCAGTTTTCCCAGCACCATTTATTAAATAGGGAATCCTTTCCCCATTTCTTGTTTTTGTCAGGTTTGTCAAAGATCAGATACTTGTAGATATGTGGCATTATTTCTGACGGCTCTGTTCTGTTCCATTGATCTATATCTCTGTTTTGGTACCAGTACCATGCTGTTTTGGTTACTGTAGCCTTGTAGTATAGTTTGAAGTCAGGTAGTGTGATGCCTCCAGCTTTGTTCTTTTGGCTTAGGATTGACTTGGCGATGCGGGCTCTTTTTTGGTTCCATATGAACTTTAAAGTAGTTTTTTCCAATTCTGAGAAGAAAGTCATTGGTAGCTTGATGGGGATGGCATTGAATCTGTAAATTACCTTGGGAAGGATGGCCATTTTCATGATATTGATTCTTCCTACCCATGAGCACGGAATGTTCTTCCATTTGTTTGTATCCTCTTTTATTTCCTTGAGCAGTGGTTTGTAGTTCTCCTTGAAGAGGTCTTTCACATCCCTTGTAAGTTGGATTCCTAGGTATTTTCTTCTCTTTGAAGCAATTGTGAATGGGAGTTCACTCATGATTTGGCTCTCTGTTTGTCTGTTATTGATGTATAAGAATGCTTGTGATTTTTGCACGTTGATTTTGTATCCTGAGACTTTGCTGAAGTTGCTTATCAGCTTAAGGAGATTTTGGGCTGAGACAATGGGGTTTTCTAGATATACTATCATGTCATCTGCAAACAGGGACAATTTGATTTCCTCTTTTCCTAATTGAATACCCTTGATTTCCTTCTCCTGCCTAATTGCCCTGGCCAGAACTTCCAACACTATGTTGAATAGAAGTGGTGAGAGAGGGCATCCCTGTCTTGTGCCAGTTTTCAAAGGGAATGCTTCCAGTTTTTGCCCATTCAGTATGATATTGGCTGTGGGTTTGTCATAAATAGCTCTTATTATTTTGAGATACGTCCCATCAATTCCTAATTTATTGAGAGTGTTTAGCATGAAGGGTTGTTGAATTTTGTCAAAGGCCTTTTCTGCATCTATTGAGATAATCATGTGGTTTTTGTCTTTGGTTCTGTTTATATGCTGGATTCCATTTATTGATTTGCGTATATTGAACCAGCCTTGCATCCCAGGGATGAAGCCCACTTGATCATGGTGGATAAGCTTTTTGATGTGCTGCTGGATTCTGTTTGCCAGTATTTTATTGAGGATTTTTGCATCAATGTTCATCAAGGATATTGGTCTAAAATTCTCTTTTTTTGTTGTGTCTCTGCCAGGCTTTGGTATCAGGATGATGCTGGCCTCATAAAATGAGTTAGGGAGGATTCCCTCTTTTTCTATTGATTGGAATAGTTTCAGAAGGAATGGTACCAGCTCCTCCTTGTACCTCTGGTAGAATTCGGCTGTGAATCCATCTGGACCTGGACTTTTTTTGGTTGGTAAGCTATTGATTATTGCCACAATTTCAGCTCCTGTTATTGGTCTATTCAGAGATTCAACTTCTTCCTGGTTTAGTCTTGGGAGGGTGTATGTGTCGAGGAATTTATCCATTTCTTCTAGATTTTCTAGTTTATTTGCATAGAGGTGTTTGTAATATTCTCTGATGGTAGTTTGTATTTCTGTGGGATCGGTGGTGATATCCCCTTTATCATTTTTTATTGCATCTATTTGATTCTTCTCTCTTTTTTTCTTTATTAATCTTGCTAGCGGTCTATCAATTTTGTTGATCCTTTCAAAAAACCAGCTCCTGGATTCATTTATTTTTTGAAGGGTTTTTTGTGTCTCTATTTCCTTCAGTTCTGCTCTGATTTTAGTTATTTCTTGCCTTCTGCTAGCTTTTGAATGTGTTTGCTCTTGCTTTTCTAGTTCTTTTAATTGTGATGTTAGGGTGTCAATTTTGGATCTTTCCTGCTTTCTCTTGTGGGCATTTAGTGCTATAAATTTCCCTCTACACACTGCTTTGAATGCATCCCAGAGATTCTGGTATGTTGTGTCTTGGTTCTCGTTGGTTTCAAAGAACATCTTTATTTCTGCCTTCATTTCGTTATGTACCCAGTAGTCATTCAGGAGCAGGTTGTTCAGTTTCCACGTAGTTGAGCGGTTTTGAGTGAGATTCTTAATCCTGAGTTCTAGCTTGATTGCACTGTGATCTGAGAGACAGTTTGTTACAATTTCTGTTCTTTTACATTTATTGAGGAGAGCTTTACTTCCAAGTATATGGTCAATTTTGGAATAGGTGTGGTGTGGTGCTGAAAAAAATGTATAGTCTGTTGATTTGGGGTGGAGAGTTCTGTAGATGTCTATTAGGTCCGCTTGGTGCAGAGCTGAGTTCAATTCCTGGGTATCCTTGTTGACTTTCTGTCTCGTTGATCTGTCTAATGTTGATAGTGGGGTGTTAAAGTCTCCCATTATTAATGTGTGGGAGTCTAAGTCTCTTTGTAGGTCACTCAGGACTTGCTTTATGAATCTGGGTGCTCCTGTATTGGGTGCATATATATTTAGGATAGTTAGCTCTTCTTGTTGAATTAATCCCTTTACCATTATGTAATGGCCTTCTTTGTCTCTTTTGATCTTTGTTGGTTTAAAGTCTGTTTTATCAGAGACTAGGATTGCAACCCCTGCCTTTTTTTGTTTTCCATTTGCTTGGTAGATCTTCCTCCATCCTTTTATTTTGAGCCTATGTGTGTCTCTGCACGTGAGATGGGTTTCCTGAATACAGCACACTGATGGGTCTTGAGTCTTTATCCAGTTTGCCAGTCTGTGTCTTTTAATTGGAGCATTTAGTCCATTTACATTTAAAGTTAATATTGTTATGTGTGAATTTGATCCTGTCATTATGGTGTTAGCTGGATATTTTGCTCGTTAGTTGATGCAGTCTCTTCCTAGTCTCGATGTTCTTTACATTTTGGTATGATTTTGCAGTGGCTGGTACCGGTTGTGCCTTTCCATGTTTAGCGCTTCCTTCAGGAGCTCTTTTAGGGCAGGCCTGGTGGTGACAAAATCTCTCAGCATTTGCTTGTCTGTAAAGTATTTTATTTCTCCTTCACTTATGAAGCTTAGTTTGGCAGGATATGAAATTCTGGGTTGAAAATTCTTTTCTTTAAGAATGTTGAATATTGGCCCCCACTCTCTTCTGGCTTGTAGGGTTTCTGCCGAGAGATCCGCTGTTAGTCTGATGGGCTTCCCTTTGATGGTAACCCGACCTTTCTCTCTGGCTGCCCTTAACATTTTTTCCTTCATTTCAACTTTGGTGAATCTGACAATTATGTGTCTTGGAGTTGCTCTTCTCGAGGAGTATCTTTGTGGCGTTCTCTGTATTTCCTGAATCTGAATGTTGGCCTGCCTTGCTAGATTGGGGAAGTTCTCCTGGATAATATCCTGCAGAGTGTTTTCCAACTTGGTTCCATTCTCCCCGTCACTTTCAGGTACACCAATCAGACATAGATTTGGTCTTTTCACATAGTCCCACATTTCTTGGAGGCTTTGCTCGTTTCTTTTTATTCTTTTTTCTCTAAACTTCCCTTCTCGCTTCATTTCATTCATTTCATCTTCCAGGGCTGATACCCTTTCTTCCATTTGATCGCATCGGCTCCTGAGGCTTCTGCATTCTTCACGTAGTTCTCGAGCCTTGGTTTTCAGCTCCATCAGCTCCTTTAAGCACTTCTCTGTATTGGTTATTCTAGTTATACATTCTTCTAAATTTTTTTCAAAGTTTTCAACTTCTTTGCCTTTGGTTTGAATATCCTCCCGTAGCTCAGAGTAATTTGATCGTCTGAAGCCTTCTTCTCTCAGCTCGTCAAAGTCATTCTCTGTCCAGCTTTGTTCCGTTGCTGGTGAGGAACTGCGTTCCTTTGGAGGAGGAGAGGTACTCTGGTTTTTAGAGTTTCCAGTTTTTCTGCTCTGTTTTTTCCCCATCTTTGTGGTTTTATCTACTTTTGGTCTTTGATGATGGTGATGTACAGATGGGTTTTTGGTGTGGATGTCTTTTCTGTTAGTTTTCCTTCTAACAGACAGAACCCTCAGCTGCAGGTCTGTTGGAGTACCTGGCCGGCCGTGTGAGGTGTCAGTCTGCCCCTGCTGGGGGGTGCCTCCCAGTTAGGCTGCTCGGGGGTCAGGGGTCAGGGACCCACTTGAGGAGGCAGTCAGCCCGTTCTCAGATCTCCAGCTGCGTGCTGGGAGAACCACTGCTCTCCTCACAGCTGTCAGACAGGGACATTTAAGTCTGCAGAGGTTACTGCTGTCTTTTTGTTTGTCTGTGTCCTGCCCCCAGAGGTGGAGCCTACAGAGGCAGGCAGGCCTCCTTGAGCTGTGGTGGGCTCCACCCAGTTCAAGCTTCCAGGCTGCTTTGTTTACCTAAGCGAGCCCGGGCAATGGCGGGCGCCCCTCCCCCAGCCTCGCTGCCGACTTGCTGTTTGATCTCAGACTGCTGTGCTAGCAATCAGCGAGACTCCGTGGGCGTAGGACCCTCTGAGCCAGGTGCGGGCTATACTCTCCTGGGGCACCGTTTCCTAAGCCCGTCGGAAAAGCACAGTATTCGGGTGGGAGTGGCCCGATTTTCCAGGTGCCGTCTGTCACCCCTGGAAGGGGAACTCCCTGACCCCTTGCGCTTCCCGAGTGAGGCAATGCCTCGCCCCTGCTTCGGCTGGCGCACGGTGCGCTCACCGACTGACCTGCGCCCACTGTCTGGCACTCCCTAGTGAGATGAACACGGTACCTCAGATGGAAATGCAGAAATCACCCGTCTTCTGCGTCGCTCGCGCTGGGAGCTGTAGACCGGAGCTGTTCCTATTCGGCCATCTTGGCTCCTCCCCCCCTTTTTTTTTTTTTTGACAGAGTCTTGCTCTGTCACCCAGGCTGGAGTGCAGTGGCGTGATCTCGGCTCACTGCAAGCTCCGCCTCCCAGGTTCATGCCATTCTCCTGCCTCAGCCTCCCCAGTAGCTGGGACTACAGGCTCCCACCATCTCACCCAGCTAATTTTTTGTATTTTTAGTAGAGACAGGGTTTCACCATGTTAGCCAGGATGGTCTCGATCTCCTGACCTGGTGATCCACCCGCCTCGGCTTCCCAAAGTGCTGGGATTACAGGTGTGAGCCACCGTGACTGGCCCTGTGCCACATTTTCTTTTTCCAGTCTAACAATGATGGGCATTTGGGTTGGTTCCAAGTCTTTGTTATTGTGAATATTGCTGAAATAAACATATGTGTGCATGGGTCTTTATAGTAGAATGATTCATAATCCTTTGGGTTATACATCCAGTAATGGATTTATAATTTATAATCCTTTGAGTTATAAATCCAGTAATGGGATGGCTGGGTCAAATGGTATTTCTAGTTCTAGATCCTTGAAGAATCACCACACTGTCTTCCACAATGGTTGAACTAATTTACACTCCCACCAACCATGTAAAATCATTCCTATTTCTCCACATCCTCTCCAGCATCTGTTGTTTCCTGACTTTTTAATGATAGCCATTCTAACTGGCGTGAGATGGTATCTCATTGTGATTTTAATTTGCATTTCTCTAATGACCAGTGATGATGAGCTTTTTTTCATGTTTGTTGGCCGCATTATGTCTTATTTTGAAAAGTGTCTGTTCATATCCTTTGCCCACTTTTTGATGGGGTTGTTTGTTTTTTTCCTTGTAGATTTGTTTAAGTTCCCTGTAGATTCTGGATAATAGCCCTTTTTCAGATGGATAGATTGCAAAAATTCCCTCCCATTCTGTAGGTTATCTCTTCACTCTGATGATAGTTTGTTTTTGCTGTGCAGAAGCTCTTTAGCTTAATTAGATCCCATTTGTCAATTTTGGATTTTGTTGCTATTGCTTTTGGTGTTTTAGTCATGAAGTCTTTGCCCATGCTTATGTCCTGAATGGTATTGCCTAGATTTTCTTCTAAGGTTTTTATGGTTTTAGGTCTTACGTTTAAATCTTTAATCCATCTTGAGTTAATTTTTGTATAAGGTGTAAGGAAGAGGTCCAGTTTCAGTTTTCTGAATATGGCTAGCTGGTTTTCTGAACACCATTTATTAAATAGGGAATCCTTTCCCCATTGCTTGTTTTTGGCAGGTTTGTCAAAGATCCGATGGTTGTAGATGTGTGGTGTTATTTCTGAGGCCTCTGTTCTGTTCCATTGGTCTATATATCTGTTTTGTTACCAGTACTGTGCTGTTTTGGTTACTGTAGGCTTGTAGTATAGTTTGAAGTCAGGTAGCATGATGCCTCCAGCTTTGTTCTTTTTGCTAGGATTGTCTTGGCTATATGGGCTCTTCTTTGGTTACATATGAAATTTAAAATAGTTTTTTCTAATTCTGTGAAGAAAGTAAATGGTAGCTTGATGGGAATAGCATTGAATCTATAAATTACTTTGGGCAGTATGGCCATTTTCATGATACTGATTCTTTCTATCCATGAGCATGGAATGTTTTTCCATTTGTTTGTGTTCTCTCTTACTGCCATGAGTAGTGGATTTTAGTTCTTCTTGAAGTGGTCCTTCCCATGTAAGTTGTATTCCTAGGTATTTTATTCTCCTTGTGGCAATTGTGAATGAGAGTTCTTTCATGATTTGGCTCTCTGTCTATTATTGGTGTATAGGAATGCTTGTGATTTTTGCACATTGATTTTGTATCTTGAG
The DNA here is from genome assembly GCF_028885655.2 of Pongo abelii. Classification (NCBI taxonomy): domain Eukaryota; kingdom Metazoa; phylum Chordata; class Mammalia; order Primates; family Hominidae; genus Pongo; species Pongo abelii. Next base: position 156,060,056 of record NC_071989.2, read on the forward strand.
AGTTTGTTGAAGTTGCTTATCAGCTCAAGAAGTTTTTGGGGCGAGACAATGGGGTTTTCTAAAAATACAATCATGTCATCTGCAAACAGAGACAATTTGACTTCCTCTCTTCCTATCTGAATATGCTTTATTTCTTTCTCTTGACTGATTATCCTGGCCAGAACTTCCAATACTATGTTGAATAGGAGTGGTGAGAGACGGCATCCTTGTTTTGTGCCAGTTTTCAAAGGGAATGCTTCCAGCTTTTGCCCATTCAGTATGATATTAGCTGTGGGTTTGTCATAAATAGCTCTTATTATTTTGAGATATGTTCCATCAATACCTAGTTTATTGAGTGTTTTTCGCATGAAGGGTGTTGAATTTTATCAAAGGCCTTTTCTGCATCTATTGAGATAATCATGTGGTTTTTGTCATGGGTTCTGTTTATGTCATGGATTACATTTATTGATTTACATATGTTGAACCAGCCTTGCATCCCAGGGATGAAGCCAACGCGATCATGGTGGATAAGGTTTTTAATGTGCTGCTGGATTTGGTTTGCCAGTATTTTATTGAGGATTGTCACAATGATGTTCATCAGGGATACTGGCCTGAAATTTTGTTGTTGTTGTTGTTGTGTCTCTGCCAGGTTCTGTATCAGAATGATGCTGGCCTCATAAAATGAGTTAGGGAGAAGTCCCTTTTTTTCTATTGTTTGGAATAGTTTCCGAATGAATGGCACCAACTCCTCTTTGTACCTCTGGTAGAATTCAGCTGTGACTCTGTCTGGTCCTGGGCTTTTTTTGGTTGGTAGGCAATTAATTACTGCCTCTATTTCAGAACTTGTTATTGGTCTATTCAGGGATTTGACTTCTTCCTGGTTTAGTCTTGGGAGGGTGTATGTGTCCAGGAATTTATCAATTTCTTCTAGATTTTCTATTTATTTGCATAGAGGTGTTTATAGTATTCTCTGATCGTAGTTTGTATTTCTGTGGGATCAGTGGTGATCCCCCCTTTATCATTTTTTATTGTATCTATTTGATTCTTCTCTCTTTTCTTCTTTATTAGTCTGGCTAGTGGTCTATTTTGTTAATCTTTTCAAAAAACCAGCTCCTGGATTCATTGATTTTTTGAAGGGTTTTTCGTGTCTCTATCTCCTTCAGTTTTGCTCTGATCTTAGTTATTTCTTGTCTTCTGCTAGCTTTTGAATTTGTTTGCTCTTGGTTCTCTAGTCTTTTCATTGTGATGTTAGGGTGGTGATTTTAGATCTTTCCCACTTTCTCCTGTGGGCATTTAGTGCTATAAATTTCCCTCTAAACATTGTTTTAGCTGTGTCCCAGAGATTCTGGTATGTTGTGTCTTTGTTCTCATTGGTTTCAAATAGCTTATTTATTATTTATTTCTGCCTTAATTTCATTACTTACCCATTAGTCATTCAGGAACAGGTTGTTTGGTTTCCGTGTAGTTGTGTGGTTTTAAGTGAGTTTCTTAATCCTGAGTTCTAATTTGATTGCACTGTGGTCTGAGAGACTGTTTGTTATGATTTCTGTCCTTTTGCATTTGCTGAGGAGTGTTTTACTTTCAATTATATGTTCGATTTTAGAATAAGAGCTATGTGGTGCTGAGCAGAATGAATGTTCTGTTGATTTGGGGTGGAGAGTTCTGTAGATGTCTATCAGGTCTGCTTGGTCCAGAGCTGAGTTCAAGTCCTGAATTTCCTTGTTAATTTTCTGTCTTGTTGATTTGTCTAATATTGACAGTGGGGTGTTAAAGTTTCCCACTATTAATGTGTGTGAGTCTAAGTTTCTTTGTAGGTCTCTAAGAACTTGCTTTATGAATCTGGGTGCTCCTGTGTTGGATGCATATATATTTAGGACAGTTCGCTCTTCTTGTTGCATCGATCTCTTTACCATTATGTAATGCCTCCTTTGTCTTTTTTGATTTTTGTTGGTTTAAAATCTGTTTTATCAGAGACTAGAATTGCAACCCCAGCTTTTTCTTTTTTTTGCTTTCGATTTGCTTGGTAAATCATCCTCCATTCCTCTATTTTGAGTCTATGTGTGTCTTTGCACATGAGATGGGTCTCCTGAATACAGTACACTAATGGGTTTTGACTTTTTATCCAATTTGCCAGTGTGTGCCTTTTAATTGGGGCGTTTAGCCCATTTACATTTAAGGCTAATATTGTTATGTGTGAATTTGATCCTGTCATTGTGATGCTAGCTGGTTATTTTGCCCATTAGTTGATGCAGTTTCTTTATAGCGTTGATGGTCTCTGCATTTTGGGTTGTTTTTGCAGTGGCTGGTACCAGTTTTTCCTTTCCATATTTAGTGCTTCCTTCAGGAGCTCTTGTAAGGCAGGCCTGGTGGTGACAAAATCCCTTAGCAATTGCTTGTCTGTAAAGGATTTTATTTCTCCTTCACTTATGAAGCTTAGTTTGGCTGGATATGAAATTCTGGGTTGAAAATTATTTTCTTTAAGAATGTTGAATATTGGCCCCTACTCTCTTCTGGCTTGTAGGGTTTCTGCTGAGAGATCCACTGTTAGTCTGATGGGCTTCCCTTTGTGGGTAACCCGCCCTTTCTCTCTGGCTGTGCTTAACGTTTTTTTCCTTCATTTCAACCTTGCTGAATCTGATGATTATGTGTCTTAGGGCTGCTTTTCTTGAGGAGTATCTTTGTGGTATTCTCTGTATTTCCTGAATTTGAATGTTGGCCTGTCTTGCTAGATTGGGGAAGTTCTCCTGGATAATTTCCTGAAGTGTGTTTTTGAACTTAGTTCCATTCTCTCCATCACTTTCAGGTACACCAATCAAACATAGGTTTGGTCTTTACACATAGTCTCATATTTTTTAGAAGCTTTGTTCATTTCTTTTCATTCTTTTTTCTCTAATCTTGTCTTCACACTTTATTTCATTAAGTTGATCTTCAATCTCTGTTATCCTTTCTTCCACTTGACTGATCCAGCTATGGATACTGCATGCTTCACGAAGTTCTTGTGCTGTTTTTCAGCTCCATCAGGTCTTTTCTAAACTGGTTATTCTAGTTAGCAATTCCTCTAACCTTAGCTTCCTTACATTGGGTTATAACATGCTCAGAGGAGTCTAGCTCAGAGGAGTTTGTTATTATCCACCTTCTGAAGCCTACTTCTGTCAATTCGTCACTCATTCTCCATCCAGTTTTGTTCACTTGTTTGCGAGGAGTTTTGATCCTTTGGAGGAGAAGAGGCATTCTGGTTTTTGGAATTTTCAGCCTTTTTATGCTGGTTTTTCCTCATCTTCATGGATTTATCCACCTTTGGCCTTTGCTGTTGGTGACCTTTGGATAGAGTTTTTGCATGGTTGTCCTTTTCATTGATGTTGATGCTATTGCTTTCTGTTTGTTAGTTTTCCTTCTAACAGTCAGGCCCCTCTGCTGCAAGTCTGCTGGAGTTTGCTGGGGTCCACTGCAGACTCTGTTTGCTTGGTTATCACCAGCAGAGCCTGCAGAATAGCAAAGATTGCTGCCTGCTCCTTCCTATGGAAGCTTTGTCCCAGAAGGGCACGGGTCAGACGCCAGCCAGAGTTCTCCAGTAGGAGGTGTCTGTTGACCCCTCCTGGGAGGTATCTCCCAGTCAGGAGGCACAGGGGTCAGGGACCCACTTGAGGAGGGAGTCTGTCCCTTCACAGAGCTCGAGTGCTATGCTGGGAGATCCACTGCTCTCTTCAGAGCCAGCAGGCAGGAATGTTTAAGTCTGCTGAAGCTGCACCCACAGCCGCCCCTTCCCCTAGGTGCTGTGTCCCAGGAAGTTGGGAGTTTTATCCGTAAGCCCCTGAATGGGGCTGCTGCCTTTCCTTCAGAGATGCTCTGTCCAGAGAGGAGGATTCTAGACAGGCAGTCTGGCTACAGCAGCTTTGTGGCCCTGTGGTGGGCTCCACCTAGTCTGAACTTCCCCATTGCTTTGTTTACACTGTGAGGGGAAAGCAGCCTACTCAAGCCTCAGTAATGGCGAACGCCCCTCCCCCCACCAAGATTGGGCACCCCAGGTTGACTTCAGACTGCTGTGCTGGCAGCTAGAATTTCAACCCAGTGGGTCTTAGCTTGCTGGGATCCATGGGGGTGGGATCCGCTGAGCAAGACCACTTGGCTCCCTGGCTTCAGGCCCCTTTCCAGGGGAGTGAACGGTTCTGTCTTGATGGCATTCCAGGTGCCACTGGGGTATGAAATAAAAACTCCTGCAGCTAGCTCAGTGTCTGCCCAAACGGCCTCTTAGTTTTGTGCTTGAAACCCAGGGCCCTTGTGGTGTAGGCACCTGAGGGAATATTCTGGTCTGTGGGTTGCGAAGACCGTGAGAAAAGTGTAGTATCTGGGCCGGAGTGCACCATCCCTCATGGCGCAGTCCCTCATGGCTTCCCTTGGCTAGGGGAGGGACTTCCCCAACCCCTTGCGCTTCTTGGATGAGGCAACACCCCACCCTGCTTTGGCTTGCCCTCCGTGGGTTGCACCCATTGTCTAACCAGTCCCAATGAGATGAACCAGGTACCTCAGTTAGAAATGCAGAAATCACCCGCCTTCTGTGTTGGTCTGGCTGGGAGCTGCAGATCGGAGCTGTTCCTATTCGGCCATCTTGCTCGGGAATTCCAGGCTTTGGCTTTTTTTGTTGTGCAAGCCTGTGTAGCTCACTGCAGCTTGTTCAGCATCCCAGCCTGAGCTCTGTCTGTTCTCCCACCCCACATGCATTTCCAAGTGCCCTCTGTAAGAGCCATGTTGTTATATCCCTCAAAAACAATGTCTGACTTGGAAGAAGCAGCCACTCTTTGAGATCACTGGTGAAGTGACAGGACAACATGATTATCATATATCAACCCAAGTTTCTGAACTTATTGTTAAGGTGAAACTGCAGCACAAGGATGAAAGGTCTTTTTATGAATGATAATGGGAAAGGTAAAACAAAGGTGCTAAAAGATTTCTTTTAAAAAAGAGCAAAGTAGAGTAACAAAACTCGAAGAAACTTTTGGAAAGGAAATGAAGATAAGGAAGGGGAAACTAAGGAAAGAAAACACAGAAAAAATAGGAAAGCAACACAAAAGACAAACATGTGAAGGCTAGGTTACTGATGGCAGACGCTTTGCTGGCATTCTGTCTGACTGAAGGTGAAAGCTAGGTTTACTGTAACTACACCTGCCTCTGCAAGACACACAATAACTGAGAAGCCAGGAAGTAAATACAGTGAGCAAAATCAATATTGCTTTCTGATTAAACAAATAATAAGATAGTTATTGAATTTGACACATACCTTTTCTTCTAAGTCCTTTATTTGTCTTTTCTGGATGTCTGTTTTATCTTCTAAGTCACGAATTCTCTGAAGAAAGAAAAGAAAAGAAATAAAGCATCAGTAGGTGGTAAGTTGTGTGGAAAAATAATTTACCAAATGAAAACACGAAACTCCTATACAAACCTGAATATTTGTACAAGCAGCTGGAAACATCGCATGCATGTTTTTCCCCACCCAAAAACGTGTTGCATGTTTCAGAAATTATCTATGTTTGTAGTAGAAAATCATTGTTACTGATTATCTTTTCAAAAAATATTTGCCACCTTTTCTACTGAGCCTATCCCTGTAGACCCCTTCCTAGTGAGGTGTAGATTCCACACCACTGACATTGAGTTTGGCAAAGAGACTTGTTCTGGCCAGTGGAACGTGAGTTGGAATAAGATTTGGGAATATCAAATCCTGGTAGAGGGTGTAGTATGTCTCAGAACTAGAGAGCAAGAAACAAGCTTTGTTATGAACCATTTGGATTGAGATTTTGATTGTTTGTTACCACATTAAAGGTGGTTGAGGCTGACTCATATAGATGTAAACAATCCAATTGTTCTTTCTTAACCTTTTTATCTTAACCCCATTTCAACTCTGTTTCAGGATAGAATTTTCTCACATAATAGAATTGGTAAATTCTCACAAAACAAAGTAGAGATTACACATCAACAAACATTCCCAGGAGGGAACTGGTAAATTAGGAAAACGCCAGAACATAACAAACATAACACAAGTAATCCTAAAGATGAAAAGTTCCAAGACTGTCTATGAACTTACCTCTCAATTATGTAACAAAATTCCACTAATTTAAACACCGAATATTTGAAATCAACATTACATAACAATTATTTACAAGTAAAATAAAGTCTTCACATTTATATCTGGCAATCTAAAGGTTTTTTGTGTTCATGTACATGGTTTTATAATGCAGGCTTCTTATTTAATACCTCTGCTGGGAATAATTAGAAAATAGAGAAATGGAGTCTATGGAGAAAACACTAGAAGCCAAATGGGATGATAACATAGAAAGAGAGGTTTTTATAATGCAATGGTAGGAGAAAAAAAGGGAAGCTAGAACAAGGGGTACTTGAACTTGGAAAGCATATCTCCTTCTCTTTAAAAGAGTAGATCTCAAACGTTTGTCTCTCCCTGCCCCAGCCAGGGACATTTGGCAGTTCTGCACATTTTTTTAAAGTTAGTTAATATGTTTATTTATTTTAAGTTGTGTAATTCAGTGGTTTTAGTATATTCACAAAGTTGTGCAACCATCACCACTATCTAAATGTCTTGACATTTCTGTACTGTCACAACTGCGAGTATGTGCATCTAGCATCTACAGAGTAGAAGCCAGGAATGCTACTAAACACCCGATAAGGCACAGAACAGCCACCCCTCCCCCTAAAAAAGAATAAAGAATTATCTGCTTCAAAATTTCAGCAGTGCTGAGATTGAGAAACTCTTCTTTAAAGTAAGGGGGCTAAGGTTTGTGCAACAAGAGATGGTGTGTTTTGGTCAGGGTGAGACCATAAAGGTTAACCTTGAAATTATACCATAATGAATGCTGGAGAAAGGGATGGAACTGGAATGTTGACGGTGTGTGTATACGTGTATGATGTGTGTGCTGGTGTATATTTCCATAGTGCTGTCAGTGCTCCACAGCTACACAGTAAAAGAATAAATTTGCTAGATATTTCCACCTTGAGTGCTCAAGTAATTCCTTGGCATGTCTGCTGGATATGGAGGCAAGTACTATATGGACAAAATCATGAATATGTAAAATTACTGCAGTATCCATTCAGCCATCACATCTATGCTTGTTGGGCACCTCCTTACATGCTCATGACTGTGCTGAATGTAATAGACAATACAGATAAGGCACCAGTTAGTTCCCAATTTCAAAGAACTATCAGATCCAGATGGAATAACAAAACTAAATAGAAAAGCTAAACAATGGAAAAAAACTGAATAACTTTATCACCCATCTCCAATTCCTAGTGCAGTGTTTAGCATGGAGAAGGTGTCCACACATATTTTTTTGTCAAATAAATGTGTTATGCTACATCATACGATGTATACTTGATTTCTTTTTGCTTCCCATCCCTTTGGCATCCACCCAACAGAAAACCTTGTTGGATCTAAAACATGCCTTTTCTACACACTTCTTTTTATCTCTACTGATACCAAGTTCACCAAGTCATTGTCTTCTCTTGTCAGGGCTGGTGTGGCAGCTTCTACCTGCTCTTCCTGCCTTTTATTTTGACCATCTTACTCCATCAATAGCAGCCATTGTGAACTCTCAGAATGTAAAAATGATCTCCATGGTCCCCTGAGTTTATGCGGGTGGGGAAGAAAAGAAGGAAGAGTTAGTTGAGTTGTACTCAGAATAAAACTCAAACTCCTGCAAAGCCCTGTGTGATGTGGCCCTTTCTTAGCTCTGCAACGTCTCCTCCTATCAACCTCACTCTGGCTCTGCGTGCTCCTGACATTCTAGCCTTTTCTCTGTTCCTTGACTATTCCAAACTTATTCCCATGATAGGGACTTAGCCCTTGTTGTCCCTGTCTTCTGGGACACTTGGCCAAGATCTTTGTGTGGCTCATTTCTTGGATCTTAGGTATCTTCAGAGAGGCCTCCTCCTACCAGCCAGTCTAAAGTGGCCAATCCTACTCCCAAACTCACATACACATTGTATACCTTTCTGCATAGCACTTATTGCCACTCTCAGAAATTGCCTCAGTCATTGTTCATTTGTGTTGTGGCTCTGTCCCTGTCCCTCTGTGAGACAGATGAGAGTAGTGATCTGTATGTCTTTGCTTACCATTATATTCCCAGCACCTGGTACACAGCAGGCCCTCAATAAATGGTTGTGAATGACTGCATAACAGAATATAGAATGTAGATATCTTGAGCAGTATGTGGTTCATTTTTAAAATTTTCATCAGGGAGAGGGTCCTGAATGAGTTGGATCTTAAACTGGGACTAGAAAAATGAGAACACTTGGATCAATGCAATGGAAACTAATGGACAGTTTAGGATGAGCAATTATGCAACAAGGGCTTAGAGGTGGAAAATCACAGCACAAGTGGGACCAGGATGTTTTGCATGAGTGGAGAGGGAAGTATGCTCTGGGGTTGGGTCAAATCTGGTTTTGGAGGGAGGGGTAGTCAGCTACCGAACGACCTGAAGAGACCTGTGTAAGACTCTACTCAACTGGAAATTGGGCCATGGAGGCTTTGGGGCAAGAATGTACCATGAGGAAAAATGAGAGGAATCTGTGATGAGATGTGTGGTGGATTGAAAAGGGGAGAGCTAGAACTAGGTCCCCATGGCACCTGCATGTACTTTTAAAAATGCTATTTATTATGATATATCATAATTATTTTTCTTTGTGTTAATCATTTTATAACCATTTATGGGTCCTACGTTTTGTGAAGGCAGGGTCCACGGTGAATTCTCTGTCTAGCACAGTACTTAGCACTTAGGAAACACATTTAAAGGTTTGACTGAATAAATGCATAGATGATGGAGTCGGATTCACATAGAGAACATTTGGCAGTAACTGGAAGCTGGTGGAATAATGAAAGGTCCTGCACATGCCTGGGTCGACAAAAATGAACAAATGGACCAGTATCAGAAACATTTCAGGGGAAATGCCAGTTGGATGTGGTGCTGTATTAATGCTTACAAGGAAATAACAGAGAACACTCCAGTGTTTCTAGCTGGAGTGATTTGAAATATGGTAATTCTATTGACTAAGACAGGCAGATGGGGAGAGAGAAGAGAAGTAAGGATAAGAACGCATCAGTTCACTCTTAAACATTCAAGCAGAACTGTGTAATACATGGTTAGTGATATACTTTAGAAGTTAGAGTGTATTACATAGTTATATATAAAAAATCCTGGCCAATATCTTCCGGAATAATTCTATGAAACTCAGCTATTAATTAAAAGGGAAGAAGAAGAGTAGGAAATAACTGGGAAAGGCATATTCTAATGAAAATTTGTTTAGAAGATGGGTGGAAAATGTCAATGAAACTGTTCTGAGGTTCAGAAATGTAGTGTACTATCAGCACTACTGGACAACTTAAACAAAGCCAACTCTTTCAGGGGTGAAGTATCTTAGCTAAATGGTTAAAGAAATACTTAAATGGAATAAAGGTTTTATCATAAATAAATTTAGATAACTATGAGTCCATCTTAAAAGTAAACACTTCTGTGTTTCCATGACATAACTCCCAGTTTGTTGAAAGTAATTACATGCTATTGCAGCATAAGAAATTTGTGCAGAGTACATTTTTATCCCCTGCTAGAAGAAAAGAATGCGTGAAGCAATGCAATGATGCCATAGAGTCTATTATTAAAGACTTTAAGAAGTCTTTCCATGGGTCAAAACTCAAACTTTTGTGATGGAATCTGAAGGGGCATTAACAGGAACATGTATGTATTTATCATTTCTGGGACACGTGGCTTCAGAATTCTCCACCTACTTGGGTAATCTGTTAGCCTATAAAATCCACAAAGCTCCTGTCTGCATCTGAAGTGTGCTAAGTGTCATGTCCCCCATGAATTGTTTTTATTTGCCTCATAAAAGAACCCCTGCCTCTTTTCCACTTACCTTGATGACTGATGACCACACGATTCTTACCGCCTATTCATACCATCTGAATTTTGTACCAGTTGCTTCTTATAGCTTCTGAGGATTGAATACTATAATCTGACACTTTCAATGCTGGAATCCTTATTGAATCTGTATTTTGACCAGGACCTCAGCCCTCAACTGTCAGGCTATGGCATGAATAAAGAGTTGCAATTAAAAATTTTGGCTGGAAATTAGTAGTGGGTGCCTATTTTGGACCTTGCTGATGAATCACGTAAGTCATGGATGATGGTACAATACAGTGGTTAGACACACTGACCTTGGAGTTCAGCAGACCTAGGCTGTCATCCTGACTGTTGCTTACCATCTGTGTCATCTTGGGCAAATCACTTAAGCATTCTTATCTTCAGTATTGTTATCTCCAAAATTGAAATAATAAAAATACTTACCTCATAGGGCTATTATGAAGATTAAATGAAATGATGTAAGTAGAGTCCTTAGTTTAGTTACTGACATAAAGCAAATGTCAGTAAGTAAACAGCAGCTGCCAGGCTTTGTTGGTGGTGATGTTTGTAATGTGAATGGTCCTTGCTCTCTTTTACACTATTCGGATTATTATCAGGCTTGTTTATGGACTGGAGTGAGCAATACATGGGAAGCACTATTTTTGCCCTGGAGAGTGTCCTGCTTCCCTGCATAAGGCAGATAATCAGACACCATGAAATTCAAAGGGTATTTCATGAAAACGTAGTTCTAAAAATAGTAGCAGTATTCAGTCCTTCTGAAACGCCAATTTTCTCAAGATTAAATTATTATAAAACTGTCATTTTTGTATGTGCATGAAGGTAGAAAACAATGGTTATTTTACTCTGTGAAAATAACTTGTATCTCCTGGGCTTCTCCGTACCCATGCTCAATACCGTGTACCTAGTACTAAGTTCCATTTGCTAGTACTAACCCTACGCAGAGGCAGTGACTCAGTCCTCACCTGATGGGCTTGCTGTAAGAGCTCCATTCTCTCCTGAAGAATCTGACAGTCATACTCTCTGCTCTTCCTCAGCATTTGCCGCCGTAACTTTTCTACTGCCGTCCTCAGCTCCTCTTGCTGTTTTTCACTTAATAATTCACCAAACTTGATAACAGTTTCTTGCTGTAGAGCATTGTACAAAGTAGCTTCTAGTTCCTGGATTCTCTGGCAAATAGAATTAGAAAAGTCTAACTTCGGAACTTGGCATTGATATCTGGTGTGGGAGTGTACACTATGTATGTATATGTGTATGGCTGCCAACTTTAGGCTTACAGGATTTTAGCAAGAAAATAATTTCAAAGCTTCTCTAGCCTAATTATACTTCTGAAAATCTCCTTTTGTGAGATTCCATAAGGGTCATCTAGCCAATTCATGAACTTCTCTAGTGAGGGAACATTTGTTCTTTCTTGGGACCCTGTCCGTTTTATATACTTTTCCTTTTTAGAAAGCCCTCGCTTTTTTATAATAACTGTACTTCCTATCCTAAAGTGTAGCTGAGAATAAGTGTGTTCTCACTTCTACTTGACAGCTCTGGCCAGGCACAGTGGCTCACACCTGTAATCCCAGCACTTTGCGAGCCGGAGGCAGGAGGATCATCTGAGGTCAGGAGTTTGAGACCAGCCTGGCCAACGTGGTGAAACCTCATTTCCACTAAAAATATAAAAAGTTAGTCGGGCGTGGTGGTGTGCGCCTGTAATCCCAGCTACTCGGGAGGCTGAGACAGAAGAATCACTGGAACCTGAGAGGCGGAAGTTGCAGTGAGCCGAGATCACGCATTGCACTCTGGTCTGTGCAACAAGAGTGAAACCCCATCTCAAAACAACAGCAACAAAAAACAAGCAAACAAAAAACAACAAGACGGCTCTTCATACATTTAAAGACATCTACCATGGTGGCTGTACTTCCAGAAATAAATAGTCTAAGTTAGAACAAAATATTTAAAATTGGAGATATATCTTATGCACAAAATACCGCCCCCATTTTATTAATACATGACAAACCTCTGGTACTTGAAGATGGCTTTATGGTCTCCATATTTTTTCTTGAAATAAAATTGAGAAATAAAATCCAAAAATGATCTAAAGTTTTGGAATTGGTCTGTTTTTAAGTTCTCTGAGATTTATGGCTGCTCTCATTATAATATTTCTCTGAGTCTATCTTTTGTGGATGAAGGATGCACTGCCTCTTATATCTGCTTCTTTTTCTTTCTTTTTTGATACGCTTCGGATAACAGTTGCTAAAATCCACAATCTTATTCCTTCTAAGTTTGACAGAAGTGACCAGACATGCTTTGGTGAGAAATATTTTCCTAGCTCTTGTCCTGGGCTAAGCAGGTCTCATGTTTTTAAGGATAAATATGGTTTTCTGAATGAGTACTCAGTAGTCTCGGGACCCACATAAACACAACTTAATTTCGTACAGGTAGAAGAGGCAAGGGTGAAAGGTAGAAGTGAAGCAAAACTCATTTCCTTCTCTGTCTCTAATTAGCAACAAATGCCCATTCTCTTCTTTCCCCATCAAACAAGCTCAGAATCTCTTACTCATTTTGGAATGCAAAGACAAGTTCATCTTTGTTACAAGCAGGGACTAAGTGCTTCACTCTTTCCCCAAAAGTGACTCAAGCTGCTTCCAGGAAAGCATTATAAAAACCTCTGCTAGAAATTCTTTGAAATGTTCCTTTAATTTGCTCTTTTTCTTTTGATTCATAACTGTGAATTAATGGAGGGTGGAGCATAAGGAGAGATGAAATGTGAGCGGTAGTTCAGTATGAAGAATCGTGTAACAGGAATTTGGTAGAGGGGAATGGATCACATATGCTCCTTAATCAGCATAATCTTCTGTGGGAGACAAAAAGGCACAGCCCATTTACCATGGAAGCCTCAGTTACTGTGGCTGGATTATAGTAGGCCACAGGATCTGGAGTCAGATCTACACACTACCTATTTATCAACTTGGGCAAAGTCCCTGTATTCTCTAAATCTTACTATCCTCATATGTAAGATATGAATAATAATCTTACCTATACCTCACAATGTTGTTGTAAGAGATAAATGAATTAAAAATATGCATAACAAACATTAAACACATTATTCCACCACTAGATCAGACTCCCAAATGATTGGATTTCGTTTAATAAAATTTCTCTTTAATCTACACTGCCATCCAAACTGTTCTTCATTTAATATTATCCAACAACATATATTTAATTGTTTTTGTTTTGTTTTGTTTTGAGACAGGATCTTGCTCTGCTGCCCAGGCTGGAGTACATGGCACGATCACAGCTCACTGAAGCCTTGACCTCCCAGGCTCAATGAATCCTCCCTCCTCAGCCTCCTTAGTGGCTAGTACTACAAGGTGCATGTCACCATGATTAGCTAATTTTTGTATTTTGTATTTGTATTTTTATTTTTTGGAGATACAAGGTTTCACCACGTTGTTCACGCTGGTCTTGAATTCCTGGGCTCAAGGAATCTGCCCACCTTGGTTTCCCAAAAGTGCTGGGATTACATGCATGAGGCACCACGTCTGGCCTTTTAATTGTTAAAAAAGAAGTATAATTAAATATTTATTAGATATTATAAGAATATCTTATAAGAATCTTAGAATAAGAGCTAGGAATGTATTTGTTCTAAAATTAGATCTGAAAACCAGTAAATGAATGAACTGCATGTCATGATCTATTCAAGTACATAGCATGGAAAATTAAATAGGATACTTTATTCCACAGTGCATAACTGTAAATACTGTGGGTGTCTCTATCGCTTGTTGTACCTACCATATATGCTTGGTCAAGAGCTTGTTTTCTGTAGTCTAGTTCTTCCTCCAGATAGCCTTTTATTTTGCAGAACTGTTCCTATAACAAAGGGCCATATTGATAGAGTCAGCTTAGTTAGCTAGAAAGTGACATACAAATGGTATTGATTAATGTTTCCTCTAATTCTACCATAAGACAAATCACTAGCATTTGTAGAGTCATAAATTTTGTGTGTTAGGGAAATAGTTCAACTCTCATAGTCTCACACAGGAATGTGAAAATCAATGGAAAGCAGCATAAAAGATATAATAAAAAATCCACATAGAATGCTCTAAAAGGTTTTTAATCTGAGAGCAAGTGATTAAGTATAGATTTTGACTAGTGTTTAATAATAATAAGCTTATCTATGTAAATGTATTATGATAATATATTTTTGTAAGAATGTGATAAAATGTAACATAGCTGGGTTGCATAATCAACAAGTTTAACTGATTCAAATTCATCTGTGTACAACTAGCAAACATAAGGACAAAAATAGAAACTTAAAGAGTGGGAGTAATTCCACCCACACTGCTGCTTAATGAGTGGGTGTCTGCTTTTGCCACAAAGCCAGTGTGAGCTGGGAAAAGTCAATCTGATGTTCCCTCTCTTGTTCTCAGTTTCTGTGTGCTTCTCATATTATGAGCATCTTGCCATTAGCACTTAAAACTATATTTTGGGTACAATATAGTCCCAAGCACAAGTCAATTGTTTCTTTGGGTGCTTAACTGAAGGAACAAAGACTTCTTCCAACTCTGAAGAAAAACTCAATGGTGTTGACTTTTGAGAGATCATATGTCTGTATGGAGTAATTGTGCTGTTGACTTTGCTGGTGACTGCTGAATTCCAGTACCTAGAACAGTCCGATACGGACTAATTGCTTAATTAATACTTGCGCTTTTAAAGAGCTTTCGAGGGTAATTTTGATGAGAAATTGTTCATTTGGAAAGCTTTCTTGGCCAAATATTAAAATAAAAAAACTGTTCTTTTTATATGCTTTGACACTGGAGCCTAACCTGTTAGTAAAATGTGAGCACTGTATAAAATATAAGCAAATAATTTATAAGCTATAATGTGCTACACGAATGCAAGTTGTTTTTATAGCATTCCCTGATGCAATAGGAATCCACTACATGTTTTCTAGTTATAATGATAACATTAATCATAATCTTGTTATAAATTTCTGTTTTTTTTTTTGAGACAGAGCTTCACTCTTGTTGCCCAGGCTGGAGTGCAATGGCGCGATCTCCGCTCACTGCAAACTCCGCCTCCTGGGTTCAAGCGATTCTCCTGCCTCAGCCTCCTGAGTAGCTGGGATTACAGGCGTGTGCCACCGCGCCCGGCTAATTTTGTAGTTTTAGTAGAGACGGGGTTTCTCCATGTTGGTCAGGCTGGTCTCGAACTCCTGACCTCAGGTGATCTGCCTGCCTCGGCCTCCCAAAGTGCTGGGATTATAGGCATGAGCCACTGTGTCCAGATGAATCTTGTTATAAATTTCTATGCATTGCTGTAAGTTAATAATAACCAATTTTTAGACTTGGTGAGTAAAAAGAAACTTAAAATTGTGGTAAAATGCATGTAACATTTACAACCTTACTCATTTTTGGCTCATTTTTAAGTGTACGGTTCAGTAGTACAAAGTATATTCACATTGTTATGCAACCAATGTAAGAATTTTTCATGCTGCAAAACTGAAACTATACCCATTATACAACAGCTCTGTGTTTCCCCTTCTCACCTTCTGGCAACCACAGTCTACTGCCTGTTTCTAAGTTTGATTAATCTAGCACCTCACATGAGTGGATTCATATAGTATTTATAATTCTCTGAATAGCTTATTTCACTTAACTTAGTGTTCTGAAAGTACATCCATATTGTAACTTGTATCAGAACTTCCTTCCTTTTGAAGGCTAAATAATATTCCATGATATGTATACACCACCTTTTCTTGATCTGTTCATCCATTGATGGACATTTGGGTTACTTCTACCTTTTGGCTATTGTGAATAATGCTGCTATGAACATGGGTGTATAAGTATCTCTTCCAGACTCTGGTTTCAATTCTTCTGGATACATACCCAGAAGTGGTATTGCTGAATCATATAGTAATTCTATTTTGATTTTTTTGAGCAACCACCATACTTTTTTTCATAGTGGCTGTACCAGTTTTACATTCCCATCAATAGTGAAGAAGGGTTTCAATTTCCCCTTATCTTTGCCAACACTTGTTTTATTTTTTTGGTTGTGGAAACACAGGTTCTTGCTCTGTTGCTCAGGCTGGAATGCAGTGGTACAAAAATAGCTCATTGTAGCCTCCACCTCCTGGGCTCAAATGATCCTCTTGCCTCAGCCCCCTGAGTAGCTGGGACCACAGGCACGTACCACTATGCCCACTAATTATTTTTTGTAGAAATGGGTTCTCACTATGTTGCTCATGCTGTTCTCCAACTCTTGCGCTCAAGCACTCTTCCTGCCTTAACCTCCCAAATTGCTGGGACAGGTGTGAGCCGCTGCACTAGGTCTTTTGTTCTACTTTTTTTTTTTTTGATAAGAGCTATTCTAATGGATGTAAGGTAGCTTAGGGATTTTTAAAATCAGAGTTACACCCTCCATTTCTGTAATTTTTCCTTGTTAATTAAATAAAGTGGAAAAATTATCTAGCCTAAGAAAGAAAACATAAGAAAACTCAATTTTCTTCAGCATTAGTTTTGATATTTTCCAAAAACTAACATTTTTTTGGGGAGAATATAGCCTGAAATTGTTTGGTACTTCTGGTAATTTTTTTTCCATCTTCTGTACATAAAATAATAATGGAAAGATGACAAACTTTCATCAGTGCCAGATAAAACTGGTAGAGGCAACTTTAATTTTCCATTTGCCTTGTAAGTTTTTCTTACTTTTTACAATATCTCATCTTGTACTTACCATGTCACTTTCCAATTCCATCATTTTCTGGTGTAGGGCAGCCTCTGCTCCTTCAATCTGCTGGATCCACTAAGGGGTTAACAAGATAAAAGTGTTTGACATGGCTGCTTGATATGGTGTATATCTGTGTGTCCCCATGAGGTGCTCAGTCTCCTCCCCTTATATCTCAGGAAGAAGACTGAGAACTGAAGCAAAAACAACACTTTTGTTTGTTTGTTTGTTTGTTTGGTTTGTTTTTGAAATGGAATCTCACTCCATTGCCCAGGCTGGAGTGCGGTGACGTGATCTTGGCTCCTGCAACTTCCGCCTCCCGCTTTCAAGCAATTCTCTGCCTCAGCCTCCCGAGTAGCTGGGATTACAGGCGCCTGCCACCACGACTGGCTAATTTTTGTATTTTTACTAGAGACGGGGTTTCACCATCTTGGCCAGGCCGGTCTTGAACTCTTGAAATCATGATCCACCTGCCTCGGCCTCCCAAAGTGCTGTGATTACAGGTGCGAGCCACCGTGCCTGACCCACATTTTTATCTCATAGTTCAGAAACAAGAGTACGGTCTTCCTTGTATTCATTCATTCACTCATTCAACAAATGCATTTATGGATGACTAGCAAGTGTCAGGTGCTGTACCATGTCCTAGGGCTGTAGTGGTGAACCAGATCAACAAGACTCCTGCCCTTACTGGAGAACACCATGGGAGGCTTTCTTGTAAGTGATAATTGCACTGGGGTCCAAAGAATGGGTGAGAGATGACTGGGAAAAAATGAAGAGGAAGTTCCAAGTGGAAGGGACATCATGTCCAATAGCTCTATTGTTGGAGGAAGCAGGATGAGAGAAAGAAGGCCAGGTACACTGGAGAATTGGGACAATGGTAATTTTTCAGTATATAAAACTGATTACGGCAAAGTGGGGAAGAATCATTTTTGTGAAGTGGAGGTGTTCTAAATCACATAAAAACTTACCTTTCGCAGTACTCAGAATATATGATATTTATGTTAGCATTGATAAACACTCTGAATGCAGACTTTGAATAATATGTGACCCTACCATATACAGGTTTTTATAGAACAAATTATTATAATGAGTCTCTAGCAAGTTAAATGTCAGCTTATATTTTAGGGAAGCAATTGGGCATAATAATTAAGTGGGTTCTGAAGACAGACTACCTTGGCCGTAATTTCAATTCCAGCTTTTCATGGGTGGGTGGCATGGAAAGGTTACCTGATTTCTCTAAGTCTTAAGTTTCTTGTCTGTCAAATGGGATTAATAATAAGTAAAGATTAAGGAAGTAAAAAACATGAGGCAGTATCCATTGTGTATTGCATGTATTAGTGGTATCTCACTACAAGGTACTATTTATTTATTTATTTATTTATTATTATTTTTTGAGACAGAGTCGCACTCTGTCACCCAGGCTGGAGTGCAGTGGCACAATCTCGGCTCACTGCAACCTCTGCCTCCAGGTTCAAGCGATTCTCCAGCCTCAGCCTCCCGAGTAGCTGGGATTATAGGTGCACACCTCCATGCCTGGCTAAGTTTTTGTATTTTTAGTAGAGACGGGGTTTCACCGTGTTCCCCAGGCTGGTCTTGAACTCCTGAGCTCAGGCAATCCAGCCGCTTCGACCTCCCACAGTGCTAGGATTACAGGCATGAGCCACTGCGCCCAGCCCCAGATAGTTCTTTCTAGGTTACCTGTGATAAATTATGCAGCACAGCGAGAATTTTATACACGACAGCCTTGATACTTACAAGGGGATACCATGTTCAACCACTCCTTGGCTGTGGGGAACATGGTGAAAGAAAAGAGGCATGCCGAGACTGGAGAGGTGCTAATCTCTCAGTTCTTTGTACACACACATGGTTTCCCCTTGAAACAAATTTCAGTCAATCATGGGTTTTGTGTAAATAGACTCATATTGCAATTGTACCCATCCAAAACCTAAAATCCTTCATCTTGCTTGCTGTCCATTTGTTATCAAGAAACATATTTTCTAAAATCATGTTTTTAAGAGCACTGTGAACTAAAGTCATTATACCATGAGCGTTAGATATAGATTTGTGTGTTGGTTGCTGTTTCTTCCTACTTGTGTAATCCAGGACAAGTTACTGAATATCCCAAGCCTCAGTTTCCTCATGTATAAAATAAAAACAATGGTATCCCAATGTACATTATTTGGGTGGTGGATACACCAACAGCCAAGACTTCACCACTACACCGTGTATCCATGTAATAAAAGTACACCTGTACTCCGTAAATTTATACAAATTAAAAAATAGTGGCAGCTATAGAATGGTTGTAAGAAACAGTACATAAGTACATAATGTACTTATGGCATTGAGTGCAGTATCCAGCCCCTAATATGTTCTCACTCAAGGTCACTGCCATTATTTTGAATACAAAGTGACAACTGGGTTTGCTTGTTGGAATTTTGTCTAGGCTCAAACTCTGGCTAAAGATCATACTCCCATATAGCAGAGTGCTATTCAAATTGGTAGTCTCAAGACATTCATTGTTGATGTTTAGAATTACTTGGATGTAGAAACTTTTATCTGTGAATCCCACAGACAAGAGGTAAGTTTAATCTGTGCATTGCAAAAGTCTGCACAAAAGGCAGCTGAATAGACCGTGAGCACTTTAGGGAAGGCTTGTGTCTTGTTCATCTGGTTCCTAGCTTTCTACCACAGTGCTAAGCACAGAGTCATCACCCTGTATTTGTTCAACTGGTCCCTATACCTTTCTTGCAAAAAAGGTAAGCAGAGGCATGGGCTAATTTGCCTCAGCTCCGACAGCCCAGCTCCCATGGGGTCTGCAAAGCCTATTTCCTGCAGGAGGAGGAGTTTGGTGCAAGACGTAAGGTCATGGGCTTTAGAACCAGACTCCTTGGGTGTGAATCCTGACTCCATCAACTTCAGGCTGTGTGACCTTAGGCAGTTATCTACCTTTTTTGTGCTTCAGATTCCTTGTGTGAAATAAAGGTCACAATAGTACCTAGTCTCCAGAAGTTAGAAAGTGCCTATCTCAAAAGGAGCACTGCGCAAGTCTTGGTTCTGATAAGTACAGTTGTTGGTTCTGATAAGTACAGTTGTACTGCACCCACACAGGGCAGGGAGCAGAAGATATTTCTCCCATCAATCTCAGTAAATGTGAGACACACAAGGCTGTATTTCCTTTCTTTCACCTCCTCAGTCCTCATCTTCCATAGAATCAGCCCATGTTTTGTTTGTAGCCCTAAACCAAGGTGATTTTTTCTTGCAATAAAGAATTGCAGCCCTTCATGATTCCAGCTGAATAAGGCTCTCTCGCTATCATTGCCAGATGATAGCAGCACTGGAGGCACAGACTGTGTTTTTTTCATCTTTATGTTGTCACTGAAATGGTGTCTTGTGAGCATTCACAAATTCACAACTTTGCTCCTTCAGTTAACGTTTATTCATCACTTAACTACATGTGCTGGACTGATGTGAAAAGCTAGGGCAAAAAACGGGGTGGGGAGTGGACAGACACAACTATTTGTCCTCAAGGGCCTTAGAGTCTAGTGGTAGTTAGATGGGGCCATATGACAAATGCAAATGGACAGTGCAATGCAATTGTCAAAAGTCATGGGAGCAGTAGCACAGGCCACTGTGGGAACATAGAGCAGGAACACCTAAGGGGGCTTGGGTGAACAGGCAGGCTTCCTCATGTATGGGGAGGTCTGATGATCAAGATTTAGCCAGGCAGAGGTAGAAAGGCAAGATGGGACTATCTTCCAGGTAAAAAGATCAGTGTAAAGGACCATGAGTGGAGAATGGAGAGAGAAAGAGAGAGAGAATGGAGGGAGAGAAGGGAGAGGAGACACTAGAGAAATAGGTAGATAAGACTCAAATCCCAGGGAGTCTGTATGCCAAATTCTAAATTTGGACCTTCTGTTAGAGATAATGTGGCATTTGCTGGGGAGGGATCAGAGAAAGTGATTAGGTCTGTAATTAAACTGTGTAGGAAGTAAGTTTTCTTAAAAGAAAAAATTCCAGCCTTCATTTTATTTCATATGTAAATACTTCAATGTGTATCTCTAACAGATAAAGCCTTTCTGTAAAACAAAAACAAAAACAAAAAAAACCCCACAAGGTTATTGGTACACTTTACAAAATTAACATTAATTACTTCTGTCATCTGATACCCAGTCCACATTAAATTTCTCCAGTTGTCAACAAAATGTCCTTTTTAAAAAACACCTGGTTAAGTGTCTTTTTATTTCATAGCTATACTTCTTCTTTGTTCTCCCTGTTTTTTATTTCATTCTTTTGTTTGAGTAACTTAACTGTCATTTGACCTGTAGAATTCCCTCATTTCAGATTGGAGAGAGCTGATTGCTTGCTCTCATTTTATCCAACCATGTGCACATGACTCTCAAGTATTTACTGGTACTTTTTTTTTTTTTTTTTAAAGGAGATGGAGTCTCACTATGTTGCCTAGGCTGAAGTACAGTGGTTACTCACAGGCATGATCATAGTACGCTACAGCCCCAAATTCTTGGGCTCAAGTGAGCCTCCTCCCTCAGCCTCCAAAGTAGCTAGGACTATAGGTACATACCACCCAGCCAGGCTTTATGCATTGATTCATGAGGTACTCTGAATACACCAATTTATCTGGCCATTTACCAGGTTTAGACACAAGGTGGAGCCAGAGCACAGTCAGTGTTGATTTTCTCCTCACGGTCTCTATGTCCGGCTTTGAATGAGAAGGCAATGAGCCACCGCTAAGCCACAAGATCAGTTGGGAGCAATGGTATGTACACACCCCAGGATAAGTCTATGACAAGAGCAATGCTCCAGTTTATCATCACCCTGCAAAATTCTTCTTTGTGGCTTCCCAGCTTGGTAGGGATTGCGTAAATAATGTAATCCAGAAGGTTTTCTGTTTTTAAAGAATTATATATATTTTTAAGGAACTTCAAAGCAAAAATTATCCACCCATCCCAAATCAGTGTATAGACTTTTCTTTTGGGTGTTCTCATTCTATCTGGGTTGTACTACCCTTAAAAATAAAATGTGTATTAGGTATTCACACACAGTCATGTGCAGAGGGAATGTCCTTCGCCCACTAGCCTGCTCGTTCAGTATTAAGCCAGACACCGAGATGATTTGAAATGTTTGTACAGCTCATTACCTTCTCTGCCAGGGACAGCACAGTGCTGGCCTGAATTATGGCCACTTGTTCTTCATTTCTTAAATTCTGTAAAAAATAAGAAAGGCCATAAGCTGAACATACTGATATTATTTACCCCCAAAAAAATACTGTCTGATGGACTGCTACAGAGCATTCTGTATAAGCCTGTATAGAACCTTAACAAATTCCTATTCTGTTTGGTAATAATTCTGAACAAAGAGTTAATCGAAACCTGGAAGAAGTATATTAAACGTGATTTTTAAAATATCTCCTTAACACTGATTTGATTTTGTGTCACTGGAGGCATACTTTATTAATAGTCATGTTATGAGAAAAACAGAAACCAAAATGGAATAAAGAACAGTCTTTTCATAGAAGTCTTGATGTAATTTTACTAATTCTGTTCTCTCCTTTGATAATTTTTCAAGGGAAAAACGGTGATTCCTTCAACCTACAAGCATCATTCACCTAGTATCACAATAAATGGTCCTCCCACTGAATTAATGTGCCTTGACCGTGTCTGGAAGATGCTTTTGGAAAGAAAATGCATTACAGCCTCCTGGTCCATTTTTATGGCACTGCCAACAACCCTAGTATTTAGCAGCCTTTGCAAATGTGTGACTGATTAATTTCACATTGGATGCCTTTGAGCCAGAGTCAGACAATAATTAGCTTTACTTATTGGAGATGTGGTTGACATTCAAACCTGAAACCTGCCCACAAAAAGCACTTTACCAGGTCTCATTTCTGCTACTACCTTCCAGAGATCCTTACAACCCTTAGCCAAGTTGTTTGATAAATTGTATATTCTTCCCAAGGAGCAACATCCTTAAGTGAAATGGCATCTCAGTTGCTCTTACTTTACACATGATGCATTGTTAAGTATCTCTTGCCTCTGTTTAGGCAAATTCATATCTATACTAAATCAATTCTTTACTTACCCCATTATCACCCAAGATATCAAGCTGCTTTATGAGATCAGGGATGTTCACATCCTGCAAAATCAAGCAGAAACTCATGTCAAAGACAAATATGGCCCACTATTCCATCAGTGCCTGAACATGAAGTTAGAGGAAGACATTTTAGGGCCTGAACTTTCTTGGGATATTTTCAATCTGGCACACCTAGTTTTAAGTTTCAATTTTGCTTCTTTCATGCTGTGTGAACTTGGGTCAGGTACTTAACAGATCATTCTTAATTTTGCTAGTTGCAAAATGGAGATAATAAATTCCTACTTCGTAGGCTGAGCTGATCTTCAGGATAAACAGACTGTGTATGAAAGAGTCTAGCATGTAGTAAAAGGCTTGGAATATTCTCATTAACTTTCTTCTCATGACTGCCAAACCTTTTTTTTTTCAATTGTGATAGACTTTCAGGTATAAAAAAGTAATAGGTAATAAATATAAAGAATCAACCAATTTCATTCTAATTAGCAAAATTCTGACCTGATTGAATTTTGACTGCCATGTAGAAAACTGTAGTGCAGTACCATTTTTTTTAAGGTGGCTAGCATTAATTTCATCTATCTTATTTTTACCCTGTTCCTTGAGTCAGTTTGAAGCAGCTGAACTCCATTTGAAAGAGTTCATTGGATTAGGTTGTTTGTGATTTATCTGAGAAAAAAGGCATCGAAGGAAAAGGCAAAGTAAATTCTTTTCATTTAATTACAGTGAAATCCAGAAATTGCTTTGGTTGACAAATTACCATGCCGCCCAGGAAGGCCAGAAGTTTAAACACCAGGACAATGGTTTAAGATGGAAGGCAAGGAAGCACAATATTACTACCAAAGTTTCTCCACTTTTTACCGTATTAGTACTATGTTCTCCTCTCACTCATGTTCAAACAGCAGTATAGTAGAGCCCTACCACCAGGAAAGGGAAAATCTAGCTCAATCTCATAAGTACAGAGAAGGCAACTGAAGCAAGTATACTTGGCAGCTCAGAGTGGGAGCAGGAAGGGCCATGCAGAAGGTAAGGAGAGACCAGGAATAGCAGGCAGCACCCCAGCTTTACCCTAGGAACAGATATTCACAATGTGATTTCACTGAAGGACAATATATTTCCCCAGGCGAAGAGCTACCTCAATTCAACTCTAACACTTAAAATATATCCAGTAGCACTAAAAAGATAATTGTATTCTATTTAATATGCAACCTGTTATAAACCCTAAGCCCTTCCAAAAGAGGAATCCTCCCTAAATTAAACACATCAAAAGAGATGATGGACTAGATGACTTCAAACCTCTTCTAACTCTGCAATTCCTTGATTATGAATTCCATAGCACCTAGAATGGCTCAACAAAGGGACTCAAATTTTTCTATCTGGCAGACTTGAAATATATTTCTTGAAGTATTAAATTGATTTCACATTTCTCCCAGGTAATTAAGGCTAATTTTGATGCAACGTCTTTCTTCATATGACTCTGTTCTAAATAATCATGGATGCCTGTGTTTTTTCATTTCATTTGTATATCTGTCACACATTAAAAAACATTCTATTAATTTTCTAGTAGAAGTGACTATTTTCAATTCCTACATAGTTTGTATCAAAATGATGACATCCAGTGACTGAAAGACAAAATAGTCATAAGTAACCTCCCCTTTTCCAATTCCCAGTTTTTCTAATTTCTACAAACATAAAAAATTAAATATCTGCCTACCTTAACACCTTCTTTCATACAGTAGATCTGTAGAGCACTCACACCATCTGAGAATGGGTGAATTTGGAGATTAAATGGAGGGGATCGTCTCTCTCTCTCCTTGAAACACAGTGAAGAATATATGGAAATTAAAAACAAAACTGATTAATTAAACACTAAACCAGTGGTCTCTTTATGCTATTTCAGCACTTTATCACTGTCATTTGGCAAAAAGAAAAAAATTCAATCTCAAGATGTTCATGATTAAATGTGACGGAAAAAACTGACTAGTCAACTAAGAGATTGAGAAGAAGAATTTATAGATGGTGTCATCCATTCTTGCAAATTTTTTGATCAGGGAAATGCAGGAAGTGGAGCTCCAGTTTAAACTGTATGAATATTTAGAGCTTTCAAATATCTCAGCGTGGTCTTGCCATGAAGTTTTATGGCCACTAACAGCCTTTTGCATATTCAATCTGTTCAAGCTTTATGAGTAAGATATGTGGGCTACAAAAGAATGACTCTTCTTCACTGAAGCCTACTAACACCTAACTTTTTATCCAGACCTAATTTGAAATAGCCTAAAGAAGAAATAACTGGCAAAATAACAGAAATTAAATGGGAATTTTTCTTATACTTTATATATCAACATACACTGAACCAGATCCCAAGTCAGATTCTGCAGGATACAATCAAAATCTGATGTTTCTATGTTTTACTTGCAAAATAAAAAACAAACATCTGAAATCTGGTCAGATTAATCAAGGTATTTTCTAAGACAAGTTACCTTGCTTCTTAGCCTTTTTTTCATAAATGCATTAGGGACTAAAACGTTTACTTATAAATTCACATTTATCTACAAAATATTTTTTATATAGCACATTTTGAAATATAATTATTGAAGTAACATGTTTTAATGAGTCAAAATTTAATTAAGGATGGACATGAGTATTTAAAAACAATGAAATGTTGAGGATGGTTGAAATCTATTATTTAACTTATTTAAAAATTATTTATTAGTCTTGCTTATAAAAGATAGTAGTGTTGAAAAGCACAGTATCTAAGTAGACAGTTTTGAGTTGCATCAGAGCTTTACCACTTACTAGTCACAGGACTTAGGCAAGTTAGTTAATCTCAGTTGCCTCCGCTATATAATTTTGAGGGTGATTGTGAGGTCCAAATGAGAGTATGAATCTGAAACGCTTAATACAGCGCCTAGCTCCTCAATGTGCTCTGTGCATGTTAATCGTTACGATTATTTTTATTATTATCATCATCATTTCCTTACTTCTAGCTCTAGGTTTCGAAACTCCAGCAGCTCATTCTGGTCTCTGGCGTCCTGTAGTTCCTGTTGTAACCGGTGATTTTCTGCCTCCTGTTTTTCTATCTAATAAAGTAAATCCTGAAGTTAGGTAAGCATTGAGAAAAGCACCTACAACTTTGCAAAGCAAGCATGAATAGTGTTCAGTTTACTCAGTGAATGAGTCCTCCAGACCATGAAAAAATCCCCAAGTAGATGTGAATAAAATAAGCCTTGGCTTTGGCTTTCCTTCTAGTTATCCCTCGGTTGAGTTTTTTGAGTCACAGAGAAAAATGCCAGAAGACGTCTCTGTTCCTTGGAATTAAAATCTAGGAATTCTGTGAATAGTGAATTTGAGAATACTCACTTTGCCCTTGTGATGGGTCAGAGACAGTCTACTAGAACCAAATTTAATGGTATACATAAGAGGGATTGATACTTCTTATTTCTCTAGTTACATTTGTTACAGAAATTTTTTTTAACAGCTCTCATCATATACAAAACTTTGCTGAATTTCAATTACTACAGAAGAAAGCCAGCTCTTTAACACTGAATTCAAAAACCTTAATAATCTGATTACCACCTAGCTTTCCAGTTTTAAATATTATCACTGTCATCTCTGTACAAACACACCCACACGTGATCATGCAAACACTAGAATCTAGAAACTGTGGCCTACCGAATGAACTGACTACTCCAGGAACTCTGTAGCTACTCAGCTCTGCCTGAAAATGGCTCACTTTATCTCCTTTGCTATGTGAGAAAATTCTACACTTCTTTAAACACCTTAAAGCTAAGCTCTTAAACATTAGCACTTAAATAAGCTCTAATGTCCACGAGAGGCTTCCCTAGTCAATCCATTCAGAAGTGACACCTCTCCTTTTGTTTTCCTCTAGACTTTCTTATAGGACCTCTAGTATAACTTGAGGAAGCATGGATTTCAGTTAGCTGTGTACAAATGCACCTTCCCCTGTAGACAAGGTTCATGTCTGAGTTATCTTTGGATTTTTTTTTTTTTTTTTTTTTGAGATGAAGTCTTGCTCTTGTCCCTGAGGCTGGAGTGCATGATCTCAGTTCACTGCAACCTCTGTCTCCTGGGTTCAAGCAATTTCCTTGCCTCAGCCTCTCTAGTAGCTGGGACTACAGGGGCCTGCCACCAGGCCTGGCTAATTTTTGTATTTTTAGTAGAGACAGGGTTTCACCATATTGGCCAGGCTGGTCTTGAACTCCTGACCTCAGGTGATCCGCCCGCCTCGGCCTCCCAATGTGCTGGGATTACAGGCGTGAGCCACTGTGCCCGGCTGTCATCTTTGGCTTTTAAGGGATCAGAAAATCTTTATGAAGTACAATGGATGTTGAGCTTCTCTTGATATTAGCTGTATGGGTGGGCATTACATACAGTAACTATTTAAAATCTTGAATTTAGAAATACAAATGAGGGCCTTTTTAACATAGGACGAATCTTACTTTCCCATGTATTTACATTTGAAGTTACATATTTAGGTTCATTGTCAGTTCTGCCATCCTTTTATTTTATTTATTTATTCTTAGAAGCCTGAGCATAAAAATTCCTCCTTTAGCCCAAAGAGATTAAGACTAATGGAAATCAGATAGAAGACATAATGAGATTCTTTTTTTATGATAAAGAAATATAATAACACTTATTACTGGGCATCTCTGAAACTAATAGGAAAAGAAAGATAGGGAAATAGTGAGAAATTATGTGACATTAATAAATGTAGTCAAGTTTTCTACTCTAGATATTTGTGGTCTAGTAAACTTTCAAAAGTTTGTAGAAGTTAACTTAACATTATAAAGGAGATTCTACTTCCTAGAAACTTCTACTGAATCAATGGTGGAATATTTAGAGAGATTGCTGGTTCTAGTGGTTAATGAAACAATTAGATCAGTGGTTCACAGACTGTAATTCATTCAATGCCAACAAAGTTTCTTTATAGGGTCCCTTAACCTTCCTGAAAGCACCAGTTCTCGATTTTTGAATACCTGCCCACTCTGCATATGACATATACATCATCTATACATCTATGTGATGAACACATCAGCTCTGTCTCACAGCATGCAAAGCATGAGATAGAATGTCTTCACTTTGCCAGACTAGAGGGGAGGTAGGACAAGCATCTTTTTCCTCCTTCTCATGCTTACCAGCCAGGATGTTGTGGTTAATTTTTATTACTTGTCAAGGATAATAAATATTCATAGAAACAATTCTAAAATAATTTCTGCATAACTTTGGATTGACCTACACAATTGTTTCCCTTACACAATTGGGCTTTCAAATTCTGTTTTTGTCAAACATAATATGAGATGATTTTGTTATTTAAATTAGTCGGATGTGGTGGCACATGCCTGTAATTCCAGCTACTTGGGAGGCTGAAGCAGGAGAATCGCTTCAACCTGGGAGGCAGAGGTTGCCATGAGCCGAGACTGTGCCATTGCACTCCACCTTGAGCAACAAGAGTAAAACTCTGTCTCAAAAAAAAAAAAAAAAATTCTGAATCTTTCACTAGATTTGTAGAAGGTAAATATCAAAGGAAAAGCCACCTTTGAACTGAAAATGTGTTATGTTTAATTGCCTCTATGTTCAGATAACCAAAATTAATTATATCTATTCAAGCCTAAGCCATATTTTTGTTTCTTAATTTGTTGAGTAATTTCCAGGAATACTGTTTTAAGTTTTAAGAACAGTATTCATCTAAAAAAAATCTTTCATTAAAAAAAAAAGAAAGACTCAAGCTTAATAAAAAGACTAAAAGTGGGAATCTAAGCCTATGCTAGGTTTCGGCATGGTCTTGGAGTCATACTCTGTCACTTCTCACAAAATAACAAGTTCTATTCTTTGAGGTTTCTTTGTTTGTTTGTTTTGTTTTGTTTTGTTTTTTGTTTTTTGGAGATGGGGTTTTGCTCTTGTTGCCCGGGCTGGAGTGCGATTGCGCAATCTCGGCTCACTGCAACTTCTGCCTCTTGGGTTCAAACGATTCTCCTGTCTCAGCCTCCCAAATATCTGGGATTACAGGCATGTGCCACCACACCTGGCTAATTTTTTGTATTTAGCAGAGACAGGGTTTCACCATGTTGGCCAGGCTGGTCTCAAACTCTTGACCTCAGGTGATCCACCCACCTCGGCCTCCCAAATTACTGGGATTACAGGCTTGAGCCACTGTGTCTGGCCCTCATAGAGGTTTTGTTGTAGATAAACAACTACACAGGATGTGCACGTGTGTGTGTGTGTGTGTGTATGTATATATATATGTACAGTATATATACAGTATATAGGTATATATGGTTAGCAGATCAGGAGGTTTCAGGGATCACAACCTTTCAAGTCTGCACAATGCCCAGCGCAGAGCCATGCACACGTGCCACTTCACTGATGGTGATGGCGGTGACAGGGATGCGGTTGAGCACGCAGCCGAGGACAGAGCAGCGCCGGAAAAGCCTCCCCTTCCCCTGGCCCCTGTGCCACTCCTGAGAGCACCCCCTGCTGCTCCTGGATCTCTCATGATTTTCTCCTCTGCCCCGCTAGGGTGTTGTGCCCAACATACCTTTTCTAAAAGCTCCTGGTTTCTCTTAATGAAAAGTTGTTTATCTTCTACCCAGTGTGAATCCTGTTTGACAAAGAATATCGCGCAGTCAGCATTTCAGAGTGGCACGAAAGAGCCTGTGTCGTCAAACCACTTTGCCAGAGCTGCCTTCTCCCCACCCTGTTCATTTGCCTGCCAAAGACTGGTAAGTAGCACCCACCGCTGCCAACTCCTTCAAAGAAATTGGGGCCAAAGTTGCCGGGAAAATTTAACCCCCTTTTCATCATCACTCCCTATTTCTACCTTTTCCAGTTTGAATAATCCAGGACCAGCCTTCTGGGGACTCAGAAGTGACCACACAGGCAAAAAGTGAAAAGGGTCAGAATGCACACAGGCTAGATACATATGGATGGAAAACATTAAAATGCAGAACCATAAATGTAGCATAGAGGCAAAGAACGCAGCTGGAGGGGTGGGTCTTGGTCTTAGCAGCTTATGACAACTCTAGGCTATTTGTACAGGGTTCCTCTTCCTCTGGCATTCTCTCTCTTGCCCAAGCTCATTCACTGTTGTGGCTGGGTTCATACTCTGGCCAGAAAAACACCAGAGACAGAAGTACAGAGTTGAACATTCTAATGCAGTTTGAGAAAAATCACTGTAGAAAGCCAAGCTGTGTCCTGGGTGCGGCCCATGGGTGCGGCCCATGCACAGGTGAGCTAGAGGAAGGTCAGATTGAATTGTCTGCATCTGCAGAAGAGCTAGCAACCAAATGCCTACCTGCCCTTTCTGAGCCAGAGTCGCTTCCAGGTCTTCAATTTTGGCTTTATACCTTAGCACCTCTGCTTGGAGCTGTTCTTGAGCCTGGTGAAACCAAAATTCCAGAACTCAGCAAGTAAAATGGTTATTCAATATCTTTCTTGACTAGAACTCAACAAGTAGAGAGAGAGAGGAAAAAAAGAAGAATTTTCTATGACAAAAGAATCTTTCTGATCTAAATTCTTGTTTAAAACTCCCTGTAGCATTCTTTATTTTCAGGTTAGTATTCAAACTCTAGCTTGGCATTCAAGAACTCCCATTATATTTCTAATCTTTTCGTACTACTCATCAGCCTAGAGTCAAACCCTTACCTGCTGGCATACTTCTTATTTCCTAAATATGCCTTGTAACTCTCCACTCTTCTCTTTATTTGAATGATTTCTCTTTCACGAAAGCCTTGTTCCATTTTGCCTCCCCAAATTCTTTTGATTTTTTTTTTTTTTTTTTTTTTTTGAGACAGAGTCTCACTCTGTTGCCCAGGCTGGAATGCAGTGGCACAATCTCGGCTTACTGCAACCTCCACCTCCCGGGTTCAAGCAATTCTCCCGCCTTAGCCTCCCAAGTAGTTGGGATTACAGGCACCAGCCATCACGCCCAGCTAATTTTTGTATTTTTAGTAGAGATGGGGTTTCACCGTGTTGGCCTGGCTGGTGTCGAACTCCTGACCTCAGATGATCCACCCGTCTCCGCCTCCCAAAGTGCACCTGGCCTTTCCATTCTTTCAGAGCAAACTTTGTGCATAAATTTAAGCCCCCAAATCAATTTCTCTCTGTCTTTCTCTTTATATATATCATATTTTGTGTGTCTGTGTGTGTAAGTAGTTTTGAATACTAATCTTGTATGGAGCAACTTTGTTGTCCTATGTGATTTAGCCTAGTAATTTGTTTCCTGCCTGTAAACCCATTTTTTTGTTGTTGTTTTACAATCTGGATAGGTTTTTTAGTACAAAGTTGAATAAAAACAGCGATGAAAGATATCCTTATTCATTGTGAGGAGAATAATTCTTTTGATTGTTAAATATTACATTTACCTTTATCAGGTCCAAAAAATAATTAATTTTGCTAAGATTTGTTTTAAGTGTGAATTGATGTTGACTGTAACCTATTTTTTCTTGTACCTAATTTTATCTTTTGTTTTCAATGATGCTTTCATCTGTAATATTTTTTAATTTCTAGTCTCTTTAGATTTACTCTGTTGTTCTTTTTCTAACATCTTCATTTCTTTTAGATTATTTTTCTAAGAATGGTAAGTTTTCCTGACTTTAATGGTCAGAGATAACGCTAAATCTTTATTTAGATAGAAGAATTAAATGAAACAGGGAGGAATCTCCAAAAAATACAAGAAGTCTCCTTTTTTTGGAGGAATCTCCAAAAAATAAAAATAAAATAATATGCTATTATTTTAATTCCCCAATCCATGTTGGTAAGAACACTTAACCACAAATATTATAGCACTGGGGCATATATATGACAGCCTACAGGCACATTCCTTTGTAATAATTGCTTGCATGTTCTAAATCGGTGTTTTTTAAAAACCTGGTTATTTACTTATATATGTGTGTATGCATGCTACTGTTGAAAAATGCATAACTGTTACATCTACCCTTTCCCACTGAACAATAGTAGTTCTACAAAACTCCTCAGTGCATTGTAGACCCTCCAGAAAGAAAGTAGGATGAAATCACTGGGTGGTCTCGGTGGTCATGCTCCCTTTTGGCTCATGTAAATTTACCTAGGAGGCAATTATAGCCTGGTGATTATGACTGTGAAGTCACAAGGCTAGGAAACTTAGGTAAACCTAGGTAAATAATTTAACTTCACTAAACTACATTTAATTTCTATTAAGCTATTATTTCCTCTTCTATAGAAAGAAGATAATAATCATATCTAGCTCCTAGGGTTGTTTTAGGATTATATAGATAATGTGTGTAAAATGTTCAACACAATGCCTGGAACACAGCAAGCACTCAATAAATATTAAGAATTAGTATAGTACATGTCTATCTTTTCTTGTCTTTTTGTTGAAATAGGCTCATGAGAGGCAGTTATGATATAAAGGAACGAACATTTGACCCAGTAAGACTTAAGTTGTAATATCAGCTTTGCCATTTACTATTTGTGCGATTTGGGGCAATTCGATTAACCTCTCTGAGTGTCAAATTTCTCTTTTATAAAATATCTGCCTTAGGGGACTGTCTCAAGGGTTAAATGAGATATTGTCTGTGAAAATTCTGGTAAGTTGTCAAAAGTAAACGCTGGGCACTTGTTAACGAAGAGAAGACACTGGCTCACTATTGCTTTTGAAAGATAAAAAAGTTCTTTTTCTAAGCAAGAAACTAAAAAATGGCTTAACAAAATCCAATATTGTCTAGCTTTGAAAATGTATGTTTTCAAACAGCAAGAACAAGAACTATGTACTCAAC
Organism: Pongo abelii; assembly: GCF_028885655.2. Taxonomy (NCBI): domain Eukaryota; kingdom Metazoa; phylum Chordata; class Mammalia; order Primates; family Hominidae; genus Pongo; species Pongo abelii. The sequence goes on from NC_071989.2 coordinate 156,092,538, forward strand.
TATCTTTAAAAGAACAAAAGCATTGATCTAAGCTGGTTCTAATGTTTCTAGATTCAAGGTTTGTTGACATAAAAGCTATAACAATTCAAAAGCTGCAGAGGAGAGAAGAATACAGGGAAAGCTATCTTATTGATATTTTTATGTCCACGGTGCTTTTATGCTGTAACTGTTGCACGCTAATTTAGAGCACTCTCACAGATACACACTGACCTTGGCTTCTCGTTCAGCGTCGATGATGCCTCCCGTCTGCTCCTGTAGGAGGGCATATGCTCTTTGGAGGGCCTGATATTCTTTTGTTAATTGTCGAAATCTTAGTTCAGATTCTTCAGCTGCTAAACTCTTGAGGTTAAGAAAAAAAGCCCCAAAGCAATTGTGTTATGTTCAGGTCCTGTTTTCAATGTGAAATATTAACATTTGCCCACTTTTTACAAGAAGTAAAAGGTTGTTTAACAGTCTATTTGATTGTATTTTTAGCTCTGAAGTGTATATACGGGCACAAATACTGTAATACTTTCAAGATGGACACTGCAGAAATACATAAATATTTATTTTAGTGAAAGAAGCATTTAGCATTTGATACATTTCTCATTGTTAATCATTTGGGCTTAAGAAGGTAGTCAATTTTGGATCCAAATAAGAAAAAGTCATATCCAGATTTTGGAACTAAATTTGAGGAAATGACACCCTAGAATTTTATTCTTATTTCTTTTCAATATGTTCATCTCCAGCAACTTGTTTTTTCCCCCAGATAAATCACAAAAACTGTTTTATTGCATTACATCTTAAACTTCAGGACATAACATAATCAGCAGGGAATCTTGGGAAACAATGCAGACTGGGGTGTTTCACTCCTAAGATCCTGAGTCAGGAGTTGGACGGTAGGGTCCAGGAATTTTCATTGTAATTGAGCCCTCTAGATCATTCTGATGAGGGTGGTCCACAGAACACACTTCACTCAACAGTGTCTCAGACCACATCCAAAAGCCTGCTAAGGCCTCTTGGGTTCCTACCTTCCCTAGATAAAGAATATTGGAAAGTAACTTTTATTTTGAAAGAAGTCTTCAAATTAGAGAGCTGAACTGGAGAGAAATTTCTAAAAGGTTTACCTGCTATAAGTGAAGCTATTTTTCAAGAGATAATAAAGTGCAGCCTCAAAATTGGTTACTATTATGAGATCACTTTGTGCTGTTTATATAAAAGAGATTAAAAGTGAAATCCTTTTTCTTCCCCCTTAAATCAAAGATTCGGTGACAATATCACCCTAGGCTAGAGAAGTAGAAAAGCTTACTTCATCCAAGTCATCATCAGGAGTAGCTGGTGTTCTGTCTGTTCTAAATGAGGCCATGGATGATGTCTCTGAATCCATAGAGTCCTCATCATAGCCAATAAACGGGTCCAAAACAGGCCTCTAAATGGAGGGAAAGTACCTATTTACTGACACAGCTAACAGTAGGGAAAGTTGAATGTTAAAATACTGTCAACTGGCATACATGTAAGTGAATATAGAAGACATGGATCCTCTATGCTTCTTTGTTGAAATAAAAACATTAGGCACGAGCATAATAATTCCAATAAGTGTTTCTCTCGTATTATTTCACTTCTGACATCTTAAGAAAAATTCATAATATGTAGCTTTTTTCATAGAAACACTGAAGCCTCTTTCATATTACATTTTATATCATGATGAGCTAATGTGGTTTACTCTGTCCTGTATTTAAGTTATGACCAAAGCACTTTGAAAACTCAGGTATCTATGTGATGGAGATGATCAGATCTTAAGTCTTGTCATCCAAGTCCACATTAAAAACAAATGGTATACTTGGTAAAAACAAAATAAAAATCAAATAGACAAAATGAATAACAAAACTTTGTGGACTATAAGAGGCTATACAGATATTGATGGATTGGGAGCATTGTTATCAATAATATTGTCTGAATGAATAATGAAAATGTATTAATTGTCATAAACTGGACATCAGACTCTAATACTGCTCAGTGGGAGACATCAAATTATGTGTATTTCTTGAATATGACTCTCCAACTTGTCAGGTAATCCTTTCTACATCAAACCTAGGGGCATCTCCATTTAGAGAAAGTTATATTAAAGCAAATCCCTTTCAGGTTAAAATTTACAACAGAATCATTTTTAGACTTCGAAGAAATGTCAACAGAAAATATTTTCTTCTAGCAAATAAAGCCCATGGTTTGCTGCGACAGTTCTGGAACACCTGATTCATCACATCTTTGTAGGAAGATTCCATGCCAAGCCTCATCTCTCTGGCTGTTTGTGGCAAATGCCTGATAACTTCGATTTCTTATTACCTTAATTGGCTTGGAACTTCTTCTATGCTTTCTTCTACGGATGAGCTTTTCTCGGTCCTGGAAAACAGATGAAAGATTTTCAGATCCAGAATTGGTAGATGTTTCTTTATAGTTTTTTTGCAAAGACAGAGTGTTTTTTCCCATAAGGCATTATATTTGGAATAGAATAAGACTTTGTTTTTTAAATTTTGGCAACTTTTGGGATTGATACTTAAATATATTCAAAACAAGAATCTTCTACAACTATTCCTGATGATTTATGTGGATCAAGAAGCCTCATGATCAGAAAGTGTACTGTGTTCCTAATCAGAATCCTGTTTCATACTTGAACATCAAGTAGCTATGAAAATAGTTACTTATATTCCCCCAAAGCACAGTACTTTAGTTCTCCTAGATCCAAAATTACTTTAAATTTGTGTTAAAAATATAATTTCACAATAAAGTAAAACCATATTCTTTTCATTTAGTCATTTGAAATGCATAGAAAGCTGTCTTTGGCCTATTTTTGCATCCTTGTTCTCACCTGCAGTCCCTGAAAATAGGACAGAGAACAGAGTAGCTAGTGGGTTGGAGACATTTAGTGTTTCTGTTTTGTCTTCAGTTTTTAAAAAATTTTCTGGGAATCTCAAAGAATGCCTAGAAATATTGATCAATTTCATGATTTATTGTTGCTGTGAATAGAGATAGTGTGGGAATTTGGGGTTTATTCACTAAGCACTCCATGTATTTACTGTAAAAATTTAAACTAGATAGAATGTCTTTTGAAAAGTCTGATGAGTATGCCTAAATAGCCCAAAATTCTATAAAAAATTTACAGCTTAATCTCAGGATACTCAAAGCCAGGCAAATTCCTGGGCTCATGAATCTGTAAAATGTATGAGTTATTAGGATGTGAACATGAAATAAGGAAAACAGGGAGACCACATTTAATAAGTAACCTGGTTTAAGCCAATGGTGTTTGGGCTTTTTTTTTTCACCTTTATAAGTAAAAATACAGCCTCTATATATGAGACTTTAACAATTTACACATTATTGTGACGGTTAATATTGAGTGTCAATTTGATTGGATTGAAGGATACAAAGTATTGTTCCTGGGTGTGTCTACGTGGGTGTTGCCAAAGGAGGTTAACGTTTGAGTCAGTGGACTGGGAAAGGTAGACTCACCCTCAAGCTGGGTGAGCACAATCTAATCAGCTGCCATCACAGCCAGAATGAAAGCAGGCAGAAGCACGTGAAAAGACTAGACTGGTTTTGTCTCCCAGCCTACATTTCTCCTGATTCTTCCTGCCCTGGAACAGCAGACTCCAAGTTCTTCAGCTTTGGGACTTGGACTGGCTTCCTTGCTCTTCAGCTTGCAGATGACCTATTGTGGGACCTCACCTTGTGATCCTGTGTGCCAATACTCCTTAATAAACTCCCCATTATATATACATCCATCCTATTACTTCTGTCCCTCTAGAGAGCCCTAATACAATTATATATTTAAATTACCTTCCTAATCTAGTGTATTCATTATAACATATAGTCAACATAGAAATTTTAAAAAGGATGAATCATAAGTAATTATAAACAGAAGCTATAACCTTTCTCTCTCTCAGTGGCAGTGAATCACTTTTCTCACCTCACTCTGGAGACTATTGCCTAACTCCCTCCTTGCAATTCAAGTCTTTAGGTCTTGACTTGGTCCTGAAGTGAGAGCAACCAACGATGTCATTTACAGAACACAGATGGAGAGGCAAAGAAGAAAACCCAAAGGCACCTAGAAGTCTTAGTGCATCCTCACTAGTAACACAAACCTCAGCCAAACTCTGACGGAAGTAATAACTGCTCTACTCACTCAGCAGGTACTGAAGTAATGATCAGAAAATCTGGGCTGAAATTTTAGATCTGTTATGTAATTATATTGTTGCTGTTCATTCAATAAATATTTATTGAACTGTAACTATGTGCTAGACACTGAATTGAGACCTGGGAAACAAGATATATATGTGATGTTGTTAGCATAGACAACATATTAAATCTCTGAGCCTCAGGATCCTGCTACTGGAAGGCAGTTACAAGACACACTCAACCTACCTACAAACTGATACAACAAGGCGTTTAAAAGTTCTTTTAATGTGCTTTGCTGTTATTATCTGTGCTACCAAATTAGTTAGCAAAGGATTATAATTTAAAAGGTGTAAAGCAATTGAACAATATAAAATATTGGAATACAGTCTCTAGAACAAAATTACATATTTAACATATGAACTTGGGCCTCTGGGGTTAAACTAAAATTAACTTCTTTCAGTATACATTTTGTTGGCTACTTATCCTTGGGAACAACTTAGGGTTTACAGATTGATTGACACATACCCTTGTGAGCTCATCAATAATGTTCTGTTGCTCAATGACCTGAAGTTTTAGAAACTCTGTTTCTTGTTCTTCATTAGCTTGGTCGAGGTCGTTCAGAGATTTTAATTTCTTCAGGGGTGGATGGGATGTTATTTTTTCTCTCTGGATTAGAAAAGAAGAAAGTACAGGTGGAGACTTTAAAAACCTCAAACTTTGGTTGTTAACATAAAATATCTGTAGAAAGTTTGTGAGGCTTCAGCTAAATTTGGAAATTGCCCAGCCTGAATACACATACACCAACTAAATCCTCAAGCACATTTTATCTGCCATAATAAGTCAATATCATTAGGGATTGTCGAAGATCTCTATAGATGTATTGAAAGTCTATTAAGGAGTACATTAGCATTTCACTTGTCCATATATAACACAAGTAATGGTATCTATTTCCCAAAGATTCATGCACGATCTTAGAAGACAAGGTGTGCCTGGGGTATAGGTCTGTAAATAGCATGTTAGTGAAGTCATGGATGGTTTCTGTGGCTAAGTTATGTCAAAGCTTCCCTTCTCCATTTCCAAGCTTTTGGAAAGCGTGCAAATTCCTGGAAGCACTCCTACAGTTTTGCAAATATAGAAACCTCAAAAAATTCAGAGCCAGCAACCTTCTCTTGCTTTCTTCGTTAAGGCTTCCTTGCTTACATAAGGAAAAATCCAAATAGCATTGTATTTTTAAAATAAGCTGAGAAATGGCAATAAGTCAGGTTATTAGGGCAATATAATCAAGGAAGCTGCAGTTTTGCAGAGTCTGTGATACACACCATTTCTGAATTTTCCTTGGTAATGGCTTTTAGTTTTTCTTCCATGCGCTGCAAGGACACCATCAGTTCATCGTTTCTCTTGGCGAGGCACTTGTTCCTTTCCAGGAGAGGTTTACATTGCTTTTCGGTTTCCCGCACACGTTTTAACTGGGAAGAAATAAGTGAAGATTTGTGTCTTGTGTTTGGGGGACATGGGGGCAGGGGAGTAAAGTGGTGGGAGTGAAAGCACCTCTGCAGCCAGCCTTGTCTGCTTCACTATGTGGCTCAGGACTGACCACTGACATTTCAATCCTTCATTTAACAGACTGTTTGCTTTGTTTTCAGTTTTCTCTAATGGTTTTTCATCACAGCCTTCATAGCCTTATATCAATCCATTGTCTTAAGGAAAGTACTCCAGAGACTGGTTTTGGAAATGCTCGGGAGGACGCACTCTCCTTGCTTTCTTTCGCTTCCCCCACCTGTTACTCCACCGTGCTCAGCTGCAATCCCTGCACCTGGAATGACCTGCATTAGCTCAGAGATAAAGGAGCTCACCCAGACCACATGGTCACTAAGTAATGCGACCAGGATCTGAATCCACGCCTGGTTATCTCCAAAGGTCATTCTTTCAGAGATCTTGTGGAAATCTCCTGACTCGCACTACAGTTGTTATTTTAAAAGAAATTTTATTGAGGGAAAAAAAAACCACACATAAGTTTGAAACTCTATGGATGTTTGTGTAAGGACATCAAATTCTCCCCAAGCTTAGTAAAGTATGATTGTATTGTTATCCACCCATAATTAAGAGTGAGCGTACCCTCATTTGCTTGGTTAGTCTAAAGCAGGGTTTCTCAGTCTCGGCATCCGTGACATTTTGAGCCAGACGTTTTTTTGATGTGAGGTGTCCTGTGCAGTGGAGGATGTTTAGCAGCATCCCTGGCCTCTGCTTGCTAGATGCCAGCAAAACTCTGCTAATTGTGACCATCAAAAATATCAGATATTGCCAAAATCGCCTGTAGTTGGGAACCACTGGTCTAAGTTTATGAAAATTGTTTTGATGAGATTGTTAATAGCCCTCCCCTTTACTTTTAAAACTCTCCTTTTTGTATATTTCATGATCATCCTATACATAACGGATTTTCATTTTCAGCTTCTCATGATTAGCTTATTCTTTTCTTACTAATGATTCTGAATGTGAATATGTATTGGGAGAAGAGCAAGGAAAAAGGAGGGGTGTATTAGAAATATTTGAGAAGACTTTTTAAAGTAGTCACTCCTGTTCTTGAGATTCTAAGATTTTGGGAAGTGCTGAGGTAGAAGATTTAGCTAATTATGAATATTTGTAAAACCTCATCTTACGATTCTTAAACAGCACTTCTGCAAATCCATCTCAATCTCAATTTCATATTAAAGAAAGAACTCCATTTCGTATTAACGGCCAAAACTGGGTTTATTTTTATAAATAATCTGACTTAGTCCTGAAGAATTAATGCCTTAGTCTTTAGTGCCTGAAGCATTAATGTTAAATATTGTATACATATAAGGACAATAAGTTATTCTTATTTTTTAATCTGTCTCTTCTGAAGGTCAATGATGTGAGTTTTAAATATTTAAATTTACTTATTAATACAAGTCACAGAAAATGCAGATATGCACAAAGAAAATATCTATAATTCTATCACATCATACATCAATAACCATAGTCCCACAATACCCAACAAAATGTTCCTTTTAAGATACGCCTTGAATAAAACACAGAAAGGTTGAAAAAAAGTGTGTGTTTGTGTGTGTATATATGTATGTGTAAATATGTATGTGCATATATATGTCTATATAGTTATAAATACATATATATACACATACACATGTATATTCACGCTAACACTAAAACAAAAATCTGATACAGTTCAACTAATAACAACGACTTTAAGCCAAGAAGTATTACCAGAGGAAAAAAAAACACATAATGATTAAAGGGTCAATATGCACAAAAAATATAACAAATATTAATTTATATTCATCTGGTAACATAATTTCTAATATATATTATAAATATATATTATTGTTCTACATATAAAGTAAAATTTAAAGAACTAAGAAGGATATAGACAAATCTATTGGGAGAAGAAGCAGACAAAAATATCAGTAAGAATTGAAAAATTTTAAACAAGATTATTAACAAACTTCAGCAACTAATAATTACAGAGTATGCCTCCTTTTCATGTAAACATGTAACATTGCTAAAATTGACTGTATGCTGAGGTCATAAAGCAAATCTCAACAAATTTTGAAGGAATGAAATATACAAAGTACATTCTCTGACTATAGTAGAATTAAGGTAGAAATTGATACCAGAAAGATAACTAAAAAAAAATCTCTAAATGTTTTGAAATTAAGCCATCTACTTCTAAGTGACCCATATATGAAAGGAAAAATTACATGATAGTGGAAAAATTTTTTAATGAAATAACAATATATTAAACTAAAGCAAGGCTTAGAGGGTCAATCACAGTCTAAAATGCATATATTTGAAAAAAGGAAAGGCTGAAAATAACTCTTATATGAATAGCTCTATTAAAAACAAAAATGTAAGCCATAGAGCAAGATATTTTAAATGCAAATATACCACAAGTGATGATAAAAATCCTAATAGTAACTGAAACAGTAAAGGTAGCATAACAGAAAATGGGCAAAAGGCTAAGGACTAATTATATCTGAAAGGCTAGTAAATATTTGAAAAGTTACCCTACCTTCTTAATAATAAGGAAAATTAAAACCATAATGTAAGGTGTAAGAGTATGCCCTACATCCACCAACATGACTAACAATTATCTTTGTATGTTGGAAAAGATATGGAGAAACTACCACTTTCATTCATTATTGGTGGGAATTGTGACAACTTACTGGTGGTAATAACTATTGATGCTGACTACATCCATGCTCTAACATCCAGTTATTCTACTCCTTTGTATATTCCACCAGAAATGGGCAAATTTTTTCACAAACGACATGTAGAAGCACTGTTCTTCTCAAAACAGCTCAGAAGTTTTAAGAAACAACATAAATGTCCATTAACAATAACATGGATAAGTATATTGTGATATATTATTTGAATACTATAGAGAAATGAAAATGAAAGAATTCTACATGCAACACAATGGATAAATCTCACAAACAAGGCTGAGTAAAAGAAGCAGAAGAAGTCAGACAAAAAAGAGAAAATATTGTATGATTTCATTTACAAAAAAATGTTTAATGGTGATGGACATCTAAGGTGATTGAAGTCAGAATAGTGGTTAAGTTTAACAGGATGCTAATTGGGAGGGGTCACAAGAAGCAGGGGTGTGAGATGCTGGCAATCTTCCATTTATTCATCTGGATTCTGGTTTTTTGAGTGTGCCACTTTGTGAATATCTATTGAATGTTATCTTTATTATTTGTACACTTTTGTCTATTATGGTACATATCTACAACATAGTATGTAATTCTGTAACATAATGCTTAACAACAACAACAAAAATTTTTAGTATATCTCACCAGTTCATTTCGTTCATCTCCAAGCAAGGTATTCCTGTCTTCTAATTTTCTTATAGTGGCATTCAATTCAGCTATTCTCTTTTGATTTCTTCGCAAATCCTACAAATAAAAATTAAAATGGGTATTTCTTCAACAACACTCTTCACAAAGTTTGGGAATATCACTTATTATTCATAGAAGTAATAGGCTCAGTTCTCTTATCTGGCTCCTGAAGTGAGAATAAAATATTCTTTTATCCAAAGAGTAAATATTTACCCTTTTATAACTCTCAATATTCACCACTTGGGTTGAAGACCACACCAGGTTGTAATTGCAAATGAATTCCATGTGGCAGATACTCCCTGGATCCAGGACTCAGGGCAGGGAGAGTGCAGAGGGTTGGATGGACTTATCAGAGCTGTGTGCTGTGAGACCAAGGTCATGATGTGATTACATAAGGTTCAAAGGGCATCCCTTGTGTCATGGCCACACATTGCTTCCCACAGCTTAGACAGCTGTCCCGGTATTACCATTAGCCACAGAGGGGAGAGAGTAGGAGGTAGGGATGAATATTGTCAATTCCTTCATACTCCTGAAGAAAAAGGTCAAAGTGAGAAAATGTTGATGTATTACCTTCATGTATAAAGGGCAGTAGTTTATAGGATAGGCCTCACTAGTATATTCTGCCCAATGCAACTGGCTTCTCCACTGGCAGAATGGCTGTGAATCACCTTACACAGGGCATTCATGGCTTAATTTCATGTTGTAGAGTTATGTAGGACTGTTATTATCATATGCTAACAATTATATTATCATCTTACATTTTGATAATGCTGTACTGTTGACAAAGTAGTTTCAAACACATTATATTCCAACATTCATAATATCCTAAAGGATTCAGTAGAACAGGTAAAATTCAGATAGGTAATAACTCCTTTAAGGCCTTGTGGCTAATGTCAAAAGATAAGTAACTAATATGTATTAAATGCTGTGTGCCAGACACCATGCTCAACATTTTACATATTATCTCTTCTAATCTTTAGACCAGCCTTATGAAGTACTACTATAGCTTCTATTTTCCAGATGAGGAAACCGAATGGTGAAGTGGTTTGCCTAAGGACACACGGTAAATGGCAGATTTGGGATTTGAACCAAAGAGTCTGACTCTAGAGCCCATTCTTTTGACAACTATGCTATATTGCGGGTACCTGTCAATGTCAGAACTAAAATTTACAGAAACTGCTAAATCTTAGATAAGTACTCTTTCCACCACCTACTAAGATTATATATATATATATATATTTATTCTGAATATCAATTCATAAATTATTCATTACTTACCATCTCTGTTCCTAAATAATACATTTCCATCATTATAGCAGCTAAATAATTAGAAGGGTATAAGAGTTGTAGACAACTGCATATAAACCCATTTCTATTGCTGCACTTCCGAAAATAATTTCTCATATAAAATGATGAAAATTCATAGAAATAAGTGGTAAGTTCAATCAGACAATAAGTCTTCAGATGAAGATTAAAAATGGTTTTGTCTTTTATGCAGTTATACATTTTGACCCCTGTAGATGACAACCATCTTTATCAATTTCCAACCCAATTGTTAACAAAAGGGAAAATTACCAGTGTAGGCAAGAGGCAAAATATTTTCATCTAATTTATGTTTCTTATAATAGACTTAAGTTTGGATAGGTATTGCCTGGCTAGAAAAATTCTAGGAAGGATTTAAAGAAATCTATCTCGTGTGATCTGCTAATGTAGTGCAGACCACTTAGTCATCTATGAGTTTAGAAAACTCTATTCTCAAGATACTAGCTGATTTTATAGTAGAAGGTAGATTGATTTCTTTGTAGTAAACAAGAAAAGAGCTTAAGTAGAAGGTAAAACTTGGGAGCTAAATAAAAGATGACTTGTGTGTTCTTAACTTCAACTACAACGGACTTACAGGACTACTGCAGTGTTCGGAACCATCACCTGCCCTTCCTGGAATTTCTCGTTTTGGGCTGCTCATGTTGCACTCAGCCTCCTTGACCAGAAAGAGTTGTTCGTCCAAAGCCTCCTTCTGAAGTTGGAGTTTCTGTACATAGCCTGTCTGGGTCTCCAGTTCCTTTTCCAGGGAAAAGATGATCCTGTCCTTGGCTTTGATTTCATCCATCTGAATTAAATGAGACCCAGGACATTTTATTTAACAATGCTGTAAAGAAATACATTTTTACAGTGGTGTAAGTTTAACTTCTTTTATCTGATTGATACAGAAAAAAATCACGGATATGATAAGTGTATTGGTTTCATGAGTAAGATGAGGCAACATTGTGTAATGAAGAAGTATCCTGGGTTAACTAAGTGTCAAGGAGAGTAATTTTTTTTCTCTCTAGTATATCCTGTGAAGATGTTTTGACTCAATATATTGTTTGAAATAGTCTGGGTTGATTAGATATGCAAAGGAAAGTCTAACTTTAAAATAGCCATTAATTTTAATAAAGATGAACATTAAATATTCTACTCTAATGTTTCCTAGGACATTTTTTGATGTCACTTCTTCTTTGGGCAAATGGGTATTCAGATTCAATCAAAATAGCTGTTGTTCCTGTTAGTAGCTGGTCATTTGTAACTGAAGAAACTTCAGACTTCCCAGTGGCCTAGTCATCTTCCAAGACTAACATGCTTGTATTCAGATGATGGATTTGGAGGGAGGTCCTTCCACGGTTCACATGTTATATCTCTTTCTGTTCTCCCTTGTATTTCAGAGCAGCCAGTTCTTAGCAACCATTTTATCATTACTATAAGAAAATCATGGTTGGGATTAACAGGAACAGAAAATATCTGGCAATATTAACCACTATTTTCCCTCCCACATGTGTGAGATATATTTATTGATCCAAACACACATTTCTGCTAAGCCTGGGCATGGCCTCAGAAGAATTTCTCAACTAAAGGCCACAGGCATTCAATACCAATTGATTTGAGTTCCCTTGGAATGAAACCTTTTTGCCATCCTAGGATGAGGGCTAATGAAGTGAATGTCTGTAAACAATTTTTAAAGAGAGCATAGACATTGGGTGAAACCTTTCTTCTCATTTCACTATATTCTATGTGTCCATTCAAAATGGAGATAAGGAAAAGACATTTAATACAAACAACATTATGCTGTTTTGCTTTTTCTAAAAGTGTCTCCTTATACAAAACAAATACTTTTGTATAAATTTTTCTTTGCTGTGTGCTCTTAGACCAGAAAAAAAATTTGCAGCAGAAATGGTGTTACATAGTCACGTATTTTCCACATATAAATATCTGTGAGCTACTGCTTTTGAGTCACATGCTTAAATTTTAGGTCAATTCTGAGACAGCTTTGGGCTAAATTCTGCATGATCTTGTAATATCACCTGATAACTTGGTAAGAATTCAATATTGTCCCGTTAATTGGGAATAATAGCATTGTCTTTGGTTTCTGTCTCCTTGTAGAAGACTTGAGACCTGTGTTTTTCTTAACTGAGCAGCATGTTCATTTGTCAGACTTGTCATCTGGAGCATTACTTTTATTTGCAGGTTAACATAGCTCTAGTTACTTTTTATGAGTTGACATAGCTCTAGTTGGTTTTCATGTACTCACCTTGTTAAACTTGTTGAGAAATCATTCTCTTACTGCCCACATTCAGCCTCATTATCACCATCATCATAGCTGAAATTTATTGATCTTTCACTATATTCAGGGTACTATACTCAGAGCTTAATATATCTTATTTTATAACAATCCTATTCAGTAGGTTCAGTCGTCATCATTTTACAGGTGATGACTGAGGACCTGAAAGCTTAAAAACTTGGTCATAGTCATATGTCTAGTAAGTTGTGAAGCCTTATTTTTAATGGAATCTTCTAACTATAGAGCCAATTCTGTTAGATACTATGCTATACTGGCTTTAAGATTATTCATGTACTTTAAGCATTTCCCAAAGTGGTTTCCTGTGGGATATATAGTAATTAGCATTGAGAAAGCTTTACTACATAGCAGTTATGAGCATGGACTCTGATCTCAAAATACTGAAAATCAACCAAAGCCCTACTTAGATGGGAAAGGGTATAAACCAGAATTCTCTGGGGAAATTTTCTAGACAGAACAACTCCCATTTCTCTCCCTTCCAGTTCCAAAAATGGAGCTTGGGGTAGGGGTAGGCACAGAGTAAAAAGAAGGAAAAAATGAAGATGAGTATATCTGCGCTATCAAAAAAGTTTCCTGTGTTATTCTGTGTTCATGCAGTTTGTGAACTACTCATAAGGTGGCTCAGAATTTACTTTTTTAAATCTTAATGTTTACTTTACTTTAAGTTCTGGGATACATGTACAGAATGTGCAGGTTTGTTACATAGGTATACATGTGCCATCGTGGCTTGCTGTACCTATCAACCGGTCCTCTAGGTTTTAAGCCCCGCATGCATTAGGTGTTTGTCCTAATGCTCTCCCTCCCCTTGCCCCCACCACCTGACAGGACCCAGTGTGTGATGTCCCCCTCCCTTGTCCATGTGTTCTCATTGTTCAACTCCCACTTATGAGCGAGAACATGCAGTGTTTGGTTTTCTGTTCCTGTGTTAGTTTGCTGAGGATGATGGCTTCCAGCTTCATTCATGTCCCTACAAAGGACATGAACTCATTCTTTTTTTATGGCTGCATAGCATTCCATGGTGCATATGTACCACATTTTCTTTATTCAGTCTATATCATTGATGGGCATTTGGGTTGGTTCCATGTCTTTGCTATTGTAAATAATGCTGCAATAAACATACGTGTGAATGTGTCTTTTAGTAGAATGATTTACATTCCTTTGGATGTATACCCAGTAATGGGATTGCTAGGTCAAAAGGTATTTCTTGTTCTAGATCCCTGAGGAATAACCACCCTGTCCTCAACAATGGTTGAACCAATCTACATTCCCACCAACAGTGCAAAAAGTGTTCCTATTTCTCCACAGTCTCACCAGCATCTACTGTTTCTTGACTTTTTAATAATTGCCATTCTGACTGGTGTGGGATGGTATCTAATTGTGGTTTTGATTTGCATTTCTCAAATAGTCAGAGATGATGAGCTTTTTTTTTTTTGTGTTTGTTGGCCACATAAATGTCTTCTTTTGAGAAGTGTCTGTTTATATACCTTGCCCACTTTTTGGTGGGGTTGTTTGCTTTTTCTTGTAAATTTGTTTAAGTTCCTTATAGATTCTGGATATTACACCTTTGTCAGAAGGGTAGATTGCAAAATTTTCTCCCATTATGTAGGTTGTCTGTTCACTCTGATGCGAGTTTCTTTTGTTGTGCAGAAGCTCTTTAGTTTAATTAGATCCCATTTGTCAATTTTGGTAATTGTTGCAATTACTTTTGGCGTTTTCATCATGAAGTCTTTGCCCATGCCTATGTTCTGAATGGTACTGCCTAGGTTTACTTTTAAGGTTTGTATGGTTTTGAGTTTTACATTTAAGTATTTAATCCATCTTGAGTTAATTTTTGTATAAAGTGTAAGAAAGGGATCCAGTTTCAGTTTTCTGCATATGCCTAGCCAGTTTTCCCAGAACCATATATTAAGTAGGGAATCCTTTCCTTATTGTTTGTTTTTGTCAGGTTTGTCGAAGATCAGGTGGTTGTAGATGTGTGGTGTTATTTCTGAGGCCTCTGTTCTGTTCCATTGGTCTATATATCTGTTTTGGTACCAGTACTATGCTGTTTTGGTTACTGTAGCCTTGTAGTAGAGTTTGAAGTCAGGTAGTGTGATGCCTCCAGCTCTGTTCTTTTTGCTTAGGATTGTCTTGGCTATAGGGGCTCTTTTTGGTTCCATATGAAATTTAAAGTAGTTTTTTTTTTTTAATTCTGTGAAGAATGTCATTGGTAGTTTGATGGGAATAGTGTTGATCTATACATTACTTTTGGCAGTATGGACATTTTCATGATGATGATTCTTCCTATTCATGAGGATGAAATGTTTTTCCACTTGTTTATGTCCTCTCTTATTTCCTTGAGCAGTGGTTTGTAGCTCCCCTTGAAGAGGTCCTTCATGTCCCTTGTAAGTTGTATTCCTAGGTATTTTATTCCTTTGTAGCAATTGTGAATGGGAGTTTGTTCATGATTTGGCTCTCTGCTTGTCTATTGTTGGTGTATAGGAATGTTTGTGATTTTTGCACATTGATTTTGTATCCTGAGACTTTGCTGAAGTTGCTTATCAGCTTAAGGAGTTTTGGGCTGAGATGATGGGGATTTCTAAATATAGAATCACATCATCTGCAAACAGAGATAATTTGACTTCCTCTCTTCCTATTTGAATACGCTTGATTTCTTTCTCTTGCCTGATTACCCTGGCCAGAGCTTCCAATGCTATGTTGACTGGGAGTGGTGAGAGAGGGCATCCTTGTCTTGTGCTGGTTTTCAAAGGGAATGCTTCCAGCTTTTTCCGTTCAGTATGATATTGGCTATGGGTTTGTCATAAATAGCTCTTATTATTTTGAGGTTTGTTCCACCAATACCTAGTTTACTGAGAATTTTTAACCTGAAGGGATGTTGAATTTTATTGAAGGCCTTTTCTGCATCTATTGAAATAATCATGTGGTTTTGGTCGTTGGTTCTGTTTATGTGATGGATTGTATTTATTAATTTGCATATGTTGAACCAGCCTTGCATCCCAGGGATGAAGCTGACTTGATCATGGTGGATAAGCTTTTTGATGTGCTGCTGGATTTGGTTTGTCAGTATTTTATTGAGAATTTTCGCATTGATGTTCATCAGGGATATTGGCCTGAAGTTTTCTTTTTTTGTTGTCTCTGCTAGGTTTTGGTATCAGGATGATGCTGGCCCCATAACATGAGTTAGAGAGGAGTCCCTCCTTTTAAATTGTTTGGAATAGTTTCAGAAGGAATGGTACCAGCTCCTCTTTGTACCTCTGGTAGAATTCAGCTATGAATCTGTCTGGTCCTGGGCTTTTTTTTGTTGGTAGGCTATTAATTACTGCCTCTATTTCAGAACTTGTTATTGGTCTATTCAGGGATTTGACTTCTTCCTGGTTTAGTCTTGGGAGGGTGTAATGTCCAGGAATTTATCCATTTCTTCTAGATTTTCTGGTTTATTTGTGTAGAGGCATTTATAGTATTCTCTGATGGTAGTTTGTACTTCTATGGAGTTAGTGGTGATAGCTCCTTTATCATTTTTTATTGTGTCTATTTGGTGCACTCTTTTCTTCTTTATTAGTCTAGTTAGTGGTCTGTTTTGTTAATTTTTTCAAAAATCCAGCTCCTGGATTCATTGATTTTTTGAAGGGTTTTTTGTGTCTTTACCTGCTTCAGTTCTGCTCTGATCTTAGCTATTTCTTGTCTTCTGCTAGCTTATGGATTTGTTTGCTCTTTCTTCTCTAGTTCTTCTAATTGTGATGTTAGGGTGTTGATTTTAGATCTTTCCATCTTTCTGATGTGGGCATTTAGTGCTATAAATTTCCCTCTAAACATTGTTTTAGCTGTATCCCAGAGATTCTGGTACATTGTCTCCTTGTTCTCATTGTTTTCAAAGAACTTCTTGATGTCTGCCTTAATTTTGTTATTTACCCAGTAGTCATTCAGGAGCAGGTTGTTTGATTTCCATGTAGTTGTGTGGTTTTGAACAAGTTTCTTAATCCTGAGTTCTAATTTCATTGCACTGTGGTCTGAGAGACTGTATGTTGTGATTTCAGTTCTTTTGCATTTGCTGAGGAGTGTTTTACTTCCAATTATGTGGTTGATTTTAGAATAAGTGCCACGTGGCATGAGAATAATGTGTATTACGTTGATCTGGAATAGAGAGTTCTCTTCTATTAGGTACACTTGATCCAGAGCTGAGTTCGAGTCCTGAATACCCTTGTTATTTTTCTATCGCATTGATCTGTCTAATATTGACAGTGGGGTGTTAAAGTCTCCCACTATTATTGTGTAGGAGTCTAAGTCTCTTTGTAGGTCTCTAAGAACTTGTTTTATGAATCTGGGTGCTCCTATATTGGGTGCATATATTTTTAGGTTAGTTAGCTCTTCTTGTTGAATTGATCCCTTTACCATTATGTAACGCCCTTCTTTGTCTTTTTGATCTTTGTTGGTTTAAAGTCTGTTTTATCAGAGACTAGTATTGCGACCCCTGCTTTTTTTTGCTTTCCATTTGCTTGGCAAATTTTGCTCTGTCCCTTTATTTTGAGCTTACGTGTGTATTTGCATTTGAGATGGGTCTCCTGAATACAGCACGCTGATGGGTCTTCACTTTTTATCCAATTTGCTAGCCTGTGTCTTTTAACTGGGGCATTTAGCCCATTTACATTTAAGGTTAATATTGTTATGTGTGAATTTGATCCTGTCATCTTGATGCTAGCTGGTTATTTTGCACACTAATTGATGCAGTTTCTTCATAGTGTCATTGGTCTTTATATTTTGGTGTGTTTTTGCAGTGACAAATACTGTTTTTTTCTTTCCATATTTAGTGCTTCCTTCAGGAACTCTTGCAAAGCAGGCCTGGTGGTGATAAAATATTTGCTTGTCTGGAAAGGATTTCATTTCTCCTTCACTTATGAAGCTTAGTTTGGCTGGATATGAAATTCTGGGTTGAAAATTATTTTCTTTAAGAATGTTGATGGCCAGGCACGGTGGCTCATGCCTATAATCCCAGCACTTTGGGAGGCCGAGGCAGGTGGATCACAAGGTCAGGAGATTGAGACCATCCTGGCGAACATGGTGAAACGCCGTCTCTACTAAAAATACAAAAAAATTGGCAGGGCGTGGTGGTGGGTGCCTGTAGTCCCAGCTACTCAGGAGGCTGAGGCAGGAGAATGGTGTGAACCCGGGAGGCAGAGCTTGCAGTGAGCCGAGATCACGCCACTGCACTCTGGCCTGGGCGACAGAGTGAGACTCCGTCTCAAAACAAAACAAAACAAAACAAAACAAACAAACAAACAAAAAGAATGTTGACTATTGGCCCCTACTCTCTTCTGGCTTGTAGGGTTTCTGTTGAGAGATCCGCTGGTAGTCTGATGGGCTTCCCTTTGTAGGTGACCTGGCCTTTCTCTCTGGTTACCCTTAACATTTTTTCTTTCATTTTGACCTTGGAAAATCTAATGATTATGTGTCTTGGGGTTGATCTTCTCATGGAGTATCTTAGTGGTGTTCTCTGTATTTCCTGGATTTGAATGTTGGCCTGTCTTGCTAGGTTGGAGAAGTTCTCCTGCATAATATCCTCAAGTGTATTTTCCAACTTGATTCCATTCTCTCCATCTCTTTCAGGTATTCCAGTCAATTGTCGGTTCGGTCTTTTAACACAGTCCCATATTTCTTGGAGGCTATGTTCCTTCCTTTTCATTCTTTTTTCTCTAATCTAGTCTGCATGCCTTATTTCAGCAAGATGGTTTTCAAATTCTGATATCCTTTCTTCTGCTTGGTCGATTTGGCTATCGATACTTGTGTATGCGTCATGAAGTTCTCGTGCTGTGTTCTTCACCCCCATCAGGTCATTTATGTTTCTCTCTAAACTGGTTATTCTAGTTAGCAGTTCCTGTAACCTTTTATCAAGGTTCTTAGCTTCCTTGCTTTGGGTTAGAACACGCTCCTTTAGCTCACAGGTGTTTGTTATTTACTGACATTCTGAAGCCTACTTCTGTCAACTTGTCCATCTCATCCTCCATCCAGTTCTGTGCCCTTGCTGGACAGTTGTTGTGAACGTTTGGAGGAGAAGAGGCATTCTGCTTTTGCGATTTTCAGTGTTTTTTCCTCATCTTTGTGGATTTCTCTACCTTTGATCTTTGAGGCTGATGACCTTCGGATGGGATTTTTGTGGGAGGGTCTTTTTGTTGATGTTGTTGTTGTTGCTTTTTTAGTTTTGTTTGTTGTTGTTTGCTAGTTTTTCTTCAAACAGTCAGGCCTTTCTTCTGCAGGTCTGCTGGAGTTTCCTGGAGGTTCATTCCAGACCCTTATTGCCTAGGTATCACCAGTAGAGACCGCAGAACAGCAAAGATTGCTACCTGCTCCTTCCTCTGGAAGTTTCATCTTAGAGGGGCACTGGCCTGATGCCAGCCAGAGCTCTCCTGTATGAGGTGTCTTTGGCCCCTGCTGGGAGGTCTCTCCCAGTCAGGAGGCACAGGGTTCAGGAACCCAATTGAGGAGGCAGTCTGTCCCTTAGCAGAGCTGGTGTGCTGTGCTGGGAGAATCTCCCTTGTCAGGATCAGCCAGTATCTTCAGAGCCGGCAGGCAGGAAAGATTAAATCCGCTGAAGCTGCTACCACAGCCGCCCCTCCCCTCAAGTGCTGTGTCCCAGGGAGATGAGAGTTCTGTCTGTAAGCCCCTGAATGGAGCTGCTGGATTTCCTGCAGAGAGACCTTGCCTAGTGAGGAGGACTCCAGAGAAGCAATCTGGCCACAGCCGCTTTGCTGTGCTGTGGTGAATTCCGCCCAGTCCAAAAATCTCCCAGTCTACTTAGCACAATCAGGGGAAAACCACCAACTAAAGCTACAGTAATGACGGTCACTCCTCCCCCCACCAAACTCAATCATCTCAGGCGGACTCTAGACTGCTGTGCTGGCAGTGAGAATTTCAAGCCAGTGGTTCTTATCTTGCTGGGTTCCATGGGAGCATGGGACAGGGACTGGGACCCGCTTGTGAGACTGCTTGGATCCCTGGCTTCAGCCCCCTTTCCAGGAGATTGGACGGTGGTCCTGACTCACTGGAGTTCCAGGCATCGCTGGAATATGAAAAAAAAAAAAAAAAAAAAAAAAATCAGTGCCTGCTCAAACAGCTGCCCAGATTTCTGCTTGAAACCCAGGGCCCCGGTGGTGTAGGGTCATGAGGGAATGTGCTGATCCGTGGGTTGCAAGTGTCCATGGGAAAAGCGTAGTACCTTGGGCAGATAGCACAGTCTCTCACTGCTTCCCTTTGCCGGAGGAAGGAGGTCCCCCGGCTGCGTGCACTTCCCACATGAAGCGACGCCCCACCCTGCTTCTGCTCGTTCTTTGTGGGTCGCACCCACTGCCAAACCAGTCCCAGTGAGATGAACTGGGTACCTCGATTGGAAAAGCAGAAATCACCTGCCTTCTGCGTTGGTCTCGCTGTGAGCTGTTTCCATTGGGCCATCTTGGCCCCTCCCCTTCACGTTGTTATTAAGAGGGATTTCATGCCTACGTCAGCAATACGCCGGTGAAAGAAAGTCGTGCAAAAATTAGCAGATCAAGTGGATATACTTATAGATTTTATATTGAAAACCATCAACAAATGAAAATATTTAATGCAAAGCTGCCTTTTCATTGGATACTTACCTGCCAACTCCAGAGTTCGAAGTCCTGATTCTTTCTTCGTCAGTCACTGTCGTTTCAAAAACCAAAGGCAGGGCTGAGACCAATATTTCTGCACTGTGTTTGGTCTTTATTGTCAAACAGTGCAATAGAATGAGTTGACATAAAGAATTCAGAAAATGTGGCAAAGGCAATATTTTACAGTTACACTCTATTGCAGTACAAAGAAAATTAAACATTAACTTTTAAAAATGTTCTACGGTAACCACCTTGAACTTAAAATTAAAAGCCTAGAGATATCACCCAAGGAACATAATTAGAATTCTCCGAGAGTAATTGCTTAGAACTGGAAGACAAAAAAGGAAAAGTGTAGTTTTTCCTAAAAAAAACCCTTATTTCCAGAGAAGCATAAAGTACATTCTAACAGGAGATAGTTGATGTGATAACATTAAAGTAAGATGTAACAGATGTAACAGATGCTAAACATCCGAATGCAGATGAACATAAAATTTTTTGGTCTAAAATAATTAAACAAGGTCAACCTAGGACATTCTAATTTTCAGATGATAATTATATTTGCATTATATTTAAGCATACTGAGAGGCCTATCTGGTTTTTGGTGAAACATGTTAGAAGGAAAGACCAACTCTGTAGGGGCTGAGGTAAGTCTTGGAAACTATAAATAGCAAACAACCTACTTAGGAATGACATCCAATTTAAAAATTATAATGGCTCCTATTTTAAATGACTC
This sequence comes from Pongo abelii, assembly GCF_028885655.2. Classification (NCBI taxonomy): domain Eukaryota; kingdom Metazoa; phylum Chordata; class Mammalia; order Primates; family Hominidae; genus Pongo; species Pongo abelii. Next base: position 156,113,526 of record NC_071989.2, read on the forward strand.
CTGTATACTTTGGGAAAAATATCTATGTTTAAAATGACTAGGGATTTATCGTTTTGTATCTTTTTTCAGTCATGGTTTCTGGAAGAAAAGACTCAAGATGTTTTCAGTAGCTGCCATTTTCAGACATCATGAAAGTTTTCTCCTACCCTCTATAAAAACAAACAAACAATAAAACTCTACAAAGGAAAAGCGCAAAAAACATGCTGACTTTAGAAGAATCCATGATTTAGAATATTTTTATAAATATCTAAGAAAACAGGAGTCCTTTCCATATATATGGTCCTTGGAGATACTTTCCATATATATGGTCCTTGGAGAATCCAGTTTTTATGAGAAAGGTGATTTCCAAAATCTCTTACACTTTACAATTTCAATTTTGGCCTGAGCATATCTCTTGATTGATCTACCTACCTACATACTGATCTATCTTGGATAGAGCACTGGACAAAAGGTAGGCACGTTTACAATCCACTGACAAGAAAACACATGAAGAAGCAAATCCCACAGCGCTCTGAAACCTGGAAGACATGGGTTCTACATGGGTCTGATGGGATTACTGTACTAACCAGCCTCCGAATATCCCGCTCCGACTCCCACTTGATCTTCGAGATGGCTTCTTGGTGGGACTGATGCTCACTCCGAAGGTCCCCAGCCTTGATTTTATCTGCTTGGATCATATTGCTCAGAGCCTCGTCCACCTGCTTCTTGGCCGTTTTCAGGTCTGCAATTTCCTGTAAGAGCTTAAGGCGCTCTGTGTCAAACAGTTTCCGGGCCTCCTCCCGGGCCTCAATGGTGAGCGCTGTCCTTACTTTGTCACTGCTGCCATCGCGGAGAGCACAGAGAGCAGACTTGAGCCTCTGGATCTCTCCGTCACGTACCTTCACCGTCCTTGACATTTCCTGCTCGTGCTGCTTGATAAGGTTCTCCCTCACAGCCTGCAGCTCCTTCATCTTCTCCTCATGGAGCTTGGCTTTGAGTTCTGTCACCAGCACCGTGTGCTTGCGCTGCTCCAGCTCACGAATCCTCTTTGCTTCTTGAGTCTTCTCTCTTTCAAGCTTTGATACCTAAAAACAGAGAGGCAAAAGGATAAAGAGAAATGAGCCTCAAAGGACGGGTGTGCTCCTAGGCAGGATTTGCAGCTCAGGCCGCTGTGATCTCTTAATTCCTCATCTCTTTTCCAATTCCAGGCCCTCTGAGAAAAAAGAATTACAGGCCTTAAAGCTGGGAATACAGTGTGTAAAAGGAGGAAATACCTGAGGATATTTATATTACTTTGTTCAGATGAATATTTGATGTTCTGGGGCCTTACTATGCAATGTGTGGTCTGCAGACAAGCAGCCTCGGTATCACCCAGGAAGCATGTTAGAAGCACAGAATCCCTGGCTTAGCCCCAGATCTATGACTCAGAATTTGCATCTTAACAAATCCCCATGCGATTGGTATATGCATTAAAATTAGAAAGTATCGCTATCATGGTTTTTCCCTTTACGGAGAGGACTGCAAAACAGATCGCCTGGAGAGCTTTTTAGACTACACAACCCTAGCTAGATCCAAATTGATAAATGTGTGTCTTAGAATAGCTCACAGTTTGATATTGTGATCAGGCTAATAAATTAGTGCCTCAAGTGATATTATTATTGAGCATCCCCCTCCCTCCTCTTTTCTTTTTTTTTTTTTGGAAGAGATGCTGCTGCTGCTAAGGAGGTGAAAAATGAAGACAGTTGATAATAGCCTCAACCTTACCTTTCTTAGTATGGCAGGTTAGTTTCATCCCCAAATTTTACACACAAACACACACACACACACACAAACAAAAAACCACCACCAACAACAAAACTTCAGATCATTGGGTCCTCTCTCTGATGAAGGACTTTAGTGACCATTGTTATTTCTGAATGCGCCATGAATGTTTCTTTGAGTCCCTTTTCACTGTCACTCCTCCTTCTCCCTTCCTGCCCCGCCAGCCAACACTCCAAGTAGTTTGATAAAATATTTCAAACAAGCTTTTTACCTCTCAGGAATTCTGGTTTAAAACTATTCTACGTTTTGCTAAATTTCCTGTGATAATATAGGCCTCCTTGTAGATTAGCAATGGCACTACCTATTGATCTAATCTGGCTGTGAGTCTCTGATTCAGTAGATCAGGTGGTGCCCAGACATTTGTGTCTCGAAAAAGCCTCTCCGTGATCCTGTTATGCTGTCCTCCTCCCCCACTTCATCTCTGCTGCTTGTCTCTGTCCCTGTCTTCTCTCTCTGTCTCTCTCTGTCATACACACAACCCCCGCATGCACACACACACATACACAGAGTAACCTAGAAAAAGGGGGCCAGGTGCAGTGACTCACGTCTGTAATCCCAGCACTTTGGGAAGCCGAGGTGGGTGGATCACCTGAGGTCAGGAGTTCGAGACTAGCCTGGCCAACATGGTGAAACCGCGTCTCTACTAAAAATACAAAAATTGGCTGGGTGTGGTGGCAGGCACCTGTAGTCCCAGACACTTGGGAAGGCTGAGGCAGGAGAATCTCTTGAACCCAGGAGGCAGAGGTTGCAGTGAGCCAAGATTGTGCCATTGCACTCCAGCCTGGGAGACAGAGTGAGATTCCGTCTCAAAAAAAAAAAAAAAAAGAAGAGAAAAGGAAGAAAACTGGGGAGTCCCAGGAGTAATAGCTAATTGAGTGATATTGAGTCTCCACCATCTGTAAAATTGGAAGGTTTTACAAAATAATAGTTAAGAGCCTTTCCAGTTGAAAAATCTTAAGATTGAGACTCCATATTATAACCACTGTAATATAAAGTGTCTGTGATGGCTAATACTGAGTGTCAACTTGATTGGATTGAAAGATGAAAAGTATTGTTTCTGAGTGTGTTTGTGAGGATGTTGCTAAAGGAGATTAACATTTGAGTCAGTGGACTGGGAAAGGCAGACCCACCATCAGTCTGGGTGGGCACATTCTAATCAGCTGCCAGGGCAGCCAGAATAAAGGCAGGAGAAGAAGGTGAAAAGACTAGACTTGCTTAGCCTCTCAGCCTACATATTTCTCTTGTGCTGGATGCCTCCTGCCCTCGGACATCGGACTCCAAGTTCTTCAGCTTTGGGACTTGAACTGGCTTCGTTGCTCCTTAGCTTGCAGACAGCCTATTGTGGGACCTTATGATTGTGTGAGTCAATACTCGTTAATAAACCTCCTTTTATAGATACGTCTATCCTATTAGTTCTGTCCCTGTAGAGAACCCTGACTAATATACAGTGTCTGAGATTTTACTCACCTTAATAGTTTACCTACCTTTAGCTAGAACAGTATTTTCTAAGTTGCATGGTATTTTATGAACAGTTTATTTTTAAAGGCACAGCAATTATTCCCGTGATGGTTATTCTAAAAGAGCTTGGGGCACAAGCGGATTTGGTGAAATAAGCAGCCAGGCATCCTCAAACAACCATCCTCTTATCTCACCTCCAGCTTACACCTACAGTCCCTTCCTGGAGGCCTCTTCTCTCTTAGGCTCTAGACTTGTGCTGTCCTTTGTGGTGCCCACTAGTTACCATACTGCAAATTTGAACTGAGATTTTCTCTCCATGTTAAATATATTTTGGATTTCGAAGACTTAGTGTCAGGTAAAGAATGTAAAATATCTCCTTTATCATTTTTATATTGATTACACATTGAAACTATAATGTTTTGGATAAATTATACTAAACGATATTATTACAACTGATTCTGTTTCTTTTTACTGTTTAAAATTGCAGCTAACAAGAAATTTTAAATTCACAGATATGGCTTGCATTTGTGGTTCACATTATATTTCTCTTGGACAGTGTTGCTCTGGAGTTCTTAAAGGTTCGTTTGGTGAACCTAGCTTTTCCCATGCTCCTGGTGATATTCTCTTAGTAAAGCTCAGTTCTGGTTTTACTTATGTGTCTGCTCAAAACCACCCAGGCTCTTTTATGTTGTGGAATAAAATCTCAACAGCCCAGCTTCACCTTTCAGGCTCTCAGGAAGGTTTGGTTGGATTTCCAGTTCCTACTTCTCCCTCTCTGTCTCCTCACCTGTCCCATGCTCTAGGTGAGGGGGGATTATGCTATTTTCTGCACATGCCTGCATCTCATACCCAGATGCCACAGTTTCTTCTTCCTGACTTATTCTTCCATCATCTCCTTTTGGGATCCTCACATTCCTCGTGGCCTGGCTAGAGGTCATCCTCTCCTGTCATGCCACCCTACTCACCCAGGACAAAGGTCATTTCTCCTACCTTTGTCTTCTCAGTATACTTTTGAAACACTTCCTTAGTAGTGGTTTTCACAGTTTTCTTTGCATTTTTTTGCCGACTTGTCTGTCCTCATCACCTCCTCTTTTACCCTACCCCAGACTGGTAACTTTTAGAAAGTTGCCAATGAGCTATCCTCATCTCTGTGTACCCAGTGGCTCCCAGAACAATATATAAGAAACCAGGTGGCATGTGTGGAATTAAAGGATGTATGCTGTTATATCTCTCTGGCTAGGCCCCTGGCCAGAGGCAAGAATAATATTTTCTGTCATACAGTTTAGACAATACAGGCTTGCAGGGTTACCAGATCAGCCCCTCCTCAATCCCTTCCCAGTATAAAATGACAACAAAACAAAACCCTAACATATAAGAATTCACTTCTCTCTGCTAGGTGTTTCTCTTGGTGCTTCCATAAGGACAATCTAGATCTTTCTCTGCATCTTTCTGGAGTGAATGGAAGTGGGCATCTCCTAGATCAGGGGTGGGCAAACTACTGCCCATGAGCCAAATCCATCCTGCTCCTGTTTTTATAAATAAAGTTTATTGGGATACAGCCATGCCCATTCACTTACATACTGCTTAAGGCTGCTTTCATTGTACAATGGAGTTGAGTAGTTTCACACAGACTGTCTAGCCCACAAAGCTTAAAATATTCACTATCTTGCCCTTCACAGAAAGAGTTTGCTGATTCTTCTTCTAGATAATGCATTTTTTGAAAGGAAAAGCCTTGTTTTCTATTGATTTAGAAACTGACAATTTACCTTCCATATAAGACCTTGGGAAAGTTACTTTAGCTCAAGTGATATGAATTTAGTCATCTTCAATTTCTGCAGGACGCATTTACACTAGGCATCTGGAACAGTATCATGACTGCAATGGTTGGTGGGTAACAAGGGAAACTTTTAGCCATTCTTCCGAGAACAGTGAAAAACTGTAGTAAAAATGGACAAAGGGTAAGAAATCCTGGGTTTTTATTCCTGTTTCACTATTTGCTATCTCCAAGAAAGTTGCTTTATCCTTCTGAGGATTTTTGATTACACTTAAAAATGTCTGCAACTGGGTTATTTTTAGGGTTAAACTAGATTGTGTATGGAAAAGTACCTTGAACTGCAAAGTACTATGAAGTGTAAGGTAATATTATTACTGGATATGGTAGGAGATACTCCTTGATCTAAAATTATTTATGTCAAATTCTCTGGAGGTGCATCAAATTGTATCTTCCTGTGATTCTGTCATTTACCCCAAATTATCAACTCAAAGCTTTTGCATGAGAACTGAAGGGGAGATGAAGGAAATTATTTTTAAAAAAGTAAAAATACAGGTGCATGAAACATGTATTCCAGCCTGAAGATGAAAACAAAAACAAACACTGTCTATCCCTTAAAATAATCCATGAAAATTAGAGAAAATTCAAAGGAATTGAGTAACATTTGACATGTTTTTATGTTTACTTATTTTGGTTGTCATGAAAACTGACTTTTTTTGCAGGATTTGTAGTTATGGCTTCTTTTTAAGTCTGGAAGAAGTGTTTTATTCTGAAGAAAAGCCAAACAATGTGATTGAAATTTTGGGGGAAAAAGGCCAATAAAAATTTTCTGAAAATTATTTGCAGTGCAGATGGCACCACTAAGGATATAGATTTAAATCTTAATATAAATCTTAAAATGAATATACAAAATGATAAACTATTCCTGAGTAACAATGAAAATGTAAAGATGATAATACTTTGAAATGAAGAAAATTATCTAGTAGAAGAAAGAAACCAATCTTGATACATGGAGATGTTTTATGCAGAAAAATTTCAGCTCAACCATATAATAGCTAGCATTTATTGAGGGCTTAATATGAGTTAGGCAACTTTTTAAACAGGCTTTACACACATCAGTGCATTTAACCTCCTGGGCGGCTTTATGATGTAGGAAGTCTTTGTTTCATCACAATTTTGATAAGAAAAGTGAGAAACAGTCTTTACATAAGAACAACGTAAAGAAGACTCACTAAAGTACATTGTGGGCCAGGAGCCGGCTCCAGGTAAGATACTACACCTCCTTGTTTGCTCTGAAACCTTGGACACCTCATGTTTGCACCTGAAACCTTGCTTCACCTCTGTCAGCCTCAGTTTTCTCATCTGAAAACTGGGGTTGTAGATATCATTCTTATATGGCTATTGTGATGATTGACATAGCCAATGGATCAAAAGCTCTTTGGAAAAGCTGGAACACATTAGAGATTAATAACTATTAATACGTTGTGGATATTATAATATTAATTTTAATAAATACTGTGTATATATTAATATTATATTATACACTATTACATTAATACCAACAACATAAATATAAAAGTGCCCATATCATCCTGTTAAGACTAACATTACTGTATTACATTATTAAGATGGTAACTGTTTTTCCAACAGAAAGAGATGTTCAAAGATAAAGCTGGGTTTCTTCAGTACGTATTGTGTTCTCTGGCATTGGCAGCATCTAATCTTGACGTGGAAGACACTTGGGGTGCGTATGGGCCTAAAGAGTGGTGTGGGGTGGGGCAGGGTGAAGGTGAGAACACTCGGTAGGGCTTTGAATGATGGGTTTCCAAATCCTTTCTACCCTAGAGTTTCTATGGGAAAAAAAGATCATTAGAAAAGTTTAATCCTACCAAGGAAAGGTTACACTATGACAGAGAAAAAGGAATTTATAACTATCTTACACAGACCTCATGTTGTATTTTTCTATTCTGTCCTACTTCTGGTCTAGCCTTTGCAAAATGCCAATGTAAATTCTGCCAAGAAAAAGATAGTGATTATTTGAGCTTTAAAAGTGATCTTAGAAATCTAGGATTAAAAATTGGACAGCTCAGTCAAAGGTAAGGAAAAGGTTGAGAGGTTATCAAGGCAAGCTAAGCTAACATAAACTTTGGCCTGGATTATCTGCATTGGATGTTCCTGGAGGAACACAGTAAACTGGCAGGGATTTTCATGGGCACAAAGCAACTCTCAGAGAGGAGGTGTGAAGGAGTCTCTCTAGGAAGAATGCTTACAAGGGAAGTCCTATGCAACCTTACACAATCCAGTGCAAAGGATCCTATTTTTAAAATTTCTTGTTTTCAGCTACTTATGCTTCCTGAAAACAGAACTAAAGGAGTAGATAGGAAAATATACCCCATCCCAAATTTGGTACCTGTATCTGAAGGGTGTGGTGACAGTCACTCGAGCATAGAGAATGTTGGTTGATTTTCTGAGAATGCCCTAGAGGCAATAGAGGGCCTTGAATCAGACAGTGAGCATTACCTTGATCACCACCATCTTACAGAAGACAGGAATTCCCATCGCGGCTCCTCCAGTAGCTGTGTCTCTGGGAGCAAATGAGTTAAACAGTTTGAACCTCATTTTCTTCCTCAGTGAAGGCAGAATAGTAATTGCACCCTGTCTTTGTCACAGGCTTGCTCTGATGGTTGTGAGGCTCGATGTGAAAATGCTTTGCAGTTTGAAGGGCTGTGCCAATGGGACAGCTCCTGTCTGGAGCTGATTCTTCTCAGTCTTGCAACCCAGGCCTGTTGCCCTGCTGCCTCTGCCCTGAGAACCCTGTTCCCTGCTCCTGTCCATTCATTCCCTCTGTCACTGTGCCCATGCTGTTCACGAAACCATAGTTTATCTCTGAGGGAGAGTAAAAAGCCCTGGGGCAGCCCCTGGCATGTTCATACACACTAACCATTGGATCATGCACTCATGTTGTCCATAGAAGAGAAAAACGGGGCAAATATCGCAACTTAGTGGCTCAGGGTGCTGCTCCAAGAAGCAGACAGATCTGGGTGGAAATCCTTTCTCTACCCAAGCCTGGAGTTCTCACCTAAGTGAGTACTGTAATGGTACTTATGCCACAGGGTTTGGGGGAAAGCTGTTAAAAAGAATCACGTAATTTTATTCAAGTAATTTTGAGCACCTCCTACAGGCCAGGAAGTTTCCTTATCTGTAAAGTAGGGATGACAATGCGCACCTCAGCAGGTGGAAATGAGGATGGAATGAGATAATGGCATGAAAGCACTTAACATGCTTGACACAGACTAATTGCTCAAAAATTAGCACTCACACATATACCCTTGTGAGGCAGATACTATTATTGTCCCATTTGACAGATGAAGAAGGAAAAACACAGAGGGGTTTTATAACCTTCTCCAGGCCAGTCAGGTGCTAGTGAAGCAGCTGGGACTCTGGCAGGATGAAATGTGCTTATCAGCCCATGACAGATAGTAAACATTCAATAAGTTATAGCTATTTATATTATCAGCTGAAAGGTCTCAAAATTCGGCTCTATACACAATGGCTGTTCTGTAAATATCAGTGGGATTATTTGTCTTGCTGGATAAATGAATACTGCCGCATTGCCCCAAAGGTTTCCACTTTTTAACTTATCCATTCCCTAGTAGTTGAACTGTCATTTTGTCATCAGAGCCCCAGAGCCAACCTGAGAGTATAAATTCACATCTTGGCATTGTTTATATTCTCTCTCTTAAAGCCTGGCCCTTTGAAAATACAATTATATTTATTTATAATAAAAGTGCTTTATGACTTGTTTGCCCTCTAAATTCCCTTTGCTCTTTGGGGAAGGATGCTGACAGGCAATGGGACTTTCCTTTAGCTCCTGGGCTGGGACTGTAATTAACTGCCAAGGAGCGGGAGCCAGGCAGGGGCAGCCAGCAGAGAAAAGGACGAGGCTGTGCGCGCTCATTTAAGAGGCTGGCTGCCAGTCAATCGTCAGAGGAAGGGGAGATTATGCTTGGCCTGCGGGCTTAGACAACAGTGCCAGGCCCAAGATAAACAGGCAGCCTGGTTCAAACTTGAGAGTTACCCATTTTAAAAGCCTTGAATATGTGGAGTATTGGCAGTGTTGAAGTCCTCAGAGCCTCTGTTTCTGAGAATCTCACCAGTTTGTTCTCTGGAAAGCAGCAGCAGTTTAGGGTTCCCAGTCTCGAGATTGACAAGCTTCTTCCTAGGAATGTAGATTGTCATCCTGTCGTAACTACAATTAAAGGAGTCTGCCTCCCTTGAAGTGTGATGCTGCTGCAGGGAGAGTTAAGGCCAATGAAATGTTCAGAGATTGTCAGACCTGGATGGAACCTTACAGCAGAGTGTTTGTCAACACGAAGGCTGGAAGTCATCTGCATCTGTAGCGCATCGGAATTGGCTGGGCTGCTTTACCGAATTACAAGTCCTGGTTCTCACCTGACTACTTTATCAGAATTCTTGGATTGTGGGCTCAGGAATCTCAATATTTAATCAGGTCCCCCAGGTTACACCATTGCACAGTGATGCTTGACAAGCACAGATATGGAGAAGCAGATTCAGTCATCTGAATTACAGATAGAGACACTGAGACATTTGAATTCATCTCCAAGGAGAGATAAAGACAAATAATGCCCCATGTCTTCTGACTCTCAAACAAATGCTGTTCTAAAATGACATCATGTTCCCTTTGGCTTCAAGGAAACTAAAAAATTTCCTTCACAAACTTTACATTACAGTCTCTTTATCTAAGGTCAAGGCTTAGCTAAGGCAGGGAGCAAGAGGCTTTGGCAGATCCAAAGGCCACTTATTATTGTTAAAATGAGGAGAAATAGATTTTGGGAGAAATAACAAATTAAAATTTAATAATGATGTCAAGGAAGAAGAGGTAGACAAGAATGGAATAAATATATTTGTTGGCTTGTGACTACTGCTTATTGATCAAGAATGTTTTCTTACTGTATAATTATCTAAATAAGGCAACTTTATGCTGTCATGGTGGTCTCTAGTTTGCAGGGAGCAAAAACATCTTATGAATGCTGGAGATTTCAAAATGCTTTCCTAGACATGACCCTCTTTGACATTCACACCACCTTGGTGAGGTGTGTGTTTGCTTGTCCATTTAGGCAATGGGATTGAGAGAAGTAAAGAGACTTCTAAGTCTAGTTAGCAACCGACTTAAATCTATAGAACATTAAAAAGAATACTAATACTATAATTTTTTGCAAGTTTTTTATGTGTCAGGCAGCTCTCTGAGCACTTGACGTAAATTTTTTTGTTCAATCCTCATAAGCACATAATATACTTGTCTAATTCATACCTCAGTACAGCTGTGATGTGATGAAGAAACTGAGGTATAAGGAATGCATCATCTTTAAATTATTCCTCTATTCATTCAACAAATACATATTGAGATTTTAAGTTCTGGACATTATTTAGGCTCTAGGGACACTAAGTAAACTGAATTCCTGCTTTTGTAGAGATTGAGGAGTGACAGCACTAAACAAGTAAAAAGCAAATGTATAAATTACTATGAAATAAGCTAAGAATAGGCTATGGGGAGTACCTGACAATGGGGAAGTGTTCTGTTTTAGAGACTGTGGTCAGATGCTTGATGGTTGAGCAGACATCTGAAAGAGGTGAGTGAAGGAGCATGGAGCTGTCCAAGAAGAACAAGTGCAAAGGCCCTAAATGTGATCGGGGTCTCTCTCTTGATCCAGCAAAAATAGGAAACAGAGTGATCAAGAGAGAGAGAAGTGGGAGATGAGTCAAACAGGGGGATGGAGCTAATATCCTGTAGTGGTAGAGAAAGTCCTTTGAGTCTAAGAGACATAGGAAGCCCTTGGAAGGTATTGGGCAGTGGAATAACATGATGTGGTACATTTCAGAAGGACTGCTCTGAATGTTCTGGGAGTTAATAACCTATAGAGGGCAAGAGTGGAACTTGCCCAAGGTCATGCAACTACTAAGCGTTTGGCGGTGGTAGGCGGACACTGACTGAATTTTCGTATCTGGCTTCCTGAACCAGGCTTCCAGAGGAGGCTAAGATCTGTCTAGTGAGCATGCTATTCTCACTTTCTGTGTGTCCTGTGCTCAGTTCCCACCTGCCACATACAATAAGCTCTCCATGTGTACAGGGGATGTTGCCCTCTCTGGCAAAGGGCAGGAGTCCACTGGGGTGGGCCAGCAGGCAGAGCTGTGCTCGCTGCATGTGGACACAGCCAGAGCTGCTCTTAACGCCACGACCTCAGGTAGCCCTCGCTCACCTTGGACTTCTCTTGATGCAGCTCTATCTGAATGTCTGTGAGCTTGGTCCTGAGGTCTTCATTGGCAGCTTGAAGGGCAACAATGAGTGCCTCGGGCTTCTCGCCCTTATTTCGCCCTTTCTTGGACATTGTTCCTTTCTAAATGGAGTCTGTTGGTTTTTAATTTCTTTCAAGCAGGTGCTGCCATGTTACTGTTTCTTATCCTGGAGTACGATGTCTCAGCATCTACTGTGTGGTGCTTCTTGGTAAGGTCTCCTCAATCGCTGCCCTGGAAGCCCTGAGAAGAGGCAGAGATAGCAGTTATTGTTTTGGCAAAGACCTGGTCTAACTGCCAGTCAGTCTACTCTCAGCCTGAGTTACCTGTAAGAGCCTCGTCCTGAGGCTCTCCTATCCTCAGTATCTCCTGTCCACTTGTACGTGAGTTTAGAGTGATTTTTTTCTTCAAATAGCTAATTTAATTATATCAATATCTTGCTTAAAATCCTTCACCTGTAAGCATATCTCTTTCATGTCTTGGAGTGTTTTTTTTTACCTGAAACTGCTCACTCTTCTATCCTTGTCTTCTCCATGTCACTCACTGATACTCCAAACATAAGGAACATGGTCATTAAAGGAAGTCACCTATGTGATGACCTCAAAAGGCAGACAGACCCAACTTTAAGAAAAGCCAATGTATAGAGACAGGATTACATGTAATAGCTAAACTGTGAGAAGTGGGGAATAACTATACATGAATCACCAGATTAACTGAGTCACTCATATATTCATTCATTCATTCGATCAGTCAATATTGTTAGAACTCTTTCCATATGCTGTGCTAGGTATAGAATTTTGAAATAGAAAAATAAGTCAGTGTTCCAATGAGAAAAAATTTGTCTATGTATCTATCTGTCTATCTATCTATCTATCTATCTATCTATCTATCTATCTATCATCTATCATCTATCTATCTATCTATCTATCTATCTATCTATCTATCTATCTACATCACCATCCATAATCTGATAAGTGTTTTTTAAAAAATAGGCATGAATTGTTTCAGAAGTATAAACAGTGACCTCTCTTTCCACCTGGGTTGAATAAGAAAGGCTCACTGAAGAAGACACCATTGGCTTGGAACTTGAGGAGTGGGTAAGATGATAACAGATGGAGAAACAGGTGAAGCATCCTGGGCAAAGAAAAAAGCAGGTGCTGAGACACAACAGAGAGAAATCACAGTGACTATTTGTGGGAAGAAATAGGGCCTGATTAATTACACCCCTAAATGTGGTTGATGGGCGCTAATATTGGAAAGGTTTCCTGGAAAGGATAGATGTGGGGGAGGCCTAGAATACCAAGCTTAGAATGTTGGAATCTTTTTTCAGTAAGCAATGGGGAAGCTATTGGAGTTCTTGGCAGGTGTGTGCCCTAACAGAGCAGTACTTTGGTGTGGTTATTCTGGTGGCAGAATGGAGAGAGAATGAATGCAAGGAGACCACATAGAAGGCAACTGAATTTGCCCAGGTAAAGAATGATGAAAGCCTAATCAGAATTGTGGCAAGAGGAGAGAAAAGGGGTGGGGGAAGGCAGATGTGTCTTGATTTACAAATTCTTGAATACTTCATAGGAACAAGGGGCCCAGAAAAATAGGAATACTAAATCATTAAAGTCAATGGGAAAAACATGACAAGATCTTAGAGAAAGCTTCTCTTGCAACCTTTCAGAAAATTGGGCATTGTGTATGTTGAGGAGCTTCAGGCCAGAGCTAAGGGGAACTCCTGCTGACCACCCATATGTTCCGGCAGCTGCTGCTCTCTTAAGACCCTTGTATCTAGCACTGACAAGCATGCTGGGATCCTGGGCTTTGTGCCATCTGCTCATGAGCACTGAAGCTATGCTCTTTGGAGTGTGTCCCTGGGGGAAGGGGGAAGGGAGAGGTTAGGAGATAGGAAGGATGAGACTGTCGGCAGCAGTCATGGAACTGTCCACCTCATTCCATCCTGTGCTAGATGCTGGAGTTGTCCTTCATGCTTCCTTTGCAAATCTGGCCAAATTATTAAAGTGCAGGACTGCGAGGTCTCTGAGAGGCCATCTTTTTTTGCTTTTAGTCTTGGAATGAATTCAGCAAGCACATATTGAACATTTGTGTGACCAGCACCAATAGGCAAAAGGATAAATAAGATAGTACTTAAACTCAAGTAGGTAGTGAGTGTGTAAATTCACATATATATATATCTATCTAACAGGTTTCTCTCTATATATTTGATTTCTAAATGTTGTTGTTGTTCTGGGCTTTTCCAGATGACCTCCACTAGCCTCCTATATAGTTATGACCCACAGTTCTATATCCACAGCCCCGACCATTATGCAAATACTAGACTTGTATATACATACAACACTCCATTATGCAAACACCAGACTTGTATATACATACAACACTTTACTTATCAAATCCACTTGAATATCTGATTGGCATCTCAAAACTAGCATAACTAATACAGATGTCTTTGTTACATTAGTCCCCCCAAACCTTATTCTCCCCAGGTTTTCCTAGATGATTAAATGGCAAAACCACATGTCCAATTGTCCCAGATATAAGCTTAGAAATTATATTTTCTTCTATTTTATTCCTTGTTTCTCTTATTCAGTTCACTAAGAAGTTCTGCTTGCTTTGTATATAAAATCTGACCCTCTTTGGCCAATTTCCCTCAAACCCCCAAAGTGCTGCTGGAGCACAGAGAAAAAAAAGAGCTTGGGAGGAGCTTCATAGTTCCTTCATTGTTGTCTTCTTGAATGAAGAATAGGCTTTTCTAAATGCAGATATGAAATGGTAGAGGAAAGAGCTTGAGCAAAAACCTGAAGCCACAAATTTGCCTGGTGTATTTAGAAAAGGTTGTGAAATGGAAGACGAGAGACGAGGTGAGATTTCGAAGGTTGTTGCATGATAGGCTAGGGAGTTTGGAGTGGATTTTACAGGCATGAGGAAACATGGCAGCATTTGAACATATGTGTAATAATAATAAGAGCTGCTAGTGACTGACTGCTCACAATGAGCCCATCATTGGACGAAGGGCTTAACATACTGTTCTTACTTAATTCTCACAAAGTTTAGGGAAATATGATTAACTGAAAGGTTAGATAACTTAACTAAATTGACCAAGTTGATTGGTGGTGATGCTCAGATTCAAATCTAAGCAATCTGAGACTGGGAACCAAGCTCTTTTTCTCTGGACTGCACTGCCTTGTATTTGCATTTTAGGAAGGTAAACGTCAGTATTATGGAAGTTGGTGGAAGAAAGTCAGTTAGGCTGCTTTAATGGTCCATGAGAGGGGTAATACAGCCCTCAACAGATACAAAGAAAGTGGCAACTTTGACACATGGAGTCATTGATGGAATCATGCCCGATTTTTAAATATTACTATTGTTTTGAACATTCTTCTCTCCCATTGTAAATAACGACTATGAGTTCTACAGAATTGCTAGTAGCAAAAATGTGCAAAGGGACAGATATAGTAGATACATTTTACATCTTAATCTAAAATTCTACTTAAAAATATAATATTATGTGCCAGACTTTATATATTTTTAGCCTGGGAAGTATTGTGAACTTAGTCCCACAAAGGGCGAGGAAAAGGAAAAGGTGAAAAAAAATAGATGCACATTCAGAAGAGAAAAAAGCATCACAGGAAGTTATTGATAGCATCAGCCTATGGGTGCCTTACGGTGAGCAACTTCATATCCATGGTCCTATACACCCCTCTGGTGGAGGAGAACTTTCCAAACTCTTCTCCAGTTGTAATGGGTGCCTGGCAATCTCATGATTCTTATACTCTAATTTTACTGCATCTCTTTTGTCTCCTTGTGCTGCTTTATTTTTCTTTTCACAGCTTCTTTGAGATATAAGTCACATACCATAACATTCACACTTTTAAAATGTACAATTCAGTGGTTTTTAGTATATTCACAAGGTTGCATAAACAGCATCACAATCAATTTTAGAGCATTTTCATCACCCCCAAAAGAAACTCTATACCTGTTAGCCGTCATTCACTATTCTCCACCCAGCTCTCTCAGCCCTAGGCAACCACTAAGTCTATTTAGTGTTTTGTCTCTACTTAGTTTTGTCTCTATGGATTTGTCTGTTCTGGACATTTTGTATAAGTGGAATCATATGACTTTTTTTTTTTTTTTTGTGACTGGCTTCTTCCACTTTAGCATAATGTTTTCCAGGTTCATCCATGTTGCAGCATGGACTGATGTTTCATTTCTATTGCTGAATAATATTCTATTGTAGGGATAAACTGCATCTTATTTATTCATTCATTGCCTGATGGATCCTCTTGCTGCCTTTGTGTAAGTGGCTTAAGATCAGCCTTCTACAGAAGCTGCCAGCCATGACAAGGGACATCACTCTTGAGTGCCAAAAAGAGAGTGCCTGGGCCGGGCGCGGTGGCTCACGCCTGCAATCCCAGCACTTTGGGAGGCCCAGGCGGGCAGATCACGAGGTCAGGAGATCAAGACCATGCTGGCTAACACGGTGAAACCCCGTCTCTACTATAAAAATACAAAAAAATTAGCCGGACGTGGCGGCCGGCACCTGTAGTCCCAGCTGCTGAGGAGGCTGAGGCAGGAGAATGGCATGAACCCGGGAGGCAGAGCTTGCAGTGAGCCGAGATCACGCCACTGCACTCCAGCCTGCGCGACAGAGCGAGACTCCATCTCAAAAAAGTAAAATAAAATAAAAGAGAGTGCCTGAAGGTATCACTGCACACAGGTGGAATGTTTCCGGACACTCCGAGAGTCCTTGCCACTGATGATGTCTGACCCAGCAGATTATCCGGAGGAAGGATAGGAGCCTTGTTCCACTAAGGGCCAATCTCTGCAGGAGCTTTACAACATAAAAAACTTGAAGGAACTTTAAGTGAGCCCTAGATTTCTAGCTCCTAGCTGCATGGTCAGGCAGCAGTAGCCCCAGGCAACATTGTGAGGCATCAAATATGTGAATTTTAGCTTACTCTTCAGGCCTTCCACTATCCCTAATCAGGCACCTCCTACAGCCACTGAGGCTGGGTTTCTCTGTAATGGTTTCTATCTCTGATAAAGATATTAGAGAAGTTAGAGACAGCCTCTTAGAAAGTTTTGCATTTTGAAGATCGTTGCTTAAGAGCACACCTTTATGGAAGAATGGATTATTAGTGAAAGAATTACAGGCATCATTCATTCATTTAACAGACATTTATTGAGAAGGAAATATAGTGTAGTATTTTAGAGGAGGGCTTCCTGAATCTTTGGTCTGGTTACATCAAAATCTACTTGAGAGTTCTAGTGATAAGAAGCTCCACTTCTGGAGATTCTGATGTAGTAATTGGCACATGATTCTGATACACAGGCATCTTTGAGAACTTTTGATTAAAAGTATGGGCTACGGAGTCAGACAAACTTGTTTAAATCCCACCTCTGCCTTTAGTAGCTGTATGATCTTAAATCACTTAATTCTCTAGGCCTCAATATTCCTCATCTTTCAGATGGGGTTTGGAGGGACGGGGATATGTAGTACCTATGACACTGGATTGCTTGGCAATTAAACAAACGGATGTAAGTGATGCTCTTGCACAGCTCACGATGCAAGAACTAACCATTTATTTAGTGCTTTCTATCTCTACTGTTAGCCACAGTGGAGGAAATAAAATACCCTATAAGCGCTGTCTTCAAGATGCTTAAATTGAATAAGAATGACAAGGGATGTGTAAAATTATTGATAACTCAAGTTCTACACTTACAGAAGACTTTATATATTAAAAAAGCCCTTTATTTAGGAACTGGCACAAAACTCTTGAGGGAGAGAAGCCACTGAGAGAAGAGGAGTGACATCAGCAGAGGCAAATGCAGCCTCTGTCCCTCCTCACCAAGGTTCCTCCTGGCAGGGTACTTCTGGAGACCAGGAGTGGGATGCCCCATCTGAAATCATCTTGAATCATCTACTCCCAATATAGTCCTTTTACATCTTTTAGTGTTTAGGCAGCTTCCAAATCCATTCTTGACAAACAAATTTTCAAGTCTAAAAATTCCAATTCAGCATTCTTTTTTAATTGACAAAAAGTATGTATTTATGGTGTACAATATGATGTTTTGAAATATGTATAATTGTGGAATGTCTAAATCAAGCAAATTATCGTATGCGTTAACTCACATACTTATTTTTTTGTGGTGAGAACACTTAAAATCTACTTTCCTAGCAACTTTTAAGTATACAACACATTTTTATTAACTATACTCACCATGTTATACAACAGATCTCCATCCAGACTTACTCCTCCTAACTCACTGAAATTTTGTGTCTTTTGACCAACATCTCTCTATTCTTCCCTCCCCATCTGCTCCTCACCTTTTTTTTGTTCGTTTGTTTGAGACAGAGTCTTGCTCTGTTGCCCAGGCTGGAGTGCAGTGGTGCGAACTTGGCTTACTGCAACCTTTGCCTCCCAGATTCAAGCATTCTCCTGCCTCAGCCTCCTGAGTAGCTGGGATTACAGGCATGCACCACCACTCCTGGCTAATTTTTGTATTTTTAGTAAAGATGAGGTTTCACCATTTTGTTCAGGCTGGTCTCGAACTCCTGACCTCGTGAACTGCCCATCTCAGCCTCCCAAAGTGCTGGGATTGCAGGTGTAAGCCACCGCACCCGGCTACCCCCCGGCCCGTTTAATCACCATTCCACTCCCTGCTACTCTACGAGTATGACCTTTTCAGATTTTCCATATAAATGAAATCATGCACTATTAGTCTTTCTGTACTTGGCTTATTTTACTTAATATAATGTCCTCTGGGTCCATCCATGTCACAAATGAAAATTTTCTTTGTTTTTAAAAGCTGAATAGTACTTTATACCACATTCTCTTCATCCATTTATTTGGTGATGGATACTGAGGTTGAATTCATATGTTGGTTATTGTGAATAATAGCATTATTCTTTTTTAATGACAAATACTGCAATATTAAAATCAAGAAATTGGAAACATCAAATCAATTTGTAAGTATTTACAAATGATGATTCTAAGAGTGTAACTGAGTTGCAACTCAGAGGAGAAATGCTTGAAGGGATAGATACCCCATTCTCCATGATGTACTTATTTCACATTGCATGCCTGTATCAAAACATTTCATGTACTTCATTTATATATATACCTACTACATACCCACAAAAATTGAAAATTAAAAAAAAACTTTTCAGAAGAAAAAATGTGATGAACTCATGCTATCGATCTTAGGTTATAATCCTGGTTGTATACTCTGTCCAGGAAAGTAAAAATATCCTAGAAATACTGTTTTGATGTCCAACTACATTTTTATTTATTTATTTATTTAGTATGGAGTCTCACTCTGTCACTCAGGCTGGAGTGCAGTGGCACAATCTTGGATCACTGCAACCTCTGCCTCCCAGGTTCAAGTAATTCTCGCGCCTCAGCCTCCCGAGTAGCTGGCATCACAGGCATGCACCACCATGCCCGGCGAATTTTTGTATTTTTAGTAGAGATGGGGTTTCTCTATGTTGTCCAGGCTGGTTTTGAACTCCTGTGCTCAAGAGATCTGCCCACCTTGGCCTCCCAAAGTGCTGGAATTACAGGCGTGAGCCACCACGCCCAGCCTCCAACTACATTTTCTACTGACTCTCACATCATAAAACACCACACAATTCTTTGTCAGAAATGTAGCCACATGTGGTCAAGAAAATATGGCCACTATTTACCGAATACTCTTCTTGGCTTTTGGTAGATGTTAAAAAGTGTATCATTCCCACCCTTAGGTGGCTTCCAACCTAAAGAGGAGACAAACATCTGCAAAAAGAAAACTAATTCTAGAAAGCAGGGAATAGTAAATGCTATGAATGTAGCTCAGAGTGGAGTGATAAAGCATGAAGACTTCATAAAAAGGATGGCATTGAGCTGAGCCTGAATGATATTACCTACCTTAATGGAGCTCCTACTCTGTGCCAGGCAATGGCGTTAACTCATTGAACTATTCCAATTAAACTTTGCAGACATTTACTTTTATTATTTTTTAGATAGGGAAATTGAGGCCCAAAGAGGTTAATTAACTTGCAAAAACTTACACAGTTAAGAAATGGCAGAGCTGCAACTCAAATACACATGTTAGTCTCCAAAGAGGCTTAGCTATAATAACACTTTCCTAAAGAGAGGGCAGGATTCAGCTCTCGTTGCTGATAGGCTACAGAGGTGGGAAAGGTGTCAGCTGGGGTTACAAAATAGAATGGTGATTAGTAACAGTTAAGAGTTTGGAATTTGAAATCAGAAACTCATTTTGAATAAAATTTCCTAGCTGCATATTCTTGAGAAGTTGCTTAAACTCTCTAAGCTTCTGTTTCCTCACTGTAAAATAGGAAAAGTGCCGTATTTACCTCATTGAGCTGTTTCAAGGAATAAATGAGTTGAAGTATATAAAATAACTAGCAAATTACTATTATCATTGTTATATTTCCTTTTTTATGGCCTAACTATCCACTAAACATCATCTTAAATTTAGAGGGAATAGGAAACTGATTTATCACCTCTTTGTGTTAAAAGGACAGGGTAGAGAAAGCACAGAGATCCCTGAAGAGACTAAAGAAATTCACGCTTCTGCTTCTGGGGAAATAGGACCTACATTGACAGGGTCAGTATTCCCAGGGGTCTTGGCTTTGTAGCTGGTTCTGCCCCAAGCTATAAGCTGAATAAAGTCATTATTAATCTCAAGGTTTCCAATATGGCTGTTGCCACTGCATTGTGATGTGAAAGCAACTGTTATATAAAATAGCTAGCGTTCGCATGTATGAAGCTAAATGCTTCAACCCTTCTCTATAATTAATATTTGGATATGTCAATTCTAACAAAGCCTTCTTAGTTCTTCTAAGCCTCCCTTCTTTTCCAAAGATGATGCTTTTCAATGAGATGCTATTAGTGTTTAAAATGAATGAAGTAAACTTGCATACTTTATTCCTGGTCACCTGCAGTGACATCCTGTTACTTGTTAAACCCTTCTCCACGCAGGAAAAATGTCACACTGTGTATTCATAAATTTGACCCAAAAATTTAATATAAAGGAGAGAGGGCTGCTATTTAAGCCAGTCCAAGCTTGAAGTTCTACCTTCTCTTCATAAAGGGAATGTGGTGGCATGGCTATAGAGTCAAAAAGTTTTAATTCATTACATGTCAGTTAGAGAAAAATGAATGTGAAATATTCACATTCAGCATAGTAGCAATTTTGCATCTTTTGGATTGTAAATTTCCAGGTTTGTATGACTTTTGGTTTGTTTTCTCTCTCCTAGTGTATGAAATCGCTCTCTTTATCACATCATCATAATAGTTGTTGTTACAAATTATTTAATGTCAATACACTGTTTCACATGAAAAGAATGCTATATAAATATAACCAAAAAGTTATTACTCATGATAAATAAATAATTTGGATCTCAGGTTTAAAACTTCACATTTGAAATATGCTTCATAAAGTATGGAGAGAAAGCACTCAGCACACATACAAGAGACATCCAGCCTCTTTAAGGGGCACTGCTAGGAAGGCTTGGTAGAAGTAATGTCTAAGTTGAGATCCAAAGCAAGTAGTATTCATCCAGAACTGATCTACTAAGCAAACCCTTGACTTTGCTCATGCAATTCTGTTTGATTTCCCTTTTCCTCCCTCAACACCCTGGTGAACGCCATCCTACTCATCTTTTAGGGCCAGATCAAATGTCATGTCATATCACTTTTCTTCATACCTCTTCACCATACCCCAGGTGGAATAAATTATTCCTTCATCCAGGTTTTCATTTTCACTTTGAAGATATTTCTTACAGCATTCATCACTGATTCTTCAATTTATTAACTCACTAAAATACAAATGTTCATGAAGTGCCTGGTGGAGGACATGTCTGTGCTAAGCAAGAGAGACAGCATACTTGCCCACCCCAGGGGAGGAATCAGCAATTTAATACAGTGTGATAATCACACAGAGGACAGGAGATGGGCATCATAGGAATCTCGGTGAGTCAGGAAAGATTCCTTAGGAAAAGTGACATACTGGCCAGGTGTGGTGGCTCACACCTGTAATCCCAGCACTTTGGGAGTCTGAGGCAGGTGGATCGCTTGAGTCCAGGAGTTCCAGACCAGCCTGGGCAACATGGAGAAATCTCATCTCCACAAAAAATACAAAAAATTAGCCGGGCATGGTGGCAAATGCCTGTAGTCGCAGCTATTTGGGAGGCTGAGGTGAGAAGATCACTTGAACCTGGGAGGTCAAGGTTGCAGTGAGCTGAGATCATGCCACTGCACTCCAGCCTGAGTGACAGAATGAACCTCTGTTTCAAAAAAAAGAAAAGAAAGAAAAAGAAAAGTGACATATATAACTAAGATCTGTAAAATAAGAAGGAAGGAACCAGCAAGCAAAGGGTTATGGTGGGAAAGAAGAATATTCTAGGCAGAAGGAATGCTGAGCATGAAGGCCTAGAGGTAAAAGAGAAAAAGAATGATGCTCTGGAGAGAAATACTGGCAAGAGTTTTGTGAGTGAATAGAAAAATGGCAAAAGGTCAGCTTGGAGAGGTAAGCAGTGGCAGATGGTAGACGGTAGTCTAAACTATGTCAAAGATATGGACTTCATCCACAAATCAATGTGTAGTCACTGGAGGATTTCATACAGGGGAGTGACTTGATGAAATGTTGGTTTTAGTAATATTCCTCTGGCAGTAGAAGGTAGAACGAACTAAGAAGGTGAACACAGGTATGCAAAGAACAGTTAGGAGAATGTGGCCATAATCCAGTATATATACAGAATGAAAACTATTCAATAGTTATTATTCAGGTGACTGAGTCCCAGTTAAGAGTAAAACTGTGTGTTATTCATCTTTGTGCTCATTGTACCTGTCAACAATGACTACCATGAAGTTCAATCTAATTAACATTGATCCAGATCCAAGGAAAACACTGAGATTGAATGACATATTTTGTAATTTCTACAGAGACCATTTATAACAAGCTTTATTATGGGAAATTTCTTTTATTTTGCAGGAGCCCTTGAATGGCTGTTTCAGGCAAAAGTTAAAGCTTGATGTAACACTGGAATAAACAATAAAATTAAATGTATTTTTCTTTAAGCCACTTGCTGACATTTCTTAATTCTTGCCTCCATCCATCATAGTATCAAGCTTAATTTCACTCCTCAGCACTGGGTAAGTCATCTTGTATTGTACTCTTTTGTCTGGATTTAGAAGGCTTTTGCTAGGATGAATTTAACAAAGTAAGTCTTTAAGTGTCATATAGTCTTATTTTATTGTACTTTTTCTCTGGATTCAAAGTGTTTTACAGCTGCTACAGAGTAAGAAGTGTCAACTTCATTGGACATGAAGGAGAAATCTCAAACAGAGCGGGAAGCAATTATGTATTCAAGGTCAGGCAGAGCAAGAAACATGCATCAGAGCTCCCACCTAAAGCAGGTAATTGCTGTATATGTGCACAGTTACTAAAAACAATCTGGCGACCAGGTGTGATGGCTCATGCTTGTAATGCCAGCACTTTGGGAGGCCAAGGCAGGCAGATTACTTGAGGTCAGATCGCTTTGAGACCAGCCTGGCCAACATAGTGAAACCCCATCTCTACTAAAAATACAAAAATTAGCGGGGCATGGTGGCACATGCCTGTAATCTCAGCTATTCAGAAGGTTGAGGCAGGAGAATCACTTGAACCCGGGAGGCGGAGGCTGCAGTGAGTCGAGATCATGCCACTGCACTCCAGCCTGGGAAACAGAGCAAGACTCTGTCTTAAAAACAAAACCAAACCAAACAACAACAACAACAACAACAACAACAACAAAAATCCCTAGCATGTAAAGTTAAAGAAAATGCCCAAATTATTGGAGGGAGTGGCTTTCATGGAACATATTTATAACCGACAGCAAGATTTTCTATTTTAGGCATAAGTGAAACATATATAACCTATTCTGTTGTTTCCTTAGTGACTGTTTTCAAAGGTCTTGAATTTTCTTAAAAAGCTATCATAAAGCCACCTTTTCAAGGTGTCAGACATGAGCAGAAATGTCTATATATAGGAGAATAATGTGTGCCTGCTACTTAAAAAAGGCAGAACAATTTCAATATAAAGATGTATACAGATTAATATTACTTAAGTAAAAGTACATGAAGGTTGGATAAAATAGCTTTTGGATATATTATATAGTTCTATTATAAAGAATTGCATTTAATTTTCCATACGTTACATAAGAGAAACTGTCTATTAGTATTTTCCCTATGTTATACTATGGTATCTATAATATAGGAATAAATTACAGAGCAATACAGATCTGTTTTTAACATTGAGGATTCTTTTTTGAGTTTTGTCCCAGGGGTCAGTGCTCACCTACATTTTCTGTCCAGTTGATGGGATCTTAAAAGCAAGACTGTTAGGCTGACTAATGGAAGGTAGTCAACCTATCCACATAGGCCAAATTCCACAGGAAAATCACTTCAGGAATCAGACCATCAGCTATCTTTTAGACCATAATTATGTGCAAGGCATTGTGGTAGAGTTAAAAATAATACAATATGTATCTACCAAAAAAGCCTGCATATTCTAAGTGCCGAAGAACACACACACACACACACACACACACACACACACACTGAGAACAAGAGGAATTGTATCATGAGGCCAAGACTATATCTGGCTCCCTGTTAAATCCCAGTGTCTAATATAATATTGGGCATAGGTAAATTCTGAAAAAATTCTTCTGAATAAATAGATGACTTCACCAAAACAGAAGATTTTATGGTTAAGGCTGGGAAATGAAGGGTGAATAGAAGAGATTGAGGAAAGTTAAAAAGGTAGGGCAAGTGGAGGTAAGTGTGAGGAATAAATTGTAGATCACTGTGTTTGGTATGGAAAGTTTAATCTGAGAAACCAATAGATGTGCAGTTAGAAAAATAAACTGGAGGCAAGCTATGTACGTCTTGCCTGCCTAGATAGTGAATTTTTACTTGGTTTAATAATTACTGGGAATGTGATAAATATTTTTAAGAGAAGAGGCATGCTCTATTTTTTTTCTAAGAAGGGCTAAGCTTGAAGTTATATGCAGAGCAGAAGTGAAGAGAAAGAAATTAGAGGCTGTAGGTCCTGATAGAAATCTATTGCAAATGTTCAGAAATAAAAAGTGAAGCTTGGATTATGATGGAAGGGTAGAAGGGCTTTTCTCTTTCCTAAGCTAAAGGAACTTACTCATCTCACCATTATCATTTTCTTCATCATTCCACATCTTCTCTTTAGAGAGCACTTAGTGTGTGCTGACCACTGTACAATGTAGCAATTTATGTGCATCCTTCCATTTCATACTTAAAACAAGATTGTGAGATACATGGAGTTATTATTTCCCATTTATAGATGGGATACTTGAGTTAATAGGAGGTCAACCCCTTATGCAAAGTCACAGTGCTAGCAAAATGACATAATTAGAATGTGTTTGAGCCTGAAGCTTCTTAGTGCTTCTCTCAAGCTAGTATGTAATGTAGAAAAAGTCTATATAATGTGCTCATTACTGGGCAATAGGCAAAGAGAGAAGGAAAGGTTGAAGATGATACCCAACTCTCAGTAAGGGACACTGGAAGAATGTAGGTAACATCAATGAACTCAGTAAGATCAAAGGAGTCACCCATGTGTTTCAAAATAAGAAAAGCTAATATTTTCAGGGGGCTTAACATAAGCTAGGCACTACAGTAAATGATCTATATTAACTATTATATTAAGGAAAAAGAAGCTCAAAGAAGAAATATAGATTGTGCAAAATTGTAGGTGGTAAATAGAAAAGGCAGTACATAATAACATGGCTAGCCTTACTCCGGAGCCTGTAAGCCCAACTGTACCAGAAACACTGTACTAGAAATACTTCAGTTTGTTTTTACAGAAATCATATTTGAGGGAAAGCAGTACCATCTTCTTACTATTTATTGATTTACCTACTTGAAAAAATGTATTCCACAACTTATTTGAAAGCAATTTCTAAGCACTTTATAGAAATAAACTTCAACATAATGTGATGTAAGGCATTTAAAATGAAGTAGATAGCGTGTATGTTTATATATATAAAGATAGGTGTTCAAATAGCAGTAATTTTTTTGAATGGCAGATCATTAGAGATCTTAATTTAAAATAATTGAGGCTTTTCTTTTCCTTAAGATTTCTATAATTGTTGTATAGCTTCTATAATCAGAATAAAATAATGTTTCTGGCATAGTGCAGGGTGGCGGGTACGGTGGGAAGCAAAACACAGAATTCAGTGAGGACAAGTGAAGCAAAAGGAAAATAAGGTAGACAAGCAGCCAAAGCTAGGAGTGAGGCTGGAACACAATGGCCATGCTTTTGACATAACATCATGAAAAGCTGGAATTAATGCAAACATAGGGACCTTGTTCCTAATCTGAAATGCTTTGGGCTCTAAAGTGCCTCTCTTCTTCATTGAACAGAGAACCAGCCATTAGTCATAGCGAGTCACAGCACAATTGTCCACTCTGCAAAACCTGACTTAATTGGAATCAACAAGGCCAGAACAAACTTCTGAATGTATGCCAGTCTCTTTTCATGAAGGGACTGTGCAGTCAGTTAGATTGGAACTTGAATAAATCGTTTTTTTGGAAATCAGTGTTGTGGGGGGGCACTGTTTTCCATCAAATTTACCTTTCTCGGGGAAGCCAGCCTCTCTCACACATATCTTACCAAACTCACGGGTACAAATCACTCAAGGAAATAAATTGGATACCCTATAATGTTCACTTTTTTCCCTTCAATGTCTCTATCACATATTTGCTCTATAGAAGCAGGGATTTCCCTGGGCCTGTTCACCACTGTATCCGCAGTGCTTAGCACGATGCCTCATAGTAGGAACTCTAAAATGTTTGCTGAAGGGGTACCTGAATGAAGCCAAAATGAAATTATCATTGGCAAGAGTAAAGAATTCCTTAAACCCACAAAATTTTAATGTTGTTCTTCCAAAGCACAGATGACTACAGCATGAAGTGTCACTTACCATTGAGTAAACCAAATATTGTTTTATCCACATTAAACTCTGTAGTATATTAATTGTATTTATATACTTAAAAATTGAGCAATATATTTCCAAATGTAAGAAATTTATGTTTGAGAAACACATTTTCCTCCAAGCATTTTCTTTATTACCTGGCACATGAAACTAGGAATTACAATTTCTCATTTTAAGTTTTAAGCTATTTCTATAGACAACTTGTTAGGAAAAACAAATCTCCAGGGCTCATAATTTTTTCTTACATATCTTAAAATCTCAGAAGATTCTGGGACCCATTGTTTTCTTTTTGTATAGTAAGCAATCTTTGATATTCCAAAGCCCTGGAGTCCTGGCCTATAATATTCTAGATCATCATAGCACTTGTAAGGATAATTACTGTTCATCCACTTACTCACCTCCTACTGTGACAGATGAATACTACCACTACTACTGCTAATCATCATCATAATTATCATTATTGACCATTTACTACTGCTGGTCACTGTGCAAATCTATTTACATGCATTATCTTTTTAATGCTCTGAGGTGAGTGTTAAAAGTCATCTTCCAGCCCTGAACGTATGATTTATGAATCCTCTCTACAACTCTTCCCCACTGGGAGAGACCAACATGTAAATAATGAACTGCAGGCCTGAAGATGTAATGAGTGCCGCAACAGAGAAGCAAATCAGGCACTACTGGTACTCAGAGGAGGAGCTCCAACTCCCTGGGAAGGACAGAGGGTGTGTCTAACAGAAGGGATGGCTAAACTGAGTCTTGAAAGATGAGAGAGGATTTGCCCTGTGGTCCTGGCAATAAAGAAGAATTGAGTAAATATTACGTAAGAAAATTTGGTAAGAATTATGGATGTATCAAGACTATTGATTAGCTTGGAGTTGCAGGTAACATGCAGAAGGAGGAGAGAATTTCGAAAGGGCTCATTTTTATATCTGATATTAAAACTGGTCTATTCTTACACCTCACACGACAGGTAAAACATTTAATTTGGGAGAAGACAATTCTATTTTCTCAACTGTAGAATGGAAAGAAGCTATTTAATAATAACTCTATTACAATCTTTCTACATGCCAAGCACAGTATTTACCACTGTACATGTCTCAACTTATTAAAACAAATTCATGAGGTAGGTATCATTTTTCAGTTACATAAAAGAGAAAATGAAAACTTTTAAATTTGCCCAATGTCATGCAACTTGTATGCCTAGGAGTCATTCATTGACTCAATTAATGTTTTTTGAGAGCCTGTGATGTGTCTGACAAAATTTAAAATCAGTTCAGCCTGATTCCAAAACATTTGTTTTAACCGCTGCATGATCCTTGTCTTTCCCTTAGGACCAGAAAGACAACACTCTTTTTCATAACTATTATTGCCTTTAGAACACTCAGATGACTTACAAATAAGTCCTGTTCTATAGAAGTCAAAGTGTAAGGCCACTAAACACATTTGCTGTCCAGAGCATTATGAAGATTTAACAGAAGGCTATGTATTGTTCATTGTCATAATGTTCTGAGCACTGATTGAATTAATTGCTTAGGGCTTTTCACTTAGAAATCCCACTTTTTAGGGTGGTTATAAACTAGCAGTTAATATTTTTCCTATGTGAAATAGGGTTCAGGCAAGGGAGTGCTTTAATCCTGCAAAACTGTATGCACAACATAGCTATTGCATCGTAAAATGATCACATGAGATAGATAATTAAATAAGAGGGGATTTGGTGCCTAAATCTAGGGTTGTGGTTGAAAAACTTCTTATGATGTTGCACTGGTTGCTTCATAGAGTCTGATTAAATGCAACTAATAATAATAAATAATAGTCATTAATATTTCCCTTTTAATCATTCACATAACAAAGACTTAGTGAAGATAAATGATTGACCTTCTGCTCAGTGTTGGTAAGCAATGGAGACAGGATTTAATCTAAGCTGTTAGACTCTAGGGCCCATTCTCTTAACCGCATCACTATAGTCCCACCCTTAAAGGATGGTGGCGAAAGATACGTGGAATAAAGCCGGTAAAGCATTCCACATGGTACGTGTCTAAGTGCTCTGTTCTAAAATCAGCTTCTTCAACAACTATGTATTGAATGCTGCATAGCTGCCAAGCACTGTACTTGGTATGGAAGATACAACAGTGAATAAATAAAACAGACATATATTGTTGGCTCATGGAGCTGCTATGTTAGTTGGAGACCCACATAATAAGCATGCTAAGTAAATATATTGAGCTAGATTATAATAATAATGTGTTATGGGAAAAAATAATACAGAACAGAGGTCGACGGGAAGGATCCAGGTGGTGCTGTGATTTTAGATCTGAGAAAGCCTAAGTAGTTGCTATTTGATTAAAGGCTGATGCCTGGGGGGAAAGCGTGCCAGGGTAGTGAGGAAATACTACAACAGATCCACAGTGAGCACAGACGTCCAAGTTCCAGGAACTTCAGGGAGCCGGGGAGCCTGGAGGAATGAGTGAGCTAGGACAGCAGCCAACTAGAGGGCAGACATTAATGGGAGGGCAGTGTGTACAGACCATGCTGTGCTTTTTAGGCCATTTTGCATTGATTTAAGCTTTTACTCAGAGTGGGTAGGAAGCCACAGGAGGAGTTGAGAGGGGCAGTGTCCTGATCTGACTTAGCTTTTAACATTTTACTCTGACTGCTCTGGTAAAAGGAGAAGACTGAGCATAAGGGTGGAATTAAGCGGACTGGTTTGGAAGTCACTGCAAAAATCCAGCTTGGAGACGGTAGCGGCTTAGACCAGAGTGGAAGCAAGGGAGGTGGTGATAGGACTAGATGAAAGGTGATGGTAATCCTTTTTGGGTGGATGTTTCATCAGAATCATGGGATCAGTAAGTTGAGCTGAGATGCAGAGCCACGTTGATCTGATGATGTATTAAACAGTACACGTTACTGTTTGTTCCTAAAATGTATAAAGATCCCACTCCAAGCAGGGCATTGTGCCAGGCACTGCAGCTAAAACACTCTGAGGGTGTCCATGCCCTTAGAGAGCTGTCCTCCTATTAAGAGGATAATAGTTACACCATAACTATATGTGGCTGCAGAATACGGCTATAGCACATTTGTTCAATGAATATTCACTGCATACACAGTTTTAGGGGCTGGAGATAGAGCTGAGGATAGAATAAACAAACATCCTTGCTTTCCTGGAGTTTATACTCTAGCAGAGTGAAACAAAAATCAGCAAGATAACTATGTAAGTTATATAGTATGTTAAAAGGTAATAATGAGAGACTTCATGACGATCTAGCCCACACCTGTGCAACACTGTCATAGTGAAAATTAGAAACAATGCACTGTCCATGTAAAGGGGAAAAGCTTGGGCTGGACACAGTGGCTCACACCAGTAATCCCAGCACTTTTGGAGGCTGAGGCGAGGAGATCGCTTGAGACCACAAGTTTGAGACCAGCCTAGGCAACATTATGAAACCCTGTTTCCACAAACAAACAAACAAACAAAAATTGTTAGGCATGGTATTTGGGAGGCTAAGGTAGTAGGATCACTTGAGCCCAGAAGGTTGAGGGTGCAGTGAGCTATTATGGCACCACTACACTCCAGCCTGGGTGACAGAGTGAGACCTTGTCCCTAAAAAAAGCTTAAAAAACAAAAATAAAAAAAGGACCAGCATAATAAAGTGGTATGTCCAGTCTATAAATTACTATGCAATAGTTTAAAAACACATAGGAAGATCTACATGAACCAATGAGGGTAGTTGCACCTCAAAACATTTAAAGAGCAAGATGATGAATGAAGTCCAAAGTATAATGTCATTCATGTAAAAAACTAAAGAGATTTTATACATATATATATATATGCACATATGTACACACATCTATGTGGACCTATAGGTACATACATGCATAAAAACATTTTGGAAAGATATATGAGGTAACAGGGTCCATCTCATTGAGGGATCAAAAAGTCTTCCTGGATGCCTCACAAGGTTCATTGCAAACCCTCTGGGGAATGTGTCTCAGGTGAGTGTGTAGCTCCTTCTCCAGTGCTTCGTGGCCATTGCGTGATGCATACTGTGTGGCCCTCTGCAGGATAAACCCAACCTTGACCACAACTCTGACAAATTATATACCTGGATCTGTTGCTGGAAATGCTGAGACCCTTTGGGTACACAGGATGGGTCCTGGGAGAAAATGGGATTTCTCCTCTCTCCCCTGTCTCCAACACCTTCCTGGGGGTAGGAGTCTGAAGCTCTATTCTGGTCTCCTTTTCCTCATGGGTTATCTCACCCACTCATTCAGCCTTCTCAAGATTGGTTAATGTGATGAACTACTCCAGTCAAAGTGCTAGCAGATAGGGAGGTAGTTTGGTATTTTAAAACTCTCTCATCCCCCAGATACATGAGTTTTATTTTAAAAGTGGGATAGGAGACACAAGCATTGCATACGATTGTATATGAGAAAACACTGTTACCCATAAACCATTGTAAATATATTCCATTATTAAAATGATTAATATTTGCTATCCCACCCTCTCCATTGTGCACAGATGAAATGTTATTGTTACTATTAACCTTCTCACCTCCTCCATGGTACACAGACTGGGGAATGCTATTAATAGTTTCCCCCATTCCCCACCCAGCTCCTTCTGTTACTGTGAAGTAATTTGGATGAACCATGCTAGGCTTAAAAGGCCAAGGGTTTCATCAAAAAGTGGGCAAAGGATATGAACAGACACTTCTCAAAAGAAGACATTTATGCAGCCAAAAAACACATGAAAAAATGCTCACCATCACTGGCCATCAGAGAAATGCAAATCAAAACCACAATGAGATACCGTCTCACACCAGTTAGAATGGCAATCATTAAAAAGTCAGGAAACAACAGGTGCTGGAGAGGATGTGGAGAAATAGGAACACTTTTACACAGTTGGTGGGACTGTAAACTAGTTAAACCCTTGTGGAAGTCAGTGTGGCGATTCCTCAGGGATCTAGAACTAGAAATTCCATTCGACCCAGCCATCCCATTACTGGGTATATACCCAAAGGACTATAAATCATGCTGCTATAAAGACACATGCACACGTATGTTTATTGCGGCATTATTCACAATAGCAAAGACTTGGAACCAACCCAAATGTCCAACAATGATAGACTGGATTAAGAAAATGTGGCACATATACACCATGGAATACTATGCAGCCATAAAAAATGATGAGTTCATGTCCTTTGTAGGGACATGGATGAAATTGGAAATCATCATTCTCAGTAAACTATCGCAAGAACAAAAAACCAAACACCGCATATTCTCACTCATAGGTGGGAATTGATCAATGAGAACACATGGACACAGGAAGGGGAACATCACACTTCGGGGACTGTTGTGGGGTGGGGGGAGGGGGGAGGGATAGCATTGGGAGATATACCTAATGCTAGATGACGAGTTAGTGGGTGCAGCGCACCAGCATGGCACATGTATGCTTATGTAACTTACCTGCACATTGCGCACATGTACCATAAAACCTAAAGTATAATAATAATAATAATAATAATAATAATAATAAAAAGGCCAAGGGTTTTTCATCTTCCCTATTCCAAGTAGCATTCTTTCTCCTTAATGTTGAAATTTACAAAATACTTGAATATGATGCAGACACTATACTCACCTCACCCTTTATATGAAATAACTGGGGCTCAGAATTGTGCACTTACCCAAGGCTGCACAAAGCTGGGATTTAACCCAAGCCTTCTCCCGAACCTTGTGTTCATGTAGCACAACCCAAGCTTTGGCCCTGAAGGATTCTGTACACACAGACTTTCTCTCCTAAAGTCTAGCCCAGAAGAGAGGAGTGTTTGCTTCTCTTTTGACTCAAGGGCACATGAGGGTGCTGGCTGGTCAGCGGAGGTAGACCTGGAGCAAAGGCGATTAGGTTTGTGATGTCCACTCCTCATGGGAAGGGAGTCTGTGCATGGGAGTGGATAAACAGCACCGTGGGTGACTCCTTGAGACTTTTTGCTCCTGTGTTTCCCTGTGCATGTGTTTGTCTCTGTGTCCTTCTCTCACGTCTTTAAACAGGATGCTTCTTCCTGTTTTGGGGCCTTTACATGTCCCATTCCCTTTGCAAAGTCCTGTCTTCCATAGATTCTAATCATCTCAGCTCCAGTGTCATTGACTCAAGGAAGCTGTTATTGGTTGAGTCATGTCCCTTAAAAGACATGTTTAAGTCCTAACTCCCAGTACCAAGGAATGTCACCTTACTTGGAAATAGAGTCTCTGCAAATGTAATCAAGATGACTGATGTCCTTTTAAAAAGGAAAATTTAGACACAAACATACAGATATATCCAGGGGAGAATGTCATGTGAAAACGAAGGCAGAGATTGGGGCATTGTGTCTACAAATCAAAAAACATGAAGGAATGCCAGTGACTACCAGAAGCTAGAAGTGAGGATGGAATAGTCTTCTCAGAGCTCCGGAAAGAACCAAGCTTGCTGACACCCAGTTTCAGACTTCTGGCCTCCAGAACTGTGAGAGGATGCATTTCTGTTGTTTTAAGCCACCAGTTTGTGGTAATTTGTTACAACAGCTCTAGAAAATAAATACAGATCTTTCTGATATTTTCAGATCAGGCTAGGTTCTTCTAGTGCATGTTTTCACAATATCAGCTATTTTTCTAAATAACATGTATCACAGCTTGTGGTTATATATTTGATTTTTTAAATCAATATTTATCTCTCCCACTAAAATGAAAGACTTGTGAAAGTAGGGAGAGTGTTTGCTCATATGACTAATATAAAAACAGTATGATGAACATTTTTTAAATGAAAGAAAGAGTAAATGAATGAATGGATTGATGAATGACAAGAAGAGAGTACAGCACTTGTAATTTTGGCCTGGGTACATGCAGAAACGGTCCATTTGAAAGCATAATAAAGCTTGCTCTCTCTTTCTCCATCTAGATTTGAACAATGGTCTTTTTAAAAGTCTATGGGTAATGATAAGATTGACAAAATAGTTCACAATATCACGGAAATCTGTCAACACTAACACTGATGATAATCACTGTAAAACTGTGAAAAATGAAAACAAATAATTTCTGTTAGAGAAAATGAATGCTTTTTATCTTATATCTTATTATCAAACAGCACAATCATAATTATGTGTGCCATCAATTTTGTATATGATCTAAAATTATAAACCATTTTTGAGGGAAACAGTAAAATTATACATTTTTTCCTATCTTTAAAGTTAGCTATTTATAAACATGATATTCACATATCATAAAAATTACTGGAAGAATGATGTTGCTTCATGCTTAAGGACAAGAACTCTGGAGTCAGACCCTAGGCTTAAAGGCCAGCTCTTATCTCTTACTGTGTGACTTTGGGCATGTTACTTAACATCTCTCTGCCCAGCTTTTAATTTCTGCCTCATAGAGTAGTTGTTTGGATGCATCTAATAAACTAATACTGTTCATGTAAATACATACCAAAGTAATTGGCACATTGTAAACCTCCATACATTTTCACCATTATCAGACATGTGACATTTGATGAGATCATGGTGAGTAGTCATTCAGCTCTTCTCACCTACTTACATCATCAGAACCACACATTACAAATCATTTTCCCTTTTCATCTTTAAGAATCAGAAAGCAATGAACAAAATAGGTGAGTGATGTGTGGGATTAAGGGTGGCAAAGAGATATCAGAAATACATTTTTTAATTAAAAAAGGGGCTGAAAACATAATGTTTTAATTTGTGGCAAGAGAGTAAGGGGCACAAAATAAAATGTTAAAAAAAAAACAAATTGGAATTAAAACTCCCTGCTTTCATTCTTTTGAAAGCATTAATTTATTTTATGGTAGATTTTTAAGTTCAAGTTTTTGCATTTTCATTTCAGTCCTGTCAAGTCAAAATTTCAAACGACTGTTAAAATCTTAGGTTAACTGAATGGTTTAAATCCTTAGAATTACAATCAATTTGGGGGTTATACTTCTGATCAAATAAATAGAATTTCATAAAATCAAAGTAATTAAGCATATCTACTGTGGTGGCTCCTTCTCAAATAAATCCTTTCTACTAACAACACTTTCAAGAACTTGGTTGTTGAAGTTCCAGATAGGTGAAGTTTACGATGGACACTGGATTAATAACTTCTCTTCATCTGCAGCTCGGCTACATCAATTCCCACATTTCCTCTCCTAAGAGAGCCAATTAATAGTTTTAAATTGGTATCAGAATAGCCAGTCTAGAACCCAGCTCTTCTCCTGGTGTCAAATACGATCACTCTCATTCAACCTCAGATTTAATGTTGACTTGTCTGCTGGAAATCACTACTGCCTACACTGGGAAAATACCAAGTTTTTAAAAAAAACTCCTTTAATGATCCATTTTGGCTAGAGAGCATAAAGTTGATTTTCCAGGGAGATGCCAGCAGCTTGTGCTCTTTTTGGGTGCCTCTCATCTTATCTTTGTGGTTAATTATGGAGTCACAGTCATATCATGGGCAACTAAAATAGGAATAGGACTCCTTCATGGGCTGTCTATACCACAAGCAGTCATTACCCCGGCTCAGGACTTCCTGAGAATAAAGAGGGTATACAGGAAAATGAACAAGCCAACAAGATTCCTACAGATCCTATAATTGTCTAGTGAAATTGATAGGCTATGCTTGTCAAAGCTGCTGTTTGGCATTCTCCCCTTCCTGTCTCTCCCTCCCTCCTGGTGACTGGCAATTTCCATCTGCAGCTTTTACAATTTGATGTGTAATTTGGCTTCTCATGTCTCCCTGAATGTGCCTTCGTGTCACTTCTACTTTTGAGATTGCATCTTTCTCAAACTTATCTCTTGGTATTGTTCAGATTCACTCTTCTTTGCTGTTGAATAGCCAGAATTCATCTTTGAAAAATTTACTGTGAAAATAAAAACAACTGTCAAATGAAGAAAATAAAACACACAGAACTAAACTGTTTTGTCAGGCATAGAAATTAAATTTTAAGTCTGTTGTACTTTTGATGAAAGTATGCACATATGGGCTTAGAGCTTATCAAATTGTGACAAATTTTGTGTTTGTTTAAGGTTCTACACTGGAGGCTGAGTAACTTGGAGGCACAGGATAATAAAAGCACATGCAAGCGAGCCAATTTGTTTTATATGTAACCATTTCAGATGCAGGATCAGAAGGATTTTCTCCCTTCATTCTCAAATTTCTGCTAGGCATGAGTATTTATGATCAAGCTAGATTCAAAACAAACTAACAATGTGTTAAATATTAACACCCAGGACTCTTATGGAATGAATTTTTTTGTACTAAGTTTGGCAGTTTATAGACAGTTGCCAATGATCCAACTAAATTAAGTGCTGTTGAATACATGCTTAAATAAAGAAAAGCCTATATAGTAGTTGAGAGGCTAAAAAAGAAAAGCAAAATGGCACAATTGCCAGGCTTCCTTCCACACCTACCTCTAAGGTAGAAGACTCTCAAGGATCCAGACTTCCTTTTCATAGACTCCAGATAGATGAGGTTTATGATGGACACTGGATTAATGGCTTCTGTTAGTCTGCAGCTTGGCTATATCAGTTCCCACATATCCTGTCTCGAGAGAGCCAGATGAATAGGATTCTTCCTTAGGGCATTATTGAATGGCAATGGCACTTCTCCAATAGTAGCATCCCTAGCGTGGGCATCAGGCCCAGATATTTATTATATGTTCTTCCATAGCTTCTGACCAGCAAGTAAGGTTTGCGTTTTTATTTCTTCCTCTATTGTTACGGAAGTGAAAGGCACGTGTGTGTGTGTGTGTGTGTGTGTGTGTGTGACAGAGAGAGAGAGACAGAGACAGAGAAAGAGAGAGAGAACAAGTGAGCAAATTCAGAAACTTTTCCCCCTCATTTATACTAATTTTTATATACTGATTGATAGAAATTGAGATTTAACTCTTGATGTAACTGCTTGACTTAGACTGAGACCTAAGTTATATATAATAGAAACTTTTTTTCTGGCAAAATTATATAGAATAACACATAGTTCTATTATATTATACATTTTAAAGCCCAAAAAGATGAAGTGTTTTAAGTCTGAATATAATATTATAATATTTGCTTTCATTTTAAAGGAGAGACAAAAATACAACAACATTTTATGGAGATCTTTCCAATTACAGGCTTCTACCAGCCTTAACTTTCCTTATCTCAATAAAGGTTAGGAAGTCATATCCCTTATGGAGGTTGGACAAAATTTAGTAAACATATACTGAGTGCTAACCATATTTAAGATATTGCTCTATATAAGGTTTACTGAGACTGACATGTTGCAAAACTTCAGGAGATGCCATTCATGTATACTTCTGATATGGTTTGGCTGTGTCCCCACCCTAAACTCATCCTGAATTGTAGTTCCCATAATCCCCATGTGTCATGGGAGAGGCCCAGTGGGAAGTGATTTGATCATGGGGACACTTTCCCTCATGCTGTTCTCATGACAGTGAGTGAGTTCTCACAAGATTTGATGGTTTTATAAGGGGCTTCCCCGTTTGCTTGGCATTTCTCTCTGTGCTGCCATGCAAAGAAGGATGTGTTTGCTTCCCCTTCTGCCATAATTGTAAGATTCCTGAGGCCTCCTCAACTGTGCAGAACTGTGAGTCAATTAAATCTCTTTCCTTTATAAACTACCCAGTCTGGGTATTTCTTTATAGCAGTGTGAGAACAGACTAATACAGTAAATTGGTACTGCAGAGAGTGCCATGCTGGGATAAGGATACCTGAAAATGTGGAAGCAACTTTGGAACTGGGTAACAGACAGAAGTTAGAACAGTTTGGAGGGCTCAGACAAGATAGGAAAACATGGGAAAGTTTGGACCTTCCTAGAGACTTGCTGAATGGCTTTGACCAAAATGCTGATAGTGATGTGGACAATGAAGTCCAGGCTGAGGTGGTCTCAGATGGAGATGAGGAACTTGTAGGGAACTGGAATAAAGGTGATTCTTGCTATGCTTTAGCAAAGAGACTGGCAACATTTTGCCCCTGCCCTAGAGATCTGAGGAACTTTGAACTTGGAAGAGATGATTTAGGGTATCTGGCAGAAGAAATTTCTAAGCAGCAAAGTGTTCAAGAGGAAGCAGAGCATAAAAGTTCGGAAAATTTGCAGGCTGATGATGCAATAGAAAAGAAAAACCCATTTTCTGGGGAAGAAATCCAAGTCTTCTGTAGAAATTTGCATAAGTAACAAGGAGCCTATATTAGTTTGTTTTCACACTGCTAATAAAAACATACCTGAGACTGGAAAGAAAAAGAGGCTTAATTGGACTTACAGCTTCACATGACTGAAGAGGCTTCAGAATCATGGCAGGAGGTGAAAGGCACTTCTTACATGGTGGCAGCAAGAGAAAAATGAGGAAGAAGCAAAAGTGGAAACCCCTGATAAACTCAGCAGATCTCATGAGATTTATTCACTATCATGAGAATAGCACGGGAAAGACCAGCCCCCATGATTCAGTTATCTCCCCATGGGTCCCTCCCACAACACGTGGGAATTCTGGGAGATAAAATTGAAGTTGAGATTTGAATGGGGACACAGCCAAATCGTATAAAAGCCAAATGTTAATCACCAAGACAATAGAGAATATGTCTCCAGGGCATGACAGAGACCTTCACAGCAGCCTCTCCCATCACAGGCCCAGAGGCCTAGAAGGAAAAAATGGTTACATAGGTTGGGTCTAGGGCCACCCTGCTGTGTGCAGCCTGGGGACTCAGTGCCCTGCATCCAAGCTGCTCCAGCTGTAGCTAAAAGAGGCCAAGGCACATCTTGGGCCATGGCTTCTGAGGATCCAAATCCTAAACCTTGGCAGCTTCCACATAGTGTTGAGCCTGCTGGCGCACAAAAGTCAAGAATTGAGGTTTGGGAACCTCTGCCTAGATTTCAGAGGATGTATGAGAATGCCTGGATGTCCAGGCAGAAATTTGCTGCAGGGGAGGAGTCCTCATGGAGAACTTTTGCTAGGGCAGTGCAGAAGGGAAATGTGGGGTTGGAGACCTGACACAGAGTCACCACTGGGGCACTGCCTAGTGGAGCTGTGAGAAGAGGACCACTGTCCTCCAGACCCCAGAATGGTAGAGCCGCCAACAGCTTGCACTGTGTGCTTGGAAAAGCCGCAGACACTCAACAGCAGCTGTGAAAGCAGCTGGGAGGGGGGCTGTATCCTGCAAAGTCACAGGAGCGGAGCTTCCCAAGGCCATGAGCACATCTCTTGCATTAATGTGACCTGAATGTGAGATATGGAGTCCAAAGAGATCATTTGGAAACTTTAGGGTTTAATGACTGCTCTATTGGATTTTGGACTTGCATGAGCCCATAGCCTCTTTGTTCTGGAATTTGTCCCATTTGGAACAGGTGTATTTACCCAATGCCTGCACCCCATTGTATCTAGGAACTAACTTACTTTTGATTTTATAGGATCATAGGCAGAAGAGACTTGCCTTGTCTCAGATGAGACTTTGGACCTGGACTTTTGGGTTAATGCTGGAATGAGTTAAGACTTTGGGGTACTGTTGGAAAGGCATGATTCTGTTTTGAAATGTGAGGACACAAGATTTGGAGGGATGGGGGTAGAATGATATGGTTTGGCTGTGTCCCCACCCAAATCTCATCTTGTACTGTAGTTCCCATAATCCCCATGTGTTGTGGGATGGACCCAGTGGGAAGTGATTGGATGATGAAGGTGGTTTTCCTCATGCTGTTCTCATGATAGTGAGTGAGTTCTCACAAGATCTGATGGTTTTATTAGGGC
This sequence comes from Pongo abelii, assembly GCF_028885655.2. Classification (NCBI taxonomy): domain Eukaryota; kingdom Metazoa; phylum Chordata; class Mammalia; order Primates; family Hominidae; genus Pongo; species Pongo abelii. The sequence continues at coordinate 156,152,637 of NC_071989.2, forward strand.
TTCCTCCTTCACTCAACACTTCTCTCTCCTGCTGCCTTGTGAGGAAGGATGTGTTTGCTTCCCCTTCTGCCATCATTGTATGTTTCCTGAGGCCTCCCCAGCCATGCAGAACCATGAGTCAATTAAACCTCTTTCTTTCATAAACTACCCAGTCTCAGGTATTTCTTCATAGCAGCATGAGAATGGACTAATATAGCTTCCTAGAGTTGCTCAAAATGGAAAGTGGTTGTACAAAAATAATCTGGATTTTCACTGGTACTCTGTGGGCCATAGAATAATGCCACCTCCTCAGCTCTGAAAGCTTTTAACAGTCTGGCTTGAACCTCATTTATCACAATCTATGTTATCTAAGATTTGGCTATATAAGATCTATTCACTGCCTACCTTTTCCTGTAATTGGTCTATGCTCTTCTATCCCCCAGGCCTTTGCTCATGCTATGACCTAATCAATAAAAGAGAAAATATACACCCATCTATTATTACATATGGTAGGAAAAACACTAAAGCATATCACATTTGAACTGTAGGGTAAAGAAAATTTAAAGAAAATAATGGCAGTTAAAGTTCTGATTTGGTAGGTTGAAAGAATGCTGCTGGCTTGAGTAGGTGTTGACATGAGCGGAGTTGCGTTCAAGTAAGTTAAGATGAGTTACAGTAAGAAAACGTGTACAATTGTTAAATAAGACAGAATCAGGCTCTAGCCTGGGTGGAAATGGTGAAGAACAGATGTAGAGAGAATTCCAGGGTAAGAGAAAGTAATTGAAAGATCTAGGGAAGTTGTTTACATTGGTGAAAAAAAAACAATTAGAGTGGGACTCTTTAAATAACAGCAAGACCACAAGAAAAGAGGGTAGGCAGAGAGGCAAGTGAGGTGGGATGAAGGCTGAGTGGCTTGAGGAATAGAGAGGAATTAAGAAACATTTTTTACCCCAGCCATAAATGAACTAGTTTTCTTGAATATCTTACTCATAAAGCCCCTAAAATTTCTGGATTAACAACAATAGCAAAAGCCAATCACAGAACAAAAATAGAATTCCAGAAATACAAACACCACAGATGGCTCTATCCTTACAGCATCAGCTAAAATGTGATGCCTATTATACACTGGGGATAGGCAACAAATGCTAGTGTTTCAAGAGTAGGACTTTCTTTGTATGAAGGAGTTTGCATAAAATTGGGTTTCCAAAGAGAACTAAAGGCAACCTGCCCTTCCTGAAGAACACCAAGGAAAACTGTCTATTCAAACTTGGTGCTGTGTGAAGCAGAAAATTATTCTCTGGCATGAAGCCACAGGTCATCCTTCATGGTGGTATGTGACCTAAATGCACGCTATCTATGTTGGTTGAAAGCATATTGGCTGAAAGGCCAGTGCTCCCAATGATCAAAGAGAAGCAAATTCAAAACCTCTTTGGAGAAACACCCTTTTAACACAGACCTCAAAACATTTCCCCAGATAAAGTTCTCAAGTAGAAAAGTTCATGGAGTGGAGGGAAACAGAAATAAAATCAGACTATTAGAGATTCAAATATTGAAATTATTAGTCATAGAGTACAAACGATATCAAAAATAGTTAAAAATATGAAAAATATTAAAAATAAAATAAGGGATATAAACAAAGAACTAGTGGCTATAAAAATAAATCAAACCTTTAGGATGAAGAAAAATAATTATAATTGAAAATTAAAGGGGTGGTAAACATTAGGTTAGCTACAGATAAAGAGACATTTAGTGAACTAGCAAGTATATCTAAAGAAATTATTCAATAGTAGGAACAAAAAGACATATTTAAAATATATATACATGGTTAAGACAAATGGAAATCAGAGCGAGAAAGGCTAATATATATCTCATGCAGTTTCTAGGAGGAGAAAATAGGCAAACCTGGGACAAGTATACTAATATTTGAGAAGATATAACAGCAGCTTTAGAATTTAGCTGTCTTTAAGTGTCTCATGGGAGAAATTCAGCTGTGTATTTGTTTCCCCATTTTGTCACTACTAAAAGGTTTGATCAGAACCAAGTCCAGATTCTCAGCCCCTAGCCATAGCCAGGAATTAGCAAATCTCTGAGGGAAAAAACAACTGCTGATCTTCAGATCACCTCTGGAAGTTTATTGCCTTCCTGGAATTTTAGTCCCCCTAAACTTGCTTTCTTTTGTAGCTCTCAGATGCCTTTAATATATAATTTTTGTAACATATCTGGCTTTTAAAATTGTTTTCAGTGGAAGCATGGAGCTGTCATGGGCTAGTTCATTCTAGCAGAAAGTGGAAACTAAGGGTGGTGTCTTTGATATTTGAGCATATTCATTTGGTTGGCATATTTATGTGGTTGGAGGAAGGTATAATAATAAAGAAAAGTATGGGAGCTGGGAGTGAGATTATGTAGAGTCCTGTAGGCTATGGTAAGAATTTGTTTTGTAAAAAAAGCTGTAATGTCAAAATATGCTGAAGACCAATGCCATAAAGGAAAAAGTCTCAAAAGAGAGAAACAAGATAAATAAAAGGAAATGATTCTGGAAAGGGAAGAGGGTATCCTGGGATTACACTCAAGAAGGATGGATCCAGAGGCAGTGAAAGAAGTTAAATTACTTTGTGATCAGATACTGGTTTATGGTTGATTAGTGGAGACAGAATATTTTAAAGATAAAAAGAGTGCTGATTCCTTTTCCTTACCCTTATAGTTAGTGCAAGTAAGATGAAGAGCAGCCTCTACTTGAAAAGGAAGGAAGGAATCTTCTTGTGAGCAAAAGTTACTTGTTATGGTCTGAATGCTTTTATCCCCCTAAAATTCATAAATTGAAATCTAACCCCTACAGTGACAGTATTAAGAGGATGGGCCTTTGGAGGTGAGTAGGTCACAAAGGCTTGACCCTCATCAATCTTTGATCATTGGGAGCACTGGCCTTTCAGCCAATATGTTTTCAACTAACATAGATAGCATACATTTAGGTCACACACCAGCATGAAGGATGACTTGTGGCTCCATGCCAGAAAATAATTTTGTCCTTCACACAGCACCAAATTTGAATAGGCAGTGCAACTAGTGCCATTATGAAAGAAGCCCAAGGAGGCTTGTTTGCCCCTTCTGCCATGTGAGGATGCAGCAAGTAGGTGCCATTTATGAGGAATGAGCCCTCACAAGACACCAAATGTGCTGGTGCCTTGATCCTGGACTTATCAGCCTCAAAACTGTGAGCAATAAATTCCGTCATTTATAAATTACCCAGTGTAAGGTATTTTGTTATAGCAGCTAGAATGGACTAAGCCACTACTGACCACTCATTTTGCTTGCACATTATCTCTCCATTCTTCTGATAACAGAACTGCCTTTGGGGAAACATCCCTTCTTATTCTGAGTCCATATGATTTTAGTAGAGTCAGCTGCATTTTCCCTTCTGCCTCTTTCTAATTGCCTGACACAAAAGTCGAAACATGATCCAGAGCAACTGCTTACAGCAAACTCAATTTTGTCTAGTGAAACCCAATTCTAGAACTTTTGATGGAGCTATTTTACTGGGGTTGATGGAATATTAATCTGAACCTGCTAGTGGCTACCTTGCTAACACAAGGGAAGAACCAACACAGAAGAAACAGCTAAGCTATGAGGATGCAAAGGCATAAGAATGATACAATGGACTTTGAGGACTAGGGGGAAAGGGTGGAAGAGGGGTGAGGGATAAAAGACTACACATTGAGTACAATGTACATTGCTTGGGTGATGGGTGCACCAACCTCTCAGAAATCACCACTAAAGAACTTATGTACAAAGAAAGAAAGAGGAAGGAAGGAAGGAAGGAAGGGAGGAAGGGAGGGAGGGAGGGAAGGAGGGAAGGAAGAGAAAAGAGGAAAGGAAAGGAAGGAAAGGAAGACAGGAAGAAAGGAAGGAAGGGAGGGAGAGAGAGAGCAAGAGAGAGAGAGAGAGAAAGAAAGAAAGAACGAAAAGAAAGAAAAAAGAAAGAAAAGAGCAGAAGCCAAGGGGGAAGGAGACTGAGAGGCAGCAAGGCAGAAGCTGATGATCCAAACATGGTTGAGTATGGCTCTATTTCTATACTTTCCATTTATACGAGATAAATTATCTTTCCTGCTTATGTCAATTTGAGTTGTGTTTTGGCAAACTGAAAAAGAAAGACTCCTCACAAATATACTTGGGAAACTCTGCAATAAATGGGATTTGTTTCCAATAGGAGTTTAACAAGACATTAAAAATCCTAGAATTTCAAAGAAGTAAAGAATCTCAGAGATAAAGAAGATACCCAGGGAAATGTTTTGACTTGCCTCAAGTCCCATAGTGAGTGAGTGGTGGATCTAGTGCTAAAATCCAGGTCTCCTATACTTTTCTTCTCTCAAGAAGAGATAATGATATACAGTCATGTGTAATTTAATAAGAGAGATATATTCTGAGGAATGTATCTTTTGGCGATTTTGTCATCCTGTGAACATCATAGAATGTACTTATACAAACCTATATGGTAGAGCCCACTATACACCCAGGCTATATGTTATAGCCTATTGATCCCAGGCTACAAATGGGTACAGCATGCAACTGTACTTCATACTGTAGGCAATTGTTAAGTCATAAGTATTTATGTATCTAAACATACTTAAACATAGAAAAGGTACAATAAAAATACAAGATAAAAATAAATGGTACACCTGTATGGAGCACTTACTGTGAGTGCAGCTTGCTGGACTGGAAGTTGTTCTGGGTGAGCGAATAAGTGAGTGGTGAGTGAATGTGAAGACCTAGTCATCACTGTACATCACTGTAGACTTTATAAACACTTAGGCTACACTAAATTTACATAAAAGTTTTATTTCTTCAATAAGAAGTTAACCTTAGCTTACTGTAATTTTTTTTTTTTTTTTTTTTTTTGAGATAGAGTCTTGCTCTGTTGCCCAGACTGGAGTGCAGTAGTGCAGTCATGGCTCACTGCAGCCTTTACCTCTGAAATTCAAGTGATCCTCCCATCTTAGCCTTCTGAGTAGGTGGGACCACAGGTGCAAGCAACCATGCCCAGCTAATTTTTTTTTTTTTTGTAGGGACAAGACCTCACTATGTTTCCCAGGCTGGTCTCGTGCTCCTGAACTCAAACAATCCTCCTACCTCAGCCTCAAAGTGCTGGGATTACAAGCATGAGCCACTGTGCTTGGCCTTTACTGTAACTTGTTTACTTCATAAACTTTTTTACTTCAACTTTTTTACTTCGTAAACTTTTTAATTTTTAAACTTCTGACTCTTTTGTAATAACAGCTTAAAACACTAATATTTTTGTACTGCTATACATTTTCTTTTTTATATCTTATTCTGTATACTTTTTCTATTACATGTTTGTTTTTACTCCTTAAGTGTTTTGTTAAAAACTAAGACACAAACACCAACCGCACATTACCTTAGGCCTGCACAGGGTCAGGGGTCAGGATCACTAGTATCTGTCTTCCATCTCCACAGCCTGTCCCGCTAGAAGGTCTTCAGGGGCAATAACATGCATGGAACTGTCATCTCTTATATTAACAATGCCTTTTGGAATACCTCCTGAGGCTGTCTTACAGTTAACTTTTATATATAAGTAGAAGGAGTATACTCTAAAATAACAAGGAAGTATAGTATAGCAAATACATAAGCAACATAGCCTTTTATTATCATTATCAAATATATACTGTGCATCATTATACATAATATACTTTTATAGACTGGCAATGCTGTAGATTTGTTTACAGCAGTAATACCACAAACACGTTGAGTAATGCATTGTGCTACAACGTTATGACTGCTACAATGTCACTAAGCAAAACGAACTTTTCAGCTCCATTATAATCTTACGGGATGGACCACCATGGTAGATGTGGTCCATCTTTGACAGAAACATCATACAGAAACATCATTGTGTGGGACATGGCTGTATGTTCCATTTCTCTCCTGGCCTCCTTTTACTGGGAAGTTTGGTGTTAGGGAAGAGAGGAGGACGCTCCAACATTAGAGGCAGAGCAAGGTAAGAGGAAAGACAACCAGGGAGTGAGGAATGATTCACTCTCCCAGAAGATTAAATTATCCATTATTAGTCAGCTTCTTCATGGAAAGCCAACTGGATTCCCTCTGGTAATCAATTGCCCCAGTCATTACTCAAAAGTAAAGTCAAGCAGAGGTTTCACTTCCTTAACTTGTAAATATCTTTGGCTGCCAATGATCATTTCTACTTGATACTGTGGTTACTCTGATTTTGCAGAAAGCCTCTATGGTGGAGTTAGGAAGAAGCTTCTCCAAAGAAGCTCTTTATTTGACTGTGTTTGAAGGTAGGTAGTCATAGGCCCACTGGAGCTGTTTTCTCAAGGATGCAGCATTTTATAGGAAGAGAAAATAGCACTAATAATGTAGCAGAGGTAGCAGAGTATGAATTACAATGTATAAGCAAACATCTGCACACAAATCAGCCAGGATAATTTTATCTCATCAGATGCCACATTCAGGATACATGAGTGAAATCTCTTTGGAATATGTTCGTTGTTGCTGCAAAACAGAATGTTCTTTGCTTTTAAGAATAATTTTCCTCTGGTTTCTTAAAATGCCTTTTACATCAGTTAAACCCATTATAAATGTGTGAAAAACTTGTGTTGATCAAGCTGAGTTTGAGCCCTCAAATTCTAACAAAGTCACTTATCTTCTGCATCATAAGCAGTGGATGATTGGAGCCAGGAAGGGAATTCCAGGAACCCCTTCACTCAGAGACAGTGAATGGTCAGTTGTTAAGCAAACAATAAGGCCAGGTATGGTGGCTTATGCCTGTAATCCTAGCACCTTGGGAGGTCAAGGTGGATGGATTGCTTGAGCCAAGGAGTTTGAGACCAGCCTGTGCAACATGGAGAAACCCCTTCTCTACTAAAAATACAAAAATTAGCCGACAATCATTTGAGCCACGAGAATCATTTGAGCCTGAGAGGCAGTGGTTGCAGTGAGCCAAGATTGCACCACTGCACTCCAGCCTGGGTGACAGAGTGAGACCTGTCTCAAAAAAAAAAAAAAAAAAGTCTGAGGTCCTGTGTGACTTTTGGCAACATCCCATCGTCTCTACCTTGGGCGTCACCTTTCCGATATGCAAAGCAAGTGAAATATAAGGTTACTTCCAGGGCAGAAGTGCTCTGACCTTCTATCCACAGGATAAAGTGTATGGCTGGGAGACTGGTTATGCAGTTTGTCATAAAGCATTGAAAGAAAGCAAAGCCTTCACATTATGCATAATTAAGGACTTACCATTTAAAACTATAGTTCTATTTTTTGCGTACAAGATGAATAATGTGTTTTAAATGGACTGTTTTGATGTGGATGTGGGGAAACACTCCTGTGTTTTAGTGGGAGTATAAAGTAGCACAAGCTTTCTGCACAGTAATCTGGCAACATATTTAACAATTGAAAATGTAAGTAGCCTTTGATTTAGACACTCTGCTAGGAATTTATGTTATAGGTATACTTGAACATGTGTGAAATGATTTTTGTATATGTCGTTATGCAAATATAGTATTGCTTCAGGTAGTGAAATGCTGCAAATAACCTAAATATTAGTATCTATAATGGAATAGCTCCACAGTGGAATATCATGCAGATATTGGAAAATAAAATTTAGATCTGACAGGAAAACCTTAAAATATATTAATAAGGAAAGACTCTTACAGAAGTGAATTCCCTCAGTTCACTGATTCAAGAGAGGATCAGAAGGGATACTGGTTTTTTCCATCTTCCCCAAAACTGGAGAACCAGCAACTGATTCTAACAAAGTGTTGACCAGCAATGCTTTTCAGTCAAGGCTGGCAAGGAAGAGGCATGGGGATTCTGGCTGAAATATTGAGATATTCAAACTCCTGGACTCAAGCAATCTTTCTGCCCCAGCCTCCCAAACAACTGAGACTGTAGGAACATGCCATTGTGCCCAGCTACAAATTATTTTCTTAACACTTTTTATGGTCATCTGGCTTAACAGATATCTCTTAAAAAAAGAAAGCAAATAATAATACTGTAGTATTGAGTACCTACTATGAAGTAGCACTAGAAATCTTTGTATATTCTACCATTTATCCTAAAAATTATGATCTACCCAAATATTACTGATGGAGTATTTCTAATTTGAAAATCCAAAATCTGAAATGATGCTCAAAGGACATGCTCTTCAGAGTATTTCGGATTTCGGATTTTTTGGATTAGGGATGCTCAACCAATATACTGCAAATATAGTGTTCCAAAATCTGAAAAAAATCTACAATCTGAAACACTTCAGGTCGCAAGCATTTCAAGTAAGGGATATTCAAACTGTATCTCCATTGGTCAGATGAGAAAACTCAGACTCAGGGAAGCTTAATGATTTGCCCAGAGAATGACAGTCAGTAAAGAATTGAAATTAGTATTTAGTTCTTTCTGCTGTCAAAGCTAATGTATTTACCTGTGTGTTATACTTTCTAGGCCTTTTTTTTGAGGGTTATGAATCATAAACTTTTTAATACAGGCAGTTAAACAGGCACTATGATGTAAATATATATTAAATAATTCTACATACTGTGTTAAGTCTTCACCAAGTGCAGCCAACATGTTGAGTCCCAGAAGGGACAGAAATGAACACGTGCTCTTAGTAATGCCTGGGGCCTGTGTTAGATGTGCAACCAGTATTAATAAGTGCAGTGTTTCTGAAACCTTAGGCATTTTTGTAGCATCCTCGCAATCTTCACCATATCCACATGCCAACTTAATGTTACTTAATTCATGTCTGTGTAAATTAACTCATTTCTTTTCCTTAAAGTCCAGCTATTTTAGCCTCAGCCTAAGCATCATATCTGTTAAAAGTTGCGGTATGTCAGTAATATTTTCTAGTACATGCTACAATAAGTATATTACTACGGGGAAAAATCCATTCATGTGCCATCAACACCACACTCTGGGAAATACTAGATTAATACCACATTATCTCAGAGTGACACAGCCCCCTCCTAGTCCCCATGAGATTTTCTTTCTTAACTTTTATGATGTTGTTGCTCCCAGAACTGAAATATGTAGCTACCAGTGTTTCCCTAGCATTGGTACACTCTCCCTGGTAACATATCCTGCTCCAAAATTGATAGATATATTCATTTCCCATCATGCACCACCCTTCCTAAACATTTGACTGACTGTAGATGTAATGCACAACAGTGGGTTTTGATACTAAATTTATGGTGAGTCAATGACTGATATGCAAATGAGATCAGTAATAGTAAGTACAGAGTCTTCTTAGCAAAATGAGTTGAAATAGGAGATTAGGGAGGAGTCATGATTTGAACCAAATGCTTCCACAGGACAGAATATAAGTGTTTTGAGGCAGGCTACATCAACTTGTCTGAACAAAGTCAGTTAGAAAAGACCTTAAGCTGGATGTGATGTCTCAGCATTTTCCCCAAAGATTGTAAGTGAGAGAAGAGGGCAATTTAAATTGCTATTTTATATTTATCAATAAATATTTGCCTATTTTCTAAAAGATATCCTTAGGAGACATTCTGGGAAATGTGCAACTATTGAGTCAAAGAGTATGAAATTATTTTACACATTTAAACACATATGGTGAAGACTAAGATTTAAGTGACAATGGAAAAATAGTGTTGACTTCAAAACAATAAAGCTAACAAAAAATGAAAAACAAAATAAAATGTAAAGAAATGTGGACCAAAGAAAGATTCATATTTCCCTCAGCATTGAGTTTCAGACATTAACTCTCAAAACTTGAAGATAACCCATATCACCTGAGGAGTTTGTAAACCACACAGCAGTTAGGTTCTACCCACATAAATCCGAACTAGAAGCTCTGAGGTGAGGACTAGGCATCTTCGTTTTTAGGAGGCTCCCAGGTCATTCTGATGCACACCACATTCCAAAACACTGACTTAAATAACAGCTAGTCATGTAGGAGGAGAAACAGGTTGGAATTATAATTACCAACACTTACATGTTAATTATGATTAGTTTAATAATCCACAGAATAAATAGTTCTGTAACCTTATTATTTTTCATTCACAGTTTTAACTTCTGTTGATTCAATTCTTATATTAACTTTCTGCTCCCCCTACCACATTTCAATGTTCCTGAAATCGAGATGCTTTTTAAAATTGATGTATGTTTTTTTCCTGAAAAGATGGTAGTAAATCAATGTTGCAAAATGCAATGAATTATGTCTTAATCAAAGAAAATTGACAGTTACGAGAGACCTCAAAGGTTCACAACATGAAGCTGTTTGTAACATTGTGGGTTCCTGGGTTCAATTTGTGAGGACTCTGAAGCCAGTATGCAGCTGAGTTTACCTCCTAGGTGTGAACACAGGCCATTACACACCATGACAAGTTGGCCTTATTCTTTAGAGATGCAGTGACTCTCCTAAAGTAAACAACCACCTCAACAGCACATTTCGTTTCCTTGTTAAAATCATCCTCTCAGTGCATCCAATTGTTAGTGCTGGTGATGGAAGTGAAAATGTTTAAGCATGATAGTTTAATCTAAAAGGAAGTATTTTGAATAAATCAAGGAATTGAGCTGTGGTAATAAATTTTACTTGCTTTGTTCACATATTTATTAAATAAATGACATAAATAGATTTATGGAGCTGTCCAGTGTTTAAGTTATATTTTATAACTGTATTATGAAAAATTAAATTACATTAGCAGAACTGAGACGATCTCAGTATCCAATGAGCATGTTACAGGTTTGTATTATGAGACTCTTATACATACTTGCATGTATTTGTGTATGTAAATCCAGACGCACTTAAAAATATTTATGTGCACATCTATACTTACATTTATACATGCCAACAATAACATATATAAAAATATTTCTATATATAATAACAAGGATCTATAAAAGCACCTATATAAATATGCACACGTATATATACTGATGTATATAGTATATGTTTTAAGATATTTAAAAAATGGAATTAAGTATTTTGTATATCGATGACTTACTCTGAAGTCAGTATAAAGAAAGCAAGAGGTAAAAATTTCATTCTAGGCCGGGTGGGGTGGCTCACACCTGTTTCCCAGCACTTTGGAAGGCTGAGGCAGGTGGATCACAAGGTCAGGAGTTCAAGACCAGCTTGGCCAAGATGGTGAAACCCCGTCTCTACTAAAAATACAAAAATTGAGACAGGAGTGGTGGCATGCATCTGTAATCCCAGCTACTCAGGAGGCTGAGGCAGAGAACTGCCTAAATCCGGGAGGCGGAGGTTAAAGTGAGCCAAGATCATGACACTGGCACTCCAGCCTGGGCAACAGCGCAAGATTCCATCTCAAAAAAACAAACAAAAAAAAATCATCCTAGTCTTTCTTCTTTTGTTCTCCTAATCGTAGTTTTTCTTTAAGGTGCCATTGTCCTCTGTATTTCATTTTATTTATCAATGTGCATGCCTCATGTCTCTATTAGGCTGGAAATTATACAAAGGCAATGATGTTCTACTTGTCTTTGAATTCTTCAATGCTAACAGAGTGATCAGCCTGTAATAGGGGCTTAAAATCCGAAGGAGTATTGATGAATAAATGAGTCAGGAAATATGAACAACACTATGAGTTCTTTTATTAATTACCTTGTTGAACATGGGCAAATCATTAATTTACTTGGAATCCAGTTTACTCATCCTTACAAATACAGGGTGGGTTTAGTTATTCTTCAAGGTATCATGCAGATTTTTTTGTTTCACATATTAAATTTTTTTTCATATTATAAATGCTTTATAACATTATTGTGATATATGGGTTCTGCTGAAACATACAATTTTATCACTGCTTCCATCAAATATATTAGCTATAAAAAAAAGAAAGTTAAAAAGACTAAAATCAAGAGGTATAAATTTTATATACAGCAAAATGTCAGGGAGAAGAAAAAGATTTAAGGAGCACAGGCTTAAAATCAGTAGTCCTAGAATCTAGTCTGGGCTTTACGACTTACTAGCTGAGTGACCTTCAAAAATAAGTCAATTAATTTCTTAGGCTCCATTTCCTGGTCTGTAAAATAAAGATTATAATACTTGCTTTATCTCCTTCTCAGGGTTGTTGTGAGGTCAATTAAGATAATATAGGTGAAGGCAGTTTATATAGTGCTGTATAAAGGAATGTTGTAGTTTTACCCCTCAATACCAATGTTTTAATGGCATTAAACTGTATATTGTTATGGCATTGATGAATTCAAAATTCACCAAGGCTCTGCTAAAGAAAAACATAAAATGATAGATGTGATGGGAAACAGTTCTGAAATCTTAATTACTTTATGCAAATGTGAGGCAATATTATTTTATATCTTGATGCAGATTTCTGAATCAGTTATAGGGATGCATTCCAAGTAGTAAAGTATATAGGTAACAAATTAATGTTTCTCAACAGACAAAGGAATAAAAATCTTTCTACTATTTCTTATTTAAGCCAAAAGTCTTAGGCTTTTAAATCTTTCTAAACATTATTTACTATTGTTGAACTGATAACATGTTAAGTGACAGTAGTCTGCAATAGTAGAGACATGAATAGATCTACTTTAAAAATTAGCTTTTTAATTTTTACTCTCATGAAAACTTTGAGAACAAGGACTTAATTGCAAAAGCAAATATGACCATTACTGCCAAGAAACAGATGCTTGTATCTAGTATAAGGGGAAACATTCATCTAACCCAGAGCCTTAAAGTCATAATGAGGTCGTTGTGGCTTCTTAGAGTCATAATGAGATAGTTGGCAAGTCCACAGGAGTGACGGTAAAATGCCTTACTCTATTAATTTACTCATTTATTAGTTCATTCAACAAGTATTTATTTTGCATTGGGTACTTTGCTTGGAAGTGAGACCTCAGTAGTGAATTACAGGGATAGGTTTATTTTCTTGCCAGACCTTTCAATCAGGCAGAGAAAACAAATATTAAAGAAAAGGAAGGCAAAGGGGGCATACTGGTTAAGAGTATAGACGCCTAAAGAGAGAGGCACTTAAGGGATTTGGGGGCAACCTAATTTTATTAAGCCTCAGTTTCCTCATCAATAAAAACAGAATAGTGTCATCACTGATCTCATGGGTCTTTGAGAAGATTAAATGAAGCAATGAGTGTAAATCATAGTGTGTAACCCATAGTAATTGTTGTTGTTTTTTGAGATGGAATCTCGCTCTTGTTGCCCCAGCTGGAGTACAGTGGGGCTATCTTGGCTCACTGCAACCTCCGCCTCCTGGGTTCAAGCGATTCTCCGGCCTCAGCCTCTCCAGTACCAAGGATTATAGGTGCACACCACCACACCAGGCTAATTTTTATATTTTTGGTAGAGACAGGGTTTTGCCATGTTGGCCAGGCTGGTCTTGAATTCCTGACCTCAGGTGATCCACCCGCCTCGGACACCACACCCAGCCCATAGTAAATTTCTAAGAAATGTAGACTTTATGGTGTTGATAAAGATATCTTTATCAATTATACAACTTTAAACCAGTTAAATAGCCTTAATGCCATGTTAGAACATTCTACAAGGAATCTTGCTTTATTCATGTCTTAGAATCTGAATATTTATGCCATGTTGTACTTTGAATTCTGTTTTCAGATCCAAATCTCCCACATTCTCACCTTGGCTTTGCCGCCTGTCTTCTGTTCTGGCCTGCCCTTCTTGTCTACAACCCACACTCACTCACAGAAGTCATGTTTTCCAGCCACTCCAGGAAATAACTGCACAGGCCACCTGATCAAGGTTCCCATGGGAGTTCTTCAGCCCAGGGAAAGGTTTCAGCCAATTTTCTTTTTTGCAACGAAGCAATTTACCCTCTCTAAATCTCAGTTTCTGCATTCATTAAATGACAGGATTTAATGTGATAGTGCCTTTTTAAAATCCATTGTTTTATAAATTCCTGTTTCTATTTTTGTAAAATTTATTTTGGTATGAAAATGATGACATTTTACATACAGGACTCTTCTAAAATCATATGAAACCCGTTGAAAAAATAGGAGAAAATAGGCCAGGGAACAAATTTTAGAGTCCTTCCACTAACAATATTACGGAGGGCTGCATTCTCATCTCTTTGTGTGGCTTTCACACATTATAAAATTGCTTTGCCAATATCGCTTAGTGGAGGTGGGGGAGGGGATATTTTAAAACTAGGAATTGGATGTTTCACTTGGTTGCTCCCTCATCCATCTTAATTTTGACATCATAACCACACAGCACCCAGCACCCACCCCTTCCACTCTGATGGAAAGAATAGCTATGCCTATGAATGTTTAAAAGCAAAAATGGAAGGGCATACATTTTACTGCAAACACAGACGCTTCTCTTCCTCTTTCTCAAGTAAAAGCCTAAGTATAACCTTTTAGAGGATGCTAAGAATTGAAATAAATTCTTTGTTGAGTTCATAAATCCGAGTAATTCTAGTAAGTCAGGGTTCCTTTAGGGAATATGGATAACGATTTAAAAATATGTTAAGGGAAAGAGAGGGAAGCAAGAGTAAAAGGAACTGTTAAAACCAGCAACCTCCATAAATAAGCCACATCCTGAATATTAATAATATATTGTATAAAATTCATTAGATACATTTTACATTTCAGATATCTATAGCCAGCAATGATACAATGGAGCTAGACCAGATTTTTTTTAACTTCAAGGATCATAGAATTAGTATACCTTAATTATGTGAATACAAAATTGCTTAACATTTGTTTAATTTCTTTGACAGTTTATAAACTAGGAAGACTTTTTTGTAAGTGTGAGCTTTTCACTAACATCAAGGTTCCATTTTTTTACGTGAGACATTTTTTAACAAAAAGTGACAATATTAGAAAAAACAATAAAAGCTGAACTTTGTTGAACATTCACTATATACCAGGTACTATACTTGGGGCTTTAAATGGATCGGTTTACTTAAAACAGCGTAATGAAACAGGTAATCCCCTTTTCAATGAGTAATAAAACTGTAGGAAATGATACAGTTTTAAGTACATATGAAATTCTACTAAATTAATGGCAGACTGGGTAATTCTGGACAATCGCCAACCAATAAAGACAATTTAAAAGGCTAGGAGAAAAGCTACGAATTTTAAAAAGCATTAAAGAACACATGAGATTATAAAGAATTACCAGGCTGAGATCTGAAGATAAATAGGAGACCACAGCCAAGAACATAGAGCACTCAGGGACTTTTGCTCTGGTGATATTTGCTGATCCAGGAGAGATGGCTAAGAGGCTGAACGGAGGTTTTGATAGACTAATGGGAGCTAGACGGAAAAAGCTGGTGTCTAGGTAAGCTTGATTATTATTCTTGTTTTTGGGCTGGGACTTCAGAGTGCCACAATCCAACGGCAAAGGCAAAGCAAAAGTAAATGAGTACTCATGATGACTGCAGCCCCACTGTAAGTCATCTGGGTGACCTAGACAATCTGAAACCCTCTATTTAAATTAAAGTAATTCCAGATTGCTATTGCCTACAAGCCTGGAAAAAGCAAAAGACAACTGACTTGGGACACTCAAATAACTTCTACTAGCAATAATTGAAACACCATACTTCACACACAATAAAAGGTAACCAAACACATGAGGAGATGAGACAGCATGAGTAAGAACCAGCAGAACCAAAAGACAACAGAAACACACAAAGACTTCACATACTGTAGCCATTACAAAGGTTCTGTAAAGCAGCCATGCCTACTTCAGGGCATAAAAGTCAGGCATGAAAAATTTGAAAGGCAACCTGAAAATATAAAGTGATATTATATAGGAAATTTGGGGAAGAACAAAATAGAAGTTATAAAACAGAAAAAGATAACAACCAAAACTAAGAAATCAATTGATGAGTTCATTGGAATTTAGGTGTAACAGAAGAGAGAATCAGGGAGTGAAAAACAGGTCAAAAGCATGGAGAGACCAAAAGATGGAAATGATGCAAGAAACAAAAGAAAGTAAAAGACATAGAAAACACGGCATGGAAGTGTGTCATATATTTAGTAGAGACTTAAAAGAATCCAAGAGACAGAATGGGGCTGAGGCAATGTTGGAAGAGCTAAAGGCTAATTTTTTTTTAGAATTCATGAAACATATCTATCCATGGAGTCAAGAATCCCAATGAATACCAGCAAGAATCACAGACAACGAGGAAATCTTAAATGCTATCCAAGAAAAATAGATGACTGGCCTATAAAAAGAAAACAGTTACACTAAGAGCTGACTTCTCAACAGCAACATAAGAAGCAGGAGACAATGGAATATTTTTAATAGGTTGAAAGAAGGTAACTACCCAAATTTGAATTCCATACCCACTGAAAATGTCCTTCAAGAATGAAGGCAAAACAAAGATGTTTTAGATGCAAACTAAAGAAAAATCTAAAGGATGTTACTTATACAGAAGGGAAATGATACAGAAAAAAATAAGGAGTGAGTAAAAGTGATATCTGGGCAAATGTAAAGGAACAATGATTATTAAAAATATGAAAATATCTTATATATAATTATAATCGTAAAGCGATAGCATCTAATTCTGTAATTCAAGAACAGCAGATATGGTTTTAAGGGCTAGAAGAAACATATATGTATGTATTACAATTATTCTTTGATAAGAGAAGAATATGTTATAATTACTAGAATTAACACAAAGACTAGTCTATAACTTCTAAGTTAATAGAAGAAATTGAATGATTAAAAAATTTCCTGTCAATTCAAAATAAATCAATAAAGGAAGGAGGAAGAAATTAATATAGAGCCACTTGGGCAGACAAAAAACATAATGAGGTAGTAGATTTAAATCTAAATATCAGTAATTGTATTAAATTTAGATAAATGAAATATACCAATTAAAAGATGGAAATTGGCATACTGGGAAAAAATAAGCAAACAGAAAGCCAAAATTGTATGTTCTCTAAAGAGCCTTTCTATTAATATACACATATACAATAATTAAATATATATGTATTACGTATTCATGTTACTATATTATATATAACATAAAAACAAAATTTAAAGCAGCCTGTGGTGGCTGTATTAATACTAGAAAAAAAAAGATTTTACTAGAACAAATAGGATAATTCATAATGATGAAATTCCATTTCTCCTCAGAAGACATGCCAATTCTAAATTTGTATGTATATATTAATACAGCTTCAAAAAACTTAAAGGAAAAATTGACCAAATTATAAAGAGAAATAGACAAGACCATAGTCGTAGTAGGAGTTTTTTTCTAAAACATTCATCTCTGAGTAAAACATATCCCTGCAAGACGTAACATACATCATATAATATCTAATGATATTGTTTTAAAATTATATTTCTTTCATACTAAAGTGTGGGAGGAAATATGGGTATCACCTTCCTGACGATTTCCCATGGCTGGGACCTCTTAGGAAGCAGTCTCCCTAGAGTATTTCAAAATAATTATGAAATACCTACTTCCTGTCAAAAGGTGTCCCTCCTATTTACTCTGAGTTTTCATAAATAATTTACAATGCAAAAGTATTTGGTGGTGTGACATTTTAAAGACAAGGAACAGAATGATTCCTAAAGGCTCCTCCATATCTATAACATTTAAAAAAATCAACTGATTGCTGTTTGTAATCTCTCCCTGACTTGGCTGCAAATGACTAATCTTAGTATTTTCCTTCTTGTTGCAGTTCTCATCTTGATGATTTTATAAATACCTGTGCAATCATTTAAGGATGCTGTTATAACTTGCTACCACAGGATTCAGGTTTGTCTCTTGCTCTTTTTAGTTATTCCTCTCCCCGTCTTTTCTCTTCTTAACTCCCCTTCCCCACTCTTTTTTTCTTTGTTTCTGATTACCTGCTTTGCACGTGGGAGGTTCCTTGTGTAAGTAGCAGCTTTTTCCTAAAAATTCCTCTTCACGATTTCCCAAATCTCTAAATCCTGGAGGATTTGCACCAATGAGTTCCAAAATGTCACAGGCTATAATTTATTTACATTTTGTCTCATTGAGTGAAGAGTATTTGACCTGTGGTTTTAAAATACATGACTAGCCCCAGCCAAGTGTAGCTAACAAAAGAGTTGCATGGGACAATGTCAGTCATAGAAGGAAGGTGATAATATTTCGGTATTATTAGAAATGAAATGAAGAAGAAACTAAATCATTTGATACTGAAGATGACAAGTTTGGTGTTTTGTTCGATGAAACAAGACTACCTATCATTTACTGTTCTCTTGATACCAAGGTAATTAATGTTCTTAAAAAGTTATCTAACTTAAAAAAATTAGAGATAGAAAAGAAAGTTCATTTCCATTCTATCCTCTTTTTTTTTTAATCCCTCTGCATCCCCATTTCATGTGGTTATTGCAGGAGAGAAAACATTGCTTTTACAAAACTAGTATCGTTACACAACATCAGCAAAGCATTTTTGGGGGATGAAAAATAAGAATATTATGTTATTAATTACATTTTGAATTTCAAAAAATTTAACCACGCATCATTAACACTGTATTGCAACTAAAGGAAATAGTGGAAAATTTAGAATACTGTGTATATTTTGCATTTCACTAGTAGGGTTGGCCTTCCTAAGCTACTTGGCCTTTATGTCCTGTTCATCTTATTTTAATATAAGATTAGAGAGAATATCATATATCCTACATTATCAGATACAAAAAATCTAGATATACATATATTTTTGTAAATAGGTTGATTTACCTGGCATTTGGTATCTTAGCCCTCTCACATATGTTAAATGGAATACTTTTCAAACTAACATGTAAAGATCATGCCAAATAACTCTTCCAAAAATAAGAAACATTTGTATGATTAAAGACATTTTTCAAAGAGAATAGGGGGAAAGTTTAACACAATGACTTTGTACATTCTCGATGGTATGTTCTATTACAATTTTTTGTTTGGGCTATTAACATGAATTTTGTGCAATACTATGAGGTGAAGATTGGTTACTTTTCAAAGAAACCACTCATTTTCTCTCAAAACTGAGTGTCTAATCAAAGGCAATTTTTTTAGAACAGGTTATCATTGGTCAAATGTAGTAAAAAGTTGATATTCTTCTTCAATATTCACAAGATGACTCTCTTACTCTTCTGTGTCTTTTGACATAGTTATTTTTAGCAATTACAGCTCTGCCTTTGTCTCATTTACTATGCAGTCTGTATAACCATCATTAGACATTACAGGAAAGAAAGCCACATGGCTTAAAAAGTACTCATTCTGTCTTATCCACCAGCCATGGCTGTCTCTTTACAGTAGCCTAGGGAGAGTAACCCCAGACACATTAACACTTTACAAAATATAATGAATGGTGTAAAACCCCCAAAGAGAGATGTATAACATACCTGAAAATACTGTGGTGAAATGACCTAATAATTTTTCACTACCCGTGGGAAAGTATTTTCACATCTCCAGAGGGGCTTTAATACAATCAAATTAAATATTCAGAAGATGCTATTTATTATAAAGAGTAATTCACTTAACCAGACACTTCAGTGAGGACTTATTTTGTGCCACTGAAAGAGGATAGGGCTACACAGATAAGAAGCAAATTACATAATTCTTTTATTAATAAATCTACATTTTTGAATATTTACTCTTTGTCAAGCACTGAGTTAGGTCCTGTGGATACAAGGCACCAGACCTTAAATTTGTTTTTATTCTAGAGTACTTATAATGCAAGGTAGTTTTCTTCTACCATCTAAGGTGCCATATGCTTACAAATG
Organism: Pongo abelii; assembly: GCF_028885655.2. Taxonomy (NCBI): domain Eukaryota; kingdom Metazoa; phylum Chordata; class Mammalia; order Primates; family Hominidae; genus Pongo; species Pongo abelii. The sequence goes on from NC_071989.2 coordinate 156,172,291, forward strand.
ATGCCCTCTGTAAACATTCCAAACATACATTTTCTACCACAATTATTTTTGTTGTCTTGCTCTTATTAATTGATCCCACCTTCAGCTTGATAGAATATGGCAAGGTGTTATATAGAAATATCTTCTTACGTCTTTCTTGCTCTTCTTCAATAACACAATAACAATAAAAAGACAAACTTTAATGTGTTATGTACTTGTTGTACCCAGCATTGGTCTAAGTGCCTTATAGGTATTGTCCCTAAAATCCTCTAAAAATTTATCAAATAAAAACCATTATCATTTTAATGTAAAGAGAAGAAATTCTGGTTTAAAGTGACTCACTAAATCCCTTGAGTTAACCAAGCTAATAGGAGGCTCAGCTCAAACTCAAACTCAAACTCAAACTCAGGTATATTAAATACAATGGTGATATAGAAGGAAGATCTTACTGTACCCACCCTATCTTCCTTCACAAAGTCTTCCTAAATTGGGTAAGTTTGAACTGGTTTTAAAAGAGTTAGATCAGGAGATTGATGTTTTCTTTTCCTTTTTAATCACTGTCTTCATAGATAGATAAAAAACAAGGAAGGAAGGAAGGTGTCAGAGGCATTCAAACCAGAACAACTCCATCTTGAATAGGAGCTGGGTAAAATAAGGCTGAGACCTACTGGACTGCATTCCCAGGAGGTTAGGCATTTTAATCACAGATGAAATAGGAGGTCAGCACAAGATACAGGTCACAAAGACCTTGCTGATAAAACAGATTGTGGTAAAGAAGCTGGCCCAAATCCACCAAAACCAAGATGGTGACGAAAGTGACCTCTGGCTGTCCTCATTGCTCATTATACATTAATTATAATGTATTAGGATGCTAAGGGACACTCCCACCAGTGCCGTGATAGTTCATAAATGTCACGGAAACATCAAGAAGTCACCCTATATGGTCCAAAAATGGGATAAACCCTCGGTTCCAGGAACTGCCCACCCCTTTCCTGGAAAACTCATGAATAATCCGCCCCTTGTTTAGCATGTAATTATTAAAGAAGCAATTTTAAGTATAATCAGGTGAGCAGCCCACACCACTACTCTGCCCATGGAGTGGCCATTCTTTATTCTTTTACTTCCTTAATAAGCTTGCTTTCATTTTACTCTGTGGACTCATCCCAAATTCTTTCTAGTGCAAGGTCCAAGAACCCTCTCTTAGGATCTGCACTGGGACCCCTTTTTGGCAACATGTTCCTGGCAACTATGAAGGAACTATCCTGAGGAGATCCCTGACCCAAAGGAAATAGACTGCAGAACCAATTGGCTGACTTTGGGTAAGTGGTGGGATAAAACTTACCCAGGTAAATGATGGTATTGGGTTAGAGTACCTCCTAAGACAGAGAAGGTTAAAGGCCCCTCTTAATAAAAGGCAAGGATGCTTGATGAAACTTGGGTTCCAGCCCCAACTTAGGAAGGTTAGAGTCCTTCCTAAGATTTAGAGGTTTAAAGGCCTCTCTCAGTGAAGTCCCTCTTGGTTAAAAATGGATTTGGCATGATGGGATGTTAATTGCTATTCTCTTTGGATTAATCTTCCTTGCACTCTTTGCTGACAGCTATGGGTGACAGGATTAGGCATATACAGGATAACTGGACATGGGGAGCTTTTTTTCTCTGGAAAGGGGGAAACTCGAGAGCTGATGGGACAGTAGTGAAGATTCCTTCACTATTGACAAGTGGCGATCTGAACTTTTGATTCAGTGTTGCTGCAATAAGTGGGTCTTTCTCTGCCTCTCTGAGCTCCTCGCCTTCCCCACCCTGCCACAGACAATGCTTTTCTCATTTTCTCTCCTTTTATATCTTTTCTGTTACTCAGGGCGACCATCTTGCCCAGACACCACATGTTGAAACACTTGGTCGGAAGGATCATTCCACCCCACTTTGAGTGGATCAAAGATGACAAGGCCCAAGTAGGGGCAAGTTTGAGCCTGGCCAGTTCAATATTGGGTGCTAAGCATAGTGGCTAATGTCTATGTTTTGTCACATGTATTCTGCTCTGCTCAGAATGGAAGATGATTTTCCTTTGTGTTGTGGTTTGGCCCCCAGGGCTGTGGTGTGGCGAGCCAGGTCACTAGGGCTGCCCAAGGAAAGGGAACGCAGAAGTCTGGAGTGCTGGCAAAAGGGTAGGAATTTCTTACCAGTCAGGCTTTGGACCTCCCTGTGTGCAAACTGGTTGAATAAATGGCAAAAATAACTGTTTATCCCCTCTGTAGAGTTTTGATTAATGGGAAAAGAATTTGTGAGGCGCATCTGAAGCTGTAGCAAATCTGGTGTACTTTGTGAATATAAATTTATCTTCCTGTATTGTTCTGCCATAAAGAGGAGTACCTTAGGATAGAACATGGGCTTAGGACCCCATAAGCCCACTGTTAAAGCCAGCCTGGCAAGTTAGTCAGTAACAAACTTTGCTGCAGGTCCCTGAAACAAACAAACAAAAACAACTGAATGACGTTTCCTTCTGGTCTTGTTTTATGTCCTTGGAAGCTTGAGCTTGTGACCATATGGCAGTACTTTCTCTTAGTCTCTGCTTATCCAGAGGACAGGAATTTAGGGGTTCATGTTGTAGTTAGTCCCCAAAATTAACTCAAGCAGTTAAAAGCCTTTGCAAGCTCAAAATTGGCTGCTCTAGACTCCTTCTGGGAAGAGCAATGGAAATTGCCCAGTGCTGTGGCTTAGTAGCTAAGGCTTTGTCTTTTCACAATGATGGCCTGGGTTCAGGGTTCAATTCCCAGCTTAGGGAATGGGTCCTTCCTGGCTTAATATCTGTGTGACCTTTACCGTTTGTTGATTCTCTTCTCCTCCATGAACTACTTCTGGATTCATTTCTTGAATCTTCCTTTCTCTGAGCTACCTGTGGAGATTCTAAATCTTGTAAAAACTACTAACCACCTCTTTGAAAAGACCTTGTCCATTCATGGTCAAATCATAACCTTAGTTAAGCCTTATTGGTTTCACCTGTGAGTTTATTTTTGGTAAAGTTTAAAAGCCAGAAATATTGGCTGTTTTGCCCAGCTAAAGTAGGGTGTATTTGTCTGGTTTTACACTGATATAAAGAACTTCCCTGAGACTGCGTAATTTATAAAGGAAAGAGCTTTAATTGACTCACAGTTTGGCATGGCTTCAGAGGCCTCAGGAAACTTACAATCATGGCAGAAGACAAAAGGGAAGCAAGGAACCTTCTTCACATGGCAGCAGGAGAGAATGCAGGAGGAACTGCCAAACACTTTTAAAGCATCAGATCTTGTGAGAACTTACTGTCATGAGAACAGCATGATCCAATCACCCACCACTAGGTCCCTCACTCAACACATGGGGATTAAAATTCAAGAAGAGAATTGGGTGGCAACATAGAGCCAAAACATCTCATAGGATAGTAAGAGATTTAAAAGGATTTTATTTTTAAAGGAGTACTACGGTTAAAAGTCAGCTCAATTAAAAGCAGATATTGAAGCTACAGGTATATTTTAAAGGCCTTTATGTTTTATTCTCTTCTTGGATTGTGTTTTTCCGGAAAAAAGTTTTTTTCTTTCTTTCTCAGTAGACTGAATTGTTTTTCTCCATTTTGTCTTCTTGCTACTCTTGATGCACACGTGAGAGGACCTAAGATAATACAACCTGGGACTTTTTGGGAAAAACAGAAGAGGGGCCACACACTGCGTTTTGGGAAAAACATCTATTTTCCTCATGAAACCCCAGGAATTAAAAGCAGACAGATCCCTCTTAAAATCTAAGGCTCTGTTCTGTTTTGCTTTGCCTTATCTGACGTTTTTTGACTTTTTAGGGGTATCAGAAATTACTTTGCAGTATGTGAGACTTTTGATTTATAATAACTAGGTAGAAAATATACATTTAGGGGTGGCTAATGGCAGTCATGAGAGGATACTTGGCTCTTTGCACATTTGGATTGGAGAAGCATGCTCTTGGCCACCTGGCAGGTATGGAATAGTCTCTACCCCTCCACTGAGAGATAAGGTTCCTATCAGGGTGGGCTGATCACAGAATGAGTTGATTGGTTTTGGGTTGCCTTGCAATAAAATGCATGGTAAAATCTTTGCACTGTCTTGTTCTGTAGTGTCCTTTTGGGATTCAAGATGTAATATAAAAATGGGATCCTTAATTTTGGGAGATCTGTTTTGTCTTCCAGCTGTGCCACATTATTAGGTCCTAGAAACTGTGTGTTTCAAAGAGAAACATTAAAAACTGGCAAATGAAAAAAACTTACAAGTACTGAAACTATTTCTGTCTGTGTATTTACATGTGTTGTGTGTGTGATGTTTATATATGAAAGAGCTCTGATTAATTGGCTGAAAAATAATAAGTGCTTAAATCAAATATTGTCAGAAAAACAAAAACTAATGCCTTTTAGTTCACCTGACTTAAATAATCTTTGGGAAATAAAGACAATTTTAAAGATTATTGGTAAAATTTGGAGATTCGGCCTAAATTAGGCAGGTCAGATATTTGGTTTGCTAAATGCTTTAAGGTCATAAACTGCTTCTCTGACTTTTGAAAATTGTTCAGCTTACCTGCTTTAGAGCCATTAGATCCTAGATACGGTATGGGGACATGTGGAATTAGCCATTCCCCCTAGCAATGCTGGAAAGTGTCAGACCTTATCTGCACTTCTGTCTGGTGTCCTAGGTGCCACACCTGGTACATAATTAGAATCACTTGCTTACCAAGTTTTTCACCAAAAATAAAAGTGGCTAAGAGTTAACATTGTAACATTTAATTGAGACTACTGAAGAAACAGTTTTACATGCAAGGTGTGTAAGGGAGAAGGGAAGGAAGAAGAGAGAAGGCAGGAAAGAGGGAAGGGAGGGAGGAATTTCTCTCTCACATAATGTTAGGATGTCCCTGAATTAAGAGTTGGCTGACATCAGTTTTTGTCACAGATGCATGACCCTGGCTAAGAATTTAGCCCTTCCACGACTGTTTTCTCATTTATAAAGTCATAATCCCAGCCTTGCCTAGGTCGCCTCCTCATTCTTGAGAATAAAATCAGAGGATGCTCAAGACAGCTCTTTGAAAACTAAAAGAAGATGCTTAGGTGTCATCAGTAAACCCTGGGTGTGGGGCAGGGGAGGACAGAAAAATCACTAAGCCTTATGTCTCTAAACCATTATAATTTCAAAAGGTTAAAGCAGGGTTAGATGTTGTCGCATAAAAAACTTTGTTCTGGCTGGGAGCGGTGGCTCACGCCTGTAATCCCAGCATTTTGGGAGGCTGAGGTGGGCGGATCATGAGGTCAGGAGATCGAGACTATCCTGGCTAACATGGTGAAACCCCGTCTTTACCAGAAATACAAAAAAATTAGCCGGGCGTGGTGGCAGGCGCCTGTAGTCCCAGCTACTCGGGAGGCTGAGGCAGGAGAATGGCGTGAACCCGGGAGGCGGAGCTTGGAGTGAGCCGAGATCGTGCCACTGCACTCCAGCCTGGGAAACAGAACGAGACTCCGCCTCAAAACAAAAAAAACAAAAACAAAAAAAAACTTCGTTCTGTGAAATATTTATTCCCTGCAAAACTTTCTGAACAAAGCAGAGGAAACACAAGAGTCAAAGAAGATGCAGCTGAGTGCTATAGTTAAGGAAGCTACAAGACCGTAGAAGTTGTTTAACCTTTCTAAACCTCACTTTCCTATCTGTAAAACAGGAAGAACAGCCATCTGACAAGATGATTCCAATTATTAAATAAAAATAATGTAAGCAAAGAGCTTGGCATTGTTCCTGGCACATAGAAAATGCTCAATAAATAGTCTCTGCAGAGTCTGGCACACTCGGTGATTTCCTACCAATACACTTACATTTGTTTAACCATGGGTGAAGCCTGAGTCATTTCAGGCCAGTTAGAAGGTTGATAAAGAATGTAAGCAGATTCAAGGTTTTATAAACTGACAAAGATTCTTTGCCTGGCCAAACTTTTATCAGGGTCTTGAGTCCATCTGTGTATGTCCTTGTAAAATTCAGTTTTAGCAAAGAAGCTGCTAAGTCAGTTTGGCAAAAGCCTCCACCCTCAACATCTGATCACCCTCAATATATGATTAGGTTCCTTATCCTCCACTGCCTCCCATGTGATACCGGATCATCTTGCCCTTTTTTTTTTTTTTTGAGGTGGAGTCTCACTCTGTCACCAGGCTGGAGTGCAGTGGCGTGATCTTGGCTCACTGCAACCTCCACCTCCCGGGTTCAAGTGATTCTCCTGCCTCAGCCTCCCCAGTAGCTGGGACTAGAGGCACACACCACCATGTCTGGCTAATTTTTGTGTTTTTAGTAGAGACAGGGTTTCACTATGTTGGCCAGGCTGGTCTTGAACTCCTGACCTCATGATCCGCCCGCCTTGGCCTCCCAAAGTGCTGGGATTACAGGTGTGAGCCACCACACTCGGCCCATCCTGCCCTATCTTAAGCCAGAATCCTATTAGTTCAGTTTAGTCAGAATTTCCTTTACCTCTGATGTTTGCTGTTGGTAATTTTCCTTCCACTGACCCTCACTCTCCTTCTTGGCTATACATTCCCACTTGCTCATGCTGTATTAGGAGGTGAGCTCAATCTCTTTCCCCCACTGCAAGACTGTCACAGTGGTCCCTATATTTATCATGATGGTCCTGAATAAAGGCTTTTTTTTTAAAACCATGCTTTAACAAATAACATTGAATAATTTTTTCTTTAACAGAAGAATTGAGGCAAAGTTTTTAGATTGGAACAAAATGAATGGGCAGGAAATGAAAGTGAGTGTCCCCGGCCAGATTCACAGCGGCAATGTGATGCAGAAACAAGGGTCACATCAATTCTATTTTGGATGGACAAGGGGAGAGATTTCAATGAGACCACGACGATCTGGTTTACCCATAAAAGGCACTGCTTGGAATTTTTAGAAAAAGAAATCATGAAAGATGAAATAAATCCTTTGGGGAGTGCGAGGTAATTTACACTTCTGGGTAAAGCAATGGTAATATTTCAAGTAGCTCACGAAAGACTAACTTTACAACTGCTGTTTTGGTACGACTATTAGCAGTGTTCTAAAAGTGCCCAGGTCTGGACAATAAATTATACATAATACTCTTACTTATGAAGCCTTGGGAATAAATGAGGACTGTTTGGAGGAATTCTCAATGAGGCTTTTGCAGAAGTTGTGAAAGTAGCAGTTTCTCAAATAACATACTTAAGTTCGTGATCTCTTAAATTAATGGTCATGTTTTTCTAGGAAGAAGACCTTTGGACTTAGAGTCCCAGCAAGCACAGCAAATGCCTTATTCTTTTTATCTAGATTATTTTCCCTTAAATTAATGGTAATGTTTACCCAGGAAGACCTTTGGATTTAGAGTCTCTGCAAGCACAGCAATGCCTTCTTCTTCCTTTTATCCAGATTATTTTCTTCCAAGACAATTGCAACAAAAGTTTTGAAAAATAGGTCACCTAGATTTCAAAACTATTTTGTTTCCAGCCATCTGGGGCTGAGGATGATTAGCTGTTCTTGGTATCATGGCAGAAACCCGACACAACACATTTATTTGCACATCTCCCAGTGTTGCAGCATTGTTCTGGGTATTTGATATTCAGACGATGTATCAAGAATTTGAGCCTAGGAGAAGAAAACCACTCAGCATTTCAATTAGAATCAGTGTGTTGTGCATACAAAACATCACTACAGAAAATCTTGGAACATGTTGTATATTATGTGGGTTTTTAAAACTAAATATTGCCAAGTAGTTGCAAGGTAAATTCTAATCTACATGGGTGATCTCTTTTCCATCCCTGAGTTTTCTTCTAAGAAAGGTGATAAATACAGACTCCCAGTTTGCACTTCCAAATTTTTACCCCTTTAGGTTTCCAGTCTATGTTTAGTGAATTCTTCTCAGCGCACTCAATAGACTCTGTATAAAGCTTTGATTAAATGGCATCTAAGAAAGCAGCCCATGTGAATCCATGTATTTCTTATAATGCCCAAAATAACTATAAAAATGTTTAGTGGCTTCATTTACAATAGTTGCCATTTTTGTGCCCTTCCCCCATCTTGCTGGATAGATTCTTAATGTTCTTCTCTTTCACCATGCGTTTGTGGAGCTGCCAGCGTTCTATTCACAGCTGCTAATTATCAACACAGAAAACAGAGATGGCTCCATCTCCTGTGAAAGAGTATGTTAGAATTTAAATACAGCTATTTCTCCTTGTCTGCCTCAATGGTGGATATAGGAGAAAACATAAGGCTTATCGTATTCAGATAGTAATAATGAGGTAATACTACCATTAAAATAATAATAGCAATTGTATATTGAACATTTACTAGGTGCAAAGAACTTTATTTGCATGATGTCATTAATCCTCACAAAACCCCATGATGTAAGTGCTATCACTATATTATTTCAGTAAAGAAACTAAGCCTTAGAAAGGTTAACTAGCTTGCCCAGTGTCTCACAGCTGGGATCACACGATTTAAACCCAGGTCTTTCTGGCATTTGATTTTATTCTTAATTTCACTCTGTGATGTTTATCTTTTATGGTATTATGTTCTGACATATCCGACACCATTCTGCCATTTGATATCAAAGCATTGTATTAGAATTCTTCGGTCTTCCTGGCACCTTCAAAGAAATATACAAAATTAAGATCTTTATAATGCTTACAGAATTTTAAATTGATAGAGATTGGCTGTGCAAAACAACTTATAATTAACTCATGGTTTAGGTGAGGATTTTTTCAATCCATTAAACTCTGAAATTCTTAAGGAGAGAGATGGTATCAATCATTTCATCCTCATTGATGAGCACACTAGTTGACAGGTAGTTGTCATCAGGAATGCTTATTGAGTAAATGTGGACAAAAAATAGACAAAAACATTACTCATGATAATATAATTCACTTTAGATGTGAGAGCAACTCAGATACAAAAGCTGAAATGGACAACTTCAGTCCATGCTGAGCTGTGCTCAACAAGGGATGGAATGAACAAAGAATGTCTTTATAATGTTTATGCTGTTACTGAACTGCCTCATTCTTGCCTTTCCTAATTTTTATCCTTTTGTGCTGGCACTTTCCATTTTGCTCCCTATGCCTTCTGATCAGGCACTTCACTCACCCTTTGGAGAAAGCAATTTTTAAAAATATTTATCTTTTTTTATTATACTTTAAGTTCTGGGATACATGTGCAGAATGTGCAGGTTTGTTATACAGGTATATACGTGCCATGATGGTTTGCTGCACCCATCAACCCATCATTTACATTAGGTATTTCTCCTAATGCTGTCCCTCCCTTACTCTCCCACCCACTGACAGGCCATGGTGTGTGATGTTCCCCTCTCTGTGTCCATGTGTTCTCACTGTTCAACTCCCACTTATGACTGAGAACATGCAGTGTTTGGTTTTCTGTTCCTGTGTCAGTTTGCTGAGAATGATGGTTTCCAGCTTCATCCATGTCCCTGCAAAGGACACAAACTCATCATTTTTTATGGCTGCATAGTATTCCATGGTGTATATGTGCCACATTTTCTTTATCCAGTCTATCATTGATGGGCACTTGGGTTGGTTCCAAGTCTTTGCTATTGTGAACAGTCCTGCAGTAAACATATGTGTGCAGGTGTCTTTATAGTAAGAACGATTTATAATCCTTTGGGTATATACTCAGTAATGGGATTGCTGGGTCAAATGGTATATCTGGCTCTAGAACCTTGAGGAATTGCCACACTGTCTTCCATAATGGTTGAACGAAATTACCCTCCCACCAACAGTGGGTGAAAGATATGAACAAACACTTCTCAAAATAAGACATTTATGCGGCCAACAAACATATAAAAAAAAGCTCATTATCACTGGTCATTAGAGAAATGCAAATCAAAACCACAATGAGATACCATCTGATGCCAGTTAGAATGGTGATCATTAAAAAGTCAGGAAAAAACAGATGCTGGAGAGGATGTAGAGAAATAGGATGTGGCAAACATACACCATGGAATGCTATGCAGCCATAAAAAAGGATGAGTTCATGTCCTTCCCAGGGACATGAATGAAGCTGGAAACCATCATTCTCAGCAAACTAACACAAGAACAGAAAACCAAACACCACATGTTCTCACTCATAAGTGGGAGCCGAACAATGAGAACATATGGACAGAGGAGGGGAACATCACACAACGGGGCCTGTTAGAGGGTGGGGGGCTAGGGGAGGGACAGCATTAGGAGAAATACCTAATGTAGATGACGGGTTGATGGGTGCAGCAAACCACCATGGCACATGTATACCTATGTAACAAGCCTGCACATTCTGCGCATGTATCCCAGAATTTACACTACAATACAAAAAAAAAAAAAAAATAGGAATGCCTTTTTGTTTTCTTATTTATTTGTGACAAACTTTCCATCCTTTCATTTACCATTGCTGTTTCAGCACTTTTGCATGTAAGGTTATTGACAAAACTGATTGCTTTCCAAGAAGGACAACAGGAATTGATTTTGGGGTAAGATTTACAAACTACATGTAGATCATAACAAACTGCTAATAAACTGCCTTCTGTTTCTAGTAGGTTGTAAACAAAGTCTGATTTATCCTCTGTGTAAAGTGGACAGACAGATGGAGGAGGTATCCCGAGGCCCTTGTAGACACCTGTTTAAGAGTGAAATGCTCTACTACTGCAGGAAGCAGAGTAAATATCCTTCTTTCAGTAGTTTTGCAAGAATGCAAACAGAGGGTCAGACAGGAAACACCTGAAAGTGGTATTCCTGCGATCTGCATATGCTGGGTCAGATCTCTGCTATTGAGGTGTCTCCATTTCTATTTGTTTCTCTCCTGCCAGACTTCAGTTTGAGTGCTAGCTTCACCAACAATAAGACCTTGGCCAAATTACTTAAACTGTCTTAGTTCCCTCATTTAAAGAAAGTGCATCGTGTGAAATTCAAGTGAGACAACTTACAGACTGTGAAAGTGGTTGTCAAATGGTAAAGCACTCTTCAAGTGTTGCTTATTGTATTAGTCTGTTCTCAGGCTGCTAATAAAGATATACCCGAGACTGGGTAGTTTATAAAGGAAAGAGGTTTAATTGACTCACAGCTCCACATGGCTGCAGAGGCCTCACAATCAAGGTGGAAGGTAAATAAGGAGCAAAGTCATGTCTTAAATGGTGGCAGGCAAGAGAGCTTGTGCAGGGGAACTCCGGTTTATAAAATCATCAGCTCTCATAATTCTTATTCACTACCATGCGAACACTAAAGGAAACTGTCCCCATGAGTCAATTATTCCACCTGGCCCCACCCTTGACACATGGGGATTATTACAATTCAAGGTGAGATCTGGGTGGGGACACAGCCAAACCCTATCACTTATTATTATTACAGGCATCATCCTTCAAAAGTTTCCACCAATTGGATGATGAGTGATTTATTGTTAATGATTAGCCTACTTTCATAATTGGCCAGCTCAAAGTTCTATTTATTAGGCATAGTATTTAATGTTTTTTAGCTGTTGCACTTTCTAGCAAACACTGCTATTGGTAGCTCAGTGTAGGTTCTATTTTTAAGAAATAAAGTCAGCACAGTGGACTAGAATGAATGCTGGTTTGAAGTGAGTAGTTTGATAGTTCTGGTCGCAGGTTGGAGTGCAACTTGTTACCACTCTGAGAAAGTCATTCAACTTGTTACCACTCTGAGCAAGTCATTCTCCTCTCTGAACCTCAGGACAGATTGAATAAGGCAATGCCCATAAATCAACACTCTTTCCTACCCTTCATTTCTCAACCAGCTTAAAAAAATACGGTGAACTATTTTTCACCTATAATTCTCAAGAGTTGGGGTTTTCTAGTTTATCTATTTCCTGATTAATTAAAATTAAAAATTTGGGGGCCGGGCACAGTGGCTCATACCTGTAATCCCAGCACTTTGAGAGGCCATGGCAGGTGGATCACTTGAGATCAGGAGGTCAAGACCAGCCTGGCCAACATACTGAAACCCTGTCTCTACTAAAAATACAAAAAAAAAAAAAAAAAAAAATAGCTGCATGTGGGGGCGCACATCTGTAGTCCCAGCTACTTGCGAGGCTGAGGTAAAACTGCTTGAACCTGGAGGGTGGAGGTTGCAGTGAGCCACTGCACTCCAGCCTGGGTGACAGAGAAAGACTCTATCTCAAAAAATAAATAATTAAAAATTAAAAAATTAAACTTTTGTTTCAATCATTACCAGAAGCATTTTAGGAAGACTAATCCATATCACTTAAAGAACATTATCTATTTAGGGGGTATCATAGAGTTTATTTAATCAAAACCCTGTACTTTTATGAGGTTGGATATTTATATGTATCTTTTACACAAATTTTAAGTGAACCCTATATTATTTCAATACTGAAGATATTCAGGTAACTTATGGCAATGTACGGAATTTAGGGTCAGTCTTCACATATGTTTGCTAAGTATTACTATTTCCCAACTGAGTTCCCAAATTAGGGAAGAAGAGAGAGGTTTTCTACAATAGACATTGTGCCTGATAGGGTAAGATTTGAGTTTTGCTTAGTTATTAGTCATGCATGAGATATATAATTTATAAGATCACAAGTGTTCACATATGCTTCTTACTGTAGGGCTGACTATCTGATGTCAGGCCCAGCAATCTCCATTCAAGAACCCAAATTTAGAGAAAAAAGCCAGAATATTTCCAGAAATATTTATTGTAATAGAAATTTTGAATGCTGTAATATTTTAATTCCTGAGACTTAAGTATCGCCTGATGTGGCAGAATGAAAATACTTCCCATTTTAATGTCAAAATATCTCTTAATAAAACTAATTATACAGCAGAAGCATATGATTATCACAAAATTTTCTGTGCCCTGTTCTAGTCTTGTTATAGCTCTGCTCTTGCAGTGTTATAAATCAAGACTATAAATAGAGATGTAACTTTTTATTTTTTCAGTTTTAGACCAAGATATTCAAGTACTTTTTCCTATAGACAGAAATGAAGAAAGCACTTATTAACAAATAGCACTGAGATTTTTATTTTCCTCAACTGAAATGATGATGATATAAATTTAGAATTGAAGTCCTCAAAGGTTGGAAATGTTACACTGAGTGGGATCTTCCCAAAACTCTCCTACTTTTGTAATCTTTAAGGTATACTTTCTGACAATGAAAGCAATCAAGTTGTGACAAACCTCCAGGTTTAGCTATTTAAAATAATATTACTGGGAAATAACATTCTCACTAAAGGTGGTCAGACTTCTAGATTGATTAAGTTGGGTGGTTTAAGTGTCTGAGTTACAAGTGTCTTATTGAGTGCAATATATCGATATACTTCTTTTTCAAAATGTTATAATGGGTTTAAGTATCAATACCTTGCAGACAAAAGAAATTTGAGATGTGTGCTTTATAAGAAAATTCACAGCATGGAAATTTAATGTATAGTTCAGGAAATTTAGTTCTGAACACTACCTTAGAACTTCCTTTACAGAATGTTAGATTTAAGATGGTAAGTGTCTTAGTAAATATGAAGTTGATGATTAAGAGCTTGGGCTCTGGAGTGATAAAAGCCCAGAATCAGATATTGGTCCTCCCATGTAACAGGTGTGTGAGCTTGAACCAGTTCCTTTTACAAGTTTTTTTTTTCCTCAAAAGAAACAATTTATTTAGAATAAAACAAAAGCAGCTCAACTGTGAGCACACGTTTGAGAGACAGCTACTCTTAAGCTGTATGAGTCCTAAAAAAAGGTTTTTATTTATTTTTCCAGAAATCTTGTGTACACAGCACGAAGCAAAGAGGTCATTTTTTTTCCCCACTTAAAACACCAGCATTGGAATCACAATAGCAGATACACAACTTTAAGCTGCCACTTTAGTAAAATGCACAAATACTAAACATACTAGCTTTCTTCCATCAGAGCCCCATATAAACTCCACATAAGCCACAACTTCTCTTCAAAAAGGTCCATTAGAACTTTGAATTCCATATCTTCATCCACTGTTCAACCAGTTTTGCTTGTGGTGTGGGGGAGAGAAAGGTTATTCAGTACAAATGTTTACAATATTAAAAATATATGTATTTCCCCTATGCCATTATAGATGAACATAACATTAACAAGACCTTCCTGGATAGTTCACCTCAACTTCAAAAAGCAGCAATAATACCCACTGGCATAAACCTTGAAATGAATTTACTGTATGACTAGACATATAACAAGACTGCAATTGAAGATAACAAGACTGAAAATACCCTTTATACTCGTGTAACTGAGTAAGCATGCCAAAAAATTCAGAAAAAAGTTTCACAATCAATTTATAATCTATCAATATATTCTAAATATAACTTAAAAAGTGAAACTACAAAAAGGTGAAGTTTAGTCAAACTTTTGGCCCATCTGTCTACTAAGTTTTTATCTTTCCGTAAGAAAAAGAGTGATAAGAGTGGCAAGCTACCTCCCATGATTGTCACTAGGATTTAATGAGATCACGAGATAATCACAGTCTTTACTAACACCCAAGATATAACAGATGCTGTAAATCAAAGAAAGAAACTGGATTAAAATGTTTTGAGAATCAGTTTCATAACTCTTGGGCTCTTCATCCAAGGATCTTTAAACAAGATGTAGGATATAAAATTTTTGCTGGTGAAATAGAGGAGGGTTTTGTTTAAGTGATTTGGGGCAAGAGGGCTCGAAGGATGGTAGGTCACACCTGCTCCTTAAGCCACACCAAGGGGAAGGGGCTCTGCTCACAGCAGCCTGGTGATGGGCTTGAATGAGCCTGCTGGGGAAAGCTTAATATGGGTCTCCCAGAACTTCAGAGGCAACAGACTTGAGTCAGACTCTCACCAAGAAAGATGGAGGGCAGCAGAGAAATGCACGAGCGGCTTTCCTGGGACGGTGGAGGCGAGGTGCTGCGGCATCTGCAGGGTAACCGCATTCTCTCTCATTTCTCTAGCGGGTCAAAGAATATGTGAGGTTCCCCACACATTTATGCCACAGGAGGAGAAAAGCCTGCCTAGGGGTGTTTTAACTTATGCCCAGAAGTACCATCTGGAAGAGGCAATGGGACTTTATCCATAAGAATCTACGTGGAGCGTTCTCCCAGACAACCAGCGGCGGAGCAAGGAGGGGCTGGCCAAACAGTGACGTTGACTGGTGCATGAGACGAACAGAGGTCCACAGAAGAGCCTCTGAAGAGCCCACAAAAAATGTCCATAAGGTAAAAGAGTCAGCTTTGAACTTATTTTTCAGTGGGCAACAGAAGCTTCACAGAAGAGAGCTTGAAGCCCTCGAAGCAGCATCAGTTCAAGCAATACCTTCTCGGTCACACTGTGCCCCTTCCCTTTCCAGTGCTCCAACTTCAGTGAGGAAGATAGAGGGTGAGAAAAAAGACAAGAAGACATCCCTTCTCCCTTAAATCAAGTTATGAGCTCTGATCATCCTCTGGGACTAGACAACCTAATTTCTGAAGTTAGACTGTCTGTGATTTAAAGAGATTGCAGGACTTTCTAGACTGATCAGAGAAGTCATAGCCCCTGCCCATTTTCCACCTAGGGTCATAGAAAGACTATGTCTAGTATGCACATTTTAAAGACAGCAATGGAAAATGAAAATAAAGGGCTTTGGTTCATGTTCCATGAGCTGAATTTGTTCAAAGTACAACTGATTATTGGTATAAACAGCTCTCTCTCCTTTTTAAATCAACTGGAACCTCACTTGCTGGACACAAGACCCTTATTTGTACAAGCAAATGGTTTCTTTTTTTGAGTCACACTTCTAACCTGACATCCTGGCTTTTGCCAAATGCCACCAGGAGTGCTTGTTAGACATACCCAGTCCAATGTTATATAAGGCCAAACAATATGTAAAGTGGGAATGTAGGCAGCAATAAGATGTAATGTCTAATTATAGAATCAGAATGCAAGACATACACTAATCACAGATATAAAGAAGAAATTGGGGACTGATTGCCATTACATACCTAAAAAAAAATCTATTGATTATCAGCACACCGTGAAGCCAGACTGCACATTGCTGGAGGTTAGGGAGCTGTGACAAAAGGACTGGCTATAGCCTTGTTTCTAAAGGACAACCTGATTTCATGCAATTTCTTTTAACAGTTGATTGAGAGCCTTTCCCAGGCTGGAACCTGATAGTTGTGCTGATGAACCTACCCTACAATCCAAGGGCCTTCCCCATTGCTGCTCAGCACACTTGAATTTCCATAAACTTTTGGACAACTTAGAAGCAGTGTGGAGGGGTCTTAGCAAGCCTGTCATCTTTGTCTTAAATGCTCTTCTCTCATCTTCCTGGAATCCCCTGGCATAATGAAAACTAAACTTGAAGCTCCAGTGTCAGGCTTTGTCTTCATAACCAGAGCTTAGCATAGTGATTGGCACTTAGTATGTGCTTGATAAATGATAGCGTGGGTGGGGGAAAGGGTCTTATTTTCATTACTGCAATCCGTCTTGAAGGGCAAACCTCACACAAAGGGTTGGTGAAGAGGAATATTGTCTCCAAAATGAGCTGTGGCTTTCTTTTACGTGGGCAGGCATTTTAATATGATCATAGATTGCTAGAGCTGGAAGACCCAATAAGATAATATATGTCAGCCCTTCACAGTATCCTAGACCACTAACGCCTCATATGATATAGGCCCAGCTTCTTGGGATGAAGCTGATCAGTACAGAGATCATCCTTGTCCCTTCAGGTCTGGAAGTGTATTACAGACATATGCTGCTGCATAACCCTGATCAACTAAAATATAAGCTCGCTAAGCTAAATTAGGTGTTAGGATACCACTTGATGAAAAAAATGTTTTACCTTTTACCCAAATACTAAAATAATTTCAGTATTTCTTCAAATATAAATTAATAGTTGCACAGAGTACATTTAAAATAACTCCAATGATAATTGCATTGCAAAAAAATCAGATATATATTTTTCAAAAAAATAAATTTTCCAACTTCAGAATGTGATATATCAAAATGCTCTTTCTTTGAGAGAGTACAATTGTGTAGTATTTATTTCTATGTCTATTCCTTTGAGTTACATTACTTTTTTTCTAAAATGAATATATATAACTTGTTTATTATATAAGAAGGTAAAAGGTATAAGTATATACTTTTTCCTAGAAGCAAGAAATTTGGCTCATTTTTAAAATTCACAAGAATATTAAGAAATCTTTGTTTTACTCTGATTTATCCATTAAGCTTGGTAATACATTTGTTACTCAATGAAAGAAAATACTTATACAAAAAACTGGTAAAGATGGGCAATATTCATCCAGGTTTTAACTAAGGGAAAAATTTTCCTTCAGCAAAGCACAAGAAAGTGTTTTCTTTTTAGCTCTAGGGAAAGCCTGTAAACTATAATTAAGTATTGAATTAATGCTACTAGTTTAGAATCAATGGTCAGTATAATCAATACTTGAGCATTCGTAAAGTATGGGGACAAGCATCAGCAAAACTGCTGGAAAAAAACAGAACTCAAGATGAAGTACATTTGCTGCTCTATGTCCCAACCTTAACAATAAAGGGGACAACAGTATTAATGCTGGACAAATAGAAGGTCCAGCTTAAGATTTTATTTAAACACACACACACACACACATACACACACACACACACACACACAAACTCTATATTAAAAGGCAAAAGCTTTGCCACTATAAAACCACTCTGCTAACTAGTGTACTATTATTTATATACTTTATATATGATAGTGTACTATTATTTGCTACTTTGATATTGCTTTATCTGTGACCTTCTTTCTTTGTTCCCCATTAGCCCTGTGGATCATATATATATATATATATATATATATATATATATATATTTTTTTTTTTTTTAACTACTGTATTGTATCTTTCAGTGGATTTTTTGTGGGACTTTGGCTGAGTTGCAATATGCTCCTTAAGATAACGAGAGACATCCTGAGCTATTACAAAATCCCTGATGCTTGTTTATTCAATGCAACTAAAGTGCAAGACAGCCCCCCTCAATGCTTGCCTTTCCAGGATTACGCTAATATTCTGCTTTCTTTATAAGTCAACTCATTGTTGGGCTCTTCTGTGGCAAGGAGCAAGTTGTTCTCATTCCTACCTTCCTACATAATCATTCAAGAAATATTTGTTAAGCATTTACTACGTGCCAGGTCTATGGGAAACAACTAACGAAGTCTAGCTCCCACGAAGTTTGCAATCTTGTGAGGGAAGACAGGCAATAACGACAAAAAATAAATTAAATAAATTTGAAGGCTAGCAGGTGACAAGTGCTAAAAAGAAAAAGTCCAGCAAGATAAGGGGATAGAGAGATGGGGGTTAATTTATGTGGTATGATGAAGAAAGTAGATTGTTGGTGCTCAATAAATGCTTATTGTGTATGTGAATGAACAGCTGTTCATAATTCTATGTTTGTTATGTCAGTTGGTCCTTCAAGAAATGATGCTAGTCCCTCCTCCAGGCATTTCTTTTTTAACTTACTGAGTTGTTAATCATCCCTATACTATTTCGGTGTTAGAATTGAAGAAATTACTGAAATGTAAGTACTAATGACTTAAAAAAAAGTCTAGCACAATTCTTGGCACATAGTAGATATTTTACAAGGCTCCTTGACTTATAGCATTGGAAACCTGAAATAGAACTGAGTTTTGACTCACCTCAGAATTCCACACATTTTCCTAATCTGCAATGTTTGGCTTTTTCCCTGTGAGAAACTTTCCAAATAGTACCTGTAATCATAATCAACTTTACTGAGTATATACTATGAGAAATAAATGAGTTTGTTCCATGTTAGTGCTTTAAGTCATCATCTTATGAATCCTTACACTGACACTGAGAGAAGTACTCATGTGGATCCTTTTTTCTTTGGATTGCAGGAGGTGCGACAGGCTTCTAGCCAAGGCTGCCTGACCTGAGACAAACCAATGATCACTCTCACACACATTATCTAAATAAAACTTATATTATCCACTTAATTTGAAGTGACTTTTTCGTAGAAGGCTGGTTAACCTGCTAAAGATACAAAAATTGCTGATGGTACTTGAATAGTAGTATATGAGTGGGTGTTTGTGGAGGAGAAATCTTTTAATTAGAATCTGTGCATCCCTCACAATAAAATGCAGGCATTAGACTTTGATCTCAAAGGAAACTTATAGCCCTGTTATTTTTAAATATCTACTGTTCACTAATGCGATTAGGTTGAGGTTTGACACGCAGAAACCTGGATTAGTAATTTATCCTTATTGTCTCTCCATTATCCAGAAAATAATTCACAGATAGGCTGCTTGATTGGACAGTTCAATGCTCCTTTGAGTTTTTATTTGTGAATGCTCCACAGTACTGAATATCCTAATGAGTGTAAGGATTCTGCCAAAGAGATTTGTCTTCCTCCTCTTGTTTTTGGTCTAGGGTATTATGTTTTGAGTTGGCTCTGGTTTCCTTGTGAATTCTCTGGAGCTACCAGAAGGCCCTTGAAGCCCTTAACCTCTTAATGATGTTCTTCTCCAAAAGGCTCAGCCTTAAAAAACAGAATTGAAAAATATGCTCCTCTGTGGAGGCTGGCATTTTTCCAAGGCTAATCAGAAGCCTGAATCCAGTAACCCTCCCCTTCAGCACTCAGCTAGCTAGCCAGCTTTCTTTCCCCTCCCTCCCTCCCTCCCTCCCTCCCTTCTTTCCTTCCTTTCTTCCTTCCTTCCTTCCTTTCCTTCCTTCTTCTATTTTTCTCTCCCTCTCATTAAAGCAAGTTGCTTCATTTGTTTCTTAGAGTGAAAAATATCAAATAAATGAACCAACACAGCAAATTGGCCTGTTTCCAAAGGGCAGCTAGAGATATTGAGGAGAGGACCCAGGATGGCTCTTGAATTATTTTTCCAGCTGTGCTTACCAAAAGAAAACAAGTCTTCTCTGGCCAGCTGTGTCATATTTCATGATGACAGGGGGCACTATGTGTATAAGAAGCCACCAGCTTCCACATGACCCTTTATGTGACATCATTAAGATCACACCCAGACTCTTGAAAGTTCCTTGGACTTCTTTGAGGTTAATAAATAAATTGCCAAAGATTCTCCAAGGCCAAGTAAGCCCTAGGCCACTTCTATTTTGGAGCCTCCAGTTGCATTAAAAATGAATAAAAATCCAAAAGAATTCTCTGAAAGTTGTTACATATTTTAAACCTATTAAACCCTTTAATACTGTTTTAACGCAAAGATGCAGAACAATATCAGTGTGCTCCTTACAAAAATAATTACAGTATTTATTATATAAAATTAATCATAGTTTACTATAAGCTGTTTAATGGTACAAAATTTAAAGATTGGTACAAAAATATAAAGATTTAAAAAGGATGATGGATGTCTTTCAGTCCTGTTACAGTATCTCTGTGAATGTACTCAGATCCTTATGTGGATATAGTATAAAAGTTAGGGCCAGGCACGGTGGCTTATGCCTGTAATCCTAGCACTTTGGGAGGCCAAGGTGGGCAGATCATGAGGTCAAGAGATTGAGACCATCCTGGCCACCATGGTGAAACCCCTTCTCTACTAAAAATACAAAAATTAGCTGGGCATGGTGGTGCATGCCTGTAGTCTCAGCTACTCGGGAGAATGAGGCAGGAGAATCGCCTGAACCCAGGAGGCAGAGGTTGCAGTGAGCGGAGATCATGCCACTGCACTGCAACCCGGCAACAGAGCTAGACTCTGTCTCAAAACAAACAAACAAACAAACAAAGGAAATAAGGTCTGGCCTCAGCACCTATTGTAGATTCTGTAAGATGCCATTGAGTACTTCTTGAATACTAGATCCTAAGGGAAAACAAACAAACCAACCTTGGCGGATGCAACTTAGATCTACACTAACAAACACTTAACCAATGATCTGAGAACAGCATGTCAGCAAAATATTAACCAGTGCAAGAAAATCTTATTTAAGACTAAGCTGTCTTCAAATAATTTGGAGAACTCAAGATCTATTATTTTAGGTTTCCAAACCTTTGAGTTTTGTTGGATTCTGCTTGATTAGCCACTCCTTGCTTTATTAACAGAGAATGCCAGCAGTAACAAAATCTTGACTTGCTATCTCTGTATCATCACTGTAAGAACTAGTGATTGTCTTTGCTTTCACTTACCTAGGATTGTCTTAGGATTCATCTAGGAGGACAAAGATACATGTCCTGCCCTAATTGCTCCAGACCACCATGGAGGTTTTAGCTCTGATGTTTGATTTTTATGGCCTTTTGTACTCTCCTCCTTTGTTGTCAGCAATTATATTTATCACATCTGCCACTGAGCCTGCAAAGAATAGACTCTCTTCTGCTCTGTACTTTCTTATTTCTTGGGAGATTAAAGATTAAAGAACTAACTTTGTTGGCTGTGTCTTAGAAAAAGACACAGACATCTTTAGGACAATGTTATTATGAATACATGATACATGGCATTAACTTCAATGTTTGGACTTTAGTTAATTTATTTTTGTACTTTTATTTTGTCAGAGACTCTCTGAGCCTCAGATTCTTCATCCATAAAATTATATACAGAATTTTGGTGAAGATGAGTGTATTTATATAATGTAATAGAATAGATGTCATGGTTTAATAGGAGTACAATATTATATATAATTACACTTAACTGATATACACAAGTATTTACAATTATTATTGTTTCTGATTATTAGTGGTGTTGAAGATAGAAGTTTCTAGACAGCTGAATTCTGGGAAGATGAGATCAAAGTTTGTAATTTTGAGAGAATAGGATCCAAGTTGGAAAAATCCAAAAGTAAATACGCAGTTAGAAAGAACTGGACTTTTGCATGCATCAGACTCAGCCAGAGTCTGATGAATTTCTTAAGATTCTTTTCAGCATCCCTGCTATCCTGGCATAGCAGGGCTTTACCATACTTCCAGAAATGCTTAATGGCCTTTCATTCAGACATGCCAAGTAGAGGTATTCCCTCATCAAATTCTCTCCTAGAAAAAGCTCGATGACCTGGGTTGTACTCATGGATGAAAGATGGGAATAGAGTTAACACAAAGATAGAACTTCAGAACAATTTTCTGTGGCCAATTGCCCTTCTGGGACTTTAGGTTCCCTTATGCATTATAAACTAGAGTTTATATATTAAAAAATGAATATATGTAAATATAATATACAAAACATAAATAGCAAATATGTAAAATGAAATATATAATTTATAAAATTTTCTATTTATATATCATTTATCATGGAGTCTGAAACATGGAAAGTACTCCAGAAACATAGCTCGTTCCATTACTGCAGAATTAAATACTCACCAAAACAACAATCAATTATACAGCTCTGTGTTTTCCTCTATTTTTATACAGTATCTTCATTCATTCATTAGTATTAAAATATGAACTTTCATTTTTCTAAAAATTGTTATTACTCAGAAATTCTCACATATGTAACATTGGAAACATTACTACTCTTCACATATTTAACTTTATAATTGGTGACCTAGTAGTCCACTGGTTTCCTTTAACACAGTTTGTTTAATGATTCCTATATCTTTGAACATTGATAAGCTATTTATTCTGCTAATTAAAAAACGAAGTCACCAAATAAGCCAGTGCCCATAAGTTAGTGCTTTAAGGCAGGAGAGTGAATTTTTCTCCTAAATTCTGGGACCAACCCTCCATGCAGAGAAAGCTGTTTCTATGTCCAATGCTTACTGATGATCAGGTAAGCTCGAATGTCTTTCCCCACTCTCCCACATACCATAGTGCTTTATTATTATTATTATTATTTTTTTTAACCTAGTGAGTCATGATGAGCTTTTTTGAAAAACCAAGATTTCTTTAAACTTTGGCAGTGCCATGGTGCAACCAGAGAAGGCTGACCAGTACTAAGCCGTTCCACTGAGGTTGGCCAGGCAATCAACCCACAGAAATGATCTGCTCTTCATTTCTCAGTGGGGGATAAAGATGGAAATCATCACACATATAAACAGCCCTACAAGAAAAATGCTTAAAATGTCACTTCTACCTAGCCAGTAAGAGTGTCTGTTCTGAGGGTAAATTAAACCAGTTAAAGATTAAAAATTACAACACCAGGCACAGCTGGGCCTGAAAACATGAGGATTCAAGCAATAACAGTTGGTTATTGTCAAAGATATAGCTAAACAGAAAGAAGCTGACTCTGATCTGATGCAGTCTCAGGGCCCTTGGTCTACCTCAGGACCCCAATATAAGTCATACAAACAAATTCCATAGCCTGCTACTAGTCTTCTCCTTCCCAGGCTCTTGTGTTTCCTCAGACCATCTTCCAGGTGCCATCAAAACTACTACCTGAGAGACTCTCCACTCAGAATCAGTAAGAATGTAAGGAATCACCAGATTCCTTACATTTTATTTAAAATGCCCCAGCATTTAACCTCAGCCTACCTTTTTTAGGCTTATTGTCCCTGACTACTTCCCTCATGCTGTGTTCTAGCCAATTTGAACTCCCACTGTTCTCTCCTATATACCCTGTGCTTTCCTGCCTTTGTATCTTTGCATAAGCTATCTACTTTTTCTAGAACGTGTAAACACAAAAATCCTCTCAAAACTTTGGTTTGCTTAACTATTTACTTGCTGGCATATATTCTTCAAGGTGCATCTCATCTGCTGCCTGTTCTGAGGGGCCATTTTCCCATCTTTATTACTGATAACAATAATTGGGAACATTGACTGAATGACTGAATGCTGAGACTATTCCAAGCACTCTGCTAAAGGTTTCATAGACTTTTCTCACAAAATGAGAAAAGTATAACATAATATTGTAGAGTACAGAATGCCAGGGTTCAAATCCTGGCTCTACTTCTTATTGGCTGTATGAGTTTGGGAGTTTATTTACATTCTGTGTCTTCATGTGTGAAATGTGGATAATGATAATACAGCTAATACCAAATAGAGTTATTATGAGGATTATGTGAAATAATATATATAAATCCCACAGAACGGCTTCTGGCCAATTGTAATTATAAATACCTGATGCTGTTATTATAGTACCTCACAATATGCTACAAGGTAGATGTCATCATTATTCCTGATACAGGAGGTAGAAAGAAATTATTTAGGCAGATAGTGAGGGTAAAAGAATCCTCAGCAGAATTTCCCTTTTAACAAAAAGCAGCCCCAAATCATTTCTTTTCTAACAAAGAGCAGCTTGAAAAATTGAGCTGCAGACATAGATAAGCAAGCTGGAAGCTTGCACAGATGAATACTGGCAGCTGTGCCAACAGAAAAGGGCTACCCGAGGGCCAGGTATGTTCAACATGGAGATGCTGTCTTTCCTTTTCTTTGTCACCATATGTACAGTAAAGGAACAGGCAACATGGCACTGGCCAGGTAGAGAACCCATCTGCAAAATAAAAGGTTAGGGTGGGGGTGGCCATGAAAATGGCACACCTAGCCCTAACCAGTTTTTCATACCTTATGCAAATAGCACACTTGGTCTGACCAATCTTTCGTGCCCTATCTAAATCAGACACCACCTCCCCAAGCTCATCCATAAAACCCCTTGCATTTCACTGTGAACCAGAAGACCTGCTTGGGACCCCTCTCTCTGCAAGACAGAACTTTTCTCTTTCTTTTGTCTGTAAACCTCCACTCTTAACCTCACTCTTCGTGTGTCTGCATCCTTGGTTTCCTTGGCATGCGACAACGAACCTCGGTTATTACCTCAGTTGAACGATGCCACTTCATTCCCACTTAAGAGATGAGAAAATTGAAGCTCAAAAAGGTTGAAAACATGTCCACGGTTACATGGCTGATATGTGACATCTAGAACACACACATAAATTTGTCAATTTGAAGCCTCTTATCTTATTTTCTGCAATATAGACAAACTGGTTGTCTGTTTTTGATCTAGGAATTTTCCTTAGGGCCAAACAATAACAGCAAAAAAAAAAAAAAAAAAAACCTATTCACTACCATTTATTGAATATTTACTATGTGCCAGGCATAGTACTCAACACTATTCATGCATGACCCTACTTGATTCTTACAGCAGATTAACCAAAAGGAAACCTTTTTAATCCTTATTTTATAGAGGAAGAAACTTTGCTTTAGAGAAACTTGTTCAGTCACACAGCTTACATGTAACAGAGCTAGAAGTCAAACCCTGGCTTTTACCTAAAACAACATCCTGCCTAGTGGAAGCTATTCCCTTACTCTTCTTTTCTTCCAGTTCTCTTAGTGGTAGCTACTTCTATGTCACTTGATACTCTGTGAGTTGTGCATATATCACACACTCCTGCCAACCTGCCAGTCACCTGAAGAGTAAGACCCTGCCCTATACACCATTGCCTACCTAGAAATGTCTTCCAAGTAGTGGGTGCCTAATAAATGTTGGACTGAATTTAATGTCACATTGGAAGTTGGATTATAAAGAATCAAATGGTGCATAAAAATATTTTACATATATGCTAACACTTTAAATTATAATGGCAAGAGGCTTGAGTCCAGTTCCTTTATGGACAAACAATGAATGAGAAAAAACTATTGCAATAGTTAAGAAGCTCAGCCCTGAAATTGGATTGAGCTGGTTATCTTGCCCCATACTTATAAATGTTTTTGTTTGTTGGTTTGACTTATCCATTCCAAACCAGTTTCACCATCTATAAATAGAAGATAAGAATAATATTTCCCTTTTAGGTTTGTTGATAGGATTAAAAGAATATTCATAAAAACTACTTGGGATCATGACTCATACATGGTAAGCACTCAGCAAAGTTTGCTTCATAAATAAAAACTTATTTTTAAAAAGTCAAATAATTACAGAATACCTCCTTATCATCCCAGCAATTACTCATCTAGATCTAATATCTTCCTCAGGAAAGATCACAACCATTGTGAAATAAACTTAAGTGAAGATGAGGGAAGAGAAAATAAAACACTCACTTGGGAAAGGTGCCCTGAAAGGGCCAAGCGTGTGAGAAATGGCAGGAAGGAGTCCATTTTGTGGTAAACAGCTGCGTTCTTAACCCAAGGGACACAATCCCCATATGATGCCTTTGTGTTGTTAAGATGTGTGATAAAGGCCCAATGGGGAGGGTTTTCCTTTGTTCTCCAGTCTCATGGAGAGATCACACGTTATACTTACTTATTTAGAGACTCTCATCTCTAATTTGTTAAGAGCTGCAAGATTAAGACTGATGTAAAGTCTGAGAGCCAATAAGAAAAAATGAGTAGGCACAACCATTTCCCAAGGAAGATATCACTCATAGTGCCAGAAAATACACACACACACACACACAAGAAACCTATATTACATGAAATTGCAGCATTTGAAGGTTTCTATTACGAACTGTGTTGTGTTTTCCCAAAATTTATACGTTGAAGCCTTAACCCCGATCCCTATGTGGCTGTATTTGGAGATAAGAAGGTAATGAAGGTTAAGGAAGGTCTTGAGAGTGGGATTCTAGTCTGATAATATTGGTATCCTTATCAAGAGAGGAAGAAACACCAGAGATCTCTCTCCTAGTGCACAGAGAGGAGGCCATTGGCAAGCAGCAAGAAAGGCCTCACCAGAAACCAACCCTGTCATTACCCTGACATCGGACTTCCAATCTACAGAACTGTTGAGAAAAAAATTCTGCTATTTAAGCCACCCAGTCTGTGGTTTTCTATTGCGGCAGCCCAAGTGGAATTATCCACTAACATTTGTATTAAATTCTTTCCCATCCACCTATACAAGTGATGGTTATATTTTCCCTGTTAAGAGTCAGAATGACCTTTTTTTTTTTTTGAGACGGAGTCTCACCCTGTCGCCCAGGCTGGAGTGCAGTGGCATGATCTCCGCTCACTACAAGCTCTGCCTACCGGATTCAAGTGATTCTCCTACCTCAGCCTCCCAAGTAGCTGGGATTACAGGCTTGTGCCGCCAGGACCAGCTAAGTTGTTTTTTTTTTTTTTTTTGTAGTTTTAGTGGAGATGGGGTTTCACCATGTTAGCCAGGATGGTCTCCATCTCCTGACCTCGTGATCCACCCTCCTCTGCCTCCCAACGTGCTGGGATTTCAGGTGTGAGCCACCACGCCCGGCCAGGATGACTTTTAAGAGAAAGGACTTTTGTATCTCTTTCAAGTCAAGTGGTGTGTTTGGGAGATGTAGTTTGGCTTTCCTACTTTAAACAAAAAGAAAAATTAATTACTCCCCTTCTCCCCACCCCCTTCACATATCCCTTGTTTTGTAAAGTGTCTTTATTAGGAGTCTCTTCCATAAGTACCTCCCTCTAGACATTAAGCAAGGGCACAAGGCCACAGGGAGACAAAGACCAGCCACACAGCCAAAAGCAGTGTGCACTTAGCAATAACACAGGCTCTTTGTTAGAGGAATTTTACTCTTTTTCCTTCTGAAATTCTTTCTGGTTGAAAAAGTTTTTACAATTCCATCTCCTTAGGCCAGCCATACTTGGCACATTTAGGCAAGGAGGGTGGCGTAAAGCTGTGGCCTGCCCTGATGGATGAGGTTCTGTAGGACTGCAGGCTTAAGTGGTAATGTGGCTTACACTGATAGAGAGTACTCATCTATTTATTCTCCCTTCCAAAAAGTATTTTTCAGGATCTGGGTTAGAGCAGTCAAACAATAGCCAAAGTCTGCCGTCAGCTTATAAACTAGTATGAAAATACAGACTACCATATAAAAGCAACCAAATTAATAAATAAGAGACTTTCTGATGATGGGGAGTACTACAGAAAAGAACATAAAATAGAGGAATGAATGACTGTAAATTGTCATTTGGAGTGAGTCTGCACTGGGATCAGGAAGGCTTCTCTCAGGGATGACATCTGATACATAAGGAGGAATCAGTCATGCTGAGATGGGGAAGGCGAATTCCAGGCAATTAGTACAGAGGCCCTGTCAAGGGAATTACCTTGTTTTGTTTAAAAATCTGGATGAAGTATGGAGTGCCTGAGTGCCTAGGGCCAAAAGAAGTGCTGGATCAACAAGGCCATTCAGACCAAACTGAGTACTGTAAACTTAGCGCCTGATAAATCATTGCAGGGGTTAGAGTTAAGTGAGTGACATGACCATATTCCATTTTAACAAGGATCACCCTGACTATCACACAATGACCCACAGGCCAAATCCAGCCTGCAGCCTACTTTTATAAATAGTTTGACTGGGACACAGCCATGTCCAGTCATTTAAATATTGTCTATAGCTGCTTTTGTGCTACAAAGGGAGAGTTGAGTGGTTGTGACAGAGACCTACCTTAAGGCCTACAAAACCTAAAATATTTACTACTGGCCCTTTGGAGGAAAAGTTGGTTGCATGGCAGCAGGAGGCTGTGCAGTTATCCCTGGTGGAGGTGATGGTGGTGATGATGGCTTGGCCCATGGTACGGGGTGGCACTATAGATATGGGGAGATAGAGAGATCTAGGACGTGATTTGCAAGAAGAGCCAACTAAATTTGCTGGTGAATTAAACATCAAGGGAGAAAGAGGAAAGGATTGAGAGGACTCAAAATATTTCTAGCTTTTTGGCTAGAACAACTGAATGGATAAGAAGGCCATCTGCTGAGATGGGGAGTTCTGGGGGAGGGGCAGCTTTGTGGGAAGAGTGAAAATGAAGGACTGTTGGAGAATGCTCAGTTTGAAATGCCTTTTTATAGGGCCTCTCTGTTGTTATTTTCTCAGTCCAGCACAAGAAATTGCAAAGCAACCCAATGACTTTTATCTCCTCCTATTTCTATAACACAAACAAAAGCCATGTGACCAATGGCATTATAGCTGGCACTTCCTTGGATGCTAAACCACAAACTATCTCAAGGCAGGGACCATGCCTCTAATTGCTCAAAATTAGATTTCCGTCTCTACCCCAGCACCTGACTCAGTAAAAGCTCAATAAATATTGGTTTTGAAGTGAAGAAATAGTAACCATTTACTGAGAACTTATAATGGCATCAGGAACTGAGTAAGGCACTTAATACAAGTTACATTAATCTTTTCAAGAGTTCCTCAAGCTAGTTGCTGCTATATTAATTCTACATACAGATTTAGAAACTGAGGCTTAGAGGAAAGGATGAAAAGCACAGATGCCTTTCCTACAGGGTTGAGTCAGGAAATATGAATGTGCGAAGGGGACCGTGTACTGAATAATGGCAACTGGCAAGGCAACTACCTTCCTTAAGTGAGCAATGGTTCCTCAGCTGCCGCCGAGCATTGCTCTGTGCAAATGCAACCACACAATATTGTCAAGTCTGATTTTTCAAGAGAAATTGAAAATCCAGTTTATTTTATAAATATGAAGTTTCTCAATTAGACATAAAATAAATTCTTTAATGCCTGCTTATTGTTCTAGAGAAGGCATTAAAGAATTCGGTCTTAGCAACTACCTCTCACACATTCCTCAGTGTACTAACCATCTTCCTTGTGGTAGAAAAGCTAATCTACCCCTTAGTAAATATTATTGGTGAGTCTGGTATAACACATTGTGCCTATGTGCTCAGCAGAATTTTTTTTTTTTTTTTTTTTTTTTTTGCTGAAGATGTTTCTTATAATAGCTAAAGATTCCACTAGGCACTTACATTTTGTGTCTGGAACACTGTAGCCATTTTCAGATGATGACCAGAGTGAAATTCCAAATCATATTGTCTGAGTGGCTAATGAATTCCTGTAGTCCTCCTAATGCAATGATACAACTACACTGACATCACTGACATCACTGTGCCAACAAACCATGCGATTTTAGAATTAAAGATATTAAATGCTTCTCCTCCCCCTTTTTAAAGATTCAATTGTTGTTACTACCTTTGGTTTATGGAGACAGGTTACTCTATTGATGGTTCCAACTTAAAATAATTTCATAAAAGGGAGATTAAGATGCTATCATTGGCTTATCTTTTCAATTTTCAGCACAACAACCTCTAATTTGTAACAAGGAGAAACATTTAAGGCAAGAGGATGTTTGAAGTGTCCAACAAACTCAATCTGGTGAACAATTAATGAATGACTATTATATGCCAGGATGTGTGCTGGGCCCCAGGATACAAAACGAATAAGCCATTGCCTCTGCCCAGGAGCACTATCTTTCCAGTGGAGGAGGAAGACCCATAAAAATAATATATCGAGACACATGCTATAATAGAAGGATTACAAAATACCCTGGGAACTAAGATAAAAGGATGATTAACAATGAGGACATGGTGGCAGAGCTGAGAGAAGTCTAGCTTAAGGAAAGCTACAGAGGAAAGGTTACAACTCAGCTCTCACTTTAAGGATGACTAGAATTTGAGAATTCAAGTTATAAGAGTTGCATTTTGGGTGATACAAGCAAACAGCTACTAAAAGTTTACCACGAGTGAGGTATTATTGCACTCATAACTCATTCCTCACAACAACCCAATTAAGATTGGGTTTTCAGTCTCCACTTTTCATATTAAGAAAGTGAGGCCCAGAAAGGTGAAGTAATTTATCGAGGGCCTCATAGCTAATTATTGTGAAAACTTATATTCTATTCTAAGTCTGTATAACTTGAAAGCCTGGGCTTTTAAACAGTAAACTCTATCACAAGGTAGGGTAAGCAACATGTGAACATAAAATACTGTGGTTTGAGGACTACAGATTAGGCCATTATGAGTGGAAGAGAGCTTGCATCAAGGAGTGTTGGGGGTAGGTGTGCACAAGAGGAGCAGCTGTGAATATTTCAGTGTAAGGCTTGCAAAGTAAACTGGGTGCAGATTTTATGACTATAGAGTTGGAGCGTTATTCCATAGGTAGCAAGGACTTTTGGGATGCTTGTAAGAATCAGAATAACAAGATCCAGAATGAACTCATTAGACAAATCCAAGAGTTTTGAACAAAACTTTGGAGAAATTAAATGCTGGCAAATCTACTAGGAGGTTATTGAAACAATCCAGACAAAAGACAACAGTCTTAAATAAGGATACTGGCAGTGAGGACAAAGAAGATTAGGATGTCCCCCCTTTTGGGACTGAACCAATGTATATCTTATGCATATTGATTGATGTCTCATGTCTCCCTAAAATGTATAAAATGATGTCTCATGTCTTCCTAAAATGTATAAAACCAAGCTGTACCCCAACTACTTTGGGCGCACTTCATCAGGACCTCTTGAGGCTGTGTCATAGGCTCATCCTTAACCTTAGCAAAATAAACTTTCTAAATTGATTGATGCCTGTCTCAGATACTTTTGGGTTCAGACACAATAGCAACACCCACAATAGTAATACATGGATGTTAAAAATAACGTTTAATTTGATGTTAGGCACCATTCTTCCGAGTACCTCTGTAATTTGTTTTTGTTAATTGGTGGAAACTAACCAAGGCAGATTAACTTTTATTTTAAAATTTTTTTAGAGATAGGATCTCGCTATGTTGCCTAGGCTGGAGTGCAGTTGCTACTCACAGGAGCAATCATAGTGCATTTCATAGTGAACTCCCGACCTCAAGCAATCCTCCCACCTCAGCCACCGGCGTAGTTGGGTCTATTGGTCCATGCCAATGACTCTGGCTCTTTTTTGAAAGTAACTAGTCCATACACAAATAATGAATGACTAGGAGTTTCTGAGCATTCCATGATACTAGGATATAAGTCAATTAAACACATTCCCTTTGAAGAGCCACAATGAAAATTGAGATCATTTAATTTATTCTGCATATATACGTATAACCTGTATTGCTCTAACAAAAAGAAACACAGGTTACTTGCAAATATCCATGTGAAAGTATGAGAAATAAATGAGCATATCAGTGCAAAGGGAAGGGACCAATAGGAATATTTACATTCTTTTCAAAGAGGAATATTCTCTTTGATTACTAATAGTTTGACTATAATGAATTAAATGGAAGTATAATTATTTGAAAGAATTATTATTCCTTTCAAAGCACCTTATAGATTCATGTCGTGACTGAAGCATCAGAGAGAAGAATTCTGTCAAAGACAACTTGTATTTGTGTTGTCTTTATAGGAGAAATCATTTAAGTCAGTAAAGGTCAGTTTTAAAAAAATGATAGGGAGGCACCTGCCCTCACCCCTTACTCTGGTACACACACAAATTAGAGCATTCTAACCACCCAGCCTTAGAATTATTGCAGATGTTACCTTCTGAGCTATTCAAAAAGCCTTTGTTCATGAAAAGTTCTCATGGTTATAAAACATTAAACAGGAAAGACCTTGCTCGGCATGATGTGTTGTATTTATATTTCCTTTTGTTTGAGGAATTCAAAAAGCTTTATAAACAACATCCAGCAAATCTCTTTAAGACAGTTGCTCATGGGAATTCTTTTCCACTCAATGCAGACTGGGACAGGTAAAGGGAGAACAGACACTGAGAGAAGAAAAGGAGGGTGGATGGGTAGCTGCAGATCTCTAAAGTCACCAAAGAGGTGCAGGGCTACTCACATTTATCCTCCTACAGGGCCTGTCAATATAAACAGCCCGTGCTCTACCCTTCCCATGTGGTAGCTGCTGTTTCCAGATTTACCATCTGTTAACACAGGTCCACAACAGAGTACAAAACAGCAGAAGTGCAGAGTAGGGAGGTAGAGAACAGAGGACATGAAAAATCAACAATTACAAAGTACTGTCTGTGTTCTGTAAACTGTGCTAGATGCTGTCATATTTTATAGTAGGTGCTCAATAAATGCTTATTTTCTTCCCCTTCACACAATTTATGCTATGTGATTAAAGGAAACTGGTTGTTTTGGTAGAGAAAAGGAAGAGAGTCCCTGTGAATTAATGTTGCTGATCATGAAATAAACGAATGTATGCATGCATGGAGGCATAAAGGGAAAGGGAGGCATGGTGTGGGGTCATGATCTGTTTACATGGTCCATACAGTGATTACACCCAGGTAGGACCCATTCTATTCGTAGGAAATATGACTATGAAAAATAAAGAACCCAAAGGATAGAGGTAGCCACTGGGACCAAAAATGCAACTTTCCTGTAAATCTTTTTTCTAGTAAAGTGGACTATCAAGGGTGAGGGAGAACTCTTCACAGGTGAAGTCACTATCTTAGTTCTTGATGTTGGTAGCAGAGCTGAGACTGTGATGTGGCATTAGGGAAACTCTTCTTACTCTCTCCATCTACATGATTAAATGTGGTCCTTAAATTTTTTTTTAATATTCATACATATTTATTCACACACAACACACATATAATTTCACGTACAACGTTTGAATGTTCCAAACTTTGGAGTTTAAACATACATACACATAAGTTTATTTTCTCAAGTCTTACTTTGATGTAGAAAATTTTATTCTTGATTGATGAGTAAGGCGAAACTGTTTATCTGGCACGGAGAAAAGGGATGGATAGCAAAAGGGAATATGATGATAGTATAACATTACTTTCACTAATTGTCTTCAACCTCATTTTGATTTTACAGATTTGGCCTCTGAGTGATTTTGGATTTTTACGTGCCAGCCCTAATGGCCACAGATTTTCTGATGATTAGTAAGCATTTATTCTTTTGACTTAATTATTGTCTCCTTTTCATGTGATTTATTACTCCTGTTGAAACCTTGTACTTACCAATAAACTATTTGCTATTCAGTTTTAGTTGTTTTTAATTGTTAAATGTAAAGAATATTCGACACACATTCTGCAAGTTCTGTTAGTTCAAAATATATGGATAAAAATGTAACCCAAAAAAGTCATCTAAATTTTATGATACAAAAATATTTTGGGAGGGGGAACCTGGATGACTACCTCACTTTTGAATTCTTGTTCTTATAGGTATAATGAAACTAATCTATTCTTCTTAAATATGCCTCATACTTTAGCAGCTACATTTACAAGTCAGAGTAGTAACTATTCGTATTTATAAGTTCAACTTGACAATGCCAGGTTTGATAAAAAGCTGCTAGTCTACATGCTCAGCCCACTCATTTGAAATTAAGTAAAAATGTTTCTAAAGGATCCCTTAAAGTTCTTTAAATGAGTTCTGACTTTTACTGTACACAAAATATTAAATACATAGAAAAATGCATCTTTAAGGCATATACCATCTGTAGTTGGCTATAGTCAATAATACTTTATAAAAGTTCATTTCATCATAGCAGCAGTGCAGTGGCTCTGTCTTCATAACTATAGGCATTAATACTATACCTTTTTTTTTTTTTTGAGACAGAGTCTTGCTCTGTAGCCCAGGCTGCAGTGCAGTGGCATAACCTCGGCTCACTGCAACCTCTGCCTCCTGGGTTCAAGCGATTCTTGTGCCTCAGCCTCCCGAGTAGCTGGGACCACAGGCACACACCAACATGACTGGCCAATTTTTTAAAAAATTATTTTTAGTAGATATGGGGTTTCACCATGATGGCCAGGGTGGTCTCGAACTCCTGACCAAAGGTGATCCACCTGCCTTAGTCTCCCAAAGTGCTGGGACCACAGACGTGAGCCACCATGCCTGGCCCCAATATTATATCAACACTCCAAAATAAAAGGGGAAATCATGCACCAATTTCATGTCATTATTTTTTAAAAAGCTTCTGGCCGGGCATGGTGGCTCACGCCTGCAATCCCAGCACTTTGAGAGATCGAGGCAGGCGGATCACCTGAGGTCAGGAGCCCGAGACCAGCCTGGCCAACATGGTGGAACCCCATCTCTACTAAAAATACAAAAATTAGCTGGGCATGGTGGTGGGCACGTGTAATCCCAGCTACTCGGGAGGCTGAGGCTGGAGAATCACTTGAACCCAGGAGATGGAGGCTACAGCGACCCGAGATCATGCCAGTGCACTCCAGCTAGCGCAACAGAGTGGGACTCTTAGAAAAAAGAAATTAAAATTAAAAGCTTCCATTTCCTAAATTACATTTAAATTTGAAGATGGCAGTGTTTACAAGCTTTGGAAATACAGGGCCAAGATTGGAGGCAACACTTTCTGCAGTTGCCACTTTGTCTTTATTAACTTTGAAATAACCTTATGAATATCCATAACCAGCCTTCCTTATGGGAGAACTGGCCTCACATTATTCACAAAGATTCTAGGTGTACAACAGCCCTATAACTTTAGCAACTAGAAACGTTATCTGTTAGACCAGAAACTTAGTAACTATAAAGGAATATGATGATACTGTTACCCACTCAAAAGAGGAGACATGCTCATATTAAGAAAATTCTTATTTTGTGTCATGGAAAAAAATGACATAATAAAGTTCTCAGATGGGAATTCACCAAATATAATCAAATCTATTTTTGTGACAACTTGTAAATATAAATTATAAATACAAATAAATATATTCATTCTCTATTAATCTGAGGTGGTCTCTGCTTAATAATCGTATATTTTCTTTGCAAATAATAGGGCTGACAAAGAATCTATTTCCTTGAATGGACAAAGCTCAACGGCTTCTCCTCATCATGTCTCAAAACCACAGTTAAAGCATTTCGAGTTGTGAACAATTTTAGTTATAATGAAGGAGTTCTATAATTAGTGAACATGTATCACAAGAAATCAGGCTAACTTCTTCTGCTTCATCCTTGGAAACACTATTTTCCACCACATCTGCAACTCAGATAAAAAGAGTGATCAGCTTCATTCCAAGACATTTCTTTAAGATACACTTGAGCATCTACTGGTCCTACATTTCTTAGGTCGTCTTCACACCGCTGCAGGTCATACTCTCTTTTTGTCTCTTCATTTCCTAGAATTTTCCATGCTTGATCAATTTCGATGAACTTCTGTACACATTCCTCCACTGTTCCTGCTGGTACATCTGTACTTTGTTTATCTGGATGATACATTAATATGAGTTTTTGATATTTTTGTTTTAGGTCTGATATATTTGCAGATGAGTCTGCCCCCCCAGGATGCTGTACCAATCCTTTTTTGGCATCTGCTCAACCGCCATCATCCATGGAACCAGAAGTGGGCCTTCTCAGATTAGCTAACTTCACATAGGCGCTGCTGCCCACTCCTCTTAAATTTTTATAAGTATCTATAAGAAGACCTTTGAGAAGTAATAGCTTTCATGAAACAAGAGAGCTACTCAAATCAACGAGTCAGGGATGGCATCCCACTAGTTCTGGAGTCTAATCGTCCTTGGTGAGAATCCAGCCTCTGTTCTTTAACCTGGGCCCAGTTATGTTATCTCTGGACCCTGGTTTCCTTATTTCTGAAAGGAGTGATCATAATGATATGTAGAATAACTGACTTTCAGAGCCGCTGTGATAATAATGAAATGAGATAATGCGTGTGGACATTTAGCACAGTATCAGACATGGTAAGAATTTAACACATATTAATTGATGTTGGTAGTAATTTTTTTTTTTTTCAATATTTCTTACCTTTATTTTTTATTTTTTATTTTTTTTTTCTTTTATTGTAATTATGATGATTATTATTATTATTATACTTTAGGAACAATGAGAACACATGGACACAGGAAGGGGAACATCACACTTCAGGGACTGTTGTGGGTTGGGGGGAGGGGGGAGGGATAACATTGGGAGATATACCTAATGCTAGATGACGAGTTGGTGGGTGCAGTGCACCAGCATGGCACATGTATACATATGTAACTTACCTGCACATTGGGCACATGTACCATAAAACCTAAGGTAGTAATTTTTTTAAAATCCTGAAATGATAATGCAGTTGCACCTGAGGCTCCGCATCAATCCCCACAATTTTTAAAGTATTATGATAATATTTGATGGAAATATGATGAAAAATTTGACATATATGGAATCAACTTCAATCCACAGATTCTGTTTCTTCTTTTTTGTCTCTTTGGAATGTATCAAATACTAATATTGATTAACCTGATTTTAACTTCAAAATATGAGCCATGACATTTTTTAAACTCATGCATAAGCTGTATCATGTGCTATTTAACTTACAAAGGATAAATTTATCTATTAAAAGTTTATTCATCATGGACTTTATTTTAGGTAAAATAGTCAAATGTAGTAACACACAGTTTAGTAAAGATTCAAAAAAATAATGAAGGTCTCTGAGGTTTAATTCCTCTAATGAGAACATGTAAATACTAGAGTAATCAGAATATTGTCCACTAGTTTCAAATTTTACTTTATGTAAACAGTTACAGAAAAGTCTGTGGCAATGTTGCAACTAAACAATTTAAATAATTTCTGTTGGTAACGAAAAGGCATAGTGAGTAATTGCTAAATGCAAATGAAGGCTAATTTTTAGGAGAGGTAAAAATAACTTCTTTTAAAACATGAATCGAATGTTACATAGAACAAAGAAAAATAATTTGGAAAAACTTACATAATCTGTAGTTTATACCATATAACAAAATAAGCTTCAGGCTGTTTAATGAGTTAACTATGACCTTCAAATCATAGAACAAAACTATCTGAAAATGGACTATCAGATCTTTAAAGAGGCAATAATTCCAAATGTTTGAAAATAAAAACAGTAAATCACAAAGAAAAGGTTCAACATAATTGAATATAAAAGTGTTTTGTTTTGTTTTTTGACATGGAGTTTCACTATATTGCCCACTGTGGCCTCGAACTCCTGGGCTCCAGGGAACTTCCTGCCTCAGCTTCCTCAGTGGCTGAGACTACAGGTGTGCATATCATCATGACCAGCTAAAAGAGTTTTATACAATGAAATCCCCACTAGAACATACATAAACATATCACATATGCATGCAAAACTAAGTCAGAAAACAGCAAATAAAAAGTACCAAGAATGCAATTTATTGAACTATGTATAGTGCAGGTGCATTGTTTAGGGTGCACTGTCTAGTGCCTCTACCACTGACCCATACACTAAGGGACATTAGTCCCTCTGTTACTGGAAAGTGTCTGCTCTTACTCTTAGAAACCTCTCTTGTGACCTTCTTTTATTTTTGATGATAAAGACTTTAAGAGGTGGAAAGAGAGGCAACAAATTTTAAGGGTTATGTCTTATCTTTTGATCCTATTTCCATGGCTGGGTAAAATGTTTCCAGAAAATAATTAAGAGGAAGAGTAAAAACACATGCCCATACCAGAAGATGTTCTTATCAGTGTTATCTAATAATGAAAACAAAAGAAAATAAACACAGGAAGGTAGAAGTTGGAAAACAAGAAAAAAAAGGAGGGAAGAAAAAGAGAAAGGAGAAGGGGAGCAGAGAGACAGAAGAAAGAAAAAAAAAAGAAAATGAACTGAATGTCTAAGAAATGAGATGGCATATCAATTTGACTAATTATCACTTTTTAAAGATAGTTTTGTGGACCATGCAGTCACATGAAGAAATGTTTATGTGAACTCTGATCTAGAGCATTTATGCACAAATTTGAGTATCTAGTCTTCAAGCACTGTTCTAGGCTTCAGGGATATGAAAATGAACAAAGAGAGTGCTAGTGGTGGACAGGAAACAAACCAACCACTAAATAAAATATCAATCAATGATAAGTGTAATATAGGTCATTAAGATGGTGTGAGGTGCTGGAGAGTACCTGGTGGCTCCTCTAGACTGGATGGTGAGAGAGCCTCTCTTAAAACAGGACACTTAAGCTGCAATTTGAATGACAAGAAGCAGCTAACCTAATAAGGTAAGGAGAAGTGCAAGTCAAGAAAAGTGTGTCTGATTAACAGGAAGAGGAAGACATGAGGAAGATATCAGGAGAGGAGTCTGCGAAGTCAATTAGTAGGATTTGGTAATTTTGACAATGTTTAAAAGGGTCATTGTGTTCTCTGTGAGGAGAATTTACCATACAGGGGAGAGAAGCAGGCAGTCCCACTGGTGGGTTACTGAGGTAGTTCAGGCAGGGGAAGATGGCAGCCCTACATGGGAAGGTGGCAATAGAGATGGAAAAGTAAACATATTTAGGGAATGTTTTGAGGTAAAAGCAACAGGATTGTTAACAGATTAATGAGAGTTATAAGGGAAAGAAAGAAATCAAGGACAGCTCTTCAAATTGGCTTTAAAACCTAATGCCATTTACTAAAATGGAGAGAAAGAAGGACACGTTTGTGCTGGTGTGGAGCATGCATATGAGTAAAGAAGTCTGCTTTGCCCCTGTGAAGATCAAAAGACTTGTAAACACATTAGTGGAAATGTTAAAGTCAACAACTGAGTGTGTGCCTGGACTTCTGAGGGGAAGTCAGGACTGCAGACTGGTGTTATCCTAGAGATGCAGATGCACGAGACTACCTGGGGAGAATGCAGCTAGAATACAAGGAAGTCAAGCACTGAGCCTTGGTAAACCCAAATGTTTAGAGATGGAAAGTACAAGAGGGACAAGAGAAGAGGCAGTCAGTGAAAAAAAAAAATCACTCAGTATGCAGTTATCAAAATCATGAAGGGAAAGCCATTAATAAGAAAAGTGTGGTCAACAGTCTTATCTGAGAGGTCAATATAAGAAAAAGAAAGAGAAAAAAATGACTTTAGAATTAAGCATCAAGAGACATAGTTTGTTAAGGATTTGACAGATGCAGTATCATTAGAATGATGACAATGGAAGCCCAACTAGGGCAGCTGTGGATAAAGTGTGCGGTGAATAGGTGTAGACACCTTTGAGAGAAGACTTTTTCAACACACATTGCTGTAAAGGGTAGAATATAAATGGAATAATGATTGAAAGGGATGTTAAGCTCAAATAATTTCTTTTAAGATGTGAGGTATGACAGCCTATTTATATGCTGATGTGAGTGATACAGTTGAGAGGAAGAAATGGATGATTCCGGAGAATGAGCAAATAATTGCAGGAGGAAAGACCTTGAGAGGTGAGAGGGGTGGGATCCAGAGCCCCTGGGTTTCTCACTGGTCTGGAAAGGTACAGGGACACTCTCCCATTGGGAAAAGTATGAGGTTCCTATACCAAGACACATTAATTCTATGACCTCATATTTGTATTAGATAGACTGGGAATGAATATAAGTAACTAAAAACATGTTAAATAAAGACACAGGGTGAATCTTCCTTCTTTAGTATCTCTTAGTGTCTCCTTTTATACTAAATAGAGTTTTTTTTTAAAGTAACAGATTCTCAGAAATGCTTCTAAATCAAGGTGTTCCCAGCAGTTGTATAAGAAAAGCACTGAAAATATACAAAACACCTGAGCTATTATATTTTGACAATGCAGTTCTTCTGATGGTAATCCAGCTCCTGTATTAATTCTTCATATAGTTAATAAATATCTACGTAGTCTTCCTATGTGCCAAAATTGTTATAAGAATTTTATAAATAATGTACTTAATACTGAAAATAATATTGATTATGTAGGGAGCATCACCTTTTCTATTTTACACATGAAGAGTCTGGGGCACAGAGAGATTAAGTACCTTAAGTCCACAGCCATACAGCAAGTCAGTTACCTGAGATTCAAACCCAGGCACTCTAATGGCAGACTCCTTGCCCTTAACCTCTCCACTGTGTTTTGGATTTATTATCTAACTTTACCTTACAACAAACTTACAAGAAAATATAATTATTCTATATTTAACAGGTGAGAAAAGTGGCACTTAGAAAAGTTAAGTGACTTTCTCAAGGTCATGCTAAGTGGCTGGGCAAATATTCAAATCTGGATCTTTCTGTACGTATGTATTATTGGCACTTAACACTAGACTAAGTGTCAGAAGCAGAGAGTAAAAATGTTATGTTACATGTTTCATCACTCAAAAATGCTAAATAAATACGACAAATGGTATAAAAATGGAACTTTTAGTCATGGGAAAGAAAATAGTTAAATTATAATGATAATAAAAGTAATTAAACATTTAATGATATTATAAGCATGGATTTATAGGATACTGGTAGTTACTAAGCTCAAGAATTTTACAATCTGAATAAGTTTTATTACATTTGAAAGGCACTTTTAAAACATGGGATAAAAATACATATGTCTTATGAATATTTCCAAAAATAGCTCATGTTCACTGGGAAAAAATAGGCTTTACAGTCAAGTGAAAAAAGAAAGGAAGGAAAGGAGGGAAAGTGAGAAGAAAGAAGAAAACTGTATTTAGGAAGGATTTGAGGGTTTGTTGGATGTAATTCTTGACACTTACACATATGCACACATGCACAGATAAATATATTTGTATATAAACAGGATCATACTAGTATATTTTTTAGTTACCTCCTTTTCTAACTAAAAGCATATTGAGAGCATTTTCTATAGCAATAAACATGATGCAAACCCTTATTTTTTTACAGTTACATTATATACTAATGTTAGATTGTACTCTTATTCATGTAATTTTCTCCTATTGTTTAATGATTGGGCTGTGTATTAGTTTGCCAGGGCTACCATGACAGAATACCATCGACCAGGTGGCTTAAGCAACATAAATTTATCTTCTCACAGTTCTGGGGGCTTGAAGTGCAAGTCAAAGTGTTGGAAGGTTTAGATTCCCCTGATGTCTTTCTCCTTGCCTTTCAGACAGCAGCTACCTTCTTGCTGTGTCCTCACATGGCCTTTTCTCTGTGGTGCACAATCTGGGTGTCCCTTCCTCTTGTTAGAAGGACACATGTCATATTGGATTAGGACTCAACCTTCTGACCTCATTTAACCTTAATTAGCTCCCTAAAGGGCCTATCTCCAAATGCAGTCACATTGAAGATTAGGGCTTCAACATATGAATTTGGGGGTAAAGGGACATAATTTAGTCCACAACAGGTTGTTTCCCAATTTCTGTTGGTATAAATCATTTGACGATAAATTATAAAGTGATTTTTATCCAATTATTTCCCACTGATATAAACCTAACAGTGTGATGTGATTGCTAGGTCAAAGGGTGTGTCATTTTAAGGCTTTTGATATGAATTGACAAGTTCACATCAAAAATCTTCTGGAAAGTTTTTTCCCTTTAAACTTCTGCCAGGAGAGTTTGAGAATGAAAACACAAGCATTCTAAGGAACAATATACACGTGGTGTAGAATTCTCTAACCCGGAACTAAATCTTTGGTCAAGCCATCACCTCTTGACTGCCTGTAACAAAGGGTGAGTAGCCTGAGACTACTCCAGTTCCAAACACCAGACCACAGGCAGCCAGTTTGTTCACTCCTGAGTTCCATATGAATTTTGGGGGAGTAGAGGAGAAATTGGTAAGGAAGGCGAAGAGTTAGAATAGCCTGGATAGATGAGTTCAGACTGTTCAGTCAGTCTTTGTTTTCTATATTCTAAATTGCCCCCTTTCAGTTCTTCACATGGCATTAATGGAAAGATAAAACTCCCAGTTCATCCCATTGACAAAGAGAAACACAGACAGAAGACAGAAGACAGGTTCATTTGGGGGCAGCTATAGGCTGTCTTTTTCTTCTGGCTACGCTCATACTGTTGAAGGAGAGCCTTTTCCTACTCAGCATTCTTTTCATAAATAACTCTGTTCTGCTGTCTCTTGTTGGGGTCAGGTTACTACAGGCTTTTGTATATTCTAGATGCACTGCAGGAAATTAAATATGGAATCATTGCTTCTTTTTCTTTGCATTTTGTCTCTGGAGTCTGGTACTTCCACAATTGGGTACATATTTTAATTTAGAGGTGAAGAGGAATCTGAAACTGAAATATAGAGAAGGTAGGTTCTTTCACCCAGGTAATGGAGAGGGCTTAACAATAGTTCCTGGGAAAGAGGAGTAGTTTAATGAATTAGGCACTTTGAGCTTTAATGTAGTTTTATCTTCGGGAAGATACCAAGAGAAGAATGAAAACTTGGCATGAACAGGGAAGGCCATTTAAAAGCAAATAATCAAGAGTTGGTTATATTTAATGATTGCTACCACAAAATTTTACCTCAATTATGTTAAACCAAGCAAGAATAGAGAAAGGTAGAAAATTAAATAACGTTGTAAATGAGCTGCCACATTAAAGTCACCTAAGTATCACCCAGCCAGACACCATGGGGGAATGGAAAATACTTAGAGACCAAGAGACAGATAGCTCTGTGAGTAACCAGCTGCATAGCTTCAGGAAAACACACAATCTCTCTATTTCATTCTCCTCTCATGACATATGAAGGTATTAATACCAACTTAACAGAGTAATTGTCAGGCTTAAATGAGAGAATACACAAAACACCTAGCATAGTACATGGCACACAGAATTTGTTCCTCAAACAGAGGTGTCCTTGCACTTCTGGGAACAGAAGGAGGATTGCAGATTTTTCAAGGGCCTTTCAATCTTGATGTGGAATCTCGATGTTCCAACAAGAACATGTGAAACAAGGAGAACATTTATGCACTGAACAGTACCATAGTGACCACAAGTATGACAGGAATTCAGACAAGGGAGGTCTGAATGTGCTGGGCTACTCTGCCAGTGAAAGATTCGTCTAAATGTTGGGTCATAGATAGTGGGGTTCCAGGAAAAGCAACATTAAAGAAGCAAATTGTGGAAAGAGGATATTGAAAATGGGCGGGGTGGGGGTGGGATGCTGGAGCAAAGACACAAAAAATGGTAGGGATATTGAGTTAAGTAAAAGAGATTTAAAAAGCTTTTCAAGTGATCCATAATCTATAGAAAGAGCAATTCGGCGAGGGGCAGTGGCTCATGACCCTGTAATCCCAGCACTTTGGGAGGCCAAGGCGAGAGGATCACAAGGTCAAGAGATCAAGACCATCCTAGCCAACATGGTGAAACCCTGTCTCTACTAAAAATACAAAAATTAGCTGGGCATGGTGGCACACACCTGTAGTCTCAGCTATTCAGGAGGCTGAGGCAGGAGAATTGCTTGAACCTGGGAGGCAGAGGTTGCAGTGAGCCAAGATCGTGCCACTGTACTCCAGCCTGGTGACAGAGCGAGACTCTGTCTAAAAAGGAAAGAAAGAAAGAAAGAAAGAAAGAGAGAGAGAGAGAGAGAGGGAAGGAAGGAAGGAAGGAAAGAAAGAAGGAAAGAAAGAAAGAAGGAAAGAAAGAAAGAAAAAAGCAATTCATGCTCATAATAGATACATTGAAAAAAATAATTGGAACGACCAAGGAGGATTACAGTATGAGCAAGTATTGAATAAATACTATTAGATGAAAATAATGGTTTATCACAATTCATTTTGGAAATAAGAAAAAGATCTGGGAATATAAACCAATTGGTCACACTTTCCAAAAAAGAAATGACCCCAGTATTAATTTGTATAATGATTAGTAGATAGGACATGAAGAAAGCTCTTTTTTCCAGCTGATGGTGATGATGTAATTACTTTGGTCCACTTGACGTGACACCATGGCTTTCCCTTCAGTATCATTACAGTTTTGATCACGGCAGGACAGCCCTGCTGGTCTTCACTTGGCTTGTCTAAATCCTAGGGTTTTCATTTCCTGCATATCTTTATAGTGAATTCCTTTAATTCACTCATACTAAAATAAAAAAGACCAAGAGAACAAAGGAATCACTCGCTTTAAAGGTGGAAAAAATATGAGGCTCGCTTTCCCCTACCTAATATCCACCAGGGACTTCCTAATGTTCAGGTAAAGACAACTTCTTGAAGTTCTTTTTGGTTTGTTCCTTTTCACATTAACCAAGTAGTATGTGTTCATTGGCAAAATCTTGGGAAATGCAAGTCAACAAAAAGAAAAAAAAAATCACCTGTAATTCCACCACCTGAACACTTTTTATATTTTTATATTTCCTTCAGGTCTTTTTTTCTGTGCACATACAA
This sequence comes from Pongo abelii, assembly GCF_028885655.2. NCBI lineage: Eukaryota > Metazoa > Chordata > Mammalia > Primates > Hominidae > Pongo > Pongo abelii. The sequence goes on from NC_071989.2 coordinate 156,216,759, forward strand.
ACAAATTTTAATAGACACAGTGTTTTCAAATCTACATTTTCATTCAATATATTCTAAACATCTTTGAGTTCATTGCCATTTTTTAATCTGTGATAATTTTTTAAACATTTATAACATGTCCATCTTGTAATGCTCTCTTTATATCTTCATTATATTCCAACCAGTCAAGGCAATTTTATGCAGTTTTATACTTTGTAGCTAGATATTAAAAACTTAGAGGTTAAATGACTATGCATTTTTGAGGCATCTGCTATTCCCTCACCCAACCTTGGGTTATGATCTACTCCTTAGGGTTGTGTTTCGCCCCATCTTTTCTCCTTCTCCCTCTCGGCCTCACTTCCCTCAAAGAGACACTGTAGGCTAATGGGAGAATAAGTGAAGTCCATAAATAATTGTAATCACTACCACTGGCAAATAAAAAGACTTTGGATTCAGAAGAGGATTTCTTCAATCAGCTTGCAAACATGCCTACATATCTGAAGGCAAAGGAATTAAGAGACTTTTCTGTAGAATTTTTTTTTACTTGTTTTCCTTTTGAAAGGAGGAAAAAAATAAGTGATGTCTTTTATCTCTCTCTTTTAACAATTACCAAAACAAAAATCCAGAATGGACAGGATGTATGCTCATGTCATACAATCAGCTGGTAGCTGAACAAATATTAAACTCTGACTTCTGATTCCCAAATTTGTGCCTTTCCACTGTGTCACATTGCTTTACTCTAAACAAATCAGAGCTGGGATAAGTGAACTTGGTACCAAAATAACAACTGTGGGAAAAGAACACTTGTCAAGTCAAGGGATTCTCTGTTTATGAGATATTCTTCTGACTCCATATACAACAGCAGTACATGCCCTGGGAGATGGGAGAGAAGGAAAAAGATAATCTTTTATTTTTTTCATTTGATTTTTCCTTCTAAGGAGAGCTATATTCGTATTTTGATTAAAATATCACACATATGGGTAAGCTGGCTTCCAACATGGCCTCTAAAAAGGGAAAGCTAGACAGTGGCTTCCTGAATGTGCAAGCGCAAATATTTTGCAGAGCAGAGAATGCTCTTACCTTGGGGGTCCACTTAACACAGATTCATAATGCTGAGTGGAAAGTGGCCGTAATATAAACTGATAAAAGCACTTAAATAAACCAGAAACCTCTCAATGAGATCTGCCAGTCAATCATTCACTTTCTGCTTGCACAGTGGCCTTAAGGATGCAGTATCTGGGCTGCAGCAGAGAAAACAGTAGTCAATTCCTTTATGCATTGGACTGAATAGTTAGCCTGGCAGCATACCACATTATATGCACCGTTTGATGTACAGCTTGAATTTAATGACCTGTTGGCTAAACTGAATGGCAACATTGTGCGTGCACACGCATGCACACACACACACACACACACAGAGTGAAAGAGAAAAATGACAAAAAGCTCATATTGCCTTATTACCTTGAGAAGCATTTACTACAACAAAGAACTGACAGAAAATGTGATGGACAGTCACAGAGTCATAAACACATTGGCTTATAGCTGGATGAGTCCTTGTAGATAATCCATCGCAACACTTCCTTTTTACTTAAAGAAAAATAAACAGTTTAAGGGATTTGCAATAGTTTTACAGGTTTCTGGCTCAGTGGCATTTGACTACACACCAAGAGAGTATTTACAGATTATTTAATACCAAGGTTGGAGTACTGATAATCATAGCTCAAAGAAGAAAAATCCAAAGTGAAGGCAGGCGAATCAGAATCAATACTCTCATTAAGTACTCAGTGACCTTTTTCCCTCCAGGTTTAAATTTTTCTCACTTTCTGGGTTGATTTTTATGTATTAAATACAGAAAAAATAATAATGAAAGAGTCCCTTGACTGTAACTGAAATCAATGTATCTAATGTGTTTTCCAATATTTATCATGCATATGCCCTCATTAGATTCACATGCAAGAAACGGTTCAAATTGGAAAAAAATCTTTAAAAAGCCATTCATAATTTTCCTCATAGGATTGAATAGTCATTTCTTACTTCAGTCTTATACTCTGTTTTCTAATAGTTGCTAAGTGATGAAGTTTCAAGCATGCTGAAATTGAGCACAGCAAACCATTCACTCCGCAAAGTGATCTGTTTGTGTTGTTTTGTTTGCTTTATTTTAAAAATCAATTTTCTTGCAATACTCCCTGAATCATGGCCATTCATGGCTTGATTCCATGTAACTAACATTCTTTTTAACTTTAAGGCAAGACAGGTTACAAAACGCCTACACACACACACTTTCAGGTTTGTAAACTCAATTTTCATGAATTTACTGTTTTTCTTCATTCATGTGCCTTGACTGATGTTCTTAAGTTTTCTTGTATAGATTTTTACATATTTGATACTCAATTTGTAAATGTTCTTATGTTCTGATAAAGGCCTCTGGGTCTCTCAGCAAAATTTTAGTGCCTCAAGGCTTACAGCTTACCGTGCTTTTAGGATTAAGTTTTATTCATCTTTGTAGGTTCCCTATTCACTACTTACTCCCCCACACATACACCTAACTTAGAAGAACCCATCGTAGGTGTTAGAATTATTTTTAAACTTAAATCTTCATTGTATTACAATCAAGACCACAAATTTCACAAATACCTGTTTGCATTCAGCTTAAAATATATTTTTCAGTTCTGTTTCCATTCAAAATGTTCAAATATGTCTCTGGTTCCTAATTGAACAGGTTTATTAGGTGACATCATTTTAAAAAACAGATACTCTTTGGTAGTAATTTACATAAAAATAAGTCATGTGAGTTATTTTAACATTCATCACTGAGATGGGTTTGGTCAGACAGTATTAAAATATACTATCTAATGGACAGCATTACAATGTGTAATAAACAGCATCAGGAAGTAGTCACTATAAAATAATTCACACTCTGCTTTTACTTCCCCAATATGGAACAAATATGATTTCGCTTAAATAAGACTTTATATCTTTATGGCAAATGTTAAAGTATTAAAATTTTGTTTGAGGCCTGGTCCTTTTGTGGCTGAACGGGAGAAACATACTGTCACAATGTTTGTAATGTTTTATTGTTAACTTTTTTGTTTATAGACTTGTCTTCCTACATAAGCCTTTTGAGAATAGGATCCTGATATTTATCCCATACACCTTGTATGAAAACAAGCATGAAGAAGCCATTTGGCTAACCATTTATTAGCTGGTTTAATTTGGGCATGTTCCTTAACATTTCTCTGTCTTAGTTTCCTCAAATACAGAAGTTAAAAGGGGAGTATGATAGTTCCTGCCTCAACGATATCATGGTTGTCAAATGATCAGAACTCCGCCTGGCACACAGCAGGTGCTTATTCAGTACTCCTCCTTTGTACAACTCAGGGAGGTGCCACTCACACAGTCCTCCCTGGAGTTGTGCCCCTCTGGAACCCACCCTCAAAGTGTGAGATGTTATAATCATCCTCATCATCATCATGATTATTAGGCCCAAGAAGAGAAAGATTTCATTTCATCTAAACTACGGAGAGGGTGGCAAAAGTGTAAGCAGGTCCTTCACGATGAGGATGACTGTGCTTACCTCCTAAAGGGAAAAAGCTCAGAATTCTGCAGAATGTGTATGGATTTTTGTCCTGTCATGTAATAATCCTTGTTAGAGCTTTTCAATAAAAATGGATTATGACTGAGCCACACAGTATTGAACTTGGATTTTTGTCTTATTACCATGTATTCTAATAATTACTATGAACTAAACCCACTATAGACTAATGAAAATAGGATGCTGAATATCCCAGTGAGAACTGAAACTTTTAGTTTTTAAAGAAATTAGGTACACAGAATGTCAATTGCATTAATTATATCATTGGGTTTCAAACTATTTTGAGACAAGATCTTTTTTTTTTTCTTTTCAAAATATTAGGACACCAATGGGTATTTTGTGTAGAGCCCCTGGATCCTATCCTCCTTGCCTTTTCCTTCTGTGTAGGGCTCACCAGAAACACTGTGTTTGTCTCTGTAAACCAGGTGGAACTGCTGACACAGGTGAAGCAAAACTGGATAGTCAAATATTTGGGTTTGTAGATGATTTAAACATTTTGATATCAACATCTTTCCTTAAAAATATTTACCACATTTTGTTAAAGAAGTAAAATGCATTTTAGTAAATCTGGAAATCAGAGAACTCAAAGAAAAATTTCTCATAAACTTACCACCTAGAACGAATTCCTTTTAATATTTTCATTTGTACTATTTTGGCCCTTTACAATGTATGTACATATGTTTGTGTAATTTTCTTTTCACAGAATTGGGATTAAATTCTATCTTTTGATTTTTGACTTTTTTTTAACTTAGACAAATCTTACATATTTTTTCTATATCACTAAACATTTTTCTACAACATACTGTTTAAAGGGCTTCATTGTATTCCACAGTTTGGATAGGTCACAATTAACTTATCATATATATGTGATCCATATATCTGTATATTTGACTATCTACAGTGACTCCACAGGACTTCTGAAAAATTGCTCCACCTGGATCAGAGGTTCTAAATGGGTTTACACAGACAAACACAATTTCTTGTGAGCCATAGCAAAAAGGAAAAGAAAGGACAATAGGATCCAGGCTCTCTACACAAAATACCCGTTGGGTGTACAGACAGACAACCAAATCAAAATTTCAGTCTCTCGTCCAAACCTATTCTTGTTATAATTCCTGCTATTTACTGTAAACAAAAAATTTATAGCAGCATGATTTATAGTCCTTTGGGTATATACGCACATGTACCATAAAACCTAAAGTATAATAATAATAATAATAAAAGAAAAAAAAATTTAAACAAAAAAGCCTTGAGTTGAGTGAATTTACACCATGTAAATGATAAGACCCCAGAAACTATATTGTTCATAGCATTAAATTCTGAAATATGTGCTGCCCAGTCTATTTTGCAGTTGGGGATTTATCCAGAGGTGAAATTCCTATGAAACTGCTCTCTGGATCTGGAGGAAAAGAAAATGTTTACAGTTTAAAGAACTGTCAAAAATACAGAACAAAATTTTTGTCTTTCTTATTTATTGCTTGAAAAAAGTAGGAAGGAAAACTAGATAATTTTCTTTTTAAAAATATATTTAATGCCTATTTAAATTTTTGTTTTAAAAAGTGAATCCTGGATTATACTGTAGAAATACACAGAACTCACACAAAATCTCTTAATAGTTATTTAAACACAAAATCTCTGAATGGTTTATTTTAGGACTGGGATTCATTCTCCCCTTATTTTCTTTTTTTCACTGAGGAAAGTGTGTTTATGTGGGCTTTGTTCTTGAATGTAGATGTAAGCAGAGCATTGCTGTCCTTTTTAGCAAGAATTGTGTCTTGATGAATATGTAACAATAATAATAACATTCATATATATTTGCCTTTTTCTTCATTTACTTTAATTTTCAGAATCACAATCAAGTTTTCATTAAAAGGGGAAAGTAGTTTAGCTTATTTGTTAAGAGCAACTTTGCAGTCAGACAGAATTAAGGTCAGAATCTGGTTCCATCAGTCATTAGTTGGATGATCTAGAGTAAGTATTAAGCTGCTTGACCTCAATATGCCTTAGTTTAATTATGAATAAAATAAGAATAGAATCACTTTTTTCAAAGTGTGATGGTATAAGGTATGCAACAAATTTAGTGCAATGCTAGTATCTAGTAAGAATAGTAAAGCAAAATAAAAACCAACACAAAACAAAAACTAGCATTAATGTCAAATATGTTTTGAAAGAAACCCTTAGACATATTTTAACCTGAATTTAGTCCAAAAAGTAAACTGACACATCTCAATAGTTCCTATTTGCTAATATAAACGTTATTATATTTGATTCATCAAATGAAAGATGCATGTTGAGAAGAAAGGAAGGATTAAATACTGATTCAAAGCATTCTCATCACTGTATGCATTCATAGTTTAGGCCCATTAGTTACAAGCCACAGTGATCAGTTCACACAAATAAAGACTTGGACAGGGAACTATAGTGCTACTTATGTTTCTCCTGTAATTGTTACATGCATTAACATTCCATTTATATTTGGCCCTTTATCCTTTTAAAAACAAAAATTCCTTTTGGACAGGGACCAGGGCTAACAATTGGAAGCCTATAAATATTTTCTATTTCGAGGGTCTTCAGTGAAGCTTTTGTGGTATTGCTGCTGTGGATCATAATATACTTGCAGGAACTATCTATTCATATTCCTCCCCCTACCACCAAAAAGAAAAAGCTCTTGGTTTATTTTGCTGTTTCCACATACAGGAACCATAGATTTGCTGGCACAGATTACATGTGAATGGAAAGATCTGATGAAGATAATTAAATGACCTAAGATATACATATTAACATATAATATCTGCCCTACCTTTATTCTTGTGAGAATGTAAAGTATTAAAAGTTTTTTTATAACTTGAAAAATAAAGTATTAAACATATGTAAATTGTGAAAAAAAAGCCTTAGTCTACTAATTATGAAAGACATAAATAATTGCTGGGACATAAGGGACATAAGCTTCAACATTTGAAGCTGAAAATCGTATTATTGAAATGTCATTGGGATTGCCCACAAACCAGATCTAAAGCATTAAATTTCATACAGATAATTCATTTTTAGCAAATGTTTGTCTGCAGGATTATTTCCTGTATTCATGATTTTCAGCTTCTATATGAATGAAAACTGAATGTGTACCTGAAGAACAATAAATATCAATTGTGAGGGGTTGGTGGGGGGCAGGCTAGGGATTTGAAGTAGCACAATATCCATCCAGAATACCCACAGTTCAACTCCAGTTCAACGCCCTGGTGTTGCCAGATTTTCTTTTTTTTTTTTTCTAAGAGGAGGAGATATTTTAATATCTCCTGAAATGTCAAAATTATAAAATTTGGACAAAAGTGTGTTTTAAAAAATATTGTGTTAGGAGCATATATTGCTCTGTACTAACATTTTACTCATGTTTACAAACACTTTTCTTGAGCTGGGTCCAGTTCACAAGGCTCCAGTTTGTAACCACTGTGCTACATAATCAGACAGACTTTATTTCCATCTCAGTTCAAAAAATTGCTAATTGAATGGCTTTGGGTATGAAATTTAACCTATCAAAGCTTCATCTTTATTGGCAAAATGGGAAGAAAAATGCCTACTTCACCAGCCTGCTGTGAGAACTGCAAAAACAGGCATGGATGAAAATACTCAGCATACTAGATGCATAATAGATGCTCAAAGAATTTAGGGTTTTTTCTCATTTTCTGGATAACTTTAAAAAGGAAGTTGTTCTGTTTTGTTCCTTTCATACTTGCTATATTCAGAGCATATCAGATATCCTTGTTACTAGGAAGGTCAGCGCTAACCCATTAACTACTGGAATAAATAGTTTTACTTGAATTATAAAGAAAATTCTAAACTATGGGTCTCTCCACATCTTCTAAAGAGTGAAGATGAGTCAGCATCAACTCTGAAAAAATTTTCAAATTTACCCAAGGGGAAGTGCATCTTTGGCAAAAGTTTGTCTTGAACGAAATGCTTTTCCACTGCTTCATCAGCTACTCTCTGTCATAAGCATCCTTTCATTGGTCAAACAGCACTTACGCACCACAAGAATATGGTTAGTGATGGCTCCACGTGCACTGAGAACTGATCGATTCTGCTTAGATTACAATTGACTACACAGCCAAAGATCAATGTTTCAAAGCCAGAGGATTATACAAAATAAATGTAGACAGTTCATGTTTTCAAACTATACATATGTTAGTGAAAGTTCAGCAAGCAAATGAGCAGTGACTGGCTAGAAATATTAATTCTTGTCTCTTTACTATGTTTTAGGGGCCTCGACTAAACCATGTAGGCTTGATTTCAAAAACTGTACGTAGGATGAAAGGAGAAAAATATAAAGTCACATACCATAGTTAAAAGAGATTAAACAGTATATATGTAGTCAAATCTGCCCATGTAAGAGTGTTAGTATGAATCAGGCATGTTTAAGTGTGCATTTGGATACTGGACTCTTTTAAACCTGTAGAGAGCAAAAACCCAAAGGTCACACTCAGATGCAACAATCGATTTCCCTTGTCGTAGGCTAATATTTTCCTTTCTCTTGTTTCAGAGTGCGGCATTGCACCCTGTAGGTCAAAAATGTGGACAATCTGGCTAAGAAGAGAGCAAGACAGGTAAAGCATTCCTTCTATGTGAAATTGATTGGGGGAAGGCATTCCTTGCTACTTCATTTTTTAAAAAGCTGAGACTTATTTTTCATTATTGCTAAATGTTTTAAGCATCTGGCTCAAAATACGCTGTATTCTAAATTTTATAGATGATTTTATTTAATGAAGTGCTTTAAAAGGAAGTCAAAATTCAAATGTTTTCCATAATATAGCTAAAAATAATATATTCTCTAAAATACAAAACCCGTTTTATAGTTAATTAACGACAACTTAAATTACTCTTTAAAAGACAACAGGAGACAGAGACTGAGCCAGTGGTCAAAATAATTCCTTCCTTTGGGTTTAGGAAACTAGAACTGAGAAGATGATGGAGAAACCCCTGTAATTCCAGAGTACCCATTTTCGTAATCTGAATTACCTAGCAAATCCATAAGAAAGCAAGTTGAGGGCCTATAGTATCTTCAAAACATCCAAGTCCTCTCTTTGTTGCCAATGTCAATTAGCAGAATTAGCAGCTTGTGAATTCTCATGTGAATTCTCAGCATGGATTTTTTAATATAAATTCTCCAAATTGGTTATTATCATATAAAAATTTGTTGACTGTTTTGCTCTTCATTTAATGGCTTATTGGTAGAATGAGACAATAGCCTAGATTTTACAGAATGGTACTTATTTAAAATATTGTCGAGTTTGTTTTCATGAGTATTCTTGCACTTAAAAGACCTAATAATTTCATCTTGGAAAATAGGTTCAAATTAGATATGCTTGACCTATGAGTAGGTTAGGGGCCTTAAATATACGACAGTGATGACTGCAGAGTAAGAGCTCAGTTTATTTTTGGAATGTACCTCTCTCCATGAAGTGCTACATAAGAAAGAGCCAGGTAAGAAATGCGGGTAAAAAACAATTGCCTGGTTTTTACTGTGGTTATAAGCATTTTTCAGGGGAACATTTCCAGTTTGGAAAAGAAGGCATGATGAAAATATCACCCTCTTCTCCTAAGCACATGCCCAGAGGCTTTTTTAGAGTCATAATAATCTCAGCAAAATTCCCTTCTTGAAAATAATATCGAGTGGTTTTCTGGCCACATAGTGTCAGCTAAAATTTGTCAGATTTAGTTTTCCATGCATATTCTAACTGAAACTGGACTCCAGAAATTCAAGAATTGCAGTAAGTACCATGATCTTGATTTAGGTGCCAAACAAAGAAAGGTAACAAAGGCTTTTTCCTCATACTTAAGTTACAGCCTATCAGCAGGTTAGACACCCGTAGAAATCGCTGTCCTCAGTGGTTCAAAGGCATGTCCATGTGTCTGTCAAGCTAACCCTCTTGTTCAAGTCACTCTTTTTATATTTGATTTCAAAACTCTCATGAAAGCAGGATGCTGCCTTAATTTATCTTTGGAGTGAGATGCATTTCTGATTCAACTTAATTTTTGAATGGAGATATGATGGAATGATTTGTTTATGATTAGTGAATTTGGTAGAGTAGATTTCTAAAATAGCACAATAGCTGTGAGTGTGTATCATATAACTTGCTGCTTATAATAATTAAATTACTAACTTATTTTAATAAGTTAGTGAATTAAAAGGTATTCATTAATGATGTTACTATTTCTGACTTGCAATTCAATTTTTAAAAGAAAATAAAAAGATCCACGGAAGTGTTCATAATCTTACTTATATCGTAGCATGTAGTGAGTAGTCTTTAATGATGGATTGTTAAGTGTTGTGATATATTACCTTTAAGAATATGATTTTGCCTTATCAAAATCATAACAACATCCTGAGGATGTGAATGCAATTCATTTTGTTTTTACAGTCAAATTAAAAGAATGAGAATCAAAGTCAAAAGAGCTACTAGTTGAAGTCTTCTACAATCTTAGGCCAGGAGCCCTTTAGGGGACTCTCATTCTTTCATTCATTCAGCCACTCAGTCAAACAGTCTTTATTGAGTATGCATGTTGTACCAAGGCATTCGTTACAATTGGTGAACAACACAGTTTCATTTTCTGCCCTCATGGAGCTTACATTCTAGTGAAGAGTAGGGAAAGCAAATAAATAGCTCTGTAATTACAACTTTTGATACGTATTATGAAGGAAACACACAGGTTGCAGAGAGTAAAAGGGGATATATACCTAGGGAATTTTCTCCAAGGTATTATGTTTAAAGCTCAAACTTAAAGTTTAAGAAGAGTCAATCATTCATATTTAAAAAAGAGGAAAGAGTCAGGTGACGGGTTTTTTTTGAAAACTATGATATACATGAATTCATTATGAAATAATAAATATAGTGAAAAAAATAGCAAAACTACATCTTGGTGATGTGGTTTGGCTGTGTCCCCACCCAAATCTCATCCTGAATTGTAGTTCCCATAATCCCCACATGTCATGGGAGGGACCCAGAGGGAGGCAATTGGACCTTGGGGGTGGCTTTCCCCATTCTATTCTCATGATAGTGAGTAAGTTCTCACGAGAGCTGATGGTTTCATAAGGGGCTTATCCCTTCACTCAGCTCTCATTCTTCTCCCTCCTGCCACCATGTGAAGAAGGACATGCTTGCTTTCTCTTCTGCCATGATTGTAAGTTTCCTGAGGCCTCCCCAGCCCTGCAGAACAGTAAATCAAGTAAACCTCTTTCCTTTATACATTACCCAGTCTTGGGTATGTCCTTATAGTAGTGTGAGAACGGACTAATACACTTGGTTTATTCTGAGAAGTCATTTAAATATCTTCCCATAACGGATTTGAGTTGCTTAACCAAGGTTAAAACTACAGGACAGGCTGGGCATGGTGGCTCATGCCTGTAATCCCAGCATTTTGGGAGGCCCAGGCAGGCAGATCACTTGAGGTCAGGAGTTTAAGACCAGCCTGGCCAACATGGTAAAACTTCATCTCTACTAAAAATACAAAAATTTGCCAGGCATGGTGGTGAGCACCTGTAGTTCCAGCTACTCAGGAGACTAAGGCACAAGAATCACTTGAATCCAGGAGGGGGAGGTTGCAGTGAGCCAAGACCATGCCACTGCATTCTAGCCTGGGCAACAGAGTGACACCCTATCTCAAAAATCATAATAATAATAAATTAAAAATTAAAAAATAAAACTACAGGACATACCACTACAACACTGGGGAAAACTAACATGAATCTGAAACAGATGTGTTTTTGTTTTTGTTTTCTAATTGTTGCTGATGTATGCACCTGGTGAAACTCCTAGTGACTCAAACAGGGATTTCACTGCCTTGGATTCAGACCTCATTCATTATCAGCAGACAAGGAATGACCAAGGTTAATTTAATACCCATTGTAAGATGCAGTGGCAGGTCAGGTTAACAGAGTTCATATTTTCTGAATATAATGCCTGACTCATGACTGCTTTAAATCAAGCAGGATCTATCTGTATCATAAGAAGTATGTAAAAGTAAAGTGTGAAGACTCTCAAGTGGGGGAAAAACAGCTTGAATCATCAAGAAAAATGCATGCGGAAATTTAAAATTCAGTAGAGACACATTTGTTGACACGGATAGATGGCCACTATACATAAAGCAAAAGCAATATAAAACAGTGCATACAGTATGGTCCATTTATGAAACTATGTGTCTGCATGTGTTTCTATGTGCATATACAAAAAGATCTAAAAGGAAATATTCCAAAATGCTAACAGTAATGATTTCTTGATGGTAGGCTGATGAGCGGTTCTCATCTTCCTTTTACACATTTCTGTACTATCATTTTTCCATAATGAGGATGTGTTATTTTTAAATATAAAAAAAACTTTAAGCAACAAAATTTACTTGTAGTAATGAATAATGATTTAAAGAATAATTTTTTTAGTGTGACGGGTCTCATTTTTACTGCAAGCTAATTAATTATAAAGGACACTTTTTCCAAATGTAGAATATAGTTCAGACGCCATGATTTGCTATTTGGCCAGGGCTGAATTACCCAATACTTACACCAGTATATGCCTAGGGCATTAATAAAGAAAAAGAGACACGAGAAAATTAGAATATTTGAAAAACAAATGAATATTTTTGATATTTCAGAAAAATGTAGGAGCATTTGTTCAGAGAAAATATCAGAAAGTCATTGAACTGATGTACACTTATTTTATGACAATATCATTTTTACTTTTAAGAATGTGTTAGTGGAGAGATAATTAGGACGTATAGATAGGCGGTGGCATAACTTTTTTCAAGATTCAGGACCTACAGGAATTTTAATCAGATCCTAAACACAGAAAAAAATGGTCACCTCCCAACCTCTATGTCATTAAAAACAAAAACAATATTTATCTATAAAGTAAGTGCATATTAGTCCAACAAAGTTCTGATTTTCACCCAAACAAATGCTTCAACGTTTTTCTGATATATCAAGAAGCCTAGATTTTCTCTAAAATGCTTTGTTTTGTGTGTGAGCCTTTTTTTGTTTTGTTTTGCTTTGTTTTTGTTTTTTGTTTGTTTTTTTGCCTGATACTCTAAGCACATAGTTAGTGTATTTGGCAATTAAATATGGCCAAAGAACAAATTTTGGTACCTGAAATATTGAAATAAAATGAGCCATACAACACAGATTAGTAAATTGAATTAAAATTATCTTACCAATTAAAATTCAAATTGGTAAGATAATTCGCTACCTTTCTACTATCGTAGTTTGTGCTCATGAGACTAGGGATCCAGCCTGTTACACCATTTACCAACACAAATTTGGACAAGTCTAACCTCTCTGAATCTGTTTCCACTTATTTTAAATAATTATTATGACACTAGCTTTGCTGATATGATAGAATTGAAATGATAGACTATGAATTGAAATTGATGGAATATAAAATGAAAAAGACTGGAAAAATGACAGAATCATAAAAACTTGTATTAATATAAGGTGAAGTGATGGTACTAATTACAACTATATTGTTTTCAACATTAACTGTTTCATGGATGTATATCTTATATTCTCCAAGGAAATTCTTTCTTGCTAGCATATGCAAATGCTGCTAGTCACATAAAAGCTCTACAAATAGTTGTTAGTCAATTGATTAATTTATCCTGTTTGAAAGCACATTTTCCCTTGATAGAATAATAGTGGAATGTGTAAACAGAGGGAATTGTAACACACTTCACAGAGTAACAACCAAGTATAAACCTAATTTATTTCTTTCAGTAAAAGACCATCATTGCATTATTTATGTTAAAACTTCCACAATAAGCTCCAACCATGAGAAACAAAGCATTGACTTTTCATGAACCAAAAAGAAATGTAGAAAACTGTTTCACTGTCCAAATATTGCCTAAGTCATCCTGAAGCGGACTTGTAGCAGGCACATAAAATCAAAATATGTTCTGATGTCATTTGAAATGAGAAACATCCTGTTACAAAGTGAGAAGTTAATTAGTGTGTGTCTTAATTAAAACAAGTTTTACTAAAGACTTACATACCAATCAAAATATATAACTTTAATATCCTAACATGAATGACATTTTTAAGATAGCGTTTGAGTGGAAGATTAGTTTGTTAAACAGCACATTTAAACATTAATTTGTATATATCTTTCATATAATTTGTTTTTTTAAAAAAAACAACTTGATGGCTCTTTAATTACTTTGTATAAAGACCCCATTAAATAATACATTACATTTTTCAAAATTAACTATACAATATGAAATAATTTTAATATAGGTATTTGACATCATACTCCATAAAACTGCTGAGAAAGAAGGGCTCTTATGAACAGGTAAATGTTCAGTTTCCTGAATTCTGGCAGGATTACATGTAAATTTAGGAAGATGATCAGCTGATTTCTTTACAAATACCTAGAACCTGTAATTTAGAAGCCAACTACAAAATGGAGTCTTACTGTTATAACCTAGAAGTGTCTGATCTTAAACAACTAATGTACTCTCTTAAATAAATGACTCACTCTAGAAAAAGCAAGAGAAGTTCTTGAGAAGGAAATCTAGTCCATCCTAGACAAACGCATATCTAGGTCATACTTTTGGAGGTTTTGATGAGAGAAGAGTACATTGCTTTATCTGATTAGCCAGTTGACTACTCACACTTACTATGAGGAACTTCTACATTTTTATATTTCTAATCTTCATAATTCCTCATAAAGTTGAAGCCCATTGACTACATTTGAAGTTCCAAAAAATAGCAATAAGCAATGTCCTACGCTTATGCCCCATGATCAGCTTATCTGAAACAAATGATTGTCATATTTCATTTTTCTCTTCTCTAAATGAAATGATCCTAGCTTTTAAAAATCTTTCCTCAGAGAGTTCAACTTCTAGTGCTTGAAACACACTTCACTTTTCTATGGCCCTTTAGCAAAGGCCATATAATTGTCTTAAATAGTGGGGTCAAAAGCTAGACCTGTATTTCTATCAGGGTAATAGCTGACACATAGCTGAAACAGGCTATCTACAAGGAGTTTCAAGCACACGGCCTAAGGGATTTGCCTCTGTTCAAACTGTACCAACTTTGCCTGTAAAACCACCTCCAAACGAAAACTCAACAAAAAAGAAACAAAAACAAAGCCCCAGGATATCTGCTTTCATTGCACGAAATGGGGTCAACTAGTACAAATCTTAATTTTTTAAGTGTACTGTAGGCATATCTAACATTTTAATTTTTGGAAGTCAAGTGTTATCACTAAAAGATTCAGGATGCAATGTGTTATACAATTTGTTATAACATACAAGCCCAGTACCTCTTTCCTTGCCCTACTTCATATAGATGTTAAAATTAGGCACAAAGTAGCATAAGTTTACAAAGCTATGGATCTATAATATATAACATGCTATGAGCACATGCACAGTTGAGTCACCAAGGGCCCTTCTCATATATAAACCAAATAGAACAATTATTCTCAGTGAAATTAAACTATAAACCTGATTCAAATACATGTGAAAATTATAAATGTGGGAGGTGTATGTGGAATCAGATGCAAGACTAAAGCCCCAAACAATTGTTATTTTACATTGTAAAAAATGTCTGTACTGACAATGATATTGTTAGGGAAGAGAATAATGGATAAAACTATAATAGCCCATGTGGTAAATGTAATATTACTAATACACTTTACCTACATAATTTTTTCTGGCTTTAATTCAATGAAATCCATTATCCTGGGTGGGAATGGAACCTCCTCATCTCAGGCATCTTTAGTCTCCTGAACTGCCTTAAAGCCTTGACATAATAAAAGGTCAAGCAGATCCCAGTAAGCATTTGTAAATTACAATAGACCCCCATTTCAGCTACAAGCCACACATTCTCCTGCTCTCTTTGCTCACTCCCTGGTTTCATTTCATTGTATAAGCAGACTAATTTGGAAACGGCTGGGCTAGGGTGCTTGGGAATACCTAGATTTTCAAAACAATCCTACTTTCCTACTTAATTATTTACAGAAGGAGACCCTTAATACAACATTTGAGAGAACTGTGAAATGGTTCCTGGATACTGAAGGAATGAACAGCAGATAGCAGCACTATTAAATAAAATGAATGCATTTCACCTTCCAGCTTAGCTGTGCTTCCTGGGACACAAGACACAAACATGAAAAGATTGGGGTGGCATTTCAAGAAAACTGATTTGCTTCAACATTGATTTGGTAAGATGCTAGACACAAAATAATACCACAAACCGCCTCCCATTCCCATCATTGTAAATTCGGAGTCCTCAATATCATCCCCCACAAACCCAATTAAAAATAAAGAGGCAGGCTACGAATTTGCATCTAGTTCTATGACACAGATCAAATGATAGGCATCTGTTCCAATTGGTCACAATGAAACTAAGGGACAATAACCAGAGTAAATTTCACATTAATCCAAATAAAGCCAATGAATAATAATATAAACCAGAAGCATAGTTTCAAAAACATGCAATTACTTCCAGGCATGCAAGGACATATGTAACCCATAAAAATGGTTGCAAAGCACACCCTACACATAAATATGCTTCATAAATGCAATATAAATGCTAAGTAACATGTGTATATATGATATGTATATCCATAAGATATACATGTGTAAGTTCACAGTCAAATCTACGTATAAAATAAAACTGGGTCTTGAAAATGATTTCTCAACAAGAGTACATTAGAATATAAAATAAAATGTCAAATTCTGGGGCCACTTTTTCCAAGCAATCAATAAAATAAGCAAAACCACCTTATAATGAGTCTGGTAAGCTTATGAGACACCAAATGTATTTCTGAAGAAGGCCCAACCCTGTATGTGAGAGCTGCAAATGAAATGATTCCTTTCAATAACACCCTCTTCTTGTTGTTAGCTCTTTTTCCAACCCCTGATGCTGTTGCTAAGCTTAGGAAAAAAGGCACCAAGTGGCTCAGTCTACATTCTGAGCCAGTTAGAGATAAAATCAGAACACCATTTTTTTTTTTTTTTTTAAACACAAGCGGTTGTCTTCTCACTTCTGTCTTCCTGGCAAGCTTCCTCTCCCTCCATCCTCATCTCTGTCCCACATCTCCCCCTTCTAGTCTGAGGCACGGGAGTCATTGTTCAAGTTCAGGCCAGAAATGTATACACAGGTCAAATAATAACACTCTAAACCAAGAAGGGAGCCCTACTCTTTCCTACTCACCATGCTGAGACCCGGAGAAGCTGTTTAAAGGAGGGAGAGATGCAAACTGAATCCATTTTCCTTGTGACCGAGTCCGATGCAGCCTCCGAACCCAACATCAGCAGTGGCTGCCGGTTTTTTTTTTCCCTCTGTCTCTGGTTGGCGATGGTGCGAATAGGAACCACCCTTCCAGCCCCACTAGAGTATCAGCAATAGAGGCGGCGGCGGCGGCGGCAGCAGCAGCAGCAGCATCACCAGTTGGGCCTCCTCCCTCTCGGAGGATGGGGTGAGCTCGGAAGCAGCCAGGAACTTGCAAGCAGACACCTCCTCTGGCTCCTCCTCTCTCTCTCCCCCTCCCCCCGTGCCCCACCCCTGCTGCGGTAGAGGCTGCTGGCCCGGCAGCTGCTGGTTGCCATGGCAATGACCAATGATAAGCGACCAAGCTAAGGGGGAGGGGAGATGGGCGAAGCAAGCTGCAGGGTCTGAAGGGGAGTGAATTTGTGCTGCTGCCCTCTGGGATGCTCTTGATGTCTCCTACCCTGAACTCCAGGTCTTTTTAAAAATGGGGCAAGTGGGGCTAGGCACGGGGAGAGAATAATTAAAATTTAATTGAAATCTAGATAGAAACATACCTAACAGCTTAGCTATTTTTTGCATTTTCTGTGGTTTTCCAATAAAATGTATGAAATTTATTATCAGAAAAATAACAACAAATGTGGAGAAAATTATGTCGCATAACAGCAGATGATTATTACTTCCAAACGTGTTCGTCCTTTATAACATCTTTTACTCAATACCAGGCAACAAGGTTGTTAGAAAGCAAAAGGAGTGGCTGGACTTTGTAATAAATTCAGTCTGGTTGATTCCTTTGCACTACTCCCGGCTTGTTCTCAGGTGAGTTGCTTGGTTTCACTGTTTTTCCAGCTACCCTTCTGAAGAGGACTTGGAGGTAATTGACACATCCCTGAGGAAAAGTAAGTTGGGATAGAGACCGAAATTCCTTTCAACAACCGCTATTCTCGGTAGCACCAGTTGGTGGACAGTTCCCAATCTTTTTAGTGTGAAACTCCTGGAGCATTCAATTTCCTGCCGTTTTCACGGATGCCTTTTTGGAGTTCCGAAGTCAGTTGGCAGTCAGGGTGGTGGGCAGGAAAACGGGAAGTGAAATCAGCAATGTCCAGTTCTGAGAGAGTTCTGTTTCTAACTATAAATTATAGATGACACCAGTATTTATCTCGTGCAGGGGTTGTAAAGATTGAATAAGATAATGCACTAAAAGCACTTGGCATGTAGTAAGTGTACAATAAATATTTACTATTAGCAGCATAGTAGTACATTGTAGCCATCTCTTAATCTAAGGGTTTAAGGGGAATAACGTGGCAATTTCAGGTAGGAGAAAAAATTAAGATGAGAAAACCCAAAATACGTAATAACCATGATGATGATGGCAAAGACAGAGAGGCCCTAAGAGATTAAGTGTTCTCTACATCTTGATATTTGAGGACATTGTAAATCTAGAGGAGTTAGATACATTTCCCAAACTCACAACTGATAAACGACAGAGCCAGAATCAAAATGGACTCTTCTAACACTTACATTTGTTCTCCTAACCACCACACTTTTCTGCCACTCCTCCATAAAATGGAAATAATCTTTGTTCTTAATCCACAGAGTTATTTACAGGTTCAAATGGGATTAACACAAGTTCCAGAGTCAGACGATCTAGGCTCCATTCCTAGTGCCAGCATTTACTATAGGTATAATTTGGAACATATTTATTAACTTCCTCAAATCTACGTTTCTTCATCTGTAAAAAGAAATAATCACAGAACCTCATGAGTCATTACAAAAATTAAACTAGATGATGTGTGTAAAATGTACAGTCTTTAGCAGATAGGAAATGTTCAATAAATGTAGCTACACTTACTTGTTACTCATTTGTAAGTAACTAATATTAAAACACGAGAAGACTTTTTCCTGCATGGTGTCACTCTTGATGTCAAGGGCTTCTTCTAATAAAACTGGCTTGAAGATAACTAGGTGATGAGGAAAGAGTTGCAGCACTTCCCCAGCACCTGACACTGGCTTCCCATCCACTTGGTGGGAAAGCCTGCAACCTCCTTTGTGCAGCTAGTGTCCCCTGCCTTCTGTCAAAGTCTCAGCAGCCACACAACCTGCACACACTTCCAAGTCAGCATCACCTATGTGTAATGTGTAACATAAAGGAATGGGATGTGATCATCTCGCTTCTTTTTGTATTCCTGTATTTTATCTTCTGCTTTCTCTGCAGAGATGGTCTTGTAAGTAAGCAGACCAGGAAGCTGCAGGCTGTAGAGGAGTTATGACACACTAGATGACAGAACCCTCCACACTGTTCTCGGGACAGCATTTCATCCTTACCGCTAGGAGCCAAATGTCTAGAGGTGGGTGATTCTAGTTTTTCCTCTCCTCCCATCAACATAAAACAATTGGTCAAGAGTCAAATGGTGAGAGAAAAGTTTGGTGTTTCCTATTTGAAGAAGTCTCCAGTTTAACCATTCAAATACAACTTACTCATTTGTTTTTGGTCACATGCAGGCAGCACTGTTATCATTATTTAATAATAGTTTTCCCTTATTTGTTTTAATTATTTATGATTTACTTGATTTGCTATTTATTCATTTTTTAATGAAATGTTTCTCTGACTTCAGCATAACATAAATGAAAATTGACATGTTAAAGACAACAGACCCATAGGAAGGAAACGAAAACAAATTCTTAATTTTTTTAGTAAAATAAAGACTTCAACTTTATTTATAATAATTTTTAATTTAAAAAGAAAGATTAAAAGTCACACCTCTCTATTACCATCCCCTGTCTTACCATGCTCTATTTTTCTATATACTATATATAAAATTAATATTAATAATATACTATATGATAATATAATACAGTATATTATAATATAATATAACATTGCTTAATGTGGTGTGCTATCCTATAATGTGTACTATATTATATAATAGTAATATACTCTATTATTCCCTATTAGAATGTAAACTGTGAGAGGGCAGGGATTTTTATTTCTATGTTTGTTTGTGAGTGGCATCTGGGCCATATTAGGTGCTCAATAAATATCTGTTGAAGAATAAACCAGTAAATAAATAAAAGAATAACTTTCTGCATTGAATCATGGCTCTATAATTTATATATATAAAATAATATATAATAATACATATAGTATCATTTATTCAGACATATTGTTGATATTTCTCATAATTATTTAGATAATTATACTAATTACCTTAGTTAGTACACATGCATATTAACATAATGTTTATCTGACACAGATTTTAAAAATACACAGTTATGAAAGTAAACATGTTTGCTCACGTATGTTCGACGTCATCTAACATGTCCTCAGCGGGTAGGCCTGGTGTTCTTTGGGAAACACTGATTTTCTTCTAAGAGCTTCTTGGCCAATAGTACTAACTGTGACCAAACTGTCTGCCTCCCCTGGGACTTTTCCAACTTTGACTTCTGAATTCTGTGAGATGTCTGAAAAAGTACAGGGTATGGGTCTTGGCTCCAAAAGTGGCATGAAAATTTCAGGAGATACCACAGCATAATGGGAGGAAGCTGCAAAGTGTGGGCTCTGGAGACAGACTTCCTGGATTGAGTCCAGACTTTACCATTTCTTTTCTGAGTGACCTTGGACAAGTTGCTTTATTCCTCTGTGCCTCAGTTTCTTTATCTGTGTGACATGATAGCAGTACTTACCCCACTGAATTATTGTTCTGTGGGATTTGTTTGTACCTTGAAACATCATTTATTATCTCATAGTGTTTGTGGGGCAGAAATCTGGGAGTGGCTTAGCTCAGAGGTTCTGGCTCAAAGCCTCTCATGAGGTTGTAGTTAAACAGTTGGCTGTGGCTGCCATCTCATATGACGGCTTGACTGAGTTCAGTGAGTCCAAACTCACTTCTAGGGTTGTTGGAAGTCTTTGGTCCCATTGAGTCATTTTTGAAGTTTTTGTGTGCAAAATGTTAAGGAGTACCTGGCATGTAATAAATGATAAGTCATATCAATATGGTTATAAACACAATTTTATTAACTATGGTTATGCCTAGCACATTTTTCTGGATGTTTCCAAAGCACTCAGATCACTTGGGGTTATTCTACAAGCTTGCTGTTATGGCTGCAGACCAGCTGTCAACAGATAATGAGGAATTCTGGAGATGCTTATGTCACACTTAGTCAAAAGCCTGATTTCCCCCAAAAAGGGGGCAGAAACAAAGGCATTCATAAGTGACTGTTGTTTATCCCCTGCCTCCTTTATAAGAGATTATTAATGTAGTATACATTTACAGAGAACATTAAATGTAAGCAGTAAGGGTCTTCTTGAGTTTGCTAAGAATAAGGATCTCATTCTGACGCCACTGTATATCCTTTATCAATAGTATCAGTAAGCAAATATATTAGAAGAACTCTCCTATGAACTCTACACTCTTGTGGCCAGTGATCTTACAGATGACTCCCTGCATAACAAGTAGACACTTCTGTGTTTGCTCGGTCTATTTCCTCTTGAGGTTCCTTTGTTGCCTCAACTCTTCAACCTTTAAAATGTATCCATCAGCTCCTTCAGGGGATCTTCACTGATACCAGGGTTAGCATTGTACTGTGACACATCCTAACTACACTTACATGGTGAATGGTAAATATTCTTTTCTTTGTCTTTCTCTCTTATTTTAGTGCAAGGCCTTTGAGGTCAAGGTTAAAGTTCATCCATTCATTTAATGTTACTTAATCTAAGAAATGTTTATTGCTAGTTTCTAATTGTGTGCTGTTACTAGGTACCAGAGATGTAGCTGTGAGTCAGGTAACATGAGAACTCCCCTCATGGAGCTTATGGTCTAAGAGGAAAGAGAGATTACATAATTACTTAAAATAAATTATGTTGAGCACTACAATAGAGAAAATCAGGCAGCTCTGACAGCAGATAAAAGAAAAGTATAATGTAGTTTGGAATCCCAGGGAAGATATTACTGGAGAGATTGTGGGGTGAAATGGGAGCAGGTGATTCGGAATATGCATGTAGGTCCTGATATGTGAAAGAACATGGCATGCTGCTCAAATGTCGTTTAATCCTAATACCTAGCACGGAACATGGCACCCATTATGTGCCACCTACATGTTTGTCAAAATAATCTGCCTTCTCCATCTCCCAACACACGTAAACACAGAACTTCTTTCTTCCATTTTTCTTCTGTTAATTTACTAAGGGGATTAGGGCTTGTCAATAGCTATGGAGCTGACAAGCTGTATGAGATAAGAATGAATGAAAACAGGCCAAAGAATTAATTCTTCTAACAGTAGAAAAAGAGGTATGACGCTCACAGTAACTACTGCTGCATTACAGATGTATTAAGTAAGATTTACATGATAATACAAACCTTTGCTCTGAGGCTGAAATGAGAAGCAGTTTTTCCCTTTCAGGTCCTGGACAGTTGTATATTACCATGGGAGACAACACATGGGCTTAGGTTACAAAAAAATCAGGGACACCAAAGAAATGAGAAAACTTCTGTTTCAATGACCTTTTCCAAGATTTTACAATCAGAAATTCTACAAATAAAAGCCAGTTTAATTTCAGTATATGTATAAGTTGTATTGTAACTTTAGTTTTTATTTTTAGTCATTTATGGGAAGCACCATAATTTTCATAATTTTTACAGTGCTTAAGGACTCAAAATGTCTTATTACATCACTGGGAATAGAGAACATGAGCCAGAGAGTACAATAAACACATCATTGCACAGAGAAAAAACAGACATAGCTTTTCCCCTGTGGAGCTCAGAGTCAAATGTGTGGGATAGCCAAAGAACAAAAATCAAACCACTAAAATAGTAGCAAATTTTCACAAGTACTATGAAGCAAGGAAAGAAAGGATGAAGAAGGACTGAGGGTAGGGAAAACGAGAGTGACTCACTGAGGAGTGACATTCAACCTGAGAAATGACATTTGAATTATGCCAATCATGTAAGAGCTGAGAGGAGAGAGTTTCATGTGGATGGATGAGCTCTGAAGAGAAAGTTAGGAATGAGAAATACTTTTGAAGGCTGAAATATGGTGAGCAAGGGTGAAATTGGCATGAGGGGAAGTTTGGAAGGTGGGCAGGGGTCAAATCATTCAGGACCTTGTAGCCCACTGTAAGTTAATTGGAGTTTCTTAATTGCAATGAATAGCCATTGCAGAATTTAAATTTGGTTTAAAGCATTGTGGGAATGAACTGGTGGTGGGTGAAAGTGGATGCAGTTAGCATGCTACAATAATCTAAGCCAGATATGATACCTGTTAGATTAGGGTCGATATGGAGAAAATTGGACTGTTTCAAATGCATTTTAGAGGTAGAATTCTGGGGATTGCTGAGGGATTGGATGCTGGGGTTGAGGGAGAGGGAGGTGTCAAGGATTACTTCTAAGTAGACAACTAACTTCTTTCATTTGGAAGGATACACTGTCAAGGTTCAGTTATTACCTTCTGTAATGAGCAAAGGCCTCAGAGCACTGGCTCTGGGAAAATTTGGGGAAACTTAAGGGTGTTCTAAATGCTCAACTTATGGGACTCCTCTTTGTGCCTCCCCAGGTTTAGTGCTTTTGAGAATTAGGCATGAACAACTTGTCATTGGATCAGGCAAACCTTCACTGAGCTTATGCTGCTGCAATGAAAGCAACTTGGCTAAAAAGGGCAGGTGAGGCCCTGGATTTTCATTCAGAAAATTCCCAAGGACCTTAGAAGTGGGTTGCCATAGGAAACAGCCTTCCTCTATCTACTCAGAATGCATTTTCTCCCACAGCTAGCTTGGCCTCTTCCTCGATCTCACTCCTGATCCTGTTACCTTCTAACCATGAGACCTTGTAACTATATCTTCTGTGCCTCATTGTCTTCATCTATGAGGCCAGGGTAATAATTGCCTTTGCTATTAAGTGGAGATTTAAATGAATTATGTTTGTAAAGACCTGAACACAAGTCTGGCATGTAGAAGGGTCTCTTTAGTTCCAGCTATTCTATTATATAATGCCCTTCCCCGGATCTGAATACTTCTTATGAAAGCCTTGAGGGCCTTAGTTTTTTCCTTCAGGACCCCAGGTGTTTGAACATTTTTCTTAATACCTCCCACCTCAAGACTCCCAAATAATCTTTTAGGTACCTCAAACAGCTAAGTACTTATTTTCCTTTGAAAGACACGCCAGGTACAGAGAGACTGATTGACAAAAGGGTTTCCGGAATGTGGCATTTACAGATTTCATGATCTGTCTCACATATTTATGAGCCAGCTTTCTGGCTCATAAGCTCATATCCTGTATTTACATTTTATTACTATTTGATTTCTTTCTTACAGTTGATCCAAAGTGTGAAATTGGGAGCCTGGAGCTTGCCAACACTTCCATGTTAGAAAAAATGCACAATGAAGGAGTTTGAGTTTTGCGTTTTGTGTTTTGTGTTTTTTGTGTGTGTGTGTGTGTTTTTTCCCTGCCAAGGACACAAAATCTTGTGAGCTAATCTCTGAGATCTCTGTGTCTGCTCACTGCCCCACTGCCTCCTCATGGGACATTTTGCTTAATATGTCCTTGGCTTTAGCTACTGCTACAAGCTGAAGGTCTTTCTCGTGAGATGCCTGAAACTAGTGGGTTTAATCCTGAATTAAGGCTTTGGAAGAAAGGCAGGGCCAAGCCAAGAGAGAAGGATTTAGACTTCAGGGCAGCAGATTTCCTTATATTAACTCTTTTAAACCTCTTTTACCCTAAGTCCAAATTCCTTCTTGTTTCTCACCGTCCATTTCTCTTTCTAACACATTTCTCAATTCTTAATAAAACTCCAATCCATTTCTCAAATAAATCTATTAAACTCTTAACTCCAGCTGAATTATAATTCTCAAAATGGCAATACCAGGATCCTTACACAAATGCAAAATTAACTCATGTCAATTATTTTAATTAATTAATTAATGAGATGTTAAAACTGACCCAAAGTACATTTGATAAATTAGATTTTTATAGAAAATGTACAAATAAGAGGACAAGAGCAAATTTACTTGTACAACTCACTTGTGCTTCAAGCTTGAGATAAAATTTTATACATATGATTGATCTAATTTACGACCTTGAATAAACTAAGCCAGTGGTTGACTTTTTGAGGTCATGATAGCCAGCCTTTGCATCACCTGAATCAACAGATTGATGAATATTCATCTCTTTTCTTATATCTGTGAGAAACCTCATACTGGATGTTAAGGACACTATTATCTGATCCTGAAGTCAGAGAAATAAAATTTCATACCCTTTCTCCTAACTTTCTTTGGTCTTGCCAGATTGGGTTTTAAACCCATCTGCTGAATCAGAATATGGCCAAAGTTAGATACTGGAGTTCTTGTTTCAGCAATGTCTTCATCTCTCACAATATCCTCCTATCTTACAGCTATACATTGATGACAAAGAGATACATAACCAAAATATAGAGGGCAAAAAAGGAGAATGGATGTAAACAATGCTTTCAGGTAGACTATGTGCTGGACCCTGAGCCACTCTTGACCCAGTGACACTGGGGGTGTGAGGCATGCTGTACTCTGTGTGGAAACTGAAAGATCCCTTCTACTCAACACATTCACATACTGGGGCCCAAGAGATCCTGCTTTGACAACACTTCCAGAAGAAGGTGAAGAGGATCATTCCTACTTCACTCACAAACGTTAGCATACAGAGGAAAGACCTTTCTCCTTCTCTAAAAGAGCATAAAGTAGAGGTGAGAGTGAATTCTCTTTACCTTGAAAGGGACTGCTAAGCATTTTGATCTGACAAGGACTGGGGACATTGGTGGCCAGGGTGAATGGGCTGACCACTGTGCCATGGAGAAGATGAGGACTCCTGCAGGGTGACAGACCATGTGTGAGGTGCTTGAGAAGCAACAGCAGCTGCATGCTTAGTGGCGCTGATGAAGGGCAGGTCCTTACATGCAGAGGCCAGAGGCTGCTGCACTGATTTTTAAGCTCATATAATAAACCTCCTGGGGACTTTAAGAGAGACATTGAAGTGGAAGACGTGGAGGACAGTTAGGGAATATATGCAGCAAGAATGTGGTCTTTCAGCATGAATAGCTCCTTCTTTCATCTAGATGAATCAGGGTTTGAGATATGAAGTTATATAGCAAATAGTTGGGCTTTTGTTTTTTGTTTTTATAGACAGGGTCCTTCTCTGTCACCCAGGCTGGAATGCAGTGGCACAATCATAACTCACTGAGGCCTTGAACTCCTGGACTCAAGCAATCCTCCTGCCTTAGCCTCCCAAGTAACTGGGACTACAGGCATGCACCACTGTGCCTGGCTAGTTTTTAAACAATTTGCAGAGATGGAGTCTGACTATGTTGGTTAGGCTGGTCTCAAACTCTTGGCCTTAAGTGATCCTCCCATCTTGGCCTCCCAAAGTGCTGGGATTATAGGCATGAGCCACTCAAATAGTTCTTGTTAAATTCCTTATCCAATCTTTTATATCTTCCTTGCAGACAGGTAAGCCGAGTGTGCTGTAGAAACAGTGCAGTGCCGTGCTACATCCCTATCATTTTACTTTTCGTGCTTCATTGCCTCTACGTTAGAGCGCAGTGGGACAGTGGCAGAAAATACAGACGGTTTTATTTGTACAGTTTGCTCATGCCTATATTTCCTGTTAATCCTATGGTTTGTCTTCATAAAAGAGAATTTCTTGAAACAGGAAGAAAAAGAGAGAAATTTTTGCTTCGTAAATTCCCCTTGATTTGTCTAGAGTTGTCTGGCAGAGGTCGTCACAGCTCAGTGCTCAGAACTTCATGCTTCTCCTCTGTTCAACAGAACTGTAAACTCTGCAGACCCTGCTTCTCTAGGGTCCCTTCCAGTGGAAGCTCCTCTTGCAAAGCCTAACACTATGTAGTCACTGTTCTCCACAGAGTTATGGTGATTGTGCTTTTGGGCAACGCAAAGAATCAGCAGACTTTACACTGCAGAGAAACTCTTGGAGTCACTTACATCATCCCAACTCCATGCATATGGAGATTTTATATTATGATGTAAGAAATTGGGCCAGGGCCTTTTCCAGAGTTTTGAATACTTGGCTTTCAATATGGGGGCAGAGTATCAATGGTAAAATTCAAGACTCTTCTGTTATTTTTATTTATTTATTTTTGAGACATTGTCTCTCTCTGTTGCCCAGGCTGGAGTGCAGTGGCGCAATCTTGGCTCACTGCAACCTCTGCTTCCTGGGTTTAAGTGATTCTCCTGCCTCAGCCTCCTGAGTAGCTGGGACTACAAGCACGTGCCACCACACCCGGCTAATTTTCTTTGTATTTTTAGTAGCGATGGGTTTCACTATGTTAGCCAGGATGGTCTCAATCTCCTGACCTCATGATCTGCCTGCCTTGGCCTCCCAAAGTGCTGGGATTACAGGCTTGAGCCAACGCATCAAGTCGACTGTTCTGTTATTACACCATCTTCTTATCTCCTGAAAGGCCTGGTGTGTAATAATGCTATGAATAGTGAATTTACCCTTTCCTTTCAGCCTACCATATTATTCTTGGTGAGGCTTTCAAAGTCACTACATTAGGTGCAAATTAACACTGAGTGAGAAAAATGTCACCGCTTTCTGCATTTCCAAACAGCTCAGTTTCCAATCCTTCCTTATTTTACATATAGTCACTGAGTAAGTGGAGACCCAGAAAGGAGGAATAGGTTACATAGCTTCATTACTATTTTCCCCAGATTCCCGGAAGCTGTGATCTGCCTTTGTAACATGGATCAATTTTTAAATATAAGAGCAAAAGAAGATATAGCATATTGAGAATCATGCAAATTCCACTGTAATTCTAGAGATTTGCTGGCCTTCACAATCAGGAGTATATTTTTATTCTTCCTTTTGATACAGTGGTGTGTCTAATGACTGTCTGGTTCAAACACCTGATTATTAGAGTTAAAACAGTGTGAATCAGACGCAACGGATCTAATATTTTCTCCATTTTTCCAACCATTTCTGTCTTGACCCTGGGATATTATAGCATAGAGAAGTCACAGAAGAGAAAAGTGCTTTGCATTATACAATGCCCTAATTTCCCAGAATTTTCTGGAAAATGGCCTGGGTCTGACTTTATGCAGAGATCATAAGTACGGAGACAAGAGTACATTTGCTTTATGTACCTTCCCTGAAGGAGAAATCTTCATGTCCTAGACCTAAGTATGGGATATCAGACTTAGAAAGAATAATTTATACCTAATTACGGCCTCAGTGACTGAATTAGACCAAGTCAAAGGCCTGGTCTTTTATAGATCATAATAACAATGTTTCCTATTTCTTGAATCAAAGATTGTAATAAATATTAAATTCTGTTTTTTTGAGCCTCTGTCCCACAGATTATCCTGAGTAAGGTGCTATAAATGAGATTTTAAAAGCAGATCGTATGAGACCAAGATAAAGCAGCTTCAGGCTTAGGCTACTAACATCTCTTGTGCTTCCCATTTTTAAAAAATCTAAGCCTTAACTAATCTATTACAAACTCATTCTTTGCTTCATTCAGTGTCCTCAACCTTCATACTTTCTTCCACTTGACACCCTATTTTCAGATCAGACAAACCCTTGTATAAAACAGAGGATGAGAAAATGAAGATGATTGAGACTAACAATTCCAAGTACATGATAATTCTTAGTAATGTCTTACTAAGATAACTCATAGTAATCTCTTAATCCAGGGACTAGCTTGAGGGACCAAACTTAAAGGGGAATCCTAATGCTATTCCTCTCCTTTTCCTTTAGCATGTATGTGAGTAATGTGTCACTGATATTCCTACTGTCCTCTCCTCCATCCACACCTTCAATAGAGAAGTGGCTCCATGACTGTCATCAGGATTTCTGTAAAACCCTCAGTTTTGGGGAACTGCAGTTGGATGTGGATGAGAACTGCAACTGGAAACTAGAATTGCACCTTTCTTCCCCAGTGAAAAGGCTTTAGAAGACATCTTATTTAAATCTTTTCTCCAGTTTTGGTTCAATTAAAAGTTCATCAATGAAATGCTAAGTCTCACCTCTCCCAATACAGTCCCCAGAACTTTGTAAGTCTAACGATCAAGGCCAGGATCTTTTCAGATCGTGCCTTCTCACAGGACCTTTACTGTAGTCAAGAATCATCTCACTGAAGACAGACCACAGAGGAATAATAGAACCATTTGCTTTTATCATGTACATTTTCATCTCTCCAAGATCCATTCCCACTCTAAATTTTCTTTGTGGCAAAATTTTAAGATGCAGTCTTTAAAGGGAGATTTTTTTTTTTCATTGAGCCACCTGTGAGCACCCTAGACATGCTCAGAAGAAGTGTCAATAATCCAAAGCTTATTATCAGGGACCAGTCTTTGAGACAAGGCTTCATGTCTGTCTTAGAATTTGTACTCTGATTTGCGCTGACCCTTCTTTTTATGTCTCCCATATACATTAGGGCAGATGGACAAAGCTTACTGGGAAACACTTAGCCTGCCTTCTCTTAAAAGCTACAGGCGGAACTTCACTCATAGCTTGCCACACTGAGGGGCCCTTTGGTGACATCTAGTCACCCTGTGCCTCCACTTTTATGCGGCGCAGTGAATGCCGCCTCTTCCTAGATCCATGTGAGTCTGGCCTTCATGACTAGAACAGATCATTGGGAATTGTCTTATAAGATCGGATTATTTTAAAAATAGCTTCTGTTGATGAGGTTGTGGAGGAACAGATACTCATAGATCGCTTGTGTGAACAAAAGTTGGTAGTGAGATGGGGGGATGCAAGAGGAAGAGAGAGAGCGAGCGAGAGAGAGAGAGAGATTGCTGATGTGCATATGCCAGCTCTGTCTGCTCAGAGGGCCTGGTAGCAATGACACAACAATATCCAGAGCATGAATTCTAAAGGTCATACTTCATTAAAAGAAAATAAATCAGGACTCATTGGACAAAATGGCTGATTCCAGAGCTGTGGCAATAAAGATAAAATGAGCCTGGAACATCTTGCTATTGTAGAAAGTAAAGAAGTACTTAAAGAAAGATGGAAACACTTCAAAAGTCAAAGGACCAGCTTGAAAGGAGTGGCATTCACAAAATCTGAAAGAGTTTGGGCATCAAAAAGATTAATAACAGTGATGGAATGTAATCCATATAATAAAATTAGAATCCATGATTCCATTCTTTTATAAATAAATAAAATGAAATAAACAGGGAGGAAAGCTTTTTCTTATAGCAGAATGCCAACTAATAACTATAAAAGGAATGATCCATCATTTGGGAAATCAGCATTTAGCAAACATCATAGTAATATCCTAAGGATGAATCATGAATGCTAAAACTAATGGGTAAATGTTTGATGAGGAAGAGGATATTTATGGAGTGTCAGACTATATCTCTACAAAGTCCCCCTCCCATTCTTTACAAGGGGAAAAGTAATAACTTTACAGTGAAGAAACCTAGTTGGTACCAGAGTTCCCCCTTATCCTTAGTTTTGCTTTACACAGTTTCTATTACTTGCAATCAATTGCAGTTTGAAAATATCAAGTGAGAAATTACAGAAATAAATAATTCCTAAGTTTTAAATTGTGCACCATTCTCAGTAGGATGATGAAATCTCTTATGGTCCTACTCCGTTCCACCTGAGACATGAATCATCCCTTTGTCCAGC
Source organism: Pongo abelii (assembly GCF_028885655.2). Classification (NCBI taxonomy): domain Eukaryota; kingdom Metazoa; phylum Chordata; class Mammalia; order Primates; family Hominidae; genus Pongo; species Pongo abelii. Next base: position 156,247,192 of record NC_071989.2, read on the forward strand.
ATGTTCACACTGTATACGCTACCTGCCTCTTAGTAACTTAGTAGCTCTCTCAGTTATTAGATCAACTGTGACGATATTGCAGTCTTTGTGTTCAAGTAACTCTTATTCTACTTAAGCAGTTAAACTTAGTGAGCAAGGCATGTCAAAAGCTAAGATAGACTTAAAGCTAGTTCTCTTATGCCAAACAGTTAGCCAAGTTGTGAATTCAAAGGAAAAGTCCTTGAGGAAAATTCAAATGATAAGAAAGTGAAACAGCCTTATTACTGTTATGTTATTATGAAGAAAGTTTGAGTGGTCTGGATAGAAGATAAAACCAGACACAATATTCCCTTAAGCCAAAGCCTAATCTAGAGTAAGGCCCTAATTGTCCTCAATTCTACAAGGCTGAAAGAGGTGAGAAAGCTACACATGTACTCTAAAACTTAAAGTATAATAATAATAAAATTAAAAAAAAAAAAGAAAAGTTGGAAGCTAGCAGAGTTAGTTCATGAGGTTTAAGAAAACAAGCCATCCCCATAACAGAAAAGTGCAAAGTGAAACAGCAAGGGTTTATCTAGAACCTGCAGGAAACCACTCAGAAGATCTAGCTAGCTAAGATCATTGATGAAGGTGGCTATATTATACTACAGATTTTCAGTGCAGACAAAAGAGCCTTCTATTAGAAGAAGATACCATCTAGAACATCCTAAAGAGGAAAAGTCAGTGCCTGGCTTCAGAGCTTCAGAGACAAACTGACTTTCTTGTTAGGGGACAGCCGCTGTGACCTGAAATTGAAGCCAGAGTTCATTTACCACTCTGAAAATGCTAGTGCCCTTAAAGAATGATGCTAAATCTACTCTGCCCATGCTCTGTAAATGAAACAACAAAGCCTGAATGACAGCACATCTGTTTACAGAATGGTTTATTGAATATTTTAAGCCCAATATTCAGAATTACTGCTCAAAAAAGTGATCTCTTTCAAAATATTTCTACTCACTAATAAGGTACCTAGTTACCCAAGAGCTCTGATGAAGATGTACAAGGAGATTAATGTTGTTTTCATGCTTGCTAACGTAATGTCCATTTTCAACCCATGGTTCAGGGAGTCATTTTGACTTTCAAGTCTTATTATTTAATTCATTTCATAAGGCTATAGCTGTCATAGATAGTGATTCTTGGGAAGGATCTGTGTAAAGTGAAAGTCTCCTGGAAAGGATTCATTATTCTGGATGCCATGAAGATCATTCGAGATTCATGGAAGGAAGTCAAAAGATCAACATTAATAGGAGTTTTGAAGAACTTGATTCTACCCTTATGAATGATTTTGAGGGTTCAAGACTTCAGTGGAGGAAATAACTGCAGTTATGGTGGAAATAGCGAGAGCACTGGAATTAGAAGTAGACTCTGAAGATGTGCCTGTATTCCTGCTATCTGATGATACAACTTTCACAGATGAGGAGTTGCATCTTATGGATGACCAAGGAAAAGTGGCTTCTTGAAATGAAAAGTACCCCTGGTGAAGATGCTGTGAACCTTGTTGAAATAGCAGCAAGGCATTTATAGTGTTACATCAATTTAGTTGATAAAGCAGTGGCAGGGTTTGAGAGGATTGGCTACAATTTTGAAAGAAGTTCCACTGTGAGTAAAACGCTTTCAAACAACTTTGGTAGCTATAAAGAAATCTTTCATAAAAGGAAGAGTCAATTGTTGTGGCAAACTCCACTGTTGTCTTACTTTAAAAAATTGCCACGCCACTTCAGCCTTCAACAACTCCCACCCTGGTCAGTCGGCAGCATCAGTATCGAGGCAAGCAAACAATTATGACTTCCTGAATGCTCAGATGATCATTGGCATTTTTTAGCAACAAAATATTTTAAATTAAGGTATGCACATTATTTTTTTAAGGCATAATGCTATTGCACACTTAATAGACTACAGTATAATGTAGACATAACTTTTATACGCACTGGGAAACAAAAAAAATTCATGTGACTTGCTTTATTTTGATATTCACTTTATTGTGGTCTGGACCAAACCTGTAACATCTCTGAAGTATGCCCATATATAGGGTTCAGTACTTTCTGCAATATTAGGCATCCACTGAGGGTGTTGGAACACATCCCCCAGATTAAGGGATAGAGGGGGCTACTGTATCTCTCTAATCAAGTGATCAAAGTTAACATCACCAAGAGTAGAATGAACAGACATCCTATGTCTCTCTCTCTCTCTTTGTTTTTTTTTTTTGTTGTTGTTGTTGTTTGTTTGTTTTTTGACAGAATCTAACTCTGCCGCCCAGGCTGGAGTGCAGTGGCGTGAACTTGGCTCACTGCAATCTCTGCCTCCTGGTTTCAAATGATAAGTGATTTTCCTGCCTTAGCCTCCTGAGTAGCTGGGACTACAGGTGCACACCACCACACCAGGCTAATTTTTGTATTTTTAGTAAAGATGGGGTTTCCCCGTGTTGGCCAGGCTCATCTTGAACTCCCGACCTCAAGTGATCCGCCTGCCTCAGCCTCCCAAAGTGCTGGGATTACAGGCCTGAGCCACCATGCCCGGCCCTGTGTCTCCTTAACGTCATGCACTGAAAAGGACACAGCATCACTTCTGAGGTATTTCTACAAAAATGCATAATCTGATTCTAATCAGATAAGAGTTTTGTTTCTGTAATTAGTTAACTCCCCCAAGAAGATAAAGCCAACCAATAAATGACTGAATAAAGAAAATGCACACAGTTAAGAGTAAACAAGTAAAGCAGGCCCTAGAAGACATAGGAGATGAGATGTGTGTTTTCTCCCTTTGACTCTGCAGGTCCTGCTTCATGGTTCATATGTGACAGGAGTGCTCAGCTGAGTTTTTGAATGCCTGTGGTATCATCTTAGCAGTGGACCTGGTCCAGCAACAATTTGCATTGTTGACCAAATTTTGATGTAATTATTTTCAATAAAGTATAGTTCAAATGTCTTGTAGAGCCTACTTATGTAAAAGAGTTTAAAAACAGCCAAACTCTGCATTTTCCATCCTCTGATAAATCTTACTGCATTGGCACTGATATAATTTTTAGACCAGTCCATGCTAAAAGGAGCATTCTTCAAGTATAGTGCAGTAAAGGGCATTTAGAATATGTTGTCTGAAATGGAGAAGAGTTTCCTACAAATAAGCACATAGGAAGAAAGATCTCAGTGAAAATGGCAGGGAGAGCAGGACTAACCAGTAGGTCAAGGCAAGCAAACACGGTGGGAACAAGTTAAAGGTAGGGGCAGATTGCAGGATCCAGGTTCTGCAATACCATCCAGACAACATTATGCAAATCTTTAAAAAGAAGCCTTTTAGTCAGAGTCTCCCATTGATATTTATAGTAATCTCAAAGGCCTGAGAACCAGTATTTCTGATAAAAAGAAAATTCTCATATTCTTTAGTATAGATGCATCATCCCTGGTTTAAACACTGAAAATTGGTAATTTTGTATTTACGTAATGGCTTTAGAAATACTAGATTTTATATCAAAGACTAGATTGATTTATGATCTAACATAAATAGTAACATAAAAGAGGTAACTTAAATAGCTCCCTCTTGTTCTAATGAAATATATTTTCCGTTGACTACAGACTGAGAGACATAGCAACAAGGAATGCAAACTCCTTTGATTCCATATGGTAAAATGAAAACCTTGGCTCATCCATCATTCTTTACCAGTTGCTTTGAGCAAATAAATGCAGAGTTCTATCCTAGGAGAAGTGACTCCAGTTTTCCTGGATTATCAATTCAAAACCCCCTTGTGTGTAGCAAGGAGGACAAACCCATTTAAATTAAGTTGATCTGGGAGACCAATGTACATGTCTTAAACTTGGTCTGCCTGGGACAGCAGATACATCCAGCCACAACTACTGAGAAAACAGCAAGATAAACAGCTAAAGATAAGGATTTGGAAGCAGCATCAAGTGCATGCCTAAATGAACCTGGGACTTGGCAGTGAGAATTACAGACCTTAGCTGAGATGAAGGGACGGGAACACTACAAAATGGCCTTGACCTTGATGTGAGTATGATGTGAGCCCGGGAAATCCTACCTGAATGCTTCTTTGTTTTGCTGTGGCCCTTACCTTACATTTTCTGGCCAACGTTGTCCTTGATGGCCCTATATATGTGCTTTTCATTCTCTTACACATAAAGTGATCTCTCCAAGTTCAGGGGGAGCAGCTGATCCTAGGAATCCTTATGTATCCAAAGGCAATTGCTGATGATTGTCCTGGGGATGTTTAACCGGTTCCTATAAGGTGGAGGCATCATGCCGGAGAAACTTAAGTGCATACCCCTCTCTACTTTTTCATTTCCAAGGGGAATTAGACAGCTTGGGATTTCATGGGTGTCCAAGGGTGGACATCAGAAGTCAGGAAGGACAGAGGCTGATGTTTCTATTGATGCCCAATTTTCTGTTTTCCTTTTCGAAGAAAGAAAAAGGAGTGGTCCCTAAAATTCTCTTATTCTGGTTAGCTGGTGTCAAGGCCACAGTGGGCATCATAAACACCACCAGGTCTTCCTGCCTAGGTCTTCTACGTTCTAAGAGTAACTTTGTGTTGGGCAATACAGGGCTGTCCAGGTTACATGGGTCATAGTGGAAAGGGCAGTGTTATCTGCTGGGTAAAACTTCACCCTTTCTAGGTAAATTCACAATTTCCTCTCTTGAGACCAAAACATAGACCTTCCCACTGCTAAACTAATTCTACCATAGCGGCAAACTCTTCCTTAGCTTTTTGCCTACCACCTGAAACTGATCCCTAGATAATGCTGTCTCAGGAAAGCAAGTGCTGCCCATGGGTTTGGAGGCCTCACTCTCTGTCCTAGCCTGGCTTGGTGACACTCCAAGGGAGTATTTCACACATGTTCCTTAGAAGAAGTTGAATTATTTCTCTTTTGTCATTCATAACATCATTGATACGAGTCTCTCTCCAGTATGTTTAATTGAAAGTACTTTACATCAGGTAAGTAACTTCTGGCCTTTGACTCTGAATGTTTGAGAGAAAAATTCTATGTAGATTTCTAAACTATCACTTGATAAGCCTCCTCCTTCCTAGTCAGATGGGTGAAATACTCACGTTAGTTCTTAAAGACACAATCTATAGAGATGTGCTTCCCTCTCTTGCAATAGAACTGTAGCTTTATGTGGTAAGACTCGATAGGGAAAAGCAGGACTTATGCAGAGAAGTAACTGCATATGTTACGCTGGGGCAGGCTTTGGAAGTGTGTTGGGAATAGAGATGTGAAACGAGTGAGAACTGTACCACAGGAATGATATCTTTGAGAACAGTGACAATATCTTCCTTGAAGATGACTTGCCCCGATGCTTATGCTTGCTTCCCCATGCCTTACGTGTTCCTCTGCTCTGGCCCTTGAGAAGCTCTGTTATATCACCATTCTGTGGTGTAAGCAGGGGGTGTCAATAGGCATCAGTTCCCAGTACCACATCCTTGCCTCTGTTGATGGCTGTGCTTTCTTTTTTAATGGGCAGTGGCCCTTTCTCCCATTCTACTGTGTCTAGAATTTTATCTGTTGAACATAAGGAGCAGTTCATCCACGGATCCCTTATGATCAGGACATTTTGCTGAGTTATGCTTATGATCAGCAGAAGTCCCATAGAGGAGGCTGCTGCAGGGTTGAGTATGTGGGCACTCTATGCCTTTGGAGTCACAAAGGACCACTCATTAGCAGTAACAGTCAGGGGTAGGGAGTCTCTGGATGAGGAGAAGGCATCATTGGCATTCTTCTTCCTTCTCCAGACTTAACATCCCCTCTTTGTACTATCTCACAGTTCCACCACATTCTTTAATTTTTTCAACCTTTTTTTTCTTTCTTAAGAGGATTCTGATTCAGCAGAGCAAAGAAGGGGAGTGGTGCTCCTTTTCTAGGATCCGTCAACACAGTAGCTTCATCTCCAGATAGGATTCTGACCCCTCACCCTCAACTTGGACCAATAACTTGCCTAACCATCCCCTTCAGAGCTTCCCAGATTTGTATTTAAGTACCTATCCCTGGTACTTAAATTCCCAGATAATTAAATGATATGTGATAATTCCAAGTTAATTGAATTATATTTGAATTGCAGTTCTATAGACTTTGGAACTTCTATTCTTTCCGTGGCAGGGTAATGTGCACAGATAATGATATGGTTTAGCAGTATCCCCACCGAAACCAAATTGAATTGTATCTCACAGAATTCCCACGTGTTGTGGGAGGGACTCAGGGGAAGGTAATTGAATCACGGGGGCCAGTCTCCCCTGTGCTATTCTCATGATAATGAATAAGTCTCACAAGATCTGATGGGTTTATCAGAGGTTTCCACTTTTCTTCTTCCTAATTTTTCTCTTGCCACTGCCATGTAAGAAGTGCCTTTCACCTCCTGCCATGATTCTGAGGCCTCCCCAGCCATGTGGAACTGTAAATCCAATTAAACATCTTTTTCGTTCCCAGTCTTCTGTATGTCTTTTTCAGCAGTGTGAAAACCAATTAATACAGATCATGCTTATAATGCCTGGTAAACTAAGTTTTAGTTGTAGATGCAGATGTTGGGATAATGGGACTACATTGTCAGTGACCTTGACCATGGGAGGGAGATACTGAACTATGTCTCTCTGGGAATGGAGCCATAATACAGGGAGGGAGAATGAGTAGAAAAAAAGGTGCAAAATACTCTAGAAGAATACAGGTCTCATTAGAGAGTGGGGGAGGGAGAATGAGAAAGTGAATGAGAGAGAGAGAAAGAGAGATGTTAGAGAAGAGGGACAAAAGAAGAGAATAGATAGAACCATCCAATCCCTTATAGCAGTCAGGTAGCCTCACTTCTATTGATTCTATTTTTTTTCCTTAACCATTTAATTTCATAAGCAAATAATTTACACGCTTCATTTTACATAATTATTTTAATTCTTTGGGCAAGCTTATATTCATTATTTCACTTTTAAGGACACTTACCCTGAAGGGTAATTTTAACTTGCCTAAGATCACATGACTGCTTTTTCATTATGAATCACTGTTTCTCTGGGTGAGATGGTCAGCCCAATTTCCCAAACAATATTCCAGTCTAGGGTGGAAAATGGTGACTAGAGAGAGCAAACAATCTTGGAAAATAGTTTTATTACACATTATATAAATGAGAGATTCATGTCTATGTCAGTTAGTGCCAAGCCCAGAAATCAGAGGTCATTCTAAATATTTCAAGCAAAGAGGGATTTAATGCAGACAGTTGGTTACAGTGCTCTTAGAAACACTGAAAGAACACAAAAAAAGAAGAGTGTTATACAGGCACTGGAAGCTGCGATTGAACCTGGACTGAAGCCTAGCTGCCCTTGCCCTCTGTCTGTTGGAGGTGCTGCCATTGATGCTGAAACTGCATCTGGGCAGCTGAGCAGGAAAGTTAGGAGTTTATCTTCCTGCTGCTGCGGCTGAATGCATGACTGCTGCTTTTACAGCTGGATCCACACACTGCAGCTGAGCAGGAAATGCAGGAGTTTATAATCCTGCTGCTGCTGCTGAATGCATTGCTGCTACTTCTTCAGTTAAATCTCCACCACTGCAGCTGATCAGGAAATGCAGGAGTTTATAATCCTGCTGCCACTGCTGCTGAATGCATTGCTGCTGCTTCTTCAGCTGGACTCATACCACTGCAGCTGACCAGAAAGTCAGGAGATTACGCTTCTACTGATGTTGCTGCCCCATCTTGATGTACCATTAATAACAGAAAATAAAATGGTTTTTCTCTTCTTTCATACTATATTCTCTCAGCCTCCACTGTCAATGAAACCTGGAAAAAATGGTTTTCAGGCTCCCATTTCTGCCAGTTATTCAGAAAAGAGCACTAAAGAGTAGGGGTAGAGCTGGCAATTAATAGACAAAGAGTCAACATAGTTCACCTCTTGCTTATACAGTGTCCATTTTGCCTCCCTTGCACCCTTATTTAAATTTCATTCAACAATCACAACAATATGGTGTTACCTAACATAATTAATGATTTTGCATATAAACAGAAAAGCTGTTACTCTGGATATTCTGTAATTTAAATACTAAATTGCACAATAGCCATCATCCCACTTTATATATAAAATAGGATAAGAAAGGGAAAGACAAAAAAGGAAACAGCTGATTAACATACACAAATATTGGATAACAGACAAGGAATAAATCATGTGTAACTGCAGTCATCATTTCTATGATTGGTTGTTAACAGATCATCAGCTTCTGGTGATAGTTGCAATACCCTCTTCTGCTCTTCTATGTTTCCTTTTTTTTTGAGATAGGGTGTCTGTTGCCCAGGCTAGAGTGCAGTGGTGTGAACAACGCAGCTCACTGTAACCTCAACCTGCTGGGTTCAAGCAATCCTCTCACCTCAGTCCCCCGAGTTGCTGACACCACAAGTATGCACCACCATGCCTGGCTATATTTTTAAATTTCTGTAGAGACAGGGGTCTTGCCATGTTGCCCAGGCTTGTCTTAAATTCATGTGTTCAAGTCATCTTCCTGCCTTGGCCTCCCAATGTCTGGGATTACAGGCATGAGTCAACGCACCTAGGCTCATGTTTCTTTTAACCTCAAGCAGGTCCTCGTCAGGTTGATATTCTTTACTTAGTGGTGTAATTCAAACTTTAGTTCTTGAAGAGTCTGAGCCCCTGGTAGTCCCTTTGGTTGAGTTGCTATAGTTTTCCATTAACTTTTATTACTGGAGGCACTTCAGGGAATCTCTTGGGTTCTATATGTTGTCAACCATGTCCCATTGTGGAGAACACTGTATTTTCCCTTAATAGAGATCAGTCACCTCACCTTGCCTGTTGCTTCAGTGACATGAGGATTCCTCAAAAGGCCAGGTGATGGTCTTATCTTTTAGATCGATGAAACCATCATGTCATGTGGTAGAAGTGTTCTCCTTTTGGAATTAAGACCTTAAAAGAAGCAGAGTTTAAATTTATAGGGCCAGGTAATTGAAATTTTTCAAGCTGGTCATTGAGTATACTTCTAGCCCCTGATTCCCGTAACTGTGAAATCTGGCAATTATTTAAAAAAATAGCATCATATTTTGACTGCTGGTTCAAAGAATATACCACATTCTTTGGGACAGCATCACATTTCTGAAGGATGTCTTTGTTTGTTTATTTGTTTGTTTGTTTGTTTTGAGATAGGGTCTTGCCCTGTCACCCAGGCTGGAGTGCAGTGGAACACACATGGCTCACTGTAGCCTCAGCCTCCTGGGTTAAAGTGATCCTCTTGCCCAGCCTCCCAAGTAGTTGGGGCTACAGGCATGCACCACCATGACCGACTATGTTTTTTCATTTTTATAGAGACAGGGGCCCCACTATGTTTTCCAGGCTGGTTGGGGGGTGTTTTCAGTCAGAAAGTAGTTTGACTACATCTTCAGTAGGCCATTCTAATGCTCTGCAGAGCCGAGTGTTTCTGGATAATGGAGCACATGACAAGATCAGTAAATTAAATGAGTGTCAGCCCATTGACCCACTTTATTTTCTATGAAATACATTCATTGGTCACTAGCTGTGGTAGGCTGAAAAATGATGCCCCAATATGTCTACCTAGTAATCCCTGAAACCTGTAAATATATTATATTATATAGCAAAAGGGATTTTGCATATGCAATTAAGTTAAGAATCTTGAGATGAGGAGAATGTACTGGATTGTCTGTGTGGTCCCAATGATACAAGTGTTCTTATTTTTTTTATTTTTATTTTTTTGAGACAGGTTCTTGCTCTGTCACCCAGGCTGGAGTGCAGTGGCACTATCTCGGCTCACTGCAGCCTCCACCTTCTGGCCTCCAGCAATCCTCCGATCTTAGTCTCCTGAGTAGCTGAGACTACAGGCACACGCCGCCATGCCTGGCTAATTTTGATATTTTTCATAGAGATAGGGTTTCACCATGTTGCCCAGGCTGATCTTGAACTCCTAGGCTCACGCAATCTGCCTGCTTTAGCCTCCCAAATTGCTGGGATTACAGGCGTGAGCCACCACACCTGGTCACAAGTGTTCTTATAAGAGGGGGTCAGAGGGAGGTACCACTACAGGAGAGGGGAAGGTGACATGATGACAGAAGGAGAGGCTGGAATGATGAACTTGAAGATGGAAACAAGGGTAGCAAGCCAAAGTACACAGGTGGGCCACTAGAAACTGAAACAGGCAAGGTGACAGATTCTCCCCTCAGCTCCAGTAGAAACTAGAAACCAGTACTGCTGACATTGACTTTAGTTCGATGAAATAATTTTAGACTTCTGACCTCCAGAACTGTAACTGAATAAAATAGTATTGTTTAACGCCCTTAAGTGTGTGGTAATTTTTTACAGCAACAATAGGAAACTAATAAAGCATCAATGTTCTGTGGAATATGAAGATTCCAAATAAGTCCTTTGCAAGAGTATCTATGAAGGCACTGTGTGCAGGAAAGGGGAAATCCATTTTCAAAATAACTATGTATTTTAGTGATGATAAGTTACTTATCCTACCATTAGGAAAGGGGTCTAGTAAAATCAACCTAACACCAAGTAGCTGCCTAGTCCCTTGAGCAATGATGCTACTATTAATAGAAGGACTCAGCATCAGCTATGGTCAGGTGGATATTCAGCAGTGGTGGTAGCCAGGTCAGCCCTGGTGAAATCCATGTTGTTGAGCCGATGCATAGCTTTCATCCCTACTGCCATGAACATTTTTAACCTCATCAAATTGAGTGACTGCTAGAGTGCTTGGGGAAAGAGACTGGCTGACATCTGCAGAGCATAGCATTTTCCATGTGATTACTGAGAACATCCTCTTCAGTGGGTACTCTTGAGTGAGTATTCACATGGAACACAAATATCCTTATACCCTATATTCATTCTGAGAAAGTTGATATATTTTCTCCCCAGATCTCCTTGTTACTAAATCTTCAGTTGTGTTCTTTCCAAGTGTCTGATGATCTGGCTAGCCCATGAAGTAGTATGTATTAGTAACTTGAGCCAACTCTAGCCAGAAAAAATTAGAAAAAACAAACATACTACTAGAAGATATTCTAAAGGGGAGGCTCTCCTTTCTTCATTTTATAACACAAAAGATTTTAATAGGGCTGTAATTCTGCATCGTGCATTTCTAGCCTTATGCCAGCACAATATGCAAAACCATCTGTAATCACACCCCACTTATTTTTTCTCTGTTAACTGAAATTAAAGAATTTCAGGTGAGGCCACAGGTATATGCTTGAGGGAGGAGCATCACAGCAACAGGAGTAGGTGCTGTTGGAGTCCCAGCCGCCTGCTCAGGTACCATCCACTGCTTCAGCGCATGCTCACAGTGTCATTTCCAAAAGCTTTTTTTTAAAAAAAAATAATAACATGAGGCTGGGCACGGTGGCTCATGCCTATAATCCCAGCATTTTGGGAGGCCAAGGTGGGTGGATCACCTGAGGTCAGGAGTTTGAGACCAGCTTGGGCAACATGGTGAAACCCTGTCTCTACCAAAAAACAAAAATTGGCTGGGTGTGGTGGTGAGAGCCTGTAATCTCAGCTACTCAGGAGGCTGAGGCAGGAGAATCTCTTGAACCTGGGAGGTGGAGGTTGCACTGAGCCATGATCGTACCATTGCACTCCAGCCTGGGCAACAGATTGAGACTGTCTTAAAAAAAACAAAAACAAAAACAAAAAAACAAAAAACGAACAACAACAAAAAATAACGTGAAATCTTTTCTAGGGAGATTAAACTTTCCAGTCATTAAACCCGGTCATATCACATCTACAATTATCCCCTACCTTCTTGCATCATCAATTTCTCCATCTTTGCCCAACTTGAGTTCAAAAACATGCTTTGGAAGGTTCCAAAGCCCTCCATTGACTCCACATTTCCCTGGAGATGCAGATCCATTTCTCCACTCCCTATCACAGTAGATTTCTTGAAATAGTTATCTTTACTCACTCTCTCTACCCCTTCACCTTCCATTCACTCTTCAGCTCATGCCATTCTAGATTTTTGGTTTGATTTCTCCAAAATTGCTCGTCTCTGTTATTAGTACTTTACTTGTTGAAACATCCCTCAGGTCTATGTCTATTTCATTCTTGAACTTCTAAGTAGCAGTTGACCCAACTGACCACCAAATATATATATATATGTATATATAGTATTTCACAACTTCATATTTTTTATTTTCATATCTCTTTATTTTCCTCACATTAAACTGGTCACTCTTTTTACATCAGTACAATGTCTTTTCCTTGTCTATAGGACCGAGGCTCTTGTCTTTACCTAAACTCGCTGCAGAGATCATGTTCTTCCATGGCTTTAAATACCACCTATATGCTAAAGATTCCTAAATGTATATCTCTAGTTGTGTTCTCTCCCCTGAGTCTCAAGCAAAAAGCCAGTTAACTACTATTAACTGCTATGCATCACCACTCAAAATAACACACTTTAATAAAAATTAAATATTCATTGCCTCTCTTCTACCCTCAATTTATTCCTCAATTGGTATGATCTAGCCAAAAACTTAGCAATAATTCTCCATTCTTGTCTTTCTCTTAACTACCCACTACATCCAAATCAACAGTCCTACCATTTTCATGTTCAACACACATTTTTAACCTATTCTCTCCCCTCTATCTTCACAACCATTATCTTAGTCAAAGCCATGATCTATCAGTTAAACTAACTCAACAGCCTTTCAATTGGTCTTCTTGTTCCACCCTTCTATTATCCATTCTTCACAAAGTATACAGGATAATATGTGAACATGTAGAAAGATCATATCAGTTTTCTTTTGAAAACCTGCTATAACTTCCCATTTAGTCTAGAATAAAATCAAAACCTGGTTCCACAGTCTACAAAGCTCTACCTGATAAGGCCTCCTTTGCCTCTATTCCTTCATCTCCTATTACAGTGCTACTTTCCCCATTGTTTATCACACTCCAGCCACATGTTCTTCTTTCGGTTTCTCTTGCACATCTTTCTGCCTTAGGTCCCTTGCACTTGCATTTGCCTCTACCTGGAATCATTTCTCATGAACCTCTGCAGGGCTGGCTTCTTCCTATTTAAACTTCTGCTCAAATGCTACCTCCTCATGCATATTCTCCCTCACCATCCCATCTAAAGTAGCTTTATCACCTTGGTTTCAGCTTCAGTTTTCTATCGCCATGTAACAATTCACCAAAAGCGTTGTGATTTAAAACAACTATTTATTTAGTCATGACTCAAGGGCCAGCTATTTGGTCAGGGTTCTGCTGGGATAGTTTGTCTTTGCTCCACATTCTGTTATCTGGGTTCACCCATGCATTTGTGGTCAGTTGGAAGGAGCCCTGGAGCTGGCTCTCAAACGTCCTCATTCACCTGCCTGGAAGTTGATGGAATCTATCAGCTGGAGGGCCTTGATTTTTCTCCACACGGCCTCTCCAGGAGGCTAGTTTGGCCTTTCTTACAAAACACCTGGGCTTCCAGAGAATGAGAGCATAAACTAAAAGGCCTCTTGAGATATTGCTTGAAAGTTGCACCATATCACCTTTGCCACAGTGTATTGGCTAAAGTATATCATGAGGCTAGCCAAGATTAATGGGTGAGAAATAGACTCTACATCCTGATAAGCATTGCTGCATGTAATTTTTGGTGATTTCAAATCTATCCTGCCTCCTTTCCTGTGTCCTCCCATCAGTCTTTATCATATCTTCTTATTAATTTATTTCAGAGTTCTTAACATTATCTAAAGTTATCTTGTTTATGTATTTGTTTTCTTTTGATAATGAGTCCTGCTCCTTCCATTTCATATTTCTTTATTTTAGAGTTCTTAACATTATCTAAAGTTATCTTGTTTGTGTATTTGTTTTCTTTTGGTAATGAGTCCTACTCCTTCCATTTCAGTGTGAGCTCTATGACAAGAGGCATCTTTTCTGACTTGGATATTATTGAAGCTCCAGGGATTAGAACAGCAAACAGTCCTTACTTAGCATATGATAAATGGTCAAGGTATGATGGTCGAGTGAATTAATGTATGAATGAATTCATGAATTCAGAATACCTGGTTCAACAGAAGACTAGTACTTACAATGATTTGGAATTATTTCCCTTGAATACTCTCTGGGAGCTGAATGGACAGGCTGACTGAAGATAAAAGGTGAGAAGTCCTGTGAATGATGAACAGGATTTAGTGGCCTGTTTGTGTTCTGAGTAGGTTTTAGAACAAAACTAAAATCCTGCTTTATTTTTTTGTTCAAATTCTGAATGATTAATCACAGACAACCCTTGCTATGCATTATCTTACTATCTTCCAATAATTGAGAATTAACTCATCATATGAAGCCCCATTGTAGCCTGCTTTCTGTGGAAGGTCCTATGTAAAGCTGAAAAAGGTCAACTAGGAATAGCCCCACATCATTTTAAGACAGCACCAAGAAAAAGAAAATATATCAAAATATTTTTTCAATTAAGACTATTTTTAAATTTCTATTTTATCACTACACTATATCTGGAAATAATAGAATCTATCTCTCCTTTGCATCTAAGTGGAATTTGTTTTAAATTAGTTGGAAAAATAAAATTTCATTTTAATTTATGGATTTTTAGTTTTGGGAGACAGTAGTAGTATGGATGGATAATAGTAGTATATTTGGGGGACAGTATAGTAGTAAACTCAAAGTTATTCAGGAAAATGTAGGTCAATAGGCACTTACTGAGCCTCCTGAAGACAAAGGCATGGATTAGACGTATCTTCTACATTTAAGGAATTTTATTATAATGAGGGATAAAGATGACACAAGTGGATAATGAAAACATGAGGCATGCTGTGGTAGTGGTGTGCATACAGGGCCAGCAAGGCCATGGGAAGTGTATAGCCCACCTCGTCCATCAGTGCTGGAAGATGGTGACAGAGAAGGAAAGAAGTGTAGTAAATGAGCAAAAGCAAAGTGTGTTCCAAGCAATTAGAAGTAAGTCTAACCTGTGACGGGGAAAGAGCAGGGATAACTGGAGTTTAATTTAGCACCTATGCAAAAGCTGAATTCCAGCAGCTATGTCCTATAAAAGAGCTCACATTCTGGCCAGGTGCAGTGGCTCACGCCTATAATCCTAGCACTTTGGGAGGCCGAGGCGGGTGGATCACCTGAGGTCAGGAGTTTGAGACCAGCCTGGCCAACATGGTTAAACCAAGTATCCACTAAAAATACAAAAATTAGCTGGGCATGGTGGCACACGCCTATGGTCCCAGCTATTTGGGAGGCTGAGGCAGGAGAATCACTCAAACTCAGGAAGTAGAGGTTGCACTGAGCTGAGATCTTGCCACTGTACTCCAGCCTGGGTGACAGAGCAAGACTCTGTCTCAAAAAAAAAAAGAAGTTCGTATTACATCCTGAAGGCCACTGGTTTCCAACTTCTTTGCATATGAGGAACTCCCTAATGCCAAAAATTAGAATGTTTATAATCCATTAGTTAAGAAAGTGCACAAAGACAAAAACTTTAGTATTTTTTTAAATGAACTGATTAATATTGCCTTTAAATTATTTTTTTATGAATCAAACCCTCAAATATATTTGAACAATTTTGTTAACTATTTATAGAAGTGGTTTCCTTTGTCCACAAACAATGCATAGTCCATGTAGAGGTTAACTGAGCTCTTGTATTATAATTCACATCCAGAGACACTGCTTAAGACGTAGAGGAAGCAGCATGGCACAATGAGAATCACATAGTTAGGCATTCCCATCCTGCCTTTCCGTTTACTTAGTCTTCAGTAGTAGACAATTACTAAACCTGTTGAGGTTCAATGTCCTCATCTGCAAAATGAGAATAAAACTTTCTTACGTGTATTTTTAAGGAAGTAAATATAAATGATCTTGTGATAGAGGGCAAGAGGGAGAGTAGAAGCAAGGAGCTAAGTGTAAATTTCAGGTTATAGTTTGGGTGACTAGGTGAATGGTTGAGTCACTAATAGAAAAAGAGAGAGAGAGACAGAGAGGCAGGCAGACACACACACACATACACACACACACACACACACACACACACACAGAAAGAGAATGCAGAATGAGTGGCCTGGATGATGAGAGTTCAGTGGAGAGACAGGAAAAAGTTAGTTTGTAGTATGAGGACAGTGGGTACCCACTCATTACTGGAGACAAACCTACTTCACCTACTTACAAGTTCTGGCATAATGAGAAGAGAGATATGAGAAGAGAGGGGACTATTTTCTAAGTTCCAGAAGTGGAAGGATGAGGGAAGACAGACAATATAAAAACAGTGCCTAATTTATTACTGTCTACATCAAATGTTCAATAAAAAACAAATTAGAACATTGAAAATATTCATAGGTTTATTGGTATCACAGGTCTCATGTCATTATAAGAGGCAAATAAATGGGTTCAGTTTGAAGTTCCATTCTCTAATCAACATCTACCAACAGTTATGGAGGTTAAGTCAAGTTATTCTACCAACTACTATAACCCCTTCTTCTATATATACTACCCTCTTGTCTTTTTTCTCTCTTCTCTTTTCTCTATCAACAGCTGAGGCAAAGACACGTGAGTTATTCATCACAGACTAATGAAAGTGAGAGGTGTTGAAAGGACAGTACTAGATTTCTTGAGCCACATTCAATTTAAGGAAATGAACTGGGGAAAATATTATGTTGGTGCCTAATGATGACATTACAATAATTAACATTCTTTTTCACATGCAAGTATCCAAAAAAAGTTTCCAGTTGATCTTCTCTTTTGTAAATGTCTAAGGAGTAACTCTATGACCAGATTATCCCTGGCAAATTGAAGTATAGATGTGAGGCAGGTGGGGTTCAGGACGTGCTACCAGAAAATATGGCACATTGACATTTGAGAAAACCACGGAAAAAGGAAGGTCTCTCTTACCTTCTTTTCTCTCTTCTCCCCTGAAGAAGGTCATTAAACCCTCATTGGAGAGATGCCCTCTACATACCCAGAGAAAGCAAACATTCTTATATCTGAAATCACAGACACAGATAAGAATCTGAATGAACAGGCCTTGCTAAATTCCCCCCAGATTATTGCCATTAAATCAGACCTTCATTATCCAATCATACTTCTCACTGACTGACCACATTTTCCTCAAACCTAAGATTAAAAAACACAAATTTACCTGTTTCTTTGGGTTTTCATTTCTTTATGAAAGTTCCCTTGTCACAAAAACTTACATTAAATAAACGTATGCTTTTTTCTGTTAGTCTGTCTTTTGTTATAGGTGCCACAGCCAAGAACCTTGCAACAGGTAAAGAAAACAATCTTTTCCTCCCCTACAAGGTGTATATCCTTGCAACATAGACACTTGCTTTTGAATGGACTGTTTGCATCTACAGACTACCTTTAATCCTATGGCATCTGTGAAATTCAGCACAAAATATTGAGAGTCTTTTTCAACTAAATAGTTCATAGTTTTGTCTTGATCTGTTTTGGATTGAGATGTTACCTATTTGAAGATTTTTCTTGAACCAATAGGTAGTAACTTCTTTGTATCAGTAGTCGTGGAAACAGAGCTTGACTTTAAAAACTATTAGAATAGAAAGCATAAAAATGTGGCTATTGATTCAGAGAAATGCTTGGATTTTTTCTTTTCTTCCTTGCTTTTCCCATTTTTTTTTAAATTTTTCTTTTTCTTTCCTTTCTCCTGCTATCCTTCTCTACCTCTCTCTGTTCCTCATTTTTCTTTTCTTAATTCCTTATGCAATTGATACATATCCTCTTTATCTAAGAACATTAAAACTACACTATTTTTTTCTTTTATTCTTTCACCTTAAAATGG
The DNA here is from genome assembly GCF_028885655.2 of Pongo abelii. NCBI lineage: Eukaryota > Metazoa > Chordata > Mammalia > Primates > Hominidae > Pongo > Pongo abelii. The sequence goes on from NC_071989.2 coordinate 156,264,927, forward strand.
AGATATTAGCAAATAGTGCCAGAAAACAAAAATATGATGACATAGGAAAAAATGGATCTCAAATATTATAGAATAGATACTATATATATAGAAATGAACTCAAAACAGTTCATAGACCTAAAGATAAAACTATAGGCCAGGCGCGGTGCTCACGCCTATAATCCCAGCACTTTGGGAGGCCGCGGTGGGAAGATCACAAAGTTGAGAGATCGAGACCATCCTGGCCAACATGGTGAAACCCTGTCTCTACTAAAAATACAAAAATTAGCCGGGTGTGGTGGCATGTGCCTGTAGTCCCAGCTACTCAGGAGGCTGAAGCAGGAGAATTGCTTGAACCCAGGAGGCGGAGGTTGCAGTGGGCCAAGATTGCGCCACTGCACTCCAGCCTGGTGACAGAGCGAGACTCTGTCAAAATAAATAAATAAATATATAAAGTTATAATAAGAAACAAAGACCAAAATCTGTGTGACCTTGGAGTACACAAAATTTTTTAATTTCCATTTTTAACTTAGATTCAGCGGTACGTGTGCAGATTTGTTACAAGGAAAAATGTATGAAACATATAAGTACAACTGATAAAATGAACTTCATTTTTATTAAAATTTTTTGCTCTCTGAAAAACACCACTAGCACAATAACAAACAAAATGACACACTGGGAGAAAATAAAGAACACTCACAACTTAATTATATGACAAACCAATTTAAAAATGGGCAAAAGATTTTAATACTTTACTGAAGAAATGCACAAAATGATTCTCAACATCATTAGTCATTAGAGAAATAAAAATTAAAACTACAATGAAATATCACTATACATACTTGCTAAAATAGCTAAAGTTTAGAAGATTGACAGTATCAAGTGTTGGTTGGGATGTGGAGTAACTATAACTCCCATACATTGCTATGGGAATACAAAGTAATACTGCCACTCTGGAAAACAGTTGGCAGGATTTTTTATCAAGTTAAAAATACACTTACAATATGCTCCAGCAATTGTACTTTTATGTGCTTACCTAGGATTAATAAAAATATATGCCCACACAAATATTTGTATGTGAATAATCATAGCAACTTTAATCATAATAGTTGAAAAATGTTAAAATAGAAAGTTGGAAACAACCCAATTACCCAACAAGAGATGAATGGATAATAAACAAATTGTGGTATCTTCAAAAATAGAATACTACTGAGGAAGAAAATAAGAAGAAACTATTGATACATACAACAATGCAGATGAATTCCAAAAAATGATACATAAAAGAAGGTGAACACAAAAGAATACATAATGTTTACCCCATTCATGTAACATCCTAGGAAAGGCAAGTAATGTTTAGTGATAGAAAGCAGATTCGTGGTTGTCTGGAGTTGGAAGGAGTGGTGTTGACTACAAAGGAGCAAAGGGAACTTTTTGGGGTGATAGAAATATTTCATTTTTTCAAATTACAATGAGATTTCATAAGCATATATGTTTGTAAAAACTCACTGAACTGTAGAAGTATACAATATTTATATAAAGATTATTTCCTAAGAATGTATTATGGTGATATTTTCCAGCTGAAAAGGTGATTGCATTATCATCATTACAGATCCTCGATAAAATTTAAGTTGTTTTCATTACAGATTATACACCCTATTTTTAAAGAGGGGTGTGATATATCTTCATAAATCTAAACAGTAGTCCTCTCCTGACCTTTATTTTAGAGTCTCTTGAGTTTTCAGACATAGAATTCAGCAGGTAACATAAGCAGAGTGAGGTTTATAGACATTTGGTTTATCTGCACTGGGCCCTAAAAGAATTAATTCCAAAGCACTCATCATCTTGAATAGATGTGATATTCCTTACTATCAATAGCTTCTAATTAGCATTTTAAAAGCCTTCTAAATGAAATATAGCAGATTCCTTTTTCTTTTTGTTTTTTCTAATAGGTAAAGAAGAAAGATTTTTGATGCCTGATATTTAGGACACTAGAGAGAATATTATTTAACAAGAACAAAAACAAAGTTAGTTAATTATTGTAGCACAGTAAAACTGTAGTTGCAAAGGTGAAATCTATGTTGGATATTATTTATGAAATTTTAAGAAATCTAATTTGGCTTTTGAAGATCATAAAAGTACAGATACATAATACTCAGTGAAGTAAAAAATAAAAAATCAACACTGAATTAGTAAAGACTTTTTTTCCCTCATGAACATGTTCTGATTCCTTTTCAGTGTTCTACTGTTCAAAATTTCATTACAACCTCATTAAATGAAAACATCTTGTTAAATTCTTTAAACATTTGCTCTGACCAATTTTCAAACGGAAATTTTCAGCTAATATGAAAGGTAAAACTTACCTCTTAAAAAATGTTCAATGCTTCAGTATTCTTGATACAGAATTAACTTTATTTATTGAGGCAGTATATTGATAATGTGCTGTGATTGTATAATGCGGGGTACAAAGATAATTATTTGGGAAACTAAAATAAACAAACAAATATGCACACACTTTCTTGTATTTCAGGTTGACTGCAATTACTGTTAGAGAAGAAGCATCAAATTATTATGGGAATATGGAAGAGATTAGTTTGAGAAAGCAAGAAAAATTCATGGAGGACCCCACAGCTGAGTTAGGTGACAAATCAGTGAACCTCACCTCAAGTCAACTGATCCAGAGTATCTGGAAGTTGTAGTCTATTCATCCAAATTGTAAAGAAGCTCTTCGGGTGATTCTTATGCATTCTAAAGTTTGAGGACCACTACTGTAAGTGACAGCACTTGTGCATGTGATATTTACTAAGTAGGTAAAATTTTGATAGGTGAAAAAGGAGTGCAGAAAGATAATTTAGCAGGAAAAATGCCTAAAGACTGGAACACTTGATGTTTAATATTATTGAGGGCCTATATCACCAGAAGAGATTAGGACTTTCTTTAGTAGACAGTGTGTAGCCGTCACAGGTTTTTCATCAGAGCACTACTGTAATTATTTTGTAGTTTAGAAGCATTCTCTGGTTTGGGATGAATTGGCGTTGTTCAGTGGGGCATGTAGGAGGATGTGTTGGAGGCAAGATAGGCTGAGCAAACTTGGGCAGGTAGAACCCCTGGTCTTTTACATTAAACCATGTCAGAAGTAATGCTGGGCTTAAAGAGGATGAAGAAAAGAGATCGGATTGGAAAGACAATAAGTTTTAGGAAGAGTCCATTGTCCAGATTCCATGGAAAATTTTGTTGGTCCTTGATTTTTATCTGCTAGATACCAGTTGATTTTCTGGTGAGCATGGGGTGGGGAAAGGGATTATAGTATTTGGCTAAGAAACAGATTTATTGACTCCATCCCAATACCACCCTCAGGATACTTAAAAAACTAAGAGAAGGGAAAAAGTTAGAAAAATCTGGGGAGTCCAGGGCTTCTGCAGCAGCAGAGATCTTAAAAAGACATCTCAGAAATTGGCAAGCACACAGATGGAGTAAAAAGTGGAAAGCACTTGATTCAGATGTAGAGAATTAATAAAGGGTCCCAGAGGAGGTGATACCTGTGTTCTGCTAGCCAAGAAAAAGTTAGACAGATGGATCTTGTGTATGTGTGGGGGAATGCGTGTGTTTCCCTGTGTGTGTTTGTATTGTGGGGAAGTAAAACAAAAAGGATGATTCAATCAGAGAAGCAGGACAGAGGACAGAGAGCATGACATGTTCAGGGAACTTGGAGCAATTATTTTTCAAAGAAAGGGAGGTCATCAGTGCTGTTACAGAAAGCAGAGGCGACAGCAGCAGTAAATGAGATTGACAGACAGTGTAACATCACGGAAGGTCCAAGGAGCTCTGCAGTTTGAGTAGTTCAACCCTTGAGGGAGTTAAAACCTCAGTTTTCTCATTCCTAAATGAGGATCCCAGGACTCCTTGTGAGGATGCATGGGAAATATTTAATACATGGTCTGGCACATAGAATTTTACCTGGAGGTTAGCTCCTATAATTTTTATTATTCTTTATTAACTTTCACCTTTTACTAATTTACATCTTTAAGGTTTGGAAGTTAATCTTTATTAAGTCATTCTTTTAAGTATTTTAAAGATCCCTAGAATATAAAAAAATTTCAAAAATGTAGATGTAAGCTTTCAAGAAAAGCACATAGAATTCTTTCACTAAAAAAAGTGTTTTTTTTTTTAAAACCCTGAAATTTAGCACAAACATTCAAAATATAATTTATTGTGCATCTGTGCTTCCACAACCATATTTACTATAAATCTTACCAAAATTTCACGGTTTTTCTCTCTACTTCTCATTCCTTGTCTATTCAGGTGTTTATGTCTACATTTTGTTTAATTTAATAATATGCATGGCTTTTTCTGCCTTTTTCCCTCTAATTTCTACAGTTACACATTTAAAGTTTTTTTTTATTTCTAACACAACTTTTCCTCTGGTGACTTCTAATTCCTAATTTTCTCTTATTTCTTCTTCTCTTCTTTTAACACGGGCTAATATGAAGCCAAAAAATTATTATTTATTTTGTATTACACCTTTTATTCATGAATACAAATTAAATGAGTTGAATAAGTTATCCATTATCTGTCAAAAACAAAGTTAAATCACAAAGAATTTTAAGAGTTTATTGTGAGTACAAAAGAATAGTTCATGAACTGGGAAACCTCAAGCTGAAGAATGCATGAAATTTCCATTTAACAGCAGTTCCAGCACAATTTATAGAGCCTGAAGGAGGAAGTATTTTGGCCTTTTTCATGATTAGCTGTCATATATTTGTTTTTAAGGCAACAGAGCCTGTTTAAGCTGATTTATCTGTAGCTACTGGTTTAATTTCATTGAACCATGCTGAAAAGGACAAAATGCTAATGTCTATGCTTTGTTTATGTTCAAGGTTAAGATTTCAGGGAAATCAGGATGATTAAAATTTTGGTTACACAGCTGTGGGCAGTTGACCATAGGGTAATCTAAATTGTAGCCTCCATTTTTATTTATTTATTTTGAACACATCTAAAAGGCACCTAGCCACAAATAGCATCCCAACCAAGTAACAAGGATTTGACTTGATCTCCAGTCAGTCTATTTTGTTTGTTTTCACTATTTCTTGGCTTTTTAGTGACTTTTGATTTGTTTAAAAGGAAACGATCTACATTATTCCATTTTTGTGAACGTCATTTTGTTATACACATATTCCATATTTTTAGCTAAAAGTTAGCTTTTGTTTAAACAATGAAAGAAAACAAAGGATCTCTCTGCATTGGATTGTGAGAGTAAAAAAAAGCAAAATTGTTGGCAGTGCTAGGGCTTGGAAAAGTAAAAGCTTTGCATGGTTTTTAATTTAATAGCTTCCCTTGTTATGCAACTAAATTGTATTTGTACATAGGTGGAATAAACTAAGGTTTTTATGGGATAAATTGGGTCAGAGAAATGGAAATAAAAGGACAATATTTTTCAAGTTCTTATTTTTCAGGAGACTTAGTATAAATTGTATTTTAAAATGTTTAATTTCAAACACATTTTCTTCTCCAATGGGACAATTTTTTTTGTTTGTTTTCGATACACTGTTCCTACCAGATAGCTTCATATTTCAAATGTTCTGAAACCAATGGAGGAAACTGTACAGAAATGTATTGGCCCCATGACTATGCCCTCTTGGAGTTTACTTGCAGTTCTGTGGTCCTGTATTTAATGAGGATTATAGTTGTTTTTTCATCCAGGAATGGGGAATCTAATAGTGTGAGCTGGGTTTATTACCCTATTCCCTCGCAGGGCTACAAAACCCTTCTTAGTCCACAAAATTCGTCTTCAGCCATTACTCTTGAATTTCTATTTTGGAGGCATGGTTTATAATTCTGGAATTTTTTGCAATTAAAAGCAGAGAGATTTTAGTCCAATCTTGTACCCAGTTGAGGAATGTTTTCTACAAAATTATGCAACAAATTATTACCTGAAGAAGTAAATAATGCAACAAATTGTTACCTGAAGAAGTAAATAATGCAACAAATTATTACCTGAAGAAATAAATAATGCAACAAATTATTACCTGAGGAAGTAAAGTTTCTGTCATAGAAATGCTTATATACCAGGAGACAATTGGTAACTGTTTTAGTGAGCCCAAAGGATTATAAGATGAATAATAACAATAACAATAACTAATTATTCTTGAGCACATACTATATGGCAGGCATTGTGTTATTTGCTCTATGAGGGAATTGTTATTATTAACCCCTATTGGAGATGAGGAAACTGAGACTTGGAGAAATTCTCCAACTTCTCCCAGGACACAGGGCTTGATGGAGGCAGAGCCAGATTCAGACTCACCCTCTCTAAATCAGAGCCTCTGATCTTAACCATTATAGTGTACATTTTCCCACTGAATGAAAATTAGTATCTCTTTAATCTCCACCCAATTAGTCTAAATTTTACCTTTTGGGGCCAACCAGATCATGTTAATTCCTCTTCCCCATTCATTTATGTACCAAAAAGAATATTAATTAAGTATTTCCTAGGTGTTTGATATTGTCTTTGAGCCTGTAATACAGCAGTGAAAAAAAGGATAAAATTTCTGCTTTCATGGTGTTAACATTTTAATCCCTTAAATCTTTTGAAAAGACCCACCAAGTTCTAAGGGTTTTCCTTTCCTGAGCCCAAATTTTCCTACTCTTCCAACCACTCATCATGGAGCAAAATTTCAAATTCTTATCAATATTGGTAGTTTCCTTCCTCTAAACATATTCTGGTTTGTAAATCATCTCTTTTAAAACACAACTACCTGATATGGTTTGGCTCTGTGTCCCCACCCAAATCTCATGTCAAAATCCCCAGTGTTGGAAGTGGGGCCTGGTGGGAGGTAATTTGGATCATAGGGGTGGATTTCTCATGAATCATCTAGCACCATCCCTTTGGTGCTGTTCTTGTGATAGTGTTACAGGACTTTCTCCTCAGTTCTTCTAAAAACTGGGTTCTTGTCACACAACCAGGAAAGATTAGGCTTGTGGACACATAGAAGGGTGAGAAAAACGGAATTTATTGGGCAAGAAAGGAAAAAGAGAAAAACTTTCAAACTTTCAGTAGAGCGAGAAGGAAGCCTCTTATCCAGCTTCTGCCCCACCACACAGGAAATCAAGAGGTTGGGCTCCTCCCCTCTGCAAAGGGCATGAACTTCTGTGGCTCCATGTCATTTTCCCAGCTCAGGCTGGTCGGAGGTTCTCCAGGGAGCCCTTTTTACTTGGCTGTCTCAACAGTGAGTGAGTCCTCCTGAGATCTGATTGCTTGAAAGTGTGTAGCACCTCTCCTCTCTCTTGCTCTTGTTTGGCCTATGTGACCTGACTGCTCCCCCTTCACCTTCCACCATGATTATAGGCCTCCCCAGAAGCTGAGCAGATGCCTGCATCATCATGGTTCCTGTATAGCCTGTGGAAGCATGAGCCAATTAAACCTCTTTTCTTTATAAACTACCCAGTCTCAGGTATCTTTTTTTTTTTTTTTGAGTTGGAGTTTCACTCTTGTCACCCGGGCAGGAGTGCAATGGTGCAATCTTTGCCCACTGCATTCTCCACATCCTGGGTTCAAGCGATTCTCCTGTCTCAGCCTCCCAAGTAGCTGGGATTACAGATGCCCACCACCATGCCTGGGTATTTTTGGTATTTTTAGTAAAGATGGGGTTTCACCATGTTGGCCAGGCTAGTTTTGAACTCCTGACCTCAGGTGATCCACTCGCCTTGGCCTCCCAAAGTGCTGGGATTACAGGCATGAGACACCATGCCGGGCCACAGGTATTTCTTTAGAGCAATGGGAGGACAGCCTAATAAACTACCATACATGAACATAGCAATCCACGTGCTTTCTGATGGGTCAGAGAGAGAACAGAACCATTAAAGACAGAAAATTTGGGTTAATGGGTTCCTTCTGCTTATCATCTCCAAGCCTCGTCTCTCCAGACTTGTAGACTGGTTCAATTGTACATGAAAATTTGTAGCATTCAATTATTTAAATTCTGTTTATCATGGCAAAGGTCCTTAATATTAGGGATGTCCTTCGAGTGTCCTCTAGCATCACAGACAAGGTGTTGGAAGCCATCTTGCATCCATAACTGCTGTTAGCGTGATATTTAATGAGAGCTGTTAGATGGAGGTTTGGCTGAGGCACTTGGCAGACTACAGCATCCTCTAGTGGTCAGATTTAAACCTCCAGACGTGTATATTCTGAATATCACAAGAAATTAACCTAAACCTTAGAGTGTCAGGCAACTGTGTTTGGCAAGTGTGCAATAGCTTTTGACTGGTTATTTCTGGTTCAATGGGTGATCTATTTCTTGCTGTATATGAGAAAACCTGCTGTATCTCAGGCTCTGTTAGCTCTCTACCCAGTTTTCCATTCTAGGCTAGTTCTTCATGAGTTTGGGAATTCAAGCTGCTTTTTCATCTTCTTCCTCCCCATCCCCCTCCTCCTCCCCCTCCTCCCCCTGCCCCTCCTTCTCCTTCCCCCTCTTCCTCCTCCTCTTTCTTCTTTCCTCCTCCTCCTCCTCTTTCTTCTTTCCTCCTCCTCCTCCTCCTCCTCTTCCTTCTCCTTCTTCTCCTCCTCCTCCTCTACCTCCTCTTCCTCCTCCTCTACCTCCTCTTCCTCCTCCTCTACCTCCTCTTCCTCCTCCTCTACCTCCTCTTCCTCCTCCTCTACCTCCTCTTCCTCCTCCTCTACCTCCTCTTCCTCCTCCTCTACCTCCTCTTCCTCCTCCTCTACCTCCTCTTCCTCCTCCTCTACCTCCTCTTCCTCCTCCTCTACCTCCTCTTCCTCCTCCTCTACCTCCTCTTCCTCCTCCTCCTCCTTCTAATAGCTGTACATACCTTTTTTTTTCTTTTGGGGAACTTCTTTAGTTTTATCTGATTTGCTTCCCTGAATATAAACACATAGTCCTTTTTAATAAGAAGGTGTTATCTAAAGTTTCTATAGAAAAAATAGGCAATGAGTAACTCACGTGAGGTGATTGTGGCTTAATGGAAGAAGCATTAGACTTGAAGTCAGTCCTGTATTATAATAAAAACCTAAGCCTGTCGCTTTGTTTGCTTGCAATATTAGGCAGGTGATTTCACTTAGTTCTAAGTTTACTCATAAGATAAGGATAATCTTATAGGGTTGTTTTGGCCCACACATAAACCAAAGTGCACTGCACAAAGGTCTCTTGATCAGTTCATCCGGTCTATGGTCACTTTTTTCCTTGTCAGATTATCTTTTGGGAATGGTTTGATAGCAGAAGAGACCATTCCCAATGTTAATCCAGAATCAGGCCTCCCCACCTACCCGCCTCAGGTTAGCACAGCACAAACCCATCAGGCCCTATGAAGCAGATCTCCCAGGGAAGCACAAGAGGAAGTCCTCCATCCAAGCCCCGGGTTACCAGGGACAACCACAGGCTCTACTTTACCACCATTCACCTTAGTAACTAATGGGGAACTGGCCCTGCTGGGGAAGAACTAAGGCTAAGTCCAGAAGCTGCTCCATAGCCTTGTTAAGAAAATGTACTTTTTTTGTTTGTTTGTTTGTTTTCTCAATGATTCAAATCTTTTTGAGACAATTATGTCTGACCCAAAATCTACATTCTGAGATAAGTGGAAAATCTCAAAGACTAAACTCTATTCCACCATATAGGCAGCTCTATGACCATGCACGTAGACCTGTGCCAGCCACAATAGATGCTCAATCGAATCCCAAGGAAACCTAAAGGAGTTATTTCAATCAGCAGACTGTGATGGGTAACATGTTTCTGGACTGGGTATTTTCCAATTGTTCCTTAAAATAGTAGTCCAGTCCTCAAAGAAATACTTGTATTCATGATCATCTGTGCTCTGCCATTTAATATCTGCAATCACATTTTCTAAGGCAGTGACCTCAGGATGTGAGAAACATGAGGAAAGAAAAGGAATTGTGAGGGAAACCCTGTCTGAAATTACAGGATTCCTGGTGTTTTTAAAACTTGGTCTATTCTGAGTCTTGCCAAAGTCCCCTGACCCTGGTATAATCAAACATACCTTTGAGGAAAAAGCAAATGGAAGCAACAGGGGATATTCAGATACATTTATTCAACAATCAGGCCAGCCAGGCCTCGCGGTGACCTGATGGGATTTCAAAACCTTGGTTCTCAGCAAGGCCCAGATTTTTGAATGAGGATAGAAGTCTGGCGCTTCCTGCAGTAGAGATTAAAAAAAAAATCAGCTTAAACTTTACTGATGAAAAAGTGACTATGGGAGAAAAACAGGGGGAAAATAACAGCTTCATTTAAAGTTGGAGAGGCTTGAGATTTATAATCTTTTCTCTGTCTTTCATTCATTTATACATTCACTTAGTCATTAATTCATCAAATATTTATTGATTACTGTTGAATACACTAAGGATACAACAGAAATGAAAAATATCTGTCCTTACAGTTTTTACAGATCTCGTGGGGTGTTACAGTGAACCCCTGAAATTAAACTCAAAACCATTGTTGCATCTTTTGCTCCTGATGCCTCTGCCTTCGCCACCAGGTTTCCATCTGAGCTGATGCCTGAGCTATTTTTGAACCTTCTAATTGATTGACCGTTCATCTTAGAGCTCTGGGGATTCATATCTGTGAGGTCTCACAAAAGTAAATCATATATTTATTCCACATGATTCCTGCCAGTTCTAAACATCCTCCCCTCCAGATAAAACCTCTCTGTTCACCCCACACTACCATTACCAAACCAGTTTTCTCTTCCCTCAACTAAATATCTCTAAATTTTATAACTGTTCCCTAGAAGACTGTTTCCAGGTCTTTAATTTTTCTAACCATTTTTTCTTTGAATGTACAGGCTTACAAAAATTCTTCTGCTTCTCTATTACTGGAGGACATCTGACTTCCATATATTTTTTTCTTTTTTTTTTTTTTTTTTTTAAAGACAGAGTCTCACTCTATTGCCCAGGCTGGAGTGCAGTGGTGTGATCTTGGCTCACTGCAGCCTCCACCTCCCAGGTTCAAGTGATTCTCCTGCCTCGGCCTCCCAAGTAGCTGGGATTACAGGTGCATGCCACCATGCCTGGCTAATATTTGTATTTTTAGTAGAGACGGGGTTTTACCGTGTTGGTCAGGCTGGTCTCAAACTCCTAACATCAAGTGATCCGCCTGCCTGGGCCTTCCAAAGTGCTGGGATTACAGGCATGAGCCACCATGCCCAGCCAAACTCTTTAAGACTTTTTAATGCTTTCTTGTCCCACAATCATTAACTGCTCATTAATACTGATTTCCAAATCTGTTAGCATACATAAGCACACACACCTAAACAGAATAAACAAGAGTTGCTATGCTGTTCACTCTAGTTTCATATATTCACTATCGACATATAGCTATGTAAATTTAAATTAGTTTAGATAATATTAAATATTCAGCTTATCAGTTTTACTAGCCACATTTAAGTTAGTGTTAGCCACATTAACGCTACTGTTTTGTGGCTAGTGGCTATGTATTAGACAGCATAAACATAGAACATTTCCATCATTATAGAAGGTTCTATTGGAAATGCAGGTTTATGGAAAAGAATTTGCTGGTACAGATTCCCTATGAAGACATAGAAGGAATAGAAAAAGTGTTTATTGAATATATTTGCCAAGCACATAATCACCAAAAAGACTGATTTGCAAGCCCTTGTTTGGTATTATCTACTTGTCTCAAACTAGGGTCAGTGTCTGGCTTTAGTTACTAGGTAATAAGTTTGGGACTTTTAATCAACAGTAAAAAAGGCAATGTCATACATTAGGAAATATGTTGTATTTGAGAAAGCAACATTTTGTCTCTAGACCTAAATTTTCTTATCTGAGAAATATAGGAAGAGAGGTCATATTTTCTAGCATACAAATGTGCCTCCCATATTTACATATTTTTGAACAAATAGAAAGAATAAGCAGAAACTCAGAGGTTTCAGAGACTAAGCAGATAGGGTGTTCCAGCCCTTTGCTAATATTTTTCTAATGTTTTACTGTAAATGTTGAGTGGCACTTGGAAATTTCCCTAGTCTCAAAGCTGTTGTTCTCTTGCTTTCTCCTCCCATTGGATGGAAATATGATGTTTGAGCTTAATGTCAAGAACATGGGTCATGAGAAAACTAACAGGTGGCTTCAAATTCCTTTTACAAGTCTTAATTATGGAAACAGATTCATTACAAAGTAGAATACCTAATGTTTTGGGTCTAAAACTTCAGGATATTAGACCTCTCATCCAGGGGGCCTATTTCCACAATACTTGCTAAACTCTGAGAATTTTCCGAAATGGTTTAAAACAGCCCAAGAAGAAGGTTTGCATTACAGAAAAGGGAATTTATGCAGTAGAAAATAATGGAAATTTAAACAGTCATTTGAGCCTGAGTCAAAGTCTTTAATATCAAGTCAATCTCAGAAAAACTAAAGTCACTCGTGGAATGCCTTTTATTTGCTTTGTTCATTCCACACCTTTATTTAACCTGGCATGCTCTTTTGATATTGCCAAAATTCAGAGCTCTATTTAAATGGCATTCTATTCTTTTTTTTTTTCCTTTTTTTTTAGATGGAGTCTCACTCTTGTCACCCAGGTTGGAGTACAGTGGCACAATCTCAGCTCACTACAGCCTCTGCCTCCCAGGTTCAAGCGATTCTCCTGCCTCAGCCTCCTGAGTAGCTGGGATTACAGGCGCCCACCACCACGGGGTTTCACCACGTTGGCCAGGCTGGTCTCGAACTCCTGACCTCAGGTGATTCACCTGCATCGGCCTCCCAAAGTGTTGGGATTACAGGAGTGAGCCACTGCACCCGGCCAGCATTCTATTCTTTTCGCGGATCCTTTCTTGGCCCCTTTTAATAAAAAATATGTATCTCTGCTTCACTCCTGTCGCACTTTATTTACACCTCATCTTCTGGCATCTGCCCCAAGTTATAAGAAGCCATCCTATATGTGCTCATGATGTTTTCTTAGTTATAAGCACAAGTAAGACAGGGAATATTAGCATAATGCTTGACACATGCTAAGGTTTCAGTTGCTGAGTGAGATAGGAAATCTGTGTCGAATCTATTTCTCTGTATCACATCACCTACTTATGGGCACTGAGTAAATGAAGCTTTACTGAAACTGGCTTTCATATCCATGAGTAAAAATACATTTTTGGTTATATAATCTATATAATTTATATTTGCATAACTGAGGGCTTTAAAAAACACAATCATTGCAACCACTAATAATTTTTTTTAATTAAAGGTATTTTGTGTGTATAAGATTTATAAAAATCCAAGCTATCGACTATTTTGCTGTAAAAAATGTAGGCTTTTATCATACAAGTGACTTTTAAAAAATAATATTTAATGCTAAATATATAAAAAGGAGAATAAGAAAGAGATAACTGTTTTTGGATAAAGTAAATAGTTTGCTTTTCTCAGGGTGAGATTCATGTTATCAGTACACTTGAAGATAACTAACTTAAAATATATAGTTTAAAAGAAACTCAAGTTTGTACTCACCGATTTTCAAAACATAGCACGCATTCATTGGGATAAGTATTTCCATCAGTCCCACAGACAGGATCATATATCTTGGTGCATCCATTAAGTTCATTGTAACATTTGGCCTAAAAGTGGAATTAAACAGACTCATTTCCCATTATTCTCCATTCTTGAGTTCATAGCAAAATCTCTGAAATGGTTTTAATTTCTCTGGGGCATAACTGTGATTGGGAGAATGATACTGTGTGTTGTAAGAGAAATAACCTAAGATCTGGAGACAGAAAACCTTGTTTTAAGTCATGCCTCTGCTATTTCTAAGCTGTGTGACATTAGTAAGTCCTATGGCCCTTCTGAAACTCAGTCAGTTTATCTGCAAAACGGTGATGATATTACCATTTCCCACCTATCTTATAGTGTTGGTGTGAGGTTTACACGGATGGATGAGATAATGTTCAAGTTTGCAATTACTGCAGGTGCCAGCATCTCTCACGTTGGCCACATCTTGGGGCATGTTCTTCCTTGTACACTGTAGTCCACACACACTGGTCTTCTATTAGGCACTTAAAGGCACTAGGCATCGTCCAGTGTTGGAAGTCTTTGCATTCTACTCTAGTAAGAGTTTATAATCATCAAACAATTGTCGTTGTCCTAGACATTGTTCTAGTGCTTTTTACATATTATTCTGTTTAAATCTCCTAACTATCCTGTGAACTAAGTATTATATTCTTCTTCAGGTGAAGATAATGAGGCATAAAGCAATAAAATTAGCCAAGGCCACCCAGCTAAGGAATTCCTAAATTCAGAATTCAAACTTAGTCAGAGTTCCTGAGCTTTAGCTCTTAACTACTTTATTCTACTACATCTCCCCACCAGTTTTGTTTTACTAACACTCATTTTTTTTTTTGGCTCAAAATAACTCCTCACTTACTTTAGAGCACCCTCCCTGATCTCTCTAACTAGGCTAAGTTCCTAATGGCAGCAGAACTTTTTCATAACACTTATCACAAATGTAATACTGCATTCATTCATGAACTTTTGGTCTATCAGCTGTCTCCGACTAGATACAAATGTACTGAGAACAGGGACACTTCTTCCTCTGGTCTCCAAATTTACTGAAATTACCTTTTAAACAAAAAAATATGAAAAGGTTAGAGTTAGAATATTTTTCTAGAAGAAGAACCTAGTTTATTATTTTCTGTCGTTCATTATAAATTAGAGCCGCATCTTGGTGATTGGGAGAGCTGCATGCCAACATGGTCAAATTGGCTGTAAGGAGGAAGGGCTACTTGGAGTGAAGTTGAGAAGGCTTCCACCCCAAATACTTGTCTACAGCTATCACTAGTCTATATAAAAACCCCTTCACAGCAAGCACTATAGGACTATATGGAACTTGCTTATACATCAGTGAAATTGTCCTTCAATATACGCCTGTGGGTTGGAACTACTATTACCATTCGCATTTCTCATGTTAACCCTGCCTAGCATTCATACTCCTCTTAACTTCAGGCTAAACTGAAAGGTGACAGCAAGGCTGCATTTTTGTTGGATCAAACTGTTCCAGTCTGAGAAATAAGAAATTGCAAATATCTCTTTACCTCTCTTCCCAGGGAGTCAGCTCCAGTGTTACCTAGAAATAAATCAGATATGGTAAGTTGGGTCCTAAACGAGAGAAGTCAGATCTATTCTTCATCAGAATTCTCTGCTTTCATTGCAGACTGTGACTTCTTTACTAGGCTCTTTCATTCCCCACCCTTTCTGATTTCTATAATCTTCCAAAAGTATCTGACTAATTTTCCTGTACCCATTCTTTGGCAAAATCTTAAAAAGATTAAGTAAAACTTTGATAATGACCAAAGGATCTCGATTTGATGTTTTTGGAAGTTGATCTATTTCCTTGAAAATAGAAATTATGCACTTACTGCTGGAAATGAATCAGGCACTGAGCAAATTATCTTTTGAATCCTCACAAACATTCTCAAAACCAGTTACTAGATCTTTAATCTCACAATTAGTGAAGTATAATTTTTATCTCAGTTTACAGATGAAAGTATGGAGAGTTTTTATAACTAGCTGTGAAACAGTTATCATAAGCAATAACCAGGTCTTCTGATGCAAAGTTAGCTTTTTCAATTACATTTAAATTCCCTTTTGTAAGTATTGTTGAAAAAATAGAGTTCTTTTGCCAACTCACTATCAGTTCCCAAAGAGCTACTTCCAACAATTGCATCATATGGACTATGGGTCTAACTCACATTTGTTGAATTTTCAGGTAGTCAAAATAGCTAATCTCTATTCCCCCAGAAAATAGCAGAGGTTTTGCTGACAACATATAGGAAATGATAACTGTGGATAAGTTCATGGAAGGGAAGGGGAACTAATATGACAGCAATCAAATAAGGAAACATTCCTGAAAATTAATTTTAATATCATCAATCTTTGAGGTGATCTGAGCAAAGAGGTAGTTCTTCGTATCTAAATGTAATGAAAATTAGTGAGGCATCTATGAGCTTGGAGAATTTCCCCCGGGATAGTCAGAACTTGATGCTGTTGGGGGCCCACTGGCTTTTAGAATCTAGTTGAGTCTAAAAACTGAAGAGCAGGTGCTCATCACAGGCATCTATTTGTATTAATTAACATGCATGAGGAGGGGGAAAGGGAACACTGACTGCTGCCATAAATATTCAGCAAATACAACAAACAATATTCTTCCTCTTCTTAGCAAAGTGCTGATTTGGCTCTCCACATGATCCTTCACTACACGAGAGGTGAAGTTGAAAATGTTAACCATTTCCAGTGATAAAAAGGAAACTCATCTTGGCTTTGTGGGTTCAGAGTTGTCTGTCAACATTGTCAAGACGCAGTTGGGGGTATATGTGCACCATCTATTCAAGTAGAATATTTTCTTTCAAAACGTTCAAAATGTGTAATGTAAATACATAAAATGCAATTTTTGTATTTCCAGATACTAATAAGAAATACCAGGAATTGAAAACAAAAAATTCCCTTTATATCACATATATTAGCTATTCAGGGATAAATCTGACAAACTATACATGATTCAAGTACACTGAAACCTATACAATAAAAAAATAAATTTTTAATCACTCAAATTATGCCTTTTATACTGAATAACTGGAAGCCACTTTATCTATTTTATGCAATCCCATGAGAATTTAAAATTTGTAATTTGGCCTCACACATTTACAGAATTAGAAGTATACTTAAAGTTAAAATATTTTTACCCTTTTTTCTCTACCATATCCCAACAAAGGGTCAGCCACATCAATAGAGGAAAACCATTTTATTTCTGGGAAGTTCTTACTAGTAGAATCGTTTTCCTTATAGTAGGTTAAACATCCCTCTTAAAAAATAATTCTTACCTGTTGATTTTATTTCATCTCATTAGGTCCAAAACATCTCTCAAAGACTAGACTACATCAAAAGTCTAGAAGATAATGTGATTCACAAAGCAACAGGTCAAAATGGTTTTATTTAAATTTGAAAAATATGCAAAAACACTTACCAGATAGACTCAACAGGGCCAAGGCACTGAGAAGAAAGATGCCTGTTACCTTCATGGCTGAAGTTCTGCGTCCAGAGGTCAGTTGAAAACTGCACCGCACTTACCACGTCTCTTCAGAAGCCTGGGACTGGAAGGGTCATATGGCAGATGGTAGCAAGGCCCCACCTACTGGGCTATATCACAGGTCTCCCTGGTTATTAATTGACTCTGTGTCGTAGCCTGGCCTCCAGGTTCTGGGAATGTCACCTGTGTAAGAAAGGTGAAAGGAGCCAGGTGGGCCTGAAACGTGCAAGGCAAAGATTCTGTCAGGAAAACAGTTCTGGTCGTTAGTTTGATCCCTAACTCCCTCTATGGCTGTGGGAAAGTCATTCCCTTCTCAAGCCTGTTTTCTCACCTGTAAGGTGAACTCAAAGTTCCCTTCTACTCTGTAGTTCTGGATAGATGAGCAGGTATGGATAGCTACTAGAAAGAATTTTATTCCAAGTAGGGTAAAACCTCTCCATTCTTTCTTCCTTTCCTCCACTCTTCCTTCCTTATTCTTCTTTCTCTTTTCTCTATTTTTCCATCACTCATTCACAAAACCTAAAGTAGCTGATGGAGTGGCAGATGAGAGGGAAAGAGAGAGCAAGAGAGAGAGAGGACTCAGTTCCCTAAAGCGTGTATTCTGGAGCTAGAGGGTGCTTGTTGGAGCCACTTTTGCTGTGCTTCTGTGTATTCATCTGGAAATTAAAATAATAATAACACCTAACTCAAAGGGTTACTCTTTCATCTGAGAATATGTGCTGGGTAAAAGAGAATATGTGCTGGATATCTACCATGTGTTATTAGAAGAGAATTCTCCAACCTCCCTCATGTTTTGGTGTGTCTTATGAGTAGAGGTACTGATAACCTTTGTTTCAGACTATCTTTTTGAGGGTGTTATATAACAAATGACCTTAGAAAATATGTAATGTCTCCCTCTGCATCAAAAGGCAGGTTTGTTTGCTGTTTAATGTAATAAAGTTAATATCTCCTTCTAGGGCAAAGACCATGTTAATTGCGTTTTACACAAGATTTCGGGTTTTTAAAAGCTTGGCCTTGCTTTCCTTTAACACACTGTACTTTCTCTGCAACTATCGCTTAATGCCCCTTACATTGGCCTGTGCAAATTGGGGCTTGGGAAACCAGAACAAATTCCAATACTCTGGCTGTTGATATGAAATAATTAAGTCTCTGAGCCAGGAGTCTGTGCCTTCTGCCAGAAACCATTATAATGTGGCAGGCTAACTTCTTAGCTTCCAAGGAGGATAAAATCTCAAACCCTTCCCAAGTCATGACAAGAACTGTATTTATCTCTTGAGACAGATCAGTAAATAAAAATAACAATCTCTGTCTTCATGGAGCTTCCATTGCATTTTTGTTGAGGGACGCAAGTGACAAAAAATAGTAAGTGATTATAAAATATATCAGATAAATATTATGGAGAAAAGGACAGGAAGGATAAGGGTGCTGGAGGGTTAAGGAGATATGTATCGTAGTGTAATCAGAGAAGGTCTTGCTTTTCAGGTGATATCACACAGAGACATGAAGGAAATGAGGATTTGAACTATGCAATTATTCCAAGGATGTGCATTCCAGACAGAGAGAATAGTAAGTGCAAAGGTTCTGAGGCTGACGCTGGTTTGACATGTTTGAGAAACATCCAGGAGGACAGTCTGGCTTGAGCAAAGTGATAGAGGGCAAAATGGGAGACGAAATAAAGGAAGAAGTGAGGGTCTAGATCTAGTGCAGGCTAGAGTAAGGACTTTGGTTTTTATCAAAGGGAAGCTTTGGAAGTGTTTAGTTCTTGACATCACTATTTGGATGTTTTACAGCTACCTCAAATCTAGTATGTTCCATACTACTATTTTGGTCTTTCACCACAATATTTTTGTCTCTATTCTCCCTACAGCTTCTTTTCTTTCCAGTAGATCACTCAAGCCCAAACCTCGTTGTTCTCCCTGATATTTCCCTTTCCCCTTTCTATGCATCATCTTCCACACTTAATTTGTTACCAAGTTCTCTTCTTGGATTCGTGTTCAAAATAACCTCAATCCCGGACACTTCTCATTAGCTTCCACTGTCATATCTAAGATAAAGCCATCATTTCTCCCCTGGGTTTCTGCATTTCCTGTAAAGAGATTCTCAATATTTGTTGTTATTTCTTCCTTAAAGCTGCTGCCCATAGAACAGTCAAGGGATCTTTATGGACTGCAAATTTGATCATGTCTCTGTCCAGTTTCTCATTGTTCAGAATGCTCAGGAAGAATTTAGGTTCTGCATGACTTGGCTCCTTTCTATCTTTATTCCCCAAGAGATTCTTCCTTGCTCAATCTGGTCATTTCCTTGCTACGCTGGTCATTTCTCTGTTACCCTTTACTAGGACCAACGAAACAAAATAATACAAAACAGCTTTTCACCTTCTAAGGTTAAAAGGTTAAGTGGTATTTTCTCAAGAAGCCATTCTCTCTGGGTCTTCCTTTACTTCTTTCTGCATCTAGATTAATCCCTCCTATTGTATGATTTCATAAAACCCTTCATTGCACTTAAAATAATTCCAACTCTATAGCTATTTGTATGATTATTATGTAATATCTCTTTATTTTTAGGGAGCAAATACAGTTGCTTTATTTATTGTAGCACCTAACGAAGTGTCTGGAAAATAGTTGATACTAAATAAATATTTGCTAAAAACATAAATTAAGTGATAAATGTATACATTTCTGAAGACCAAGGTTTATACCTTGTTCACTTCTGTGTCTCCAGTGCCGGTTGAGTAGCAATTTCATTGGTTCATCATTCGGCCTTTTATTCATTCAACTATTAATATATTCAAATATTCATCAAGTCCTTACTATATAAAAATTTTTGGCTGAGTGCTAGGGAAATGGATATGATGTCTGCCTTCATGGAGTTTAGTCTTAGCATTGATAGATATTCGTTGGATCATATTTGATTTGATTTGAGATGAAAATATGTTTGTTCTTTTCATCTCAAATCATTATTTAAATAGTAGTTTTGTGACCAGTAAGAAACTTCCAATAACCACTGTTAAGGAGGGTTCATTTATGAGAAAGGGATTTTTTTTCTTGGGTCTCACAAGCAGTGTGAGGAGAAGGGAATTGGCTGGGATCTGGTCACAGAAACTCATTAGATAACAATAGCAGTAGTAATAACTTTAGATTTAGGCCTGCCTGATGCCAAAGCCGGGACTCTTTTCACCAAACAGTGCTTTTTAAATATTTTGACTGTGAACCTAAAGTAAAAATTTTGGGTTATGGCCTAGTATACGTATTATATGTAGACATGTGAGCAGACAAATACAGTTGTTAAAAAATAAAACATAGTCTTATTATAGGTGAGGACTCTTGATAGATTTTTTTATTCTATTCCATCTCAGTTCACCAATCCTAACCTGTGATTAGATAAAACATTTCACTACAGAAACATATCCTATGGATCCTAGGCAATCTTGTTTTTTAAATCACTACAATACTAAGATGAATTCTAGTTAAAAACTGGCCCTAAATTTGTGATAGGGAATGGCCCTTTGCAGACAACAAGTTAAAGAGGATAAACAAAACCCATGGAGAAAGGGGCCTGTCTCCAATTACAAATCTGCCATTTCAACTGTGACATGAGTGGGTAAAACCATTTTCTCAGCTACAAAAATACACATCATACAGTGTTCATTTGGTGTGAGAATAAACCGAGAAACCATAAGTAAATATTGTGCAAAAATATTATTCCTCACACCTCCAGGAATTATAATTGCTAGCTAGTAATAATATCACCCTCCTTCCATGAATTAGAACAATAGAAAGTATACTGAGGCCTCATACGATCAATTCTTGACAGAATAAGTATTGTTTGCCCCGGGAGATGAGGAGTGCATTGACCAGAGAAATCCTGCTACCATGTTAGACTATTAGTCATATTGAACATGTTTACATTGCTCAACCTTGTGTACATTTTTTCCTTTTCTTCTTTACTGCTCTGAGTACATATTTATGCATGTCTATCTTTGGGAACTCAAGCAAACATATTATGACCTATTCCCCTCTGATTCAAGGACTAATTATTCACCTGAGTAAAGAGTGATGACAAAACTCAAGAGAACTGCTCTAATGGATGTTGATAATACATGCTGGAATGGGGATGTTGGGCTGGCACCTGTTGATTTTCACATTCTGTGCCGAAAGTTTAACCGGTAAGAAAAAAATGACAGAAACTAGAGATATACAGCTTATTATATTTAGCCTGACATTTGGAGACCTCCTTGACGTAGTTGCAACTTAACTCTTCAACTTTTATCTTTCATTATTTAGGGAACTTCATGGCTTTTCATAAATGACCTCTTGTTTTTATTCCACTGCTTGTTCTCCAAATAGGTCGCATGTGTACCTATTTGCTGTACCCATCCTCTACAGCTTGGGTAAAATGTCTATGGTGCTTGATGCAATTAGGAATGATTTACTCACTTTCCTTTGCCTCTCATAGCAGTTTGTAAAGCTATCATTTAATAATTACATTGATTACATCCTCCTCATCATCATTATCACTATAGCCAATACTAATATTTTTCAAAAGCTTCTATTCATCAGTCACTGTAGTATTTTACTTTCATCATTTTAATCCTGATAGCATTGTTATTTCTCTTTTATAAGAAAGGAAACCGAAGCACAGAAATTTCAGTTTTCTTGTTCCTGGTAACAGATTAACAGATATGGTATTTATTGATGTGTGTGTGTGTGTGTGTGTGTGTGTGTGTGTGTGTGTGTGTGTGTGTACGAACTTAATCTTAATATCATGGTTAGAACATTGGATTAAACTCCAAGAAGCCAGGATTCTTAATTTAATACTGCCACACAGAAAGGGTTGCCCCCTCATCTATGTAAACCCTGCACTTAAGCGTGTCTCTGTTATAGCACATTAAACTAGAAATTCTAATTTTTCATTTTTCTTATTTGTCTCCTTTACTAAACTCCTGGATGTCATGATCTTTTGTCTACACAGTCAAGTACACTGTTAGAGTCAGTGGCACCTGATAACATGTGTGAAATTCATGCCTTCTAAGCATTTGTGGGCATAGTAGAATTTAATAAGATTGCAAAGAATTGCATCACACACTAGGCAACAAAGTATTTTAAAAACATGTCAGACTTTAGAACTACTTGTAACTGGAAGTCTTTCTTGGTCATTTCCCGCCAAGCAGTAGCCAAACTTGCAAATGTTTGTTACTCCTTCTTCATTCTCTTTTCTACCCTCTCCAGCCAGGAATGAAACAACCAGTTTCTTTCCTTGCCTAGAACAGAAACAGATGACACCTTGGCTCTGGAGATACCATATCTAACAAGTTCTTTTCAGGATATTTTCCCAAAAAAAGACAGTTCTTTCCCTAAAATAAATTCTGGTGCTAGCTGTAAAGATAATAACATTTCCAGCATGTCATTTAATGATTGGAAGTCTAATCTTTGCAGAATGACAGACCTCAGTTCAAACCTATGTGAAACTTTGAGCTAAACTTCACATTTATGACCCTCAATTTTCACAATTTTTCCTCCAAGTACCCTCAGGCTGGATGGGTTTTAAAATTCAGATTTTTTTGTAAATTTTAAAAAAGTTATATGATGCAGTTCAGAAAGCCCAATGGTGCCTGGCACAGCACCCTTTAATCAAATACACCAATAATTCTTCGGCAAAACGTATCATGTAGAGAAAATAATTATCCTTAAATCATCTCTTGACAGATTTTGCTTTCAAATGAGTTACAAAATGAAACACAAGAAAAACTTCTGAAACAAAACAAAAACAAAACAAACCCCTCTGTGGGGTTTGAAATGATGAATTAGGGACTGTGGACCTGCAGATACTTCACAGAGTTGTTATGAGGAATTAAGAGGATAATGCCTTTATGTAAGGCTCATAGCTCACACCAGGACAACAAGGGGTTAATGAGTGGCTGTGCCTACTGCTACTATTGTTGCCATATGGTGGCTTATGTCAAATTTGGGATCAACTGCCTGCCCTTTCTCTTTCCTTATATTGGTGTAATCTTTCCTTATTGTATGTTCAATTTATAGGAAACTTCTGAAACTTCTCTTACATTAACTTCTTTCTTTCTTCCTTTCTCTTTCTCTTTCTTTCTTTCTTTCTTTCTTTCTTTCTTTCTTTCTTTCTTTCTTTCTTTCTTTCTTTCTTTCTTCTTTCTTTCTTTCTTTCTTTCTTTCTTTCTTTTCTTTTTTTTTTGAGATGGAGTCTCACTCTGTCACCTGGGCTGGAGTGCAGTGGCACGATCTCGGTTTACTGCAACCTCTGTCTTCTGGGTTCAAGCGATTCTCCTGCCTCAGCCTCCTGAGTAGCTGGGACTACAGGCAAGCACTGTGGCACCTGGCTAGTTTTTGTATTTTTAGTGGAGAGGGGGTTTTACCATGTTGGCTAGGCTGGTCTCGAACTCCTGACCTCAGGTGATCCACCCGCCTCGGCCCCACAAAGTGCTGGGATTACAGGCATGAGCCACTGTGCCCAGCCACATTAACGTTTCTTACAGGGACAAGCCATCCGTGTTGGAGGCCACCTGTCTTGGACCCACAAGAGTTTTATGAATGCCTCCCATCAGCTCTTTTCACTGAACAGACCTCTAAGTCTCGTTTTCCAGAAGCTTTGCTCTTCTCTCAATCTGGCACTGATCCCCTACAGCAATCATTAACTAAATGTTCAAACATAAGACAAGGAAGCATCCAGTTGAGAAATGTGTTTACTGGAAGAAAAAACAAATGTTTCTTGTAACATATGAAAATCAAAGAAGAATTCTGTAGCTAAAGGTAGTAGTGTATATCTGGGGACAAAAGGTCAATTAATGAATAACCACATTTCAGATAAGGAAACATAGAATGCTGTGGAACAACTATAGCAAGAGGGAGAGTGTATGAAGATCATAAAAACAATTTCAGTAGATTCTGGCTTCTGGTCCCATACTCTTAACCAAACCTCTTATGTCTTATTAATGAATTTATTCTTGCCAATTCATATGATCTTTTTTACTTTTTCTCACTTTTCTAGATGTGTTGTATATGTCTCCAGACTCTAGTTGGCTTCACTGTACTGTGAAACATTTCCACATAATGCCCTGATATAATTTCAAACTTTTATACTTTATAAAACATATCTGATTACTTTATTTTTTAACAATTCTCCTTTCCCAAATTTCCCCAGTTCTCTTGAGAGCATAGCCATTATTTCAAATCTTTGGTTTAGAGTCTCCTGGGGTCTTATTCTTTGCTTTTCCATGGCTCTTGATCTAATCCATCATCAACTTTCCTAATTCATCTTTCGTCTACATTCATCTTTCTATTCATCTTCCATCACTCTAGGCCTACAGTATTCCCCATGGTTCCCCATGGTCTCTCCTACTTGCTATAGGCTATCCATCTCATGGTCCTGAAGAGGGAGAGGACCTGGATTGATGACTTGATCTGCCTCTCGCCAACACTGTGATCCCTGTCTCCTCTTTCCCTCACCAGCCTCCTATTTCCCCTAACATAGTCACTGGATTAGTCTGCTCTCATGCTGCTAATAAAGACATACCAAAGACTGCATATTTTATAAAGGAAGGAGGTTTAATTGACTCACAGTTCCACATGGCTGGGGAGGCCTCAGGAAACTTACAATCATGGCAGAAGGAGAAGCAAACACATCCTTCTTCACACAGCAGCAGCAAAGAGAAGTACTGAGCAAAAGGGAGAAAAGTCCCTTATAAAACTATCAGACCTTGTGAGAACTCACTCACTGTCACAAGAACAGCATGAGGGTAACCACACCCATGATTCGGTTACCTCCCCACCGGGTCCCTCCCATGACACATAGGGATTATGGGAACTACAATTCAAGATGAGACGTAGGTGGGGACACAGCCAAATCATATCAGTCATCAAACCGTGTTAAACCTACTTGACTCTATCTCCATATTTGTTTTGCTGATTCTTCCACCGTTCAGATGATTATCAACTTGTTGAAGTTGCCTAACTGTTCATTGCATCCTGCTATTTTAAAAATATGAATGTATTTTAGGATAGTTTTAGATTTGTCAAAAAATTGTAAAGTTTGTACAGAAAATGTATGGATATCCCTAACCCAGTTTTCCCTATTCTTAACATTTTACATTACCTGGGTACATTTTTCAAAACTACAAAACAAACCCTGGCATATTACCATTAAGTAAACACCATACTTCATTGTGATTTCAGTAGTTTTTCCACTAGTATTCTTTTCCTGTTCCAGGATCTCATCTAGGATATAACATCACATTTAGTGATTGTGTTTCCTTAGTCTCTTCTGATCTGTGACAGAACAGACTAAGAAAACACAACCATTAAATGTGGGAAAAAATAACTGATTGTCCTTAGTCTCTTCTGTCGCAGATTAGAAAATATTAAGGAAAATCAGTTATTCCTCGTTTTTCATTACCTGGACAAGTTTTGAGGAGTAGTCAAGTATTTTTTCAAATATCCCTCAATTTTTTAAAAATGTTTTTCTCATGAGTAGACTGGAGTTAGGGATTTGGGGAAAGAACCTCTAAATTAAAGAGATCAGATATCTTTCTCATCAGATATTATGGATACATGCTATTAATATGACGTCACCTGTGATGCTAAACTTTATCATCTGGTCCAGGTGGTGTTTCTCAACTATAAAACTAGTTTTGACCCCCTTTTCATAGCCTATTATTTGGAAGAAAGCCAGTAAGTGCAGCCCACATTGGGGAATGAGGAGTTAAGCTTCAACTCTTTGAGAACAGAGTATCTCCATAAACTATTTCAAGTTCCTCTATAAGGAACATATGTCTCTTCCTCTTTATTGATATATTCATGTACTTAGTAAAAGATTTATATCAGTATAAATATTGAGATAGATAAGTACAAAGTCTTGTGAATATGTATTTAATATTTTGGTTATAATTCAATAATACACTATTTATTTTGGTGGCCAAATTGTTCCAGGTTTGGTCATTCCATTGGGAGAGCTTTCAGACTGGCTCCTATAGCACTTTGACATACTTTTATTTTGTGTTTATTTTGTTTGTTGAGAATTTTATTTTTGGGCACTACAAGATGCTCAACTCTCTCTTTCTCTCTCTCTCTCTCTATATATATGTTTTAAGAAAACATTTAAAAATTGTTATATATTTAAGGTGTACAGCATAATGTTTTTATATACATAGTTAAATGACTACTACAGTCAAGCCAATTAACACATTCATCATCTCACATAGTTACCTTTTTTAAAAAAATGATAAGAATGCTTAACATCTGTCTACTCTCTTAGAAAATTTCTGGTATACAATGAAATATTATTAATTATAGTCTCATGCTGTATGTTAGATCAGTGGTGCAACCTTGGCTTGCTGCAACCTCTGCCTCTCGGGTTCATGAGATTCTCCTGCCTTAGCTTCCCAAGTAGCTGGGATTACAGGCACCCGCCACAGTGCCTGGCTAATTTTTGTATTTTTAGTAGAGATGGGGCTTCGCCATGTTGGCCAGACTGGTCTTAAACTCCTGACCTTGTGATCCACCTGCCTCGGCCTCCCAAAGTACTGGAATTACATGCATGAGTCACTGCACCTGGCCGATATCTAGACTTTTTCATCTGTATAACTTTGTACCCTTTGGCCTCCCTATTCCCAGTTTAATCCTGCAACTCCCTTACTTAAAATTCCTTTTTGCAATTATGATAAAATGCAAATCCCTAGCATTGCATAAGAGATCCTTTGTGATTTACTCCTTGCTTATGAACAAATTCATCTGTATCTCAGTTTAAATTTCAGCTATGCTGAGAAGACTTCTTTTATCAGCTGCCCCTTCCCGTTAAAATATGGGTTTAGAAACCTTTCTATGTATTACCGTAGTGTGCTGACCACATGATAGCAGACTCTGAATAAACTATATTGAAGGAATAATATTGTGATTTTCACAATGGCAATTAACCAGTGTCTTCATTTGTAAAACAAATGTGATGGCTTTTTAGACATTAATAGTTTGGATGCAATGAAATAAGTTTTTGAAAATGCTATGTGAATTATTATCAATTCACATATATAAATTATGTTAGAAAATCGGGGTGAGGAAGGAAACAAATTACATTAATTTGAATCAACTCTCCCCCACACCTCTCCAATGCAAAGCTTAAGGCAAGTAGTTTACTTGGCAGCAAGCAGGAGTAGGAAACCAATTGTAAGTCAGGAAAAGGAGAAAAAGGGGTGCATCATTGCTCTGATTACATCGTGGGCAACTTGGGCTTCTGTTACACAGGGAAACTTGCTATTTCTTTTACTGTTGTGAACAGTGGACTTAACATTCAATGCATGCTAGGAGTAGATACGAGCAGTAAAGAAGACCTCAAGCTTATAGAAAACATTTTTATATGTCTAACATCCCTTAAGTATGAGGAGAATGTGAAAGTGAATGAGATATGGCTTTTCCCCAAGTTTTGTTGCTTAAATGAAGCATATGCAGTCAGAGAATAAGGAGGAAAACCAAATTCTAGAAACCAGATTGGAAAGGGTCTTGCTTGAATACCAGGCTACAAAATTTGGGCTTCACTTAACATATAAAGGACACATAGTGAAGATATTTAAGCAGGAGAGTTCCGAGTTACCTGACCAAAGCTGTATTTTAGGAATATTGTTTTGGTGGGGATTTGAATGGATTACAATTGGGAGGGAATATTGGTAGGTGAGAAATAATTTGATGATAACTATTGGGAGCCTGAACTAGGAGGATAGAATGGGACATTTCAGGGTATTTCAATGTAAATGAGAAAATAGAGTGGTCAGGGCTCAGAATCTCTGAAGCTGACTAAGGATCAATGATTTGGATATGCCACCCAGTTGTCTCCTTTTATATTTGATAAGGAGCCAGAGGTCCTTGTTAACTTTAATTTTTTTCCAGACATATTTTCATATAGCCCTTTAAATTAGATCTGCTGAACATCTGAGTCTTTTTCAAAGTTCCATCAAAGTTCACAGTGGAAGGGTTTTAGGATACACCTGTATGGTATTTCCTTATGGAACAGTGGAGCTACTTTGTAGGCTCTAGCATGCAAAGATTTTGTTTTTTTTGAGTTGTGTATTTGTTTACAAGTTTATATCCCCCTAATAAATGTAATGTTTCTTTAGGGCGGCAATTTGGTTTTATATATCTTTATGGCTGCTATAGAAGCTAGCATAGTACTTATCACAAAGTACTTTAAAAACGCTTATTTTTATTGAATGAATAGTATGTTCACTTATGGTTAAAAATGGGCAAATTCTGTCCTAGGAAAAATGCAATGTGTAGGGTTTGTCAAATGTCTTTTAGGAAAGAGATAGATTTTAGATAGCGAGAAAGACTTTATCATTCCCAAACAGAGTGTTTACCCAATAAACTGCATTCTTTCTAGGGTCCTCAGTTCTGTTTTTGGAAACTCTTGGACACTTTGACACCTAATCAGTCAGGCTCTCCTTTGTGTTCCCAGTACCACTGAATACCTTCCATTATAGCTTTCCATGTGAACCAGGAGGTCCCTGGAATGCAGAGTCTGCAGCTTCCTTTTCCCAGTACCTAGTAGATCATAGGTCTTTAAAAAGTAAATGATGTGCCAAACACATGGTAGGTGCTTAAAAAGTGAATGACTGAACCAAGTAAAATTGTGTTTAAAAATTATTACCTTATTCTCAGTTAGATCTTTACCTGCTGACGTTAAAGAGCCGCATGTTGTATTGTGAAATAAATAAGTTACGGGATGGTCCCATTTATGTATAAAACATTGCAAATGGTTATTAACAGAAGACTTGAATATAATTGGGACAGAGTCAAGCAGTAATTTCACTGTATAGTACGGTTTGGATTTTTTTTTAAGAAATAAGAATGTTTTCCTCTATTATTATTATTATTTATTTTATTATTATTATACTTTAAGTTTTAGGGTACATGTGCACAACGTGCAGGTTTGTTACATATGTACACATGTGCCATGTTGGTGTACTGCACCCATTAACTCGTCATTTAGCATTAGGTATATCTCCTAATGCTATCCCTCCCCATTCCCCCCACCCCACAACAGTCCCTGGAGTGTGATGTTCCCCTTCCTGTGTCCATGTGTTCTCATTGTTCAATTCCCACCTATGAGTGAGAACATGCGGTGTTTGGTTTTTTGTCCTTGCGATAGTTTGCTGAGAATGATGATTTCCAGTTTCATCCGTGTCCCTACAAAGGACATGAACTCATCATTTTTTATGGCTGTATAGTATTCCATGGTGTATATGTGCCACATTTTCTTAATCTAGTCTATCGTTGTTGGACATTTGGGTTGGTTCCAAGTCTTTGCTATTGTGAATAGTGCTGCAATAAACATACGTGTGCATATGTCTTTATAGCAGCATGATTTCTAGTCCTTTGGGTATATACCCAGTAATGGGATGGCTGGGTCAAATGGTATTTCTAGTTCTAGATCCCTGAGGAATCACCACACTGACTTCCACAATGGTTGAACTAGTTTACAGTCCCACCAACAATGTAAAAGTGTTCCTATCATCTCACACCAGTTAGAATGGTGATCATTAAAAAGTTGGGAAACAACAGGTGCTGGAGAGGATATGGAGAAATAGGAACACTTTTCTTGTATTATTTTTATCATGAAAGTAACATTTTAAAATATGAGAAAATTATCCTAAATGCAATTTTATTTATGAAGTATGGCACATAGCACTAAACATTTTGCAAAGCCTGCCTTTGGAAAGAGTCTCCTATAATGGCTAATTAAGCCCTTGTAAAGTGAGAGGGAACAAGCTAATAGGAGGTATCAGAAACAGTGAACTCAGCCTGGAGACCTCTGTCTCAAGAGAGAGGAATTAGAATTGAGTTTAGTACAGTGCCAGAACCTTGATAAGAGTGGGCAAAAGCAACTAAGTCATACAATGATTTATCCAATATTAAGGCTACTCTAAAATACTGCAGAGGTCCTCCAGTTGATCCTGTCACCTTTCAGATGAGGATGCTAAAGCTGAAATCAAGTAAGAAGCAAGAATACTTGCTTCCTACTTGAGGTAAAAGGAGCTGTAGAATAAAGCTGTGGGTAGAATGTTGACGAATTCATCGAATTCACAATCAAGACCAAAATAACAAAAAATCGCTGCCTAAATCCAAGAAGCCAGTCTCCTAATTGTTTCCATTCTTGGCTGTTATGATGAACAGGTGACCTCTGCAATTTTTTCCATCCTCTCAGTTTTGTCCAGTTTAGCCACATTATCTCCATCTCAACCCCAGTTGCCCCTTTTTATTATTATCTTTTGTGAGCTCCAGTATATTATGGAGGGTGGATACTCTCTTTGCTGCCATTCTCAGATATACCCAAACCCATATTGTTGATTCTTTCAGGGCCCAATTCTGCCATTCCTCATCAGAATATCAAATCTTACTCTAGGAAGAGACCTTAGGCATTTATATAGTTTCCCTCTAACAAATTTAACATTGCCATTGCCAGATAAATCACTGTATTATGAGGCAAATATCATTGTTGATTACATTTAGTTGTTATAAAGCCTTCCTTGTGCAAGCCCTCATGGATTATAACCTTTATCTCTTTCTCCCGGACTAGGCTTCTGGAGATATATGGAAAAAGCCCATTCTCTATCTTTTATGATTGCTCATAATGTAACGGCAGGCAATGACCCATTCTCCTATGTCTTTGCCAATGTAAGTCTTCTCTTCTGCAGTCGAAACATGATAATAATAAAAATGTGTTGAATTGAGATTTTTGGCTTTAAAGAAACAGAGACTTATAAGAAAGAGTCATTCAATAAGAGGGTTTCAAGTTGGTGCTGGAAAGTCATCAGAAGCTGAGATTGCTTCTGGGATCAGCTCCTCTTTCTTCTCTCTTTTGTGGGCCACTAGCTTGCTGGTCTTTTAAGGTAACTCTGCTTTATCCCTCCTCTGCTCTTTCTTTCCAGATATCAGCCTCTCTATACTATTTCTCTTATTTTTCTTAAAGTTTCTACTTTCTTATGATTTCACCTTGCCATGTCCCCTGTTGGCTCAAGGCAGACTTTTATTTTTAGCTTCAACCACCTGCTGCTTCATTTTCTTGTATTAGCACTTTCATAGTTCTAAAATACAAACTCTGACCTAGCTCAGTGTGTGTGCATCCATGTGCATGTGTATATCAGGTTATGCCACAGTCCTAAGGCTGTCTGTAGCTCGTCTGCTCTGGAGCCATTGGAGTGGGATTTTGTGGTGTGCCTCATGGTCTTCTAGTAATAGGGGCTGTTGGGGTAGTGGGCGGCTTCCCTCAGGTGTCCTGAGACTCAGCCTGTCCAGTACAATAATCCCTTACACTGGCTTAAAGCCTTTTAAAATTTTTTTATTTTAATTCACAAATAAAAATTGTATATATTTATTGCATATAAAATTTTGTTTTGAAATATATATACATTGTGGAATGGCTAAATAGATCCAATTTACATAAGCATTACTTCACATACTTATTTTGTTTGTGTTTGGTGAGAACACATATCTTGAAAGCTTTCTGTGTACAAAATGCTTTTGAATACACATGACTTATCTAATACTCACCAACACTGTAAGGTAGCTACTCTTTTAAGTTTTAAAAGAGCGACTAATATGAAGTATCTGATCCAAAGCCACCCTGTTAACAAGAGTTGTCTAGAATCATGGTCTATTTCATCTTAAGACAAAGCGTTATTTCTTCTCTATCAGAGTTTCTCAAAATTAGGCACGTATCAGACTAACTTGGAGGGATAATTAAACCACAGATTGCTAAGCTCCACTCCCAGGATTTCTGATTTAGTTTGTCTATGAGGAAACGAAAGAATTTGTTGACAAATTTCCAGGAGAGGACCTTGATGTTGGTCTGAGGACCATGTGCTGAGAACCACTGTTCGATGTAAGTGGCTTCATCTGAGGCTCTCACTGATAAGCAGCTGTAAGATGCAAAAGTTTTTAGCAGCTGAGTAAGTTGGAACCAGGTGACAGGCAGACATAATTCTATTTCAGTTGCTCTTTGTTATTTGGGACCTCATGACCTTTTGTTTTTCCTGGAAGAGAATATAGACCCAGTCATTTACAAGGCTGGATCAGGGACATGGGGGCTTCCCTAAATAGCATTTTAATGTGATCGAGCTAATCAATTACCTAGACTGGTATATGTCACTTGGATTTGAGGATGGTCATATGTTACTGGGAAATAGCCTGATGATGAGTTTGGCCTCATGGGTATTGGGAAGAGCTATAAATTGAGATCCCAGTGATCTGGATTCTAATCCCAACTACTGACTCACTGTATGACATTGAGACCACTTCAAATAAACACCAAACCTGTTTCTTTGTCTGCATAATGGATATATTTATGCTGACCACATTCCTGTATTTTTGTGAATATTACATGAAATAATATATATATATATATATAAACTTTGTAAAGTATAAAACTTAAACCCTAATAATGGTTATGATAATGGAATAATAATGTTGCTCCTTGAGCATTCCCATTCTGCTCTGCAAACAGGGATGTCAGAAAAAAGTTAGAGATCATAAAGGAAATTCAGATGTTAGGATAGCCATTACCACAAATCAGAAAATAACAAGTATTGGAAAGGAATGGAACCCTTATGCATTGCTAGTTGGAATGCAAAATGGACAGCTACTATGAATAACAGTATGATGGTTCTTCAAAAAAAATTAAACACAGAATTACCATATGACCCAGCAATTTCACTTCTGGGTCTATACCCAAAGAATTGAAATCAGGAACTCAGAGTTTTTACACTCATATTCACAATAGCATTATTCACAATAAACAAATGTAGAAACACCCAAATGCCCATCAAAAGAAGAAATGATAAATGGAATATGGTATATACATGCAATGGAATATTATCCAGCCTTAAAAAAGAAGAAAATTCTGACACATGCTAAATATGGAAGAATCCAGAAGACATTATGTTAAGTGAAAAAAAGCCAGTTACAAAAGACAAGTATTTTATTATTTCAATTATATGAGCTAACTAGAATAGTCAAATTTATAGACACAGAAAGTAGAATGTTGATTACTAAGGGGTGGGGGAAATGGGGAATTATTGTTTACTAGACCGGAGTTTTACTTTGGGAGGATGAAAATGTTCAGGTAATGGATGATGGTGATGGTTTCATAGCAATGTAAATGTACTTAATGCCATTGACCTGTATACTTAAACATGATTAAGATGGCCACTTGTATGTTATGTGTGTGCTACCAAAAGAAAATCTGAGAGTTGGTAAATTTGGGATAGTTATGAGAATCTAGGGAAACAACAGTCTGGCTGCTTTTGCCCAGTTCAGAATAACTTATCCTAGAAATGCTGTGTGCATGCCAGCTGTGTGCCAAGAATTTTGTCTTGGGGCTCATGAAATAGCAAGTCCCACTGGGGAAGATTTGTTGGATCAGAGGAATTTGCTAGAAGAAAACTGACAGGAGCTTAGAAATTGGCAGTTGTCAGTCTCAGGGCATCTGTGGCTCTCCACATTCTTTGTCAGACACCAGTTACTTTTTTTTTTTTTTTTGAGACTTCCAATTTTTTTGATCCCAAAGGAAAGCTTAGAAGATTGAGTGTTCAGTCAGGGGAGACAGGGATCTGTAGATGTCTAGAATATTAGAGCCAGAAGGAAGCTTATGATTTATCGAACATGGGACCCTTCATTTGAAAACCCCTGCCCAGAAAAAATGTCTTGCCTAAGGTTAGTCAGCTACTCTTAAGCGGAACAGGGATTAGAAACAAATGGCCCTGTGTCCTAAATTCTTTCCACAACTGCAGGCTGCTTCATGGATCAACAACACATAATTCAATCCCTTTTCAAAGAAGAACCAAGATAGAAATTATAGATGTTTTTCTTATTATTTGTCTCTTCTTACTCCTTCTCTACCCACCACCACTATTCACCTCTGCCCTGCCTCCCTGTAGTTCACATAGTTGCTAGAATAAGCTTCCCTGAACATGGTTCTCATCTCACCACTTAACACCCAGAAACTTCTCGTGGCTCCTTAGTGCCTTTAGGGAACACGTGTGTTCTTCTGATTAAGACATTAAAATCCAAAATCTTGTCCTTAGTAATGAAACTGCAATGTATCCGTACACTGGAAAAATATACAACTGAAACAGGGATAATGAAGAAGTTCCCTGTGTGTTAATCGGAAAGAACTCCAGGTCATATTGTTAAGTGGGGGGAAAAGTAAGGTGCTGGGATGTTTATATAGTATGCCACCATTTGTGTATGAAAGAGGAGGAATAAAACAATTCATTTTTTATTTACTTTTATTTACATATAGAAATGATCCAAGGATAAATAAAAAAGGCTAAGAAAGTTTTTTTTGTATTATTCAAACCATGTAAATAAATGTGGTAATTTTGCAAAAATAGAATAAAATCTGACCTTGCCTAGCCCTCTTTCTTTCTCACCATTCCTTGCAAAAACCTGGAACTCCTACAGCTTTAGAATTTTCAGTTTCTCATAATCCCAAGTATCTCATGAAGCTAACTTTCACACCAATGCTCTCTCTCTCTTATCTATCAATTTCCTATTTAATTTTTCGTGCCTTGCTTAGACACATCTGCTCTGTGAAGTTTTTCTTGCCTTCCCAGATGGAATTTAGTCCTACCTTCCTTGGTTTCTTAGCTTTTTCTCCTTTCCCATTATTACCCTCCCCTGTTAGTTCCAGAAGTTGAATATTCATATACAGAAAAATGAGTCACTGAAGACAAAAGATCTGATTTCCAGCCCCTGGGTCACTGCTGACCCAAAGTACAGGTAAAGCATCCATTTGTTTCCTTGGTTCACAGCACTGGCTTTAACTGAAAATTCTTTTGCAAAAAATATTTATTACTCAGCATTTATTTGTCACCATAAACAATGTTTTCTAACATTCATTGAAAGTGGCCTTCAATGTTGGTTATTTCATATAATATTTTTAGCTGTAACCCTTGTTGAGAACATATCTTAAAAAATGCATTCGTCTTTGTTCCAAGTTACTATATAGAATGGAATGAGCTTCCTTTTCTCTTCCTTTGAGGATGAAACACTAGCTAATTACTAGGAACTGGTATGAGGGTGGGGTAAGTGAGATGGAGTTGTTCAAGCACAGGGTTGAATCCTGTCTTTATTTAAAATCTCACATTTTGTTTATCATGATGTGTTTGTATTAATTCTGACTACATTGAAGTTTTATTTATCCTGGTTGCTTGAGATTTGAGTGTCCTTTTAGATTTTGCACCTGAGGCAGGTGTCTTGCTAGCTGCTTCACCCTAGTATCTGCCCTGCTGTTGTTCTGATTACCAAATACCATTATCTTAGTTGCTTGGGTGTTTCTGGCACAAATTTAAATGAATATGAGATCCAATTGGTAGTTGTGCTTTTGACAACATTTCCATGGAAGCTACAGAGACGATGTGTAGCTGGAATTCCTTTTGCCTTTCTTGCTTCTTCACTTAGACATTCCTAGGTTCTGCTTATCCCTCCAGGCCTGGGCAAAATTCCTACTCTCCCTGAGGGCTTTCTCAGGCTTAGCCTGCATCCTTCATCTACCTACTCTTGGGGCCACTTATCCCACTTCCCATCCCAGCACTCACAATTATTTTGCCAGGACCATGGCTGTGCTCTCCTTCCAACTTCTATTTATTTTGTATTTAGTTCTGTCTCTGAAACTTTGACTTACAGATTTTCAAGTGTTTTTTTAGCAATAAGTCTGAATTGAGGAACAACTATCATGACTGGTTAGTTCATTTAATTTGGCCCAGGAACTCTTCTCCTTAGTTTCTAAAATTATGTATTTCAAATATTTATCCTTTTAGGTTTTATCTATCCTGGCATAGGCCCTAATCTTGAGATTGCTGCTTACCCACATATATCATACTTGATAAGACAGGGCTCTCTTTGAAATGGCAAATGCCTGCTGTCTTACCTCCTTTCTGATGCTCTACCGACTGAGCTATCCAGGCTATATCTTACCTCCTTTCTATCCGTTAGGGAGTTAGGTCTTCATTTTAGTATTCAATGTATTTTCTCCCCTCTAGGTTTTTTCTCTTTATTGATTTAACAAAAGCTAAAATAAAAAGCTGAATCACTACCACTTCCAAAGGAGATGTATTACTTCTAACCCAAAGGGAATTTGTGATATCAGGTATATGAAGGGCTCCCATTTCTTTAGGCCTTTACAGATTTGGTGTTCATTAAGCTTCCCTCTTCGTGCCCTCCCCAAACTCGTCATTTAATATATCAGAACTCTGGTAAATAGCAAAAAAATGATCAGAGCCTGGTACCCTGGTCCTATATTGATTTATAGATCCTTGTTCTAGTGACTCTCAGTTTTTCTATTATGAACAGCTTTGTGGTTCCTACAGAAGGGGAAGTCTATCACTGTCCCTTTATTTATGGGTTGGGACAAGAACGGGAGCTGACTCCTCTTCTACCTGCTGTAAGATGGAAGGGGTGGTGACTCCAGCTTCTGAGTCTACTTCAGGCAGCCAGATGGCAGCCACTTTCATAATATACATTAGTGTCCCAAGTAAGCCTGGGAGGTGAAGAGTTAAAACTGTCAAGGAACCTTGAACTTAGAAGGAAAATGCATCTTTACCATTTATCTTTTGCGGAGTACCTCCTTAGCAACTCTTGGCTTTGAACCAGGACCATTACCAGAATGCAAAGAATTACTCCTATTAGAGAAAAAGGAAGAGTAGATTTACAATCCTTATATTTATAAAGATTGTTAAAAATTGTGTGTGTGCGCGCGTGTGCAAGAACATGCATTGAGATTTTGAAACGTACCCATGGACTACAACGAAAGGTTCTTTTTTTAAAAAACAAGTTTTATGATGGGAGGAGCCAAGATGGCCGAATAGGAACAGCTCCGGTCTACAGCTCCCAGCGCGAGCGACGCAGAAGACGGGTGATTTCTGCATTTCCATCTGAGGTACCGTGTTCATCTCACTAGGGAGTGCCAGACAGTGGGTGCAGGTCAGTGGGTGAGTGCACCGTGTGCCAGCCGAAGCAGGGGCGAGGCATTGCCTCACTCGGGAAGCGCAAGGGGTCAGGGAGTTCCCTTTCCAGGGGTGACAGACGGCACCTGGAAAATCGGGCCACTCCCACCCGAATACTGTGCTTTTCCGACGGGCTTAGGAAACGGTGCCCCAGGAGAGTATAGCCCGCACCTGGCTCAGAGGGTCCTATGCCCACGGAGTCTCGCTGATTGCTAGCACAGCAGTCTGAGATCAAACAGCAAGTCGGGAGGGGCGCCCGCCATTGCCCAGGCTCGCTTAGGTAAACAAAGCAGCCTGGAAGCTTGAACTGGGTGGAGCCCACCACAGCTCAAGGAGGCCTGCCTGCCTCTGTAGGCTCCACCTCTCGGGGCAGGACACAGACAAACAAAAAGACAGCAGTAACCTCTGCAGACTTAAATGTCCCGGTCTGACAGCTGTGAGGAGAGCAGTGGTTCTCCCAGCACGCAGCTGGAGATCTGAGAACGGGCTGACTGCCTCCTCAAGTGGGTCCCTGACCCCTGACCCCCGAGCAGCCTAACTGGGAGGCACCCCCCAGCAGGGGCAGACTGACACCTCACACGGCCGGCCAGGTACTCCAACAGACCTGCAGCTGAGGGTTCTGTCTGTTAGAAGGAAAACTAACAGAAAGGACATCCACACCAAAAACCCATCTGTACGTCACCATCATCAAAGACCAAAAGTAGATAAAACCACAAAGATGGGGAAAAAACAGAGCAGAAAAACTGGAAACTCGAAAAACCAGAGTGCCTCTCCTCCTCCAAAGGAACGCAGTTCCTCACCAGCAACAGAACAAAGCTGGACGGAGAATGACTTTGACGAGCTGAGAGAAGAAGGCTTCAGACGATCAAATTACTCCGAGCTACGGGAGGATATTCAAACCAAAGGCAAAGAAGTTGAAAACTTTGAAAAAAATTTAGAAGAATGTATAACTAGAATAACCAATACAGAGAAGTGCTTAAAGGAGCTGATGGAGCTGAAAACCAAGGCTCGAGAACTACGTGAAGAATGCAGAAGCCTCAGGAGCCGATGCGATCAAATGGAAGAAAGGGTATCAGCCCTGGAAGATGAAATGAATGAAATGAAGCAAGAAGGGAAGTTTAGAGAAAAAAGAATAAAAAGAAATGAGCAAAGCCTCCAAGAAATGTGGGACTATGTGAAAAGACCAAATCTAAGTCTGATTGGTGTACCTGAAAGTGACGGGGAGAATGGAAACAAGTTGGAAAACACTCTGCAGGATATTATCCAGGAGAACTTCCCCAATCTAGCAAGGCAGGCCAACATTCAGATTCAGGAAATACAGAGAACGCCACAAAGATACTCCTCGAGAAGAGCAACTCCAAGACACATAATTGTCAGATTCACCAAAGTTGAAATGAAGGAAAAAATGTTAAGGGCAGCCAGAGAGAAAGGTCGGGTTACCATCAAAGGGAAGCCCATCAGACTAACAGCGGATCTCTCGGCAGAAACCCTACAAGCCAGAAGAGAGTGGGGGCCAATATTCAACATTCTTAAAGAAAAGAATTTTCAACCCAGAATTTCATATCCTGCCAAACTAAGCTTCATAAGTGAAGGAGAAATAAAATACTTTACAGACAAGCAAATGCTGAGAGATTTTGTCACCACCAGGCCTGCCCTAAAAGAGCTCCTGAAGGAAGTGCTAAACATGGAAAGGCACAACCGGTACCAGCCACTGCAAAATCATACCGAAATGTAAAGAACATTGAGACTAGGAAGAGACTGCATCAACTAACGAGCAAAATATCCAGCTAACATCATAATGACAGGATCAAATTCACACATAACAATATTAACTTTAAATGTAAATGGACTAAATGCTCCAATTAAAAGACACAGACTGGCAAATTGGATAAAGACTCAAGACCCATCAGTGTGCTGTATTCAGGAAACCCATCTCACGTGCAGAGACACACATAGGCTCAAAATAAAAGGATGGAGGAAGATCTACCAAGCAAATGGAAAACAAAAAAAGGCAGGGGTTGCAATCCTAGTCTCTGATAAAACAGACTTTAAACCAACAAAGATCAAAAGAGACAAAGAAGGCCATTACATAATGGTAAAGGGATTAATTCAACAAGAAGAGCTAACTATCCTAAATATATATGCACCCAATACAGGAGCACCCAGATTCATAAAGCAAGTCCTGAGTGACCTACAAAGAGACTTAGACTCCCACACATTAATAATGGGAGACTTTAACACCCCACTATCAACATTAGACAGATCAACGAGACAGAAAGTCAACAAGGATACCCAGGAATTGAACTCAGCTCTGTACCAAGCGGAACTAATAGACATCTACAGAACTCTCCACCCCAAATCAACAGAATATACATTTTTTTCAGCACCACACCACACCTATTCCAAAATTGACCATATACTTGGAAGTAAAGCTCTCCTCAATAAATGTAAAAGAACCACACCTATTCCAAAATTGACCATATACTTGGAAGTAAAGCTCTCCTCAATAAATGTAAAAGAAATTGTAACAAACTGTCTCTCAGATCACAGTGCAATCAAGCTAGAACTCAGGATTAAGAATCTCACTCAAAACCGCTCAACTACGTGGAAACTGAACAACCTGCTCCTGAATGACTACTGGGTACATAACGAAATGAAGGCAGAAATAAAGATGTTCTTTGAAACCAACGAGAACCAAGATACAACATACCAGAATCTCTGGGATGCATTCAAAGCAGTGTGTAGAGGGAAATTTATAGCACTAAATGCCCACAAGAGAAAGCAGGAAAGATCCAAAATTGACACCCTAACATCACAATTAAAAGAACTAGAAAAGCAAGAGCAAACACATTCAAAAGCTAGCAGAAGGCAAGAAATAACTAAAATCAGAGCAGAACTGAAGGAAATAGAGACACAAAAAACCCTTCAAAAAATAAATGAATCCAGGAGCTGGTTTTTTGAAAGGATCAACAAAATTGATAGACCGCTAGCAAGATTAATAAAGAAAAAAAGAGAGAAGAATCAAATAGATGCAATAAAAAATGATAAAGGGGATATCACCACCGATCCCACAGAAATACAAACTACCATCAGAGAATATTACAAACACCTCTATGCAAATAAACTAGAAAATCTAGAAGAAATGGATAAATTCCTCAACACATACACCCTCCCAAGACTAAACCAGGAAGAAGTTGAATCTCTGAATAGACCAATAACAGGAGCTGAAATTGTGGCAATAATCAATAGCTTACCAACCAAAAAAAGTCCAGGACCAGATGAGTTCACAGCCGAATTCTACCAGAGGTACAAGGAGGAGCTGGTACCATTCCTTCTGAAACTATTCCAATCAATAGAAAAAGAGGGAATCCTCCCTAACTCATTTTATGAGGCCAGCATCATCCTGATACCAAAGCCTGGCAGAGACACAACAAAAAAAGAGAATTTTAGACCAATATCCTTGATGAACATTGATGCAAAAATCCTCAATAAAATACTGGCAAACAGAATCCAGCAGCCCATCAAAAAGCTTATCCACCATGATCAAGTGGGCTTCAGCCCTGGGATGCAAGGCTGGTTCAATATACGCAAATCAATAAATGTAATCCAGCATATAAACAGAACCAAAGACAAAAACCACATGATTATCTCAATAGATGCAGAAAAGGCCTTTGACAAAATTCAACAACACTTCATGCTAAAAACTCTCAATAAATTAGGAATTGATGGGACATATCTCAAAATAATAAGAGCTATTTATGACAAACCCACAGCCAATATCATACTGAATGGGCAAAAACTGGAAGCATTCCCTTTGAAAACTGGCACAAGACAGGGATGCCCTCTCTCACCACTTCTATTCAACATAGTGTTGGAAATTCTGGCCAGGGCAATTAGGCAGGAGAAGGAAATCAAGGGTATTCAATTAGGAAAAGAGGAAGTCAAATTGTCCCTGTTTGCAGATGACATGATAGTATATCTAGAAAACCCCATTGTCTCAGCCCAAAATCTCCTTAAGCTGATAAGCAACTTCAGCAAAGTCTCAGGATACAAAATCAATGTGCAAAAATCACAAGCATTCTTATACATCAATAACAGACAAACAGAGAGCCAAATCATGAGTGAACTCCCATTCACAATTGCTTCAAAGAGAATAAAATACCTAGGAATCCAACTTACAAGGGATGTGAAAGACCTCTTCAAGGAGAACTACAAACCACTGCTCAAGGAAATAAAAGAGGATACAAACAAATGGAAGAACATTCCATGCTCATGGGTAGGAAGAATCAATATCATGAAAATGGCCATCCTTCCCAAGGTAATTTACAGATTCAATGCCATCCCCATCAAGCTACCAATGACTTTCTTCACAGAATTGGAAAAAACTACTTTAAAGTTCATATGGAACCAAAAAAGAGCCCGCATCGCCAAGTCAATCCTAAGCCAAAAGAACAAAGCTGGAGGCATCACACTACCTGACTTCAAACTATACTACAAGGCTACAGTAACCAAAACAGCATGGTACTGGTACCAAAACAGAGATATAGATCAATGGAACAGAACAGAGCCTTCAGAAATAATGCCACATATCTACAAGTATCTGATCTTTGATAAACCTGAGAAAAACAAGAAATGGGGAAAGGATTCCCTATTTAATAAATGGTGCTGGGAAAACTGGCTAGCCATATGTAGAAAGCTGAAACTGAATCCCTTCCTTACACCTTATACAAAAATCAATTCAAGATGGATTAAAGACTTAAATGTTAGACCTAAAACCATAAAAACCCTAGAAGAAAACCTAGGCATTACCATTCAGGACATAGGCATGGGCAAGGACTTCATGTCTAAAACACCAAAAGCAATGGCAACAAAAGCCAAAATTGACAAATGGGATCTAATTAAACTAAAGAGCTTCTGCACAGCAAAAGAAACTACCATCAGAGTGAACAGGCAACCTACAAAATGGGAGAAAATTTTCGCAACCTACTCATCTGACAAAGGTCTAATATCCAGAATCTACAATGAACTCCAACAAATTTATAAGAAAAAAACAAACAACCCCATCAAAAAGTGGGCGAAGAACATGAACAGACACTTCTCAAAAGAAGACATTTATGCAGCCAAAAAACACGTGAAAAAATGCTCAGCATCACTGGCCATCAGAGAAATGCAAATCAAAACCACAATGAGATACCATCTCACACCAGTTAGAATGGCAATCATTAAAAAGTCAGGAAACAACAGGTGCTGGAGAGGATGTGGAGAAATAGGAACACTTTTACACGGTTGGTGGGACTGTAAACTAGTTCAACTCTTGTGGAAGTCAGTGTGGCGATTCCTCAGGGATCTAGAACTAGAAATTCCATTCGACCCAGCCATCCCATTACTGGGTATATACCCAAAGGACTATAAATCATGCTGCTATAAAGACACATGCACACATATGTTTATTGCGGCATTATTCACAATAGCAAAGACTTGGAACCAACCCAAATGTCCAACAATGATAGACTGGATTAAGAAAATGTGGCACATATACACCATGGAATACTATGCAGCCATAAAAAATGATGAGTTCACGTCCTTTGTAGGGACATGGATGAAATTGGAAATCATCATTCTCAGTAAACTATCGCAAGAACAAAAAACCAAACACCGCATATTCTCACTCATAGGTGGGAATTGAACAATGAGAACACATGGACACAGGAAGGGGAACATCACACTCTGGGGACTGTTGTGGGGTGGGGGGAGGGGGGAGGGATAGCATTGGGAGATATACCTAATGCTAGATGACGAGTTGGTGGGTGCAGCGCACCAGCATGGCACATGTATACATATGTAACTTACCTGCACATTGCGCACATGTACCATAAAACCTAAAGTATAATAATAATAATAATAATAATAATAATAATAATATTAATAATAAAAGAAAAAAATAAAAATTAAAAAAAAAACAAGTTTTATTTTGTTTCTAATTAGCTCATAATCATTGTACATATTTATGGGGTGCAGTGTGATGTTTATATATATGTATGTGTGTGTGTGTGTGTGTGTGTATATAATGACAATAAAATCAGAGTAAATACCATATCCATCACCTCAACACTCCTCTCTTCTAGCTATTTTAACTTATAATACATTATTGTTGAGTACAGTCACTGCTTTGCAACTGAGCATGAGAATTATCTCTCCTAACTGTAACTTTGTACCCATCGATACCCATTGATAAAGGTTCATTTTAATGTTGGGCACGACTGAGGTTTCTTGCTAATTTTCCCCCCAGTCCTTTTCCTCATTACACATTCACCAAGTGCTTAGCATGTAACATACACAGAAGCAGAGTGTTGGCCCATTTTTCAAGTTCCTTGGTTCAAAAACACCCTATCACCCTCAAGTCATCAAAAGGATCTTGATGACATTGAGCTATCCCTTGAAGTTTTAAAATCAAGGTAGCTCATCTCTGCTAGGTTTTACCTGTTGCGTATGTCCAAACTTGACTTTGATTAAGTAAAATTTAAGCAGTTTCCTGCTAGTGCTCTGGATTCTAGCATAAAGTCATTGCTGCAGGTCCTGACCCTATTTTCTGACTCATTCTGTCCCAAGATAGCTATCTTTTTTTCTGTTTGAGTCTTGATGAACTGTCTTCCTCTAAAGAATGAGACCTTGTTTGTTTCTTGCCTCCATCTTCCAGGCACTTAAGGTTGTATTCTAAAACATGGCCCAGCACAGAGAGCTCACTTAAAACTTGTGGTTTATTCTCTTAAATTCTGTTGGATGTTGGATTATGGTAGAGCTGTTTGGGAAGAGGATTGAGTGGTGGGAAAATGGAGTAGGAAATTGGGTCATGTTATAAAGGACTCATCTGCCTGGGAGCTAGGATTCAGGCGCTGTCTGGCTCCTCACTGAGAGGCTGTTCTAAGGCAGCTAGCAGGGAGTGGAGCAAGTGCTCCCAGAAATCATGCCCAGTGAAGACATAGAGAACTGGATTGAGACAGCTGTTGATAAAGGCCATAGATGAGGGCAGGGGGCTTATGAGTAAGGCCACCTGGTTCAGGACCTCTCTGTCTTCCTGGGAGGATGTGAAGTCCAGCCACAGGGACACTTGCAAGGGCAACCAGCAGAGGAAGAAGGTGGTTACAACAGTCGCAAGGACCTGGAAGGGTCAGCTGAACCTAACCAGTTGCCTTTCTCTTAACTTCAAGGCTACAGGGATGTAGCAGCCAGTGATGATAGCCAGAGGGAGAAAGAAGCCAAAGAAAAAGTGGGCTGTTGTGACCAGCGTTTGGTGCCAAGGAATGATAATCTCTTTCCAAAGTTGGTGACTTCCTTGAGTTTCATTCTGCAGGTCATACTGGTTGTACCAAGAGGTGACACTTTCCACCACGAGTTTCCTTGAAGATCAAGTAGGGAACAGAGAAACAAATTGCCAAATGCCAGGCCCTCAAGGGCCCAAGAGTTGCCTTTGCTGGTGTGCAAATTGTTCTGGGACCAGATTGGCCACAGGATCACAAGACAGTGGTCCTTGGAGATGAGGGTCAGAAGGAAGACACTGGCCAGAAAGTTAAAAATAGACATAGTGCTATTGAGCTTACAGAGCAGCTGGCCAAAGGGCTCTATTGTAGAGCTACCATAACCAGCTGGAGAGGCAGTGGGAAGATGATGATAAAGTCAGCCACG
Organism: Pongo abelii; assembly: GCF_028885655.2. Taxonomy (NCBI): domain Eukaryota; kingdom Metazoa; phylum Chordata; class Mammalia; order Primates; family Hominidae; genus Pongo; species Pongo abelii. Next base: position 156,309,645 of record NC_071989.2, read on the forward strand.
GGCAGGTTGAGGTACCACACTGTGTTGACCATGCAGGACGTGTGGAATCCAGCTACCCAAATGACAAGGCCATTGCCAGCCAAGCCTAGGAAGAAAGTAACTGTGTAGATGATCATGGAAAAGATGTCAAGAGCAGACTTGACCCTCTCCAAAGAGTCATCACAATAGTCAAGCATAGACGTGGGACTCTCCACAGTCAGCAGTGACAATGCAGACACATTCTCCATGCTACCTAAAAATAGCCAAGGTTTAGTTAGGCTCAAACTTTCAAACTACATAAACTGCTTAAATTGTCACCACTTCCTTTCTTATGATGACTGCAAATAGCTTTCATGTCCCTGCTTTAGGATATGCCATTCTCCATTGGTGATATTCCTCCTCCTCCCCCATCTGCTCTTCCTCCTCTTCCTCCTCCTCTTCTTGTCTTCTTATCCATATTCTTAACTACAGTTTTCACCACTTACTGTATGCCAGCCACTATGCTAGCTATGTTCCATATATTGCATATCATGAATTAAGCAGCTACTAGTAGTCCAATGTTCTGTTCATATGTTGCATTTAATTTATTCCCCATAACAAATCTGTCATATGGAAAGGAATTATTACAAATGAGAAAACTAAGGTTAAGGGAGGTTACTAAATTACTGAAAATCAAACATTCAGCAGTAAAAAAGCAGAAATGAATTTTGATGTTAGTTCTGCTTAATTAAAAATTCATATACTTTACCTGATTTTTTTCTTTTTACTGTATATACCTCCTTCATTGGGCTGAAGGGGGGCTCATATTTGTATTTTTAATTTAGTTTACAACAGGGCTTTCCTGTGTTTCACACTATTTAATAATTTCCAAAATGCCATGTTAGCTACGTAAGACAAATGTTTTATTATTGAAGTGATTTTTGACATATATGAAAGCAAAGACTCAAAAAGGCTGTTTTCTTTGAGCTGTAGCTCACTGCACTAGGAACTAGCAGACCTGGGTCTTGAACCAAAACCTCCTGAAGCCAAATCTTATCTTTTCCTCACCTCATTACAAAGCTCTTTTTTATGAGTAAAGAACATCAGGAGGTGGGTGTCCATCCTGGAGGAAGTGGCTCTCTCCTGGTGACTGACCCTCCAAACTCTCTTAAGGGAAGATGGTCATGTCAGCTGCATTTAGGGGCCACATGAATTATTGTCTAACCCATATTAATTATTGTTTTCTCATTTCCTTATGGGAAATGCCTGCTGCACATTGTTGGCATTGCTATCTGTTTCTGTCCTATTTTCCTGTTTCAATTTTTATGTTCCTCAATGTGTGGGGCCAGTCTTCAATTCTACTTAATGCCTGCTTTTGCTTATGCTGTTCTCACTATCTAGAATGCCTTCCCCTCCACCATTTTCTGTTGGTGAAACCTTGCACACACACATCCTAGCAGACTTACTTGCTTCTTTCTCTGGTTGTTCATAGCACCGGATGTCCGTTTAATTCTAGCAGTCTTGCCTGCATATTAGAAATGGTTGCTTTGATATCTATCTCAGGAGTCACAGCTTATTCTACTTCTACCACTAAATACCTTAGGTAAGATATTTACCCTCTCTGAGCTTTAGAGTCTTAATTTTTAAAAGCAATATATAATATTAATACATACCTCATAGGGTTGTCATGGTAATCTCAGGAAATGTTTCGGTGAAATATTTAGAAATATATCTGATACATCAAAAACACCCAACATGTTGGTTATTATTATTTTTATTGATGCCATCATTACTATCCTAATTTCATTCACCACATTTGATTTATATTAAGATTCCATAAACATTTGTTTAATTATTATAGTGCTGATAAAGGATAAAGATTCAATGAGATGATAGCTGTGAGTATAAATTATAGAATCAAATGAGTTATATAAAGCAGAATCCTTTTTCCAGAAGGAATCAATTACTTCCCTTGTCTTAGATGCTTACTTATTTAAGTGAAGTTTTCCTCTTCTTGCACAATCTCTTCTCAACTTTTCATCCTTCATCTGCCCCCAAATGGCCACCCCCAGACAACTGTGAAACCTGCCTATGCCTCTCTCAGTAGTGGAACCCCACACACTCACCTTCAACAGCTTGGAGCTCTGCTTCCCTGCTGGGGTTTTATAGCAGCCAAATCCATTTTGGAGGCTTTTGAATCTATGGGGCCAAGGGACTCTGAAGACATCTGTGTCAGTTATCAGACTGGTGAAGTCTCTGTGCTGAGGATCTAAGTAATACAATCGAAAGGAGGAATCTGGGGGCACGTGTTGAGGTTTGTCTAAATGCCTAAAATTACTTTAGGGAGGTAGCTTGGGATACAAACAATTTTTACTCATCAGGGCCTTGAACTTCAGTGATCACTGATCCAGATAATTGAGACTTTAGGAAATGTGACCTCATCTTTGATGAAATTTATGTCTAAGATTTTGAAACAAATATAAAGACAATTTAAAAGTGCATGAGCATAGTAAAGCTTGACATTAATTACAACAGTAACAGCTAATATTTACAGAGTGCTTACGATAGAGCAGGTTTAACCCCTTCACTATTCTGTACTTTGGAATCAGAAGGGTGTGATGATACGAATTTGTAAAAACCACGTCAGAGAATCCCCTGTAGAAATGGAAAGGGTGGTTGCTTAATCACAGACGGCAATGAGATGATTGAACTTTGTAGGCCTAGTTTTGAGTCTAAACTGTGAGACCAGTCTGTAAAATAAGCTTAATCTCATTGAGCTTTAGCTATAAAATCAGTATATATTCCTCTGAAGCTTAAATAAACCCAGTAAATAAAGGTAATTGAACAACCAGAAAGCATAATACAAATGTGTGATTTATGATTTGGTTTAAAATAGTTGGACATTATTAGGATGCAATATTATTAAATAGTATTTGGAAAGGCCATCCGCATGGGACACTGTGGTAGATGAGAAAAATGATGCTCAGAGAGCTCTTGTCTGTTTATGGCTTGGTTGTGATGGTGAGGGATCTCCCCCATGTGCAGAAAGTCAGAAGTGGATACTTCCTCGATGACGAGAGGGGCAACCTTGTGGGAGGAACAAAGAGTGAGTGAAGTTTTAAAATTGGAAGACAGGGGAAAGGATAGTGTTGGAGGTAAATGTTGAATACAAATACATGAACATAAATCTGAATTTAAATATTAAACAAAATATATCTACATAAACCTGGCATATTCCTGTTAACAATAGCTCAGAACAATCTCTAGTGTACAGTAGCCTTTTTGATCCGCAGTTTGCTTTTCTCGGTTTCAGTTACCCTTGGTCAACTGGAGTTCAAAAATATTACATGAAAAATTTCATAAATATACAACTCATAAGTTTTAAATTTCACACTGCTCTGAGTAGCATGATGAAATCTCGTGCCCGGGGACATGACTTGTCCCTTTGTCTAGAGTACCAGTGCTGTGGATGCTGCTGGCCTGTTACTCACTTGGCAGCCAACTCGGTTATCACATCGACTGTCTCAGTATCACAGTGCTTATGTTCGAGTCACCCTTATTTTATTTTGTAATGGCCCCAGAGTACAAGAGCAGTGATGCTGGCAATTTGGATATGCCAAAGAGAAGCCATGAAGTGCTTCCTTTAAGTGAAAATATAAAAGTTCTTGACTTAATAAGGAAAGAAAAAAACAATATGCTGAAGTTGCTAAGATCTATAGTAAGAACAAATACTTTATCTGTGAAACTATGAAGAAGAAGAAAAAATCGTGCTAGTTTTTCTGTCACACTTCAGGCTGCAAAAGTTACAGCCACAGTGCATGATAACTTTTATTTCAGTATGTTGTTATAGTTGCTCTATTTTATTATTAGCTGTTGTTGTTAATCTTTTACTGTGCCTAATTTATAAATTAAACTTTATCATGGGTAAGAATGTGAAGGAGAAACATAGTATATATAAAGTTCAGAACTATTCGAGGTTTCAGGCATCCACTGGGGGTCTTGGAATGTATCCCTCTTGGATATGCGGGGACTCTGGTACAAAGCCTCTTCCATTATATCATCATAATGGCCACGATTACACACCCAAGGGGTCATATATCTTTGAATTGAACTTTCATCCAGAACTCTTAAAAAACAAAATATGTTGGTAAATACTTAGATGCCTAAGTATTTATTATCTCTTATCTCTTCTGACTCTTCCACCTTCCAGCAGAAGACCATGGAAGAAAGATAAACTTTCAGGGCCCAGCCTTACAGGAAAGTTGTGTCAATAGATGGTAGCAGGTTTTGTGATTATTCCAATAGGTAAAATGAAAATAAACTTGGGGTCAATAAATACTCCTAGGCTAAGCCAGTACTAGGCTTGTCTGATGCATATTCACATGCCGATACAATTTTATCCTTTTAAGCTACTTTTTGTTAGCCTGATATTTTAATATTGTTTATGATGTGTTAGAACTTGATTCTGGCAGCCATTATCTGAACTAAAAAAGCTTAATGTGATCTGGGGCCATTAATAAACTCTAATGTCTTCTTCAAAGAAGCTGGTAGACCTGCTTTGCTCTGTGCTGGGCAAGACCATTTGAAGTATTACATTTAGCTATGGCACCACTTTGGAGATTCTTGGAAACACTTCTGGTTGTGTTGAGGAGGTGATAATGGTTGACCTTAGGTATCCAAATGTGACCTGTACATCTTATTATTAGTGCTGCTTTCTAAGTTTCTGTCCAGGACATAAACTTAGTTCTGTCCTTTCTAAATGCTTTCCACAATTGTTGATGACAATATGTTGGAATTTCTGGAGTTGGCACTCATGGACTAAGGAATGCAGGGAGGGCTGAGTAGCAGCCTGTGTAGCCCAAAATGTCTGTTGATTTATCAAAATCCTAGTGTGACAGAAGAATCCTGAAGATCTTCCCTATACTGCTAAATATTTAGGGGATGCTATGAAATCTCCTAAGATTAGAGGCCTCCAGGTCTTCAGGGTACATCAGCCAATTTGAGTACTTTGTCTTTACTCTTAAATTCTCCATATTCCCAAATCCAATATAAAAGTTTCTAAGCCTCTGAGTTTCTCCATAACCCCAAATTCAATATGAAAGGTCCTAAGCCTTCTGCAGCATTTGAGGTAGTATTTCTTTTAGCTGGCTTATCATCTGAGAAGTAAAACAAAAACTAAAAACAATATTTCTTCCTCCTCTTTAAACATATATATTTTTTCCTTTTTCAATTCATTATTTTCTTCTAGCACAGAATGTGGCACAAAGATTGCCACATTGCCTGTTAGGTTGCTTTTGTTTTGTAAACTGTAGCACAATCCCTGAAATGGCCACAAGAGAGCATTCGTGCACCACTTTGAAAGGTACTCTTGTTCAACATCGCATTCCACAAACATTCATAGTTTCCCATGGTTTGAACTTTAATAATTCCACCCTGAAAGAAAGAAAATGAAGCTGAAGTCATATCAGACATAATCTAATCCATATTGTCATTCCAAAGATTCCAGATCTCAGGACCTGTGATAGTGTAACTCTTTAAAATATTGAAGCATTGTGAATGATTTTAAATATTTCAAAAAAAGAAATGTTTTAAATATTTTAATTAGTGTTGAGGCTTAAGTAGCTGTACTTTTGACTTAGATTATTATAGATTTGACAGTCAAAACATTAAAATATTGAGACCCATGGGGGAAAATAATGTGTGCATCAATATTTATTGAATTTGATACTTTTTGTGATAGAGTCCCAGAAATGATATGTAAGAAGCTTAATCAGGTTTAAAGTGCTTTGTTTATTGCAGTTTTAAGTATCTTCTTCTTGAATTAAATCTTAGGTTAAGGAGGCTGTTGGAGTCATATGATGATATTATGGTGCAAAATTAATTACCTTTGCACCAACCTAATAGACTTGGAAAGCGTAATGAAGATAATCTCATCCATCCTTATCTATTACAAGAGCCTTTTCCACAGTAAATTTGGGATTAGCTAACCTTTATTTGTAGGATTCAGTATGGAGCAATTAAACTTTATTTTCTTGTAATTTCTAGTCACATTTCAAAAACATCTCAAATTCAATCCTAAATTCGTATCTATTCTTGCTTCATGATGATAGCCCTCCAAATATCTGAACAATCTCTTAAGGGGTTCTTGGTTTATTTTCTCTGCAGGCTGATGTCACCAAGTTTATTAACTGTCTTTCATATGATCCTTCAAAAGCCTGGATAATCTTCTTATTATGGGTTTGTTGTGAATTAAATATGATCACACATTCTTTGCAATTCCTCATACCAAGAAGTAGAGTTTATTTTCTCTCCTCTTGGCACTGGGCAGGTCCTATGGCATCATTTGAATAACAGAATGTGGCTGAAGAGATGCCATGTGTCTTTTCAGGCTAAACATTAGGACATCTAGGGTTTTAATTTTCATATCTTGGAATGCATTTTCCTGGAACTCATGAATTACCAAGACGCTTTGCAAACTGCCTCCACTGAGCTCATAGCCAAAGCCAATCACAAATGCCGGTATTCTGGCTCTCCAGCCATCCCAGTGCCCCAGTAAACATAAATCAATGAAACAGATGAAGCAACTATACGGTATTTTTAAAGAATCATGAAAAAAGTACACTGTGCTTGTTTTGAGCCACTGAATTTTGGACTATTTTGTTATATGGCATTAGACAACTGAGAGGTCCAGGTTGCAAATGATCTCACTGGGTTGAGTTCAGATCTAAATAGAATGTGTTGACTGTGACTAATAATCTGTAAAATAGATTTTTTTCTTATTTGATTTTGATGGCGCATTTTCATAGTAACAGATTTTTTCAGCCATGTTTTCATAACCTGTGATATTTGAAATGTTTTCTGAGACCAGAGCTGTTGTTGCTTATGTTGACTTAAAAAGAAAGACCATTGAAATAGAGCCTGTGACTTTTTCCCCAGTTCCTCAGTTTTTTCTGACAGTCAAAATATAAATCCTGAATTTTTCTAGACTTGATGGAATGACAAACATGGTTTCATTAATATAATACTTAACTGTAAACCAAGGGTTTGCACATACATCATCTCAATTAATCCACACAAACATATATGGCAGCATTAATAACCCTTTAACACACACTGAAGTATTTGTGAGTGATAGGACATTGGCTAGCAATTTACTTTCCAATGGTTCTGAAAAAAAAGAGTTCTATGTACTGTATTCAAATCTTTTCTGTAAGTTTGAAATTGTCTCAAATTTAAAACTTTATACCAAAAAAAATCTTATAATTTGTTCACTGGATGCAGTGATTATCCATTCTCCTGCTTCTATTCTGTGTACACACTAAAGAAAGGTAAAATTCTTTAAAGAGAAATTATAAATAAAACTCCCCAAACATCACTCAAAATTAAAGCATTGAGAAGTAGTGTTCATGAACTTGGTGATGGTGGCTGCTGTGACTGAGGTTATAATTAGGAAGCTGGATAGCTAAAAGTAAAGATAGGGGATAATAATAATAATAGTCTAACGTATCTTGAGTGTTCATTCCCAGGTACTAATTTTTGTAAGCATTTTGCATGTGTTAACTTATTGCTTATAACACCCTTAGAAGGAAGGAAGTTTGTTAGCCCAACTATAAAATAGTTGGTAAAACTGAGGCCCAGCAAGGTGAATAACCTCCCCATTGGAAAAGCTGCACCATGAATACAGACAGGCTGGCTTCAGGACCTGTGCTCTTTGCCACTAAATGAAGAACAAGGACACTCAAAGCACAAAACAGCAGCCTCAACCCTAGAAAGATGTGGAGAAGCTGGAGACAGTGTTTAGCAAACATCAAGCTTGTCAGGAGCCCACACACCTCAGTAAAAAGGCCTCCTCCACCCTGTACTGCCAAAAGAATCATAGTGTGTGTTGTTAAATCAAACTAAATATGGCCTGAGAAAGCCTCCATACTTCCATATTTGAGTCATTGAGGATGAACTATAACCACCTTAGTAGGTAGACAAGACTGAAGTATGCTTCTGTAACAATAGCTGAGTCTCAGCCAATCCCAGAAGGTATACTTAACCACTTATACCCCACTGACTCTTCAAACTATGCTCAAATAAGGCATGCACCAAGCTGTAACCAATCCATCTGTTTCTGTACCTCACCTCTGTTTTTTTATACATCACTTTCCTTTTATTGTTCTGACCATGAGGCATCCCTGGAGTCACTCTGAATCTGCTGTGATTCTGGAGGCTGCCCAATTTTTTTATCTTTTTTTTTTCCCTTGCTCAATTAAACTCTGTTAAATTTAATTTGTCTAAAGTTTTCTTTTAACAGATCTGGTGTCAGAGTGGGATTAAAAGTAAAACTCCAGCAACCCCCAGGAACACCAGGTGACCAGGCGAGGTACCAGAGGAGCCTATCGTGCTCACTGCTCTCTTGATTGTAGCTGGAGGTCATGGGTGAGTTTGCTCTCAGATTCCGAGCTCCACCAACTTGTGTTCTGAGCTCTATGTGTTTATATGAGCAATAGTTAGGCTGGACTGAGTCCGGGATTGAATTGGATTTGATAATTAACTGAATTGGATTCAGTTAGAGGTCTCAGGCCTCAGGAAGGTACCTTATTTTTAAAATGGGATCATTTGAATCCAAAGAGTCTGGGACTCCACCTTCCGGGACTCCACGTAAATTTTATGTATAAAAATTATGGACCCAGAACATGTGCATTTTTAGAAAAATGGGTTAACTGCACTAGAGAAAACTTAGAATTAAGATGGCCGCAATGGGGAAGTTTTAATTTGGATAAAATTCTTTATTTGTGAGGCACATTAGAAAAAGGGGGATCAAAAGCCCCACGAAAACAGTGGGATGTATTCTTTCATTGGTATGCAGAGGCCTCTAAAAGACGATATGAATCAAAAATTGCCTCCTTAAAATATTCTTTGCAAAAAACAAATGAAAAGCTTAAGCAAAAGACCAAGAATGTGATGAAAGAGGACTGTACTCTGACTGAACTAACCTCAACTATTCCTTCTCTTTATGCAACTCTACCTACATAGTCTGAGTCCACTAAACTTTTTGGTAAATTACCCTTTCACCCTGAAGATGATGAAAAAAAAGAAATCAGACAGATGTCTTACAAAGCGAGACCTGACCAGCCGGGCCTGCCTGCTGTAACTACTTTCACTCCATGGTCCAAAACTAAGCTTAGAGCCATTGTGAAGGACTTCCTTGATCCAAGTGAAAAATCCTCAAAACTTTACTGAGGAATTTAGAATCCTCATAGAAGCTTACAATCCAGGACTTCCTGACCTTTATCAATTTATTCACATGGTGTTGGGGCCTGGGGAAGCTTGGGAATGGATGACAGCAGCAGACTGGGACAAACCTGAGGTGGATATTAAAGACCGCTCCAAAAGTTCTTCATGAGAAGGACAAAAAGTAGCTGTAAAAATTGGTAAATACCCTTTAAATTTAATTCCTAAAATTTGTCCACAAAAAACTGATTGGCCCATCATACAATCTTGTAAACAAAAAAAGGATGAACCAGTTTCAGATTACAGAACTCGCTTAGAAACACTGTGAAACATGTAGGGCTCAAAGTATAGCAAGGAGTATTTCCTGCAGGGATTGAAATGGCGTTAACTGCTCTGTTCATACATGGACTCCATCCTGAACTTAGCAGTTTGATTAGAACACATAAACTGGAATAGGAAGTTACAGGAAAGACTAAATTGGTGGCCTTAACTGAACATTTGGAGATGACTCTAGAGCAAGAAAAAACTCAAAAGGCTAACAAACTTATGACCCTTCAACTACAATAGTTACAGGGACTGGGAGCAAAGGTACCGAAGGGACCTTCTCATTCTCATTTTAAATCACAACCAAAAGGGCCTAGAACAAGAAGTTCTTTACCCCAAGATGTCTGCCTTCATTGCAGACAATCAAGACACTTGAAAAGAGATTGTCTGCTTTTATTTCAGTATGCCAATAAGCCTCCCTTTAGGCTGACTTTTTCCACCCCAAAAAGAACCCAAGAGACCTCAGCCCTTCTGATAAAAATCAACATTGATGAGACTCCAAGGAATTCTCTGGTAAATTTCTCCCTATAATACCTTTAAATAAACATGGAGAAACAAAGGTTAAAATAAATGGGGAGTCATGTACAGTCATGGTGGATACCAGAGCTACCCTATCTACCATAAACTCCACTTCAATAAGCCAACAAATCCCTTGGAGTAAAAAGATCATTCCTGTGGTGGGGGTTTCAAATCAAGTACAAGAGGATCTCTCATCTGAATCCATCCAATTAACTCTGGGGCCTTTTCATAATAACACACTTTTTACTATGTGATACTGCTTCAGTAAATTGGCTAGGGCAAGATTTACTTTCAAAACTAAAAGGGCACAAACAATTTTCCTTGCTCCTTTCAAATAGCTTCTCCTGAAAATTCTCATGATAGTACTTATAATCAGAGGCCAGGGGTTTTCATCTTTATATTTTTTCTAGAGGCTGTCCCAGTTATTATGGCTTGTATTACCAGGGTAACAGTAAAAATGAGATCAGGCCACTTTACGGAGCACTATGATCCTTAACCACTCTCACTCTCTGAACAAGGACTGTGACCAATTTGACTCTAAGACTGTCGAACTGCTTATATCGTCTGAACCTTCACTTGGTTAATTTGGTTCAGTTCATTTTCACAAGAACTCCTGTTAAGAAGTACGGCTTGGTATTTTGGTATAATCGTCTTCATAGTCCTAATAATAGTCCCCCTGGTGCACTGTATCTCTCAAGTCCTAAATGTCTTGTATGTGGCCATCCATTGAGAGTTAAATGGTCTCACTCCAATTGTGTCAGCAACAACATAAAGAAACATTCAGCTGGTACAAAGCTGTGACTTGTAAATTTCCTATTGACATTAAAGAAGACCTGTGAATTCTGTAATGAGACTGAAGATATCTTTCATGATGGTGACAGAGAATGGTGTCAGTTCCTAAAGTTTGGTCAATCTCTCTAAATGGAGAGACCGACCAAAAATGGGGAATTGTTAAATCGAACTAAATATGGCCTGAGAAAGCCTCTGTAACTCCATTTTTGAGTCCTTGTGGATGAACTGTATCCTACCTTAGTGGGTAGATAAGATTGAAAACCTAACTTAGGAATATGCTTCTATGGCAACAGATGAGTCTCAGCCCATCCCATCAGCCGTACTTCAACCACTCATATGCTGCTGACTGTTCAAACTGTGTTCAAATAAGGCAGACACTAAGCTGTAACCAATCCAGCTGTTTCTGAACCTCACTTCTGTTTTCTCTATGCCACTTTCCCTTTTTTTGTCTATAAATTTGCTCTGATCACGAGGTATCCCTGGGGTCGTTCTGCATCTGCTGTGATTCTGGAGGCTGTCCAATTCATTAACCTTTTTTTTCCTTGCTCAATTAAACTCTTTTGAATTTAATTTGTCTCAAGTTTTCTTTTAACAATGTAAACATTTAGCAATGGGGAAATGATTTGTAGCCAAGACACTAATCCTGGACCTATAACTTGGCAAAGTACAACATGAACTTTTGTTCTTCTTTGAGTTGCACCCACATGATGGATGACTGGCATTTTTTTGGAAGGGTGTGGAGCTTACATATGCAAGACATTAGGACCAAGGTCAAAGCCTGACTGATTACACTGGTAAAGATGCAAGAAGATACTTTTAGATTTAGCCAGTTCATTACTTAGATAGATATCAAAAGAGTAAACCAAAAGTGCCAAACCCCTGTCATTCATGTTCCACACATCAGAAAAGACCACACCCAAACAAAAGGGCCAATAACTGCACTGGGAACTGCTGCTGCTGAGGAGCGAACGGTAGACTAAAGCTAAAAGGTTTTGGATCAGTAGTGGATGGGGCCGGAGTCTTCCCGGACACTGAAAAATCTTCCTGTCTTGTCTTACACTAATCTGCTTTATAATCCCCATGAGCAGATACTTCTGCTTGAGAATCCATATTTATTCCCAGTGATCAAGTCATTCCAGATCAAGGACAAAGCTTATCAATCAATCAGAGTTTAGGGTTTTGGAGCCACACCCTCGCATCTAACTCATCTTACACACTCTTGGCTTGTCTGATTGTAAACTAAACATTGTTCGATATCTGTCATGGGCAGATGCTATGCATGAAGAGTGGTGGGCATAGAAAAGTGAAAGACACTGTCCCATGCAGCTTTCTTGGCATACCTTATTGTCTCTGTTTGTTTTTTAAAATAAGCCTTTGTGAATTCTAATGTTATTTCTCATCTCTCTGCCTATCAAATATTTGAATTCAAGAACCATTTGAATTCATGAGGCCTTCAGTGAAAAATCCAGCCCACATTGATAGTTTATCTCCCCTTTGAGTGCTCTCTAGATTTTGCTTTGATTCTCTCTTATTTGTCATTCTGTGTTTCATCCTCCCAGGCTTACATTCCATTTGAATTTCCCTGCAGCAACTAGAAGGCGGCTAAATGTTAACCAGTATCATTACATGATACTGATTTCCACTAAACAGGATTCAATCAATATGGAAAGCAGTGCTGATAAAAAGAATCAAATTCTGTAAAATATTTTAAAAGATTTATTCTGAGCCAAATAAGTGTGACCACAGCTCATGACACAGCCCCAGGAGATTCTAAGAACATATGCCCAAGGTGGTCTGGCTATGGCATGGTTTTATACAATTTAAGGAGACATAAGACATTCATTAATACATGTAAGATGTACATTGGTTTGATCAGGAAAGGTGGGACAACTCGAGGGTAGGGGAGAGGTGAGCTTCCAGGTCTTAGATTCAAATATTTTCTCTGGCAATTGGTTGAAAGAGTTTATCTAAATACTTGGAATCAATAGAAGGGAGTGTCTGGGTTAAGATAATAGGTTGTGGAGACCAAGGTTCTTATTATGCAGATGAGGTCTCCAGGTAGGAGGCTTCAGAGAGAATAGATTGTAAATGTTTCTTATCAGACTTCTCTCCTGGATCAGGAAAAAGACCTGGAAAGGGAAAAGGATTCTCTACAGAATGTGTATTTTTTCCACAAGAGATGGCTCTGCAGGGTCATTTCAAAATATGCCAAAGAAATATATTTTGGGGTAAAACAGTTCAATTTTTTTCAGGGACTGCTGTCTGTCATGTTGGTATCTTATTGCTAAAATGAGTCTGTTTTATAGGTCTGAAGGTCTCTGTTTTAATGTTAATGCTGGTCAGCTGTGCGTAAATTCCAAAGGGAGGAAGGTATAATGAGGCATGTCCAACCCTTACTTTCCAAAATGGCCAGAAATAGTGCTTCAGGTTTACTTTAGAATGTCCTTGGCCAAGAGGAGTGGTACATTCAGTTAGCTGCGGTGCTTAGAATTTTATTTTTGGTTTACAAGAGTTAGAAACAGATTGTTTTGCCTTTCTCCAAATTTTGTGAGATTGATGTAATGAGCTGTGACTTTTGGCTATATTTCATATGCTTGTGTTTATAAAAGTAAGTTTAAGACTCTTCCCCTTCGTAATGTAGGCCTGGGTGGAGGTCCCATTGGACCATGCCTTTTTCAGCAAATAAAAGAGAGAAAATTAACTCTACTTCAAAGTCTCCAAAGTCACTTCTCAGAAACTGTCTCCTTTTCACCTGGAAGGAAGGCTATTAGTGATGCAGGATCTTTTGCTCCTTAATTCCACTTATATCTAGGTTCCTGTCACATGATCAGGAAAATTTAGGCACACAGACACATTGAAAGGTGAGGAGAGTGGAATTTATTAAAAAAAAGTTCTCAGCCAGGCACTGTGGCTCACGTCTGTAATCCCAGCACTTTGGGAGGCTGAGGTGAGCAGATCACGAGGTCAGGAGTCTGGGACCAGCCTGACCAACATAGTGAAACCCCGTCTCTACTAAAAAATTACAAAAACTAGGCCGGCGCAGTGGCTCATGCCTGAAATCCCAGCACTTTGAGAAGCCGAGGTGTGCAGATCACAAGATTAGGAGTTTGAGACTAACCTCGCCAATATGGTGAAACCCCGTCTCTACTAAAAAGTACAAAAATTAGCCAGGCATGGTGGCAGGTGCCTGTAATCCCAGCTACTTGGGAAGCTGAAGCAGGAGAATTGCTTGAATCTGGGAGGCAGAGGTTGCAGTGAGCCAAGATGGCACCACTGCCTTCTAGCCTGGGCAACAGAGCAAGATTGTCTCAAAAAAAAAAAAAGAAAAAAAAAAGTTCTCAGCAAGGGAGTCCTGCCAACAGGCTCCCACCTCAAAGACTGAATACCAGGCCACCATGCATGAGCTGGAGGCCAGGCTCCTTCCCCCTGTATAAGGCATGAATCCCTGGTGGCTCCACCCCATTCTCCCAGAGTGGAGATGGGCCCCCAGTCCATTGCAGGCATGCCCAGTCAAGGCCCTGGGCATGTTCCCTAATCTGCACAAAATCATCTGATATAAACACCTGTGGGTGGGTCAGATATTCTCTGGGAATCCTCCCCCTTATCTGCCTTCTGCGTCTATCATTCCCCCATCTAAAGAAGTACATCTAATTGCCATTAGAGTAAGGATAAGGATAAGGATGAAGACCAATCTTAACTGCTCCCTGCTGACAGAAGGTGCTTTATGGGGACAGTCAGATCGCCCTCAGAGGCCTCTCTAAGGGTCCCTGGTACAAGGGGCCATTGTCCAAGTCTGCAGTTGCATGACTTTTTGAAGTTTGATGGCCTGGAAGTGAGAAGAGACAAACCGAGTTATTAGAAAACATGTATCAAAATGAAGCAAGAGAGATGGCTAAGGACAGCTCAAAAATCCTGAGGCCTTTCACTGGTTTGTACAGGGAGAAGGAGGCCAGAAGCCTGACTGATAAAGAAATAACAAACTTGGCCGGGCGCAGTGGCTCATGCCTGGCACTTTGGGAGGCCGAGGCGGGTGGATCACGAGGTCAGGAGATCAAGACCATCCTGGCTAACACAGTGAAACCGCATCTCTATTAAAAATACAAAAAATTTAGCCAGGCATGGTGGCGGGTACCTGTAGTCCTAGGTAATCGGGAGACTGAGGTAGGAGAATGGTGTGAACCTGGGAGGTGGAGCTTGCAGTGAGCCAAGATCACCCCACTGTGCTCCAGCCTGGGTGACAGAGCAAGACTCCATCTCAAAATAAATAAATAAATAAATAAATAAATAAATAAATAAATACAAGAAATAACAAACTTTTACCTTTTTGTCAGCATGTCAGGCTTCTGGGTTCCCTTACCCTGAGCCTAATCCTAAACCAACCAGTTTAAGGTTTGGGAAATTAACTTCTCCCAGTTTGGATGCATCAGAGGGGAGTGTCCTATAGTACAAAGACACAATTACCTATCAGTGAAGAGAGGGCAGAGGAAGAAAAAGGAAAAAATAAGTGTTTTTTTCAGAGGAGTCCCAGAGGTTCAGAATGCATTCAAAAGGGGTACAGAGTGAAGATGAATGGCTACTCATCTAGAAAGAGGGGTCAAGGCATCCCAGACTTCTTTCCCTTCCCATTGAATATCTGGGGTACATGAGGGAGAGAAAGTGAGGTGTCCATTTTTTATTCTTCATCTTTATATCCCCGAGTCTTGGCAACCATGACAGGTTGCTCACCACAGGTGTCAGAGCAGTTTTCACCCATGTTAAGGGGGGCCTAGGGAGTGGGAATATCTGCTCTTACCTACATATGCCCTATCTCCCATGCTGTCAGTAGCCTTTCAGTTCCATAGGCCTCATTTATGCCATAGATACTAGCATGGCCTTTATCCATAAAAATGGGAGACTTGGCTTAATTGGCAGGAATTAGTCATGTTCACCTGCACTGTGCCTTTTAACATCCATTATCTGCCTCTGAATCCCTCAGATCCAGTTTTCTTTTCTAGGGCTTTGACTCAGAGCTTGGAATTGAGTTTGGGACAAAAATGTGTCTCAGGGTACGTTGCATGAACTTCTTATCATAAACCAAATGCTAAGGTGAAGCTGTGGAATTGAGTTCTCCTCCAGCAAGGGAGAGAAAAGGATGTCCTGTGACATGCCCAGATAACTGGTGGCTATAGTTATGCTTGCTAAGATTTGGGTACATAGTGCTTGGCTTTGGTTAGCTCCCTTGGTTTTATTTTCCCAAAAAGGAAACCTCTGGGTTATGGGCACCCTTTTTATTCCCTTCACCTGGCAGGATTTGCTGGATCATTGCTCAAAATTAAAATGCTGATCCGGAGTTTTGCATTACCAATCTCTTTTGTTCCTTCTGAGCTGCAGTTGGAGATTGTTGGTTGGCTCACTGGAATAAAGAGCATTAGTCTAAAATGTAGGCAAAAACTTAAAAACAACTAATGAGTTTAGAATTTAATGACAAATGTATGGTAAGTTTTGAAACATAATTTGTCTCTCTCAAATTTTCCTTTTTGTTAAAAAGCAAATCATAATAAGACTGAGTTTGCAAGTTAGACTTGAGTCTTATACTTGGACTGATTATTTGCATAAACTGCAACAAGAATAATTATTTTTGCACAGACCTTTTATACTGGCTTTGATGGAATGCTGTTCCACAAGAAATCTCAGACAGGACTTCCTAAAGCCAAGTCCAGCCATGAGCTTTTACCCTCAAATAACTGTGACTTGGGTAAACTTTCTTCTTGAAGGCCCAAGAGCATGGGGTTCCTGGGCCTGTTACAAAGTGATATTCTTTACTCACTTAGGTTAGAAACCCCATACAAGATATGAAGTCAGTTTTCCCAACGGCTTTGATCGGCTCTGCAAGTTGAGTCTGGCTTCTTAAAGGGAAGCATACCTTTCTAGTCAAAGCCTTGGTGAAACAACCAGTTTCTCCAATTGAGTCCAGTTGCAAAAGAAAATGGA
The DNA here is from genome assembly GCF_028885655.2 of Pongo abelii. NCBI lineage: Eukaryota > Metazoa > Chordata > Mammalia > Primates > Hominidae > Pongo > Pongo abelii. The sequence continues at coordinate 156,326,427 of NC_071989.2, forward strand.
TTCTTATTGCATGGATGGAAACAACTATATTGCCATAAGTTAAAAATCCTCACAACTAGTTTCCAAATTCTGGAGAAGTCAAAGAGATAGAGACAAACATGCTCCAAATTTTGTTCACAGGAATATAACTTACTCAATTATTCAAGGCTGTAAATAGCTCAAAATAAATTCCCTTGATTCTGAAAAATAAAACAAGGATCAGCAATATTCCAAGCAAAAGTCAAAAAGATTACTTCAGTTTTCTGTTAGTTCAATCCATAGTTAACTCTTGTTTTGCTTGAACATTTCAGCTCTTCTTTTGTCTTGTACATTTTTCCTTTATTCCAATGGCAAAATCTCCAAAGTTAACAGAAAGCTGCATTTGAGAGCAGCTGTCAAAGTTCTATAGCTGATTATAAACCATCTTTTTAAGAGGATCAACACGAGACAATTGTCTGTGAATAACAAAATGTCCAGGGTGATTACAATCAGAAACATGGTTGACAAAAAAATGTGATTGTCTCTGTGGCTTACAATAACTTAGCATAACAAACGTCACTGTTATTGATAACACATACTGAGACATTATAATTTTAGAAATCCCATACAGTTTTGGAACATATATTAATATATTCCATAAAATATAACCTGAAGAAGATTAAACATCATTTTGGAAATCCCGTGTACCTAAACACGTCACATAATCCTGTTTACCTCTCTTCTGGATTCTCCCAGGGCTCTCAGCAGCACTTAAAAACTAGGTGTTAGGAAAGATAATTTTGAAACTGAAGTTTGATTTTGGGAAGCTTGTTAAATCTTAGAGGTTTAAAACACTTGATGTTATGGAATAGAATTCCAGATTTCCACTAGTTATTTATTTTGCCAAAATCATGACTCAGAAATCTTTTAAAAACCAAAAAAAATTTATAACCTTTTTGAATTTTGTCAATCTTTGCAACTGAATTCCTTTTGCAAGATTAATTTTATAGAAACCTTCCATAACGTGTTTAAACTGTTATCTTTATCTTATCTAATTCAAAACAATCCTTTAACCTTAGGTAAAAATTTGCATTTTGATGACATTTGCATTTTACCAATAATCTTTAAGGCTGCTTTTATTTCTCAAAGATTAAGTTCACGTGAACCAAAAGGTACCACTGCTTTTATCTTTCCTTTAAAAAATATTTTGCCTAAGTGTTTATCCTTCTTTAAGTCAGTTAATTAGAGCTCTTTTTATAGACATCACACACACAACTACACAGACAGGCAGAAGATCCAGTAGCTATAAGATTTTTCATTTGCCAATATCCTAATTGGATTACAAGCCTCTGGGTAGAGCCCTTTAAGAGCAAGGCTAGGAAAGCATACAGTTTCTAGGGGTTAATAAACAGGTACGGGTGGAAGACAAAACAGATTTTGAGAGGGATCCATCTACCTCTAAATCCTGGGGCTCTGTGAGGAAAACAGAGGTCTCTCCCAAAATGAAATTCAAGGTGCCTCTTCTGTTTTTCCCAAGAAGTCACAGGCCATAAGAAATTATCTTAGGGCCTCTCATGTAAGCATTAAGAGTGGCAACACAAAATGGAGAAAAATAGTTTAGTCAACCAAGAAGAAATCTTTTTCTGGCAAAACAAGATCCAAGAAGAGAAAAACATAAAGGCCTTTTAACTATACCTATAACTTGGATATCCACTTTTAATTAAGCTGAGTGCTCTTTAAGAAAATCCTTTTAAATCCTGTATTACCTGACTTTAGCCACACCAAATGGCCAATTTTCTGGTTTCCACACTTTATTAAAGGTAACCTCGCAGGTGCTCAGAGAAAGGAAAATTCAAGACAGTTCACTGAGGGAAAGAAAATCAACAAATGGCAAAGGTCACACAGATATCAAACCAGAAAGGACTCATTCCCCAAGCCAGGATTTAACCCGGGTGCCACTGTAGAATGATGGAGAATAAAAAAAAGCATTGCCATGAGGTTACAGGTCATGCTCCCAAGGATGTAAAACAAGATGGAGGCTTGTTTCATGCGCGTCCGTGTGAAGAGACCACCAAACAGGCTTTGTGCGAGCAACATGGCTGTTTATTTCACCTGGGTGCACGTGGGCTGAGTCTGAAAAGAGAGTCAGTGAAGGAAGATGGATTATCATTAGTTCTTACAGGTTTTGGGATAGGTGGTGAAGTTAAGAGCAATGTTTTGTGGGCAGGGGTGGATCTCACAAAGTACATTCTCAAGGGTGGGGAGAATTATAAAGAACCTTCTTAAGGGTGGGGGAGATTACAAAGTACATTGATCAGTTAGGGTGGGGCAGGAACAAATCACAATGGTGGAATGTCATCAGTTAAGGCTATTTTTACTTCTTTTGTGGATCTTCAGTTACTTCAGGCAATCTGGGTGTATACGTGCAAGTCACAGGGGATGCGATGGCTTGGCTTGGGCTCAGAGGCCTGACATTCCTGCCTTCTTATATTAATAAGAAAAATAAAACAAAATAGTGTTGAAGTGTTGGGGTGGCGAAAATTTTTGGGGGGTGGTATGGAGAGAGAATGGGCGATGTTTCTCAGGGCAGCTTCAAGTGGGATTGGGGCGGCGTGGGAACGTAAAGTGGGAGAGATTAAGCTGAAGGAAGATTTTGTGGTAAGGGGTGATATTGTGGGGTTGTTAGAAGAAACATTTGTTGTGTAGAATTATTGGTGATGGCCTGGATACGGTTTTGTATGAATTGAAAAACTAAATGGAATAAGAGAGGGAGAAAAACAGATATAAAAGGTCTAAGAATTGGGAGGACCTAGGACGTCTGATTAGAGAGTGCCTAAGGAGATTCAGCATAGTCCTGCCAGCAAAGATTATTTATTTACTTCAAGAGTTAAGAGTGGCAGTTTGGGGTTTGCACAAGGAGATATCAGCTGTGATGGCTTGGGGAAACAGTGTAAACTGGCAGTGTAAACAAGAGCAGGGCATGTACGAGTAGTTGAGAATGGAAAATAGGAGTATGACTAGACTGAAAATAGTAGGGATGTCAAGTTTTTTGGGGGCACAGTCTAAGTTGGTCCGGTGTCTGGAATGAGACTGGGGACTAATAAAAAGGAGCTCAAATGGGCTGTACCTTGTAGCAGTCTGAGGACAGGCCTGAATTTTGAGAAGCGAAAGTGGTAAAAGTATTGTCCAGTCCTTTTTAAGTTGGTGGCTGAGCTTGGTGAGGTGTGTTTTTAAAAGACCTTTAGTCCGTTCTACTTTTCTTGAAGACGGAAGACCGTAAGGGATATAAAGGTTTCACTGAATACTAAGAGCCTGAAAAACTGCTTGGCTGATTTGACTAATAAAGGCTGGTCTCTTATCAGACTGTATAGAGGTGGGAAAGCTAAACTGAGGAATTATGTCTGACAGAAGGGAAGAAATGACTGTGGTGGCCTTCTCAGACCCTGTAGGAAAGGCCTTTACTTATTCAGTGAAAGTGTCTATTTAGACTAAGAGGTATCTTAGTTTCCTGACTCGGGACATGTTGAGTAAAGCTAATTTGCCAGTCCTGGGTGGGGGCAAATCCTCGCGCTTTATGTGTAGGGAAGGGAGGGGGCCTGAATAATCCCTGAGGAATAGTAGACTAGCAGATGGAACACTGAGAAGTTATTTCCTTGAGGATAGATTTCTACAATGGAAAGGAAATGAGAGGTTCTGAGAGGTGGGCTAGTGGCTTGTACTATAGCATAGCCTGCCTTTGCTGGTGTGTGGTGATTAGGCCTGGTGGAACTGCTATCAATAAATCAAGCGTGATCAGGGTGAGGAACAGGAAAGAAGGAAATATGGGGAAATGGGGTGAATATCAGGTGGATCAGAGAGATACAGTCATGGGGGTCAGGTGTGGTATCAGGAATAATGTGGGAGGCCAGATTGAAGTCCGGGCCAGGAACAATGGTAATTGTGGGACTTAACAAAGAGTGGGTACAGCTGAAGGAGCTGGGGAGCAGAAAGTATATGCATCAGGTATGAGGAAGAAAATAGATTTTGGAAGTTATGAGAAATGTAGAGAGTGAGTTGAGCATAGTTTGTGATTTTGAGGGCCTCTAAAAGTATTAAAGCAGTGGCAGCCGCTGCATGCAGACATGAGGGCTAGGCTAAAACAGTAAGGTCAAGTTGTTTGGACAGAAAGGCTATAGGGTGTGGTCCTGGCTCTTGTGTAAGAATTCTGACCTCACTAACCATGCCTAGGAAGGAAAGGAGTTGTTGTTTTGTAAGGGATTGAGGTTTGGGAGATTAATTGGACACGATCAGCAGGGAGAGCATGTGTGTTTTTACGAGAATTATGCCAAGATAGGTAACAGATGAGGATGAAATTTGGGCCTGACTGAAGTAATGGGGTCTGTCTGTGAAGCCTTGAGGCAGTACGGCCCAGGTAATTTGCTGAGCCTAATGGGTGTCAGGGTCAGTCTAAGTGAAAGCAAAGCGAGGCTGGGATGAAGAGTGCAAAGGAATAGTAAAGAAAGCATGTTTGAGATCTAGAACAGAATAATGGGTAGTAGAGGGAGGTATTGAGGATAGGAGAGTATATGGGTTTGGCACCATGGGGTGGATAGGCAAAACAATTTGGTTGATAAGGCGCAGATTCTGAACTAACTTGTAAGCCTTGTCTGGTTTTAGGACAGGTAAAATGGGGGAATGGTAAGAAGAGTTTATAGGCTTTAAGAGGCCATGCTGTAGCAGGCGAGTGATAACAGGCTTTAATCCTTTTAAAACGTGCTGTGGGATGGGATCTTGACATTGAGCGGGGTAAGGGTGATTAGGTTTTAATGAGATGGTAAGGGGTGCATGATCGGTCGCCAAGGAGGGAGTAGAGGTATCTTATACTTGTGGGTTAAGGTGGGGGGATACAAGAGGAGGACACAAAGAAGGCTTTGGATTGGGAAGAATGGTGGCAATGAGATGTAGCTGTAGTCCAGGGATAGTCAGGGAAGCAGATAATTTAGTTAAAGTGTCTCAGCCAAATAAGGGAACTAGGCAGGTGGGGATAACTAAAAAGGAGTGCTTAAAAGAATATTGTCTAAGTTGGCACCAGATTTGGGGAGTTTTAAGAGGTTTAGAAGCCTGGCCATCAATATTCACAGCAGTTATGGAGGCAAGGGAAACAGGCCTTTGAAAAGAAGGTAATGTGGAGTGGGTAGCCTCCATATTGATTAAGAAGGGGACAGACTTACCCTCCACTGTGAGAGTTACCTAAAGCTCGGCATCTGTGATGGTCTACAGGGCTTCTGAGGTGATCAGGCAGCAAAAGTCTTCAGCCAGTAAGCCAAGAAGGAGTCAGTCAGAGAGCCTTGGGCCAGAGTTCCAGGGGCTCTGGGAGTGGCTGCCAGGTGAGTTGAACAGTCCGATTTCCAGTGGGGTCCGGCACAGATGGGACACGGCTTAGGAGGAATCCTGGGCTGCAGGCATTCCTTGACCTGGTGGTCAGATTTCTGGCACTTGTAGCAAGCTCCTGGGGGAGGAGGTTCTGGAGGAACGCCTGGCCGCTGCGGTTCAGGTGTTTGGAAGTTCTTGTGTGCTGGAGATGTGGCTGGGGTTTGTCTCACAGTGGAGGCAAAGAATTGCAACTTTTTTTTTCTATTATTGTACACCTTGAAGGTGAGGTTAATTAAGTCATGTTGTGGGGTTTGAGGGCCAGATTCCAATTTTTGGAGTTTTATTTAATGTCGGGAGCAGATTGGGTAATAAAATGTATATTGAGAATAAGATGGCCTTTTGACCTTTTAGGGTCTAGGACTGTAAAGCGTCTCAGGGTTGCTGCCAGACGAGCCATGAACTGGGCTGGATTTTTATATTTGATGAAAAAGAGCCTAAACACTATCTGATTTGGGATAAAGAAAAAGGAGCATTAACCTTGACTATGCCTTTAGCTCTAGCCACCTTTTTAAGAGTAAATTGCTGGGCAGGTGGGGGAGGGCTAGTCACAGAACGAAACTGTAAGCCAGACCAGGTGTGAGGAGGGGAGGTGATAAAAAGATTGCAGGGTGGAGGAGTGGAGGCTGAGGAAGAACTGGGACCTAGCTTGGGCTGGCGAGGAGGGGAGAGGTCAGATGGGTCTGTAGAAAAGGAAGATTAGAAAGACTCAGCGATGCTTGGGGTTGGGACTGAGGGGACAGGCGGGAGGGAAAGAAGATTTGGGATGAGTTGCACTGGGCACAGAGACTAGGAAGGGACTGATGTGTAAAAGAATGCCTGGACGTCAGGCACCTCAGACCATTTGCCCATTTTACGACAAGAATTATTTAGATCTTATAGGATGGAAAAATTCAAAGTGCCGTTTTCCGGCTATTTGGAACTACTGTCAAGTTTGTATTGGGGTCAAGCGGTATTGCAGAAGAAAATAAGGCATTTAGGTTTTAGGTCAGGTGTGAGTTGAAGAGGTTTTAAGTTTTTGAGAACACAGGCTAAGGGAGAAGAAGGAGGAATGGAAGGTGGAAGCTTGCCTATAGTGAAGGAGGCAAGCTCAGAGAAAAGAGTAGAGACACGGAGAAGGGGTGGGGGGTTCTTGACTTCCAGAAAAGCAGAGAAGGGGTTGGAGCATGGCAATAAGGGATTGGGGCACAGAGATAAGAGGTTGGGGTGTGGAAATAAGCAATTAGGGGGTTCTTGCCCTCTAGGAAAGCAGGACTTGCCGCTAAGGGTGAAGGAGAAGGGGTTGAGGGGTACTTGCCCCTGCCCCAGGAAAGCGGGACTTGCCACTAAAGGTGAAGGAGAAGGGGTTGAGGGGTACTTGCCCCTTCCCCAGAAAAGTAGAGAAGGGGTAGAGACAAGGACAGAAGGGGTTGGGGTGCTTGCCCCTTCCCCAGATAAGTGGGACTTGCCGCTAAGGGTGAAGGACCAAGGCAGGCATCCCTGCATGGTCTCACACCCTTGAAACGTGGGTGTATAATCAGAGAGGTGTCCCTGCAATGATTAAACACCAAGGGAAGGCTGCCTTCCCAGTCCATGACCAGCACCAGAGTTTTGGGTCCACAGATAAAACGTGTCTCTTTTGTCTCTACCAGAAAATGAAAGGAATTGAAATTAAGAGAAGGGAGAGATTGAATTGTGGTGCCAAGATTGAAAGGAGAAAGAGGTTGAGGGATAGTGAGGGAGGCTGGAGAAGAGAGTAAAAAGAGGCCACTTACTGGATTTGAAATTGGTGAGATGTTTCTTGGGCTGGTCGGTCTGAGGACCTGAGGTCGTAGGTGGATCTTTCTCACGGAGCAAAGAGCAGGAGGATGGGGGATTGATCTCCCAAGGGAGGTCCCCCGATCCGAGTCACGGCACCAAATTTCATGTGCATCCATGTGAAGAGACCAACAAACAGGCTTTGTGTGAGCAACATGGCTGTTTATTTCACCTGGGTGCAGGTGGGCTGAGTCTGAAAAGAGAGTCAGGGAAAGAAGATGGATTATCATTAGTTCTTATAAGTTTTAAGATAGGCGGTGAAGTTAAGAGCAATGTTTTGCAGGCAGGGGTAGATCTCACAAAGTACATTCTCAAGGGTGGAGAGAATTACAAAGAACCTTCTTAAAGGTAGGGGAGATTACAAAGTACATTGATCAGTTAAGGTGAGGCAGGAACAAATCACAACGGTGGAATGTCATCAGTTAAGGCTATTTTTACTTCTTTTGTGGATCTTCAGTTACTTCAGGCCATCTAGGTGTATACGTGCAAGTCACAAGGGATGCGATGGCTTGGCTTAGGCTCAGAGGCCTGACAGCTTGTAGCAAAGTTTGCTACTGATCATATAGAAAGACATGCAAAGCACATCAGATTGGCTACAGCTTATGAACAACTTCAAAAATTCTTTCTCATAATTAAAACTTTACAGAGAATATAAACAGTGACAACTGGAGTCCTGGCCTAGTAAAATATCATCTAAAAGGAAGATAAAAAGCCTTTCACATAACTCTTGACCCATTGGAAAGAAGAAAAAAAAACCCCAACTTAAAGTGCAGGGCTGTGTTAACTGCTGACAGGGTTGAGAAAAGGAAAAAAACAGACTCTCAAAGTGCAGGGTTGGAAAGATGCCTGAGGGAAGAAGCTCTTATTCTTATGCAAATGGATTTCTCCAAGAGGGAGAGAAACTTAATTGCTGTTTCTTCCCTGGGGTTCACATGGAGCTTGATCCCTCAGCCAGGAGAGAGGAAGACACTGTGGATGTGTGGCTAGGAACACTGGCCAGCCTGCCACATGTGGCCTCTGGGCCATGAGCCCCAGTCTCTTCCGGGAGGGGAGTGGGGCAGAGAGCTGCTGCTCACCTGTTCATTCCAAACAAATCAGGAAAATGTCATAGAAAGCCTGGCTTGGACTGGGGCTGACATCCCCAACCACCAAGAGTGTTGGTGGGGTGGGGGACAGTTTCCTTTACCCTCAGAAGAAGCCTGAGGGAAGAAAGACTCTGAAACAAAAGGGAAACAACACCCCTACTTCCCCTTCTTGCCTGGGGACTAGAACGTCTTTGTAGGACTAACAAATTAGCCATAAGATTAGAAATTATGGTTTGGCAGTCATGTACCTGGAGGTTACAAGATTCTGACTCTCCCCAAATTGCCCCTGGGGATAACATCACTATTGTAAAACCTGAGATCAGTGCTTGAGAAATTTTGCAGACCTGCACTTGATGGATCAGTTGGCACCACCCAGATGGATAAACTGGCTCATCTTATCTTGTAGCCCCACCCAGGAGTTGACTCAGTGCAACAGGGCAGCTTCAACTCTCTGTGGTTTCATCTCCAACCTAACCAATCAGCACTCCTGACTCACTGGCCCCTCACCCACCAAGTTATCCTTAAAAACTCTGATCCTTGAAGGCCTGAGGAGACTGATTTCAGTAATAATAAAACTCCAGTCTCCTCCACAGCCAGCTCTAAGTGAATAACTCTTTCTCTATTGCAATTCCCCTGTCTTCATACATTGGCTCTGTCTAGGCAGCAGGCAAGGTGAATCTATTGAGTGGTTACAGTAACAATACCATAACAAAGGCACAAGAAAAGGCTACATGGCTGTTTTAAAATGTAGATTCTATTCTTCTTGTGAACAGATCAGGAGTTGACTGCTGTTGAAAAGAGATTTTAGTGTGCTCAGATCCCAATACAAGGGGCCATGACACACCATGGGGCTGGAGGCACACGGGAAGCACCAGGGTTATTCAAGAGACAGATGGAGTGGAGGAAAATGTGAGCAGGAGCCTTTATTGTGGTTTCTGAAGGAAGACAGGAGAGATAGGGTAAGCAGGTTTTAAATGGGCTAGTTTGAATAATTTTGGTGGGCTCTGGGGTCTTGGGGCTGTCTCTAGTTGGTCATGGGGTGATTAAGGCATGGGAATAATGGCCCACAGTGCACAAGCCCAATAAAGGTCGTTGGGGCTTTGGGCTCTGGATTGGTTAATTTGCTTATGAAAGGCATGCTCCCGGTGATATCTCTAGGAATTAGCTAGTCCTGGGAAGGGCAGTCCTTTCAAGGTCAGCAAGGCCCCAAGGGGTCAAAACATCAAAAATACAGAATTAAAATACATGATTAATACAATGGCTCAAAACATAGGAAGCACAGAAGTAAACAAGTCCGAGTCTGTTTTCAATTCTGAGCATACCCCCAATCCACTTGTTGTCTATCACAGCTTTCTATTTACTTCTTCACAGCACTAACCACTAGTGTTTTCTGTTTACTTATTTCTTGCCTGTGTATCTCACTACATTGTCAGCTCCAGGAAGGCAGGAAATTTGCTTGTCTGGTTTTCTGCACTAGTCCTAATTGCTGACACAGTGCCTGACACATAATGGGTACTCAATAAACATTTGTTGAACAAATGAGTGAAAACAATAGTGCTTGATGGTTATGTGTGTATGTATAATATGATTTGCATGTACACACATACATACTACTATTCTATTCATATATGTATACGTATGTGGATATTTGTGGGTGCTTTTGAGTTGATGTTTTTCATGTAGGTTCCAGTCAAGACTGCATGTCTGGCGATTACTAGATAGACCCAACAGAAATCTATTTGCCCAGGGGTCTCAGGAATCTCCTGGAAAGAAATTGCCCTCTAGGACCAGCAGAGAAGCCTGATACAGTACCAATCATTTCAGAGGTTAAAAGAGAGAAGGATTTCTGCATGTATAATGCTGTATTTCACCTGAGGAGGCCTCGGTCCTGTCCCTCATGGATTTATAACTTGGCGTTTATAAGAAAGAAGTCAGTTTAGAAACTGGAAAACCTATTTTTTATTGAAAGTGCTACAATATTTTAGGATGCTGCGTCAGTCAGAGTCCAGCCAAAAAGTTGAAACCATACCAAGTGACCACACACAAAGAATTCCACATGGAGGGTAATTTACAAAGTGCTAGAAATGCAGTTAAAGCAACCAAGCAGAAGATGAATCAACTCTGAGATTAGAAAATGCAGAAAGCTGTTACTCCTTCTAGGTCAGGAAGGACAGTGATGAGAAGGTGGGGTCTAGGAGCTGGGGCCATGCAGTAAAAGCTGGAACAATGTTGGCCTGCATGGCATAGGGGGAACCACAGATAAAAGACCTTTCTGAAGGGAGATGAGCTTTGGAGAGGGTACAGCCACTACCCAAGATAGCTCCTGAATTGGAGAGAGGGAGACATATCCCTTCTCCTTTTCTCTCTCTCTCCACTCTTTCACCTGTGCCTTCCACTGGCTTAACTTAATCAGATGCAGTTGGCAAGGAAGCCTGGAAGCAAGGAAGCCTGGAAACCACATTTTAAAAAGTCAACTTTCTATAATACAGAGCCAGGAATGAAAGTGAAGAGAAAGGATTTAATAGCAAGCAAACAAATTTGAGGGCAGCACTGGTTTAGTATTCCAAAAGAGACCATAATAAAAAACTAAAGGGCGTCATTGTGGCAGGCTGGATCTCCACAAGCAACCAAGTCTCCATAAGCCCTTTGCTGTAATGATGAATGTGTAAGTTAAACATTAAAGAACTGAAGAAACTGGTGCCTGAGTAGGAGAGCTGGAATGCAGAAACAAACCCGTTAAGACCCTACCTGGGCTTTCTCATCCTCAAACCTGATTGAGTGATAAAAGCATTCATGCACATACAAACCATACCAGGACCCATGTAAAATTAACAAACTTTCCAGCCCACAGACCACTAGTTAAAGATTAGATTTAGGCTAAGTAGAAATATTCCTGCGTGTAGGCATAGAGCTTGAAATTCATTTATATATACTAAAGGAAAAACTCATAACTTTTAGTTGGTCTGGTAAATTACTCTGACCTTCTCCCTGTGGCTGCTTACAAAAATAAACTCTCTTCTTTCCCAGTTCACCTGTTTCTCATTATTGGACCATGAGAGCAAGCAGCTGGACCCTGTTCCTCTGGCAACGGCATCAATCTTACCACCACTCATGCACACAACCTTGGCTCTTTGAGGGGCTTGGTATATTAATATCACTGCCATCAGTGGGAATATGTAGGAGAAATGGAAGCAGTACTGGTAGAGAAAGAAGGAGAAGTGGCAGGATTGAGGTGCATGGCAGGCATTCATGGTGTCTTTCATGTAGTTTATAAAGTAGTTTATTAAGTAGCAGAAAGATAAAGAAATGACAGTTACAACATGGTAACATAAAAATTAGTAAAATGTGACATAAATTAGATATTAATTTTGGTTTGGCATAGCAGAATGTTCCGTCTGCATAATTTTATTAGATCCTCATTACAGTACCACACCCTCAGATGAGGACAAATAAAGACCCAACCTCTGGCCTTGCATCTTAAGGTGTGTTTTCTCAAAATTTTCTGGGTTTCACTTTGGTGGTGGGGATGGCTGGAGCCAGCAGTACCACGTGGCCGGGGAGCTCTGAGCTGGTCCTGTGCCCATATGGATTCTGCTTTCTATTTCACCCCTTCATGGTTCTTTCTTACCCTCTTCCTTGCATGTCGGGCCCACTCGATGCCCCAAAGAACTCCAGGACTTGTGCTCACAACTGAAGTTGTCCTGAGGTCCTGTGGCTGAACCCTGGATCCAAAAAGACAGCCTTGGAAACAAATTACTACTCCTGTAGCCAGTACCTTATAATTACATATTTTTGAATGATTTTATCAGATTTGATTGCCAAAGAATCTTGCAAAAACAATTTTTTCCCCAAGCTACACACCTTATGGTTGGTCATGTTATTTATGTTCCCATTTTAGATAAGAGGACCAATATCCTAGATTAAAAATGTCAAATCCAAGATTAGACAAATAGTGAAAATTGAATCCCAGGTTTTTCAAAAGGCACTTTGATTTTAGATCTTAAGCCTATTATTCTATTCAAAGGCTCAGAGAAGACATGCTCTGAACATACTCAAAATAACTGACACTGGAAAAGGTAACAGAGATGTGAAAATCTTGCCATAGTAGATGTGTGAGTGGGCTGGGGGCAGGTGAATTCCAGAGAAATGTGGCACTAAATGTCATTAAGCTGACTCTGTATTATACCAGGGTGGCCTCCAGATTGCTTTCACAACTGGGTAGTTCATCAGCTAATATGATTCTCCAAACTTTAAGTGATTAGAAAACTGGGGAAAAATGTAGAAAACTAGAGGAAAACACTCCTTCTAATCCCAATATAAATTCTTCACTTCTTTTCAATGTTCTTCCAGGAGAAGGATTCTTTGGGCTCTTTGCCTTCCACTTTTATTTCTGTGCAAGGGTTTATGCAAGAGGTACTTGAGAATGCTATACTGTAGAGCTTTGTTTCTCATGGGAACACAAGGGAAAGCGGAAAACCCTCCAAATTGTTTAGTGAGAAAACATAACCTTTATCCCTTTCTTTGGTGGGGTGAGTCAAGTGGTAGGGACTAGAATTCAGGTCCTCAATGGGCATATAAATACGTGTGTGCAAAAGCAGCCATCACACTTTGTATGGCAAGTGGAACCACTGGCTTGGTAGATTTTGCTAGATTTTTCTGATTTTTAAACTCCTGAAAAATATCCCAGATAACTGTCATGAAGCTGGTAACTATCTTCCTGCTGGTGACCATCAGCCTTTGTAGTTACTCTGGTAAGTAACTGGAATACATCTGGAATACGTGACATTTCTTAACTTTTCTGTTAATAAGAGCACAACTAGTAAGCCTTGCCTCACTGACAGTGGAATATGGTGGTAGGAATTTTATTTTTTTATTTTATTTTTAACTGACACATAATAGTTGCACATATTTGCAGGGTTGGAAGAAGTTTTGGAATCACAGAAAATGGTGATGTTGGAAAGTATTTCAGATCCCCACCATCTAAGCTCTAGCCCAATATAAGTATTCTAATACATCCTACATAGGAAGTTAGCCAACTTCCACGGAGGGTCAACAAAGCACATTTCACTGCTGGATATTGGTTGCCGTTCGTTTTTCTTATTTTCCTCAATTTTGAGTTAAAATTTGACTTTATAATTTCTTTTGTGCTTTTGAACTATATGGAGTCATTCTTGCTATCATCTCCATTTATCCAATTTGCTAGCTTCGTTCTCCTGAGATAGCTACATTCATCTGTTTATCCACTCAATGGATATTTATTGAATGGCTACAATTTGTTGGGCACTGGATAAGCATTGGAAGATTTAGACATGAAGCAGTCATAAATATTGTTCTTAAGGTGATAGTCTGGTAGGGTAGATAAGGCTTCTACCTAAGTTATTATAATTCTAGACTACTGTAAACGTACAGTGAGATATCCAGATAGAACTCTTTTAGTGCATTGGTGGGTGATTAGTTTAATTTTCAGGTAAGGGTATAGAAGCTGGCTTCTTGGAGGAGAATGGGAACTGATTTATTTTTTTGGAAGGAATCATTGTAACTATCAGGAAGACAGTGTGGGCACATGGGAAAAAGAGATTTCATGATAGCCACTGCTCATTGAGAGAACAGAAGGCTTTGAAGATCTTCTCCCAGGAAGCTGTAAATACATACAGAGAAGATATTTACCAATATGTCTGAAATAAGAAGTATGGAGATTAATAATGAAAAATTGATTGCTGCCGACACCTACACTGGCAACTTTGGCTTGTGATGTTTATTGAATTTCTGAAGGAATTTGTAACTTCACCAGTTTTGGATATTTCATTGTTCTCTAGTGTCCAGGGACAGGTATCTATGGGCAAAGCTGGCAGCAGAAAGGAGGTGGGGAAAATAAATACTGCCCTCTCTGGGTGAGAATTTTGGAGGGTCAATAGGTGATTGAAAATGAAAAAAAATATATACAGGCTCCATTTTAATAATTTGAATGGGGAAATAATAAGTTTCCAATAGAAAATAAACTATGGCAGGTCTTAGCCAGTAGGAGGATGTGTGTTCTTACGTGTGTGCTCACATGCATGTGTGCATTTATATATCTGCACATGTTTTTGTAAAAAATATATTGTACATGTTTTCCTCAATCTCTACTTTTTCCCACCATTCATCTTCTATGGGAAAGTTATCTTCCTAAAGCCAAAGATATAAAATGTAATTTTCCTATGTAAAAGCCTTGATAGTGCCCCACTGCCCTCAGGAAAAAAAAATCCAAACTCCTTTGTGTGACATCCAACACTTTAAAAAATCTGACCTCACTCAACTTTTGCAGCCTCACTCCCTTTATCTTCCATCCTTTGGTCATAGCCTATTGGAAATCTGCACTCCAGCCTTCTGGGCAGAAGGCTCACCATCCTGTGTATGGACTTTTATCCTAACATTTCCGTGCCTTTATTGGTCATGTTTCTAAAATGCTTCTCCTCTTCTTTACCTTATGATCCTGACATTTGCCTCAAGACATAGCTCTAACAGCACTTCTGGAAAATTCCTGCAGCACTCTCTCATGTTAGAATTAGTCATCCCTTTCTTGTGTTTCCATGGAGCTTTGTCCATAATGTTAGCATAGCACATGCTACACTGTGGTGTACACAGATCTTCTATCACCAATTGGACTGTGTGAAGCCTCTGAATGGGCATCCTTGTCTTATTTGTCTATGTATCTGCACAGACTAGACAGAGTTGGTGCTCAGTTGTTTGTAGTGTTGAGTTGAATTGGTTGGGAGCAGTTTCTTGGGCTGTGGTTGGGTCCATTCCTGTCCTTATGTGGAGATTCACTATGGCATCTCTCCTTTAGCCTCAAAGCTGTGAGCTGTGGAGACAGCCACATACAAAATACCATCCTCTTCAGTCAATCACAATGATCTGTTGAATGCTTACTCTGCCAGGGTCAGTTCTAGGCATGGGTGCAGTAGTGAAAAAACACACATTCCTTGTTCTCATGGAGCCTCCATTCTAATGAGAAAATAAAGACAATAAAAATAGCAAAGGAAGAGTTGCTTTTTTTAGGTAATGGTAAGAAAAAATAAATGGCGGAGAGTGACTATGGCCATTGCAGGCTTCTCTGAGGAGGTGATATTTGAAGAGAGGCCAAATAATGTGAGAAAGAAAGGTAAGTAGCTAGCTGAGGAAAAAAAGTTCTAGGGAGATGGAACAGCAGGTGCAAAGGGCCAGAGGCAGAAGTTTTCAATGGAAGTAAGATGAGTGGATCTGGAATGGAGCTATTGATGGACACAGGGAGAGATGATGAGGTCATAGTCTGGGCCCAGATGTGCCTGTCTCACCTGGTTTCTCTTTTTCCTACAGCTACTGCCTTCCTCATCAACAAAGTGCCCCTTCCTGTTGATGAGTTGGCACCTTTACCTCTGGACAACATTCTTCCCTTTATGGATCCATTAAAGCTTCTTCTGAAAACTCTGGGCATTTCTGTTGAGCACCTTGTGGAGGGGCTAAGGAAGTGTGTAAATGAGCTGGGACCAGAGGCTTCTGAAGCTGTGAAGAAACTGCTGGTAACCACAGCTTGGGAGGCTAATCTGCCAAAGGGGAGGCATACTCATGCTGAATGTCTACCTCCTCTTCTTGTCCCTTGTAAATGTGCATTTCCACTTTACTGATTATATTCATAGGAAGTTTGCATGTCCTGGAATCTCAGGAAAAATACAATTTCTACATTTCCGGGAAGGGTTTTTGAATGACAGTGACATGTGTTATAGTTGTGACATTACCATTTACCACCTTCGTGATTTTGGATAAGACGTAATCACTCTGAGTTTTTGTTTCCCCATCAGTAAAATGGTGGCCAAACAGGACACTGGAAGTGAGTATGTTTTGAAACATGCGAATTACATGTAAGCTGCTCTGAATTTTGTTGTCCTTCTGCCTTCCAGGAGGCGCTATCACACTTGGTGTGAGTCAAGATAGACAGCGGAGGTGGATGGGGATGGAAGATGATGCTCCTATCCTCCCTGGCTGAAACCTGTTCTACCAATTATAGATCAAATGCCCTAAAATGTAGTGACCCATGAAAAGGACAAATAAAGCAATGAATAGATTTTCAGTCGTCCTATTTTTATTTCTGGGGACTCTATTCAGAAGGACATATCCAGGTTAGTTTTCCCTTGGCTCGTAAACTCGAGAGATCCTGTTTTTATAAAGAAAACCTGGCATCTTAAGTAAGACATAATCATTCCTTCTCCTTTCCTTATCTCTAAGTTAAACATCTATATTTTTCCCAACTGTTTTTTATCTCACGGTGTTTTCAGACCCTTCACTTTCCTATCCCCCATCCTAAATAAATTTTTACATTTAAAAAATGAAAAAATAATTTTCAAAATATTGTCTTATAATACTAGCATCTCACTAACTTCATTGGTTTGGCTTCTGTTTCACTAGAATGTTAGTTTTTGTTAAGTTTGTAGTTAAGCTATGGCCACTCAATAGCGTTCACCAATCCTTCCACCAAGTTAGGCCTTTATTACATCATCCTTAGGCAAATGGGTGATGAACTATCTTTTCTTTCCTCTACTCTGTCATCTACAGTGATGACAGAATTATCTTTCCAAGGAATTATTCTGGTAATATCATGACGGCCTGTAGGGTGGATTTCAAGCTTCTGAGCATGGCATGCAAGGCTGTTCATGATCTGGCTTTTGGTTACACGTCTAGTCTTCGTATCTACATTCCTTTCTTCACAAGTGCTCTACTCCAGCCACACTGAACAGATAACTAAATCCTTTTCCCTCTAACACTCTTACACCTTAATGAAAAATCAAGTTTCATCCTACCTAGAATGTCTGCCACCATTGGCCTTCAGACCTGGCCTGTGTCAGTCTTTCCCCTGTTCTGCTCTGCTCTGCTCTGCTGTGTGTTGAGGGAGGATAGGAAACATGATACTGATTGCTGCAGCTTGCATTTCTCAGGTTCCCAAATCAGCTTACATTTGGGCTAGGTTCTGCCCCTGGGAGGCGCAGGCAGTAGATAGGAAGTAGGAAGAGAGGAAAACTATTGTATGACCCTTTCTGGCTCTGTATTTGGGAGAAGTCTCTGGAAATGACTGTACCATGTCTGAGGCTCCACGTCCTGCTAGATAGGCCTGCCTTGGTCCCAGCTTTTCCTGGGTGAGTCCAGCCTCTGGGCTCTGGTTACACCACCTCCTTTCTTTTTCTCTCCAGCTGAAGTTAGTGGTTTCCTCCTGTTGTCAGTTTCTGGGTGCCTTACCATCACCTAGTTGACTTTTTAGCTCTTCTAATGTCTATTCAATCAATTCTTTGCATTACATTCCTCCTGTTCTAAGTACTTTGAGTAGTTTCTGTTTCTTAATTGGTTTCTGACTAAGATGATGTTAAGTGTTATCTCTAGGGATATTATCTTAATTTCCTACCATTGCTTGACTTCCATTTTTTGGCAACTAAAATAGTTTTCACTCTGTGAAATTTCCTATTTTATTTCCTTATTTTATCTATGCCTATAATGATAGATTAGGTTGCTCAGCTGCAGTAATAAATATTCCCAAATCTCAGTGGCTTACATGCACAGTGTGTGACTTGTTCGTCACACTATGTGGCCATCTTTTGTTGGCTGTAGCTATGATCAGTGTTTTATGAATTCTATAACAGGAGCTGATGGAATAGTCTCTCTTGAGCATTTCGCTTATTATGTTTACAGGGAAAGAGAACTTGGTGAACCACGAGCTAACTCTTAAAGCTTCTTCTTAAAAGTGAAGTATATGACTTCCAATCATGTTTAATTGGCCAGAGCAAGTCATCTGACCATGTTTGACTTCTTTAGGAAGGGGATGTATAATTCTCCTATAGGAAAGAGCAGTGCCAAATATGATTAATGTAATGTAATTGACCACATTACTTGATGACTTCAAAGTAATTGTCACCTTAGATGCCTCTATCGTACTTGCAATTTTCTTTTCTATTGAATTATATGCCATCTTTCCTCCTACCTTAGTTTTCTGCTATTTGACCACTATTTTTCAGTTTCTTTAAATGGCCCTTATTATTTTTGACTTCCCTTGAATGTTGGTACCTCCAAAGATTCTAAACTTGATTCCCCTTCTATTTTTACTCTGTATATAAGCTTTACTGTAGAATCTTATGTACTACCATGGATGCCAATATAATCTTTATGTTAGGAACTCCAAAATCTATGGCTACAATCTATATCTTTTTTTTTCTAAGAAGATATTTAGTTACCTATAAGACACCTCCAAGGGATGCTCTTTTTTAGATTCAACTCAAACATTTTTACCTGAACTCATTGTCTCTCTTTCAAAACCCACTCCTATGTTCTAATTTGCTATTCAGTTTACAGCACAGACATTTTCATGGATGCCTGAGACAGAAACTTGGGAATAATCCTAAGTACTCTCTGTCATCAGCCTCCTTTCTGATTGGTAAGCAAGCCTTATCAACCCTTTTCACAACTATTGCACACATTTTTCATGATCACCACTGGTACTGTTCCTAGAACTTTGTTCTTTGTTTCTTTGTTTCTTTCTTTCTTTTCTTTCTTTCTTTCTTTCTCTCTTTCTTTCTTTCTTTTCTTTTTTGAAGTGCTATGGTGCCATCACAGCTCACTGCAGCCTGGACCACCTGGGCTCAGGTGATCCTCCCACCTCAGCCTCCTGAGTAGCTAGGACTATAGGCACATACCATCATGCCTGACTAATTTTTTTTGTATTTTTTTAGATACCATGTTGCCCAGGCTAGTCTTAAACTCCTGGGCTCAAGCGATCCTCCTGCCTCAGCTTCCCAGAGTGCTGGGATGAGAGGCATGAGCCACTGTTCCCAGCTGCAGATCTTGTCATTTCCCCTCAAACTACTGTGTTAATCTCTCAAGTGACCTTTGTATTCCCAAAGGTCCCCTTCTAATCCAACAGCCACACACAGAAGGAGACTTCCTAAAATACAGGAATTATTCCCCAACTTCAAATTCATCCATAGTTTTTTAATGCTGATTGAAAAAAAAAAGTCGGACACTACGTTAAATCAATAGACACATTAATAATATAAGTGTAAACGTATTTGTTTTCACACTTATTTCAAAGTCTCTTTTCTAGACTGTGAAGTTAAATGGATAGTGACTCTAACGTACATGTTTGTATCCTCAGCACATCGCAGAGAGTCTGAAGATAGTGTTGGTTTTGTTGAATAAATGGGATTGTTTCGGTTAAGTTGTGTCTGATTGGGTTGGCCCCTTTGTTTTGTTCCACCAGTCATATTATTAAGCCATTCATTGCTCTCTCTCTCAGTGTTTTGCATATTTGAGGAGGATGCCTCTCTATGCCTTCACCAAGGTATTAAATGGAAAAGATTGGGGATAAAGTTCTCTGCCACTGTACTCTGAGTAATAGCAGTAATCTGGCAGTTTACTGGGTTGGAAGGTTTTTTTTCCAGGGGTGTATCAAAGAGAGTGATTAAGAAGGAATCTGGGGAAAAATTATGTTTGGGAAGCCAGGCAGAAACTGATAATAAACATTATCATAAAAGTGACAACACCAAATGCTGGTGAGGATGTAGAGAAGCTGGATCACTCACACATTGCTGGTGTGAAAGTAAAACAGTACAGCTACTCTGGTAAAATAGTTTGACATTTTCTTAAAAAACTAAACATGCAACTACCATAAAACCCAGCAATTGTACTCTTGGGCATTTATCCCAGAGAAACAAAAACTTATGTTTATGCAAAAACCTGTATACAAATGGTCATAACAATTTTATTTTAGTAGCCAAAAACTGGAAACAACACAGTTGTTCTTCAATGGATGAATGAATAAATTTTGGACATCTTTGTAAGGAAATACTATTCAACAAAAAAGGAGAACAAACTATTTATATACACAGTAACTTGGATGCATCCTTAGAGAATTATGCTAAGTGAAAAAAAGTCAAACCCCAAAGGTTAAATTCTGTATACTTTTATTTATGTAACATTCTCAAAATGACAAAATTATAGAAATAAAGAACAAATTTGTAATTTCCAGGGGTTAAGGAGAGGGTGGAGCAGGAAGGAAGTGAGTGTGTTATATAAGAGCTGTATGAGAGATCCTTATGAGGACAGAAAAGTTCTGTGTTTTACCTGTATCAATGTCAGCATACTGGTTTTGATGCAGTAGCATAGTTTTGCAAGATACTACCATTGGAGGAAACTTGGTAGAAAATTGCTGGATTGCTCTGTATGATTTCTTTTTTTTTTATTATTATACTTTAAGTTTTAGGGTACATGTGCACAATGTGCAGGTTAGTTACATATGCATACATGTGCCATGCTGTTGTGCTGCACCCATTAACTCGCCATTTAGCATTAGGTATATCTCCTAATGCTATCCCTCTCCCCTCCCCCCACCCCACAACAGTCCCCAGAGTGTGATGTTCCCCTTCCTGTGTCCATGTGTTCTCATTGTTCAATTCCCATCTATGAGTGAGAACACATGGTGTTTGGTTTTTTGTCCTTGTGATAGTTTACTGAGAATGATGATTTCCAATTTCATCCATGTCCCTACAAAGGACATGAACTCATCATTTTTTATGGCTGCATAGTATTCCATGGTGTATATGTGCCACATTTTCTTAATCCAGTCTATCATTGTTGGACATTTGGGTTGGTTCCAAGTCTTTGCTATTGTGAATAGTGCTGCAATAAACATTTGTGTGCATGTGTCTTTATAGCAGCATGATTTATAGTCTTTTGGGTATATACCCAGTAATGGGATGGCTGGGTCAAATGGTATTTCTAGTTCTAGATCCCTGAGGAATCGCCACACTGACTTCCACAATGGTTGAACTAGTTTACAGTCCCACCAACAGTGTAAAAGTGTTCCTATTTCTCCACATCCTCTCCAGCACCTGTTGTTTCCTGACTTTTTAATGATTGCCATTCTAACTGGTGTGAGATGGTATCTCAATGTGGTTTTGATTTGCATTTCTCTGATGGCCAGTGATGGTGAGCATTTTTTCATGTGTTTTTTGGCTGCATAAATGTCTTCTTTTGAGAAGTGTCTGTTCATGTCCTTTGCCCACTTTTTGATGGGGTTGTTTGTTTTTTTCTTGTAAATTTGTTGGAGTTCATTGTAGATTCTGGATATTAGCCCTTTGTCAGATGAGTAGGTTGCAAAACTTTTCTCCCATTTTGTAGGTTGCCTGTTCACTCTGATGGTAGTTTCTTTTGCTGTGCAGAAGCTCTTTAGTTTAATTAGATCCCATTTGTCAATTTTGGCTTTTGTTGCCATTGCTTTTGGTGTTTTAGACATGAAGTCCTTGCCCATGCCTATGTCCTGAATGGTAATGCCTAGGTTTTCTTCCAGGGTTTTTATGGTTTTAGGTCTAATGTTTAAGTCTTTAATCCATCTTGAATTAATTTTTGTATAAGGTGTAAGGAAGGGATTCAGTTTCAGCTTTCTACATATGGCTAGCCAGTTTTCCCAGCACCATTTATTAAATAGGGAATCCTTTCCCCATTGCTTGTTTTTCTCAGGTTTGTCAAAGATCAGATAGTTGTAGATATGCGGCGTTATTTCTGAGGGCTCTGTTCTGTTCCATTGATCTATATCTCTGTTTTGGTACCAGTACCATGCTGTTTTGGTTACTGTAGCCTTGTAGTATAGTTTGAAGTCAGGTAGCGTGATGCTTCCAGCTTTGTTCTTTTGGCTTAGGATTGACTTGGCGATGCGGGCTCTTTTTTGGTTCCATATGAATTTTAAAGTAGTTTTTGCTCTGTATGATTTCTTAAAACTTCATGTGAATCTATAGTTTAAAAATTATTTTAAAGATCATCAGAATATAGAAATATATAATACTCATATAATTATATGGAATATAATTAACATAAGTTATATATAATTATAATATATACAACTATAATTATGTATAACTGTAGTTACCTGTGCATATATATAACTTTCATTCTTTTCATTCATAAATTCCACAAATTAGAGGAAACCACTGTTCATATTTTGATGTGCTTTTTTCAAGGCATTTTCTAAATATTTACAAACATATATGAATGATACATTGCACATATGAATGACATATGCCTTATTTAAATTGTTATCTATGTGAATATTAATTTAATTTATATAATGTATATTGTTTCTAATATCTAATTATATTTTTTGTTATTATAAAAAGTGCTATAGTGAGCATGCATATTTTGCATACATTTTTGTCTTTATGTCTTCAGAAAAACCTTGAAAGTGGAAGTGCAAGGTCCAGAATTATATGATGTCTAAAATTTTGATAACTAGTCACACATTTCAATTGGAAAGAATAGTTGGTATCTCAGGTGACTGAGGACGGAGAAGTGCCATTTCCAAAGATGGGATTAGGAACCCAAGACAATGCCTAGGGTATGATTGTTCTCCCTGAGCTAGCTGTAAATCCCTTTTTATTATGTGCTGGACGGTCAAGCCATGCAAGCTGTGAATTATATGATTTCTTAGTTTCATGTCTAAGATAGGCAGTACAAACAGACAGGTATGTACAATTTATTTACTACATCATTTTTTATTTTAGAAAGCAACCAGATGAAGAGCTCGCAGGCTATTGAGGCAGATTAAAGACAGAAGAGGGCGCTCATAGGTTATTAGCAAAATCAAGGAAAACATTTGTGTATATATGCAAGGTAGATAATAAGGAATATCTGCACCTTCTATCGCATTAAATTTTTCACTGGTGATTCACAACTAAATGGCAACTACCTGATGCTCCCCCCTTTCTAGTAACTACCTCTGACTTCATTTCAAGCATTGTTAAATGGTGCATTCTTTGTTCTGTCCTTAACTGTCTCATTATCAAATGAGAACTTGCTTTCTGATACTGACAATGACCATAATAACAGTGACAGCTATTGGTCATTTATTGTTTCCTCCATATATTTTCGATTCAGCAAATAATTATTGAATATTGGTTGCAGGATTTTGCTGGACAGGAAGCATACAGTAATAAATTGTCATGACCCATATCTCCATAGATTTTACAGTGTAAAGGGAGAGATAGAAACCACACAAATAAACATAGGTAAAAGGATAATTATAAGTTATGGTAATAACAATAAAGGAAAAGAATAGGATCCTAAGAAAGGTCATAGTGATAAGAGATTACTTGTTTATTTTAGGTCATTTCTATGGACATGCCAAGTTGGGACTTGAGGTTGGAAGAACCCATCTTAACCAAATAATATTCTGTGTGGAAGGTACTAAGTGCATGAATATCCTGAGGATAAGGAGAACTTGGCTTCTTCAAAGAACTGAAACATCACCTGTGTTTCAGTGCACAGGTGGCAGCAGAAGCACAGGGACACAAGCCAAGGTCAAACCATGCATTAGGTGTCATGGTCATGGCCCTGTATTTATCCTAACAGCCCAGAAAAGCCTTGGGAAATTTTGTGTCCAATGTTCTCCATATACCTGAGTGGCAACACTGCATATGCAACCATATCCACTTGCATTAGTCAGACTCCTACAAGTCATTCCTGATACTTCCCTCTCCCTGACACGTCATATTGAACTAATCACTATGTCCTGTCAACCTAATGTCTTAATATTCTCTTGAATCCTTCCACATGGTTCTGTCTGCATTGACCCTCCCTTGCTCAAGAGCTTTTGGCTGGCTTCTTTCTTTACTCTGGACCCCTCCGTCTAGCCTGAACAACAGCCAACTGATATTTTTAAAATGCAACAATGATCATACGTTTTCCAATGCTCAAAACCCTTTGGTGGCTTTCCATTGTTCTTGGATTTAAGAATAAAATCCTAACCATAACCTATGAGGTCCCGTAAGACTTACTTTCTTTCTTCTTATTTGCTTTCCAGCCACCTTGACGTTTCTTCATGGCTAGAGCACAGTATACCTAGCACAGGGCTTTTGCAAATGCCATTCACTCAACTATAAATGCCTCTTCTCCTTCATTGCCTTATGAATTTTGTCCTATTCAACCACTTTATTATTTCTCTTTTGAGATCTCAGCACATGTCTCCCTTCCTTAGGAACCTTCCCTCACCCAGTTGATACACATTTGTGACAGCTTCCAAGAGAACCGTCTTCCTTCCTTCCCGAGCAAGTCCCTCAAAATGTAATTATAGGTTTATGTAGGATTATTTGATGATTATTTGTATCTCCCATTTATTTGTGAGCTCCAAGGTTGTTCAGTATTTAAATTGTGTGGTTTTGGGAGTATATACATATGTTTAAATTCTTTAAGTGTATACTTTAAGTGCATGCAGTTTTTGTACATCAGTTATAAGTTTAGAAAATTACTTATATGCTGCGAGTCCATAAAGTGTCCATTTGGGCCAATAAGGGAGTGGCTACATTTTGAAGGCTTTTTCACAATGTCCATTAGCATTTTTTAAAATGCCCTTTGATCTTGCAATTCAATTTTTGAAAACCTTTTATAAAAACATTAAATAAAAATATTTGTATATAAATATTAGTGCATGTGCTTATACATATAAGCTTGTTTATTGCAGAATCCTTTGAAAAGCTGAAAAAATAGAAGCAATATGAAAGTCTATCAATGGGGAAATAATGAGATATTGAATAGCTTTTTAAAGATTTCTATCTCTTTACCTAAACTAAATGCCATGAGAAATTATTCAATGACAGTCAAGCTGCAGAGTAAAGCACTCACCCAAACCCCACTCTACATGTGAATATGTTTGGATATGTTTGAACAGGCAGGGACAACAGCATCAATATTGGTTGCTGATATGGCTGGTTTGGGAATAATGGGATTAGTGTGGGAGATTGTTAACTTTTAGAAGTATATACACATTTCCATATTCCCCTCATTTTTCCCTCTCACATGGTAACATATGCCACTTTAATAATTTTTGGATCTAAATTTTGAAGAAAACATTTTGTCTATTAGTACACATTAAAAAGTAATTCCTCTCACCTAGGTAATGGGTTGATAGATACAGCAAACCATCATGGCACATGTTTATCTATGTAACAAACCTGCATGTCCTGCACATGTATCCCAGAACATAAAATAAAATTAATTTTTTTAAAAAAGAAAGTAATTCCTCTCACTCTCAAAATAAATACAAAAGGAAATCAGTCACACAGACTTTTGTTCAAGTTTGGCTCCAGCGTTACTCAGCGGGGTGATCTTGTCAGATTCTCAATTGCATCATTTCAAAAGGGAATAATCATATCTAATTTTTGTACTAAGTATGAGGATTCAATGAGGTAACGTTTATGCAGGACCAAGCATGGAAGGTATCCTAATGAAATCTGTTTCTTAAAAAGGTAGGTAAGTTTGAAGGATTATAAGGCTATCCTTGAATGTCAAGCATTGCCATAGTCTGAGTTTCGGTTTAAGTTTTCTTCTGTGGTTGAAATGCCCTTCCTTCTCCTTCTCCATGTCTTCAAATCCTTTATCATCCATCAAGTCATGGATCAAAGATTATTACATCAGAGAAATCTTTCCGGATTTCCGAGGGAGCATGAATGGTTCTTTGTGCTGGTTCCCAAGTTCCCATGTCCGTGCCTCTGTTATGCTGTACCATGCTGAATATGTTTAGTTGGTTATGCACGCATATCTTCTGCATCAAGACTGTGAGCTAGCTGAAAGCAAAAATCATGGGATAGTCAACTGTGTACCCTTATTATCTTGCCCTTGGGTAGAAGCTCTATCATTTAAATTTCTTTACTTCTTGCAAAATACAAGAAACATTTACAGAACAGCTGCTCTCTGCTAGACACTGTTCTAATTGCTCATGATTGCACCAGGAACATTGAACAAAAGAGGCCAAATTCTTGCCTCGTGGAGATTACATTTTAATGAAGGTAGGCAGAAAAAATGAAATAAATAAACTTTTAACATTGTGTTAAAAGATATATATTAAAAAATATATATCCATAGGAGGAAAAATTAAGCAGCCAAAGAAGATAGACGTATCAGGGCAGAAGACACACTTTTAAATAAAATCATCAATGAAGGCTTCACTGAGAAGGTAATATTTAGTACAAGAACAAGACCTTAAAAAATGAAGGAGCAAGCCATGTGGCCACCTTGGGAAAGAGTAATTTCGGCACAGGGAAGAGGAAATTTAAGGCCCTGTAAAAAGAACATACTTGGACTATTTAAAGACTGACAAGGATCCCAGTATGGCTGGAGTGAAAAGAGAAAGCTAATGAGTAGGAGAAAGGAAGGGAAGTGAATAGCTCAGGTAGGATCTTTGCCACCATTGTAAAGAAATTTTTAAATGTAGTGTTTGTTTCAAATGAGATGGGAAATGGCAGAAGGAATTAATCTGAATTGAATTTTATTTAAATAGAATTACTCTATCTACTCAGCATTTCTGTAAAAAGCCAAGTGTAAATTCCCTCAAGTACTTGAGTCATGATAGAAAGTTTGGGATTTGGGACAGAATAGTGATAATGTAGATTGTGTCCTCAGCATGTTACAGGGGAATTCTCTGCTGGGAGTTAGACACACCCGGTTGGAGCTCCCATGTAGCCTGTAGCAATTTTGGTATCTTAGGCATGATACCAATCAGCCTCCTGAGCCTCAGTTTCTTCACCTGTCATATGCAGAAAACAATGCCTCCCTAATTCACTTCAATCGCATTGCAGTTATGAGGTTACAAGGAGATGATAGTGGGAAAGAATCGCAAAACAAAAAAAATTCTATGCAGATGAAAGAGATTCTTGATCTTTAAGAACAGGTGTACCTGCTGGCTGAAGACATGGGTCTTATTGGAGGGTAGGGGAAGAAGGCAATGAAGGGGAGGAAGAGGAAACACACATTGTAAAGCAGTTGGGAAATCTTCAAAATCTCTATAGATCATTGGAGATCTTTGTCGGCAACCTGTTAGGAATTTACCAAATCCCATATTGATATGGCACTTTCCCAACCCTCAACATGAAAAAGTGATTTCAAAATGTACAATAGACAGGTGAAGATAAAGGCAGAGAAGTTCTGGTAGAGTGTGTTTCTCACATATAGGTAGTGTATTAATTAATATAATTGTAGTAAATGCGTTATCCAGGCACAAATCAGTGAGTCAATATCAGAGATTTTGCAGCCACATTTGATGGGGAGAAGCAGTTTGTGTGCCAGATACTGAATATAATAGACATCCTAGGCAATTTAGTTAAGTGCGATGTGATATTTGAAATTGACACAATCCCTAGAAAATGCAGAGTGTGAGTTGTCTGAATTTATTGTAGAAAGTAACATGCATTTTTCAACATTTAGTAGGAATTCACTCTTGGTTTATCTACCTGTATTATTAAAATTCTTTGTGCTGCATGCAGACCTCTTCTGGCTAAGTAAAAACAGGAAGACAGACAAACAAAAGATTTATTAAACATACACTTGAGTTACTTTCAGAGTTTGTGTGCTTGGGAAGGACAAAACCCAAGATAGTTTTTGAGAACTCAGTAGAAGCAGCATGCAGAAACTTTATTCTAGATTAGAGCACTGCTTTAATTGGCATCTTGCTCTATGATAAGATTTCAGTCTTGTCTTACTGTCCACATTAAACAATTCTGGGAGATTACTGTATTTTTAGCTCCGCTATGTCACATTTTACTTCTGATAAGTGGGCAAGAACCACAGCCATGGCTGCAGAGGATCCACCTCTGTGTAATAAGGTGGTGGCATGAAAGGGCTGCAACTAAACATTTCAATGACTCTTCCATCCCTGACACTGCTATTCTATGAGAAAAATAGTGACTCTGTGGGAAGGCAATGATTTTATTAATTTTAAAAAGGTCAGTTTTTAAGTTTACTAGCATAGGAGAGTGGGCTCAGATAGTTTTAAAATACTTTCCAAAAAAGATGTGTAAAACTTTTAACTCTGAAACTGCATACATTTTTAGGAGTTGAGAGCTTGTTTTGAGGTCAGGTTTTAATCCTCTTTCTGTCACTTATTGGCTCTGTGAATTCAAACTTGCTACATTATCTGGGCTTTAGTCCTCTTATTTTGAACAATTCTTTGGTTATCCTGTTGAATATATAAATATATAAATACTCACCTAGAGATTTATATTTGCATCATTAAAACTTTAAACATGACCAGAAAAAATTACTAATAGCAACACAAATCTTCTCCATCAACTATGTGATCCCAAAGTGCCATATTTATTCTAACTTTCTAAAAGCAAAAATGCAGTCAGGGTGTTCAAAATGAATTCTCTTTGGCTGAAGCCAGAGCCTGAATCCTGAGAACTCGCTGGGAGTTGCTTTGAGGGCTCTGTCCTGGAAGACTTGTGAAGCCAAACTGGAAAAGCAGGATTTGGCTGCTCTTGGATTGTCCAGGAGCCACATGGGTGTGTCCTTTGAAACACAGGCCAAAGAGAGGAAAACAATTACCAAGTAGAGAGGGTTTAAGACATTAAATAAACCAAATAACTTTTAACCTTTTCCTTAAAATTTTTATGCTTCTGCACTTTAAAATAGAAGAGGTTTCATAATAAAATCAACTATAATACATACTTGAGGAAATGAGCAACAAAAACAACAAAAGCAAAAATTCAGAGTATATAAAGAAAGAATCAGAAACAAGAATGAAGGGAGAATGTACATTGAATAAACTCCTAAGGATAAGTTGAGTCACCAGTTTCACTGAGTTTCTGGATAGATAGGTGATGAAAAAGAAAAAAACTAAGTCACATAAATAATTTTTTTTTTTTTTTTTTTTTGAGACAGAGTCTCTCTCTGTCGCCCAGGCTGGAGTGCAGTGGCTGTGATCCTGGCTCACTGCAGCTTCTGCCTCCCAGGTTCAAGAGATTCTTCTGCCTCAGCCTCCCAAGTAGCTGGGACTACAAGCACCCGCTACCACACCTGGCTAATTTTTTGTATTTTTAGTAGAGACGGTTTCACAATTTTAGCCAGAATGGTCTCGATCTCCTGACCTCATGATTTGCCTGCCTCAGCCTCCCGAAGCGCTGGGATTATGAGCCACAGTTTCGCTCTTGTTGCCCGGGCTGGAGTGCAGTGGCTTGATCTTGGTTTACCACAACCTCTGCCTCCCCGGTTCAAGCGATTCTCCTGCCTCAGCCTCACGAGTAGCTGGGATTACTGGCATGTGCCACCATGCCCGGCTAATTTTGTATTTTTAGTAGAGATGGTGTTTCTTCATGTTGGTCAGGCTGGTCTCCACCTCCCGACCTCAGGTGATCTGCCCCCTTGGCCTCCCAAAGCGCTGGGATTTGGTAGGCGGCTGTAATGGCATGAGCCACCATGCCCAGCCGTCACATAAATCTTATAAGCAGAAAAGAGGAATCTGACTTTAGGGAAGGCATTTTTTTTTTTTTTTTTTGCCTAATTTCTAAAAGAAAAATTTTCCATAAGACTTCATGAAAAGATAATCAAGTGACATTGTGGCCATGGGCAGTTTTGCTCATCAGGTGCATTGGAATTTCCTGTCTGACTTACTTATTCCTAGATCCCTCCCTAGGAAGTTCTGACTGAGCAAGTCTAAGCATAAAAGTCTAGTGTGTCCTATAGTAGATTTTGCCTTAATCCAAAACACTTGTATAAAAATTAAGAATTCATAAAGTGACTTTCTATCCATTACCTCTTTTGATAATTTTAGTAAACTAGTGAGGTTCATCCAAATTTGTTTTTAAGCAGGAAAGAAAATTTATACTTAAAATATCAAATGACTTAAGACACAGAAAAAGATGACTTGAATTCATATGGTTTTAAACAATGCAGGACAAATGGAGTTAAAATTTTAATTTTATTGAAAATATTAAGGCCAGTAAAAATCATGCCAATGTTGTTCAGTAGAGGCTGAGAGGTTCTCAGATGAACTAGGTATTCAGTTATTGGATATTTTTCCAAATACTGTACCTCTCTCTACTCATCATATCAAGTTGTGTGCAGAATCTCTTCTCTCAGAGTTCACCTTATTTGTAGAGCATTCATAATGCTCATCCCTTCCTCCAGATATTCCTTCTTATCTTTTCCAAGGCATTCCCAAGGCCCCTTTATACATAACTTTATCATTTCCTTCCACAGTTATGAGATACACAGAGCTATGTGATTGCTGAGTCCATAAACTTCTCAACAGCCAGCTAGTTATTCATTTTAGTAGCATTGGCTGTTTGATACAGTAGGTATGGATTAAAGAAGCATTAAAGAAATGTGTAAAAAAAAAAAAAAAAAAAAAGGGAGGGATCAGCCGGGAATGGTGGCTCACACCTGTAATCCCAGCACTTTGGGAGGCCAAGGGGGAGGGGGGGGTGAATCACTAGGTCAGGAGTTCAAGACCATCATGGCCAACGTGGTGAAACCTCATCTCTACTAAAAGGAAATACAAAAATTAGCCGGTCATGGTGATGCGCACCTGTAGTCTCAGCTACTCGGGAGGCCGAGTCAGGAGAATCACTTGAACCCAGGAGGCAGAGGTTGCAGTGAGCTGAGATGGCACCACTGCACTCCAGCCTGGGTGACAGAGTGAGACTCCATCTCAAACAAACAAACAAAAAAACAAACGAACGAACAAAAATCAATGTAAATAAGAGGAACATCAGATCTATCTATCCAATTACCTATCTTAATTTAGGAAATTCTGGCTGCATGCCATGTCTCATGCCTGTAATCGGAACAGTTTAGGAGGCTGAGGTGGGCAGATCACTTAGATCACTTGAAGCCAGGAGTTCAACACCAGCCTGGGCAGCATGGTGAAACCCTGTCTTTACTAAAAATACAAAAATTAGTCTCTCCCTTAGTTGCTTCGTTCTCCCTAGTTTAATGCTTTTTATATTACATCCCTAGATTGAGCCATTCCTCCTTGCTCATCAGGACATCTTAAGTTGGTTCGTGCAACAATTCCAAGTTTTTCATGTGCAGTTAAAAAAATTATGGCATTAAGATTCCCTATGTTTTAAAAATTCATAAGGAGAAAAGTGGGGCTCAGGCAGGTAAAGTGGCCTGACCGTGGTTACATAACCATTAAGTGGCTGATTTAGAAGTTGAACTTACATCTTGCCCATGTCTTCTGCTCTTTCTGCTCCTCCATGTGGCCTTGCCTATTAGATTACATCATAGACCAGACATGTAGGATGTACTCCAAGGATTTGGAGTGTGGGTACCAAAAATTATAGGTGTGTACCAGAAGCCGGAATGAAGGCAAAGTATTAGGACACCTGCAAGAAGAGGTAGGCTGTTCTCTGAGAAGATGGGAATGAAGGCATACAAACATAAGTGACTGAGTTTAAAAGCTTAATTGGCCTTAGGGTAAGAGTCAGGAGTGTCCGGGTTGGGCATGTTTTGATTTCAATGCCCAAGCCTGATTCTCATCCTTAGAAGCATATGGGAAAGGGTGGGCTAAGTTCCAAGGAAATATGATAGTAGCTTTCTGAACTTACATTAATCACACCCGGATTATGAAATGGAGCCAATGGGGAAAAGGAGCATTTCCAGACCAGATCACAAACAGAAGTTGGGAAAGGCCATGCTTCCTGAATATGCAGATAAAGTAACTCAACTAAGCAAAGGGGTAGTGTTGTACTTCTATGAACACATTCAGGTATGACTTAGATTACTTAGCTTAATCATTATTCTCCACTGCCTTCTCCTATACTATTCTGCTCTGTTTCCAGTAGCACTATGGCTTAGAGATACAGCACAGGCCTTGGAATCAGGCTGCTTGAATTCAAATTCTGTCTTCCTCCTTTATTAATATAGCCACATTAGCAAACCTCCCTGAGCCTTTATTTCCTTATTTATAAAATTTAAGAATAATAATATCTATTTTGCATAGCGATTATGAATTAAATACTACATAGCACTTAGTCATTAATCACTTAGCTTAATGCCTAAAACAAAGTAAGAACACAGTTCATACCAGCTACTAATATTACTACTTTTCCAGATCTAACACTTTTGTTTTTGTATTTCAATATGCATTTTCAGGAGAGACCCGAGTAGGGAAAAAGCAAGTATTTCTGAGCACTCAAACTATATTGTTTGCCCATATATCTAACTGTGTGAGATAGAAAGTTTGTTATCCTTTCCTTTTGAATTAGGTTCAGCAAATTTCACTCTTCTCATGAGTAACTAACTGCACGATTACGTGGGTCCTTAGATTGTTAGTGCGTGTTAGCCCCTCATTTCACAGGCTGAACTTGTACAAAGCAAGTTCCTAGCAGATTTGTGACAGGAACCAGATCTCCAAACTTGCCATCCTTATTCACTTCATCTCACAGTTGTACCTCCTCTCTTAAGAAAATTTTATTATTAGAAACTTGTACATGATAAAAATACATTCATTTAAAATTAATTTTAAAAAACTACGGTAAGAATTTTTTAAAAATGTACTTTTTCTGCATGTAGGTAGACATGGGTAACCAAAATTATTAAATAAAACTGGACAGACTCTTTTTCCTTTGTCCAATACACTGTCATTTCAGTTGTAAATTTTAAGTGAAAAATCACCTGAGGATGTCACTTTGATGAATGTTTTCCTTCATTATCATCAAATTCCATAAATCCTCTTGAGAAAAAAAGAGAAAATAAGAATTACAATTCAGACTGAACAGGAGTGTTAGAATGATCACTAAGACGCTGTATAATGTTTGACCACACTGTTCTTCTCTAGATTTTTCTACGTCAGAAAGAAATAAGACCTAAAATTTCTACATAGTTCATAATGGACAAGTAACTTATGCATAATTATCTTTTTGTACCTGCCAACAAACCCATTAGTTAGGTATCTATTCACACATAAACTCCATAAAGTCATATATTTTGGTATATTTTTCCAGTAATATATCCCCAGCACTTAGAACAGTGCATGGCAAATAGTAGAAATTAATAAATATTTGTTGAATACATCTTTATTATCTCTTTTTATGTGTGAGAAAACCTTTGAAGCTTAAAGATTAAACAACCTGTCCAAAGCACATGGCTGGTAAGTTGCAAAGAAAATTTAAAAACTTGGCTCTCCAGAGTCATTACTAAATGCTAGAAACATTATGCCCTATGGCTTAAGGACTGGGTACCAGGGTATCTGCTGAGATCGTAAAAGATAACTAAAATATGGTTTGTGAATTATAGTCTAGTGGAGAAAACAGACAACTCAGATACAAGTAATTTAATACAATGTGGGGATAAAAGTTGTTATGAAGATTTCTGCAAAGGATTATGAAATCCCTGAATATGAAAAACTGAAATTTCTGATGTTAAGTGTCTATGACTTTTTTACAGAGTTTGTTTTTGAATTGGGCTTTAGAAAATGATTAGACTTGCCAAGTGAACAGAGTGGGGTTTTCGCTTTGGGGCTAGGCATTTTCAGCAGAAGGAAAAATCACATGCACAGATATTGGGGGTTTATACAAACATGATCTGCTTTAAAATGAAACTCATTAGTCATTGGGGCTTCAGGTTGCAGAGGTGAGAAATGTGACTGAAAGACACATTGGCATCAGAGAAGGACCTTTGACATCAGCCTAATGCATTTGCTTGAATTTTGGAGGCAATGGAAATTCATGAAAAACTTTCAAGCATGGCAGTGATATGACCAAATTTACATTTTTTTGATATAAATTTCTGGTAGTAGATAGAAGATGAATTGGAGAGACAGAAAGTGGAACTTATTAGAAATCCAATAAAAAGAGAGACAGAAAAAAGTGGAACTTATTAGAAATCCAATAAAAGGAACTTGGGAAAGAGATGATGAAGGACTCAACTTGACCAGCTAGTCAGTGGAGCTGAGGAAGAGAAATGTATACAGGGTGCATATACATATACCCGAGAATATTCAGCAATTCGATGAAGGTGGTGATGAGCAGGAAGGATTTGAGAAGATCCTTAGATTTCTGGATTCTGGGTGGATGATGATGTGACTTAATGAGATATGGAGGAAGGTTTTGAGTGAGACGATGGGCTTGGGTTTAGACCAGTGGAATTTGAAATAGTGGTAGAAAAACGATGGAATTTTGTAGCAAGCAATCAGTTATTCCATCTGGAGCTCAGGAAAAATTGCAACAGAAATGTGAATTTGAAACTCATAAGATTATAGGCAGTATTCCCAATGTGTAAACTGCAATGTGAAAAACCAAGCACATTTGGAATTCTGAGGAACAATGACATTTGGAGGGCAGGTGCGTGAAGAAAATTCAAATAAAAAGAATGAGAAAGAACGGCTAGTGGTAGGGAGAGAACCAGGAAAATACATCATGGAACCCAGAGGGGAAAATATTCCCTAGAATTAAGGGCTCTCAAAGGGTGAGAGGAGTTAAGAATATGTATATTGTTCAGAAAAATGAAGAGCAAAATGCAGTCTAGGTAGCTCCAAGCTGATCCAAAAGCAAGTGGAGAGAACAATCCAGTCAATTCACTGTCCCAAAAGCATGTCTCTAGCATTTAGTATGCATCTGACACACCACTTAGGCATCAGACATATTGGAGTAAATAAAGTAAAATTCCCACCTTTATGAATCATTGTTATTCCTCTCATTCTCTTCCAAATCAAATCTTGTTCAGTCATTCAGGGCCCAAATTACATCTTGCTTGTGCCATAAACACTTCCCTAAGCACACTGGACCCATTGAGAACTCCTTTTGCTGGAAACTGCTTGTGATCTTTGGCTGACATTTATCTTGCTAGGCATTTTTAGTTATTGCATTGTGCATTGGCTTAAGTAATTTTACCATAAGGACTGCAAATTATTTGAGGAGAAGGGATTAAGAGCCTAGACTTTTCCTTCACAATCCATGTCCCTGCTTTGTACATGTTAAGTGCTTAGCAATACTTTCTGATATCTCCTCCTATCCTCCACCCCCTATTTTGCTTATGGTCTTCCTTTGAACAGGGAGTTATGGGTATGTCTTAGGTCCTGGCTCTACCACCCGCAGATTTATCTCTTGAGCAGATATTGCTGTGTCTTTGAGCAAAGATCCTTCAGGATTTCTCAGTCAAATTGAGGTAGATGGGCTTTAGGTCTGATCTGCAAGATATCTTTCCTTAATTAATTAATTCAAGTGCCTGACACTATATGCCAGGTACTGTGCTCTTGCAACCAGTCAGGTGATCTAGTTTCTACTTTCACTTAGCTACTTGATTAAAAATAAATAAGTCATTTCAGATGGTAACAAATATTATGACACTGTAACAAGGTAAAGTGATAGAGAATAACAGGCAGTGGGAATGGAAGAAGACAGTATTAACAAGTATGGTCATAGAACAGTTTCTGAGGAAGTGACTTTTAGATTAGCTGCAGGCTCAAGAACTAGTCATGAGAAAAGGAGAGTATTTTAGGAAGGAGGGAGAGCAAGGGAAGAGAGCATGAGATGGTAATAATTTCTAGCAACAGAAAGAAGGCCATTTACTCAGAATATAATGAGGGAAAGGGAAACCAGTAGATGAAGGGCCATTTCTGAACCTAGAGCGGACAGCAATTCTTTAGCATATCAGAGAGTCTACTCTTACGGTTAACACAGAGAAAAATGTCCTATTTTATACTTGGAAAATTCCCTAGGGAAGGAATGAAAAGAACTATTAGTGTTCTAACTCCTTGCTTTGCTGTGTGAATGTAACAATACTAATTCAACTGGAGTCTAATCTTTAGTTTGTATCTAATGGGTGGTGCTCCTATTTTTTGGCCTATGACTTTCCTTCTTGTTTACATTAACAATCTTGGAAAGGTAACACTTGCAAAAGCAAACAAGCAAACACAACAGGAAATGTAACAATTAAAAAAAACACCTGTGAGTTTTAACAATTTGTGGGGAAGGATTGCCTGTAGATCACAGCCCAATCAGATGACAATCTATCCCTTTAAGCCGATCAGAGATTACAAAACCCCTGATTACTCCTACATAGAAGTGGTTCTTAATCTGCTATTGGTTAAAGACCCCTTTGAGAATCTAATAGAAGTCATGAACACTTTCCCCGGAAAAATGCAAAAAAAAAAAATAATAAATCACACTGATACAAAATATTAATAAAAATGTAAAGGCTTTGTGGATCTTTAAGGCCCATCCATGCAACCCAGAATGTCTGATCAAGGCATGGCTTTTGAAAATTTCTGTATATCAGAATTACCTGAAAAGCTTGTTGAAAACCATATCTATGGCCTTGTCCCCAGAAAGATGCAAAATAGGATGCAGAAATCTTCATTTTTAAAAATAAATTCCCCCAAGGGATTCTGTATCAGGTGGATAGACCACACCTAGTCAAACTCTGCTTAAGGATCTATATGGGAGAAAATTAGAGAGCAGAGGCTTAGAGCAGTGGAAATCGAAAGCACTTGGAAATTCGAAAGAGTGAATTTCATCTTGGAGCACTGAAATTCGGGAGATTAATATGGGGAGAATAAAGCATACAGTGAGGTAGTAATGTCAAATCAGAATTATGTAGGCAAAAATAATATGTATTGGGAATTAGATGCAGGCTTGGAAGCAGGCTGAGAACATTGGGAAGACTCGGGGATTGGTGATCTGCCCGAAGGCAGTCCCTCATGATGAAAACCAACACTCATGCTGAGAGGTTCTCTAGATTGTCTTTAAAGAGAGGTTATCTACTGTTTCTGCTAACCTTCTTGAGCTACTCAAGCTAGAAAATATAGGCAAGACTCATCACACCCATTACTAATGAACGTATCACTACCTCTTACCTTCATCACATAATCACAGTGCTTACAAGGGGTGGGCCATCTATTATTTTAACTTTACAGTTAAAATATGAGCAAATAGAGGCCTTCAGAGTGGGAGGGCCTTGTTCAAGACCGCCTAGTAAAATAGCAACTGAGTTAGGATCAGAACTTGGCTTTTTGTTCCTTAGTCTAGTGTTCTTCCTCCTCCCTATTTGCTCCTGAGATTTAAAAAAAAAAAAAAAAAAAAAAAAATCCTGTATAGAACCACTTGATGGGAATGTGCTTTCCCTCAAAAAGCTCAGGGCAATTGATTCAGATGCAAAATATATTTTAAGTAGGGCAACATTTGTCAACGAAAAATAACACATTTACTTATGCCACAAATTTTGTTTCTCATATATTTTAATGCCATATGGTCATTGTGTGGTCATTATCAACAGAGACCTGGACAAAAAGCAATGTTTTTCTCAGTGCTTACGTGCTCCTGGACATGGAGCGGAGGATGAACTCGACTGCATTCTCAATGATCTCTGTGCCCAGGAGGCTTAGGAATTTAGGGAAGTCTGGCTTTGGGTCTTTGCCCGAGTCGTCTGGCTTGTCGTCTGGCCTGTCTGGTTTGTCGTCTGAAAAACAGAACAGAATCTCAGAGGTGATTCTCAGCAACGAAGAAGGAATCCTCCTTTCTGTGTGGGGAACGCTTGGGATTCTTTCTGACCCACTCACTAATTTCACAGCCTCATATGGTTATATTCATCGAACATGTAATGCCTGTCTGGATAAAATCTTCGCATGCATTATCTCATTTATTTGTAAAAACAAACAAATAGACCGACTGATATTGATACTTAGACACAGGCACCGCCTGGTGAGTGAGAAAACCAAAGTTCCTAGAGGCTAAGTACTTATCCCAGAGTTAAGCAGCCAGTAAGTGCCAGTGCCAGGACTGACATACAGAATGTCTGTTTTTTCATATGATCTCCATGCCTACGGTAATAACAATATTAAAGATAAATTATAAACTGGGTGAGGTGGCTCATGCCTGTAATCCCAGCACTTTGGGAGGGTGAGATGGGAGAATTGCTTGAGGCCAGGAGTTTGAGACCAGCCTGGGTAACATAGTGAGACTTCCATCTCTACAAAAAGTAAAAAGTAGCCAGGTGTGATGGGGCACACCTGTAATCCCAGCTACTTGGGAGGCTGAGGCAGGAGGATCTCCTGAGCCCAGAAGATAGGGGCTGTAGTGAGCCATGATCGTTCCACTGCATTCCAAACCTGGGTGACAGAGTGAGACCCTGTCTCTAAGAAATAAAGTAAATAAATAAAAATGAAATATCAATGGGTAACATTTGTTGAGTACATGCCTATGATGATCTACATGGATTGTCTTATTTTATCCTCATAGCAATTCTACAAGGTAGGAACAATTATCCCAATTTAAAGGTAAAGTAATATAATTTGAGAGATGTTTAGTAACTGGTTGAAAGTCACACAGTTAATAAGTGGCAGAAATACAATTCAAACCCATGTCAGTTTGGCATTAAAATTTGGATTCTGAAGT
The DNA here is from genome assembly GCF_028885655.2 of Pongo abelii. Taxonomy (NCBI): domain Eukaryota; kingdom Metazoa; phylum Chordata; class Mammalia; order Primates; family Hominidae; genus Pongo; species Pongo abelii. Next base: position 156,364,828 of record NC_071989.2, read on the forward strand.
ACTCTATGATGAGCTGTACAGTCTTTGATGGAAAACTTATGCAATTTGCACTTCTTTTAGAAGATTCAAAATAGCATGACAATAATGATGACAAAGAAATTTGGAAAAGTTACACAGTTTGCACTTCTTTTAGAAGATTCAAAATAGTATAACAATAATGATGACAAAGAAATTCTATCACTTGCATATCACCTAGTAGTTTCATAAATAGTGATTTTACAAACATTGTGTAATTTTATCCCCTGAGCAATCTTACAGAGTATGCATTTTTTAGCTCACAGAACTGAAAAGTGAAAAGATTAAGAGGCTTACACAAGACCTCATAGAGAGTAAGAAAAATGCTGGGACGATAACTGCAGGCCTCTTACACTAGATTCTTAAGGGCCCATTGGAATGAGGGCCAAGGATCCAGAGTGTGGTTGGTTATATTCAAGATCCCTTGGGGGCTTTTTGACTTTGCTTGGTTGTCTTTATTCCCAGGAGATGAGAAGAGATGGAAGAGTGACAGTAGCTACATGTGGTCGCCCCTCTGAGCCCTGGTCACAGGATAAAGTAGGACCTTTATTTTTTAATTGTATTGTACCCTGACAAGTAATGTTACCAGACTGGGTAAATAAAAATACAGGATGCCTAGTTAAATTTAAATTTCAGATAAACAACAAATACTTTTCTGGTACTATAAGAAAGATCCATGCAATAATTAGGACACACTGATGCTGAAAGATTATTCATTGTTTATGAGAAATCCAAATCTAACTGTGTTTCTTGTATTTTATCTGGCAACCTCAGCACAAGTTTTAACTCAAGAAGTCCCAACTTCTAGACAATGTACCCCTGACTTTGGATAAAGGAGATGTAACTACCTTTTGTGTGGAGGCTGCCAAATTATGTCAGAAACTTTACATCTATATTATATCCTAAAATGGAAACTATTAGTAAAAACGATTGGCAGGCAATTCTATGAGCATTTATTGTTTACTGTGATACAACTAAAGATTTGATAGAAGCACCAGTTTGGGACTTATAACCAAAATCAATATACTAATCATCACCTATTCATATCTCCAATTATTGGTTCCTTCATTCAAAAAGTATTTTTGAGCCTACTTTTTTAATGTTTTATTTTTGAAACAGGGCTTCACTCTCTCACCCAGGCTGGAGGACAGTGAAGTGATTACAGCTCACTGCAGGCTTAACCTCCTGGGCTGAAGACGTCCTCCCACCTCAGCCTCCAGAGTAGTAGGGACTACAGGCATATGACACCACAGCTGGCTAATTCTTGTATTTTGTGTAGAAATGGGGTTTTGCCATGTTGCCCAGGCTGGTCTTGAACTCCTGGGCTTGAGTGATCTGCCCACGTCGGCCTCCTGAAGTGCTGGGGTCCCAGGTGTGAGCCATCGTGGCTGGCCTGAGCCTACTATTATGTGCATAGTTATGCTAAGAGTCAAGGTAAAAAAAAAAAGACAACTATAGATATGACCTTCACATAAAGTGCTGGGCAACCCAGGTACTCAGAAGGATTGGTTTGTTTTTATTGTGGGAAGGAGGTGGAAGTGGAACTCATGTGTAAGGTGCCTATTGTGCAGGTACTACATCAGTGCTTTCAGCACATGCCTTAATCATCGTTCAGCTCAGCAGTGGTATCACAGTTACAGGAGAGAAGACAGATGCTCAGGAAAGTTAAATGACTCACCTGAAATCACTCATCTAGAAAGTGGCTGACCCAGGGTTTGAACCTAATTTTTTTTTTTAACTCCACAAAGCACATTATTCACATTGTGTAACACAACCTCCAAACAATTGTTCTGTAAAGACATTTGCCAAGTGCAAAGCAGTAATTTCTTGCATGAAAGATGAGATTTTTTTCTCCTGTGTTTCTATCTGGCTACCTGCAAAATAAATTCTATTGACTTGTTATTTTAATATGACACTAAAAGCTGGCTTTTCAAGATGTGAGAAGCCTGGGATTGGAGTGGGTGGAAATCAAAATCTTGGCCTTAGCTTGTGAACCCCATATATATTGAGAGGTATTAAAGTGTGATGGATTGCATGCTCTGGAGTTTTATAGACCTGTCTGATTCCTGCCTTTAACAAAAAATTAGCCATGTAAACTTGCACGCAGTGCTTAACTTTGCATCTCTCAGTTTCCTCATATGTTGTCAGGATTGAAAGATATTTTATATATTATATACATATACACACACATACATATATCTATATTATATATACATACATACATCATATATATACCACTTATCACAGTACCAATCCCAAGATAAACTTACCTTATATAAATAAATAATAAATGAAAGAATGAATAAATAAATGTTCTCTGTTTTATTGTTACTATTAATAATAATAGCAACAAAATGATTTATAATTCACTTTCTCCTCTAGTGCTTTAGAAGATAATATAAATTTAAAAAATGCTATTAAAATATCAAACAATTTATATCCTAGAAACAATCTTCAAAGCCAATAGTTTAATATTTTCTTTTTTCAAGTATTACATGGAATAGCCTTTATTTACAGTAACTACCTTGTTGAGTTTCTTAGTGAATGTGAATATAATGTTCTTAATAAACAGTATTGCTGATATTTGTACAGTTTTAATAGTTTACAAAGTAATTATAAAAGCATATTCATTTGACCTGGTGAAGTTGATAGTTATACCATTTTACAGATAAGGAAACTGAGGTTCAAAGCAGTGAACTGATTTAACCAGTTTCGGAGTTTATAAGAGACAGGGTGGCGACTGGTCTTGGTATCAAATCTTTCCTTTCACTTCACTGTAGTGATTTCTTTAGGAGTAGAATGGACTTAATAATATCTGTGGCCACATTTAGAGTAATTCTGTTGTAATGTCTGTCTGTGTGTTCTTCAGCCAAGTTACATTCAAGGGATTCTGTCACTAAATGTTTGTACTCTTTCTGTTTTCTGGTCTATCATTCTGAATGGAGCTCACAGTCTTTTGCAGACAAACAATAAATTAATTAATGAGAAGGCAGCATACAGCATGAGCTTCTATGTGCTTGGAAAAGGTGGGAAAGAAATAGTTGCTCGATAATAGTAGAAAGAATCTAGGAACCTAGGTTTCACTCCCAGGTGCCACTTCCACCTGTATGTATGCTCAAGTAGCTTGCCCTCTGCAACCTGTTTATTAACCTGTAAAAAGGAAAATGATAAATCCGTACATGTTTACATCATTGGATTACTATGAGAATCAAATGAGATTATACATGACAACAATAGCGGGTAATATTTACTGCATGCTTACTGTCAACCAGGTACCCTTCCAATTTGTTTCATTCCTTTTATTTAATTTTCATGATAACTTTACGAGAAAGTTAAATGTCCCCATTTATATGTGAGGCCTAGAGAGATTGAATAGTATTCCTAAACTCACCTTTCTGGTTAGTGGTAGAGCCAGGTCTAGGAGTTTTATTCCAGAGTACATATTCTCCACCATTGAACATTATTAGGTATAATTATCAAAAAATAAATGCCAGCCAGCTTTCATGGAATTTATACTAGAATAGTGTCATATCATAAGAGCACATAAAACATTTCAAACTTCATACATCCACTGAAAATAGAGGCTAGGTTTTTATTAAAATTCTTTCTTTGTGTTAGAAGATATACCTCTTGTCTCCCAGGCCAGTGCTCTTTCTGCCGTGCCCAAAGACCCCTTCTTTCTTTTCTGTTCTGAATCAGTGCCACCAGCATTCTCTAGTCACTGCTAACTACTGAACAATTCATGGGCTGTGATCAGAAGCACTTACCTGCATAGCAGGTCAGGATTAAGACAAGCAGTCCCAGGACAACTGTCAGGCGAAGTACTGAGACAGCCATTCTGGTAGCACGGGGTATTCGTGCAGATAAATTGTTCAGATACATGTGAAACAATGCTCCATTTATAGGGCATAGATAGGTGACATCATCTGCTTTGGAATTTAGATTGTTGCACAAGATGTCTGCACAGCTTGCTTTTGGATCTGTACTAATGAGACATACCCTATCATTCAAACCAAACATTTTTCATATAGGGAAAGAAAAACCCTCTTGATTTTTAAAATTTGTATCTATAAAGGGTTCTGGAGTGAATCTCTTGAGGCTAGTTTCAAGGCCAACATTGATCATTAGAGGGATATCAGGTAGAATTACTTGTCAGTGTCAAGCAGCAGGCAACAAATCAGATTGGCAAGGCAAGCCTATGCACTCCCTGTACACTCTATCCTTCCCTCATGCTCTGGGACAATCCCTTGTTCCTACATGGGCATGCCCTTTCACACCCCATGCCTCTGCTCTTGCTCTTCCTTCTTCCTCAGATACCCTCCTCTTCTTCTCCCTTCGGATCACTCCTACATATTCCTCAGTTCAAATGGTCCTTCTTTGTGATACCTTCATGATAACTACTCCACCCTTCTCCAGGCAGAGTTTGTTACTTCATCATCTGTCCTATAGCACACTTGACCCCATTGTATAAGAACTAAGTGTTGGCTGGGCGTGGTGGCTCACACCTATAATCCCAGCACTTTGGGAGGCCAAGGTGGGTGAATCACGAGGTCAGGAGTTTGAGACCATCCTGGCCAACATGGTGAAACCCCGTCTCTACTAAAAATACAAAAAATTAGCTGGGCGTAGTGGCAGACACCTGTAATCCCAGCTACTTGGGAGGCTGAGGCAGGAGAATTGCTTGAACCCTGCGAGGCGGAGATTGCAGTGAGCTGAGATCACACCACTGCACTCCAGCCCGGGTGACAGAGTGAGACTCTGTCTCAAAACGAACAGGCAACAACAACAACAACAACAAAAAAACTGTCTTATTTATTTTACTTTTATTTTTCTCTTTTATTTCCATCAACTTTTATTTGAAGTTCCGGGCTACACATGTAGCCAGCAGGATGTGCAGGTTTGTTACGTAGGTAAACATGTGCCATGATGATTTGCTGCACAGATCAACCTGTCACCTAGATTTTGTTTGTTTGTTTGTTTGTTTGTTTGTTTGAGACTGAGTCTCGCTGTGTCGCCAGGCTGGAGTGCAGTGGTATGATCTCGGGTTCACTGCAACCTCCGACTCCCTGGTTCAAGGGATTCTCCTGCCTCAGCCTCCTGAGTAGCTGGGACTACTGGCATGCACCACCATGCCCAGCTAAGTTTTGTATTTTTAGTAGAGACGGGGTTTCACCATGTTGGCCAGGATCATCTCAATCTCCTGACCTTGTGATCTGCCCGCCTCCGCCTTCCAAAGTGTTGGGATTACAGGCGTGAGCCACCACACCCAGCCGGCACCTAGGTATTAAGCCCAGCATCCATTAGCTATTTGTCCTGATGCTCTCTTTCCCCTTGAAACCCTGACAGGCCCCAGTGTGTGTTGCTCCCCCGAATGTGTCCATGTGTTCTCATAGGAGAACTAAGTGTTTTAACAGCTGTCTTCTCTTTCAGCTTGTGGATCTACTTATTTGTTTATTGGCAAAATATTGTACATACTCATGGTGCACAATATGATGTTTTGAAATATGCATATATTGTGCAAAGGCTGTATCTGGCTATTTAATACCCAGATTACTCATACTTATTTTTTTTTGTGTGGCGAGAACACTTAAAATCTGCTGTCTTAGCAATTTTCAAGTATAAAATACAATGTTATTAACTATAGCCACCATGATGTACAATAGATGTCTCAAACTTATTCCTCCTGTTGAGCTCAAATTTTATATCTTTTGACCAACATCTCCCCAATCCCTCCCACTACTCAACTCCCAGTCTCTAGTAACTATCATTCTACTCTCTGCCTCGGTGAGTTCATCTTGTTTAAAGTCCGCATGTAAATGAGATCATGTGGTATGTATTTGTCTTTCTTTGTCTTTCAGGGCCTGGTTTATTTCATGTAACGTCATGTCCTCCAGGTTCAACTGTGTTGCAAATGATAGGATTTCCTTCTTTTTTAAGGCTCTATAGTAAATAGTATTCCAGTGTATACATATCATGGTTTCTTTTTCTATTCACCTGTTGATGGACACTTAGGTTGATTCCTAGCCTGTAGGTCTCAAGAGAAGAATGTTTTATTACTTCTGAATCCTCATGGAGCCTATTCTATTGCTTGGTCTTGGTCTCACCTTTGACTTCACCTCCTCTGAAAGTTTGTTCTGGTTTTTCCAAACAGAGATGGATGATCCTCTGATGTACCTGCTAGGTCCTTTTTAAATGTCTTTACCAATAGGCTATAGGCTTCTCAAGGGCAAAACTATCTTTTTTAGAGTTGAATACATATTAACCGAGGCACATGGCAAATACCAAAAACACACACACACACAACACAACAAAACAAAATAAAACAAAACAAAAAAAACAGAAGAAGAAAAAAATAATTTGGGAATTGATTAAGACCAATCTTTCTCTCCGACTGCCAGACTCCATTGCTGTGGTCTCTATACCCATACCCATCACCATGGTTCCCCTTGAACAAAGTCTATCTTACCATCTTTTTTTTTTAAAAAAAAGAAATAATTAACTGGATTAAATATATTTGCACTTGGTGAAACAGAATATTGGATTTGAGATGCTGCTATGTATTTCCGGTGTAAAATAATCTCCGTTTGCAATATACGCAAAAGAATAAAGTTTGGTTCAAGTCTAGATGATATTGGTTATCCTGAGGAATGCTATAAATTCAGTTAATTGGAATGTGGACTTGGGAATACCTAAACTTATTGATTTACCAATACTTATACTTTGCATGTGTCAAAAGACCATTTTATAAATGGGAAAATTAACTAAAGTATGGACAAAAGGAGGTTCATCCAGCATCTCAGAGCCAAGGCTAGGGCAATGTTTCTTACTTACTAGTTAGTACTCTTCACAAGGCACCCAACCACTTCTGGAAAGTAATCAGGGACCTCTGCTTGCACCTTGCATGGTGTGGCCTTCCCAGGCTTCCCCAACCTATCTTCTCAGGAAGACACTGGTTTTGTCTCTCTTGTACAAAGGGTTGAATCTAGACTCTAGACTCTAGACTCTAGATCACCACTGTTTGTAGAGGACAGACAAGGCCAGAGCCTCTAATAAAATCTAGACATTAGAAGGCCTTCACTGAGGTAGATTTATGTCATCAGGGTCACTACTGATGACTGGGCACTGTGATTGTCCAAGAGGCTAGTGGGGGAATGACATTCAAGTGTCCTCTCTCAGGCCATGGATCATGACGTATTGCTGTGTTTGCCTGGGAAAGGGTGCATATTTTTCTAATCATCACAAGGGCACTCTATGATAAGTGAAGGCTGTAGATACAGCAACTTAAGACAGAAATTTGCTTGCTTCTTAGGAATAGCAGCTGGATAGGGCAAGCAGACAAATCCTAAATCAGCTGCTTTTGGAGGTCTGGTATCAAAAAGCTAGCACTGTCCTGAGTGTCAGGATAGCTGGCCTCGATTCCTGTCAGTAACACTATCTCATTGCATGGCCCTGATTCAATACCCTTCGTTTTCCCTGCTTGTTGTTCTTATTCTTTCTCTCCTCTTGGTTTGTTCCTCACAGCTTCAGGTCTCAGCTAAAATGTCTTGTCTTTGGTGAAAACTTCTGTGACTCTCTAATCCAATTCAGATCCCTATAGGATTAACTTTTCTACACTCTGTATTCTTTCTTCTCAGCACTTAAATTTCGATAACTTAATGTCTCTCTTTCCAAGGAATGTTAAAATCTCAAAGGGAAGCATTCTGATCCATCTTGTTCAGGGAAATGGCTTTGCTGTCTAGGATAGTGCCTTGTTTGTAAAAGATACCCAACAAATATGCATTGAATATATGAGCTAATAAATAATTCTGAGAAGAGGGGCCAGGTTCTTTTGCTTATTATCTGTGTGACTCTGGCAAATGATAGATACCCTCTGGGTCTCAGTTTCTACACCTGTAAAAGGGACATAATATAAATTTCTGCCTATATATCAGCACCATTGTAAGAATATAGGAGATAAAAACGAACACCTGATAACTGTAAAGAGCCCTTAAAGTTGGCCATATAAATAACAATTAAAAAGCTGTGATTTATCTTCCACTGCCATAAGCAAGTGAATTTGCTTTAGGTTAGATGAGAAACTGAGATTATGAAAGAGGGTTTTATCCAAGCTGGGAAGAAGAGGAGAACCTTCTTCTACAACACTATTCTACCTTGGTAAGAAGGTATAGGAATGAAGGAAATAAGAAATGTTTTAATTCCTATGGACTTTTCCAGACTTAATTAAAAATCATCTGAGTGTTTTTTTTTCTCAAGGTAGAAAATAATTACAATTTGGGTTGGCAATCTCATGGAGAGATTTCAATGTATGCATTAGCGGTTAAAAGCATGGGTTTTGGGATCACACAGAACTGAGTTTGAATTTCAGATTTGCCCCTTACGAGCTGTGTGACACTGTAACCTTAAAATATTTTTAATTTCTCTGTGCTTTGGATCCAGTGTCCATAAAATAGGAATAATGATACCTCTTGGTGTTGTTATAAAGATTAGATAAGAAAATTTGTAAAACTAGCACAGTGCCTTGCAAATACTAAGTGAAAAATAAATAATAAACTTGTCTATTCTATTCTATTCTATTCTATTCTACTTTGAGTTGTCTTAGAGGAGGGAGTGACATTTTAGGACCACCACCACCACCACTAATAATAATAATAATAGGCTGCCTCTTCTGGTTAGGTGCTGAGTTAGATACAATGTATCAATAAAATTGTTGAGAGGCCACCATTTCCTCATTTTATATATGGAAATTTAAGCTTAGAGGAGTTTTCCCAGGGTTACAAATCATATACCAGCCAGAGCAGGGAATTGGACACATGAACCTTTGATTCCAATGTTCCTGCTTTTAGCTATTCTGTTAAGTTGCACTGGCATATGCTTATGGTTGCTATTGGCAAAATGCCTGGGCCAAGAAAGGAACACCATGTTACCAACTTGTTTGCCCACAGATTCATCTGTGCCAACTCTGCTTTTTTTCATTAGCCTCTGAATAAAATTCTGGCCTATTTCATTCACTATGTTTTTGCTCAGTTTGATATAGCAAACATGCAGTTTACACAGTGTCTTTTATATCCTCGGCAGAAATAGGACTGGAGATAGGGCTGTAGGATAAAATACATGATGCCCAATTAAATGTGAATTTCAGATAACAATGAGGAATTTTTTTAGGATAAGTATATACCAAACATTTCACAGGAATACTGATACTAAAAAATTATTTGTTGTTTAGCTGAAATTAATTTTTTCTTACATTTTTAGCTGAAATTTAAATTTAACCGGGCATCTGGTACTTTTATTTGTGAATCTACCTGGAGAAGCCCTCATAATTCTTTTCTTATTAAAAAACCCGTGATCAGGGAGTGCAGAATAGGACTGAGAGAAGTTCCATAAAGGATTGAAGAATAGTATGTAAGAAGTTGAAATCATATGAGGAAACTAGAAGTCATTAAAGGGCTCTAGTTCCTCTTTAATATCACATCTGGAATATGTTTCCTCCTTGCAAGTCTCATAAAGAAATCATAAACCCCTCTCTTGTTCTTTGTTCATTCCAGCTAAAGTTTCAGACTAGTCTTGGAAGGGATGCATGTGGCTTCAGCTAGGTGTCCCATTCCTATGGTGTCTACATGCTGAGGAGTGGACACACTCTTTGTTACCCTAATCACCTTCCTCTAATGTGGCTTATACATTAGTCAATCTGCATGCCATAGATCCATTTAACAGTTACTTTTTCAGTGAACATTTATTTATTGAGCTTATATTATTTGCCTGGTACTCTGCCAGGCACTGGGGACAAGAAAATACAAAACAACAGTCCCTGACCTACCTTTGTTGAGGAGGCAAACACATAACCAAATAATTGCAATTTAAATATGAGAAATGCTAATGGAGTTGTGAACAGATTCCTATAGAAGACTAGCAGGGAGTGGTTAATGTTGCCTGTGGGAGGGGGTCATGGACAAATCATTGTTTGGGCCTTGAAAAGTGATTGTGTAGGTGTTCACTATGCAAACAAGGTGTGGAGAAGACACCTCAGGTAGGAGGAATGGCATCTGTGAAGACACAGAAGCATGGAAGAGCATAGCATATTTCTAGGAATGAACCTCAAATTCTTCAATGTTATTAGAAGTGAAGATTGAAGTGAAATAACTGAATCTCAAAATTTGTTTTAATTAATAAACATGTTGGAAGGAAAAAAATGGAGGGGAAAGAGAAGAGAGAAGGAACAGAGAATGTTTGGGAGTGGAGAGTAAAAAATCATTAAGTATTTAAACTCATAGCTAGGAATTTTTTCTCTCTTCCTGTTCCCTAATTAGAATTTCAGATAAGGACATTGACATGCATCAAATTATGTTAGAAATGTGAATTTTCTTTACCTTTTATTACCACAGAACCAATTTTCTCACAAAGTGCTATCAATTTTCCTCTTAAATATCCTTAAAATTTATCAACCTCTTTCACTTCCACAATAAGTGTCACAGTTTGGGGCTTCGTCTTGACTCTTGCAATAACAATCTAAAGTCTCTCTGATGTTTGCCTCTCCCCATTCCAGGCTGTCTTCCACATTGCTGCCATTTTTATCACTCTATAACATAATTATGTTTACATCCTCTGTCATTTCTCTAATAATTTCAATGGCTCCTGATTGCATATAAATAAGGCCTTTCATACTTCATTCACAATCAGTATCTCTAGCTTCACTTTAGGAGTAGTATAGAGTAATCTCAATGCACAAGTTCTAGAGTCAGGTAGCCTACATTCAATTTCTGACTTCACCAGGGCTAGTATTTACTGGGCATGTACTGGGATGCTCATATCCAGTCTACTAGGCTGGGTTGGTGTTTGCTCCCTAGTTGTTGAATAATTTAATATCTTCTCAGCTACTAACAATGTGATTTGGCAGTTCGCTTATACTCTCTAAACATTAGTTCTCCATCTTCAATATAAAGATAATAAAAGTATCAGTCCCAAAAATTTTAATAATCTGAAACAAAATATCAATGAAATAAATAAATTATAAATGAAATCATGCTATAAAAAGCTTGGCATCATGTATGTTTAACAAATGCTGACTATTTGTATTATCGCTTCCCACCGCTCTCTAACCATGTTATCTCCTGTTTTACCTTATCAGGCATGCTCCAGAACTTGACTTATTTTATCACTCTACTTGCTCTGCTTGAACCAATTCATCCCCACCAATTCATCCTTCAAACATTAAATCCTTCAGAAAGACATTGTAGCCACATCCCTGACTTAATCCATGGTACAATTAATCACTTTTCCTGTGTGCTCACTGTGCACACATCTCTATTATATTAAATCATGAGTTATTGTTTATATATCTGCCACTGCCATTAAGTTACGAAAGCATTCTCTGCATCATTTCAATTTTGTTAAATTTGTTAAGGTTGGTTGAATGACTCCGTAAAGTCTATCCTGATTAATGTTTCCTCTGCACATACTAAAATTTATATTTAAGTTGGAATATTTTATAAAGGTTAATTAGGTCATTTTTCATTAATTGTGATAATCAGGTTTTCTGTATCTTTACTGATTTTCTATCGGTTTAATCTATCAATCACTGAGAGACTAGTTTTGAAGTCTCCAACTAGAATTTTAAATTTGTATACTTCTCTTTTCTTGTCTGTCAAATTTTACTTTGCAGATTTGAGAATCTATTGTTACTTGCTTATACATATAGGATTTTTATGTTTCCTTAGTTAATTGACTCCTTTCTGATTATGCAGTGTTCCTTTTGTTTGTTTGTTTGTTTGTTTGTTTTTGTTGGAGACGGAGCCTCGCTTTATCGCCCACGCTGGAGTAGAGGGCTATGGCGCGATCTAGGCTCATTGCAACCTCCGCCCCCAGGGTTCAAGCAATTCTCCTGTCTCAGCCTCCCAAGTAGCTGGGACTACAGGCGCACCCCGCCACACCCGGCTAATTTTTTGTATTTTAGTAGCCACTGGCTAATTTTTTGTATTTTAGTAGAGACGGGCTAATTTTTTGTATTTTAGTAGAGACGGGATTTCACCGTGTTGCCCATGCTGGTCTTGAACTCCTGAGCTCAGGCAATCCGCCTGCCTCTGCCTCCCAAAGTGCTAGGATTACAAGCATGAGCCGCCTGCCCCGCCGCAATGTTCTTTTTTATCTCTGATAGTATTCCTTGTTCTGAATACTATCTGTTCTCATGTTAATATAACCATTCCAAGTTTTTTTTTGTGTGTTTAATAATAAATCTTTTTGCATTCACTTACTCTCATCTATGTTTTTATATTTAAAGTGGATTTTTTTGTAAACAGCATAAACTATCTCTGTTTTATAATTAATGTGTTTAGATTGCTTACATTAATGTAATTATTAATATAATTGCTTTTAAATCTACAATGTTGCTAGATGTTTTATTTTCCATCTTTTGGCCTACTTTTGGATTAACTGTTTTTTTACGGATCTGTGTTACCTCTATCATTGACTCAGTAGATAAACCTACTTTAACTGATCACAGTTACTCTTCGATTTATAGTTTGACCATTTATAGCTTTCATATCAATTATGTATTTATTACCTCATTTGGTCCCACAAAAACCTTGTAATTTAGGTATTATTATACCCTTATCTGGCATAGATAAATTATGCATAATTGGCATAGAAATATTTACACTATTAATTTTGTACTATGGCCTTCTTAATTTAGGGGGGAGTCACTATTTCCATGTAATTAATTTATAATTTTGTAAAATGTTCCCTTCACTCCATCCTGTGTACCAAAGTGAGGCATGACATAGTACCTGTTTTGAAATGTTGCCTCCACCCTCAGCCATAGCTCCAGCTGCTAGAAAAACAAAAGCCACTGGACTCTTAACTGGCCTTCCTTGTTTACATCTGATTCCTTGGGTTGAGCTTTGGCTATTGTTCCAGTGGGGCTCTGGAATCACCTCTGCCACTGACATTTTATATAAAACAAATCATACAATATGTGGCTTTTTGCGTCCAGCTTCTTTTACTTATCATGTTTTCAAGGTTCTTCTGCGTAATAGTGTGTATCAGTACTTCATTCTGTATTACTGCTAAATAATATTCCAGTGTATAGATATACCACATTTTATTTATCCATTCACCTATTGATAAACACTTGGTTTGTTCTACTACCATTTGGCTATTATGAATAATGCTACTGTGAACATTCCTGAATAAGTGTATGAATGAATATATATTTTCATTTCTCATGGGTATACACATAGGAATGGAATTGCTGGGTCATATGATAACTCATTTTAAACTTGTGAGAAACTTCCAGACTCTTCAAAGCATCTACACTATTTCACATTCCCACTAGCAATTTAAGAGAATTCCAGTTTCTCCATATTATAACCTACCCTTGTTATTGCATCCTTTTTATTCTAGTCATCATAGTAGGTATGGAGTGGTATATAATTTTGCTTTTGATGTGCTTTTCCCTAATGGCTAATGATACTGATCATACTTCATTGAGCTTATTGGCCCAATCATTTTGGGAAGCCAACATTACCCTGATGCTAAAATCAGAATGAGAAATGACAAGACAAGAAAATTACAAATTAATATCTCTCAGAAACATAAAAATAAAAATCCCCGCAAAACTACTAGCAAATCAACTAAGTAGGGTTTATATCTGAAATGCAAATCTTATTCAACATTTGAAAAATCAATAAATTCAATTTATCATATGATCAGATTAAATATGAAAAAGCATATATCATTTCAATAGATACAGAAAAGTCATTTGACAAGATTCAGTATCTATTATATAATATACATATATAGTTATATACGTGTATATAAAATGTCTTTATGCATATACCTCTCAGAAGACTAGCAATAGAAGGGAAATTCCTCTACTTGATAAGGAACATCTATAAAACACTCATGCTTAAAGATTTTAACATCACACTTAATGATGAAAGATTAATTCATTCTTCTTGGATCAAGCACAAGACACAAATATCCTCTCTCCCTATTCCTTTTTGATGTTGAACCAAAGGTCCTTACTAGTGCAATAATGGAAGAAAAAGAAGTAAGAGGATTGAAAAGGGAGAGGTAAAACTGTCTGTATGTACAGAAGGCATGACTGGCTATGTGGAAAATCTCAAAGAATCTACAAAAATGCTATTAGAAATAATAAGTGCATTTAACAAGTTTGAAGGATACATGGTTAACCTACAAAAATCAATTGCATTTCTACATACTTGCAGAGAACAATTGGAAATTGGAATTAAAATGCACCTTTTCTAATAACACCAAAACCATAAAATTCTTAGATATATGTCTAACAGAATAACTACAAATTATGTTTGCTTATAACTATACAGTTCTGTTAAAAGAAGTAAAAAATGACCCCTATATAAATGAAGATATTTATTGTATTCATGAATTAGAAGACGTTGACTCTTCCTAATGTGATCTATAGATTCAACAGAGATCTAATCATAATTCTAGCATGATTTTGTATAAAAACAAGCAAACTAATTTTAATATTAAATGGAAAGGCAAATAACTAGAATAACAAAAAGAAATGAAAACAATAAAACCATGTAGAATGAAGTCTGAGGCACCACTCAAACTAATATGAAGGCTTGCATAAAGCTCAATGATTAAGACAGTATTATATTGGAGAAAGGCTAGGCATATTGATGGAACAGAAGGCAGTCCAGAAATACACTTACATTTGTATGGTCAATTGCTTTTCAATGAAGGTGCACGGATCAACCAATGAAGTAAAGATAACGCTTTCGATACATAATGGGAAGCAATTGGACAAAAAAGAAATAAGGAATAAATGTTGATCTATATATTGTTATATAAAAAGTAACTCAAAATGGGTCACAGTCCTAAATGTAAAAACTTTTACTCTAAAATTTCTTGAAAAAAATATAGAGGGAAATATTTGTATCCTTGGATTAGATAAAGGTTTCTTAGACATAGTACCAAAAACATGATTGCCACAGACAGAAATACACAGACAGAAATACTGACAAACCACAGATTAGGAAAAAACTCATATATCTGTTAAAAGATTTGGAGCCAGTATACATAAATTATGGTTTCAAAACTAAGTAATATGAAAAAACCCAATGTAAACAAAAGGTGCAAAATATTTGAATAGAAATTCAGAGTAGACATGTGGAGGACAGGTATATGAAAAGATAATCTGCACCATTTGACATTAGAGAAATGAAAATCAAAACCATAATGAGATATTGCTACCCACCTATCTAAAACTAAAAAATTAAAAACAAAATTAAAAAAGGTAAAAAAATCAAAAACAAAGTAAAAAAAATAGCAAGTGCTAAAGAGTATATAGAGAAACTAAAACTCTCATTCCTTGTTGGTGGGAATGTAACATAAGAAAACAGTTTGGCAGTATATATAGTTATTGTATAACCATGTAAGTATTTACCCAGCAATCTCACTCTTAGATATATACTCAAGTGAAACCAATACTTACATTTACACAAAAACCGCAGATGAATGTTTATAGTGGCTGTAATAGCCCTAAACATAAGCTCTAGTACGTCCACATAATAAGATATTACTCAGCACCATTAGGAATGAATCACTAATCTGTGCAACACCAAGAACGAATTTCAAAGTATTATTCTAAGTGGTAGGACCCAGACTCAAAATGCTGTAACTGTATAATTCTAATTTCATTTATATAATGTTTTCAAAAAGCAAAACTGTAGCAAGAAAAAGCAGAACTTTGGTGGTTAGGGGCTGAGCAGGGAGGGGAAGGCTTACTATAAATGAGCACAAAGGAATTCTTTTGGATGGTGGACATTTTGTGTCATGAGTATAGTCTGGTGACAAAATTGTGTTTGACAAAACTCACAGAACTTACTTTAAAGGGTAAATTTAAACTGTATGTAAAACATACCTTGATGTTTAACTTTGTGTAAATTATACCCTAATAAAGGAAAAAATATATTTATAGTAGCCTTGTTGATAGTGGTGGTAGCGATTAGACTATATGTGAAGTGGTGGTTATGCTTGCATGTCATTTCTGCAGCAAACTCTCTGCGTAATCTTGAATACCTCTTTTCCCCCTTGCTAGGTCCAAGTTTCTTCATTTTGCAATGATAAATTTGGATGGGATGATGACTAGAGTTTCTTCTAGCACTGGCATTCTGTGATGACCGAAGAGGTGATTTCTGAGGTTGTTTTTATGTTCCCTCAACCTCTGAAACCAATGCTTTGGTTGAGGTCTGGGCTGGGCCCACATTCTGAGACATTTCCATACATGACAGGTAGGTGTGTGTTTGTGCATGAGGATGGCTAGAGGTAATCAGGCCACCACCCTTTATCTTTCTCATGCCTCCTTCACCAAGCTGTTTATGACTAATCTGTGAACAGCTGCCATTAACAGCAACCCAGAGCCCGAAGATGAATTTAAAAAAACAAAAACCCCAAACGTCTTGTATACTATCAGGTATCCTGTTGTGTCTCTTGATTGAACAGCTCAATAGAGTATAACAAAAATAATTCCCATTCTTAATGCCTGCTCCCAGGTGGGAACTCACGCATTCTTTACAATTACCCTACCCACAAATGTAGGTCATTGTGGATATAATTATCCTCATTTTGCAAATTATCAAAAAGAAAAAAAAACAAACAGCAGCAATGATACAATAAAACAAAGGTGTGAACATTTGAATTCACTACCCTATTGTCAGTCTGCTAGTAAGTGGCAGAGCTAGGACTTAAACTCCCTGCTATCTGATACTAAAACCATTAATAAAAATGCATCTAACAGGGTTCCAGTCTGAAAAATGAGGACCCGGTTACTGTTCATATACTTATTTATCTATTCCTTAATTTATGCATTTATCGACAGATATTTTGTAACTTGCAAAGTGTCAGGAAATATACTGTGCACAAGAGATATAACAGGAGATTGGATAGGCACTATCCCTGCCACCGTGGAACCTACATTTTAGTTGGGGGGAACAAAAAAATTCAGCAGGGAATTATGCTTCAGCATCGTAATTGCTACAATAGAATATTGTGGGCAGATAAAGGAAGACCAAAGAAATCTCCCCGAGGAAAGTTATCTATGCTGAGATGTGAGAGATAAGTAGGTGTTAGGCAAAGATTTACAGGTAGGAAAAAGCATGACAACAAATGAGAAACTTAAGTAGTTCAGTAGGACAGGGACTTGAAGTAAAGTGTCACGGAGCAGAGTGAAAAAAACTGAAAAATATCTAGGACTTGACTCATCCAGAATTCTGTGAAGTTTTTAAAATGGCTGGGACTTTTTCTAAGAGCAATATGCAAGGGTTTTAAATAGAGAAGTGACATGATCAGTTTTTATTTTCCAGTTTCTTTGATTGGTAGTAGAAAATGAGAGTGAACCAACACTGAAGGCAAAGAGACCATTTAGGAAATCATTATTATCATTATAATCACATTGTTATAATAATGACCATAATGATAGTGCTTGGAGATGGGGTTGGAGCCAGTGGTAATGTAACCAAGTGGATGGACTTGAGCAGTAAGTTTTTGTAACTTTATTAGCCCTAATGCTGCAATCTTGACATATATTTTGTAATATACCTTCCATTCTATTAAAATTAGTAGATAAAATAACCTACTAACACACATAATTTCAGAAGTCCATAAAAAATTAAAAATAATAAAATAAGAATTAAAATAAATAATAATATAATATGTATTTTAATATGGGTAATAAATAATAAACAAATATATAATATAATATGTATCATAATAATAATATAATATGTATTTTAATATATATTTTAATTTAATAGTATAATATGTATTTTAATATGTATTTAATATTTAAATATAATCTTATTTTAAAATAAGAATTAAATAATAATAATATATGTATTTTAATATAACAATATAATATGTAATTTAATATAATATGTATTTTAATTTCCACCAGGAAATTAAGTCCTCCATAGAATTACAATAGAATTACATAGAATGCCTCCCTGAAGCATTGCCATTTCAATAGAGAACTGTGAGGTTTGAATGACATTCAGTCAGTCCCATTGACAGGTGTCAGTGATGACTGGATTTGTTGTGTGAGGCCCAGGGAGATGTCAAGTATGTTTCTGTCTTTGGTGGCAGTGTGGTTGTGATGTATTACTCAGCGTTGTGGATACCCAGTGAAGACAGCTGGGGACAAGGGAAAGATCGTGGGTTCCGTATTGGACAGGTTGAATTTAAAGTGATTCTGAGGCATTTACATTGGAGATGATTGGCAATTAAGAATTTTGTATGAGTAAATATAAACCTTAAGCCCAGAAGGGAAGACTTTACTTGAGAGATTGATTCGGGGTCATCATTTTACAAATGGAGGGAAAAAAAAAAGCCATAGAGCAGATGAGACTCTCCAGGGATACTGGGTAGAATTAGAAGAGTACTTAGGTAGGTGCTTGAGGACCACACATTGCAAGAAAGGCCTGCAGGAGAAACTTCAAAAAGGCTACTCAAGAGAAAAAAGAAAAAAGAGGATACTTGGATCCCATAGAAACCAAGGAAAGAGAGAGTTTATGAAAAGAGGAACTGTTCTGCTGTGTTGGCTACTGCTTAGAGATCTAGGAAGATAAGGTTTGGGATGCTTTACTCATCTAGAAACAAGGAAGTCTTTAGTCACCTACAGGAAAATTTTCAGTGCAATGGTGGGATGAGCCTCATTACATTGGTGCCTGGAGGTAGCAGAAGGCAAGGAAATAGATTCCATCAGGTTCCACATCTCTCCAAGGGCTTGCATGTCTGTGAAACATGTGTGTTGATGTCCCCTGTCTACTTCTGATGTACCTCAAATGTAAAGAACTTCAACATAAAGCAGAATAAGATACATCTGTAATGCTGGCGTACGTAGGAGAAAGGGAGAAATCATACTTTGCTTTTGCTAATTCTGCTGCTTCCATCATAACTGTCTTCTTAAACTCATCTCTGAATGTCGTAAAACTACTCCAAACTTGAAGTTCTCATGTTATTGGGAAGGCTAAAAGCCCACAGTTGTAATCGTTCTCAAAAATGTTTTCCACCGGGTCAGTGGCTCATGCCCGTATCCAAGCACTTTGGGAGGCGGAGGCGGGTGGATCACCTGAGATCAAGAGATTGAGACCAGCCTGGCCAACATAGTGAAGCTCCGTCTCTACTAAAAATACAAAAATTAGCTGGGCTTGGTGGCAGGTGCCTGTAATCCCAGCTACTCGTGAGGCTGAGACAGGAGAATCGCTTGAACCCAGGAGGTGGAGGTTGCAGTGAGCTGAGATCGTGCCATTGCACTCCACCAGCCTGGGCGACAAGAGTGAAACTCTGTCTCAAAAAAAAAAAAGAAAAAAAAAAAAGATGTTTTCGTTTACTTTGCTTACTTTGCTACAGCGTGGAGACCCCCACCCCCTTTCTCTGAGAAATCACCAAGGCGGCTGGGAGCCTGAACACATGTCCTGAAAACCGGAGGGCGGGTGTATGATGAGCAAGCCCTCATTCTGCTTGGTAATGCGGGGCTCAGATTCGCGTGCTCTACGCTCACTTTTACTTTAGCCTAACCAACTGTACCCCTGAATTTCCTTCCCACAAGGTTCTAGCATTTGAGGGTGATGATGGATTCTCTGTGTGGGAGAGCAATGCTATTGCCATCTGTGAGCAGTGAGGAGCTGTGGGGAAGTCCTCCAGAGGCAGCAGCCCAGGCGGTGCAGTGGGTGAACTTTGCTGATGATAGCCAGTACCAGGGTGTTCCCACCTTGGGCAAAATGCACCATGACAAACAGGCCACCCAGGATGCAGGGGAGGAGGTGAGGTGAAGTCTGGGGTTGCTAGATGCTCACTTGAAGATGAAGACTTTTTCTGGTGGGTGAGCGAGTGGCATTGACTGACATCATAGTTATCTGCACCTTGTTGTGACTCTATAAGCAGGTAGGTTCTAGAGCCTTCTTTCTACCAGGCCATTCCCATTATCAACTGCTGGTTCCTCACCTACATTTACCAGCCCCAGTTCCGGACTGTCTTGGGTGGAAATGAAACTGTGTGAGAACATGGCCCACTTTGATGCTAAAATATTTGCAAAGAGCCAGCCTAAAAAGGACACTCCACGGAAAGAGAAAGGTTCACAGGAAGAGAAGCAGAAGCCCCAGGCTGAGCGGAAGGAGGAGAAAAAGGTGGCCACCCCTGCTCCTTAAGTGGAGGTGAAGGAATGTGAGCAGCCCAAGAACACCATTGAGTTGAATGAATTTAAGTGCAAGTACTCCATCGAGGACACACTCTGAGGCAATGACATGTTTTGGAGAGCACTTTGGTAAAGACGGCTGGTCCCTGTGGTACTCTGAGTATCACTTCCCTGAACTCACCAGACCTTCATGAGTTGCAGTCTCATCACTGGAAAGTTCCAGCGATTGGACGAGCTGAAGAAGATGCCTTTGCTAGTGTCATCCTCTTTAGAATCAACAATAGCAGCTCCATTTCTTGAGTCTGGGTCTTTCAAGGCCAGGAGCTTGCCTTTCTGCTGAGTCCAGATTAGCAGATGGACTCCGAGTCATATAAAAGGCAGAAACTGGATCCTGGAAGCAAAGAGACCCAGACACTGGTTGGAGAGTACTTTTCCTGGGAGGGGGTCTTCAAGCATTTGGGCAAAGCCTTCAGTCAGCACAAGATCTCCAAGAGAACATTTTTTTACCATTGCCAAGAAGCCTGCACCTGCCCTTCACGAAGATGGGAATCATTAAAGGAAACTGAACATTGACAATAAAAAGATGTTTTCGTTCAACTGCTCATCAGCTATTTAGAACCCCATTCTATTGTTTCCCTGAGTGTAATCCAGATTTTGTTTTCACACTTCCAAAGGTGAGTGGTTCACTAGGGCAACTTACCAGGTGCTAGATAGCATGGACTCTGAAATCAGACGAAAGTTGGTTTGGATGCTGCCTCTGCCAAATCTTTGACTGTGTTATCTTGGACAAGGAATTTAAGCTAAGAGTCTTTTTTTTTTTTTTAATGTGAAATGGGAATTATAACACCTAGCTCTCATACCTGTTAAAAGACTCACATATGATGATGCATGTAAACAGAAAATAGCACAGCCTTTGGCACAGAGAATATGTTAACATATAATAGATCTAAAATTTTTCCATTTTTAATTGAAAAAAGAACAATTAAAAAGAATTATTTAATTGAAAAAGCATTCTTTTCAATTACAAGATTCTTTTCTAATTGAGAAGAATTTTAATTTAATTTTCAAGTAAAAAACAATTATTTTCAATTAAAGAAGAATCCTGTAATTAAACAAGAATTATTTTTCAATTAAAAAAGAATTTTTAATTAAAAACACAAGAAAGATTCTACCAGTCTTTGATTGGTGAAATATTTCTTAATTGTTTTGGCTGAAATGTCTTTCTCTAATTCCCAAGCATTGGCCATAGTTATTGCTCTTGGACCTGGCCAACAAGTGTAATCTATTTTCCCTTTATAGCTCTCCAATCATTAAATCTTCTCCCCTCCATGGTAAGCATCTCAATTTCTTCAAACTTTCCTTAAAGAACATGCTTTTAAGACCCCTCTCTATCATTGTTGCTACTTTTTTGAATTCACTCCAAGTTGTCCCTATTCATCCAGAATGGAGAAGGTGGAATTTGATCTGATAGTTGAAGGGCTATTGGATTTTATGGAATATATTCAGAGACTTTAGTCTGTTTGTGGATCATCTGAGGTCGGGAGTTTGAGATCAGCCTGGCCAACATGGTGAAACCCCCTCTCCATGAAAATACAAAAATTAGCTGGGCGCCGTGGTGCTTGCCTGTAATTCCAGCTACTCAGTAAGCTGAGGCAGGAGAACCACTTGAACCCAGAAAGCAGAGGTTGCAGTGAGCTTAGGTCGTGCCACTGCACTCCAGCCTGGGAGACAGGGCGAGAATCATCTCAAAAAAAAAAAAAGTCAATTATATTCATTTGACAGCAAAGATTCCTCAATGTGTTTGGAGTGGGTGTGAGACATGATGAGATGGTCATTTTGGTGCATTATTCATATGGTGGGTGTAAGGGAAAAGAGAGAGAAATAAGGGAATTGTTCATGTGTATTAATTGAGAATCAATATTAATAGTAGTGTGACTTGGAGAAAGGGACAGATTTGAGGTCTATGTTAGCTATTTACAGGAATTATTTTAACTTTCCCTATTTCCTAGAATATCAAATATGAATATACTTGTCCACTTTTCTCCTTTAAAAACAAATGCTTACTAAATGTCAATTTTTTAAAAAACAGAGCATTATTATAAATGCCAGGACTTTAGTCTGTTTGTGTTGTTACAAAGGAATACCTGAGGCTATAATTAATACAGGAAAGAAGTTTATTTGGCTCGCAGCTTTGCAGGCTGTACAAGAAGCATGGCACCAGCATCTGCTTCCAGTGAGGGCCTTAGCAGGAAGGTGCAGGAGAGCAAGTATCACATGGTGAGAGAGGAGGGAGAGGAGGAGGAGCCAGGCTCCTTTTAACAGTCAAATCTCACAGAAATGAATAGAGCAAGAACTCCTTCACTGGGACAGTTCATGACAGATCTGCCTCCATGACCCAAACACCTTCTACCAGGCCCCATCTCCAACATTAAGGATCAAATTTCAACATGAGATTTGAAGGGGACAAATACTCAAACTAGATCATGCAAGGAATTAAAAAAAATCAAAAATAAAACATTAGGGATGTTTATAGTTTGGGACAATGTGATTTTAAAAAAGCTTCATAGAACATGGGGCATTTGAACTTTACTTATAAGGATGGTTGTGTATTAATTATGTATTTATTTAATTATGTATTTATTTAATTATGTATTAATTACACATTAATTAATTATGTATTTCTTTTGTCTTATTTGACAAAAGAAAATAAGACATTCCAAGTGGAAAAAACAAGGTGAGCAAAGGAAGGTGGAAAGACTAGGTTACAGTCAGGGAAAATTTTATTAGTTTACAGTTGTATTGTCTAATACTGTAGCCACTAGCCATATATGAGCACTTAAAATTAGTTAAATCAAATTAAAAATTCATTTCCACAGCCACACTAGTCACATTCCAAGTGCTTATAAGTTGTATATAGCTAATCGCTAGTATACTGAACAGCACAGCTATAGAACATTTCCATCATTACAGAAAGTTCGATTGAGTAGTGCTGGGCTAAAGAATGATGCTGCATATAGAGAGTAAGAAATTATCAGATTTACACACACACACACACACACACACACACCAGATTTTGAGTCTGAATTTTACTGTGTTGGTGTATCAACATCTGTTTTGGTTAAAAGAAACAAAATGTAACTTAAACTGGCTTAAACAACAAATGGAGTTTATTAGCTCAATTATCTGAAAAGTCCAGAAATAACCTTGTCTTCAGAAATAGCTGCTTCAGAGTTTCTGCTGAGCTTTTATTTGATTTTCTCTTGTCTTTTCTTCTATGTATTGGCTTTATTCTCAGGCTGGCTTTCCAATATAGAAAAATAGCTGAAATAGTTCTAGGTCTCAAGCTCCCAAATGACACTGTCTTTGTTTTATGTTGCTATAACAAAATACCTGAGACTGGGTAATTTATAAAGAACAGAAATGTGTTGGCTCGCAGTTCTGGAGGCTGGGAAGTCCAAGACTGAAGGATTGCACCTAGAGAGGCTCTTCCTCTTGCACCATCGCATGGTGGGAGGTATTGTGTGGGTGAGAGAAAGAAAGAGAGAAAATGAGAGAGAGAGAGAGAGAGAGCGCCAAACTCACTTTTATAACAAATCCAGTCTTGTGATAATAAACCCACTCCTGCGATAACAACATTAATCTATTTATAAGGAAAGGGCCTTCATGACCTAATCACCTCTTAAAGGTCTCACCACTCAACACTGTTGCATTGGGGTTTAAGCTTCCAACACTTGAACTTTGGGGGACACATTCAAACCACAGCACAGATGATTCAGAAGAAGAGAGTTGCTCTTCTTCTTCTTCTTCTTTTCTTTTTTTGGTGGAGTTTTGTTCTTCTTGCCCAGGCTGGAGTGCAATGGCACAGTCTCGGCTCACTGCAAACTCTGTCTACCGAGTTCAAGCAATTCTCTTTCCTTAGCCTCCCAAGTAGCTGGGATTACAGGTGCCCACCACCATGCCCAGCTAAGTTTTTTTGTATTTTTACTAGAGATGGGGTTTCACCATGTTGGCCAGGCTGGTCTTGAACTCCTGACCTCAGCTGATCCACCCGCCTCAGCCTCCCAAAGTGCTTTTCTTCTTGATCTTGACCACAGGAAAATAAATTCCTGCACCTTTTTGAACTTGCCCCATTTATGTCCCTGCCCACTCCTGCACTGTTTTGCTGTGGCCAAGGGAGTGTCATGTACTGACTGATGCCTGACGCAATCAGCGTGGCATGAGAGATAGGATAATGTAGATGGGCTTAGGCTGGTCTGTGTCAGTCTTTGAGGTGAGGGTGGAGTCAGTTCTACCCATAAGCCATCTGGGTGCCACCCAGCCTGGGTGGGGTTAAATGGGGCTCTTTTTAAAAAGCAATTCCTGTTGCAATTCCCAATACGAAATCATTATGTAACTTTATTTTTTTAAATAACAAATCTTTATTTGACTTGATTAGGTCTGAAAAACTTTAAACTGTAATACAGATAAAACAGAGAACAGATACAGCAAAGAATAACCAAAATTGCCTTTTTTTATAAAAAGTGTTATGATTTTATTTGAAACATAAATTCACAGAAGATAATTAAGTTCAAAACTTTAAGGAACGATTTGTAAGGCACTTAACACACAGTATATATACTGCTATACAAAGAATATTAAAATCCATGCACCACATAGTCAAATAAAATCATTATCTTATTGCTACTCTCTAAACTACTCTTGTGATAAAACGAATGAACAAATAAACAAATTCTATAAGTTATTAAAAATATTACCAAGCAAACAAACAAACAAAAAGCCTTCAAACTAGAGATCTTAGAGTCAGCTATGAAAATGATCAACTTGTCATGAAAAAAATGGTTTGACACATTATGAATGAAGTGAACCACATTAAACCTGTGTAAAATTAGTCATGTCTTAATTGATGGCTAATCATCACTAACAGAAAAAATGAGAAAGGCTAAAATTCCATATAAATAAATGTATATGGAACTTGACAATGATCTCAATGAAAATTTTCTCCCTATAAAATATTATCACTAACATATTAATAAATCTTATTTTGCAAAATGACAATGTGAAAATAGTAGAACACATACTTCCCATAAAAAGTGACATGTTACTTTCTACAGAAATAACCATCAATGACCATCCTATTGCAAAAGTAGCAGGATCAGGAAGTCTGGTTTTAGAATGATCTTGTTATCTCTTTCGCTCTCTTATTCTTAACATCTTTTTTCCTCTTTTTCCCTCAAAGGTATTCTTTTTATCTTCAACTCTTTCTCTCTTTGTCAACACAGCTATCATAATATTTATTCTAAAATTATTCTTTCTTTGAAAATGAGCAGCCTATTTCCTGTTTTCCCTTTTCCAATTCTGAGCTTGCTCTCTTGTCCTCATTCTCCTCTTCCTCTTCCTCTTCCTCATATTTTCTGGGTGGACCAGCTCATCTTCCACATCATCTTTATTATCACTCTTTTCTTTTTTTTTTTTTGATACCATCTCACACCATTAGAATGGCGATCATTAAAAAGTGAGGAAACAACAGGTGCTGGAGAGGATGTGGAGAAATAGGAACACTTTTGCACTGTTGGTGGGACTGTAAACTAGTTCAACCCTTGTGGAAGTCAGTGTGGCAATTCCTCAGGGATCTAGAACTAGAAATACCATTTGACCCAGCCATCCCATTACTGGGTATATACCCAAAGGATTACAAATCATGCTGCTATAAAGACACACGCACACGTATGTTTATTGTGGCACTATTCACAATAGCAAAGACTTGGAACCAACCCAAATGTCCAACAACGATAGACTGGATTAAGAAAATGTGGCACATATACACCATGGAATACTATGCAGCCATAAAAAATGATGAGTTCATGTCCTTTGTAGGGACATGGATGAAACTGGAAATCATCATTCTCAGCAAACTATCACAAGGACAAAAAACCAAACACCGCATGTTCTCACTCATAGGTGGGAATTGAACAATGAGAACACATGGACACAGGAAGGCGAACATCACACACCGGGGACTGTTGTGGGGTGGGGGGAGGGGGGAGGGATAGCATTAGGAGATATACCTAATGCTAAATGACGAGTTAACGGGTACAGCACACCAACATGGCACATGTATACATATGTAACACACCTGCACGTTATGCACATGTACCCTAAAACTTAAAGTATAATAATAATAAAATTAAAAAAATATTATCACTATTTTCATAGTCATCCTCTTCCTCTTCTGAGTTGGCATTCATTATCTTTCTTACCAAATCCCTCTAAGTATGTTTTGCTGCAGCAGTTGAAAAATATACTTTCTCTAAGAATATTTAGGACTGCTAAATAAGTCAAGATTTTGTAGAACTCTACTAAACTGAGCTTTCTAAGTTTTGGTTTCATTCCAAATGAAATCGTTAGCATTTTGGCATTTCCTTGCCAGGACTTCTAAGTCTCCAAAAATAGTATTGTTACTAAGAAAACCAGTCAAAGAAGGACTTATGCTTCAGCCATACATAGAAACACTGGTTCTTTGAAAAGATCATTCCTCCCTTCAATTTCTCCATTGATGACTGGCAACTATTAATGACCAGTTTGGTCACTCAGGCTTTTCATGACTCCCTCCTCCTCTGTTACCACTAGTCTCATTTTTCCCCTTCCTCCTTCTTGTACTAACTCCAATATCAAAATTAAAAAAATAAATAGAAAATGAATGAAAACGGAAACAAATATACCACTCACCTCCAACAAAAGATGTGTAAGATAAAGAACAAAATAGCCAATGGAGTTCAAATAGGTGGAATGTTAACTTGGCCTCCCTTTTCTCTTCATCTGTACACATCCATAGCTCCTTTCCTTTCAATGGCTGTTCAGAGACTTGCATTATTTTAAAAATATATAATGTGATCAGAACTGTCATTCTGGAATATTATTTTGATGGTGGTGTGTGTAAATTGCACCAGAGAGGAAAAAACCAACAAGCAGGGAATTAATTAGGAAAGTATTCTATTAACCCAGGCAAGAAAAAAAGGTGGATTAAACATGATTTTTTTTTTCTCAGTGGAAAATAAGCAGAGGATAAAATTCCTAGCAGTGTTATTAAGCTATAATTTGTTAGACCTGTCTTGGAATCTAGGTGATCAGCAGGGATATTATAGTGACTTTACCATGAAAAGGGAGCACAGAAGGAAGATCAGAGGAATGATGGTAAATTTTGGTTGGGCACTTATCGAAATTGAGGGGCATCTTCAGCATTTAGGTAAAGTTTTCGCACAGGTAGATGGCAAAATGGAACTGAAAGAATGGAGTTGAGAGTGGATCCCCAAAGATAGAAAGCCTTGAACAGGCAAAAAAAAAAAAAAAAATGTTGATAGAGTACCATAAAAAACTGTTATGTATAAGAAGAGGTACTTAGCAGTGAATCTGAGAAGAAACAGTAAGGTAACTTGCAGGAGAATTCTGAGAGTTAATTATCTGGAGTTTGAGAGAGGAGAGAATTTAAGGTGGTAAAGCATGTCTACTTGGAGGGAGAAAAGAGTGAGAGGGTTTTGTGATTATTCTATAAGCACTTGCAAAGAGTTTAACCTCCCAAATAAAAAGACATATTTATTTTCCACGGATAAGAGTGTGGTCCAGTTCTAGATGAAATATGTAGGCACGGAGTAGGAAAAAACACCTCCTATCCCTACTTTTTTTTCTTATTTTTTTTTCCACTCCAAATAAAAGAGAAAGTTGAAATCAGCTTGGTGTGGTCTCCACAGAGAGTCAAATACCTCAGCTAGCTTCAGTTTGCACTTCCAGAACGACCGTCCACCTTTGTTTACCCTGCTTGTGACCCATTGAGGCTTACTTAGTTGAACTATGTCAAGGGGCTTCCTTGCCTCCTGTTTTCCTGTTGGGTTGGGACATGGATGAACACTGGTGGACCATCACAGGGCAGTAGTAACGTGTTATTGAGTATTTTCCTTCCGGTTTTCTCCATGCTGCTTCATTGCGTGTTGACTCTGTCCCACTGTGGTGTCTTGTCTACAGTAGGGACCAATGGGATTGTGGTCTGGTTTTAGCTCAGCGTTGTGATGTAAGCATTAATAAATGACCTACGGGTAAGCACTTTGTAATACCCAGGCTCCACATTTCCAGTTTGACTGCCTAAGTTTCCCTTTAAACCTCTGACATTCTATGAGTGTGGATAGTGCTTTGCTTTTCAGTACAATCTGTGAAACAGCAGGATTTACTTTTCCTAGCAAGTTGTTAGAAATGTAGAATTATAGACCTTACTCCAAACCTACTGAATTGGAATCTACATTCTCAAAAGATACCCAGATGATTTATATGTATTTTAGGACTTGGGAAATACTGAGATAGTATACAATTACAGTTAAAGAGTATGGAGTTTAGCATCAGAGTGACCTGGTTATGAGTTTTGACTCTTCTATTATTTACTAGCTCTATGAACTTGTGACAAGTTGTTGACTTTTTTGAATCTCAAGGTCTAACCTGAAAATAATAATCCTAGGGATGTTGTGAAGAGTCAGTAAGACAATGCGACAATGCGATTCTTATTGTTGTGCAGCACTTATTCATTAAATACTTACAGTTAAAGCAAGTAAGAAGGAGGCCATTAGCCTGAGATTGTCTCTGTAATAGGAACTCCAACATAAGCAAACCAAAACTCAATTAAATGTAAACGGTAAAACACAAGTTAAGTTTAACCAATTAGAAACCTCCAGCTAACCTCTAGCTTGGGACTCTCCACTGCATCACACCCCAATAAAGGAAATGCCTAGCTGTAGCCTATCAAGTAACTTCCCCATTTTGCTTTCATGGTTGGTCTAAAAAAACTTGCTACTCCCACTGCAGAGAGGGGCTGTCTGAACTTCTGGTTCTGTTTTCCTTTTGACTTTCCTGCTTGATTCATGAATCATTCTTTGCTTAAATAAATTCTGTTAAATTTTTGCCTAAGGTTTTTCTTTTAACAGTATGGATACCTTCAATGTTCCAGACACTGTGCTGGGCGCTCAGCAGTCAACAACACAGACGGTCCCTGGCCTCATGAAGCTTAGGTTGTTTTCAAGTCCTATGGACCAAAGTTATGCTTTGGTCCTGGAAAAAGGAAGCATGATGCAGTAGACAGATATTGAACTCAAGGGTGAAAATACATGGATTGCAACCCTCCTTCTTTTAAAGGCATACTGAAGGGCCTTAAACAAGTCATTTCAGCTTTCTGAACCTTGTCTGCAAATGGGATCTTAAGAATATTGGACTACATGAGCATATTCCAAACCGTGTTTCATAGAACACTAAACTTATGAGCTTCTCCATGGAGGAGATAAGAAAGTCACGTGGCCAAATAAGTTTGGGAACTTATTTCCTTATAAAAATCACAAGTAAAACATCTCTTTAACTTGAAGTAATTTTGCATTTCTGACACTTATTATTGACAGACTTTCTTTCCTCCTTTCCTTCTTCTTTCTCTCTCTCTCCTTTCCCTCCTTTCTTCTCGCCTTTCCTCCCTTCTTTCCTTCCTTTTCCTTTCTTTCTGTTGCAGTAATTTGGGAAGATGTTAGACCGTTTCCCTAAGGCCGTTTATGGATATGATAGTTTGAGGATCTATTTTAGTCAGGAGGGAAGGAGAATTTTGTCAAGGGCAGTTCTCCATAGCCATTGGTCAAGATGACCCCATGGTTGTCAGATTTCCCAAAAGAAAGCACCAAGGGTTAATTAAAGAGCAAGAAGGGATTTGGAGCATAGTCTTTAAGAGTTGTTTGACATTGAGCAAGTCTCTGGCCCCCCAGTTTCTGAGTCTGGAAGAGGGTGTGGAGACAGCCTGGTGGCTCTGCCATGGTCTAGGAGGCTAAGGGTGTGTCTGAGCTGTATAAAAATCTAATTTTGGAAATGCTTACTTGCCTGTGTTTGAGTGGAGAGTTGTGAGTTGGTGTTCATTAATTTTAGAGGCAAACTCTAGTGTTTGTCTTCTTGTTTCAGTTGGAAACTGGGTTTTCTCCAGTGAAAGTTGGCCTTTCTCTCCGAGTTTAAGGACTGGGATGTCCTGTATTTAGTTCATCAAGGGCCTACTACTTACTTAGATTAAGTACCCAAACCTGTACCACTTGCTTGATTTCAGAAATATGGACACAATCCAGAATGATGCCCGAAGCTTGTCACAACCGGTATTTTGTGATTGTTCTCTCACATAAAGTTCTCAAGCCTTTATTGTGAAGAGAAATATGTCTTATCAAGTTCTACTGTCTCAAGCTTATTTTTCTTCGTACTATAAATGGAATAGAAACTGTATAAATAAGTACATTCTAGTTTAGTGCAGTGGGAAAGGAAGAAAGAGGTGATGCATCAACAATTTAGGGCAGGAGATACAACAGAGGAGAGGGGTTAGGCATGGAGAAAGGGGCACTGAGGTTAGAGAGGAGGGGCCTCTGCTCACATTCAGAGGAGAGGCTCTTCTACCCACATAAATTCAAGACAAGGGCTCAGGTACAGGGGCCACAGAAAAGCCCCACTTATTCAGAAAGTACAAGGCAGTTGTTAAGAACATAGATTCTGTGGAAGACAAACCCAGATGTAAACTCAAGCTCTACAACTTACTGAATAGGGTAGAGAAATTAACTCCTTTTAGTTCTTGGTTTGCTATTTTTTAAAATGTGGGTAATAAAAGCACCTACCACATAAAGCTGCTTCAAGGATTAAATATGATAGTGCATATACTTTATATAATTTTATGTGCTTAGCAATGATTTATAGACAGCACTTAATACAATTTGCTACTGCTTTTATTTTTATATTATTGTCATTATTATTATAACTTTCATTTAACAAATTAGTATGTACACTAAGTATGCCAAGTCAGCATCATGCCTGAGAGAAGAAAGCCTCATAGCCACTCACATATTTTCATAATTCAACAGAGATTTTGAGGCAATTTAGTACTATGAAAATAGAATCTTTCTGACCTGTATGCAAATCCTGGTTCTGCTATTTGACAGCTTGGGAAGATTATTTTAACTTCTCTGAAAATTTGCTAGGTTATGAAGATTAAATCGATGATAAATCTGTATACCTAATAGAGGTGCCTATCTTAAATAAGCCTTAGTAATAATAGCTATTATCATTACGAAGTAGAATATTTTACTTCTAAAACACACACAGCTGAAGAAGTTGATAAACAGGCACAGAGCAGAAAAATGACTTACCCAACATTATAGAGAGGGCAGGACTGGAACCAAGATCTTCAAGCTTTAAGCCCATTGGTTTTGCCTATACATACATAGAACTCTCCATGAAGGAGTATTTGAAGTACGTTTGAGTGGTGTGGAGCCCAGTGAACTTGCAGTAAGAGACCAAAGTTAAAATCCAGCTCTGCCACTTAGTGACTGGGTGACTTTGTGCAACCCATGCAACTTCTGTAACTTCCTTTCCCACATCTTGTAAAATGGTGATAATGACCCTTGTTTGCTTTCCAGGAATGTTGCGAAGTTCAAATGAGATTAAAGAGACGTTTGAAAATTATAGAGAGCAGCGGATGTATAAAGGATTTATATTTATATTACATACTTTAAAGTGGCAAGGGAACATATGCTTAATATCAGTTTATTAGCATATTTAAAATAATTTATTTTCCAGCTTCTGCTTTGGAGCAGGAAGGAGCAAAAGCAGTATTGTTTTAGGTACCCTTCATGCCAGCAAGGTGTGTGCGTATGTGGATGCCTCCAATGGTGTTGCTGTAACGAGAAAAACCTGGGAGCTCCAGCTGCCTGGAGTTCTCATGCATTCCACTTCAAAGAAACCAAACCTGATATTTAAAGTAATTAAAGGTGATTCAAATCTTTACTTGAATCTCTTGGCAAAGATTAACAGGGATATAATTTATAACTGAAATCTTCTGACCATCCCCCTTTTCCTGGTTCCTCCAATCTTCACATCTCCTACACTCTGAAGCCACTCCAAACCTTTTCTTTAAACCTTCTCTATGACATAAAAACTCAACTGGATTAACAACAACAAAACAACCAAAGAAAACGAACCTTAGCGACTCTTCATTTTTTTTCTCATCTCTTATCTTTCAGCTTCCATATCTCAGCTTTTAATTGACTAAATATGTGTCTTTCTGATAAAAATTCCCTCTCTTTACTTTTCAATTTGTCTCTCTGCTCATTTGCCAATTCTATGTCAAAAATTGGCCAGAGACGAACTGGAGTGGCTGAAATTCATCTTCTGAAGGTGGGAAAGAAATGAGGCATAGTAGGAAATGCTGAAAATGCAGAATTCTCATTAATACATTGGGGAAGGGTAGAAGACAATAAATACTTACAGGTTTATATGTGCATAGTTTAAATTCGTTGCAATTTTGTTTCCTTTCTCCCTTTCTTTTTTTTTTGATGGAGTTATGCTCCTGTTGCCCAGGCTGGAGTGCAATGGTGTGATCTGGGCTCACTGCAACCTCTGCCTCCAGGATTCAAGTGATTCTCCTGCCTCAGGCTCCTGAGTAGCTGGGATTACAGGTGCCTGCCACCACACCCGGCTAATTTTTGTATTTTTAGTAGAGACGGGGTTTCACCATATTGGCCAGGCTGGTCTCGAACTCCTGACCTCAGGTGATCTGCCCACCTCAGCCTCCCAAGGTGCTAGGATTACAGGCATGAACCCTGCACCCGGCTGCAATTTTGTTTTCATCTCTCCAAAGGAATGACTGAATTGTGGATATGGGGATGTGAAGTGTGTATTACAACTCCAGTTGTGGAGTAGTTGTGGGAAGCTGCTTATTTTTTGATTACTTTTCATAAAGGTTTTTCCTTCACATTTTCTTCAAGCGCCTATCTTGTGCTCTAAATTTCTACTGAATAAACCTCTTTAATACTGGCTACAAGTATCCTTATTTAAGTATATATCTTTTATCTCCAAATATTTAGTTTCCTTAAATACTGAAAGCTCTCCTCCTGCAAGAAAATGCCTTTGTTAATAAGGGTAAGTACTGACTAACCACCATGGGTCATCATTTTGATTTATTGAGAGGGTGTAGAAGGACAAGCCGTTCTCTATTGTTGATCGCCATCTTGTGGAAATAACGATCAAAATGGTATAATTCAGATGTTGCAAGCCTGCGTGGGTCAGAATTCTTGGATTAGGATTCCTTCTTTGTCATATACTTTGAGCCGGCTACTTAATCTGTCTCAGTTTTTTTCATCTGTAAATGCGGGTAATCTACCAACTTCATGGTGCCTGACTGTATTAAACACATGGAGCTACTACTATGATGTATATTACAATTTGAGGAGCATTGACAAATAAAACTAGGTTGCTAAATAAGAGCAATCATAATAACAAGTAGTAATAATATTGAAAATATAAAAATGGTTAGTATTTACTGAATGTCTACCCTGTGGAAGATTAGTAGATGCTGTGCTATGTTCTTTACATGAAGTATTTTCTTTAATGCTCCCCACAGCCCTTTTTATTGAATACTGTTTCTATATTCAATGCACAGATGAGGAAACTGAGACTCTGAGGTTAACTAATTTGTCCAGTCTCATGGTGAGTGAATAGTAAAGCTGGAATCAAACTCAAGTCTGATGTCATTATGTGAAATCTTTACTGCTCTAGGATGCTTGTGAGAGGATTGGGCCTGGAAATCATATTTTATAGGGAGAAAACTGTGTGTGTGTGTGTGTGTGTGAGAGAGAGAGAGAGAGTGTGTGTGTGTGTGTGTGTGTGTTGGGAACATTTCAAGTACTCTCTTCTAGCTACTTTAAAATATACAATACATTTTTGCTAACTATAGTCACCCTATGAAAAAGTGGTGGCTCACGCCTCTAATCCCAACACTTTGGGAGGCTGAGGCAGGCAGATCACCTGAGGTCAGGAATTCGAGACCAGCATGGCCAACATGGTGAAACCCTGTCTCTACTAAAAATACAAAAATTAGCCAGGCATGGTGATGGGCACCTGTAATCCCAGCTACTTGGGAGGCTGAGGCAGGAGAATCGCTTGAACCTGGGAGACAGAGGTTGCAGTACGCCGAGATTGTGCCATTGCACTCCAGCCTGGGCAACAGAGCAAGACTCCGTCTCAAAAAAAAAAAAAAAAAGTGGGCAAACAACATTAGAACTTATATCTTCAATCTAACCGTATGTTTATATCCATTACTGAAATGTTCTTCTCCCTGCCCTCACATGCCTTCTCAGCCTCTAGTATCTATAATTCTATGCTATACCTCCATAAGGTCAACTTTTTTAGTTTTCACATATTAGTGAGAATGTGTGATATTTGTCGTTTTGTGACTGGCTTATTTCACTGAACATAGTGATCTCCAGTTCCATCCATTTTGCTGCAAATGACAGGATTTCATACTTTTTAAATGGCTGAATAGTATTCTATTATGTATATATTCCACATTTTTTAAATCCGTTTGTCCATTGATAGACATTGAGGTTGATTTCATATCTTTGCTGTTGTGACTAGTGCTGCAATAGACATATGGGTGCATGTATCACTTTGATATACTGATTTCTTTTCCTTGGTATAAGTATCCAATAGTGGGATTGGCAGATTATATAGTAGTTCTATGTTTGGTTTTTTAAGAAATCTCCATAACATTTTCCATAGTGGCTGTATTAATTTACATTTACATGAACTTTGAAATTTATTTTATCTGGTAGAAAAATAAAATAAAATTTTATTTATAAATTTTAATATAAATATATAATATAAAAATATAAATTTATTTATTTATAAAATAAAATAAAATTTATTTTATCTGGTAGCTATTCTTGCTCTTTTTTGGTTTCCATTGGCATGGAATATCTTTTTTTTCATCCCTTTATTTTCAGTCTATGTGTGTCTTTATAGGTTAAGTGTGTTTCTTGGAGGCAACAGATTATGTTTTTTTTTTTTGAATTCATTCAGCCAGTCTGTGTTTTGATTGGAGATTTAGTCGATTTACATTCCATATTATTGTTCATAAATAAGGATTTACTCCTGCCGTTTTGTTATTTCTTTTCTGGTTGTTTTGTGATCTTCTCTTCTTTATTTCTTTCCTTTCTGTCTTCCTTTTAGTGAAGATGATATTCTCTGAAGACATGATTTAGTTTCTTGCTTTTTATTTTTTGTGTATCCATCGTATGTATTTTGGTTTGAGGTTACCATGAGGCCGGAACATACTATCTTATAACCCATTATTTTAAGCTGATAACAACCTAACATGATTTGCATAAACAAACAAACCAGCCAAATAACCTAATAAATACTCTACACCTTAACTTTATCCCCCGCTTTTTAACTTTCTGTTGTCTCTATTTACATTGTATTGTACAGTCTATGTCTTGAAAAGTTGTTGTAGTTATTATTTTTGACTGGTTCATTATGTAGTCATTCTACTGAAGTAAGAGTAGTTTACTCACCCCAGTTATACTGTTATGATATTCTGTGTTTTTCTGTGTACTTACTATTACTAGTGAGTTTTGTACCTGCAGATGATTTCTTATTGCTCATTAACATCCCTTTCTTTCTGATTGAGTACTCCCTTTAGCATTTCTTGTAGGACAGGTCTGGTGTTGATGATATCCCTCAGCTTTTGTTTGTTTGGGAAAGCTTTTATTTCTCCTTCGTGTTTGAAGGATAATTTCATTGGATATACTATTCTAGGGTAAACTTTTTTTTCCTTCAGCACCTTTAATTAATCATGCCACTCTCTCCTGTCCTGTAAGGTTTCCACTGAAAAATCTGCTTCCAAGTATATTAGCGTTCCATTGTATGTTATTTGTTTCTTTTCTCTTGCTGCTTTTAGGATGCTTTCTTTACCTTTGGGAGTTTGACTATTAAATACCTTGAGGTAGTTTTCTTTGGTTAAATCTTCTTGTACTTGGATATTGATATCTTTCTCTAGCTTTGGGGCATTCTCTGTTATTATCCCTATGAATAAACTCTCTACCTCTATCTCTTTCTCTGCCTCCTCTTTAATACCAATAAACCTTAGATTTGCCATTTTGCAGCTATTTTTTCTAGATCCTGTCGGCATGCTTCATTTTTTAAATTCTGTTTTCATTTTTCTCCTTTATATATTTTAAATAGCCTCTCTTCAAACTCACTAATTATTCTGCTTGATCAATTCTGCTATTAAGACTCGGGTGCATTCCTCAGTATGCCAATTGCATTTTTCAACTCCAGAACTTCTGCTTGATTCTTTTTAGGTATTTCAATCTCTTTGCTAAATTTATCTGATATTCTGAATTTCTTCTCTGTGTTATATTGAATTTCTTTGAGTTTCCTGAAAACAACAATTTTGATTCTCTGTCTGAAAGGTTACATATCTCTGTTCCTTCAGGACTGGTCCCTGGTGCCTTACTTAGTTCATCTAGTAAGGTCATGTTTTCCTGGATCATCTTGATGCCTGTAGATGTTCATCTATGTCTGGTCATTGAAGAGTTAGGTATTTATTGTAGTTTTTGCAGTCCAGTTTTACTTGTACTCATCCTTCTTGGGAAGGCTTTCAGATATTTGAAAGGATTTGGGTGCTGTGATCGAAACTGAATCCACTTTAGTGGTGACCCCAAGCCCAGTAGCATTGTAATTCTTGTAGACTCATAGAGATAACCTCCTTGATGGTCTTGGACAAGATCTGGAAGAATTCTCTGGATTGCCAGACAGACTTTTGTTCTTTTCCCTTATTTTCTCTCAAACAAATGGAGTCTGTCTCTGTTTTGAGCAACTTGGAGCTGGGGTTGGAGTGACATAAGAACCTCTGTGGCCATCACCCCTACAACTGCATTGGATCAGTCCTAAAGCCAGTACTGCACTGGGTATCACCCAAGGCCTGCTGTAACCACTCTCTGACTACCACCTACGTTCACTCAAAGCCCTGGGGGTCTACAATCAGCAGGTGGCAAAGCCAACCAGGCTTATATTATTCTCTTCAGGGTGGCAAATTCCCCCAGGCCCCAGGTGGGTGCCAAGGTGCTGTCCAGGAGCCAGGGACTAGATTCAAAATCATAGAACTCCACCTGGTATTTTATTGTACTGCGGCTGAACTGGCACTAAAACCATTAGACACAGTTCTTCTCACTCTTCTCTCCCCTTTCCAAAGGCAAAGGAGCCTCTCCCCATGGCCTCCGCTATGTCAGGCTCATGGGGAATACCGCCAGACTACTGCTGATGTTCCCTTAAGGCCTGAGGGCTCTTCAGTCAGCTTGTGGTGAATGCTGTCTGGCCTGGGACTCACCCTGCAGGGATGCAGCCTCCCCTCTGGTACAAAGCAGGCCCAGAAGTGCTGTTTAAGAGCCAAGTCCTAGAACCAGGGACTCCAAAAGTGCACTTGGTGCTCTACCCACCGTGGCCAAGCTAGTACCTAAGGTGCAAGGCAAAGTCTCCTTAACTTTTCCCCTTGTTTTATCAAGCAGAAGGAGTCTCACCCCATAGCCACTACAGCTGGGAATGTGCTGAGTCTTACCTGAGGCTAGCGAGTCTCAGAGACTCACCCAAGGGCCTCAGTGTAGTACCTGGGTACTGCTGACGCTTACTCAGAGCTCAAGGGCTCTTCAGTTAGCAGGTGATGAATCCTGTCAGGATTCGGTCCTTCTCTTCAAGGCAGCAGGTTCCCTTCTAACCCAGGGTGTGTCTAGAAATGTCTGGGAGCTAGGGCCTGGAAAGGGGGCCTAACAGCTCTGACCATACTCTATCCTGCTGTAGCTAGGCTGGTATTCAAGATGCAAGACAAAGTTCTCCCCACTCCTGCCTCTGCTCTCCTCAAGAGGAAGGAAGGGATCTCTTTTGGAGCTGCAAGCTATACAGCTTGGGGTTACAGGAGGATTAGCACTGCTTAAGTTGTCCCGGCTGGTGATCAGTAGGTTTTGTGTCCTCCAACCCCCAGTTCACTGTGGGCCCAGTTCAGCCCTAGGACTCACCTATGTGTTGCAGTCCTTTTGGCCTAGATTCTTTTTCAGATTTATTTGGTGCCCCAGAGCACTTTAGCCCACAGTGGTGAGGCTTGTGGGAACTGAAGTTTGGACCTCTCGGATCTGTGATTTCCCTCTGGCCAGGGCTGATTTAAATGCATCCTCTATGGGCCAGCATCAGCTAAGTTTGGTCTAGTTTTACTTTCTGCTATAACAAGGGCAGCGCTGAGTTTAATGCCTCATAATTGCTGGCTCTCCATCTCCCCGGGGAACAGAAATACTCTCTGTACCACACTGCTCCTGCCAGGGAGGTGGGGGAGAAATGGTGTCAGTGATTCTAGACTGTATTTCCTACCTCTTCAGTGCCTCTTTCAGTGATATGAAGTTAAAATCAGGTATTGTGAGTGCTTACTTGACTTTTGGTTCTTACGAAGGTGTTTTTTTTTTTTTTTTTTTTTTTTGAGCATAGATAGTTTTTACATTAGCTTCTTTGCAGGGGGGACAATTGGTGGAGCCTTCTATTCTGTCATATTGCTCCACCTCTCCATCTCTTTCTTGATGTGTTTCTTTCTCAAACATATAACTCAACTTATAGAGATTTTTTTCTTTTCTGCTAACACTTTAGCATTAAATGTTAGAGATGGAATGAAACTTTAAAAAAAAAAAACAAACTAGCCAACTCTAGCCACACACCATGCATGCTTCTATATCACCCTTGCTTGTTTTGTTACTTCCACACCAACAGTGTATAAAAGTTCCTTTTGCTTTACAACCTCACCAGCATCTATTATTTTTTGTCTTTTTAATAATAGCCATTCTCACTGGGTAAGATGATATCTCATGGTGGTTTTGGTGTGTATTTCCCTGATGATTAATAATATTGGAATTTTTTAATGTGTCTTCTTTTGAGAAGTATCTTTTCATGTCCTTTGTACACTTTTCAATGGGGTTGTTTTGTGCTTGTATATGTGCTTAAGTTCCTCATAGATCCTGGATATTAGACTTTTGTTGGATGCATAGTTTGCAAAAGTTTTCCCTTATTCTGAAGGTTGTCTGTTTACTCTGTTGGTAGTTTCCTTTGCTGTGCAGAAGCTGGTTATTTAAATTAGGTCTCCATTGTTACTTTCTGTTTTTGTTGCATTTGCTTGTGAGGGCTTAGTCATAAATTCTTTGCTTAGACCAATGTCCAAAAAAGTGTTTCCTAGGTTTTCTTCTAGGATTTTTATAGCTTGAGGCATTATATTTAAGTTTAAAATCCATCTTCAGTTAATTTTTGTATAAGTGAAAGGCAGGGATCCAGTTTCGTTCATCTGCATAGGGTTAGCCAGTTATCCTAGCACCATTTATTAAATAGAATATTCTTTCCCAATTGTTTCTTTTTGTCAACTTTGTCAAAGGTCAGATGGTTTTAGATTTATGGCTTTATTTCTGTGCTATCTATTTTGTTCCACTGGTCTATTTTTGTACCAGTACCATACTATTTTGACTACTGTAGCCTTGTAGTATAGTTTGAAGTCAGGTAATGTGATGCCTCCAGTTTTATTCTTTTTATTTATTTATTTATTTATTTGTTATTATTATACTTTAGGTTTTAGGGTACATGTGCGCAATGTGCAGGTTAGTTACATATGTATACATGTGTCATGCTGGTGCGCTGCACCCACTAACTCGTCATCTAGCATTAGGTATATCTCCTAATGCTATCCCTCCCCCCTCCCCCCACCCCACAACAGTCCCCAGAGTGTGATGTTCCCCTTCCTGTGTCCAAGTGTTCTCATTGTTCAATTTCCACTTATGAGTGAGAATATGCGGTGTTTGGTTTTTTGTTCTTGTGATAGTTTACTGAGAATTATGATTTCCAATTTCATCCATGTCCCTACAAAGGACATGAACTTATCGTTTTTTATGGCTGCATACTATTCCATGGTGTATATGTGCCACATTTTCTTAATCCAGTCTATCATTATTGGACATTTGGGTTGGTTCCAAGTCTTTGCTATTGTGAATAATGCCACAATAAACATACGTGTGCATGTGTCTTTATAGCAGCATGATTTATAGTCCTTTGGGTATATACCCAGTAATGGGATGGCTGGGTCAAATGGTATTTCTAGTTCTAGATCCCTGAGGAATCACCACACTGACTTCCACAATGGTTGAACTAGTTGACAGTCCCACCAACAGTGTAAAAGTGTTCCTATTTCTCCACATCCTCTCCAGCACCTGTTGTTTCCTGACTTTTTAATGATTGCCATTTTAACTGGTGTGAGATGGTATCTCATTGTGGTTTTGATTTGCATTTCTCTGATGGTCAGTGATGGTGAGCATTTTTTCATGTGTTTTTTGGCTGCATAAATGTCTTCTTTTGAGAAGTGTCTGTTCATGTCCTTTGCCCCTTTTTGATGGGGTTGTTTGTTTTTTTCTTGTAAATTTGTTGGAGTTCATTGTAGATTCTGGATATTAGCCCTTTATCAGATGAGTAGGTTGTGAAAATTTCTCCCATTTTGTAGGTTGTCTGTTCGCTCTGATGGTAGTTTCTTTTGCTATGCAGAAGCTCTTTAGTTTAATTAGATCCTATTTGTCAATTTTGGCTTTTGTTGCCATTGCTTTTGGTGTTTTAGACATGAAGTCCTTGCCCATGCCTATGTCTTGAATGGTAATGCCTAGGTTTTCTTCTAGGGTTTTTATGGTTTTAGGTCTAACATTTAAGTCTTTAATCCATCTTGAATTGATTTTTGTATAAGGTGTAAGGAAGGGATCCAGTTTCAGCTTTCTACATATGGCTAGCCAGTTTTCCCAGCACCATTTATTAAATGAGGAATACTTTCCCCATTGCTTGTTTTTGTCAGGTTTGTCAAAGATCAGATAGTTGTAGATGTGTGGCGTTATTTCTGAGGGCTCTGTTCTGTTCCATTGATCTATATCTCTGTTTTGGTACCAGTACCATGCTGTTTTGGTTACTGTAGCCTTGTAGTATAGTTTGAAGTCAGGTAGTGTGATGCCTCCAGCTTTGTTCTTTTGGCGTAGGATTGACTTGGCAATGTGGGCTCTTTTTTGGTTCCATATGAACTTCAAAGTAGTTTTTTCCAATTCTGGGAAGAAAATCATTGGTAGCTTGATGGGGATGGCATTGAATCTGTAAATTACCTTGGGCAGTATGGCCATTTTCATGATATTGATTGTTCCTACCCATGAGCATGGAATGTTCTTCCATTTGTTTGTATCCTCTTTTATTTCCTTGAGCAGTGGTTTGTAGTTCTTGAAGAGGTCCTTCACGTCCCTTGTAAGTTGGATTCCTAAGTATTTTATTCTCTTTGAAGCAATCGTGAATGGGAGTTCATTCATGATTTGGCTCTCTGTTTGTCTGTTGTTGGTGTATAAGAATGCTTGTGATTTTTGTACATTGATTTTCTATCCTGAGACTTTGCTGAAGTTGCTTATCAGCTTAAGGAGATTTTGGGCTGAGACAGTGGGGTTTTCTAGATATACAATCATGTCATCTGCAAACAGGGACAATTTGACTTCCTCTTTTCCTAATTGAATACCCATTATTTCCTTCTCCTGCCTAATTGCCCTGACCAGAACTTCCAACACTATGTTGAATAGGAGTGGTGAGAGAGGGCATCCCTGTCTTGTGCCAGTTTTCAAAGGGAATGCTTCCAGTTGTTGCCCTTTCAGTATGATATTGGCTGTGGGTTTGTCATAGATAGCTCTTATTATTTTGAGATACGTCCCATCAATACCTAATTTATTGAGAGCTTTTAGCATGAAGTGTTGTTGAATTTTGTCAAAGGCCTTTTCTGCATCTATTGAGATAATCATGTGGTTTTTGTCTTTGGTTCTGTTTATATGATGGATTACATTTATTGATTTGCGTATATCGAACCAGCCTTGCATCCCAGGGATGAAGCCCACTTGATCATGGTGGATAAGCTTTTTGATGTGCTGCTGGATTCGGTTTGCCAGTATTTTATTGAGGATTTTTACATCAATGTTCATCAAGGATATTGGTCTAAAATTCTCTTTTTTGGTTGTGTCTCTGCTCGGCTTTGGTATCAGGATGATGCTGGCCTCATAAAATGAGTTAGGGAGGATTCCCTCTTTTTCTATTGATTGGAATAGTTTCAGAAGGAATGGTACCAGTTCCTCCTTGTACATCTGGTAGAATTCGGCTGTGAATCCATCTGGTCCTGGACTCTTTTTGGTTGGTAAGCTATTGATTTTTGCCACAATTTCAGCTCCTGTTATTGGTCTATTCAGAGATTCAACTTCTTCCTGGTTTAGTCTTGGGAGACTGTATGTGTCGAGGAATTTATCCATTTCTTCTAGATTTTCTAGTTTATTTGCGTAGAGGTGTTTGTAGTATTCTCTGATGGTAGTTTGTATTTCTCTGGGATCGGTGGTGATATCCCCTTTATCATTTTTTATTGCATCCATTTGATTCTTCTCTCTTTTTTTCTTTATTAGTCTTGCTAGTGGTCTATCAATTTTGTTGATCCTTTCAAAAAACCAGCTCCTGGATTCATTAATTTTTTGAAGGGTTTTTTGTGTCTATTTCCTTCAGTTCTGCTCTGATTTTAGTTATGTCTTGCCTTCTGCTAGCTTTTGAATGTGTTTGCTCTTGCTTTTCTAGTTCTTTTAATTGTGATGTTAGGGTGTCAGTTTTGGATCTTTCCTGCTTTCTCTTGTGGGCATTTAGTGCTATAAATTTCCCTCTACACACTGCTTTGAATGCATCCCGGAGATTCTGGTATGTTGTGTCTTTGTTCTCGTTGGTTTCAAAGAACATCTTTATTTCTGCCTTCATTTCGTTATGTAACCAGTAGTCATTCAGGAGCAGGTTGTTTAGTTTCCATGTAGTTGAGCAGTTTTGAGGGAGATTCTTAATCCTGAGTTCTAGCTTGATTGCACTGTGATCTGAGAGATAGTTTGTTATAATTTCTGTTCTTTTACATTTACTGAGGAGAGCTTTACTTCCAAGTATGTGGTCAATTTTGGAATAGGTGTGGTGTGGTGCTGAAAAAAATGTATATTCTGTTGATTTGGGGTGGATAGTTCTGTAGATGTCTATTAGGTCTGCTTGGTGCAGAGCTGAGTTCAATTCCTGGGTATCCTTGTTGACTTTCTGTCTCGTCGATCTGTCTAATGTTGACAGTGGGGTGTTAAAGTCTCCCATTATTAATGTGTGGGAGTCTAAGTCTCTTTGTAGGTCACTCAGGACTTGCTTTATGAATCTGGGTGCTCCTGTATTGGGTGCATATATATTTAGGATAGTTAGCTCTTCTTGTTGAATTGATCCCTTTGCCATTATGTAATGGCCTTCTTTGTCTCTTTTGATCTTTGTTGGTTTAAAGCCTGTTTTATCAGAGACTAGGTTTGCAACTCCTGCCTTTTTTTGCTTTCCATTTGCTTGGTAGATCTTCCTCCATCCTTTTATTTTGAGCCTATGTGTGTCTCTGCACGTGAGATGGGTTTCCTGAATAGAGCACACTGATGGGTCTTGACTCTTTAGCCAATTTGCCAGTCTGTGTCTTTTAATTGGAGCATTTAGTCCATTTACATTTAAAGTTAATATTCTTATGTGTGAATTTGATCCTGTCATTATGATGTTAGCTGGTTATTTTGCTTGTTAGTTGATGCAGTCTCTTCCTAGTCTCGATGGTCTTTACATTTTGACATGATTTTGCAGTGGCTGGTACCAGTTGTGCCTTTCCATGTTTAGCGCTTCCTTCAGGAGCTCTTTTAGGGCAGGCCTGGTGGTGACAAAATCTCTCAGCATTTGCTTGTCTGTAAATTATTTTATTTCTCCTTCACTTATGAAGCTTTGTTTGGCTGGATATGAAATTCTGGGTTGAAAATTCTTTTCTTTAAGAATGTTGAATATTGGCCCCCACTCTCTTCTGGCTTGTAGA
This sequence comes from Pongo abelii, assembly GCF_028885655.2. Classification (NCBI taxonomy): domain Eukaryota; kingdom Metazoa; phylum Chordata; class Mammalia; order Primates; family Hominidae; genus Pongo; species Pongo abelii. The sequence continues at coordinate 156,408,810 of NC_071989.2, forward strand.
GTTTCTGCCAAGAGATCTGCTGTTAGTCTGATGGGCTTCCCTTTGTGGGTAACCCGACCTTTCTCTCTGGCTGCCCTTAACATTTTTTCCTTCATTTCAACTTTGGTGAATCTGACAATTATGTCTTGGAGTTGCTCTTCTCGAGGAGTATCTTTGTGGCATTCTCTGTATTTCCTGAATCTGAATGTTGGCCTGCCTTGCTAGATTGGGGAAGTTCTCCTGGATAATATCCTGCAGAGTGCTTTCCAACTTGGTTCCATTCTCTCCGTCACTTTCAGGTACACCAATCAGATGTAGATTTGGTCTTTTCACATAGTCCCATATTTCTTGGAGGCTTTGCTCGTTTCTTTTTATTCTTTTTTCTCTAAACTTCCCTTCTCGCTTCATTTCATTCATTTCATCTTCCAGGGCTGATACCCTTTCTTCCAGTTGATCGCATCGGCTCCTGAGGCTTCTGCATTCTTCACGTAGTTCTTGAGCCTTGGTTTTCAGCTCCATCAGCTCCTTTAAGCACTTCTCTGTATTGGTTATTCTAGTTATACATTCTTCTAAATTTTTTTCAAAGTTTTCAACTTCTTTGCCTTTGGTTTGAATATCCTCCCATAGCTTGGAGTAATTTGATCGTCTGAAGCCTTCTTCTCTCAGCTCATCAAAGTCATTCTCCGTCCAGCTTTGTTCCGTTGCTGGTGAGGAACTGTGTTCCTTTGGAGGAGGAGAGGTACTCTGCTTTTTAGAGTTTCCAGTTTTTCTGCTCTGTTTTTTCCCCATCTTTGTGGTTTTATCTCCTTTTGGTCTTTGATGATAGTGATGTACAGATGGGTTTTTGGTGTGGATGTCCTTTCTGTTTGTTAGTTTTCCTTCTAACAGACAGGACCCTCAGCTGCAGGTCTGTTGGAGTAGCCGGCCGTGTGAGGTGTCAGTCTGCCCCTGCTGGGGATTGCCTCCCAGTTAGGCTGCTCGGGGGTCAGGGGTCAGGGACCCACTTGAGGAGGCAGTCTGCCCGTTCTCAGATCTCCAGAGAGAGAACCACTGCTCTCTTCAAAGCTGTCAGACAGGGACATTTAAGTCTGCAGAGGTTACTGCTGTCTTTTTGTTTGTCTGTGCCCTGCCCCCAGGGGTGGAGCCTACAGAGACAGGCAGGTCTCCTTGAGCTGTGGTGGGCTCCACCCAGTTCGAGCTTCCAGGCTGCTTTGTTTACCTAAGCAAGCCTGGGCAATGGCGGGCACCCCTCCCCCAGCCTCGGTGCCGCCTTGCGGTTTGATCTCAGACTGCTGTGCTAGTAATCAGCGAGACTCCGTGGGTGTAGGACCCTCTGAGCCAGGTGCCGGATATAATCTCCTGGTGCGCCGTTTTTTAAGCCCTTCGGAAAAGCGCAGTATTTGGGTGGGAGTGATCCGATTTTCCAGGTGCCGTCTGTCACCCCTTTCTTTGACTAGGAAAGGGAACTCCCTGACCCCTTGCGCTTCCCGAGTGAGGCAATGCCTCGCCCCTGCTTCAGCTGGCGCACGGTGCACTCACCCACTGACCTGCGCCCACTGTCTGGCACTCCCTAGTGAGATGAACCCGGTACCTCAGATGGAAATGCAGAAATCACCCGTCTTCTGCGTCGCTCACGCTGGGAGCTGTAGACCGGAGCTGTTCCTATTCGGCCATCTTGGCTCCTCTGGTTTTATTCTTTTTACTCAAGATTGCTGTGACTGTTTGGGCTCTTTTTTGGCTTTATATGAATTTTAGAATTTTGTTTTCTGATTTGTGAAAAGTGATGTTGGTAATTTAATAGGAATTGCATTGAATCTATAGATTGCTTTGGCCAGTATGGTCATTTTAACAACATTGATTCTTTCTTTGTTTCTTTTTTTTTTTTTTTGAGACAGAGTCTCGCTCTGTCACCCAGGCTGGAGTACAGTTGCATTACCTTGGCTCACTGCAGCTCCTCCTTCCAGGTTCAAGTGATTCACCTGCCTCAGCCTCCCGAGTAGCTAGGATTACAGGCATGCACCACCACTCCCAGCTAATTTTTTTTGTATTTTTAGTAGTGACAGGATTTTGCCATGTTGGCCAGGTTGGTCTTGAACTCCTGACCTCAAGTGATCTGCCTGCCTCGGCCTCCCAAAGTGCTGGGATTACAGACGTGAGCCACCATGCCCAGCCAATGTTGATTGTTTCAACCCATTAGCATAAAATATTTTTCCATTTGTTTATGTCATTTATGATTTATTTCAACTGTGTTTTGTAGTTCACCTTATAGAGATCTTTCACCTCCTTGCTTATATGTATTCCTAGATATTGTATTTTATTTTTGTGAGTTGCCCATGTTTTAATTGGCTTATTTTTTATTGACTTGTGACAGTTCTTTATATATCTTAGATAATAGACCCTTATCAAATATAGTCGATTCTCATTATTTGTAGGTTTTATATTTGTGAATTTGCCTATTTGCTAAAATTATTTGTAATCCCCAAATCAGTGGTCATTTGAAGATATGCAGAGCAGTGAAAAATTTAGTTGCTAGAGGTGCACATTCTCAGCTGAGGTTGACTAAGGCATTGCTCTATCTTCTTGTTTCAGCTTTCATACAGAGATTACCAGAAGATTGCCAGTGCAGTATACTGCAAAAAGTTTCAGCTCTGGGGTCAGTTGCATGGGTTTGAGTCTCAACTCGGACCTGTTAGTGAGGCAGCTTCAGGTAAGTTTCTTATCTCTTCTGAACCTTGTTTCCCCTTTTGTAAATTAAAGAAAATAGAATCTACCAAAATGAGTTATTTTTAGGATTTAAGATTATAATCTATGATATATATCCAAACATTATATATGATGTAAATATATATACATTATATATAAGACGTAAATATATAATGCAAATATATATATAATTGGGGTATACATATACACACACATACACACAGAGTGTATACAAATATGTGTATATTTCTCTAGGAACAATGTTCCAATATTTGCTAATTCAATGTTTGCAGTGACTTTTAGAACCTAAGTACTACAAATAACACAAATAAGAAGAATCCACTATGTATAATTTGTAAATATTGTTTCCCATTTGGTAGGTGGTCATTTCACTTTCTTGATAGTGTCTTTTGATACAAAAAAGTTATTAATTTTGATGAAGTGCAATTTGTCTATTCTTTATTTTGTTGTTTGTGTCTCCAGTTCTAACTTTTAAGTCAAAGTGATTTTTAGTTCAGTCACAGGTGAAACAACTATGCTTATATGGGTGGGGTTCCATTCATTCATAAACGGCTGCATAAACACTTAGAAGAGAAGGCTGATTGATTTGCAGAGAGTTATACAGCTAATAAAGGGCAGAGTTAAGAATCAAACCCATGTGTGATGTTGAAACCTATAATCTCAAGTGCTTTAATTATGCAGAAAGTATATTTATGATGAGCTAAAGTTGATGGTAAACTTTTTTTTAAAGAGTGGGTAGCATTTAAACCAAAGGAAGAAAGGAAGTGTTTTTCTTTTCAGGGAACTGTTATTTGTAGAAGATATGTTCAAATATAACAGATAAGTACAAACAAGCATTGGCAAACCCTTGTTATCACTTCTAGTCCTTTCTTGCAAGAATATTATCCCACTATTTTAGAGCTTAGATGTTACTAATAGAGGGGTAGGCTGTTGTAATCACTACTTATGGACACAAGAGGGTGCTAAAAGATCTCAGTTCTCCTAGTTCTTTATGTCCAGGTGTAGAAAATCTGTTCCCTTTCCTTAATGTTGTTTCTCTTTGTGAAAATAAACTTAGATTTAAAAGTTCAGAAAGATGTTAATAGAGATAAATGAGAATACTGCCTAATATACAAATATTCAGATTTCCAGAATAACAGAAATTTAGCAGAGTTCTTAAAGATTTGGTACTATTTTACATGAATGTAGTAAAATGTCAGATCTAGAGAGAACATTTGAGATTACTCTTTTTTCCCCTTCCTTCTCTCTTCCTTCCTTCCCTCTCCCTTCTTTTTTCCTTCCATTTTGTTAAGCAATATTTCCAATCTGACAAACAAAACAAAATATAAGTACAACTATTCTTCATGAAATGAAGATAGGGCACTGAAGCCCAATCTCTGACCTTATTTCACCACCATGGCTGGCCTGGTGATATGTCTGGGTAGCCTCAGGGTGTCACATAAAAGAGTTTAAAGTATAATTGCTGATGGCCAGGTGGTTGGGAAACTATGCACTCAGATTGAATCCTGCCCCTGACTGTTTTCATATAATTTGTGAGCCAAAGTAGTTTTTACGTATTTAAGTGGTTGGAAAAAAATGACAGAAGAATATCTCATGATGTAAAATGACGTAAAATGCAAATTTCAATGCCTATATACAAAGTTTTATTGGAACACGGCAATGTTCATCATGTAAGTGTTGCCTATGGCTGTTTTCATGCTATAGTTGCAGAGTTGAGTAGTTGCAACAGACATCATATCTCAGCTTCTTTAATAGACATAAAATTATATGAAGTAAAAATTAAAATACAATACTGTTAGATTTGCAACATATATTATGTAACATATTTGTAACATGTATGATGTTATATAATGTAATATATATATATATATACACACATACATACAACAATAAGTACAATAGCTATGGAAAAGCAAGTTTTCTATATCGCATTTCAATTATGGTAGTATAAATTTAAAGTAGACTGTGATAATTAAAATATATATAGTAAACTCTAGAGCAGCCATTAACAAAACAAAACCATTAAAGATTGTAGAAGAAATTAAAGGAATTAATATATTACATTAGAAAATATTCTCTCAATGCAAAAAAAAGCAGTAAAGGAGAAATAGAGGAACACAAAGACATGAAATGTAGAGAAATAAACAAGCTAAAAGGTAGATGCAAATCCAATCATATCAATAATAATGTTAAATTTGAACGGATTAAATAATTTAGTCAAAAATTATCAAACTCAAATAGAAAACAAGATGTAATTATTTGCTGTCTATAGCAGACTTTGTTTTTGTTTTTTTGTTTTAGATTTTAGTTTTAATTGACAAAGAATTATATATATTATGTGGTACAATGTTATGTTATAATACATGTGTACTTTGTGCAATGATTAAATCAGACTAATTAACATATCTGTCACGTCACGTACTTATCATTTCTTTATTGTGAGAACATTTGAAATCTACTTTTTTAAAGAAATTTTGAAATATACAATAATTATTATTAACTATAGTCACTATGCTATGCAACAGATCACTAGAACCATTCCTCCTAACCAACTGAAACTTTGTACCCTTTGACTAACATATCCAGTTTTCCCATCCACCCTCCAATTCCATGATCCCTCCCAGGCTCTAGTAACCACCATTTTACTCTCTACTTCTATGAGTTTGACTTTCAAAGAGTCCACATGTATGTGACATCATGCAGTCTTTGTCTTTCTGAGCCTGGCTTATTTCACTTGGATAACGTCCTCCATATTTATCCTTGTTGTCACAATAGCAGCATTTTCTTCATTTATAAGACTGAATTATATTCCATTATGCATACACCACATTCTTTTTACCCATTCATCCATCAATGGACATTTAGGTTGCTTCCATGTCTTAACTATTGTGAATAGCACTTCAATAAAATATGAGAGTGCAGATAATCTTTATGAGATCCTGATTTCAATCCCTTTAGGTATAAACCTAGAAGTGGGCTTGCTGGATCATATGGTAATTTTCTTTTTTTTTTTTCTTTTTGAGAAACTTTCATACTGTTTTCTAAAATGACTATATTAATTTACATCCCCATCAACCATGTATAAGGGGTCCCTATAGGAGATACTATTTTAGATTCAAGGATACAAATTGGTTGAAAGTAAAAGAACAGAAAATTGTATGTCTTGCAAATAGCAACCATAAGAAAGCTGAAATGGCTATACTAACATCAGACAAAATCATCTTTACAAGAGAAAGAATATGGCCGGCAAAGCCTAACGTATTTACTATCTGGCCCTTTATAGAAAAAGTTTGCCACTCCATGCTCTAGGTGCTTATGATGACTCACTGGGATAAAATGAAATATATTACACTCATTATTATATTTTAAAATTCAAATTATTATTATTATTATTATTTTATTTTATTTTATTTTTTGAGACAGAGTCTCCCTCTGTCGCCCAGGCTGGAGTGCAGTGGCGCGATCTCAGCTCACTGCAACCTCCGCCTCCCGGGTTCAAGCAATTCTTCTGCCTCAGCCTCCTGAGTAGCTGGGATTACAGGTGCGCGCCACCATGCCCGGCTAATTTTTATTGTTGTTGTTGTTGTATTTTTAGTGGAGATGGGGTTTCGCCATGTTGGTCAGGCTAGTCTCGAACTCCTGACCTCCTGATCCGCCTGCCTCGGCCTCCCAAAGTGCTGGAATTAACAGGCATGAGCCACCGCGCCTGGCCAAAATTCAAATTATTTTAAAAGTTTTACTTGTGGTATGTTTTATACTATATATGTTAGCGTAGCTTATATATATAATTTATGGGTAAGTAAAAAATATATATTTTTGGTGTTCATGTGCAGAAATGTTTTCCTCATTGCAGTGAGTAAATAAACACCTTAAGAAACTACTCTAGAGGGTTGTGGGATAAACAACTACATATTAGGTACAACATATACCACGCAGGTGAGGAGTGTGCTAAAATCTCAAGATTTGCTGCTATATAATTCATCCACATAACCAAAAGCCACTGCACCTTCAAAGCTATAAAAATAAAAAAAGTATTTTAAAAACCTCACTCTGTCCTAATCCTATTGTTTTACAAGTGGGAAAAATAAAATCAAAAGAGGTAAAATCATTATTCAAGGGCCCAAAGCGAAATTTTTGCAGAATCAGCTACAGGCTCCTGCTCTTTGTACTATACTTCTTTTTTCAAACTTTTAATTTTAATGGGTACATAGTAGGTATACCATCATTTTGCAGACATGCCCACCCCATCCCCTGCTGCCTTACAGTCTGGGGCTTCTGACATAAGGAGCACTTTTGGTAATTTCAGATTCTCACTATTGCTGGACCAATTACTACATAACACAGGCAAAACCTTTTTCCTAGTCTTTGTATAAATCTTGGTATGCTATGGCTTTAGGAGTGCCTTTTTGCTCTAGAGAGAGGTTAAAGAATATCCTCAATTGATCCCAAGCACCTTCTCTGAGGTTGGAAATATCTCATAGAAAGATGCAGTAGAAGCCTATACACATTCTGCATGGTACAGTCATATTTAATTTGGAAGTGTGGTGTCAGGAACAATGATATTGGGAAAGTGTCTGTAGTTAACTTTAGACCTCCCTAATTGGAATCATGCAGCTTACTTGAGAAAGTCACAAGTCAAGAGAGACACACAAAAACTTGTGTACTTCCAGAAGAAGGTCCAGGAAGATGAAAAGATGGACAACATTATGTCTAGGAAGAACAGTAGAGGAGTTAGATAGTATTTAGCTTATAGATGGCTCAGGTGCCAAAATAATTCTTTTCAAATATCCAAATGACTATCTTGAGAAAGAAGGAACAAAGCTGCTCCATAGGCCCAGACTAGGAACTTTGAGTAGAATTTCCAGTGATTTAGAGTTGGGTATGCTAGTCAGAGAGGTCTAATGATGGACTGGATGCCACATCAGAGAGACCACATCAGAGAGACCACATCAGAGAGATGGGGATGTGATTCCTGCCTTCATCTCTTATTGCCTGTATGGCCCTGGGATTATGAATAGTAATCATGTTTTGCAATATTGTTTATGTGGTTCCTTTCTTACTCTTCCACACATCCTTGTACCTCATGCTCCCACCTCTAGTTTATATTGCCAGGATTTTGAAACCCAAGACTGGGAGAGTAGTTTGAGAAAAATAGTTCTTATACCCAAAGTTTGACTTTTAGAGTCAAAGGCCAGAAAATCTAGAATAAAGTAGAACATAAAACATATGCTAAAATAACAGATTTGAAAATACACTACACTGTCCCTTGAGACCAAATAAAAATTACAAGGGCTAAAGGTTAAGATATGGAGGAAAGGCAATGCTGAGGGAAGAGGTTGGTGGGGTCCAACATGCCAAGGGCTCAACATACCTGGAGGAACCAGGCAGACAGAGGGGAATCAGCACTGTGACTCATCAACTGCTAATAGAAGGATGTTATCTACCGTGAGCTGGGAGTCAAGTCATTGAATGCAGATCATTCGATCTGCATTAGACATTTGGGCCAGTGTCACAAATCGTCCATGCCATTGAGTTACGTTAGCTCTCCTCATAATGTCCTGTAAAGGCCTCCCACTGACAGCACCACCAGAGCGCTGCTCATGGTCTTCTAGGAGTGAGAGGTCTTTGGGACCCAAATTTTGCTCAGCGCTATTGAACTTGCTCCGTGTGGTATAACTTTTTCTTTGTCAGATATACTCTAAGGCTCCTTGGAGACGATAAGATGTTTCGTGAACACCAACAGAAGGATTATATGGAAGAGAAGCCTCACTGTGCCTTGGAAGGAATTGATAGAACTGGTTTTGAGGTCTGTTCCATGCCACTCAGTTGCATTCCAGATTGTATATAAACTATATTTTTACCTTTTTAATCCAGCTGCAGTTAATTATTCTAGAACTTAAAAAATTATAGATTATAACATTAGTCATTATTTTATAGGGTGACTGTAAGATTAAATGACATAAAGCATGAACGTATCAGCACACTGATTGTCTTAGAATATATATGTTCAGTGAATGGAAGTTGTTATTTTTTTTCAAGATGTGATGAGATCTTGTGAAACTGAACGACCATTTGATCTTTTTGTGGTAAAAGACCATTCAAATTCCTGAATGTGATAATGGTCATGGTGAGTGATTTGTCGATTTAGAGTTAGTACTTTTTTTAACCTTCTGTGCACAGGCTGCAGGCAGTATCACAATAACATGGGACAGTTTTACACAACAAAGTCTGGGCCCAAATCGAGATAATGTGATTTTGTAGACATAGAACAGGGTTCAAGATTTCATATTATTAACAAGCTACTTCCTTCTGGAGGTTGTAGGGGAAAATCAGTTTCCTTTTCTTTGCCAGCTGTTAGAGGCTGCCAACATTTCTTGGTTCATGGCTCTGGGTCACTCCAAATTCTTCTTCTATTGTCACTTCTGCTTCTATTGTCACATCTTCCTCTCTGACTCTGACTCTCCTGCCTCCCTTTTATAAAAACACTTGTGATTATATTGAACTCTCCAGGATAATCCAAAGTAATGTTTCTATCTGAGTATCCTAAGTTTGATTGCCTATACCTATTTTTAGGGCCCAGAACCTAAGAATATGTTAACTTACATGGCAAAAGGGACTTCTTCTCCCACATCTTTGGGAGCCATTACTTTGTGTACTGCAAATGGAAACTTTTTTTTGGCTGCTAAATACACAGAAAAACTCCTAGATAATTTCCTTTTTTTCCACCTATGTATATGAGTAAAGGACTTTTTGTTATATGCTACCACCCTTGTAAGTGTCCATTTCATAGGTATACAGTTGTCCCAGGATGCTGATAAAGAGTTGACAATTCTAGGGTAAGTGGATGCCAACAGAACATGCTTAAGAGTGGGCTTATGAATGGCTATCACTCCTGATACATGACCAGTGGGCTAGGTGCTGACTTCTGTCAAAGGGGGGACCTCATCATAGCTCCTCAGTGCAGGCAATACATAAGACTTCATGTCTAAAGCCTGCTGTCCCTAGGTTCTGAGCTACAGATGATGTACAGTCAAATGGACTCTGGTCATCCCCCGGATGCTGATTCAATACAGTCATCATGGTCCATCTGCCTATGTTTCCTTATTCTTTCTCCAACCAACCTTTAAGTTTCTTCTATATCTTTCTTCCCAGCCTTTGGACTCCATTCTTTGTCTTTGAGATCAGAACATTTTTTCTTATTCCTTATTCTCTCAAAATCTCATGTTTTCATAGCTGAGTCATAATATCTGTATTGCTAAACTCAAAAGCCAACAACTGACTCTGCTTTCTGCTGTCAGTTCACCCCTAAGGCACTGATGAAGAATACTTAGCTGACTGAATGAGAAAAGGAAAAAGAGTTGAAGCAAATTCGAGAAACAGAAGCATATTAATTAGCATTTCAAAACATTATTCATCTACATGATTTTTAAAATTAGTTCCAGCATTGAAATTAAAAGACACAATATTCTAAGTTCATGATCAGAGCTTATTCTGCTGTGCTATACCCCTTGGGTTCTGTCTTTAGCTTATTCATTTAAATAACTTTTTCAGCAACTTCAGGACCTTGGATTTCCAAATAGGCACCAGCATAGTACACCTTTACCAATATACCTCTCCACTGTTACTAAACCTCCAGTCTCACTGTTGTGATGGCATCCTGCTCTGTAACTCATAGGAAGGGCTGAATAATAGACCTGCATTATCCTGGGGTAAGCTGCCCATTTGCCTTTCTGTAATTTCAGCTAACTCCCTCTGACTCAGCAATCTGTCTGCAAAGCCAGGCAATGACTTGTAGAAATCATCTCCTACTGTTCCTCTTCTCCCAAGGAGAATAGGATTAGAACACAGTACACCTGAACACAGGACAGCTTCATTTCAGTTTTTTCGTCTCGTATTAAAAGGGGATGAGAATTAGCTTAAGGTCTGAAATGAGTTCCTTCCCACAGGTACCTGTCTGCCCTCTAATACCCAGGTACACATCAAGAATGTGGACTCTGTTTGGCAGTTCAACTCGTCCAGCTTCCTGAAGGCAAGTGACTGCTTGTCTAACCATGCCTCACCATTCCAGCTTTTCTCTTTCAATTTTATAACAAAATAGTCAATACAGGAAGGCAGCCTAGATTAGTGTGTAAGTTACCCCATGTTTAAATCAGAAAAAATATGGATTGAGTCCCAACTCTGCTGCTTACTAATTATGTGACCTTGGGCCAGTTACTTAATTTCCCAAAGCTTTAGTTTCCTCCGCTGTAAAACAAGGATGAAGACACCTACATCATTCAATTGTTATAAGGATCCAATCAAATCAAATACAAAGGCACCTAACATCACAAATGACACACATTGCTCTATAAACAGTAGCCATTATTATATTCTGTTTTGTTAAGTAAAACTGTGCTGAGCGTCTATTATGAGAAATATCATGCTTCACACTTTGAAAGCTGGAGACATGATTGCTGCCTCAAAAACACTGCAGACTAATGGGAGGGACAGGAAAAATCGAAGTAAGTAAAAGGAATGAATGAAATGGGGTAATGGGGTAAAGTAAGAGGAATAGAACTGAATGGGAATGAAGCTGGAATAACACAGTGGGAAAAGGGCCCTAAGGGAATTCTCATTGCCAAGGTGTGGGAAAAGCCACCTTGATATTGTATCCTATCCTAGGGGCAAACCTTCTCTCACGTCCTTGTGTGGAACTCTTCTGATCGATGATGCTGCATCAGGACCATGAAAATGTGTGCTCCTATTCTTTTGTATTTTCTGGGATACTCACAGGTTAGAGCTACAGTTACTTAGGGGCCTCTGGTAAAATGAACAAAAAGACATCTCTTTGTTCCTGGTCAATCTGTCTTTCCCTCATCCCTTTATGACCATTTGGTTTGTAATTTAAAAGTTTAAATATTTTTGGCAAGCTGGCACCCATTCACAGATAATTTTCTGGACAGCTTTCAGTCAGCTCTAAGTTTGGAATGAAAATTCACTGGCATGTAGTATGCCATGCTGAGTGCATATACATGTACTCTCTCCACACTAACTATGCAAATTCTCAGAGCGCTTGACAAGATACTCATCGGCATGTGTGGGCGAAATGCCCTAAGTAGTTTGTGGGAAGCTGGCTGGGTTGTTCCTTAGCTGACTTGATGAAAGTTACAAAATTTCCCCATTCCCTGAATGTCACAAAGAGACAGTGACACTGAGGAGACAGCGAGAATCTGGGCATCTATACTTCAGTGCTTGTCCAGCTGTGACAAATGCATTGAAAATCAGGCAAATTTTCATAATTGCTTTCTCAGTCAGCAAAATAGGTGAAATAATCTTTGCCCATGGCTCTGTTAAACATAAATCAATTTTCTTTATGGAATCTGACACTTCTTACTTGTGGGAAATGATAACTTCACCTTGGTCCACTTGACCTGGTTGTTGTGAAGATCAGATGAGATGAAGGATAAAGTCTTGGCTACCTTGTTTTCAAGGCTGGTTTTAAAGTGTCTCAAAAGATTGACTGTCCTCATTAAAGTTTCCCCCAATTGGTAATTTCCTGTTCTTAAGGTCCCTAAGCTGTAGACCCTTATAGGTTGGTCCCTCTAGGCTGGTGAATGGCTTGTTATCATCCGCCACATGCACTTAGCAGAAGATTAATCATCCTCAGGTTTTTTGATTGCAGTAGAGACACAATATGAGAGTGCTGTCTGAGACCTGAATTTCTCAGAATAAGGTATTTTGTAAATATGATAACCACATTTTAACATATTTAAGTCATTCTAATGGTTTTTCCTCATACTTGAAATAAAATCCAGGCTACCAAAGACTGCAGCACTCAAATGCTCCAGCCATGCCTACCTTGGGCAACCTGCATTATTGTCTGATCACATGGGCTTTCTTTCTATTCTTCATATATGCCAAACCCATTTCTGCCCAAGGGCTTTTGCTCCTATTCTTCCCTCTGTGGCAATGTTCCTCCCTTGGATCATTGCATGGCTGGCTCTAGTTTTCTTATTCCCATTCCTGTCTCAACTCACATCTTACTTCCTCTTGGAGACCTTTCCTGATCACGCTATCTAAGATTTCGCCTCTCCACCCCAGCACGACTCATTTCTTTATAGTTCTTATCATAGTCTGCAATTGAATTATGCATTGTTTCATTCACTTGTTTACTATCTCTTTTCAACAGAATGGAACCTGTTCTCCCAGAGTGATATTCAAACTATTTAACAACCAGTGCAACATGGCACTAATCAATCATAATTGACAGTGGGCAAAGTCCTGGAACAGAGTCTGCTGGGGGCGGGAGTGGGGGGCAGGTGGAGGGCATCGGGTGGGGGCTGCAGTCTGGAACTTAACCCTTCAGTTGCTGGCTTGTGGGGAGGTCTGGAAGTTCTGAGTGAGGGGCTGGAGTAGATAGGGTAATGTGTTGAACTGTAAGACTCAAGGAAATGGCATGCATCTACTAGTATGAAAATATTTAAATATTGTAGCAATCAGTACGTCCACTAGTTTCTACTGGTTGAATATCAGCTCTGCTTCTCTCCCCCATTCAACATTGTATCTTAAGGCCTGGAATAGCAACTGACACACAGCAGTTCCTCACCTAATAAATTACGTGAGTATCATTGAGTCTTGTCCATATACCACTTCTCCAACTTCATATTTTATAGAAGAGCTAGAAAGTGTCCTGGGTTTATAGATCACTCAAGGAGGTAAGTAAGGGTATATTTAGGCCATGAAGTCTGCCCCAACAATGACTAATGTCTATGACTCTTCACAGTTTACAAAATCTACACTTCCATTGTCTCATTTTTATTCTTACAACCATCCTGAGACGCTGGCAGGACAAGAATTATTATATTCGTATTTTAGTTTAGTGAACTCAGACTCCCATAACTCATGTGATAGCTAAAGGACAGGCAGGAATGGGAAAGGACTCCTGTCTTCTGGGCTGAGACTATGATCCTTCCATTAGGATGTGTATTATGCCCCTAGCCCTGGATGGAGCTGAGTCTGAGCGTGGAAGCAGCTTCTGGATACAGGCGCGAAGATTGTGGACTCTATAACTAGGGTTGTATATGCCCTTATAGAACAACAACTGTGACTGCTTTACAAAATAGGGTATTTCAGGCAAAAGTTGCAGCCCAGGGGAGTCTAGTGGAACCTAGACCTCCCTGTGGAAGAAGTTAAAAGAACAGGAAATGACACACCTGAAGAATCTTTTTTTTTTTTTTTTGAGACGGAGTCTCTCTCTTATTGCCCAGGCTGGAGTGCAATAGCGTGATCTCGGCTCACTGCAGCCTCTGCCTTCCAGGTTCAAGCGATTCTCCTGCCTCAGCCTCCCAAGTAGCTGGGATTACAGGCGCCACCATGCCCAGCTAATTTTTGTATTTTTAGTAGAGACAGGGTTTCACCATGTTGTCCAGGCTAGTCTCGAACTCCTGACCTCCAGTGATCAGCCTGCCTTGGCCTCCCAAAGTTCTGGGATTAGAGGTGTGAGCCACCATGCCCTGCCACACCTGGAGAATTCTTAATGGGGATATAGATAATCTTCTTAGACACTATAACCAGCCTTGGACTTTTCCAAGATCGCCAAGACTTTTCCTTGGCAAGCTCACAAGGCAGAGCTAACACCAACAGTGAAAAATTACCACAAAATCAATCAGGTTTGGGTTTAAAAATAAATATGTAAAAATGAGAAGAAATATACATTAGAGTAATGTTTCCCAAAATATGGTACATACAAAAATGGCATTTAGATGTTTGTACTTAGCATGTGGATGAACATTTTGTAAACTTTTATTACTTATGAACTTGTTTTAATATACATATTTAGAGAAAAATACACAAATACACCAATTTTGTGATTTCAGATGTATAAGAAATGATTAAAAGTAGGTATTTAAGTTTTTGTTAATAAAAGAGAATTTAAAGAAAAAAGTAAAATATAGTAAAGGTGATTCTCAGACACGTTACAAATGAAGTGATTTTGTGAAAATCATATTCTTTAAAGACAGTTCTATCACTCTGTGTGACCTTGAACACATTCTTAACATGGTGATACTTAATTTCCTCACTTCCTGACAAATGAGGATAACACTAAAGCTGTTTAATAATTTTGTGGCAAGGATTCAAGATTTCAATACATGGAAAGTATTCAGCCCAGTGTTCAGCACACAGTGAGAATGCAATAAATCTCAGCTATTGTTTTTACTTTTCATCAATAACAGTGAGAACTCTTGAACCATGGAAAACTGCCTTGCAGAAAGCTCATTACTGAAGATTTGTAAACAGGACCAGGAGGACATTTATCAGGAATGCTGCAAGGGAGATTCTTACATAGGTAAGAGCCAAGCTAGTGCTTTGAGGTCCTTCCAACCTGGAGATTCCAACCTTGCTTTTTGGTGAAATCCAAGGGACTTGGAACTAGAGTTTTCCTCTTATGTTTTGAGAGGACGCTTAGTTACTGATCATCAGCACTGAAAAAGCCGTTGCTCTGTGAACACTATTGTTGCCTGTGACACCGAGACTTGGCCTTTTCATCACCCACATCACTGTCAAGAAGAGCTGTTTGAGAACCACACAGCTATTGTCCCATAGTTCTTGCCCAACCAGGAAAATCCCTATTCTGTCCTCACATCCTTCCTCATAACCGTGGGAATGGCTGTGAGGGTTTCTCATGGGTACAGAGAGAAATCATCCTGTCTCACTCTCAAGTGGAAACTGGCCTTTTCCCAGTGGAGGATACTGGCAGGCAACCAGTTCCACACTGAGAACCCTGGCTATGGGAAATCCTTCTTTATACAAGCTGAAATAAGCTTCTCTGCAGTTTTCACTCACATGTCCTAGTTTCATCTCCTTGAACCACAAAGAACAAGTCTCTCCAGTGCCCCCCATGTAAGCCCCTCAGAAGTCTGTAGACTAAAGGAGCATTTGCCTTGTGGTTTTTGTTCCCCATTGTTCCACAGACACACATTGTTCCTTCTGAGCATAGTTTCCAGCCCCCACCCCTTCCTTATCACTGACATCATTTCTAACACAGTTCCTCTTTGCCCTTTTTGCATGCCAGAGATTGTGGACTCTGGGCTCCTTTTTCTTTACAGAGAGACAGACACTCTCAGTAAACAGTTCAACTGCAAAGGATCCAGCAAATATACTCATGTGAAGCCTTCGGTGACAGATCATGATGTGTTTGCTGCTCTTTAGGGCTCTGGTCCCTTTCTTACTCTGTACACACTTCCAAGAAATCTCCTCCAGTCCACCCTGGTTTTCTTCCATCAACTGAAGATTCTAGTATCTAATTCTAATGTCGTTTCTCTTCTGAGTTCCAGGATTGTGTACAATAGCCTCCTGAATATCCACACATGAATATCTCACAGGTGTTTCAATCTCACTGAGTTCAAAACTGAACCCACTCACTTTCTCCCAGTTTCTCTATCTCTGCAGTGGGGATATTAATGGTACTTAAATCACAAAGTTGTTTTAAAGATTAAATAAATAAATGTGTGTTACGCACTTAAGATAGTACCTGATAAAAAATAGATAGTATGTATATTGCCATTATTGGTGGGCACAGAAAAACAAGCAAAGATAAAATACGCTGGTGCTGATATTTTATGAGGAAAAAATACATGAAGCATGAGAGGCTGAGAAGTGCCAATAGAGACAGAAGGATACCACAAGGCAATTTTGAAAAGCGGTTGTAATATGTTCTTGATGCATTCTTCTTGTAGAAAACAAATGTCTAAGAAAATTATTGATAACTCACTAAGTATATATATATATATGCCATTATCGTTGGTTGGCCATTCTGAGTGTTTTTCAGTTGCTCAACATGCTCAGCATGAGAGGCCTTCTGTTCTATGGCTAAAGTCACTTCTAGGGTCAGTATCTCCTTTTTCTGGGCTTCTCAGAGGAAGTGAGTTCACGGTGAGGTTTATATCCAAAGAAGAAAGGATCGCCTTTGGAGATGGCAGCAGTCTGCTTTGTAAGTGCTTATGCAAGTCAAGCATCAACTTGCTATGGAGAAGCATCTCATGAACCTGCAAGAGTGGTTGGTTAGGACGTGCAAAGCTGTGCTACTCAAAGTGCTGCCTACAGATTGGTGCTGATCCACAAACTGTTACTGGTCTGCAATGTAGTAAGTACAGAATTGAGAATAAGCATAAGACATAAAGTATCTTTATGTCTTAAATCTAACAGTGGTAAAATGTAGACTTGTATTTAGCATATGTGAATATATTTTCATTTAATTTAAAGCATTAAATTGTGATGAATAGAAAACAAACAAAAGAAAAAAGGAAAAAAAATAAATTAGCTCCTCATAACATATTGTTTGAAAGCATTGAGTCTGAGTGTGGATCCCTGAGTTCTTGTCCTGGCTTTGACACCACCTCATGAGAGATCCCAGGCAACTCACTCCTTTTTGTGTAAATACCACCCACTGATTGCACCACTGGAGCAATCACTCTGTGCACAGAGTAATTTCTAAACACTCACTCCTGTTTGGAAATTACTTTCCGTGTGTATGAATTAAGGATCTTGGAGTAGCTTATTCTTAATTTTCTTTATCTTTGAAGATGCCATAATCCTAATAATCCTTTAAAATATTTTTAAAAATAAACTGAATAAAGCTCCATTGCTTGCTTTTGAGCCAAATAATCCTGCTTTCTGGTAAAAACCTAACCACAGCCTAGACTTTGACTGCTTTTCTTCAGATCTCCATAAGGAACGTATTATTTTCTTTGGGTGACTATCTCCCAGCTTCCCACTTTCACTGTGAACATCTCCTTTTCTTGCTGTTCTCAGGTCTTCCCCCAAATCGAAGTATTTTACAGGAATATCTTCCTCTGCTGGCTGTTCATGGACTTATGATCTTGAATTTTTAAAGTATTTATCTAAGACATTCTCTGAATAAAATCTAAGCAACCAGGCTTTGTAAGGAGTTTAAATTTTATTCTGAGTAATGGGAAGCCATCGGGTATTGCTAAGAAGGGGAGTGACGATATGATTTACGCTTTCAGATAACCCATGGCTAGTCTTTGGAGATTAGATTGTAGGGGTCAAATATGTACACAGAGAATACTCTGGAGGCTAATACAGTACTGAAGGTAGGCTGTGATGGTGGTTTTGTCTATGAGACATAAAGAATAGGCCTTTATCTTATTCTTGTCTAGCTTATTCACCACCCTTGGCAGTGCTGTAGTATAGAATGGTGTATATTTCTCAGATATGGCTTTGCTTAACTGGATTGGGATTGCAGTTGTTTCTGGGTAGTTATTTAACACTAATGCTAAATAATGTAACAAGAGTTACATTAATTCACAAGTATCTTGGAATCATTGCCAAATGTCTCATTCATATGAGTGTATGTAATCAGAAAACATGCAGGCAAAACACTGTTGATGTAGGGTTTCAGATGCAAAAAGCTTTCTATCCTTCTGTCTCTTCCACTTTGAAAACAAAGGTGGCAAATAAGATTTCTGCACTCTAAAGGCCATCCCAGACAATGTGCTCATTTGTTGGACTTAGCCCTAGGGCTGCTGAGGAGATGAAGAGGTCTGCCTTTGGGAATCAACTGCCTTCAGTCATGCAGACCCATAGACCGTGCATCAGCTGACTCAGCAATAGATGGCACTGAGCTATTCACTCCATTTCACCTTGGGCTGTATCTAGGCATTTCACTGAGAAGTAAAAGACCTAGGAAAAAAATTAAAGACTATATCCAGGTAAAATCATTCTAGTAATAGAATTGGTTGGAGATTTCTATCTGGGGAAATGTTCAGCTTCATAGATGACCACAATCAGCAACCACACTGAGAATAATTTAGGATAAAGGAAGAATCCATGAAATACATAAAAAGAGGCAGTGGGAAGCGATGTAGAGCCCCAACTTTGAAGTTTGAGCCAAGATTCAATTCCCCTGTCTTTGTTTTGCTGGCTTCTAACTTCAGATTGTTTTCTGATTATTAGAAGCTGTATCTTTTCTGCAAAATGTGATAATTTCACATTCATGGTTGATACAAGCATCAAATGAGAAATAGATGACAGTGTTTATAAACTATAAAAAGCCATGAACAGTTTAGTTATAATAATAAAGCTTCCACTGAATTGCATCTTCTTATCAATACTATTTGTGGAATTCATACAGCTTGCTTGGTCACAACATTGCTAAGTGAAACTTGAAAGACACTGTAAGAAAATACCTGTAGGTATCAAATTACATAATGTATAAATATGATGCTTTTATGTGCATGCATGTGTGTACATGTTTGCGTTATATCAGTGTTATATTCAAATTTCGAATAATAAAATTTTGATTGGGTGGGATCAGATGCAATATGGGAAGCAGGTTCGCAACCAGGGCTTTGCAGACAGAAAGACCAGTGTTCAAACATCAGTTTTCAGGGTTGGTGAGTTTAGACAAAGTTGCTTAATTTGTATGATAATCTGCAAACTGGTGATAGCAATATCTATTTAACAGTGTGGATGTGAAAAAGTAATAAGGTAAAGAATATTAAACATTTTTCAAATACTGAGAAAATAGGAGACACCAATAAATGCTAGTTTTTGTCATTATTACCAATAATAAAACCCACTCCATGCATATGTGTGGGTAGATGGAGACTCTTGCCTGAGTGACAGTCCCTGGAATGGTACAGAGACAAAGAGATGTTCACTTGTGTGAGAAACATCCTTTCTTGAGTCTGCCTCTCTTGCTTTGTGGAGGAAATGCCAGAATTTGATTATTCCTTTTCTTCCTGACTTCTTTCAGAAATGGAACAGGCCAATGGGTTCTAGGAATGTAATTTTTAAAAAAATTCTAAGCCTTAGGGGTACAAATGGTTTTTGGTTACATGGATGAACTGTTAACAGTGGTGAAATCTGGGCTCTTAGTCCACCCATCACCCAAATAATGCACATTATAACCAGTAGTTTTTAATCCCAGACCCCCTCTCCCAGCCTGTCCCATCTGAGTCTCTAATGTCCATGATACCACTCTGTATGTCTTTCATATCCTTAGCTTAGCTCCCCCTTACAAGTGAGAACATGCAGTATTTGGTTTTCCATTCCAGAGTTACTTCACTTAGAATAATGGCCTCCAGTTCCATCCAAATTCCTACAAAAGACATTAGTTTGTTCTTTTTTTTTGTGACTGAATAGTATTCCATGGTATAGGTATATCACATTTTCTTTATCCACTCATCAGCTGATGGGCACTTAGGTTGATTCCATATCTTTGCAATTGTGAATTGTGCTGTGCTAAACATATACATGCAGGTGTCTTTGATATGGTGACTTCTTTCCCTTTGGGTAGATACCTGGTAGTGGGATTGCTGGATTGAATGGCAGTTCTTTGAAAAATCTCCACACTGTTTTCCATAGAGATTGTACTAATTTACATTTTCACCAGCAGTGTTCAAGTGTTCTGTTTTGGGAATTTTGAATGAGCAAAACAAAGGAGTAAAAAAAGTTTTCTGTAATCTCTTCCGAAATCACTCAAGTAATGAAGCAAGATAGAGAAATGAGCAAGGAAGGTAATGGCACTGCGCCCATGGAGAGGGGCCCATGGAAAATGACTCATAAGCATGGTTGGGACTGTCCTTGGGAAGAAGTTGGGAGACTCTAAGACATAATATAAGTGACTTTAAAAACAGGATAATATGCATTCACATTCCAGTTCTACCACTAACCATGTGTAGTTAAGCAAGTTACTTAAATTCTCTGTAAAATACAAAATGGAAATAAAAATAATATCATTCTCACTGGGATGAGGTAATGTATATAAAGTGTTTGGCAAATATTTTTGTTTTTTCATAGTTTTCTATTTTTAATAGCTAAGAACCAGAAATTTCTCCTTTGGAAACCAGTTTAGTTTTATTTCGTAAAGTTATTATCTTATTGCGCTATTTGGCATAGACTAATATTCGTTTTCAAAATATAATTCTGATGTTTTTTCACACTAACATCATAAGAAAAAGGATTTTGGCCCAAATAGAGACACAATTTTAAATGGAGGAAGAAGCAGAGTCCACCTGATTTTGAGCACAGAAATGGCAGCAGATAACAAAGAGAGAATTCTCCAAGGGAAGGGAGAATTCTGGACGATTGAGTCAAGGCTGTTAGAACAGTCATGCCTCTTCTAGTAATTATGGAGCTGGTGTACCTTCCTTTTAAAACCTTGGAAATATTTATAGTTTGATTAACTAAATAAATTGTTGCCCAACTGCTTTTCTGTTTCTGTTCTATGTTCTATTTTCTTTGCTCCACAAATAATTATAAAATGACTACTTTGAATAATGACAGTTCTTGGCATTGGAAGAAACAGAGAGGGCTATGATGTCTGTCCCAAAATAACTACAGCCCAAGGTGGCATGCAATAAGAAACTGAAGAAAAAAGGTCAAGAATAATACTTCTGAGTTTCACAAGGAAAGATGACCTAGAGCTAGAATTTGAATTACAGAAGTATTCTAATAAGTAATTCACAAAAATCAAATTTTAGAAAGAGACAGTGATGTGGAGAGAACTCAAAGGCTCAAGTATAGCGTGTTTCCAAAGACTATTAAGTAGCTTAGTTTGGAGCTTAGTCAGTTCTGTAATTAATCTTTTATTAAAATATTAATTCATTTAAGAACATTGGCATTAGAGTGTGGACCTCCTTGTTTCAATCCAGCTTTATTTCTTAGCTAGCTTGTGTGACATGTGGTAAGATAAATAATGTCTTTGTGCCTCAGTTTCTACATCTGTAAAATGGAATCTTAATTTAGTTAACTCTTAAAGTATCTGGGAGGATTAGTTTAGGTAATCAATGTAACACAGGGCCTGGCACATTGTACACCCTCAATAACTCTAAGTAGGTATTATTATTATTAAGATGATCTGAATTATTTTTAAGGAAACAAAAAAGAGAAGATCTGAAGTTCACATTAAGGTTTTTTTTTTTTTGAGACAGAGTCTCACTCTGTCACCCAAATAGTATGATCTCAGCTCACTGCAACCTCCACCTCCCAGGTTCCAGAGATTCTCCTGCCTCAGCCTCCTGAGTAGCTGGGATTACAGGCATGGGCTGCCACGCCTACCTAATTTTTGTATTTTTAGGAGAGACTGGGTTTCACCATGTTGGTCAGGCTGGTCTCGAACTCCTGACCTCGTGATTCGCCCGCCTCGGCCTTCCAAAGTGCTGGGATTACAGGTGTAAGCCACTGCACCTGGCCAAGTTTTGTTTTAAGTTACACATCAATTTCATGAAACTTGGACTACAGAAGCTTTACTCAGAAGACATAACAGTGAAGGGATTCTTTTAGGATATATATCCTTTTAAAGATAAAAGTTGAACCTGCATTTCTTTGTAAAAAGCACATGTGATATTGCTGCTTCTATATCTGTTGTACTGTAAACCCACAGAAGATAAATGTGCTTCATGATATGACGTTAACAAGTAAGGCACTAGTACCACTGTGCCCATTTAAACTCAGCCAGCCTTCTACACTCTTCCTCATTTGGGTTATTCTGGTGATTCTTCCAAGCCTGATTAAATAGTCTTTCTTTTGATTTAGTGTTTCTGGTAAACTTAATCATCAGACTTTTCTTTTAAATATATTTAGTTAGCATACCGTATCCTAAGCAAGAAATTCAAAATAAAATTAGTTATTTTAATATTTATAATTGTTTATGAAAATACTAGTTAATATTTTTGCATCTGTGCTGTACTTCCCAGCTAAGCAGGTGGTAAAGTTTTAGGTTCAAGAGCTTGATTTTAATACTGGCTCTGGCACATGGGGCTATAGTGCTCCATGCTTACAGGGGGCACCATGCACACGGACTGTGATAAGGATGGTGCCAACTAGAGTTGCATATTATGACAGGTCTTACTATGACAGTTTTCTTCAAACCAAAAGCAAAGTCTGCTTCTAAATTGAGTGAGTTCTCCACAGTTACAGTTAATTACTTAAAAATTGTGATATTTATTTATTTAATTAAATGGTGCTGTTTTCTGTCATGTGAACATACATAGAAACTAGAATTTAAAGCTTAAGCACCAAAACAGCTGAATGGCTGCTTCACCCACTTTGGCCATGAAAAGTTAGGTGGGAATGTGCTATTATCCTCACATTCCTGAAGGCTGAGAAGCCCTAGGCAGGTTGACTTGGTTAGACAAGTCACTTTGAATGCAGCTTTCTCCTGATGACACCAGATGAAACAATAGAAGCACTGACTATTATAATTTTTCTCCCTTACAGAATAATGTGAAAGTACACATGGGGAAACTATTTTCTTAGTCATTAGATTTGTTAATGGAAGGCATTAGTACTCTACGGGTTAAATGATGCTTTTATTGCTGAGTGTTATTTTGAAAGATGCTTATAATAATTTGTAATATTTAGTAATGATGGGAACAAACTGACTCAAGAGTGAGAGATATAAGGAGTCAAGAAAAAAATAATGTGTGGTCTCTTGGACAGGTCAACTTTGTTTTAGAATGATTTCTTCACAAAAATTTCAATTTTGCGTTTTCCATTAATTAAGATTTCTCATTTGCCCCGAGAATACGCTTGTCTCTAATCCTAATGTAACACAAATGCATATGATGTCACATTAGGATTAGAGACAAGTTCTGTTTAGAAATAACTCTAAGAACAGTTTTTATATTTTATTTTCACGTTGAAAATCTGTCAGATTTTCTTCAGCTTCAAAAAGCGTGTTTATGTAAAATTAAGTGAGCTCTGGCAGTGAGCTGCAGTTTTTTTCCTAAGCCGGAAATGAGTTAATATCATCATCACATTGAATACTACAGTAATGCTTCACTTAACAATGGAGATGCATTCTGAGAAATGTGTCGTTGAACAATATCATGCTTGTGCACTTACACAAACCTGGATGGTACAGCCTACTACAACACCTAGGCTATATGGTATACCCTATTGCTCCTAGGCTACAAACCTGTACAGCATGTTGCTATCTTAAATACTGTAAGCAACTGTAACACAGTGGTAAGTATTTGTGCCTGTAAACATAGAAAAAAGTACAGCAAAAATATTATATAGAAGATTAAGAGTGGTACACCTATATAGGACACCTACCATGAGTAGAGCTTGCAAGACGGGATGTTGCTCTCAGTGAGTCAGTGAATGAATGGTGAGGGAATATGAAGGCCTAGGACATTATTGTATGCTATTGTAGACTTTACAGATGCTGTACACTTAGGCTACGCTGTTTATAAAAATATTTTTTCTTCAATAATAAGTTAACCTTAGCTTACTGTAACTTTTTTTTTGTAAATTTAAAAAATTTTTAAACTTTTTGACTCTTTTGTAATAATGCTTAGCTTAAAACACAAACACATTGTACAACTGTAGAAAAATAATTTCTTTCTTTATATCATTATTTTAAAAGCTTTTTTCTATTTTTAAATGAAACTTTTAAAAATTCTTAAACTTTGTTAAAAACTAAGATATTAAACACACACATTAGCTTAGGCCTACACAGGGTCAGGATCATCAAGATATCACTAGTGATAGGAATTTTTCAGTTCCGTTTTAAGCTTATAGGACTACTGTCATCACTGACCAAGAGTTGTTATATGGTGCACAACTGTATTTTAATAACTTTTTTATGGGATTAAATTTTATTAAGTACCAATCAAATGGCCTGCACTCTTCTAGGAGTTGGGGGCAGAATGTGGGATGAAACAAACAATTCATGTCCTGCCATAAGCAGGGAAGACAAATAATTTAATGAATGACTTAAGGTAAATAAAGAGTGCAGGGGGATCATCTTACAGGGAGAGCTGTTGTTGTCTAGAGGGTCAGGGAGGACCTTGCTTGCAGAAGTCACGTGCAAGTTGATAGCTGAAAGATGAACAAAAATTAGCTGCATTCTAAGGCAGACCTGATCTGTGCATTAATTAATTAATGAATTGATTTTGTCATTCTTTCTTATGACATATGTATATTGTTTTTCTACTATGAGGCATACCCTATTCCAAGCTCTGAAGACTCGGAAATGAACAAGAACTCCCTTTCTTTTTTAAAATTATTAATAATTTTGTACTGCTGCTGTAACAAATTACCATAAAATCAGTGATTTAAACAATACAAAACTATTATAGCTCTGTAGATCAGAAGTTCAACACAGATCTCTCAAAGGGCTAAGATTAAGATATCAGCAGGGTACCTTCTTTTCTGGA
Source organism: Pongo abelii (assembly GCF_028885655.2). Taxonomy (NCBI): domain Eukaryota; kingdom Metazoa; phylum Chordata; class Mammalia; order Primates; family Hominidae; genus Pongo; species Pongo abelii. The sequence goes on from NC_071989.2 coordinate 156,433,682, forward strand.
GCCTCTTGGGGGAGAATCCATTTCCACATTCTAGAAGTGATCCACTTTCCTTGACTCATGGCCCCTTTCTCCAGCTTCAAAGGCAGTAACATTAAAATAAGTTTTTTACATTTGTCCTTCTTTGGCTCTCTCTATTCCGCCTCCCTCTTCCACTTTTAGGAACCCCTGTGTTTACCCTGGGCCCATCTGGTTAATCCAGGATAATCTTCCTTTTTAAAGGTCAGCTAATTAACAAACTTAATTTCATTCTCAACCTTAATTCTCTTTGCTATGTAACCTAATCTATTCCTAGGTTCCAGGGATTAGGCCGTGGACATCTTTGATGGGCCATTATTCTGCCTAACACAGAGATGATGAATAAAGTTACACCAGATGGAAAAGTGGGCCTTCGGAATTTGCTTGTCCATTCTATCAATATTTATTGAATGCTTACAAGATGTCAGGAATTGTAGGTGATGCAGATACAATAGAAAACATGGCAGACTGGTCTGTCTTCATTGAGATTACAATATAGTGTACTATAGGTTATAATACACTTTTTAAAATTCTTGTTAAAATGAAACAACATAGTAATATAACTGACCATTATATTGGATCAACACCCAATATGGAGCTGCTTAACTTTCACAGTTGGATTTGACAAGAATGACTCAATTCATATAATCAGTGTTCACATCTGTAATTATTTCCCACTTTTTATTATGAATTTTGCATTTACTCTCTCTATGTTGGTTTTCTTGTTGATCTTTCTCTTGCCTTGCTCAAATTTTGCCATAGGTCTCTCTAGCAGAAACGCCTTTGGTTTGAGAAATAGAAGTAAAATTCTAAGGTCCTCAACTGACTGGATAGATCATCTCTTGGCCATGGAGACCCCAGAGAAACCTTAAAAAATGAGAAGAATTCCCTTTCTAAAACAAGAATACAAATAAGCAAGTAAACAAATATATAAGGTAATTTCAGGTTATGGTAAGGAATAAAAAGGAGAAGGAGAAGGAGGAGGAGGAGAAAATTACAACAGAAAGATGTGTTATGGGAAGATGATCTGGAAGGTCTGCCTGATGAGAAGGCATTGTAGATGACCCTCAAATTAAGCAGAATCTGCCATGCAAAGAGGCTTTTAAAGTTATTCTCAGTGTTTAGTGCACCTTCCTTTCATTATCCACAAAGCTTCAGTAAATTCTAGTCAAAAAGAAAAGCCTTTGTTCAGCGATGTTTTGAGTAGCAAAGACAAGCCAGTTTAAGGTATCCACCTTCTCCAGCTGATGCCAGAAAAGAATGGCAGTGGTGATCTTTGGACAATAACTGTGTCCAAGCAAGGAATGATTTCCCTGGGTCATTGGAAACAGAGACTTTGGCTTGATAAAGTGTTGAGGGTGAAAGAACCACAAGATCCATTTCCTAACTATATAAATAGCAGTAGTGGGGGAAATCTCAGAAATACCTGGCTGATTTGTGACCAGAAAATCATAAGTCCCTTTATAATTTGTTTATAAGAAGGAACTATGACCTCGCTTGGTTGTTACTTCCTGGTGAAGCCTGACATATGTGGCCTATATTTAACTATGGACATTTTTATTGAACATACATTCATTGTTTCACTTTTATGTATTTATGTATTTATTTATTTCTTTTTAGAGATGGGGTCTCAGTATGTTGATCAGGCTGGTCTCAAACTCCTGGCCTAAAGTGATTCTTCCATCTTGGCCTCCCAAAGCGCTGGATTACTGGCGTGAGCCACTACATGCATTCAAAGACAACTTATGCAATAATCATATCTAAAACGTATTGAACATGAACTATATGTCAACCTCTAATCTAAGTTCTTATATATGTTAATTCATGTAATACTTATAACATCTCTGTGAGTAGCTACTATTGCATTTTGTATTTTATATATGATGCAGAGTTTGCCCGACTTCACAGAGTTGGTAAGTAGATGTTCTAAGAGTCAAGCGCAGGCAGTTCAGAACCAGGGCACTTGACTATTTTTTTAGCCTTTCCCTTGTATATCACATTGGCTATCAGCTGCAAAATAAGCTCCCCATATCAGCTATTAGCTAAGCATAAATGTGCTATTCTTTAAATGGTGAGGAGTGAAGTGTGTGTGTGTGTGTGTCTGTGTGTGTGAGAGAGAGAGAGAGAAAGAGAGAGAGAGAATTACCCCTCTTAAAACAATTCCAAATAAGGAAAAAATAAAATAATAATTTCATTAGTAATGAAAATAGTTAAGGTAAATCTGACTTAACCAAAATCCTGTAGTCACTATCTATCTTTTAATTTTCTGTAACAGTGGCATATAATTTTAAAACCACAGATTTAGGCTTTGAGAAGTAGAAAGGAGTCTGCCAATTGTTTATTTCCTCTTATTTCCCAGTTATTAATCCAGATGCGGTCCTTGTTTCTTCTAAGTGTTGAGGTAAAACAAACAAAATGGTATGTTTAATCTTATTTTACAACTGTGAAAATTGAGCTGAGAGAAGTTTAGCAACTTGGGTCTGTCTTATGCCTAAGTATATGATCTTTACGGTACTACTCTCTAGGGATAATTTAGAAAAAAAATGAATGCAAACATGAAGCCATTGTCTGGCCTATTCTTCAGCCATAGATACGTGATGCAGAGATAGACTTTTACACAAAGAATAAATAAAGCTTTTAATTATAGACCACATAAGGTATATTTTAACCTACAGAAGTCTGTATGACCCACTACCAATATACTCTTTATGGAAGAAGTGAGGATCCTTACTAGTAATACATTGAGAATGTTGGAGTATCCTTACTTCTTCCACTAGTACCAAGAATATATATATGTACATATATACATATACACATACAAAAATACATGAATATAGGTATATATATATTCATGTATGTGTGTGTACACACATGAAAGGATAATGAATATTCTTTTGTAGCATGAAAAAAGAACGTACGTTCTAAATATGGCTATTACTCTTATCATAAAATATTAAAAAGATAAGAGATAATCACCTAGATTAATTTACATTATATTTATGATCATTATTTTTAGAGAGGAGTAATTCAACTTTTTTCTTGCATTATATTTTTAATATTTTGGTTTTTTGACATAAAGTTATCCATGTTTCAAAAACTCAAACTCTTTTAAATGACCATTTTATAATTATAATCTCACAACAATAACATAAAGTTTATGCTACTGCTTTTTTCTTGATTAGATTTCTTGATTTGGTTTATATTACTAATAACTGGACTTGATTAATATAAATGTGCACATAATTTCTAAATTGGATATAACAACTTTTAGATAATGGATTTTCTTCTCTTTACTTTCTTTTGGAATAGTTTTATTTCTTGCACTAAGTAATTTTACTAGATTATATAAATTCTGGTATATAAAATTTAATCTTTAATTATTTTGAATATTTTTATTCTGCTTTTGTCAGAAACTTCCGTTTCATCTGCAATAGATTCATTTTGTTGTGTTAATACAAAACATATATTGTCTCTGACCATTCTTTTAATATATATAATGTGTTTTGCTTTACATATTTCTTTGTTTCATAATGGTTTTGTATCTTTTAATTATAACTTTGATTATTATAAAGTAAGCCTCTGAAACTTGCTTAATATTTTTTGCTTAATTTCTTCTTTGAGGTTGACATTGGCAGCTCTGTTTTTTTATTTAAACTATCTTTAGCCTTTTAGATTAATTAACTTTTTTTTTTTTTTAGACAGAGTCTTACTCTGTCACCTAGGCTGGGGTGAAGTGGCATGATCTTGACTCACTGCAACCTCTGCCTCCCGGGTTCAAGTGATTCTTGTGCCTCAGCCTCCCAAGGAACTGGGACTATAGACGAGTGCCACCATGCCTGGCTAATTTTTTTGTATTTTTAGTAGAGATGGGGTTTTGCCATGTTGGCCAGGCTGGTCTCAAACTCCTGAGCCCAGGTAATTCATCTGCCTCTACCTCCCAAAGTGCTAGGATTACAGGTGTGAGTCATGACACCCAGCCAATTTGTTTTAAAAATGTCTTTTAAAAGGAGTGTTGCTAAATTTCTTTTAAGATAGAGTCAGAAACTTCTTGCTTTTGATTATGAAAATTTACACCATTTATATTTATTGAATAATTTTCATAATTTAATTTCTGATCTTTTGTATATCTTTAAATTTACTCACATGTATTTATTGTTTGTTTTGTTTATTAGTACATGGACTATGTTCTATTTGATTTTATATTCGAAATTATTTACAAAGAGAAAGATTCTCTCTTCTATAACATTAGTTATTTTCTTATATAATTTCAAGCATTATTAGCCATAAAGTTATCTATCTATACTTATCTACAATGTATTTTTAATTTGTATTCATAAAAGTTATTATTAAAGACCATTCTTAATGGTTTTAAAGACAATTTTTTTGTTTTTTACTTTTTTGTGTTGTTTTGTTTAACTTGAAGAATGAGGCTCCATCTTTGACTCTTTATTTTTTAGTAGTCATGACTTAAAATTTCTTCAAAGCATTACATTACTTTGGAATGGTTATTAGCTTCAACTCTTTACATTTGCAGTTAATGTTTTATTTTATTTTTTCTCTTTAATGTTAGTTGGTTTCTTTGGTCATCATCAGATATTTTTATTATTAATATTTTGTGTTAGGTCTGTATTAGTTTTCTATTACTGCAAAACACATTGTCACCAAACAAGACAGCCTTAAAGCAACACAAATATGTTATTTCACTCAGTTCCTATGGGTCAGGAGTCCAGGGCGGGTTATCTTGATACCAAGTTTGTGGTCTTACCAGGCTGAAGCCAAGACAGCAGTTGATACTAAAATCTCATCTGAGGCTCTGCGTCTTCTACAAGATCACTGGTTGTTGAGAAAATTTACTTTTTTGCAACTGTTTAACTGAGGCCTTCAGCTTCTGGAGATTACCTGGTATTTCCTGGGAGGTGACCCTCTTCAAAACATGGCTGTATGCTTCTTCACGATCTGCAGGAGTATGTCTGCTATTGCCCCGAATCTTTCTGGCTCTTCTGTCTCTGAACTCTAGACCTTCTTTCTAAGACTCACCTGATTAGATTACATACCAGGGTAATCTTCCTTTCAATTAACTTTTTCAATACATGAAGGACTTTATGCCTGAAAAATTACATTACCTCTGCCATATAACATAACCTCATCTTGGTGGAGTATGCTCTTATATTTATAGGACCTGCCACACTCAAGGGGAGGGGACTATACAGGGCACTTGCAATAGAGAATATGGGGGCCATCTTAGAAGTCCTCCTGCCACAAGGTCTAATTTATATTATACAAATTTCTATGTTCTTTGAAGAAATATTTTAAAGACTTATTTAAGGATTTTTTTTTCCTGTATGGATAACTTTTGTGTTGTTTGAAAAAAAATTTTGACACATTCTTTCTAAAAGTTTTGTAAAAGCAATATATATATTGACAAATATAGAAGAAAAATATACTATATAATATTGGTACATTTATAATGAAATGGGTGGAATAATATACTATCTGATTCTAATTCTAACATCTATTGGTATCATTATAAATTAGTACAGCATTATAAAATATGAATTTTCTCTAAATTGTTGCAAAAATATGCCTTTTGTGTCAACAATCCGACTCACAAAATTCCACACTAAGAACACGATTGAGGACAACAAAAAACATTTCTGTATAAGAGTTTATTTTCACACTGTATCATAAATTTACAGTAACCTTAAATTACAAAGTTGTAGAAATATTAAGGATCATAAGGTAAGCCCTCTGGATATATATTTTATCATAAATATGAATAACATAAGAATATAAAAAATATATACAATATATATGAAATACAGAACACAAAATTATATATGTGTGATTACAACTATGTAAAATATGCAAGCAGTTGTGATAGGACTGGAATATTTACGAGAGATTAGAAATGGTTGATGTAGCAGGTTGATATATATGTGTAAAATTTGAAACTATTTCATTAAGGCTACCAAAAGGCTTATACAATGTATAAAACAAAGTTAGGTCAGATTCCCAAGTGTCTGGAAAAGGGTAGGTGTGGACCTCTTTGACTTCTGATTCTCTTTCATCTGAAATTTGCTGAGCCTTTACTAAGTAAAGGGTGAAATCTTTCTTCTATTGCCACTGATGAGAAATAAGTGAATTATACTGGGAGTAGACAGACCCAGCCCTTCCCTCAAGTTAATGACTAATTGGCAAAATCTCCTGATTGGGTGTGACCTAGGGCTGACCCTTGATGACTAGGGATGGGTTAAATGTAGGATGGTCACTTTTCCCTGCTTTTCTATGAGGTTTCAAATGGGAGTACATCATATGAATGAGAAGAAATTATGAGATTCTTTTAATAAAAATATCAGTATGAAGGGAGCAGAGAGCATAATTTAGTTATATAGTCAATTCTTTCATCCAATGTGAAAATCCCTTCTAATGCATGTGTGAGAGTGACTACCATCTTGTTTTTGCTTGTACAACATGGACTTGCTACCACTAAAGGTAGCCTATGTTCTTGGCAAGCAGCACACTTATTTGCCAACTGATTGCCCTTTTCATGGAACACATCTTAAAACATGGTCCTCTGAAACATAATTTGGAAAAGGCTGAACTACACATAATCCTTTGATCCTCATACAAAGAGCCATGTCAAATGAAGAAACTTGGAATGTGAAAGAGGGATTATGTTTACTTTTCAAGGTCCCAAGGAGATTAAAGTTAGAACAAAAGGCTAAAATTATACTGAATTAGATAACTATCTAAAGAGATGATTTCGTTCTATAAATTAAGTCTTCTATCACTAGTAGTTCTCAAACATGGATTTGATGGTCATTTGCTGTAAATATTATAGAGAAGATTCAAGTGTTAGACTGAAGATTAGGAAAATTTGGAGAATTTGTGACCTTTAACCCTGGCAGAAGAGCATCAGAATCTTTTGGGAAGATAACTTTAAAAAGAAAGAGGAAAGAAAAGAAGAAAGAAAGGAAAGAAAGCGATATCTGGGCTTTATCGTAACACTATTAATTCATAAAATCTGGGTTTTGGGCTTAGAAATTTGAATTTTTAATGAGCTGCCTAGGAGATTTTTATCAACTAGCTCAACAGAGTAGGGAATGAAAATCAATAGGCCAGATTTATTCTTAAGGATGATTGCAGCTATAAAAATCTGTTTCCATAGTACAAACAAACAACATGGAAAATTAGGCAACTAGGGCGTCTAAAGAGGTGATATTGCTTGTTCTCTGGGAATGAGGGAATAGAAACACAGTTTCTGAGATTTCCAGTCTGGGGACAATGAGACCAGTCTGTGTTGTTAAAATTCTCATCTTATTCTGAGACAGATAAGAAGAGATGAGAACTAGGGAAGAAGGCGGTGGCCTAGGAGGGCAGTTTTGGAAACAGCTTTCTCCACCCATGTACAATCCCTTCCTTGCACTCTGTTGTAAAAACCTAAGATTTTGATTGCCTGAATCTGTGACTATTGCTTCATGGAGTTTAATGAGGCTCACCCTGTACCAAGAAGCTTTGGGGCTTCTCTGATGGTTGTTACAGGGATTGGCTTCTTGGATCATAGCAATTTATTTAATCCTTCCCCTGCCAACAAGTGTCTGGCAGGATGTGTCTGCACTTTACATTTCTAGATCTAACAATGCTAGCTGGTTTTGTTCAAACCAAGAGGTTGACTTCAGATGGTGTTCCCCACAAGTAGTCAATTTAAATCTTAGTTCTGCCTAGTGTCATATAAAGATCAAGGAAAAGTGGCAGCTGCTTGACAAAGAGTGCACCTAGTTACTGGTTCTAAAGATGGCTAAAGGATCTGGATGTTCCTCTCAGTAATGGAAGGCTCTTTCCCTATGAATGGGAAGGATTACTGCTCCCCAGGGATGTCCAAATTCTGGGCAGCTGAAAGGTAATTGCAGACCTATTTATCCATTTATTTATCGGTATTTCTGCAGTGCCAACTATGTGCCATTCACTGCACTGGAAACTGAAGAGAAAACAAATAATGAGTAAAAACAGACAGCCTGGAATTTACAGTCTAGCTAAATTTCTGACTGACTAGGAATTGGCTAGCCCCTCTTCGTAATCTTCCTCTTCTTCCTCCTCCTTTTTCTCCTCCTCTTTTTGTCCTTGTTCTTGTTCTTCTTCTCCTTCATCATCATCATCATCATGATGCCATTAGCATAATAGAAGTTAACATTTATGGACTTGGTACCTATGTGTTAAAAGCTTTTTAATGGAATCTTTTAAATGAGTTAAGTATTATTTTTATTATACCTATTTTTCAGATGAGAACATGGAGACACACAGATAATTGGATCAAATAACCTGGCCTCCATCCATCATGAGGGTGGGCCTGGGAAAGCAGAGATTTAGTGTTCCTTCAACAGCTCCTTTGAGTTTGGGTCTTGCTTGCTCTTGATCTCCTGGCTTAGGGCCTGAATGAGGGCAGCCTCTGTTAGTATTGTGATAATACAATCCAGTCTCCAATCTCAAATGAGGATCACTTGAGGAATAGAGATTGCATTCTGGCCCTGAATAAGAGAAGAGAAATAAGGTTGACAGTATCTAGCTTTTAAAACTCAAAGGACCAAATAGGTTCGGGTGAGGCAGGTAGACTTTGGGGCATTTGTAGTCAGCTGTAGTTGAGGTTGTCTTTTGGGTGGATCAGAAGTAAACTCTTATACTTCAAGGAGTCAGTGGGACACCTAAATCTGACTTCCTGAATTCAAAAGGGTCATCTGTACCTAGCCGCATAGGGTCAAGGAGGCCAGCCAAACCTGAAGAGCAGTAGCAGTAGCACTAGCTGGCCAAGTAGCTCATATATAGTTCAGTTTTGTTCCTATAATTCTGAGGAAGCCTCAAGGATGTGATTCATTTTAATGAGCTTTAGGTGTAATGCAACAGAGTTGAGGTTCTTTCAATTTGTAAACTCTGAACTATTTCATGAAGACAATAATATAATGAATGTAAATCTCTATTCTTGTTTTAAAACAGAATTCTCCCTATGTTCTTAAATTAACTTTTTATCTGCTCCTTCAAAGAGATTTACCATCTTCTTATTTATAATGTACTTCTCTTCACCTAGTCAAGGATGTTATTGCCTATCTTTGCAGCTGCATTTAAACATTTAAATATTCCTTCAAAGAAGATTTACAATCTCCTTATTTAATAATGTATTTCTCTTCACCTAGTCAAGGATGTTATTGCCTATCTTTGCAGCTGCACTGAAATATTTTCTGAGTACTTTTTCAAAACAAAGTTGAAATCATATTCTATATATAACTTCGGATTATTTTTACCTATTACCATTTTCAACAATATTTTGGAACATTTTCTTATGTTAGTCATAAATGTGTTACCCATATCATTTTGAAAGGCTGAATGATATACTTTGTCATACAGATAGACAATAATTATTTAACAATTTCTCAAATACCATTTCCAAGTTTTCACTCTGTAATTTTAATATTCACATTTATAACAGTGAAATAAGTCAGAAACAATCTGAATGCTAACATTTTTTTGAATGCATTTTTTCATAAATATTTCCATACAGTTATTACACCAGGTCAAATATTTATACCTTACGTTTTCTTGCTGCATGGCATCTAAGTAATTTTCAGAATGGATGCATTACTTTAATTAGTAACCTTGGGAAAGTTGCTTAAACTTTATATGCTTCAACTCCCTCATTTCTAATACAAGAATAATTATAGAATCTACCCCATAGAGTTGAGTTAATATATGGAAAGTACTTAGGACAGTTATATACAGTTCCAAACATTTTTGATTTGTAGATATGTAAGAAGGAAACCACCTTTGCTTTACATCCTGTAGTGCTTGCTTACAGTGGGCTTTTTACCTCTCCTCTCCCAGTTAGCCCATAATTCAGATGTTAGCTCAATTTTCCTTCTGCTAGAACCTCCCTCGCCTCCCCTGTTCTCCACCCTACACCTCTTTGACTAGGTCAAATTTAACGTTATTCTCTTACAGCAGCATGTGCCTCTTAGTTGTAGGAATCAACACAGTTATAATTTCTCATTTCTTTATGAGACTACTTGATAAAAGTCAGTCTCTCAGTTTAGACCATTAGCTCTATAAAGGCAGAGATTATGCCAGTTTTTTTGCTCACCATAGTTCCTGACATCCCAACGATGTCCGAGTAGGCCTTCCAGTAATGATACTTGAATGACTAGTGGGATGGTTAGATATGCATAAAAGCATTTCAGGAGGCATAGCAGTGTAAGGAACAGAAGTAGGAAGGAATGTGTCATGACAAAGTGCTGGTAATGATATAAGCATATTTGAACTAGAGGGTAGTATATTATATGGAGAAAAGCCATGGGAGATGGAATTAGAAAGGGGGGTTGGATCACTGAGAGCCTTAGGTATCAGCAGATGAGTTGTAGTGAATGAGACTTGCAGTGAGCAACCATTGAATAATTCTGAACAGCAGTGGTATATAAAAGAAGTGTGTTAATAGGATGTATGTGGCATGTAGAGTAGATTAAAAGAGAAATGCTAGAGATGGAAAGCCCAGTTAAGGGACTATTACAATATTCCTTAAAGGCTCTTGAGTAGCTGCTTGAATGAGTTACCACTAAAAATAAGAAAAAATGAGCAAATGTGAACTGTTTCTAGACAAGAATTGACATTATTTGTTGACATTATATATAGGGCAGAGAGAGAGAGTGCGAGAGGGAGAGAGAGAGCGAGAGGGAAAGAGAGAAAAGAGGGGAGAGAGAGAGTCATCGAAAATAATGGAATACTAGTTTTGGAAGAGGTCTTTTAGATCACATCATGTAGTGTCAATTACAGCTGTGGAGACTGAGGTCAGGAAGAGGAAGAGGGCTGCGAGTGCTGCATGGCATACAGCATGATATGGCAGAGGGGACAAGAAAGACATTTTTCCTGAACTCTATTTATTGTCCTTTTATACTCAGTGATTAAGGGAATGTGTCTTTTCCAAAAACAATGGAGGCGAGTTAGAAGGGGAATTATGAGTTCTATTTTATGTAGGTTGAGTCTAGAATAACCGTGAGATATTAAAATGAAAGTGTCAGGCAGTTTAACAGGTGGTAGAAGTCTGGCAGGGAGGTCAGAGCTGGGGTTACATATTTTCAATTCAATGGCCCAGAGATAGTTACTCTTGATCACCTGAAATTTTTTCATTATGAATTCAATTATTGTCCTTTTGATTTCCCACTTTTGAAAAAAAATAAGTGATTGTTATGATTTATTGAGCACATATTTTATGATAAATGCTTAACCAGCATCTTATTTAATCTTGTCATAAATCCTAAGAAGGAGATACTACCACTATATGACTCCATTTTACAAATGAGTTAGCAGGATTGGAGGTGTAAAATAACCTTCCCAATGTCTCTTCAAGTCCCAACAATTTTTTAAACAGGATTTCTCAGTGTTGGCACTGTTCTAATTCTTGGCCAAATAATTCTTTGTTGGGGTGGGTTGAGGGGAAGCTTTCCTGTGCATTTTAGTATATTTAGCAGCATTTCTGGCCTCTACCCATTGGATGTCTGTAGAAGTCACCCCCCAGCTTTGACAACTAAGAAGGGCTCCAAACATCACCAATTGTTTCCTGATTGAGTTCAAATCGCCTCTTCTATTAAAAACCTTCCCCAGAAATTTCAACCTTACTTAATATATTCTTTCTCTGTATTTTTGTGCCACTTATTGCCCCAAAATTGAATGATGTTTTTGGTTTTCTTTTGTATACATCTTGTCTTCCCAAGAAGCTTATGAGGTTGTTGAAGACCAAGTCTTTTACATTTAATAGTGTCAGGAGCAAGTGCCTTTCACCTATGTCTTTGCTTCTTCATTCCTACTATCATTTCACTTCCTCCCTTGGATTAAGCCCTAGTAATTCTTACTCATAATCTAACTCCAATAATAGTCTAATTATAATAATCTCAGACGAAAGCAGCCTTTGGAAAGATTTTGCAATTGAAATTCAGGGATTTAGTGGGTAATGAGACCAGTCCTACCGAGAGTACTCACAAGAGTTGATTGGAAGATTCCCATGGCACAGAGAATGCGGTGAGCTAAAGCAGATGGCACAACATCAGAAAGCAATGGGTGGATGACAAGCACGGAGCTGCAATGCAACAAACTGAATGAGAATGCATGATTCAGAGAACATGGAACGAAACCCCAGGCTTTCAGTTTGAAGTAGGCAGTTCCACTTGGCAGCTAGAATCTGTTTCTGAGCAAAGCCATGCCATGTAAATTTGTGGTAGCAGTCCTTACAAGGAGCCCAGTGGATAAATTCTAATACAAATTTACAGACTTGCATTAGAACTAAAGCTAACGTTCCCAGAAGGAGGAGATAAAGTAGGAAGAATTGGGATTTTGAGACTTGACATACCTATAGGAAGAAGGCAGACAATCTAGGAGGGTCCAGGAATAGGTTAAAAGACGGCTATGAAATGTGTTAAGTGGATCTTGCTACATGTACTATGTAATACTATAGTCAAGTTTGTCGATGGCTTCAGCAAATAGGGCTAATCCACATGAATTAAGATTCAGGGACATGACCCTGGAAGTTAGGCAATTATAACATTAATGGTTAACATTTATTGAGTAATTACTATTTACCAGCCACTGTGCTAACGCTCTGTATGCATTAAGTCAATGAACTTGCAAAGTAATCCTGTAAAGCAGGTGCTATTGTTATCGCCACTTTAAGGGCTAGGAAAGCAAGTACGGGGATGTTAAATAACTTGCCCATCATCATATATGCAGTAAGTAGCAGAGGTGAGGCTTGAATCCATTGCAGCATCTCTATTCTTAACCACTAGAATCATTGGAATTCAGAAACTGAAGACACTGAGAGGCTATGTCGTCCAATCCATTGATTCTAGAGAGGAACTAACTAAAATCCAACTGGGAAACCATGACACAATTGAAATTTGCAGTTCACTTATTTTTTTCTTTTCCTTTTTTTTTTTTTTTTTGAGACAGGATCTTACTCTGTCACCCAGGCTGGAGTGCAGGGTATGTGAGATCATGGGTCTCTGCAGCCTCAACCTCCTTGACTCTGGCAATCCTCTTACCTCAGCCTCCCAAATAGCTGGGACTACAGACATGCACCACCATGCCCAGCTAATTTTTTAAAATATATTTTTTGTAGATATGAGAGTCTCACTATGGCTGGTCCTGAATTCCTGGGCGCAAGCAATCCTCCCACCTCGGCCTCCCAAAGTGCTGGGATTACAGGAGTGAGCCACTGTACCCAACTGTTCATTTATTTTCTAGTAAAACAAGGTCTGATTGATCATTCATGATTCAATGTTCTCAAATAAAGAAACGAAAAGAAAAGAGCATGGGGGATAAATGTGTCATCTGCCCTTCTGTCTCATTTCCTCTGTTGTGTTGTCCATTGCAACGGGTCAAGCTCTTGGGCTTCCTGCATGTGCAACCCTTCAAGATGTGTACCCTGATCACATGGGTGATACTTTAAGTTAATACTGCCCAAGTTCTGGGGCAAATCTGGTCCTGTTCAAGAGAATTAAAAGGCTTAATGCTCAGGTGAGCCCTCCTCCAACTTTAGCCTCTTCCTTAGTAGAGCGTAAGAGAGACTGAGCCGCCCATTCAGGCTCTGCCATGGGCTGGCTCCCCGTGAAACTTAATGACAGTGATTTTCTGCCTTTGGATTTTCAGTGTAAGTTTACTTAGAAGTGAAGCTCATATCCAGTAGGATTTTCCAGAAATGTGTCATTCTTTAACTCCTAAACTCTATATAATCTTGCTTTTATGTATTTCATACTACTACTCTCTTTACTTCCTAACCCAGCCATACTACGTATGTTTCAATTTCTTCAATTTGTCACCTTCTTCTGACCTGTGCAAAACTTCTTCTTTTCTCTCTGCTTGCAGTAATATTTATGGAGCACTATCTTCTATTCTACACCTGGGGAGAGAGCAAAAAGTAAGAAAGTTTCTCTGCCAGACAGGAAATGGCTAGAATTGGTCCACTGTGAGCATGAACGTTTTCTGAAAACATTTTATTTAATTAAAACATCAGGAAAATGTGTTGTTATAATCTATAAAATACATATATTGATTTCTATACACAATTTTTTTCCCTGAATGTTTGAGTAAAACTGATAATTTGTTTAGAAAGAGTCACCAGGCTTCTCCATGGATTTGCAGATCTCTTGGCATACTATCATCTAATCCTGAGACAATGAGTACTGCAATTTGAGAATGATAGCTAGGCAATTTAAAAAAATTGTGTTTTTAACGTGAAGTTTAGGAAAATGTGGAAGAGAAATGTGGAGTTTCCCAGGCTCACAAATGAATTTGGTAGTAGTGGTGGTGGTGAGATCCTTTATACTGGAATCCCAATTACCTGGATCCTAGTTCTAGTCTTTCTCTTTTTCGGAATACTGGGAAATGATGAAGTCAGTTCTATCAATAAGACAAGAGCACATGCCTATAGTTAGAGAAAGAATGCTAAAGTATTAAATAATAAAGAGATTGTTAACAGTTTTTTTATTCTTCCTTATAGATACTGTGACTTCCTTGTATTCCTTAAACACACAGCTGGACAAACTGTGAACCCCCTTACAAAAAAATAGCACTCCCTTTACATAGTCCTGATAAAGTCTACTAAATTATGGCAGTAAGATTTAACTTAACTTTCTTGAGTGGTATGAAACATTTCCTCCCCTGCTGAACACATGGAAATTCTTGGAGGAGGAGCTTAGAGTTGTTCTTATGTCTGTCTATCTATCTATCTATCTATCTATCTATCTATCTATCTATCTATCTATCATCAATCTATATTTGTTATACATACTTCAATAAAGACATCTATAATACATACAGATATTTGTGACTATTATATTGAGCTCTTTTCATATACTTCTTCTCCAATCTTCTATTTTTCCTTCTGCTAACTTTGTACTTAGTTTGTCCTTTTTCTGGTTATTTGAAGTCTAAAGTTAGATTGTTTACTTGAGATCTTTCTTTTTCCCCCTTAGTAGTGTTTATGTTCTGTCTCATAAGTTTTGGAAGGTTGTGTTCTTATTTTCATTCATCTTTAAAAGTCCATTAAAAGATTAATAAATAAAATGTAGTATATACAAATAATAGACTATTATTCAGCGTTTTTAAAAAAGAAAATTCTACTATTTGTGACAATATGAATAAACCTATAGGACATTATGCTAAGTAAAATAAGCCAGTCACAGAAGGCAAATACTGCATGATTCCATTTACATGAGGTATCTAAAATAGTGAAACTCATAGAAGCAGAGAATAGAAGAGTGGTTGCCAGCAGCTAGGAGGAAGAGAAAAGTAGGACTTGTTACCCAATGGGTATGAGGTTTCAGTTATGCAATACAAATAAGTTCTAGAGATTTCTGTATAGTATAGTGCCTATTGTTAATAATTATGCACTTTAAAATATGTTAACATGATAGATCTCATGTTAAGTGAGCAGACCATAAAATACATACACATGTACACAGACATAAAGAATACAAAAATTTTTTGGAGGTAATGGATATGCTTAGTACTTTGATTATGGTCATGGTATCACAAAGGTATACGTATGCCAAAACTCATCAAAAGTGTTTATATTTAATAGGTAAAGTTTCTCAAGTATCAATTAAATCTTAATAAAGCTTAATTACAACAAAACAAAAAATATTCATATATTTCATAGCTCAACATAAACAAATGACCAGATGACAATTTCATAGTAGAATAGATATTGCCTACTACTAATTGAAAATTAACTAATGGAAAATTTATATTAAATGTATAGAAAAAATCTGCTTAAATTTTGTTTAAAGGACCTTCGAGATCAAGCTTCCGGCATAAAAATAAAAACAAACAGAAGAATTTTAATGCATATTAATAAAACTTGAAAAAAATAAGGCCAGGTGCAGTGGCTTATGCCTGTAATCCCAGGACTTTGGGAGGCTGAAGTGGGCGGATTACTTGAGGTCAGGAGTTCAAGACCAGCCTGGCCAATATGGTGAAACCCTGCCTCTACTAAAAATACAAAAACTAGCTGGGGGTGGTGGTGCATGCCTGTAATCCCAGCTACTTGGGAGGCTGCAGCAGGAGAATTGGTTGAACCAGGAACACAGAGATTGCAGTGAGCTGACCAAGTTCACACCACTGCACTCCAGTCTGGGCAACAGAGTGAGGCTCCATCTCAAAAATAAATAAAATAATAATAAAATAAATATAAAAATTGAATAGAAGCACAGAATTCCCATATTATGACCAGCTTTCCCTGTTATTGCGAACTTGCCTTGGTGAGGTACACTTGTTACGATTTATGAACCAATGTCAATACATTATTTTTAACTAATAACTATAGTTTACATTGGAGTTCACTCTTGTGTTGTAGAGTTCACTCTTGTGTTGTAGAGTTCTATAGGTTTTGACAAAGGCATAATGTCGGATATCCACTATTACAGTATCCTATAGACTTGTTTCACTGCCCTGAAAATCCTCTGATCTCCACCTTTTCATCCCTCCCCACTACCATCTTCTGGCAACCACTGATCTTTCTAGTTTGTCTTTATAGTTTGTCTCTTCCAGAACGTCTTATACTTGGAGTCATACAGTAGGTAGTTTTTTCTGATTAACTTTTTTCACTTAGAAATGCCGTTAAGGTTCCTCCATGCATTTTAAATGTATTTTTGGTTGTTTGGTAGCTTATTTCATCATTCACTAATATTCCATTGCATAGATGTAACATTTAAAAAAATCTATTCATTCTTTGAAGGAAACCTGGGTTGCTCCTAATTTTTAGCAGCTGTGAATAAAGATGCTATAAACGTGTGTGCAGGTTTTTATGTGGACATAAGCTTTCAACTCCTTTAAATACCAAGGAGCATGATTGCTGAGTGGTAAGACTATGTTTAGTTTTGTAAGAAAATGTCAATCTGTTTTCCAATGTGGCTGTACCATTTTGCATTTCTACAAGCAATGAGTGATAGGTTCCATCCCATTGCTCTGCATCCTGCCAGCATTTCATGTTGTCAGTGTTTTGGATTTTGCTCATTCTAATATGTTTGTGTGGTACTTTAAATATGTTTGTATTGCTAGTAATTTCCATGTGTTAAGAAATTGGGGTTTGTTGGATTCCAGCTTCAGCTCTTCTTTCCTCAATGGACTTTTGTAAATAATAAAGTATTTACAAAATATTGAAGTGGATGGTCATATTTTCCATAATGATTTGTCTAGTTGGGGCAGAATCTGAGCAAGTGGTCCCTGAGGACAGGGAGGACAGCAGGTCTTGGACCACATACATGCAGGGCAAGCTCCTTGTCTCTTACTTTTTGTTCTTTTCTTCATCTCCACTTTGCTCTCCAGGAATGGCTAAACTCAATGCTGAGCAGTTTTCAGTTCAGTAAATCTTTGTCATTGCACATAGGAATCATAAACTGAGTCTGTTAGTCTGTTTGTGTAGCCTCTGCCTTCCTCCCTACATTTTTGTCTTTCTTCTAAGAATTACATAGCCTTTTATTCATTTGTAGCGTAAACTGACTTTAGTGATCCTAAGTCCAAGGCTTAGGAAAAACCTCTTCCTCTGCTCAATTCATTTTACATAGTTAAAAACTAGTTTTTTCTCAATGTATCATTCTAGGATGACAATACTCTGAAATATGTAAGGAAAAATCTAGAAAGTTCTCATCTTTGTCAGATGGAATCACATGATTTGTGACAAGATTAAAAAAAGAGAGAGAGAGTCATGATTACCCTTATACTTACTGAGGAGAGATTGCAAGTATCTGCAAAAATTGCCCAGGAACAGATGACCAAACTTTTACACCCTATAAGAGGAACAGAACCTGGACTCTCTGCCAGACTATATAAGGGAAAATATCACCCCATTTAAAACAAAGAGGCAAATGAACTTGCCAATGGTAAAATGAATGCCTAAATAAAACTCTGACATTTCTATATATTGTTTGTAGACTCAAAACTACCCAAGAGCCATCAGATTTTTCTCCTCTGGAAAATGTCACAGTTACTAGATTGACTCAGTATAGAATTAGGCTCTAGAAGAGTTATTATTCAAGTCTCTGTGCTTTAGAAACGCATTCCCTTAAAATAATACCCAAGGATATCACCAAAAGGTCTTTGAACTGGTAAGAGCAAGACATAGATTGAGGGAAAAATAAAACGTTTGGGCTTAAAGCTAGAATATAAAGAGTTGTGTGACACTGGTGTTGACACAGGAAGACAGATTTTAAACTTTGGACAATATCCACCTATCCCACCACCAAAAGAAAAAAAAAAAACATAGAAAAGAAATGAAAAAGAAAGCCCATGTTCTATAAAAATTTGGAGTCTAACTGTCAGTCCTTCTTTGGTTAAAAAGTTTTCTTTATAATATTATTTTTCTGAAGCATTTATTCCAAAATCAGAGCTATTATAATAAATGCCTTTAAATACCAAAAGTTGATTTTAAAAACTACGATTTAGAAAATTTGAAAATTTACCTTAATTTTAGAGGGCATAATTGTGTGCTTTTCTCTGTGATAGTTCTACAGAATGCAAAATTGAGAATTTGTGACATGCACACCTGATTACATTCAAGATCTTGGATTTAAGTTCTTTAGTAAATAGTGAAAGACACACATAACTGCAAAATAATACAGAATTTTTATTGACATGCAATGCAATTGAGCTTTGTTACCATCTATAAAATAATGGTTTTGAATAAAATTATTTAAATATAATTTAGATAATTTGAAAAATAGAGCAATAGAAAATTATACTCCTAAAATTTCTGGTTAAAGTTAAAAATGCAACACAACCATTTTGTTGATTGATTTGATTATATTTTATTTTGCTATATTATGGTTTTGGAAAACATTCTTAATTGTCTGGAAATTTGAAGTCATATAGCATTAAGTAAATCATGAGAACACTATTAAGAATACTACTATATGAAACAAAGTCTAAATTTTGACACATAAATCAAAAAGAATTTGAAAAACACTTTTAGTTTATGTAAATATTTGTTACAGTAAAAAAAATTAAAGATCTTCTTGATCCTCTGTCTTAAAAATTCAAGGTTTTTTCAGTTATACTCGGTCAAAACAATTTTAAAAGCTTCACTGAGGTAGAACGGACACACAATAAACTGCACATATTTAAAATGAACAATTTGATGCATTTTAAAATATGTATACACCAGTGAAACCCTCATGACAATCAAAACAATGAACATACTCATAACTTGTAAACTTTTTGAATGCCCCTTTTAAAAACTCATCTCTTAACCCTCCTATCTCTCTGCCCAGGCAACTGCTTATCTACTTTCCATCACTATATAGTAGTTTGCATTTTCTTGATTTTGTTTAAAAGGTAAACTGAGGCACAATAAAATTATAAAGAGTTTATTTGAGCATGCAAGAATTCATGAATGGCACCAGACTGAGAGTAGTTTGGAGGCTCCGTTGAAGCAGCATAATGGACAGGTTTAACAGAGGGAATGCAAAAGTAATTCAAAAAATTTTGATTGGTTATAGTTGCAAAGTTGCTTTATTTGGTCTATGCTGCTGGGAAGTCCTTAGTTCCATAATTATAGATTAGTCGCTGAGTTTGATTGGTTGAGCATAAGTTGTTCTCTTTAATATAGGCATTTACAAGAAATAGCTCAAGTTAAGTTATGTTTGCAAATCAAGCGAAGTTAAGGTCACTTATAAGGCCCATTTGATTTTGTCTGTTCAGGGCTTCTTCAGGCCTGGTCTCCATTTTAATTTATTTAACAACTTTCATATAACTAAAATCATGCAATATGTACTTATTTGTCTAGTTTCTTCCACTCAGTAAAATTATCTTGAGATTCACCTATACTGTTGCATGCATGAATAGTTTCTTTTCTTTCATTGGTGAACAGTATTCTGTTGCATGGATGTATTGCAATGTGTTTGTTCATTCACCTGTTGATGAACATTTGAGTTGGTTCCAGTGTTTGACTATTACAATAAAACTGCTTTAAGCATTCTAGTACAAGTTTTACATAAACATATGCTTTTCTTACTCCTGGGTAAACACCTAGGAATAGAATGGCTGGACTAAATAGTAGGAATATATTTAACTATTTAAAGAAACTGCCAAACTTTTTTTTTCCTGAAGTAGTTGACCCATTTTCTATATGAGAGGTCCAGATCTTCCACATCATCTTCAACACACAGTGTGGTTAGTCTTCTGATTATAGCCATTTTCTAATAAGTGTGTAACAGTATCTCACTGTGGTCATAATTTTCATTTTCCTAATTGCTAATAGTGTTGAGCATCTTTTATGTGCTTATTTGCCATTTGTTTGTTTTGGTTTGGGCCAAATTTCTCTCCATATCTTTTGCTGCTTTTCAGTTTGCTGTCATAATCTTATTATTGAGTTTTGAGAATTCTTTACAAAGAGACTTAGAAAAATTTTGGGCAATGAACATATTCATTATCTTGATTCTGGTGATGGTTTCACACGTATGCATATATGTATGTCTAAAATTGTGACATTATACATTTAAAAAATATACAGCTTTTGGTGTGTCAATTATATCAGAATAAGAAAGATAGTCCCCATGAATATTTGTTTTTTTATATATCTATAATATGCAAGGAAATTTGGTTAATTAAATAACAACTTTGTAAATACATTTAAATTAGTCAATTGGTTTACACTGACACCTTTGAGTTGAGATGTTGCAATGTGAGTATCAGTATTGTGGTGTCTAAGAGAATTTTAAGTTTGTTGTTTTTTATTAAATTTATAAAAATTCATTAGTACTCAAAAAATACTTACTCATTTTATTATCTAGTTGAAATACTTTAAAGGAAAATTGTTTATAAATGTAGTTT
Source organism: Pongo abelii (assembly GCF_028885655.2). Classification (NCBI taxonomy): domain Eukaryota; kingdom Metazoa; phylum Chordata; class Mammalia; order Primates; family Hominidae; genus Pongo; species Pongo abelii. Next base: position 156,454,553 of record NC_071989.2, read on the forward strand.
TAAAAGTTTTAGTGCATCTAATTGGCTGAGTTTTAAAAAGATAACAAAATTTTTCAGAGGCCATTTTAACAGTGATTTTTAAAATAAAGTCAACCTAAAATGTCTTATAAATGGAACAACAAATTTTCAAACTAAATTTAATTACTTGAAAGGGAGCCTGTAAATTTTTACTGCCTGAGACAATTTTAGTCTAGAAGAAAAAGATATTACTCTGTGGCTTCTACAGCCAACTTCAAGGTAGCTGCAAATAAAGGTTTGGTGACAAAACAAATAACCTTGGGACATGTGGTATTGACCAGGACAACCACAAGGCTAATAGCACCCAAGGTCGACATTTCTTCCCTACTTCTCACTATGTTCACACCCTCCTATTGTCTTTTATAGTAATGGTAAGCAATTATATCATCAGGGTAAAATTTATAACTTAGTGGACATATAGATATAAATATGATGATTGCATTTCTATGAACTGGGAAACCAAACATGAGGAATCAGCCCATCAGCCCTCCAGAATATGCCAGTGCCTTATAACAATGGAGGAGGAGTGGTTGAGTGGGGAGGAGGGTATAATTGAAAGTTTCAACTGCAGTCATCCTTTATAAACAATGTGCCCCCTTTATAGATCATCAAGTTTTACCGGACAAATTCACAATTTATTCCAAATGTCTATTAGAAGCACCTTTCCAGGTAGTGAAATGGGAAGGGTTCTCTTGTCCCCCTCACAGGGTGTGTGATGGGGGTGTGGCTCACTTCTTCAGTGCCCCGCTGCTCAGACCTCTAGGGGAGCATACAGGTGGGCGGACTGTGGGGCGCCAACCCCATGGCAGTGTCTAGGGGTGTTTATAGTTCCTGAAGTCCCAGCGGACGTGTGTTACGGGGTGCTCTGTTAGCTTGCCATCTATAGGTGGCTTGTGGTAAGCAACTCAATTAAACCCCCTTCCTTATCACAAGGACAGAATGACTTTTATATCCCGGAGTTTCTTGCCTTGGTGTACCAAAAGAATTGGATCACATGTGGGCTTGGAGAATGAGTGCAAGGTTTTACGGAGTAGAAGTAGGGATAGGGAGCAGATAGGGAAGCCTGAAGAGTCCCCTGGAGTTGGGCCACTCCGGGGCCCCTGACCTCTTTGGCTAAACTCCATGGTGTTCTGCTGGTGGATGGCCTGCTGACCTACTGGTGGCTGTCTGCGTGCTCTTCTGCCAGCTGGCTCTCGACGACCAGCTGCTTGTATCTTCTTCTACGGATGTGTTCATCACAATGTCCAGCCACTTCTGTGTTTGCCCGCTAGGGTCTTGGGTTTTTATATGCCCAGGATGGGGGCCTGGTGGGCCAGGGTGGTCTTGGGAAATGCAACATTTGGGCAGGAAATGCCTGTCCTCACCTAGGTCCGTGGAGGTGGAACTCCAGCCAGGGACCACACCCTCCTCTACCCAGCACTTGCCTTTCCCCCTTCTGAATTGTTTAAAGGGACCACACTCTTCCCTTCCCAGCACTTCCCGTAGCAGTAACTCTTTGGAGTTCGCTACTCATGACAACATGGCCCACCCTTTTCTCCCTTACCCCAGCATCATGAGGCTTTCTTACCTACGTGAGTACCTCAAGACTTCTCATCTCTTGGCAAAAAGGCAATCTGAGCAGGGTATTTATGTTATAGTTTTGTATGAAAGAAAAAGTCTTTAACTTTGATGTTTTTAGACAGTGACAGAAGGCAGTTGGTTCTCACCCTTCCCTGAGGAGCACTAATTTCCTTCCTTCTAGGACAGCAGTTTTTGAAAAAATTAACGAATAAAAGAAAAGATGTTTATCTGCAAATTTGAAATCTGTGAGCTTATTTGTCATCACACAAACTAAACAGCTCAGCCACATAAAGGAAATCACAAGAACAGTTTAATGCAAAAACCACCGTATATGGGATCTGTGGCCAAGAGCCTTTTCCTGTCTGGACACGAACTCCTTCAACTGTTTGAGAGAGGGGGCTTAGAGCTGATTGAACACCAGTAATCCTTGACCTTAATGTACAAACCAAAGCAGCATGGAAGGGAAGGGGCTAGCTATTCCATATGCATTCAGAGGCTCTCCAGCTGGTGGAAAGCACAGTTGAGTAGAGATTTGTGATTTCAGTGGAAATGGGAGGAAGGCCAGATGGAAGAAGATTTTGGTTCTGGACATTCTGCTGCATCTGAAATGTATTCTTTACTGGAAACAGATTACTCTCCTGCTATGGCAGGTGGTTCTTCTTTTTGTTTCAAACTGCCAAAACTAAGACCCAGAAAGGTCAGATACTATCAGGCAATTTTTACCTTTTGGAGTAAGACCCCCAAAGGCACAGAAAAGCTTATGGTAAAAGCATATTCAGTTTCCCTAAGGGATCTAGATGTGGAATGCTTTGTCTAGAAATAGCCTCATGTCCTAATCATAAGGGTCAGAAAACTTGTTTGTAAAGGGCCATTCAGCAAATATGTTTGGTTCTACAGATTGTAACTTATCACCTCTGCTGTCCTGGTGCTAAAGCAACCATAGACAATACATATATGAATGAGTATGGCTGTGTTTTAATAAAACTTTATTTACAAAAACAGACAGCAGGCCAGTTTGACTCATGGGCCATAGTTTGATTGTTTCAATGAGTTGAAAGAGTATTAGCATGAATATGAAGTTGATGGTGGCCTCATGTTAATCCTGCTCCACGCCAAGTATGTGACTTCAGGAAATCTTCTTTCTCTCCCTGGAACTCATAGTAAATATTTATTGAACATTACCTATGTTGTCATAACTTTATAATCTCATTCATTTAATGCTCATAGCAGCCCAACAGTGCAGGTACTATTATTAGCTTAGAGCACAGTGAGTGAGTTTCAAAGTGACAACTTAAACCCACCCAAGTCTGTTTATCTTTAAAGCTAATGTTCTTAGTTATAACCACAATGTCTCCCAGTAAAGTGATGGATTTTGATTTAATGTTCCCTAATTCCTCTTCTATAGCTGACAATCAGTAAATACGGGGGAAGAAACAGTGTTCTCTGTGGGATGTGTCTCCATCTTTTTCTGGTCTGTTACTTAGAGCTTCTCTTTAAAAATTTCCTGAGTTTCCTTTGTTTTGTTTATTGTTCTAAGCTGGTTTTTGCACTTGGTCAACCACTGGAGTGACAGACTTTGAGGAAACACTGATGCCTCCCTGCTAAAAACAAGGTTAACCAAACTTCCCCACCCTCTGTAAAATGACTCAACTGTGATTGACTGGCTGCCTCTTTCTAGTGCCAATGCTTACTTGGATTTCAAATGAGAATTTGTGTTTTTCACTTTTTAAAGAACTATCATTACATCTTAATATTTCTAAGATAATAAGAGAGAAGGTTCAGGCATGCATTAAGGAGGCTATGCAAAGGCCTTTAGGAAGGCATGCATAATTTTCTGTTCAAGACCTACAGTCATTCCATGTTCATTAAGAAGGTGATAAAAATGTAAATGCTCTAATCAGCCTAGGATCATTTAAAAATGAAGATTCCTATGAATTGTTTTTAGAAATCAGATTAAGTGTAGGACTGGATAGAAAAAACCAAGACTTTAGAACTTGAGTAATATATTAAACAATGTGTATATAGTAGACACCATGACAAGAAATGACAAGATTTTTAAAATGCCATTGTCATCTGGTTTTAAAGAGAGCTAATGTAATAAAACTATCCACTTAGAAGGAATATAAAATTTGTAAAACCAGATATAAAATAATTTTAAGGTTATATTAATATGTATGTAATACAATGTTTTTTAAAAAATCTATTGCCTTCACATTAAATAAAATGCTTTAACATTTAATTGAAAAGCTGTTAGAAAAAAAAGTGCAAAGTGCTCTAAAATAGTTCTTTCTTCCTTTTGGAAATTGTAGGTTAGAGGGAGATGGATGTCAAGAAAAAAGTGGCACAGAAACTGAATCTTGAAAGATAAGTAGGATCAGAGAAAGGGGAAGAGGAAAACAATGTTCAAGACAGAGGAATTCTAGAATCCACTTGAGATAGAGAGAGATGAAGATGAGATAGAAGGGATTGAAAAAAATTCAGAGAAATAATGTGGAGTCTGTTAAAAGGGAAGAGGAAATGTAAAAAAGAAGTTGAGAAAGAAAGAGGATAGCAAAAGACAAAGGAAGATAGAGTGGCCAGAAAAAGGAATAGAGAGGAAATGAGAAGCTGCTGCAGAGGGAAATGGGTGGAAAAACAGTCAAAAGCAGGCAGTGAGATAGGCAGGTGGGAGAATAATCACAGAAAGAATGGGAACCAGAAAGTAGAACCTCAAGGAAAGAAAGGAAAGTGGGGGAGGTGGAGTGTGAGAACAGATTATGAGTGGCCTCCCAAGCTACCTCTTTTAGCTTTTCCTCCACACAGCTTCCTCACTTCCTTTTCCTTTTCTTCACTTCTTTCAGTTTCAAACCTGACCAAAAAAGGGTAAGCAGGTGAGACACTAAAATTAGGGCAGAGAAACTTCTGGCAGGAAAGCAGTAGTCACTGTGTCTCATGACCTCCTCCAGGTTGCCAAATGAGTTTCAACTTGAATTCCAGCTTGATTAATGGCAGTGGCCATGACGTAGAGGAATCTCCTGGGCTTAGCCGAAAAGAGGTCAGAGATTAAGCAGGGAAGCTTCTCATGCCTTTGGCAAGGGGGCAGTGGTGTCTGGACAGGTATTTGCCATCCTTGGGCTAGAACCAGAAATAAACTGACAACACTGTCTCTTAAGACCCTGGTTTTGTCTTTTATTTCTCTCAAGGTTGTTTTTTTTTTTTTTTTTTTTTTTTCTGTTTTGATAATGATTTTCTCAATTCTTGGTGTTCCACCTCTGAATATGAATAAGTGAAAAGTCTTATTTTTCAGAGATTTTGTTAACTCTAGTTGTTTATCTCACTTACCAAATATTGAGTATTTACTAAATGTCAGACACATGATAAAGAATGGAATTAAAATAAATAAAAGATGGAGTTCCTGCATTCAATGTAGCTAATAAGTTCAGTGACATAAACAGGCAAGAAATAGAGCAATGCCAGCACTGTCTCAACAGTAGAAAGCATGGTGTGCTGTCTGAGGGCATAAGCAGAACATCTCACCCAGGCTTTCAGGGAGGAGATTTAGAAGACAGTGTATGTCAGGAAGAAAGGCACAAAGAAACTACAACTAGGAAGATTACTAAGAGTAAGGCTGGGGGCAGAGGAAAAGGAAAATTGTGTTCTAGGCAAAGAAATAGCATAACTTATTGAACAACAGAAAGTAGTTCGGCATGGTTGAAAAGAAGAGGGAGGATGTGGTTAAATGATGTGTGGTTAAATGATGAATTGGTGGTGTGTTGGTAAATATGTTCTAAAAAAAAAGCTTTTGTTTATATATATATATTTTTACCAGTTTCTGATCAGTATTTCCATCATGACCAAATTTAGCCTACCAACAATTCATCAACTGACTTGCAGAATTTCTGCCTATTTAACAAGTATTTCTGAAAGACCAGTAGAAGCCTTGTTTAGTATACCAGAAATAAGCGGTAGCCAGACCAAGATGGATTTTAAAGTCCTGGACTTAGCCCCAGAGCTTTGAACTCTACTAAGCCTCAAAGTGGCATGGTCAGATCTTTCATTAGGAAGATCATACCTCTACTCTGTTGGGGAATGGATTAAGAGAGGGCAAGGCCAAGGCTGCCTCTTAAGGGCCTCCCTGAGCTCAAACCTTGACTTTGTTCCTTGGAGCTATGTGAATTTGGACACACCACAACTTTTTTGGTCTTTCGTATTTATTTAGCAAGACAGTATTGATAATATGACACAGGTTTCTTTTTGTGGGAAGGGAAATGAGAAGAGATTACATGGAAATGCTTTGTTAAATGTAAAATTTTTTGTTTATTCTTTCTCTACTCATCTCCTTCCTATTGAGACAACCAGGTGAGAGGGAGTCTGTGGAGAAACTCTAACCAGCCTTCCCACTGAGGTGGAGCCTCAGAAAGTTTGTGCCCTTTGCAGTGGGGAGGAACCTGGTCCTGCCTCTTCCTGTGTGGAACCTGGAATTCAAACTGCCAGGCAGGAAGCACTCTAGCGGAGGGACTCTGACCTTGTGAGAGTCCCTGTTTCCCCCATTTTTCTCTTTTCACCCAATAAAACCCTGCTTTACTACTCTTTAAGCCATCTTCAAGCCTAAATTTTCATAGCCATGGGATGGACAAGAACTCCATCTTTAACTAAACTAGGGAAAAGTCCTGCAACATTTTTGGCACCCAACATGGGGCTCAAGAAGTGGTGAGTGAAATGGGAACTTAATACCTCTCACTGTTGCTTCTAAGGCTTTTCATCCTGTGACTTCTGAGGGTGGGGGAAAGCATGTCCCCACCCCCTGTCACTCCCAGGCCTTTTCATGGCCTTTTTCTTCCTTTTTCAGGACCCACTGGTGAGCAGCAGCTCCCCCACACTGCCCGCTCCCTACTGGGGCTGGGATGCATGGCCCAAAGATCCCATACAACTGGCTGGCTGGTTCCCAGCCATACACCACTGCCACTGTCGTAGCCTTCCCTTTCCCCAGCCAAAGGGTTTTACTCCATCAGGCAGTAATTAAGCTTCAACTTTTCTCCCTGGTAGAGGAACCAGTTGCATAAGAATAAGAGGTTCTTCCCCAGGCATTTTTCAACCTTTTTTCATTCCCTTCTGTACCCCATCGACAAGTTAACCCTTAAAGTTTTTTTTTGTCTTAGAAGACGTTTTACTAGGCCAGGTCCCCCCAACTATAACTGTTTGTATTTTCTGTAAAGCTTTAATTGTGAAAAAGGATTTGGCTAGTCTTGGAGTGCCCAATCTGGTGTGCTTTGCATGTCTGTATGGTTTATGTTGCAAGCCTCTATCTTGCCTTACATACTGGGGCATGGCCAGTAACTACTTGGCAAGGCATTGTTTAGCAATCCTGCCTGAGGGGATGAGCCCTCTCAGGTTTTATATCTGCGTGTTTTCCTAGCCGTGTCTCTTAAAGGGCCTCACCCAGCAACTGGTTTCTTTTCTGCCTGTCTATGTGTGTACTGTGTGTTATGTCTGTAAAAGGAGCTCTAATTAATTTGGCCTAATGAAAGACAAGTGCTTGGATCAAATGCTTTTTTTTTTTAAGGAAAGGTAAAAGCTGTGGTACCTTTCAGTTCACGTGACTTTAATCTTTGAGAAATAAAAGCAGCCCTAAAGACTATTAGTAAAATGCAGGTCAGATGCAAGCTTTGCTAAGTGTTTTGAGGTTACAAACTACTTTTTGGGTTTTGAGAACTATTTGACTTATGGGCTTCACAATTGGCAAGGCCTGGGGACATATGGAAGAAGCAATGCCCTTAACTAAGAAGGCAAACCTTGGCTGCAGTTAGCACACAATTAAAGCAACTTACCAAGTTTTACCTTAAAGTTAAAAATTGCTAGGAGTTAAGTGAAACTACTCGAAATAGATTTACAATCAAGGTATGTAAAAACAGTAAAATGTGTCTGTTTTAAAAAAAAGGTTATAAGAAAGCATGAAAATGTAAACTGTTGGCTATGGTTAAATAATTGTTTTGAGTTAGATAGGAAAAGCTGAAGGTTCAAAGAAGCGATGGAAGAATTGTAGAAATCAATCTTTGAGAAGAGTTTCTTGAGTCATCATTTTGGCAAAATAAATAACTTATGGTAATCTGGAATTCTATTTCAGAATATCAAGTGTTTTAAACCTCAAACATATTTGACAGCATTCCCCAAATCAAACTTCAGTTTCAAAATTGTCTCCCCTGGCACCTGGCTTTTTGAATATTTCAGAGGGCCCCTGAAGTGTCCAGAAAATAGATGTAAACAGAATTATTTGAATGTTTGGGGATTGCAAAAATGATGCTTAGTCTTCTTTAAGTTATATTTTTGTGAATAATGCTGAGGTATGTTCCACTTGTATGGGATTTCTAAAATTCTAATGTCTGAGTATATGCTATCAATTATAATTAAGATTGTTATGTTAAATTATTGTAAAACATAGAGACAACCAAACTTTTTTGTCAGTTGTGTTTCTAACTGTAACTACCCTGGACATTTTGCTGTTCACAGAAAATTGTTTTCTTGTTTTAATCCTTTTCAAAAGATGGTTGATAATGAGCTATAGAACTGTAACAGGTGCTCTGAAATACAGGCTTCTGATAACTTTGGAGATTATGACATTTGAATAAAAATGTACAGGACTCATAAAGAGCTGAAATGTTTACGAATATCAAGCAAAATAAGAGTTAACAAAATGGACTGAACTCAGGAAGCTGAAACAACCTTTTTGACTTTTGCTTGGAATATTGCTGATCCTTGTTTTGCTTTTCAGAGTGAAGGAACTTATTTTGAACTATTTACAGCCCTTAATAATTGAGTAAGGCATACTCCTATGAACAAAAGTTGGAGCATGTTTGTTTCTCTCTGTCTGGTTCCTCTAAAACTTAGAAACTACCTGTGAGTGTTCTTAACTTATGCCAATATAGTTGTTTGCATCAGTGCAGTAAGAATCCAATTTTCTTTTGCAACAGGACACAATTAGAAAAACTGGTAATTTTACCAAGACTTTGACTGAAAGGGTATGCTTCCCTTTAAGGAGTCAATCTCAACTTGCAGAGCCAATAAAAGCCCAGTGGGGAAACTGGCCTCATACTCTTGCCTATGCAGTCCCTGTACAGGGTTCCTGACCTGTGGTCAGTAAAGAATGTCACTTTCTAACAGGTCTAGGAGCTTCAAGTTTATCTTAGGACCTTAAGAAGAGAGAATCACCTAACTCACAGGTGTTTGAGGATAAAAATCCATGGTGGGCTTGGCTTTAAAAGGTCTTATCTGAGATTCCCTCTGGAACAAACTTTCATCAAATCCAATCCAAAAGGCCTATGTAGAAATAATTATTCTTGCTGCACTTTATGCAAATAATCAGGCCAAGTATAAGACTAAAGTCTTATTTTGCAAACCACTTAGTCCTTATCATAATTTTTTTTTTTTAACAAAAATGATGACTGGGGAGAGAGAAATTATGTTCCAAAACTTATTATATATTTGCCATTAAATTCTAAACTCACTAGTTGTTTTAAGTTTTTGCCTACATTTTAGACTAACCCTGCTGTTTCCTGTGAAGCAACCAGCAATCTTCGGCTGCAGCTCAGACAGAACAAGAGGGATAGGTAATGTGAAAATCCGAATTAATATTTTAGTTTTGAGCAACTATCCTGCAAATCCTGCCAGGTGATAGGAATAAATAAGATGCCTATCACTTGGAGGCTTCCTCTGGGAAAGTAAGACCAAGGGAACTAACCAAAGCCAAGCACCATGCACCCAAATCCCAGTAATCATAACTGCGGCTACCAGTTATCTGGTTGTGTCACAAGGCATTCTTCACTCTCCCTTGTTGGAGGAGGACTCAGTTCCACAGTTTCACCTTAGCATTTGGCTTATGATAAGGAGTCCATGCAACCCCACACCCAGAGACACATTTTTGTCCCAGACTCAATTCCAAGCTTTGGGTCAAAGCCTTAGGAAAAACAAATGGATCTGAGGGGTCCAGAGGCAGATGATATGGAGGTTAAAAGGCACAGCACAGGTGAGCATGGCTGATTCCTGCCAATTAAGCTAAACCCAAGCTTCCTGTTTCATGGATAAAGGACACATTAGTATCCATGGCATAAATGAGGTCTAGGGAACTCCAAGGCTACTGAAAGTAGATGGGAAAGAGACATAGGTGAGAGCAGATAATTCCTGTTCTCTAGGGCCTTCACGTTTGATGGATGCAAGCCTCTTTGGCACTCATGGTGCTGCCTGCCGAGGTCGCTGGGACTTGGGGACGCAAGGATGGAAGATGGAAAGAAGATGCTCTTCCCTCTCTCCCTCATGTATCCTGGGTGTCGGCTAGGAAGAGAAGGGAACCAGGGACACCTGCTCCCCTCTTTCTAGATAGGTAGCCATTCATCTTCAGTCTGTACCTCTTTCGAATGCATCCTGAACTCCTGGGATTCCTTTGAAAAGCACCTTCTTTTTCCTTTCTTCTCCTCAGTCCTTTCTTCAGTTAGATAATTGTGTCTCCGTACTATGGGACTCACCCCTCAGATGCGTCCTCCAAACTGGAAGGAGTTAATTTCCCAAACCTTAAACTGGTTGGCTTAGGATTGGGCTCAGGGGAAGTGAACACAGAAGCCCAATATGCCGGCAACAGGGTAAAATTTTTTTGCCAGTTGGGCTTTTGGCCTCCTTCCTCCTACACAAACTGGTAAAAGGCCTCGGAATTTTTGAGCGGTCCTTACCCCTCCCCTTGTTTCATTTGGATAAATGTTTTCTAATAACTCTGTTCTTGCCTTCCGGATATCAAACTCCAAGCTGTCATGCAACTGGAGCCTCTGACGATGGCCCCTTCTGCCAGGAACCCTTACATAGGCCTCTGAGGGAGATCTGACTGCCATTTTCCCCAAAACAGCGCCCCCTGTCAGCAGTAAGCAGTTAAGATCGGTCTTCATCCTTATCCTTAATCTAATGACAGATGTACTTCTTTAGAGAGGGGAATGAGACAGCCAGGGGAGGAGGTCCCTGGAGGAACTCCAACCAGCCTGCCCACTGAAGATGGAGCCTCAGGAAGTTCATGCCCTTTGCAATGGGGAGGATCCTGGCCCCGCCTCTTCCCGTGTGGAACCTGGAATTCAAACTGTCTGGCGGGAATCACTCTACAGGAGGGACTCTGGCCTTTCCAAGAGTCCCTGTTTCCCCCTTTTTTTCTCTTTGTACCCAATAAAACCCTGCTTTACTCACCTTTTAAGCTTTCTGTGAGCCCAAATGTTCGTGGCCGTGGGACAGATAAGAACCCTGTCTTTAGCTGAACTAAGGAAAAATCCCGCAACACCATCTCTTTCCCTTTCTCTGTCTGCCCATCATTCCTAAAATCCTCCTCTGTCTCTCTGGCCATGAGTGCTGGGGAGGGCATTAAATTGGAATTAAGAATGCCCTGGATCTGCACATTGCTCCACCACTGACTTAACTTCTCCGGTATCTTGATATGTCATAAATTAGATAACTCTCTTAATTCTGAGAAGATAAAAATACTTGCTGCCTAGTTTATGGACTATTGCACATGTCACAGATCTGTTTTGCATGATGATTCATTTCTATAAATGAAATAAATTGGAACAAATGAAATTTTGATTTAACTATTTATGTCTTTGTAGAGCAGTTGGATTGGTTGGAATGATTGCAAGCTGATGCTTTTTTCATACCCCTTTCTCCCTTTGTTTAGCAAGGCAAGTAATTTGTGAACAATGCAGCAATGTATATCTTCTGACTTAAATAAATAAATAAGAAAGCAGCCTATAGATAGAATACACTGTGAAACTGAATACAAACCTGTTATATTTATTTTCTAGATAATTTAAATATTGGGAATTTGGCTGCCTCTGTTAATATTTCTCTTAGCTGGTAACTCATATATTTTGCAAAGTAAGTATTATAATTTGCTTTTTTTTTTTTTTTTTTTGAATTGTGGTTTAGCACAGTGGTTCCTGCTTCCATTACCACCAAGTGGAATCTGTTGTCTACTGTTTTGAAAACCCACCCAGACAAATGTGGAATGATTGATTGTCTTTGAAGATGGGAAATCTTCTTAGGTATACAAGCAGTCTACAGGGCCATATTCTGGCAAGGCTGTACAGCAGGGGTCTTTAAATGTTTTGTGTATGTGCCAAGGACACCTGTGGTGGTGGGATGACACCTCTAGTTTGCTTTTCAGAACACTTACAAATGCATAACATAAAATGCATAGGATTACAAGGAAACCAACATATTGAAACACAGTTATCAAAATATTGCAAATTTGTGATCTAGTCATGCATTTGCTGGTTCTTTAATCTGTTAATAATAGCCCCTCTACTAACTGCCTAATGATTTCTAAATAGTGAAGATTATAAATGATATTTTGAACAATATAAAGTGAAATATCTATTGGTGACAGTGAGGGTACTCCTTATACTGCTTATACTACTGCCTCTATCATCATTAAAGAGTGTGGTAAACTTTAGTTGGAAATTAATAAAAGCTTGAAAAAATATAGTAAGTCATAAATCACAAATTAAAAACACTTTTAGGGGAAATTTAAGCCTTGAGCAGTAGCAGTAGGACCTGGGAAAGGTTAGATTAGATGCACTTTAGCAATTTTAAAAATATTCCCTAGATTTTAAAATCTGTGGTCCTAGAAGATGAACTGTATCAACATTTCATGGCCAAGATGATGGTAGTGCTGCCGCTGATGATAAAATAACAGCACTTATTGAACACTTCCTAGGTACCAAGCACTATAGTAAAAGAGTAAAAGTTATCACTGTATTAATCCTCATAGCCAACTATGGGGTAGACACTTCTAATGCCACTTTTGCCAATAGTAAAAGTGCATCCCTGAAGGAATATATAAACTACCTTAAATCTTGACTTCTATAAGTTGGGTTAGAAAACCAAGTGTGTTTGACTCCAAAGCCTGTGTTCAAACCATTATGTCAGTTTCTGTCATACTTGAAACTGTACCATTTTCAAGATTGTACCATTTTCTTGTACCATTTTCAAGATTTAAAAAAATCACATTACCTGTACTATCATTTGCTTCATATTTTTCTTTAAATTGATGATTTCAGAAGAAAAATTTATATCAGCATCATATTCAGAAATCTTATATCACTTGCCATAAAGAGAAAGTAATTATAAGAATGTATACAATAAGACAAACTGATTGCTTTCAATTTCTTAAAAAGGGAGATCATCAGGTTATAGAGGTGCTAAGGCCATATTAGCACCATTCTGAGACTTTCTCTTTGAAGGAAGTAAAAGGATTGAAAAGAATCAGTAAGAATTTACTTTTCCATCGTGTGACTCAACATAATCTAAAACCAATTCAATCTTTTTCTAGGTTGGTAAGGCAGAGGGTCCCAAATTTTGAGAAATACTGCCCTGCCCTGCCATGGAGCCATGGAGCCATGGAGCCACGGATGAAGGTGCAGCAGCAATAGCAACACTTGTACTGTTTGAGGAAGCAGAGACCAGAAGGCCTAAGTATTCATCTGATGTAGTGTAGTGTATTAGTCCTTCCTCACACTGCTAGAAAGATATTATCTGAGACTGGGTAATTTATAAACAAAGCAGGTTTAACTGACTTACAGTTTCACATGGCTGGGTAGGCCTCAGGAAACTTACAGTCACGGTGGAAGGGGAAGCAGGCATGTCTTACATGGTGGCAGGTAAGAAAGAGAGCGAGCAACAGCAGGGAAAACTGCCGTATAAAACCATCAGATCTTGTGAGAACTCACTCACTATCATGAGACCAGCATGGGGGAACCACCCCCATGATCCAATCACCTCCCACCTGGTCCCTCCCTCGACATGTGGGGATTACGGGGATTACAATTCGAGATGAGATTTGGGTGAGAACACAGAGCCAAACCATATCATGCAGTAACATTGGAGTATTTCACCTGCTGCAGCCACTGTCTTGTTTTATTACCTATAAAAATTAGAGAGGGTTAAATAAGTATTTATAAATTCCCTTCTGCCTCTATCACTTTAATAATTCGGAGAATCTTTATTGAACCTGTTACTTTTTCTTGCTATCTGAAAGAAACAAAGAGAGACATTTATTTACATGTTACATCAAGTTTTGCTCCTGGAAGAATTTTGGGATGATAGAAAATAATAATAAGAAAATTCAAGGGCATTTAGATAGAGAAGTGAGAAGTGATGTTATGTTACCTTTCCTTGATGGACATTTCTTTGTTGTGAGCTGGAAATCCTGGAAGCATTTTGTTAACTGTATGCTCTGGGAACGTTCTTTTCCTGAGTGGATCTCAGAATCATTCTTAAGAAGGACAGATTAGTGCACCAGAAGCTAACGGTAAAGAAACTAATACCTGGGGATAAAAAGTAACTTCTCCAAAGTCATAGAGACTGTTGGAGTCAAGAGGAGGAGAAAAACTCCAGGAGTCTCAGGTACCAGCAGACATTCCCACCTGGTATTATTTTGGGATTGTGATGTAAAACTTAGGTTCTAAGCTTTTAGTCAGTGGATTTTCCTATCTACACAATGAAAGCTTCCAGGTAAGATAAACTTCAGAAGGTCTTTGTTGGTGTGTATTTACTAGTAAGATTTTAATCTTTTCTCCATAATGGTTTCTTAAACATCATAAGGCAGAGTAGCACAGCAATGTGTTAATAGATAGTAGGCAAAAAACCCAGTGAAATGCACAACTTTTGGCTCCATCTCAAAGATTCTAATTTGGTGGTCCAGGATGGGACTAAAGAGTTTGCATTTTTAACAAGTATCCCAAATGCTATTGATATAGCTGACCATAGACCACATTTTGAAAAACATAAGCATAGGCTTTGGAGACAGAAGAGTCTGGGTCCAGATCTTTCATTTGTCATTGCTTATATACCTGGGGCAAATTACTTAACATCCTTTGAGTTTCAGTTTCCCAATCTGTAAAAAGCAGTGATAATAATAATTATACCTACTTCAGGGATTTCTGATAATTAAGACTTTATTTGTAAAGTGTCTAAGTACTTACTACAAGGGATCTTATTATTATTAATTTTTAACTAAACATTGGGCTCCATCTTTAAATTATCAGAATATTCTTTATAGAGAGTTGCCTGTCAAATCTTTAGCAAATATAGCTTGTAGTTAGCTAACTGTCATTTGCACTGATCTTGTTAGAGTTGCACTTGGGGAACTAGCCATGCTACTGATCCATGTCTTTATGCAATTCCATTTTCAACTAGAGCATAAAGTTTATAATGCGTAGACTGTTGAAATCATTTCTACATAATGGGGTCAACAGTAAAAATTCTCCATTCTAATATTGGTATGATGAGAGTATGCATACATTTCTATATTACATTTATTAATAATTTCTCTTCATAAGTGTATGCACACATCCATTAGCCTAAACCAAATGTATGAGTCCATCCTTCCATACTATTGTATAGTATAAGAAGAAACGTATTATATTATAATAATTTCCATCTATTTTCCCCCAACCATCAATACACACATTGATTTATTTATATTGGTATGCCCAGTACCTAGAATGTTATCCAGCATATAGCATTTGCTCAGTGAGTTTTTTAATTGATGAATTTTGTGAATGAATTACTACTAAAACTGATATGCTGTTATTGCAGTTCTTGTATCTTTTATATATGATGATTTTCTGTCATTCAAGTTAATAAACTACGAAAAGGCATTTATTGTATTCCTGCCCTAAAATGTCAGGTATTGGCATATTTGTTGTTGTTGTTGTTGTTGTTTATTTTTTGAGATGGAGTCTCACTCTGTTACCAGGCTCTATTGCCAGGCTGGAGTGCAGTGGAGCAATCTCGGCTCACTGCAACCTCTGACTCCCTGGTTCGAGCAATTCTCCTGCCTCAGCCTCCCGAGTAGCTGGGATTACATGCACGTGCCACCACGCCCAGCTAATTTTTGCATTTTTAGTAGAGACGCGGTTTCGCCACATTGGCGAGGATGGTCTTGATCTCCTGACCTCGTGATCCGCCCTCCTTGGCCTCCCGAAGTGCTGGGATTACAGGCATGAGCCACCGTGCCTGGCCTCGGCATATGTTTTAGAGACATTTATGAAGCAACTTCTGTTGTCTAATATGAGGACTTCCACTGAAGCATTCTTTCATGTGGGTCCTGTTCCTACATTGCAGATACACCTACCTGTTGTCCTCTAGTAAGCACTGTTATTTCTTTACTCAGCATGTATTTCACTCGTCACCTAGCAGATGCTAATTTTCTTCTCTATTCATCTCTTTCATAGCCCTGTGCTTCCAGAGAAGCTGATCTTACCAGAAACTCCAGGCTGGACCTGACTGATGTGAGGGAAATTCTACTGACTTTGCCGGTGATTAGCTTAGAATTACCTAAACTCAACACAGGTAAATGGGATGTCAGCCATAAGCTGTTTCTAAAAATTTCTAGGAATTACAATTCCTGAAGGAGAGATGATCTTTTTTTTTTTCCTGTGGTTTGATGCCTGGAACTACTGCATCCAGTTGACCTCCAGCCTGAGGATGATGCAAACCTTGCTACTGAGTCACCCAGTCTTGAGGCTTGCTCCATCTCTGGACTTCCTGTTATGTGAGATAATAAATCTCTTGCTGATTAAGATCTTGTAATTGAAACAGGCTCCCTTCAAATAGATCACTTTGCAAACTATGTTAACATAGTGGTTCCTGATAAAGGGAATCAAATTTCTGCGGTAAGAAGGGGTCCCTGAGGTTTTGCAAGCTGCTAGAGTCCACCTGCACATTAGGTATTATGGCTTGACTGCATAAATAGAGATACAACTTTTGAGTTATGGAATTCTCAAAATTATTTGATAATGTTAATATAGGATGCTTTGAGAACAAAAAGTAATGAAACAGCTGATATTGAGTCCTGGAAAATAAAGTTTATGTTTTAGATAAAGTCCTTAATTAGGTCTGGACTTCTCCAGTTCCTATACAGGAGTCCTCAGGCAAAATACTTAACCTTATTAAACTTTAGATGCCTGTTTGTAAAATGACAAAAATCCCACTCTGACTTGCCTCTCTAGGAGTGTTGCAATGAGGCTGAAATGAGATATGGTAAGTAAAAGGGCTTTGTAAATAAGAAAAGAACTTCCCAGGCAGTAATTTGAGGAACTTTTTCCTATTCTAAGTTTACCAGTTTTTTTTTTTCATTTACTTTCAATGCTAATAGTACTTCAGCATGAAAATGTCACTTCTACAAATCTTGAACCCCTAATTTATGCTAGACATTGTATACACCGAGAAGATTATAGCTGATTATTCGTGTCTCATCTGTAAATTAAAGACAAGAAAATGACCACATCCTCAGTTCAAAGGCCTTTAATTCAAAAGTTTCATATCTAGGGTTGATAATGAAATCCCATAAGGAAAAAATTCTGGAAGGCCTTGGAAAAAATAAGCAAAAATATATACAAAACTTATTTGTTCTTTTAAAAAGTCACTTGAAACTTAAATCACAAAATGGAATGCTGAAAAACAGAATACTAAGACTTAATAGCCATAGGCATAGGAGGTGAGCCATTTCACCTCCACGAATGTCAGCTGTGTGAACCTTGGCAGAAACACGCAGGAAGAAGGGGAAGGAGATGATTGTTCATAGGAAGTAAAATTAAAACAGGTATGGTACGCCCTATGGGAGTGCTGCTATAATAAGAGGGTGCAGTTTGGTTAAGCTGGGCACAGAGCCAAAGCAGAAATATGTATGAATATACATACCTACATTTGTACATATATGTGTCCATAAATATGTACATGCATAGTCACATATATATACATGACTATAGACATACACACATACATATATATGAATATATACATACATATGTAGTATCTTAATTTTTATAATTACTGTATAGACTAATATTAATACAGAATAAAATTGTTGCTAAATACACAACTTCATATGTTCCTTATAACCTTGAGGCTTATATAGGGCTTTTTGGTCTTTTTATCCAAGTAAAGAAACTGAAGCTCAGAAAGATTAACTGATTTATCCATGGTTGCAGAGCTGGTCAGGTTTTGTTTTTTTTTCTTTAAACAAAAAGAGTATGATGCTGCTTTTTTTTTTTCTTTACAGAAAGAGTTTGAACTAAACTGGTTAAGTTTGACTTGGGATTTCAACTGATATGTAATTTTGGACTCAGAGTCCAGGGTTCACGCCCTTCTCTATCCAGGGTCATAGAGTCTCAATGTTTCCAGGGATCTTAAAGTGGTCTGGTCTAACCTACCTTTAATTTAAGGACTAATCCTCTATTTGATTAATTAGATGATCAGTTCATCATTTCATACTCTTAAAAAAAAAACAGAAAAATGGTAGCCAGTTGGATATATCAATTTTTCACCATTCCTTCTCACCAAAGGAAACATTCACAATGCTCAAAACACAAGAATCATCCTAGTATCTTGCTTTCATTTGCTGTAGTTCATAATTGAATACTCTTTTGTAGCATGCTACTAACATAAAATATAAAATAATAATAAGAAAAACATGAATTATATAACTCCTGAGAGGAAGGAAGAGTACATTGGGTTCTTGTGCCTCAGCTTTGACAATGAGTCACTATGTGAGCTTGGGCACGTCACTTATTCTTTCTGTGCCTCAGTTGCACCACCTATAAAATGAAGGCATTGGAAGAGATGCCACTTGAGGCCCTTCCTACTTAGTTTCTATGCTGCTCTGAGAAGCTGAGTGGAGGGAACAATGTCTCCAAGCAAGGGTACAGAATGAGTTGTCTATGGAGGTTTCTTGTCCACTTATAAGTTTTCAGTGAAAAATACTGAAAACAAGGGTTGGGCGAAACCTCCATGTTTCCTGAGTTTTCATCAACAGTGTTGATTGCATCTGCTATGCTGGGGCCTGGTCAGATGCTGACATGGCTCATCCAAAAATAGTTTGAGAAACCTAGGCTAACCTAGGTTTCTAACTAGGCTAACCTAGGAATAAAAAAAATCTGTTTTACCACAGTAAACTTTCAATCCCATTAGCAGAATTTTTCCTTTCCTGATTCCCATCTAGAACCACCCAGGGCTCTTACTCACTTTACTCTTACTTCATTCCTTTGTTCCTCTTCCTTCCATTAATTATATCATGTCATTCAAATGCACCGGGTCATAGGCTCTGGATCATTGAATGTAACTGCCTCCTACACTGCATGGATTAGCATTGTTCTAGCATATGGGCTAATGTGATATAAAGAGGTGGTGAGTAAGGGTGAAGAGAATGGTAACATCTTAGCCCCAAGCAATTGTACAGAGCTGCATTTCTATGCACTTCAATACCGTGATGTATTGAACTCTGCGTGTGTGTTTTCTATATGCCTTGTCTAGCTTAAATGTATTTGGTGTGAATTTAATGCATGAAGCCTTAGTGTTTGAGTCAGGAAACCTGGGTCTGATCATGGCTTTGCCGCTGCCTAGCTATATTTAACCCGGACTATTCAAAGTAATTGTTTGTGTCTTGGCCACTCTCATATAGGGAGTGGGGCTTATGATCTCTGTGGTGTCAATTCCACCAAGATTTTGGGAGGATCAAATAGATGACATGTTATATATTGGGATAATTCTAGGCATGGCCTGGTTAACTTCAGTGGGATTTAATGACTGGGAGAGGCTGGAACATGGGGCTCTATCCACCCACTGGGATGAGACAATGGCAAGCAGGAACTCAATCACAGATCATGCAGTTCGAAATTTTAGGCCAGCCAATATAGTTCAATATTCATAGGAAGGTTATGATGAAAGGCAGGTGATGATTAAGTTAGCCTGTTTAGCTGTTAGTGAAGAACATGGGTTTTAAAGTTTAACCAATCTGAGTTCAAATCTTCCATTTTTTAACTGTGTAAACTTGAGTCAGTTCAGGTTGAGCATCCCTAATCTGAAAATCTTAAATCCGAAATGCTCCAAAATCTGAAACTTTTTGAGCATCGACATGATGCTCAAAAGTCATGTCCAAAGAAAATGCTCACTAGAACATTTCACATTTTAGATTTTCAGATTAGGAATGCCCAACTGGTAAGTCTACGTGCAAATATCTCCAAATCTGAAAAAGTCTGAAATCCGAAACACTTCCCGTCCCAAGCATTTTGAATAAGAGGTATTCAGCCTATATGTAATCTCCCTGAGCCTCAGTTCTCTTAACTGTAAAATGAAAGTAATAATATTTTTTAATAGTATTATTGTGAGATAATACATATAAAGCACTTGGAAAGCTCCTGGACACAGTCAGTTGTATTGCTGTTATTATTAAGCTGTTCACATTACAGGAGTTTGGCATTACATTTTGGGGGAGTGCCTTCCTATGGAGGAGCTTGAGCATTATGGTAGGGGGTTGAGAGGACAATATTTGGGCACCCAGTCAAGTTTACAGCCTCAGAAAACTCTATTACAAGGAATTAGGCTCTGCTTAATGTTCCGGGGCAGGACTCTAGGCTGTGGGGACATGAGGAGGAAGCAATGCAAAACCCCAGGCTCAAAAGGGCTGGGATTTTATTCAGGTAAATAAGACAGGGGACCAAGCAGAAGTCTAGTTAGCTGCACTGACTACAACAGGTGAAGCAGAATCTCAAGAAGAGTGACTCATGGGGAGCCCTGGACACTAGGCTGAGAAGGATTTAAATCGGGAGCCCAGGTCGGGAGCCAAGATGGCTGAATAGGAACAGCTCCAGTCTACAGCTCCCAGCATGAGCGACGCAGAAGACGGGTGATTTCTGCATTTCCATCTGAGGTACCGGGTTCGTCTCACTAGGGAGTGCCAGATAGTGGGCGCAGGTCAGTGGGTGCCCGCACTGTGCGTGAGCCGAAGAAGGGCGAGGCATTGCCTTACTCGGGAAGTGCAAGGGGTCAGGGAGTTCCCTTTCCTAGTCAAAAAAAGGGGTGACAGACAGCACCTGGAAAATCGGGTCACTCCCACCCGAATACTGCGCTTTTCCGACGGGCTTAAAAAATGGCGCACCAGGGGATTATATCCCGCACCTGGCTCAGAGGGTCCTATGCCCACGGAATCTCGCTGATTGCTAGCACAGCAGTCTGAGATCAAACTGCAAGGTGGCAGCGAGGCTGAGGGAGGGGAGCCCGCCATTGCCCAGGCTTGCTTAGGTAAACAAAGCAGCCTGGAAGCTCGAACTGGGTGGAGCCCACCACAGCTCAAGGAGGCCTACCTGCTTCTGTAGGCTCCACCTCTGGGGGCAGGGCACGGACAAACAAAAAGACAGCAGTAACCACTGCAGACTTAAATGTCCCTGTCTGACAGCTTTGAAGAGAGCAGTGGTTCTCCCAGCACGCAGCTGGAGATCTGAGAATGGGCAGACTGCCTCCTCAAGTGGGTCCCTGACCCCTGACCCCTGAGCAGCCTAACTGGGAGGCACCCCCCAGCAGGGGCAGACTGACACCTCACATGGCCGGCTAATCCAACGGACCTGCAGCTGAGGGTCCTGTCTGTTAGAAAGAAAACTAACAAACAGAAAGGACTTCCACACCAAAAACCCATCTGTACATCACCATCATCAAAGACCAAAAGTAGATAAAACCACAAAGATGGGGAAAAAACAGAGCAGAAAAACTAGAAACTCTAAAAAGCAGAGTGCCTCTCCTCCTCCAAAGGAACGCAGTTCCTCACCAGCAACGGAAGAAAGCTGGGTGGAGAATGACTTTGACGAGCTGAGAGAAGAAGGCTTCAGACGATCAAATTACTCAGAGCTATGGGAGGATATTCAAACCAAAGGCAAAGAAGTTGAAAACTTTGAAAAAAATTTAGAAGAATGTATAACTAGAATAACCAATACAGAGAAGTGCTTAAAGGAGAGCTGAGGGAGCTGAAAACCAAGGCTCGAGAACTACGTAAAGAAGGCAGAAGCCTCAGGAGCTGATGCAATCAACTGGAAGAAAGGGTATCAGCGATGGAAGATGAAATGAATGAAATGAAGCGAGAAGGGAAGTTTAGAGAAAAAAGAATAAAAAGAAACGAGCAAAGCCTCCAAGAAATATGGGACTATGTGAAAAGACCAACTCTACATCTGATTGGTGTACCTGAAAGTGATGGGGAGAATGGAACCAAGTTGGAAAACACTCTGCAGGATATTATCCAGGAGAACTTCCCCAATCTAGCAAGGCAGGCCGACATTCAGATTCAGGAAATACAGAGAACGCCACAAAGATACTCCTCGAGAAGAGCAACTCCAAGACACATAATTGTCAGATTCACCAAAGTTGAAATGAAGGAAAAAATATTAAGGACAGCCAGAGAGAAAGGTCGGGTTACCCTCAAAGGGAAGCCCATCAGACTAACAGCGGATCTCTCGGCAGAAACTCTACAAGCCAGAAGAGAGTGGGGGCCAATATTCAACATTCTTAAAGAAAAGAATTTTCAAACCAGAATTTCATATCCAGCCAAACAAAGCTTCATAAGTGAAGGAGAAATAAAATAATTTACAGACAAGCAAATGCTGAGAGATTTTGTCACCACCAGGCCTGCCCTAAAAGAGCTCCTGAAGGAAACGCTAAACATGGAAAGGCACAACTGGTACCAGCCGCTGCAAAATCATGCCAAAATGTAAAGACCATTGAGACTAGGAAGAGACTGCATCAACTAACAAGCAAAATAACCAGCTAACATCATAATGACAGGATCAAATTCACACATAAGAATATTAACTTTAAATGTAAATGGACTAAATGCTCCAATTAAAAGACACAGACTGGCAAATTGGCTAAAGAGTCAAGACCCATCAGTGTGCTCTATTCAGGAAACCCATCTCACGTGCAGAGACACACATAGGCTCAAAATAAAAGGATGGAGGAAGATCTACCAAGCAAATGGAAAGCAAAAAAATGCAGGGGGTGCAATCCTAGTCTCTGATAAAACAGGCTTTAAACCAACAGAGATCAAAAGAGACAAAGAAGGCCATTACATAATGGTAAAGGGATCAATTCAACAAGAAGAGCTAACTATCCTAAATATATATGCACCCAATACAGGAGCACCCAGATTCATAAAGCAAGTCCTGAGTGACCTACAAAGAGACTTAGACTCCCACACAATAATAATGGGAGACTTTAACACCCCACTGTCAACATTAGACAGATCAACGAGACAGAAAGTCAACAAGGATACCCAGGAATTGAACTCAGCTCTGCACCAAGCAGACCTAATAGACATCTACAGAACTATCCACCCCAAATCAACAGAATATACATTTTTTTTCAGCACCACACCACACCTATTCCAAAATTGACCACATACTTGGAAGTAAAGCTCTCCTCAGCAAATGTAAAAGAACAGAAATTATAACAAACTATCTCTCAGATCACAGTGCAATCAAACTAGGACTCAGGATTAGGAATCTCACTCAAAACCACTCAACTACATGGAAACTGAACAACCTACTCCTGAATGACTACTGGGTACATAACAAAATGAAGGCAGAAATAAAGATGTTCTTTGAAACCAATGAACATGGTTTGAAACAACATACCAGAATCTCTGGGATGCATTCAAAGCAGTGTGTAGAGGGAAATTTATAGCACTAAATGCCCACAAGAGAAAGCAGGAAAGATCCAAAAATGACACCCTAACATCACAATTAAAAGAACTAGAAAAGCAAGAGCAAACACATTCAAAAGCTAGCAGAAGGCAAGAAATAACTAACATCAGAGCAGAACTGAAGGAAATAGACACAAAAAACCCTTCAAAAAATTAATGAATCCAGGAGCTGGTTTTTTGAAAGGATCAACAAAATTGATAGACTGCTAGCAAGACTAATAAAGAAAAAAAGAGAGAAGAATCAAATAGATGCAATAAAAAATGATAAAGGGGATATCACCACCGATCCCACAGAAATGCAAACTACCATCAGAGAATACTACAAACACCTCTAAGCAAAAAAACTAGAAAATCTAGAAGAAATGGATAAATTCCTCGACACATACATGCTCCCAAGACTAAACCAGGAAGAAGTTGAATCTCTGAATAGACCAATAACAGGAGCTGAAATTGTGGCAATAATCAATAGCTTACCAACCAAAAAGAGTCCAGGACCAGATGGATTCACAGCCGAATTCTACCAGACGTACAAGGAGGAACTGGTACCATTCCTTCTGAAACTATTCCAATCAACAGAAAAAGAGGGAATCCTCCCTAACTCATTTTATGAGGCCAGCATCATCCTGATACCAAAGCCGGGCAGAGATACAACCAAAAAAGAGAATTTTAGACCAATATCCTTGATGAACATTGATGCAAAAATCCTCAATAAAATACTGGCAAACTGAATCCAGCAGCACATCAAAAAGCTTATCCACCATGATCAAGTGGGCTTCATCCCTGGGATGCAAGGCTGGTTCAATATATGCAAATCAATAAATGTAATCCAGCATATAAACAGAACCAAAGACAAAAACCACATGATTGTCTCAATAGATGCAGAAAAGGCCTTTGACAAAATTCAACAACCCTTCATGCTAAAAGCTCTCAATAAATTAGGTACTGATGGGACGTATCTCAAAATAATAAGAGCTGTCTATGACAAACCCACAGCCAATATCATACTGAAAGGGCAACAACTGGAAGCATTCCCTTTGAAAACTGGCACAAGACAGGGATGCCCTCTCTCACCACTCTTATTCAACTTAGTGTTGGAAGTTCTGGCCAGGGCAATTAGGCAGGAGAAGGAAATAATGGGTATTCAATTAGGAAAAGAGGAAGTCAAATTGTCCCTGTTTGCAGATGACATGATTGTATATCTAGAAAACCCCAGCGTCTGAGCCCAAAATCTCTTTAAGCTGATAAGCAACTTCAGCAATGTCTCAGGATAGAAAATCAATGTACAAAAATCACAAGCATTCTTATACACCAACAACAGACAAACAGAGAGCCAAATCATGAATGAACTCCCATTCACAATTGCTTCAAAGAGAATAAAATACCTAGGAATCCAACTTACAACAGACGTGAAGGACCTCTTCAAGGAGAATTACAAACCACTGCTCAAGGAAATAAAAGAGGATACAAACAAATGGAAGAACATTTCATGCTCATGGGTAGGAACAATCAATATCGTGAAAATGGCCATACTGCCCAAGGTAATTTACAGATTCAATGCCATCCCCATGAAGCTACCAATGACTTTCTTCACAGAACTGGAAAAAACTACTTTAAAGTTCATATGGAACCAAAAAAGAGCCCACACTGCCAAGTCAATCCTAAGCCAAAAGAACAAAGCTGGAGGCATCACACTACCTGACTTCAAACTATACTACAAGGCTACAGTAACCAAAACAGCATGGTACTGGTACCAAAACAGATATATAGATCAATGGAACAGAACAGAGCCCTCAGAAATAATGCCGCATATCTACAACTATCTGATCTTTGACAAACCTGACAAAAACAAGCAATGGGGAAAGGATTCCCTATTTAATAAATGGTGCTGGGAAAACTGGCTAGCCATATGTATAAAGCTGAAACTGGATCCCTTCCTTACACCTTATACAAAAATCAATTCAAGATGGATTAAAGACTTAAACGTTAGACCTAAAACCATAAAAACCCTAGAAGAAAACCTAGGCATTACCATTCAGGACATAGGCATGGGCAAGGAATTCATGTCTAAAACACCAAAAGCAATGGCAACAAAAGCCAAAATTGACAAATGGGATCTAATTCAACTCAAGAGCTTCTGCACAGCAAAAGAAACTACCATCAGAGTGAACAGGCAACCTACAAAATGGGAGAAAATTTTCTCAACCTTCTCATCTGACAAAGGGCTAATATCCAGAATCTACAATGAACTCCAACAAATTTACAAGAAAAAAACAAACAACCCCATCAAAAAGTGGGTGAAGGACATGAACAGACACTTCTCAAAAGAAGACATTTATGCAGCCAAAAAACACATGAAAAAATGCTCACCATCACTGACCATCAGGGAAATGCAAATCAAAACCACAATGAGATACCATCTCACACCAGTTAGAATGGCAATCATTAAAAAGTCAGGAAACAACAGGTGCTGGAGAGGATGTGGAGAAATAGGAACAGTTTTACACAGTTGGTGGGACTGTAAACTAGTTCAACCATTGTGGAAGTCAGTGTGGCGATTCCTCAGGGATCTAGAACTAGAAATACCATTTGACCCAGTCATCCCATTACTGGGTATATACCCAAAGGACTATAAATCATGCTGCTATAAAGACACATGCACACGTATGTTTATTGCGGCATTATTCACAATAGCAAAGACTTAGAACCAACCCAAATGTCCAACAATGATAGACTGGATTAAGAAAATGTGGCACATATACACCATGGAATACTATGCAGCCATAAAAATTGATGAGTTCATGTCCCTTGTAGGGACATGGATGAAATTGGAAATCATCATTCTCAGTAAACTATCGCAAGAACAAAAAACCAAACACCACATATTCTCACTCATAGGTGGGAATTGAACAATGAGAACACATGGACACAGGAAGGGGAACATCACACTCTGGGGACTGTTGTGGGGTGGGGGGAGGGGGGAGGGATAGCATTGGGAGATATACCTAATGCTAGATGACAAGTTAGTGGGTGCAGCGCTCTAGCATGGCACATGTATACATATGTAACTAACCTGCACATTGTGCACATGTACCCTAAAACTTAAAGTATAATAATAATAAATTAAAAAAAAAAAGAAAAAAAAATAAATCGGGAGCCCAGAAGCCTCAACAGCTAAAAGAACATAGCAGCAAGTAACTGGCTGGGATCTGATGAAAAGTCTTCGAAGACCGTTTAAGAACTGCACAGTGGTAAACTTAATGTAAGATGGTATTAGTGTTTGAAGAAGTAATGCAGATGGGAGAAAGAGGAACATTGGCAATGTTGACCTGTAACATCATGGAAACACCTGCAAGGAAGCATCTATTCAAAAAAGAATACACAAAGGCAGATAGAAGTCATGGGAATAAGTTCTTGAGACACCAAATATTGGGTTATCATATGATACTCTCCTCTAAGGTAGTTTCAGCATGTCAATCTGATAAGACATGCTTGGCCTTCATTTCTTCTGTTTTCTTAAAGGGAACATTGACTTTGACTCTCCAGTGAATTAAACCACATAGATAGGCACTGACAAGCACGTGTCCCATTTTTCATACATCATAAAGCGAATTTCAATTTCCACCAAATTCAACTCCTTTATTTAACAGATGAGGAAACTGCAGTGTAATGAAAAGGAGTTCTGGCCTCGTCTCTTAACGTGTGACCTCTTACGAACTACTTAAACTCCCTGAGCTATAGTCTTTTCTCATAGAAAAAAAGAAGATAATTGCATCAGTATTCTCAGGGTTTTTGTGTTGATCAAATGAGATGTTGTATGTGAACGTACTTGTAAATGGAGAAGTATAATTCATAGGTAACTGACTAATTGGTTGGTAAGATTCTGAGATATATCTTGACTGGAGGATTAGTCTCTTTCCTGGTTATGGGAATGTGTTGGCTGGTGTTAACTGTTTACCTTCCTAAATTCCATTAAAAATCGAAATCTTTGCTTTTTCCTGTTTATTCTCTTTGACCTGTGCTCCTCACATTTCTTGTTAATGAGAATTACCTTGTATTAATATGTAATTACCTCAGGGAACTTGTTAAAATGCAGCTTTTATAGCCCTTTCCCAAGAGATTCTGATTTAGTAGGTCTAATTTAGGGCCCAGGACTCCAATACTGGTGGGCCATGGATCTCAGTTACAGAAATTTGTGCCTGGAGAATTGTTTGCTTATTTAATGCTTGGCTGCACATGTAGCACAAGGGCTCAAAGCTGGGAGTGTGAAAACCTGGAATTTATATACGGCTGTGATACCAACATAATTATTGGTACAAGGTAGAAGTTAAATAAATATTTGTCTTAATGAGTGCATGAAATGGCTTGTCCTGTGACCTTGTATCTCTTTCCTTCAGTCTCTTCATTAGTAAAATGAAAAAGTTGAACTAGATAAATTCCAGTTTTTCTTTTTTGAGACAGAGTCTTGCTCTGTCACCCAGGCTGGAGTCCCTCTGCCTCCCGGGTTCACATGATTCTCCTGCCTCAGCCTCCCAAGTACCTGGGATTACAGGTGCCTGCAACCACACCTGGCTAATTTTTGTATTTTTAGTAGAGACAGGGTTTCACTACGTTGGCCAGGCTGCTCTCGAACTCCTGACCTCAAGTGATCTACCTGCCTCAGCCTCCCAATTTGCTGGAATTACAGGCATGAGCCACCACGCCTGGCCAATAACTTCTAATATTCTTTATAGCTTTGACTGTTTTTGACCTTTCTAGCTCTTAGACCTACTGTGGAGACAAGTAATAGCTTCTAGAAAGTTCCTTAAGCATCTTGAAAGGCTGCACTTATTCTTTCCAGCAAATAAATAATTTTCAGTGTTATAATTTCATAGCTAAATTGGCATCCTGTTGACTTGTGGTTAATGCAATTTAATAGTGTGACTAATTTAATCTCATAAAATTGTAGCAAAAGGGAGAATACTGTGGGTTAATTTCTTAAGATAAAATATGTAATTTTTAGAAATTTAGAAGTAACTCCTTAAAAGACTCCCATGCCTTTCCCATGCTATTAGCAAATAAGCATGTTCTATCTCAAGTTAATCTACAGCTCTGGGATTCAGTAATCTAACTCATATTTAATAATACCAAATACCAGGCCGCCTTGGCCTCCAAAAGTTTTGGGATTACAGACGTGAGCCACCGTGCCCGGCCATCTTTTTTTTCTTTTATTTCTTTTTAGTTTTCTTCTTTTTTTTAAACAGATGGCACAACTCTTCAAATCTTCAGTGCCTCCTATTAGGATTTTGGGATGACATTCAAAATGTCTCATTATCTCTCTGCATTCGAACTCATCCTTTTCTGCTGTTACGCCTCTCTTCGGCAACAGTGGAGTTCTTGAATTTGTGATTGTCCATTGTTTTAGTTCAGCAGTTCCTTCTGCTTGGAGTGACCCTCATTTGACTGTTTCCACTTCTCAAAACTTAAATCCTCGTTCAAATGTCACTTCCACTTCATGTGCTTCTTTGGTTCCTCTGCCTGAATTAAACTTTCCCCTCCAAACTTCCACATTACTTTGAGAACAGTAAGAGTCTATCAGGTGAAAAAAAAGGAAGGTCACTTCAGGCAAAAGGTGTAGCAAGGACTAAAATATAAACTCAAAAATAATTATATGTTATAAATTTAAGTATTTACTACACATAAATAATAGTAATATAACACTAATACTATATACACAGACCGTGTTTATGTAGGATAAAAAATATATAGTTAAGACTTATATACTTACCGTCTATCTTAAGAAGTAGATAGTACCAAATATATTGAAGTTCCTAGATCTCAGAGCGTCTCTTATCTCCAAAGGTAACCACTGTCCTGAATTGTCTGTGATTTCTTTGCATTTTTTGTTTTTCTCTTACATACGGTCATCTAAATAATTTGTTTAGGTTTTTGTGTGGAATATAATGTATAATATTTTATATGGAATATAAATAATGTATTTTTATTTATGTTACTGGTGTTTTTTGCTAATGTTTCACTTGTGTAAATATATAATATAGATAAATATATAATAACATGACTATTTATATATATATCACATTTTTATTGCCATGTACTATTCTGTTTGAATAAATCACAATATACTAATGGAAAACTTTTATTGACAAATATTTGTATTGATTGAATTGTTTTTGCTTTCTCTTCTATTGGAAAAAAAATTTATTTAAATATTTTTGTACACATCTCTCAGTGCAGAGGCGCAAGGATGTATTTGAGATGTACACCTAGGATTTGCGTTGTTTTCTTAGGTGGTGTGTACATCTTTGATTTTCATGGATAGTGTTGTTTCCCAAAGTGTTTTTGGAATGGCAGTTAGTAATGCTTAAATCTTTGTGTTTAGCATTTAGGACTACTGGGAAATAAAACTGGAAATGAAGGTTAGAATCAGACTATACAGTAAGTTGACACGCCAAAGCATTTGGATTTTATTCTATAGGTAAAGGGAAACCATCATTGTGACACCCCATAGGTTACTTACTTTATCTGAATCTTAGTTTTCTCTTCAAAAATTTTGGGACAATACCTTCCTCACAGACTTGTGAAGATCCTGGCATGTAATAATTGACATTAGTATTATATATAGTATTAGAAAAAATTGTGAACTGGGTGTGACATAAACAGATTTATATTTTAGAAAGCTAATGGCAACTGGGTATAGAATAGATGTTTGCAGAAAAACAGGAAGCTATTGTGGTCATCTAGCAGGCGGAAAATCCTTATTAACATTTTAAGATCTAACTCAGGGTTTCTCAGTCTTGGAACC
Source organism: Pongo abelii (assembly GCF_028885655.2). Classification (NCBI taxonomy): domain Eukaryota; kingdom Metazoa; phylum Chordata; class Mammalia; order Primates; family Hominidae; genus Pongo; species Pongo abelii. Next base: position 156,484,456 of record NC_071989.2, read on the forward strand.
ACTGAAATTTTGAGCTGGATAATCCTCTGTTTTGTGGGTGTTGTTCTGTGCATTGGAGGAGGTTTAGCATCATCCCTGGTCTCTATCACTTGATGCCAATAGCCACCTGTCCCCTACGACTGTGCCAATTAAAAATGTCTACAGACATTGCCAGGGGGATAAAACCACACCCATTTGCGAACGGCTGATCTAATTCCAGTGTCAACTCCTTTATGAAAGCTTCCTTGTCTCCTTTTAGAAAGATTCAATTGTTCTCTTCCCAAATACCTTTTAATGGCATCTCCCCACATAGTTTTAGAATTATTTGTAGACTTTTCTACAAGACCAAAGTTCTTGAAAACAACAATTAACAATTTTTGTATTTCAATAATTTAGAACATGGTAATAACTAATGTAGATGTTTAAGATGTAAATTGTCAAATAAATGATTCGACAATTATTTTGAGGTAAGAAGTAAGTTATGGGAAGAATCAGATAAAATAAGAGCTTTCCAGGCAAAGGAATTAGCAAGAGCAAAGTCTCTGAGTTAGAAAAGAGTTTTCTCTGTCTTAGAAACAGAAAGCTAGTGCAATCAGAGCCAAGTGTGCATGAATGAAAGTAGCACATGATAAGAAATGAAATAGATGAAAAAAGAAGTGATCTTTAAATAGCTATGCTTAGTGACCTTCAGTAGAGTTGTGGGAAAGAAGCTAAACTGAATTTGTTGGATGGTAAATGAATGAATGAGAGGCAAGGAAGTAAAAGCCATAAGTAGATGCTACCCTTGCCAAGAACTTGGCAAGGCAGGCAGGAGACAGCTGAGGTAATAAAATATAGGAGAAAGATAAAGCATGTTTGCGGGTTGAAGGGAAAACATCCTGTTGTGGTAAGAATACAATAAAGAAATTTGATAAGGCAATGCATTGAAGATGTGGCAGTGCATGGAATGTAGAGAAGAGGTGGAAGATTCACCTTGGAGGATTGTAGTCATTCTTCACCTGAGTTGTAATGGGGGGAAAAAGTTGCCTGAAATTGTGAACATGTTTTGAAATGAAAAAAGAGAACATTACATGAAATTAATAACCTTTTTCATGAAGTTAAATAGGTTAGTGTTAATTTTCATTCAACAAATATTCATCTTGCATCTGGTTTTTGTCAGGCAGTGTATTCTATGCTGAAGACACAGCAGTGCATATGCCATGCATACAGAACTGAGTCACTGAGAAGTTGAATTAATGGTCTCAGGTCATAGACAGCTGGTAAGTGGCAAAAATGGAATTCAAAATTATGTGTTCATGAATCCAGAGCCTATTGTTTTTAAAGGCTGACCTTCGTTGACTAAGGTTAGAATTTTGCAGAGACTTGTGGAAGTTACGATCATGAGGTACCTATGGGACAAAGAGACAGCAAAGCTAAAAAGGGGTATTTCACAAAAGATAACATAAGAAGTAAAGAAGGGACCTTGGGTGTGATTAATAAGAGGAGCAAGTTGAGTGGGAGTTGGAGGCCGGAAAGATAGAAAGAAGGTGATATGATCGGAGAGTGTACTTAAAGTGTTGTATCTTGGGGTTGAGGAATTCTGTGTAATGATGCCGGTGATGGTGAGGCTATGCATATAAGCTGCTAAGGTAGAAAGCTGAACAAAGAAAGTTTATAGGAGAACTCAAGTAACACATCAATTTGGGGTTAATATAGTGCATGGCAAAGTATCTCATGTGCCTCAATAAAACCCAGAGGGTATAACTATATTTTGTATAGTTTTTGAGGATAGATTAAATTATATATATTATTTTTTATTCAGGGAGGCAAAACGTGAGTGTATAGATTTTTAGAATGATTTCCTCCTGAACATGGATAAGCCATATAGCATGTCAATTCTAAATTATTTAGAAATCTTGACCATATTAAATAACATATTATCTAAGATATTGCTTTACTGATACCACTTTCTTTAAAATTATTCCTATTCCATTTATGTTTACCTAATGTGTTAATCTCAATTGTTTTACGGATTCTTTTGTTACACATGGCCAAGTTGGCTATATTATCTGTTTGGTAAGGTGCCAGCAGGTGCAGAAGTCCTGATTCCCAGGAGCCTTCTCTACTTGGTGATCTCGTAATTGAGCTTCCTTTCACCATGTTGGATAAACTTTGCCCTCCTCCTGATAACATCTCAGGAAATGCCCACCCACATTCCACCTGAGAATCTGAGCTTCTTCCTTCCTACTTGGATCTTTTTGATAGTTCCATAAATATCTCCTTGTCATCTAGCTTTTCTATTTTCTTCCTGACACAAGCAAAATTTCTGAAGTAATAAGAGCAATAACAAATATATAAATGCTGGTTTTGAAAAGCTTCTACATTCACATTTTTTGTTCTCACTCTAATAATGTGATAAAGCTGAATTATTTCCAATTTTCTGACTGATGAGAGAGGTCAAGAGACTTGTCCAAGGTCTTTTCTCTTGGTAAGTAAAGGTGTCCATTGTGAGAACATAGTTCTTCTAAAGTAAAATACCACTCTCAGAAGCTTCACCCTTTTATAGAAATATGTATCTGAGAAGTGGAAGAAAAAATAAATTGGCATCATCGATTTTAACTTTCCAGTTATTGCTAAAATCTCATCATCTGTATCTTTGCAGATGTAGGCAATACATTACCTCTTGTGGCAGGTTAGTTTGTCTTGGATTATTTGCTTTTCTTTATAATGAGCTGATACTGTTCTCCATATAACTTCTATTCATGAGTTCTAGTCCATCTTCTGCAGCTATACAGACTAAAGAAATAAGCACTCACTTTTCCTAGACAACCTTTCAGTATTTTCAGGTACTCTTCTCTGTGTGCCATGTCACTATTATTATTATTATTATTATTATTATTATTATTATTATTTTACAGGACATATTTTTCAGGCTGTTTTGTGGAAGTCACTCTCTTCTGGACCTGGTCTTATTTCATTAATCATAACTCTAAAACATGAAATCTACACTTGAGCATAATACTTTAGATGTGTTCTGTTTGGATTAGGACACAATATGATCACCTCCTTTTTTCCAATGATGTGTAAATATGTTCAAAGTTCATGTGTTTTGCGATAGCCACTAACGATTCACACTGAACTTAGAAATCTGGATGATTGAGTTTCTTGTGATAATTCTATAGTAATTGTGCCTCTAAATCCATATATCTGATAAAGGTCCATCATGAACTTTCTAGTAATAATTACTGATCATGGAATAATGACATCTATACACTCTGAGTTTAAAAGTTGGAACATTATGTCTCATTCACATAAACTCAGTAATTCTAGATGTTACACATTACCTATTTAGTTTTATTTTGTTAATTTGATTACAAGTTCAACTTAATATTTTATATTCTCCAGTTTTTATTTTTAAAATAGTTTAAATTAAACTAAAAATAAATACTTCTGGTTCTATGCATTTTGCATAATGGATATTCAACCCGTATTACATTCTATGAGTATACCACAATTTATTCCACTCTACTGTTGATAGACATTTGGGTTTTTCTGGTTTTGAGCTGTTATGAGCTAAGCTGCTAGTGAAGATTTTTGAACATGTCTTTTTTTTATTTTAGAGGACATATACACCAACTTCCCTTGAGTTTATACCTGGGAGTATAATGGTTGGAGCATAGGGCAAGCAAGTGTTTAGCTTTAGGAGATATTGTCAAATAGTTTTCCAAAGTGGTTGAGTCACTTTATACTCCCAGCAGGAGGGTATGAGAGTGCAATTTGCTCAGTGTACTCCCCAGTACTTGACATTGTCTGTCTTTTTAATTTAGCTCTTTGAGTAGGTGTGTTATTTCATTTCAATATTAATTTGCATATATTTGATTATTTATGATTCTTTGTATCTTTTGATACGCATATTGGCCTCTTGGATATTCTCTTTTTTGAAGTTTTGGTCAAGGCTTTTGCACACTTATTAATGGATTGCTTTTCTTTTTTTAACAAATGCATAAGAGCTTATATAATATGTTAAATATGTTAGCTATGTCAGAATTTATGTATTGCAGGTTTTTTATCCAGGGTGTGGCTTACCTATTTACTTTCAGAATATTTTTTGACAAACAGAAATTTTTACTTTTGCTTTGTTGATTTTTTCTTTTGTGATTTGTCCTTTATATGTTCTATGAAGATTTTTTTTTCCTACCCCAAGGTCATGAAGGTATTTAATCATATTTTCTTCCGGAAGCTTACTTACTTTGGCTTTCACATTTGGGGTATGAGCCACCTCACATAAATTGTGGGTTATGCTGTAAGTTCAGAGTCAAAGTTCACCTTTTTTTCTCGTATGTATATCTAACTATTTCAGTCTTTATTGAAAAGACCATATGGTTGCCACTGAAGAGAACTGGTGCTTTTACCTAAACCAAGTGACTGTTTATGTGTGATCTGTTTACGGTTTCACTATTCTTTTCTGTTGATATGTTTTTCTACCTTTGCACTGAATCCATACTGTCTTAATTACTGTAGCTTTCTAGAACACACTGGAATCTTGTATTTTAAATCATCCATATTTCTTCCTTTTCTTTAACATCTTCCTGGCTATTTCTATGTAAACTTTGGAATCACATGTCAATTTCCACATGCAAAAAATGTCAACCTTTTTGATTGGGAGTATATTGTACTTATAGATAAGTTTTGAGAGAATTGATATATTGAATATTTAATTTTTTTGACCCAAAAACATGGAATACTTCTTTACTTATTCAGATTTTAATGTCTCTCAGTAGTGCAATGGTACTTGCACTACTTTCTTAAGATTTACTCATAAATGTGTGGTTTTCTAAAAATGCTGCTGTAAATAGTTCCTATTTTATCTTATTTTTCAATTATTTATTGCTAGTATATAGAGATACAATTGTTTTTTGTTATTGACCTGGGTCCAGTGACCTTGATGAATTGATTTATTGATTGCAATAGTTTATCTTTTTATTTGATGTTTTATGTCCACAATTATGTCATCTGTGAAAAAAAAAGGCAGTTTTACACACTCCTTTCCAAACATTGTAACCTTTTCTTGACTTATTGGGATGGTTAGAACTTACTTTATAATGATGCATAGAAATAGCAGCCGTTGATGCTCTTTTCGTATTTCTGATCTTTTGGGGCAAGTGCTAGCATTTCGCTATTGAATGCAACAATTTCTCTCTCTCGTTTTTTTTTTGTACATATGTTTTCTAAAAATCAGAATTAGGAAATTCCCTGTAGTGTCATCTTCCAGTTTACCAATTCTTCATTCTATTGTGTCCAGCAGTTTCATAACTTCATGTGTTATCTTTTTAAGTTCTGGAATATCATTTGATTAATTTTAAATCCTCTATTTATGTGTTTAAGTTCCTCATGCTTTCATTTATTTTGTTCATGTTTTTTTTCAAATAACAAATGTATTAATCACTGTGAACCAAAATTCTGTTTCTACTAATTACAATATCTGGATTATTTTTACTTCTGCTCCTTTTGCATATTTTTCACTTGCTAGTTGGTTTTATTTTGTTACCATGTTGCTTGTCTAGTATTTTATAAAGTAGTATTTTGGACATAGTATATGACGTAATTATAAAGTCTCTATCTAGATGATACCATTTTCCACCAGTATTGTCGAATTATTCCTACATTTAAGTTTTTTCTTGTAGACAGGATGAGAGCCTAATCACATAAATGTAATTAGGGGTTAAATTATCTAAAACTGGGCCGGGTGCGATGGGGCATGCCTGTGATCCCAGCACTTTGGGAGGCTGAGGCGGGTGGATCACCTGAGGTCAGGAGTTCGAGACCAGCCTGACCAACATGGTGAAACTCTGTCTCTACTAAATACAAAAAGAAAAATTAGCCTAGCATGGCAGTGCATGCCTGTAATGCCAGCTACTTGGGAGGCTGAGGCAGGAGAATCACTTGAATCTGGGAGGAGGAGGTTGCAGTGAGCCAAGATCATGCTATTGCACTCCAGCCTGGACAACAAGAATGAAACTCTCTCTCTCAAAAAAAAAAAAAAAAAAAAAAAAAGTTATCTAAAACTAAACAGTTTCAGTGAAACCCATTCTACACTTAGATTGTATTACAGCCTTTCTGGACTTTTGATTGAGAGACTGTTGGGTGTAGGCCTTCAAAAACTAAGGGAGATCAAGTTCTGCTTTTCAAAGATTATCAATTTAATGGTTTTTGTGGTCAGAGAAAAATGCTTTGTGCAAAGAAATCCTTTCAAATTTGTTCAGATTTATTTTATAGCACATAATATGATCTATTTAATGTTGTTCTATGTGCAGTTGTAAAAAATGTAATGGCCAAGTTGGTAATAGTGCCAAAGTCTTTTGTAGCTTTCCTGATTTTCCTTTACTTGTTCTATTTATGGCTAAGAAATGGCTGTTAAAATCTCCAAGTCTAATTGGGATTTGTCTATTTCTTTTCCAGTTTAATAAAATTTTGCTTCATTTATTTGATACTGTTGTTAGATGCAAACAAATTTAACATTATAATTTCTCTATGACCTAATTTCTTTTTCTCTTTTTATTGTATTCTCATTTTATTTAGTGTTTCTTTTTTTAATTTTATTATTATTATACTTTAAGTTTTAGGGTACATGTGCACAACGTGCAGTTTTGTTTATATGTATACATGTGCCATGTTGGTGTGCTGCATCCATTAACTCGTCATTTAGCATTAGGTATATCTCTTAATGCTATCTCTCCCCCCTCCCCCCACCCCACAACACTCCCTGGTGTGTGATGGTCCCCTTCCTGTGTCCATGTGTTCTCATTGTTCAATTCCCACCTATGAGTGAGAACATGCGGTGTTTGTTTTTCTGTCCTTGCGATAGTTTGCTGAGAATGATGGTTTCCAGTTTCATCCATGTCCCTACAAAGGACATGAACTTATCATTTTTTATGGCTGCATAGTATTCCATGGTGTATATGTGCCACATTTTCTTAATCCAGTCTATCATTATTGGACATTTAGGTTGGTTCCAAGTCTTTGTTATTGTGAATAGTGCCACAATAAACATACATGTGCATGTGTCTTTATAGCAGCAAGATTTATAATCCTTTGGGTATATACCCAGTAATGGGATGGCTGGGTCAAATGGTATTTCTAGTTCTAGATCCCTGAGGAGTCGCCACACAGACTTCCACAATGGTTGAACTAGTTTACAGTCCCACCAACAGTGTAAAAGTGTTCGTATTTCTCCACATCCTCTCCAGCACCTGTTGTTTCCTGACTTTTTAGTGATTGCCATTCTAACTGGTGTGAGATGGTATCTCATTGTGGTTTTGATTTGCATTTCTCTGATGGCCAGTGATGGTGAGCATTTCTTCATGTGTTTTTTGGCTGCATAAATGTCTTCTTTTGAGAAGTGTCTTTTTCTTAATGTAATATTCTTCTTTACCCCTGGTACTATTTCTGGTTCTGAAATCTATTTTGTCTAACATCAATATAGCCACTGCAGCTTTCTTTTGATTAAAATTTACATTGAACATATTTTCCATCTTTTTACATTTAATCTATGTTTTTATGTTTAAAGTGGGTTGGCTATAGATATTATATAGTTGGGTCTTTGCTTTTTTATTAAGTCGATTTCTGCTTTTTATTCAGTAAATACTGCCTAATTGAAGTATTTAGACCAGTTACATTGAAGGTAAATATTCATAATACTGGATTTGGATCTATTCTTACCATACATTTTATAATTTTGTCGTTGGATTTTTTTTTAATGATTCCATTTTATCCCCACTATTGGCTTAATAGTTATATATCTTTTAAAAAATTTGTAAGTTTTATTTTAGTGTTTACAATATATATCTTTAACTGGTACAGTCTACTATTAAATATTATACCATTCCATTTAGTATGTAATAATCTTACAGTAGTATACTTTCACTTTCTTCCATCCTTTTCCTTTGTGCCATTGTTATATATTTCACTCCTCCATTTGATAAACCTCAGAATATATTTAACTATTTCTTTAGACCCTCACTTCTTTGAAACATGTTAATAATAAAAATAATGTTTACATTTGAGTTTGGGAGTTAGTAAAAGTGGAATCTCATCTCATTTCATTTATTTTTAGTCCGGGTATCCTTGACCGAACTTGATGATTTCCCATATCATTGAAAAAGAGCATTTCTTCCTTTCTATTTATAGCAAGATGTTGAGATGATCACTGAGACCTGCAAAAAGATTTGTGTTCCTCAACAAAAATATTTTCATAAATTAATGAACTTTTATTTATTGCTGCAACATGTAATTTATACTTCTTGAAGCCTGTCTATGGAAAAATTCCAGTGAAGAATGAAATGTCCCCTTTAAGGGGGCAACTTATGATTTATTAACCCAGTGAGACTAACAAACTGAAATTTTATTAATACAGCATAGTTCCCAAAGTATATAGAAACATTCTGTATATTCTATGTTTCTGCTTTGTGAGATTTTAGTAAACGTTCTAATCTGAGAGGATTTAGTGATCAAATGGTTTTAGAAAATGCTACAGGCTTTATTTTCCTGCAGGAATTTCATTTAGCTGAATCTCTTTGGTCTAGGAATATTTTTTAGCACTTAAACAGAAGTTCTGCAGACAAGCAAAGTTACTTAATTTGCTTAAACTAAAATTGGCAAACACATTGGACTCTAGAAAGCTTTTTTCTTTTTTTTTTTTTTCCTGAGACAAGGTCTTGCTCTGTCGCCCAGGATGGAGTGCAGTGGCGCGATCTTGGCTCACTGCAACCTCCACCTCCCAGGTTTAAGCGATTCTCTTGCCTTAGCCTCCTGAGTAGCTGGGATTACAGACATGTGCCACCACGTGTGGCTGATTTTTGTATTTTTATTAAAGATGGGGTTTTGCCACATTGGCCAGGCTGGTCTTGAACTCTAGGTCTCAATTGATCCACCCACCTCAGCCTCCCAAAGTGCTGGAATTACAGGCATGAAACACTGCACCCAGCCTAGAAAGCTTTTTTCTATTGGTACAATCCTAAGTATCTCATTTTTTATTGAATGTATTTTGAGGATTACTGATTTAAAATATTCAAATGTTTTTCATTTTTATCATTCCTAGATTTAGAAAGGATAAATAATTTATACTTAATTCTATCTACCCATTCACCCCCTTAAAAATCCATTGAATGCCTGCCATGTGCCAGGCATTGTAATTTATACAAATAATGGTATTACTTATCTTTGAGTACAGATTATCTGGCTTCAAACTCAATATTGGTTTTACTTTGCTTTATCCACTTTATCACAGGGGCCTCCATCAAAACGTATTCATAATACCAGGTATTTCCAAGCCATTATGGCATGGAAATGTAAAATCTAATTCTAGCTTTTTCCATATTATATGATCTTCAGAAAACTTGCTCTCTGCTCGGTACCTCAATTTTCCTTGTCTCCAATTCTAAACGTAATTCTAAATGTACCAGAAAAGCATCTCTAGGTATTATTCAATAAAGAATGCAATTCAGACAGGTTTCTTAAAATATAGGCAGGTTTTTTTTTTCTTTTCTTTAAGGCATGCTGTATATACATTAAAATTTGCAAATCTTAAGTATACAATTTGATAATATTTATGTAAACATGTATCTGTATAATCGCCATTTAGATCCAAGTGTAAAACTTTTCTATTGCCTCAGTTTTCCTTGTGCCTCATTATGGTCATTGCCTCTTCCCCCCAGACACAGACATTGCTGCTCTTTGAACTTCTATTACTATAGGTTTGTTTTTTCTGTCTGGAACTTCTTATAAAGGGAATTATATGCCATATAATCTTTTGTGTCTGGCTTCTTTCACTCCACATAATGTCACTGAGAGTCATTCAAGTTGCTACCTAGTGTTTTAATGCCAGTAGGACTTCAGTTTCTTAACCTATACAATGAAAGGGATTGGGCTAGATGAACTCTAAAGATTTTTTGAATTCTGAGAATGAGAGGCTCTTTCCACTGTTTTGCAATAATTAACATGCAGGAATTCTGACCTGATTCAGTTGCCATGATACCATGACAATATTGGGAATGACAGCTTGAATGTGTCATCCAGTGAGAAGATGATATTGCATGTCTGGGCATGGAACATTTTATGCACCTCTGTAATGTAAGGTCAGAAACTTTTGTAGCTCAGGATGCCCTTACTGATTTCTGAGCCCTCCCACATCTAGCATTCTTCCCATGTGACATATTAATTGAATTGTCTATATCACATTTCTAAAAGTCATTGATAAACAGACTTAAAAGAAGACTTTATGCAAAGCTCCTGCCTAATTATGTCTTGGCAATCTCTATGTGTAGTGTTTAGGGGTCATCTATGGGATCAGACAGACTCATATTCAAATCCTGGTGCTTCACTTCTATCTGTGAAACCGTGGGCAAGTTGCTTAAATTCACTGAGTCTGTTTCCTTACCTGGAAATGAGGGTAATGACAGCTACCTCACAGTGTTGTTATAAAGAACTGAATGAGATAATGCATGCAAAGTGTTCACAGTGCCTTGAACTTGAGTACCACTCAGTCAAGGACAGCTGTTAGTGCTGTAGCTTCTCAGCAAAATCTGTTATCTTGTGCTCCTGCAATTCCTCACTGAAGTTCCCTTTCTGGGCTAGTCCTGTGTGTTCACACTGGCTGGGACAAAAGTGAGTGTAAGCAGTGAGTAGTGAACAGCCACAGGATTTTAATCAATCCTGTGAAGAGGGAAACTTTCCACAGAGAATGAACTGGGGCAGTTAAATGAGAATGAGCAGTGACTGGAGGATGGAAGCCTTGGGTTCTAACGACTTCCTTAGTCAAGAGAAGTTTCATGACCTTGATTGTAGCACTAAATCTCTTTAGAATAAACTAAATAGTGTAACACTTTTGAGCAGGGATCCCCAACCCCCGGGGCCACAGAGTGGTACTGGCCCATGGCCTGCTAGGAACTGGGCTGCACAGCAGAGGGTGAGCAGGGGTTAAACAAGTGAAGCTGAGCTCTGCCTCCTGTCGGATCAGTCATTAGATTCTCATAGGAGCATGAACGCTATTGTGAACCGTACATGCAAAGGATCTAGGTTGCATGCCCCTTATGAGAATCTAATGATAAATGTAATACACTTGAATCATCCAAAACCATTCCCCCCCGCCTTGTCCACGGAAAAATCGTCTTCCACAAAACCGGTCCCTGGTGCCAAAATGTTTGTGAATCACTGGTTTAGAGAACAGTTGTTCATTGGTATCTTTGGGGGATTGTCTCCAGGGCCTCCCCCATATAAAAATCTGCAGATGCTCAAGTCCCTCATGTAAAATGGTGAAGTATTTTCATATAACTTAGGCATTTCTTCCTGTATACTTTAAATCCTCCCTAGATTATTTATAATACCTAATACTATGTAAATGCTATGTAAATAGTACTTATACTGTATGGCTTTGAGAATAACAACAAGAAAATAGTTTGTACATTTTCAGTACATATATGCAATTTCTTTTTCAAATATTTTTTATCTGTGCTTGGTTGAATCCACAAATGAGGAACCCCATAAACATGAAGAACTGACTATATGTGTTTTTCGTTCAAACTCTGTTCTGCCACTTACTCTCAAATCCTTCAAACTCTCCCAAAGGAGGTTTTTCCATATTGGAAAGCAAGATAGTACGGAAGTTAAGAAAATGAGTCTGGATTCAGATGAATTGGATTTGAATCACAAAGTTGCCATTAACAATGTGTAAAATCTCAGACAAGATAATTTATTTCTCTGCTCCTTGGTTTCCTGATCTGTAAAATGGGTTGTTACAAAGATAAAGTAAATTAAGAATACTTTTAACAGTGCCTGGCACAAAATAATTAGTCAATAAATGTTAGATATTATTCACAAAATAGGTATCATTCTACCTCTTCAGATTACTGAGGATATTTAAATGAACTAAGGTTAAATGACCAGAACAAATCTTAATTATTACTAACATTGTAATTTATGAAAACATGGCTGGAGATGTAATGAGATTTGAGGCAAAATTGAGATCATCAGGAGAAAATTAATAGATTTGCTATTTCTTAAATGGAAAAATAAGAAAAATGAGTGAGAGAAGTTATATTTATGGTTTATAATACCTATGAAAAGAATGCTTTTATTTTTGCTCTGAAGTAGGAAAAAGTAAATATAAGTTCTCAGTTCAGCCAATAAAATAATAATAACATAGGCAATAACACTGATAATAACAATAAGTTTAAAATAGTATTTTCATGGAGTAAAAACTGAGAAAGAACATGCAATTCTTTCTCAAGTGAGGTCCTTGCTTTGTGGAGCTTCTATTCTGGTGGGAAACACAAATAGTAGAGAAGTAAATAGGTTAACAAAAAGAAGACATTAGACAGTAATTATTCTATAAAGAAATGACAATAAGCCATTTAGTTAAAAAGCAAAAGGTCTTGGGGATGTAGTAGAGGACAATCTGCTTTAGATTTGGTTGTAAAGAAAAGTCTGTCTGAAAAAATAATACCTTAAGTTGAGCTGTGTATAATAAAAAGGAACCAGCCACTCGCAAATCAATGGCAGGGGCTTTCCAGGCACAAGGAGCACCTGGTATAAGATGCTAAAGTGGAAGTGAGCTTGGCACAGTTGAGAGATAGGAAGGGGACTGATCATAGTGGAATATTATAAGTGAGTGGAAGAAACAATAGTACAAGTTGACATTAGAAAAATTTATTTGCAACTTGTAGGCCACAGCTGGGAGTGTGGACCTAATGCTACATGTGAAGTTTGATGGAAAACCATCAGAAGTCTCTAAGCTGGTGGTTTGCTTAATCTCATTTATTTTTTAAAAGACATGTCAGGCCACTATGTGAAAATCCTGATAGTGGCAAGGAAGCTTATGAGGAGGCCAGAGCAGCAGTCCGTATGAGAGATGGTGGTGTCGGTTGCTGTGAAGAGATTCATGTTGTAGAAGAAGAGTCTGTAGGACTTACTGAGAGATTAAACAGAAAGGGCTCATAAGTAGCCTATGTTTTTGGAGATGGTATTGAAGCTGGAGACATTTCCTAAGCTAGGCTATGGTAATGGAATGTTAGAACTGGAGGGTTGATAGGCTGAAGTCTAAAAAGCTGCATGATAGATATCCTATGCTGAATTTTGCCATTTTTCTTTGGGTGTATGTTTGAGTTTCTGTTGTTATTTTGTTTTATTTATACATATATATATGTTTGTGTTTATATACTTAATTTTAATTATTTAATTATGACATAGCTATCATCAATACCCAGAATTTATATATCTGTAAACAGAGGCAAGGAGAGGCAAAATAACTTATTCAAGTTTACACAGTTAGTGATTAACTATATGACCATTTAGGATATTTATGGACCCTCCATATCGCTCTTCCAAAAGGCTGCACCAATACACACTTTCCCTGCACCATATAAACAATGCTCATCTCCACAAACTCTCCCAGCATTGCTAGCGTTTTTCTTTTTGAGCCTTGTGAATCCAAATTGAATCCTCTTTCTGGTCATTAAGGACTGCGGGCCTTCTCTTTGGCTAATTTTGAATGTTTTGGGAGGGAGTCGGGAAGAGGATTATCAGAGAAAACAAGAAATGAAATAATAATAATAATAACAATAATAATGTTGAGAGTTTATAATTGCCAGGAACCATTCTAAGCACTATATACATATATACACGCATATACACACATATATACATATATACACACGTATATACACACGTATATACATATATACACACGTATATACACACGTATATACATATATACACACGTATATACACACGTATATACATATATACACACGTATATACACACGTATATACATATATACACACGTATATACACACGTATATACATATATACACACGTATATACACACGTATATACATATATACACACGTATATACACACGTATATACATATATACACACGTATATACACACGTATATACATATATATACACGTATATACACACGTATATACATATATATACACATGTATATAAGTATATATAAGTATATACGTGTGTATATATGTATATAATACTTAGAATGGTTCCTGGCAATCATAAACTCTCAATAAGTATACTTATATATATACATATATAAGTATATATATACTTATTTATACACATATATAAGTATATATATACTTATTTATACACATATATAAGTATATATACTTATTTATACATACATATGTGTATATATACTTAACTTTAATTATTTAATTATGACATAGCTATCATTAATATCCAGAATTTATGTATCTGTAAACTGAGGCAAGGAGAGGTAAAATAACTTGTTCAAGTTTACACAGTCAGTGACAGATGCAAAGCTGGGCATTTACCTGCAGAATCTGTGCTTTTAATCATTATCTGCTACTGACAACCTACAAGACATCTGGTTGGTGAATGTTGCATTTACACAAAGAAAACAGTGTAAGATAGTTTATGTGGGTTCAGGTATTAGAAACTCTAGTAGTTAGGAAAAAATACACACAAGCTGAGTAAGTCAGTATTGATTTAGTTAGGATTTGATTGAAATACTGAAAGGGAAAAACTTTCTCTACTCTCTGTGTTTCTGTTCAGGTGTCTTTATAATCAGAATACGTGTGGCTTAGCCAGAAAAACCATCATCCTCATTATCACCATCACTACCAACTACTGAGTGCCTACTATGTTCTGGGCCCTTAGCTATAAGCACTGGAGATATTATGGCAATCCTGGAATTACAATCACTTTTTAAAGAGGGACTAGATTAAGTGAAAAGATCCCATAGGTATGAAGTGGTAGAGTCTGTATTCAAACACAGTTTGTCTCTGTCTAACTTTAAAATCTTTACTCTTCTCAAAGTGGAAGGAATAAGAAGACAGATTCATAAGCCAAGATGGTGTCAAAGACAAAGAATCACATAGGTTTACAAATATTTAGACAGTAAGCAATAGCAAAATTATCTGGACTTTGAAAAGCAGAGATGAGTAGAAAGATCTTGATTCTAAGGCAGGAAGGAGTCACTGGAGGATTTTTGTGGATAGAAGTCACAAAGTAGGATTCGTGTTTGGAAGGAACTATTAATAGTTACCACTTATTGAATACCTATGAAATCCTAAGAATTTTCAAATATTATTTAATATAATAACTTTATGAAATAGTTTAATCTCACTTGAGGCTCAGAAATTTTAAGTAATTTGCTAATGCTTTCATGGTTGGTAAAGAGTGGATTCAGAACTTAAGAGTCTGATCTAATTGGAAAGCTCATGTTCTTGCCTTCCTTGCTAATAAATGTTATAGGGATATAGATCAGACAACACTGCCAGATTTGAGAGTGATGGAGGCTGGGCAATGTGACAGCAGCTGGCAGCAACAGCCAATATCAATTTCATTTCACATGAGGGGACATATAGAAACTCATAGTTTTTCTGGTTGGCTTTTTCTTTATTTTCCTTGAAAAGGCTATAGATGGTATATTCTGAAATTCCCTGATTTTATAGCAGTATGTTGGAATGCTTGAACCCATCTTTCTTTTTTTTTCAATGTGAGCTTGGCACATGATCAAGAAATGTGGTTTTTAAGTGTTTGGGGGAAGAAATTACATCAGAATTGAGAGGTGTTAAAGCTTCAATTGGGTCTTGAGAGATAGGAGACATTTAAATGAGATGTGATGAGAAAATTGATGACTTAAAAGTAATTAATTAGCACATATGGCTATTTAGAAGGGGAAAGAAATCTAGGGCAAGAGTTGGAATACATGTGGTTTAGCCTCGACTATGACACTTTCTAGAAATTATGTCCTGAAATTAATTCTTTGGAGTCATCTTTTCTCAGCCACGAAATTCCAGTAAAAATATTTCACAGAGCTGTTGGAGTTATGAATAATTAAGTTGAAAATAATTTTATAGTATCTGGGACTAATATTAATGACAAAACTTTTTTTGGAACAGGCAACATCCACAATTTTGAATACATTCTAGGTATTTAAATTTTTAAATATTAGGAAGACAAGAAAATAAAAAAAAATTCCTTGTGAACAAAAATTTGTTATCTTTGGATACTCTTTTAGGTATTGTGGTTACAGACATGTATAAGACATTGAGTCTGCACTGTTAGATACATAGCTATGAAAAGAAAAAGCAGTTCATAATTTAGTAATTAAAATATTGTATTAAATGGGTGATCTAGTTGACACATGTGTCCTAGAGGAGGTTTGAGGAGAGAATGGTTCCTGAAGCCAGGTGGACACAGAACTTTGCTTGTAGCAGATGAAACTGCTCTACTTCAACGTTAAGGGAGTAGGCAGATTCCTCAACTGATACTGTGCTCTTGTAATAACATTGCATCATAAAATTGGGAAGAAAATGATGGATCAACTAGTCTTTCTCCCTCATTCCACAGATAGGGAAACTGAGGCTCAGAGAGTGCAATTTTCATATAACGTAACTTTTTTTGATGATAAAAGCAGTACTCAATTCTAAATATATCTGACTTCCAAACCATTGTGCCTCACCATTTCTTCCCTTTTCTACAGGTAATTGTTTCCCTGGAAGACGGCTAAAAGAGTGAGCTGTATTATGTTTATATCACATTTTATGTCCATGCTATGTGATTTAAAGTTGAGTTGTCTGCTTCAAATGCCTTTTAGAATAAGGTGGGGTGGAAATAAATTAGTAAGTGAGCATAAATGCACATGAGTAGTCCTGGATAAAATGACAATCTTTAAATCTAAGGAAATCCTATGGGATGAATCATACCTCATGCAATTCACAATTTAATTTGACCGGGGAGAATTTGATGAACTTTAGGGACGATGTTGTTTAATTTTTAAAAAGGAGGTGATGGCATCTGGAATGAAGAGGAAAGAAGACAATCATGTATTGAATACTTTTTATTTGCCAATTATTGGGCTAAATTCTATTTAACCTTAATTCTCAAATTATTTTATGAGAACAATGTCATTATTTCTCCTTCCATATCAGTGATATGCCAAAGTTCATGCACTCGTAAGTGGAGAAGGCAGGCTCTAAATCATGTACCCCCTCCTCTGCACTGATTTGCTTTGTACAGCCGCCAGATTGGATGGGATGTTAGGTTTCCTCATTTATAAACAGTAATGATACTAACTTTCTCATCTGTTTCTCACATTGGAACAAGTGAAGCAGCCTTATTAACCAAATGGGCTAAAGATAGAGTGTTCTGAAAAATATTACCTTATTGTTTTCAGTTAGAAATGGGGGAATCACAGACATTTAGGACTTTAAGCTGGAAGGGGCATGATGGCAAGGCTTTGTGGGCAAACCTTTTGGGGATTGAAGGCTGTCTGTGCTACTCCTTAGTATCATGGTTTGGGGTACGAATTTTATCCCTCTGAGCCTCAATTTCTGATGTTAAAATGGGGATAATGATACTTCATAGGTTTTCCCATCGAAAGTAATGGCAAACACCGCAATTACTTTTGCACCAACTTAGTAGTGTGTTGGTCCCAAGGAGAAGAGATTTTACCCAAGCTACTTCTAGTAATGGGAATGTGTTGTGAGATAACACATGGCAATAAGAAAGAAAAACTCTAGAGGGAAAATGGGATATATACATACATACAATGGAATACTATTCATTCATAAATAAGAAGGAAATTCTGTCATTCTACAACATGAGTGACCTTTGAGGGCTTCATACTAAGTGAAATAAGCCAGTCACAGAGAAAAATGTTGCATTATTCTACTTATGTGGGGTATATAAAGTAGTCGAACTCATGGAAACAGTTTGGTGGTTGCCTGGGGCGGAGAGGATTGGGAAATAGAAAGTTACTGTTCATTGGGTATAGCATTTCAGTGATGAAAGCTGAAAAAGTTCTAGAGATCAGTTGTACAACAGTGTGTTTAGAGTTAACAATACTGTACTGTATACTTAAAATTTTGTTAAGAAGGTAGATCCCATGTTATGTTTTTTTTTCTACGACAATAAAAAGATGGAGGAAAAAGAGGAAGAAGAGGAGGAGGAGGAGGTAAAGAAGGAAGAGGAGAGGGAGAAATTCTAGGGCAACTCTGGAATGGCTGTGCAAAAGTAGGTCAAATAAATGGTCCAACAGGAAGACTGA
Source organism: Pongo abelii (assembly GCF_028885655.2). Lineage (NCBI taxonomy): Eukaryota > Metazoa > Chordata > Mammalia > Primates > Hominidae > Pongo > Pongo abelii. The sequence goes on from NC_071989.2 coordinate 156,502,507, forward strand.
TAAGGACCTACAAAACTGAGGTACCAGAATTTTTTTATAAAGGTTTTGATATTTCATTACAATTAGGGTATTGTCACAAAGGGAAAACACTAGTGTGTTAGGCTGCTGAACACATGTTTTAGTGTTTAGTAATTCACAATTTTGAATTCCATATTTTGAGGAGGGGTGTGTCAATATAATCACAATACTTAGGATTTCCGCCTTCCTCTCTGGGAGCAATGGATTTTTTTTTCTATAACTTTTACTATCTCTTCTGACTCTACTACTCTTCTGGGCTTGGCTATCTTCCCTTCCCTCCTCTAACCTCCCCTTCCCTTCCCTTCCCTTTTCTTTTCGACTGAGTCTTGCTCTGTCGCCCAGGCTGGAGTGCAGAGGCATGATCTTAGCTCACTGCAACCTCTGCCTCCCAGGTTCAAGCAATTCTCCTACTTCAGCTCCCTAATAGCTGGGATTACAGGCACCCGCCACCATGCCAGGCTAAGTTTTGTATTTTTAGTATAGATGGAGTTTCACCATGTTGGCCAGGCTGGTCTTGAACTCCTGACCTCAAGTAATCCACCTGCCTTGGCCTCCCACAGTACTGGGATTACAGGCGTGAGCCACTGTGCCCTTGGCTGTCTTTCTGAGTCTTTTTTTTTTCTTATTGCCAGTTTGTTCATTTTCTCCATATTATACTACTCAAATTCTAGTGGGGTAGAGGGGTGTTGTTTAGTTAAATAGTTAAAATAATATCCATTGCCTTATTCATGAGAAGCCTTTGTGCACAGTATCTTCAGCCTGTGGATAGACTGCCCTTGGACTAGGTATCCACCCAAGGGCAATTAGTGGCTATTCATCCTCATGCTCACAAAACAGCCCAGAGTTGCTTTTCATCCAATAAATCAGGTGAGGTAATTTCCCATAGACATGTCATGTCAGGTATCATAGAAGACAAAATTACTATTATTGTCATTACTTGAAATTAGAAGTCTTTTGGTTGATTTTCTATAGTGAATAAAGAGTATCTGTCATGAGAGGAAATGTAATTTGTCTAAGACCAGATGACTTGCAGCCAAACTTATAGAACAGGTTCTCTGGATTTTCAATTTCAATGTTTCTCCTATACCAGGTATTATGAGCATGTTAATCAGCCTTGTTAAAAAATAAAAATAAAAATAAAAACAAAAACAAAACTAGCCAGAGTCAAACACTTTTTCTGAGCAGAATCAGTCTATTATTACATTTGTCATAGCAACTGTTATCATCAATGAATGTTTGAGTAGATAGATAAAAAAAGATAAGTATAGATGGATATAAATAGATATATAGATTCACAGATATGTTTAAAAAGCACAAGCTTGCAGTATTCTTTTAAGGCAACTCTGATAATTTTTCATTTTACTTTTTTTTCAAATTATTATTTGTACAGCTGGACTAATTTCCAGTAAAATTGTTTACTGCAGTTGCATTTTAAAATGTAGTTTGTGTTAACTTTTACCAAACTTTTAATAAAGATATATCCATATTGATGATGCAAAATTGACAACTCTTTCCACTGATTATATTTTCTAACTTATGGAGGTAAGTTATGAACAGTTTACTCCTCAATTTGGCATGCAAGAATTTGGCCACACTCAGTAAATATTCAAAGCAGAATAGTTAGCCAAGATGTTTGTTTCAATATAACATTAGCCCAGTATATTAACTTGCTATAAAGAGGAGATTTGCTAACTGAAAATATCAGATAGAAAAGCCATGAGAAATAAAGCAGGATCAGCCCTTATGATCCATGTATTGTTTCCTTTGCATTTTGGACTCAAATTTTTTTCTAAGCATGTCTATCATTATTTTTATTCACCTTTGTTACAGTCTAATTAAACTCTGCAATATCACTTTCCCCCCAACTATTCTCCTTTGAGACTTACCCACATATCTGTGTCCAGATCATCCATCTCTTAAGGTTTTTGTCAAATTTTATTTGTCCTATACATTTTTTTATCTTTCAGCTAGGAGTAAATTCACCCATTCCAAATTCCCATGGGACTTTATTTTTTGGCAGTTATAACTTTTCATTTCAAAGTAGGTTACATTGGGGATATGCCTTCTCCATCTTATTATATTATAAGCTCCTTTAGGGCAAGGTTTGTATCTGATTCATTGCCAGTAACGCCCACAGAACTTTGAAACTGATGCTAAAAAATTACTGAATCAATGAATGAGTAAAGGTTTTTGATAGAGGAAATGAAAAATGAGAATTGGATTTTAAAAATGAAGAAAGGGACAGCAGGTCTGAATAACGTGTTCAGTGCAGAAAGATACAATTCTTCATAACGTGAGAAACATTCAGCTGATATATGACATACCTCAGAGCAATTGAATACAGGAGAAAACATGGCAGGGAGAAAGTGTTCACAATTGTCATTACTGTGATTTTCAAACTCTTTATATGCCTTTTTCCTTTTTCCTTTTCACCAGTTAATCAATATATAAATAAACATGTACATACCTCTTTGCATGTCCTTAGTGTGCTAGATCCTGGATAAAAACTGATGATTTAAAAAGTTATGCTCTTTGAACTTTCGATAAAGGAGAAGGCTGGCTGAAGCACCCTGTTCTCATCTCTGCTTGAACACATAACACTTCTATTTATTATGTATATTATGGTTATATTCAAGGTGTCATTTGAGCACATTTTATTGCTTAAACAATAAATTAGATATATTAAAGGCAGAAACATTGTAAGTCTCAGAGAAAGACCGGAAGACAACTGAAAGGTTCTAAATGAGCAAGCAGAGAGCAAGTTAGGAATGTAAGCCTTGGAACCCAAGTTTCAGATAGACCATGGTTGTAAGACTAGAGTTAGAAATACAAATAAAGCTGTAAAATGTGACAAACTATGGGTCTCTGAGTAGCTTGTTAAAGTTTTAGCACAGGTGGGAAGCCACTCAAAGAAGAAAAGAAAGGATTTAGAAATTAGATCTCAGAGAAGTTCAGCTGTAGAGATGCTAGAAGACATAATAATGATCGGAAAACTTGGAGGAGACAGGTAGAAAGACCAAGGTGAAAAATCCAGTGATGTACATCATTTGAAATGGTCCTATCTCTGGCTTAAATGGGTAATTGATGGATTCAATATTTTTTGAGGGGCATTCTGCACTCACTAGAGTAAGGATTTGATTTTTAAAATCAGAGATGAGAAACTGACTAATCTACTAGATTATTCAAAAATAAGTGTTGGCTGGGCCCAGTGGCTCATGTCTGTAAATCCCAGCACTTTGGAAGGCCAAGGCAGGCGAATCATGAGGTCAGGAGTTTGTGACCAGCCTGGCCAACATAGTGAAACCCTGTGTCTACTGAAAATACAAAAATTAGCCAGGCATGGTGGCAGGCACCTGTAGTCCCAGCTACTCAGGAGTCTGAGGAGGGAGAATCACTTGAATCTGGGAGGCAGAGGTTGCAGTGAGCCAAGATGGTGCCACTGCACTCTAGCCTGGGCCGCAGAGTGAGACTCCATCTCAAAAAAAAAAAAAAAAAATTGTTACTTGGCTTTTTCTATCAGTACCTATATCCCCTCTAAGTAACATATCAGAGTCCCTTCTTACAGAATTGACTGTCTAATCACCAAGATAATTAACAAAGCTTTGAAGCTAATTCTGGTTATTAAGCAGAGAAAAGAGTTTCTTTCCTCACCTCTCTATTAACATTTCAAATGGGATGATTTTTTTTTCGGGGATAAGGGTTTGTCCTGAATATCGTAGGGTGTTTAGCAGCATCCCTGGCCACTATCCACCAGATCCCATAGCACCTCCACAGTTGTGACAACCAAAAATGTCTCTAGACATTGCCAGATGTCACCTGAAGGGCAAAATTGCCGCTAGCTGAGAGGCACTAAAATGGAGCAAAGCTAATAAAAACGCAAACTGGAGGTTAAACCCATTATATAAAATGCTGTATATGAGATGAGTGTGTTTGTCCCCTGGAATTCAGGGTGATGAAACAAGAGTCAATCCCCAAAATCAGACATGGTGGAAGATTGAAAAAGAAGCTGTGGTTTGGGAAAACCACCTAGGACCGGGAGTCAGAAGAACATGAATGAGTTCAAGTTCTGCCACTTTCTAGCTATGCTTGAATCAATGACTTTCTCTTGCCAGAGCTTCTTAATAAAATGAAAGGATTTAAACATGCTCTACTAGAATATACTGCAGCCCATTCTAGATCAAAGGCTATGGTAAGTTTGTGACTCTTCATAAATCTATACTTGGTTCTTTAGGTACTGAACTCTCTCTAGAACTAGACTCTCAAGAAGGCTGAGTGTGTTTTCTTGTCAGAGCCCAACTAACAGGTTTTCTGTTTCTTTTTTCCTTGTCTCACAAGGTTCATTTCTATATCTATCCTCACTGCTTAAAGAGAAATGGAGGTAGAATATGTGATCTGGCAAAGGCAGCTATTTTGCCCTAAAATGATAGTCATTTTTCCCCTTGGAGAAGAGGCCTTAGGCTAAACAGTTTCTCTGGAGTAAGCACTATTTTTTTGAGCTCAGAAATATAACCTAAACGGGCAAGGAATCAAGAGTAAACTTCCATGGCAATTGTAGAGCCCAGGTCTCTACATACGCCTCTCTTAGAAAATGGACGTCAGAGGATATTCACTGTTTCCTCCATAAGTAGGCTGCCATTTTCCCATTGCATCACAGCTTTAAGATGAGAGATTACTTTGACTCCCAAGCTTTGTTTTCCAGTTCAGCTTCATGCATACCAGCTAATTAGGCAACATGACAACAGGGTGGAGCGATACTTGTATTCTGGATATCTCCACACCCACAGTGGATTTGGCCTGGTGCCACTGCCAGCCACCCTCAGAGCAGTGGCATCTTAAAATGCAGCCACACCCAGACACCAACAAATTGTATTTTTTAAAGATTCATATTAATGAAAAATTGTATATTATTAATTAATCTGTAGGCAAAAAAGAAAAGTGTCAGCTCTTTCTTCCCTCTTCTCACCCTCTACCTTTTTTGAGATTTACAGATACAATGAGCTAGCCATGTAGGTGAGTATACCTGGTGAAGGCACGAGTTGAGGCAGCTTGACCCACACAATGCCAATTTGGACTAACCCAGGCTTTTGGCATATCAGGAACATGGGCTAGCTTTTGCTTGGCACCTTAGAGCTTGTGGAGTACGTTCATTTACAGTTTAATTATATTTTAATGACAAAACTGATATACAGGTGGTATTATTCTTTATATTTTATAAATAAGAAAAAATGGGCTCAGATATAAATAAACGTGTCAAAAATCACACACAAGTTGAGGGGCCCAGTTTTGACCCCAAATCTCATTCTTTTGTCACTCTTTTCATAGCTATTTTCTATGTAACTTAATGGTGGAATGTTCTGGTCTAAGATGTCATCAATTAATTCTGTATATATTGAGTGCTATTATGTTCCAGGTACTGCTACCTGCAGAGGCAATATTTTTATTACATTGGCTGATATACTCGACAAGTACGGTTTAATTGGTCTGCCTTCTTTTTGTCTTCCTGTTCCATTTCCCAGTGTGCCTCACCTCATGAGTAATTCAGGAATGCAATCTGTGCTCACAGTCTTGCTTCAGCTAAATGTGAGGGCTGGAATTAAAACACAGACTTCCTAACTCCATAACAAATATTATTTTGAATACAATCATGACCTTGCTAGAAAATTAGAGAAATAAGAGGGATTGATAACAGCATGAAAGGAAATTTTTTTCAATAAGACATTTCTTCTCTTTAAAGAAGAGAAGATGTTTGAACATTTAAGAGCTTAAAATGAGCTGTTTGATTTTCTGAACTATTTGAAAAGGTGTCATTTTTTCATGACTCAAGTGACCTGTCAATCCTTCCAGCCATGTGTAGCTATTGTTCATTGAAGGTGAACCAATTCCTTCCAAAGACGTCACCATTTGTAATACAATAAACTGTTCAAAGGAAGGGGCACTAACAAGTAAATGATTTCTCTACCCTGGAGGTTACTAATTTGTACCCTTAAAATTAGGCACGTTTTTTGGCACTTCCCACAAAATGTTCAGCACTTCAAGAAACTCAGAGGTGAATTGCCCCACTATAATCTCTAGTTCGATGTAATCAACAGGCTAACAATTAAAAGACTTCTACTAATAGCTAACATTGAGCATTCCCCATGTGCCAAGTGTCATCTAAAGGCTTTACAGCATGAATGAATTAACTTAATCCTTGTGACAATCATGATTACCACCTCTCAGTTTAGTGGTGAAGAAATTGAGATAGAGGGTTTAGGCAAATTGCCCATCCTCATACAGCAAAGAAGGCAGCATTTGACCCCGGTGGCATTGCTCCAAAGCCAAACACTGAACTTCTGAATTATGCTTCCTTCTCAAGAAGGCTTGGCTATGTATAGCTTGACTGTTACCAATAATAGTTGCTTCAGCTCTGTAATGTAATCATCCCAATCTGCTCAATGGTCCTATCAAGGGGATGATACTCATGGTGATTTGCCTGAGGTCAAAGTGTTAGCTTGTCACACATTTCCAAAATGTCACTGGTCTATGTATGGTGCAGACTGGAGAAGTGATCTCTGTTGACGCACTGTCTGGGTCAGTCTGGAAAAGACAGTCCAGGAAAATCCCGAAATACAGTCATACCTCAGAATAGACCAGGACTGATTTCCAGGACCCCTGCACATACCAAAATCTGCAGGTTCTCAAGTCCTGTAGCTACCCTACTGAATTTGATGGGATAAGTGAGTCCTTGGTATAGGCCGGTTTTGCATCCTTCAAATACTGTATTTTCGGATATGCCTTTCGGTGAAAAAACTCTGTGTATAAATGGACCTGCGCAGTTCAAACCCAGGTTGTTCACAAGTCAACTGTACTTTACTTTGGAATTATGGTGTGGGTGTTTTAAAAGGATAACTATCACGCTTACTCTCCATCAAAATAAATCATGACGTTTGTAGTTGAATCATATCAGGGAAAGGTGTCATTGAGGGTGTAGGCTGCTTATTTTTAAACTTGAAATAACTAGGAAATGCACTCTATTTGTCTTAGCCCTCCTATCTTCGTCTGTTAATTAAAGGAAGGAGGTGTGCTAGATGAATTTCAATATTCTATCCAGCCCAAAAGATATATATTCACTTAGTTTAAAAAATTTCATTTTTGTTCTTAAAAATAATACCTAATTTGTGCAGAAAATTTATCAGGCAAGAAAAGTAGGAAGAGAAACATTAACAAGTCATAAGTAATTCCACCCATCAGAGATAACAAATGTTAAGATTTTTTTGAAAACCCGTTTCTGTCTCTCTTAACACAGACATATATAATGCTTTAAAAATAGTATGAAATGAATATGAATTTTTTTTTTCTAAAGTTAGGTTTACTGAGATACATTTTATAAAACCAAACTTCACAGTTTGGGTGTGCAGTTACATGACTTTCGGTAGACAAAATCACTTACGCAACCACCAGCAAAATGAAGGTATAGAGTAGTTTCGTCACCCCCAAAGCTCCCATGCGTATCTTTGTAGTCAGTCCCCTCCCCTGATCTCCAGCAAATGGCAATCACTGTTTTGATTTCTGCCCCTAAAATTTTGTCCATTTACGAATGTCCTATAAATGGAATCCTAAAGTATGTAACATTTCGTTTCAGGCTTCTTTCACTTAGAATAATTCTTTTGAAGTTCATCCATGTTGTAGCAAGTATAGTATTTCTTTTGTAAAATTCTTGAGTAGAAATCCATCATGTAGATGTGCCAGTTGGTTGACCTATTCATCAGTTGATGTACATTTGGCTTGTTTACAGTGTTTAGTGATTATGAATCAGGTCATTATAAATATTCTCTTATGGGTTTTGTATAGACATATGTTTTAATTTCTCTTGAATAAATAACTAGGGTTAGATTGCGAGGTCGTATAGTAAGTGTAGGTAGGATTTTAAAATCCTCTTTTGTAAAAACTTGTTTTAAAATATATTTTGTTTCATAATTTGAAAAAATATTTGTTTTGAAAAAGATTTACAAGAATTTGGAAGATGGTACAACAATGCTCTGTGTACACTTTACCCAGTTTCCTCCAATAGTTAAGTCTTTTTTTCTTTAGATTTTCTTTATTTCTAATTCATTTGACTCACAGAATAAATGGGTGCTAACTACAGCAGTTACAGTGATATTATTCACACTACACAGAAGAAACCTTGGGTCATTAATTGATAACATCAAAACTTCATTCACCTACATTGAACTTCCAGAATCTTCCGTACCAACTGCCTATAAATACTAAATAAAACATATAAATATACAAATATAAATATATGTAATATAAATATATAAATATATAAAATATATAAAATACTAAATAAAATATATAAATATATATAAAATATATAAATACATAAAATATATAAATATATAAACACTAAAAATGTAGAATACTACAAATTAAAGATGAATACTTTGATAGGCATGAATGGCCAAAGTAAAACCAAGATTTATAGAGAGTCAATTAATTAAAAGTCTTCCACAAAGAGAAGCCCACAGCCACATGGCTTAACTGACAAATTCTATTAAATATTTAGTGAAGAATTAATGCCAACTCGTCACAAACCCTTCCAAAAAATAGAGGAACACTGTTGGGAACACCTACCAATTGATTCTGTGAGGCTAGTATTACCCTAATACTAAAGCCACACAAAAGCATCACAAGTAGACAAGTATGAATAAATATCCCTGATAAACACACACACAGAAATCCTTAAAAATGCTAGTGAAATGAGTCTAGTAACATAAAAATGACTGTACACCATGACCAAAAAGGATTATTTCATGAATGCAATGTTGACTTAGCCTCCAAAAACCAATCAATGCAATACACATAATTAATAGGATAAAGAACAACAACAACAAAAACAACAAAAAGATCTCTTCAATAGACACAAAAGAGTGTTTGACCAATCCAACACCCATTTGTGATTAATTAAGCTAAAGAGCTTCTGCACAGCAAAAGAAACTATCATCAGTGTGAACAGGCAACCTACAGAATATGAGAAAATTTTTCCAATCTATCCATCTGACAAAGGTATAGTATCCAGAATCTAAAAGGAACTTAAACAAATTTACAAGGAAAAAAAACAAACAACTCCATCAAAAAGTGGGTGAAGGATATGAACAGACACTTCTCAAAAGAAGACATTTATGTGACCAGCAAACATGAAAAAAAGCTCATCATCACTGGTCATTAGAGAAATGCAAATCAAAACCACAATGAGATGCCATCTCATGCCAGTTAGAATGGCGATCATTAAAAAGTCAGGAAACAACAGATGCTGGTGAGGATGTAGAGAAACAGGAATGCTTTTACACTGTTGGTGGGAGTGTAAATTAGTTCAACCATTGTGGAAGACAGTGTGGTGATTCCTCAAGGATCTAGAACCAGAAATACCATTTGATGCAGCAACCCCATTACTGGGTATATACCAAAGGATTATAAATCATTCTACTATAAAGACACATGCACATGTATGTTTACTGCAGTGCTATTCACAATAGCAAAGACTTGGAACCAACCCAAATGCCCATCAATGACAGATTGGATAAAGAAAATGTGGCACATATACACCACGGAATACTATGCAGCCATAAGAAAGGATGAGTTTATGTCCTTTGCAGGTACATGGATGAAGCTGGAAACCATTATTCTCAGTAAACTTACACAGGAACAGAAAACCAAACACTGAATTTTCCACAATGGTTGAACTAAAGTACCCTCCCACCAACAGTGGGTGAAGAATATGAACAAACACTTCTCAAAATAAGACATTTATGTGGCCAACAAACATATGAAAAAAAGCTCATCATTACTGGTTATTAGAGCAATGCAAATCAAAACCACAATGAGATACCATCTCATGCCAGTTAGAATGGCAAGCATTAAAAAGTCAGGAAACAACAGATGGTGGAGAGGATGTGGAGAAATAGGATGTGGCAAATATACACCATGGAATGCTATGCAGCCATAAAAAAGGATGAGTTCATGTCCTTCCCAGGGACACGGATGAAGCTGGAAACCATCATTCTCAGCAAACTAGCACAGGAACAGAAAACCTAACACTGCATGTTCTCACTTATAAGTGGGAGTTGAACAATGAGAACACAGGAACAGAAAACCAAACACCACACGTTCTCACTCATAAGTGGGAGTTGAACAATGAGAACCCATGAACACAGGGAGGGGAACAACACACATTGGGGCTTGTTGGGTTGGGGGTGTTGGGGGCAAGGGGAGGGAGAGCATTAGTACGAATACCTACTGCATGTGGGGCTTAAAACCTAGATGACGGGTTGATGGGTGCAGCAAACCACTATGGCACACATATACCTATGTAACAAACCCGCACGTTCTGCACATGTATCACAGAACTTAAAGTTTAATAAAATTTTTTTTAAAAAATACAAAAATTATCTGGGCGTGGTGGTGCACACCTGTGATCCCAGCTACTCAGGAGGCTGAGACACGAGAATCACTTGAACCTGGGAGGCAGAGGTTGCAGTGAGCCAAGAACATGCCACTGCACTCCAGCTTGGGCAACAGAATGAGACTCTGTCTCAAAAAAAATTGTATAGTTTAAAATCCACTTATTCTATCATAGAACCAGATAGTAGCAGCTCATTTAAAGGATCTGTAAGTATAAGCTGTAATTTTTCTGCCATCTCCAGATAAACACTTGCTTGATTTCCAGTCAGATTTTACTGTTAGAGAGCTGTCCCTTTCAATGGAGTCATACCTATCTCTAATTTCAATCAGGTTCTACCTGTGCATTCTTGGGTTATATGAAGTAGAACTAACTGTTGTTGTTTTCTGCCTGATCCTAAAGAATTTCAAGCCTTTCCTAAGTGTTCAAAGTGCCAATGGGTAACAGTTCTGGATTAAAGTTGATTATAAACAGATTCTATGAATTCTCTATATATTATGTGAATACTTTATTTTCATCAAGGAAAACATTCTCTCATACAATTTTTGGAATTCGTGGCTATCTCTCATTTATTAGGTACGAACTACTTAGAATTGGAATGTCCTCTCCGTGAAATGATTCTTTGTCATCACGAAATGATTCTTTATCCCTGGTGATACTCTTTGCTCTGGAATCTACTTTATCTGATATTAACATAGGCACTCAAGCTTTTTTTTTTAAATTTGTGTAGGTATCATATATTTTATCCCATTCTTTTACTTTTGAACTATTTTTGTATTTATATTTAAAGTATGTCTCTTTAGGCAGAAAATAGTTTGGGCTTCCTTTTTAAAAAATCTAATCTATCAATCTCTTTTAATTTACATATATAACCCATATTTATGTATAATACATTTACATAAAGTATATTCTTAGATTTAATATATACATAATTTACATAAAACAGATTTACATATTTCATAATCCATACGGTCAGATTTGCATCTACCATCTTATTATCTTTACCAATTGTTTTCCACTTTTATCACCTGCTTTCTATTTTTACTACCTTTTTTCTGAGACAGGATCTTGCTCTTTTTCCCAAGCTGTAGTGCAGTGGCATGATCCTGGCTCACTGTAGCCTGGAGCTCTCCAGGCTCAGGTGATCCTCCCACCTCAGCCTCCCAAGTTACTGGGGCTATAGGCATGCATCACCATTCCTGGCTAATTTTTCTATCTTTTGTAGAGATGGGATTTCACCATGATGTCCAGGCTGGTACCATCTGTGTTTTAATTCCCCTTTTCTTCTTTTCTGCTTTCTCTTGGATGAATCAAGTATTATGATATCATTGTATCTTCTTTTGTTAATTTACTAACTATAAATCTTTGTTTGTTGTTGTTATTGTTTAAACAGTTGGTTATTTTCAAAAGAGATTTAAATAATAAAAAAAAATTTATCCATGTAGCTACTCTTTTTAGTGATTTCCTTTCCTTTGCATAGATTCATATTTCTATCTAATATATTTTTTCTTCTGCCTGCCTGAAAAATCTTCCTTTAACATTTCTTCTGGTACAGGTCTGCAGTAAGTGCTGAATTCTTTTAACTCTTTTACGTAAAATCGTCTTTATTTCACTCTCATTTTCAAAAGTTGATTTCATGGGACATAGAATTCTAGCTGGTAGTTTTTTCCTTCAGTCACTTAAAGCTATAGCTTCATTTCCTCTTCACCTAACATTGTTTATTTTTTTTAAATCTGGTATTATCTTATTCTTTATTCCTTTGTATGTAACGGGATTTCTCCCTCACCTCTCTCACCCATCTACCAGCTGATTTTAAGACTTTTTGTCTCAATATTTTTGAACAATTTGATAATGGTGTGCCTTGATATAGTTTACACACACACGCACACACACACACACACACACACATTGTGCTTAGGATTCTTTTAAATTCTTGGACCTCTTAGTCTATAGTTTGAACAAATTTTGGCTGTTATTACTTCTAATTTTTTTTTACTTCCCAAGGCCCACTTTCAGGGACTATAATTATATTAGTCTGCTTACAATTATCCCACAGCTTGCTGTTGCTCTTATCTTTTTTTTTCTGTTTTATTTTGGACAGTTACTATTGTATGCCTTCAAGTTTATTAATATTTTCTTCAACAAGGTCAAATTATTGTTAATTACATTTAGTATATTTTTAATCTCAGATTCAGCTTATGTTTTGTTTTTATTCCTTGTCTCTGCTTTACATTTTTGAATTTATGAAACAGTTATAATAACTGTTTTAATGTTCTTAAGTATAATTCTAACATCCGTAAGTTTGGAGTCATTTATCCTACTTGTGAATCATATTTCTTTGCTTCTTGGTATGCCTAGTAATTTTAGACTGAGTGCCAGACACTGCTAATTTTACATTATTGAGTAGTGAATGCTTTTTGTATTTCTATAAATATAAAGTTTTGCCCTGGGACACAGATAAGTTACTTGGAAACCATATAATCTTTTTGGGTCTTGCTGTTAAGTGTTTTAAAGTAGAACCTATGGCTAATTATCCCCTACTACTGAGCCGCAGCCTGGTCTTCTGGGAATCAGAGCTGTCTCCTCAACACAGAGTCTGTGTGCCTGTGCCTGAGCTTCTTCTCCGTGCTCTATGGCTTAGACATTTTCTCAGGTCAGTAAACTGGAGCAATTTTAGGGTTTAGCTTGTTTGTTTACTATCTTGTGTATGATTTTTCTTCATTTCAAAAGACATGTCCACAATCTTGAAAATCATCGTTTAATTTATTTTGTATTTGTATTTGCTGTTGTTGTTTGTTTGCTGCAGGCAGGAGGGGAACCCCAGTCCCTGTTACTTTATTTTGGCTAGAAGAATACATCCAGACAGTTTTTTCCTATTGATTTTGCTTCTTATTATGGGATTATTTTCCTGTTTCTTTGTATGTCTGGTATTTTTTAATTTTCTGCTAGACATTGTGATTTACTTTGTTAGGTGATGGATATTTTTTGTATTCCTGTAAATATCTTTGAACTTTGTTCTGGGACACAATTAAGTTACTTGTAAATAGTTTGCCCATTTCAAGCTTGTTTTTAAGCTTTGTTAGGTGGAAACAGAATAGGCTTTGCGGTTAATTTTGCCCCACTACTGGGGCAACACATCTCTCTAATCTGTAAATGAATGGCAAGGTTTTTCTTTCTGACTGATAGGAACACAAGTTATCTCCTCTCATATGTAAGTTCTGGAAATCATTCCTTCTAATCCTTAGAGTGATTTTTTCTGCAGCCTGGAGTAGTTTTCTCACGTACATTTACTTGTCAGTACTCAATTGAAGATTCTAAATAAACTATGTGCCACAAATCTCCAAATGTTTCTCTTTGAATCTTTCTCTTCTTGTTAACATGCCATGGGAATTTTACCTCCTTTGGTCTCCCAGACCCTCAGGTTTGTATGATCATCTCAGGGAAGCTTCTAGGAGCTACCTGTGTTCTCCCTCTCTGTGCTACAGCCTGGCAACTTTCTACAGGCAGTGAACTGTGGTAATGTAGGGATAACTTGGTTTGTTTCCCCTTTCCCAAGAATCACTGCACTGTATTATATCATGTCCAATGTCAAAAACAATTGCTTTTGCTTTTATTTTTTTCTCATTGTTTCAGGTGAAAGAATAAAATTTTTTCTGTTATTCCATTTATGCCAGAAGCAGAAATCATATTTATAATTTAAAAATAAACTGATGTATTCCTTAACCCACACCTAAATTTGTGTTTCTGTTTTCAGGATGTAAAGCAGGCATATTAATATTCTCATTTCCCCAATTAAAGCCTTCACCTTATTTGATTCCTAATAAAATTATAAAAGCTATGTCTTCAAGCATCTTTAACATTGTTAAGAAAGGTGAAGGACATAAGGAAAAGAATCTTGATTTAATAGACTTCTATCTGATTCCAATTATCACCACTTATTATTTGTGTCTGTGGAGAAGCTCCTATATCTCTCTAAGTTTCAGTAAATGAGAATGATAGCAATGATATGTGTCCAGCCTATTTTACAGGATGATCATGAGGACAAATGAGAATGCATACAGAAAAACACTGATAATTTGTAAGCATTTTACAAGTGTTAGTATTTACCTTCATCACCAAGACTAGTTAAAGTTCATTTTTTGCTTTCAATCCATTGATGTCTTTCAATTCTCTTTATTTTTCTAAAGATACACCTCTCCTTTGGACTCATTCCATATTTTCCTTTTCTTTCATATCCTAATATCACTGAGTTGGTGTTTAAAACTCTGTTGAATATGAAAGACCAGAAAAAAAATATATATCAGAACATGAGTCACGAGGCCTGAGTTCCTGTCTCAGCTCTTCCATTTATGGCTAATAGATTTGAGACAAATTAGTCAATCATGCAGATCTTTAAACTTCTCATCCATGAAATGGAAATAACACCTTCTCTCCTTAACTTAAAGGTGAGGATCAGCTATATAAAATAAACAGAATGTAAATATTTAAATATTAATACACACATATTGTGTGCAAATTGGTATTATACAAGTTATTCTATATGCACTATTCTATAATAAATTATACATAAAATTGCTCTATAGTAATATAACAAACAAATGCCTTTAGTAATGCTAATAACTGTAAGAAGTACTTAAATAATTTTCTATACAGTTTTTAAGTACTTTTCCCAGCAGCATAACTAGTATTTTTTATCTAGAAGAGACAGAAAAAATAGTCCCTATACTGTAGACAAAAGATAGTTATTACTTTTTCCAGGGCTGTTTATGTGGATGGCAAATAAATGTCTACTATGTATAGTTTCTTGCTCAGAAATATGAAAATTAAAATTTGACCTCTCAGAGGTCAGAGATTCTATCTGTTTCTTTTTTTAGAAGTTTAACATTGGGCTCTAACACAGTGCTAGGCAAATGCAGGCATTTAGTTAATATTTGTCATATTCATGTGGAGAGTGTTATGGAGCTCATCTGGAATACCATAATAATTTCTTAACTTTGGATTTAGATTTTTAAATTTTTAAATCACATTTTAGTAAGTTGGTCCCATGCCTGAGAATTCCCTGATTTTAGAGTTATTACTCATTCCCTTCTTCCTTTTTTTTCTGTCTAATGAATCAAGGTTATGGTGTGACACAATGGTTAGTGCTGTTTAACTTGGCACATTCTTAATTTTTAAACCTTACGACCTGGATTTGAGTCTCAGCTTGACTGCTTACAAGCCATGTGGCCTGCTGTGAGTCACTGAGCCTCTCTATGTTTTTGTTACCTTCCTTTTAAACCAGCCTTCTTTCTTAAAGCAACTGAGATGAAATAAAACAGTAATTGTGGAAATTTGTTGTAGATTATAAAGCTGAATTCATCTTTTAGGGTTTTTTTACTCATTCATTTATTGATTTCACTAAAAATATCATTTATCTAATTGGAGAGATAGACAAGTCAACTGACAATTGCAAGACTGTGTCATGAGTGCAAGGTGTGGAAGTAGTAATGGCACCGGGTACTGAGGGGCAAAGAGTAAGAACACTCTATGAAGGGTCAGGAAGGGAGCCCCTGGGAACACACAGTCTAAGCTGAATCCTACAAGCAAAGATACACAAGTAAAGAAGGAAAAGATCATCCTACAAAACAAAGAAGCAATATGTGAATGCTTTAAAAGTGGGAAACATTATCAAGTAAACATTTTTGGTGGATGGTATTTGGGTTAAAGCAAGAGAAGTCTGGAAGTCTGTCTAGCTCTGTTACATACATTGCTGAAAGACATCAAAATGTGTGCGTTAAAGCCCTTGAGAGTACAAAAGATAAAATCTATACGAAGGAGCCAAAAGACTGATAACAAATGCAATATGTGAACTCCAACCTGAAAGTTTGTTAACCAGTTGGTTTTCTACTTTATCTAATGGCAAAGATTATTTCTTTGACCAAACTTTAATCAAATTCCTCTGAACCCTCTTTTTGACTAGGCCTTAACCTTGGCCTATGAGAACTGCAAATTCTTAGCCCAAATGATGTTGTCTACCTCCCTTTGTACTAAGAGGCTTGAACAAATGTTACCACAGTTTCTAATACCTCAAGAACATGTTCGTGATGACCCAGCCCCTGCTTAATTTCCTATCTGAAAAGCTCAATGCTACCTAAATAATTTACTGTTTACCTGACTGTAGACCCATGACCTCCCATTTCTTAGAGCATTTACTTTAGAAAACTTGCAACTATAAATTAGCAAACACAAATGGCCTAACCATAATAACCAACCTCCCCTGACATCTCCTTTAGTACTTTTCCTTTAGCACATGATATGGTTTGGGTCTGTGTCACCACCGCATCTCATGTTGTAGCTCCCATAATTCCCATGTATTGTGGGAGGGACCTGGTGGGAGATGACTGAATCACAGGGGCGAGTCTTTCCAGTGCTGTTCTTGTGATAGTGAATAAGTCTTACGAGATCTGATGGTTATAGAAGTAGGAGTTTCCCTGCACAAGCTCTGTTTGCCTGTTGCCATCCATGTAAGATGTGACTTGCTCCTTCTTGCCTTCCACCATGATTGTGAAGCCTCTCCAGGCATGTGGAACTGTAAATCCAATAAACATCTTTCTTTTGTAAATGCCCAGTCTTGGGTATGTCTTTATCAGCAGCATGAAAACAGACTAATACAGTAAATTGGTAGCAGGAGTCGGGTGTTTCTGAAAAGATACCCAAAACCGTGGAAGCAGCTTTGGAACTTGGTAACAGACAGAGGTTGGAACAGTTTGGATGGTCCAGAAGAAGACAGGAAAATGTGGGAAAGTTTGGAATTCCCTAGAGACTTGTTAAATGGCCTTGACAAAAATGCTAATAGTGATGTGAATGATAAGGTTCAGGCTGAGGTGGTCTCAGATAGAGATGAGGAACTTGTTGGGAACTGGGGCAAAGATGACTCTTCTTATGTTTTAACAAAGAGACTGGTGGCATTTTGCCCCTGCCCTAGAGATTTGTGGAACTTTAAACTTCAGAGAGATGATTTAGGGTATCTGGCGGAAGAAATTTCTAAGCAACAGAGTATTCAAGAGATAACTTGGGTGCTCTTAAAGGCATTCAGCTTTTTAAGGGAAGCAGAACATAAAAGTTTAGAAAATTTGCAGCCTGACAATGTGATAAAAAAAAAGAAAATCCATTTTCTGAGGAGAAATTCAAGCCAGTTGCAGAAATTTGCCTAAGTAGAAAGGAGCCTGATGTTAATCCCCAAGACAATGGGAAAATGTCTCCAAGGGATATCAGAGACCTTTGTGGCAGCCCCTCCCATTACATGCCCAGAGGTTTAGGAGGAAAAAATGGTTCTCTAGGCCAGGCTTAGGGTCCCTCTGCTGTGTGCAGCCCTGCGTTGAAGCCACTCCAGTGGCTGAAAGGGGCCATGGCTTGGGCTATGGCTTCCGAGGGTGCAAGCCTGAAGCCTTGACAGCTTCCACGTGGTGTTGAGCCTGTGAGTGCACAGAAGTCAAGAATTGAGGTTTGAAAACCTCTGCCTAGATTTCAGAAGATGTATGGAAATGCCTGGATGTCCAGGCAGAAGTTTTCTGTAGGGGTGAGGTCCTCATGGAGAACCTCTGCTACTGGGCACCACCTGGTGGAGCTGTTAGAAGGGAGCCACCATCCTCCAGATCCCAGAATAGCAGATCCACAGGTAGCTTGTACCATATGCCTGGGAAAGCCACAAACACTCAATGCCAGCCTGTGAAGGCAGCCGGGAGGGAGGCTGTACCCTGCAAAGCCACAGAGGTGGAGTTGCCCAAGACCATGGGAACCCACCTCTTGCATCAGCATGACCTGGATATGAGACATAGATTCGAAAGATATCATTTTGGAACTTTAAGATTTGACTGCCTTGCTGAATTTTGGACTTGCATGGCACCTGCAGCCCCTCTGTTTTGGCCAATATCTCCCATTTGGAACAGCTGTATTGACCCAGTGGCTGTACCCCCATTGTATGTAGAAAGTAACTAACTTGCTTTTGATTTTACAGGATCATAGGTGGAAGAGACTTGCTTGTCTCAGAGTGTGGACTTTTAAGTTAATGCTGAAATGAGTTGAGACTTTGAGGCATGATCATGGGAAGGCATGATCAGGTTTGAAATGTGAAGATATGAGATTTGGGAGGAGCCAGGGGTAGAATGATGTAGTTTGGCTCTGTGTTCCCACACAAATCTCATCTTGTAGCTCCCATAATTCTCATGTGTTGTGGGAGAGACCTGGTGGGAGATGACTGAATCATGGAGGTGGGTCTTTTCTGTGCTGTTCTCATGATAGTGAATGAGTCTGTTGAGATCTGATCATTTTAAAAATGGGAGTTTCTCTGCACAGTCTCTCTTGGCCTGCTGCCATCCACATAAGATGTGACTTGCTCCTCCTTGCCTTCCACCATGATTGTGAGGTCTCCCCAGTCACATAGAACTATGAGTCCAATACACCTCTTTCTTTTGTAAATTTCCCAGTGTCAGGTATGTCTTTATCAGCAGCATGAAAATGAACGAATACAGCACACCTCAGCATTAAAAAAGCATCCTGCCTTTGGTTTTAGCAGAATTGAGCTTGGTTTCTACTGGAGTTTCTTTTCTCTATTGGAATAGCCCAGATGAAGTGAGTCTTGCCACTTTTAATAAATATTCAGCTCTGTTTCTCTTTAACACTATTCTACAGGATCATAAGTTTAATGTAATGGTTACTTAAAGAGAAAGGAGCCTACATAAGACTGTATTCTCAACTGTATAACTGTGTCTATACATTTTTACACAGTTTGCATGTGACTGGGTCAATACATACGGTGAGTGTATTGTTTGCTAGGGCTGCCGCCACAAAATACCACAGACTGGGTGACTTAAACAACAGAAATGTATTATATTTTCACATTTCTGGAGGCTAGAATTTCAAGATCAAAGTGATAGCAAGTTTCGTTTTCTCTGAAGCCTACTTCTTGGTTTGTAATGGGCAAGTTCCCACTGCGTCCTCATGTGGTTTTTCCTCTGTGTGCATCACTAGTGTCTCTTTTGTGTGTCCAAATTTCCTCTTCTAGAAAGGACATCAATCAGTTTGGTCTAAGGCCTAACCTTATAACCTCATTTTAACTTAACCACCACTTTTACTTAACTCCAAATATAGGCACATCCTGAAGTAGTGGGGTTTAAGGCTTCAACATATAAATTTTGGGCAGACAGAGTTTAGCTCTTAACATTGAGTACCTGAGACACGTTAGTTACAGTTGTAGGTAATGTGGTTACTATGGTGTGTAGTGTTTAAGAGGCTGGGCTCTGGAGTTTGAATGCCTTTATTACATTGACTGTGATCATTTGCAAGATCACTGCTTACGAGCTGTATGACCTTGGAAAAGTTATAGAATCTCACCAAACCTCAGTTGCTTTACTTGTAAGAATAAAATGATACTTAATCTTTATATTTATTGCTGTACCTAAGTTCATGAAATGTGTTAGCAAATTTTATTTCTTTACACTTTTTTTTTTTTTTGAGTTGGAGTCTTTCTCTGTCACCCAGGCTGGAGTGCAGTGGCGTGATCTTGGCTCACTGCAAGCTCCACCTCCTGGGTTCATGCCATTCTCCTGCCTCAGCCTCCCAAGTAGCTGGGACTACAGGTGCCCGCCACCATGCCTGGCTAATTTGATTATTGTTAGTAGAGATGGGCTTTTTTTTTAGTAGAGATGGGGTTTCACCATGTTAGGCAGGATGGTCTCGATCTCCTGACCTCGTGATCTGCCTGCCTCAGCCTCCCAAATTGCTGGGATTACAGGAGTGAGCCACCATGCCTGGCCTACAGATTCTTTTATAAAGATAATCTTTTTCTAACTTTGCTATAAATCTAACAGTTTCATTCTTGCTTACTGTAAACACACACACAAACACACACACATATTACACATATAAAATTTGCAATGCTTTTTTGCTAAAATTAGGTAGACTCTTTTTTTTTTTTTTTTTTAAGACGGAGTCTTGCTCTGTCGCCCAGGCTGGAGTGCAGTGAAGCGATCTCAGCTCACTGCAAGCTCTGCCTCCCAGGTTCACGCCGTTCTCCTGCCTCAGCTTCCCGAGTAGCTGGGGCTAAAGGTGCCCGCCACCGTGCCTGGCTATTTTTTTTGTATTTTTAGTAGAGACGGGGTTTCACCGTGTTAGCCAGGGTGGTCTCGATCTCCTGACCTCGTGATCTGCCCATCTCGGCCTTCCAAAGTGCTGGGATTACAGGCATGAGCCACCACATCCCGCCGGTAGACTCTTAGCTACTTCAGAATTAATTCGTTATGATTTATTGAAAGACTGTAGCTCCTCAAACCTCTGTTTTCTATTGTCAGGATAAATCCTAGGAGACTTTAAAATGCACTAAATTTTTGAGTGATAAACAGTGTGGGGCCATGGGTCAGGGGTTCCAGTATATCAACTGTAGGGAGAAACTGATTGTTGTTTCTAAAATAAAATATAACCCATATGAAAATATTAATACAATTCAAAATTAGACATTGAAACTCCTGTCTTCTTAATCCTAATCTAATAAAAGCAGTAATTATGTCTATAAATAGCAGGGTCTATATATTCAGTAAACAAACAATGCCCATCCCATTCTATTACTAGATAAAATGAGATGCTTATCTCTAGTTTCTTAGTCTTTCCAGATAAACAGAAAGGAATTCCTGCACAGGGAGTGAAGTTAGTTGATAATGGAACATTACCAGATAAGAAGATGAGTAAAGGCTGTTTTCCAGTTAGTGTCTTTTACAAAGGAGAATATAGGCCGGGCGCGGTGGCTCATGCCTGTAATCCCAGCACTTTGGGAGGCCGAGGCGGGTGGATCAAGAGGTCAGGAGATCGAAACCATCCTGGCTAACACGGTGAAACCCCGTCTCTACTAAAAAAAAAAAAAAAAAAAAAAATCAGCCGGACGCGGCGGCGGGCGCCTGTAGTCCCAGCTTTTGGGGAGGCTGAGGCAGGAGAATGGAATGAACCCCGGAGGCGGAGCTTGCAGCGAGCCGAAATTGCACCCCTACACTCCAGCCTGGGAGACAGAGCAGGACTCCGTCTCAAACAAACAAACAAACAAACGAAGGAGAATATAGACATGTTAAATTGATGGGGAAAAATATTAGAATTATAGAAAAGAAAATAAAAAAGAAATTATTTCATCTTTTAAGATATATTAGAATATATAAATTTTACTCATGGTCACAACATACCTCTTTTTGCCCAAGTGATTGTGTGTGTGTGTTTGTGTTTGTGTGTGTGTGCATGCATAGGGCTGTATCTAGTTTAAAGCACTATAATGTCTGGAGTCTCTTTTTTTTTTTTGTTTGAGACGGAGTCTCGCTCTGTCTCCCAGGCTGAAATGCAGTGGCGCGATCTCGGCTCACTGTAAGCTCCGCCTCCCGGGTTCACGCCATTCTCCTGCCTCAGCCTCCGGAGTAGCTGGGACTACAGGCGCCCGCCGCCACGCCCGGCTAATTTTTATTTTTTTGTGTTTTTAGTGGAGACGGGGTTTCACCATGTTAGCCAGGATGTTCTGGATCTGGATTCTCTTTGAACTGTATAAAAGTCTGTGAGATGGCCGTGGGGAAACTCAGAGAAATTAAAGGTATAAAAAGTGAGAAAGTGTCAAGGCTGAGATGACCATCTCAGCTAGTTCCTACTGCAGGTTTCTTTTATGACACCAATTTTGGCTGGTAAAGAAAAGATAATAACACATAATTGGCTGCCTCACAACACTGCATAAACAAATCAAAAGAGTTAATGAATGGCAGGTTGTTTTGAAAGCTGCGGAAGGTGATCTAATCATAAAAGACTATAGTTATTTATTAACTATTATCGTCATCAAGGATCCCTCTGTATAGAAAAACAGAAGACTTTAAGAATGATATGGTAACTTCGTATTTTGGAAATAACCTTTGTTTGTAGTAACATTACTGATCTACAACAATCTTTATAATTTTCTCATTTCCTCCCCCTGTATCAGTATCCTTCAGATTCTGCCAACCTCATAAATGTGTAAGATTGTAAAGTTCATAGCTTTTATTATCTAAGCCCACTCATTTCTAATGAGAGGGAAAAAGTTTCCACATGTTTGATGAATAATTGAAAGAGTTAAAAACAAGGATGATATTTTGAGTTAGAAGAATACCCTGATAACCTAACTCTGACCCAAATCCGAGTTCTCCAAACCTTCAGTCCCATTCATTTAAATGCAATATTCATGGTGATTTTCAGGAATGAGGAGTGATTAACAGAGCATGCGATGAATCGCCTCTGGATTTACAACATTCCTAAAATGAAATGGAGAAGAAGCGCTAATGAAATGAAGCAGCTGATGGGTACTTCCAATTTTGGGGGTGCTCACTGAATCTTCTTTTTACTACTTTCTCCATTTGGAAAAGATATCAGTTTCAAACTTTTTATTCATCATTTCAGAAAAGGTTGGCATCTCTGAGGAGCTCTTTTCCAGTAAGAAGGAAACCAATGTCTTCAATGTTTCCTCATAGTAGAGATTCCTAAGACAGGCAATCATCTTTTGGTTCTTCTGTTCCACCCTAGCACCACTTCCACTCCTGGGAATATTCTCCGTTTGGGCTAGACTAGGGGTCACTAGAGCATAATACACAGTCATTGATTCCATTTTAAGGCATCAAACTGTTTTACCGTCAATAACAGAATATATGGTTGGGACACATTTCATATGGTCTGACAGGGCAGATGGAAGACAAAAAGTTAGTATTGAGATGTGACTATTTAGAAGAGGCTTTTAGAGAAAGTGACAAGAAATCAATGCTGACTGAAACAGAGCAATGGTTTTCGTAAGTTTTAACAGGTGATGTTTTGATTTGTTTAGGCATTATGGTTTAAAATACAATTAAAAGGGAAAAAGAAAACATATATCTTTATAGTTTAATTTTACCTCAAATTGTGTTGGGTAGTTATTCTACACTGAGTAAATATAAATCTATTGGTGAAATCCACAGTCAACAGATGTTTACTTTTTTTGGTATCTTAGAAATTATCTAGTATAACCACATTATTATAATTATGTAAAAATGCAAGACCAGCTATCATTAACTATCAAGCTTATCACATAAACTTGATAATTGTTCTAAACACCTCTCTCTCTCTCTCACACACACAAACACACACGCATTATATATATGATTTATCTCTAAACCTCTTAACACTAGTACAATGTAGGTGTTATTTTTATTTTACATATTAGGAAACTGAGGCTTAGAGAAAATAAATGACTTGTCCAAGGCAACATGGCTAACAATTCAAGATTTGGACCCATTTCTAGCTTGCTTCAAAGCTGGATTCATTTCTATCCCTACATAGTTGAAAAGACTACATGGAATAGAAATAGATTTCTGAAACCCTGTCTCATTCTCTTTCCATTAAGCTATGGTGGACTTTGATTTTCTAACCTGTAACAATAATGGAATTTGAACTTGCTCTCCATGGTCACTAATTTTACTATTCCATTGGAAAGGAGCCAAGCTACAACAATAGTGCAGACCTTGAAACCAATGATTATATATATATGTATATATGTGTGTATGTATATATATATATGTATGCGTGTGTGTGTGTGTGTGTGTGTGTGTATAGATCATTTTTTTTTTTTTGATGGAGTTTTGCTCTGTCGCCAAGGCTAGAGTGCAGTGGCGCCATCTCAACTCATGCACCCTCCGCCTCCTGGGTTCAAGCAATTCCCCTGCCTCAGCCTCCAGAGTAGCTGGGACTACAGGCACGCACCATCAAGCCCATCTAATTTTTGTATTTTAATAGAGATGGGGTTTCACCATCTTGGCCGGGATGGTCTCGATCTCCTGACCTCATGATCCACCAGCCTCTGCCTCCCAAAGTGCTGGGATTACAGGCGTGATCCACTGTGCCCGGCCCAATGATTATATTTTTATAGGAAATAAATTATTTCGTGAGAGAAAAAAGAAAGGACATATTATCTCACTGTGATAAATCTCATAATATTGGCAGACTCCCTTAGTTGGGCAACTTTGATCAGTTTTCTGGAACCATCATAAAAAGGCCTTTAATTGGATAAAGTCTCGAACTGTTCTTCTGTGGATGTGAATACCCTGAGAAGTACTGGAATGAAACAATTTGGCTCTGGTTTCAGTCATCTTCACATGTTTCTTCAGGTGCTTTCTTAAGCTATTAGGGCAAAATAAGCTGGTAGAAAAAAAAGTGTTACTTGTAGGATGAAAGAAGCAACTAAAGAGAAGAAACTTTCTCTAGAAAAATGTTACATTTACATATTTATAATTGTTAACAACTTTTTTCTTTTCTTTTTGGGAGACTAAATAATGGGATGATGCAGGAAGAAATCTAATTTAGAGAAAACTGATTGAGCCAAATTTTTCAAACAGTAATATGGGTAATCATAGGCTATGGAAAGTTAAACTGAGTCTCCAATGTTTATGATTATGATGTTTGGCTAGAATATAAAATAAGGCTTCAGAATATAAAATATCCTGCAGATTCAGAAGTTTTAAAACTAGTTACATACAAGTTTTATTTTTCCAACGTTTCTGCCTCTTCTAATGTCTAAGGATGAAGCAGTGTACAGAGAGGAAAGGATGCTGTATGTGTGGTCTGCCTGCAAGTGCTGGATGCCTCCTCTGCCTGCTCCAACTAAACTGTCTGCTTATGAGAAAGTCATTGCTCCTCTGAGTTCCTGCCTCCCTATATATTCAACATTAGAATTTTGCTAGGTTATTTTTTAGGATCATTCAACTCTAACATATATATGAGTCTGTGACACTGAACTCAGACACTTCAGAACATCTACAAATGAAAGGAACAGGAGCCCTGGATTTCTCTGGATGTGGAAATCTTTAAATCTATACCTCACTGGTAGGACAACCAATCTGTCTTCCTTTCCTCTCCTCTCCCACTTATGAAGGGAGTCCGGTCAGAAACATGTTTGTCTACGAGGTAGTATATCTGGTATTTCTGAGGAATTCGGTTACTATATATGATTATAGAATATTCAACTTTGAGTAGGGTCTATGGACTCAATCAATTGCGTTCTGGGGGAGGTACCATGAAAGAACATTACCACTTTAGAAATAGATATTCTCTGTTCAAACCTGTCACCCTGACAGGATCCTAAAGGATGGAAGCTAAAGTGGTGTGGTATATAAGTCCCATGACCTTGAACAACTGGTTTTATGTGGGTGTCACCAGTGCTTTATAAAAGTAAACTGCATCGCCCCGAGTTCAGTCATACTGCACCAGCTGAGCAATGCACAGAGTGGACCTGTAGGCGATTTGCATCATCTTCAACATGAAGATAGCCACAGTGTCAATGCTTCTGCCCTTGGCTCTTTGCCTCATCCAAGGTGAGCAATTTGTGTGTAATCTAAGCCTCTTGCCACACATCTCAAAGCCCTGGGGAAGGGACTTTTCTCCCCCTACTCCTGCCAAAAAATGTTTATGTATGCATGTATAATCCTGAAATGTCTTGCCAGACACAGAGTTGTGAAGATTTATATATGTGGCTTTATAATTATGTTGTTATCTTTAGAAATGGCAAGTAGTTTGAGATAATCTGAATTTTCTAACCATGAGAAATTCTTCCATTAATTCTTTATTAATTCTGAAAACTGAATAGATTCTTCTTCATCTTCCTCTTGCTAAATGTATCAATTCATAGTGCATATTCTTATATATGTAATAGACATTTAAAATTTAATTGTAAATAATATATGTATTTTAATGCTATAGGTATAAATGAAATTTTTTTAAAATTCAATCATCTGTTCTTATTTTAAAGCAGTAGTATCTTCTAGCTTATTTTAGTCTTGTGTTTTCAAATGCTACATGGGTTGAAAGCATTTCTCCCAAAGAGTGAGGGACTTTTGTGGGAGCTAGAAGGTTGAGTTTTATATTTGCTATTTAACCTTAAGAGAACACAAATTGCCTAGACTTACGTTGCTCTGAAACATTAAAATTTTTTAAAAGAGAAACTCATAGATAGTCTGAAATCATATACAAATAATGCTCATTTTCCTAAAATAGGTGTGTAGGTACAAAAGAGCCTATGTTAATGAGAGAGTATAATAGCCTGTGACCTTAATCTTACCTTCTGTCAGATCTCTAACTTTTGTAGCTATAATAGGGAGGTAGAGCTGCCAGAATTCAGAAAATTAAATTTTATGTATATATCCTATAAATGTAATGCTATATTATAGTTTCAACTATAATATAGTTTCAAAATTATATTATAATTGGTATAGTATTTTGCATGTATGTTATATTGTAATTTTAAAAGGGAGGCTGCCATTTATTACTCCGAAAGGACCTTTTGAAGATGAGCTATTTTGATGGGGTTAGAATTCACATGAGTATTATTTTCCAAAGTAATTGTAACCTTCTGAGTGATTAGACCTTTGTGAGTATATATACTAATCTCCTGGTCCAGTGCCCTTCTTTTATTTGCCATGATAAATCTTAATGTGTTCAAAAACCATTTGCTGTTTTACAACATATTGTCATTAAAGAAACCAAGATGCTGCATTAAATGAATTGTTTGTTTTGTTTATTAAATATTTTACATTTCCTTAACTTTGGTTTCTATATTTTCATCCCAGATGCTGCCAGTGAGAATAAAGATCAGGTTAGTCCTGCTTTTTCTGTTCGTTGAATTCATTCCAAGATTCCCAAAGAAAAATGGTTTGTGGCCAACACCTTCATGTTAATAATACAAACATATTATACTGGTAGGTACTAATAGCTTTTGTTAAAAACACAGAAACAGATTTTTATGAATCAGGACATAAGCCTCTCTCTTTCTCTCTCCCCCTCCCCCCACACACACTTAACATATTAATGATGATGGATGTCTGCAAGAGGCAATTTATCATGTTAAAGGAGCATTTTAAAATTTCATAAACAAAAAATTAATCAACTGGAAAACTACTATTTTTCCATTTAACATCTCAACAAGCCATGATATACCACATAGGAAGCTAAAATAAATTTTCTAGTAATCATTATGCAAAACAGGGTGGTCTGTATCTTGTATATAGTCAGCGTATATAGTTCATGTAATGAATATTTATTGAGCATCTCTTAGATGTCAGACCCTGTTTGAGATGCTGGGGATATTTTTAAGTAAACAAAATAGATGAAATTCCTGCCCTGAAAATTACATTTTAGTGTAGGAAAACAGACAAATTAATAAGTAGCTTAGCAAAACATATGGTACATTAAATAATGATAAATGCTAGGAGAAAAATAAATCAGGAGTCATAATAGGATCCCTGAGAATGGAGGTGGTATCCATTCTAATAAGGATAATCAGGGAAGTTCTCTCTGGACAGACAGTATTAGAATAGGAATCTGAAGGTCATGAGGGAATGAACCATGAAGGTATTTGCAGTTTACAGCAGACCAGACAGAAGCACCTGTGAGTGCAGAGGCCCTGATGCAATAGGTGCTTTACCAACTCTTAAAGCTCTTTTGTTTGATAAATTAAAAAATCGTTTTCTACTAGAAGTTAAATTTTTTGATCTATTTGAAAGATAAGATGACCAATTACTCACACACACACATTTTATATATTTATATACACACACACTGCTATGCATGCTATTAATTCAGCACTTAAAACACAATCTTAAATGTTTTGCTGAATATGTGGCAAAATTTGTTTTATCTCTGGCCATGAATATTAAAGGAATAAAAATGTGAAACAGCTTTTCTTTACGTTGGAACTCTGAGAACCATGGTTAAAATACTCTCTTGCCGTCTTTTGTTGCAATGATTTTTTTTAAAGAAACTTCTTACATGAGTGTTCTAGAGAATTTTATCATGTTCTCTACTATTTCATCTAAGTTTACTGATAAGGAGAGGTCCAGAAAGTTCAGTAGAGTAGAAAATAAGCTAGACATTTGGGAAGCAGAGAGCATGCTCACTTGGAAGTTTTATACTGGAAAAAAAGAAGGATATTATATAAATATCACTGTGTATAAAACCATCATTTTCTTTTTCAGAGTCCGTGACGATGGTTGGTGATTTATGGCAGATACTGTGAATTTTACACTGATATTTTTCATAGCATTAACCTCTATTTCACTGAAAAATATTTTTAAAACAAATTTAGTGACTTCTTATATTTGGTATTAAAGGCAAGAACACAAAGAAGTAATTATTTATTTGGAAGCCTTTCTAATCAGAGTTTTTGGATACTGTGTCAGAAATGAAAACTATTGATGTAGTCTTTTTTATGATGCTGTGATTTTGATTATTTTCCAAGTTTAGTAGCTTGGGTTCCTTTCAGCATGATAAAAGCATGTTAAATGTCATAAACATGAACCTAAACAGCAGGGAAAAGCACTGCAACAATCTGCAAGGATCTTAAGCATGCTTAAATTTGTCATCACCTAAGAGTCATTCTTTAGGCAAAAGCAAGCTAGTCAGTGCTCTAACACTGAGACAGGGCAGCGGCAGCTCCTGGAGGGTTTTATTATAATATCTGGAGATGGACAATAGAAGACAACAAATTAGGCCTCAGCCAGTGAGGGAAACAGAAAGAACTTGGCCCTAGAGGGCTCTAGTTTTCCTGGGACACGCTGAGAAAAGGAGAATAACAGCAACAGTAACAAAACAAAACAAAAACAGGTTAGGGACTGGAAGTTACCCTGCAAGTAAACAGGTGCTGAAAAGTCATCTACTCAACTCAGGATGACTTTTGGTCTAAATATGCTTCTGTTTCAACCCTCTCTATTATGGTCATTGAAAGGGTATTCCATTTTGCTCAGAGAAAAACTCAACTGCTGCTTTCCATTTTTATGGTCTTTTCCTCTTTCCCAAGAGAATACATTGGATAATTTCATAACTCAGAAAAACAGCATTGATTCTCATCTTAACTAATTAATCACTGTGAACAAATTTCTTAACCTATTATTTGGGCCTCTGATGCTCGGTTTGTAAGAAAGAGAGTCTTTCTAGGAATTAAGTTCTCATCTAACAGTGATATTGGAGAAGTCCAATTTGGGGATTATTCTTATGGATGCAACTCTTTAATTTTTTTCATAAGTAGAGACAAGGTCTCATTATATTTCCCAGGAGGGTCTTGAACTTCTGGCTTCAAGCAATCCTCCTCCCTTGGCATCCAAAATTGCTGAGATTACAGGCATGAGCCACTGCACCTGGCCTGATGCTACGCTTTTATGATAAACTTTCAAAATTATTTAGAGCTTTATTCCAGGATTATCATGAGTCTTCTATACACTTTCTATAAGTCTTAATAAGGGATATATTTTCATTACAAAGACCCCAGGCTCTTCTCTGATTCTACTATATGGATTTTAGGATCAATTATATTCAGCAAGGTAAGCATAACTTGCAAAGTTGGCATTTGATACTGTAGAATCAGAGATCAGACAGATCTCAAGATGCCCAGTTATTAATCTGTGTCCAGAAATTACTACTGTGCTACTCTGCTGGAGTCACTGTGTAGGCATAATAATCTTAGAGATATTTAAGCATGCCATCCTTAGCTAAATTTCCCAGGGCGTCTGTGATATTGTTTAGTTATTCTCCTTCACCATTAATCATTTTGCAAGTGCTACCAACTGCCTACCATTTTTAAGAGGCTAGATTAAGTACATCATTATTCATCCAGGCAAGTATACTTCTGTTCTACCTAATGCTGTATCTATGGCACCTAGCAAAGTATAGTAATCTAATAATAAGTGATTGCTGGCTCATTCAATGATGATCATAAAGATATAGGAGACTACTGGTGTTCAAGACCAGCCTGGGCGATGTAGTGAGACCCTGCCTCTCCAAAAAAAAAAAAAAAAAAAAACAGAAAGAAAGAAAGAAAGAAAGAAAAAAAACCAAGCACAAAACACCAGATATAGATATAGGAGCCTAAATAGAAACCTTTAATAAATTTTTTGGAAGAGGTTGTGTTTGTCAGAGTTGAAGCAAAAGCTTGGTTTATTTGTTTCCTGATACAAGCAACTTGAAGCAGATTAAAAAAAAGTCAAAACAAAAAACAACCAAAATCCCCTTAGATTCCAAAGGCCTAATCTAAAGACCTAGTGAATTTTCACTGGGTACAGTGGCTCATGCTTGTAATTCCAGCACTTTGGGAGGCTGAGGCAGGTGTATCATTTGAGGTCAGGAGTTCGAGATCAGCCTGCCCAACATGGTGAAATCCCATCTCTGCTAAAAATACAAAAATTACCCAGATGTGGTAGCATGCACCTGTAATCCCAGCTACTCAGGGGGCTCAGGCAGGAGAACCTCTTGAACCTGGGAGGTAGAGGTTGCAGTGAGCCGAGATCACGCCACTGCACTCCAGCCTGGGCGATAGAGCAAGACTCCGTCTAAAAATAAATAAATGCCTAGTGAATTTTCTAAATTAAAAGGGAATATAACATTTTAAAGTTGTACTTTACTAGGTAGCAGAAATGCACCATATTTTAAGCTCCTAAAAAAGAATGAGTGATGTATAGCAGGACTTTAATAATAATATTTAATATTATTTGTTAACATTTAATATTGAATGAATGAAAAAGAATTACCACTTTTGAAGATCATTCTTTCTTTTTCTCCACCAATTCTATTATTTAAAATGTTTCCACTGTCCTCCTTAAACTTTGTATAATGCAGTTATTGGTATTTACAAAACCAAAAGCCCAAAACAAATATAGTAGGATTTTAGTTCCAAAGGATGTGCCAAAAAAAATTACCAGAGAGAGAGAGAGAGAAAGAGAGAGAAAGGCTTATGCAATTATTGAGAAATTTCCTCAGTACTCCCATAGATTCACAAGGTTTGATTCTGATGGTAGCGATAGTGTTGATGACATTTGTGGTGATGGTGATGGGGGTGGGAGTATGGGTACTTTTTAAAAAATATAATACAAATTTGAAAATGCAAAATGGTTAGGCCTCTCCCAGAACCTCTGAAGGGGGATATGACAGTGAAGGGCCCTGAATCTTAAGCTTTATTAGCTTTAAGGTAAGTCTGCCGGTGCTCATAAGTCAAATGATTTATCAAGGGACATGAAGTTCTTTTCAGAAAATAAACCAGTCTAGAAACTTGTTTTCCAGATATGTATAACCAAGAAATCCTTTTTTCATTTAACACTTAAAATTTCTAGGAACTGATATGTTGTAGTACAGCCATGAGGAAATGTAGGCAGACATTTTGTAATGTTCAATGCTCAAACACCTTGCCTCAGTCCTTCAGCAACATTTTCATATTCCTTTCACAGCAATTAATATTGGCCTACTGTGTGCTAGGTATTTTATGTGTGTCATCTTAGCATATTCCAGTAATAATGACAATCACCAGCAACATCAAAACAATAATAATAAAAAAGGAGGAAGCAGGAAGGAGGATAATTTATTAATTGAATATCTACTATGTATCAGGCATTCTTTGAGGGCTTTGCATACTTAATCTTCAAAAAACCTTGGAATTGTGTGTGTATATATATGTAGACATATACATATATCTACATATATATCAAAACAAAGCTTTGTTTTGATGTACTTTTAGCTAACACAACTTTTTTGGCATTATCTTAGGAAATATGCCATGAATTTCAGGCATTTATGAAAAATGGAAAACTGTTCTGTCCCCAGGATAAGAAATTTTTTCAAAGTCTTGATGGAATAATGTTCATCAATAAATGTGCCACATGCAAAATGATACTGTGAGTAAAGGTTTCTTTCTTTCTTTCCAATGTTTGAGTTAACAGCTAGTCTCTGAACTGGTAAATGTATTCTTTTTCTTTTCTTTCAAGTACATTTTTCTAAACCGAAATGCTTAAATAAAAGTGCTGAGCAGATCACTCTGACATCTTCCATCAGATAAAGTTGGATAATTGCCACCCACCTGGAAAGATTTTAATAATCACTCAAACAAGATTCTGAAAGCATTCCAGAGGGCCCGGTGTCAATACTTTCTGTAGCACTCTATAGTCTTTTGAGGATGTAGTTCAACTTTGAACTTCCTGGTTTTGGAAAAAAAATGAATTTGACAAAGAAAGTCAGATTCCTTGGGCCTGTTAAGACCTGATTCTGTTGCAGCCTAGGGGCTGAGAAGATCAGCTTAAGCATAATGCCAGACTCTCCCGTGGCAGCCAACCAGCAGAAGGACTTAAGCAAGTCCTGATTCTGTGAGCTGCCAGTGTCTTTAGACACCTAGCATTATTCTAGGATGAGATGAACTAAAGGGTAGATTATAGTTTCCAACTCCTTGCAGCTCAGAAAGAATTACTATCCTGGAAGTTTACCAATCTCTATTCAATGCTTCTTAACTTGGTTTCCTTCTCTCCATTGTCACCCTAAAGGTAAAAGAAGGCTTGAATTATCAATTGCAAATCCTCAAACCAGAATGTCCTAATTTGTTTTTGAAAAGGAAGGTTAGCCTCAATTTCTGACCACTGTCAAAACTTCAACAGTGGTAGCAAGCCAATACTGAGCTTACCCACTTAGGATAATTATGTTATAATTGGCTTTTTAAATGTCAGGTTGGTGTGTGTCACAGGATTTAATTTGGGGATTGACCTAGTCAATCATATTGGGATAATGAAGCTCAGATCGTTTGATCATGCACTGCTTCTAGTGAAGAGATTGTGAGACTATAAAGAAGCCAGGACAAGATTTAATAGAGGATGGGAGGCCTAGGGCAGGTTGAATAATTCTTTCTTCTTTTGAAAGTTGAATGTAAACCAGCAGGTATATTATTTATTATAAAATTTTCTTCTTGTTTCATAAGATGTTTTAATATGAGACTGAAAGTATGAATATAATAAATTTACTGAAAAATAATGTAAAACAAAAATGAAATGCCTTAAGAGTCTAAAGACAGTTTATCATTTTGAAGTTATTCAATTATTATTTTTATTACTTATGTAAATTATGTTGAAATAAAATTGTTTTTTTTACCTGGAAAGAAGGAGGCTGTGCAAGGCATAAAAGCTGTCACCAGATTCCTAAAGAACTGGTTTATGGAAGAGAAAATTGATTTGCTCTGTGGGTCCCTAGATGTTGGAATTAGAACCAATATAAGCAGGTTCAATGTGAATATTCTCTTTCAAAAACTGCATTCAAAGAATGGTTCAGATAGCTTTGAGAGTTGGTGACCACCTGGCTGTTGGAAGTATTCCAGGAAGGTAGTCTGTTACACAGTTAAAGTTAGAGATTCTTCCTATAATACCGTGTTCGAGATATTTTTCAATGTTGAAGGGAGATCTGGGGTTCTGTGTCCATTTCTGAACATGCTACCAATTTTGACATGCCAGGCTAGGCTGAGGAGAGCAGTTAAAATTAAGTTTACCATGTTAGCTGTTATTGCTAAAAGTTGAGCAAACAATGTTTAAACTATGCTATTTCTTGTCCTTTTCCAGGGAAAAAGAAGCAAAATCACAGAAGAGGGCCAGGCATTTAGCAAGAGCTGCCAAGGCTACTGCCCCAACAGAGGTGAGACTATTTGGAGCCAACCTGTTTACTTTTGAGAGGATGTTTGACTCTATTTAGAGCTATCTGTTTATTCCTTAATTACTAGGTCATACCTGTTTTGAAGCCAACAACTTAGGAGGGAGGGAACATGAGTTAGTCCAGGGGTGGGCTAAATATCTGGTACATCTTGTCCATAGGCCCAACCCATGATCCATCTCTAAAAACATTTTAGGCACTGACAGAAACTAAGAGGTGGAGTGAGCCAGTGTGATGTCTGCCTTCCAAGGCCATCATTTCTCATTCCTCTTGTCCTGTCTTAGCCCAAAGAAGAGCTTTCCTGGGACTGTAGAACTAAGTTCAAATCTTAGAATTCTTATTGCCTGTGTAACTTGGAAAATTTATGTATCTCTGGATCTCAATGTTTTCATCTATAAAATAAGTTTTAGACCGAATAGAAACTAAGTTTTAAAAGCCAGTCTCAGGGTTTAACATGTTCTAGCAGGTATTTGACTCATTCTATTTCCTTTTTCTTTTACTCTTTTGCTTTTTACTGTATATGTTCCGGTACCTGGAGGGTCCTCCTAATTCAACTATAGTTGCTTGTTTATATCTATTTTGCAGACAGGGCCTCAGGCTAATATTTTGTTTAAGAAAAGTGTTCTCTGGTAAAAAAAAAAAAATGGTCATAAAACATTAAGAAGTAAGATAGAAGGAAGGAAAGAAACTGCAAATTTATCCTACTATATAAACCATTTCACTATAATTTTTTTCATTTATAAACATTTTTAAAATCTTTACAAAATTATAAAAATAAAATTTAAAAAATAAAAATTTGGGGTCCAGATTGGTGGAAATATGTGTCTAGCCTACAATATCTCACAAATGGGTTATTGACAAAGCTGGGACTACCACCAGCTATTCTAATCACCACTCACATCACCCCAGGTCTCCTATGCAGTTTCTTCACTAATTTCCTCTTTCTTTTCCTTCTCTGCTGGCCCCAACACATAATTAAAATAATCAATCAAGGTTAATTACTTACACCTTAATTACTTGTAACATCCATGGTCTGACAATGCTGACATCTTCCTTAGCAGTGTTAGCCAAGAACGTCTGAGAACCTCAGCCTCCACAGTAAACATAGTCTACTAAATTATTTGCCTGGGTGCAACCAGTCTCACTTTTAAAACAATAACAGGCACCACAAAATTGATCCATAATTGAAAACTCTTTATCTGTAGCAAAGGAGAGCTACTTTTATATTCTACAAAATCTGTGGGGGGCCAGAAAGGTTT
Organism: Pongo abelii; assembly: GCF_028885655.2. Taxonomy (NCBI): domain Eukaryota; kingdom Metazoa; phylum Chordata; class Mammalia; order Primates; family Hominidae; genus Pongo; species Pongo abelii. Next base: position 156,537,709 of record NC_071989.2, read on the forward strand.
AGTGGCAACTTTGTGTGTGTCTTATTTGTCACATTCAAAGAGTGGCTCACTTTCTAACATCCATTCTCCTCTTCCTCCTCTCTGTTCATCATAAAAAAATGATATATCTATAGTGTTTAAAAATATAAAATATGAGGAAATGACAAAAAAGCAAAATACACACAAACATACCAATTTTAACAAACCTATCTGAAAAATATAGCTAGTTAGATGTTTCCATATGTAGACACAAATTTATTGAATTTTAATCAAGTAGGAGTTTTAAAAAATAAATTTACAGTCTTAAGAAATAAAATTACTTTTTGTTAATATATTATGCCTGAGTGACACACACACATACACACACACACACAAAACTGTAAAAAAAAAAAAAAACCCTCTAGATAAAACTCTTAATAGTGATGTGGTTCACTACTTAGGAAACTACTTACATAACCAAGTAGTAACTTACACTAAGTTAAGGCAGTTAACATTTGGCTGTGTGCCTTTCAAATAAGCTCTGTCTAAATTTTTCCTTGTCTCTGTATTTAAAAGGATTCGTCCAATTATACCATGTGTTTTTTGTTGTTGTTGTTGTTCTCTCCACTATAAAACAGAACAATGTGCTCATTTTTTCTGCTTAGATTCTGCCCATCAAAAATCAACCCTGCTACTCACTCTCAGAATAAGGTGCTTTGCATTTCAAGGAGTTTCCTCCTACAGACATCCTCTCACTCTCTCTTTCATCACTAATTTTCTTTTCACTAGTATGTCATCCCTTCATTTCCTGACTCTAGTGTTCCCTCCATTAACAAGTCTTGTTGGTACTGCCTCCAAAGTCTAACTCCTTTTCTCCATTTCCATCCCTACCATCTCAATCCAGTCATCCATAATTTCTGATCTCTGGTGTTTTGGTACATGTAAAGACTTGTTTTTTTAATTGATGAATTCATTCATTCAATGTTTATCATGATTTAGGTTGCCAACTTTATAGAATATTAGGTTCACACGAGTCTATGTGTGTGTTTCTGAGGTCCCTCTTTTTTCAGATTCATTTATTGCTTTAATAACTAGTATGGTAAATCCCCCTTCTTAGTTCATGTTGTTAAAAGTTGATGGGACCTATGCATAGATATATGGTTTCCATATACATGTTAGAGATAAAAATAACTGAGTTTATATAAACTTCATCTTGAATTTGGTAACCCAGTATGTTTATGGATACAAAGAATTTGTAAATTAATTTGGGTAAAATTGACTTTTTACAGTATTAATTTTCTAAGCTCAAGAGCATAGAATAGTTTATGAATAATTCATATAATTTTGATCTACTTTATAAAATTTGCAAAATATTCAGAGATTTTTATAATTTTTGTTAATATTTTTAAAATGTGTAAATTTATTACTATTTTGAATATATTTTGTTTTTTATTGCATTTTATCTGTTTATTGTTGATATAGACAAATTCTATTGATTTCTTCAGGTTAATCTTATGTCAGACAACTTTTGTTTTTGTTCTTGGTAGTTGATCATATTACCTACATATAACAAGAGTTTTATAATATTCCTTTCAATCTTAGCACATCTTTCTTTCTTTTCTTATATAATTGGTAAAGGATCCAGACTTCAGTAGTTAAACACTAGTGATGGTAATGAACATCAAATAATCCCCTTGTCTCTTCATATTGAAGGGAATACCTCTAAAGTTTCTCCATTGAGTGTAATATTTATCATAGCGGTTTTTACCTATACACTTTAGCAAGTTTGGAAAATTCCTTTCTATTTTTAGTTTGCTGAATATATGTTGCTTATTATTAAAAGTCTTCTTTGCAACTATTAAAATAATTTGATTTTTTAGTCCATTAACATAAATAAATTTCTGGATATATTTCTTAATATTAAACTATTATTGTTTTCTTAGAGTAAATCATACTTTATAATATATTTAAAATAAATTTATGAATTTGGATACTAATAGATCCATTAGATCTATTAGTTAGATCTAATGGATTAATTAGAAAATTTGCAATTATGTTCTTAAGTAAAGTGAATCTCCACTTTTCTCTTTTAAATTATTCTTGTCTGGCTTGGGAATTTACATAAAATTATCCTAAGGTGTGACACTTTAGGCTATGACTAAATGAGGTGGTCAGGAGATCCTCTCCTCAGAAAGCAACTATAAAGCTAGACAAAATTGACCAAAAAACATTTTAGCAATCTGAAAATTGATCAGCAGTCTATACCAATCTGAGAAGCATTTATCTTGAAAAACTGCTGACTTTAGGAATAAAACGAGAGGTCTGTGATGTTCTTGCTCAGGGATATTCCCATTTCATCCCCTGGCTTGGTTGGCCATGGAGGTTCTATACAGGGTACAAATGTCAGCAAAGGCATTGCCATTGTTGAAGAAGGCTAACCTAATTTGGAGTAACGAGCAAAAGTCATACCTAGAGGTGTTTTCAGTGTAAGTGATAATCTTCACCAAGGGTAAGGAAAATGGTCTGAGATTGCAGTCATAATTGAAGCAAGTGTATTCCTGGCTGAGCCCTCACACGTAGTTGAAACAGCCCAAAGAGGGTCAAGAGATTCGCAAACTCCTAACTGACTATAAAGCTGTGCATATCCACTTAATAAACACAAAATGTCCCAGTAGATGCAAAAGTGGCCTGAACTTTGCATGCCCTCCCCTGTACACAAAGGTCTATCTGAGAGGGTGAAGCATTGTTAGCTTGAAGTATTTGAACACAAACCGTGTTAAATCCTTAGCTGACCATTAAACTACAAAAACATAGGGGAAAAACATAGGAAGCCAGGCTTAAAAAATTACCATGGTAAAAACTATCATTTTCTTAGCTGCACATCAGCAGCTGCAATTATGAGAGAGGAAGATTTCAAAGACTTAATCCAGCCACAGAAGCAAAAAAAGAATTAAAAAAGCAGTGAAAATAATCTTTAAAGAAAAAATTGTAAACCTGAGTACCTATATTATCTAAAACGTTCAGTTTTTATAATCAAAATGTTCAGTTTTTATAATCCAGGTTAGTGAGGTTAAAAAAATGTCAGTTTTCACCAAAAGTTAGACAATTTTCAAAGTAACAAGAATATACAACGCATACTCAAGAAAAAAAATTAATGGAATTTGTCTTTAACTGTGTATAGATGTTAGATGTGGCAGACAAAGACTTGAAGCAACTATTAAAAATGTATTCAGGATACTAAAAAAAAATCATGTTTGAGGGTTCACAAGAAAGTATAATAGCAATGAATAAGCCAATAAAAACTTTCAATGAAAAGATAGAAATAATTTGTGAAAAGACCCAATGAAAATTCTGGAGTTGAAGAGCACAATAACTGAAATGAAAAGTTCAATAGAGAGGCTCAAAAGCAGATTTGTGAATCCTTAAAAAAAGGAATTACCAAACTTGAAGAAAGCTTAATAAAAACTAACAATGGAAATACAGAGACAGACAATAGAGAAGAAAAATGAACAAAATTATACACTTTTTGAGACAGCAGCAAGAAAGCCAACATATGCATAATGGGAATACCAGAAATAGAGGTGAGAGAAAAAGGAATACAAAGATTATTTGAAGAAACAATGGCCTAAGATGCCTTAAATTTGATGGAAAAAATTTAATTTTAACATTTAAGAAACTCAATACACCCCAAGTAGGATAAATATGAAGAGATCCACATGTGGCTCATCATGATTAAAATGTTGAAATAAAAAAAAAACGAGAAAATTTAGAAAGTGGCAAGAGAAAAATGACACATCCTATATACAGGCTGTATACAATTAAAAGCTGGCCCCTCATCTAAAATAATGAAGGCCAGAAAGCAGTAAAATGACATGTTCATAATGCTGAAAGAAAAAAAAGATTAAGCAATATTCTATATTCTCAAAAGCTATCCTACAAAAATTAAAACAAAATAAAGATATTACTGTACTAAAGAAATCTGAGAGACTTTGTTGTTAACACAATTACCTTAAAAATAATGATGAAGGAGGTCATTTAGCTGAAAGGAAATAACTACCAGATGGTAGCTTGGACCTACAGACAGAAATGAAAAGCACCAGAAATAGTGAAAATTGAGTTAATCTCTTAGCCTTTTTAAAAGAAATAATCTTAATATATAAGGCAACAATTATAATGCTGTTTTATCAGGTATATATATATGACAACAATAGCATAAAGGGTGATAGAGAAAATAAAGCTTTATTAAGGCAAAGTGTCTGTATTTTACCAGGATTAAGTATTATTCTGAAGTAGTTTGTAATAAATTAAGGTGCATATTGTAATTACTAGAGTAGCTACTAAGAAAATAGCATATGTAATAAATATATAACATCAACAAAGGAATTATAAAGGTGTACTAGAAATATTTAACCCAAAACAAGATAGTAGTAGAACAATAGAGAAGCAAAAAAAGACAAAAGCATATTGAAAACAAATAGAAAAGTAGAAATGTAAATACAACCATATAAGTGATTATATTAAACATAAATGGTTTAAACATCCCAATCAAAATGCAGAAATTGTCAAATGATAACAAAGGAACTATAAGCTGTCTCCAGTAGGTGCTCCTTAGATTCAAAGACACAAATAGTTGAAATGATAAAAGATCGGTACCATGCTAAGTTTAACCGTAAGAGAGCAGGATTGGCTATACTAATATGTGATAAAATAGACATTAAGACATTATTAGAGACAAATAGGGATATTTTATAACTTTAAAAGTGTCAATACATTAAGAAATATAACAATGATAAATGTATACACACCTAATAGAGGCTCCAAATTTATATAACAAAAAATGCTATAATTAAAAGAAATGAAAAGAAATGAAGAATTCAAAAATAATCGTTAGGAATTTCAATACTCCACTTAAAATACTGATAGAACAGCTAGATTAAATATGACCAAATAGAATACTTGAAGAATACTATCAACTAATTCAACCTAAACTGAAATATAGACAGTGCTTCTCCATTGATTGTAGAATATGTATTATTTTAAAGCAACAGAGGAACATTTTCAGGATACACTATATACTAAGATACAAACATAATAAATTTTAATATATTAAAATCATATATAGTATTTTTTTTTTTTACCACAACAGAGTTGAATTCAAACCCAACAAGGAAAATGAATCATGAAAATCCCCAAATCTTTAGAAATTGGGCAACATGCTTCTGGATAATTGGTGGGTTAAAGAAACAATCTTGAGAGAAATTGGAAAATAATTTGAATTGAATGAAAACAAAAAGACAACAATTTAAGACTTACTGGACTTGTCTAAAGCACTTTCTAGAGATTTAAATGGCTTAATCAGAAATAAGAGATAGGATTCAATAATTTAAGCCTCTACCTTGAGAAGATTAGAAAACAAAGTTTAGCAAACTAAACCCAAAGCAAGCAGAAGAAGAGACACATAAGGATTGGAACAGAAATTAATAAAACACGAAACATACAAATAATAGAAAAAATTAATAAAACCAATGTTGGTTCTTTGAAAAGATGAACAAACCTGACAAATCCTTAGTTTTATTTTCCCTTCAAGAAAAGAACAGAAGACAAACATTACGAAAATCAAGAGTGAAATAGGAGACATCAGTGTGTGCCCTGGAGAAACTATGAGGCTTATGATAAATATTATGAAAAATATTATGCCACCACATTAAATAACTTAGATGAAATAGAACAATTCCTAGAAATAATCAAATTATTGAAAATTGACCCAAGAAGAAATGGAAAATCATAATAGACTTACAGCATAAGTAAAGACATTGAATCAGTAATTAAATTTAAAAAAATGCCCAAGAGCAGATGACTTCATTGGCAATTTCCATTATATACTGAAAGGAGAAATAATATGAATTATTTACAGATTCATTCAGGAAGAAGAGGAGACACTTTACAGCTCATTATATCAGTCCAGCATTATTCTGATACAAAATGTAGAAGGTATCACAAAAGCAGAAAACTACTGACAAATACTCCTCATAAACATAGACAGAAAAATCCTTAACAAGACACTGGCTGGCAAATGAATCTGCAATATGAAAAAAATAAATCATTACCAAATAAGAATTATCCCAAGAAAGCAATGTTGGTTTAGGAACAGAAAATCTATTAGTCTAATACACAATATTAACAGAATAAAGGGCAAAACCACATGATTATCTTAATAGATGTTGAAAAATCACTTATTAAAATCCAGCACTCATTCAAGATGAAAACTCACACAAATATTATCAATAGAAGTAAGCTTCTTCAGTCTGATAAAGAACATCTGTGAAAAACCTATAACTAACATTATAATTAATGGTTAGAGAATGAATGCTTTGCCCTTAGGATTGAGAAGAAAGCAAAGGGTGGTTTACTGTCACCACTCCTATTCAACATTGTACTGGAGGTTCTTAGCCAGTATAAGGCAAAATTAATTAATTAATTAATTAAAGACACTTTTTATTGGAAATGAAACAACTGTCTTTAATTCCAAAACATGATACCATATATGAAAAGTTCTAAGGATCCACAAAAAGAAAAATTACTAGAACTAATGAATGAGTTTAGTAAGATTTCGGTGTGCAGGATTAATAATACAAAATTGTATTTCTATATACTAGCAATAAACAATTTGAAAATTAAAATATTAATTTCATTCACGATAGCATAAAAAATGTAGAAATGAATTTAACAAAATGAGTACAAGACTTATACGCTAAAAACTATAAAATGGTGCTGAGAAAAATAAAGATCCAAATAACTAGTGGGATAAATAGTCCATGTTCATAGATGAGAAAACTCAATATTGTTGAGATGGCAATTCTCCCAATATTAATCGATAAATTAAACATATTCCCAATCAAAATCTTGTCAGTCTTTCTTTTTGGTAGAAATAGAGCAGTTGATCCTACTAGTTATATAAAAAATATTGAGACACTTAACAGTAACTGAATTTAAATTTTGTTATAATGCAATAGTGATCATAACAGTGTGCTGTTATTTCAAGATAGGCATAAAGATTAGGGGAATAGAATTGAGATTACTTACTTTTATGGTCAGTTAATATTTAACCAACATGTCAAGATAATGCTGAGAAAATTGAATATAATTAATTTTAAAAAACAGTGTTTTATCTTCCACCATACACAAAAGTTAACTTAAATTTTATTTTGGTACTAAATGTAAAAGCTAAATATATAAAACTTCTCATGTAAAATATAGGAGGAAAAAATTCATGAACTTGGATAGGTAGAGTGACTTTAGATATAAAACCAAAAGCATAATCCATGAATACAAAATTAATAAACTGAAATTTATAAAAATTGCAAATTTGTGTGCTTCAAATGACAACAAGAAGTCAATGAAAAAGCAAGTCATAGACTGGGAGAAAAATAGTCACAACTTATATAGCAGGTAAGGACTTAAATCCACAAAATATATAAACCTCTTACAACCTGATTATAAGGAGACAACTCAATTAAGTATAGATATTACACCAAAGATATATGAATGGCTAATAAGCACATAACAAGATGCGCAACACCATTATTATTTAGGCAAATGCTAATTAAAACCACAATGGGGTATCACTACATGTACCCACTAGAATGATTATAATCACAAAGACAGAAAATACAAAATGTTGAGGGTGTGGAGAAACTGGAACACCTATAGACAGATCGGGGTAATATACAAGGTTACAGCCATATTGGAACACAGTTTGAGAGCTTCTTAAAATTTTAAAGAGATTGACCATGTGATCCAGAAAATTCAGTCCTAGGAATTCAGTGAAGTGAAAATACAGGTCCATAGAAAGTCAGGCATGTGAATATTTATAGCAGCAATGTTTTTAATAGTTCTAAACTAAAAACAATCCAAATGTCCAAATGTCCACTGGTGAATTGATAAACAAAAGGAGTATATTTATACAATGAAATATTATTCAACAATAAGAAGGGATGTGCTACTGACAATTTTGCAATATGGATGAACTTCAAAAACACTATGCAAAGTGAAAGAAGCTAGAATTAAACAATTACATATTTATAATTCCATTTATATGAAATGTCCAAAAAGGGCAAATTTAGAGAGTCAGAAAAAAGTTTAATGATTGCTTGAAGCTGGAGGTGGGAGCTGGATATACTGTACACAAGCACAGGGAAATCTCGTAGGGTGATGAAAATATTTTAAGACCAGGTTCTGACGATGGCTGTACAACTCTATTCATTTACTAAAAATCATTGAATCACTTTCAATGGGTGAATTTTATAGTATATAACTAATATCTCAATAAAGCTGTTTAGAATTTTATTTTTCAGTTCATATGATTGTAACTGCTTTGGAATGATTTATACATTACTATTATTTAATACAAGTTTTCCTAGACCTTCAGAAAAATAGATTATAAAGCTATTGGGACTGAGTTATTTTGGGGTGGGAATATCTCAGACCAATATATCAATTGGATTAATGTTTATTGACCTGTGTAACAAATGTAGTTATCTTATACTTTTTTGTAGTCATATATCCAATTTGGTTTTCAAATGTATTAGCATACTGATACTGATGAAATGCTTTCATCATATTAATGTCTCAATATTTATATGGTAGTTTTAAATTATCATTCCATATATTTTTACTTTTCATATTGCTTTTCTCTTTGGTCAGTCCTACTAGAAATTCTTTTATATCAGGTTGTTTGATAATATACTCTGTTGCTTTTGTTTTCTATGGTGTTAATTCCTGTTTCTTTATGTTTGTTCCTGTTCATTTTACAATGGGGTTGAGGAATACTTTATTCTTTAAATTTAATTTTTAAAAAATGTATGACAAATATATTTAAAGATATTAATAATTATATATCTCAAGATTTATACTTTAAGTATTTCTATTTATCATTATTTTCCAAACACTTCTTAATTTCTCTACCCCAATGTTTAGTAATAGATTATCTAATTTTCAAATATGTGGAACTTTTAAATATTTTATATTAGCTTTTAATTTTATTAAATTTTGGTCAGAGAATATAAATGATGTAGTATTGATTTTTGTTATTTCTTAAGACTTTGTGACCTAACAAATATTCTGCTTTTATGAATGTTTTATATATTCTTAAAAAAATGTTTATTTTCTGTTTCTTGGTTGTAGTTGTCTATAAAAATCTAATGGCTTAATATTCTTTTTTTTTTACTTAATATATAAATTTCTGAGAAGTGTTTGCTTAAATCTCTAACTCCAGTTATTGATGTATTTAATTCCATTACATTCTATTTGTTATTGTTTGACATATTTAAAGTCTATATTATTAGGTGAATATATGCTCATGATTGTTATACTTTCTTGTTCTTGTTCTTGTCATTTTTTACTTCATATATTGTCCTTCTTTGTCACTTATGATACATTTTTGGACTCAATTCTAATTTTTAAGTGTTAATATTGCTGCATATGCTCTCTTCTTCATTTTTGTCTTGTATATTTTTATTATCTTACTGGTTTGATACTTGCATGCCTTTTCGTTTTAATTTTTCTCAATACATGGATTCTTTTTTAAACATCCAATTACCAATTGTCTCTTAATTTGTAGGTTTAGCACACTTACATTTATTGTTATTTCTGTTATAGTAAGACTTGGTTCTTTCATTTTCAAAATATTTTCAGTTACTATACTTAGTAGTTTCTTCTTTCTAGCTTTTTTTGGGTGATTTATTTTTGTTCTTATTATGACTATCCCTAAACAAATCGCCATACTTTTGATTATTTATTCTATTGCTAATATCTGTGTCTATTGTCAATATCTTTGTCTTCTCCCCAAATGTATGTTAATCTACTCTCCATATATTTTCTGTAAATACAATTTTGTTATTAACTTGATTTTAGCTTAAAATTCTTATTGCTTTTCTCTTTTATTCTTTTTTTGTTAATTATATAAATTGTTCCTTTCTTCAGATTTTTTTTCTATATTTATTTCCTTCTTTCTTTTGGAGACTTCTAATTCTATTTTAAATGTTATTTAGCTTTTCCTTTTTTTAGAAAAATTGTTTCTTATTTCCATTGCCTTCTAGGAGAATTCCTTGATCTGATCATCTGATTCACAAGTTCATTATTTATTTGCACCTATCCCATCTTTATTCTTTATACTGCTAGATTTATTATCATTTGAATATTTTCCATATTCAAAATTTCCACTTTGTTCTTCCTTTATAACTTCTTTCTTGTTATTGTTTTACATTTGTTTATGCAGATATCTTCTCTTATCTCTCCATAACATAGTTAGACTTGATAAAATATTTTTCTACCCATTCCAATATTTCTACTTCAATTGATACATGTTATTTAGTATATTCTACTTTTTACTTGTCAGATATACAGATATTTTTATTGTAATATTCCATGATGGCTGTATTTATTTTTTCTGCTAAATTCAGTTAGGTAATATTCAATGTCAAGCTTCAGTCTGTAGCCCTTCTGGTGAGTATAAGGATAGAAAAAGGGATAAGACCCAGTGCTGGAGGTTCTGAATCCCCTCTTTTCCACTCCAGCTTGCTGCCACTTCACCAGGTCAGGAATCCATCTGTAAGGTCTCAGGCATTGTCAACATTAGGAAGAGGTGTTTTCTGTAGGTTGTGATCCACCACCTAGGGGTTTGGAGGGGAAGGAGGTGGAGTCATAAATCCTTGTGCCTGTTTTCATCATCCCCCAGCTGGCCTTTTGACTTGCTCTGTCATTCCCCTGTCTACATCTGTGACCTAGTTAGTACGTTGCTGTTGATTTTCTGGTGAAGGGGGATAGTAGTGATTGTTTTGAGTTAATTACTTTGATCTATAATTTCCCTATGCTTCTGTAGTTTCTTCAGGAATGATTTTTGAGAGAAAACCAATAGCCATCCTGCTTTTTCTTTATGCTTCGGTCAGATTTCCCTTCTTTCTGTCCATTCCTTAAAAAGGACAGTCTAGTTTCCACCACAAATCCTTTGCAATTGCCGTTCTCTATGCCTAGAATGTTCTTCCCTCAAATATTTAGTGGTTGACACAGCCTCATTAATCTCATGTTACCTCAAATGTCACCTTTGCAGAAAGACATTTTTTTGCCACTATATCTAAAATAGTCCCCATTCTGGTCACTATTGTATTTTTCTGTTTATTTTCGAAAGCACTTACTATAATCTATAGTTGTTGTGCATATCTGTCTCTTTCTATCAGAATGTAAGCTCCTTAGAATATGTATTCCATTTTTTTCTCTCTCTCTCTTTTTTATTTTATATTTTCTGTGGCAGCTTCACAGTCCAGAAGAGTGCTAAAATGTAGTTAATATGTAATAAATTTTGTGGAATAAATGAACAAATGAATGAATGAAATAACTTATATGGCCACTGCTTATCTTATTTTCAATCTATTTTTAAGTTCTTTCTAAACATATGAATAGTGGAGTATGTTCTTTAGCTTTTCTTTTCTATTTTCAGTTCTTTTCCTTCTAGATAAGAGTTTCTCAACCTGATCTTCTGTATCCTACTTTTATTCTTTATATTGTGTGACATACTGATACATCATAGGTCTACATTCTAAGTGTTTCATATTTATCATTAAAATGTCTTTATTTTGACAATGATAACATGAAATTGTATTTTGCAATGTGATATTCTAAAGAAAAATTATCCAGTTTTATTATTTGGTTTTCGGTAAAAGTTAAAGTCAAGTTAACTCTACATCTTTTTTAGCTAGGTTATGTCACAATAATAAGTTGCCAAATAATGTTTCATAAGAATTCACTTGATGATCCTTATTGCAAATCTGGAATGTAGGTAGGGTGTGAATTTCCATTTTTCTGATGAGGAAAGTGAGGTGCAAAGAGGTGAAGTGAGTGGGTGGCAGTTCTGAGACTTGAACACTAGTCTTCAGTTATTACTTTGTGCATTTGTTTTTCTTTACCATCAGGTTTGTTCCTAAGTGTATGTCACATTATTAGAATAGAGATTTGGGCTTTCTCCTGCCATACCTAAAAGATGTTTAGTTTTCTTGGCTTGTCAGTAGAGAAAACATTGAAAATAACAACAACAACAACAACAATAAATGGTTCTGTGGCAGGCACTGTTCCAAGTGCTATACATGATTTAACATATTTAAATCCCTATGTAGTCCTGAAAGTTTGACAAAATTATAACCATTTTGCACATGAGGACACTAAAGCATAGAGGTGTTAAATAACTTGTCCAAGTCCCATAGCTTAAGTGGTAGACTTAGAAATATGAAACAAGCAATCCTGCTCTTAATTACTATTCTAATCTATAATAATAGAAACTTTACTGTAGTTTATAGTTTACTTAGAGCTTTCATATCCATAATCTACTGGGCCTCACTACTACTCTGTGGAGAAGGCAGGCAGGATTGGACAGATGAACAGTATGCCAAGTTTCAGAGTGGTGACTTGGCCTACTTCACCCAGACAGCAAGTGGTTGAAGTAATACTGAAATTCTTTCTTTTGAAATCTGATTTTATCTCTGTTCTTGGATCATGTTTTATTGCCCATAAATTTATTAGCTCACTAAAGCCTTTATGATATGTTTTTCTTCTCCAGCAATTTACATTATTGTGGGCTGAAAATGTTAATCTATTTATACATCTAAGGACTATTTTGTTTCTTATATTTTGACGTTCCTTGATCATGTCTTTTGCAGCTGAATTGTGATGATCTTAAAAAAGGAGAAAGAGATGGGGATTTTATCTGTCCTGATTTTTATGAAGCTGTTTGTGGCACAGATGGGAAAACATATGGCAACAGATGTGCACTGTGTGCTGAGAATGCGTGAGTATTCTCTGAAGTAGGCTTTCTCCCTAAAACATGTTCTCTCTATAATTACATGACACAGTTTTTCCTACAGTCTTTAAGCTAACAATTCATCATGTGGGAGTTAGCCCTTCCTAAATTATTAGTACCACTTCTTTTACTACTCTTAAGACAAATAAATGTGTATAGCGTAACACTTTATATTTTACAAAGCACTTTTATGTATGATTTATCAGATGGTTATCACTTTATGAAGTAGACAGGATAGGGAGATTATAGATTATATGTTCATAATCTATAAAATGTTATAGATTTTATATTTAAAATGTATAATAAAATATAGCTTTAATATAATAAAACATTTAATATTATAATAAAATATAGATTTACTATTTTATAATCTATAAGATATAGATTATATGATTATAATATATAACAGATTATATATTTATTTAGACACACATACATACATATATACATATATATACATACACACATCTATCTTCTATCTATCCATCATCTATCATCTATTTGTTTATCTATGTGTATACTCTTTTTCACAGAGAATTATTTCATCATCAAATTATGTTTATTAAGTGCTTAATAATTTGTAATATTAGAGTAGATAATTGGGACTTTCAATATTAAATTTCTTCCCATCTCTCAACATTTACCAAATAGCTAAGGTATCTTACTGTCCTATATCTTGTCCCTGTTTTGTTCTTTCTCTACCCTCAGTGCTAGATTTGGTTATCAATTGTGTCTTCACCAACAAGATGACATACCTGCTTGGCAGGTTCCGGCTTGTGATCTCAATCTTGAATTGTCTGGTCTTAAGATTTTGCAAATATGAAAACCAAGGCTAATGAGGGATATTATAATTATTCACTTTTTGAGATCCTGCAAGCTTTAGCTCTCCTTGCAATAAATATTTTCAGCAAAATAAAACTGCATTAAAACACTCTCATCCTTTGCAGGATGGTATTTTCAGAAATTCACTTTAAAATTATGTTCTCAACTCTCACCAAGGGTCAACATAGAGAAACAGAAAGCAAACGTAGATATATGAAGAACACACAGATTTTTATCAGATACATATTGTGTAGCACAAGTATGAGCATGCTATATATTTAATTCTTACTGTGTCTTATATGGGGAATCCCATTATAAATATTTAAATTTCTGGTCCAGGTGAAAGTTTCTCTCCCCTAATTTCTGGTATATTTCTTTGTTCTATGTACTTTGTACTATGCGATGAGAATCATACTTGTCCTTGTGTTGTTTTCCTTGCAGCTCTAGCTGCTAGGAAGCTCTACAATAAAATTGAAAATTTGATTTTTATAGTGCCCCTCAGCTGATATCCTTTGAAACAACTTTTTTCTTATCACTTTTAAATACTTAGTTTTTTTCTTTATATTGTTTTTACTAAATTTTTATTGTTTTACAGATGTTATCATTGTAATCTGCTTTAACTTTTTACAAATTAGGAAATATGTCTTACATTTACGGTTCTGTGTTTTCAGATATACTTTAAAGGTCTACGAGACTGAACAAAATTAATTATCAAGACTTTATGTACTTTCTATGAAAAATAAAATACTAGTCTTTATAACCCAAATAAAGAGTAGTATAGTGGGATGTTAGATAATACAAATTTGACTTTGTTTATTTAAAACAACAAAGTTCCTTGGGGGCTGAGGGGTATCTATTATCCAGTTACAAGCTTTACTTTTTCCCATCTTCTTATGTGGATCCCTCCTCTAAACAAAGGTTAAAAAAAGATTTCTATAAATAATATTTACAAGTCTGAATCTTTACCATCTCTTCCATGTTAACTACATTTCTTTGACTTGAAGTTATAAACAGTGACTTTTATTAGAAAAAGTAATAAAATAATACTATGTGGCAGCTGTTTTCGGGAGTAAAGGAGAATGACAATGCAAGGTAGAGCAGTTAGGTTTGAATGGTGGAAAGTTCTGTGATATTAAACTGCTGTGTCTACTAACTTTTGATTCTAGGAAAACCGGGTCCCAGATTGGTGTAAAAAGTGAAGGGGAATGTAAGAGCAGTAATCCAGAGCAGGTGAGGTCAAATGTCAGCGTGATGGGAAATACTGGGAGGCTAACTTCAAATAGGAAGTAGGTGCTCTCCTCTTCCTTCTTAGGTGGGAGCCTTGGAAGGAAGTAATTCTTGCTTTATGTGAAATGGAATACCCAGTACTGCCCACTAATATGAAAAAGCTAATTATAGTCTCTGAAACTGGATCAGATTACTTTGGTGGTTAGATCTTTCAATCTATTTCTGCTTTCTATAAAAAAAAAAAAAAAAAAAAGAAGAAGAAGAAATAAAAAGGAAACTACATGTGTAGTAGAAAGGGCACAACACTTCAGTCACTTAGCCTGAGTTAAAACCCCAGCAGTGTCACTTGCTGTTCGGAGACCTTGGACAAATTACTTAACCTAAAATGAGATTTGAACTAAATAGATTTTTTTTCTATGATACAATTTTGTGAGCCTGTGATGGCAGAGGAAGCGGAAGGAAGAAAGGATCTCATGCATGTCACACTTGTCTTTTTCCAGGTGAATGATTTTCCTAATTTTCAAGGTCTGATGCCCCTTTTATAAGCTTCCAGAGCACCTGAGGTTACTTCCACCAAGTCATTTAGCATCATGCAATTTTAAATGTCTCTTTTTTATCACATAGGAGATTGGGAGCAAGTTGATGGCAAGGACTGTGCTCTGTCTGAGTTCTGGCACATAGTAGGTTATCTGTTTACTA
This sequence comes from Pongo abelii, assembly GCF_028885655.2. Classification (NCBI taxonomy): domain Eukaryota; kingdom Metazoa; phylum Chordata; class Mammalia; order Primates; family Hominidae; genus Pongo; species Pongo abelii. The sequence continues at coordinate 156,553,262 of NC_071989.2, forward strand.
AATAAATGAATAAACAAGTAAAAAAGTTTTATATTTAACCACATGAATTATCGAGTACTTACTGAGCTACATCTACACAGCTGGTACTGCTCTAAGTGGCCCATAGCAATGTCAGCGGGACTGAGTTCTATAAAATTTCTGAAAACAGTGTTGTCAGCATTACAGTCTTGGTAAGTTTCAAGTTCTTTTCCCGGTTCTTCAGGATGTATGCAGTGCTTTTCGGCCCTTTGTTAAAGATGGAAGACTTGGATGCACAAGGGAAAATGATCCTGTTCTTGGTCCTGATGGGAAGACGCATGGCAATAAGTGTGCGATGTGTGCTGAGCTGTTGTAAGTAGCATCATCCCCTGGTGGACTTCATGACGATGCATTTGGTTGCTGTCCTGAGAATCACTCTGCAGAGAGATAAAATCCTTTTCATGAAGCACGCAATTCTTTGTCTTTACAATGTGAAACAGCCTTTCTCACAGAAAGGCTTCTTTTCTTTTTCTTCTTATCATTGATTGAAGTTTCTTAAAAGGAGAGAATAAGGTGGTCATGTTAGTTATTAAATTCAAGACTCTTATTTCTTTTAAATTACAGTAATTTGAAAATGCATAGTGTTTTATAAGGCACAATATTTTAAAATTTAGAAATCACTTTCATATGGAATGATCTAGGTCAGTCGTTTGACATCCGTTGCTTCATTTGGGCATATGTAGAGACCCTTCCTGAGTAATGTGAGGCTAATTAAAATAATAATAGTAATAATGCCATGTGTCTGAATCTATTTATTAGCTTAAAAAGTGGAACGCGGATCATTATGAAAGGAAGGACTATTGGGTTAATCTTTATCTGAGTGCCTGGCAGTGCTTGGGCATTAAAGACACAGATGTGGATAAGATCTAATTAGTCTTTCATATTCTGGCTGTTAAACAAGGTTTAGACTCTCTAATTCATGTGCCAACAAGCCTTAAATTGCTATATTTACATCACTGGAACTTTAAAATCAGGACAGAGATTTAACTGATTAGCAAACGTCACACCTGCCTTTGAAAATTACAGTTAGTCCTTGTAGAATTCAAGGACATGTCCAATCAGGTTTACAAAACGGTGATGATAACTGGTTTCCAGACAGGAAATCAGCCTGATTTCCACTTTCTTATCTAGGAAACATGTTCTCTCAATGTTGAAATCTGCCCTAATTCTGTGGGGTTTTTTTTTTTCTTTTTATGCATTATGTGAAAAGGGGAATTTGACCTCTCTTAACTCCTGGTTTCTTACTCTGTGGAACTGAGATAGCCACACCTATCTCCAGAATGAGACGCTAATCAAATGATAGATGTGAAAGGGCTTAAATCTCAATTCAAATGTAGCTTTCATTAACAACTTAGTACTTTTACATGAAAGCAAACAAATACTTTACAAGGTATACAAAGTTATACTTAAGGGTGTGGATGGCAATGTCTCAAATGCTCAGTTTGGTTTCACCCTTGTCACAGCATTATTTTAAAGCTCTTGGTTCTGCCTGTTAAAGGGAATTTTCCTGACAATCTTCTGTTTGTCAATCAAGGTGTCACACCCATTCAGTTTTACAGAACAAAGCTTCTAATTGACTGTCAGTGAGTCAGTTTCACACCCTTTCTTACTATAGGCAAGAAAGCTAATTTACAGAAAGCAAGTTTCCCAGATCCACTGTTGCCAGCTTTCTTTCTTTCCTTATCTTTGGCAATTTCTCTGGCTCAGGCATTGAAGATGGAAATGCTTGTCTCCTGTAAGTGGATCATTTTCAGAAATTCCTAGCAGAGGATATGAAAGTGTTTAGCACAGGCCTGAGGATACTGAAAATATGATTGAGTCATAAACTGACCAACTATTTACTTTTCTTAACAGTTTAAAAGAAGCTGAAAATGCCAAGCAAGAGGGTGAAACTAGAATCCGACGAAATGCTGAAAAGGTAAAATGACTCACCAACACAATTTTGTTCTTGTGGCCATAAATATTAACAAATTTATGCCTAAACCTTTGAGTAATGAAATAAAGTCATTGTCTTTTATTATTATATAGATACTTTTCTTAATATCAAAATTCCCCAAATTGACTATTCCTAGAATATTAATCATTAGATTCAGATTTAAAACAGCATTTCCTACTTAAGGCCCAAAATGTGCAATTTCCACCTGTGTTTCTCCAGTCCTCTAGCCCCCAAGAGAAGACATAAGATAGAAAGTTTATACAAACCAAATTCTGCTTAATTTCTAGCAGCCTTCTTTTTGGTTTAGTGTAAACCCATTTTACTCTGAATAAATTGTTTAAAAATGGCAATGTAATATAAATTAAACAGGAATAATTTTAAAATAGTGAGAGTGTTTTAAACACTATATCCACTAGTGCATTTTATGTGTAATTAAATTGACACAAGTTGAAGTTATTCACTTTGCCATTGTGATTATTCTGTTCAGAAAAACCTACATTTACAAAGGTCTTGGTTCTGCTTAAAAAAAAAAGACAAATTTTTAGATTGTGTTTTAAAAAATATCCTTAAAATTATTTTTTTGAAATTACTTGATAATTTAATTATTCAATCTAGTATAAAAAGTTTTGAATAAGCACTTCAGGTAATGCAGCCTGGATTTCTTAAATCACCTACTTTCAATGAGAGGGATAGCAGTTTCTTTGCTAAATGGCTAACCTTTTGTTGAGAAGTCAGAACGCCTGAGTTTTAGCCTTGGTTTTGCCATGCTCTGGGTGTGGGAGACTAAGTAAATAATCATCCTGGGCCTTAGTTTTCTTGTCAGCAATGTAAAGAGGTTGAATAAATGACCTGAATTTTACCTTCCTGTTGGACTGTGATTCTACATCCTGCACACTTTTGTGCTAATGCAAGTGCACTCCTTTTGGCAGATCGTAGGGCTTATGTTTTCCTAAAGGAAGAAACAAGCCCACCTTTTGGTAGTCAAGAGCTAGCCCTTCAGTTCATAATGCTTATTTAATGAAGCAAAGCTCTCAACCTATATAGGGTATTAAAGGTTTACATTTAGGAAAACTAAGTATTCAGAACCATCTACAGTTTACCATTTACACTTGCCAAGGATTGAAAAGGAATTCTTTTGTGGTGGTTGTTAAATTTCAGTCTAAAACTTTGGGTCATCCTGTGATACTTAACATTTTATTACTTCATAAACACAGAGAGTTCTTCTCCTTTGTTTTTCATTAGATCTCTGTACTTCCCTCTTCCTCTCTGTGGCTAGGGTCATTGTTTTGGTGGGGTCACTGGGCATGATGGTGTGAATAGGACTGCTTTATTGTGATGGCTCAATATGTTCCCTATAATTAACTTGTCACTAGGTTGCATACGCAGTGTTTCTTCAGAATCTCCTTGGATGAATCACAACTTATAAACTGAAATTATTATTGTTTCTTTTATGAGAATCATTGAGCATTAATTTTTTATACCATGTTATGATTATCAGGTGACTGTCTTCTGCTTCTCTATTTCTAGATTGTTACAACCATGAGATTTGGAGCACGTCCATTGCTTCTCCAAAAATAAATATCTTCTTAATAGGAAGCAGTCAGGATTCTCTGTTAAAGCATCCCAATGGAATTTGAATTTTTTTTTAAAAAAACCAAAGAATGCTAGATCTAGAAAAGGTCCTACAGAGCATCTGTTCCAAAAACCTCATTGTAGAAGTAGTAACACAGTGGTTTCAAAGAAGAAGGGACTTTGGTGTGGTCTCCCAGTTGGGTGAGAGGCACAATCTAGTGGCCTAGGTCATTTGACTCCGAGCCATGCTCTTTATGCACATGTTTTCTTGCCTGAAATTGAATGACGAAGGTCACACAGTTGAAAAGAAAGTTACAGGCCAGGATTTTTTGTAGGTCATATTATAGTACTATATCTCACCACAAAATGTTTAATGACATAGAGATCCCCAAGCCTAGAGTAGCTTAGAGTATCATTTTTTTTGTGAAGTTTAGCCCTCATCACATAGTAGAGTTTTCAAAACACAGAAAGTAGCCTGAAAGTATTGAACCAAAGCATCAGGAAATCTGAAAACAAATCTTTCTTGGATTTTTCTTGGTGGGGGAAAGTCAGTCTTTTTTAGCTTTTCTAAATCAGTATCAGTCTTGATGATCTATCCGTCTAAAGTGAGGGTGAAAGGAAATTAGATCTACTCTCTCTCTACAATGTCAGAAATTATTATGGATAAAGAAGGCAGAATACACAAAAATTATCCACAGATCCATAGAGAAAATCAACTAAAGTAAGCATAACACTGTTGGATAACATCTTGTTTCTTTATACTTACAAACTTAGTTGGATTATTCTTGACTTGATCCATATTAAGTCACTTTTAGACATCTCATCTTCTCACAGCTTTTTTTCCTTTTTTGGTGTGATTTGGCTGCTGCATTTTGTTGTGTTTGTGCTGGAACCTCATGAAAGATATCCCCTGACCCCTACTGATTTGAAAGTTAAAAAGAAATACCTAGTTTTAATCCAAGAAAACTCTTGGTCAGCCTTATTTTTTCCGAGGCTCTTTTTTATCTTTTAATAAACATACCACACAACAGATACAAGTGCCAAGTAGTTGACAATATAATTACTATTTCTTAGTAATCCTCATTAATATGTTGTATGTATTTGCCAACTTCTAGACCTGATGTTTTGTGGTAATAAATCTATTATAAAGTTTCTAGATTAAAAAGTAGAAAAACAGTAAATAAAATTACTTGTTGGCTGGATGTGTTGGTTCACGCCTATAATTTCAACACGTTGGGAGGCCAAGGCAGGAAGATTACTTGAGCCAAGGAATTCAAGACCAGCCCGGGCCACATGATGAGATCCAGTCTCTACCAAAAAGGAAAAAATATAGCCGGGTGTGGTGGTGCATGTCTGTAGTCCCATTTAGTTAGGAAGCTGAGGTGGAAGGATCTCAGCCTAGAGGTTAGAGGCTTCAGTGAGCTATGATCATTCCCCTGCAATCCACCCTGCGCAATGCAGCAAAATCCTGTCTCAAAAAATAAAATATCCTGAAATGAAATGAAGTAAAATACATATAATTGTCTTTTCAAAGGATTTTTGCAAGGAATATGAAAAACAAGTGAGAAATGGAAGACTTTTTTGTACACGGGAGAGTGATCCAGTCCGTGGCCCTGACGGCAGGATGCATGGCAACAAATGTGCCCTGTGTGCTGAAATTTTGTGAGTATAGAAGCGGTTTTTTCAGAGTGATTCAAAGGGTGGGAGTGGAGATTGATTGGATTGATGAGTAAAAATAACTTTGAAAGGAAGCTTTGTTGTTGAGAACCATCTGGGCAGTTTTATGTCCTCCACAAATCATAATGCCACCTAGTGAGTAGGCGCTACTGATGTTTGTCTATTTCTGAAGAGAAACGGATTCCATTTTCCAGTTGAAATATTGACTTACAGCATACTTCTTAACATTCCCCTGTGACCGTGACCTACGTGAACCTCTTTGTGAACTAATTCTAGTATAGAATGGGCGTAAAAGCAGGTACCACGACTTCGATTGTTTTTCTTCAGTAATTATCCCATAGTAACAGTGTTGATGGAACACTCTTAGATACTTCAGGTTTATACATTAATTGGATTACTCATATCTTTTTATCTGGGACATATGACCTTGGGAGAAGGGCAAATCTCACAACATACAAATTATCACATTTATGAAAATGTCTTAGATGACATCTCATGACACTTTCGGCTTCTCTAGCTCTACAAGCCTTTTCCTGTGTCCTGTCCTATGCCAGTTCCTCCCAGTCTTGGCCAGCTGATGATGTCCCCTTCTCTTGTAGATTACATTTCAGATTATCTTTCCTTGGATAAGAACTCCTAAAGTCCTTCCCTAATTGAAATTAAATTCTCATAATCCTTAGTAATTGTCTTTTCTAACCACCATCACAGTTGGCAATTATACAATTATTTCTCCAAGTATTTGTTGACTTTCAGTCTTTTCTACCAGCCTCAAGAACTACAAGAGGGCAGGGTATGTGCTTGTATTATATACTCCTGCATGCCCAGGGCCCAGCAAATGCTTGCCCAAAAAACCATAATTACTCACTAAATGAATGAATGGAGATCTCCCACTCTCAAGAAGCTTAAGTTCAGTAGCAGAAATAAGCCATGGACATGTGCACGTATTTATATATTGCAAAATAGAATAAAAACTGCTGTGTAAGAGAAGACTATTCAGATACAAAAACATAGCAATAGACATAGTGCTCATTTGTATTTGGGAACTGGAATGTCTTCTTCAAAAAGGTAGAATTTAAGCTGAAGAGTTTTAAATTTCTTTTAAGAAAGGGAGATGAGAAAAAAGATCATTTAGTGGAAGGAAATCGTATAAAGGTGAAATTAAAGGGTTTTTTTGGGGGGATTTGAGATGTTTTTAAAGTGTTTGTACTAAAACTCAGGACAACTTGGATATTTTTCCATCTGTACCTAATGACTATTTTGTAACATGAAGATCGGAAGCATCTCTACTCATTTATTTTACTTTTTCCAGCAAGCGGCGTTTTTCAGAGGAAAACAGTAAAACAGATCAAAATTTGGGAAAAACCGAAGAAAAAACTAAAGTTAAAAGAGAAATTGTGGTGAGAATCAGTTTGATTAATCTAGTTACAACTTGTGTGTGTGTGTGGGGTGTGTGTGTGAGAGAGTGCATATTAGGTAGTATGCACTTTCAATATTGTTTAATATTTTCCACACTACTAGTAGGTTTACTGGAAACTAATTTATAGTTATTGTTTTATGAAACGTAGATTAAAAAATTATGGCATTACAATTTCTAGCTGTATATGGAGGAAATTAATCAAGTCACATTAATAATATAGTTTTGCACTCCTAAATGAAGGTGAAATATCAAAACATTGTCTGAATTCAAAGTGTGATATGTAGTCTTCGATGTGTGGTAGCTAATGTGAAGGTATTTATTTCAAAAACAATATCAATGTTGAATTTTAATGTGCTTCCCTTTAAATTATACTGTTCTCTGCTTTCTAAGCATCTTTTAACTAGTCACCTGTCTGTTTTTCTACTGCTACCCTCTTAGCTCAGACACTTAATAGTTTTCTTTTGCATTGATGTATTGGCATCGTACCTGGTCTGTACACTGTTGGTCTCCATCTTTCTCAATCTTCAAGATTTAATTCATCCTCCATGTTGTTTTCGTATTTCATAGAATATGAAAACAAAAACTATGGTTCCACGAGTCAGCAACGCTATAAAATTCCAATGTTTGAAGATATTCTAGAGTATATTCAGACCATTTCATTTCTTATAGAAACCCTAACTTATTTCTTACAGACAGTTTTCCAGACTTCTATGATGTGCAGTCAACAGTTCTCCTAAGTAAGCCACTCCATCAGGCCACCTTCTGCCAGTGTAACTCCATTTTCTTTCTTTCTCTTTTTCTTTTTCTTTTTTTTTTGAAGACAATTTCTTTCTTTTTTTTTTTCTCTGTCACCCAGGCTGGAGTGTAGTGGTGGGATCATGGCTCACTGCAGCCTTGACCTCCCACTCTCAAGCTATCCTCACACCTCAGCTTTCCAAAGTGCTAAGATTACAGGCATGAGCCACTACACCTAGCCTAAGCCTCATTTTGAACTGCTTTCTTCCCCTCGGTCCTGGGTTACCAAGGTCAAATATCTGTCAACTACTATTTTATCATTTATTTCCAATTTTATCCTTCCTTCCCTTTCTTCCTTTCCTTTCTCCTTTTTCTTTTTCTTCTATCTCTCTATTCTTTTTTCTCTTTTCCTCCCTCTCTCTCTTTCTCTCTTTTTTATAATATAATTACTGTTCTAACTTCAGTCCCTAGTCAATCAAATCCTCCACACATCTGGTTGATAACCTTTGTAAAACAAAGATTTGATTTTACCATTTTCTGCTATAAACATTTATAATTTTCCCATTGCCTAAAAGTAATATCCAAATTCCTTTCAAAGTTTAGTGGTCTTTGATTTTCAAGGTCTCCTTTTGACCATTTCCCAAATATTCTTCTCTTTATCCAACTGATTATTTAGCCACTATATTCATAAATATGTTAGATTACCTCAAAATAACATGTTCTTTCACACCCCTGTGTGTTTGTCCATTTAATTCCTCTTGGATGGCCTTTTTCCACATTATGTTCCTGAATATATTCTCAAGGTAGAACTTAGACATAAGTTCCCTGAACTTCCGTGAGTTATTCTTTTCATTGTACTTGTACACACTTAATTCAGACTAGTGTTATATTTCTTAGCTTTTTATATTGCAATTACTTACCTTTTCCATTTGACTGATAAAGAACATAAATATAAATAAATCATATTTCTATTTATATATTCCTAACTTAAGCATTCATTGAAGATGTAAATGGATATTACAAGGAGAGAAATACCACAATTTTTGGATGGTCCTAAATCTTAAAAGTTTTATTTTTCATCCTTAATTTCTCTTTTTCAATTTCTTTGTAAAACAACATTTAACATTCATACATAGAAAACAGAACTATATCTAAACTTTTTCTTATTTATTATTCAGAAACTCTGCAGTGAATATCAAAATCAGGCAAAGAATGGAATACTTTTCTGTACCAGAGAAAATGACCCTATTCGTGGTCCAGATGGGAAAATGCATGGCAACTTGTGTTCCATGTGTCAAGCCTACTTGTGAGTATAGAATTTTAGAATGTCAAAGAAAGAAGGGATCTTGCAGGTAATTTAATAGAAACAGCTTCTTTCATAGATGGGGAAACCGTGGCTCAAGACAGGGAAGTGAGTTGAAAACGTTACATGGAAAATATCAGTAATAGAGCTGGGAGTAAGTACCTAGAGTTATTTGTTTTAAGACGCCTTGTTCCTCTGACACTCCCTCTTTTAGCACTGGAATGTCCTGACAAACATGGACTTGTACAAGTAGTAGATGCCCCCTTGCTCCTGAAACTTCACACTTTAGCCTGTTTTAGCAATTTATAGGTGTCTCATCTTCCATGGGAGTTAAGAGTCCAAAGGTGGCGCTTAATGTATAAATGGAATAAAGTCAAAATTCCCATGAAACAACACTAAACTCCTATAAAATTACAATGGGTATTATTTTATGTAATGCAACATTTCTCAATAAGTTAGAATGGACAGTTTTCTTTCAAAATTTATGATAGCTCTTTATTTGGCTGAGCTCAAATTAAGTATTTAACTTATATTTAGAATCTATGGCTTTTTTTGTTTTGATTGACAACTACATATGGTTGAAATATCAGTTAACTGTACATACTGTGCAATTTCATTGTACAAAGCAAATTTAGGCTTGTTTTATCAGTATATGGAAATTATTGTGGTTTTTTTTTTCACATCTTGTCCTTTAGATGAAACAGCTATAAGTAAGCAAAATATTTAAGTTGAAAGCAAAGCTAGGGTACACATGGTGTGGTAGATAGACCGTGGTCTTGAGGGAGGAGACCTTGGTTGTAGTCATATCCTGAGATGTAGCAAAGGCCCCCTCTACCTCTCATCTTCTCTGATTAACAAGGGGATGAGTAGATGTACTTTGTTAAGGTCACTTTCAGCCTTCAGGTTATGCCACCATGATTTTAGTTTTGGTGCCTCTGTTATGAACATTGATGATGCTCCTTTTCTTACTATGGGCAAGAAAACTAATTTACAGAAAGCAAGTTTCCCAGATCCACTATTGCTGTCTTTCTTTCAACATTAAACAGACATTATGAAAAAATCATAGCACCATACTATCTGGGAGGATATTTTGTTGCTTCTCATTGATATGCAGTGATAAAGGGACAAAATTGTTCCACTCTAAGGAGGGAGAACAGTTGACAGTGCAAGGATGTGGAGAAATCATGGCATGTGTTTGTTCCTAATGGATCTGCTTCTTTTTCCCTCTTATTCAGCCAAGCAGAAAATGAAGAAAAGAAAAAGGCTGAAGCACAAGCTAGAAACAAAAGAGAATCTGGAAAAGCAACCTCATATGCAGTGAGTGGAATCCATCCAATAAATCCTATTTGGTGCTATAATTTGAACAAATTTTAAGAGCCTAAAGGGTGAGATTTTGCCCTGCAGCATTCCCCAGAATATCTTAACTCTTCAATCTGGGGATGGTATTGAGATGAATTATATGGGAAGATTGATCCGTTCTTGCTGATTCAAAACTAAACTAACTCTGCAAAAAAAAAAAAAAAAAAAAAAAAAAAAAAAAAAAAAAATTGTTTAAAAGCTGAAAAACTGAGTTCTACTTCTACTTTTATCACTTATAGACTGTTAGCTTTTGCTAACTACTTTCCAGAGAAATTCTACATGTATGCTTTCTACATATGAGTTTCTGATATTTCACGTCTAATTTGAGATAAAAAATACCTTGATTCCTCCACCAAAGCATGATTTTTATTCCTGAAATATTACAATATTAGTTTCCAAAGCCTCAGCTCAGTTATCATCACCAATGGTTTTCATGATAAAAGTCTCCTAATTTTCACTCTGGATTCTATCCTTTCCCCTGCCCAACCAGTCTCCCTAACATAGCTGGAGTAATGTTTCAAAATGTAAATAAGATCATGATATTGCTCTGCTTAAAACCCATAAGCAGCTCATCATCAAATACAGGATACGCTTTAATCCCGTTATCTCTCCTCTTATTTTTATCCTTATCTCCATTCAGAAAATCATGCTCTGCTATGTGCCATGTCTTTTCCTACCTGTGTTTTTCAGCTAGTTTTATTTTCATAAACCTGTGTGCGTATTTCCCAATTCATTTTTTTTTGCCTAGTCAAATCCTATTTACACTTCCACAGTCTCACCTAAATTGTTCTTGCTCCCTGACACCTTCCCTGGTTTCCTCTGAGTTCTCAGATTTTCTTGTACCCTGTATGTTTGTACTCATTTTATTCTGTTTATAGTGGAATTTGCTTATATATTGCTTGTATTATATCAGGATATTGTGCTATGTTTTATTTTTTCCTATCTCTCAGCATATGATGTTTTTCTTGTTGTTGAATTGAATTTTACATTTGAGAAAAACACAATTAAAATCCTCAGCTCAAGGAGATATAACATTAGTTTCTGCCAGTGTAGATGTTTGAACCTTCTGCTTTAAGAAGAAATGAAATATATGGCCAACTTACTTCTTCTATCTCGGCAGGAGATTTGCAGTGAATATCGAAAGCTTGTGAGGAACGGAAAACTTGCTTGCACCAGAGAGAACGATCCTATCCAGGGCCCAGATGGGAAAGTGCATGGCAACACCTGCTCCATGTGTGAGGTCTTCTTGTGAGTAGCACTGCAGCTGGGAACACGGAGGAATGATTTTGTTCTTTCTATTTCATTTCCATGTTCAATTATGGGAGGGCCACTTCAACATAAAAATGAAAGAATTAAAGCATATTTAGAGAAACTGTCTGATTGGAGACATGTATTTGAAAATCCATGTCCTTTGAAGATTGTTAAGACTTCACACTTAAGCAAGGAGAAAGTCATAATCTTGAAATATTCAAGTAGTTTTGTTTTTTAAGTGTGGAAACAGGACAAGTTCTAGCTTATCTCCATGAATAAAAGTGAGGCCAATGGGCCAAAGGATGAAAGCCCTGGAAGACAGGTTCCAACTGGATGCCAGGAAGAACTTCCTAACAGTTTGAGGATTTCAAAGATGGATGATTTACCATGGAATTCCAAGGATGATATAAGTACAGACTTTACAGGCAGATTAAAGCAAAGGCTTGGGAGTCATTAGAGATACAGTAATGAGCACTGGAAATTTAGAAAACCACCTCTGGACTAGGGTTTAAATACGAAGTCTGTACTTATTATTTCTACATCTTCAGGTGAGTTATGCATTCCGTCTGTCAGTTTATTTGTACATTGGGGATATAATAGTAGTTTTGTAATGCAATTGTGAGGATTTCACAGTGTAAGCACAGGGTTAGGCACATCACATTAAAACAATTTAATCGTTGTTAAGTGTAAAATTAAATTACATTTGAGATCACTTCTAATATGGTGATTCTATGATTTTTACTTATCTCTTCTTAACCATCCTTTTGTAGCCAAGCAGAAGAAGAAGAAAAGAAAAAGAAGGAAGGTGAATCAAGAAACAAAAGACAATCTAAGAGCACAGCTTCCTTTGAGGTGAGTGTATCTATCTCCTCCAACAACTCAGAGGGATATGGCCCTGAGGATCCACAGATCATGTTCAGGGAACACGTACATTCCTTAAAATTGTATGAAACAATTGTACCGTTTGTGTTTTCATATGTGTTTGCATGTGTGCAGTTATACATGTGCATATATGACTATTTCTTGGTTGATGGGTTCATTGTTTTTATCACTTAAAAAATCCATGCCTTCAAATTTAATCATTCTAAAATAAGCCAATTGCTAATCCTTGTTTAAGAAAAGAAGTACAAGCTTTAGCTATTTTTGCAATCTGATTCAACCTATATTCAACACTTTCAACTTCCTGCCTCAATTTCACAGGAGTTGTGTAGTGAATACCGCAAATCCAGGAACAACGGACGGCTTTTTTGCACCAGAGAGAATGACCCCATCCAGGGCCCAGATGGGCAAATGCATGGCAACACCTGCTCCATGTGTGAGGCCTTCTTGTGAGTAGGGCAGTAGCCCCATAGCATCTGAGGATTGAGCAGTGGGAATTTCCATGGGAAGTTTTCAAACCATTGTGAATAATGCATTTTCTTCTTTAGTGTAGCATTCAGTTTTGGGTGTCATATTTAAATGGACTAAAAACAAACAACAGCAACAATAAAACAAGTGGAGGGCTTTCTATTATGATATAAAGAGATGCAGAATAAGCCAGACACAGAAAAACATATAATGTGTGATCTCTCTTATATGTGGGATCTAAAAAAAGCTAACTCATAGTAGAGAGTAGGATGGTGCTTACAAGAGAATGGGAGTAGGGAAGGGTGAGGGTTGGGAATGAGGAAATGTTAATCAAAGGGTGCAAAGTTTTAGTTAAGCAGGAGGAATAAGTTTATGGAATGTATTGGAGAGCATGGTGACTACAGTTAATAATAATGTATCATATATTTCAAAAATATTTAAAAAGTAAATTATAAATGTCCTTACACCTTCCCAAAAAAGATAAGTATCATGAGACAACTATATAAATTGCTTGATTTAATCATCACAATGTATACATATACCAAAACATCACACTGAATTCAATTAATATGTACAATTATTATTTGTCAAGTAAGAACACAATTTAAAAAAGTGAGGTGCAGAATAATTTCTTTTATGACATTTAAAAAGTAACCTAGAATCATTCACCCAGAGAAGAGAATACTTCATGATAATTATACTAATTGCTTTTAGTTTTATGAAAACATTATCAGATGAAATAGGAAATACATATGATTACACATAAAATATTACAATGCATGGACAATTTATGAGATTTTTTGTTCACTATCTTCCTACTTATTCTAAGTGATGTTAAGGAATATAATTAAAATGGAAAAGACCTATAGGAAGAAAGATTTGGGTTCATGATGAAGACTGACTTTGTAATAAAGTAGAGAAAGACAAATGGAGATTTTATTATGTAGGAGTTGGGAGCCTATTTATAGGGTGCCTAAAATAGGTCTTTAGGATAAATGTCATGGTATGGCCAGCCCTTCAAAAATGTGACTAGGCTTTTCTTAAACTCTTGATTTTTGACTAAAAAAATACCCCATTTTATTTCCCATGTGCCAAGAATCTTAGAAAGGACTTAATTTATTTAGTCTTCTCATATAGAAAGCAATATATTCCAGCATATTTTCTCATAGCATTTGAGGCTTGGAGCACTAAAAATCTATTAGGAGGAAAGTTAAGATGATGACCATATAATTATCACAACAAACGTTTGTTGAATGTATATAATCATATGACACTTGCTAAGAGCTTTGTTACCTAATCTCATTTAATCTTCACAACAACCATATGAAATAGATGAAATCAGACAAAAAGCAAAACAGAAAACAAAACTAAGGCCCAGAACAGCTGAGAATGATGGAAAAGTCAGGACAGGATATGGGACTTATAGATGAAGAAAAAGTTAATGTATTTCTTGTTGTGGGGTATAATCACTTAGCAAAGCCTTTCAACCTGTTTTTTGTTCTCCCTTACATTAATCTTTCAGTAGCAAGAAACTAATTCTCCCACTTAGTGGTCATCTTTGCTGCCTCCTCTGGCAATTTTCCATTGGGGAAAGAAAATGCTGCTTAAATGTTTTAGTCAACTTAGTCTCGTGATAAAGGTTAGGTCGGTTTTCATATACGGACGTATGAACAATCCGATAATCTTGGATCTATTTTAGTCAGTTTATTTCATAAGTATATAAATTCTTTATTGAAAAGAAATAAGCTTTATCACCTCGTGTTTTATAGATATGTTAACAAAGGTGATTGATTTTTTTTTGAGAATTATTCTACCCTCCATAGTTAATTTTTGCACACTTTCATACCATGTGAAAACAGTCTTTTAAATTTTTAAAAAAGTTTTAGTTTGATCTATGTGCAAGTGTTTTGTTGATTGGGATACATTAAAACGTTTTCACAAATTATGTAATTTTTTTCTACATTTTGAACTATTTGTGTTATATATCCAATTATGCTGTAGATCCAATCCACCAAGCTCAATTTGCAACACTCTTAGTTATCCAAAATGTAACAGCTATCACTTTCACTTCATTTCCATCATATGCCTAGTTTTGGAAGGAAAGTTTCCTTTCAATAATGACAATAATGATTATGTCAATCTCTTATAACAATTATATCAATTATTTTATTTTGTACCAGGTACTGTTCTAATTGCTTTACATGTAACAACTCATTTAATGCTCTTAACATTCCAATAAGAAAGGTACTTTTATTACCTCTTCTATTCCTCCTAAACACACACTTAAAGATGAGGAAGGCACAGAGAGGTTAAGGTACTTCTTGTCTTCCTTACAGAATTTGGCTCCAGAGTCTTTCCTCTTAACCACCATGCTACACTGCCTCTCAGAAGATAAATATTACCTCTCCATAAAGAGTAATCACACATGCAAAAGAATCAGCAAATAAGAAAGTACTATTGCAGTACATATACTGGGAAGTTAAACAGGTTTACTCCCTAATTCAGGGGCTTTCTCTTGCACACCATTCTCTTGAGGTAGAGTGAATCATAATTGTTTATTGTCTAATAAAATATAAACTACTATGGGTGGATATTTGGCAGTGTTTGAGAATAGTCAAAACAATAAATGATCAAGCTATGAAAGTTAAGGATCTAGTCTACTATATTAAGATCCATTTCTGGCTGGGCACGGTGGCTCACACCTGTAATCTCAGCACTTTTGGAGGCTGAAGCGGGCGGATCATGAGGTCAGGAGTTCGAGACCAGCCTGGCCAGCATGGTGAAACCCCGTCTCTACTAAAAATACAGAAAACTTAGCCGGGCATGGTGGCATGTGCCTGTAATCCTAGCTACTCGGGAGGCTGAGAGAGGAGAATTGCTTGAACCCGGGAGGTGGAGGTTGCAGTGAGCCGAGATCGCGCCACTGCACTCCAGCCTGGGTGACAGAGCCAGACTCCGTCTCAAAAAAAAAAAAAAAAAAAAAAAAAAAAAAAGATCCATTTCTTCTCTCTTTTTCTTTTCGGTTTCTTACAGTCAACAAGAAGAAAGAGCAAAAGCAAAGGCTAAAAGAGAAGCTGCAAAGGTAATATTCTCAGGAATGCTGATGCTGTGCCCTGACATTTTTCATTTCTTTATAATTCTTTACTTATCCCATTAGAATAAATGTTTTCTGTTTAATTTTCATGCCTGAAATAAATGAAGAACATTTTTAACCTGAACAAAAAGGGTCTTGATTAGAAGTGTCCAGAGTACCAATTTTATTTCACAATTATTCAAATTTTGAGGTTTATTTAATAAAATGTGGAATGTTAACTTTTTGTAAGGAATTTTCCCCATATTTGGCTTTTATTAGATTTCTGTTGTTAGAGTATTAGCTTATGCCATTTACTAATTTCAATTTACATTATTCATATCTCTGTTATTTCAAATAGAGAGTATAAGATCTCATTCCAATTTACAAAATGAAAGCACATATATTATCGTATTTGAGCTTTGTTACCACCCAGCTATGGAGCAAGTGGTGGTTTTCTTGCACCCAATTAAGATTATTAAGTAGGGCCTCTGACTTTCCAGTTATTTTTAGTCCACTCTCCATGCTTTTATAATTTTATACATAGCAGAGTTAAATTTATCTGTGTGGAGATGTTGAATTATTCTCATATAATAGCTACATACAAGATTTATCTTTCTTTCTTTGTTTTTTTGAGATGGAGTCTCGCTCTGTTGCCCAGGCTAGAGTGCAGTGGCGCAGATCTCGGCTCACTGCAACCTCTGCCTCCCGGGTTCAAGTGATTCTCCTGCCTCAGCCTCTCTAGTAGCTGGGATTACAGGCATGTGCCACAATGCCCAGCTAATTTTTGTTTTTTTATTTTTAGTAGAAATGGGGTTTTACCATGTTGACCAGGCTGGTCTCAAACTCCTGACCTCAAGTGATTCACTCACCTTGGCCTCCCAAAGTGCTGGGATTACAGGTGTGAGCCACTGCACCCAGCCTGTTCATTCTATTTCTTAACAGTAGCCACAGTACAAACCTCATCATTACTTGGGGAAAAGTTGACACAGTTTAAAATTTACCTTCCTACTGACCTTTTTTTTTTAAAATAAGTGTTTCTACTAGGTGAAACTATCTTTTCATTGATCATTTAGAATTGAAAATGTGTTTTCATCCATTATGTTTGATCAGCTGCCAAATCCTCTTAGATATTTCCAGTGGTATTAACATATTCCTCCTTCTCTCCAGTCCTATTGTTATCCCCTTGCTTCAAATCCACATCTCCCATTCCTAGTATTTAATTTTTTAAAATCAATTTACTCCCAGAAATATGTTAGTTTCTCCAGGGATCAGACTTATTCTCTTCTCTATTTATAAAGATATGTCTTTTAAAATTTATTTATTTATTTATTTATTTCTGAGTCAGGTCTTACTTTGTTGCCCAGGCTGTAGTGTAGTGGTGCGATCAAAAGCTCACTACAACTTCGAACTCCTGGGCTGAAGTGGTCCTCCCACCTAAGCCTCCCAAGTAGCTGGGACTATAGGCACACACCACCATGCCTGGCAATTTATTTTATTTTTTTATTTTGAATTTTTCTGTAGACACAGAGTTTTGCTATTGTGTCCAGGCTTGTCTTGAACTCCTGGGCTCAAGCACTCTTGCGGTGGCCTCCTAAAGTGTTGGAATTACAGGTGTGAGCCACCATACCTGGACAAAACATATATTTATTTCTTAGGTTAAGCATGTTTTTTCTCTTCTTTCTCAGACCCCTAAAGACAAATCACAGGTAAGCAATATTCTCATTTCCTCCAGGAAGGCTTCTCATCTAAGCCTGACTATGGAATCTTCCCACCTCTGATCTTTCCTAGCTTTTATAGACCATGGTGTGCAACACAACACACACGTATGTTTTTGATGATAAATATTTTCAGATCTGCTATAATGACAGGACAATTCTGAGTTGATGTTGGAAGCTTTGTAAATACTTACTGATTTACTACTATGTGTTATCACTTTTCTTTTTACTTTTTACTCTACGTTATGTATTCCTCATAATAGGAAAAGATGCAGGAAGGATAGAAAACTACTCTGAGAAAATATTTTCTTCATTACCTAGGAAATCTGCAGTGAATTTCGGGACCAAGTGAGGAATGGAACACTTATATGCACCAGGGAGCATAATCCTGTCCGTGGCCCAGATGGCAAAATGCATGGAAACAAGTGTGCCATGTGTGCCAGTGTGTTGTGAGTGTCCACCCCATCTCTCCCACTGAATTTCTTCATCCATGATCGCCCCTGAGTCTCAGATCCTTCATGCATGTGTAGAGTATAGACTGTGAGTTATATGTTAGAAAGGTTTACAAGCAGATGGATAAGACATTAAGTA
This sequence comes from Pongo abelii, assembly GCF_028885655.2. Taxonomy (NCBI): domain Eukaryota; kingdom Metazoa; phylum Chordata; class Mammalia; order Primates; family Hominidae; genus Pongo; species Pongo abelii. Next base: position 156,571,256 of record NC_071989.2, read on the forward strand.
ATATTGACTCATATAGTGACAATACTATTATTTATTCAATTATCCTTCTATTTTTCAATTAAGTCAAGGGAAAAGGCTCAATTTAATGCTTTTTTTTTAACACTTGATAATCTTCATTTGTAAAAAAAGCAAGAGCAGAAATTTCATGATTTGGATTGGATGATCTTTTTGATGTCTTTCCCACTCCTGACATTTTATGATTTGTTAGTCTATTCAGATAGGAGCTAAGGAGAAGCCAGCTGGATGGAGGTCTGTGGGGTCAGTACATAAAGACTATTAAAATAGCCTGAACAATAAATGGAATAGGGAGGATTGTTATTTATCCTTTCAAGGACATTACTGTATAATGCAAACATTCGTAAGTGATTTAGTGTGGAGTAAAACCTTTAGGAAACAGGCTCATGCCCTAAATGTTTACTAAAATGTCTCCTTGTTAAGTCAGGTTCACGGCCTTCTAAGGCCTTTGTTTTGCTGAGTGGTGTAGGTAAGCCTGTGACCACAGCTCCATCGTGTGGGACAATATAGAAGTTAATTATTATCACTTCTAATTCTCCTCCTTTTTAGGCTCTTAATCTGTTCCTGAACTTAATCCTAAAATAAATGCTGAGAAAAACACTTATTTAAATAATACCTGCTGAGGTGCAAAGTTAATGTCTCCTAACTTTCACGTCTTGATCCAACCTTAAGTGGATGCCTACAATTCCCTAAAAGGAGAGGTTGACAGAGTAGAGCACTAGAAGAAAAGTAGCCTGAAATTCAAGAAGCCAGGGTTTTTCTCTCACCCGTTCAATTTGCTGGTGTTGTGGTAATGACTAAATGTAGTAAATGCTAAGGATTTTCCAGCATTAACATGCTATATGTCAGTAGAAAATGGCAAGAATACCAGAATATTAGGCTTGTGTTCGACCCCCAAAGATTAGCAGTTGAATCTAATTGGACTTAAATCACTACTGCAATCCAAACCTTGAATTTCAACTTCAATATTAGCTCCATTGAAATAATATTTAAAATTTTTAGTTTAAAGTAAAGCATGGTTTATTATGATTTTGAGCCCATCATCTGACTTAGCATCACCCTTTGCTTTTATCACGGATGTGGTAGTTACTTGGAGAGGAAAAGTTTAACCAGTAAAATAAAATCAAGACAATTGTAGCTTTATTCAGAATGTTAATTAAAATTAGCGACCTACAAAAAATAAGATCACCTGAGGGCCACAGACTGATAAAGATGCGTGCTTGTTTTATAATTATTCTTCTTTAGAGGGGGAATGTAAACAGCTAAATTTATCTGTACTATTGGTCAAAGCAAAAGCACCTCTCAGACTAGATAAATTTGTATTGAAGACTGAATCTGACTATTGGTTTGGAAGATCCTCATTCCTTTTAAAAATGTACTACCAAAAAGAGTAGGGAATCATATTCAGCCTGTATCTTCTTTTTCTATTACAGCAAACTTGAAGAAGAAGAGAAGAAAAATAATAAAGAAGAAAAAGGGAAAGTTGAGGCTGAAAAAGTTAAGAGAGAAGCAGTTCAGGTAGTTGTTTGAGATCATCAGATCCACATAAATATTCAATGATCACTCTCCCTAGGGAGGGCTCCTATTCCCTCCTCCTCATTCCAGTATTCTTAGTTTCTTTGCAAACTGGGAAAATGTGTTTGGCTCCCCATATACAAGAGTACTCCCCTTTCTTTATTCAATTTATTCACACTAAATCTATTAATTGCTTGTGCAGTAGAGAGATCAATCACCATTTTCTCCCCTATTGTGTCAATGATATTACCTAAGAAAGAAGTATATATAGATTGTTATCTTACTGTCTGAATGCAGACTAATAGAGATAGATGTTCAGATTTTTCTCAAGTACACTTTTGAATATGAATATTTACCTTAAAAACAGCAACAACTAGGGATCCCACTTAATTATCTGTGAGATTTTGAGGAGATAAAAGCATCTCTGAGTCTTGAGTTTGCATTCTTTAACATCTCACATGATAGTGATAACAATGATAATTGTACATTCTTTGCTACTGTATGCATCATGGCATAAAGTTTTATGACTGATATTTGTAGTAGCCATTGAAGGGACATATTATTATCTGTATTTTATAGAAGAGGACTTGGAAGCTGACCTAAGAAGTTAAGAAATATATTTAATTAGTTACATATAATACAATTATATACTGATATATTATTTACTATATATTAACATAAACATTATATGATACAAATAATATCATATATAATTATAATTATATGTAGTTAGTAACTTGAGAACCAAGAATTGAACCAAAAGTTCTGGCTTTAAGGCCATGATGCACTTTAGATTTTACACGCTTCTGCCATTTGTATTATTCCTGCAGACTATGCCTTAGGTCCTCATTATTCTTTTCTTTTGTCCTTTTGTGATTTAGAAGAGCTCATTTCTACTGCTCTTACCTTTGCTCTCTATAATCTACTCTCAACTCTTAAGCCAAAGTAATTATTTAAAACCATAAGGCAGGTCATGCTACCCAGTGGCTTCTCATCTCACTCAAAGTAAAAATCAAGACACATGTAGTGTCTGGAAGTGCCATACATGGTCTGATCCCTGCCACTTTTCATAGGTCACATTTCCTATTATTCTACATTGTTCTCCATGCACCGGTTATACTGCCCCTTTTGGTTTCTTGGACATCCCAAGCATTGATTCATGGCTTTCTATCATGTGGTCACAAAAACAACGTGGTTAAAAAACCAGACTCTAGGCTCAGACGGTCAGGGTTCAAATTCTTGCTTCATTTCCCTACCAGTAAGGTCCTACAGTTAACATCTTCGTATATTAGCTTTCTCACTTATAAGATAAGGACATTATTATTATGTATATTATTTTTATGAAGTCCCAAGAAACTTATTAATGTATAACAGCACAGTGTCACACATATCTTAAGTAGTCACTCTGTAATATTATATTTATTGTTGTTAATGTCATTATTGGTCTAATCTCATTGTCCACTGGGGTGTTCCACACTGGAGAGTTCACCAATTCTTCAACATACAATGAACTTTACCTTCTATATGCCATTACTCACAGTCAGAATATCCCTCTTGTCTACCAAAATTCTGGCCACTTTTCATGGCTCAGACTGTGTGTTAACTGCTCCTTAAAGATTTTCCCATTTGTGCAATATACTTAATAACTCTATTACTTGTTATGCCAACAATTTAAAAAATATTTCAGTTATATTATTCATTTTATTATAACTTATAGTTGCCTCTATGTGTTTTCTTCAAAGAAATTAAAAACTCTATACTAGTTTTCCATGGTTGCGATAACAAATTAGCACACTTTAGTGGCTTAAAACAACATAAACTTCTCATTGTTCAACTCCCACTTATGAGAACACATGGACACAGGGAGGGGAACGTCACACACTGGGGCCTGTTTGGGGACTGGGGGAAAGGGGAGGGAGAACATTAGGATAAATATCTAATGCCTGAGGGGGCTAAAAACCTAGATGACGGGTTGATAGGTGCAGCAAACCACCATGGCACATGTATACCTATGTAACAAACCTGCATGCTCTGAACATGTCCCAGAACTTAAAGTAAAATAAAACAAAATAAAACTAAAAAACAATGAAAACAACAACAATAACATAAACTTCTTATCTTATTTCGTAGGTTAGAAGGCTAAAAAGGATCTCACTGAGCTAAAATCAAAGGGTTGGCAGAGCTGTATTACTTTTCTGGAGTCTGCAGGGGACAAGCCAACTCTTTTTCTCCAGATCTAGAGGCCGTCCATGTTCCTTGGTTCTTGGACCCCCTTCTCTATCTACAAAGCCAGCAATGTTATATCTCTCTGACTGTTCTTCTGTGGTTACATCTCTCTCTCACTCTGTCTTCCATCTCGCTCTTGCAGTTTTAAGGACTGATCCTTGTGATTGAGCCTTACATTGAGCCCATTATGGCAATACAGGATAATCTCTTCATTTCAAGGTTATTAACTTAATTATATCTGAAAAACCCTTTTTGCCATGTAAGGTAGCATATTCTCAGGTCTCAAGTATTAAGACTTAGACGTATTTGGTGGAACGGTATTATTCTGTATACTACAAATTCCTTTACCAATTTAAGAGGCCATACGTCATTCTTCTCTGTATCTTTCACAGTGCCTAGTGCAGAATAATATGTGACCTGAAGGTTTTCTAATGAGATAAATAACAGCAATCCATGTTCCAAATGTGTGACCTAGTTCTCTGAAAAGCATTTTGGTTACTATCAACCTTCAACATCACCTTTTCCATGCAATCATTATGTTTTAGTTTTTAAAGAGGTAATGTGGAGGAAGATTTCTAGTGTTTAGTTATTGGATTCTTAAAACCTGCTTCATTTGGCAGGAGCTGTGCAGTGAATATCGTCATTATGTGAGGAATGGACGACTCCCCTGTACCAGAGAGAATGATCCTATTGAGGGTCTAGATGGGAAAATCCACGGCAACACCTGCTCCATGTGTGAAGCCTTCTTGTGAGTGGGCAGCAGCCACTGCTGCTACTGAGTGTGGGAGAAGATCAGCATCGGGTGGGCAAGAGGGGTGACATTGGAAGTTTTCTCCAGGAGGTAGATAATAAAGGCTGTCTTTGCACTGAGTTTGGAAATTTACTATTATAAAGCCATATACTCAGCCCATTTATTTCTGGTGTTCTTCAATAGTCTGAGAGGTACTTGAATCACCATCAAGAAAGGACCATGTGCTAAGAGCAAAATCACACTGGAGTTAATGGCATAAAAGGACTAGGACTTCTGTTCTCTGCAAGCATAAGTCACTGTCAAATAATCCAAAGGTGTAATCATTAGGTGCTAATAAATTGAAAATGAGTTAACATCTAATTGATATCTTAGATTATTTCTGGGGAGAAGAACAACATCTTTATTTTTCAAAAGAGATATAGTCATAGAAGTTTCTTTACTGGTTTGCTATGGCATGTATGTCTTATTCTTTAAACAACATTAAGAACAAGAACAGCTGGGTGTGGTGGCTCATGCCTTTAATTCCAGCACTTTGGGAGGCTGAGGCAGGCAGATCACGAGGTCAAGAGATCAAGACCACCCTGGCCAACATGGTGAAACCCCATCTTTACTAAAAATATAAAAATTAGCTGGGCATGGTGGTGCACGCGTGTAGTCCCAGCTACTTGGGAGGCTGAGGCAGGAGAATTGCTTGAACCCAGGAGAAGGAGGTTTCAGTGAGCCAAGATTGCGTCACTGCACTCCAGCCTGGTGACAGAGCGAGACTCCATCTCAAAAAACAAACAAACAAACAAACAAACAAAAGGACAAGAACAATGATATAGAGAGGTGTGTGTTTACCTTTCCACTCCAAAGCTAAGTTGGTGGAGGTATAGAAGTAATGGACCATTTTTATGTAGAGACATGTCTCCTTTAGGGTAGTGTGTATTGGGTGCTAGGAATGACTGTTTTGTCCTCCCTTTTCTTATAGCCAGCAAGAAGCAAAAGAAAAAGAAAGAGCTGAACCCAGAGCAAAAGTCAAAAGAGAAGCTGAAAAGGTAGTAATCCTGAATGTTTATACTGCAATGAAAGGATGAGGTTTTGCAGTATCTCTGTAAAAATAACTATGGAATTACTCAAACCCCAGTTGTGAGGGAACTAGGGGATCATTTAGTCCAGGGATTGAGAAACTTTTTCTTAACGGAACAGATAGCAGATATTTCTGTTTTTGTGGCCATATAATCTCTGTCACAACTACTCAACTTGGCTGTTGTGACTCTAAAACAGCCCTAGACTGTATACAAACATATGGGCATGGCTGACACCAATACAATTTTATTTATAAAAACAAATGGCTGGCCAGATGTTGCTCACAGGTCACAGTTTGCAAACCCCTGATTTATTCTGTTCCCATATATTAATATTAACATTTAAAATTCAGAGAAAAAGAAGAACTTGCATATAAAGTTAGTGGGAGTATGAGTATCAGTACCAATATCTTCATATTTCAAAGTTCTGGAACAATAGAATTCAATCCTAGACTTCCTGATACCAAAGCCAGCCTTCTTTCTAGTACACTATTTGTTTTTGGATTACCACATTTGGGGAACACATGTGTTCCTTGCTTTACCTGTGGTTACATTTTGGTGCCAGCATTTAGGAAAAAGATTAAAAATTAGCATCCCCAAATAATGTTTTCTTGGATTCAAAAAGGATGGCTCCAAGTAGTTTATTCCAGGTTGTGGTCAATTCCCTGCCCCCATCAAAGACTATTGATATTAAAAATAACCTCTAAAGAAGTATTGCCCTGGAATTCTGTATGTTTGGCTTGTTTACAGTTGTATTGCACAGTTGTAATTCTAAATTTAAAAATAATAGCAGTTCATATGAAAAATAGATTAACTCTTCAACATCTAGAAGAGAAAATTCTTCAGTATGAGCTAATTTCTGATTTCACATTACTACTACAGACAAACTCTCCTCTCATATTATTTTTCTTTTGCTAAATATAACTAGTTAGGGGATCTGGCAATGAACCTTTAAGCTGAGCTAGGAGAAAAATTCCCTCTTTCATCCTCACTGAATTTCAACTTGAACTAAAGAATCCAGAATAAAATACAAAATCAATTGTAATTGCCATTTGTAATTAACTCTTTGATCATAAGTGATTGCTTATTCTGTCTCAATTTCTCATGTAACCCTAAACAAGGAGTGTGCCCAGTCATCAGAGAACTAAGTTTATTGAGAGTCTTGTGTATGGTTGCAGGTTTAGTCTGGATTTTGGGGCTATCAAGGAAAAAGAAATAGAGCCACCTTCTTAAGTCCTTTGTGTTTAATAGAAATTGAACACTATAATTGCCAGAAAAAAAAGTTCTCAGGTCATTTTCTCTTTTTTTTTTTTTCCATAAAGCACTTAGTAGGAACCCAATAAACTAATTTCCCAGAAGATACTCAAGCTTTCTCCTTTTCTTTTCCTTTTAGGAGACATGTGATGAATTTCGGAGTCTTTTGCAAAATGGAAAACTTTTCTGCACAAGAGAAAATGATCCTGTGCGTGGCCCAGATGGCAAGACCCATGGCAACAAGTGTGCCATGTGTAAGGCAGTCTTGTGAGTGCACAAAGAAAACTGCTACTGTGGGATGGTGGAATTGGGGAAGCAATGAGCCAGGCAAATAATATGTATTGTGTTTGTCCTTTCCTTACATGTAATAGAAACAGAAGGTTATCTGTAAAGCATTTGAAATAAATCTTTTCTTTATAATGGCCAAGATGCACAGTTCTAGAAATAAAAAAATATACAGCTAAGCTATTACATTCTCTGTTAGTTCTGGGGTAGACCCTGCCAGTAGATCACACTTCCTTGATAAAATTCTTAAGTTATTTGCTATCAGGTGGATCCTTTCTCTGGATTATCTCGCAATTCACGTTGGAAAGAAAACACACAGATTTTAATGTCAAAGCCCTTACCTACATTGTTGAAAATAACACATTTTCAAAAAATTAAAAGTAGGTCTTTATACAAAGTTTGGAAGTACACCTAGAATATTCAAGTCATTCAATAGCATTTACCAAACATCTACAATGTACAATGTGTATAACGTGTATAATGATTATACAAAAGTGAATGAAATAGACAATCTTCTCACAAATCATATAGTCCACTGAGATTAGTCACGGACATAAGATAATATAATACAAAGGAGGAACTGTTGAATGAAAAATTTGTCTGTAGTATGTTACGGTACTTCAAGAAAGGGACAGTTAATAGAAAGTTTTATGGTGGGATAAAACTAGACCTTATAATTTGGATAAAATGTGGACATGACAGAAAGTAATAAGAGGAGAAGAGGGGAACAGCAAGAGTAAGGATCTAAAATTAGGAAAAAAGCAAGTCATTTAGTTTAGTCAGAACTTACCAACTTTATCAACCTTGAATGCACACCAAAGGTTTTGAGGTCAATTCTACATGTAATGAGAAGCTGCAAAAATTGTTCAGATAGGACAGTAAGTGGCATAAATATTGTTCCTTTAGGAAGATTCATTTGTTAGCAGCAAACAGGAGAAAAAGAGAAAGAAAGTACTAAACTTAAAATTGCTACTCATGTAGAGGGAGGAGCTGCAATAAATAACCCAGGAAGAGGCAGCTACTCAGAGCAAGGAGGTAGGCTAGAAGGCGAGTGGATCAAGGTGGGGGATGCTGTGAAGGTGAAGTCAATGTCATGTGGCGACAGCTATGCAAGCTGAAGGACAGTAAGCAATTAGAGATGATTCCACAGTTTTGCGTTTTTTTTTTGTGAAAGGTAGAAAATCCAGGAGAAAGAATACATTTGGTAGAGAAGATAATGATTTTTGGGGCCTCTTGAACATTAGGTATTGTGATAAACACATCTGGAGATCCCCAGTGAACATTTATGAAGTGTTAGTTAATTACTCACCTTGTCTTTTTTTTTCTTATGGAATCTCACTCTGTCATCCACACTGAAGTGCAGTGGTGCGATCCTGGCTCACTGCAACTTCCGCCTCCTGGATTCAAGTGATTCTCCTGCCCCAGCCTCCCTAGTAGCTGGGGTTACAGGCATGTACCACCACGCCCAGCTAATTCCTGTATTTTTAGTAGAGACAGGGTTTCACCATGTTGGCCAGACTTGTCTCGAACTCCTGACCTCAGGGATCCACTCACCTCAGCCTTCCAGAGTGCTGAGATTACAGGTGTGAGCCAACACACCCAGCTTTACTCACCTTGTCTTGTTTATGGTGATATATATGTGGTGTTCTTTTATTTTAATGAGACCCCCTTCCTGGCAAAGGACTCCATATAATTTATATTTTTATTTTTAGAGAAGGCCTGCAGCATAGTAGATGTTAACTCAATGCTCGATAATTCTATACATATGTGATTTGTTCATATAATGAGAAACTCAAAGAAATGCACACCACTCTCTGTAATCTATTGTTCCCTACCTCCCACTTTCTAATTTCCAGCCAGAAAGAAGATGAGGAAAGAAAGAGGAAAGAAGAGGAAGATCAGAGAAATGCTGTAGGACATGGTTCCAGTGGTGGTGGAGGAGGAAACACTAAGGTGAGAGCAACCTCTAATTTCAATAACTGGGGCAGGCTCAGCTCCTTGACAATAGGACTATGACATAGCATGTATCGTCTGTGGTAAAGGCAGTGCTGAGTCCTTGGGAGAACAGAGAAGCTTCTCCTTAAGGTTGCAGGGTAAGCTATCAGCACATTTTCACTGCTCCAGGGTTCATTTGGATTTCTTTACACCTCAAAATAATTAACAATATGTAATGACCTTATCCCAGTCTCCTGAGCCCTCTTTACGGTAATCTAGACCTCATATCAATAATCGTTCTCATCAGCATCACATGCTCTTCATTTTCTTTCATTATTCTTTCTTGCCTTGGACAGAGCCACTTTTTTGAGGTGTCTTTTCTGTTGATCCAAGGCAGCATGATAGGACAAAAGAGCACAGGCTTTGGAGTCAGATTGGGGTATGATTCTGCCCCTACTATCTGGACTTGTGAGACATTGAGTAAATTACTTCCTCTCACTGAATTCTACTTTCCCTGATTTAGCAGTACTCTTCCAGGGATAAAAGAAAATAATTTAGGCAAAGGTTTAGCATGTTTCTTGAGGCATTTTTAAGTGTCAGCATGGCAATGTTGCACATAAGGTCACTCCTTGGGTCTCTGAACACAGTTTCATAAAATTGCAGTCACCTTATTTATCTTTTTACAACCTTGGAATATCAAAACCATGTCTTCACTTCCAAATCTGACAAAGGCCCAATATTTACCTTTGATAAACTCTGGCTGTTCTGTTTTTTCCCATCTTTTTTGCTTTAGGAGGCTGAGTTCTCCCTTTTAAGGAGTAGCCCTGTTGATTAGAATTGTCTGATAGACATTTTGTGTGTCTTGTTCATAACTTGGTCAAACCTACCTTCCTTGACATTTTGCGTAACTTTGGGTTTTCCTCCAGCATTTTTCTCTCTCTTCTATCTGCACTAGAGACCTGTACATTTTTTTCTGTATAAGGCCAGCTAAATATTTTAAGCAATGTGGGCCTTGTGGGTCATATGATGTCTGCTGCAACTATTTTACTCTGCCACTGTTGTGGGAAAGAAGCAAAAAAAAAAAAAAATACCTGAATAAATGAGTGAGGATGTGTTTCAGTAAAACTTTATGTGTAAGAACAGGCAGCAGGAAAGATCTTCCCTGTGGGCTATACAATTGACCCTTGAACAACATGGATTTGAACTTCCCAGGTCCATTAGTACTTAATTTTTTTTCAACCAAACTTAGATAAAAAATACAGGATTTGTGGGATGTGAAACCTGCATATATGGAGGGCTAACTTTTTGTATAGGTGAGTTGTACAGGGCCAACTGACAGATTTCAGTATACATGGATTTTGATCCTGGAACCAATCCCCCAAGTGCACCAAGGGGAAACTGTAGTTTGCTGACATTTAACATATGCTGTTAAATTCAATCATATTTATAATTTCCTTGTGTAGATCCTTAAAAGCAACATTAGTTGCCATGACAACTCATCTCTTATAAGTAGAACATGGGTGATTCTGGTCCCCTTTTCTCTGTAGATACTAGACCTAGATGTTAGGTTTTTTTTTGTTTGTTTGTTTTTTTGAGATGGAGTCTCACCCAGTCACCCAGGCTGGAGTGCAATGGAGCAATCTTGGCTCACTGCAACTTCTGCCTCCCGGGTTCAAACGATTCTCCTGCCTCAGCCTTCCAAGTAGATGTGATTACAGGCACCCGCCACCATGCCCAGCTAATTTTTGTATTTTTAGTAGAGACAGGATTTCACCATGTTGTCCAGGCTGGTCTTGAACTCCTGACCTCATGATCCAGCCATCTTGGCCTCCCAAAGTGCTGGGATTACAGGCGTGAGCCACCGCACCCAGCAATGTTATGTTTCTTATAAAGAGAGGTGAAAGAACTTCTCTTACTCAGATTGTTAAAAACATTTACTAAGAATACAGTAGACTAAGTAATACAGGGGCTCTTCATTCTTCTCTGTTTTCAGGACAAATGTGCTGAGTATCGGGAACAAATGAAAAATGGAAGACTCAGCTGTACTCGGGAGAGTGATCCTGTACGTGATGCTGATGGCAAATCGTACAACAATCAATGTACCATGTGTAAAGCAAAATTGTAAGTATTTCTCTCAACAGGCATGTCTAAAACATAGTCACATTCCTCTTGAATGAATGGCTATTTCTCATTTGCTATGGCTCCTTCCATGCAAATTATTCTTTTTGTTAATTTCCAAATATTCTATTTTTTTCTCTTGCGTTCTCTAAGGAACAATGAGCCTTAGGAAGGGGAGTTAACCAAGTGGCTGATTTCTATTGCATTTTCTATTACAATTCTGTGAACTCTAAGTGCTATCATGATAGACCCTTGTTCTTTATTGTGCCAGAATCCTAGGAAGACTTTGTCATGGCCATTTGGAATCATTGACCAGCACAGTTGAAGAAAGCTGACTTCTTGTCATTTGCACAGGACACACTTACTGCATAATCCAGGGTCAATATTTGTTAACAAGACGAATATTCACTTTTTTCTCCTCCAGGGAAAAAGAAGCAAAGAGAAAAAATGATTATTCTCGCTCCAGATCAAATGGGACTGGATCAGAATCAGGGAAGGTGAGTTATTATTTGGGTTTTGGCAAGAATGGTCTTTCTGTGAGTCAACAGTTGGCAATCAAAACTATAGAAGAAGGTGTCAGCATGATCAAGCTAGAGCTTGCCCTTAGAAGGTCAGGAGTTACCAAGTTATCAGTGACTATCACTGATAACTTGTTCAGTGAAGAAACCTAATGCCAAGTGGACGTCTTTAAGTCTGACACTTTACAAGGCATTTTTATAAATAATAGTTTATTTAATTATTTCAACAGCCTGGTCAAATATGGCCTTTTAACCTTATTTCATAGATAGGGAAAATGAGGTTTTGCAAGTATACTGGGATTTATTTTTGTTTTTGTATTATTTTGCTGCTAGTGTAACTAGTTACTATAAGCAGATGCTTAAAATAACACAAATTTATTATCTTATATTTCTGGATTCCATAAGTTTTAAATGGTCTGATTGTGCTAAAACCAAGGTGTCGGTAATGCTGCATTCCTTTGTGGAGGCTCTAGGTGAGGATCTGTTTCTTTGCTTTCTCTAACTTCTAGAAGCTACCTGTATTCCTTGGCTTGTGGCCACCCTGAAGCCAGTGATGGCCAGTCAAGTCCTTCTTATGCTGTATCATTCTCACACTGACTGTCATGCCGCTGCCTCTCTCTTTCATGAGTAAGAACCTTTGCGATTACATGGGCCCCACTTGGATAATCCAGGGTAACTTCCCCATTTTAAATTCAACTGATTAGCAATCTTAATTCCATATTCAACCATAATTCCTCCTTGCCACGTAAAGCAACATATTTGGAGGATCCAGGAATTAGAACATAGACGTCTCTCTCTGTGGGCCATTATTTTGCCTACCACAGCAAGGTTACATGGCTGCCGGACTCTTGGAAAGAAATCCTCTGATTCTCAAATCCAATCAAATAGTATGTAAAAACAGCACTTCCAATATAATCTTCCCATCTTTTCAGGATACATGTGATGAGTTTAGAAGCCAAATGAAAAATGGAAAACTTATCTGCACTCGAGAAAGTGACCCTGTCCGGGGTCCAGATGGCAAGACACATGGCAATAAGTGTACTATGTGTAAGGAAAAACTGTGAGTATGTTTCAAAATGAGCTTTTGACTGTGAGTCTTAAAGTACAATAATCATTTCTTACCAGTTTGAGAAAATGACAATTGTTTTAGAAGCAGATCTAGTAATTAATGAGGCGTTTGTTCAGTTTGATTGAAATGTTTCATTGTTTTCCCCGCAGGGAAAGGGAAGCAGCTGAAAAAAAAAAGAAAGAGGATGAAGACAGGAGCAATACAGGAGAAAGGAGCAATGACAAAGAGGTAATAGATGTTAGACATGGTAATACCTGAATTCAGTTAGTTCATTGTATGGTATATTTATTCAACAAATATTCGTGAAATGCTGACTCTGTCCCAATCATTGGTGATATAACGGTAAACAATGAAGTCATGGCCAGATCTTGAAAATAAATAGCATGCTCTTCAGTTCCCCAGGAGTGACTCTGATGCAATTGTAGAACCAGTGACAATTGTCAAATTATTGTAGTTAGCCAGTGAATTTCATTTTTGAATTTTTTCTTTCCTTCGAGACAGTGTCTTGCTCTTGCTCAGGATGGTCTCGAACTCCTGAGCTCAAGTGATCCGCCAGAGCTCAAGTCTCAGCCTCCCAAAGTGCTGGGATTACATGAGCCATCGCACTCTGCTGTTTCTGAATTTTTTAAACAAATAAATATCAAGCAATCAGATGCCAACAATTACACAGAAAATCAGTATCAAAAGTTTGGAGTTTGAGGCCAGGTACGGTGGCTCAGGCCTGTAATCCCAGCATTTTGAGAAGCCGAGGCGGGCAGATCACGAGGTCAGGAGATCGACACCATCCTGGCTAACACGGTGAAACCCCGTCTCTAATAAAAGTACAAAAAAATTAGCTGGGCATGGTGGCGGGCGCCTATAGTCCCAGCTACTTGGGAGGCTGAGGCAGGAGAATGGCGTGAACCCGGGAGGCGGAGCTTGCAGTGAGCTGAGATCGCGCCACTGCACTGCAGCCTGGGCGACAGAGCGAGACTCTGTCTCAAAAAAAAAAAAGAAAAGAAAAAGAAGAAAAGTTGGAGTTTGAGATAATAAATTCTTGATCTGGCATCTCATTGCCACCTAGTGTTCAGTTTTGGTCTTTATAAATAGTGTTCAACACTACAACACCAACACGTAGAATATACACAGCACAATGTCTTTTAATCCACCAACGGACTCCAATTTGAAAAGATAAATAGTAAAATTTCCCTAGGAAGATTTTTCCTATTAGTAGGGCAACTTTTCATTAAGCCTGTAGTGACTAAAGAAAATGAAACCTTAATAGTAATTATCATTATTTAAAAATATTTTGGGAATATCTGTTGTGCGTTATGGTAGATGAATGGCTTTGAGAAAATAACTTTCTTGCACAACTTCACATGATCTCTAAAGGACATCTATTTAAAATCTTGGTAAATTTTTAATTTTATGATCCTTATTTAAAAAATTTTGAACAGAAAAAATGCTATGTATATGTATATATAGAAAATACTGAGTGAAAAAAAAATAAAGAAAATATGGAGGCAGGGTGTGGTAACTCACTCTTAATTCCAGTGTTTTGGGAGACCAGAGCAAGAGAATTGCTTGAGCCCAGGAGTTCAAAACCAGCCTGGGCAACATAGTGAGACCCTGTCTCTACAAAATAATAATAATTAAAAAAAAATAGCCAAGCATGATGGTGCACACCTGTAACTCTAGCTACTTGGGAGGTTAAGGTGGGAGGATCACTTAAGCCCATGAGTTCAAGGCAGCAGTGAGCTATGATAGCATTATTGCACTCCAGCCTGGGCAACAGAGTAAGAACTTGTCTTAAAAAATAAAGACACATGCACATTTATGTTTATTGCGGCATTATTCACAATAGCAAAGACTTGGAACCAACCCAAATGTCCAACAATGATAGACTGGATTAAGAAAATGTGGCACATATACACCATGGAATACTATGCAGCCATAAAAAATGATGAGTTCACGTCCTTTGTAGGGACATGGATGAAATTGGAAATCATCATTCTCAGTAAACTATTGCAAGAACAAAAAACCAAACACCGCATATTCTCACTCATAGGTGGGAATTGAACAATGAGAACACATGGACACAGGAAGGGGAACATCACACTTCGGGGACTGTTGTGGGGTGGGGGGAGGGGGGAGGGATAGCATTGGGAGATATACCTAATGCTAGATGACGAGTTGGTGGGTGCAGCGCACCAGCATGGCACATGTATACATATGTAACTTACCTGCACGTTGCGCACATGTACCATAGAGCCTAAAGTATAATAATAATAATAATAATAATAATAATAGTAATAATAAAAAGAAAAAAAATTTTCCTGCAAAAAAATAATAAAATAAAATAAAATAAAATAATAAAAAACAAAACAAAACAAAACAAAAAATAAATAAATAAATAGAAAATATTGAGATTGTGTGTGAGTGTATGTGTGTGTGTGTCAAATAGAGAACTACAGTTTTATCTACACATGCAAAGTTAAATAAGTTTCACCAATAATTATATTTAAACCTCCCCAAATTCTATTCAGTGGTGATATTGTTCCAATTTTTTAGAATTCAGGAAAACTTAAGAGAAGTTAACTACACATAATTAATGAATAGAAGAGCCAAAGACTGAATTGCAGGGTTGCAATACAGTCAGAGGAGTGCTATTATAAACATATGTGGTATTGTGAGCACCTGGAAAATAAAATACTTCCAGTAATTTGTGAAAATGGTAGTTGTGAGACATTTAATATGTTGATAGGTATTTAATTCCAGAGAATTTTTTAAAATGCTGCAATTAAAAGTAAGGCCTGGAATTGTTTGTTTACAGACATCACAATTTAAAGAAAGAAGGGTAAGTACAATTTAGGTTACTGTGTTATTTTTTAAGGTAACGTTTCCATATCACCACTTTGGCTCTTTGGGCTTACAGGAAGTTCCAGGGACTTCTGTAGCTCTCTGAAGATTTTAATACATTCTAGATCCTGTCTGTAGACTCGGTTCTATTGGCTTCTTTTTATGATCATTATGTTTCAATGAACACAAAAGGCAGCTCCATATACTTATCCACACATAGGAGTTTTATTCTCTGCCTTGTAAAAGCAAATAAGTAAAAAGGTATAACCTGGTGGTTAGCAGGTTTCTGATCACAAATTCAACACTGACTTTATTAATTTCGCTGAGATTTATTTTTCTCATCTGTAAAATGGGAATGATGAGTATTTATCTTATAAGATTTTTACAACCACTAAAGGAAATCTATTAAACCACACAATAAAGCACCTCGCACGATAATTTTTTTGTTTTTTTTGGTAAATTGTGGTTGAGAAATGAAGCTGAAAGTTTACATGTTTTTATGTTTTGCCAGGAGAGTGTCATTTAGTTCATTCCAGGGCTTTTGAAGTAGACTTTTTATGTGTGGAATACTGAGTGCATTCATAGGGAGACAGGTTTGGGGCTCTGCCTCATAGAAAATGTATTAAAATGAGATGGGGCAGGGCATTGGAGGCTCATGCCTGTAATCTCAGTGCTTTGGGAGGCCAATGTGAGAGGATCACTTGAGGCCAGGAGTTTGAGAGCAGCCCAGGCAACACAGAGAGACTCCTGTCTCTACAAAAAATTTTAAAATATTAGCCAGGCACGGTGGCACATGCCTGTAGTTCTAGCTACTTAGCAGAATGAGGTGGGAGTGTTGCTAGAGCCCAGGAGTTGGAGGCTGCAATGAGCTATGATTGCATCACTGCACTCCAGGCTGGACAACAGAACAAGATTATATATATATATATAACAAGATTATATTATATACATAACAAGATTATATATAGAGATATATTATATATATATATAGATATCTTATATCTATATATATATAAAATCTTGTTATATATATGTAATCTTGTTCTGTTGTCCAGCCTGGAGTGCAGTGGTGCTATATATATATATATATATATGATCTTGCTTGCATATATATATAGTTTTTAAAGGAATGGGCTGCTTTAGTGAAATTCCATTAGGGCAAGACAATCATTTGATAGAGATGCAATGGAGAAGATTCAAACTTCATAGGTAGAGATTGAATAAAGTGCCTTTAAAACATATTTCTTCTCTGAAATTTTACTTTCTCTGTTTTTTTCCTGTGTTATGAGTTTATATCTAATCGGTCAATCAAGTTATCAGGTTTGAAAGATTATACCATGACAGTAACAACTTTTTTTGCTACTGTTGGTAGGATCCGTGTCGTGAATTTCGAAGCATGCAGAGAAATGGGAAGCTTATCTGCACCAGAGAAAATAACCCTGTTCGAGGCCCATATGGCAAGATGCACATCAATAAATGTGCTATGTGTCAGAGCATCTTGTACGTAAAAAGGTTTATCAATAAATTTGATAGTTGTGCCTGTTTGCCAGAAATTAGTTCTTGTTACTTTTAAAACCTAAGATACTTGGCATCACACATTAATGATATGATAGCTCCTCTCTTTTGAAGAGACAATTTCCAAAGCACTTTCACAAGGATTTTTTTATTTTGATGTTGAGAAGCATAATCATACCCGGAACCTCTGGGGTAGGAAGAGGTAGCTTATCAATTAAGTAACCTGGGACAGGCCAGTTCATTGTGCAGAGCCTCAGTTCCTCCTGAGGGAAAAATGACTGCACAATATAGTTTTGTGGAGATTCAAGGACATTTTTAAAATGTTTATGAACTTCAAAGCATTATACCTATGTAAATAACATTCAAGGACATTTTAAAAATGTTTATGAACTTCAAAGCATTATACCTATGTAAATAACAATCAAAATTGTGAGTTTAGTTATAATTTAATTGGAAAAGTAAAAATGAGAATTATAGCAACTTTCTAGATGAAAGTCTTAAGTCTATTATATTAAGGAAAAATAAAGACCTTTTAGGATCATATTTTTCTGGGTAAGAGTATAGTAACAGCATCTATGAAAGTTGATAGCATTGTCACAAATATATTATCATGAAAATTCCAACAATCAGAACTGATTAGTTGGAATATTATAAAAAATATTCTTAGAATTTTTTTTAGGTATAAGAAAACAGTGTTAGATTTGCTAATGTTTAGAATTGCAGAAATACTTGGTTAAAGACAATTCAGTAACAACCCTTGAAAAATTACCCTATCTTTATTTTTTATTATTCTGCAGTGATCAAGAAGCTAATGAAAGAAAAAAGAAAGATGAAGAGAAATCAAGTAGCAAGCCCTCAAATAATGCAAAGGTTATTTATTAAAAGATACCAAAATAACCATTTTATTTTTCACCCTCATAATTTTGCATTCTTCTCCAGTTTTGGGAATAATAAAGATATTAATCTCTTAACTTCAAAGAAAATTGATTTTGCTTGTCTTGTCATTTTGGATCACAACAAGATTTTTGGGGGGCTTTGGGGGTTTGATGCCTTTTTTGATTTTGTCGAAAATTCTCTGAGAGTGTGTGTCAATTATTGTTTTAGTCTTTCCTCCTTGGGAGAAATATGGATTGAAAAGTAGAGGGTAAAATTCTTTACCAACTCAACTGCATGCTTATCTTTGACACTTTAAGTGTGAAATAAGGCTTTGGGTAGCTTGCTGATGTCTATTTTAATAACTCAGGCAATATAAACCAATCTAAGTCTCCCTTTTAGCTTCCCTTCTGTTTTCACCAGATGATTCTATCAGCATTAAAGAATCAGCAGTGTGCATGCGTGATGCTTTCTTTTCTATTTCTTTTTCAAGACTACAAAGAAGACATCTTCATTCAATTCTTTAACCGTAACAATCACATTTGTAGAGTTAGATCCCTGAGCAATTGTCCTTTTGTCAAAAGCATGCTTCATGGGGAAAATGGGGAAAGGAAGGATAGAAGAATGGGAGAAAAAAACAGGAAGGTCTATCAAGTGTTGTTTTATGTTTCCCTACATTTTTCAGGACCAGTGCAGACAGGTTCAGAATGAAGCGGAGGATGCAAAATTTAGACAACCTGTGCGTTCCTTGGCCTCTGTTGCCAGGATAAGTACAGTGAGTCTGAGCCCAGAGCTAAGAGAGGACTTCCTAAAACCAAGTTTGAAAAAATCACTAAGCCAAAAAGGGACAAAGCCACGTTCACTTTCCGTTTCTCATTTTCTAGGATGAGTGCAGTGAATTTCGAAACTATATAAGGAACAATGAACTCATCTGCCCTAGAGAGAATGACCCAGTGCACGGTGCTGATGGAAAGTTCTATACAAACAAGTGCTATATGTGCAGAGCTGTCTTGTGAGTAAGAGGATTCTGCTCCCCCTGTAGCTAGCAGGGGAACTGCATTTTTAGAAACTGCTGATTGAATAAGTTTGTATATTTGTGAACCCCATGGGATTTTAAAAATAAGTCTTTAGAATTAAAGCCCCCAAATTGAGAACACCTGATATAGTAGAAAGAACACTGAGACTTAGAGACAGAAATTCCCTATGTAAGTTCTAACCAAGATGTATACTAGCTGTGTCATTAAACAATTTGTTTTCAACTTTCAGCATCATAATTAGAAGAAATTCTTCAAGATCTTTATTCCACAACTAGATCAGACTCAATTGAGATGCCTTTAAAAATAAATTCAAATTTTTACACCCCAAAATATATTATATCAGAATCTTGGGGCTATGGAATTTGTTTTTTAGAGAGAGTTTCTAGGTTATTCTAAAAAGCAAATAGAAATGGAGACCAATGGACATTATAAATGATGATGATGATGATGATGATGACGATGGTTGTAAAGCACACTGTGAACACAACAGTAATCAAATTTATTTAGCTTTTCATAGCGAGTGTTCTTTGAGGGGGGAATTACCAAATACTACTCTCATTTTATGTTCTAGAAAATCAAAACTTAAGAACATTAACCCACTTGTCATCTGTTAAGTGATGAAAGTTCTAAACCAGCTCCTAATTGTGTACTTTTCTTAATATGTCATACTGGTCACTATCTCAGTGTTCTGTGATTCTGTTTTATTTATTTATTTATTTATTTATTTATTTATTTATTTATTGAGACAGAGTCTCACTCTGTTGCCCAGGTTGGAGTGCAATGGTGCGGTCTCAGTTCACTGCAACCTCTGCCTCCCGCGTTCAAGAGATTCTCCTGCCTCAGCCTTTCGAGTAGCTGGGATAACAGGTGTGCACCACCATGCCCAGCTAATTTTTGTATTTTTAGTAGAGATGGAGTTTCACCATGTTGGCCAGGCTGGTCTCCAACTCCTGACCTCAGGTGATTCGCCAGCCTATGCCTTCCAAAATGTTGGGGTTACAGGCATGAACTAGCATGCCTGGCCTCTGTCATATTTTATGAGGATTGCTTAACTTCTTACTGGAATTTATGGGAACTGTTTCTTATTTTAAATTATTTTTTATTTTCTTCTCTAGTCTAACAGAAGCTTTGGAAAGGGCAAAACTTCAAGAAAAGCCATC
The DNA here is from genome assembly GCF_028885655.2 of Pongo abelii. Lineage (NCBI taxonomy): Eukaryota > Metazoa > Chordata > Mammalia > Primates > Hominidae > Pongo > Pongo abelii. Next base: position 156,591,432 of record NC_071989.2, read on the forward strand.
CCATGTTAGAGCTTCTCAAGAGGAAGACAGCCCAGACTCTTTCAGTTCTCTGGTAAGGAGGACTATTTCTGAAAAGCTACTTATCAATTTAATTTTCTTGATTTTTTTTGACCTGTTGCTATTTGCTATTTTCATAGAAGGGTCTGAGGTTTGCTGATTCAGTGCAGCCTGAAGTCCTTTGAGGACTATATGCAGTTTATGCTTGGTGAGAGTTCTGGGATTTCTCATTAGTGCCTTATCCTGTGCCCTTTGAGATTATTTGCCCTGCTTCAATTTAGTACATTTTGAAATTTACAATGTGTGTGTGGAATAATTGTGACTAATCTCACATATGGTAAAATACGTAGTCTCAATTCTGTAATTTTAGCATACGTCTTGGTATTCTTAGCTTCCTCACCTGGCTTCCGCTTATTTCCCTCCTCCAACCAAATCCGTTTCTACATCCTGGAACTCTATGCCAAGCATGCTCACAGGTATAAATTTCCGCAAATTAGCAATTCGGAGTAGCTAAAATTTCTTGTTTAAAATATAGGCTGAGCTGGGTGCAGTGGCTCATGCCTATAACCCCAGCACTATGGGAGGCCAAGGCGGGCAGATCCCTTGGCCCCAGGAGTTTGAGACCACTGTGGGCAACATGGTGAAACTCTGTCTCTAGAAAACATACAAAAAAAAAAAAATTAGCTGGGCATGGTGCCTTGTGCCTGTAGTTCCAGCTACTTGGGAGGCTGAGGTGGAAGGATGGCTTGAGCCCAGGAGGGCGAGGCTACCATGAGCCATGATAGTGCCACTGCACTCCAGCCTGGGTGACAGAACAGGACCCCACCTCTCTCTCTTCCTCTCTCTCATAGCTGATGGTCACCAGTAATGTAAGTATTAGTGTACATTAGCATGATAGGATTTACTTTGTAGAGCCTTGGCAAGATGAGGAGTAGAAAGGAGCAAAGAGGATATGAGATCATCAAGCAGATTCTCAGACTGGGCCCTAAAAGGAAGATTTTAGCACCCAGGCTGATGACCCAGAAAAGGAGAAAGAAAGGTATCAAACATGAATTTTACCTCATTATTCACCCAATTCAACTAGGGTAATAGATGAGTTACATACATGAAATATGCATTAATTACATATTTCTGGTAAATTGAGCTCCACATCAGGGATCCAAAGGCATGGAGAAGAGCTATTAACAAAATCTGTTTTTTTTTTAAATACTAAAGTATAATGGTTACATAGAAGAAATGCACATATGCAAGTAAACAGCTAAATGAAATGTCACAAAGTGATCATACCTGTGATAGCAGCAAGAAATAAGATATCATCGGCAGACCAGTAGCCCCCTCATTCTCCCTTATAAGCTAGTCTGTTTTGGAGCTGAGATTTCTTTTGGAGAAATAAATCTTTCATTATTCATTTTTTTCATCAAGCCGGCAGTCCTTTTGTCAGTCTACAAATACTTACTGAGCACCTGCTATTTTTCCAGGCGTTATTTATTTATTTATTTATTTATTTATTTATTTATTTATTTTTTGAGACGGAGTCTCGCTCTTTCGCCCAGGCCGGAGAACAGTGGCGCGATCTCGGCTCACTGCAAGCTCTGCCTCCGCAGTTCACGCCATTCTCCTGCCTCAGCCTCCCAAGTAGCTGGGACTACAGGTGCCCGCCACCACGCTAATTTTTTGTATTTTTAGTAGAGACGGGATTTCACCGTGTTAGCCACGATGGTCTCGATCTCCTGACCTCGTGATCCGCCCACCTCGGCCTCCCAAAGTGCTGGGATTATAGGCGTGAGCCACCGCGTCCGGCCTCCAGGCATTATTTATGCATGCTAGGTTAATAGCCATAAACAAAACAGATAGTGCTCACTACATGAAGTTCATAGCATATTGGAAAAGCAGATACAATAAATAATATGAATAAATGAAAAAATAATGCCAAGGAGGAAATAAGGCAGAAAAAAATGGTACAGTAAATTCTGAGATGGGGAGGGGATACAATTTTAAGTGACATATACAGAGAATAACTCTCTCAGAAGGTGACATTTACATCAAGACCTAAGGGTATTGATTCTGTAGGTATATCTGAGGAGAACATATTCCAGGGAGAAAACATAGCAAAGCGTTTAGTGTTGAAATAGAGCTTCCTCAGCTGTAGAAGAGGAAGTCAGGAAGCTAATGGGAGGCCATGTTATAAAGGGTTTTGTAGACAATTTTAAAGACTTTGCCTAATATTCTGAATGAAGGTTTTGAGAAGACTAATATGATTTGATTTATGTTTTAAAGGAATAACTTTGCCTGATACCTATTGAAAACACTGCAGGGAGGCAAGGGCTGGACAGCTAGTTAGCTATTGCAGTAGTCTACAGAAGAGATGATGCTGGTTTATACCATGTTAATAGTGGTGGAGCTCTTGAGAGGTGGTAAGATACTGGGTCTGTTTTGAAGGTGGAGTCAACAGAATTTTTTGAGTTGATGTACTACGTTAAACAAATAAAAAGAGAGAGAGAGTAAGGAACATTGTAGTACCTTTTGAACATTATAGCACCAGTTACCTGAAAAAATACGAATGACGTATCTGGTTGAGTCTAACCTTTGCCAGGGTTACATATAAGTTACTTATCTAAATTCTCCGTGAATATTTATACCAATATGGAACTCACCACAATCTAAAGCAGTTCATTTAGGTGTTTGAATCATTTATCAAAACAAAGGAACAAATACACAAAGACTGCTTGACTCCTCCAAAATGAGTATTAACAGATATAATACTATTAAATTTTCTATGTCGTCTTTGTATCTGTTTTCAGTAAGTAGTTTTCAAGGAATTTATTAATTTCATCTATGTTGTCAAATTTTTTGGCATATAGTTATTTATAACATTTCTAAATTATTCTTTTAATATCTACAGCTCATATAGTGATGACCTTTTATCTCTAATATTGGTAATATATGTTTTCTTGACTCTGGTCAATTTTGCAAATAGATTATCAACTTATTCTTTTCAAGCAGCTAACTTTTGGCTTTGTTCTGTTTTCTGTTTCATCAATTTCTCCTCTTTATTATTTATTTTAAAAAATTTTCTGTGCTCATCATTGGCTAGCTCCTTCAGATGAAAGTTTAGATCATCCGTTTTAGAATCTCCTTCTTTTCTAATATATGTATTAAAGTTATAATTTTCCCCCAAATTACTGCTTTGGCTGCTGGGATTTGATAGGTTGTATTTTCTTTGTGATTCATTTCATTTCTAAATTCTATGATTACTTTGAGTCATGAGTTATTTAGAACTCATCCTTTTACTTATAAATATATTTCTTATAAATATTATATAGTTGATTCTTTTTGTTCTTCCAGTTAGATAATTTCTGTCTTTTAACTGGAGTACTTACTTGTTAATATTCTATGTAATTACTGATACCATTGGATTTAAGTTTTCCATCATCCTATTTGCTTTTGAATACTTTTTTTATATTTTGGCTCTACTTTTTGCCTTTTTAAAAAACTAATCAAGTTCTTGGAATTATCATTAATTATTAAACTCATACTTCCAAAACACTACAAAGAGCAAATATGTTTCTTCTTTTACATGGAAAATATACATATATTTTTTACCGTGGAAAACATACTGACAATTAAAATTTACTGAACACTTAGTATGTGACAGATACTGCGCTAAGCATGAAATTACATGCATTATCTGTTTTAATCCCTTAAAGCAGTAATATAAAGTAAGGACTACTATTATTTATGATTTTCTGGTGAGAAAATTAAGGCTGAGAAAAGTTAGATAAGTTACTTCTCTAGTTAGTGGTAGAGCTAGGACTCAAAAACTCGTGCAATTTATGAGTATTTACCTCTGAGTCTTTCCTTTCTAGGCTGTATATAACCAATACCTTCACTTAAAAAGGCAAATATTATTTCTAGCATGCCTATAATTCTAGATTTCTTCTTAAGGGCAGGTAATTGTGTCACATATTATAAAGGATTTTTGCTTTCTTATTGCTTTGCTATTCCTTGTTTCTTTGTTTACTTACCTTATCAAGTTAAAAATTGCCAAATACAGGAAGTTAAATCCACCTCATATGGTGCAAAATCAATCTTTGAGTTTGAATAACGTATATCACACTCCTTTTACAACCATTTATTTAAGTTGGATTAAGGAACTCAAGAGGTTTTCTTAAGCCCATCCGTCTCCTTGAATGCCATGAAGTAAGTCTGCTTTATTTTTTGCTTCTTCAGGATTCTGAGATGTGCAAAGACTACCGAGTATTGCCCAGGATAGGTTATCTTTGTCCAAAGGATTTAAAGCCTGTCTGTGGTGACGATGGCCAAACCTACAACAATCCCTGCATGCTCTGTCATGAAAACCTGTAAGTATTCAAGTTGCCCCATCATATCTTCCAGTTTAGAATTTCTCAGCTAGAGTGTTAACCCATAGTAATGCACTGATATAAATTTGAAATGTGTTGCAAGTAATTTATTCATCATAGAAGTTAAAAATTCAAAATTTGTGAATTATCTTTCTTATATATAAAATAGAAAAGATTTAAGGCTATTCCTTTGGTAAATTGCTTACCTACATTGTTATATGCTCTACTGAGTAGAAGAGAAAGAAAAAAATAGTGGGGTTACAACTGCGGAATATTGGTATAATCCTGTGTACAGTCATGGGAGCATGAACATCATTCATTCTGTGTGTAGTGGAGAAAAACAGTAGAGAACTACTGCTATATAAACCCAGCCCAGTGTATTATATCTAAAAGGTCCTGTGACTATAATATAGCCACATATTCCCCATTTCTTTAACCCTGCCTCTTGAAAGAAGTAGTACCTTGCAAAAGGAAAGTGCACTGTACAAAAGAAAGCACAATAAATAAATGGCTGATCTGATGTCTGCTCTCATATTTATGACTATCTGGGTATCTGGAGGCATATTATTTCATGATTCTGAATCTCACTCCCTTCATTGGAGAAATGGAGACAGTTCTCTGAGCTGCTGACTTCACAGATGATTGAAAAGAACTGCTAGATATGAAAATATTTTTATCTTAAGTTAAATACAAGGGATTCATTTTAATACTCTTATTGTTGGCTTTAGTTTTGTTGTTGCTACTCTGCTCAAATGCTGTCTGAATTTTTAAATAATTTTTAAATAATTTCCCCTTGCCTCTATGTGCATCCCTTCCCTTCTCCTGGCCACCATTTGGCCAGCTTTCAAGGAGAGAATGGTGACAAACCTTGGTTTTTCCATCTTACCTGACCCCAGACCTACATTGTAGTACTACTTTATCCTTCTTAGGACACTATAAGCAAGGCCCAGAATATGAGGATAGGACTCCCTGATATCCTGCTTTTTAATCCTGGAAAAATATTTAAAAGAAAAAGGTGCTCCTCAGTTCATATGCTTAAAAGCATAAAATCTGAATATAATCTTCATCTATAGGTAAGGTATGGTAGATAAGGCACTTTCAGATTTCAGTCACTGAATCCCTGCAATCTGCTACAGAATGTTATTATCTTTATTGTTCAGAAGGTTAATCTGAGGCTCAGAGAGTCCAGGTAATTTGTTTAAAGTTACAAAGCTAGGAAGTAAATCAGACAGGATTTTGACCTTATAGATTTGGGTCTAAATACAGTTTTCTTTTTTCTCCACTATCCTACTGTTATTTCGAAGACAGTAGTTCCTTAAATTGTCAAAGACCAAAGATTCCTTAGATAATATGAAGAAAGTTACCCCTTTCAAGAAAATTTAAAAAAAAATGTGATATGAACAATCCACACACATAATATTCATAGGCTCATGGAGTACTTGAAATTCATCTGTAGACCTTATAGGTTTTTAAGAATTAAGAAATTCCTGTTTAAGGAATAAATGAATAAATATAACTGTCCAGGAATTCCATTACTATATATACCTTATCTCCACCCCAGAAATCCTTTAATTCCTCTTTCTTGTAAATGTCAGGGCCTAAATTATCCATATAATTTTCTTCAACATTTTCATCAACTTTATAGATCCATAACAAGTGATCTATTTAAGGGAACTTTAGAGTAAGAAACTGAAATGATGAAAATACTAAGAGAGCATACCTCAGGATAGTTTGTTTGCCTAAGGGAGCTGGGAGTAGATATTATAAAGAAGGATCAGGTTATCTGAGGCAAAAGGAAACAATATTCATTTCTAAGGTTTTAGAGAAAGTTATATGAGAGCAATTTCAATTTAAGCAATGCCAAAAGACAAATTGCACTGCCTTGATAGATAATGAGTTTCCCATTACCAGAGGCAAACAAGTACATGTCTGATTCATAATATTTCTCCAGTGAGAGGCATTAAAATTCATACTCCTTAAGATTCATTCCAACTACCAAACCCAGACTGTATCATTTGTGTCTTGTTATATTTTTCCCCAAGTCATATTATTGGTACTCAATATAGTCAAACATCTCTCTGGGATCTGATTCTCGCATCTATAAATGTGAGATCACCTTTAGACCAGATGATCTCCAAGTTTATTTCCAACATTCTCTATGAATATATCAGTGAATGAAATGTGACAGGATAGGTCCAGGGCTAGGGGACAAATCTGGAGCAGAAGAGAGACAGCCTGGATGATACCTACTGAAAATGAAAGTAGTTGAATGCAGATCCCAGCTCCTCCCTCTAAATATAGTTTGGTTTGATACCCAAGTGTCCTGCATGTTGGTCCTTATTTATTTTCTTATTGTAACTGAGAACTTCCTCATTGTTGAAGCATCCTCTGATCTGTTTTAGGATACGCCAAACAAATACACACATCCGCAGTACAGGGAAGTGTGAGGAGAGCAGCACCCCAGGAACCACTGCAGCCAGCATGCCCCCATCTGTAAGTATATAAGTAGACTGGCCTCCATGGTTACGTTGTGAGGAGCAGTGGGTTCTGGTTTTGTTCTCTTCCATTGAGTAATGGACATTTATCTGGCCAGAGAGGTGACACTAGGTCAGGTGACCCAGAATTGGTCACATTTTCACTATAAAGATAATTAAGTAATTACTGAAATAAGTGGAAATAAGTAGCAGTTAATATTTTAAAATATTTAATGTGTTCATTAATAGATTGTTTATGAGCAATGTCTCCAACATAACGTTACTTATTTCAGGATAGGTTTTATTTTCTGTGATCTATAATAAAAAGATGAGACAGAGACCAAGAGAGGTCAGAGAGTGACAGAGTTGGATTTAAACAATTTCTATATAATGCCCATAATCTTGAACTTTACATTGTATTAAATTATTTCCCAGCATTAAAAGTTGACCAATTTCATTTAAACTCCTGAAAGGATGTTTCAACATACGTTACTGGATTTAACTTTCTCTCTGGTGGCTATTTGAATAGTCATCCTCAGGGAGATGGTATGTGACATGAAAAAATAGGAATTTTCAAATAAGAGAAAAATGTTTTGTTATGGGATAAATATGAGTGCAAATTTCAGTTTTTGCTGTGCTTCATATATGAGACTCTTGGCAAATCACATAAATACTCTAAACCAAATATCCCAATGATCTATGAAAATATTCAATAAATACTGACTTTTATACATTTGGCACAGTGTCTGAAAAATTAATGTCACTATTATTATTGTGCCTAAGACCAAAGTATGAATTTAGAAAAAGAGAAGAGTCCAAAGTATGAACTTAGAAAAGTAGACCATGGTATAGTGCTTATTTATTTTTAATAACTTATTTTCAATTGTAGTTTAATAAAATTATATGTAATAAACAATATTTTAATGCATTATATTTAATAAAGCTATTTATTATTATTCACATTCTCTTTGCTCCATTCCACTGCCACAAAAAGCTTTGGCAATAATGGAATCAGAAACTATTCAGCCAGATTTGAAAATCTTAGTCAAGCAATACTAGATAAGGCCATATTAAAAACGTCTGCCCAACAATCTTTGTTATGGGAAACTGTGAAAACAAGAATCATAAGCTAGAGTCTTCCTAGTTTCACATTAGCAACTGAAAGCAATGTAGAGGAAGCTGAGGACTGGAATGAAATCAGAAGACCTTATCTTTCTCATGTAGGCTTGACAAAGTTATTTACCCCCCATTTAAAGACCTCTACTCTGGTTCTTTACCGGGATCCATAAAAAGAGAGTTAAAACTTTAACTCTAGTCCCTATATTGTGTTTGCTGTCTTATTATATAGAAATTCTTAGTAGTTTGCTCCCATTTTATTGACAGAATATACTGTTCCCCATCCTCACAAACTCACCTTTTCATATATCTCAGGAGAGAAAGGTCAAAATAGCTTTATGCCAGTCCAATAGACCACACCTTAGACCACACTTCCCTGTAACTCTCATCCTGTGTAGGCAACTTGGAAAAACTGCTTTATAAAGAACTTCCCATAGGTTTATACTGATAAGATGTATTTCTTTAAATAATGAAGAATCTTGCCGGGGCTCAGCACACAAGGTGTTGTAAAAGAGTGCCGTTCTTCCATTTCTGCGTGTATGCTTTCCACTGGAGTTGTATAGCAGGCATTAATAATGACAGAAATTATTATGCTGTTAGTTAATGAAACAAAAACTAAAAGCGTCGTGGACACAGGTGGAACTTCAGTCCCTGTGTAAGATTCAAGTGTGTGATCTCGGGTACAGTTGGTACAGACTGGTCATGGCCTAGCATTGTTCTGATGACTAGTAAGGATGTATATACTGGGGTGGAAGCCTATTGTTTGAACTTTATTTCTGGGTGGAAGTTTCTCTAAGGAAGTCTGGAATCTCAAGAATAGAATAAGAGTCCAGGCAGTCACAACTTTCTTGGAAAAGTAGGTTGAGTATCTTGGAACCCACACTTTTGTTACTGAGTACATAATACTTTCTATTATGCAATAACTATTATACAGTAACTACTGAGATTTACATAGGTCTTTAGAGTTTTATGTGCATTTTCTGTTTGTACTGTTACAATAGTCATTTGATTAGGGCAGGGATCACTGTCTTTCACATTTTACAGAAAATCATCCTGGGGGAAAATGTCACTTATTAAAGTCCCTCAGTATAATATCTTGGGTTCATTGTAGATATCCTAACTTCATTTCCAGTGCTCTACTACCATTCCTTAGTTGTCAGGAGATTCTGAAAACTAAGTGCTCTCGAGAAGGCATTATCTCAATTAAAGGATGTTTTGCTATATTGGAAGGAAATTTCTATATTAAGAAAAATACCAATATTATTTTGTGAGATAAATGACTATTCTTATCTATATCTGTCAATTTCATGACAGATTTTCAAGGATTCAGGAAAACTGAAGCTTGCTACTTTCAAACCAAAGAAAACCTCCTGGAGTTGATATAGGCAATGAAGTGGAGATTTGAGTTTGGAATGACAGTGCTGCTCGTGCCCCAGGTGGTACTAGTTGAAGATGTGAAATTATGTGAAAGAAAACTTCCCGAGGCCCTCACCCGCTATAAGATTATTTTTAAATATTCATTTAGTGTTTTAAAGGCTGATTTCAAATATATGGATGAGTCAGGCAAAGGAAGACAGCTGATTACATTCTAGCTGTCTACAACAAACTATAGTAGAAAAACATTCGTATTACAGGAATTGAATTCAAGTTATGACCTAACATGACAGTGGCAAGTTACTAAACTTCTCTGAAGCTCAATTTCCTCATCTGCAAAATGGTGCTAATGACACCTACTTCTTTTTCATCAGCATGAAGGCTGCATGTAATCAAAGGCAGAATTAAGCCATGTTCATATTTGTGTCCACCTCAACACGTAGTACATACTAGGTGCTCAATATTTGTTGTATCAAACTGGATAAAATGTGAAAGTGATTTTAAATTGCTACTTCTTTGCAGAATGCAGAATCTATGGATTTCTTTGATTAAGATGCAGCTATAAATATACAGCCCACATTTCTGCAATATCTCTGGGTTCTAGCGTCTAACCTACCCATCTTCTCTTCTAGGACGAATGACGGGAAGATTGTTGAAAGCCATGAGGGAAAAAACAAACCCCAATTCTGAATCACCTACCTTCACCATATGTATATACAAAGAATTCTTCGGAGCTTGTCTTATTTGCTATAGAAAACAATACAGAGCTGTTGGGAATGGACTCACTGATTTTCAGTCTTTTCCATCTCTTTCCTCCTAGACTCTGTGATCTGAGGGTATAAAGACATCTCCACCAAGTCTGAGCCCTCAAAATGTCCTGATTACAATGCTGTCTGTTCCAACTGCCTGTTCAATAAAAGTAAACTCAGCAGAACACCCTTTCAGGGATTTCTTTCTCACTGTCTGGAAAATAGATATTTGCTTTTAAAGAAACTGAATAAACTCTACCCTTTTGTCTTTTTGTCTTGCTAAACCCATTGGTGGACAGAGAATGTTCACTTTTTTCCTGCTTAAGTTGCTGTCATAGCTGAGAAGGACTGTCTAGAAGAGAGGTGGGGAGATATGGGTTCCCATCAGCCAACAGCTATACAAAGTTAAACTAGCTATAAATCAGCTTCATCTTAAGTATTCATTACCATACCAGCTCCCCTTTCTGCATTTTCATGAATGGGATAACTGCCTCTCAGTTATTTAGGTCCCATCCAAAGACATAAACCAGTAAGTTTTCATGTCTATTCATTAAGTTACCTCTTGACAATTTCCTATATCACAGCCTTGTACCCATAATCTGGGAAGAACTAAGAAAATTAATTACCAATTTGTGTAAGCATCTACAGTGGCACTCTCCAATAGAAATGTAATTTAAGCCATATATGCAATTTTAAATTTTCTAGAGGTTACAAATAATAATTATAAAATTATTAATTTTAATAATATATTTCATCTAGCTTAAGATATCAAAACTATTAATATAATCAATATAAACTTTTAAATTTACTAAGTCTTTGATTTTGGTGTATATTTTACACTTACAGCACATCTCAGTGTGGACCAGCCACATTTCAAGTACTCAAGAGATACATGTGGGTAGAGATCACCGTATTAGGCAACGCAGTGCTGCCATGAGCTAATGGACGTGGGAAATCAGAGGAGGAATGCAGGCACTAGGTAGGGGTGGATGAAATGCTTGTAAGCACCTTCCTCTATGCTGAAACTCTGTAAATCCCTACTCTACCTAGTCGCTTTGTTCACTTGAAAATTCTGGGCTAGTTCTGAATACACTCCATAGGGAGAAATTATATGGAAAATCCATTTTGCTGCAAGACGTTTTCAGCTCCAGAAGAACTAGCCTGATGTGACAGATTTACTTGGATTTGGGAAGTTAATTTGTTATTTTTCCCCTCTTTTTTTTAAGTCTCTACTAGCTCAATTAAAATATCTCTGGGTTCTAGCATCTAACCTACCCGTCTTCTCTTCTAGGATGAATGATGGGAAGATTATTGAAAAATATCACTAAATCCTATTTTTCCTTTGTAACTGAGTGAAAATAAGTTATCCCTTATGCTGCATTCTTTTCTATGTTACATTAAGAAAAAAAGAAGAAGGGTCAATAAATAATTTTTTCAAGCATGAGAAATATGGAGTAATTCCTGTTGAATTATTATTATTATTATTTGGCAATTTCAGGATGTACAGGATGGGTTCAGAGTGCCCATGACATATGAGATTTTATCTTCTTCCTGTTCACTTATAGGAAATGCAGAAAAACTCTTTTTCTGGCTAAAACATATGTTTTTCTGAGAAGGTGTTTTGTTATGTCATTTTGAATATTTGATTAGAATATAAACACAAACATATTTATTTTATTATTATTAATATACTCAAAAGGCATTCTTATCCTGTCCTTAAGACTTAACCAATTCTTGGTAATCACTCTGAGTACAGAGAAAGCGTTTGGCTTAGGGATAGAGTGGGGTAGAGGATATAATAGTCTGGAATGGGATGAGACAAAGAAATGAGGAGAAGCCCAGTGACCTCAGGAGTAAGAATCAAAGGTGGAGGGCAGGGTGGGTGCAGAGGTCAGGAATAGAACATGACCAAGGAAAATATCGTAGAAAATAGTGTGAGGCTCAAGGATTGGGGTTAAGAGAGTGAATGTGCAGAACACATTGCTTGTGATTTAAAAAGCTAAAAGTTGATTTCTTTTGGGGTGTATACAAACTAGGAGTGTATATAAAATGGAATCTATGTCAAAATGGTAACAAATAAATAGCTTCACTAAATATCAAGTAAACTAATCTTTGAGTTACTTAAGTTATATCCTGATGGACAGGAGGTAAATGAAAACCAGACCTATCTCACTGAGGCTTCAAAACTAGATCTAAAATTCTAAACCAGAAGGTGATGCTAAGATGGGACTAAAGAAAGCCAAAATGCTTCTGTCAGCCCCATCTGTCCACTACTACCAAATAGTTATGCATTTCTCTATATAATTTGATCTTCAGATTTCATTTTGCATTAAGGGTATTCAGAGATCTGTCCCTTTCAAACTCCTATTTTCTCATATTAAGTCCTCCTGAAGCCTTCCCATTTCTTTCAGGCTTCAGAAATGCCAAGGATGTGGAGAAAAAAGAACGTTTACATACTTTTGGTGAAAATATAAATTATTTTAAACTCTGTGGAAAACAGTATGGAGACATCTCAAAAAACTAAAAATAGAACTACCATTTGACCCAGCAATTCCACTACTAAGCATCTACCCGGAGGAAAATAATCATTATATTAAAAAGACACCTGCACTAGGACGTTTATCACAGCACAATTCACAGTAGCAAAATCATGGAACCAACCTAAGTATCCATCAGCAGTTGATTGGATTAAAAATGTGGTATATATGCGCCACGGAATCCAATGCAGCCACAAAAAGGAAGGAAGTCTTGTCCTTTGCAGCAACATGGGTGGAGTTGGAGGCCATCATCCTAAGTGAACTAACTCAGAAACAGAAAATCAAAGATTGCATATTCTCGGTTATAAGTGGCACTCATGGACATAAAGACAGATAATAAACTCTGAGGACTCCAAAGGGAGGGATGGGAGAGGGATGAGGGTTGAAAAATTACCTGTTTGATATAATGTTCACTATTTGGGTGATAAGTACACTAGAAGTCTACCATTATACAATATACCCATATAATAACATGCACATTTACTCCTTGAATCTAAAATTAGAAATGAAACAAAACTTCAAGTTACCTCTGGAACCAACAGCAAATAATTCTGTAGTTGATTAGTAATTCCTGCCATAGGCACAGGGAGAAGTAACAAAGGCAGGAACATCAGGTATTTGCCATCCCACAATAGGGCAGATACTTAGGAACTGAGCAGATCTAAGTTCAAATCCTGACTTTGTCACTCACTAACTCTATGACAATGAAAATGCTACTTTATCTCTCTGGGTCTTCATTTCCTCTATAAAAGGGGGGCTAATAATTTCTACCTTACAGGTTACAATAAGGATTATATTATACAGTTTATGAATGCCATAAACTGAAGATCTCATACATTAAGAGCTCAATAAATGCTTGTTATCATTATTTAATATAAAAATAGTAAGTTGTCAGAATTTTGCCTATTCAATAAGCTCTCTAATTCAATTAATTTCCTTGTGATTTTTTTTTTCTGTTTTAACCTCAAAAATATTTTTGAGAACATAAATTTTAAAAAATTATAATTTTAGAAAATACAAAAGTATGCATTGTTTCTAATTTTCTTGAAACATACCATTTTCTTCACCAGTTTTTAATCTTTTCTTTTAAATAAGCACTCATGTCCTGTGGATATCTTGGATCAGGATTTGCTGTTGTTTATTTGTACCTAATTTTCACTCTAATAAAATGGATTGGATACTATAGCACAGTATTAAAGAAAAAAAAAGAAAGAAACTAAGGAAAGCACTTATCTAGACTATGGATCTCCAAACTTTTCCTGTAAAGAACCAAATTGTAACTATTTTTGGTTTTGTGGAATATGTGGTCTCTTTTGTTGCTGCTATTGTATAAACAAATGCAAATAAATTTATATTACGTAAACATGTTCTCACAGCTATATACCAATAAAACTCTATTTACAAAGTTACATGGTGGGTTGGATCTGACCCTGGCGCTGTAGTTTCCCTGGTGTAGACCAACTAACTTAGTAATGGATGAATGTCCGGCTCTTATCCTTATTTGCAACTTGTCTACGCTTTGCGCCTTCCCACACCTTCAAACACCAACAACATTCTTCATTTTATGATAATAACAGTAATAATTTTTAAAAGTTCACTTTTATAAAAAATATGTGCTTGAAATCAAGAAAAACACATAGGAGAAGCTCACATTTGTACCCTAAGTCTATGTGCTATTTTATGGATTGAATATCACTCCCTCAAAATTTGCAGGTTAAACCCTAGCCCCCACAGTAAATGTATTTAGAGATAGAGCTATTAGGGAGGTAATTAAGGTTAAATGGAATTAAAAGGGAAAGACCCTAATCTAACAGGATTGGTGTCCTTATAAAAAGAGGAAGAAACACCAGAGATCTCTCTCTGAATGTGCACAAGGAAGGGTCATTTGAGGACATAGCATAACGGCAGCCACCTGCAAACCAGGATGACAGCCTTCACCAGAAACGGGATTTTCTGGCACCTAGGTCTTGGACTTTTCATCTCCAGAGTGTGAGAAAATACATTTTTGTTGTTTAAGCCACCCAGCCTATGGTACTTTGTTATAGCGGTAGAGCTAACTAGTGTAGTAGTGGCCTTCCTGATTGACTTTGGCCAATGTTACTCTAATGTCTAACCCAGTTAGATTGAGTCCTCAAATGACACTCGCTGAGGACCTTACTAATGATGATGTCCCAAACTGTTCTTTTCATAGAAAGAAGCAGAATAGGACATCGTGTTCTTTCCTGGGCACCATCCTGAAACAGAGATCCCCTTTTCTTTCCAGTACTGAAATTAATGTTTTAAATAAATAACATATGACAATAAATCATTATTCAAGCATGAAGAGAGAACAGAGAGAAAGTTTGTCACTTTTTGATAGGTGCCTGGAAAAAACATCAATTAAAATATTTTTCTTTCTTGATGGAATTTTCATTTGACCACATAAAAGTTTTTCTTGGATTATTTTGAGGGATGATGCACTGTCTTGCTGCAAGTCATTCTAGGTACTTTATTTTAATTTGCTATAGTGCTTTTAACTATTTCTCAAGTCTATGGACATCTTGCATTCCACATTATTATTATTATTATTTTGAGATGGAGTTTCGGTCTGGTTGCCCAGGCTGGAGTGCAGTGGCACAATCTTGGTTCCCTGCAACCTCTGCCTCCCGAGTTCAAGCGATTCTCCTTTCAGCCTCCTGAGTAGCTGAGATTACAGGTGTGTGCAACCACGCCTGGCTAATTTTTTGTATTTTTAGTAGAGACAGAGTTTCACCATGTTGGCCAGGCTGGTCTCAAACTCCTGACCTTAGGAGATCCACCTGCCTCTGCCTCCCAAAGTGCTGGGATTATAGGCATGAGCCACCGCATATGGCCTCTACCTTATTTTTTAACATGTATTTTCTACCCGCTTTCTCACTTCAGCAGACTTTTGCAATAGCCTTCTGCAATACACTTGTTTGTAATATGAATAATTCACATTCATAGGGGAAGGAGGTCGTGGAAGACTTTCAGAATAAAGCTGCGTCTTTACTGAGATGAGAAAAAATAGTATAGAGTTTGGAGAGACAAAAATTCTAAAATGGAAGGAAAAAGGGGAAGAGAAGGACCAAGAATGGATAAAGTGGTTGTGCTAGGAAGAGGGGGCATGTGTAGAAGGGAAAGAGAGCAACACAAGGGCTGTATCTTTTATAATTTGTTTTCAAATGACCTCTTCAAAACACAGATCTGTTCAATTTCCCAACTCAAATTGGTTGAAAAATCCTACTCAGCAGCCAAACTTCATTAGAACAAAACAAAACTAGGCAAACCTGAAATCTATGCATTCTCCTTGTCTTCCTCTTTCCATTTTATCCTTCATGTTATCACCAAATTTGATAAACATGTTGGTTCCAGCTATCATCCTTCCTTCCTGATTGACTACAACAGCTTTATAATAGGTCTCAGTGCTGTACTCTTTTCTCCTTCATTCCATTCTCCCCTGTGGTAATTACCTAAAGTTAGGATTTGACAGTATTGTGCTTAAAACCTTGAGGTGGCTTCTTCTAACACATGAATTCTCTGTTTACCTCTTCAGCCTCAACACTTTTGTTGCTCTCCTTCCTGTCTACACTTGAATGATTTTCTTGAAATTGTTTCCACATGTCCCCTCTTCCTAACATAACCACTCTATCCATCTCTGCTCCTTCTCTTCCCCTTTTTCTTTCCACTTTAGAAATTTTGCCTCCCCAAACTCTATACTATTTTTTTTCATCTCGGTAAAGATGCTGCTTTATTCTAAAAGCCTTCCACAACCTACTTCCCCATATGAACGTGAATTATTTTTTCATTTGTTATGTTCCTATAACACCCTGTTCTTACACCTATGTTACCCACTGTCACTGTCTACTGACTACTTATTTACAAGTTGGTCTGTCTCACTGGAATGTGACTTCTTTAAAAAGTGACAGTTTATTATTGTTTTTATCCCTACTGCTGAATGCGATGCTGGGCACGAAGCAATTGCTCATTAAAAGTTGTTGAGTAAACTTAGACCTTTAAGATAAGAATTTTAAAAGGGAGTAATATTTAGGACAGACACTCTCAGTTCTGATCAGTAACATAAAGCCTCTACAAGGATAGAGAAGGGAACTTATTTTTCAAAGAACTTAGGGATTATGCATTCTCTTCCAGGTACAGATTAAAAATTGTTAGCACTGATGGAAACAGCTGGCATCGTTGGAAGTAAGCTAGCTCCATGAAGTATGAACTTATGAAATGTACCCATCTCCCCCTGAAGAAGGCTATAATCATGAGGTGATTCTTAGAAATATTAGATAAGCTGCAACTAAAAAGGAGGTCAAAGAGTAGCATGACCCCAGAAAAAATATCCTGTTAAATGTATTTTTTTTTTGTAATTAACATTGTACTTTCAACTAATTAATTGTTTTTTATTAGCTAAATACATAATGTGTAGTTGACAAAGATCTCAATCAGGAAAAAGTATTTCTTTAAGGTTGATAAAATTCTGGATTGACAGAACTGGAAGAGACTTAGGGATAATTTATCCAATATCCTTAATATATGGAGATCCTGAAGCTGAGAGGAACAGTGATTTTCTGAGCAAACCTAAGTGAGTATAAATAAGAAATAAAAATTTAAGTGAATGGCTTGTAATCTCATGTTCTTTACACCACATCCTTTAGCATCATGAATCCTAGTCTTGTGTTCTCTGTATAAATAATATTGTCTATCTGATTGTGTCTTCAGGCAAAAGGAATGGAATTTGTATTCAGCGATCTTAGAAAATTGTTAGTTATCTGCAGAAATGGTCACTTCTGCTTATTTGTAGAATATTTCAATTTTATATCTACAGGATATGAGGTAGAAAAAGTACACTTGTAGATTTAACCCACATATAGCAATGGGGTTAGTGATAAAAAGTGAATTCCAATGCCTTGACTTACATGAAAGAAATCCACAGGGTCAGTTATACAATGAAGGGTTGTCAGCTGTTATATTCTTACTTTGGAATCAACTTTGTTCCTATAGTTTTAAGTAAAAAGAGTTGCCAGAAATTCTACTGCTAAGATCTCTAAAAGTGAGCTCTTAAACATATTTGCTTATGTTCTAGCCTTTGTTTATAGAACAGGCATTGAGGAGTTGAACAGGAAATGTCACATCATTCTTTAGCCAGGAGCTATTCCTCACTGAGCTATACATTCAGAAGAAGCAGCTGGATGAGCTCCAGCTGTAAGGGTTTACTCAGGAACTTCTGGTAGGGATGTTTACCCTCAGATTAGCTGTCTTAGTTCATTTTGTTTTGCTATACAGAATATTTGAGGCTAGGTAAATTATAAAGGAAAGAGTTTTTTTTTTTTTTTAGCTCATTGTTCTGCAAGCTAAGTTCAAGAGCATAGCACCACATCTGGCTGGCTTCTGGTGAGGCTACGTTCTGGGTCAAAACATGGTGGAGAAGCATAAAAGTGAGTGGCATGTTCAAAGAGACCTCATGGCGAGAGAGCAAGGAAGAGAGAGAATCTAGGAAGCTGAACTCAATTTTATAACACCTGCTTTCTGGTAACTAATCCAGTCCTGCAATAGTGAGAACCCACTCACTACCAGGGGAGGACATTAATCTATTCATGAGAAATACATATATTTTGGGGTTCTCCAAGGCCCAAACACCTTCCACTAGGCCTCACCTCCCAACATTTACACACTGGAGATCAAATTGCAACATGACCTTTGGCATGTTTAAATGTCATGTGGTTTGGCATGTGCTTTTCCTTGGCAAATGAAGCAAATACCCTATCTTGAGTTAACAGACAATCATCATTGAAAATGTCAATCTTGGATGTGGGAGGGACCCTGCCTTTTTTGTGTATTTATACTTCTATGGGATAGACCACTCTTCTCTCTCTGGACTCCTTGGCTCAGAGCAGCATATCTCCATCATTGGCATTCACCATCACTATGAAGGGCTTCACTGCTTTTGCCATCCTTGGTCTAGCAGTCACTGCTTGGGCTACCTCACCATCTGGCAAGTCAGGGTTTCTTTCCAATAGTCACGCATTTATGTTAACTGTAATATATTCAGCCTTCATTAAATTATAAATGTTAATGTCTAAAGAAAATTTAGAAGGCATCTGTTTGAATTGTGTATGTGTATATATATGTGTATGTATGTGTACTTGTTGGAAGTAATGGCAAAAACTGCAATTACTTTTCTTCATATATTTTATATATATAAATATATAAAATATATTTGTTATTCAACCAAATTCTCATTCACATTATACACTATCTTTGGGGTATTAGCTGTTACCTATATGCATTTGATACCCACATTGCATTTAAGGAAACAGTCTCAAGCAGGAAATATATATTGGTCACATTTTCATGAATCTCCTATACTTTTCTTCCTCCACAGGAGAATTTTGAGGATAGCTATTTCTATTTAGGCTGTTAGCCATAGACACATGAAACCTTGTGAACTTATATGGAAATATATGACTTTGATCTATCCTTTAGAATTTGTGTTTCCTCTCATGATCATCTAGAAAAGTTGAGGGAAGGGAATGATAGTACAAATGAATAGTTGGAATTAGCATATCCCCACCACTACTAGCAATACAAGTTTAATATTAAGTCTTTACTTTTAACAAGATCTGAGATTTTAGAATGAAACAATGATTATTACCAGCCTTCCAGTAGTATGAATTCAATACTTTGTGATTCATGGCTAAAATCATGGGCTTTGGTGTCAAACATTCAGATTAGAATCCAGACTCCACTTTGTAGATTATGCAAATACCCAAGTTACTACAAGCTTCAGTGTTCTTATCTCTAAGACAGAAATTATAATAGAATTTAGGATTCACTGTGATAAAGCATGCCAAATCTTAGCTAAGTAGCCAACGCGGAGTGCTTTATAGAAGTAAGCTCCTTTTTTCTTATCTTTTTCTTTCTTCTTTTCTCCCATTTTCTAGTCCTTTTGAAAATTTAAAGTCAAGTGTAACAGCAAGTGTTATCCAGAATAAGGTCTCTCAGTACATGTTAGCTCATACACTAACGCAACCAGAAGAGATTAAAATTATATTATCTCATATCCTGTTTTTAGAGAGCAGAAATCTAATATTTAGAAAGAAGCGACTACACCAAAATTATACAGACTTTAAGTGGCAGAGAAAGATTTGGTTGTATTTTCTTTTTCTTAATTGCAAAGTAAAGAACGTTTTCACACTATATTATGCCTTAGATTCTCATTGAATAGTCACAGGATTTTAAAAAATGCTCAACCTACTTTTAGTGTTGATTTTATGTTTTTATATTCTTACTTGATTCAAAAATGTTCACATATTAAAGATGTTTACTATCCGTATTAACCAACTGGGGTAGTTATTCAACAAGTACTTCTCATTCTCAGTCTAGGTCAGACAACAAAGAAATAACATATGACTATTTTACTCTACAGACTATGAAATCTCAAATTATCACATTATGCATTCAATAAAATCTTCTCTTCCAGAGATCAAGAATTTCAACTCAGAAAACTTCATGAAGGTGAATGTGTAAGTATATGCAGAAATTTTATTAATTCTTAATGTAAAATATTGTAATATGCCACACTTTCATAGAAAATAACTATTTAAAAATACATATTCTAAAAATTACCTATGACAATTTATATTCATAGATAAGGCATCTGGCCAACCTAAGCAGATCTGAAATATAGCAGAGGAAGAGTTCACAAACCTTACTTATAGCCCTTAATTGGAATATATTGCTATCCACATAGTTATTTTCTAACATTGCAATTAACTAGAAGGTTAAGGTGAGGATTTCAAGGAAAATTAGGAACTCAAAGACACTCTTATAACAATAAAAATAGTTATAAATAAAGTATGAAAAAATTTAAAAACAAGTGTAGACACAATTAATTCAGGGGTAAAAAGCTAGGTGGGTGGAGTGTCAATAATTCTAATAGAGTTTAAAATGTGATATAAGACAATTGTAAACATGGGGTTATGACAATAAAGACAGTTCATTTTTAGGACGGGCACCTAACCAAATTTGATGGATGAGAAAGAGAAGTATCATTGTGAAACTGTTCTAAAAGTAGTTAAAATGACATTTAAAGAAGGAGTGGGAATTGTCCTGATAGATACAGTTGGTAAAGGTCAGGCAAGATAGGAAAACAGCAAGAGCAAAAGCACAAAAGTATCCAGGGGCAGGAAATACTTGGGAACTCAGTCCTGAGGTTTAATTAGAGTAAGATGCAGAAGACATTGCAGACAAACCTGAAGAGATAAGCATGAGTCAGGAGAGGATTATCTCCTAATGGAGAATCAGTTAAGTATTTGAAGAGCAGTATCTATTTTGCTTTTTAAAAGATCAGTCTGGCATCAGTGTGGAGAGTGATTGAAACCTCAGATAAGCATAGAGAATGGGCAGAGAATTAGCAGACAACTGGGGTCGTTTGAACAGGACATATTGAGGGCTTGAATAAAGTGGATGACAGTATGATGAGAGGACTGACTCAGAAATGAAGTACCAGATAGAATCCACAAGGTGTATTCATCACTTAGATATAGGGAATTAGTGAGAGGGAGGGCCTAAACTGGACTGAGCTGTCCCTTGCTGTGACAAGACTCCCAGCCTTGTTGAGACAGAGTAAGTAAGGTGCAGCAGCTATATTTTTTGCATATGGAATTTTGGAATGAATGATCTTTTAAGATATTTTAAGTTTGTTTTCTATGATTTAATGATTTGAAAGATAAAACATGTTTGTTTGTTTGTTTCTGATGGGGCAGATTCAGTGTACCAGGTATTCTGAGGCATGTACCATGGACTACAAACCTCACTGTGGATCTGATGGAAATGTATATTCCAACAGATGTACCTTTTGCAATGCTATTGTGTAAGTGCTGAATTTAATGTATTATTTGCAGAACTAGCCTCTCTCAGAAATAGCCAGAAACAATCTTAGTACCTAACAGGCTAGATGCTACTATGAAGCATAAGACTATGATTATTATCATAATATTTTACCAAAAAAAGAAAAGAAAAGAAGAAAAGAGAGAGGAAAAGAGGAAGAAAATATATAAGGAAAAAATTGATGCTAAGAAAATAAAAAATTTGATCGATATCACTAAGTGGCTGCTAAGAGAAAAATTTACAGATTCTTTGGCTTCTGACTCTGGCTCTTATTACCATGAAAAGTCTCTTTTCTACTATGTTAAAGCTTATTGATTAATTACTCAGTTTTTTAATGCCATGTACTCATCTAGCTGGCTTAATTTAAAAATATGAAACTTTTCATTTAATATTTCCTAAGCCATCCTTTTAAAAAATAATAATAATAACTTTTCTTGTAGGAAAAGCCGAGGTGCAATTTGGTTGAAAAAATATGGATTGTGCTGAATCTCCCCGATGCTTAAGGATATCAAGTCTCCTTTGGCAAATTCCACTTAGGTAACCAGTTTGTCTTGGATGGCTGAGGAGGCAAGCAATAATCTGGTACAAACATGGATTTGTGTCTTCAATAAAATATTCTCAGCAAGGAACTGACTATCAGGCCTATCTGTGGATGTGATTCTTCTCTTAAGGAGAATATCTATGGTCATTTTCCTAAGCTAAAAATCATATAGAAAGATTTTCTCTATTTCTATACAAATTGGGAACTAGATATCATACACACAATGGTGAGAGGAGAATATGCTCATATCATGTTTAAAAGACTCAATTGTTTTAAGTAAACATGAGTCAGAGGATGGATCTGTCCATTGGTGTCATATTATCTTTGGCACACTAATGAAGAGTGAAAAATTTAGATTTGGAGAAAGTGAGAATCCAAAATACTATACACTAATCAGAACAGACAAGTCATAACGTATATTTTAGTTGTCATCATTCAAAGAGGACTCAGTCATGTATGGGCACATGCAAAAAAGGCATTATGTTGAAGGGACAGAGACATTAAAAACAAGATCTGGTTGATTAAATGTTGAACTCACTAAAAAGGCCTCACGAAAATATGATGGAAGTGGGAATGATGAGGATATATTCAAAACCATCATGAGAGAGAAACTCCAGAATTTTCTCATCTAGCATGCCATAGAAAGCACCCAGAGAATTAATTCAATTTGCTGAGCTAGATATTTCACCTTGAAGGAGAAAAGAATTTTCTAATACTAAGTTTGGAGCACAGTAATGCCGTATAAATTTAACTGTGGAGAGCACATGGTTTTTAAACACAGGTTGGTTAAATACATGCCAGATATGCAGTAGAGATGTGTGTGTGTGTGTGTGTGTGTGTGTTTTCCTAGCAAACGTATAGAAAAGTTCTGAAGGGTAAGGCAATGTTTTGTGTGGGGAAAAGCAATACTAATGGGCAAAAGAAGAATCCATTTCATAAAGAAATTTTCAGACTAGTGAGAGAGGCATACTTTTAAGGAGTTAATTACCATACAATGTCACAAGGACCATACTATTAGAAGTTTAATCAAGACAAAAAGAAAAATATGAGGTGTTAATGACATACTATATCAATTTGTCTACTTGTTTCTCAGTTATAACAAAATGCCACAGACTGCATGGCTTAAACAATGTAAATTTATTTTCTCAAAGTTCTGAAGGTTGAAAAGTCCAAGATCAAGGTGCTGGTTAATTCTGTTCCTTGTGAAGCCTGTCTTCCTGGCTTGCAGATGGCTTCCTTCTCACTGTGTCCTCACGTGATGTGGGTGATGGTGTGAAAAAGGCAAGAAAGAGAGCATTATCTTTTTTTCTTATAGAAGGCCATCAATCCTATTAGATTGAGACCCCATCATTATGACCTCATTTAACCTTAATAAACTCCTAAAAACCTTATCTCCAAATATGGTCACATTAGGGGTTAGAATTTCAATATGTGAATTTTGGGGAACATAATTCTGTTTATTGCAGCTAGGTAACTACAGTTTTATTTTTATATTTTTTTATATGCATAAAGGATGGTACTTGGACAGGAGAAATGAAAGTATTCTATTATGAATTTCTTATACTATAAGTAAAGTGATATCATACCATTTAGTCTTGCACAGTGAGAATACATATATTTTGGGGTCTTAGTGAGAAGCTAAGGTTGTATATTTTTAAACCCTATAACAACATTAAATAGCCAATAAGGGAAATAAAACAGAATAATAATTTTAAAAAAAACTAAAAAAGAAACTTCAGTCTAAAGAAGGAAAAGAGAATAAAAAGGAAGTAAAATGAAGAAAAATAGGTTGGACTAATGGAAAACAAGTGGCAGGATGTTAGAATTAATACAACTGTATTAGTCTGTATTAGTCAGGGTTCTCTAGAGAAACAGACTGATAAAATAATAAAGTGTGTGTGTGTGTGTGTGTGTGTGTGTGTATGGAGAGAGAGAGAGCAAGACAGTAGGAGATTTAAGTCCCTGGCTCACACAATTATAGGGCTGGAGAGTCCAAAATCTGCAAGACAGAGCAGCAGGCTGGAAACCCAGAGGTGTATTGACATTGCTGCTCAAATCTGAAGGTGTCCTGGAAGCAGAATTTCCTCTTCTTTGAGGGCTGTAATTAGTCCATTTACTGTTGCTTATAACAGAATACCTGAAACTAGGTAATTTATAAAGAAAAAAATTATTGGGAACCATGCACAGGGCTACCGTACAGCACACTGAGATTCATTCCTGGCCCCCAACCACTCTGGGGGAATGGTTGAGTTAAACTGGCAAGGAGCAACCTGTTCTCACGATGGGCTTCTGGAATCCTGGCAGGACAAGACCCCTCAACCACCATGGACACTTGAGGCAGGGAGAGCTGCTTAGTGAAGTGTTAGCGGCAGCACTCCACTTGGTGTAGAGCCCAGAGGGTTTGGTGTGGGAGCATCTGTAGCGGAGCTTGTCCAGGGACGCCCATCCCCCTAGGCTCAACTTTCTCCTGTAGGAGACTTTAGCCCTGGGGGAACTGCCAGACCTAAACTCTGCAGGGAGGTCTTGCTCATCAGACAGGGCCAGTCTGACCTGAGCACCTATTAGTCTGCTGGCCTCTCTTGGGGTCCCAGCCTTGCTGTATCTGTTTGCAGTGCAGGCTTTGGTGCCCTGGCGACCCTCATCACAGCTCTTGCACTGGCAGACTGCACCTGACCAGCAGAGCAGTCTCTGTAGACATGCACCAGCCTGCCTGATCCCTTCCCCCACTGCAGTTTCCCCAAAGTCCACAGCCACACCCTGCATTGCCTTATTCGTATTCCCTAGCACCATTCTGCAGCTGATGAGCATTCACCCTGCCATGTTGTTGCTGCCTCTACTGCTGGCACGTGAGAACAATGACAGATCCTGCC
The DNA here is from genome assembly GCF_028885655.2 of Pongo abelii. Classification (NCBI taxonomy): domain Eukaryota; kingdom Metazoa; phylum Chordata; class Mammalia; order Primates; family Hominidae; genus Pongo; species Pongo abelii. The sequence continues at coordinate 156,616,346 of NC_071989.2, forward strand.
ACCTTCACCTTACAAATTGCTTTGGCTATCACCACCCATCAGGGTTTGGTGACCAGTCGTCTGGAAGCACCTTGACCCCCATCCCCAGCATAATGGATTTCTAACCTCAAGGAGCCAGAGAACAAAGTTGGGGCCTGATAGCAGTCCCCCAGAGTTAAAGCAGAAAATCCAGCAGTTGGTAGCTGAGCCTTTAAAGCAGAAAATCCAGCAGTTGGTAGCTGAGCCTTTGCCCCCTAAAATCTTCCAATAATGAAGCCATGAGACTGAATCCAATTTTTACATACAATCAAACCCTCAAGGTCATAAAACAGAATACAAGAAAAAAAAATTCCAAGGGACAGCAGCTTCAAAGATTAAAGAAACATCAGCCCACAAGATAAGAACAGCAGCCGGGCATGGTGGCTCATGCTTGTAATCCCAGCACTTTGGGAGGCCAAGGCGGGCGGATCACGAGGTCAGGAGATCGAGACCACGGTGAAACCCCATCTCTACTAAAAATACAAAAAATTAGCCGGGCGTGGTGGCGGGCGCCTGTAGTCCCAGCTACTCGGAGAGGCTGAGGCAGGAGAATGGCGTGAACCTGGGAGGCAGAGGTTGCAGTGAGCCGCGATTGCGCCACTGCACTCCAGCCTGGGCGACAGAGCGAGACTCCATCTCAATTAAAAAAAAAAAAAAAAAAAAGAAAAGAAAGAATCAGCACAAGAACTCTGACAACTCAGAAAGCCAGGCTGCCTTCTTTCCTACAAATGACTGAACCAGTTCTATAGCAAAAGTTCTTACCCAGGCGGAGATGGCTGAAATGACAGAAATAAAATTCAGAATATGGATAAGAAGGGAGATCATTGCGATGCAGGAGTACGTTGAAACTCAACCTAAGAAAGCTAAGAATCACAATAAAACAATGCAGTAGCTGACAGACAAAATATCAGTATAGAAAAGAACATAACCAACCTCATAGAGTTGAAAAAATATACTACAAGAATTTCATAATGCAATCACAAGTATTAATAGCAGAATAGACCAAGCTGAGGAAAAAAATCTCAGAGCTTCAAGACTGGCTTTCTGAAATAAGACAGTCAGACAAGAATAGAGAAACAAGAATAAAAAGGAATAAAAAAAGCCTCTGAGAAATATGGGATTGCGAAGAGACCAAATCTACAACACATTGGTGTCCCTGAAATAAATGGAGAGAATGGAAACAACTTGGAAAACATATTTCAGGATATCATCCATGAAAACTTCCCCAACCTGGCTAGAGAGGCCAATATTTAAAATCAAGAAATGCAGAGAACGTCAGTAAGATGTTTTTCAAGAATATCATCCTCAAGACAGATAATCAACAAATTTTCCAAGTTCAAAATAAAAGAAAAAATATTAAAGGAAGCTAGAGAGAAAGGGCAGATCACTTACAAAGGAAAGCCTATCAGACTAACAGCAGACCTTCTAGCAGAAACCCTATAAGACAGAAGAGATTGTGGGCCAATATTCAGCATTCTTAAAGAAAGGAAATTCCAACCAAGAATTTTGTATTTGGCCAAACTAAGCTTCATAAGCAAAGAAGAAATGAGATCCTTTTCACACAAGCAGATGATGAGGGAATTTGTTATCATCAGACCTGCCTTATAAGAGCTTCTGAAGGAAGCACTAAATATGGAAAGGAAAGACCATTACCAGTCACAACAAAAACACACTTAAGTACACAGACCAATGACACTATAAAACAACCACAGAAACAGGTCTGCATAATAACCAGCTAACATCATGACAACAGGATAAAATCCACACATGTCAATACTAACATTGAATTTAAATGAGCTAAATGCCCCAATTAAAAACACAGCAAGCCGGATAAAGAACCAAGACACAATGATATGCTTTCATCAAGAGACCCATTTCACTTGCAATGACACCTATTGGCTCAAAATAAATCTACCAAGCAAATGGAAAACAGAAAAAAGCAGAGGTTGCCATCCTAATTTCAGACAAAATAGACTTTAAACCAACAATGATCAAAAAAGACAAAGAAGAGCATCACATAATGGTAAATAGTTCAATTAAACAACAAGACCTAACTATCCTAAATATATATGCACCCAACACAGGAGCACCATGATTCATAAAGCATATTCTTAGAGACCTTAAAAGAGTCTCAGACTTCCACATAATAATAATGAAAGGCTTCAACACCCCACTGAGAGTATTAGATCAGAGTATTAGATCATCGAGGCTGAAAATTAACAAAGATATTCAGAACCTGAACTTAACACTAGACCAAATGGAACTGATAGACCTATATAAAGCTCTCAACACAAAACAACAGAATATACATTCTTCTCATCATTACCTGGCATATACTCTAAAACTGACCACAAAGTCAGACATAAAACAATCCTTAGCAAATACAAAATAACTGATATCATAACAACCACTCTCTTGGACCACAGTGCAATAAAATTAGAAATCAAGACTAAGAAAATTACACAAAACCACACAATTACATGGAAATTAAGCAACCTACTCCAGAATGATTATTGGGTAAATAAAGAAATTAAAGCAGAGATCAAGACATTCTTTGAAACTAATGAGAACAAAGATACAACATATGAGAACTTCTGTGACACAGCTAAGGCAGTGTTAAGAGGGAAATTCATAGCAGTAAATGCTCACATCAAAAAGTTAGAAAGATCTCAGTTTAACAACCTAACATTAAAATTTAAAAAAAAAACTAGAGAACCAAGAAGAAACCAACCCCAAACCTAGCAGAAGACAAGAAATAACCAAAATCGGAGTTGAATTGAAAGAGATTGAGACACAAAAAAATCATTTAAAAGATAAATGAATCTAAGATTTGGCTTTTTAACAAAAATTAGTAAAATAGATAGACCACTAGCTAGAATAATAAAGAAGAAAAGAGAGAACATCCAAATAAACACAATTAGAAACAATGAAGGGTTATTACCACTGACCCCACAAAAATTTAGATAACCAATGCAAAAATCCTCAACAAAATATGGGCAAATAGAATTCAGCGGCACATCAAAAAATGTATCCAAAATGATCAAGTAGGCCTTATCCTTGGGAGGCAAGACTGGCTTAACATATGCAAATCAATAAATGTGATTCATCACATAAATGACACTAAAGAAAAAAAAAACACATGATTATCTCCATAGATGCAGAAAAGTCTTTTAATAGAATTCCATACACACTCATATTAAAAACTCTCAATAGACTTAGTATTTAATAAACATACTTCAAAATAATGAGCCATCTATGACAAATCCATAGCCAACATCATACTGGACGTGAGAAAGCTGGAAAGGACATGATCTCATTCCCTTTATTTGCTGCATAGTATTCTATGATGTCTACATACCACATTTTCTTTATCCAGCCTATTATCAATAGGTATTTGGGTTGACTCCATGTCTTTGCTATTGTAAATAGTGCTGCAGTGAAAATACACATACATGTATCTTTATAATAGAATGATTTATATTCTTTGGGTATGTACCCAGTAATGGATTGCTAGGTCAAATGGCATTTCTGGTTCTAGGTCTTTGAGGAAATTGCCACACTGTCTTCCATAATGGTTGAACTAATTTACATTCCCACCAACGGTGTAAAAGCATTCCTTTTTCTCCACAGCCTTGCCAGCATCTGTTGTTTTTTGACTTTTTAATAATCACCATTCTGACTGGCATGAGATGGTATCTCATTGTGGTTTTGATTTCCATTTCTCTAATCATCAGCGACGTTGAGCTTTTGTTCATGTTTGTGGGCTGCATAAATGTCTTCTTTTGAAAAATGTTTGTTCATGTCCTTTGCCCACTTTTTTTTTTTTTTTTTTTGAGATGTAGTCTCTCACTGTCGCCCAGGCTAGAGTGCAGTGGTGCGATATTGGCTCACTGCAACCTCTGCCTCTGGGTTTAAGCAATTCTCCTGCCTCAGCCTCCCAAGTAGCTGGGATTACAGGCACCCACCACCACACTCAGCTAATTTTTTGTATTTTTAGTGGAGACAAGGTTTCACTATGTTGGCCAGGCAGGTCTCAAACTACTGACCTCGTGATCCGCCCCCCTCGGCCTCCCAAAGTGCTGGGATTACAGGCGTGAACCACCACACCCAGCCCCTTTGCCTGCTTTTTAATGGAGTTGTTTGTTTTTTTCTTGTAAATTTGAACATACTCTTTCAAACATTAAGAGCTTTCACTGCTCAGAGTATCAGTGATATTCTTTCCTCTGTCTTTGGGATTGTGTACCAAGAAAACAATCCCCTTGTCAGCTTCTCCTAGCCCTGGCCCCAAATAAGCACATTCAGCCTACATAGTGTCTCCTCTCTGACATAGTACCCTCTGACCTCGAATTGTTATTCTCTTAATTTATTGTTTTATCTCTTCTAGGATGCGAATTCTTTTCTGTTTTCTCCTTCTTTTTATCAGTATCTTCTGCTTATGGTGATAGTTTATTTTGCCTACGCCAGCCTTCCTGCCTGTCAATATGAGAGATTTCATTTATTCCTAGCCCTGTGAGTATTTTGCCTTGTCCAGCCTCCAACTTAAATGCCCTGTGAAAAAATGTCAACAGAGATCTGTAGTTGACTAACGTGAGGAAGACATTTCAAGGTATTATTACTTGAAATTAAAAATGTTCAAATAAAATTTGTTTTACCTTCTATGTCTTGTTGATAACTTTGTTAAGCTCAATGAGCTCAATGCTAGTCACAATATTACAAACTTTTGATATATTTCTAGCAATAAATTTACAATTTAAATTAGACACCCAAGGGAAATTTAATTTGACTTCTTCAACTGGCTGAATGAGTATTTACTAGTGATAGCTAATAACTGCTTTTAAGATTTTTAAAATTCTCAAGTTCTAAAATATTTTTGAAAAGTATTGCATTTTTCTCTAAATCATTAAGATCTCAGTTGGTCAAGAATGCACTCATTAACTTTCTCCAAATCCATTACTGATCAATAAATGAAAGTGAGTGATATTCATAGTTGTTTAATTTTTTTCAACAGTTTATTATTAAATATCAGAAAATACAGAAAAGTTGAAAGAATTTTATGGCAAAACTCATATACCCACCTCCAAAATTTTGCCATTAATATTTTGCTGTATGTGTTTTACCATATAAATAATTTAATTTTGAAATTTAAAAACAAATCTACCATTTCTCTATCAAACTTATGGTCAATGTAATTTAAAAGTGCTTCAGAAAAGCCAAAGGAGCTATTTAAAAACATGTTCAACTGTTTGTCTTTATGAATCCAAGTGTTCTAAACATGCAGCTGTATTAATTTTCCAGGGCTGTCATAATAAAGTACTACAGACTACATGGCTTAAGCAACAGAAATTTGCTCACAGCTCTGGAAGCTAGAAGTCTGAGATGAAGGTGTCAGCAGGGTTGACTTAGCTCTGGCTTATAGATGGTGATATTCTTTGTGAGCCTTCTCATGGTTTTTCTTCTTTGCTTGTCTTTATCCCAATTTTTTCTTCTTCTAAGAACACCAGTCATACTGAATCAGGGCCCACCCCAATGACCTAATTTAACCTATTTAACCCTAATTACTTCTTTAAATACCCTATCTCCAAATACTGCCACATTCTGATATACTGGGTATTAGGATCATAACACATGAATTTAAGGGGTATATAATTCCGTTCAAAACAAAATTGAGATGTAAAGTGAAACCTGAAGCTGATATTAGACAAAAATGTCAATCATAACTTGTAATTATATTTTTCCTATTTAATCAAATAAGCCTTGATAGTCATGCTGTTTGATTTTATTGCAAGCATATGGTATAAAGTGAAATAATTCCTAATTGCAGAATACTCTTTTGTGAGCTTTATTAAGAAAGTAGGGATCTTGGCCGGGCGCAGTGGCTCATGCCTGTAATCCCAGCACTTTAGGAGGCCAAGGCTGGTGGATCACCTGAGGTCAGGAGTTCCAGACGAGCCTGACCAATGGGGAGGAACCCCGTCTCTACTAAAATTACAAAATTAGCTGGATGTAGTGGTGCATGCCTGTAATCGTAGCTACTCAGAAGGCTGAGGCAGGAGAATTGCTTGAACCCAGGAGGCGGAGGTTGCAGTGAGCCAAGATCACGCCATTGCACTCCAGCCTGGGTAACAAGAGTGAAACTCCGTCTCAAAAAAAAAAAAAAGAAAGTAGGGATCTTAAAGTTAATAACAAATACTTTCTAAGTCAAAAATAATAAAACAAGTGAAATAAAGATGGGAATTATATGTTGATAAAATAATAAGAAAGATGTGGTACCAATAAACGAAGACAATGGTTCTACGTTTTTAGAAAAATCTTTTTTAAAAAAAATACTGGGAGCAATTTGTTAAGAGAAAATCAGAGCTTATGTAAATATACTAACTTTTTCCATTTAAAGGTAAATAATTATATACTTATTATGAATTATAAATGTTTTAAATGTATTAAGCTCAATCTATAAATTATAGATTATATATAAATATATAAAACCTCTTAACATTTAGGGACAATCAGGCACTCATGCAGACATATTGAAATATATGGAGATAAGTTTTCTTACCAAAAATAAAAACTCCAAAATCAGATATGATAGAAGATTTTAATATATGTAATTAAATAATTTATTGGGAAGAAGTATATAGCTAGATGGAAAGAAAATAAAACAAAAGTATGGGAGGTAGGTGTTGCCATTTTTATTCTAGCACTGCGGAAGGTCAAGAGCATTCTCTTTCAGGGTGCTGCAACCTTTTATACACTTCAATGATTCATACACCTCTTGTGGACGTATATGCATCAGCTATTACTTTGCAAGGTTGGAATTCTAAACTAGTCGATAGTCCTATTAAGATATGTTAAGAGTAGCCAGGCTCACACCTTTAATTCTAGCACTTTGGGAGGCCGAGGCAGGTGAGTCACCTGAGGTCAGGAGTATGAGAGTCTGGCCAACATGGCGAAACCGCGTCTCTATTAAAAATAAAAAAAAAAATAGTTGGGTGTGGTGGCATACACCTGTAGTCCCAGCTACTCAGGAGACTGAGGCAGAAGAATCACTTGAACCCAAGAGGCAGAGGTTGCATTGAGCCAAGATTGTGCCACTGCACTACAGCCTGAGTTACAGAGTGAGACTCCATCTCAAAAAAAAAAAAAAAAAAAAAAGATATGTTAGGAGATTGGTGCCCAAGGAAGTAATGAAAAGAAAGGCTGAAATTCAGTTTGAGTTATTGGTATTTGCCACCACTGTTGTCAGATCTTGTACCAGGTTCTATGAATACAGTGATGTCCAGGACAATTTCTGCCTTTGTGGATAGTCTTCTTAGAGGTGAGTAACATAGAGACACAGAAACAGACAGGGAGACTGCCAGAAGATAAGGACATTCAGAAATAGATTTAAGAGAGTAGTGCTGTCAATAGCAGGAGATGGAAATAAAACAAGAAAATAAGGGAATAGAATATCGCCCTTATTCTTCATTTTAGAACCTGGGGAAATGAAAGATTTTTATTTCCAAATTTAAGTCCTCATTAAAATGGTCTTTCAAAAACATTAAAAATGAAACTGATAGAATATTCACTGTAGCGATATTTAGCTCCTTTCTTATTCTGGCAGGCCTGAAAGGGCTCCTTCTGAAAGTTGAAAGAATATAAACTTATTTTCTCCTTAGAAGAGGTGGACAGTTTGCAGATAGTGATTTACTGTCTTCTTCCTTGAAGGTTAAATCTAGGGTAAAAATAAATGTGTTTTCTCCTAGGAAGAGGTGTATAGATTACAGATGGCACATTTTTGTTTCCTTGCTTGTGTTTGAGGCTTTTGAACTTTCTTGATTGTGGTATCAGCCTGTTCTTGCACTGCCATAAATAACTACCTGAAACTGGGCAATACATAAAGAAAAGAAGTTTAATTGGATCACAGTTTCGCAGGCTGTACAGGAAGCATGGCTCTGGAGGCTTCAGGAAACTTAGAATCATGGCAGAAGGTGGGAAAAGAAAGCAGGAGAAGTAAGCACATCTTACGTGGCTGGAAAAGGAGGAAGAGATTGTGGGAGGTGCCACACACTTTTAAACAACCAGATCTCATGAGAACTCACTCACTATCGTAAGAACAGCAGGGAGGAAATCTGCCCCTATGACCCAATCACCTCTCACCAGGTCTCTCGTCCGACATTGAGGATTATAATTCAACACAAGACTTGGGCAAATCCAAATCATATCATTTCACCCCTAGCCCCTCCCAAATTTTATATCCTTCTCACATTGCAAAATACAATCATCCCTTCTCAACAGTCCCCCAATTCTTAACTCATTTCAGCATTAACTCAAAAGTCCACAGTCTAAAGTCTTATCTGAGACAAAGCAAGTTCCTTTCACCTATGAAACTGCAAAATAAACAACAAGTTAGTTACTTTCAAGATACAATGGGGATACAGGAATGGGGTAAATACACCCATTCCAAAAGGGAGAAATCAGCCAAAATAAAGGGGCTGCAGGCCCCATGCAAGTCTCAAACCCATCAGTGCAGTCATCAAATCTTAAAGCTCCAGAATAATCTTGTTTGACTCCATGTCTCACATCCAGTCCACACCAATGCAAGGGATGGGCTCATAAGGCGTTGGGGATCTCTGCCCCTGTGGCTTTGCAGGGTACAGCACCCTTGGCTGCTTTCACAGGCCGGTGTTGAGTGCCTGCAGCTTTTGCAGGATCACAGTGCAAGCTGTTGGTGGATTTACAATTCTAGGGTCTGGAGGATGGTATCCCTTTTCTCACAGCTCCACTAGGCAGTGCTCCAGTGGAAACTCTGTGTAGGTGATCCAATCCCACATTTCCCCTCTTTACTGCCCTAGTAGGGGTTCTTCATATGGGCTCTGCTCCTGCAGCAGACTTCTGCCTGGTCAAAGCCATTCAACAAGTCTCTAGGGAGTTTCAAACTCTCCCTCAACTTCCTGTCTTCTTTTGAGCCCTCCAAAATTGTTCCAACCTCTTCCCATTACCCAGTCCCAAAGCTGCTTCCACAGCTTTAGATGGCCAAAGCTCTGCCCCTTAGACATCCTATAAGATATTGTGGGCAGAATTTGTTGTCCCAAAGTGAAGTGGAGAGAAGCAAGTAACTCTTTGGAAGGGATCATAAATGGGAAGAAAGAAAAATCAGTTCAGACCCAGATGAGGTTTCCATCAAGGCCTACTTTGAGGATTTCTTATTTTCCTTCTCGTTTCTGAAGAAACTTATCTCTAGGTTACAGCTTTTTAACTTTCCCCCTTCTTGATACTTCTCTTTAAATAATTTTATCATATTATTATTATTTTATGAGATATAATTAGATATTATTTATTATATTATGTTTATACTTGTAAGTTTAGTATATATGTATGCATTTCCCTTTCCTTACCTTTTTTGTAAAGAAAATATGTACCCTTGCACATCCAAGGGCAGGAGTTTTAGGGAGAATGAAGGGTTAGGGTGGCTTTCTCTGCTCCACCTCTTGGTTAATCCCAGTGGACAGGGAGTAGCAGCCCATGGTGGTGGTTGGGACCAAGGAGCTGGCCAGCTGGAACCAGCAGGTCACTGGGTAGTTGACGGAGGATCTTGGAATGACACAAAGGGGTACATAAACAGATAATTTAGGACAGAAAGTAAGGTTAAGAAACAGCATTTTTATTTTATGCTAGAAGAATTGCATATCTGAAAAGTAGAGGAGCTGACACTTGGATTATACAAGGCTAAATATTGGCCCTCTGATACAGTTTGGCTCTCTGTCCCCACCCAAATCTCATCTTGTAGCACCCATAATTCCCACGTGTTGTGGGAGGGACCCAGTGGGAGATGATTGAATCATGGGGGTGAGTCTTTCCCATGTTGTTCTCGTGATAGTGAATGGGTCTCATGAGATCTGATGGTTTTAAAAATGAGAGTTTCTCTGCACAAGCTCTCTTTTTGCCTGCCACCAACCACATAAGATGTGACTTGTTCCTCCTTGCCTTCCACCATGATTGTGAGGCTTCTCCAGCCACGTGGAACTCTGAGTTCTCCATTAAATCTCTTTTCTTTGTAAATTGCCCCAGTCTTGAGTATATCTTTATCAGTAGCGTGAAAATGAACCAACACACCCTCTAAAGGAGTTAGAGGAAAAGTAAAAATAAAACAAAACAAAAAATGTTTTTGTTTTTTGTTTTGTTATTCATGTTATGCAAAGAGAAAACATAAGCAGATCTGTTATTTGGTATGTGAGGTGGTTCTTCTGAAGCAAACATTGTACACGACAAAGTTAAACAGGCAAGAATGATTTTATTTAAGGTTATTGCAGTCAGGAAGAGAGGCCAGAACTCAGCCTGAACCCAAGTCACTGAAACAAAGGAAACGGGAGGGTTTTTAAGGGCTGGGGTGAGCTAATGCCAAGTACTGGAGGATATTAGGGGGAAACCATAGGCCATCCGTGTTTGCTGGTTGGCTTAATCCAAAGTAAAAAAAAGCTTATATCTTTATGATAGGAGGTGTTTGTGCAAATTGGAGCAAGGTGCTTACCACCCTCAAAGGTAGCTCTGTACCATTCCACAGAAACTAGTAGACACAGGCACTATTTGTCTTAATGATTACATTTCAAAGGGATATCCCCCAGGCCACTGAGAAAGACAGTCCTGGGTTGTTAAACTGGCAAGAGGCTTCTAAAAGGATTTACAAGTCAAATGGATATATAAAGAAATTAGAGTTCTACATTCTAAAGTAAATGCTCCACAAAAAAAGGAGGTTAGTGGCTTAGAGTTAAGAAGCTTATCTACAGATCAGTTGAGCCGAGGGGAAGGTTAAAGCCATAAAACCATCTTGGTCAGTCCAAATAACTGGTTATACAAACCCATGGTCAAGACCAGTGCAAAAGAATGTACAAGTCTGGTTAATGCTGTCCTAGGGCTTCCCTTAAATCCTTGAGAAGGGGAAGGCTTACTCCTACAGCCTGGGTGGGACCAATTATTTGCGTGGTATCCAGTGCTTTTTCTGTGAGGGATAAAGCATTGTTGCCACTTGTCAGTACTGTGGTGGAAGTATAATTGGTCATCAGAATGAGGTGGACTATGAAAGTTCTAACCATTGGGCAGTGGAGCTGAGACTTTCTGCAGGAGGACAGTAGTAGAGCCTTAGATCAATCCTGTGACACTAGAAGATTTTGCATCCATGAAAGGTGATAAGAATCTGCTTTGGACAATAGGAGGAGGCATTGGGTTTTGAAGATGTGGGTTTGAGGTGAAATTGGAACACATAAATTGAATTACTTCACAGCTAGGGAGGCTGGAATTCAGTGAGAAAGCCTTAAGCTGTAGCTTTTGGAATTAGACTGGGTGTAATAGATGATGACAAAATCATAGACTAAGGATTCTCTGAGGGAGATATGATCCTTTAATCTTACTTATTGTCTTCTCCCAATATTAGTTCAACTGAAATTTGGGGGAGTTTGGAAGAAGTAAAGATGTTCTAGCCTTAATTATTTCCTGTAGCACTTGGTTTTCCTCTGTATGCTTCAGGATTAAGCGATGTTTATAGACCTCCCTCTGTTATCTTGTTTTTGCATCTATTAAATAGAGCCATGTGGCCATAATATGCAATTCTCTTTATCTTAGAATATTTTGCTTCAGTTTTACATAGTTAAAATATTGGATTTGTGGCATTTTATTGTTTGATTCCTCAATGCTGATATAAATGAGAAACACAGGGGTCATGATTAATACCTAAATGTCACAAGATTCAGAAAACACAAATATTGGAAATTTCCTCCTCAAGTCTGCTTTCCTTGAGTAATTATTTGTTTAATGACTTTTCCTGTAGTGTGTCTAAGCTCCATTAGGGTAAGGATGATGCCAATAGTTTTTACAGCTGTACTTTCAGGGCCCCTCACAATTCTTGACAAATCAGAATCCCGGACTGTAGAAAGCCTATGGGAACTCATCTTATGAGTGATGCTCTGCTAATAAAATTTGCAGCAAAGCAAAGTAAAAAAAATGTAAATTATTTATTCTCAGATGGGAAGTAATTTCACACTTATTATTTTTGAATGCCATAAAATGAGTCCGTGGCTCTGAATTTACAACACTCACATCCATATAGTGGCTGAGAAGAAGCCAAATTAAAATAGCATTTGTTGGTGGCTTATCTGGCTCAGTTTTCAAAGCTGCTTAAGTGTTTGTTCAATTAAACCTCCAAAGAGCACTTGATAGAATGTGTGATTACCCAATAGCACAAATTGGAAAATTCTGTGGTCCAGATAGAAGAAATTACTTTCCAAGTTGACAAAACATTATAAATTGATGTTCTGATTCTGCGTTCAGAATCCTTTCTAAACAACAGGATGCGTCTACCTTTCCAAACCAGGGAACAAATGATTTACTCAGGAAGATAGCAGGTTGTTTTCAAAATATTTCATGTAAGTATGGAGCCCAAAATTACAAGTATGGAGCCCAAAAATTGGATGAAAACCACCACCTCTCTCATATTCTAGGTGACCTAAGTTCTTTCTGGAAGTTTTCAATGGGTTTATTTACAGGCATTTATTAAAATAAAATATTAAAAGACAAGTTAACTGAGGTAAGTAAAAATCTGCCTATGCTAGCACTATTAATAACAATAAAAATTGGCATCACCCTAATTGAGCAACAATTAAAGAATATTAGTATAATTAAAATCCACATATGTGATGGAATATGACATCAGGCATCTAAATTCATGTTCAGTATAACTATATTTAGAGATCAAGAAAATGTAATAGTGCATTTCTAAGTGAAAAAACAATATATATTATAAAAGTTGAATATTGTAGTAAAACATATGTACATGTGTGATTATGTATATATATTTAAACTGGAAGAATATAATTTTATATATATTTAATAGATACCTCTGAGCTGTGAGATTTTACACCTTTTTATTTCATTTGTATATTTTTTGTTTTATATATTTCTATTTCATTTTGTATGGTTCTTTTTTTTATATTTCTATTTGGCCATTTCTATTTGTATGTTTCTACTTGCTCCGCCTCCCTCCCTTTTTTGTATATTTCTATTTTATAAATTTTGTAAGTGAGCATATATTTTCTTTGTATAAGAAAAATAGCTTTTTACAGAAGGAATGGTAGGGGCCAGAAGTTCAGATAATAGGAGGACCTTAAGCTCTAATAATATATCTTCCCTGTTAAAATGGCAAAGGCTCTGGGTTACTACAGGCACAAGGCTGGATCTACTGCAAATGGTATCCAAGGATCTCATCTGTCACTGCAACCTCCTGTACCAGCCTTCTCTTTATTAGATGTTTCCACACATTTTTTCATTCTGGTCCTAATACTGGTCCTGGTCTTGATACTAATTATTGTTGTGGAACATGTTATATTCTTTCTGCTTGCTCTTTCCTACTGTGGGATGTTTTCTCACACTATTGCCTCTCTTGAATTGCCTGCTAACGGCTACCCTTTTCAGTGATCTGTTCTTACCCGCCTCAGGTCTTCCCCTGCTGAGGTTTGATGCGATCTGAACGATGGATCTCCAGGGCCTGCTCAGTCCAGCACACAATGCCTCAGTGACTTTTCTCTCCTACGCAGCAGTTACTTCGTTTCCTCCTGGGGCCCTAATACATGCTTCTTAAAAGGAGCACATTATATTCCTCTTCCTTTTCTCTTCTTTCTGAGGTGGGTCAGCTGTGACATGAGGGATGGAGAGAGTGGGCCTCTGTGTTTTGCTTTAGTTTTCTGGCTGCAGCTGAACTTGTACTGTTCCTGTTCCATTTCTGGAGGAAGCCAGGGAAAATATCAGGATGAGATGGGGGTGTGTTTAGCAAAACATGGTGTCCCAGATTGTGCCAGGAGTAGGCATGGTAGGCAACCTTGCATAGTGTACAAAGAACTTCCAATCATCCTGACAGTAGAATACTCTGGCTACATTTTAATGTCTTAAGTAACTCCTGCCACATCAGAGCATATCAGCAGAGTTTATATAAATTATCCATTGACATGTGTTGCAGACAGAGATAAAAGCCTAGAGAACATATGGAAGACCAGGCTACTTTTGTAGAATTAGGAATGGAGGAACAGTTAAATGTGGTCCTTGGTCAGGCCCTGGAAACTGCAGTTTCCGTTCTCTGGGGTCAGAAATGTTGCTACAAGGAAAGTCCATCCCGAGGGAGGACTTGCTCCCTGACTTTTCCCTTTCTGTGTCTGGATCAAAATAGCTGTGGGACCCCAGTGAGATGGCAGATAATGATTTTTCTTCCTATGAATGTCCTCAAAGAGGACTCTACATCAGAAGATTCAACAACAGAAGATCCTTGGTATAGACAAGTGTGCCTGAATCAGAAATCTTTGTCTTCATCCAAAGAGGTATTCTTTGCTTGATGAGCAAGTACAGATCCACTCCATTTATTGAGAAGTTCATGTTGTCTAGGGACCTCAATAGTCCCATCTTTTTTTGGCATCCCCTCAAAAAATAAATTTAGGTGAAGCTTCAGGTAAGGAGTTGCTTTTTCGTGACATGTAAAATGTTTTCCCACTAAAATAATGCACTTATGCCCATAGAGTAACCTATGATTTACTTCTGAGTATTCAAAGATCTGTTACTGAGCTCTATACTTTTAATCAAGATAGTTATTCAAGATTTAAATTTTTAAACATTTGTTTCTGAAGAAGAATGGAATAGGCTCTCCAAATACATAGTACTGAGGATACAATGGGCAGAGTAGAGATAGCTCTTCATTGTAAAAGTCATCTTAAATCCTGATTGTCTCTACTTTAGTGATTGTATTAGAGGGCAACAACCTGAGACAGTATCTCAGAGCATCATTCCAAGGACACACCAGGAGGAAAAATGGCCAAATCTTTCCTAGTATTCTCACTTTTGTCCTTTATCTTGATACATTTGGTGTTATCTTCTGGTGAGTAATTTAGCTGGTCTTGGCCAGCAGTTGAAATTGATTTGTGGGCTTTTACATCATAATCTGAGAGAGAATGCTTTGAAATTGTTCTTTAACTGGCATGAATATATATATATATATATATATATATGTGTGTGTGTGTGTGTATATATAAAAATTATCCATTGACATGTTTTGCAGAGTGTATATGTGTATATATATATGTATTTATATATATACTCAGAGTATATGACAAAATGAAGGTCTCTGCCCATTGAATCAGTATTTTAGACTCTCTCTCTCTATATATATATATACACACATATACATATACATATATATACACACACACACATATATATACTCTGAGTATACTCAGAGTATATATATGTATACACACACTCAGAGTGTATATATATATATATATATATATATATATACACACACACACATATATATATATATAGAGAGAGAGAGTCTAAAAGACTGATTCAATGGGCAGAGACCTTTGTTTTGCCATCTTTTGCATGCAGATTATGAGATTTAACTCATGAGGGCAAGGAGGCTTGGGTGACTCACTGAGGTAACATGTAAAAGTGACTAGCAATGTAAGATGCATACATGAGATCACATCTGGAAAATTTAGAGTGTTTGATTTGCTGTGTATTTGACTGGACCATTATCTTTTGTGCCCTCTTATAGAGAAGAAATCATGTAGGGAGTCATAAAGAGGCCTAGCCTCAAGAGCTGCAGAGCTTGCTTTTTCACATATCTACCGAGAATTCCTGAGTATTACCCAGGTGTCTTTCATGCCTAAAAAAATATGAGAATTGGGCCAAAAGATCACTTTAAAGTTACAGCATTGCTTGTTTCTTTCATACATAGATTACCAGCTCTAAATCCTCTCAAGTCCAAGCTAATTAGAAAAATTATTTAGTACACTGGACTGCCAGCCTTTATGAAACAGTGATGCATCTATATAGTCCCCTGCTGATGTCAATTAGGAGTAAAAGATTTATTTCACATATAAAAAAATGAATGAATACATGTATAAATGAAATAATGTTTTCCATTGCTGAAAACTTCCTTGATAATAAATTAGAACTCTTTTATTCTGCCAACAGATTAAGCTATGATTTAACAGGAATTAAATTCTGTAACTATTTTCATGTATTCTCTAGTTTCAGGCCCTATACACTGGTGGCCACCACATGGAATTATTAAGGTAATGTTCCATTAAATTTCCCCCCAGGACTGACATTATAATATGAGGTCTTTTTTTTTTGGAATTGTTACTGTGGAAACTTAATGCCTCAAGGTCACCCGTAATAGTCTTCAAGGCCTATTTGTATGAGGGTGGTGGATACACTGCTGAAACAGTACCCCAGAGTAGAGATCCAAACTTGGAACCAAGACAACATTCAGTCATACATACACCAGAGAAGCCTCTTTAGTGCCTGAGAAATATTGAAGAGTATTGACAATTGCCAGGAGCATGACAGATTCTTAAGAGCCTATGGACTTGGGCATAACATGGTCCTGGCTCTCAAGGAGCTCACAGTCTGATGGAAAGAATGACTTAAAAGAATGCTCCTAAATGTCTTGAGATGTACAGAGAATGCCTAAGCAAGTTGTGAATGCAGAAGGCAACTTCTGGATATGGATGGAAAAAAATGTAAAGAACAGTAGATATCTGAACAGAGCCTCAAACTATGTTTGCAACTTGGATGAGGGCAAAATGGAGACATCTTTTTCATTTTCGTCTACCTTAATGAACACTGCATATAATGTGACGTCAATTGATATTAGATAAGTGAGAGAAAAGATGAATGAGGGATTAAGCTTTTCATTTTGATTCACATTTGCATCACTGTATTCCTTCCCTTTAGAAGTATTAGCACCTTAAGCTTTTGTCTAATTCATAAATTTTAAATTTCATTTCTTCTTTGTAAAAAAGTCTGTCATGAGTTGACTGTTGAGAAAGATATTTTGAGGGCAGCTCTACCTTCAAGAGACCCAGGGACCAGAATGTGAAGCTTGTCAGAGGCTACTGCCCCAGAAAAAGGATCTGCAGAATTTGTCCAGGATTTATACCCTGGTCTCATAAAGCTCAGTTCTGGAATTTTCTTCTCCAGAAATTTACCAGCAGGATGAGTCTGCCTCATGCCCATAAATCCATAAACAATAATAAATGCACTCACTTTTACTTATTTTCTTTAAAAAATATTTATTAATCACCTATGCTGTGCCCTAAGATACACTATTGAGGAAAGCAGTTATATTCCTTTTCCTCATGAACCTTGAAGATAACCAAAAAAGGAAGCAACTAACTATGATTTATGGTAAATTTTATAAATACAAGAAATAAAATGGTATGATAGAGAATATCTGTTGAGCGTAGAGATAACGACTATAAACAATGGGTTCAGGCAAGATTTCTCTGTCATGGGGATATCTAAGGTGAGACTTGAAAGATAAAAAGTAGCCACCCAGGTGAAGAGGGGGGAGAAAGACCTTACCTACCTGGGTCACTAATTGAAGCCCTGTATGACTGGAGCACAGACAGGTAAGAAAAGTGGCAGATGCTACAGTAAGAGCAGCAGGTGGGATTCTCACCTTAAGAATGCATAACTTCCTCCAAAGAGAGAGAGAAAAAAGCAGCTATATTTATAGACAACAATATAAACTATTCTTACTCTTGTCTTTGAAAACTGTATATTCTTTCAGATTCAACTATTTTATATCTCATTTATTCATTTGGCAAATGTTTATATAGCAATGACTAATGCCAATATATGTGCTGGGCACATAATGACTAGCCTAATCAGACTCAAATCTTTCCCTTCTGGGCTTATAGTCCTTTGAGGGTGTGGGATTAGTTAAATAATTAAATAAATGCATTGTTACAAACTGATTAAAAGTATAAAAATAAATAAGAGAGTTGTGACTGTCTTTTAATAAATAGTTCTCAGAAAGTGGGTTATAACCTGAGCTCTAAAGATAGAATGAGTTTAGGTTGAGAAAAAATATATTTGGTGGGGTGGTTATGACACGTCAGAAGACCTTGAGGTGAGGGAAAGATAAAGAATTTATGAAAAAGGAAAGCAAACTAATGAACTTACTAAAAGGGCAGAAAGCAAGGTAGCATCAGGTAAGGGCGGAAGATTTGGGAGGTTCCAGGTCACATAGGGACTTTTAGCCCATATTAAGAAGTACTTTTTTATAATGTGCAATGAGGTTCAATGAAAGGACCTTAATGAAGGAAATAAAATGATTCAATGGAAGTTTAAAATATGAAACTTCAGGAAATAAGGAATAAAGGAAATGGAGGGATTAGTTGGGTAACGATGGTGGCCTGGCCATGATGGTGGTGTTGAATAAAAAAAGAGGGAGGAGGAATTTCTAAGTTAAAACATGACCCCCTTCTTTCCAAATTCCTAGCCAAAACTTTCTCCTACTTTGTGCATGAGGTATTTTATCTGTACCAATCTTATGACACTTATGGAGCCCCTGAGAACACTAGCCTCAAGCTTCATAATCCCAGAGTCACTACTTCAATTCATCACCAGCACCAGCATTGCCCAGAGAGGAACTTCCCCCTGAAAACAAACATCCCTGAGTCCGGGTCCCTGAGGAGACATGTCCCTTCCTTTGTTTTCGATTTTTTTCTACAGTGTCAGGGCATTAGTCTTAGTGATCTCACCCACTCCTGGGCTCAAGCAATCCTCGCACCCCAGCCTCCCAAAGTGTTGGAATGACAGGCATGAGCCACCACGCCTAGACTATGCTTAGATTTTCCTAATAAAGCTCAAAGGTGACCTACCTGTCTAAGTGGGGTTCTAACTGGATAAATCTTTTCAACTCAATTTCAGGTGAAATGTCCATATGAGAAAGTAAACTTGAGTTGGTACAACGGAACAGTCAACCCCTTCCCTGGCTTATATCAACCCATCTGTGGCACCAATTTTAAAACCTATGATAATCCCTGCATCCTGTGTGTTGATCTTCCTATTACAACTTTGAAATAGGAAATGGCTTGAGGATTTAGAGAGTGAAAAAATAAATAAATATTTTAAATTAAGGCATGTGGATTCTTCCATTATTGATCTTCAGTTTTCTTTGCTGAGCTGTCATAGAAAATCCCTAAGAATCTTTCCAGATCTAATAATTTGGGGCATAAAGAAGATTGCGAGAGAAGCCCCAGATATATCATCTATTTATCCGCTCTTCTTCTTCTTTTTTTTTTTTTTTTAACCATAGCATAGTTGGCCATTGTTCTCCTTAATTGAGAAGGTCCTGACAACCAGGGCATCATATTGTCACCAAATGGGATATATATAGGTTCTAGTTCCATGGCTTTGTGGAGATGGGAAAGTGAGAGCTTTTGTGAGAGCAGAATATTGTCCTGACTATGCTTAGATTTTTTTTTAGGTGGAGTCTTACTGTTTTGCCTAGGCTGGAGTGGAATGGCACCATCATTGCTCACTGCAGTCAAGTGATCCTCCTGCCCCATCCTTCTGAGGAGCTGGGACTGCAGGCATGCACCACCATGCCTGGCTAATTAAAAAAAAAAATTGGAGAGACAGGGTATCGCTCTGTTGCCTAGGCTGATCTTGAACTCCTGGGCTCAAGCAATCCTCCCACCTCAGCCTCCCAAAGTGTTGGAATGACAGGCATGAGCCACCATGCCTAGACTATGCTTAGATTTTCCTAATGAAGGTCAAAGGTGACCTACCTGTCTAAGTGTTATTCTAACTGGATAAATCTTTTCAACTCAATTTCAGGTGAAGTGTCCATATGAGAAAGTAAAGTTGAGTTGGTACAATGGAACAGTCAACCCCTGCCCTGGCTTATATCAACCCATCTGCAGCACCAATTTTATAACCTATGATAATCCCTGCATCCTGTGTGTTGAGAGCTTGTGAGTACTATTTGGGGAAAAGAGGGGAACTGTAAATATGGTTGTCCATAGCAATTACCATCTACACTTCCTATCAAGTACATCAACCTTGAAGCCAGGAATTTTCTCCAGTTCACACAGATTATAATCAGCACCCACTCAGAAAAGCACATAGTAATTGAAAGTCCACTGGACTAGAAAGTAGACTCATTGTACCAAATGACATTCCTCAGGTCCATTCTGGTATCTGAGCCCTTACATTCCCATATGCCAATTGATTGACTTCCACTCGAGAAGCTCTCAAATATCCCTTCAGGCTCTGAATTATTTTTTTATTTTAAGAAAAATTGTAGTTTTGCTTTCCCTTAAATATCTTCACCCCCTTATGTGTTTGAAAGTCTGAACTACAATGATGATGTATTTGCAAAGTTTGGATCTTTTAGCTGAGACTGTGTTTAGATTTTTGGATTTATGTGACATAAATCAGTGATTAGATACTGAAATCTTATAACGCAATGCTTTCAGCTTTGATTCCTATATGAGTGTGTGCATTTCACAGAGAGAAAAATTTTCCCCATGGCATCAGATTGGCGGTCTTAGCCCAATCATTTTTTAAATTTTGTGCAAGGAGCAATGACAGGAATGTGCAAAGCTCAGGTCATCCCCACTAATGAGTAATTCAGCCAAAGTGTGAGAGTATTAACAGAATAGTTGAGGATTGATATGCCTCACACATCACAAACTCGGACCTGATTACACAGCTTAATTTCAAAAAGACTGTAGCTTGTCTCATAGTATCTCCAGTGGCATCTTAGAATCACGGAATGATAACTAGGTAAGAAATCCAATAATTTTGTCTTTTGTCATTAGTCAATTCTCTTTATACTCTGGATCTTAGTTTTTCCAAATATAAAACCAGGTTTTAGATAAGATAATTTTAAAAGTTTTTTTTTTAGTTCTGTCATTGTATTACTAAATGAAATGTTTATTCTGATACTTCCTTTAGGAAATCTCATGGAAGAATCAGGTTTTACCATGATGGAAAATGTTAGCTGAGTGGACTTGAACGTGGAAGATATCTTCCTTTTTTTTTCCTCCATGTCTCCAATCTCCCTCTTGCACTTTTTACATCTCCTTGCATTTGTTCTTGATGACAAAGAGCTATCATTACTGAGCTTGTAGCAGACTGTTTAAAGTTCCTTCCATGGACCTCTCCCCTCACTGATTGATTGCCTTCCAGAGTCTCCCTAATAAATAAACTTTTATGAAGTCTGATTTGACTTGGGTCTCAGATCTGTGTCTAAAAATCTCAGAAGTAGAAGAAATTCAGAATTTGAGTCATGGATCAAAGGCAACTATTGGGATTAACCAGCTCTCTAATGCTAAAATCACTGAATTAATCTCCAGATTGTCTTCTGAAGAACATGACAGAAATTTCTTCCATATTCCTTTGGCATTAAAAAAAAAAGTAATGGAACTATATGACATTGTACTCTGCTTGTAGGATTCCTGTTGCCAAACTTCTGCAAACTCATCATTAAACATCCTCCCTTTTGGACTCAGCCTCCAGACAGAGGTATTTACACATGTGCAGCTTTGATCAACAGGGCCCCATATTCTCACCAGATCTATTTTGCCTAGAAAAACACCTACACTGTTGGTATCCATAAATGTCCCATTGGTCATTAGCCTTTTTCTTAAATTCTCTGGACACATTTTAACCTCTAAAACATATAGGGACACCTTTTTCTCTGTTATACTTCATATGTATTTTTTACTTATATATGTACAGCAGACTAATAATATGCACTAATATGCTCTCTTCCCTTCAGAACTTTGCTCCCTAGTGGATTGGGAAAGAGCATCTATTCTGCCTCTCATTACCTTGCAAGGCTGTGGTCAGAGTGTGTACATGTTCTGTTAGATCTTTGATCTTACCTCCCATGCTGATCACATGGTGAATACATGTCTCCAGTGAGAAGGAAACAATCACTCTTCAGGTATCATCTTTAGAATTAATATCTCTGGGAAAAACTAGATATTCTCTAGCTTTATAGCATGCCAATTTCCATTGCTCCAAGTCCTGGGCTATGCAAGAACACCAAGAACTTCAGGGATCCTGGGAGGATTGTTTTCTAACATTATTGCTGTATCTTTGTTGACCAATCTTTTCTTCTGCAATAATTAATTTGCCATTAATGTCATCAAGTGAATTCTCAAAAATCTCAAATAGGCACTATTAATAGCCTTGCATGAGATCTGAGCTCTGTTATCTCTAATCCTCTCTAACGACTCTCTCTTTGTTTTGGGTAGTTTCTTCACACACGAGCACCAATTGTTAATATTCCGATCCCTTTATCCAGCTCTCCTGTGCAGTAGTCCTGCAGACACCAGCCAGTTTAGTCTCTATTTCCTTTCAGCTCTGTATCCTCAACTCATAATTGCTTCATTGAGATTCCTCTTTCCTAGTCCTAGAATCTCTTACAATGCAAAAACCAAGGCCAACTACAGAGTTTATTTATTTTCCATCTGTCCTTCAGTGCCTCGTGTCCTAGTGTCATGTTTACATATTTGTCTGACTATTTTTGTTGTTTCAGGTAGGAGAATATGTCTTATCTGGTTTTTCTTGCATCATATTGTTTGAAAGTAGAAGTTGACTTTATTTTTTATCATGCCATTGTACTTATTTTTTATACTTATTTTTCCTATGATACCGCCTAAAGTCTATACTAGAATACATTGTCGTTATTCTACTTTTTGTAAGAATTCCAACGGACAAGATTTGTGCTCTATAATACTACAAATCTTTTTAGTGGATAAGAAAGCACTGACTTAAACTGTCAATGGGTAACAGTAAAAAGATCAGTAAAAATAATTTTTTTTCTGTCATTTGATAGTAGGCATTCCCAAAGATGTAAAGGAGATTAGCATGCATCTAAATGCAAGATGGCCTCCTTCCAGTGCAACCCCTAAGGATAATTTTCACAGGTCTCTTATGACTGCTAACATAAAAGGAACTTCCCCCTTTTGTGGTCCTAGCTCTGACAGTCACTGCTTGTGTTCTCATTCTTTCTCTCTCTCTCTCCCTCTGCCTTTGGCAGGTGATTTCAAATTTCTCCCTCTGATTCCCTGTATATTTTATCGTTTGGTTATTGATTAGCCCCAGGTTTTAGTCATTGCCATCTTCCACCCACCCTGCTTCCTCTGCATGACAAACCCACTCACATCTGTATTACTCTGTTGCCTATATATGTATAACTCACTTACCCACATCATGAGACTGTACCCATATTCTTAGCATCAGACAGTGGACATCTTTATATATATATATATATACACACACATATATATATATTCAATTTAATGAGTTTGTACATATGCATACAACCTTGAAATCATCATCACAATCAAGGCAGTAGACATATCTGTCACGTCTAAAAATTTTCCTGTGACTCTTTGTTTTTGTTATTGTTGCTGTTGTTGTTGTTGTAAGAAAAATTAATGAGATCTACCCTCAATATATTTTTAAGTGCACAACACCGTATTGTTAACTATGGGCACTATGTTGTATAGTAGATCTTCAGAACTTATTCTTACATAATCAAAATTTTAAAACCACGAACAATAACTCCCCATTTCTCCCTCCCCCCCAGTCCCTGGAAACTATTATTTTATTCTCTGCTTCTATGAATTTGACTATTTTATTTTATTTTATTTTTTATTTTACTTTAAGTTCTGGGATACACATACAGAATGTGCAGGTTTGTTACATAGGTATACATGTGTCATGGTGGTTTGCTGCACCTATCAACCCATCATCTAGATTTTAAGACCTGCATGCATTAGGTGTTTGTCCTAATGCTCTCCCTCCCCTTGCCTCTCACCCCACAACCACCCCAGTGTGTGTTGTTCCTCTCCCTGTGTCCATATGTTCTCAATGTTCAACTCCCACTTATGAGTGAGAACATGTGGTGCTTGACTTTCTGTTTCTGTGTTAGTTTGCTGAAGATGATGGCTTCCAGCTTCATCCACGTCCCTTCAAATGGCATGATCGAATTCATTTTTATGGCTGCATAGTATTCCATGGTGTATATGTACCACATTTTCTTTATCCAGTCTATCACTGATAGGCATTTGGGTTGGTTCCATGACTTTGCTATTGTAAATAGTGCTGCAGTAAACATATATGTGCATGTGTCTTTATAGTAGAATGATTTATAGTCCTTTGGGTGTATTCCCAGTAATGGGATTCCTGGGTCAAAGGGTATTTCTGGTTCTAGATCCTTGAGGAATCACCATACCATCTTTCACAATGGTTGAACTAATTTACATTCCCACTAAAGTGTAAAAGAGTTTCTATTTCTCCACAGCTTCACCAGTATCTATTGTTTCCTGACTTTTTAATAATCACCATTCTGACTGGCACGAGATGGTATTTCATTGTGGTTTAGAATTGCATTTCCCTAATGATCTGTGCTAATGAACGTTTTTCATGTTTGTTGGCCTCATAAATATCTTCTTTGCGAAGCAGACACTGGACATCTTAATTTCACTGGCTCTTGTGGAATCTTGAAAGTCAATCTATCTAATATGGATCCTATGTTTTTCTAAATTTGCTTTACACGTTTTGATGTAATGAAAATTAATGCTATCACTCTCTCTAAGCTCTTTTTCACTCAAACTCAATTTTAATATACTATAAATATATAGTCCTTATATCAGCTTACATATTGATTAAACTCATGAACATTTATTTAATTCCAGTCATCTTGTTTTAATGTTATTTTACTATTAATCTTAACTGTTATCTCAGGTTCCATTCTATTCTTCTGAACATAATTTTCCATTTAAATGTTCTCTGTTAAAAATCACTATCCTTGGTTAGTTATAATAGAAATAAACATCTTAGTATGACATACAAGACACTTTATTTCATCTGCAAAAGACACCTTCGAAGCCCAAGTTGAACTATAATGAACTCTTGTAGGACTTGTAGCAAACCCTATTTGCCCATAAGGTGGCAGTAAAGCATTGCTCTTTAAACCAACAACTCTGACACTACTTTTGGCCAACTTGTCATATAACAATATGATTTTGGGGAAATAGCTAGATCTCTATGAGCTGCAGATTTCTCATCATCTAACATGGTAATATCCTTCTCCCCAGGAAGATGAAAGCTCCTAACATACTCAGCCTTGACGTTTATTCAGGTGTCACATTGGATGAGAGTATTGGGAAATGTTTCTAACTAATGGAATATTTGTAACTAACGAATGGACTAAATATTACTCTTCTAATCCTATGGAGTTTTTTTTTTATTTCTGATTAGCTTATTTTTACCCTGAGAAAGCTAATTCAGAGAGACAGACTTGTGTAAACTGTTTTCCATGTATTTTCCAAGCAAAAATTTGGAATGAGTTAGATATGGGCCTATGTAGGCTGCCAGAAAGTCATTGTTATTTAAAATAACATGAAAACAACAAGACAAATCTAAGCCACAGTTAATTATCTTTAATTTAAAATTTATTGATTTATTTTTATTATTTTTTCAACAAATCATAATTGTGTACACTTACTGGGTGTAATGTGATGTTTTGTTATATGTATACAAAGTGGAATGATTAAATCCATCTAATTCACATATCCATCACTTCACTTATTTTTTGTGGTATGACATTGCAAATTTACTTTCTTAGTATTTTTAAATAGGCAACATGTTTTTATTAACTATCGTTATCCTTCTGTGCAGTAGATTTTATAAGCCTATTATTTTGTGTAACTGAAACTTTGTACAATTTGATAAACACCTCCTCATTCCTTCCTCCCCACCCCCACTTCTAGCTTCTGGTAACCAGCATACTACTTTCTACTTCTACTTCTATGAACTTGACCTTTTAACATTCTGCTTTTAAGTGTGAGTATGTGGTGAAAGTGGGCATCTCTGTCCTATTCCATGTCTCAGAGGAAAAGCTTTCAGCTTTTCACCATTAAGTATGATGTTAGCTGTGGGCTTGGCATATATGCCATAACTGTGTTTAGGTACATTTCTTCTATGCATAACTGTATTTAGGTACAGTTTTTTTCTGTGCCTGGCTTATTTCACTTAACATAATGTTCTCCAATTCTGTACATATTGCTGCAAATGACAGAGTTTCTTTCTTTTTAAAAGATGAATAGTATTCCATTGTATATCACACTTGGAAATATATCACATTTTCTTCATCCATTCATTTGTTGATGGACATATAGATTGTTTACATATTTTTTCTATTGCAAACAATGCTGTAATGAATACAGCATGCAGATACCTCTTCCACGTGTTGACTTAAATTCCTTTGGCTATATACCCAGAGTGGGATTGCTGGATCATATAGTAGTTCCATTTTTAGTTTTTTGAGGACCTCCATCCTGTTTTCCATAATGACTGTACTAATTTACATTCCCAATAAGAGTGTACAAAGGTTCTGTTTTCTTCACCTCCTTGCCAGCACTTCTTATCTTTCATTGTTATAATAGCCATTCTAACAGGTGTGAAGTAATATCTTATTCTGGTTTTAATTTGCATTTCCCTAATTATTAGTGATGTAGAGCATTGAAAAATACGTGTTTGCAATTTGTATGCCTTCTTTTGAGAAATGTCTGTTCAGGTCCTTTGCCAATTTTTAATTGGATTATTTGTTTTCTTGCTATTTAGTTGCTTGAATTCCTTATGTATTTTGGAATACTAACCCTTTGTTAGATGCATGGTTTGTGAATATTTTTTTCCCCACTCTGTGGGTTGTCTCTTTACTCATTTTTTCCTTGGCTGTGCAGAAACTTTCAGATTTGATGCAGTCTCATTTGTATTAATACTTTTGCTTTTGCTGCCTTTGTTTAGAGTTCAGATAAAAAAAATCATTGCTCATACCAATGTTATAAAGCTCTTCCCCTGTTTCCTTCTAGTTTTACGGTTTTAAGACTTACATATAAATCTTTAATTCATTTTGAGTTCATTTTTATATATAGTATAAGAATCCAATTTTATTTTTCATCAGGCAAATATTCCATTTTCCCAGCACCATTTATTGAAGAGACTCTCCTTTTCCTTTCTCCATTGTATGTTTTTAACTTTTATTTCAAAAATCAATTAGATAAAAATGTGAGGGTTTATTTTTGATCTGTCTATTCTGTTCCACTTGTTGATGTATCTGTTTTTATGCCAGTTCCATGCTGTCTTTATGACATGGTGCTGGCATAAAATAGCTTTATAATATATTTTGAAGTCAGGTAGTGTGATGCCTCCAGCTTCATTCTTTTTGCTCGGTATTGCTTTGGCTTTTCACGGTCTTTTGTGGCTCCATACAAGTTTAAGAGTTGTTTTCTCTGTTTCTATATAAAAAGACTGGAATTTTTATATTGAATGTTTAGATCATTCTGGGTGGTATAAACATTTTCACAATATTAATTCTTCCAATCCATGAACACAGGTATTTCTCTATTTTTTTCTTCAATTTCTTTCATCACTGTTTTATAGTTTTCTGTATATAAATCTTTCACCTCCTTGATTAAATTTACACCTTGTTTTCTTTTTTCATTGCTATTGTGGATGGGATTAAAAAATGTTTTTGGATAGTTCATTATTAGTTTATAAATACTAATTTTTGTATGTTGATTTTGTATGCTGCCACTCTACTAAATTTGTTTATCTTTTCTAGTAGTTTTCTTTGTGGCATCTTTAGGGTTTTCTATATATAAGATCATACTGTCCACACACAGAGACTATTTCAGTTTTTCATTTCCAAAATTCTTCATTTAATTTCAACAAATGAAATGATTTTTGTTCTATGATAACTTTGTTTTCATTTTATGTGTGTTTGTGTGTATTATGTGTAAACATTTTTGTGTGTGTGTGGCAATAATAGCTAAAATCTACTAATTTAGCATGAATCCCAATGTAGTAATGGGGAATTTTATTACCCGTAGCTCTCATGTTGTATATTAGATCTCTAGACTTATTTATCCTACATATGGGCTATTTTTTTAAATATTTTGACCTACATCTCTGTATTTTCATACCCTTCCACACCAAACTTACCCCTGATAAACACTGTTTTGTTCTCTATTTCTGTGTATTTGAATTATTTTGAGTTTCACATATAAATGAGATCATGTAATACTTTTATTTTTGGGTCTGGCTTATTTCACTTAGCATAATGTCCTCCAGACTCATTCATTTTGTGACAAATGGCAAGACTTCATTTGTTTTAAGGGCTGACTAATATTCTATATATTCATACGTGTGCCACAGTGATTCTAATCCAGTCATCCATCAATGAACATTTAGGTTCTTCACATATCTTGGCTATTGTGAATAAGGTTGCAATGAACATGAAAGTGCAGATATCTTTACAAGGTCATGATTTCTTCCTTTTTGGGTATATACTCAGAAGAGGGACTGCTGGGTTATATGGTAGTTCTATTTTTAATTTCTTTTGGAACTCCTGTACAGTTTTCCACAATGGCCTATTAATCTACAGTCCCACCAACAATGTTTCAGGGCTCCCTTTTCTCCATACCCTTACCAAAACTTGTTACTTCTTATATTTTTGACTGTATATATATATATATACATATATGCACAAATACATATATATACACATATATATACACACATATATATATACACACACACATATATATATACACACACACATATATATATATATACACACACACATATATATATTTGAGATGGGATCTCACCCTGTCACCCAGGCTCCCAGGCTGAAGTGCAGTGCAGTGACACAATCATGGCTCATTGCAGCCTCCACCTCCTTGGGCTCAGGTGATCCTCCCACCTCAGCCTCCCAGGTAGTAGGAACTACAGGCGTGTGCTACCACACCCTGCTAATTTTTGTATATTTTGTAGAGATGGGATCTCGCCATGTTGCCCAGGCTGGCTAGAACCCCTGGGCTCAAGCGATCTGCCCGCCTCAGCCTCCAAAACTGTTAAGATTATAGGCATGAGCCAATGCACATGGCCCCTTTATATATTTTGGATATTAATTTTTTATCAGATATATGGTTTAAAAATAATTTCTCTTAATACGTAGGTTCTTATTCATTTTGTTTATTGTTTCCTTTGCTGTGAAGAAGCTTTTTAGTTTGAGGTAGCCTAATTTGTATCAATTTTTTCTTTTTCCTTTTGGTATGATATCCAAAAAATCATTGCCAAGGCCAACATTAAAGAGCTTTTCCTCTATGTTTTCTTCTAAGAGCTTTGGGGTTTCAGGCCTTATACTTGGAAGGTATTACAATAGATCCCTCAAAAATAGAATGGATAATAAGGGACAATAGAGAAAATAATTTCTTAGAAAATATAGCCTACAAAGATTGAGTCAGAAAAAGTAGAAAGTCTGAAAAGTTCAGTAACAAATAAGGAGACTGAAGTGGTAATTAAAACCTCCCAATGAAGAAAAGCTCAGGACAAGATGACTTTGTAGCTAAATTTTACCAAATATTAAAACAGAATTAATACCAATCTTTCTTAAATTCTTCCTAAAATAGAACTAAGGAAATACTCCCAAACTCATTATACGAGTCCTTGTATCACCAGCTCGATACCAAAGTCAAAGATACCACAATAAAAAAAAATGACAAGCGATTCTCTGATGAACATTGATTCAAAAATTCTCAATAAAATATTGTCAAAAGGGATTCAACAACATGGCGTGGTGGCTCAGGCCTGTAATCCCAGCACTTTGGGAGGCCGAGGCTGGAGGATCAAGAGGTCAAGAGATCGAGACCAACGTGGCCAACATGGTGAAACGCCGTCTCTACTAAAACTACAAAAAGTAGCAAGGCGCAGTGGCAGGCGCCTGTAATCCCAGCTACTCGGGAGGCTGAGGCAGGAGAATTGCTTGAACACGGGAGGCAGAGTTTGCAGTGAGCCGAGATCGTGCCACTGCACTCCACCTGGCGACAGAGAGAGACTCCGTCTCAAAAAAAAAAGTACATCATGACCAAGTGGGATTTATCCTTGGCAAGCAAGCCTGGTTTACCATACACAAATCAATCACTGTAATACGTCACATTAACAGAATAAAAGATAAAAACTTCTTTACCATCTCAATTGATGCAGCAAAAGCATTTCACAAAGTTGAACATTATTTATTGATTCAAAGCTCTCTATAGTTTAGATATAGAAGGAAAGTTCCTCCACATACTAAAAACCATCTTTGAGAAAACCACAGCTAACGTTATAATCAATGGGGAATAACTAAGCTTTTCCTCTAGGATCCAGTACCAGGCAAGGATGCCCACTCTCGTCACTTTGGTTCAAACATATTACAGTACTGGAAATACTACAAAGAGTAATCAGACTAGAACAAAAAAGAAAAAGGCATACAAATCAAAAATTAAAAAAGTAATTTCTAATGGCAAATGACAAGATTCTAAATGTAGAAAACCCCAAACACTCCACAAAAAAGCAGTTAGAACAAATCAATGAATTTAGTAAAATTACTAGATACAAAATTGACATACAAAAATTAATTGCATATCTGTACACAAATCATAACCTACATGAAAAATAAATGAAGAGAACAATCCCATTTTCAAAAGCATAAAAAATACTTAGCAAGGTATTTAAGCAAAAATGTGAAAGATTATACACTGTAAACTACAAAACATTGATGAAAAAAAGTGAAGACACAAATAAATAAAAAGATACCCCTTGCTCATGGATTAGAAGAAGAATATTGTTACAATGTTTGTAATACCCAAAACAATATACAGAATTAGCACAATTTCTATAAAAATTCCAATGAAATTCTTCACAGAAATAGAAAAAAAAATCCTAAAATTTTTCTGGAACCACTAAAGTCATCAAATCGTCAAAGTAATTCTGAGAAAGAAAAATAAAGAGGTGTAACACTTTCTTATTTAAAGTTATGTTAAAAGGCTATAGTGATCAAAAGAGTGTGTAGAACTGGCTTAAAAACAGAAACATTTCAATGGAGCCGAATAGGAAGCTGAGAATCAAAAGTCATGAGAGGGAAAGGATAATCTCTTTTGTAGATGGGGCTGGAAAAACTGGATTTCCTCATGAAAAGAATAAGGTTGAACCCTTATCTTAGACCATACACAAAAATCAAATAAAAGTGGGTATATTCAAGATTTTCCACATTTTGTGATCTAATAGACATCCATACTATTTCTGTAAGACCTTTGAAATCAGGCTTCTGCAAACAATGATTTATGATTTCTTCTTACTTAAAAATGTTTCTGGTTCAGTATACCTTATATGAAATATTTGGGATGAGAAGTGTTTGGGAATTTGGGTTTAGTTTTTTGGATTTGGGAATATTTTCAGAAAACCCTGTGGTTGAGCATCCCTAATCCAAAAATCTGTTATCTGAAATGCTCCAATGAGCATTTTCTTTTGAGCTCCATGTTGGGGCTCAAAAAGCTCCAGATTTTAGATCATTTTGAATTTCAGATTTTTCATATTATGCATGCTCAACCTGTACTAAAGAAGATTATGCCATTTTAATGACTAGGTAATATAGACATATAAACCTAATATAACTCTGAGGTGAAATATATCCCTTCCAATGTCACATTCATTAAAGAGACATGGAAGAGATGCAGATTCAGTAGAGATCAAAATAAATTTAGTTTTGGATATAATGAATTTTAGGAAAAACTGGAACCATCAAACGAAAAATGTATATACCTTAGAATAATGAAATAACCCTTCTTAACTTTTCTTTTTGAGGAAATTCCTGTATGACTAAAAGTAATAATAAAAGAGTATGTGTGTTGTAGTGGTGGTGGTGGGGGCCTTGCTCAGTTTCTTCAGTTGGCTGAACATTTTCTGGCAATGAGGAAAGGACACATAAGACTATTAAAAAATATAAATATGTCAAAGGTATACTTTTTTGCATAATAATAACTTAGCTTCTATGATTACTCAATCTCCTCCTTCGTCAGTGTTCCAAGGGAAACTATGACTTGTTAGCATTATGACTAAGTGTTAGGAGAGGAAATGCCCATATTGCAAAGTTGCATCCTAAGCAGTCAAGCAGAAGTTTGTGTCTTTCTTTCTGTGAAACTCTTACAGAATGGCCCTTGACTAAGGGGAGAAGTCATTATACTCTTTCCTGGGAATCTCTGCTTCTCCTACCTAAGACATTTATAATTATATGGTTAAGTGACTACTTCTTTTGTCTTCAATATAAGAATGTAAATTCTAGGCAAGATGATATTGTGTCAATTGGGTGCTTTTGGACTGATTCTAGGAAATAGTACTGTCTAATATCTATATTAGCTATAGGTATATTATCTATATCTAATATCATGTGCCAGATATTGCACAATAAGAAGAATCAGCATTCTGATCCAGTTCTTCAGCTCACTTTCTGTACAACTTTGGAGAATTCATTTAATCTTGCTAAGCATCGGTTTACTCGTGGGTAAAATGAGCTTGTACCTAATAAGCACCTCACAGAATTGTGATATTCAAAATGAGATAGCACAGTAAATGCACTTTTTAAAGTGACATACTCATGTAAAGAAGTTGAGGAATAGCTTATTTTATAGAGAAAATGATTTTAAAAATCAGTTTTTCTACTTTGCTTACTTTTCCTCAAGTATTCTTGTGTTCTGCAATATGATCTGAGGTTTGAGTTACAACTCTTGTCTGAGATATTAAAGCTCAAATCTTTAGCCTGTGACAAGTAGAGCACTAAATCTGCTTTTTAAAAACTTTAAATAGTAAAATGACATAATTCAAACAGCAATCATTACAATAAACTTCGTACTATAATGTCTCCTTGTACAAGAAGATGAAAAGGTATTAAAAAACCACATTACAAAAACCAATTTAAAAATTAAAAAAACATACAAAATATGTGAAAAATATAACAATTAAATGAAAAAAGTAAAGTGAAAGTTGTCAATATTAATAGGAAGTAAAGCTGAATACAAGCCAAAGAACATTAAATTTATTTCCTTTAGCATCCTCATTCTCAGATAAGAAAGCTTCCTTTGTGACTGAGAATATAGAAGCAATTCCAAAAGATCTACAACAGGTTCCCACCAGCACATCAGCATCCATACTGTACTCTTCTCTGTTACTGTGGAAGAGGTTTCCATGTCCCTACTAAAGACTAACCCTGAACATTTTCTTTTATTAAAAGAAGGAAGATTGGAAATCAATAATCTCAAGTTACATTGTGAGAAACTGGAAAAAATGAGGCAATCCTAACAAGATAAGCATAAAAAAGAAATCATAAATCGCAAAGGGGGAAAACAATTAAATAGAAAACAGAAAAGCAGTAGAAACAGATCAATGAAACCAAAAGGTAGTTTTGTCAATCTGACAAACATCATAATTATGAAAACTCAAATGTTTTCCCCCTTTAAACAAGTACAAGACGAAGATTTCCACTCTCACTACTTCTTTTCAATATTTTACTGGAGGTTTTAGCCGCACAATAAGATGAGAGAGAGAGAAAAAAAGAAAGAACAGAACAAAACTTTCAGATGGGAAAGTAAGAAATAATACTGCAACTTTCTTTATTTGAAGATGAAATGATGGTCTCTGTAGGAAATGTGATGTAATCCACAAAAAATGATACTAGATCTAACAAATGAGTTTAGCCAGGTTGGAAGATATAATAACAAAATACATTAGAGTATATGGCAAAAAATACAAAATACATTGTACTTCATTTTACAGTTTTATTTTTAATCGACAATGACAATACATGTATTTATAGGGTATAATATGATGTTTACATTATGGAATGATTAAATCAAGCTAATTAACAAACCATCATCTCACATACTTATTTTTTTGTTGTGAAACAAAACATTTAATCTTTTAGAAATTCTGCAATATGCAATGCATTATAAGTTATTATAGTCACTTTTGTGCAATAGCTCACTAAAGCTTATTCCTCCTCTCTTACTGAAACTTTGATCATGTTCCCTTTCCCCACCTAACTGCCTCCACCAGCCTCTTGTAACCACCATTCTACTTTCAAAACAAATTGTATTTCTATAAACTAAGAGCAATCAGAAATTTAAATGAAAATAATTCAAACAGCATCAAAAATATGAAATCTGTTGAGCTTGTAAATGTCCTATACATAAAAATTTTTAAAAAAACATTGTGAGGTAAATTAAAGGAAACAAATAAATAGAAAGCTATGCCTTTTTCATGGGTCAAAAAATCATTTTTGCTAAGTATCAATTCTCCTCCAAATTGATTTATATGTTCATTGCAATACTTACTAAAATTCTAGCAATGTTTTATGCAGAAATTGACAAGATTATTCTAAAATTCATATGGAAATCTGAAAGTCCTAGAATAGTCAAAACAACTTTGAAAAGGAGAACAGCATTAAAACTAACATTATCATTTTTCAGGACTAATTTTAAAGCTATAGATATCAAGACAGTATATCATTGGAGTCAAGATAGAAAAATTGATCAAAAGATCAGAATAGAAGGTCCAAAAACAGATCTATATACATATAAAAATGATTTTATAAAAAGATCTAAAGACAATTCAGTGGAAAAAAATGATTTTCAACAAATGCTGCAGAAACAATTGAATGTACATAGACAAAAACAATGAACGTCAATTATAAAAACATTAATTCAAAATGGATCCCTGAACTAAAATCAAAACCATGTAACTTTAAAAATTATGATTTTAGAGTAGGTACAATTATTAGATATGACACAAAAAACATCATCCATTAAAGAACATTTTGTAAATCAGACTTCATCAGAATTAAAAACTTCTGTTTTTTGAAAAAACTCTAATAGAAAAAAACAAGTTACAGGGTGGAGAAGGTACTTTCAAAGCACATATTTGATAAAGAAGAATTTGTATAATGCTCTTGAAACTTAACCAAACGTAAATGAATGTTATCATGTATAAAAGATTTGAAGTAGACATTTCATCAAAGAATGTACATGGATGGAAATAATCTACCATAGCATGGTGGCTACAGTCCAGAAAGGTGCATACCAAGAGGGAGCATCCTGACAGCAGGGGTTCCCAGACAGCCAAGTGCATCCTCTGTGGCTTTGTATAATCTACCCTTCCTTTTGACACAGTCTAGTGACTAACACAATCCTAAGCCTACCCAGATTCAGGGGCATTAACTATAGACCTCACTTCTCAATGAAAGGAGTATAATCAGTTTTGAGACAGTTTTAAAATTGCCACACCGTGATAAATTAAAAGTCAGATCACGTGCTGCCTAAGCCTGTCATTCTATAGGAAAAGATTGGAAAGAGTCAGAGTGAAAGTGTATTTTGGCTTTTATTTTCTTATTTTACATGATAGGATAAGAAAAAGAACTTAGGCAGGTATTTGGAGACTTGTAATTAGAAATTAAAGGAAATGTAGAGAATGCTAAGAAATGTGATGCTATAAAGGAAATTTAAAAGCTGTTTTCTTCTAGACACCCAAAAGTAAGAAATGCTTTTAATAACAAAAACCATATGTATTTTCTGAGTTTAAAAAAGGTTTTCAGGTTTGTTGCCATGATCATATTAAGACTGTTGACTTCTCACCTAAGCTTATAGTTTCAGATGGCCACAAACTATCTACCATTAAATTTAGAAACAGAGGTAGAAGAATAAAGAAAAAAAAAAAAAAGGTAAGCTTCAGAATTGTGGCTAGAAAGAACTTAGGACACTTTTAAAATAGTTACTGGTGTATGGAAAAAAATAAAACAAACAGTTAAGGAACCCTTTAAATGTTGAGGGATTTATATTGTCAGATAAACAATAAGCCAAGATTAAAGAACCTATGACCTTCAATAAATTTTCAAGACCCAGAAAATGACCATAAACAAGTAGCCTTTGAAGGTAGTACAGCCCCAAAAAGTAAATGTGGTTTTCTAACTTTATCTCAGTTTGGTTTTTGGTAGAAGTGCAAGAGCCTATCAGAGGGCACAGCCAGAAACGACCAAGAACAACTGACAAGGGCATTATTTTCAATAACAGAATCAGAGTCTTATCAAAGGATATATGCCACTGCCAGACCAGGGGGTCTCTACCCTTCCAAGTAAGCAATTTTTATCAGTGCTATGTGCCAATGACATCTACATGTATCTCATTACACTTTTTTTAAATGAGAGTTTAAATTATGATTATCCTGTTCATATTCCTCTACTGTATAAAAAGCATGGGGGAGGAGTGAGGAGTTGATAGGTCTCCATAAAGAGCTACTATTAGAAACCCTGAACTTTCTGGTGGTTGCAATGACTGGATAAGAGTTTAGTTGGTCTCCTTTGAGGCGCAGGGTATGTCCCACATGTGGACAAAAGGATGTGCACAATTTTTTGTTGGTCACAGGGCCTAATTGTCTACAAAACTCATACTACAAAACTATAATATAGAACATTTCTGGGAACTGGAAGTCTAATAAGAGAATCTATTTCTCTGTCCTTTTTGCATATGGTGTTACTATATGCCTAATTCTCAGCAACAATGAACAAAAATGTTGTATTTCACTTTTAAGCCACCTGTAAAAAATCACAATATTTTATTCTTCTCACCACTTTGATGCAAACGAGCAGGACAAATTTGAGCCATGTGTTGAAAATGGAAGAGCCAGAAATGAAAGGAGACTGGGTATCTTCATCACTGCCTGAAGGCAAACTGCCTATGAATTAGGGACGATCATGGGGACGTTAGGCAATTGAGAAGCAGACTTCTATCCTCTACAAATTATTACACAAAGGGGTTATTTGTTGTATCAGCTGGGATTACCCTAAGTAAAACATTTGTAATAAAAGGCACAGTGCAAAATTTACCTGCATTAGGGTATGGAGACAAGGGAGTTATTGGGTCGTGCTAGCTTTAGAAATTAAATCATGCAGGCATTGATGATTCCACCCAAAGTAGTTATTTTGCTTTTGTTACTTGTTCTAGTGGCTGTAAAGGATACTGGCATGTATCAAGGAAACGCTACCCTTACAGGCAATATTGTATTTTAAGTGATAAATAACTTATTAGTAGGACATATACTCGTGATATGCCACATGCTATATGCCATGAAAGATAAAATGCTATACTTCATTTTAAGTCAAAAGAAAGAGATTGGCCGGGCGCGGTGGCTCACGCCTGTAATCCCAGCACTTTGGGAGGCTGAGGCCGGTGGATCACCTCAGGTCAGCCTGGACAACATGGCGAAATCCCGTCTCTAATAAAAATACAAAAAAAAAAAAAAAAAAAATCAGCCAGACACGGTGGTGCGTGCCTGTAGTCCCAGCTACTCCAGAGGCTAAGGCAAGAGAATCGCTTGAACCCAGGTGGTGGAGGTTGGCAGTGAGCCAAGATCGCGCCACTGCACTCCAGCCTGAGCGACAGAGCGAGACTCTGTCTCTATTAAATAAAAAAAGAAAAAAGAAAAGGAACAGATTTATTGATTCCTTATTGGATAACTGCAAAACGCATTTGAGAATAGGCTTCATTTTAGATTAGTCAGGAAAATTGAGTTAGATTCTGAGAGGTAGAGGTAGCAAAATGTGCTTTAGCAGAGAAAATATTAATCGGCAAAAGTACTGAAAAGTACTAGTGGTTCAAGTCTCTGATAACTGGAAGGGAAACTGGGAGATGGAGTAAGAAGAGAAGTATGCCATATTGCCGAAGAACTTTGAATCACAAGCTAAAGCTCTTTAATTTTATTGAGCAAGCTTAAACAATGGGAAGGCACACCCAGTTATTTTTCCTTGGGGTGGCTTGGCCAGACCAGAGATGATAGGCTTGGGGGAGAATTTGTGTAGCAGACATAATGGGAATTTTTGAATTTAAATAAAAATATCCAGAGGATTTTTATTCCCAAAGTTGAGGGCAAACCTAATACCAATTTGTTTAAAGTAAATCACCTGATCTGGGCATTACTGCTTCCTTGTGATTTTAAAAGACTTTGGCAAACTTTCCCTCTCATATTTCAGTGTCTTAGCAAACATTTAAGAGGCTTCCTCTGATGCTTATAATTAAACTTCAAAGGGAAGGGGAAAAGCCAGACGTGTAGTTGGGATGAAACTATTTCTTTTTTCTCTCTCTCATTGTTACGAATATGCAATTCTACCTCGCTTATTTTCCATTACATTTTCCAGAGGGTAGTATTGACATTTATTATGTTCTGATTTAAGATGCTAGGGAAAGTCAGTATGTTGGCAAGAATTTTTACTACTGTGTGATTTAGACCTAGCTCTCATTTCACTTTGGGCCACCGTACTTACTGAAAACACCATGGTGTTGCATGACCTATTTTGTACT
Organism: Pongo abelii; assembly: GCF_028885655.2. Classification (NCBI taxonomy): domain Eukaryota; kingdom Metazoa; phylum Chordata; class Mammalia; order Primates; family Hominidae; genus Pongo; species Pongo abelii. Next base: position 156,654,421 of record NC_071989.2, read on the forward strand.
TACTGGCCTCTTTTCAGTCTCATTTTCAACCATCTTTACCTGATATCCAGTGCTCTGGCCTGCTGAACTATTTGGTGTTAATGCAATCAACATTCTTCACACACTCATGTCTATTTTCATGGGTGGTAGTTTAATTTTCTTTCTGCATATGTGTCCTCCTCTTCTTCTTCAACAGCGAGCATTACTATTCTATCTACAAGCAGTCTTATTTTGCCTCAGGACTCTTATTTAGCCTTCAAGATTCATACCTGTGCAACTGTATCTTTTAAATGGGGCTTTCTCTGATGACATTGTGTTAGCAAAAGTAATTGTTTCTTTATTTATGTATTCACAGCTCTTTGGGCACATTCTGTTTTCTAGGATGTTATCCCATTATATTTGAATTATATTGTATGTATTCAATTTGCTAAACCGTGAGCTTCTTGAGTACGGGGATAACACAGTGTAAGTACTATATTCAAGCCATGTGCAAATTGGTATGAGAACATAGAAGAATTAAAAACAAACAAACCTTTAGAAACTGTTGAAAAACTGCCACAATCAAAGAATAGCATAGAAAATTAGAAGGCAGTTCACATAAGATAGCAAAAAGACTAACAAATAAAAAAATGGCTAGGCATAGTGGCTGAGGCCTATAATCCCAGCACTTTGGGAGGCCAAGGCTAGAGGATTGCTTGAGGCCAGAAGTTTGAGGCCAGCTTGGGCAACATAGCAAGACCCTGTCTCTATAAAAAGTAAAAGATCAAATAAAAATTTAAATAAATATTAAAACAGTTTTGTATTTTTTCACTCAAGACGTATTGTATAACCTCAGACTCAGCCCAGGAAAATCAGTAGTAGAATTTAAGAGAAGAATGAAAGAAGCACATGTTCTGCTTTAAGATCATTATAATCTCATGCTATAGACTAAGCATGAATCCGTCAGTAAATAATGTAAAAGAGCAACTTAGTATTCACCTCTGTGGAACAAATTTATAAAAGTTCTAAGAAGAGAGAGATAAATGACCACAGAATTATTAATAGAATTTAGCTTGATTCTTTGAACACTTTCCCCATTATCTAACCTGGACCTTTTAAAAAATTTGTTTTTAGGCTGGGCGTGGTGGCTCACGCCTGTAATCCCAGCACTTTGGGAGGCCGAGGTGGGTGGATCACCTGAGGTCAGGAGTTCAAGATCAGCCTGGCCAATGCGGTGAAACCCTGTCTCAACTAAAAATACAAAAAAATTAGCTGGACATGGTGGCTGGTGCCTGTAATCCCAGCTACTCTGGGAGGCTGAGGCAAGAGAATCGCTTGAACCTGGGAAGTGGAGGTTGCAGTGAACTGAGATCATGCCATTGCATGCCTGCCTGGGCGACAAGAGCGAGACTGTCTCAAAAAAAAAAGTTTTTAATTATGACAAAATGCACATAACTTTGTATTCACTATCTTAATCATTTTTAAGTGTCCAGTTCAACAGTTCAGTGGCATTAAGTGTGTTCATTGTGTGTGCAACTATCACTACCATCCATTTCCAGAACTATTGTACTATGTCTTCCTCAACTGAAACTCTAAACCTATTAAACAATAACCTGCATTACCCACTTTCCCCAGGCCCTGGAAACTACCATGATACTTTCTGTCTCCCTAATTTTGAGCATTCTGAGTACTTCATAAAAGTGGAATAATACAAAATTTGTCTTATTGTGACTGGCTTATTTCGCTTAGCATACTGTTCTCAAGATTCATCCATGTTATAGAATATGTAAGAACTTCCTTCCTTTTTACAGCTGAATAATATTGCATTTTTCTCTGCATAAATATGCGTGTGTGTATAGAAACATATATATAATAACAAGTATATATAAATGTGGTATATATACACATTATTTTCACATTTTGCTTATCCATTTATCTGTTGAAAGATACTTGAGTTGCTTCTACATTTTAGCTACTGTAAATAATGCTACTATGAATATATATGAACAAATATTTCTTTGAGACTCCTTTTCAAGTATTTTTGGTATATACACAGAAATCCCACCTAAACTCTTTTTGTTTGTTTGTTTTTGAGATGGTATCTTCCTCTGTTGCCCAGGCTGGAGTGCAGTGGTGCAATCTTGGCTCATTGCAACCTCCGCCTCCTGGACTCAAGGGATTCTCCTGCCTCAGCCTTCCGAGTAGCTGAGATTACAGACGCTTGCCACCATGCCTGGCTAATTTTTTTTTTTTTTTTGTATTTTTAGTAGAGATGGGCTTTCACCATGTTGGCCAGGCTGGTCTCGAACTCCTGACCTCAATCCACCTGCCTCGGGCTCCCAAAGTATTGGGATTACAGGCATGAGCCACTGCGCCCGGTTTTGGATTACCTTGTAACTCTCACTCTCTTTGATCTTTTAAATAATCTTATTTTTAAAATATTCATTTTTAAAATCTAAATTTGGATGCAATCAGTGAGGGTGTGATTCTACGTCAGGAGTCAAAAAGATCTTTATATATTAAAAATGATGACGAGTCAAAATGAACAAGATGAAACTTGATTAATGGCTTTCTATGTATGTCAAGAAAATGAACCACAAAAAGAGAGAAAAACAGAGCTCTGATTTTGTATTTATAGCATGCTTTATATATCATCATTTAGGTTAGTTATAAACATACTGACTGGGACAAGATTCTGTTCCTCTTGGTTATATTAATTAATCTATCGGCACTTTTTTGTTCAGTTGTTCAGTCAGGTGTAGTAGTCTACCCATGTATCTTTATCCGTTTACAAAGACAGCACGAGAGCTTATCTAATGCCTTGCTGATATTCAAATCCATCGTATCTGCAGATACCTTATACCATCAGTCTAGTTACACTGTCAACGAAGAAAACAAAGTCACTGTGACCTAGTTTTTTCTAAACCTAGGGATCATGGCATCCTTTTGTCATGTTCTTAAGGCTATGCTAAACCAATCTCCTCCTGAATAATTCTCTGAATTAACATTAAGCTAAACACTAAAACCTAAAAGCAAAGAGATTTGAGGAGACCTACCACAAAACACAGGTACAAAATCGAACTTTAATAAACGAATTTAAGAAGAAATATCCAAAAACATAAAAAAGAAAGCAAATTAAGAAGAAAGAGATTTTGAATGAAATATAAACTACTTAATGCTTTATTAATATTCATAATATCTGTTAACTTTCAAAAGTTTTATATTGCAAACTATACTTTGTGATGTAGTTTGATTTCCATTGTAGCAAACGTAATTTAGAGAAATGTAGATTGCTTTGATCCTGGTGAAAAGGGATCTGAAGGGAGGATAAATTGTGGAGCAGAAGTGATGAATAACAGTTTATATGAATTGGACAGAGAGAGAACTGTTACTCGATAATCTACAAATTGGAAAAACTAACTTCCAATTATGTACTTAGTGAAATGTACTCTTGTGCAAGAGCCAGTGAGTATTAGAAATTTTTCCTTTTATCTCATTAGGAAACAGATAAGAATATAGAGATTCCCAAGTGAGACTGCAATTGTGTTAAAATATATCAGTAAGAAATCGAAGAAACAAAAGCAATGATAGAAAACTAGAGATGGGCAAATATCTACATGTTTAAAATAAGGAAGAAGATCAATTTTGGAAAATGTCAGAATAGTTACTAATAATCCCTGATAATCATATAGTGGTAATTATTTTTTAATAATATTCTTTGAATAAATATTTATGCAGTAATTGCTAAATATTAAATGAAAATTTGAAGAATTAAAGATTAATAAGGTACAGATTCTGCTTATAAAGAGCATCTAGACAAATAGAGGAGACACCATATAGGCATAATTTTATAATGTAGAACAGTTTCACAAGAAAAGTAAATACACATATTCTGAGAATTAAGAAGTATTATTAGTGTCAAAGGGCAGGATTCTCAAACTCAAATGCCTCCAAGGGCCAACAATAAGAGGGGCAAAGGAGTGAAATAAGAGCACATTTAAATGAGGCGTGTACCACTAAACTCCAGCTGACATTTGCCACAGCAATGAAGTGCCCACATATTTTCAGAAAAATCTTCTGTTTTACTTCTATTTTTCTTTTTTTTTTTTTTTTTGAGATAGAGTCTCACTCTGTTACCCAGGCTGGAGTGTAGTGGCACAATCTCAGCTTACTGCAACCTCTGCCTCCCGGGTTTAAGCGATTTTTGTGTCTCAGCCTCCCAAGTAGCTGGGATTACAGGTGTGCACCACCATAGCCAGCTAATTCTTCTGTATTTTTAGTAGAGATGGGTTTTTTTCATGTTGGCCAGGGTGGTCTCAAACTCCTGACCTCAAGTGATCCACTCGCCTCAGCCTCCCAAAGTACTAGGATTACAAGTGTGACCCACCGCACCCGGCCTATTTTTCTTAAATATTCAAATTTAAAAGCTGTAGATTATTTAGAAAGACACTTAAAATCACAGCATAGGCTAAATAAAATTTATTAACAAGCCTGAGTTTGTCTCTATGCTACCAGTTTAGAATGTCTGCCTTGGAGGATAAAAAAATGTTCTGTGAAGAGTAACATAATTTGGACTTTTTATTGTTTGATATATAGAATTGAGAGATATAATGATTAAAGAAAATAACATCCCAGGCAAAGGCAACACTGTAAGTTCAGGTAGGCAAATAGATATGTAATGAAAATAAATGAGAAATGAGGAAGAGCTTATTTTGGAAGAGGTGTAGAGTCTATGATGGGGAAGAGCAGGACATGTGATAATATGAGCATTTAGGAAAGAAGGTGAGGATGACTGGTAGTCCACATAAATTCATTACAAACAAGTCATGTCAAACTTCCTTCATTGTATTTCACAAGGATGAGAAGCTTGGTACCGTGCCATACAATATATGAATATTGATTTCAGTAGAATAACTTGGAAATAAGTTGGTGAAATATCTTTGAGCTTGCTTTGTTCAGCACTTTTGCAATGACATAGATGATGATCAAGAAGACATACTTATTAAATTTTCAGTTGATACAAAGGTGGAAAGGATTGCTAAATTGAAGACACAGTCAAGCCTAAGCAATCTTGAGGGACTGAATGCAAAGTTTAGTTAAAAAACTAAAAGTGCTTATAATCAAAGAATGTCAGTGAAATAGGCATATGATGTATGAAAATAACCCAGAAACCTGCTCTTGTTAAGAATACTAAAACTCAGAAAGGTTAATTAACATCTCCCATATCATAGAGATTTGGCAGAAGTAGAATGCACACCCCACATCTGTCTGGACTCAAAGTCTGTGTTCATTCTAATCTATCACAGAACCACAATGTGTATTTCTCAGTAGAACTTTAGGTCATTTTTAAATATTGAGTGGAAGATTGAGGTAAATGTTTTCTAAGATGACAATCAAAGAGTCTATGTTTTATTTTTTTCTGCCAAAACATTAATAATAATTGAATCTAATCCATCAAGTAGAATAGATCAAATTTTATATAAGCTAAGATTTGTAAGTGTCAAAAAATAAAATGTTTATGTTTGTTATCTTCATTTCAGTGTAATATCAGAAAATATGTTATTAATTAAAGGTATTTCAATCTCAGTCATTCAACAAAGATTTTCTGAATGGCTATTAATTGCTAAGCATGGTTGAAAGTACAACAGATACCACATTGAAAAAAAAATCGTTCCCACTAAGCACTCACATTTTACAAATTTAGTGTGTCTCTCTGATTCTCACTTTTTATTCCATTTTTTTCACCCCATATATAACATTTGAATCCAGGACAAAGCTTACGTAACTTCATGACATTTGCATGACATTGGCACCTGGTGAGGTATTTCTTACCAGTTGGTCCCTAGATATTGACTTCTATCTCTACAGGAATTTTTGCAGTCTAATACAACTCCTATGGTCACTGTATCATAGAGGGCCTGGTTCTCCATTACCCAGCTCCCTGTTATCTGTTTCATGTGTTATCATACTCTGCTGAGTTATATGATTCCCCCCATCAAGCTATCAATTGTAATGTCTCTTAACTCAAACTCCCTTGTTCTGAAATAAAAACCCTTCTTGTTCTTGAGCCCTCCCCAGCACTTGACTATCTTGGGGACTATGGATTTCAGCTGCTTTTTCTGATCTTCATTGCAACATGACAGACTCCTGTAAGACTGCTATAAAGTCCAAATACTTGGATATCTTCCTCGATACTGCCAACTCTGTTTTATCCATGATATGTTGAATAATGCTTTAGATGCCTCCAACAGCCAAGGAATTTGAACTAAACCAGGACAATGAAGTCTAAGCTCAAAAACCCCCTTTTTCTTCTCTTCCCGAACCCCTCCTCTTAGTCCTAGGAAACAGTTCTCCTCTTTTCCTAAGTGGTCCAATGGAGGTTCTAAGAAAAACAATCTTCACTCTGAATAAAGATTGGATAGTTGCAAATAAAAAATGCTTGACTTTAGTCTATTGTACAGCTAAGGATGTTAACAAAGACCACTTTATAATTCAATGGCAAGCACTGACTTCCTCAATTAATGCTTTCTTGATTAAGGTGGTGGCTGTCCTTTTTTTATTTAACAAAAAAAGCCTCTATTTCATGTCCTATGCTAAACGGTGGAAGGGTTCAGGGTTTGAGAGAAAATAGAGTACATAGCTGTCTGAGAAATGACATTTCAAAATAATACATTTTACAATATATATAAACAACAGTGGGAAAAGGAAAATGTATATGAACAAGTAAAATGTTAAAACACACAGGCACAGATACATGTTTCTCCTTGGATCAGAGCTAAGCATTCTGAAAGCAATGAAGCTGCGTTTCAATAAATGAAATAATATTATATATATAGTTGGTAGCAAAAAACGATAGAATTAAAATTTACCTTAAATTCCCTTGCATGTGTATTAAATGAAATGCAGATGATTTTATATGCTACCATGAATAGTACTTTTTTAGTAAATGTATAATGTTTATATAATAAATTTTGCGTTGAAAATATATTCTTATAGGGTTTGTGTCTTTCCATAAAAATGTATGCATAGCTATATTTTGGAAGACCACTGTACGTATGTTGGGACTGCATTCTAGTATGTCTATATAAGAGCCATGGCTTCTACTGCATTCTCCCACATCTCCCTTTCTTTTATTTTTTCTGTTTCTTTTTTGCTTTTGCCTGATTCAGTATATTGACGTTTACTTATTCTTTAATATTAAGATTTTTTAAACTTTTCCTATTTTTCTCCGGGGAATTAAATAAAACAAAATTCAAACTGCTGTCTTTTACTTGCTATGCAGCCAAACAACTATAATAGTATGCAGTCTGTGAATAATTGCCTTTAATTTATTAACTTCTAGTATTTCACCTTCTTATTTAAAGAGCCAATTAAGTGATTTCCCAGAGAATGTTTCTTACCTTTTCCTTTAGGTTGTATTAAAACAAAACCAAAAACTTTCATATGGCCTCAGAAACCTAAGAAAAACGGATGATTCAATCATTAGAGACCAGATTCTTTCTTAAACTATATATATTTATGATATAATATTTCCTTCCCTATGTCTATCCAGAGCCAACACTTAATTTGTGCTTTCATGTTCCTAAGCGTTTTTGTGGTAGGTAGCATAAGTGTTGAGGATAGAGAATTGAAAACATTCTGAAAAAGAGGATAGAATCATTCTAAATAAGAATAATTCTATTAAAAAAACCACCTATTAAAAAAGAACTCTTGAAGATCAGAGGAAAGCAGGGAAGGAAAGACTGGAAGATAGGGAGATGGTAATATTTAGGTGATGGTAATATTTAGGTGAACAGTGACTGAGAGTGTAGAGGTGAATATGAGAAGCAAGGAACAAAAATGAAACTCTGGGGAGAGAGGAAGAAGTTTAAACAGGAAGTTTAGAAACATCACCATGAATTTAATGATGACAGATGATTGACTTCCACCGTTAGGTTGTTTTTTTTTCATTATTATTTGTTTATGCTTTCAAACTTTTGCCACTTTTGGACATAAGATTATTATTAGACTAATTCTGTACATTCTAGTCACAGAAGGAGGGAAAAAAAGGTGGTCAAAAAAGGAAGAAACATAGGAAGTAGAATGGAAAGAGGGAGGAAGGTCACAGCAGTACCTAAAACCATGCTATGCAATACTTTAGTTTTAGGAACTGATCTTTATATTATCTCATATGAATGAGAAAACATACTTAAAGATCACAAGTGGGTAAATTGTACAACTGTTGTTTTTAAATTTCATGACTTAAGCGATTTCCCGTATATTTTGTTTCTCTAGATATTTTGACTCCTCTTCCCATAAAGGGTTCAAGAAAATTTTAAATATGGTTTTTAAGGTTTTTCAGTAGTGTCTTTGAATACTTTTAACATCTGACCTACATCTTTCTGTAAAGGACTTTAATATTATTTCCTTCATGATATTTTAAATAGCAGTTTATGATTTGAGGTAGACGTTCTTGTTATCACTACAACCATTCTTTTTTGTTGTTGTTTCCTGAAAGAAGGTTATGGCGTCTCACTCTTTGATCTATCTTAAAATTAAATTGGCCATGAAAGATAATGTGATTAATCTAACTTTTATAAGAAAAGTAAAAGGAAATATATTGCTCATTTCAAAAATTCAATTCAGGCCAGGCACAGTGGTTCACGCCTATAATCCCAACACTTTGGAAGGCCAAGGCAGGAGGATCATGAGGTCAGGAGTTTGAGACCAGCCTGTCCAACATGGTGAAACCCCGTCTCTACTAAGAATAAAAAAATTAGCCGGGCATGGTGGCGGGCACCTGTAGTCCCAGCTACTCAGGAGGCTGAGGCAGGAGAATTGCTTGAACCCTGGAGGCAGAGGCTGCAGTAAGCTGAGATTGCACCACTGCACTCCAGCCTGGGCAACAGAGAAAGACTCCATCTCAAAAAAAAAAAAAAAAGAAAGAAAATTAAATTCAGTAACTTTAAAAAGCAAATTTTTGTTACAAATTAAAGAAAATAATTGACTCCCCTATTTATTTTGACTCAAAACTGGACAACCACTGGCAAAACTGGACAACCACTGCAATAATGATTTAAAAATTAATTAGCTGATTCCTGCTTAGAAAATGCTTCTTCTACTGCAGTTCTAGCTACAGTGTGGAATATCTATCTCCTTTAGGTACACCTTGGATGATCTGGACTCTAAAAATTCAAGTTACACCCAAGATTCCATTATCCTGTGGTTACTCACTTGGACCACAGACATGTAGGACCTGTCTGAAAGAAATATAAGAATCAAGTGGAACTCAACCAGTGAATCATCGCTATAATATAGTGAAACTTTAGAGAGAAGAGCCGGGAGGATGTATTGGTTGTTAGGAAAATGTAGGCTGCCAGTAGAAAATGACATCCTCTATTAATAAGATCTGAGGTGTGACACACATAATTGTCCTAATTTTTAAGATTGATGGGGAGCATGAAGCATTTTTTTAATGTGTTGGCAGGCCCCAATAAATGCATAAACTGCATAGGACTCATGTGGTCTGAATGTATTTTAGGGCTTTCTGGGAATTGTCTTGACAGAGAACCTGAGCTGGACAAAGCAGCCTCGATCTGAGTGAGCTAACTGACACAATGAAGCTGTCAGGCATCTTTCTGCTCCTCTCTCTGGCTCTTTTCTGCTTTTTAACAGGTAAGTTTTTTCTTAAAATTAAGATCCCATATTTATACTGAACTGGATATGATGAGTAGTTGTTTATCATATTTTAAATCCTAATGATTTTGATGTAAAAGACCAATTCTGAGAGATTATCATAATGATAATAATGATTGTGATGATGACAATGATTATGGTAATAATTATAAAAATTACTGTGATTTGTTGAGCATATACTATATTCTAGGCATGTACCAAAGGATTTTATGTATTGTCTCTGAGACTCATAATAAGGTATTTCTATCTCTGTTCTTCATATAAGAAACTGTGGAACGGAGAAATTGAGAAAATCAGCAAAAGACTTGCAACTAGTAGTTAGAATCTGGAATTTGAATCAGATTCTCTTGCCATCACATTTAATGTTTGTTCCATAAAACTAGATTGGAGGATGGATAATTGCATTAAATATTGGTTTTGCTTTCCAGAACAAAGGAATATTTTCCTCCCCTTAGTTATTATTACAAAGAAATTCAAATAATTAAATTAAGACAATGGGGAAATTGGAAACTCAATGAGAAAAGTCTTTGAAAGTATGTAATTGAAACTTAGAATGCAGAAACATGTTTCTTGTGAGCTAAATAATCTTCGAGAAGGAGAATATCTTTGGACACTTTAGTGAGGTTCAAAGCACAATCATACTTCAAAGTTATGTTTTTTATGACAGAACCATCGGAATGAGCAGGTCCATCATAAGCTATTTCTTTCCTTCCTTATTATTCTACTCTTTCACGTTGTAGGGCACAAAGCAAATGCTAGTTTTTAGACCCAAGACCTAGGTTCATCTCTTCTATTAATAGCCTGTGTCCTTAAAGAAATATCATAATTTTCTGAGATATTTTCTCATTTGTAAAATAATAGAAATAAAACTAAGCCCTGGGACCTTCCATATCTTATGTATCATTTTCTGTGACAGTAGCAGATGAATTTTACTACTATGCAAGATTTTAAATGGCTGTACAAGTAAAAAAAGATCAATGAGATTTAGCTGATAGAGAAGCCAATGTTCACTGTAGCTGGTCATAATTACATAAACAAATACACTTAGAAATACAAAAAAAATGGGTAAAGGATTCCTGTGATATTATGGAGTAAGCTTGACTACTAAAGCCAAATAACCTTAATATGTAGTTCAATCAGTTGCTGAGATGGCAGAAAAATGTAGATCCGACTATGCAAAGTTTAGCTGCAAAGATAGTCTCAGAAATCAATTGTTATTCCCTTTTCTTCTCTTTACAAAGGTGAATTGATCTTTAACCGGATCTGGTTGACTAATACAGTTTACCAAAGCATGGATGCTTCACAGACATACTAGATAGTATTTGGGAGGTCATAATGCCTAAGGGCCTTAATGTTGAAACAGAGTAAAGTGAATTTTAGCCCTGGCACTTTCATTTTATAGCTTTGTGACCTTTCTGATGTTTATTTCACTCATATCTAAAATAAACATATAAAGGACTGTATTTGTATGGAGAATTAAATGAGAAAAAGGCATGCACAATGCTTAACATAGTGGATGGGGTATAGTGCATGTTTAACAAATGTCTATTAACATTATTGCCATAATAAAGTTTAATAAAAAGTACTAAATTGGACTCCATCATTGTGAATATTAATTCTGTTTTTGCCTTGCCAATTCCTGTGTATGAGACATTAGGCAAATCTCTCTTCTTTTGATGACAGATTTGTACAGCGGAGACTTACTGAAAATTATAATAATAAATTGTCCCTGGCTATAAAAACCACTTCGAGTCATTAAAAAATACAGACCTTCCAGGAACTCTCTGGTTTTATATAATAGAATTTTTAAGTGATTGCCCTAAGAATTTGTCATTTTAATAATCACCCATATTGCTGGTTATAAATCAATGAGGCTGGTAATCACTGCTGAAAAAATGAACAGTAACCTTTTTTCAAATTAAAAAACAACAACTTGTTTTCTCCTTATCTTTATTATTAGAGATTGTGCTTTAAGGAATTTCCAGTTGTTATCCCATAAGTGTTGGCCATCATTGGAGATGTATTCCGCTAATCCACACTCTCTCTCATTGCGGTGCCCTTGGGCTTATGTGTCAGAGGGATTGGGAAAGGAGTCCCATAGGAATGGCCACAGATCAAAACTCAGCAGCCCATTCTAAGACTGGATTGAGGGATTTTATTATTTAAGTATTTTAAACCACTGAAATAATTAGTCACAAACTAAAATTACACATACAATATTAAGAGAAAGGAAAGGGAGAGAAACAAGACTATATATATGGGATCTTTTCCCTTTTTGGGAATTTAGAGAGATGTAAAAAGAGAAATAAGTGGCAGGAATGAATGAGTTGTTCCTTACCAGTTTACATTTGGGCCAAGTTTTAAAAGTTGAGCAATTTCAAACTCAAAGAACAAACTACAAGCTTAATCTCTCTCCCAACTGCCTGTCGCAAAGGCTTTTGGGAGGAACTGCATGAAATGAACCTTGAAATGTCAAAGGTAGAGGATACTTTCCAATTCAACTTCTCCAAAGTGAGACCAGCGATGATAAGATCGTTTCCACAGTAAATTAGTGACTGGGCTAGGACTGTAACATGAATTTCCAGATCCTTAATCCATTTTTTTTTCTACCCCACCCTAACCTCCAACAATTGTTACCTCCTCATGGTTCATGTCTTTATATGACCTTCTTGAGAAGTGAGCAGATAAAAAAAAAAAAAAAGAAGAAGAAGAAGAAAAGAAAAGAAAACAAAAACAAACAAAAAAACATACCATGACTTTTTAAGATAGCCAAGTAACAGGAGTAGATATTAGGAATTTCCTAATGTTGAAAATTTCACTTTTGGTACATCAATGAATTACAGTGTTTGAATTTTGTGCTTTTCTTTCAGGTGTCTTCAGTCAGGGAGGACAGGTCAGTGCTTATTTTTATCTCTTCTTTCTGCCTGGGTGGTGCTTGGCTTGATCTTCACTGGTCAAAGAGAAATTTGTCTATGGTTAACAGAGCAAAAACAATGAGCAGGCAAACCTTATGCAGACATCAGCAGAAATTATTATTCTTTAACTAAATTCTTGTCAGTTTAAAAGAACGTAACTACACATTCTCATAATTTATTAGGGAAGAATAAATATAAATAAAAATAGGATGTATCTGGGATAAAATTCATGCTCTATCATTGATTTCACTGTGTGATCTTGGGGAAGTTACTCAACTTCTCTGAGCTGCAAGTTCCACAACTATAGAAAAGGGATAATATTATTCACTTCATAGAATTGCAATTATATTTAAATTATGTAAACAATGTGAAAGTATTTGGCAAGCCGTTAAAGGCTATATATGTATTAGTTACTGATTAAAAATTAACATCCTCTGCAGAAGTTAGGATATAGGTTATTATTTCTTTTTCAGAAATAAGAACTGAAAGTAGACAAGAAACTAGTTTACTGCTCTGTAATGAGGATACACAGACTGATTCACTCAAATTTTAATAAAATTTGGTTTAAAAACTGGAATGAGCACAAGTTATCTTCATCGTTGGATTTTTTTTCCCCCAAATTAGTTCACCAATGTCTTTCTATCCTTTTCATTGTAACTGTCAAAGGACAACACAAGTACTATTTGTTCTGCCAATCCTGTTCCTTTATCCATATTAAGCATTTCTACTTGGTCTTGGCACTAGTTCTTGTTTAGCCTTGGTGTGCCTTGTTATACCTTTGACATGAAAATTTCTAGACACTACTGCTAACTAATTGGAGTTGGAAAAGCCATTGGAAATATTTTCCAACCCTGATATACCCACTGCATTATATAAGACTGTTATTTTTTTAAATTTTAGCATCTCAGAAATTAGGATGCATCTTACAAATGATGCATTTGTGTGTGTGTGTGTGTGTACATGCATGTGCACTTAGGTGTATGTCTAACACATGCACACATGTGTGTTGGCATTGTCATATGAAACTGTATACCTTAAAGTTGTATTATTATGTTTAAATAAGAATGAAGGTATGGTCTATACTAAACGTGAAAACAAACACACAAGGAAAGGACATAACATCCAGCCAACACATTTCATATCTCATTAGGTAGTAAAATATAGTAAAATCATTACTCATAGAATTAAGAAATACGGAATTTAATCCTAGTTTTCTCATTAACACACGTTACTTCCCTTCTTTGAAGCTTGATTTCTCAGATTTTTTTTCTTACAAACAGAAGTTTTATTGCATTTGGTCCACAGACATATTTCACATTATCTCATGGAGCAGGGCCCCTGGATGGGGGTCCCTGTGTAGTACTTGGCGGGGTGTGCGGCTGGGAGAGATGGAGCAGTATAGCTGGTCAGGCCCAAAAGGGGAGAAGGAAGGCTGGGGGCTCCTTAAAACCTCATGCCTGTAATCCCAGCACTTGGGAAGGCCAAGGTGGGTGGATCACCTGAGGCCAGGAGTTAGAGACCAGCCTGGCTAACATGGTGAAACCCCATCTCTACTAAAAATACGAAAATTAGCCAGGGGTGGTGGAGCACCTGCAGTCCCAGCTACTTGGGAGGCTGAGGCAGGAGAATCCCCTGAGCCCAGGAGGTGGAGGTGCAGTGAGCCAAGATTGTGCCACTGCAGAGTGTTTTCTAAAGTTCATTTAAATTTTACTACTTACTGATTTTATGCTTTAGATGGGCCAAAGTCTTATAGTTTGCTTGCTTCATGATCACCTGGATTGCTTACTAAATATGCAGATCCCCAGGCATCATGCAAGACATTGAATAATAATCAGAAAGGTAGGGAGTTTGAGTCTGCATTTTAAATAATTATCCAGATGACATCTATACATAAGAAAACTGAGTGTTTTTCCCTAGGTAAGAGGATGCAAACTGTATTGGGAAGCATTGGCTCTGGAGTCAGATAATATAGATGAGTAGAGTCCTCATTCATATTTACTTGCTGTATGACTTGAAAAATGTGGTTTCCCTTCTCATTGCCTTTGTTTCCACATCACTAAGATGAAAATTTGAATTCAATGATCTCTGAAGCCCCTTCCTGCCCTAACTGTCTGAATTGTTACCAACCAAGCCTGTTCTGCAAAGGCTGCTGTCTCTTCTCCACTCAAATATAGATGACAGGGAAGCTCCTATACTTTTAAATGGCACTGAGGCTGCCATTTCTCTTTTGCATGCCTGGAGGGAGGGTGGAAGTTTCAATGCCAGCAGAAGACATTGAAACTATCGTTAGGAGCATGCTTGCTCGAGTCTGATCCAGCCAGGACAAAAGGAAATAAGATTTCCTCCAACACTGAAGTCATTCTTCTCATGCCAAGAATTCTCTACATGATGAGACAACTGATGGGAAATTATAGTTAGCAGTCTGAATTATGGACTTCAAAAAATATCACATTAATTTGAAAAGATTATTCAAGCTAAACAAAATCATGTTGCCAGACTTTTGGAAATCATATTCCAGTAAAATTTTCCCTGTAAATGTAAATGACTAATATGCTGACAACTCTTTAATTTACCAAGGAGATAGATTAAATGGCACAATAATAACAATAAGAGTAAAATAAAACTACTATTTATCATCACTAGTGTTTCATTAAGTAATTTGTTATATAGCATCAAAATGTTTAAAAGACATATTTTCAGAATAAAGATAGTCCTTTGACTGAATACATTTTGCTTTTTGAATCACTTACTGCATTGTCTTTAATATTTTTATATTTTCCTTTCAGGCTCTGTATTTGGGAACCATATCCTTAAAGAGCTGTTTAGATGAATAGTTCGAATTGAAAGAACAGAACAAGCCTTTTAAAAGCAATGATTGGCAACCATTTTCTGTTACAATACTTTTTGAAATACTTAAGTTTATTTTTGCTTGTATTTTAAGATAAGAATTGGTGAATTTTCATACAATTGGTAAAACAACGCTCCATGATTCTAGTGAGTTTGAAGTTTTTCATTTTTCCTAATTAGCTTAATTTTGCTTAAAATTAATACACTGACAAAATGTATAAATACAATTTGGAAATGTTATCTAGTACCTATAACTTAATTACAAATTGAAAAACTAAAGCCTCAGAAACGAGGTCTAGCTGACTTACATCTACCAACAGCAGTAAAGCTGTGAAGTCAACACTTCAAGACTCCTGACTCCATATGGAGTGAGCTTTCCGTGGCTGCGTACTGCTTTTAATCAGCAATAGAGGGCCATTGTGTAGTGAATGTGAAAGAGCTTTGAGCAGTACAATTTCTTAAGCAAATATAAGGTAGTGATCACTATTCTCACTTAAGCACATAATATGATAAGTACATTAGTTTCAAATAAGATAACTTGTGTCCACATGCAGGAAGAATTTGAAATTAGGAGGAAAATGAGGAACAGACTATGTTAAAATGTCTCACACAGTGAGTTTAGAGGCTGTCTAAAATTAAAGTGGGAAGTATTTGGGCAAAAGTAGCTATTTATCTCACTCAGCTGAAATTAAGGAGATAAAAACTTATTTTATTGGTTCAGACAAGAAATGTTGAGAACTGGTATAGGCAGTAAATTTGGAACTGGCAAAGAAGATGAGGTAAAGCAATGCAGAAGGTAACAGAAGGGAAAATAAACGGCAATGTTTCCATCTGAAGGAGGGTTGGAGAATCTAAAAAGTGCTGCTATCATGAAAAATGGAAAAAACAGAAAAACAGAATACAAAACTAGTTTGGAAGGAAAGAGTTGTATTTTGCACATAAATGTCTTAAGTATGAATGAAATTATTGAGTAAAAGGTTATATATATATATATATATATATATATATTTGACCATTGAGAGTTAGTTTGAGATATTTATAAAAAATATATAAAAAATATTCTGGAATTTTTCAGTACTATATGGGAAAGTATATGTCATTAGGAAGAGAAAACCAAGTATATTAAACTGTCTAGGAAATGACCATAATTAATACTCTGGAGGAAAAAAGAAAAGACAGAAAGAGAGAGAAGAAACAGAGAACCAGAGAACCAACATATAATGAAAATGTGGAAAGAGTTTCAAAAAGGTTGGAGTGATCAAGAGTAGCATATGTCATAAGGAAATCATGAAAGTTTTAAAACAACCAATAGATGTATTCTGTATTTTTGAGAGCAGTTTCAGTAGAGTAGAAAGGGGAGGGAAATAAGAGTGAGGGGAAGCCAAGCTTGGTAGCAATTAAGAAAACAGATATGGTAAAGAATGGAAATTATTTAACCACATAGGTAGTGTTTGTCAGTAATAGAAAGAAGAGATGCCATTCTATATCCCAAATCCATGTTTGTATGATTACAATTTTTCATTGGTTTTACTTGTAAACCTAAAACTCTAGACTTAGGTATGAATAATCCTGAGTCTTTAGTTGACTTAATGACCATATAAACTCAAATTTCCAGAAGCATTCTGCGCCTTCTCCAACCCCTGGGGCCTACAGAGAGTGGTCCTCTCCTGCCTAGCCACCATGTTAAAATGTCTCACAGAGTGAGTTTAGAGGGCTCTCTAAAATTAAACGAGGAAGTATTTGGGTAAAAGTTGCTATTTCTCTCACCCAGCTGAAGTTAAGGACATAACAGCTTTATTTAAAACACATCACTGAAAGTGTTCACCGATAAATCTTGAACCATCAAAGCTAGAAGAATCCCGAGATACCATTTAATCTCATGGTGTTGACCATTTTCTATGAGTTACAGAGATCTTTCAGAGCTACTGTAGTTAGCATAGACCTGTAATAAGGTTACTTTCTACACTCCTAACCCAGAACTAGTTCAAATATTCTATATTAACTCTCCACAACTTTCATATGAGCACATTTGTTCCTTATAAAAACCTTGGGAATCTGAAAATTAGGCATGACATGTGTTCTTTGTTGTTTCTTGGTTAAGAAAATTGAGGTGCAGGCATAGAGTCCTTTGTTCAAGATAACACAGACAGTCAATGGCAGAACAGGTTCTAAAACATGATTCTCAGCTTACTTCAGAGATCATTGAAGGCCACTAAAATTTAAGAGTATGATATTTATCTGTTCTATGGAAGTTTGTTCATATGCCACTTGATTAATTTGCTTTCATTTATTGAAATGCTTTGCTCTTCCTAGTCTTCTTCCACAGGGCAGAGGAAGAAAATACTTGGGTGTGGGTTCAGTTGTGCTAGGCTCAACTGAGATAATCCGTGTGAAAGTAGCTTGAATATTTTGAAGCAATTGACAAACACAAGGCAGTATCATTTTAGATAGAGATAAAGCAAGTTTCCTCTCTCCATATGTAAACGTCACTTCATTCCACACAGATATATTTGGAGGGGTTCAGCTTAACCTATTGCTTATTGTCATTACTCTTGAAATAATGGCTCAAATGTCATTTACACACCAAATATGGACTTAATTGACATTGTGTTGAAAACAATCTTAAAACTCCAGACTACTTTTGAAAAACAGCTATAGTTGAAAGGATATGTTAGTGGCACAGGTGCTACCATTCCTACTATGGAGCCCATAATAATAATTATTAATCAGTCATAACACATATTCTGAACAATAGTGCAACCTTAGAATCATTTTAAACATAGCAACTTAGGCAGCCATTACTAAATGATTGTAGTAAGCACAAAAGTTCAAATTCCACAGACTCTGAAACAGGGTAAGGTAATAAAATGACATTAGATGCACCTATAATCTTAGTGACTTGGAAGGCTGAGGCGGGAAGATGTCTTGAGGGCCAAGAGTTTGAGACTAGCCAGGGCAACATAGGAAGACTCTATCTCTAAAATATACATATATATATTATATATATATATAAAGTATATATATTTTATATAAAAATATATTAGATATATAAAGTTTATATATTTTATATATTTTATATATTTATATAAAGTATATATTGTATATATTTATATATTATATTATATATTTTACATATATCAACATAGCAAGACTCTATCTCTAAAGTATACATATTTAGTATATAAATATATATTTATAATATACATAAGTAGATATATTTAGTGTCTATATACTTTAGAGATAGAGTATATATATACTTTAGAGATATACTTTATATATACATATCCTGTATATATTTTAGTTTACGTGTATATAAGTGATATATTTAGTATCTATATACTTTAGAGATAGAGTATATATATACTTTAGAGATATACTTTATATATACATATCCTATATATATATTAGTTTATGTGTACATACATAAACACATTAGAATTTTGTTTTCAAGAGCTTATGGATGGATATTGCATCCACAGGGAAAAGTAACAAGCATCATGTGATGTCTGGTGCCCCTTGTAAGGTTCATCCATGTTTTTTGTTTGTTTGTTTGTTTGTTTTTGTTTTTGTTTTTGTTTGACGGCGTCTCAGTCTGTCGCCCAGGCTGGAGTGCAGTGGCGCGATCTGGGCTCACTGCAAGCCCCGTCTCCCAGGTTCATGCCATTCTCCTGCCTCAGCCTCCCGAGGTGCCCACCACCACACCCGGCTAATTTTTTTTTTTTGTATTTTTAGTAGAGACGGCATTTCACCGTGTTAGCTAGGATGGTCTCCATCTCCTGACCTCGTGATCTGCCCGCCTCGGCCTCCCAAAGTGCTGGGATTACAGGCGTGAGCCACCGTGCCCGGCCCATCCATGTTTTGATAGCAATACAGAAGGAGTGCTGTTAGAGCACATTAATATGATGTTTAAAAAGTCATTTCATGACCAAAAACCACTCTCAATTGGAACAGTTCAATGTTGGAGCAAAAAGTTTTACTCATATAGCATTTGACTACATCATTAATTTACTCCTGAATACAATCCGTATTCCTTGTAATGAGTTTCCTGTAACTCAAAGAAAATGTCTCGTCTATTTAATGTATTCTAATTAAGTAGGTAAGTAGAATACATTAGATTAGTAGAGCTATTTTATATTTCAGAATGCTTTATGTCACAACTATTTATATATAGTTTTTAAAGTTTGCTGTCTAAAGCTTCTGTTCTGAAGGATGGTCTCTTAGAATGCACTAATGTCAGTGTCACTCTGCTTACTTTGGTAGGTTGACTGTGGTGAGTTCCAGGACCCCAAGGTCGACTGCACTCGGGAATCTAACCCACACTGTGGCTCTGATGGCCAGACATATGGCAATAAATGTGCCTTCTGTAAGGCCATGGTGTAAGTATTATATTAATCAAAGCTGACCCTTGCAAACACAAACTTCCAGAATAAGACTAAGACACTTTTTTGAGGTATTATAGAAAACACCCATACCTCCCCATAGAGACTGAAGAAACAGGCTTCAGGCAATTTGATTGAAAACAGATGGGTCAAAAGCAACAAAAACATTACATACTAAATTATTTGAAAACATAATCTTAATCACTTTGCTCTGTTATTATTAATTTTGATTGTCTTAGAGAAGTTTTCAAAAACATTCACACATCTTATACATTATAACTTATTATATTTAATAATTTTGATATGTTTTAATGTTTTCATTTGTTTCTAATTAGAACTTGCAGTATCAATACATAATGAACATATGTCTACACTTATATATAACACATCTGACTAATTAATACCAAACTTTTCTCAGGAGAAAGTCAGTGGTGTAATATAAAATTTGAATTAATAGATGCATATTACTGAGAGGGCTTGAATGTGTCACTTGCTCTAAATTGTCAAATGCCTGAATATCTGGTTCAACCTCTTACATATTCTGTCAGAAAAAAACTATAGTCCCTTTGTCGTTATTTCTCCTGGGACCTCTACCTTTTTCAATGGTATACATATTTACTCTTGGAGAATGAGCAATTGGTACCAAAAAGTCTAAGACTTATGAAAACTCTGAGATTTGTTTAAGATTCATACTTTCCACAGCTAGGCCAGACGTAACCTCTGAGTGCATTTAATTAACATCTTGTGAATCATATGAATGGAATTTATAGAATCAAATAATTAAATGGACCGTGCCATTGTTAAACCTGTTTCGAACCTCTACAGTGAGTACTTACGATATTGCACTGAGTATATATTTGTCTTTCTTTTTTGTAGGAAAAGTGGTGGAAAGATTAGCCTAAAGCATACTGGAAAATGCTGAGTTAAAGCCAATGTTTCTTAGTGACTTGCCAGCTCTTGCAGCCTTCTTTTCTCACTTCTGCTTATACTTTTGCTGGTGGATTCCTTTAATTCATAAAGACATACCTACTCTGCCTGGGTCTTGAGGAGTTCAATGTATGTCTGTTTCTCTTGATTCACTTGTCAATAAAGTACATTCTGCAAAAGCATTGACTGTGTTCTTACTTTGAGATCAAGAAAATATATACATACAACAGAGAATAATTGAACTGGGATAAACTTGGATCAAGAAACCTATTTTCCTGGTCTAAGTTAACCAACCAGTCATTGTGAGATCTTAGGAAAATCCCTTCCTTTCTCTTATTCTTAGAATCCCCATGTTTATAATGAAGGATTTTGACAACATGACCATATGTTATGCTTACAGTTACTTAAAATATCTATCATTAATTAGATCACATAATATTCTTTCTTCCCAATTTCATAAAAAGCATATTATATAAAAGTAAAATATTTGTTCTCTACAGGCCATTTTTTTAGGCATCTGGGATGGAAAATTCGGACTATATAATTTCTAAAGACATACAGTATATGGTTTTCTGTAGTAGCAGTATCATAAGGTATACCAGATACAATGTAACAAAATATACAATAAATGGTGAATATTCAATAAAATCAGTCACTTGGCAAATAAAACAGCTGTCGTTAAAAGAAGGTTAACGACAGCTAACTGAAGGTTAAAGCACAGCTCTGTTGATAACAAGCTCAATCTCCATGTAGCTGCCTCAACCCTATGAAAATCCACAGTTTGATACATATATATCTTATTCTGAACATTCACATGGAAGTACTGAGAACTCTTTCTTTGAGTAGTTTCATGTAGTAAAGCATGCTTTTATAAATAACACCTTACTGGGGAAACTCAGACAAAATACATGTCTAGCTGCAATGTAATAATCATCACTCCAGCAACAAATATTTACTGGAATCTACTCTGTGGTGGATTCTATTCTAGGTGACTTGGATACAGCGTGGATGGTAGTGAGACGGGCCAGTGACCTTTCAATATTTAATGAAGTTTAAATTGCAACAGGAAGAAATATATTAAAACAATAAATATAACAATAAATGGCATAATAAGATAGAAGGTTATAAGAGCTATTAGAAAAAAATAAGAAGAATATGTTAATATGGATAAAAAATACTTAGGGAAAGGTGGTAACCATTTGCAGTACTAAATCAGTTGGTTCCAGTAGTTTTTATTGGAAGACCCAGAGATGAAGAAATTGGCCAAATACATATATTGGAGAAGAGCAAAAGGAGATGCTAAAAATAGCCATTAAGGTTGTGGAGCATGCCTGTTTTGTTCAAGGTTTAACAAGGCATTGGTGACTGAAGAAGACTGACTAAATGGGCAAATAATAGAAGATGTAAAAGTGGAATGAGCCTGACTCAGGAAAGACTTTGTAGTTATTGTTAATATTTTTTCTTTTACCTTGATGTATGAAATGTGTTTCTAACAATGCATATTAAGATTATATTTCTGATTTTAAAATCTCAAATATATTTTATGCACATAGATGTTACCCCTAATAGTACATAATTAAAGAAGACTGACCTGGCCAGACTGAGAGATGTATCCAATATCTAGATACAGAGCCAGGGAATAGATTAGATTATGCTAGGAAAACTATATGAGCATTCTGTTCCATGGTTAAAGATTATTCCCCTTGATGGATAAAAATGAACACATAGTCTATTATTTGGGTACAGCATTGATAAGAGAGGGTATACTCAAGTCACACCGACCAGAATGTGAATCATGGTTCTGATGTAAGTTATGTGCCTTTGAGCAAGTCATTTAGACTTCTTTGTATCATTGTTTCTTCATCTGAAAAATAGAGATAATAATATTTACCTTTTGGAACCCTCCCCACCAGCCAGACCAGATTTCTACCATCCATCTTCCACACAAAAGTTTCAGTTTCACCAGTTTGTCTTTGCCTATCTGAAATGTCTTTTATGATATCTTCTTCCACACTGCCTAACTCTTCTTTTCTCATACAAATCTGAATCTAATTGCACCATTTATTTTAAGGCTTATGTCAGGGGCTATATCTGAAAATTGTCATAAGCTCTCTCTTGTCTAGTTCTGAGCTATTCTTCGGAAATGAAGGGAAAGTATATAAAAATAAACCACAGAAGACTAGATGACTTACATTTCTTGGAAAGAAGAAGCAAATTACATAAAAAAAGAAGTCAACAGTCAAAATATATGGATTTGGGCTACAGAGATATCCACACTCTCAAATCTCGGTGAACACACACATAAGATTTATGCATATTGTAGTTTGCTTGTTTTTGACAAACCTGACAAAAACAAGCAATGGGGAAAGGATTCCCTATTTAATAAATGATGTTGGGAAAACAGGCTAGCCATATGCAGAAAGCTGAAACTGGATCCCTTCCTCACAACTTATACAAAAATTAACTCAAGATGGTTTAAAGACTTAAACGTAAGCCCTAAAACCATAAAAACCCTAGAAGAAAACCTAGGCAATGCCATTCAGGACATAGGCATGGGCAAAGATTTCATGACTAAAACACGAAAAGCAATGACAACAAAAGCCAAAATAGACAAATGGGATCTAATCAAACTAAAGAGCTTCTGCACGGCAAAAGAAACTATCATCAGAGTGAACAGGCGACCTACAGAATGGGAGAAAATTTTTGCAATCTATCCATCTGACAAAGGTCTAATATCCAGAATCTACAAAGAACTTAAACAAATGTACAAGAAAAAAGCAAACAACCCCATCAAAAAGTGGGCGAAGAATATGAACAAACACTTCTCAAAAGAAGACATGTATGCAGCTAACAAACGTGAAAAAAAAAAAAGCTCATCATCATTGGTCATTAGAGAAATGCAAATCAAAACCACAATGACATAATATCTCACGCCAGTTAGAATGGCAATCATTAAAAAGTCAGGAAACAACAGGTGCTGGAGAGGATGTGGAGAAAAAGGAATGCTTTTACACTGTTGGTGGAAGTGTAAATTAGTTCAACCATTGTGGAAGACAGTGTAGCGATTCCTCAAGCATCTAGAACAAGAAATGCCATTTGACTCAGCAATCTCATTACTGGGTATACACCCAAAGAATTATAAATCATTCTACTATAAAGACACATGCACACTTATGTTTACTGAGGCACTGTTCACAATAGCGAAGACTTGGAACCAACCCAAATGCCCATCAACAATAGACTGGATAAAGGAAATGTGGCACATATATGCCATGGAGTACTATGCAGCCATAAAAAGGATGAGTCATATCCTTTGCAGGGACATGGATGAAGCTGGAAATCATCATTTTCAGCAAACTAACACAAGAACAGAAAACCAAACATTGCATGTTCTCACTCATAAGTGGGATTTAAAAAATGAGAACACATAGACACAGGGAGGGGAACATCATGCACTGGGGCCTGTTGGGGGGTGAAGGGTATAGGGGAGAGACAGCATTAGGAGAAATACCTAATGTAGATGACAGGTTGATGGGTGCGGCAAACCACCATGACACACGTATACCTATGTAACAAACCTGCATGTTATGCACATGTACCCCAGAACTTAAAGTATAATTTTAAAAAATGGCAAAACACACACAGAGAGATTGTGTCAACAGGGTCAGATATTTGCAATTGTTTATGTTCCTCATTTTTGTGATATACAGTACAAAACCTGCTGTTTCACATATGGTTTGTATTCAAACTTCCAAGCATAAAACGATAGTTTATTTGATCTCAACATCCATATTAATTATTATACCTTCAGATGACAATGGCAGCATTGTTAAAATTAAATCATTCCAAATCTTTAACCATTAACTGTCCTTATTCCTCCACTACAATTGATGCCAAGACACTTATTTCTTTTCTCTTCTTACTTGTTTTTGAAGTTAAATTAATGAGAAAAATGATGTGGTGTGTCAATGATTAGGCTTGAGTGAAAGAGGTTCTCTGGAGCCTTCTTGTCTGTCTATGACAATGTGAAGGTTTTTTAAAGCAAAATACACACACACACACACACACACACACACACATAGAAAAGTTAAAAAGGGTACAACATGGGAAAAAAAGGTCAGAGAAAAAATAACTAAGATAAACATTGAAATAACTCGTTACTATATGTCAACTAACCCATTCACTGAGTTTAAATTTACTGAATTTAAATTTAAGATACTTAGTATCAATCCCATTTTCTAAACTATATACCACATAATTATGATAAATTGAGTGACATGAATGTAGATGTTGATTGGACAGATTAGTCTTATAAATTTGGTGACATCAGAAATAGAAATATTCATAATTCAAGAAAGCCTTAAGCGAATGTTTAAAGAGGGTGACATGTATCAGCCATAATTTCCAGTATGTGCACTATTATGTTAATTTTGTGATGGGACTACTGTTTAATCCTGAGAAGGCCTGTGTTCAAATGGGCTGACTAACTCTCCACTGGACATCTAATGAACTGCTTTTTTCTTTCTCGGACTTTCTTTTTTCTTCTAGCTTTAGCATCTGTGACTTTTTAAAATGTTAATTTCAGTTCTGCAGTTTGAGTAAAGGGAGAGATAGGCGGAACAGATTTCCCCTGATTTAGTTAGAGAAGATTTAGACCTAATAAAAACAGGTACTCTTAATGGCCCAGTTTAGTTTACTGCAGCTACCCTTCAGATTAGATGAGTATACTAAAAGAATCCAAGTAATAAAGCACAGCTATGTGTCTGCTTAGAATCATTCTACATCACTTTGGTTAGTATTGTCACCTTAGCAATAAATTTTCCAATCCATGAGTGGAAGATGTCTTGTGATGTATTTACGTCTTCTCTAGTTTCTATCACAGTGATTTGTAGTTTTCTTTCATAATTGAGATTTTATTGGATGTGTTGAAGGTCAGTACAAAGACATTTCAATTTGCACACAATTCTTAAGATACAAACTGAAAATCTAAAAAGCCATGCATTGTAATTTTTTAAAAAAGTTATTCCAGTGGCTTTCTAACTTAAAATTTGGAGGCAAATTTTCCTTAAGAGGCTATAAAGTCCCAGTATGTTCACATGTTGATAAATTATTACATATATCCCACCAATTCACAGTCTAATACACATACTATGTACTCAAAACTTTAATCTTTCACAGCACATTGACAAAGTTGTTAGGAAAACAGGACTACCATGACCAAAAAGATGTTACAGAGTGTATACAATTCTGACAGGAAGAGCCATAATCAAGAGTGGTTTTCTTCAGGAAACAAACAATTCTACGAAAAACAACATGGGAATAGATGTAATTTAAAATGTTGAAGACATTAAATGCAGGACTGTGACTCCATATTGCCATTTAGTGTATGCATTATATTAGAGGATATAAAAACTAACCCACCATCTATGGAATGTTAAGCTGACATCTAAGACAGTCAACTGTCCTCCCATAATTCAATATCCCACACTAGTTTCTGGTTGTACCCAAAATAACTACCAGTGAACCATTTTACCTCTTAAATAAAAAGCACTTACACTTAAATAATGGGAAGGTGGGATTCCCTCCTTCTTAAATATGTTTCTAGAGCTATTAAAAAACTTGCATTTACAAAATAGTTGATTAAAATATTCCTTTGGATTGTACATGTAGAGAGACAAGGACCACTGATAAAACATTGTATATAGTTTTAATCACACCTGGCTTCTTTCTCTCTGGCTTCATTAGAAGCTGGACTCGTCTCAGTTTTAGTTTCTCCATTTTAAGCAGGTAAATATTCTGGTTACATCTTTGGCCTGTTTTCTCTTTGCTCCCGCTTTCTCCTTTTCATTTTTCACTTATTTTGGTCTGAAGATTTATCCTTTCCTGATGCCTTTTTCGGCTTTGTTTCTGCTTTTGAAGGAGCAGGTTCACCTGACAACTAGGCAGATCTTGGGCTCTTTCCTCACCGCCCCTTCATTAGGCTGAGCTGACCTTCTTTGAGGCATCTTTGCCTTTGGGAGGACAAGTGCTGGGTGCCTGCAGGCCCCCACACACCAAAAGCTTTGGTGAAGCTGAGCTGCCCGGCCACTGCCACTCCTCCCGCAGATGAAGGAACTGAGAACCACAGGGACAGTAGAAGAGGATGGAACCGGTAGTTTTCAATATACAAGGCTTTCACCTCTTTATTAAATTTATTTCTAAGTATTTTAATCTTTTTGATGCTATTGTAAGTGAACTTTTCTTATTTCATTTTTTGGGATTGTTGTTAATGTGGAGAAACACAAGTGATTTTTGTGTGTTGATTTTGTATCTTGCAACTTCGATATTTTTATTAGCTTTAAAAGTTCTTTTATAGAATCTTTAGGGCGCTGCATATAAGATCATGTCATCTGCAAACATAAATAATTTAATTTTTTGCTTTCAAATTTGGATGTATTTTATTGCTTTTTCTTACCTAGTTTCTCTGGCTAGAACTTCCAATTCCGTATTGAATAGAAGTAGTAAAAATAGGCATCCTTATCTTTTTCCTCTCTTAAGTTAAAAGCTCTCATTCTTTATCCACCAAGTTTGATGTTAGCTGTGAGTTTGTTATATACGGCCTTTATTAAGTTGAGAAAGCTTCCTTGTATCTCTAGTTTATTGAGTGTTTTTATCGTAAAGTCATGTTGAATTTTGTCAAATATGCTTCAATTGAGATGATCATGAGCTTTTTTTCTCCCTTTTTTTCTACTAATTTAGTGTATTTCATTGGCTGAACTTTATATGGTGAACCATTCTTGCAGCAAAGAATAAATCCCACTTGGTTATGGTATATGATCCTTTTAATATGCTGCTGAATATGGTTTGCTAGTATTTTGTTGAGCAATTTTTGTATCAATATTCATGGAAGTTATTAGTCTGTAGTTTTCTTTTTTGTATACTCTCTTTACCTATCTTTAATATCAGGGTAATACAGGACTCATAGAGAGAGTTAGACTGTGCTCCTTTTTAATATTTGGGGAAAAATGGTGTTAATTCTTCTTTAAATGTTTGGCAGAATTCAATAGTTAAGTCATCGGATCAAGAATTTTTCTTCAATAGGTGGTTTTGATTACTGATTACATCTTGTAGTTATAGGTTTAGTCAGATTTTCCATTTATTCATAATTAAATTTTGGTAGATTGTGTGTTTCCAGAAACTCATTCATTTTATTTAGTTAATCTAATTTGTTGGCATACAATTGTTTATAGTATTCTCTTAATTTTCAAAAATTTCTGTAAGATTCGTATTAATACATAACTTTTATTTCTGATCTTAGTAATTTGAGAGCTCTCTTTTTCTCTTAGTCAGTATATCTAAAGCTTCATCAATTTTGAAAAGCCATGTTTTGGTTTTGTTGATTTTTTCCATTGTTTTTCTAGTCTCTATTTCATGTATCTTTACTTTCATCATTACTTTTTTTCTTTCTTCAGTTAGCTTTGGATATAGATTGCCCTTCTTTGTCTAGTCATTTAAATTATACAGCTTGGTAATTGATTTGAGTTCATTCTTCTTTTTTTTTAATGCACCAACAGATATTTCATAACTACCAATCTTGCTATGAATGCTTGGCTACTAACACACATTTTATAAATAGTTTTATTTTTCCCAAAGAACTAATAACTTTTACCTTTTATTTTTTATTTATCTCTTTTGGGTAGGGGTATCTTGAGAGTAGGAGTATTCTTAGTCTTTTATTTAGTGTATCCTCAATCTATAAGGCAATGAGTGACAAATACTTAGTGCTAATAAATGGGAGGTGGGATCAAGAACTTAAATTATAACAGAATTTACATTAGAATGTTATTGGAGATTTGTTATATTTAATGGTTAACAACTTTGGCCTGTATAGTAAAGCTTTTTTTTATATTTCCCAGTTTATTATAAACAATATTACAAAGGATACAGATGGAAAGACACATAAGGCAAGGCATGTGAGAAGGGGTGCCATGCTGCCATTCCCTCTCTGAGGTACCACCCTCCAGGAACCAGAACGTGTTCAGCTATTTGGAAGCTCCAAGAATCCTGTCATTTGAGGTTTTTATGGAGGCTTCATTAGATAAGCATGAGTGATGAAATTATTGGTCATTGAGGTATAGTAAAGTTTTTTAAAAAATCAGATGTCTAGAGTCCAGTCTGGTGTAAAGCACCTGGTGATAGGATATTAGAAATTATAAGAAATGTGGTGACCTGTAAACTAAGTGCCCCATTAAGACAAAAACCATAGCAGCAAAGATAGAACAGAAAACATGTGAACTAGGTTCAGTCCATGTATCTCTGCTGCTTTAGAAACTCATGCTTTTCCACTAGGGGAAGGTGTGTTCTAATATTAAAAATTATATATATATATAAATGTGTGTATATGTATATGTGGAGATATATATATGTGGATATATAAACAATTTTAAACACTTGGGGAAATATAATTTGTGAATTAAATTATTAAAAAAGAATACAACCAAGATGACTTTTTAATCTAAAAATCTCTAAAAGGATGAAATGTGAATAGGAAATATATAGCAGTCAGAGATGTGTTGATATTCAGGAATGGAGTAAGGGTACAGGAGTGGATGCCAAAAAACTAGTAGTGAGAAATAAAGAAAATTAACTCTCAACTTGGTTCCTACAAAAGCATATGAGGTCATTTGCTGAGCAACGAAAATGGCAGTAGTAGAGAGAATCTCACAAATCTCAGGTCAGTGTAACAACGACAATTACCTAAATTATTTTATTATGTGAATAGTTTGACTTAATAAGCACAGTCCTTAAGTTCTCATTTCACAGGAAACTGTTAGCTCACCCAATAAAATCTAACTCATTCTGTGGCACTGATCTTGTTAGATGAGCAATGCTTTGGAAAGTTTTATAGGCTTAAGCCAACGTCATTAAATACTTTCTTACTGAGTTTTTAAAGACGTATCCAGCCCCTCCTATATGTATCATAACTAATTATAGGTTGATTTCTGGGACTTACTGAAAACTTTCTTACTGTTTTATATTCATAAACACATAAGAATCTCATAAACACATCACTGTGTATGAATTCCTTCCCACCCCTCTAAGGACACTAGCTTTTTGTTTCTAAAATCCTAGAATCTGGAAAGAAACTCACTTCAACTTGCTAATAAGCAATGTACATATGTGGTTTGTAGGAAGCAGTTGTACTATTGTGCTTAGATGAGAAATATGACACAGTAGAAATACATTGAGAGTAACAGAAATGTGTAGTTTAGTAAGTAGACTGTGTAAAGCAAAAATATGTTAAAGGAGAATATTCACTTTTAAAAATAGATATAGGGGACCACCTGCATTTTTGTTATGTGAGTTTTTGCGTAGTGATAAAGTCTGGGCTTTCAATGTAACCACCACCCCAATAGTGTACATTGTATCCATTAGTTAACTTCTTATACTTTACCTCTCTCACCCTCCCAATTTTCTGAGACTTCAATGTCTATTATTCCACTCCCTATATCCATGTGTACATATTATTTAGCTCTCACTTATAATTGAGAACATGAGAACATGCAGTATTTGACTTTCTGTTCCTGAATGATTTCACTTAAGATAACGGTCTCCAGTTCCTGTTGCTGCAAAATACATGATTTCATTTTTTATGCCTAAGTAGTATTCCATTTTCTTTATGCAGACATACACTTATAGACACTTAGGTTGATGGTTGATTCCATAACTTTGTTATTGTGAATAGTGCTGTGATAAACATATAAGTGCAGGTGTCTTTTTGATATAATGATTTCTTTTTTGTAGATACCTAGTAGCGGGATTGCTGAATTGAATTGTAGTTTTCTTTTTAGTTCTTTGAAAATCTCCATATTCTTTCAACAGAAGTTGTACTAATTTACATTCTTACTAACAGTGTCTAAATATTCCCTTTTCTCTGCGTCCTCATCAACATCTGCTAATTTTTGACTTTTTAACAATAGCCATTCTGGCTGGTGTAAGATGGCCTCTCATTGTGGTTTTATTTTGCATTTCTCTGATTATTAGTGATGTTGTGCTTTTTTAAAATATGCCTTTTTGGTCAATTGTATGTGTTCTTTTGGAAAATGTCTATGTTTTTTGTCCACTTTTTGTTCTTTGTTGTTGTTGTTGTTTGTTTTTCTTGTTGAGTTGTTTGAGTTACTTGTAGATTCTGGATATTTGTCCTTTGTTGAATGAATACTTTGCAAATATTTTATCCCATTCTGTAGGTTTTCTATTCGTTCGCTTGATTATTTCTTTTGCTGTGAAGAAACATTTTAGTTTAATTTAGTCCCATTGATCTACTTTTGTTATTGTTGCATTTGCTTTTGAGGTCTTAGTTATGAACATTTTGCCTAGGACAATGTGCAGAAGAGTTTTTCCTAGGTTTTCTTCTGAAGTTTTTATAGTTTCAGGTCTTAAATTTAAGACTTTAATTAATCTTTTTGTTAATTTTTTGTTTATGGTGAGAGATTGGAGTCCAGTTCTTTTTTCTACATATGGCTATCCAGTTTTCCCACCGTTTAATGAATAGGGTGTCCTTTCCCCAGTGTATTTCTTGTTGACTTTATGGCTGTAGGTATGTGACTTTTATTCTGGGTTCTGAATTATTGATGATACTGGTATGAGATGCAATAAGTTAGAGAGGATAAGTTGTGAGATTCAATATTTAATATGTTAGTTGAGGATACAAGTTCTCACTTATTATTGCATATTTAGACAATAATTTCAAAAATAAACTCCAGTGCCCCACAACCCTTATGCCCTTCAAGTAATTTTTCACAAAGTGGAAGCAATGATATTTGAAATTATTTTTAATCATGATGCTTTTTATATGACTCTCATCACCTTTATAGTAAGAATAAGATAAACCCAAATCTTTAGCATAAAACTCTAGATTTGACCAAGATGCAGTAAGAGAGAGTGGTTTTACCCTCATACCTAAAGCAACTAATAAACTAGACAAAATATACTTAACAATGTTTCTCATACATTGGACACCAGGCACAGGACATTAATTCTCAAGGGAAGAGATAAATGAAGTGAGAACTAAAACGGCACCAGTTTGCTCCTTGGAGATTTTTCAGGTGAAAGCACAGGAAGGTGAAACCCAAGCAGACCTTAAATCTCCATGAGGTGAAGACAAGCAACTGGAGTTCAGAGGGCAGAATAAGAGAGGCTGGGAGCTCTGCAGAGATACCCTTTCTAGTCTTCAGCTCAATATCGATCATGATGTGTGTGTTAGGAAACTACACGAGGCCAAGAAAAGAACCCCCTGAATCAAGTACAGAGATAATAATCCTTGGAGTTCACACAGGATTGAAAATATTTTGTGGTCCTACCAGCAGAATGAAAAACTTCATAATACACGAGTAGCATGTGGAGTGTTTGGTAGGGCATTGCCTCTGTAGTGTGGGGGTACAAGTGGCCCTAGAATAAAGGCTACTCTGGTTCATCTAACAAAACTTTAAAGCAAGTCTCACACACACACAAATATCATACCTTTTCTAAGTAATTTAATTGCATCCAGCGACAAAGATGAAAAACATTTAAAGAAAATTTTTAAAAATCCAGTGTCCAACAAAGTGAAATTCACAATGTCTGTTTCCAAAGAAGCAGGAAAATACAGCCCGTAATAAGAAAAAATATAAATCAGGTAAACAGACCTAGAAATGAGACAAATAGTATAATTGATGATGAGGACATTAAATCAGCTATTCTATGTGTTCAAGAAGGTAGAAGAAAAATAGAACATATTAAGTAGATTCAAGGAAGATACGTATTTTTAAAAAGTGTATTTTTAAAGATGAGAAAACACAATGCTTGGAGAGGAAAATGTGCTAAATTGTTATTAAGAACAGATTAGACAATGCAGAAAAAAAGGCTTGTAAGCTTGAAGACACAACATTAGAAATCAACAAAAAGAAAACATAGAAAAAATATTCTGAAGAAAAAAATGAAGAGAGCATTAGTAAGTTGTGGGACTTCATGCAGCTTATAAGAAATGGTAAAATTATGAAAAATGAGAAGAAATAATGGAAATAATCTTGATTTGATAAAAATTATAAACCCATAGATACAAAGATCTTAGTGGATCTCAAGCACAAGAAACGTGAAAGACACATAAAAACCTTTTTTTAAAGTTCCATCTCTGCATTTGAGTCTAACCATTACTTTCATTTCCAAAAAAATATAGTTTCATTCTGTTTTATTTCCATAGCATTCTTTATTCTTAGAATGCTGGTTATCCCTTCAAGTGCTTCAACACCTTCTAATATCTCTGAGGGCCAGGTCTTTTGTGGAGCCTGGTCATGACCATCTCTGCTTGGTCCATTCCTCCACCCTACTTCCAAGTGAATATGGTCTCTTTAGTGGTTCTCTACTTAATTGTGTATAACTTTAATTACATTTTTTTCACCTGTTGCCTATGAGCTTCTCTCACTCGTCTTTAAAATATCAATAATCAGTAGATTCCACCTGGTAAGTGTTTGAGAGAAAAATGAAGAATGTAAGCTCTATGAATATATCTTTGTTGTTACTATATTTTCAGCATCTAATAATACCTAGAATAATCAGTCCTCAATTATTATTTTCAAAGGAAGAAAGGACTTTTCATTGGTTCACATTTGTAAAATCAAATGGTGTCTATGTGCTTCCATGTGCAAAACAAAAGATCCATGAGCTATATCCTAGTGTGTATGCACCTGTGTTTGTATATATATTTGTGTGTCAGTGTAGATTTGATGGTGAGAAAATATACAAATAATTAATGAAATAAAAAAGATAATTTCAGATATTGGAAAGTATTATGATGACAATAAAACACATTGATTTAGGTTGGAGTATTTTAAATAGTTAGGAAAATCTTTACCGAACCAGTAATATTTGAACTGTTATTTCTGGAAAGAAGAAATGGCCATTTACTTTTCTGAGACAGTAGTTTTCCAGGCAGAGGAAACAGTAAGAACAAGAGTTCTAAGGTAAACAGTGAATGATGGATTTGAGAAAGAGAAAG
This sequence comes from Pongo abelii, assembly GCF_028885655.2. Classification (NCBI taxonomy): domain Eukaryota; kingdom Metazoa; phylum Chordata; class Mammalia; order Primates; family Hominidae; genus Pongo; species Pongo abelii. Next base: position 156,688,134 of record NC_071989.2, read on the forward strand.
AACACAAGTGTGTGTGGGATATATATACAAGGACCAAAGTCAACCTGTGAATTACTTGTTAAAATTAACAAGTAAACAAGACCAAGTAACAAGTAAACCAAGTAAAACAAGTAAAACAAGTAAACAAGAAACCATCATGCATAGGCTGACTAAAAGCAAGGGCTGAAGGAAACAGCCCCATGATTCACATTCACCTTGAATGTCTAGAGTTCCTAATTCAATGATTCTTGAGAGTGCCCTCTTACTTTGTCCAGTAAATCCCTTGACTTCAAAATTCCTCACATCAGCATTTTTATTTCCCTGGTAGTTGTGACACCAAGCCATATTACTATTAATACTGTGCACGAATTGTGCAAATCATCCAATAGGTTACTGCACGGTAAAAGCTCTCAACCAATGCTCTACTGGAGGCAAGTCTAACATATGCAAATTGGAAGATGATGACTTGATTGTAATTATCACCATGGGCTAAACAGCTGAAATTATGGGTATGTTACCTGTAGTACATTTCATTCTACTTCAACATTGTTTTCTGACTATTGTTCCTGTCTGTTTAAAAAAGGCCTGAAGTTTCTTTGGTTTCTGGTGTCTCTACTCTTTGGGGAAATACATTACATAATTAAGATGAGGGATGTAACTGACTACCAAATTTATAGGTACTTAGATTCATTCATATATCCACTTAAAATACAGCCTGTAGAATGTCAATGGTGAACTCTATTAACACATTTCCTATAAACCATGCAGATCTTATTTACCAAGAAGCCATCAGGTACCCTTCTGCTTTTTATTAGTGTGGCCTGTTTATTCCTCTTTGCAGGTGAATTTTATGGAATTCTGGACCAGACCAGTCAATGACTGAAGCTGTAACATGATTTTTTTTATGACGATGATAAAGATGGTTAATCATAGTGACTACAAATCACACTTTTAATTTAGAAGGAATTTTTATTTATAAATTAGCTCCTTTAATTTTCACTAAAATGCTGTGGAAGACATAGCTTTACCCAATTCGAAAAACAATGTTACATGTCAAAATGAGAAGACCTGCTCTAGGTCAAACAGGCCTCTTAATCTACGAGTCCCAGGATTAGGAGTTATGTTCCCCTTAGTAGACCACAATTAACAACATATGTTTACAGACAAGCTTCATCTTTAAAAAAATAAATGTATATTGAATCAGAAATTCTCATCTTAAGTCACCTTCAATAAATTATTGTCTAAAGAGCTTCAACTGCTAGAATTTTGCTGAGATCCTCCTATTTTACGAATAGCTGTTGTTATTTTTTACCCTCTGGATAGGCAAAGTGAAGAGATGATTAGATAGGTAAGTATATAGAGAAAGAAGAGAGAGAGAGAAAGACAGAGAGAGAGAGAGATTAAGATTAACTTGCATAACACATAGCTAAAAAAGGACAGAGTCCTTGGGTCATTTGACTCCATTGCTATTGTTATTTCCACCAAGTATAATGACTTCTGAAAGAAAAGCCTTGGTCTAACATTTCACTCCAAGACATATGGACATTATCCTCCTTCTTCAATATGTGGGTGTAGTGAGCCTGCTCCAAGCCAGAATTTTGACCTTACTCTCAAATGTGAAGGAGAGTAAAAATGGAAGACAATTCTACAGGTGGGAAAATTTCCATTATTATAAGAAAAATTTAATGTTTCAGTTAAGATAACTGTAGCATCTAAAAAAAATTAGTCAAAAAGCCTTCTTAAATGATTTGGAAAATAGGTATGTCAAGAGAGACAGAGCAATCTTACTCCATGCAACCAAGAACACCTTTAACAAATAGACAGTCCCTAAGACCTCAGAGTATGAACTTGATGCTTGATGAGAGTTTACTTTATGACTGCCCGACCTACAAGACACTCAATAACATTTATTATTGATATTGCTATTGTGTTATATCAGCAGTACTAGAGTTAGAAAAAAGCATGGGCAGGACAGATGAGAGCACTGAGTGTTTAAGAAGCAATTGTTTATGCAAAATACAAATGCATCTGTTGTGACCCATTTGTTATTTGGAAATTTACTACATTGAGTTCCATTAATGAGTATCTGCATGTGAAAATAACTTCTATAAAATGTACCTATTTTGATAGAGATATAGTAGAACAAATATAGCAAAATGTTAATTGATTAATCTTGATGATGTGTGCATTGGTGTATTAGTTCATTTTCACGCTGCTTATAAAGATATACCTTAGACTGGGTAATTTATCAAGAAAGAGGTTTAATGGCCTCACAGTTTCATGTGACTGGGGAGGGCTCACAATCATGGCAGAAGGCAAAAGGAATGTCTTACATGGAGGCAGATAAGAGAAGAGAGAATCAAGCAAAAGGGATTTCCCCTTATAAAACCACCAGATCTTGTGAGAATTATTCATTAAACAAGAACAGTATGAGAGAAACCACCCCCATGATGTAATTATCTCCCACTGGGTCCCTCCAATAACATGTGGGAATTATGAGATTCAATATGAGATTTGGGTAGGGACACAGCCAAACCATATCAGTGGGTTTTCACTGCAGAATTCTTTAATTTTGTCTGTATATTGCAGCAGTTTATAATAAAATTTTTGAAAAATTAACCTGAGCTATAAGTGTGTGTGTGTGTATATATATATATATATATACACACACACAAACATATATATATATACATACCCATGTATGTGTATGTATATATATATAAACAATCCATCCATATATGTGCGAGTACGTATATATGTGTGTGTGTATGTATGTTTGTGTGTTATATAAACTATCCAACTCTGTCTGGTTCCATAAGCTTCCTTTGATACTCATGTGAATTCCAGTCAGTTTAGAAGATAATTATGCAGGGAGAAAAAGCTGCTTTCTTACTATAGGAAACAAACTTGGTCTCTTTTGATTCCATAAAATTGCTTATTTGATTAAAAGAAATCATCTATTATTTTCAAACTTCTCTTTCTTCTAAGTAAGTTGAAGAGAAAATCAAACACAATCCAGAACCACTAAATCTGAAAGTCTTAGAATCAGAAGTAATTGGAAAAATGATCTAGTTCATCTCTCCTCCCAAAGTTGAAATTTTCCTTAGAACTGTAAGATATTTATCCTGAACTTCCTTATACTATTTCTGCTCTCTGTAACTAAATAGTACAAATAATATCTTTCTTCTCCATAGTGATGCCCTTGAGAAGATGAAGCCAATGACCGTAACACTACCGAGTTTGTGCTTTTCTGAGCTTACATTTTCTACTGCCATAAATCCACTTCATGCTTTATGGTCTCCAGACCTCACATTATCAAAGTTATATTTTGGACATGCTCCAATTGATTCAAGTTTCTCTTATTTAGAGAAACCAATCTTGAAGACAATATTCCAATGTCTAATAATATTGAGCTTATGACCAACTAAAAATCCCAAGGTGATTTTCCCATGAGTTGCTGTTTGACATAATAACTTGAAGCAACAATGCCAATTGTGTAATGTTATTTCTTAAACATGAGCTCTACTGTCTCCTGTTACCTCATAAAAATGCATTACTTGTCATCATTCATCTTGATGAATACTGTATGCATTCATTACTACTAATGACCAATATTCAATGCATTTTTACTTGCTTTTAAAAGATAATTTGAGATAAATAATTGACACAGAAATCACTGGAAAGTTTCTCTTGTGGCCCTATAAACTTGGAGAACAAATAATAGTATTAACTGAAGATAAGCCATCCCTTAACAATAAAAAAGTGAACACTGAATTTACCACTTTCCCAGATGGGTTTCATCATTTTAATTTTCTTCTGGGAGGAAGATATCTAATAGACACATATTAAAGTTTGAATATTTATAGGAGTTGGGGCATGGAGCTAACTTTGAAAATGACAGTTCATTCAAGAAGCAATACCTTCCAGTTTGCGAAAATTACTCTGTAATTTATTAAAGACAGTGACAGTGTTTGGCAGTTAGGGAGAAGAATTTTTCCAATATATAACACGGTGGTAGTGAGCATGGTTTATTTGAAGAGCACCTACTGCAGAGTTGGGCTTAACTCCACCCAACAGCCAAGTCTGAAACAACTGACCGTACCATGAGGGCTTTCGTTTTCTTTCTCTTCATTCTCCTGGCCGAGTTCTCAGGTAAGAAAGTCACAGTCAATAGCTTTCCTTCCAAATCTCAAAGTAAAGAATTAGAAATGTTAAGTGATTTAGCAATACTTTGTCAAAAGATTTAAAAATAGGCAATCCATCAGACAGAGAAATGGAAGGTAAATTTCCAACAAAATAAATGTAGATCCAGAGTCATAAAAATAGTGACTGAATGAAATAAGAGTGAATAGTTTGGTGTGGCTGAAGAGAAACAGATACAAGGGAGTAGGAAAGGCAAGATATTAGACTGGAAAGATGAATTTAGACTAAGAGGCTTATGAGTTTGTGAATATTCAAGTTCATAATTTATAAGGAAAGGGTTTTGTGATACGATCCTGGACTATATGGTCAAATAATAATGTGTTCAAATCCTGATTTTTTTTCCCATTCATGTGATTTGAGGAAACTTGTTTAACTTACTTGAATCTCAATTTTCTTATTTGCAAAATGGAAATTATTATTCTTTCCTATAGAGTTATTTCAGGAACTATTCAGATAATAGCTTTAGTTACCATTACTTGTGCTTTCTTAGGTACTTGACTCTCAACTTACTTTTCTCTATTCCTTACCTCAGTACAGTTAGGTGATTTTCAGATATGTAAATTTCTAGCTTTGAGATATAAATTTCTCAAGATAATAAATGACACAGTTAATACATTTCTCAAGATAAAAATTATAATAATGAAACTGATTCTAATTTATCCCCAAATCATAAGCTCCCACTTGACCATCTTTCTTATACCTAGTGAAATGAAATAATAAAAGTAAAGTGCCTCAGACCCCTCACTTCTTATATTTGTTTTTTTAAAAATTATTATTATACTTTAAGTTTTAGGGTACATTTGCATAATGTGCAGGTTAGTTACATATGTATACATGTGCCATGCTGGTGCGCTGCACCCACTAACTCATCATCTAGCATTAGGTATATCTCCTAATGCTATCCCTCCCCTCTCCCCCCACCCCACAACAGTCCCCCGAGTGTGATGTTCCCCTTCCTGTGTCCATGTGTTCTCATTGTTCAATTCCCACCTATGAGTGAGAATATGTGGTGTTTGGTTTTTTGTTCTTGTGATAGTTTACTGAGAATGATGATTTCCAGTTTCATCCATGTCCCTACAAAGGGCATGAACTCATCCTTTTTTATGGCTGCATAGTATTCCATGGTGTATATGTGCCACATTTTCTTAATCCAGTCTATCATTGTTGGACATTTGGGTTGGTTCCAAGTCTTTGCTATTGTGAATACTGCCGCAATAAACATACGTGTGCATGTGTCTTTATAGCAGCATGATTTATAATCCTTTGGGTATATACCCAGTAATGGGATGGCTGGGTCAAATGGTATTTCTAGTTCTAGATCCGTGAGGAATCGCCACACTGACTTCCACAAGGGTTAAACTAGTTTACAGTCCCACCAACAGTGTAAAAGTGTTCCTATTTCTCCACATCCTCTCCAGCACCTGTTGTTTCCTGACTTTTGAATGATTGCCATTCTAACTGGTGTGAGATGGTATCTCATTGTGGTTTTGATTTGCATTTCTCTGATGGCCAGTGATGGTGAGCATTTTTTCATGTGTTTTTTGGCTGCATAAATGTCTTCTTTTGAGAAGTGTCTGTTCATTTCCTTCACCCACTTTTTGATGGGGTTGTTTGTTTTTTTCTTGTAAATTTGTTTGAGTTCATTGTAGATTCTGGATGTTAGCCCTTGGTCAGATGAGTAGGTTGCAAAACTTTTCTCCCATTTTGTAGGTTGCCTGTTCACTCTGATGGTAGTTTCTTTTGCTGTGCAGAAGCTCTTTAGTTGAATTAGATCCCATTTGTCAATTTTGGCTTTTGTTGCCATTGCTTTTGGTGTTTTAGACATGAAGTCCTTGCCCATGCCTATGTCCTGAATGGTAATGCCTAGGTTTTCTTCTAGGGTTTTTATGGTTTTAGGTCTAACGTCTAATTCTTTAATCCATCTTGAATTGATTTTTGTATAAGGTGTAAGGAAGGGTCCAGTTTCAGCTTTCTACATATGGCTAGCCAGTTTTCCCAGCACCATTTATTAAATAGGGAATCCTTTCCCCATTGCTTGTTTTTCTCAGGTTTGTCAAAGATCAGATAGTTGTAGATATGTGGCATTATTTCTGAGGGCTCTGTTCTGTTCCATCGATCTATATCTCTGTTTTGGTACCCCATGCTGTTTTGGTTACTGTAGCCTTGTAGTATAGTTTGAAGTCAGGTAGTGTGATGCCTCCAGCTTTGTTCTTTTGGCTTAGGATTGACTTGGCGATGCAGGCTCTTTTTTGGTTCCATATGAACTTTAAAGTAGTTTTTTCCAATTCTGTGAAGAAAGTCATTGGTAGCTTGATGGGGATGGCATTGAATCTATAAATTACCTTGGGCAGTATGGCCATTTTCACAATATTGATTATTCCTACCGATGAGAATGGAATGTTCTTCCATTTGTTTGTATCCCCTTTTATTTCCTTGAGCAGTGGTTTGTAGTTCTCCTTGAAGAGGTCCTTCACGTCCCTTGTAAGTTGGATTCCTAGGTATTTTATTCTCTTTGAAGCAATTGTGAATGGGAGTTCACCCATGATTTGGCTCTCTGTTTGTCTGTTGTTGGTGTATAAGAATGCTGTGATTTTTGTACATTGATTTTCTATCCTGAGACTTTGCTGAAGTTGCTCATCAGCTTAAGGAGATTTTGGGCTGAGACGATGGGGTTTTCTAGATATACAATCATGTCGTCTGCAAACAGGGACAATTTCACTTCCTCTTTTCCCAATTGAATACCCATTATTTCCTTCTCCTGCCTAATTGCCCTTGCCAGAACTTCCAATACTATGTTGAATAGCAGTGGTGAGAGAGGGCATCTCTGTCTTGTGCCAGTTTTCAAAGGGAATGCTTCCAATTTTTGCCCATTCAGTATGATATTGGCTGTGGGTTTGTCATAGATAGCTCTTATTATTTTGAGATACGCCCTATCAATACCTAATTCATTGAGAGTTTTTAGCATGAAGTGTTGTTGAATTTTGTCAAAGGCTTTTTCTGCATCTATTGAGATAATCATGTAGTTTTTGTCTTTGGTTCTGTTTATATGCTGGATTACATTTATTGATTTGTGTATATTGAACCAGCCTTGCATCCCAGGGATGAAGCCCACTTGATCATGGTGGATAAGCTTTTTGATGTGCTGCTGGATTCGGTTTGCCAGTATTTTATTGAGGATTTTTGCATCAATTTTCATCAAGGATATTGGTCTAAAATTCTCTTTTTTGGTTGTGTCTCTGCCCAGCTTTGGTATCAGGATGATGCTGGCCTCATAAAATGAGTTAGGGAGGATTCCCTCTTTTTCTATTGATTGGAATAGTTTCAGAAGGAATGGTACCAGTTCCTCCTTGTACCTCTGGTAGAATTCGGCTGTTAATCCATCTGGTCCTGGACTCTTTTTGGTTGGTAAGCTATTGATTATTGCCACAATTTCAGCTCCTGTTATTGGTCTATTCAGAGACTCAACTTCTTCCTGGGTTAGTCTTGGGAAAGTGTATGTGTCGAGGAATTTATCCATTTCTTCTAGATTTTCTAGTTTATTTGCATAGAGGTGTTTGTAGTATTCTCTGATGGTAGTTTGTATTTCTGTGGGATCGGTGGTGCTATCCGCTTTATCATTTTTTATTGCATCTATTTGATTCTTCTCTCTTTTTTTCTTTATTAGTCTTGCTAGTGGTCTATCAATTTTGTTGATCCTTTCAAAAAACCAGCTCCTGGATTCATTAATTTTTTGAAGAGTTTTTTGTGTCTCTATTTCCTTCAGTTCTGCTCTGATCTTAGTTATTTCTTGCCTTCTGCTAGCTTTTGAATGTGTTTGCTCTTGCTTTTCTAGTTCTTTTAATTGTGATGTTAGGGTGTCAATTTTGGATCTTTCCTGCTTTCTCTTGTGGGCATTTAGTGCTATAAATTTCCCTCTACACACTGCTTTGAATGCATCCCAGAGATTCTGGTATGTTGTGTCTTTTTTCTCATTGGTTTCAAAGAACATCTTTATTTCTGCCTTCATTTTGTTATGGACCCAGTAGTCATTCAGGAGCAGGTTGTTCAGTTTCCATGTAGTTGAGCAGTTTTGAGTGAGATTCTTAATCCTGAGTCCTAGTTTGATTGCACTGTGATCTGAGAGATAGTTTGTTATAATTTCTGTTCTTTTACATTTGCTGAGGAGAGCTTTACTTCCAAATATGTGGTCAATTTTGGAATAGGTGTGGTGCTGAAAAAAATGTATATTCTGTTGATTTGGGGTGGAGAGTTCTGTAGATGTCTATTAGTTCTGCTTGGTACAGAGCTGAGTTCAATTCCTGGGTATCCTTGTTGACTTTCTGTCTTGTTGAACTCTAATGTTGACAGTGGGCTGTTATAGTCTCCCATTATTAATGTGTAGGAGTCTAAGTCTCTTTGTAGGTCACTCAGGACTTGCTTTATGAATCTGGGTGCTCCTGTATTGGGTGCATATCTATTTAGGATAGTTAGCTCTTCTTGTTGAATTGATCCCTTTACCATTATGTAATGGCCTTCTTTGTCTCTTTTGATCTTCATTGGTTTAAAGTCTGTTTTATCAGAGACTAGGATTGCAACCCCTGCCTTTTTTTGCTTTCCATTTGCTTGGTAGATCTTCCTCCATCCCTTTATTTTGAGCCTATGTGTGTCTCTGCATGTGAGATGGGTTTCCTGAATACAGCACACTGATGGGTCTTGACTCTTTATCCAGTTTGCCAGTCTGTGTCTTTTAATTGGAGCATTTAGTCCATTTATATTTAAAGTTAATATTGTTACATGTGAATTTGATCCTGTCATTATGATGTTAGCTGGTTGTTTTGCTCATTAGTTGATGCAGTTTCTTCCTAGTCTCGATGGTCTTTACATTTTGGCATGATTTTGCAGCGGCTGGTACTGGTTGTTCCTTTCCATGTTTAGCGCTTCCTTCAGGAGCTCTTTTAGGGCAGGCCTGGTGGTAACAAAATCTCTCAGCACTTGCTTGTCTGTAAAGGATTTTATTTCTCCTTCACTTATGAAGCTTAGTTTGGCTGGATATGAAATTGTGGGTTGAAAATTCTTTTCTTGAAGAATGTTGAATATTGGCCCCCACTCTCTTCTGGCTTGTAGAGTTTCTGCCAAGAGATCTGCTGTTAGTCTGATGGGCTTCTCTTTGAGGGTAACCCGACCTTTCTCTCTGGCTGCCCTTAACATTTTTTCCTTTACTTCAACTTTGGTGAATCTGACAATTATGTGTCTTGGAGTTGCTCTTCTCAAGGAGTATGTTTGTGGCATTATCTGTATTTCCTGAATCTGAATGTTGGCCTGCCTTGCTAGATTGGGGAAGTTCTCCTAGATAATATCCTGCAGAGTGTTTTCCAGCTTGGTTCCACTCTCCCCGTCACTTTCAGGTACACCAATCAGACGTAGATTTGGTCTTTTCACATAGTCCCATATTTCTTGGAGGCTTTGCTCATTTCTTTTTATTCTTTTTTCTCTAAACTTCCCTTCTGGCTTCATTTCATTCATTTCATCTTCCATCGCTGATATCCTTTCTTCCAGTTGATCGCATCAGCTGCTGAGGCTTCTGCATTCTTCACGTAGTTCTCGAGCCTTGGTTTTCAGCTCCATCAGCTCCTTTAAGCACTTCTCTGTATTGGTTATTCTAGTTATACTTTCTTCTAAATTTTTTTCAAAGTTTTCAACTTCTTTGCCTTTGGTTTGAATATCCTTCCGTAGCTCGGAGTAATTTGATCGTCTGAAGCCTTCTTCTCTCAGCTCGTCAAAGTAATTCTCCATCCCGCTTTGTTCCGTTGCTGGTGAGGAACTCCATTCCTTTGGAGGAGGAGAGGCACTCTGCTTTTCAGAGTTTCCAGTTTTTCTGCTCTGTTTTTTCCCCATCTTTGTGGTTTTATCTGCTTTTGGTCTTTGATGATGGTGATGTACAGGTGGGTTTTTGGTGTGGATGTCCTTTCTGTTTGTTAGTTTTCCTTCTAACAGACAGTACCCTCAGCTGCAGGTCTGTTGGAGTAGCCGGCCATGTGAGGTGTCAGTCTGCCCCTGCTGGGGGGTGCCTCCCAGTTAGGCTGCTCGGGGGTCGGGGGTCAGGGACCCACTTGAGGAGGCAGTCTGCGGGTTCTCAGATCTCCAGCTGCATGCTGGGAGAACCACTGCACTCTTCAAACGTGTCAGACAGGGACATTTAAGTCTGCAGAGGTTACTGCTGTCTTTTTGTTTGTCTGTGCCCTGCCCCCAGAGGTGGAGCCTACAGAGGCAGGCAGGTCTCCTTGAGCTGTGGTGGGCTCCACCCAGTTCGAGCTTCTGGGCTGCTTTGTTTACCTAAGCAAGCCTAGGCAATGGCGGGCGCCCCTCTCCCAGCCTCACTGCCGCCTTGCAGTTTGATCTCAGACTGCTGTGCTAGCAATCAGCGAGACTCCGTGGGCGTAGGACCCTCTGAGCCAGGTGTGGGATATAATCTCCTGGTGCACCGTTTTTTAAGCCCATTGGAAAAGCGCAGTATTTGGGTGGGAGTGACCCAATTTTCCAGGTGTCGTCTGTCACCCCTCTCTTTGACTAGGAAAGGGAACTCCCTGATCCCTTGTGCTTCCCGAGTGAGGCAATGCCTCGCCCTTCTTTGGCTCGTGCACGGTGCATGCACCCACTGACCTGCGCCCACTGTCTGGCACTCCCTAGTAAGATGAACCCAGTACCTCAGATGGAAATGCAGAAATCACCCGTCATCTGCGTTGCTCATGCTGGGAGCTGTAGACCGGAGCTGTTCCTATTCAGCCATCTTGGCTCCCGACCAAGACCACGTCTTATATTTGTAACATCAAAATAGTGGTTCTCTTCTCATTAGAAACACTGCAAAGCTGTTTCAGAGTTTTGAGTACAAGAGTGATAATATTCATCTTGTTAAGAAATATCAGTCTTATGGTAATACTAAAAATGAATTAGATGTAAGCAAAGTTGTACTGTAATGCCACTGAGGAGCTGCTGAAGTAACAGAGTTAAGAAAAAAAAAGGGAGAGTTAAAAGATAGAATTAGAGAAAGGAGAACAATACGTGTGTGTGTGTGTGTTTTAAAGGGAGAAAACAGATATTCAGATAAAATTCCTTTATAGAACATATATTTCATATTTCATGATGGGAGGTACTGTAACTGTTGTGACTTTCAGTGCCTTGTTAAGTGCTAGAAGGTATTTTGTGATGGAAGAAAGTGTACTATATATGCAATGATTATATAGATCAGAAGATGAAGAAGAGAGATGAATCAGAAAAGCGATACTAAGCACATCCTAGAGTCTGTAAAATCAGAAGGGAAAAAATACAAAACAAAGCTGAAGATACTTATTTTCCAAGTTTTTTTTTCTTTGTACAGATCCTTTTTATTAAGATTTATACAGGCAATTGACCAACACAGAAAACCAGTCTAGCAGCTCCAAAGTAACTATAAAAACGGTGGTGCTGATGGTGGTGTGCCCCACACAGGGCAGGTGACCTCAGACGTGGAGCAGCATCTCCCGTGGGATACTATTTCAGACGTGCACTAGTAAGTGTATACTGAGAAGGGATTATAAACCTTCCCTGGCACAATAGATACAAAAAGAGATAGAACCAATGATATTTTGTCTAGGTACAGTATCTAGATTTACCATATCTAGTTTACTGGCTTCACTTCGTATAGCAATGCACAATAGAAAATGGATTTCTTTCTTCAAGGGTATTATACCTTGCCAAGAACATAGTAAATATGTTACTATGTTGATGGCTATGAAAACAGACAGAGACAAATGAGTGAGGAGGCACTTTCTCTCACAGAGACAGGTCTTCATTCTATTTCACATAAATCCTTAAGGGCCCATTCAAATATAAGACCTCTTACAAAGTTTCAGTCATGTATGAGGGCACTTACCTTTAAGACTCCATTTCGAAACCGTTTTGAAATAGTGAAGGGGGAAAATGTCACACTCAAATGTGCTACTCTTAAAAGCAGTGTTTCTAAACACAGCTTGCCTTTTACAAAGAGTGAAGGTGGCCTTTCTGTTTAGTAGTTGGGTAATTGGGTGCAACAATCAAATCTTAAGTCAATGGCAAGGCTGATGGTGGGGATTTGGCACAATAAGGGGAAGGAATGATTCTGTCCAGTTGTACCTTAAATCCTAAAGGATTACTAATGACATGGGAGGGATAGCTACCTGCCCCATGCACAGGGGCTCCTGGACAATACCGTGGCTTTAGAAACAAACCTAGGTTCTGAAGGAATGACACTGCAAAATCTTACAGAAATCCTTTTGTGAGATAGCCAGTCCAGAATAAAACCTTTGGGGTACTTGTCAACAAGCAAGAAGCTTTCTGAAGAGGTAGACGAAAGCAGTATTTCATAGCAGGTTTGCTGCCCGACGTGACAAAAGACATGCATGCGCCTCTCAGAACAGACCAGAAGATCAACTGTTGTTGAAAATAGTCCATGGTAGTGAGAAGAGATGTTGGCCACATTGCTATGTGCATTATTTCAATTTTATTGTATTAAGAACAGGAAGGACTGCCATTTCTTTAAATAACAAACTATACAAATAAAAAGGAGCAGAACTAATATGGAATGTTTTTGAAGAAAACAAACTTATGGATTCAATAAATAATATAAAATGCTTTTGTGCTAAAATAGAACTCTTGTTTCTTATATATATATAGTTCAGTGATCTTTATAAAAAATAGATGGTGAAACCACATTATAATATCTTAATTGCCTCTTATTACTCCAAAATTCACCCCTAGTTTTTATTTAATAAATTTACTTATCCATGTAAGAAATGATGTATTATTAGGATTTTCATTGATTCATTACTTACATTAGCAAAAGAGGGAAATAAACTACTTGTTTATTGCTAGAACACTGGTTAAATACATTATGATAAACCCATAAAATGGGATACTATGCAACCAATGAGGGGAAATAAATAAATATGCTCTATATGTATTGATGTAGTGAAACCTTCATTATATTGATTGCCCTTGGAGAAAACAAAGAGTAAACAAAGAGTAGAACTCTGAGTAGAGTGTGCCACCAATTGTGTGGATAATTATATTCATATATGTTTGTAAATACATAGGATATCCGTCCAATAAGTCACAAAAACCTGTAAATGTGATGGTGTCTTAGGCACTTTACTTTTACCATTTCCTAGGTAATAGGAAATAATTATGTCATAGGTAGGAAATTATTTTTGTGGGGGTTTGGAGTAGGGGTACAGACAGGAAAGAAAAGGAAAGTAATTTTAAACTGTTTACTCTTTGCATCTTTAGGATTTGGCTCCATTTATTTGTGTCACCTGTCAAAAAAACTGAAAATCATTAATAAAAATATGTTACCGACTTTTTTTTCCTATTTCATCTACTTTATCTACTTTATCTACTTTAATTGATTTCTATTTTATCTACTTTAATTGATTTCTATTTGGTGTTAGCAACTGTTAATGAGCAATGCTTTATTCCTAGAACCGAAAGAATCCATACATGTACTCATCTCTCAGCTAAAAAAAATTATTTTTTCTCATTAATTTCTCTGGTTGAATCTTACGTTTCTTATGTACCTCCTCCTCTAGGAAGAAGAGAGGATTCCACACTCTCTGCTACCTTGATTAGGAGACTATTGTCTAGTTTACTCCTCACATGATAGCACTGATCATTCTACTATAATATTAAGTCCTACTTATTTGCCCCACTACTAGACTTCTCAGCTTCATGTGGGCAGGGCCATGAATGTCTTGTTCATTCCTAGCTCTTTCTAAGCTTCTTTTATAATAATGAATTATTTAAATTTATATTTTTTTTGTTAAATTGAATGAACGTCTAAGTTATACTCACAAACCATATCCACACTGTACCACAGTTTAGTTAAGCAGGTTGCTAACTGCTAAGCTTCTGTGTCTTGACTAGGACTTCAGTCACCTGCAGTAGTATACCATAGCATGCTCAGTGCATACCAATTGACTATCATTTGACTTTACTTAAATTGACTTGAAAGTATAAATGTGTATATTTATGGAAATATAAAGCAGAGCAATTGAAAATTCAGGTGAGACCCTAAGTATACATCTGAAATAATCAACATTGGAATGATTTAAAATTGCATATATTGAAAAAAATACCAAGAAAACCTATGCAGAAAACAAAAGGTAAGCCTAGTTAAAATCTTTAAGAGATTTTAATTTCCACATTAGGTAAGTGAAAAAAGAAAGAGGAATTATCAAGCAAGAAGGAAAGGATGAGAAAAAAATACACTTCTACCAAAAAAAAAAAAAAAAAAAAGGAAAAGAAGCATAGATCGAATGCAATACTTTTATACTTAGCTCTAAAGTCACTCCATTTGTTTATTTATTGTTTTTTAGATCCTGCTCATTATGGAATATAATCTGAAAAAACATAAAACATATACACATACACACAATTATATATATTTCATTAGGGCATAGGTGGGCTTCCAAAATAAGTTGGAGAAGCTATAAAACATAGGGTTTAAGAAATAATCGTGATGTTTACCATTCCCTTGAGTAGTCTGACCAAAATAGAAAGAAGAAATATAACCACCAGAGAGAGCGTGATTGATCCTAGGGCCTTTTGTTGGAAATGGTGAACATAAAGCTGATTGAAAGAAACATGTTCTGAAGGAGAAAGGAAACATCTGTTTCAGGGATGGAAATGGAAAGAAAGATGGCTACAGATAACATGTATAGAGATGGAAGAGAGAAGAATAAAGTGGGGCTCACATCTGCCAGCCTTTTCCTGTCTGGAAAGTTGATGGCGTTATCCATAAAGTGAAGCTGGAGAATTAAGAATAAAGTACTTGGTGTGAAAAATAAGTTTATAATGAGCATTGAGCAGAGCCAGTTTGATTCATCAGAAAACAACTTAAAGGAATTGGGAGTAGAATGAAGTCTCAATTCAAATAATTCAGACTTTATGATTTAGAAATGGGGCAAATTGGATTGATCCTCTAATTTTTGAAATCCATGTAGTACAATAAGGAAAACAAAGGAGGAACCCAAGTATTCAGGATATGAGGAAGAATGAGAAGATTCTATCTTGGGGCTTGGTTAAAAAATCAAGAAAGCATTAAAAATATACTATATCTTGGACAAATGTTATTGATTTAAAATTATTTAATTATATAACTTTATTTTCATTTTTTTCTGGTTGTGTTATTATTCCA
Organism: Pongo abelii; assembly: GCF_028885655.2. Lineage (NCBI taxonomy): Eukaryota > Metazoa > Chordata > Mammalia > Primates > Hominidae > Pongo > Pongo abelii. Next base: position 156,703,501 of record NC_071989.2, read on the forward strand.
GCATCTTCAACCCAGATTTCAAATACCAGTGTTTTCAAACTAGAAGAGAATCCAAAATCTGCACTTATTCTGGAGAAAAAAAATGAAGCTAACCATCTAGGACAACAAAGGGATTCTAGTAAGCAAGGAGGTAGTTATACACAAGGAAATCCAGGAACATTTAGTCTTCAAGGACAACCAGGATATTTTAACAAGCTAGAGAAACCAACACATTTTAAGCAAGGGAGAGCAGGAGTTTTAAACCAGCCTGGGATTTTAAAGAATTCAGGAAAAGCTAACCAAAAAGGGAATCCAGAATCTTCTAATATGCAGGAAAACTCAGGATCTTCTAGCCAACTAGGGAAACCAGGGATTTATACCCAAAAGGTGAATCCAGGGTCATCTGGCCAACAAGGGAAACCAGGGTCATTTAGCCGGAAAGTGATGGTGGGGTCATCTAGCCAACAGGGGAAGCCAGGATCATCTAGCCAACATGGGAATCTAGGGTCATCTACCCAGAAAGGGAATTTAGGATCTTCTAGCCTACAAGGGCATCTGGGTTTATCTAGCCATCAAGGGAAGCCAGAGTCATCTGGCCAACAAGGGAAGCCAGGGTCATCTAGCCAACAAGGAAATCTAGCATCTTCTAGCCAACAAGGGAATCCAGGGTCTTCTAGCCATCAAGCAAAGCCAGGGTCATCTAGCCAACAAGGAAATCTAGGATCTTCTGGCCAACAGGGGAAGCCAGGATCTTCTAGGGAACAGGGGAAGCCAGGGTCATCTAGCCATCAAGGGAAGCCAGAGTCATCTAGCCAACAAGGAAATCTACATTTATCTAGCCAGCAAGGGAATCAAGGACCTTCTAGCAAACAGAGGAAGCCAGGGTCATCCAGCCATCAAGGAAATCTACGATTATCTAGCCAGCAAGGGAATATAGGATCTCCTAGCCAACAGGGGAAGCCAGAGTCTTCTAGCCAACAAGGGAATCTAGGGTCATCTAGCCATCAAGGGAAACCAGGGTCATCTAGCCATCAAGGGAAGCCAGTGTCATCTAGCCAACAAGGGAAGCCAGGGGCATCTAGTCAACAAGGAAATCTAGGCCCATCTAGCCAGCAAGGAGATCTAGGATCTTCTAAGCAGCAAGGGAAGCCAGGGTCATCTAGCCAGCAAGGAAATATAGGGTCATCTGGCCAGGAATGGAAGCCAGAGTCATCTAGCCAACAGAGAAAATTAAGGTCACTTTACAACCAACAACAAAGAAAAAATATCGACAACACTTTGGATGGCAATATAATGGCCTTTCAGGTTAGTGCTAGTAACTTCTTTTTCTCAGTCAACTTGACCCAGCAATTCTCTTTTCCAAGACTTAAAATGCTTTAAAAACCACAATGTGTTAATGAAAAGTCACTTGCAATGACACTGATTAAACAAAATGAGAAGAACTTTGGAGCTGATTATTTTAATGCATAATACTTATGACTATTAATGAATGCACTGCCCTTCTATTCTTTCATTTCCCTCTATTATTTTCCACTCAAACCTCCCTACCTATACTAGAATAACTCAGATCCTCATCAACTGAGCCTACACCTTTGCCATGTTTAACTTTCATGTCCATTTTTATCCCATCCATAATCTATAAATCGCTGAAGTAATATTCCTAAATCAAAAATCCTCTCTGATATTTTAGACCCCTACTTGAAATTCCTCAGTGGCTTCATACTACCTAGAAGATGTAACTTAAACTCCTAAACATAGAATTTACAGATTTTCATGATTATACTGCATACTGTTTAGCCTCATTTCATGTCACTGTTGCTCACACACCACCCATGGCATACAGAGCCCTTTGATTTTCCACACATGTATTCCTAATACCAATTATTTCCTCTATTATTAAACTCACCTTAACACTTTGTAATTGTCTATTATTAGCTGGGTAATGAACTTCTTGAAGAAAGTACCATTTGTTTTCAAACCTGTATCCCAAGGACCTAGAATAAGTGTGGCATATAGTAAGTTCTCCTGAACTGCATGTTAGATGGTTAGATAAATGCCTGCTACTTGGAAGCTACCATTTCAAATAGGTGAACATCTATCTGATCCACATGTCTCCTGTATTCCCTTTTGAGTCCTGCTGCGCTTTTACTTTTACTTGCCTGCCTTTCTTCCAACAATCAGCCTCCTAAGTTATTTAATAATTGCTTTGAATACTCCGTTTGATACTCACATTCAAAACAGTTTTCTAGAACACTATCTTATCATCTTAATGGAAACTTTATTTTTTTACCTCATAAATTTTCATTCCTCACAAGCCTTCCAGATGAAAGTCATTTGTTCTCTTAGTCATTATCGCTTGGCTGGCATGAAGTAGTAATCTCTCAGAGAGACTCCCTACCATTCAGATCTTAATGCCATCACCAGCAGGTCTCTGAGTTTTTAGGATGCCACTTAAATTTTTGCAATTTTGTATTTATTCTAGAATAGGAGAAATAACCATGTCCAATTAACAGAGTATGTGTGAAATAAGTTGATCGTCATGAAAGGGTTGTATGATTTGGAAAATATGGAGGTATTTTTTTTTAATCTCCCTACAGCATCTCAGCTCTGAGAATACCACATCCTCTATCAAAAATGTCTCATCATTCTCATTAATGTCTCTGTTCTCACCTGCTAGTCAAAGCATACTTATATTCACAGGCTTCTGCCATTTAGCTCACATCCAAAGAAAATGCATCAGGTATTATTTAAATAAATCCTGCATAATCCTACTTCCTGTATAATTTTTTTTTCATGGGCATACCAAAAAAAGGGAATCAACAAATTATGACTGCATGCGTTTTGCATTTGCTTGTATGACTTTTCCCTGACTGTTGTTTTTCCATGTAGAGGAAGAATTGCCTCCAGAAAATTAAAATGGAGGCAGTCCGACATATAGTAAGTGAGTAGTTTGCAAATATTTTCCTTGATTCTATGGGTGTCTTTTTGATTCATTGATTGTTTCCTTTCCTGTGCAGAAGTTTTTCAACCTGATATGGTCCATTTTTGCTATGGATTGTCTGTGTTAGTTAGGTATTTCAACCTGATGTGGTCCATTTTTGCTATGGTTGTCTGTGTTAGTTAGGTATTACTCTTTGCCAGTCCAATGTTCAAGAGAGTTTCAACACAGTTTTCTTGTAGTAGTTTCACTGTTTGAGGTCTTATATTTAAGTCTTTAATCCATTTTGAGTTGATTTTTGTATATGGTGAGAGATAGGATTGTGGTTTCATTTTTCTGTATATGGATATCCAGTTTTCCCAGCATCATTTATTGAAGACTGTCCTTTTCCCAGTGTATGTTCTTGGCACCTTCACCCAAAATGGGTTCACTGTGGACATATGGATTTACCTCTGGGTTCTCTATTCTGTTCCACTGATTTATGTATCTGCTTTTATACCAGTACCATGCCATTTTGGTTACTATAGCTCTATAGCATAATTTGAAGTCAGGTAATGTGATTCCTCAAGTTCTCTTTTTTGTTTTGTTTTCTTTTGCTTATGATAGCTTTGGTTATTCTGGGTATCTTTTGTTTCCATATAAATTTTAGCATTTTTTTAAATTAATTAATTTATTTTTTATTTTTTATTATTATTTTTATTATTATTATTATACTTTAGGTTTTATGGTACATGTGTGCAATGTGCAGGTTAGTTACATATGTATACATGTGCCATGCTGGTGCACTGCACCCACTAACTCGTCATCTAGCATTAGGTATATCTCCCAATGCTATCCCTCCCCCCTCCCCCCACCCCACAACAGTGTTTTTTCTATCTCTGTGAAGAATGTCATTGGTATTTTGATAGGGATTGCATTGAATCTGTAGATTGTTTTGGGTAGTATAGACATTTTCACATTGATTCTTCCAATCCATGAACATAAAATGCCTTTCCATTTTTTAGTGTCCTCTTTAATTTCTTGCACCTATGTTTTATAGTTTTTATTGTAAAGATCTTTCACTTCTTTGGCTAAGTTAATACTTAGGTATTTAATTTAATTTGTAACTAAGGTAAATTGAATTACTTTCTTGATTTGTTTTTCAGATTGTTCACTATGGGCATACAAAATGCTGCTGATGTTTCTGTGTTGATTTCCTTTCCTGCAACTTTATTGAATTTGTTTATCAGTTCAAATAGCTTTTTGGTGGAGTCTTTAGGTTTTTCCAAATATAAGATCAGATTATGTGCAAACAAGGATAATTTGGCTTCTTTCTTTCCAATTTGGATGCTCTTTATGTCTCTCTTGTCTAATTGCTTTAGGAGGACTTACAGTACTGTGTTGAATAAAACTTGTGAAAGTGGGCATCCTTGTTGTGTTCCCAATCTTGGAGGAAAGGGTTTTGGTTTTCCCTCGTTTAGTTTAATACTAGCTGTGAGCCTGTTGTACACTGCTTTTATTTTGTTGAGGTATGATCTTTCTATATCCAGATTTCTAAGGCTTTTTATCATAAACGGACGTTGAATTTTATCAAATGCTTTTTCAGCGTTAATTGAAATGATCATATAGTTTTTATTCTTTATTTTGTTGACATGACATATCACATTAATTAATTTGTGTATGTTGAAGCATCCTTGCATCCCTGGGATAAACCCCAGTTGGTCATGATGAATGATCCTTCTAATGTGTTGTTGAATGTGGTTTGCTAGTATTTTGTTGAGAATTTTTGCATCAACATTTATCAGAGCCATTGGGCTATAGTTTTCTTTTTCTGATGTCTCTTTGTCTGGTTTTGGTATCAGGATAATACTGGCCTCATACAATAGGATTGGAAGTATTCCCTTCTCTATTTTTCAGAATAGTTTAAGTCGAAATGGTATTAGATCATCATTAATCGTTTGGTAGAAATAAGCAGTGAAGCCATCAGCTCCTGAGCTTTTCTTTACTGAGTGACTTTCTACTATGGTTTAATCTCATTAGTTGTTATTTATCTGTTCAGGTTTTGGATATTGTCGTTGTTCAAGTTTAGGTTGTTTGTGTCTAGGAGTTTGTCCATTTCTTCTAGATTTTCCAATTTATTTGCATATAGTTGCTTATAGTAGTCGCTAATGATCCTTTGAGTTTCTGCAGTACTGTTGTAATGTCTCCTTGTTCATCTCTGATTTTATTTATTTTTGAGCTTTTCTCTTTTTTTCTTAGTCTGGCTAACAGTTTGTCTATTTTGTTTAACTTTTCAAAAAACAACTTTATGTTTTATTCATCTCTAATTCATTTATTTCTGCTTTCATCTTTACTATTTCTTTTCTTCTACTAATTTTGGATTTGGTTTGCACTTGCTTTTCCAGTTCTTCAAGATGCATCATTGGGTTATTTACTTGAAGGCTTTCTTCTTTTTTGATGTAGGTCCTTATAGCTACAAACTTACCTCTTAGTAATGCTTTTACTGTATCCCATAGGTTTTGGTATGTTGTGTTTCCATTATCACTTGTTTCAAGAAAATTTTTAATTTTTAATTTTTTCATGGACTCACTCATTACTCAGGTATATTTTGTTTAATTTCCATGTGTTTGAATAGTTTTCAAAATTCATCTTATTAATGATTTCTAGTTTTATTACACTGTAGTCAGAGAAGATGCTTAACATTGTTGCAATATTTTTTGAATATTTTAAGACTTTCTTTGTGAGCTAACATATGGTCTATCCTTGAGAATAATTTATCTGTTGAGGAGAGAACAGTGTGTATTCTGCAGCCATTGAATGAAATGTTGTGTAAATATTTATTAGTTTTATCGGTTCTATAGTGTAGATTAAATACAATACTTTTTCTTGTGTCTTCTGTATGGAAGATCTGTCTAATGCTGAAAGCCTGGTGTTAAGTCTCCAGCTATTATTGTATTGGGATCGCTCTCTCTTTAGCTCTAATAATATTTTCTTCATATATCTGGGTTTTCCAGTGTTGAGTAAATATATACTTACAATTGTTATATGCCCTTACTGAATTGACACCTTTACCATTATAGAGTGACCTTTTCTCTTTCTATAGTTTTTATCTGGAAATTTATTCTGTCTAGCTACTCCTGCTCTTTTGTGGTTTCCATTGGCATGGCATGGGGTATTATTTTTCATCCCTTTATTTTCTGTCTATGTGTATCTTTACCAGTGAAGTGTACTTTTTTTTTCTTCTTTTCTCCTTTCTTTTTTTTGGGGGTGAGGGGACAAACTCTCGCTGTGTAGCACAGACTGGAGTGCAGTGGCAAAATCTCAGATCACTGAAACCTCTGCCTTCTAGGTTCAAGTGATTCTCTTCTCTCAGCCTCCCGAGTAGTTGGGATTACAGGCGTGTGCCACCACGCCCAGCTAATTCTTGTACTTTTAGTAGAGATGGGTTTCACCATGTTGGTCAGGCTGGTCTTGAACTCCTGACCTCAAGAGATCCACCCACCTTAGCCTCCCAAAGTGCTGGGATTACAGGCATGAGCCACCGTACCCGGCCTGAAGTGTGTTTCTTGTAGGCAACAGAGCATTGGAATTGTGTGTGTGTGTGTGTGTGTGTGTGTGTGTGTGTGTTTGAGACAGAGTTTCACTCTGTTGCCCAGGTTGGAGTGCAGTGGTGTGATCTCGGCTCATTGCAACCTCTGTCTCCCAGTTTCAAGAAATTCTCCTGCCTAAGCCTCTGGAGTAGAGTAGCTGGGATTACAGGTCTGCACCACTACGCCCAGTTAATTTTTGTACTTTTAGTAGAGATGATGTTTCGCTATGTTGGCCAGGCTGGTCTTGAACTCCTGACCTCAAGCAATCTGCCTGCCTTAGCCTCCCAAAGTCCTGGGACTACAGGCTTGAGTCACCATGCCCAGCCTGTGTATATCATGAAAAGTCATTGTAGTTATTATTTTTGATTGGTTCATCATTTAGTCTCTCAAGAGTAGTCTATACACCACAATTATGATGTTATAATATTCTATGTTTTCCTGTGCATTTACTATTACCAGTGAGTTTTGTATCTGCAGATGATTTCTTATTGCTCATTCACAGCCTTTTCTTTCTGATTGAAGTGTTCCCTTTAGCATTTAGCATATCAGACAGGTCTGATATTGATGAAATCCCTCAGCTTTTGTTTGTCTCAGAAAGTCTTTATTTCTCCTGCCTGTTTGGAGGATATGATTTCTAGATTTGCTATTCTACGATTAAAGTTTTTTTTCCTTCAGCGTGTTAATTATATCATGCTACTCTCTCCTAGCATGTATGGTTTCCACAGAAAATCTGCTGCCAGACATGTTGGAGATCCATTGTATGTTATTTGTTTCTTTTCTCTCACTGTTTTTAGGATCCTTTCTTTATCCTTGGTATTTGAGAGTTTAATTATTAAATGACTTGAGGTTATCTTTTTTGCGTTAAATCTGCCTGGTTTTCTGTAAGTTTCTTGTACTTGAATGTTGATAACTTCCTCTATGTTTGGAAAGTTCTTTTATTATCTCTTTGAATAAATTTTCCATCCTTATCTCTTTCTCTGCCTTCTCTTTAAGGACAATAACTTTTAGAATTGCCCTTTTGGGGCTATTTTCTAGATCTATAGGCATGCTTCATTGTATTTGATTATTTTTTTATCCTCCATGTATTTTCAAATAGCCTGTCTTCAAGCTCATTAATTTTTTCTTCTGCTTGATCAATTCTGCTACTAAAAGACTCTGATGTATTCTTTGATATGCCAATTGTATTTTTCAGCTCCAGAGTTTCTGCTTGATTCTTTTCATTTATTTCAATCTGTTTGTTAAATTTATCTGATAAAATTCTGAATTCCTTCTCTGTTATCCTGAATGTCTTTGAGTTTTCTCAAAAGAGCTATTTTGAATTATCTACCTGAAAGATCATATATCTCTGTTTCTCCAGAATTGGTCCCTGGTGCCTCTCCCTTGACCCCTGGTTCATTTGGTGAGGTCATGATTTCCTAAGTGGTCCTGATGTTTCTGCATGTTCGTTGTCATCTGAGCATTGAAGAGTTAAGCATTTATTGTAGTCTTTGCAGTTTGGGCTTCTTTCTGCCCATCCTTCTTGGGCAGGCTTTCCAGATATGTAAAAGAACTTGAGTGCTGTGATCTTGTGATCTAAGCTGTATTTGCATTAGGGGGCACCCCAATCCCAGTAACACTGTGTTTCTTGCAGACACATAGAGGTACCACCTTGATCATCTTGGATAACATCCAGAAGAATTATCTGGATTACAAGGCAGAGATTCTTATTTTCTTCTCTCACTTTCTTATAAGCTAATAGTCTCTCTCTATATTCTGACCTGCCTAGAGTTGGGCATTGGGTGACACAATTATCTCAGTGGCCACCATCAGTAGCTGTGTCAGACCTGAAGACAGCACAGCACTGGGTCTCACCTCTGAAACCACTGCTGGGCTACTACCTATGTTTTCTCAGGCCCTGGAACTCTATAATCAGCAGGTGGCAAAGCCTGCCAGGCTTGCATCCTTCCCTAGAGGGTGGTGAACTCCCCCAGTCCCTGAGCCAGTTCAGAGAGAGGTGCCTTCCAGGAGCCAGAGACTGGATTTAAAAAGCTTAGAAGTCAACCGGATGTTCTATTGTGCTTCAGCTGAGCTGACATTCAAACCACAAGATGCAGTTTTTAACACTCTTCCCCCTCCTTTCCATAGGCAGAGGAGCCTCACCCTGTGGTCACCACCATCTAAGGCCATGGAGAATACTGTTACCTTAAGGTCCAAGCACTCTTTAGTCAGCCTGTGGTGATTGCTGCCTGGCCTCAGACTTATCCTTCAAGGGACTTGTCTCTGCTCTTACCCAGGGCAGGTCCAGAAAAGCCATCCAAGAGCCAAGGCCTATAATTAGGGACCCTAAGAGCCTGCTTTGTGGTCTCTGCCCTTGTGGCTGAGCTGGTACCTACGGTGCAAAACAAAGCCCTGTTTACTGTTCCTTCCACTTTTTCTCAAGCAGAAAGAGTCTTTTCCAATAGTCATCACAGCTGGGAATGTATTAAGTCTCACCTGAAGCCAGCAAGTCTCAGAGTCTCACTCAAGGCCTTTGGTGTACTACTTGGGAATTGCTCCTGATTATTCAGGGGCCAAGGGCTCTTTATCAGCAGGTGATGGATCCTGAAAGGACTGGATCCTTCCCTTCAAGGCAGAAGGTTCCCTCCTGGCCCAGGGTGTGTCTAGATATGTCATCTGGAAGCTAGTGTCTGGAAAAGGGCCTCATGACTCTAACTGGTGCCCTCTCCTATTGTTGCTGAGCTGGTATCCAAGATGCAAAACATCTTAGATATCTTTACTCTTCCCTTTCTTCTCCTCAAGTGAAAAGAATAGGTCTCATTTGGAGCTGAGAGCCTTTTAGCCTGGGGTTGGGGGAGGGGTGGTGTAAGCACTTCCTTAGTCACCCTGGCTTGATGTCTCAGGTCATGTGCTCCCCAAGTCCACTGGCTCTGAGCCCTGTTCAGCAGTAAGACTCACCTAGGATTTGCAGTCCTTGAGGCCTAGACTGTCTTTCAAATTTATGTAGAGCCCCAGAGCATGTTAGTCCATGGTAGCAAGGCTTGCCAGAGCTCAAGTTCTGACTGCTGAGATGGGCAATTCTCCTTTGGCTAGGACTTATTTAACTGCTCCCTCCATGAGTGGGCATCACCTGAGTTCAACTCAGTTTTGCCTTCTGCTGTGACAGGGTAGCACTGATTTCAATGCAATGTCTCACAATTGCTGTGCTCTCTTTCTCCCACGCACACAGATTCTCTGTCCATGCCATGCTGCCTCTGCAACGGGATGAGAGACAGGTGGCATCAGCAATTTGAGACTGTCTTTCCTCACCTTTTTAGTGCCTCTTTCAGTGATAAAGTTCAAACTATATACTGTGAGAGCTCACCTGATTTTTGGTTCTTACCTAGGTGCTTCTTTTGTGTAGATAGTTGTTAAATTGGTGTCCTTGTTGGGGTGGGGAGGATGATCAGTGGAATCTTCTCTTTGCTATCTTGCTCCACCAAAATATACCCCTTTTTTCAGTTCTATTGTAAGAATTAAATACAAGAATCAATAAAATAATTGGTTGATTACAATGCTTAATAATTAATGGGTAATGAATATTTTTATTATCATATCTGAATTAAATTAATTACCCTATTCCTACCTAATAATCTTTCACATTTCTACAGACAAGCAGTGCCAGCAGCAAGAACTCAATTAGAAAAACAAAATGTCAATCTGTCTACAAACCAGTCTGTGGTTCTGATGGAAAAACCTATGGTAACCACTGCATACTTAATGAAGCAAAGTGGTAAGAAAGCTTTGTGTCTCTTTATATGAGGGAGTACTATTCTGTTTCACAGGGAATAAAAGATGATTATTCTTCATTTCTCTGTATTTTTCTCTTAATAGTGCCATGGCTATCGTTTGCCCAAAGAAAACGAAAAGATACTTAAATTAAACCTTGAACAGTAAATTCAATCAATTCCTGGGGGAATGTGGTTTATTCAGTTATTAAAGTAGCAGTAAATTTACTTTTGAGTAATTTATTTAGCAAATATTTATTGAATGTCAATTATATAGCAGAAAGTGCTCTAAGAACTGGAGGTAAAATGGTAAGCAAAACACAGAAATCCCTGCTTTCATGAAGTTTTTATTCCTGCAATAGAAGACAAACAAATGAAATATATCAGAGCATAAAAAGGACTATGAAGCCAATTGATTACTAATTGTTGCCTACTCAATTATATGTTAATCCTAAATAACAATAGCAAAGTTTGGATTTGGTGAATGAATCAAACCTTTGAGTTACGCACTACCTACAGAAATAAACTATATGGCTGTTTTAAATTGTAACATGTGGCTAAAAAAAGTTACATAATTTAGCTTCTGGAATTTTTGAATGTTCAGCTATGAAAGGTGGGGATAATGTAAGCATATTTGTTTTGTTGTCAACAGTTCTAGAATTTGTAAGTACTTTGTAAATTCTTATTGCAGAAATAAATTAATTAAAAGTTAAGTGTTCCCAGTAGCCATGCCATTTGAATGAGAAAGGGCATTAGGCACCGCTTGCCTCATATTATAGATAAGCCATCTGGCCCAGAGATGAGAAGGAACCGACTCAAAGTGCACAGATTCTCAGGGCAGTCAGTGAAAACCACACAAGACAGCATCTAGGTCTGTTCTTTTCCAAGTGATTTTTAAATAATCTCATTTTCTCTTTATGATGCTGCTACAACTACTCAATCCTTGATTTCTCTCATTTTTTCAGGTTGAGTAATGGAAAACTGAGTCTGAATCATGAGGGAGAATGCTAAGCATTTATGTGAACCAAATTACTTGGAAGTCAAAATTCACTGGCAAGTCTCCTCAAACAATGATTTCCCTGGGAGTTCCATTGTGAGATCAGCTTGAATCTTATAGATCTGATGGATCCTGCATACTTTTCAAGTTTGTTCCATGTCAAATAAAGTCAGTTCCAGAGTAATTTCTGGCTTCTTGGATTTTTTTTTTTCTAGACTTTCCCAAATTTTATGTGTCTGTGATCCCTCTGTTCCCAAAGTGCCAAAACAGTTATGAATTCTGTTCTTTCCTTCAGGGACAACACTTCAGCACCTAGGTCAACAATTTGTAAATCCTAATAGATCTAAGAATCTTAGAATTGCATGTAAAAAATGAAGATTCCTCACTTTAGGAATACTGATGTAGGGATCTAGCAGAGGTAAAGAAACTGCAATTCAATATTACGTTCCAGGTTTTTCTAACAAAGTTTGTCTCTGGACATGATGAAAAACTGATTTAAGATCTTTTCAAGGACACATTGATTGATTCAGAAGGCCCATCAAACCATATACCAAATAAATCCTCTATGTGCTTTTTTCTTAAGAGAGTATCCAAGGCTATTATTGGGTTCTTAACGGGTTCTATGACTACAAGTATATTATAAAATTATAGATCTTTAGTTATTAAAATATAAAAATTAACGTATTTATATGTTTAAGCTCATTATAGCCTGAAATTTAGATGATTAGAAGAAATCTCATCAGAATATTAATCATATTGATTAGCAACATGAAGCTCAAGAAAAGAAAAAAAAAATCTAACAAATGGTAGGATGAGAGGTATTAAAAATGATTTGCAGAAACTGTCAGCAGAAGCGTTGAGCCAGATATGGAAGCCAATAGTGAATGAAAGTACAGTTCAAACTCAGCCTGTTCCCTATTCTAACGTCTGTATTCCTGCTGTGTTTGTTATGCTGGATCTATATATTCTTAATATCAATTGCTGTCTGAATTCTCTACTCTTAAATCTGGCTTCAGTGATTGAAACCTTGGCTGTAAAAATACTTTCATTCACCAATTTTTTATTATGTCAGTAGATATACCCTTCTTACTAAAAAGAAATATGTAGAAATTCCAAAAAAGAGAGAAAACCTTAATTCTATCATCCAAAGGCAACCAATTTTAATATTTTGATATATTAATATTTGACCTTTTTTCTGAATTATTACCATAGACTATATTCAGATTTCATATACTAATTTAAATATGTTTATGATTATAAAAATACTAAATGCACCCATTAGAATGGCTATAATCAAAAAAGAAAGATAATAAAATATGTTTATGAGAATGTGGATAAAGGGTAACCTTATATTACTAGTGAGAATATAAGGTATGAGAATGAGAAGGTACACGATTTTAGATAATACTTTGGATAAAATTTTGTCGGATTCTTAAAAACCAAAATATACACCTATGTGAATCATCCATCCATTTCACTACTGATATTTACCCAACAGAAAAAAAGAAATAAAAAAACAGATGTTCATGCAAATACTTTTACACTAGTGTTGATAGCAACATTTAACCATATAGCCAAAAAAGTCGAAACAATCCAAGTATCTATCAGCTGGTAAATAAGTGACACGATGTAGTTTATCAACACAAAAAATGCAATGCCATTCATTATTTAAAAATAATGAACTACTGATTCATGGTATAGAGTATATAAACTTCCAAATGATTATGCTTAATGAAAATGCAAATTGTAAAGACTACATATTCTGCTTACATGAAATATCCAGAAAAAGTAACACAACAGAGAATGTAGAATTGTAGCTGCTTGGGGATGGGGGTGAGAAGAGGGATTAACTGCAATCAGAAGAGTCTTTTGGGGGTGATATAAATGATCTAAAATTTGATTGCATGGTGGTTTCATATCTCTGATATATTCACAAAAAATCAATTTATTATGTCTAAAATAACTTTTTGGTATGCAAATACCTCACTTAGGCTGATTTAAGCGATTACTCACTTTAATTGTGGCTAAAGTATGGAGTCGATGCCTGGTAGGATTTTTATAAGAATTAAGGTGATATGTGGGAGGCTCCCTGACACAGCTTTTGCAGATAATAGTCACTCGATGAAGAAGAGTTTCCATTTTCTGATAGACAATAACTTTAACAAATACAGTGAATGATCCTAGAGAATAGTGACTGCATCTGCTTTCTCCAATCAACTTGTCTTTATCATCTGACATAGTGTTTGACACATTATACACTTTTATGTAATATGGTGAATAAATATAAAAAAGAATACATATATGAACATATCATATTCAATGAAGAACTATTTTAAAAGCATCTATAAAGAAAAAGGCCATGCAACTAGGTGATTATATTTTTATGTTCTAATGGAAAATATTACCTTAATGATAACAAGAAGTACTTATTAAAATAAAGATAAAATATTTAACATTTTTTGAGTGAGATATTTGTTATTTTTATTTGCATTAGGTTTTACATTATCAAACATACACTTAAGATATTTTAAAAACTGTCATCGAATAATTGAACATCAGTAATCAAAATCCCGAAGTCACAAAATCTTAATAGTTGGAAAGAATCTTGAACATGCTATGTTCTATCTTGTATTCCACAGAAGATTTCACCTGGACATCTATGAATTTGAGACTCTGATTAATTACTAATTCTAACAGTAGAATCCTTTGAAAAATGGGCTCACATTAATGCCATATGGTTATATAGTTCCACCAGAATTCAGCAAACACCATAATGATAAAATTTAAGTTTTTCACCACGAAGTCTGTAAAGAAAGAAAGAGAGAAAAATATATTACTAAAAGATCAGGTTAAGCTCTTCTGAGAAGTGGACCAAATTCTTCTCAGTGAGGATTTGAACTTGGGACAGGATAAGGCTGTGCTCCACTTCTACAAACAACTGGGACCCACCTGTTCACCACACCTACATATGTCCCATTGTGGGGACAATTGACCCTTCCTACTTGCTCAGGCCAGATTCAACTTTGAAATCTGCCCATACTTAAAGGAGAAGATTAATAATTATATCTGTGGTTCTTCAGAAGGAAATGATAATTAAGGAAGTGGAAAGATTTTATGAGAGGAAACACCTTAAGAAAAATGGAAACGGGGGCAGGAAGGCTGAAGGAACCTTCAGAACAACAACTCTTTCAGAGTGAACGAGAGAGGAAGGAGACTTTGGCGGAAGTGTCCTAGATGTCCGACAGTCTGAGGAAGATTTGGAAGGTTGTCCTGAGAGGTCAGCAGACCATCAGAGAAATTCCTTTCAAACACGAATGAGCACATTGTGATGAATTTCAGTTTATCTATAGGTGCTGACTCAATTACACTTTCCGTCACTGGAGATCTGCAAACTTGGTTCTTGTGACATCACAGAGGTTTACTGTACAGGCTCAGGGCTCCTGAATTTCATCATATTGATCTTTAGTCAGCAATTAATAAATTATAGTAAAATTAATTAACTTAAATTGATTGACTAATGCATTTGCAGAATACCCACCATGATTATGTAAAGAGCTCTGATACAAAACTCTTTTTCAGAAATGAGAATCTTAGGTAAAGGTACAAGTGTTTGCCATACATCTTTTATAGTTATTACAGTTATTTTGTCTACGTGCTGTGCCAAGTGTATCAGCACTATGAATTTCCCTATCTTTATACAATGATTTTTTTCATTACTTTTGAAGAACACATATTTACAATAATGTTCTTATTTCTTCTCACTGCAGAAAATACACATATTGCAATAAGCTTGGCCATTGGTTGCACAGATTGTTTGAATCTCCCTGGTGCAAGTATGCAATCCAGATTTGAATAGAAAACAGTTTGGCTGAAAAATATTAAGACACATAATAAAATTTACCAAATAATTAACATTTTAGCGAATGTTCTTTATTTCTAATATAAAGTGTCATACATCAAAATAGGACAAATATATTCTATATGTAGAATACAACCAATGTAAACACAGTGCTGTTAAATGTAGAATATAATCAAGGTAACCACAGTGCTGTTATATGTAGAATATAACCAATGTAATCACAGTGCTGTTGAAATTTAAAAATATTATTATACCTCCTATTATTTACACAAAATGTAATTTTGATGAATTTGCCAAACATTCTTTTTTCTCCTAACTCACATTGTCATCTATCACACTAAAAAAATTTTTTTAAACTGTATTTTCTATTTTTTATTTCCATCTTTTCCCATAGTTTCAGCACTTACATACATACCCACAGACATGCCCCACCCCTGACATACACAAACAATTTGGTTAGTTTTCATAGTTTGGCAATTTACAAAAATAAAACAATATTTTGTATTCTTACATGACCTGCACTTTGCACTTTTCTGTGACCTTTATCTATTTTGATGTTCAGGGCTTTAATTCATTTTGTTTTTAAATATTCCAGTGTATAAATACAAGGTGTCTTAGAACAGGTAATTTTGATTGGCTCTTTTTTCTTTTCCTAATGTTTTGATAGGCTAAACCTTTCTAGGCTTAACAACATTTAACCTGTCTTAGATGCTTGTGTGCAATAAGATTTATGCTCCCAAATAGAATTTTTGAGTAATAAGAAATGCACATTTTCACCGTATCAGGAAAATATCAAATTATTTTGCATTTCTGGCAAGATGCAATTTCTTGAACTTAATTTAAAAATTATAGATTTTTACTTTTTGAAGGTTCACCAAATCACATATAAGAAATCCCCATAAGACTTGCAGTACTGAAAATAACGAGATGATGTATTCAAAAGCACTGGACAAATAAATCCTGTCAGTTAAAATTACTATATCCAACAAAGCTATCTGATATGGTTTGACTATATCCCCACCCAAATCTCATCTTGAATTGTGGATCCCATAATTCCCATGTGTGTAGGAGGGACTCTGTGGGAGATAAGTGAATCATGGGGGCGTTTTTTTTTCCCATACTGTTCTCGTGGTAGTGAATTAGTCTCACAAGATCTGATGGATTGATAAGGGGCTTGCCCTTTCACTTGGCTCTCGGTTTCTCTTGCCTGCCACTATGAAAGATGTGCCTTTTGCTTTCTGCCATGATTGTGAGACCTCCATAGCCACATGAAAATGTGAGTCCATTAAACCTCTTTTTTTTTTTATAAATTACCCACTCTTGAGTATGTGTTTATCAGCAACATAACAATGGGCTAATACACTATTCTTCAGAAATGAAGGAGAAATAAAAACCTTCTCAGACAAACAAACTGAGGGAATTACCACTAGACTGGACTTACAAGAAATGCTTAAAGGAGCACTACAACAATGAAGGACCTCTTCAAGGAGAACTACAAACCACTGCTCAAGGAAATAAGAGAGGACATGAAAAAATGGAAAAACATTATATGATTATGGATAGGAGGAATCAGTATCATGAAAAATGGCCACACTGCCCAAAGTAATTTATAAATTCAATGCTATCCCTATCAAGTTACCATCAACTTTCTTAACAGAATTAGAAAAAACTACTTTAAATTTCATTTGGAACCCAAAAAGAGCCCATATAGCCAAGACAATCCTAAGCAAAAAGAACAAAGCTGGAGGCATCACACTACCTGACCTCAAACTATACTACAATGCTACAGTAACAAAAACAGCATGGTACTGGTACCAAAACAGATACATAGACCAATGGAACAGAACAGAGGCCTCAAAAATAACACCACACATCTACAACCATCTGATCTTGGACAAATCTGACAAAAGCAAGCAATGGGGAAAGGATTCCCTATTTAATAAATGGTATTGGGAAAATTGGCTAGCCATATGCAGAAAACTGAAACTGGACCCCTTCCTTAGACCTTATACAAAAATTAACTCAAGATGGATTAAAGACATAAATGTAAGACCTAAAACCATAAAAACCCTAGAAGAAAACCTGAGCAATACCATTCAGGACATAGGCATATGCAAAGACTTCATGACTAAAACACCAAAAGCAATGGCAACAAAAGCCAAAATTGACAAATGGGATCTAATTAAACCAAACAGCTTCTGCACAGCAGAAGGAATTATCATCAGAGTGAACAGGCAACGTACAATATGGAAGAAAATTTTTGCAATATATCCATCTGACAAAGGGCTAATATCCAGAATCTATAAGGAACTTAAACAAATTTATGAGAAAAAAACAAACAACCCTATCAAAAAGTAAGCAAAGGATATGAACAGACAATTCTCAAAAGAAGACATTTATAAGGCCAACAAACATGAAAAAAAGCTCATCATCACTGGTCATTAGAGAAATGCAAATCAAAACCACAATGAGATACCAACTCACGCCAGTTAGAATGGTGATCATTAAAAAGTCAGGAAACAACAGATGCTGGAGAGGGTGTGGAGAAAAAGGAATGCTTTTACACTACTGGTGGGAGTGTAAATTAGTTCAACCATTGTGGAAGACAGTGTAGCGATTCCTCAAGGATCTAGAACCAGAAATACCATTTGACCTAGCAATCCCATTACTGGGTATATACCCAAAGGATTATAAATCATTCTACTATAAAGTCACAGGCACATATATGTCTATTGCAGCACTGTTCAAAATAGCAAAGACTTGGAACCAACACAAATGCCCATCAATGATAGACTGGATTAAGAAAATGTGGCACATATACATGATGGAATACTATGCAGCTATAAAAAAGGATGAGCTCATGTCCTTTGCAGGGACATGGATGAAGCTGGAAACCATTATTCTCAGTAAACTAACACAGGAACAGAAAACCAAACACTGCATGTTCTCACTCATAAGTGGGAGGTGAACGATGATAACACATGGACACAGGGAGGGGAACATCACACACCAGGGCCTGTCGGGGGTTGGGAGGCTAGGGGAGGGATAGCATTAGGAGAAATTCCTAATGTAGATGATGGGTTGATGGGTGCAGCAAACCATCATGGCACATGTATACCTATGTAACAAACCTGCACGTTCGGTGCATGTATCCCAGCACTTAAAGTACAATAAAAAACTAAAAAAGAAAAAAAGAAATAGAAAGACAATAATTCATACCATGAAAGTACAAAACTCACCAGTTTAGGTAAATCAATAGGCATACTCAGAATACCTCAGTGCTGTAATAGCACTATATAAATCTCTTACTATTCTATTCTAATGGCTTAAATTCTAAAAGGTCAGAAACATCAACAGCTACACTTAGTGTAGAAAAACTCGCAAAATATAAAAATATAAATTAAGATAATTAAAATACAAATAGTGAGCGGGAGGAGAAAAGGTGTAGAATATTTTTATGTAAAAAAAGTTAAGTTGTTCTTAGCTTTAAATAGTCTATTATAACTAAAAGATTCTTATAACCCCTTGGTAATCATACACACACAAATACAGTAGGTATGCAAACAAAAGAGAGAAAGGAAACAATGCTTAGCACTATAAAAAAATCACTATGTCACAGAGATAAACATCAAGATAGGAAGAATGAAACAAAGGATTCACAAAACAACCAGAAAACAAAAACTGACCGGAGTAAGACCTTACCTATTAATAACAATCTTGAGTGTAAATAGATCAAATTCTCCAATCAAAAGATAGGGATAAATCAAAAGTCAACATGGTGGATTAGTATCCAAGATGAAGTTGCTTTTGCCTCCATGCTCGTCAATGAAGTCTGCTGAAAAATTTGAATAGACATATGCAGAAGAGTAATACTAGACCCCACCCCTCACCATATACAAAAATCAACTCAAAGTGGATTAAAGACTTAAATATAAAATGCCAAGCTATGAAAATACTGGAAGAAACATAGGGGAAATGTTTTACAACATTGGGTTGAGCAAGGATTTTTAAATAAGACTTCAAAAGCACAGAAAACCAAAGGAAAAATAGACAAATGGGATTACATTTACTAGAAAGTTTCATTTTGGAAGGATACATAAGTTCTGTATTGTTTCCTGGAAAAATTGCTAACAGAGTAAATTTTAAGTGTTCTCACCATAATAATGGCAAGTGAGGTGATAGATATGTTAATTTGTTTGGCTTTATCATTTCACAATATGTATATCTATGAAAATCACATGCACCATCAATGTATACAATTTTTATTTATCAAAATAAATAAACACATCCATAAAATGTATTACTGGATAAATAAATAAATTGATACTTCTATGCTCTATTGATTTTTGGCAAGTCAAAAAATGGCAAAGATAGTCTTTTAAACAACTGATGTTTTGACAATTAAATAGGCAAATGCAAAAGAATAAATTTGGGTCTATTCTTCACACCATATAGAAAAATTAATTCAAAATGGATCAATGATTTAAACGGAAGAACTAATACTATGAAACTCTTAAAAGGAAACATAAGCAAAAAATGTATTACTGGATAAATAAATAAATTGATACATATATGCTCTATTGATTTTTGGCAAGCATAAATCTTCACCATCTTGGATTTGACAGTGATTTATTTTATATTATACCAAAAGCTCAAGCAGCAAGGGAAAAATAAGATAAGTTAGAATTCATCAAAATTAAAAAAACACTTTGTGCATCAAAGGACACAATCAAGAAACTGAAAAGACAATCCGAAAATGTGAGAAAACATTTGCAAGCCATATATCTGATAAAGTTCTAATATCCAGACTGTATAAGAATACTTCAAATTCAAAAATAAAAATACAAGTAACCCAGTATAAAAATGAGCAAGGCATATGAATAAACATTTATCTAAAGAAGATGTGCAAATAGCCACTATACTCACGAAAAGTTGCTAAACATTGTCAATCATAAGAGAAATTAAAATCAAACCACAATAAGAAACTACTCACATCCAATAGGGTGTCTAAAATTTTTTAAAAATAAAAAATAACAAGTTTGTTGAGAATCTGAAGAAATTGGAACTCTCTTGCAGTTCTGGTGGGAAGGTATAATGGTTCAGCCACTCTGAAAAACAATTTGGCATTTCCTCAAATAGTTAAAATAGAGTACATGATCCAGTGATTTTATTCCTAAGTCTCTACCCAACAGAAATAAAAATATATGGTCGCACAGAAACTTCTACAAGAGTGTTCATAGTCACATTGTTCATAATAGCCAATAAGAATAAACAATCCAGATGTCTATCAGTTTATGAATATATAAACAAATGTGGTATATCCACACAATGGAATATTATTTGGTCATAAAAAGGAAAGACCTACGGACACATGTCACAGTATGAATGAACCTTGAAAACATTGTGCTACATGAAAGAAATCAGTAACAAAAGACCACATACTATGTATATGTTTCCAACATATTAAAGTTATATAAATATTGTATGATTTATTTATGTAAAATTTTCAGAATAGGAAAATCCATAGAGACAAGAAGTAGATTAGCAGTTGCCAAGAACAGATACAGTGGGGGATTGAGAAGTGCATAGGTTTTCTGGAGCGGAGTAAGTGATAGAAATGTTCTACAATCAGATAGTGATAATGGTTGCACAATATTGTGAATATGCTAAAAGTTATGTAATTGTAAACTTTAAAAGAGTGAACTTTAAGTTTGATAAATTTTATCCCAATTTAAAAACACTTTTTTTCTTACCAAAGTTCAGTTTTCAAATATTATTATATTTCCTTGGTTTCACTCTCATTCTAGCTAAAATATGAAGCTAATGTGTGTCTAACAAGATTCCTATGAGAAATAAATTACATGACATGCAGAATATGGGAAATTAACTCAGACAGCTTGTGTGGAAAATAGTCATACAATGAGTTAGTTTCCATTCATTAATGGGTACTAACTTCTGTCAGTACACTGAATGTTCCTAGAGCAGGGGTCCCTAACCCCCAGTCCATGACTGGCACCAGTCCATGGCCTGTTGGGAACCCAGCAGCACAGCAGGAGGTGAGCAGCAGGCCAGCAAGCATTACTGCCTGACCTCTGCCTCCTGTTATATCAGTGGGACATTAGATTCTCATAGGAACGTGAGCCCTATTTTGAACTGCGCATGTGAAGGATCTAGGTTGTGAGCTCCTTATGAGAATCTAATGCCTGAAGATGTGAGATGGAACAGTTTTATCCTAAAACCATCCCCACCCAACCACCTGTCTGTGGAAATATTGTCTTCCATGAAACTGGTCCCTGGTGTCAATAAGGATGAGGACTACTGTCCTAGAAAATAGTGACAATATCCGCTTTTACTTACCACATTTTTGCTGCATTATAGATTGGGCCTTATGCATACTAGCGGTTTTTTTAAATAATATGTTGAATGTAAAAAAAAAGTGTGAATTTACTAGCATTCATTGAATAATGTTTTTATACATGCCCTATATAATTAAAAACAGAATATGATATTGGCTGAACACATTTTTTAAGTATAGCTCTAAAAATGTACATTCTAATGGACACCTTCATCAACAATGAAGACTACATAGATGAATAAGTAACTCACACTTAGATCAAGATTTTAGATGTGAAATTTTTCACTGAAAAGGAGAACATGCCTGGTATGGCATATGTGGCAGATTGGTAGTTATCTTCCAGTAGTCAATCTATGTTTCTGCTGCTAAAATCAAGTTTTAAATGATCATGTGACCACCCAAATAAAGTCTTCTTCTTGTTGGTTGAGAGATGAGCGAACTGGAGACACATTGGACTTGGATCACAAATGGATATCCTAGGTTAGGGAAGGCAGGCCAAGTTGTCTGGCATCCTAGGATCTCCACCTTCTCTCTCGACTAATTTGTGCATGGAAAAATATACATACATAATTTTTTTCTCCCAATCCTCAGAAATCTTACAGTATCTGAATAGACTCTGCAGTGCATTTAATTATAGAAATATCCTATGTCTTAGAATTTAAGTCCATGTTACCCAATGTTCATGATCAGAAGATCCTAAGATTAACCTGGAGTACTTGTTAGAATTCAAATTACCAGATACCTCTCCTAGAAGTTCTGAATCTTTAGGATAAAGAGGAGCACAGTTATCCATACTTTTGATAAACACCCAAGTAGTATATTATTTGGTCATCTTTGAAAATGTGTTTTTAGTTATAATTACCAAAAGTATTTATGTATATTAATGCACTACCCAACAAAAGAAAAAATGTTTTAATAAAGATAATATTTAAGATTTTATTGAGTGAAATATTTATGATTGTAAATTTCATTACATTTTACAATATCAAACGCATAACTAAGATAATAGTTTTTCTAACTATCATTGAATAATCAAATATAGAGAATAAAAATTATTTAATCACAGGTTCTTAGGGTCAGAAAGAGTCTTCAACATCTTGTATTTCATCTTATGTGCTACAGAAGGTGTCAACTGGTCATCTAAAAATGTAAGATTCTGATTGAGAAGGTGCTAGTTTGTTGTAGAATCCACCATAAGATAGGATTACAATAAAATCCTCAGCAATGTTTAGCTCAGGCCAAAAGTCAGCATCTGCCATAATGATGAAATTCAATTTTTTCTTTACTTCCTCTGAAAATAAAAAATAATAGAAAAGGAAAAATAATTTATTAAAATAATATTTTTTAGTTTCCTGGATATTGCATAATATGCTTCTCAATAAGGAAGATTTGAACCGGACAGTTTGGAAAATCTCTGCTCCACTTCTGCAAGCAGTGGGGTCCCAGCTGTTCCCTGCACAAGTTCTATTGCCATCTGGGGCTACCTGGCTTTTTCTACATGCCTAGTCTTGATTCAGTCTTCAGATCTCCTCTGACTCAAGACAGGAGAAGATTAAAGATTGTTTCATGAGCGGTTTCTGTAGACGCAAAAACTAGTTTCGGAATTAAATGTGCAAATATTTTATGAGAGGAAATATCTGTGAGAGAAAATGTGGAGGGAGGCAAGAAGGCCAGCTGAACCTTTAGACTGCAAACTCTTTCAGAATGCAGGAGACAGGAAGGGAGATTGAGTGGAAGTGTCCTGGACTGCCCTGAGCTCCAAGGAAGGCTTAGAAGCTGTCATGGAGTTCAGGTGACAAAGTGGATCATCAGAGGAGTCCCTCCTTAGCATTAATGGGCCCATTGTGATGGATTTCAGATTTCTGTATTAGATTTCTTGCTCAGTTATACTTTCTATAGTTTGGTGTTACATCATGGAAATTACCATTCAGCACCTGGGCTTTGGAATTACATTATTCCAGTCACTAGTTTGCCATTAGTAATTCATAATAATTAAATTAAATTAATTGATTTGTACTTTTATAGAATATTTACTAGAGCTATGCTGTGAGGTCAAATACAAAAATAGTTTTAGAAAAGGGAATTTAGAGAAAGGTACAAGTGTATTCCTTTAACTTTTATAGAGCTAGTACAGTTATATTCTGCATAGACTTTTACCCAAGTCATTAGAAACATGAGTTTTCCTATAATTTTGTGATGGTTTCTTTATTACTTTAGAAGAGATAATATTTAATCCTGTGTACTTACAACTTTTCACAGCAGAAAATGCATTTATTGTTATAAGTCTGGCCATTGGTTGCACAGATTGGATCCATTTCTCTGGTGCAAAAATGTGTTTGACTGGCATACTCACTACAGTCTGGCTGCTAATCATAAAGAGTAAATATAGAATTTATCAGATAATTAACTTTTTGAATAAAATATTCTTTATTCCACATACATAATGCTAAACAGTACATCAAAATAAAATAACTGTACTTTATATTGAGATTTCAAAGCAGTAGAAATGACTGAAGTTATTTGTATAATTTAGCCTCCCTGCCCCTACTTCTCCTTGTACCCAGATAAATTAGCTCCCATTATTTTATACCATAAGAAATCATAACACTGAATTTTAGTTTATCATTCCCTTGTCTTCCCAATGATTTTACTTCATACCTATGTATTCATATATGTGTGTTTGCATATAATTGTATAACCATATAGATACAGTTATATATATTATTTGTTGTTGGAAGTATCGGTAATTTACAAAAAAAATGCTGTCTGTATTCTCATATAATCTGCTTTTTAAATGTTTTGTGACCTTTATTCAGATGTTCAGAACTATAGTTCATTTTCTTCACCTCTATGTAATATTCTGTATGTCACTATATGAAAATTATTATTTCATTTACCCTTATTTGTATAACTTTTTAATCTTCTTGTTTTGCTAGGACGACCTTTCTACTTTAAACATCCTTTAACGCATATTAGATGATTATGTACTACAAAACTTATGCCCTTTAATAAAATGTTTGAATAATAGGATATTTTTACCTTGTTTATAGTGCCAAGTCATTTTATATGGCTGGCAGATTCTATTTCTTAACCTTAGTGTAACAAGAACACAGGAAAGTTCTTTTGATTGGTTTTGTTTGTATTTTTTGTTATTTTTGTCTTTACTTGTTGAAGAATCATTTTGTTATACCTTTTGTTTCATGAAATTTGCTTTTAAAATTTATAGCATAAAAAAGTTGAAAGATTTTTTTTCAACTTCCATTTTAATCAGTATTAACTTACCATTTTGTGATATGTTCGCGAAGGTGCAAAAGAAGTTTCTGCAACCAACGCACAAAGGACAAATTAAAATTAAGAAGAAGCAGTGGGGAAAGCATAATTTCTTATGGGAAGTGCATGTACTTCTTAGTAACAGAAAAATATCTAAATTCTTTGCTCATGACCCTAAAGGTAATAAAGTAAGCTTTTGTGGCAATATTAATACAATACATTCACAAAATGACTTCAAGTCTGGAAATATTTTATTAGTCCCAAATTAAGATCACTTGTGACAAATAATTTTATGCATTGTTTAGTAACTCCCCAAATCTCCTTTTGAAGGTACCATACTGGATTTTTTTTTTCATTTTTATAGATGAGACAACCAAGTAAGACAAGTTAATGCCTTGTATAAGTGACTTACTTAATATGAATACATTAATTAGTACTCAGCTCTAATATAAAGGATCTATCCAACACCTCACAGTTGCTTTATTCTGAAATTCATGAGCCACTTTGAGCTTTAAGAAAGACAGATAACTTGTCAGCAGAAGGATCAGTGAGTCTTCTTCTTACACAAGGCCTTGACTTTAGTACACTCAGAGCTGACAAGCAAAAAATCAGATTGTCAAGGAATATAGGGAAATGAGAAAAACAATTCATTAATTCAATTTTATATAAATACACTTATTCCCTACTCCATTTTGCCAGTTTAAGGATTGCAAATCCAACAAAACAGGCCCTTCATTCCTAGGTTATAGCAGTTATTTACTACATTTTCTAAGAAATGTGAAATGCTTCACCCAGGACTGAAAAATTTACTCACCAGAGTGAAGAAGAAATACCAAGGCAATGATGAAAATAGCTTTGATCCATGACAAGAAGAAATACATTTTATGACGTCTGTGGATGAAAGCTTTAGAAATATTTAAAACACATAGAACAGGAAAAAATTACCCATTTCTAAATGAAAGTTTCTTACAGATAAAGGAACTATTCTAACCCTCCAGATTACTAATCATGGTGGATTCTTCCCTTCATTCATCCCCAACCTTCAGGAACAGCAAGACATGACATGTGATTAGAAGGCTCTGAAAGACTTGGAAACCTCAGGAAAAATCCTCTTCACACATTTAAGAAAAAGCTGTTCACTCTCCCAGCCCTCTGGGTTAGCCAACAAGGAGCCTGGCTACATTTAAGGATATATCCACATTGAAATCTCAGTTTTTCCTCAGAAAATAGAAACCATTATTTCAGGAAGGATGAATCTGGAGCAGTCCTCACGACAACCAGACACCGAGGCTATGAACTCCGACCCCACTCATCAAAAGCAGAAAAGTGGTGGTAAATGAGGCCCACAGCTCTAGAGACTGTGTTTATTTTATTTACTTTTTCCTTCTCCACCACCTCTACCTAGCTAAGGAGTCTGCTTTATTGACCTGTTGATGAGCTTTATGGGGGTAAGACAAATAGATGGCCCAGGGCAGATAACACACAGAGGCATGAGGAGTTCTGCCTGGAAGCTGTGAAGTAGCTCCTGTGACGTACCTCTCATTTTTCTCAGCAGATCTTCGCTCAGCAGGAGGATTGGGACAATTTGATCTGATGTATCAAGAAGTCTAAGAGTACTTAGAGATCCAAGATAGAGAGCAGATGTGAAAGCTTTCCAAGCTGCTGAGTTGGAAAAGGCAACAGCATAAAAGAAAAAGAAAAATGAATTTCGGGAATTGTAATTAAATTAGACAGTTAGTATTTTGCAACCTTAGAAACTTAATTGGAGATTCCGATTTTATTAGAATTTTTATTTTGAAGTAAATTTAGATTTACATAAAATTGTAAGTACAAATGCAGAGTTCTTGGGTTCCCTCATCGATTTTGTAAATGGGAACATCTTGTAAAACTGGAGTACAAATTCATAACAGAGAATAGATATTTCCTAGAGACATTTAACCCACATCCAATTCCAGTTCCTAGAGTCTGAGGAGTAGGATAGCTTTCTGTGACTGTGGCTAAAATGCCAGAGGTATGGGTGTTTACATGGTGGCTGCAAAGTTAGGATTCATCATGCAGGCACAGAGAGAAATCCAGGCTCCACAGCTTCAGACAGTACCAGCTCGAAACTGCAGTTGCTGCAGTGCTCCAGGCTTGGATATGTGCAATGTGGTCACATAGCTGGAGTCTGAAATATTGACAATTGTGAAGGAGCTGTAGAGCTGAGATCTGGAGAGCAGGCGTGGGTGAAAAGTCTGTGACTCTTGGGTTAGAAGCTTGCACAGGGTTGGGAGAGATAGAGTGTTACATCAGTGCCTGTTTTTTGGGTGTGAACTCAGATCTCCTGTTACCTTCATCGCAAGAGATTCCAGTGGCTTCTACAGACCAGGCTACTGAAGATTACATGACTGATACTGACAGTAATCATCCTTCTTCTCGGTACCTAGCCTTCTCTAGACTTCTAACCAATCTCTCCAAAGAGGCTTTCTGTGTTGTTACTCTCCGTTTTGTTTTGTTTTGTTTTGCTTCACTGTGTTACTATGGATTATTTTATTAAAATTTTACTTTTACGTTTAATTTTTGTGGATACATAGTATATGTACCCATATACATATACATAGTAGGTGTATATATTTATGGGGTACACAGGTTACTTTGAAACAAGCATGCAATGCATAATAATCATACTACTGTACTTTTTTTATTATTATTATTATACTTTAGGTTTTAGCAAAGACTTGGAACCAACCCAAATGTCCAACAATGACAGACTGGATTAAGAAAATGTGGCACATATACACCATGGAATACTATGCAGCCATAAAAAATGATGAGTTCATGTCCTTTGTAGGGACATGGATGAAATTGGAAATCATCATTCTCAGTAAACTATCACAAGAACAAAAAAACTATTGTACATTCTTAATTTGACCCTTGGCCCTCCCTTCAAAGGCTATTTTTGTTTGCGGATAACTGTCTTTGTGTTTGTGTGCGTGTGTTTGTGTGTGGGAGGATGAAGGCTGGTATCTGCCACTCCACCTTATTGCTGATGATACTCCCTACTAGCTTTTATTGAGTAACTTTTTGAGAATGTGACAATTCGGAGTTGTGTTTCTTCACAAATTAAAAGGCATTTCTTCTGTTTGAAGAAGAATTTAAAATGCCTTCTGTTTAAAGGCATTTCTGAACCTCCACATGAGAATTACATCTCAAAGATTTTGAAGTACAGGTTTTCCCTGACTTATGATGAGTTTACTTATGTTTCTTTGACTTTGCAATAGGTTTATTAAGATATAACCCCATTGTAAGTCTAGGAGTATCTGTATAATTTTTCAACTTTATGATGGGTTTATCAGGGTATTAAATACATTTTTGTCTTATGATATTTTCAACTTATAATGGGCTTATAGAAACATAACCCCATCATAAGTTGAGGGGAATCTGGGGTATGTTTGTGAGTAATTTTTTTGTCTTCTAGTAGTTAGCAATTCATTTTTGGTGGATTGGATCACTGTTGTGGAATCTAAATGGTTTATTAGACCAAATAACACAGTCACCTCTATTTAGATATTTGCATTTACTCTTGCTATTAACATTATTCCTCAAGGAATATAAGCATAGCTCTAGTATAAATTGTATCATAGTATGTGTGTGATTCTTTTATAGAATGGTGTTGCCTTTAAAAATGCAGGGCTTACAAGTGCAATGTTACAGTGTATGATCATTTATACATCATGATTTTAGATTATTATGTTATAATTTATATATAATAATTTATACACTCATGATTTTAGATTATGTTTATACTGAACAAGTTGAGTTATAATACCCACTTAGATAAAATTGGTTAGATTGTTTCATGAGGCAGTTTCTGAAGTCGAGTACATGGTCTTTCCATAGATGTTCTTAAAGTAGATGAAGGTAAAATGAAGTTTGATGGTGACCAAGAAAACTTTTCAGAAATCTCTTCTGGAGATTCTGAATATTTAGAACAGAGGAAATCTAAAGTATCTGTATGTTTTATAAACACCTAAGTAATGTGAAACTTGGTCTTTGGAAAGTATTTCTTTGTTTATACGTACATGTACATACGTCTTAACCTACTACCATAAACAAAAAGGCGTTTTAATAAATATAATAAAACATTTTAACATTTTTATTGAGCATATTTATATATTTACATTGTATTAGGCTTTATATTATCAAACAAAAAATTAAGATAGTTTTTTAAGCTGTCATTGAATAATTGAAGATAGAGAATAAAAAATCTTGCAATTGTAAGACCTAAGAGTTGGAAAGAGAAGAGCATTGAATATTTGGTATTTCATATTGTGTCCTATAAGAAAATTGACTTGGTCTTCTAGGAATCAAAGACCCTGATTGTGAGACTCTAATTGTTTGTAGAATCCATTGCAAAATGGTATCACAATAGAAGCCATAGGAATGTGCAGCTCCACCAAATGTCAGCATATACCATAATGAACAAAATTAAGTTTGCCACCACTTTGTCTGTAGAGAGAGTCAGAGAGAGAAAAAAAAATGAATCATTAACAGAACACTCTGAACTCCCTGGTAGTACAGAGCATGCTTCTAAACGAGGAGGATTTGAACTTGGAAAACAATGGAGAGGATATGCTTCACTTCTACCAGCAACTGGGCCCCACGGGTTCTTCAACCCCACATATGTCCTTTCCTCATTATGGGGATACTTCACCCTTCCTACTTGCTCAGTTATGACTCAATCTTCAGACAAGACCTACAAAAGAATGGCATTATATTATGTTATTCTAGGTCCTCCATGAGGTAAACATAATTTTGGGATTAAATGGGCAAAGATTTTATAAAAGTTAACTCCCATACAAGAAATTTGGAAGTAAGGTATAAAAGGTTGGGATAGCTTTACACCACAAACTTTTCCAGAGTAAAGGAAAGAGGGAAGGTAGTCTGGGTAGAGGTGTCCTTGACTGCCCTGAACTCTAAGAAATGTTTGAAAAGCCATCATGGTTTCAGGAGGCAATGTTGAAAATCACATGATTTTCTTCCTCGTATTATTATGATGGATTTCAGAGTGCAGCACTCAGTCTGGTTCTTGCTCAGGTAGGATCCCTGTAGCTGGAGGTCTGCAAAGTTGATTTTCATGGCACCACAGAGACACACTGTTCAGCATCACAGTTTGGAATTACATCATAATGGCTTCTAGTTTGCCATTAGTAATTAATAATTAATTAAAAATATTTAAAATTAATTTATGTATATGTATGAAGAACATCCAGCATGATTATATTGATAGTTCAAATACTACTTTCAGAAATAAAAATCATAAGGAAAAGTATGCATGTGTTCCCTTAGCTTTTGCAAAAATGTTACAGTTATTTTTAGCGTATGGTGTACCTAGGTTACCAGGAACATAAATTTCCCTCTTATTTTTGTGATGATTTCTTCACTACTTGGAAAAGCAAATATTAAATATTGTGTTTTTACTTCAGTGAAGTGCAAAAATAACATAGATAACAATAAGTGATGCCATTGGTTGCACACACTGGAAAATAATCCTTTGTGCAAATATTTATAAGAATAAAATATGGGCCGGGTGCGGCGGCTCACGCCTGTAATCCCAGCACTTTGGGAGGCCAAGATGGGTGGATCACGAGGTCAGGAGATCGAGACCATCCTGGCTAACACGGTGAAACCCTGTCTCTACTAAAAATACAAAAAAATTACCCAGCGTGGTGGTGGGTGCCTGTATTCCCAGCTACTCAGGAGGCTGAGGCAGGAGAATGGCATGAACCCGGGAGGCGGAGCTTGCAGTGAGCCAAGATCAAGCCACAGCACTCCAGCCTGGGCGACAGAGCGAGACTCCATCTCAAAAAAAAAAAAAAGAAAAAAGAAAAAGAATAAAATATGTACTGCAGTCTGGCTGTAAAACAGAGAGAGAAAACATAATTTATAATATGAAATGTCATACATCCAAACTGAGGAAAACATAATGTATATTTAGGTTGAAAGACAAACAGTTAAGTGCTCACATCCCAGTATATAATAAAACAATATCAATATTTGCATGAGTTTTCTGTTAAGAAAAATGCCATGCAACTGGCTGAATGAGTTTCTATAATGTAGCCACCCTTTACTACCACCCATGATCTTCTCTGCCATGTCACATCCCCCTTACTCTTGCCACACTCAAGGAAATCAGCAAACTAAGTGATTTATTTACCCATCCATGTATCTCTTCATAATTTCACTGCATGTCAATATATTCATTTCCTACATTTATGTATTTTCTGTAGTTTTGGATATCTTGGTAATTTACACAAAGCTAACAATACTATATGCATTCCTATATGACTTGCTTTGCACACATTCTTGTATATACTGACATCTAGAGCTGTATTTCACTTATTCTCACCTAAATATAATGTTCCACTATCTGAACAAAGAAAAGTCATCACAGTTTATTTTCCCACAAATTGATAGTTGGGGTGCTACTTTATTGCCTTTTGTTTTGTTAGGATGGACAATTCTACCTTTACACTTTTACAAATCTGTGTTGTATACAACAGCAAGTAACTGCCAATGGTTGAAAAATTGGATAAGATGAACACATTGTTACCTTGTGCAGATATTAAATTGGTTTTGTATTGCTTGCTAGCTTATGTTAATTGATCTTGGTGTAATGACAATACATATATATATTTACTTTTTGAATAATCTGTATTTTGTACTTTTGCTAGGTCAATGTTGTGATTGGAAAAATTAAAAAAGAGTTAAAACTTTCATTTTTCAAACTTCAGATTAACCAGTAGTAACTTACCCAATTCTCTTTATGTGGTTGTTTTAAAATGGTGGCTGCTGCAACCAAAGAAAGTTTTAAAAAGGTAAGAAGCCCACACATACATTGGTAGTAGAAAGGTATGCAAGTGACCCTAACACCTTGCTTGCAGATACCAACTTTAAGAGCTTTATACAAGAGGTCCTTTGTTGTGATGAAAATAACCTATGTGAAGTTGCTTAGATATGAACAAATTCTGCTCAAATGTCAGAATATCTAACTGAATACCTAACAGCTACCTCATTCTGAAATTCATGAACTTCTTGATCTTTAAGAAAAATAACTTGTCATTTACATTATGAATAAGTTCTTTTCTTATACAATGTCTTAATTTTGGAGACTCAGAGTTGATAATTAAAAATAAATAAAACATAAAATTGCCAAGGAATTCCAGATCTAGAAGAGATTATTTATTCGTTGAACTTTGTATTTAGCATCCATGGAATCTAATTTTCCAAAAATAACAACAACAACAGATTAGTCAAAATTCTTTAGTTTAGCAATAGACAAAGAACTAAATTCTATTGCCCATACTAAGCCTTCACTATGGCTCCAATTTCTAATGAGGGAAATTAGAAAACACAATGCACTGATGAAATATTTTAAAATAATTTATAATATGCTGCGTCATTTTACTAATTGACAACACAATAAAACAATAAATAAAATCAAGTAAAATAAGTAATAAAATAAACACAATAAAATAGCCACATTTTTACTAAGTTACACCAGCAAGTTTACTGCATTTCAAGGATATATAAAGTGTTCCACTATGGGATGAAAAATATACTCACCAGAATAAATAGCAAAGATCAAGATGATGAAAACAGTTTTGGTCCATAATGAGAATAAAGATATTTGATAAAGTCTGTGGAAAAAACTGCTCAGAATATTTATTAAAATGGCACAAGGACACATGACTTATTTCTAATGGATGATCAAATGGAATCCAGGGTTCAATTTTAGTAAGTTCTTTCTTGTAAATAAACTTCTCCAATTCACTAGATTCCTAGAGACTCTTTCCTCTCTTGTTTTTCCAACCCCATTTTTCAACAAGAGATAACATGTAAAGAAAAGGCTTCCCTAGAGATGTGAGAGAAAACCCAAGAAAAGTCCTCTGTAAAGACATGAGAATGAGCTCATACCTTTCTCAACACGTTGAGTGGCCCACAAGGAGCCTGGCTGCATTTAAAATAATCATTTGAAATTGTGTTTTATTCAGATAAAAATGGGAAAAGATATTTCTTGAGCAGTCCTCACAGCAATGGTATACACCGGGGCTATCTCCCTAGATTCCCCACGTGACCTACCTTACACAGAGAAATAATGTACTGTGGGAGCCACAGCTCAGGAGACTTTGATTACCTTGTTCACGTTTCCTCCCTAGCCACGTACCTCCCTCCAGCTAACTGTATTTTATTGATATGAGAGTGAGAAGCTTTATGAGGTAAGATGAATGGCTCTGGGCAAGTAAGATAAAAGTATTCTCTGGCCTCCCTGAAGTCTGTAAAGTAGATCATGAGAAGTGTCTCACAGATGCTCCTCAATAGATTTCCCCTCAGCAGGAGGCTTGGGGATAATTTGAACTGATGAACCCTGAAGTATGAGGAAAAGAAAAGGTAGTAAGTACGGTTATAGATCCTGAGATAGAGGAGATATGTGAATTATTTCTTCTAAGCAGGTGAATTGGAAAGGGATACAAAAATCAAGCAAGAAAAAGAAGAAAGACTGGAAATTTTATTTCTAAATTGTTAGAAGTTTTTCAAACTAAATGTATATTAGAATCACCTGGAGACAATTTTAAGCCTGTAAGATGCACCATGGTACCATCAGGATTGTGAACCAAGTGTTAATAAATGAGTCCTGGTCTTGGCATATGTTTTAGGGTCCTAGATGAAACTTAGGTGCAGTCAGGTGTAGGAAAGCCTGAAAAAGTGTACAGAATGTAAATTTCTTGGACAAGAAAATAAATAAGAATTTGGATCAAAGTTGACACCAGGTAGTCCATCACCCTAAATTATATGTTAAGTAATTTGATATTTACTTCAGAGGTAGGTGAGAGACATTGATGGGTTTTGAAGTAAAGGAGATAAATTATCATTTCCTTCTTCAGGATCCAGTTTTACAGCTGATTCAGTGGAAAGAGTTTTGGGAGTTCAGTTCAAATCTCATCCATCACTGAATAATCTAGACTCAAAGTCTATGTTTTCCAATAAATGATTACTCATTTTAAATATAAAAATAATAATTCTAATCTCATAGGTTTATCATAAATATTAGAAGTAAATTGCTAAAATGATTGACATTTGGTTATGTCAGGACTATATTTGACACTCTATACTTTGCCAGTGATTTTTAACACTAAAGAAATCCAAGATATAGAATGAAACATCAGAGAGTATGTATTCTAGGGTAAGAGATTTCACTAAATAATTCCATGTATGCACTGAAGAAATAGACAGGTCAACAACCAAAAGCAATAGCATGAAACCCCAGGAATTTAGTGGTGGAGAGATTGGTATATAGGTTTTCTATTAAATGTAATTAAAATGCCCCATTTTTGACAAAAAATTGAGAATTACAAGTCATTGGAAAGTATGTTCCATATACAAGGGAAGGGTTGGGAAGCAAGGCAATCAGCATTGCCTTTGAGGGGGCTAAGATGTTGATTCTAACAGACAATAAAATAAAAGCAGCTTTTAGAAATATAGTTAAATGCCTAAAAAAAAAGTTTAAATAAGTAAAGAATGGTATAATGACAGTTTCTCACCAAAAAGAGAATAACATTAAAGTTGAAAACTTACTTGTAAAAAATAAATAGATGAATAAATAAATGGGATTTCAGTAATAGAAAAATGCAATAGTAAAAACAAAAAGTATTAGAAGGGCTCAACAGTATTCTTGAGATGGCAGAAGAAAGAATCAGTGAATTTAGATCAACAGAGTAAGAAATTTGAAGAATGGAAAAAAATGATGTGATAAGTTGAACAGAACTTCTGTAAATGTAGGACACCATTACATGAACCAACATTTACATTATAGGAGTAGCAGAAAAATAGGAGAAAGAGAAAAAGGCAGAAAGATAATTATCAAATGAATAACACCTTGTTTTTTTCAATGATATATTTTATAAATAATTTCTAAGGGCAAATGATACTCTATCATGTTCATTTCACAGTTTCCCTATTGTTGAACATTTATGTTGTGTTTTTAAAAGAAAAACTGCATATATTTCACATATACAATTTGATGTGTTTTGGCATATGCATACACCTGAGATATTATCACCACAATCAAGGTAAGGAACCCATACATGACTTCCAAAGTTTCCTTATCACCCCTTGGAATTTTTGTTAGTTAGTTTAGTTTATTTAGTTTTGTTTTGATTAGAAAGCCACTTAATGTGAGTTCTAACCTCCTAATAAATTTTTAAGTGCACAACACCAAATATTTACCCATAGATACTATGTTCTCCAGCAGACATCGAGAATTTATTCATCTCGTATAGCTTTACCTTTACACTCACTGAACACTAACTCCCCATTTTCCCCTCCTACAGTCCCCTACAGAAAAACCATTCTATTTTCTGCCCCTATAAATGTAACAATTTTAGTGTCCTTATGTAAATGGAATCATGTAGTATTTCTCTCTTCCAGGTTCATTCATGTTGTCATAAATGGTATGGTTTCTTTTTTAAATCCCACCTGAAGAGTATTACATTATATGTACGTACCACAGTTTTTATCCATTTGTCTCTTAATGAACATTTGATTTCTTTCCATAGACTGTAATAATAACTGAAATGTTATAAAATTTGATTTTAAAACCACTATTCTAAACATCCAGAAAGCTGAATTAACTTAAATTAAGGCAAATTAAACAACAACAGAAAAAGACACATCATGGTCAAAATATTAAAAGCTAAAGACAAGGATAGTATTTAAAGCAGCAAGATAATTTTTTGGCAAATATATTGAAATCAATTTTAGAAATCAAACAGAAATCTTAGACCTGAGAAGTATATTTGCTGAACTAAAAAATTAATTACAGTTTCTCAACTGCAGAATGGATCAAGCAGAGAAAAGAATCAGTGGGTTCAAAGACAGGCTACTTGAAAATACACAGAAGGGAAAAGAGAAAAAAGAATGAAATGGTATAACAAATGCCTGCAAGATATAGAAAATTACCTCAAATGAGCAAATCTAAGATTTATTTGTGTTTAAGAGGGATCTGAGCAAAATCTGAGCAATGAAATAATGAAACAGCCTCCTTGTCTGGGATGATACCTGAGGTTCATTGTCTCACGGCAGAGGAAATCAAGAAAGTGGACATACAGAGTGAGGTTAAGAGCAGAAGTTTAATAGACAAAAGAAAAAGAAGAGCTCTCTGCTCCAGACTGGGGTCCTGGAAGAAGAAATGGGTTGCCTCATCTGCGGCGAAATGCAGGGGTTTTATAGATGAACTGGGGAGGAGGAGGTGTCTGATTTACATAGGGCGCAAAAGACTGGTCAGATCAGGTGTGCCATATTGAATAGGGTATGTAAAACTGGTAGCCCCCACCCTAATCTTTCATTATTCAGGTGGATTCTCTGCCTGGCTTGTGCCATGTTGCTTATTTCTTTTTCTTTCTTTTTCTTTTCTTTTTTTTTTTTTGAGACGGAGTTTCCCTCTTGTTGACCAGGCTGGAGTGCAATGGCACGATCTTGGCTCCCTGCAACCTCTGCCTCTGCCTCCCAGGTTCAAGTGATTCTTCTGCCTCAGCCTCCCAAGTAGCTGGGATTACAGGCATGTGCCACCATGTCTGGCTAATTTTTGTGTTTTAGTGGAGACGGGGTTTCACCACTTTGGCCAAACTGGTCTCGAACTCCTGACCTCAAGTGATCCGCCCACCTTGGCCTCCCAAAGTGCTGGGATTACAGGCATGAGCCACCGCACCTCGTCATAATTTTTATATATATTATATAACTAATATGGAGGCTTAGCCTGTACCTGAACAAATACAGTGAAATTTCTCTGAAATATGTATGGAAGCTGGATTGCTCTCAATGTTAAACTTTTTTTAAGACTAAAGGTTTCTGTCAATGTTTGCCTCACCTAGGGTGCTGGTTAAAATTTAGACACTAGACCTTTGTCCTGAAGATTTAGATTTATTATAATCTGGAGAGTCTTAGGTACCTATACTTTTTTTCGTACATTAAAAACAAATTTACAGAACATTGTTTTAAGTAGCATTAGCTATATTATACATTTGTGTGCAACCACAAAGGTAAAAATGATTTTAATAAAGTAAATACAGTGCAACAAGTTTATTGAGCAAAGTATTTATTGACTGAGAAATATCTATATTTCATCATTAAAATACACAATTATATTACTGTTTTTTTTCAGAGCTTCATCAAATATTTGAATGCTGACAGATAATTATAATTTTTAAATTGCAGTACTTTGGAATTACAAGAGTATTCCAATTTTCATAATCTATACTGCATCTAAAATAGGATTCATCTACTTCTGTAGGAATTTAAGGCACTACAAACTACATTCCGTAGAATCCAACAGTGGAGTAGGATTACAAGAAATATTGTAGGAATGTATAGCACCACATCAACAAAGGTCAACATGAGCCCCAGCGGTTAAAAGTAACGTGAGGTTTATTTTCTCTGGAAAGAGAGAGAGGAAAAAAAAACATGTGATACTCCATAATGTCTAAAGTGCTTCTCAGTGACTAAGCATTTAAGTAAAATATAAGTTGGAGAGCTTGGACTTTACTTCTTCAAACAGGTGTACTCTGCTATTTCCCAGCTCCTGCAAATGTATTCTGTTCTGTGTGGGGCTATTGTCTCAGTCCTGATTCAGTAAAGAGACCCACACTGAGTCAAGGAAGGAGAGAATGAGAAAGACACAGTTTAACTCTTGAGTCTCACTTTACAACATATTAATCAAGTTCTAGTTATTTTTAAAGATTATTTTTTGGTATGGTTAACTAACTTGAGTATTTGAAAACAAGCCAGTACCATTATGTATGTAGTTCAAGTTAATCTACCTTTAGGGCTGGGGTTCCTGGTTAAAGTTTAAGAGTGTTTCAAGTTTTAGTAGAAAATACAAGCTATTTACTGTGTGTATGTTTGTAGATTAAGAGGAACTAAGTAGTCCCTAGCATACTGACACTGTTATTTTAATAAGCAAGAAGAAAAAATATTTACTATTGTGCCCTTACCTTACTTCCTGGCAAAATGTGCATTTGTTACTATAGGAGAGTCCATCAGATCCACAGACGGGATCATATTCCCTGGTGCAAGCAAATGGTGGTTCTCCATATGCCTTACAGTTTGGCTGTAAAATGGAGAGAGAATATAAAATAATCAGAGAGTACGCACTTGAAAATAATATTTTGTTATGAAATGTCATACATAGAAAAGACAAAGAATCTACATATTTTTATTACAGGTGCATAAGAAACAAACATCCCTGTAAATGGAAACAAAATTTAAAAATAGGAGATTTTCCTAACCTTTGTAGACTACTCTTACAATTTCTCTCTTCAAATCTCATTCCATTCCCATCTCATAGGCAAACATTAAACTCAATTATTTATTTATCATTCAGTTGCTCTTTTCATAGATTCACTGCATATGCAGTAATTCAAAAAAATGGATATTACTTAATTTTGGAAGTTTCTGAAATTTATATGCACAAACAATATAACCTATTTTGGTTTTCTAAAAGTATTCTAGCAAATATAGATTATTTTCCCTGAAAGCTTTAATAATTGCTTATTGGAATCACATATTTTCTAATGTTTAACACATTAATGTGGCATATCATTATATCCTTATTTGAGTCAATTATAGATTGCTAGTAAAAGAAACTGTCGTATTTTGTCAATATATTTATACATTGCTATATTTTTCATGCTAAGATTTTATTTAAGATTTTTGGATCTATTTTAAAGACTAACATTGTCTTCTATTAAAGTTGAGAAATCAGTTGCAATCTCTTTGTACATGATTGGTTTTGTTCTCTGGCACTCTTAAGATCACCTCTTTGAATTCATTGACTTATGGTTTTGTTACAATGGGTTTAGAGGTAAATTCTTAAATTTTTGTTGCTGTTGTTAGAACTCATTGAGACCTTTAAATCCATTCATGATAGACAAAACATGAAAAGAACCTAAATGTTCATCATCTCATAAATAAATAAATACATAAATAAATAAAGTGATATATCTTCAATTAATGGGATATTATTCACGGATGAAAAAATTAAGTACTGATTCATGCTACAGTATGAATGATCCTTGAAATCATGATACCAAAGTAAAGAAGCCATTAACACAGCACATATATTATACAATTCCACTTGTACAAAATAACTTTAAAAAGTAAATCTATAGAGACAGAAATTACCTTAGTGGTTCCCTGGAATAGGAGGTACAAGGAATGGTGACTAACAGTAAAAGGGCATATATAACTTAATCATGGTGATAAAAAATGTTCTAAAACTGAATTACAGTAATTATTTTACCACTTGGTAAACTAATTTTTAAAAGATATTAAATTATTTATTTAATTGGGTAAATTATATGGTATGTAAGTATGCCTCACTAAATTTATTTAGCCAAAAAAAAAAAAAAAAACCACTGAAGAGAGAGGTGGAGCCAGGTGGCCAAATAGAACCCTCCAACAATAGTACCCCACTGCAAAAACGTCAAATTGAACAATTATCGACACAAGGAAACACCTTCATAATAATCCAAAATTATGTGAGTATTCATAGTATCTGGTTTTAATATCACATCAAGGAAAGAGGCACTGAAGAACATGGGAGAGACTGTCTTGAATCATCAGCACCACGCTTCTCCAACACCCTGGCAGTGGCCATGTGGCATAGAGAGAAAATCTGTATGCTTGGTGAAGAGAAAGTACAGTGATAGAGTGACTTTGCATTGGAGTTCAGTGTTGCCCTGTCATAGCAAAAAGCAAACCAGTACAGAATTCAGCCAACACTCATCATGTCAGCATTTAGACCAGCCCTTACCAGAAAGAAATAATCGGTTCCAGCAGTCATAACTTTCTTTATGGTTAGCTCCACCACCATGGGCTAAGGTGCCCCAGTGTCCTAAAGAAATTTAAAAGGCTATATAAACCACAAGGACCGCAATTCATGGGCTAGTACTGGTGCAGTTCTGGGCTCAGAGACAGGGGACTTGGGGTGCATGTGATCTAGTGAGACACCAGCTGGGACAGCCAAGGGAATGCTTGTATCAGTCCCAGGCAGTGTAACTCACAGCTCCAGGAGAGACTCCTTTTTTCTGCTGGAAGAGAGGAGAGGAAAGAGGAAAAAGGACTTTGTCTTGCAACATGGGTATCAGCTTAGGCACAGTAGAATAGAGCACCAGGCAGAGATCTTGGGCCTCCATTTAAGTCCTAGCTTTTGGATGACATTTCTAGACACACCTGAGCCAAGGAAACCTGCTGCCTTGAAAAGAAGGACCTAGTCCTGACAAGATTCATCACCCTCTGACTAAGAGCACCGGGCCCCAAAATAATCATCAATGGTAACCAGGAAGTACTTGCCATAGGCCTTTGGTGAGAACCAGGGCCATGCTGGCTGCAGATGTGACTCACCACATTCTCAGCTTGGTGGCCATGGTGAGAAACCCCTTCTGCTTTAGGAAAGAAGAGGGAAGAGTAAAGGGTACCAGCTTGGCCACAGTCGGGTAGAGCACCAAGAAGAACTTCGGAAACTGTATAAACACCTGGAAATGTTTGTATAATTTCTTCAGTGACCCA
Organism: Pongo abelii; assembly: GCF_028885655.2. NCBI lineage: Eukaryota > Metazoa > Chordata > Mammalia > Primates > Hominidae > Pongo > Pongo abelii. The sequence goes on from NC_071989.2 coordinate 156,743,814, forward strand.
CCTAGTGGTAGTAGCTGTGTGGCACACAGAAGATATCTGAATGCTTTGTGAAGAGAGAGCACAATGATAGTGGGACTTTGACCCGCCAAATGTGTCAATAAAGAAATTAAGAACAAAATTAAAAATTTCTGTGAAACAAATAAAAATGGAAACACAACATACTCAAATCTATGGGGATACAGCAAAAGAAGTAACAAAAGGAAAGTTTATAGCAATAAGTGCCCACATCAAAAAAATAGAAAAACTTCAAATAAACAACCTAAATATGCATCCTAAAGAACTACAAAAGCAAGAGCAAACCAAACTGTGAATTAATAGAAGAAAATAAATAATAAAGATTAGAGAAGAAATAAATGAAATTCAAACAAAAAAGTACAAAATATCAAAGAAATAAAAAGTTGGCTTTTTGAAAAGATAAACAAAATCAACAAACATTTAGCTAGACTAAGAAGAAAAGAAAGAATACCCAAATAAATAAAATCAGAGATGAAAAAGACACATTACAACCGATGTCACAGACATTCAATGGATACTTAGAAACTACTTTGAGCAATAATCTACCAATAAATTGGAAAACCTAAAAGAAATAAATAAATTCCTAGAAACACACAATCTACCAAGATTGAACCATGAAAAAATGGAAAACCTGAATAGCCAATAAGAAGTAAAGATATAGAAGCTGTAATAAAAAGTCTCTCAGCAAAGAAGAGCCACAGACTCATAGGCTTTAGTGCTAAATTTTACCAAACTTTTGAAGAACTGATACCAATTCTACTTAAAGTATTCCAAAAAAATAAACGAGAGAATACTTCCAAACTCATTCTATGAGCCCAATATTACCCTGATACCAAAATCAGACAAAGACACATTAAAAAAAAAAAAAAAAAAGAAAACCACAGGTCAATATCTCTGATGAGCATTGATGTATAAATCTTTAACAAATACTAGCAAACTGAATTCAACACCACATTAAAAAGATTTTTCATCATGACCAAGTAGGATTCATCTCAGGGATGCAAAGATGTTTCAGTATATGCAAATTAGGCAATGTGATACATCATATCAACAGAATTAAGAACAAAAAACATGATCATTTCAACTGATCCTGAAAAACCATTTGAAAAAATTCAACATCCCTTCATGACAGAAATTCTCAAACCCTCAAAAAACTTGGTAAGAAGGAACATATATCAACACAATAAAAGACATGTTCTACAGGCCCACAGCAGATATCATACTGAATGGGAAAAACTGAAACCCTTTCCTCTTAAATATTGAATAAGACTAGGATGCCCACTTTTACCACTGTTATTCAACATAGTACAGGAAGTCCTACCTAGAGAAATCAGACAAAAGAGAAGAAATAAAAACATATCTAAATTGGAAAGAAAGAAGTTAAATTATCCTTGTTTGCAGATTATGTAATCTTATATTTGAAAAATCCTAAAGATGCAACTGAAAACCATTAGAACTGATAAATTCAGTAATATTGCAGGATACAAAATCAATGTCCAAAAATCAGTAGCATTTCTATATGCCAACAGTGAACAATCTGAAAAAGAAATCAAGAAGGTAATCTTATTTAAAATAGCTACAAATAATATAAAATAACTAGGAATAAACTTAACCAAAGAAATGAAATATTTCCACAGTGAAAATTTATAAAACAGTGATGCAGGAGATTGAAAGGAATACACAAAAAAATGAAGAGGTATTCTACGTTCATGAATGGGAAGAATCAATATTGTCAAAGTGTCCATACTACTGAAAGCAATTTACAAATTCAATGCAATCCCTATCAAAAATCCAATGACATTCTTCACAAAAATAGAAAAAAAAAATCTAAAATTTACAAGGAATCACAAAGACCTGGAACAGCCAAACCTATCCTGAACAAAAAGAACAAAACCAGAGAAACCACATTACCAGATTTCAAATTATACTACAGAAGAACTATAGCAACCAAAACAGCATGGTACTGATATAAAAACAGATACATACACCAATGGAACAAGATAGAGAACCCAGAAATACATACATACTTCTAAAGTGAACTCATTTTTGACAAAGGTATCAAAAAGATGCATTGGGGAGGCCGGGCGTGGTGGCTCACACCTGTAATCCCAGCATTCTGGAAGACCAAGGCAGGCGGATCACCTGAGATCAGAAGTTCAAGACCAGCCTGGCCATGGTGAAACCCTGTCTCTACTAAAAATACAAAAAATTAGCTGGGCATGGTGGTGTGCACCTGTAATCCCAGCTACTTGGGAGGCTGAGGCAGGAGAATCGCTTGAACCCCGGAGGCAGAGGTTGCAGTGAGCCAAGATTGCGCCATTGCACTCCAGCCTGGGCAACAATGGCGAATCTCCGTCTTGGAAAAAAAAAAAAAAAAGATGCATTGGGGAAAGGACACTCTCTTCAATAAATGGTGCAGGAAAAACTGGATATCCATATTGCAGAAGAATGAAACTTTACTCCTATCTCCCACCATCACAAAAATGAAATCAAAATGGATTACAGACTTAAATCTAAGACTTCAACCTAGGAAAATACTAAAAGTAAACATGGGGAGAAATTCTCCAGTACATTGGTCCAGGCAAATATTTCTTGAATAATATCCCACAAGCACAGGCAACCAAAGCAAAAACAAGATCACATCAAGTTAAAAAGTTTCTGCACAGCAAAGGAAACAATCAACAAAATGAAGAAACAACCCACTGAATGGGAGAAAACATTCTCAGAATAGCCAAAATATAAGGAGCTTAAAACACTCAACAGTAAAAAATCGTATAATCTGAGTAAAAAGTGGGTAAAACATCTGAATAGACATTTCTTAAAAGGAGACATATAAATGGCAAACAGGTATATGAAAAGGTTCTCAACATCATTCATCATCAGAGAAATGCAAATCAAAACTACAATAAGATAACACCTCACTCCAGTTTAAATGGCTTGTATCTAAAAGTCAGGCAGTAACAAATGCTGTTGAGAATATGGAGAAAAGGGAACCCTCATACACTGTTGGTGGAAATGTAAATTAGTACAGACACTATGGAGAATATTATGGATGTTTCTCAGAAAACTAAAAGTAGAACTGCCTTATGATTCAGCAACAACACTGTTAGGTATATACTCAAAAGAAAGGAAATAAGTATATTGAAAAGATATCTGCATTCTCATATTTATTGAAGCACTATTTACAATAACCAAGATTTTAAAGCAGCCTAAGTGTTCATCAATAGACGAATGAAGAAAGAAAATGTGGCACCTGTGCACAGTGGAGTACTATTCAGCCATAAAAAATAATGAGATCCTATCATTTGCAACAACATAGATGAAACTGTAGGTCATTCTGCTAATTTAAAGAAGCCAGGCACATAAGGATGAATTCACATGTTCTCATTTATTCGTGGGAGCTAAAAATTAAAACAATTGAACTTATGAAGATAGAAAGTAGAATGATGGTTACCTGAGTCTTGGAAGGGTAGTGAGAGTGAGATCGGAGAGTGGGGGTGGTTAATGGGTATAAAAAATAGAGTCAGATAGGATGAATAAGATCTAGTATTTAATAGCACAACAAGGGGACTACAGTCAACAATATTGTATTATACATTTTAAATAACTGAAAGAGTATAATTTGATTTTTTTGTAACACAAAGGATAAATGATTGAGATGGATATCCCAATTATTCTGACGTGAAAATTACACTATTGCATGCCACATCAAAATATCTTATGTACCTCATATATATATACACTTACTATGTACCCACAAAAATTTTTAAAAATGAAAAAAAAAACTGACTGCAGAAATTTAAATGATATGTTTTAAAATGTATTGAACTTTCAAGTAGCCCAAAGGTAATGGGGACCACCTAAATCTCTCTAGTGGAATTATCCAAAAACTATACTAGCTAATAAGAGGAACTAACAAAATCACATAAATTACTTGTACTCAGCATATTAGAAGACAGAATAAAACTGTCTATTTACTACTTATGTGTATAAAACAATCACCGAATTTTGAAATAATTATTACTTGAACTCCCAGTGCAAGCAAGCTTCCTGCAAAGTACAGTGGATGGTGAAACAGGGCTGAAGGGAGGCGACAGAGGAAAAATTTATATCCTATAATAAACTACAAAGAGAAGAGGGGCACTGAAGATCTAAGATGAGGTGAAAATCGACTAAAGTCCATCATTCACTAAAATCTGTAATACAGACCTGGTAGTCAAGGACATGTTTAGAGGGAAGGATATAAAAAGTAAGTGAAATTAAGGCAGAAGTTTGAGAAAGTCATTCTCCACAAGAAGAAAGGAAAAAAATTGGGAAGTGGTGGTGAGTGGAGAAAGATACCCGTAAGAGACAGTGTGGTAAAAGTAAAAGGAAGCATGTGGAGGGCTTTTAGAATAATGCAATACAAAAGAGGAGTAAAGAGTGCAAAAGGATATCTACGTATCTATGCATAATTAGACATGAAAAGAAATAAAATTTTTAAAAAAGGGTGCAAAAGGATAACAACACACACCCTCACTCACTCACTTACCTGTCATCACCTTACTGAAGTAACTACATTTTGCTGTACTGACTGAAAAGGACTCTTTTTCACTGGGAACTATGTAAACCAACCCACACTGACAACCACTGTGTCCACAATATAGGAAACAAATGTGGTCTTAATCTAAATAAAACATTTTTAAGAAAATAAACAAGGAAGAAAATTGAGAGTCACATAGCTGCAGCCGAAACTCCTAGCCTCAAAAATAGAAATCCATGAAGTAGAAGAAAACTTTATTGAAACACTCAAAAATGAATTAAATAATCTCCAGCAAATACTTGAGTATGTTAAAACAAGCTCCTTGAATTTAAAGTTGAGGTTCAGAATAGAAATTGATTTGTTGAAAAATATGTGAAATAATACTTGATTAAAATCAAGAAAGAAATACAAGTTAGAGTGAACATATGTCAGAAATAAATATCGTGAATAGTACTGCAATGAACATACGTGTGCATATATCTTTATAATACCTGCACTTGTATCCCTGAACTTAAAATAAAAGTTGAAAAAAAGAAATAAATAAAATGTGCCCAATAAAGAATAGACCTCAATGAATATTGACGCAAAAGGAAAACTACACTTACTTAGGCAACATTGAGCCTTACTTAGCATCTTTTAATGGGCAAGCTTTATCTAACAAGAGACTATTGGGCAATATTTTTCAAATGAATGATCATGGGCATTTAATATATTTAATTTTTATTTAATACTAAAACACAAGTGGATAAAATGTGAAATAATATATAAAGTTTATGCATTCTGAAAAAGTTATATCTTACAATTTTTAGGAAAAAAAGGAAGAGCAGGATAAAGAGAGTCTAATGAAATCATTGCTTGTGTATAGGAAATAGGCAAGAGGGAAGAAATACCATGAAACCTAGGCAAATAAGACAGACTCAATAAACAAATATTTCTAAAAAACAGAGAACTACACACATTTAAAAGGTGTAAGTACAAGACTAATCACTAGAACAAATATGAAAGCTTTCTTAATGTAAAATGCATTATTGAACACAAAAACAAAGAATCACACAGGAGATAAGTAACAATAATATAACATAAAAACATAGTAATTTTAACAAAACATTATATGTAATTATTGAAGCCAAATTTATGTCATATCAATAAGCAAGAAAGAGCAATATTTACTAATTAAAATAAAAACATTTTCAATTTGGCACACATACAAATACCCAATGTATGGAATATATATAATATACACCCAAGACTAAGTGAACTTAAACATTAAAAATAAAAAGTTTGCAAATATATGCCAAGTATAAGGATAGGATCTGAAAGCATGTATTGGACTTCCACTATAAAACAAAGTAGAGTTCAAGTTAAAAGTCATTAAATATTACAAGGTATGATACTTTATAATGCTAGAAGCTACAATTCATAAGAAAGATATGACAGTTAAGAATATCTATATATTATATAACTGAGAAGGCACAGATATAAAACAAAAGCTCATAGAGGTAACAGAAATAGACATACACACAATAATAATAGGAGATTGCAACACACCACCTACAGTATAAGACAGATCAGTGCATAACAAACAGATTAGAATACAAAGACTAAACAATATAAACACAACAAATATTTATGGATACATATCAAATGATATACTCCGATAATAACCATACACCTTCTCCTCAAGTACATAACTGACATTAGTAAAAATTATTCTAAATGAGATAATAAAGAATCATCAGTAAGCCCCATTCATTGAAAGTAATATAAATAGCACTCTAATCACAATTGAATACAATAAAAAAAAAGATAACAAAATCAGAAAAAAAAAATCCCATCACACTGGGAAAAAATAAGAATATTTTCAACAACATTTGAGAGGAAAGGGAAAATATATAATGAAATTAGAGTATTCCCAAAATAAAATTAAAATGATAAAAATCTGTATTAGACTGAATTTGATGCATTTGAAAGCAGTGCTCAAAGGAAAACTCATAGCCTTAAATATGTTTATCAACAAAAATGAAACAAGATAAATAAATGAATTTCCAGGGATGGGCGTGGTGGCTCACGCCTGTAATCCCAGCACTTTGGGAGGCCGAGGAGGGCAGATTCCGAGGTCAGGAGATTGAGACCATCCTGGCTAACACAGTGAAACCCCATCTCTACTAAAAATACAAAAAATTAGCCGGGTGTGGTGGTGGGTTGTCCTAGCTACTCGGGAGGCTGAGGCAGGAGAATGGCGTGAACCCAGGAGGCAGAGCTTGCAGTGAGCCGAGATCACGCCCCTGCACTCCAGCCTGGGCAACAGAGCTAGACTCTGTCTCAAAAAAAAAACAAAACGGAATTTCCAATTAAAAAGTCCTAAATAACCAAATTAAACAGTTTAAAAAAATGTTTAATTTTTGCTATTAAGCAAAAAGCACAAAGAAGATACTTACAAACATAAAGCCACATATGAATACAATAAATTTAATAAATGGTATATCAAAATTTAGGTTTCTTGAAAAAAATAACAAACAGGAAGCTAAAATAGTAAGAAAAATGTGAGAGGCACAATGATGCAATGTAAAATAGAAACAGTTACAGGAGACTAATATCTGGAATTTACAAAGAACTCAAAAAACTGAACAACCAAAAGACTGTTGATCTTACTAAAAATCGGGTAAAGGACAAAAACAGACATTTTTCAAAGGAAGGCATATAAATGCTCCAGCACACTTATGAAAAAATGTTCAACACCACTAATTACCAGAGAACTGCAAATTAAAACCACAAAGATATATCATCTTATACCAGTCAGCATGGCTATTATTAAAAAGACCAAAATAACAGGTGTTGGTGAAGATGTGGCAAAAGGGGAACTCTTAAACACTGTTGATCGTAATGTAAATGAATAAAATCTGTATGAAAAACAGAATGGAGATTTCTCAAAAAACTGAAAATAAAACTATCATTCACTACAGCTGTTACCACTGAGTATCTATGCAATGAAATGAAATCATTATATCAAAAACATACCTGTATTCACATGTTTATTACAGCACTATTTAAAATAACAAAGGTATTAAATCAACCTAAGTGTTCGTCAGCATGCTTGGTCAATGAGAATGTTGTATATATACCCAACAGGATACTAATTGTCAAAAAATAAGAATGAAATCAGGTATTTTGCAGCAACATAGATGAAACTGGGAACTATTATCAAGTGAAACAAATCAGACAAAAAACAAGACAAATTCTACATGTTCTCACTTGTAAGTGGGAGGAAAATAGGGTGTGCACATGGACATAGAATGTGGAGTGATAGACAATGGAGACTCAGCAGAGTGAAGGAGTGGAAAGGATGATGGGAAATCACTTAATGGATCTAATGTACTTTATTTGAGTGATGGATACCCTAAAAGCCTTGACTTCACCACTACACAATCTATGAATGTAACAAAATTATACATATAACCCATAAATTTATGCAAATAAAAAATCCTTGACAGATCACTCTGGTGACAAGGCTGTGAAGACCAAGGCACTCTCATTTTTAAGGATAATGAAAACTAGAGAATAATTTTTTCCAATATGGTTAAATTTATGGCAATATCTGGCAAAATTACCTATCTTTTACCTTTTATCCTAGGATTCCCACGTCTAGAAATTTGCTTTGGAAATAGATATGCACAAGGTTATTTACTAAAGCATTATCTGTAATTGCAAAATCTTGGGAACAATTTAATGCTAAAATATAAACAATTAGATTATCTCTTGCACTTCCATGACATATAGTACCATAAAGCTAAAGAAGAGGAATGTCTGCATGAATAAGAGTACTTTTGGAGTGCTGGAACTTGTATAGCACCTCCAAAAGAGGGTCAATAACTGACACTTTCACTGTTTAATACATAGTAAACATTTTTCCATATAATGTTTAATTATACAATAACAATATTTTATAAATATTAAATGTTTTTGACTTTCTAAGAAATTCGAGGTAACTTACTGGTGTCCTGTTGTCAAGCAACTGAGACATTACAGTATCTGCACCAATAAAAAAGATTAAAAACTTAGTATCTCCTATGATATATCTACATCTCTTAAAAGACAATACAGATGCAGGTCTTTCAATGAGGAAACTACAAGCCATCAAGTGAGCCTCCTCTGGCACTGACTGTCTTTGGGAAAGTCAGATTGAAACACTAGAGCAACCCTGATTCCTATAGTTGATCTCGCTCAGTCTCAAATGCATTACATCTTTTAACCCCACAGAACCATCCCTTGAAGATATCATTTTCCTTGTTATCTACATGTTATAGATGAGGAAACTGATGACAAAGGAAGACAATGACTTGTGAATATAGAGCGAAGTCAATCAGAATTGAGCGTCAAGCTTTCTGCTCTATTTTCAAAGCTTTTTCTAGTTCCCACATACTTCATTCATAATAACAGTAATAGATAATTTTTGGATTTAAGGCAGACTGACTATCCCAAAATTATCAATGAGACTTACTTGGTACCGTATTTTGATATTAGAATTGATAACTAAAAGTATCAAACCTGAAACTTTATTCTAACAAATTCCGCTGGAGAATATGACCTGCACAGCAGAGAAAGAATTCCAGTTGAGTCACTTAAACCCAATTCGGTGGCCATTCATGTTAACTATAGTTTTTCTCCTTTTGTAATATGGGGAGGGAGATTCACCAATGTTACTTTAAAAGGGCATTTGTCCTGTGTTTATTTGATTTACCAATTCAAGTGTGCTAAAACAAATGCAACAACCAATTATATTCCTAGGTGACATCAAATCTTGCCTGCATTTCCTAGGATGTGAGAAATGAACCCAGAATTACAAAATGTACTCACCAGAGGAAAAATAAAATGCCAACATGATGATAAAACTGGCTTTGATCCACAATGAGAAGTGAGCCATTTTGCCTCCTCAGTCACTCTTAAAGAAATCTGTGGAGAAACATTCAGAATATTTATGACACAGGCCTATAAAGCTTCAATGAACACAATAAGATAAAGGGACCACTTCCTGTACTGTCCCACTTGGGAGAACAGTCACAGCTCCTGAGATTCTATATTCCTTTACTCTTTATTAGATGGGAGAACAGTCACAGCTTCTGAGATTCTATATTTCTTTTCTCTTCATAAGAGAAGACTATTCCCTTTGCTCCTCTACCCATAAAATCAACAACAACAAAAAAATATACATTCACAAATACATGTGGAGAAATGCTTAGGATAACTTCTGTGTGGCATTTAGTACCCATACGCAATTTTGAGAGTTCAGTTTATCTTTTATAGAAGTTGGAACAGTTATTACTAGAAAGACAAGGTCTGGAAAAATCCTGACACCAGTTCTACACATAAAAAGCCACCATATCATATGCCCCAATTACTCACCTCAAGAAGGAATGGTGCAAAAGAAAACTGTGACTGTCTTGTTCACTCTTACCTTCTCATCTACCTCACTATATTGAGGAGTCTCTTTTATATATCTCTGAATAAAAAAGACAAATGAGCCAGGAGAGATACGGCACAGAGAAATTATGTGTCCTGGCAGGTTCTGGGAACTTACTTCATATAGATATTATCAAAGCAATACCTAAAGCAGAAAGTCATGGCATGGACAGTTTCATCTGATGGACACAAACAAATGAGAAGGAAAGAAAATGATAAGCCTATTTATTGATCCCAAAACAGATAAAACCTGCAAAATCTGTCCAAGCACGGGAGCTATGTAGTCAAGAAAACTAAGGTAAAAAGAGTAGAATTTCAAGAATTACAATTTACAAATATGACTAGAACCTCAAGTTTTAAAATCTACATAGATTTATTAAAAGCATCTGGAGACTGTTTTGAAAATATCAGTGCCTAATTTCATTTCCCAAGACTGTAACTCAATTTTCTACATTAGATTCCAGTCGTTGATACTTTTTATACGTTTCCAACATGATAGCAACATGCAGATTCAGTTTGAGGTTACTGAGCTAAGGCTATAGAATAATCACTGGAGCTCAATTACATCAGTCTTTATATTTCTCCATACTAGAGTTTTTGAATTGAATGGAAATGTATAATTCAACCTTATCTGTGGCTAGTTTATTCACATAGTATTTATTTATTTTGTAATTTTAAAAATAATTTCAACTTATATTTTAGAGTCATGGAGTACTTGTTTGTTCCATGGGTGTATTGCATGATACTGATTTTTGAGGTACTGATGATCCTGTCACACACTTAGTGAACACAGTATACAATAGGTAGGTTTTCAGCCCACATCCCCCTTCCCCCCTCTCTCTGTAGTAGCCACAATGTCTATTTTTCCCATTTTTATGTCCACGTGTACTCAATGTTTATCTCCCACTTATAATTGATGTCATGTGGTATTTTGTTTTCTATTCCTGTGTTAATCCACTTAGAATAATGGCCTACAGCTGCATCCATGTTGCTGCAAAAAACAAACAAAAAAACATGATTTTGCTCTTTTTATGGCTTCACAGTATTTCATGATGTATATCTACCATAGTTTCTTTATACAATCCACTATGGATGACACCTAGGTTAATTCCATATCTTTGCTATTGTGAATAGTGCTACAATGAGCATACAAGTGCATGTTGGTGAAAAGAACATGATTTCATTCATTTGTATAGGTCTGTAGTATTCCATGCTGTATATCTACCACATTTCCTTTATCCACTCCACTGCTGATAGACATCTAAGTTGATTCCATGCCTTTGCTACTGTGAATAGTGCTGCAATAAATGCACGAGTGCATATGTCTCTTTGGTAGAACAATTTATTTTCCTTTGGGTATATACTCAGTAATGGGATTGCTGGATCAAATGGTACCCTGTTTTAGATTATTTAGAAATTTCCAAACTGCTTTCCATAGTGGTTGAATTAATTTACATTCCCACCAAAAGTGTGTATGTATACCCTTTTCTTGATAGTCTCACCAGAATGTATTTTTTTATTTTGTAATAGTAGACATTCTAACTGGTGTGAGATAGTATCTTATTGTCTTCTAGATTTACATTTCTATAATGATTAATCCAGCCCTAGAAACTCTGCTCTGTAACTCAGCCAAAGGAGTTTCCAAATCAGATTTACTGTTCATCAGCACCATGCTATAGGAAATATGCTCCATGGTTCTCCAAGGCATAGACCTCTAGCAAGTCTTCCCACACTGCTGGGGTATCCTCTTTGGGCCCTCCTCCATATAGACGTACTGTGTTCTGAACATTTGCTAGTGTTGAGGGAACTCTGGGTTTAAGGCACTAACATGTGCTGAAAACGAGGCAGTGACATAGAAAAAAAATTAATAGATATACTGCAAAACTATCTTGAAGCAAACATATCCAACAAGAGACTAAAGAAGCCAGACAGAGAAGACTGGAATAAATAGCTACTACTTCAAGACGAAAACATGGGTGTACATCCACAAGAAAGAATAGCAAACAGGGAACAATGAACTCCCATATGAACAACACAAGGATGTAGCGATTAACCCTAATGAAACAATGACAGGTAAGCTCTCTGATCAATAATTCAAAAGAGAATTTTCAAGAAAACTAAGTGATCTCCCAAATAACACAGAAAAACTGTTCAGAAATGTATAAGGCAAATTTTACAAAGAGATTGAAATAATTCGAAAACTGCAACAAAAATTGTAGAACTGAAATATATTTTCTGAACTAAAAAGTTAATAGAGTCTCTCAATATCAGAATGCATCGAGCAGCGGAAAGAATCAGTGAGCTCAAAGACAAGATATTTAAAAACACACATTCCTGAAAGAGGAGGGAGAGGAAGCAATTTGGAAAATGTAATTGAAGATATAGTTCATGAAAATTCCCTAGTTTCACTAGAGAGGTTGACATGTAAATGCAGGAAATTCAGAGAAACCCTACAAGATACTACACAAGATGGCCATCCCCAAGAGACATAGTCATCAGTTCTCCAAGGTTAATGTGAAAGAAAGAGTCATAAAGACAGCTAGAGAAAAGGGGCATGTCACTAACAAAGGGAACCTACTCAGGCTAACAGCAGGACTTTCAGGAGATACCTTACAAGCCAGAGATTAAGGGCCTATTTTCAGCATCCTTAAGGAAAAGAAATTCCAACAAAGAATTTCATATCCCGCCAAACTAAGCTTCATAAGTAAATAAGAAATAAAATTTTTTCAGATAAGCAATTACTAAATGAATTTATTGCCAGCAGATCTGCCTTACGAAAGATTCTTAAGGGAGTTCAAAACATTAAAAGAAGGAATTGAAATGGCTCCACTTTTTGGGAAAGCACCCAAGTTTCTTTGTCTGGTGCTGAGAAAATTAGCAACACAGAAACACACGTGGAGTGGATTAAGAAACGGAAAATCTAACAGGCAAAAAAGAAGAGAATAGCCTTCCCATACAGAGGGAGGAGGGCTGCGAATGGAATAACCTCGCTTGCAGTGGAAAGCATTTGGTTATATTGGGAGGCTCAAGGAGGTGATGTCTGATTTGCATAGGGCCCAGGGGATTTGTTTGACCAGGTGTGTCATTCACATAGCTAGCAAAAAGACTGGCCCTCCCACCCTAACCTTTTATTATGCAAATTTGGCTTCTACCTGGCTGTCCCCATGACACCTGCACAAGTGGTTTCTACCTTGCCAATCACCATGACACTTGTACACATGGCTTCTACCTTGCCAATCACCATGATACCTGCACACATGCCTCTACCTGGCCAGTTGCCATGATACCCATCCACGTGGTAACAAATCAAAGAGAGCAGGAACTTCAATATTGGGTGGACCTGGCTTTTAGCCACCTGTATTTACATTTGCAAGCCTGTGTGGCTTGCATATCAATGCTTGCAGATCTGGTATTTCAGGCTGCTTTCTGTTAGAAAAAAATGTTTTAGGGGCTGCGTTTTTATTAAAAGAAAAAGTCTTACTGGGGACTATTTTACCCTTTCTAGCTGCCTAAAATAATTTCTTAATAACTCCTGTAATAGAATGATACCTGACATCACAAAAACATACTTAAGTACATAGGCCACTGACACTATAAAGCAACCACACAATTAAGTCTACACAACAACTAGCTAACAACATGATGGCAGGATCAAATCCTCACATGTCAATACTAACTTTGAATGTAAATGGGCTAAATGCACCTCTTAAAAGGAATAGAGTGGGAAGTTAGATAAAGAAGCAAGACCCAACTCTCTGCTGTCTTCAAGAGACCCATCTCACATACAGTGACACCCGTCCGGGCTCAGAGTTAAGGGATGGAGAAAGATATAACATGCTACTGGAAAACAAAAAAAGGACAAAGGTTGATAAAACAGACTTTAATTTTAAACCCACAATGATCAAAAATGACAAATAATGGCATTACATAATGATAAAGGGTTAATTAAACAAGAAGGCTTAACTATTCTAAATATATATGCACCCAACATTGGAGAACCCAGATTGGTAAAACTAGCTCTTGCAAACATATGAAGAAATACTTAAACTACACAATAGTAGTAAGAGACTTCAACAGTCAACTGGCAGCATTATCATTGAAGCAGAGGAGTAACAAATGTAGTCTGGACTTAAACTCAAAACTTCACCAACTGGACCTAATAGACATTTACAGAATAATCCACTCAAGAACAGCAGAATATACATTCTTCTCATCTGCACATGGAACATACTCTAAGATTGACCAAATGCTTGGCAATAAAGTGAGTCTCAAAAAATTCAAAAAAAAATCATACCACCAATACTCTTGTATTACACTATACAATAAAAATAGAAAGCAATACCAAGAAGATTTCTCAACACCACACACTTACATGGAAGTTAAACAACTTGCTCCTGAATGACTTTTGGCTAAATAATAAAATTCAGAAAGAAATTAAAAAAATTATTGGACATAAAAGAAAACAGAGATCCAGCATATCAAAATCCCAGGAATGCAGCAAAGATAATTCTAAGAACAAAGTTTATAGCACTAAATGCCTCTAAAGTACTTAAACAATTCAACAAGCAAACGACAAATAACCCCATTAAAAAATGAGCAGATGGCATGAACAGAGGCTTATCAAAAGAAAGATATACATGCAACCAAAAAATATATGGAGGGATGCTAAACATCACTAATCATTAGAGAAATGCAATTCAAGATCACAATGAGATACCATCTCACACCAGTCAGAACGGCTACTATTAAAAAGTCAAAAAACAATAGATGTTAGCAAGGTTTTGGAGAAAAGGGGATGCTTAAACATTGTTGGTGTGAATGTAAATTAGTTCAGCCACTGTGAAAAGCAGTTTAGAGATTTCTAAAAGAACATAAAATAGAACTCTCATTCAACCCAGCAATCCCATTACTGGGTTTATATCCAAAGAAAAATAGGCTGGGCACGGTGGCTCACGCCTGTAATCCTAACAATCTGGGAGGCCGAGGCAGGCAGATTGCAAGAGCTCAGGAGTTCAAGACCAGCCTGGGCAACACGGCGAAACCCCGTCTCTATTAAAATACAAAAAATTAGCCGGGCGTGGTTGTATGCACCTATAGTCCCAGCTACTCGGGAGGCTTAGGCAGGAGAATTGCTTGAACCTGGGAGGCAGAGGTTGCAGTGAGCCAAGATCGTGCCACTGCATTCCAGCCCATGTGACAGAGCAAGATTCCGTCTCCAAAAAAAAAACCAGAAAAGAAAACGAAATTGTTTTACCAAAGACACATGCATTTGTATATTCGTTGCAGCTTTATTCATAATTGTGAAGACAGAGAATCAACCTAGATGCCCATCAGTGGTGGACTGGATTTAAAAAAATGTGGTAGATAGACACCATGGAATACCACAAAGCCATTAAAAAAAAATGAAATTATACCCTTTGCACCAACATGGATGCTATTATCCTAAGCAAATTAATAGAAACAGAAAACTAAATACTGCATGTTGTCAGTTATAAGTGGAAGCTAAACACTGAGTACACATGGACACAAAGATGGTAACAATAGAAACTGGGGACTACCTGAGGAGAGAAGATGGGAGTGGCATATGGATTGAAAAACTACCTGTCAGGTACTATGCTCACTATCTGGGTGGTAGGATCATTCTTACACCAAATCTCAGAGACATGCAATTTACTCAGGTAACAAACCTGCACGTGTACTGCCAGAATCTAAAATAAAGTAAAAAAACAAACAAACAAAAAAATGAATAAAAGCAGGGACATCACTACCAATTGTACAATTGTAAAGAAATTAAAGATATTATGAAAGAATATTAAAAAGTATTTATGAAAAGAAATTTAAAAATGTATATGATATAGACAAATTGTTAGAAAAGCACACATTACCAAAACTGACTCAAGAATAAATAGTAAATATGAGTACATCTATGAAAAGTGAGGAGATCAAATTAGTAATGAAAAAATGTTCTCACAAAGAGAATCTCAGGTCCAGATGACATCAATGGTAAATTTTACCAAATATATTTTTTCTTTACAAAATCCTCAAAAACTATTTTTTTAACAAAAGAGAAAACATTTACCAACTCATTCTAGAAGGCTAAAATTACCCTGATACCAAACCCAAAGAAAGATATTACAAGAAAAGAAAATATCCCTTATGAATACAGACACTAGTCCTTATAAATGTATTATCATGTGAAATGCAGATTGTGTAATCAGTTAAATGTGGACATTATCAAAAGTTTATTTGTTTTTAATGAATAATACAAATAAGCTGGCATAGGGCTTTAATGTGACTCTATAGAACACATTAAAAATTACTATCTGGTACATTTTATAAGAAATAATTATGAAGCTTTGGTGTATTTGGATACCAAAAGATAACTGAAAACCTAAAAAACATAGGGATTTAAAGTTCCTATACCAATTGATATACTACCAGACCAGATACTTAAACTTTGGATTGTCAAGGAAACATATAAAGGCCACCAAAAACAGACAACAAATATGCAAAGAAACAAAACAAACAAACCAGAGGTCATTTTGTGACACCATGCAAACCATTCCCAGGTAATTTCAGAAAAAGAAAATAAAGGTGACAGATATAAACTCCAACTCTTTTTGGGAACAAAGATTTTGATAAGGTTCTATAATTTATCTGTGTTGTTAAATACATCTTTTCAGAATAGATGGTTATGTTCATAAGGGCAAAAATCTGGCCTTGTAACTGTCAAGAACGGGCTTTGAAATCTGAAAAAAATCTTCATGATATGGGACAAATGCATTTTAAATGTGAGATCAACGGCCAAGGTACCACGTTTTTAGATGATTTAATATTTAATACCTCTGATTTATTTGCTGACATTGTCTTTTGTCAGGACCATTGATTTTCCCAGGTTCATTATTTCATTGTTCACAAAATTATCTTTTACTACGAGTCTGCTATGTCAAAATCAGCATTCTAGGTACTTGAAACAGCACAGATACATCTATTCAAGGAATATTTCCAAAACAATAAACAGTACTGTGTCCCAAATTTAGTAGGAAGCCACTTTTCATCCCAGTTTGAGTTGAATTTTAAATATTGTTAAAATTATATTTATATATACATTTTTATTCACTGTACTGTTATATTCCTCACTTGATCTTTGAAAGACTTGTTCTTCTTCAAAATTTTCTGTGTGAGTGAGCTCCCCAAAAACCTTGCTAGATGTGCCTACAATAAAAAAAGGCTGCTTACAGATAAGTAGAACATAAAGTTTTAGAGAAAATTGACTGCTGTAAATAGTGTGTTTTAACGCCACACTGTAGCTCATCTTGATCAAAATAGATATATCTATTTTGATTAAACTTGTTAATTTTGTAATCAAGTAAAATTTTACCTCCTATTACTGTTATTGTGATTAGTTATATTTTGAACTTATTCTAAATATCTTTGAAGTAGAGAAGCAAAGAAAATGAAATTTATTGTGTAATAAAACTTGCTGTTTAGAGTTGGGATGAAGTAGACCCAAGTAGACCCCTGGAAATAAGAGTTAAGAAAGTATATTAACTGCCTCTCTGTGAAACATTAACTATATTTCTCCCCCACATATGTTGTAAACTCTGTAAGACCCTGTTTTTCTGCTGGGCAGCTGCAAGGTCATAGGGCAGATAAACACAAGCTGCAAAACATGCTTTTCCCAAGATGTAAGACATGTCACAAAATGATTAACTGCCTTTGTTCTTGCTTCCGTAAGCCTGCTTCCTGTTTCACGTTTTTCCTGCCCCAAGATGCATAAAAGACACTAGCTTTCTTTGTTTGATGCTCAGGCTTTCGGGATACAAGTCCACTGAGCTGGTGTACACCTTAAATAAACCCTCCTGAACCCCTCTCAGTCTCTCCAGTTCTCTGATTTTCCTGCTACATCTTAGTTTATTATTGTACTCTGTAGTGCTTTCTCATGATTGTCTTTATTATGGTCTTTTTAAAAATCAAAATAAAAAGCACAGTTCTGAGAATTTATTTCTTGAAGCATTAAAAAAAATTAGTTTTTACATATTTATTTAACACTGGTTTAAGTTAGTTTGTGGAGAACTTTGATAGGTGAGGTAAATTCACTTTTCCACAATGTCATTCAAACATTAATTGCATAAAAATGACTGCACTCTAAATGTTTTATTAACTCTTATTTCTTGGGGGCTACTTGGGTCTAATCCAGCTATTTTGCATGAAATTAATGTCTTTTATCTTATTTTATTACTGAGGGAAGCAAAAATCACTTGGTGACCATCAAGTAGACCACCTGGAAACAAAAACTCCTTATTTGAGAAATTTAGAATTAATTAGACTTCCCTATTTTCTACAGTCTGCACCTGGTTCTAGGCCTCTTTTCAACTTAAAATTTATAAGTAAATAGAATTTCTATACATCTCCAGAATGCATGCATGCTGAAACTCATTGTACAACCCTGGCTGACATTAAGGCACCAAAATGTCTGCAAATGTAATCACTTATCACGCAAAGTGCCCTTCAGCTCCTGCTTTCAGGTCCATAAATGCTCCTAAGGAAAACACCACTGTGTGCTCAGTCCTCTCTTGCTCAGGCACTCCACTGCATTCTTCTGCAGCATTCTTTCTTCCTAATAAAACTTTTCTTTTTTAAACCTATAGTGTTGTTGATAAATTCTTCTTACTAACCTGTGAGTTCACCATTTTCCAATGCCAGGGTTCCAACACCTTGCCTGGCAATTACAAATATAAATATAACCTTTACATAAGAAGCAATAGTATGCCTTCACTTTCTTTTTGATTAGAGGGAAATTGGCAGATTAATTGGCTTATATAGTCTCTTAGATGCAACATTTATGTTCACTGAAAGAATTACTACATGGTAAAAGGTCAATGGCATTTTTGTCTAAAATACTGTATTCAACTAAGAGTTGTTTAAAATTTAAATTAACAGTTGCATACAGTTAGTGAATTCAAACTCTCTGAATCCCAGATCTTAAGAGTGGAAAAGACTTAAATTTTATCTGGTCTGTCTTCACTTTTAGATCAATCATATCCAATCCATTTGAGTTTTTTTAATCATAAACCATGACAAATGTAATCTTCAACAGATTTATCAGTTAATACTATAGGCAAAAAAAATTTATTTCAATCCAAAAAAATAATTAGATCACAGTTGCCATAGTGAACAAAGCCAATTTGACCACCATGGCTCATTTGAAAGACAAAGAGAAAAAGAACACCCAGCAATAGACTAATTTCCTAGTGTGACTCATAGTGCTTTCAAAGGAATGAGAATTTTTTACTGAAGGGTATGGATACAGTGAATCCTATATCCTAAAGCATCAGATATAACACTTCTCCTGTCTCTGCAGGAGAAATAACCAATCTCTTTACAAGGTCTGAGAAACTCACCAAACTACCTAAGGAATAGAAGAGTTTAATGGGAAGAAATCAGTCATTTGAGTATCAACACTATCATCATTTTAACAACTAATGCATCACTAAATAACAGAATCAGCAATGTTTCTTCATGTAATTGATTTAATTTAGTATTCAGGCATGTAACATATTTATAAAAGCATAGTATAATTTTTAAAACCTAAACTCACTTTTAGAAATTGGGATTTCACTTCTTAGTCATGAAAGCCTCATGTTTTTAAAGAAATTGGAATTGCGTTTAAAAGTTTTGATTAAATGCATACAATATTTCATTTTTCTTCTTAGAATCCTGAGACCCACAATTTAATGCTCTAGAAAAGTAAATGTATTTCAATCTCTTCTTATCTAACTGCAAAGCAAAAATCACACAAATTGAAGTATGTGATGCCGTTTGCTGCATTTGGTCATGGCTGTCAGGATAATTTACTGGAACATCCTTGATGTCATTATATTCAGCCTACAAAAAATCAGAAAACAACATGTCAGAATATACAAATACCTACAGGCCTTCTGCAGTCTGTATTTTTAAATGTCAACTATTGATTTGATGTTTTTCTTTTCTACACTATTCTTCTATTCCTTTTGGTATAGTAATTATGCTAATACATAAGTTTTTTTTTAGAAAACAAAGAATTCTGTAATTTTGAACTAGGATAATATCTTGAGCTGTTTTATAGCTAATTATGGTGGCTTATAGAATTGAGAGTCTCTGAAAGTTTTATGGGACTTGTTCCCCTATCATTAAACCATTTCAAGCAATCCAAACCCGACTTCGAACAAATAACAAGTTTGCTTCCAGGAATACATGATTCTTAAAGTGCTTAAATAACTCTACTGTGAAAAGGACAGCAAGGCTATTCATGAGATCAACGAGAAGAGTAATGAGTTTGCTAGAACACTTCCCTTCAGGTGAGTTCAGTACCAGGGTCATTTACAAAAAAAAACTTAAATTTTAAGTCATTTTGGGAACCACAGTCCAGTCGACCGAGGAACTGACTTTTCACGGGAAGTACAAATACACCTGGATTATTTTTCACTTTGACAACATTATGAGTGATTAGCAGCATGAGAAAAGTTTTCTCCAGCATGATGACAGCCCATCTTTCCCGCAAAACACTTGTAGGTAGACAAAACCTCCCATTATCTAGGTTTGGCAAACTTCTGGAAGGTCCTTCCAGGTCCTTACAAAGTGATGTCTCAAGATTTCAAGGAAAGGGAGAAGTCCTTTAAGTATTTCACATGATTATGGCAGAATTAGATTACGTCAGTCACAGGGCATGGCCCCAGACCCAAATTCATAGGCCTATCAAAAGGAAGTTTAAAGGGAGAGATTCTGTGCTTCATTATGGGGGATCCTTCTAATGGTAAAGAGTGAGTGGTAAAGCTATAGGCTATTATAGTATAGCAGGTGCAGAATCTTAGCCAATGAGTGTTGTAGAGATTGATTTATTAGCTCTATTTTTCAGACAACTCAGGCTTATAGGAATCTGTTGATTTATGTGTAATTCCTGATGACATTAGAAATAAATTGATATCCTCTGTTTAAGTTAATATGCTCAGGTGTCCCACAAATCAAGAATTATGTATAGTAAGAGAGCCTTTACCACTGCCTGAGCTTTAGCTTTTGAAGAGAAAAGTACTTCAGCCCATCCGAACATCCTATGCACTTAAAACTAGAGAAAATCTCCTACCTTCCAAGTG
The DNA here is from genome assembly GCF_028885655.2 of Pongo abelii. NCBI lineage: Eukaryota > Metazoa > Chordata > Mammalia > Primates > Hominidae > Pongo > Pongo abelii. The sequence goes on from NC_071989.2 coordinate 156,764,940, forward strand.
CATTTATTCTATGAAATTCAAGAGTCACCAGTGTTGTAGTTAAATTGGCTAGGAGAAAATCCAGTGTTTACCTTGAGAGTGGAGAGTAAAGAAACCTGCTGGGAGGTTCAAGATGGCTGAATAGGAACAGCTACAGTCTACAGCTCCCAGCATGAGTGATGCAGAAGACGGGTGATTTCTGAATTTCCAACTGAGGTACCAGGTTCATCTCACTGGGGCTTGTTGGACAGTGGATGCAGCCCAAGGAGCATGAGCCGAAGCAGGGCAGGGCACTGCCTCACCCAGGAAGTGCAAGGGGTCAGGGAATTCCCTTTCCTAGCCAAGGAAAGCAGTGACAGACGGTACCTGGAAAATCGGGACACTCCCACCCTAACACCATGCTTTTCCAATGGTCTTAGCAAACAGCACACCAGGAGATTATATCCCACACATGACTCAGAGGGTCCCATGCACACGGAGCCTGGCTCACTGTTGGCACAGCAGTCTGAGACCAAACTGTAAGGCAGCAGCGAGGCTGGGGGGAGGGGCATCTGCCATTGCTGAGGCTTGAGTAGGTAAACAAAACAGCCAGGAAGCTTGAACTGGGTGGAGCCCACTGCAGCTCAAGAAGGCCTGCCTGCCTTTGAAGACTCCACCTCTGGGGGCAGGGGATACCTGAACAAAAGGCAGCAGAAACTTCTGCAGACATAAATGTCCCTGACTGACAGCTTTGAAGAGAGTAGTCGTTCTCCCAGCATGGAGTATGAGACCTGAGAACGGACGGAATGCCTCTTCAAGTGGGTCCCTGACCCCCGAGTAGCCTAACTGGGAGATATCTCCCAGTAGGGGCCGACTGACACCTCATACACCGGGTACCCTCTAAGATGAAGCTTCCAGAGGAAGGATCAGGCAGCAACATTTGCTGTTCTGCAATATTTGCTGTTCTGCAACCTCCGCTGGTGATACCCAGGCAAACAGGGTCTGGACTTCCAGCAAACTCCAACAGACATGCAGCTGAGGGTCCTGACTGTTAGAAGGAAAATTAACAAACAGAAAGGACATCCACACCAAAACCCCATCTGTAAGTCACCATCATCAAAGACCAAAGGTAGATAAAACCACAAAGATGGGGAGAAATCAGAGCAGAAAAGCTGAAAATTCAAAAAATCAGAGCACCTCCTCTCCTCCAAAGGAATGCAGCTCCTTGCCAGCAATGGAACAAAGCTGGATGGAGAATGACTTTGACGAGTTGCGAGATGAAGGCTTCAGACAATCGGTAATAACAAACTTCTCCAAGCCAAAGAAGGATGTTCGAACCCATCACAAAGAAGCTAAAAACCTTGAAAAAAGATTAGACGAATGACTAACTAGAATAAACAACACAGAGAAGACCTTAAATGACCTGATGGAGCTGAAAACCATGGCATGAGAACTATGTGACACATGCACAAGCTTCAGTAGCCGATTTGATCAACTGGAAGAAAGGGTATCAGTGACTGAAAATCAAACGAATGAAATGAAACGAGAAGAGAAGTTTAGAGAAAAAAGAATAAAAAGAAATGAACAAAGCCTCCAAGAAATATGGGACTATGTGAAAAGACCAAATCTACGTCTGATTGGTGTACCTGAAAGTGACAGGGAGAATGGAAACAAGTTGGAAAATACTCTGCAGGATGTCATCCAGGAGAACTTCCCCAACCTAGCAAGGCAGGCCAACATTCAAATTCAGGAAATACAGAGAATGCCACAAAGACACTCCTTGAGAAGAGCAACTCCAAGACACATATTTGTCAGATTCACAAAAGTTGAAATGAAGGAAAAAATGTTAAGGGCAGCCAGAGAGAAAGGTCAGGTTACCCACAAAGGGAAGCTCATCAGGCTAACAGCGGATGTCTCGGCAGAAACTCTACAAGCCAGAAGAGAGTGGGGGCCAATATTCAACATTCTTCAAGAAAAGAATTTTCAACCCAGAATTTCATATCCAGCCAAACTAAGCTTCATAAGTGAAGGAGAAATAAAATCCTTTACAGAGAAGCAAAAGATGAGAGATTCTGTCACCACCAGGCCTGACTTACAAGAGCTCCTGAAGGAAGCACTAAACATGGAAAGAAACAAGCAGTACAAGCTACTGCAAAAACATGCCAAATTGTAAAGACTATTGATGCTAGGAAGAAACTGCATCAACTAATGAGCAAAATAACCAGCTAACATCATAATGACAGGATCAAATTCACACATAACAATATTAACCTGAAATGTAAATGGGCTAAATCCTCCAATTAAAAGACACAGACTGGCAAATTGGATAAAGAGTCAAGACCCATCAGTGTGCTATATTCAGGAGACCCATCTCACGTGTAGAGATACACTTAGGCTCAAAATAAAGGGATGGAGGAAGATCTGCCAAGCAAATGGAAAACAAAAAAAGGCAGGGGTTGAAATCCTAGTCTCTGATAAAACAGACTTTAAAGCAACAAAGATCACAAGAGACAAAGAAGGCCATTACATAATACTAAAGGGATCAACTCAACAAGAAGAGCTAACTATCCCAAATATTTATGCACCCAATACAGGAGCATCCAGATTCAGAAAGCAGTCCTTAGAGACCTACAAAGAGACTTAGACTCCCACATAATAATAGTGGGAGATTTTAACACCCCACTGTCAACATTAGACAGATCAATGAGAGACAAAGTTAACAAGGATATCCAGGAATTGAACTCAGCTCTGCAGCAAGCAGACCTAGTAGACATCTACAGAACTCTCCACCCCAAATCAACAGAATATACATTCTTCTCAGCACCACATTGCACTTATTCCAAAATTGACAACATAGTTGAAAGTAAAGCACTCCTCAGCAAATGCAAAAGAACAGAAATTATAACAGATTGTCTCTCAGACCACAGCGCAATCAAACTAGAACTCAGGATTAAGAAACTCACTCAAAACCACTCAACTTCATGGAAACTGAACAACCTGCTCCTGAGTGACCATTGGGTACATAACAAAATGAAGGCAGAAATAAAGATGTTCTTTAAAACCAATGAGAACAAAGACACAACACACAAGAATCTCTGGGACACATTTAAATCAGTGTGTAGAGGGAAATTTACAGCACTAAATGCCCACAAGAGAAAGCAGGAAAGATCCAAAATTGACACCCTAACATCACAACTAAAAGAACTAGAGAAGCAAGAGTAAGCACATTCAAAAGCTAGCAGAAGGCAAGAAATAACTAAGATCAGAGCAGAACCGAAGGAGATAGAGACACAAGAAACCTTTAAAAAAATCAACAAATCCAGGAGGTGTTTTTTTGAAAAGATCAACAAAATTGATAGACCACTAGCAAGATGAATAAAAAAGAAAAGAGAGAAGAATCAAACCGATGCAATAAAAATGATAAAGGGGATATCACCACCGATCCCACAGAGATACAAACTACCATCAGAGAATACTGTAAACACCTCTATGCAAATAAACTAGAAAATTTAGAAGAAATGGATAAATTCCTGGACACATACACCCTCCCAAGACTAAACGAGGAAGAAGTTGAATCCCTGAATAGACCAATAACAGGCTCTGAAATTGAGGCAATAATTAATAACCTACCAACCAAACAAAGCCCAGGACCAGATGGATTCACAGCCGAATTCTACCAGATGTACAAAGAGGAGCTGGTACCATTCCTTCTGAAACTATTCCAATCAATAGAAAAAGAGGGAATCCTCCCTAACTCATTTTATAAGGCCAGCATCATCCTCATACCAAAGCCTGGCAGAGACACAACAAAAAAAAGAGAATTTTAGACCAATATCCCTGATGAATATCGATGCAAAAATCCTCAGTAAAATACTGGCAAACTGAATCTAGCAGCACATCAAAAAGCTTATCCACCATGATCAAGTTGGCTTCATCTCTGGGATGCAAGACTGGTTCAACATACACAAATCAATAAACGTAATCCAGCATATAAACAGAACCAAAGACAAAAACCACAAGATTATCTCAATAGATGCAGAAAAGGCCTTTGACAAAATTCAACAGCCCTTCACGCTAAAAACTCTCAATAAACTAGGTATTGATGGGATGTATCTCAAAATAATAAGAGCTATTTATGACAAACCCACAGACAATATCATACTGAATGGGCAAAAACTGGAAGCATTCTCTTTGAAAACTGGCACAAGACAGGGATGCCCTCTCTCATCACTCCTATTCAACATAGCATTGGAAGTTCTGGCCAGGGCATCAGGCAGGAGAAAGAAATAAAGGGTATTCAATTGGGAAAAGAGGAAGTCAAATTGTCCTTGTTTGCAGATGACATGATTGTATCTTTAGAAAACTCCATTGTCTCAGCCCCAAATCTCCTTAAAGTGATAAGTAACTTCAGCAAAGTCTCAGGATACAAAATCAAGGTGCAAAAATCGCAAGCATTCCTATACATCAATAACAGACAAACAGAGAGCCAAATCATGGGTGAACTCCAATTCACAATTGCTTCAAAGAGAATAAAATACCTAGGAATCCAACTTACAAGGGATGTGAAGGACCTCTTCAAGGAGAACTACAAATCACTACTCAACGAAATAAAAGAGGACACAAACAAATGGAAGAACATTCCATGCTCATGGATAGGAAGAATCAATATTGTGAAAATGGCCATACTGCCCAAGGTAATTTATAGATTCAATGCCATCCCCATCAAGCTACCAATGACTTTCTTCACAGAATTGGAAAAAAACTACTTTAAAGTTCATATGGAACCAAAAAAGAGTCTGCATTGCCAAGACATTCCTAAGCCAAAAGAACAAAGCTGGAGGCATCACACTACCTGACTTCAAGCTATACTACAAGGCTACAGTAACCAAAACAGCATGGTACTGGTACCAAAACAGAGATATAGACCAATGGAATGGAACAGAGCCCTTAGAAATAATACCACACATCTACAACCATCTGATCTTTGCCAAACCTGACAAAAACAAGAAATGGGGAAAGGATTCCCTGTTTAATAAATGGTGCTGGGAAAACTGGCTAGCCATATGTAGAAAGCTGAAACTGGATCCCTTCCTTACACCTTATATAAAAATTAATTCAAGATGGATTAAAGACTTAAATGTTAGACCTAAAACCATAAACACCATAGAAGAAAACCTAGGCAATACCATTCAGGACATAGGCATGGGCAAGGACTTCACGTTTAAAACACCAAAAGCAATGGCAACAAAAGCCAAAATTGACAAATGGGATCTAATTAAACTAAAGAGCTTCTGCACAGCAAAAGAAACCATCATCAGAGTGAACAGGCCATCTACAGAATGGGAGAAAATTTTTACAATCTACCCATCTGACAAAGGGCTAATATCCAGAATCTACAAAGAACTTAAACAAATTTACAAGAAAAAAATCAAAGAACCCCATGAAAAAGTCGGCAAAGTATATGAACAGACACTCCTCAAAATAAGACATTTATGCAGCCAACAGACACATGAAAAAAAGCTCATCATCAGTAGCCATCAGAGAAATGCAAATCAAAACCATAATGAGATACCATCTCACACCAGTTAGAATGGCGATCATTAAAAAGTCAGGAAACAACAGGTGCTGGAGAGGATGTGGAGAAAGAGGAACACTTTTACACTGTTGGTGGGACTGTCAACTAGTTCCACCATTGTGGAAGACAGTGTGGTGATTCCTCAAGGATCTAGAACTAGAAATACCATTTGACCCAGCCATCCCATTACTGGATATATACCCAAAGGATTATAAATCACGCTACTATAAAGAAACATGTGCACATATGTTTATTGCGGCACTATTCACAACAGCAAAGACTTGGAACCAACCCAATTGTCCATCAATGATAGACTGGATTAAGAATATGTGGCACATATACACCATGGAATACCATGCAGCCATAAAAAAGGATGAGTTCATGTCCTTTGTAGGGACATGGATGAAGCTGGAAACCATCATTTTGAGCAAACCGTCACAAGACAGAAAACCAAACACCGCATGTTCTCACTCATAGGTGGGAATTGAACAATGAGAACACTTGGACACAGGATGGGGAACATCACACACTGGGGTCTGTAGTTGGGTGGGGGATGGCAGAGGGAAAGCATTAGGAGATTTACCTAATGTAAATGTAGAGTTAATGGGTGCAGCACACCAACATGACACATGTATACATATGTAGCAAACCTGCAAGTTGTGCACATGTACCCTAGAACTTTAAGTATAATTTAAAAAAAAGAAAAAAGAAAAAAAAAAGAAACCTGCCAGGAAATAGTACCTCTCTACTGTTTTGAATAATTTCATGTTCGTGAAGTATAATAAGAATCTAGTGGCTTTAAAATCACCTTTTACTCAGATGATTTTGTTGATGACATGACAACACATTTTTAACAATTTTTAGCATTATTAAAAAATAGGAAATGTGGTACAGGAAATATTTCATTAGGTAATTCTCATAGTCCAGTTAAATTTCTTTTGGCTTCCTTTTCAATCCATTTGACCATTTTCTTTTGTAAAGCATATTTCAACTAATGAGCACAAGTCCTTCATTGTTTCAAAGGTGGAGCTTCTGTGTTTGAAATATGCTGTTTGATGGGTAGCCATTTTAGCTCTCTCAACAAAATTATTGCCTTTAGGAACTTTATCATTCTGCCCTGTGTAAGCCACAAAGAATTACTGGTATCTGAGTAGGCAGCTGCAAAGCTGCTAACAAAATTAGCTGTCAATTTTCCATGACAGAATTTAGTTTTCATTGAGTTAATAATTCTAATGTTTTCCCAAATTTTCCCTGTTGCATAACATACATCAAACATTTCTATTTTAAGCATATTGATTTATTTTGAATCCAGAACCAAGATTTACAGCTCTGGTAACTTCTGTTCACTCGTTTGTTTGTTCAGACTTAATGTCATATAAAAACATGAGCCTTCAAAATTTCACACGAAGTCACCACCTTCAAAATTTTACACGAAGTCACCACAGCATACGAAATCTTAAGATGGCCAATATCATTCTGAATACATAACCTATCAGCAAAGTTAACCGACATGCAATATGAGACTGGGCACAGTAGCTCTCACCTGTAATCCCAGCACTTTAGGAGGCCGAGGTCAGCAGATCACTTGAGGTCAGGCATTCGAGACCACCCTGGCCAACATGGTGAAACCCCATCTCTACTAAAAATAAAAAAATTAGCTAGGCTGGTGGTGCGCGCCTGTAATCCCAGCTACTTGGGCAACTGAGGAAGGAGAATCACTTGAACTTGCGAGACGGAGTTTGCAGTGAGCTGAGATTGCACCACTGCACTCTAGCCTGGCCAACAGAATGAGACTCCATCTCAAAAACATACAAACACACAAACAAAAAACTAACAGATATGCAATATGAACAGGAACATCAGATAAATATAATATCCATTTTTTTCATTGCCAGGAGAAGAGTTAGAATCTTCCACTAAGAAGGAGAGTAAAAAGAACCTATTGCACACAGGTTAGCAAGGTTTGGTAAGATTACTATCTCTAAATTTTGAACTTAGAAGCAGTGGTAGTCTGCATCTGAACAAAGATTATAGTAATGAGTACAGCACAATGACGTACAAACATGTGGAGGACAAAATATCCTGAATAGACTGTGCTTGGAGGGGGCCGGGTGAATAAACCAAGCCACCAAATTCTAAGTAAAATGGAGTCAAAACACTGCAATGTGAGCAGGAGATGGTCTAGAGTTCCTTTCTCCTTGACCCCATGCCTGACGATGCTTCAAAGACTGATGGGACAATAATTTCAGATCCAAGGAAAGCTTAAGGAGAGCTGTGATGAGCTATGCTCACAGTGGTTCCTATGTCACTGTGTTCTTTCTACATCTAATATTTAATCCATGTTTCATTGCAAGAATTGATGAGGCTAAAATTTCACTGATTAACAATATGGGATCCATTTTGATAAGATCAGAATTCTCTCAGGAAAGTGTGTAATGAAAGAAACAGTATGTGATAGAACTAGCCTCTTTGATTTTGACAAATACCACCTATGTCAGGGTGCTGGCCCACGACTTTCATGGTATTAATCATCAATCTAGCTAAGTGTCTGTTAACTACCTTGGGCATCCAAAGAGAAAATCAAATAGAGCCTTGGAGGCAGAGGCAGGAGCTAATATTTGACACAATTCCCTGGCTATCTTTGCCTGTCCTACTGAATCAGTTTCTCCACTGGAGAAACCAGGGAGTCAGAAGTTTTTCGTAAAATACTCTGTGGTTTTTAATTAGAAAAGTGTTGACTTTCCAAGGTCTTTGGAAAGAAAGGAAAAAATAAAGGGATGGTGTTGGCAGGATTTAATGTTTCCATTTACAGGTGAGATGTGGCCATACTAAAGTGGATCCATTTTTCCAAACAGATTCTTTGATGAAACAGCCTGGGAAGTTTGACTTGACGGAGTTTAATGATTCAAGGGATAAACTGAAAAGCACAGATTAACGTTGTTAAATCTGGGCCCAGGGGTTTATGTACCACTGTCACCATTTGTGTGCCACTGATATCTTTTTCATATAGTGCAAAAGAAATCAGGCAAAATTAGAATATGTATAAGGCATCACACTTTGAAATAGTACAACGTGGTAAAACTTAAAACAATTAACTCATGGAGATATAGAGAAGGGTGGTTTTACTCTATGAAGTATGGAGTATATAGAGTAGAGGGTACAAAAGGTAGAACGGAGGTGGAGATAAGTGGGGATGCTTAACGGGTAGAAAAAGTAGTTAGAAAGAATGAATATGACCTTATATTTGACAGTACAACAGTGCAACTATAGTTAATAATAATTCAGTTATACATTTAAAAACTATTAAAAGAGTATAATTGAATTGTTAAACAAAGGTTAAAAATTTGAGATGATGGATACCCCATTTACCATGACATGATTATTACACATTGTATGCCTGTATCAAAGTATTTCATTAGGCTGGGCGTGGTGGCTCAGGCCTGTAATCCTAGCACTTTGGGAGGCCAAAGCGGGCAGATCACGAGGTCAGGAGATCGAGACCATCCTGGCTAACACGGTGAAACTCCATCTCTAATAAAAATACAAAAGTTAGCCGGGTGTGGTGGCAGGCGCCTGTAGTCCCAGCTACTCAGGAGGCTGAGGCAGGACAATGGCGTGAACCCAGAAGGCAGAGCTTTCAGTGAGTCGAGATCGTGCCACTACACTTCAGCCTGGGCAACAAAGTGAGACTCCATCTCAAAAACAAAAACAAAAACACACACAAAAAACAAAGTATTTCATGTACCTCATACATACATACACCTACTATGTTTCCACAAAAATTAAAAATTTAAAAAAATTAAAGTGACATCAGTCTAAGAAATCTTGTATTATGTTGAATTTCTTGTGTAAATCAGTGATTTTCCAGTGTTAGATTTACAGAACAGATCTTATCCTATACATATAGAAGGCACAATTATATTATTCTTCTGCCCAAAATAATTTTTCTGATTTGAAAAGAAGCCTCCACAAATGTCAAAATCTCTAATATGAATATATATGGTAATTATGCCTAAGGATCATTTAAATACATGTTTATAGCTCAGCAAGGGCTTGGCCCAGAAACCAAAAATATTCTTGCCCTCCCCAACCAGTTCCATACAATTTAGTTTAGTGAAATAAAAAAATTAATGGTTCTAGTATCACAATCTGTCAAAAGCTTGACCCAGATCATTCCCCCAACTTGAGTTACAGAGAACATCTCCTGGGAAGGAATGGAAGTGTTTTGTGATGTTCATGGAATCAAGTTTCTTTCCATGTAAAACATGCGTCTAACTTCTAGAAAAAGTTCTGTAATATAGGAGTGTACACATTTTTTAAGAAAAATAGGAATTCATCAGAAAGCAGGCAGGATTCATAATCAGCATTATAAGTTAAAAACTAGTATCAGAATTTACAAGAACTATGGCAATTTTTGAGGTAATGATGCAGGTTTTCATTGATAAATATGTAATATCTAATTGAAATAAAAATAAATATATATTAAAGCAAGAAAATTGAATGATTTTCACATCTGCAGATGTCATTGTCATATAATAGTTGTACATATTTAAGGTGTACAACTTGAAGTTTGACATACCTATTCATTGTGAAATGATCCCACAATCAAGTTAAATAGCATATCTGTTATCTCTACATAGTTGTCATTCCATATATGTGTTTGTGGTCAAATTTAATTTGACTTATTCTCTTAGCAAATTGCAAGTATGCAATACAGTATTGTTATCCATCATACCATGCTATACATTAGATCTGCAGAAATTACTTATCTTCCATAACTAGAACTTGCTACCATTTGACCAGCATCAGAGGGGTATGTAAGTCTTCCCTCTCTCTTTTCTTTCATCTGCTCATGTCTTGAAAATACAAAATTTGAGCTTTATGCTTTAGGTTTGAGAAATAGTTTAGGTCCCTCCAGAAGGTGATTCTGTGGCAAATATTTGAGTATAAACTGGTTTGTTTGGGAGGCAAATCCAGACAAATCAGTAGGAGACTAGGGGAGTAAGACAGGAAAGTGAACAGAGTCAATGAACAGGGTGTTATCAAGCAGGTTATGACTGTGGGAAAATGGATCCTTCTCCCATAGTGGGATTCTAGAAGTAGTAGGAAGCATAAGCTCATTAGCAAAGAGACACAGACGCTAGCAGTAGGAAGTGGTCAGAGGAACTGATATGTAAGGCCCAAAAGGATCTCAGCAGAGCACTGACAGCACTGCAACATCATAGTGGTGATATGAAGACTCAGAAGCTGAGGAACAATGATTAGAGACATAAATTTGGGAGTCATTGAAATAGAAGAACAATAAAAATTCATGAGAGTAGATGAGATCACTTAGAGAACTAGAGAAAAGAACAGTACACTCAGTACTAGCACAGCCATAACAACAAAGAAAAATCAATAAAAGTTTCTGATAAGAAGTAAGAAATGATATAGGATAAAAACCAAGAGAATTTGATACCACGGGAGCCAAGTTTTCTAAATAGTATCAAGAAGAAGAGAAAATAAACCATATCAAATGCTGCTGGAAGATAACAAAACTGATAAATAAGAATCCAGTCTTACCTTAAAAAATATAGACATCATTACTGACCACAATAAGAGTCTGAAAAATGATACATGTGAAAACCTGATTAGAATGTGATTAGGGGAAAATGAGCTGAAGAGAAATAATACAACTTTCCAATGTAATTTAGTCCATTGGCACTTATATAACAGTGGACAAGCTTTCCAGTAGACACATATCCTCATCAACGTTTGGTATTATCAGAAAAATTCTAGCCACTTTAACGAAGGTTTAGTGATATCTCATTGTGGTTTAATTTTTATTTCTCTGTAGCCCATGATGTTGGATCTCCTGATGCAATGCACTACGATGGAAGCCACCTGTTGAAGACTGAACAGCCTCTATCAAACTATTTCTCCGAATAATCGTCCTATGGAGAAACTCGCTTCTCCAAAATCTGGAACCACTTTTGATTGTTTATTTGAGCAAGAATGTATATCTATTGTGTATCCTGAGCCATTGTACATGTTTAGGATTATTTGTTGCATGAATTTGCTTGCATTAATAACAGATATTTTCATTGTCATAATCATGGAATAATGTCCAATTTTCATCAAAATGTCCATTTTAACTAAGGTAATAATTACACATACTATTAATTTTTAAGCCTATGGATAATACATTTATTATTCACTATTAATTTCAACTATTTCCATATGTATATCAGACTACATAGTCTCTAATTCCTTAGAATTTATTGAGGCTTCCTATATGGCCTAAACATGGCCTATTTTTTAAATTTTCTCTGTGTGCTATAGAGAACATTTAATCTGGTTATTTGATTTAAAGTTCTGCATTTATCTAAGAGCTCAAGCTAATTATATTTATGTACAACTCATGTTTGGTTTTGGCAATAATTATTTTCATTGGTTTCTAGTGTTCTGATCTTTCTCTTTCTTTTGAAGTAATAGTGCTTCTTAGCAGCCTAAGTGATTTGGTGTAGAAGTCCATGTTCCGATAATTCTGACTAATAATATAGACCAAGGAAGGGCTCAAGTCCAGGCTCTCATCTGTGTTCTTCCTGGTAACTATGAGATGTGAAGATAAGCCCAAAAACAGAGAGGCCTGGAGAGAACCTAGACGGAGAGGCCTAGACAGAAACTACTTCCTATGCTATCCCTAAGTCTGTGACCTCCTCAGATAAAAGGTCAATTGTAAAGCACTGCGAATGCTTGCAATTTAACCTTAACTCTTACACAAATACAACAGTGGTAATAATAATTACCTTGGGATTTTGGAGGGAAAGAAGTTGGAAGAGGGGTATCCAAGAGAAAATTATCAGCTCACTCCTATTTACATCAATTCCAAGCCAAAGCAGGACTTTTGCACCAACATATTGTCTGCAGACACTACTGGCCTGAGCTGTTGCTGCTGATGTCCATGGCCTAGAAGAGGAAGATGTCTGCAGTCATTAAGTATATTAACCTTCATATTAGGAAGCGTTTGTCAAATATAGGCTCCCTCAGTCTCTTGGATGGCATCATGACCTGAAGCACCTGCAACCTGATTGCTGCCCATGCCAGGATGTCTTTACGTCAACATGTCTTAAAAATATTATTTCCTGTGTGGGCTATGATATAAAAAAGCTTGGGCCAGGTGCGGTGGCTCATGCCTGTAATCCCAGCACTTTGGGAGGCCGAGGCGGTGGATCACGAGGTCAGGAGATTGAGACCATCCTGGCTAACATGGTGAAACCCCGTCTCTAATAAAAATACAAAAAAAAAAAATTAGCCGGGCGTGGTGGTGGGCGCCTGTAGTCCCAGCTGCTCGGGAGGCTGAGGCAGGAGAATGGCGTGAACCCAGGAGGCGGAGCTTGCAGTGAGCCAAGATCGCACCACTGCACTCCAGCCTGGGCGACAGAGCGAGACTCCATCTCAAAAAAAAAAAAAAAAAGAAAAAGCTTGTGAAATACTGTTCTCTACATGTGTTCTGACTGAGTTATTGAGAAGGAGAATTTGTTCAAGTTTTACTTATTTGATAATACAGTAAAATGATGGTGGATCCCATTGTTTGCAGTTCCAGCTGGCATTCCTTCCTTTTCCATCACCACTGCCTGAAGATCTCTGTCACTCACTCTCTCTGTTCAGCCAGCTGAAGTCTGGTTCCTGGGTACTCTGACGTGGAAGGTAGCAAATCCTTTCAGCTCTCCCTTCAAAATTTGTCAAGAAACAAGTTCCTTATTTCCATCCTTCTCAACATCTGGACACGTATGTCTCTTGAAACACTGCAATACAGTCTCCTAACTGCTCTCCTGAATTTCATCTTTGCTCTCCGTATTTATTCTCAACATAGCATTGAGAGAAATGCCTTTAATACCCACTCCCTTTTTCAAATTATGCAATAATTTCTAAGTTCTTTCAACATAAAAGTCGAAGCCTTGGCAAGTCTGTAAATATCTGCATAGTTAGCCACCCTCCCTTCTCACTTCTGCTTCATTGTTGTTGAGAATAGTCTGATGTGAAAATGATTCTTGCTCTTTGAAGGTGGTCTGAACTCTTATCCCACTATTCTTTCCTTTCTCCCTCTTCACCAACCATAGGGGTCTCCCTCTTCCCTACTTAACCACCCACATTTTAGCATCAAGGTCTTTGAACTGACTCTTCTCTCTGTTAAACTATAACATTTTAAATAATTAATGGCTACATTGACCTCACATTTAAAATTGTATCTCTTTCCAGCATTCTCGAATTCCCTTTCCAATGGAAAAATCTAAAATGCCCACACTTGGCCCCAGAAGGGTAACAGAGGAGAAGTGTTTGCTATTTTTGAAGTCGTCTCATCAAGATGGGAGCAGGACTGCCCTCATATTTTATTAACATCATCCGCCAATGGCAGCCACATTCCTTTGGACTATAGTTAAAGGTAAGCAGCACGTTGGTTAGAACATCAAGATGTCTTGGCCTGTGCTTCTGTTTATGAACGTTTTCTTCATATCCAGTTCCCTTTCTACTTCTCTAACAATAAAAAATGCTTAGAGGGTAGCAATCATTTTACTTTTGATATTATATGATGACATCTGCAAAATGCAGACAATAAACATAAAAAGAATAATCAAAATCCGTTAAAAAATTGTACATAATCTCAAGAATGAACAATCATTGTTAACAATTTGGAACTTATCTTCATATTTTTGCACGTAATTGTATACAAAATTGTTTATACACATTTTTATCTTACCTTTTATTTATTATAAATTATATGAAATTTAAATCATTCTATAATGTGTAAATTTATTAGTTACAAAGCATATAGTAAATTAGTTCCATGTCTTTAAATAATTTTTTACAACATTACTTAAAATTGATATTTATTTATTTTTTTCATAGAGAAACTAAAATCCAACCGTTTATAGGGTGATTTCCATTTTGCAGTGTCTCCAAAATTTCTATTATCAGTATACTTTTATATTGATTGAAATGACTTTATGATGACTACCTGGAGTACAAATTTATGCACTTACCAGAAGTTTCACCAACTTCAAAAGTTCACAATGTTAATTTTTATATTTTACCATTTTCTTTCATGCATGAATCAGAGAATCAGTTGTACATTATCAAGTGCCTCATCTCCTAGCTGATTGCCTTTCTACTTCCTAGTAAACCAATTAGCTTTATAACCTGTTCTCTGGAAACAGCTTTGGGAGTCTAGTTCAAATTTCATCTACCATTGAATAATCTGTCCTCAAGGTCTACACTTTCTATTACACATTTCATTTATTTTAAATATGAGACTAATAATGCTAGTTTCATAGGTTTGTCATAATTGTTAGAAAGAAGCATTAAAATTTTGCATGCTTTAGTTGTGTGAGGTCCATTTGACACTCTAACGCTACCAGTGACTTTTAGCATGAAATATTCCAGGATATAGAAGGAAATATCAGAAAGGATAATAGACTTCACTAAATTATTCCAGATATGCACTGAACTAATAAACAGGCCAACTACCAAAAACATTAGCACAAAGCCTCAGGAGTTTATGTGGAAGGAAATAGGACACAAATTTCTTGTAAAATGTGGTTAAAATGCCCCATTTCCAAAAAAAGAGAGAAATACAAGACACTGGAAAGTATGCCCCACATACATGGGAACAGTGAGGGAAACAGGCAAATAACATTGCCTTTGATGGGGCTAAGATGTTGGACCTAATACACTAGAAAATCAAAGCAACTCTTTGAAATATAATTAAAGACCCGAAGAAATCATGTTGAAGGAAGTGAAGTGTACTATGATGAGTTTCTTACCAAAAAGTGAATAACATTAAAATTTAAAGCTTATTTATAAAAAAGGAATGAATGAATAAATAAATGAGAAAGACACAATAATGGAAAATTAAAATTCACTATGTCATCAACAAAATACTTGACATAGCAGAAAAAAGAATCAGTGCACTGAGTTTAGGTAAATAAAGAAGAACAAATATGAAGAGGAAAAATACAATGTGTAAATTACACAGAGCCTCCATAAGTGTGGGACACCATTGCATCCACCAGTGCATGCATAATAGGAGTAGCAGAATGAGAGAAAGAGAAAATAACACAATGGCTTTCTTTACTCAAACATATATTTTATAGATAATTTCTAAGACCAAGTGATAGCCTATTGTGTTCCTTTCACAATTTCCCTGTTAAGCATTTATTTTAGGCTTTTAAATGTAAAAAACTGCACTTATTTAGTGTATACAATTTGATGACTTTGGACATGCACATATACCTGAGATATCATCACCACAATCAAGATAATGAATCATATGCATGACTTCCAAATGTTTTCTCATGATTCTTTGTTTTTTGTTTGTTTGTTTTGTTTTTGTAAGTTTGTTTAGTTCATTTTGGGTTTCTTGTTGTTATTCTTGATCACAAAAACACTTAATGTGAGATCTATTCTCTTAACAAATTTTTAAGTGCACAACACCATATTGTTATCTATAAGCATTCTGTTGTTCAGTAGATATCCAGAGCTTATTCATCTTGTATAAGTGTACCTTTATACCCATTAAACAGCAACACTTCATCTACAGTCCTCTGGATGTTGACAATCTTTTTTCTGCCTCTACAAATGTTACTATTTTAGGTTTCTCTTATAAGTGGAAATATGCAGCACTTGTCCTTCTGTGACTGGCTTATTTCACTTAGCATAATGTCCTCCACGTCCATCCACATTGTCATAAAGGGTAGGAGTATTTTTTTAAGGCCACCTGAATTGTATTCCAGTATGTGCATGTACCACATTTTCTTTATCTATTTGTCTGTCAATAAACAGACAAATAGATAAAGTTTTCTGCATATCTTGAAATAATTGAGTTTTCTCCATATCTTGAAATAATTACTGAAAATTTCTCAAATTTGGTTTTAAAACCATTCTTCTACACATTAAGGAAGCTGAACAAACTCTAATTAGGGTGAACTAAAAATAATCCAGACACATCTTAATCAAATATTGATAACCAAAGGGAAAAAAAGGAGTATGTTAATACAGAGTATATTAATAAAGAGAAAATGACTCATTATCTAAAAAGGAACAAAAATACAATTATCAGCTAATTTCTCCTCAGAAAATATGAAGGTCAAACGCAGTGGTATGACTTATTTCAAATACTGAAAGAAAGAAAAAACTATCAACCAAAAAACCTACATTCTGCATAACCATCTTTCCAAAATGAGGGCAATATAAAGATATTTTCAGAGAGGCATACTAGACAGTTTCTTGGTAGAAGTCTTTGGTCTCACCTTACAAGAAACACTAATAGCAGTTCTTCTAGATAAAAGCAAATGACACTAGGCAGTAATTTGTAACCACATAAAAAATGAAGAGTGAGATCAACTTCTGACATGACATGAGGATCTCCACTGACACTAACTTCAGAGAAACTAAAGTAAATTATTTTTAAATGGAAATGGTTTTAAGTGCAAAGAGCAAATGAAGAAACATCTATTTAAAACTTTGTTAAAAAGGCGAGTCTGCTGTACTTGAAACGGTATGCTCCCTTTCTCCCCTTCCCAGATTAACAAGGTGCACACTCCAATTCAGACTGCTTTAGCCAAGAACACAGGCTCCATCCCCCTGTGGCACCCAACGAGAGGATCTTCTCAGGAAAAGTGGGAC
This sequence comes from Pongo abelii, assembly GCF_028885655.2. Taxonomy (NCBI): domain Eukaryota; kingdom Metazoa; phylum Chordata; class Mammalia; order Primates; family Hominidae; genus Pongo; species Pongo abelii. The sequence continues at coordinate 156,782,137 of NC_071989.2, forward strand.
TTTAACATTTCTCCTGCTTGTTGCTGAGGCTAAGTACTGGGTGGGTGAGTGCATACTGATAGTGGGATTTTTCTTCTTCTGCCTTTTTTTGGAGCTCCCAGGGAAATTAAGATTAGGGTACCAGAAGGTCTAACAGAAAATAAAGCAGAACTAGAATCAGGGCTTACAATGTATCTTTCATGTGATACTTTTTTACTTGCCAAAGGTCATAATGCCTACTTTTCTGATCCAGGAGCAGAGGGTTCTCACACAAGAAACTTGCTTCTATTGACAAATGTGCTCACGGCTCTTCTCCGACCTGTGTTCAGTTTATGCCTGCTGGACCATTGCTCACCTGCTAAGGGTCTGATGTGTGTTCTCTGGCATTTGGGGAAAACTCGGCCTGGAGCTCCCCCTAGCTTTTCAGAAGGATGGCACAAATTTAATATACTAGCAGAATAGGAAAGAAGTTCAAAGATGTATTACTTGCCCCCAGGCAAGGAGGGAACAATGAGTCTGGAGGGCAATCTTTCATTCTTGCATCACAACAAGCCAGAATCAAGAATAAGGCGGAGAGAGAGGAGCATGTAATAACTAGCAGTATATAAAAAGCAAAAGAGTGTGGGTCACTGTACATTCACAAGCAAGTGCCTGAATGTTTTGATTAAAAGAAGTGGCAGGAAAGCAAGGAGCACAGTCTGCTAGGCCTGAGAGATGCCCCTAAGTTCCTATCACCAGCTTGACCCATTTGTGAGGGGTTGGGGTCTGAAAACTCTGTCAACGGTAACTGAGTCCTGCTTCTGGTGAGAAGTTAAACTTATATTCAGAATGAATGACAAGGCAACATAAAATTATAATGATTTACTACACACCCAACTCCTAGTTATGAAATGGAAGCTCTACCTTGAGTGTGGAATACTGACAATATAACATTCCTGTAGCCCTTCAGTGAGAAGCAGGCCATTGTCCCCATGCCCAGCTCCAAGGCCCTGACTGGGAGTTTCTGCCTTAGAGGAGAAGCAGGCCTTAAAACAGATAATTCCTGATTTCTTCCACAAGGAATGGACTTTATTTACAACAGAATGTGGATAAGTTGAAACCTAAGAGTCCCCTTATAAACAGTGAAGGTTGTTGTGAAGTGAATTAGAAGATTCATGGATCAAATACAGATATAGCCTAGATTGAAGGTCAGCCAGTTTCCAGGAGGGTACTCCACAATAATGTGATTGAGAGTGTTCCCTTAGGGTAAGAACAAACATCAAACATTGACCTCACAAACTATTCCACTCAATGAGATAAAATTTGATCAGATTAGTTTGTAGATAAATTTGTTCCAAGACATTGCTTCAAACAATAGAGCAATCTTTAGGCAATTAAGGAGATTAATAGGCAGATGTGCTCAAAGTAAGAAGACAAAAGAGCCCAGTCTGTACCACTGCAATTCAAAGTAACCGTAAACATACCCAATGTTGTGCCCCCAAGAAGAGCAATATCAGAGATAACATTATTGGCAGTGGTGGAAAGTAGATAGCAGTAAAATTATTCAGCCAGTCACCAAAGATATAAAAATCAAATAACAATAACAAACCCCCAGGGAGTGGGGTAATAACCAGAGTTGCTACTAAGCTGCTACAATATATTATCTAAAATGTTCGGTTTTTCCAACAACAAAATTAGGAGTCAGGTAAAGAAATAGGAAAGTATAACGCATACATTGGGAAAAAGTAGGCAACAAAAGTGTATATGACAGAAATCAGATGTTCAATTTAAAAGAAAAAGAGAACAAAATAGTCATTATTAGTAAGCTCACAGAACTAAAGGTAAGTTTATTTTAAAAAGTAGCAAAGATAGGATGAAAATGTCACATCCAATAGAGTCCCAATGAAGAGATGGAAATTTTGCAAAAAGAGGCAAATAGAAATTTTTGCACTAGAAAGTACAAATATAATTTTTTTTTTTTTTTTTTCAGACAGAGTTTCGCTCTTGTTGCCCATGCTGGAGTGCAAAGGCACAATCTTGGCTCACTGCAACCTCCACCTCCCTGGTTCAAGCGATTCTCCTGACTCAGTCTCCCGAGTGGCTGGGACTACAGGCATGGGCCACCACGCCTGGCTAATTTTGGATTTTTAGTAGAGACGGGGTTTCTCCATGTTGATCAGTCTGGTCTCTAACTCCTGACCTCAGGTGAGCCACCCGCCTCAGCCTCCCAAAGTGCTGGGATTACAGGTGTGAGCCACTGTGCCCGGCCACAAATATAATTTTTTTAAAAAAAATTACTAAAGGGACCTAACATTAGATTTCAAGTACAAAGAAATCGTGAATTTTAAGATAAATCAACAGAAATTATGTAAGCCAAAGAACAGAGAAAAAAAATTTTAAAAGAACAGAACCTCAAATAAATATGGGACTCCATTTGGACACCAATATGTGTGTTACGGTAGTATCAGAGGAGAAATTCATTTGGAAAAAGATCAGAAGGAAGGATAGATGAAGAAAGGAAAAAAACTATTTGAAGAAACTATATCTGAAATCTTACAAAGTTTATTTGAAAAGAAAAATCTACATATCTAGAAAGGCTAATGAATTCTAAATAGAATAAACATAAACCCACAAACACACACATCGTGCTAAAACTGCTGAAAGTCAAAGACAAAGGGAACCCATTTTGAAAAAGCAAAGAAAATAATTACATTTTACTTCTAAGTAAAACCCAGTATGAATAACAGCTAACTTCTCAAAGAGAACAACAGAGCCCACAAAGCAGTGAGATATCACTTACAAAGTGATCACAGAGAAAAGGAAAATCTATCAACCAGGAACTCTATACCAAGTACAACAATCATACAAAAATGAAGCTGAAATAAAGACTTTTCTGGGTTACCTCAAAATGAGAAATGTATTGCTAGCAGATTCACATTACAAGAAACTCTAAATGTTCTTAAGGCAGAAAGTAAACTTCTTCAGATGGCAATTTGAACCCACATTAGAAAACAAAAAAAAAAAAAACCAGTAATATGTAAACATTTAATTATAACACACACTATTAATGTATATTTTTTAATTCTCTTAACTGATGTAATAAACAATTGTACAAAATATGTATATAAATGTATGTAGTATATTGTTGAGTCTATAACATCTAGAAATACATGTATAATATATTTGCCAATAACAGCACAAAGGAGGTGAGAGGGAGCCAAGCTGTATGAGTTTAAAAAATAATGACAGAGAGTAAAGTAATAATAAGGTATTGCTGAGATTGTAATATTAATAGATGTAATATGAATAACAACAACACTTCAGAAAGGAGGAAAGAGATATATAGGAGAAAATCTTCTATATATTACTGGAATTCATCTAGTATAAATCTGAAGCCAATCCTGATTGAGATATAGAATTTTCTCTAGAAAAAGCCTAGAAAAAATACTAGAAAATGCAAAAATATGCTACAATTATTACTTAAGTTTAAAAGTTAAATTATTAAGTAGTCACTTGATGCAAAAGAAGACAATAAATAAAAATGAAGGAATAAAAATAATGAGACATATACAAAATGAAAAATAAGGTGGCAAACATAAATTCAACTATAACATTAAATATCAATAAACTTAACAATCTCATTAAAAGACAGATGCTCAGATTGATTTCAGAAACCATGATTCAATTATATGTTGTCGACAGGAGACCTACTTTCAATTCAAAAGACACAAAAAGATTCAAAGTAAAAATATGGCAAAAGATACATCATGCAAATAGCACCCTTAGGGAATCTGGCACGGGAATACAAATATCAGACAAAATAGATTTTAAAACACAAAATATTACTAGAGATGAAGAGGAACATTTTACAATGTTAAAAAGTGTCAATCTGTAATTAAGTTATAAAGAATATATATGCACAGAATAAGAGAAACAAAAACGGAAAGAAATGAGTAGAGAAATAAATAATTCAATAATACCAGTTGGAAACTTTTATGCCTGGATTACAACAACAAATAGAACAACCAGACAGAGTTCAATAAGAAAATAGAGTGCTTGAACAACCACAGACACCACCAAGACCTAACAGACATCTCTAAAACACTCCACCAACAATAGCATAATATATATTCTTCTCTAGCACACACATAATATTCTCAGTGTAGATAATAAGTCATTAACAATTTTTAATAAATGTCAAAGGATCCAAAAATTATATGGTCTCCATCCACAGTGCATTAAATTAAAAATCAAAAAGTAGCAGATATTTGAGAAACTCATAAACATTTGAAAATCTTGCAGCACATCCTTAAATAACAAATAGGTTCAAGAAGAAATCAAAAGTGAAATTATAAAATCATTTGAGATTAACAAAAATCATGACAAAGACACACAAAGAATGTATGGAAGGCAGCTTAAAAATGCTTAGAGGAAGATTTATAGTTTTTAATGCATACATCAAGGTAGAAGAAAGTTCTCAACTCAATAGCCCAGACTTTTACATTAGGATACTTAAAAAAAAGGGAAAAATAAATATAAATCAGACAGAAGACAGGAAATAATAATGAAAAGGAGTGATGATTTCACTGCACCCAGCTACAGTCTTTTTTATTTCAATTTTTAAAACTTCCTTTAGCATTTCTTGTAATTCAGGTCTCAGCCTTTGTTTGTTAAAAAAAAAATTTTAGATATCCTTTTTTGAAGGACAGTGTTGCAAAATATAGTATTTTTGTCAATTTTTTTCTTTTGGAATTTTGGATATGTTATGCAACTGCCTTTTGTCATGAAATATTTCTGCAGCAAAATGCACTGAGAATATAATGAGGGCTCACACGTAAGTGGCAATCGTTTTTCTCTTTCTGCTTTCAATATTGTCTCTTTTTTTCTTATTGAAAATGTGATTATAATGTGTCTTGATTTTAATTTCTTTGAGCTCATCTTATTTGGGGCTCACTGAGATTCCTACATATGAATGTCTACATCCTTCCCCAAATTTGAGAAGTTTTCATCCATTATTTCTATGAATAAGCTTTCTCTCATTATGTATTACCGTATGCTGACATTTTCTCTATTTTCCTTCTGAGCTCCCATAATGCATGTATTGGTTCCACCTGATGGTGTCCCATAAGTTTCTTAAGATTTGTTCACTCATTCACACTCTTTTTTTTTCTCTTTTTGCTCATCTCATTGGATAATTTGTAATAACATGTCTTTGAATTCACTGATTGCTATAGTTCCCCCAAAATTCATGTTGAAATCGTAACTCTCAAGATGATATTAGAAGAGGGCTCCTTTGGGAGGTGAGTAGGTCTTGAGAGTGAAGCCATTAGGATTAGAATTAGTGCCCTTATAAAAGAGACTCCAGAGATCTCACTCACCTTTCTTTCCATGTGAAAATACAGCAAAAAAGTTGATTTTCTCTCAATAAATAAGTGGGTTCTTATCTACCAGTGCCTTGCTCTTGCATACTTCAGCCTCCAGAGGCTGTTAAACATTTTATGAATACTTCAGTTAATTTATTGTATTATTCAAAGTCATGATTTCTATATGGTACATTTTATAATCTTTTTTCTTTGTTGAAGCTCTCACTTTGTTCATGCATTATTCTACTAACATCACTGACCATCATTATGACAATTATTATTAATTCTCTGTCAGGAAATCACACATCTTTATTTCATTAGGGTCAATTTCTGGATGTTTATCTTGTTGCTTAGTTTGTAATATATTTTCTTAACTCTTTGTTTCCTGCAAACTGTTTCCTCATTTTCCTTGGCTTTTGACAACAGCTCATTATAGAAATCAGCCACTTGAATAAGTCTTTCCTGTCAGGACACATACAAGAAAATATCCTAAACGTTCTGCCCACTCAGTGATTCTAGGAGACTTTGTGTTACTTCAAACCACCGCCTTTCTTTTTCATATCATCCAGGTGTCTGGGGAATGTAATATTCTGTCATCTCTGTCCTAACAGGCAGGACATACCCAGTGCTTCCAATGGCTCGACACAGTCAGAATTTTGGATGTATGCTCCAGTGATTTTTATCCCTCTCAAAGAATAAACTGGGAAGTGAGTTTTGATCAGCTGCTCACTTTATGCTAAGCCAGGTAATGTGTCTGTGGCATGTGCTAGCTTGCTGCTGAAAACTGCAGTTGTAGTTTTCCATAGCCATCAGTTGGCTACAGTATATGAGGTTGCATAAGTTTTCTGACATAAGTAGAAAGCAGACAGTGCCTTGGGAGCCCCCAGAAAATCAAAAATATTGAATGCATGGTCTTGTCCTTTGATTCTCTTTCCATGGAGAATCTTCAATTGTTTCTCCTTCAGTAAAATGGTAGCTGTGGGTTTGTCACATATGATCTTTATATAATTTTGTGGTATGTTTCTTCTATACCCATTTGGATGAGGGCTTTTATCATAAAGTGATCTTTAAATTTATCGAATGCTTTTTTGTAAACAATTGAAATAACCATAGGACTGTTTTCTTGTCTTGCTTTTGTTAATGTGATGTATCACATATATTTATATGCATATGTTGAACCATTTTGGCATTATTGGGATAAATCCTACTTAATCATGATGAGTGATGCTTTTAATACATTGTTGAAATTCAGTGTGCTAGTATTTCCTTGAGGAGTGTGTACCTCTGTTCCTCAGTGCTATGGGCCTGTAGTTTTATTTTTTTGTTGTACCTTTGTTGGATTTTGGTACCTGGGTAATGTTGGCCTTGTAGAATGAATCTGGAAGTATTTCCTCCTGTTTAATTTTTTTTTGAAGAGTGTGTGTAGGATTGGATTAATTTTTAACATGCTTGGTAGAATTCTGCAGTGAGTTCATCAGGTCCTGGGATTTTCTTACTTTGAAGACTCTGTTATTATGGTTTCAATCCTGTTACTCATTACTGGCTTTTGAGGCTTTCTATTACTTCATAGTTTAATCTTCATAGATTTTATTTCTTCAGGAATGTATTCATTTCATCTAACTTTTTCCATTTGTTGCCATGTAGTTCTTCATAATTGTTTTTTAATAATTGTTTTTTGTTTCTGAGGTCTCAGTTATAACTTTCTTTTTGTTTCTGACTTCATTAATTGAAGTTCTCTCTCAATTTTTCTTAATTATTCTAGCTAAAGTTTTGTCAATTTTTTTTGTAAATCTATTTTTCTTCAGTCCTAATATTACTTATTTTCACCCTGATCTGTATTATTTATTTGCTTCTGTAATTTTAGGTTTGGCTTGCTCTTAATTTTCTAATTCTTTCTGCTGTATAGTTAGGTCATTTATGTAAAGTGTTTCTACCTTTTTTTGTTATAGGTGTCCATTGTGAGAAACTTTTCTCTTAACACTGTTTTTGCTGTGTTCTATAGATATTTAGTATATTGCGTTTCCATTTTTATTTGCTTCCAGAATGTTTAAATTTTCTTCTTAATTTTTTTTATTAATACATTGGTCATTCAAGAGTATTTTATTTTAATGATGTGTTTGTTTATTTTCTGAGGTCCCTCCTGTTACTGATTTCTAATTTTATTCCATTTTACTTAGAAAAAGATATTTAATATAATATCTATTTTTTCAAATTTGCACAAACTTGTTTTGTGGCCTAAGATATTTTCTACTCTGGAAAATGTTCTATGTGCCAATGAAGAGAATGTGTATTCGTCAGCAGCTGGTGAAATGTTTTGTAAATATCAGTTAAGATTATAATATCTAGTGTGCAGTTTAACTCTTCTTTTTCTTGTTGTTCATATTCTGTCTGGATGATCTGTTCATTACTGAGAGTATGGTATTAATTATTGCATTGCTGATTATCTTACTCTTTAATTTTATTAATGTTTGCTTTATATACTTGGGAACTCCATTTTGGATGCATAGATATTTAGAATTGCTATATCCTCTTGCTGAATTGACACCTTTATCATATGTGGCCCTCCTTGTCTTTTTTACAGTCTTAATTTGTAGTCTACTTACCTCGTACAAGTGGCTACTCCTTCTTTTCATAACTTTCAGTTTCATAAGATTTTTTTCACTCCCTCACTTTCAGTTTATGTGTGTTTTATAGATAAAATGGGTTTCTGCAAGGCAATATATAGTTGGGTCTTGCTTCTTTATCTATTCAGCCACCCTATGCCTTTTAATTGGAGAATGAAGACAATTTTTATTTATTGTTATTAATGAAAAGTAAGGACTCATTTCTGCCATTTTGTTGCTTGATTTCTGATTGTATTTAGACTCTTCCTTTCTTCCTTTCATAAGGTCTTTCTTTATGGTTAGATAATTATTTCTGATAGTATGTTTTAATTTGCTGCTTTTTATTTTTAATGATTCAGTTGTATGTTTATGCACTGTGGTTATCTTGAGGCTTACAAAAAACATCTGTTAGAGATAACAAGTTATTTAAAAGAGATGACAGCTTATCTCAGATCACAAATTTGAAAATAGAAACAAAGGAAATAAAAATACACAATAAAATTCTATACTTTAACTTCATCCCTCTCCCCACATTTTAACTTACAGTTGTCTCAACTTACATATTTGTATATTACTTATCTTGTAACAGGTTGTTATAGTTAGAGGATTCATGTTAGAGTTAGTAGTGAATTAAACATCACAAATACAGTAATACAGTATTCTGGAATTCTCTGTGTACTTAACTTTTACCAGTGAGTTTTACATCTTGAAGGTCTTTCTTTTGCACATTAGGGTTCTTTTTCCTTTCAGACTGATAAACTCCTTTTAGCATTTCTTGAAAGATGAGTCTACTGATAGTGAATTCTCTCAGCTTTTGTTTGTCTTTGAAAGGCTTTATATCTCCTTCATATTTGAATGATGATTTTGCTGGTTACAATATTCTTGGATGGCAGTTTGTTTTTTGAGTCCTTTAAAAATGTTGTTCCACTTCCTCCTGGCCTGTATGATTTCTGTTAAGAAGTATGTTGACACACAAACTGGAGTTCCTTTATATGTTATTTGCTTCTTATCACTGCTTTTATGATTTTCTGTTTATTCTTGACTTTGAAAGTTTGACTTCTATATGCCTTGGGGTAGTCTTATTTGGATTGAATCTGTTTGGCATTCTAAGATTTTTCTGTACCTGGATATTTACATTTTTCACAGGTTTTAAAAAGTATTTTCTTATTATTTCTCTGAATAAGCTTTTGATCCTTTGTTCTTGCTTATCTCTCCATTGAACACTAATAGTTATTTAATTTTCTGTGTTGAAGTAATTGTCCATATCTTTTAGGTGGTATGGATCCTATTATTTATCTTTTCTTTATCTCTTCTGAGTGTGTATTTTCATATATCTTTTTTTCATATTCACTGATTCTTTTTCTGACTAACTCTGCTGTTGAAAGCCTCTAAAGAGTCCTTCAGTTCAGCAAGTATATTCCTCAGTTCCAACATTTTAGTTTGAATTGTTATTATTTCAGTCTCTTTAAGGGTAGTACATACATACCAGAGACTACTACACAGCCATAAAAATAATGAAATTATATTCTTTGCAGCAACATGGATGCATCTAGAGGCCATTATTCTAAGCAAAATAATGCAGAAATAGAAAACTAAATACCCTATGTTCTCTCTTAAAAGTGGGAACTAAACATTGAACACACATAGACATAAAGATGGGAGCAACAGACTCTGGGGACTACTAGACTGGGGAGGGAGGAAAGATGTGGGTTGAAAAACCACCTGTTGAATACTATGCTTAGTACTTAGGTGACAGGATCATTTGTAATCCAAACCTTAGCATCATGCAGCATACCCATGTACCAAACCTGTACACATTCCATTTAATCTATAATAAAAGTTGCAATGATAAAAGAACTGCTCAGTCTAGCTAATGTAAAGCATAACTCTGTCACTTTCCTTTAAGTTATACCAAAAAACATTTTGTTCTCTCACCACTTATTCAAATTGTGTATGTTTGAAGAAGTTATTGTATCTTCATTGAATTAACATCTAGAGATTTTCTGTCATCTTTGAAAATAAACGTAAAATTTACATAATAAAACTCCTTTTCCAAGTGAAATGTTCTGTATAAATTCTTGTTATGTAAAATAGGAAATGGAATAGTTATATAAATAATGAAAAGTGAACCCTAATCTCCAAGCCAGTCATGCTCATTTAAATGCAGGATACTCAGTATGGGTTATTAATAAGGCCTCCTCTCCATGACTTGGAAATCCAAGAGCTTTATACAAGCCAGTTAAAGATTAAGGCAGAAAACAGTGAAATTTATGAAGGTCATTATAGAGAGGAATATTGACCATTTTCTCTTGAGGAGAGCAACTGTACCTTATTATGCTAATCATCTTACAACTAGAATAATGCATCGATCCTGACAAATAGTAGGTATTTAATCAACATGTCAACCAGCAAAGAACAAGTAACTACTTGTGTAAACATATCACTGTGTGCTAAAGCATGTATGGTACAAGATTGCTACAAAGGACAGGACATTAGGTTCAAGGCAAATATATTAGAGGCCAAATTAAGATAGCAATATATTATTTTTAATTCTAATGAATACATAAAATAAAGAATAAACACATAAGTTATCAGTTTTTACCTCTATCATGTTTATTTGCTACTGCAAGTATTTATGGAGTAATAACCATAAACCAGATACAGCATTTATAATACATTATTGTATTCCAATATCAATTATGTATATATTTGGTTAAATACATTTTAAATGGGTATTTAGCCTTTCAATTAAGCATAATTCTCAGTTGCTGAGAGGTGAAGAGGAACAAATTGCCATCTGCGTAGTACATCAAAATGCAAGAATTTAGTTGTAGATGGCAGAACTTCCTTCAGCCCAAGTCTATCAGCTTACCTCAGAGCCAATATGTAAAAAATAAGCAAAATCACCAGTTATTTAAGGTTCATATTCTTTATTGTCTGTTGTATTGGCTTAACCCATACCTGAAAAAACACAGTAAAATTCTTCAGAATTCTATATAGAAGGTGAATTCCTCTCAATGTTAACTCATTTTAGGACTAGAAGTCTCTGTCAGTGTTTGCCTCACCTAGGGTACTAGTTAAATTTTAGGAACCGGACCTTTCTCCTGAAGATTTTTTTTTTTTTTTGAGACGGAGTCTCTCTCTGTTGCCCAGGCTAGAGTGCAGTGGTGTGATCTCGGCTCACTGCAACCTCTGCCCCCCAGGTTCAAGCGATTCTCCTGCCTCAGCCTCCAAAGTAGCTGGGATTACAGGTGTGCTGCAATTTTTGTATTTTTTTAATTTTATTATTATTATACTTTAAGTTTTACATGTGCACAACGTGCAGGTTTGTTACATATGTACACATGTGCCATGTTACATATACACATGTACACATGTTACATATGTTACATATATACACATGTACACATGTTACATATGTTACATATATACACATGTACACATGTTACATATGTTACATATGTACACATGTGCCATGTTGGTGTGCTGCACCCATTAACTCGTCATTTAGCATTAGTTGTATCTCCTAATGCTATCCCTTCCCACTCCCCCTACCCCACAACAGTCCCCGGAGTGTGATGTTCCCCTTCCTGTGTCCATGTGTTCTCTTTGTTCAATTCCCACCTATGAATGAGAACATGTGGTGTTTGGTTTTTTGTCCTTGTGATAGTTTGCTGAGAATGATGGTTTCCAGTTTCATCCATGTCCCTACAAAGGACATGAACTCTTCATTTTTTATGGATGCATAGTATTCCATGGTGTATATGTGCCACATTTTCTTAATCCAGTCTATCGTTGTTGGACATTTGGGTTGGTTCCAAGTCTTTGCTATTGTGAATAGTGCCACAATAAACATACATGTGCATGTCTTTATAGCAAAAATTAATGAATCCAGGAGCTGGTTTTTTGAAAAGATCAACAAAATCGATACACCACTAGCAAGACTAATAAAGAAGAAAAGAGAGAAGAATCAAAGATGCAATAAAAAATGATAAAGGGGATATCACTATCGATCCCACAGAAATACAAACTACCATCAGAGAATACTACAAACACCTCTACGCAAATAAACTAGAAAATCTAGAAGAAATGGATAAATTCCTCGACACATACACCCTCCCAAGACTAAACCAGGAAGAAGTTGAATCTCTGAAGAGGATGTGGAAATTTTTGTATTTTTAGTAAAGACAGGGTTTCACCATTTTGGCCAGACTGGTCTTGAACTCCTGACCTCGTGATCCACCCACCTCAACCTCCCAAAGTGCTGGAAACACAGGCATGAGCCACTGCACCCGGCCTCTCCTGAAGATTTTGATTCATGAGAACAGGGAGTGCCTTAGGTATCTAAACATTTTATAGCTACTGAAGCTAAGTCTGAAAAACATTGTGGTAAGTGGCATCACCTATATTATATATTTGTGTGACCACATTGTGCAATCACAATGGTAAAAGTCATTTTAATAAGGTAAAAACCATGCAACACATTTATTGAGCAAAGTATATAATTGAGAAATAACTATGTTTCATCGTTTAAACATATAAACTATTGATTTTTCAGAGTTTTATCAAATATTTGAACATTGACAGAGAATTACAATTTTTAATTTAGATGATTTTCAAATTGCAAGAATATTCCAATTCTTATTGTCTATCCTGCTCCCAAGTAGGATTCACCTACTTATGTAGGACCTTAAGGCATTATAGACAAATATTCTGTAGAATCCAGCAGCAGAAGAGGATTACAAGAGGAGTCATATGAATGTATACTGTCACAACACAAAGTTCAACATTGGCCCCAATGACTAAAAGTAATTTCAGGGTTACTTTGTCTGTAGAGAGAGGAAAGAAAAAAAGAAGTTTGTCATATTCCCTCATAGTGTCCAAACTGCTCCTCATTGACTAAACATTTGCAGAAGACATAAGTTTGAGAGCTTAAACTTTATTTCTTCAAACAGCTCTACCCTGCTATTTCCCAGACTTTGCACATGTCCTCTTTCTTGCTGTGGAGCTATTATCTCAGTCTCAATTCAGCATAGGGACCCACCCTGAGTTGAGGAAGGAGAGAATAAGAAGGATGCAGTTTAATTGTTGAGTCTCTCACTTTACAACATATTGCTCCAATTCCAGTTACTATAAAAGATTATACTAAATGAAGTACATTAACTAATTTGAGTATTTGAAAGCAAGTCAGGTGCACCATGTTCATAGTTAAAGTTTTAGAAATAAGGGTTCCAGGTACAGTTTTAGAAATAAGGGTTCCAGGTAAAGTTCAAGGATGTTTCCTTAAGCTTTAATAGAGCAAAAAAGGATCTGTTTACTGTTTGTATGGTTGTAGATTAAGAAGAATCCAGTAGTTCCTAGCACACTGACAGTTATTTCAGCAAGTAAGAAGAGAAAGTATTTACTATTGTGCTCTTACTTTTGATGAAGGCAAAATGCACATGGGTTACCATAGGCTTTCTTATCAGTTGCACAGATGGGATCACTTTCATAGGTGCAAGCAAATGGTGGATCTGGATATGTGTCACAGTTTGGCTGTAAAATGCAGAGACAAAATAAAAATAATCAGAGAATATAATCTGAAAATAATGTTCTTCATATGGTATTATGAAATGCCATATATAAAAAAGGAAATAAATAATCTATATGTTTTTATTAAAGGCTTGTAATGGAACTCTGTGAACAGAAACCAAATAAAAAATATATGTATTTTTAATAAACTTTGTAGACCTCCCTATTAATTGCTCTTCTCAAACCTCATTCTGTTACTGTTTCAGTGGTAAACATTAAATTCAATTTCTACTTATTATTCAGGGTTTTTTCATAGTTTAATCTTACATGCATTTTTGTTTTCTAAAAATATGTTAGCAACTATAGATTTATTTCACTGAAAGCTTTCATAATTGTTTACCGACGTTATATAAATACTAATGTTTAACACATTGATGAGGTAAATTATTATATCCTTATTTGAGTCAACCATATATTGCCAGCAAAAGAAACTGTCATATTTTGTGAACATTTTTATACATTACTATATTTTGTATACTAAGATTTTAAGATTTTTCAATCTATGTTGAAGTCTAACATTTTCTTCCATTGTTGATGTTGAGAAGTTGGCTGACAATTTAATTGTAATGTAATTGTACATAATTCTTATTTTTCTCTGGGTACTCTTAAGATCACCTTTTTGAATTCATTGATTTGTAGTTTTATTACAATGGGTTTAGATGTGATTCTCAAACAAAATTTTATTAGAATGCATTTAGACTCTTAAATCTATTCATAATAGCCAAAAAGTAGAAAGAACTTAAATGTCCGTCAGCTGATAAATGGATAAATAAATGTGATGTATCTTCAATCAATGGGACATTTATTCATGGATAAAAAGCAATGAAGTATCGATTTATGCTACAATATGAGGATAATTGAAATCATTATTCTAAGTTAAGAAGCCAATCACAAATAACACATAACATGTAAGTATATGAAATGTCTAGAAAAGGTAATTCTATAGAGACAGAAATTACATTAGTGGTTCCCTGGAGTGAGAAGTGCAGGGAATGGTGACTAACAGTAAATGGGCACATGGAACCTAATCAAAGTGATATAAAATGTTCTAAAAATCAATTACAGTGATGATTTTACTGCTTGGTAGATTAATTTTTTAAAATATTAAAATTTATTTTAATTGGATGAATTATACGGTATGTAAAATATGTCTCAGTAAATTTATTAATATGAAACATATACTGATAGAAAATTAAATATTTTTTAAAAAATGCATTTAACTTCCAAGCAACACAAATGCAACTGGGACCACCTTAATCTCTCTATTAATCTTCCAAAAACAATATTAATTAACAACAAGAACTAATAGAACCACATAAGTTGCTTGCAATCAGCATAACTAGAAGACAGAATAAATAAGAATACTAACTTCCAATTACTCGTACATACAAAAACAATCACCAAATTTTAGTGGGATTATTAGTTGGACTTCCAGTGCAAGGAAGCCTCTTGGAGAGAACAGCAGGTAGGAGAACAGGGGTTGAAGGGAGGGCAATAGAAGGAAAAAGAAAACCTACAAAAAACTACAAAGAGAGAAAAGGGGAACTGAAGACCTAAGAGTCAGCTAAAATCTGCTAAAGAAAGCCCATCGTTTGCTAAAAACTATAAAAGAGAACTGCCACCAGCATAATTGCATGTTTAAGGGAAATATATTAAAAGTAAGTGAGATTCAAGGTGGAAGTCTCAGAAAGGCATTACCTCTCCATGAGAAAAAAAAAAAATTAAGCAGAGATGGGGTGGAAAAAGGCATCCTTCAGAGACAGGGTGGCAAAAGTAAAAAGAAGCACATATAGGACCTTTGGAACAATGCAATAACATAGATAACCACACAATGCAACAGGATAACAACACACACACACACACACACACACACACACTCACCTCTCATCACCTCACTGAAGTAACTACATTTTGCCCTATTGATTGAAGAGGGCACGCTTTCACTAGGTACCTTATAAACCCAACCATATTGACAACCACCGTATCCATAAAAATATAAGGGGAAAATGTGGTCTTTACTTATAGAAAATATTTATAAGATGAAAACAAACAAGCAAAAATACTGAGAATCACATAGCTGCAGCTGAAACTCCACAGCCTGAAACACAGAATACCGTGAAGCAGAAGAAAAGCTTACTGAAACACTCAAAACAAATGAATTAAATAACATCTGACAAGTATTTGGGGACAATAAAACAAACTCCATGTATCTAACATTGAGGCCCTGGACAAAATTGATCCGTTAAAAAATACATGAAACAACCCTAGATTGAAATCAGGGAAGAAATATCAGGTAAAAATGAACTCATTTCAGAAAAAAAAAATTCAGTTAAAAGTGTCCAATTAAGAATAGATTTCAATAAATGTCATGGCAAAAGAAAAATTACACTTACTCAAGCAATACTGAGCTGTACTTTAGCAACTTACTAATGGGTAAGATTCTCCAAACAAAAGATTACTGGGCAACGTTTGCCAAAGGAATGATTGTGAGTGTTTAAATATTTAATTCTAATTTATATAAAACACAAGTGAATAAAATGTGAAAAAATATATACATTTTTATTCTGAAAAAGTAAAATTATGCAATTTTTAAATACAAGAAAGGAAAAACAGAGAGTATAGTGAAGTCTTTGCTTTTCTATAGTAAATAGGTAAGAGGGAAAAAATGCCATGAAACCCAAGCAAACCAGACACTCAATAAATAAATAATTTTAACAAACTGAGAACTACATGAATTTAAAAGGTATAAGACTAATTACTAGAAGAAAAATGAAAATGATCTCAATGTTAAATGCTTCACTGAACATAAAAAGAAAGAAAACAAATTACATAAGAAGCACCAATAATAGAGCATTAAAAAGCATAGTAATTTTAACAACACATTATATAACATTATTGAGACCAAATGTATCTATCTGTCATATCAATAAGCACATATAGACCATACTCACTAATTAAAATAAACAGATTTTCACTTAGGCATACATAACAATACCAACTCTATGCTATATATATGATGTATTCCCAAGACTAGGTGAATTTTACAGTTAAAAATTTAAAAAATAGGCAAATTTGTGCCAAGGATATTAAAAATCCTGTGTTGTATTTCCACTGCCAAATAAAGTCAAGTTCAAGTCAAAAGTCATTAAATAGGCAGGGCGCGGTGGCTCATGCCTGTAATGCCAGCACTTTGGGAGGCCAAGGCAGGTGGATCATGAGGTCAGGAGATCAGGACCATCCTGGCTAACATGGTGAAACCCCGTTTCTACTAAAAATACAAAAAATTAGCCGGGCGTGGTGGCACGCACCTATAGTCCCAGCTACTCAGGAGGCTGAGGCAGGAGAATCACTTGAACCTGGGAGGCAGAGGTTGCAGCGAGCCGAGATTGTGCCACCGCACTCCAGCCTGGGCAACACAGCGAGACTCTATCTCAAAAAAAAAAAAAAAAGTCATTAAATATGACAAAGAGTGATACTTTGCGATGCTAAGAGCTACAATCCTTAAGGAAGACACGATAGTTACTGAGATAGGAGACGGGACTTTACTCCGGAGGCAGGGTTTGAACACCGGATCAGATTGAGGACTAGCTAAAACAGGGCAAAAGCAACTTTCAATTAGACATGCCCACCAGTGTGCCATGTCAATTTTCTGTTGCCATGGCAACAACCAGGCATTACCAGCCCTTTCCATGGCAATGACACAATGACCCAAGGGTTACTACCTCTTTCCTAGAAATTTCTGCACAAACCTCTCCTTTATCTGCATGCAACTTGAAGTGCATATAAGTGTGACTGCAAAATTGCCCTGAGCCTACTTTCTCTGTCTATGGGGTAGCCCTGCTCTGCAGGAGCAGTCACAGAACTGTAACACTGCTGGAGCTATAACACTGCCTCTCCAATAAAGCTGTTTTCTTTTACCTCTGGCTTGCCCTTGAATTTTTTACTGGGCAAAGCCAAGAGCCCTCGTGGGCTAAGCTCCATTTTGGTGCTTGCCTGCCATGCATCAGCTTGGCGCCTAATGTGGGGTGAAGAAAGAAGATATCTTCATGAGAGATGGTAGCTGGCAAACCTATTGTGTCAGTCTAGGAGTCAGCGATCAGCCAGCGGCCATCAGCCAGTGATTATAGGGCAGCAGTAGGCAGGAAGGCAACTGGCAGGATGGCAGTTGGCAGGGTGGTGATCAGTCAGCAGGACAAGAAGCCAAGAGGCAGCAAAACAGTTTTAACATCCAACACTAACCAAAGGCTCCTTTCAGAGCCATCTTTTTACCTGGCAGGTAGCGGAGCCAATCAGATGGGCAAACAGGCCGTAGTGCTGCTGCGATGTGAGGTGCCTACCTCTCTGCCTGGCAGCCCAGTAGGTTACTGCCTAGTGCAGGTGCCCCCCACTGTAGCCTCCAAGAAGAACCAACCCAAAGTGAGATATCCTGGAAAGATCTCACCCAGGTCCCATGTGATAGGTCAGTCAGCACCATTACAGCACCATTTCACTCACCAGATGAGTATCTCTTTTGATCCCACCCCTATATTATAGGGAGAATAAAATCAAAGCCTTTGGCTAGGTGATCGGTTGGAAGTCCCTCATTGTTTGCCCTAAAGCACATTCCTGTCACTGCTTCCCGCTTCCCCTGGTTCTTTCTCTTCTGACTCCATTGTATTGTTCCATCAGTCATTTTATTTTCAGTCCTAAAATGTGTAGTCTTACGTTTGCTTTTAACTTTCTGTTAATTGTATGTGGGCAACTAAAGCAGGACACTTGGTTGTGAGAGCTCCCCCACTGTGTTGATTCTGGGACGCCAGAGTCACGTTGTCCTGTGACCCCAACTTGGTCTTGGGTTCACTGTTGGCTGCCCCATGGTTATCCCAAGGTTTTTGCCATTTGGTGAGGGGACCCTCGCTGGCTGAAACTTGGGCATTCTGAGTTTTCAGCACTGATATTTTGGCTGCCCCCCAGATTCTCCTGAGTAGTCGATGTTGACATTTCCCTCTAGGATTGCTGGTTATAGCCCCTCTGCCTAGGGAAATATTGGTCTTGCCTTTTTCTGCCCTCAGGTTAAAAGTATTTTCCTAATAGCTAGTTTCTAGTCCTTTCCTGTGTGTTGTCTTAACAACTGCCTTGCTCAAGCCTCTCTTAGTTAAAGGAACTGGGAGTTCTCAGGCACCTGGTCTGATGAACAGCCACCTATAGTGGTAAACAGGTAGACACTATTTTTTTCAGTGTCTTCACTATGCGGTAGTGAAGGTCACTCTGGCAGGTCAGAGCCTCTGAGGTCTCCCCTGAGCAATGCTGTTTACCTTCCTTTTCCTCCATTCCACAGTCCCCATTTGATTAGCCCCTCTCTCTGCATAACCCTCAATCTCTATAGAATTTAGGCTTAACATCCAATTGCTAATTTAAGGGTCCTAATCTGCTTCTGTAACTGCTTGCTATCTAAAGAAAGTGAGAAGATAAAAGGGAAAAGTAGGCATTTGCTAAACTTCAGCTAACTGAAACTTCTTGGAGCGAGCCTTACTAGACATGGGGACAACAGCAAGCATCCCAAAAGACTCATCACTGGATGTCTTTTAGACAACTGGAATAAGTTCAAATTAATAGAAAAGTTGAAAAAGAAAAAAATTCATTTTCTATTACAATATTGTTTAGGTTCAATACAAATCGGCCAACCAACAGATTTGGCCTAGACATGGTTCTTTACATTATAATGATATGGTACAGTTAGATTTGTTTTGTCAAACAGAAATAAAATGGCAAAAAAGTTGTCTATGTGCAGGTTTTTACGGCCCTCTCTCAGGATCCTAACTTAAGGGCTAGCTGCAGAATGTTTCTGTCTTGTGATACTCCCATGTACCCAGAAGCCACATCAGATAACTTAGATGACCTCCTCCTTGCTGCATCCCCTAAGAGGTCTGTGTGCCCCACTTCAGAGCCTCCCAAGTCCCCTAGTTCTGAGGTGGGCCCCACTAGGTATCTAGTGCAGGATTCCACACCAAGGTCATCAGGAAACCTTCCCCACTTATCCAACAAATTCTGATCCCTATAGCCCACTGCCTGGGGAAGTAAGCCAACCAGCACTACTAGAAGTGAGGCCCCATATCAGTTCCCCGAATCAAACTTGTGTCCATTGTGGGAGGTAGCTGATGGAGATGGAGGAACAATCAGTATGTGCCTTTTTCCATGTCTGATTTGGCTTCATGCATGGAAAGATTTGGTCAGTTTTCAGAGGACACAGGGACGTTTGTTGAGGAGTTTGTTAAGTTTACTATGTCTTTTGATTTAACTTGGCATGGCATGCAGATATTACTGTTCACTTGTACTGTAGAGTAAAAACAAAGACTCTAGGTTCTGCTCATAAAATGCAAATGGAGTGGATACGTGAAATGCAGGACATGTCATTTGCCATGTGGGAGGAGCTGCAGTTCTAGATCTAGATCCTCAGTGGGATTACCAGAGAGGATCTCAAGATCTTGAATACAGAAATCATATGTTAACTTGTTTAATAGACTGGATGAAAAAGCATGTGGTTAAGCAAGTCAATTATGATAAGGTGAGAGAAATAACTCAGGAGAGAGACAAAACTCCTGCTCCATTTCAGGGCTGTTTAGTTGAGGCACTCAGGAAATACACTAACACAGACCCAGACTCCCCAGAAAGGTCAGCTCTCTTGGGTGTGCATTTTACTATCTGCCCCTGACATTAGAAGGAAGCTACAAAACGTAGCAATGGGACCCCAAACCCTCATGAGCCAACTCTTAAACATTGCTTTTGAGGTTTACAATAAAGGGACATGGCAGAGGAAGATGCAAAAAACAAAAGAATTGGCCCAAAGCACAATTGTTAGTGGCTGCCTTAGGCCTCCTGCTGCCTCAGGTTTACCCACTTCAAGGAAATGCAGTGAGATGAATGTCTAGAACACTCAGATGACAGCCCCCTACTTACTGGCTTCTAGGCCAAAGTCAGAATGCCCTCTGGAAGCAAAAAGTCCACTGGAAGAAAGATAGCCCCAGCCATAAAAGGAATTCTGAGTCACCCAGGCCCAAAATGGCTGAGAAAGTTGAGGACTGTTGGGGTCTGAGGTCCTCTATGGCTCCCACTGGATACTTTGCCATCTCCACAGAGGAGATGTAGTAGGCAAAAATACTGAGTTCTTATTGGATACTGGAACAGCCTACTCAGTTTTAACTCATTTCTCAGGGCCACTGTCTTCCCACTCTTGTGAAATAACAGGAATTGATGGCCAGCCAAAAATTAGGAGATTCACTCATCCCTCTGGTTACACTGTGGAGGACCATATGTTTTTCCACAGGTTTTTACTCATGCCTGAGTGTCCTATCCCTCTACTGGGGAGAGACTTATTTTGCCAATTACAGGCCACAGTTTGTTTGGGGTGTCTCATGGGAAGTCAACAGGTGAAGGAGCACTTTTCCTGGCTCTGAGTGCTTGCTTTAACACAGACAAAGAGAAGACCTCCCTTCCACCACATACCGCTTCTCAAGTAGACTCCTCTGGGACACTAAGTTCCAAGTAGAGCTGCTAATGTACCCCAGTCCAGGTGGTTTTAAAACCCAGTGTTAATTACCCATAGAAAAAACAGTGTCTTCTGTTACCTGAGGCTCAGAGGGGCATCCATTTCCTAATAATGAAGTTTCTAAAGTATATATTATTACAATTCTGTCAGTTTCCATGTAATGCCCCCACTTATCCTGCAAAGAAACCAAATGGGGAATGCATTACAGGGTCTAAGGGCAGTTAATGAGGCAGTAGTCCCAATTCACCTAAAATTTTTTAATCCTTACACAATATTGACCCAAGTCCTTGAATATGCTCATTGATTCACAGTGTTACACTTAAAGGATGCTTTCTTTTGTATATCTGTACACCCAGAATCCCAGTATATTTTTGTTTTTGAATGAACTAATCCAGACACTTATGCTGAATCTCAGCTTACCTGGACAGTCCTTCCCCAAGGTTTTAGGGATGGTCCTCATCTCTTTGGTAATGCATTGGCCAAGGAGTTAAGGGAACTACAGCTAACTAATGGGTTTCTCTTGCAATATGTAAATAACTTATTAGTTTCTAGGCCTATGAGGGAAGACTGACAGAAACACAATCCAGCTCCATAATTTTCTGGGAAAGCAAGGGTATCAGGTATCTCCCCATAAGGTCCAGATCTCTGTGCAGAAGGTTATATATTTGTGGTATGTGCTTACTCTTAGGACATGGACTTTGGCTTATGAGTGAAAGAGATCATCTTGGCACTTCAGCTCCCTCAGACTAAGAGACAGTTAAGAGACTTTTGGGGAATGCCAGGTTTTACAGAATCTGAGTTCCTAGCCTTGGACTTGCTTATAGCAAAGCCACTCTATGAAATTGTCAAAGGAAGTGTTTGCAAGCCTTTGAATGGGATGAAACCTGCCAACAGGCATTCTCAATCCTAAGAAAAAGCAGGGAACAGCCCCTGCTTTGGCACTTCCTACATTAGAAAAACCTTTTATCCACTATGTGGCTGAAAAACAAGGGATGGCTTTTGGCATCCTAACTCAAAAGCTTGGAATAGCTCCAGAGCAGTGGTTTACTTTTCTAAACAACTGGACTAGGTGGCAGATGGGTGGCCACGATACTTGAAAGCAGTGGCAGCCACTATTCTATTGGTAGAAGCCAGTAAGTTTATCTTGGGACAACAATTAGTGCCATGACACCCCTACCAAGTACAGGGCATCTTAGAAGCAAAAAGATACCAATGGCTAACAGGAGGTTGCTTACTTAAATATGAGGCCCTTCTGCTTGACACCACAGATGTAATCCTTATTAAAGTACGTCAAGTTTAACACTGATACCCTGTCACTGGATTTCATGTTCCAAGAAACAGATACCCAACTCATCCACTCCTGTGTGGAAACCAAAGAACAGACCTACTCTAGCAGGCCTGACCTCAAAGATGTGCCTCTGCCTAATCCTGATGTTGAGTGGTTTACAGATGGAAGTGGCTTTTTGCATGATGGATTAAGAAAGGTGGGTTATGGGGTAGTTAGCCAACAAGAGGTCCTTGAGGCAAAAGCTTTGCCTCCGCAGACTTCTGTTCAAAAAGCAAAACTAATTGTTTTAATAAGGGCCCTCCAAATGGGAAGACTGAAGAGTCAATACACATACTGACTCTCAATGTGGGTTCCTGGTGCTTCATGCTCATGCTGCTATATGGAAAGAAAGGGAACTACTAACAACTAAGGGATCCCCCTTTTAACATCACTCCTAGATCTTGGAACTTTTAGATGCTGTCCAGCTCCCCAAGGAAGTAGTAGTTATTCACTACTGAGGATACCAAAAGTGAAACACCTCTATTATCCAAGGAAATACTCTGGCAGACAGAGCAGCTAAAGCCACAGCTAAAGAAACACTAGTATTCCAGGCCACTGCACTAATGCCAGGTACTCCACACTTGTCAGCAGCACCATACCATACCCCTAAGGAAATTAAATAAACAGAACAGAAAAGCTTACGAAAAGATCCTTCAGGATAGTTACCAGAAATAAACAAACTTTTTCTTCCCGAGGCCGAGCAATGAAAGATAATTAAGTATTCCCATGACTCCTCACATTTGTACTGGGACTCAAATCCAATATAAGAATATTTTTCAAATCTTGGAAAGAAACTCTTCCAGGCTCTAAAGAGTATCACCAGGATCTGTGAACTTTATGCCCATCCATAATGACCCAGGATGCCACTCTGTACTGCTACCTCTACTCGAACCTGTACAACATTGAGGGACATACCCTGAGGGAGACTGGCAAATAAATTTTACTCAGGCACCACCTTATAGAGGACTAAAATATTTGCTAGTATTTATAGACACTTTCACCAGATGAATCAAGGCTTTCCATACAAGGACAGAGAAGATATTAGAAGTGTCCATATTTTTACTTAAAGACATTATCCCAAGGTTTGGATTACCTAAAAGTCTGCAGAGTGATAAGGAATCCTCCTTCGTAGCTAAAGAGACCCAGCAGGTTTTCTTAGCCTTAGGCATCACCTATCAACTTCACTCCTCCTGGAGACCTCAATTCTCAGGTAAGGTAGAAAAAGCTAACCATGTTTTAAAAAGGACATTAGCTAAGTTCTGTCAGGCAACCTCAGAGGTCTGGGTTTCTTTCCTACTCATAGCACTTTTATGTGTAAAAATGGTCCCAACGGGAACTCTAAAACTTAGTCCATTTGAGATGACTTATGGGAGGCCCTTTTTAACTTCAGACCTCCTGCTTGATGAAGAGACACATAGAATGCTCACTCTTATTATCAATTTAGACCAGGTCCAAAAAGCCCTCCAAGTGTATGGAAACAAAATATTGCCCCCTCCGACAAGGGAAATAATTAATCCCCCGCCCCCGCCCCATTCAACCAGGAAATTTAGTCTTGCTAAAAATTTGGAAAGAAGGGTCCCCTGAAGATCAATTACAACCAAAATGGGAGGGCCCCTATCAGCTGTTGTTGAGTACCCCCACTGTTGTTAAGCTTCAGAGAATAACTAGTTGGGTACACCTGTCCATTAAACCTGTTTCTTATGAGTTGCAGGCACAAAGGAAAGATACCACGCCCTATATCTGTGAGCCTTCGGAGGACCTCTGCTACCTATTTAAAAGAATCAACCCTCAGCCAGAAGTAGTAACATGACGCTGTGTGTGGGAATAGGAGCATTAATTTTTCTCTTCTTCCTGCACCTAGTTTTTACCTCTTCTAAGAATTTTGATAGCTATCTTGTTGTTACAAAATTTTTTCTCTTGCTTGTTTAACCTTTTAGTAAAGCTTGTGTCTTCTAGATTACATTGCCAGGTAAAAATAATACTGGCTAAAGGCCTCCAACACATCTCATCTACTGACCCAGAGGATGAAACCATCCTGCCTATGGGCCCTTTAGATCAGGTATCCAGAGATTTTTACTCCTCTGGTGCTAGGCAGGGCCTATACCCATACACGCAGTAGGAAGCAGTTACAGAAGTTATAGAAGATAGACCTCCACCCTTCTGCAGCTCCCTTAGGATTAAGGAGGAGTATCTAATCTCTGAAGGAAGAATAAGGTAGGAGGTGGGACTCAACTTCAGAGATAGGGCTCAGACACTGGACCAGGTTGAAGACTAGCTAAAACAGGGCCGAGGTGAAAGCAGCCTTAAATCAGGCATGCCCACCAGTGTGCCATGTCAATTTACCATTGCCATGACAACACCCAGGAGTTACTGCCCCTTTCCTTGCCAATGACCCAATGATCCAAGCGTTACTACCTCTTTCCTAGAAATGTTTGCATAAACCACCCCTTAATCTGCATGCAATTACTACAAAACTGCCCTGAGCTGTTACTCTTTGATTACAGGGTAGCCTTGTTCTTCAGGAGTAGTCATGGAGTTGTAATGCCACTGGAACTATAACACTGCCTCTTCAATAAAGCTGTTATCTTCCACCTCTGGCTTGCTGTTAAATTCTTTCCTAGGCAAAGCCAGGAACCCTCATAAGCTAAGCTCCACTTTCAGGCTCTCCTGCCCCACATCATTATGATTATCTGTATGTGTATATTACACAACTAAGAAGGCACTTCAATGATATAAAAACTAAAAGAGGTAACAGAAATAGAAACACAATAATAATATGAGACTGCAACACATCACTCACAGTACAAGATAGATCACTGCATTATAAACAGGTTAGAATAAAAAGGCTAAAAAAGTAATCATAATGTAGATTTATGAATATATATAAAATGTTATACTCTGAGAAGCATACACCCTCTTCTCAACTACACATTGGACAGTCATGCAAATTGCTTTATATTAGATTATAAAAAATCATTAGTAACTTCCATTCATTAAAAGTAAAAATAAAGTAACATTCAGATCATAGTTAAATAAAATAAAAAATAAATGATAAAATCAAAAAACAAACAGTTCATCACAATGGGAATAAATAAAAATATTTTAAAACACTTGAGAAAAAGGGAAAATGCATGATAAAATAAGAATACTCACAAAATATAATCAAAGTGATAGCAATCTGTATTAGAATCTAGTTGATGCATTTAAAGTAGTGATCAAAGGAAAACCAGTAGCCTTAAACACTTATATCAATAAAACATTACAAAATAAAAAAAAGAATAGAATTTCCAATCCAAATGCTAGAAATGAACAAATAAAACTACAAAAAGCACACTGATAATTATAAAGTCAGAAATTAATACAGTAGATTTAATAAATAGTAATTCAAAATCCAGGTTTCTAGAAAAACTAACAAATAAAAAAGCTAAAATAATTTTTTAAAATGTGAAAGGTACAAAAATGCAATGTAAAATAAAAAGTTATTGGAATGTAGTAAATTAAAAAATTTAGAAGCCTACTTTGCATGCCTCATTATGATAAACTTAAAATTCCAGAAGAAAGCTTTCACAAAAACACAATTTATCAAACTTAACTTCATTAAGTGTAGAAAAGTTAAAAGAGTAGTTTTTGTTTAAAATGTGTAAA
Source organism: Pongo abelii (assembly GCF_028885655.2). Classification (NCBI taxonomy): domain Eukaryota; kingdom Metazoa; phylum Chordata; class Mammalia; order Primates; family Hominidae; genus Pongo; species Pongo abelii. Next base: position 156,808,129 of record NC_071989.2, read on the forward strand.
CATTTATTAAGAAAAAAAATCCCACACGATGGGCCCAAAGGATTTCAGAAGGGAATTCAATTCTCAAAATTAAACAACCCCCTATGTCATGTAAACTTCATCAGAAAAAGAAAAACTTCTATGTTTTAATGAAGCAAGTGAAATATACACAACTTATGTGATAAAATCCATACATTACAATAAGTTTTCTTGCTAATATCACATGTGCTGTTAGATAGAACATTATTGCCTAGAATCAAACATAATTTTTAAAAAGCAATGTCCAAGTAGAGTTTATTGCTATCATACATGTTTGTTCACTATTAGAAGCATATTCATATAACACATCAAACTAGTAGTTCTCAGAAGAAAATCAGATTATTATCTCTCTAAGTGCTTTAAAAGCAGATGACAAATTCAACGTTTTCAATAAAAATATTGAAGAATACAACATTTAGTGGAAAATTTCCAGACACATGTGCACATACAGATATATACATACAAACACCTACACATATATATCACATTATGGCAGTATCTTATTAGAATAATTTAGGTTAAATAGAAATAAAAATTTAAAAAGGATGTCCATATGTCCAATGATATTAAATATTGTATTGTATTAGTATGCCAAGTATTACCAGTGTATTAAACCAGTGTATTAAACAAGGTAATTTAGTTAAAGGTATAAGAAAGGCAAATATAAAATAAAATAAAGTAAAATAATAAAATAAAATAGCAGATTGCACCTATTTGCAGATAATATGACAGTGAAACAGGGAAATCTGGAAAATCATTAAAAATTAAATCAAACAATGAAAGAATTTAGTCTTTTACTAGGAAATAAAATTAACATATAGCACTCAATTGCCCTTATATATACCAAAAAGAGTCAATTGGTAGATATAATCAATGCTAGAGAAATCTTTTTTAAAATGAAAACAAAGATAATAAAATAGCTAGGAATACAATCAACAAGTAATGGGTGAATCTTATGTGAAGAATAATAAAATTGTCCCCCAAAACACAAATGTACACTTGGAAAGATATTTTATGTTCTTGGATAAGATTATTGAACATCTTTAAGTGATGTCTATTTTACAAGGTAAAAATAAACATTCAACAATAGAAAAATGCTGGAAAACAATGGCTATAGGCTGCGTGAAGTTTCTTTACTGAATGTTGAGATATTTTGTAAAACTTCTATAATTTGAAAATATCTTACAGTTCAAATAAGCAAGTACAAAAGTAAGGTAGAATAGAAAGTCAATAAACACACCAAAGAGAATTTGGAAATTTAATATATGCTAAAGGTGACATCTCAAATCACTGTCCCAAAGATGGACATTTTAATAAATGATCCTGGGAAAATGTATTTGTTATTCAGAAAAGATAAAATTTGAGATAAACCTCACATTATAGTTAAAAATAACTCCCAGGATATCAGAGAGTTAAGTGTAAACATGAAACAACAAAAACACTAGAAGCCAACAAGGATGAATTCCTCTAAAAACTAGAAGGTTGGGAATTTTCTAAATATAATGCAAAATCTATATTTTACAAACAAAAAGAATGAAAAATTTAACTACATAAAACGTTTGCATTGTAAACAAACACTATAATCAAGTTATAAAACACTGTTAATATTTTTGACACGATAGCATAATAAAGCAATTATAACATTCAAATTCATAAACAAAAAGGGGTTTTAAAAAATTAATGCCCAAGATAAAACTGTTTAAAATGTATGAACAAAAACTTTCCTCTAGAACTTGACTTGGAGAAATGCTTCTGAAATACGTGAAAAGATGTTCAATTTTACCATATTTAGGAAAACTAAAAATAAAATTTTTATGATCACATAAAAAGATCTACAGAAATTTAAAATCCTTGACAGAGAAGGCAATCCCATTTACAATTCCTATAAAAAAATAAAAAACCGAGGGATATAATTTATGAAGCAGACAAAATATATCTACAAAGAAAACTACAAAATACTGATAAAATAAATTATAAAAGATACAAACAAGTAGAAAAACTTCCTATGCTTAAAGATTGAAAAAATTAGTATTATTAAAATAACCATATTGCCCAAAGTAATCTTCAGATTCAGTCCAGCTCCTATAAAAATACCAATATTGTCATTTTTCACAGAAATAATGAAAACAATTCTAAAATTCACATGGAAACAAGAAAAAGAATGAATAATCAAAACCATAGTAAGCATGAAAAAATATAAGCAAAAACAAAAACAACATTGGTCTGGGAGAAGAACTCATGACTAAAATCTCAATAGCAAACGTGACAAAAACAAAATAAATAAATATGACCTAATTAAACTAAAAAGCTTCTGAAAAGCAAAGCAAATAACAGAGTGAACAGACAACCTTTAGAATGGAAGAAAATACCTCCATACTATGACTCTTACAGGAGATTAATATCCAGAATTTACAAAGAATTCAAAAAACTGAACAACCAAAAAACTAATAATCTCATCAAAAATTGGGAAAGGACAAAAATAGACATTATACAAAAGAAGACATACAAATGGCCAACAGGCATGTGAAGAAATGCTCAACATCACTAATCGCCAGAGAATTGCAAATTAAAATCACAAGGAGATATCCTCTTAAACCAGTCAGAATGGTTATTACTAAAAAGACAGAAATAAAAGATGTTGATGAGAACGTGAGGAAAAGGAAACTCTTATACACTGTTGATGGGAATGTAAATTAGTACAATCTCTATGGAAACCAGTATGGAGATTTCTCACAGAACTAAAAATAGAACTGCCATTTGATTCAGCAATCCCACTACTGGGAATCTACCAAAAGGAAAATAAATCATTATATCAAAACACTACCTGCAATCATATGTTTACCGCAGCACTATTCAAATTAGGAAAGATGTGAAATCAACTCAGTGTCCATCCACAGATGACTGGACAAAGAAAATGTGGTATATATACAAAATGGAATACTATTCAGCCGTTAGAAAGATAACATGTCTTTTGCAGCAACATGAGTTGAACTGGAGGCCAATATCTCAAGTGAAATAAGTCAAAGAAAGACAAACACTGCATGTTCTCACTTACAAGTAGAAGCTTTAAAATGTGTGCACAAGGACATAAAGTACAGAATAACAGACAATGGAGACTCTGAAAGGTGGGCAGAGGAGGATGATGAGAAATCATTTAATGACACAATGCAACTTATTGTATGATGGATAATCTAAAAGCCCTGACTTCACCACTACACAACCTGTGCATGTAACAAAATTACACATGTAACCCATAAAGTTATACAAATTAAGAGGACATCCTTGACAGGTCACTTTGGTGAGAAGGCTGTGGAGACCAAGGCACTCTCATTGTTGATGAGAATGAAAACGAGGACAATCCTTATAAAGGATAATTTTTCCAATATAGTAAAATTTATGGCAATATCTAGAAAAATTACATATATTTTTACATTTTATCCTAGTACTTCCACATCTAGAAATTTACTTTGTAAATACATATTCACACTTTTATTCAATGAAACATTATCTGTAATTGTAACATCTTAGAGACAATTTACATGATAGTATAACAGACTGGATTATCTTGTATTTCCACAAAATAGAGTACCATACAGCTAGTAAATAAGAAGGGATGTCTGCAGGGATAAGAGTATATCTGGAGTGAAGGAATTTCTGTATCTCCTCCTGGACAGGGTCAATAGCTTAGTGTTTTACTTTATAATACATATTTTTTGTTGTGAGCATTTTTCTACAGAACAGTTAATTTTTCAATAACAACATTTTACAAATAACATATTTTCTACTTTCTAAAAAATTAGAGGTCACTTACTGGCGTCATGACAGGCAACTGAGATGATACAGTATCTGCACAAATAAAAGAGATTTTAAATAATCTGGTATCTCTTATTATATATCCAAATCTATTTTAAGAGGACATGGATGCAGGTCTTTCAATGAGGAACCTATAAGCCACAAAGTGAGCCTTCTCTGGCATTGACTGTATATGACAAAGTCAATTGCAACAGTGAAAAAAGCCTTGAATCTTACAGTTGAAATAACACTGTCTCAAATGCATTCTATCATTTAAACGTGCAATACGCTCCTTGAAGATATTATTTTATTTTTTACATTTTCTAAATAAGGAAACTGAATATAAACGAAGGCTATGACTCCTTTATAACTACGACAAATATAAAGGGAATTTATAAGAATTCAGAGTCAAGATTTCATCTCTGTTTTCAATGTTTTTCTCAATGCCAGTATAATTGCCTTGCAATGATATTAATAAACAATCATTTGTTTTAAGGCAGACTAATTGTACCAAAAGTTATCAGTGAAGACTGGCCTGATACGATACTTTGATGTTAGAAATGATGACTAAAAGTATCAGACCTGGAAGTTTGTTCTAATCAATTTCATTGGAGAATACAATCTAGAAAACAAGGAAAGAATTTAGTTGAATACTTTAGCTAAATGCAGTGGTCATTTCTATTCATACAGAGTTTCTCCTTTTTTATAATATGGGGAGGGGAATCCACCAATGTAATTTTAAAAAGGCATTTGTCCTCTATTTGGTTTTCCAATTCAAGTACAATAAAATTTAAAAAAAAATCTAGCTGTAAGGGACATCAAATCTTGCCTGAATTTTCTAGGACATAAGAAATGCCCTTACAAGGAATAGAAAATGTACTCACCAGAACAAAGACAGAATGCCAACATGATAAAATTGGTTTTTATCCACAGTGAGAAGCGAGCCATCTGACCTTCTTAGTCACCCTGAAAGACATTTCTACAGAAGCGTTCAGAATTTTTATGACATGAGCCCCATAAACCTTCATTCAACAGAATTGGAAAAGGGACTACTTCCTGTACCCTACCACTTGAGGGAACAGTTGCAACCCTTGAGATTCTATATTCCTTTACACTTCATTAGGGAAGACTATTCCCTTTGCTCCTCCACCCCTAAAATCAACAAGAAATAAGCACAATAACAAATAAATATGGATAACTGCTCAAGATAACATTCTGTGTGGTATTTAATATTACATGCAATTTTGAGAGTTCAAATTATCCTTCATAGAAGCTGGAACAGTTATTATTATGAGAAAGACATGATATGGAGAAATCCTAAGAGCAATTCTATTCATAAAAGCCACCATAACACATGTCTCAAATTATTATACCTACCTCAAGAAGAGGAAGTGATGCAAAGGAAAATTGTGTCTGTATTGTTCACTCTTGCCTCCTCATCTACCTCCACTGTGCTGAGGTGTCTCTTTTAAATATCTCTGAATAAGGAAGACAAATGAGTCAGGAGAGATAAGACACAGAAGGCTCATGTGTACTGGCAGGCGCTGGGAATTTGCCTCATACAAATGTTATCAAAGCTATATCTACACCAGAAAGTAAAGAGACAGACAATTTCATCTGATGGGCACAAACAAATGAGAAGGAAAAAAAATGATAAGCCTATTTATAGACCCTACAAAATGTGAAATCTTTCCAAGCATGGGAACTGTGCAGAGTCACGAGAACTAAGGCAAAAAAAGTAGGATTCTAGGAACTTCAACTTACAAATAAGGATAGAACCTCAGTTTAAAAACTTCAACAGATATTAAAACAATCTGGAAAGCTTTGTGAAAATATCAATGCCTGTTTGTTCCCCAAGATTGTGATTCAGTTTTCTACATTAGATTGTAGTCATTGGTGCTTTTTGTAAGTCTGCAAGATGACAGCAACACGCAGCTACGATTTGAGGTGACTGAGTTGGAGCTGTAGAAATGATCTTGTTTGGAGCTTCATTACATCAATCTGTACACTTCTCTATACTAGAGCTTTCAAATTTAATAAAACTGGATACAAACATCTGTGGCTAGCTTTATTTACATAATATTTAAATTGAAATTTTTTCATATCATCATATACAATTACAATATTAAGATAGTCTCTTTTTGTCTGTATGATTATTATTACCATTGAAATTTATACTTTCTTTTTTTAATTATACTTTAAGTTTTTGGGTACATGTGCACAATGTACCGGTTTGTTACAGAGGCATACATGTGCCATGTTGGTTTGCTGCACCCATCAACTCGTCATTTACATTAGGTGTTTCTCCTAATGCTATCCCTCCCCCAGCCCACCATCCCACAACAGGCCCTGGTGTGTGATGTTCCCTGCCCTCTGTCCATGTGTTCTCATTGTTCAACTCCCACCTATGAGTGAGAACATGCAGTGTTTGGTTTCTGTCCTCGTGATAGTTTGCTGAGAATGATGGTATCTAGCTTCATCCATGTCCCCGCAAAGGACATGAACTCATCTTTTTTATGGCTGCCTAGTATTCCATGGTGTATATGTGCCACATTTTCTTTATCCAGTCTATCATTGATGGGCATTTGGGTTGGTTCTAAGTCTTTGCTATGGTGAATAGTGCTGCAATAAACATATATGTGCATGTATCTTTATAGTAGCATAATTTATAATCCTTTGGGTATATACCCAGGAATGGGATCGCTGGGTCAAATGGTGTTTCTAGTTGTAGACCCTTGAGGAATCACCACACTGTGTTCCACAATGGTTGAACTAATTTACACTCCCACCAACAGTGTAAAAGCATTCCTATTTCTCCACATCTTCTCCAGCATCTGTTGTTTTCTGACTTTTTAATGATTGCCATTCTAACTGGCGTGAGATGGTATCTTATTGTGGTTTTGATTTCATTTTTCTAATGACCAGTGATGATGAGCATTTTTTCATGTGTCTGTTGGCTGCATAAATGTCTTCTTTTCAGAAGTGTCAGTTCATATCCTTTGCCCACTTTTTGATTGGGTTGTTTGTCTTTTTCTTGTAAAAGTGTTTAAGTTCTTTGTAGATTCTGGATATTAGCCCTTTGTCAGATGGGTAGATGGAAAAAATTTTCTCCCATTCTGTAGGTTGCCTGTTCACTCTGATGATAGTTTTTTTTTTTTTTTCCTGTGCAGAAGCTCTTTAGTTTAATTAGATCCTATTTGTCAATTCTGGCTTTTGTTGCCATTGCTTTTGGTGTTTTAGTCATGAGGTCTTTGCCCATGCCTATGTCCTGAATGGTATTGCCTAGGTTTTCTTCTAGGGATTTTATGGTTTTAGGTCTTACATTTAATCTTTAAGCTATCTTGCATTAATTTTTGTATAAGGTATAAGGAAGGGATCCAGTTTCAGCTTTGTACATATGGCCAGCCAGTTTCCCTAGCACCACTGATTAAATAAGGAATCCTTTCCCCATTTCTTGTTTTTGTCACGTTTGTCAAAGATCAGATGGTTGTAGATATGTGGTGTTATTTCTGAGGCCTCTGTTCTGTTCCATTGGTCTATATATCTGTTTTGGTACCAGTACCATGCTGTTTTGGTTACTGTAGCCTTGTAGTATAGTTTGAAGTCAGGTAGCATGATGCCTCCAGCTTTGTTCTTTTTGCTTAGGATTGTCTTGTCTATGCTGGCTCTTTTTTAGTTCCACATGAACTTTAAAGTAGTTTTTTCCAATTCTGTGAAAAAAGTCATTGGTAGCTTGATGGGGATGGCATTGAATCTATAAATTACCTTGGGCAGTATGGCCCTTTTCACGATATTGATTCTTCCTATCCATGAGCATGGAATGTTCTTCCATTTGTTTGTGTCTTCTTTTATTTCATTGAGCAGTGGTTTGTATTCTCCTTGAAGAGGTCCTTCACATCCCTTACAAGTTGGATTCCTAGGTAATTTATTCCCTTTGTAGCAACTGTGAATGGGAGAGTTCCCTCATGATTGTCTCTCTGTTTTTCTGTTATTGGTGTATAGGAATGCTTGTGATTTTTGCACATTGATTTTGTATCCTAAGACTATCCTGAAGTTGCTTATCAGCTTAAGGAGTTGTTAGGCTGAGACGATGATGTTTTCTAAATATACAGTCATGTCATCTGCAAACAGGGACAATTTGACTTCCTCTCTTCCTAATTGAATACCCTTTATTGGCCAGGTGCAGTGGCTCATACCTGTAATCCCAGGACTTTGGGAGGCTGAGGTGGACGAATCACAAGGTCAGGAGATTGAGACCATCCTGGCTAACACGGTGAAACCCTGTCTCTACTAAAAATATAAAAATTAGCCAGGCGTGGCAGCGTGGGCCTGTAGTCCCAGCTGCTGGGGAGGCTGAGGCAGGAGAATGGTGTGAACCTGGGAGGCAGAGCTTGCAGTGAGCCGAGATCACGCCACTGCACTCCAGCCTGGGTGACAGAGCGAGACTTCATCTCAAAAAAAAAAAAAAAAAAAGAAAAGAAAAGAATACCCTTTATTACTTTCTCTTGCCTGATTGCCCTGGCCAGAACTTCCAACACTATGCTGAATAGGAGTGGTGAGAGAGGGCATCCTTGTCTTGTGCCGGTTTTCAAAGGGAATGCTTCTGGGTTTTCCCCACTCAGCATGATATTAGCTGTGGGTTTGTCATAAATAGCTCTTATTATTTTGAGATACGTCCCATCAATACCTAGTTTATTGAGAGTTTTTAGCATGAAGGGCTGTTGAATTTTCTCAAAGGCCTTTTCTGCATCTATTGAGATAATCATGTGGTTTTTGTCCTTGGTTCTGTTTATGTGATGGATTACGTTTCTTGATTTGCGTATGTTGAACCAGCCTTGCATCCCAGGGATGAAGCCAACTTGATCATGGTGGATAAGCTTTTTGATGTGCTGCTGGATTCAGTTTTCCAGTATTGTATTAAGGATTTTTCCATTGATGTTCATCAGGGATATTGGTCTAAAATTCTCTTTTTTTATTGTGTCTCTGCCAGGCTTTGGTATCAGGATGATGCTGGCCTCATAAAATGAGTTAGGGAGGATTCCGTCTTTTTCTATTGATTGGAATAGTTTCAGAAGGAATGGTACCAGCTTCTCTTTGTACCTCTAGTAGAATTCCGCTATGAATCCTTTTGGTCCTGGACTTTTTTTAGTTGGTAGGCTGTTAATTATTGCCTCAATTTCAGAAACCGTTATTGGTCTATTCAGCGATTCAACTTCTTCCTGGTTTAGTCTTGGGAGGGTGTATGTGTCCAGGAATTTATCTATTTCTTCTAGATTTTCTAGTTTATTTGCATAGAGGTGTTTACAGTATTCTCTGATGGTAGTTTGTATTTCTGTGGGATTGGTGCTGATGTCTCCTTTTTCATTTTTTATTGCATCTATTTGATTCATCTCTCTTTTCTTCTTTATTAGTCTTGCTAGTGGTCTATTTTGTTCATCTTTTCAAAAAACCAGCTCCTGGATTCATTGATTTTTTTGAAGGACTTTTTGTATCTCTATCTCCTTCAGTTCTGCTCTGATTTTAGTTATTTCTTATCTTCTGCTAGCTTTTGAATTTGTCTCCTCTTGCTTCTCTAGTTCTTTTCATTGTGATGTTAGGGTGTTGATTTTAGATCTTTCCTGCTTTGTCTTGTGGGCATTTAGTGCTATAAATTTCCCTCTACACACTGCTTTGAATGTGTCCCAGAGATTCTGGTATGTTGTGGTTTTGTTCTCATTGGTTTCAAAGAACATCTTGATTTCTGCCTTCATTTCATTATTTACTCGTAGTCATTCAGGAGCACGTTGTTCAGTTTCCATGTGGTTGTGCGGTTTTGAGTGAGTTTCTTAATCTTGAGTTCTAATTTGATCGCACTGTGGTCTGAGAGACAGTTTGCTGTGATTTCTGTTCTTTTACATTTGCTGAGGAGTGCTTTACCTTCAACTATGTAGTCAATTTTAGAATAAGTGCAAAGTGGTGCTGAAAAGAATGTATATTCTGTTGATTTGGGATGGAGAGTTCTGTAGATGTCTATTTGGTCCGCATGGTGCAGAGCTGAGGTCATGTCCTGGATATCCTTGTTAACCTTCTATCTTGTTGATCTAATAGTGACAGTGGGGTGTTAAAGTCTCCTATTGTTATTGTGTGAGAGTCTAAGTCTCTTCGTACGTCTCTAAGGACTTGCTTTATGAATCTGAGTGCTCCTTATTGTGTACATATATATTTAGGATAGTTAGCTCTTCTTATTGCATTGCTCCCCTTTACCATTATATAATGGCCTTCTTTGTCTCTGTGATCTTTGTTGGTTTAAAGTCTGTTTTATCAGAGACTAGGACTGCAACCCCTGCTTTTTTTTGCTTTCCATTTGCTTGGTAGATCTTCCTCCATCCCTTTATTTTGAGCCTATGTGTGTCGCTGCACGTGAGATGGGTCTCCTGAATATAGCACACTGATGGTTCTTGAATCTTTATCCAATTTGCCAGTCTGTGTCTTTTAATTGGGGCATTTAGCCCATTTATATTTAAGGTTAATATTGTTATGTGTGAATTTGATCCTGTCATTGTGGTGTTAGCTGGTTATTTTGGCCATTAATTGATGCAGTTTCTTCATAGCATCGATGGTCTTTACAATTTGGCATGTTTTTGCAGTAGCTGGTATCAGTTGTTCCTTTCCATGTTTAGTGCTTCCTCCAGAAGCTCTTGTAAGGCAGGCCTGGTGGTGACAAAATCTCTCAGCATTTGCTTATCTGTAAAGGATTTTATTTCTCCTTCACTTATAAAGCTTAGTTTGGCTGGATATGAAATTCTGGATTGAAAATTCTTTTCTTTAAGAATGTTGAATATTGGCTCCCACTCTCTTCTACCTTGTAGAGTTTCTGCCAAGAGGTCTGCTGTTAGTCTGATGGGATTCCCTTTGTGGGTAACCCGACCTTTCTCTCTGGCTGCCCTTAACATTTTTTCTTTCATTTCAACCTTGGTGAATCTGACAATTATGTGTCTTAAGGTTGCTTTTCTCGAAGAGTGTCTTTGTGGTGTTCTCTGTATTTCTTGAATTTGAATGTAGGCCTGCCTTGCTAGGTTGGGGAAGTTCTCCTGGATAATATCCTGAAGAGTGTTTTCCTACTTGATTCCATTCTCCCCATCAGTTTCAGGTATGCCAATCAAATGTAGATTTGGTCTTTTCACATAGTCCCATATTTCTTGGAGGCTTTTTTCATTTTTTTTCACTCTTTTTCTCTAATCTTGTCTACTCACTTTATTCTATTAATTTGATCTTCAACCACTGACATCCTTTCTTCCACTTGATTGAATTGGCTATTTAAGCTTGTGCATGCATCACAAAGTTCTCATGCTGTGGTTTTCAGCTCCATCAGGTCATTTAAGGTCTTCTCTACACTGTTTATTCTAGTTAGCCATTCGTCTAACCTTTTTTCAAGGTTTTTAGTTTCCTTGCAATGTGTTAGAACATGCTCCTTTAGCTCAGAGAAGTTTGTTATTACCAACCTTCTGAAACCTACTTCTGTCCACTCATCAAACTCATTCGCCGTCCAGTTTTGTTCCATTGTTCACAAGGAGCTATGATCCTTTGAAGGAGTAGAGGCACTCTGGTTTTTTTGGAATTTTTAGGTTTTCTGCTCTGGTTTCTCCCCATCTTTGTGGTTTTATCTACCTTTGGTCTTTGATGTTGGCGATCTATAAATGGGGTTTTTGTGTGGATGTCCTTTTTGTTGATGTTCATGCTATTTTTTTCTGTTTATTAGTTTTCCTTCTAACAGTCAGGCTCCTCAGCTTCAGGTCTGTTGGAATCTGCTAGAGGTCCACTCCAGACCCTGTTTACCTGGGTATCACCAGTGGAGGCTGCAAAACAGCAAATATTGCAGAACAGCAAATATTGCTGCCTGATCTTTCCTCTAGAAGCTTCATCCCAGAGGGGCACCCACCTGTATGAGGTCTGTCAGCCCCTACTGGGAGGTGTCCCCCAGTCAGGTTATGTGGGGTCAGGGACCCACTTGAGGAGGCAGTCTGTCCATTCTCAGAGCTCAAATGCCATGCTGGGAGAACGACTGTTCTCTTCAGAGCTGTCAAACAGGGATGCTTAAGTCTGCGGAACTTGTCTGCTGCCTTTTGTTCAGCTATGCCCTGCCTGAAGAGGTGGAGTCTAGAGAGCCAGTAGGCCTTGCTGATCTGCAGTGCGCTCTGCCCAGTTCGAGCTTACCGACCACTTCGTTTCCCTACTCAAGCCTCAGCAATGGCAGATACCCCTCCCCCCAACAGGCTGCAGCCTTGCAGGTTGATCTCAGTCTGCTGCTCTTGCAGTGAGCAAGGCTCCATAGGCGTGGGACCCGCTGAGCCAGGCATGGGAGGGAATCTTCTTGTCTGCCGGTTGCTAAGACCATGGATAAAGCACAGTATTTTGGCGAGAGTGTACTGTTCCTACAGGAACACTCTGTCATGGCTTCCCTTGGCTAGGAAAGTGAAATCCCCTGACCCCTTGCACTTCCTGGGCAAGGTGATGCTCCACCCTGCTTCAGCTCACCTACATGGGCTGCACCCACTGTCCAACCAGTACCAATGAGATGAACCAGGTACCTCAGTTGAAAATGCAGAAATCACCCGTCTTCTGTGTTGATCTCACTGGGACCTGCAGACCGGAGCTGTTCCTATTTAGCCATCTTGGAAGCATCATGAAATTTATACTTTCATATGCTTTTGTATTTCTGTTTAGAATATTTTTTTTTAGAGATGGCGTCTCACTATGTTGCCAAGGGTTGTCTGAAATCCCTGGCCTTAAGAAATTCTCCCATCTCTGGCATCAACCCGGGAGGCAGAGCTTGCAGTGAGCTGAGATTGCGCCACTGCACTCCAGCCTGGGCGACAGAGCAAGACTCCACCTCAAAAAAAAAAAAAAAAAAAAAAAAAGAAATTCTCCCATCTCAGCTTCTATAAGTACTAGAGTTACAAGTATAAACAACCACACCTGGCTAGAATTTTTTTTATAAAAACTTTCTTTTGCATTTATTGCATTATTCTTTTTTCTTTTGTTTGTCAAGAAAGTCTTTAGCTCTCCTTTTACAAAGAAGAGTTTTATCAGGTACAGTGTTCTCAGTTGTCAGATTTTGCTTTTCTTTTAGAATTTTGAATATGTTATGTAATTCCCTCCTGGAATGAAGTATTTCTACAGCAAAATTCAATAATATTATTAAGGTTTCCATGGCTGTGGCAAGTATTTTCTCTTACTACTTTCAACATTGTCTCTTTATCTTTGATTTTTGACAATGTGATTTTAATGTGCCTTGATTTGGATTTCATTAAGCTCACCTTATTTAAATCTCATTGATATTTCTAAATCTGAATGTCCATATTCTTCTTCAATTTTGGGAAGTTTTCATACATTATTTCTTTGAATAAGCTTTCTCTCAATATTTCTTTTAATAAGATGAACTTTTCTCTCCCTAGTCTCCTTGTGCTCCAATACATGTATTGGTTCACTTGATAGTATCCCACAAATTTCATAACATTTCTTCAGTCACTTACACTCTTTGTTATTCTTTTTGCTCATCTAATTGGATAATTTCCAGTAACCTAAGTTTGAATGTACTAACTGCTCTATTTCAGGTGTTTCGGTACACCCCCAAAATTCATGTTGAAATTCTAACTCTCAAGATAATGATTTTAGGAGGAAAGGCCTTTGGGAAGTGATTAGGTCATGAGAGCAAAGCTATCCTGGTCAGGATTAGAGACCTTATAAGAGAGACCCAAAATAACTAGCTCACTTTTTATTCCATGTGAAGACAAAGCAGGAAAATGCTGTCTCTGAACAGATAAGTTGATTTTCACCAGAAATGTAATCTATCAGTTCTTTGATATTGGATATTCCAGCTTCCAGATCAGTAATGAATAAAATTATGTTGTTTATAAGCCAACCAGTTTATGATATTTTTATAACAGCCCAAATGCACTAAAATATTAATCATTTCTCCTGTTTGATATAGTGAGCTGTTAAATATCTTATGAATATTCTAGTTGTTATTATATAATTGTTTTATGATTTATATTTAGTACTTTAAAGATATTTCTTTGCTAAAACTTTTATTTTGTTCATGCATTATTCTCCTTACATCATTGATTATCTTTGTGACAGTAATGAATTCTCTGTTACTAAATCATATATTTTTATTTTATTAGGGTCAGTTTTGGAATATTTATCTTATTCTTTCATTTGTAACATGTTTCCTTGACTCTGCATTTCCTTGACAATGTTTCTCCATTTTCCTTCACTTTTACTGTCAGCTCATTAAAGAAAACAATCACTTCTCTCTGTCTTTCCTGACTGGCCTCATACAGAAAAATACACTCACTAGTCAGCCCAGCCAGACATTCTAAGTGACTTTATGTTACTTCAAACTGCAATCTTTGTCTTCTGTGTCCCCGAGGTGTCTAGAGAATGCCAGATTCTGTAATCTCCATCCTGACAGGCAAGACATAAGCCAGTAGTTCACATGGCTCCCAGCACAGTCAGAATTTTGGATATGTGGTCTGGTAATTTTCTTCCCTCTCCAAGAAGAAACTGAAGGCTATGCTTTATCTACTTCTCGGTCTGTGCTAAGCCAGAGAGTAAGTCTGTGGCATGTGCAATCTTGTTATTAGAAACTTCAGTCACTTCTCCATGGCCCTCACGTATCTATAGTATGGAGGTTGTATCAATGTTCTGACACAGGTGAGAAAGAAGACAGTGCCTTGGGAGCCCTCAGAAAATTAAGAATATTGAATTCATGGTCTCATCTTTTCTCTCCCCATTGAGATGAGGACAAGTGGTTTGCTTGTTTGCTTGTTTTTTTCAAAGTCGTGTGGAGCTGTGCTGTGATAGGGCTTTTAATGGGCCAATGTCTTTGACCTTTCCTGCTGTTTTCAGTGTGGTTTGTTTAATGCTTGCTCAGATATAAGATCTCCTCACCTAGTTTCTGAACTTCTCACAAAGGATATTGGTCTGTATTTTCTCTTTGGAATGTGAGGCTGGTTGTAATGGAAAGGTCCAGTGCCTTGCCTTGGCATCTTGATGATATCCTTCTAATCAACTGAATTTCAATGTCTATCAAAAACATTCCATGGGGGAAAATCCTCTTTCTAATAAATGGTACTGGCACAACTGGATAACTACATGCAAACAAAAATCATGTTGGACCCTTATCTCATACCATATAAAAATATTAACTGGCAATGGTTACAATATCAAAGCATAAAGGCAAAAACTATAGCACTCTGAGAAGAAAACAGAGGAGTAAATTTTCATGTCATTGAATTTGGCAACATATTATTCGTTATAACACCAAAAATATAAGCAGCAAGAGAAAAAAAGTGTAAATTGGACATCCTCCAAATTAAAGTTGTTTGTGTTTCAAAGAGCGCATCGAAAAGTGAAAGACAATGCAAATGAAGTAAAGCAGATACAAATATATGTCTGACAGGGTACTAGTGTCTAGAATAGATAAAGGAGACTGCAAATATTATGAAAAGAGAAAAAACCGAGTAGGAAATTGGCCGCCAAGTACCTGACTGGACATTTCACTAAAAAATATTTTTAAATGGATAGAAATCACATGCAAATATGATAAACGTCATTAGTAACCAGGGAAATGCAAACCAAAACTACAGTGATATAGTATCCACTAAGATAACTAGAATCAAAAAGTGAGAGACAAACAAGTTTTTAACAGAATGTGAAAAAAAATAGAATGCTCATACATTGTTGGTGGAAATGTAAAACAATTGTGGTGCTATGAAAATATTTGGTAGTTCTTGCAATGTTTAAACGTGAGTTACCCTGAGATTCAGCATTTCCCCTCCTAGATATATACCAAAGATTAACTAAAAAAATAGGTCTACAGAAACCTGTACAAAACTGTTTATAGTAACATTATTCATAATAGACAAATGTGGAAATAACCCAAATGTCTATAAACTAATAATGAATAAACAAAATGTGCTATATGGATATAATGGAATATTGTTCAATCATGAAAATGAATAAATTGCTACTATATGCTGCAACATGGTGAAAGATTAAAACATTATGCCAAGTGAGAGAAGCCAGTCACAGAAGACCACATTCTGCATAATTTCATTAACATGAAAATCCATAATAGGAAAATCAAGAGAGACAGAAAGTAAATGTATTGCAGCTTAGAGCAGGGAATCTGAGGGAGAGTGGAATAGTATTATGAGAAATCATACCTCAATAACAGTTGATTGAAAAGGTAATTGCATAACAGAATATTTATGTATATTTCAAGGCCCAAAACACATAAATTTGTAATGTATTGGGCAATAATAACACAGGCAATGTGGACACAAATTAAGCTGTAATGAAGTAAGAAATAAATTCAGAGGAAAATCAGAATTAGATATTGTGAATAAGAAAGCAAATATAACTACTCAATAAATACATACTTTCTCTCCTTCCTTCTCTAAGCAGGTAAGATTTATTAATATAATAATTACTCAATGCATGTGGATATTGTTATACTGCATTCAAAAATCATCCAACTATGGTGTCTACAGGAGATACGTATTAGTTTCAAACACAAACATAGGCTAAAAGTAAAAATATAAAATAAAGTATACCATGTTAACAGAAACTATAAGAAAGCTACAGTAACTAAGCTAATAAAATTCATAGACTTTAAGATCAAATTATTATTTAAAATAAGGAGAGATATTTTGTAATAAAAAGGACAAATCATTTTAAAAGATTGCAAATATTTTATTTCTAAACATTTATTTGTAAATAATTGTAAATATTGACCATCCTAGTAATGACCTTAATTAGACAAAGAAAAATTGAGAAATCATATGGAAGATAAGCCATTAACACTAATGATCTGAAGTTTCAATACACCACTTTTAATAATGAGCAGAACAACTCGGCAGAAAATCAACAGACATAAGACTTCAAGAAGCCTGCAAGTTAACTAAACCTAACAAACATAAAAAACACTCCATTCAGGAAGATTAGAATATTCTGTTTTCTTAAGAGCTTGTGGAAAATTTTTTTAGATGCACCCTGGGTGTGATTTAATGCCTAAAATTAAGAGTCAATATTTTATGCTGCCTTAAATCTGAAACTGACAGGGCTGTGAATGATCTAACTTCAAGTTCTACTCCATAATCTTCTGCTACAGATGAAGTAGGCATACAATCCTCCTTATAAAGAGGACTAGGTAAGGTTTCTACTTACTCTAAAGAGTGATTTTCAATTCTTTGCCAGCCCACGAAATTTTTTAAACAAGCCAATCACACCCCCATGTGAAAACCAGGGATTATTCTACCCTCTTGATACATAAAGCCTGCCTTCTATAGATCCTTGTGGTTTACTCTGTTCCCAAGTGAAATCCTGATGTGCCCCAGCATAGTGTTAAGTAACTTGTCCCCCAGACTCTGAGTATACATTACCAACAAAATGTTGTTCATATCTGACCAGTGTTAGAAGTTATGTATTTGATCAGTGTCATAAGGCCAGAATGAGAATTCTGCCCTCACTAACAGGGTGAATAATTGTTAAGTAAAAATTAAAATGACTGGTGTCACAAAAGAGATGTTCAAACCTTGACTGAGGACACTTCTTAACTCACCCCGTAAGTCAGGTATTATCCTGATACCAAAGCTAAATAGGCATTTCAAGAAATGTCCTTTAAATGTCTCTTATGAATCAAGATGCAAAAATACACAACAAAATGCTAGCCAAACAAATCTAGCCAAATGTATAAAAGATTATACCACTTGTCCAAGAAAAATTTATCACAGAAATTCAAGATTTATTTAACATTTGATATGGTTTGGCTCTGTGTTCCCACCCAAATCTCATCTTGAATTGTAATCCCCACATGATGAGGGAGGGAGGTGATTGGATAATGGGGGAATTTCTCCCTTGCTATTCTCATGTTAGTCAGTGAATTCTCACAAGATCTGACGGTTTTTAAGGTGGCAGTTTTTTCCTGTGCTCTCACTTCTCTCTCACCTGTCACCATGTAAGATGGGCCCACTTCCCCATCTGCCATGACTGTAAGTTTCCTGAGGCCTCCTCAGCCATACAGAACAGTGAGTCAATTAAACCTCCTTTCTTTGTAAATTACCTAGGCTCAAGTAATTCTTTTTTTTTTTTTTTCTTTTATTATTATTATTATTATCATCATTATTATACTTTAGGTTTTATGGTACATGTGCGCAATGTGCAGGTAAGTTACATATGTATACATGTGCCATGCTGGTGCGCTGCACCCACCAACTTGTCATCTAGCATTAGGTATATCTCCCAATGCTATCCCTCCCCCCTCCCCCCACCCCACAACAGTCCCCGAAGTGTG
This sequence comes from Pongo abelii, assembly GCF_028885655.2. NCBI lineage: Eukaryota > Metazoa > Chordata > Mammalia > Primates > Hominidae > Pongo > Pongo abelii. Next base: position 156,826,277 of record NC_071989.2, read on the forward strand.
ATGTTACCCTTCCTGTGTCCATGTGTTCTCATTGTTCAATTCCCACCTATGAGTGAGAATATGCGGTGTTTGGTTTTTTGTTCTTGCGATAGTTTACTGAGAATGATGATTTCCAATTTCATCCATGTCCCTACAAAGGACGTGAACTCATCATTTTTTATGGCTGCATAGTATTCCATGGTGTATATGTGCCACATTTTCTTAATCCAGTCTATCATTGTTGGACATTTGGGTTGGTTCCAAGTCTTTGCTATTGTGAATAATGCGGCAATAAACATACGTGTGCATGTATCTTTATAGCAGCATGATTTATAGTCCTTTGGGTATATACCCAGTAATGGGATGGCTGGGTCGAATGGAATTTCTAGTTCTAGATCCCTGAGGAATCGCCACACTGACTTCCACAAGGGTTGAACTAGTTTACAGTCCCACCAACAGTGTAAAAGTGTTCCTATTTCTCCACATCCTCTCCAGCACCTGTTGTTTCCTGACTTTTTAATGATTGCCATTCTAACTGGTGTGAGATGGTATCTCATTGTGGTTTTGATTTGCATTTCTCTGATGGCCAGTGATGGTGAGCATTTTTTCATGTGTTTTTTGGCTGCATAAATGTCTTCTTTTGAGAAGTGTCTGTTCATGTCCTTCGCCCACTTTTTGATGGGGTTGTTTGTTTTTTTCTTGTAAATTTGTTGGAGTTCATTGTAGATTCTGGATATTAGCCCTTTGTCAGATGAGTAGGTTGCGAAAATGTTCTCCCATTTTGTAGGTTGCCTGTTCACTCTGATGGTAGTTTCCTTTGCTGTGCAGAAGCTCTTTAGTTTAATTAGATCCCATTTGTCAATTTTGGCTTTTGTTGCCATTGCTTTTGGTGTTTTAGACATGAAGTCCTTGCCCATGCCTATGTCCTGAATGGTAATGCCTAGGTTTTCTTCTAGGGTTTTTATGGTTTTAGGTCTAACATTTAAGTCTTTAATCCATCTTGAATTGATTTTTGTATAAGGTGTAAGGAAGGGATCCAGTTTCAGCTTTCTACATATGGCTAGCCAGTTTTCCCAGCACCATTTATTAAATAGGGAATCCTTTCCCCATTTCTTGTTTTTGTCAGGTTTGTCAAAGATCAGATAGTTGTAGATATGTGGCATTATTTCTGACGGCTCTGTTCTGTTCCATTGATCTATATCTCTGTTTTGGTACCAGTACCATGCTGTTTTGGTTACTGTAGCCTTGTAGTATAGTTTGAAGTCAGGTAGTGTGATGCCTCCAGCTTTGTTCTTTCGGCTTAGGATTGACTTGGCGATGCGGGCTCTTTTTTGGTTCCATATGAACTTTAAAGTAGTTTTTTCCAATTCTGTGAAGAAAGTCATTGGTAGCTTGATGGGGATGGCATTGAATCTGTAAATTACCTTGGGAAGGATGGCCATTTTCATGATATTGATTCTTCCTACCCATGAGCATGGAATGTTCTTCCATTTGTTTGTATCCTCTTTTATTTCCTTGAGCAGTGGTTTGTAGTTCTCCTTGAAGAGGTCTTTCACATCCCTTGTAAGTTGGATTCCTAGGTATTTTATTCTCTTTGAAGCAATTGTGAATGGGAGTTCACTCATGATTTGGCTCTCTGTTTGTCTGTTATTGATGTATAAGAATGCTTGTGATTTTTGCACATTGATTTTGTATCCTGAGACTTTGCTGAAGTTGCTTATCAGCTTAAGGAGATTTGCGGCTGAGACAATGGGGTTTTCTAGATATACTATCATGTCATCTGCAAACAAAGACAATTTGACTTCCTCTTTTCCTAATTGAATACCCTTGATTTCCTTCTCCTGCCTAATTGCCCTGGCCAGAACTTCCAACACTATGTTGAATAGAAGTGGCGAGAGAGGGCATCCCTGTCTTGTGCCAGTTTTCAAAGGGAATGCTTCCAGTTTTTGCCCATTCAGTACGATATTGGCTGTGGGTTTGTCATAAATAGCTCTTATTATTTTGAGATACGTCCCATCAATTCCTAATTTATTGAGAGTTTTTAGCATGAAGGGTTGTTGAATTTTGTCAAAGGCCTTTTCTGCATCTATTGAGATAATCATGTGGTTTTTGTCTTTGGTTCTGTTTATATGCTGGATTACATTTATTGATTTGCGTATATTGAACCAGCCTTGCATCCCAGGGATGAAGCCCACTTGATCATGGTGGATAAGCTTTTTGATGTGCTGCTGGATTCTGTTTGCCAGTATCTTATTGAGGATTTTTGCATCAATGTTCATCAAGGATATTGGTCTAAAATTCTCTTTTTTTGTTGTGTCTCTGCCAGGCTTTGGTATCAGGATGATGCTGGCCTCATAAAATGAGTTAGGGAGGATTCCCTCTTTTTCTATTGATTGGAATAGTTTCAGAAGGAATGGTACCAGCTCCTCCTTGTACCTCTGGTAGAATTCGGCTGTGAACCCATCTGGTCCTGGACTTTTTTTGGTTGGTAAGCTATTGATTATTGCCACAATTTCAGCTCCTGTTATTGGTCTATTCAGAGATTCAACTTCTTCCTGGTTTAGTCTTGGGAGGGTGTATGTGTTGAGGAATTTATCCATTTCTTCTAGATTTTCTAGTTTATTTGCATAGAGGTGTTTGTAATATTCTCTGATGGTAGTTTGTATTTCTGTGGGATCGGTGGTGATATCCCCTTTATCATTTTTTATTGCATCTATTTGATTCTTCTCTCTTTTTTTCTTTATTAATCTTGCTAGCAGTCTATCAATTTTGTTGATCCTTTCAAAAAACCAGCTCCTGGATTCATTGATTTTTTGAAGGGTTTTTTGTGTCTCTATTTCCTTCAGTTCTGCTCTGATTTTAGTTATTTCTTGCCTTCTGCTAGCTTTTGAATGTGTTTGCTCTTCCTTTTCTAGTTCTTTTAATTGTGATGTTAGGGTGTCAATTTTGGATCTTTCCTGCTTTCTCTTGTGGGCATTTAGTGCTATAAATTTCCCTCTACACACTGCTTTGAATGCGTCCCAGAGATTCTGGTATGTTGTGTCTTGGTTCTCGTTGGTTTCAAAGAACATCTTTATTTCTGCCTTCATTTCGTGATGTACCCAGTAGTCATTCAGGAGCAGGTTGTTCAATTTCCACGTAGTTGAGTGATTTTGAGTGAGATTCTTAATCCTCAGTTCTAGCTTGATTGCACTGTGATCTGAGAGACAGTTTGTTACAATTTCTGTTCTTTTACATTTATTGAGGAGAGCTTTACTTCCAAGTATATGGTCAATTTTGGAATAGGTGTGGTGTGGTGCTGAAAAAAATGTATATTCTGTTGATTTGGGGTGGAGAGTTCTGTAGATGTCTGTTAGGTCCGCTTGGTGCAGAGCTGAGTTCAATTCCTGGGTATCCTTGTTGACTTTCTGTCTCGTTGATCTGTCTAATGTTGACAGTGGTGTGTTAAAGTCTCCCATTATTAATGTGTGGGAGTCTAAGTCTCTTTGTAGGTCACTCAGGACTTGCTTTATGAATCTGGGTGCTCCTGTATTGGGTGCATATATATTTAGGATAGTTAGCTCTTCTTGTTGAATTAATCCCTTTACCATTATGTAATGGCCTTCTTTGTCTCTTTTGATCTTTGTTGGTTTAAAGTCTGTTTTATCAGAGACTAGGATTGCAACCCCTGCCTTTTTTTGTTTTCCATTTGCTTGGTAGATCTTCCTCCATCCTTTTATTTTGAGCCTATGTGTGTCTCTGCACATGAGATGAGTTTCCTGAATACAGCACACTGATGGGTCTTGAGTCTTTATCCAATTTGCCAGTCTGTGTCTTTTAATTGGAGCATTTAGTCCATTTACATTTAAAGTTAATATTGTTATGTGTGAATCTGATCCTGCCATTATGATGTTAGCTGGATATTTTTCTCGTTAGTTGATGCAGTCTCTTCCTAGTCTCGATGGTCTTTACATTTCGGTATGATTTTGCAGTGGCTGGTACCGGTTGTGCCTTTCCATGTTTAGCGCTTCCTTCAGGAGCTCTTTTAGGGCAGGCCTGGTGGTGACAAAATCTCTCAGCATTTGCTTGTCTGTAAAGTATTTTATTTCTCCTTCACTTATGAAGCTTAGTTTGGCAGGATATGAAATTCTGGGTTGAAAATTCTTTTCTTTAAGAATGTTGAATATTGGCCCCCACTCTCTTCTGGCTTGTAGGGTTTCTGCCTGTTCTAGCAAGGCAGGCCAACATTCAGATTCAGGAAATACAGAGAACGCCACAAAGATACTCCTCGAGAAGAGCAACTCCAAGACACATAATTGTCAGATTCACCAAAGTTGAAATGAAGGAAAAAATGTTAAGGGCAGCCAGAGAGAAAGGTCGGGTTACCATCAAAGGGAAGCCCATCAGACTAACAGCAGATCTCTCGGCAGAAACCCTACAAGCCAGAAGAGAGTGGGGGCCAATATTCAACATTCTTAAAGAAAAGAATTTTCAACCCAGAATTTCATATCCTGCCAAACTAAGCTTCATAAGTGAAGGAGAAATCAAGTATTTCTTTATAGCAGTATGTGAACAAACTAAATACAGTAAATTGGTACCAGGAATAAGACACTGCCTATCAAGATACTTGAAAATGTGGAAGCAACTTTGGAACTGAGTAACAGGAAGAGGTTGGAATAGTTTGGAGGGCTCAGAAGAAGACAGAAAGTTGTGAGAAAGTTAAGAACTTCCTAGAGACTCGTTGAATGGCTTTGACCAAAATGCTGATAATGATGTGGACAATGAAGTCTGAGCTAAGGTGGTCTCAGATGGAGATGAGGAACTTCTTGGAAACCGTAGCAAAGATCAGTCATGCTATGGTTTAGCAAACAGACTGGTGGCATTTTGCTTCTGCCCTAAAGATCTGTGAAACACTGAACTTGAGAGAGATGATCTGAAATTGGAACTTATGTTTAAAAAGGAAGCAGAGCATAAAAGTTTGGAGACTTTACAGCATGACAATGAATTACAAAAGAAAAACCCATTTTCTGGGGAGGAATTCAAGCTGACTACAGAAATTTGCATAAGTAATGAAGAACCAAATGTTAATAGCCCAGACAATGGGGAAAATGGCTCCAGGTCATGTCAGAGATCTTGGCAGCAACCCCTCCCACCACAGGCCTGGGGGCCTAGGAGGAAAAATGGTTTCATAGGCAGGGCACAGGGCCCCTGCTGCTCTGTGCAGCCCTTGGGACATGGTGCCCTGTGTCCCAACTGATTCAGCTCCACTTTTGGCTAAAATGGGCCAAGATACAGCTTGGACCATTGTTTCAGAGGGTGCACACCCCAAGCTTTCGTGGCTTCCACATGGTGTTGGGCTGCCTGCAGGTGCATAGAGGTCAAGAACTGAGTTTTGAGAAACTCTGCCAAGATTTCAGAGGATGTGTGGAAATGCCTGGATGTCCAGGCAGAAGTCTGCTGCAGGGGCAAATCTCTCATGGAGAAACTCTGCTAGGGCAGAGCAAAGGGGAAATGTGGGGTTGGAGTCCCCACACAGTCTCCACTGGGGCACTGCCTAGCAGAGCTGTGAGAAGAAGGCCACTCTCCTCCAGAACCCAAGATGGTAGATCTACTGACAGCTTGCATCATAGAAAAGCCATAGGCACTTAACACCAGCCCATGAAGGAGGTGCCCAAGGCTGTGGGAGACCACCCCTTGCATCAGCATGCCCTGGATGTGAGACATGGAATCAAAGGGGATGATTTCAGAGCTTTAAGATTTAATGACTGCTTCACTGGATCTTGGACTTGTATGGGGCCTGTAACCCCTTTGTTTTGGCCATTTCTCCCATTTGGAATGGAGGCATTTATCCAATCTCTGTACCCCCTTTGTATCTTGGAAGTGACTAACTTGTTTTGGTTTTACAGGTTCACAGGCAAAAGATAGTTGCCTTGTCTCAGATGAGACTTTGTACTTGGACATTTGAGTTAAAGCTGAAATGAATTAAGACTTTGGGGGACTGTTGGAAAGGCATGATTGTTTTTGAAATATAAAAAGGACATGAGATTTTGGAGAGGCCAGATATGGAATGATATGATTTGGCTCTGTGTCCCCACCTGAAACTCATCTCAAACTGTAATCTCCATGTGTCGAGGGAGGGACTTGTCACCCCCACTTGTTGGGGGAGGAAGGTGATTGAATCATGGGGATCATTCACTCATGCTGTTTCTTGTGATAATGAATGAATTCTCATTAGATCTGATGGTTTTAAAAGTGGCAGTTTTTTCCTGTGCTCTCACTTCTCTCCTGCCTGCCATCATGTAAGATGTGACTGCTTCCCCTTCCACCACGATAGCAAGTTTCCTGAGACCTCCTCAGCCATGTGGAACTGTAAGTCAATTAAACTCCTTTATTATTATTATTAACATTATTTTGAGATGATGTCTTGCTCTGTCACCCAGGCTGGGGTGGAGTGGTGCGATCTCAGCTCACTGCAATCTCCACCTCCCATATTCTAGCGATTCTCATGCCTCAGCCTCCTGAGTACCTGGGATTACAGGCATGCATGAACACACCCCCCCAATTATTATTATTATTATTATTTGTATTTTTAGTAAGTAGGGGGTTTCACCATGCTGGCCAGGCTGGTCTCTAACTCCTGACCTCAGGTGATCCACCCGTCTCAGCCTCCCAAAGTTCTAGGGTTGCAGGAGTGAGCCACCGCGCCTGGCCTAAACCTCCTTTCTTTATAAATTACCCAGGCTCAGGTATTTCTTTATAGCAGTGTGAGAATTCACTAATACAACATTCAACAATGCATTAATGTGTTACGTCATATTCATTGAATAAATGGCAAAAAATCAATCATTTTAATAGACACAGGAAGCTTTTAATAAAAGCAATACTATTTAATGTTAAAAACATGCGTTAATCTAGGGATAAAGGATACGAAATTTCTCAACCTGACAAAGACATCTAAAAGAGAAAGCAAACAAAAAACAAAAGCTGGTATGAAACAAAGTGGTGAAAGACTAAATGCTGAGAAATGGAGCAAGGCAGAGATGTTCATCTTGCTACTTCTGCTTAAGTTTTTATGAGATGTTGTATCCAGGGTAATTAGACAAAAAGAAAAAGAAAAAAATAGAAAAAAGAAGGAAAGGAAATAAAAGGACAGGAAGAAAGGAAGGAAGAAAAGAAAGCAGAGAAGTAGAAATAAAGAGAAGAAGAGAGGAAGGAAAAAAAGAAAGAAAAGGCATTGAACTTAGAAAGCCTAAATTCAAACTATTTCTTTGCCAAGATGATATGATATTGTACATGGAATATCACTATTATCTTCTCATAATTGAATGTTTTTATATTATATTTTTAATTTTTAAAATTAAGATATGAGATGAAGACCGATTATCATTCTATAAGCCATTATCTTACATAAATATATGGAGAAAATCCTACATTCCAGAGCTCTGCCTTGAGAAGATTTGCTGCCTTGTACCTTGATATTACAACCTTCCCTATAGACCAGCAAGCATATATAAATATTTAATAGAATTAGTATGTTTGTTGCTGTACTAATTAAATCAAAATTATTTTTAAGTATATGAGAGATATATAAATTCATTATTTCTAAAGGTATGATTTTGTCACTTAGGGATATTTAATTATTTAACACTACATAAAGATATCTAATATCAACTTTATTGTATATTCAATATGTATATATGAATTTTTCTCTTTATACTAGTGTGTATTGAACTTTTGTTTCAATATTTAGAACTCCTTTCAGCATTTCATGTAAGGCTGGTCTAGTTGTGACAAATTCCCTCAGCATTTGCTAGTCTGGGAAAGATTTTATTTCTCCTTCATTTATGAAATTTTGTTTGCTGTGTAAAAACTTTTGGCATGTCGACACTTATTCTATTTGAGGAGACTAAAGATAGTATGCTAATCTTTTCTGGATTGTTAGGTTTCTGTTGATAAGTCAGCTGTTAGTTTGATAAGTTTCCCTTTATAAGTTATTTGATGCTTTTCTCTCAGTGCTCTTGTAATTTTTTTCCTTCACATCAACTTTAGATAGCTTGAAGATATACCCCTTGGTGATATCCTTTTTGCAATGAATGTCTCAGGAATTCTTTGATCTTGAATTTGGGTGTCTAAATCTCTAGAAAGACCAGGGAATTTTTCCTCAAAGAGGTTTTTCAGTTTTTCAAACTTTTGCCTTTTTTTTTCTTAACTTAGGACACATATGATTCTTAGGTTTGAATGTTTTATATAATCCTATATTTCTTGAAGACCTTATTTGTTATTTTTTTCCTGATTTTTCTAATTATTATTATTATTAGCCCTGATTGGTTGAATTCAAAAGGCTTGCGTTTAAGCTCTGAAATTATTTCTACTATTTGGTCTAATGTATTGACAAAAACTTTTTACTGCATTTTATAATTTTCTAAATGTAATTTTCCTTTCCAGGGGTGCTTTTTGTCTTCTTAAAAATATCTATCTCTTTGGAAAATTTTTCATTTATATTTTGAATTGTTTTATTTGATTTCTTTATGTTGGTTTTCAGATTTCTCTGCAATCTTACCAAGCAACTTAATAATCAATATTTTAAATTCCTTAACTGCTATTTCAAAGATTTCATCTTGGTTAGGTGACACTGCTGGAGAGCTAAAGTGATCTTTTGGGGGTGTTATAGAACTCTGCTTTTTTTTATATTGCCAGAATTATTTTTCTGGTTCCTTCTCATTTGGGTCAACAATTTCTTCTTATTATTCTTGGAATTATGTTTAATTCAACTTGGTTTTTAATTTTTTTTCCTTGTGAGCATATAACTTTAATGTGTTTATTTTATGGTTACTCAGCTTTGGCTCAGGGTGCTTTCAGTGGCAAAGACTCTGTATGAGTTCCTTTGTTATAGAGAATCTTTGTGTGATGGTTTTCTCAGATGCTGGTTGTAGTAGCAATGTGCTGGGTATGTGAGCGGGTTTGTTGTCTCCTGTGGGGCTTGAATGAGAGAGGGCTCATGAATCTCATTTTGTTCTGTAGCGAAGTACACTTTTTAATTATTTTTCCATTATTATTATTTTTTTACTGGGTTGTACAGTTCAGCCTTCAGACCAGTAGGAGTTTCCCATGAGTAAAATCTGGCTGTGGCTGGAACATGTGGATATGAGCAATTCCCCAATGGTGGGCAGAGGTCCCAACGTTGAAAGAGGTGGCTAAGGGAGCTCTCAGTGAAAAGCAATGAGCTCCTCATAGGGGCAAAAAAGAGAGTCGCCTTAGCCCCCATTCCAGGCCAGCAGAAAAAGGATCTGCCTCCTTCTCACACACAAGTCCTAGTGTTCTGGCTATTCAGATCAGACAGACATCTCTTCCCAACTACAGGAATGCTGATATTCCATGTAAAAAAGGATTGTGACTCTATCCCTCATGCAAACCTGAGTCCAGAGGGTGCTCCCCCTGTGGGATGCAGTCACCCTAATGTGGTCCAGAAAGGCTGTCTACAGATGAATCTGTCCTGAGATACCATGGGAGAAGCCCCAGCTGTGTTGGTAGTGGTGGGTGGGTGGGAGAAGAAGTCCCCTTTTCCAATACCCTTCATAAGTACTGTGGCTGCCTGACTGTTGGGTAGAATATCAGGTTTTCTGCACTGAGCCCAGCACTGCGCCTGTGCCTCTGCTCAAAGAAACTCTCCATAAGTGGAAAGATCTGGGACTCAAGTCCTATAATCTCGTTTCTTATGTCCCATTGGGTGCTCCCTGGATGTGCTGCACTCTGCCTTCCTCTAGGAGTAGCAGTTCTTGGGGGCCAGACTACTGTGAATCCTGCTGCTTCTCTGAGTTTAGCTGCCCTCTGAGGCTGCCACAATCTAGGCTGGGCTAGGGACTGTCTACAAGAGAACCAGTGTTGTGAAGATACAAAGGTTGTGAAGATGCACAGGTCTGTCCAGGTTGAAGGTCTATGGACATAAGAAGTCCCACAATGGGTGTGCAACCAGTATGGTGCTTGTCACTACAGCTCAGGTCCAGTGGGTAAAGGAAGAGACCTTGTGTAAACAAGATAATGCCCTTGAGAAGTCCCCAAATTACAGCTCACTCCCGTACTTGCACTCTTGAGGGCAAAGAAGCTCTCATTGAGCTTGGACATCAGTAGTCTACTGTAGGGGATAGGGAGGCTGAGAGTACTCCCACTTACAATTTTCATGGTTTTCTAAATATCTCAGCATTTGATATCTGCCAGCTTCTTGTTACTTTCTTTTTGTGTGTGTCTCACAGATTTTTCCAGTGAACTCTCCAGTGGGCTCCAGCACTCTCCCCTTAACACTCTATTTGCACTATGATTATTCACCTGTAATTTTGGTTCTACTTTCTGAGGATAATTGGTCACTGATAGTTCTTGTCAGCTCTCTGGTGCCTCAGGCTGTGGGTAAGTCTGATATTTGCAATGGCTTGGGCTCTGCTCTTAGCTCCAGAAGGGGGTGATATTGTGTGAAGCTAGACTAAGCTAACCTATCCACTAGTCACCCAGCATTAGATTCAAGCACCAACTCTGATGAGAATGGCAGGGGAGTGACATAGACTCTCAGATTTCCTATGTTATCAGCAGCCTTAGTGTGGTGGCTTTCTCAAATGCCAGCTGTAGTAGTAATGTGCAGGGCATGTGGACAGGTTTATGACCTCCTAACTAGCTGAGATGATGTGAGCAATGTTGTAAGCTGAAGTTGCACAAGTGTTTTGACTGTTGTTGTTTTTTTCTTCACAAGAAATGTGTTATTGTGGCAGCAGATGTTCTAATGGGTCATGCCAGTTGGTCTCCAGCCAGGAGGTGACACTTGCAGGACAGAGTAAGCTGTGTTGGTGGTTGTGGGATTTGTGCTTTGCTTATGTTACCCAGGGGAGATACTCAGGTGTCTCAGGCAATGGGCAGGGCCATGGAACTGGCAAATATCTTTTTTGTTTTGTTATTCTACCAGAGGAGGTGCAGGAACAAACATGAATAGGGGTTGGGTCAAGCAAGTCCATGCTCTGGGCTCCCCATGTGCAGGCACCATTGGCGGCCCCAACAGGAACCAGAGGGCAGTCCCCTGGTTGCTGGTGTAATGTTCTGGGGAGGAGCAGAGCCGCCTTTGTTGCACATAAGTATCTGCATGGGGAGATGGGGTAGCACGTGGTAGTAAGACCCGCCCAGTTCCCACACCCTTGGCAAGGCATGTCTTACACATACAGACTTCTGCTGACAACAGTTATCTGGGTTCCAAGGCAATGTACACTCAGAACATACAATTATCCCAGGCCACAATTCTTGCTACTAAAGACAGAAACCGAAGCTTTGCAGCCATGCCACTCCTCATTTTCCCATGAAACAGGTATGCCCAGCTGCTGCACCTGTGGTAAAAGCACACTTCCCACTCATCCCTCAGTTTTGGCCAAGCAGTTTTTTCTCACTTGAGATCAGATTGAAAACTTAGATTGGGAGACACTAGAAAGTTCAAACCTGTGACCACCACCTGAGTTAACTGGCAGACATCTCCCAAGTCTGGTAAGACGTAGGATCAGGAATGGCTTCCTTCCATCCCTGATGGGTTCTGGGAGTGCATGCAAAGCAAGTCCTGATGCTGCTCCTTCTCATATACTCTCCACCCCTCACCAGATCAGCTCCAGTGCTGGGTATGGTTAAGGTACTCCACTGTGGCCTGGATTGCCCAGCTCCCCCATAGGAGATGTGTATCCCAGAGACAGTCTCCCCCATTTTCACTCTCTGAAGACACAGTTTTCCACTTGGCTCACAGTGCAGGTTGCTGATCACCATTTCTCTCCAAGAGTCTGTGATTTCTTTCTTTTTTGTTCTGTTGAGTTCCTATGTTTCTTCTTGGTTAAAAGTTCACAGCATGAATTTATGAATTTCTACACAATCTTATGCTCTGTCCAAGTAGGTGAGGCATGCTAATGAAGACTTCAATCCACTATCTTGGAAAACACAAAGAGTTAAAAAATATTTAAGTGAGCATTTGGACTGTTGCTTAAGCATAATTCTCATTGGCTGAGAGGTGGAAACTGACTACCACTGGTATGGTACCCCAAAATGTGAGACTTTGTTTGTGGATGGCAGGGCTTCCTTCACTCCAAGGCTAGCAATGTATCTTAGACCCAATACATAAAAATAAAGTAACAACACAAATTAGTTCAGGTGCATACTCTTTCATGTCTGTTATACTGACTATGCCTATAGCTTAACAAATGCAGTACAGTTTTCCCAAATTCTGCACCAAAGCTGGATTTTTCTCAATGCTAAGCACATTTTAGGACTAAAAGTCTATATTATTTTTGCCTACCTTGGATGCTGGATAAATTTTAGGCACCAGATCTTTCTCCTGAAGATTCTGATTCATGAAGACATGGGGGGTCTTAGGTATCCATACTTTTTATAGACACCAAATGCAAGTTTTAAGAAACATTGTTCTAAGTAACATTCCTGTATTATACATGTTTGTGACCCTATCCTGCAATCACAATAGTCAAAGTCAATTTAATAAAGTAAGTACCATGAAACATGTTTATTCAGCAAAGTATTCAATGATTGAGAAATGTGTCTGCTTCATCATTTAAACATATAATTAAACTACTGATTTTTCAGAGCTTCATCAAATATTTGGACATCAACAGAGAACTAACATTAAATTTTGAAATTGCAAGAATATTCCAATTCTTATAGTCCAATTCCAAGTCTTATAGTCTATCCTGTTTCCAAAGCAGGATTCACCTCCTTGTGTAGGAAGGCACTATGTTATAGCATTCTCTAGAATCCAGCAGCAGAAAAGGATTACGAGAGGAGTCATAGGAATGTATAGCACCACATCATAAAGGTCAACATGGGCCCCAATGGTCGTAAGTAATTTCACCATTGCTTTCTCAGAGAGAAAACATAACAAAATGTGTCAGATTCCTTTATGGTGTCCAAAATGCTTCTCAGTGACTTGGAATTGGAAGAGTACATGAGCTGGAGAGCTTGGATTCTACTTCTTCAGTAGCTGTACTCTGCTATTCCCCAGACCCTTCACATATCGTTTGTCCTGTTGTGGGGCTATTTTGTCAGTCCTGATTCAGTTTGGAGACCCATCCTGAGTTGAGGAAGGAGAGAATGAGAAGGAAACAGTTTAACCCTCAGGTCTCCCACTTTACAGCATATTGACCCAGTTCTGATTATTATAAAAGATTCTATTCTGTTAATCCCAGCACTTTGGAAGGCCTAGGAGATCTCTTAAGCCCAGCAGTTCAAGACTAGCCTGTACCATACAGTGAGAGCTTTGTCTCTTCCAAGAAAAAAAGAAATAGCTGTCTGTGATGGCAGCACCTGTAGTCCCAGCTACTGGGGAGGCTGAGATGGGAGAATTGCTTAAACCTGGGAGGTTGAGGCAGCAGCGAGCCATGATTGTGCCACTGAATTCCAGCCTGGGCAACAGAGTGGGACACTGTCTCAAAAAAACAGTATAAAAATAAAATAAGATATTATATCAAATTAAGTATGGTTAACCTGAGTGTTTGAAAACAAGCCAGCATCATCATGTACATAGTTCAACTTAACCTACTTTTGGAAGTAGGGGGATCTTGGGTAAAGTTTGAGTGTTTTCTCAAGCTTTAGTGGGGAAAAAAAATACAGCTGTTTACTGTGTATATGATTGTACATTAAAAGGAACTCAGTAATTCCTAGGATATTGACACTGTTTTTTTCTATACGAAGAGAAAATGTTTACCATTGTGCCCTTACCTTTCTGTGACACAAAACAGGCATGGGTTTTCATAGGTTTTGCCATTGGATCCACAGATAGAAGGAAATTTCCTGGTGCAATCAAGTTCTGGGTGTTGGTATATGTCACAGTTTGGCTATAAAATCCAAAGACAAAAAAAATAATCAGAGAGTGCACATCTAAAAAGTATTCCTAACATTTTCATAACTTTTGTAGACTTCTCTATCAATTGGTCTCCTCAAAATCCATTCCACTAACTTTTGTAGACTTCTCTATCAATTGGTCTCCTCAAAATCCATTCCACTCCCATCTGAGAAGTAAACATTAAACACAATTTTTAATTTATAATTCAGTTGCTTTTCTAATACTTTCACCACGTATGCAGTTATTCTGAAAATTATGTGTTACTTAATTTTAGAAGTTTTTGAAATGTATATGCATAAATATTATAACTTTCTGGTTTTCTAAAAATATTTTTGCAAGTATAGGTTACTTTCATTGAAACCTTATATAATTGCTTATTAAAATAATACGTTTGCTCATCTTTAACACATTAATATGGTAAATCATTATATACTAATTTGAGTATATATTTTACTAACAATAACAAACTTAGTAAAATGAACTTTCTTATAAAAATAAATTTCGTTATATTTTGTCAACTTTTTATACATTACTGTATCGTGTGTGCTAAAATTTTATTTAATATTTTTGAATCTATGTCAATAATGACATTTTTATCCATTGGTAAAATTGAAGGGTTGGCTGTGAATTCAATTGTATAAATTTCTAGATAATTGATCGTTCTTTCAAGCTACTCTTAAGAGCACCTCTTAGAATTCGTTGGTTAGTTGTTTTGTTACAATAGGTTTAAATGTAGATTCTTATATAATGGTTTTGTGGTTAGAATGCATTGAGACCCTTAAATTATTCACAATAGCCAAAAAGTAGAAACAATAAAATGTTCTTCAATTGATGAATGGATAAATAAACCTGCAATATCATCCATCAAAGGCATTCATGGATAAAAAGAAATGAAGTACTGATTAATGCTACAAAATGTATGAATCTTGAAAACGTTATACTATGTTAAAGAAACCAGTCACACATATTGTACAACTCCATTTTATATGAAATGTCTAGAAAAGGAAAATCTATAGATACAGGAATTGCATTAGCAGTTCCCTGGAGTGAGAGATCCTGAAATGGTGGCCAGTAAATGGGCATTTGGAACCTAATAAGAGTAACAAAAATGTTCTAAACCTGAACTAGAGTGACAACTTTACGAATTGATAAATAAATTTTTAAAAGATGTTAAATTACTTATTTTAATTGGGTTAATTATGTAAATATATTACAGTAAATTTATTCATAAAAATGTATACTGATAGTATAAATTTAACCAGACTTTAAAAATTTACTTAACTTCCAAGCTGCCCAGAAGTAATGAGGATCACATAAATCTCTCTGTGGGTCCTCCAGACTTATATAAGTATCAAGAAAAACTAATAAAATTGCACAAATCACTTGTATTATACATAATTTGAAGACAGAGTAAAAGTACTCACTTCCCATTAGCTGTACATATAAAAATGAGCGTCAAATTTTGGAAGAATTATTACTTAATATCCTAGTGCAAGCAAGCTTCTTACAGAGAACAAAAGGTGAAGGAACGAGCTTGAATGGAGGCCACAGAAAGAAAAAAGAAAACCTACAAAAACCACAAAAGAGAGAAATGGAAAACTGAAAACACAATTCAGGTAAAATCTAGGGAAAGTCTATAATTCATACTAAAAAGCGTAAAAAAGACTTGGTAGGCAAGAACATGTTTAGCATGAAAGATATTAAAAGTAAATGAGATTCAAGATGGAGGTCTCAGAAAGGCATCACCTCTCCATGAGAAAAAGTAAAAAAGAAAAAAAAAGGAGGGGGAGTAGAGAGAGTGGAGAAAGGCATCTTTCGGAAACAGTGTGGAAAAAGTAAAACGAAGCACATAGAGGACCTTTAGAATAAATGCAATACAATAGAGAACTAGAGTAAAAGGATAACACCACATACACACACACACCCCTCTCATTACTCCAGTGAAGTAACTACAATTTGCTTTAGCGACTGAAAAGGACATTCTTTCAGTATGAACCTTGTAAACCAAGCCACATTGACAGCTACTGTTTCTACAAAAAATGTAAGAAAAAATGTCGTCTTCATATAAAAATTTATAAAACTCTTACAAGATGAAAACAAATCAGCAACAAAATTGGGAATCACACAGCTTCACCTGAAACTCCCTGGCCTTGAAAATAGAAAATCACAAGTAAGATGAGACTTTAATGAAACACCTAAAACAAAATGAATTAAATAATCTCCAGGAATCATTTGCAGATGTTAAAACAAACCCCTTGTATCTAAAGTCGAACTCCAGAAAAAAAATCGGTATCTTTAAAAATGTGTGAAATAACACTTGATTGAAAATAGAATAAAATCAAAGTTAATGCAAATATATTTCAGAAATAAATATTAAATTGAAAGGTGCCCAATGAAGGATAGATTTCAATAAACATCTAAGACAAAAGAAAATGTACAGTTAGTGAATATTGGGCCTTATTTTAGCATTTTAGTAATGAATGCCCTTTAGCCAAATGAGAGATTATTGGACAATGTTTGTCAAAGGAATGATTGCAAGTATTTGACATATTTATTTTTATTTAATATAAAACACAGATAAGACATAAAAGAATGTAGAAAATTTTATACATTCTAAAAATTTTAAAACAAAATTTACCCAAACAAGAAGAGAAAGATAGACTATAAAGAGGTTGTTGATTTTCTATAGGGAATAGATAAAAGGGAAGTAATTCCAGGAAACCTAGAAAAAACAGACATAATAAATAAATAAACAAATAAACAAATAAATAAATAAATAAATATTTTTAAAAACAAAGAAGTGCATTAATTTAAAAAGTAAAATGAAACTTTTCTAAATGTGAAAGGATTTATAGAGCACCAAAACAAAGAAATCACATAGGCTAGAGATAATAATAGCATAGCATAATAAACATAGTAATTTTAACAATGTATTATATAACATTATTGAGACTACATTCATTTGTTATATTAAGCATGAGTGGAACATACTCACGAATTAAATTAAACAGATTTTCAATTTGACACACATAGCAAGACCCGCTGTATGCTATAAATGCAATATGCACCCAAGTCTAAGTGAATTAAAAGCTTACAAATAAAAAAATATGCAAATGTGTTCCAAGAATAAGGATAAAATTAGAAATCATGTATTGCTCTTCCATTATCAAAGAAAGTATAGTTCAAGCCAAATGTCATTAACTATGGCAAGGAATGATACTTTATAATGGTAGAAGGTACAATTCACAATAAAAATAAGACAGTTCTGAATATCTATATATTACACAGCTAAGAAGGCATATCTATGAAACAAAAACTAAAAAAGGTGACAGAAATAGATAAAAACAGAATAGTAATAAGAGATTTCAACATACCACCCACGGTGAAAGACAGATCAGTGCATAAATAACAGATTAGAATACAGATTTAAAAATGTAATCATAAATAGGTTTATGGATATATCAAGTGATATATTCTGATAATAAGCATACATCTTCTTCTCTAGAACACATTGGATGTACACAAAAATTGTTCTATATTAGATCACAAAAAACCATCAGTAAGCTCCATTGGGTAAAGGTAATATAAGCAAAATTGTAATCACAATTGAATAAAATTAAAAATTAGTATCAACATAAAACAGTCCATCACACCGAGAAATAAATAAAAATATTATAAACAACACTTGGAATTTTTTTAAAAGTGAAAGAATTAGATTATTCACAAAATATAATGAAAATGATAATGATCTTTATTAGAATCAGTCTGATGCATTTTAAGCAGTGAACAAAAAAAAACCTCATAGCATTAAACACGTGCATCAACAAAAATAAACAGAATAAAAATAGAATTAAAATTTCCATTAAAAAGCTTGAAATGAATAATGAAACAACAGAGGGCACAAAGATAACTACAAAATAAAGCCAAAATTCAATACAGTATATTTTATTAAGTGTAATTGATAATCCAGGGTTTTTGAAAAAATAACAAAATAAAGAAACCAACATAATGAGGAAAATAAAGAAAAATGTGAGAGACATAACAGTGCAATGTATAATAGGAACAGTTATTGAAGTGTAGAAAATTGAAATAATACAAAAGACTAATTTGCATACCTCATTACAAATAAACTTGAAATTCCAAAAGAAAGAAATAAGCTTTTACAAAACCACAATCTGTCCAACTTAACCCCCTGAGATGTAAAAAACTTGCAAAGACTAGTTTCTTTCTCTTAACAAATGTTCCAACATTTATTAAGGGAAAAACCACACAGAAAAGAACAAAGCCCCAATGGATTTCAAAAAAGTTCAACTCTCAAAATTAGACAGCCCTCTATGTTGTATAAACTGCTTCAGCAAATACAAAAATCCAAGAAAATGTTCATATTTTAATGAAGCAAGTAAAATATACATACCTAAACTTGATAAAAAGAATACATGATAGTAAATTTGCAGGCTGATATCACAAATGTTAACAAATAAAATATTACTGAACAGAATCAGAAATAAATTTTTACAAGTAAGCAATGTCCATATGGGATTTACCATCATTAAAGGTTGATTCAATATTAGAAATTCATTCATTATTACATATTAATAGTTGCTAAGAAAAAAATTATATAATTATCTTTATAAGGGCTATAAAAGTATTTGAAAAACTAAAGACAACTTTCAAACAAAAATATTTAGGAATACAGCATTTACTTAACAATTTCCAGTCACACACATACAGTCTCACACACACACACATATCTCTTCTTATGTCAGCACCTTACTACAAGCGTTTTTGCTAAATAGAAAAACAACTAAAAGAGCAAGGATGTTCGTATCTATTGTTTAGCTATTAGCCAGTGTATTAAACAATATAATTCAATTAGAGGCATAAGAAAGAAAAAAATAAAATTGCTAATTGCATCTGTTTGCAGATACCATTACAGTGCAACATGGAAATATGGGGAATCATTGAAAATGAACTTCAATGGTGAAAGAACATAGTACTTTAATAGAATATAAAGTTAACATACACGACTTGATGACTCCTATATATATAAATCTAGTCTGTTGGAAACTATAATTAATGCTAGAGAAAGCCTCTTTAAAATTACATCAAAGATAAAACAGTTAGGAATACAATTAACAAGTGATGTGCAATTTTAAATAAAGAATAATTGCTGTGATTTTGCAAGATGGCCGACTAGATGCAGCCAGATGGAATAGCGGCCACTGAGGGACCAGGACGACTAACACACTCCTAACAGATCTTCAGGGGGAAGGCACTGAGAGTGGATGAAAGGAAGACACAGAATCTGGGCTGCAGGTGGAGGAAGCTGGGAACACTGCACAGGGCTACCATGTACCTGGGACTCATTCCTGGGCCCCAGTGACTCCAGGAGACCAGGTGAGTTGAACTAGCAAGCAGCAACCCACAATCATCATGAGCCTCCAGAATCCTGGCAAGATTTCATGGTGCCAGGATTTTGATGAGGTGCGTGAAGGCAGGCACTCCAGCACCCATTAGCACCCTGTAGCAACTGATGATGAACATACACCCTGCATGGACGGATCCCACTGCCACCACCCTACAAACACATTGGTCGGCACCACTCAACCACCACAGATAGCTGAGTTGACAGGGAGACCTGCTTAGAGAAGTGTTAGGGAAAGCAGGCCAGCCTGTGTGGAGCCCAGAGGGTTTGGTATAGGAGTGTCTGTAGCGGAGCATGGCCCAGAATGTCCATCCCACTAGGTTTCACTTGCTCTCCTAGGATTCTTTAGCCTTAGGAGAAATGTAGGACCTAAACTCTGCAAGGCAGTCTTTCCCATCAAATGGGGCCAGTCTGACCCAAGCACCCCTTGGTCTGGTGGCCTTTCCCAGGGCCCTGGCCTGGGTGCACCTGCTTGCAGTGCAGCCTCAGGTGCCTTGGGGCCTGCATCACAGCTCCTGCATTGGTGGACCACATCTCCTGCATAAGTGGAGTGCTCCACGGAGGCATCCTGGAAGCCACACACAAGCCCACCAGCTCCATCCTTCAACTGCTGCTTCCCCAAGGTCCACAGACACACCCCACATCACTTTTCAGGCATCTGCAAGTGCAGGCAGATTTAGCCTTTCTTTCCTTGCCAGTGCATGTAGGCACATGCCCCCTCACCCTGCACTGCCTGTGCTGCTGGTGTGAATGAATGTACTCCACCTCCCTCACCCCACTTTACCACCATTGCAGTAGGAGCCTTGTCAGGCATAGCCTGCCAGCCCCACCCTTGCCAGTGCCCTGCCCCAGTGCCAACACTGCCACAGGAGTGAAACTAGGCATGGAGAACAGCACATACTCCCCTGCCCTGAGTGGTCACCCTCACCTGGATAAACAGACCTGCAACCACCACATTAGCACCCCACCCCTGTACTAACACAATCACCAGCAAGACCATGCACACAGTCAGCAGGGGCCCTCTGACCCCTGAGCCATGCTGCTGTGAATGCCTGCATGAAGGCAGGCAACCCCAGCACCCACTAACATCCTGTAGCAACTGATGATGAGTATGCACCCTGCATGGATGGATCCCATTGCCATCACCCTATGAAACACATTGGCTGGCACCACTCATGGAATGTAGTGATCAGTGGTCTGGGAACACTAGTTGATGCAGCACAGCAGTTTCCTAAGGTCAAGGAACCGGAGAACAAAGTTGGGGCCTGATACAAGTCTCTCAGCATTAAAGCACACAGTAGTGAGGAGCTGGGAGCTGAGCCTTGGCCCCCTAAAATCTGCCATTAATGAAGCCAGTGAACTAAACCCACCTTATACCACAATCAAACCCTCAAGGTCATCAAATAAAATCAAAGTAAAAAAATTTTGAAGGACAGAAATGTCAAAGATGGATAAAACATTAGCCCACAACATGAGAAAGAACTAGCACAATAACTCTAATAACTCAAGAAGCCAAAGTGCTGTCTTTTCTCAAAACAACCACACTAGCTCTCCAGTAACGGTTCTTAACTGGGCTGAGGTGGCTGAAATGACAGAAATAGAATTCAAAATATGGATAAAAACAAAGGTCATTGAGATGCAGGAATACATAGAAACCCAAGCCAAAGAAGCTAAGAATCACAATAAAACAATAAAATGGCCATACTGCTCAGAGCAATTTAAAGATTCAATGCTATTCCTATCAAACTACCAATGACATTCTTCACACAACTAGAAAAAAATTATTTTAAAATTCATATGGAACCATAAATGAGCTCAAATAGCCAGTGCAATTCTAAGCAATAAGAACAAAGCTGGAGGCATCATTCTACTTTACTTCCAACCATAATACAGGGCTACAATAACCAAACAGCATGGGACTGGTACAAAAACAGACATAAAGACCAATGGAACATAATAGAGAGCCCAGAAATAAGGCCACACACCTACAACCATCTGATCATTAACAAAGCTGACAAAAATAAGCAATGGGGAAAAAACTCCCTATTCAATAAATGGTGCTAGGATAACTAGCTAGCCATATATAGAAGACAGAAACCAGACTCCTTCTTTACACCATATACAAAAATCAACTAAAGATTTATTAAAATCTTAAATGTAAAACCCAAAACTATAAAAACCCTGGAACACAACCTAGGCAATACCACTCTGATCACAGAAACAGGCAAAGATTTTATGACAAAGGTGCCAAGAGCAATTGCAACAAAAGCAAAAATTGACAAATGGGATTTAATTAAACTAAATAGCTTCTACACGGCAAAAGAAACCATCAACAGAGTAAAGAGACAACTTACAGAATGGGAGAAAATATTTGCAAACTATGCATTTGACAAAGGCCTGATATCCAGCATCTATAAGGAACTTAAATTTACAAACAAAAATCAAACAGCTCCATTAAAACTAGGCAAAGAACATAAACACTGTTCAAAAGAAGACATACACACAGCCAACAAGCATACGAATAAAAGTTCAACAACACTGATAATTAGAAAAATGAGTCAAAACCACAATGAGATACCATCTCACACCTGTCACAATGGCTATTATTAAAAAGTCAAAAAATAACAGATACTGGCAAGAGAGCAGAGGAAAAATAATGCTTATACACTGTTGGTGGGAGTATAAATTAGTTCAACCACTGTGGAAGCCAGTGTGGCAATTTTCCAAAGATCTAAAGAGAAATGTCATTCAACCCAGCAATCCCATTACTGGGTATATACCAAAAGGAATATAAATCTTTCTAAAGACACATACTCACATATGTTCATTGCAGCACTGTTCACAATAGCAAAGACATGTAATCAGTGTAAATGCCCATCAAAGGTAGACTGGATAAAGCAAATTTTACACATATCATGGAATACTATGCAGCCATAAAAATGAATGATATTATGTCCTTTTCAGGAACATGAATGAAGCTGGAGGCCATTATCATTAGCAAACTAACACTGGAGCTGGAAACCAAATACTGCATGTTATCACTTGTAAGTGGGAGCTAAATGATGAAAACACATGGACACATAGAGGGGAACAACAGACACTGGGGCCTACCAGAAGGTGCAGGCTGCAAGGAAAGAGAGGATCAGGAAAAATAATTAATGTGTGCTAGGCTTAATACCTGGGTGATGAAATAATCTGTACAACAAACCTCCATGACATGAGTTTACCTATGTAACAAACCTGTACATGTGACCCTAAACTTAAAATAAAAGTTAAAAAAAATTTTCTGAAAAGCACAAACACAAAGGTATATTTGGACAATAAGAAAGATATTTTATGTTCTTGGATAAGATGATTGAGCATCTTTAATTGATATCTATTTTACAGGGAAAAATAGATATTTGACAATAGTTAAAAACTGGAAAATAAAAACTATACGCTTGATGAATTTGCTTTACTAGATGTTCAACATTTTTTAAACTTCTATAATTTGACAATATCATACAGATCAAAGAGGTAGAGTAAAATAGAAAGTCAATAAATAGATCAAAGTGCATTTGGAAATCTAATATATAATAAAGGTAGTTTCTCAAATAACTCAAGCAAAGGTGTACATTTCAATAAATTATCCTGGGAAACCTTATTTGCTTCTTGGAAAAAGATAAAATTGAAGATACATCTCATGCTATATTCAAAAATACACTCCCAACATATCAGAGCATTAAGTGTAAATCATAAAACAACAAGAACATTAGAAGTCAACAAGGGTGAATTTCTCTAAAACCAGAAAGTTGGAAAGTTTCTAAATATGACTTAATGTCAATATGTTATATACCTAAAGAACAAAAAATTTAACCACATAAAAAATTTGCATGGCAAATAAACGCCATAATCAAGTTATAATGCGTTGATATTTTTAACATATGTAGCATAATATAGTGATGATATTATTGAAACTCATAAATAATAGAGAGATATTTAAAACGCCAAAGAGAACAGTGTTCAAAATGTATGATCAAAAATTTCCTAAAGGACCTGGAAAAGTGATTCTGTAATATAAGAAACGATGTTAAATTTTACTTCTAATTAGAAAAATTAAAACATAATATTCACTCCCACATACAAGATCTACAGAAATTTTAAATCTTTGAAAAAGAAGACAATTTCACATACAATAGACCCAAAAACGTTAAATATCTAGGAATATAATTAACCAGGGAGGTGAAAGATCACTACAAGGAAAACAATAGAACACCAATGAAGGAAACTGTAGATAACAGAAACAAATGCAAAAACGTTTCATGCTTATGGATTGGAAGAAAATAATTAAAGTGACCATAATGCCCAAAGCAAACTACAAATTCAAGTTAATCCCTAACAATGTAAAAATATACCAGTGTCATCATTTTTCACAGGATTAGAGAAAACAACTCTAAAATATATATAGAGGCAAAAAAGCCTGAATAGCCAAAGCAATCCTAAGCACAAACACGCAAACAAAAACAGCATCATTCTAGGCAATGAATTTGTGACTAAAACCTCAAAAGCAAATGAAAAACAAACAAACAAACAAAAAAAACCCCAGACAAATTGGACTTAATTAAACTAAAAAGGTTCTGCACAGCAAAATAAATAAACAACAGGATGAACAGACAACCTGTAGAATCGGATAATGTATTTGAAACTATGAATCTGACAGAAGATTCATATCCAGATTTTATAAGGACCTCAAACAACTGAGAACAAAAACAAACCCAAAATAATAATCTCAATAAAAGTCGGCAAAGACATGAATAGATATTTTTCAAAAGAAGACATACAAATGGCCAAGAAGCACACACAAAAATGCTCAACATTACTAATCAGGAGAGAAATGCAAATTAAATCCACAATAGGATATCATCTTTCACTAATTAGAATGATTATTACTAAAAAGATAAAAAATACCAGGTGTTAGTGAGGATGTGGAGAAAAGGGAACTCTTATATACTGTTGAAGGGAATGTAAATTAGTAGTACATCTCTGAAAAGCAACATGAACTTTACTTAAAGAAGTAAAAATAGAACTACCATTCAACACAGCAATCCAGCTTCAAGATATCTACATAAAGGAATAGAAATCATTACGTCAAAAAAAAAACACATGCATCTATAGGTTTATCACAGTACTAATCACAATAGTAAATATATAAAATCAATCAAAGTTCCCATCAATGAATGTTCGGATAAAGAAAATGTAGTATACATACACAGTTGATTTCTATGCAGCCATTAAAAAGAATTGAACCATGTCTTTTGCATGGATAGAACTGGAGGCCATCTTACATGAAAGTCAAATGAAGAAAGACAAATACCACATGTTCTCACTTATAAGTAGCAGCTAAATAATGTATACTTGTAGACATAAGAGTATGGAATGATAGAAAATGGAGACACATGGAAGAGTGAGGGGGTGGAGAAGAATGATGAGAAATGACTTAATGGGTACAATGTACTTTATCTGTGTAAAGGATACCCTAAAAGCCCTAGCTTCACCACTACACAATCTATGTGCATGTAACATATAAATGTACCCAAATAAACAGAAAATTTTTGACAGCCCACTATGGTGACAAGACTATGGAGATCAAGACACTCTCATTGTTAATGGGAATAAAAACTAGGAAAACTCTTAAAGAGGATATTGTTTCCAATATGGTAAAATGTATAACAAAATTATCTATAGTTTTACATTTCATACTAGCATTCTCACAGCTAGAAATTTAAATCATAAATATATATGCACAGATTATTCACTGAAATATCATCTGTAATTGCAAAATCTGGGAAACAATTTAAATGCTGAAATATAAAAGATTGAATTATCTCTTGAAATTCTGCAAAATAGAGTACCATAGAGCTAGTAAATAAGGAGAAATGTCTGCATAAGTAGAAGCACTTCTGGGATGCTGAGATTGCTGTATCTCCTCCCGGAGAAGGGCAATAACTTAGTGTTTTACGTTGTAATACATAACTTTTGTTGTGAACATTTTCCATATAACAGTTAGTTTTTGGCTAACAGTTTTTTAAAAAATTTACTTAAAATTTTAGTGATTCCCCCTCAAAAATATAAAATAAACAAGAAATGATTATTTTAGCTTATTATGACCTAAGAATCTGGCGCCTGACAACTGTGCTAGAAGTTTTGAATATGAGGCATAACAAGTGAATGATCTTGTAAAATTTCATATATCCTCTGGGTATAAGCTTGTACTTATGGGTATGTCACTTGTACAGAGGAATAAATATAGCATGCTGCTCATAATTATTAAATGATTTATTGTATGTCAAATGCTTTAAACAGTGCCTGACATAATGCACACACTACATAAGTGTAGAATACAATTCTAAAAAGAAATTGACTTTTAAGTAGTGACTGAAAGCTTATTATATAAGGCTATATCATTTATTGACAACATATCAGCAAATTAAATACAGTAATGCTTTTTTTAAAAACTATAATTAGTAGGATTTTTTTTGCAGGAATACAAGACTATTGTAATATCCTAAACCTGAGAAATGTAATTCACTACATACACAGAGTAGAAGAGAAAATCATATGACCACATCAATCGACAGCTTATTAATGATAAAGGCATCTTAGAAACCAGAAATCATGTTGGATGTATTTAATCTTATATAGGATATCATGAATCACCTAGAGCTAACATTATAATTTATCCTGAAATCTTGTTAGATTTTTTCTATAACATGAGGATATCCATGCAGTGAAATAAGGAAAGAATTTAAAAAGCAAGTAGGAGAGAGGTAAAGTATTCAAGATTAAAAATCAGTCCAGGCAGGGTGGTTCACGCCTGTAGTCCCAGCACTTTGGTAGGCCAAGGTGGGCGGACACCTGAGGTCAGGAGTTTGAGACTAGCCTGGCCAATATGGTGAAACCCCGTTTCTACTAAAAATACAAATACAATAATTAGCTGGGCATGGTAGTGCATGCCTGTAATCCCAGCTACTCAGGAGGCTGAGGCAGAATTGCTTGAAACCAGGAGGCAGAGATTGCAGTGAGCAGAGATAGTGCCACTGCACTCAAGCCTGGGCGACGGTGTGAGACTCTGCCTCAAAAAAGAAAAAAAAAAAAAAAAAGAAAAGAAAAAAAGATTGAAAATAAAACAAAGTAAAGTAGTCACTATTAGCAGACTGCTTAAAATAGTCACTATTAGCAGACAGCTAGAGAGTTAAAGTGTTCAAAAAAATGTATATTAAAATATATAATTACCAGAATTAAAATGAAAGTACATTATGGTAACAGGGTATAAGGTCAATATACAAAAATAAATTCCATTTCAGTATACCTGCAAGAAAAATTGGAAAATAAAATTTAATAAAATTAACACTAGACAGCCAGGCAAATAAAGAGTGAAATAGAACATAGCTTTCACCAAATGGCAAAGTTGAAGCAAACTGGCTCTACTGCTCCATGCTCGAAGAAAACCAAAAAACAAATATATAGAACTGAGATTATTTCTAGCAACATCTCAAAACTCAAATATGAGAATGAGACATTTCCTGAGGCCATAGAACAGTGAAAAAACTTTGTACAGATTACAAGAGAATCAGGCTTTTATATCCACAATGTGTCTCCTCCAATCTCCCATGCACTAAGTGTGTGTAAAATTTCCCCCCAACTCAAGGTTGAAATAAGTGAGATTGAAGGGGACAGCCAGCCTCCCCTCCATCTTGGGTTTTGTGACAAGAGACCTGTCCTTTCCTCAAACCACAGGAAGCATCAGAAGTGCTTAAAGGGAGAAAAATTCCTGAGGACAGAAGGAAACAAACAGGGGAAGCAGGACTGGCGGCCCCAGCTTTGGAAATTCTGCTCTGTAACTCAGCCAAAGGAGATTCCAAATCAGATTGGCTGTTCAGCATCACAATATAAGATGCATATTCCATGATTCTCCAGGATATGAAGACCTGGCAAGCCTTCAACACTACTGTGGTATTCACTTTGGGCCCACCCACAGATGGACGTGCAGTGCACTGAACATTTTGTAGAGAGAAGGGAAATCTGGGCTTAAAGCAACATCATGTGCCAAAAAGGAGGCAGTGACCTAGCAAAAATGATAGTCAATATCTAAATTGCAAAGAAATCTTGAAGCAAATGTATTCAATAAAAACCAAAACAAACCAGACAGAGAAGACTGGAATAATTAGCTGATCTTTGAACGCAAAGACATTGGTGTATGTCCACAAGAAACAATAACAAACAGGGGAAAATGAACTCCCCATTTGGACAAGGAAAGGAGCCAGTGACTAACCCTAATGAGACGATGATAGGCAAGCTCTCTGATCAATAATTTTAAAAAGTAGTTTTAAAGAAATTAAGTAATCCCCAAATTAATACAGAAAAGCAATTCAGAAATTTACTGGAGAAATTTCGCAAAAAGATTGAAATAATTTTAAAAAACAAAGAGAAATCCTAGAACTGAGAAATATATTTACTGACCTAAAAAATTAATTGTGGTCTGTTAACTGCAGAATGGATCTGCAACAGAGGAGAGAATCTGTGACCTCAAAGACAGGCTACTTGAAAATTCACAGAGAAAAAAAGAAAGAGAATGAAATGGTATAAAGAATGCCTAAAAGATATAGGAAATTACCTAAAGGAAGCAGATCTAATAATTATTTGTTTTTAAAAAGAATCTGAATAAGAGCATAAGGTAGGAAGTTTATGTAATTAAATGATAAGAGAAAACTTTTCAAAACTTGAGAAAGATTTAAATGTCCACATAGAGGAAGGTCAGAGATCACCAAAGAGATTAAACCCACGTAAGACTGACTCAAGTAATACAACAGTCAACTTCTCAAAGGTCAAGGACAAATAAAGTATATCCTAAAAGCAGCAAGAGGAAAGAGGCAAATAACATATGAAGGAGCTCCAGTTAATCTGGCAACAGACTTCTCAACAGAAACCAAACAAGCCAGGAGGAAATGGGATGACACAAGGTGCTTAAAGAAAACTACTTCAACTGAGAATACTGTACTTAGCAAATTATCCTTGGAATATGATAAAGTCTTTCTCAGACAAACAAAAACTGAAGGAATTTATTAACACAAGACCCATCTCACAAGAATATTAAAGGGAGTTCTTCAACTTGAAAGAAAAAAATATTAATGTGCAAAAAGAAAACATCTGAATGTACAAAGCCAATTGGTAAAATTAAGTACATACACAAACTCAAAATACTTTAATACTGTAGTTGTGTTATACAATCTATTCATAACTCTAGTATGAATATTAAAAGACAAATGTATCATACATAATAATAACTATACAACCTGTTAAGTGATGGATAATATGAAAATACATAGAGACAACAATAATTCAAAATGCAGGTATGCAGTTAAATATGCCTTTTTTTAGTGTTTCATCATTTATTTGTATCATTTTATTTGTGATCGGATATAAATTATTATTTGTTTCAAATGACTTGAGATATATATATACACATTATATATACATATATACACATATATATATACGTATATATATATATGATGTTTTTGCAAGCCTCATGGTAAACCAAAAGGCAAAAACCTATAATAAATATACTAAAAATAAAAGTAACAAATTAAAACGTCCCATTAGAGAAAAATCACTTAACCAACGAGAAAGACAGTAAGAAATTAAGAAAGGAAGTGAGAAGTTACAAAACAACCAGAAAATAAGTAACAAAACGCCAGAAGTACATTCTTATCTAGCAGTAATAATATTGAATATAAATGAACTAAGTTCTCCCATTAATGGACATAGACTAAGTGAATGGATAAATAGACCCACCAGTATGCTGCCTTACAATCACTACACCTGTAAGGACATGCACCTGTGTCATTACATAATAACACAGGTTTCAATTCAACAAGAGGCTATAATACTTATAAATATCTATGCACCCAACACAGAAGCATAGAAGTATATAAAGAAAATATTAATAGATCTATAAGGAGAGCTAGATGGCCACAAAATAAGAAGATAATTCAACACCTCACTCTTACTAATGGACAGATTCTCCAGACCAAAATCCAAAAACATCAGAGTGAAACTACACACTAGACCAAATGTGTTTAACCAATATTTACAGAACATTTCACTCAACTGCTGGCAAAATACACGTTCTCCCCATCAATACATGGTAACTTTTTCAGAATAGACCATATATTAGGCCACAAAACAAGTGTCAACAAATTTTAAAAACTATAAATCATATCATGTATCTTTTCTGAGCATAATGCAATAAAACTAGGAAAAAATAACAAGAGGAACGTTGAAAGCTACACAAACACATGGATATTATACAACGTACTTCTGAATGATCAATGGGTCAACAAATACATTACAAAGGAAATTAATGAATTGTTTGAAACAAACATGGAAATTCTACATGTCAATATCTATGAGATACCATAAGAGCAGTGGTAGTAGGGAAGCTTACAGCAATAAATGCCTGTATCAAAAAAGTAGAAGGCTTAAAATAAACAATCTAATGATTTACCTCAAGGAACTAAAAAAGCAAGAACAAACCAAACCCAAATTTAGTGGAGAAAAGAAATAACAAAGATCAGAGCGGATATAAATAAAATTGAGAATTTAAAAACATACAAAAGATCAATGAAACAAAAACTTGGTTTCTTGAAAAGATAAGCAAAATCACAAATCCTCAGCTAGAATAATTAAGAAAAATAAAGAACACGTAAAAAAATTAAAACTAAAAAGTTCATTTATTATATGAACATCTACATGACATCAAATTGGAAAGCCTAGGATATATGGATAAATTCCTGGACATACTAAACACAACTAGATTGATGGGATCTGCTTACTTGTTATTGGTTTGTCAAAGTTTTCTATTTCTTTATAGAAAACCAGGCCGGGCGCGTGGCTCACGCCTGTAATCCCAGCACTTTGGGAGGCCAAGGCGGGTGGATCACCTGAGGTCGGGAGTTCAAGACAAGCCTGGCCAACATGGTGAAATCCCCATCTCTACTAAAAATACAAAAATTAGCAGAGCATGGTGACACATGTCTTTAATCCCAATTACAAGAGGCTGAGGCAGGAGAATCGCTTGAACCCAGGAGGCAAAGGTTGCAGTGAGCCAAGATTGCACCACTGTACTACAGCTACAGCTTGGGCAACAGAGAAAGACTCTGTCTCAAAAAAAAAAAAAAAAGAAAAGAAAAAGAAAAAAGAAAACCAAAGGTTTCTCTTTCTACTTAAAGAAATAGAAAACCTTGACAAAGCAATAACAAGTAAGAAGATCCTAGCCATAATGAAAAGTCTTCCATCAAAGAAAAGCACAAAATCTGAGGGCAGCTGTGCTGAATTCTACCAAATATTTCTATACACCAATAACGTTCAAGCTAAGAGACAAGTCAAGAACTCAATCCTGGGGGCAGAGCAAGATGGTAAAAGAGAAACTTACACAGTTTGTCTCCCCCAACCCATCCACCACCCACAGGAACACCAAATTTTAATAACTATCTGCACGCAGAAAAGCACTGTCACAAGAACCAAAACTCAGATGAGCAATCAAAGTACCTGGTTTTGACTTCATATCACGGAAAAAGGTATTGAGGAGGGCAGGAGAGACAGTCTTGAATTGCCAACACCACCCTTCCCTGATCCCCTAGCAGCAGCCCTGTGGTACAGGAGAGAGAATCAGTGTAGAACCTTTGGAGAAGGAGAGCACATCACTGAACTCAGTGCTTCCCTGTCACATCAGAGAATAAATATGTTATGGACTCAGCCAGTGCTCACAAATGGAGCAGCATTTGGACCAGCCCTAGGAAGAGGGGAATCATTCATCCCAGCAGTTCAAACTTCGTTTCTCAGCAAGCCTTGCCATCGTGGGCTGAAGTACTCTGGGATCCTAGGTAAACTCGAAAGGCAGTCTAGGACACAAGGACTATAATTCCTAGGCAACTCCTAGTGCCAGGCTGGGCTTAGAGTCAGTAAACTAGGGTGGCATGTGACCTAGGGAGACACCAGCTGGCATGACCATGATGGAGGGACTTGTACTATCCCTCCCCAAAACCCAGGCAGTGCAGCTCATAGCAACAAAAGTGACTCCTTCCTTCTGCTTAAGAGGAGACCAAAGAGTAAAGAGAGTAAAGAGTACTTTGTATTGCATCTTGGATACCAGCTCAGCCATAGGGCACCAGGCAAAGTCATGAGGTTCCCATTACAGGCCCTAGATCCTGGATGACATTTCTAGACACACCTTGGGCCAATGGGGAAGAACCCAGTCCTGACAGGATTCATCGCCTGGTGTCTAAAGAGCCACTGGGCCCTGAATAACCACCAGTGATACCCAGGAAGTTTGCCATGGGCCTTGGGCTGTGAGATGTGCTAGCTTTAGTGATGACCCAGCACACTCCCAGCTGTGACAGCTATGGTGAAAGACTTCTGTTTGAGAAAAGTAGACAGAAAAGTAAAGGGAACATTGTCTTGCAACCTCGGTATCAGCTCAGCTAGTTGGGTAGAGAAGCAAGCAGGCTCTTGGGGTCCCCAAGTACAGGCCTGGAATCTTGAACTCATTTCTGGACTTGCCCTGCACCAGAGGGGAGCATATTGCCTGAAGAGTGAGTCCCGGTCATGGAAGCATTCACCACAGGCTGACAGAATTGGCTGTCACTTAAAGACCCAGGGGCTTTAAGAGAACATCAGTGGTGGCCTGGCAGAAACCTCTATGGACTGGTGATGCTGGTGGCCACAGGGAGAGGCTCCTATGCCTGTGGAAAGAGTAGGGAAGAGTGAGAAGAACTTTGTATTGTTGTTTGAGTGTCATGTTAGCCAGAATAAAATAGAATATCAGGTAAATTGCTAAGGTTTTTTACTGAAATACTTGGCTCCCATGCAGCATCTCCGGACGTGTCCAAGGCCTGGGGGAACTCACCACCCTGAAGGAAAGGACCATGGGTAAGGCCTAGTGCTGTGCTGGCTTCAGGTCTGACCCACTGCAGTCCCAGTGGTGTTGGCCACAGGGGTGCTTGCATCACCTGCCCCCCAATTCTAGGTAGCTCAGCACAGAGACAGAACCTCCATTTGGGAGAAAGTAAGGAAAAAGAATGAATCTCTGCCAGGTAATACAGAAAATTCTTCCAGCTCTAATCCAAGACCACCAAGGTGATACAGGTGATACCTCTATGAGTCTTCAAAAAACACAGCATTATTAGGCTTGGGGCCCAAGTCTCTGAATACTTGGAAAGCTTTCCCAAGAAGGACAAGCACAAACAAACCCAGATTATGAAGACTATAATGTATACCTAACTCTTCAATGTCCGGACACTGAAGAACGTCTATCTACAAGCATCAACACCGTCCAGGAAAACATGACCTCACCAAATGAACTAAATAAGGCACCAGGGATAAATCCTGGAGAAACAGAGATATATGACCTTTCAGACAGAGAATTCAAAATACTTGTTTTGAGGAAACTCAAAGAAATTCAAGATAACACAGAGAAGAAATTCAGAATTGTCAGATAAATTTAAATTTAATAAAGGTTGAAATAATTAAAAATAATCAAGCAGAAATTCTAGCATTGAAAAATGCAACTGACATGCTAAAAAGTGCATTAGAGTCTCTTAATAGCAGAATTGATCAAGCAGAAGAAAGAATTGGTGAGCTTGAAGACAGGCTATTTGAAAATTCACAGAGGAGACAAAAGAAAACAGAATACAAATAGTGAAGCATACCTACAAGATCTAGAAATGGCCTCAAAAGAGGAAATCTAAGAGTCATTGGCCCTAAAAAGTAGGTAGAGAAAGAGAGGAGTAGAAAGTTTATTCAAAGGGATAATATCAGATAGCTTCCTAAACCTAGAGAAAAATAGCAATATTCGAGTATGAGAAGGTTATAGAACACCAAGCAGATTTAACTCAAAGATTACCTCAAGGCATTCAATAATCAAACTCCCAAAGGTCAAAGGTAAAGAAAGGATCCTAAAAGCAGTAAGAAAAAAAATAATAACACATAATGGAGCTCCAATGTGTCTGGCAGCAGACTTTTTAGTGGAAACCTTACAGGCCAGGAGAGTATGGAATGACATATTTAAAATGCTGAAAGAAAAACACTTTGCACTGGAATAGTATATCCAGCAAAAAATATCCTTTAAACATGAAGAAAAAAATAAAGACCTTCCCAGACAAACAAAAGCTGAGAGATTTCATCAACACCAGACAGTCCAGAAAAGTGGGACAATGCAACATCCTATGCCAAACCTGGAAGCTCTTTACAGAAAAGCATCACTCAGAATCATCAGAATTAATCATCAACAGGTGTTTGTGGGTACATTTTCTTCTTGATCTTGACAGGGTCTCAAGACAGTGGAGGAAGGAGAAAGCAAAGGGTGGCATCATCCCTTCAGAGAGAATAGACGCTCATAGAGCATTCTACTTGACAGAATCAACATTACCTGAAGCACTGAGGCATGGAGAAGCATCACCTTCCCTGAGAACAGTGATTAGTCTCAAGTGTTTGGAGTAGCTGCTGAGTTGGTGGGGAAGGCTGGAAAGAAAAGGCTTTTAAAAAAATTTATTATACTTTAAGTTCTGGGATACATGTGCAGAACATGCAGGTTTGTTACATAGGTATACACGTGCCATGGTGGTTTGCTGCACCCATCAACCTATCATCTACATTAGGTATTTCTCCTAATGCTATCCCTCCTCTAGCACCCCACCCCTCAACAGGCCCTGGTGTGTGATGTTTCCCTCCCTGTGTCCATGTGTTCTCATTGTTCAACTCCCACTTATGAGTGAGAACATGCAGTGTTTGGTTTTTGTTCCTGTGTTAGTTTGCTGAGAATGATGGTTACCAGCTTCATCCACGTCCCTGCAAAGGACATGAACTCATCCAAAAAGGCTTATTTTTTTTTGAAATGTACATATACCTCAAAGAAACAAAGAATTTATAACTCAAAGTGATCTAAAATTAATGATCTAAGAATAGAGAGGGAGGAAGCCTCTTCCCTTATTTTCGACAAGCATTTTTTAATTGTTCAATATGTATTTATTCATCCCACAAAACTCAGAAACCTCTCCAAAAAAGTAGAAGAGAAAGAAAATAGTATTATTGTTGAATACGCATTAAACAAGAATGTGATATGCATCTTAGGCAACTTGTTAAAGAGATTTCAAAGACAGAAAGAAATCTTAACCTTTTTATGTAGTCACGCAAACATGACTCATGTCAAACCTTTTCTCAAAAGAAGCAATAACTCTTTTTCAAGTAAGAGGACTGGAAGTACTATTTGTCACATTATCATAATTCATCCCAATTTCATCTGGTAACTAGGGTGGAAATTTGTTTTTGCTAATTGCCTTTATATAAATAATGGTAGAACTTCTCATATCTTACTTTAAATTTGCTTATGATTTCACATGATTAATTATTATTTTGAAGGTATGAAATCTTATCTAATGCAAGCCTAAAGAGTACGAATTCTGGAGCTTGATGATCTATATTTTTAGATAAGAGGGCATTTTTTGTTATTTTGTTTTGTTTTTGCAATACCTAATAACTTTCTTCTGAATTTCATTTGATCACACTTATGTTATAATTTAAGCTGTTCAAAAATTGTTTTATCTTTCCAAGCAATGCTTCTTGTGTATGAAACAAAAGCGCCCACAGCTATTATGTAGTATTAAGTGTTTATTTTGAAGCACCCATTGAATAATATATATTGAAATTCCAGTGTTTAATATACATGGCTTTAATTGTTCTAAGTCTTCAGAACAAACCCACCCTATGGCCTTTTCTGTGCATTGATGGAAATTAATACTTATATTACTTCAACAGCCAACTAAATGACTATGAATAATAAACATTCATCTGTGTTTTTATATTTACCCTGGTCAAAGAGAGAATTTGCATCTCTGTCTTCTGCAGTCTCTACCTGTGCATGTCAACTATTAATTTGACAGTATTTTTTTTTTTTGCTACATCATTCTTTTATCTCCTATGTTACAGGAATTGTCCCAATACATAATTGTTACCTTAAATATGACATATCTATAATTTTAAACTAAGATGATGTTTTGGGCTTTTTTATAGCTAATTGTTGCTGGATTGTACAAGTAGGTGTCTCTGAAAGCTTTACAAAATTTTCTCCCTTAGCATTAAACGACTAAGCAATCCAATGCTGATTTGTAACAAACCACAAGCTTGTTTTCCAGGAAGATGTGACTCTTAAGTACTTGAAATAACTCCACTGTGAAAAGGACAGCACGGATGTCCATAAGAATAGTAATGAGTTTTCTAGAACTCATCCTTTCAGTTACATTCAGAAACAGGATCAGCTACTCAAAAAAAGTTAAGTTTTATGTCCTTTTTTGGAACCACAGTCTAGTCCTCCTGCAGAGCTGGCTTCTTATGGGAAACACAAATCCAAAAGGATTTCCTTTTTTAACTTTGATAACCACATGGATGACTAGCAGCACCAGAAAACTTCTCTCCAGCATGATGACAGCATCTCTTTCTTGCAAAGCACTTTTAGGTGGACATAATGTCCCACTGACTAAGATTGGCAGACTTCTGGAAGGTCCTTCCAGATTCTTGCAACTTAATGTCTTAAGGTTTCTAGAGATGAGAAAAGTCCTTTAAATATTGCACATGACTGTGGCAGAATTAGATTAAATCAGGCACAGGAAATGTTCTCATACACAAATTCATAGCCCTGCCAAAAAGAAGTTTAAAGGAAGAGATTCTGTGCTTTATTGTGGGATTACATCTAACGGCAATAAGTGAATGGTAAAACTCTAGGTCTTCATAGTGTAGCAGGTACAGAATCTTAACCAATGGGCTTTGCAGTTTGATTTATTAGCTCTGTCTTTCAGAGAAATAAAGTTTATAAGAATCTGCATACTTATGCATAATTCCTGATGACAATAGAAATAAAATTATTTTCTCTGTATAATTTAATATGCTTTGGTATCCCTGAATCAGGAGTTATGTGCATTAAGAGAGCCTTTATCACTTCCTGAGCATTAGCTCTTGACAAGGGTAAGGCCTCAGGCCATCCAGACATCATATACACCAAAACTAGGAAAAATCTCCCACCTTCCATGTCCATTTATTCTATGAATTCAAGTGTCATCATGCTTCTAGCTAAACTAGCTCAGAAGAATGTCCTGTATTTGCCTTGGGAGTGGAGTGTAAATAAATCTGCTGACAAATAGTACATCTCTGTTGTTTTAAATGGTTTCATCTCTTGTCAAGTATATTAAGAGTCTAGTGCTCTTAAAATCATCTTTTACACAGATGATTTTGTTGATAGCATGACAACATCGTTACAGAGAACATCTCCTGGGAAGGAATGAGAGTCATTTGTGATGCTTGTGGAATGGAGTTTCCTTCAGTCTAAAATACATGTTCAATTTCTAGGAAATGTTCTTTAGTGGAGGGATGTACACTTTTTAAAGAAAAATCAGAATTTATTAGAAACTTTGAGGACTAATAATCATTAAAAGAAAAAAATCAGTCTCAGAATTTACAGGAACTATGGCACTTTTGGAGGTGATAATGCAGGTTTTTATTGATAAATATGGAATATATAATTTAAATAAAATTTAAATATATTAAAATAACAAATTTGAATAATTTTAATAGCTTTATTCGGATGTCATTGACATGGTGGATTAAAGACTTAAATGTTAGACCTAAAACCATAAAAACCCTAGAAGAAAACCTAAGCAATATCATTCAGGACATAGGCATAGGCAAGGACTTCGTGTCTAAAACACCAAAAGCAATGGCAACAGAAGCCAAAATTGACAAATGGGATCTAATTAAACTAAAGAGCTTCTGCACGGCAAAAGAAACTACCATCAGAGTGAACAGGTAACCTACAGAATGGGAGAAAATTTTCGCAACCTACTCATCTGACAAAGGGCTAATATCCAGGATCTACAAAGAACTCAAACAAATTTACAGGAAAAAAACAAACCCATCAAAAAGTGGGCGAAGGATATGAACAGACAGTTCTCAAAAGAAGACATTTATGCAGCCAAAAGACACATGAAAAAAAGCTCATAATCACTGGCCATCAGAGAAATGCAAATCAAAACCACAATGAGATACCATCTCACACCAGTTAGAATGGCGATCATTAAAAAGTCAGGAAACAACAGGTGCTGGAGAGGATGTGGAGAAATAGGAACACTTTTACACTGTTGGTGGGACTGTAAACTAGTTCAACCATTGTGGAAGACAGTGTGGCGATTCCTCAAGGATCTAGAACTAGAAATACCATTTGACCCAGCCATCCCATTACTGGGTATATACCCAAAGGATTATAAATCATGCTGCTATAAAGACACATGCACACGTATGTTTATTGTGGCACTATTCACAATAGCAAAGACCTGGAACCAACCCAAATGTCCATCAATGATAGAATGGATTAAGAAAATGTGGCACATATACACCATGGAATACTATGCAGCCATAAAGAAGGATGAGTTCATGTCCTTTGTAGGGACATGGATGAAGCTGGAAACCATCATTCTCAGCAAACTATTGCAGGGACAAAAAACCAAACACTGCATGTTCTCACTCATAGGTGGGAATTGAACAATGAGAACACTTGGGCACAGGAAGGGGAACATCACACACCAGGGCCTGTCATGGGGTGGGGGGAGGGATAGCATTAGGAGATATACCTAATGTAAATGATGAGTTGGTGGGTGCAGCACACCAACATGGCACATGTGTACATATGTAACAAACCTGCACATTGTGCACATGTACCCTAGAACTTAAAGTACAATTAAAAAGTACATACTTAAGATGTACAATGTGATGTTTTAATATACCTATACATTGAAAGATTATCCCCACAATCAAACTAAGAAACATATCCCTTGTCTCTACATAGTTACCATTGTGTGTCTGTGTATGTATGTTTAATGAGAAGATTCAACTTGGTTTATCCTATCCTCTTAGCAAATTACAAGTATGCAATACAGTTATATTGCCTTTCTTCACCATGCTGTGCATTTGCTTTCCAGAAATTATTCCTTGCATTACTGGGTTTTGTACTGTTTGACCAGTGTCAGAGGGGTGTGCAAATCTATCTCTCTTTTCTCCTGCTGGCTGGTGTTTGGAAATAAAAAAAAAAAAGTCTTTACATGTTAAGTTTGAGATATATGTTAGATATATATCTTAGTTTGGATTCCTCCAGAAGATGATTCTGTGTAAAGATTTGACTATAAAGTAGTCTGTTTGGGAAACATCAGTAGGAGATTCAGAAAGTGAGGCAGAAAAGTGAAGGGAGTCAAGGAACAGGGTGTCATCCAGCAGATTATCACAGTGGGAAAATGAGTCTTTCTTCCACAGTGGGATTCTAGAGATAATATGAAGCATCAACACCAGGTTTATCCTACCCAAAAGGCAAGGGTGGTGGCATATTTGTACACCAACTCTCATCACTCATTGATGGAGAGATGCTCACAGGGTGTGTTGACTGCATGTAGCTTCTGGCACAAGGTACATGGACAGAGTATTCAGAGAAAGCCCATTAACAAAGAGATACAAGATGCTAGCAGTTGGAAGTGGAGCCACACAAACCGATGCACAAAACCCAAAAAGATATAAACAGAGCACTGACAGTGAGGTGGAAAATTAAAGAAAAATAAAATTAAAAAGAAATAGAAATAAGCTTTTCTGTATTAGGCTGACTTGTCCCAGAGGCAGCAACAAGCACAGCTCAGACCCGGGAAAAGTCTTACTAATATTATCTAATGTGCTCTGGAGACTCTCCCAGCACTCTCTCAACACAGGGAGAAGAAAAACAAATTTTCCTTTGTTTTATGGTATGAGTTTGTATATTCTTGTTCTCTGTAACTAGTAACTTCAAGTACTCTGTTTTATCTAAGAAGTACAGCGAAGGTCATGAGAAGCCTGAGCAGGCCTGAACTACAGCTGTCTAGGCACCATAGTGAAGGTTATAAGACAGACCTGTGCAAGCCTTGTTAGAGCAAACCTAGATAACAGACATCTGGGTTGCATAGCAATGATCATGTGCAATCCTGAGTTACGAACCTGTTACAATTTGATTAAGAATCTTTGTCCTGCCTCTGTATCCCTGCTTTCACGCCACTGTAAGCTTGCTTCAAGCTAGCCCACTCCCTTTTGTGAAGTGTGTATAAAAGTCAAGTGCTGTCTTTGTTTGGCGCCCAGTCTTTGGACGTTGAGTCTGCTGAGCCTGAGTGCACTCAATAATAAAGATACACTCCTGTATACACCCCAAGGTCTCTCTCTAGTCCTCCTGATTCCACACCAACAGCATTACAACATCATAGTGGGGACATAAGAATCTGAAGTTCAGGAACAGTCATTGGAGATATAAATTTGGGAGTCACTGACACATAAGTGGAGTTAAAATTCATGAGATAGATGTGATCACTTAGGGAAATAGAGAAAAGAACTCTTTTCTTCTAGCACAGAAACAACAACAGCAGAAATTAAGATCTTGTTAAAAAGAAAGAAATTATACATTATATAATTATATCATTCAAGATAATGAGAACTATAAACAAGATTATATATAATACATATACATGTGTATATATATGAAGGTATATATACATATGAGTACATATGTATTCATATACATGCATGCCTAAGTATACATACATATAAGTGTTACAAAACTCCTTACAGCATTTTTTAAGTACAAATTAAGTATAATAATGTTATGACCAATGTTTTAAAAATAAACCACGGAAATATCTAGCATATATTAAGCTATTAATATATGCTTTGATTTTTTTTAAGTTTAAATCTTTCAGTTAAATGCTAGTATTTTCAACTGTAATATATAATCCCTCTTTGAGTAATTAATTTACCATTAGTTCCAACTAAGGTTTCATAACTCCTAGATATATCTTACTCTTGCCCAGCTTATATACAGGCTATAAGAAAGTTTCCTACTGGACATCAGATGAAATCAAACCATCAACTTCACCAGAATGAACTGGGATATTTCTATTAAATCAATGTATGTCAATTTTGTTTGATTATCCAAATAATTTCTGTCCTTAAACTTTTAAATTTTATTTGTTCTTATGATTATAGTCATTAAAATATTTGTCTTCTAGTGATACCATGAGTTCTTATTATTTAGCTTCAACCTGTAAGTGAGAAAATGCCGTATTTACTTTTCTGTTCCTGCATTAGTTGGCTAAGGATAATGCCCTCCAGCTCCATCCATGTTCTTGCAAAAGACATAATCTCATTCTTTTTTATGGCTGCATAGTATTCCATGGTGTATATGTACCACATTTTCTTTAATCTGTCATTGACAAGCATTTAGATTGATTCCATGTCTTTGTTATTGTGAATAGTGCTACAATGAATATACACATGGCTGGGTCTTTATGATAGAATGATTTATATTTCTTTGGGTACATACCCAGTAATGGGATTGTTGGGTTGAATGATAGTTCTGTTTTTGGCTCTTTGAGAAATCGCCTACTGCTTTCCACAATGATTAAACTAATTTACACTCCCACCAATGGTGTATAAGTATTCCCTTTTCTCTGCAACCTCACCACCATCTGTTATTTTTTGACTTTTACATAATAGCCATTCTGATTGGTGTGAGATGGTATCTCATTGTGGCTTTGATTAGCATTTCTCTAATGATAGGTGAAATTGAGTTCTTATGCTTGTTGGCTGCATGTATAGGTCTTCTTTTGAAAAATGTCTATTGATATCCTTTGCCTATTTTTAATGGGGTTTTTGTTTCTTGTAAATTTGTTTAAATTCCCTATAGATACTGGCTATTAGCCCTTTGTCAGATGCATAGTTTGCAAATATTTTCTACTATTCTGTAGATTATGTTTACTCTTTTGATAGTTTTCTTTGCTCTGCAGAAGCTCTTAAGTTTAATTAGATCCCACTTGTCAATTTTTGCTTTTGTTGTGATTGCTTTTCTATTTGATGTTTTATTTTCAATAATGAATTGTTTGAATTTAATTGTACTTTTTATTTGTCCTGATATATTTGCATACTAATTTAAATTATTAAACTGGACAGGTTAATTCATTTCTTTGGAGAAAATTAAATACCTTAAAGCAAAAGACTTGTGATTGCTTTTGACATCTTTGCCATGAAATCTTCGCCTGTACCTACGTCCAGAATGGTAGTGCCTAAACCCCAAGTCCCCTAGGGTTTTTATAGTTTGGGGTTTTACATTTAAATCTTTACTCCATCTTGAGTTGATTTTTGTCTATAGTATAAAGAAGAGGTTCAGTTTCAATCTTCTCCATGTGGCCAACCAGTTATTTTAGCACTATTTATTGAATAGGGATTCCTTTCCCCATTGCTGGTTTTCATTAGCTTTGTTGAAGATCAAATGGTTGTACATGTGTGGCCTTATTTTGGGGCCCTCTATTCTGTTCCATTGGTCTGCATGTCTGTTTTTGTACCAGAATCATCCTGGTTTGGTTACTGTAGCCCTGTCATACAGTTTGAAGTCAGGTAACATAATGCCTTCAGCTTTATTTTTTTTTGGCATGGGTTGCCTTGGCTATTTGGGCTCATTTATGGTTCCAAGTGAATTTTAAAATCTTTTTTTCTAGTTTTGTGAAGAATGTCATTGGTAGTTTGATAGGAATAACTTTGAATCTCTAAATTGCTTTAGATAGTACAGCCATTTTAACAATATTCACTCTTTTTTTAAATGATCATGGAGTGTTTTTCCTTTTTTGTGTGTGTATCATCTCTAATTTCTTCGAGAAGTGTTTTGTAATTCTCATTGTAGAGATCTTTCACTTCCATGGTTAGCGGTAGTCCTTGGTATTTTATTCTTTTCGTCGCAGTTGTGAATGGAATTGCATTCCTGATTTGTCGGTCAGCATGACTGTTTTTCATTTATAGGAATGCTAGTGATTTTTTTATGTTGATTTTATATCCTGAAACTTTGCTGAAGTTGTTTATCAGCTGAAGGAACTTTTAGGCCAAGACTATGAGATTTTCTAGGTACAGAATCATGTCATCCGAAAACAGAGAGAGTTTGACTTTTTCTCTCTTCCCATTTGGATGCCCTTTATTTTTTTCTCTTGCCTGATTGCTCTGGCCAGGACTTCCAATACTGTGTTGGATACGAGTGGTGAGAAAAGGCATCCTTGTCTTGTGCCAGTCTTCAAGGGAAATACTTCCAGCTTTTGCTCATTCAGTATGAGGTTGGCTGTGGGTTTGTCATACATCCTTCTTATTATTTTAAGGTATGCTCCTTCAAACTTAGTTTTTTGAGAGTTTTTAACATGAAGTGATGTTGAATTTTATCGAAAGCTTTTTTGCATCTATTGAGATAATTTGTGGTTTTTGTCTTTAGTTCTGATTATGCGATCAATTATCTTTACTGATTTATGTATGTTGAATCAACCTTGCATCCCGGGATTAAGCCTACTTGATCATGGCGGATTTGCTTTTTGATATGCTGCTGGGTTTGGTTTACAAGTATTTTGTTGAGGATTTTTACATCAATTTTCATCAAGGATATTGGCCTGAAGTTTTCTTTTTTTGTTGCCTTTCTGCCAGGCTTTGGTATTAGGATGATGCTGTCCTCATCAAATGAGTTGGGGAGAAGTCCCTTCTCCACGATTTTCTAGAATAGTTTCAGCAGGAGTGGTACCAGCTCTTTGTTGTACAACTGGTAAAATTCACTTGTGAATCCATCTGGTCCTGGGATTTTTTTGGTTTGTAGGCTATTTATTACTGATTCAATTTTGGAGCTCATTATTGGTCCTGGTTCAGTCTTGGGAGGGTGTATGTGTCCATTTCTTCTAGATTTTTAGTTTGTGTTTATAGAGTGAACATAGTACTACTATATTGACATTTTTCTTTCTGTGCAATCAGAGGTAACATGCCCTTCATCATTTTTAATTGTGTTTATTTTGATGTTCTATCTTTCTTTCTTTATTAGTCTAGCTAACAGCCTATCTATCTTAGTGTTTAAAAAGAAACCCAACTCTCATATCTGTTGATCTTTTGAATGTTGTTTTGTGTCTCAATTTCCTTCAGTACAGCTCTGATTTTGGTTATTTCTTGTCGTCTGCTAGCTTCAGAACTGATTTGTTCTTGCTTCTCTAATTCTTTGAGTTGTGATATTAGGTTGCTAGTCTGAGCTCTTTCTAACTTTTCAATGTGGGCATTTAGTGCTAAGAATTTTCCTCTTAACACTGCCTTAGCTGTATCCCAGAGTTTCTGATATGTTGTATCTTTCTTCTCATTAGTTTCAAAGAACTTCTTGATTTCTGCCTTAATTTTATTATTTACCCAAAAGTCATTTTGGGAGTATGTTGCTTAATTTCCATGTAATTGCATTGTTTTGAGTGATCTTCTTAGTCTTGACTTGTATTTTTATTGTGCAGTGGCCCTAGAGTGTGTTTGTTATGATTTTGGTTCTTTTGTATTTGCTGAGGATTCTTTTATGTCCAATTATGTGGTCGATTTTAGAGAATGTGCCATGTGGCAATGAGAAGAATGTATATTCTGTTGTTTTGGGGTGGAGAGTTCTGTGGAAGTATATCATATCCATTTGGTCCAAAGTGGAGCTCCAGTCCTGAATATCTTTGTTAATTTTCTGCCTTGATGATCTGCCTAAAACTGTCAGTGGAGTGTTGAAGTCCCCACCATTATTGTGTGAGATTCTCTGTCTCTTTGTAGGCCTCTAAGAATTTGCTCTATGAATCTTTGTGTTCCTGTGTTGGGTGCATATATAGTTAGGCTAGTTAGGTCTTCTTGTTGAATTGAACCCTTTAATATTATGTAATCCCCCTTTTTTGTCTTAGTTAATCTTTGTTGGTTTAAAGTTTGTTTTCTTTGAAATTAGGGTTAAAACCTTTGCTTTTTTCTGGTTTCTTTCATCCCTTTATTTGGAGTCTGTGGGTGTCATCTCATGTGACATTGG
This sequence comes from Pongo abelii, assembly GCF_028885655.2. Classification (NCBI taxonomy): domain Eukaryota; kingdom Metazoa; phylum Chordata; class Mammalia; order Primates; family Hominidae; genus Pongo; species Pongo abelii. The sequence continues at coordinate 156,870,494 of NC_071989.2, forward strand.
TCTCTTGAAGACAGCATACCATTGGGTCTTGCTTTTTTATCCATCCTGGCCCTCTGTGCCCTTTAAATGAAGTATTTAGCACATTTACATTAAAGGATAGTATCGATATGTGTGGATTTTATCCTGTCATTGTGTTGTTAGCTGGTTATTATGCTGACTTGTTTGTGCGGTTGGTTTGTAGTGGCGGTGGTCTGTGTACTTAAAGCGTGTTTTTGTATAGACTGGTAACAGTCTTTTATTTCCATATTCAGTGCTCCTTTCAAAATCTCCTGTAAGGCAGGTTTGATGGTTAAAACAAAACAAAAACAAAAACAAAAAACCTCCCTCAGCATTTGCTTATCTAAAAACAATCTCATTGCTCTTTGGCTAAGGAAGCTTAGTTTGTGTAGATATTAAATTCTTGGCTTAATAATTTTTCTTTAAGAATGTTGAATATAAACTCCCAAACTCTTCTGGCTCGTAGGGTTTCTGCTGAGCAGTTCACTGTTAGCCTAATGGGCTTCCCTTTGTAGGGAAATGGCTGCTTTTTCTTGCTAGCTGCCTTTAACATTCTTTTTTTCATTTCAACATTAGAAAATCTGATGGTGATGTGTCTTGAGGATGATCTTTTTGTGTAGAATCTCACAGAGTTTTTCTCTGTTTCCTGAATTTGACTGTTGGCTTCTCTAGCGAGGCTCAAGAAGTTTTCATGATGATATCATGAAATATGTTTTCCAAGTTGTTTGCTTTCTTCCTGTCCCTTTCAGGGATGCAAATGATTCACAGACTTGTCTTCCTTACATAATCCTATATTTCTCAGAGTTTTTGTTTCTTATTTTTTATTCTTTTATCTTTATTTTTGTCTGACTGTCTTATTTCAGAAAGTCACTCTTCAAGTTCTGATGTTCTTTCCTCAGTGTGGTCTATTCTGCTGTTAATATTTGTGATTGCCTTGTGAAATTCTCATCCTGTAGTGTGTTTTTTGCTCTATCACATTAGTTAGATTATTTTTAAAATTGGCCGTTTCATCTGTCAGCTCCTGTACACTTTTGTTGTGATTCTTAGTTTCCTTGGATTGAATTTTGGTCTTCTGCTGAATCTCGATGACCTTTTCTATCCAGATTCTGAATTATATTTCTGTCATTTCTCCAGATTGTCGAGAGTTCACAAGGACCAGGGGCCTGGAGACAGCAAGGACAAGTGTTGTGAAACAGCAAAGACCACAACCCACCCTTCCTACTTGGAGCTCCAACCCAGGGAACTGCAGAGCTACTACTGGTTTGATACCCCTGGTTGGGGGAGTGGCTGGAGACTCAGCCCAGGAAGGATCCACTCAGTGAGAAGATATGGGATGGGGACCCACAGAACAAATAGTCTGGCTGCCTTTGTGTAGGGCTGCTGCAGTATGCTGGGGGTCCACCACACTCTCTAGTCACCTCAGATTTTCCAGTATCTGAAGGTATCAACAGTGAAGGCTGTCAAAGAGCAAAGATAGTGGCCTGCCCCTCCCTCTGAAAGCTCTGTTCCAGGGAGGTATGGACGTGTTGTCAGCCCAAACACACCTGCAGGATGTGGCTGGAGACCTCAGTCAAGAGAGGCCATCCAGTGAGGAGAAACAGGATTGGGAAATTGCGTAAACAGGATTGGGAATCTGGCTGCTTTTTTTGTAGCACCTGTGTGCTGCACTGGAGGCCTACTCCAGCCTCCAGTCACCTCAGACTTTCCAAAGCCCAAAGGCAAGAACAACTAAGGCTGTCAAACATCACAGATGGTTATCTGTCCCTCCCTCTGGGAGCTTCATCCTAGGTAGGTATGCAATCACTGTCGGCTGGAGTTTGGATGACTGGAGACCCCAGGTGGGCGATTTTGCCCACTGAAGACAAACGGGATCTGGGATGCATGTGAATAAGCAGTCTAGCTGCCTCTCCATAGAGTTCCTGGGCTATGCCCTGGGACCACTCCAGTTCCTAATTGCCTTGGACTCCCACTTCTTTGGGTTGGGGAAGCTCCCCTGGCTCCGGGTCACTCTTGGTAGGATTATCATCCTGCCTTGCTTTTCTCCCTTCTCCATGGGTTATTTATTTGATGAGTCCCAATGTGTGTACCTGGATCTTTCAATTGAAGGTGCTATATTTATTATTACTTTTCCCTTCCTTTTCTCTTCATGAGAGTGGCACACATTAGCTCCTTCTAGTTGGCCATCTTGGCCAACCTCCTTATAATTGTTTATAGTTTCATATTTTCTTTTTCTCTCTCAAACTCTACAAGTACTTGACCAAAGGATGAAATTTTTAATTTGGTTTTAACTTTATTAATTTGAATTTTAAATCAGCAGCAGAAAAAGCTGAGCACTGGGGCAGAGTGCATGACATTTTTATGTGTGAGGATTATCTGGAAAGAGGGGGCTTATAGTGAAGAGAGAGTCAGAAGCTAAAAGTTCCTGTCTTGCCTCCCTATGTGTTTAACATGTAATAGGTGAAAGATCCCTCCCTACTTTGAGCCTTCTGCTCCCCGCATGTCCAATGAAATTAACCTCGATTAGGGCTGTCAAATTTTTATTCAGCAAAACAATCCTTTCCTCAAATAAATCATCCTCAAAACACCTGTATACATAACAGATTAATATGCCTGAGAGATGAAGGTCAGGCTGACTTTGGATGAGATTGGAATCTTACAACTGGATACTTTTTTCAAACCTAACACACACTCTACTCCACCCACAATGCTTTCACAGATTTTTTGTAGTCATTTTTGTATTACTGTTTTAGATTTGGCAGACTAGCTCTAACCTTTTATATTTCCCCTCTTTCCTTTTTCCTTCCATTTGAAACATGGTATGTCTAAGAAACTTAACACTTTTTTTTAAATTGTATTAATTTAAATCTAAATTTAAATTGTCACAGGTCCTTTGGCTAGTGACTACTGTGTTGGATGTGCAGGTCCTCAGTTCATCACATGAAACTGAGAAAGGGTACAAGCTTTATTTCTGAAAGCTTTTTTTCTGAAAGCTCTTTCCTGAGACACTCCTGCTCTACTGTGCCTCCTGTAGTCCTGGTAGGCTAACTCTCTTCTGCTTTTCCTCCTTTTACAACTGCTCTCAGTTCCCAGAACCTGAGTTTATTCTACTCCATTATTTTATTTTATCTTATTTTTTGAGACAGAGTTCCATTCTTGTTGCCCAGGCTGGAGTGCAATGGCGCTATCTTGGCTCACTGTAACCTCCACCTCCTGGGTTCAAGCGATTCTCATGCTTCAGCCTCCTGAGTAACTGAACCCCATCATTTTTTCTGCTGTTTTTCAATCATAGGTTGCTTCCAGGTCCCATCTGCTCTTGCATATGGAGCCACTTCTAATTCTTGAATTTCTCAAATACCTCACCTATTACAATTTCTTGTGTTTTCCTATCATTTCAATTCTCATTTTTTCATCTTCTCTTGTCTCCCCTGTGGTATTCTTCTTCAAAAATGTTCTCATAGCTTTACTCTTTATACACCCTCAAAATCTTAAAATGGGGTCTTAAAATAGAAATCATAAGGCTAAAATAACAGATTCTTATGACAATAAGATACCAAATTCTAAACACGACCTAAGGCCATGCCAGACAAGGGTCAATCACATACCCCTATAGGTCACCCTGACCCAGTGTATTGGTTAATAGACTTCCTGATTTTAACTTAAACATTCATTTCTGCTGACTCCATATATTTAGACTAAGCTTTATTCCTTTAGCCAATAGCAAATTAAATGATTTCTGAAACCACATATGACCTGTAAGCCATTTCAAGATATCCCATCTTTTAGGCCAAACCAATATATACAGTTCATGTATTAATTTATGACTTTGCCTGTAACTTCTGCTTTCCTAAAATGTAAAAAACAGTTGTGACCTAACTGCCTCAAGACCTCATACTCAAGGCTTCTTAGGTTTGTGTTGCCCTCTGGCTGTGGTCACTCATGTTGGCTCACAATAAATCTCTCTAAAATATTTTACATGGTTTGGGTTTTCCCTGAACAAGTCAAGTGATAAGAGTGCTCCCTACTGAATTAATAAATATATGAGTATTTTGTATTGCTCAATTTATTTGAGAAAAGAAGATATTTTACACTGAATATTGCCTTAATCACTCTTCCATTCAGGAGTCCTAGTGACTTCTTCATTGTCTAAATTTCAGTCTAGGGAACATGAGGATGATAGTCTAAATTTATTGAACACTGACTATTCACCAGGCCTTGCAAAAAGTGTTTTAAATCTGTTATTACACTTACTTTTCTCAAAACTACTTTGAAAAAATACAGTTATCTTCTCTTCTTTCTATATGAGAAAACTGAGGTTTGAAGAGGCTAAAAATATTTCTTAATTCCAGAAAATTGGTTAATGATAGTGCTGTTCCCGACCTCATTCTTCTGACTTTAGAGTCCATATAATTACTTGCTGCAGTCTACAATATGGGTACGTGAATGCTCCTTTTCTCCTTGCAGCTGGATTGTGAGAGATATAATTCAAGGCACAGGAACATCTTGACATTCTGAGCTAATCCTCACCTCTGTGTGTGGTACAGATAGAACAAATCAGGATAATCCTAGCCAACTCTCCATGGAAATCAAGTGAGGATATTAATAGGAGTATGATGTACAGTATAGGCTAATTATGCATGTCTACTTAGAATTCTTGCTTTTTAGAGCAGGAAGAGAGCCAGTCAACCACCCCATTTTACAGATGGACACACTGAGCTCCAGAGAGGGAAATGATTCCTTACTCATATTCCTTACTCATAATGATTCCTTACTCATGTACATTAGAACTAGATCCCAGGTCTGCTGACTCCCAATTGAGGGCCCAAGTAGTATTGAGGTCTGCATCATGAGACAGTCAACTGTCAGGTTGTGGACCTGAGACACAAGGTGTGTTATATTTCTACTGAATATAATCCTAATCTCATCAGATTGTCTAAATATAAATTCTTTCCTTTTTCAGTGATTTTGTCATCTGTGGCAACTTAGTTTCCTTCTTTTTAGCTAACCTTGGGAGTGACTTTGGCTTATGATGGCTGTATTTTCTAAGCCTTTGACAGAGACAGTTCTTGTGTCCATGAGTAAGCCATAAAAAGGCTTATTGATATCAGTCACATTCAGCATGAGTATACTCTCTGACCTTCTTTGTTTGAGGAGTATTTTGAACTAGAAATTCTTTCTGGTGTTTTCTTTTGAGGCTTCCCAGTTTCTCTGATCTATCCTGCTCCTACCTCAGAAATTTCTCAGTTGACTGGATCCCTTCTCCTCCTCTTCTCCAACCCCTGCTGACTGTATGCTCCACTACTATGACACCAATTCTGTCCACTTTCTTCCTTACTGATATGAATATACTAACTTTAAGCCCTCTGCCTCCAATGGGTTCAGTTTTTGAGAAATTCAGAAACCCCAAAAGCAATCACATATGGCCAAAGCCATTTTCTCCATCAAATTATATGTTAGAACAAAATATTATATTAAGAGTCTCCTCCATAATATTAGAGGAAAGTTTTCACCCTCATTTAAGCAGATAACCTTAATATGTCCAATCTTCCAGAGAAAGAATTCTAATAAAAATGTAAAGTGGGAACAGATGAGAACCAACTTTTATACAAATTAGTAAGTTTTATGCTTTTGCATTTGTACCTAACTCATTACTAAAATTTTTAAATGAAATCTGTAAGGTTTCTATTTGTGTCAGTCTATATGTTTATACATGTTTGCTATGTATATCTGACATTTTTCTACCCCCAGATGGTATTGTCTTTTTTGTTTGTTTGAGACAGAATCTTACTCTGTCACCAGGCTGGAGTGCAGTGGTGTGATCTCGGCTCACTGCCAATCTCTGCCTCCTGGGTTCAAGCAATCCTCCTGCCTCAGCCTTCTGAGTAGCTGGGACAACAGGCACACACCACCACGCCCAGCTAATTTTTTGTATTTTTAGTAGAGACGGGGTTTCACCATGTTGGCCAGGATGGTCTCGATCTCTTGACCTCATGATCTGCCTGCCTTAGCCTCCCAAACTGTTGGGATTACAGGTGTGAGCCACCATGCCCGGCCTGGTATTGTCATATTAATTTATAAAATATCTGTATTAGTCCATTTTCATACTGCTGATAAAGACTTACTCAAGACTGGGCAATTTACAAAAGAAAGGTTTAATGGACTCACAGTTCCATGTGACTGGGGAGGCCTCACAATCATGGTAGAAGGTGAAAGGCATGTCTCACATGGATGGTGGCAGGCAAAGAGAAAGAGTGAGAGCCAAGTGAAAGGGATTTCCCCTTATAAAACCATCGGATATCATGAGACTTATTCACTATCACGAGAACAGTTTTGGGGAAACCAACCCCATGACTCAATTATCTCCCACTGGGTCCCTCCCTCAACATGAGGAAATTATGAGAGCTACAATTCGAGATGAGATTTGGGTGGGAACACCGCCAAACTATATCAATCTCTTAAAAAGAATTCTATTCTAATAGGCTTAGAAAAAAATAAGCACTTCCTTAAAACTCCCAGAAATTTAGTAACTAATCCAAATGTTTTTCAAGGGTATGTAATTTGTGTAAATCTTTGATAAATAAGACAGATTTGATAGTATTGGCTAAATAAAAGCAGATATGTGACTGAATTGTCAGCATGAAGTATAATGGAGACATACATTTTATTCTACTTGGGTTTACTAGCCAAATAAGCTAATATTATATTTGCTAGGTGTTTAATATTATAAAACTTATAAATCTGATTTTAATCAAAGTGAGTAATTACGCTAACAACTTTTTTTAGTGATGATTGTGTTTTCAGCTAACATTGTACTCAGTGGTGAAAATTGAAAGCTTTTCTTCTGAGATCAGGAACAAGACATGATACTCACTTTAACCATTTATTTTTGATGTAGTAGTACTGGAAGTCCTAATTGGAAAATTAAGCAAGAAAAAGAAATAAAAGTTACCCAAATAGGAGAGGAAAAAGTAAAATTGTCTCTGTTTGCTAACGACATTATTATATATATAGAATCCCTAAAGACTTCATAAAAAAAAACGTTAAAACTGATAAACAAATTCAGTGAAGTTGGGTGCAGGATACAAAGTCAACGTATAAAATCAGTAGTGTTTCTGTATACTAACAACAAACTGTTTGAAAAGTAAATCAAGAAAATAATCACTGCCATGGTCTGAATGTGTCCTCCAAATTGTGTGTAGAAAACTTAATCCCCAATGTAACCACGTTGAGAAGTGTGGGCTTTTGGGAGGTATTTAGGTTATGAGGATTTTGACCTCATGAATGGATTAATGCCATGATAAAATGGGCTTCAGGGAATGGGCTCATTCACTTTTATACATACACCTTCTGCCATGTGAGGATGTAGAAAGAGTAAGAAGGCCCACATTAGATGCTAGTACCTTGATCTTAGACTTCCCAGCCTCTAGTACCATTAGAGAATAAATTATTTTCTTTATAACTTATTTATAGCAGCACAAAATAAACTAAGATAATCTCACTTACAGTAACATAAAACAAATAATAAAATACCTAGGAGTAAGTTTAAACAAAGAAGTGTAAGATAAGTATACTGAAAACTATAAAACATTGATGAACAGAATTAAACACAAGTAAATGAAAAAATGTCCCATGTTCATAGATTCAAAGAATTAATATTGTTGCAATATCCTTATTACCCAAATCAATCTACAGATGCAAAGCAATCCCTATCAACTTTCCACTGTCATTCTTCACAGAAGTAGGAAAAAATTTCTAAAATTCATATAGAGTAACATAAACCTCAAAGAGCCAAAGCAATCTTGATCAAAGAGAACAAAGCCAGAGGAACCATGCTATTAAATTTCAAAATATATTACAAAGCTATAGTAATCAAAACAGCATGGAACTACCATAAAAGTAGACACCCTAAACAATGGATAGGATAGACAGCCCAGAAATAAACCCACACATATATGATTTTCAACAAAGGTGCCAAGAATCTACAATGGAGAAAGAACAGTCTCTTCAATAAATGGTGCTGGGAAAACTGGATATTCACATGCACAGAAACAAAAGTGGATCCTTAGCTCATCCCCTATACAAGAGTCACTCAAAATTCATTAAATACTTAAATGTAATACCAAAAACTAAAACTACTAGAAGAAAACAGAGGGGGAAGAAAGAGCTCCATAACATTGATCTGGACAATAATTTCTTGGGTATATATAACCCCAAAATCACAAGAAGCCAAAGCAAAAATAGACAAATGGGATAATACCAAACTAAAAAGCTTTACACAGCCAAAAAAAAAAAAAAAAAAAACACAGAGTGAAGTGACATGGAATGAGAGAAAATATTTGCAAAACATATATCTGATAAGGGACTAAAACTTGAAATATACTAGGAACTCAAACACATCAATAGCAAGGAAACAATAAACTAACTAAATAGTGGGCAAAGGACTTGAATAAAGATTTCTTAAAAGAAGACACACAAATGGCCAATAGATACATGAAAAAATGTTGAAAGTTATGTTAAGTAACGGATATTTATTAAATACGTAGATCATTTCTAGCTAAGAAACTACTGAAACATTCATTGCTAAACCTAAATTTGAGCTTATATAATTTTGGCTTCTAATTTTTATAGAAATATTAATATTATTAATTACTAAACGTGATCTTTTTCCACATTGAAAAATTGCACTATTACAGCATATTTATAAAATTTGCTAATCTGCTATAAAATTCTTATATATGACATAAATTATGACAATCTACTTTCTCATTTTCTCTGTAAAAGAAAGGTTACTAATGATTAAACATTATAATCAATATATGTGCATAAAAACACTAGAAATAATGAGGGTGAAGGGAAGCAACATGGCATACATGAAAAGTATGCAAGGAATATTGTATGTGTTTCTATTCAGGGGGAAAATAAAGGGTAACTTTATCCTTAAGTAAAATGAACAAGTTGATTTCAGTTACACAAAGTAAAACGTTACTTTTGTCATACCCGAGTATTATTACCATAAATAATAGTACCATAATATAAGCAATAAAGAGCCAATGGAGGACTTGAGTAGGGCAACAAGATCAGATTTGTATTTAGATTTGTGTCCACCACTGAGGTAATATCTGTATATAAATAAAATGGATAAACTACCCTGCAGGTCAAAAAGAAGGCCCATCATATTCATGTATAAAGGAACTATATTATAAAAATATTACTTTTCCAAAATTTATGTGACTCTTTCATCAAAATTAGGTGTTTTTTTTTTTGGTGGACTAGATACAATGTCTCTAAATTACATCTGTGAAAATGCATTTTAAAAAATATCCAAGAATACAGTAAACAACCGAATAAAAAAAGGATGGGTGGACTACTTTATTTCTCCTTATATCTATTTACTGAATACTTACCATGTGGAAAATTCAATGCTCTTCACTATGATTACAAGGTAAAAATTATGAACAGATATAGGCAAGGCCTTTTCCTTAACAGAGCCTATATTTTAATTAATTAGAAGGCAGTATTTTGAAGAGATTAAAATCACTGGCTTTGGGAAAAGCAAGATTTAATGAAAGGAAGAGGGGTAGTTTTTCTTCTTTTTTTTTTTGCCAGAAAGGTGAGATGTGTCATACAAGGCATCCATGGTAGGGTTCTAAGAAGACTGTTGGAGGATAAATTGAAGGGATTTTTTTTTTTCTAAACTTAGAGCAAATGTAGAGATAGCAAGTGAACATGGTCTTTGGCATGAATGTCATCTCTGTCCATTGTAACATGGTTAGTAGCTAGTTGGTAGCTTCAGCAAATGAATTATCCTTTTGAATTATCCCTATCTCAGTTTCTTTTTCTCTTATACAAGACTCAGAGTGGTGTATACCTCATAGTATTATTATGAGGAGTAAATATGATGAGAAATATAAACTCTATAGCCAGGTGCCGACAGAATGAGAAGAATGAATGAAGGTGTAGATCCCTAGGTAAGTTGATATGGAGTGAAGAATAAAAACAGAGGAAAAAAAGTAGATCATAAAAATTCCAGAATTTTAAAGTAAAAGGGAAAATAGTGGACAGGGCTTGTTCATCCTGAAGCTTGTTTACTCAGCAATGAAGAGATGAAGTTTTCCACTCAAAGTCATGTGGGTGGAATGGGATCAGATAGTGGAAACAAATTGCATAAAACAAAGAAAATGGTATGGGACATGTAGCATAAAGTAGGAACATGACATTAAATAAGAAGCTTTCACTGGAGTCTAAAGAGCTTAGGTAAATAATGATGTTAGCAGGATCACAGAGTCCCCTGTACAGAACTTTTTCTATCTTTCTCCACAACCAAGGTCTGGAGCAGGAAAATAAGAAGCTGTATTTATCCCAACTTGGAAGAAAGAAGGAAAAATAGAGAGCAGGACATCAAGAGAGGATGGACATGTTGAGGAGCTAAATATTAACGTCAGACTATGGAATTCAAGCTAGTACAGGAACACAAAGATACAAAAGAGTACTAACTACTCTAGGAGAGATTAAAGCCTGTGAAATAGAACTTTTCCAGATAATGGCGAGTTTTTAGGCTTGCTCATGCTGAAGCTTAATATAAGCTAATAAGTAGAGAAATTAGGAGGCTTGGATATTGCAAACCTTATTGGTTGGGGTGTTCCCCAGGATAATAGAAAAAAAAATATATCCTAGAAAGACAGAACAGGTGCGACTTCTGAGAAGAAGGGTTAGAGAAGACTAGAAAGGCTGGAACCACCTTGAATTTGGCACACACACACACACACCCACACACAAAATCACCAAATGATCTGGAATGTGAGAGGTCATTAATCTGCTTTGCAAATGTCAGAACTTTAGGATCCCAGTACTTCTTGTTCTCAGGATCCACAACCAGAAATCACAAGTATGGAACCTCCAGGTCTGTCTCTTCCTGCTGGAACAGGACACATCAGAGGGGGTGGTTCAGGAGAGGGATCAAACTCAGAAACAGCCATTAAAGTAAACTCATGCCAAGCAATTGGTCACTCAGCTATGCGATGAGTCAGCCTCCACTGCGGCACGTCCTTGGCTACAGACTCCCGGAACAGCAGATCTTATCAAGGCTAGTTGTGGCAGACTCCTGGAACAGCAGCTCTTCTCAAGGCTAGTTGTGACACCCAAAGTGACAAGAGCAGGCCCACATTCAGCCACCTCATCCAGGTAACTACTCTTTGACTTCTCTCTCCTTAGTCCACGTCAGTGGTGGGATCTCTTCAGCTTTCCTCTCTGTCAGTGGGTTTCCCTCTTTTTCCTCTAACACCCTCCTTTTGTTTCCTCTGCATATTAGAGTAGAGAAAACGTCACGCTTATCTATGGTTCTCCTTCATTTCTCTATATGCCCCTGCTACAATTTTGAAAGGAGACAGAATGGATAGAGTAGGGCATGAGTAAGTTAAGGAAATGGACTGGGAAGGTATCTTCTCCCTGGGCCTAAATATTTCACTCCCAGCAAAGAAAAGTTGGGCTAAACAAATTGTCAATTTAATATGTTTAAACTCTACTTATATTAATACCAGTTGATTCTTTCAATATCCTATGAAGTTCATACTTTCTGAGGCCTACACTTCTCAGAGACGTTAAACCAAGAATTTGAACTCCAGTCTCTCTAACTCCAAACTCTCTGATTTCTAGCATCTCACTCAATTCAAGGTCATATGTTTTTTGTTTCTTTTTTTCTGATTCTTGCATCAGGGAAGGTATACACAATTTTTATTAAGCATGACCAACAATTCCATTTTTAACCCATTCTTTATATTTGAGCCCATGTGACTGACCTGGCAAAGAGAAATTTAGCTGGGAAATAAAGGGCTTAAGTGTGGGAGAAACTGGTCCATCTCAGGGAATCACATGTTATAGGGTGATATGTCCAAGATTGCAAAGGACAGCCCTCAGTTTACACCTGTTACCTCAGAATTCTTATGAATTCTTTACATGTCCGTGTTCACTAACAAGAAGGCAGCAGCTTAGGTAATTAACCGTGAGATAATTAGATAATTGTAGGGTGAACCTATGTATACGTAATAGACTTTGAGTCAGCCCTGATGAATCTTGGGCCTAATTTTTCTTCCAGGCCAGAACTGTGATTGTCAGCTAGTTTTAGGCAGAAAAAAAAAAAAAGTCATTTTTTTATGCTTTTCATCTTCCTCTTGAAAGCAAAAGGGCTCTCTCAGGCCTGAGTTCCTGGAGACCAGGTCAGTATAAGAATCACCAGGGCAAGTGTACAGGAATGGTATCACCTTAGGGTATTGTGTTCTCTCACATTGGAAAAGCTAGCTGTGTGGGAAACTAAAAACAAGCAATCTTGGGCATGTTCACAGGCCTTATCAAAGAAAAGTCTTATATGAGATCAAATGGCTGCCTTTCCCCACAAGATTATATTTTTCCTGGTATGCTCTACTTTGACACATGTGGCTTTCTCAGGTGAGTAACCTGAGAGGTTTTGGGAGATAAACTCTGATTTTCTTAAAGTTATAGGAAAGAAAATGAGTAATTTTTTACTTTTATGGGAAATATTTTGCTGAAATGTAAGCCAGTGTAGTCCAAGCTGGGTATAATTAAAATGTATATTCTTAAATAGAAAAACCAGACTTGTTTTCTACATGGTGGAGTCACAACCTCGTGTCTATTCTGTCAATTCAAAAGAAATCCTCTAGAGCAGAGAAAATTGTGATTTTTTTATTGTAAGCAATATACAGTATAATTATTATTTTTTCCTAGAAAAAATGATGCATTTTCTTATGGAGTTCAAATATGATAAATGATATGATAAATATGATAATGAAAAATAAGCCAATGAAAAAAGCTATTTCTGTGATTGATGTTGGGTTGACATGCGTCTTTAGAGTTCAGTAGTAAAAATCATGAATGTATAAAAACAAAACCTATGTTACCTGCTAATTATAGATGGAATAATGCCTCCGCAAAACCTCCAAGTCCTAATCACTGGAACCTGTGTATGTTGCCTTGCATGGCACAGGGGACTTTGCAGATGTAATTTAGTTAAGGATCCTAAGATTGAAAAATTTTACTGGACTATTCAGGTGGAACAATATAATCACAAGGATTCTTATCAGAGGGAGGCAGGAGGGCCCAAGTCAGAGAAGATGTGACAATGGAAGCAGAAGTTAGAATGGTGCAGTAAAAGGGCCATGGGCCGAGGAACCTGTCAGACAGCCTGTAGAAGCTGGAAAAGGTAAGGAAATTAATTCTTCCTTAGAAACTCCAGGAGGAATGCATCACTGCTGACATCTTGACTTTAGGACTTCTCACCTCCAGAATTGTAAGATAATAAATTTGTGTTGTTTTAAGTCACTAAGTTTGTGACAATTCATTACAACAGCAATAAGAAAATAGTACACCTGTGAATAAATTACAGATTAGTAAAGCAGACACTATAACCTCATGTTTGCATTTCCAGATCATCCTTAAATACATGGTACAAAGTAAATGCTCACTAAATGAATGTTTAAAAATGTAGCTATTATCAATTGATTGCCTGCTATGTGTAGGTTCTCTGTAATATACTTTATTATTTTAAATATGCCTCAGTTGGATAGAATTGGATTAATCACAATACTTGATTCAATAAATTTCACTGGGTTCAATCAAAAAGCACCATGAATATATCATTCCTGCAAAAATCTAGACTACTGACAAAAGTTCAAATCCGATAATGTAGTGTTCAATCAACCAATTCTCTTGTCTATCTTCATCCAAGAAAAACACAATTCCACATCTTTTTTTTAAATTTATTTTTTCCCAAAATTCTTACTTCAGTTTCAGTCATTCTAAATCTTGTGTCCATTCTTCTCATGCTCTTATTTTTAATATAGTCTTTTATTTATACACATCATGGAAAATATATTTTTATAATTATTTTAACATTTATGTAACATTTATTTAACTTTTATATAACTTGTCATAGAGGACTTTTTGTTTTGTTTTTTTGGAGATGGAGTCTCACTCTGTCGCACAGGCTGGAGTGCACTGCAAGCTCCGCCTCCTGGATTCACGCCGTTCTCCTGCCTCAGCCTCCCGAGTAGCTGGGACTACAGGTGCCCGCCACCACGCCTGGCTAATTTTTTGTATTTTTAGTAGAGACGAGGTTTCACCGCGTTAGCCAGGATGGTCTCCATCTCCTGACCTCGTGATCCGCCCGCCTCGGCCTCCCAAAGTGCTGGAATTACAGGCGTGAGCCACCATGCCTGACCTATTATTAGGACTTTGTAATTCAATATTATATGAAGAGAATATTTTCATCTTTTGAAATTTGCTTTTTCCTACATATTGTTTAAATTTATAAATATTCATGTGTGCAGTTGTTCATTTAGTTTCACTGATGAATAATATCACATCAATGAATAATATCCCAATGTGCGACTATACCCTAATTTCATTACTCTTTTGTTGATGGACATTTGGTTTGCTTACAAATTTACGATGTTAAGAGCAGAGCTGGCAGAAATATTCTTATACATGTTTTTTGGTGCACATGAACAAGAGTTTCTCTTAGGTATATATCTAAGAGTAGAGTTGCTATGCTACAATGTGTGTGAATTTTCTATACTAGAAGATGATGCCAGATAATCTCCAAATTTACTGCATGAACTAATAACTTTTCATTAGAAAACTAAAATTTAAAAAATATTAGATAATAAAAAATGTTGCAGATGATGGTGCAATATATAAATTGAGATTCTTCTTTTGTTTTCCTTCCAGAAGCCCAATTGTTTTAGTATGGTTTGTGGAAAGGATGATTCTTTTTCCACTAAATTGTTCTTTCTCCTTTTCCAAAGAGCACTTGTCCATAGAAGTGTATATTTTTGAACTTCTTAGATGCCTATATTTCTGGACTCTATCCTTTTCACTGATCTATTTGTTTATCTTTATGCCAATCTGTTATGAAAATGTCAGACCTTTAGGATGTCAATACTTCCTGTTCTCAGGATCCACACAAGAAATCACAAGTACAGAACCTTCAGGTCTGTCTTTAACAAATTAACTAAACCATATTTTAAAAGAAAAATATGTTTACACCAAAATGGGAGGAATGGAACTAACCCAACTTATCTTTGAATCTATTAGTTGAACTATATATTCTTATTCTAAAGACAAAAAAGTCATTTATACATTGAACTCTAATTTGTAGGCTTACATTTTGCAAAAGCATGGAATAAGAATTCTGTAAATGCAGATATAGTTTTGTTCAATATTGCCAAATTTTACTTCATAAACATTCTTCCAATTTGGATTCCCACCAGGAACCTCTTTCTCAACAGCTAATCTGATACGTGATAAACGGTATTTCCATACAGTTTTAATTAGCATTTTTCTTAGCATGAGTAAAGCTGAATTTCCTTTAGAGATTTAAGGGTCATTTCTGTATCTTTTTGAGTATGTATGCTTGCGTAAATTATATTTGCATGTATATTGTCTGCTCTTCAATTAGGTTTCTTATTTTTTTCTTCCCTCAATTTTAATGAGTTCTTTATAAATTAGGCATATTAGCCCTTTATCAAAAATCTTTTTAGATTGTGTATGTTTATTTTTTGCCAGGAAGTTGTTTTTATTTTTAAGTAAAAAAAAAATGCATCTGTGTTTTCTCTTATTGTATTTAGATTAATGAATCTTTATGATGAAAAAGGAATTATGTCATTTTAATTATCGCATAGTTTTATTTTTTTATGTTTAGATCCTGATTTATTTGGAGTTAATTCTTATGTATGATGTGAAGTATATACATGTAATTTTGTTTCATTTTTACTAGATGAAGACCTATATTTTTCTTTTCTTATAACTATATCCAGATTCTTTTGTCATAAAAATATTCTGACCTTTCAGAAGTAGATAAAAGCATTCTATCTTTTTTGTTCTCTGAAAGAGTGTACATGTAATCAGCAAGACCTATTCCTCGAAAGGTTAGTAGTCTTTTCTTTGTGGGAAGATTTCTAAATATCGTGCAGAATTTTTCTTTTAACTTTTGAAAATTCTAACTTTTAGAAAGTCAGAATAGTCTATGATATTTTAAATATCACTTAACAGTGACAGATAAGTAAGAGCAGAATACAATAAGTACTTTCTTATTTCATTTTCCCACAGGCAGCTAGTCACCCTCTGTCCCAGGCAACACCAGCACCCCTCATACAACCAACCCATAAAGTTAGTATCCTGAAAGCCAGGGAACTCCCTCAGTTTTCTTACCATCACTGTGCCCACTTTAATTCAGCATCTTGGTAGGAACTGGCCTGATACATTACTTACTATATCATATTTACTTTTTTAAATTTTAAAAATGCCTGTAATTACCCCAATTGCAGTGAAGAGGAAGCTAAAGCCAACAAAAGTGAAAATAAATAAATAAAATTATTTTAAGTTATATATACAACCTCAAACAGTTTTTACTCTTTCCTCACTGATACAGCAAATTTATAAATAAAATCAATACTGTGAAAAAGAATAAATGGATAAAGTAATTTAAAAAGGAATGTTACTGCAAATTCTATTGCTATTAAAATTCTTTTGTATACATTTTTGTAAATGAGTAATTAAATTAGTTTACATTATTCAATCAGTGACTTCAGTAGGTGATATTATATCCCATGGAGAACTATTTCCTTTAACTTACTGTGTTTGTTCTTTATTAGCAGGAATTTTCAATAAACGTGACTTCACTAGGTGGCCTAAGGTAAATTTAAATTTCTCTGTTCTAGGTTGTAATTCTAGTCTAATCACTCTCCTGACATGAGAGATCTAAAACTTTATGGAAAGTCAGGCACAGTGGCTCATGCCTGTAATTCCAGAACTTAGGGAAGCTGAGGCAGGAGGATCACCTGAGCCCAGGAGTTCAAGGTCGGCCTGAGCAACATAGGAAGATCCTGTGTCTAAAAAAATACAAAAATTAGCCAGGTGTGGTGGGGCAAGGTTGTAGCCAGCTACATGGGAGGTTGAGTTGGGAGGGTCACTTGAGGCCAGGAGTTGGAAACTGCAGTGAGCCATAATGGCACTACTGCACTCCAGCCTGGGCAACAGAGTGAAACCCTGTCTATAAATAAATAAATAAATCTTCATGGAGGTAAAGCAGAACGGAAGGATTCTATGTGACCTTGCACATAGATCTCTCCATATTTAGATTGTCTCCCATGTAGCACAAGCTTTAAAATATAATATTTTAGTAAAATAAGTATCTTTATAGTCAAATAAAATATTGAGTAAATATATCTCTGATCATTAAGTAAAATAATACCTGCCATGTGTTCAAAGTCACAAAGCTAAACCATGGTAAATCCAGGGTTTATTCTCAGTTTTAATAAGTTCTGGGATACATGTGCAGAACATACAGGTTTGCTACATAGGTATACATGTGCCATGGTGGTTTGCTGCACCCATCAACCCGTCATCTACATTAGGTATTTCTCCTAATGCTATTCCTCCTCTTGTCCTCACTCCCCCAACAGGACCCAGTGTGTAATGCTCCCCTCCCTGTGTTCATGTGTTCTCATTGTTCAGCTCCCACTTATGAGTGAGAACATGTGGTGTTTGGTTTTCTGTTCCTGTGTTAATTTGCTGAGAATGATGGTTTCCAGCTTCATACATGTCCCTGCAAAGGACATGAACTCATTCTTTTTCATGGCTGCATAGTATTCCATGGTATATATGTGCCACATTTTTTTATCCAGTCTATCATCGATGAGCATTTGGGTTGGTTCCAAGTCTTTGCTATTGTGAATAGTGCTACAATAAACATATGTGTGCATGTGTTTTTATAATGGAATGATTTATAATCCTTTGGGTATATACCCAGTAAAGAGATTGCTGTGTCAAATGGTATTTGTAGTTCTAGATCCTTGAGGACTCGCCACATTGTCCTCCACAATGGTTGAACTAATTTACTCTCCCACCAACAGTGAAAAAGCATTCCTATTTCTCCACATCCTCTCCAGCATCTGTTGTTTCCTGACTTTTTTTCTTTTTTTTTTTTTGACAGAGTCTTGCTCTTTCGCCCAGGCTGGAGTGCAATGGCGTGATCTTGGCTCACTGCAAGCTCCGCCTCCCGGGTTCACGCCATTCTCCTGCCTCAGCCTCCCGAGTAGCTGGGACTACAGGCGCCCGCCACCAAGCCCGGCTAATTTTTTGTATTTTTTAGTAGAGACAGGGTTTCACGTTGTTAGCCAGGATGGTCTCAATCTCCTGACCTCGTGATCTGCCCGCCTCGGCCTCCCAAAGTGCTGGGATTACAGGCGTGAGCCACTGCGCCCGGCCTGTTTCCTGACTTTTTAATGATCGCCATTCTAACTGGTGTGAGATGGTATCTCATTGTGGTTTTGATTTGCATTTCTCTGATGACCAGTGATGATGAGTGTTTTTTCATATGTTTGTTGGCTGCATAAATGTCTTCTTTTGAAAAATATCTGTTCATATCCTTCACCCACTTTTTGATGAGGTTGTTTTTTTCTTATAAATTTGTTTAAACTCCCTGTAGATTCTGGATATTAGCCCTTTGTCAGATGGATAGATTGCAAAAATTCTCTCCCATTCTGTAGGTTGCCTGTTCACTCTGATGATAGTTTATTTTGCTGTGCAGAAGCTCTTTAGTTTAATCAGATCCCATTTGTCAATTTTTGCTTCTGTTGCCAATTGCTTTTGGTGTTTTTTAGTCATAAAGTATTTGTCCATGCCTGTGTCCTAAATGGTATTGCTCAGGTTTTCTTCTAGGGATTTTATGGTTTTAGGTCTTGCATTTAAATGGTTAATCCATCTTGAGTTAATTTTTGTGTGAGTTGTAAGGAAGGGGTCCAGTTTCAGTTTTTGGCATATGGCTAGCCAGTTTTCCCAACACCATTTATTAAATAGGGAATCCTTTCCCCATTGCTTATTTTTGTCAGGTTTGTCAAAGATCAGATGGTTGTGGATGTGTGGTGCTATTTCTGAGGCCTCTGTTCTGTTCCATTGGTCTATATAGCTGTTTTGGTTACTGTTGCCTTGTAGTATAATTTGAAGTCAGGTAGCGTGATGCCTCTAGCTTTGTTCTTTTTGCTTAAAATTGTCTTGGCTGTATGGGCTCTTTTTTGGTTCCATATGAAATTTAAAGTAGCTTTTCTAATTATGTGAAGAAAGTCAATGGTAGCTTGATGGGAATAGCATTGAATCTATAAATTACTTTGGGCAGTATCGCCATTTTCACAATATTGATTCTTCCTATCCATGAGCATGGGATGTTTTTCGATTTGTTTGTATCCTCTCTTATTTCCTTGAGCAGTGGTTTGTAGTTCTCCTTTAAGAGGTCCTTCACATCCCTTGTAAGTTGGATTCCTAGGTATTTTATTCTCTTTGTAGCAATTGTGAATGGGAGTTCACTCATGATTTGGCTCCCTGTTTGTCTATTATTGGTGTATAGGAATACTTGTGACTTTTGCACATTGATTTTGTATCCTGAGACTTTGCTGAAGTTGCTTATCAGCTTAAGGAATTTTTGGGGTGAGATGATGGAGTTTTCTAAATATATGATCACGTCATCTGCAAACAGAGATAATTTGACTTCCTCTTTTCCTATTTGAATACCCTTTATTTCTTTCTCTTGCCTGAATGCCCTGGTCAGAACTTCTAATACTATGTTGAATAGGAGTGGTGAGAGAGGACATCCTTGCCTTGTGCTGGCTTTCAAAGGGAATGCTTCCAGCTTTTGCCCATTCAGTATGATATTGGCTGTGGGTTTGTCATAAATAGCTCTTATTATTTTGAGATACATTCAATCAATACCTAGTTCATTAAGCATTTTTAGCATGAAGGGGTGTTGAATTTTATTGAAGGTCTTTTCTGCACCTATTGAGATAATCATGTGGTTTTTGTCATGGTTCTGTTTATGTGATGGATTGTGTTTATTGATTTGCATATGTTAAATGAATGTTGCATCACAAGGATGAAGCCAACTTGATCATGGTGGATAAGCTTTTTGATGTGCTGCTGGATTCGGTTTGCCAGTATTTTATTGAGGATTTTCCCATCAATGTTCACCAGGGATCTTGGTGTGATATTTTCTTTTCTTGTGTCTCTGCCAGGTTTTGGTATCAGGATGATGCTGGCCTCATAAAATGAGTTAGGGAGGAGTCTGTCTTTTTCTGTTGTTTGGAATAGTTTCAGAAGGAATGGTACCAGCTCCTCTTTGTACCTCCGGTATAATTCAGCTGTGAATCCATCTGGTCCTGGGCTTTTTTTGGTTGGTAGGCTATTAATTACTGCCTGTATTTCAGAACTTGTTATTGGTCTATTTAGGGATTCGACTTCTTCCTGGTTTAGTCTCAGGAGGATGTATGTGTCCAGGAATTTATCCATTTCTTCTAGATTTTCCGGTTTATTTGAATAGAGGTGTTTATAGTATTCTCTGATGGTAGTTTGTATTTCTGGGGGATTAGGTGGTGATATCCCCTTTATCATTTTTTATTGTGTCTATTTTATTCTTCCCTCTTTTCTTCTTTTTTAGTCTGGCTAGCCGTCTATCTGTTCTGTTAAGCTTTTCAAAAAACCAGCTCCTAGATTCATTGATTTTTTGAAGGGGTTTTTGAGTCTCTATCACCTTCAGTTCTGCTCTGATCTTAGTTATTTCTTGCCTTCTGCTAGCTTTTGAATGTGTTTGCTCTTGCTTCTCTAGTTCTTTCAATTTTGATGTTAAGATGTCGATTTTAGATCTTTCCCACTTTCTCCTGTGGGCATTTAGTGCTATAAATTTCCCTCTGAATACTGCTTTAGCTGTGTCTCAGAGATTCTGTTATGTTGTGTCTTTGTTCTCATCAGTTTCAAAGAATATCTTTATTTTTGCCTTAATTTTGTTATTTACCCAGTAGCCATTCAGGAGAAGGTTGTTCTGTTTCCATGTAGTTGTGCAGTTTTGAGTGAGTTTCTTAATCCTGAGTTGTACTTTGATTGCACTGTGGTCTGAGAGACTGTTTGTTATGATTTCCATTCTTTTGCATTTGCTGAGGAGTGTTTTACTTCCAATAATGTGTTCAATTTTAGAATAAGTGCGATGTGGTGCTGAGAAGAATGTATATTTTGTTGATTTGGGGTGGAAAGTTCTGTAGATGTCTATTAGGTCCACTTGGTCCAGAGCTGAGTTCAAGTCCTAAATACCCTTGTTACCTTTCTGTCTCATCAATCTATCTGACAGTGGGGTGTTAAAGTCTTCCACTATTATTGTGTGGGAGTGTAAGTCTCCTTGTAGGTCTCTAAAAACTTGCTTTATGAATCTGGGTGCTCCTGTATTGGGTGCATATATATTTAGGATAGTTAGCTCTTCTTGTTGTATTGATCCCTTTACCATTATGTAATGGCCTTCTTTGTCTCTTGTGATCTTTGTTGGTTTAAAGTCTGTTTCATCAGAGACTAGAATTGCAACCCCTGCTTTTTTTTTTTTTTTTTTCTTTCCATTTGCTTGGTAAATCTTCCTCCATCCCTTTATTTTGAGTCTATGTGTGTCTTTGCACGTGAGATGGGTCTCCTGGATACAGCACACTGATGGGTCTTGACTCTATCCAGTTTTCCAGTTTGTGTCTTTTAATTGGGGCATTTAGCCCATTTACATTTAAGGTTAATATTGTTATATGTAAATTTGATCCTGTCATTATTATGCTAGCTGCCTATTTTGCCCATTAGTTGATGCAGTTTCTTCATAGTGTTGATGGTCTTTACATTTTGGTATGTTTTTGCAGTGGCTGATACTGGATTTTCCTTCCCATGTTTAGTGCTTCCCTCAGGAGCTCTTGTAAGGCAGGCCTGGTGGTGACAAAATCCCTCAGCATTTGCTTGTCTGTGAAAGATTTTATTTCTCCTTCCCTTATGAAGCTTAGTTTGGTTGGATATGAAATTCTGTATTGAAAATTCTTTTCTTTAAGAATGTTGAACACTGGCCCCCACTCTCTTCTGGCTTGTAGGGTTTCTGCAGAGAGATCCACTGTTAGTTTGATGGGCTTCTTTTTGTGGGTAAACCGACCTTTCTCTCCGGCTGCCCTTAACATTTTTTCCTTCATTTCAACCTTGGTGAATCTGACAATTATGTCTCTTGGGATTGCCCTCCTTCAGGAGTATCTTTGTGGTGTTCTCTGTTTATCCCAAATTTGAATGTTGGCCTGTCTTGCTAGGTTGGGGAAGTTCTCCTGGATAATATCCTGAAGGGTGTTTTCCAACTTGTTTCCATTCTCCCCATCACTTTCAGGTATACCAATCAAACGTAGGTTTGGTCTTTTCACATAGTCCCATATTTCTTGGAGGCTTTGTTCATTCCTTTTCATCCTTTTTTCTCTAATCTTGTCTTCACACTTTATTTCATTAAGTTGATCTTCAATCTCTGATATCTTTTCTTTTGCTTGATTGATTTGGCTGTTGATACTTGTGTATGCTTCATGAAGTTCTCATGCTGTGTTTTTCATCTTCATCAAGTCATTTATGTTCTTCTCTAAACTGGTTATTCTACTTAGCAGTTCCTGTAACCTTTTATCAAGGTTCTTAGCTTTCCTGCATTGGGTTAGAACATGCTCCTTTGGCTCAGAGGAGTTTGTTATTACGCACCTTCTGAAGCCTATTTCTGTCAATTTGTCAAACTCATTCTCCATCCAGTTTTGTTTCCTTGCTGCCAAGGAGTTGTGATCCTTTGGAGGAGAAGAGGCTTTCTGAGCTTTGAAATTTTAAGCCTTTTGGGGCTGATTTTTCCTCATCTTCGTGGATTTATCTACCTTTGGTCTTTGATTTTAGAGACCTTCAGATCGAGTTTTTGCATGGTCATCCTTTCTGTTGATGTGACACTATTGCTTTCATTTGTTAGTTTGCCTTCTAACAGTCAGGCCCCTCTTCTGCAGGTCGGCTGGAGTTTGCTGGAGGTCCAATCCAGCCCCTGTCTGGTTATCACCAGTAGAGGCTGCAGAACAGCAAAGATTGCTGCCTACTCCTTCCTCTGGAAACTTTGTCCCAGAGCGGCACCTGCCAGATGCCAGCCAGAGCTCTCCTCTTTGAGGTGTCTGTAGACCCCTGCTGGGAGTCGTCTCCCTCTCAGGAGGCACGGGGGTCAGGGACCCACTTGAGGAGGCAGTCTATCCCTTAGCTGAGCTCAAGCACTGTGCTGGAAGATCCACTGCTCTTTTTAGAGCCAGCAGGCAGGAACGTTTAAGTCCGCTGAAGACGCACCCACAGCTGCCCCTTCCCCCAAGTGCTCTATCCTAGGGAGATGGGAGTTTTATCTATAAGCCCCTGACTAGGGCTGCTGCCTTTTTGTCAGTGATGCCCTGCCCAGAGAGGAGAAATCTAGAGAGGCAGTCAGGCTACAGCGGCTTTGCTGAGCTGCAGTGGGCTCCAACCAGTGGGAACTTCCCAGTGGCTTTGTTTACACTGTGGGGAAAACCGCCTACTCAAACCTCAGTAATGGCGGACACCCCTCCCCCCACCAAGCTTGAGTGTCCCAGGTCGACTTCCGACTGCTGTGCTGGCAGCAAGAATTTCAAGCCAGTGGATCTTAGCTTGCTGGGCTCCGTGGGGATGGGACCTGCTGAGCAAGACCACTTGGCTGCCTGGCTTCAGCCCCCTTTCCAGGGGAGTGAACAGTTCTGTCTCGCTGGCATTCCAGGCACCCCTGGGGTATGAAAAAAACTCCTGCAGTTAGCTCAGTGTCTGCCCAAACGGGCACCCAGTTTTGTGCTTGAAACCCAGGGCCCTGGTGGTGTAGGGACCTGAGGGAATCTCCTGCTCTGCAGATTGCGAAGACTGTGGGAAAAGCATAGTATCTGGGCTGGATAGCTCTGTCCTTCACAGCACAGTCTCTCATGGCTTCCCTTGGCTGGGGAGGGAGTTCCCTGACCCACTGCACTTCCTGGGTGAGGTGGCGCCCCACTCTGCTTCTGTTTGCCCTCCGTGGGCTGTACCCACTGTCTAACCAGTTCCAGTGAGATGAGTCAGGTACCTCAGTTGGAAATGCAGAAATCACCCACCTTCTGCATTGGTCTCATTGGGAGCTGCAGACCAGAGCTGTTCCTATTCAGCTATCTTGCCTGCAGTTTTAATAAGTTTTAATACAAAATCCTTATTCTGACCAATGACACTTGAGGTCTGTCCTCTAGAAGTTCACAAACACATAAGTATCTCCACTCATAAACGTCCTACTGGAACTGAAACATGAAGGCTAAGTGAAAACTTTGCATTCAAGGTTAAACAGGGATAATAAAATGGTTATGACTTGAAGAGATGATAGGATGGGTGGGGACACTACAATCAGAAAAAGAAACTGGCCTGATAGAAGGCCACAGAACAGTGAATCCTTGATAAGATCAATTGACTGGTATGATTTAATATTATTTTTAAGTGGGGCAGAAGTGACAGGAAGAAATAGATGGGAGAGAGTCTATTATTTGTTACTTTATGGTATCATGTATTTGCAGCCCCGATGTAAAATGTATATCCCACTGGACCTTGATTACGATGCAAACTGCCCCAATGTGACAGCACCTGTTTGTGCCTCAAATGGCCACACTTTCCAGAATGAGTGTTTCTTTTGTATTGAACAGAGGTAAGTTCAGAATAAAATGCCATTATTTTTTCCCTCTACTTCTTCACAGAAATTTCAAAGAAACATAGTCAAGGAATTGGGTTTTACTGATGCATACTTTTTTTAAAAAAATAGCCTCATTATTTACAAAAACTGGGGACAGACTACAGACAGAGTGAAGAAAGAAAGTCTCCTAGAATTTAGTTAGTATTCAAAGTTGAATCATTTAAAAAAGAAAAAAGGCTTACGTAATGTTCTGGGAGAACTATACAGAGATTATATTTGTAGGTAATCTGTAGATTATATTCAAGCAATAAATGGAAATCTAGTTATTTAAAAAAAACACTCAACATTTTTTTATATGTCACATTGACAAACCTATGACTAGCATCTATCAGTGTTTGGTAGTTATTAAGAGGCGTAGAAAAAGATGCAGATGCAGCTATAGACATAGACAAAAGGATAAACATAGATGCAGGTATAGATACACACACGAGTAGCAAAGGGGTTTTGTGGTCTTACATGCATAAAAATTGATAGTCAACTTTTCATATTGTTTTTGCCTTTCAAATAAATTCAGTAGGAAATTTAGACTAAAGAATTAATAATATTCCTTACAATGTATATTTAGCTCCATTCAAAACTGTCTTCACAAATCAGCCCTGTGTCTTGTCAGTTAACTTCTTCATGACCTGTGAGATCTCCTCTGTTGGGGTTCCCCAAGACTATCTTCAGGCTTGAGGATTCAGGAGGACTCATAAAACTCAGAAAAGCTGTTATATTCATGGTAACTGTTTATTATAATGAAAGGATACAAATTAAAATCAGCAAAGACCAAAGATGCATGAGGTGGAGTCCCCGAGAGAGCAGGCACAAGTTTCCAGCTGTCTTCTCCCAGTGGACTCATAGAAGCGATACTTAATTCTCCCTGCTACCAGGACAACACACATGAAGTATTGCTTACCAGGGAAGCTCACCCAAGACTTGGTGTTCAGACTTTTTAATGGGGTCAGTCAGGTAGGCACAGAATACCTACATGGCTGATCTTAAATACTTAATCTCCAGCTCCTCCCCAGCCAGAGATCAAACTGATATGGAGTGCTCCAGGACCCTAGGTAAACAACAACAGGTGCTCATTATAAATTTCATGGCTAGCATAAACTCTTTGGCAGATCCAGGTCCTAGATATACAAACATACCCTATTGTACAGACTATTCCAAGGGCTCATAGGTTATCTCCTAGGAGCTGGTTTGAGCATGCCAAGCCTGCTGAGCCAACTCTTCTGCACAGCTTTCTTTGAAAATAATCCTCATGAGCTTCTAGTGTCATGCTGCCCTTCCATGAGGATTATTCCATTTCAGAGGATAATTGAAATGTCCTTTAAAGAAAAAGAATGTAAATGCAAAAATGTAAGTTAACCAGGTCTCTACTGTTGGCTCTACTGTTCTCATTAAAAGATGAATGAGATACCACACTATATAGAATAATTAAGTTACATTATCCTTCCTTCCTAATGCTGTTACTGTTGATTTCTTAGAAATGTGATAGTCAGAAAAGAGACTTGGAAATGTCTTTGTAGCTCTTCCATGTAATATTTCTGTTATACTCTGTGGTGTCTGTACACACACTACTAAAAAGAGCAGTGTAAGAGAGTCTTGCTCATAATGCCCTGGCCTTTGGAAAATCACATAGATTCAGACAGACACACAATGTGGGCCTTGATCTGCTGGACTATTACTTCACAACTTCCCACAAAGATCATTCTGAGATTCCTTTCAGGCTCATCTAGGCAATGTGAGGAGGCTGTAACCTCACAGAACAGTGTTAGCAGCTCAAAGATCAGGCCTCAGATCTCCTTGGCAAAAATGGGGAAGAGGTTAAAAAAACAATCCCTTCTTTCCTTCCTTCCTCCCTCCCTCCCTCCCTTTCCTTCCTTTCTTCCTTCCTCTCTTCCTTCATCAATTCCTTCCTTCTTTCCATCCTTCCTTCCTTCTTTCCTACCTCCCTCCCTTTCCTTTCTTCCTTCCTTCCTTCCTCCCTCCATTTCCTTCCTCCCTCCCTCCTTCCCTTCCCTTCCCTTCCTTCCTTCCTTCCTTCCATTTTTCCTTCCTACCTTCTTCCTTCCTTCCTTGGGCTTCTAGGTCATCCTCCAGAAGCTGGTAATAATTCCTGGTGTAGTAATTCCTTCCTTCCTTCCTTCCTCCCTCTCTCCCTCTTTCCTTCTTTCCTTCCTTTCTACCTTGTAACTCTGAGAGATGTACTGTGAACTCTCTAGATTTATTTCTCATTCTAAGAATAAATGAAGAGCCCGGCTGGTTAAAATAGTTAAAAACCGTTCAGTAACATTGTAGCCAATAGGAGCACAGTTCATATCAAACATATCTTATTCTGGAACACAGAAAATTAATTCCAATGGCAGGAATGGTGCAGTGACATGCATATTTGCTTAATTCTCCATATGACCTGAATGTATAAACTTAATTTTCATGCCATTTCTATATCTTGGGGCAAGAAGAATAGTCCTAATGCACTTTTGAACAATGGGAGGAGAAGGGTAATTCCTTGGTCTCTGCTCTTGGCAATGTTTTGAGGAAAAAGCCCTGGCAAATTGGACTCACTGCTCTCAGAGATATCTGCCACTTGTGAACAATGTAAAATCTTTGAAAAATAATGATGAATCCAAACTTGGCTAGAATTTATAGAGTCATATTCACTCTCCTTAATGAATCCCTCAAGCCTACTCAGTCTAGCACTCTGGTAATATATGCTAAGAAAAGAGAACATTACATGAAACAGTCCATACTCTTAAAAAGCTTGTGGTCTTATTTGGCAAAAAGAACATATGCATACAAAGTTGATGAAAATACAAAGCAACCTTGGTTTTGTTGGACAAAAATGATGTTTTAATATATTTTGAAATCATTGATAGAATTTACCCACAAATACAGATTTCAAACTTGCTTAGTGATACTAAGCAAGGATTTCTCAGGCAATAAATAAGCAACAGCTGCCTCATTGTAGCTCCCTGTTCAAATGGAGATCATGTGTTCCAAACAACCATAGTTCTTCCTCTCTCTTTTGTGATGGAAGTGGCTCACATCACTTATTTATATTACCCACTAGGCTCCAAGCATTTATGTTTGCAATTCCTGAACCAAATGAGTGCATTCGATATATATCAAAGGTGAACCTGATTATAGGGGTTGGCGTGGGAAGTCTCTTGAAGAACGAGAGGGCTAAAGGAGTTTTAAAGAAATGGAACACAAAAAAGAAAATGGATTGTTCAATCTACACAGTGCCAACTGTTTGGGAAAACACTTGGAATCAAATAAGTGTGCAGTGTCTTTAGAGATGTAATACAAATATGATGCTGAAAGGAATATTATGTATTTAGAGAACAGTAATATGTAAAGATGGACAATAATGCAGAGGCTAGTCTTTTGTGAAACACAAATACCCAAGTAAGGGGAATAGACTACAATCAATGGACAGTGTGAAAACAGTGAAAAATTTGAGCACAGAGTGAATTGTGTGAATTATGCATAGCATTATTGCCGTGGTCATCTTTTACCTCTTGGTAAAAAAAATCTGGTATTTCTATGTTGAATGGAAAGGTATTGAGATGGGAATGGGTTAGGGGATGAAAAACTCTACATAAACAATGTCATAAGACACCTTTTGAATAATCAAGACTTGGAGAAAGAATGTAAAAACTATAGTGGTAACAAACAAAAATGAAAAAAAAAAGAAGGATGTAAAAGGAATTTAAAAGCAGCTCCCTTTTCAGGGCCTCTTTTAGAAGATAAGGAAAAGTACATTCAATACCAATGTTCACTTTCCTTATGATACTAATCGTCTTTTTTTCTCTTCTCTTTAGGGAATTTCATTATCGTATAAAATTTGAAAAATATGGAAAATGTGATTAATGGGTACTGGAGTACCTACACTTGCTTATTCTTTTTCTACTTAATTCAGAATAGTATTTCTTTTGGAGTGTGAGGATGTAAATTAACATCCCTATGCTGTACTTAAATGTCAAACAAAATGGGAGACAAAAACGAAGGAATCAAACTGACAAGAACCAAATATCACATTTACTACAAATAAACAACAAAAGAGCTGATATTCATTTCTGTGTATTGATTGTTTTAAGTCATCTTACTCCCATTTTGGGTAGTTTAAATTCTCTTCACCAGTTGGGCTTAACACTACCTAAAATTATACTTACCACCAATTGCAGGCCTATCTGCAGAATTAAACCCTACCCCACTAATATAATTAAAAGACATGGAGAAAAAGAGAAAATATCCTTCCTACAAAAGACAGAGTCCAAAGGAAGGAATCACTGAGTTACCCAGGTCTATTGCTATTTTTCACCATTCGCAAATGGATGTTATACTTTCTGTGGTTGGAGAAGTAAAATATCATGGAGAGAAGAGGAGTATTAGGCTACTGGATGATTCCTACTCAAAGAAAGAAAGGACACTGGTATGGAAATAAGGAGATATGAATTTTGCCCTCAATTTTGCCACCAATTAACTATAATTTTGGGTCACATTCACTATCAGTGTCTCTGGCCACAGTGGCTTTAAATTTTTCTTGGTTCCACTTACTGTTTTGTTTATACAAAAGAGTAAGTCATCCACTTTACTGGTATCTAGCCTTATATATATTGAATATCCTGATGAAATACACTATGGCTCCTCCATTTGTTAGCAAGATTGGGATTTGAAAATCCACTATAGGTTTACATCAGATAGTAGAAATAGTCTAGCAATGACAATGAGTGTTGTTAGTAGCTAGTATGGGAACTAACAAGTAAAAAAGTCAAATAGAGTAGACATCTTTTGCTGATGTCTCTATATCCAGTCATCCATATTCTAGAAACTAAAATTCAATTATCTTTTTGTGATTACCCGAACCCTCAAGGTTGTGTCTTCATTTGTGTTAACTTCATCATGATCTGGGGTGGAACACATAATCTGGGCCTATGCACATCTACAAATGGAAGTCCCTTGGTTACAGACATTAGTGCAGGCAACAGCACATGATTAAAACAGATCCATTGATATTCTGGTCCTTACCTAGAAATCCTAAGAGAAAGATTGTCACTCTTTTTTCCTGTAATGTGTTTCCTCAGAGCCACAGGCAGCAATCTTGTAAGAACAAATGGGAGCCCCTTTAAGAATGAAGTTAAAGAGCAGAGCAAACAGAAACAAGAGATACAGGGAAAATATATTCTGATGGCATCGATTTTCTGTCTCCAGCCATGCCATGCCTAAATTAGATCCACTCTTTGACTTTTCTTTTATAGGTAATAATACATTTCCTCTTCTCTTACATGGTTGGCATCATGTTTTCTGGTCTCTGAGATAAGCCAAATGATAAATTAAAGAACAATGTACCAAAGGAAAACAGACTCCCTAGATTTTTCACTTTTGCAAAGATCCTTTCCTAAAGCCTATTTGTATTGGAAACCTGAGCCTTTTCCCTGGTTACAAAGGCAGTATAGGCATCCAAGCCCAGACATTTTTTAATATACATAAAATGTTAACATCTAACTTCAACATAATAAAAGTCATATATGAGAGACCCACCGCTAGTATCATACTGAACAAGGAAAAACTAAAAGCCTTTCCTCTAAGTCTGGAACAAGACAAGGATGCCCATTTTCACCACTGTTATTGGACATAGTGCTGAAAGTCCTAGCTAGAGCAATCAGACAAGATAAAGAAATAAAGAGCATCCAAATTTTTTAAAAAGTTAACTATTTACAAGTTGAATATATGTTGCATGGTTACAGAAAGTCATCTTCCTGCAAAAAGAAAGGTTCAAAATCTGTATACTCAATTAGAGAGCTCATAATCAGGACAACAGAGCCTTTTTTGTCCAAGGAGACTAGAAGACCAGCTTGACTGCTGCCTGTGCAGAGTTTTGGCAAGCAGCCTTTTCTTAATCATATTACATTCTCTTACAATTTTGTGCTTCTTCTCCCCAGTCCTTCTTTCCATGGCTCTCTTCCCTCATGAATATTTCCACTGTGTTCTACAGATGTTTTGTGTTGTTTACCAAATGCTACTTGCGCCTCCTTGCCCCTGCTGACTCGGGTGTTTCCCCCAAGGACACTCTTGACTTTGGAATAGTGAGAGTAGGGGATGCCCATTCTCCTCCAGGGTTGTGGAGAACAGACTGGAATCATCTTGATTTTCTGAGGCAGTTTTCAGGCCATCATTTGTGTGCCCTGCTGGAAAAGCAATGTTAAGGCACATGCCAGGTGAATCGCTAATGATGCTTCATCTCTGCTGTCTAGATACTGGTCATAACCCCATAAGTTATTCAGGCCTTTTGGCCTCTAACAAACACAGCCTTTCTTGACAACATTCATGTCATTGTCCTAGGAGGCTTCTATGTCCATGTAGTTTATTCATCCAAACCTTTGACCTCACATTTTCTTAGTCCAGACATTTTAAATGTCAGCCATGGTATGCTTGAGTGTGTTTACATGTTTGTGATACACATTTGTGCCATTCTAATTTAAGATTCATCTCTAGTCTAAGAGTTCATGACGCAGAGAGCTTTCAAGGCACTCAACACCTCTAGGATCAGTACTGGTGGATAAATTTTACTTATGAAGGAAATGCTCTCCCCCTAACAGAAAATAATGCCTGTTCTTGAAAACTGTAAAGGATGCTACCCCAGTGAGTGTCCGTGGGCAGAGGAGGTTTTCTCAGGGCTAAGTGTGGCATTGAGGTGCAGTGAGCTGAGGGATGGACATGCAGAACTGAGGCTTAGGTTCACTTCCTCCTGCCACATATGTGACTTCCATTCTTGAGTAGCCCCTTCTCTACCTTTAATGCCACTTTTTACACCTAATGTATGGGATTCCTGCAAACACTAAAAAGAGCAGGTTTGGGAAAATGCCTTTTATAGAGATGAGTGTGTAATATCACTCACTACATTTTACATTATTAATAATTGGTTTATTTCCATACATATAACCATCTATATCTATATCTATATCTATATCTATAGATAGATAGATATAGATATATACATATATGGCCATTCTTTTCATACACTCAACTCATTTCAAATGGATTCCAGGCTAAAGTGAAATATGTATCTAACAATGCCCTGAGATGCAGTAGAGACATCTGCATTTACGGGCTTACCTGAGGCGGGAGAAGTTTTCTTCTCTCATTTATATTAACAAATGCAAACAAACACTTCAAGGCACAACCTGAAGTGTACTAAAGGATGTTTTGGTGGTAAGGTGACTTTCCCTGCGTGTGAAAAATATCATATTCTTCCATGTTATGAATTCACTTGAGAAACTATAGGATAAAAGACACAAGCTTAAAAATATCTTTTGTATCCTCTTCATTCATTGGTTGTGAAATTATGCATGTCAAGCACTTTACTGAATGTTTTTCATATGTTATTTCATTTAATCCTCACAACAAAATTATGTTACACATGATGCATCTCCACTTTGCATGTTCAACATATATTTATTTAATGAATATGTATCAATCAACTTATAAATTCTGATCTCTGATGAAGATCCAAGGGGAATTTAAAGATAGTGTCACCATCAACATGGAAGAGAAACACAAATAACTAAGGATAAAACATAAGAAGAATAGCACCTTCTATTTTGACTGCTTTATAGTTGAATGACTTATTAGAAATCTAGGCCAAATTGCCCTCTAAATATCTAGATCTGGGAATCAGAATTAGGATGGGGCTGACAAAAAGTTTAGAAGTCATCAGTGGATAGGTATTGGAGCAGAAAAGGTAAACTAAGCCCTCCAACCCCTCCCCCCTCCCTCAACACACATACACATATACACATAGCTGTGGCCTTTCAACTCATTTCCTGGGTAAAGCCCATATTCATTAGGATAGAATAGTGGCCACATGTTAATAAAAGGAAGAAGAAGAGCCAAGCATTTTTGGGGAGTAGGTATGTTTTTGAGTAGGAGAGAGTGAGTTGATATCATTTGGTCCCCTAGTTCCAGCATACCTAATGCTCACTCCATCTCATCCTATTCCAATTATATCATTGTATTACTCCGTTCTTTCACTGCTATAAAACAATACCTGAGACTGCATGATTTATAAAGAAAAGAAGTTTAATTGGCTCATGGTTCTGCAGGCTATGCAGGAAGCATAGGGGCTTCTGCTTCTGGGGAGGCATCAGGAAGCTTCCAATCATGGCAGAAGGCAAAGGGGGAGAGAGGTGCCTCACGTGGTGGGAGCAGGAGCAAGAGAGAGAGAGAGGTGAGGTGCCACACACCTTGAAACAACCAGATCTCATGAGGACTCACCATCGCGACGACAGCACCAAGGTGGATTGCATTACACCGTGAGAAACCGCCCACAATGATCCCATCACCTCTCACCAGGACCCACCTCCAACACTGGGGATTACAATTCTACATGAGATTTGGTCAGGGACACAAATCCAAACCATATCAATCAGTCAATAAATTCATTTACTTTTTGGTTTAATCTTGTTATAATTCGTCACTTATAATGGGAAGATCTTGACTAATACAGAGGAATGAGATCATTATTATGTATGAAGACTGCAGAGAATAAAAAGTGAAGCAGCTCTCTGCCTTTGGCTCCCTTGTGCCCTGGAACATTACCCGTTACTACCTCTAGATGGAAGCCTCATTCTTCTGTCTTGCCTTATTTAACTAGTTCTTTATTTCACTAGAAGGGTCCAGAGAGCTGTGCATAACTACATTCTCCATCAGCTTTCCAGTTAAACACACAGTCCAGTTCTGCTGGCAATAGAGACCCTCATCTTCTTTCATCTCCCTCCTCTTTTCTTTTGTGTCCCCCTGGTCAGTAGGTTCTATCAGGATGGCTCTCTCTGGAGCTGGAATGAAAGAGTTTCAGATTTTTCTAGTTTCAAAAAGTAAAGCAGCTTCTAAAATACAGACATTTGTGTTAATATTGGCTGTCTCTTATAGCCTAACACTATTTCCTTATTTAGTCTATGTCTCTGCTTTACACAAAATAACAAAAACAAAAATGAAATCTTCTCCTCCAAAGACAGATGCAGAGGAACAATCCTGTATTACCACAGAAAACAAAGAAAAACATCAAAGAAAATTGTATCCTTTCTTTTTCTCTCTTCAAAATATAGAGCTCACAATTATTCTATTTTAGTACGAAAACAAACATGCAAAGTCTAGAAACCCCTGATTTATAAATGTCTTCACTATTGTGTGAAAATCCTGTGCTGGTTGAAAGACAAACATGAACACAAATGTAAAAGCAAGGACATTTGGAGGGGGCTCTGGGTGTGAGCTGACAATGGAAATAATCATCCAAGGTTCCAGATGAGAACACAGGTGTTCCATTACAGGAACAGGCAGTGTGACACTAAGGCACAGCACATAGGCAGAGATAGAGCTGTAACAATAATTAGCCCAGGTTCAGGGAACACACGTACCATGCCAAGTGCCATAGCATGTTTTATATGCCTTGTGTCAATTGATCCTCTCCACAGTCTTATAAGCCTAATACCATTATCACCCCCATACTACAAATGAGGGAACTAAACTCACACAAGGTAAGTAAACTATGTAATCTTGTAGTTCATGAAGAAGGACTGAGATTCAAACTCAAATTATCCTGCTTCTAACCACAACCTTATGTTGTCAAACCCAAATGGAACCAGAAAAAAAGAGGACAGGTAGAGGTGATTATAAGAGATTTTCAAAAAAGTACAGACCCATATCTTCTTAAAAATATTAGTCTCTTCTTTAAGAAAGTATTCTCCCTAGATGTAATAATGAATTAATAGTAGTTTCAACAATTTAAGGACATTGAGCAAGAGCCTGACTCCTCTAGATAAAAGTGCAGAACATAGTTTATCTCTAACCACTAGGACAGCTTCCTCATATCTTCATCTGCCTCCTGATTTTGCAGACCCTTGATCTTCAGAGTGTGCGTAAGGGCCAGCATTGGGAGCTGTTACCAATGAAGAATTACAGATCTCACCTCAGACCTACTGGGTCGGATTCTGTATTGTAGCAAGATCTGCAGGGCGCTTGACCTGCAGGGCACATTGCAGTTTGAGAAGAATCGGTTTAGAACTCTTAGGGCAATTTTTCAGAAAAATGAGTGGATTATTAAAAAATGGCTTTGTTTTTTCCCTGAAAGACACAAATACTTCCAAGATATTGTGGAGCTTGTTGTTAATGACTCTGAGAAAGATTTACTTCAGCATCTTTAATGGTTAGCAGTCAATGGTTAAAAAAACAAGCTCTAAATCCAAACAGTCTGAATTCAAACCTCAACTCCACCACATATTATTTAAGTGACCTCCAGCAAGTCATTAAACTTAACCCCTCTGTGCCTTAACTTTCTCGTGTGAAATAAACTGCCCTTGGTACATAGGGACTACATAAGGACTTGTTTTTATTATTACTATTGCTTTACAATGATATCATTATTATTTTATTATCCTTATTGTTATCATCACCATCATCATAATTATCATTGCTCTGTTACTTTCTCTTGCTACAGATAGGAAAATTTACATTACCTGGGAGAAAAACAACCTTGATAGGAGGTGTAAATCAATTTTATTTGAAGCCACTGAATGAAAAAATATAGCTGCTCAGCTCTCATAGGACATCATTCTCTTCTTTGAATCTTACAATTACTATGATTCAACTATGACTTCAGGCAAATGATCCTGGTTTTATCTTTTCTATGACCTCAGCTCCAGTTCCAGAGCTCCAGTCTCCTGGTAGACCCTGTATCTGAATTTTCTACCATCATCTTACAATACAGAGATCTAAAACTCAAACAAGCATCTCTCACCACAGGCCAGCTCCTCTTCCCTATTTCAGGCCATGGAGCTTCATTTTCCCAGTCATGAGGCTGAACAATTTTGCTCTTTCTTTGTCCCTCCATGGCTCTACCTATGGCCATTACAATCGTCAAACTCTCTATTGAAGTTCTTAAACCATTTGTGTTTAAGGATCATTTTTTCAAAAACTTTCAAGCCATCAAAGACTAATATTTGTATAAAAGACAATAAAATGGATCACTAGAAAAGGAAATAATAAAAAGTCAAAGAAAGTATAAGACCAAAATTTATCACATTCAGATATAAAATCAATTTCAATAAACCCAGTAAGTACAAATACAGGGAAAGAAAAAAATGAGAAAACTGAACTCATTTATAGAAAGTATGCATACAGGTGATCAA
Source organism: Pongo abelii (assembly GCF_028885655.2). Lineage (NCBI taxonomy): Eukaryota > Metazoa > Chordata > Mammalia > Primates > Hominidae > Pongo > Pongo abelii. Next base: position 156,906,269 of record NC_071989.2, read on the forward strand.
TATACCTAGTTATTACACTCATAATTTTTGCTTTTCTGCAATTATAAATATTGAGTAAAATAGCAATTTTACATATGAAACACCTATATGAGTATTTTGAAAGAATATGTTCTTATAGCTGTTAAAAGATTTAGTGTACTCCTTGATTATTAACTCATCTAATTTATTGGTATCAATGCTGCCTCCAGAAGAGTCTATATATTTAAACTCTTTCTGTGTTGTTCTGCTTAAATAATGCTCATGTTTGAAAAGCAAATCTCACAGGAAATATTTATGTTAAATTTAGAAAATACATGTTAAAGCAATTTCAGCAAGCTCAGGATATTCTATTTTAACTGTTAGATGATATTAAGAAAGTGATACTGTATTTTCAAAATTAATCTTCAGTCCTCATTAGTATTCAGTTCTAAAAAAAGTGGTATAAAATTACAGTTAATAAATTACATCTGTTCCTATGACAGATGTAATTTATTAACTGTAATTTTATACCACTTTTTTTAGAACTGAATACTAATGAGGACTGAAGATTAATTTTGAACACTTTTACACTGTTGGTGGGACTGTAAACTAGTTCAACCCTTGTGGAAGTCAGTGTGGCGATTCCTCAGGGATCTAGAACTAGAAATTCCATTCGACCCAGCCATCCCATTACTGGGTATATACCCAAAGGACTATAAATCATGCTGCTATAAAGACACATGCACACGTATGTTTATTGCGGCATTATTCACAATAGCAAAGACTTGGAACCAACCCAAATGTCCAACAATGATAGACTGGATTAAGAAAATGTGGCACATATACACCATGGAATACTATGCAGCCATAAAAAATGATGAGTTCACATCCTTTGTAGGGACATGGATGAAATTGGAAATCATCATTCTCAGTAAACTATCGCAAGAACAAAAAACCAAACACCGCATATTCTCACTCATAGGTGGGAATTGAACAATGAGAACACATGGACACAGGAAGGGGAACATCACACTCTGGGGACTGTTGTGGGGTGGGGGGAGGGGGGAGGGATAGCATTGGGAGATATACCTAATGCTAGATGACGAGTTGGTGGGTGCAGCTCACCAGCATGGCACATGTATACATATGTAACTTACCTGCACATTGCGCACATGTACCATAAAACCTAAAGTATAATAATAATAATAATAAAAGAAAGAAAAAAAAAAATAAATTACATCTGATGAAAGAAATAGATTCTGGTTCTGTAAAGTTGTTATGTATAAGTATTCTTTTGACAGAAAATAACATTTAAATTGGAAACAAATGTGTAAGGTTTTGCTGCTAACTTTTCACAGATGTTTAATATCAAAATTACCACTACCACTTATTGCTAATTGTTGAATCATTTACATATGTCATAAGAAGTTGTAGAAACTGTTTATCCAAGCATCTAACTTTCATTTTTTTGTTAGTTCATGAAAAACATTCTACATTCTTTCCTTGAATGGAAGTATTAAAATCATTAAAAATACCGAAGATCTCAGACAAGTAAATAAGTATGGCTCATTCATATCCTTAAAAGTCTGAGATCAAACTGGTTTCAAAACTTGCCATAACAGGACATTTGTGTGGTAGTTGAAATATTTAACAGAGCATTTCTACTTAAAAGCTATAAAGACAGTAACTATTGTTCAGATCAGCATCCATAATATTACATAATAAAGATAATAGTATTCAAGAAGTAATGCTGTAACCTTATGTAATTCAGTTTTTAATGTCATTAAGAACACTTTAGTTCAACTGCTTTTCTTTTCCATAGTGAGACTTTCTCCATGAAGGTAATAGTGATTTATATTCTAGTACGAGTTCTTTCATCTAGGCAACCACTCCAGCATGTTTTCTTGTCATCATAGGTTCAGTATCAAAGTATAGAACTATGCAAAACTTCAGTTTAAGACCATATTTGCTTACAATGTAATCTTTCAGAATTTTAGGTAGCTCAGAGTTAATCACATTTGTTGCCAAAGAGGAAAAAATAAATCTTCCTTCATATTTACATCACCATGTGTAAATTACACAAGTGCTAGTCAAGTTACAGTGGAAGATGTTTCAGCAGCTTCACTTATTCTATGAATTAATATTTTATACCACATGTCAGCATGCTATGGTGTTACTAGAAACTGATAGCTGAGCAACCATCTTTGCCAAAAATTCACCCAATATTTCCAAGTAAACATCTTTGATCCAATCTCTCACTGATGTCTCAGCAAATGTATATGCTTATACTAATCTGCGCAACCTGTAGTGACATTTAATAAGAAGCCCACAAAGCACTAATACACTTATGTGAAACTTTAAACTTTTTTTTTTTTTTTTTTTTTTGAGAGGGAGTCTCGCTGTCTCCCAGGCTGGAGTGCAGTGGCGCGACCTCGGCTCACTGCAAGCTCCGCCTCCTGGGTTCACGCCATTCTCCTGCCTCAGCCTCCCGAGTAGCTGGGACTACAGGGGCCGGCCACCACGCCCGGCTAATTTTTTTTTTTTTTTTGCATTTTTAGTAGAGATGGGGTTTCACCGTGTTAGCCAGGATGGTCTCGATCTCCTGAGCTCGTGATCTGCTCGCCTCGGCCTCCCAAAGTGCTGGGATTACAGGCGTGAGCCACCGCGCCCGGCCAAACGCTAGTGTTTTCACTGCTTAATTTGCCAAAACATTTCCATAAGTGATGAAACACTATGGTTTAGCTGTTCATAATGGCTATGAAATTAAATTCAATTTTATATGGTAACATACATTGGAGTAAAACCAATACAAACTCATTTCATCTTTATTTCTTCTGAGTCAATTTTATCATCATTTGTTTTACTACTTGTACTGTATTCAGAATAGGTGTGTCTATTTCTTGTTAAAAAAATCCAGTTAGGCTTATTTTTCTATATATAAATTATGGGTAAAGTGAATACAAATTTGAGTTTCCTAATTTATCTAATAAGGTTAAATAAATAAATTTTTAAAACAGGTTTATCTAAAATTAAGATAATTCTAAAAATTAAAAAGATATAAATTATTCTTTTTTTTGGACTGTTATACATTTTGGGGACAAGTAGTGCTGGAAGAAGCATGAGCAAAAGCCCTAATTTGTACCATTTATTCATTTTTGCAGTGTAAATACTCTCAAGTGGTCAAATTCAAGCTGCCCTTAGCAATCAGTTTGCAAAATCCCTGAATACTTGAGGGATTCTCAAGGGCTGATGTAAGCTGACTCTAGCACACTACCTTAAGTAAAAAAACTAAGCTTAAAATACTACATATTGTATCTTATCGAAATTTAAAGCTATTTAATTCTTTCGCTTTGTTAAATAGCCTATTAAAAAGATGGAAAGACAAACTCTAGACTGCAAGAAAACATTTGTAAACCACATATCCACTAAGAACTAGTGTTTAGGATATATAAACTCAACAGTAAAGAACAAACAACCCAATAGAAAATGGACCAAAGTCTCTCTCAGGGTGTACTGTCTATTCTGCACCTAACTTCCAAATATTATTTTTCCTTTGTAATAAATTGCCCTATGCTGCACCTCATTTGCTGTGTGTCTCTTGTTTCAATTCATTTAAACTATGAAGACAAGAACCAGGGTCTCACAACAGCCATCAACATTGTTGGTGATAGGTTATGTTATTTAAACTTTTATATACTTAGCTATATTTTATCCCCTTTGACAAGCGAATGTCTAATACTAAGAGTGATGTGTTAAAGTTTTCTATTATTATTTTGTTTCTGAACACTTCTCCTTGATAGTTCTGCATCATAAAATTGGCTGTATTTATTGTAATTGGAGTCTTTAGCATTGTAAAGTGTTCATATTTGTCTTAATTTGATGACTTTTGGCCTAAATTCTACTTTGTCTGTTATTGACTAAGGATCAAGGGGCTAAGAATAGCAGAAATAAGCATCACTGGAGGATGGAGTTCATACATACATAATTTATCTTCCCATGTTTCTTCCCTTGCTGTATTACTACAGTTGCCAACAACAACAACAACAACAAAATTTGCCACCTACTACTATGTTGCTTAGGAGAGATCCCTGATCCTCTCTGAGATCTACCTTCCACATATGTAAAATGCCCGTATTACTTCTTAGTGTTGTTGTAAAGACTAACAGCACTGACAGCATTGGCAAATTGTGAACTTTTTTTATGGTTGTATTTGAAAATGAGAGTGATACAGGCTTCATTATCAATGATAAGGTAGAAATTTCTTCTAGAAAGGGTACTGCGTTGTCACAATATCCTGGATCAGCCTCCACTGGTAGAGGAACTCACAGGAAATCATCCACCCAGATTGGGCCTAGATTTACTTCCATGGCACTTTGATGTTCCCTTCATGTGCTCCAGAATTAAAACAAAGATATCCCAGACAACCTGCAGGGAACTCATTGAACGTACAAAAGACACATGGATATATCAGTCACACTCACAGGAGAGTGAGGGAACACCTAGTTGTATTGACTATTTCTTTCCTGTCTCAGAGAAGAGACATGGGTAAGAAAAAGACTCAAACAATTGAACCAACCCTTTATTACATACTTTGCTACCAATAAGTGTATACAAATCCCATGGATACAGATTCTATCTCTGTGACTTACCATGACACATGACACACAGAATTATTAAGTAGGTTGATAAAGTGTGTTATGGAAGCATGAATGTCACAAACCAAAAAGAATACAGAAAAGGACTGAACAATATTTCTAACAAGCACAGTCATGGTTAAGAGCATGAAGACAAGACAGATTCCAGCCCTTTCCTCTTAATCCAGGAAGGCTTCTTAGAGTAGGCAGGGTTTCACAAGCCAATTGACTATACAAACAGTTGAGCTAGGTTGGTTCTTGCATTGCTATAAAGAAGTGCCTGAGACGGGGTAATTTATAGAGAAAAGAGGTTTAATTGGCTCACGAGTCTGCAGACAGTGCATGAAGCCTTGTGCCAACACCTTCTCTTCATACCTTCTGAACTCTGTTGCTGTCTCAGATGCAGCAGCCCTTTATGCTCTCTGGTTCCAGTAGACTTGACTGCCACTGTCTCTTTCACTTTCCCCTCTTGCTGTCATTTCTAAGTATTTATTTCTGGAAGGCAGATATTCTTCTTCTACTGACTTGTATCTCCTAAGATCATTTGGTTTATTTTCCTTCTTGGCCTTCAGGGGCCAAACTGCCTAATTCTCACAGCTATACCATTCCCTGTAAGTCTCTTGCCTTAGGCTTTAACCCATTTTTCAATGACTCAAGCCTCTTCTAATTGGGCCAGTCCTGCCTCTTGGGCTCCTTTCATCATCTGGGGTGTAATCTAAGTTTTCCCTTCTGTATTACTAAATGTTCCCAGCTCCTCATCTCCTGCTATCTTCTGTGGCCTCACCATTTGTTCTTTCGTCATTGCTCTAGCTTTACGTGTCACTTCCATCATTCTGTCTCTTGCACAGCTCTTATTCATTTAGCTACTCCCTCACTTCAAATGCTTTCATTTCCTCACTGCCCCAGTTGTCACCTCATGGAGAACTAGAGCAGAGCTTCATACGCACATTAGAATTCCTAGGAATTTTATAGACCATATCTGTCTCCAAGCTCCTCCATTCACTTTGTTTCTCTACTCTGTTTTCATATCAGCGAATGTCTATTCTCTCTACTGTCCTTGTATCAACTTTCCCTCTTTCTAAATGCTATTCATCTTCCTTGAGCTGATTTGAAAAGTGCTACGTTCCACCAGTGCCATTTCTTGCTTTGGTGATTTAGCTCTTCTCAGCTACACAGTTTGTCAGCTAATCTCACTGACCAGATCTACGTCCCTTCCTCAACACACACTTATTTTGCCCTCAGCTACTTTTTACTCCTCAGTTGCTCACCTATCCCAGATGCTCCTATAGTATGGAACCACATCCATTTCCTGAACTTTTCTTATCTTCTCCACTATTTAATCCACCGTTGTGCTGTCCACCATTTCCACTCTGCTCATTTCTTCAACTTGTCATATATCTTACTAAAATGTTCCTGCAGCTATAATCTCTTGCCCTTGCCAAGCCACTTGAGTTGTCCTGATGTTCCTGATCAATTGTCAGAAACTGTCCTCAAGGGCTTTTAAGAAATTTTTTTCCTCATTGCTCATTATACTAATTGTCTCCTTGTTCCTTTAATTCTTTCAAATTTCTAGTTGATTCTATACTTCAGCCTTTCTCAGACTCTTAAAACTGTTCCCAGCTGTTCCTGCTGACCTCAGTCACAAAGCATATTTACTATCTTGCTCTATGCCCTAAAAAGTGCACTTTCCTGTTGTTTGCATTTTATTGTATTTGTTTTGCTTCTAATTGATATTTAAATTATGCACATGTTCATTTCCTAAATTGTTCCCATATCCCACATTACTCCCAAATTCAGTAATTATCCCTATCTGGAGTTAGCCAAACTATGGAGATCAAGGGCATAGTCCTTCACAAGACTGCTCTCACTTCTGACACAAATTGCAAGTTCAGAAGTTCCTATAACCACTCACAGGTTCAACAATTTGCTTGAAGGACTCACAGAACTCCCTGAAAGCTATTATACTCATGGTTATATTTTATTATAGCAAGAAGATACAGATTAAAATTAGTCAAAGGAAGAGACACAGGGCAGGGGAAGGCAAAGCTTGCTTTGTCCTCTTTCTGTGGAGTCAGCACACATTACTTTCTGTGTAGCATCAATGTGTGACAATACATGTGGAGTAATACCAACCAGGGAGTTTCCATAAGCCTTGGTGTCCAGAGTTTTTATCAGGGCTTTATAGCAAAAGCATGATTGATTGATTGCTTGATTGCCCACATGGTCGAACTCAGTCTCCAGGTCAATTGGAGCCCTCACCCTAAATTACATTGTTGGTCTTTCTGGTATGAACAGCCCCACCCTAAATTGTCAGGTGTGGCCAGCAGCATCCTAAGATCTGTTGTGGCCAGATGCTGCTCTAAACAAGGACACTCCAACTTAAATTACATCTCAGAAGTCAAGAATAAAGGCCAAATCCTTTTTTGGAAAAGACCAATTTCTTCATGACACAATTCCGTATCTCTTTACTACACAATTCCATATTCTCTGATGCTACCATGTCCTACACAGTGTTCGGGTTAATTTAGTACTCATTTCTTCAACTCTTTCTTCTCTGTATTTGTGCTATTATTACTCTTTAGCTTTTTTCACTTTTCCTATTTCTCAGACATTGCCCAAATAATCTCACTTCTTTTTCATGGTCCCCATTTCATCATATACTTTAGTTTTTTTCATCTCCTACATAAAACTGGAATTGGAGTTTGTAAGGAGGTCCCATTTTTTAAATTGAAAAGCTACCACTACCTGGCTGGTCACGGTGGCTCACACCTGTAATCCCAGCACTTTGGGAGGCTGAGGTGGGCGGATCACGAGGTCAGGAGTTTTGAGATCTGCCTGGCCAATATGGTGCAACCCCATCTCTACTGAAAATACAAAAATTAGCTGGGTGTGGTGGCGTGTGCCTGTAGCCCCAGCTACTCAGGAGGCTGAGACAGAAGAATCGCTTGAACCCGGGAGGCGGAGGTTGCAGTGAGCCAAGATTGTGCCACTGCACTCCAGCCTGGGCAACAGAGCAAAACTCCATCTCAAAAAAAAAAAAGAAAAAAAAAAAAGCAAGCAAGCAAGCTACCACTACCTTTACCTATATGTTTCTAATCCTCTTGCCATCATCAGGAATGCATTTTCTGTTGCAGTGCTTTTCCTTCAGTATTGTCCCAGGGTTCATAGAGCCTGATTCCTTTCTTTCATGCTTTCTTTTTCTCCCCCCAATCCATCTCCTGCATCAAGGCTTTTATCTCAGGGTCTGTCTCATTTCCCATTATCATTTTTTAAAAAAATGTTTTCCAATGTGGAAAAAAAACCTAAGGATGTTTTTCATAGTTTAAAATTTTGGTCAAATTATAACAAACCCATCAAACAATAATGTCATTAGTAACAAAGAACCAGCTGAGATGGGTGGTATGATAACACCCATCTCTTAAAGTTAACAAGACATTTCATTTTTATTGCATCAATGCATCATGGATTTTTCCAGCAAAGCATTTTGATTTATAATATTTATTTGTATTCAAAATGGAAGCATTACCTTGTCCTGTTTAATAATTTAAAATATAATGCATTATGTTAAGGCAAGTTAAAAAGTACCACTAAATTTTAATAATTTTTCTTTAAGATGGTTTTCTTTAAGGTTTTCTATATCGAAGATGAAACATTCAGTAAAACACGTACATTTATAGAAATGTTAGGGAACTTCCATGCACCTATGTGAGTTCTATAGGTACAAAGACAAAAAACTATTTTAATGAAAAATCATGAGAAAAATTAACATATACATATATAGCATGTAAAACATCTATCACAAACCTTTTTATAAATATCGCATTTTTAAACTACAAATCTCTCTTAAATGAAATATAATAATTACATGTTTAACATTTTCAAAATAAGCTATTAAAATACCTGGCATGTATTAAGCTATTAATTATAATCTTTTGACTTTCACTGTATTTTTTACACCAGTTTGTTAAAACGTATTGTTTTTTACTGCAATATACAACCATTGAGTATATAAATGTAAAATCTCTGGGAAATTTATTTTCTAAATACACTAACTAAAGCTTCATAATTCCTAGACAATTCTTCTTCATATGATATGATTTTTATTGTTACATATTCTGCTTTATTATGTGATGTTTATTTCAGCCAGAAATATCTCATTTTTGAATTAAACAATTTTTATAGAATTATATTGCAAATAAAAAATTCAAAAGTTGTTCCACTACACTAAAAACAGTCTATCTTTAAATATTCTGATTAACACAAATGTCATGAGTTCTCTCACTACTAATTTGTTCCACTTTCTTCTGGAGGACAGTTTGTGTTTATTTTGTGAAGTCTGTCACTAGCATGTTGGAGAAGAGCTGTGGGCTTTGGTTTCTGCAGACTGATGACCTTGTGCTTCTCTGGTCTTTGGGAGTTCTAGGAAATGATGATAAGATCTTACCACCACACCCAGTATCCTGGGTCATAAGCCTGAATCTGGAAAGACAACATATAACAGCAAAGATATGTCTCTACAGATAAATACAGGTAGCTCTGTATCCTTATTCAGCATCTAATTCTGTCCAGGTCCCAAATACCAACTCTCATATGTAACACCCCCTTCTCTCCAGTTCAGTCCAACCACTCTTCAAAATCTCCTTAATCCTACTTTCACACACTCCTCATGGGAAAACCTAAGTCTTTAAGGCATGAAGTGCATGATCTGTCCCATCTTTGATTCTGGATTATGGCTGTGACCAACCCCATTATCTCTATTCAGAATTTGGAGTAATCTATCAGTATGTGGAAGAGATATCTGCATTCATGTATTCATTGCAGCATTATTCACAATAAATGTGGTATGTACACACAATGTAATACCATTCAGCATTAGAAAGAAATTTTGTCATTGGGACAATATGAATGAACGTGGATTACATCATGTTAAGTGAAAGAAGTCAGGCACACAAAGATAAATACTGCATGATCTCACTCATATGTGGAATCTTCAAAAGTAAATCTCATACAAGCAGAGAGTAGAATGGTAGATACCAAAGGCTAAAGAGAGAGGAATTGAAAAGATGTTGGTCAAAAGACACAAAGTACAGTTAGACAGGAGGAATAAGCTCAAGAGATCTATTGTACATCATGATGACTGTAGTTAATAACGATATACTGCATACTTGAAAATTGCTGAGAGATTTTTAAGTGTTCTCATCACAAATGATAAGCAGGTGAAGTGCATATGCTAATTAGCTTGATTTAGCCACTCTACAATGTATATATATTTCAAAGCATCATATTGTATAATATGAACATACACAATTTTTATCTGTCAATTAAAAATAGAAGAAGGGAAAAAAGAGTGAGAATGCTTTAAGAAGAAGCCACTGTCCACACGCTCTGCCAAATACCCACATGGATTGACTCTTCCAAACAGGAGCATGGAAGCTCCTGATGTCATCAGTCATCTTAACCTGGCAACCAGGGCAGTTGGAAGGAAAACATTGAGGGATGACTCACTTTTCCTGGAGAACAGAGTTAAACAACATCCCATGACACTGATGCAACCTTTTCTAATCCTCCAGCACCATCTTTAATAACTCACAGACATTTTTTAATCCTTTCCCCACAAATGCCACATTCTCTCCATTTAAAACACAAAATATTTTGGAGTCCTATCTACTCCTTTCCATTCTCATTTCAGACCTCAGAATGTTGAGAGGAGGACATTTGACAAGGAATTGACAAAGTTGACAAGGAAAGTTACGGTAAGAAGAAATGGTAAAACCTCACAAGAGGGAGACAAGTATATAAAAAAGACTCCAGGTACATTGTCTTATTGAATGAAAAACTTTGCCCCAAATACTATGTCTTGCAAAGCTGTTTTCCTTGCCATTTACTAACATTTATGTGCATGGCCCTGTATTAGAGAAAACTATACGTTAGTCCAAACTGCACCATTTTGTAAGGTCCCCCTCCATTTTGCAGACCTTGGTCAGAGTGAAACATTCCATGGGGGTTCAGGCCATGAGAAACATCCTGCCTAGCCACCTGACCCCAAAGCACAGGAACATCCTTATCATACCCTGCTGGGCAAAGGCCCACCTGAAGGAACATCCCTATTATATCTTGCTGGGCAAAGGTCCAGGGAACATCCTAATCACATCCCACCAGAAAAACGGCCAAACCATCGGATCATATAAACATCTTATCAATATTTTCACAGGCAGCAAGCCAATACTGCCCAGACCCCTCCTACCCAGGCCTATAAATTACCCCAGCCTGTAAGTGGCAGTTGGCTCTGGCATTAAGCTGGTCCCCAACTTCCGCAGGTTGCACCAGCAATAAACCTGCATTGCTGTAGAAACACCAATTCTCTCTCTCTCTGCCTTTCTTTAACTCTTGCCTTCCCTTCAAAACCTAACATTATATACAACCCTATTCTCAGGATCTTAAAGTCTAGGACATGTTTTGGGATTAAAGAGAAACCCCATTGAGATTCTAATAAAAAGCCAGAAAATTATACATATGTTCACATATACTTCATATTGTGCATAAAATTTAAGGGAATCTGTAGGTACCCTAATGACTGTCTTTCACTTATAACTCAAAAACTTTAGCTATAACATTTATAGATATATAGATACTTTGATCCAGAAATTTCACTACCATTGATGTATCTAGTATAATATCACCTATACAAAAAGACTCACAGGAAAAATCTCTATTTCAAGGCAGAATATGATGCTTTGGTGCAGGTGGGAGAGAATGCCATGAGAGGACAGATTTTTTAAAAGTGAATGTCACCATCACAGAGTGTATCATCATATCCGGGGAAGCTTCTACTGACACTCCTAACTTGTCATTCTAACAATCTTAAATACATTCAGCTTTCCATGGCGTCTTTAAAGTCCTGATTGTGATCCACTGCTTGAACTTTGGCAATAACACATCTAACATTTCCACCTGTAGCAAAATTTTATTTTGCATTTCTGTCACTTAGAAGTTACTAATAAAACATTGTCAAAACTAAACAAAGCTTGATACTATTCAAGTGGTCAGAAAAAATTTTATCAGTAATACTCTTGCTATAGGGAAATAGCTCAGCGTAAACCAAACTCAACTTTGATTTGTACAGAAGTGACTGAGTGTTTTAAGAAGAGGACGAGGAATCGAGAGTAGAGAATAGTAGGGGCTTGAGCAGTCAAGAAGGTCAAAGTTCACAAAGATCAGGGCAAGAGGAGTTAGTTAATGTGGCCAGGCCAGCTGGGTTTGTTAACTGGTGCTTATTCCAAGAAGAAACAAACTTTTTTTATGACAGGAGCAGACATGCAAGATAAAGTGAGGCTCCCACTTAAGTAAGGCCCTTATCCTCTCATGGGGACTGAGAACAAGATGAAGTGGTATCTCCCTGAAGGCTTGCAGTTCAAAGAGACAGTGCTCAGGTCTTTGAGGAAACAAGTTTTGAGTTTATATTTTAAAGGGAAGAGAAAGGATTTCTAATTGCAAGCTTTCTAAAGTAACTCCTTTAAGAGGGGTTTTAGAAGTCTATCTGTCCATCACCAGGTTTTGGCTGGAACAAAGTAAATTCTCCCAGCAGTGTTAAGCTTTTGTAGGCTAGCATTTTATGGAAGGCTGGAGTCATCCTAGGGATGTGATCTTGAGCTTTTGGAAACTATGCTAGGGTTTGTTCAGAACTCTTAGTGCATTTTGGTAAATATGGGGAGGAATAAACAAAATCTTAGGTGTTGAGAACCTGCAGTTTCTCTAGGCCTAGGTGAGAAGAGGACTCAAAGGAGCCTGACTAGGTTTGGTCTAGGAGGAGCCTTTGTCACTACAGAAATACCTCATTTTGCTGCATTTCATTTTATTGTACTTTGCAGATATTGTGCTTTATATAAATTGAAGGTTTGTGGCAATCCTGTGCCAAAGAAGTCCATTGGCACCATTTTTCCAATAGAATATGCTCATTTTGTGTCTCTGTTTCACATTTTGGTAATTTTCACAAGATTTCAAACTTTTTCATTATTATTATATCTGGTATGGTAATAGTGATCTTTGATACTATTGTATTGTTTTGGGGTGCCACAAACTATGACATATAAGATAGTGAACTTAATTGACAAAAGGGTGTTGTTCTGACTGCCACACTGAGTAGCTGTGCTCCCATCACTCTCCCTCTCCCTGGGTCTCCGTATTCCCTGAGAAAGAACAATATTAAAATTAGTCCAGCTGAAAACTATACAATGGCCTCTAAGTGTTCAAGTGAAGAGTTGTACATCTCTCATTTTATTTTATTATTTTATTATTATTTTTATTATTTTTGAGATGGAGTCTTGCTCTGTCACCCAGGCTGGAGTGCAGTGGAGCGATCTCAACTCACTGCAAGCTGCGCTTCCCAGATTCATGCCATTCTCCTGCCTCAGCCTCCCGAGTAGCTGGGACTACAGGCGTCCACCACCACGCCCAGCTAATTTTTTGTATTTTTAGTAGAGACAGGGTTTCACCATGTTAGCCAGGATGGTCTTGATCTCCTGACCTCATGATCTGCCCGCCTTGCCCTCCCAAAGTGCTGGGATTACAGGTGTGAGCCACCGCGCCCAGCTGCACATCTCTCATTTTAAATCAAAAGCTAGAAATGATTAAACTCAATAAGCTTAGAAGGCATGTCAAAAGCTAAAACAGGCCAAAAGTAAGGCCTCCTGCAACAAATAGCCCAAGTTGTGGATGCAAATAAAAAGTTCTTGAAGGAAAGTAAAAGTGCTACTCCAATGAACACATGAAAAAGAAAACAAGGCCGGGCACGGTGGCTCATGCCTGTAATCCCAGCACTTTGGGAGGCCGAGGGGGGCAGATCATGAAGTCAGGAGATTGAGACCATCCTGGATAACACGGTGAAACCCCGTCTCTACTAAAAATACAAAAAATTAGCCGGGCGTGGTGGCAGGTGCCTGTAGTCCCAGCTACTTGGGAGGCTGAGGCAGGAGAATGGCGTGAACCTGGGAGGCAGAGTTTGCAGTGAGCCGAGATCGTGCCCCTGCACTCCAGGCTGGGTGACAGAGCTAGACTCCATCTCAAAAAAAAAAGAAAGAAAGAAAAAGAAAATAAAACAGGCTCATTGCTGATATAAAGTTTGAGTGGTCTGAATAGAAAATCAAACCAATCACAAAATTTCCTTACGCCAAAGCCTAGTCCAGAGCAAGGCCCTAATTCTCTTTAATTCTGTGAAGGATGAGAGAGGTGGAAAGCTGCAGAAGAAAAGTTAGAAGCCAGCAGAGGGTATTCATTAAGGAAATAAGTCATTTCTATAGCATAAAAATGCAAAATGAAGTGTTGATGAAGAAGCTACAACCAGTTATCCCAAAGATTTGCCTTAGATAATTGATGAAGGTGGCTACACTACACAATAAATTTTTAATGTGTACAAAACAGCCTTTCACTGGGAGAAAATGCTATCTAGGACTTTTATAGCTAGAGAGTGGAAGTCAGCGCCTGGCTTCAAAGCTTCAAAGGCCAGGTTGACTCCCCTGTTAAAGGAGAATGAAGCTGGTGACTTTAAGTTGAAGCCAGTGCTCATTAACTACCCTGAAAATCCTACTGCCCTTAAGAATTGTTAAATCTACTCCATCTATGTTCTATAAATGGAACAACAAAGCCTAGATGACAGCTCATCTGTTTACCACATAGTTTACTGAAAATTTTAAGCCCACTGTTGAGAACTACTGCTTAGAAATAATGACTCCTTTCAAACTATTGCTGCTCATTGACAACGCATTTAGTCACTCAAGAGCTCTGATGGAAACGTATAAGAAAAAGAATGTTGTCTTCACGCCCACTGACACAACATCCATTCTGCTGACCATGAATCAAGGACTAATTTGACTTTCAAGTCTTATTATTTAAGAAAAACATTTCATAAGAATATAGCTGCCATAGATGGTGATTCCTCTGATGGCAAAGTAAATTGAAAATATTATGCAAAGGATTCACCATTCTATTTGCCATTAAGAACATTTGTGATTCATGGGAGGAGCTCAAAAGAACATTAGCAAGGGTTTAGAAGGTGAATAAAACTGTCATGGACAGAGGGGTTCAAGACCAGTAGAGGAAGTCGCTGCAGTGTGGTGGAAATAGCAAGAAAACTAGAATTAGATTGGAGTCTGAAGATGTGCCTGAATTGTTGTAACCTCATGATTAAACTTCAATGGATGATGAGTTTTTTCTTATTAATAAGTAAAGGAAGTGGTTTCTTGAGATAAAATCTACTGCTGATGAAGATATTGTAACAGTGTTGAAAACACAATAAAAAATTGAGAATATCACCTAAACTTAGTTGATAAAACAGTGGCAGTTTGAAAGGATTGACAATTTTGAAAGTTCTTTGGGTAAAGTTCTATCAAAAATCACTGCATGCTACAGAGAAATCTTTCTGAAAGAAAGAGTCAATTGATGCAGCAAACTTTACTGTTGTCTTATTTTTAAAACTTTCCACAGCTACCCCAACCATCATCAATCACCACTCTGATCAGTAAGCAGCCATCAACATCAGATCCTCCACCGGCAAAAAAATAACAACTTGTTAAAGGTTCAAATAACTGTTAGCATTTTTTAACAATAAAGATTTTTAAATTAAATTATGTCTATTGTTTTTAGACATAATACTATTGTACATTTAATAGACTACAGTACAGTGTAAACATAATTTTTATATCTACTGGGAGACCAAAAAAATCTGTGTGGCTTGCTTTATTGCAATAATCACTTTATTTTTGTGCTCTGGTAATGATCCTGCAACATCTGCAAAGTATGCCTGTATATCAGACATAAGTAAAGGAAAGTCTTTTGAATCCACAATACATTGACTGAGTTTAACTTGGGTATAACCACAGGTTTTCAGAGTTGAATGAGGACTCAGAGACCATCTAAATCATCTCTGATTTCTTTTGCAGTATTCCTAGTGGACCAGCATCTACAGGATTTTCCACAAAAAGGAAACACACCTCATGATGAAGCATGAACGTTGCTGTAGAGATCTGATTGATAGGCAGCTCTGCTTACCTTAAATTCACAGCTACATTTGTGATGCTTTCAACCTTCAGAGCCTTTCACGACAGAACAGGTTTTTACTCTCTCTCCCAGTTAGTCATATAAAATGCATATTCCTACTTCTACTTAATGCATTCTCAAATTTTTCTTCTCCACTGAAAACAAAAACCCTCAAGTTACTAGAGTCATTTCTCATGACCTTTTTTTTTTTCTCTTTCTACCCTGGGCCATTTGATCTGGACATGCTACATTTAGGTAGTATCCATGTTTTAAATAAGTAGATACAACCTTAATTAATAAAGCCTTTTGATTAGCTGATAAATCTTTTTATAGACTATGTTTGGGCACTGCTAGGACTGGTGTATTCCTTGTATTGATGCAGTGGTGGTAGCCGCCAAGTGGGAGTAGGCAATGGTTCTCCCTCAGCCCTAAGGCATACATTTATCCTTTGGCCTTCTCTCCTAACAGCAGCTCTGCAAAGGGGTCTCATGTGGCGATTCCTCAAGGATCTAGAACTAGAAATACCATTTGACCCAGCCATCCCATTACTGGGTATATACCCAAAGGATTATAAATCATGCTGCTATAAAGACACATGCACACGTATGTTTATTGAGGCACTATTCACAATAGCAAAGACTTGGAACCAACCCAAATGTCCAACGATGATAGAATGGATTAAGAAAATGTGGCACATATACACCATGGAATACCATGCAGCCATAAAAAATGATGAGTTCATGTCCTTTGTAGGGACATGGATGAAACTGGAAATCATCATTCTCAGTAAACTATCGCAAGGACAAAAAACCAAACACCGCATGTTCTCACTCATAGGTGGGAACTGAACAATGAGAACACATGGACACAAAGGGGAACATCACACTCTGGGGACTGTTGTGGGGTGGGGGGAGGGGGGAGGGATAGCATTAGGAGATATACCTAATGCTAAATGACGAGTTAATGGGTGCAGCACACCAGCATGGCACATGTATACATATGTAACTAACCTGCACATTGTGCACATGTACCCTAAAACTTAAAGCATAATAATAATAAAAAAAAGAAATGATATCAAAAGAGATCTTATAGATAGCTAAGGCAGCAAATTATTCTGATGAATTTACAAATGTCACTAGATATATATCTGTTATCTAATTTTAAACATCTGGATATTTTGTAAATAAAAATTCAATTATTTTTAAGCTAAAAAAAAAAAAAGAATCTTTAAGCTCTTTACCTTAAACTAGTCATATCTCTTAAGTTCCCATTATTGCAGCTAAATAGCAGGGAGAATAGCCATTCCTATTTCCTAAGATTGCTTTAAGTATGAAATGAGATAATGCACACAGCAGGTGTAGTGCAGTTCTAGCACTTCATAAGTGATGAATATATGGTTAATTTTCTTATTATAACAGTCCATCCTTAGAGCCACTATTCTATACCTGGATTCCTGCACAGCTACAGTGCTGACTTCCCTATTTCCCTTCAGCTAACTAACCCAAAAACTCCTCATACAGGCCTTGCTCCAATTTAATTCCCTCACCCTTCTCTAACCCTCTAATGAGTTATCCCACTCTTCCTTGTGACACCCCAAATCTATAAGGGAATAAATCCTCAATACTCTCAATTTTTTATATTAATTTTTTATGCTTTTCTTCAAAACCTTTTCCTATTTGTCCTGAGAATACTCGCCGGTAGCAGTTGTGGCTGCAGCATTTACCCCAAGAAGAAGGAGGTGACAATGCTGTCAACATTCCACAATTGTCTTAGTCCATTCTCACAATGCTATAAAGAACTACCTGATACTGGGTAATTTATGAAGAAAAGAGGTTTAATTGACTCACAGTTATGCAGGCTTAACAGGAAGAATGACTGGGAGGCCTCACAAAACTTACAATCATGGCGGAAGACAAAGGGGAAGCAAGTACCTTCTTCTAACGGTGGCCAGAGAGAGGGGGAGCGGGGAAGTGCCACACACTTTTAAACGATCAGATCTCATGGGAACTCACTCACTATCATGAGAACAGCAAGGGGAAATCTGCCCCCATGATCCAATCACCTACCAGGCCCCTCCTCCAACACATGGGAATTACAATTCGAGATGAAATTTGGGTGGGGACACAGAGCCAAACCATATCAACCATGATACTGTGATTGAAGTAGACAGCAGAAATGGAAAGAAAACTAAGGAGCCATGTGCCATGTGGATTATAACAAGAATATGGGAGCGGTGGATTTGGCTGATCAGATGCTCACTTCTTAACCAACTGAGATCAAATGTTTGGTATAAGAAATTCTTTCACTACCTTCTAAAAATTACAGTGCTGGACTCCTACATCCTGTTCAAGAAGGACAATCCTGAGCACACAATTAGCCATGTAAACTTCAGACTGACATCGATTGAAAGAATGCTGGAAAAACATCACAGACCATAGCTGCAATGTCTTTGAGGTCATCCATGCTCTGATGATGTCACTCTTCTTTGCCTGTCTGGAAGACATTTCCCCAAGAGCATAACACCAACATCAGGGGGGTGGAATCCAACTGGTCACTCCAAGTTTGCTGCTCACACAATGACAAGCATAGCAAGATCTGGAGAAAAATGGAATATTTTTGTGTATAATATGATGTTCTGCTTTGTGTTATTCTGTGCTTTGAAATTTACCAAATAAAAAAAAAACTACTAAATACTGATCATCATTTACATTTCTGTTACATTAGGATTAGAGATAAGTTCTGTTTAGAAATAACTCCAAGAACAGTTTTTGTATTTTATTTTCACATCGAAAATTAGATTTACTTCAGCCTCAAAGAGCATGTTTATGTAAAATTAAATGAATGCTGGCAGCAAGCTGCACTTTTTTTTTCTAAATGGGAAAAGAGCTAATTTTATTCTGCCTTCTTCATGATGAAACCAGGACCATAGTTATTCTCTCTTACAAGGCCTCAAGATTTTCTCCTTGGAGGACTATAAGGATAAATGAAAAAACTATCCTGAAATGGACTGCTTTTATCTTCACAGGCTTTGACTCTCATTTCAAAAACCTCCTCCATAATTTGTGCCTCAGTATCCGGCTGGAAAATTTCCTCTCTATGTAAACGGCTTCCAAAACCCAAACCAACCCCTCTCCTGATCCCTTGACCTTACCTTTCCTCATCCTTTTCAATCGAGAGACATTTATCTCCACCCACTGGATACACCCTAAGGATCATTATCTCAGCCCCACCCCTGAGAAACAGTATCCGACAACTTGATTCCTAGCCCTGTCTCAATAAACAATTGTTCTTATTTCCTATACCTACCATATTTTGCCTAAACCTTGATCTCTAAACACTTAAATGCCTGTACCTTGTGTAGCCCATCAGAAACTTCTGGAACATTTAACTCTCTTTCAAGCTTTGCCACCTCCTAATGCAGTCTTTAATGGTATCCTCAAGCCTCTGATGTATCCATTCCCTATCTATAAAACCACTGTTCCCTATTTCTCACTCTGTGTCGCACAAACTTTGGGAGAAATACGAGGAATAGTACTAATTGGGCCTCCTAAAATCTAGTTCTAACTTTTCTAGTGGCCATTAATCTTTAGATCCATTGCTGACTATCTGACATGCTGCCAAGTCTTCTATCATCTTTCTCAAGCTCCCAAACGAACCCAGTTCTCCCAGTGCAAAAAAGCAAACCAGCACTGAACAACTAGAGCCTACCTTACAGTGGGCTTCCCCCATCTCTCCTTCCTTACCCTTCAAAATATGCCTGTCTCTACATTTATCCACTCTTCTCTCTCATGTGTCAGAGAAAATGGTTTTTCATCTGTGCTCTTAACCTTATTTTCTATCTTTCTATATGTCTCTAATTAGCCACTCTCTACCATGTATCTAAAATTTCTTCTTCTCTTTGATTTTAAGACATGCTCAGTCTATCCTAGATCTTTCTGTAGCCTCAGCTTCTTCCATTCCTCCTTTGACTATCAAACATTTAAAAAAATTCTGTGATCCTATCTTTTACCACCATTTTGACCACCCTTTGACCCTGTTCCCACTCCTCTTTGATAAAAGTGCATTTTCAAACTGCAATAAAGATACCTCATCTTGAAACATAATGGCTTTTTCTTAGGATTCATTCTTTTCAAACATTCACGGCAAACAATGAAACCTACAATTACTTCTCCTTATTGGAACCTTCACTTTGCTTCTTTTCCTTGACTGAACTCAGCAGTTTCCTCCATTAATTCTATCACGATCCTTGGAAGATTACTTAAATCCTCTGAGTCTTAACTTACTCACTGGCAAAACTAGGGTAACAAAAATTCCTTCCTTAATGAGTTGTTATGAAGAGCACATTCCATATTATTAGCTACCATATATCAAGATCTAATTATGAGCTTGGCACCCTGATACACAAATACACACAAACCACACAAACATACCACACAGACACCTCACAGACATGCATCCATAAGTGATTATATGCACAGTTGACCCTTGAATAAAATTGGTTTGAACCGTACAGGTTCACTTATACATAGATTTTCTTCTACCTCTGCCACTCCTGAGACAGTAAGATCAACTTTTCCTCTTTCTTCTTCTCCTTAGTCTACTCAAGATGAAGACAACAAAGATGAAAACTTTTATGATGATCCATTTCCACTTAATTAATATAAATATATTTTCTCTTCCTTATAATTTTCTTAATAACATTTTCTTTTTTCTAGTTTACTTTGTTATAGGAATACAGTATATAATACATGTAACATACAAAACATGTGTTCATTAACTGTTTATGTTATTAATAAGGTCAACAGTAGACTATTAATAGTTAAATTATTGAGAAATTGAAAATTGTATGTTAATTTTTCAACTGTGGTGGTGTCGGCACCCCTGGACCCCATGTTGTTCAAGAGTTGACTGTATAATGTGTGTGTGTGAGAGAGTGTGTGTCTGTAAAATCTAACACTCAAAACAACCTATGAGATAAATATTATTTCTGTCATAAGGATGAAGACACTAAAGTATCAGATGTTAACATAAATACTAAAAAACACACAGTCAACATTTTTTAGAACAAAGATTCTAAATGAGATCTACTCAATGCCCATGCTCTTAACTACTAGATTACATTGCCTCCCAAACAGATATAGGAGTAAAATATTAGGAGATTATGAAATATCATTTATTAGTCACTTAATATGTCTTGTAGATGCTAGTTTTAGAATGTAAAAATAAACCCGCCAAGCAGTAAACTAGTGGGACAGTCTACTGCCTTCCCCCAGGTCTTCATACATATGTCCTTAAACTCAATAGGCAAACTGCAGCTATTTGGACAGTTGTGCATGGACAATACAGTTTACAATCTAATGTCAGCAACTCATAGCATTAACTTTTGGTTTGTCAATAATAATAACAATCACAATAATATTATTAAATGCACTATGCTTTAGAGCAGACTTTTATGTATATGATTCCAATTATGTGAACTCTGTTGTGGCTAACAACAGGCCCTCCGACTGGGATGAAACTCAGTCTCTGGGATGGTCTCTGCTGTTTGCCAACTATTCTAGTTCTTCATCCTACCTTCAGGTCAGGAACAGGTCAGGACAAGGTAAGACTGTGTATTAATCTGTTTTCAAGCTGCTGATAAAGACATACCCAAGACTGGGTAATTTATAAAGAAAAAGAGATTTAATGGGCTCACAGTTCCACATGGCTGAAGAGGCCTCACAATCATGGCAGAAAGTGAATGGCATGACTTACATGGCAGCAGGCAAGAGAGAATGAGAGCCAAGTGCAAGGGGAAACCCCTTATAAAACCATCAGATCTCGTGAGACTTATTCACTTCCATGAGAACAGTATGGGGAAACTACCTCCATGATTCAATTATCTCCCACCAGGTCCCTCCCACAACATATGGGAATTACAATTCAAGATGGGATTTGGGTGGAGACACAGCTAAACCATATCAGATTGATGGCACTCACTCCATACATAACAAAGAATGTGATGGCCACAAGACCATGAGAGGAAGTGACAGCAGTATTGCTCTGGGCTGCAAGTTTTAATTGCTAAAATGAGAACTCCTTGAGAACTAACTCCACTTCACCTTGACTACAGTATTCCAAATAGTGATGACTCTGCCCACTTGGCATCCACAGTGAAGGCAATGTAGCATGATCAGCTGACTACCATACAAGTGTAGCTTGAGTAAGAAACAAAGTTTTGTTTTAATTCACAGAAATCTTGTGGTTACATGTTATCACAACATAACCAAGCCTTTTGGATTGATAAAGGCTCACAGAATATAACGACTTATCCAAGATTATACAGGTAGAAAACATCAGAAGTATTATGTTAGTGCTTTTCTCCATACCTCATAAATGCTAACGTCAGTGTTCCTTCCATTAGGTCCCAGTTTGCTTCATTGGTTCATTACCTCAAAAATAAACAATATTTCCCCAGGTTCCAAGATATAAACGTAGGTGTAATCAGTCTAATCTGGGTTTAATAGATTCCAGTTTTGTAAAATAAAGGAGGTTTGAGATTTTCACTTATTTCATAAGTAAGTCAAGAAGCTCATACTTAGTCCCTTCTAGTTCATGATGTTTAGAATTCTTAACAGTCCCACCTTTGGGGAAGATAGAAAATACCTCTTACCTCAAATAATCAAATCATTGGTCAGATAAGAAGCAGCAATTCAGTAACAAGGACTGTAACACAGCCCAGGGTGTGGCACTATGCTTTGAGATCCTCTGGATGACCTCACAGGAAAGGTGGAGAAACCAAGCCTTGCATATATATAAACATGACCCCTTTCCTGGGATATGGTCGATGCAGCTGTAGTGACAATCTCAGAGCAGCTTCTGCACCACAGCCATTTCCAGCATGAAGATCACTGGGGGTCTCCTTCTCCTCTGTACAGTGGTCTATTTCTGCAGCAGCTCAGGTAAGTTAAGGTCAGACAGTGCCCTATATAGCCATTAAGATTGTTTTCACAAATAATCCCTCCTGGGATGTGAGCATTTCAGAAACATCTGGTTGTAAGAATTTAAAGTGTACTGGTTTGTAGTAGGATCTTATGTTCCATCTGGAGTTTGAGAGACTTGAGTCCAATGTCTTCACTTTCAAGGATTCTTATTTGCATCCATAGAACAAAAAATGATCTAATTTCTCTGTAAGTCTTCCATTTCTATGTTCATATGGACACTGAAGTTGTCAGTGTTATTAGATATACCACTTCTTAGTGCAAAGATACAGAAAAACTTCGATGTCTTCCCAAATCAGTTTGGAGGGATTAAAATAAAACACAAGTCTCAAAAAGCCAAGGGTCAACAATTAGACTTTTATACTGTGAAAAATTAATTAAAGTGTTTCCAGCCCCATAAAGACATTCCATTGCATTTCTTTATGTCAATTGGGAAGGAAAGGATATCAGAGATGATCCTTCAGGCTCTTAGGAGTGATGTTTTTAATACGTCTTATTGCTACCTGACTTTAGCCATTATCAAAAACACTATGAGGTTCAGAAAACATCCCGTGATCAATAAATAAAGGAAATTTTGATAATTCTCTTGCCTAAACCAAGGGTTAACCTAACCCATTGGCCATTCAACTGCCTCAGCAAACAACTAGGATTTTGCATAAGGATGGACAGTGTGCTGAATCTCATTGCTAAAGGAAATGTAGAGTAATTATATAGGATGAAACTTATACTAATTAATGAGATTTAAAGTTTGCTTTATTTTTAACATTTTCATCTGTATCTCTTTTTCAGAAGCTGCTAGTCTGTCTCCAAAAAAAGTAAGTATGTTGAATAACATTTTAACGTCAATAACTATTGACTGTCATTTAGTCAACATATATGTAGGATAAATTCAGTATGTTTAGGGGGATTCGAGATGGCAGCAAACACACATGGAGAAATAGTATCTGTTCTCCAGAAGGCAACTGAAGAAATATGACATACATATAAACAACCATATTTTAAAAATGTTTTTAAAATATTCCAGAGTTAAAGAAGGGAGAACTGCCTTCCAGCTGAGAGGCTGGTGATGTTTTCATAAAAGGCATAACGTGTAAAAGGCAGAGCAAAAGTACCCTGATAAATTGCAGAGGCTCTGGATTCAAATCCTAACTCTACTACTTACCAGCACTTATCTTCAACAAGTTATCTCTATTTCTAAGCTTTAATTTCCACATTTGTAAAGAGAGGTAATAGTAGCATTTACTCTAGTTGTTCTGAAGATTAAACAAGAAAATTCATGTAAGATTTAAGTTTAACGCCCAGCCCAGAAATGCCCAGCAATTGTTAACTGAGTGTAGCAGAAAAAAACAGAATACTGGTAGTGCTAGTATTTGTCATACTGATAACACTAGTACTTAAAGAAGTGGCCAAGCAACATCTGAATATCTGAGCTGGGACTTCCAGCCCTTGTAGTGTATCTAATAGCGGCCTAGCTTGGGGTCTGGGAGAAAAACAGGACATTTGCTTGTGTATGACACAGGTGGACTGCAGCATTTACAAGAAGTATCCAGTGGTGGCCATCCCCTGCCCCATCACATACCTGCCAGTTTGTGGTTCTGACTACATCACTTATGGGAATGAATGTCACTTGTGTACCGAGAGCTTGTGAGTACCTCATAAGAAGAAAATGAGATCTGGAGCCAGTGCTCTCTACTACAAACGCTTCTACTTTCCAGGATCCAGCTTAAATCTCTATAAGTTGTAATTTATAATTATTCCCACCCAGAACAGCAGGTGGGGATAGAAAACCGACTGTTGCACAATCAGACAGGGTAGAGTCACCTGCTTTGCCAGCTTGGACTAGTCCCATCCCATCACAGAACCTCCAGTTCCTGTCTGTCAATTGTGAGAATCCAGTAAGACTGTGAATTCTCAAACTGCTGTCCCCAGAGCACAGAGGTTCTATAGAGGCAAGTCAGGAGTCGCCATTAGGGTTAAAGGGACCATTTGGGGTAGTTTACAACATAAAGTTCAGCTTTGACTATTTTAAGTAGTGGAGTGCCATACAATATCATGTTTGAAGAAAGGGCCCTGAATCCCCACCCCCCAAAAATAATTGAAAACTACTACACTACCTGACTTAGATTCTAAGATACTTAACATTCTCACTGAAGCTTGATTCTTAGACAAAGTGTCCCTAGAGGTTATCTTCAAATTCCTAGAGGCTCCAAGTATCTGTAGCTTTAAGGGAGAATAAGGCTACAAAAATGATTGCTTTTCCTTTATCTAAAATAAGGGATGCAAGCTGTCAGTATTTGGACCAGAATACCACGGACATGTTTTGTTTAGGTATTTTGTTTGGCCCACAAAATGTTTTTGCAGAAATGTAGCTAGGCAGATGTCACTTCTTTGGTACAAGACATGCAAATTGCACTTAACTGTCTCATACCGAGTCCGCTGTGATCATCGTTAACTCTTTTAGGCCACTGGATTTTGGACACTTAGATCTTGCGTTTTCATCTTTGTGATTATCTTAACAAGTGAGAACAACAAGCCCTGAGCCCAAAAGGACATATCTACGTATTTATTCCTATTTGGGAGGTTTTATTTCACAAAAGGGAAAATTCTGTAACATAGGCAGACTGGGAAACTAGCCCTTGGCCAGGAAACTAGCTGTTTTCAAGGGACACTGGAGGGAAACATGATGAAAGTCCTCCTCACTAATGCAGGATCCAGTTTTGTCAAAGGACTTGCTGACCAGGAAAAGCTGAGAGATAGGCCCTCTTAATTTTGTCAGAGTACTCTTTCTTTGTTGTTTTAAGACACTGGGTGGTCAGCGGGGATCTGGAATCAGAGGAGGCAGCAGAGGGGTGGAATTATCACCGGACTAGGGAAATTCTGCTCTTTCCTCTGTCAGAATGTGCTTTGGCAAGGTCATTCATTTTCTGAGACTCAGTTTCCTTATCTGTAAAATGAGGTGCTGCCTCATAATCTCTATAGTTCCTTTCAGCACTAACATTACATAAAATTTCCTCTTGTGCTAATGAATCTTGTGAACTGTGTCTTCCCTTAGGAAAAGTAATGGAAGAGTTCAGTTTCTTCACGATGGAAGTTGCTAAATTCTCCATGGACATAGAGAGAAAGGAATGATATTCTCATCATCACCTTCATCGTCCCAGTCTCTGACTGAGTTTCTTTCAGTTTTACTGATGTTCTGGGTGGGGGACAGAGCCAGATTCAGAGTCATCTTGATTGAATGGAGAAAGTTTCTGTACTACCCCTACAAATGCATGCCTCACTGACAGACTAGTATTTTTTTTAACACATCAATAAAAAAATAATCTCCCAGAAAGTTTATCTTTGCTTCTGTTTGTGTTTGTTTCTTAGATCGGGGTATAAAACAACACAATTATAAAAGAAAATTGAAAAACACACAAGTCTTGTTGTTTAGGAAAAACTTTTACACAAAGAATCCCAATCAGCTTCCAAGAAACACATGCACACCACACACACAAACACACACACACACACACACGATACACAGACATACACACACACAAATGCCAGTGAACACCACACCTTCTCCTGGAGTCTTTATCCACTAGAGAAAAGCCTTTGTACCATACTGTTGCTTTACGTTGGTCTCCTTTTTTAAAAGATCCCTAAAAGAGAACCTCTCTTGCTCCAAGAAGTCACTTCTAGAAGGGAAGTTTTTCTTCCTATTCCTTTCCAGAAACACACCACAATTTCTCATAGGCCAGCTCTTCTAGAGTACTGATGGGAAAGCCACTGCTTCAACAGGAAGCATGTCCATTGTTGTAGAGATCTGATTGTTGAGATGTTCTACTTGTCTAGAATTGAAGACTACATTCATGAGGCTATCAACCATCAGCACCAGTGAGACTATATAATAAAGAAGTTCACCCTTTTTGCCAATTAACAGACTTTTCATTATTAAAAATGAATATTCTGTCTCCATTGAAATTTATTTTCTCCAGGATAAAAATCTCTGGTTAATTCAACCCTTTTTTCTCAAGTGTTATTTCCCTTATAATATTTCTATCCTGGACCATACTCCTTGGATCTGTTACAATTAGGCATTGTCCATCTTAAAATATGTCGGTATGTTGTCCAAAAATAGACTAATCACCGAAATTTTTTTTGTCCGACAGATACAGAGAAATTAAAACTACCACCTCTCTACTAAACCTTCCCTTCTATTAATGCAGCTGAATACACCAAGGATCATGTTTATAATATAGAAACATCATTAGAATAAAATCTGACGTTTGCAAATACCAGGCTTGCTGCATAAGAATAATGAGGAATGAACTAAAATAAAGATGTCAGGACTCCACCCTACAAATTATCAACAGAACTGAAGAAAGCCCTAAACAATCTAATTTTTTTTAATTGGGATACATTCAGAATTAGAAAATTCAGAGATAGATGTCCGACCCAGCTCAATACAAGAGGGTCCTGGCTGAAAGCAACATCACTACTGCATGAGATTAACAGGAAATATCTCTTAGAGAAGGTGAAATTTCATTTGAGCCCAGTGTGGCAGAACTGTGGTTATTCACCAGAGTCCTTCCTGGCAAGTGAGAATGGAACCCAACCTCTACTTCTCTTACTAATTGGCTCATAACAACTCACCCTCTCCCAGCAGCCTCTGTGCAGATCCATGCAAATAGGTCTATTTGGACGATAATTTAGCCAGAACATTCACTCAATACAGTATCCACAGCAAAGAAACAGTCTTCTCCAAGTTGTTGGTCACATCCTGCTTGTCCTCATTCTGGTATTTTGGTTTTCCTCTGGTAAGCATCTGGTTATTAATGAGCACTCCCTCTCTGTCATCCATAAAGGACAATACTTAGGGGAAAAAATGGTAAGTGCTAAATCACATCACAAAATTGTCTGATGGAAAATGGAAAATAGTTCTTACATTGACTACAAATTTTAAAAACTTCTTGTCTGCAAATAATTTTAAAGAGCAAATTTTGATCCTTATCTTTTTCACTGTTTTCTTCTTTTTTAGATATTCTTAGTGAGACCAAACATTAGTTTGAGTCTGTATATGATTTATCAAGTTTTGTAAAAGTTGTTTTAAAGCTATTGCATTCATTTAAATTTTTAAATCTTGTTTTCAAACAGAATTTTATCATTTTAAAACATTTTAATAAGAATTTCTTAATTTTATTCTCTGTGATAGGCTGGACTAGTGCAATTTTTTTTTTTTTTTTTTTTTTAACAAATGAGGGAAATTAAGCTAGAAAGCATAGGTGGGGACCTAGGATTAAATGCCATATATTCTAATTCCAAGTCCAAGTCCAATCCTCTTTTCATTATGCCACCCTGATTTTCAACATCAGTATGGTATCATTGACTTAAAATCTAGGGAAAATAAGTTATAACTAAAATATCTTTACATTATGTCTAACATATGACCTGTACGAGCAAAAATCAGTTTTGAGAAAGAATCAACAAAGCTGAGATCTCCCCAAGTCATTACTTACCCACAAAGAAAAGCATCAATTATTTCCCAATGAATAAATAATTGCAAGAAATAGTTTGTAGTAATCAATTTGTATGAGTAAAAATAAAGATATTTTATATTGAGTATTTCCTCACAATGACCTTATACTATTCAAAAGCCCTAGCAATTTTTTTTGTCTAACTTTCAAATAATCTAATGATGGCTAACACTTGTTTTACACTAGAACTTGTGAAATATGTTTTATGTTTGTTATTTCATTTATTTCTCTCAATTATACTATGAGAAATTTCCTGTTATCCACTGAGATTTGGCAAGAAGGAATTTATACAAAACCACAAAGTTAGTTAGCATTTTTGCCTTGATGATTTGACTTTATACCCCATATGTTTAATCACTATAGTCTACAGCCTGCGTACATGAAAGCTTGCAGGTAAATTGTAATAGATATATTGATATGACACAGGTATACTCTGTAATAGATACATTGATCATGACACAGGTATACTCCGACACTGGGAGCTCATCTTTACCCTTGTGTGTGGTACACATAGAAAGACTTATGTCAATCCCTGCCAACTGTACATGAAGATCAGGTAAAGATATCAATGGAACCATGATATAGAATGTGCATGAAATATACATCTTCACTTTAATAATTCCTCATTGTCAGGAATGGAAGAGAGCCAGTCAACAGCCTCATTTTATGGATGGAAACACTGAGCTCCAAAAGCTGAAAATGCTTCATTGCTTATGTGGAAGACCAAGAGAAGAACCCAGGTCTGCTTACTCCCAATCAATTCAGGGACCAAATACTATTTCCAGAGTTTTATCCACTATAGCTTATGATCCCTGAAAATCAAATTCCTTCTACTATGATATGACCTAGTACGTATATCTATAAAGCACTTTATAGTTTACAAAACACTTTCATAGCCCAGTTGTAGGGCTGTAAGTGGCAGACGGGTCTACTGGCTCAGGGTCTAAATAACGTTTGTTCTGCAGACTTAGATAAGAAAGCTAAGGAAACATCTAGCTTCATAGGAGACCAGGGCAGGCTTAGTTCTGCAATCTATATGACATCCAAAGTGGACACTAGACTGTTGATAATGCTGACCTTTTTCTTCCAGCATTTATGAAAACTCACGACCTTAAAAGTATCCCCAATCTTTCTGAAATTGAAGTCTAGATTTGGTCTACAATGGATACATTCCCAGAATCCTTTTAATATTTATAAATGAATTTTAAAATAGTTATTGCTGTTCAAATTTTAAAACCTACCTATAAGCAAAATATAGAAGATACAATTATGGAATACAGAACAGAACATGCATATTTTCAATGTATGAAATATAAAAGTAAAAATAGAGGTGAAAAATCCCTAGACAAAAATGCTGATTGAGGGAAGTGTATGGAGACAGATGAAGTACTTATTGGGTTATGAGATACTGTCTAAAGATGATGACATAGAAATAGTGACTGAAGTACATTACTTTAGGTTACAAAGTTAACAAGCAGAATTTTAAAAAGTCATGATATGCCTATCAAAAATTGGGATGAATGAAAAGGAAATGTAAATTAATACTTTTTTCCTCCATAGATGGGAGTCAACAAATAATTAATTTTAGCTAGTAAGGCACTAGATGTATATTATTAAGAATTATGATGGCAATAATCTAAAAACAGAAATGGTTCAAATGAGTTCCCACTGAAGTGTGACGCTGATGATAAAAGACAAGTTTTTCATTATAAACTGTTTAATGTCAATGGAATTTATAAGTATTTCTTACAATGACATATATATTAACTTTATTAACTTTCTTTCCTTCTTTATTCTTAGGAAGAGTAAATCATTCCCACATGGGAAGCTGCTAACTTGCCGTCATATGAATGTGAAGTAAATTTGTTTTTAAAATTTTACCTTTTGAAGTTTAGGTATTGGAGAAGAAGTGATTTCATTGAGATTTCTCTCTGTGTGATCATCAGCATTTGCATCTTTATGGTCTTTATGAATCCTTCTCATCATTGTTTTCATTATAAAACTCCACCAAGCAGCTCAGGAGAACACAATGAACCCAGGAGACTCATGGGCTTAACCCAACCTGAACATTTACAAGGTATGTAGCCCCGCGAAAGTAATTTAATGTGTATCTAAAGTATTTCTTTCTTTACTTATAAAATAAAGAGAATAATCACCCCTAATTAGACATGTATATTGTGGGAGTCAGATGAGATAATGCATGCAAACATGCTTTGTAAACTATAATGTCCTACAAAAATCTAAAGAAACAATTATGATCTGAATGCCCATCCTTCTCCAATATTTACTACGGCCTAAAAACATAAATCACTTTCTTTGCAACATGCATGGCATATTAAAGAAATACAACCAATAATTTTTCAAGTTTTTTTCCCCTTGCTTGAAAAATGAAAACATTTCTATTCGTTAGAAATTGATATTAGAAAGTGAAAAGGAGAATGTATAACTTGGAACATACAAAGATTATACACATTCGTTTACATAGTTTGTCCCATTAAAACATGGCCTATTGAACTCAATAGTATGGGTTTGCAACATAAAATGAGATATTTACATAATCTCAAAGAATCTCGTCATAAAGTGTTTATTAATTATGAAAGAAAAGAATAACTTTATAGTAGAAAAATCATTCAGACACTGCCCTTACTCAAGTGATCAAAGTTGACATCATTAATGATAGGCAAATCAACATCATATATACTGGCTGAAAAGATACAATATGCAGAACACAGAATAACGTTTGGATTTCTCTGACAAAAATGCACAACCTGAATATAATCATTATGAGATATCAGACAAACTCAAATTCAGAAACATTCTACAAAATCACTGGTCTATAACTTCCAAAACCAGGAAAGCACTGTTTCAATGTTATGCCCTGAAGAAGACTGAAGAACATGGCAATGCATGATCCTGAATGGGTCTTATTATTATTATTATTAATGGGAAATAATTCACAAAGCATAAAATTCATGGCTTTTTGTACCCTCAGAGAGAGAGAGAGTCAAAATTCATGTTTTTAAAATATAAATTTCAGTAGTTTCTGGTCTGTTAACAAAATTGTGCAATCATCACCACTATCTAATTCCAGAACATTTCATCACACCAAAAAGAAACTATTCCTTTAGCAGTCACTCTACCCCCTACTATCCTCCCAACCCCTGGGAATCACTAATCTAATTTCTGTCTGTGGATTTGCTATTCTTGACATTGTATATAAATAAAATTATGCAATATGTGCTTTTTGTGTCTGGCTTCTTTTACTTAGTATTAAGTTTTTAAGGTTAATCCATGTTGTGGCATGTATCAGTACTTCATTCCTTTATACAGCTGAAATATATTCCATTGCATGGATATATGACATTCAATCATTCATAAATTGATGGATAGTTGGGTTGTTTCCAATTTGGGGTTTTATAAATAAAGCTGCTATGTACATTCATGTACAAGTTTTGTGTGGACATGTTTTCAATAATCTTGAATAAATACCTAAGAGTGGAATTGCTAGTAACTCTACGTTTAACTTTTCGAGGAGCTACCAAACTATTTTTCAAAGCAGCTTCACCATTTTACATTTTCATTTACATTTATACCAGCGATGTATAATGATTCCAATTTCTCTACCTATTCACCAACACGTCACCTGTCTTTTTTATCTTAACCATCCTAATGGATGGGGAGCGATAACTGATGTTGATTTTCATGTCCCTAATAACTAATGGTGTTAGTGGTCTTTTCATGTGCTTATTGACCTTTTGCATTTCTTTGGAGAAATGTCCATTCAAATCCTTTGCTCATTTTTAATCAGACTGCCTTTTTATTATTGAACTGTAATTTTTTATATATATTTTAGATACTAGTGTCTCATCAGATACATGATTTGCAAATATTTTCTCTCATTCTGTAAGCTGTCCTTTGAGGCACAAAATCTTTCAATTTTCATACTGTCCAATTTACCTATTATATCTTTTGTTCTTGTACTTTTAGTGTCATATCTAAGAAATCATTGCCTATTCAAAGGTTACTAAGATTTACACTTTGGGTTTTTTCTAAAAGTTCTTTCGTTTTTAGATTTTACATGTAACTCTCTGATCCATTTTCAGTTACTTTTTATATGTGGTATCTTACGTTATTTTGCATGTGGATATCCAGTTGTCCCAGCCTGAATTTTCAAAAAGATTATTCTCCAAAGAATTGTCTTGGCACCCTTGTCAAAAATCAATTCGCCATATATCCAAAATATACAACGAACTCAAACAATTCAGTGACAAAAAAACTACTAAAATTGGGCAAAGGACCTGAATAAACATTTCTTGAATGAAGACATACAAATGGTCAACAGATATATGAAAAAATGCTCAACATCTCTAATTACTAGAGAAATATGACTTAAAACCACAATAGTATATCACTTTGCACCTGTTACATTGGCTAGCATCAAAAAGATGAAAGATAACAAGTGTTGGTGAGAACATGAGAAAAAGGAATATGTACACTGTTGGTGGGATTGTGAATTAGTACAGTCATTTTGGAAAATAATATAAAAGTTTCTCAAAAGCTAAAAATTGAATAACCATGTTATCCAGCAATCCCACTTATGGGTATACATCCAAAGAAACTGAAACCGGTAGTCAACGAGATGTCTGCATTTCCATGTTCATTGCACCATTATTCACAATAGCCAAGATATGTAAATAACCAAAGTGCCCATCAACAGAGGAATGAATTATTATTATTATTATTATTATTACACTTTAAGTTTTAGGGTACATGTGCACAACGTGCAGCTTTGTTACATATGTATACATGTGCCATGTTTGTGTGCTGCACCCATTAACTCATCATTTAGCATTAGGTATATCTCCTAACGCTATCCCTCCACCCTCTCCCCACCCCACAACAGTCCCCGGTGTGTGATGTTCCCCTTCCTGTGTCCATGTGTTCTCATTGTTCAATTCCCACCTATGAGTGAGAACATGCGGTGTTTGGTTTTTTCTCCTACAGATAGTTTGCTGAGAATGATGGTTTCCAGTTTCATCCATGTCCCTACAAAGGGCATGAACTCATCCTTTTTTATGGCTGCCTAGTATTCCATGATGTATATGTGCCACATTTTCTTAATCCAGTCTATCATTGTTGGACATTTGGGATTTGGGTTGGTTCCAAGTCTTTGCTATTGTGAATAGTGCCGCAATAAACATACGTGTGCATGTATCTTTATAGCAGCATGATTTATAATCCTTTGGGTATATACCCAGTAATGGGATGGCTGCGTCAAATGGTACTTCTAGTTCTAGATCCCTGAGGAATCGCCACACTGTCTTCTACAATGGTTGAATTAGTTTACAGTCCCACCAACAGTGTAAAAGTGTTTCTATTTCTCCACATCCTCTCCAGCACCTGTTGTTTCCTGACTTTTTAATGATTGCCATTCTAACTGGTGTGAGATGGTATCTCATTGTGGTTTTGATTTGCGTTTCTCTGATAGCCAGTGATGAGCATTTTTTCATGTGTTTTTTGACTGCATAAATGTCTTCTTTTGAGAAGTGTCTCTTCATATCTTTTACCCACTTTTCGATGGGGTTGTTTTTTTCTTGTAAATTTGTTTGAGTTTATTGTAGATTCTGGATATTAGCCCTTTGTCAGTTCAGTAGGTTGCAAAAATTTTCTCCCATTCTGTAGGTTGCCTGTTCACTCTGATGGTAGTTTCTTTTGCTCTGCAGAAGCTCTTTAGTTTAATTAGATCCCATTTGTCAATTTTGGCTTTTGTTGCCATTGCTTTTGGTGTTTTAGACGTGAAGTCCTTGCCCATGCCTATGTCCTGAATGGTATTGCCTAGGTTTTCTTCTAGGGTTTTTATGGTTTTAGGTCTAACATTTAAGTCTTTAATCCATCTTGAATTAATTTTTGTATAAGGTGTAAGGAAGGGATCCAGTTTCAGCTTTCTCCATATGGCTAGCCAGTTTTCCCAGCATTATTTATTAAATAGGCAATCCTTTCCCCATTGCTTGTTTTTGTCAGGTTTGTCAAAGATCAGATAGTTGTAGATATGCGGCATTATTTCTGAGGGCTCTGTTCTGTTCCATTGGTCTATATCTCTGTTTTGGTACCAGTACCATGCTGTTTTGGTTACTGTAGCCTTGTAGTATAGTTTGAAGTCAGGTAGCGTGATGCCTCCAGCTTTGTTCTTCTGGCTTAGGATTGACTTGGCAATGCGGGCTCTTTTTTGGTTCCAGATGAACTTTAAAGTAGTTTTTTCCAATTCTGTGAAGAAACTCATTGGTAGCTTGATGGGGATGGCATTGAATTTATAAATTACCTTGGGCAGTATGGCCATTTTCACAATATTGATTCTTCCTATCCATGAGCATGGAATGTTCTTCCATTTATTTGTATCCTCTTTTATTTCATTGAGCAGTGGTTTGTAGTTCTCCTTGAAGAGGTCCTTCACATCCCTTGTAAGTTGGATTCCTAGGTATTTTATTCTCTTTGAAGCAATTGTGAATGGGAGTTCACTCATGATTTGGCTCTCTGTTTGTCTGTTATTGGTGTATAAGAATGCTTGTGATTTTTGCACACTGATTTTGTATCCTGAGACTTTGCTGAAGTTGCCTATCAGCTTAAAGAGATTTTGGGCTGAGACGATGGGGTTTTCTAGATATACAATCATGTCATCTGCAAACAGGGACAATTTCACTTCCTCTTTTCCTAATCGAATGGCCTTTATTTCCTTCTCCTGCCTGATTGCCCTGGCCAGTACTTCCAACACTATGTTGAATAGGAGTGGTGAGAGAGGGCATCCCTGTCTTGTGCCAGTTTTCAAAGGGAATGCTTCCAGCTTTTCTCCATTCAGTATGATATTGGCTGTGGGTTTATCATAGACAGCTCTTATTATTTTGAGATACGTCCCATCAATACCTAATCTATTGAGAGTTTTTAGCATGAAGGGTTGTTGAATTTTGTCAAAGGCCTTTTCTGCATCTATTGAGATAATCATGTGGTTTTTGTCTTTGGTTCTGTTTATATGCTGGATTATGTTTATTGATTTTCATATGTTGAACCAGCCTTGCATCAGAGGGATGAAGCCCACTTGATCATGGTGGATAAGCTTTTTGATGTGTTGCTGGATTCAGTTTGCCAGTATTTTATTGAGGATTTTTGCATCAATGTTCATCAAGGATATTGGTCTAAAATTCTCTTTTTTTTGTTGTCTCTCTGCCAGGCTTTGGTATCAGGATGATGCTGGCCTCATAAAAATGAGTTAGGGACAATTCCCTCATTTTCTATTGACTGGAATAGTTTCAGAAGGAATGGTACCAGCTCCTCCTTTTACCTCTGGTAGAATTTGGCTGTGAATCCATCTGGTCCTGGACTTTTTTTGGTTGGTAAGCTATTAATTATTGCCTCAATTTCAGAGCCTGTTATTGGTCTATTCAGAGATTCAACTTCTTCCTGGTTTAGTCTTGGGAGACTGCATGTGTTGAGGAATGTATCCATTTCTTCTAGATTTTCTAGTTTATTTGCATAGAGGTGTTTATAGTATTCTCTGATGGTAGTTTGTATTTCTGTGGGATCAGTGGTGATATCCCCTTTGTCATTTTTTATTGCATTTATTTGATTCTTCTCTCTTTTCTTCTTTATTAGTCTTGCTAGCGTTCTATCAATTTTGTTGATCTTTTCAAAAAACAGCTCCTGGATTCATTGATTTTTTGAAGGGTTTTTTGTGTCTCTATCTCCTCCAGTTCTGCTCTGATCTTAGTTATTTCTTGCCTTCTGCTAGCTTTTGAATGTGTTTGCTCTTGCTTCTCTAGTTCTTTTAATTGTGATGTTAGGGTGTCAATTTTAGATCTTTCCTGCTTTATCTTGTGGGCATTTAGTGCTATAAATTTCCCTCTACACACTGCTTTGAATTCTGGTATGTTGTGTCTTTGTTCTCATTGGTTTCAAAGAACATCTTTATTTCTGCCTTCATTTCGTTATGTATCCAGTAGTCATTCAGGAGCAGGTTGTTCAGTTTCCATGTAGTTGAGCAGTTTTGAGTGAGCTTCTTAATCCTGAGTTCTAGTTTGATTGCACTGTGGTCTGAGAGACAGTTTGTTATAATTTCTGTTCTTTTACATTTGCTGAGGAGTGCTTTACTTCCAACTATGTGGTCAATTTTCGGATAGGTGTGGTGTGGTGTTGAAAAAAATGTATATTCTGTTGATTTGGGGTGGAGTTCTGTAGATGTCTATTAGGTCTGCTTGCTGCAGAGCTGAGTTTAATTCCTGGGTATCCTTGTTAACTTTCTGACTCATTGATCTGTCTAATGTTGACAGTGGGGTGTTAAAGTCTCCCATTATTATTGTGTGGGGGTCTAAGTCTCTTTGTAGTTCACTAAGGACTTGCTTTATGAATCTGGGTGCTCCTGTATTGGGTGCATATATATTTAGGATAGTTAGCTCTTCTTGTTGAATTGATCCCTTTACCATCATGTAATGGCCTTGTCTCTTTTGATCTTTGTTGTTTTAAAGTCTGTTTTATCCAAGACTAGGATTGCAACCCCTGCCTTTTTTTGTTTTCCATTTGGTTGGTAGATCTTCCTCCATCCCTTTATTTTGAGCCTATCTGTGTCCCTGCAAGTGAGATGGGTTTCCTGAATACAGCACACTGATGGGTCTTGACTCTTTATCCAATTTGCCAGTCTGTGCCTTTTAATTGGAGCACTTAGCCCATTTACATTTAGGGTTAGTACTGTTAAGTGTGAATTTGAGCCTGTCATTATGATGTTAGCTGGTTATTTTGCTTGTTAGTTGATGCAGTTTCTTCCTAGCCTTGGTGGTCTTTACAATTTGGCATGTTTTTGCAGTGGTTGGTACCGGTTGTTCCTTTCCATGTTTATTGCTTCCTTCTGGAGCTCTTTTAGGGCAGGCCTGGTGGTGACAAACTCTCTCAGCATTTGCTTGTCTGTAAAGTAATTTATAAAGTATTTTATTTCTCCTTCACTTATGAAGCTTAGTTTGGCTGCATATGAAATTCTCGGTTGAAAATTCTTTTCTTTAAGAATGCTGAATATTGGCCCCCACTCTCTTCTGGCTTATAGAGTTTCTCCATGGGCGTAGGACCCTCTGAGCCAGGTGGGGGATATAATCTCCTGGTGTGCTGTTTGTTAAGCCCGCTGGAAAAGCGCAGTATTAGGGTGGGAGTGACCTGATTTTCCAGGTGCTGTCACCCCTTTCTTTGACTAGGAAAGGGAATTCCCTGACCCCTTGCACTTCCCAGGTGCGGCGATGCCTCGCCCTGCTTCCGCTCACACACGGTGCACTGCACCCACTGTCCTGCACCCACTGTCTGGCACTCCACAGTGAGACGAACCCGGTGCCTCAGTTGGAAATGCAGAAATCACCCATCTTCTGTGTCACTCATGCTGGGAGCTGTAGACTGGAACTGTTCCTATTCAGCCATCTTGGCTCCACCTCTCTAGAGGAATGAATTTTTAAAATGTGATATACACAATGGAATATTATTCAGCCTTAAAAGAAGGATATTCCGTCATTTGTGACAACACGGATGAAACTAGAAGATATTATGCTAGGTGCAATAAACCAAGCACAGAAAGACAAATAAATACTACGTGATCTCACTTATATGTGGAATCTAAGAGTCAAACTCATAGTAGGAGAGAGTAGAACGGTGGTTACCAGAAGCTATGGGTCAGGAAGTGGAGAGGGAAAGGGAAGACACTGGCCAAAGGGTGCAAAGTTTCAATTAGAAAAGAGGAATCTGTTTTGGTGATCTATTGCACAGCATAATGAGTACAGTTAATAATAACATATTCTATATTTCAACATAGCTAAAAAAGTGGATTTTAAATGTTCTCCAAAAAAATGATGAGTATTTGAAGTGATTGATATGTTAGCTAACCAGATTTGATCATTCCACAATGTATACATCCATCAAAACATCACATTGTACTCCATAAATGTATATAATTATTATTTGTCAATTAAAATAAAACTATATTTCAAAAAATCAATTCACCATAAAAGAATTTATTTTTGGACTATCCTTATGTCTCTATTATACTGTTTTGATTACTATAGTTTTGTAGTAAATTTTAATATTGGAAAATGTGAGTTTCTTTATCAGATAGGCAACTGAGATTTTGATAGGGATTATGTTGAATCTGTAGATCAATTTGAGGAATATGACCACTATAACAATAGTACATCTTGCTCTTTGGGGTCAGTTTTCTATAAAGGCATTGATGGCAAATGGCACAGATGGCAAAATTTGAATGTGGCCTTAAGGCAAAGACTACATATGAAGTTCTTTGGTCTATTCTTGCAATGGTAAATTCCAAAGAAAAAGTTGTAAACTTAAAAATGTGTTCTTCCTGCCTGTTGTGTAAAGTGGGTACTAGTAACATGATAAATCTGTTCCTATGAAGGAGGTCAACCTCCAAAAGAGCAACCTCAAAGCACAGCAGTTACTTCAGAATGTTAAATGCCAAAGAGAATCTGAGGGGATTTGCCACACAGGCTGAGTTGTTCAGTAAATTCTCAAGTAAACCAGGAGGCTGTGCTCACTTACCCCACTCCCAACACACACTTATTACAAATTAAGTTGTTTAATCTGAAACCTTGGAAATGTGATTTAACCTGAGACTCATTTACCTTCTGTAAAATGGAAGTAAATAGCGATACCAATAGGTTTTTCTAGGATCTGTGCTAGATGAGCATTCACGACAGATAAAGTGGGGGACATTTGGAAGATTATAATTGGAAAAGTGGTGCAAAAGCAGTAGTACATAATGGGAACTCAAGTTCACCAGGCTTTTTGAAATATTTCTCAAGAACAAAATATCAGTGTTAAATAGGCTTTCTCCCTATTTTTCAGTATCTGTAATTTTACTGGACTCTCCTCAGAAAATACCATGGACTATTCTAAAGTTCCACTAAAGTGAAGAGCTGGACTCACCATAGAGGGAAAAGTGGGACTGACAATGAGGCTGCTAAATAACTCACATTAACTTGGATTTTTCTACTTGCTCTCTGAGATGCTTCCTGACAAGTCAGTGAGTAAAGGTCATCTTCTCTCAGTGTCAAGGAATTATACCCACTTCAAGTCAGAAATGGGACATTAGAGATCATCTTTACCTCACCTGGGAAACTTATACAGTAATATTTTTTTAAATTTAATGATGAGTCTTAAATAAGGTTCCCAAATAATGAGTTGGTAGCATTTAAAAATTTTTCATATTTTGCCTCATAATAACAAAAACTTTATCACAGTCCGGATTCTGAAATTTGGGAACTTCTCATCTGGACTAGTGATCTTCCCATTACTCCAAGTAGCCAAGAGGACTCCATGAGCATGATCCAGGGGTCATTGTGGAAAGAGGGGTACAAGGAAACCAGGCTGCCACATTCCCACATTCCCACTTCATCTAACAGCACACTTCTTTTATCTGTTTAATATGTCATGTTTTTACATAGCATTTTCCAACTCTACTGATGCAGGACAGGCAAGCACCAAAATTGTGGCTTAGCCAGGGAGGGTTCTTGGTTTCGTGCAGGAAAGAATTCAAGGGCGAGCTGATGGTGTTACACAGCATCTTTTACCGAAGTGGCAGTACACAGCAGCAGCACAGTTACTGCTCCTTGCTGAGTTAAACGGGGCTAGCCCATAGGCAGTGTGCCCAGAGTAGCAGCTCAGAGGCAGTTCCGCACTCATATTTTACCCACTTTTAATTATACGCAAATTCAGGGACAGCTTATGCAGAAATTTCTAGGATGAAGGTGGTAACTACGGGGTTGTCATGTCATTGCCATGGAAAGGGGCAGTAATGGCTGGGTGTTGCCACGGCAATGGTAAACTGACATGGCATACTGTGAGGCATGTCTTATGGAGAAGTCCTTATGCTCCGGACCTGTTTTGGCTAGTTCCCAATTTGTTCCAGTGTCCAAGCTCTGCCTCAGGAGTCTAGTCCCACCTCTTCCCTGATTACTACTTACTCTTATGACCTTGAAAACCTTATTTCTCTGTAACTCACTTCATTCACTTTTAAATTCTTAATTGTAATAATACTTGTCTCATTAACTTGTTTTGAAATTTAAATGAGTTAGTATACTTACAGCAGTTACAATAGTACCTGAGGCATAATATGTGCTCAGTAAGTATGCTTACCGTTATTGCTATTACCATCACCTTTGCAGGGTGATTCCTTTAATTCTAATATAATAGAATTATTATAATAGGAAAGAGAGATTGGGTTCAACTCTGGACACAACAGGGACAAGTGGGGATTTATAGCCAAGAAGAAGAATGCGGGGGTCAGTGGATAGAAAATTACTTAATAGAAGACATTAAGGGTAGGGGAGGATTCTTGATAAAAGGACCTAATAGGATTCTTGCTAAAGGCAGGCTAAGCAATTACATGTCAGAGGTGGAGGATAAGGAACTTCATCAGATATCAAGGGTGATCAGATATCAAGAGTGGGGGGGATGATTATGATTTAGTAGGATTCTTTACTAAAACTAAATTTAGTAAGTTATTTACTAAATTGGGACCTGGGGAGGCCAAAGACAAAATAAGGGCCAATGCCAAGGCCTAGTCAAGAAAAGGGTCCAGAGGACCTTAAATAAGTTTGATCAAGAAGAGAAGAGTCTTTCGGTTGGGCACAGAGGCTCACGCCTGTAATTACAGCACTTTGGGAGGCCAAGGCAGGCAGATCACTTGAGGTCACGAGTTCAAGACCAGCCTAGCCAATGTGGTGAAATGTGGCCTCTACTAAAAATGCAAAAATTAGCCAGGTGTGGTGGCATGCTCCTGTAATCTCAGCTACTTGGGAGGCTGAGTCAGGAAAATCCCTTGAACACAGAAGGCAGAGGTTGCAGTGAGCTGAGATCCAGCCTAGGTGATAAAGCAAGACTCTGTCTCTAAAAAAAAAAGAAGACAGTCTTTCTCAAACTACATGAGAGCAGTCACAGTTTTTCATGGACTGTGGCATATTCAAGATAAAATAGTCTCGAAGACAGAGTAAATGCTCATTAATATTTATGAGATGATCAAATGAAGATTAAAAAAAGCCAAGGCTTATTGCGGATAAATAGCTTGCACAAGGTCACATAAAGAGTGATGTAGCTGGCAATTAGTTCAGGTGTGCAAGATTCCCAAAGTTTCAGCTCTCAGAGATAGTATGACAATCTTGTCCCCAGATCATACCAGAATAAGTTCCAACTATCTCTTTACTTTAGAAGGGAAATAAATGTGAATTTCAGCCTTAGATACTAATACTTCCATTAGTAGTATAAAGTGTCCTCCAATTCTACCTACAAAACCTGCAAGAGCTTCTTCCAGAGTTTTCTCATAGAGTCACTCTATCTGAAAACTAGCACATTCCAAAATCAGCACTTTTGTAGCCTTTATTAAAGAATTCAAATGACTCATGGTTTAATTAAGGAACAATTAAAACTTATTAAACCATGGCCAAAAGATTGGTGGCTTGTC
The DNA here is from genome assembly GCF_028885655.2 of Pongo abelii. Lineage (NCBI taxonomy): Eukaryota > Metazoa > Chordata > Mammalia > Primates > Hominidae > Pongo > Pongo abelii. The sequence continues at coordinate 156,947,880 of NC_071989.2, forward strand.
TATTGCAAGTTATTGTATGCAATGAAAAATGCCACTGATTATGTACGTAATTGTAGTTCAAAGCAAAGTTACCATCCCATTCTTCATCTATCAGCCTGGGTTTGGGGACTAGCTATTAAAATGGCATGTGCAATTACCTGTCTTTCACAAGAAAAGAATCCCCATGGCTTGCAGACATTTCTGACCTCTTTCTGGAGTTGTACTACTTAGAAATTGCTATTTCACAATTGAGGCAGGAATTATTGAAAATATATAAGGCAGGATCCAAGTGAGCTGGACAGACACCAGGTCACTTCTTTTCCCTACATCTGACTGCCTTGGCCGCTTCAGTACTATGAGAGCAACAGCCATTGTCCTACTCTTGGCTCTGACACTTGCAACCATGTTCAGTGAGTATCTCTGATAATACTGCCCCTGCCCTTGTACTAATAGCTCATGCAGTCTTCTGCCTATGTAATTCTGGGATATATGTAATTCATCACACAAATAATAAGGGAAACTTTTTAAAATGCAACTTTTGCCTCAACCAACAAATCGCTAAATCACATCACCTCAGGGGTAGAGTGGATGTTAACAGTCAGTTAAAGTCCAATGCTTATTCATGAGAATACTTTGTGTAATTTTTTAGGGAGATGATCATCCAGACTCTGCTTTGACTTGATGTCGCCATTTACAGGGAATTCATTTATTCATAAAACATTACAATCAATTGTTTGGCACCATGGGCTATTCTTCTGAGTTAAAATTGGCCTCCCTAGAATTTTCAACCACTGTTCCAACATCTGTCATCTACACCTGTCCACAATAGCAGATCTCCCTAAATATGACTCACTTATTTCTTCTGTCTCTACTGAGCTCTGGTTATGAAGTAGAAAAGATTAAGACAAACTTCTCATTCATTGTGGCATCTTTTCCATTTCTTTGACTAGATTCTACTCCCACTCCAAAAAAGAAAAAAAATTTAAAGACACGTGTGAAGAGCTTCAACCTTTGATACAATGCTGATACACAGTTGTGAAGAGAGACTTACATTTTTATGACAGGCTGAAAGCTAAAGCATAAATCAAAGATTATTTTTCTAGTAACATTAGGTTCTTCCAGAGTTTAATATTGTCTTGTCTTTGTTTTTCTTCCAGGTATAGAATGTGCCAAACAGACGAAACAGATGGTCAGTACACCCATCCTACTTTTATGTAATTTTGAAGTCAATATCAGTAAGGAAATATTTGATACTACATAGTAATTAAATTTCTATATGTTTGAATATTTACTTTATGTGTATCAAAACTGGTTTTATTTCAAAAATTGTAGGCAGATCTTTCTAAAATGGAGAGAGTAGAACAAGGTGGTGAGACACTAGCAACAAAGTTAGAAAGGCCTGGTCTTTAATTCCACCTTTTTGATCACGTGGCCATGGGCAACATACTTATAACATTATTCCAAGACTTGAAGCCATAGTATTTGAAAAGAGCTTAGCACAGTGCCTGGCACATAGTGAAACTCAATAAGGGCAAGTCATGATTCTTATAATTTTTAAATGGGTCACAAATATCTTTGTTCTCTTAGAAAATAAGGACTTTAATTTAGCCTTCCATTCATGACTCAGGTTAGAGTAATGAGTATTGTTGAAAACATCTAGGTGTGGTAGTAAAAATCTTATTTGGCACTCAATTTGAGTTTCACTCTAAACTCTGTTGCTTATTAACTGTGTGACACTGGGGCCTGGGAAATTTATTTTATGTCTTTGAGGCTTTTGTTTTACCTATTAAGGAAAATAATAGGGTTAAGGATATAAATTTTGGAGTCAGATGGGCCTGAGTTCAAGCCATCCTTCATGATTTAGTAGCTGTGAGAGGATGTAAAGGATTACTGAAAGTTACGAGCTTGGTAGTTTCCCATCACATTGTTGAGTATCACATAAACTCTGTCTCCTTGGGATTTGAGCAGGCAAGAAGAGGAAGTGAAATCACACTGGCATATACTTATCATCAGGCACTGCTGTTTCTATTCTGCTGCACTAGCTTCTAAGGTCCTCCTGCCATTATGCCATGCATACCTATCTTTGCATCAGCTCCACTAACCTTAGCCCGAAAACAGGAGGTGTATGGAAGCTGATGAATGAATGAATGAATGAATGAATGAATGAAGCATATCTGGAGGGAAAGAAGAATTCAACTTTAAGTTTGGGTATATTCCAAGCTATTCGAGTAGAGATATTCAACAATTAATAAAATATCATGCCTAGACCTCTCAGACAAAACAAGCTGGAGATGCAGTCTTTTGTATACAGCTGGAGTTTGTGTAGACCTGAAAGAGACATCAAAAGATAAAAAGTTGTGCCTATTATTCATTCAATATTTTCCATGCAATGTAGTGCTAAGCATTGTACACATATCTTTTCATTTACATATTTTTTACTTCCACCCTACAATGTGGTTATTGTCTTTATTTTACAGGTAAAGAAACTAAAGTTTAGAGAGGTAAAATAATTTTTACAGGGTCACATAGAATTTGCATTTAGATGTGTTTGACTTTATATGCTCTTCTATATGCTCATAGATTTTTAAAAAAAATATGAAAAACTTTTCTTGGGAATTGCCTACCTACTTCCACAGGCTTTGCTCTAGGAATTTAGAACACTGGTTCCCAACTACAATATTAAGATACATTCATCTATGTGCTGGTGAAGTATATAACAAGTAAATTGTTACCAATAATTAGTAGTAAAAATCTGTCAATAATGTACTAGTCATTAAAATGATAGTAGTTATCCCTATATTTCACACTTGCATTCATATTGAGCTTTTTCAGTGAAAGACAGAAATAGTAGGATAATTCTTACAGAAAATATATCACACTTCTGAGTACTCCCATGAGAATGGTTGCATTTGAGAATATGCCATGTATTTTAAGAACTGATACATCAACCAGTATAGTGAGAAAAAAAATCTATTTTTACATTAAGCTATGATTTGGGAACCAACTATGGTAAAGATGTTTATCAGTCATGATTTTATATCTGACATAAAACATCTTTACATTTGAAATGTCTTGAAGGGGGTAGATGAGAATCAACAATTGTAATAAGAAACACGCATTGAGAGCCCTCTGAGCTTGCTTGGAAAATCCTAAATCATGATAATAAAGATTTGGTTGAAAGAGTTGAAGGTTTTTAATATGTTTTTTCAGGTTGACTGCAGTCATTATAAAAAGTTACCACCAGGACAACAGAGATTTTGTCATCATATGTATGATCCAATTTGTGGATCTGACGGAAAAACTTATAAAAATGATTGCTTCTTCTGTTCTCAAGTTAAGTAAGTATTAAAATGTTTTCTTTTTCATATTTAAGGTAAAAGTATATATTAAGACAAATTAGAAGGTGTGATGTAGGGCCTAAGGAATATGTGAATCATATCATATTGTCTCTAACAAACAGAGCCTTCCAGTTGGTAGAATTTGGGAGTCCCTGATATCACAATATCCCCACATATTCTGGAAGTAAGAGTGAATCAGAGAATTCTAAAATCTCCAAGTTGAAAGGAAATATATGATCATCTAGTTCAACTTCCACTTGATAATCTATTGCTTAAACTTCCTCTACAGAAAAGTTACCAAGTAGTCTCACAGTCCATCTGGATTATTTCCAGAGACAAGGAACATCCTCCCTCCTAAGCATCCCATCCACATCTGGTAGAATGAGCCATGTTTTTGTTCAGCTTTAGCAACTAGGCTTGGATATGTTAGAGCCCCCTAATGCCTGGTACAACAGGGGATAATATCTGCAAAATCTGAATAACTTCTTCTGTTTCAGAGTATTATATCTCAACAGAATATATGTTGGTGCTATACTAAAAATTACACTTAAAAAAATCAAGTGGCCAAAAGTAGTTTAAAGATTATAAACTAATCATCTCCAAGATATATTAACATTAGTTCAAAAATTATAAAATAATGAATGATATACTGGAATGTATAAAAACATATGGGTCATTTTAAATATTTTCAAAAATATAGATGAAATACAAACGAGCATCTAACATATGTGGCATATTGTTCTGGTTCTTTTTTTAATAAAAGAAAAATAACAATTTTTATGAAAAGAGACTTCTAAGTATGTGTTTCCCTTAAATTAAAAAAAATTAAAACATTTTCAGGGATATAAATTGTGATGTATTTGAGCATCATCCTTATATAATCAGCACCAGTTTCAAAAATATTTCTAAATTGCAGTCACTCCTTTTAAAAACATCAATAAGTGGGGAAACTTGAATACATTTTTAGGATTCATTAGTGAAGTTTGGATGCTAATGAAATGCCTATGGGCTAGCATTTCTCATTTGTTGCTATATTCTCTCCACAGGAAAACTGACGGCAAACTTAAATTTGTACATTTTGGAAAATGTTAAATCTATCTTGTGAGTCCAAAATATCTTTTAATGCATCTATTCACAAGAGACACATTTCTGTTCCCATATTATCTATGCCACATTGCCTACTCATCACCATATGCAGATTTCTTTGCAGAATAAAGCAGATATAAGGGAAATAAATGTGCACCTGACTCTTTTTTGGGGGGGAACTGAGTTGAATTTTCTAGATTTGTTTTTTACTTTTGGGTGCTGTCTAAGAGATAATTTTAGGGAGAAAAAAAGGGCCAATTAAGACTAGTAATAGGAACTAGAAAATTAAAGGCCCTGAAGCTGATGCATTGTTCTTTACCCAGGCTAGGAAAACACTCCATGTACATCACTCAGTTATTGAACATCCCTGAAATGTGAACAGATAAAGAGAGACCCTTCAGGCAGAAGAATCAGAAAACACTGCTTTGCTAGATGTCTCTTGGGTTTAAGACACTGAGAATTGCTCTGGATTGGGACTGCTCTCCAACTGTTTCCTACCAGAGAATATGTTTGTAAAATGTGGCTGGTAAAAAAAAAAAAGGTTGGTAAAGTTGTGCAACTTCTCACACATTAGTTGACGTCTCTGATATTTTTCTTTCTTGAAAGTTTGATCTCAGGTCTGAGACCTGAAATTAAGCTTATCCTACTATTATATCATAAGTTTCTTAAAGACCAGAGAATATGCCTTGTAAATCTTTGTAATCTATTTGTGCATATATTCAATCACAAATATCTATTAAGGCCTACTTTGTCAGTGTCAGTGTTCTGCCTTGGAGAATACAATGTTGAGCAGAGTAGATATGGTCTTGCCACCTTGGAGTTTATATTCTGTGAAGGAATTTCCTATGCTTGGTACAGCATCTTGCATAAAACTGATATAGAAACATGCTTAATAAATTGAATTGAAGTTAAGCAACATTTTCCTTAGATTATAACAGAGTCACCCATGAATTTAACATATGAAAACCTACCTATATATTATGTATAAAGAGGGAGAAAGAGAAAATGTAGTCAAGCCCTTTTTGAGCTATGATCTGGTCTTGCAAATTCATCAGAGATTTAGGGAACAAGACTGTCTATCAGAATGACCCATGTTAACCTCCACAGAATTCAGGTACAATGGTGTTTGTTGTTTCTTTTATTTTCTTTTCTTTCTATTTTACATTTTTTTTTTAACTTTCAGAATGATGCAAGATCATCACTAACATTACTTAAAAACACTCTCTTTAAATTTGTTGATTGGAATTTAGGGAGGGAAAAAAAGTGCGCTTCAAAGAAACTCTTTAAAGGAATTAAAAATATTAACCTAGAATTTATTCATACATCTTTTCACCAAATATTTATTAAATATTCACTCTGCCAGATGCTGCTAGAAATGAATCAGCAAACAAATATAAACATTAGTCTTTTCTTCATGGAGCTTTAAGTCTAGAGGGGAAGAATTATGTTAACAATACATCAATCTTAAATATACATATTTGAAAAAACTAGACTTAGACTGAGTAATCAGGAAAGACTTCCCTGAGAAGGTAACTTATAAGCAGAAACCTGAAGGATGGATAGAAGTCAGCAAAAGAAAATGGTGGGCAAGAGCAGTGAGTTGGAGTTGGGGGAGGTTGGCCATGGGGTTGAGAAATGAGAAGCAGCCAGGCACAGTGGCTCACGCCTGTAATCCCAGCACTTTGGGAGGCCGAGGCAGGAGGACTGCTGGAGCCTAGAAGATAAAGACCAGCCTGGGAAACATGGTGAAATGCCATCTTTACAAAAAATAGAAAAAATTAGCTGGTGTGGTAGTATATGTCTGTAGTTTCAGCTACTTGGGTGGCCGAGGCAGAACAATCAATTGAGCCTGGGAAGTCCACTTGAGCCCGGGAGGTTGAGGCAGGATATCAAGGCTGCAATGAGCTGAGATTGCACCCCTGCACTCTGGTCTGGGTGATGAAGTGAGACTCTGTCTCAAAAATAATAATAATAATAAAAGGAAAAAGAAAAGAAAAAAAAGAGAGAAGCATCATTCCAAGCAGAGTGAACACATGAAACTGCAATGTAGAAAACCAGCATAAAGAGTTGTTGGCCAATTCATGTTTTCCAACCACTCTTCCTTGTTATCCTCTCTACCACCCACTTCCCACAATCCATTTTCTAACAGCCTTCAGAGTGATATTTCTAAACACAGACCTCATCATCCATTCCCCTGGTAAGGTTGCTTCAGTTATTCTCACTGCTTACAGCCCCATCAATATCGGCCACCTCACTCTCCAAACTCATCTCTCTCCATTCCACACTTTGCCCCAGACTGGTCACCACTCTCAGAACCTCCCATGCACTCTGAAATTTTGCACATGCTCATCCCTCTTTCTACAATTTTCTCTTTCCCACTTTTCCATCTTACCAATTTCCACATCATCTTTCAGCCTTAATGTCATTATCTTTAAAAAGCATCTCCTATGTATTTGGTCCTCCTAAATTAGCATACTTTATATTATTTTCACTTTAGCTCTGTAACCATCTGTTTCCACTGGCATATTGCAGGCTTGCAGTTGGCATGCCATAGGTGTTCAATTAATACCTTATAAATTAACTAAGTTAAATTAAAATGAATTGAATTTGGCTTCTGTCAACAAGTAAGCAAGGAAACCATGATGTCTTTTCCCAGATAACTCTGAAGTCAAGTGTCTTCACTCCCGATCCAGCTCCAACATTAGAATATATATCTATTTGCACTCTGCATCAACCCAAACTCTGCTTCTTCAAGCTCCCTATAAAGAATCCACAAACATACAAACAATAGAGAGCAATAAATGCTTTTCTGGAGATTGTGGAGGAGTCACCAAAATGGCCATTACCTTGCACAGCCCACAGCCCAATATTCCTTATTACATTCCTTTCATCTCTTGCAAAACCACCTTGTAAAATCCTTGTCATTTGTAACATGAAAAAAATTACCATAAAATTTTAAAGATATACAAATAAAATATGATGAAAACAATTAAATAATTACCAAAACCTGTTGCTAGAACTGAAGCCTACACAAATTCTAAGAAATCTCACTTTGTTTCATTTTTAATTAGCTCTTCCTCACATTTAAGCAAAGCACGCTTTACTATATCCAATAAACCAGTCCTTGTAAAACAGGTAACTCATGTCTGTCAGAGAACAATTTTAAGCTGAAGTATTGACTTTGGAATGTTGATTAACAATAAGAGTGCAGATCAAGGAAATGGAATCCAGAGTTACAAATACGTTCCTTAACAAAACACATCCACATGGACACATTCTGAAAATATTTCAGAATTTCTTTTAAAAAGAACTCTAAATCCAAACACAGCAGTCAATATAAAATTAAGCTTTTTAAGAACACCTGCTTAAAAATAGGAAAAAGGCTACTGGAGTTCTAAGAGATGCTTCTAGAGAGTTCAGGAAACTGGTGCATCACTCCCAGTTGCCAGACTCGAAGTGCTCCTTTCTAGGACATGAGGCATTTCATGCTCACAAATAGGTGTGGAGGTTAAAACAACTGAGGCCCCACCCAGCCAAGCCCTGCATGACTAATCGAAGAGTAAGCCTGGCTTTGGGTTTCTTTCTATCCTTGTGCCCAGTTTCTGAATCTTATTCTGCCTGCCCGTGAAACTCCTGGTGACTGCTGCATCCCCAGCCTGAGCCCCTGACTCTGTAATGTGCCCAGAAGCCTAGTCCTCTGGTACTTTGCACCTCTAGGTTGTGCTCCTTGCTTCTCTCTTCTCCACTTTACTACTTCTAGAATGGCAGCCCAGTGGCAAACATCCTTAAAACACTGGCCACACTACTTCTGTTTTGGCTGCCTGTCTGGGCTCCAGTTGTTTCTTATACATCTCTGAGGCCCACCAATTGCTTGAACTACCATCTGTTTGCTGCCACACCCTTTAGATATTAACCTGTCCTCACTGTCAAACTAAAATTATTTGTGAAGCCTGTAGAATATAATGGTTAAGAACTAAGGGGCTTTGGGCAGAGAAAGCCCTGGGGTCAAATTTAGGTTTGCCACTTCTAAGTAGCCTTGAGTTAGTGGCTTAATCTCTGAGTTTCGGTTCCTGCATTTCGAATGGAGACAATAACAGTTCCTTCCAGATTAGCGTGAACTAATATGTATACAGCACATAATATTGTGCCTGGCATGTAATTAGCTAACAAGAAATGATAGATTTAAAATATAATAACAAAAATCTGTAGTTGTAATAAGTTTGCCCCGTAAGCCTATGGGTGGTTCTAATTTAGGTTCTGGCACTGCCTAGTATTTTCTGCAACCCCACCCTATCGCAACCACCACTCCCACTTGACCCTATCCTGAGATACAGCACTGAGAGCCTCCTGTTAAAGTAGATAATCACAGGGACAACCACAGAGGTCAGCAGAGCGGCTTGACTGCAATGAAATGAAGACACAAACCTCCATTAGGGTTTCTGGAAGGACATTTAAAAAATTATCCTCAGTGTTTTTTAGAAATAAAATAAAATTATATATGTATCTTCTGGTTTCGAGCCCCTTAAGAGCAGGGAATTGGGTCTTGTTCATCCCTGTGTCTCAAATAAATATTCATCTCTTCTGCCTGACGCATCGTAGGCAACGCCTGACACATCGTAGGCAACGCCTGACATATATATGTAATTTTTAAACTGTCAGGGTAAACGACATCAAAACAAACTCTACTGTGAGGGAAAACAATATCAAAACCAACTCTTGGATAAATATATTTAAAAACACATAGGTAATATCCTAAAGGCACAAAGAGCCCCATAGTGAATTCTACATTGCCTGAAAATTACAAAAGAGACCAGTATTATTTAGCCAAGGCCAGAGAACAAAACCAACTGAATACCTCCACAGATGAAGAAATGTTTCTAGAATCTGTGGTTGCATGAGTGTTCTTCCTAAAAGAGAGGAAGATGGAAATAGAATTAGAGGAGAGCTGGTAGCCTGAGCAGCAGTAAAGAATGGCAGCTGGAGGGGAGGCATACAAACAGTTTAAAAGATAGAGTGCACGTGCTATTTCGTAAACTGAGTGATAAGACGTATGAGCATGTGTATTGTCATTATCATTATTTAAACTGTATGATAATTATATACATTGTGTATATACAATATACGACGAAATAGAGAAAAGATTAGAAGGACAAGGAAAAAATAAGTAGGTGTTCTCAGGAATAAATTGGCCATGAATTTGAAAACATTTGCTTTGTGAAAAGCATCAATATATTTGCATTTAAGGTATTTTCTTAAAGACATTTTCTCTAATATCTTCAGGCCTCTTTGATCACAAGGACTTTTTTTCCCTCAAGGGAATTACTTTTCTACTAAAATAGTATTAAGTTGACCAGGAAATCCATACACATAGGGGCCCACTTTACAGAGAATGTAATGCAGACTGGAGTAGGGCATTACGTTGCTTAACTGTGGTGAATATTTCCACTTTCTCTGTGACAGCTTCCATGAAGAGCAAAGCAAAGCATCAAGAGCATTTTCTGACAGAAACTTTTGGTCAAAGAAGACATCTTACATATTGAACCAGTGATCAGAAATCTAAAGATTTCTGGATATCACAGACCAATTATATTTTTTATAATTATTTATTGTAAAATAAAGCAAAAACCAAAGTAGAAATTCTATTTGTTGCAAGACAAAAATCACCCACAATTTTTAGGAAACTATGTCATCATTTTAGCCCTTATCTATATAAAGGCACAAAATTCACATATTGGCAATAATATAATAAAATGTTGTATTCCCTTTGGCTTAATGTTAAAATGCAAGAATACTTTTAACATTTAACTTGCATTTTCGGGTCTGTTTTTCTTTCCTCCCAAACAATAACCTCCTAAAATAACTGAAACAAGCAGTAAACATAATATTTATATAAAGTAACTACTGGAAGAGTAATAGTGGCATTTAACAACCACTGAGGAAGACCAGTGGTCCTCAAATGGCATTCTAAGGAAACTTAGGAATTCCCAAGTATGCTGCAGCAGCTCAGTAAAGAAAAAGCAGGACCAACAAACTAGACTTCTCTACTCCAACTTCAATTCAGAGATGCATCTCTTTTATATATATTTTTTATACTTGGTTATGGTTAGATTCCCAGCTTCACTACTGGCTAGCTGTATGAACTTGGGCAAGTGTTTAATTTCCGGGATTCAGTTTCCTCTTCAGTTACATAGGGATCCTGTTTGTGCCCGCTTTATAGAATTTGTGTAAGCATTAAACAACTTCATGAATGAAAGTGCTTAGAATATTTATGGTACATAATTAGCATTCAACAAGTATTAGTATTACTGTTAAAAAGTACAAAATACTGATGGCTACAATCCTCACACTCAATGCAGGAATTGTCTCCATGGGATTCCTAACAGATATTCATGTAACTTCATGGATCCCTGGAGTGAGCAGGAGCTCATCATTTCTGGAGGCAGTAATTAATGAGGAATTTTACTACCAAAAGGTCATCAAGTTAAATTGACCATGTATTATTTATCCCCTCATGTGTCCTAAATGTAGCTCTTGGGGCCACAGAGAAAAAGTCTAGTTGAGAACACTTTTGGTATTTTTAAGATAGTTCTTGCATGCCTCCTGAGTTTACTAACATTCATAGAAGAATATCTGATACCAGGTTCTTACTAAATGCTTTACATCATAATCTTATTTAAATCCCAAAACAACCTTATGAATACAGACCTTTTAATGTCACCAGCTTGGAAACTTCCTTGAAGACAGTGTTTATAATGTTTACTAGGGTATACCTAACACCTAATATAGTAATGAACATAGTAGGAGTTCAAAAAACCAAACACCAAAAGTAGTAAGTTAATGAATGAGTCCTCTTTTTTCTCACTTGTGAAAAATGAGGTTCAGTGAAGACAGACTATGTTGTTCAACGCAAATAGGAAATGATGGAATTGTGATTGGCAAGGGCATTTACTGGGTCCAGAACCCAAGCTTTTAAACACTGCTGTACTGTGTTCCCTAGGCAACATCATAATTCCTATCCCCACAGCAGCTCATCTGAACAGATTCTGGCTGTTTTATTGATTTACAGGGAAATAAATGTAAGTAAGCTCTCTGTAATCCAACCTTTTCAGGCTGTAGGTGCTACGTTCATTAGTGTCACAGAGTGCCTTCCAGCCCATGAATGCAAAAGGCCAGAGGAACTGCCAGTGGTCTTATTGCAAAGCCATAGAATGGCTCTTTGAAAATGCCATTTAGCATAGTCAAAGCCAAAGGGCATAAATAAAGAATATTTTCTTAAAATCTGCATTCCTGGTAACTAAGTTATTTCCTAATGTTTGGCATAGTGAGAAGCGCAAATGTTGCCCTTCCTTTAGAAATGGCAATGCAGTTGATGATCACTAGCTAAGTATGCCCCTTGAGACTGAACACAGTGGAGGTCTCTTGTTTTTGATGCATCAAAATATATGTGGCCTCTTAGAGTTAGCCATGTTTGGAGATATGGCAATCATGGTCAAAGCCTCAGGGACAGTCCAGCTTCTGTACCATCTGATTCTTAAGATATACACATAGATCCTTATTCTAGTGCCTGAGAATGCTACTGATCTTCCCTCTAAGGAAACTTATATAAGCAACTTCCAACAGAGAACAGGTAGATTCATAGCAGTTGTTCCGTTAGCTCTCTCCCTATCTCCATTCATTGCACCACCAAATTCTACACTCTTAGCAAAGTCATTCTCTGTTAAAGAACATGGGTTACTAGTTGAGCCTTGTCAACCAAGATCAGTGAATGGATTCCTCTGCTTTATGACCAGTGTAGAACTTGACCTGACAGGGTTCCAGAAGAGGGATCTGGGTGGAGAACCAAGACAGCTGGTGATGAGAGCCTTACTGATCATTGCAGCAGACTCACATGAAAATGGTGCCATTGTAGAAAATGAGTTCTGAACCCAAGAATCTATTTTTAAGACTTATTTTAGAAATTCACTAGTTATGAGATTTTGAGCAAGTTATTTAGCTTCTCTAAGGGCCAGTTTCCTCCTCTATAAAATGGAGATGATGGTAATATCCACCCCAGACTTATATGTGAGTCTAATAACATAACATAATATATGTGAACACAGTAAGAATTATTCATGTACCATTCAAATGTAACATACCATTAATTTGGGTCATATTATGTAATAATATTCCACAGGAATTATTTCCAATGATTCATTATTTTAAACCTGTTCTAGTGCCATGATCTGGGAAACAGTCATTTCTTAATAGAGATGACACATCTAACTAGGACATAATTCAAGCCTTTAATGGGCTAGGTTAATAACAGCAGGTTAATTCTTTTGCCTCCACCTTTAGCCACTTTCAGCATCATGGAAGCAATAACCTCTCTTGATCCTACCACTTTGATTTATCTTCTGAACTGAGAACCTGAGTCCAAGAAATTCTAAGATTCTTTCATCTCAAAAACGAGCAAGTTTATTTTGTTTTTGTTTTTGTTATGCATTTTTCTCTCTCCAAGAAATCACTGAATCACATTGTCTCAGGAGTGGAGTGGAGCATAAAGCTCATCTAACCCAACTTCTTACTGTATAAGAAAGTTTCCTGTGGGATCCCTGAAGGTGATCACAATCCAATCTCTGCTTTGATGCAACAACTCTCTTGTCAAAAAAAAAAAAAAACACCCAGCCCATTATTGACCCGTTTGTTTATAGAATATTCTTACTTTATTGAGTAGAAATCAATGTTGATTCAACTCATCATCTATGACTGACACAAGATTTTAAAGGTTTAAAAATATATCATGCTTTTATCCATTCCATATTTATTGAGTACTAAATATGGTCTGGCATTATTTACTAAACTCATCTCTCATGATGATGATGGTCACTTTCCCAGGCCAAGGCCCTTTTTCCTGTATTCTATTCTCCCCTCAACCTCTCTCAAAGAGCAACCATAGCATTCCCACACTTGCTGAGTAAATCAACCCTGATAATTATTTTAATTCAAAGCCTTCAAGAGAACCCTATTTCAGTGGCACAGACTAATAACTGAAGCAAATAACCATATTTTTTTTCAAAAAATGGTTTTTATTTTATTCTAGATGGAAAACGTGTGTCACAGAGAAAATGGTCATTCCACAACATGTAGTATATAATTATTATTTTTATGTAATCTAAAAGTTGGGATAAATTTTTCCATCTCAAAAATCAAAGGCCCTTTCATATATTTTTCAACATGTAAAATACATGATTTAGAGTCACCTATAAGAAATATATTTGATATGCCATATAATTTTGTTATGTAGCTAATATTTACCCATTTGAATATCAACGTTGGTTTCACTGAAAGTATTTTAGATTCAAATCATTATTAAATGAAGTTAATAGAACATAGTAGCCATACATGTACTGGCTTTAGAGTCAGGCAAAATTCTGCTGATTCCCAGCTTTGTCACTATGTGGCTAGAATAAATGACTTTTTCTGGACTTCAGTCTCCTCATTTACAAAATGAAAATAATTATAATACCTGCCTCATTGGATTGCTAGGAGCTTAAATGCCATAAGTCTTACAAAGACCTCAACATAGCCCTTTGCACATTGTAAAAATTCTAGGAGGGCTCCCATGTTAGGCCATTCTTGCATTGCTATAAAGAAATACTTGAGATTGGGTAATTTATAAACAAAAGAAGTTTAATTGGCTCATGATTCTACAGCCTATACAGGAAGCATAGTGCTGGCATCTACCTGGCTTCTGGTGAAGCCTCAGGGAGATTTCAGTCACGGTGGAAGGCAAAGCGGGAGCAGAAACATCACATGGTGAAAGTAGAAGTAAAGGACTGGTGGTGCCACACACTTTTAAAGGACCAGAACTTGTGTTAACTCAGAGCAAGAGCTCACTTATCACTAAGAGCTCACTTATCACTAAGATGGCCCAAACCATTCATGGGAGATCTGCCCCCATGATGCAAACAAATCCCAGCAGGCTTCACCTCCAAGACTGGGGATTACATTTCAACATGAGATTTGGGTGGGGACAAATACCCAAATTATAGCAACTACCTCGTATTATTACAAAATGGTCATATATGTCTTTACTTACCCAACAAGGGATGAAGAACATGATTTAGCCTTTCTATTTTGATTCATTGTGAAAACTGTTAATACATTTTAGACAATTCTCATATAAGGCAATAAAAACTTTCAATTAGTGGGCAAGAAATCTAAGCATCACACTTAGTTGTCTTTGAGGCTGAGACTTGTAAGTAAAACAGTATAAAATAAGCATACAAATCAAGATTATTGACTTTAAAGTCATAGGGTTGGGCTCAAGTAATAGGTTCATCAATTAACAGCTATACGATCCTGAAAATTTTACTTAACTTTTCTGTTTTGGTTTCCTTTTCTTTAGGAAAATTTATAGTATTTACCTCAAAGGATTGCAAGAGTTAAGCAGTAACCACATGTAGGGTTTTCAGAGGGCTCCTGGTAGCTAGCCAGTGTTGGATAAATGTCAGCTATTGCCATTTTGTTTACCCAAGATGCATGCATTCTGTAAAAGAAGTGGCAGAGGAATGTTTGTGAAATGATGAGTAAGTTGGTTTTGAACAATAAGTAGGAGTTTTTTTCTAAGCAAGCAATGAGAGGCTGCAAATCGTAGGGATTAAAGTAGTTTACCTTGATTTGGGAGCAGTGAGAATTTGACTGGAACTACAATGAAGTATTTGTCTGAGGGCTGTGGGTACAGGTTTGGTAGTGGGACTCAAGAGCTCTCCTAGGGCTAGAAGAGCCCTGAGGTAACTTGGGGTAGTGAAGACCACTCCACAGTGTTGGGAAAGTCATCCTCCATCTTGCAGCCACAGCACCGTATATAGTATTAATAGGGAGTTTCTAGCAAGCCTGTGCTTGAGAAAAATTTCTCTTCAGACAGAAGTAGTAAAAATAATGATAGAAAATACATATAGTTCTTTTTTACATGACAACTACTATTCTAAGTGCTTAATTCATATAAATGCATTTAATGTTCAAAACAACTATATGAGGTAGGTACTATTCCCCCATTTTACCTATGGAAAAGGTCACATAAAGGTTAAGCAATTTGCCCAAGTTTAGGTGAGATTTGAAACCAAACATTTAGCAGCACAGTCTCTACTTTTAAACACTACACCATACTGCCTCTGCATAGTAGTGAGGTGAAGAGATGCTGAGAAATAAAAAAAGAAAGGAGAGGAGAGGGCAGCTCTCTGCTGAGTTATGGAGGATGGAGGATGGGTAGAATGAGGAGAGACAGCAAAGGAGAAAAGTTAGAAGACATTTGGAAATTATAATGTGGATCTAAATAAAATTAGTCAACAGGAGAAAAAAGCAGGGCATGGAAGATTGGAGATAAATTTCAGAAACAGAACTTAAAAAGAGTTGGCAAACCATTTATATGCATGATTAGGAGAACTTAAATATTTAGGTTAGTGTTGATGTTTTTGGTTTGGACCACTGTTTACACGGTGATGTTATTACTTCTCAGTCAGTTTTCTATAAAACTAGGTACAGAATTTGTTGTCCTTAATGTGTTCCAATCCTTCCTACTTAATGTGCAATGCTGCCTTACATTTTTGCAAGAGATTTTGTCATTCTTGTCTCCACTAGAGTCTGTGGTGGTATTTGGCCAGCACTGAGTCTTATATAATCTCAGAACCCTTCCCAGTGCCCTAAAAACAATAAGGTCACAACATGTAGAAGAATAAGTAAGTGGTAGGAGCAGGTTGAGAGGAAGAAGATGAGTTAAATTTTGGACACCTTAAGTCTGCAAATACTGCAAGATACTCAAGTAGAGATGTTCTGCAATTGATTAGAAATTCAGAGTAGGTACTCTGGAATAGTAAAAAATACTGATGCAAATTTTGTAATCATCTGGGTGGATAACTTAAGACAAAACTAAATATAATGACTAAAATTTAGTCCTTACTATTTGTAACACACTATACCAATCCTAAACATGTTTGATTTCTTTTATTATTCCTCACTACAAATACATGAGATAGATGTGATTAGATCCACATTTTATAAAGAACAAGAGCTTTGAGAAGGTTAGCAATTCACAGAGATTTGCCTCTTTCATTTATCTCATAGGAGGTAGATAAGACAGGATTTTTTTGTACTTACAGTCTGACAGATTTAATTGAAAAATCCAAATCCCTGAAATTAATAACAGCTCAGAACAGTTAATATCCATCATTTAAAAATATAAAAATATTTTCTTAGAAGAAGCTGTCACTAACAGCGGTAATTTACAAAAGATGACAAACCTATAGGCAAAATCTATTCCAAAAATTAACATTTTTGCTCCAAAGTTAAATATATAAAGGGCTTATTTCCTATACTTAAGTTTTAAAGTAAACTTCATTTCAGAGATTTCTTTTAGAATTTAATGTGTCATATAGTCCCTCTAACGAATAGTATTCTGGTGATGTACAGCAGGTTTAGAAAAATTATGTTGCTTTTCCCATAGCACAAGCTGGTTACTAAGATGAACCAGATGATCATAAAATATCCTCTCATCAAATCTACTGCTTCAATTCTTTCCCCAGGAAGCCCACCAAGTTGCCTACCAGGCCACATTAAATACTTCTAGTGACAGGAACTCACTTTCTCTATTTGCACAACACATTCCTGAACAGCTCTGACAGCTAGAAAGAGCTCAGATTTTTTGTTCTTATACGTTAAAAATTAGCAAATGGCTTAAATGTTTTGCTAAACCTAAGACACTTTTGTTGTGCTAGCAGCCTCAAAGGTGGATATGAAGGATTTATGATATAGACTGAAATTGTCTAATAGTTTCGAAGTGATCATCTCAAAAGACACATTAGTACTATATCAAAAAATTAATAAAATTACAGTCAAATCTGAAGAAGTACATATCCTTCATTTTAATTATTTGCAAGACATAATATTTGTGAAGAAAAACAAGCATAAACTATATCTAACAGTTTATTCAGATCCTCTCACCCTCTACCTACCCCCTGAGAAAACGCTAATAATCTAGAATAAAAGGAAGCTTCTAAGCTATTTTGATCACCTTGAAAATAAAAATTAATAAAAATAATGACAAAAGTTATTAATTAAAAGATATTTCTATTTAATACATTACATCAGTCACTAAGATATTACTGGGCTGCAGTCCTTTCCATTAAAATTGACAAGTTGCAAGGAGTTTTCTGAGTCATAATGGTGAAGTGTAATGCTAAGAAAATGCTTACAGGCTTAGTATTTAGCATTTGTCTTTCTTTTCATGAAGCAAGTATTAACACATTTAAGTGTTTACAAATGGGAAGGTAAAGAGGTTCTAAAATGTCTTATAGTGCATTCTGAGCACAAGAGACAATTATTTTTCAGGAAAAGGATGCTTTTTTAAGTAAAAGGCTTAAAAACTATTTTTTAAGTAAGATGCTTTTTAAGTAATTGCACCTAAAGGAAATTCTTTTGAAGTGAAGTGCTTAATTTTAAGCACTGCTTAATTTGATTTTTAAATAAAATGGAACTTAAGGAAATTCTTTCTAAAAATTTTGGTATGCAGTTATATCTTTTGGATTTACTTTAGTCATAAATAATGGCTAATAGCCTCTTTCTGCCAGAAATTTCCCGCTTGGCAAATCATGGGAATCAGTAGCTCAAGAGTCCAAAACATGCTTTTTTCTAACCCAGGCCAGGGAAATAAACCCTATGGTTTGCTTGCTTTGTGTAGATTCTTTACTGAAACCTGAAAAAAATAAAGGAAAATGTTTCATAAATAAGAAGATTACAGCCTCAACTTCTGATAACCAGAAAATGTACTTTTACCAGCAGCAGCTGACATCCCCTGAAGTATGGCATAGAGAACTGCCCTAGATTAGGATTCTGACCCTTCCTATCCTCCCAAGTGGATTGGTCTGAAGTGTAGAGAAAGAGAATCAACATAAAGTCATGCGTGTTCCATTGGGTCTTTTTTTTTTTTTATCTTTCCACTACTTTTTAAAATTTTTCATCCCTAAGACCAGGTCTGAAATTTGTCTTACACCCCTAGTTGGATACGTAATTTTTGCAGATCAAGGAAGGTGCCTTGATCATCCTTAAAACTCTTTCACATATTAGTCATCAAACAAAAATCACTCAATTCCTAAATACATGGTATTGTGCTGACATCTGGGGATAAAACAATGAACAGTATCGACATTATTTCTGCCCTTACTGAGTTTCCTTTGTAGTTGCGAAGATACGATGTACTTGGAAGATATAACCTAAATACAATTCCTTACATTTAATTGCCAATCAATAAATACTTTTGAATGAACAATAACTGAGTTTGAGCAGCATTTTCATTGTGTTATTTCTTACTTGAAAATTTCCAATGGCTACTCTTTAGGAATTCAAAGAAACATAAAGTGTTCCTGACTTTATGGAACTTGCATTTGGGAGACAGGTCATTTGCAAAAACAAATAAATAATACCAAAATCCAGAGGATAAATACAAAATAACAGATTCTACATATTACAGGCGATCAGAGGATGACACAATCACTAGCCAGAGACACTGGGAGAATGTTTTTGGAAGACATAGGCCTTACCCTGTAAATGTGACTAAAGACTGCTTCCCCATCCTTCAGCTAGAACCTCTTCTTTGATGACTTATTCGCTCACTCTCCTCCAACAATATTTGCTGTCTCAATTTTTGATACCACTACTATACTAAATGTTATATATTTTTCTGTTATTTGCCACATTGAAATGTAATTGTCTGCTGATAAGCAAAACTCCACTACTGGAGTATGGACCTCTTGAAAAGTGGAATTGCATCTAAATCATCTCCCGCTCCCGTGGCCTAACATAGAATGTAAACAAACTTAGAGGTCACATTTAATAAACACGTGTTGAACAAATGTTAAAGATTATTCTAGAAGACACACTCTGAAATCACCACAGGATATCGCTGGACCCAGCCATGTATTCAGTAGCCTGATAAAATAGTTCATCCTCCTTCCATAATGGGTTCCTAAACACTTGATGATGGGGTTAAAGAAATAAATGTTAGTGAGTTGCCAAAAAAAAAAAAAAAAAAAAAAAACAGAGAGTATAACTGTTACTTGATTTCTCCAGAGGCAAAAAAAATATTAGGGTCCTTAATAAGATGAGGTCTCCAGAAGTAAGGTAGGACTAATAAAAAATAAAAGCTAGGTAGTTCTCATATCTTGGCTATTGCAAATAATACTGTAACAAACATGGGAGTGTAGATATACCTCTAAGATCCAGATTTCAGTTTCTTTAGATACATATCCAGAAGTGGGATAGCTAGATCAAATAGTCCTATTTTTAATTTTTTGAGAACTTTCCTACAGCAGATGCACCAATTTCCATTCCCACTGTCAATATACAAAGGTTCCAACTTTTCCACATCCTTTCTAACACTTCTTTTTTCTTTCTGTTTTTTCACTGATAATAGCCATTCTAACAGGTGTGAGATGATATCTCATTGTGGTTTTGATTTGCATTTCTCTGATAATTAGTTATGTTGAGTACCTTTTCACGTACCTGTGGGCCAGATGTTCCTCTTTGGAAAAAAATGCCTATTCAGGTTATTTTTCCCATCTTTAAACAGGTTATTAGGTTTTTTGCTATTGAGTTATAGGAGTTTCTTAAGTATTTCGGAATTTATTCCTTATTAAATATATGGTATGCAAATATTTTTTCTTATCGTGTAGGTCACCTTTAAATTTGTTGTTTCCTTTGCCATGTAGCAGCCATTTAATTTTATTTAATTCTACTTGTCTATTTTCCTTTTTGTTATCTGTGCTTTTAGTACCATTTCCAATCAATCATTGCCTAGTCCAATGGCTATAAGCTATTTCCCTATGTTTTCTTCTAAGAGTTTTATTGTTTTGTCTAACATTTAACTTTTTAATGTATTTCAAGTTGACTTGTGTACATGGTGTGAGATAAGGGTCCAATTTTATTCTTTGCAAGTTGATATCTAATTTTCCTTACATCATTTATTAAGGGAATTATCTTTTCCCCATTGTGTATCCTTGTCATCCTTGTCAAAGATCAATTGACTATATATGTGTGGGTTTATTTCTAGGCTCTCTACTCTGTTCTATCAGACATCAATAAATGAATGAATTTTTAAAATGTGCTATATAGCACATATATAATGAAATATCATTCAGCCTTTTAAAAAAGAAGGAAATGCTGCCATTTGCAATAACATGGATGACCTGGCAGACATTATGCTAATTAAAATAAGCCAGACACAGAAAGACAAAATATCACATGATCTCACTTATATGTATAAACTAAAATAGTCAAACTCATAGAAGCAGAGAGTATAATGGTTGTCAGGGAATGGAAGGAGAAGGAAATGAGGAGATGTTGATCAAACGGTACAAAGTTTCAGTTATGCAAAATAAGTAAGTTTTAAAGATCTACCCTACAACATAGGGCCTGTGGTTAACAATACTGTATTTTATATTTAAAATTTTGCTAAGAAGATAGATTTTTATTTTAAGTGCTTTTACCAGAAAAGGAAAAACAAAAGAAAACAAAGCACACAGTAAAAGGAGGCAGAAGGAAACTTTTGGAGATACCGGATAAATTTATTGCATTAATTATTATGATGGTTTCAGAAGTATATACTTATCTTCAAATACACTAAGTTCTATATTTTAAATATATACAGATATTTATGTCAATCATATTTCAATAAAGCAGTTTTAAAAATTTTAGTCTCACTTTATGATCATAACAAAGTTACTTGGTATCTATCTCAGAATTTTTAACACACTTTTAGAGTTAGAGTAATACCCAGGCCCATTCCTAACATGTGCTGGGCTCCAGGCAAGAATTAAAATGTAAGCTCTTGCATTCTATATCTACAATGTATTTAGAAACTATTTAAAATTTATAGCTAACACATGTTTAAATACAATTCTATTCTTATATCTTGGCAAATATATCTTCATTCCAACATGAAAGCTCAGACTCAAATTTAAGATTCTCAAACTCCTTAAGTGTTTCTTGTGGGAATCTAGCAGCATGAGAGAAGTTAGCCACAGAGCATCAGTCTCTCTCCTGATCTGCCACTAGTCTCTATCCAACTCAGTTCTGTTATGCCTCATAAGAGCAGTGTGAACATGGGCCTGCATACCAAAGCCTGCATGTCCAATCTTCATCCAAACTACTGCAAATATTCGCCCTTAGGTCATACTTTGGAGTAAAGAAGGTGCATATCAGAAACATAGTCTGCCTTGAGGGAGATGACCTGAAGAAGAAGTTTACATAGGCCCTGTAAGCAGGTTAACGTTTGCTTACGAAGCGAATTCAGAAGTTTAGGATTCCAAATTATAAACAAGAAGGGGATTACAGTTTTGTGCTGGGCAGATGTCCTTGACCTACAAGCTCCAAGCCCTTTGGAGAGAGGCATGGATGGAGAAGGCCTGGAGGGAGGCTCTTTAAAACAGGGCTCTCGGGCAAAGGAGACCCTCTTGCATAGATGTAAAAGTGGTATTAGTGATACCTACTTTTCAAAACTATTATGAAGATTAACAGATATGGAAGGAAAGTACCTAGAAAATATAACAATTTCAAATTATGTAAATGATGTTGTTTATGTTGTTGTTATTGTTGGCATTGTTATTAGAATATGCTTGTAAAACCATTAGGTGATACAGGAACACAGGTAGTATTTCAATAAAACTAATTACCATGGACCCTATAACACATTGAAAGACATTTTCATTAGTAATTATATGAAGGTGAATCTACATTTGTGATGGCTGTTGATTTGAAGAAGCTCTCCAGATCAGCAGCATAGGGGGTATTCCTGAGGGATTTGAGGTCATGTATCCCCATATCTGTTTTCTGATTCTAAGCATTCTTTTTCTAAATGAAGCCTTCTCATAGGTCCGCAAATATAGTTGGCCCTTTATATCCATGGGTTCCACATCCATGGACTCAACCAATTGCATATCAAAAATATTTGGAAAAATAACAGATGATCATATCTGTACTAAACATGTATAGATTATTTTGTTTTTATTCCTTAAACAATATAGTATAATATTTACATTGCATTTACAATATATTAGGTATTATAAGTAATCTAGAGATGTTTTAAAGTATATGGGAAGATGTGTGTAGATTATATGCAAATATTATACCATTTTATAGAAGGGACTTGGGCATCTGTGATTTGGGTATCTGCAGGGAATCCTGGAACCAATTCCCCATGGATACTGAGAGACAACAGTATTTGTAGCGTGTGTTTTACCACCTTGAATTACCAAAAGGTAATTTAATAACTGACATGGAATCTCTTGCTTGAATATAATGGGAGTATGGGGATTTGGCTGACATTACCAGGTCACCCCTTTTGAATCCACCTTACCACCTTGGTCACCTCAACGCAAGAGAGTGGCACTTGCCTCCTGTCCCTTTGTCTTTGCCTTTGCCTCTGCCTCTGTCTTCAGTGTATATCTCCCTTCCACCATTGTCATTACCCTTCCCAAGGCAACAGCAGTCCCTTGAATACCTTCTGTCCACAGAGTTTAGAGATACTGTCATCTCACAGATGGGTGAGTATACTTTCCAGCTAGAGGGAATTTTGGAAATTCATTTCTATGGCTATTGAGAAATCACTGAATCATAGAATCACAGCGTCTGAAAAAAGACTATGTAAAGAACTTCTCCTTCAACTTTTCACTCATAAAGAAATCTTATTCCACATCTTTGAGAGATCATCATTCACCTTTTGCTTCTGTCTCAATAGCCCTGAAGACAAGGTATTAAGGCCTCCATAAGGCAGATTGTTTTAATTGTTAGGCATCTTGAGTGTTCAGAAAATCATTCCTTCAAGACACCGTGGGTTGCGCCTATAATCTCAGCTACTTGAAAGGGTAGGTGGGAGGACTGCTTGAGTCCAGGAGTTTGAGAAAATTGCTTATTCACTTAATCTTTTAACCCATATAATGTCTCAGGCATTGGGCTAAGAGCCCAAGATGCAATGATAAACAGAATAGTCCGTATCTTCAATGAACTCTGTTTGTTGAACCAAAATGCTAAATAATATAGTAAAGTTGGCAAGCTCTGGAGTCAGTTTTCCTAGGTTTGAATTCCACCAATAACACTTGTTATCACTGTGGCCTTCAGAGAACAATTTAACCATTTTTGCCTCAATCTTCTCATCTGTGTATTGAAGATACTTATATTAATATTAACTACTAACAGAGTTTTTATGAGAAATAATGTAAATGTTAGCTATTTGTCCTAATCTGTGTCTGGAGACCAAAAATGAGCTTTTTATTCTACTTGAAGGCCCTAAGGAGCTGAAAGACACCTCATGTCTTCCTAAATATTTTCCTCTCCATAGTAAATTATCCCAGTTCTTTTATCTATTCATGAGACTTAGTATCCAGATCCATCAACATCTTGATCTCCCTAGAGCTTCACTCCAGGTATAGCATTCAGAACTACCTCAAATTTGGTCTGACTGGAGAGTATTTTCCTAACTGGTCTAGACATTATGCCTTAGAATTTTTTTTTTTTTTTGGTTTAGTAGTTGTTCTTTTTTTTTATTATTATACTTTAAGTTTTAGGGTACAAGTGCACAATGTGCAGGTTTGTTACATACGTATACATGTGCCATGTTGGTGTGCTGCACCCATTAACTCGTCATTTAGCATTAGGTATATCTCCTAATGCTATCCCTCCCCCCTCCCCACACCCCACAACAGTCCCCGGTGTGTGATGTTCCCCTTCCTGTGTCCATGTGGCCTCATTGTTCAGTTCCCACCTATGAGTGAGAACATGCGGTGTTCGGTTTTTTGTTCTTGGGATAGTTTGCTGAGAATTATGGTTTCCAGTTTCATCCATGTCCCTACAAAGGACATGAACTCTTCATTTTTATGGCTGTGTAGTATTCTATGGTGTATATGTGCCACATTTTCTTAATCCAGTCTATCATTGTTGGACATTTGGGTTGGTTCCAAGTCTTTGCCATTGTAAATAGTGCCGCAATAAACATACGTGTGCATGTGTCTTTATAGCAGCATGATTTATAATCCTTTGGGTATATACCCAGTAATGGGATGGCTGGGTCAAATGGTATTTCTAGTTCTAGATCCCTGAGGAATTGCCACACTGACTTCCACAATGGTTGAACTAGTTTACAGTCCCACCAACAGTGTAAATGTGTTCCTATTTCTCCACATCCTCTCCAGCACCTATTGTTTCCTGACTTTTTAATGATCGCCATTCTAACTGGTGTGAGATGGTATCTCATTGTGGTTTTGATTTGCATTTCGCTGATGGCCAGTGATGATGAGCATTTTTTCATGTGTTTTTTGGCTGCATAAATGTCCTCTTTTAAGAAGTGTCTGTTCATATCCTTTGCCCACTTTTTCATGGGGTTGTTTGTTTTTTTCTTGTAAATTTGTTTGAGTTCATTGTAGATTCTGGATATTAGCCCTTTCTCAGATAAGTAGGTTGCAAAAATTTTCTCCTATTTTGTAGGTTGCCTGTTCACTCTGATGGTAGTTTCTTTTGCTGTGCAGAAGCTCTTTAATTAGATCCCATTTGTCAATTTTGGCTTTTGTTGCCATTGCTTTTGGTGTTTCAGACATGAAGTCCTTGCCCATGCCTATGTCCTGAATGGTATTGCCTAGGTTTTCTTCTAGGGTTTTTATGGTTTTAGGTCCAACATGTAAGTCTTTAATCCATCTTGAATTAACTTTTGTATAAGGTGTAAGGAAGGGATCCAGATTCAGCTTTCTACATATGGCCAGCCAGTTTTCCCAGCACCATTTATTAAATAGGGAATCCTTTCCCCATTGCTTGTTTTTGTCAGGTTGGTCAAAGATCAGATAGTTGTAGATATGTGGCATTATTTCTGAGGGCTCTGTTCTGTTCCATTGATCTATATCTCTGTTTTGGTACCAGTACCATGCTGTTTTGCTTACTGTAGCCTTGTAGTATAGTTTGAAGTCAGGTAGTGTGATGCCTCCAGCTTTGCTCTTTTGGCTTACGATTGACTTGGTGATGCGGCTCTTTTTTGGTTCCATATGAACTTTAAAGTAGTTTTTTCCAATTCTGTGAAGAAAGTCATTGGTAGCTTGATGGGGATGGCATTGAATCTATACATTACCTTGGGCAGTATGGCCATTTTCATGATATTGATTATTCCTACCCATGAGCATGGAATGTTCTTCCATTTGTTTGTATCCTCTTTTATTTCATTGAGCAGTGGTTTGTAGTTCTCCTTGAAGAGGTCCTTCACATCCCTTGTAAGTTGGATTCCTAGGTATTTTATTCTCTTTGAAGCAATTGTTAATGGGAGTTCACTCATGATTTGGCTCTCTGTTTGTCTGTTATTGGTGTATAAGAATGCTTGTGATTTTTGCACATTGATTTTGTACCCTGAGACTTTGCTGAAGTTGCTTATCAGCTTAAGGAGATTTTGGGCTGAGACGATGGGGTTTTCCAGATATACAATCATGTCATCTGCAAACAGGGACAATTTCACTTCCTCTTTTCCTAATTGAATACCCTTTATTTCCTTCTCCTCCCTGATTGCCCTGGCCAGAACTTCCAATACTATGTTGAATAGGAGTGGTGAGAGAGGGCATCCCTGTCTTGTGCCAGTTTTCAAAGGGAATGCTTCCAGTTTTTGCCCATTCCGTATGATATTGGCTATGGGTTTGTCATAGATAGCTCTTATTATTTTGAGATACATCCCATCAATACCTAATTTATTGAGAGTTTTTAGCAAGAAGGGTTGTTGAATTTTGTCAAAGGCCTTTTCTGCATCTATTGAGATAATCATGTGGTTTTTGTCTTTGGTTCTGTTTATATGCTGGATCACATTTATTGATTTTCGTATGTTGAACCAGCCTTGCATCCCAGGGATGAAGCCCACTTGCTCATGGTGGATAAGCTTTTTGATGTGCTGCTGGATTCGGTTTGCCAGTATTTTATTGAGGATTTTTGCATCAATGTTCATCAAGGATATTGGTCTAAAATTCTCTTTTTTGGTTGTGTCTCTGCCCAGCTTTGGTATCAGGATGATGTTGGCCTCATAAAATGAGTTAGGGAGGATTCCCTCTTTTTCTATTGATTGGAATAGTTTCAGAAGGAATGGTACCAGTTCCTCCTTGTACCTCCGGTAGAATTCGGCTGTGAATCCATCTGGTCCTGGACTCTTTTTGGTTGGTAAGCTATTGATTATTGCCACAATTTCAGCTCCTGTTATTGGTCTATTCAGAGATTCAACTTCTTCCTGGGTTAGTCTTGGGAAAGTGTATGTGTCGAAGAATTTATCCATTTCTTCTAGATTTTCTAGTTTATTTGCATAGAGGTGTTTATAGTATTCTCTGACGGTAGTTTGTATTTCTGTGGGATTGGTGGTGCTATCCCCTTTATCATTTTTTATTGCGTCTATTTGATTCTTCTCTCTTTTCTTCTTTATTAGTCTTGCTAGCAGTCCATCGATTTTGTGGATCTTTTCATAAAACCAGCTCCTGTATTCATTCATTTCTTGAAGGGTTTTTTGTGTCTCTATTTCCTTCAGTTCTGCTCTGATTTTAGTTATTTCTTGCCTTCTGCTAGCTTTCGAATGTGTTTGCTCTTGCTTTTCTAGTTCTTTTAATTGTGATACTAGGGTGTCAGTTTTGGATCTTTCCTGCTTTCTCTTATGGGCATTTAGTGCTATAAATTTCCCTCTGCACACTGCTTTGAATGTGTCCTAGAAATTCTGGTATGTTGTGTCTTTGTTCTCGTTGGTTTCAAAGAACATCTTTATTTCTGCCTTCATTTCGTTATGTATACAGTAGTCATTCAGGAGCAGGTTGTTCAGTTTCCATGTAGTTGAGCAGTTTTGAGTGAGTTTCTTAATCCTGAGTTCTAGTTTGATTGCACTGTGGTCTGAGAGACAGTTTGTTATAATTTCTGTTCTTTTACATTTGCTGAGGAGTGCTTTACTTCCAACTATGTGGTCAATTTTTGGATAGGTGTGGTGTGGTGTTGAAAAAAATGTATATTCTGTTGATTTGGGGTGGAGAGTTCTGTAGACGTCTATTAGGTCTGCTTGCTGCAGAGCTGAGTTTAATTCCTGGGTATCCTTGTTAACTTTCTGACTCATTGATCTGTCTAATGTTGACAGTGGGGTGTTAAAGTCTCCCATTATTATTGTGTGGGGGTCTAAGTCTCTTTGTAGTTCACTAAGGACTTGCTTTATGAATCTGGGTGCTCCTGTATTGGGTGCATATATATTTAGGATAGTTAGCTCTTCTTGTTGAATTGATCCCTTTACCATCATGTAATGGCCTTGTCTCTTTTGATCTTTGTTGTTTTAAAGTCTGTTTTATCCAAGACTAGGATTGCAACCCCTGCCTTTTTTTGTTTTCCATTTGCTTGGTAGATCTTCCTCCATCCCTTTATTTTGAGCCTATGTCTGTCTCTGCACGTGAGATGGGTTTCCTGAATACAGCACACTGATGGGTCTTGACTCTTTATCCAATTTGCCAGTCTGTGTCTTTTAATTGGAGCATTTAGCCCATTTACATTTAAAGTTAATATTGTTATGTGTGAATTTGATCCTGTCATTATGATGTTTGCTGATTATTTTGCTCGTTAGTTGATGCAGTTTTCTTCCTAGCCTTGATGGTCTTTACATTTTGGCATGTTTTTGCAGTGGCTGTACTGGTTGTTCCTTTCCACATTTAGTGCTTCCTTCAGGAGCTCTTTTAGGGCAGGCCTGGTGGTGACAAAATCTCTCAGCATTTGCTTGTCTGTAAAGGATTTTATTTCTCCTTCACTTATGAAGCTTAGTTTGGCTGGATATGAAATTCTGGGTTGAAAATTCTTTTCTTGAAGAATGTTGAATATTGGCCCCCACTCTCTTCTGGCTTGTAGAGTTTCTGCTGAGAGATCCGCTGTTAGTATGATGGGCTTCCCTTTGTGGGTAACCCAACCTTTCTCTCTGGCTGCCCTTAACACTTTTTCCTTTATTTCAACTTTGGTGAATGTGACAATTATGTGTCTTGGAGTTGCTCTTCTCAAGGAGTATCTTTATGGCGTTCAGAAAACCCTTAGGATCCTTTGGGATAGCTATATATTTCACAGGTAAGAAAACATGCCCTGAAATGAGGCAGAATTTAACATCCTATCAAGTACTGACAGACACAGAATGAGAGCCCAGGCCTTTTGGTTCAATCTTTCTTTCTACTCCATTGCTCTATAGAGGAATTTTCGGTTCTAAGATATTCCATTTTTGTTATCAAACTCTCCTATTAATGAACCAAATTGGGTCTGTTTGCCCATGTGCAACAGAAAGCCAAATACTAAAGTGCCAGGATTTTGCAGCAAGAAAGGTTTATTGCGACTTGACTGGCAAGAGGACAGGAGGAAAATGATCAACTCTGTCTCACCAAGCTGAGGGCTGGGTTAAGTTTTATAAGCATAGGATAATGAGGTGTGATCTGATTATGTCTTGCAATGAGGTGATGCCAGTAGGCAATGATCTGATGGGTCCTCGATCCCACCATGCAGTGTTCACTTTTTAATTCAATTCCCACTCCTCAATCCAAGCACTTAGGTTCTGCTTGTGGTTGCAACCTTGGTTCATATGGGCATGCTCACTTCAACCCAGGGATTCATAGCAACTGAAAAACAGCTTATAACTTTGTTACATATAAGTTGAGCCAAATTGGTCTGGTGCAGTTACACCAGCACTGAGAGGAACCTGGTATCCCTAGGAAATCTGAAAACCATTCATTTTTTAAAGACTTACTTCCTTAAGAGTTAGACTACATTTTCTCATGTCTTTGATTTGGTAACAATATGAACTAAGCCCCACTGCATCTGATCACAACACAATCTTCAGTATAGAATCACTGATTTTACAAGATCTCCAGGTCCTTTCCTTGTTAGGCCAGGTATTATACCAAAAATCATACATAATGGCCTTGAGTTTCCATGGATACTCTTTTTATTTATTTAATATGTTTTATGTTAAATATAAGATAGTAGGTGCTACATCTAGGGAGGTAGGAATCAGTACGATAATAAGGGAAAAAGAGTTTGCTCTGACAGAACAAATGCCTTTAGGGAATACGGGAGAAAAAGATCTAGAAAATTAGTCCTTTAGTGTAAAATTGTGGTCCCCTAATCTATCATTCCTTTATTAGAGGTGAATCAGAATCTCCTTACTCAATTCAAATATATACGTATATGTACACGTGTGTGTACATATACATATATATGTATATGTATATGTACACACACACACACTCACAAGCAGCCCTCCAGATCCCAGGGTTCAACTAACCATACATCAAATATTCTTTTAAAAGACCATAAAAACAATACAACAATAAAAAATAGTACAAATAAAAAATACAACATGACAAATATTTACACAGCATTTACACTGTATTATGTATAAGTACAGTCATCCCTCATTACTCTTTGGGATTCAAGGACCCCTGTATATACCAAAATCCACTCAAATTCAAGTTTTGCAGTCGGTCCTGTGGAACCTGCATATATCAAGTAGTACTTGTATACTCTACTTTCAGTTGAAAGTTTGAATGCAGATGTGGAATCTGTAGAAATGGAGAGCTGACTGTATTTGTTGGGAAAAAAAACCCTGCATATAAGTGGACCCATGAAGTTCAAACCTAC
This sequence comes from Pongo abelii, assembly GCF_028885655.2. Classification (NCBI taxonomy): domain Eukaryota; kingdom Metazoa; phylum Chordata; class Mammalia; order Primates; family Hominidae; genus Pongo; species Pongo abelii. The sequence continues at coordinate 156,977,957 of NC_071989.2, forward strand.
CTTGTAGAGATGATTTAAAATATACAGGAGGATATGTGAAGGTTATATGCAAATACTATGCCACTTTATATAAAGGACTTGAGCATTCACAGATTTTGGTTATTTACAGGGTACTAGAACCAATTCCCTACAGCTACTGAGGGAGGACTATATATATATATATATGCAGTCTGAGTCATACTCTGAATCTACCAAATAAGAACCTTGAGATTGCTGGAGCAGAATTAGAAGGCAAACATGTAAATTTTGAAAACCTTCCCCAGAATTACTCATACTAAGTTAATCTTTTTCACATTTGTTTCTTGCAAGAAAAAGCAGAATGTACTTCCATAGAACTGAATAATAATCAAACCATCAAACAAAACAATGTTGAATCATGCTGTCATACCACAGCGCTACAGCCTGTTACAGATGAAATATTTTCCTCTGTAAAGGAAGAAGCCTTCTTGGTCTTTGATTGGCCTGATGCTATGGTATTGATGTGACTTGTCCCCATCAAAATTCACATTCAAATTTGAACCCCTTTGTGGTGGTATTGGGAGGTATGGCCTAATGGGAGATGTTTGGGTCATTAGAGTGGATACCTTATTAATAGATGAATGCCCTCTCTCAGGAACGGATGAATTCTAGATCTCCTGGGAATGGATTAGTTCCCTCAAGCTAGTTATTAAAAAGTCTGACTTCCGCAACTTCTCTCACTTGCTCTCTCCCTCAACATGTAATCTCTTTTCACAAGTTCACTCTCCTTCCATTTTCCACCATGAGAGAACACAGACTGAGGCTCTCACCAGAAGTCAAGTAGATGCCAGCACATGCCTCTTGAACTTGCCAACCTGTAGAATTGTCAGCTAAATAAACCTCTTTCTTTATAAATTTATAAACCCAACCTCAGGTATTCAGTTACAGCAACACAGAGCAGACTAAGACAACTGGTGACTTTGTCCTAAGTGCCACATGTAAATAGATCATTTGCCAAGTGACTTCATAATGGGGTCTGAGGTTCTCACAATAGAACCATAGTCTTAGATTCGGCAAGAGAACTCAGCCTTTAGGAATTTGCTAGAAAACTCTGGACTGAAAAAACTCAGGTGGATGAATCACTTTGTTCCTTATGGAAAAGATGGAAACATTCTTCGTGGTTATCTTGGCTACTGGCTATTTTTCATGTAAGGATTTGTTAAAGAAACTTGGGGAAAGAATAAACATTTGATAGTCCAGGGGAAGTAACAAGCTAACAGTAACTGCTTTCTAGATGTTCTAAGTTTTGAAACTTTGAGACATTTCTCAGAGATGAAAAATTATCTTAAATAGAGTAACTATCAGTGGTTTAATCCATTTTTTAATATTCCAAGAATTCTGCCAAAGATAGCTTCAGAATTAAGATATCTTAAGGAATGATCTATGAAAGTTGTACTCAATATCTGACTAATAATTTGGCCTTCTAAATTCATAATCAATTTTGGTTCTGCTCCCTCTTTTTCCTAATTATTTCCCATCATACTCTCACACACACTGGTATTTTGTTATGTTAGCCTGTACACAGAAATGCATTCTATGCAAAGCAGTGTCAGTTTTTTACATGGCTTACTATTAGGACACCACCAGATGTTATCAAATTCCAAGATAGCACTCGACTTTTTCTAATTAACTCCAACAAAATGGCACCAATAAGGTAAGCCCATGTAAGACTCAATCTGCTAGCTGAATGGTGCAGGTGGAATGAGAAGGCAAGGAGAAAGCGCATCTGCAGTAGCTGAAAGAAGTCAGGGCTCTCAAGTAAAACATAAAATACGAAGGTTAAATACAGTGTTAATGGTTCGGGTAAACGTATTTTGACACAGAGGTCCCCAGCAAAAGAGGCTTCCTTGTATGCCAGTTGAATTTAGAGAAGGGGTAAATTCGAGATGCAATAATCTGAAAACGAAAGCAGGTATCTAAGATTTCTGTCAGTAAATAACCAAGATGACTATGAAGAATGAAACCTTTCTCTAAAATGAGACTACATGATGTTTGAACAGCTCAGCAATGGATGATACTGCTGAGCCCCAGAGGATAATGCTTGAGTTTAAATACCCCCTGCCTAAGGTCAACATTAAACCTAGGAACAGGACAAGGTTGAATTCCCAGGTAAGACATTAGATGTCCCAGTAGGACATTAAGAAGAAGAAGGAAACAGTGTTTGGGAAACAGAGGACATGGCCAGATATTTTTTTGTGTGAAGAAGCCACTTATTTTTTCATGACTTTCATGGTTATTAATTTATCTGTGATTACTTAATGGGGCTAGTTAGCTATACACATTTCAACACTGCATTGTTTTATTTAATATTTTATTCCAGATATTTTTGGTAACAGTCCTTTTAAGATAAGTTTTCCACTTTCTGCCTAAGAATAATTTTTTTAATCTTAACCTTACAGAATTTCTATTAGGTTGAACATACAAAACTGTGAATATCTGACCGTTTTCAGTCTACATAATGGCAATTTCATACGGTCCAATTTAAATACCTCTGTCAAAATAGCTCCTGAGAAAATCAGGACACATCTCTGACTCTTACTGCTCCTGCATTCCCTTAGATACCACTGGCAATTCAAGCTCCTAATTTTTGTTTTTTAATGTATTTTCTTTCCTCTTTCTAACTTCAATACTTTTGCCTAGGTTAAATCCTCCTTGTTACTTGCCCATAGTGTTCTGATATGCATCTAGTGCATCTAGATACCATCTAGTGGTTTCCTTGCATTTAGTCTGATTCGGGAGTTGGCAAACTATTGCCACCTGTTTTTGAAAATAGACTTTTCTTGGAACACAGGCACACTTTGTTTATATGTTATCTATGGCCATTTTCAAGCTGGTGCAGAGTTGGGTTGTTGCAACAGAGGCCAAATGACCTAAAAATTATAAAACATTTACTACCTGGCTCTTAACCGGAAAAGTTTGCTAACTCCTGCTCTAATCTCTATAACCTTGAGAATGGACTTTCTAAGATGCAAATCTGATTGAGATTTCTCCTTATTTAAAACAATGACTCTCGGTATTCTCAGGATACATTTTTTGCATGTTTTACAATACCCCCGAACTTAACCCAGCCTCTTTCTACCAAAAAGGATAACTTCCTTAATAGTTAAACTATTTTGGAGTTCATGCTATTCCAGTTTTGTGTCTTGGTGCAAATAATTCCCTCTAATTAAATATCCTTCTTTCCATATACACATTCAATTTTCAAAGTCATTTGCATCTCTTAAAAGCCCAGTAAAGCATCTAGTGTTTGGTAAAGTCTTTCCAAGTCTATATCATGCAGGCTAAATCACTAAAACAGGAGATAAGAGACATACATTGTTTCTCCAAAGAATGATTTGAGTACCTTCTGATAGTATTAATAATAATTTTAGTTAATAGGCCAATGAATCTCTTTCATTTCAATAATTGCAGCTGTTCTTTCATGTGTCAGAAAAAATATATTTAAAACTTCAAACCCAAGATATCATGGACATTCACATTTAGGACAAATCTAAGATTGGTAGGCAAATTTAAAAAGTGAGCCAATTTAAAGCAAAATATTTGTAAAGAAAAATGACACATGAATTTGGAAGGAATCATAAACCAAGTTACTGAAGTTTGGGAAACACTGCTGTGATGAGAGGCAGTGAAGTCTTATAGCCCGATATACTGGATAAATGGACACACTGTAATCTGAACCACTAGAGTAGGAGACTGTGGCAGCTCATTCCTAATCTCGTTATGTAATAATTACAAACTTTCCAAGCCTCCTCCCATCCATAGAAAAATAATTCTAATATTCAAGGTCCTCTAACTCTGGTGATACTGAGAAAAGCAAAATAAAATGGGAAGATTTAGGAAAACATAAACCTGGTAGCTTATTATTCCAGAATCCTAATCCCCAGAGGACTAAAGTACACTCAAAGCTAGAGTGGGACCACAAAACACATCCTTTTCCAGGCACCACAGTTAAAAGGGGGAATTTGATGAACCAAAATGATTCCAGAGGAACCTGGACAGTGTTTATAGTAATTCCCAGACAGTAGTTATAGTCATTTTTCTCATTTCTCAGAATGGTTTCTTTTTTTCCTAACCAATTGCAGATATGCATTACACAACCAAAGGATCTGGGCTGTACAGCCTCAGTTACCCCACAATATAGAAACCCCAGCAACCCCAAAGGCTCTGGTTGCTGAATTTCAGATAATATAGTTTTGATGCTTGAGGTTTAAAAGATATTTTATCATTATCTCCTCTCTACATAAAGCAAAACACCAGAACACTTATATTAGAAGCCATTAACAGATCATTGCAGGATACAAAGTTTGACCTGTGAGTTTTGTTTTAGGTCCTTCAGTGCAGTCATTATCAAAAGAAGTTTACACAACAGAAACACATATGCTCCAAAAGAGTCAGCCTATTATGTGCTTCTAGTAACATTATTTATCCTAATTCCTGAGTGTACTGCTTCGCTAATATGTAAATGAAAACATGAAACCAAAAATAGAACCCTCTTTTGAGAATTTAACATGTAACTGACTGCAATCAACTATTTACTGTTTTGGAAAATGTTTGTGAATTCCTCAAAATGTGATTCTGTAAACTAAAAAGAAAAAAAAATGTCACTGAAATCTCAGTTCCACTCGCTGAACCTGAGGGAATAGGGGGACAGGGAGTAAATAAATGGGACTTCGAATTCCATCTCCAACTTTAGAAGAGAAGCCTCCCTTTATGTGTTTTAAACATTAATTTCAACATGGGATTCCATGAAAAAAAAAAAAAGGTTCTTTTCCTAAAATGTAAATCACAGCTGTAGGAAACATTACTTTTTTCAAGATAAGACTAAAATAATAGGTTTCAGCACTTGAGGTCAAAAGCCCTTGGGCTGAATCCTGCTCCTGTGTTTGAGTGATATTGGGAAGTCTCATAATGCTTCCAAACCTCAAGTTGTCATCTATAAATCTGGAATATCTGGAATGATATTTACTGCTTCACTTGCTACATACGCTCCATCCACATTGACTCTTCTTTTCCGATATTTTCAAACCTGCAAAGCTCTTTCCTGCTTCAGAAACTTTGGGCAATCTGTCTTCTCCTACAAGAATGTTTTCCCATCCACTTCACAGGGCTAATTCTTCTTCATCATTTGGGTTTCAGTCTAAATATATCTTCCCACGGATGGATTCCCTGACCATTCTATCTAAAATATATTCACTTCTGATATTTTTTATGTTAATGTATTTCTATTTCCTTTGTAATACTTGTCATAATGCCCATACATTTTAATTTTCTGTTTATTTTTGGTCTATCACCCAATGTAAGCTCCGTGAAGTCAGAAGGCAGGTTTCTGTTTAATTCCTAGCACTTAACACAGTATCTGCACCAAGTAAGACCTCAACAAGTACATTTTGAATGAATGAACAATTCAAAGGGTTCTTGGGCAGAATGAATGTGATAGTGGATATAAAACACATTTGTAAACCTAAATCACCCTTTATAGGTAATTTTTTTTTTTAATTCACTACTTATTTTGGCTTAAACTCTCTGAATGGAATGTGTGTTTAAGAATGAAGACTCTGATCCTATAGAACTAGATTGGGACCTCAGCTCTTCTGCTTAAACTTATGTGACTTAGGGCAGAAAACACAATCTCAGTCATTACCTTAGAGGTTGGCTATGAGGACTGAAAAAGATAATGGATCAAGAGGGCTTAGCATAATCCCTGTCACATAGCAAGCCCTTAGTAAATAACAGAGGAATGACCTTTGTTGCTACTAACTAGGGGACCAACCATTTCAGTTTGCCATGGACTAAGGGTTTTCCTAGACATGAGACTTTGCATATTAAAATAAGAAAGTCACAGACAAATCAGAATGGTTGGCCACTCTATCATAAACACGCCTTTGTACTCAGCCCCTAGTGCTCCTTCCACATTTCCCAACTCACTCAGACCAGATAACCTATACCATAGTCAGCCTTAGCCAGTAGAGCAGTATCTTCCAAACGATCTCAAAACCTCATCTGATAGGCCTTCCTGTTGTGGTCATAATTCTACGGCATACAAAGGGATTCCATAGAGGGGAGAGAAACTGCATGGATGATTGCTACTTCTTCTCCCAAATGTTTTATTAGCTAACCACATTTCATCCTTTCTCCAAATCTACTATCTTACCCTTCTCTGCAATCCCAAGGATTCAGGGAAATAAAAAATAACTCTCAGTGCTAAAAATGTATTCTTAGGATTTAAATTGTAATAGGATAAATAATAAATGTACTCTCTTAAACTATACAATTCAGTGGTCCTTAATATATACAGAGAGTTGTACAACCATCACTGCTGTTTAATTTCAGAAAAATTTTCATTAAAAAGAAACCTCTACCCCTCTCTCATCTCCCCCACCCCAGTACCTGGAAACCACTAGTCTACTTTTTGTCTTTATAGATTTGACTATTATGGACAATTCATATAAATGGAATCATATAACATGTGGCCTTTTTTGTCTTCTTTCACTTGGTATACATTTTCAAAATTCATCCATGTTGTAGGATGCATCAGTTATTTGTGCCTTTTTATGGCTGAATAATATTTCACTGTTTAGATATATCACTTTTCATTTATCCATTCATCCATTAATGGACATTGGGTTGTTTCCACTTTTGGCTAGCATGAATAATGTTGCTATGAACATTCATTTACAAGGTTTTGTGTGAACAAAACCTTTTTTTTTTTTAATTTATCTTGGGTATAAACCTATGAGTTAAATTGCTGGCGTATATGATAACTTTAACTGAGGAACTACCAAACTGTTTTTCAAATCAGCTGCAGCATTTTACAATCCCAGTAAAAGTATATGAGAGTTCTAATTTCTCCACATCTTTACCAATGCTTGTTATTGCTCATCTTTTTAATGATAACCATCCTAATAGGTGTGAAGTGGTATCATAATCATGAAAACCATGGTTATGATTTTCATTTCCCAAAAGATTTAATGATGTTATATATCTTTTCATAGGCTTATTAGCCATTTGTATATCTTCATTGAAGAAATGTCTATTCAAATCCTTTGCTCACTTTTTACTCAGATTATTTACCTTTTTATTGTTAAGTTGTAAGAGTTTTTTATATATTCTGGATACCAGTTCCTTAATGGATGTTGATTTACAGATATTTTCTGTCATTATGTGGGTTTTCTTTTCACTTTATTAATAGTGTCCTTTGAAGTGCAGGAGATTTTAATTTTATAAAGTACAATTTATCTATTGCTGCTTGTGTTTTTGGCATCATATCTAAGAAAACATTGCTTAATCCAAGGTCACAAAGATCTCCTCTGTTTTCTTCCAGATGTTTTAAGTTTTAACCGTTACATTCAGGTCTTTGACTCATATTGAGTTAGATTTGTATATGGTGTGAGGCAAGGAATTCAACTGTATTGTTTTGTATGTAAATACACAGTTATCCCAGCACTGTTTGTTGAAAATACTTATCTTTCCTCATTTAATTGTTTTATAACCTTCATTGAAAATCAATTGACCATAAATATAAGGATTTATTTCTGAACTTTCCATTTTATTCTATTGGTCTATATGTCTATCTTTGTGCCAATACCACACTCTCTTGATTATTGTAGATTTTCATAGTAAGCTTTGAAGTCAGGAAGTATGGGTTCTTCAACTTTGCTCATTTTCAGACTGTTTGGCTATTCTGGGTACTATCCTCAGGAAGTATTAAAGGTATTGTCAAAGAATAATGCATAGATATGTTCTGCACAGTAGTTCTAAAGGTAAAATACAAAAAAAGATCTAATAACATATAATTAGTTTCTAATAATATAATACATAATTATAGCACATCTATAATTAATACTTTCTGGAAAAGAGTTAGTAAATGGAATTGTGTCACTGTCTATGGTAAGGCTACAAATATCAGTGCTCTAATGCCCACTAACTTTATCTGCATGAAAGCCAATATTTTCCAAAGTTTCCATTTTCCAAATAGTTCTTAGCATCTCCAGACACAATAGTGGAACTCGAGGAAGTACAGTTTTCTTACATAAGATCTTCCTTTCCCATTGTTGTGCTGCCACTTAAATATCCTTGTCCATGATTCTCTGATGTTTACTACACCTCCACCCTACTGCTCAGCTTCTTCTTATTCCAGGTCAGTTGTGAAATCCATTTTGCTTCCCATGCCCACTATTTCAGAGGGAGTTTATGCATAAGAATGATCTGGTTCCTCAACTTTTCTACTTATCTCTGTTAGCCTGAAGTTGCTTTCTTCTAAGATTATCAAGGCATTCCAAATGTGTGGCCAGGTCATGTTCATAATAAAGTGAGGGGGACAAGCATATCTTTACACTAACTGTACATGTGCCTCCCTCCATCCTTCAAACCCCAGCTCGGGTTCTACCTGGTACTGTGTTTTTGCATCTTGGGGAAGTCAAAGGTTGATCCATTTTAGTGCACCAAATCTCTCCGGCTTTTTGCTTATAGGCTCATCCTTTTTTAGCGCTATATGATTTAAAAAAAAAAAAAAAAAAACCTCACTAGACATCACCTATTAACTTTTCAAAAAATAATCATGACCTAACATTAAGTTTACAAAATATATCGAATGATGCATATACTATGATCAAACTTTAAAAAATGTATTTATTGTATATACTCAGAAACATAAAATATTTAAGAGAATAAATAATGAGGAAACTTTTGAAAACCTACAAATAGGCTTGATTTCAATTTAGTGCTTATTACATACCAAGCACTGTCCTTGGTACCACATAGAAATTATCTCATTCAGTATTCAAAACAATCCTACAAAGCTGAAATTGGCATTACTTTTCATTTTATAGATGATGAAACTGACACTTAGAGAGATTTAGGGACCCAAGATATAATTGCTTATAGGGAGAAAAACCAAGAAACAAATCTAGGAATTTGACTCCCAGAGCCTACAAGTTTAAATTCCCATTATCTTAGAATCTTTTATTTGGACAGAATTTCAGGATTTTTCAAAACAGGTTCTTATATTTATCCCAAGAATGTTTAATAAACACCTAGAAAGTTCCAGAACTGTGCTAGGTGCTGAGAAAACAAAATAAAAAATAAGATACTATTATTCTCAAGCTACTACTACAAATAATATATGGTAATTTCTTTTGCTGTGCAGAAGCTCTTTAGTTGAATTAGATCCCATTTGTCAATTTTGGCTTTTGTTGCCATTGCTTTTGGTGTTTTAGACATGAAGTCCTTGCCCATGCCTATGTCCTGAATGGTAATGCCTAGGTTTTCTTCTAGGGTTTTTATGATTTTAGGTCTAACGTTTAAGTCTTTAATCCATCTTGAATTGATTTTTGTATAAGGTGTAAGGAAGGGATCCAGTTTCAGCTTTCTACATATGGCTAGCCAGTTTTCCCAAAACCATTTATTAAATAGGGAATCCTTTCCCCATTGCTTGTTTTTCTCAGGTTTGTCAAAGATCAGATAGTTGTAGATATGCGGCATTATTTCTGAGGGCTCTGTTCTGTTCCATTGATCTATATCTCTGTTTTGGTACCAGTACCATGCTGTTTTGGTTACTGTAGCCTTGTAGTATAGTTTGAAGTCAGGTAGTGTGATGCCTCCAGCTTTGTTCTTTTGGCTTAGGATTGACTTGGTGATGCGAGCTCTTTTTTGGTTCCATATGAACTTTGAAGTAGTTTTTTCCAATTCTGTGAAGAAAGTCATTGGTAGCTTGATGGGGATGGCATTGAATCTGCAAATTACCTTGGGCAGTATGGCCATTTTCACAATATTGATTCTTCCTACCCATGAGCATGGAATGTTCTTCCATTTGTTTGTATCCTCTTTTATTTCCTTGAGCAGTGGTTTGTAGTTCTCCTTGAAGAGGTCCTTCACGTCCCTTGTAAGTTGGATTCCCAGGTATTTCATTCTCTTTGAAGCAATTGTGAATGGGAGTTCACTCATGATTTGGCTCTCTGTTTGTCTGTTTTTGGTGTATAAGAATGCTTGTGATTTTTGTACATTGATTTGTATCTTGTGGAGAAATAAGAACACTTTTACACTGTTGGTGGGACTGTAAACTAGTTCAACCCTTGTGGAAGTCAGTGTGGTGATTCCTCAGGGATCTAGAACTAGAAATACCATTTGACCCAGCCATCCCATTACTGGGTATATACCCAAAGGACTATAAATCATGCTGCTATAAAGACACATGCACATGTATGTTTATTGCGGCATTATTCACAATAGGAAAGACTTGGAACCAACCCAAATGTCCAACAATGATAGACTGGATTAAGAAAATGTGGCACATATACACCATGGAATACTATGCAGCCATAAAAAATGATGAGTTCATGTCCTTTGTAGGGACATGGATGAAATTGGAAATCATCATTCTCAGTAAACTATCGCAAGAACAAAAAACCAAACACCGCATATTCTCACTCATAGGTGGGAATTGAACAATGAGAACACATGGACACAGGAAGGGGATCATCACACTCTGGGGACTATTGTGGGGTTGGGGGAGGGGGGAGGGATGGCATTGGGAGATATACCTAATGCTAGATGAGAAGTTAGTGGGTGCAGTGCACCAGCATGGCAAATGTATACATATGTAACTAACCTGCACATTGCGCACATGTACCCTAAAACCTAAAGTATAATAATAATAAATTTAAAAAAAAAAATATATATATATGGTTATAAGCTTGCTACAGTTAGAAAGTACTGTCCCAAACAGGACCCCTATAAGACCTATACCAATAGTACATGGAAGGCAGGGGAGAGATATTTCCTTTTACATATAAAAATGCAGTACTCCAAAGTTGATTGCCTTGCCCAATGTCAAATAGGAAGTATTTATGGAAGATGAATAATATTCCTTATCACTTCACAGTAGCTCCTATGTGGCTATTGTTACATTTTTTAAAAATGGGCCACTTTTTGAGAGGATCACTTGAGGCCAGGGGTTTGAGACCAGCCTGGTCAACATGGTGGAACCCCGTCTCTACTAAAAATATATTAAAAAAAAAAAATAGCCAGGCATGGTGGCAGGTGCCTGTAATCCCAGCTGCTCAGGAGGCTGAGGCAGGAGAATTGCTTGAACCTGGGAGGTGGAGGTTGCAGTGGGCTGAGATTGCGCCATTGCACTCCAGCCTGGGTGACAGAGTGAGACCTTGTTTAAAAAAAAAAAAAACTAGGCCACTTTTGCATGAAACACGCACACAAAATTTCATTGACTATAACTTAGTATAAAATTTAGTATTTTGCTTGGTATTGTTATTACATTTCTGCTGAAGAAGACAGATATTTTTCATTTATGTTTTCCACACTCCTGAGTTTATCCTGTTCTTAATCATTATGGTCTTTGCCCCAATAATGAGTATGCTTCCTGTATTATGGTCTTTGTCTCAATAATAAGTATTCTTGAAGTTCACAGAGTATATCCAAAGTGATCCTCAAAAGAGCCTATCTCAGTAGGTATCCATCATTATGGTCATTTTATCAACAAGGTAATTCTGATTCAGAGAAGTGAAAAGACTTTCCCAAGGTATCTTATCAATTTATTGATTTCCTCACGCTCTACTTTTTAACATACAGGTTTACACATTTGTTAAGAGCTCTAATAATGTTTTGCCATGATTACAAATCAGAAGCATCTCCAGGGTGAAAGTGCATAATGAGGGGAGAGGAAAATCTTTGTAGCTATGGGCTATTTATAAGCCAGGAGTTTACAAATCAAGTTCTCTCTCCATTTATCTATCTAATCTATCTATCTATCTATCTAATCTATCTATCTATTTATCTATCTATCTATCTATCTATCTATCACCTATCTATCTATCTATCTATCTATCTATCTATCTATCGGGTCTCACTCTGTTAACCCAGGCTGGAGTTCAGTGGCATGATCTTGGCTCACTGCAACCTCAACCTCTTGGGCTCATTCTGTCTCCTTTCAAAAAATTATTATATAATATAGAGATTATAATATGCAACTAGGCTGGGCAAGAAAGATTATATTTCATTTTAATGGTTTGTAAATATTTATATCAATTTATCTTAGAGCTTTGAATCTCACTCTCAACATTCAATACCATGGAAAATGCAGAAAGTCCCCTGCATCTTGAATATGAAGTGATTTTTGTTTTTCATGAATGAAATCATTTGAAATAAGCATCATCTCTCATTCATAAAGTAGAATTCATTATATTACCTTATTTTTTAAAGAAAAGCAATAAATCTTATGGAGAGTTCCTCTTTGACTCGAGATATATTTAATTACATACATCAGAACCGTTTGGTTCTAGAAATACAGAGCTGAATAGGAAGTAACCCCTGACATTGGGCAATTCACTGTCTAATCAGCTAACCGGACAATTCAGTCACTCACTAAATACTCTTTAAGTACTTATGAGATTGGGAGACTTGTCTAGACTCAGTCTTCAGTGGTCATCAAAACAGGTTTGTGCACTCATGCACTTTACAGTCCAGTGAGGGAGCAATAAAACAAAAGATTATTAAACAACATGATAAAATGTGAGAAGAAGTAAAACAACCCATGGCATGCAGAAGCTTGCCTTAGCATTGTAACACGTTGGCCTCCTACTTACATCTGGGTCTTCATGTTCTCCATTTGAGATAAACAATTTCATAGAATGTTTACATCTGACAAAGCTACTCTGTGACTATGAGAAATCAAGACTAAGATAATACCACTTAATAATCATGTCTAAACACAGGCAAAACATGAACATTATCAAAGTCACAAAATACCAAATATCGACTTATCTAGACTAATGTGACTGCTGCTTATTCACCAATTACAACTTTAGCCTTAAGCTACTCTTCCCTCCTCCTAAATAATTCCTCCCACTTTCTGAGGGCATTCAAACCAAAGCAAAGCCTCTTTTCCTTAAGCCTTCCACCAAATTAACCTAACAATCTCAAATCCTACAATAAGACCTTTCTAATACCCTCCTATTGACACGCCTTATGGCTCCCAGGGGTGTGTGTTCTCACAGCCTGCAGTTAATCATAAGCCCTGTTTGTTCAACTATAGGTGTGTTCCTGGTGGTCTTTGGCTGGAAGAGTATGACAAAAGCAAAACTTGAAGGCAGCAATAATACCATTCTTGTTGCTCCTTTCCTCCCTTCTCCACAGGAATTCACAGGGGCATGAGGAAAATGAAAATAGATGGTCATGAACTCTTAAATTAAGGGGTAGGAAATATTTTATACATGTATGTATTTATTCATTGAGTCATATGTTATCTTCTTCCAAAAATAACTTACAGCGGCTGATCTTATTCAGTGGATTCAAAGGTACAGAGTAGAGGGCAGCTCCCTGAGAAATGTTATATAAAGACAACATCCTGGCAAAAGAAACACCCAACAATAATGAAAATGGTAGGATAAGGGCACTCCAACTGACTCTGATGTTTAACAGGATACCCCTTTTTCCCACAGCTGAGGTTCCTCCTATGCTTTTCTTAACCAGGGATGATATATTAATCACCTACTGTCAGGTTCTACTTTGCTCCTGTCACCATAAGTATCTTCTCCCCTTCAACAGAAATTCTTCATTCCCCTCCCCATTCTCAGTCCCTATTCCCTACAGATAGCAAGCTCAGTCTGGTCTCAGGAGCTAGAAAAAAAAAAAAAAAATCCTTATTTTTTAGTCTTGAAGCATTTAAGAAGCTCTAGTTCAATCCTCAGGCAAATCTAAATCAATCAAGTCACTCTTGGCTTAACCTAATAATTTTCTGATAGAGCAGTACTATTCCCATAAAGGGTATTTAAAGTATGTGGGGACTTAATTTTTACTTGTCACAATGACTGTCCTGCATAGGGAAAAATTAACCCATCCAGGATCCTGATAGTGCTCCTATTGAGAAACATCTCACCATAGATGTCACATGTCTATCACATCCAACCATCCTGCTTCTCCCCACGCCCACATTAGATATCAGTAATCAAACAGTACATGCCACTGAGCTGTATGTGGCCTCAAAATGTTTATCAACATAGTAATCCAGGCATGCCTTGTCATCAGATTTGATATGGAATATAAAACTTATTTGCTATTCCTGCACATAACCTTTTAAAAAATGTCCTATTTTTTTGTGGGTACATAGTGAGTGAGTATATATATTTATGAGGTACATTAGACATTTTGATACAGGCATACAATGCATAATAATAACATCGGGGTAAATGGGATATCCATCACCTCAAGCATTTATCCTTTCTTTGTGTTACAAACAACCCAATTATGTGGTTATTTTTAGATGTACAATAAATTATTGTTGACTGTAGTCACTCTGCTGTGCTATCAATACTAGAGCTTACTCACGCTATCTAATTATATTTTTGTACCCATTAACCATCCCCCCTTCCCTGCCCCAACTACTCTTCCCAACCTCTGGTAAACATTATTCTACTCTCTATCTCCATGAGTTCAATTGTTTTAATTGTTAGCTACCACAAATGAGTGAGAATGTGCATAATTTGTCTTTCTGTGCCTGGTGTATTCCACCTAACATAATGACCTTGAGTTCCATCCATGTTGTTACAAATGTCAAGATCTCATTCTTTCTTATGGCTTTTTCTTTTTAAGACAAAAATAGCTTCATGGTTAAGATGAAGTCCTTCATCCTCCTCTATTTGCTATGCCTGTAGTCAGGCCTTGGTCATCTGACCACTCTCCAAGTCCTTCTGAGACAGGGCCCCTTTCAGGAATGTGAGCCCTGTGGCTGAGACCTTGCAACATTTCAACAGATCTCTGACAGTAAATGCCTCCCAGCATTACCTCTCTGAACATTCCTTGCTGCTAATGCAAAGTGAGCTGCACCCTCTAGTGGGCAAACCACATGCAGTACATTGAACTTTGGAAGAGTAACATCCTCTGCCTACTATCAACCACCTCCAGTAATGATCAGGCTCCCCAGATTTCACAAGAAAAAAAAAAAAAAAAGCAGGGAATAGGGGTAAGAGGGGAACAGGAGATTTTATGGCTCTTCTGCCTGACAACTTCAGGTGAATCTGAATTTAGTAACAGCTGGATTCAGGGTCTCCAAAACTTCTGCTGGAAATTTCTTTCTCCAGCTCTTGGATCCATCCATACTTTCTCCAGTGTGGTTTTTACTCATAGGCAGGCTTTCCCCACCCCACACCACCTCTATCCGCAGTGGTAGACCCTGGCAACTTAGAGTTACAATGTCGTCAGTGGAAGAGAGCTTTCCTTTTCCAAGAAGTCTTCTAACAAAAGGTTTGAGTTTTATTACACTAGTTGGAATAAAAGGCTTATTCCTGAACCAGTCATAGCTACAAGCATGCTTAATTCTCATTGAAATGGACCAAATTACAAGGTCCTACAGGAGCCAGAAGTAAGTTGGCCTTACTGTATGAACTAGAAGATGATAAAGAATTGTTCCCCAAAGGAATATTGAAGAACTATTGCCAAAGGAGAAATAAATGCAGGTCAAGCAAACAACAGATGCTTCAACACTATACTTTCTATATGCTATCTTTGAGTCTAAGATTGTTCTCAGGCCTGGCCCAAGCTCAATCCCTTGCTATATTGCTGTCCTTATTGCAGTAAACTGTTTTGCCTGTTTTTGCTATAATAAGTTTTGATACTGCCAGGATCAGAAACTTTTTATCTTGGTAGAAAGCATGAAAATGTCACCTAGAGATCTTAGACCTCTGGTGCCCACACTTTCATATCCAAATGACATGACTTGACCTTCCATTCCACAAATCACAGGAAGTCTGGTGTCCTCCTGATTGCAGAGGATCCCAGGACCTCTGTGTCCTTATGGTAACTACTTACTCTGTATCTCTAATTTTGCAAAGTTCTCCATGGGCACCTCATTTCATCTTTGGATGCTGCTGCCTCACTCCCCACCACTTTGGTGCACATGACTCCACAGCCACTGCACACCCGCTATCTTCCTTCATTCCTCAAGCACTTTAAAGGCTATTTAGGGTAACAAATGTTTCCTGAAGGTTTGGAGTACTGGAGGAGGACAATGGCTAACACGGCCTATGAAATATGTCAGGATACTTTCAGTTAAGAGCGATGAAAATCTAAATGAAACAGCTTAGGTCAAGCAAGAAACGTGTAGGCTCATGCAATTAGGAGGATTCAGGGTGGGTCGTAATTCAGGCACAGCTTTATCCATGGACTCAGGTATTGTCAGAAGTCTCAGTCTCCATCTCTGCCCTCTGCTTGTCTCTGGATTTTATTAAATGCTGGTTTCATCATCTCCCATACAAACTCTATCTACCAGATAAGAAAAATGGCTGCAGCCACTCCAGGCTCATGTCCTTACAGCTCATGATTAGAAAAAAAAGGGGGTGGGGTGGGGTTGGGAATGGGAAGAAGAGAATCCTGGAGCACAGCCAAACATTGCCCGCAATCAGTATGCAACTGCGGTCCCCAGATAAGGGAAATAGAAGGTTTTCTTACAATGTCTATGCCAAAAGGTCAAATTTAAGCAAAGAAATGAGGATTAAATCATATCTATTATTATTATCTGGCACTAAGAAACAGTAAATGAATAATTAATATGTAAAATATCCTATTTTCAAAAACTGCAGCGTGTTAAGGAATTAGATAGATGAGTCTTATGATTGAAATTTTAAACTTTTAATCAAGTATTGGCTTAAACTTAGAATATTAAGTTGAAGAGATGAGAATTTTATTAAGACTAAAGATTATTGGCTGTTTGAGAAGTCGTCATTTGCCATATGTGTATGTTTAATAGAGTTATGAGTTTTATTTAAATATTTAGGAAGGTTTGGTTTATTAAACCACTGAAATGCTTAATAGGAAAAATTGAGTGTATTATATTTATCCATTTATTCATTAATTCCTTTACTGGACACAACTTAACTATGTATCTATCCCCATCTGTTTATTTTTGAAAAATTGGTCTATCAGTATGGTTATTTGATTTCTGTCCCCAAACTCCTCAACCAAACTGAACTGCAGGTAGAAACATATCTACTTCTCATCACAATTGTTTTATTGTACCTAACAGTGTCTGGCCCTAGAGCAAGCACTCAGAAAATACTTGCTGAATGAATGAATGAACCATGTGAGGCTCAAAATATAACCAACTTACATAAGAAGCACAACTGTTTTCTCCCAGTTACTTGTGGAACACAAGGACCATCAGTTTCTGTCCCAGTATTATACTCACCTAGATGGGCCCAGCTCACCAGCATCTTCCTTTTCTTTCCTTGCAAGAGCTGAATAAGGTTGATCCATCTTCTGCCTACAGGGGAGCACACTGTTCACTCACCTAGGGCTGGAGAGTCATCAGGTATATGAGGGGAAGCAACTCTACAGTGTTGTTAGATCTCTAATCTTGTATAACCAAGTTTGTACCTTGTGACTAATACCTCCCCATTTCCCCTTCCCTCCAGTCTCTGGCAAACACCATTGCACTACCTTACTCTACAAATTTCATTATATTATGCCTCTCCTCTGTGCTACTTCGGCATCCTGGTATTCCACTGTGACAGAATTTCCTAAATTTTGCTAAAGTGTTCTTTACAGATCGTGTCTCCCCACTAACTTGAGAGTAGAGACTGTTTCCTAGTCATCTCTGCAGCCCTGGTGCCTAACATATTCCCAGGTCTCAAACAGACGTTTAATAAATGTTGGCTGCCTGAAGAAATGATGGAATTTAGAATTTTTGGCATTTCAGTGTACTTTCTTTCCTAACATCTTTGCTGTCATTCCTCTGGTAATCAAACTAAAACATCTGAACTAGAAGTAGTGATGGAGAAAATATGATTAGATTAGTCTTAGTCTGTTTTCTGCTGCTATAACAGAATACCTGAGACTGGGTAATTTATAAAGAACAGAGATTTATTTCTTATAGTTCTTGAGTCCGGGAAGTCCAAGGTCAAGGGACCTGCATCTAGAGACTGCCTTCTTGTTGTGTCATCCCACAGCAGAAGGTAGATGGGCAAGAGAGCGAGAAAGAGAGAGAGAGTGTGCACGTGAGAGAGAGCGTGAGAACGAGAGCAAGTGAGAGAGAAAGGGCCAAACTGCAAACTCCTTCTTTTATCAGGAACCTACTCCTCTGGTAACAGCATTGATCTATACATGAGGGAGGGCTCTCATGACCTAATCATCTTTTAAAAGTTCCACCTCTCAACACGATTGCATTAGACATTAAGTTTCCGTATTAGTTCATTCTCACACTGCCATAAAGACATACCTGAGACTGGGTAATTTATAAAGAAAAGAGATTTCATCAGGTCATGGTTCTGTGGGCTGTACAGGCTTCTGCTTCCTGGGAGGCCTCAGGAAACTTACAATCATGGTGGAAGGTGACAGGGAAGCAAGCACATCTTCACATGGCCTGCAGGAGAGAGCAAGCGAAGGAGGAAGTGATACATGCTTTCAAACAACCAAATCGCATAAGAACTCACTCACTTTCATAAGAACAGAAAGCGGGAAGTCTGCCCCCATGATCCAATCACCTCCCACCATGCCCCTCCTCCAACACTGAGAATTACAATTCGACATGAGATTTTGGTGGGGACACAGACCCCAACCATATGAGTTTACAACACATGAACTTTGGGGAACACATTCAAACCATAACACTGAAGGGTAATTTTTTAAAAATAAGCTTGTTGAATTTCCTGTTTCACTCTTAACCTTTTCACTTCCTTGTCACATAAACATGATCTTGTGCAGTATAGTACAAATTAAAAATGAACTGCAGTGTCCTTAATATTTAATATTGCTTAATGGTCACTCAGAGTTCACGCTTATGAAAGTGTAAGTCTTCAATGCAGGCTTTTGTTTTTGTTTTTTCTTAATCTACCATGTGTTGGTTTTGAAATTGCAATTCTCTATGTATACACCTACATACAACATCCTTTCACAGAATTTTCTTATGTAACTTGGGAAAAATTAGGGCACTTTGAAAGTAAACTTCAGAAATATCATATGCTAAGAATTCAGCCCTTATAACTTCAACTATCTAGAAATAGCTGAGAAGCAGGAAGGAAAAGAGGTCTCTGAACAATCAAATAATAACAGCTAACATTTATAGAGTGTTTGCTGCCTGCCAAGCACTGTTCTATCTGGATTACAAACATTACCTCACAAGAAACAAATGAGGGTGAGGATGTGGAGAAGTTGGAACCTTTGTACACTGTTGGTGAGAATGTAAAACAGTGTAACTGCTATGGAAGAGTATGGTGGCTCCTCAAAAAATTAAAAATAGAATTATCCTATGATTCAACAATCCCACTTCTGCATATATATGCCAAAAGATGAAAACAAGATCTCAATAAGATATTTTCACTCTCATGTTTATTCCAGCATTATTCATAATAACCAAAATGTGGAAGCAACCCAAATGCCCATTGATGGATGAATAGATAATGTGATATATACAGGCAATGGAATATTATTCAGCCTTAAAACCTTGAGGACTTCATACTAAGTGAAATACGTCAGTCACAAAAAGATAAAGTGTATGAAGCTACTTCTATGAGGTATTTAATGTAGTCAAACTCAGAAACAGGATGTAAAACTGTGGTTTCCAGAGCTAGGGTAGGAGAAAATGGAGAGCTCTTGTTCAATGGATATAGAGTATCAGTTTCGCAATGAAAAAGTTCTAGAGATCTGCTGAACAACGTGAATATGGTTGATACTACTGAACTGTACACTTAAAAATGGGCTCAAAAATTTTTTTAGCTCCCACATATGAGTGAAAACATACAGTGTTTATCTTTCTGTGCCTGAGTTATTTCACTTAACATAATGTCTTCCAGGTTCATCCATATTGCCTCCAATGACAGGATTTCATCCTTTTGTATACATATTTTGTGTATATGTTCCACATTTTCTTTATTCATTCATCTGTTAATGGTAGGGTGAATATAGTTAACGATAGTTTATTGTATATTTTCAAGAAGCTAAAAGAGAGGATTTTGAAGGTTTGCAACACAAAGAAATGATAAATGTTTGCGGTGAATGGATATGCTAATCAGCCTGCTTTGATCATTATAGATTGTATACATGTATTGAAATATCACTCTGTATCCCATGAATATGTACAATTATTATGCATTAACTAAAAACTAAAAATGATGGAAATACATAATTAAAATGGTAAATTTTATGTTACGTGTTTTTAATCACAATGAAAAATAAACAACAAATAAATAACATAAAGAATGAATTGATAAAATGTGAAATATATATGCAGTGGAATATTATTCAGACTTAAAAAGGAATTAAATTCTAAATACATGCTACAACATGGATGAACCTTGAAGATATTATGCTAAGTGAAAAAATTCAGACATAAAATGACAGATATTGTTATGATTCCACTTATATGAGTACCTAGAGTGGTCAAAATCATAGAGTCAAAAAGTAGAACGGTGGTTGCCAGGGACTGGGGGGAGGAGAGCATAGGGAACTGTTGTTTAAAGAGTTTCAGTTTGGGAAGATAGAAAAGTTATGATGATGGGCGGTGGTGGTCTTTGCACAATAATGTGAATGTGCATAATTCCACTGAACTGCATACTTAAAGTGGTTAAAATGACAAATATATATATTTTACCACAATTTTTCTTAAAAAATAATGTATGAGATTATTCATGCACAAATGCAAGACTGGGCTGGTGGGACTACAAGCCTTACTTTTTGATGCCTTGTGCTAATATACATACATCCAGAAATCTAAAAATTAAAAACAATGAGGTAGTGTGGTAAATTACAGATGGCCACAAAGTCTTCACCACATCTTCAATTAAGAGGTGGACTCTTATTCTTCTCTTGAATCTGGGCTGGCTTAGTGGCTTTTTTGACCCAACATGATGTGATGGAAGTCACTCCTGGGATGCAGAGGCTAGATTATATGAAGTTTTGTAGCTTCCTTCTGTTTTGCTTGGAACAGCTCCCTTTTTTCCCATTCTACCTCCAAGTGCTCCCTGTGAAAACCCAAACACCACGGTATAAGAAACCCAAATCAGAGGGAAAGCCCAAGTGTAGGCACTCTGATAAATAGCTCCAACTGAGCATCTAGAGATCGGCCAGCCTCAACTGTCATCAATATAACATCTATTAGAGGCTGACATTAACTACAGCCCCACTTTGACATCTGACTGTAAATGCCAGAGACTGCAAGCTAGGACAGCCCAGCCTAACCCAGTTACCCTACAGAATCAGGGCAGATAAAATTTTTAGCCACTAAATTCTGGAGTGACTTGTTAACGTAGGTACCATAATGTCTATTTTAAAGAAACCTGAACCTTAGAGCTGAAGTGATTGCCCATTGTCTCTCTGCCAGTAAGCAGAGGAACTCACAGTTAACCAAGTCTTTCTAGTTCTAAAGCCTGCATTGCTGACTACTAAATACACAACTTCTCAGTCAAAACAGCTACAACAGTTTTTTTTTTCCTTTTTACCTTCAAAAAAAATCCTCTATTTGAATTCATAGTGGAGTTCTGCCATATACCCCAAGTCTAAGTGTAGTAAGAATAGCCTTGATATGCATAGCACCTTCTGCAGTTGTGCACTGAACAAGCTCCATAGCCATATGAACCGGTCCTGAGCAAACTCCAACCACTATCCCTGACCAAAACTTCTCTTGGGTATTAGTCATCATTTTAACAAAGGGATTATCTGTTGTTTAGGTACCTAAGGAATTTCAAGGAAGAACACGGGCTGATACTAGAACTCATGGAAGAATGAAAAGAGATATTTTAGAATTTAATTAAAAAGTGGGGATTGAAAATTAAAACAACACAGCAGTTTAAGGTCATTCACTGTAGGGCAAACTTTCCCGCAGCGCTCAGGGACCCCATGATGATGCCACTGTATAGGAGAAACACTAACTCAGGACCTTTTTAATGAAAACCTGTAACATCAAAGTACAAATAAATCCTAGAGATGAAGGGATACATATAACATGCTCTACCTGAAAATGTTAAAACTAGTTTTGATATCTTATTATATATAACACTCATAGCAGTGAGAAAATATCTTTAACATTTATTACAATGATTTGTGGTAGGTCGTTTCTAAACTTGAGGTAGGAAACCTTTCTTACTCATGAGTATTCATTTCAGGTCCCACTACAGTGCTTTTTACAAAAGGAGGAATGCTAATAAAATGAAAAACATATTCCATTGAATTAAAAATTCAGGCCAATTGTGCTTAAATAAATCTTACTGAATGCCTTCTGAATATGCCATGCACTGCACTAGAAACTTTCGTAATTCCTATTTATTCTTCAGAATAATCTAGGAAACAGAAAAAGCCAAAGTCTGTTTCCTTTATTAAAGTCTGAATATGAAGAAACCGACAGAAGCAAATAGCATAAAAATTTTTGTCTTCAATTACAGGAAGAATGTAACATGAAAGCTGAGATTACAATGTATAGTACATGAATATGATGAGGTTTTGTTTTGTTTGTCCTACCAGAGCTCCAAATAAAAACACAGATATATGGTTTGACATATGGAATGGGATAGCTAAAACTGTGACTGCCTAAGACAAGCTGAAACCTAAGGTGCCGAACCATATTGGGGAAAGAGGGGAAAAACCAGTAGGTCTGCTACCAATCAAGAAAAGAATAAGAAGAAATGGGATTCCCAAGCCTTCTTCAGCTTTTTCTTCTCCAGCAGAATAGCCTAGTCAATGCTACATCTTGTCAAATCGTGTCTTACATGGCTTTAATGCACACTAACTTTCCTAAGAAGTATTTGTATCTATTTAAATCTAGGGATTTTAGCCCATATTAATTACATGTATATCAGGGCAAGAACACAGGATGTAAAAGGTAAAAATCTGAATTTCAGTCCATCTGTGCGACATTGTGCAAGTCAATTACACTCTCTGAAGACAATTCCTTATCCATCAAACAACAGAAAAGGTGATTAAGTTGATCCTTGCCTACATGTCAGAGTCGTGTAGAGTTTTTAATGACACTCATGTGAAATTCCTTTGGACTGTAAAATACTATTACTTACGTGCAAAGACAATGTCCCGAAATCACAGAAGGGATGACTTAACATTAACATCTTTAACTGCGCCCCCGTCCTTCCTCTCAAAAAAAAAAGTTCTCTATTTTTAGTTGAATGATTCTGGGAAAATCTCTATTGGAACCTATCCACTTCGCAAATGACAAAGGCGAGGTCCAGAGGCTTATCCAAGACCCCAGGGTACCACTGGAAATCAAGACCAAACCACACGTTGGAGACTGGTTCCGGCGCATCAGACTCAGTGCTTCCGGCATGGCGCTTTAGTGTCACGTGAAAGACCAGCAACCCGCCCCCGCTCTCCACCCCCGACAAGCCTTCCGAAATGCCACGCTGAACATGGCTGCCGCGCTTCGATGCTTCTTCACACACACAATATGGACACGGGTTTGAGGCTCCGGCCCCGGATGACGACACTCCGGAAATATGCGAGCGGCGGCGGAAGCGGAAGTGCTTCAGCGGTGGGGGCCGGGGAAGTGTCTGTAGCGTCCCTCCCTCTCAACCACAATAACAGGCGGAGGGTCGGCGTAGGTGAGGCGGCGGCTGAGTGGGCCTGGGGACTGGGAGCGGGGTGGCAAAGCCCGGAGTGCGTGCGGCAGGGCTGAGGTAGCTGGATGGGGGTTCTGGAACTTCCGACCGCTTAAGCTCGGCCTCTGGCCCCCTTCGGGCCTAGAGCTCCCTGAGAGATCAGGGGCTGAATTTGTAGTTCCTGGCCTTCTAGGCCATGCTTGCGGGGTTTGCCTGCTTGTCTGAACCTGGCCCCAAAATCCAGCATAAAGAACCCTCTCTGGGCCCCAGTTTCCTGAATGAAATGGGTGAGGGTGTTGGACTGGACAGCTTCTGTGACTTTCTCCCACCCGGGGCGTCACGAATTTCATGATTTTAATGTTAAGTCTGTCTTTCGGCCAGTAAAATGAAGGAGGTCTGTGTTCAGCGTACTGAGGGGATGTCCCTGAGCAGGAAGCAGTGCACACATGTTTGGCTGCCACGCCTGAGTATCAGGAGCCCTGAATTCTAGTTTTACCCCTTCCACCTACACACTGTGTGACCTTGTCTAGGTCCATTAGCCTTTCTGTGCTGCAGTTTGCTTATCTGTGTTGGATGCCTTTGATGTCCGTGCCCTAGCTGTGGAAATCAGATTCTTAACTCCCTTTTCATGGAGCCTTTACAGAACTGAAAAACATGTTCTCCCTGCACTCTGCACACCCAGAATTTGACTAAGAGATGTCTACCGTGTTTCTTTGCAGACACCAAGCTGGCCAAGGGCAACTGGGCACTTAGGAAGGTTCCTGTGCAATGAGAAGCTCTGTCCAGAAAACTTTGTTTTATACACCTAAACCAGCAGTATAAATCACTACAAAGTGAAAAACAGGAGACCCTGACTTTTGTTCCAAAGTTGCTGTTAACTTGATGGTTTACTTTGGCCAAATCCCTTCGTCTCTCTGAACTTGAGATTTTTTTATCAGCCGAAGGAAGACGTTGGATTAGGTCACTGGTTTTTAATCCCCTTTCCCATTCCCCCAGCACAAGTGAAGGATAAAATAATAGTTCTATAAAGCCATGATTTTCTCAGGGAGGGAGGAGGTCCAGTCTGGAGGGTATGTATTACATAGGCATAGACTGGAAAAAATCCGCTTGTAATTTTTAACTTTCATTCTGAGAATTAACATTTTAGATTATCTGTAAGCCTTCTTTCCCCTCTTTAAAATGTGTGATGCTGTAATTCTGATGTCCTCCTTGGGTAAAGAATGTAGAGTTTTGTGTGCCTCTTTGTTTAAATGGCTGTGTGCCCAGAGGTACACACTTTATATTTAGTCAAACAGATACTAATGCATAGCAGAGGAGAAAAAGGGACAATTAGATTCCAGTAAGATAGGGTGATATAGTGAAGTAAAATTGATGGTATACTAAAATGAAATAAGGTGGTATAGTGAAATAAAATTAAAAAGGAGTTGAAGACCTGGATCCCTGCTTCACACTGGTACATCCTGCCTCTGTGACTTTGGACAAGCCATCTAACATCTCCAGGCCTCACTTTCCTTATCTGTAAAACGAAGGATTGAGCTGGATGATTCCTAGGCCTTTTTCAGCACCATAATCCTGTTGGGGGGCGGTGGGGGGGTTGTTTTGTTTTGTTTTGCTTGTGTGTGGTTTTTATCTGAGCAGTTTGGTTTATGTGGTGTGGTATTTCTTTAGACAAGAGAGGCTGTCCTGGTCAGTAGATACACAAGATAGTCTATGATGTCAATTAAGGTCTGTGAGGTCAAATTAAGTGATATGCAAGATTACTTTGATATGAGCAAGCTGAAACCAATAGAAACTAAAGAAAGGCATGAGAAACTTGAAGGGCAGGGAAGCCCTTGACCCGATAGGATCATTGAGAATATAGGGAAGTTTAAGTGAGAGGGGGTATTTTTCATGAGGGTAAAGAAAAGTAATTTGAGTTTGGGATGGGAAGGAGATTTGAATTGACAAGATAGGAGGAGAACACTTTTTGGAAACAACTCTGGTTTAACAATGTGCTTGCAACACCAAGACAAAAGTAATGCTTCCTGTGGCAAAGGTCAGCTAAGCAGGCAGCCACAGAGTGACTGTAATATACCTAAGGTGGCCATAGACCACTGCGTGGGAGCCTAAATTAAATGGACCATAAACCCTAATTGGTGAAGGTAGGGTGTGGTCAGATGCAGTTCTATCAGAGCATCTAGAAGCCTTTCTCCAAGCACTAGGGCATTGCTCTGGAATGCAGGAAGACAGCCACGGTGGCAGAGGACTGACTTGATGATAGAATGTTTACTGTAACCTGGGAAGTATGTATCCCAGCCTGAACCTTGACACTATTTAATCTTGGGCAAATGACTTGTCACCTTGTCCTCTCTGGTTCTGTTTGTTCATCTTAAAAATTCGGGATCACTAGATGAGCTTCGATGTCTGTGAATATGAACCCCCTGAAATCGTGTTGTATGTATTTCTGCTTGCATGAGTCTGGAAAACGGATGTGCCATTTTCATCGTATTCTCAGATGGGTTTGTGACCCACAAAAAATTGAGAACTGTGTGATTAGGTAGTCTCTCAGGTCCTCTTCAACTTGTAACATTCTGGGATTCTGGGATTCTGTCATTTCTGACATTTCCTTAAGGTTCAGAGTCTGAGGATCTAGAAGTTGCTAAGCCTGTAGGTAACACCTGGTACCGCAAAGTATAGTCTTTATATATAACACTCTCCTCCTTATTTATTCAGGCATAGCTCAGAGATACTGTAGGTTTGGTTCCAGACTACTGCAATAAAGCAAGTCACAAAGTTTTTGGTTTCCCTGTGTATATAGAAGTTATATTTTACAATGTAGTATAATCTGTTAAATGTGCAACAGCATTATATCTAAAATAATGTATATGCCATAATTTTAAAGTACTTAATTTAAAAAAAATGCTAACAATTAATCTGAGCCTTCAGTGAGTCATAATATTTTTGTTAATGGAAGATCTTGTCTCTGTCTTGATGGCTGCTGACTGATCAGGGTGGTGGTTGCTGAACATTGGGGTGGCTTGGCAGTTTCTTAGGACAACAGTGAAGTTTGCCTCATTGATTGGCTCTTCCTTTTAGGAAATATTTTGTTGTAACATGCGATGTATGATAGCATTTTACTCACAGTAGAACTTTCAAAATTAGATTCAGTTCTCTCAAACCCTGGTGCTGCTGTATCAACTGAGTTTATGTAGTATTCTAAATCCTTTGTTGTCATTTCAATAATGTTCACAGCATCTTCACCAGAAGTAGATTTCATCTCAACAAACCACTTTCTTTGTTCATCTGTAAGAAGCAACTTCTCATCTGTTCAAGTTTTATCATGAGATTGCAGCAATTCAGTCACATCTTCAGGCTCTACATCCGATTGTAGTTCTCTTGCTATTTCCTCCACATCTGCAGCGACTTCCTCCGCTGAAGTCTTTTGTTGTTTATTATTTCAATCCTGCTCCTCCTATAACCACAGAAGTCTTGAATCCCTCAGTCATCCATGAGGACTGGATTCCAAACTCTTGTTAATGTTGATATTTTGACCTCCTCCCATGAATCACAGACGTTCTTAACAGCTTCTAGAATGTGTATCACTTCCAGAAGGTTTTGAATTTAGTTTGCCCATATCCATCAGAGGAATCACAGTCTATGGCAGCTATAGCCTTAGGAAATTTCTTTCTTTTTTTTTGAGACGGAGTCTAGCTCTGTTACCAGGCTCAAGTGCAAGTGCAGTGGTACGATCTTGGCTCACTGCAACCTCTGACACCCTGGTTCAAGCAATTCTCTTGCCTCAGCCTCCCAGGTGGCTGGGATTACAGGCACATGCCACCACACTCAGCTAATTTTTGTATTTTCAGTAGAGATGGGGTTTCACTATGTTGGCCAGACTGGTCTCGAGCTCCTGACCTTGTGATCCACCTGCCTCTGCCTCCCAAAGTGCTGGGATTACAGGTGTGAGCCACCGCCTCCAGCCAGGAAATTTGTTTCTTAAATAATATGATTTGAAAGTTGAAAGTTCTTGATCTACTTGATCTATTAGCTGCAGAATGGATATTGTGTTAGCAGGCATGGAAACAATATTAATCTCCTTGTATATCTAATGGACCTCTTGAATGACTAGGTCCATTGCCAATGAACAGTAATATTTTGAAAGGATACTTTTCTGAGCAGTAGATCTTAGTAGAAGTCTTAAAGTATTTAGTATACTATGCTGTAAACAGATGTGCTGTCATTCAGGCTATGTTGTTCCTTTTATCGAGCACAGGCAGAGTAGATTTAGCATCATTCTGAAGGGCTCTAGGATTTTCGGAATGGTTAGTGAGCATTGGCTTCAACTTCATGTCACCAGCTGCATTCTCTAACAAGATAATCAGCCTGCCCTTTGAAGCTAGGCATTTACTTCTCCCTAGCAGTGAAAATCTGATATGGAATATTATTCCAATGGAAGGCTGTACATACTGAAAATCTGTTGTGTAGTGTAGCTACTTTCAGCCGTTATCTAAGTTAGATCTTTTGGATAACTTTTTGCAGCTTCTCCATCAACATTTGCTGCTTCACCTTGTGCTTTTCCGCTATGAAGGCAACGTCTTTCCATAAACTCATGAACCACCCTCTGCTAGCTTTCAACTTTTCTTCTAAAACTTCCTCACCTCTCTCGGCCTTCATAGAATTGCAGAGACTTAGGGCCTTGCTCTGGATTAGGCTTTGGCTTAGGGAATGTGGCTGGTTTGAACTTCTGTCCATAAAACTCAAACTTTGTGTATATCAGCAATAGGCTGTCTTGCTTTCTTATCATTTGTTTATTCACTGGAGTAACAATTTTCTCAAGAACTTTTTCTTTGTGTTCACAGCTTAGCTGATGTTTGGCACAAGAAGCCTAGCTTTTGGTCTGTCTTGGCTTTCGACATGACTTCCTTACTAAGGTTAGTCATTTCTTGGTTTTGATTTAAAGTGAGAGATGCTCAACTCTTCCTTTCACTTGAACACTTAGAGGCCATTGTAGAGTTCTTAATTGGTCTAATTTAAATATCGTTGTGTCTCAGGAAATAGGGAGGCCTAAGGAGAGGGACAGAGATAGGAAGAACAGCTAGCCAGTGGAGCAGTTAGAACGACACCATATTTATCAATCAAATTTGCCATCTTATATAGCATGGTTTGTGGTACCTCCAAAACAATTAAATTAGTAACATCAAAAATCACTGATCATAGATCACCGTAACACATATAATAATAATGAAAGGATATGAAATATTGTGAGAATTACCAAAATGTGACACACAGACATGAAGTGAGCACGTGCTGCTGGAAAAAGGGCACCAATAAACTGCTTGACGCAGTGTTGCCACAAACCTTCAATTTGTGAAAGACACATTATCTTTGAAGCACAGTAAAGTGAATCACAATTAAGGTATACCTGTATTCACCTGTCCCTCATGCTCCATGACTTCTCGGCAAGACTTCCTCCAACTCATCTTTCTCTAATGCCAATAACTGAACTTTCCCCTCCTTTACTCTTTCTTTTTTAACCTGCTACTGCTTTGTACCTTCTCTGCATTATTGAGTTTCTCAAGTGAATTGAAGGCAGGGTATTTAGTGGCAAGTGGTATTTTGGAGGTAGGAGTGAGAAAAAAACACAAGGCTAGTGATGGCAATTTTCTCCTCACTTGCTTTGGTTCTTCTTCCAACTAAAAAGAAAAGCAAATAAGAGAAAGGGTGCACATTAAAAAGGGATACCGGCCGGGCGTGGTGGCTCACGCCTGTAATCCCAGCACTTTGGGAGGCTGAGACAGGTGGGTCACTTGAGGTCAGGAGTTTGATAGCAGTCTGGCCAACATGGTGAAACGCCATCTCTACTAAAAATACGAAAATTAGCTGGGGGTGGTGGCATACGCCTGTAGTCTCAGTTACTAGGGAGGCTGAGATGGGAGAATTTATTCAACCCAGGAGGCAGAAGTTGCAGTGAGCCAAGATCGCGCCATTGCACTCCAGCCTGGGCAACACAGTGAGACTCTGTCTTAAAAAAAAAAAAAAAAAAAAAAAAAAGATACCGTCACCACTTACTTGGGACTTGTGGTGTGTGAATTTCAAGTTTTCTTTCTCATATAGGGAAACCAGGTCCCTATTCATCAGTACCTGAGATGAAATACTCAGCATAGCCCAGCTGGCTATTTCACTTAAATGAAGATGAAGCCAACTTTAGCTGAAGCAACTTTGTTGTCCTTTATCAAGACTGAGTAAGGGTGGGGGAAAATAAAATATTTTTTGACTGAGGAAGCTTTTTATCTCCTGAACATTTTCAGAGACATCTACTTGGACTTGAGAAGGCTGGTAGATTTCTCCGGGCTATAAGTCCTGTCAACCTCCTATATATAAGGTAGAGATCTTTTCTTTTACCCTAGTGTTCATCTCCACAAGTTCCTTCCGCACGATAGGCTTAGGGCAGGGTCCTCACTATTCCACCTGCCAAGTAAGAACTAAAAGACCCAAGTCTTCAATTCTAGCCATGATGTAAGAAATAGGAATAGTTTTACCTAAAGTTTTGTCAGTCCTGCCAATTTAAAATTTAGGCTTTTTGCTAGTTAGTGTTAAAGGATATTGTAGGTTAAGAAGGTTTTTGTCAGCTTCCTGGAGATCTAACCTCAGTATAATATTGTATAACATCATTTCTGTGGGTAAATATTTGTTAACTCTCAATAAGTGGAGTTTTATAAACTCAATGATATTTAAGGTGCAGGGTATTTAGTCTAAAAATTTACGTATAGTTTGTGCACTAGGGCAACTAAATCTAATTCACACAAAAGTACTACATTGCAAAATCCTAAGGAACAATCAAAGGTGGAATCAGTAGAGGAAGATGTTATTAGGTGGTGTGAATTTGAGGAAGAAAAAGGAGGAAGAAGGGATTAAAAAAAGCTTTTTGTTAAAGGAATAAAGAATCAAGAGCATCATCTCCATGAAGGATTGTCAAGCTTCTTAAAGCTGAACATGTGCTAAAATATAACAACTGGTGGATTGGTCTGAGCATCTGGGTAATTTGTGGGTGGATTAGTCTTTGCTGGTTAATCGTCCTGTTGAGGATTTTACATTCTACAGAGTAGCTGTTAGGTGTGTCACTGCAGTAAAATCTGATTGCATTATTGTCTGGGCTATAAGTTTGTTGCTGAGATCATTGAATGCTGTGGTAGCAAACGTCTCATAAGAGCATGAAATGGTTTTTAGCAGCAGCCTTGAAGCTACTGGATGTATATAGAATAATGGAAAGACTGGTGGATATTCATACATTAGGTATTTGAGGATATATTGTGAGCAAGGACTTGTTATCACCTAGAGGCAAGATTTTTTAGCAGAAACATGACGAATAAATCACTACACAAACTGCTGTGGAAGCATATGTTAAGTCCCGCAGGGAGCTCAAATGAAGGAGTCAGTAGGGGAAGCTTTTACAGAGGACTTACATTTAAGCTAGATTTTTACAGGCAGTTTTCTAGGCAAAGTAGGGAAAAGAAGGACATTTCCAGTCAGAGTTAAAAGCATATTAGGAATGAAACACCAATGGTTATTTGGGGGAACTAAGAAGATACTGGTCTGCTAGAATGAGTATACTGAGAGCAAGTGGTAAGGATTGGAAGAAGATAAGATTGGAACATCTGGTGTTTTGAGATTAGATTGGAAATATTTTATCCTCTGAACCAGGATTCCTTGTAGGCCGATTGTTTTGTTTTGCTTGGCCATGTATATTGTACTTCTTAAAAACAATCTGAAATTTTCAAATGATGGAGAATAATATGAAGTGAAAAGTAAAAGTTTTTTTCTGCTTTCCTAAACCTGTTATCACTCCTCAAAGGTTACCAGTTAATATTTTGTTGTCATCTTTCATAAAATGTTGTATGCAAACACAGTATATTTGTCTTTTTTATCATACTTTTTAAAAAAAGTTTTAGGGGGTAATCTTTTTAATTTTTAAAATTATGTTGTTGTTAGAATCATACTTTAGATGTAGTCTGTGTTTTGCTTTTTTCACTTAACACTATAAATCAGGGGACTGTTTTAAAAAGATAACTGGCTTCAGTGTAGAGTATAGCATGGTAAGCATTTATTCAATAAATTACTTACAGCAGGCATAGTGTCTGCTAAGCTTTTCCTCGACCCTGAGGATACAGTGATGGGTATCATTTAGGAAGCCATTTCAGTAGTGCACGTGAATGTTAATGGAGTCCCAAAAGGTAATGGGAATGGATGTAAGAACTGTATGAGATAAAATTGGTAAAAATAGGCCATCAAATGTCTGTGGGAAACGAGAAATCAGAATATATTTAGGATGATTTCAAGGTTTACAATTCAGGAATTTAGTAAAACACATTAGGGAAATAGGTGCCTTTATTTGTATATATCTGTGTATCTTTGTTTTAGGGAGGGGGAGGGTTCGTGATACGAAGGAGTTCATTTTGGACATAGTGTTTTTGAAGGATGTTCAAGTTATTGAGGTGAAAATTTCTGATAGGCAGAGGAAATAAAGTTCAGAGCTCAGGAGAAGTAAGAAGTAGAGTTGGAAATTTTTTTCTTTTTTTGCTTTTCTGTGTGTGTGTGTGTGTGTGTGTGTGTGTATATATATTTGTAATAACTAAATCCTTGGGAATGAGTACAATTGCCCAGGGAGAAGAGGGCTCAAGGATGAATTAGCAAAGGAGACTGAGCATTGGTCATAGAGGAACGACAAGAATCGAATATCACTTTCGGAGCCAAAGGATGAGAGGGTTTCAAAGGAGTGGTCAGCAGTGTCCCATAATACAAATGGGTCAGATGGGGAAGCACTGGAAAGAGGCTATTGGATTTGTTGACTACATGTTCAATGTAACCTTAGAGGTTTCAGGAGCTATCATAAGATGGAAAGATTCATTTGGAGGAGGCAGGGCAGTAAACAAGAAAAGGTGGGCAGTGATTAATCAGAAGCAGGTGAGTTTATTTATAGCTTTTCTTTTAGCTTGGGCAGTTCTGAGTATGAACTTTATTTTTACGGAGGCTTGTTAGCCAAAATGTGGTGGACAACATAGGAGTAAGCTTCTGAGAAGTTAAGACACATGTCACAAATTCAGGGTAGCGTGGCCCATATACCAGTCCACACACATTGATTTCTCTGGTTTCTCAGGCCGTACTGGTTAGAAACAACAGAAGAGGGTGTGTGTGTGTGTGTGTGTGTGTGTGTGGGTGTGTGTGTGTGTGTGTGTGTTTGTGTGTGTTTGGGGTATGAGAGGCAAGCATGCTGACAGCCTCAAGAAGTAAATAGCACATAACCTTTTAGTGAGGGAAGAAGAGACCAGAACACACACACACAGGCACAAGAAATGATGAAGATTTACTTAGCCTAGTAGTGTGTCCATTTACTGCTGAGGCAAAAAAAACCCTCAGGAACTGCATATACTTAAAGTACCCTCTGCCCACCAGGTGCCTTTCTCCTACTGAGTTCTTTCCTACTTTTTGCAGTGTTAATTCCTGCTCTCCCTTCAGTTATGGGCTCAATTGTCTTTCTGTTAGGAGAACCATTACTGACTCAGGCCCCTTTGTTATATGAGGCTTCAGAACTGTGTTTACTGACTTTGTAGCAGTTATCTCCGTGTGTAATTCTGAGCTCATTTGCGTGGTTATTTAATTGTGTATCTCCACTTAACTCGGGGCCATTTGTTTACAATGGGCCCAGAGTACCCAAGTGGTATTCAAAATAAATGTGCCAAGGCATATTTAAATGAATGTGAATGCACCTCTTTTCAGCTGTCATCCCGTGCCTTCTCCATCTACAAAGCCATTAATATAGAAGAGACCAATATTTCCTATAAACTTCCCTATATCTGGACCAACATTATTAAAATATTCCTAAACAATTTGACAATCAAGGTGTTAACTCCACATGCCGATCAATAGAACAGAAAATCATCTGGATGCTCATGCAACCCATTTTCTCCCTGCTTTCCCTCTCCATTCCTCCTCTCTCCCCTCTTTTCTCTCTTTCTCTTTTCATCCTTCTCTAAAGCTTATTTTAAAAACAAAATGTGCATGTGATGCAAAAGTGAAATACCATCTCAATATTCACAAGAGAGGGAGAAGGGATGTTTCATTCTTTCTCTGAAATTGTATATAAGCTTGTGTTTATTTTTTAGGAGTTCTCTAGTTTTTATCAGATTCACAAAGGGGTCCATGACTAATCTAATCTCTGACTTCATAGGTGAGAGAATGAAGAATTTTAAAGATTGATGCAAGTTTATAGAAATAATTTGGGGGCAGAATCAAGATTAGAACCCAAGAATCTCTTCTCCTTTCTACTATGTTAGGGGCAGTCCTAGAAAGAACCACAAACTCCTGGAGCTGGAAGAGGTTTTGATTCCTCATTTAATGATCACATGTTACCTATGAAGAAATTGATACTTGGAGAAATTGAGTGAATAAGCTAAGAAGCAACAGTACAAATTAAAGCACAATACTCATGATTCCTGGATTTTTGCTCTTTCTAAATAATGCATATTTATATTATCTTCAGAAGTTGATTCTCCACTCATCTTCAGAAAATATTTTTATTAATTTGAATGTAATGTGTACCATTATGATACCTCTGCCTGTGTGTGTTTGAAAATAAACATTGTTTAACCTGGGTTTTAGTAGGGGGTGTGTTTTTTTAGTCTACTTCATTCTCTGTTTGCTTTTCAGGTACTTTGAACTCAAGTAAACAAAAGGGAATATTTTCTCGTTGATACTGGAGACTGCACAACAATGGGGCCACGAAAAAAAAGTGTGAAAACATGTATCATGAATAATGAAATTCCAGAAGAAATGACAGCAGATGAAACAAAGGACTATATGAATCAACTTTCACATGAAGTACTTTGCCATATTTTTAGGTAAGATTGTGTTTGGTTGGCTTACCTACCTGGAATGGATAAGAGCAAACCCTGAGGCAGTGCTGTCTAATGTAGCTACCAGCTACATGCAGCATTTACATTTCAATTAAGTAAAAATGTAAAATTTAGTTCGTCAGTTGCACTGGCTACATTTCAAGTGCCTAGTAGCCATATGTGGCTAGTGGACACAGTGTATAGGACAACAGAGTATAGACAGAAAATATTTCTTTTGTCACAGATAGTTCTGTTGGACAGCCTTTCTCTAGACTGTTAACATTTCTAGGCTTCTTGGGATTTTTATTGGCTAATAGATTTGTTGACTTTTGTTACTGCATTATAACAGTACTATGTGTTTACACTGCACAATATAAGGCAGTGTTTCTGACTTTTTCTGACTACAACCCACAGTGAGAAACATACATGTAAGTGATTGTAACAAAGTTTTCTGAAATAATACCCATCATAACTAAATGCAGTGCATACATTAAAGTTGTTTTATGAACACAACACAAAAAGACTTCTAAAAAAAGTATATTTTTACCCAAACTTCATTGTAACAACTGTTTTTTTATAAAAGGAAAACTGTCATTCTAGTTTCCACTGCTGTCTTCTTTCAATTATTGTCCTTATTTATATAATTCAAATAAGCAAATTCTAACATACTTTGTCTCTGAAATTAGAGACCTGAGTTTGAATCCTGGGTCCATTATTTGCTAGCTCTAGACTAATGATAGACATAATGGTAATATTATTAGGATTCAGTGAGATAATGCATGAAACACTTAGCAAACTGAAAGCATAAATGCTTGGTAAATGTTAATGGTTATTCTGCTTTTTTTCATATTGCTACATGGTCTTCATAATTATTTTTTTTACTGCTTACTATTCTATGGAATGTATAAATAACATGGTACTTATCATTTCCCTTGTCTGACATCTAGATGGTTTTCAGTTTTTCTGTTTTCTGCAATTATGGTTGCAATTAACTTCTCTAAGCATATGGATTTTCCATTATTTTAGGTTGTTTACCTATGAGAAATTTCCATATATAAAGTTCTTAGGAATGTTTTGAATTTCTACAAATGAATATTTGCAGATTATGAAGTTTTAAAATAGCAATAACAGTTATTTTAGGAGATCCTAGGCACTGTATTTTTTTTCTAATATAAATGTGTATGTCATTATTTCCTGCAGTTTGTTATTCTGTGACACATTGTAGTTTTTGCTAGTTGAGTTCTGTCTGGGATTAGAAGACCAAATTAAAATGATAGATCTTTTTTTACAGAACAAAATGACATTAATGTTCATCTGGCAGGAAAAAAGTCTGTCAGAATAGCCAAAAATTTTCCGAAAAAGAGTCTTGCAACTACCAGATGTTCAATTACATTCTAAAATGTTTTGGAAAAGAAAGCTGGACAGTTGGGTAAAGGAGACAAACATAGGCTCCATTCAAATACATGTGGAGATCTAGTTTCTGACAAGGTTGTATTCACATCAGTGAGGAAAAGCTGGGTGGACTATTCAGCAATGATGTCTCAACCTACAAACCATTTGGAGAAAAAAATAAAAGCACATTTTTATCTCATGTCTTACAGCTAAATTCAAAATGGATCAGTGAATTAAACAAATCCTTCAAAATTCAGTAAACTATCGCAAGAACAAAAAACCGAACACTGCATATTCTCACTCATAGATGGGAATTGATCATTGAGAACACATGGACACAGGAAGGGGAACATCACACTCTGGGGACTGTTGTGGGGTTGGGGGAGGGGGGAGGGATAGCTTTAGGAGATATACCTAATGCTAAATGACGAGATAATGGATGCAGCACACCAGCATGGCACATGTATACATATGTAACTAACCTGCACATTGTGCACATGTACCCTAAAACTTAAAGTATAATAATAATAATAATAATAATAATAAAAATCAGCTTGAGGTAAGGGCCAGGCCCATAACTGAAATAAAGAAACATCTAAAATACCCCCCGCCAAAAAAAAAAAAAAAAAGAAGAAAGCATAGGTAAAATTGCATCTAGGGATAAAGTTGGATAATGCTAGGATATACTGTGAAAAAATTGGACCATATATAATATGTATATATTTTTGAGACAGAGTCTCACTCTGGCTGGAGTGCAGGGTATGATCATGGCTCACTGCAACCTTGAACTCCTGGGCTTAAGCAATCCTTTTGCCTTAGGGGCGCACACCACTGCGCTTGGCTAATTTTTTTATTTTTTGGTAGAGGCAGGATCTTGATTTGTTGGCTAGCTTGGTCTTAACTTCTGGTCTCAAGCAATCCTCCCATTTTGGCCTCCCAAAGTGCTGGAATTGCATGCATACACCACCACACCTGGCCATTGGACCATAATCTAAATTGAAAATAGATCAGATAACATTGTGCAGTTCAAACAGAATATTCAAATGGAAGGGGTAGAATCAAGTCAATATATAATGGTAGTTACAGTGGAGAAAACAGCATTTGACAGCATGTAGAAAGAACCATGAACTTAGTTCTTGAACTTAATGTGTTTATTCTAAAAACAAACTAAATTTTGTTTCATTTTTTAGTCTTCTAAAATTTTGATTTGAGGATTCATTGTGGTAGTGTAGTAACTACTTAGCATGTCTTCATAAAACAAGAAAAACTATGGCCTTCCTTAAAAGAAACCTAATCTTTGCTGTCCCTGCTATACTCTCTTTTCTAAAGTGTTATATTTGATCTGTCTTCTGAACTCTAGTCCTTCGACTATATAACTATGAAGAAAAAATATGCTACTTCTTAGGGAAAATATGTAAAATAATCTTGATTTTGTGATTATTGGTCTGTTTGTATTTAAAGGGAGTAGAATTTTAACCTAGGCAAATACGTTGGATAACAATATTTAGGAGAAAAATATTACAGTGGCAAAATATATTTGGAAAGCAAATTTAATGTTTTTCATTGTTTATAAAATGTGTTGTCATGTTTCTGAAAAATTCTGCTTATAATCTAAGTTATAGAGACTAAATTAAGTTATGGCTAGCAGTGATGATTTATTTTGTATAAAATTTGATTTAAATCATTTTAAAGGGGTAAGAAGAAGGACGAGAAGTAGAAAAAAAATGGATCAGCTAAATATTCAACAGGTATATGTGGGCTTTTCTTTTAGAATTAGCAGTGTTGTTAAGAGTTAGTGTCAGACAAAACTGTGTTTGCCATTCCTGACCCTTTCTCCCTCTTACCTAGCCATGGGACATTTTGCAGGTTTAATTCTTCTGAGCTAATTTCAGCACTTATAAAATGGAGTAATAATAGTGTATACTATGTCAGTGAAGTGCCAGCAGATAACAGAAAATACACTTACCTGGAATTTGAAGATAATTTAATGAAGGGACTATTTACAGAGGTGTAGATGGAGTTTAGGAAACAAGTAAGGGATGATGAAGAATTCGTCTAGGGGATTAGCAGCAGTAGAAAGGCAGCATTGCCACCTGGAGCCCTCCAGCTGGTGCCTCTCATTGGCTAAAATTAACAGTTAGCCAGAGAGGGGTAGGGAACACAGCAGGTCAGAGAGGGGGAGATAAAGGACTGGGAGAGACTTGTATGGCAAACAGGAACCAGCTAGTTACCTCTTAAGGTTGTTGTGAAACAATGAGTAGTGTGTGACACAATACAGGTTCAGTAGGTAAAGGTAGCTTTAACTTTTCAAAAAATTTAATTAATCTAGGCGTGTGTGGAGGGGTCTTAAGAGAAAAATAGACCTTTCAGAATATATAACAGAACAAAAGTCAGGATTAGTTGAAAGTTTCAGAAAAAGATAATAAAGAAGAATCGAAAAGAGGAAGTTGTAGTTCACATGAGGTGTCTTAATACTTATGCAATACTTTTATCAGTGTATGTGACCTTAAAGGTAAAAAAAAAAAAAAGTGGGAAAAGAAATCGTATACTATATGACTAGTATACATATTTGTTGATGGAGAAGATAGTAGAGTTTGCAGGAGCAGGATGGTGGAGTTGAGAGGGAGCAGAATGTCCCTACAGGAGTAGATTCTGTAAAAGATACGAAATAATATTGCGCATGTTCAAATTGAGTAATTCTCTCTGATCTTTCTCAGGTTCGTTTCTCATCACATCTTGAAAAGCACTGTTTTTTTTTTTCTTCTTTTCTTTGTTTTTCTGGTTTGTTTTTAGATTTTCTTTGTCCATGAAAACTCAAAAGAAGAAAGGCAGGTTTTATCAAATGACCTGTGGAGGGAGCTCAATACCTTATTTGGATACTCAAGTATTTGCTGACTTACCTTTGTAGTAAAAAGCTATATGACCATATATGTGGTAGCTTTAAATCTCTGTCTTAAGATCTTATTTCATTTGAGTGGTAGGAGATTGGAAGAAGGAAAAAAAAATAACTTATTGGTGAGAAGTAATACTTACCCACTTGATAAATACCAGTTTCTTTCTCTCACAAAGGTACCTGCCTCTGCAGGATATCATGTGTATGGAATGTCTTTCCCGGAAACTAAAGGAAGCAGTGACCCTATATCTGCGAGTTGTGAGAGTTGTAGATCTCTGTGCAGGGCGGTGGTGGGAATACATGCCAAGTGGTAAGTGGATTTAGTCTGTGAAGTACGGTAGTTTCCTACTGGAAAGTAGTAACAATGGTTTCATAAAAAGTTACTTGTCTTGAGAAAGGCAATCTAAGTCACCTTGTAGGCTGGCAAGATTTTGTCTAAATTATTTATGTTGGGTTTTAGGTTGTAAAATGCGTTTTACCTGAGGCTTTATTGTTTTAATAGTCTGCTCTTTTCATTTCCTGTCCTTAAGTAACTATATCAGCCTGTTCCACACATCTGTGATTGGAGAACATGAGCCTTTGGTTAATTGAGTATATGTGTATCACATTAGACAGTGCGTGTCCTTTACTCTCTGATGCATGTTTTCCGGTGAATGGTAACAGTTTTCATCATAGATTTCCTCTGCAACTAAACTGCACCCTTTAGTTAAATAAATACTTGCCATTTTTGTAAAATAGGCCACAGAACTCCAATTTCTTTAGAAGGCCTATAGTAGGTCTTGGAGATTCTCGAATAAGGCACTGACTGACCTTACAGGTGAAGAACTCAGAGTTAGCTTCCTAACCACAGCAAATTGTTCCCAGTTGAAGAGACCACCTGAAAAGAAAGTTAATGGCTTTAGCTAAGCAAAGCATACTTGAAAGAGTTAAAAGGCAGTTAAGGCTTCTTTTCAGTTAACGCCAATCCATTAATTGGTAAAATTTAGTTACTATTGTTTTGCAATTATGAATCTGTCTTTTAAAGTCATCCTTTTTCTATGATGTCCAGATTATGAGACTTTGAAAATGGGATAAGGCTGAGAGGGGACCAAAAAATAAAAATAAAAATAAAAAGCCTTAATAGAAGTGAAGGGCTGGAGGAGATAATTGTCTTGTTCTATTCTATAGAACAGAACAGATTAGCTCTGGAATACTGGAATTGTGCAGGTGGGTGCTGCATCCTTTCAAGAGAGTCATCAAATCAGTTGGTAACTCTTATCAGTTGGCCATAGTAGTTATCAATATATACTTTCTTATAAAGAACATTGCAAACACCTGAGGCTGGAACTTATTACTAGGTTTGTGGGAGGCAAACCACGGTTGCTTTCAGATATTTAATGAAAGCCATTCTAAGGGCAAAGGACTCACCTCATCTTGTTTCAGAATGATCCTTTATGTCAGGAAAGAAAAAAAATTAGGGCAGTGTGAAAATGATTGTCTTATTCCTTATATTAGATTTGCTTTTGCAAAGGTTAGGCCAGCCGGAATTCTGAAGACGGGATTAATACAGTATATAAAGACAGGATGGCAGAACTCCCATGTGATACAGTCTTAGCATTAACATCACTACCACTTACCAATTAGAGAAGAATTTGACTGCATGTTGCTGACTTTTAGGCTATGGTAAATAACCTGTGAGCCCAAGGCTTCCCATCTTTGCAATGAATGTAAAAGAGAGTTGAAGCAAACAGTCTCTAGCCTAAGTTCACACTAACCTTGCTCACTAATGCCACCTTGGCCTATTATCTGGCATTTAACCCAGATTCTTTATATAATAGTACTTTATGGTTTACATATATGATCTATTTGGATTCTCACTCCATCTCTGTAAAGAAGGTAGAACTTTCCCCATTTCTCTCGTGGGAGGCAACATATGACAAAAGAGGATAAACATTGCAGAGGTTACACTTGGTTTTAGATTCCAGTGCTGCCATTTGGAAGCTCTTAAACTCTCTCAACTTCATTTTTTATGCTTGTAGATGGGGTGATAACCTTTCTGATTTGGTTGTGAGAATAAATGAAAAAAAAAAAAGATTAACACATTGAATCGTTCAGTCATTAAAAGTTACTATACAAGAAAGTAATAAGAACTGTTACTATAATTAGAGACCAAGTAATCTCTGGTCTCTCCTTACTCTTCACTTTTGTGGTACTAAAGTTAACATGTCTGGACTTTACATGTTAAATGAGATAACTTAAAAATAAAACAACTTTCAAAAAAGTATGTAAGACTTAAATATTTGGGGCCTACTTTTTATTCTTGGCAGTTAATATTTTTCTTTGTCATTAATAAGCAGACAGTTGGCTTTCTGACCACTTTCATTAAAAATAAAAAAGCCCTTGTAACAGATTAAAATAGCATCTATATGAGACTTGTCTCCCCACTTACTTAACCAGCAGCTCCTGCTGTGGAAGTAACCTGCCTCTCTCTGTTCCCATCTTGTTGATTCCTACTATGGTCTCCTGGATAGATAGCTTCCTATCAACAGCATCCCCTGAGATTGGATCACTCTGGTTCTCTTAGCTAACTTGCATCTATCTTTTTCAAAAGAATTAATTGTCTAAAATGGCAGGGGAGTAATAGTTAAACATATGACAGAGTATCAGAGTAATTATTAGAAAATGGATAGAATAATTTGAGATAGGAATTAGGTCAGAACTATGAGCTTCCTAACAATGAGGATCATATCTTATTTATATTTTTAGTTATGTGCACAGAGCCCTGAAGGTTTCACAGACAAGAGAGTACCCATGGGGGAGGAGGAGGGTGGTGATGATCAGGTGGGTGGTCCCACTCCATCCACCAAATAGGTCCTAGTTATCTGGGTTAAAATTGCGTTCTTTGTTGAAGATTTCTATGCCTTAAAAGCAACAAAACCAAAAAGTCAATAATAAAAGCCTCCTCCATAAAGTATTAACTCAGATTAAGTGGAGTTTCTGACTCATTTCCTCTGTTACTAAAGGAGTATATTTTCTGTTACGTTTATTCAGCTTTAGTGTTAGCTTTACGGAAATTTGAAGAGGAAGTCTTTTTTAACTTTTGGTAAAAATCATGAGTGCCTAGTAAATGTTAATGAACAGAAAGATGAACCTGGCTCTAAATACTTCTGAACTTCTCAGGCTTTACAGATTCCAGTTTTCTAACACTATTAAAGAAGATGCCAGATGTTGAACAGCTATATGGCCTTCACCCTCGATACCTTGAGAGGCGAAGAGTAAGGGGCCATGAGGCTTTTAGCATTCCAGGAGTCCTAGAAGCTTTGCAGGCATGCCCAAACTTAGTGGTGAGTGCACCTGGTTGGACATTTTGGCATCAACTGTTTATGAAATAATAGACCAAAGAATGATAGACGTGTTCACTCACATGCAAATCTCATCTGTCACAAACTTTTAAGTTCCATTGTGTACTTAGCATCTTGTGGTACGTAAATAAAAGCTTTGGATGCTAAACTAAAATTCTTTCTTATGCTTGCTTTGGCATTATTTTCTAGGGTGTGGAAACTTCTCATTTGGAGTTGGTAGAATCCATTTGGACATATATGCCCCATGTTCATATTTTGGGGAAATTTCGTAATCGTAATGGAGCTTTTCCAATTCCTCCTGAAAATAAACTGAAAATTCCTGTAGGAGCCAAAATCCAAACTTTACATTTAGTTGGTGAGTACATGTTTCTTGGGTCACTTGTAACTCCTTGAAATGCCATAAAATGTGAATATTCACTGAAAAAGAATAATGAGAATTTTAGAGATGGCTTTGTTGATTGATGACTGCAAAATAAATGTTTGCAAGATCTGTATAAAATTTCCAATTTCCCATTAAAGATCCACTGGTGTGCGGGAAATACTGCTTCACAAGTGTACATTCTCCATCTGAATATTCTTTGAAATTATATACCAATAACTTCAACTTAAGCAAAAAGTGTAAATATTTTCTCAAATTTGTCACCTTTGGTTTAGGCCACTGAAAGGAATTCGGGGGTCCCTGTTAATATAGCTGGCCTTTAATATTTGTTTACTACTTTATTCTGTATATGTACACACACATAGAGAGAGAGAGAGTATATGTGTTTTAAGCATTATTCTAGGTATTGGGGATGGTCCAAAGAACTGGAAATTTCTGAAACTCAGGTGGTACAGGGAGAGCATCAGGAATGATAAGGAGTAGGTCTTAAATAAGACTTAGATACACAATTATGGGAGAAGAGTAAAGATTTCTAGCAACCCTTCATTTATAAGATCAGGGAGTGATATCTAGTTTGAAATTGGATTTTTAGATATAAAAGGATTCTGTAATATCTGGAATTTATAGTATAAGCTCCGTAAGGTCAAAGACTTATTTCCATATCTTTATATTTTCTACAATGCCTGTCACAGTTCATTGCAAATATAAGTACAGGGTAAGTTTTATTAAAATGCGTTGATTTATGGGAATCATTTAACAGTTTAACACTGTATTATGGTGATGCAGAGGTGTGGTAAATTAATAAAAATGAAAATTACCAGGAGAATGGGCAGGTATGAACTTTGTTTATAGAGTTTGTTTGAGACAGAAAGTGGATTGGGCCTAGGGTATACTGTCTTCTCTGCGTCTGTCTCACCCTTGCTTCCTTGGGTTTCCTAATCACTACAATCAGTACTACCATCTTCATAGTATTAAAATAGTTGCTAAATTTAACCTTTGTGACTTCTGCATCTTACATCTCAATCTGTACCTCACTTCTGCTTTTTGTCCTTTTGTTTCATCCTTAATTTTACTTCCCATTTGTTGCTATACAATGTGTGTGCATAGTTCAAACTAAATTTAACTCTGCTATTTTGAGAGGAACAAGTTAAGGGGTAATCCTTGTAGGTTACAATAAGAACATTTGGCAGAATTTAGCCTTTAAAGAACTGACCATTCAAGTACTGCAATTTTACATTCTCTAGTTATTCTTGCTAGCAGAGCTTCTATTGTCTCAAATTTAAAAATTGCATTAAACAGTTTTGCCAACTACTGTTTGTTAAATGCCATCATCCTGGATCCTTGGATTTCTTTAATAAATTTGTGTCCCTTCCTTGGCTTTTATCTTCTTTCGTCCGTATTTCCTGTATTTTTTCACCTCACGCTACACCTCCCTTCTTCTGGTCATGGTCCTCTGTGGGTATGATTCCTAGTATTAAGCCACTCATGGATCCCATGCATCAAATTACCTTTACCAATTTGAAATTCTAAAATAAATGACTGGCAGGTTTCTGCTTTTCTCAGAGCCATGCTGGCTGGCTTCTC
Source organism: Pongo abelii (assembly GCF_028885655.2). NCBI lineage: Eukaryota > Metazoa > Chordata > Mammalia > Primates > Hominidae > Pongo > Pongo abelii. Next base: position 157,021,972 of record NC_071989.2, read on the forward strand.
CTACACATTTACAAATTCTTAAGATTCATATATTTATAGAAAACAGCTTTTAAAGTTCTGTGTTTAGCTATCTTCCAGATATCTATTTGCATATTTAAACCCACCTAGCTGACTTTGCTCTGAGAAATATAGTTCTCCTACTGGGGGGCAGTGGACGTTGGTAGTCAAATAGTAAATTTGTGTGTTCCATCTCCATCGTTATAGTTTTGCTTTCAGTAATCCATTTTCACTTCACCTCTTCTGGGAAAATGTATCCTAGAAGAGTTGTAAGATTATAAGAAAGACTTACATGTCTAAGACACAGAAATACTTTTTAAACTCTATCTTCCCATTGGCCTTCTCTAAAAAAGTTAAGTCAGTTTATGGTTTACATAAACTGTTCTTTGTAAGCCTGTTTTAAATAAGGCAAACTTGATAGATTTTGTGTAATTTGTTCTGATAAAAATCCTTGAAGGTTAAACTGTTAATATGAAAAATAGACTCTTGAACTTATAAGCAAAATATAGTATATTTTTGTGATTTTTTTTCTTGTTTGTTCTTTTTTATATTTGTGTTTTAGGGGTGAATGTTCCTGAAATTCCTTGTATCCCAATGCTAAGGCACCTTTATATGAAGTGGGTAAGACTCACTAAACCACAGCCATTTAAAGACTTCCTTTGTATCAGCTTAAGAACTTTCGTCATGAGGAACTGTGCAGGTAATGGTACACAATTATGGTGGAATTAAACATAAGTTATTCTAAAAATATCCTGAAGCAAACTCTAGCTACATTTGTAAATACAATTATATTATGCTATTACTATTTATGTCTTACAACGTATTCATCTTGTGAAGATAAATGTACTTTTTGTTTTAAAGACATTAGAAAGATGATTTGTGTTTGACCTTTGACCTCAGCAAAAAAAAAAAAAAAAAAAAAAAACAGAATATCTCTGTTTTTTACAGGTACTTTTTACTTTTCATAGGATTGTTTTATTAAATTTCAGTCTTCTTTCTTTGTTTCTGGTCTCCGAATCATTCTGCATGTAAATAGTTGGCTTCCTTAATCTACCTTAAACATAGCTTTTATGGTATTATCCTTCTAAACAGAAATCTTTAGTGTCCCTGTTGCCCTAGAGCAAGCTTGTTCAGCCCACGGTCCACTGGCCACAGCCCACATGATGCCCAATACAATTTCTTAAACTTTCCTAAAACATTATGAGATTTATGCATGGGCTTTTTCTTCTTCTTCTTCTTCTTCTTCTTTTTCTTTCCAGCTCATCAGCTATCTTTAATATCAAGACAATTTTTCCTCTTCCAGTGTGGCCCAGCGAAGTCAAAATATTGGACACCCCTGCACTAGAGCATTAAGTGGGAACTACTCTGCTTAAGGTCATGATAACCAGGACCCCACTTGATAACCTTATTCTGACGCCTTTCCAAGATACATCTTCTTTTATCATCACATTTGACTATTCATTGTTCCCTGGTCAGCCATACAGCTTTCCACCTCAGTGTCTTCTCTTATGCTGTATTATTGTTTTGTTATCCTGAGATGTGCACTTTCTTCTTCTTTTTTTGTATGCATTCTTCAGATTCTGCCTTTTCCAACTTACTTTTCTCGTCTTTCTTTTTCTTTTTCATGGAGTATGGCAGATCTTATTTTTATACTTGATGCAGTCTACCTTCTTATCCTTCTATAATTATTTATGTTAGTTCTAGCTCCATGTCAACTGCAGGTTTTTTGATGGACAGGACCATATCTTTTGTGATCTTCTGTAGTAGCTAATGCAACACTGGTCATAGAGATGATTAAATGATTGAGCTGTTTACTCGAGTGAAGGATCAAATTTTTTATTTTGACTTTTTCCCATTAGTTAGTTTGAGTTCAAAACTATTGAGCCTTTAGAGAATGTACAGAATACTACATATCTCTACAGTGTTACTGAAAAACCTTTATGCTGAGTAAGTGTATGGTTAATAGGCTAACACTTTCATTTATAACAAGAACCTGATTGCAGAGAGCCAATTTGGCTGTCATTTTAAGACTTAGAGTTTATAAGTTATACATGTCTTTCACTGATTTGAAATTCATTTTAAGACACTTTACGTTGTTCTATCAAAGATTTTTTTTTTTCCAGGACCCACAAATTCCTTGAAATATGTCCCTTTAGTAACAGGCTTAGCCTCTGCCCGAAACTTGGAACACTTAGAAATGGTTCGAGTTCCTTTCCTTGGAGGTCTTATCCAACATGTTGTTGAAGACAGTTGGAGATCAGGTATTCATTTTCTTTAGTTACTAAATATTTTTTGAAAATCAACTTAAAAAAATCATTAAGCTTTTATTTAACTTCCCTGGCAAGTCTTTAAAAAGAAAATGCTCATGAGTAACTGCTTTCTCTGTTGTATTTGATGGACAGTAAGTAACCATGAGCATAGCTAGTATTCATTTTCTTTTGGTACACATTAAACTTTCTTAAAATAGACAGTAGAGTGATAAGACATGTTTTCTAGCTTGTTTTGACTTTTACATAGCTAATAATACCTCCTCTTATATATGGAATCTTTCTTAGAAATGTTAACAGGGATTTCTAGCGTTCTTTGGTGATGTTTTACAACTTGTACAGCCGAGGCTTCCAAAAAAAATTTAGGCATTAATAATGTTAATATCTATCACGTAATACTTTATAATATAAAAAATACTTTTATACATATCACTTGGATATTGATTTACCCATCAGATGATATTTAAAAGAAAAAAGTTGTTCTGTGTATACTTAACTATAGATAAATAATACATAACAGAATGTGCTCTGTGTTAAACATCTCATTGCAGAAAAAAATAGTGGTTTAGCAAAATGGATGATTAATGGGTGGAAACCAAAAATTTAACTTTGGCTCTCTAAAATAAAATGGAAAGTCATGAAGTACCATTGTTAACAAACAGACATTATAGTTAATACTGTTGAAATATAATGAAGAGTAAACACTACATTTCTAGACATTTTGTCAGTCAAGTGTGGTATAAGTGTACTTTATTACATTTAGCCAGTGGGATGAAACAACCCCTTAAAACCAACAGTATTTTGGTTGATGGCCATAGTTAACAAGATAAAAGTCAAAAACGAAAAGAAGGCTACTGATGCATTCACTAGAGAGAAGACCTGTAGAGAGGTGCTAAAAGCTGAGTTTGTGTAAAGGTCCTAAAAGAAAAACAGAGATTTTTCTTCTCTAATCGGTTTTTAAGGGTGACCCTGCCTTGTATTTTACTCAAGAAGTCAGCATACCTCACACAAAAATTAATTCTAGATGGGTCATAGATTCAGATAAGAACAATTTTGAAATGAAATTTAAAAAAATAACTTAGAAGAATGTCTTGTTGACCTTGAGTACACAAAGACATCTTAAACAGGACACCAAAAAGCATTTACCATAAAGAAAATATTGATAAGTTGTACCAAATTAAAATTAAGATTTTTTTTTTTTTGTCCATCAAAAGGCATGATTGAGAGAGTGAAAAACCGGCCGGGCGCAGTGGCCCACGCCTGTAATCCCAGCACTTTGGGAGGCCGAGGCGGGCGGATCATGAGGTCAGCAGATCGAGACCATCCTGGCTAACATGGTGAAACCCCGTCTCTACTTAAAAATACAAAAAATTAGCCCGTCGTGGTGGCGGGCACCTGTAGTCCCAGCTACTCGGGAGGCTGAGGCAGGAGAATGGCGTGAACCTGGGAGGCAGAGCATGCAGTGAGCCTAGGTCGACTGCAGTCCAGCCTGGGTGAGAGAGTGAGACTCCGTCTCAAAAAAAAAAAGAGAAGAGTGAAAAACCAAGCTACAGAATGGGAGAAACTGTTTGTAATACAGATACTGGGTATTGGGAAGATATAAAGGACTCCTGGAATGAATAAGAAAAAGGCAGGCAACTCAATAGAAAAAATGGGAAAAGACTTGAATAGAAAAGTTTGCACACAAGAAGCCAATAAACATGAAAAAACGATAAAGTTTACTAATCATTAGGGAAATGCACATTGAAACTACAGTGTGATATTCAAGCACTAAAATGACTATGCCTACTCGTGACTAATATGAAAAAGATAAAAACAGTAATGTTGGCTAGGATGTGAAGCAACAGGACCTTTCATACACTGATGGTCAGAATATAAATTCATACAACCACTTTGAAATACTGTTTGGTAGTATCTACTAAAGTTGGTTATACACATAGCAACAGTTGCATTCCTGGCTTTAAACCCAACAGAAATGTTTACATATGTTCACCAAAAGACATTTTTAAGATTGTTCATAGAAGCACTGTTTCTAATCATCCCAAAATGGAAAGATGCCTATCGGCAATAGAATGGATAATTAAATTGTGGCATATTCATATAGCAAAATACTGTACAGTAATAAGAATGAACAGACTACAGCTACACAGCGATATGGATGAATCTCATAAACAGAGTGTTTAGTAAAAGAAGACAGACACAAAAGTATACAAACTTTGTGATTTTGTTTATACAAATTTAAAACAGATAAATCAGTAATTTCTTTAAGCTATACATTAGTAATTTATTTTCTTTTTTGTAGGTAAATACAAGTTTCAGAAACATTAAAAAAAATCAGTTAAAGTGGTTCTGGTCTTGTTCCATATGATATTTGGAGGTTCAAAATTTGACCAGAAATGGCAGGGTTTCTTTTTTTACAATTCTGTCATCAGCTTCTGACTTTCTAAAAATCCTTACTTAACAGTCTAAATCTTTTAGAGTAGTTTTCAGATGCCATCAGAGTGTCTTTTCAAAATGAGGGTCTGCTTTCATCTCCTTTTAGGTGACTAGTAGTTATAATTCATCTTAAGATATTAATTTCAATGCAAAAACAAAGCTTAGATTTACTTTTAAACCAGTAATTATCATCTAAGATAATACTTTATAGTGTATAGTATACAAATACTTCACTAAAAATGCTATGGTCAAAAGAAATACTTGTTTTTGTTCCTCGTCTTTAGGTGGTTTTAGAAATTTGCACACTATTGTTCTGGGAGCTTGCAAAAATGCTCTTGAAGTAGATCTTGGTTACCTCATCATTACTGCTGCCCGTAGGTATGTTTCCTCTTTGTATTGTGTCTCTCACTTTAGAAGTAATTATGTTTTTCCCTGTTTTACAAAAAACTGTGGAATGTGTGTGTATATATGTGTATACATTTGATCAAGCCTTGTTCAAATTTAAAATACAAAGATGTCTAAATAACAGATAAGTATAACATCATGGTAGTCTTAATGTTATAACTGGTAACCAGTTGAGCTGCATACTAGCGAGCTCCAGAGTGGAATGGTCTCATATCAGAGAAAAGCAGTGGAATTTCTGGAAACGGCTGAGAGTCCAATAGAAGTTAGCATTGAAGCTCTGGTGTCTGTAGCCCTCTCAGGACCATTGTCTCAATCTCTGGATGATTTTCTGAATTGTACTAGTTACTTGGTGGTAATATTTGCTATTCAGAAATTGGTGTTTTAAATCAGCTTTTCCAAAGTCTGACCTTGTAACACCTCTATATTTTTTAACCAAGTGGTTATATCACTTTATGCAACATTTACTATTTCTTACATATCAATGGTCTGCCTCCACTTTTATAATATTTTCTTTAAGCATTTTCAAAATGTATTCAAAAACAAAGCTTTTTCCATCAAGAGACTTGATTAGGATTATAAATAAAATAAAAGTGTTTGTAAGTTTAGGTAGGTATTGTTACCTACTACAGAACTATACTCTTTGTTAAAATGCAACATTAATAGCTAGCCTAAGCAAAATGTCAAATACCAGCACCAGATGCAGATTCTCACATTGACTCTTCAGGTTTAGTAAAGCACTTGAAAGGATATAAGATTCTTAACTGTAATTAAGTGTTATTTAATGTATAGCTTCAGTGTACTGCCTAAGATTTCCTTACACTTTGCAGGTACTCCTTTGAAGAAAATATTTTTTTTTTCAGTGGAGGAAGTGGGAGGGAAGTTGTTGACATCTGTGACACTTCACTAAAGTCATAAACTTCTTTCAGAGTCTTACTGATATGGTTTGGCTCTGTTTCTCCTCAGATCTCATCTTGCAGCTCCCATAATTCCCATGTGTTGTGGGAGGGACCCAGTGGGAGATGACTGAATCATGGGGGTGGTCTTTCCCATGCTGTCCTCATGATAGTGAATAAGTCTCACTAGATCCGATGGTTTTAAAAATGGGAGTGTCCCTGCACAGCCTCTCTTTTTTTGCCTGCTGCTATCCATGTAAGATGTGACTTGCTCCTTTTTGCCTTCAGCCATGTTTGTGAGGCCTCCCCAGCCATGTGGAACTGTAAGTCCATTAAAACCTCTTTTTCTTCCCAGTCTCAGGTATGTCTTTGTCAGCAGCATAGAAACGGACTAATACACTTATATTAGGAGGAATCTTTGATTCTGATGGTTTTTGTTTTACTCTGATATGTTCTTTCTCTTTATTCACAGGTTACATGAAGTTCGGATCCAGCCTTCCCTAACCAAAGATGGTGTCTTTTCTGCCCTAAAGATGGCAGAGTTGGAGTTCCCCCAGTTTGAAACCCTTCATCTAGGATATGTAGATGAGTTTTTGCTACAGAGTAAGATTATCCCATTTTAATTCCTAGAATGACTGTAAGAAATTTACTTGACAAACTGAAATCTGAATTGGGTTGTGCCATGTCTTTTTGAACATAAGACAAATTAAAATCTTAGGTGCTCTCACGTCTTGAAAAATAAACTTTTAAATTAGAAATGTCAGTGATTTTTTTTTCCATATTGCCTCTGATTTTAGCATATTATAGAAAATATAGTTACTAACAATACACCAGAAAAAGAACCTTATCTACATTTGATATTGTCTCCACTTTACTGCCCAAGTTTCTTTCCCATTCTGCTTCATTTTTTTCACAGAATGTCATCCTTGGTTCCATTGTTGAATTTGATCTGCCACACTTCTTGAAGCTTTTGATGGTCCTCTCAGATGAGGTCCCATTCCCTGCCCATGCTCTTCATTTCCATAATAAGCCCGCTGGGGGTTCTGGATTTTCCAGATAGTGTGAGCACATAATGGTCAGTATTCATTTAATGATGATTGCTGTTGGAAAGCTTGTTCACAGCATTTTCTTACGCATTTACAATTGAGAACTCATTTCTTTGGGTTTGAATGCATGTCAATTCATTATTCAAACTATTTTTCCATATGGCATCAATAAGATATGAAAGAAAATTTTCATCACCAACATGTTTTTATTTATTCAAGAATTCATTTTCTTCCCACCTGATTTGCAACAAATCTTTCTTGAACTCTCATCATCATAGCAGATAACATTTTTTCTTTGGATCTAGTTTGTATTGTAGAAGAACATAAGAAGCCTTAATTCTTCCATTCAGGACAATCCAGCTTAAAAAACATGACTGTTTTTCATTTCTAATATATATTACAATAATAGTTGTGGGTTTTTTGTTTATTTACTTTTTTGTTGTTCACAGTACTCATTAATATAGGTGATTACTTTAAAAAGTCAAGCCATCCTTTTCTAGACAGTTTACTATTAGAATCATATTAAATCTGTATAGCATTGAAAAAGATCAGCTTTTCTCCAAAATAGCTTTAAAATGCTAATGAGTACAATGATTTTATATAAAACTAATACATTTGATATCAAGCTTTTCTGGTTTTGAATGAAGTATCTAACATTCCCTATGTTTCTGCAGTGTCTGTATAGTAACAAAATTATTAGCTTTGAAATTGATATTCTTTCTATAATTTTGTTTTCTATTTTTCCCAAAAGCTCAGAACTTGACAAATTGTGTACCTTCAGGATGGCCAAATTTAGGTCTACTGAAGAATTGTCTTCAAGTGTTATCTTTATAACCAATTATTTTCCTGTAATGTTTCTTTCTCTTCAACATATGTTTTCAATAGCATAAAAATACCTTCTTGACTACCATTATCTCATAGTTTTCAACACAACTTGTTTCATGTTCTGTTTCATACTCAATAGTCTGTTACGTTGAACTTTGTACATTCATTCTCTTCTTATTTGCCACAGTTTAACCATTTCTTCCATGTGCATACTATCTTCTGTCCCTCCAAAGATGACCTAGGATTCTCTGTTTCGGAATAGATGCCTGGTACTTCTTATGGACGATGTCATGAGGTCACTGCTCACTCACACTCTCTCACTTAGTTTCTCTCTTCTCAGTAATTTAGATTTGAAGCATCTCTCCAAGAAGTGATGGCTGGCCTCTGGTAAAACTTGAGTCACTTTCTTGTTATAAAAGGTCTGGCAGAATAAATAAATAGAAACATCACCTGTGTCTTCTAACAATGACCCAAAGATGAATCTTTAGAGAGTTCTTTGTTCATGTGGATTTATGATCTGTAAGCTTTATGTAATACTGATAGAGATGTATAACTCAGTGAAAATTTCAGAAACAATATAGTCCTAGCCCTAGAGTCCTAGCAATTTAGTCCTAGAGCTTGAGGGAGAGAGAGAATTGAGGCCTGTCTGCTACTAATCATGAGACCTAAGCAAGTTAATTCTTCTCATTTTTTAAATGAAGATAAGGTGATATTGTGCTTTTCTCTTGGGTAGCTCTGAGGAACCAAGGGAAAAGTGATGTATACATTTACGGTAATCTCTGACACTTAGGAAGTATTCAATAAATGATAACTTTTACCTTTAGCTGACCTGTGGGCTGAAAAGAAAAACAAAAATGAATCTCAAGTAATATCATCAGGATTTTGAAGGAGTGTGGCAAGCAGGAAGCCCCAAGAGTAGAAACATGGTGTTCATCTCAAAAAACTAAATGCAAGACATCGATTTGTCATGTTAGGTTATAGCATTTATTCAGCAAACAGGGTCAGTTCAAGGTTTACCCTATCTTAAGGAAAATGGCAAGTTTCATCTCAAGTCCAAAGAGCAGGGAAAAGGTCCTTACCAGGAGCTAAAGAAAATAGCTCAGCTAAATTGTAAAGGATGGATTAAGGTGAAATTTGTAAGATGTACCAGGAGATACCAAATATAGAAACTATAGGAGAAAGACTGTAAACTATATGGAAAGTAAAATTGGAAGTTTGGAGAAGATGGATTGTTTTTAACATGTTGTAGCTAAAGTTGTAAATCCCTGTGATATTCAGGGCAGCTTCACCAGAGCGGCAGTGTTTTTTTGGTCCTGCGTATTGGTTGATTGCAGACTGTGAGAGACATGTATTCCCATGAGCTCTTGTATCCCCAGCACTATGCTAGACACTAAAGATGTAACTATGAACTAACAGAATCTTGGAGCGTGAGGGGGCAGGCAGATGGGAGAAATGATAAGAGGCAAGGGATGAGGTGTGATTCTCAGTGACATGATCTAGAATAAAGGATCCTCCTTTACTTATTCCCAAACCCCTAGTTTGTGACCAGAGAGTAGGCACTAAAGCCCAGTGGCATGTGTTTGAGTTAGATGTGCACTTTTAGGGTATAGATAGATGTTACTAACCAGTGCAATGGGTTCTAACAATGAATCTTAAATTCTCAGAGTTTACCCTTCTCTACAGATGTCCACACTGGGCTCCAAGAACATCATTTTACTGTGAGGGAGTTGAGTTTTTAAGATTTTGTTTTCCTTTTAAATGATAAAGCTAAAACTTTACCATTGTATGAACCAGTATGATAGGTCCTTCACTTATACTTTAAGAATTTTTGCCTTTTTTCTTCTCTAAACAATTGGAAATAATTTTTCCTACTAGCTGTCCCTTGACTTTTAATATAATTTATTATTTTGTACAAGAAGTGCTACTATATGTATGGAATACCTAACCTAAAATTATACCTGAACCCGATGATAAGCAGATGATACAGAATGATGGTAGAGACTTTTTATACTGACTGGTAAGATACAAAATTGGTAACACTCCCTAACACTTAAGAATTTGACTTTTTTTTTTTTTAATTGATTGCTCTTTTTAGGCAGAATGGCTAATGCGGATCTGGTGAAGTATGGTTTGGCTGATGTGGTAGAAAATCCTGGTATCATCACTGATATAGGGATGAAAGCAGTCAATGAAGTTTTTTCCTGTATCAAATATCTGGCAATTTACAATTGCCCTCATCTACACAACCCATACAATTGGATCTCAGGTATTACAGACTTAAAAATACAGCTATGTTTTATTAATACTGAAATAATACAACTTTCCTTGTTTTCTATGTGTGATATGATTGCATTCCTAATGTAAAATATAGGTATTTCATTTGGATTATTCATACAAGTTCTGGTAACCTTTGATAACCAAGTTGGAAGTATATTCAATGCCTCTTTAAACTTCTGACGTTCTCTGCCTAGAAGTTTATACTCTCCAGGTTGTGAATTCAAGTGCCCTGATTTTTATATGTGCTTCTTTGGGCTAGGAACATAAAATTAAGGTTAGTTCATTGTTACCTAGGACTTAGGATATTGTAGTTATTTTCTCAGAATTATCTTCACAATGGCACATCATCTGAAAGGACAAAGTAGGTATGTATGTTGAACTTTAATTAAGTGACATTAACCTGAGATAAAAATTTCTATTGACTAGAAATCCCAGTCTATTTCAGACCTCCCACTCCAATCTCCTATATGTAGAAGTGTGACTTTTGCACTTGATATTTTTCCCTTATGGTGGGAGTTCATTTTCCTCTCAGAGTAATGTCATCTGTTTTCTTAAAGGCCCTTCTTAGATACCGAAATTTACAAACCATTAAATAAATTGAGAGCCTGAAAAAGTTGTACTTGTGACAAAGCCTCTCACTGACACCTACAGAACAGCCTCCTCTGCTGTTGAGTCACTTGACCGGGATCTGTATCTCCTCACAAAGCTACTATCCAGGCTTATTTTAGGGCTCTGGGACCTCTGCTGAGATCACTCGTTAATATAGTCATGTCTCATGTGCCAGCAGCAGTTAAATTCTATCCCTGGCCCTGCTGAACCAAGAAGTTTTTGGGAAATATGAACTTTAGGATGTAGCAGGCGTAGATGACTTTAAAAAAATAACATTTATTGGGTTTTTGGTTTGTTTGTTTTCTTAAATACAGAAGAGTATAAAGAAGAAAACAAAAAATGGCCTATAATCCCATCACTCAGAATTCCTGTTAACACTTAAAAAAAATAAAAGTAATACATGCACTTGGTAAATTTCAAACAGTACAGAAAGGTACAAAATGAAAACTCTCCTCTTCTCAAAGGTAACCATCATCAACAGTTTTTTGTATATTTTTCTGGACAAATTATGCATATTGCAGCATATATATGTGTAGCATTTAAAAATGATTTATATTATACCAAAGGATCTTACTGTGTATACACTGTCCTGTAGCTTGTTTTTTGTACTAAGTATAATTTGGAGAGTTTTCCATGTCAACAAGCATATTAAGCTCTCCTTCATTCCTTTGAAATAGCTACATAATGTTCTATTAAATAAATATGCCATAATTTTTTAATTCAGTGTCCTATTGTTGAAAAGCCATGTAGGTTGTTGAGTGGATCACATTTAAATCAGGGCTGACTGGATTCAAATTAATGTTCCCCAGGCCATTTAGTTCTCACAATGGAATTAGGTATGTAAACATCATAATTTAGAATCATCGGGTTTTAGAAGTCATGAAAAAAAGGAAAAGTTATTTAAAAAAAAAGGATTTGAAAGTCTTTGTGACCTATATCAAAATTCATCAGTAATGGGGAAAATGTTACTTAGATTTTCTCTGGTCATGTCATTTCTTTAACAGACCACTCAAGATGGACTCGATTGGTTGATATCAACCTAGTACGGTGCCATGCTTTGAAGCTGGACTCTTTTGGCCAGTTTATTGAATTATTACCCAGCCTAGAGTTTATTTCACTGGATCAGATGTTTCGTGAACCACCCAAGGTAAGATACATTTGAGGGAGTTTTTGTTTATTTTGATACTCAGGAAAGAAAATAAAAACAGCCTGTGATTTTTTTTTTCTTTTTAATAATACGCCTTTACAGTGTTATAGTCGGACTTCTTACTGCCAGCCTCGGTGAAGGCATAAAGGTTGTAATAATGCATGGCCTCTCATTCTTCTAAATGAGAATTAAGGGTTCTCTGGGGAAGGGTAAGGAAAAAATAAGTGGAAGCTGTCTATTAGTATATAAACAAAAGGTAAGGTAAGGGTGAGGCTAGAAATTTAAGACAGAAATTATTACGTGGGATAATTCATTGGTGGATTAAATATAATTAGGTTGGTAGATTAAGTCTAGTTAGGAACCCAAAGTATAAATAAGAATTAAGAATTTATTTGGGGAATGTTTTACTTTGCTGCTGTCTTTCTGTTAAGTTGTATAGCCTGGGAAATCTGAGGTAGCCCAGTTGTACAAAATGTTATTTTAAAACTGCTTAACATATAGAACTTTGTACTCTTAAGGTAATTAAAAACTTAATCCTTCAACCATTTATGTTCTCTCTTGTCAGTTATTAATGGTTACATTCCCACTGTTGAAGCAGTACAATATAATGGGGAAAGCTCAGGATTTAAGGTCAGAATCCTGGTTTCAAATTGCGGCTCTACCACTTACTGGCCATGTGCTGTTGGGCAGATCTCTTCTCCTTGCGTGACTCCTCGTCTGTAAATCAAGCCAGTAACCCTTTATCTGTCTTGAAGTGTTGCAGGCCTTAAATAAGATTTTCTGTGTGTATGTGAAAGCATTTCATAAATAAGTACTATATAAATATTAGTTCTAATGTAAAGGTGAAATGAAGGGATATTAAAAATGAAGGGATATATACTAACGCAAATTAATAAACGTATGTGTTTTGGTTTTGCTTTAGGGTTGTGCTCGAGTTGGTCTGAGTGCAGGCACAGGAATTGGTGTTTCATCAGCTCTTGTTAGCAACCAGAACTCCAACAATGATGATAATAATGCCCAGAATAACAATGCCAACATCCACGACAACAATCACCATCACCCAGATGACTCAGACGAGGAGAATGACTTTCGGCAAGATCTACAGCCAGGAGAGCAGCAGTTTGCAGCTGACGGTAACCCAGATCTTTTATGAGCTCCAGATAGAAATGATTTTTACTTTGTATTATATTTCTGGCTTTATCCTGTTCCCTTTTTCCCCTGTTTCAACTTGTCACTTTCCACATTGAGGAAAGCTAGTTGATAAGGAACATGAGGGAGTAGGTGAAATTTTTCTCTTTTCTTGCTTGTTTCAAAACTGTTTTTGTCCACAGACTCCATAAGAATACCTACAGAATGGGAAGGATTACAGATGCCAGGGAAATTAGGGTAGAGTGTTAACTCTTGAGGTCTGAGACTTAAGTTTCAGGATTTAGACAAAGGAGTATCTTTTATTGTCTCCCAGAACAATGGATAGCATGAACATTAAAACCATTTCTGGATATTTGAAGAACTGAAAGATTAATACCAACCATGGGCTAGACATTGGCACCTTTCATGTACCTTTAATCATTAGGTCTTCACTTCCACCCAGCAGATTAAGTACATTAGCTAAGAAGGACCTGTTCTATTTCATTTATGTAATTATCTGTCCAGTTCGTTAATATATATTGAATACTTGCGGTGTGCCAACCCATGTGCAAAGGTGCTCCATCCATCCCTCTGTTGATGAGTGAAGTGATGTGAGATTGTTTTGTTACCAAATTTTGCAGTTTCCCAGTTGACGCTTAGGAACTGGAAAAGGAATCTCTTCTAGCCATCCTTTTGTTGTTCCCCATTTGCCTACTCTTGCACACAGTAATTAATGAGAAATAGGGTGCCCTGATATTATGTACTTGCTTTTACAATGAGACGTACTGTGTGCAGGGCATGATTTCCTTTAGGGGCACTCTGAGTATACAGTTCCTGACAAAAGAATCATCTGTAGGCAATATCTTCACTTTCTCATCTCACTTGGTCCCTGTGATTTCCTTTAGGGGCACTCTGAGTACACAGTTCCTGACAAAAGAGTCATCTGTAGGCAATGTCTTCACTTACTCATCTCACTTGGTCCCTATAGAACTCTCCACTTTGGCTCTTGGCAAAGTCACTAGTGATTGTCTTACTGAATCTGGAGGTCATTTCGCCACTTTCATCTAATTTGACATCTCAGCAGCATTAGACATTGTTGCCTAGACTTGTACACTCCTGAGACACTTTATTCTCTTGGCATCTCTGAAATGATTTTGCTGGTTTTTCTCCTACCTCATTTTCCTTTGCTTGTAGCACCTCCTGTATTCCACTTTTGTCCATGATATCTTTCTCTATACATTTTCACTCAAGCTCAAGGTTTTAGTACCAACTATATGGTATTAAATCCAAATCTTTATTTCCAGCCTTAAATTTTATACTTTTCTGAAGTAAATGCAGCTATATCTAGCTCTATACTCTAAGTCCATGGTATACTCTTAAGCATTTCAAACGTAGGTAAAATCTTTCCCCAACCAATCTCCCTTAAAAATACAAAAATGAAAGTGCAGAGCCAACAGGTGTTAAGGGAAAGAGAGGGCGAGACAGTCACGTATTGTCCCTTTGCTTTGTTGTCCTGAGTGCTATGGTACATAGTACAGGTTACTACCACTATAAAGATTTGCGCTTCAGAGGACATGGACTCTACGTGGGAAACTTACAGCAGCTGCCATTCAGAACTACCCAAATCCTGTGAACTCATTTGTGGTTTGAGTTGACACACAGATTATAGACTTCACTGGAAGATTACTTTGCCATGGACTTCTCAGTACAGTGGAGAATGCCTGCCATTGTGAAATCATATATTGTTGCAACAAGGACCAAAAAGATATTCAAGAACATGTTTGATTTAATTTGTATCTGTATTTGATTTAAGGAGGAAAATGGAACTTACATCTTAATTTGATTTATAAATACGGTTTCAGAAGATGAGAGATTTGGCATAAAAACCAAATACACAAGACATAGGATAAGCTATTTTGATTTAAGAAGCCGTAATTACTATGGAAGGATTCAGCTTCAGGAGTTACCTAGGACTGTTGTCAAGTATAGTATCTTCAAATACTGTTAAATGCTGAGAAGCAAAGAATAAATACATAATGTATAAAGCATAGTTGTATAAAGCAATACATAAATGCCAGAATTGAAGGATTAAACAGCTTCAACAAGAGAAAGCATAAGAAAACCAGAGGCAATGGCAGCATTTGTAGAGAAATGAAGATGGTAGAAAACATTAGATTCCACAGGTCACTCCCACATGGTAGTATGTTTAGTTGTATTTGTTATTAAACGTGTATACACACACACACAACACACACACACATAAGTTAGATTTTTTTTTTTTCCCCACAAACTAAGGAACTAGAAAAAGACTGATTTTTGGTTGAAACAAAGAAATACAGGGCTTCATAATAAAAGGGGTAATGGGGAATTATGTTAAACAGTTGACTAATATTGATGGTTCAAATCTTCAAGTGAAAATAATAATTTTAAAATTTCTTTGAAACTGGTATTAACATGTTGACTCTCCTTGATGTACAATTTGAAAACTTTTCACGTCTGGGCCAGGTGCAGTGCACATGCCTGTAAGCTCAAGAGGTTGAGAGGGGAGGATGGCTTGAGTGGGGAGTTTTCAAGGATGTAGTGAGCTATGATCACACCACTACTCTACAGCCTGGGTGACAGAGGGAGACCCGGAGTCTTAAAAACAAATCTTTACATGCATGGGCCTTTACTTGGTTTTGGACCAGCCCCAGAATGAAGCAGCACCAGTCTTTATTGCTCTATTGTATTTAACTTCTTCAGCTTGTATGAGGTAATTTACTGTGAAAGAGAGGCATTGTATAATTTTAAAAGCTATTTAATTTGTATAAATTAACTCCAACAAAACTATGATTTATTGTTTCACAGTTACTATATTTATCAAAATTTTATAATTTGGCAGGATATTATCTTAAATTTGTACTTTGAGAAGTCTTAGAACTTAGAGTACTTAATTGTGAGCTAGTTAGCTGAAAATATAACTTGATTACCTGAATTTTGCAACATTCTAAAATAAGAATAAATGATTACAGTTTTCTGCGGAGTTTTTTTGTTTTTTGTTTTTTGTTTTTTTTTTTTTTTTTGAGACAGAGTCTCACTGTCACTCAGGCTGGAGGGTGGTGGCATGATCATAGCTCACTGTAGCCTCAAACTGCTGGGTTCAAGTGATCCTTCCACCTCAGCCTCCCGAGTAGCTGGGACTACAAACTCATGACACCACACTCAGCTGATTTTTCAAAAAATTTTGTGTAGAGATGGGGTCTTACTGTGTTGCCCAGTCTGGTCTCAAACTCTTGGCCTTAAGTGATCCTCATGCCTCAGCCTCCCAAAATGCTGTGATTACAGGCATGAGTCAGTCACTGTGCCCCACAATGTTCATGTTTTTTTAACAATTTACATTTGCCTATAAGTGTCAAAATTATGCTTCTGTAATTGCTAAAGCATAGTGTCTATTTTTATGTAACTACTTTCTAAGGAATTACAACTTTAAAGCATAGTTTTACCTATCCATCATTTAACTAATTTTCTATTTAGATTTAAAACATACATTCCAGGTACTTAATGCTTTTAAATATAGTGTCATTCCCTCATCCCTCCACCCCATTAGCCTGAATTAACTGCCAAGTGAAATTGCTCTGCAGCTTTATTTATGGCAGTGGTTTTCAAACTTGAGTGTGCATCAGAATCATCTGGAGGACTTGTTAACCACATTGCTGATTTTTGCCCTCAGAGTTCCAGTTATTTGGCTGTGTGAGGCCAGATAATTTGCTTTTTTTTGTTTTTTTAAATAGAGATGGGATCTCATATGTTGCCCAGGTGGTCTCAACTCCTGGGCTCAAGCAATCCAACCAACTCAGCCTCCCAAAATGCTGGGATTACAGGTGTGAGCCACTGCACCAAGCCAAGAATTTTAATTTTTTTTTTTTTTTTTCTTGAGACAGAGTCTCACTCTGTCACCCAGACTGGAGTGCAGTGGCATGATCTTGGCTGACTACAACCTCTGCCTCCTGGGTTCAAGCGATTCTCCTGCCTCAGCCTCCCGAGTAGCTGGGACTGTAGGCGCATGCCATCACACCCAGCTAATATTTTGTATTTTTAGTAGAGATGGGGTTTCACCGTGTTAGCCAGGACGGTCTCCATCTCGACCTCACGATCCGCCCACCCTGGCCTCCCAAAGTACTGGGATTATAGGCATGAGCCACTACGCCCAGCCAAGAATTTGAATTTTCTACAAGTACCCAGGCGGTGCTGATGCTGCTGGTCTGGGACTATACTTTGAAAACCACTGATTTTGTAAAATTTTTATTTTTGAAGCCTAAGGGCAAACTACAGTCTGAAAAAAAATCCCAGTAAATGTATTTTGTTTTACACTTTGGGGCAGGTAGTTGTCAACCACTAAATATTATATCTGATAATAAATTTCTATTAATTTATGCAACAATTTCGTTGCATAAAAATTATTTTGTTAAGAGGCAATGAATTCTTTATAACACTTTTTTACAGCTGAAATAACATTTCAGCTAAACAAAACATTTGGTGAATATTGATATTTGATTGTAAGTTAGCATACATATATATGTATACATACACATATATATAACTTTCTGTAAGTTAAAACTGTTCTGAAAAAGATGTACTACCTTAATGATAAAATATTTTCCAACAAAGGAAAAAAGTCAAAACCATGAATCATTTGTATCTTCATTAGCCCAGGGGCACCACCATCCAATTTAATTACCAGAGACTAAAATCAAGACATGCTTTTTGTCAAAACCAAGAATCATTTGTATCTTCACTAGCCCAAAGGCACCATCATCCGATTTAATTACCAGAGACTAAAATCAAGACATTATGCTTTTTTTCTTTACTTCCTACCTGCTCTCCAAGACATTGAGTCATTTACCAAATCTTGTTGAATGTCTCTGAAACATCTCTCCAGTATGCCTACATCTCTCCTTCCCATTGTACTACCACTACATCAGACCTTTCTCTTTTTCTTTTACCTAAATGTTTTAATAGCTTTCAAACTGGCCTATTTTCTTGCCCAGCTAAAATTAGTTCTTATAGCAACCAGGGCAGTCTTTTAACAACAAACCAAACAACATTGATACCTTTACTCAAAACTTTTTAATAGCTTCCCATTGCCTTAGAATAAGATCCAGGTTTTAAATTGGGCCACCAAATGCTGTACGATCTGGCCTGCCCTCATCTTGTACTACTTCCACCACTATATCTTTCTTGAACATGATAGCTGGTGCCTACCATTGCACTAACTACTGCCTCCTAGAATTCCCTCCCTCCATGTTTTCATGGCTGGCTCCTTCTTGACTTTTAGTTCTTAGCTGAAATGTTAATCTCAGAGATGTCTTTCCTTGCCATCTGATCTTAAGCAGCCACCAGTTTATTCTCTGTCACATCACACTTTTTGTTACATAAGGCATTATTATCTGATGTTTTTATTTTTATTTTTATTTTTAAAATTTTTTCTCCCCCAACTAGAGTAAGCCATGAGAATTTCACCACTGTTTCTCAGCTCCAAGGATTACTAACAAATTGTAGTAAGATGCTCTAAGTATTCAAATGAATGCAATGAAAGAAATTGTTTAAACAACTTTTGGGTATCATATTAAATGTTTGCACAAGCTATTCTAGCAACCTAAAAGCAGTTGCTCAGCAACATTGGAAAACCTTATCACATTGTTGTTTGAATGTACTTGTTTTCATGCCATTCCCTGCATAAAAACCTAGTGGTTTCCCTCTGCCTACTGCAAACAATTCTAAGCTTTTTAGCAAGCTTTCCAAGCTTTTAACAATCTGGGGCCCAGGCTACCTTTTCAGCCTTGTTTTTTCTTTCGCATCTCTATCACAAAACAGATAACTGTTTTTTTTGTTTGTTTGTTTGACCACTGGACTGCTATTCTTCCTGGTATGGTGGTATATGAAATGTCACCTTATTTCAGTGAACCCTTCCTTGACCCAATGAGAGAATTAGTTGCTCCTTGTCTATGTTCCCTTTGCACTTTTGAACTGTTATAGCTCTTAGTAAGTATATTCTGTCCTTACTCTATGTGTCTAACATCTTTGCCAGAATGTGTGCATCCTCTTTAAGAGCAAGGAGTATAAATTTCCCACTTGCTCATAGTTCCTATAGTGTAGTAGGTTCTAGAAACTCCTCAGTTTAAATCCTAGCAAACTGTTAAAGCCTCTAGGCCTCCATTTCCTCAACTGCAAAAATCAGGCTAGTAATAATGTCTTCACACAAGATTGCTACGAGAAATAAATAAGAAAATGTTTCTATAAACATTTAGCATAGAGCCTGCCATAGAGTATGTACACATTAATTGCTGCTACTCATAATTGTTAGTCAATTGAATGAAAGAAGAAAATTGATTGGCTTTTATCATGAAAGGTTTCTAGGCAAGGTCATTTCTCATTTTGGCAATAACTGAAATATAGATATTGCAGGCTAGAACAGGGCAATTATTCAGGGGGAGGTGTGCTATTGTGCTTGTTTAAAACCAAAGCAATTCCCACTGTCCCCATGAAATTTCAAACCTCTCCCATATAATTCAGTGACATTAATCTGAATGGCATCTTTTTGGCTTAATCATATTTTGCCGTGTTTCTTTGTTAACTGTTTGAGTTTGTATGAGTTTGATGGGCTTTCTCCACCAAATGATCCTTTCCCATCTGTGATTTTCTCTCCTGTAGACTGATTAAATACTTCTTAATATCTGCAGTAACAAGCACAGTGTATGCAGTATATGCTATTCTTTCAGGGCAGGCCTAGTAATCAGCGGGACCGTTCAGTTCTTAGGGCGGCCACAGTTTTGCCTGCCATTGTAGTTCTTTATACTTCTCTTGGTTTTTACTTTGTGTATATTTTCGTTTAAGCGTTAAATGAGATGGAAGACATCGTCCAAGAAGATGGAGAGGTGGTGGCCGAGAGTGGAAATAATACTCCAGCTCACAGCCAGGCAATTATTCCTGTGGATGTTGATGAGGAACAAGCAGGTAATCATGTGATCCATCCCACATTCATCATTATGAAACTACGGCCTAACTGTAATGAAGTACATGAGACAGCGAGAATGATTGTTTTCTGACCGTTCAGCTAATGATATGTTTTATGCTATTGATTGCTGAGAACTGTAATACATTGCTGGTATTCTTGTTGCATGTATCTTACTAAAGTTTGTCTTTTATTATTTGTGATTGCAGCAACAACTGCTTTTTCTTTATAGCCATGTGTGCATGTGTTTGTCCATGTGTGTGTAGAAAAAGAAAGCACTCAAAATGTTGACGGGAAAATAAATGACCTGATTAAATATTCTGCTATTGCCCTCCCCTCAATTCAGTTAGAGAGGAGGAGCAGTTGAGAAGTTGACCTGGTTTAGTAAACAGACCAAAACCTAGCCTCTGTTTGCCATTGGCTGACTTAAGACAGGATATAGAGTCTTAGGCCCTTAAAGATTAACTCGCATAGCCTTTCATTTTATAGATGGGCAAATTAATTTTCTTTCAAAAGTTTAAATGATGTGCTCAACACCACTCAGCCAATAATCAAGGGACAGAATTGAAATTGAGAAAACTGAAGTTTTCTCATTCCCTGCCTGTTAGAATGCTACCTTGTCTTTGAATCGAAAATATGCTACCCTGTTTTAAGTGTGTTACAGATGCAGTCACTCATTCAACAAATATTTACTGAGTGCCTACTCTGTGTCAGGCGTTGTACAATGTGACAGGAAAAAAGCTGGGTTCCTTGGAGCATACATTTATTGATGGAGCTAATATTAGTCACTTGTCAGAGAGAATTAGGTTATAAGAACTAGGTTTAAAAGCTATACTGCCAAGCAGATAAAACATTTTTTACATACACATATTCAACCAAAATGTAACATGCATCTAGCCTTCAAAAATGTATCTGCTACATCTAATGAGATAGATCTATACTCAAAGAATATGGAGTCTTATTTACCAGTCCGATATGTTTCTGATTTCATCTTCATTTACTTAGCCTTGGCTCATATGTTTGAAAAATTGAGAAAATATATAGCTTAGTTTTAAAATTATTATCACTGTTATTTAGATTATTTTTAGGATGATTTTATGCTACTCTTTGAAATAGTGAAGGTCCTGCAAGGGGATGCTGTATCATTTTCTATTTTAATTTGCCTTTAGAAATGCATCAAGTTGGTTGGCATATTAATCATACCTAATGTTGACATAATGGTTTAGAGTTAAGTTGCTTTCACAGTATCTTATCCAAGTGCATTATCAGTTAAAATGTGTGCCAGGGGAGGCTGTATAGAGCCACAAAGCATCTCTGTTGATTCCAGATCCCTGGAAACAGTACTTTGCATTAGATCCTTTCTTGCGCAAAAAGTAACTGTTAGGCCTGTGCTTTTTTTTTTAAGGACCCAGTGGTCTTCAGCGTGTAGTAAAACCAACCCCAATTACTGTTCATGATTCAGAGAGTGATGATGAAGAAGATAGTCTAGAACTCCAAGAAGTCTGGATTCCTAAGAATGGTACTCGGCGTTACTCTGAACGTGAAGAAAAAACTGGAGAGTCAGTGCAGTCCAGAGAATTGTCAGGTGAGAAATTGTCTTTCTCTGAACTGTTAATGAGAGTCACTATCAGAACTGACACACTTGGCCTTAATATGACAACTTGGGTGCAGTTAACATATATTACGGAATGTGACAGGAAGCAAGAAATGCACTTGCCCAAGTAAGGGAAATCTGGGTGGTGCTCTTGTAGGCAATACAACACAACAGTGTTGTGGAATGAGAGCTCAGGGAAGAAGAGAAGTAAGGATTATAAGTCTACAGTGGAGGCTTCAGTTGTGGCATCAGGGTGTCAGAGATTAGTGAGCGAAAAGCCTGTGCCTCATGTAAGGGATGACTACTGAGTCATCCAGAGCAATGAAAAGCAACCGTTCCCCAGTTGATAATCTGTCCAGTTGTGCTTAGTGAATATTGGTGGCTAGTTTGGTGCTAGAAGGAGTCCTAAAGTATATTTTTATAATCCCTCACATCCCTTTAAATCTAGGCAACAACCCTCTGCAGTGCCTCACCAAGAAACTGTACTTCTCTCTTAACTTTGAAGTTCATACTTCTTCCTTGTCTTTCCTTCCCTTTGGTTTCTCAGAACCATGTGCTTACCACTTTTAGCAAAAGATGGATTTTTTGCAAATTGTCCAGTCATTTTTCCTTGGGTACCCTTACTCCTTAATATTTTTGAATGTTCAAAACACATTTAACACTGACCCTGAAACATTTGTGTAGTACTATTATCTGGAAAGTTTAGTTCTTTGGACTTGAAATAATTTGCTAATCATTGACTCATTATTCAATTTTTATTTCTTTTAAGAAATTCAGATAACTTTATAATGTGATTGAAAGAAGGTTTTATGGAAACTGAAATTTAGGAAAAGTAGTATGACCAGCTGACTAACCTACCTTCCCAGACAGTGCAGTTTCTAATTTAGCAACCAAATCCTCTGTTGGCCAGACAAAGCCTATTTATTCCTTTATATACTCATTGAGCCTTACTGTGCCCCAGGTACTGTGTTAGGCACTGTGAGGGATGCAGAGATGAGTAAGTCATGGTCTGTCTTTACAGAAGTTCTAGTCTAGTTGAAGAGTCATGTCAAAAACAATAGGTAGTAATATTACAGGGCACATACTACAGCTACAGTTGCTTTGGGGTGGGGGTGCAGAAGAGATGGAGTAGAGGACCAGGGCTGACAAATTGGTGAGAACAAAGGCCCTGAGGTAGTTAAAGCAGGGGTATTTTGAGAGAAAAGCTGGAGCTGGAATGTAGAATGTATATGGAGGGTACAACATGGAAAGATGGTTTGGAATCAGATCATAGTGAGGTTGGAAGGCATAGCTGAGGAGTATAAACCAGGTAGACACTAGGGAGCCATAGAGAATTTTATAGCAGCTCAGTGATGTGATCACAGTTATACTTTAGGAAAATTAGTGTTTAGTATACATTATTTCCTGTTCCAAATTTACTCTTGCGTTTTGTCCAGAATTTATACTGAAATCTTTTCTTTTCCTCGGGCCGTTCTTCTTTTTCTATAAGCAGTAAGTGGAAAAGGCAAGACTCCACTTCGAAAGAGGTACAACTCCCATCAGATGGGCCAGTCGAAGCAGTTTCCCCTCGAGGAAAGCAGCTGTGAGAAAGGCTGTCAGGTCACCAGTGAGCAGATCAAAGCCGATATGAAAGCAGCTAGGGATATTCCTGAAAAGAAAAAAAACAAGGATGTTTATCCCAGCTGCAGCAGCACCACCGCCAGCACAGTGGGAAACTCCAGCTCACACAGCACTGCTTCTCAAAGCCCCGACTTTGTAAGGACGGTGAACAGCGGCGGCTCTTCCGAGCCTAGCCCTACAGAAGTGGATGTGTCCAGGCAGTGTGCCTGCTCCCCCGGTGGGTCAGAGGACTCTGAGGCCATGGAGGAGGGAGATGCAGAGAGTTCTGTCTGCCCCAGATGCTGCTGTCACAGGCCTCAGGAATCCCAAAGGAGAACTAGCAGGTGTTCTGATGAGGAACGTCCTTCAACCAGCCGAGCCTGTGTTGTGAATGGCCCGGATGGTACGAGATCCGCCTTTTCCTTTAGGACTCTGCCACAAGGGGGGTCTTCAGGCCCAGCACATGATGAGAGGACTAATGGGAGTGGCTCTGGGGCTACAGGTGAGGACAGGAGGGGGAGCTCCCAGCCTGAGAGTTGTGACGTGCAGTCTAATGAAGACTACCCTCGGAGGCCCCTAACCAGGGCCAGGAGCAGACTGTCCCATGTACTGCTGGTATCTGAGTCAGGTATGACAATGCTCCTAGGATTAGCAACTGCAGGATAGGGCTGCAGAAAGGCATGAACTTGTTTTATGAGTTTTCTTACAAAAAGCCAGTTTGGCAAATTAAATTCTATTTTGGGGTTTTGTGGGTCATGCAAATTTTGAACTAATTTCAGCAATGGTTTGGTGGGTGGGGGTGTAAAACAGTTTATAAAATGTCCAACCTGGAAAACTCAAATAGTTCAGCTTTTAAGGAAAATGTCACTGTGTATATTTACCCTAAATATAACACTGACTGACACCTAAGCCCCAGTAGATGAACTCTGCTACCATCACACACTTAGAGAGGTCTTAACTTAGAAAAGTTTTAAACCTTAGCCAAAAGGCAAGGACTTGACGTTGCTGGGGCTGGGGGAACACATCTCAGTGCAGCTTCCTGGGTATACCCCTCTCTCTGTCTCTTTAGTACTTAGTAATTTTTTCAGAAATCTAGTTTTGCTTCAAGTAAGGTTTGCCAGGAGATAAGCAGGTAAGTAAATGGTTTGGCTGAGAATTATTTTGGTGAAAATACTCTAAACATATATGTGTATTTAATTTCATTAATGTTTATAATGTGTAGCCCTGGATTGGGTGTAAGCACATTTATTAATCATAAGTCTGTTACTGTTTCTGACCTTATTTTTAAGTGTTCTTTCCTGCCTTTATTATATCATTACTACCTGACAGTGAATAATAATGTATTTTAATTTTCTTCAAGTAGCCCTCAATTTTAAAATCTTAAAATCAGTCCCAGAACATGGGCAGTCAGTGCTTTTAGTATATTCAAAATAGAACTAATGGATTCATACAGAGCTAAACAGAACAAAAGTAAGCTTTCATGAGATACATTTGAGACCTTAATTAGTTATGTGCTAGTTACCATAGTTGCATAAACTCATTGAAATATATGAGTTTTATTTGAAGACTTTTTTATGCTTTGCAAACAGTGGTTCTGCCATATGGTGAAAATACTTTTCCCAGCTTAAATTGTAAATGTTTGATAATATCTTTTTTTAATTGGTGGTAAAATATAACTTTACCATTCAGTGTACGGTGTATAATTCAGTGGCACTAAATACATTCATCTTGTTAGGCAGCTGTCACCACCAACCATCTGAACTTTTTCATCATCCTAAACTGAAACTCTGTGCCCATTAAACAGTATCTGCCTCCTGTGACACCTTTTGTTGTGTGGTTTTTTTGTATTTGCAAAGTCAGGTATGCGTGTTTTCCTTTATGAGTTCATTTTTATGCTGCGAAAGGCCTTTCCTACACTTGGTTCAGATAAATGTGCCCATCTTCTTATTCCTTTATTCATTGATTTCAGTTTAGTTCCTTAGTTCAGTTGGAATTTTATTTCAATATGTGGGAACTAATTTTTTTTTTTTATTCCAAACTATCACCAGGTTGTTTCAATATTGGTTATGGATGTCCATTCTCGTGCTATTATTTTGAAATGCTCTTTTATCATCTCCTAAATTCTTTGACATACTTAGGTTGATCTCTGGTCATTCTATTCTGTTCTAGTGTTCTGTCTTCTTTCATTATTCTTTTTCAAAATTTCCTTGACTAGCCGTGCATTTGCCATTTATTTTTATAGAAGTGCTTTGTAATATTTTTATCAAGTTCCAAAAACTAAGCTTGGTTTTTGTTTGAAATTGCATTCAATTGATAACTGAAACACAATTGTCATTTTAACAGCACTGTGTCTTCCTGTTTAGGGACTATTATGTTTGTCGTTTTACTTATGTCTCTTGATAAAATTTTACCGTTTTTTGTTGTTTTGTTTTTAATACAGAGCCTTCACATTAGCCATTGAAGTTTTGATGTTATTTTTTGCCTTGTGTTCTGCTTATCCCTTAACTATTTTATTCTGACTTTTTTCATGTCTAGAACTTTTTCTTAAGTTAAATCATTCTCTGGATTTAAAATAAAGAAAATATCATTTATGTAGTGCTTTTTATTGCATTTATTATGTGATTTTTTTCAATTTGAGAAGACTTCTAATGTCTGTAACATGGTCATAGTAGGTAAATTATTTGCTAATGTATTTTAGATTTATAAAAATGTCTGTTTACTTTCAATAGTATTTTTTGGGGGGAGATATCAAAGTACTGATTTTAATATTATTAAAGTCCCTTTTGGAAAAAACAAGAAGTTATTTGGGTAGCTTACAAATTATTATTATTATTATTATTTTATTATTATTATTATTTTTTGAGACGAAGTCTCGCTGTGTCAGCCAGGCTGGAGTGCAGTGGCGCCATCTCGGCTCACTGCAGCCTCCGCCTCCCGAGTTCAAGTGATTCTCCTGCCTCAGCCTCCCCAGTAGCTGGGATTACAAGCGCCTACCACCATGCCTAGCTAATTTTTTTTTTTTTTTTTTTGAGACGGAGTCTGCTTTGTTACCCAGGCTGGAGTGCAGTGGCGCGATCTCGGCTCACTGCAAGCTCCACCTCCCGGGTTGACGCCATTCTCCTGCCTTAGCCTCCCGAGTAGCTGGGACTACAGGCGCCTATCATCATGCCTGGCTAATTTTTGTATTTTTAGTAGAGACAGGGTTTCGCCATGTTGGTCAGGCTGGTCTCAAACTCCTGACCTCAGGTGATCCACCCACCTTGGCCTCCCAAAGTGCTGGCGTTACAGGCATGAGCCTCCGCGTCCGGCCCAAATTATTTTTAATGCAGCGTGTTTTTTAAAGAGAAAAATCCAAACTAATAAAGGAAGAAACTTAACTGTTAAAGATTTTTAAAAATCAGTTCAAAAAACGTAACATTTGAGTTCTTTGGTTTTTAATTTATGGCACTGTGGAGTGTTAAAGCCATTTTAGAAGCTAATATAATTGTTTTGTGAATTTATATTTTGGGAATAAATACCTGTAAGTTGCTTTTAATCCTCACTGTATAACAATTTATAAATATTAGAGAAATAAATAATTGGATTGTCAAAGAATAACATTTAAGATTAGTTGCTATAAATATTAAACACTTTCCCTGACACCCCAAGACTGGATTGATCTGCCTTTCTCTGTTTCTGTAACATCTTCAACATTAATGTGAACCACACTCTGTTGTAATTTCTTGTTTTACTGTCTTCCTTTCCAGTAGACTATGAGCTCCATGAGGACAAGGACAGTCTCTACTTTTTCACCAGTATATTTCTATCCTTTAGCACCATGTCTTACATGTGGAATGGGGCTTAGATAATAACTATGAACATAATAAGTATAGAAACCATCATATGAGGTATTGTTGATACTAGTGGATGTTTTGAATTATAAAAGATGTTCCTAAACAAAATTAATTGTCTCTAAACAGGGAGGGAGGCATAAGAGAATAAGAACAAACACACAAACTTTTTTCCTCATGCATCAGAAATGTTTGTTTTTCAAGCTCATATATGTATAAAGTGTGACTTCATTTTATAACTTTTCGTAGAAAATGTAAACTACCAGTTTGGGTACCCTGGACAGCAGGAAACTTTACCTAATTTGGAACCCCATGCTCTGATAAATTAAAGGGGAAGGGAGAGAGCAATCCAGGAAGGTGTACTTGAAAATCAGATCATAAAAGCAGTTTACTGAGAGAAGATCTTTATTAGAACACTGTCATGTAGTAGTGGAAACAGGCTTGCTTTTTGTTTGTTCATTTTCATTTTTGTGGTACTGGGAGAGGGAACCAGGACTTATTAATGAGGTTTTAAAAGGATTGTGAATTTTGGCTATCAGGTGAAATGTGCTGCCTTTAGAAGTTTTCATGTCAATGAAGATTATTTGATTTTGGATGAAGTTCCTTCAGGATACTGTGGGAGAAGGCCTACATTGTGTTGTGTGGTCAATAGTCTTCATGTTTTGTTGGAACTCCAGAATTTTGCTTAGTTTCAAGGTCCTTGGAGGAAGTTTGATGGGTAGAGCTCTTGGGCTCCTTTTCTGCCTTCAACCAAAGCAGCTGCTTTGAATTGTTTTACAGGGTAGAACTTCACAAAGACCTCAAATGGTGGAGAAAGGATTTGGTGTGTAAAAAAATCACTTAGACTAAATCTCTGAAGTTCCCATCTAAGCCCAAGCCTTTAGGAATTTGCAGTATTTGTTCAATTTCCTTGTCTTTTATTGTGATCTTTCATGTTTGAGATTATAGAATTACTGATAGTACAGAATTACCAAGTAGAATGTTTATAACTGGCAGTACTATCTAAAAAAGCAGTATGGTGGTGATTTAATTCATGAAAGTCAGTTGTATTCAATATATGCTCTGCTACAATATGATTAAGTATCAAAAACAAGGACAATGACTAATGTATTTTCTTAGAATATATATGTGCTTAAGTTTTAGCTATTAGCACTTGTTTTTAAATTAAATAAGGACAATATTTGCTTATTTCGAAGTGTATTGCTTCAGAACAATACTAGTAAATAAGTTAGGGCATTATTAACCAGGGTTTGACAGATGAAAGATTGCAGGTTTTCTAGCTTAGTGACTGGTGCTAGATTTCCTGGGTTTGACTCCTGGTTCCCATTTAACACTGTGGCAAGTTCTTGTACCATCCCATGCTTCAGTTTCCTAATATGTAAAACAGGGAGAACAATAAATCCATCTCAGAGCTATTATAAGGATTAAATGAGTTAATACGAGTAAAACCCTTAGAACAGTGCCTGACACACAGTAAGCGCTCCGTAAATATTTGTTATTCTGTTTTACCTGTGATTCATTCATTCATTCTGTAAGTGTTGAGTGCCAGTTCATTCAATAAACGTTCATTTTATCCCTTTGCTAGTGACTGACATTGAAACAAAGATGAATTAAGAGAGTGTTGTTGCCTTTAACAAGCTTTTATGTAAATGGACCAACAAAACAAGTATAAAAGGAACTATAGGACAGTATGTAATGTTTGGGGATCCAGGGTGCTTTGTTAAAACTAAGTGCTTGAGTTGGACCTTTCATAGATGGGTCGTATTTCAAAAAGTAAGGTCAGAAAAGGTGTTCTGGGCAGAAGCAGCTGGAGCAATTGATGACTTCAGAGACATTGGCAGTGGGAGATGACTAGAGTATGGTATGGAGAATGGACAGAGCTGAAGCATAGCTCCAAATGTCAAGCATTGAAACATTCACTAAGCTGCAGTCAATAATTTAAAAGTTTTTTAGTAGGAAAGATAGGAGTTCAATTCACCAATAGTATTTAAGATGGGATGAGTCAGAGAGCCTAGAAGTAGGAATGTTTATTAGATTATTAGGATGACCTAGGCATGAGAAGGGTTGTTATGTTTGATGTAGATATGTTTGAAGTATTGGAGGGTGATCCTGTTTTGAAACAATCCGTTGGAAATACCAATGTAACTGTATTCCATTGGGAACCAAATTGTAGATTTGGGAGTTGCCTTGATGGTGTTCATACGTATGTGATTGAATGTGCTTGAAGGAAAGAAAGCAAGGCTAAAATTTGGATTTTCTTTTTTTTTTTTTTTGCCTTTTTTAGAAGTAGCCAAAACAAAGCCACGTCACGCCATGAAACGGAAGCGGACAGCAGATAAATCCACCAGTACAAGTGATCCTGTGATCGAGGATGACCATGTGCAGGTAGAGAAAAAACCCTCACTTACCTTTATCACAGTCTAGCCCAGTTCCTAAATAATGCACACAAACGAAAGTTTGTATCTTTATATAGTTTCTAATTTTTCTCCTTGTAGGTTCTTGTATTAAAATCCAAGAATCTTGTTGGAGTCACTATGACCAATTGTGGAATCACAGATCTAGTGCTAAAAGACTGTCCGAAGATGATGTTCATCCATGGTACGTATTTGGGCCCATATTATACAGGAGTATCATGAATGAGTTAAAAGAATTAGGAACTCATAAATACTGTAATAGCATTACTGTCTTATTTTCTTAAAGGAAATATTGTGTTGGGTTATCTTTAGTTCTGCCTTTGTTCTACTTGTCAAATTATTACTCCATAGTATTTCTGAGCATCATATATAGAAACTTGGTTCGTCTTTTAAAATAGCCTGTCTCCAAAAGATAATTACTGCCTGATCTGGCAGAGTAAATAACAGCCTGCATAGGCTTTGGAGTCAGATAGACCTCAGCTTGATTGCTGGCTTAGTCATTTTCTAGCTGTGTGACTTGGGCATGGTTTTTGAGGGAAGCACCAATTGGGCCTCAAGTGTATAACTGCTCTGTATTTGATTGAGATGATTAATTATATCTTTACTTCATGGCACATTATCATTAATCCAAGCCCGTTTTTCTTTTTAGTCACATGTCCCTCATTGTTAGTCTCATCTGCTCCCACCATCTACACTCGTATATTAAATATATTAAATATATATCTTTCCAGTGCACCTTTTATGTCTTTATATATGTGTCTGTCTCAAACATAGGGCATTAGTTTTTGTGCTTTCTTAAAATTTTAGTTACATAATGTATCCTATAATTGATCTATTAATTTTACCTTTTTTATTCAAAATTATATTTTAGATATCCATCCATGTAAAATTATGAAGATCTGACTTATTTACTTGCCTTGGGCAAGTTATATAATTTTCTGTCTTCATTTTTTTCAATCTGTAAGCTGTGCATAATTATGCTTAACTCATAAAGCATTTGTGAAAGTTAAATGCAGTGATGGATTTAAATGTTAAATGTTTGTGTATGTGTATGTATACAGGCACACTTCAGAGACACTGCAGGTTTGGTTCTAGACCACCATAATAAAAGGAATATCACAAAGCGAATCATAAGAATTTTTTTATTTTCCAGCGCATATAAAAGTTACGTTTATACTATAGTCTATTATATGTGAAGTAGCATTGTATTTTTTTTTTTAAATTTACGTGCCTTAATTTAAAAACACTTCATTGGCCAGGCGCGGTGGCTCACGCCTGTAATCCCAGCACTTTGGGAGGCTGTGGCAGGCGGATCACCTGAGACCAGGAGTTCGAGACCAGCCTGGCCAACATGGCGAAACTCCGTCTCTACTAAAAATACAAAAATTAGCCAGGCGTGGTGGCTCATGCCTGTAATCCCAGCTACTTGGGAGGCTGAGGCAGGAGAATCACTTGAACACAGGAGGCGGAGGTTGCAGTGAGCCAAGATCGCGCCACTGCACTCCAGCCTGGGCAACAAAGCAAGAGTCTATCTCAAAAAAAAATAAAATAAAATAAAAACATTTTATTATTCAAAGATAGATGCTAACAATCACCTGAACCTTTAGCGAGTCATAATCTTTTTGCTGGTGGAGAGTCTTTCCTGAATGTTGAGGGCCTTACCCTGGGTTAGGCTTTGGCTTAGGGAATGTTGTGGCTGGTTTGATTTGTCTAGACCACTCAAACTTTCTCCATATCAGCAATAAGGCTGTTTTGCTTTCTTATCATTTGTGAGTTCACTGGAATAGCACTTTCAATTTCTTTCGAGAACTCTTCCTTGGTGTTCATAACTTGGCTAACTCGCGCAAGAGACCTGGCTTTTGACCTATCTCAGCTTTCAACGTGACTTCCTCACCAAGCTTAATCATTGCTATATTTTTATTTAAAGTGAGATTTGTGGCCGGGTGCAGTGCTTCACGCCTGTAATCCCAGCACTTTGGGAGGCCGAGGCGGGCAGATCACGAGGTCAGGAGATCGAGACCATCCTGGCTAACACGGTGAAACCCCGTCTCACTAAAAATACAAAAAATTAGCCGAGCATGGTGGCGGGTGCCTGTAGTCCCAGCTACTCAGGAGGCTGAGGCAGGAGAATGGCATGAACCTGGTAGGCGGGGCTTGCAGTGAGCTGAGACTGCACAGCTGCACTCCAACCTGGGCGACAGAGCAAGACTCCGTCTCAAAAAAATAAATAAATAAGTAAATAAAGTGAGATTTGTGACTCTTCCTTTTACTTGAACACTTAGAGGCCATTGTAGAGTTATTAATTGGCCTAATTTCAACATCATTATATCTCAGGGAGTAGGGAGACCTGAGGAAAGGGAGAGAGACAGGGGAACAGCCTGTTGGGAGAGCAGTCAGGACACACACAACATTTATTAAGTTCACTTATATTGGTGCAGTTTGTGGCACCCCACAATTAAAATAGTAACATCAGAGATCATTGATCACAGACCACCATAATGGATAAAATAATAATGAAAAAGTTTGAAATACTGCAAGAATTATTAAAATGTAACACAAAGACTCAAAGGGAGCACATGCTTACTAAAAAAGTGGCACCAGTAGACGCTCAATTCATGATTGCCACAGACCTTGTGTAAACAGTGCAATGTCTGCGAAGCACAATAAAGTGCAGTAAAATGAGAAATGCCTGTATATGTATATATATACATGACATATGCACACACCCACACACACAGTACAGGGTCTGACCTCTAGTAATGCCTAGTGATGTTAATTTGTATTATGTTAGTACACATTGAGCATCTCTAATCTAAAAATCAGAAAGCCCAAGTGCTTAAAAATTCAAAACTTTTTGAGCACTAACATGATGCTCGAAGGAAATGTTCACTGGAGCAGCATTTCAGATTTCAGATTTTTTTGATTAGGGTAAGTATATAATGCAAACACTCCAAAATTTGAAGAAAAATCTGAAATCTAAAACACTTCTGGTCCCAAGCATTTCAGATAAAGGTTAGTCAACCTGTATTGCCAAAAAATATTAAGAGGTCTATTTTGTTTTATATCTCCTACCATATTAGTAGTAAACAAAGAAATCCCGTTAAAAGGTATTTACCAAACATATTGTCATAAACTGAGGAGAACCCAAGAAAGGAGAGATGAAACTGAGATTCAAGCACTACTTCTCCTCTGAATTCTACAAAAGTTCAGACCTTGGGGACCCCAGACTCTATCGTTTACTCTGAAGAAGTAGTACTTTTCTCTATCCCAGCCAATGTGGTCTTTGGTCCTAAAACATCTTAAATTACTATCTCCTATTGGAGTTTCCTTCTACAATAGAGAACACAGGCTCTTCAAAAGCTCAGAGATTGTAACAGTAGGGGTACTCTCCCTAGCCTTACAGTAGCACTGGAAGAACTTTCATTTTCTCAGTACCTACACCCTTTGAGCTCTGAGAATGTAAAACTCAATATTCAGACTCTGCCCGTTGGCATCTCATTCCATTCCTTTCTCTACTCTGAGCTCTCCGAGAATCTGACTAGTTTTCTTCTTTTTATTTTGATGATTCCTCCTGTACCTTCTCTAACCTAATGATGGATCACACGGCCTCAGGCCCAACCTTCTCCCCTTTAAACCAAATTGTTTGGCTCAGCTTATTGTGGTGAGAGGATCTTAGCTTAGTCTGTAGGTAGTGGCTAAGTTAATGACAGAGGAGATGATTAAATGAGATTAGAACTGACCTTAGCCGTGTCTGATTTTATAGCTAAGAACCACTGGATCCTTACTGTCATCTAGCGCTCTCCTTTCCTCTGTTGCTGTCCTCAACACCAGTTCCCCTTCTTTCCACCAAGTCACAAAAGGAGAAAATGAACGTGAGAAGCGGGAGTCTCTCTCAGTGTTTAAATGTCAAGTTAGTTACATTAGATTGCACAAGACGATGATGACATTTGGGACAAGGATGTTACAGAAGATGTCTGTGAAATGTTAAAAAGATCAGACAAATGAGCCTGTGGTTTTATAATCTTTTCCATTTGATCTCTCTCAAGTTGGATCTGGTTGAAATCTGCAGTGAAAATTATTGGACCAGGTTGAAATTTGAGATTAAAAAAAGAGAAGGAAATATTTTTCTGAAGTTGATATACTAGTTCAGTTAAATGTGTTTATTTCAAAATTACTTTTTTCTGACTTCATGTTTTATATGTCAAACAGAAAAACTAATGTTTTAGACGAGCATTTCAATAGAACTTTAATGTTCTGTGTCTACACTGTTCAGTATTATGGTAACCACTAACCACATGGCTACTAGATTGGACTGAATAGCTTTAGACTGAAGTATCCAAATGTGTTTCTGGGTCTTTTTTTTCAAGGTTCTGCTTTTACATTTGTGACAGGAATTAAAATCCAACTCTGCTCATTCCTGAGAGTGAATGTAAGGTAACATAGGTGAATTATTTCAGGTCTGACTATTGACCATAAAAATGTATAATAGTTATTCATTTTTTAAATAAATATTTCCTAAACAGTTTCTGTCTGGGCAAGTCATTTTCTGAGACTTGGTTTTCTTAACAGTAAAATCTTAGAAAAAGGCACTTTAATGCCCCTTCTACCTTCTTTTGAATTGAACAGAACCACATTTTCAAATTTTTTTGTTAACTGCCATTTGTACTCTATGATATTATTTGACCTCTGTTAAAGATGTTTGTTACTGCAGTATTTTGTGCTAACAAAAATTAGGCCATCTCTCCAAAGATGATATGTATAGACCTTACCATTGTTTTCATTTTGTAGCTACCAGGTGCAGGGTACTAAAACATTTAAAAGTAGAAAATGCACCAATTGTAAACCGATTTGACTATGCACAGTGCAAGAAACTGAACATGGATCAGGTACTAGACCAGATACTAAGAATGCCACCCGAGAGAAACCGCATCATATACCTACGCCCAATGCAGCAGGTAACGAGCTTTGCTCCTTTTCGATGATACACATATTGTGGTGTTTTTCTTTTTCTTTTTCTTTTTAGTCTTTAGCCTTTTGGATTTGGCATTCATTCACTTGCCCAACCTACATAGTTTTTACAGGTTATGTATGATACAGGGAATTGTTACTCAACAGGTTTTTATACTTATTAAAAGTTACCTGTGGTTTAAGAGCACAGTCTCTGGTTCAGACTGCCTGATTAAATTTCTGGCTGTCCGACCTGTAGCAGATTATTTGACTTCTATGTCTTAGTTTCTTCATCTGTAAAATTAGAATAATAATGATATACCCAGGATTATTGTGATATTTAATATATGTGAAACTCTAAAACAGGTGCTAGTATATAGTAAGCCATCATATGACTACTATTAGTGTCATTATCATTATTAAGAGAATATTGTATTAAGGTTCTGTGCTTAATGCCAAAAGAGGGTTTAAAGGAAATTTTAAATGCCTCTTTGTAATCAGTGTGTAAGCCTGGCCTCAAAAGAGTCAGTTCATCATATTGTCAAGTGTCTCAAAACTTACAATATGCTGGGTGCAAAAAAATATACAACACATGATCCTTCCCCCAAGGAGTTTGCCTTCCCAAAAAGGAGACAAACACGTATGCCACTCAGATGGCCGAGTGAGATTTCATAACTAGAGATGGGGGAGGGCATGCCATGAGAAAAGAGCAATGTTATCAAAGGCTCCTAGAAGACAAGAAAATGCATTCTCTCTTAAAGACTGGGCAGCAGTCTCATTTGAATAGGGTATATGTTACTACACATTCACAGTTCTGTAATGCAGTCAATACTTAATAAAGGACATACCCAGAAGTGGATTCTGAGTTGACTGACATAATTTATCTCAATCAGGATTCTCTGGTTTAGTAGGCATTTAAATATAACAGTGAGATATAAATTGCCAAGTTCCCTAGACAGAAGAGTTTGCAAAATTATACCCAGCATGACAAACTGTTTTCAGGTCTGAATGTGACTATTTGATTTTCAAATCAGCCAGAGATTTCAAAACTGAAGGTCCATGGAAAGACTGTTTAAGCTCTAGGAGAGAGATTTCTAAGGCGTTCTCTTTGTTGAAGACATCTCTTTATGATGTCTTCCACAGGTGGACACTCTAACTTTGGAGCAGAAGCTATTTAGTGGTCCCTACCCCTATCACATCTGTATTATCCATGAATTCAGTAACCCTCCCAATGTCCGGAATAAGGTGCGCATTCGCAGCTGGATGGACACTATAGCAAACATCAATCAGTAAGTAACTCTGTGGCCCTTAAAGGCCTTTTGAGTCATTTCTCATAGCAGGGACTCCCAGAAGCAAATCCCAATTTTTCTTTATTTTAAATGATTCCATCTAAGCTTTTCAAACAGGCTTATCCTGAAGTTAACATAAGTGAGAAACTGAGGGAAATGAGGACTTAAAACTAAAAAGCATATGTATATATTTGTGATCTTTAAAACCCAGATAAAAATTACAAGAACAGATTGCACATGTACTTGTAACATTATTTAGCCTTGGGGCATGAAAAAGAGATCAACTTGAAGAAGATCTTAAGACTATGATATTTTATATCATCAGAAAATTTGACTTTTATATATTTGTTATATAAATGTTGCATTAAGCACCTTTTGTGTAGAAGACATATGCTTACAAAGTGACTTTCTTTCCCTGGTATGATTTTGAAGATAGTGAAGAAAGTAGTTTTGACCTGACTACACTTGGATTCTGTAGTTTGAGTGTATCCTACTTCTGTTAGGTATTTAATGTTTTGTTTGAGATGTTCAGTAGAATCTGTGTCCGAAACAGTTTTGATGGTTCCTTCCTACCTGACACTCTAATAATTTCCAGTTTTGTAATTTTTACTTAATTTTTCCTGTTGCTTCCAGAGAGCTCATTAAATATGAATTCTTCCCTGAAGCCACTCGAAGTGAAGAAGACTTAAAGAAATACCCCAAGTACCCCTGGGGGAGAGAAATCTATACTTTAGAAGGTGAGTATTTACAAATGTTTAGAAAGTTAAATAGCCTGTGCAGTAGCTTACCTCTGTAATCCCAGCGACTCAGGAGGCTGAGGTGGGAGGATCACTTGAGCCCAAGAGTTCAAGACCAGCCTGGGAAACAAAACCTGGCCCTTTCTCATTCACGAACGAATGAATGATCCATCAATCAGTCAAACTGGTTTGGGCTTACAGCAAGCGGTAACCCAAATGTAGAGAATTACACTTTTTAAAAAAAGAAAGTTAAATAGCTATTAACTAGATGACTGGACATGCCTTAGGGAAGATATGAATGGGGGTCTTACAGTTCTTCAAAATATGGATGATTTCAATACCTGCAAGTAGTGGGAGCCAGATGAATATTGCTTTGCCTGTATGAGTCTTTACTATTTCTAGGACAATCAGAACCAGTGGTGAAACATAAAATGTAAACAAAAATTACAAATTACTGTAGTTTGATAGCTGGAAATGATTTGAGGACATCTGACTCACTCTCTTTATTTTATATTTTACATTCTGCTTACAAAATACTGCAGAATTTGGCTCTGTCAGCACTTCCAAACCAGTTAGCAATGTTACATTTGTCTTTTAGGTGTTGTGGATGGAGCTCCATATTCCATGATTTCTGACTTCCCTTGGCTGAGGTCATTACGAGCTGCAGAGCCCAACAGCTTCGCTCGATACGACTTTGAAGACGATGAAGAAAGTAATTATGACCTGACTTGACATCTATTCTCTAGTTTAAGTATAGCCTACTGTGTTACATACTTAATATCTTTTTGTGAGTTAGGAGCAGTGCAGTGTTAAATCGTTTCCCATAGAAATAATTTTCATTTCCTCACTTCAAAACAGTTCTTTATTTGTACAATAGATGTTCAGTGGACTTACTAGGGATATATAAAGGCTAGTAGAAAGGATTCCTTTAGACAGATTTTCCTACAAGATTTTTGTATTACCTAAATATTTATAATCTTATTATTTATTAAATAACTGTTCAACTATATTGTTTCAAAATTGTTCCAATTGTATTATTCTCTTGCTAGTTATGAGCTGCTTATTGTGTAGAAACTTATAATTTAGGTGTAGAAATTTGGGGAGAAATTTTTGAATGTAGTTTCTCTAAGTGGTAGCATACTTGAATATTTATTGTTAACCAAAGTTTTTTAAAAAATACTTTATAAGGAAATGGATTTTATGAACTACATGTGCATGTGTCTGACTTGCCTTTGGTGCAGTATTTTTACCTTGAGACTTTAAGCATGTATGCTGCCTTAGGCATCAAACATAAGAACAAACTGGTGGTGACCCATTCCTTGAGCTATTCATGCATCAGTTACATTATAGTGCAGTATATGGGAATATCCTATGGACCAGCTTATCAGTGATTTTCCAAATGATTCTGATTATCATGTGTATCTCTCCTTTTATTTCTAATTTCAAAGGCACTATCTATGCTCCTAGAAGGAAAGGACAGCTGTCTGCAGACATCTGTATGGAAACAATAGGAGAGGAAATTTCAGAGATGCGTCAGATGAAGAAGGGTGTATTTCAGCGAGTAGTGGCAATTTTTATCCACTATTGTGATGTCAATGGAGAGCCAGTTGAAGATGACTACATTTAATTGGTCCCTCCTCCTTTCCAGCTATTTTGTCAGAAAGCAAGTAGGGCCA
Source organism: Pongo abelii (assembly GCF_028885655.2). NCBI lineage: Eukaryota > Metazoa > Chordata > Mammalia > Primates > Hominidae > Pongo > Pongo abelii. Next base: position 157,060,079 of record NC_071989.2, read on the forward strand.
TCCAGCTGCCAGAGTGCTCCACAGGGACTTGAGGCATGCAGTTGGGAGGTCCTGGCTCAGTTTGCTAGAATATATAAGGAACATCGAAATTGTATACAAAGATTTGTACATAAAAAATATACAAAGACGCTTCCTAAAGTACCAACTTTATATCATATGTTTATACAATTTAATTTAAAAATTCATTTTAATGAAGACATAATTTGAAAGACTTGTTTTTCTTGACTTAATTCATAAAGTATCATTTTTTGACTGAGTCTCCATTTACTTCATTCTTAATGATTATTGTCATCCCTTTAAATCTGTGCCTTTTTCTTCTTGAGCGAAGCTGTTTGAGTAAACCTGTTGAAGAGTGTTCGTGTCTTGTGTGCTTTTTTGTTGTCATTAAAACACCAACTAAACCTTATAGTCAAGACAAGGCTCTATGTTTCTGTACAAAGCTGTAGTTCTTTCTTAGTATTATAGTTGCCATGTTTCTTAAAATCAAGTAAAAAGACTTATGAGCTTAAAAAAAAGTGAGTTTGAGAGGGAAATGGAAAAATTTCCAAAGTATTTCTAGTAATTTATTTCCACATTGAATTGTGTATATGCTTTATCTTGAATATAAAATAAAAGTTTATTAAAAACTTTTCTCTTGCCTTGGACCTGAATCCCTCTTTTTAAAGAAGAGTAGCAAATACTGCACAGAAAAGCAGTGTATATATAGAGTTGTATCTAAGTAAGATTCCAGTGTAATCCAATTTCTGATCTCTGAAAGTTTTTAGCTACAAGATGTTCAACTCACAGAACTTTTTTTGTTTGTTTTGGTTTGGTTTTTTTTGAGACGGAGTTTCACTCTTGTTGCCCAGGCTGGAGTGCAATGGCATGATCTCGGCTCACTGCAACCTCTGCCTCCCAGGTTCGAGTGATGCTCCTGTCTCAGCCTCCTGAGTAGCTGGGATTATAGGCACCCGCCACTATGCCTAGCTAATTTTTGGTATTTTTTAGTAAAGGCAGGGTTTCATCGTGTTGGCCAGGCTGGTCTGGAACTCCTGATCTCAGGTGATCTGCCTGCCTCGGCCTCCCAAAGTAATAGGATTACAGGCAGAGCTCTTTAAGGCAATACTGGGAACAGCAGAATTTTCCAAACTTATCATCAGGAGATGGCCTTTCTCCCCTTTCAAGGTGAAGAATTAATTGCCCTGATAAAGCAGTGATATACATAGTATTACAGCGTCAAGGGTCGTCAGCAAAAGCTTTAACACCTGCATTTGAGTCATGGCTTTGTCACTTGCCAGCCAAGTGACCTCAGCAAATTACTTAAACTGAAGGCCTGTGGAAAATTTTTATAAATTTTCTCTAGACATGAAATTATGGTCAAAGGTGTAAAGTTTCTTTGAGATTTGTTCAGCCCCTTCATTTACAAGGGCTTAATTGAAGCCCAAGGGGAAAAATTGCTCACCCATGATTAGGACCTGTTTTTAGGCTAGGTAGGACAATAATCCCAATTTCTGATTCCCACTAGGCTGCCTCTGTTTTTCGTGACAAATACAAGGATGCCAGCAAGTTTTTCTAACACAAAATATTCCACGTTAATCAGTGTCTTTCCTTAACGTTCTCTTTTTTCCCAGGCTCTAAAAATTCTCATTACATTAGGAAGAGTGATTCAGTTGGGTACTTCATTCTATTGTCTCCTTATTACATTATTTTTAACTCAGCTAACTTATAATTAGACAAGTGTGTTTCACTATACAGGTTACAAGTGTGGTAAGAGGCAGGAAATGCAGAATATCCTAGATATTTCAAAATAATCTGGGATTCCCAACCCTGAGCGAAGACAATCTAACTCTAGGTTTTCACTGTAACCTGTTAACCAAATTATCTAAATAATGCTTACATTAGCCACAAGAGGCCGCTGCTTTGTAATTTTTGGCTTAGTCATGTCTTTGTCTAACCTAACCTAAACTGTTAGATCAGTGGAAGTACAGCTGGCAGCTCTAAAATCATTCAAAAGATGCTAAGACTGGAACAGCTGAAAAAAATCTGGAAGACGCCAACTACGATAGTCACTCAGTGAATATATATATAATATGAAGGGCTGGAGAGTGATTGCTCTACAGCAAGGGTCAGCAAACTCTATATAGGTCCAAATAGTAAATATTTTAGGCTCGATGGGCCACATTCTCTGTGGCAACTGCACAACTATTGTGAAAGTCGTAGATGGTATAAATGAATGGGCATGGCTGCATTACAATAAAACTTTATGGACACAAATTTCAATTTCACGTAATTTTCACATGTCACGAAATAAAACTTTTCCCCCAGCCATTTACTAAAGTAAAACACCATCCTGAAGGCTCACCAGGCCACGGTTTGGCCACACCTGCCATAGAGAACTGAGATATCCTATTCATTCATTTAATTATATCACCAGCTGTTGGTGCAGTGCAGTGCCTGGCACATTTTTTAAAGGCTTTAAAAATACTGTATGGATGATATATGACTTAATATCAGTGAGAGAATTGTGTCTCATTGCCAGGTGTGTAGGTCTAACAGTCTCCCTAAATAATAGCTAGTACCACAATTCTTACAGGGACTTCATATGTAGAATCTGAAGACCTGAGTTCAGTTTTTGACTTCCTCAAACAACTGATGGGAGAGCTGGAGATGGTTGGAACCCCTACCCTTCAGCCTCAGTTTTCTCTTCTGTCAAATGGTAACAACTAATAATATAACCACCCACCCCATAGGGCAGTGATTAGTTTCCAATAGGCGCCGCCAGTAAACTGGACAGTGTGATGCCAGTGGAGGTAGCATTGCTTCCAATATAATTTATTATGAAAAGAAGTTTGGGTGTCGCCCAGACTGGAGTGCAGTGGCACCATCTCAGCTCACTGCAACCTCTGCCTCCTGGTTCAAGCGATTCTCCTGCCTCAGCCTCTCAAGTAGCTGGGATTATAGGCACCCGCCACCATGCCAGGCTAATTTTTGTATTTTTAGTAGAGACGAGGTTTTGCCATGTTGGCCAGGCTGGTCTCAAACTCCTGACCTCGGGTGATCCACCCGCTCGGCCTCCCAAGGTGATGGGATTACAGGCGTGAGCCACTGCTCCCAGCCAAGTTTGGTTTTGTTTGTTTTTTGGGGGCTGGGGGGCGGGTGCTGTGTGGGGTTTTTTTGGACTTATCTTTCCATAACCTGTTCCTCATACCATATTCCAGGATAGTAGGAAACAGAACTGGTGAGGCTGTTGAGAAAGAGGAAATCACGACAGTATGAAAGCTAGCATTTTAAAAAGTGATTATTACTAAGTGCTTTCCATACCTCCCGCAATAACACTTTAAATGTATGATCAATATGTTCCTACTTTACTGGTGAGAAAACTAGGTTTTAGGAGGTTACATAACTTGCTCAAAAGCACACATCTAGGAATTGATGGGAGCAGGATGCTGTCAAAGGATGACGTCCTGCAGGATGAGTCCAAACAAAACCTGTGCAACTTGGGCAGTTTCTTGGTCCTTCATAGTGAGAGGAGGCCCATATAAGGGTGGGCCTGCCCTAATAGGGAAACTGCCAAGTCAACTTACTGCTGCCACTTAAATTGAAATGACTCCAGCTATGTTTAGCACAGTCCCAGAAAAACAGAGGCTGATTTTCTGATGCGGGAGATGTCCCATTTACACATGGGAGGCAGGTAAAATGCAAAAGAACACTGCAATCCATACAATGTCTATAGCATGAAATGGATACGCAGCAGCTAAAAAAATTGTATGTGTTAATGTGAAATTATGTTTAGAGTACACTGTTGAAAAGGCAAGTAACAGATTATTATATACCAACATCATTTTATTTACATATAAGAAAAAAACAAAGCCATATGTTATACATGTACATTTATACATATGTAAATGCATAGAAAATGTTCTTGAATTACATAAGCCAAGTGAAAAGAGCATTTACTTCTGGGGAGGGGAGTAGCATTGAGTTGGAGTCAAGGGGTATTTTGTTGTATGTATTAATATATATAACAAGAAATTTTTACAGTGGAAATGTATTGCATGAATACATCATTTGTGTAACCTATAATTTATATAGTCTAAAAATGTATAATTTATATATTTAGAAATAAACTTAAAGAAGAAGGAAGCACTTTGTTAGAATTGAGAAATCTGAATGTTTTCAGTCCTGACTTCTGCCTCATATCAGCTCTTGTTCTTGGACAAATCACTTTCCCTGACAAAGTCTTTCCTCTTCTATAAAATGAAGTCAACAATCCCTCTTTATATGCTGTTATGAGAGACTTAGAGATCTTATAAAAGTGCAGAGAAACTGCACAAAGCTTGCAATGGTAGGCTGATGCTTACTGAGACCAATGGGAGTATATCCAAATAGTGTTCCAGGTTCCGACCAAGAAACATGGGGAAAGCAAACTGCCTTTTTCAGGGGCCACTCCTACTATGAGCAGCCTCCCTGATGGCCTGGAATATAAAGGACCAATGCTTTCTTTGACTCACATCTTGTTCTCACAGTCTGTTGCTGGTTATTCAGTAATCCCAGGTTGCTGAATACTAGACAGACTATAAAAGATCAGTGCAGAAGGGCCTTTCCTGCTGATCAATAATTTACCAGAGTCTTCCATGGTTTAAAGATGGAAGTTGAGGCTCAGGGAGAGGAAGCAAGAGCAAAGGAAAACAAGAAAGCAAGTAAGTGGCAGAGTTCAAACTGGAATAGGCATGTCCAGAGTTCCTTTTTGGGTCCCAGGCTGATGTGGAAAGGAAAATTCTTAAGCAACATTGTTCATTGCTCTCTCCTAGCAGTGTCTAACAGGTGAAGGTGGAATACACACATCCCCATAATGAACACAGTTGCACATGCTTAGGACTGTGGGCCTCATTTAGAATAAGACTGCCTGGGTTTGCATTTCAAATCCACACTTCCCAAGTCTGCTACCTTGAGCTAGTCACCAGATGTCTCAGCTGAGGTTTGCTCAGCTGTAAAGTGGGGGTAATTTTCATACTAATCTTGTAAGGATTTCATAAGGATTAAATGAAATAATCCATATAAAGCACTGACCACAATGCCTAGCAGAAAAAAAGCTCATTAAATGTCAGTTTCTCTTATTGCTATTTTATTATTATTTTTATTAACAAAGATATAGATCTGGGGGCAAGCTGAAAGAAAAAGTAAAGAAGGAGAAACGTAATCTGAATCCACTATAACAGTAGTTAAAAATATATGCAGTTTCTTATCCCTTCTCTCCATGTTTCCGAAAGTGTAGAATGCAGCTTGTAGCTAAATCACAATAACTCCTAAAGCTTGGAAACTCCTCTTTTGTAAATTCTCTTTTGACCCTCCTAATTAACTGAAAGAGCCCCACGCAAGAGGTAGGGCATTTCTAACAACTCTCCAACATTCACTTGTCTCCCTTTTAAACACAGAAACAGAGGTTGCACTTTGATCACTGGTATCTAGTTAAAACTCAATAGCCTTTTTTTCTATTTTGAGTACTGATATAATGTTCCCTTCAAAAATAAATTTAGGTAAGTGAAAACTTGAATGGACTTAAATAAAGATATTAAGTAAGTAACAGAACAGGCAGAACACATTTGGTAACAATCCTAACAGTGGCCCCCAGATGACCCATGTTGGAGCACTCACAACAATCTTACAAACTCAGAAATTATCTCTATTTTGTAGATGAGACAGGTGAAGTTAAGTGTCAGGTAAGGCCCAAAGCAACACGTTGTTCATACTTAGGACTTCAAATCCATTCCTGAATTGTTTGAATTCAAACCAAATATTCAGCCTCAGTTTTCTAAATTAGATGAAAAAGAGATTACAAATTTTGGCCAGAAGAGGTAAATGCATTAGTCTTTTTTTCCTTCCTAGACTAGGTGTTACAAGATTTTGACCACAGCAAAGTGAAGAGACAAAAAGAGAGGAGTGACAATGTTTTCTCATCAAAGAGAGATCCAATACCAAAGAGATAAGTGGGTAGACAGCACAGCACCAAGAAGACATTATTTTTGTTCTTGCTTGAAGACAATATTAAAGGCAATGTAGTTATATCCACTCCCCAGCCCCTCCCTAGGTCCCCTCCCTCATCCACCCCATGTGCATCCCCCACTCTCCAGCTAGAGGGCAATTTGCATCAGGACAGAGCAAGTTAGCAGCATGAAGTGGAAATGTTGGCAAGACAAGAAGGTGGGGTCTCAGAAGGAAAAGGTTTTTTTACAAGCACATACTTGGGTATCAGTTGAAGAAGCTGGGTTTTATTTCTTTTGCTTTCCAGCTGTTAATGGTGAAGGCTAGAATGGTGCATTCCTCTCTAGTTTCAGAGCTGAAGAGTCTTGCAGCCTGGAGAGTCCAGTGGAGAGGAGGCACAGTGAAATTCCTTTCTCCCAGACATGGGGATAGTCTGATTGTAGCATTTATCAACCCCAGTGATTGTCAAGGCCAATCTGGCAGACATGTCTGCAGCACATCATCCTCTTCCTCAGATGCTTCTCTTCTTGACACGGCAGGCTTCCTGGAAGAGGGTGGCCTTCTTAGAGAAGAGGGCAAGTATACGTCTCCGCCTTCCTCGGACAAGCTATAAGTCTTCTCCTTCTGAGTCTTTCATACACATGCTAAATTACCTGGATTCCTAGGCAAGGCTAGCAGCTGCTCACACAGAACAAGTCTGGCCCTGTCCAGTAAATCACCAATGTTGGCATTTGATGAATCACTCACAGCATCCCAGCTCTAGTCCAAAGTGGTAACAAAGCAAGCTTGTGAGGCTCTCCTCTGCAAAGGAGACCAGTTTCTTGACAATGACAAGGAGTACTATTCTTGCAATTGCTGTCTTTTCCCTGGTCCAGGGTGCCTGTGACCTCTACAGACACCAATCATGGGCTGGCTCACAAGCACATCTAGAGAGTTAAGAAGAGTCCTGTGATATAGTGAGATCTCATTTTCTTCCCTATGTTGTAATCTTTGTGTCTCTATTGAATCCAAGTTCCCATTTAATATGGAAGACCTGCCACTGAGAAATAACATTTTACATAAGCAGATATGCTTACTAAGCTCCTGAGAAAGAAGTATTTCATAAGGGAGAAATCCTACTGTAGTTATGTATATGTGTATGCATGTATGTATTAAGTAGTAGATCCTGTCAACAATGGTGGCATTAAACGAAAGTTTACCAGCTACCTCAAAGCACTATTATCTGGTTCTTATTATACCTGTTTTAGTCCTTCCCTAAGAAATGCTTTGTTGTTGGAGGGGAAGAGAGCCATTTTCAGAAAGAACTGTGGACTTCCAAATTCACTAATCTTTGCTTTTTCCATGAAAAAGAGAAGAAAGAGAATCCACTCTGAGGAGGGATGGGTATTAATCCTCAACACAGGGAGGTCCCATCAGTGTGGTGACCAACATTCCTTAGTTTGCCTGGGACCATGGAGTTTCCTGGGATAAGGGACTTTAATGTTAAAACCAGAAGGGTGATCAGCCTAGTCTCCTCTGTGGTGTCTGACTATCCCTTCTCACCATACCTCGGCACAGAAAGAAGAGAGAGGGCTGGCTAATGGGTTCTACCTTCATGGAAGAAATAAGGGTTAAGGAGGCAATTGTGGCATCTGATATCAGTTAGGAAGAAGAAGGATCAATAGACCAAGTAGAAGGGCAAAGAGAACTTGTGAGGTTTAAACTCCTGGCACATCTTTATCTTGCTGTTAAACTCCTGGCACGTCCTCAATCAGAAGCGTGTTACATATGAACCTCAACTTCGCCCACATGCCCTGTTCCCTTTGTCTCACTAAGGGAGGACCAGTAATAAATCCTTTCAATAGGGTTTTAAAAAATCAGCTCAGCAGCCAAAAGAAAGGCAGCTTTAAAATTTTGCCCTCAGACCCTCAAGCTGAGTATATAATTTACCCCAAGATGAAGGAAGATGGTGATTGCTTTGACTGAGAAAGAGAAGCATCTCCATAGGTATTTCGAGAGGATAAGATGCTGATAAAGGTGAAGAAAAGTCAGTTTCTCTCCCAGACTCTGGGTTATAAGGTCATTCTCAATCAACATTCTCAGGAAAGAAGTAAGATCCTCTTCCCATTGCCATAGAAATGAAATGAATTCCTAATGACCTCAACAACAATATGCCAATAAGAAAATGTCAACTTTAAACACACATGTGTACATGCACGCACACACATCAGACAAGCTGCAAAGATGCCTTTTAGTAACGGCTCTGAAGCCAAAACCGAAGTGGAATCTCCAAAACCTATTCCCAAGGAGGAAAAGAAGGAAAATATTCATGGCTATAAGCTAAAAATCTTGACACTTCACTTGTCACTATGTCAATGCTTCTAGATAGACATATTGGCATTGATATCAACCTAACTTTATTAGAAGAACCATGATTAATTCACCCACCAAAGCATGTCCAGAAGAAGATGGCCATAATTGAGAGGAAACTGGAGATGTTCAGTTTATAAAAAAACTGAAAGGCATGGTGACAGATTACTCTCTTCCAGTATTTAAGAGCTCTCACGGGAAAGTGGAGGCTAACTGCATGGAAGTTGGAGCAGCAACAGGTTTGTGTTCCAAGAAAGGAATGAAATTCCTTATAATGAGAGCTTCTCCAAAATAAAAGGGCCTGAATTAGGAGGTAGAGAGCTCCTGTCCCTGGAGGTGTATAAGCAGAGATTGAACAACTTTCAGGGATGCAATAGAAGATGCTACTCCTGCTTTGCATGGGAGGCTGAATCTGACGATGCCTGAAGCTTCTTCACAACTCTGAGACCCTCGAGGCTCTGGCCTCAGCTACTCCCCAACACTGTCCTCCATGTACCTCCTCTGGGCTCTCAGCCCCTACTGCCTCGTGCCTCACTGGTGGTGATGAGGATCAGGAGTGATGCCAGGGTGACCTGTTCATGCAAACATGAATGCGAATGAATGGCTAAATTGTGAGCTATGTCCTCAATCAGAAGCATGATTCCAGGGATTCTGGGTCATTGTGTATGGGCAGTTTCTCGAGTTCCTGATGATGTCCTCTGTGCAGAACGGTGTACCTAGAAAGGAAGGAAAGAAGGCATGAGAATTCAACAGGCATGCTTCAACTGCACCAAAGTCAAGAGCACTCCTTCTACTCTTGACTTCCTTTCTTTGCATACTTTTGAGGGTATGGTGAAGTGGGAGTAGGGGTGGGGTGATACTTCATAGAGATAGAAAACCAAATGAACTGCACCCAGATTACTCATATTAAATGTGGAGAAACAGTCCTGGAGGAAACAACAGGCCTAGGAGTGCACAGGGGGTAAGTGGCAGAGCTGGGACAAGAACCCAGATTTCTTACTGCCAACAAAGCCTGGGGTTCTTGTGTCACTCATCAGAATGAACCCTATGTACCACCTCAAGCTGTACCTGAATATGCTACATCCTATCTACCAGGGATAATTTTGGGTTCTGACAGCTGATTGAGATGAATAAACCACTCAGAGCCTGAAATACAATGTAACTGTATTTGTTACTTTCATTCCTTTTGGTGCCATTTGGAACAGTAAATCAGTTAGATGAATCAAACAGCAAGTTGACTCTAAGCATTACAGTGAAATTTACTACTTGACAAGTGTTTATTATTTTTCTGCAGTGTCATACAATTGCACTCAATATCTTAATTGCCTTTAAATGCATCTCAATTGCAGGCGAGTCTCATCATCAGTTACCCAGATTCCAGCATCTGGCAGCCATTCCTATGAAATTTCTACAGATTTTAGAAGCATGTTCACCACTCATTTCTCTGAGACCGGTGTCAAGCACTTTCAGTGAGACAAACAAACAAATACCAGTCAGCTATTTGGCATCATATGTTGACAAAACAACTTGGTGGTAGTTTCTCATGACTTACATTGATGCTTTGCTTTGAATTACAATAGTTTATTGTTGATTTGTATTGACAAATTGGTTTGTACTAAGCCCTCTCCATAAATTACTTTATTTAATCCCCATAATTGCCCTATGAGATAGTACCATTTTCATTTTACATGTGAGCAAAATAACGCATAGTCAAGTTTAGTGATGCCCACGGGAATATAGGTCATACATAAAGACCCATCCAATCAAACCCACTCTAGCTCATGCAAATACCCATGTGCTTAACTGGTTCTCACATAGCCCATGGACTAGGTATAAGTCTAGAAATGTGATTCTCAGCAGAGAGCATTTTATCCCCCAGGGGCCATTTTGGAAGCATTTTTGGTTGTCACTGAAGAGGTAGTGCTACCGGCACCTAGCAGGTAGGGACCGGGGATGCTGATCAATATTGTACGATACATAGCACAGCCTCCCATAACAAAGAATTATCTGGCCCAAAATGTCAACAGTGCCAGGATTGAGAAACCCTAATCTAGAATAACTAGTCCCTTCAGCTGGCTAGAAGCAGGTGTTAATTGAAGAACAGGGCCTCAGTAAAGGGCATGAGTCCGAGCTCTCACAGAACCGTCCACCACAGCTGTTGTTGAGAGACAGCTGAGCCAAGGGGATGTGACATACAGAACATACAAAGCATCTGCTACTACTTGCCAGATAGGTCAGTGTTAAGAAGAATAAAATGGGAAAAGAGATAGAAAGGGCCAGATCAGCCACTATTAACTAGGGTGACCAGGAAAGGTCCCAGTGAGATATGCAAGACCTTAGGGAAGCTAGAATCCCAGCTAGTGAGTCGTAGATGCTCAGCCTCCAAACCACGCCTTGCATACTTGGCTTTGCCATTCTGCAAACCAAATGTCTGCTTTGTTGGCTGGCTTCTTGTCCAGTTCCATGAACACAGGGTGTCACAGGGGAGTGGAAGCTGGAGGAAGGAAAGGGGCTCGCTCCTGTGAGCTTTCTGTCTGCTGTGGTTCCTATACACGTCATTCCTGGAATGCTTGTTTACCCCAGCAGAGGCAGTGCTTTCCTGGAGCAGCAGCTGAGTCCAGGTTAGTCTTTCTAACTCTTGCAGAACCAGCCTTACAGCAGCCCCTCAGAAACATCAGGTTCATCTGGACAGTCCCTGTTTCTCAAAGGTCTAAATTTCTGCTCAGTAGGGTCCCTATTCTAAGTGTCTAAGTTTTTGTGATTATTTTATCTATTTTCTCAGCCCTAGAGCTAGTAGTTGTTCCCTGCAGTTGCTAACTCCATAATACTTCAGAGCATTCTTTCAGTAGTTAATGACTATATGCCTAGTTAGCAACATTTTATGTTAAAATGGTTTTAAATACCCAGGCCATTTCTGTCTCCTGACTGAGCCCTGTGAAATATAGTGAGAAACTGAGGCATGTGCCTATCCAGGAAAATAACATTCTAGGTAGAGGGAACAGCAGATGCAAAGGTCCTGAGGTTCAATCCTGCCTGGCATATCTGAAGAACCTCAAGGATGCAGCCGGTTGAGGCAGAAAGAGTAAGGGGAGGAATGAAAGGAGTTGACGTCAACAAGGCAGCCAGGGCCAAGTGGGCGGGGATGGGCTTGAAAATCCCTATAAGGCTCTGGCTTTTACTACATGTGAGGGGTCTGAGCAGAGCACCGACATGGTCTGAATGGCCTCTCAGCAGAATCCCTCTGGATGCTCTATTTCGAGTATATGGGATGGAGGTAGGGTGTGGACAGTGACACCAATTAGGAGTTTACAGCAATAATCCAGGTGAGAGAAGACAGTGACTTGGTCCAGGAAGTAGCTGTAAAGCTGGACTTGGTCCAGGAAGTAGCTGTAAAGGTGGTGAGGAATGGTCAGATTCTGGATATAGAAATATAACTCCCAGCAGCCATTTTCTGATGTACTTAATTGTGCAAAAGGTTTAGCCTTCACAACTTTTCTCAGGCCCTGTCATGTGTGGTTATTTCCCTTTGCCTTGTCTCATCAGCTAGAGGGCTGCGTTATGCAGAATAGTAACCATGACCCTCACTTGAGTCAAGCAAACCTAGTTCCCATTCAGGCTCTGCCACTTGCCAGCTTTGTGACATTTAACAACTTATTTAATCTCTCTATGCATCACATTCTATACCTCTGTAACTGAGGGTAATGATACCTACCACATAGCTTTGCTCTGTGGATTAAATAACATAATGTAAGAAAAACATTAACACAGAGTCTGCCACATAGTAGAAGCTCAATATGTTGAAGCTAAAATTATTTTTTTTTTACTTTTTAATCTTAATTTTACTATTTTATTGAGATTAAAAAGTACCACTTACCAACTCTGTGACATTTGGCAGTTATTTAATCTCTCTATGCCTCATTTTGCTCCTCTGCATTGAATTAAGAGTATGTAATGATGATGATGATGATGATAATGATGATGATGATGTACATATGGACTTAATGGCTTAGAAATATTTTTCTCTTTTATTTCCTTTATGGATGAAACTTAACTGGCCTCAAGATATAGAAGCCTCCCTGACTTTGCCTTTCTCTTCTCCCTTATCAGAATCACAAAGCCCTCTTTTGGCAAATATGCGTACTAAAGCAACACCAATCGATTTCCCTATCCACGGACTCCTTTTATAATCACAGTTATTCTGCAGGCCAGGTAAGGCAGGTGATAAGACTGGTATTATACAGAGGAGAGAAGTGAAGCTCATAGCAGCTGAGTGAGTCTCCTGAGTGTCATGATGGGTGAGCACAGGCCTGGGCCAGGACCAGGGCAAGGAACCCCTTCCCCATTGCTCTTGCCCCTGAGCAGCATTGCTTAGTGACTTATGTATGAGTCTTCAAACAAGGGCTCGGGACCAAACAGCCCTAGGAAATGGGGCTGCGCTTTAGTATCTGAGGTGCAGGGATATCCCTGAAGTGGATGTTTGTGCAGGAGAAACCTGGATGACAATACTAAGAAATCATACACAGCTCAATTTATTAAGACATTAGGATGTGTGCCAGGTACCATTTTTGGAAGTTACATACCTTATTTCATGTATACAATTTACTTTTTACACTCACTAAGTGGCAGGTACTCTACTTAGACTGTTCTTACAGATTAGAAAACTGAGGCTCGGAGCAGTTACGCAGTTTATCTAAGGTTACAATGTGCATGGTGCCCGTGCCCTTAATCTCAGAACACACTCCTGAACCTTTGCCCTGTTCTATGGCTAATAGATCACTTTCACTGGCAAGCAATGTCACCTTCTCCTACACCGAGTTCGCATGAAAAAGGTATCCTAGTTGAGAAGGCAACCAGACATCTGTGACCACATAAAAAGATGTACTGCTGTGGAATGCAGGCAACCTCTACAGCAGCCTGCTTTTCACACGTCTCTCCTCATAAGCATCTGTTTCTCATGTGCTAATGAGTCACTTGTCAGGAATAACTAGAAAAGAAGTGTGGGAATGGAGTGGATATTCCAAATGGAGGTTCCCTTTATCCAGAGGGCAGTTGAAAGGCAACAGCTGTCTGTGGATATGAGAGTAAGCAGATGGGCACATTTTCCAGTTGCAGTTGATCGTTGAACAATGTAGGAGTTAGCGCTGCTGATGCCCTGTGCAGTTGAAAAATCTGCATATAAGTTTTGACTCCCCCAAAACTTAAATACTGGTAGTTTACTGTTGACTGAAAGCCTTACTGATAACATAGTCAGTTAATGCATATTTTGTACTTATAATAAAGTAAGCTACAGAAAATGTTATTAAGAAAATCTTAAAGAAGAGAGCATATATTTACTATTTGTTATGTGGAAGTGGACCATCTTAAAAGTCCTCTTCCTCAGCCTCTTCACATTGAGGAGGCTGAGGAGGAGGAGGATGAAGAGGGGGGTTGGTCTTCCTGTCTCAGGGGTGGCAGAGGCAGAAGAAAATCCATGCGTAAGTGGACCCACACGGTTCAAACCCACGTTGTTCAAGGCTCAACTGTACAACATTTGAGTGGTTCCTCTCACCATGGTACGGTGGCTGATAGACACAGGAAGGAGGAACTAGTCCAAGCTTTCCTTGGCAGGAGTCTAGCAGAGGATAGTACATCCCAACTGGAGTCTGGCTCATAAAGACATACCCTGGGTTTGAGTATTCCCAAGTCTCCATGATTCAAGCATATATATTTTAAGTTGGTATTTTCACTTTGGTAATAAATAAATAATAGGAGCAGATCTGGGATCACCTGGTTGGCCATCTTATAAACTTACATTGCCTTGTGAATTCAGAGCTCAGAGTTGCGTTCATGTCCACTCCACTGTTGCTGGCTAACTTCATGCACTGTCTCTAACTGGAGTGTGCAAACCTCCAGCAGTCTGTAGGTCCATTCATGGGGATCTAAACATCCTCAATTTGGGAAATATTGAGAGAAAAGAAAGCACAGGGTACTGCAGGCAAACCGAATAGCGTTCAAATCCCAAATTACCATCTACTAGTTATGAGGCATGGTCAGATAAGTTACTCCTACCTCCTTGACACCTTTGTTGTGAAAGTGAACATCTGCAAATGCCTTAACAGAAGGGCTGGACACACAGTGGATGGCAGGAATCTTCACTGGTAAGTAAAACAACATTCAGAAAATGTGAGTTTCCTAGGGTCAAAGAAATAAATAAATGCGGAATAGTTAAGAATACAGGTTCTGGAGGCAGAATGCCTTGGTTCAAATCCTGGCTCTGCCGTTTACTAATTCTGTGAATTATCACGAATGTTGTGGCTTGTTGTAGACATTAAATGAGATAATGCACATATAATGTTTATTGGAATAGTGCCAGCCAAAAAGTATTGCTCTTATCTGATGATTGAGGTAGAACTTGAACTCAGTACAAAATTCCCAATTCAGTGCAGAAACCCTTTCCTTAGTAACTGAACAAACGTTTATTCACTTGTTAATTGATCACAGAGCTAAGGAAACCTCAACCCTGTGATCAATTAAGGTCACTTAGAGCAGCCTGGATTTGGGAACTAGTAGTATAATAATAGCCCCTCTCTGCCTGCCTAGCCTGGCATTATCTGTAAATGGCTTTACAGATAAACAGCTCCAGAAAGAGACAATCATCTGTCAGAGTGGCAAAAGTCTCCCTGTTTCATTTGGTGCAAGATCTTACTTGCCTTCTCACAGCTGCTTTGGTGGAAAGACAACTCTAGATGACTGGGTATACCTGGGCAGTATCACATCTAATAAAAAAACACTGCTGTTTCCCAAGAAACAGCAATGCAAGCGGCAACTCCCTTCAAGCTGGGTTGCTTCCCCCATTTGCATTAATTTACTCAAACATGACGGGAGCCACATTAGATTTGGTAATTACCTGAGTCTACAATTCATTCACTGAGCAATTAGCATCGCACTTAGAGCAGCCTGGGTGTGGTAATTAGTAGTGTAATAATAGCCCCCTCTGCCTGCCCAGCCTGGTATTATCAGGAAATGATTAGACTTTATTATACATCACCCCAGCCTTCTCCTGCAAGTCAGTGTTCACAAAGACTGGGTGCGGAGGGAGGTTTGCAAGATGTTTTAATCATTAAAATATATTATATATTAATATATATTTAATAGATCATTAAAATATTTTATATTTTAATTTTAAGATATATTATATAAAATATTTTATATTTTAAGATATATTAAATATATCATTAAAATCTATTAAAATATAAAGTGCCTTGGTTTAAAGAGATTCAACACTAAGGCAGTTTCACAAAAGCCAGAGTTCTGTTAGCTGGAAACAAAGATTTTACAGTTGGTATTTTTTCCATGAACACAAATCCTAGACATTTATTCATTCAGCCACTTATTTACTAAAATATTTTTTTTTGATTGCTTACAACAGTCCAGGCACAGTGCCATGCCTTGGAGATATCAGAGTGGAGACACAGTCCCTGTACTCATGGAGCTAGCAGTGTAGTGTGAGAGACCACAGCCAGCTATAACATTACAGCTACAAGTAGTGTCAGGAGTGAGAGATATTTGGTGATGCTATGAGAGCATGTCAGAGGGGGATGAGATCTTGGTTAGTGTGTCAGGGTTCTGTCACTGAGGAAGCAACAGGAGATGAGAACTGAAAATTGAGTAGGGGCTCACCAAGCCAGGATGGGGAGGATGCAGGCAAAAGGATCAGCAAGAGCAAAGGCCCACAGTCCTGGGGGCAGGCCCATGTGTTGAGAGGGGAACAAAGTAGGCATCAGCCTAAGATGAGGGCACAAAGTCAGCAAGGACCCACCACACTAAGGACTGTTGTCCTCGTCCTAAAAGCAATAGGATGGCAGCCAAAGTCACGAGCAGAGGAGGTTCCTGAAGACTTTATGTTTTTAAGGAACATTCTGGCTGTGGTGTGTTGAATGGACTAGAGTGAGGTTGGAGTTAAAACCCAGGGGTAAATTAGGAGGTGTATTAGCTTCCTGTTGCTGCTGCAACAAATTACCACAAACTTAGTGGCTTCAGGTAACACAAACTTATTATCTCGCATTTCTGAAGCTTAGAAGTCCTGTATGTTGGTAGCAGTGGAGGTATTGAGATGTAGTTGGATTCAGGATATAGCTTCAAGGTAGAGCTGACAGGATCTGCTGATGCATTGACTGTAGGGGCAGTGAAGACATTCCAGGCATGGGCATGGGGTTGGCATGACTGTAATTGATAGACTGTTAGAGCCTCTGAGTGGACAAGTATATGAGAGATAAAAACTCGAGGCGGGGGGGTGCCAGTAATAGGGGACCTCTCACTTTTGTGAGTTTCACCTTCAGGAACTCAATCAGATTTCACTGTAAATATCTGAGAAGAATCCCCTCATGCTTCTGACAGGGAGGAGGGAAGTAATTATTTTGAAATATTCCAGAGCATTCTGTTCTTAATGAGGTCTGCCTTCAGGAGAAATATGTAGCAAGCCTAACCTATTAGAATTTTATCTAGCCCAGCTGACCTTGGGGGAAGGGAAATATCCAACTCCAGCCCCCTTAAGCCACCCAAGAACCAAAGGGGGTGACAAACTAAGAAGCACGTGTGAAGTTCACAGCCCAGAAGCACAGGCTCTCTAGAAGACAGAGAACTAATCACAGGACTACAAACCATTCCCCTCCCCCCATACCTTAACACCATATCGGTAAATAGTGTGCCTGTTTACTAAAGTGCCTTTACCAAAGACATCATGTGTAGCTATCAAGAAAAAATTACAAGGCATAGTAAATGGCAGAACAAAACAAAACAAAACAAAAACCACACAGTTGGAGAGGCCAGCTTAAGCATCAGAACCAGAATCAGATATGGAAGGGACATTGGAATTATCAGACTGGGAACTTAAAACAACTGTGATTAATATGCTAAGGGTCTAATGGAAAAAGTAGATGACATGCAAGAACAGATGAGTAACATAAGCAATGAGATGGAAATTCTGAGAAAGAACCAAGTAGAAATGCTAAAGGTCAAAAACACTGCTGCAAAAATGAAGACTGCCTTTGATGGACTTATTAGTAGACTAGACATGGTTGAGAAAAGAATCTCTGAGCTTTAGGATATCTCAATAGAAACCTCCAAAATTGAAAAAAAAGACAGAAAAAAAATACAGAACACAGTATCCAAAAACTATGGGACAACTAAAAAAAAGTGCACCACAAGTATACAAGAAAAAGAAAACAGAGAGAAAGAAACAGAAGAAATATTTCATGGAGAATAAATAATCATGGAGAATTTTCCCGCAAATGAATGTCAGATGCCAAACTATAGATCCAGGAAGCTCAGAGAATACCAAGCAGGATAAATGCCAGCAAAATTACAACCAGGCATTTCATATTCCAACTAAAGAAAATCAAAGATAAAAAATTCTGACAAAAAGCCAGAGTGGAAAAATACTTATAGAGGAGCAAAGATAAAAATTACATCCAACTTCTCAGAAACCGTGCAAGAAAGAAAAGAGTGAAATGTTTAAAGTGTTGAGAGAAAAAAAAATGGCAACCTGGAATTCCAACCCTGTGAAATTATCCTTCAAAAGTAAAGGAGAAATAAGAACTTTGTGGGACAAATAGAAATTGAGGGAATTTGTTGCCAGTATACCTGCTTTGCAAAAGAAAAAAATTTTCACAGACATTATTTAGATGGAAGGAAAATAAATAGGCCAGATTCTCAGTTTTACATAGAAAAAGGAAGAGCATCAGAGAAGTAATAAGTGAAGTAAAATAATAGCTTTTATTTTTCTTAGTCTTAATTGCTCAGGTAGATAACAGATTGTTCAAAATAATCATAGCAATAATGTATTAACTAACTATGCATGCTTTTATGCTCCTCAATGGAGTTATATCCTGATAAACCCATCATAAAGTTGAAAAATTGTTAAGTTGGACCATCATAAGTTGGTGACTATCTGTACATATGTTTATGTGTAAATGAAATGAATGACAGCAATGAAATAAGGGATGAGAAGAGGAATTATGATTATTTTGTCATTATAAGGTATTTGTATTACCAAAATGTTGTATAGTGTAATTTGAAAGTGGACTTGGATTAGTTATTAAATATGTTTTCCCAACTCTAGGGCAACCACTAAAAAAAGTAAAAATAGAAGTTAAATTGATATGATAGAAAAGATAGAAAATGGAATAATATATGCTTATTTAAAACCACAAAAGGTAGAAAAAGGGTAGAAGGCAATAATAAGAACAAAGAACGAGGGCAACAAATAGAAGACAAAAAATTAATTTAGCTGTATTAAGAATCACTTTGAATGATAATGGCCTAAATACACCAATTAAAGGACAGAGATTGTCAAAATCGATCAGAAGTAAGACCAAACTATATGTTGTTTACAAGAAACCCACTTTAAATATAAAGACATATAGATTAAGAGTAAATGGATGGAGAAATATATACCAAGGTAATATTAATCAAAAGAAAATGAGAGCAGTTATATTAATTTTAAACAGAACACACTTCAGAGCAAGAAAAGTTATCAGAGATAAAGAGGTGCACTACGTAATAATAAAGGGGTCAGTTCTCCAAGAAGACATAATAATCCTTAACACTGTATACACATAAGAACAGAACACTAAAATACAGGAGGCAAAAATTAAGAAGTACAAGGAGAAATAGATAAATTTACGATTACAGCTGAAGACTTCAACACTTCTCTATCATAAATGAACAGATCCAGAAGGCAGAAAATTAGTTAAGGGCATAATTGAACTCAACAGTACTATGAATCAATAAAATTTGTATCAATAGACTGCTTTACCCAACAATGCCAGGATAGACATTCTTCTTAAGTTCATATGGAACATTTATCAATATATTCCACATTCTACATAAAACTTACCTTAACAAATGTAAAAAATAGAAATTACACAATGTCTGCTCTCAGGCCACAGTGGAATTAAAGTAGAAATTTATAACAGAAAGATAGGTGGAAAATTCTGAAATACTTGGAGATTCAGCAACACACTTCTGAATAACATATGGATCAAAAAAGAAATCTCAGAATAAGTTATAAAATATTTTGGACTAAATGAAGAAAGATCTAAAATCAGTGATTTAAGTTTCTACTTTAGGAAGTTAGAAAAAGAAGAGGAAACTAAATTCAAAGTAAGTAGAATGAAATAATCAAAATTAAGGGAGAATTCAGTGAAATTGAAAATAAGAAATTCATAGAGAAAATCAATAAAACAAAAAGCTAGTTCTTTGAAAATAACAATAAAATTGACACATCTCTAGCCAGTCTAAACAAAAATGAAGAGAGAGAGAAAGAACAAAAATTATTAATATAAGAAATGAAGGAAGCAACATCACTATAGACACCATGGGCATTAAAGGGATCTTCAAGAATAATCAAGTACTACAAAATACTCTATGCCCACAAATTTGATAACCTTGATGAAATTGACCAATTCCTTGAAAGACACATTCTGCCAATACTCACACAAGAAGAAATAGACAATATGAATAAGCTTATATATATATTAAAGAAATTGAATAAAAATTAATAACCTTTCAAAACAGAAAGTACCAGGTTGAGATGGATTCACTGGTGAATTCTGACAAACATAGAAGGAAGAAATTATACCAATTCTCTACAATCTGTTTTAAAAGATACAAGCAGAGAGAATACTTTCTGACTCATTCTATGAGCATTATCCTGTACCAAAACCAAAGACATTACAAAAAAACAAAAAACCCTATAAATCAATACCTCCTGTGAACATAGATGCAAAAATCATCAACAAGATATTAGCAAATCAAGTCTAACAATGTATACACAGAATTGCCCACCCAACTAAGTGGGATTTATCTCAGGTATGTAGGGCAAATACAACTTTTGAAAATCAATTAATGTAATCCATCATATCAATAGGCTAAAAAAGAAAAATCACATGATTATATTAATAAATGCATAAAAAACATTTGACAAAGTGTAACCTCAATTCATGATTTAAAAAGCTCTCAGTAAACTAAGACTAGAGGAGAACTTTATTAATTTGATATCGAAAATCTACACAAAACCCACAGCTAAAACCAGGCTTAATGGTGAGAAACTCAAATATTTCCCCTAAGATCAGGAATAAGTCAAGGATGTCTGCTGTCACCACTGCTTTGCTTTGCTTTGCTTTGCTTTTCCTTTCTTTCTTTTCTTTTTTTTTTTTTTTTTTTTTTTTGTGAGACGGAGTCTCACTCTGTTGTCCAGGTTGGAGTGCAGTGGTACAATCTTGGCTCACTGCAACTTCCATCTCCCGGGTTCAAGCAATTCTCTTGCCTCAGCCTCCCAAGTGGATGGGAGTACAGGCATGCACCACCATGCCCAGCTATTTTTTTTTTTTTTTTTTGTATTTTTGGTGGAGATGAGGTTTCACCACGTTGGCCAGGATGGTCTCCATCTCCTGACCTCGTGATCCACCCAGCTCGACCTCCCAAAGTGATGGGATTACAGGCATGAGCCACCACACCTGGCCTGCTTTTCAAGTTTGTACTGGAATGTTGTAAAATTGTAAAATATGTACAAGATTTATATGAAGAAAAGTACAAAACTCTGATGAAAAATATCAAATATGAACATAAATGGAAATATATTCCATGCTCATGGATAGAAAGACTGAATATTGTCAAGATGTCAAGGCTTATAATTGATTTATAGATCTAATGCATTTCCAATCAAAATCTCAGTGAAGTTTTTTTTTGTTTGTTTGTTTTTTGACAAACAATAACTGATTCTAAAGTTTATATGAAGAGACAAAGACCCAGAACAGCCAACACAATATTGAAGGAGGAGAATAAAGTCAGAGGACTGATACTATCCAACTTCAAGACTTAATATAAAACTACAGTAAATGAAGCAGTATAGTTTTGCCAAAGAATACACAAAGAGATCAATGAAACAGTATAGAGAGCCCAGAAGTAGACCAAGGTAGATATAGTCAACTTATCTTTGACAAAGAAGCACAGACAATACAAAGGAGAAAAGATAGTCTTGTCGACACATGGTGGTAGAACAACTGGACATTGACATGCAAAAAAAAAGAAAAGAATCTAGACACAGACCTTTTATCTTGCAGAAAAATCAACTCAAAATGCATCATAGACCTAAATATAAAATAAAAACCGTGACAATTCTAGAAGATAGCTTAGGAAAAAATCTAGATGACTGTTGGTTTGGTGACAACTTTTTAGATATAACACCAAATGTACAATTCATGAAAGAAATAATTGATGAGGTGGACTTTATTAAAATTAAAAATTTTGCTCTTTGAGGTTAAGAGAATGATAAAGCAAGACATAGACTGGGAGAAAATATTTGCAAAAGACATACCTGATACCAAAGGCATACTATTATCCAAAATATACAAAGAACTCTTAAATTTCAATAATGACAAAATGAACAACCTAATTTTAAAAATGGGCCAAAGACCTTAACAGACACCTCATCAAAGAAGATATTTAGATGGCAAATAAGCAAATGAAAAGATGCTGTACATATATCATCAGGGAATTGCAGATGGAGATGAGACACCACTACACACCTATAAAAATAATCAAAATTCATCATACTGATAGCATCAAATGCTAGCAAGAATGAGGAGCAACAGTAATTCACACAAAATTGGTTGGAATGCAAAATGGTTTAGCCACTTTGCAACACAGTTTGTCTGTTTTTTTTACAAAACTAAACATACTGTTATCATACAATCCAGCAATTGAGCTTCTTGGTATTTACACCAAGGAGTTGAAAATGTTGATGCAAAAACCTGCACACATGTATACAGGAGCTTTATTTGTAATTGCTAAAACTGGAAAGCAACCAAGAAATTTTTAGTAGGTGAATGGATAAATTGTAGTGCTTCTGACAACGGAATATTATACCGTGCCAAATTGAAATGAGCTATCAAACCATGAACAGACATGGAGGAATCTTAAATGCATATACTAAGTGAAAGAAGCCAATCTGAAAAGTTTATGCACCGTATTATTTCAATAATATGACATTCTGGAAAAGGTAAAACTATGGAGAAAATAAAAAGATCAATTGTTGCCAGAGGTTGGGGTGGGGGAGGAGGAGGAAGAGATAAACAGGCAGAGCACAGAGGATTTTGAGGGCAATGAAATTATTCTGTAAAATACCACAATGGTAGATACATGTCATTATGTGTTTGTCCAAGCCCACAGAATGTACAGTACTAAGAATGAACTCTAATGTAAACTATGGACTCAGAGTGATAATGATGTGTCAATATAGGTTCATCAGTTGTAACTAATTTACCACTCTGAAAGAGGATATTGACAATGGGGGAGGCTGTGCCTGGGGTAAGGAGGCATATAGGAAATCTCTGTACCTTTCCCTCAATTATGCTGTGAACCTAAAACTGCTCTAAAAAGTAATCTCTTTAGAAAACTTTTTTAAAAAGTACCTTATTTAGTCATGATCAATTGTTTAAGAAGTATGAAGGAGTCCACCACTTACAGCCAAGGAGGTAAAGAAATGAATTGGAGCACTGGGGATAATCCAGATGAGAGGACTGCTAAGAATCACAGTTATACTGGGTGATTTCAGTTCCATCGCAGTGCTCATCTCCCATAGGGCTTGTGAAGGCTGTGCTCCCAGAACAGGGAAGAAGCCAAACCCATCATTAAAACATTTAAAAATAGAAAATTAAATAAACCACTGAAACAATATGAATACGGGCTTGGCAGGTCTGTGCCAACAATTGTGCACCCTTAACTTTGTCCTGTGAGGACAGAAGTATAAACAGACACTTAAGGATATTTTGTATAAATAAATAAATAGGCAGACACAGACAGACTCACAACAGACAGTGACAGACTTACAGAGCACTTTCAGAGTTAGACAGGAACTGGTCTATTGCAGAAGAGCAGGAGGAAGCTGGAGACAGGGGAACAGCCACTTTTAGTTGAAACAGAAAACAGCCACAGATCAGGGAGAGCCAAGCAGAATTTGGGAAAGAAAAAAGAAAAAAAAAACATAGAGATTAGTAGACACATGATCTCAACCTAAATGAGCTTGCCAATATTCTTAAAGTGCTTTTAGAGGAGGATAAGGAGGGGAGCATAATTATTGCACAACATGGTTATGCCACAGTGTACGTCTAAAAAGCACACTTAAGTTAGTGTTTCATTTGAGTCTTGCAACAACTTGGGATGTTCACAGGACACATTACTATCTTAATTTACCAAGTAAGGAAACTCAGCCTCCTCTTCCCTCCTGTAGCTAATCTCCATGATACGTCTAGTTGAAGGATCTTTGAAAATATAGTTGAATATATATGGCCACTTCCTCCGTATAGTCATCTCTGACCATCTCAATGTGATACTCCCTCTCCTTCTTTTAAACAAACAGCACTTTCTGCTTCTGCAATTCATTTAAAAGTATAAGCCGCTGTGGCTTGTTAAATGCAACTGCACGTGAATTGAAATAGCACGTTTTCAGATAAATTACAGACCTTTGGGGGAAAGAAGCCATGATGTACTCATTCAGCACAGTTAGGTATTTCACTGATCATTAACTGAGAAATGGTGGCTGAGAGTTAAATGTCCAGAATTCTAATCCCAATTCCGTTACTAAGTAGCCTTGCAACCTCAGACCTCCCTACGGTTCAGTTTCCACGTCTACACATAGAGACAACACCAGTACCCTCTGTCAGAGAGTTATGGTGAATAGCAAATGAAGTAAGTGATGTTCATCATATATAAATAATTCCTGGCATAACATTTATAAATATCAGCTAGCATC
The DNA here is from genome assembly GCF_028885655.2 of Pongo abelii. Classification (NCBI taxonomy): domain Eukaryota; kingdom Metazoa; phylum Chordata; class Mammalia; order Primates; family Hominidae; genus Pongo; species Pongo abelii. Next base: position 157,084,182 of record NC_071989.2, read on the forward strand.
ATTTTAATGCAACTTTAAGTTAAATACATGATTAAGTGGTCATTTAGACCTCCAATTTTTTCTTCCTTCAACTTGATTTGTCTTGTATTTCATTAGCCTGATGATATGCCTTGGTATCCTGAACTAACAAAGCTCTCTTAGTGTTACCATCTGAAACTATGCCTATTTTATGAAAATTTCCAATTTCATAACTCATATGCCAGTGTGAAAATTTAAGAAAGAAACTCAAAAATTTTCAATGGGCTCTAAATAATCATTTGAAAATTTAAATATCTGGGTATCTGCATGTCATGCTTCTCTGAAAATTAAACTTCAAGGCAATAAGGATCCATTCACTCAAATAGCTGCAGGATTGTTGAATTTTAGTGCACAAAGGGTAGCCAAAACCATGCCTTCACTCTTGATCTCCCACAATTAAGTGGTGTTAAATGTTCCTGCGTGGAGCTAGAATTACACATGAGATAATATTATAAATTATTACAAATCACCAATATATGGTATATATATGTTGTTTTATTAGACCTTAATAATTACTTAATTATGATCCTAACAACTTTTACATGCCTATTTAATATTTCTTCCTAAATTCAGGTAACAATGGTGGGTTTTTTTGGATGCAACCCTTAAGGAGTTAAATGACTGAACTTTTGGGTGCGCACCATGTAGATAATATAGACATGTCTGAAATTACTGAGCAAATTCTGGCAAAAAAAAAAAAAAAACACCACAGCCCTTTCCTTGTGAAAATTTCAGAAGAGGATATAATGCTTATGAACACTTGTTTCCACCACAACATGCTTAAAAATGATAAATGTGATTAATGTCACACAACAATGTTAAGACGAAATCTAAGGTATTACTATAAAATAAAACTTTAGATTTTCAGAAACTGTATAATTTGTATAACATGCCTTATCCACAGTCTCCTATTCATGTCAACCTTGCTGAATTAACAGTATAGTTTTCCTGAGACCTCTGGCTGTTTGCATTTTTCACTGGCTCGAATGACCATGTAAAACCACACCAACTTGAACATATGTTTTTACATACAGAGATTGTCACTTACATTTGTATTGCAAACCATAATTGTACAAAGCCCTTGGACATCCATTATTTTGTTTTCTACTCACCACAAACCCTTGAGGTTGGTATGGTGAAAAGGAGTGTTACACATTTCCCCCAAACCCCACTTCCCAGACAATGTAGAAAACTTTAAATGACCATGGCACAGCCTATTCTAGAAGGTCAATCTTTCCATTCTTAAGTTTGGATATGTTTGGTACAGGTAGGGCCTGTCAGTCTGGGATAGAGCTGAGGTAGGTTGCAGGCCTAGGAAGCAGCGCAGGTGGCTGTTGTGTTAGCTGTTGTGTGAATGGTGATGTGACAGGCCAGGGATTGGTTGGTGGTTAGCCAACTGCCTGGCAGCAGGTGTTAGGAAAACTCAAAACCAAGAAGACAGGGCTTATGTAGCCAACAAAGAGAAGAGGTCAGTAGAGACATGGGATCCCAGAACATTGGCTCAGAGTGCTTCAAACACCTGGATAGCTCCCAGACCTGCTTTGAGTTTCTAAGAACCCCAGCTTTCCTTATTACTTCTATCTCCTTTACTCTGGCAGGAACTCTTGGCTACTTAAAATGGTCTTATCTACAAATATTGAGTTATAAGACCTTACACTTGTTTGCCTTTGCCTTAGAAGGAAGAGCTAAATCTATCCCACCATAGGGATCCATAGGGGTGTCTTTCTAGGAAGGGAGGTCTTCTGGTCCCCTTCCTCAGACTGAGAGCTCTGTGTCACAACAGTTGGGGAACAAGTCTCAGAACTGCTTCTAAGCACAGCTTACTTCCATCGTTGGAAGCAGATGCCATTTGCTTATCCTAGCATGGCAAAACCCTGTCTACAAAGTGTATTTTATTTATTCTGCCCTATACATCGAGGACAATGCTGAAAAGTCTTGATATCTCTTGGCTGTGTCCCTTCCCAAATCTCATCTTGAATTGCAGTTCCCATAATCCCCATGTGTCGTGGAAGGGAGCCAGTGGAAGGTAATTGAATCATAAGGGCAGTTACCCCCATGCTGCTTTTCTCATGATAATGTGTGAGTCCTCATGAGATCTGATAGTTTTATAAGACACCTTTTCCCCTTTTGCTAGGGACTTCTGCTTGCTGCTGCCAAGTGAAAAAGCATGTATTTACTTCCCGTTCCTCCATGATTGTAAGTTTTCTGAGGCCTCCCCAGCCCTGCGGAACTGTGAGTCAATTAAACCTGTTTCCTTTATAAATTACCCAGTCCTGGGTATATCTTTATTAGCAGTGTGAAATGGATGAATACACTTCTTAAACATAATTTTTATTATTTTTGCAGCAACAATACCAGGAAACACAAATTTACATACTGCTCAACAGTAAAGTCTATTTGAATCTCCTGACTTAAAAAAAAATCCGAGCTAAAGCTGGTTTAAATACTATAGAAACAACGGGGTGATATGAAGATATGATGACTCCTTTTATAAACTAACTTCAAAATGTTAGCTTTTTTTATAGTCATCAACTCACTCTAATGCTGTACCACTGTGATCTTAACTTTGTTTAAACATCAATCCTTGCGCACACTTTGCTTAAATGAGTCTTGCCATAGCCTTTGGCCTACACCAAATAATAAAACGGTTCTGATCTGACTACACAAGATCTGCTGTCAAAAATGTCTTTCCTCCTCACCTGAACATTTCCCCAGTCCAAAAGCTCTGCTTGTCGTAGTGGCAGTCTGAGTCCTGGCACATTCTGAAGCCAGCTCTGCAGCATAAACAATAAGTTCCTACACGGGGGTTGTGTTTGTTTGGTCAGGGCTTTATCCATTAGGCTTGGTCATCAGCAGTTGGCTGGTTACAAATGCAGTCCTGAGACCAAATGGCTGGAATCCAATTATCCCAGCTTCCTGTCTACATAACCATGCCAGGGAGGAACATAGTCATGTTTGCCTGCCTTGTCAGGCTCCTAGGATGCAAAGTATATCATTTGGAGAAAACTAACAAACAACAGATCCTCAGATATTTTGATGGAGAGGCAGTATGGTGTGGAAAGAGGACACATTGGTCCAGAATGCAAAATCTCTGGCGCTAGTCCACATTCCGCCTCTTCCTGGCTCAGTATCTAACTCTTCATTTCTCCAAGCTTCATTTTCTCATGTATCAGAGGGAAATCATAACAGCAACAACAGGATGGTTGGGAGCTTCTAGTGAGATGATGTATGTGAAAGAGCTTTGAAAATTATAATGATGATAATGGTGATGGTGATGGTGATGACAATAGCAATGATAGCTGACAGTTATTAAGAACCTATTGTGAGAAGGGCACTGTCCTATTTGTTTGATGGTCACTATCTTATTTAATATTCACAAGTATTTTTGAATAACTGATGACAGTGGTAACGATGCTATTAATAAAGATAGGTAACATTTCTTAAATATTTACTATATATAAGCCTCCTTTCTCAGCATTTTAAGCATATTAACATATGCAGCTTCCCATCATGTAAAATAAGTACTATTATCATCTCTACTTGACATATGAGGAAAATTAAATACAGAAGTTGGGCAATTTGCTCAAGATCATACTGACGGTAAGAGGCAATAAGGGTTCAAATGCAGGCATTCTGACTATAGAATAGGAGGTGCCAACTTTTTTAGAGTTGGCATACTTTTTCTGTGAAGGGCTAGATGTAAGTATTTTAGGCCTTGAAGCCACATAGAGTCTCTGTTGCATATTCTTTTTTGCTTTCCTTGTTTTCCTGTTTGATTGTTGTTGTTTGTTTTTATACCCCTTTACAAATGCAGAAAACATTTTTAGCTCAAGGATTACACAAAAAAACACACATATGGCTGAACTTGGCCCACAGAGCTGTAGTTTGCTAACTCTTGCTCTAGAAGTCATTTCTTTCTTTGAGAAGGGGTCTTGTTCTGTTGCCCAGGCTAGAGTGCAGTGGCACAATCTCAGCTCACTGCAACATCCACCTACCAGATTCAAGCGATTTTCCTGCCTCAGCCTCCCAAGTAGCTGGGATTACAGGCACCCACCACCATGACCAGCTAATTTTTGTATTTTTAGTAGAGGTGGGGTTTCACCATGTTGACCAGGCTGGTCTTGAGCTCCTGACCTCAAATGATCTGCTCGCTTCAGCATTCCAAGGTGCTGGGATTACAGGCATGAGCCACTGTGCGCCCAGCCTCTAAAAGTAATTTCTATTTTACAGATAAGAAAACTAAAGATCAAAAGCTTCAGGAATTTAACTAAGACCATTCAATAAGTGCTGAAATCAGGATCTGAATCCAGTTTTGTTTACTTTCAAAAATTGTGTCAACCCACATTATACTGTCTCCGTGTATGCTGTTAAACTGTAGGATATTATTACTGAGTTAGGGACACTGTACTTTCTCCAGTCAATTTTCAAATTGAATATAGTTTCTCCTCTTGGAACAGACTTGGGGGCCAGATAGCAGGCTGAGAGCTAGCCGACCCCATGCCTAGTACAATGCCTGACACATAGCAGGCATATAATACATAACTCCCTGTTGAGTGAAATAATTCTGATTTCTGATTGAATTCAATCATTCCCCAATATCTCAGCCATTTTCCCAGACTCTTGTGTATTTTGCATTTGAATCATGCCTTACTTGTAAAGGAAGGCAATAATATATTCCTTAATCCAGTTTCTAGGGAACCTGGAACAATTTATGAGATAATTTCCATAGAACTATGTGGAGAAAAGAAACATGTTATACGTAGAAATATTATTTTTACAATGAGTCATTGTGCTCACGAAAATGGCACTAGAAGACTGTACTTATGACTTCTAAATAAATACATCACTAACCACAGGCAGGAAAATAGGGAGAACCTAGTGACTTTATTATAAATCACTATTGTTGTATCCACCAATACAGTTTCACATTAAAGCAGGGATTTTAATTGTTATTTAACCTTGGATTTTTATTTCAGGGAATAAATGAACTTCTTAGAAATGTGGCAAAAATTGTGTGCATATGTCCAGATTTTTAGGGAAAAGATCATGGATTTCATCAGACTCTCAAAAGGATTTATTATGACCTAAATGTTAGCACTACAGTAGAATTGTTTCAGTGTAGTTTACCTTTGATGAGAAAAAGGGAAACATGAAAAGTTGCTGGTGTGTGGTGATCAGTACTAGATTTTCCAGGTGTGCTTGTCTGTGTGATGCTTTCTTATACTCTCAGGATACTCACATAGGGTCCCACTCACCAGTTTCCCGCTGGCATAGGTGTCTGGGTCTGCAAACCCGTCTGGAAGATTAATCACAGTCCAGGCTGGCCACAGTGACCAGCACTCAGGGCACCCAACAGGGTATATGCAACCACAGAAGGTGGCAGTACAGAGTCTCTTCCATTTTATCTTCAGCCCCAAGATCAGGCCCATAGAGACTGGCATAACAAGCCCTGAGTCTATTATTTTGCATTTCTAGCACTTAGCACAATGCCTGGCACACAGTGGGTGTCTCCTTAAAGTTTGTTTAAATGAAAACAAGCAAAATGGTGAAATTGATAGCATTTTTTCCTTACATTCCTGAGATGGTTAATAAGGTTGTTTCATTTCTGTTATTTCCTGAGATACTCTATCTGTATGGACCCATGTGTCTTTGCCAATTAGAGAATGACTTTTACCTTGTCCTGTTTTTTGCTGGTGGTGCTGGTGATGTTGGTGTTGGTATTGTTGTTTAGTTTTATGTGGAGATAGCTAATTTGGATGCTTCTCTTTTGTATGTAGGCCTGAGAACACCCATGGAGATTATGGTTGTTGCCCCAGAGAACTATGTCCTGTGGAAAAATGTATTAAACAGGTCAGGGTAGGCTCCATTAGGTTTCATAGACAAGGTAGTCAATGAACTTGGCCTTGGTTTTAACTGGCAGGCGATGGAAGAAAAGCATGGTTAGCAGGGAGAAGTTGCACACAGCCTGAGAGCTGAAATAGGAAGTGGGAGTTGGCCCAGTTTTACTTATTGTACTCTGAATTGGGCACTGTGTTGTAGGAGTGGATGACATATTGATGAGAAACTGGGCACTACTACATAAAGTTTTTGAGTAAAGTTGCTGAATATAGAAAATTTTAGGAGGGCATAACTTTATTTTTTCTTTTTGTATTTATTGTTGTGTGTTTATGTGTGATTTTAAAAACATCAACCTGATGGTATGTCTAAATGTAGAGGGAAAAAAGGTAGAAGAGGCCGGGTGCGGTGGCTCATGCCTGTTATCCCAGCACTTTGGGAGGCCGAGGCGGGTGGATCACAAGGCCAGGAGATCGAGACCATCCTGACTAACATGGCGAAACCCCGTCTCTACTAAAAACACAGAAAATTAGCTGGGTGTGGTGGTGGGCACCTGTAGTCCCAGCTACTCGGGAGGCTGAGGCAGGAGAATGGCGTGAACCCAGGAGGCGGAGCTTGCAGTGAGCTGAGATTGCTCCACTGCATTCCAGCCTGGGCAACAGAGCGAGACTCCATCTCAAAAAAAAAAAAAAAGAGGTAGAAGATAGCCATAGTTGTCCTCATATGAAGTGATGAGCAGTGAAAGACCAGATAAGTTGTATCAAAGTAAGAGAATTTGAAGAATAAATGTAAGAGTCTTGGAAGATTCGAAAATAAAAAATGACTTCCTACCTGGAATATTAGACAATCAGTAATAATAATAGTAATATCTTGAATTTGTTGCCCAGTCCTACATATTTTAGAATATAGTATCTTAATGAACCTTACTGGTCTTACTACTTTTTGCCTGGCTTTCTGTTTTTTGTGACTAGATATTTCTCACCTATTAACATAATCACTATCGGTGTTTGTTCAGTGGCCACTGAACAAAACTGATTTATGTATCTCTCCTCTAACAACGCAAAAACACTTGTCAAGTGAATGAATAAAATTTGGTGAGGTAGTCTAGGGCATGTTTCATGAGAAAGCTGAGGCCCAGAAGGAAAGTGGCTTGCCAGAATTTACCCAGCTAGTGAGCGGCAAAATGCAAGGTGGAATCACAATCCATGTCTTTTTTTTCCCATTATTCAGGTTATCACAGTAAAATCATCAGCTGTAATAGGAAGGTCTGAATAGCAAAGAAATGCCAGGAAATTAGGGAATAAATAGAGAATGCTCTCCACCAAGACGGCTACTATTAGATGAGACAGAATTCAAGAATTTAGTCTTACAAGTTCAGTGTTTCCAGATGGCTCTGTGCTGAGAAGAGGAGATGCAATAATAAGAGTGACCTTGATAAGAGTACCCTTTCCTAGTTCCTTCCACTGACTCATATCCCTTGACCAACTGCCCACTCTCTAGGTGGCTGGGACAAGAGGTCCCACCAGAAATGGTGCCTCTGCTCAGGGAGCCAAGGCCTTTTCACTTGAAGTTACAGAACCCTGGCTTGGGTTCTCTTTCACAAAGCCTTAGTAGCTGATGACTCATGATCTTCCCAGCGGCAAGTTCCTGAGAATGATAAAAAGCGATCTCTATAAGGCTTTGGAGAAAAAATGTGGGGTGATGTGGGGGGGCTGATCTTTATCCTGGCCAAGAATTTCATCATTAAGCAGTGGCATATGGGTCCCTATTTGTACCCTATTGACAGGAAGGCCATATACTGATGATTGCCATGCTAATTCAGGGGACCAAGGCCGGAATTAAATGATGTAACCCCCTAATGACATTCAATACGGAGAAAGACTAAATTGAAATTAAATTATCTGATCTCGACCAAGTTTTGGAAAGTACAGATAATGTCTGCCCTTTCATTCAGGACTCCAGACCAATTTAAATGACTATTCATCCAGGCTACTAGACGACCCTCATGTATTATAAAATATCTTCTAATTTCAGAGGGAGTGTCTCTTTAAAGTTTGGTGGCATTACTTCTGTCTCTCACCTTCTGGGCAGCCAGAAAATTAGAGCATGGATTCTCAGCATAGTCCTATCTGGGTTTGTAGCCTGGCTCTGCTCTTTATAACTTGCATGACCTTCGGTTAGAAACGTAGTCTAGGCGAGTAGATTACCTAAGGTCAGGAGTTCAAGACCAGCCTTGGGCAACATGGTGAAATCCCATCTCTATCAAAATACAAAAAATTAGCCGGGCGTGCAGGCGTGTGCCTGTAATCCCAGCTACTCGGGAGGCTGAGGCAGGAGAATTGCTAGAACCCGGGAGGCGGAGGTTGCAGTGAGCCAAGATGGCACCACTGCACTCCAGCCTGGATGACAGAGTGAGACTCCTCCAAAAAAAAAAAAGTAGTCTCCTTAGGCCTCATTTTACTTACCCATAAAATGGGCATTATATACAATAATAATAAAAACAATAATAGAAACTGCCAATTATCTCCCTGGCAGTGTGTTAATTGCTATCATAATTTTATTTAAATTATACAACCTCATGAGTTAGGTAGTGTTAATACCTCTATTTTTACCAATACAGAAACTGAAGTTCAGAGAAATTAATTAAGGTGTCCAAAGAAACAAATTTGCAAATTGGGAAGCAGGGATTCAATCCAGTCAAAACTGTTTATGAGAATTAAATGTTACCAAATATGTGAAGTGTTTAGGTAGTCCTGACTATCTTATATGCTCAATAAAGTTGCATCCTTTTACTGTCTTAGAAGGTGAAGTGAGACTCTTGCTTGGGAGACACATTAATTGGAGAGGATTAAGAGGCATATTAGGAGTGTCATAACAAGACACTGAATGACAAGTAGATACCATTTTCCATGCATGCAGATTATGTTTCTTCTGTGACTCCACAGCCAAATCCTTTACCATCTCCATCTTCTCCTGAATAGTCCTCTTAGCCTTTCCCTTCTCAGATTAGACAACTGGCACAGAAACAATCACTGCCTGCCACTTCCACCACTTCCCCGCTTCTGGTTTCTCAACAACCCTTTCCATATGACTCCACATACTGCTTCTGAATTTCAAATGTCATGAAATTCAGAGTAATAATAGTAACAGCTACACTTCAGTGAGAGCTTACTGTATGCCAGAGACTGTGTGCCACTATTTATATGCTTTAACCCACTGACGCCTCATCACACTGGGTGGGGAATGTGCTATCATTATCCCCTTGCAAAGAAGAAACTGAAGCTCAAAGAGTTGAGGAACTTGCTTGTGTCACACATTCAGTAACTAGTAGACTCTAGATCTCAACTTACATCCATCTAATGTCAAAGCCCAATCTCCTAACCAAAGACAGTTTCTCAATTTACAAATGGCAAAACTTTAGGCAGAAAGGTGCAGAGACATTCCCAGTCACACAGCAAATTAGAAAGGATGCTGCTGAAAAATCTGACATTTTATGACATCTTTCAAAGATGCTTTGTTACACTCTAGCCTGAATAACTCTCACTGGGTCCGTTCTACATCTATGGCTCAGTTCATGCTTCATTTGCTCTATGTTGTCTCAATAAATGCCATTATTGGTGAAATGGAGGCCAATGTCCTCTAGCATTACGCAATGTCACGTAACTCACAAAACTTCAGTCCACTTCATCACAGCATTCTACAAATACAAAACTTTAAGCTTAAGCCCTTTTTCAATAGACAGGACCAAAAGAGAAAATAAACTTGCCGTGACTCAGGGATATAACAGTATTTTAAAACTCTAATCTTTCTGCCACTTGAAAAAGGTGTGATAAACATCTTGATTTTATTCAAAACTGTCACAGAAAGAGTTTTCTCTTATCAGAAGGCTGCAGCTTTTGAAGTAGGTGGAGTACTAATGGCAGAGCAGCACTGAGATTTGGGACTGAAGGGGCAAAGTGGGCTGGTACAGTGGAGATGCTGTAACAATGAAAAGCTTCACATTCTTCCAAACAAATACATCCAATGAATTTATTTGATAACTTCAGTGCACAAAAACCTGTGTTGGGCACTAGGAAAAAAAAATGAGCAATAAGAATTGGCCACAGTCCTCAAGGAGCTCAAAATCTGGTAGGAGAAATCAAAAAGAACATAATTAATGAACCACACTGTAAAGCATGTCAAAATGTCACAGGAGAAGAACAAATAAAGTGTTTGGGGATTGGAATAGGTCAAAAACCTCATGCAGTCCTGGAGGCTGGAAAAGACTTCAGGTAGGAGGTGGTATTTGAAATAAACTATGTAAGAGGTGCCAGGGGAAGCATGCCCAGTGGAAAGAACAGCAGGAGTAGTAGCTGAATGTGCACATCCAAAGAGTTGACCACACTGTTTGCTTTGCAGGGATGAGGGGAATAACTGGAAGAAAAACTCTAACAGTGGACTTACAGAAAGTATTGGTAGGCTATGAGGAGTCCTTGAGGGATTTTGATTGGGGAAATGGCATGCTGAAACTTATGTTTTAGAGCCTAATTCCCCAATCCAGATGAAAGATAATGTCTTGTAGAAAGGATGATGTCAGTAAGGATAGAGATAAGGAAATGCATGAGAAAGTCTACTGATTACATAGCCAGATTGATTTCCACTCATTTCTGATAAAATAATTTTTATCAAGAATCACTTTCTGGCTGGCCAATAATTGGCTTTTCCTTCCAATTAGATGCTATTTGGAACTAGCTAAATTGAAATCAATGAAGACCTACTGTATAAATGCGTCTTTGTTTGCAGACAGCCAAAACTCCACAGAGAAACAAAGGGGCAAAGGGGAAAAGTGCACAAGAAGAGAATCCATCCACTTCAAGGATTGTTCTTGCTGCTAACAGGAACAGGCCTCAGGTGGATCAAGTCCCCTTAGATTTGGTGGAACCTGGGCTCCATTTCCAGCTGCAGGTAATTTCTGCATCCTTGGAAAAATTCCAGATTAACTTCTCTGACGTACAGCCTGGTTTTCTGATCCCTATGGTAGGAAAATGATACTTACCTTAACAGGGTTAAATGAGGTGTCTCATGTAAAATGCTTTCATCAAGGCTGACATGTAGAAACTGGTAAATGGCACCAAAGCTACTGAATTATGATCAGCCTTTACTTATTTCTCTGATTCCATCTCCTACCACTTTTTTTTCACATTCATTAGGCTGTACTGGCTATGTCAAGCACATTTCTGCCCCAGTGCATTTGTATTTGCCTTTCCCTTTGCCTGACGTGATATTCCCTCAGATCAAATATATGCCTGACTCCTTAGAATGCTTGTCCCCTGTCACAGAGCACATCTCCTCCATCTAACTTTCCCTAACTACTTCATCTAAAACACCCCCTTGCCCATATCTATTTTTTATTCTCTTTATAGCACATATCAGTATCTAAACTTGCCTTATTCACGTATATGTGTCTCCTTGTTTATTTTCTAGTTTCTGACAAGAGAGAGTAGAGACCTTGTCAGGTTTCTTTATTAGTAGACTTCTGGCAAGAGACCCTGCCTCATAGTCGGTGTTCAGAAAAATCTCTTTTTCTTTGAATGCCATAGTGCTGTTGAGAGAATTAAACTATAGCAAATAGAAATCACCTAGCGCACAGTAAGTGCTAAATCAATACTAGTCTCTTCCCCTTAAATGAATCTAGAGATGCTCCAACATGAAAATAGACAATTTGTAAAAAAATCAAGAAAGAGGGCATTCTCCCAAGGGTAGGTTAGTTTGGAGGTGGATTCTGCAGGAGGTTCTGGGGTCTGGTAGCGGGTACTTCACAGCCGGTGAAGGCTCAGGTCTTCATTCTAGGAAGGAAGTTTCAGGAGACAGTGTGCTTTCTGAATGGAGGAAGAGATTTTGTAAAAGGGAGGTGTGATTCTGAGGAAATGATTGTTACCTGGAAAAAATAGTTCATGGCAGTATTATGAACACCGCCTCAGAAAAGCTAAGGACAGGAGGTAAATAAGCACCGGCACAGAGGATATTCCCTGGTCCAGCGATTGGGCTTTAGGCTTCCAAGAACATTCCTTCCAGGGCATAGATTATAATAACCAGAGATGGGGGATCCAGACCTACCTATTCCCCATCCTGCGTGAATCTTTTATGTGATGGAATTCCAGGTAGATTTGTGTATGAAGAAAGGATTCTGATGTGAAAACCTAATTCTTGTCCATCCCTGGCATTTTATATGTGAGAAGATATGTCCCAAGAGGTAAACAAAAGAGCTAAGTCTGTTTTACTCTGGACATTACTGTCTCCTGACTGCTGACAGGGTTCTTTCCATTGTTCCACACCCAGAAGAGATGGGACCTAGATTTCATTGACACACAACCTGGGCCTAAGGGAGATGAACTCCAGGCTCTTGGATGGCTCGTGACACCCCCCTTCCAGTTTTTTTTTTTTTTTCTAAAGGCTTCAGCAGGGATGCACATGCTTAACTTCAATCCAAGACCTCCAGATATACATTGTCACACTGCCTTAAATGGCTCCTCGTGGTTTGTGCTCTGAGAGTAGCTGGACAGGATCCCCATCCTCTGCTCATGAGGTGACCATGTCATAGAGGTCTGTCTTATTGCTGGAGGCCTTGATGAAGGTGACAGACAGGCCGACAAGTAGAATATGGTAAAATCACATTATCTAGGGGCCCGGGGCTTCTAGCTTTCCTTTGAGGGGAACCTGGTACTGGAGTCAGAAAATTCTCTAGCTTCAAATGACATAGCTACTGGAGAATGCCCTGGGATCTTGGAGGTTACCGAGAAGCTCCACAAGACTGAGGCACGGGAGTTGACTTTGGCATTTTATTGCATATTCAAAATTCAGTTATTAGTTTTCAGACTCACTTTTCCTTGAATATATAATTTATATAAACATGTACAGAATGCACTCATATAAACATATGTATAATTTATCAATAAATATAATTTATCAATTAAAAAATCTATGTAGGCTCCAATTTTTTCCATAACACATTTCTGGGAACTGCATCAAAAAGTAGATGATCATAAAGCCAAAGATGATTTCCATGTAAACAAAGTTAGAATCAAGGATTCTAGGACCTTCAAAGCCTTAGCTTCAAATAAATCATAGCTAGAACTAACAATCTCATAAACCAAAAACACAACCATCATTACAATTTGTAATCCTTTGAAATTATAGAATTGTTTCATGTTGTATGTGGTGGGCACACATGTACTTTATATGTTGATCACACAAGGGATCTCAGCGCATTATAAACTGTATAAGTGGTCCATTTGTAATTCTACTTTATTAAAAATGTAAATAAAGTTGTTAGCTAAAATAGCATTAAACCACAATTAACAATCATATACATAGACTATCAGATCAGGAAAATTTTCAAAAGTTATCAGGTTCAATATCTTTGTTGACTCTTTATGTAGTATTCATGCTAGCTGGTCATAGTCTGGTCCACATTTGATTTTTTTCATAGGATTTGTATATATATAATTTATAGTGTGGGGACGATTTTGATGGTCCAAGTATTTTCTTCTTCAAATACATTTTTTTCATAGTGAACAGACGTTTGAATCTTATTCCATGTGACGTTGAAGTTATATGAGAAGTTTCACTCATTATTATCAAAATTAGCCTGTAGTCCCCTACTTTGTGAATAACCAAATCCCTTTAAATGAGTTTCTGTGATTCATAAATTCGTGTGTTGGGCAACCTGAAATGACCAAATTAGGATGGGTGGATTTGGAAGAATTAATATCCAAAGGGTGCTTCTACAATTCCTAGAATTTTATTTATTTATTTGTTTATTTAGTGAGATGGAGTCTCACTCTATTGCCCAGGCTGAAGTGCAGTGGTGCAATCTCAGCTCAATGCAGCCTCTGCCTCATGGATTTAAGCAATTCTCCTGCCTCAGTCTCCCAAGTAGTTGGGACTACAGGCAGATGCCACCATACTCAGCTAATTTTTGTAGCTTTAGTAGAGATCAAATTTCACCATGTTGGCCAGGCTCGAACTCCTGACCTCAAGTGATTCTCCCACCTGGGCCTCCCAAAGTGCTGGGAATACAGGAAGAATTAATACCCAAGGGGTGCTCCTAGAATATTATTTTTTTAACAAGGCTCTGGTTTGGCATTTACCTTCCTGCGAACTTTGCCCTGGGCATTTCTTTCTCTGTTTCTTTATCAACATAGAAACTTACTCTCTTAAGTTGGTTTACCTCCCGGTAAACAAATTCTTAGTCCTTGAGTGCTCAGGCACATCCACAGTAATCCAAAACGCCCAAAGTAATGATAAATATGTGGAATGGCATTTTATGATTTACAGAATGTTTTCACAAAAAAATTATCTTATTTATCTCCACAACAACTTTGTGAAGTAGGCAAGAGAGATTCTCTCTGAGGTCTGAGACATTCAGGAATTAGTTCAATTTGCTTAATAAGTCAGCAATGGACCCAGTGCACCCGCTGCCTCTGTGCTGTACTCTTCCCACCAATGTGCTCATGCAGGCAGTGGGTGGGTGTGTGGGCAGCCACAGCAGATTGGTTGGGTCTCATCATCAGGTCCAGAGCCATGGGGCCCAGAAGCTGGCTGCTCCCTTCTTCATATTAGAAAAGCACCTCAAAATGGTGCTTGCCTCCTAATGGTGGTTGCTGAGCCTAGTGATGGCAGGGGAACAATGACTTGAAAAATCAAAGGGGGTTGGTCCAGCCATAGAGTCAGGGTGCAATTTAGAACTTAAATAAACTTTCTCCATATATGACAAGAATGGTTCCCTGGTTCAATCTGCTTCATTGATCAGGGAGAATCCCAGTTTACACAAAGAGCATTTCAGCATGGAGAGATATTTCGCACGAATTCTGAATAGCATTTCTCTTTCAGAGGCTATTTCCCTTCCCTAAAACATGACTTTCTCCCCAACAGAATTAAGTCTTCATAGGACAGAGAGGCTTTTTTTTTTTCTTTCTTTTTCTTTTTAGCATTTGGATGGTTTGGTCAATCTTCTCTTCCTTATTCCAAAGTTTCTTCCTGTCGGTTTCAGTTCCAGAATTAAAGTAAACAACAATGGAAACAATAACTGACACTTCATAAGCAATAAGAAAAAAAGAGAGTATGATAAATAATCCTGAGATGCTATTAAACCACAGCCAAGATCAAAGTCAGAATCTCACATGGCTCTGGGTTTGGCATTTACCTTCCTGGGACTTCTGCTATGGGGCATTCGCAAGAGCCACTGACTCAGCTTTGAATAAAAGACATCCAGATTAATCTGAAGGACAAAGCTGGAAAGGTCAGGGGTCTAAAAGGCCCAAATGAGGAGGGTCGTTTCTTTGAAACAAAGCCAAAAGGCAGGCAGGCCATGGCTTCTCGAGGTAGCAGACGGCTATAGCAGCATACTGTTGTCTTAGAAACAGAAAGAAAACTTAAAGATCCTCTAGTCCAAGCTTGAGTGCACAGATGTGGAAAGTGGGGTCCAGAGATGAAAGAACACTATTCAAGATCTCACAGCTTGTTTGCAGCACAGCCAGGGCAGCAACTTGGGTCCTCTGGCTTCAAGTACAGCATTGCCTCCGCATCCCCAGTACTGTTGGATCCTGCCCTCCTGCACCTTGGGGCAGCTGCAGGGGAAAATGAGTTTACCCAGTGTGAACTTCAACAGTTCTCTCCTTTGGGAGCAACAAAGCCAGATTGAAGGGTTTCAAAATGATATCACAAGTTCATGGGAAATATCCTGAAGCCTAATAAACACCTACGATGTTGCTAGCCCTGCCCAAGGCTCTTTAGAAGACGTCCTGTTCTAGCCCAGCAGGAGAGCGAGCATCTCAGGGCAGACACGACAGCAGCCAGGACACCAGGAGGAAGCTATCTGTCTTCAGCTTCCCTCCAGAGTTGCTGTGGAGACCATTTTCCTCTGACAGATCTCTGACCCTGTGTCTTCCATGGAAAATAAGTGGAGCATGTCCTGAAGAGGAGGACAGACATTGGACATAAGGAAGACCAAGTGGACAACTGGGACTGACAAGGGGGCTGGCCAAGAGGATGCACGTTTGGACCCAGACACAGGGAGAAAAGTGTGTTAGCGTCTGGCACAGAACAGGGTGAAGAAGAGGCAGGGGATAGCTTGAACATGGCTGTGACGGACGTGACCAAGCAAGTAAGCAAGACAGGAGCGACGCCTCTGGCTAAGACAGGAACAGAGAGGGAGTATTTTGTTGATATCTGGGAGCTCACACAGCAAAGAAGGCGTATTTGGAGACATCAGTGACCGAGATAGGACGCAGCAAGCTATCATGCTTAGAACGTTGAGTGAGACAGATCAGACACAGTGAGTGACAGGAACATGTCAGAGACACCAGAGACCACGCAGCAAGAGCAGAGAATCTGGGAAGAGGGAGTGTTGGGAAATAAAAAGTGAACAAGGAGGCCATTATGTCCCCTGACTCCCTCCAGCGCCACCTGCTGGAATCTCAGAGGAAAAGCCCAGCGAGCACCGGGTTCCTGCACCGGCGGACGGAAGGCCTCAGGTGAAGAGAATACCGGGTACAGTCGCACACAAGCAGCAGCTTAGGACCTGGCTCTCTTTCGGAGGCATGGCTGTCTTCTGGGTCATTGTCCCAGGGGCCTAAGTGTCACTGGGCTGAGCAGCCACCAAAGGAGAAGTTGCTGGCGGGTGACACTGACTCTCCCACTGGCCACCACACTCCACTGCATCCCTAGAGAGAGGAGAAGATTACAGAACCTCAGAATTGGAATGGATGTTGCAGATCATCTCCTGAAAGAGCCCACCTGCATGGCAGGAACACTCTGTGCCATGCAGATGAGTAGCTATTTAGCTTCTACTTAGGAATTTCCATTGACAGGCCAGTCCATATTAATTTTGGGCAACAATAGCTATTAGAAATAGCCCATAAATGTTCAGCCAAAATCGGTGTCCATATGGCTTCTACCTGATGGACCTATTACGCCTATCAGGCCCCCTCAACATTGTGCCCTCTATCGATTATATCCTCCAAGTTTTCTCTACTCCAGGCTACACATTCCGATTTTCTTTAATAGTTCATTATATATTATGCTTTCCAGATTATTCCCCATAATGGGCACTGTCCTTTGAACACCTCTCTTGAATTATGGTACTAGGAAAGTGCACAAATTTTCGCAGTGAGCCTGACTTACATCATGTGCTTTTCATCATCAATTGAGTTTATTCTATGAATGTAGTCAAATTCAGTTCATTTCTAACAATGGTAATAAGTTATTGGCGTATATTGAGCTTGCTACCAACTTCGATTGTTTTTGATACAACAGCTGTCATTTCCTGAGGTTCTTTATGACCTTGCTTCATAGTTGATTTTATTTATTTATTTATTTATTTATTTGAGCCAAAATATAAAGCATCACATTTTACTCAGTTAAACTTTGTTATATTGGTTTGGTATCACTTTAGTCAGCTGAGATCGTTCTAAATCATAGCAATTTTAACATTCAAGATATGATTATTTAGCACCCACTCAAACTAGACCTTAAGTTTTTTGCAAGCACATAGTAAGATCAAATAATCTACAATGGTAGATATTTCAGTTTAATGTCATCTGCCTTTTAGTTTTTCAGGCAAGGTAAAAAATGTTGAGCAAGATAAAACAGAGAATCATAGTTACCCCAAGACAGGCTTCCTTGCAGTCAAACATCTAATGCTCAATGTGCCTGAGAATGGACCCACTCTGACAGGCTTTGTCCAATGCCGTGCTAAAATGTCTCTGCCAAACAGAAAATCTGTCCTAGCAGATAAAGAAATTATTTGGCATGATTTATTATACAACAGTGAATCTTACTTACACAAGCTATGAGTCTATGGTTTCTGGAGTTTAGCTTTAGTGTTTCTTGAAAAATTGGGGCAATGTTTACTATCTCCAGGCTTCCACCTATTCCCCAGTCCTAGACGAAGATCATTCAGACTTGTTGGCAAGTTTTTTTAAGCCCCTGAGATATGACACATCTTGGCTCAGAGAGAGTTAAATGCTTTCCATCAATCCTGGACAGCAACTTTCTCCCTAAAATGTTCTCTTCTTTCCAGTTGGAAGTCTATTCTTATTACAGCAGAATATGCAAGATTTCTTCCCTAAATAATGAAATATAACTATTTCTGGGTTAGATCTGAACATAGCTCTGAACATAGCTTTTGTTCATCCTTGATTCATCCTTGGTTACATGTTCCTTCCTCCAGATTTTCCACATGCCATTTTAAAGTGTAAACTTTCTAGATAACTCAAGATGTGCCCTCAGGCCTTTACATGCTCCCTTACATTTTTATCTGTCTTATTCATTGAATGTATCTATTGAGAGAAAAAAGAATGAATGAAAAAGAAGGAATGAAGGTTGAAAAGGAAGGAAGGAGAAAAGGAAGAAAGGGAAGGAGGAAGGAAGGAAGAAGGAAAGGAAGGAAAGAAGGAAGGGAAGGAGGGAGAGAGGGAAGAAAGAAAATAAGAATTTCTTATCTCTCATTGGCCAAATCCCCTTTGTATCATATTTGTTATTATTGTCATTATTAGCAATGATAAAAACAACCACCCATTAGTGCAACACTGGTGTGCCAGGCATTGGGCTGAATGCAGTATGTGCCTTAATTCATGTATGACACCCATTTAACAGGCAAGGAAACTGAGCTTCAGGGAGCATGAGTAATTTACCCAAGTATACACAGTTAATAAATGACAGAGTCAGACCTTACATTTAAGTCATTTTTGACACCAGCATCTGTGCTAGTAATTGTTCTACTGTATTGTCATTAATCATTTTGACAACTACCACTATGGATACAGTATTTAGGTCTTGCTGTCTCTAGCATTTCTTTGTCCCACTATGGCAGACTCCTGGGTGAAATGAATATGTACAAGGGTGCATGTTATAAATGTTCCACCTGTGAGAAACCTGCAGTGTGATGTGGCCTCTCCATTTATTGCAACACAATATGACTGTGACACTAACATGAGACTCTTTCCTGCTAACTCCATCTGACCATTAAGGAAGAGTCATTGCCAAGTGGAACCCAATGTTTTCTGTGACATAGAACTAGGGAGACTAGGTGTAAAGGGGGAAAAAATTCCTGCGAAGGTAGGAGGAAAGTCCAGAAGACAAAGAGAGGGGCTACATGAATAAACATAATAAAGAATGAGGGGTGAGGATAAAAGACAAGACGAAAAGATCAGAGCTAAAGAAAGCCATGTGGTTGGGCATGTGGAAGGCTCCAGAGCAATTGGAAAGAGGAAGAGGTTCTTTGAGAAATGTTTCTGAAGGGCTGCATTGACTCTCTCTTTCTCTCCCTCTCTATCTATCTTTGACACTGGCAAACTCAGCTTCAATATATTGGCTCTCTTGTACGATTCTTTCAGAGATTTAAATAAAGATTGAAAATACTCCAGTATTGCTATTTGATGCCTAATGCCAGGTTACATCAATATAGCTTTGGCCATGGAGAAAGGACAATGGCCCAGCATCTAACTCCATGAAGGACTCACAACCTTCTCTCTCTCAGCAGGACGAATGGGAACTTGAGAATAATGACAGAGTGATCTTATGGACAGTTGGCTCATAGCTGCAGTTCCCATTGTTGTATTTACATAATTGTTCACAGTTAGCAGTTTAGTGTCATCTGCCTTTTAGGCCTTCATGCATGACAAAAAAAAAAATGTGGTACATTATGCTGCACCACAAGAGACCTCCTTCCTGTGCAATAAGATCATCCTCAGTGCACATGGCTTTAACACTCAGGAAGCCCCTTTCACTCCCAGCTACAAGGTCACCCTACTAATTCAGAGAAGAAAGCAGCAGAGTGTAGCAACCAGAAGACAGGCACCTGGGTTCTAATGCCTTTGGAGCCTCCAGTTGAGTGACTCTAGATGACTTTGTCCCTTTCCTGTGCCTCACTTTTCCCATTTGTTAAATGAAGGGGAGGATAATCTGTAAGATCCTTTGCAGCTCTGACATTCTGATTCTATGAGTAGCAGGGATGGTGGGTGACAGAGACAGGCCTTCTGATTGGGCACCAGCTGTGTGTGGGACTGTTCTCCAAAGCTGTGGGTAATTGCTTCAAATTTGGCTTTTAATATTCTATTGTTAGTATCTGATACTTTATATTCCATGTGGAGGGAAGAGGTTTCACTGGAAACACAGGGAGGGTAATTTTGGATTTGTATTAAAGAATCTGAAAGACCTCAATTTCGGAATCTGTGAAATTACATTGCAAAGCTGTTAAACGTATTTGGGTAGGATAGGATAGGGTGGGGCTGAGATGCCACAACTTAAAATGCAGCGAGATCACAACTGTCTCTCCTCAAACATATGTTTGATCAAAAACATTGGCAGAGCCACTCAAAATCCCTGATGCAAAACATCATTTAAAAAGAATCTTTCTCCAATATTTTAACGGATGAGTTTTTAAAATGCAGTTTCTTGTTGTAATCATTTTGGTAAAATCCCTGACAATTTACAAAGCATTGTCATATCTTTTTTCACATTTAATCTTCAATGCAAATCTGTAAGGCAAGAAGGTACAGAGTCTTGTTTCCATGTTAGAGGAAGAGGAAAGTGTAATGTAGGGGCATGGATTGATAGATGGGTAATGGTGGAACTAGTGCTATAACTCAGGTATTCTGCCCTCCATATCAAGAATTCTGCTCATTTGGAAATATGGAAATCATTTATGTGGTGGGAAGTTTTGTAACGAAGTTATTAGCAGTTAATGAAACAGACTTACAATTACTTGTTCTCTGGAAGAAAGAATAGGAGGAGGAAGAAGGAGAAGAGGAGGAAGAAGAAAAGGAGGAGGAGAAGGAGAATCACTTGCTAAGTCATCTTTCTCAAAGGTCCAGAGGCTATGTGCATGAGAACTATATTGGGTACTTGTATAAAATACAGATTCCCAGGATCCAGACCAGACCTTTGACAGTGAGGGTAGGAGGGCAGGAGTGAGGCAGAGACAGCGGCAATCTGCATTTTAAAAAACTGCTCTCAGCTGATCCTTACGCACTCAGGTGTATGAGATTTCCCTCCAGCCATTCTACTCATACCAGAGAGCGAGCTTAGAGATAGAGACAGTAGAGAGAGCGAGCTTAGAGATAGGCAGTAGAGAGAAATCACAGGCAGGTCAGAGGGGCCAGAGTTAGAAGTCCCTGCTCCCAAAGGGAAAGGAATGGAAACAATAAAATAAAACATGCATTTCAGCAAAGTGGACAAGGAAGTATTTATTGGTTTTCATCACATTGAAGATAAACAGATGAGAAGAGACTTGGTGATTATGAAATGAGAAAGCAAAAAATGTAAAGAGATGCACAGAGCAATGTTTTTTTAGGTGCTTTTCATGTGATGAGAAATAGAATTCTTGGGTATTGTTAGCTGATAAAAACTGAGTTGTCTATAAACCGTGAGGCACATAGATTTGTAATAAGTTATCAGCAAGTTCGCTTATTAAAAGTCCATTTCTTAAATTGTCTTTAGATACACTGTCAACCAGAATTCTACTAAGGCTAGAAGATCAAGTGTTTCCCAAACATAGGATGTGTTCTGTGAGTGACATCTCAGACAATGGGCACAGCATTAAATAATCTGAATGACAGCAAGGGGATTCAAATTATTCATTCAGTCATTCTGACTCAGTGTGGTCCTGCTCTGGTTTAACAAGTCTCTAATACCTAACAAACGCAGTGCAGGTGTCAGGCTCAAAGCCTTTGACAAAAAAACAAGATAAAGTTAAATTTTAATAACTTTGTTTTACTTTCATTGCATTTGTATTAAAAATAATCTTCTCTATATAGTTTTGCATTTAAGGTCATGATACAGAGTTTCCTTTACAAATATGTTTATTTAGATTTAAAACATATTTAAAGAAAAATAGTAAATAAATAATAGCATGGCATGGGTAGAGCGGTGATATGATTAAAAAAATCATGAAAGTAGCATGCAAGTGACAAAAGCCGCTATCAGACAGATGAGAAAACTAAATTGCAGAAAGCATAGTGTCTTGGCAAGGACATAAAGCAATGCATCTGCAGGGCATGAGCTCTAGGATCTTTCTACTGTGTTTTGAAGCTTGCAGAAAGCTGAGCTTTCATAGTTTGGGATGTTAACATTGTGGCCTCTGGATAAAATGTATTCCCAAGGGCCCTTTAATCCCATCACCAGCCTCAGATATGTCCGTGTTTCAATACACCAAAGTGTGAGATCAAATCAGGTGTGGCTGATTCTAATCGCAATGTACTTATTTCTCTATTTCTCAATATGCGCATGGAACTAAGAGGTCAAATCAATATCCTTTCATGACTTTTTTCCATTGTTTACCACAGTTCCTAAATGGCAAAAAAAAGGATTGAAACTCCGAATCTTTGGGAGTCAGACTATCTACCTGCTTTTTCTATAGTATTCCAATATAAAAGAACCTAAAATATCTAGGAGAAAATACCTTAAAAGTACGTTTTAAACACAGCCAATATTTACTGAATGTTTATTATGTGTCAACTACTGTGCTAAGAAATTCACGGATTATTTCATATAAACTTTACAATAATCCTATCACATGGGTTTTATTATTTGCAGGCTCTGGCTGAGTGGAACGAATCCTAGTAACTTTCCCCAGGTAGAGTATCTAGAGAGTGGTGGGGTCAGGATCTGAACTCAGAGCCTGATTGAAACAACTTCACTAAATTTGCACCTTCATGGAACAGGCGTTCTCAACCCCTAAACAGTGCTCTTGAGAAGCTGCCCGTATGAGTGACAGTGAGTCAGGTACATAAAGAATACTTAAGATACTGAGGGATAAGCTGAGCTTCCAAGAGAAGGGCAAGCAGGTGGTAAGAGAGCCCAGAGACTGAGGGGAAAGTGGGGCACGAAAGTTTAGAGAACTTCTATTGGAACTGTGCCTAGAAGAATGAGTAGTCTTGTGCCAGGCTGGAAAGTGAGACAGCATTCAAGGCAGCAGAGATGATCCAGAGACAAGATAATTCACTATTTGTTTGGGAAAAGCTGACCTATCTTGTATGTTTATTGCACAAAGAGTTGGGTCAGGGGAGTTGGGCTGCAGCGGGGAGAGTTGAGGGAAATGAGCTGGAAAACCAGATTGGATCAGGCCAAGAAGGGCTTCATATGCCCTTCCCTCTCTGCCCACTGCAAGTCCCACTGTACTGCTCAAGGTTATCCTGTTACAACCCAATCCAGCTGGCATTTGCAGTTTAAAATCCCACATGTCTGAATGGCCTTTCCATCTTCCTGAGTGATAAACATGAAGCAGCTTCTCCCTTTATGGCTATATTATATACATAGTCCCAAAAGAAAACCAGAGGCAGAGAAAATAATTTATAATTTGCAACTCTGTCAAGGAAAGAGCATCCTAAAATCACCAAAATGTGTGAATAGCCTTTCAGTTCAATTCTAGAACTCACCCTTTTAGAAAGTCATGCAAAAAATGGACTGAATGTAGAAGTCTTCCAGGATGGTCTGGTTAACTTTTGAATGTATGTGTCTGTGTGTGCATTCCAAGGGCAGGAATTAGACCATCAGGAAAAAGTGAGAAGATAAAAGCTCAACTGTGAGCTCCTTAGTGGCAGGAATCTTGCCTGTCTAGGTCTTTGCTGGAGCCCCTCTGCCTAGTACAGTGTCTGTACCCTATTAGGCATGTAATAAAAAGATAATAAATGAGTGGAAGAATTAATGAGTAAGTGAGAAATTGATGTAGGAGTTCTGAGACCTGGGTTCTGATCTTTGTTCCTCTGATGATGTGGCTGCATTAGCTTAGCGAACTTCTTAAGTTCTCTGAGCCTCTATTTTCTCGTCTGTAATAGATTGAGGTCAGCAATCTACTTCAGGTTATTTTTAACAAAACTTCAACCAATAACCTCATGGAGTGGTCATAGGAGTGATGGGGCAATGGTCATGATGCTGTGTACACATGTCTCCACACCAACACCTGTTTTGTTCAAAGCAATTCTATTTTTGTTGTTTGCACTTCCAAGTGAGATACCGTTTGAAGAAAAGATAGCTACATCCTCCAAAACTGTTTGATAACCACTGGACTGTTTGAGCTCTCATATCACTTCCAGCTAGAAGATTATAAGCTTTTATGATGAAGATACAGAGAAGTAAAATTTGACCAAACTTTGCAACAACTAGGACTGTCAAACAATATAATTCCTTACCTTGGATAATAATGAGCTATCCTTCATTAGGAGAATTGATAGAAAGCTGCTTACAGGCAAGTGAGAGAAAATATCACCGCATTGGGTGGGACATTTGACCAGATCACTTCTGAAGCCCTCTCCATGTCTAAGAATCAACAATTCTGAAATTTTATAGGCGTTTTGAGTTAACTATCAAGGAGTACGGTTTAGTGGTTAACAACAAAGGGATGTGGAAATTATTAGAATCCTGGCCCTAACATCACCAGTTGAGGGACCTTAGCCAAGTTATTTAATCTCTCTGAGTTACAGTTTTCCCATGAGTAAAATGAAGACAATAATACGTGCTCCATAGAGTAAATGAGATGACTCAATGAGATGTCATATACAACGCACTTAGCTCAATGCCTGCATATAAATGGTGCTCAATAAATGACAGCTCCTAAGATAAGATGATGATGATTATAAAGATGGTGAAGTGTGAACCAAAAAGCCAAAGTATTCCTAAAGCAACTAGTTATTATATATGACAATCATTCATATCTATATATGTGTATGTGTATATATTCATACATACATGTGTGTACATGTGTGTACACATATACAGACACTCCTTTCCTTAAAGTCAGAAACTCAAAGCAGGCAATCCCAATTTACACATGGAGGAAGCAATTAAATTTTACCAGCCAGCAAAGAAAACTAAAGTCAGAAAAGGGGGAAAAAAACTTGAGCAGATGCCAAATGTATTTGTTTGTCAGGTTTATCAAAATACGAATTTCTCATTTCTTTGAGAATAAAAAACTCTCCAAAAGCAATTCTAACTGTGAAATGTTTCTAAGAATCTTGTTAAAAATAACCTGAAACAGGCGTGGAAATAAGAAAAGACAATTCAGAAACCATTTTTTGAAAAGTAGATTCTTGGTTCTTTGGTTGAATACAAGCAGAACGTACTCAGCTGTTTGTTTATATAACCAGAGATATTCAGTGGGTCTCCTTGCTCAGGGCTTGTAGATGACCTCACAGCATTTCTAGCAGGACAGCAGCTAGAACTCTGCATCATTCCTTTTCTCACAGCTCACCTATCCTTGCAGTTGAAGTGCTTTTCCTCCTCCTCCTGAATCTACTGCTCAGGAACAATCCTGTTTCTTATCAGAGGGCTTTATGGTGATTTTGACACCACACCATTTCCCTTCAAACCCTGTTCCCATAATGAACCAGAGTTCCAAAAATAAGAATCTTGTCCTAACAACCACTCTTCCTGCCCTTTTGCCTAATAAGATGGTGGTGATTATAACAAGAATGTCATTTATCAATAACTTACTGTGTTCCAGGTATAGGTACAGTATCTATCTCACACAAGTCTTGCAACAGTCTGATCAGGCAAGAACCACTTGTGCTCCCATTTTGCACAGGAAGAAACCAAGGCACCAAGAGGTTAAGTAACTAATGCAAGATCACACAGCTTCAAAGCGGCAGGACCAAAAATCAAACTGTGGCCCATCAAATACCAATTCCTATACTTTTAACTGTAACACTAAACCACTGCATCAGAAACCTGGTTCCTCCTACATTGGGATTCTGTCTTTTTCTTTCCAGAGCCTGAAGTCCTGATCCTAATTGTCTCTGTATGAAAAAGGAAGTATCATAAAAACTGAATGAGAAGATGTATCCTTCATTCCAGCCCAGAGCCCCTTCTTGGAAATCTTTAAACAGCAATTTGTTTCATATTAAAGCTTCAAAGAATATATATATACACATACGCATATATATACACATATATACATATATATACATATACATATATATACTATATATACATATATACAATATATACATATAAAAAAATATATGCATATACATATATATACAAAGAATATATACATACATATACATATATAATAGACATATACGTATATATAATATATAATATACATATACGTATATATAATATATAATATACATATATGTATATATAATATATAATATACATATATGTATATATAATATATAATATACATATACCTATATATAATATATAATATACATATACCTATATATCATATATAATATACATATACCTATATATAATATACATATACCTATATATCATATATAATATACATATACCTATATATCATATATAATATACATATACCTATATATCATATATAATATACATATACCTATATATCATATATAATATACATATACCTATATATCATATATAATATACATATACCTATATATCATATATAATATACATATACCTATATATCATATATAATATACATATACCTATATATCATATATAATATACATATACCTATATATCATATATAATATACATATACCTATATATCATATATAATATACATATACCTATATATCATATATAATATACATATACCTATATATCATATATAATATACATATACCTATATATCATATATAACATACATATACCTATATATCATATACATATATGTATGTGTGTGTGTGTGTGTGTGTGTATATATATATATCCTGATCAGTAAATATATCCAATATTTTTTCCAAATGCAATCTCAGGCATCAAATTAGTTGTTTACCACTAATCATCTATGGAGATATTTCTCCTTTGGAAATGTCTACATTTTCTACCAACCCCAGATTGCCAAAGATTCAGTAAAGGAAAGCAGAATGGCCCCCTAAAATTGACAGTATCATCTCTGACATATCTCTTCTCACTAGTAATATTTCCAGAAATTCTCCAGCTTCAAACAAACAAAATGTTACACTGGCTGAAGTAGAGTTTGCTCTCCCCTACACTTAACTGCACTGTGGGATGATGCTTATGATTTTGTAACTCACAGAATCACAAAAAAGGGGCTGAGAACATGTTATTCAATCTACTCACCTCTTCCCCAGAAATGTTGACTAATGAACATTCAGTTCTTCCAGTTACTGATATTCGGTCAATCAACACTTTTAATTGACTGATGGTCATCCAATTTTCTCCTTCAACTTTACTAGGAACCCCCTAGTAAGGCAATCCGTTCCATTTTGTGCTGAAATACATGTTCTTATAACCTCAATTCTTTGTTTCTTACCTCTCTCCCTCACATTATGCAGAAGAAGTCGAATTCCTGTTTCCTCTAACAGCCCTTTAAATATATAAAAACAATAATTATGACCTAAAACCTCTTTGCTCTAAGCTCAGCATCCCCAGTTCCTTCTACTGTTATTTATATGTTGTAAATTCTGTAGAGAAAATCATGGCATTTACCCTCTTCTGAACATACTCCAGCTTGTCAATTCCCAGTATAAGATGAAGCTTTTATCATTTCCATGGACCAGGTACCTGCACCATTGCACCATGGACTAAACACACATTTACATGGGAATATGGTTTTCCAGTGGGTATCTCAGTGTGCTTTGGAGGAGATTTCTTCCTGAACAGCTGCTCTGACTAAATTGGGAGGTCTGTGTCCTCGCCAAGTACATGCTGTAAGAGAACAAGCTCCTAGAGCCTGCCTGGTGGAAAGGGCTTATCTGCAAGGTTACTGCCGGCACTCTAACCACAGAAGTTCAGGACCCTTCCTCCTAGAAACCATATCAGTCACCTTCTACAGGGCTGATTTTTTTTTTTTTTTTTTTTGGTCTTGCCTTAAGAATATATGAGGATTAAAAAGAGCCAAATGGTGCAGGGGCTGAACCTCCTGGCACTGTTGAAAGACCTCTCCTGCTGTCCTTGGCAGTGGCAAGGAGGTTCTCTGTTGTAAAGCTCAGAGGACTGGTTTAAAGCAGGGTTTCTTAACCTCGGCACTATCTGGAGATCTGGAGCCAGGAAATTCTTTGCTCTGGGGTGTTCCATGCATTGTCGGGTGATTAGCAGCATACCTGGCCTCCACCCACTATATACCAATAGCATTCCCATGTTGTGACAACCAAAAATGCCTCCAGATATTGCCAAATGTTCTCTGGTAAACAAGATCATTCCTGATAAAGAACTACTGGTTTAAACCCACACAATCTCAGTGATCTAAGACATGCAGCTAGATCTAAACTTAAAGGATTATCTAATTCAACTTCCTCATTTTATTGGTGTTGGGAGAGGTAATGACTTCCTGATGATCACTAAGGAATTAGAAGACAGGCCTCCTGCTCTTTCCAGGACACCAGCGGTTGTTAACCCTGCTGCGCACTCAAGCTCCTAAAATAAATGGATTTCTGGTTCCCAACCAGATCCAATTAAAATGGAATCTCTACAAACAGAGCTCAGGCTCAGGTATTGCTTAAGAGGCCCCAGGTGGCTGTAATGTGCAGCAAGGGTTGAGGGCCAGGGCACCACATCACACTGCCTCTATCTTTGACCTCAAATAAACCACGTTGGGCATTTCTGGAGCTGAGTGTTGTTTGGGGGCTTGCCCTGCAGGGTGGCATGCATAATCCCTTTTTACTGTGAGCGCTGATCTCTGAGGGCTGGTACACAGAACCTCAACACCCTGGCAGTGGGTGCACCTACGGAGCAAAAGGGGGAAAACAAACACACACAGAATGTGCTCAACTTGTTTGACATGGCTAGTATATTTTATGTTGGGTCAAAGAAATGCCTACAGGTAATTTAAAATCCAGAAGGCATATTCAAAATAACAGCCCTAACTGTTCAGCACAGGGCATGATGTACCCAGGAAACAAGTCTTGTCTCATGTTGCTTAAACAATTATTTATAAACAGTGTGATTGATTTATTTCTGGCTTTTCTTCTAGTAGAGGAGCCCTGCATCCCTTGTTTCAGGAGAAGTGTTTAGAACATGGAGATTTCTGTTGACTCATTTCTTAAGAAATTCTTATCAGGAAGCTGAGAAAATAACTGGAGACCTGGAGGAAGATGTTTTACCAGGATAT
Source organism: Pongo abelii (assembly GCF_028885655.2). Classification (NCBI taxonomy): domain Eukaryota; kingdom Metazoa; phylum Chordata; class Mammalia; order Primates; family Hominidae; genus Pongo; species Pongo abelii. The sequence goes on from NC_071989.2 coordinate 157,113,070, forward strand.
GAATGATGCTATGCAAATACTTATGATAACAATGTAGCAGTTTCCATTCATTGAGTGCTTTCTGTGTAACAGGAACTGGCATATCCCTGAACGGATGTAATCAATTTAACCTTAACAAAAGCCCCATGAAATGGGTTCTAATATTATGTCCATTTTACAGATGAAGAAAAAAACTTGGAGATGTTTGGTCAAACACTTAAGGTCATATTGACACTAAATGGTAGATCTCAGACAGGACTGAAACCCAGGTGGGCCAGATTCCAGCACCTGCAGCCATGGCACTGTGCTGGGTGGGATGGCCCTTTGATTACATACCAATGGTCACCTTCCACTAAGCCAGAAGCTGGAACTTTTCCTGAATAGTAAATCTCAATGGAGGGGATAATGTTTCAGCCTCAACACATTAGCCTAGAAGTGGGCATCCTGGAGAGAAGCTTAGGCCACCCGATTAACATATTTCTGAGAAGCAGGTACATTTTGCAAACAGCACTAACTTTTCTAATCCTGGGTATTTGATGAGACCATTGGTGTTCTTTTGAAGTTTTTATTTTGCTATTTTCCTGGTGTGATCTCAACAAGAACAGTGTTTTCTGAAAGATTACTTCATGTTGTGATGGGGACCAAGGCCGGCTTTATGGGTATGTGACCAGTGCATATACAGGAATCCAGACCTAGGTTTAATGCTCTGCTGTTGCCATCTTGAAATTCTTAATAACTTTATTCTTGAATTTGTGAATATTAGTAGAATGTGTATGTATCAAAAAGTGAAATAAAAGCAGTTGAGTTAGTTTTCTGCACTACTCTGGTAAAAACAAAATACTTAAGTGTGTATGAACTACCTACCATGATTTGTATAATTTTGATAATTCCACATACAAGTTAAATGCTCTTTTATTTCCATTCGAAATTGGCATTGCACAATGTAAAAGTGAATGATAAATTGATTCATGTATCAATGATAAATGAATGATAAATTGATTTATGTATCAATGATAAATGAATGATAAATTGGTGCTAATAATTTTAAAAATTTCTTAACTAGAACAAAGGTAATTAGCAAGTAAAAAAACACCAAGACAAGTTGGGAGGGAGTGAATGAAAAAAAAAAGAAAGGCTTTAAATTTTAATACCTTTAAGAACACTTTTTCCTGCCATTTGAACAAGTGGCGTGTATTTTTATTTTGCATTTGGCCAGCAAATTATGTAGTCTGCCCTGGTAGGGGTTAATGGAGACAAAGGAAGGTCATCCTCATCCATCTTTGATATACCCAGATTAAGTCTGTTTTGGCTCAAAACAATGAGGTAAACGTTGAATACAATTGTAACCTCTAAAGTTCAAGGTAAAGGCCATAAGATGGCTTTTAAATGTCAAACAACTTTCCGACATTAGCAGAAACCTCTGAGGATCCAAAGTAAATCAACTCTAAATCATTTCCTCATCCATGGGTAAAAATCTTCCAATTCACAGTGTGAAAACCTTTATTTAAAAGGGGAATTCTGATGTGTTGAAGTCAAAATTTAACAAGTGGTTTTGCAGTGAACAAACAAATATTTCAGTTACGGAATTAATACATATTTTTTAAAGTGGTGGAAACTTATTCTGGCATGCACAGTCCAGATGAAGAATGAAGTATAAGAACATCTGTTTATTTAACAAATATATTAATTGAGCAATTTCTGCACCATGGGGAAATTTTAGGGAATAAAAGTGACATGGTACCTGCCCTCATAGATGGCAGTCTGGCTGGAGAGACAGATAATAAACAAGTTAACAACAACAAAAAATATATGGTAAGTTATCATAGTTGTTATTTATAAAGGAAATAACAAGGGGCTGTAACCCAGATTTTTTTTTCTTCTACTGTGTTTTGGGGGGAAGCTCATTCTCTTTGCCTCTTACTCATTTTCACTTTTTTTCTATGTTTACATTTTCTCCTCTATTGATTTCATATAGAAATCTGAATACACTAATGTCGTACATGGAAATGTTAAAGATTTATATAGCACATCCAATAGAATTGGTTGATTAGTTTTTGAGCATTGGCTGATAACAAGAGTTAGTGAGTCTGAGAGAAAGTTGTATTGCCTCCTTCCAGAGAGAAGGCACATATAGCTCTGGAGATGCTTGGTCAAACAAACTTTTTACAATCATGAGAATTTTCTACATTTATATCTAAGCCAAGAGCCACTCACCACATGTGGCTAATGAACACTTGGAATATAACTAGTGTGACTAAAAAACTGAGTTTTTAGTTGTGTTTCATTTTGGTTAAATTAAAATGTAAATAGTCACGTGTGGCTAGTGGTTACCCTATTGGACAACACAGATCTAGAGATCTCAAGTCAATGGACAGCCTGTTTATCACAGGGATTGACAGTGGATAACGGAGGATGATAGCCAAGAACCAAGTTAGATAGGCAATAAATTCTTTGGAAAGTGCTTGCAAAAGTTCTCAGACTTCTCAGGAATTGGGTAAGTGTCCTAGGTTTGAGTAAGATCTGAACCTGGAAACTGGGGAAGAATCTAAGCCTGGTGAAAGAGCAGAGAAACCCATCTCCAAAGCTAAACTTTGCATGCAATCTCTGCTGTGTTGCCTAATTTATAAATAGTCTGTTCTTAAAATTATCACTCTCATGTGGACAGAGCTTTGCAGTTAGCAAAGCAAATTCACATCAATTATTTTGTTTTATTTTGACAATGAAGGAGTGAAATAGGATGGGGATTATCTACCAAAGAAGCCAAAACTGGAATCTTTAGCAGATTTTGTACACGGAAATTTTCTGCTCTAAGGTTACAGTCAGCACCACTAGTCCCTTTTCTGCCCTCAGTTATCTGAACTAATAATCATGGAGACAGTTAAACAGAAGAGAGGGTAAGCCAGTAGAGACAGAGCATTTTTTCATCCCCTTGTCAAGTCCTACAATGTTCCAGGCACTTTACTAGGCTCTGAGGATACAACAGGCTGCAAGACTGGCAAGGTCCTTGGTATTTATCCAATGGACAAAGAACCCCATTAGCAAGTCCCCAAAGAACCTCAAATCAAACTAATATGACTTGTTCCTACCACCTGCCACCTTGTTGTGGTCACAAGACTATGTAGTCATACCATGTCTTCCAAGTGGAGAGAGAGGCTTAAAGCATGACTGAACTGAAGCAGGCTTCCAAAAGGAATTTTCTGATAATTATATTTTACCAGTTAAGTTAGATAAAGTTATTATCTTTTAAGAGACTCTGGCCCGGGCGCGGTGGCTCAAGCCTGTAATCCCAGCACTTTGGGAGGCTGAGGAGGGTGAATCACGAGGTCAGGAGTTCGAGACCAGGCTGGCCAACATGGTGAAACCCTGTCTCTATTAAAAATACAAAAAATTAGCTAGGTGTGGTGGCCGGCACCTGTAATCCCAGCTACTTCAGAGACTGAGGCAGGAAAATTGCTTGAACTCAGGAGGCGGAGGTTGCAGTAAGCCGAGATCGCGCCACTGCACTCCAGCCTGGGTGACAGTGTGAGACTCTGCCTCAAAAAAAATTTTATAAGAACCTAAGAATTCTAATATGTGTCATAACTTGAAGCCCTGAATCACAATCAATGCTAGCACAACTTGGACCATTTTGATCCACAAAAGTCTAGGACCCCGGCTCTAAACTGTTAATATGCATAACAGTCATATTAGTAAAAATGTCATTTACAAGCCCTGCACTGATTCAATGAGTGGGACCCAGGAATCTGTGTTTTTACTAAGCTACCAGATGATTCTAATGTGAGTGATCCGCCGATCATGTTTTGATGGAAAAACGATCAAGAAAAATAAAAATAAAAGTTGCAAATAAGGGAATATATTTGCACTCCCCAAATTTCCAACAATAATATGTACACAGAGAGCACTAAAAGAAATTGGGATATTTATTAAGAAAAACAAAAGCCTCAGAAACAACCTATGGCCAAATATGCATAAAGTGCTGTCCTAACATAAGAGATAGAACCTGTTTTTCTCTTTCTCAAGGCAGAATGAGGGTTAGTGAGTAGAAGCCACAGGGCTTCTACTCAATATTAGGAAAACTTTTCAAGCTCTAGAGCTGCCCAAACTTTGAGCAGGCTGCTCAGATGGGAAGCTTCTCTCATTGCAGGAGTTCAAGCAGAGACTGGATGCCCATCACCAGTAATGACAAGGAAACTGTTGATTTGTTAGCAATTCCCTCAGCTCCTGATAAACCTTGTGTACACCTGCAGTGATGTTCACCGTACTGTAATATCTTGCCGGTGTATCCCTTGCTTCAGTGGTTCATGTTTATATCTGCTGCATGCTGCCTTCTGCATTAAATGCTCAATACATAGTTCCTGTGAATCAAACTTCAGAACCTAATAAATTGAGTTCCAGAATCTGCAAACCTGGAGTTCTGATGGGCTTCCTATAACCTCAAAAGCAAAATCTGGGTTTTACAGCCACCTCTTCTACTATCCACAATGAAACTTTAGCAATTTATCTGCTCTTCTTCAGTAAAGTTTTAAAGTTTCCTTCAATAAAGGTCTTATACTTTTTTAAAAAAACATTTTTTTAAGGAACTTTAGTTATTGCTTCTGTGGATGGTAATTTTTTTTTTTTTTTTTTGAGACAGGGTCTGGCTCTGTCACCCGAGCTGGAGTGGAGTGCAGTGGCACAGTAGTATTTTTCTTAATTCACATACTAATTGGTTTTTTCTCGTGTGTAGGAAAGTCACTGAGGATTGAGTGTTATCTCATATCGTCCATCCTTATGAAATATCTTATTACTTTTCACAGTTTACAGTGGATTTTCCTGGAAGATGATTATAATAGATCATACAGATGTTTAATAAATAATGGCAGCTTTGCTCTCTTTTTCCAGTTTTTGTATATCATATTTCTTCTTTCTGTTCTTTGGATTTTGTGTGTACAATGTTGACCACAAGAGATGATAAGACATCATTGTCTTATTCCTCACTTTAGTAGGAATGCAGCTAATGTTTTATCATTAAGTTATTTCTTTTCTTCTCTGCCACTATGTTCACTATGGGTTTCCTAGAGTGGGAAAAGTGATTTCTATAAAACTAAGACAGATATTGGTGGGTGGGGAAAACACAGCTGCAGAACAAGATGAAGGATGAGACAAGGACAAAGAGGCTGGCTCCAAATTCACTGAGAATCCGAGTTTGCACACTTGATGAACCTCTTAGAATTTCACACACTGGCATTATGCCTCTTTCTAATACATGCATGCAGACAAATTAAAATTGCCCTCAAAACATTTATATGATAATAATTCATGTTTAGAAGCTATATTTAGAAGACTATGTAACCTATATGTCTAGACAAATGGTGTCATCATTCAACCAAATGCTGTCTTGACTTCTATTTTGATCATGGGTTGCATATTTCCAAAGACACTTGTCCAACAGAAAATAGTCAAACACAATTGCAGACATCTCTGCTACTGTGTACACTAGTTAGTACAATTTTAGTAATCAAAACCCTGTAAGACTGTCTTTCAAAAGCATATTTTATTTCATTGGCTACCCATTTGCTTATTTAATAATAAAATTGCATGTAAATCAAAGGGCCATAAGGATAGGACCAAGCTTGGGAGACCTATGATTCTAAATCATTGAGGCCAGGCTTGGCTGTTTCTAATTCAACTTGGAAAAGTAAAATTCCATTTTGTCAAAAAGACTTTAAAGGAAGGAGGCCCCACAATATCAGAGTGTTGTCATGAACTGGGTCTTCTCAATGTGAATCTTGTAGACTAAGTTCTCTATACCTTTTAGGATCTCAGGGAAGATTTAACAAAGAAAACCTAATTTTCGATTTTGAGTATTTTAATCCTTCATAAATCTGAAGAGAATCAGGAAGACCTTTCATCAGCAAAAATGTATCAATCAATTGATCATCTACTGTTATGCAGATACTATGTTAGAGACTATACGGTTCCTAGAGAAGAGGAAGCCATAGTTTCTCACCTCAAGGATTACTTGATATGACAGGAATTAAGTAAGGAATTGTATACTCTGAAGCAGTATGAATGTCATGAGAAATAGTGCTGTAAACAGGTCACTGCTATCCAGCAGAAATAGAGAAGAACAAATGCCCAAGTTGAAGAAATGTGAAAAAGGTATGTTCTGAAAACCAAAGGAAGAAGAGTTTGATCCCAATCCTGAGATGAACTTCTTTTAAATTGATTCTTTATTTGAATAATCAATGGGTACCCAAAGATAGAAGTCAACAGGTGGTTAATAAGAATAGGTCCATCTGATCTAAACTTATTTCCTTTAAAAAAGAGTATGAAAATGCCTTCATTTGAACAAGTAATGTTTTCCATGGTTTGAAGGCAAACTAGAGAAATATGAACAAAATGGTAGAGTTGATAGACTAAAATATGACTCATCAACTTTATCCAAAAAGTCAAGGTGATCATGGAAAGTTGTAATCTTAACTCTGACTCTAAGTGGCTGGAGAAGGCTGAGTTTTGAAGTCAGAAACAGTTGGGTCTGAATTCCAGCTTCCTTGTTTACTACTTGTGTGACTTTGGGCATGTTACTTACCCTAACACTCAATTTTCTCATCTCTAAAATGACAATGATAATAATACCTTACTTCTTTGAGTTATAAAAATTAGATGCGAATGATGGACTTAGGGTTCTCAAATATAGTAACAAACATTCTTTTCTGGAATAATGTTAGGTTTCATAATCATAATCATTATTATTAATAAAATGGAAAGAGGTCTCTAGTGACCTGTCCAGTACTTTTTAAATGTTTGCCTTGGGTGAGGAAAATGAAGACATGCCTATAAAATTCTAAATTTTATACATGCAGCTAGGAATTTATTTATCTTACATTTTTATGACTTATATTTTGCCCCCATGGTTGAATTTTACAGTTATTTTTATTTAGCTCCATCTCTTCAATACCAGCTGATTGGTTTCTTTTTAAATCCTTAAGCCTGCCCTCTAATATGTTAGCTCTCCCTCAGAGCCACAGAAAAAGTGTCTTGATTTAGTAACATGATACAAGAGTATTCCATTTATGGAGATAGGGATGACTCAGAAAACTTGTGGTTGGAGGGTGAGATAGTTTGGATGTTCATCCCCTTCAAATCTCATGTTGAAATGTAATCCCCAGAGTTGGAGGTTGGGCCTAGTGTGAGGTGTCTGGGTCATGGGGGTGGAAGCCACATGAATGGCTTGGTGTCCTCCTTGAAGGAACACCGAATTGTCACTCTATTAGTTATTGTGAGATCTGGTTGTTAAAAAGAGTCTAGCATCTCCCTCCTCTCTTTCTCTCTCTTGCTCCCCTTCTTGTCTTGAGACATGTATGAACCCCACTTCATCTTCTGCCATGAGTAAAAGCTTCCTGAGGCCTCACCAGAAGCTGAGCCAATGCTGATGCCATGCTCGTACAGCCTGTAGAGCCATTAGACAAATAAACCTCTTTTCCTTGTAAATTACCCAGCCTCAAGTATTCATTTATAGCAACACAAAATGGGCCAATACAGGGGGTAAGAGTACAGAGCTAAGAATTCTGTTTTGGTTGCATCACATTTCATTTAAGATTTCTAAGGGATACCTATATGGGGTTGTCAAGGAAGCAAACTGGATCTTCTCTCTGGATCTCAGAGGAGTGTTATGTCCTGGAGATATTGATCAAAGAGAGAGCTGACAGCATGAAGATTGTATTTAAAGTTATAGATAGTGAATGTATAAAGTAAGAGCATAGTCTGAGAAGAGTATCAAGAGCCAAGTCCTGAAGAACTCCAACAGTTTGAGGCCAGAGAGAGGGGAAGAGCCTCTAAAAGAGACTGGGAAAAAGTTGCTGGTGAGTTAGCAGGAAAACCAGGAAAGTATGGTGTTAAGGAAAATTAAGGTAGGAAGTATTTTAAGAAGGAAGCTAGGCCAACTCTAAGAGGTCAAGTCAGAATACCTTTTCAAAATTGAAACTTCTATAAGTCAAAAGTTAACCAAAGTTAAAAAGCAAGCAGGAGATGGGGAGGTGTATTTGCCAATTCTATGACACAGGATGAATATACAGAATATAACAAAGAACACCCAGAAATTAATAAGAAAAATACAACAAAGTTGTCACAAAAAGTGCCAAACACATAAAGATGCACTTTATATAAGAATAAATATAAATAGTATATAACTAATTTAAAAGAGGTTCAATCTGACAAATCGCTGAGTAATGCAAATTAAATGATACAGCAATTACTTTTACACTAACCTAATATTTTTTAATGAAGAAAATATGAAAGATTGATAATATTCAATGTTGGTGAGGAGAACTCACACTCACAGATGAGAATGCAAATTGTTACAGTGTGTTAGGATGCCAATATTATAGTAAACATAAACATTTTAAATGAGCACACCTGTCAATACAGCAATTTCATTTTTGGTAGCTATCTGAAAGAAATACTAGCACATGCACCAAGAAATGTGTTCAAGGGCATTAAAAACAGTACAGTTTGCAATGACAAATAATTGGAAATACTTACATGCCCACTAATAGCAAATAATTAAATAAATTTTAATATGTATTTTTAGTACAGAAGATTATGGAACAGCTGAAACAAATGAGTTAAAGCTATATTTTCCCCAGTGAAAAGATCTTCAAAATGTATTGTTAAAGGATAAAAAACAAGATGTAGAAAAGTACATATAAAATGATCCCATTTACATAGAGTAAGAAAAAGTTATGATATTTCTATGGTTTTTATGAATGTCTGTAAATACATTGAAATGATCAGCAGACTAATGTTAACTATTGCCTCTGGGAACAGGGGTAAGATTAGCAGGATAAAAGCTGATACTGATTTTCATTGCTTTGGTTTTATATTTCTTCAATTCATCTGAATTCATCTGAATTTGCTGATGATCTACTTGTGGGATTTTTAAGAAAAATGCAAAAATTGTCTTAGTTGTGTTAAGTTAAAACAATTGATCGGAAGAATTAATTTTAGAATTTGTTAATTCATCAAGAGTTTAAGTTCCTATTACATATCAGACAATATGTAGAGTATTTGGTATATAGCAGTGAATAAAATAGGCAGAATTCCTGTCCTTTGTAAGATTTAACCTCTAGCAGATGCAGGTTTCAACTATTCTGTATAGGCTACCCTTACTCTTATAAGATTCTCCACTCCCACAGTAAAACATTACAGACCAATTTCCTGCACTTTTCATGAACTCATGAAGAAATTTATGGAAGACTGTAATCCCAGCACTTTGGGAGGCTGAGGTGGGTGGATCACAAAATCAGGAGATCGAGACCATCCTGGCTAACATGGTGAAACCCTGTCTCTACTAAAAATATAAAAAAAATTAGCCAGGCATGGTGGCAGGTGCCTGTAGTCCCAGCTACTGGGGAGGATGAGGCAAGAGAATGGCGTGAACATGGGAGGTGGAGCTTCCAGTGAGCCCAGATCACGCCACTGCACTCCAGCCTGGGCGACAGAGCGAAACTCCTTCTCAAAAAGAAAAAAAAAAAAGACTGAACAAAAAGCAGCAGAAAACTCTGCAGACTTAAATGTCCCTGTCTGACAGCTTTGAAGAGAGTAGTGGTTCTCCTAGCACAGAGTTTGAGATCTGAGAATGGACAGACTGCCTCCTCAAGTGGGTTCCTGACCCCCAAGTAGCCTAACTGGGAGGCACCTCCAAGTGGGGGCAGACTGATACCTCACACAGCCAGGTACCCCTCTGAGATGAAGCTTCTAGAGGAACGATCAGGCAGCAACATTTGCTGTTCAGCAATACTCGCTATTCTGCAGCCTCCGCTGCTGATACCCAGGCCAACAGGGTCTGAAGTGTTAACTCCAGCAAACTCCAACAGACCTGCAGCTGAAGGTCCTGACTGTTAGAAGGAAAACTGAAAAACAGAAAGGATGTCCACACCAAAACCCCATCTGTACGTCACCACGATCAAAGACCAAAGGTAGATAAAACCACAAAGATGGGGAAAAAACAGAGCAGAAAAGCTGACAGTTCTAAAAATCAGAGCACCTCTCCCCCTACAAAGGAGTGCAGCTCCTCACCAGCAACGGAACAAAGCTGGATGGAGAATGACTTTGACGAGTTGAGAGAAGAAGGCCTCAGACGATCAAACTTCTCTGAGCTAAAGGAGAAATTTAAACCCATGGCAAGGAAGCTAAAAACCTTGAAGAAAGATTAGACCAATGGCTAACTAGAATAAGCAGTGTGGAGAAGTCCTTAAATGACCTAATGGAGCTGAAAACCAAGGCACGAGAACTACGTGACGAATGCACAAGCCTCAGTAGCCGATTCAATCAACTGGAAGAAAGGGTATCAGTGATTGAAGATCAAATGAATGAAATGAAGTGAGAAGAGAAGTTTAGAGACAAAGAGTAAAAAGAAACAAACAAAGCCTCCAAGAAATATGGGACTATGTGAAAAGACCAAATCCACGTCTGATTGGTGTACCTGAAAGTGATGGGGAGAATGGAACCAAGTTGGAAAACACTCTGCAGGATATTATCCAGGAGAACTTCCCCAACCTAGCAAGGCAGGCCAACATTCAAATTCAGGAAATACAGAGAATGCCACAAAGATACTCCTCGAGAAGAGCAACTCCAAGACACATAATTGTCAGATTCACCAAAGTTGAAATGAAGGAAAAAATGTTAAGGGCAGCCAGAGAGAAAGGTCAGGTTACCCACAAAGGGAAGCCCATCAGACTAACAGCTGATCTCTCGGCAGAAACACTACAAGCCAGAAGAGAGTGGGGGCCAATATTCAACGTTCTTCAAGAAAAGAATTTTCAACCCAGAATTTCATATCCAGCCAAACTAAGCTTCATAAGTGAAGGAGAAATAAAATCCTTTACAGACAAGCAAATGCTGAGAGATTTTGTCACCACCAGGCCTGCCCTAAAAGAGCTCCTGAAGGAAGCACTAAACATGGAAAGGAACAACCGGTACTAGCCACTGCAAAAACATGCCAAATTGTAAAGACTTTCAAGGCTAGGAAGAAACTCCATCAACTAACGAGCAAAATAACCAGCTAACATCATAATGACAGGATCAAATACACACATAACAATACTAACCTTAAATGTAAATGGGCTAAATGATCCAATTAAAAGACACAGACTGGAAAATTGGATAAACAGTCAAGACCCATCAGTGTGCTCTATTCAGGAGACCCATCTCACGTGCAGAGACAAACATAGGCTCAAAATAAAGGGATGGAGGAAGATCTACCAAACAAATGGAAAACAGAAAAAAGGCAGGGCTTGCAATCCTAGTCTCTGATAAAACAGACTTTAAACCAACAAAGATCAAAAGAGACAAAGAAGGCCATTACATAATGGTAAAAGGATCAATTCAACAAGAAGAGCTAACTATCCTAAATAGATATGCACCCAATACAGGAGCACCCAGATTCAAAAAGCAAGTCCTTAGAGACCTACAAAGAGACTTAGATTTCCACACAATAATAATGGGAGACTTCAACACCCCACTGTCAACATTAGACAGATCAATGAGACAGAAAGTTAACAAGGATATCCAGGAATTAAACTCAGCTCTGCACCAAGCAGACCTAATAGACATCTACAGAACTCTCCACCCCAAATCAACAGAATATACATTTGTCTCAGCACCACATCGCACTTATTCCAAAATCGTCCACATAGTTGGAAGTAAAACACTCTTCAGCAAATGTAAAAGAATGAAATTATAGCAAAGTGTCTCTCAGACCACAGTGCAATCAAACTAGAACTCAGGATTAAGAAATCCACTCAAAACCGCTCAACTGCATGGAAACAGAACAACCTGCTCCTGAATGACTACTGGGTACATAACAAAATGAAGGCAGAAATAAAGATGTTCTTTGAAACCAGTGAGAACAAAGACATCACATACCAGAATATCTGGGACACATTTAAAGCAGTGTGTAGAGGGAAATTTATAGCACTAAATGCCCACAAGAGAAAGCAGGAAAGATCCAAAATTGACACCCTAACATCACAATTAAAAGAACTAGAGAAGCAAGAGCAAACACATTCAAAAGCTAGCAGAAGGCAAGAAATAACTAAGATCAGAGCAGAACTGAAGGAAATACAGACACAAAAAAACCCTTCAAAAAATCAATGAATTCAGGAGCTGTTTTTTTTGAAAAGATCAACAAAATTGATAGACCGCTAGCAAGACTAATAAAGAAGAAAATAGAGAAGAATCAAATAGACGCAATAAAAAATGACAAAGGGGATATCACCACTGATCCCACAGAAATACAAACTACCATCAGAGAATACTATAAACACCTCTATGCAAATAAACTAGGAAATCTAGAAGAAATGGATAAATTCCTGGACACATACACCCTCCCAAGACTAAATCAGGAAGAAGTTGAATCCCTGGATAGACCAATAACAGCGTCTGAAATTGAGGCAATAATTAATAGCCTACCAACCAAAAACAATCCAGGATCAGACAGATTCACAGTTGAATTCTACCAGAGGTACAAGGAGGAGCTGGTACCGTTCCTTCTGAAACTATTCCAATCAATAGAAAAAGAGGGAATCCTCCCTAACTCATTTTATGAGGCCAGCATCATCCTGATACCAAAGCCTGGCAGAGATACAACAACAAAAAAAAGAGAATTTTAGACCAATATCCTTGATGAACATCGATGTAAAAATCCTCAATAAAATACTGGCAAACCAAATCTGGCAGCACATCAAAAAGCTTATCCACCATAATCAAGTGGGCTTCATCCCTGGGATGCAAGGCTGGTTCAACATACACAAATCAATAAACGTAGTCCAGCATATAAACAGAACCAAAGACAAAAACCACATGATTATCTCAATAGATGCAGAAAAGGCCTTTAACAAAATTCAACAGCGCTTCATGGTAAAAACTCTCAATAAATTAGGTATTGATGGGACATATATCAAAATAATAAGAGCTATTTATGACAAATCCACAGCCAATATCACACTGAATGGGCAAAAACTGGAAGCATTCCCTTTGAAAACTGGCACAAGACAGGGATGCCCTCTCTCACCACTCCTATTCAACATAGTGTTGGAAGTTCTGGCCAGGGCAATTAGGCAGGAGAAAGAAATAAAGGGTATTCAATTGGGAAAAGAGGAAGTCAAATTGTCCCTGTTTGCAGATGACATGATTGTATATTTAGAAAACCCCATCGTCTCAGCCCAAAATCTCCTTAAGCTGATAGGCAACTTCAGCAAAGTCTCAGGATACAAAATCAATGTGCAAAAATCACAAGCATTCTTATACACCAATAACAGACAAAGGGCCAAATCATGAGTGAACTCCCATTCACAATTGCTTCAAAGAGAATAAAATACCTAGGAATCCAACTTACAAGGGATGTGAAGGACCTCTTCAAGGAGAACTACAAACCACTGCTCAATTAAATAAAAGAGGACACAAACAAATGGAAGGACATTCCATGCTCATGGATAGGAAGAATCAATATCGTGAAAATGGCCATACTGCCCAAGGTAATTTATAAATTCAATGCCATCCCCATCAAGCTACCAATGACTTTCTTCACAGAATTGGAAAAAACTACTTTAAAGTTCATATGAAACCAAAAAAGAGCCCACATTGCCAAGTCAATCCTAAATCAAAAGAATAAAGCTGGAGGCATCACGCTACCTGACTTCAAACTGTACTACAAGGCTACAGTAAGCAAAACAGCATGGTACTGGGACTAAAATAGCGATATAGACTAATGGAACAGAACAGAGCCCTCAGAAATAATACCACACATCTACAACTATCTGATCTTTGACAAACCTGACAAAAACAAGCAATGGGGAAAGGATTCCCTATTTAATAAATGGTGCTGGGAAAACTGGCTAGCCATTTGTAGAAAGCTGAAACTGGATCCCTTTCTTATACCTTATAAAAAATTAATTCAAGATGCATTAAAGACTTAAATGTCAGACCTAAAACCATAAAAACCCTAGAAGAAAACCTAGGCAATACCATTCAGGACATAGGCATAGGCAAGGACTTCATGTCTGAAACACCAAAAGCAATGGCAACAAAAGCCAAAATTGACAAATGGGATCTAATTAAACTAAAGAGCTTCTGTACAGCAAAAGAAACTACCATCAGAGTGAACAGGCAACCTACAGAATGGGAGAAAATTTTTGCAGTCTACTCATCTGACAAACGGCTAATATCCAGAATCTACAAAGAACTCAAACAAATTTACAAGAAAAAAACAGACTACCCCATCAGCAAGTGGGCAAAGGATATGAACAGACACTTCTCAAAAGAAGACATTTATGCAGCCAACAGACACATGAAAAAATGCTCATCATCACTGGCCGTCAGAGAAATGCAAATCAAAACCACAATGAGATACCATCTCACACCAGTTAGAATGGCGATCATTAAAAAGTCAGGAAACAACAGATGCTGGAGAGGATGTGGAGAAATGGGAACACTTTTACACTGTTGGTGGGACTGTAAACTAGTTCAACTATTGTGGAAGACAGTGTGGCGATTCCTCAAGGATCTAGAACTAGAAATACCATTTGACCCAGCCATCCCATTACTGGGTATATACCCAAAGTATTATAAATCATGCTACTATAAAGACACATGCACACGTATGTTTATTGCAGCACTATTCACAATAGCAAAGACTTGGAACCAACCCAAATGTCCATCAATGATAGACTGAATTAAGAAAATGTGGCACATATATACCATGGAATACTATGCAGCCATAAAAAAGGATGAGTTCATGTCCTTTGTAGGGACATGGATGAAACTGGAAACCATCATTCTCAGCAAACTATCGCAAGGACAAAAAACCAAACACCACATATTCTCACTCATAGGTGGGAATTGAACAATGAGAACACATGGACACAGGAAGGGGAACATCACACTCTGGGGCCTGTCATGGGGTGGGGGGAGGGGGGAGGGATAACTTTAGGAGACATACCTAATGTAAATGATGAGTTAATGGGTGCAGCACACCAACATGGCCCATGTATACATATGTAACAAACCTGCACGTTGTGCACATGTACCCTAGAACTTAAAGTATAATAAAAGAAAAAAATAAAATGGTAATTGTACTCATACCATATAAGGTTCTTCAAAAAAAAAAAGAAATTTATGGAAGAAAATATGGAGTGTACATCCATATGCCATCTCTAAATTGTCTCTTTGCTTTACAATGATCCTGCAGATTACCAATGCAGCAGGATTTTAACAATACATCTTATTTAGTAAAATAGGCTTTCTTGGGCTGCCCTAGAAACTCCCAAACTCTCTATGAAAAAAACCATCAACTGCTAAACAACTGACTTAGCAAGTGTATTACCAGAGCATACACTGTTTGTAAGTTGTCAACAGCCTGTACTTAGGCAACTGCTAGATTAAATAGCTAAAAACTATTTGGCACCCACACAGAAGTTCTTGTACACACACTTTATGGTTGAATTCTTTCTATGACACTCCTGAAGGCATAATAATTAAGAGAGAATGTCAGTTTCTAGGAGTATCCTTTGGGGCCTTTCCACCAGCTGAAACCACAACACCATGCTAGGCTTTAGCTACAAATCTGCCTACACTTGTAGCAAAAAATGGAATTCATGCTCTGAGCAGCCTCTGAGGCACAGGGTTTATATTTTATAGCAATTCTTATTTTTCTTTTCTTCTTTTCTTACACATGCAAATGAAAATATCTCCCAATTTTCAGCTGCCAGAACAGCTGAATACTAATCATCATTAGAAAAACTAAATGCTTGTCTCAAAGAAGGAACTACTCCTTAGAAATTCCTGTGCATCTCAGGGCAAAGAAAAAAATGTCATCGGCAATCCAGTTTTGCTACAGGATGAATACACTTATCACACATAGCTTTGCATAGCTGAGAACAATTCTAGCCCAGGGTGACCAGAAAAGTCTCAGGGTTTGGAAAGAGGTACCATAACTAGACACTGAACATTCAACTCCAAAGTCACTTCCACCTCCATCCACTTATGTGACCTTGAGGAAGAAAAATCACTGGACCTGTCGGTATTCTCTTATATTTCATTTCCTTCCTTGTACTGTTCTATCTGCCTGAAATGGCTTCCCTGCCTTCTCCTCCATGTCTCAAATTCGTAGGAAATACTATTCTGTGTTCTGTGAAGCCTTCCCTGAGCTTCTTAAGCCACATCAGCTTCCTTTCCTTTCTACCCCAATTCTAGATTGCCCATACGTCCATTATATCACATGGTATTACTGTTGTATATTTATTATGGTATTTATTTTAGTTTATCATGTTATTTATGGCCATATTAGGTTTTCAGGCACTACATTATTACTATTGGTCGTAATATTAATAAAACTTTTAGTACCATTGTGAGTGCTTACTATACGTCATGCCCTATATGAATATATTATCTCTACTCATCACAAAACACACATGAGATGAGAATTAACATTCTTACAATTTTTTAAAGGTGAGGAAAGTAAAACCAAGAGAGAGTATGCAGATGGCTAGTAGGAGCACTGAGAATCAAGACAAAACCTATTTTACTTTAAAATCCATGCTTTTAACCACTACTCTAAAGTACCACCTTTAAATAATAATAGATAACGTTTACTAAATACTTGTTAAGTGTCAGGCTCTGTACCGTGCTCTCCACATACACTAGCTAATTTGATTCTCATAAAAACTCTGTGATGTAGATATAGTGATTATTATCTTAAGTTTTTAAAAAATGAAATTGAGATTAATAATGTTTAAACAACCTGCCCAAGGTCACAGAACTATGGGGACTCGATTAGTATTCAAATCAGTCTCCCTCCAGAGCCTGAGCTCTTAACCACTGCTGTATTCCATGACCAGATAGTAGAATCTTTTATAATCTTTGCAAACTCTATGCAGGTTTCAGGGATAACCCCTCTGGAAACAGAAAACTGGAGCATTACCCCTTCTGAGTAATACAAATCAACCAAATCAATGAACTCCCTTAGTATACTCACCTTAGTACATGTGTGGATCCATTAATGGTTGTGGTTGAACAAGGGACAGTCTGGCCCAGAATGGAAGGTCTTCGGTAGCGCTCATCATCACAGCAGAGGATGATGAGGAAGGCACGTCTAAAAGACTTATTCAAGAAGGCGTAGAGAAAAGGGTTCAACCCGGAATTGATATAGCCGAGCCAGAGGAAAGCGGTCCACACCTGCCCAGGGACAGTGTAGTTTATGAAAGGATCCACAATATTGGTGACAAAGAATGGTGCCCAGCAGAGGCAGAAGCAACCCATGATGATGCACAGGGTCTTGGCTGCTTTGGTCTCTGTCCTCATGCGGTGAGTGCTATGCTGGTCTGCCGACTGAGGCCTGCTCTCAGAGGAGGCTCCTGCCCGTTGTAACATCTGGATCTGGTGGGCATGCTCCTTAGCTGTGACATAGATGCGGTAATAGGCCAGCACCATGAGGAGAAATGGGATGTAGAAGGCCACCACAGAGCAGGTGATGGCGTAGGGCTTGTTGACCATGAAGACACAGTACGTAGAGTTAGAGTTCTGGTTGAACTTCCTCTTTTCTATCTGAGAATTGGAGGGAGAGAGGAAATGAGGAAAGGAGGTAAAAAGGAAAGAAAAAGTGAAAAAGAAGTGGGAAAAATGGGGAAGAGTGTAAGAAAAGAAAAAGGGAAAAGGAAGAAAGTGGAGGATTGGAAGATAAAAAGAAGGGGAAGAGAACAGGGAAAGAAAATGGGAGAATAAAAGAGTAAAGGGGAAAGGAAAGAAAAGAAAGTTTATCAGCAAAGCTTTGGTTTTCTTATAAGCCTACAACACAAAGAACCTTGATGACAGAAAAGGAACATGATCATATCCCAGGGCTCAGAGAACTTATCTGTACAAGAGGAGCTGAAGGCTCCAGGACAGAAGAGAAATAAAATAGAGACAGAATCATTTATTACATTTACCCAACCAGAAGTGATATTCTGCCTCTGTTCCCCCTTCCCTGTCTGCTTGCACATAACAGATCAGTCTCTTAACAGAATGTCTGCAGATCAGTAACATTAGAGTCACCTGCAGTACATATTATAAATGCAGATTCCTGCCCACTCCCTGCTGCCACCCCTCCACTCTCATCCCTGAAAGATCTACTAATTCTAAATCTCTGGGCAATGAAGCTCAGATATATGCATTTTAAGCAAGTTTTTTCCAATAATTCGAAAGCTCATTAATATTTGAGAACCATTGCTCTATACCATGCTAAACTTAGCTCTTTGGGGGATGCCATGGGGCACTTTTCTAGAGTCATTTCTCTACTTATTGAGTTCCCTGATGAAGGTTTGTCTCATTTAGATAACACAGAGTAACAGCCTGTGTTATACTGTAACAGCTTGTGTTTTAGTGTAACAGCCAAGAGGGGCCTTAGGGCTTGGGGGAAAGAAAGGGTAGATATTTTAATGGAAGAAAAGAATATAAAGATTGGGTAGGGCAAGGTCATGAGGGACTTTGGAACCCAACCAGAGTTTGAACCTAGACAACACTCAATGCTTCAACTTACTCTCCTCTCAGTCTCTCCTGAACCCACTCCATTTAGGTGTTCACCCTAATCACTCCATTGAAAATGCTCTGGTCAAGGCTATCAATGACCTCTGTGTTGTCATTCCTCCTTTTAAATGAGCCATCTACACCTTTGACATAGCTGAACCCTCCATCCTTCTTCTTTTTTTGAATATTTTATTGAACCAAAATACATATAAAATACATAAAGTATATATACAGATGAATCACTTATTACATAGTAAATATGCCTGTGTAATTATTATTCAAATCAAACTATAGAATATTATCGACAACCCAGCAGCCTCCCAAATGCCTTCTCCTAGTCATTAATATGCCCAAACATAGCCACTCATCTACATCATCATAATGTAATTTTATTTGTTTTCCAACTAAGTATCAATATAATAATAAAATACACAATCTGTATCTTCTTTAACTTAATATTGTATCACTGACATTATTGCATGTACAGGTAATTTATTCTTTTTCATTGTAGTATAATATTGCATTATAGGAATAAACTACAATATTACATATTCCAATATTGACAGACATTTGAGTCATTTTTGGGTTTGTGCTATTTTGCATCAAATTGTTATGAATATTCTTGTAGAAGTTTGTATGTGTGTGTGTGTATTTTCATCTCTCTTAGGTATATACCCAGGACTGAAATTTCTGTATCATAGCTTGGGTATATACAGCCAAATGGTTCCCAAAGGGACTGTATCAATTTATATTTCCACCACGAGAGCAGGAGAGTTCCAGTTACTCCACGTGCTCACCAACATTTGGAATTTATTGTCAGTATGTAGTGGTATCTCATTGTGGATTTGTTGATGATGTTGGTAAAGTTTATTTGATTACATAAGTAAAATACTCCATGTGTTTTTGACTCTTTCCATTGGTTTAGATTAGGATTTGTCTTATGTTTTGTTACTGAAAAGTGTCCTGGGCATCCATATCCACATAATTATAGTACATTGACATCACTCCTTTTGGAAAGCATGTGAGACTGAGTTTCTGCATCTGTTTCCTGATTAGCACTCTGGTTCCTTCAATGGGAGGAGAGCATTGCCTTCAGAATGGTAAAATATTGTCTAGATCTTGTCAGTCCCAATTCTTGCAGCTGTATCTTCAGTTTCAATCCGAGTAAGTCACCTCAAACTCTCAGTGTGCCCTGCTTTCTGCATCTTTGTTCCCTGTTTACTATGTCCTGGCTATTTCATTGTAATTTTGAATTAAATCCAATAAACTTCAATCAAATCTAAGTTTATTACAACCCTTCAGTTTCTTAGTGCAGTTTACTGTGCATCTCCTGAGAACTAATAATGTTAATCACTGTTTTGCCCTTTTGATATCCTCTCTTTTGAATTGATTATTCAGGTATTTTCCCATTTTAAAAATTAAGTTGTGACTTTCTTATTGATTTTTAATATAATAGTTCTTTTATATTCTAGATGTCTTTTGTCAGATTTATGTGTTGCACATATATAACTGTGTGGCATGGCTTTTCACTCTACTATCTTGTGATAGAAGGAAGTTCTGAAAGAACCTATACTTTTGGTTAGTACTTGTATCTTGTTTACGAATCTTTGTTTACTCCTAAGTATAAAGATACTGGCCGGGCGCGGTGACTTACATCTGTAATCCCAGCACCTTGTGAGGCTGAGGTAGGCAAATCACTTGAGGCCAGGAGTTTAAGACCAGCCTGGCCAACATGGCAAAACACTGTCTCTATAAAAAAATACAAAAATTAGCCAGGTGTGGTGGCAGGCACCTGTAATTCTAGCTCCCAGGGTGGCTGAGGCACTAGAATCGCTTGAACCCAGGAGGCAGAGGTTGCAGTGAGCTGAGATCACGCCACTGCACTCCAGCCTGGGTGACAGAGTGAGACTCGGTCTCAAAGATATTGTCAAGAGATGTAAAGACATTCTTTTACATGATCACTTAGCATATCTGTATTGTAGTAATTTTTATGTCTTTTTTTTTTTTTTTTTTTTTTTTTACGGGGTCTTGCTCTGTCGCCCAGGCTGGAGTGCAGTTGTGCTCACTACAACCTCTGACTCCCAGGCTCTAGCAATTCTCCCACCTCAGCTTCCCTAGTAGCTGGGACTACAGGTGTGAGCCACCACCCCCAGTTAATTTTTAAATATTTTTTATTTTTTGTAAAGACAGGGTTTCATTGTGTCGCTCAGACTGGTCTCGAACTCTAGGCTCAAGCTATCAGCCCATCTCAGCTTCCCAAAGTGCTGGGATTACAGGCATGAGCCACTGTGCCTGACCAGTTTTTACATTTAATGCTTCTACCCACCTGAAATTAGTTTTTCTGTATGGTATGATGTACAAGATATGGATATTGAATTGACCCCTGCAGCATGTATTGAAAGGATTATCTTTTCCTAGTTGCACTGCAGTGTAAACTTGGTCATAAATCAGGGGACTGTATATACATATAGCTCCACGTTTGGATTTCCTATTTGTTCTCTTGAATTGTCTCTCTCTGCATGTACTGCTTTAACTTCTATAACTTCATACATCTTAGACATCTAGTTATAAAAGTCTTTGAACTGTGGTTTCTTTTCTTGAAGACTCTTGGATAATCTTTTATCTCAGTATTTCCATATAAAATTTAAATTAATATCTCAATTTCTATAAAAATCTTCTAGGATTTTGATTGGAATGAGAGTAAAATGATTAAGGGAAACTGATGTCTTTACAATGTTAAGTCTTTGAATTAATTAACATGGTAATTCCTTCTCTTTGTATTTTTAAGTATATTTCAATAATACTTTTTAATTTTATAATTTTCTTTGTGTCTTGCATATCTTTTGTTATATTTGTTTCTATGTATTTTATGTTTTTATTCTGTTGTAAATGGTACCATGTTAAAATCCTCATTCCTAATTGTTGCTAATATGTAGAACTTGGTGAGGATTTTTATTGTAAGCTGGCTATGTATTCAGCAACTTTGCTAAGTTAGATATCAACTAATACTTCATCTTTACATTCTTTTGAATTTTCTCCAGGAAATACTCATATGATCTGCAAATAATGGCAGTTACATTTTTTTCTCTTTCCAATCCTAATATCACTTTCTCTTGCTTTATTGAGCTTGATAGGGCCTCCCGTCTAATTTTGAATAAAAATGAGAGTAGTTGACACCTTGTTTCACTCTCAGTTTTAGGGGATGAGCCTTCAATAATTTACTAAGTATGATATTTGCTATAAATTGTATGTCAATGCCCTCTACTTGATTAAGGAAATTACATTCTATTCTTGGTTTGATGAGATTTTTAAAAAATCATGAATGGGTATTGAATTTTGTCAAAGCATTTTTGGCAGTAACAAAATGAACATGTGGGTTTTCTCCCCTTTCTTTTATTGATGCAATGAATTACATTGATTGCATTACAATTCCTGGAATAAGTCCTATTTGTACTGGACCCTGCGACACACTAGTATTTTTCTTAAGGATTGAAGGACTTTTCCACCAACTATAAACACTGCCTGCTGACAGGTCTTAGTCATCAACCTTCTCTAGAAATAGCTCTTGACTGAAGAGAGCTGCTTAACCCAACGTCACTTACCCTTCTTGGGATCAATCTGCATCCAGTGTGAATATACACATGCATGAAGATATGAAGAACAGACACATATATGATATACTCACAAACATGCTATTTTATTCCTGTACATATTCAGTATCTTGTTTTATAGACTATTATAAGGTTATCATGTATCATCCTCTTGAACTGATATTTTTATCATTATGAAATATTTCTACCTCAAGAAATATTACTTTCCTTAAATTTTATTCTATCACTTATAATAGTAGAGTAACACCAACTTTCCTTGAATTATCACTTGCATAGTGTATGTATTTCTATTTTTTTATTTTCAATTTTTCTGCCACTTTATATTTAATGGTCCTCTCTTACAAGCAGCATATATTTGTATTTTGTTTTGATGCAGTCTGACAACTTTGTCTTTTAGCATCTATTCTTTAAATAATTTAATATTTACTAAAATTACAAATTGATTTAGGTTTGTCTATAATCTTACTGTTATCTATTAATCTTTTCTGTTTCTTGGTTCCTTGTTTCCATATTTATTGCTTATTTTCAGAATAATACCTGTTTATATTAACACATTACCTCTCTCCCTATTAGCTTATTGGATATATATTCTTTTATTATCTTTATTTTAGGGGCTACAGCTCATTAGAGTCTATTTCATACATTTGCCATTTCCTTGGCAATGCAAATATCCCAAACAGCCCATGCCCCACGCCTGCCTTTTATGCTATTGTTTTCATGCATTTTAATCCTACATACATTTGAAAACCCACAAAACATTAATATTATTGTTATTTTAATAGTCAATGTTCTCTTACACTATCTACATATTTATCATTTCCAGTGCTCTGCACTCTGTCCTGCATTATGGTGCTTCTATCTGGGATTTTCTTTTTGACTGAAAAATTCTTATAAAAATCACAGTATAAAACCTGATGTGGAAAAATTCCCTTCTTTTTTGTTGGCCTGAAAATGTCTTAATATCATCTTAATTTTTTTTTTATATTTCTTATAATTTCACTTATTCCAATATGTTTTTTATATCATTGTACATAGATACAATAGCTGCTTTCAAGTCCTTGCCTAAAACTCCCAACATCTGGATGATGATCCATGCTAACTTTTTCCAGGGTCTGCATGTGTCAATTTATTTTATTTTATTTTTTTGGTTTGTATCCTGAACATTGTTAACATCTTAATTTTTAAAGCATATTTTCATTGGGTATAGAATACTAAGTTGTAGATTTTCAACATGTCATTCCATTGTCTTCTCACTTCTTTCCTTTTATTGCATGGTCAGCTGTAAGTCTTATTTTCCCTGTTAAGTTTAATTTGTCATTTTTCTCTAATTACTTTTGAGATTTATCAACTTGTCTTTGATTTTCAGCAATTTTTTAAAATGAATTTTCTAGATATAGTTTTCTTCTTTATTTAACCTGCTGGGGTTTTGTAGAGTTTCTTGAATCTGTGACTGATGGCTTTTATCTTTTTGGAAAATTCTTAGGCACTATTTCTACAAATATTACATCTGCCCCATTCTCTCTCTCTTCAAATAGAATACTAATTATATGGACGTTAGAACTTTACTGTATTATATATATATGTAACAAATATATATATACACATATACATATATGTATGGACACACACACATATATTCTGATATGATACATATATACATATATATCAGAATGGTCTGTAATAAAATTTTATCCATTTATCTCTATGGGCTTCAATCAATATTTTATTACAAGGTTATGGTATAACATCCTCTTGAATTGATATTGTTATCATTATGAAAAAATGATATTACCTAAATTCCAGTTTACTACAGGTGTTCTCAGATATGTCAAATTTACTATTAAATTTATCATTATACTTATTTATTTCAGTGTATTTATTAGTTGCAGTATTTCCATTCAATTCCCCCCTCTTTTTTTTTTTTTTTTTTTTTGAGACTAGGTCTTGCTCTGTCACCCAGGCTGGAGTGCAATGGCACAATCTCAGCTCACTGCAACCTCCGCCTCATGGGTTCAAGCAATTCTTCTGCCTCAGTCTCCTGAGTAGCTGGGATTAAAGGCGCATTCCCCCATGCCTGGCCAATTTTTGTATTATTAGTAGAGATGGGGTTTCACCACATTGGCCAGGCTGGTCTTGAACTCCTGACTACATGATCTGCCCGCCTTGGCCTCCCAAAGTGCTGGGATTACAGGCATGAGCCACCGTGCCCAGCCAAAAATTCCCTTTTTTTTTTGTAGATGCTCCTTATCTAATTACTCCATTATCTAGATTGCCTATGAGACTGTTTCTGTTGTCTTTCTATGTTCATGGTTTTTGGCTATTTAGTCTTGCTTCCTACAAGGTCTGGTGACTTAATTAAAGGACAGACATTATGTATAAAAAAGTACAGGTGCTCTGGATGGTAGTAGCCTATTCCAGAAATAATTTAATTTTCTTCTGGCAAGCAGATAGAATATGAAAAGAACACCTCAATCATGTTTAGGTTATGTTTAATGCATTACTTTCAATGGCAAAAACCACAATTACTTTTACACAGACCTTATATGACTCAGTAAAGGCCCCAAAGGAAATAGTAGAGGTCTTCTTTTTCTCTTTGAGGGTGTAGCTACTAAGTCTTATTTGCCTCGGTTACTTTCCAATCTTTCAAAGAATATTTTATTTAATCTTCATATTTCGTATTTAATTCAGTGTGTTTTATTTAGCTTTGATAGTCATGCTTATGACAGTTCCCACCTTATCTAGAAACCCAATTCTCTCTCCTTCTTTATAATATGTTTTAAGGCATATTTTCTTCCAAGACGATTTTCTCTTTCTTTGTTTTCTTCCTCACTGGCTGTTCTTTCCAACTGTCCTTTACTGCCCTTCATTCCTTAGACCTCTTCTATTCTGTATCTACCTGCATTCCTCAGGTGATCTCATCTAGTCATATGGATTTAAATGGCATCTAATCTTTGAGAATGGTCCACTTTTTTTTTTCTTTCTGATCGGGACCTCCTAGGAAATACAGAATTTGATATCAAGCTCCTTACTTGACATCTCCAGTTGCATATCTAATAGGCATCTCAAATAAGTAAAAAAGCCAAGTGTTTGACTCTCCACACCCTATAAACTCACACACAGTATTCTCATCTGGATTGATGGTCACTCACTCTAATCTTCTGTTTGCTCTGTCCAAAATTTTGGGTCATGTTTGACTTAGGTTTTCCTTTCACATTCCTCTTCTAATTTTTCAAAAAAAAAAAAAATCCTGTTGGTTAAATCCTCAAAATAGATCCAGATTCTAAATTACAATCTCGATTGTTATCACTGAGGTTGGAGCACCATTGTCTCTCACCTGTCAGATTACTTCAATAGACTCCCTTACAGTCTGCTTTTTAACAGAAAAACCAGAAAGATTCTTTAACAATATAATTCAGGTCATGTTACTCATTTGCTCAATACTCTGCAATGGCTTCCCATTTTCCTCATAGTAAAAGTCAATGTTCTTAAAATAACGTGAAAAGTCCTACACGATCTTTCTCCTATATATTTTTTTACTTCCTCTCCTACATTTCCCTCCCTCATTTACTCTGCAACAGCCACCCTAACCTTGATATGTTAGGAATATTCTGCCACAGCACTTTGCACTTGCTATTTTTCTGGCCTGGTATATTCGCCAAGATATCCACAAGTACGACTCCCCAACCTCCTTAAAGTTGTAACTGAAACATCACCTTCTCAATAAAGCCTAGTTTAACACCTTATTTGATATTACAATCTGCTATCCCGTTCACCTGCTTTTTCATAGTACTTACCATCTCCTAACATCCTAGATATCTGCTTATTTTTAATCTCCTCTACTTATTTTCATCTCATCACTTATTGTCTACCTCTCTTTGTTAGAATATAAACTTTACAAGGATGTGGGTCATCGTCTATACTGTTCAATAATGTACCCTAAGCACCTGAATTAGATTCTCAAATATGGTTGGGGCTCGATAAATAATTAATTATAGAGCAAAAGAGTATGTAAAATCTGACAATTTCTCACCACCTCAAATTGCTATCATCCTAATCCAAGTTAGCATCATCACTTGCCAGGAAAATTGTAATTCCTTCCCAAAAGTTTTCACTATTTTCTGCCATTCCACAGTCATTCTCTACAGAGTAGCCAGAATGATTCTTTTAAAACATAGGGCAAATAATGTCATTCCTCTCACCCAAGCCCTCGAAAGCTTCTTCTATTACTCTAAGTAGCCACAATTTGACTCCAGGCTACCTCTCTGACCTCTACTTTTCTTACCAATTTCCTCCTTGTTCACTGCTGTCTGTAATCTTCTAGACCATTCCTTGAACTACCCAAGCATGCTCCCAGGGCCTTTATGATTATTGCAATTTTGTTCCAAAACACTTTTTTTCTTAGTGCTTACATGACTTACTTTCCCTCTTCCTGCAGGACTCTGCTCCAGCAATATTTTATTAAGGAAGATGAATGTCATGTGTAAATCACTCACTTTTTACTTGTTTTTGTGTTTTTTTTAAAATAAAATGTAACGCCTGAAATATATCGTACTTTCTCCTCACTAGATTTTAAATGCCATATGAACTGAAATTCTTTTTACCATTAATTTCTCAATTGCCTGTGGAACATAGTGGGCATTCAATTATTTCTTGAATGAATGAATAAATGAATAGTGCAGCCGTTATGAGCTTAGACTTTGAAGTCGTATAATTTCCTTTATAAAATGAATATTAAACATAGTAATATTGTGTTGGTTAGATGATATTGAAACATGTGAAGAATTTAGTATATTGTCTATAAATATTTAATAAATGGTAGTGATGATGGAAAGAGAAAGCAGGGTCTAGGTTTAGGAACATAAATGAGAAAATTATTATGTGAACACTTTGAATTTTTAGGTGGTTTCTTTCCCGTTATGTTAACAACCCTGCATTGGGTTGGTGTGGTTACCAATTTGTAAAATCTGGGGATGGATTAGGACATTTCTAGCAAGCTTAGCTTTAAAAGCACAGCTGATTCCATTGAGCAAAGGAAGAAAGTCCCTGGAGTAGGTTTCTGCCTTGGGCATCTGTACTTGCACGTATGTGTAGGTTTATATGTTTGGGTATATAGCTGGTCATCATTATGCATGGATTCCATATTTGTGAATTAATCTACTCACTAAAATTTATTTGTAACCTCCTAAATCCCCCAAATCAATACTTGAGGTGCTTTCACAGTGTTTTTATGGTCATTTGTAGGCACGCATGTGCACAAAGCAGTGGAAGCATTGTTTCCTGATAGGTGTGTTTCCAGCTGAAGTCAAACAAGGCAATGCTCTATCATCTTGTTTCACTTCAACAAGTGTCCCTTTTGCTATTTGCTGGCACATATTTTGCCTTTTGTGCTTTTTGATGGTGATTTCATGGTTTAAAATGGACCCTAAGTGTACTGCTGAAGTGCTGTCTGGTGTTTGTAATTGCAAGAAGGCTGTGATGTGCTTTACAGAGAAAATACATGTTTTAGATAAGCTTCATTCAGGCATGAGTTATAGTGCCTTGTCTATGACTGCAATGCTAATGAGTCAATATATAAATTAAATAGGTGTTTTTAAGCACAAACACACATCAAACAAGGTTATGCATTGATTGGCTGATGAAAATGTTGTGACCAGAGACTCACAGGAACCTAATCCTGTATTTTCCCTGGAAGTAAAGATTCAGTATTTACCAACTCAGTGTTTGCAATGACTTTATAAAATTTAATTGCCGCCAACAACATGACCATGTGGATTGTGCTAGCTTCTCTCTAGGCAGGTTCAGTGTGCAAATGAGTGGACAGATATGAATATTAGCCGTGTTAACAGTAAACAGATGCTCCATTTCCCATTTAGCTGAATTAGGGTCCATTTTAAACCATGATTAAAATTAAACAGGCAATCCCTTTGGCTCATTCTAAGTGAACTAAAACTTTCTGGGTTGTTTTCTATAGAAATTCTACTCAGGAGGTAGACGTGCTGATCCCTCAACAGAAGTTCCCAATGCACAGAAGCATATGCTTCCAAAGATCTTCTCCATTAGGGAATAAGTCTAGCATATAAATTAAGAGCACAGACTCTGGAATCCAAAGCCCGGGCTCAGATACAGTCCCCACTACTTCCTACCAATGACTTTAGTGAATAATCTCCCTGATCCTCTGTTCGCTGATCTATAAAATGAGGATAATGATAGGATCTACTTCATAATGTTGTTGTGAAGCCTAAGTGAGGTTCCCAGGAATAATGATTAACAGGTGGCTTCATACATACATAGTAAGTGTTCAACATTTACTGGCCATTATTATTCTTGGAGTAATAATAATTGTTGAAAATTTGGATTTCATTTCCTCCAGGAATGGTAAAATTGACAGTTTAAAATAAATTGGATAGGATTCAAAAAATGTCCATGCAGTTACCCTCCTAATTCACTCTCCTGCCTCTGGCATTTCTTTCAGAATCCCAAGGAATACTTGTTCTGACATACCACATGAAAATCCTGGCCCAGGCCTTGGTTTAGACTCCTTTCCTTGAAAAAGAACAAGGCAGGACTAAGGGCTAAGAATGGGGTGAAAATAAGAAAGGGCAGCTCCTTCTCTTGAGGGTCCTGTTGCTCTTAATCTCTCCTCTCCAATCCCCTTCCCACATCTCGATGTATCCTGGGACCACTTTTAAAGTGAGTGCCTGACAACTTCCTTATGGAATATATATCCCTGCTAAAGAATCCAGATCATAGATTTTGATCTTCATTGTAAGTTTAGTATGTCAAAGCTGGAGGACTCTTAAAAGTTAGTATCTAGACATAATGAGATGGTTAATTTTATGTGTTAACTTGACCAGGCATGGGGTACCTACACATTTAGTCAAGCATTATTCTGGGTGTGTCTCTGAGGAAATTTTTGAATGAGATTAACATTTGAATCAATAGACTGCCTTTCCCAATGCAGATGAACCTCATGCAATCCTTTGAAGGCTTGAATAGCAGGGAACTCATGCTGCCTTACTGCCTTCAAGCAGTGATATCAGTTTTTTCCTGCCTTTGGACTCAAACTAAAACATTGACTCTCCTGGGCTCTAGTGTGCCTGCATTTGGACAGGAACTACACTATTGGCTCTCCTGGGAGTCTAGCTTGCTGACTGTAGATCTTGCTACTGGTAAACTTCCATAATCACATGAACCAATTCCTTACAGTATCTCTTTCTCTCTCTCTCTCTACACACACACATACACACACACACACACACACACACACACAAACACCCATTAGTTATGTTTATCTGGAGAACCAATACACAGGGATTGGCATAATGCCTGGCATATGTTGCATGCCCTCCTAGATCCCTGGTAGACCTTCTTCTCCATTAAGAACCAATGGATCTTCTCATCACAGTGCTTCAGGAAGTGAGACAGTTCAGAGCTGGGCTCAGGGCTTAGTTCTCTCAACTTCTAGCCTGGAGCTGTCTTCATTCCCTCATTCCCCGGCAGCCTCTACCCACATGACATATTTTCTTCAGCTCCATGTCAGCTGATATGGTTTGGCTGTGTCCCCACCCAAATCTTATCTTGAACTGTAGCTCCTCCCATAATTCTCGCTTGTTGTAGGAGGGACCTGGTGGGAGATAACTGAATTATGGGGGTGGTTTCCCTCATACTTTTCTCGTGGTAGTGAATACGTCTCATGAGATCTGATGGTTTTATAAAGGGGGACCTCCCTTCGCTTGGCTCCCATTCTTTCTTGCCTGCAGCCATGTAAGATGTGCCTTTTGCCTTCCGCCATGATTGTGAGGCCTCCCCAGGCATGTGGAACTGTGAGTCCATTAAGCCTCCTTTTATTTATAAATTACCCAATCTGGGGTTTTTCTTTATCAGCAGTGTAAAAATGGACTAGTACATCAGCCTTATAGACTCTCCACGTAAAATGGAATAAAGACCTTTTCGGGCAAATGACATGCCTCAGGCATGTCTAAGCAAATTCTAAGCTTTGAATACTTGTTCAGTTATCTACAAGCTGTGTGACATTGGGCATGTTACTTAACCTTAACCTACATAAGCTTGTGAGCCTGAGTTTTCTCATCTGAGAAATGGGGGAAATAACTATACTTTCCCCACAAGGAGGTTTTCAGGATTATATATAAAGTATTTAGCATACTCTCTGGCATACAGTCATGTTAAAGAAAAAAATTATTCATGACGTTTGTTAAAGCAGTAAAGCAGACTTTATTCAGGACTATCAACATAGGTTATAGGGACTACTGTGATGGGGTTTTGTAGTAGAAGAGAGAGATTGAAATGCAACAAGGGAAAGTGGAAATTTATAGGCAAACAGCATGGTGAGTGGGGGTTAGTGGATGGAAAATTACCAATAGAAAACATCAGGAGTAAGAGAGGATTCTGGCTAAACAAACCTAGCAGGGCTCTTGCTGAAGACAGGCCAAGGTGATCATACATCACCTGGGAGATGGTGGAGGATGAAGAACCCAATCAAATATCAAGGGTGGGGGATTCTGGCTAAACCAACTTAGCAAGATTCTTGCTAAAATTGGATGATGCAAAAACAGACATAGTAAGTCCAAAAGTCAAGACCTAGATGGGACAAGGATTCAGAAAAGTCTAACTAAAGTTAGGTTAAGGAGAGGATTTTTGTCAGTAAGCATTCAAAAGTGTTAGCTTTAAAAAAAAACGATCACCCAGACCACTATCAGATTCTTAGAATACTCAATCTAATATTATTTATTCATTTAGGAACCCCATGCAAAGTTGATTAGAGAGTAAACCAGTGGGGTCTGTGTAGATACTCACCAAATCAATTATGCCAATGTTATTCCAGCCTTGCATTATAGGGAGAAAAGAAATAAACGTGGGGATGACCCAGCAGCCTCCCAGCATTAATGCGATGCGCAGAGGGGTCATCTTGTTCCTATAGACCAAAGGCTGGCAGCAGATGGCGTAATACCTGGAGAGAGAATAGAGGGCAGAGCATAGGCATGGGCAAGGAGGAATGGGAGGAGAGAAAAGAGAATATACGAGAGAGAAAAGGGGAGGAAGAGGGGATGGAGCAAGGGATAGAGAAGAGCAAACATTGAGGAGAAGAGTTGGAGGGGAAGCAGAGAATAAAAATACGGAAATAAAAGAAAGAATAAAGGGTAAAAAGAGGAGAGCAAGAGGTAGAGGAAGGGAAAAAGAAGGAAGACAGAGAAAATAACAGAGGAAAGGAAAAGTGATTATATAATACAACATGATATACTGGCCTGTGAGTTTCTGTTAATATAAATATTAATATATGCTTTGGATCACATCTGAGAATCATTGCCTGCAGTTGGCCCCACAGTCCTCTCTATCTCCCAATATCTGGAGGAGCTCCGCACACACCAGAAGGTCTTTTCTATTTCTGGCACTATTCCAACAGTATCCCGATGCCTGTGCATTGAGGAGCCTCTGCCCAGCCCTGTGGGCCTCAGTATCCAGGCAACTGTAATCTATTTGATTACAACTTGAGGTGACCCAGGCACAGCTCTACATCGGGCTGTAACCACTGTGTCTCAGATTTGTCCCTTTACCCTTGATCACTTGCCTACGTGGAAGTGGAGCTCTAAGCCCGTGTTTTTTTTCTTTTTATTGTGGTTCAAGGATTCCCCTCCATCCCCCTATCCCTGCCATGCTGAATCAAACTCACCTGAGGAAGCCTTTTTAAAATGCAGATCCCAAGGATCTCCTGAATCAGAGCCTGTTGGTGAACAACCTGGAGCTTGCATGTTGACAAGTGTGAGTTATTACTAAGTGTGAGTTATCGTTAAGGATACTCAGTTTCCTTCTTCCAAACACGTACACTTCTTGGCATCCTTATGGCTGGATAGGACCAAGGGACTAGTCCTGACCAATGAATCATGAACAGAATTGACATGCATCACTTCTGGGACAAATCATTTAACTGTTTCTGGGATACTAAGAATGTAAAACTTTAAATATTTCCTGCTCCATCATTTCCTGTCTACTGGATGAGACCACCCCACTTCCATTTATTAGGGTCTGACCTCTCTCATGGGACACAGTGCGCACTCTCTTTTGATTCCATGTTCTGCCTATGATACTAGCTTTCTTCCTGCCTCCAGACAGAGGTACAATCTGCCCATTCAACAGTCTGGCCTCTAACTTCTAGACCGTTCCTGCATGTTATTCTGGCCTTGGAGATCACCTCTTCCATGCCCAGGCATGGCATGGAATTTCACAACAGGCAGAATGCTACAGTAGATCTATCATTTATTTCTCTTTGGGAGAGTACAAAATATAAATGCAAAAAGAGCCTGGAGGCTAAGTCTATTCTTTAAGGTTTTATACCATTTAATGATGAACCACCCTCACACACCCCTCATTTTATGCAGTTCACTTTGTTAATTTTTCCCACGTCTTCTTTTCTTTCCTTAATTCAAAGCATAACTAACATAACAATGGCTATATTCTTTGAAGAGGTGGTAGTAGGATGGGTTGAGAGAGAGGGTGGGATGAGGAGAACCCCGTGTTGGAGCATGAGGAGCAGGTGCCTCAGGAGCAGGGAGAGGAGAAATACCCCCTTTCCTACAAGGCACTGAGGAGCAGCTGACGACATTGTGCCAAAAGCTCCTTGTAGCTGGCAGGCTCGGTGGGGCATCCTGATCTGGGCCAGAGTGCAAGAAACAACAAATCAAAGAACGGGAGAGTGTCTTGCTCAGAAAAACCATTGTCTCCATTATAATTCTGACATGGCTGCAAAATCAAACTAAAGATAACTCACTCATTGAAAGAATCATGATTAGCTGAATTCCCTCCATACTGTTGGCTTATAAGAAAGACAAATTATATCTGAGTAGCAAATTTTTCTGAATGGTGATATTCATAATCATCAGAGGTTTATTATTAACATAGAATTAATGATGAATTTGAAGTGGATGAAATATACTCTTTTATTTTTTTTCAAATTTTGTTTCCTTCTTGATTTCCTGTTAGGGGGCAAGTTTCTTTCCATTTAACATCCTTCCTCCTTTCTCTTGTTAATAGCACTTCAAATCCTTCGGGAGTTATCTCTTTGCTGTTGCTATAGTGTTGTTGGGAAAACAAATGATGGGGCTTTGACTTTTCTAGCCTAGGGGTGACCTGATCAGACTTTCTCCTAGGACTCAACGTCCTGCAGAGGGATGCAAGGTGGGCAAGTCAGCAGAGGGCTTTTTATCTCAGCAGCAGCCCCCTGGCAAGGCTGGGGATTCATTCCTGCTCCTTGGATCTTTCGCAGCATGCTCTTACCCATCAAGTCCTCACTCCTTAGCTCTCTCTTTGAATAAACCACCTCATATATTTCCAATAAATTCTCTTTTTGCTTAAGCTGGTGTCATGGGTTGAATTGTGCCCCTCCTCTTCCAAAATATATGTTGAAGTCCCAACTCTCAGTAACCTTGGAATGTGACCTTATTTAGACATAGGGTTTTAAAAGAGGCAACCAAATTAAAATGAGGTCTTCAGGGTGATCCTGAATCCAATGTGACTGATGTCCTTATGAAAAGAAAAGTTTTGACACAGAAACTGATATGCACAGTAGGAAGGTGGCCATGAGAAGATGGAAGATTGGAGTGATGCGTCCATAAGCCAAGCAACACTTAAAGTTGCCAGCAACCAGCAGAAGCCAGGAAGAGGCAAGAAAGAATCCTTCCCCTACAAGTTCCAGAGGGATAATCACCCTATTGATACCTTTATTTCAGACTTCTAGCCTTTAGAGCAGTGAGACAATAAGTGTGTATTGTTCTAAGCCATCCAGTTTGTGGTACCTGTTATGACAGCTTTAGCAAACTAATACAGTTGGCTAATAACAATCTCTTGCTTGCAAGAAAAGTATCCTGCCTCACACAGAGCAGTAAAACTGGCTTGAATGCCAGATATATCTTTCATAGTATACTTAAGTAAGAATATCTTTTGTTTCATTCAATATA
This sequence comes from Pongo abelii, assembly GCF_028885655.2. NCBI lineage: Eukaryota > Metazoa > Chordata > Mammalia > Primates > Hominidae > Pongo > Pongo abelii. The sequence continues at coordinate 157,147,169 of NC_071989.2, forward strand.
CTTTCAGATTATAGCACAAGTTTTGGCATCCTTTCTTTTATTATCCCAAAAAGGCAATAGAGGGATAAATGAAGAATGAATCTGCCCTATCTTTGTTGTGTAATCAATATAATTTTCGAGGTTTAGAACGAGGTGCCGAGATGTTGCCAAGTAAAGAGCAGATTTCAGAAATTTTGGTTGGATCTCCAACATCACAAAAATCCAAAAGTTCAAAAACACAAGGCCAAATTAAGTATCCTATAGGGCACTATTCACCACAACCAAGGTATGGAACCAACCTAAGCATTTATTAGTGGATAAATGAATATAGAAAATGTGGTATATATATACATGATGGGATATTATTCCACCATAAAAAAAAATAAAATCCTGTCATTTCCAGCAGCATGGATGGAACTGGAGGACATTATGTTAAGTGAATGAGCCAGGCACAGAAGGACAAATATTGCATGTTGTCACTCATGTGAGGGCACTAAGAAAATTGATCTCATAGAAGTAAAGCATAAAATGATGGTTACCACAGGCTGGGAGGGGTAGTATGTAGGGGGAGTATGAAGAGGGGTCAGTGAATGCATACAAAAATACAATTAGATAGTGGGAATAAGATCCAGTGTTTGGGCAGCACAATTGGGTAACTGTTGTTAACAATCATTTATTGTATCTTTCAAAATAGCTAGAGGAGTAGATTTGGAATGCTCTCAACACAAAGAAATGATAAATGTTTGAGGTGATGGATATCCCAACTACCCTGATTTGATCACTGCACATTGTATGCTTGTATCAAAATATCACATGTACCCCATAAGTATGTACAACTATTATGTACCCAACAAATTTAAAATATTTTACATAAATAAATAATATCTTGCAGGACAAAAAGTACGTTTCAGAAAGCAGGATGTCTTACCTGAGAAGATTCTTTGATTTCCATAAATGGATGTGGATGTTTAGAGGGTTATGTTGGGAAAATAATAGAATTTACAAAAGAGGGCTTCAGAATATATGGTTATATTGGTGCTCATAACATTTTTATGAAAGCCTTTCTTTCTAAATCTAGCTTGCCCAGGGCTATTGCCAGTTTCCCTTGACATAATGATCATCCCATGAACAATAATATTGCCCTACATTCTGTTGTCCAAATATTCTATGCTTTAATTTGCTTTACCCTAGATTTCTAGGAGCTGCTGCTATATAGAATTAAATAGCGGTAACAGGTTTCCTTTTAAAATTCAACTTAAAGGAGGATACTGTGAATGTAGTACACATTTTACCAATCCCTTACACATTTTTTTATTTGAAACAGAATCTTGTTCTGTTGCCCGGGCTGAGGTGCTTATGTGATCTTGGCTCACTGCAACCTCCGCCTCCCAGGCTCAATTGATTCTCCTGCCTAGCTTCCTGAGTAGCTGGGAATACAGGTGTGCACCACCACACCAAGCTAATTTTTGTATTTTTAGCAGGGACAGGGTTTCACTACGTTGGCTAAGCTTGTCTCAAATTCCTGGCCTCAAGTGATCCACCTGCCTCAGCCTCCCAAAGTGCTGTGATTACAAACATAAGCCACCACACCCGGCCCCCTTACACATTTTACATATACAGTCAGTTCCCTGGAAAATGCTTGCCAGAAGTAAAGTGCTTGGACAATGAGCCCGTCTCGAAGGGGGCTCAGGTGGAATACATCAAAACATGCCCAAACACAGGTGTAGAAAGTTGCTCTTGCAGGATCTGGGGTGGTTAGGCAAGGGTGGGAAGAATCCTTTATCTCCTTTTTTTAAATTATCAATAAGTAAAGGGGGAAAAAGGATTTTATTTTACTTAAATTTAAATTAGGTTAGGTAAATTGTTAGTGACAGGTAAGGATATGAATAAGAAAAATACTGAATTATGCCTAGGTATATGTTTTACTTGCATTTTGACCTCTACAGCTTCTTCAATCTGGTCCTCTGTCTTACAGTAAACATAATTTGATTTTTGAGTGGGATTGAGTATAGAACATAAGGTTCTTATCTGGAGCTCAAATTCTAGCATCTACTTAACTTTATGTGCTCAAGATTCACACCAAGACCTGGCACCCTTGAGGCAGCAGCCCTAAATAAGTCACCTCATATCCTTCCAATGTCTTTCTGATCTTTGCTTTCAAGCAAAAAATCTAGAAAACTAAACATCCTCTGAAGTCTGGACTCAAGAATGCGAATTAAGTAGGTGAAAACAAACATCACTGAATAAAGAGATTAATAAAAATTGAGTTCTAGTGTTAACTAATGGTGCTTCCTTAAAATTTTAATATTTGTAGATAAGACTAGACAGAAATCTGATAACTTGACTTTTATATATTGCAGTTGATTTTCAATTCCTATATTTGGATTATAATGTCCCTGTTAATAACAAAAAGGAAACTGACCTATCATGAACTATTCCTGCAACACATAAACACCACCACTAGACAGAATTAGCTAATTAAATTTGCAAGTTCTTTGGAGGGAGGTAAGGCAAAATGCACTGGCTGATTTGATAATAATAGCTAGTATTTATTTACTGACCAAGGGCTCTGCCCATTTGATCTCATTTAATCCACACAACTATTAGATTGGTGCAAAATAATCGTGGTTTTTGCCATCAAGAATAATGGCAAAAACTATGATTATTTTGCACCAACCTAACACTTTTGAGACAGGAACTATAAATATATCCATTTCACAGATGAGGAAAGGGAAGCACAGGAGTGTTCGAAATTTGCCCGGTCTCACAGGTGGTAAGAACTGAGCTGGCATCGAGCCCAGGCAGCCTGACTCAAGAGCCAGGACATAAACCTCCTATCATTTCACTCAGCTGCCTCTCCCATTGAAAAGCCACTTTGGAAACAATCAAAACATGAACATACTGAATCTCAGAACTTGAAGGATGCTGAGAATCATGAAACCCTCAAGTCTTCTGATATGGTTTGGCTGTTTACCCACCCAAATCTCATCTTGGATTGTGGCTCCCACAATTCCCATGTGTTGTGGGAGGGACCCAGTGGGAGGTGGTTGAATCATGGGGGTGAGTCTTTCCCGTGTTGTTCTCATGATGGTGACTGGGTCTCACAAGATCTGATGGTTTTATAAAGGGGAATTTCCCTGCACAATCTCTCTTCTCTAGTCTGCTGCCATGTGAGACATGGCTTTCACCTTCTGCCATGATTGTGAGGCTTCCCCATCTACATTGAACTGTTAGTCCGTTGAACCTCTTTCTTTTGTAAATTTCTCAGTCTTGGGTATGTCTTTATCAGCAGCATGAAAATGGACTAATACAGTAAATTGGCACCAGGAGTGGGGTGCTGATGAAAAGATAACCGAAAATGTGGAAGTGACTTTGGAACTGAGTAACAGGCAGAGGTTGGAACAGTATGGAGGACTCAGAGAAGACAGGAAGATGTGAGAAAATTTGGAACTTTCTTAAGACTTGTTCAATGGTTTTGGCCAAAATGCTGATAATGATATAGATAGTAAAATCCAGGCTGAGGTGGTCTCAGATAGAGATGAGAAACTTGCTGACAACTGGAGCAAAGGTGGCTCTTGTTATGATTTAGCAAAGAGATTGGTGGCATTTTACCCCTGCCTTAGAGATTTGTGGAACTTTCAACTGGAGAGAGATGATTTTGGGTATCTGATGGAAGAAATTTCCACCATCAGGAAGAAATGCTAAGCAGCAAAGCATTCAAGAGGTGACTTGGGTGCTGTTAAAAGCATTTAGTTTTATAAGGAAAGCAGAGCATAAAAGTTTGGAAAATTTGCAGCCTGACAATAAAATAGAAAAGAAAATCCCATTTTCTGAGGACAAATTCAAGCTGGCTGCAGAAATTTGCATAAGTAACAAGAAGCTGAATGTTAATCCCCAAGACAATGGGGAAAATGTCTCCAGGCCATGTTAGAGGTCTATATGGCAGCTCCTCCTACCACAGGCCTGGAAGCCTAGGAGAAAAAATGGTTTTGTGAGCCAGGCCCAGGGTCCCTGTACTGTGTGCAGCCTAGGGAATTGGTGCCATGTGTCCCAGCTACTCCAGGCATGGCTGAAAGTGGCCAACATAGAGCTCAGGCCATGGCTTCAGAGGGTGTTTCCATGTGCTGTTAAGCCTGCGAGCACACAGAAGTCAAGAATTAAGGTTTGGGAACCTCCACCTAGATTACAGAGGATGTATGGAAATGCCTGGATGCCCAGGCAGAAGCTTGCTGCAAAGGCAGAGCCCTCATGGAGAACCTCTGCTAGAGCACTGCAGATGGGAAAAGTGGGGTTGGAGCACCTGTGCAGAGTCCCTACTGGGGCACCAACTAGTAGAGCTGTGAGAAGAGGGCCAGCATCCCCAGACCCCAGAACTGGAGATCCACCAACAGCTTGCACTGTGCACCTTGAAAAGCTGCAGACACTCAATGCCAGCCTGTGAAAGCAGATGGGAGGGAATCTGTACTTAGCAAAGCCACAGCAGTGGATCTGCCCAAGACCATGGGAACCTACCTCTTGCACCAGCATGACCTGGATGTGAGACATGGATTCAAAGGAGATCATTTTGGAGCTTTAAGAGTTTACTGCCCCACTGTATTTCAGACTTGCATGGGACCTGTAGCCCCTTTGTTTTGCTCAATTTCTTCCATTTGGAATGGCCATATTTACCCAATGCCTGTACCCTCATTTTATCTAGAAAGCAATTAACTTGCTTTTGATTTTACAGGCTCATAGGCAGAAAGGACTTGCCTTGTCTCAGATGAGATGTTGGACTGTGGACTTTTGATTTAATATGAAATGAGTTAAGACTTTTGAGGAACTGTTGGGAAGGCATTATTGGTTTTAAAATGTGAGGACATGAGATTTGGGAGAAGCCAGAGGTGGAAGGATGTGGTTTGGCTGTGTCCCCACCCAAACCTTGTCTTGTATTGTGGCTCCCACAATTCCCATGTGTTGTGGGAGGAACCCAGTTGGAGGTGGTTTAATCATGGGGTGGGTGTTCCCCATGCTGTTCCCATGATGGTGAATAGGTCTCAAAAGATATGATGGTTTTATAAAGGGGAGTTTCCCTGTACAAGCTCTCTTCTCTTGTCTGCCACCATGTGAGATGTGCCTTTCCCCTTCTGCCATGATTGTGAGTCCTCCCTAGTCACGCAGAATTGTGAGTCCATTAAACCTCTTTCCTTTGCAAATTGCCCAGTCTTCAGTATGTGTTTACCAGCAGTGTGAAAATGGGCTAATGCATCCCCTCTAAAATGAAGTGTGTATCCAAACCCGCTTAATTTTTCTAGGGATTTGGAAAATCACCAGGTCCTACTGCAGTACATTCTAAACTTAAGGGCATCCTAAAGTTAAGAAAGTTTCCTCTAAAAATCAATTTTCGGTAACTAGCAGTTTTTCCCTCTGGCTTAATTTAAATTTCTATCTAATTCTTTTTCTGCATAGTGGTTCTAGAGACATCTGAAGAGAGCTTTTACATCCCTCTGAAGTCTTATTTTCTGCAGGTAAAAAATTCCCTGTTGCTCTCAACCAGGGGTGAGTTTGCTCACCAGGGGACATTTGACAATGTCTGGAGACTTTGTTGTTGTTGCTGTCACAATTGGGAAGGAAATGCTGCTGGCATCCAGTAGGTAGAGGTCAAGAATGCTGCTCAACATCCTACAGTGCCCCAATAAAAATACTGGTCTATGTCAGTAGTGTTGAGATTGAGGACCCCTGGTTTAGATGAGGGGATTTTCACCAATAGCAGGAGTGGAGTTCCTTGTCCTCTATATGTGCTGTAACATGTCTTTATCTCTTAAGAGTGGGGTGCCACAAGGACAGCACTATGTTCTGGTGCATCCTATATGGACCAAAAACCACTACATTGCCTTCCGCTTTGCTCACCATAACTTAATATAGCCTAGGGGATACCCAGAAGCACAGGACACCTGTGCCCCTAAAAAAGAAAATGATCTAGGACAGGAGGTGGGAAAACTGTCCCCCAACTGATGTATAAGTTCCATGAGGGCAGCAATGTTTGCCTTGTTCTGCTTTGTGTTCATGATGGCTAGTACAATGCCAGATATATTGTGGATACTGACAAACTGGATTTTTAAAATGTAATAAACTCTCAATCACTACCAAGCACAATAAATTCCATTAAAATATGTTACCAGGTTTTGGAGATGTGAACAGGCATATCTAGTAGAGGGATGGGGAAAGGCTTTCTTCAATAGTGGTTTTTTAAGTCAAATGTTAGAGACTGGATCAGGATGGTGGAGGAGGAAGTGTAATCTAGGTGCTGTAGACAGCATGGCCAAGGCCTGAAGAGAGAAATTATATATATGAAATACATACCCATAAATGTATATTCCTATATCTATATAGCCCTATAAACATAAGAGTAAAGTTAATGAAATTGTAGGGTGTTCACAAGGAAGTAGACAAAAATAAGCCTAAAAAGGCTGACTGGGGCACGTCTCAGAGCAGTGGTTCTCAAATTTTATCATCTGTCAGAATCACTTAGAGGATTTGTTGAAACACGGATTGCTGGTAGGTCTGGAGTGAGGCCCAATAATTTGCGTTTTTGATATGTTCCCAGGTGATGCTGTTGCTAGTAGATTGGAGACCACACTTTGAGAACCATTGTCTTAGAGGTTTTGAATGTTAGGCTAGGAGGAGTTACCAAAAGATTTTTAAGCTGGAAAATGTCCATCATAATCAATATTGCTGTGTGCTTTTCTAAAGAAGCTGAATTAAAACGAAGTCAAGAGAAGGAGTTGTTGATTCATATGCTAGGTGGACAGTGTTTAACAGGAAAAGTAATTGTCTCATCTCAGGAATACATGAATCAGCAAGATTTGTTCTCCAGCCTTCCATTGGGTATCTCCCATTCTCCCTTAACCAGAAAACTTTTACAAAGTAGTTAAATGAATGTTCAAATGATGAGTGAGGTTCCAGATGGCCAGGATTAACTAAAATGAAGCAAGGATATTTACAAAGTAATTTCTTATGCAAAACATTTCAAAAGTATTGCTCATAAAACTCCATTAAAATCCGCTTTTGTAGACCCAGCCACCAGCTTCTCCCACTGCAGCCATGTGCAAATGTGTGATCAAATTGCTTTTAAATGTCTCTGGGGACACAATTTACTTTGACAACTCTTAGTAGGCAGCCATGTATTTTAAGCTCTGTGCTAATCCCTTCCGTGCTCCTTCTGCAATTAAGGAAAATTCTACTTCCTCACTTCCTGCCCTCCCAACCACAGAAAAGGCACAAGAAGCAATGATAATAAGCTGGAATTCTAGACTCTCAGAATTGGAGGAGATAGTAGCAGTCAACTTTATGTCTTCACAATTGGGTACCAGCTTTCCCTGCCTTAACTACTTAGTAGCTCTGTGGTCTTAGAATCAGTTACTAACCTCAAGAAGATCCAGTTTCCTCATCTTTAAAGTTAGAATAATTATGTCTACCTCCAATTATGCCTCTCCTTCACTGTGAGAATTGATGAAATAATATGTTTAAAACATGGGGAGTTCTTGGCACATAAATATCTGTTTAATACATATTATTATAAACAGACTCAAACATATTTTGGAATTATGGGCTCTACATTATTTAACAAATAATAAAAAGCCACTTGGTTCAACATCTTTCCCTAACAGTTGATTCTAAGAAATATAAAGGTGAATGAATTGGTCTCTAAAGGCAAATGAAAGCATTAAGACCATATTTGCTATGTGCAATGGAGTTGGTTACATGTAAGATCTAGTAATCATACATTGTCGCTTAAGCTGCTGAGTTTTGATGTAGATGTTACATGCCAATAGATAACAACAGGGTAAACAGGTCATGTATAGCTTGGGGTAGCTGTGGGGTTCACTGGTTGAATAGCAGTCCTCCTAGCAAAATGTGGTTCAATACATTTTTGTAGCAGAGCTCTGGATGAAGAAACTTGTGTTTCTGTTCTTAGTAATTCTTTTTGTTATATTTTAGTTCCCCTTGTTCTCCCTTTGAGGAGGTGGAGAAGAGAGAAGAGCAGTAGTAGTTTTAAGAAAAAACTAAAGGCCTCTTCCCTGTGGTCTCCAGTCTTGGCAAGCTTTGTCACTGATCCTCACTGATCCTGGAGGATCAATGAGGAAGACCCAGCAGAGATATTCACCAGGGGCTGGAGACAGGAAGAGGGGCTGAGGAAGTAGCCAAGAGCAGAGGCAGAACTGTGGGTTCCAGGAAGGAAAAACTAGGGGTAAGGGGACAGAGAGAGACTCCTTTTTGTCAGCGATCTGGAGGACATCAAGTTGGGCCCTTGCAGGAATTATAATCCCATGAGCAATCTTCAGATTTAATGTTTATTATGTTCCTCTCTTAAATATTCTTCTGTGGGTGAGCACAGTGGCTCATGCCTATAATCCCAGCACTTTGGGAGGCCAAGATGGGTGGATCACTTGATGCCAGGAGTTTCAGACCAGCCTGGCCAACATGGTGAAACTCCATCTCTATTAAGAATGCAAAAATTAGCCAGGTGTGGTGGCGATCACCTGTAATCCCAGCTACTCGGGAGGCTGAGGCAGGAGAATTGCTTAAACCCAGTAGATGGAGGTTGCAGTGAGATGAGATCCTGCCACTGCACTCCAGCTTGGGCGACAGAGTGAGATTCCATCTAAAAAAAAATTATTCTGTACCTTCATGATAAAATTTGTAAGAAAGGGAGTGTCAGCCATCTAGAAAGGCATTTTATAACAGACTACAGGAAAAAGAATAGTCTGCCAAAAATGTCATCTAAAAACATCTTGGCAGAGGCTTACTGGACACACATAGAGGTTACCAAAGTATTATTTCATAGCATATATTAATTAATAAATCTGCCAGCAGATACTGACTGATTGTTCAACTGACTCATTGAGACTCAGCTCAGGGGTCAATTTCCCTGTAAAGTCCTCTCTGGCCCTCAAAATCAGTGAATGGTTTTCCACCTCTACTCTTGTTTTTTACAGTACTTTGTGTGTATCTGTAACACAGTATTTTCCTAGCTATATTGTAATTGTCCACATTCTTTTCTCCTGCTACAACTACTACTATTCCTGCTACATACACCATTCATTTATTGAAGGCACACTATATAGCAGGAAGTGTATTTTATGTTATATCTAATTTCTAAAGGAACTCTGCAAGGCAGCACTCATCCTCATTTCAAATATGAGAAAACTGGGGCTTGGAGAGTTGAATCCACTTACCCAAGATCATACAACTAGGTTATGGTAGAACTGGGTCTTAAACCCACATCTGCTGAAGTCTATGCCTTGGTGACACTGGTAAGTGAGACAAGGCTAGACAAAAGTGACTCTATCTAGTAAGAGGAGAAGACCATGCAGGGGCCTAGAAGCTTTATGAGCTGAGAACACACAAGAAGAAGACATATTTAATGATGAACCTGACAGATAAGGTAATATACAGGAAGAATAACTCGGGAGCTATTGCAGGAATCCAGAAATGGGATCGGAAGAAGGAATAAAGAAGAAGAAGATACATTTCAAAGATATTTATAGGAAGTGGCCAAGATGGCAGACTAGAAGCAGCTAGTGTGCACAGCTCTCATGGAGAGGAATGAAAGAAGCGAGTAAATACAACACCTTCAACTGGCACATCCACATACACGTATTGGGACTACTCAAGGAAGCAACTCAACCCACAGAGAATGAAGATAAGCAAGGCAGGAGGTGACATGGATCCAGGGGAACCTCCCTTGCCCAGGAAAGTAGTGAATGAACGTGTGACCACTGGAACCCATGATTCTGCCATAGATCTTTTCAACCCTTGGGTCAGGAGATTCCCCTGTGAACCCACTCGACAAGAGCTTTCAGTTTGACACATAGAGCTACATGGAGTCTTGTCAGAGCAGCTGCACAGGCATGTGCAGAGACCTGGGAGCCCTAGATACCTGGGCTTCCTGTGCTTCCTGGCAAAAGTAGCTGCAACTCTGGCAAAGCAGAAAGTTAGATCCCTGTACATACCCCTAGAAAGGGGCATGAATCCAGGGGGCTGAGCAGCGACAGTCTGCAGGCCCCACTTCCACAGTACCTCACAGGATAAGCCCCACTGGCTTGGAATTCCAGCCAGCCACTGGTAGCAGCATTGCACCTCCCTGAGACAGAGTCCCCAGTGGGAGGGGTGGGCTGCCATCTTTTCTGTTGGGTGACTTACCCATTCTAGCCTTTGGGCTTTGGAGAGTCCAAGTTGACCGGGGGCAGAAGTTGTTTCTTAGCACAGCATAGCTGCTCTGTGAAAACATGACCAGACTGCTTTTGTAAGTGGGCCTTGATCCTGTTCCTCTTCACTGGGCATGACCTTCTAACTGGGGCCTCCAGCCACCCCTGCTGGGGCTCTCTGGCCAACAGAAGCTCCCTGGGATGGAGCTCCCAGAGGGAGGGGTGCGATGCCATCTTTGCTATTTGGGTGGCTTAGCTGTTCTACCCTTTGGGCTTTAGAGAGTCTGAGTTGACTGGGGCCTATAGCAAATCCCCAGCATAGCACAGCTACTCTACAAAAATGTGGCCAGACTGCTTTTTAAAGTGAATTTCCAACCCCATTCCTCCTCACTAGGCAAAACCTTCCAACTGGGTTCCCTGGCGACCTCTTAACAGGTGCATTTGGGCTGGTAACAGGTATGTACCTTCCTGGGATGGAGCTCCCGGAGTGAGGGGCAGGCTGCCATCTTTGCTGTTTTGCACTCTTCACTCTTGATACCTCCAGGTAGTGGGAAATCCAAGGTGACTAGCGACTGGAGCAGGCCCCCAGCATACTGCAGTAGCCCTATGTTAAAGTAGCCAGACTTAAGTGGGTGCCTGTTCCCATATCTCCTCATCAGGCAGGTCCTCCAGGCCTGGGCCTCCAGCCATCCCCTGCCAGAGGTATTGAGCCAGTAGCAACTCAGGACCTCCCGGGACAGAGACTCCAGGGGCAACTGAAAGCCTCTCTGCCACTGCCTTTGCTACTCTTGGATTAATGAAGGAGCAAAGACCCTAAGTGCCTTCTCTACACCTCCAACAAGCTGCGCTTGACCCAAGGAGAGGAGGCCAGACCATCTCTCATGGGTCCCACCTACTCCTTCTGCTTGCACCAGACAGGTAACCCCTAACTTGGGCCCCAGCACATACCCTTCAGTCTGGGCTGACTGCACTGAGCAATTCCTGACCTCAATCTCTCTGGGGTGGAGCCTCCAAGAGACAAGCAAAAGACCCTTGTCCACAACCACTACTAAGGTCCCTTTCTCTGCTGCCTCCAAGTGGAGGAAGGAACATGAATACTGAGATTGCCCTAGAGCTACAGTGGGCAGCCCAGGAGTTCCAAGCCATGATCTACAGCCAGCATGCAAGGGGGAGAGGAACCCACTCCTTCAGAGCATTTAGAGGGAACACAGCTGCAACTGTGAGGAAACAGGGGAGCCACACAACTGAGCAAGAGTCTACCAATTGACCATATGTCTAAGTGCCACCCACAAGACCATACCTTGAAGCTTAAACATCAAAAATACCTCATTTACATACCCACCTCTGAAACCAAAGACAAGAAGTCAGCTTCAAATAAAGACTGTGCACAATGCCTTGGCCCTGTGAAAATAGGCAGGAAAGGAGTCTATTGACTGTACTCAATCTACACTGCAGTTAAAGGAATACCCGCATACAGAGATGAGAAACAACCAATGCAAAAACTCTGGTAACTCAAATGACCAGAGCATTGTTATGTTTCCAAATGACTGCACCGGTTCTCCAACGAGAGTTCTTAACCAGGCTGAGCTAGCTGAAATGACAGAAATATAATTCAGAATATGAATAGGAATGAAGATTATCAAGATTCAGCAAAATGGCAAAACCCAATCCAAGGAAACCAAGACACACAATAAAATAATACAGAAGCTGAAGGATGAAATAGCCAGTATAAAAAAAGAACGTAATGGATCTGACAGAGCTGACTAACACAATACAAGAATTTCTCAATGCAGTCACAAATATTAACAGCAGAATAAATCAAGCTGAGGAAACTTTCTCAGAACTTGAAGATTGTCTCTCTAAAATAAGACAGTTAGACAAAAATAAAGACAAAATAATTAAAAGGAATAAGGAAAACCTCTGAGAAGTATAGGATTATGAAAAGAGGCCAAATCTACAAATCACTGGCATCCCTGAAAGGGATGGGGAGAAAGCAAACAACTTGGAAAACATATTTCAGAAAATGATTTATGGAAACTCCCCCAACCTTGCTAGAGGCCAACAGTCAAATTCAGGAAATACAGAGAACTCCTGCAAGATTCTGCACAAGAAGACCATCCCCAAGACACATAATCATCAGATATTTTAAGATAAAAATGAAAGAAAGAATGTTAAACACAGCTAGAGAGAGAGAGAGAGAGGAGGTCACCTACAAAGGGAGCACCATTAGTCTGAAAGCAGAACTCTCAACTGAAACCCTACAGACCAGAAAGAATTGTAGTCCTATAATCAACATTCTTAAAGAAATATCTTCAACCAAGAATTTCATATCCTGTCAAACTAAGCTTCCTAAGTGAAGGAGAAATAAGATTCTTTTCAGATAAGCAAATATTGAGGGAGTTTGTTACCACCAGACCTGCTTTACAAGAGATCTTGAAAGGAGCACTAAATATAGAAAGGAAAGACTGCTACCAGATTATACAAAAACACACTTAAATACACAGACCAATGATATATAAAGCAACCACACAAACAAGCCAGCATAATAACCAGCTAACAACACAATGACAGAATCAAATCCACACATATCAACATTAACCATGAATGTAAATGGATTAAATGCCTCATATAAAAGTCTCAGAGTGGCAAGCTGGATTAAAAAAAAAAGCATGACCCAATGGTATGCTGTCTTAAAGAGACCCATCTCACACATAATGACACGCATAGACTTAAAATAAAGGAATGGAGGAAAATCTACCAAGCAAATGGAAAACAGAAAAAAACAGGGATTGCAATCCTAATTTCAGGCAAAACAGACTTCAAACTAACAAAGATCAAAAAGCACAAAGAAGGGCATTACATAATTGCAAAGAGTTCAATTCAACAAGACCTAGCTATCCTAAATATATATGCACTCAACACGGGAGCACCCAGATTCATAAAGCAAGTTCTTAGAGACCTACAAAGAGACAAAAATGCCCACACAATAATAGTGGAAGGCTTCAGCACTTCATTGACAGCACTAGACAGATCATTGAGGCAGAAAATTAACAAAGATATTCAGGACCTGAACTCAACATTGACCAAATGGACCTGATAGACTTCTACAGAACTCTCCATCCCAAAACAACAGAATATACATTCTTCTCATCACCACATGGCACATACTCTTAAATCAATCACATAATTGGACATAAAACAATCCTCAACAAATGCAAAAGAACTAAAATCATATCAAACACACTTTCAGACCACGATGCAATAAAAATAGAAGTCAAGGCTAAGAAAATCACTCAAAGCCATGCAATTACATGGAAATTAAACAATATGCTCCTGAATGATGTGTGGGTAAGTAATAAGATTAAGGCAGAAATCAATAAGTTCTTTGAAACTAATGAGAAGAAAGATATAACATACCAGGATCTATGGGACACAGCAAAGGCAGTATTGAGAGGAAATTCATAGTGCTAAATGCTCACATCAAAAAGTTATAAAGATCTCAAATGAACAACCTGACATCACAACTGAAAGAATTAGAGATGCAAGAACAAATCAACCCCCAAAATAGCAGAGGACAAGAAATAACCAAAATCAGAACTGAATTGAAGGAAATCAAGACACAAAAAAAAACATTCAAAAGATCAATGAATCCAGAAGTTAGGTTTTTGAAAACATGAATAAGATAGATAGGATACTAGCTAAAGTAATAAAGAAGAAAAGAGAGAAGATCTGAATAAACACAATTAGAAATGACAAAGAGGATGCTACCACTGATCCCACAGAAATAAAAGTAATCAGAAACTACTACAAACACCTCTATGCACACAAACTAGAAAACCTAGAAGAGATGGATAAATTCCTGGACACATACACCCTCCCAACACTGAACCAGGAAGAAACTGATTCCCTGAACAGACCAATAATTAGCTCTGAAATTAAATCAGTAATAGACAGCCTACCAACCAAGAAAAGCCCACACCTGATGGATTCACAGCCTAATTCCACCAGATGTACAAAGAATACCTGGTACCATTCCTACTGAAACTATTCCAAAAAATTGAGGAGGAGAGACTCCTCCCCAACCCATTTTATGAGACCAGCATCATCTTGATAGCAAAACCTGGCAGAGAAACAACAACAAGAAGTCAGGCCTGTATCCTTACATGAATATCAATGCAAAAATCCCTAACAAATTACTTGCAAACTGAATCCAGCAGCACATCATACAGCTAATCCACCACAATCAAGTAGGCTTCAGCCTCAGGATTCAAGGTTGGTTCAACATACACAAACCAATAAATGTGATTCATCACATAAACAGAACTAAAGACAAAAACCACATGATAATCTCAATAGAAGCAGAAAAAGGCTTTCAATAAAATTCAGTAGCTCTTTATGTTAAAAACTCTCAAAAAAAAAAACTAGGTATTGAGGGAACATACCTCAAAATAATAAGAGCCATCTATGACAAACTCGTAGCCAACGTCATAATGAAACGGCAAAAGCTGGAAGCATTCACCTTTAAAAATAGCACAAGACAAGAATGCCCTGTCTCTTCCAATAGTATTGGAAGTCCTAGCCAGAGCAATCAGGCAAGAGAAAGAAGTAAGGAGCATCCAAATAGGAATAAAGGAAGTGCAACTACCCTTTTTTTTCACAGATAACATGACTCTATATCTAGAAAACCCCACAGTATTGCCCCAAAAGCTCCTTCAGCTGATAAACAACTTCAGCAAAGTTTCAGGATACAAAATCAACATACAAAAATCACTAGCATTCCTATATACCTACCACAGCCAAGCTAAGAGCCAAATCAGGAAGGCAATCCCATTCACAACTGCCACAAAAAGAATAAAATACCAGGAATCCACCTAACCAGGGAGGTGAAAGATCTCTACAATGAGAATTACAAAACACTGATCAAAGAAATCAGAGATGACACAAAGAAATGGAAAAACATTGCATGCTCATAGCTGGGAAGAATGAATATTGTTAAAATGGATGTACTGTCCAAAGCAATTTACAGATTCAATGCTATTTCTATCAAACTACCAAAAACATTCTTTACAGAAGTAGAAGAAAAACTATTTTAAAATTAATATGGAAACAAAAAAAAGCCCAAATAGTGAAGTCAATCCTAAGCAAAAAGAACAAAGCTGTAGGCGTCACCTCACCTGACTTCAAGCTATACTACAGGGCTACAGTAACCAAAACAGCATAGTACTGGTATGAAAACAGAAACATAGACCAGTGGAGCAAAATAGAGGGTCAGAAATAAGACCACACACCTACAACTATCTAATCTTTGACAAAGCTGACAAAAACAGGCTATTGGGAAAAGATTCCCTATTCAATAAATGGTGCTGGGTAACTGGCTAGCCATATGCAGAAGATTGAAGCTGGACCCCTTTCTTACACCATATACAAAAGCCAGCTGAAGATAGATTAAAGACTTAAATGTAAAACCCAAAACTATAAAAACTCTGGAAGAGAAACTAGGTAATACCATCCTGGACATAGGAACAGGCAAAGATTTCATGATGAAGACACCAAAAGCAATCACAACAAAAGCAAAAATTGATAAGTGGGATCTAAACTTAAGAATCTCTACACAGCAAAAGAAACTATCCACAGAGCAAACAGACCCTACAGAATGGGAGAAAATATCTTCAAACTATGCATCTGACAAAGGTCTAATATCCAGCATTTATAAGAAACTTAAACAAATTTACAATAAAAAAGTCAAACAACCCCATTAAAAAATGGTCAAAGGACATGAACAGACACTTTTCAAAAGAGGACATATATGCAGCCAACAAGCATATAAAAAAGAGCTCAATGTCACTGATCGTTAAAGAAATGCAAATCAAAACCACAATGGGATACCATCTCACACCAGTCAAAACGGCTATTATTAAAAAGTCAAAAAATGACCACATGCTGGTGAAGTTGAGGAAAAAAGGGAACATTTATACACTGTTGGAGGAAGTGTAAATTAGTTCAACCATTGTGGAAGCTCTATGGCGATTCCTCAAAGAGCTAAAAGCAGAACTATCATTTGACCCAGCAATCCCATTACTCGGTATATACTCAGAGGAATATAAATCATTCTACCATAAAGACACATGCACCCAAATGTTTATTGCAGCACCCTTCACAATGGTAAAGACATAGAATCAACCTAAATGCCCATCAATGACAGATTAGATAACAAAAATGTGGTACATATACACCATGGAATACTATGCAGCCATGAAAAATAACAAAATCATGTCTTTTGCAGGAACATGGATGGAGCTATAGGCCATTATCCTTAGGAAACTAATGCAGAAGGAGGAAACCAAATACTGCATGTTCTCACTTATAAATGGGAGCTAAATGACGAGAATTCATGAACACAAAAAAGGGAACAAAAGACATTGCGTCTACTTGAGAGTGGAGGCTGGGAGGAAGGAGAGGAGTAGAAAATCATATTATGTACTGGGCTTATTAATACCTGGGTGATGAAATAATGTATACAACGAACCCCTGTGATACAGTTCAACTATGTAACAAATCTTCAAATATACACCCAAACCTAAAATAAAATTTTAGGTTTTATTATATATATATAATATTATATATAATTTTTATAAAATAAAAATTTTTAAAAAGATATTTATACAAAATAGGTGTGATTTGGCATCCAGCTGATCATGGGAGATAAGTAAAAGATGACTTCAAAAAATTGTGTTTCAATGTCTGAAAGATAACTAATAGATTCACCTTCAATATACAACGCGGAAGAGGATATAGTATTAGTTTACAATAAAAATGTCTACTTGGAGCACACTGAGGTTTGAGAAAACAGAAAGATGTTTAAGGCAAGATGCTGAGCAGACAGAGATAGAACCCCAGAGCCCAGTGCGTGAAAGGGGTGAGGGAGAGACAAGAGCAGAGGTGCAAGTGAAGCCATGGGATAAATGAGGCTTCCAAAGGAAAGAGGGGACATACTCAGGGCTGGAAGGCTAAGGATCTAACCTTCAAGGGCACTCAGCTATGAGTCAGAAAGAATAAGATGACTATCAGTGTCTGGGAAGGCCCTCGCTACAGCCACTAGGAATTTGCATTTAGAGAGGCAAACAATAATGGAATAGTCCCTGTGGCTAACATTAATTGAACACTTACCGAGTACCATGCACTGGTCTATGCATTATTCAGTTTATTAATTGAATAATAAACACTCAGTTATCTATTCCTCACAAGTCCTAAAAGAGAAGGGAAGGGATTTTCTATTAATAACACAATTTTTACAGATAAGACCAAGTCCAGAAAACCTTTGTCACTTCTCCAAGATCACACACTTGACAACCAGTCAAGCTGTGACTGAATCTAAGCAGCCTAGCACCTCAGGTCTCATTCTTAACCACTTTATATATTAAGAGTTCTATGAGGACAGAGAAACCAACCCCAGAGTCATACAAACAACCACAAGTCACATCTCAGCATTCTATGCTCAGCCAAACATGCATGGAACAGCTATTATGTTCCAGAAAGAAAAACACATGAATAGATAAGATAAGGCCTACTCTCAAGAATTTTATATTCTAGAGCAAGGCAGACAAATCAAACAATTATTGAGACGCACATACTAAGAACCTTCTATTAACCACGATGCTTTGATTCAATACTCCATAGGAGCTCAGAGGAAGAAATGACAAATTTTTATGAATGAAGCCCATCAGTCATTGGAGAAGGTGACACGTGTTATCTGAGTATTGAAGAAAGGTGGATGTTTGCCAGAAAAATAAAAGAAACCCAAGGCACAGGTAGCAACATGCAGTTATGAGGAAACATCATATTCAGGGAATGATAACAAATCATTCATGGGTAGGAGTTGAGTTAGGAAAATCAGACTGAGAACACATTGGAAAAGCAGTGAAAGCTGAGCTAAGAATTTAGCTTTTAGTTAACAAGGGCTTTCCTGGGGGTTTTCACCTGTGTTTTCAGGAGCAGCCACTCCCCAGGCCTCACCAACTTCCCTATACCCTACTGATACCCACAGCACCTGCAGATACCGGCATTAGCATCACTTACTCAGGAGCCTACCCTGCTTTGGAGATTGCAACTTAGCAGACTCCAATAGCTTTTTTTTTCTTCTCCTTATAGTATTCAATGGTCACCAATTTTACTGTAATTATCTGTTTACTCTCTGTATTCCCAACTAGAAAAAAAGTTCCATGATTCAGAGATTTTATGATCATTTACCACTGAATTTACAATGTCCGGAACAACTCATAGTAATTAGTAAGCACTCCATAAATGTTTGATGAAATGAATATAAAAATAACAGTTCAAACCCTCTGGCATGAAATTCGACTCAACAGATACTATGTACAAAGCCTGAACCTGCCCTAAAAGAGTATGTGAGAGGAGAAACTTTTAATACACTTTCCTTGTGAAATGCATTTCAATCCTATTGGGAAAACAAATGTAATTGTGTGACACAGTTCACAATGACAGACACTTTTCATTTATACATTACAAAATTGAATTGTACTCCAGGGAGATCATTAAGAAATGCAGATACATTTATCTCCAGCACAAGATTAAACATGCAACCTTGAAGTAAGAATTGTATGTTTTACAAGTAAACCTGTTTGAAAGAGGGTCGGAGACTAAGAAACTGTTGGAGAATTTTGCCGATAAAACACATCAAATTTTCGAGCCATGCAGAGGAAGGGTGACAATTCAGCTGGATGTATCCAAAAAAGAATCTTGCAATACTATAGAGAATGCTATCTTCAATGAAGTGAAATTGACTTTTTTTAAAAAAGGGAATTACATTTGATGCCAAGTAAAGGACAAAGTACAGCATGTTGAGAGAAAGAGGATAAAAATGGTTAAAAGTCTGAAATGTACGGCTTATGAGGCCAGCAGAAGGATCTAGAAATATTTGGCCTAATATAGGGAGGACTTGGGGATGATATACCTCTGTTTAGTTGTGGAGGCTCCATAAAGATACCTGTAGGGTCTGGCCAGCCTAAGGGGAATTGGTATCTCCTCTTCTTGTCTGCCTAACACCCATCTTTCCAGTGAGAACTGCCATTTCTTCACACCATATGTTTTTGGTAAAGCTGGGAGTCATGGTGCCTGACCTCTGCCCAGCAACCAGGATGTGTCATCTCCACACCACAGTGACTGGTTAAGTGAAGAGTGTTTGACTCAAGCAAAGCCAACGGAAATTCTTCCATGAGAAACAGCACTTAGGTTTCTCTTCCTATGGACTCATGTGTTAAGGATGGTTTAAGATTTGTTGGCTGTGACTATTTTGCTTTCCTGGTGGAAGAACCCAGCCTAAGAAAAAAATCTAACAAGAAACAAGAGCTGATGGACAGCATAGGGACAAAGAAGGACAGATAGAAAGAGAGGAATAGAGATAGGGAAACAGAGAGGGAAGTAAACAGGGAGAACAAGAAGGCAAGATGGAGACAAAGAGGAGAGGGAAACAGAGTTAGAGAGGGGCAAAGTTAGACTAAATGACATTTTTCAAATCCTTGTAGAGAGCCATGTCTGAAGCCAGACTTTTCAGTTATTTGAACGATCAATTTATTATCTGCTGCACGCTGCTGAAAGAAACCTTGCTAATAGATCATCCAATAAGCAAGTTGGTAAAAACATTACATTCAGGCAACTCACTGGCATATATCATAAACTCAAAATACATTCAAATAGGTCTGCTTATTACATATGAAATCACTGGCATTTATAGGCAGTTGCTATTTACAGTGGTTACCTCAGGTTATGCAGCTGTGGAAGTGGATATTGAAAGAATTGGGGACATTATGTTCTACTTGTGAGCTGATGGCATTTTTTACAATGCTCAGGTATTATTAATATTGTGACTTAAAAAATCTGTGAGGATTAGAAAAGGGACTGTTAGAGAAAAATCAAATACAAGCTTGTGAACAGGGAGGAGGTTAACCAAGACCAATGTGGGAGTGATGCACCCCGTAAGAGATGGTGAGGGCTCCCTTAGAGGGAGAAGCGAGGGTGTTTGATAAGAAAGCAGAGAGAACACACTGGTCAGGAAGATTTCCATGCTCCCTGGCTTGTTCTGACCTCAGAGGGAACTCCCAGCACTGAAGCAGAATGTTCTCAGAGAACTGAGGAATGTGCCATTCTAGCAACATTTTCAGCTAAAAGGCTATTGTGGATGGACTTGCATTTGAGAAGGTTACCTTCTAGCAAGGGGAAAATTGAAGTTTAAAATGTGTATTACAGAAATTAGTAAAAGTGAAGGCCCCCAACCCCAATTTAACTGACCATCCACTCTGGCCAGCACTACACCATATGCCCTATCCCTCAAATAACCACCTATTAATGGTTTGGTGAAAATTCATTCATGTTCTTTCTTTTTCATTCTCAATCTCTCTCTTTCTTTCTCTCTCTCTCTCTTTCTCTCTCTCTCCACACACACTCATGTAAACCCAGATACATGCATCTCTATATTTATTTTACAAAAGTGGAATTATGCTAAACATTACAGTCTGCCAGTTGCTTTTCTTCCCCCAACATAATACACCAGTGATATCTTTCTAGGATAACACACGTCATTATTTCTCATGGTTTTCAATGGCTGCCTTATATTTCACTTTTAAAACTAGTACTCTATCATGACTACTTGGTTAGTTTTTATTCACCACAGAACTTTAGATCTCAAAAAAATCAACTGTACTCTAAAGCTTTTAAAGCAGTTTTTGATCTCCTATGACCCATACTATATGGTGCATTTATTTTAATTATGCTTTGGAAATTATTTTTAAGGAGGCAATAAATTCTTATTAACAGAATTCAATTCTGAAAGCACCAGGAAGCACAGTGAGCTGAGAATGGGAGTTGGGAAAATGCATTTGGTAGTACTAAAGGAGTCCTACATTTTGCTTTGATCCAGGAGTCTGCCATCTGAGAGAAGTTACAAATCAAAGTGAGCCCTCTTGCTCAAAGGAACTACCCCTTATGATTGATCCCAGAAGACTTGTAGCAGCTCTAGAGAGAAGGACATAGCATACTGCCAGGAATAACATGGCTAACAAGGACATCACACCTCATTGAGACATTCACTCTGTGCTTTGGCCCAGCCCAGCTGCACCAAACTGTTAGGACGGGAAGGACACAGCAAAAACAGAGCTAGATGATAAATAAAACCATACTCTTCCAGGCTAAAACATTGCCCTGTAATGTTCAGGATGGACCCTTCAGCACTATGAGAGAACACTCTTGGGACAGGGAAAGCTGGAGACAAGCTGGAGGCAAGATCCCCAAGCTCCCCAAGGAAAATAAAACAAAAGAAACCCCATCTGATATCTTACTTACGGTATTGGAGTTTTTGACATACACTGTCAGAGAATGAAATGGAATTATTGGCATGACTCTCACAAAGAGAACATGCTGACCACTCCATTTGTTCAATCATGTTTGCCAAATACCTAAATAAGTATTTATGCAATGACTGTTCAATTGTCAACCTCCCCATAACAATGCAAGTTCTTTGAGGGCAGGGACCTTGCCCTTGTTCGTAGCCTTGAGCTTCCTCCCATTGGCATAGAAAGACATTTAAGAAGAAAGTATAGACTTGATTTTAACTATAATTACACTGAGTTCTACAAAGGAGAAAAATAGTTTTGATGGAGTCAGCGAAGACTTCTGCAAAGAAGAGAAGATTTAGCTAAAATCTGAACGACATGCAGGAGAGGAGGGGCAGAGGAGGTTTTCAGGCAGAGGGAAAAGCCAAGGCCTCAGGTGGCTGAGCAGAGAGCCCTGGAGAAGTAGAAAGAAGGCCAAAGTGACTCGGGCCTGGAGGTGAGGTTAGGAAGGGGGTGAAGGGAAGCTGGGGACATGGACAGGAAACAGAGGGTGGAAAACCCTGTACGAGTCTGGTCTTGATCTTCAACACAATGAATAGCCACTGAAGGGTTTTAAGCAAAGGAGCAACAGTATCAGAGCAGCATTTTAAAAAATGGCTATTTGATCTTGTGAGTGACAAGTGGATGGGGAGGGAATAAAACATATTTGGAGGGAATAATTAGGAAAGCGTTGAGTGATTTCTTCAAGAAATGATATTACTTTGGATGAATGATAGAGAGAAATAGACTAGGATCTCTTTAGGAAAGAAAATGAGCAGGACTTGTCATTATTTAAATGTAGGAGACAAGGAAAGACTGCTATTAGAATAACTACCTGGTTTCTAGATGATGCAGCTGTTGGAGCAGCTATTCACTGAAGAGGTGCAAGTTTGATGAGAAAGACCATGAGTTGTATGGCTAGTTACAAGAAACTGACATGAACAACAACATCCACTAACATGGAATACTGTGACAAGCTGGGCCAAAGTGATGCCTTAAATGGATTATCCAATTTATACCTAACTGTAGTCATATAAAATAGGTGCTATCTCCCCAAGTTTTAGAGACAAGAAAGGCTTAGACTCAGAAAGGCTTAATCTCTTATTGCCATTCCCAGAACTAAACATTTTAAAAGCTGGGATTTGAACCCAAATCTCTTCAATTCTAAAGCAGATGGTTCTTAATGACCAATTCATCCTGTTTCGTGACAACTCATACCTACTCAGGAAAGTTTCCTGATTTGAAAAGTATGTAGGCATAAATCTGAAGCCAAACCTTTCAAGGAAACCTCTAGACCTTCCCTCAGGGCTGCCCATAGCAAACTCTCCACAACGGACAGTTGATTCTACACTTTCTCCCATTTTTTTCTGGCTGATTGGCTCTTTTTCTTACTCTTGTTTTTACCCAGGCCTTGAGGTTACCTCAGCTACCCCCATCTCCCCTGCCTGGCCTTCTCCAAATTCCTGTAGTTCTTTCAGTCTCACTACTCATTTTAACAATGATCATATGCAGGTTACCCAGCAGGATTTCCATAGATTTTCTACTTCCTTACATTGTATTTTCTATAATACGAACTTTCATGCAGTGTATCCTGACTGTCTTTAAAAGTCTTTCACATACTAAAGTCAGATTGTTGTAAACAAGCTAATAAACACAAATTTCCAACTATGCCATGCCATGCCATGGGTCTGGTTGCTTGCCACGAGTTCAATTTTACCAGAGTCATTATCTCTAGCTATAGAGTGGAGTCTTATTATACATGCATTTAACTTAAGCATATTCAACTATACGTTCTTGGCAGAGCAAAAGAGAAAGCAATTTAAATACAGCAGGCCATTGTGACTACCATTCCAATCAATGCACATATGTCCCATGAAATAGGAGATGAACCTGCTGTCCCCTCAGCTGGTTTCAGTTTCTAAGTACCTCCCCCAGTGTGATTAATTCTCTGGGAAGACTATGATGTTAGTGTTTAAAAGTGTGTATGTTAGATATACCACAATCTCTAGTTTCAGTCAACTACTTTTCCTAGTCCTCAATTTAAAAAAAACAGTGATTGTCGGTGAAACCCCGTCTCTACTAAAAATACAAAAAATTAGCTGGGCCTGGTGGCGGGCGCTTGTAGTCCCAGCTACTCAGGAGGCTGAGGCAGGAGAATGGCGAGAACCCGGGAGGTGGAGCTTGCAGTGAGCTGAGATTGCGCCACTGCACTCCAGCCTGGGCGACAGAGCAAGACTTGGTCTCAAAAAATAAAAATAAAATAAAATAAAAATAAAAATAAATAAATAAATGAAAATAAAAATAAAAAACAGTGATTGTCTGAGCACGATGGCTCACATCTGTAGTCCCAGCACTTTGGGAGGCTGAAGGCTGAGGATAACTTGAGCACAGTAGTTCGAGACCAGCCTGGGTAACACAGTGAGACTTGTCCCTATAAAAAATAAATAAGAATAAATAAAACTAAATTTTAAAAAAGTGATCTATCCCAAGACTGGAGGAAAACTTGGGTTTGTTGGGCTGCTCAAGACACAGTAAGAAATCATTGTCCCTGGTAATTCTGATTACATGTGATTTGCACCCCACATTTTTCTGAGAGCTAACCCCTAAGATACTACTGCATTGATAGCAGCATATGTTTGTGTAATCATCTGACTTTAGATTGCATTCTACCTTTATGATGAAATGCAAATTAGCAGGAATTGGAAAATGAATAGTGATGATACAAGTGATAAATACATAAATCTGCAACAAATGAGGCAAAGATGAAAATCATTAGGTCTCTTGAAGTCAAATATGAAGAAAGAAAATAAAATTATGCATCAAGAATGAAATGCTAGACCTGGGTCCAAAAATCATAAAATTATTGGGAAGTTTACTGTAACTTTCTGGAAAAGAGTCTCCACAATTACATGCACATACATAAATATGTATATCAAATTATTACAGAAACATATTTTCAAGGAAAGGTTATGTTCAAACATAGGGCATTTTCATTCTGAACCACCCCTGCTGCCCTCTGGGAAGATGTACTCATTCTTGATGCTCAGCTTCTTCAGAATTTTGTTCATGCCATCAGTATAAAATTTAGAGCTCTGCAGTACACTTGATTGCTGACATCTATTGCTATTTAGATTGCAAACTCCTTGCAGACAGGTTATAGGTCTTACTAATCTGTGCATCTACAGTGCCTCAGGAAGGGCCTGACTAAAAAGGTGGCCTCTGCAAAGGCTGGAGAGTGACTGTATAACTGAATTATCAAATTTACCTCGCTGAGATTCATTTCTTCTAATGAATAAGAAAAGGCAGACACTGCCCAGTATCCATCAAGTCATTGTCTCCAGCACGGAGCCCCGCTATGCACATTGTTCTGTCCTTACCTATCCAGAGAAATGCAGCACAGGTGAAAAATCGATGCTGTTGTGAGCAGGACGTCCAGAGATGTCCGAACAAGACAAAACATCTCCCCATAAATCCAGATGTCTTGAACCAGCTCAATGGCACCAAAGGGCATCACCAGCACCGAAACCAGCAGATCCGCAAAAGCAAGAGATACAATGAAATAATTTGTTTTTATTTTCCTGTGAGTGAAAAAGTGTAAGAGAGGAGGCAGCATGAGGGATGAAGGGAAAAAGGGGAGGGAGAAGAGATCAAGAGAAAAAACAGGGAAAAGGGAAACAAAGAAAGAAGAAAAGAAGGGAGGGGGAAAGAGGAAAGAAAAAGTCACATGCTTAGTGTATTCCGTGAGATTCAATTTCCCCTTCTGTAACATGGCTGAGAAGACCCAGCGTGGTCCAGCCTCTCCTGACTTCTCCAGACCTACCTTATACCAAAACCTCTTTTTTCCTCCCCCTTCTGGCCACCCTGCCCTAATCTGAGTTCCCCTGCACATACAGGTCCCTTTAGAGGGCCAATGCAGATGTTCTTTCTTCCAACGGTTGCCTGGTTAATCCCACCCACCCATCAGTCCTTGGTCGGAGTTTCTCAGGAAACTCTCCCAAGGTATGCCCTGTGACTGTAGTCACAGTCCACTATTTTACACTAGTAGACTGGCTACTGTGTACTCACATTTATAACACTGGTCAGAATTGCGCTTTTACACTTTATTTGCATCATCATTAGATGTGTGCATGTCTTACTTAGAGAGGAACTGCTTCGTTATACCCTCTTATGGCCCAGAGGCTTTCATCCCAGGCTGTACACTAGAATCACCTGATGCATTTTGATAAGTATTGATGCTGAGGTCTCACCCCAGATCCGTTAGTTGAGGCACCCTGGGGAGTTAACACCTCTCCCCTCAAAGATTACCAGATAAAATATAGGATGCCTGATTAGATTTGAACTTTAGCAATAAATAACTTTTTAAATATAACTATGTCCAAAATACTACATGAGACTTACTAATACCACATGATGATAGTTTTTAAAAGTGCTTCAGGTGGTTCTAATTGCAGCCGGGGTTGAGACTCATGAAGTTGAAGTGCAAAAAACAGAGGTTTAATTTCTAGATCCGTCCCTTGTCAGCCACATCTTCCCTAAACTATTAATAAAATGGGGAGGTTAGATTATACGTGCTCTCAACAATTGTATATATAGTGATCACAACTATAAACACATTTGACAAAGAAAAAATGACAGGATGGAAATACACTGAAATGTTTACACTGGCTGTATTAGAGTTGTAGGATTAATTGCAATCCCTTTTTCTCCCCTTTTATTTTTAAAATGTTGTTCCCATGAATGTTTTCTTTCTTAATTACAAATTATAATGAAAATGTTCACACCCAACTCTCTAGGGACAGCTCAGAACTCCCATGTTTCCTCAAAAGGTTCCCTCCTGCTGCTCACCTGAGCTGCCTGTCCCAGCACACAGCCACCATCACCAGCAGGTTCCCCAAGATGGCCATCAGGATAACCGTCGAGAGAAACGTGAGCAGCACGACCTTCTCCACTGACCCGAAACCCTCCTCGGAACTGAAAGACACACACGAGCACAAAGAATTGAATGAAACTCTGGGACACAAGAAAGAAAATTCATCTTTTCATCATTGACCTTCAGAAAGGTAACTTCACCATCAGCTGATGACACATATATTTATCATGCATTTAATGTACACCAAAATCTGAACCTGTCGCTAGATATTTTATCCTGGTTAGCTCCTACATAAGAGGAGTATGAGGCTTAGAGAGCTGAATTAACAGGTTATTTTCCATCCAAGCACTTGTGGCTTTCCTTCAGGGCATTTAGTTCAACTAGCATTCAGACATATGTAGTTGATTCCTGTTTTGTGCACCTACTCAACTAGATTGCAAAAGCTGAGTGAATGAATGATAGTAACTTTGCAACTGCAGGAGCAGCCCAATCTGGTCCAACTTTGTGTATAAAATGGTGAGTTGTGTTTTAGTTGCCATGGACCCCCAGGTTGCAAGTTAAACTGACCAGGCCCAGATGAACCAAGCATGCAACCACAGGGTGGAACCTAAGTGCTTGGACCAAGGCATGGGGACCAAATAAAGAAGTGGACATCTCATGGCATGATCCACGATCCAATCATATAGAGCCCTAGCATCACCTTGTGGCATAATCCAGTCAGATCATACCTCCTGGCATTAACTTATCACAAGATCCAATCAGATCATACCTTATTACCCTCTGCCTATGAAACCTGCCACAGCCCCCAGCTCAGGGAGACAGATTTGGGCTTTGCCTCCCGCTTCCTTGCCGATCAACTTACAATGAAGCCTTTTTTTTTCCTCAAAAGCCAGGGCCATAGTATTGGCTTCTATAAACATCAGCAAGGAGCCCACTGCTTGCTCAGTAGCAACTTGAACCAGTTGTTACTGAGCAAGTTAGTTTGCATTCATACAGTTACTTGGCTTGAATGCAAAGCCATCTTGTTACAGTGTCCCATTCCAGCCCATGCAGAAGCTTCTGCTTACAGATAGGTTCTCTCAGAGAAAAACGATTGTGGTTTGATGGTTGTTCTTACATCAGTTCACCTGCACAAATTGAATTCAGATTCTGTGAAGTCCGTGGGAAAGATAGTAGCCAATAAATAAGCTCAGTGGCTCCTTTCACCACCCTGATCATTTCTTTTAGTGCCCACAATATGTCATTGTTTTCCCAGTTCAAATTTGTGTTCTTGTCAAGTTCAGCATCTGATTTAGTCTACAAATGTTGCCTTCCCCATGTAAACTCAGCATTTTGTTTTATTAACTTGAAAATGAAGATCCCTTTTCAATGAAAGCATGATATCTGCAGATTAATATTCAGAAGCTATAGGGATTTTAAAAACTTTTATAGTATAATAAAATGTTCTTTTTAATGAAGTTTCAAAGAATCTTAAAACTCTTAGACCAGCGGTGTCCAATCTTTTGGCTTCCCTGGTCCACACTGGAAGAAGAATTGTCCTGGGTCACACATAACATACACTAACACTAACAATGGCTGATGAGCTAAAAAACAAATTGCAAAAAAATCTCATAATGTGTTAAGAAAGTTTATAAATTGGGTTGGGCTGCGTTAAAAGCTGTCCTGGGCTGCCTGTGCCCCGACAGGCCACGGGTTGGACAAGTTTGTCCTAGACCCAAACCCCACATTTGAATATGGGAAAACCAGGGCCCAGAAAGAAGAGCTGACTTGTCAGAGCATGTTAGTGGCTGGTCTGGGAGAGGCTGCTTGTCCTGTGAGCCCACCACGGAGAACACACAGTGCCAAAAATCAAGAATTCTCTGTCTTTCCTGAGCTCTTTTGACTGAAAATTAAGATGCATGCCCTCTCCAAATGGAAGCAGCCTGCAAAGTCCTGGCTTTGGCCTTGTCCAGAACTTCTGTTAAGCTGGCCCAGAAGACAAGGTGCCAAAGGGAATGAGGAACCAGTCTGGCAGTGGTTGGAGAATGAGAAAGTCCCTCCATTCAGCTGAGAAGTGTTTTTATAGGCAGATTGATAGATTGTTTATGACTGAGGTTCAGATGAAAAGAAATTCCGGATATGCTTATTTAAATCACCCTTCTACACTTAAGTTCTAACTATCAACAGTACAAATATCAGATAGGGAAGATTTAATTCAATGAGGAAAACTGTACACTTAGGAAAAAGACCTTAATAGGCTGATGTGGCCACCAAAAACTCGTTTGATCTTAGGTCATGTTAGTTGAGTTAAAGCACTAACAAAGGAGGTGATGGTGGTTCTCTTCCCTGTCCTTCTTAGAGACTAACGGCCCCTTTGAAACTCATCTCTTCCACCCCCAGGGCCTCTGTATTTGAGGTGCCTTCTTCCTGGAATGATTCTTCAGTGACAGACTTCTTGTCATTCAGGCCTGAGATTAAATTTAGCCCCCACTTAATGTACCACAGCCAACAAACATTTTTAATTTTCTTTACAGCATTTACTGTTATCTGAAATGACTTCCGTTATTGATTGTTGTCTGTGCCCCAATTCCACAGATTGACTTTGGTTATCTTTTTCACTACAATCTCCAGTGTCTGGCACAATGTCTAGTCTAGAGTATGTATTAATGTACATGTAATGCTATGTATTAATGTTACATATGTAGATGATGCATTACATAGTAAGTGCTCAATTACTTGCTGATTCAGTGAAAGAGAGATATATTGTGCTCATAATGGTTACATTTATTATTCAATGTCTTTGAAGCCTGGTTGAAAGTATAGAGATTTCACCTAGAGAAAAGAAGGCCCAGAGATGAAATGCAAAAGCTACTTTCAGCTATCTGAGCGCTGTCATTGGAAATAAGAGTAGATTTACATATTCATTCATTTAACAATTTCTGAGCACCTACTCTGTGTTAGGCATTGTAGTATGTCCTAGGGAAACAGCAATAAGCAAAACAGAGAGCAAAACAGACCATAAACAGATGTATGAGAAAGTATGTAAGGTGTCAGCTGGTAGTACATACAGTCCATGGCAAAAAACATATCTAGGACAGTAAGGAGGACTGGATGGCCTGTGGGGGATTGCAGACTGGCTATTTAATAAAGGATGTCAGAGAAGTTTCAATGATAAGGTTATCACAGGTTGTGAGGCTAACTAAGACCAGTGGGTGAACTTTAAGCAGTGGTTCCCAGACTTACCTGCATATTTAAGTTACCTGAGGAGCCTTAAAAAAATGCTGATTCTGGGAATCCACCCTCAGAGGTGCTGATTTAATTGGTCTGAGTTGCAGCTTAGATAGAGAAATTTTTAAAAGCTCCCAAGTGACTCTGATGTGTGACGAATTAGAGTCACTGACAGGGAGGCAAGATTTAGTACTAGATAATAAGAGCCTTCTAACAATTAAAGATGATCTGCAATAGCTTCCTGGTGTTGTTTTGTGTTCCCTGGCACAGAAAGTGTTTAAGAATACCTGAATGGCAATGAGATACTAATTTGCACTCATTAGGATGGCAATTATAAAAAATAAAACAACGAATAAAAAATAACAAGTGTTGGTGTGAATGTGGGGAAATGGAAACACTTGTGCATTGCTGGCAGGAATGTAAAATGCTACAGCCACTGTGAAAAACAAATTGATGGTTTCTCTAAAGGTTAAATATAGAATGCCTATGTGATCCCTCAATTCAATCCCAGGGGTACACCCAAAAGAATTGAAAGCAGGGATACAAACAGACACTTGTATACCAACAGTCTATAGCAGCATTATTCACAAGAGCCCAAAGGTGAACACAGCCCAAGTTTCCATTAACAGGTAAGTGAATAAATAGAATGTGGTATACACATACTACAAAATTTTATTTCTCTGTAAAAAGGAATAAAGTTTGTTGTTGTTTTTGTTGTTGTCGTTGTTGTTGTTTTTGAGACGGAGTTTTGCTCTTGTTGCCCAGGCTGGAGTGCAATGGCGTGATCTTGGCTCACCGCAACTTCTGCCTCCCGGGTTCAAGTGATTCTTCTGCCTCGGGCTTCCAAGTAGCTGGGATTACAGGAATATGCCATCATGCCTGGCTAATTTTGTATTTTTAGTAGAGACGGGGTTTCTCCATGTTGGTCAGGCTGGTCTCGAACTTCTGACCTCAGGTGATCCGCCCGCCTCGGCCTCCCAAAGTGCTGGGATTACAGGCATGAGCCACTGTGCCCGGCCAGGAATGAAGTTTTGATACATGCTACCACATGGATGAACCTTAAAAATAAATGAAACAAATAAATAAGTGAAATAAACCACACACAAAAGGAGAAGTATTGTGATTCCACTACATGAGGATTCTAGACTCAGCAAATTCATAGGGAAATAAAATAGAAAAGTAGTTATCAGGGACTGGGAGCACAGGTGAATGCGGAGTTATTATTTAAGAATTATAGAGTGTTTGGAATGATGAAAAAATTCTGGAAGTGGATAGTTGTAATGGTTGCACACCACTGTGAATGTTCTTTTTTTAGCTTTTTATTTTAGGTCCAGAGGTACATGTGCAGGTTTGTTATATGGGGGGCTTGGTGTACAGATTATTTCATCACCCATGTAATAAGCATTGTTTGATAGGTAGTTTCTTGATCCTCACCCTCCTCCCATCTTCCATCCTCATGCTTCCTTCTTTGTGTCTGTAATGTACTCAGTGTTCAGCTCCCACTTGTAAGTAAGAACATGCTGAATTTGATTTTCTGTTCCTCTGTTAGTTTTCTTAGGATAATGGCTTTCAGTTCCATCGATGTTGCTGCAAAGGACATGATCTCATTCTCTTTTGGGGATTAATATCACTAAATTATATGCTTAAAATGCTTATTTTATATATTAATGATACATTTTATTATTGATATTTTAGCATTATATAAAAAAAGAATTCCTGGATGACCACATATCAAGATACTGTACAGGGCTCCTATATTGGGGGCGGGCTGGCCTGGCTGTTTTAGGTCGCTTTTTTGTCTATGGACTATGATTTAAACATATGCTTATAACATGAATTCTCCATCAACAACACCACCACCATTAGAATAATCTCTCTTGTGCTGTCTTTCCTCTTGTAAAAGAAGAAAACAGATTCAGAACTTCTGTGATGAACATCTCCGGCTCCAGAGAAGGTACATTTTGAACAAAGCGGGAATGTCAGGGTTAGAGAGCACCAAGTTCAATGTAATGGTTCATTTGTGGCATGCTAATTAGGAGTTAGAAATAGCTTAACTTTAAACTAGGAGTGACGAACAAAATTTAAGCATAGAAGAAGTTTTTTTAATTAGGCAGAACTGTCCATTGAACTAAAAGTAAGTCCAGTAATGACAATTAAAATAAATTCCAAACCACTTCTGCAAAATTCATGTTAGGTCCTTGGGTTGCCTCTGACACCCTCAAGCAATCCTGTCAACCACAACTGGATAGCTTTCATCTGGCTGAAGAGCTGTCCACTCCACTAAATTGGTTCATTGACAGCTATTCTTATGAGAAATTTTACTTTCTCTTCTTTTTTGCTTTCTCTGTGATCTTTTGATCCATTAATAAACTCCACAAACTTGTGGGCTGGGTTTGCCAATTTCTCTGCTCTTCATGAAAGAAAATATAAAGACACAAATTCTGGGTAAATTTCCACATAGGTTAGTATATGTGAAAACGGACTGTGAATGATAAAGTATGATAAATAAGTGATTATTGTTATTAATAATGATAGAGACAATAGCAAAGGAAATCTTAGGTTATACTTTGTCACACACACACACACACTCTCTCTCTCTCATACTTTCTGGAGAGTCAAGAACATTTTTTGTTGTTATTTATTTATTTATTTTTGAGACAGAGTCTTGCCCTGTCCCCCAAGCTGGAGTGCAGTGGCACAATCTCAGCTCACTGCAACCTCTGCCTCCTGGGTTCAAGTGATTCTCCTGCCTCAGCCTCCCGAGTAGCTGGGATTACAGGCAACTGCCACCACACTCAGCTAATTTTTGTAATTTTATTTGAGACAGGGTTTCGCCATGTGGGTCAGGCTGGTCCTGAACTCCTGACCTCAGGTGATCTGCTCGCCTCAGCCTCCCAAAGAGCTGGGATTACAGGCATAAGCCACCACACCCAGCCTTTGTTGTTATTTTTTGTGGGCTTTTTGCACTGGTTTTGTTCATAAACAGCTGTATGACTTCAAAAAATTCACTTGACTTTTCTGAGCCTCAGTTTCTTCATGGATCAATTGAGAAAGTTAGATTAAATTTCTCATTCATCAAATATGTATTGAGTGCCAACTATATACCAAGCACTGTGCTGAGTACTAGATTCAATAGTAAAGAAAATGGACAAATTTCCTGACCTAATGGGATTCACAGTATGGATGGAAACAGACATAAGCAAATGCAAAATTGAAGAAATAAATACAGTTTGTGATCATTTCTTCCGAGTTCCATTTCCCAAATGTTAATGTTTATATTAATCCACCAAGGATCTTGATAAAACGCAGATGCTAATTTTTTTTTAGGCCGAGGCAGGGTCTGGGATTCTGCAATTCTCACAGACCCCTAGGCATTGCTGATGCTGCTGGTTCCTGAGTCACAGGTGGAGTAGCAAAGTATAAAAGGCGTAAACATGACATTATGATAGAAAACACACTGGCTTAGAAAGAAATGTTAGGTGGTTGGGAAACACTGGAGGTGACATTCAACTGAGTTCTGATGTATGCAGAGAATTTGGAAGTCAGAGGAACCAGGATAAGTGCATTGCATTCAAAGGGAAGAGCAACTGCAAAAGCCCTGAGACAGAAAAGATTTTTCATGTTCACTATCACAGGGGAAATGAGCAAGGGACTAAGCATCTGAGATGAGCTCAGAAAAGTAGTCCAAAGCCAGACCCTGAGGGATTTTTTGTGCTCTAGGGAGAAGTTTATGTTCTATTGGGAGATCAATGAGAAGACACAGAAGTGATGTAAGCAGAGTAATGACATGGGGGCGGGGGTGATAATACGCCAGGGGTTCCTGCAGGAGTCCAGGTAAAAGAAGATGGTAGTTAAAAGTAGCATGGCGGCTGGGGAGATGGAGAGAAGTGGGTGGAATAAAGGTTTATTTGGGGAGTAAAGAGATAGATAAGAAAAATAGATTCCATGAGTGAGCGGGAAGTAGCACAAATAAACGCCATATTTTAGAATTGCACATCCGAATAAATGTTGGTACAATTTAATAAGATGGGTGAAACACATTAAGTGTGAGATACCTATAAGACATTCAAGTAAAGACGTCAAGTAGGCAATTGGATGTGTGTGTGTCTGGAGCTCAGAGGGATGACTGGGCAGGAGATACACTCTTGGAATTGCCAGCACTTCTATGGGATTTAGAGAACTGAGGAAGGATGTGATCACCCAAGAAGAGGGTCAGGGTCTTGATGAACGGCAGTACTGAGATGTGCAGTAGAGAAGGCAGAACCAGCAGAGGAGACTGCGGAAGACTATCCAGGATGTTCTGGGGACATCAGATGAAAGTGGTATTTTGGAAGCCAAGAGGAACATTTCAAGTGAATATATGTATGTATATAATATGTATATATAATACATTATATAATATACATATTAGGAATATATAAATATATATATTCTTGATACTTCCCTGGAACTACTTCAACATTACTCCTAAGAATGACAGGAAGCAAGGAGGCAGGGAAACTAGAGTACTTTTTCTCTTTATCTTTTTATGTATCGAACTTTGCAATAAAATTATGTTAGAACAGAGGGCTCCACCATTGCACCAATGATCTTCGCACTAAGTGCCTCCTCTCCCACCTGTTAGGAGTGTCATGTACACAAGAAACATTCTTGAAAATATACACAGCACATCCACAAAAGATCCCATTACTCCCTATCCAAGTATTTTTTTCACCCTTCCTGCCCAGCCCTGCACAGTCTTTTGCAAAGGAATTACATTTAAATTAAAGAAAATAATGTTTCATTTTCTTACCAATCAACAGTTAGGAGAAGAGTACAAGGGCATTCTGACTTACAAGAGAGCCTGTCTAAAATTGAATTATTTTTTTCTAGTGAGAATTTTATTAACCTTAAATGTAAGGTCCCTGTTGGTTTCTACACTGATAAAAGATTGAATATTAACAAGAGGGCCTTAACGTTCCACTCAGCTTGACTAAACTTTAGACAGCCTTCTTCCTGACTCTAGGCTCTGAACTCCCTTTTCTTAGAGCATTTACTTTAGAAAATTTGTAATTGCAAATTCTTTCTCTAACACTTTGACATGTAAATGAAAGATACTCACCAGTTTTACAAGCTAGGACTGTCATTCTCAAGAACCTTTCCTTTCCTTTTGAAAGGAAATCATCAAGAAATGTAGTGCTCCTATCTCTCAGCCTGTGTGGGAGCGAACAGCCTAACTTAGGTGGACACCTGTTCCAAGTTGTAAAACCATCTCTTGTTATGAAGATATGAGAAAGTTCACTTATCTTTTGGGTAAGGCTAATTAGGTAGCACATTAGGTAATCCCTTCCCCCCACTCCATTTCTTAAAAACTCTCCTGTCCTTTGTTGTAGTGAAGTTGAAGTCAGATTGCATTCTGGTCTCTCTCCCTATTGCCATAGCCTTGGAAAAGAAAAAAGTCATCTTTACCTGTTTAATTTCATCCAGTGCAATTTTTGTTTTGACTGTATACATCATTTATTACAAGTACAGATGTTCCTAGACTTATGATGGGGTTACCTCCCCGTAAACCCATTGTAAGTTGAACACATTGTAAATGGAAAATGCATTTAATGCACCTAACCTACAGAACATTGTAACAGCCTAGCCTACCTTAAATGTGCTCAGAAAGCTTACATGGGCCTAGAGTTGGGCAAAGTCATCTAGAAGCAGACTACTCTGTAGAGTATAGGTTGTTTACCTTAGTGATCACCTGACTGATTGAGAGTTGTAGCTCACTGCTGCTGCCAGGCAAGGTAAGATGGTATCATACAGCATATTGCTATCCTCGGAAAAGATCAAAATTCAATATTGGAAATACAGTTTCCGCTGAATGCATATTGCTTTTATACCATGGTAAAGTAAAAAATTCTTAAGTTAATCATGTCGGGGACCATCTGTAATTATATGTATGTGGCTTCTTCATTACCTTTATTACTGGCCATGAACAAAATCTGAGTTTAACATATGGGAGAGATAAACTCAGATAATAATCGCATTGCTAATATGACTTATGTAAATTAATTTTTCAAATACTTATTTGTTTAAAATAGAAATAACAGAATCCATGAATATGTTGTTTTTCCTTATAACAAATAACCTGAGCAATACTATGTAACTGTTTTAAAGTATATATCATTTCCTTTAAATATATGCACTCTTTCCCCCTAGGTTTCTTGAGAGACTAAACATACAAATGGACAATGGCCAGACCATGTGTAACAATAAAACTCTGATGGACAATCTCTGGCAGCCAGCCCAGAACGATCAGGACTTGTTCAATGACTGCGAGCTAGCTTCCCCCTTTTTTAACCCTCTTACCTGCTTCCAACTCAAGACTAACAACAGAACGCCAAAGACGCTGCTCCCCAAAGCAATTACGTAAGATGCCTCACTGCTTGTTAGTGCACCTCCTGCTTCAATGTGCGAACAACCTCCAATCAGAAGATAGCAGAAGCCTTCTTTTCCCCGCTTATAAAGCTTTTTTTTTTTTTTTTTTTAACCTTTATTTATTTATTTTTTTTTTTTCTTTTATTATTATTATTATTATTATCATTATTATACTTTAGGTTTTATGGTACATGTGCGCAATGTGCAGGTAAGTTACATATGTATACATGTGCCATGCTGGTGCGCTGCACCCACCAACTTGTCATCTAGCATTAGGTATATCTCCCAATGCTATCCCTCCCCCCTCCCCCCACCCCACAACAGTCCCCAGAGTGTGATGTTCCCCTTCCTGTGTCCATGTGTTCTCATTGTTCAATTCCCACCTATGAGTGAGAATATGCGGTGTTTGGTTTTTTGTTCTTGCGATAGTTTACTGAGAATGATGATTTCCAGTTTCATCCATGTCCCTACAAAGGACGTGAACTCATCATTTTTTATGGCTGCATAGTATTCCATGGTGTATATGTGCCACATTTTCTTAATCCAGTCTATCATTGTTGGACATTTGGGTTGGTTCCAAGTCTTTGCTATTGTGAATAATGCCGCAATGGACCAATAACAGGAGCTGAAATTGTGGCAATAATCAATAGCTTACCAACCAAAAAAAGTCCAGGACCAGATGGGTTCACAGCCGAATTCTACCAGAGGTATAAGGAGGAGCTGGTACCATTCCTTCTGAAACTATTCCAATCAATAGAAAAAGAGGGAATCCTCCCTAACTCATTTTATGAGGCCAGCATCATCCTGATACCAAAGCCTGGCAGAGACACAACAAAAAAAGAGAATTTTAGACCAATATCCTTGATGAACATTGATGCAAAAATCCTCCATAAGATACTGGCAAACAGAATCCAGCAGCACATCAAAAAGCTTATCCACCATGATCAAGTGGGCTTCATCCCTGGGATGCAAGGCTGGTTCAATATACGCAAATCAATAAATGTAATCCAGCATATAAACAGAACCAAAGTCAAAAACCACATGATTATCTCAATAGATGCAGAAAAGGCCTTTGACAAAATTCAACAACCCTTCATGCTAAAAACTCTCAATAAATTAGGAATTGATGGGACGTATCTCAAAATAATAAGAGCTATTTATGACAAACCCACAGCCAATATCATACTGAATGGGCAAAAACTGGAAGCATTCCCTTTGAAAACTGGCACAAGACAAGGATGCCCTCTCTCGCCACTTCTATTCAACATAGTGTTGGAAGTTCTGGCCAAGGCAATTAGGCAGGAGAAGGAAATAAAGGGTATTCAATTAGGAAAAGAGGAAGTCAAATTGTCCTTGTTTGCAGATGACATGATAGTATATCTAGAAAACCCCATTGTCTCAGCCCAAAATCTCCTTAAGCTGATAAGCAACTTCAGCAAAGTCTCAGGATACAAAATCAATGTGCAAAAATCACAAGCATTCTTATACATCAATAACAGACAAACAGAGAGCCAAATCATGAGTGAACTCCCATTCACAATTGCTTCAAAGAGAATAAAATACCTAGGAATCCAACTTACAAGGGATGTGAAAGACCTCTTCAAGGAGAACTACAAACCACTGCTCAAGGAAATAAAAGAGGATACAAACAAATGGAAGAACATTCCATGCTCATGGGTAGGAAGAATCAATATCATGAAAATGGCCATCCTTCCCAAGGTAATTTACAGATTCAATGCCATCCCCATCAAGCTACCAATGACTTTCTTCACAGAATTGGAAAAAACTACTTTAAAGTTCATATGGAACCAAAAAAGAGCCCGCATCGCCAAGTCAATCCTAAGCCAAAAGAACAAAGCTGGAGGCATCACACTACCTGACTTCAAACTATACTACAAGGCTACAGTAACCAAAACAGCATGGTACTGGTACCAAAACAGAGATATAGATCAATGGAACAGAACAGAGCCGTCAGAAATAATGCCTCATATCTACAAGTATCTGATCTTTGACAAACCTGAGAAAAACAAGAAATGGGGAAAGGATTCCCTATTTAATAAATGGTGCTGGGAAAACTGGCTAGCCATATGTAGAAAGCTGAAACTGGATCCCTTCCTTACACCTTATACAAAAATCAATTCAAGATGGATTAAAGACTTAAATGTTAGACCTAAAACCATAAAAACCCTAGAAGAAAACCTTGGCATTACCATTCAGGACATAGGCATGGGCAAGGACTTCATGTCTAAAACACCAAAAGCAATGGCAACAAAAGCCAAAATTGACAAATGGGATCTAATTAAACTAAAGAGCTTCTGCACAGCAAAGGAAACTACCATCAGAGTGAACAGGCAACCTACAAAATGGGAGAACATTTTCGCAACCAACTCATCTGACAAAGGGCTAATATCCAGAATCTACAATGAACTCCAACAAATTTACAAGAAAAAAACAAACAACCCCATCAAAAAGTGGGCGAAGGACATGAACAGACACTTCTCAAAAGAAGACATTTATGCAGCCAAAAAACACAAGAAAAAATGCTCACCATCACTGGCCATCAGAGAAATGCAAATCAAAACCACAATGAGATACCATCTCACACCAGTTAGAATGGTGATCATTAAAAAGTCAGGAAACAACAGGTGCTGGAGAGGATGTGGAGAAATAGGAACACTTTTACACTGTTGGTGGGACTGTAAACTAGTTCAACCCTTGTGGAAGTCAGTGTGGCGATTCCTCAGGGATCTAGAACTAGAAATTCCATTCGACCCAGCCATCCCATTACTGGGTATATACCCAAAGGACTATGAATCATGCTGCTATAAAGACACATGCACACGTATGTTTATTGCAGCATTATAAAGCTTTTTTACTCCCCTGCCTGTCTTTGAGACTTTGCTAAATTCCAAGGATGGTGGCTGATCCTCTTGCTTTATCATGCTCTGAATAAATTGCTTGTTTGTTCTCATCTGTGTGGTCTTCATTTGTTTCCACATTCTAGATGTGTTCTAGATGTTACACTTATTTGAAATCCTATATTTTGAATTAAGTAGAAATCCTTTCTGAGGGAGAAAATATTTCTTATGATTTGGCTTATATTACTTTGGGTTCTCATACTAAGTTCTCAGGTCTCCCAGTTAACGTTTTTTCTTTTCTTTTTTCTTTTTTACAGAAAGCTTTAAAAAAAAAGAGGAAGATTAAATAAGATAGTTTGCATAGCCTTATTCCATAATATGAAGCATCGGAGCAGTGGTGCTTCAAAATCACCAGCAAACACTAGGATCATCTGGAGGGCTTGGTTAAAACACAGACTGCTGAACCCACCTACACTTTCTAATTTAGTGCATCTTGGGTGAAGACCAAAATTTTGCATTTTTAGCAAGTTCCCAGGTAATGCTGATGTCGATGCTGGTCTTGGGACCACACTTTGAGGACCACTGACCTAGAACCTTACAAGGGATGCCCTTAATCTTAACCTCCATTCTGCCTTTGCAAATTATTTTCTTCTGCTTCTCACTTTGAAATGTCTTCCTTGGAAGTGGGTTGATTTTGACATTGATGTACTGAGCACCTACCATATGGCAAACAACTCACCTGGAAGATTTTTCATGTTGGCTAATTCAATCTTCATAATTATTATTATCATGTGATGTAATATCATAATGCCCCCTTTTCAGAAGAGGCTGGAGCTCAGCATGGTTAAGAGACGTAATATTTTGTAACTATTAAGTGGTGAAGCTGGGATTTAAACCCACATATTTTTATTGCAAGTCCAGTATTTCTCCTAGTAAATTTTAAACATGCTTACTTAGAAGTGAATATATTTCCTTTAAAAAAACACACGCTAAAGTTTTGCTTTTTGTCTAGAAACTTAAGACTCAAAATACTGATGATGACAGCTTAATATGTGTTGTAAAATGTGCTGGCTATAGAAAATGGTAGGAGAAAAAAGGAATAAACCTTATAGGATGGAAATTATGTATAATGGAGTTTTTATGTAATTCTAAAATAGTTCTGTTTGTTTTTTTCGAAAACCCTATAGACAAGGACAGGAGGTCAGGGAAGTGGTTGGTGCACAGCTGGTGAAGCTTAGGTAGTTTTGAACTGCAAACATGCAGAGTAAAATTCTTGAGGCAAAATCTTAACAGACTTTTCAAGAACCTCAAATATCACACATACTGGGCATGAAACAAACTTCAAAGCCCAAAGAGGATCTGTCTGTATAGAGTATAATGGAGTTAAAAGCTGTAAGGAATACAAAGGATTTCAGGATGAAAGACTGTTTTCTGAGGCCGTGCCTGAATGTAAAGCCAAGGCAGGATAGATAGGCAAGGTGAGATCTACATCTGGGGAGATACCCACTGCTGCACAGCATGTTAACCACTAAGGATTCAATTCTTCTTGGAAATGAAATGCCAAATAACAGTGCTAGTAAATTAGACCTCAGAGGTGGTCTCTCTTTAAGAAAACCCATTTTCCAAAAATGGAACTGAGCCGACAGCTACAGAGATAGATTTCTTTTCTTTACAAGATCATTTTTTCTTTATATGTGCACAGTCCAGGGTCTCTGGTTTGTGTTGAAAACATTTTTTTTTTACACACACTTGTTAAGGAATACACTCACCAGGCACAGAAATGTCTTCCTTTGGGGTAAAACACATGACATATTTTCAATATTCGGCTGATCATTTCCTGGAAATTATTCCTGTGATTATGAGAAATTCAGCACAGGGAAAAAATGTGGACCACATATGCCCTCTCCACTTTGGTGAATCATTTACCCTAAGCATAAGCACTCAAGGAAAAGTGGACTTTCCCATACTCTGATAGTAACCTGCTCTCCATTCCTTTGCAACAGCTGGACTCTGTCACTAGGCCCAATTGCCAGTGGATACAGCTCTCCATATTTTGCCAGGATCTTGGTTTGCTGTTGCCAAGTACTATGGTTTCTCTTCTTACTTCTGCCTCTGATAATGCAAAAAATCTTTTGCCCAAAGTAGAGATGAAACAGCTCAATTTTATGCTGTTGCAGGAGTAGTCAAACAACGGCCAGTGGGCCAAATCCAGCCTGCTGTCTGTTTTTATAAATAAAGCCCTAGTGGAACACAGCCACACTCAATCATTTATGTAGTTCTTCTAGCTGAGTTTACACTACAAAAGTAGAGCTGAGTAATTACGAGAGAGATTTCGTGGCCCAAAGAGAAACTTTACTCCCTTTATGACCCTTTATGAAAAAGTCTCATGACCCCTGCTCTTTTGTAACCAGGGATGTTTGGTCTAAAGAAGAACGTGGCATAAAGACACAAAGACCTATAAGAGCCTAAAAGGAGCCGATTTACTGGGAGTCATTCATTCCTCTGGATTCTCTCACTAAGTGGAAAGCAATACCCTTCCAGTAGACCATGCCAGAAACTGAGCATCTTGCTCATTTTTTTCTTCTCCTTGACCTAGGTCATTATCTACTTTGAGGATCTCTTAAATCCCTTCACTTCTCTCCAATCTGCTGTCAATACCCTAGGAGAGGGCTTCCTTTCATCTTCGCCTAGCCTATCACAACCACTTTTATCCCACTAACTACTTTGTCTTTGTCTTCAAATTTTTAGTATATGAGACAGCTTAAATTTAACACGTCCAAAATTGAACTCTTGATTTTCCTAACCTCAAACCTGCTTCCCATCTGAATACATAGCAAATCTATTTCTCCAGTTGCTCAGGTTAAAAATTTGGAAGCCATTCTTACCAGGTCTCTGCCTCTTCTACCTCCAATACATCAGCAAATCCTGTTAGCTCTAACTTAATAATGTTTCCTGATCCCAACCCTTTACCAGCCATTCAATGTTATACCATTCTAGTTCCTACTACATCATGCTTCACTTGGTGACTGCAAAGGCCTCTCAACTGGCATCCCTGCTTCCATCATTTCTTACATACAATCCACTCTTCACCCACTAGACAGAACGAGATTTGAAAAATATTGAGATTGGAACATATCACTTCCATACTCACTGCCCTTAAGATGGCTTGTCATCTCACTAGGAGTAAACCCAGAGCCCTCACCATGACCTATGTAAATTTACAAAGCTGGCCGCTGGCTGCTTCCATCATCTCAACTCTCACTACTCTCTCTTTCCCAGGCTGCTCCCGCTAAGGAGACTTCCTGACTTCCACAGTGTTCCCAGATGGTGCCAATCGTGCATCCACCTCCACCATCCACCTCTTACCTGATGCTACCACCATCTGGATCTCTCCATCCAAGTGACCAGAGAAGCTCACCCTTCACTTCATTCAGGTGTCTGCTCAGATTCATCTCTGCAGAGAGGACTTATTTAAAAAAGAACCTCCCCTCACTCTCTATTCTCTTGACTTGCATTATTGATTTTCACAGCTGTTACCTTTTATGCTCCCACACACACTAGAATAACTCGAATGTAAAATCACAGAAAGCAAGAACTTGTGCTGTTATATTCACTGAAGTATTTTCCAGCACCTTTTTGATACTGTTTTACAGTACCTAGCACATAGTAGTGCTGTGAAAGTACAGTTGGTTCTCTGTATCTGTGGGTTCCACATCTGTAGATTCAACCAACTGTGAATCATAAATATTCTTTAAAAAATAGTGCCTGTATTGAGCATGTACAGACTTTTTCTTGTCATTATTACATAAACAATACATATAACAACTATTTACATAGTATTTACCATTGCATTAGGTATTGCTAAGTAACCTTGTTGAAGTATATGAGAGGATATGCTTAAGTTAAATGCAAATACTACACCATTCTATATCAGGTACTTGAACATCCTTGGACTTTGGTACCCCAGAGAGGTCCTGGGACCAATCCCCTATGGA
This sequence comes from Pongo abelii, assembly GCF_028885655.2. NCBI lineage: Eukaryota > Metazoa > Chordata > Mammalia > Primates > Hominidae > Pongo > Pongo abelii. The sequence goes on from NC_071989.2 coordinate 157,190,057, forward strand.
TACCAAGGGACAAATGTATCTGTGGAATGAATGACTGACTGAATGAATGAATGAATGAGCTACTTCTTAATTAGTTGTTCTGCCTTGGCAATTACTCTTTCCCAACACTCTCAACACTGAAGTCAAGATATGTTTTTTCCCCCAAAAGAAATTAGCTAATTTCTCCCTCTTGTTCAAAATCTTGTAATGTCTTCCCACTGCAATTTTGATACAATAGCACATCTTGACCTGATTTAAACTGGTCCCTACTTACCTCTAGCTTTATTTCTGACACTGTTCCATAACCAACACTAAATGCCCAAATTCCCACTCAGTGAGATGAGACACGCTTGTTAAACTCCTTCCTCTCCTTCCCATTCTTTACCTGGCAAGCTCTCGCATGTCCTTCAGCACTCAGCTTAAACATCTTATTGTCTGGGAAGCCATCCTGACCTCAATATTGTCCCTGTCATATGCTTCCATTGTGCCCTACAATTATATATCATAGCTTTTATCACCCTATATTTAATTGTTATTTAAAGATCTGTGCCTCCCAACCACACTAACTTACTGATTTTGGTATCAACAGTGCCTAGTACAACAAATATATGTTAGACAAGTAAAAAGATATACAAGGTAGCCCTTGCTTGAAAGAAGTTTAAAGTAGTGATCAACACAAAGGGATTTCCCCCTTTATTCAGCTCAATAGTTCTGTTAATCCTGTCTCTAAACCACTCCCCCAGACAAGTGCATTTGGGCCACCAATCCTCGCTTTGCATTACAAGTTATAGCTGTTAACATCACATACAAACCACTAAAGAGTTAACAAGTTTCTCCAGAGAATATCAGGAGCCTTTCCCACATTGTACTCTGTAGGCTAATAATACTTTTAAGTCTATTTTCTAGTCATGTCCTGGGCACCGAAGTTGTTACAAAGATTAATAAATTTGGCCCGACGCAGTGGCTCACACCTGTAATCCCAGCACTTTGGCAGGCCGAGGTGGGTGGATCATAAGGTCAGGAGTTCGAGACCAGCCTGGCCAATATGGTGAAACCGTGTCTCTGCTAAAAATACAAAAATTAGCCAGGCATGGTGGCGAGCACCTATAATACCAGCTACTCGGGAGGTTGAGGCAGGAGAATCACTTGAACCCAGGAGGCAGAGGTTGCAATAAGCCAATATCACGCCACTGCACTCCAGCCTGGGCAACAGAGTGAGACTCCATCTAAAAAAAAAAAAAAAAAGATTAACAAATCTAAATCTAAAACACTTACAATGTTGTTTGGCATGTAGTGTCTGTTCTCTTAATCCTAGCTATTAATGTTCATCTTCTCTGTTCATTTCAAATAGACACAAATGACATTAACATTGGTCCTGGTCTTCTAGCTCACAATGTAGCAAGAAACTCAGCCTGATCAATGACTGATCATTATGAGAGCATGTTGTAATTTCAACAGCTGGGGGCTGTTGAAACAACAGGTATAAATAGCGGCCAGAGAAAAGAGGTAATGAGTAAGAATACACTGGAGTTTTTCCAGACATAACTGGTAGAAAACAAAATTTAATATAGCAGAGAAGAAATAAAGGTGCTGAAAGCTCATAGGAGTGGAGATGGGGTTTAGAAGGTGGTAAACGAATGTGAGGGGTAAGAATTTGGGAGGATTTGAGGCCGGCATAATCATAAGAGAAGCAGGGAGTATCCAGTATCTTGATGGGGCATAAGGATTTTGAAGAGAAAGGCTCTGCACTCTATTCCACAACCAACATGTATACACTCACACCTACACGCCCTGCCATGCACCCAACATATAAGAGAAGATGGGGGAGTGAAGGTGATGGGAGAGGCAGGTGGAGAATAATGGTGGGGTTGCCCAAAGTTAGACAGATTGAAGTTCAGATTCTCTACCTGGATTAGGCCCTCTACCCACTACTTCTCCTCCTGCACCTGGTTACTAGTCATCCCTAGAGCCAAAGACAGAATCATGTAAAGTAGGCTCATTTAGAAATGCTGGCTGTGGCATTCCAACCTGGCAAATCTAAGAACTGTATTGCAGTACCATGTCAATGCATATCCACATGATGCTTGTGACAAATGTTTAAAAAGCCTTAAAAGCATTCATGCTCCAAAAATTCCATAAGAAATAAATCATTATAGCCGTTTATAAAGATTTCTGTATATTATTACTCACAACCATGTTGTTCATAACTGGAAAACATGAAACATCTAAATGTCTATATTTGGGTATTGGTTACATAAACAATTTATTAATACACAGGCATTGAAATTCAGGTTTAAAATATTTAATGACAGGGTACATTTCTCCTAAATACCATCCAAAGTTAAAAGCAGGTATAAAACAGTAAAGCACAAGTTCAACCTTTATAAAAAATATATATTTATATATGGGCCCAGATACTATAGTGAAAGATTAATTTGTGACATTTTTTAAAAAATTACAAAAATACTAGAAGAAATGAGTGGTTACCTTCTTCCTCCATCTCAAGAAAATAACTAAGATTTCTACAACGACAAGCTTTGAAGACTCCAGTGTCAAGCTTGACAGGGAAGCAACAGAGCCTCCTGCCTTCAAGGGATCTGTGGACGTTGTGGTGACCAGGACAAAGTGAAAAGCAAAAGGTCCAGCTTACCCCAGAAAGAGGAAGAGGTCCACAAAATGTCGGAGATTGAATTTACCATTGAGACCCAGCTTGAGGAGCTCACAAAAAAGTTAACTAATTTAGAGATTAAAAGAAATTTGGCATTTCGTACATCTGAATGTTGTAGAGTAACACTGAAATGCAAATCTGGTATATGTATGTGATATACATACACATACATCCTTACATATACAAACATATATATGTACAGGTAAATGATACATACATGGTACCTAATATTTATACAAATGACATACCTGTATTTATTACATATGACTCCATATATTAATATTATCTACATCCAAAATGGTTACCTCTAGGTGATATTAATCTAAAAAATTTTGAATTATTTCTTCATACTTTTTTTTTACCTTTTCCCAGTATTTCCCATCAAATGTGTATTACATTGCTAATCCACAAAAAATTGTGTTTTTTTCAAAATGCATTGCCTATGTCTGGTTTTGCTCATAAAATTGCCTTGATAATTATATGAAATCTGCACGTGTTGTTCCTCTCACTAGTTATTAAACTTACTAATTGGCGTACTTCATTTTAAGAAGTTTTTAATTGCAAATGTAGCTATAAACTGTGGTGTGGTGCTTAATAGAAGAAATTTTCTTAGTTTTTGCCCATCCACCTAAACCTGCTACAAAGAAAGAATAACTTTAATAATTTTTTTAAACAAAGTTTTCTCCCCTTCTGTGGATGTTTTGGAGCTTACAACTTTGTCCTGAATCTAACCACTTCTCATCAGTGGTGCCACTAATATTAGTGCAAGCCACTATTATCTCTAACTTACTTCTTACAAGTTTATTTCTTGCAATAAAATCTTGTCTTCAATTTCCCGCCCTTACGGCCTACGCGCCACACAAAATCTAGAGTTATATCTCTGAAATCAAAGGCAGACAATGTATGTTTCTCACTCAAAATTATTCAATGGCTTCCCAGCTCATGCAGAATATCCCAAGTTTCTACCAAGACTTGGTAGAATATACCAGGATATAAGGAACCTGGTATCAGCTGCCCCTTTGATCTCAATTTCCACCAGTTCTTCTCCTCCCTCTGCTCCAGGCACAAACATCTCCTCTGTATTTCTCCAATATGTCAAGTGCACTCTGACCTGTGCACCTGTTGTGTTTTCTTCCTAGAATATTCACTTCCAAATATCCACTAGGTTCCCTTTTTGTCTTCACTTAGGTCTCTGCTTAAAGGTGTCCCCATCAAAGAGCATTTTCCTGACTATTCTAATGAATGTAGCATACTTTGTCATTCTGAGATTCACTATGCTGTTGTATTTTTCCTGATGGCATGTGTCTAACATATTGTATATTTCTTTGTTTTCTAGTGTCTATTAACTGTCTCCCACCAATAGATAAGTGCCATGAAAGCAGAGGCTTTGTCAGTTTTCTTGGCCCATAATAGGTACTTAACAGATACAAGTTAAGCACTGAATGGTGCTATTGTAGACTATCTTGGAAATACGGTTGTATCACCTACTACTATAACATGTGGTATTTATCCACTTTATCCAAAGTCCTGCCTTCAGATACTTCAATCTTCTACTTGCAAATGAAATACTCTATCTTTTCGTCAAGACGTTATATATGTTACGTCCAATAGAGACCATAAGTCTGTCCTCTCCAGTTCCATTATTTGTTTCTTTTGTTTTCAGAACTCAGTTGAATTGTTTCTATCTTAAAGTTTAGGGTTTTTGGCCACACTAATCCCCATTTTTTGTTCTTACATAAGAATTACAATTTTCATTTTTTACACTGATTATTTCTTGTTTAGATTATCTTATCCCTTTAGAGAATTTTTTAAAAGTATACATAGGGTCTGATAATTAATTAACCTATAAATCAATCAACTAACCAACCAATCAATATTTATTACTTATTTACCATGCTTGGCCATGGAGCTATAGTTGACAGTGAGACAGATAAGGCCCCTGTCCTCATAGAGCAAGTGGTAATGAATTATATATTGTAGAATCACTCTTCTTTTTACAAATTGTCCATGAGCTTAACTAAAGAGGCACACATTTATAAGTAGCCAGCAAATTGTAACTTCAAACAATGAGATACAATTTCCACCAGTCAGACTCAAAAAACACCAAACTGCTAATCTTTTGAATTGACGAGGGTGTGCTGAAAGCATACTCTCAGGACTGGTTGCGGGAGGACACATTAGTAAAGCTTTTTGGATGCTAATTTGGCAGTATGTTCGAAATTTTTGAATGCACATTTTTGACATATCTATTCTAGGGAAATGCCCCAACACTTGCTTAGGTGTCCAAAGATGCATGTAGAAGGTTGTGCGTTGCTATTGTTGCTTGTAAAACTGAACACTTGGAAACAGTACAAATCTTCACAAATCTATTAGTGATTAGTTACATCATGGCACATTGATACCCTTAAAAAATACTATGCAGGTGTTAAAAAGAATGAGAAGGGAGCCATATACATATAATAAAAAGTATACAGCTATGCATAAACAATGAAACCAAGGAAGTAGTTGTAGGGTCAAGACAGACAGAAGAGTTTTTGTTTTTGTTTTTGTTTTTGTTTTTGTTTTTATCAGAAGGAGATTTGATTTTCATCAGGAATATATCTGATCAGCAGAAAGTTCAGTCATATTTGTAATATTTTAGATCTTAAGCTGGGTCATGGACACACAGGTGTTCTTTTATGTTTTTTCTCAGTACCTTTTGTTATATCTAAAATAGAGCTGTTATATCTAAAATAGAGCCATTAACACAGGAACAGAAAACCAAATACTGCATCTTCTCACTTATGAGTGGGAACTGAACAATGAGAACACATGGACACAGGGAGAGGAGCAACACAGACTGGGGCGTGTTTGGGGGATGGGGAGAAGGGGAGTATCAGGATAAATAGCTAATGCATGCGAGGCTTAATGCCTATGTGATGAGTTGATAGGTGCAGCAAACCACCATGGCACACATTTACCTATGTAACAAACCTGCATGTCCTGTGCATGTATCCTGGAACTTAAAATAATTTTTTAAATGACTTTTTAAATTTAAAAAATCTTATTTTAAATACATTTTATTATTTTATTGTATGTATGTGTATTATATTTATTTTATTTATTATTTTATTGTACAGAAGTGCTATACTTACAATAAAATAATATAATGTATCCAAGACACATGAGTAGATTAAAAAATCATACATCAATATACATTACATGATATCATAGGAGTTTGAATAAAATAGAAACTGAGAAGAAGAGGGAGACAGATATGCATATGTATGCATACATATACACACATTTAATATAAGTAGATCCAGAGGTCATGGCCATAAGAATGCACACCCGATTGTTAATCATAAATATTTTGGTCAGGGGATCGAAGATGATGGGAGACTTCTTCATTCGGAATATTACTAGAACTTTAAACTACATGAATTTGTATGCTTATGGGTTACTTGTTTAACTGAAGAATAAGGAAAGACTTCTCCCTCACCTGTGAATCCCATCTTTTGCACTCTGGCCAACACCTAAGTCTTCTCACTTTGCACTAGAAGGATAATGTACTGCTCTTGCCAAATAGGTCATACACAAGAGTATTAATTTCTCCAAGCAGCTGGGTGTGACCCCTGCTCCAAGCAGAAAACAAACAAACTCACTGACTCAAAAAGAGGCTTGGCCAAGGAATGTCAGGTTAGATATAGGCATATGTTTGTCCATTTGTTCATTCAACCATTCCTTCACCAACTTAATCATATCTAGATGCACTCAACAGAGTATTTGATAGTCCACTCTATTTCAGGCACTGAGAAGAGGAAGCAGGCATAGTTCCTTCCCTCAGGGAGCTCAGAGGCTACTGAAGGAGACAGACATGAATTCAATAACTGCATATACACAAAATTACAGCTATGGTGGATATTATAAGGGGAGGTACACAAGGTAGCATTGACCCTGATGGGAGAACAGAAAACACTTTCTTGAGGAGATGATAATTGAGCTGCAACTTAAAGAGGTATAGAAGCTGACAGAAAAAAGGCAGAAGACATTGGAGACTGAGGCTGGAAGTGCAGCCGTGAGAGCTACATAACTTAGTCCAGCAACTGAAAGGAGACAAAGATCACTGGAGCGCAGAGAATGAGGGGATGCCTCATGTCAGATGCGGCCAGCAAGGGTCACATCAGGAGGGGGTTGGAAGTTGTACTAAGTATTTAGGTATTATCATTAATTCAGTGATTGTTTTAAGAAGGTTGGCACTGGGGGTGACGTGATTAGGTTTGCATCTTGACCTGTCTGGTGTATAAAAGAGAAGGGACAAGAGTATTTTTTGTGTTGTTTATGTGTGTGTGGGGGGGGTTTGTTTTTGTTTTAGTTTGTTTAGGGTGGTCTTAGTAATTTAAAAATATTTTCCTTGTATCGATACCAGTCAACCTACCTAGAACCTGGTTATTGGTGGAAGTGGCGCCATCTCCTAGGGGATGTTTGAGATATCTTTGGGATACTGGGTTGTAGTTATGATTGGGGAGAACAACACAAATCTAGAGGAAGGACAGGTTTCACATTACAACATGAGGGACAATCCCTATAAGAAAATTATCATTCCACAGGCCACATTCTCCATGATTCTAGAACATCCTACCAGCCACTTGTGTAAGTGAAAAATTTGTTTGTAATTATCTAATCTAGAACATAACTCATTTTACTTATAAATAAAAAGAATTCTGCACGGTAATTTCCATACACTGAATAAAGGGAAGGGTATGCTTTCATTTGGTTCAGAACAAATATTCACCCTGTCACCTACATACAAAATGTCTGTGTTAGACTTTGTTGGTAGTTGTCACATCCATGGTGGTGACTTAATGTACAAATGCGCGTATCTGACTGCTTTATTATGTTTCTGTTGTAGATGAGCCTGAGCATTTATACAACAAAATGTATGTTATTTTACCAAAATTACTCTCCTTTTATTGCTTCTTTGTATTTCAGTTAAAGCATTATATTGATAATTGTTCATTGTGTATAGATACGTTAGATTACTCGTGGATTACATTTCAGTATTGTAAAGGGGTATTACAAGATATTTGTTTTTAAAAAGAGAGTAGCAGTTGATCTGGGGTGATTGAGAATTACTGGCCTAGAAAAATATGACCTTCAAGAGCTAAGCTGTTTTGATAGACAAGACACACTTCAGGTGTCTTGTCTAAATGAATGCACTGGAGTGTTCCTGATTTATCAGTACTGGATGCGTGCAGTTAAAGAAGCTCAGTGAATGTCAAAGGTTGGAGACAGCAGCAAAGGGGCAGAGGTGGCACACTACTTCCCTATCAAGAAAATTAGAAAGATCTGCTCCAGCTTCAAGCTTTTCTCAAAGTCCTGAAGGATTTTGAACACATCTTCCATAAAAAGCTGTAATTTATTATCTCATGAATACCTAATTTGACAATATTTGCAAATCAAGTTTGTGGAATTTTGGTGTGTTCATGTGAGTGTGTGTTTTGTTCTTTCTCAGAATAATTCTTAAGGTAGAAATGTTTCTATGTGCTAGAAACTGCTGAGATAAAAAAATTAATTTTGTGGTTAGCTTGAAAATAAATGGTGGGCTCTAATATGCAATGTAATGTAATATAATATAATAAGTGTATCCCCTTAGGGTTGACTGTGCCAGCTTTCCAAGACTTCAGGCTTTGTCAGTTTCTCTGTTTTAATAATAATGGAATAAAGAACAGTTATTCTCATTATCTGAGTGCTACTATATGCCAGAAAGAGTGATATCTGTTTTTTATGCATTGACTGATTTTTATAGTCACAACAGCCTATGGCTACAGATATTATGACTATATCCAATTTACAGATGAAGGAACTGAGGCTCAGAGACTTGAACTGATGTGCCCAAGGTCACATGGTTGGTAGATAGTCCAGAACAGGATATCTTAATCCCTATGATAGACAAGTGTAATAATATTTTAATTTAATCACCACTGGCATAATTATGAAGATAATCTAACAGTAAAATACATAATCTGGAATACAGATGAGTAGAAATGTTTGCCTCTTATAAAAACATCTGATAACTCCTTTGAGAACCAAGCCTGCTCTCTTTCAATGAGCTTGTGCTCCATACTTCCTCAGTTACTCACTCCAATGTTCAGTCGGTGAGTTCGTCATTACCGATAGTTGTAACTTCCAACAATTTCAATTTAAAATATCTCATTCTTAAACCATCATTTCCTGTCTGTAGAACCCTTTTCTTTAGTACTCTTGACTCCAGTAATTCTTTGACCGTCTCAGGATATTCAACCTATTGATTCTAACATGTTTTCACTGTCCCTCACCCTCCTCATCTCAGAACATGACATGCCACAGGCAGGCTATGGATTCTAAAAGATATCGTGAATGCTGAAAGTGCTGGAAGATTAAGGATACCCTGAGAATTGTCATGGATAATGATAATCCAGTGATACTAAAACATACCTAGACAATTAACCAGAACAATGAAGGGTTTAGAATTATTCCCTGTAGCACAGGTAGAGCAGCTGAGGAAATGGAGATCTCATTCGAGAAACCAAACAACTCAGAGGTGCTGGAGTAGCTAACTCCAATCTCTGAACACTGTCATGCAGTTCTAAAGAGTGTGGCTGGATCCTAGTCAGGGAAGATACTGGAAGGTAGGGTTCAGCTCAAACTAAGAGAAAATGAAAAGTACTTTTCTTCTCACACTACAACTGCAATCCAATTGTATAGCTGAAATGCTGTATTGAGAAGGTTTCTGAGAATGGGTTCTCAGTCACCATTGTCTCAGTCAGATTGGGCTAGATTATACTCTGGGAACAAAGAACTCTTAATCCTCAGTAGTGTAAAACAGCAAAGGTTTATTTTTCACTCACTGTACATGTCTGTGTGTGTTGTCAGGGAGGCTCTGCTCATCTCATTCCCTCTGTGATCCAGAAAGATGGAGTGGTCACCATCTCAAATGTTCCCATTTTACATGCTAGAGGGAAATAGAACTTGGAGGGTTAAAGTGTGTGTGTCACAAACTGGTAATAAAATGTTCCAGCCTGGAAGTGACTTATATTACATCTACTCAAAAACTCATTGGCCAGAGCTAGTCAGAAAGACTCACCCAACCGTGGGGAGGATGGGGAGTGCAAATCTACAGTGTATCCAGAAGGCGAGAACAATGAACAACATAATGAGCACCAGAAGCAGTGGCATGAGCAGTGGTTGACCTCCTGGGTCTAGACAAGGCATTCTAGCTTTTGTCCTGCTACTCCTCATCCCTGCCCTAATCACCAGAGCTGCCCTGCAAAGCCTTACAATGTAGTGAGCTCCCTGACACCAGAGTGTTGCAAGCAAAAGTCAAAGGAGTGCAGGTTAATGACACCATAGAAGCTATTCCTTTATCTAGTAGACGAATGGTCTACCTGGATCTACATGGGTCTCTTACCACTCTGAAATAAACAGAACTAGGAATTATGGAATACTTTGCTAAGTGTACCGGATATTTAGAGAAAAATTACCAGTTCTCAGGCCAGCTAAACAACCAAGCAATGGGGTGAATTTTGCTCACATAAAATGGAGAGAAACATAGGCTGACCATTATAGTTCCATCATTGCTCCTCTTCCCGCAGGAGGGCAAAGCACATTAACTCTCTCCCCAGCATGAGACAATGATCAGAAGAATCAACATAAAGTGAGGGAAAGGATTTTTATTTAAAAAGCTGCTATAGCAAAGTTTGTGGTGCTAAATGTTTCTTTATAAAAATCAGCACTTGACTATCAGCCTCCCTATTCAGCTACAGACAGGACAGCAAATGGTTGGGTGAGAAAATGCACTGCTATTCACCCAAGACTGTTAGGCTAATCAGGCAATGGAAAAAACATCTGAAAACACCTGATAAAAGGGCAAATATGCTGTAAAGGCTCTCGCTCTCTCCCTCTCTCTCTCTCACTCACACACACACACACACACACACACGTGACAGATTTTAAAAATCAACATCTGAATGCAGCTTTCAGTTATCAAAATCTTTCTTTATGATTCCTATTTAATCCACAAAATTCAGGGAGGTTAGAATTACTATTATAAGTGATGTTTTCAGATAAAGAAATTCAGATTCAAAAAGATTAATTTGATTCACTTTGTGTCCAAGTGGGTCTACATCTATAGTACACAGGAAAGCACCTTGAATGGATATGTGACAAAAACTGACTTCTTAATCTTTCAAAGCTGACCTCATCACACCACCACTACTTGCTGGGGCTGGTGATGGAATGTCGGGCTTGAGGGACCACAGTTCCTGTAATATACGGTACTTCTTACATGCTCAGGGAAATCATTTATCATTGACATTCTACAGTAAGTGAAATTTCCATCTACCACAGAATTCATTTTATTTTTCATATTGTCAAATGACATAAAATAATTTTCTCTGGTTTCTGCTGCTAAAATGTCCTTATAGTGGAGCTTATAATATCCCAAGAGGAAGCAAGCATGATAGGATAACTAATGAGTATGTCCACATGAGAGTCAACCTCTAAACACACTAGAAAATCAGCCAAACCAGCTGGAGATAAAATGGCTGACTGGCTGATTGAATCACATATTCTTCACTGGTCCAGTTGAGAAGGGCTTCTGGGTACATATCCTCTTTACTTTCTGCCTGCCTTTACCTCTTTTCTCCCCAAGTTAAAATCATTAGAGGCTCTTCTCAACCTCCAGTTTTGAGGCTAGTGTAATCCTTAATAGAAGGAGAGGTAAGCATCCCTGATCAATTACAAGAGGTCTGTACCTCAACATGGCCTTCCTGTGACTCCAGTTACTCTGTCCAAACACTGAAGTTGCACATTGGCTCAGAAACTGGATTCCTTTCTTTTCCTGTTCCTTATTTCTTTCTCCTCACCTCCTCCCTTCTACCTTTCTTTCTTTTTAGTTAAATGAGTAAAACATGAACACATTCTTATTGTTAACAAAATTGGATTAGGAATAATTACTGTCTGGCATAGTCATGTGTTGACAGAGATCTGGAACCATTATGAACTGCTGTGGGAGCATCGCCACATTGACAGAATTTTGGTACTACCTAGTAAAGTAGAGATGTATACACCTGCTACCCACTCCTAGGCACAGAACCTAAAGAAACTCACACATGTACCCAAGGTGACATTATTATTTATGGACTCATTTTCTATAATTGCAAAACACTGGAAATTATCTAAATATTCATTAATAGAATAATCAAAAAATAAACTATAGTCATAAAGTTGACTACTACATAGGAGTAAAAAAGTTTAAATAAACTAAACATATCAATATTGATACATTTCACACATAGAATGAGTTTCTGAAAAGCAAGCATTCCCCTTGAAAACTGGCCCAAGACAAGGATGCCCTGTCTCACCACTCCCATGCAACATAGTATTGGAAGTCCTAGCCAGAGCAATCAGGCAAGACAAAGAAATAAAGAACATCCAAATAGGAAGAGAGAAAGTCAAACTATCTCTATTTGCAGACAACATGATTCTATATCTAGAAAACCCCACAGTCTCAGCCCAACAGCTCCTTCAGCTGATCAACAACTTCAGCAAAGTTTCAGGATACAAAATCAATGTAAAAAATCATTAGCATTCCTATACACCAACAACAGCCAAGCCAAGAGCCAAATCAGAAAGGCAATTTCATTCACAATTGCCACAAAAAGAATAAAATACTAGGAATATTACTTACCATGGTAGTGAAACATCTCTACAATGAGAATTACAAAACACTTCTCAAAGAAATCAGAGAAGGCATAACAAATGGAAAAACATCCCATGTGCATGGATAGAAAAAAATCAATATAAAAATGGCTATACTGCCCAAAGCAATTTACAGATTCAATGCTCTTTCTATCAAACTCCCAATGATATTCTTCACAGAACTAGAAAAAAACTATTTTAAAATTTATGCGGAACCAAAAAAGAGCCCTAATAGCCAAGGCAATCCTAAGCAAAAACAACAAAGCTGAAGGCATCATGTTACCTGACTTCAAACTCCACTACAGGGCTACAGTAACCGAAACAGCATGGTACTGGTACAAAAACAGGCACCTAGACCAATAGAACAGAATAGAGAGCCCTGAAATAAGGCTGCACATCTATGATCATCTGATCTTTGACAAAGCTGACAAAAACAAACAATGGGGAAAATAATCCCTATTCAATAAAGGGTGCTGGGATCACTAGCTAGCCATATGCAGAAGATTGAAGTTGGACTGCTATCTTGTACCACATACAAAAATCAGCTCAAGATGGATTAGAGGCTTAAATGTAAAACCCAAAACTATAACAAACATGGAAGACAAGCTAGGCAATACCATCCTGGACATAGGAATGGGCAAAGATTTCATGACAAAGACCAAAAGCAAACACAACAAAAGCAAAAATTGACAAGTGGGATCTAATTAAACTTAAGAGCTTCTGCGCAACAACGACAAAAAACTATCAACAGAGTAAACAGACAACCTACAGAATGGGAGAAAATAATTTGCAAACTATGTATCTGACAGAGATCCAATACGCAGCATTTAAAAGGAACTTAAATTTACAAGAGAAAAACAACCCTATTAAAAAGTGGGCAAAGGACAGGAACATCCATTTTCCAAAAAAAGACATACATGCGGCCAACATGCATATGAAAAAGAAGCTCAATATCACTGACCATTAGGGAAATGCAAATTAAAACCACAGTGATATACTATCTCACATCAGTCACAATGGCTATTAGTAAAAAATCAAAAAATAACAGAGGCTGGAGAGGTTGCAGAGAAAAGGGAACAATTGTACACTGTTGGTGGGAGTGTAAATTAGTTCAACCATTGTGGAAAGCAGTATAGTGATTCCACAAAGAGCTAAAAGCAGAACTACCATTCGACCCAGCAATCCCATTACTGAGTATATGCCCAGGAAAATATAAATCATTCTACCATAAAGACACATGCACACGAATGTTCATTGCAGCACCATTCATAATAGCAAAGACATGGAATCAACCTAAATGCCCATCAATGACAGACTGGATAAAGAAAAGGTGGTACATATACACCATGGAATACTATGCAGCCTATATAAATAATGAGATGACATCTTTTGCAGAAACATGGATGGAGCTGGAGGCTATTATACTCAGCAAACTAACACAGCAACAGAAAACCAAATACTGCCTGTTCTCACTTATAAGTGGGAGCTAAATGATGAGAACTTATGAACACAAAGAAGGAAACAAAAGACACTGGGGTCTACTTGAGGGCGGAGGGTGAGAGGAGGGAGGAGAGCAGAAAAGATAACTATTGGGCACTGGGTTTAATTTCTGGGTGATGAAATAATCTGTACAACAAACTCCCATGACATGAGTTTAGCTATGTAGCAAAACTTTACATGTACCCCTGAACCTAAAATAAATGTTAGAAAAAAGTAAATACGTAAAATAAAAAGGCAAGTTGTCAAATGATATATGAAGTATGTTATTTATATAAAATATGAAATATAAAATATATTAAATATCATTTTGTAATACATGCTTAATGTACTAAAAAGTATTAAGCAAATGCAACAGAATGATAAGACTACAAATTCTGGGAGACAATTACCTCTGTGAGGCAAAGTGAGGGGATGCACACAAGGAGGGGTAAACTGTAGTGGTCATGCTTTGTTTCCTAAATTGGATGATGCAGATTTGTTCTGTTGTGCGGTGTTATTTTGTTAGTCTGAACTATTTTTCAATAAATTATAAACACTCTAGGAAAAAAAATTCAAACATTTCAATAAACTTAAACCTCATTTTGACCACCACCCAGCACCTAGTCCTAGGCACCCTAAAGAGTTATCTACTGTTAGTTATTAGTTCTTTTCCACTCAATATAAATAGCATTGTTTGAACAAAGGTATCTCTTTCCTTTTTATATAAACGATAATCTAACATGCATACTTTCAATGAACATCGTGTCTTAACCATATAAATGCACTTCCCTCTTCAATAATAATGAACTTTCCTGGAACTTAAGCATTTTCTTTTTGAGGCAGAGGGTATAGTCGCTAAAAGCACAGTCTTTAGAGACAAACTGCCTGAATTCTTCCAATCCTGGAGTCAATACAATATTTACCCAGGGCAAGTTATTTTCTGTGCTTCAGGTGTCTTATCTATAAAACTGATAATCACAATACCTACCTCTTAGGATTGTTTGAGGATTCCATGAGTAAAATCATGTAAAACACTCAGAGAAGTGGCTGGAACATAGTAAGGCCTTGATAAATATTATTTGTAGCTACAGTCTTTGCTATAATATATTGGAAAGGGCCCTTACAATGGCATCCTTACACCAAGCCCAACTTATGGCTACTCTAGAAAAATCAGGATGTTCTTTTGCCCACTTCTCCTAATTATGCTAAGCTTTGGAAATCAGTCTTCCTTCAGAAACTCTATAGAACCTGTAGCAAAGTCCAGTCTTTTGATTTCTGCACAATAAGTTCTATTTGTCCAAATTCCAGGCATTGTTTTCTTACAGGAGAATTTCTTCAAGTCACTCATAGCTGTCAGTTTCTGCCAATTTAATTTGGCAATTAAAGAACTGTACGTAAGTGTTTATATGTCACCGTTCTTTCTTTAAGTTGAGGCTGGGGGCACAGCCAATGTTTCTTTTTTCACATTCGTGCTAATAATACTTTGGTTGAGTTGCACATAGCATATGTAACTTTTTGGCAATTTATTTTTCTTGAGTTTGCTTCAAATTTATCACATCATCTATGTTATACTTGCAGTTAGTCTATTTCTCACCTAATATCAAATTTTGGATTTGTATAATTCCCTACGTTAAGAGAGATTAAAAACAAAAACTTTAGAGTCAACCAGACCTGAGTTCAAATCCTAGCTCTACCATGGGTTAGACATGTGGCCCAAGTAAATATATTAGTTTTCTATAGATAGATAACAATTTACTGCAAAGTTAGCAGTTTAACATAACATCCATTCATTATCTCACAGTCTGGGCATGGTGACTGGGTTCTCTGCCCAAGTCTAAAATTAAGATGTAGGTAGGGATCACTGCTGATCCCATCTGGAGCTCAGGGTTCCCTTTTCAGCTCACATGATTGTGGGCATAATTCACTGTCTTGCAGTTGTAGGACTAAAGACCTCATTCTCTTGCTGCTGTCAGCTGAGGTAACTTGCAGCTCCAGAGGCAGCCCACATTCCTTGACACATGGTCTCCTCCATCTTCAAAGCCAGCAAGAGATTTTTCCCACATATCAAATCACTATCAAATTCACATTGCTGTATACATATGTAACTTACCTGCACATTGCGCACATGTACCATAAAACCTAAAGTATAATAATAATAATAATAATAATAATAATAATAAAGAAAAAAACTAAATAAATAAATAAATAAATAAATAAAAATAAAAAATAATGCTACACTCTTCAAAAAAAAAAAAAAAATTCACATTGCTGGTTTCTGCATCTCTTTCCTCTGGACTCAGATTTAAAGGGCTCATCTGATTGGGTCTGGCCTACCTGGATAATTTTCCTATTTTAAGGTCAGCTGATTTTGGAACCTTAATATTACATGCCAAATTCCTTTACATCAGTACCTAGATGAGTGTTTTATTGAATACCAAGGAGAAGGAGTATGTATGTACTCCAGGGAGCAGGATATCTTGGGGGACAGCTTACATTTTTGCCACTCACAACAAGACATATTGGCTTTGCAAGCCTCAGCTATAAAATGGGAGCAATGGTGCTCGCTGCAGAGAAAAAGTCAATTAGATACAGTGAAACAAAAAAAGCTTCCAAGTACTGATTATGCTCAGGATTAGGCTGTTTTCATTATTTCATCTTCCCAGTAATCTTTTTGCCCCAGTTTTACTGAGATACAACTGATACGCAAAATCTCTACATAATTAATGTATACAACTTGGTGAGTTTGAACATGTTTACACTCATGTTGCCATCACTATAATCCAGGCAATAAATGTACCCATCATGCCAAAAGTCCCCCTTTTTACTCTAAAGAGAGCTATCCTATTAACCAATGAGTAAGTGCACTGTGTCTTATTGTTAACTGCAGGCACTATTTTGTACAGACCTCTAGAACTTACTCATCTTGTATAACTAACATTATATCCATTGAATAACAACTCCCTTGGTAACCATCATTTTATTGTCTACTTCTATACCTCTGAGTGTTTTAGATGCCTCAATTAAAAGAAATCATACAATATTTGTCTTTCCATGACTGATTTATGTTGCTTGACATAATGTCTTCCAGGTTTATACATGTTGTCATAAATGTTAGGATTTTCTTCTTTTTCAAGGCTAAATAATACTCAACTTTATGTGTTTAACACATTTTCTTTGCCTATTCATTCGTCTGTTGATAGACATTTGGGTTATTTTGGCTACTGTGAAAATTGTTGCCATGAACATGGGAGTGCAGATATCTCTTTGGGATACTGATTTCAATTCTTTGGGATATATAGCCAGAATTGAGATTGCTAGATCATGTGGTAATTCTATTTTTGATTTTTTGAGGAACCTCCATACTGTTTTTTCCATGGCAGCAGTACTGTTTTACATTTTAAATGGTTCCTATTTCTCCACAACTTCACCAACATTTGCTATCTTTTTTTTTTTAATAATAGCCATCCTATCAGGTGTGAGGTGATATCTCAATGTTTTTGATTTGCATTGCCCTGATGATTAGTGACAGTAAGCATTTCTTTTGTTTGTCATGTGTATGTTTTCTTTGGAGAAGTGTCTATTCAGATCTTTTCTCCATTTTTAAATCAGGTTATTTGATTTTTTGCTATTGAGTTGTAGGAGTTCTTTATATGTTTTAAAAATTAATGCATTATCAGATATATGGCTACCAACTATTTTCCCTCATTTCATAGGTTGCCTTTTCACTCTGATGTTTCCTTTGCTGTTCAGAAGTGTTTTCATTTAATGTAGCTCTACTTATAATTTTTGCTTCTGTTGCCAGTTTTTGGGTGCCATATCCAAGAAATCATTACTGAGATCAATGACAAGAAGCTTTTCCCCTCTGTTTTCTTCCAGGCATTTTATGGCTTTAGATCTTATGTTCAAATCTGTAATTCATTTTCAGTTAATTTTTGTGTATGATGAATGATACAATTTTATTATTTTGGATGTGGAGATACAGTTTTCCCTAAAAAAAAATTATTGAAGAAACTGTCCTTCCCTTATTATGTATTATCAGCATCCTTATTGAAGATTAATTGACCGTATATGTGTGGGTTTACTTATGAGCTTACTATTCTGTTCCATTGATCTATATGTCTATTTTTATGCCAGTCTCAAACTGTGTAAATTACTATAGCTTTGTACTATATTCTCAAATCAGAAATTTTGGTACCTCCAGCTTTGTTCTTACTATTCAAAATTGTCTTGACTATTTAAGGTCTTTTGTAGTTGCATGAAAATTTAAGAATTATTATATTTATAATTATAAAAATGTTTTTAAGATTTAGATAGGGATTACATTGAATCTGTAAATTACTGTGGGTAGTGTAGACATTTTGACATAGAATGTATTTTTGGGAAAAGCACACAAAATCCACATTTTTATCTAATTTCTTTCATCAGTATTTTATAATTTTCAGCATTCAAATGAGTCTTTCACCTCCTCAGTTAGGTTTATTCCTAGGTATTTTATTCTTTTTAATCCTATTGTAAATGAGATTCTTTTCTTGATTTTTTTTTGGATAGTACATTGTTAATGAATAGATATGCAACTCACTTTTGTGTGTTGATTTTGTATTCTTCAGCTATACTTTGTAGCCTCAATTAGTTTATTAATTCTAACCTTTTTTTATTATTTTTAGAGTCTTTAGAGTTTTATACATATAAGATCGTGTCATTCCAGTGTCTTTTTTTATAATTTCAAATTTGATTTTAGATTCAAGTGGTACATGTGTGGGTTTGTTACCTGGGTATATTGTGTGACACTGAGGTTTGGGGTAGGATTGATCTCATTACCCTGATATTGAGCATATTACCCAATAATTAGTTTTTCAACCCTTGTCCTCCTTCATCCCTCCCTCCTCTAGTGGTCCCCAGTATCTATTGCCATCTTCATGTCCACAAGTACCCAATGTTTAACTGCCACTTAGATGTGAGAACATGCAGTTTTCTGTTCCTGTGTTAATTTGCTTTGGATTATGGCCTCTAGCCCAGCAGCCCTTTTAAAATGAGCCCAGTACAGAGTCTCCTTTGGCGACTGATGCTGATTAGGTCCCCAATAATTATTCTTTATATAAAAGAATGATGCAAAGGCTAATAATACTCGTATTTTACAGATGAAGAAACCGGGACTTAAAGATAATATCTAAAAGCAGTTATCATAGTTATAGCCTCTGGCAAATAGAAAACACTCATTAATACCAATTGCCATCATCATCATCATCATTATCATCATCATTTTATATTAAAAAGAAGAAACGCAAAAGTCTCCAGCAGCACCTACCACACACCCACTCCTAATCTGGGCCATGTAAAAACTGTGGAGATGATGAGTCCTTTGCAAGGCATTTCTGGGGAGCTCCTGTTCCCTGGGAAGCTGCCTGGTCATTTTTTGGCTGCTTTTTTAATACCTCAAGAAGGGCTGTTGTTGAAGCTCTAGTCCTGGAACTGACAACACCAGAATCCAGAATCTCCCAGTTTCTTAACAGCAACTTGATGGTGGAATTTGCATTGTCTAGTGCAAAATGCAGCCCTTTTAACATTTACATTTGATCTTTATCTTCTGGTTATACAGATTACTTCATCTAATTTTACCTGTTATTTGTTTTCACCCCATCTTACCCAACTTTTAGTGGAGAAAGGTAATACTCAAAAACTCTCTCAATTCTTATAACAGCATATAAAACATTTCATGCTCATTAAACTAACACCCTTCATTCTCTCATTCTTTTCAAATGTCAATCCTTAAGTGACATAAACAAGGTTAGCAAAATCTTCTAAGAGATTTTAGACTTTATCTAGTACAAACACCTATTTTACCATGGAAAAACTGGAGTTTTCCCCCAAAAAGGGATTTTCTTAAGGTCATCAGCTGGTGGCAGAGCCAGGACTAGACAGATGGACATCAGGAGTCCAGTCACCCAGTGCCACACACTTTCCAATTACATGACTCCACTTGGTGCCTAGTTTATGACCTCCAAAGCTCTGCTTAGTGACTACTTTCATTCTCTCTGTGTATTTCTATATAAAAAACTCAAAGGAGAAATTACAAAGTAAAAATAGCTCATTATAACTTAACAGTACCCCTAAGCAATCAGACATTCTGTAACAATTCAATGGCCAGGCTGTCCTATTAGGTACTGCAGACACTGATAACTACCTTCCCAATAGCCATTCTCTCCCACTTCCTAGGTGACAGACCCCAGTTTTGTTTGGGGGCACCAATATGCCCAATTCCATCAAGCTACTCTCTTTTTCAACCTCCCCTGCTGCCAGGAGCAACAATATATAGTTTTGGCCAAGGAGTTACAGGCAGAAGCTGAGTAAGCATTTGGGGAAGACTTGTTTTTCTGAGTAAATGAATAAAGATTGCTGGCATCACATCTTCCCTTTTCTTCTCTTTGAACCTAAATTGATATCTAGAGCAACAGCAGCCACCTGGAAGCCACACACAGAGACAACAAAATGGAAAGCTAGAGGTATGGGTCATTGATATCACTGGTTGGCTGCACCAGCCCTGAACTATTAATAACTGAGTATCTTTTCAGTAAAAGAAACAATAACTCAGAAAGCAACATGGTATAGAACCTAAAAGCACTGCCTGGGAGTGACAGACTTGGGTGTGAGTCCTGGCTAGCTGCCTGACATTGAAAAAGTTACCTAACTTCACTGAATGCCGGTTTTCCCAATTCACAGGATTGATTTAAACATTAAATAAAAGAATGCATATAAAGTGCTTAAAATGGCATGTTGCAAGCCCTCAGTATATGGTAGCCTGGTTAAATGTAGGAATCTCTCTCTGAAATTATCTTATTATTATCCATTGTTTATCCAGGGAATGTATGCAGAATTGATCCCATTGGTCAGCAAACAACATGTATTACACTCACAACTTGATACGTAGATTGGTCATGGAAGGCACAAATTACCAAAATAAAACTAATGAATATTCATCAAAGATTGCCTTAGAATCCTAGAATGCTAAAGCTAGAAAGATAGCTTAACCTTCATCCAACAAATATTTGCTGAGTGCCAAATATATGTTCAGAACCATGCTAGTCACTGTTGATATATGAATATATCACTGAAGTAAGATTCCTGTTCTCACGGGATTTATCTTGTAGTGGGGGCATTTCCTAATGTATATATAATATGACCATCTCAATCACAGCTGAGGAAACTGAAGCCCAGAGATGTTAAATGACTTGCAGGCATACCTAGATCACACAGCAGTTAATGGCAGATGTTGGAGTAAAATTCAAGCCTCTTGACTCCTGTTGGGTTGGTCTTTTGTCTGTATCCTGAAATTCCTGATTTACATTTTTGTATACCATCAGAAAGTATTCCTTACTGTCCACCAGGATGACTGAGATAGAAAATCTGACCCCTGAGTTTCCTTCATTTCCTACCACTCTCTCATTTCCCTATGCTCTAGGAAGTATAGTCTTGGTTTGATTTCCTCAAACATGTCAAACTTGCTCCTTTTACAAACTCTTACACTATTTTCCCCTCCTTCTGGTTGGCCTTCATCCCTAGTTTTATTTGTATGGCATTCATTCACCATTTCAGCCTCAGCTTGAAGGCCATTTGTTTTGACTACCCCTTAAAATGTATCATTATAATTCTCCACCTCACTCACCATTTCTTTCAGCTCATATATATAACCAGCTGAAATTAACTTACTCATTTTTCTTCACATGTTTGTTGTTGGGCTGCATGAGGGCAGACACCTTGTCTGCCTTGCTCACTGCTGCATTCCAGAGGCCAGAACAATGCCTGCAACCAGAGCTGGTACCCAATAACTATTTGTCAAAAGAACATTGGGTGATGCTGTTAGCTCTAGAATTCTAGGCTCCTGAGATAATCTTTGTCTGATAAATATTTGTGAGCTATACTTGGCAATCTATGTTGAACAAATGAATGAATAAATCCTGGAGCCATTTTGTATTTAGCTTTATAAGATACTAGATCCTGAAAAGATCCTGAAGCAAAGTTACTCGAACCCTTTAATGTGAAACAGGAGTATATTAGTCCCTTTTCACACAAGGCACTTCTTACATGGCGGCAGGAGAGAGAGGGAGAGCGAAGGGGAAACTGCCGCTTTTAAACCATCAGACCTTGTGAGAATTCCCTCACTATCACAAGAACAGCATGGGGGAAACCACTTCCAGGATCGCATCACCTCCTATCAGGTCCCTCCCTTGACATGTGGGGGTTACAATTAGAGATGAGATTTGGGTGGGGACACAGAGCCAAACCATATCAAGGAGGAAAGTGAAGTTGAGTACTTGCCTCGAGATCTAATTGACTGAATTAACTGATGTGTAGACAGGGCGAAGTTGGGGGTAAAATCTATCCATGGCTACCTCTCTAAAAATCTAGAATAATAGTGAATGAGATAGCAACTGATGATTTGACTATGAGATGGTCCAACTTCTCTCACCCACTCCTTTACTCTCTGCTGCCCTAATCCTCTTAAACCTCATAGGATGCATGCCTGAAATTCCATCACAGATGTTCTTTTTCTTTTATCTGGGGCTGCACTCTGATGGCCCTGGGCAGCATAGTGTTTCTGAAACATTTGCATGTGGATACCTTTAGGTGAGGCAGACACTCTCCAGCTCCCCTGAACCCCCACTGCTCCCTATCGTCTCACCTCTGGCTGCTTTAGAAACTTATCTTACCTGCTGGGCCCCTGGAACCTTTGTTTTAGGGCTAAAGTGCAATTTCTTCAGCTGCTATCAATAGATTACATTTGACCATGAGTAAATGACCCAGAGCTAATTTTGTTGCATGGAGGACAATATCTTAAAGATATTTATAGTCGCATAGGATATCAGAGGTAAAAGAAATTTAGACATAGTCTTTTCTCACCTTTTTCATTTGAGAATGAAGAAACAGGCTTAGGAAAGGTAGATGACTTGCTTAAGGTCACAGAGCAAGTTAGTGGCAGATCTGGTACTGAAATTTAGACTTGGTGACCAAAGTGGTCTGGCACAGAGCAAGGATGCTTTGAAGTACCGGGGGGGGGGGGGGCGGGGGCGGTGACAGAAAGCTGGGATGGCTGGTGGTGGAATTTAGAACATCTTCAAGATTCTGCCTGGGCTGAGCCCACCTTTCTCAGGCTTTTCCTCCCAGCAGAACTCTGGAAGTTAGGATACTTGCTCCTCCCATGTAATGATACACTTGTGCCTTCATCTTCCTTCACTAATTGGTATCTGTATTTCTGTCACTTTATATAACTAATTACTGTTTACTCTTTCCAAGCAGGGTGTGTGGGGATCCAAACTGTGGGAGAGAATGGTGTTACTTTGGGGAAGCCTTTGCAGAAACAAGACAGTCTGGAAGAAAGGGAAACTCCAGCTGCAGAATTTTCTTCTCTTTTCTTGCTGTGGCCCCATCCTCCCACCTTACTCTAGGTGACTAGGTCACCTAGACTCTAGGTCCTATTTAAAAGTGAGAGTTAGTAACTTAGCATCTTCCAGCAGATATCACAGTTGCCTCTGGCACAGCCTCTTGCACCCTCATACTTCCTCTCCTGGCTGTGCCTGCCTCAGCATGGGGATAACTGACTGCCCTCAGTTTTCCTCACCGTGCTACTAGATTTGTAGCTGGATTTGGGGACCTCTGAAGGAATTTTAACCACATAGGGAAGCGGTATGATCAAGTGGAAGAAATGAAAACACCAAGACTCGTAAGATTGAGATCTAGTCCTGCTCTGCCACCAGCTAGCTGAGTCTCCCCTGCTGAACCGTCTGTCAGCTCTGTGATTGCAGGACCAATAGACTTTTCTCAGCATTGGTCTCATTTAATCTCTGCAACACTTGCATTGTTGACCAACCTCTTTAACAATTTTTAAAACAATTTCTAATTCTGAAATGTTCCAAAAAGTACAGAAAATATTACATAATGTTGAGCAAACAAACCGTACAATCAGACCTGAGCAATGATTATGAGAAAAAGCTCAGGTGGCCAAAGGTTAAATTCTGGGAGGGTCTTAGACTTGGGGAATGGAGAAGAACCAGGGGGAAGAAAAAGCCTTTACTGCTTTGCTCCCTCTCCCCAGAAGTTATCACTACACTAAAAGTCAGTGTATATCATTCACAGTAGGTTTTAGTTCTTTTATTATAAATGTATAATAAATACACAAATATATTTAATATATATAAATAATACATAAATATTATGGTCAAAATATACTATTTTAATTTTTTTTATGTTTTCTGTATGTTTACGTTTATGTGAATAATGGTATCCTGCTGATGGTATCCTTTTGAAAGCTGCTTTTTTATTCAATGCCATTCTTTTGAGATTGTCTATAGTATACGTATAGACTGAGTCCATCTTAATTGATACTCCACTATATGAATAACCCACAATCTATTTTTTTCTCCTATAAGAGATAGATAATTTGCTATTTTGCTACCACAAGCAATCTGCAATAAACATACCTGTGCACAAGTTCAAGTTTTTCTAGGTCAAAAATCTAGAAGGGGGCTTGCTAAGTTATTGGGTATGTATTCATTTTAAGGTTCTTCAAAATAGTTATACCAAAATTTTGCTAAATACTTAGGTGAAAATTTTGCCGAATTGCTCCTCAAAATAATTATACCATTGAACTCTCCCTTGAATAAGAGTTTCTGTTTCCTGACATTCTGCCAGCCCTTGTTGTCTTTGATTTATTAAGTTTTGCCAATATGATGAGTATCAAATGGTATCTCATTGTGCTAGCATTTCCCTATTTTCTTGTGAGATCACATAGCTTTTCATTTATTGTATTGACCACTCAGTTTTCTTCCTCTAGGAATTGCCTTGTTTCTCATTTTCTGGTTGGGTTGTTTGGTATTTTCTCTTAGTGTTTTGTAAGAAATTTTATATCTTGGCTTGTAATACTTTATTTGTTACATGGTTTACAAATAATTGCTGTAGTTGGCTTTTTTCACTTTGTTTTGGGCATATTTTGCCATACAGAAGCTTTAATTTTATTTTCCCCCAGCTTTATGAAGATATACTTAACAAAAATATATAATATATCTATGTATTTATGGTATACAATATGTGATATTTTAATATACATATACATTTTTAAAAAATTAAATCAATCTAATTAATATGTCTGTCACCTCACAAACATCATCTTTTTGGTGTTGGGAACATATGAGATCTACTCTTTTAGCAATTTTTAAGTATACAATCCAGTAGTATTAATTGTAGTCACCATGCTGTCTAGTAGAACTCTAGAAGTATTTATTTATCCTGTCTAACAAATTTGTACCCTTTGACCAACATCTCTCCTTTCCCCAGCACTCCCTAATCCTTGGCAACCACCATTTCACTCTCTGCTTTTATGAATTTAACATTCAGAAGCTTTAATTTTAATATAGTCAAAGATAACAATATTTTATTGTTGGATTACAATTTTTGTGTTTTGTTGAAGATGTTTTGCCTACCATAATACCATACTAGAAACTTCTAACACCCCTGTAATTGAAAATGGTATTCTTCCTCCCCCAACTCAGGATTTTAGTTCTACCTTGTTTTTATTATTCTAAATGATTGGTATTATTATTATTTTCTTTTTTCTTTTCTTTTTTTTTGAGACAGAGTTTTGCTCTTGTTGCCCAGGCTGGAGTGCAATGGTGTGATCTTGGCTCACCGCAACCTCCACCTCCCGGGTTCAAGTGATTACCTGCCTCAGCCTCCCAAGTAGCTGGGATTACAGGCATGCGCCACCATGCTCAGCTAATTTTGGATTTTTAATAGAGATGGGGTTGGTATTATCTTTATTTTATTTTTACAGAATAGCAGAGCAAATACTTTCTCAGCGCTACCCACATGTTCATTAAATTTTGGGGGTATATCACTTCTTCAATTATATTTCTACTTTCTGGTTTAATTTCCTTTTTCCTAAACTCCACCCTTCATACTTAAGTGAGATACTCTATGTAAATGCTCTCAGTCTTGTTTGAAACTGTATTTGTTTCAACATTGATGTTGAAATATTTTTCTTTATAGATGATACACAGTGTGCAAATATTTTCTCCCATTCTCCCAAAAGGTTATCTGTTTATTCTGTGTATAGTTTTTTTTGTTTTGTTTTGTTTTGTTTGCTGTGAAGAAACTCAAGTTTAATTACGTACCACTTGTCAATTTTTGCTTTTGTTGCATTTGCTTTTGGGGTCTTTGTCATGAAATCTTTGCCTGTTCCTACGTCCAGGATGGTATTGCCTGGCTTGGCTTCCAGGGTTTTTACAGTTTTGGGTTTTACATTTAAGTCTTTCATCCATATTGAGTTGATTTTTTTATATGGTGTAAGGAAGGGGTCCAGCTTCAATCTTCTGCATATGGCTAGCCAGTTATTCCAGCACCATTTATTGAATGGGGAATCTTTTACCCATTGCTTGTTTTTGTCAGCTTTGTCAAATATCAGATGGTCATAGATGTGCAGCCTTATTTCTGGGCTCTCTATTCTGTTCCATTGGTCCATGTGCATGTTTTTGTATCAGTACTATCTTGTTTTGGTTACTGTAGCCTTGTAGCATAGTTTGAAGTGGGTAACATGATGCCTCCATCTTTGTTCTTTTTGCTAAGAATTTCCTTGGCTATTAGGGGTCTTTTTTGGTTCCATATGAATTTCAAAATAGGTTTTTTTTCTACTTCTATAAAGAATTGCCATTAGTAATTTGACAGAAATAACATTGAATCTGTAAATTGCTTTGGGCAGTATAGCCATTTTAATGATACTGATTCTTCCTATCCATGAGCATGAGATGTTTTTCCATTTGTTTGTGTCATCTCTGATTTCTTTGAGAATCAAAGAAATGTTTTGTAATTCTTATTGTAGAGATCTTTCACCTCCATGGTTATGTGTATTTCTAGGTATTTTATTCTTTTTGTGGCAATTGTAAATGGGATTGCCTTCATAGCCTCATTAAAAAGTAGGCAAAGAATGTGAACAGACACTTTTCAAAAGGAGACAAACATGCTGCCAACAAGCATATGAACAATACTCAGTATCACTGATCATTGGAGAAATGCAAATCAAAACCACAATAAGATGCCATCTCACACCAGTCACAATAGCTATTACTAAAAAGTAAAAAATAACAGATGCTGCAAGGTTGCAGAGAAAAGGGAACACTTACACACTGCTGGAGGGAGTGTGAATTAGTTTTACCATTGTGGAGAGCACTACGGTGATTCTTCAAAGAGCTAAAAGCAGAACTACCATTTGACCCAGCAATCCCATTACTGGGTATATACTCAGATGAATATAAATCATTGTACCATAAAGATATATGCAGGTGAATGTTCATTGCAGCACTATTCACAATAGCAGAAGACATGGAAACAACCGAAATGTCATCAATGGCAGATTAGATAAAGAAAATGTGGTACAGATACTCCATGGAATATTGTGCAGCCACATAAAAGAATGAGATCATGTCTTTTGTGGGAACATGGATAAAGCTGGAGGTCATTATCCTTAGTAAACTAACATAGGAACAAAAAATCAAATAACATGTTCTCACTGACAAGTGGGAGCTAAATGATAACTACTTATGAACACAAAGAAGAAAACAACAGACACTGGAGTCTACTTGAGGGTGGAGGGTGAGAGGAGGGAGGAGAGCAGAAAAGATTACTATTGGGTACTGGGCTTAATTACCGGGTGATGAAATAATCTGTACAACAAACTCCCATGTCATATGTTTACCTATGTAACAAACCTTCACATGTACCCCTGAACCTAAAATAAGAGTTAAAAAAAGAATTTTTTTTTTTTTACTGAGAATAGATGCCTAAACTAATAATTATATACTCTCAGCTCTCTAAGGATAATAGCCCCATGTCTTCTAGTCTGTACCGTTGCTGAAAATTTGCTGTTGCTCTGCAAATAAGCAGACTCTTCTCTCTAATAACATTTTGTCTTCTATGTCTTTGATATCATGCGGCTTCACCAATATTTTTATATATGAATTTACTTTCATTTTTTCTACTTAGGACTCATTGTTACTATTATATATTAATATTCATATACTTCATTTATTCTGAAAAAATTCCAGCCATAGTTTTTTGAACATTGCCTTTCCCCCATTCATCCTATTTGATTTTTGTGTCTCATACGAAATGTAAACTAATTTATTTTCCTCTGTCCCCTATGTCCTTTAAAATTTCAGATATTATTTATCTCTGTACTACCACTTTGCTAATTTCCTCACTTCAGTCTTTTAGTTCATTAATTCTGCCTTCAACTATTGTTTATGTAATGTTTTATTTTCCTTTGACAATTTTAAATTTTGATTACTGTTTTTCTCTTTAGAAGTTATATTTGGCTACATTGGTTTATTCTTCATCATAATGTCTCATGGCTGTCTGATGGTTTCAATTTCTTCTATTGTTTATTAATTTTAAACAATTATGTTGTAATCTCTCAAACTGGTATGCAATCTGAAGTACTTATAGTTAAAATTTTTCTACTTTTGGGTCCTCTGATTCTGACTCAAAGCAGCTTTTACTCTCATATATTTTTCCATTTTTGGTTGTGAGTTCCTCTTTCATGGGACTTTTCCTGTGAGAATTCTGGACAACTTTGGTTCAGTGTGTGTCCCTTCAGAGGAGTATCAAGTTTTCTTCCAGCAGGAGACCTGCCAGGGCAAATTTCATGATATTTTCTTGGCTTGTGAGTTCTCAGATCAATGACAGTAGTATAAATTTGAACCACACATATTCATTACAAAACGGAACTTTTCATCATTTGTTCTCAAAGCTACTCTTTCTCTGATTTTGTTCCAGTCATCTAACCAAGAAAGAAACACAGCATCATCATTAATGTCTCATATTTTCTTACTCCCTCATTCAAATATGTGACTCCTGTGGCTTCTATCTCATTACTTTTTCTGAAATGCCTCAATTTGTCTCCACCTTTAACATAATTAACTTAATTCTTTGATCTCATACCTGAAATAAACCTTCTAATTACTGCTTCTGCCACAAGACTTAACCTTCCCTGATTCATTACACCGCAGCTGAATTGATATTTTTAAAATTCAAATCTAATCCTGTCATTCTATGGCTTAAAAATTATTACTGCACCTCCATCACTTTCAAAATCAAAATAAAGCCTTGAATTCTAAGATGAAATTCAAGTTTATTGGCAATCTGAGCTCTGTTTTTGGCTTTTATCTCTTGTGAGTTTCTCCTGAATGCCTTTATACAAATGACCAATGCTTCAACCATACTAAATTTTCAATGTGTTCAAATTCCCAGAATATTTTTATATGCTAGAGAAATCAATGTGTTGATCCACAAAATCCAGATGAAGCTTCTCAGCATGAATTATTGTCACATCTTTTCTGATGATAAAAATTGTTATTCTTTATTACACGTCATTATACTAAGCCTATTTACTATGCTTCGTAGTGAAAGTATATTAAATTGTAGTCAGCAACAATATTCTTCTTTTTAGGAATTGCATTCATTTGTTTACATTTCAGTAGCAGTATAACATATATTCCTAATAATATGAGAGTGTATGTGTTTAAACATATTGTCAATGACAAATATAATAATAGAATTCTCATAGACAGGTAAATGCTTGTCTTAAGTGAGTTCGTAAAGGGGAACTGAGTTGTTAGATAATATGGTTAGAAATTATAAGAATAAAAAGTTGAGATCAATAAGTTCTTTTCTGGCTCATAATTTTACAATTCTGGGTTTCGTGTGTGTGTGTGTGTGTGTGTGTGTTTGTGTTGTGTGTCTGTAAAGCTACCTACTTGACATTACGGTAAGTGTAATTCATTGGGAAAAGCAATAAAATAATAAAATATTATAGCTGAAAGTGACCTTAAAGATAATTTAGTTCAATAGTTTCTGAAATGTGTTACTAGCCAGAACATTGTTTCCAAAGAAAAATGTTGAAATCCAACATGTGAGACAGGTGCATGTGGGCCTCCCCTGACTTCATTTAGAGACTATAATACTGCAGCCCTATGCACAGGTAATCCTTCCTTCTCCTATCTACCCACAACACAGAGGTTACACAGAACTAAGTTTAAAAATCACTGATCTACTCCAACTCAGTCACTGTTCAAATGAAAAACTGGAAGCCCAGAGACCCAATGATGCATTCAAGGCCAATTAGCCATGGACATGGCTGGCTTTAACCCTAATCTTGTAAGTCTCCATGAAGTTCTATGGCTATGACTCTTACTATTTACAATAAGTTCAACCCAATCTCAGAAAGCCAATAGAATTTCTCATTTCTCATATCCCATAAATAGATTAATGTTATAATGTAGCAAGTTTTCCCATGTATTTACTCCCTAGAAGCTTTGACACAAGAAATAGTTGCTCATTGCAGAAAATTTCAAAAATAAAGAAAAGAAAACACATAAAAGATAGAAATCTTCAGAAATCTCTGCTGGAAGAAATAACCATTGTTATACTTTTTTCTCTGAAAACAGTTTTTTTTTTAACCAAATGGGATTATACAAGGTGTATCAGTGAGCATTTCTAACTGCAAATAGCAAAATCCTCTTTAGCTAATACATACAGAAAAGACATGTATTAAAGGATATTAGGCAGTTCTAGAATCTCTAGCAAGATCAGAGAGTCAGTGTTGAAGTCAATCCAACCAGAAAATAATACTCAAACATTACAGGACTTCTCCAGAAAAAATTCTAGCACCACCACGACCAATGGGCACAGATGCCACAGCTCACACTCTAGACTGTGGTGTAGGCCCAAGATCCGACACCAGCCCAAAGTGAGATTCTCCACTGCCTCCCAAAAATTACAAAAGAAATTTTCCCATGGCATCTGCTTCATCCCATTTTCCTCTCTTCTTGACAAGACTGATAGCACCCAGGACACAGGACACATCTACCCACCAGGAGCAAATCATGCCCCAAACATGAGAAGGATATGCAAAGATCCCACAATGCAATGACATAACATTTGTAACAGGAAAAGTCTTCATATATTTGTGTTCTTTTAATTTATATATTATATTAATTATTGGCCTGACAAGACTGATACATTGACAATTATATGCAAATCATCTTGCCATAAGCAATTTGTATTGATTCCAAATATAACGAATAATTCAATTTATCCTTTCCTTTTTCTTGTCCTCCAAAAAAGTATTTTAAACATCTTTTCCAATTTAAATGATATAAATTATAAAAATGATGCAACCCATTTATAAGGACAAAAATCCATAAAATTTTGGGTTGCATGAGGAGTTAGTGTAGTGACACACTTATTTACTCCAATGACTAATAATTATTGCAACATCATGTTTTTATCTCTCCAACTTAGTTAAAAGTATCGTACAGATGATCAGTTGCTTCAGACACCAATCAGCATCCCACGGACTTCCGATCAAAGACTGGCTGCAAATCAATTGCAGCATATGGCATTTGTGCTTCTATTACCCAGAGCAGTAGCTGAGGACATAGTAACTAAGCAAACGCTAATGAGAAGTCTAAAATATTCATAAATGTATGAATGTATGGATTATAGTTATTTGGCACCAATTTTAAGTGACAAGCACAACCTGTGTGAAAATGCACTTGTGAAAGTCTTAGTATGTGCTGATAATGTCTTACTACTAGTCTCTGAATGTGTCCAGGAAATCTATTTTTACAAATTTAAATGGTGCAATTATCACTACCTCACTAATAAGTAATCCTGATTCATCTTCCAGAAGCAAACCTCAAATTTGGTTACTCTCCAACTTCAACTCTGGATAGGCTCTCATTGTTTATTCTTTAAAGTTCACAGTTCTTACCCAGGCATTCAAAGCTCTCTATTAACTCACCTCAAGCAACTTTTTCATTTATTATCCCCCCATTCCCCTTGCCTCTAGCTCAGCGTTTCCCAATGCTGGCATTTTGGGGGCTGGGTCTGGGTTTTTTTGGAGAGCTGATCTGTGCATTGTAGAATGTTTCACAGCATCCTGACCTCTAACCATTAAATGTCAGAAGCATCACCACCCCCTTCTGTTGCAACAACCAAAAACATCTCTAGACATTGTCAAATATCCCCTGGTGGTGGAGGCAGGTGGGGGGAGGTGCCCCAGTTGAGAAGTACTGATCTAGCAAAACTGAATTACTCGTTCTTCCTACACAAACTCTGATTTTTCCTGCCTCCATGTCCATCTTTCATTCATTCTGCATATATTTTATTGAACATTGACTCTATGAAAAGCACTCTACCAGGTGCTAAAAGTTCAGTAGTGAACAAGATGGCTATGGCCCTGACTTTGTGTAGCTAATAGCCTTATGAAATAAGCCAGATCAAGTGTAACAAGCCAAGAAGGCGGAGAGTTGAGTAAGCAGCCCCTGAAGAGGTAGAGTGAAAAGTGCTGAGAGCAGAAGCCTCCACTCACCTGAGTAGGACATCCTTTCCAGAACTCAGTGTATACAAATTCTACCCACCCCCAGAAGCCCAGCTCAGATGCTGGCTTTATTTAGCCTTCTCTGATAGTTTCATACAGAAGTCATCTCCTATCCTCTGCATAGCCAGAGCAGACATTCTCTGTGGTACTTGGCACCCTGCTTTGTATTGGTTATTATTCATGGCCCCATTATGGCATACATCTCTGACTACATGAATCTCTTATGTATAGGATGCATGTCATATTCATTTCTGATTTATCCACAAGAAGTTCAGTTCTTTACACAAAAAGAAAAGCTAAATTAACATCTACTGCAGGCTCCAACCACAGTCTTTTCCAAAGGGCAGTGAGGGTAATGTGTTTAAAATGCCGTACATCACCTTAAAACCTAAGTTGAAACAGTTTCTCATCACTCTTAGGATTAAGAACAAAGCTTTGAATGTAGCTACTAAAGTCCCTAATGCCTGTCTCATTCTTCTTCTTACTCCTACCTCTTACCACTGTGCCCTTTACTGTCTGTGTTCCAGCCATATTCACTCCTTTTCAATTTCTTCAAGGTGCCACATTCTCTCCTAAAGCAGGGCCTTTGCACTGCTCTTTTCACTGCCTAGAATGCTCCCCAACCACTGTCTAGCCTCTGCATCACACCTTTCAACTGTCACTTTCCTACATAGCCTTATCTGACCCTCCAGCCAACATGT
Organism: Pongo abelii; assembly: GCF_028885655.2. NCBI lineage: Eukaryota > Metazoa > Chordata > Mammalia > Primates > Hominidae > Pongo > Pongo abelii. The sequence goes on from NC_071989.2 coordinate 157,223,028, forward strand.
AGTTTTTTGGAAACATGTTAAAGAATCAATTTCTTTTCCTGCATAAGTTATTTAGCCTATATTATATCCTTGCCTTTATGATTGATAAAGGCTCATCGCCTTCACTATATCACAAGATCAGTGAGAACAAGTACCTCCTACACTCATAACAGTGACTGACACATAGAAAGCATTCCATAAAAGATTTTGTTAAGTTGATGAGCAAATGGATTTTTAAAAGTAGTTAAAGTTTTGATGAAGATGTCCATAATTGAACTATCAACATTCTGAGCACGTTTATGAAAAGGGAGGCAAAATACCTTCATTCCAGAATGTTGGAGAAAGAAAAGGTTTATCTGGGATTACTGAAGTAGCCATCAGTGAACTCTGAGGGAAGATTCTGGGATTAAGAGGAAAGAGTAGAACCATAAAAAGGGTATGTGCATAGGACAGTCAGAAGAAATGAGGAGGAGCTGAAGGAAGGACAGACTGATTTGGGGGAGGTTGGTGGTAAAGAAATGAGACAGAAAAGTGATGCTCAGAAAGCCAGTAGTTGAGGCCAGGCTCGGTGGCTCATGCCTGTAATCACAGCACTTCGGGAGGCTGAGGCAGGCAGATCACCTGAGGTCAGGAGTTTGAGACCAGCCTTGCCAACATGGTCAAGCTCCATCTCTACTAAAAATACAAAAATTAGCCAGGTGTGGTGGCACACGCCTGAGTCCCAGGTACTAAGGAGTCTAAGGTAATAAGGCAGGAGAATCACTTGAACTCAGGAGGTGGAGGTTGCAGTGAGCCAAGATCTTACCACTGCACTCCAGCCTGGGTGACAGAGCAAGACTCTGTCTTAAAAAAAAAAAAAAAAAAAAAAGAAGGCCAGTAGTTGAGATCAGAAAAAGTAAAATCAGTGAAGGTTAGTGGTCAGTAAGAAAGACCTTCAAGCCATGAAGTTTAGCACTTTAAAAAGTGTCTTGGAACACAGTAGGTACTAAATAAATATTTATTGAGTAAATTCTGACCAAATAATCATCTACTTAAAGTAAATCTACTTTTTAGTATTGTGTCAGATTTATTTGTAACTGCCTGACTACTAGCCTTCCTTCTGCTAACAAAATTCATGTTGAAAGAATGGCTGGTGAGCTAACTGGAGTTGTAAGACACAGACTTTAAAATAACTAGTTAACATGTTCAAGAAAATAGATGATAAGATGGACAGAATTTCACAAGTAGATTTTAAAATATTTTAAAATCAATGTAAATTCTAGAATTTTAAAATACAATTATTGAAATTAAGTTAATTGATGAATGTAAGAGCAGGATATGAATTACAGGACATAGATAAAGAGAACATTAAAAAACAGGAAGATAGGCAAGTGGAAAAAAACACTGACTAGATATTAGAGATAAAAAAGGATGGAATACAACAAAAGGAAAGTATAGCTGATAGATGAGATACATTGAAATGGTGTAAGGTATATGCAATTGGTAGTCCACAAGATGGAGAGAAGGAAAGGGCAAAAGCTGAGTTTGAAGAAATTTCTGAGATTGCTGAAACACATCAAATCACAAATCAGGAAATATTATGACCCCAACCAAGATCAATACAAAGCAAAAGAAAGCCTAGGCACAAAATAAAAAGAAAAATCTGCTTAAAACTCCAATGTAAATACAAAATTTTAAAAGCAGCTTGGGAGTTGGGGAGGAAATAGACACATTGCTTCAAAGAAAAGATAAGACATCTGACTTCTCAGCAGTAAGTATGGAAGTCAAACACAATGGAATGAAAACTTTACAATACTGAAAGAAAACAATACTGTCAACCTGGACATTTTATATCCATTGAAATTATCCTTCAAAAGTGAAAAAGAAATGAAAACACTTTAAGGCAAATAAAAACAGAATTTGTCATCATATCTAGTACTGGTAAATTTTAAGAGTTCTGTTTATGAACAAAAATGATCCCAGAGAAAAACATGGGAATGCAAACAGAAATGAAAAACAATGGAAAGGGAAAATATATAAGTAAATTTAAATTATTTCTTACTATACAAACAATATATTATGTTTTTTGCAGTTTACAACATATCTAGATTTAATACACAAAACATCTAAGAAAGGAAGGAGATAAATGGAGTCAGAGTGTTTCCTTAGCATTGTCTGAGAAATGGTAAAAGTAAAAATTTATATTAAGCTAATAGCACACACATGTTTTAATCTCTATAATAACCATTAAGGAATACACTTCTAACAAATCAATAAAGGAGAAAAAGCAATAATAAAAGACAAATTTTTAGTCCAAAATATGATGGGAAAGCTTATAAAATAATTATAAAAAAAGGACAACTAGAAAATAAAAATTACTATACTAGACATACATTCAAATATATTTGAATGTAAATATTTTAAATAAACTCATAAAAAAGAAAGCATTGTTAACTGGGTTCCAAAAGTATGTGCTGCTTTAATAAAGCTAGTTTAAATATAAGGACAAATAAAATATTAATGTATCTTCATATACACATAAACATATGTATATAATTATATACATATGTAACATATATACACATATAAACACATATATATTATATTATATATTTTTAAATATATGTATATTATTTTTATATATATATATTTTTTTCACACATGACTGGGGGCCTTATTAGCACCAGTCACTAAAGGAAGCTCTTAAATAGGCTTATTTCAACAGGACAGATAGGGATGACTTATTCCTATATGTAGAAAACCCTAAAGACTCTGGGGAAAAAATGTTGGAGCTAAGAAAGGAATTCAGGATACAAAGTAAAGTTTCAGAATACAAGATCAACACACAAAAAGCAGTTGCAGTTTTATACACTAGTAAGAAACTATCCAAAAAACAAATTAAGAAAACAATCCCATTTACAATAATTTCAAAAGAATAAAATATTTAGAAATAAATTTAACCAGTGAGGCAAAAGATCTGTATGCTGACAACAAAAACCAGTAATGGAAGAAATTCGAGAAGGAGAAATGGAAAAGACCTTTGACTTTAGTTCTGGCAATAATTTTTTTTAGGTATGACACCAAAAGCAGAGGCGACAAAAGCAAAAATGAACAAGTGGCATTGCATGAAACTAAAAAGCTTCTTCATAGCAAAATAAATAGCCAAATAAATGAAAATGCAACCCACAGAATAAGAGAAAATACATGCAAACCACATATTTGATAAAGGGTTAATATTAAAAATATATGAGGAACTCCCACAACTCAATAGCAAAAAAAAAAAAAACAAAAACACAAAAACAAATAATGCAATTAAACATTGGCTAAAGGATTTAAATAGACATTTTTCCAAAGAAGACATATGAATGGCCAAGAAGCATATGAAAAGGTGTTCAGCATCAGTAATCATCAGGAACATGTAAATCAAAACCACAATGAGATAACACCTCACATCACAGAATGGCTATTATTAAAAAAAAAAAAAGATAAGTATTAGCAAGAATATGGAGAAAAGGAATCCCTACTACACTGGTGATGGAACTGTAAATTGGCACAAACATTATGGAAGACAGTGTAGAGGTTCCTCGAAATAGTAAAAATATCACTACCATATGAGCCAGCAATCCTACTTCTGTGTATTTATCCAAGGAATTGAAATCAGAGTCTGAAAGAAATACCTGCACTGTCATTTTCACCGCACCATTTTTCACAATAGCCAAGATGGAAAAAAACTGCCTAAATGTCTATTAATGGATGGATAAATAAAGAAAATGTGATAAATACATGCAATGGAATAATATTTAGCCTTTAAAAAGAGGGCCAGGTGTGGTGGCTCACTCCTGTAATCCCAGCACTTTGGGAGGCTGAGAGGGGTGGATATCTTGAGCTCAGGAGTTAGAGACCAGCCTGGGCAACATAGTGAAACCCTCTCTTTGCTAAAAACACAAAAATTAGCTGGGCACAATGGCATGCACCTGTAGTCCCAGCTACCTGGGAGGCTGAGGTGGGAGGATCACTGGAGCTTGGAAGGCGGGGGTTGCAGTGAACTAAGATGGTGCGACCGCACTCCGGCCTGGGAGACAGAGCAAGACCCTATCTCAATAAATAAATAAATAAGAATTCTACCATTTGTGAAAAGATAGGTGGACTCACAGGACGTTATGCCAAGTGAAATAAGCCAGACACAGAAATACAAACACTGTGTGATCTCACTTCTATATGGGATCTAAATTAATCAAACTCAGATGTAGAATGATAATTTTTCAGAAGCTGGGGGGTTGGAAAGATGAGGAGATAATAGTCAAATGGTACAAAGTTTCAATTATACAAGGTAAGTAAGTTCAATTATACAACGTAAGTAAGTTCAATCTACACACAGCATAGTGCCTACAGCTAGAAATACTCCATTATATACTTAAAATTTGCTAAGAGAGTAGCTCTTATGTTAAGTGTTCTTACCACAAAATAATAATAATGATAAATCGGGTTGGGGGAAAGTTTGGGAGGTAACGGTCGTGTCTACGGCCTTGAGTGTGGTGATGGTTTCACGGATGTATACTTATTCCCACACTCATCAAGTTATGGACCATAAACATATACAGCTTTTTACATGTCAATGATACCTCAATAAAGTAGTTTAAAAAATAGCTAGGGAATTTTTTAATGTTTGGAAATTATGCAATATCCTTCTAAATAAACCATGGGTCACAGAAGACATCAAAATGGGAATTTTAAAATGTTTCAAACTAGGTGATAATTAAATTATGATGTGTTAATATTTATGGGATGCAGATAAGGCAAGGCTTAGTGGGAAATTTATAACCTTAAATGTATATATTATAAGAAAAATTGTTAAGAATACAATTTTTTTCAAAACGGCTTAAATTACATAAATAATCAACTAAGAAGCTAGAAAATGAAAAGCAAATTAATCCCAAAAAATAGAATGAAGGAAATAGAAAAGGCTAAGCAGATGTTAATTCAATTAAAACCAACAACACAGAAAATAAGCAATACCAATACTTGATTCCTTGAAAAGACTAATACAATTGACCCTAGACAGGCTTATTAAAAAATTTTTAAAGAGAGAAATAAGGCACAAGTTATCAGTATCTGGAATGACAAATGGCACATACCAGAGATTCTACAAACATCACAAAAGTAATAAACATGTAAACAACTGAATGTCAATAAATTTAAAATTTAGATGAAATGGAGAAATTCCCAGAAAATCATAATTTACCAAATGTACTCAATAAGAAAAACAAAATCTGTAAATAAAAGCCTTTCTACAAAATCTTCAGGCCCAGATAACTTACTGGTGAATTCTTCCAAACACTTAAGAAATAAACAACACCAACTTACACAAAAACTTTTAAAGAAAAAAGGCCAGAATGACCTTGATACCAAAATCCAAAAGGGCATTACAAGAACAATAAATATATGCATATTTATCCCATAAATATTGATCTAAAAATTGTAAGCAAAACATGAACAAATTGAATAAAACCACATCTAAAGCAACAAATAATAGTTATTTCATCATTGTGAGTTTAGTTTAACAAATATAAATCAATGCAATTCTCCATGTTAATAAAATAAAGGAGAATATTCATATTACCACCTCAAAAAAAGCATTTGAAAAAATGTTATAATTACAATTTACAAAGAAAAAATTCAGCAAACTAAGGATAGAGAGAAATTTTCGTAATCCAAAAGAACATCTTACAAAGATATTTTACACAAAATACTATACTTAATAGGGAAATGCTAAAAGCTTTTTCATAATGTCAAAAACTGGCAAAGATGTTCACTTTCATTACTCCTATTCAACAGTGTGCTGGAGGTCCTAGCCAGTATGATAAGGTAAGAAAAAGTACAAAGTTTGAAATGAAAGAAGCAAAACTGCCATTATTTACAAAAAGCATGGCTCTATACATGAAAAATTTCAAATAATCTGAAAACAAAGTGTTAGCATTAATAAACTAATTTAGAAAATATACTGGATACAAGGTTAATTTCCAAATTAATTTTATTTTGACATAACATCAACAAATAATTAGTAAGTTAAATTGAAAGTGATGTCATTTATAGACATACAGTAACACATGAAATGTCCTAAACTACAGGAAATAAGATAGGGTGGTATTGGTATAAGAGTTGACTCACAAACCAAAGGGACAAATAGGATTTGGAAATAGCCCCACCCATAATCATCATGGACTTAAGATACAGAGTGCAGTGGAGAAAAAAGACTTTTTCAATGAATGGCCCTAGGTCAATCTGATATCTATATATATATTTAAAAACTCATCATAACCCTTACCATATACCATATAAAAACTCAAATTCAAATGAATCATAAATCTAAATGTGAAAGATAAAGTAATATAGTTTCTAGAGAAAAACTGGTGTTTTCTCTTCACGACCTTGAGGTAACCAAAGATTTCTTAAATAAGATGTAAAAAGGCACTAACCATAATAGAAGCCATTGATAAATTAGAATACATTTTGAAGAGCTTCTATTAATCAAAAGTCACCTTCAAAAGAGTGGGAGAATATATTTGCAACATGCATATCTGGAAAAAAATGGCTTTATTCAGAATACAGAAAGAGGTCATAACAAGATGAAGAAAAGCAATCAATTCAACAGTAAAATGAACAAAAGACTTGAACAAAATCTTCATAAAAAAAAAGGTATCAATACCAGCATTTGCCAGGATGGGGAGCATTTAGATCTCTTATACTGTTGCTGGAAAACTGAGAGTATCTTGCAAAGCTGAATATACACATAGCCTGTGATCTAAGCAAACCTGCTACTAACTCAATGTACTGTAGAAATGGGTACACATATGCAAGAAAAAAGCTTGTATAGCACTCATTGTAAGAGTGTAAAAATCAAAACAACTCAAAGGTCCACTATTAAAATGAACTTTAAAACTGTGTTGCATTCATCCAATGGAATAGTTAGACATGAAAATGGATTAACCACCTTTGCAAGCAATGAAATGGTTAAATCTCAAAGATATAATGATGAACGAAAGAGGCCAGACACTAAACAATATAGAATGTATGATTCTGTTTATATGAAATTCAGAATTGATATATGGTAATTACCTTTGCAGGGTAGAGGTAGGGTCTAGGCACTTCAGGCATTGGAAATGTTATTATTTCTTGACACAGTTGTTCCAATAAAAACATTTTTTTCACCACCTACCTGGACCAGTGGGGTAGGAACACAGTGGAGAAGATGGCTGGCTACCTACTATACTAAAAATGAGAAGATAAAGGGAAAACATTTTGTAAACTGTAAGCCACTATGTAAAATAAGGTATCTCTGTATACCTATTGCATTTGATGGCTCAGACAGTATAGGAACTGACTGCTATATGTCACATAAGCACAATACAGCTCAGGTTGGCTCAGCTGGTACCAGGGTCAACTGGAACCAGGGATGCTACTGTGGCCGGGACATTCTCCTGCTTGGTCTCTTGGTCTCTGCTTTTTTCAGTATGTTCAATTCTTTCTATGTTACTACAGATTGCACAGATTGCATTTTCTTTTCTTTTGTTTTCTTTTTTTTTGAGATGGAGTCTCACTCTTGTCGCCCAGGCTAGAGTGGAATGGCGTGATCTTGGCTCACTGCAACATCCGCCTACCAGGTTCAAGCGATTCTCCTGCCTCAGCCTCCCGAGTAGCTGGGATTACAGGTGTCTGCCACCACGCCCGGCTAATTTTTGTATTTTTGTAGAGATGGGGTTTCACCATTTTGGCCAGGCTGGTCTCGAACTCCTGACCTCAGGTGATCTGCCCGCCTCCGCCTCTGAAACTGCTGGGATTACAGGCCTGAGCCACCATGCCCAGCCTCACAGCTTGCATTTTCATGAGGAAAGCATGCTCTGGATCTTCACATTCCACAGTTACTACCTATATTGAAGGACAGAGTGGGCCAGGGATCCCCTTCAGGACAAATTATCTATGGCCCTGAAGTCAGGATCATGTAACAGATTTTTATCACCATTGCATAGATGAAGAAACTAAATGTTTCTGTGATTTAAAAAAAAAAAAAAAATCGGAGAACAAATCAACCCAGACTGTTACAGCTGAGATCTTTAACCCTACAGAGTGTAGCAGTCTCTTCTTTCTGAATGGCCTGTACAACTCTTGGTGTATTGACTGCTACCAAGAAGCATGCAAAATCTTTGATGCGGATGAATTAACACAACTCAATTCTACAGATCCTACTATATGTCAGGATCTGTGCTATGTTTAGTGGGGGATAATCTGATAAATAAGACATGGCGATCGCCCTCTGGGTCTCACAATCTGGTAGAAGAGAAGTTCAACAGATAAATGATTTTAATATATATGGAATTTTTAAAAATATTGAAAATACAAACTGAAAGACACTAACAGATTAATTTGGAATTGCAGAGACTGGAAGGAAAAAGGAGTGTAGAGCAGGTGTCCTTTCAAATGAATTTGAAATATGAGAAGTACTTTGAAAGGCAGTGATGGGGAATGAGGACATTATTGGGAAAGGGTAGAAAATGAGCAAAATTAGAGCTGAGAGAATGCAGGAAGGATTTGAGGAACTTCAGTTTACATGATACAGCTAGGACACCTGGCATACAGGCAGGTATAAATATGAGGTATAACAAGACTGCAGATAGGCTGACACACTTGGAATGCCAATGTGAGAAATCTGAATTTTCATGTGAACACAGTTGAAGGTGTTAATGCAACATCACATTGGTTTTAAAAAAAAATGGAGCCATGTACATATTTAAATTGTATTTACTAGCTCTCTGACCTTAGGCAAGTGGCTTAACTCCACCAAAACTGACTCCTTAGATGAGGTAATAGTGCATGTAGAACATTTAGCACTATTATATATTCAGTATATAATATGTGCTTTGTAAATGTTAGCTGCCATTATTATTGTTTCTATGAAGGAAAGAGACATATTCAAGTCTGCATGATGGTTAAAAACCAGCTTCTGAGTTATTTTAAATTTTATTTAGATTTACGTTTGTGATGCTGTGGCTTAAATCCATACAAAATATTTGGTGATAGGTCCCATCGTTCTTTGATATATAAAATAGGTCTATAACTGATTTGTCACTTCTATGAATTAGCCTCCTGTCAAAAATAACACTTTATTGGCAGTTGTCTGCAACATTTAAAAGATTTGGATTCTTTACGTTGAAACAGCAATGTTTCAAATCACTATAGGTACAAGGTTTAATTGGTAATTGTTTTATGTCCCTCTAACTTAAGCAATATTACCGTAGATTATTTCTGGAGATAAAGGCAATCCTTTTTTCAGTTAAAACTTAATCATAATGGTGGAAGTAAAAAGGTATTGTGGGGAAGCACTGGCTTTGGCATTGGCTTGATCTAGATAAGAGTCTCAATTCTATCCCTTCCTCTTTGTCTTCAGAGAAATTGTTTAACTTCCCAGGAATCCAATTCCTCACTTGTAAAATGAGATAAAGATATTTATGTTCTTAACACAGTGCTTAGACACATGATAATTCCTTCTTTTCCATGCTCTCAGATCACAGCACAAATACTGCTTGGGGGGAAAAATGTAGTGGGCACAGACTGGACCAGAGTTCAGATACTTTGGTCAAAAAAGTTGAGATACTTTTCAAGCTTCAATGTTGGCCTAGCCTGCCCATGCCGTGATTCAGGCAGCAGAGATGCATGCTGTACAGGGCTCATGAATTGACTGAAGATAGTTGAAGGAAATAAAATTAGTCATTTCTTATGGGTCTTTGTTGTTTTTATACCCATCCTCCCAACATCATTTCCCCATTCTTTTCCTAAGAAGGCCCTAACTCACCTTTGATGAGCCTCTCCATTCCCACTTGCAGTTCAAGTGCCCTGGGTGGGCACCACGTGCCTCCAGACATGGAGCATGTGACCCAGTCCCAGCCAATTGGAGCACTAAGTTTCTCTGACCACAGTAATTAGTTCATCACAGGAAACATGATCCAAGTTTGTCCAATCATAAGAATAAAGAGATATGTGTAGGAGCTATCAGAATATTCTATTTTTCTGTCTGTCCCACTGGATTTCAATAGTTGGAGCCTAAAACATAAATGTCCCATGGACTAAGCCCCACAATACTCACTGGCTAGAGTTTTTAGGAAAGTCAGTGTGAAAAATGGAGAAACCATGAAAGTTATTTATTTATACTTTCAAATTTAATTTGGCAATGTCGTATACTGCCAAATCATTGATCCCTAGAGAATCCCAATCAGAATACTGGAGGGCGACAGCTAAGATAAGGAATGGTTCAGGAGTTTAGAACCTCGCTCTGGACTGTCTAACTGCAACTGTAAACTTAGGTGGAATGAACTATACCCCAAATCTATCCAAAAATACATTCTTGTCTGGATGAAGAGCTGGTTTATCAAGCGATAACTAAGGCTATTTTGGAGCCAACAGTGTAAACCAAGCTTACTTTCACATTCACTCAACAAATATCTATTGAGTGTATACTGTTCTAAGAAACTGGATAAAATAAGCAGTGCCTGCCATCATGTATCTTAAAGTCTCGCAGGGGAAACAAACAGGCAATTGTCATATAATATCATAAATATTATAATGAGAGGAGTATATAAAATATTATGGGGACATTTTAGAGAAGCAGCTAATCTAGGCTTTGGTGGTCCACAAAAGCTTCCGAGAGATTGTGCCATAACTAGCCAAGTGAAGTGGTGAAGAATGCTCTCAGTAGCAAGAGAATGCCATTTATGGAAAAATGGAAGTAATGCAATAGAACTGGAATATGGGCCGTAAAGTAGAAAGTGGTATGATACAATATAGACAGAACAGGGGCCAAATCACAAAAGCCTTTAACAGCCATGTTAAAAAGTCTGGATTTTAATCAATTGAAAGCAATGGGGAACTACTGGAGGCTTTTAAGCAGAAAAGCAGCATAACAAGATTGACATTTTAGAAGCATCACTCCAAATGCAGCATGCAGAATGGATTGGAGGGAGACAAGAGAACATTTCTATCAGCCCCTTAGTGTGACCAACAAGGGGGATATTGCAGTAACACAGGTGAGAGATGATACTGTTCTAAATCAAGCCATTGTCAGAGAGATGTAAAAGAATTTCAGAGGGATTAAGGAGGTAGAAGCAGTAGGGTTTACTATTTTATCGGTTCTGAAGCTTGCCTGATCTTCGGCCATCAACTCCCAGATGGCCAGTCAGGATGCTACATATTCTATCAGGAGTGTTAATAGAAGAGATTCTTACATCAGACAAGGGACTGGTTCATGTCACTTAGGATCCTTTTCAAGTTTGCAGTACTTTGATTCTGTGCTGAAGATAGGGAATAAGAATGAATAATTATTTAATTAATGACTTATTGAATGATAGGAGTAGGGACCCCCTCGTTGCCTAAAAATTGGTAAGATATTAGAAATAAAAAGAAAGCACTACTTATAATGGCATTGCATTGCACACACAGCTAACCTATTCTGAGAGAGAAAGAGAGGACCCAACTGAATATTACAGGCAATTTTGTTCAGTGTTCCACTGATTGATCACATGCCCCCAAATAAACACGAGACAAGAGCTGGGTATCTTCTCTTCCTTCAGTCAACTCAGTTCCCACTGTCCTTCACTGGGGACAAACTCTGGCATTCTGCTTATAATTCTGGTGATCAAGGATATGAATTTTTGAATTTTCAAACATCATGGCTCCCCAAAATATAAGGCAAATACTTATTACAGTTGTCAAGATAATGTGTTCCAACACTAGAAAAATGGTGATGTGGATTTATTGAGAAAGGGCATATTAGGCTCCACTTTTCTATAATGTACTTGTGTATAAGGAATTTTTAAGGGTTTTTTTTTTGTTTTTTTTTTTTTGAGACTCCACCCAGGCTGGAGTGCAGTGGTGCGATCTCGGCTCACTGCAAGCTCTGCCTCCTGGGTTCATGCCATTCTCCTGCCTCAGCCTCCTGAGTAGCTGGGACTACAGGCGCCCATCACCACACCTGGCTAATTTTTTTGTATTTTTAGTAGAGACGGGGTTTCACCGTGTTAGCCAGGATGGTCTCGATCTCCTGACCTTGTGATCCGCCCTCCTAGGCCTCCCAAAGTGCTGGGATTACAGGCGTGAGCCACCACGCCCGGCCCATGAGCCACTGCGCCCGGCTGGTATTTTTTTTTACTGTGAAAATTCACCTTAAATATTAATCTTAGAAACTTTTGAGTGAGATTTGACTCCAGAGAAGAATAAATTAATGGAAATTACACTATCCCAGAAGTTGTAGAACTTGAAAATACAAATTTTATAAGTTCCAGAAGGATCATTGGAAGGCAGGGCATTTCAGAACAATTCTAATATGATGTTGTCCTTCCAATAAAACATTGCTCATCACAACTATCTGAGAAAAAGAGTGAGTGGAGGCCTTCTTCAGCCCTCATAGTCTTGTGGATAGAAAGCTCCTAAAGGTATGTTAAGTGGTTAAGTTTCTGGATCCTCTTCTTGCAGACTGCTCAGGTAAAATGCTGATTCAGGACTTTCACTTGTCAATCAATTTCTCCAGTGGGACCCAAAATAGTTTTTTGAAAAATGTTGTCCTGGCTAAATTGACCCAGTTGCTGTGATTTAATTTGCAACTGGAAGATACAGTTCGGGCAGTCTCTTTTTCCTTTTGTTTTCCATAAGCTTTCTCTCCTTTTCTATTTTTCAATATAAAATAAAGGACAAGACTTTACAGTGATTAAGAAGCACACATAGCAATTCCACAAATGTTGCTAGGCAACAAGAGCCACGTATTAGCTCAATGAATGGATTCTGGGCATCTGCACGAAGGAGAAATATGAGGAGCTTGTGAGTGAACTGTCTTGATAACCACAGGGGTTAGTGCTTTTTGACACACATGCTGTTGGATATGCCTGAGAAAGGGAAAAGGCACACTTATTTTAAACCTTTCTGATGGTTTATTTTTCCAAAATGTGTTTAGAATTCTCCTTGATGGAAATTTGACACAGTGTGTTATAATGATCATTATCTCAAGGGGGAAAGTAGGTAAAAATGGCCTGTTTCTATTTCTCTAGTTCAGGGCTGCACCTATAGCCTGAGTTATTTTAACACCTTCCCTCCTTATCCTAATAGGCATGCTTTCTCCCCCTCCCATACCAGTCCATTCACTCAGTTGATAAATTACAAGGACATGTTCTATCTGCTAGTGAGCAACTCCTCTCCCTTGTGATCAGCATTTACCCTCTTCAGTTGCTGTGATAATATAATATTGTTGACTCTAAGAAGTCTGCTTTATTTTGTTCCTATTACAAAGCAATACATGGTCATTAACAAAAAAGCAGAAAAATATAGACACATGAATGAACATTAGTATCTGTGTTCACCTTCACCAGAAAGAATAATGTAATGTAAATTATGGCAATGTAAATACCTTGGTGCATATCATTCTAGATTTTTTTCTGTACATACACAGACAGATTTTTTTCTTCTATCACCCATATAAAAAAGTTATAACTTACCTTATAAACTCCACAATAGCCAACATAGTTTTTAATGACTTCTGTACTACACCAGGATCATTTAAGTATTTTAATGAAACTTGGAAGAGTAATTAACAGGATAAATGATCAGCTATAAGATAACTCTACTAATCTTATTGCATTTTCCTGTTAATCACCTAAACCCAACCACAGTTAGCTTTATTAATTATAGAATCTTATATCATTATTTCTTTTCCATTTTGATATGGTTTGGATATTTGTCCCCTCTAAATCTTACATTGAATTGTAATCCTCATTGTTGGAGGTGGGACCTGGTAGGAGGTGGCTGGATCATGGGGATAGATTTCTCATAAATGGCTTAATGCCATATTTGTGCTGTTCTCACAATAGTGAGTGATTTCTCATGAGATCTGGTTGTTTACAAGTGTGTGGTCCCTCCCACTTCCCTCTCTCTTTCTCCTGCTTTGGTGCCTGCTTCTGCTTCACCTTCTGCCATGAGTAAAGGCACCCTGGGGTGCCAGGCAGATGCTAGTGCCTTGCTTGTACAGACTACCCAACCATGAGCCAATTAAACCTCTTTTGTTTATAAATTACCCAATCTCATGTATTTACAGCAATGCAAGCACAGACTAACACACACTTCTTGTAATATTACCCTAGTCAAGTCTCTCTCTCTTTTTTTTTTTTTTTTTTTTTTTGAGACAGAGTCTTGCCTTGTCACCCAGGCTAGAATGCAGAGGAGCGATCTTGGCTCACTGCAACCTCCACCTCCCAGGTTCAAGTGATTCTCCTGCCTCAACCTCCTGAGTAGCTGGGATTACAGGCACACGCCACCACACCCAGCTAATTTTTGTATTTTTAGTAAAGAGAGGGTTTCACCATGTTGGTCAGGCTGGTCTCGAACTCCTGACTTTGTAATCTGCCTGTCTCGGCCTCTCAAAGTGCTGGGATTACAGGCATGAGCCATGGCTCCTGGCCTACCCTAGTCAAGTCTCTTACCTGGTTCTTACAGTAATGAATTAATCAGGGCTCTGGTTTCAAATTTCAGAAACTTCAACTCAAAGGGACTCAAGCAAAAGGCAAAGTGTGGCTGCGATGCTAAAAGTTGCAGTAGGAGAGGCTAGCTGAATGCATAGTGGAAGTCACAGACTCAAGTAAGTCAGCAAGGCTTAGCTTCACTCCCACTGTCTCTCAGCAATTCCCTCTTCGGCAACAGCTTCATTCCTGGGCCAGCTCTCTCCAAAATGTGAGGAGATGGCCATCAGCATCTCTAGGCTTCTATGTTCTCAAGAACTCTAGGGGAAAAAGCAGTCCCAGGAGTCACTCTGATTGTACCCTTCTGAACCAATCACTGCAGCCAGGGGTCAGGTGCTCTGAGTGGGGCCAGACCTGGAGAACATGCCCACTCTAAAGCCTGATGACACAGTTCACCCCACCCAAAACTCAAGAACCCAAAAGTCAAGGAGCAGTCATTCCCCAAAAGCAAAATCAGGGTGTTATCAGCAAGGATACTGTGCAGTCAAAAGCAGCAACCTTTCCTGTGTGTTCCATCTACTCTTTCTGATCCGTTCTATACTCTTCTCCAGCCAGGCTCAGCATGTGGACCATATTAACCAGCTTCTTTCCCTCTGGCTTCCAATTGGGCTTACTGAACAGGATGAATTAGCAGGAGAGTGAAGTCACCGTATTTCTTCATCTCCTGCCTTGGTGGGTTACAGGTTGGCAGCAGCTGTGTTCCTGATCTCTTTGTGGGGTCTGATAATAACTCTCTCCCCTCGGCCCTTCAGGCACAAGGATGATAACAGCTCACTGCTGTGCTAAGCTCCAGGGTATTCCACCATCCTTTGTTGATTTTAACCTTGCACACACCTTTAACTCATTTGTGCCTGCTTTCCCTTTCCTATGGGACCTCCTATCAGGCTGCTCAACCTATCACTGTTCCTTCCTGTCAACCACAAATTTGGTTAGCCATTAAAGTCTTCATTCAAGAAATGGATATGAATATTAAAAGGTCAAAGCTAAGGGCCACTGTCAATTTAATCCAAATTGCCTGTTATTATGACCTAGGCTTTGGTGACGATAGAAGTATACTGAGGATTGTGACACATACAGCCGATTCCAATCGCTTTCATTTTGGGTTGATTTAGTAGGGTATGTCTGGAATATACTCTGTGAATGTTATATTTTAGTGGAAATGATCTTGATTCTCTAGTAGGATTGAAAAGAAAGTGAATGAAGAAAGGAAAGAAGAAAGTAAGAAAAGAATTGAGGGAGGAAAGAAGGAAGATAGAGAAAAAAGAAAAAGGACCTAGGAATAAGGAGTTTTGATCTTGGAGTAAGGAAACCTTAGAATTCAGTCCAGCTTTGTTTTTGACCATTGTAGGTGGCCTTGGGACATCTTCCCTTTTCACCGGACCTCATTGTCCTGGCTTGTAAACACTAGAATTGGGCCAGACCATTTTTAAGGTCCCTTCCAGTTTTAATAATCTATGAAGTTCTAATGAACTACAATTAATGATGCTTGCAAGAAAACAATGCCCTTACAAACACTGCCTGTTCAAAGAAAATTAAGATACTTTACTAAATTAGATAAATATATTTTTTTCTGACCAAGAAAGCAAAATCTTTTTGAAAACTAGGCAATCACTTAAGTTAATTATGGAATGAAAACCCAAGGTACCGCCTGCCCTCAATTCAAAACAAACTTGTTTTTGTTCAGATTCTTGCTATAGACCAAATTTTATGTACAGACAACGTGGGGCTATCAATAGGGATCTGCAGTGAAGCCCAAGGAAAACACTAATGAAGCCAGCAGGAGCCCACACAGCCTAGCCATCGACACAATGCAAAATTGAAAACACGACTGAAAATCCACAGAGGAGGATGTCCCCACACTTCTTTGTGTGTGATTTGCCTGGTCCAGCCAAGATTGTAGAAGCTGTAGGAGGAAGATAAAAAAAATTTTTAAAAAGAAAGGGCCAAAGCAGGAAATGAGCTGTAACTTGACAGAGTCACAAAAGAAAACAGAAAAGCATGAACCATATCAGGTCCAAAGAAGGAATTTGGAAAATATAGCCTGTTTATTCTGAAATGAGGCAATTGATAATATAAAAAAGGATACCAAAATAAATTAAAAGCTCTGAGGTATTTTATGCTAAAAATACTCATTATAAATAGCCAGGGTACAAGAACAGGCAATAGACAAGCCGAGTTTGAGAAACTAAATGTGTTGATATATTAGGGGAAAAGAGGTAATGTAAGCAAAAGAGAG
This sequence comes from Pongo abelii, assembly GCF_028885655.2. Taxonomy (NCBI): domain Eukaryota; kingdom Metazoa; phylum Chordata; class Mammalia; order Primates; family Hominidae; genus Pongo; species Pongo abelii. Next base: position 157,239,771 of record NC_071989.2, read on the forward strand.
ACTCCATCCTTGAGGGCTGGATGTTCACCTGGGGCAAAGTCAGACAAGGGGAGAGCACCTGCACCAGACCCAGTGACAGCTTCACAGCCTCAACAAAGGAGGTAGAAGAAAAGGGAAGAAAAGTCAGAGGTTGAACCATCTGTGCTGACAAAATGGTCTTAAGTTGCTTGCCAAGAAACTGATCAGTTTGTAATGGCAGCCTTAAACATTGTGTTGAAAAGGAAGGTGAAGTCATAGCAGAACCAGGCACAGGAATAAAGAATGATAGATTGGCAGTGTTGCCAGTGGGGATGGCAGTAGGAAGGGAAGGTGGTGACCCACTTGAGTAATTTGCTGACCTTGGAATGTATGTTCTAGAACTATACTGTCCGATATGGTAGCCACTAGCCATGTTTAGTTATTTAACACCTGTAATGTGGCTGGACAGAATTCAGCTGGGCTGTAAGTGGAAAATGCGCAATGCATTTTGAAAACTACGTACAAAAATACATACTATTTTAATAATTTGCATATTGATTATAGGCAGAAATAATACTTTAAATATGTTAAGTTAAATTGAATAAATTATTAAAATTGGCTTCACCCATCTCTTTTTGCTTATTTTTAACATAGTTGTTACAAAATTTAAAATCACATATGTGGCTAGCATCTGTGGCCTGCATTATATTTCTATTGGACAACTTGCTCTGTAAAGTCCCTTTTCTCTCTCTCCAGGCTTCTGTGATATGATGATATTCAGGAAGCCTTGACTTAGCCCTCACTATCTTCTCCATCTCAAGCAGAGCCTTTCTCAGACTAACCAAAAGGAAACCACATTGAGACTCAACAGATGCTGTAACCACACAACTCACACCCACATGAGAATATACACTTACTTAGAAGAACAGTCACTGCCACCTCCTCACATGTACACCCCATTCATCACATATGTACACAAGCATATTTGTATGTGTCAGAAAAATATCCATAAATAGGAAAGGAATATTAACAGAATCATTGTCACAGTGAAAATTACATTTCAACTGTAATTATTTGTTTGAGTTAGGGAGACTCATTAGTGCTTGTTAATAAGAAAAGGTTCTTTGAAATTCAAGAGTATTTAACTTCATGTCTTTCAATTCCTAACCAGAAACGAATTTACTGAGAGGGTATTCCAGAATAATGCTTCTATCCATAATCAAGACGTCAGGGCTGCCCACGCATGACAGAGAGTCAAAAGTAAGCTTTGGCCTTGACATAAAAACCTCCAGTGTGATCGCCAACCAGCACAATTGGATTCTACTCTCTTAGCTGTCTTCTCTGGACTTCCGCTCTTTTCCAACCCTATGAGCCACCTGGTCTTCCAGTCCTGTCTTCCACTAAAATCTAACACCTAGCACACCTAGCAGTACCTGCCAGTTGCATCAAACTCCTGGTCCAGACTCTGCTAGTCAGTCCATGGTAGCATAGAGAGACCAATTCTAATGACTGGTTTGAGACTCTGGTCCAGCAAGTTGTGTTGTTGAATTTTTCAATTAGGTGAGCTAGTAAATTCTCACTGTTGCTGAAGCCACTTTGAATTTAGTTTATCTTGCTTAAAACTGTAAAAATCCTAACAGCACTCTTCAAATATTTGAAGAGCAATTCCATGGATAATCTGTTTTGTCTATACTTCAAGGGGTAGCTTCTAGTGAAGTCTCTCCTGATGATGTACGTTCACCCTGAAATTTCCTTTTCATTTGTCCTTTTCAAAAAATGGTCTACAGGTCATGATTATCATTTTTAGAACTTGCCTTGGAGATCTGGTCCATCCATAATAAAGGGAATTCAAAGGTCATTTCAATACTTCATTCTGAGTTACTGACAATACTCAACATCAAGTCATTCTTGCTGCTTATTTGGATCGCAGCTCTGGGCTCTTGGCTTCTGTATGGATCCTGAGACCCAGATGCCACTTTGCATTCCAGCTTTGACCGGTATCCAAATGCATCCTGATGTTTCTGACTGCCTCTTGTAATAATTACTCCAAACCCCAGTGGCTTCAGGATCAGGAGTCTGTCTACCTGATCATTCCTCCCAATCTAGGAACTGCAAATGGGTCCCTAGTACATTTTGAGAAACTTCTCTAAGTAAACTAAGCATCTTCTTTGTGGTTTAAAATTGTCAACTTCCAGATTACTCATTGCTGTGGTCTGAATATTACCATTTACTGGATTTGCCTGATGCTAACTGCGTATTATAAAACTGCTTTGTGGACTAATCTTTCCTCATGTACCTATTACGTTTCTCTGTAACCAGCCCTATCCTGATGGGTAACTTTGTCTTCAAATCCCAGCCACATCTCACCAAACTTTACTTAACCTTTCCACATGTCCCAACCTACAAGAAACACCATAAAACCACCATGCCTCTCTACCAATAGTTTATCATATTATGATGCCATTCTTGTCAGGCTGATATCCTTCTGATACTCCTGTGTTTACTTACTGACACATGTATAGTAAGAAAACATTGAACTCAAGCAAAACTTTCAGATTCAAAACTTGGTTCTGTTATTTACTAGCAGTGTGTCTTTAAGTGCAAAAGAAAATATCTTTTATACCTCTCAAATTTTCATTTTCCTTATCTATACGTTGGGTTAATGATACTTGCCCTTATTTTGCTAGATATTGTGAGACTTAGATAACAATGTATGTGAAAGCACATTGTAAATTTTGAAGGACTATATAAATAAATCATTAATATAAGGTTTTATCACTAGCCAGAATTGTTATCTCATACTCCCTTTTAACCACAAACAGCCATACATATTATTAATACTTGGTGAATATTTGTCATTTCATAAATATGTATGCAAGTACTCCCAAAAATCTATTTGTAAAGCAAAATGGAAATGTATGTCCAATGAACTAAGTGAGGGAGGGACTAGGGGGATAAAGCTGTTGAGGAAAAAGAAGAGGTAGAAAAATATGAGTTGTGAATGTAAATGAGAGAAAGAGTGTTGGGCAGAGTGGAAATGCAAGACAGAAAGAGAAACAGGGAAGACAAGGCAAGTAGAATGCAATACAGGAGAGGAAGAGGAGGAAAAGACAGCAGGGAATGAGAAAAGACAACAGAACAGAAAAGGCACCAGACATTGCTAAACCAGAATTACCTTCTTGGAAAATGTTCAGAGACTGCAACGGAAGCAAGCTCCTTGCCCCCAGGTCCTTCAGGAAAAATGGGCCTTTGAACTTATCTTAAGGAAATCTTAGGCAGCCCAGTGAGTAAAATCAGTAGCCAAGGCCTCTCCACAGAGACAGACAATGCCTGCTCTGTGGGAAGAGACAAGAGATGGGGACAAAAATTGGACAAATGAAATACTCGGATGTTTAACAACAGCACAGAAAATGACAGGAATAAAGGGGCAGAGGATGAGCTTAGCATCCTGTAAAACAAAACCTGTTGTCAGACCTATTAAAATATTGCATAATTTGACACAATCTCACTGTTGTTGCTTTTCTTCACTGATATACGTAATAATCTGGGTTTAGTTGACTGCTAAGTCAAATTTAACCAATTATCTGGACATACTTAAAAACAGGACTGGAATTTTCAAGCCCAAGCAGAGTTGTTGCTTTCTAGGATCCTGAAGTGGGAATGGAATTCTGATACATAGGAGGGACTTCAGCCCTCTTTTGGAGTGTTCCTGTGCTAACGTTCTAGGTCCTCAGCTGATGTCAGTCACCTCTGAAGATGGCAAAAATAAATAAATAAATAAATAAAGAGGTAACAGCAACTGAAGATTTCTGATTAGAGATGAGAAAGAATTCCTAGAAAATGAGTCAGTCAAAGAGAAACAGAAAGGTTATTAAAAGGGCATTTCCCCTCCCGGATTTTCCTGGAGGGGGTCCTGAATCACAGAGCACATGACCTCACCTATCTGGGATGATATAGACGTTCCTTCTTAAGAGTGGGCTATTTGTATTGCTGACTCAGTGACCTAAGGTATGGTCAGCTTTAGCACAGCACCTGGAACAAAGAAAGTCTTAGGGGTTTATGGTTATCATAGTAGGGACAGTAGAAATAAAATGAACAGTAACAGCTGTAGTAGTAGCAGCACTTGTAGAATAGGAGTAATGCTGATCTAAGGAATTGGTGTAATAATACCAGTATCTGTAAATTCTACAAATAGCTGTAATGTGGTAGTCAGGGATCTGAGCTCTGCAATAAGACCTCCTAGGTTTGGCTGGTTGGTTCCATCCCTTATTATTAGTTGTATAAATTTGGGCAAGCTAATTAACTTTTCTGCACCTCAATACGAAATGCAGATAATAAGAGCACCCCTTCATAGAGTGGTCATATGGAGTGCATGAGAAAATACTTGTGAAGAGTTGAGCTCAGCACTTACACTCATTGAGCATTCAGTGCCTGTTAGCTAGTAGTAGCAGGGATGGTGGTGAGGGTGGCAGCCTGAGCAAAGGGATAGATCCCACTTAAGGGATACAAAATAAAAGGCATGTTGACCCTGTCATTAGCAATCCCATGCCATGAAATCTGCAAACAGCATCACAGGAGAAGCCTTTTCAACCTCAAATAGAGAACTTGTGTTCTTTTCACTCTTCCATCTCCTCTTCAAATCCCACAGCCTCAGATTCCAGGCTGCAAGTGAAATTCAGTGTGTTGTGGGGAAGTTTCAGGGGCATAGAGTGGAGATGGGTAATGGTTATTAATATCCACCGGGCACAAAACTTTCTATGATGGGCCTTCAATGATGTGGAGATATTGCCTAGAGTTAAAAAATAAAATAAAGGCTTTATCAATGTTAGTTAAATTTTTCCAACATTATAAGATGTCAGACTAAATACCAGGCATATGAAGTCCAGCAGAGGACGTAGGCATGTTAAACCAATAATTACAAACAACAATGACAATTATAAATAATTGATAACAGCAATTTGTATAGAGAGGTCTGGGAGCATAGAGGGGAGGTCAGGAGGCTTGGGGGTCAGGAGATGATAAATGACTTCATACTTTGAGGTGCGAGTAGGAAACTGGTGAAAGAAAGAGGGGACGTGAAGGCTGGGATTAGGCAGTAGAAAGATGGTCAGTCGTCTGGCTGAAAAATGAATTGGAGTTAGGGACTTCATACTTTGAGGTGCGAGTAGGAAACTGGTGAAAGAAAGAGGGGACGTGAAGGCTGGGATTAGGCAGTAGAAAGATGGCCAGTCGTCTGGCTGAAAAATGAATTGGAGTTAGGGAGTCAAAAAGGTGTTTGGAGATGATGCCAATCATGCAGAAAAGAGGTGAAGCCTTAAGACAGCAATGACAGGAAGGGTAGAGAGAGGGTGGCAGAGTCAAGGTTACATAATTCTAAATAAAACTCTGCTAAAATTAAGCTGGTATAAAAAGGGTACTAGTTATTATTTTCAGAGTAAAACCTCATCAGTTCAACATAATTGGATAGAAGCATGTCAAAATTAATCAAATATGATTTGTAGCTTTAAAAAATACATGACTAACAGCTTAGGAATTTTTGACTAGATGAGATATTTTAAATACTTTTCAACTTCCCCACTCTTAATTAGAAGCATCAATGTTCCTGCAAACAAAATGAGGTTCTTAGAAGTAAAGTTTTTTTTTATTTGTTTGTTTGGGTTTTTTTGTTTGTTTGTTTTTTGAGACAGAGTCTTGCTCTGTTGCCAGGCTGGAGTGCAGTGGCACGATCTCTGCCCACTGCAACCTCTGCCTCCCGGGTTCAAGCAATTTTCCTGCCCCAGCCTCCCGAGTAGCTGGGACCACAGGTGCACGCCACCACACCCAGCTAATTTTTGTATTTTTAGTAGAGATGGGGTTTCACCATGTTGGCCAGGATGGTCTTGATCTCTTGACCTTGTGATCCACCCACCTTGGTCTCCCAAAGTGCTGGGATTACAGGCGTGAGACACCGTGCCCGGCTGTAAAGGTTTTTTTTTTTTTTTTTTTTTTTTTTTTTGAAGTGGATTGAACCCTTTTGTTTTTTTATTTTGTTCACACAAATGCGCTTCGTGAATTCCAAGGCTGGTCTCTACTCATAGCCTATTCCCCTCTCACTAGTGTAGAAAGTCACAACCCTCAGGCTTGACTGTCCAGAGAACTGGTCTGAGTCTCTCAGTCATAGAAGACTGGTTGGCTGATACACCTCACCCTCAGTTAGGGGTGTCATCTGGGTGATTCTAGGCCATCAGCAATGCAACCACAGAAAATAACATTTGAAGTTACAAATAGAAATTGGACACAATTTTTCTGATTCTCAGGACTCTGTGGCATGACTCAATTTGTTTTGCAAAACTTCTGTCAGTGGTGCGATGATAAAATTCAGTTCAATTCAAGGACAAGCAATCAAAACATTCCCTTTCAGGGAGGGGATTTTATCTTATCCTCTACTAAAGTACTAAATTAGTTGAAACTCTTAATTATCATAGCTTGTCTAAAAGTCACACTAACTCAATGCACTATTTATTTTCCAAATACTTGCACATTTCTTACATCGTAACCCTCATGAGTCATAAAGAATGTATTTACTATGAAAAATATTAGACTCGATTCTCACAATCATATTGACTAGAAATGAAAATACAAAGAAAATAAGTCAGTATGTCCCACTTTACCAATGAATACACAACAGGTGATTTGCTCTCATAGCTTCCTGAGTTCAGATCAGAAAAGTGACAGTTTTAACCTTTGGATACTTCCTAATTATGCAAAATGCTTGTAGTCCTTGCAAATGAGAGAATAAAATGATCCCTTTGGTCAGAAGAAGGCAGAGCTTCCACATAAAGGTAGTTTTCTGGATGTTAATATTTGGAGAGAGGTTTACCTTTTGCTGGTCTAGATCATTAGCCCTTTTTGGAGTCAATTTCTTTTATATTTAATTGACCATACAGCAGATGTGATTAGAATCCTCCCCGAAATATTTCCCAACTGAGAGCCACACTAAGTTAGCCAGCTTTCTATAGACATTTTTTACCTGAATGTCCCACAGTTTTCTCCATCTCAATCAACATCAAACTAAGTCCTTGTTCCCTATGCACTACACTTCTTCTCCAAGGTCACTTTAAAAACATCTTCCTCTTCCTCCTCATGCAATTCATCATGATCTACTGAAAATGCTACTTCATAAATTTCTCTAGGATCTGTGTTTTTTCCTTTACTCTCACTCCCGTCTTCTTCCTCCTGGTCGTTATCCTGCCTCCCCTGGACTTCTGTCACCATTTCCTCGGGCCCCTCCTCCTGTCAACCCTGTAACACTATTTGCATTCAGTGTCAGTCATGCTTCCTACATGCCTGACAGAACTTTTCTGTCTTCCGTGCAGACTGATAGATCATATTTCTGAACTTCCATATTTAGTTTTCTACAATGCCTCTGTATTTTCTATTACCAACATTTTTTGAATGCTAAGAAGTTTGTCAATTTTTTTAACATTTAAAAAATGACTCTAATTATCTATTTACACATACACTTTTTCTGGAATTCCATCTTTTGAGGATTTGAACTGCAGTAATTACATACAATGAACAATGGTGGCATTTGAGATAAGGTGAGGCTAGAAACATCAGTTACACTGTTGATAGAGAAAGCTGAGAATAAATACGCATCTATATTTGATATGCACAAAGGTATGATTAGTATTGAACGTTCAAAGATGAGTATGTTGTATAAAACCTTTTGAAATTAAATGAAGTCATTACAAGCTAAGGAGTAAGTGAGTGGGCAGAGAAGGGGGAAAAAAGATTCTTCTTACATTCTTTAAAAATGCCAATAAGAACATTGCCTGAACATTATTACCTGACTGATAAAATGGTAATCACTTAGCAGATATTTATTTAGAAATCTGTTCCAATTGAAAAAAGGTCTGAAATTCAACACAACCCTATTTGCTAAAATGGTAATAAAACAGAATTCCAGGGAGAAAATAGCGGGTACTAAATGTCATAATATGGTTCTACAAAGTTGAGGATAATTCTTACCACTGTTTTCAAAATGTAAGTAATAAGGTGAAAAGCCCTCCAGGGCTAGGCAGGCAGATTGCACACTGAACAACTGTACGCTGTGGCTATGAAAGGTAATGTGATAGTTCAAGATGGCTTCCTTTCAGACAATAGGGACTCACAGTTATGACTCTGGTAAATTGGAGAGTGCCCAGCTTCCCTAAAAGGATTTTAATCCATTTTTAAAACCCTGGACAGGCTAAATGAACATATCTGCTAGGCCTTCAGTTTGAGAACCCAAGTCTAAAATGTCAAATGATAGACCCTCTGCCACATAGAAATCTTTAGAAAAGCAAACCATTGAAGTTCAAAGGATAGGCTCTGATATCACAAAAATTTGGGTGAAAATACTAGCTTCGCCTCTTTCTAGAAATATGACCTTGGGCAAAATAATGATTCTTCTCTGCCTCGGTTACTTCATATGTAATGCTGGGGCCACTATCAGTGAGATCAGATGGGTCACATGTTTGGAGAAATGTCTGAACCATACCAAGTCCTTCTTATCAAATGTTCAAGGCATCAAACAACAGTGATTTGATATTTTCCTTTTATTGTCCAAATCCATTTTCATAGATTTAGTCATGGTTGAGTGACATTTTAATCTAAATTATATATACCTTAGGAGATAGTTTGTCTTTGGAGAGTTGGGAGATAATTTGAAAAAATCAGTGATTTCAGAAGCAAAGACTTGGATTTTAGTCTCAGGTTAATCACTTATTAGCTGTGTAGGGTGAGGAAAAATCACTTAACCCTCTGAAACTCTTTTTATTTCTTTTGTAAATAAAGGTATTTATTTCTTTATTTACAAAAATTGTGCTTTGTAGGACTGCAAGAAGGTACAAGTCATAGGCAAGGCTCCAAATTATAGAAAGAAGCTTCTAAGAAATTGTAAATATTTCACAGCTTCAATTACGTTTCTTGAATCTCGTCACAGCCTGTGCTTGTAAAGTGAGACAAAAAGACATAATCTTACAGGAATCCAAGTGACCCTTCCATCTAGACCATGCTGTAATCCTATTAGGTACAGAGGTAATTCTGACTGGGCTTGAGCTGAGAGTCATAAAGATCTTGTAATTTTTTTTTAATTAGGCAATATCTCTACCCTTGTCAAGCTATTTGCATCCACTGATTTGCACAGGTCCTAATAAACTATCTAAAAAATCTCATTAAAATATGACATTTAAATAAAGATTGGTAATAAAAGAAGCAAACTGCAGGGAGGAATAACAAGGTGTCATAAGAAAAGAAGCCAGATACACCAGGGTTGACTGAGCAACAGACCCAGAACGATGCAGGTCAATAATAATTCTGAGAACATGTAACTGTTGATACTTAAATTCATCATAACACTACCCTCTGTGTGTTCCAGGGAAGAAGATTAGGTCTGAAAATTTGAAATGCTACAATGCTTGCTTCTGAAATACTTCTATCTCAAGCAATTTTAGTATGGGACCCACTTTGATCAAGTATGACATGGAAGGCATACTCTTCTCACTTCACAGGTGAAATGATGTGGATTTTCATTATCAAGGAACTTCTGCTTTACTAAAGTCCAGGGGGAAGCTTTGAGGCCTACAGACTGCTCATTTAGCAGGCTGTAATTCAAAGTATGCCTCAGTGGAACTGATAGAGCTGGAGGCTGCAGAGGTTCAGTTTGGCAACAAAACAAAGTCAGGACACTTCAGAGCACCCCTTTCAGTAATAACCAAATTCTCCAAAACAGGTGGACAAGGTAAACTGCACAAAAGACTGAGCTTCCTGCAGTCAAGCAGATTGAGATTCAGATGCTTATGTTAATGGAGTCACATCTGCACCCTCAGGTTTCTGAAGCCGGGTGAAGCAGCCTCCACAGCAGTAAGTTCCAGAAGAAACCAAGCTTATATAGTGGGGAAGCTGTATCTGTTATTTGCCACAGTTTTTATGCACTTATATCAATCAATGAGAGCCAGAAGCCTGAAAACTATATTTTTCAGACTTTCTTGCCCACAGGCTTCTGGTTATGTTTTCCAAATGAGAGACTCAACATGGAAATTTGGGCGATGAGGTGAGAAAGAGGAGTATTTTTCTTCTCTATTTGGAGGTGCTTTAAGCAGTAAGAGCAACAGCAAATGGTTCCAGAAATGTGGCAATGGCTGTGCCTCCAGCAGACCCATAACAGCAAGGAGGATCATGAGGCTTCTTGACCTCTGGTTAACATCTCCTTCTCCCTGCTCTGCCACGGAGCTCTGTGACCTGCACTAAATCTCCGTTTGCTTAAAATATATACAACAGTTTCCATTTTCCTGCCTGGACACTGACAAATACAAGAGCAGAAAGAAATAAGTCAGGGGTATTTTCTTGTAAACAGGGGTCACCAATCAAGGGATTGATTGCATATGAAGGAGAGCTGGCTGTATGGAATCCAGCACAATACCAGGAGTCAAAGAGACACAGGATCTTAACCCGGATGCTCCAATTCCCAAACAGAACTGTGCCCAAGTCCATGGAAGCTGCAGAGTAAAGACAAAATGGTGCTAAATAGGTATAGAAGACCAGTGGTTTCATTCCACTAAGCCACTTATTAGCTCCAATATTGAAGGTTTTCTATCATCTTTGGGAGCCTTCGTTTCCTCACCAGAGAATGGGTACAGTCAGGGATAAATATTCAAACAATTTAATAACTGATCATTAAGGTCAACCAGGTAAATAAATGGATACTAAATTGAAACAATCGAGAAACTTAGAGCGTATAGTAATTAAGTATCAGTTTTTGGGTAATAAATACCTACCTCTCGTGATACTTGTCATGACTAAAGACACATTTATCATTTACTCTATACATACTATCTGCAAAATACTATGTTAAGAATTTTACCTATGTTTTTCTGAAGATTACCTGTAATCTTAAGAAAAATCCCATTTTCAGATGCCAAAACTGAAGGCTCAGAGAGATTACATAAATTCTTCAAGGTCATACAGCCAGTAAATGGGAAAGTCAAGACTTGAACTTATATTATTCTGTTTCCATAAACCCTACTTTTCCAGCATCCCATGGTGCTGGTAGTTGAAGTTCTGTTAGGAGCACTTCAGAAGATGTATAAGATCACATATATGTAGAAGATTACTAGTTTAATTCCACAACCAGAAAATTTCACACATTGCGAGAGACCATTGCTTTCAAATATAAATGTGTCTTCCTTCTGGTAGTTTGTGATGTCTCTAGCTTGAGGTGCCCCATAACCCCAGGTGGCACATGGGTTTTCAACACAGGATGAGTCCCAGCTCATATTCACTGTGCTCCTGATCTAATCAAAGTACTAACTGAATAATCACCATTTTGTCAGTCAAGCAGTGAAGTTGAGTATTATTCTCATTTACATTTCTAAAGCAACATAAAAATAACCCCTTTTAAATGGTACCCACTCACTTTCTCCTTATATGCTAATGAATGTCACAATTTCAGAGCCTGAAGAGAGATTTCCTGCAAAACACCTAAATGCCTTAAAGTTGCACATGTTCACAATTGTGACTGCCAGGTTACAAACATGAATTAACTCCAGTTCCAAATCAATTCCACATCGATAAGTCTTTAGGGCAAACGACTAACACACATTGATTTTTAAAATTCTATAAATTATTTCAAGGCTTTAGAATATTCGGCATTAAAAAATTACCATTTCATTTCAGGCTTTAGTGAAGCATAATGTGTATTTTTACCAGTATTAATCAACCCCAAAATCAACTTTCCCATTTAAAAAATTTCTATCTTTTTCTGTTTGCTAAGATTGGAAAATTTCAATTCATTCTTGTAGTTGCATTGATATCCAATACATTTAATTTCTTGATCTAAAGTAATGAATTGTGACTTGGTGTCATGGCAGAATTAAGGCAACTAGGTAATTAATTTGAAGCCAACTACTCACTTTTGTTATGGTTTTTAATTAATGTTGTTGCATGTGTATAGCAGGAGACTGCTTTTATATAAAGATTATGTATTTTATATTTAAATTATTCAACTTTTGGTATTTATTTAGATTTTCTGTGTTGTGTATAAAAGCTTGCCAGTTTGATCTTCAGTTAAAAAATATTTAGTGGCTCCCTAGTACCGACACCAAGCCTACCAAAGGAATCAAAAAGAAAGATTCTTTCCCTGGAAAATTCTTCTTTCTTGGATTTCTTTCTCACTTTCCTCCTTTTTCCTTTACATCCTTAAAGTGGCTTACAAAAATGATCAATACATTATTTAAAAAGCAAAGGAAACAAGATGAAGAGATCAAAAGGGTTGAAAATATAGTAAAGGCTTGTTAGAGCCATTGTACATACCTAGAGATCTTCTACACTTATTAGTGGTGATTATAAATTTGTCTCTCAGTTTCCCAGAAACCCTAGCAAAGGGCGGAAAATGCTACCATTTATATGATTCATAATCCTATAAGATGCTTTTCTGGTTGCTAATGAGAAACATTAATAAAAAACACAACAGTTATTTTGTAGAGAAGAAGACGATCCTTAAATGAGGTTGTTCTTATTAAAGAAGGAAGAAGCCCCAGGGACTGCAGGGGCAGTGAAGCAAGGGGGGTAGAGAGCTCATGGGGCAAGGAGGTGAGTCAAGGGTAGGCGGAAGCTACCGTTAAAAAGAACCAAGATATAAATTAAACTTTTTCTCTGCTCAAAGCCTGGAGGCATTATCTCGAGAAACCTCAAAGTGCAAGTTTATATACATATGGACTTTCCTTCACCTGTTTATCTCCTGTCTGAACATTGTACTCTCTGGAACCTAAAAAGAAATTGATTGAAAAAATTTCTTAGAAAGCAGAAACTTTCAAATTGTAATAAACAGCAAGAAAAAAGAGACAGAAACCTGAACTGCATTTAGGGATCACACTTGAACTGAGGAAAACCACATGTCAGCCAGGAGAATCTGGTAGTTAAACAACATCAAAAGCATGGCTGTCTCTGAAGTCAGGCATTAAGTGTTTTAGGGCTGAATTAAGTAGGGTGAGGCACCAGCAAGGCTCATTCCCCAAATACAAGCCAAAGATGTTCTACAGGGTATCTGCTGCAAAATCATCAAAGTCAGTGTTTCCATTTTTCTTTCTTCAACCCTTCAAAAAAAAATGCAGCTGCCTCCTCCGGAGCCTTGAGGAGGAAAAAACAGACCAATAAAACAGATCAGGTGTGTGTCAGATTGTCTGGAAAGAGCCGCCTGTTGACTGCTAAGTTGGCTGACACTATTTACCAAGGGACAGGACTCATCAGGAACTTGCCTCCCCAACCAGGGCCTGATTCACTGCCAGCTTTTCATCATGATTCAATCCATCCTGCATCAACTGCTTTCTCTGCCATGGAGACTTTTAAGAGGAAAATGCTTATAATGCTCCTCATATTGCTAAAATCAAGACCTAGTATGACTTTTCTTTAGTCTTACCTTATAGTTCACAGAGAACATAGCTCATTGTATGTGTCTTACTATTAGAATTCTTTTATCATCGTATTAAATACTTTAGTTCACTGATTGTCATCTAGCTACACAGTGAGATCCTTAAGCCTAGGAAATTGTCTCCCTCTTTCTGACACAAAGTGTAGATGCTTAATTATTTTATAGCAAAGAAATAAAGGCAATCTACTGACAATTTCTTCCTGTGGTTGGCCATGATTCCATTTTCTAACTTTCCTGGAACTCCCAAAGTTCTTTTTTATGTCTAATCCTGGTCCTTCAGCATTTTTCATAGTAATTCTTTGAGCTTGTACACTGTAACTACTCCCAAATTACCTTTGATTATGTTAGCCAGAGTTAGTTTCTGATGTTTTTAGTCAAGGATGCTGACAGACACATTGTAGCAAGGACCAAGCTGAATTAGAAAACTCAATTAAATGACGCCAAACAAACAAAAATGAAGTGAGCAGTATGGCGGGACAAAATACTTAACTGTAAGACATTTTATTTAATAGAAAATGTCAACTAGGACCACTCTGTCTCTTGACATCTGGGGAAACATTTGGCTAGAAACCCAGGCTTTTCAGTTCTCACCTTACGTAGGCACTTTTCCAAGTGGGGACATCCCTTATCAAAGAAGAATTTCTGGTTCATGCTTTTAAAATAATAAAATTTCTTCTTGCTAATTACACCTAGAAAAGGGGTGTCTAGACTTTAGTCATTTGCATAATACCCTTGTGATTTTTTTAACATTCCTTTATTAATTAATATAAAAATGCATAATTTTTTAAAAATAAACCTACATTTACATTTTAAATAAATTAATCATATAAGGAAATATTTTTCACTATTATAAGTGGCAAAATATTATTACTCATCCTAAGGAGGTAACCTCAAAATAAACATGTTATTTTAAAATAAAAATATTGTTGGCATACCACTTAAATTCATTATGTATTCCTAACAATTCATGCATCACAATTTGGTAAATGTGAGCCTAAAAACATCTTTTATTATGGACATTCAAAGGCTGTACTGAGAGGACATGAGGGAAAGTCTGTGGCATTTGCCTATTATTAATATTGTGGATAGAGAGGGGGAGTGGGTGAGGAGAAACATGTGTTGATGGGATCTGGTTAGAAAACTGACAGAAAGAATGGTCCAGAGACAAGATTCTGGGGCATGATATCATCTTGTATCCTGCACTATTGTTCCACAGCACCCAGGAGAATGGCTAATGTCCGTTTAATCAAATTGTATTCTGCTGTTAGAATCTAATGCTGCTATAAATAAATGTTTAAAAGCTAGAAATGTTACAGCTCATAATATCTGAATTATTCCCCCAAAAGTACATTTTAACCAACTGATCCAGTTTGATACAGTGTCTGAAATTTAAAACAATTTTATAACATGTCACCATTGATATTGCTCACTCTGGCCTTTTAATTAACAAAAATAAAATTGAGATTCTCTGCATTTCACTCTGCTTTCTCTGGGCAAATAATTTCACAAACTTTAAAGGAAAATTAAAGACTTGGCACCAGGTCTGGCACCAGCCTAAATAATCTATGTTAAAGTCCTAAGACTCTGAACCAAGTCAGTACATCTGGGAAATAACAAAGTCCACACACTTTTATTGAGAGTGTAAAATGTTTTATTGCTAAAAATACAGTCTTTTTGTATATCTATATGTATTAGAACACAACCTTATTTGAAATATATATATTACAACAATGACAAACTGATCAACATCTCTTTATTAAATACCCGCCATGTACCAGGGATTTTGCCAGGGATCATGAAACACATTCTACCCTCAAGAAATTCCCTGGTTGGGGTGACAGTACATCTTGGCAACTCAAGTCATATTACACTAGAGTTTCTGTCAAGATATTTGACAGCTCCTTTTGTGATAGTTTTCTACTATGTCAAACACAGAGGCACAAGGCCCCAGATCTATACCTGAAATATACTTTTCTAGAGGTCTCAAGTGAATGAAAAACAGTTCTTGTGATTACAGCAAGAATGTATTTTTTAGGATGTATTCCAGCTACTGATATCTATGGATAATTCTCAGCCTCAAATGCCAATTCATAACATTTAGGCCTTATTGAATACACTTTTCTTTGTACTATTTGATTGTGCCAAATAAAGCAATCTTTTCGAAAAGAAAATCTTCCCTAGGAGTCAGACTATTATTTCATCTCCAAAGCTTGCAGAAAATTACAGGAAAACAAATCGAAACCAAACAAAAACCATTTAGCTTTATGTAACTATACCATGCAACCATTACGTCACATAATATAATAACCTAGTTGAGAAAAGAAGTGGACAAACTAGAACCTGCTATAAAAAGCAACGTGAATTTGTCTCAAGTTTAGATGTACAGATAGATATTCTTAAGCTATTTTTACCCCTACTTGAATACATCTTTCTTCCTATTACAGAGATGAATATCTATTTTCAAACATCATCTCCATAATGCAGACTTTTAGTATAGGAAGCTGGAAATGTTTACAGCCATATTATGTTTTTCATTTAAACAGAAATGACAAAACACTAATAATCAAAAAGTACCATGAACATGATTATATATGAAACATCAAAGAAAATCCACATCCATTAACTTTATAACTCTACAACAACAGATTTTTAGAGTCTTCATAGCAGAAATGTTCACAGTTTACAACACAATACGTACAGAAAGGTAACATACCTCACATTAGCATCAAGTTTGTCCATTACAGGAAATAAGCATGAGTGAGTTGGATTTCAATGCCCACGGGGTCCTAAAATGGGGGAAGTAAAAAGATGTTATAAAAGAAAGTAGCACTGAAAAATACAAGTCCTTGTTTTAAACAACTCAAATAATTATTGCTTCCTATTATGACTTGTTTTGTAGAAATATTTAATAAAAAATACTAAAGCAAAAAGCTTTTGGCATATTGAGGTATGGTACAGCCGAGTGTCACAAAAGGTTTATTTACATCCTACTGATCGCTTTGTGATTAAAACATATGGGTGCTTCTTTTTGCTCCATTTATTGTTATTTTTGTTCTTCCCAAAAACATGGCTTATTTTTATGATCTGCATTAGGACACTAACTAGTGAAGATAGGTGGCTACATTCTTATGCTTAAAATAGTATATTGCCCAAAATGGCCATTTTGTTCCTATGAGGATTTTTTAAAAAAAGTTTAAATCATTTTAAGGGTAGGAAATCACGGATTCTTTTGAGAATCTAGTAAACTCTTGAGAACTGACTACCCAGAAAAAAATAGATACAGATGCACACACATGCACAATTTCTAGAGAGTCCATGATTCCTTGAACTCAGGAATCCAGGAATCCCAGGCCCATCCAGGAACCCCAGGCTAAGAATTCCCAATCGAAGGAGAGTTAACTTCAAATTACCAAAGTTCCTCTATCACAGACCCTCAGAAGACCTCACACTCTAATTGATGGGAATTCACTGATCTCCACAAAATCAACCCTCTTCACTAATTGTTCAGTTCCACTTTTGCAAAGAATTTTTATGTCTTTATCACATCTGTTCCACAGCATGATGAATCAGTGAGTGTAGGGGCAGGGTCTGGCTGTCTCTTCCAGGGTCACCATGAGCAAGTCCCTTTTCCTTCTGAGCATCATCATTCACTTCTCAGTAAAGAGAAGAGATTGGAAAAAAATAATCTCTGAGTTCGCTCCTAGCTCTGATATTCTATAGTTCTCTTTGCTAGTTTTCTAGTTGAATCTTACCAAGAAGAACCTGGAAATCTGTTTATCTGCATAACAGAACCATGAAACTCAGCCTGGGCCCTTGGACACCTTGGCCAGGGTGAGCTAAACAGATGTGGCTGGCAGCCAGGAAGAGAATGGCAGATCACTAGATATGGAAAGGACCTCGACTCTTTATGTTTTTCACTGTTTGTTTCTTAGATCCTCTAAACTTAACAGGAGCTCCCATGGGCATTTCTGGGCCTGGGGCAGGCATGGGGAAGGCTCCACCTGCAGGACTCTGAGCCCCCTCCCCTAATCTGAAGCAAAGTAGCTCTGTCCACATCTATCTGTTTTATATTTTGAATGTAGAATAACATTTTGCTGGAAATATACAAGTACAAAGCCCTAACTATTGAAGTGACAGGGCTCAATCCTCTTTCCTTGTCTATCTAAAATTTTTCCTGAGAGGATCACATCCATCTGGTGGCTGAAAATACAGTACAATTACAATACTATTCACTGTAGACTCCCAAAATTGTATCCCTATGTTGAGACTTTCCCAGGTGTAGACAGTGCCCATCCAGCATCTCAAGATGGATGATTAAAAAGCATTTCAAACTAAACTCTTCCTTTCTCATCTCCAACACAAAAACCCGCTCTTCCCCAGTGTTCTCCATCTCAGTAAATGGCCCACCATTTATCCAGTGATTCAGACCAAAAAACCTCTTCTCATACCCTAAGACCAAACCATCAGCAAACTCATTCTCTCTACTTTGAAAATGGTTCCTGGCTGGGGGCGGTGGCTCATGCCTATAATCCCAACACATTGGGAGGCCTAGGTGAGCGGATCGCTTGAGCCCAGGAGTTTGAGACCAGCCTAGGCAACATGGCAAAACCCTGTCTCTACAAAAAATTAGATGGGCGTGGTGACATATGCCTGTAGTTCCAGCTACCTGGGGGGCTGAGGTGGGAGGAATGCCTGAGCCCAGGAGGTTGAGGCTGCTGTGAGCCAAGATCACGCTACTATACTCCAGCCTGGGTGACAAAGTGAGACCCTGTCTCAAGAAAAAGAAAGAAAGAAAAAAAGTAAAAGAAAGAAAGAAAATTATTCTTACTCCTGACCCTTCTCATCACCTCTGGACCCAGCACGTGGGTCCAAGCCATCAATTTCTTTCTCTGAATTACTCACCCACACCCCCAATCTGTCTCCTGCCAGAATGATATTTTTAAAATGTAAGTCAGGTCATTTCTTGCTTGCATAAAATTCTAGGGGCTTCCTATCACACTTAGAATACAATCCAAATTTCTTATCATAGCTAACCAGACCTTACATGATCTGGCCCCCGCTCTTCTCCAAACTCAGCTGTAGCCATGCCCCTCCCCTTCCCCACCCACCAGCTCACTGGTTTTGCTGCTTTCCTGGGCCATAACTGTAGGTTCCCATCTCAGGGCCTTTTCACTTTGTCTCTTTTCCCTGGAATGTGACCATATAGATTACTCTCTCACTTCCTTAGGGGTGCCACTCAAATATCACTTCCTCAGACAGGTCTTCTCTCAACACCTAACTACAATTTCACACCCCATTTTCTAAAAATGTCTATCCTCTTTCTCTGTTCTATTTTTTTTCTTCCCAGTATATATATATATAGTCAATTGCTTCTTTATTTGTGATCTGTCTTGCTCACTAGAATATAAATTTCAAGAGGGCATAGGACACTGTCTTGATCATTGTGACATCCTCAGTGCCCTAGAGAAATGCCTGGTATATTGTGTCCTCATCATAGATATTTATTGGGTCAACTAAGTAGTTCATTAGTTTTGCAAATGAGAAAACTGAGGCTTAGGAGTTTTTGACTTTCACACCGGGAGGAAGGGGACCATCCCAGAATAGAATATTGTAATTTAAAGAACAGCAAAAGTATTATATCTTAATTAGTCACCCTTTACTACGTGTTAATAAGTACCAGACATTGCCTTTTTTCTCCGCCTCCAACCTTTGAGTCCAACCTCCAAGTCCAACCTCCATCCTATAGATGAAGAGACTGAGGGTCAGAGAGGTTAATTGAATTGCCAAAGTCATACACAGCAGCACTTGACCACTCTGGGAATAGAATTCAGGGCTATGAATTCCAAAACTCGAGCTTTAGCTTACATCATTCTTGTCATCTTATTATACGTCCTCCCACTGGAGCAGCAGAGTATCTTGATGAAAGTGAACATTTACTATAATTTTCTGCTGTCCCTCCGTCTATTTCATCTTTCTATGAGAATAATGTCTTGATTTTCCTTACTGGAACCACCCCTTCCCTTCTCCAATCCCTAGCTCCAGTGTTGAACACATAAGCAGGGCTGGTCAATCAGAATAGTCCATTCCTGGCAACAAGAATCCCTTAGCTTACTGGCTGGACCAGGGAAAGCCAGGCCTAGAATTTTTGCTAGAAAGACTCTATCTTTCCTCTGGTGTTGTCAGACAGTTTGAAGCTGCTGGTGGCCATCATTGCCACCCCGTGGGAGGAGCCTGTCTGAGAAGAAAACTAACTCAAAGGAAGGCAGAGCCACAACACAGGGAATGCCAGTGTCCTGACTGCATAATTTGAGGCTTAAGATCCAGCAGTGTCTTAAGATAATTTTACACTTGAATGTCCTAATTACTAGAGCCAACAAATTCTTTTTTCCTCCTTAAGCCAGTTTGAGTTGTGTTCCAGTCAGCAAGCCAAATGAATTCTGAGTAATATACAATGAAATCAATATTGTATTGTTTTACAGATTAAAAGGAAGAAAAGCTGGGTAGTTTCAGCTTTAAAAGCCATTAAAACTTAAAGTTTGTATCATTAAAACTGCATATGAAAATGTTACAACACAAGGAAAATCTCATATATTCATAGCATATACATTGTTACATTTTTTGCACTGAAACCCAATGAGCAAATTTAAAATGATTGCCTTTCAACAAACCAGTGAGATAGCATGCATTTTATCAGAGAGAAAGGAACAGAGGAAGGAGGAGTTGATGATTAGTACCTATCCTAATTTGATTAATTGATTATGCCCGACTATTTTCTGCAGGACTCACCAGGGAGAACTAATCAGAGCCATGATTATAGGACCCTTTCTTGCTGGGAAGATTGCATAGGGTGAGGGGGATGTGGAAGGAACCAGTGCTTTTATCTTGAATACTTATATTTCTGGCTTCTTCACAAAACACTGCCTAGCTAATTAAAAACACAATCAACTCAAAGCATCTCCTATGCTCAGGTACAAGTTGTGTCACTTCTAAAAATTCTGCCAATTCAAATCCATTAAGACCCGGTGTGTACGCATGTGGGGGTATGAGTGTGTTTTAATGACAGTCACGCTGTACCCTACCATCTGGACTAAGGTACAAGAAATGATACCCTCCATACTAATCCCCTTCAGAGAAACAGTCCCAGATCATCGGAAAAAGATCATGGCAAGTTCTAGAAAAGGGATGGGCAAGGAGTCAAGCAAACTCTTCTGCCAATGTGAGGTACAAATGCATGTCTCAATAGTGTCTCATGACCATGCGTGACAAGCTCAAACCACTGGAATTACCCAAAACATTTTATCCATCATAAAAGTAAAATTGCAGCAACATATAACTCTATCAGATTCCCTTGAGCTTCTTTTTCTTGATGGATATATTCAGAATCTGATTTTTCCTTATAAGACTAGGAGGAGGAGGAAGAGCTTATCTTATTTATGCCACTCAATACCATTCCAACCCTTAGTTTTCTGGCTTTACAAGTTTTAAGGGCAAACCCCAAAGGTAAGTGCATCCCACCTTTACCCTTGTTTTTGATTCAGAATTCTCTGAAATATTGCTGTGGAACAGTCATTAATGGTTAACAGAAGGTGTGTAGTTGCATCTCTATTATAAGAAGTGTGAGCACAGGGTTCACATGTGAATAGTCCCCACCTATTGGAATGAAATATCGATGTAGTTTGGTACAGTGCCAACATCTGCAAACCTGGAGCTATGTCATAACCTCAGCTTGCTTTGCTCCGCTTGTTTTGTTTTCTCTGGTTTTGGTTGCATGGATGGATATTCATGCATAACTATGCTTGGATTGACCACGTTTCTTTATAGAGTATGCCTACATGGGTTAAATTTCTACATCAAAAGACATATCCCAATACCCTTCTTTTGGGACAAGTGTCAGGAGTAAGTAAAACATTATTATGTTAATAGCCAAATCAAGGGTGGGAGCCGGATATAATGGAATAATTGATTATGGCCCAGTGGAGGGGGAGTCACTGGACCTAGGCCCTCCACCTGATCCTGCTACTGTCTTATTCTTAAGCAAGTCTATTCACTATTCATGATCTCAATTTTCCCAATTGCAGAATGGAATGGGGCAGAGGATGAACCCAAGGGAGAAATGTCAAGTAATTAGAACTTCACTAAAGTTACAGGAAACTTGTAGAATATCTCAAATAGGTTCCATAGGTAGAATAAAAGTAAGAGAAATCTGTAAGGCCAGATATTGGATGAGAATTACCTATCCAAAGGCTTGTTGTTGACTTGTCACCTCACTGCTATAACCTACTCCTGCCATATGCACTAAAACACACAATCCCATCAGGATCACACAAGCAAGCAACTCGCAAGCAGTCTTACAAATTCCATAATGATCGTGATTTCCTAGTACTCCAAACTCTCTTGACCTTCAGTTTGAAAGAAATTATCGAATCATCTGAAAACTTGCAACAAAGAAAATACTCTCTCTAAATGGAAGAAAAGAATCCTCTCCTTGGCTATTTACTTGGATTTTGTTTTCTGGGAAACATTCAGAATTTATAGGATGCTGTCCTGGCAATTTTTTTTTAACCTTAATCAGCTGATACATTCTCTTTAAAAGAATTTCTGCCTGTAAATTAGTCCCTCACCAAAAAAACCATATTGTTTACCTAGAGCTCTAAATTGCAGTGTACAGGTGAAAAAGTTTACAAAAGATTAAAAAAAAAAGAAGCCTGTGTTTCACATGCTGGATCTTATTAGCGCTGGTAGTAAAAATGTCATTTGAACTAAGTCATTTAGAAAGATTTAGTCCTAAATAAAAAGTTTCTAGCCATTTCATTTGCATAACTGAACATCCAATACGGATGCCAATTCTGTTATAATTGAAATACACCTATACTGATATGTACAATTAGCATGCAAAATGTTCTTAACTTTTTTAAAAGTAAATACACGTTTCTCAGCTGGGTAAATAAACATATCACAGCTGGTAAGTTTAGCATATTTGTCAAAAAAACTATTATATAAAACAGCCCTTAACCAACAAAAGGGTATTTAAAAGGCATACCCAACCTACCTTTTGTTAAAAGGAATGGATTACAGGAAAAATAAAGGGGTAACATACACTTCCATTTCATGTTGTGCTGAATGGGATATATCTGGTGTTTCTAGAAATCAGATTTTTTTTCCCCAAAGGCAGAGATTTTTTTTCCCCAAAGAATACAATGAGATCCCAAGAAAACAGGACCAAGTAAGTGTGAATCTGGGAATTTTGTGGGAAAAAAAAGAGAAGATTCAGTCATTAATTTATGTGCTTTTGGAATCACTTGATTAACATTTCACTTGCTATTTGACTACAAATTCTATGAGAAAAGAGATCTAGTACGTGATCAGCAAGCACCTGAGAATAAATGGCATGGCATAATCTGAAAGTTCTACTTGATAATTAGAGAAGGAATAATTAGCCTTGTCTTTGTGGCTCCAGAGGAGAAATGGGTACAAAGCTCACGAGGAGTTTGAGACTCACTCTGAGGTAGATCATTTCAATCATCAGTGCTGTCCAATTATTGATCTGTGTGCCTTGGCAAGCGAAAGGATCCACCTCAGTAGGAGGCTTAGAGGCCAGAAAGCCATCAGAGAGTCACGTTTGAGGGAAAGAAACAAATCTTGGATGATTCTGAATTCTGAGGAAATCCAGGAATGCAATGAGAACAGAACAAACTAAGGGGCTGTTTATTGTAGAGCAATGGTTCTCAAGTTTAGGCATGCATAAGAATCACCTGGAGGCTTGTAAAAACGAAAAGCCTGGACCCTACCCCAAGTTTCTGATGTAGTAGATTTAGAATGGAGAATCTACATTTTAACAAATTCACAGATATTACTGTTGCTGGTGGTTCAGGGACCACTCTTTGAGAACCACCATGGCAAAACAGCAATTCTCCAAGTGTGGTTCACATCCCCCTGGGGAAAGAATATGTTCTTATGCAGTAGGTTTCTAGAGCATTATGTACTCATCAGATCATATGGTAAAAAATGTGCTCCCTTTTCATTTTCTGTTTTAGTTATTGTTGTTTATGTTGACTAAAAGGATTCAAATAGGTGCTAGTTTTTCTATGAAAACCCTCCTGTTATTTCCTAATCTCTCTTTTTAAAGGAAGAATAGGTCTCAAGCTCACAATTTTTTTTTTTTTTTTTTTTTTTTTTTGCTGGAAACCCTATTGTCTTAGTTGGGACACCAAGAAGCAGATCTCATGATAAGGACTAAATGCACATTGTTAATTTGGCAGGTGCCAGTACACTGATAGGGGAATAATAATACAAAAAATGGAATAAGACACAGTCAATAAGATGTGTGTTATTAAGTCACTGAAGTTTAATCTCACAGGGAAGCTTTGGGAAATGGTGTAAAACATACGCCTCAGAATTATTCCAGACAAGGGGGTAGGACGGTGGGATGTGGATACTCCCGCACCCACAATTTGTTGGTTAGAGCTATCCACAGTGGAACTTGGATTTTCAGGCACCTCCAATTTATTGTGCTTGTGTGCAAAGGGGATTCCAGTAGACTGAGAGCAGCCCTCCAAAAATGTTTCAGGTCCATCATTAGAAGTCTGATGGCTTACAGAGAAATGCTCAGGGGATCTGCAGGGAAATGAGGCAACACCAACATTGTCTATTCCAGCTATTTAGCTGAAATCTAATATGAATACATTGTTCTTGGTATATTGTATTTGTTTTTACAGTTATCTTCTATTTCTTGCAATTGGTACTGGTTTTCACTGTCATTTTTGTCTCTTTATAAAATAAATTTATTTAAGGAAAATTAATTGATCTAAAGAAAAATGTCACACAGTTAATGTTCCAGATGGTATGAAAAGGTGGCAAGAATCACGAAGGAGTAGAATTCAAATGGCTGAAGTTTGAGAAATGCAGGCATAATGGTTTAAAGTGGGAGGTGGCACTTTTTTCTGTAAATGGCTATGTTTACCAAATATTTTAGGCTTTCAAGAGCATAAGGTCACTGTCAAAACTACTCAACTCTGCTGTGTAGTATGAAACAGCCATTAACAATACATAAATGATGGACATGGCTGTGTTCCAATAAAACTAAATATATGGACATAGAAATTTGAATTTTATATAATTTATACTTGTCACAAAATATTATTCTCCTTTTGATTTTCTTGAACAATGGAAAGATGTAAACATCTTTTTTTTTTTTGCTTGCAAGCCACACAAAAACAGGCAGTGGGCCAGATAGTTTGCCAACCCCTGATTCAAACCACAACCCTGGAATCTGTCCTAGTTCTATTAATTACCAACATGACCTTGGGCAAATTACTTGACTTTTCTTAGCCTCAGCAGCCTCATCTGTATAATGGAGACAAACATACCAACAACCTCACAAGGTTGATGCAAAATTTAAAAATAGAAAATGAATACTCACAAAGCAGGTGCTCAATGAGTTAATAGTATGATATTAACCAGCGTTGTAATAAGGTGGATTCCAGCTTTCCTGTGTCCCAATCATTGGAGGGTAGATATTTCCTACTCTGCTTCTTCACAAAGGTAGCTGTGCACCTCATGGCCCATCTCCCCTACTTTGGGATGTGGCTACTGAAATTATTCCTCTTCTCTATAGGATAAGCCTCTGAAGGCTGAGCCTGAAAATGCCCAAAGGTTCTTGTCATTACTGATTTCAGAGGTCTGGAATTGGGAGCAGTTCAAATCAAAATTTGCATTTCATCTAAATTAACTCTTTACAACTAGTATTTTGGATCTTACAGAATTATGCTGTTGACAGCAGTGGTTCTCAAACATTAGTATATCTAAAAATCACGTGGAAAACTGCAGATTCAGGCACTGCCACATTCAAAGCATTTTTGAATCATAAATGCCCCAGTGATTCTGATGAAGATGATTCCTGGAGAGCAGTTCAGGAGACACTGCAAGGATGGAGTGCAATCTGTCCAGGTGAGCACACCCTTCTGAAATCCTCTTTAAGGATTTTTCTGTATCTGTTGATATGCCTCATTGGCTAAGAAATCTGGATTATAGTATTTGCTCTGCATGCCAAGAGAAAGGTTTCTGCAGGCATGTTTACCTCTGCTGTCCTCACTCTGTGCTGTTTCTTCCGAACCTCCTGGATTAGGAAACCATTTATACAGAATTCTCCATTTCAGATATCATGTACTAATGATCATATCTAATTAAACATGCCAGTGCAATCTCAAAAGACATAGGCTATTTACAGCCTCTTAGATGAAAATTCTTAAGCAAAATCTACATTTTTCCTAGACTAATAAAATGTCACCTCCCCAAAGGCTGCTGTCTACAATCTCCTACCAAGAGTTTCTAAACCAACCCCTGGAGCAAAAAATAAAGTTATACCTATAGATTTTAGAGGGGCCCATTTAACACAGAAGAAAAGTCTCCTGGGGAAGAAGCAGAAGGAGAGCAATGGCACATTTTTATAACAGACCAAGAACCTAACCCTTCACGTGCATTACTTCATTCACCTTCACATCACGCTATCAGGAGGTTCTGCAATTATTCTCATTTCACAGATGGAGAAACTGAGGCATAGGAAAGGGGAGCTTCCCAAAGCAATTCCAGACAGTGACTCCAGAGCCCAGAGTTTTAACTACTAAGTTATCCCACAAACAACAACAACAAAAAACCCAGATCTCAGTGATCCCCTATCTCAGCTCTCCCAGCTTAATTTGCCATTACTTATTTAGCTTCTCAAAGCTTCCAGAATGTCTACCAGCACTTGAAAGACAATACGTTTTTAACTAAGGCTCAATTTTGCTCTTGGCAGCATGTGACTTTGAGCTGCTCACTTTGCCCCAGGTTTATCGCTGTTCAGTGTGGTTAAGACATCCAGCCCACCTGTCTTATAGACCTGCTACTACTCATGAAGTTCAAATAAGATAACTTATGTGAAAGTCCTCTGAACATTGCAAAAAGTTATCCAAAATGGTAATTTCTCAGTCTGTCATTTTCATAAATTATTTTGAAATGTTGAGAAGGAAGAAAGAGTGCACTCATTTTATGAAATCATCTGTGTCAAAAATCAGATTTTCCAGAGATCAAAGGTAGATTGTGAAATACCAAAACTGCTGATCTTTGGGGGAGCAAAGAAACACCACTACTTGGAATGTGGACTATTTTTTGTGGCTCAATGTAATGGAAATTACCGGAGCTTGAGAATCAGATGACCTGGGCGCTGGACATTGCCCTGCCACTACCTGAACTTTAATGAGTCTTTCCCTCTCCCCTTACAGGGGAGACAAAGCTGCTTGGTGGTTAATAAGGTGGTTAGGGCCGGGCGTGGTGGCTCACACCTGTAATCCCAGCACTTTGGGAGGCCAAGGCTGGCAGATCACCTGAGGTCGGGAGTTCGAGACCAGCCTGGCCAACATGGTGAAACCCTGTCTCTACTAAAAGTACAAAAATTAGCCAGGCGTGGTGTTGCACACCTGTAGTCCCAGCTACTCGGGAGGCTGAAGCAGAAGAATCGCTTGAACCCCGGAGGCAAAGGTTTCAGTGAGCTGAGATTGCACCACTGCACTCCAGCCTCGTTGACACAGCGAGACTCTATCTCAAAAACAAAACAAAACAAAGGAAGAAGGTGGTTTGGGGATTCAGACTGCCAGTGTTAAGTCCCAGCCCAATTAGCCACCTCATGAGTGACCTTGGACAGGTCAGGTCACCTGTCTTGGTTTGTTTCCTCAGAATAAAAATAAGAATAAGAAACAACAACTTTGCAATTGTCCAAAGAATGGATTGGTGAATAGATAGAAATATGACAAAACAACTATGGTAAAATGATAATTATAGAATCTTTTTGGGACTATATGAGTATTCACTATATAGTTATTTCAACTTTTCCCTTAAGTATCTATTTTCATAATAAAATACTGGAAAATAAGCCTCAAAAAGGGCAACAACAGAGTTTTTAGAAAAGTTAGATGAGACACAGAGCTCTCAGCAATGCTCATGGAAGGTGCTTGGCATTAGCAATGATGATCTACTGTGCAGGTAGAAGATGGGATACAATCTGTGAGTTAGAGTCGTGCTAGGTGAACAGATGTGACAAACATGACCAGAATGAGAAGCCGGGCCACATGACACAGAAACCAGGTGGACAGAGAGGAGCCAGGATGTGCCCTCTGAAGCATCAGAGTCCAAGAGGGGTGCACGAATGGAAGGTTCAGGATGTTGTGTCTGGGTTGCCTAATGTGGGGGAACCTCAAAAAGAAAGGCAGATTGTCTCTATTACAAGCCACAGTATGTGATTCTCCATCCAACATCCCTTTCAGAGAAGAAAAATACTGGTCTTGAAGTCAAATCTGAGTTTAAATCCTGTCTTTGCCATACTAGTTGTGTGATAGGAGGGGACATTTATTCAGGCATCCACTACACCACTTGTCATTGGAAAAGTTTACCACCACCACAAGGATGAGCCTGTGGCAACCATGCTTCTGCTACAACTTCTTGGTCATAAACAATTGAGCCAATCAGATTCTATTTCTTGAGAATCTGAACTAAGAGAACAGACTCCTGGGAATGTGTCAAACTAATGGCAGAGCAATGTGGAAAGGGTCATGAACTCCAGGAGCTGAGTTTTCTAGAATTGACTGTTTTCCCATCCTTCCTGGAGCCAAGTTCCTTAACTCCACTATAAAAGCACTATTCTTTTTTCAATAAATCCTAATTTTTTGTTTAAGTAGCCAGTGTTGGCTTTTATTATGTATAACCAATAAATATATTTACTAATACACCTAGCCTTCTAACTAATACAGGAGTTTTCTTAAAGTGTCTAGGCCTTAGTTTTCTCATCTGTAGATGAGAAAGACAATACTTCTCTCAGGAGTTGATAGAAAAATCAAAGCCTAGGTGTGCAAAACATACGTATGATAAATATTCAGTAAACATTATTTAAATTAACTCTGAGTTTCAGACCAGATCTTTCTGAGTAAGTGCTTAGAGACACCTTGCTTGGATGAGGAATGTGTGATCACGAAAAAAATGAACCTAATATTCAAGAAGAAGGAAGGAGTTCATTGAATTTGAAATTTGGTTTTAAAAGAAACTTTCTGATTGAGATATCAAAAATTAAATTAATTCTACATAAATATGCAGACTTAAATTTCTGTTGGGTTTCTCCATAGTGCTAATGTGGATTTGAAAGGGGAAGAAATACAAACTCGATAGACAGATAATATATTTTTCTTAACTTAGACTCTTCAGAATTTATCTGGCAGTAGACAAGATATTAAAGGACTTTTGATTTGGATTACTCTGTAAGTAATGAGGAACTTTATCATCCAAATTAAGGCAGCAGTGGGGGTAGGTGGAGACAAGGAACATGACAAGATCTAAGACCAGAATTAATTCAACCTAGAAGTACAATTGCTGAGAAAAAGCAAACGTTTTTCTGAAACTCAAAATAAGAGGCAAAGCTTAGATGCTTAGTAAGAAATGTCAATTCATCCCTAGTAATTATTGACCTTTCAGTCTTGTTCCATTCATTGATTCTCATTAATCCAAATGTTTAATCAGATATATTAAAATCAGATATATTTTCATTCTAAAAATCCAGGTGGCTGGATTGTGAGTTTCATTTTTGTTCTTTAGGTCTTAACCCAATAGTTCTCAAATAGTGGTCTCAAGACCAGGAGCAACATCATCACCTGCGAACCTATTAGAAATGTAAATTCTCAGATCTCAGCCTAGGTGAATCAGAAACTTTGGGAGTGAGGACCAGCAATCTGTGGTTTTGTTTTTTTTTTAATTTTAATTTGTAATTTTTGTGGGTACATAGTAGGGTACATTAGATGTTTTGATACAGGTATGCAATGTGTAATAATCACATCATGATCATGTAAAATGGGGTATTCATCCCCTCAGCCATTTTTCCTTTGTGTTACAAACAATCCAATTATTCTGTCGCTCATGAAAGTTTGAGAAGCACTCTCTTAACCAACCATGAGGCTGGTAAAGCCAGTGCTCTATCATTTATTCACTGGCAGTTACCAAACCTGTGAACTTGTTGATATAGGGTCTTAAAAAAATAGTCAACCTTCTCAGACGTGCCTTAGATTTGCAAGCATATTAGTAATCGGTAAATGGTAAGGCAGTCATTCTTACTCAGACTATACTTAAGGCTAGCCCTGTGAATAAGTCTATTTGGTCGCCATTTACATTGTATTTCCCTCTGTTCAAATCTGTACTACTTTCTACTGTCTCAATAGTATAAAAAAGTCAACAGCATGCAGAATGGAGGAATCAAAGTGCAAACCAAGAAGAACAAAGACAGAGCTTTTTTTAAAAAAAAATGGCCACTTTAATTTTGACAAGAGAAGAAATTTTAGATTGACGGTAAGGAGAAGTTAATGGAAAAATAAAGGTATAATTCATTGTTCCTTCCTCCATCCTTCCTCTCCCCTGCACCTCCCCACTTTTCCATTACCCAACCCTGCCACCACCCCTTTCACTCTGCATATGCCTTTGAGCTATTTCTGAATAACAGAGAGGGGGCAAAGTTATAAAAATGAGAGAAATCACATTTCAGCTGAACACAACTCACAACCTCATAGTCTCTAGCCTGTTTTCTAGAGGCAGACTTGGATATACAACTGGGCTTGAGGATATCTAAGTTCTTTTCTACCCTGTAACACCAAGATCCCATTCATGCAAGGCACTATAATATGGAGGTTCAGAGCATGGACTCTGGAATCAGAAAATACACAATTTCATCCCAGCTTCACTACTCCACAGCTGAGAGAACTTGGGCACATTATTTTACCTCTCTGAGTTTGAGTTACCGCATTGCTAAAATGAGAGTAACAGAAGTATCTCTTTCATAGGATTCTTAATGAAGATTAAATAAGATCATTCTCATTAAGCATTTAGAACAGTGTCTGGCACATATCAAGGTCTAGATTAATGTGAGCTATTAAGATTATTATTATATTGCCTTCCAAATGCTTCTCAGCCTTCAGCAACATGTTGAGCATTTCCAGGCATAGCAACAAGGCAGTGAAAAGCAAGAGGGATAAAGGTAAATGTGTGAGGATGGCAAAGTTGGAAGGGGGTGGGAAGGCAGCTAGCAACACAGCAATTCATCTATTTATTTAAAAACTTTGTTGTAAGATGTTGCTGTACAAGGTTACAAGACTCGTGCTTGAATTACAGCAGTGGTTTTCAACTGGAGTGGTGGGAGGAGGGGTACTTTGCCCACCCACCGCCCGGGACACTTAGCAATGCCTAGAGAAATTTCTGGTTGTCCCAAGTAAGGGCTGCTGCTGGCATCTAATGAATGCCAGAGATGCTGCTGAACATTCTGTGATGCAGAGCACAGTCTTCACAACAACAAACTATCTAGTTCAAAATTCCAATAGTGCCAAGAAATCCTGAATTACTACATGCTGTGAAGTTACCTTAATAATATTATTGAATAATATTATTGAATAAAAATATTCAATAATAATAGTGAATATTTTTCAATATTCAAAAAGGCAATGATATGGAAGATTGAATTCTCATATCAACAAATTGATCAGCTAAATATCAGAAGGTAATCATAAGAAATTAGGTGAAATGTTTCTTGCTACAACCAAGAACATCAGTGGCAATCAGAGAATTCTAGCATTGAAAGAATCCGTGGAAATGATCTAGTGACTAGATTCTAGTTGAAATCATTCATCACACTTCACAGATGAAGCAACCAAGACTTAGAAAGGCAAAGAAACTTGATCTATGTCACACAATGATGCTACAGCCATTATCCAGATTCTTCCAAAAAACTAATTTAACTTGTCAGACAGTGATAATATCAAAGGCGTTCAATTCATGTATTTGCTTTGCATTTTTTCAGTGATCATAGTCTATATCTATTCCTATCTCCAGAAATTCCCAAATAAGGGTCTTACCTGATAAGGTGGTAGCAGTGGGAATAAAAAGAAAAACAAAATAGATTTAAGAGGTATTGAGGGAAAAACAGATAAAATCTGCCTATTGACGAAAACTGTGGCAGATACTGATGAAGGAAGAGGAGGAATAAAAAGGTGACTTGAGTTCCCAGCCTGGGTGATGTAGAGGATGGTGGTGTTCAATAACAGGTGGAAAAATCAGGAGGCATCTTGGGGTAGCAGGATGCTTATGTTGGGTTTCAGGTGCTGTCCTTTAGTCTGTGAAGTTGGGGAAGAAGATGAGGAGATGAACAGAATCAGGGAGGTCCAGAAGAGCAGGGTGAAAGAATATACATTTGATTTGTCGGCTTCAAGGATGCTTTTGCCCCTAGAAGGAACAGCATCAGAACTGAAATCCAGATAACTCAGAGGAACCAGAGACACTACTGTCCTCTGGGCCCTGGGGCCTCCTTCTGCTCTATATGAACTGAACTAAATGCTCCCTGAAGCTCCTGCTAGCTTCAGTGAGCTACAGTTCTCCTGGCATTTAAATGATGACTGTGGCTCTACTCTATAATAATAATTATAATAAGGATATTTCCCACAGGAGGGAATGATGCAAACATAACACAGATTTTAAGATGAGAATGCATGAGGAAAATAAACATGATTAAGAAATGACTTGCTAACACTGCAAAACCTCTTTACTTTTTACTAATTTTTTTCCTGACACTTGTATATTTCCTAGGTGAGAGCTGCTCTTCAGAACTCTGCAGGTCTCTCATCCCTTCTCTGACTTTTTCCTTGTTTTCAGGGCACCGCATCCACCACCCACGTCCTTTTCCTTCAAAACCTGTGCTCACCAGGAGCACGCAGCAACATCTCCCTTGGTCACTGATGCTCAAGTTCCATTCCGGGGACAGGGTAAATATCCACTACTGCTCACCACAGTCACCCACAGCTTTAAGGGCCAGAGAATCCATCCCAGCGACAGAAGACAGGGAGGGCAAACTTGAACCAGTGTGTCCTTCCATCAAAAGCCTCCTTTGGTTCATGCCAAACCTATACCCTAAGAAACATTCTGTTTCTTCATTTGATTGGACCGAATGGAAATCAAGTCAAGATTTTCTCTTAACATTGAACTCTAGGAAGACAAGCTCATGCCTACCACTTTTTGACCTCTGCCAGCTGCCACTTCCTTGTATCAACAGCCACTTCTTTCAAAGACAACTAACAGCACAGTGCCGCACAGGGTAGCAAGCTGTGAGGAAATGCATCTGAAATTGGGATTGGGATTCTGTGAAAGGCAACTGCAGGATGGTTGCGAGTACCGGCAGTGGCCGCCAAGGCTTTATGCAGCACATCGTACCCACACACTCATGGCCACGTATACACACACATCAAAGTGGACGCTCAAGA
The DNA here is from genome assembly GCF_028885655.2 of Pongo abelii. Taxonomy (NCBI): domain Eukaryota; kingdom Metazoa; phylum Chordata; class Mammalia; order Primates; family Hominidae; genus Pongo; species Pongo abelii. The sequence continues at coordinate 157,272,489 of NC_071989.2, forward strand.
CACACTATCTTGTCTCTCTCTCTCTCTCACACACACACACACACACACACACACAGAGCACACCCTTTGGGCTGCACATCAAGGACCAGCCATACAGTCCACACACACATCCAGTTACACACCTGGCTATGGATGCACAGCCTGTGCGCGCTCTCTCTCTTACACACACGCACACACACCAATCTTTACATACACAACCTCTCTTGTATAGTCAGTGAGCACACATGCAGTTTCACAAGTACTTACATACACAAGTGCAAAGCACCAGCCCCAAGCCTACAGTGATCCCACGCTGGAAACACGTCGTATACAACCAGCCAGCCCACCTACACCCTGAGCCGCCCCGCAGCCCACCCTGCCGCAAAGCCGCGTCTCCTGAGTCCAGAACCCCCAAGCCCCCGATCCCGTCGTGCTGCCCCGCCCCCGCCGCGTCCCCACCGGCACCCGTGGGCTCCTGGGGTCCCGACCCCTGGCGCACTTGCCGCACATACCGGCTGCCGGAGGCGAGGGAGTGAGGTGCCCTGGCAGATTCGAGCGGCCACCCCCAGCCGTGGAGCCGAGCTTCTGCCGCCGCCGCTGCCGCTGCGCTCCCAGCCGCTGCCTGCGCCCTCCCCGCCGCCCCCTCGGGTGCGGGCTCCAGCCCCCGCGCTGGGGAGCCGGCGGGCGCGAGGCGCGGGCCAGGGGCTGCGGGCGCAGGACCCCAGCCCCCGATCACCTGGGCTCGCCGCGCATCGTCCTTCTCCCCAACCGAGCCGGACTCCACGGGCTCAACAGCCCCCAGCCCCGGTGGTCCCCGCTGCCGCCCCCACTGGGCGCCAGGGACAGCGGGGGTGCCGCTCTGCCGGCAGGGCGCACAGGGGAGTGGGCGCAGAGGCGGGCTGGAGCGATCTCACCCGCTCCGGGCTGGCCAGCACACGCCCTCCCTGGCCGGAGCGCTGCTCATCTATCTGATGGAGGGCAGGAGGGAGCCCTGGGCTGACTGCAGGCTCCTGGGTGACCTTGGACAAGTTGGTTAGCCTCTCTGAATGCCCACTTCCTCTATTCAAAGATAATAAATATGAAAGCGTTTGTGGTGTCTGTGCCAGGGAAATCCTATCCCTGTATAGTTTACTTCCTTCTTATGCCTCTGCCTCTGACAGAGCAGGGAGAGTTTGGGAGCAGGGTTCAGAGTGAGCTTCGTAGGACCTTGGATATAAGACTCAAGTTTTCCAGAGACAATGATTCCATTTGCCTGAAGTCTTCCTAAATGATCCTGTCCATATTGATAGTCCACTATTTGCTGTCTTAGCCTGTCCTCCCAGCTTTGACCACCTGTGACCTTGAGCATGTAATTAAACAAGAGTCAAGCCTCAATGCTCCCATCTGTAACACGGGCATAAACTCACAGTTGTGTGGTGCTGGTGTGCCACTTAGTGACTTGCAGTATCTGTGAGGGATGGTGACAGAGTGAAAAATATTTTTCCTCAACACATGTGACAAAAGCCTCAAATTCCAGGGATAAAATAATTCAAGAGTTAGACTAAGCATGTTGGGAAGGGCAGGAGCTAGCAGAGCCTTCCTTCACGGAGGCAGGCAGGGAGCAAAGGGGTAATGGGTGAGTAATACACCCCCTCAAGGGCCACTGAGGCCTCCTGGAATCTAAACAAAACAGAGAAGCTGTGGACAGTGATTAACTTCTGAAAGTAAATAAATCTGCCAAGACAATCTTAAAAATTATTAACTTAACGATTGTGAGCACATCTCAAGTGAACTGGAGATTTAAATTGACCAACTTATCCATGTAGAAACCTTTGAGTTGGTCCCTTTTTTAGTTTCTCTCTGTTGATATGTCTTGTCTCTCATTTTCCCTCTATTTTGTTAGGTCCTTTCTTCTTCCTCATGGTCTATATTTCTTCCCCATCTTACTCTTACACTTTTTTCTCTCTTCTTTCCTTCTCCTCCCATCTGAGTCCCCATTCTGTGTATCTCTTCTTCACTATCTTTGTGCCAAGATGTCTCAGCATCCCTCAGCCATTTCCACCTATTAGTTCTTTCCCTGGTGTGTATGTCTTGAATATGTATTTATCTCATATCCCCTATGAAAAATTTAAAAGCAGAGGAGCTGTAGATTATTTCTCTAATGACAATAAGATCTAAACTTGAATTTACCACTACTCCCCTTCCCTAAACCAAACACCTCACTTAAATGACGCCATTCTCCTCACTCATGGATGCTCAAAGCCTGAATCATCTTTGACACCTCCACCTCTGTTCCCCTTCTCCCCACTTTCTACTCAAACATTTGCCAGTTCCTGGGGAGTCTATTCCCACTCTGTCATTTGCGTCTGTCCCTTCCTTCTTATTTCCACTGGGCCTAATTTTATATATATATATAGAGAGAGAGAGGTAATCATCAAAGATGTTCTAACTGGTCTTCTCTCCCTCCAGTCCATCCTCTTCATTGAGGTCAGCATGGTCTTTCTCAGGCAGATAGATCCCCAACAGCATCGCTCTTTGCTCTAAAACCCTAATACCCGTGAAAGGTAGAAAGCAGCTCCCCAAAGATATCCGTGTCCTAATCTCAAGGACTTGTGGTTATGTTGCCTTGCATGGCAAAAGGGACTTTGCAGATGTGATTAAGGGTTCTGAGATGGGAAGATTATTGTGGATTATACAAATGGGTCCTTAAAATATTATTAAAAGTAAAAGAGAGAGGTAAAAGAGGAGGTCAGAGTGAGAGGACATAAGGACTCAACCAGCTGTCACTGGCTTTGAAGACAGAAGAAGGGGCCATAAGTCAAAGAATGCTGATGGTCTCTGGGAGCTGGGGAAGACAAAGAAAGAGATTCTCCCCTAAAGCCTCCAGAAAGGAGGGCAGCTCCACAGACACCATGATATTAGCACAGTGAGGTCTATGTCAGATTTCCGATCTAGAGAATTGTAAGATAATGAATTTGTGTTGTTTTAAGCCACCAAGTGGTAATTCGTTGCAGCAGTGACAGGTAACTAATGCAATGCTTCTCTTTTACATATGGAGTTACACACAAATGCTTTATCTTGTTATTAACATCAATTTAGGTAGCCCAGACTTTCAGCCATCTTACTATACCCAAACATTCTATTTCAAGCAGTCTGTTCTTCAAACACTTTCTTTTCTTTCCTGCTCTGTACCAGTGCTCACGATGCCCTCTCTTCCGGAATGCCCCTCTACATGATGCCAGTCCTACCACTTGCCAATGCCCATGGGGTCCCTGGAGTTGTTCCTGATCTCTGCCTTCTTTACTTCTGCAGAACCCTCTGTTTGTATTTATTAAGGTGTATCTCATATTCTCATTTTAAATAGTGCTTTCTAGTGAGAGAGAAGGGAACAAGAAGACTTTACACACAGGTTGAAACTGCTTCTGGCTTGCTGCTCTCAGAATGCTGTGTTTATGCCTCTCCTGTGGCAGTGGCCACCACACTCTGTTGTTTGTGAGTTATTTATGGGTCTGCATGGCTCATTGGATTGTGAATGCCTCAAAGCTGGAAACTAGATCTTGCCTCCTTTCATATGCCCCCAGCCCCTAGAACCATGCCAGGCACACAGTAGGGACTCTATATATGAGCTTTAAATATGTGAATGAAGAGAGCAGGTGCAAAATCTTGTTGTATTGAACAGACAAGGATATTAATACATTTTTCTTGCACCATCTGTTTCTATTTAGTTGGGCTGACCAATTGAAGCACCTCGGTTAATGCAATGTCGTTTTAAATGGGGCCGCCTTGATGCTTACCTTGAAATGTAGACCATTTTTTTGTTTTTGTTTGTTTGTCTTGTTTTTGCTGAAGAAGAACTACAATAAAAGGGCTCTTCATTTCTTAATCAACTTTTTAAAGGGCTACTATTGTGAGTAAAATCATTATAAACGTGCAAAGTCTTTGGCCCAGCAATTCTATTTCTTGAAATGTATCCTAAGGGTAATAAGCTTATGCATACAAGGATTTGCCTAAAAGAATGTTCACTGCAGGGCCTTTTATAAGAGTGAGTACTTGGAGAGAACTCAAATGTTTAATAATGAGAAATTCACCACTTAAACTATATTATCCCTCCCATGAGATATGCTCAGGTATTGAGCATGATTTTGTCAATTGATATTCATTGTATAAAAAGATGTTTGTGGATATCCTTATATTCTTTTTATGCTTGTCTGAACTTTCTAACTACCATACAATAGCCATATATTTAAAAGTTTCAATTTTTTTTACAAAATTGTTTTGCCTCCAAAATATAAAACTTTCATATTTATCCAACTTTCAAGAAAACTCATCTACAGATGGGGTTCAATTCTCTGATTATGATGAAAGAAGGGAAAAGTCACAAAAGACTTGAAATTTAATCTGGGCCTACTTAATTATGTTAATTTATTCACTCTAGGAACATTTATTATACCATCTTAATTAAGGCGTTTGAGAGCAAACAACAGAAACAGATTCTAGCTACCTTAAACAAAAGAAAATGATTGAAATAATATGAGAAACTCACAGAACCACTGAGATACCAAGAAGCAAGCTTGGAGAAGCAGGCACCAGGAGAGCTCTGGAGAACCATAAAGCAGAAAGCACAGCAACCGGTTCACAGACAAACTCAACCAAGATGCCACAGCATCACTCCTGACATGGTCAATGGCTTCCACAAGTTTTCTATCCTTGGGTGGGTCACTCTCCCAAATTCAGAGTCCCTGGAGAATACACTGGATGGCCAAGGTTAGCTATGTGTCTTTTTTCTCCTTATTCTGAGTCAGAGGATTGGAGGGAGAGGCCCTGGTCCCACCACTATGACTACACACAATGGGCAATATATTTTCCCAGTAAATTGATGATGCTGTTTGGAAGGTAACATGGAAGCTGGCAGCCTAAATGCGCCCTACATGTCCCTGTCCCTGCGATGTGCCAGAAACCTGTGCTGTTCAGGCCATAGGCTCAGCTTCCCTGCCAGGGACCCTGTACAACCAGCTCAGTGGAGCTACCAGGCCAGAAACACCACTCAAAGAGATGGTGTTCTTTGATTCTATTATTTCACTTATAAACTTGAATGGTTGTCCACACCATACTTTGCTCAACTGATACAAATATCCTGCTATGTACTTATTACGTTGCAGTCTGTCAAATGGCCTGGAGTGTGTCATCGGCACCACACCATGGAGATTATCTTAAAAGTCTCAAAGCTTGTTTTAAAACTATTGTATTTAGGGTGCCTTAGCTACAGAAAAGCGCTGTGTGTGGGGGGTGTGTGTGTGTGTGTGTGTGAGAGAGAGAGAGAGAGTGAGTGAGAGAGAGAGAGAGAGAAAACAGAGAACAAAGAGAAAGGAACAAGGAAGATGGAAATTAAATTCCAAATTTAAATTGCTAAAATAAATCAATGCTTCTCTTGAATTCACAAACTTGAAGCCTGCATACCTTCCATCCACTTAAGAGCTGCTAAAAATTTAAACAGTTATACAAAGAGTTTTAATGCAGCTGCAAAGGCATGGAAACCAAACTGTGAATACCTTTCCCATAATAAAGCCAGGGTGACTGGCTTTATTTTAATAAACACCACAGAGTAAATAAGATCCTAGAGCAAGACACTGTGTCATATATGGGCACATGGGTCATTCACAGGCATCTCAGTTTACCTTATAGACAATCATTCTATGTCAAGAAGGAACTTCTAATAAAACCTCCTCCAAATAAAGTTAGAAATGGAGAAACATTTGCAATGTGTTGTTTGTAAGAGTCAAATCTACAGCAGAGGGCCATGTTTATCCTTATTTTGATATATGTTCTGAAGTGTATGATTATCTCCCAGTCTCCTAAACCCATATCAGTTTAATGAGTGGGTCTTGCGCCTCAGACCTTTCTACTCGGCCTCCGGGGTGCTCAGGTTCTGGAACTTGCTTCCTCTCCCATCCCATCTCACAGCACTCTCCTCACTTGCTGTGCTGAAGCTATGCTGGGCTTTAGGTTTCTAGTCTTACACACAGCTCTTTCTTGTCTCAGGACCTTTGCATTTACAGTTTCCCAGACCTGAAATGCTTTCTCTTCTGTTTTAGCACAAATATCTCTTTTTTACAGGTCCAGGTTTCCCTGCACCATTTATCCCTCACTCTGTTATTTTCTGTCTCAAGCCTCTGTTGATGTCACTCATAGCCCTTATCTCACTCTGTAAATAACTTATTGATGTGTTTTTCATTCACCCTGCCTCCCTCACTAAAATGTAAGCTGCTAGAAGTAAGAGATAATGCACTTCATAAGAACTTGGCTTAGGGTGGACTCTCACTTGGTAAGAGGTGAATGGGTGGAAACATGAACACAGGGACAGTTGGATTTTCCCTTGAGCATCTGTCCTCTCCAGAGGGGTCACAGTTGCCCAGGAACCAAGGGTCCTTGGAGGTCAAAGGAAACCGCTTCCATGTGGACTAAACGATGATCACTCATTTTTATGAGAGGAGATGGCTTGGGAAGAAGTAGATTCACATGCAGGAGGGGTTGTAAAGCAGAACAGGTGTTCAGACACAGTGACATCATATGTCTGTAACTAAAAAATGAATGTGGAGCCAGAGAAGGAGGAGAGAGGCTTCAGACTGTATCTAACTGGAAAACAGCTGCCCAGAAGTCAGCCTAGTTCAAAAGGAATTAACAGAATTGAGCAAGAGAACATAAGACCACATCAATTCAAGATAGGGCGTTCTTAATCACTTACTATCTGGCAAAGTCCGTATTAACCTGCTGTTTGAACACTGAAAAGCCGACCGCATGAAGCAGCAGAGAATAGAGGCAGATAAAGGGTGGCAAAGCAGAGTTATCACAGTCCAGATAAGAGCCTCCTGGCCCCTTTCTGTGTTAGCTGGTCTTTGTCCTCCAGTCTTCCCGGTATTGTTTGGTTTAATCTATTTATGTTTGAGACTGCAGTTAACTAATTCATGTTTTATTATCAATAAAAATCAAATAGATGAACATTCAGGGTACTGGAAAGGAAATCTAGAAAACAGTGTCCCGAGTCAGCTCTTTCGGGCACGGGCAGCCAAAACAATGAAACAGACATCAAGAGTATGAAGTACTGGGAAAATCCTGCCAACACTAAAATTTTATAATTTCTTTTAGATTTATATGTAGTAAAATTTGCTGGTTTGGGTGTACAGTTCTGTGAGTTTTGACCAAGCTATAGAGTTGTGAAACCACTGCCATGTTCAGGATACAGCAACAGTGAAATTTAACATGGAGAACTATACTTAGAGACACATTTTAAATAATATATTAATGGGGCATCCTTGAATGAGTTCCTACTCCATACTGTCCATCGCCCCTTCCCCATACAGGCTGGTCCCATTCATACACCTAGAGGCTCTTGTCATGTAAGTAGGAAAGGAAGCCCTGAGGAGGAAGGGGCTACAGTGGGAAGAAAAGTAGGAGACAAGGAATGGCCTCTGGCCCCTGAAGATCCCTTAAACTGGTTTGTGCTCTAAAGAGAAGGAGTTAGAAGCAAAAATCAATAGGAGTGTTCAAGAGGGGTTTAAGCACAAGACAAGATGCTATGTTCTGGGCCCAATTAATAAAGCAGGGCTAGACTCAGGGAGGAGGACCTTTCCTTGGCCCTGGAGAGGCAGGTCTTCATATCATTCCCAGCTAGCCTCCTTGTCACAGACACTGGTGCTTTCATGATTGGCAGGGGCAACAGGATTCATCTCCAGGCAGCACTGCAGGCAGTGGAGATGGTCAGAGAAAAGAGGGACAAGGTGAGTGTGGCTGACATATTTGCATTTGTGGTGCATGTGGATCCCTTTGGGGTCTCCAACAGATAATAAGATGGTTAGTGGATGATTAGAGCTATCACTTAATGTTTAAAAAAGGGAACCAGGCTGTCTAGGAGGTTGGCAAGTATTTGTTCCACAAACATTTTATTCATTTTCTATGTGGTGACCCCTGTACTTAACCCTGCAGGATATAATGAATAAAAAGATAGGACTCCACTTTTCAAAGCACTCCAAGCCAAGTAAAGGAGATGGAGTTGGACCCAGATAATTTCAACTCACTGAGATCATTAATAAGGTAAGCATAGGCAGCAAGTGGAGTTCATTATTATTATTATTACTGTCATTATTTTATTATTACGTAAACATTTATGGAGCACATACTATTTGCTAGTCACTGTGATAAGCATTTTATATGCATTATCTCAGTTGAGTCTCACAGCAAGTCTATGAAGGAGATTCTATTACTATTGCAATTTTACAAAGGAAAAAGAAACAAAGCACAGAAAGACTAAGAAACTTGATATTGAGAAAATATGGCTAGAAAGGAGCAGAGCCAAGGTTGGAATTCAAGCTGTCCAACATTAAAGCTTTTGCCATGAGCAACTATGAAATAAAATGTCGTTAATAATAACAACAATGTAAAAACAACATTAATGGTTGATTGCATTACACATATTGAGCGCTTAACTATCTCAGATTATTTGGACCACTATTATGCAGACAGAAACAATACAATCAGGCTGGATTTCTGATGCATAAGAAGGTGGAATAGGGGCCAGGATATTACAGAGAAATAATTCAGTTTAGTATAAGACTGTTTCAACATTTGGGGCTGTCTAGCACTGCAGGTACCAAAGCACAGGCTAGATGCCATCTGCCAGGAATGCTGAAGCAAAAACCCCTGTTCCAGGTGTGAGATTCAACATCACTTTCTGCTGCTCCCCCAGCTTGTTGATTATCTGATGCTAAGATTTGAAAAGCTCAGTCTCTTTTGCCAACTCCTTCTCTGGCTAGCACTTAAATGTCAAAGCCCTCCCTCTTCTCCTCTCACTCCTTTCACTACAGTCCCCCTACCCATATACTATTTCATCCACAAGCCTTGCTTAATTACCAACTGTATCCTAATAAGTCTCAAATTTTGCACTCCAGCCCAGAATTCTTTTCTAAGCCCCAGATCTACCTTTTGGATATACAATATCCACGCTGCTGGTCTCAGGAGGACCTGGTCTAATTCACCCTGGATGATCATGGAAGAGAGGTCTCTAGAGGAAAGAAATAAATAAAAGGGGTAAATCAGTTTAACTGAGATCCTGAAAAACTTACAGAAATGGTAAAGGTATTTTGTGCTGGTTAGAAACAGAGAAACCATTTAAACTTCAGTGGCACAAGCTTGTGTCTTTGATGACCTAGAAGAAAAGTGTAACCACCTGGACCACCAAGGAACAGTATTTATAATGTCATAAAAATTTAAATGTTGTTTTCTAATTTTAAACTTTTAGAATGAACCTGGATATTAGAAAAGACTAAACGAATGTAGCAGGACAGAATATATATTTCTCAATCTCAACATTATAAAAACAATGATACAACTGACATAATAATTGGGAAGTAGAGGTGAGAAAGTGTGATGAGTGGATAAAGAAACTTTGATGTCCTCATCATACAAAATAGGAGTCAAGAGATGTCCATCTCCTGTGGTTAATGGAATGAACATTAAAATCAAAGTATAATTGTGCTATTTAAAGTTGCAGAGGTGACTAGAAGAGGAAATAATATGGGGAGTTCACTAAATAACAAATGAAGAAATATCTATGTAAGCATACTACATAGAAAGAGGGAGGTAATTTCCAGAAAAGTTGTAGTGAACACTGGTTTGTTTAGGTACCTATGCTCATGTTCATGTGCAGTAATCACATCTCCCCATCCAGACAATCTGTGTTGTAGGGAAGCTATACTCATTGCCAGTGCTAGGGTTAATCTTAATTGGCCTAAACCAATCAGTATATCCCATCCACCTGGTCATAATGACTGAATCAGGCACAAGCAAGTGATCCAGCTGGGCTAATGATGCACAAAGAGCCTTTGCTTAGGATTCTGGGAAGAAAACATTTTTGCCTTCCTGTGATAGGTCTCAGAAATAATGTTTCTCTCTTTCTTTGGACAGTGAGGTAGAAGGATTATGTATCATGAAATGTTACAGCCATCTCTGCCATCCAAGAGACAGCCAGTAAAAACAACATGAGGAGAATGAGCCAGAGACTGTCTGAGAAAATGAAATCAAAGTCCTGATTATGTTGTCATAAATCAGATCAAACTGTACCTGAAGCTATAAACAACCCTTGAACTATTCAGTTATGTGAGGCAATATATTGTCTAATTGCCTACCCAATATTCTTCATGTCTTTCAATGAATAGTAAAACCTCGATTTTATTCAGTGGTAAATGACTACATTCGTAACTTCTCAGCCCTTGGCTAAGATCTGGCCAGTGAAATTTAAGCAGATGTGCGGTATGGAACTTCCAGGAAGACTCCTTCAAAGTTCCTGATAATGGCCAGAGCATGCCATATTTATTTTGATTCCTTACTCATTCCTTTTCTGTAGAATGATGAGCTCCAACAGCAGGCATATTGAAAATTTGAAAATGGAAGTCATAAGGAAGAAGAAAACTATCAGCGCCTTTGTCCCTGATAGAGCTTAAATAGTAAAGATCGACTACATATCTTCAGGCTTCTGCTACCTGAGAAAACTAATGATGAAGTGTTTAAGCTACTATTAATTTGTATTTTCCATTATACACAATAAACCTACTTCTAACCAATACAGCTTTTTTCTTTTCTTTTTTTTTTTTTTGAGATGGAGTCTCACTCCCTCACCCAGGCTGAAGTGCAGTGGCGCGATCTTGGCTCACTGCAAGCTATGCCTCCCAAGTTCACACCATTCTCCTGCCTCAGCCTCCCCAGCAGCTGGGACTACAGGTGCCCACCACCACGCCCGGCTAATTTTTGTATTTTTAGTAGAGACGGGGTTTAACCGTGTTAGCCAGGATGGTCTGGATTTCCTGACCTTGTGATCCGCCCGCCTCGGCCTCTCAAAGTGCTGGAATTACAGGTATGAGCCACAGCACACGGCCAGCTAATTTTTTATACTTTTCAAAATTAAACAGTCCTGATAGAAAAACTCAAACAAAAAGATCTCTCTTCTAGAGATGGCTGATTCTTAGGTGGTAAACAGACAGATGGCTTTTTGTCTTTTCTTATAAGCACTGTATTACTAGATTTTTTTAAAAAATTAATGAAAGAATAAAAAATGAAGAAAATGCAATTAGGCGTGGAGTAAGGAGTAAAGCATCAAAATACATGGTTTGTGGTAGCTGTACCACAAATGGGAGAGTAATGCTATGTAGGAATACTGGATGGGTCCTTGCCTAATGGCAATGCTAAATTATGAAAGACATCACTGGAAAGCATTCTGTATAGTATACACACACACAAGCATATCTAAATGTGGTTGCATAGACTACGTAAATAAAATGAGGAAACTTTCACAAAATGTTACTAAGAGAAAAAGTGGAATGCCTAACAGCACATTTAATAGCATCCTATAGTAGAAATTTCTGTGGTTCTAGATTAAAAATGTATGAGAAATTTCACAAAACGTTAACAGTGGTTGTCTCTGAGGGGCAGAATTAGAGTTCATGCTTGCTTTTTAAAATTTATATTTTTCAGTATTTGCCAGATCCTCTACATTGAATATGTCTTACTTTATAATAAGAAAAAGTACAATATGGGTTCTTTAAAATGTTTGCAAAAATATTTTCTAATTGAAAAAAGAATCCTAGGCCTTGACAACACAGCTACTTGGGAATAGCAGTTGGCATCAGCTGTGTTGAGGAGAGACCAAAGTAGAGGATGTGACCACATCAGGGCTCAAAGCAAAGGAAAATGGAGCAGGCTGTTTCCAAGAGCAAATTGGGCTGGCCTCACAGTCCTTCCACGGCCACACTCTCAGAGCTCAGAGGAGTAGGTGTGGCCCAAGACCAAATCTTTTAAAGCAGAGAGTGTGTCCCACATACTCTAAACTTACGTGTCCATAGGTTCAGAACAACTCACCTCCAGGCATGACAGCTGGACTGCAGGCACACAAGTTTAGCTCTGGTTTCTTCCATTCTCTGTCTTGGAATGAACGCAGGAAAATGAAGTAGGGAAAACGGAGAAGCATGTGAGAGGCGTACGAGGTGGCACATACTCAGGGCTAGTGCCCTTCTGCACACTCAGGTGATAACAAAGCCTGGCTTTGTGTGAACTTTACAGCTTTGAGTATCTTTCTGATCCAGAAGGCAGCCTGGGTCATAAAGTACCTTGAAGAGAGAAAATGGAAGAAGGTACAAGTTGATGTAGATAGTGTCATTTTGGTAACAGTAAATATAATAAATTCCAGATTAAGAATATAAGGTCCAGGAGATGCCTTTGAAAGGAGTTAGCCAATCAGCTTTTAAAAACAGAGGAAAACAAGGTCGTGAATTTAGGGGGAAAGACAAAGCAAAAATCAATCAGAAAGGTAAATATTTACATTGCAAATTAATGGGAAATTTGATGCTCCTGAGCTTTTAGTCTTAAAAAAATGAGGTTTAAGATTAATGATTTTAAACCTTTGGAGAGATATACACTGAAATTTCCAAAAGGGCAGAATTGCAGTAACAGATTCACGCTAGTTCATTAACAGACTAGATCTTTTTGTCTGCATTTGTTCCATGCAGTTTAAAATAGAGATGCTCTATGAGACAAAAAGTAATAATTGCCATTCTAGCCTCCAACTCTTTTTCCACTTAAGTACCTAAAGTATCTATTTCACACCGTCTCCAAAGCTCAGACTTATTTCCACTCTGCCATATTGTCTACTGCAGTAGGACCCACCAGATCAAAAGGTTCTGAAATCTTTTTTCAACATTCTGTTTCCTGCAAGCCTATTTCTCCTTCTTTTTCTAATAATAGTAGGAATAATTATAACAATAAGATAAAATGTAAAATATTTATCTGACTTATTGGGACAATACTCACATGCTCCTGGGCATTTATTTATTTATTTTTTAATAAGTAAACCATATAGCATTTCTGAGTAGCTTAAAGACAGCGTTGATCTCTTAATTTCTCTCAAATTGCTCAGCACCTGGGACAGCGTCTGACACATAGATGATACCCCTGTTACTATTCTAAGAGTAAGTGAATGAATTCATAAATTCTTCAAGCTCATTAAAGACAAATACACCCTGCTATCACTAATACGCCTTTCTCAAGAACCCTCATAAATGATAGATCTATATGAACCTAATATTGTTTATCAGAGGGACTGGAAGGTTGAGTATATAGAGGAGTAACATGCATTTTCACTTAACTTGCACAAGTTCAATTTCACATGTTTGTCAAAATATAGAGAAAATAATTCAAATACTAGGAGAAAGTCTATCATCCATTTCATTCAGTAACCATATACCCTAGAGTTAGCATATGGGAGGCATAAATTTTATTTCCCAGTTTTCATGTACTCCTCCCAAAGAAAGCCTCTCACTGTGCTAAGTGTGATTTTAGTGTCTCAGGTAATACACTTTTTATATGGCATTCTTCATAAATACAAACAAGAAATATCATGTGACAATCCACTAAAGAAGCAACAATCCATTCTAATCTGAAAAAGAAATTGGCTGGGTTGGATTTATTCTGAAATGGCATAACGGTTTCCAATGTTGTCCTTATAAGGAAATGTGTTAATGCTATCATTTTTGCCATATGTTATTTTAACCTTTCAACTAATTTTTAAAATCAAGTCTAAGATGTAGCTACACTGTAAATATCTGAAGAGTTTGGGAGGAGGGATTTGTTCTGTATGGGGTGTGTCTGTGTGTGTCTGTGTGTGTGTGTGTGTGTGTGTGTGTGTATGTACTGCATGTATTGCCATGACAGGAATACAGCTCTAGGCAGAGTGAAAACTTACCTTCAATCATAAAGCTTCACATTTGGCCACTTTCCTCTGCCTCTGTAGCTGAAAAAAAATATAGATTTTGCTACAATTTTAGAGGCCCCTGCTCCAGGGAAATCACTTTTCCGTTAAAGTGTACGCACATTTATTTCAAAGAGAAAATGAAATCTGAATTGAGGGCAAGGATAATTGAGGAGTAGGTCCATGATACTGTGGCTACCAGAGACAGGTGGATTCAGTGAGAGACAACCAGGGAGCCGTACACAGGCATCTAAGTCTCAGGAAGTACTTGTGTATTCCATTATTCACAGGAATTGATGCTGTGCCATGCATCTGAGTTACAAGTTATGTAACACTGGACAAACTACTTCCCCTCTACAGACTTCATCTCTAAAGTGGGCAGAACCATGATACCTACCTCATAGAATTGTAGTAAAGATTAAATGAGATAGTAGAGATAAGGTGCTAGGGCACATGATTAGACATGAACCCTCACTTAATAAACACTACTTATTAACACTTATTCACTCATAAAATAAGGTGTGGAATTAGACAGTTCCTCCCAGTTTTGATATTCTAGCTCTGCACTATTCAATAGAAATATGCATGCCATATATGCAATTGTAATTTTCTAATAAACACATCTTATAAAGTAAAAAGAAAAAAAGTGAGATTCATTTGAATAATGTACGTTATTTAATTCTATACAGAGGAAATATCATTTTAGCACATAATCAATAAAAATCATCAATGAGGTACTTTGTGCTCTTTTTCTTGCACTAAGTCTTTGCAGTTGAGTGTGGCCGCACATACAGTACATTTCAAATTCAGACTAGCTGCTTTTCTTTTTTTTATTTTTATTATACTTTAAGTTTTAGGGTACATATGCACAATGTGCAGGTTTGTTACATATATATACATGTGCCATGTTGGTGTGCTGCACCCATTAACTCTTCATTTAGCATTAGGTATATCTCCTAATGCTATCCCTCCCCACTCCCCACACCCCACAACCGCCCCCAGTGTGTGAGGTTCCCCTTCCTGTGTCCATGTGTTCTCATTGTTCAATTCCCACCTATGAGTGAGAACACGCAGTGTTTGGTTTTCTGTCCTTGCAATAGTTTGCTGAGAATGATGGTTTCCAGTTTCATCCATGTCCCTACAAAGGACATTAACTCATCATTTTTTATGGCTGCATAGTATTCCATGGTGTATATGTGCCACATTTTCTTAATCCAGTCTATCATTGTTGGACATTTGGGTTGGTTCCAAGTCTTTGCTATTGTGAATAGTGCCACAATAAACATACGTGTGCATGTGTCTTTATAGCAGCATGATTTATAATCCTTTGGGTATATACCCAGTAATGGGATGGCTGGGTCAAATGGTATTTCTATTTCTAGATCCCTGAGGAATCAAAACACCGACTTCCATAATGGTTGAACTAGTTTACACTCCTACCAACAGTGTAAAAGTGTTCCTAATCCTCCACATCCTCTCCAGCACCTCTTGTTTCCTGACTTTTTAATGATTGCTATTCTAACTGGTGTGAGATGGCATCTCATTGTGGTTTTGATTTGCATTTCTCTGATGGCCAGTGATGATGAGCATTTTTTCATGTGTATTTGCTATAATTATGCATATTTGCTATAATTATGTTGGCTGCATAAATGCCTTCTTTTGAGAAGTGTCCGTTCATATCCTTTGCCCATTTGTTGATGGGGTTGTTTTTTTCTTGTAAATTTGTTTGAGTTCATTGTAGATTCTGGATATTAGCCCTTTGTCAGATGAGTAGGTTGCAAAAATTTTCACCCATTCTGTAGGTTGCCTGTTCACTCTGATGGTAGTTTCTTTTTCTGTGCAGAAGCTCTTTAGTTTAATTAGATCCTATTTGTCAATTTTGGCTTTTGTTGCCATTGCTTTTGGTGTTTTAGACATGAAGTCCTTGCCCATGCCTATGTCTTGAATGGTATTGCCTAGGTTTTCTTCCAGGGTTTTTATGGTTTTAGGTCTAACATGTAAGTCTTTAATCCATCTTGAATTAATTTTTGTATAAGGTATAAGGAAGGGATCCAGTTTCAGCTTTCTACATATGGCTAGCCAGTTTTCCCAGCACCATTTATTAAATAGGGAATCCTTTCCCCATTGCTTGTTTTTGTCAGGTTTGTCAAAGATCAGATAGTTGTAGATATGCAGCATTATTTCTGAGGGCTCTGTTCTGTTCCATTGGTCTATATCTCTGTTTTGGTACCAGTACCATGCTGTTTTGGTTACTGTAGCCTTGTAGTATAGTTTGAAGTCAGGTAGTGTGATGCCTCCCGCTTTGTTCTTTTGGCTTAGGATTGACTTGGAAATGTGGGCTCTTTTTTGGTTCCAGATGAACTTTAAAGTAGTTTTTAACAATTCTGTGAAGAAAGTCATTTGTAGCTTGATGGGGATGGCATTGAATTTATAAATTACCTTGGGCAGTATGGCCATTTTCACGATATCGATTCTCCCTACCCATGAGCATGGAATGTTCTTCCATTTGTTTGTATCCTCTTTTATTTCATTGAGCAGTGGTTTGTAGTTCTCCTTGAAGAGGTCCTTCACATCCCTTGTAAGTTGGATTCCTAGGTATTTTATTCTCTTTGAAGCAATAGTGAATGGGAGTTCACTCATGATTTGGCTCTCTGTTATTGGTGTATAAGAATGCTTGTGATTTTTGCACATTGATTTTGTATCCTGAGACTTTGCTGAAGTTGCTTATCAGCTTAAGGAGATTTTGGGCTGAGATGATGGGGTTTTCTGGATATACAATCATGTCATCTGCAAACAGGGACAATTTGACTTCCTCTTTTCCCAATTGAATGCCCTTTATTTCCTTCTCCTGCCTGGTTGCCCTGGCCAGAACTTCCAACACTATGTTGAATAGGAGTGGTGAGAGAGGGCATCCCTGTCTTGTGCCAGTTTCCAAAGGGAATGCTTCCAGTTTTTGTCCATTCAGTATGATATTGGCTGTGGGTTTGTCATAGATAGCTCTTATTGTTTTGAGATACGTCCCATCAATACCTAATTTATTGAGAGTTTTTAGCATGAATGGTTGTTGAATTTTGTCAAAGGCCTTTTCTGCATCTATTGAGATAATCATGTGCTTTTTGTCTTTGGTTCTGTTTATATGCTGGATTACATTTATTGATTTTTGTATGTTGAACCAGCCTTGCATCCCAGGGATGAAGCCCACTTGATCATGGTGGATAAGCTTTTTGATGTATTGCTGGATTCGGTTTGCCAGTATTTTATTGAGGATTTTTGCATCAATGTTCATCAAGGATATTGGTCTAAAATTCTCTTTTTTTGTTGTATCTCTGCCAGGCTTTGGTATCAGGATGATGCAGACCTCATAAAATGAGTTAGAGAGGATTCCCTCTTTTTCTATTGATTGGAATAGTTTCAGAACGAATGGTACCAGCTCCTCCTTGGACCTCTGGTAGAATTCAACTGTGAATCTGTCTGATCCTGGATTGTTTTTGGTTGGTAAGCTATTAATTATTGCCTCAATTTCAGAGCCTGTTATTGGTCTATTCAAAGATTCAATTTCTTCCTGCTTTAGTCTTGGGAGGGTGTATGTGTCGAGGAATTTATCCATTTCTTCTAGATTTTCTAGTTTATTTGCATAGAGGTGTTTATAGTATTCTCTGATGGTGGTTTGTATTTCTGTGGGATTGGTGGTGATATCCCCTTTGTCATTTTTTATTGTGTCTATTTGATTCTTCTCTATTTTCTTCTTTATTAGTCTTGCTAGTGGTCTATCAATTTTGTTGATCTTTTCAAAAAACAAGCTCCTGGATTCATTGATTTTTTTGAAGGGTTTTTTTGTGTCTGTATTTCCTTCAGTTCTGCTCTGATCTTAGTTATTTCTTGCCTTCTGCTAACTTTTGAATGTGTTTGCTCTTTCTTCTCTAGTTCTTTTAATTGTGATGTTAGGGTGTCAATTTTAGATCTTTCCTGCTTTCTCTTGTGGGCATTTAGTGCTATAAATTTCCCTCTACACACTGCTTTGAATGTGTCCCAGAGATTCTGGTATGTTGTGTCTTTGTTCTCGTTGGTTTCAAAGAACATCTTTATTTCTGCCTTCATGTCGTTATGTACCTAGTAGTCATTCAGGAGCAGGTTGTTCAGTTTCCATGTAGTTGAGCGGTTTTGAGTGAGTTTCTTAATCCTGAGTTCTAGTTTGATTGCACTGTGGTCTGAGAGACAGTTTGTTATAATTTCTGTTCTTTTACATTTGCTGAGGAGTGCTTTACTTCCAAGTATGTGGTCAATTTTGGAATAGGTGTGGTGTGGTGCTGAAAAGAATGTATATTCTGTTGATTTAGGGTGGAGAGTTCCATAGATGTCTATTAGGTCTGCTTGGTGCAGAGCTGAGTTCAATTCCTGGATATCCTTGTTAACTTTCTGTCTCGTTGATCTGTCTAATGTTGACAGTGGGGTGTTAAAGACTCCCATTATTATTATGTGGGAGTCTAAGTCTCTTTGCAGGTCACTAAGGACTTGCTTTATGAATCTTGGTGCTCCTGTATTGGGTGCATATATGTTTAGGATAGTTAGTTCTTCTTGTTGAATTGATCCCTTTACCATTATTTAATGGTCTTCTTTGTCTCTTTTGATCTTTGTTGGTTTAAAGTCTGTTTTATCTGAGACTAGGATTGCAACCCCTGCCTTTTTTTGTTTTCCATTTGCTTGGTAGATCTTCCTCCATCCCTTTATTTTGAGCCTATGTGTGTCTCTGCATGTGAGATGGGTTTCCTGAATACAGCACACTGATGGGTCTTGACTCTTTATCCAATTTGCCAGTCTGTGCCTTTTAATTGGAGCATTTAGCCCATTTACATTTAAGGTTAGTATTGTTATGTGTGAATTTGATCCTGTCATTATGGTGTTAGCTGGTTATTTTGCTCGTTAGTTGAAGGAGTTTCTTCCTAGCCTTGATAGTCTTTACAATTTGGCATGTTTTTGCAGTGGCTGGTACTGGTTTTTCCTTTCCATGTTTAGTGTTTCCTTCAGGAGCTCTTTTAGGGCAGGCCTGGTAGTGACAAAATCTCTCAGCATTTGCTTGTCTGTAAAGGATTTTATTTCTCCTTCACTTATGAAGCTTAGTTTGGCTGGATATGAAATTCTGGGTTGAAAACTCTTTTCTTTAAGAATGTTGAATATTGGCCCCCACTCTCTTCTGGCTTGTAGAGTTTCTGCTGAGAGATCAGCTGTTAGTCTGATGGGCTTCCCTTTGATGGTAACCCGACCTTTCTCTCTGGCTGCCCTTAACATTTTTGCCTTCATTTCAACTTTGGTGAATCTGACAATTATGTGTCTTGGAGTTGCTCTTCTCAAGGAGTATCTTTGTGGCGTTCTCTGTATTTCCTGAATTTGAATGTTGACCTGCCTTGCTAGATTGGGGATGTTCTCCTGGATAATATCTTGCAGAGTGTTTTCCAACTCGTTTCCATGCTCCCTGTCACTTTTAGGTACACCAATCAGGCATAGATTTGGTCTTTTCACATAGTCCCATATTTCTTGGAGGATTTGTTCATTTCTTTTTGTTCTTTTTTAGCTAAACTTCTCTTCATGCTTCATTTCATTCATTTCATCTTCCATCGCTGATACCCTTTCTTCCAGTTGATCACATTGATTATTGAGGCCTGTGCATTCATCACGTAGTTCTCATGCCGTGGTTTTCAGCTCCATCAGGACCTTTAAGGACTTCTCTGCATTGGTTATTCTAGTTAGCCATTTGTCTAATTTTTTTTCAAAGTTTTAACTTCTTTGCCATTGGTTCAAACTTCTTCCTTTAGCTTGGAGTAGTTTGATCTTCTGAAGCCTTCTTCTCTCAATTTGTCAAAGTCATTCTCTGTCCAGCTTTGTTCCGTTGCTGTTGAGGAGCTGTGCTCCTTTGGAGGAGGAGAGGCACTCTGATTTTTAGAGTTTCCGGTTTTTCTGCTCTGTTTTTTCCCCATCTTTGTGGTTTTATCTACCTTTGGTCTTTGATGATGGTGACGTACAGATGGGTTTTTGGTGTGGATGTCCTTTATGTTTCTTAGTTTTCCTTCTAACAGTCAGGACCCTCAGCTGCAGGTCTGTTGGAGTTTGCTGGAGGTCCACTCCAGACCCTGTTTGCCTGGGTATCAGCAGTGGTGGCTGCAGAACAGCGGATATTGGTGAACTGCAGATGCTGCTGCCTGATCGTTCCTCTGGAAATTTTGTCTCAGAGGAGTACCCGGCCATGTGTGGTGTCAGTCTGCTCCTACTGGGGGTGCCTCCTAGTTAGGCTACTCGGGGGTCAGGGACCCACTTGAGGAGGCTGTTCGCTCTCAGATCTCAAGCTGCATGCTGGGAGAACCACTATTCTCTTCAAAGCTGTCAGACAGGGACGTTTAAGTCTGCAGAGGTTATTGCTGTCTTTTGTTTGTCTGTGCCCTGCCCCCAGAGGTGGAGCCTACAGAGGCAGGCAGGCCTCCTTGATCTGTGGTGGGCTCCACCCAGTTTGAGCTTCCTAGCTGCTTTGTTTACCTACTCAAGCCTGGGCAATGGCGGACACCCCTCCCCCAGCCTCGCTGCTGCCTTGCAGCTTGATCTCAGACTGCTGTGCTAGCAATGAGCGAGCCTCCGTGGGCGTAGGACCCTCTGAGTCAAGTGCAGGATATAATCTCCTGGTGTGCTCTTTGTTAAGCCTATTGGAAAAGTGCAGTATTAGGGTAGGAGTGACCCGATTTTCCAGGTGCTGTCTGTCACCCCTTTCTTTGACTAGGAAAGGGAATTCCCTGACCCCTTGCACTTCCCAGGTGAGGCGATGCCTCGCCCTGCTTCGGCTCATGCACGGTGCGCTGCACCCACTGTCCTGCACCCACTGTCCAGCACTCCCCAGTGAGATGAACCCAGTACCTCAGCTGAAAATGCAGAAATCACCCATCTTCTGCGTCACTCACGCTGGGAGCTGTAGACTGGAGCTGTTCCTATTCGGCCATCTTGGCTCCACCCCCAGACTAGCTGCTTTTCTTGTGTTCAATAGCAGCCACACATGGTTGTTGGATATCACATTGAACAGCACAGTTCTAGAATAATCAGTTTAGTTTTAAAGATTCAATTTGCTTTAGCTGAAGAACATTTAAAAAATAATGCCAAAAGGCACTTGAAAGTTCAGCACTGAGACCTTGGGTGAGAGATCTGGGCTAGAAAATGGAGATAATAGAGCTATTTTTATTGTTAAGAACATGAGAATGGGTGGCCACCACCAAGCCTGATATCTTCCCTAGGGAGCCATCTTTGGGTTAAGCCATTATTGTCCACCAAGGAGTTATAGAAATATATTACCTTGAATGGCTGGTTGCTATCACCACTTGGGTCTCTCTATGGACCTATGAGACAGCAAGAGAAATTACATTATGCTTGTGTTCCTGACTACATCCCAGTTAATTAATAGTGACTCTAGTCTTATTTATAACAGTAACTTAAAGTTAATAGGCAATCAGAGTTGTAACAATCATTAAAATAATAAGGAATGTAAAGACAGTTTTATGCTAGTAGTTAAACCTGAAAGACACTAGAAATGAAATGTGAAGCAAAGGAGGTGAATTGCGTGTGTGTGTCTGTGTGTGTCTGTGTGTAACCAGTGAAGCCTATAACCTGATAAGGAAGGAGTAGTTTAACTGTTGTTCCAAGAACCCAAAAAGATTCTGAGCATACACACCCTGTAGGAAAGGGAAATAAGAAGATAGAATTGCAGGGCAAGAACCTATAAGATATTAAAACTGTCACAGGTGGTACTTTAGGTTGATCTACCCCAGACATGCTTTCCAAAAAACTTCCTCACAGCCTTGCAATAGTTCACCAAAATTAAATCCTTTTCGAGGCTGAACACAACAGTGAAAACTGTTCCTTCTCATTGTGTTCATCTATGACACCTAGTCTGTGGAAATGAGGATGACTGCACCTTTGAATCAATGTATTTCGTGAGTGTAATGCAGAGATTAAGAGCTCAGACTTTAATTCTGCCATACCTGGGCTTGGACACCGTCTCCCCAATTTACCGTGTGACCTGGAGCCCAACCTCTCCCAATCTCCACTTTCCTGTGAAGTGGAAACAGTTACCTCATTCATCGGAATGTTGCAAGGCTTAAGTGAGATGATGCATACAAACCGCCAGGCTCAGTGGCAGGCACCTCATTATTATGAGCATTTGTTGTAAACTCTCCCCCTGCAGATTTAGTTTTTAATGCAGTAGATCATAATCAAGAGCAAGCATTTGGATGATTCCATACATTTTTGCTCCTTATTATGCATTTAATTATTTTGGGTAGTTGGTGGAAAGAATCAATAAAAACGCCAACAAGAAAGGCAATTTTTAAAAATGTTAATATGTTTCAAACATAAAAATAGAAGGTGAAAATTCTATTCCAGTTTCACGAGGAAAATCTTTAAGGTAGCATTGTGATCCCACTGTGACACACTAGAATCTTCTGAGATGGGAACTACATCATCGGAAATGAAGTTCTCAGCCTCATTTAAGGGACTGTAGCTATTAAAATAAGAACATACTGCCTTAATTATCAGATGGTCCTGGCACTGAGAAGCTTCTCCTGGGCTCCTTTCTCTAGACCATAGACCTCTAATTTGTAAAGGGAGAACATTGTACTAAGATATCCGATTTCCTTCTGCTTCTCACACTGTCAGATTCTATGTCTGTAGCAGAATTGGGTCCCAGTGATTCTATTAATGAGAATGTGACTAAATTAAAATAATTAGCTGTTGAGGCTCCTCCCCCATCCAAATGGGGAGGTCCTCCTTATAATTCTTGAGATAGCAGGATTCGAGGTCAAGAGGAAATGATGGGGTAATAAAAAGGACATGAGGATTTGAGGAGAGAGTTAAAGAGCAGAGAAACTGAAGGCAGCACCTGAAGATGGAGAGGCAGGTGGGAAAAAAGCAGGAAAAGAGGGAATTTGAATGTTCCTGGAAATTATGTTGCACCTTCCTGTTGCTGAGACATACTTACAAAAGATTTGGGTTATTTTGAAATGGCTGTAGATTGCCAGACTGTGTTCTTTTGATGAAAACACCATTTCTGGACCAACCAGGTGGACTACAGCATTATCATTATCCCTATTGGTTTCAGAGATGCCACTCAGCCACGTGGTCAAGCTTACTCCCTTTCAGATTGGTACATCTCTTCCCCCATAATCCTCACCCTGCACCATAAGAAAATCTCTTACATGGGACTATTGGATGCATCCCAAAGGTGGCTATTTGACCCCTTTTAATTGGGAAAACCCAGGATGACAAATGTGTGGGAATTTTTTCTTCCACAGTTCACAGTTTTCTTTAGCTGGGCCCATATCCATCCTTCCCACATGGACATAAACAGTGGACAACTGTGTATTTTACTTTTCTGAAGTTTAATTCCTCTCGTTTTTTTTCTTTTGTGTTTTAAATCTCCTTTATGCTTTTGAATTGAAATAGGAAGATAATTGACCTAGATTGCTTTCCACTCTTCCCTCCCCTCTCTCATCTGCTGACTCGGGACAAACTTCAAACACAATTTAGGCACTGTCTCTACAGTTCCTAAAAGCTTTCCTGACCTCTTTCCTTAATTCCATAAAATCTGCACAAAGCTCATCACCTCACTTATTGCACTATATTAAAATGATGCATTCATGCAGCCACCTCTCCTTCATGGTAAGCACCGTATCTCCTTCACCTCCTTCTCCATAACACTCAGCACAGCCTCTGACGTGAAGCCAGTCTTCAGCAAGTGCTTTGATGAACAGTAAATTTTGAAGCAGCTCTTGAAGACTCACTTGAGGTCCATTTTCTTTTGCTGAAGCCCAAAGAGGTGGGGAATATAGGGAAAGTCCTTCTCTAGGTTCCCATGGGAACTGAAATAAATGCAGCAACAATTAGAGGAGAAATGAATGCACTAAAAATATCATTTTACAAAGTAAAGGAATGTCACTATTTCAAGTATTCAATTATACCTGCTGCCCTTTCTTTCCCGTAGGAGACTGTTTATAACAGCTTACAAAATTATGGTTCTTTGTTAATTAAAAAGCTTATTCATCAATCCTAATAATACTATATATATATAGATGTATGTGTATGTATATATACAGATATAAAATATCTAAGATGTCTAGATCTATGATTTTCTTTCTTCCTTTTATTTATTCATTCAGCCAATCTTTACTGCATGCCAACAATAATGTGCTAGACACCATGCTAAGCTTCAGGGACACAACAGTGACTAAAAGAGCCAAGATAGTCTTTCTTCATGGAGTACACAGTCTAACAGGAGAAATAGACAACTTGAAAAGCAAGCAAACAAATAAATATAGTCTTACAAATTGTGCAAGTGACATGCAGGAACTAGCAAGGTGCTATTATGGAGACTAACGGAGGGGTCGCTGGGTTGGGCATCACTCAGGAAGAGGTACCTAATGTTAGACCCAGAGGAAGAGAAGGGACTGGTCTACAAAGAGCTGGAGGTAAACTGTTCCAGCCCAAAGGAAGTGCAGGTGCAAAGACTTCAAGAAAAAGGGAATCAGGAGCTTGAAGAATGGAAAGAAGGCTGGTGTGGCTGCAGCAGAGCTGAACAGGAGGAGATTGACTATGTATGACAGAGAAAATTTAGATTTTGCTCAAAGGGCAATGGGAAGTCACCGAAGCATTTTAATAAGGAGGGATGTGCTATAATCCCATTTCAAAAGATCACTGCAGTTACTCCAAGATAACAGTTTTGGAAGGTGAATAAAAAACGTGAAAGCTAACTATGAGATTTTCAAGCAGTTAAGCAAGAGATGATAATGGTTTAAATAAGGATGGTGGTAGGAGAGACTGGACAACATGAATGTGGCTGAGAAATATTTTGAAAGTAGACACACCAAAATTTATTTGACAATTTGAATTCTAGAATTCTATGACAGAATAAACACAAGCTCAACTCTATTTTATTCTGTGATAAAGTCAGTGTTTCAAATAAAATGAAGTTGAACTTGCTTTTTCAAGAAGGTAAAAAATATTGATTTTGAGGAAACTGTGAGAGACCTAAGTAGAACAACTAAAGAGATAGCTGGATGTTCGCTTGCTCTCTCCCCTCTCCTTTCCTTTCTCCTTCTTTCTTCCCTCCATCACTTGCTTTCTCTTCTGCACACATCCTTGGGCCTTCCTCATTCTCAGGCAACCTCCACCTTGCTCTGTGGTGAGCTCTGTCTTCATCCTGTCTCTTTCCCATGTTGCCTACCCTTTGCTTATAGCTGTCACTATATATCTGGCTTCTGCCTCTCCTGCAAACAAAAACAATGACTTTATCATTAAATAATGTCCTTCTATGGATTTCCTTCAACCCACCCTTCCAAACTACTCATGTGTTTATAACTACATGAACCATCCCCTGGGCTAATAAGTTGGGGTCAAACACATACCCCTCTCCACATACTTGCTAAGTCCTTACCCACCTTAGTTGGCCTTTTCCATCTCATTTTTCTCCACTATCTTTTATAATTAAACATAGGATTTAAGCTGCAGTGACATGGAACAATGAGTGGCTTATTTTTGGACTAGGAAGGCTGCTGCAAAGTCTTTGGTGAATAAAATAAACAACAGCATTTCATTGCATAGTCATGAACTAATAAGAATGCATTTTTTTCTTCTTTTGAGACCTAGTCTCACTCTGTCACCCAGGCTGGAGTTCAGTGTTGTGATCTTGGCTCACTGCAACCTCCACATCCAAAGTTGAAGCGATTCTTCTACCTCAGCCTCCAAAGTAGCTGAAACTACAGGCACGAGCCACCAGGCCCAGCTAATTTTTGTATTTTTAGTAGAGATGGGGTTTTGCTATATTGGCCAGCGTGGTCTCAAACTCCTGACTTCAAGTGATCTGCCTGCCTCGGCCTCCCAAAGTGCTGAGATTACAGGCATGAGCCACCATGCCAGGCCAAGAATGCATTCTTAATTACTCCTTTCACACTTTCATCCTGATGCTAAGCATCATCCTGCTCTGTGTTGGCCTATTAGAAGCAAACTCTTAGTTTTTTGTTTGAATAAGATACTGTTGTAGAGAGGATTAAATGGGGTGATACATATGAAGCAATTAGGACAGTGCCTAGCATCTAACAGATGCTCAATAAACAGTAGCTGTCCTGAATTAAAAAGTCCTCTCCCTCTATCTGTTATCTGATTGGAGCTAACTCAAAGAAAAATATCCCCAAAAAGGATTCTTCCCCTTTAAAAGAATATCATTGACATTTCACACCTTAGAACCTCTTAATCTTCAGCTGTTTTCAGTCAGAGACTCTTTAAAGGAGGCCGATCTTGTTTAAATATTGAAAAGCTAAGTTTCACAAAACAGAATGATCATTAAACTAAGAATTATGAATTGTAGTGTTCATTACGGTTTCCCAACTACAGGCATACAGTGATAAGTTGAATGTGAGAATGTGAGCCCTCAGAAAAATCTTAGAGATAATTTTTCTAGTTTTTTTTTTTATTTTTTTAAATAGGAAATTAAGATCCAGAGAGAGAAAAGCAACTTGCCTAGGGCTACGTAGAGAGTTTGTGGCTGAGCTGGGAAGGAACCAGGGTTTCCAACTCCCAGCACAGTGCTCTTCGGATTTCTTTCCCTTACTAGCAGGAGATTCCTTGTACAGACTTGGAGCCAAATCTTCTTGCTTAGGTCTCTTTCCACATAAGACAGAGAACGGAGATCCTCAGGCTGTAGAAAAACGCAAGGCACAGACAATACCTCCGTGATGGTTAATGTTGAGTGCCAACTTGACTGGATTGAAGTATGCGAAGTATTGTTCCTGCGTGTATCTGTGAGGGTGTTGCCAAAGGAGATTAACATTTGAGTCAGTGGACTGGGAGAGGCAAACCCACCCTGAATCTGGGTGGGAACCCTCTAATCTTAATTTTAGTCAGCTTTAATCAGCTGCCACTGTGGCTAGAACAAAGCAGGCAGAAGTTGCAAAGAGCAGACTTGCTGAGTCTTCCAGCCTTCATCTTTCTCCTTTGCAGGATGCTTCCTGCCCTCAAATATCAGACTCCAAGTTCTTTAGCTTTTGTACTCTTGGACTTACACCAGTGGTTGGCCAGGAGCTCTCAGGCCTTTGACCACAGACTGAAGGCTGCACAGTTGGCTTCCGTACTTTTGAGGCTTTGGGACTCGGACCGGCTTTCTTGCTCCTCAGCTTGTAGACAGCCTATTGTGAGACTTCATCTTGTGTTTGTGTGAGTCAATACTCCTTAATAAACTCCCCTTTATATACACATCTATCCTATTAGTTCTGTCCTTCTAGAGAACCCTGACGAATACAACCCCTCACTTATGCTAACTTCTCAGGTCTCAGAGAGAGGGCTAGAAACCAGTGCAAATGTGCTCATTGGTTACTGGCTTCCTGAATTAGTCCAGATCCGACATAAACCGAATGCCAATTTGCAGAATCAAGAGCAAGCAAAGGATGAGATAGGAATGGAGAAGGGAAGTTATATGAGTTTCCCATATTTGGCTTCTTTCAGGCAAGGATTGTATTTTTGTAATCTTGCATTTCCTAATACATATTTGTTGAATAAATGAATACATTCTCAGCCTTTCTCTGGCATTGCCCTTAAACAATATGTTAAATATATAGAGAGATTCTAAAGCCTGTCAAAGCATCAGATACAGTTAGATTAATCTGAATAATGCAAGACTAAAATTAAGAACTGAAAAATTAACCTGACCAAAAACTGTGCTTCAAATAAGTGAACCTAATGGACTTATTTTCCAGTTTAGATTACCTTATCTAATGTAGTTTTCAAGTTCTGTATCTGTCTTAAAAGTCTTCTTATTTTGACAATTTTTAAACAAAATATACATAACCACTCCAGTCATGAAGAGAAGACAGAGAGTAATCAAATGATTACAAAAACAAATCTATACTTATAACTGTGGTGAGTAGAATGAAATACGTGAGTTGTGAGCAAAAATGACATAATTAATAGAGGTCTAGCTTTCAGAACATGGGAGGTGATGGTCTGTCACAACTCACACTCTTCTCCAGTTTTGAGTTTGGAGTTCAGTTCTAGCGCTTCCATTTTAAGACCCTAGCAAGAAATTCTCCTACTGCCTCCAGAGTTAGTCTGATTTTTTAAATGCCATTTTCTCACATGCTCTGCTTCTCTTCAGCACAAGAACAAAAACAAACAAGAGAAAACTAGATTTCTTTCATTCATTAAAGATTTTTGAGGTCCCTGCTATGTGTCAGGGATTTCGCTACAGCTAGGGATACAGTCGACGAGAAATCAACCCATTTTCTGCTCTCCTGGGGTTAACAGTCTTGCAGGAGAGACAGACAGTAATCCCATGATTGAACAAATTAAAGGCATAAACACAAATAATAAGTACCAAAACGTACAGAAAACTATGAAGAAATATAATGTAATTCCAATTAAAGCTCTTAAAGGGCTTTTCTAAGGATTGAAATTCACAATGATATTTAAAGAACATGTAATAATTAACAAAGCAGAGATGGGTGATGTCCCAGTACAAATACTAGAAAACCACTACCACTGGCCAGGTTGTTCCTGGCAAATTGTGTGACCTTTAAACTGTGAATTGGAGGGAATTGAGTATTCCAGAGTAATGAATTAAATTGCTAGGGCCAACGAGCCAAATCCAACCCTGCTGCCTGTTTTTGTACAGCTCATGAGATAAGATTGGTTTTTACTTTTTAAATGGCTGAAAAAAAAGATCAAAAGCAGAATAATATTTCGTGACATATGAAAATTATGTGAAATATGAGAAAATTTCAGTGCCCATAAATAAAGTTTCATTGCAACACAGACGCAGCCACTTTCTTTATGTACTATAGCTCCCTTTGTGCTACAGCTGCAGAATTGAATTGCTGCAACACAGCTCTGCAAAGCCTAAAATATTTGCTATCTGCCCCTTTGCAGAAAAAGTTTACCAACCTCTGGATTACAAGAAAGTGTTTCTTTTCAGAAGATAAAATTGTCAGTGTTGAGGTTGCTGCTTGAGGGAAGGGTTTAAATGTTTACAGTAGTGGAATTATATCGGTTCCAGGAAACATGCTTTCAGTGTCTGTAAAAATGATTGGCCTGCTCTTTGGCCCCAGGTGTCCCTAAGAGATAAATGAGACTTGAGTGCATGGCTTCTTTTCCATAGAATACAGCCATTTCCACCCCCCACCCCCAAGATGAGGCAGTCCCTTTCAAGGGTGGGAGGATTTGAGTTTCAGTTGCAGTGGCCCATTTATTTAAAAAAAGAGAGAGAAAACAAAAAAACAAAAACAGCCTATGGGACCTGTCGTCTCCTGAGTTAGCAGCAGACACCTAGCATCTGATGACACCAAGGCTGCCAAGGCTCGTGATCCTCATTTCTCTTCTCCAGCTGCACAGACATACGAAGGTTAAAAAAAGAGGTTGTATGGTTTGGTCTGCTAAAATTCTCTATACACCTCTTAGGGTCAGTGACTCAGAGAGACAGGGTGTAAGCAAATAAAAGTGTTTGTGCTTGGTTGCCTGCTTTCTCCATGCTAACATGACAGCTTGTGGAAACAAGGTCAAGGAATTTAAAACAAAAGATACACCTACTGTATTCGTCTGTTTTACACTGCTATAAGGAGCTACCTGAGACTGGGTAATTTATAAAGGAAAGAGGTTGAATTGACTCACTGTTCCACATGGCTGGGGAGGCCTTAGAAAACTTACAATCATGGCGGAAGGCAAAGGGGAAGCAAGGCACTTCTTACAGGGCAGCAGGAGAGAGGGGGAGAATGAGGGCGGATCTGCCAAACACTTTTAAACTATCAGATCTCATGAGAACTCACTTACTATCATGAGAACAGCAAGGAGGAAATCTGCCCCCATGATCCAATTACCTTCCACCAGGTCCCTCCCTTGACATGTGGGGATTACAATCTGTGATGAGATTTGGTGGGGACACAGAGCCAAACCATACAGCCTGCTCTGATCTTCCTTTTGGGAGGAACAATACAAAGAGGGGAACAGTATTCCAGGCAGAGAAAGCAATATGCTTGAACGTTCCAAAGAGAGAAAAATGTTGATGTGTTCAAGAGCAGAATGAAGACTGGTGTGGCTGAAGCTCAGAGAGCAAAGGAGAGTGGTGGGGTCAGAGAGAGGCTGGAGTCAGATCATGCTGGGCCATGGTAGGGTATTGAACGTGTTAGGATGTTACCATCAGAAATTGCAGAAAAGTTTTAAGCTCTGGATTGATGCTGTGGGGAGGTGTGGCCCGTCATGTTTTCCAAAACTAGCCACACCAAATATCCCATGCCATGTGCTCTTCTTTCAATGTCAACTAGATACTCCTTTGGGATATGGGGTCTTTTTCCCTCCCCTTGAATCTGGAAGGAGCGTGATGACAAGTGACACTCATGACTTCCTAAGCTAGGTCATAAGAAGAGATGCAGCTTCTACCCTGTCCTTTTAAGATGCTTATTCTTGGAACTCAATCATCATACTGGGAAGAAGCAGAGAGATTATGCGGAAAGGCCACATGAAAGGTTCCAGCCAACAGCCCTCACTGAGGCCCCACCTGACAGAAGGCATTAACCCCCAGATGTATAAATGAGCAACTGTTGAGATAATTCTAGCCTCCAGCTGTTGAGTCGCCCCAAGATTTCCAGTGTTCCCAGCTAAAGCACAAAGCACTGAAGCAGAGGCAAGCTTCCACTGGTTTCCCAACCCACAGAGTCCATGAGTATAATAAAATTATTGGTAGTGTTTTATGCCACTAGTTTGCAAAGGCCAGAGAATTAGGGTGCACAGAAACAGATAACCAGAACAAGAGGCTCACAGCTCCAAAATTTAGGTTTACTGAAACCCATTCTTGTCTATTCACTTCCTTTAAAAAATTTTTTTTTTAGAATACCTACTGGTAATAGTTCCCTTTGTTATTTAACCTAACTCCACATAGGACTCTTTCAAGACCTTACCAATGCCCCACTCTGGCGCCCAACTCCTCAACCAATTCTGCTGCAATGGCTTCAGCTCACATGTTCAATTCTTTTACAGAACCTGTAAACTCAGAATGTTATCTGAGAAGGCATTTGAATAAGGCATTTTAACAGAATTTATAATTTTATCTTCCTTCTCTTCAGAGGTATAGGTCCTTTAAGGGAAGGGGCAAAACCCTGGCAAGCCAAACTCACTGTTAGCATCTACAGAAGATTAAAAAAGAAAGGAATATCACATGCAAATCTAGTTTTACTTGGTTGCAGAAAAACTTGGGAGAAATGAAAACCTGTTCACAAATTGTCACCTTTCTCACAAACTCCAGCATGATTCACAATTCAATCTGCATGCAAATTTGATCAGAACACTGCTTTCTTACTCATCATAACCTGTTTTCTTGGAAACAGATCCCTCCTGGGAGAGCAGGAAGTTTGACGTCAATTTTAAGGTTTCCCCAAGTACTGGCAGGGAATTGCTCTGTGGGTGCCTCCTACGAGTCACAGATTTCCTTGCCCACCACCTTATCAATACTTCTTGCCCTCAGACCATAAGGAGGAGGTTAAGAGAAGGCAAGAGGAAGGCAACAAATTGTCTCCATGCTCTGATTCTTGGCCTCCAGCTTTGAAGATTCTTCATTTGCAAAGAGGAACAAGTAGAGAGTGTGAGCCCTGGTGACTATCTTTTCCCACTGGAAGGGAATGATTACCCTCAAAGGGGAAAGCACATTACTCTGCTTTCAACAGGGTCCTCTGCTGCTCTTTGAAGCACTGTTTGATTTAAATATAACAGCAAGCCTTCCAGATTGAATACTTTTCATTTCTAAGAGCACATCAATTCCAGTTTACTTCTGAAATTCTGCTTTCATGAAATAACTTATTTTGTGTCTTATGGGATTGTAGCAGACCTTATTGAACTGTTGTCGATTGGTGAGGGATACATGTGAAAGGGTTTTGGAAAGCCTAAAAACCACGTTAAGGGAAGAAGAACCTAGCTGACTCTGTACCACTACTAACATTTTCAAGTACTCATCAGGGCCAGGCTACTATGCTACACTGTTCACAAAGGACAGTTGCTTGTTTAATTCTACCAATTTTATAAGTTTGAAAATAAACTTGTTCCACTTTTAAAGATGAAGAAACTGAGGCTTGGAGACCTTCAGCAATCTTCAGACAGTCATACAGCTGGGCAGTGGCAAAGCTGGGATCCAATCCATGTTAAACAGCTCCAGAGCCAGCACTTAATAGAACCCACACTTGACTCTGATGTGAAGCCAAGCTTGACAACTGATGGGTAAAGCCTTCCAGGCTTCATTCAGTTCTAAACAGGCAGCAGATCAGCCACACACAATACAGTTTTAAAGGATATCTTATCTTTGTTGATGAATGATAAGCACTGCCCACAATGTTTGCAATTTCTCTTTTTGACTGTCTGGATATTGTTGTTTTAAAAAACCCTTGAAAAGTGCTTAGCAGCTAAAAATACCCCAGGGAGCTATGTGATGTAGTTTCTAATTTGAATTTGCTTAGAATGGAATGCACAGTGATCATGCTATCAAAAGTATGGGCTGCCCAGGACTAAAGCTGGAAGGACGAGGTCATGATTGTTACTCTGCCCGGATCTGTTGGGCAGCTTTGGGCAAAGCTCCTTTCCACTCTGGACGCTGCTTTCCCCATTTGTGAAATGAGTGAATGGTAGCAGGATAACAGCTTTTAAGCTTTATACCTCATAGATGGTTTTAGGGCCACCTCTAGGAGGTAGACAGAGAAGGAATAAGCCAAATTCAGGTTTACCTGTTCCCACAGAAAACAGAACACATCCACAGTTATTTTATATACTTGGGCTCTAATTACATTGCCAATTAAAAAAAATAGCCAAATGTTGCTTTTGCCTAGCCACCATCCATTCACTCCTCTGCATAGTCTTCTTTCTTCTTATAATGTTCCTCAATTTTTCTTTAAGAAACTACCTTCATTCCCACTTTCCATGGACCAGTGGGGATGTCAGTGAAGGGGCCCTAAATACTCTGGACCTAATGGTGGTTCCATGACTCAAGTCAGAGCAAACAGATCCTCTGAGAACACAAGTTCAAAGTGTGGAAACCAAAAACAGAACAAAATTGGAGCAGATTCATCCCCCCAGAGGCACTTGAGAAGATTGGTGTGAAAGACTGAATTGTATCCCTGCCCAACCCTAATTCATATGTTGAAGTCCTAACTCCTAATGTAACTATATTTGGTGATAGGGCCTTTAAGTGGGTAATTAATGCCCAACAAGGCCATAAATGGGAGCCCTAATCCAATAGGACTAGTGTCCTTATAGGAAGAGAAAGGGACACTAGAAGTGAGCACACAGAGAAAAGGCCATGTGAGGATACAATGAGAAAGTGGCTGTCTACAATGCAAGAAAAGAGGCCTCACCACAAATCAACCCTGCCAGCTCCATGATCTTAGACTTCCATTCTCCAGACTCTGAGAAAATACATTTCTGTTGTTTCAGACTCCCAGTGTGTGATATTCTGCTATGTCAGCCCAAGATGACTCAAAAATTGCCTAGTTTTGCTCCCCAGATGTCCAGGCCAGCCTTCTCTAAGGCCTGGTATGTCAATTTTCTTTGGGATCTGTGAGTTACCCCAGATCTTCTCAAAAAATTCCTCATTGGCATACATTATGAAGAGTGGGTTTTTGTTGCTTAAAACCAAATAGCCCAGCACAGTGCTTTTCAGGAGAAAAAAAACAAAAACAAAAAACTGCAAAGTAGACAGATGCTAAAATCTCCTCCAATCCTAGAACTTCATGGTTTTTGTATTATAGTTATCCAAGGATTTAAAGATGTTTGTCTACCATAGCAAACCTTCATATTTAGGCTGAAAGGAAAGAAAAAAATTCAAGCAATTTGGCATTTATTCTCAAGTTTTCAAATACTAAGTAGCTGAAAATCTGGGGAAGTTTGACTGAATTTTTCAGTCTTTATAGTTACTATAACAATGTGATTGTAAGGGGCCCTCCTGCCACTCTAGGTTGAATTCTGTGTCCCTGAAGCTCTAATATGTAGGGTGTACAGAGCAGGAGAATCTCGGGCTGAGTCATGCCAGTATTCTCGAGACTCCACTCCATTCACCTTCTCTCTCAGCTGTGCTTCCAGGGTCCTCTATATGTTTCCAAATGCAACAAAATAAATGAATAAATCACACCGCCTACTGGCTGGGAGGTCAACCTGCATGGCCCATTATAACTTCTGCTGACACCAATGCATAGTGCTTAAACAGCTCTTACCCACAAGCACCACATACTGGACTGTAGGGTGAACTGCACAACCCAACATAATTTCTGCTGACAGAAGTACACAGTACTAGAGCTAGGGAATAAGGTAAGCTTTCCAAGACCACCTCCAATCTCTGCAGGAGACAGTAAGCCTGCTCATACAAACAGTACACCACTATAATCCAGAAACAATTAGCATTTGAGAAAACCACTACACTAAGGCTGTCTATACCAAGGAGTTCATACAGAGCCTTGGCTCCTAAAAGCATATAGAAGTAAATCCAAAGGACCCTAACCAATACACACAACAGTCACACCCTCAAGGAGGAAAAAAATGCCATTCCAATGAAATCAAATTCAAAAATAAGAAGTGGCAGCTTCTCCAGATGAGAAATAATCAGCACAAGGACCCTGACACTATAAAAAACAGTGTTGCAATACCCCTCAAACGATCACACTAGCCCTCTAGCAATGGATCCTAACCAAATTGAAAACTCTGAAATTACAGATAAAGAATTCAAAATATAGATTGTAAATAAGCTCAGTGAGATCCAAGAAAAAGTTGAAAACCAACACAAAGAAATCAGAAAAACATTTCAGTATAGGAAAGAGATAGACATCTAAAACAAACAAACAAACAGAACTTCTGGAAATGAAAATTTCACTGAAGGAGTTACAACATACAGTTGAAAGCTTTAAAGATAGAGTAGAACAGACAGAAAAAAATAATTTCAGAGGCTGAAGATAGGTCTTTTAAATTAACCCAGTCAGACAAAAGTAAAGAAAAAAAACAATAAAAAAAAGAACCAAGCCTCTGAGGAAAAAATGGAATTGCGTAAAGTGACCAAATCTATGAGATGTAGACATTCCTGAAGGAGAAGAAGACAAAATAAAGAGCTTGGAAAACCTATCTGAGAAAATAATTCAGGAAAATTTCACTGATCTTGCTAGAAATGTGGACATCCAGCTACAAGATCAGAGACCACCTGAGGAACAGTTTGCTAGATAAACACCACCAAGGCATACAGTCTTCAGACTATCCAAAGTCAATACCAAGGAAAAAATCCTAAAAGCAGCAAAAGATAGGCATCTAATTACCTATAAAGGAAATTCCATCAGACTAACAGTGGCCTTCTCAGCAGAAACCTTATAAGCCAGGAGAGATTTGGGGTCTATTTTTAGCATTCTTAAAAAAAAGTGCCAGCCAAGAATCTTATATCCTGCCAAACTAAGCTTTATATATGAAGAAGAAATAAAACCCTTCTCATACAAGCATGTACTACAGGAATTTCTCACCACTAGACCAGTTCTACAAGAAATGCTCAAAAGAGTTCTAAAACGAAAGCAAAAGAAAAATGTTCATGATCCTAAAAGCACATGAAAGTACAAAGCTCATAAATCCTACAAAGCAATTACACAACTGAAACTACAAAGAAACTAGGTAACAACATTATGACAGGAACAAAAACATCACATATCAATATAACTTTGAATGTAAATGGCCTAAATGCCCCATTTAAAGTATATAGACTGGCAAATTAAATTTAAAAACAAGACCCAACCATTTTCTGAGTACAAGAAATCCACCTAACCAGTAAAGATATTCACAGACTCAAAGTAAAAGGGTAGAAATAGATATGCCACACAAACAGAAAACACAAACAAGCAGGAGTAACTATACGTATATCAAATAAAATAGACTTTAAATCCATAGCAATATAAAAAAACACAAAAAGGTCATTGTATAATAATAAAGGTTTCAACTGAACAAGAAGACGTAACTATTCTAAATATGTATGCACCCATCTCTGGAGCACACAGATTCATTTTAAAAAATATTACTAAACCTAAGAAAAGAGATCAGCAGTAACACAATAATAGTGAGGGTCTTCAACACCCCACTGACAGAACTAGACAGATCACTGAGAAAGAAAATCGACAAAGAAACTCTGAACTTAAACTGGACTCCAGACCAAATGGACCTAGTAGACGTTTACAGAATATTCTACCCACCAACTGCAGAATATACATTTGTCTCATCTGAGTATGGAACCTTCCCCAAAATACACCATTTGCTTGGCCACAAAGCAAATCTCAATAAATTTTAAAAAATCAAAATTATATCAAGTATCTTCTCGAACCACAGTGAAATAAAATTAGAAATCCATACCAGACGGAATTCTCAAAACCATACAAATACATGGAAATTAAACAACTTGCTCCTGAATGATCTTTTGGTAAACAATGAAATTAAGGTAGAAATAAAAATATTTTCTGAAGTAAATTAATATAGAGATACAATATACCAAAACCTCTCTAATGCAACAAAAGCAGTGCTAAGAAGGAAGTTTATAGTGTTAAATGCCTACATCAAAAAGATAGGTCTCAAATTAACATCCTATTGTCACACTTCAAAAAACTAGAAAATCAAGAATAAACCAAACCCAAAGCTAGCGGAAGAAAAGAAATAACAAAGACCAGAAAAGCAACAAATGATATTGAGACCCAAACAATAATACAAAGGATTAACAAAACAAAAAAATACTTACTTCAAAAGATAAAATAAAATTTATACACACTACATAGATTAATCAAGGAATAAAGAGGAGACTCGAATAAGTACAATCAGAAATGATAAAGGTAAAATTACAACTGATACCACAGAAATGCAAAATATCATCAGAGTCTACTTTGGGTATCTCTACACACACAAACTAGAAAACCTAGAGGAAATGGATGAAAACACACAATTTCCCAAGGTTAAATCACGAAGAAGTAGAAATCTTGAACAAACCAATAATGAGTAGTGAAATTGAATAAGTAATATAAACCTCCTTTAAAAAAGCCCAGGACCAGATGGATTCACAGTGAAATTTTACTAGCATACAAAAAGAGCTGGTACCAATCTTATGGAAATTATTCTCAAAAAATTGAGGAGGAGAGATTCCTCCTTAACTCATTCTGTGAAACCAGTATCACCCTGATACCAGAATCAGGTGAGGATACAGGCCAATATCCCTGATGAATATAGATGCAAAAATCTTCAACAAAATACAGCAAATTGAATCCAACAGCACCTAAAAATGCGACCCATGATCAAATGGGTTTTATTCCAGGGATGCAAGGATGATTCAACACACATAAATCAATAAATGTGATTCACCACAAAACAAAATTAAAAACAAAAGCTGTACAATTGTCACAATAGAAATGCAGAAAAAGCATTCAATAAAATCCAATGTCCCTTCATGATAAAACTCCTCAGCAAACTAGACACTGAAGGAACATACCTCAAAATAATAAAAGCCATATACAACAAACCCATAGCCAACATTATACTCAATGAAGAAACACTGAATGCATTTCCTTTAAGAACCAGAACAAGATAAAGATTCCCACTCCCATCACTCCTATTCAACATAATATTGGAAGTCCTAGCCAGAGCAATCAGGCAAGAAAAAGAAATAAAAGGCTATCAAATTGGAAAAACAGGAAGTCAAATTACCTCTGTTCACTAATGACATAAACTTATACTTAGAAAACCCTAAAGACTCCTCCAAGACTCTGAGATTTGATAAATGACTTCAGTAAGGTTTTAGAATAAAAAGTCAACAGACAAAAATCAGTAGCATTTCTATGCACCAATAATGTTTAATCTGAAAACCAAATCAAGAACCACTTACAAAAGCCACACAAAAAATAAATTACCTAGGAAGACATTTAACCAAAGAGGTACAAGATCTCTACAAGAAGAACTACAAAACACTGATTAAATAAATCAGAGATGACACAAACAAATGGAAAAACATCACGCTTATGGAATTAAAAGAATCAAACTCATTAAAATGACCATATTGCCTAAAGTCATTTACAGATTCAATGCAATTCCTATCAAATTACTAATGTTATTTTTCACAGAATTTAAAAAAAATCCTAAAATGTGTATAGAACCAAGGAAACATGCTGAATAGCCAAAGCATTTCTGAACAAAACAAACAAAGCTAGAGGAATTATATTGCCTGACTTCAAATTATACTTCAAGGCTATAGCAAGAAAAGAATATGGTACTTGCACAAAAAATAGACACATAGAGCAATAGAACAGGATAGAGATCCCAGAAATAAAGCCATACACCTACCAGCAACTATCTTCAACAAAGTTGACAGAAACACGAAATTGGGAAAGGACCCTCTATTCAATAAATGGCTCTGGAAAAATTGGATAGCCATATGCTAAAGAATGAAACTGGACCCCTATCTCTCATCACATACAAAAATTAACTCAACATAGATTAAAGCCTTAAATATAAGACCCGAAACAATAAATATCCTAGAAGACAACCTAGGAAAACTCTTCTGGATGTTAGCCTAGGCAAGGAATTTATGACAAAGGCCTCAAAAGCTA
The DNA here is from genome assembly GCF_028885655.2 of Pongo abelii. Taxonomy (NCBI): domain Eukaryota; kingdom Metazoa; phylum Chordata; class Mammalia; order Primates; family Hominidae; genus Pongo; species Pongo abelii. Next base: position 157,310,880 of record NC_071989.2, read on the forward strand.
ATGCAACGAAAAAATAGACAAATGGTACTTAATTAAACTAAAAAGCTTTTGCACAGCAAAATAAATAATCAACAAAGTAAAAAGACAACCTACAGAATGGGAGAAAATATTTGCAAACTATGCATCCAACAAAGGACTAATATCCTGAATCTGCAAGGAACTCAACTCAAGAAGAAAATAAACAATAACCCCATTAAAAAGTGGGCAAGGACATGAACAGAAATTTTTCAAAAGAAGACATAGAAATGACCAAGAAACATAAATTTCTCAACATTATTAATCAGAGAAATGCAAGGTAAAAATCACAGTGAGATACCATCTTACACCAGTCAGAATGGGTATTATTAAAAAGTAAAAAAAAAAAAAAACCAACAGATGTTGGTAAGGATGTGAAGAAAAGAGAATGCTTATAAACTCTTGGTAGGAAAGTAAATTAGTACAACCTTTATGCAAAATACAATGGAGATTTCTCAATGAACTAAAAATAAAACTACCATTTTGCTGGGTACAGTGGCTCATGCCTGTAATCACAACACTTTGGGAGGCCAAGGCGGTAGAATTGTTTAAGCTCAAGAGTTCAAGACCAGCCTGGGCAACATAGTGAGACCTCATCTCTATTAAAATTGTTTTAAAAATAACCAAGCGTGGTGGCACATGCTTGTAGTCCTAGTTTCTCGGGGGGATGAAGGGGAAGGATCACTTGAGCTCAAGAGGTTGAGGCTGCAGTGAGCCCTGACCATGCTACTGCACTCCAGCCTGGGTGACAGAGCAAGACACTGTCTCAATAAATAAATAAATAAATAAATAAATAAAACAAACTACCATTCAACCCAGCAGTCCCACTACTGGGTATCTACCCAACGGAAAAGAAATAATCATATCAAAAAGATACTAGAACTTGTATGTTCATCACAGCACTACTCACAATAGCAGTCATGGCCTAAAGCTAAGTGTCCATCAACAGATGATTGGATAAAGAAAACGTGCTACAGGCCTGGCGTGGTGGCTCATGCCTGTAATCCCATTGCTTTGGGAGGGCAAGGTAGGGGGATCACTTGAGGTCAGGAGTTTGAGACCAGCCTGGCCAACATGGTCTTTTCTAAAAATGCAAAAATTAGCCAGGCGTGGTGGTGCACACCTGTAGTCCCAGCTACTCAGGAGGCTGAGGCAGGAGAATTGTTTGAACCTGGGAGGCAGAGGTTGCAGTGAGCCAAGATCACACCACTGCACTTTAGCCTGAGTAACAGAGGGAGACTCTATCTCAAAAAAAAAAAAAAAAAAAAAGAAAATGTGGTACATATACATAAAGGAATACTATGCAGACATAAAAATAATAAAATCTTGTCTTTTGAAGCAATATGGATAAAGCTGGAGGCCATTATCCTATGTGAAATAACTCAGAAACAGAAAATAAAATACCACATGTTATTTATCAGATCTAGGAGCCTTGGAGCAGAGACTATGGTGTTTACTAGGTATAGAATCATGTCATCTGCAAACGGAAATAGTTGGACTTCCCTCTTCCTATTTGGATCCCTTTTATGTCTTTCTTTTGCCTGACTGTTTTGGTTAGGACTTCCAGTACTATGTGGAACAGGAGTGGTGACAGTGGGCATCTTTGTCTTGTTGCCCATTCAGTATAATGTTGACTATGGGTTTGTCATAGATGGTTCTTATTATTTTCAGATATGTTCCTTCAATTCCTAGTTTGTTGAGGGTTTTTAACACAAAGGGATTTTGAATTTTATTGAAAGCCTTTTCTGCATCTATTGAGATGATTCTGTGGTTTTTCTTTTCAGTTCTGTTTATGCACACACAGATTTTGAAAACATAGCCAGGCCTTTTTGCCTCTTTAACTTAGGGCCAAAAGGAGATGCCCTGAAGATGAAACCTTGTTTTCTCACACTCTGAGCTCCTGGAGTCATTTGTGCTGGGGAGGGTGATACTAAAAGGAGAGTTCTCAATATGGGAAAGAGAGAATGGGTCTGTGGGTTCCACAAATAGTATAATAGGAACGTGGGCTCTAATTCCCAGAGCCACCCCTAAGGAAGAGCCAGGACCTTGGAGGGATGTCTTGGAGGGAAAGTTTAGTCTCGATAAAGATTCTCCCTTTAGGCTTAACATGTTAGGTACCTTGCTGCCCAACTAAGGAACCAGGCAAGTGTGGACAGAATGAGTATCAGTGGCCACTATGGAAGACTGAGGTAAGAGAATTTGTTATGTAGAGAAGGGAAAAGCTCCCCCAAAATGATGATTTGTTCTAGAGAAGGAAAAAGCTCCCCCAAAATGATGAGAATTAAATTTGCTGTCCTCCTGTCAAGATGACGACTTGGAGCCAGATTTCATTTCATTCACAGAAATAAACTGACATTTCTTTTACACTCAGGTGTGTGGAATGAGATTCATAAGGACTAGCTACATGAGACAGATAATTCATATTTCTCGTATTTTGCAAGTTTCAAGTGAAATTATTTCAGGCTAAAAACATACTACTTCCATATAAGTGGAAAATGTTAGTGAGCTGGGAAAGTGTAGATTGATATCATATTTGCTGGTTATTTCCCAAGGTGGAGCCTTGGCCATTTTTCCTGTGGAAAATGTTGGGAAAAGAACAAGCTTTGCCTTCAGGATGCATTTTGGATCCTCCCTGCAGTACTGCCCTATGCAAAGATCCTTTAGGGCCATTTTACTATCCTCATTACCATCATTGTTGTCATTGTCTCTGTTATCAACATGGTCATTATCATCATTGTTGTTATCATCATAACAGCTAGTGATTTATTGCAGACACTATTCTAAGCACTTAAATGTATTATCTTATTTATTCCACACAATAACTCTCTGAACAAGCCCCTTTTATTATCCCCATTCTACAGATGGAAAAACCAAATGCACTGAGATTAAGTAATTTGCAAAGTTAAGTGGCAAAGCGGCTTTCACTGATGTGGTAGGATCACTGGACCTCATAAAAATGCCATCATCATATATTTAAATATATTCTTATGAAAAATATGTTTAACTCCTAACAAAATGTAACACACCAATTTACATGTAATAAGACCTTAAAACTAATGTGAAAAACAAACAATTAAGTTCTAAATGGTAGAATTATAGCACATATGTCACTAACCAGTGATTACCTAATCCATAGGGTCAACATAGGCTATGGCCAAGTTTTTGATAAGTCCCTATTTTTGTATGTCATCTTATGGAATTAAACCTTTCCATGGTACTTTTCTGCCTTCTTTTTAACAGTATTTTTTAAAAATTTTATTATAATAGACCGTATCAAATGTGGGGTGTTACTTGGAAGTTGATAAGAAATATACTTTATTATTTTTTCTGATTATATAAGTAAGATTAGCTCATTATTTAAAATTAAAACATAATAGGCCTACATTTCCCAAAAAGTTAATGTGTCTGACATCTCTCACGCTGGAAAGACTAGTATAACTAACAATTTAGTGCACCTACTCCTCAGTATACTTTTTTCTCCATACATATACTCCTGCTAACAAATTTATAATAGCAATATATGTACCTGAATATATGTAAACATTTACTTACAAGGTGAAATTATGCAATAACATTTATCACTTTTCTTCAATTAACAATATAGTTAGGATTCTTTCCATGGCAGTACTTATAAACCTATCTGATTACTTTTTAATAAAAATAGTATATCCTTATGGTTAAACAAATTTCATATATAAAGATATATGATTAAAAGTAAAAATGTCTCATACTGTTGCAGAAGTACATTTCCAGAACTAACTACTGTATCCCTTTGAATGTTTGAAGCATATGAGAGCCTAACTTATTTCTACTTTTTATTAGTCTTAACCAAGATTAGTTATTGTGGTCTCAATTTCTTCTCTTTCCTCTCCCCACGTGGTTATCTCAACTATCAACCACAGATCATCTAGTTTGATTTCTAAGGCATTCCCTGTGTAAAAGAGTGGCTAGAAATAGAGAGTCCGGCAAAAGATTTCTATTTCTTAAAGAGCCAAACTTTTTGTCTTTTAAATATTTTTTAAAGCTACAAATAACAGACAGTGCTTAAAACAAGAATATACAGGCTACTAAGCAAAACACAAATATTTTTTAGTGTGATATAGTTTTAAAAATAGGCCATAAACAGCTTTCTTCAACAAACCCCACCTACTTATTCTCAATGATGATCCCAAGTCCAATTTTCATGCTTACAAACCAGCAAGGGAACAGACTTTCTAAGCCTGTTTATTTAACACATCCCTCATTTATCACATGGCATCGCTGCTAGTCCCAGTCATCCAAGCCAAAAGTAATTCAGAAACCTAAATAGCTGCTAATGACCAATGGAATTATGAGACAAATATTTTAAACACAACTTTGATTACGTATCTAGTCTTCTCTGTATTCTCTACAACCATTCCTTGTCTGTTGAGGAATCTTGATCATGTCAAGAGCTTAGCTCAAAACCAAACTGCAATAAGCCCCATTTAACACTACAGTTATTTGTTTGGTCATGCAGTATTTCCCCTGAAAGGAACTCACTCAAATGCCACAGAGGAGTATGCAATTCTGTAGGTAACGGGGAGTTAGAAACTTTCAAGCAAGGAAATGGCACACATTGGTCTGCCCTTAGGAAAGATGTTTTTAGCTGGTTTAGGAAGAGGTAATAAAGTGACTGAAAGCTAGAGGTGATGCCCAAACCCATGGTCCAAGCAATACATATTAAAAGTTCAAACCAGGGAAGTCCCAGTGGGACGAAGAGGGCTGGGTAGATCCAGGGAGATAAAATCAGTAGGATTTATTGACATTATGCTAGGTAAGAGAAAGAGAAGGGTCAAAAACAACCTCCATGTTTGTGGCTTTTTGTAATAGCATAGAGATAATATAAATACAGACACCTGGGAATGAAGTTCTAATGCAAGGGGAGGAGTACTCTTGAGGGTGAGAATGGTCAATAAGGAGTTCCATTCAGAAAAGTTGAGACCGGCATGTTTACTTGGTATCCACCATTTCAAGTATAAAGGGAACAAAAAGAATAACCCCTCACAGCAGTCAGGACTATGGTAGGAAAAGCATTAATGGCAAAGCATGAGCTTATATGAGAGATGTTGCTGAGTTATAAAGAAACATAGAGAGCTCTCCACAATTTTAGTCCCCAGGGTCACAAAACTCATCTTTACCCCAACTTGTTTCTTATACTCAGCAAAGAAGCTGACAGTGAAATCCATTAGCTTAGCCCAGAGGGACTCCCAGGGCTACTAAACTTCATCTCCTTACAGATATTCCAATGATGCCAGGGACAAAGGCTTCCCCTTCTGAAAGGAAACCTAAGAGCCAGCTTTCTCCCTCTGCCTTCCAGATGGCATTACACATGTCGATTAGAAATGTTCAGGAAGTGCTTTCTCTTTGCAACCAAGAGAAACATTTTCCTTCTTTGGAGCTTGCTCCCACTTTCTTTCCTTCCTTAAATGGAATCTGATGTGTTTTTTCCCAAATTATCCGTGACTGATCCCTTGCACTGTTTGTGCTCTTGGTAGATACTCTGCAGTAGGAAGATAAGGATGGGGCTGAGTGACGTATATTTCTCTACTGGTTTCCTTAGCAATGCCTCAGCAAGCCTCCAGTTCCCCTACAAACCTCCTTCTGAGTCAGCCTGTTTCGGCTATAGTCCAGGCTCTGCCAGCACATCACTGTTAAAACAGTAATAACTTTTTTTCCTCCACGGCACTTTACAATGTATGACGATCTTTCGCAGTCTTTATTTCATTTTATTTTTATAGCATGATCTCACAGAGAAGATATTATCAATATCAGCATTTTATAGGTAAATAAATTGAAACTCACAAAAGTTTAATAACTTGCCTAAATTTCATAGCAATAAGTCAATGGTCAGAAAAAGGAGCTCATGGAGTTTGTTCCTCTGGCAATAGTGGCCACTAAGTCACAACGAGACTTTCCCATACAGTCTGAAGACGTCAGTTAGGGGTTATTCCATCCAATGATGAAATAGGGGGAAGATCTTCCTGGTAAATTAAGATATGCTTAAGATTTATTGACATAAAGTTCAGTTCATGAACCGTGACAATAAAAATATTCTTAATTCAGCCACTAGCTTCTCCCAGGGAGCATTAGTGGTTAAAATACAATAGTTTTCATAGTGTCTATCATATAACAGTTGTACTATGGATTCATCACAGGTGTGCCCTACAATTGACCAATGTATAAAATTCATTTTGTCTTAACTGTTGATACATACAACTGTTCCATGGTGTTCACTATAAAACACTGTTATGGCAAAGTTTGTTAGCTATAGCATTGAGTTGAGTGGATCATCAAAATGCTGTAGAGTTGGTATAACTTATTTTGAATAATTGGTATAGATTAATATCAAGCTGGCATCTAAGAAAGAGTACACATCTCCTTCACATGGCCATATGTATGTATGTATAGCAGGGGTTGCACAGGGCAGTCAGGGCTTTCCTCAAGGAGCCCCACAGTGCTGATGCGTGATACCTTTTTATAGCATACAACTATAGATGTGTCTATAGAATCTTCAAGACACCTGTGTATGAGATTAGTATTTGCATTGTAATTATCTTTTCCTGTTCTTGAATCTCTTACTGTCTTGAGGGGAACTCTAAATTTCTAGTGTATGAATGTGAACTACGCACGGAAAAAACCAGAGATCTCTTGTTCTAATTTCTATTTCTGACAAAATAAAAATTAATATTTAAGATATTTGATTTCAAAAATTTTTTTAAAGGCTACTGAAAAAGAATTAAAAGGGCATAGAGTTAGACTGTCCATCGAAATTTAAGAATCTATCTGTAAGAAGATATTTCATCAACCCCAATTGACCCATTGACACAAGGCAGTCTGACTTTTCTATCGCACACTACTCTATTTCTAAAAATATTATTCTAGAGTCTTATTCAGGATTAGTATGAGTGGACTTCAGTTCACAGAGTCCCTCTTTCTTCTGTGGGCAGAAGATCACAAGCTTCTACGTGGATCAGTCCATCCAATACCTCCTGAAGCTCCACATTCTTAGTATTTTCCTTTATATTGATTAATATTCTGCCTTATTATAGCTTTTAGAAGACACAATTAAGCAAAAATGATTGACAGAATCTTGGGTTTTGAAGCCAGATAGCTTAATTTAAATACCAGCTGTGCCACTTTCTGTTTCGGCAACTTTAGATGAATTACTTAACACTTTGGGGTGTCAGCATCCCAATCGATAAACAAGGGAGAAAAATAATAATAATATCCACCTCGTCTGACTGTGATAAGGATTCTTAGAAATAACATGTATAATGTTCTTATGGAACAGTGTTTGTCACATAGCAGTTATATCATTAATTGTAACTACTATTGATATTCTATACACTGGTCTTATCAGACATGGTCTTATGGAGAAATGTGAAATAGATGAGTGAGCTCTTTCACATGTGAGCCTTTTCCTGTATTGGAAAACTGCTCTCAATGACATCCATGTGTTCTCTTAAGTTAACTAAGCACAAGTAATATTTTAAAGACAAGTGTATTAGTCTGTTTTCATGCTGCTGATAAAGACATACCTGAGACTGCGAAGAAAGAGGTTTAACTGGACTTACAGTTCCACATGGCTGGAGAGGCCTCAGAAAGGCATTTCTTACATCGTGGCAGCAAGAGAAAAATCAGGAGGAAGCAAAAGCGGAAACCCCTGATAAACCCAACAGATCTCATGAGACTTATTCACTATCATGAAAATATCATGGGAAAGATCAGCCCCCATGACTCAATTACCTCCCCCTGGGTCCCTCCCACAATACATGGGAATTCTGGGAGATACAATTCAAGTTGAGATTGGGTGGGGACACAACCAAACCATATCAACAAGACAATCCACTCCTGTCCCCACAAAGTTAATTAAAAGGTAACAATGCCCACCGCTGATACTTCAGGTGATAAGATTTGGGCTCTAAATAAGTCTGTAAGAGACTTACAAAAGGTGGCATAGCATAGCAGTGGAGCAAATAGCCAGCTAGGATTCCTAAGAAATAGATTTTACTTGTTCTGTGCTCTTGGGTAAGTCATTTGACTACTTCAATATCTTCAATTGCAGAAAGGAGGAAATGGGACAAATGTCACAACACTATCGTGACAATTAAGGAGATGCGCAAAAAATACTATGAGGAGGACAGTGTTCAGCACATATAGGCATTCAATTAGTATTGGTTGATTTTATTTCTAGGTCCCAGACATTCTGACACCCAGTTAGTATTTTCAGTTAAGATAGTTAGCTATAGCCTTTCAGATGATGCTTATGATGGCTTCTTCAACTAGTCCCTCTGCTTCCAGTCCATCCCTGAAGATCACATGATCCGAAGTTAAGAGAAGAATATTAAAAGAATAATAATTATATGTCAAAATCTATAGGAAATGGTCAAAACAATATTTGGAAAAAAATTTAGAGCTTTACTTGTCTTTATTCTTAATAAAATAAAAGAACATTCACTATGTTCCCACATCATATAAGAAAATTAGTTTTTGAAAAACTACAGAAGAATTGGAAACTATAAACATGATAAAATAAACAAGGTGATTACATAACAAAGAAAACTAAAACAAGTAATTAATATAACCAAAGATTACTACTTGAAAAAGACTAAGAAATGTCCAAAAAACAGCAAAATCTAATTTAAAAAACTAATAAAAACGTAAATAAGACAGAAAATAGAGCAACAGGATAACAGAAAAAATTGTATGAAGAAACATTTGGCACAGTTAAATGCTAATATATTTTAAATTCTGTGTGAAATAAATTATTTTCTCAAAGCAAGGGAATTAACACTTACTAGGTACTGACTTTGTCGCAGTGCTGAGTGTTTTATACACATCCTTTTTTTGTTGGTATAATAAGCCATTTTATAAATATTTTTCCTCCTTTTATAGCAGAAAGTGAAGCTTACAGAGATGAAGGTGTATGTCCAAGGTCACCCAGCTACTAAGAGATGCAGCTGGAATTTAAATTCAGATCTACAAGGCCTATGCTATTTTTATTTTTCCAAGTTTTCACCCTAAAAATATAAAACATCAAAATGGTCATAAAAGGAAGAGGAAATTTGAATATACAGCATTAAAAACAGTTTATACACCATTATTAAAATAAGACTTGAACATGCTTGTTTAGATCAAAATTTCTCTAAACTTTCAAATAGCAAAAAGTAACCTAACTACCCATTTCATTTCTTGAAAGAGAAAATAATAGCAAATTTCCTACTATAAAAGAAAAAAGTGGTCTTAATCCTAATTGTTATTAAAGTATGAACACACACACAACTATAGTGAGCTTTCCTCTTATAGATACAAGCTTTTAATAAAAATAAAAAATTGAATAAAGCAATCAAATAAAAGTTATTCCATGCTACAAGAATACGGCATGCTATAAGAATACAACATATTCTATGTCTTTCTAAAAGGAAAACATATTCTGCTTAATCTTTCTATTTCGAAAACTTACTCATGACAAAATCACATCAACAAAAGCAATAAGTCACTTGAAAGAATCTGGGACCCATTTCTAATGTTTAGAAGGTTTAAAAATAGGAAGGCAACATGACAGCATGAGGAGCTTCACAGATCTGCAACATCAGAAGCTAAGCACTGTGGGGAAGAGAAATAGACTTCACTAAAATAATCCAGCTAGTCACTAAGCAAATAGTAATAAAAAAGCTACAAGGGAGGAAGATTAGATTCTATAGTTTCTACAATATATTATCTAAAATATTTAGTTTCCAACCCAACTGCAAAAACATTCAAAGAAACAGGAAAATAAAACATACTGGAGGAAGAAAGAGAGCAGAAGAAACTGCCTGTGATAGCAACCAGATATCAGATTTAACAAAGTATTCAAAGTAGCCATTAGAAATATGTTCAAAAAAACTAAAGAAAATCATAATTATAGAAATAAAGAAGGATATAATGACAACTGTTCATCAAATAGAAAAATATCAGTATTGATAAGGTCATAGAAATTTTCAAAAAAGAAACCAGTGGAAATTCTGAAGCTGAAGGTACAACAACGGAAATAAAAAATTCACTAGAGGAGCTCAACAGTAGATTTGAACTGGCAGAATAAAGACTTAGCCTACATGAAGATAAACCTATAGAGATGATACAATCCAAAGACAGAAAGCAAAAAGAATAAAGAAAGAACAGAGCCTCAGAGAAATTTAGGCATTATTAAGTACGCAAACCTACATGTAGGATGAGTAGGATAAATGTGAGATCTACAGATACAGCACTGTCAAAATAGTGAAAGTCATAGACAAGGAGAAAATCTTGAGAGCATTAAGAAAAGAATGACTCATCACTTAAAAGGAACCCAAATACAATTTGCAGATGACTTCTCACCAGAAACAAAGGAGACTAGAAGACAGTAGAATAACATATTCAAAGTGCTCAAAAAAAGGCTGCTGACCAACCAAGAATCCTATTTCATAAAAGCTATATTTCAAAATTTTAAGTACAATGAAGAATTTTCCAAATAATCAAAAACAGAAAAATTGCTGCTTGCAGTCATTTTACAAGCAATAATAAAAGAAGTTCTCAGGCTGAAAACAAGCAACCCTGGACAGTAATTCAAATCCACACAAAAAGAGATCATCAATAAAGGTAATTATATAAGAGATAGTATAAATTCATATTTCTTCTTCTTCTCTTAACTGATTTAAAAGCAATTGATTGTGTTGTCTATGATTTCTTTCAGCAGTGTTTTATAGATTTCCTTGTAGAGATCTTTCACATCCTTGGTTAGGTGTATTCCTAAGTATTTTATTTTATTTTTATTTTTTGGCAGCTATAGTGAAAGAGGTTGTTTTTTATTTGATTCTCAGCTTGGTTGCTGTTGGTGTATAGCAGAGCTACTGATTTGTGTGCATTAATTTTGTATCCTGAAATTTTGCTGAATTCATTTATCAGTTCTAGTAGCTTTTTGGGTGAGCTTTTAGGATTTTCTAGGTATACAATCATATCATCAGCAAACAGTGACAGTTTGACTTCTCTTTACCAATTTGGATGCCCTTTATTTCTTTCTCTTTTCTGATTGTCCTGACTAGGACTTCCAGTACTATGTTGAATAGCAGTGGTAATAGTGGGCATCTTTGTCTCGTTCCAGTTCTCAGGGGGAATGGTTTCCGCTTTTCCCCATTCAGTATAGTGTTGGCTGTGGGTTTGTTGTAGACAGCTTTTATTACCTTGAAGTTTGTCCCTTCTATGCCAATTTTGCTGAGGGTTTTAATCATAAAGGGATGCTGGATTTCATCAAATGCTTTTTCTGCATCTGTTGAGATGATCATGTGATTTTTTGTTTTTAATTCTGCTTATGTGGTGTATTACATTTACTGAGCTACATATGTTAAACCATCCCTGCCTTCCTGGTATGCAACACACTTGATCATGGTGTATTATTTTTTGACATGCTGTTGGATTCAGTTTACTAGTATTTTGTTGAGGATTTTTGCATCTATGTTCGTCAGGGACATTGGTCTGTAGTTTTCTTTTTTTGTTATGTCCTTCCCTGATTTTGGTATTAAGGTGATACTGGTTTCATTGACTGATTTAGGGAGGATTCCCTCTATATCTCTTGGAATAGTGTCAATAAGATTAGTACCAATTATTTGAATGTCTGATAGAATTCAGCAGTGAATCCAAGTAATCTTGGAGTTTTTTGTTGTTGTTGTTGGCAATTTTTTTTATTACCATTTCAATCTTGCTGCTTGTTATTGGTCTGTTTGAAGATTCTATATCTTCCTGGTTTAAGCCAGGAAGGTTGCATATTGTCAGGAATGTATCTATCTCCTCTAGGTTTTCTAGTTTATGCACATAAAGGTGTTCATAGTAGCCTTGAATAATCTTCTGTATTTCTGGGGTATCAGTTGTAATATCTCCCATTTCATTTCCAATTGAGCCAATTTGGATCTTCTCTCTTATTTTATTGATTAATCTATCAATTTTATTTATCTTTTCAAAGAACCAGCTTTTTGTTTCATTTATCCTTGTATTTTTTTGTTTCCATTTAATTTAGTTCTGCTCTGATATTTGTTATTTCTTTCCTTCTGCTGGGTTTGGTTTGGATTGTTCTTGTTTCTCCAGTTCTGTGAGGTGTGACTTTAGTTTGTCTATTTGTGCCCTTTCAGACTTTTTGATGTAGGCATTTAATGCTATGAATTTTCCTCTTGAATGGGTAGAATCAATATTGTGAAAATGGCCATACAGCCAAAAGCAATCTGCAAATTCAACACAATTTTCATCAAAATACCACCATCATTCTTCACAGATCTAGAAAAAGCAATCCTAAAATTCATATGGAACCAAAAAAAAAAAAAAAAGGCCCACGTAGCCAAAGGGAGACTAAGTAAAAAGAATAAATCTGGAGGCATCACATTACTCGACTTCAAACAATACTATAAGGCCATTGTCACCGAAATAGCATGGTACTGGCACGAAAATAGGCACATAGACCAATGGAACAGAATGTAGAAACCAGAAATAAACCCAAATACTTAAAGTCAACTGATCTCCAACAAAGCAAGCAAAAACATACGATGTGGAAAGGACACCCTATTTAACACATGGTGCTGGGATAATTGGCAAGCCACATGTAGAAGAATAAAACTGGATCCTCATCTGTCACCTTATACAAAAATCAACTCAAGATGAATAAAAGACTTAAATCTGAGACCTGAAACCATAAAGATTGTAGAAGATAACATCAAAAAAAAAAACCCTTCTAGACATTGGATTAGGCTAAGACTTCATGACCAACACCCCAAAAGCAAATACAACAAAAACAAAGGTAAATAGATAGGACTTAATTAAACTAAAAAGCTATTACATAGCAAAAGAAACAGCAGAGTTAACAGAAAATCCACAGAGTGGGAGAAAATCTTCACAATCTACACATCTGACAAATGACTAATATCCAGAAAGGACTCAAACAAATCAGCAAGAAAAAAAACAAACAATCCCATAAAAAAGTGGGCTAAGGACATGAATAGGCAATCCTCAAAAGAAGATATACAAATGACCAACAAGCATGTGGAAAAATTCTCAGCATCACTAATTATCAGGGAATTGCAAATCAAAACCACAATGCAATACTCCTCACTCCTGCAAGAATGGCAATAATAATAATAATAATAATAATAATAATAATAAAAGATGTTAGCATGGATGTGGTGAAAAGGGAACACTTTTACACTGTTGGTGGGACTGTAAACTAGTACAACCACTATGGAATACAGTGTGGAGATACCTTAAAAAACTAAAAATAGATCTACCACTTGATCCAGCAATCCCACTAAGTTATCTACCCAGAAAAGAAAGAAGTCATTATAAAAAAAGATACTTGCACATGCACGTTCACAGCCATGCAATTTGCAAATCCAAAAATATGGAATGCCCATCAATCAATGAATGGATAAATAAAATTGGTTATATATATATAACAATTTATATATATACACACACACACATCATGGACTACTACGCAGCCATAAAAAGGAATGAAATAATGGTGGTTGCAGCAACCTGGATGGAATTGGAAACTATTATTCTAAATGAAGTAACTCAGGAATGGAAAACCAAACATTATATGTTCTCGCTCATAAGTGGGAGCTAAGCTATGAGGATGCAAAGGCATAAGAATGACACATTGGACTTTGGGGACCCAGGGGAAAGGGTGGGGTGCAGCAAGGGATAAAAGACTGCACATTGGCTACAGTGTACACTGCTTGGGTGATGGGTGCACCAAAATCTCAGAAATCACCACTAACAAACTTATTCATGTAACCAAACACCACCTGTTCCCCAAAAACTTATTGAAATAAAAAAATTAAAAATTTGAAAAAAAGCAATTGTATAAAACAATGTGGGTAGCATGTATTGTTTGGCCTATAACTTATAGAAATATGATACATTTGCCTATAAAGACCACAAAGGAAGTAGATGGAATCAAAGTTGTATTGAGTTAAGGGAATGACTGCACATGTTAACTTGAATCCATAAGAACAATTGAAGAGAAGCAGAAATGATAAATAAGAAGGTTAATATAAGAAAAGCTATAAATCAGGGGTGTCCAATCTTTTTACTTCCCTGGGCCACACTGGAATAAGAAGAATTGTCTTGGGCCACACATACAATACACTAACACTAATGATAACTGATGAGCTTAAAAAAATTGCAAAAAAAAAAATCTCATAATGTTTAAAGAAAGTTTACTAATTTGTATTGGGCGTAATTCAAAGCCATCCTAGGCCAGATGTGTCTTGCGAGCTGCAGGTTGGACAAACTTGCTATAAATATACACCTGTCTCTTTTTGGCTTCTTTAAAACACACAAAGTTATATAAATTAATAATTATAAAAATATACTGTTGGGCTTGTTACATTTATATATGTAATATCTATAACAATAATACTGCAAGAAGAAGGAAAGGTAAATAGAACTATATAGAAGTAATGTTTCTATATCTCTCTGGAATTAAACTGCTTGTAAATCTGAAGTTGTTTCTGATAAGATGTATATGATAAGCTCTAAAGCAACCACCAACGAAATAATAAAATGCGTGAAGAGTCATTAAAGCTATTTAAATGGTACATTAGAAAATATTCACTCAATGTAAAATAAACCTGTGAAGAAAATATAGAAGAACAAAAACAACATGGGTCATACAGAGGACAAAATTTTAAATGGCAGACATAATCCAAGTATATTAATGATAGCATTAAATGTGGATGCATTAAACAATCCAAGCAAATCAAAAGGAAGATGTTGTCAGACTGGGTTTTAAAAACAAGACCTATAATACACTGTCTACAGAAGACACACTTTAGATTTAATGATATAAATAGATTGAAAGTAAAAGGATGAAAAAAAGATATATCATGCAAACAGAAATCACGAGAAAGCTGAAGTGGCTATATTGATATCAGACTAAATAAACTCGAAAACAAAAAAAATGTGGTTTTTTTTGTAATTGGAAGTAATGGGAGATGTTTTATAAAGATAAAAGAATCAACCCATCAGGAAGAATTGTAAATCTATACATTTACAAGTATAAATGAATGCAACTAATAATAGCACCAAAATACATGAAGAAAAACTGACAAGAATGAAGAGAGAAATACACAATTCAACTATAATAGTTGTAGACTTTAATATCCCATTTTAAAAATGGACTATAACAATTAGGCTGAAGATCAACAAAGAAACAGACTTGAAATACACTATTAACTAGCTAGACCTAATAGCTATTTATAGGACACCCAACAAATTAGGAGTATATATTCTTCTTGAGTGCACATGCAACATTCTCCAGGATAGATTATATGCCAGGACATAAAATAGACCTCAATAAATTTAAAGAATATAAATAATACAGAATATGTTCTCTGACTATAATTGGGAAAAATGTAGAAATTAATAGCACGATCCTAAATCAGTAATGGACCAATGAATAACCAAAAGGGAAATCATAAAATACTTTAAGATGAATGACAATTAAGATACAATATACCAAAGCTTACAAGATGTAGCTAAAGTAGTTTTAAAAGAGAAGTATAACTGTTAATCCTTACATTAAAGCAAAAGAATAATCTCAATTCAGTAACCCAACCTTCCATCTTATGGCACTGGAAAAAGAAGAGCAAACTGAACCTATAGCCAGCAGAAGTAAGGAAATAATAAACATTAGAGTAGAAATTAATGAAATTGAGAATATATAAACAATAGAGAAAATCGATGAAACCAAAAGCTGGTTCTGTGAAGTAACTGACAAAATTGATAAACTGTTAGCATTTATTGGCCAAGAAAAAGAAGAGAGAAGGCTCAAAGTACTAGAATCAGAAATGAAAGAAGGGACATTACTACCTTCCTTACAGAAATAAAAAGGGCTATAGAGAAATACTATGATTACTTACATGCCAATAAAATAATTTAGATGAAATAGACAAATTTCTGGAAAGACACAAACTACCAAAACTGGCTCACAAATAAATAGGCAATAAACCTCGCCAAAATCTCACCTAATTTCTTTGTAGAAATTAAGCTGATTCCAAAATTCATATAAAATTTTCATGAATCCACGATATTAAAACAATATTGAAACATAACAAAGTAAGAAGATCTATACTACCTTATTTAAACACTTAGTAGAAAACAGTAATAATCAAGGCAGTATGATACTGGCATAAGGATAGACATGTAGATCAGTAGAATAGAATTGAACACAGGAAATGAGCTCTTGTCTGTGATTTTAGACATGGGTGCCAAAGCCATTCAGTGCAGGAAAGAATAGTCTTTCAACAAATAGTGTTGGGACTACTGGATAGCCAAATGCAAAGAAATAAAGCTGGACTCCTATCTCCTACCATATACAAAAATTAACTCAAAATGGATTAAAGGCCTACATTTAAGAACTTCAATTATCATAAAACTCTTAGAAGAAAAAATAAGGGTAAATCTTTATGACCTCATATTTGCTAATAGATTTTTAAAGATGACACTAAAATTACAAGCAGCAGAAGAAAACATAGATAATTTGGACTTCATCAAAATTCAAACTTTTGTGGTGCAGTGTACACTATCAAGAAAGCGAAAAGGCAACCCACAAAATTGGAGACAATATTTGCAAGTCAGTATCTGATTAGAAACTTGTATTCAAAATATATAAAGAAGTCTTACAACTCAATAAAGAAGACAAATAGAGCAATTTAAAAATGAACAAAGGACCTGAACAGACACTTCTTAAAGGAAGATTTACAAATGTTTCATAAGCACACAAAAAGATAGCTGACATTAGTCATCAAGGAAATGTGAATCAAAACCACAGTGAAATCACACTTCACACTCACTAAGATGGCTACAATTAAAATGTCAGATCATAACAAGTGTGGGAGAAGATGTGGAGAAATGGAACCCTCGTACACTGTCAGTGGTGCAGCCACTGTGAAAAATAGTGTGGGAGTTGCTAAGACAATTTATCGTAGAGTTACCTTGTGACCCAGTAATTCCACTCTTAGGTGTACAGTCATATGCCACATAATAATGCTTTGGTCAGTGATGGACCACTTATACAGGGGTTCCCCCATAAGATTATAATGCCATATTTTTACTATACCATTTCTATGTTTGGATACATTTATTATTAAGATACAAACATGCTTACCATGGTGTTAAATTGCCTACAGTACTCAGTATTATAACATGCTGCACAGCTTTGTAGCCTAGGAGCAATAGGCTATACCACAGAGCCTAGGGGTGTAGTCGGCTATACCATCTAGGTTTCTATAAGTGTCCTCTATGATGTTTCCACAATAACAAAATTGCCCAAAGATGCATTTCTCAGAACATATCCCCATCATTAAGAGATGCATGACTGAATAGGAAAATGCAAACATATGTCCACACAAAAGTTTGTACAGTTGGTAGCTGAATGATTCATAATAGCAAAAAGGTGGAAACAGTTCAAATATCCATCAACTGATGAATGGATAAACAAAATGTGTTATCTTCATACACAGGATATTATTACGCCATGAAAAAAGAATGAAGTACTACACATGCTACAACATGAATGAATCTTGAAAACATGCGAAGGAAAAAGAAGTCAGTCAAAAAATACCACATTCTATATGTACATGAAATGTCCAGAATAGGCAAATTCATGGAGACAGAAAGTAGAGTAGTGGAGGTTCAGGGTTGAAGTAGACAGGGAGGATGGGAGGTGGTGATAGCTTAAGGGTTGGGGCTTCTTTTTGAGGTAATAAAATTGTTCTAAAATCAACTTTAATGATGGTAACATGTATCTATAAACACACTAAAAAACATCTGTATTACTGTGTTAAGCCTGCTGTAACAAAATACCACAGACTGGGTGGCTTAATCAACAGAAATTTATCTTTCACAGTTCTGAAGGCTGGAAGTCCAAAATCAAGGTGCTGGCAAGGTTGGACTCCTCTGAGGCCTCTCTTCTGGACTTGCAGCTGGCCACCTTCTTGACACTTTGTTTTCATATAGTCATCCCTTTGTGCACATGGGTAACTGGTGTCACTTTCTCTTATTAGAAGGACAACAGTCATATTGGATCAGGGCCCCACCCTACTGACCTTACTTTAACCTAATCACCTCTTGATAGACTTTATCTCCAAATATGGTTACATTCTGAGGTACTAGGGGTTGGAACTTCAACACAAGAATTTGGGAGGGGGTGGTCATGATTCAACTCATAACACCATTGAATTGTATACTTTAAATGGGAGAATTGTATGATCTATGAGTTATATCTCAATAAAGCTGTTTAAGAATAGTTTAAGAATATTCTCTTAACACAATAACAAACTTTTACTAAAAACCAAAATTAAACTTAGAGATGCATCAGTCATTCTCCTTAAAAACAAAACCCTGATATTATAAAACATTTGTAATGAAGAATATATGGATAGCAGACAGATACAGGAGAAGAAAGAGATAATTACAAACTCTTTGGCAAAAAGTAAACTGCAAGAAAGGAGATGAAATTGAATAATATTACAGTTGGCCCTACAGACTGTCACATTAAATCATCACATAGATCCATTCATGTATCCAGTTTTTTGAGCAGCTACTATATGCTAGGCTGATGTGTGGCATACTTAGGTAAACAAAATGAAGATCCTGCTTTCATACAGCTTGTATTCCACTAAGAGTAGGGATACAGACAATAAACTGAAGATGTATTTAAGTATATTCAGTATGTTAGAAGGTGGTATAGTTTCGCTCTGTGTCTCCACCCAAATCTCATCTCAAATTGTAATCCTCAAGTGTCAAGGGAGGAAGATGATTGGATCATGGTGGTGGTTTCCCCCATGCTGTTTTCATGATAGTGAATGAGTTCTCCTGAGATTTGATGGTTTTATAAGTGTTTGGAAGTTCTTCCTTCCTTTTTTTGAAGGTGCCTGCTTCACTTTCCTCCATGATTGTAGGCCTTCCCAGCCATGAGGAACTCTGAGTCAAATAAACCTCCTTTGCTCATAAATTACCCAGTCTTGGATAGTATAGTATCTTTGTAGCAGTGTGAAAATAAACTAATATAAAAGGCGGCAAGTGCTATTGAAAAAAAAAAAAAGGCTTAACAGACTGAGAGACAGGAGGACTGTCTGAGAGTCCACCTGAGAGAGACTAAGGGTGTTGGCCTTATAGATATCTGGGAGAAGAGTATTTCGTTCTGATGCTACAGCTTCTGTAGAGGACCTAAGGGAACAGTATGACTGAACTGCTTAACAAATAGCAAGAAAACAAACAGGACTGAAAGGATGTGGGCAAAGGAGAGAGTAGGAGGAGAGACTATATTAGATTGCAATGAGAGCCAGAGCATGCAGGCCCTGAAAGACGTTGTAAGGACTTGGCCTTTTCCTCTGAGTGAGATGAAGAGCCATTGCAAGGTTATGATTAGAGAAGTACAAGGTCTTCCTTGCATTTTAGAAAAAGCCCTGTGGCTACTGTGTTGAGACTAGAATGTTGAGAGACAAGGGTAGAAGCAGGGAGACTTTTAGGGGCTATTGTATGCAAAAGTGAAAAAGACTGGACTCAAATTTTATTTTAAAAATAGTGAAAAGTACTGTAAATATTGAGAAGGTGAGGGAAGGAAGGGAAGTAAGGATGGTATAAGAGAGTTGAACCAACATTTACCATAATAATGAGTCAAGTAGGTAATATTTAAAATTAATAAGTAAAGAAAAAGCAGTAAAAACCTAGCATTTAGAAATATTTTTAATTAAAAGAACAGATAGCTAAAATGGTTTGAAACAATTGCAATAAGAGGGAGAAACTGGGGAAGAGGGACAGGAGACAGCTGTTTTCTATTACAAGCCTTTCACTTCATTTTATTAATGATATGAATTAATTGCTTTCATAATTATTTTATAAAGGACATGACAAAAAAGGGCAGCATTTAACTTGATAATCAATTTTGAGTTGGTGAATTGTGCAATTGTAAGAAGTTAAAAAGGAAGAAAAATGTCTAACTGTTGTGAAAGTGTATGTAACATATCATTATTTGCAGATGGCAGAATGCCTAGTTAAAACAAGAGTCACTGAAAATATTTTAGATAAAGAGACATTTTTTAACTTACTGGTTAGTGTAATGTCTTGTTTAATAAATGTTTCTCCTCAGTGCAATAAAATTGTCGTCACTACTAGAAGTTCAGTGCTAAATTTGGCACTCAACTGCACTTAGTGATTAATATCCTAGAGCTTGCTCTTTTTAATTCTGAAAAACTAAATGACCATTCAGCTGTATCTGTTTTTTAATATCATTTTAATATTAAATTATCATAATATTATTGCTTTGAGATCCTTTGGTAAGGAAAAAAAATGTTGTATCCTTTCATCCTGGATATTTTTGGTTTAGAAACATTTGCTGAGTAGACCAACAACAGCTCAGGCATATGCTATGCTCTGGTCAAAAGTCAAGGGCAGGTCACTAAAAATAGCTTTTAATATTCACTTCCTTCTATTCTGGAAAGGGAGAGTAGAAAGTGGTTTCCACCTGAGTTCAAGTCAACAAATCATACATTTGCCCATTCGTCCATCCATACATTTATTCATCCATTCATTCGAATTCTTACTGAGCTACAGTAAGCTGAGCAATGGAGATCCTATCAGTAGGCTGTGTAAATAATAAATTTAGGGGACAGTTAGAGTACACTGCAGGAAGGACTAAGAGAGAGGTTTGCTAGAGGTTTGCTAGTAGAGGTAGACCCAGAGTTAGCAGGGGTGGAAAGTGTTGGAGAGAGGGAATGATAGTGATACAGAGGCAGGAAACGAGATGGATTGTATTGGTTGAATATAAATAATAGAATGGACAGTTGAGCGACTGAGAAGGGGGCAAATGGCAAAGTATAGTGCTTTGGAGGAACTACAGAGAGAGAGAGAGAGAGAAACAGACAGAGAGTTATGCAGCCGTCTTAACTTCAAATGGCCACAGGAGCCAGGCAGGTTATATGAATGAGTGAAGTAGGCTGAATCCTGGGAAAGACAAGAGAGAGTAACTTAGACTATGGTTAACCGAGTAGAACATGCCCCACTGGAAAGGGCAACCTCTCCATAGCTTCTGTGATCGATGGTAGGCAAGACCTTGTGTCCCATATTTTCTGATTTTTCAAAGGAAATCCAGATTTGTATTGCGGTTTATACGTATGAAATTATTGGTTAATTCAAATATTTTAAAATTATAAAAATTAAATCTACTGCATTCTTCCCCCAAACAACAACAACAATAAATCCATGACTAGTTTCAAAGCCAAAGCAGTCAGTTTTGTATTCCTGATATAGTGGTTGAGTTCCTTGACCATATATTACCTTAAATAAATCACTTAAGTAATCTTAAGCCTCACTTTCCTTATGTACAATAGTAACATTATTTAATTTCATTTATTTAAATCACAAGATTTTTGTGAGAACTAAATGAGAAAATATATGTACAGCTATACCCTATTTAAAGTTGCTGCTTTGCTATAAGGTTTGTGAGATATTTTTATTAAAATATACTGCATATACATATAAATCATTATGGTATGCTAGATATAATGAATTCATTGCAGCATTCTTTATACACATGTGTATTTGTTCTTAGCCAATGAAAGCTCAAAAACAGACTGCATAGAGGTTATCCATCCAGATGTGCAATTTAGTGAGCTATTAGTTTCCCTTCTGTCATTTATTTTTGCATTCTAGCAAGCAGCATTGACCCATAAGATTGGGTAGGTGACAGTGATGGACCTCCCTAATGATGACTAGGGAAAAGTGTCAATCTGCAAGTGTCAATCTGAAATGCAAGTGTCACTGCAGCTCCAGAGACTCCAAGGAAATGACTGCAGCTCAGAGGGTACAAATGGGAGCTTCAACCACAGGTTGATTGCAGACCTGGGACAGGATGAAGGACATTGCTGCAACACAGGAGGATCAACCAGAAATTGAATTAAGAAAAATTGGTAGAAACTGTGATTAAAGACACATGATAGGCTCAAGGAATTTGAAAAGAATGGAACCACACTCAAAAATGAACAATGTTTAGAAGTATCTATGCCCCACAGATCTTTCTTTATAAATTACTCAGTCAGCAATTCCATTTCCAGGAATTCTCACTTTGAGCTAAATGGGGTTTATGGTGAAGTGTTTGTATAGCAGCTGGCTGAAAATGTGACTTTTATTATGATTGGCTTGGTCTGACTAGATTATAAGGTACATGGTGGTAAAACATGAGGCTGAAAAGGTGAGTGACCAGAGGCCAGGTCACAAAAGGTCTTGGAGGGTATGCTAGAGAATTTGGAATTTCTCCAAAGAGTTGGAGATGCACTGAAGGATTTTAAGCAAATATTAATCCCTCATGTTAAATACAGTATAGAACAAATAGTTTACTACTTACCCTCACATATGCAATGATTGACATAAAGCTGGAATATTTTTAGTGGATTTTTCCGTTTTCTCCAGTGTGACAATGCATACACTGAGTACAATCTTTAGACTCTGCCTTTAATTAACAGCATATGTCTCTGGGAAGAGATAAAGTTTCAATTCTATATGCTCTCCCCAGACAATGACACTATTTCTGAACTTTGTACACTGACGACTGCTCTAAGATAGCATAAGCAGAAGACAGGAATGGTAATATGGTTTGGATTTGTGTCCCTGCCCAAATTTCATGTTGAATTGGAGGAGGAGGTTGAATTGGTGGGAGGTGATTGGATCATGGGGGCATTTTCGCCCTTGGTGTTCTTATGGGAGTGAGTGAGTTCTCTTGATATCTGATGGTTTAAAAGTGTGTGGCACTTGCCCCTTCACCCCCTCTCTCCTGCTCTGCCATGTGAAGAAGGTGCTTGCTCCCCCTTTGCCTTCTGCCATGACAGTAAGTTTCCTGAGGCCCCCCCCACCAGTCATGTTTCCTGTTAAGCCTGTGAAACTGTGAGTCAATTAAACGTCTTTTATTCATAAATTACCCAGTCTCAGGTAGTTCCTTATAGCAGTGTGAGAACAGAATAATACAGAAAATTGGTATCAGGAGTGGGATATTGCTATAAAGATACCTACAAGTGTGGAAGTGACTTTAGAACTGGATAATGGGCAGAGGTTGGAACAATTTGGAAGGCTCAGAAGAAAATAGGAAGGTGTGGGAAAGTTTGGAACTTCCTAGGGACTAGTTAAATGATTTAGACCAAAATGCTAATAGTGAGTGATATGGACAATGAAGTCCAGGTTGAGGTGGTCTCAGATGGAAATGAGGAACTTGTAGGGAACTGAAGTAAAAGTAATAGTTGCTATACTTTAAGAAATAGACTGGCAGCAATGTGCCCCTGCCCTAGAGATTTGTGGAACTTTGAACTTGAGACAGATGATTTAGGGTATCTGGCGGGAGAAATTTCTAAGCAGCAAAGCCTTCAAGGTGTGACCTGGCTGTTTGTAAAAGTGTACACTCAAATGCATGAGCAAAGAGATTATCTGAAACTGGAACTTACATTTAAAAGGGAAGCAGAGGGCCAGGCATGGTAGCTCATGCCTGCAGTCCCAGCACTTTAGGAGGCCAAAGTGGGCAGATCACTTGAGGCCAGGAGTTTGAGACCAGCCTGGGCAAAATGGTGAAACTCTGTCTCTACTAAAAATTCAAAAATTAGCCAGGTATGGTGGTGTGTGCCTGTAGTCCCAGCTACTACGGAGTGTGAGGCGTGAGAATCACTTGAACCTGGGAGGCGGAGGTTGCAGTGAGCCAAGATTGTGCCACTGCCCTCCAACCTGTGTGACAGAGCAAGACTCCATCTCAAAAAGAAAAAAAGTGTGTGTGGTGGGGGCATGGTGGGAGCACATCATAAAAGTTTGAAAAATTGGCAGCCCAGGCCGGTTGCAGTGGCTTAAACCTATAATCCCAGCACTTCAGGAGGCCGAGGCGGTCGGATCATGAGGTCGGGAGTTTGAGACCAGCCTGGCCAACATGGTGAAACCCTGTCTCTACTAAAGATACAAAAAATTAGCTGAGCATGGTGGCACACACCTGTAATCCCAGTTCCTCAGGAGGCTGGGGCAGGAGAATCCCTTGAATCCGGGAGGTGGAGGTTGCAGTGAGCCAAGATTGTGCTACTGCACTCCGGCCTGGGTGACAAGGCAAGTCTCAAAAAAAAAAAAAAAAAAAAAAAATAGAAGAAGAAAAGAAAAAGAAAAAAGAATTTGCAGCCTGGCCATGCTGTAGAAAGGAAAAACCCATTAGAGCCCATTTTGGGGGGAGAAATTCAAGCCTGTTGCAGAAATTTGTATAAGTAAAGAGGAGCCAAATATTAATAGCCAAGACAATGGGAAAAATGTCTCCAGGGCCTTTCAAAAGCCTTCAAGGCAACCCCTCCCATCACAGGCCCAGAGGCATAGGAAGATGTGAGAAAGTTGGGAACTTCCTAGAGACTTGTTAAATGGTTTTGACTGAAACACTGATAGTTATATGGACAATGAAATCCAGGCTGAGGTGGTATCAGATAGAGATAAAGAACTTATTGGGAACTGGAGTAAAGGTCACTCTTGCAAAGAGACTGGCAGGTGGGAGTCCCCACTGGGTCACTGCCTAGTGGAGCTGTGAGAAGAGGGCCATCACCTTCCAGACCCCAGAATGGTAGATCCACTGACAACTTGCACCATGTACCTGGAAAAGCCACAAGCACTCAATACTAACCTGCGAAAACAGCCACCCTGGGCTGTACCCTGCAGAGCCACAGGGGTGGAGCTGTCCAAGGCCTTGGGAGCCCATCCCTTGCATCTGCGTGCCCTGGGTATGAGACATGGAGTCAAAGGGGATTTTTATGGAGCTTTAAAATTTATTGACTTGCCTGCTGGATTTCAGACTTGCATGGGGCCTGTAGCTCCTTTGTTTTGGCCCATTTCTTTCATTTGAAATGGGAGCATTTACCTAATGCCTGTACCCCTATTGTATTTTGGAAGTAACTAACTTACTTTTGATTTTACAGGCTCATAGGTAGGAGGGACTTACTTTGTCTCAGATGAGACTTTGGACTGTGGACTTCTGAGTTAATGCTGAAATGAGTTAAGACTGGCAACCGTTGAAAAGGGATAATTGTATTTTGCAACGTGAGAAGGACATGAGATTTGGGAGAAGCAAGGAGTAGAATTATATGGTTTGGATTTGTGTCGCTGCACAAATCTCATGTCAAACTGAAGGAAGGACCTGGTAAGAGGTAACTGGATCATGAGGGCGATTTCCCCCTTGCTGTTCTTGTGATAGTGAGTTATCAGGAGATCTGATGGTTTAAAAGTATGTGACACTTCCTCCTTCACTCTCTGCCTCTCCTGCTCTGCCATGTGAAGCAGGTGCTTGCTTCCCCTTCACCTTCTGCCATGATTGTAAATTTCCCAAGGCCTCCCAGTCATGCTTCCTGTTAAGCCTGCAGAACTGAGTCAATTAAACCTCTTTTTTTCATAAATTACCCAATCTCAGGTAGTTCTTTATAGCAGTGTGAGAACAGACTAAAACAAATGAAGAGACCTTACTGGAAAAATGGCATCTCCGCAAACTTGAACCGCAATTCTTAAGTGAATCAAAGGATACATTGGTTCTGTTTCTGGCTCCCTGAAAACAACATCTGTTAGAGCCAAGAGAAGGCAAAAAGTAGGTGACAGGATCGCAGGATGCTGTATTTTGCTGATGGAAGTAGTTTCTGGGTAATATCTAAGCCACAAATGCTACATAGTAAGCCACTAAAGGATGGCAGAGAAAAGGTTTTCTAATCCTTGGTGTGAAAAGGATCTCGGCAATTTTGCTTCATTATTTCTGGATGATGGTACAAAATTTAGTGGAGATGAAATGCTTTCATGAACTTAACTCCCTGGTAGTTTCTAAACTTCTTAGCTCCAGAATCACAAAGGGTACAGGAAACAAGCATTGACTGAATACCTGCTAAGCTTCTATCTACTGGGCATTTTTCTTACACTAAACTCAGAAAATTGCCTAGTCTTTTCCTACCCGTCTCTTCTCTACACTGCCTCCAACCCCAAATAATCTGTCATTATCTCCCTAAGGCAGAAAGATTTTGAAAATGGCCAATGGCCAGATAGTTGCACAACAAGTATCATTTGTTTTGTTATTGTTGTAGTTGTTGACACAAATTTAGAATCCCACTGTGGTCTTCTGCTTCCCCTGTTGGGATGCTGTCCGATTTATATTTAACTCATGAAGCAACCCACCTTTAAAAATATGGTACAGAACATATTGTAGATAACAAAAATCCAACTAGAAGAAAAATAGATTAGACAGGGCTCTTGGACAAGGAACACCAGTCCCTTTTGCTTCAGAGTAATTGCAGGTGAACCTGTACAAGAAGCCTAGGAAAGTTAGTATTTCCGCTATGCTAATAAAGATTTTAAAAAGTTTTCTCCCTTTGCATCTACTTTTTGTCATTGCTGGGTACCATGTGGCAAATAAAGATCTATTAATATTCTTCCAGACAAAATGATCTCTGTACTCTATTAAGTCATCCAGCACCCCAAAAGGCCCATGATCACTGGGGTAGATGGGTATTTCATTTATTTTTGTAACTTATTATTGACTTAAGGATTATTAAGACATACTGTCAAAAAGTGCTGTGTGGCAAAAGCTGATAATTACCTATTTCATGCCCATTGTCCCTTCCTCCTTCAGAATAGAAACCTAGTTTTGTCAGGGATATCGGTGTGCACTGATACAAAATTACTTTTTTCAGCCTCACTTTAAGATAGCAGTGGCCAGGTAACTAAGTTCTGGATAAGGCTCTCAGGAAGGGTAAGAGGCTCTTTTTTGTTTTTCCATATTTCCTGCCTCTTCCTGCCCGGAATAAAGACTTCATATCTTGAGCTATTTTGGCTCTCTTGCTCCTTGAAGTTGGAAGTCACATGTTAATGATGACAGAATAAAAAGATAGCAGTCTAGGACATAGGCAGTATCCTAGAACCACTTCTACGACTATAGAAAGTTAACCTACAGACTACCTGTATATGAGAAAAAACAAACCTTTATCTTGTTAAACCGTGTTGGTTCAAGCTTTCCTTATTAGCCCCCAAATGTATTTCCTAATTGCATCATTCTCTGTGTGGCTAAATAAGAACAGAACAAAAAATATTCAATCAAGGTATGAAAAAAAGAACAAAACATTTAAATTCTATGACTGTCAAGGAAGTGTTCATTAAGTGTGAGGAAGGGATTACTAGGTGGCGGTCATGGGAGAGCTATGATGTCCAAGTTGGCTACAGGAGAAGTGTTTTTATAAAAGAAAACTTTAAGAATCCAAGATATTTTATCTGTGGTTTCAAACACTTCGCCCTTTGTGCAATTATAAAACTGCATTATTCACTAACATTGAATTTGTTTAGTCTGTAGGAGAAATGACTGATCCTTGTAAAGTGTTTCTGGGATACTTTGGAATCTATTTAATGAAAAATCAAATGAGACAGGATAACAAGTTTAAGTTCATTTGAGTCAACATCAATGCCAGTTACTCCAGAAGCAGGGAAAGAGACCAGCAGAGAGGAAGGTAATAGAAAGCTCTTGGCGCTGCTTTCCTAATTACCTCTAATCCACTAACAAGCTGGAGACATCTTACAAATGCTAATTAATTAAGCCCCCTACCAGTCAAATGATGACTGTAGGAAGAGGCCTCTGTGATACAGGTCTGGACTTTAAGAGAACACAGGGGGCTAGTAATGGACATGTAGTTAAGCAGGCAGTTGTTGAAGTCCTGTAAGGTCAGTTAAGGCAGTGAGAAGCACTAACCAAAGAAGAGTACAGAATTGAGAACTTGGAGCAACGTGTGTAATCAGCAATGACCTCTTTGTCCTCTTCTCCACGCAGTTTTCAACTTCTACTTCAAGCTAAAATAAGCACATTTCACCCTAATCTGAGAATTCTTTGTCTTCAGAAACTCTTCCAAGTTTCACCTTTGTGTTCTTTCAATTGCTCATTAACAACACACACATTTGCTAGAAATTATCATCTCATGGTATTGTCCTGTTTTCATGCTTCCTAAATTGTGTTCTGCTGAATCATGTTACAGAGGACATTTGAATCAGCCACAATACTTTTGGCTGCAAATAAAAGAAAGTTCAACTCAAAGTGGCTTAAACTATAAAGGGAATTTATTTTTTCTGGTTCACTTAACTGATGAGTTCAAAGGTATGTCAGCTTCAGGCACTGATTTAAGATTAGGGTACTCTGTTTCCCTGCATTTCTCTTGATGCTATTCTCATCTGTTTGCTCTTTCCTCTGGCTGATTTCTATCCGTAACAAAATGCTACTTCATTTGGTGAGGTGTCTGGTGACACTACTATATATCAGAGCATTCAAAGAAAGAGTTTCTTTGCTCAGATACCAAACAAATGCTTTGAGCTTCATCACTAATAGACAAAATTAGGTTATGCACCCACTCTGGAAAAAACATTTACCGCCCCAAAGAATGGTGAATGAGTCAGTTTAGGCTAAGCGGTACTGGGATAGCAAATGACCCCAAACTGTCAGTGGCTTGCAAAGCAACAGAGGTTTATTCTCATTCAACTTGCATGTTGGCAGCTGCAGATCAGCTGAGACTTGAGCCATGTCCTCTTCATTTTGAAACGAAATTGAAGATGAAGTCACTGTCTAGGACATATTAATCTTGTAGCAGAAGTAAACGAGTAATAGCAGAATTATATGGTGACTCTTAAAACTTCTGCTTGAAACTGGCACAGATAACTTCCACTCACATTTTGTAGGGCAAAGAAAATCATTGCCTAAGCTTTTGTCAATGGGATGAAAAGTAAAATCTTTCTGGAAGAAAATCCAGATAGGATGAGTTTGAAATATTTTGAATATAATGCAATCCACTGCAAATGCTATATGTTGATGGCTTAAACTGGGTTTCTCATCCCTAAATCAACCAGGTGAGGGAGATGGGATTATTCCTTTGGGTTTATATCAATCAAGGTCTATTCCTCTAAGTGAGAATGAGATGAATCATACCTAAACCACCTGGTCTAATTTACCTACCAATAGATAGGGCATATTGGATACACCTTTTAAACATAAGAAACCTGGAACTTATAGGATTGAGACTTCAATCCTTGAGACATCAATGCTTGAGACTTCAGAGCCAGAATTTAAAGCCAGGTCACTTAAATTTATAGCTAATTATTTCCATTGTACTAAAGACTTTGAAATTGGTACTACTATATCTAAAAACAATCTCCTTACCTGACTCATTTGATCAACAAATTTAACTTAGGTAAAGATCATATTGGAAATTTACTATTATTTTTGGACAATCACCATCTTTAAAATAATTAATAGGTCTCAAATTTGAAAAGCCACATCAATTGGAGAATAAAAATCAGAAAATGGCATATTTCATCTAGGAAAACAGGCATTCTCATACAATGCAGTATGGAATATATATTGTACAAACTTCCTTAAGGTCAGTTTGGCAGTACTGTATCACTCAAAGCAAAAGCCTTTAAATGTGCTCATAGATTCACCCAGTAATTCCACATCTAGGAATTTATCTCATGCAAATAACCATGGATGAGTGGGAAAAAATAATAAAAATAAAAATAAACCACAAGGGTGTTCAATGAAACAAAAATTTAAACAATCTAAATATTCAAAACCATGGGATTTGTCAAGTAAACCAAGAAATATGCATTCAACAAAGGACTATATGCTATTAAAAAAGAACTTCATGCCTGGATAGTTAATTACATAGAAAGATTTTAAAAAATTGTTCTGGCAAATGTGAGTTATTAAATGGTATATGCAATATGTTTCCTTTTATATATATGCAATAATAGAAGATTTGGGTTTTTAAAATTTTGTTTATGCTTATACTCAAATTTTCTACATCAAATGTATATGACTTTAGATGTGTATGAATTTTATACTAAGAAAATAAACAATAAAATTTTCTTTTTTAATGAGTCACCCTCCTAAAGCCAAGTGAAACAGATGAGATTACCAACTGCAGAAGTAATTAGCTCCAAGAATATGTTGCTGATTAGACTAGGATGCCTCTCACACATGATAGAAGGGATTAAAATACAACCTAAGGGGGAGGAGCCAAGATGGCCGAATAGGAACAGCTCCGGTCTACAGCTCCCAGCGCGAGCGACGCAGAAGACGGGTGATTTCTGCATTTCCATCTGAGGTACCGTGTTCATCTCACTAGGGAGTGCCAGACAGTGGGCGCAGGTCAGTGGGTGAGCGCACCGTGCGCCAGCCGAAGCAGGGGCGAGGCATTGCCTCACTCGGGAAGCGCAAGGGGTCAGGGAGTTCCCCTTCCAGGGGTGACAGACGGCACCTGGAAAATCGGGCCACTCCCACCCGAATACTCTGCTTTTCCGACCGGCTTAGGAAACGGTGCCCCAGGAGAGTATAGCCCGCACCTGGCTCAGAGGGTCCTACACCCACGGAGTCTCGCTGATTGCTAGCACAGCAGTCTGAGATCAAACAGCAAGTCGGCAGCGAGGCTGGGGGAGGGGCGCCCACCATTGCCCAGGCTCGCTTAGGTAAACAAAGCAGCCTGGAAGCTTGAACTGGGTGGAGCCCACCACAGCTCAAGGAGGCCTGCCTGCCTCTGTAGGCTCCACCTCTGGGGGCAGGGCACAGACAAACAAAAAGACAGCAGTAACCTCTGCAGACTTAAATGTCCCTGTCTGACAGCTGTGAGGAGAGCAGTGGTTCTCCCAGAACACAGCTGGAGATCTGAGAACGGGCTGACTGCCTCCTCAAGTGGGTCCCTGACCCCTGACCCCCGAGCAGCCTAACTGGGAGGCACCCCCCAGCAGGGGCAGACTGACACCTCACACAGCCGGCCAGGTACTCCAACAGACCTGCAGCCGAGGGTTCTGTCTGTTAGAAGGAAAACTAACAGAAAGGACATCCACACCAAAAACCCATCTGTACATCACCATCATCAAAGACCAAAAGTAGATAAAACCACAAAGATGGGGAAAAAACAGAGCAGAAAAACTGGAAACTCTAAAAACCAGAGTACCTCTCCTCCTCCAAAGGAACGCAGTTCCTCACCAGCAACGGAACAAAGCTGGACAGAGAATGACTTTGACGAGCTGAGAGAAGAAGGCTTCACACGATCAAATTACTCTGAGCTATGGGAGGATATTCAAACCAAAGGCAAAGAAGTTGAAAACTTTGAAAAAAATTTAGAAGAATGCATAACTAGAATAACCAATACAGAGAAGTGCTTAAAGGAGCTGATGCAGCTGAAAACCAAGGCTCGAGAACTACGTGAAGAATGCAGAAGCCTCAGGAGCCGATGCGATCAAATGGAAGAAAGGGTATCAGCCCTGGAAGATGAAATGAATGAAATGAAGCGAGAAGGGAAGTTTAGAGAAAAAAGAATAAAAAGAAACGAGCAAAGCCTCCAAGAAATGTGGGACTATGTGAAAAGACCAAATCTACGTCTGATTGGTGTACCTGAAAGTGACGGGGAGAATGGAAACAAGTTGGAAAACACTCTGCAGGATATTATCCAGGAGAACTTCCCCAATCTAGCAAGGCAGGCCAACATTCAGATTCAGGAAATACAGAGAACGCCACAAAGATACTCCTCGAGAAGAGCAACTCCAAGACACATAATTGTCAGATTCACCAAAGTTGAAATGAAGGAAAAAATGTTAAGGGCAGCCAGAGAGAAAGGTTGGGTTACCATCAAAGGGAAGCCCATCAGACTAACAGCGGATCTCTCGGCAGAAACCCTACAAGCCAGAAGAGAGTGGGGGCCAATATTCAACATTCTTAAAGAAAAGAATTTTCAACCCAGAATTTCATATCCTGCCAAACTAAGCTTCATAAGTGAAGGAGAAATAAAATACTTTACAGACAAGCAAATGCTGAGAGATTTTGTCACCACCAGGCCTGCCCTAAAAGAGCTCCTGAAGGAAGCACTAAACATGGAAAGGCACAACCGGTACCAGCCACTGCAAAATCATACCGAAATGTAAAGACCATCGAGACTAGGAAGAGACTGCATCAACTAACGAGCAAAATATCCAGCTAACATCATAATGACAGGATCAAATTCACACATAACAATATTAACTTTAAATGTAAATGGACTAAATGCTCCAATTAAAAGACACAGACTGGCAAATTGGATAAAGACTCAAGACCCATCAGTGTGCTATATTCAGGAAACCGATCTCACGTGCAGAGACACACATAGGCTCAAAATAAAAGGATGGAGGAAGATCTACCAAGCAAATGGAAAACAAAAAAAGGCAGGGGTTGCAATCCTAGTCTCTGATAAAACAGACTTTAAACCAACAAAGATCAAAAGAGACAAAGAAGGCCATTACATAATGGTAAATGGATTAATTCAACAAGAAGAGCTAACTATCCTAAATATATATGCACCCAATACAGGAGCACCCAGATTCATAAAGCAAGTCCTGAGTGACCTACAAAGAGACTTAGACTCCCACACATTAATAATGGGAGACTTTAACACCCCACTGTCAACATTAGACAGATCAACGAGACAGAAAGTCAACAAGGATACCCAGGAATTGAATTCAGCTCTGCACCAAGCGGACCTAATAGACATCTACAGAACTCTCCACCCCAAATCAACAGAATATACATTTTTTTCAGCACCACACCACACCTATTCCAAAATTGACCATATACTTGGAAGTAAAGCTCTCCTCAATAAATGTAAAAGAACAGAAATTGTAACAAACTGTCTCTCAGATCACAGTGCAATCAAGCTAGAACTCAGGATTAAGAATCTCACTCAAAACCGCTCAACTACGTGGAAACTGAACAACCTGCTCCTGAATGACTACTGGGTACATAACGAAATGAAGGCAGAAATAAAGATGTTCTTTGAAACAAACGAGAACCAAGACACAACATACCAGAATCTCTGGGATGCATTCAAAGCAGTGTGTAGAGGGAAATTTATAGCACTAAATGCCCACAAGAGAAAACAGGAAAGATCCAAAATTGACACCCTAACATCACAATTAAAAGAACTAGAAAAGCAAGAGCAAACACATTCGAAAGCTAGCAGAAGGCAAGAAATAACTAAAATCAGAGCAGAACTGAAGGAAATAGAGACACAAAAAACCCTTCAAAAAATAAATGAATCCAGGAGCTGGTTTTTTGAAAGGATCAACAAAATTGATAGACCGCTAGCAAGGTTAATAAAGAAAAAAAGAGAGAAGAATCAAATAGATGCAACAAAAAATGACAAAGGGGATATCACCACTGATCCCACAGAAATACAAACTACCATCAGAGAATATTACAAACAACTCTATGCAAATAAACTAGAAAATCTAAAAGAAATGGATAAATTCCTCAACACATACACCCTCCCAAGACTAAACCAGGAAGAAGTTGAATCTCTGAATAGACCAATAACAGGAGCTGAAATTATGGCAATAATCAATAGCTTACTAACCAAAAAAAGTCCAGGACCAGATGGGTTCACAGCCGAATTCTACCAGAGGTACAAGGAGGAGCTGGTACCATTCCTTCTGAAACTATTCCAATCAATAGAAAAAGAGAGAATCCTCCCTAACTCATTTTATGAGGCCAGCATCATCCTGATACCAAAGCCTGGCAGAGACACAACAAAAAAAGAGAATTTTAGACCAATATCCTTGATGAACATTGATGCAAAAATCCTCAATAAAATACTGGCAAACAGAATCCAGCAGCACATCAAAAAGCTTATCCACCATGATCAAGTGGGCTTCATCCCTGGGATGCAAGGCTGGTTCAATATACACAAATCAATAAATGTAATCTAGCATATAAACAGAACCAAAGACAAAAACCACATGATTATCTCAATAGATGCAGAAAAGGCCTTTGACAAAATTCAACAACCCTTCATGCTAAAAACTCTCAATAAATTAGGAATTGATGCGACGTATCTCAAAATAATAAGAGCTATTTATGACAAACCCACAGCCAATATCATACTGAATGGGCAAAAACTGGAAGCATTCCCTTTGAAAACTGGCACAAGACAGGGATGCCCTCTCTCACCACTCCTATTCAACATAGTGTTGGAAGTTCTGGCCAGGGCAATTAGGCAGGAGAAGGAAATCAAGGGTATTCAATCAGGAAAAGAGGAAGTCAAATTGTCCCTGTTTGCAGATGACATGATAGTATATCTAGAAAACCCCATTGTCTCAGCCCAAAATCTCCTTAAGCTGATAAGCAACTTCAGCAAAGTCTCAGGATACAAAATCAATGTGCAAAAATCACAAGCATTCTTATACATCAATAACAGACAAACAGAGAGCCAAATCATGAGTGAACTCCCATTCACAATTGCTTCAAAGAGAATAAAATACCTAGGAATCCAACTTACAAGGGATGTGAAAGACCTCTTCAAGGAGAACTACAAACCACTGCTCAAGGAAATAAAAGAGAATACAAACAAATGGAAGAACATTCCATGCTCATGGGTAGGAAGAATCAATATCATGAAAATGGCCATCCTTCCCAAGGTAATTTACAGATTCAATGCCATCCCCATCAAGCTACCGATGACTTTCTTCACAGAATTGGAAAGAACTACTTTAAAGTTCATATGGAACCAAAAAAGAGCCCACATCGCCAAGTCAATCCTAAGCCAAAAGAACAAAGCTGGAGGCATCACACTACCTGACTTCAAACTATACTACAAGGCTACAGTAACCAAAACAGCATGGTACTGGTACCAAAACAGAGATATAGATCAATGGAACAGAACAGAGCCATCAGAAATAATGCCACATATCTACAAGTATCTGATCTTTGACAAACCTGACAAAAACAAGAAATGGGGAAAGGATTCCCTATTTAATAAATGGTGCTGGGAAAACTGGCTAGCCATATGTAGAAAGCTGAAACTGGATCCCTTCCTTACACCTTATACAAAAATCAATTCAAGATGGATTAAAGACTTAAATGTTAGACGTAAGACCATAAAAACTCTGGAAGAAAACCTAGGCATTACCATTCAGGACATAGGCATGGGCAAGGACTTCATGTCTAAAACACCAAAAGCAATGGCAACAAAAGCCAAAATTGACAAATGGGATCTAATTAAACTCAAGAGCTTCTGCACAGCAAAAGAAACTACCATCAGAGTGAACAGGCAACCTACAAAATGGGAGAAAATTTTTGCAAC
Organism: Pongo abelii; assembly: GCF_028885655.2. Lineage (NCBI taxonomy): Eukaryota > Metazoa > Chordata > Mammalia > Primates > Hominidae > Pongo > Pongo abelii. Next base: position 157,346,096 of record NC_071989.2, read on the forward strand.
CTACTCATCTGACAAAGGGCTAATATCCAGAATCTACAATGAACTCCAACAAATTTACAAGAAAAAAACAAACAACCCCATCAAAAAGTGGGCGAAGGACATGAACAGACACTTCTCAAAAGAAGACATTTATGCAGCCAAAAAACACATGAAAAAATGCTCACCATCACTGGCCATCAGAGAAATGCAAATCAAAACCACAATGAGATACCATCTCACACCAGTTAGAATGGCAATCATTAAAAAGTCAGGAAACAACAGGTGCTGGAGAGGATGTGGAGAAACAGGAACACTTTTACACTGTTGGTGGGACTGTAAACTAGTTCAACCCTTGTGGAAGTCAGTGTGGCGATTCCTCAGGGATCTAGAACTAGAAATTCCATTCGACCCAGCCATCCCATTACTGGGTATATACCCAAAGGACTATAAATCATGCTGCTATAAAGACACATGCACACGTATGTTTATTGCGGCATTATTCACAATAGCAAAGACTTGGAACCAACCCAAATGTCCAACAATGATAGACTGGATTAAGAAAATGTGGCACATATACACCATGGAATACTATGCAGCTATAAAAAATGATGAGTTCACGTCCTTTGTAGGGACATGGATGAAATTGGAAATCATCATTCTCAGTAAACTATCACAAGAACAAAAAACCAAACACCGCATATTCTCACTCATAGGTGGGAATTGAACAATGAGAACACATGGGCACAGGAAGGGGAACATCACACTTCAGGGACTGTTGTGGGGTGGGGGGAGGGGGGAGGGATAGCATTGGGAGATATACCTAATGCTAGATGACGAGTTGGTGGGTGCAGCGCACCAGCATGGCACATCTATACATATGTGACTTACCTGCACATTGCGCACATGTACCATAAAACCTAAAGTATAATAATAATAATAATAATAATAATAATAAAAGAAAAAAATAAAATAAAATAAAAATAAAATACAACCTAAGCAATCTATGATATGTAGTTTTGTGATAGCCCAACAAAACTGGTCTAGAAAAGTGGAAAATTCTGATTTAAAATGATCAATACGACTTTCACCCTTGTCAGAGAATGAGGCAGAATTTTACTCAGGCAAAAGACGGCCAAACATCCAAATGTTCCAGTTGGGTGCTTAACAATACCAGGTTCCTTTTATTTTAATCCTGTACTGACCAAGCTATCTTCTGTCTGCATTCTTCTCTTTCATCAATAAGCAAAACCTCACGTCATGACACATGTTATTTGTTCTGACTGGTAGAATTCCTACTGAACCTGTCAAGGAAAGAATTCTGGTCTACAAGCCAGTTTTTGGGGAAATGCAATCAGTGTCATTGTGTTTGCCAAGCTCATTTTCAATTAAGAATGAGGTAATCTCATCAAGTAGGGGACAGCCAACTGGCTTCTTTCTCTTTATTAACATTTCCACTTTCTTCTATACTTATAAAATTTCCAGGGAAACTAGATATGTTGGCCAATGGTTGTAAAATTTAATTCTTGAGATCTTTAAAACCCATGGGTAGGAATTGCCTCTACTCAGTAATTTCATTAAAATATTTGATTTAGTACTACAGAAAGGAAAATTAGACATGTGCCTTTTCCATATTCTAACCATACTTCTACCTAGTATTTCAGTGATAAATCTCCTTTACTAATGCCACAGTGCCTGGGCGCATATTGCACAGCCGCCTTATTGTGCCTTTATTCAGACTCTTCCTTAAGTCTTGAACCCTTCTCCTACCACACGTTAAAATCCTTCTCAACTACCAACTCCCAGATGGAAAAATAAGTTCTCTGGCCCATACCACTAAACCCTAGAACTCTGGATCATATTAAGTAAGACTGTAAATTCAATACAAGCCTGTAGTTTATTTTGTTCCTTTCTGTACTTATATTACTTATTTAAAAGTGTTTTTGTGTTAGTAGGAAATGCAAATTGCAAGAATTAGTGTAATTGTCTTATTTCTAGCTTCTCTCCTCACTAGACTGAATGCCTATTGGAAACAGACAAGAAGAGTGTTCATCAGAATCTCTGATGGTATTACACAACATGCATGTTTAGCTTTTTATGCTGATAGTTTTCAAACATATAACTAGTAGAGATAATGGCTGCAGCTCAAATAACCCAGTTTCTATTTTAACTGGCTTTTTCATATTCAACAACAAAAATTTTGAGCAATGCAAAAATGCATTTATGCATGAACCAAAGATAGAGTGATCTCATGATATAAAATCAAATTTCTATCCTGAGTGTTACATCCCTCACTTAAAAGCTAAAAACTTTCAATGTTTTCAAGTTCAGGTCCTAATTTAATAGATAGAGTCAATTAAACCTCTCAAAATGTCACTTGGAGAATGGAATTAGCAAGATAACACTTCTTGCTGAAGCATAATACTTCAGTATCAGAAATATAACTTGCACTACTATTCAACATTTGTTTCAAAAATGCTATATTCTAAGGCTTTTCATTATGATAGCTGAGCTCGCTGCATTTTTCCCCCAAGAAAAGTAAAAAACGTGACAGAGAGAAGCACCCAGACCGTGCCAGGACATACTTAAGAATGTCTTCTAAAAGAAAAGTGAAATGAATAGAAAAGTAAGTCCATGCCTCCAGATACCCCTACATCATGGAGCCACAAAGCAATTCTGGCTCAAGATCACTCCTGAAGTATTTTGACATTTGCTCCTCTGGAAAACAGGAAAGTATTTTTGAAGTTATAATACACTTCTGCAGTTCAACAAGGAATAACAGAATCTCATAGTTGAAAATATCATGAACAATTTGACTTGGGGCCAGGCAGATAGGAAATGTAAGGCAAGAATGGCCAATAAAGAGGAGCATCCTAGGCCAGGTGAGGAGTTGGTCCCCCAGAATTGGGCAGAAGGCTTGCAGCTAATTCAATCCAGCCTCGGCAGGCTCAGATATCCAAGGACAGCAGGAGTGTGTGCACAGCAGCTATTCTGTGTCACGAGAATGGTAGCGTCACAGTCTCAAGTTGATCTATTAAGTTTGAAGCACGACTCCAGTAGGATCAAATGAGCCAAATGTATGAGGAATCAGGGTCACAAACAGATTGGAACTCACTTCCAGGCTCCGTATCTGGTAGAGTTGCAGTAAAAAGCTCAGAAAAGCAAGGCACAAATGCAGTTCTGGTGACTTGAAATTCATGACCCACGTGAACAGGAAATGCCCATTGACATTATTCACTTTGGCACAAGGTAGCAAAGCCATTTACAGCCCACACAGCTGGTGAGGATGGAGTTCCTGTTACACTGAGAGGCTAGAACTGAGGCAAGTATTGGGGATAGATGTAGTTGTGAGCAAGTCCTAAAATCAGGGAAACCCAGAGTAATAATAGCTAATATCTACTGAGGGTCTACTATGTGGCAGACTTTGCACTGGATCCTTATATGAATTATCTTTTACTATTAACATTACCACCACTAACTATGAAACATTTACTGAACATATGTTATATGCCAAGTATTTTTCTATGTATTTTATGTGCATTATCTAATTTAGTCCTTACAACAACTGTATGTGCTAAATATTTCGTATTTCAATTCTTATATAAAGAAATTCCGATAAATAACTGACTAACTTGTGCCTGATTCAATATCTTGCTCCCAGGTCACACAGATGAACAAGTGACAGAGCTGGGATTTTAATCCAGGCATCCTGAATCTAGAGTCCCAATCACTGTCTCATGATCTCATTGAACCCCTAGGAGTAGCTCTTGCTATATGCAATTTACAGTTGATGAAATAGACTCATTGAGGCTGCATGATTTGCCAAGGACATCCAGGACCTTCTGGTGTCCTCATTTAATCAACCCAGAAAGATCTTGCCTTGGGTCACCCATTAAGAAACTGCCAAGGGCACAGTGAATTTCTGTGTTCCCATCTCAAAGGTAAGGATGGGCTACTTACACTAAACGGTTTTCTCATCTGCTGCACGAGTCTCTCAGTTTTTGCCTCTGGTTACCTCTTTCATTTTCTGGCCATCTCATAAAATCTAGAATACAACTTTTTTCTGTCATTCTTCCTTTCTTCTCTCTCTTCATTACTAGCAAGTGAATCTCATCACATATAAATCTTAATCCAGAGAGATACTCCCTGAAACTCAGTGAAGTCAGCCTGGGAGGTTTCAGGAAGACAGTAAAGGCAAATGAATCTCTAAATTACTTGTATTAATCAAATTCCTCCTAAATTTCCTCACTTCATTGTTTTCCCACATGACCACATCGGCTTAGAGCCAGCTCCTTTCCTTAGCACAATTCGTGACACCTGATAGTCTTAAGAGTTGCTTGATCTAAGACAATAAGTTACTGCTCTGCTGTAGAAAAAGAGGTAGCATTTAACTGGTGGAAAGAAAAAGGGGTGGGCAGTAGTGAGCCAGCACTATTTATGAAGCTCCAAATTGGACTTGACATGGCTGGAGGAAGGCAGGAAGAAAAGAGGGCAGAAAGCACAGGAAGAAGAGTCACCATAGTTTTCATGTGAATAAATATTAGAGCGGCTCGCTAAGGACACAGGTGATTACTTCTGTCATTTCTCAGCATATAGACCAGCAGGTGCAGATAAGGAGCAGGTTCCTGTGGGAGGCTCAAGGTGCTGCAGTGGAAGTACCAGCATTTTGCAAGTAGCCCGGAGTATGCAGGATGCTGAGCATGCATCACCTCATGTCGTTCTCACAAGAACACTGCCAAAGTGGCTCCTAAATAAAAATGATACAAACGGCTATACACTGAGAAGTATCTTTCCTGTCTTTGTCCCTGTCTAACCCCATTCCCATGCTTAACCTTTAATGGGAGCCATTTTGATTTGACCCTCATTTATCCCTCTGATTTTTTTTTTTTTTTTTGAGACAGAGTTTCACTCTTGTTGCCCAGGCTGGAGTGCAATGGCCTGATCTTGGCTCACCACAACCTCCGCCTCCTGGGTTCAAGTGATTCTCCTGCCTCAGCCTCCCGAGTATCTGGGACTACAGGCATGCGCCACCACGCCCAGCTAATTTTTGTATTTTTAGTAGAGACGGGGTTTCTTCACGTTGGTCAGGCTGGTCTCAAACTCCTGACCTCAGGGGATCCACCCGCCTCAGCCTCCCATTGTGCTGGGATTGCAGGCATGAGCCACTGCACCCAGCTGATTTTTTTTTAATTTTGTTTGTTTTGTTTTTGTAGATACAATCAAATGAAATTATATAGTCTTATTTTTACCCAGGAGCAGTAGTATTATCCATGCTCTGTACTCACAGGGAAACCAAAGTTCAGATAAATTAACTGTTTCTTCCTCTGGGCTGGTCTGTCACTGATGCAGAATCCTCCTACTCCTGGAGTTGCTGCTGGCAACAGGATCCAGCCTGAAGATCAAGGATCAAGGGACACAGCTGAGAGTCACTGTAGATTCTGAATTCAGAGTTGCTGCTTGAGTTAGCAAATTGGAAGGCCTGAAAAATACCATTCCCCTTTCCTGTGGTGCTAAGAAATCAAAGATCTAAGCTTTTGCACCACTAATGCCTGAAGCTGGAGGTTTTCATGAACCATTCAATGGGTGTCTTTATGAAAGCTTCCTAGAAAGAAAGGCTGAGGTATGTGTGCTTGGGGTAAGGTTGTTAGATAAAATACAGGGTGCCCAGTTAAATTTGAATGTCAGATAAACAGTGAGTAATTTTTTATTATAAGTGCGCCTTGCAACACATTTAAATGTGTTTGAGGATGATGATGATGATAATGATGATGAGCTAAATCTGACGGCCCCAGCATAGGGAGGTGTTGAACATGGGCCTTTAGTCCTCTAAGGAACAGCTGGCCTTAGATCTGAGGGGCTGATGAGTTCCTAAAGTTTTGGGTAAATTGGGATCTAACCCTTTATATTAATAAGTCCGAAAATAGAAGTCTTGACTTCTAGGTTTCATAAACCTTAAGAATAGAGAAGACGACCTACATTATTTCTGGAAATACGACTTTTTGAGAGTTTTCTCAACCCCAATTAAACTGCTACAAAAGGGCCTGAGTATAGAAACTGTAGCCTAACCTAGCTAGTGCTGTGTTGGCATTTCTTGGAATTGTTTGTTGTTATTAATTTAGCAGGTGTAAAATGATTCATTTTACTTTGGTTTCACTTTCTTGATTATTTTATGAGCTAATATAAAATGATTTTAATTGCATGATTGATTTCTGTGTTTCTTTACTATTTGTGTTTCTTTACCATTTGTGCTCTTCTGTGTTTCTGTTTGCGCTCCCCTTCTTATAGAAAATAAACCCTTTTATCCATTTATGTTTAATTTTAAATGAGCTCATCACAGATTATTACAGATATTAGACTATTTGTCATATTTGATGAAAAACATTTTCTGTCTTGCTTCTTATCGCTTAATTTTAATTTTTAATTTACAGATGTTTAATGTTTATTCACGAGTCTATCAATATTATTTCCTTTGTAGTTGTTTCTATTTACTTCAAAGCAATAGAAATTTGTCATCCCTGTATTCATCTCATAAAAGTTTTATTTTCTACTTGTCTTTCTATGCTTAAGAAAAATCAATTAACTCTTTAATCTAGTGATTCTCAAAGAGTGGTTTGAGCATCACCCGCACCAGATTACCTGTTTTGTTTGTTTGTTTGTTTGTCTTAATGCCCATCCCCATTACCCTTGGCAGACCTTATTAATCAAAGTCATTCCAAAGGACCATGAAAACATGTATTTTTAACCACCTTCTAGGTGATTCTTCTGCATCTGAAGCTTGAAAATCACTTCTTTAAGCCATATGAAATTACTAGACATCTTTGTTTTCAAGCAATAAGTTGACTTGAGATAACTTAAGCAAAAATAATATTTGTTGGAAAAATTGGGAGAGTGGATATAATTGAAGTAAAACCTGAGGAGCTTGGCTCGGAGATGAAAAGATCACACAGCTCCGGCAGACCTGAAAAGAATATAGGAGTAAAATGAAGGAACACTCACTGTCCTCGACCCACCTCCACCCCCACTCCTCAGGATGTAAGCTCCATGGGAACAGGGATCTCTGCCGGAGCGGGTGCTCAATGAGTGTTTTTTCTTGTTGTTGCTCCATTCACAGTCCCTTGAAACTGTCTCCAATTGTCCTGACTTGGGCGACAGCCACCTTGTGACCAGAAAAAGGCAGAGAATTTATAGTCCCACCCACACTGCATATACAGAAGAGGTTATCTCCCAAAGGAAATTAAATTTATCACCACAGGAAGGAAGAAACATCTGCAGTGGGTTAAAAACAATTACCTAGTGTATTATGGTATAAAATATGGCTCTAAGATAATTTTTTCCCAAATGGTTTGCCAATTATTCCCCAAATCGTTTATTCATTCATCAATTTTTCAATATTTCTTACACTGAGTACTTTACTTAACATGGGTTACATGGCAACACCCAGTTACATCTATATTGAGATTTGTATTTTATTCCATACACCTGGAACTGGAGGTTAATAACATTAAGTTCACTTCATTTAAGACAACAGGTTTTCCCATTACCTTTTAGAAACCATTAAAAGATTAAATAGGCTGTTCCTTGTGCTACTTACTTGGTTTCATTTTCTCCAAATATGCTTCTAGTTTTAATAACCTTATTCTTTGAATTCCAGGCATCTTGCATTTCCCTCTAGGACTAAAAGTATGTTTGTGACTCACTCTGCTTTTTTTCTCTCTCTTTAGGTATAATCCATGCAGAAATCAATCATGCAACTAAAAATTTTCTTCTTTGAACTTCTCAATAACAGCGATCCCAATCTTCTTCACGTGAGTTTATTTTAGGAGATATAAAGCCAGAGAAAACCAGAGGAAAGCTCTAGCAATATGTACCCATAATTTCTCAAGGTTCTTTAGCATTCAAGGAAGGCTTTCTGCTTAATAGCCAAATAATTCTATCTAAGCCCCCATTCAATATTTTATCAATTTATTGTATAATAGCCATATTTTATCCTCCTTCTTACTCCTGAGAATTCTCAGGAAATAGTTCACATAATAACAAATCCACCTTGATTATCATTGGCCATCTCTTACTCTGAACCACCGCTGTAGTCCCCTCTGCTGGTCACCTCTCACAACTGTTTCTCAGGATCTTTTTGCAAGATCTTCTCAAAGAACACAGCCCAAGGGACACAGCCCCTGTCTTGGTATAGCCCATGCCAGAAGGACACAGACCTTTTCCTAATTCTCATGCTAAGCTGTGAGGTCTGATGTCTACTGAAATATTGATAATAATGCAAGGAAAATGAAAATTTTTAACTGATATGAGATAGAACCACTCCTATGATCCATAGGTCTGAGAGTGTTTTTCCTCCTTCCTTCCTTTCAAGAGCTGGCTCATCTCCCTCATGAGAATTTTATTGTCTTTTTTGCCCATTGAGTCCAAACTCTTACCCGCTTCAGCCCCAGAGGAACGAACAAGCAAACCTACCCCCTTCCCTAATTTAAGGCCCAATTTATTTCTTTGATAGAATAAATCACAGTCAAAACATATCCTTTCCACTTGTCTGGGCTCCAGACAAGGCCACTAGAAAGTATAGTTCTCTACATATGTTCATCTGACTGGGGGACACTGAACACTTTAATCCACAGTGAACTAAACCACACTAGCTGCAGATCATGTTTACAGCTCAGCTGAAACAAAACATCAGATCTGCCTGCTGCCTGTTGGGAGGAATCAGGTCTTAGGAAGATCTATCAATATTTAAGCCAACATATTTCCCAAGAGAAAACAGAGATTTTTTTTTTTTTCTGGGATAGCCCAAACTAAATCTACATGAAGAAAATAAAACATCTCTTCTTGAAAGGACACAGTCATATTAAGGATACTCCCAATTTGTATTACTAACAGAGCACATAACTTACATCCTGATCTGAAAACTTTAGCAGGGTTTTACTGACATCATGGGTTCAGAGCTTCCCTGAGTAGAGGGAAAAGCAGGCATCTGTCTTACATGTATGTGATGTAATGTCTCGCCAAAGACTTAAGGCTAGGAAAGCAGTCTAGGAGGGAAAAATAAGCCTTGAATTCCCTGATGAAGCATGATGAGTGATGTAAAGAGGAATTTGGTAAGCAGCAGGCTGAAAGTTTATGCTGGCAAATGTTACCTTCAGCAGCAAGACCCAGTATGAGAGACAAATGGAACATCCTTGGCAGCAAAGGCAGGTTTCTATTATCTTTGTTGTAAGGAGGCTTATCCTTGGGTCACAAAAGTCTGTCCAGGGTAATGATTCAGAATGCCATAGGGAGGTGCCAACAGCAAGGGCTGAAGGGAGGATTTGATTCATCTCTTGCTGGTATTGCTTCTCTTGCGGTTTCAATGTTAGAAGTGAAGTATCAGTGACTAGAGCTTGCTCTCCTGGAGAGGTGTTCAGAAGGCACAGGAGCCAGCAAGGTGAGCTCCATTTCAGGTCTTCACCATTTATGAGCTGGGTGGCTGTAACTCTGAGCAAAGTGTTTCAAATTTCTACCTGCCAGCTGGAAAATAGCACAGCGAATGGAGGATCTGGGCATGCTTTACTAGTTTTCAAGCTTAGATGACGGGGGGATTGGCAAAAGTGAACACCTAAGGGGAGATGGATACAGATGGCAAGACAGAGAATCACGGGACCCCTCTTACAAATGAGTAGCCCCCAACTGTCAGATAATTTGAGCTCCGTTTCCCTACAGTTTGTCCTTTTCAGACTTTTTTGTAAAAGTTTAAAGGAGCTCCAGCACAATTCATTTGACAATAGTAACTGTTTACAGTGACTACTTCCAATTGTGGCCAAGATCTGCCCTCTAGTGGTCGAAAATTGCAATGCCTCTTACTATTACGTTGTTGAACTTGGTAATTTTCAATGGTCGGGCGACCCCTGTTGTCATAATAGTCGTATCTCAGTATGTTGAGCTAAAAGAAACTTCAAAAATCATCTGGTCTGTTTCTTTTCATAACTAATTCCTTCCAAAAATGCGCCTGGCTCTTGCTTTAACACCCAACTCCACGTAAAGATAGCAGAGCAAAACAGGATCACAGAAACTTCTTTCCCCACCTGATGAAATGGTTATTTTTTAAGCCAAATAATACATTAGCAGCTACAGAGGAAAGGGTACTGCTTGAATCATAAGGTTTGGCATCCATGAAAAGAAAGATTCTGATATGACTGGTACAACTTCTAAGGCCAGCCCTTCTCCCAAAAGCAAAGGTAGTTAACGAAATACTGAGAATTCAAAAGAATATGCTTTAATGAAAAAATAAATAGAAAGCCACACCCACCTCTGAAACTGATTCTTTGGTGAGGAGAAGACACGATAGTTCCAGATAAAGTGAGAAAGACATCAAGGAGAATCCATCCGCGTCATTTTACAGAAACTACAAACAAAACTGCTCCCTGTGAGCAAAATGAAAAGAAACAGTACAAAATTACGCAAATCTGCTACTACAAAATAGTAAGCAAGAAAAAGGCAAAACAAAACCAAAACCAAAAACCCTCAGGAAGAAAATAAAACTCAAAGTTGAAGTGCAAGTTCTTTTTGAACGCTTAATTACAGGGAAGAGTTCATTAAGAATATCAATTCGGTAAAACAGTACCTCTAAGATAAATTATAAAATAAAGAAGATGGAAGAAGACATTGTGGAGCTAAGAAAAATTGAAAAACAAAACAATGAGTTATAAATGTAATAAGTTATAAATTGTAAAGGAGAGAAAAATGTAGCTGCAAATGGCATGGAGAGATGGCTGGGGATGGTCATAGAAAATGCAGGATGAAAAGACAAAGCAATTAAAATAAAGATAGATACAGAGAGAAAAGATTATCCAAATGAAGACAACTGACATCCTTAGAGTATAAGGAAAAAAAAAAGAGAATTCAAAGATATAACCTAAAAAGTTTTCTGAAAAGAAGAACGGTATTAATGGATAAAAAAGAGGACAATTATGTCAAGAAAAATTGATACAGAATGATCTAAATTGGGAAATTTCCTGGTTAAACTGTTCAATGTTAAGAATCAAGAAAAAAATTCGACATTTAGGCAGAAAAAGGCAAGTCAGCCCCTATAGGGGGAAAAAGTCAAGTGGTTTCAAGGCTTTGCCATGGCAACTCCAGTACCAAGAGACATGGAGTAATGACCACAGAGTTCTGAAACAACATGATTCAAAAATATTATACCAAGCTAGGGTGTCATCAAGCATGGAGATAAAGGGCAGATATTTTTTGACATGCAAGGGCTCGGGAAATGTAATATTCATGAACTCTTTTTGAAACAAAACCAAACTACACACAACTGGCAAGTAATCCCATCAAACAAGAGATGAAAAATAATAAAGAACTCGAGTGAAAAAGCTGTGATGAAAAGAACTCATGTGGAACACCATGTTTATTTAATTTCACAGCTAAGGCTAATCCTGTGTGGCCTTGAAGGTAGTATAAGGGAATGTATCATTAAGTCCTAACAAAGTGAAAATAATATAAGCGAAACCTGGAAAAGAATGAGATGAAGAGTAAACAGTAATTATCTTACCTTTTGTAACAGGGGTCAGCAAATGACAGCCTGTGGGCCAAATGTGGCCCACTTCTTGTTTTTGTAAATAAACATTTATTGAAACAAAACTACATTCATTCATTTACTTCTTGTCTCTGGCTGCTTTCACGCTGTAATAGCAGAGCTGAACAGTTGTGACCAAGTTCTTTTAGCCCACAAAGCCTAAAATATTTACTACCTGACCCTTTGCAGAAAACATTTGCCGAGAGAGAAGAGTTCATTAAGAATATGAATTCAGTAAAACAATACCTCTAAGATAAATTATAAAATAAAGAAGATGGAAGAAGACATTGCAGAACTAAGAAAAATGGAAAAATGAAACAATGAGTTATGTTTTGTAACACTATTTTACAACACTGAGACAATCTATAATAACTAAAATTGAAATGTGTGGCTAAAAAAATGAGTCTGTTTTAAAATTGCTTCAGTAATGTCTTTAACTTTAGAGGGATCTCTACTGAGGACGTTTTTATCCAACAGTATTTGTACATATACAGGCACAGAGAGATGTCTAAAGTAATATTCATCAAAAGTACTTGTTACTTCCACATGGTAAAATATGGAGTGATGTGTTGCTTTTGTGTTGGTGTAGTGTCTGATTTTTTTGTAATGAGTATGTATAATTCTTTAGAAAACAGTAAGAGTAATTCAAGTGATTAATTACTCTTAAAAATAAAAAGGACAGTCTATTTCATCTTCAACCCAGCTTTCCTAAGAACAGTCAACCTGTTATTTGGGAGCTTCTTCATGCCCTCTTCTCTTCACCTCAAGATTTTGGTGTGTATTTTGGAAATGTAATTGGAGAATTCCTGTATATTCCATAATTAAGCGTCGGGAAGTTTTCTTTCCTCATTTCCTAGATTTGCCATCAACGTAGATTAAGAATTACTTGGAACAGCAGAGGGCGCCCTGCTCCATGTTTATAGGAATGTAATGTAAGTACCTGCCCAGTACTGCCGTTTGGAACTTGTGTGAATGAAAGCCAGTAAGTGATCGCCTGTAGGACTCAGTTTCCCCATCTCCCACACCTTCCTTCTGCCAACCCATCCCCACACTGCAGAACAGATCATGCCGCCCTTCTGACAGCAACCCTTCTGTGATTTCCCTTTGCACTCAGAATAAATTCTCAACTCCTTAACTAAGGCACAAGAGGCCCCCACACAATCCTGCTCCTGCCATCTCACTCCATGCTCCACATTACACTTGATACCTCAACTACGCTGGCATTTAGTCAGTGTCTAGACCATATTGAGCTCTTTTCCATCTCTGGGCCTTTGCATTTGCTGTTTCCTCTGCTGAGCAATTTCCTCTCCCGAGCTCTTTGCATTAAGGAATCTTTCTCAATGTTTGTCACCTCCTCTGAGAGGCCCTCCGTGATGACCCTACCAAAAATCTCACCCACTTTATTTTCTATCACAGCACTATTTATATTATCTTACTTGTACTTCTCACAGTCTGTGATTGTTTTATTTGTTATTATGTTTTGTCTGTCTCTCCCACTAGAACCTAACTTCCACAAGAGCAGGAAGCTGCCTGTTTTCTTCATTGTTACATCTTCAGCATCTAGCACTTAGTAAAGTACTCGTAAATATTTGTTGAATGAATGAATAGACTTGCAAAATGTGTGTCCTGGCTGCTCTCTCAAGGCTATTATAAAAAGAAAAAGTGAGAAAATTCTTGTGGGGGGTCAAATTGTATTTCTCTCCAAATTTATATGCTGCAGGCCTAACCCCCAGTACTTCAGAACGTGACTGTATTTGGAGATGGGGCCTTTAATGTGGCAATTAAGGTAAAATGAGGTCATACTGATGCACCCTAATCCAATTTAACTGGTGTTTTTATAAGAAGAGCAAATGCGGACACACAAAGAGACACCAGAGGTGCACAAGCACAGAGAAAAGACCACATGAGGCTGCTGTCTTCAAGCCAAGGAAATAATTCTCAAAAAAGCCAAACTTGCCCACACCTTGCTCTTAGACTTCCAGCCCCCACAGCTGTGTGAAAATAAATTTCTGTTCTTTAAGCCACCCACTCCGTGGTACTTTGTTATGGCAGCCCAAGCAAACTAATACAGACCTCTATAAATCAAATGGTAGTAAGCAAAAGTGACAACTTAATATTTGAAAGAGCAATGATTAGACATTAACGGTGGATTGAAATGGCAAGTTATGTTACAGCTATTCCATTGAAGGAACAGAACTTGAGAAGGTAAATACTGAAGCTGGAGAGGCAGGGATGACTACATATTTTGCAGAGTACAGGGCAAAATCAAAACGTGGAGTTCCTTGTTCAAAAGGCGGGAAAAAAAGTGCTGTTAAAGAAACAAAATATAGAACTTTCTCTTTATTCCATGGCTTGTTTCTCCGCTCATCATGGTGTTTTTACTTTGCTACTTGATGTAGCTCTAAGAACAATTTAAAATTATCAGCATCAATTTTACCACTCATCTTTATATTGTAGAATATTAGTTTTAAAATATAACATTTAAATATTAGTTTAAATGTCAGAGCATTTAGCTTGATGTAGAAGCACTGAAATTACATCTTCTGTATCTGGTAGCTCACACATGCATAGGTATTGCCCCTTCATCAGAACTGTGGAAATGCTGCCAAGAAAAACGAACTTAACTGTGTTTATTTTACTTCTTGACATGCGCATATTCTACCAACACTATCTTCAGCTTACTGGCGAGGAAGGAAGGACCAAAATGAGAAGACACTATAGGCTGTCCACATTTCCCTTTCCTTCTGTGTCACCATTTTCAGCCTCAGTGGGTGGCTAACACAGGGAAGTAACATGAGTAAGAAAGGATATGAAAGGGATCCTTGGTCATTTGTGTTTCTCAGAATGCCACTGAACAGAAAGCATGGCCTCTGGGGGCTGTCAGTGTCCCCATTTACCCAGTAGATGTAACACACTTCCTCTGTATTCACTGTGATTCTCACTGCACTCCATGTGTCCTGGGTACAGTTGACTTCTCTGTCCAGGGCATCCTAAATGTTATATGTGAGTGGGGAGGCAAGGAATGGCAGTGGACCCATAGATTACACGTGTTTCCTCTGGTCCCATGCATGCTCCATTGTCTCATTGGACTTTACCTATAGAACACAAGTTCAAAGAAAAAATTATTCAGGATCTCAGGACAGCTACAGCAGAGCATTAAACCACATGCATGGCCTTCTGAGTGTGGGTCCCTGTGCAACGCGCACAAATCATGAGCTCTTGGAGCCGGCCCCGGAGAAAAGTGAAGCCATCCTTCAAACAGCAAAGAAAGTAAATGGGTCCCAGACTGCTTGCAAGCTAATTCCCAAAGAATAAATACCCTGTGGAGGTCCCGAAAGCCTTTCTATAGAGAAGTGCCAAAGTGTGGTTCAGTACCCAACCCGTAGCAGGAGACACAGGAATTAACAGTCATGTGCTATTGATTTTCACATTGGCACATATTATCTCAGGTTCTATGGGATTTGCAAGTGAGACTGAGAACCTATAAACACATAAAACCATCTTCCTAGGGAAATTGTGTTGCTGAGTTTCCAAAGACCAACTTGCAAATCTTCTTTGGGAACCCACTCTATTTCTAGATAAAAACTATTCGCACCTGGGGGTCCTGGGAGGCCATTTAGCTCTTAACAAGGCAGAGGCCAGTCAGGCACTTTACTGAGATCATTAAGAGATAGGTGGAGGCAACCAGGTACAGTGGGATCCCTGGGCTGGAAGTCGGGAGACATGGGTGGGAGGATGACTCTGACAGTAAGTGAGTGAACTTAATCAACTCGCTTTCAAACACAGAGTCTCATTTCTCTCTTTTGTGAAACAAGAAAGTTGAATTTGATGGTCCCCAAGGGCCCACACTGGGCTAAAAATAACCAAAACCAGGAAAACTTTCTGACAGAGAAGGCAGAGAGAAAAAAAATGACAAAGTAACATGGAACAACTTGGCAGTGAATAATGAAATGAAGACACTTTTAGAAACCTCTGTGGGCTGGTTCCCTTTGCAGGTCTTCTAAGTCCCCTGAATGTTGAGGTCTGACTTCTGCCAGACCAGAAGAGTATGGCCTGGGCAGAGTCTCCAGCAGCTTCTCCAGCTCACCTGTCCTCCTGCCCACTAGCCTGGGCAGTGCCTTTCCCCTGTCACTCTCTAGTCCAACTTTGGCCAACTGGTGACCCTGGGCCAGAGAAAGATCCTGAATGACTTGGGACCTCTTGAATGTTTTTATCACTACTCTTATTGCTGTTAACACATTCCTGGCCTCTGACCACCTTAAGTCTCTGGAAACTTTGGTGGAAACAAATCAAACAAGTAGCAATAGAGTGTGGAAGAAAGTAAGTGGGGTGAACTCCTGAGATCTAGCTTTGGCCTGATATTAACAAATTGAGTGACCTCAAACAGATCCTTTTCTTCCTGGATCACTGGATTTTGTCTTTTTCCTTCACTTGAGTGAAGTGAATTCTCAAGTGATAGCACCCTGTTTTTCACTTGTGGATATACCTCTCCTCTATTGTGAAATCATAATGTTTAGGTGGGACTGACCCTTCCCCCAGTTGGCAGATCTCATCCCTCTGGCCACAGTGATGGGCCATGGCTGAGAACAGGACCCAGTTAGAGCCAGTGAAAAGACTTGAGAACTGTAACTGGACTTCTGAGGGAGAAAGGTTATCTGTTCAATAGATTTGAGGTCATGAGCATGTGAGGCTTGGAGCTGCTCTAACCATCTTGCTGTCATGAAACAGCCAGCTTTGAAGTAAAGCCAATACATGAATGGAGAAAAGTAGAACAAATATAAAAGTAGACACAGTGTCTCAATGACATTCTCTGAACTCCTAGATCAAACTGTGCCCCAAACCAAAAACCACCCCTGGATTTAAGCCAATGAATTCCTTTGCTCACTTAAACTGGTTTAAACAGGGCTTTTGGTCCCTTGCAAGGATAATAATCCTAGCTCCTATACTCACATCTCTGAACCTTAATTCCGTCTACTGCAAAACAGCTATTTTGTGGGTAGTAATTAGCATAAGAGAGCATAGCGGTATTATCTCTTTCAGGAGTGGCCATAATTCCAAGGTAGCAAAGACAATTTTTCAAAATGCCAAGAGCTGGTTTCTCCACTCACTAAGCATCATATTTTCAGCATCTTGGACATCTTACATGACAGCCTTTAATAAATGTAATTATTATTGTTCACATGTAATTCTGCATCCCCAGCTGATGTCTCTCTTCTGAGCCTCAGATGCCATATCCGTCTGAATGCTAGACACCTCCACCTAGATGTTTTCATCTCAACCTGGCAGGTCCAAAATTGAGTGTGGATCTTCCCACCCAACCCCAAACCCCTGTCATGTTCCCAAGCAAAACCCAGCTTCCCAAGCCTGAAACCTACAAGTTGCCCTTTTCTCCTCTCTCTCTTTCTTTTTAGTTCATTCCATCCACAAGCCATGGTAAGACTGTTTTCAAAATAGTTCTCATACTTTCACCTTTTTCTCCAGCTCTCCTGACACTTCTATATTAGGGCCACCATTGTCTCTTGCCTGACCACTGGAAAATATTTCTAAAAGATTTGAAGATGGCTCTCTCCTTCTGGTTTTTAATGCAGTTCCCTTCTTTCATCCCTTTGGGCTTAGAAGTAGAAACACCTCTGCTGCCACTACCCCTGGGTGACTGCATCAGCCTTTGTGCCTCCTCCTTACAAGCAAACTGTCTCTGAATTGTTCTAATTTGAGGATCCCATCTCTTTCCCATTGGGATTTTAAACCCTGTAGATCCTTCCATGAACACTTTCCTCCCTACAGTCTGACTCCTGTAATGACTCCTTCTCCCTCCCTTTCCTCCTTTCCTAGACGTCTGCTTACATATAGAAAGGAGGGAGGAGAAAGCGGAAAGGCTCATGGTAGCAGGGCCAGTTTTGACTTTGAAGAAACCCTGGGGATTTGTGGGGGAAACAGTGTTCTGGCTCCAGCTATTGCTGGCAATCTTTAGAATGTGGCACTAGCTCCTCTTCGTCCATTGTTTGGGGTTCTACTTGTCAATACTGGAATGATAGGAAAAGTGTGATGGACCATCCTATCACATATGGCCATCTGCAGCGGGACTTAATGAAGTTTTCAAATACACAGAGACCTTGTCACCATAGCTCTTTCTAACGCTAGTCAATACTTTCTATGTATTAGGTTTCTTGCTAAAGCTTTGCCTTGAATGTTTACGTGCGGGCAATACCCAAGAACCTAACTGGAGGCAAGACAGGTGAGGGAAGCAGGACAAACACACCCAGTCTGACCCAGTTGATAATGAGTTTTCTACATCTGAGAATGTGATATTTGTGTAACACGTTACAGTTTAACAGGAGCTTTCATCCCCCTTTAGCTGGCACATGGCTGAGTAATCAATATGTGTTTTGGTAAATGATTGAATGCAACTATAGAGTCATTTTCTCCTCCTCAAAATAACCCTGTGAAGTAGGCAGTGCAGGGATTATTATTCTCACTTTACAGAAAAGGAAATCAGGGCCCAAAGAAGTGAAATAGTTTCCTAAGACCACGTAGTCAGCGACTGTATGTGATCAAACCAGAACCAGGAGTGTCAGGCACCCATACTAGCTCATTTCCAAAGTCAGGAAGTCAGGAAGCAGGACGGTATTCTTGATAAGATAGGGAATTGGATTGGATCAAGTCCTTAAGTGTATTCTCAGTATTAAGTCTCTATTCCTAACCTCCCTCAATAATCTTACAGCACAGTTGGGAGCTGCCATGGAAGAGGATGGTAGGCAGAAGTTCAGGCTGCTAACCAGCTGGGAATTGAGTAAAACGAACAAGAGAAAGGCCTTCTGGTGCCAAGACTCTGGAGAAATGTTTGTTGACTTTTGGCTTTGCATTGACTACTTCCAACTAGGCTTTGAAGCTGACTTTTTGATCCCAGGGCTCCCTGGGATGGGTGGGAGAGCTCATGACATTGTTGCTGTGGTTCTCTAGGCAACCACAAACCCTCAGTAGCTCCAGGAAGATGCCTGAATTACGTGGAAAGTGATGAGGGAACTACAGAGAAAACAAGAGATATCTACAAGGAAAGTGGGGCAAAAACAACAAGAATCTAAAGGGCAAAACAAGAGAGGCCCCAGGGGCAGAGCAACAGCCAGCACAGCAGCACCGTGAGGATGTTGAAGTTGCCTCTCCTGGAGTCCTTCAAAATAAACTTGTCCCTTATAAAACTGAACTAGAAAGTGTCTAAAGGAATGAGAGCCCTAGCTCTCAGCCAAGTCTCCTAAAATAAGTTTTAAGAGATGGAGTGATGTTCTAAAAACGCAGACCTAAATATTCACTCCCTTGCTCAGAAGCTCTCTTTGCTCCTTGTTACCCTCCAGATAAAATCTGTGCTCCTCAGCAGAGCTCAAGGACACTATTCAGTTCCTCTCCATGCCCCACGACTCTCTCGAATCTGGTCTGGGCATTTGTGCAAGGTTCTCCCTCCTTGGCAAATCACTACTTATCTCAAGGTCTAAGCTTCAACATTAATTTCTCCAGGAACATCCCCTCGATCCTATTCCCATCCCCATATTAGGCACAGTGTTCCTTCTGTATGTTTCCACAACATCACGATCTTTCATAATGGCCACATCGCTGGTACCATTAGGGGCATGTCCGTCCCATTCTCAGATACATCTCTCACATGAAGCAGAGGACCAGGCACTTAGGAAGTGCTCATTAAATATCTGTTGGATAAATAATAAGGAGAGACAGTCAAAATCTCTAAAAGAGCCTTCTGTTTCACCAAGCAAGGAGGAAGGGAAAATAACCAAGTGTGGGACATTGAGCAAAGAGATTATTTTTAACAGGAACAGAAACCCAGACAAATAAATGGCCCTTAGTTTATCTCAGGGTTATCAAGAAGTATATTATGCCCTTGATAATTGTGCAGTTATAATTACTTCTTCTGGAAACTGGGCTTTGTTGGAAGAAAGATTAGAGAGATTTGGAGATAAGTTTCCTTAGGAATAAACATGGAGAATAAAAATCCACCAAATGCCTGGATATCTCGGAAAAGAGATCAAACTGAAATAAGTGAGTGGACGGAACAGCCAATGTGGGTCTGACAGAGTAGCCGCGTCTAAAGGGGCAGCTGCTCCTCAGCTCCAGCCAATTGCTGAAATGCAAGAATACCAGCAGCAGCAGCCAAATCTCGTGACTGTCCCAGAGAGGCCTCAAGTCCTTGTGGGGTGTGTACGTCTGCATGTGTGAAATACTCTGGGTTCTAAATCTCCCCAGCTTGTTTACATTTTTAATAGTTACTAATCAGGCCAAAACAGCAAGTTGTATGAGGCCCAGAGATGCCAGCGTTTGACCTTTGCACCAAAAAACCTGACCTCCCATGGCTCTGTTTACCGAAAACTGTCAACACCAAACTGCAAGCGCCAAAGCTCCAAACAACAAGATCCACCTGTATAAAGTGATCAATACATGAGGGACTAAAGAAGAACAGAGGTTTGTCTGGGTCAGTTATTGGCACATACTAAGTGGGTGCTCAGTCAATAAATAGCTGTTAAATGGGATAAAGAATAAGGGAATGGTGGATGTATGTCTGCAGTTCAAGCTTTGTACCACTAGATGGTGAAGTTTGTTTTTTTCTGCAGATGTAAGCACAGAGAAATAAAATACTAAGATAGTTTTATGGGTACATCTACAAGCCATGAATACATAGCTCGGACATCCCACAAATGCTAACAGCCGTTTTCACATCATCTTCACTATTCCGCCTCACTTCCAACTCCAGTCAGCTCTGGATACAAATAAAGTCATTAGAAGTAGCTGGCTTTCCTTGATATGAGAAGGACCATGTTAGAAATAGAGGATTACTAGAATTATACAACCTCCCAAGACTGAGCCAGGAAAAAATTCAAACTCTGGACAAATTACGAGTTCCTAAATTGAATCAGTAATAAGAATCCTACCAACAAGTAAAAACCCAGGACCAGACAGATTCACAGCCGAATTCTGCCAGACATATAAAGAAGAGCCAGTACTATTCCTATTGAAACTTTGCAAAAAATGGAGGAGAAGGACTCCTCTCTAACTCATTCTATGATGCCAGCATCATCCTGATTCCAAAACGTGACAAAGACTCAACAACAACAACAAAAAAGGAAACTTCAAGCCAATGTTCTTGATGGATATCTATGCAAAAATCCTCAACAAAATACTAGCAAACCAAATTCAGCGGCACATCAAAAAGCTAATCCACCATGATCAAGTAGGCTTTATCCCTGGGATGCAAGGTTGGTTCAACATATACAAATTAATAAATGTGATTCATCACATAAACAGAACTAAAAACAAAAACCATAGATAATCTCAATAGATGCAGAAAGGGCTTTTGATAAAATTCAGCATCCTTTCATGTTAAAAACCCTCAACAAACTAAACATTGGAGGAACATACCTCAAAATAATAAGAGCCATCTATTACAAACCCACAGCCAACATCACACTGAATGGGCAAAAACTGGGAGCATTTCCCTTGAGAACCAGAACAAGACAAGGATGCCCTCTCTCACCACTCCTATTCAATATAACACTAGAAGTCTCAGCCAGCATAATCAGGCAAGAGAAGGAAATAAAAGGGTTCCAAATAGGAAGACAGAAAGTCAAATGATCTCTGCAGACAATATTATTTTATCTTTAGAAAACCCCATAGTCTCGCCCCAAAAGCTCCTAGCTCTGATAACCAACTTCAGCAAATTTTCAAGATAAAAAATCTATGTACAAAAATTAGTCACATTTTTATACACCAATAATTCCCAAGCTGAGTGCCAAATCAAGAATGCAATTGAGGCTGGGCGCGGTGGCTCAGGCCTGTAATCCCAGCACTTTGGAAGGCTGAGGCGGGTGGATCACGAGGTCAGGAGATTGAGACCATCCTGGCTAACATGGTGAAACCCTGTCTCTACTAAAACATACAAAAAATTAGCTGGGCATGGTGGCGGGTGCCTGTAGTCCCAGCTACTCGGGAGGCTGAGGCAGGAGAATGGTGTGAAACCAGGAGGCAGAGTTTGCAGTGAGCCGAGATCGCACCACTGCACTCCAGCCTGGGTGAGAGAGCAAGACTCCGTCTCAAAAAAAAAAAAAAAAGAAAAAAAAAAAGAATGCAATTGAATTCATAATAGCTACAAAAAGATAAAATACCTAGGAATACAGCTAACCAGGGAGGTAGGAAGACTTCTGCAACAAGAATTACAAAACGCTGCTGAAAGAAATGAGAGATGACATAAACAAATGGAAAAGCACTACATGTTCATGGATAGGAAGACTCAATATTGCTAATACGGCCATACTACCCAAAGCAATGTACAGATTCAATGCTATTCCTATCAAACTACCAATGACATTCTTAGCACAACTAGAAAAAATTATTCTAAAATTTATATGGAAACAAAGAATAGCCCAAATAGCCAAACACTCCTAAGGCAAAAGAAAAAAGTTGGAGGTATCACATTACCTGACTTCATAGTATACTACAAGGCTCCAGTAAACAAAACAGCATGACACTGATACAAATACAGACACATAGACTAATGGAACAGAATAGACAGCCCAGAAGTAAATCCACAAACCTACAGTTATCTGATCTTTGACAAAGTTGACAAAAACAAGCAATGGAGAAAGGACTCCCTATTCAATAAATGGTGCTGGGATAATTGGCTAGCCATGTGCAGAAGATTAAAACTGGACCCCTTCCTTACACCATATAAAAATTAATGCAAGACAGATTAAATACTTACATATAAAACCTAAAACTATAAAAACTCTTGAAGAAAACATAGAAAATACCATTCTAGACATAGGCCCTGGCAAAGATTTTATGATGAAGATGCCAAAAGCAATTGCAAGAAAAACAAAAATTGACAAATGGAACCTAATTAAACTAAGAGCTTCTGCACAGCAAAAGAAACTGTCAAAGAGTTAACAGCCCACAGAATGTCAGAAAATATTTGCAAACTATGCATCTGCAAAGGTCTAATATCCAGTATCTACAAGAAACTCAAATTAACAAGAAAAAAATTACCCCATTAATAAGGGTGAAGGACATTACCAGACATTTTTCAAAAGAAGACATATACGTGACCAACAAGCATATGAAAAAATGCTCTACATCACTAATCATTAGAGAAATGCAAATCAAAACTGCAATGAGCTATACTGTCTAACACCCACCAGAATGGCTATCGTTAAAAAATAGAAAAAAAATATGCTGGTGAGACTGCAAAGAGAAGGGAATGCTTACGCACTGCTGGTGGGAGTGTAAATTGGTTCAGCCACTGTGGAAAGCAGTGTGGCCATTCCTCAAAGAACTATTAAAAAATCAGAATTACCGTTAGACCCAGCATTCCTATTATTGTATACATACCCAAAGAAATATAAATTATTCCACCATAAAGACATGCATGCATTATGTTCATTGCAGCACTATTCACAATAGCAAAGACACGGAACAACATAAATGCCCATCAACGGTAGACTAGATAAAGAAAATGTGGTATATATACACCATGGACTACTATGCAGCCATAAAAAAGAATGAACTCATGTCCTTTGTAGCAACATGGATAGAACTAGAGACCATTATCCTTAGCAAACTAATGCAGGAACAGAAAACCAAACACCACATGTTCTCGCTTATAAGTGAGAGCTAAATAACAAGAGCACATGGACACAAAAAGAGGAACAACAGACACTGAGACCTACTTGAGGGTAGAGGGTGGGAGGAAGGAGAGGATCAGAAAAAATGCCTAACAGGTACTATGCTTACTACATGGGTGATAAAATAACCTGTACACCAGAGCCCCATGACATGAGCTTACCTATAAAACAAACCTACACATGTACACCTAAACCTAAAATAAAAGTTAAAAGAAAATTTGGAAAATGTGGTGCATATACACCATGGAATAATATGCAGCCATACAAAGGAGATCATGTTCTTTGCAGCAACATGGATGAAGCTGGAGGCCTTTATCCTCAACAAAATAACACAGGAACAGAAAACCAAACACCACACGTTCTCACTTATAAGTGGGAGCTAAACATTGAGTACACACAGACACAAAGAAGGGAACAATAGGCATCAGGGACTACTTGAGGGTGCAGAGTGGGAGGAGGGTGAGGATTGAAAAACAGCCTATTGGATACTGTGCTTATTACCTGGGTGATGAAATAATATCCTGCAACCAAACTCCTGCAACATGCAATTTATCCATAGAACCAACCTCCACATGTACCCCTAAAAGTTAAAAAAATAGAGGATGAATACTAGATGATGTCCGTGTGGGGCAGAGTGGGAAGGGCTGGGTATTCAAGGAGCTCATGGTCTTGTGGGGCAAAGAGACCTTTAACCCAGTTACAATTTATTGTATTTGATACTATAATGGTGGTGTGTAGATGATGCTTTGTAAACCCAAAAGAGAGTGACTGTCTATGTTGGTTGAGGAAGGGGCAGGAAGTCTTCTCAGAGGAGCACCTCATGCACTGGATGGGCCTTGAATGGTGAGAGAAAACCCACCAAGGTACAAGGGCAGGAAGAACATTCACTCGTCCATCAGATATCTACTGAGCACCCATGTTGCCCAGCACTCTGCTGGCCATTGGAAATGGCAGTGAACAGGACACAAGGGATCTGTTCTCAAGGAATTCACAATGCAGTGAGAGATACATAAAATAATCAAGAGAATAAATACATTTTTTTTTTTTTTGAGACGAAGTCTCGCTCTGTTGCCCAGGCTGGAGTGCAGTGGCGCGATCTCCGCTCACTGCAAGCTCTGCCTTCCGGGTTCACACCATTCTCCTGCCTCAGCCTCCCCAGTAGCTGGGACCACAGGCACCCGCCACCATGCCCGGCTAATTTTTGTATTTTTAGTAGAGACAGGTTTCACCGTGTTAGCCAGGATGGTCTCAATCTCCTGACCTTCTGATCCGCCCACCTCGGCCTCCTAAAGTGCTGGGATTACAGGTGTGAGCCACCGTGCCTGGGTGAGAATAAATACATTTTTAAAAAATTTTATTTTAAGTTCCAAGGTACGTGTGCAGGATGTGCAGGTTTGTTACATAGGTAAGCATGTGCCATGGTGGTTTGTTGCACCTATCAACCCACCACCTAGGCATAATATTAAGCCCATCATTCATTAGCTATTTTTCCTGATGCTTTCCCTCCCCCCGCACCCCATCTGACTGGCCCCAGTGTGTAGTTCCCCTCCTTGTGTCTATGTGTTCACACTGTTCAGCTCCCACTTGTACGTGAGAACAAGGGGTGTTTGGTTTTCTGTTCCTGTGTTAGTTTGCTGAGGATAATGGCTCCAGCTCCATTCATGTCCCTGCAAAGGACATGATCATGTTCCTTTTTATGGCTGCATAGTGAGAATAAGTACATTTTAAAAGATCAACAAATTGTGGTAACAACACAATCTTGTGGAAGGCAGGAGGCAGGATGCTGTAATAGGAAAACAGGAGACAAGACCCATCTCCTATAGGATGGTCCAGGTGATCCTCTCTGAAGAGGCAGCATTACTGAAGGATGAGAAGGAGCCAGTCACATAAGCCAGATGGGGAAGAAAGGGCTGAGGGGGCAGTGGGAGTGGGGATACTTAGAGGAAGGCATAGCAAATACTCTCCAGGAAGAAGACCTAGAATTTGTGAAACCATTTGTGAAAAGTTGGGGAATCTCCCGGTATATCTGAGGAACTGTAAAAAGTCCCTGTTACATTAGGATGTACAATGGAAAGGGAGACAAAAAATGGTGAGAGCTGAGGTCAAAGAGAGGGTGGTGCCCTGTGAAGGGAGGGCCTCTGACTTTACCTTAAAGTTCACTGTTTTCCTAACAAGTGTCACACTTGGAGCAACCTCACCACTTCTGCCCTATCTGCATTCTATCACGGCTATTATTTCCTTATTTTTCTTACAATGAATTTAATGTTATACTTAAAATATTTTTAAGGGAAATATTATCACTCTACTATATAGACAAAAAATTGTAATATTTACCATTAATAGCAGGTAACCACAAAATATAAATACAAGACTAATAAAATTTTAAAATGCCTCACATGTCTCCTAAAATTTTCGTGACTAGTTCCATCCTAGACTTGAGGGTATGGGAATGGAGAGCATTGAGGGACTTTAATTAGATGATCGAGGACATGAGTTTAAATTTCAAAAATCAGTGTTGAAAGCACTCTCCTATTTATATCTCCTACTAAAAAGTGATGATTATCCTGGCAGTCAAAAAAAAAAAAAGTATTTCCAGACAAAAACTTTTTCCCTAAGGGACTTTCCAGTGGAGAGTTACATGAAGCCAACTTTGAAAGCCCTGATGAATAGCAAGCTATAACACAAAAATTCAGAGAGACTGGTTAAGGAAAACCTGCTCACTGAAATTCCCAAGTTTAGTATCATTTCCTCCAGCTTGAGAAGGATGGCTTAGCTACTTGGCAGCTGGGGAGTAAAGAGATTTAGATAAAGCTCTTGAAAATGAGGAACTAGCTCATAATTCTTAACTGGGGAAAGCCACAATACAAAATCTAATAGACTTTTTTTGGTTCTTCTTATGAACTCATATCTGGCAGCTTAGAGAAAGACACGAACTTAAGTACCCATCCCCTGGTGCATTTAGACTTTGGTTTTGCCATTTGAAAAATATTTATGAAGCTCCTATAAAAAGTCAGATACTGTGTAGAAATCAAAATTACTTAATGGGGTTACAAATTCAAATGTCCAACAAGTGCCAGGAGGGAAATGTGAATGACACAGCAGCCCAGTAAGACAATAGAGAGTGGTGGAGGCTACCGAGAACTGAAGACTACCACCCCCAGTTGAAAGGGGAAACTGCTGCTCAGCTCCACTCAACAGTAGCAATCCCAGGAATGTGTGGCCTGTGTTGACAGGTCTTCAAATATTTTAACCGAAAAATCATTGCACAATGTTCATTATGTTTAGGGGAAAATTGGAGAGTAGGGGGAATATCTCTTAAAAGCTGGCAAGTGTCAGAAAAGTTTTAAACATGCTGCAAAGCCAAGTAAAATATGCCTGCAGTCGCAGGCAGAAAGCAATCCAAGGGCCCCAGTGGGTGACCTCTGGATGTCGCAGAGTCTCAGCCTTTTTGGGGCTTATGTGTTGGAAGATAAGACATGTTCATAAATAACTACAATACAGAACATGGTGATAAGTGTTGTGTGAGCAAGATAAAGTGCTAAAAGAATTCAGAGGAGGGAGGGATTACTAAACAGTGGGTTCCTAAGGAGGGAGAAGGGGTGTCTCAGAAAGCTATTTCTGACCGCATGTTGAGGAACCCAATAAACTCAAGGAGGGAGGAAAAAAGAGATATCCAATGATCTCAGTAAGCTGCCCAGGAAATAATTGATGCAGCCGGGACTGGGCATCAGCATATCACAGGGAGCATTTTCAAGATGCACATCTAGCTCTTACCCCTGACATCCTACATAGAAATTCCTTGGGTTGAAGATCATGCACCCACGTTTTAAAATGTCTTTTTAGTTAATTCTCTTACAGGCCCTTCCTTAACTTCTACTCTAAGGAGCTGTCCCCTAAAACACTGCCTAAAACAACAGGTATGTCTCTTTTGTCCTTTCTGTATCCCCAAATTCAAATAAACTAGGATGCACATATTGTCAAGTTTTTATTTTGTGAGTGTATCATCTGTGCCTGTACCTGGGATTCCATCCTGAGCCAGGCAAGAGCCTTGGTAAGGCACTGCCTTAGCCTGGAGGAGAACACACCTTCTTGTACTTATCCATTTGGAGCAGATGCCATTTTGTTATTCCCAAAAAGGCACTCTAAGCTACAGTGGCCTGCAGATTACCAAGGAATTTATAGGTTTCCAAGTCATCTTTCTCCAAAGATTACCTTAAAAAAATATAACCCTTATGTTGACACGAGTTGTATATAAAAAGTTGACACAAGTATATATTGAATTTGCTTAGAACTAAGGATGGGATTGATATCCAATACAGTTATAAAAATCCAGAAGTTCATGTATGCTTTTCCAATTTATAACTCAAAATTCTCATCAGAACCTTTCCATACGTGCCTTAGTTTTCAGCTACTTTCAGGAATACCCAGGCTCAGTTTTACATCAAAGACACCCAGCAAGCAGGCCCCATTGTTTCACTATTATTGTTGCCAAATCTGCCGCCTCTCTCATCACTGGCCATCCCTCCTGAAGGGTTGCTTATCTAAACACCAATCTAATCTAACAAATCTTACTTCAAACTGTGCACTGTCCCAAAGAAGACATGCGAGGAATGCAATGTTCTCTGGTTGTTGAAACATATGCATTTCAAAATCAAGGAAGCCTTCAGTATGCAGAAGTTGTTAGCTTTCTTGGCCCCTTCCTCTTTTGAGCTACAACCATTCTCTTCCATTCTACATTCCGGTAAAAATGCAAGTTGTCCATGCCTTCTAAGCTTGTGAAGTAAAAGAAGATATGAATAATGGGAAAGCCTTAGTATCATGAAAATGCATGACTCCATAAAGCTCCAGTGGAGGTAATTAAAATGAGAAATGTTTGCATTTTGTGAACTACACGTGCTGCCCAAAATAAAATTAGGGGTACACTCTTGAATCCTGCAAGAGGAACTGATCCCAGGAAACTTGTTACAGTCAGTAGGGTGGAAACTGCCCATTCAGCTTGATTATGAGCTTGTGCACTCGAAAAGGGGAGATAGTGAGCCCTTTAAGCAATAATACCTTATGTTGTGTGCATTTTGTAGTTCAGAAACATTTTTATATCCACTTCATCATTTGATTCTCACAGCAGTCTTAAGAAAGAGGCAGAGAAGGATTATTATTATAACCAATCTACAAAGAAACTGGGTCCTACAGGGATGTGTAGTGGATATGTGATCCTGTTGCTGCCAAATGCCCCTTTACCCTTTTCCAAGTTCACTTCTGGGGAACACCTGCTCTTGTTTTGAGTCCATGTGCTTATAGAAGATGTAATAACATAATTTATTACTCTAAGGATGGGGCATGTGAATCAGAGCCTTAAACTCTTTAGGTCTCACAAATTTCTTCAGGGGTGGGCCCATAGACTTGGTTAGAGCTAACGAGATGCAAGACTTTTATTTGTTGATAGAGTGATGTGACCACTTTCCTTCTTACCCTCATGTGATGTTTTGGAATAAAGTAAACATATAGGATAATAGAACTAGTAGAAAGAGAAAGGCTTGGTTCAGATGAAATAATTGATTTTCCCATCTTGGAGCAATTACATTTCCTTTTTTATTTTTATTTATTTATATATTTTTCGAGACGGAGTTTCACTCTTGTTGCCCAGGCTGGAGTACAATGGCGTGATCTCGGCTCACTGCAACCTCTGCCTCCCCAGTTCAAGCAATTCGCCTGCTTCAGCCTCCTGAGTAGCTGGTATTACAGGCGTGCACCACCATGTCTGGCTAATTTTTGTATTATTAGTGGAGATGGAGTTTCACCATGTTGGCCAGGCTGGTCTTGAACTCCCGACCTCAGGTGATCCACTCACCTCAGCTTCCCAAAGTGCTGAGATTACAGGCCTGAGCCACCGCACTGGGCCTACATTTCCTTTTTTTTTTTTTTTTTTTTTTTTTTTTTGAGATAGAGTCTTCCTCTGTCGCCCAGGCTGGAGTGCAGTGGTGCAATCTTGGCTCACTGCAAGCTCCACCTCCCGGGTTCACGCCATTCTGCTGCCTCAGCCTCCCGAGTAGCTGGGACTACAGACGCCCACCACCATGCCCGGCTAATTTTTTGTGTTTTTAGTAGAGACGGGGTTTCACCATGTTAGCCAGGATGGTCTCGATCTCCTGACCTCATGATCCGTCCGCCTCGGCCTACCAAAGTGCTGTGATTACAGGCATGAGCCACCACACCCAGCCTTTTTTTTTTTTTTTTTTTTCTGACATTAACTTGAGCTGGGTTTATAGGCATCTAAAACCGAAGAGTGATTCAAAATGGTTATGGTGTCCACGGTCCCATAACTTCACTTTACTCATGAGTGACATAGCTCTCTAGCTCTTATTTGGCATCACCTTTCTGCATTTGTGTGTGTTGTCAATTGGTAACTTTCCTCCATATTTTGGAGAGAAAAGTGAGAGGGTGGAAATGTTTCCAACTTCTTTTTTTGCATCTAAAAATTTCTGGCCACTAGCCAGCCAGTGGATTGCATGCTCATGGTTCAAGTGCACACCCCCTTCCTGCCCCAACCCACAGTGGCCAGAATGGGAGGCCGGAGTGCAGAGATGGGGAAAGGCCAATGGGTGATAAGGCACAGGATATAGCCACTTGAGCAGCAGAAGCTTAGAAAGGTCAGCTCCCTTAGAAAGAGGCTGTAGGCACAGTAAATCTTTCTATAGCACTAATGCTTCTCAGTGCAGCCTCAGATATCCACAAATTCTTAGGCATCCTATGATAATGCTACAATTTTGCATTTGAATTTATCATTCAAATGTTTCTCATGCTTGGGTTACCTGCATGACTACCTTATGAGATTTCAGTGTTTGTATTTGTTGTTTTTGCAAACAAATTGTATCCAAGTAGTAGTACTCAGTTGTCATGAGTTAATGAAAAAGAAGGAGGCAATCTTAATGAAAAAGTGATACACTTGCATCAGGTGAAAGTCAGATGACATCATGGATCTTCGTGGGTCTAAAGCTTTGCAACAATGCCCATAGAGAAAGTGTGATGAAAGAACTGAGGCTCAAGAGTGAATAGACAAGTCAAACTCCAAAGAACCTCGCTAGACTAGATGTGAGCACAGAATTCCTTTTAGCCATGTGGGATTATCCATCACAATTAATTTGGCCACTTAAATTTTAGTTGTTTTATAATTTTATTTATAGTACATTTAACTAAAAGTTTGTTTTTGCTACTTTGGTTATATACAACTATAAAATGAATGATTTATTCCTACTTTTATGTTTGTGTATGTTTGTGTATGTGTAAATAACATTATAATATATATCAATGATGGGGACTATGAGAAATTTCTTTTTTCTTAAAGGGGCCGGTCAGTGTCTCAGACTTGAAAACCACAGTGGTATAGTGTCTCTCCCAGGACTACCTGCTTTCTTCTGGCTTTCTTCTTGTGGTTTGAACCTTATAATACTCTTCTTCTTTTAAGCCACTTTATTAAGGTAGGATTGACATGCAAAAAGCTACACATATTTAACATGTACAACTTGATGAGTTTGGAGATAAATATAAAGCAAAATTTTTCTCCTCTCCTCTTATATATTATTTGTATGTATGTGTGTGTGTATGTGATAAGCTCACTTCACATAACATCTACCCATTCAGCAAATTTTTAAGTATACTATACAGTATTGTTAACTATAAGCACTATGTTGTGCAGTAAACCTTTAGAGCTTATTCATTATGTATCACCAAACCTTTAAAACTTTCAACTAACACCTTCTAATATGTCCTCTCCTCAGTCCCTGGCAACCACCATTCATTCTCTGCTTCTAAGAGTTTGACTATTTTATATTTATTATATAAATAGTGTCATGTTGTGTTTGTTATTCTGTGTCTGGCTTATAATACTTAGCATAATATCCTCCAAATACATCCATACTTTTGCAAATGGCAGGATTTCCTTTCCATTTTAAGGCTGAATAATATCCCATTGTATACATACATCACATTTTCTTTTTTTTTACATACATTTTTTATTATACTTTAAGTTCTGGGGTACATGTGCAGAATGTGCAGGTTTGTTATGTAAGTATACATGTGCCATGGTGGTTTGCTGCACCCATCAACCCGTCATCTACATTAGGTATTTCTCCTAATGCTATCACTCTCCTGGCCCCCCACCCCCTAACAGGCCCCAGTGTGTGATGTTCCCCTCCCTGTGTCCATGTATTCTCATTGATCAGCTCCCGCTTTTGAGTGAGAACATGTGGTATTTGGTTTTCTGCTCCTGTGTTAGTTTGATGAGAATGATGGCTTCCAGCATCATCCATGTCCCTGCAAAGGACATGAACTCCTCCTTTTTTATGGCTGCATAGTATTCCCTGGTGTATATGTGCCACATTTTTTTTATACAGTCTATCATTAAGGGGCATTTGGGTTGGTTCCAAGTCTTTGCTATTGTGAACAGTGCCACAATAAACATACATGAGCATGTTTCTTTATAGTAGAATGATTTATAATCCTATGGGTATACACCCAGTAATGGGATTGCTGGGTAAAATGGTATTTCTGGTTCTAGATCCTTGAGGAATCACCACACTGTCTTCTACAATGGTTGAACTAATTTACACTCCCACCAACAGTGTAAAAGCATTCCTATTTCTCCACATCCTCTCCAGCATCTGTTGTTTCCTGACTTTTTAATGATCACCATTCTAACTGGCATGAGATGGTATCTCATTGTGGTTTTGATTTTCATTTCTCTAATGACCAAGTGATGATGAGCTTTCTTCATATGTTTGTTGGCTGCATAAATGTCTTCTTTTGAGAAGTGTCTGTTCATATCCTTCACCCACTTTTTGATGGGGTTGTTTGTGTTTGTGTGTGTGTGTGTGTTTGTGTAAATTTGTTTAAGTTCTTTGTAGATTCTGAATATTAGCCCTTTGCCAGATGGGTAGATTGCAAAAATGTTCTCCCATTCTGTAGGTTGCCTGTTCACTCTGATAATAGTTTATTTTGCTGTGCAGAAGCTCTTTAGTTTAATCGGATCCGATTTGTCAATTTTGGCTTTTGTTGCCATTGCTTTTGGTGTTTTAGTCATGAAGTCTTTGCCCATTCCTATGTCCTGAATGGTATTGCCTAGATTTTCTTCTAGGGTTTTTATGGTTTTAGGTCTTATGTTTAAGTATTTAATCCATCTTGAGTTAATTTTTGTATAAAGTGTAAGGAAGGGATGCAGTTTCAGCTTTCTGCATATGGCTAGCCTATTTTCCCAACACCATTTATTAAATAAGGAATCCTTTCCCCATTTCTTGTTTCTGTCAGGTTTGTCAAAGATCAGATGGTTGCAGATGTGTGGTGTTATTTCTGAGGCCTCTGTTCTGTTCTATTGATCTGTATATCTGTTTTGGTACCAGTACTATGCTGTTTTGGTTACTGTAGCCTTGTAGTATAGTTTGAAGTCATGTAGCGTGATGCCTCCAGCTTTGTTCTTTTTGCTTAGGATTGTCTTGACTATGTGGGCTCTTTTTTGGTTCCATATGAAATTTAAAGTAGTTTTTTCCACTTCTTTGAAGAAAGTCAGTGGTAGCTTGATAGGCATAGCATTGAATCTATAAATTACTTTGGGCAGTGTTGCCATTTTCACGATATTGATTCTTCCCATCCATGAGCATGGAATGTCACATTTTCTTTATTCATTCATTTGTTGATGGACTCTTAGGTTGCTTTCATGTCTTGGCTGTTGTGAATAATAATGGAATGAACATGGGAGTGCAGATATCTCTTCAAGATCTTGATTTCAAATCCTTTGGATGCATACCCTAAAGTGGGATTGCTAGATAATAATGGTATTTTCATTTTTAATTTTTAAAGAAAAGTTTATACTGTTTTACATAGTGGCTTTAAGAACATTGTACAAGGTTCTTTATTGTCTATTACACATCCTCACCAACATTTATTATCTGTTGGTTTTCTGAAAATACTTGTCCTAACTAGTTTCAGGTGATATCTTATTGTGACTTTGATTTACATGTCCCTGATTGGCAATGTTGGAAATATTTTCATATACCTGTTGGCAATTTGTATGCCTTCTCTGGAGAAATGTCTATTCAGGCCCTTTGTCCAATTTTTAATTGAGTTATTTTTATTATTTTTTTGTTTGTTGCTGTTGAGTTGTAGGAGTTCCTTATATATTTTTGACGTAACTCTTTATCAGATATATGGCTTGCAAATATTTTCTCCCATCTGTAGGCTACATTTAACAATTTTTTAACAATTTGTTAATTGTTTCCTTTTCTGTACATAAGCTTTTCAGGGTGATGTAATCCCAATTGTCTAATATTGTTTTTGTTCCCTGTGTGTTTGGTGTCATATTCAAGAAATTATTGCCAAGATTGATATCTAGAAGTTTTTCCTCTGTGTTTTCTTCTAGAAGTTTTATGTTTTCAGGTGTTACATTTAAGTAGTTAACCCATTTTGAATTGATTTTTGTGTATGGTATAAGATAAAGGTCCAATTTTATTCTTTTTCTGTGGATATTCAAATTTCCCAGCACAATTTGTTGAAGAGACTATCCTTTCCCATTGTGTATTCTTGACATCCTTGTCAAAGATCAATTGATCAAATATACATGGGTTTATTCTGGGGTCTCCATTCTATCCCACTGGTCTATATGTTTTTGTTTTTTATGCCACAGTACCATACTATTTTGATTGCTGTAGCTTTGTAACATATTTTGAAATCAGGAACTTCCAGCTTTGTTCTTAGTCAAAATTGCTTTGACTCTTCAGGTCTTTCCTGGTTTCATATGAATGTTAGGATTACTTTTTCTGTTTCTCTAAAAAGTGTCATTGGAATGTTAATAGAGATTGCACTGAATCTATAGATTGCTTTGAGTAGTGTAGACATTTTAACAATATTGATTCTTCTAATACATAAACATAGGATGCCTTTACATTTATTTGTATCTCCTTTAATTTCTTTCATTGGTGTTTAATGGCTTTCAGTATACAAGCCTTTCACCTCCTTGGTTAAGTTTATTTCAGAGTATTACATTATTTTTGATGTTATTGTAAACGAGATTGTTTTCTTAATTTTCTTTTTGAATAATTCATTGTTAATCTATAGAAATGCAGTTGATTTTTGTTAGTGTATAGAAATATGTGTTGATTTTGTATTCTACAACTGTGCCAAATGGTTTATTGATTCTAATAGGTTGTGTGTGTGCGTGTGTTTGTCTGTGTAATCTTTAGGTTTTTCTACATATAAGATTATGTCATCTGCAAACAGTTAATTTTATGCTGTCTTTTTCAATTTGGGTATGTTTTATTTCTGTTTCTTGCTTAATTTCTCTGGCTAGAACTTCCAATACTATGGTAAATAGAAGTGGTGAGAGTGAGCATCCTTGTCTTTTTCCTGATTTTAGAGGAAAATCTTTCAGTTTTTCACCATTGACTACAATGTTAGCTGTATATATAGACTTTGTATATATGGACTTTATTGTGTTAAGGTAAGTTCCTTTTATACCTAAATTTTTGAGAGTTTTCATCATGAAAGGATGTTGAATTTTGCAAAATGCTTTTTCTGCAACTAATGAAATGATCATGTGATTTTTATCCTTTATTCTGTTAATGTGATGTATCATATTGTTTGATTTGCATATGTGAACCATCTTTGCATTCCAGGGATAATTTCTTCTTGGTCACAATGTATGGTCCTTTTAATATGCTGAAAAATTTGGTTTGTTATTATTTATTTGAGGATTTTTACACTCATGTTCTTTGAGGATATTGCCTTGTAGTTTCCTTTTTATCTGATATTTTTTGTCAGCTTTGGTATTAGGGTGATGCTGACATCACAAAGAATTTGGAAGTGTTCCCTCTACTTCTGTTTTTTAAAGAGTGTAATAAAAATTTGTGTTAATTTTTTAATGTTTGGTAGAATTTATTTGTGAAGCCGTCTGGTCCTGAGCTTTTCTTTGCTGGAAGATTTTGATTACTGATTCAATCTCCTTATATTGAATGAACAGTTAAATAGAAACAGTTATTGGTCTGTTTAAGCTTATTTCTTCTTGATTTAGTCTTGGTAGGTTGTATGTTTCTAGAAATTTATCCATTTCTCCTATGTTGTCCAATTTGTTGGCATATAATTCTCACTAATAGTTCTCTATGAGCTTTCTTATTTCTTTATCTTTTTCATTTCATTACTGGTTGTAGTTGTCTCCTCTTCCATTTCTGGAACACGTTATTTAGGTAAGTCTTATCTCTTTTTCTCTTAGCCTAATTAAGCTTTTGTTGATTTTGCTTATCTTTTTAAATAACAACTCTTACTTTTATTAATGTTTTCCAATGTTTTTTATGCTATATTTCACTTATTTTTTCTCTAATCTCTATTCTCTTCCTCCTGTTAACTTTGGGCGTAATTTGTTATTTTTCTAATTTATTGAGGTATAATGTTAGTTATTTGTTTCAGGTCTTTATTTTTAATGTAGGTGTTTGTTATTATAAATCTTCCCTCTTAGTACTGCTTTTGTTGCACTCCGTAAGTTTGGATATGTTGTATTATCATTTTCATTTGTCTCAAAATATTGTCTAATTTCCCTTTAATTTATTCTTTGATCCAATGATTGTAAAAGAATGTGTTGTTTGAATTTTCATGTACCTATAAATTTTTCAGTGTTCTTTTTGTTACTAATTTCTCATTTCATCCTATTGTGGCTGAAAAAATATTTAGAATGATTTGAATCTTAAATTTTTTAAGGATTGTCTTATGGTCTAGCTTGTGATCTATGGTGGATAATTTTCCATGCTCACTTGAGAAGAATGTGTTTTCTGATGCTGTTGGATAGAATGTTCTGTATATTGCCATTAGGTCCATTTGGTCTATAGTATTTTTCAATTCCACTGTTTCCTTATTGATTTTCTGTCTGAATGATTTGTCCATTACTGTAAGTGGGGTATTGGAGTCCCCTACTATTATTGTATTGCTGTCTATTTCTCCATTCAGGTCTGTCAATGTTTGCTTTATATGTTTAGATATTCTGATATAGTGTGCATATATATTTATAATTGTTATATCTTCCTGTTGAATTGATTTTATCATTATGTAATAACCTTTGTCTCTTGTGACAGTTTGTCTTAAAGTAATATACTTTTCATCCTTTCACTTTCAGCTTATGTGTGTTATTACATCTAAAGTTGGTCTCTTGTAGACAACATATAGTTGGATCTTAAAAAAATTTCATTTAGCCACTCTATCGTTTGGTTGGTGAGTCTATTCACATTTAAAGTAATTGTTTATCGGTAAGAGCTTACTATTGCCATTTTGTTGGTAATGTTCTGTCTGTTTTGTAGTGTTTTTGTTCATTTCTTCTTTTCTTGCTATTTTCCTTTGTTTGATGATTTTTTTTTATCGTGATAAACTTTGACTCTTTTCTCTTTAGCTTTTCTGAATCTGCTACAGGATTTTTTTTATGTGGTTACCATGTGGCATGTATAAAACTTCTTATTGTTATAACAGGATTTTTTGAGGTGATAACAACTTCAGCTGCATATGAAAGCTACAATTTTACTTCCTCCCTCCACACACTTTATGTTATTAATGTCAGAATTTACTTCTTTTTATATTTTGTATTATTAACTATTTTTTGTGGTTATAGTCATTCTTAATACTTTTGTCTCTTAATGTTTACTCCAAGGTTAAAAGTGATTTTTGCACTACCATTATGGCATTACATTATTCTGTATTTGTCCATATATTTACATTTACCAGTGAGTTTTATACTTTCATGTGCTTTTGTGTTGTTTAGTGTTCTCTCATTTCAACTTGAAGGACTCTAGCACTTCTTGTAAGGCAGATTCTAATGGTGATAAACTGCTTCAAGTGTTTGTCTGGGAAAGTCTTTATCGCCCTCATTTTTAAATAATAGTTTTGCCAGGGTTGGCAGGGTTTTTTTTTTTCTTTCAGCATTTTGAATATATTACCCACCTTCTTCCTCACCTTCAAGAAGGTTTCTAATGAGAAATATACTGATCATCTTCTAAGGGTTCTCTTGTATGTGACCAGTCATTCTTTCTTTGCTGCTTTCAAAAGTCTCTCTTTATCTTCGAATTTCAACAATTTAATTATAATGTGTCTGAAGTGTAGACATCTTTAGGTTCAAACTACTTAAGATCTTTTAAGCTTAATGAATTTGAAAGTTCATTTTCATCCTTAGAAATGTGAAGTTTTCAGCCATTATTTCTTGAAATAAACTTTCTTCTTCGTTTTCTCCTTCTTCTCTTTTTTAAACTACTGTAATGCATATATAGTTTTGCTTGATGGTGTCCCGTAAGTCCTACAGGCTTTTTTTCACTCATTTTCTTTGTTTGTTTTGTTCTTCTAACTGTGTTATTTCAAGTAAACTGTCTTTGAGCTCACTGATTCTTCTCCTTGATTGAGTCTGATGAAGCTGTCTATTGAATTTTTCTAGCACAGTCACTATGTCCTTCATTTACAAAATTTCTGTTTGATGCTTTTTTATTGTTTCTATCCCTTTGTTGAGCTTCTCATTTTGTTCATGTATTGCTTTGTGATTTTATTTAGTTGTCTATCATGTTCTCCTGTACCTCACCAAACTTAAGATAATTATTTTAAATTATTTGTCAGGTAATTCATAGATATCCATTTCTTTAGGTTCATTTACTGAAGTTTTTTTTTTCCCTTTGGCAGCGTCATAGTTTCCTGATTCTTTATGATCCCTGTAGCCCTGCATTGATGTCTATGCATTTGAAGAAGTGGTCATCTCTTCCAGTCTTTACAGATTCGTTTCTTCAGCAATGAAAGACTTTCACCACCCTGGTCAGAGACTCTAAGCAGACCAACTGGCAGGGTCCATGGGTGGGCAGACCTAGTGGCAGAGTCCATGGATAGGCCCACTGCTAGAGTCTACAGATTGATAGGTGTGATGCCTGAGTCCACGGGCAGGGGCCTAATGTCTCGGTCTAAGGCAAGCCTGCTGCCAGGGTCCATGGCAAAGTCAGATACCTACATCACTCTCCCTTTCCCTTATGAAATAACTCACAGGCTGATGGAATCTTCCTCAGTGCTGTGCTGTGTTGGCTTGCAAGAAAAGTGGTATGGGTAAAGTGCAACTATTCTTACTCTCTGAAATGTGTCCTTTCTTTTTCTATTCTTCACCTGAGTGCTGTAATGTCTTAGCTGAAATCTAGAGATCTCAGGAAGGTATTCTTGACTATGGGTGGATGTTAAGTCCACGTTTCTGTAAAGGAATAAGGGCTGGAAACTTCTATTCCATCATCTTGCTAACATCACTCTATAATACCTTTCCAATGGGGCTTCCTCTTTGGGGTCTCTCTACCTCTTAATCATTCCAGATAAGAACTAATCTTACTTACATACTTTCTTCATGTCAGTCCTAGACTCAAGAACTTCTAATAGCTTTAATATGACTATCAAATATAAGTTCAAACCTCTCTTTCTGACATTCTAGGTCCTGCCACTGGGCTATCACACCTGCTCGGCTTTTCTCACCTACGGTTTGTACCCCAGTCATTTGGATTCTCTTATGGAGACCCAGAGAAAACCCTGTGCCTTCCTGTTCTTTCATCTTTGCCCTTGCTCTTGACATTGCCCCTCTATTGTCATTCATCTCTTTAAATTATTCTCAACTACTTCAAGTCCTACTTACATTACCAAATAATCTACAAAAAGCCACTCCATAATAATTTCAGCCCATAGCAATCTATATTCTATTTTTCTTTTCATAATACTTGGAGTTCTCCATATTTCTATATTTGATTTTCTTCAATGTGTATGTTGTCTGCTAATATTATCTAATGTTTCAACTGCAAGTTCTGTTCTAAAAAGTCTCAGGATTTCCTCCTGTGCATTTTAACTCTGAGTAAGGTAGGCAGGATGCCTTGCATTCAGCTTTATTTTCCAGAGAGATGAAGACAGTCCCTGAAGGTACAGGTAAGCAAAAATAAGATAACACATTTTATTGAGTGGGTACGTGTGTGTATTTTCAAAAATGCCATAACCATTATAAAAAGAAAACTGTCTTAAGCCACAAAATATTTAATGGAGTAAATATGTGAATTATACTTTTTGTTTATCTCTGGTCTTAACTGCCATCTCTGCTAAGAAAAAAAAAACAAAAACAAAACATGATTTTCTTTGTATTACGTGATTTGATAAGACTCTCAACTGAATTTTCATCTTAGAGTCAAAGCTTTTCTTTGGCATACTTATAACTGGTGCCTTAAGGATCTAACAGTATGAGGCTAAACCAACTCCCTCCCTCCCTCCCTCCCTTCCTTCCTGCCTTCCTTCCTTCCTTCTCTCAACAAATATTTATTGAGCAATCACCATATTTCAGGCTATGTACTAGGTGTTGCTGATATAACAGCAAGCCTATTGGACATAATCCCTGTCCTAATAAATTCATAGTCAAATAAGCACTCCTGTTGAAAAACCCAGCTGTATACGTCAACCAATCAAAACCTCAATGTCTTTAATTTTCAGCTAATATAAGAAAAATACCATTAAGAGAGAGAGAGAAAAACGATGTCTCCTATTTATCTCTCAACTCATAGCAATTCCTGTTTCTTTAATTCTTGGCCTTCAAAAAAAGAAAGAATTGTGGGTCAGCATTTATCATGCATCTATAAGAAGTGGGCAGCACCCTCATCAGCAGTGCCAAAAGATGTGCAGTGATTCCCTCTCAAATGGAGCCACTGTAAGAAAGTAATTATGTGATTTGAATCACCTGATTCTGGTTGACCTCCCAGTCACAGTAGTCCTCCCATCTTCTTTAATGCCAGCACAAAAATCAGTGGGTAAGCCAGGCCCTAACCACACATAATGTTCTTGACCACAGTGTTGGTTTCACAGGAGTGCATGTAACCTCTTCTGGGCCAATCAGAGCTCTTCTTTGAGATTTCCTGCTTGGGAGCAGAATGAGAGTTTTTACTTCACCCTCTAGGTTCAAGGAACAGAAAAAATGCGAGCCTAAATTTGCCTGCTGCCACATTGTCCAAGAGATGAAAGATGTCCACTACATTTGTAAAGAATGAAATCAACCCTCAGGGGGGAAAAAGAGACCTGAAAGAAGAGGAGAAAAGAAATGTCTCTAGGACATCATCTGAGCCCCTCAATATGGCTGTGCTTAAAGCCAAACCTAATAAATGCCATATTTTGCATAAGCTAGTTTGGGTTTAACCTCATGTCATTTGCAATTAACAAAGGTTAGCAGCTTCTTTGGATTATTAATTGTTGCTTGTGAACGTTTATTAAAGGATATTTTTCCTAATGCTTACTTATTATTTAAAAGAAAACACGTGTGTCTACGTATATGTATATATGTATAGGTATATGTATGTGCTTTCTTCTGAGCACATTAGAAGCAGGCAAAGAGGGATTCTAAGGGGAGCTTTAAGCCTTGAAAAGTGTAGCTTCATCATAGATAAAGAGGGCCTATCATGTCATTCAATGAAGCAAGTGAGTTAATCCACTTGAAGAATATTTATTGAGCAGTTATCTTTTCATTCTTTTGAGTCTACTAAAACAAACATGCCACATTTTTTTTTACATAAAAGGCACATACCATATATAATATTTAGGATTTTTTCTAGTCACTTAACAATATATTTTAGAGCTACAGTAAAACTATACTTCATTCTTCCT
The DNA here is from genome assembly GCF_028885655.2 of Pongo abelii. Taxonomy (NCBI): domain Eukaryota; kingdom Metazoa; phylum Chordata; class Mammalia; order Primates; family Hominidae; genus Pongo; species Pongo abelii. The sequence goes on from NC_071989.2 coordinate 157,386,971, forward strand.
TTATGGCTTTTTACTTTACTACTAAATAAATGTTTTATATTTTAATAGTTATCTATGAATGGAAAACTATTATTTTTAGTTTCTTGCTACTACACAAAAGTAATTATGATAAATGGTCATGTAGGTATATCTTTGCTGTCCAAAAAGTTGGGCATTTAGAAGTTGAGCAGATTTTGCCCAATTCTTGCTCGAAGACATTTTACCAAATTGTACTCACACCCACAGAATATGAAAGTAAATCTCTGCACCCTTGGCTATGCTATATTGTCATTTTTTAAATCTTCATCCATCTTATGGATGAGAAAAAGATATTTCAATGTTCTCATTTACATTTTTTAAATTATTCATGAACCTGATTATTTTTACAAATTTGGAAGCCATTTCATTTATTTTTCTGTGAATTGCCTGTTCATATTATTTATGTAATTTCATTGTTTTTCTTCCAAACTTGTCATAGCTCTTTAATATTGAAAACAAGTTCCCTCTGTTCATTTTTATGTGTTGCAATATGCTCTTGCTTTATTTATTTATTTATTTACTATGTGTATGGTATAATTTTCTACATAGCAGTCTTTGTTTTTATTTTTGAGACAGGGTCTCACTCTGGTCGCCCAGGCTGGAGTGCAGTGGCGTGATCTCCCAGGCTCAGATGAACCTCCCACCTCAGCCTCCTGGGTAGCTGTGACTACAGGTGCATGTCACCACACGCAGCTAATTTTTTGCATTTTTAGTAGAGTTGGATTTTGCCATGTTGCCCAGGCATGTCTCGAACTCTTGGGCTCAAGTGATTTATTTGCCTGTCTCAGCCTCCCAAAGTGCTGGGATTACAGGTATGAGCCATCCACCTGGCTAGTTCTTAATTTTTATATCTGTAAATGTATCACTCTTTTTATAGCTGCAGTTTTGTGCCTTGTTTTGAAAGAATTTCCTCAATCCAAGCAAGACTTAAAATAAATACAGTATATCCACATTTTCTTTTAGCACTTTTATTTGTTCATATGTATATTTAAAATTTTTATCATGATGGAATTTATGTGGATAAGAAAAGAATTGAATTTTATGTCTCCTCAAACTGTTCACGGTATAATTCTTCCTTTTCCACTGATTGTAAATACTATGTTTATTGTATATTTAATTACTAATATATTTGGGTGTATTATTTAGTGGTTTGCTATTTAAAATTACTATGGTCCTATCATTAATAAAGGCAGTATAGAAAACATCAAAGTAAAATGTACAAGCAAGTCAACATTGCTTCAAGTGCCATAAAAGTAGAAAGGCAAACAAATTTTCAAATATATGTTTTTTTCTTTACATATTTCTTCTTGGTTCTGATTACTCTCTTACTTATCCAACACTACAATGTTTCACATCTATTTTCTCATTTCATCTTAGGAAAGTGCTACTATTTCTCTATCTTACAGATGAGGGAAATGGGTCTCAGAGAGGCCTTGTGGTTTGTTTCAGGAAACCTGATGGTAAGTAGCAGAGCTAGGAGTTAAAATGAGACTTTCTGATTTTAGATTTCTTGTTGAATTCCAAGATTTGTTTTAGAAATCAGCCATCGCATAAATTACTCATGAATGACAGTCTCCCAATCTATTCCACTTTCTAGTATATCTGGCTTCTATTAAAGTGAGTTTCCTTACAAGATCCTCAATTAGGCATCATTTTTCACCTGAGAAAAAATAAATCTTAAGTTGTGACAGTCAATATTCAATAAATAGCTGCTAAATGTATTAGTCCTTCAGTCCACCTCCCACTTTTTATGGAAAAACTGTATCTTCAGTGGGAACTTATCAATTACAATTTGTCTTCAAAAGAAGAGTCTCTTGGGTTACTATATTGGTCCACAAACATTAATATTTAAATATTATTTCAAAAAAATAGAGAATTTTGATTTTCAAAAGGATCTCCTACTCTCATTCTTATACCTTCAAACTTTTGAATGTGGTTGGAGATTTTTTTGTACTTTTTCTTACAGTTGAAATCCCCTGAGATTCAAAATTGATTATATGATCAAAAGTATTTCTTATTAGTTTTTCAACAGCCATATCTCACAGCAAAAGCCAAAGTAAGCCACCAAATCATGTGAGACCTCCTGAGGCAACTCTCAGCTTTTGCCTTGGCTGATATGTGAAGAAGCAGAGCTTATTTTCTTGACAAGTGGATTTGTACAATTTCAACATGAAGAATTATTCAATTCAACTTTTGACCTAGGTATTTCCACACATTTCAGGGAGTTACAGAAAAAATTACACAAAAGAATGTTGAAAACTTTCTAGCAAGTAGAATAACAACAATGGAAAATATAGTTATATTTACCAGAAGAAGTCAAGAAGACACCCAGGACCTTCAGGAGTTAGTGTGCAATAGGCGTTCTTTTAATCACTCGTTCATTCATTCATTCATTCATTCATTTGACATTTCATATAAACCATGAACAAAAATGAATATGATCTCTGCCTATATGGAGCCTACATTCTGATGGAGATTTAGAATTACTATGTTACAATTAATTTTCTGTTTGTTCCATTAATTTTTGGTCCTTCTGTTTTTCCCTTCCTGCTTTTGAGTTAGTTTAATATTTTTTAGAGTTTCATTTTAATTTTTCTATTGCCTTTTCAGCTGTCCCTTTTGTGTTATTATTGTTGCTCTCCTTGTTGTTGTTATTCAAGTGGTAGCTATAGGGAATTTCAACATACATTTTTAACGTTTCAGTCTCCTTAAAGTTATTAGCGTGCCACTTAATGTTAAATGAACAAAACTAGCAATCATATAAGTTCATTTACCTCCCAACACTGGTCTTTATGCTATAGTTGTTTTTTTTTTATGTATAGAAATGTTATAAGCCCCACAATTCAATCTTACAACATGTGCTTTACATAGCCATATGTCTTTTAAGAAAACTAAGAGAAAAATTGTTTTAAAAAATATTTACCTACACATTTATCATTTCTGATATTCTTCATTTCTTACAGAAGAAACTTGTTTCAATCTGGTGTGATTTATCTTCAGCCTGGAGAACTTTTGAATTTCTTATGGTATTGTCTGCTGGTGATGAATTCTCTAGTTTTATTTTATACAAAATATCTCTGTTTCATCTTAATTCTTAAAGGATGATTTTATGGGATACAGAATTCTAAATTTAAAAGTTTAATTTTTCTTTTTTTCTTTCTTTCCCCTTTTTTTCTCTTTCTTCTTTTCTTTCTTCCTTTCTTTCTCTCTCCCTTCCTTCCTTCCTTTCTCTCTCTCTTTCTTTCTTTTCTTTCTTTCTTTCTTTCTTTCTTTCCTTCTTTCTTTCTTTCTTTCTTTCTCTTTCTTTCTCTCTCTTTCTTTCTCTCCCCTTCCCTCCCCTTCCCCTCTTCCCTCTCCTTTCTCATTTTACTTTTAGCACTTTCAAGACATAGTTCCATTCTCTTCTGGCACCTATTAGTTCTAATGAGATGTCAGAGAAAATTTATAATGTTCTGCCATGAAATCTGCCATTTTTCTCAGGCTAAATGCAAGATTTTTGCATCTATAAATTTATTTCTTCAAAGATTTTTTTCCCTTCCAAGCTATCAGTCCCTTTTTCCTGGGATTCCAGTTTGGCACAATCATGGCTCACTGCAGCCTTGACCTCCCAGATTAAAGCAACCCTCCTGTCTCAGCCTCCCAAGTAGTTGGGACTGCAGGTGCATACCAACACATCTGGCTATCAAAAAAAAAAAAAAATGTAGCAAAGGAGTCTCGCTATGTTGGTCAGGCTGGTCTTGGTCTTGACTTCCTAGCCTCAAGCAACTTTCCCACCTTGGCCTCTCAAAGTGCTGGGATTACAGGCATGAGCCACCATGCCTAGCCACATTTGCTTATCTTTTTTTTGTGGTCCCACAAGTCACAAAGGCTGTATTTAATTATGTTTAGTCTTTTCTGCTCTCTTTTCTTCAGGTTGTATTATTTCTTTTGCTCTGTCTTCAAGTTTTCACTGGCTGCTCCTTCTATCATCTCCCAACTGCTGTTAAGTTCATCCAACAATATTTTATTTACAATATTGTATTTTTCTTCTCTAGAATTTCTAGTTTTTCATAATTCATTTTTCTTTTGTGAGATTGTTTATTAAGATAATTTCCTTTCTTTCTTTCTTTCTTTTTTTTTTCTTGTGGTAGCCTCTCACTCTGTCACCCAGGCTTAAGTGCACTGGCATGATCTCTGGCTCACTGCAACCACCTCCACCTCCCAAGTTCAAGGGATTCTCCTCCCTCAGCCTCCCGAGTAGCTGAGATTACACTCATGTGCCACCACACCAGGCTAATTTTGTAATTTTTGGTAGAGATGGGGTTTCATCATGTTGTCCAGGCTGATCTCGAATTCCTGACCTCAAGTAATCCGCCTGCCTCGGCCTCCCAAAGTGCTGGGATTACAGGTCTGAGCCACTGTGCCTGGCAGAGACCATTATTTTTCGTTATATCCCTAAGCATGGTTATAACAGTAGCTTGAAACTTTTTGTCTACTAATTCTAACATTTGAGTCATCTCAGAGTCAGTCTGCTTTTCTTTCAAGTGTAGGTAACAGTTTCCTGTTTCTTCATATGTCTAGAAATTTGTATTGAATCTAGAATATTATGAATGACATATTAGTGAATCTGGATTCTGTTATGAACCTCTGTTAGCATTGATTTTTAATTTTAATAGGCAGTAAACTTGTTTAAGCTCAGACTCTAAATTCTGTTCTTCTAGTAGTAGACAGCAGTTTCAATTTTCAATCTGTTAACTTAGGTTCAGTCTTGCATGGGCATATTTCAGGCTCAACCAGAGATTAAGACAATGTTTTTATGCAGAATGTAGCATTCTCTGTGGCTCTCTCATTTCCACATTTCCTCTTTCCCTTCTTACTCCTGTGGTAACACCAATCTCTGTCCTCTAGTTCTGAAACCATGAAGATTAAAAAGTTTTTTCTGAGTTTTAGCATCCAATCTCTGCCTGTTGGAGTCTGCCCTTAGGAAAAAGCCTTAAAAAGTAGGTAGCTCATCCAGTGCCCTTCGCTCTCCCGGTATGAACTGCTGCTCAGTTTCTGCTGGCTTTTGTTTGCTTTCCAGTGTTTTCAGGTACATACCATTGATATTTTGTCCAGAGTTTGGAAATGTTATCTGCAGGAGGGTTGGGCTGATGGAAATTACTTCTCAATTATTCAAAACTAGTTGAAATTTCATTCTAGTGGATGAGACAAGCATAAATCAAATCGCTACTCAGATAAAGATAAAAATAGCAATTATGCTAAAGTGCTCAGAAAGAGAGGTACATGATGTTGATAAGAGTTTATATTTTGATTCACTGATAGAGTTAGTCAATTCTTCATGAGTTACTTTGATGATAAAATGAATACATACATGTACGATCCTTTAATGTACCTGGGACACAGTTAGCACTCAATAAATGTTAGCTATTATATTATTTGTATTTTCATTAGGATGATCAGGGAAGTCTTCTCTGGGAAAGGGGTATCTGACTTAGCTCTAAAGAGGAGTAGGAATCAATGTGGTCAAAGAAGGAGAAAAGAGTTTTCTTCGTGTAGAGAAAAGAACATGCTGAAACCTTGCAGTAGCTGAGAACAGACACAAATGAGGCAGTAAAGGCCAGCATGGTTGGCATGGAGTGGGTGAGGGGAGCATAGTAAAGAAGGCTGGAGTGGGTGGAGGTCAGGAGGTCAGACCTTTTGGAGATTGTAGGCCATGTTAAATAGTTTAGTTTTCATCTCAGGAGTAATGAGGAGCCATGGATGTGCTTTAAGGAAAGAGGTAAAATGATGATATTTTTGTTTCAGAAAAAAAAAGTTTCTGGCCACTGTGTGGAGAATGAAGTGGATGTGGGTGGAATGATGGAAGACTGCTGTAGAAGTCTAGGCAAGGGGTGAAAGGGTGGCAATGCAAAGATGGAATTACACAGAACAGGTTGGAATAAGAGACCCAAAAGGGACCTAGATACAGGGCCACATTCTCCAAGATGATCCACAGACATCTTTAACTCAACAGGCCAAAACAGAATACCATTTGCCAACTTTCAATGACAGAAATTTCAGTAATTCCTGGTGCTTCTTGTTTTGTTACTCCCCAGAGTGAACTGTCCCCCAGGTCGTAGCAATTCTTCCCCTAAGCCCTCCTGCATTTATCTACTGCCACTGATTGCAGAGCCTTGCCCTTACTCACTGAAGCAAGTGAAACAGCTTCCTAACAGATAGCCCTATTTCCAGTCTCAACATTTTCTCATTTGTCCTCCAACCAGATCCAATACCATCTTTTCTAAAGACCCAATCTCATATGTTATCTGTGCTTAACAATCTTTCAGGACCCCTATTTGGTATAGGAGAAAGTTCAAATTCCCTAGCGTGACGTATGATTCTCATGACACATGGATCTTTCCTTTCCCTCTTTCAGCAAGTATTTTTATGCGCCTTCTATTTGCTGGAGAAAAAGGAGGAAATGTTGACAGAGATCCTTGTGCTCATGTTGCCCTTAGTCTAATGGGGGAGACAGAAGCCAGTTTCAAATTCATCTTCCTCTACTTCTTTCTCTACCTATACTAGTCTTCTTAAATTGTCTTCAGCACATAGAATTTTTGTCATCATTAATCACTTTGTTCTATTCCTTGGTATCTCTGAGCCTTTGCACATGCTGTTTACTCTTCTTTCCTCCTTCTCTTCCTAAGAAGACACAATTTTAATACCAATTTTTCTCGCCCCCATACACATGGTACATCTTTTTTTTTTTTTACTTATTATTTCAAATTTCTATCAGGAATCTACTGCTTGGTGAGCAGATACTTTTGTAACTGTATTTAATACTTCACATTTCACCATTTCTCCTCGTCTCTTGCAGTAAACAATAAAATATTTGAGAAGCTGATCTGTTCGTTTTTGTTGTTGTTCTGTCATCTACAACATGGCCCAGCCCCAGTCAACAATCAATTGTTTATCGACTCTTTTAAAGCCATCTCATTCTACAGATGGGAAAATAAAAATGCCAAGAGGGGAAGTGACAAGTCTTGTGAAAGGTCTTGGAGTTATTTTAAGATTACTGTTTCTAAGTAGGGGGTTGTCAATATTTCTCTGAGTAATGTACTGGAAGGTTTCATGGAAGTGACAGGACTTAGGATGAGCTGACAAGTTTACTAGGATTTGGGATTGTGGATATACAACTGGAAGCTGGTGGAAGTTGACCTGGGACTGAGGAATTTGGTCCGTAGTTTAATGACCTCTGTCAGCTGAATCTATGAACACAGGTTACTAAATAAAAAGTAAAGGGGCTGTGGTAAACGAGTACTAACATGCAAGAGCAAAACCCTGAATTGTATTCCTAATGCACACCTCACTGTGTGGTCTTGGAATAGTCCTGTCTTTTTTCTGGGTAGCAATTCTAATAATAATATACACAGCATTATCAGTAATAACCACTTATATTTATTAAATCATTAATATTTTCTAAGTACTATTCTAAAACCTTTATGTTTTACAGATGAGGATACCTACTTTCAAAGAGTTGAAGTAACTTGGCCAAGGTTACATAACTAGTTAGTGATGAAGCTAGGAATCTTGCCCTAGGATGTTGGACTAGACAATCCAAATTCCAATTTAACTATAAAGACTTTAAAGGAGTTTCTGCCACAACAAACCTTGGACATCCTAGGGCTTATTACAAGAGTAACCGTCTCTCTTTTAAAGTAACCTATGAACCCAGCTTCCTCCCAGCTGGGGAGAATTTCTCACCTGGGAAGCCTAGCGATTATCTCTGGTTTGCACACACAAAAAACACATGGATCATTTGAGATTCTCAATTGGCTGTGATGGTAAATCATTATTTTTAAAAATAGATTCAGTACACAGAAGTCTTATCTGCATGGTTCTATATTTCACTGCTATTTTTTATCTTTAAATATTATTAATCATATGAGCAAGTTAGCAAAGCACTTTCACATATATTTCTTTCACAGTCAATACAATTGCCTGTTTTGGATGAAAAGACAGACTTATTCTGTGATTTTCTCAAAAGCACACAGATAATAAGTGGTTACATTGGTGTTTGAACTTCAAAATCTCTTCTTTGCAATCTTCCCATCTCCAAAATGTGGTTGGCCACAGATACAGGTAAATTTATGTGAATCATCAAGTAATAAGAATCCCGACTTCCTTTGGCTGACTGCTTTGCTGCACTTTAGAAGCTTAGGTTGCAAAGTTTAGATCATTGAATTCACCATTCCTCCTCTTACTTCACCAGTTTCATCCTCCACTGTTTGGAGTACCTTTTTTTTTGTTTTTTTGTTTGTTTTTGTTTGTTTGTTTGTTTTTGTTTTGAGACGGAGTTTCGCTCTTGTTGCCCAGGCTGGAGTGCAATGGCCGATAACTCACTGCAACCTCCACCTCCCAGGTGCAAGTGATTCTCCTGCCTCAGCCTCCTGCATAGCTAGAATTACAGGCATGCGCCACCACACCCAGCTAATTTTGTATTTTTAGTAGAGACAGGGTTTCTCCATATTGGTCAGGCTGGTTTTGAACTCCCAACCTCAGGTGATCCACCCGCCTTGGTCTCCCAAAGTGCTGGGATTACAGGTGTGAGCCACCATGCCCGGTCTTAGAGTACCTTCAACAGGTGGTAGTCCAGCCTCCAAAGATAGCTGTGATGGTTAATTTTACGTGTCAACTTGTCTGGGCCACAGCATGCCCAAGTAGCTGGCTAAACATTATTTCTGGATGTATCTGTGGTGTTTCTGGAAGAAATTAGCATTTAGATTAGTGCACTAGCGAAGCAGATGGCCTTCCCCAATGTACAATGTGCGTGGGCATCACCCAATCCATGGAGGGCCTGAATAGAACAAAAAGGCAAGAGAAGGTGAATTTTCTCTGTCTGATTGCCTGAACTGGGATATCAATCTTCTATTGCCTTTGGTGATCCTGCCTCTCAGGCCTTCAGACCCGACTAGAGTCTATATCATTGGCTCTCTGGCTCTCAGGCCTGTGAACTACACCTTTGGGTTTCCTGGGTCTCCAGCTTACAGGCAGGAGAACATGGGACTTACCAGCCTCCAGAGTCATGTGGGCCACTATGTTATAATTAGTATCTTATAATATGTATAATATATATTATAATATCTTGTAACATACTATATTGTAATTCAATTATACCTATATTATGTTATAATAGAAATCATATAATAAGCCTCATCATGTATGCATACATGTATATAGATGTAGATACAGATACACACACACGCATATATATATATATTCTATTGATTCTGTTTCTCTGGAGAACCTTGACTAACACAGTAGCCCACCTTATCCCTGAGCAGCTTTGAAGTTAATATGAAGATTAATAACCTTCTTTTATTGAGTGAAATTTCCCTCCTGACATTACCACTCATTGATCCTAGATCAGCCTTTTGCCTCTTCTCTCTAACAACCTCTCAGATAATTTATTTTGGTTCTCAACTTTGATTCTTTCCTCATTTTTGTGTGTGTGGATTTGCCTTGGTCTCAGCTTCCTCATTTACAAAATGGATAGACAGACTGGTCTCATGTGACCTCCATAAAGCTTTGATCCTATGACCCTATGGTATTATATTAATAAATGTCCAAATAATTGTACCCCAAAACAGAAAAGCTTGCTTGCTGCCAGGAATGCTAAAAGGCAAATGTTCCCTAACATTTTGTTCATTGTATCTTTTCCTTCCTTTCATTTTGTTTGTGTTTTTCTGGAGATGGAGAAGATAGTCCAGAGAAGGTGGGTGGGTGCCTGCTTCATTGTTGATGCTGCCATGCACTCAGGCTAGGAAGAGATTTGAAGTGGTTAGGGATGCTGAAGGCCCAAAGCAGTCCCACCCTATCCCACCTTGGCTTCCAGCTGCATCTCCAAATTACAGGGTGTTTTCCAGATAAAAATCCTGATTGACTGACATTCACCCCAAGTCTCACACAGCCTCCTCTCTGGCACCTTCTCATAGATGCCTCACATACCCAAGTGTGTCTGTGACCTCTCCGCCACAATATTCTCTGATGAAGGGGTACAGCTTTTCTGCAATCTATAAAAATATACAGAGGACCAAATGTTTAGAAAGCTTGTATAGACCAACACACACTGACTGGTGTGTGAAACAGTAACAACAATAAAAAATATTAACAAATAGCTACTTAATAATAAATACATTCTAGCACTAGACCAAGAGCTGTATGTATTTTATCCTATTTACATCTCACAATAACCCTAAGAGATTGGTATTATTTTTTCACCTTTTTATAGTTAATGAAACTAAACTTGGATACATGGATCACTGACCCAGCGTCACACATAATCAATGGAGAGCCCAAATCCCAGCCCAAAGTTGTAAAACGGTAATGCCTGAGCTCATCACACTATACAATATTGCCTTATTTTTAAAATTATGTTTTTAAATTTTTGCATCTGTTAATCACTGCTTCCCTGAAGCCCTCTACGATGTCCTCTACATCTGATTTAGGGCTCTCCACTGTGTTTCATTGTATCCTGTGCATGGTTTTATGCTAATGCTTAGCACACTGTTTAAAATCTTCCATTTGTCTTTCTTTCACTTGTTTGTAGGCTACTTAAAGACAAGGACTGTGTCTCTTTATGTTTACGTGCCTTTCTCCTACCACACCTCTCTTCTCAAATATGAGTGTTTAGGACACTCTTGCTCCAGAGGATTGTCAATAGCTGTTGGTTTTATGACCAAAATCAAAAATTACTGGGTGAGGAGATGGCAAACCCCACCCAGCCCTTTCTAGGAACTGAGAGAATTAATTCCTCTGGGTGTTCCCAGAAGGGTTAGGAGCTCAGATGCTGCATTAAGGAGAAGAAATGGTACAACTTAAGAGGCAGCTCCCCTGATATGAAGTAGTATTGTGGTGTTTCAGGATTTTTATAGAAAACTTTCTGGAGTACTGACTGCTAAATGTCACTGGAACATGGACCTAAAACCATGTATTCTTAAGAAAAGCATGGAGGGTCTCTGTAGCTGAGCTTGGGTTCAGTGCAGAGGAAGAGTATGGGGACCATATCCGAGCCCATCTGGAGGACTAATGATGCCCAGCAGTATCATATTCTGGGAACAACAGAAACGACAGTGATGAGCATCTTCAGCTTTCATCAGGACCCTAGCCTTCCCCGTCATCCATACCCTATAAGCTCCTAAGAAGTGAATCCTTCATGCATGACAGATTTCACTTACTATCAACTTTCATATATGGAGGCTGAGAAATTTTATATGCCAAAATCATGGAACAGATCTGTACCTGTTGTGTTTACATACGTATATCAGTGTATCTGCATGAAAACTTTCTGGGAGAACATGCAAGAAACTGCTGAAGGTGGTTGCCTCAAGGTAGAAGAATTAAGGATCTATGGGGAAGGGGAGGTGTGTTTTTCATTGGAAATGTTTTTATAATGTCTAAATGTTACATCAAGTGTATGTATTATTTGTATAACAATATAAAAAAGCTAATTTATATAATAAATGTAATGAAAATTTATTTTTAAATATTTGGTACAAATTTTAAAGGATTGGAATTTGCATCAATTCTATGTAGAGACCCAGCTTGAGCTCCAGATGTGTTTTCTTTAGAATTCTAGAGGAGAAATTGTGGGGCAGTTCTACCAGAAGTTTATTTACATGGAACACTAAAAAGTCTCCTGATAAGTGGATAAGAGAAGGGTGGAGGGAGTGATTCAGAATAATAGTGGCAATAAGAGAAATAAGTAACATTTAATGAAGGCAAAATACTAGATTGTTTACACGGATCATCTCATTTAAACAGTCCAATGAAGCAGGTGCCATTATTATTCCTGTGGAAATCGAGGCTCTGAGAGTTTGAATAACTAGCAAATGGCAAAGTTGAGATTTAATTCCAAGCAACCTAAAGCCAGAGCCCAAATTATTTACTTGTGTGTTCTAACTCCATGTGAGTGGGGCACCCTATCTGATATGCAGATTCTCTTTCCACCCCAGCTGTCTTGATAGCATAACTACCTCCAGCAGGGACAGCGACAATCTGACATCTATCCATCAGGAAAAATGGCAGATCCCACTTGGCCACCTGGAGAGCCAGTTTTTGGATTACATGTGAGATACTTTGGGAACTCTCAAAACTATCTGGAAAGAATTGAGAGTAACTGAGAGAACAGAGGGGCAGAGCCAGAGAAATGCTGTATTGTGGTTATTACCATGATACTATTTTTATTCCCAGTGGCCTGGGAAACAGTTTTACATAATAATGTTTAAAGGAAATAAGAAATGTCAAAGCAGGGGCTCCCTTCCCCCAAGTCATAAGAATAGGATTATCTCAATTCCTACAAAGCAGAATTATCTGAAGTTTAACTATGAAAGAAGAAAAATTCATTTCCTGCAGAAGTTCTCACCCTATTGGTGCTGGTGACACCTAGAATCAGAAGGAGTGGGGTTAAGAGAGGAGAGCCTACGTCCTAATGCTCTACGACATCTCTTTGATGGTGGAATGGAAAGTTAGCTCCCTATGCCCTGAGACTTTGCACGTAGCCATGTAAATGGCTGCACTTTCATTCACTTATGTATCTTAAGACTGATTCCCACAGAGAGTTAATACATTGAATGTCAAACTATCTAAACTGGAGCTAGAAAGGAATTTGAAGTTTATCTAGTTCAGAGGTTTTCTTTCTTTTTCTTATCTTTGAAAGGATCAGAATTCTCCTTCTTTTCTTTTTCCAAGTGAGATCTTATGTAGAATTTTACCATATAAAACAGATAAAGGATAACTGCTCTAGATGAAATGGGGGTCTCCTAGGCACTGCCTGCTCATGTTCCCTAATGCCCAACCCCTACATCTGTGCCTTGTTGTGTTTTGAGATGGCTTAAAATAAAGGAGTCATATAATCTATTGTTAAAACTGAGACAGTTTTGAGCATATAAGGAGACCCTGTTAATAATTATGCTGCAACAACAGATGTAAACTGGGACTATCCTAAATAAATCAGAAAGCATGGAACCCTAGTTTTAAGGAATATAGTATGAACACTGTTGGCTCAGTCCAAACTCTGCATGTAAGGGATGAGGACTCTAGGGGAAAGAACTTGCCCAAAGTCACATAGTGAGTGACTCAGTGCCAAAGCTAGGGCCAGAATTCAGGACTCCTGAGCTGGAGGACAACAGTTCATCATGCCTTTCTACTCACTTGACAGCTGGATTAGCCCCCATGACTTGCTCCAGTAGGGAAGATCAAGGCCTGATGAGAGCAAGGAAACTCCACAGCAGATGATCCATCACCTCTGTCTAATCCGCTGGATCTGGATCCAGATGTTCCACCCCAAAATAAACAAACCAGTAAAAGACTAAATATTTTTTCTAAAAATTGAGTTGGTGTTGGGTTCCCTAACCTCAGTTATCCCAGTATTACCTTTGTGTTTTTTTCCATGACACTGTACTATCTGTACTATTATTTATCTCAGTGTTCTTCAAGTCAATTCATTTTTTACTCTCAGATATCTTTACTTTAGCCTTACCCAAAGCAGTAATATTTGTGATGTCACGGAGCCTGTATGCTAGTTATATTCTCTCTAAAATTTATTAAAATACACAAATAACCATTAAAATATATATCTATGTACCTCTAAAACTATCAATATTCTACCTACAATATGCCTATTATATTTTGGAAAGCACTCATTTAGTGAACAGAGCTTACTGAATATTAAGAAACAATTAATTTAAACTGTCAGCTCCTACAATTCTAGTCTCTACTACAATTGGGTATAAGTTGATATATGATTCAGCACAGCTTGCTTTTTTAAGATTTAACAGTAATATGCAATTCTGTTTTATGAAGTACACTATGATTTCTAGGAACTTCATTGCCTAAGCAAGATGGTCACTTTGCCTCATTCAATTCAGCCTTCCTAATATGGGCATCTGCTCTATTTTAATGCTATTATCTCTCTTTTATCTATTTGTTGATAGATGCCTTTGTGTACCATTTGGTTGTGCAAAAAAAAATTTTCCCAGTTATTTTTGAAAAGGCACATCTCATGTGTCAGAAATAAAGTCACTGGCATTAAATTGTTCTTATAAATATTTATTGAGCACCTACCACATGCCAAACTCTATCTAAGCTAAGGAAAGTAAGAGGCATACAGTCTTGGCCTGATGTTCCTTAGTTTTAGTGGAGGAAAAAGACAAGTAAACAGACACTCACAATACAAGGTGCTAAGTGTCATATGAAGGATGGGTTTAGCATGTCTCTTTTTGCTAATCAGCTTAAGGGAAGGAAAGCCTGTGTTAGGAGCAGGTATAAACATTATACAGTAAGTTCTCACTCAACATCCTTAATAGGTTCTTGAAAGTTGCAACTATAAGCAAAACGAGATGGTATAAGAAAACCAGTTTTACCATAGCCTTTTTTTTTTTTTTTTTTTTTGAGACAATGTCTTGCTCTGTCGCCCAGGCTGGAATGCAGTGGCATGATCATGGCTCATTGCAGCAGAAACCTCTGGGGCTCAAGTGGATTCTCTCTCCTCAGCCTCCCAAGTAGCTGGTACCAGAGGAATGTGCTACCATGCCCCACTAATTTTTTATCTTTTGTAGATACAGCATCTCACTATGTTGCCCAGGTTGCTCTGGAACTCCAGACCTCAAGCAATCCTCCCTCTTCAGCCTCCCAAAGTGTTGAGATTACAGGCGTGAGATGCTGCGCCTGGCCTACCATAAGCTAATTGATATAGACAAAAGTTAAATTCCTATAGCATACTTCTGGTGACAAAAACATCAACAAACTTCTAAATAAGACTAAAGCACTTTTATATTAAACACTGAAGTAATTATGAACCATACATACATTTAGGAAAGATTAATAAAGACAAATAAGAGAATTACTTACTCACTTACTCCAGTTCAGGATTTGGGTGGCCAGAGCCTGTCCTGCAGCTCAGGGAACCAGGCAGGAACCAGCCCTGTACCGGATGCCATCCCATTGCAGGGTGACTCACATACACCCACAGTGACTCACACCAGGGCCATGTAGACCCACCAGTTCACTTAATATGCACATCTTTGAGATGTGAAAGGAAACCAGAATACCTAGAGAAAACCCAGGCAGACATGGGTAGGATATTCTAACTCCACACGTGCAGACAGTCTGGCTGGGAAGCTACTTTTTTCTCACCAATGGAATAACAAAACAACATTGAATAAAATGACATTATTCAAGGACCTGTTGTACTCAACAAATCAGATGGGCAGAAATGGCCATTTCTTTATTTTTCTAACAGAACTCCCATTTTTCCTTTCTGAGTGCTCCTCTTCCCACTCTCCTGAAAGAATAGTTACAGAAATGCAGCTAATTTTGGTTAAAACTTAGGCTCCTCCCTCCAGTGTATAAGCTGAAACAATGTATAATTCAAACTCCATAGCAGGGCCCTTCTGTCCCACTCAGCGTTCTCCAGTCCAATCCTGCCCTGCAGTGGCATCTGGGCAGGAGACAACAAGCATAGTGTCACAGAGTTGGGAATGAGGAGTGTCAAATCCACGGGATGGACTTCAGAACTTCACTGACCTTCGGGCTCCACACAGTCTGGACACCCTCCATGGGCATCAGCTGGATGTGACTCCCCTGCCCTGGGCTTTGGAGCATGACACTGGAATCCACTATTGAAGACCATTGACTGGGGCCAAGTTGACAACAATCTAGGACCTTCTTGGTCCAACCACATCTTTTTGGGCCCAGGGAATTCTCACCATGCTGGGGTCATTAGGGTCCCCCAACTTCTACTCCAACCCACTTAGGCATCCCCCTCAGTCAGGCATTACTCTTCCACTGCTCTCCTGTCCTGTTGGCATGAGCCACACCAAATATGAAGCTTACAACTTGCTGGTGCTGCTTCCTGGGATTTACTCCCTGCTCTGGAGTATCTCTAAACCTTTGGAGGTGCTACCACATGCCCCACCCTCACCCCAGGTTTTGATGACCACCCCATCTTGTAGGAGTTCCCCTTATTTTTATATCCTCATCCTTTCTCAATCCATGCTCAATCATGGTCAGTGTAGAATCTGTGCTGTGGCTTTCCTGGCTTGGCTCTTCATAGATAAACATATAAAGCCAAGATCTGAGAAATCTTTTCTCTCTCTCTCTCTCTCTTTCAATAAAGTTGGTGTTTTTTTTTTTTTCTTTAGCAAATTGGCAACATTTCCTATCAGATTATGTATTGTTCACAGGCTATACAAACTCTAGGAACTATCAGGGGTTATTTGGAAGAAAAACAACTGGTGTACTATTTTTCTAAACACTACACCTACAAAAACATCCAATATTATCAAGGTAGTTTTACTTAGAGAGCTGAGTCATTCAAACCATCTTCCAGCCTGTCTATATTTGATAAATTAAAGGAAAAGGCAGAGATAGGTGAGTTACCATTTATTGAGTGTCAACAATACCAAGCAGAGTAATAGGTGTTTCTTCACTTTCTTTCATCCTCATAACATATCCTTTACGTAGATATCACTCCCATCTGACAGAGGAGGAAACTAAGTCTCAGAAGAGATTATTTAACTTTCCAACTTTCCCAAATGATCTGTCTAGAAGTGATGAAGCCAAAATTCACACCCAGATGTACCTGGTCCCAAAACTCATTTGCTTTCTCCTTTCCACAGTCAGCAAAACATAAGTCATCAAATGTCAGCCCAACAACATAATTAAGTTTCATGTCCTGTACATTATTTACAGCATATGATGTCCTTTACAAAAAAAAAATCAACGGATCTATTTATTTATAACTGTTTTTCTAGTTTTTGAGTAAGCTTGATGTACTAACCTTGAGTGTTAGTGGTGGTTGATAATTGAACCTTTGGTTTTCATACCTACTGTTGGTACTATCTTGACTGGTTTAATGTGGAATCCTTGGTTACCAACAAAGAACCAGTGATAACATTATTGGGAAAATTAAACCCGCTGTTTGATAATCTGCTTCTTAACACAGTTTCCAGAAGAGCATTCTAGTAAAAAGAGGAATTTATGCACAAATACAGATTTCCTGAGTGGCCCCAACTCAGAAGACAGGCTGCTAAGTCCCATAAAGACCAGAGCTTGTGGTTGAGCATGAGGCAGCCTCAACGTTGCATGCAGAAAAGAGTCATCACTGGGATCCTGGCAATTGAGCCATGACAGTCTCCAGGTTGTGCAAGTAAATATAGCTTTCCCACCATGAAAATTTTCTCAGGCCCTTCAGTGAAGACTGTGACACAGATTTCCCAAAAAAAGTAATAGCATCAGTGAAGCTTCCTAAAGATTCAGGAGCTGAGACTCCCCAGATTGTAGGTGAAATAATCAATCCAGAATTGATGTACAATTCCTTCATTTGCAAAAAAGAATTTGTGTGACCTATGATAATAAAAGTAAAAAAACAGATTATATACAATGTGTTCTTAATACATAGATGCAACATCAAATTTAAATTGATTCATATTTTATAAAACGTTCTTTTTAATAATTTGTCATATATTATATATGTATAGATATTCATAAAGATAAATGTGTGTGCATATCGGCCTTCTATATTCACAAGTTCCATATTTTTGGATTCATTCACAGCAGATCAGAAATATTTTAAAAAAAAAAACATCCAGTGGGGAGGTGGTCAAGATGGCTGACTAGAAAAAGCTAGTGTGCTTGGCTCTCACCAAGAAAAACAGAAGGGGTGAGTAAACACAGCATCTTGTACTGAAACATCCAGGTACTTGCACTGGGACTAATCAAGCAAACAACCTAACCTATGGAGAATGGAAAAAGCAAGGAAGAACTACGGCCCACCTGGGAGCCAGAGAGAGCCAAGAGAACCTCTCCCGCCCAGAGAAGCAGTAAGTGAATGTGCAATCCTGGGAACCTACGCTTCTCCCATGGATCTTTTCCACTCTCAGGTCAGGAGATCCCCTCATGAACCCAGTCCATCAGGGCCTTCAGAGCTGCATAGAGTCTCAGCAGAGTAACTACTCAGGCACATGTGGCAATCTGGGAGCCTTAGATACTCAGGCCCTCTGGGTTTCCCAGCAAAAGCAGCTGCGACTGTGGCAAAGTAGGAGGTCAGACCCCGGAACATACTCCTAGGAAAGAGGCTGAATCCAAGGGGCTGAACAGCGACAGTCTCTATGTCCCACTTCCACAGCACCTCACAGAATAAGACCCACTGATTTGGAATTCCAGCCAGCTACTGGTAGCAGCATTGCACCTCCCTGGGAAACAGCTCCCAGGAGGAGGGGCAGGCCACCATCTTTGCTGTTTGGACTGTTCAGCCATTTCAGCCTTCAAGCTTTGTAGGGTCCAAGCCTACTGGGGGTGGAAAGGATCCCCCAGCACAGCACAGCACAGCTGCTCTACAAAAGCATGGCCAGACTGCTTAAGTGGGTACCTGATCCTGTTCCTCCTCACTGGGTGGGACCTCCCAGCTGGGGCCTCCAGCCACCCCTGCTGTGTTCTCTGGCTGACAGAGATTTGAAACCTGCCTGGGATGGAGCTCTTAAGGAGAAGGGCAGCCTCCATCTTTGGTGTTTGGGCTACTTAGCCACTGCAGTCTTTGGGCTTTTGAGAGTCGGAGCTAACCAGGGGCAAAGGTGGTTGCCCAGCACAGCACAGCTCTTTTAAAGTGGGTCACCGATCCCATTCCTCCTCACTGGATGGGACCTTCCAATGAGGGTCTCCAGCTACCTCTGCCAGTGCTCTATGGTGAACAGAGATTTAAAACTAGTCTAGGATGGAGCTCCTAGAGGGAGGAGTAGGCTGCCATCTTTGTTGTTTGGGTGAATTAGCTATTGTGGACTTCGAACTTTGGAGAGTCCAAGGCGACCAGGGGCTGAAGTGGGCCCCCAGCACAGCACAGCTGCCCTATGAAAATGTCACTAGACTGCTTTTTAAAGTTGGTCCCTGATCCCATCCCTCACCACCAGGGGGGACCTCCCAAATGGGGTCTCCAGCTACCCCAGACAGTGTTCTCTGGCTGACACAGGTTTCAAACCTTGCTGAGTTGGAGCTCCCAGAGGGAGGGGCAGGCTGCCATCTTTGCTGCTTTTGTGACTTAGCTATTCTGTCCTTTGGGCTGAGGAGTGTCCAAGGAGAGCAGGGGCTGGAGCAGGCCTCCAGCACAGCACACCTGCTCTGCAAAAACATGGCCAGACTGCTTCTTAAAGCAGGTTCTTGTTTTTCATTCCTCTTCAATGGTCGGGAGCTCCCAACCAGGGTCTTCAGCCACCTCCCACAGATGCATTTGGGCTGGCAACAAAGTCTGTATCTCCCTGGGATGGAGGTCTCAGAGGAGAGAGCAGGCTGCTATCTTTGCTGTTTTGCAGCTTTCACTGGTGATACCTCCATGTACTAGAAAATCTGAGGTGACTAGAGACTGGAGCGGGCCTTCAGCACACCACAGCAGCCTTATGGAAAAGTGGCCAACCTGTTACATGGGGACCTTTTCCCATATCTCCTCACCAGACAGGTCCTCCAGGCCTGGGCCTCCAGCCACACCCTGCCAGAGCTATTGAGTCAGTAGCAACTTGGCAACTCCCTGGAAAGAGCCTCCATGGGCAACTGAAAGTCTCCCTGCCACTGCCTCTGCATTGTAACTGCCCTTGCTACCCTCAGGCTAACAAATGAGCAAAGACCCTGAGAGCTTTATCCACACCTCCAACAAGCTGCAGTCAACCTAAGGATAGGAAGCCAGTCCATCTCCCACAGGTCAAACACACACCCCAGTGCTCATCACCAGACGGGGAGCCGCTGGCTTGGGACCACAACACAGACCCTCCCTCCTGGGATGATTGCACTGAGTGATTGCTGACCTGCATCTGTCTGGGGTGGAGCCCCCAGGAGACAAGCAAAAGATCCTTGGCCACAACCACTACTAAGGTCCCTTCCTCTGCTGCCTCCAAGTTGGGGAAGAAACATAAACACTGAGATACCCCAGAGCAGCCGTGGGCAGCCAAGGAGTGCCAAGCCACAATCTACAGCCAGCACTCAAGGGGAGAGGAACCCACACTTTCAGAGCATTGAGAGGGAACACAGCTGCAACTGTGAGGAAACATAGGGGAGCCATACAACTGAGCAAGAGTCTACTGTCTGACCAGTAAGCCTAAGTGCCACCTACTGGATCATACCCCAAAGCTTCTCACTTATAAGTGGGAGCTGAATGATGAGAACTTATGAACACAAAGAAGGAAACAACAGACACCAGGGTCTACTTGAGAGAGAAGGGTGGGAAGAGGGAGAGGAGCAGAAAAGATAACTATTGGGTACTGAGTTTAATTAAAAATAACCTGTACAACAAACCCCTGAAACATGAGTTTACCTATGTAACAAACCTTCACATGTAACCCTGAACCTAAAAGTTTTTTTTAAACCAACAAAAAAAAAATACAAAATAATATGATTAAATTAAAAGACAATATTCCCAACATAAAGAGATAATAAATGTTTGAGATGATAGATATGCTGATTTTCGTGATCTAATCACTGTTCATTACATGTATCAAAACACCACCATGTACCTCATGAATATGTACAATTTTTTCTGTCAATTTTTAAAAATTAAATTAAATTTTTAAATGCCGTGTAACAACTATTTATATAGTATTTACACTGTAGTAGATATTATAAATAATGTAGAAATGATTTAAAGTATATGGGAGGATGTGCATAGGTTATATATAAATATTAAATAATAAATCATTCTATATTAGGGACTTGAGCATCTGTGGATTTTGATATCCTCGGGAGTCCTGGAACTTATCCCTCAAGAATATCAAGGGATGATTATACAAATATGTGTGTGTGTGCGTGTGTGTGCATGTGTTATGATAGCATAGTTTAGAAAAGAGCACCGACATAGGATTCAGAATTAGAGTATAATCCTGGCTTTTCTAATAGTATACTGCATGTCATCGAACTTTTTGAACTTCAGTTTGCTCAGCTTTAAGGCAAAAAATGTTAGACTTCCTTTAGTGTCAGCTGGTACCTTGTAAGTATATAATTCAACTCTCCCTGAAAACTATGTTAGATTGGTCTTTCAAATGTTAGTGCTGCTTCTTCCTTCATGAAGGCAGGTAGAATAAAATAATGTTTTCTATATTTTTGTTGGTTAATATTTGTTTCTTTCAAAACATTTTAAGCTCCAAGAGGATAGGAACTGTGCCTTTCCTGTTCCTCACTGTACCTCTGCACTTGGCTCAGTACTAGCTAAAGTTAATGCTTTTTGAATAAAGAATAGATAATAAAAGACAATAACTTGTGAGGAAGATGCAGTATTAGTTCTGAGATTTTGCCAAATGACACTTTAACATGGTTACCATAATTTGCAGTGCTCTCACCATTCTTGCATGTCATCTATGACTTCAATAGGCTAATTCAAAAGGCTTCCAAACTCAAATGTCAGTCTTGATTCTTTTTGTCCCCTCTGCTGACTCACCCCCCCCCCCAACTTTCCTGTGGGACTTTCTCCCCTTGGCCTTGGTGATAATGCCCTTTCTTAATCCTTTCCTTGTAACCCCAACCACTTCTCTGTTTTCCTCCTCAACTCTTCCTCAGGCTTCCCCTATATATAATATTCCCTAGGACTCATCTTTTTGCCCTTTTCAAGCTAGGCATCCTAGACCATGAGTATATTTCAACAAATACATCTACTTCATCCCAATGGGAGTTCAAATGTTTAGCAGGTAAATATTTGTTGAATGGATGATCCTATAAATATCTATGGCTTCAACCATTACCTCTTAATACTCCCATCTATACTGCCAGTCTCTACCTCTTCTATACTTCAAATTGATAAATTTATTAGTTTCGTAGAGCTACTGTGATAAAGTATCACAAATTAGGTGGCTTAAAATAACAGAAATTTATTCTCTCAATGTTCAGGAGGCCAGAAGTCCAAAATAAAGATGATAGCAGAGTTGGTTTCTTTTAGAGGCTCTAGGGACAGAAACAATCTCACACCCCTTTCCTTCTGGTGGTTGCCAACAATCTTTCATATTTCTTGGCTTGCAGATGCATCACCCGAATCTCTGCCTACATCTTCACTTTAACTTATCTGTTTCTCTGTCTCCTTTTCTGTCTTCTATAACTCTCATTGGATTTAGGGCTGACCTTAATCCAGTATAATTTCATCTCGGTCCTCATCTTAATTATATCTGCAAAACTCCTTATTCCAAATAAAGTCATATTCTGAGCTTCTAGACAGAAATAAATTTGGAGGGGGCACTATTCAACCCACTACAGTCTACATGTTGGCCCCTCAATATTCACATGCATCCCACATGCAAAATATATTCACCCCAACCCAACATTTCCTAAAGTCTCAATTCATTCCAGCATCAACTGTAAGTCTCCAATCTCATCTAAATATCGTCAACTCAAAAAGTCTCAAATCTCATCACCTAAATCATCTAAACCAGGTATGTGTGACACTCTAGGTTTTCTCCATTCTGGGGCAAAATTCCTTTCCATCTGTGACCCTGTGACACTAAAAAACAAATTATCTGCTTCCATAATGCAGGCAAAGGTATAGGAGAGACATTCTCATTCCCATAGTGAGAAATAGAAAGAAATAAAGGGATCTCTGGTCCAAGTAAGGCTGAAACCCCGGCAAATTCTATCGAGTTTCAAGGCCTGGGAATAATCTTCGGTGGCTTAAAGTTTGAGAAATTTGACTACATAAAAATAAGAATGCATAGATAATAAACCATAAGCAAAATTAAAAGACAAATGACATATTAGGAAAAATACAACTCATAGAATAAACTGCATGTTGTTTCCTTAAAATATAAAGAGCCTCTGAAGCATGATCAAATAAGACCAACATCCATTTGAAAAATGGGCAAGATGTAGATGAAATATTTTTAGAAAAAAAATCAGATTGTTTTTAAATATATGAAAATATGATCAACAGCACTCACAATGAGAGAAATATGCATTAAAACATTCCAAAAGGAACAATGTACGTTGGACTACTTCCTTGAAGGGCATTTGATAGTATCTAACAAAATTAGACATTCATGTACTCTTTGACCCAGCAATTGCACGTCTGTGAATTTATCCTACAAGTCAATTAATAGACATAAAAAATGGCAAAGAAAAAGCTTAATTACAAAATATTCGAAAATATATGAGTGGTCATTTACACAGAAATGTTTAAACAAACCATGGTATATTATACAAGCACTAAAAAATTAAATTAAAAAGCTTTGTATATAAAGATAAGTAACATTCTGCAAGATACATTATTATGTGAGGATGGAAAAGGTGTGCAGAACTCAATGCATATGAATTTGTACATACATGCCTAATATATATCTAGAAGACTGCTAAGAAACTGTTGGCATTGGTTGCAGAGAACTGTTTGGCCAGGGACCATGGTAGAAGAGAATGTTTTTACTTTAAAACATTGTGTACGTTTTGGATTTTGAACACTGAAAATATTTACCTATCATGATTCATGTATTCATTTTTTGAATTCTTTGAAAAGTTATTAGAGACTACGAGTTAATCATGGCAGGTTGTAAATATGATTTATCTCTATTTCTTTCTGAAACCCACCAAACAGACAGTAAAGAATATTTTTGCAAAAACATCATAAGTCAACAAGGACTAAAGAAAGGAAAGATAAGACAGTCTCAGACCTGATACCAACAAAATCTTTGAAAGGGGGAAGATATAGAATCCCTTACCCAGAAACTGGGGCTCCACGATTTCCGAGAGTGGGATAAAGAGCATAGCCAAAACACAGGAGTATACTACTTTAAAAAGTAATGACGGTATAGACAGGTTGTTCAGAATTACTGAGATAAATAATAGAGAATAGAGTTTAAAAAGTTTACAGTGGTTGCCTCGGGATTGAAGCTAAAATAGAGAGAAGTGGATAGAGGATTGCCATTTTTTATTGTGTACTATAGTTCAACATCTTTAACTATATACATTATTAATTTGAAAAATGCCTTTAAAAGTTATTATTATTCAGTGTCATGCTAATATACTTGAATTTTCAGTGACATAGCTTAGCCTTTGCAGCAATATAAATGACCAAAATTGACCCCAAAAGAAAAAGAGATGTAAACTCACTAATGAGCCAAGAAAGAAATTGGAAAAAAATTTAAAATAAGTCTTATTACTACCACAACAAATATAATTGGTATTACAGGTAATGGTTTTTTGAATATTTACTTCCAAAATCTGTGTTTTAAAATAAAAAGTAAATTTTTATATGGTAAGTAATTTATTTTTATTATGAGAATATTCTAAACAGAATCTAAGCAAATAGAATTTATCCATATGCTAAGATATATTCTTTGTGACTAATCACAGTTTATACTATTATTGCAAAACTAGAAAAAATAAAAGAAATTACTTAATAATTCTAAGCAAAAACCATGAAAAAGACTTGAATAAAGTTATAAATCTTTGACATAAACCAGACTAATACTAGAAATACAATAAAAGATAAAATATGTGTTATGTCCTCCAGGAATTCATGGTGTAATATTTTCATAATAAAAAGAAAAGTAGAAGAAATTCTTATTTAACATGCAAAAGAACACTTGACAAAAATAAAGACTTAAAATCATCCACTGTTTGAGCAAATACCTTTGGAAGATCTGTGAGCCAGACACTCTTGGGTAAGGGCTGGATAAGATGAGTAAGAGACTGACATGAATTTAAGAATAATCATATCCTGATCACAGTCGTTATCATAATAGATGACATTTCTTGAGCACTTATGTGATAAACCTGGAAACTTTACACAGTAATAGTGACCAGTAGCTCCTTAGCTGGAACAGAAAAAGCAGTAGGGGGGTGTTGAACCAGACTGGCAGGCCATTGGATCACATGTGAGGGAATTGAGGAAACTGAGAGAGAAGGTTGTAGTCAGGGAAAGGAATTTTGGCATTGGGGATTCTGGAAGTACAGTTACAGGCAAGGATAGGTACCAAACCACAATGCAATGCTTAATAGCAAAATGGAAATCACCCAAATGCCCCAGCTTAGAGTGAGATAAAGCCAACGATAGTACCCTTAAAGCAATCAACTATTGTGTAGCCATAAAATTGTAAAACTACAAAGGCCATAAGGATACATAAAGATGTACATATAAATTATGCTAAGTGGATAAAATAAACCCAAGTATTAGAGCTGAGCAAAATCTCTTCTTGCACATTGACAGAAATAAAAAGAAATTATAGACAGGGTTAATAGCTTCAAAAAAGTTCTATTTTTGTTTCTTTGGTAGTGTTCTTGTCTTAGTTCATTTCTGCTGCTATAACGAAAATATCTGAGACTGGGTAATTTATAAAGAACAGAAATTTATTTCTGACAGTTCTGGAGGCTGGAAAGTCTAAGATTAAAGCTCCGGCTTCTGATGACCATTGAGGGCCTTCTTGCTGAGTCTTCACAGGGCAGAAGCTAGCCGGCTAAACACCTATGCAAAGCCTCTACTTTTAAAAGGGTCTTCATCCCATTACTGAGGGAGCAGCCCCAGGGCCTAATGAGTTCATGAAGGCTCCACCTCTTAACTGCAACACTGGCAACACCTGAACTTTGCAGCGGACACATTCAAAACATGGCAGTTCTATAAGCATGTACTTTCTTTAAAAGGAAGACTATCTTCAGTTACTCCCAAATTATCTCCTTTGCTGAATCAGAAAACACCTGTCAGGATTCCAGAGATTCCACAGTTAACTTACTTCTCTTTCTTTACTCGTGGACCCACAATTAGTTATGTCCCTATGCTGAACTGAGAAAGCATTTATAAATAAAAGACAAGTTTAATAAACCTCTTCTTTTCACCAAATAAATCCCAGTTCAGAAATGCCAGCAGATGTCTGAAACAGCAAAGAATAATGCATAAATTTATTGCTTTATTTTACCTGGAATATCCATGATATCAATAAGTTTTTGTAGTTGAAAGATAATCTAGAAATCTAGACTAGTAATCTTCAATTCTGTTCTACAGAGATGACTCAAGGATCACCTTTGGGATAAGAGGTGACAAGGTGGGAAAGTAAGCACAATTCCTTTGTCTCTCCTCCCACACTCCCCCTGGAGCTCCAAATGCATGAGCAATTCAACCAGAGCAGCTTTGGTAAAATATTGGCTTCATAGGCTAGGGTTTCCAAACATAATAGCATATAAAAGTCAAATGAGGAGTCTTTAAAACATTGAGTCCTGGGCCACACACCAGACCTATCGAATTGGCATCTCCAGTAATGGAGCCCAATGATCGGTATCAGTTTAAAGCTTCTCATTTAATTCTGATGCAATCCAAATAAGGGAAACTTTTCTACAGAGGACTGGAAAGAAGGAGACATATGACCTCTGCTGAAATGTTTCTTATTATGGGAGCTTCTCCCCCACAGAAGGCATTTGTAATTACTAAGACAGAACACCCTGTCCATGGAGCTGAGCTAGCTCTTTCTGCCCTCTTATGCTACCTAGTCCCAGTGACCTCCGTCATTCCCAGGACAGATGAGGGGGTTTACATCTGGGTGGCTGCCCCCTCACCACAGAGCTTCACCTCTTTTCTGTTACCCAGCTTCATCCACCTTGCCATAAGAGTCAACAAGATTCAAAGTCATTCAATGATAATTCCTCAACTTCTGGCTAGAGTTTTTGACCCAAGCTGATTCAATCAGAGTACTCCTCCACGACTTTTAAAGATTAAAGCTGGAATATAGAATCTTTTCTCTTTGAAGTAATAGAGCTAGACATATGTAAATCTATGGCCACTAGTGGTCATATCTTCATCGTAGTGGGTCCCATGATGGGCCTTTAGATATGCCACCAGATCAGGACTGATGCATTGACACTGACTACCCCAAATGCCACTAGTACGACTCACAGCTGAATCTTTCTCTGCACAAGGAAGCTGCCTTGCCCTTGGTTTCCCAGCCAGCCACATCCAATAATTGGTTAATATAGAGGTATAAAGACCTGATACCTCTGTTTCAATTTGGGAAAATCTTGAAGAGCTATCACAGCTCCAGAGATCCCTATGGGATCGGATGAGGCAATTGTTGAGAAGGCACTGTAGCCCAACTTCTCCCTCTTTCCCCTCTTGCTTCCTTCATTCTCTCAGAGCTGGTGTCCACACAGATCTCCATCTGAGAGTTTGTTTTCCCAGGGAACCTAACCTGTGTCATTATGGAAGAAACCCATCTGCTGAAGGAGGAAACAGGGCTGAACAGAGACAATAGAGATGAGAGACACCCATATGGAATCCTGACTCTCTTAAATCTTCTGATTGTGCATAATTATACATATTTCTAAATAGCTCACCATCCTGATAATGTGGTGCTCAGGCCTGAATATAATTGTCCAAGGCTGGACCCACTAGACTAGAGTATGGGGGGATTTTACACTCATTGAACTTCTTAATTTAGCTGAACATTGGATGAGCTTTTTAGAAGCCCCAAAATCCTGTTGGTTTATTGGAGCCTGTGTTCAACAAAGACTCCTACATTTCCTTCTATTGAGCCAGCTACCTCTCCCTGCATCCAAACATCATTTACTCTCCTTGAAGAACTGCCTACACTTTATGGCTGGCAGTATTTCTTAGCCTTTTAGACACATGCACCAAATATGAGCACAGATCTGGAAGAAGCTGAAGGGACGGGGAGGTGGGAGGTTGTTTTTGCAGTTTATAGTATAAAAACAGTAAGTTATATGGAACACAATTTTTCCAAAACTGCACAAACTGTTCAACCATTCTATGTTCAGCCCCCTTAAAAATTGTAGAAGACGTCTCTTTTATGTCGACTTGGAGTTCTTATAGTTCTTACTTAGAACTTTTAAGCAGCACTAATATCTGTGGTGCACATAACAAAAGTTCCAGAGATATTCCCTTTGCCAGTAATGAAGCTAGGTCTGAAAATTATATGCTCTGGTAACAAAGTTCCAACAAGAAAAATTGAAGTGGTAACAAATTTGAGCAAGTTTATTTTCTTTAATTTCTAACCATGAAATGTTTGGATCTGTATGGGACTTTGAAGATCATCTAGTGCCAGAATGGCAAACACTCCCCACTCCTCTTATGGCTCTCCTCCTCCAGAGCCCTTGGCAGACATTACTATGGGACTCAGGATTCTTCTCACAGAGCTTCAATGCTGCTCATTTTCCAAGGATCTTCTTCCCAAGGATCCAAATGATGTTCCATAATTCTCAGCACACCGCATCAGACAGCTACTACCAATTAATTGGTCTGGAAAACTAGACAAACTTTATTTCTTTTTTTTTGCCCCAATCACCCTACTCTCCTAAAGGGGTAAAATCATTGACCCAAATTTATGTAATGCTTACTAATCAAGCTTAAACTCCTGACTCCCAAATCAGTGCTCTCTCTCTCTCTTCCCCCCCCCCTTCATTGAGATTTCTCCAGTAATTTTAACCATTATATGCCCACAGGCTAGTCAGGTATGAAGAATTCTGGACCCAACTTCAACCGGCATGTCCTCCATTATCGAATGAGTGTGTAGCTGTTGCTCACGCTACTTATGACATATGTAGGAACATAGAGGCCATCTGAAGGAAGAGAGGTGGTCAAGCTGGGCTCCAGTACCCACACGGTTATAGATGCTTCAATAATAATATTAAAATGCTATGACAAATAGAAACATGCCCTGCACCCAATGACTCATGGCTCTAAGCTAATCCCACAATGGCCCCACCTCAGTATTAAAAACACGAGAGAGAGGGAGAAATACAATTCCATGTATGTCTGTCTGTTTGGTAACCACAACAACCAGCCATAAATTGGAAGTGACTCCCTGATAAATGGTTTTGTGTGAAGTTAAGACCATCCCACTTGCTCTTGAACTGTCACCTGGGGCCTTGAAGAAACAAGTGGCCCTAAGGCTATTTGGGCTCCTTTAAAAATGCTAACCCTCTCCAGTGCCAGCACCATTTTTCTTGTGCTTAGAGGATGGCAGCACTATAGGTGGGATGGAAAATAACCAGCTGGCATGAGGTGCCCTAGGAGCCAGTCTGAAATTACAGGATGATGTGTCAGGATCCAGGAAATGATGGATGCAATGAGTGGGTCATTCTTTCTCCTTGGCACAAGAGAACACACCTAGAACTCTAACCTCCATCCTAGGAGGTCTGAATGCCAAAGCAAAATGAACTTTAGAGACACCAGACACAATCCCACCGCTTAGTAGATTATTAGAATGAGGACCAGAGAGGGAAAAGACCTGGCTAAGGTCACACAGAAATATGACTGCTGTTTCCAAAAGTAGATTCTTGGAGTAGTAAAAAGAAACTGGAAACATGTAAACATCAGGAGCAATGATAAACTGAAATAATTCATCCAGTGAAACGCCACCTGGTCTTGAAGGAAGACAGGTGGTCAAGCCAGACTCCAGAGCTGCTCACCACAGGAAGGAGGGGTCCCATCCCCCACCCACATCCACAGCCATGCCCCACTAATGGGTCCCCCTTTTTCCATCTCTGACTCTTACTAAAGCAAAATGCTAGCTACAAAGTGACTCACTTTGGGAAATAGACTTTGTGACTCAGTTCTGCTCTCTAGCCACCAGAGTAAGCTCCTCATGACTTAAGGAGGTTTCACTACATCTATCAACAAGCTGAATGAGAGGGGATCCCCTTGCATAAAAGATAAATAGGTGGTTTATCCATCAGTGGTAGGTATTATGAAATAAAAGGCAATGTAATAGGTAATTAATTCAGTATACATTAAACTAGGATCAATGCCAGACATACTATCGTCTTATATCCTCATAACAACCCCACTGGTAAAGACAATTATTCAATGTATCTAGAAGCTAAGAATCAGAGATGATAAGTAACTGGAAATGAAGTTTGGGAGAGGTTAGGTGACTTGTCTGAGTTGGCAGAGCCAGGATTCAAGCCAAGTTGTCCCGGTTTCCTCTGCTCCATACCCTTGGTTCTCAAATCCACACCCCACTGAGGCATTTTTCACATGGCCAAGGTGATACAGGAGAGGCAAGCTGCCAGTCTCCTACCTCAAAGGCACAGCGACCTCTGTGATTTAATCACCAAAACAGTTCTGTGGAGGGTTGGCAGGGGATTTGTCAGATAAACAATAACAACAAAAACCAACAGATTTCAGAAGTAGAAATCCCACGTGGCCTTGCGGCAACCATTTTCTGTGTAGGAGCCTCAGTCTTCTTCATTTGTAATATGCGGATAATTAGAGCATCTACCTGATAGGTTTGCTCTAAGGAAGAAGTGAGATAATATAAGTGAAAAGCACTTTGTGTAATTTGCTAAGTGTCATTCAGTGAAAGAGAATCAGAGAGATGCTGAAAGGACAAGCAAAATGCTAACCCAATGAACTGGGTCTAGTATAAAACCATTAATTGCCTCATAACAAGAAATAATAGTGATATATTATATCTACATAATGCCTACAGCTTTATAGTTTATATAGAGTTTTTTAGAACACAATTCTCTTCAAATCAATGACCAATAGCCATGATTTGAGTCTTTTCTAAAAATTGTATTTGGTATAGCCATTTACATGGTGAAACTATAATATATATGCTAGGTAAGTTGTGGCAGCCTATGTTAGAAATCATATATAATTCTAACAAATTTCTTCTGAAGTAGGTGCTGCTGCACAGCTAATGAGAGGAGAAGCTGAGCTTTGAACCTAGGCCTGGCCTGACTTTCAGGAACCTACGGTGCACACTTTCCCAGAACACCACAACTCACTGCACCCTCAGCAGGCCCCAAAGCAGAGTGTTATCCATCCAGGAAACAGCCACGTGCAGCTGAAGAAACAGCCACATGCAGCCTGAGGTATGAGAAATGAAACCTCCTTCCTAGAACTTGAAAGAGCTGCCATGGCGAGGAGGACATGAGCCTTGCTATGGGTCTCCAGGGTTCACCTCACACGACTTTCTCTGGCCCCTGTGAGCAGCTCCTCATGCTGCTCTGAGTCAGGCTTCTTGTTTCTCATTTTTCTTCCTAACATATTTTCCCACAGTGCTTTTTCTGAACTTCTTCTTTCCTGAAATCCCCAGCTCACCCTGAAGGACCCTACCACCTCCTTTCTTCCTAACCCCACTTCCCAATTTTCCTCTATGCCTGTGATTCATTCAGTGAGTTAGGTGGCCCTAACCTCTCTCCTGCATGTGTGGTTGCCATCCCCAGCCTTGGACAAGGGAGCAGCATAAAGGCCTAGGGAGTGGGCCCTCTAGACCGACTCTCTGGGTCCAAATCCAGGCTCTGCTCTTAGGGCCATGTGGGCCTAAGCAAGCAAGTTGGCCTTTATGTAAGCTTCAGAGAAACCTGTCTCAAGGAACCACTATGGCGGTTAGAGGAGATTATGCTTTTGACAAAGGTATGTTACAGAGCAGCCATTATCAGTAGATTTGCATGCATGACTGGTTCCATCATTGGTGTTACCCTTCTACCACCCCACCTCCAATCTCTGAAAAAACATCTTTTCTTAAGCCAAATTTTCCTCTTACTCATCCATTTCAACCTCCCCCAGGAACATAGTCCCAGGACTCTTCTTCCTGTGTATGACATAATCTAATTCCTCTTCCACCCTATCCACCTCCTTGTAGACCCCCCATCTCTGGCATCCAAGGCAGGACATCTAGCAGTCTGTCTTTTCCTATGCCTCTATGCCATCCCATCGTAGTGACCATGGCCTTTGGACTCTTCCTAAGCTGCCTCCCTGGCTTCACCTTTCCTTGCCACATGTCATTGTGCTCCCTATTGCTCACCCCACAGCCTTCCTCACCACAACACTCCCTTCCCAACCTTGCCCCTTGGTTCTTCTGTTCCCCATCCTTGGAGAGCCCTTTTCTCTCCCTGCAGGGAAGGAAGTGCTTATCCTTCAAAGCACAACTTATCCAGGTGCTTCTCATCATTTCCAGTTAGGTTTCAATTTTCATAGTCTGCCCAGTTTTCAAATTATATTATTATATGTTTATGCTTTGCCCCTAACTAAATTACAAGCATCTCAAGGGCATATCTCACATGTCTGTGTATCTCCTTACAAGTCCTAATAGAATGCCAGATACAGAAAATGCCTCTGAAAACATGCATTGATCAATTGATTTAAAAATCACTCTGCAAGCTTTAGAAAAAAGAGGACATCTGAGTTAAGAATTATATTAGCTAACAGTTGCTCAGTTCTTGCTATGTCCTAGACAATGGACTCAGTAATGAGAAAACAAAGTGAAAGAATAGTATGTATCATTGTGTCAAATATCGTACATGTATTGTTCATTTAATCTTCACCATAGCTATATGCAGGAAGTACTATTATTATGCCCATTTTGCAGTGTCAGTTATTAAAGCAATTAGCTCTGTGGGAGAAGAACATAAACAGAGGCTCAGCTATTCCACTAAGTCATGCAAACAACCAGAATTTGAACCTTGATGAAACATCTTTTATTCACTTATGCAATAAAGATTTCTTGGATTCCTACCATGTGCCAGGCATTCTTCCAAGCTCCGGAGATAGAATTGTGAAAAAGACAAGCACATTCCCTTCCCTCTTGGGTCTTACATTCTGGTGAGAGAGGAAAACAAGAAATAAGTAATCTAATGAATATATAACATAGTGTGGGCAGTGCAAAGACTATGAAATAAAGGCAGCAGCATGTGGGATCAGAAAGTAGTTAGCAGAAGATGTGGGGGCTTCAGGTCCAGAGGTCCAGGAAGACCTCACTGGGCAGGTGACAAGTGAGAGACCTGAGTGAGGAGAAGTGTGAGCATGGGAGGATGTGGGCTATGAGCATCCCCTGTGAAAGACAGAGCACGTGAAAAGACCCTGCAGCAGGAATTAGCTTGGCATCTGTGAGAAAGGCAGAAAGGTTACCAAGGGGTGGAGTGGCAGAAAATTATGTTGAGGAAGTAGGAGGGGGCAGATCACTGGACCCTAAGAGTCTGTCTTCTTTTTGCATATTTTGGGAAGCCCCTGGAGAGTTCTGAGCAGAGGAATGATGTATATGATTTGTGCTTTTAAAATATTAGTGTCTAACCGATTGTTGCACAGAGCTGTTTATGAGAGACCAAGTGGTTTCTGAAATAATTGAAGTTTTGTGGCTAGACGTGGTTCATCTGGGATGATTTCATTAAGGGGCAAATGTGGTTCTGAGGGAAAAGAAGACAGTTTGGCCCCCAGGAAGGGGGAAGCCATTCTTGATGATGGTAAATACATGTGTGATGATAAATGGAGAAGTCAGAAAGTTGTGAAAGGTAGTATTTCCCAAAGTTTATTTTATTAACATTTATTTCAAGGTGTGTGAATAAATGTTACACAATGAAACACTGACTCAGCATGAGAAATGCTCTGTTCAGCAGAGGTAAGCAGACCTCTTTACTGGAGGACTTCTCAGAGTCTTCAGGATGATTATTTGCGTCTGGTCTCCTTAAGACAAGACTGAAGTTGGCAGAGTTTCCCCAACCTTATTTGACCACAAGACTCTTTTCACATAAAACACACATCGGGAAATCCCAGTGTAAGGATTTCATCCTAAAACCAGCTAAGACTGTTCAGAGATGAAAATAGGGACATAATGAGTAATAGACATTGAAGCCAGGAATGGGGCATTTTTGGTTATTATGAGGCCAATGGAAGCTTACCAGTTTGATAAAATTCATAACATAATTACTTGAGAAGGTCACTTTTGCTGTCCTGTTTAGAACTGATAAAGTAGAGGTCTCCAAACATTCTAGGGATTCTGTAAGATGATTTACCTATAGTGTGGGAACGAAATATTATGATGTCTATTTATATTTGTATTTATATTGTTTCAAAAATCATAAAGAAATTAATATTCTAATATTTACATGGATTACATGGATTAAAAGTGACACATTAGTATGATTTATAAATATATATACTTGGCTTGGATGTTCAAAAATGTTATAAGAAGGGATGCATGGTAAAGAAAAGCCTGGAGATTGCTGGATTACGTGAGCCATAGAACGAAATGTCTAGTGCACGCACCAAGGCTGTGGTTGTGGAAATGTAGAGGAAGGAATAAAATCAAAGAACCGATGGGGTGGGAGTTAGAGAAAAGAGTTTTGGGGAGGTGGAAGTGTCATCAGCAGCAACTATGAAAAATGTCTGTGGAGTGGCTATGAATAATGAATGATGACTGCAAGACCAGGAGCTCTGGAGATAGGTTTAAGTTTGCTGCAGAAATTGAGAATGAATAGGTGGCCCAAGCAGTTATAATGCATTCACATTGCAGCATTAATTGTAGTCCAGTATCTGGGACATAATATCTGTTCAACAAATGTTCTTAAGAACAAATGAGTAAGTGAATGAATTAATGAATGAATAAGTGCACAGGGCTTAGCAAAGCAATGTGGAGTAAGAAAATTTGGGCAAAATGAAAATGACATGACCAAGATTCCACAAAATGTTATTTCCTAAAAACAAACAAAAAAAAGTGTAACAAACCCTGATATTAGTTTGTTTTTGACATTAGACCAAAGTATTTTCAAAAGAGAATTTATTGGATATGTCCATACATATTTTTATGATAGGCTTTTTAAAAATGTAATGTTGGCCGGCCATGGTAACTCATGTCTGTAATCCCAGCACTTTGGGAGGCTGAGGCAGGTGGATTGTTTGAGCCCAGAAGTTTGAGACTAGCCTGGGCAACATGGTGAAAACCCATCTCTACAAAAATACAAAAATTAGCCAGGTGTAGTGGCACACACCTGTAGTCCAGTCTACTTGGGAGGCTGAGGTGGGAGCATGGCTTGAGCCCGGGAGGCAGAGGTTGCAGTGGGTGGAGATTGCACCGCTGCACTCCAGCCTGCGTGACAGAGTGAGACTCTGTCACAAAAAAAAAAAAAAAAAAAAGAAAAGAAAAGTAAAGAAAATGTTGTGTCTTACACATACATTGCAGAAAAATCAGAAAATGCAAAGAAGCCAAAAAAAAGGGGGGGGCAGGTGCAAAATTTATCATACCACCATCCAGAGATAACACAGGTATATATTTACAAAAATTAGCTTATATTTTAAATACTATTTTGTAATTACTACTCAGTTACATTCATTTTTTTTAGTTGCCATTTCTCCATGGCCTCAGGACCCAGTTGGAGGACTCTTGTGTCCATGTGATCAGCCCCATTAGTCATAAGCACTGCCAGGTCTCTTGACCATAGCTCCTTGTGCACAATCTGCCCATCCCTGGCACCTTACTGATAAGTTCTCCCAAGGCCCAGACACTGGAGGTCCCAGTCAAGGCTGGAGTTAGGTGAGGTAAGTAAAACACCTGCCTTGGGGACAAAAATTAATGCAAAAATATCCATGATGAGCAAAATGTCAAAGTTTTAAATAAATATAGGACCTGACAGGGCCAAGATTAGGGTGAGGAGAGGGAGTAGGTCACACGATAAGTGCAGAGTTGGATCCTGTCTTTATTAAAATGTTATTCATTACGGAGGTTATGTATTAGTTTTGGCTTTTAAAATATTGCATTAAGATGTTATTTATCTTCACCACCCCTTAAATTTTGCATTTGGCTACAAACTAACCCCACCCTATTCCTGGCCTTTTAGTGTGGATTTTGGTGGGGCAGAGTAGAGTATGGGATCAGCCTCATGGCTGAGAGTAACGACACCTGAGCCCTCATCTAAGCTCTACTATTAATTACCTATACTTTTTTCAGTTATTTCCCCTTTCTGGACCTCCGTTTCCCCAAATGTAAAATTATGTGGATGAACTCTATGATTTTAAAGCACAAATTAATTGCACAAATTCCATGATGCTAATTAGAGTTGTAGCTAGAGATCAGGAGACTTCCTTCCTGATACTACCTCTGCCATTTACTAACTATGTAACCTTGGGTAAATCACTTCCCAATTAGACACAGACAGGCTTCCTTATCTCCACTAGCTGGGGTGAAATCAAAATAGTCTACAAGGTTCTTTTGAGCTCTATATGTTTCTGATTCTTTTCCTACTTGAAGCCAAAGAATATCCCAATACCATAAACGGTAGAAGCCAACTGTCTTGTTATAAGCAACCAGATTTTAACAAAGGGGCTTAAGAACAAAGTTAATGATTTGGCAAGATGTTAGGAAGCCTTCTTTCCGAGGAAAGAGAACTCAGTATCAAGCAGGCAATATCTAACTATTGTTTAATTTTGAGACACCTTCATTAGAAACTTGTGCTTATGTATTTCTGTTGAAAAAAAGTGTGGATCAAGGGACTGGTGTTTTTCATTAACACATTGGCAATCCATCTAGTGACCTGTGAAGAGGGCTCATGGTAGCTGAGTGTTAGTGCACTATAAACTTGAAAAAGGCTTATAACTACTTTGGATTCCTTTTCACCTGTGAAATAGGGAAAAGGAGGGCTGCTCATGTGGTTGGTTACTGTGGAAATCAAGTAAGGTATAAGTGAAAGTGCAATTTAAACTAAAGAGTTCTCATGTCATGAAATCCAATTCTGCGCTTCCTCTATGACTCTACTCACTATCCTCACTCTGATCCTGGACCTATCAGATTATATACTTATTTAAGATTTTGATATTTTGTTCATAATGGATATTTTTGTATTAATTTTTACATCCTTGAGGCAGGTGCTTTACTTACATCACCCTAACTCCAGCCTTGTCCAGGAGCCTCCAGTGTCTGGGCCTGAGGAGACCTTATCAGTAAGGTGCCAGGGATGGGATAGATTGCTCACAAGGAGCTACAGGCAAGAGACCTGGCCATGCTTATGACTAATGAGGCTGACCACTTGGACAGAAGAGTCCTCCAACTGGGTCCTCAGGCCATGGAGAAGTGGCAATGAAATAAATTGTGTATGGATCTAAAGTTGTTAATAACTCAAGTTCTCATGATACTAGCTTGAGCCATTCAAAGATTAATCATTTAGGAATTTGTATATTGTTCAGTACTTAGTTTCATAAAATCAGATACTTAAGCACTGGATGGATGAACTGGTTTGTCAATTAAAGGGAAAAAATCTGGTCCTTTAACTGAAAACAAACTTAACATGAGCCCATTATGGAAGGTGACTCAGAAACACAAATGGAATCTTGGGCTGTACCCATGGGCTCGTAGTATTTAGAAGCTGTGAGCCTAATTCCATGGGAAGCCAAGGCCAAACAAATATAGTCTGTCCGGTCTGTAGGGAGAGCTCATGGTTGTTATTTGAGGCTGGAAGGATGCTTGCTGGAAGGATAGGTTGAATTGTGTCCTCCAAAACAATGTTGAAGTTCAAAACCCCAGTACCTGTAAACAGGACCTTATTTGGAAACAAGGTCTTTGCAGATATTTAAGTTGAGGTGAAGTCATTTGTATCCAATATTACTGGTGCCCTTATAAAAGGTGGAAATGTAGACATAGGGACAGCCACACACACAGGTAGGATGCCATGTGAAGATAAAGAAAGAGATCATGGTGATGCATCTGAAAGCCAAGAAACACTAAAGATTGCCAGCCAACCACGAGTAGCTAGGAGAGAGGCATAGAACAGATGATCTCTTACAGCCCTCAGAAGGAACCAACCCTGCTGACACCTTGATTTTGGATCTGATACAGTAGTACAGAGAGCATTTGGCCCAGCATTTGTGCCTAAAAGAAGCACAGATGACCCATCTAATATTGAGATTATCTCCATTCCTATCATGGTGCCTGGCAAATAGCAGATATGCAGTGACTACTTTTTTTTTTTTTTTTGAGACGGAGTCTCGCTCTGCTGCCCAGGCTGGAGTGCAGTGGTGCTATGTCGGCTCACTGCTACCTCCACCTCCTAGGTTCAAGCAATTATCTTGCCCCAGCCTCCCGAGTAGCCAGAATTACAGGCGCCCGCCACCAGGCCCAGCTAATTTTTGTATTTTTAGTAGAGACTGGGTTTCACCATGTTGGCCAGGCTGGTCTCAAACTCCTGACCTCAAGTAATCTGTCTGACTCGACCTCCCAGAGTGCTGGGATTACAGGCATGAGCCACCACACCCGGCTGACTACTCATTTAAGAAAGAAATGAATTTCAAAGCAATCCACTACTGTTAGAGAAACAAAAAAGAAGTTGATAAGCTAGATTATGTTCTTTCAACTTCTCCGTTATACTAAGCATGAGCCATTTTAATCTCATTCTATTTTCAGAGGATGAATCATAAGATGTCAGGTATAGGCAGCATCATAGAGATTATAAATTCAATCATCCAATCTGCAGATTAAAAAATGGGACTTAATGAGGAACAGGACAGGTTTTTTTCACATGTGTGTTTCCCTGTCATACGGGGGAACCCCTTCCTCTTTTTTTCCATCGTACATTAACATACCCCTTATATTTTGCTGTCACCCACAGCTTCAAATGCAACTGAGAAATTATTCAAGCCTACCAGAAGTCAGAAAAGATATGAAACCCACTGGTGGTTCTCACAGAGGAACAGCAATATCTAGTATTTGGGAAAATTTTATTTTTTCCTGGGTGCCCCACACAAAGCACTTCAACTGAACTATCTCATTTACGACTCACAGAAACGCTACTATGTAGGTTTTATCTTTGTTTTATAAATTAACAAAACAGACTTTGAGAAGTAGAGCAACCTGCCCAAGTGGTGGAGTTCAGATTTAAACCCAGGTATGACGGTTTCTGAAGTCCATGTTCTTAATCCACACTGCTGTGCTGGGATTGGACAAGTTTGAGAGGCCACATGAAGCAGGGGAAAGAAGTCTGTCTCAACTATAAACCAGGGAACTTGGGTACCATCTGGCCTTAGCCACCAACCAGCTCTGGGACTTTAAGCATATTTCTTCATCTACATTGACCTTTCCTTACCTGCAAATTGAAGTAGCTGGATTAGAGATTAGATCATGGATACTGAAGTTTTATAATGGTGGACCATAGCTTCATTCATCCATTCATTCCACAAATATTTATTGAGTGCCCGTTATGTGCCAGGTACCATTCCAGACACTGATAACAGAGCAATAACCAATACAAACAAAGTCCCTGCACTCATGGAGCTTGTATTTTGGGAGTGGTGGAAGTAAAAGACACAGAATACACAGGTTAAAAGTTTCAAAATCAGAAAACCTCATGAAGAAAATAAAGCAAGATAAAAGATTGAAAATGACAGGTATAAGATGGTTACTACTTCATACAGGATGGTCAGGAAAAGCCACTCTGAAGAGAGGACCTTTGAGCAAAGAGCAAAATGATGAGAAGGAAGTCTTAAGAAATGAACCTACACAGGCTATGTGGAATCAGTACTAATGGCACTAATGCCTCAAGAGGGTCCACAGTCGGTAAATAACTACTGAAAATGATCCAGATTTCTCAGATGCACACAGAAGGTTTGTTTAAGCACACCCATCTTCACCACTTTTTTTTCAAGAAATCTTTCATCATAAGCCCAATTTCATGATGTAGCCTCAAAATTATATAACTCTCTCAGGTTCAGTTATAACTAAGCATTGTTCTAAGACTAATGGAGTGACTCCTGGCCAGAGCAGGTTACAGAAAAAGAGCTGCAATCAGGGAGTACGTTATTGGTGATATTTAATATTGTGTTCCACCTAATTAGGGTTTTTTTAAAGTCTTTGCTAAAAATCTCAGATGATCAGAGGGTCACTCAGACTTGACCCATGTTTACATGTTAGAAGCCTCAAGAAGCAATAGTTTCTAAGGTCCATAGCTTTTACTACTCCTGTACGTCTCATAGCTATTCACTTTTCTCCGTGTCCAATCCTACTACTCCAGTCCAGGCGACCACCCTTCTGATCCATTCCCCATAATGAAGTCAGGAGGATAGTTCTAAAATGAAAAATGTGCTGTGTCACTGCTGTCCTTAAAACTCTTTAAACTGTTGATGATGGCTACCCAACTCATGATGGTGGTGGTTACACAACCATATGCATTTGTCAAAATCCACAGAACTGCACACTAAAGAGCACATTTTACTGTTTGCAAATTATACCTCAGTAAACCTGACTTTCAAAAAATCTCCAGTGATAGGCACTGATCTTGAGATAAAAATCTAACCTTTCATAGGCAGTGGTATTATGTAACTGATATTTATTCTCAGTCTGGATTCAAAGCTCAGTTTCACATCTTTTATTAAATAGGTAACTTTGATCAAGTCACCTGAACTCTCCATACTCATTCTCCTTATTTGTAAAGATCATAATAGTACACACATTTTAGAGTTGTCATGAAGATTAAATGAGTTAATACCTATGAGGCATTTGGAGCCTAATGTTTAATAAGTGCTTATTAAATGTACAGTATTACTAACAAGGCTTATAATAATAATGTACTTCATGATTAGTCCCCATACTAGTTTGCTAGTTTGTATTCATTGCTGTCATAATAAAGTACAACAAACCAGGTGACTTCAATGACAAGTTTATTGCTTCACAGTTCTGGAGGCTAGAAGTCTGAGATTCAAGGTGTCATAACTTCTGAGGGCTGTTAGGAAGAATCTAATCTGTTCCACGTCTTTCTTCTAGCTTCTGGTATAGTGTGCTGGCAATATCTAGTGTTCCTTAGCTTGTAGTGCGTCACTCTGACCTTTGTCTTTGTCTTCTTGTGGTCTTCTCCCTGTGCACCTGTCTATCTTCAAATTTTCCTCTTTTTATAAGGATACAAGTTACAGTGGGTCTAGGAGCCCACCCTACTCCAGGTATGATCTCATTTTAACCAATCACATCTAAAACAATCTTATTTCCATGTAAGGTCACATTCTGAGGTACTAGGGGCTAGGATTTTAACATATAAATTTAGTGGGGCAGGGGGGTTACCTAATTCAACTTGTAATATGCCCTGACAGGTTCTCTTATCATCTCTGCCCATAATATCTCTTCCAGCAACCTCACATACCCACTCATTTGTTTGGCAAACTAATTCCTATTTGTCTCTCAGGTTTAAGTTAGATCTTACCTTCTCAGAGAAGTCCTCCTTAATGTTTTGCCACCTCCCCATTTTAGATTTGGGTCTCATATCCTCCCAATTCCCCCATGTACTTACACCCCTCATAACAGTTTTTACTTTGCTTTATACTTGACTGTCTACTAACCTGTCTCCCCACAAGACTTCAAACACTTTGCACCCAAGAACTGTTTAATACTGTGTTCTGTAACCCAGATGCATCTCAAGTAAATATTTGTTGAATAAATAAATGTTAATGTCCCTTCCCGTATTCTAGACATCACTTATTTTATAATTCTATGAATGTTTAGAAGTAGAAACTACAAAAATCAGAGAGTAAAAGTTTTTAAGTAACGTATCATTAGAGTTTACTTTGAAGATGAGAAACCATGCTAGGTATCTCAAATAAAAGGTATTAAATACAGGGAGTTCATTGCACAGTTCTTGGAAGTTTATACAAACAAAAAGAAAATGATGAAGAAATTTAGATATGAGTAACTGCAGAAAGTAGCTACCACGTATAGCATTGAGAGAAGAGAAAGGAAATGGAAAGGCTATAAGAAACTAAAATTTATAGGGGGTTGCCATGCCTATCTGATGCTTACACCTCAGGAGGAGGAGAAACCATGTGGCTGGATCTCAGACTTCTTAGCTGGGAAATACCCACAGCTTATAGTGGGGTTGCCAAAAGGAGCTAGAGATAGAATACTAACTCTCCTCTGTTGCCAGAAGGAAACATCAAGATACCCAGCAAGAAATTCTATGAAATATAGTTAGCAGACTTCCAGCACTAGCATCACAGAACAGATAGGAAGGTGGAATTGAAGCTGAGATGCGATAGGTACATAACCAGCACAAGAACCTGATATGAAGGTATACAGGTTTCACATAATTAGGAAACAGTGCTGCCGATGCCTTTCTAACTCTAGCTCTGTCACTGGTTGACCTTGTCCTTGGGCAAACATCTTTCTTCCTCTGAGCTTTAGATTCCCCATCCATGGCAGGGGGAAAGAGCTAGATGATCGAAGGGCCTTTCCAAATAGGAGCTGGGATTTGACAGAAGCAGCACCAGGGAGTTGCTGGGGATTTCTGAATGACATCACTCTAGAGGCTCCTATCTCAGGCTTTAGCCATCAAACAAATAGGGCATTTCCTGTTTCTGGTTCTGCAGCTACTGTTTACGTGCTCCAATAAAGGCAGAGGAAGGAAGCCAGGGCTGAATTTCTTCAATGTGGTGACTCTCTTGGCCAAACTGTTTCCAAAAAGTGCCATTGAGAGGAATGTTTCACTGAACTTGGAGCAGTAAATGGAAAAATAACCAAAATGACAGCGGGAGGAGGAGGGGTTGAGGGGAAAGAGGAGCAAGTTGGGAGGTGAGTAAAGAGAGCATGTGATTTTTTAGACACACAGATCCCAAATTTGCCACGCATCTGATTCACAGCAGCATTGTATTCTCCAGTTCTGTCTTCCTGACATTGCCTCTCTGCCTTTCAACAGTCATGGCTCTTTTTGAAAGTTGGTTATAATGCACAGAGACTGGGTTCAAGTCTCAATTCAGCCACATATGAGCTGGGAGACCTAAAACAAGACA
The DNA here is from genome assembly GCF_028885655.2 of Pongo abelii. Lineage (NCBI taxonomy): Eukaryota > Metazoa > Chordata > Mammalia > Primates > Hominidae > Pongo > Pongo abelii. Next base: position 157,429,434 of record NC_071989.2, read on the forward strand.
TTTATTTTTGCCTCCTGTCAGCCTCAATTTCCTCACCTGCAATTCTGCCTGCCTCTCAAGATCATGAAAATTAAATGAGCTAATATGTGTGGAAGTGCTTCCTCAATCTGGGTGCTATTTATAAAACTGTAGTCATTTTTTGAAAATGCATTAGGCATTAAAATACACTTATAAAAATGCATTGAGCATACTTAAGATTTTTGTACTTATTTGTATGTTATACTTCAATAAAATAATTACAAAAAAGGTAAAACTATGAGAGAAGTAAACGGTGGCTTAAATTTATTTAATTTATGAACTAATGGTAGTAACATGTGATAAGTGACCGACTTGGATAACATAGGCAATAGTATGAGTTAATATATAAGGGGAGCAAAGTGCTCTAAATTTTATATACATAGCTAAAATTCTGTAGGTACAGCCTTTATTTAAATTCTAGCTTTGCAAAAGAAACCTATGGTCATTGTAGAAAATTTGGGATCTATAGGAAAACACAACGAGGAAAGTAAAAAGTAACCATAATTTCAGCCCATATACAAAAAAAAGTAATCTGAATTGTAAATGCCACTCAACCAGCTGACGAAATGTTATTTCTTTATTCATTTTCTCCTCCTTTACTTCTTGACATGCTCAGAAGTTTAGAATTATTATAAGCCAGATGGGGCAGCAACGCAGGGGCCTGCAGAAGGCAGGAAGGTAGCACAAACAAGTGGAACAGTGGGATGAGTCACCACAAATGCAATGACAAATGACAACTGCCCACTCAGCCTGAAAGCCGGGGGACTTCAGGGAGAGGTGGAGACTGGCAAACTCCAAGCCATGTGCCCTAAGGGAGCAGGCTCTTCTCAGCTTCAGCTCGCTCCTTTCATATTTCCAGTGTGGCTGGGTCATTGACATTATTGAGAGAAACTGGCAATCTGGAATACTATGTGAAGATACTCAAATTTTAAATGTTAAAGCCTAATTAACTTTTTACACTCTGCAGGCCACACCAAAGACATCCATAGGCCAGATGTGGGCTGTGAATGCCAGCTTGCAACTGCTGCTAATGGCAAAGGCAATGTGGGGGCGGGGGAAGTTCATTGAAGGTCTTGGGCTGGGAAGTAAGAGGAGCACGTTTGTAGTTCAGAAAATTCCTGGGTAGCTGGTAGAAAGGAGGAACTGGAGTGGGGAGAGACTGGAGGTGATATAAATATATTTCTCTGAGTGAGTGATGATTGGTGGCTCAACTAGGGCTGTAGAAAGAAGCTGGAGTGGGAGGGGAAGGGGTGTGGTGTTGGAGAGTTGATGCAGGGAGGGGCTGGGAGCCCAAGGGGGTGCCCATGTAGCAGTTTTGCCTAGAGCCCTGGAGACCCACAGTTCAAGTTTGAGGAACAAACTTGTTTCATAACAGACAACCGGAAAGGAGAAATTGCTTGGTATTGGGGAGGCCTTCTCCAAAAATAGCTAAAAGATGAAACAAGCCACTGACTGTGGAACTTGAGGGCAGGGCCTTGGAGGTTGTGAACATCGAAGGAAATGTGGGCTGAGCAGCCTCAACCAGAGATTAATGGAAGAGAAGGGAACAAATTTGATATGAAGTCCTATACCTTGAAAGGACTGCAGATGCTTAGTCTGAGGAAGAAAAGACACAAGGAAAATGGAGCCTGCTTGCAAAGATTATTTATTGAGCATCAACACATTCAGGAGTTCCAGCTGGTGCTAGATTTGGGGGATACAATCATAAGCAATAGCAAGTAAAGTCTATGTTGTTTCTGCCCTGAGGGAGTGTTTGGAAAATATATTAATGGAATGATCTCACAAATAAAGGCAAAGGTGCAAGGCTGAGATAACTGCTGGGAAGAAGAAGGGCTCAGGGTTTTGAGAGCATGCCCCAGAGGGTGGGGACATAGACTTCCAGAGGAAATGATGATAACACTGAGAGCTAAGAGATGAGCAAGAAAGTATGAGATAAACAGCAGGGAAGGAAAGACTTTTAGACATTGGGAACAGCATATGCAAATACCTGACTCACAGGAAGGGCTGAGAAGGTCAGCATGGCTGCAGCACACTGTGAGGGACACGCAGGGCTGTCTCCAGAGGCCCATGGGCTGTGGGACAGAGGAGCGATGGGGCTTGTTCTGTGTGGTCCGCAAATGCATCCATTAGGGGTGCTGCAGACAGTTATTCTAAGAGACTTATGGTGGAGGTGCTTGGAGTTTCTTTATTTTAAATTCATGAAAATAAAAAGGTAGCATTTATTCAGTTTCACTGTGTGCCAAACCCTGTATAAATAGTTGTCTCATGAATCCACACAATAGTGTCAGGTGGTAAGTGCTCCCATTACCTACTGCTGTGTAACAAACAATCTTAAAAGAGCTGGGGGCTGGAGTAGTTTGGGTGAGGGATGTCTCTCCATGCAGCTGCTCCATCGCATGGCTAGTTTGGGCTTCTTCATAGCATGGAGGTCTCTGGATACTTCTTACATAGTGGAGGACTTTCCCCAGAGCAAGCAGTTCTGGTGAGACAGGCAGAAGTTGCCAGTCCCCTAAAAGCCTAGCTCCATAACTGGCAGCCTCACTTTCACTGAATTCACTGGACATAGCAGTCACAGGTCAGATCACATTCGAGGAGGTGGAAGAATAAACTCCACTTCTTGATGGGACAATGGCATTTGCATACAGGATACAAGGAATCCAGGGTGGCTATCTTGGCAATAAGCCTTTATACGATCCCTGTTCTACAGATGAAGGGACCAAGGTTAATGGACAAATTTTCCCAAGATCATACAGTTAGCAGCAAGTGGCAGAATTGGGATGCAAATCCAGGTCTATCTGACTTCAAAACATCCTGTCTTTAGTTACTGTCATGTTCCTTTCACAGGATAGGATGGGGCCATGAGAAAAGTCCTCGGCTGAGTCCTGGGTTCTGATCCCTGCACTGCCTCCAATTTGTGTGTGACAATTATAAGCCACTTCCCACCTGTGGGCCTCAGGCTTCTCATCTGTGCAGGGAGAATTGGGCTCCTGGGTCTTGCATGGCAGTCCCAGCTTTAGGATTCTGGGGTTTTGAGGGTCTGTGCTGCATCCTCAAGGCTTGTTGGTCACTGAACGGCTGCTTCACTCAGCATGTCAGCTGAGTGAAGCATATCAGCATGTCAGCGCCCTGCCCTGCGAGGGGCAGTAGCCTCTGTTCTTCCTCTTTCCCTTCCCTCTTAGCAATGCTCTGCTTTACTCCCAAGCCTTCTCTGTTTACCCAGTCTCTCCTCCATTTTCCAGTAACCAGTAAGAAGTACCTTAGGTCTCTCCTCCTCAACAGGCTCCCCTGAGTGGCTGATTTTAATCTTGACTCTGAACTTCACAGAGGCTGAGACCAACATCTTTTTATGAGTCAGTGCATATCAGTATTTGCTGAGCTTTGCAAATAATTGGTAGCTCAAGAGTGAATTGAAGGATCATTCCTGTAAGCAATTGCATGTTCTTGTTTTGTTCAAACCAACAAACTATACACACGACTGCAGACCGTTGAAGACAGCAATTGTGTCTGAATTACTCACCATTGTATCAACAGCACCTTGCAAAGTGACTGACCGAGAAGAGGTAATCAAACTGCTACACTTTTTGGTTGCATCAGCAAAATTTATTTAAATCCCTGACATTTGAATCTTTAAATATCAATTTTACGGTTCAATTCACCCGTGAAAATATTTGAGCGCAATTTTCCTCTTTTGTCTATTCTATTATAGTTACTGATAATTTTTCTCCTTATTGGTTTTTGTGAGTCTAATATTGTTTTTCCCTAGGAACATCCCCTTTTCCACTTAAGCCACTGAAATTTAAACTTGCCTTCAGGCCTTTTCCTTTTCTTTTCTGGCTCAGGTAAAAGGTAAAATAAATCAGTAACAGAGATTGAGAGTCAGAAACCATATATTCTAGACCTGTTTCTCCTACTACCTCTGTGATATTTCTCAAATTCTTTCCTCACTAAGGACCTGTTTCCCTGTTTGTATTGACAAAGGGTTGGTATGTCGGTGGATATTTTTCAGCAATGGAAGATTTGCACAAATACAAGTTTACGCAGAAGCAGGATACAGAAAGCAGCCAGAGGTGGAGCAGCACCAGCTGGGGTGGGGACAAAGGCCTCCCACCCTCCTTGGTGTCTGGCTGCCTTTGAGGTCCCTCTGCCAAAGTGGCGCTCTGCTGAGCAAAGTAATCCCTCAGGGCACTCCAACTCTGAGACAGAATGATTTATAGCCCTGTTAATCCACCAGGCTGTCAAAAACGGCCACATCAGCAGACATACACAGAGACATGCAGTCACACACACTCAGGACAAAAAATAAGCCCCAGAAACTGCTTGAGCAAGCTCAGGCTTTTCTCTAGCACCTTCCTCATTTGTTCAAGTTTTTGCCATCTTTATTTTCATTTCCTGGTTGCTTCTCACATCCTTCCTCTTTTCCCCTCCAAGTTACTAAAAATTCTAACAATTTCTACTTTTACTTCTTTGCTGTTATCTGTGGCACATCGCCGCCCCACCCCCACTCTTGGTCGCTATAGTCACAGATTTATTATTGAGTTTGTTAACTTTTGCTTCTCAATTTCTCCACCCAAAAAAAGAGGAGATGAAGGAAAGGACTCTTGTGGCCATGACACTATATTCTAGAAATCTGTGGAGCATTAGTTTTGATTTTCGGTTTTGTTTTTACTGAATTGCACTTTTTAATAGTAGTCATAGTAAAAACTCAAACAAAACAGGTGAGTACCAAAATGAAAGTAAAAGTGTACTGTCGGGGCCGCTCCACAAGTCCCATGCCCCAGTCCCTAGTTCCCTATGTTATATACATGTTGTTAATTGCTTCTACTTTCCAAAATATGTTTGCGAATATAAACAAGTGTTACTTATACTAAAAGGCGATATTTTTACGTAGTTTTGTTTCAACCTTTCTTACTTCATAGCTGGGAGATCTTTATGTATCAGCACATATATCTAGTTCATTCTTTGAACTACAGCATAAAATTTCATTGTACAATAGACTAATTTATTGAATTTATATACACATATTCCTATGGTCAGCATTTATGTTGGATAGCTGCCACATACAACTGTTTGTTTACACAAATGGAGACATGCTATGCACACTTGTACAATTCACTTTTTTACTTCTTGATGTATTTTAAATATTGCTTCAGATCAGCTGGCACAGAGCCACCTTTCTAAAAAAATTAATAGACTTCCAGCCTGAGCAATATGGTGAAACCCCGTCTCTACAAAAAATATTAAATTAGCTGGATGCAGTGGTCCCAGATACTCAGGAGGCTGAGGTGAAGGGATCACTTGAGCCAGGAGGCAAAGGTTGCAATGAGTCAAGATCTCACCACTGCACTCCAGCCTGGTGACAGAGTGAGACCCTGTCTCAAATAATAATAATATTAGACTTTATTTTTTAAAGCACAGGTTCACAGTAAAACTGAGTAGAAAGTACAGAGATTTTCAGTACACTCACTGCCCTCACACACACACACACACACACACAGTCTTCCCTACTAGCAACATCTCACACCAAAGAGGTACATTTGTTACAATCGACGAACCTATACAGTCAAATCATAATCACCCAAACTCCACAGTTTATGTTAAGGTTCATTCTTGATGTACATGCCAAGGGTTTTGACAAATGTAGAGTGACATATCTTATATCTAACATTATGGTATCCTACAGAATAGTTTCACTGCCCTAAAAATAGTTTCACTGCTCTTCTGTGCTCCATGTACTCATCCCTCCCTCTCCCCAGGCCCAGGCAACCACTGATGTTTTTACTGTATCCATAGTTTTGCCCCTTCCAGAATATCATATATAGTCATGTGCCAATTAGTGACTGGGATATATTCTGGGAAATGCATCATTAGTCGATTTCATCATTGTGCAAACATCATAGAGTGTACTTATACAAACCTAGATGACATAGCCTACTGCACACCTAGGCTGTATGCTATAGCCTATTGCTCCTAGGCTATAAACCTGTACAGCTTGTTACTGTCCTGAATACTGTAGGCAACTGCAACACAGTGGTAAGAATTTGTGTAGCTAAACATAGAAAAGGTACAGTAAAAATATGGTATAAAATATAACAAATGGTACACCTTTTAGGGCACTTTGCATCAACGGCACTTGCAGGAGTGGAAGTTGCTCTGGGTGAGTCGATGAGTAAGTGGTTAGTGAATGTAAAGACCCAGGACATTACCATACACTATTATAGACAGTATAAATACTGTTTGCTTAGGCTATACTGAATTTATAAATAAAATAATTTTTCTCTCTTCAACAATAAACTTAGATTATTGTAACTTTTTTACTTTAAAAACAACTTCTTTTAACTTTTTTTTTATACTTTAAGTTTTAGGGTACATGTGCACAACGTGCAGGTTTGTTACATATGTATACATGTGCCATGTTGGTGTGCTGCACCCATTAACTCGTCATTTAGCATTAGGTATATCTCCTAATGCTATCCCTCCCCCCTCTCCCCACCCCACAACAGTCCCCGGTGTGTGATGTTCCCCTTCTTGTGTCCATGTGTTCTCATTGTTCAATTCCCACCTATGAGTGAGAACACACAGTGTTTGGTTTTTTGTAACTTTTTTATTCTTTTGTAGTAACACAACTTGAAACACAAATACAAAGGAAGACAATTTTTTCTCTCCTTATATCCTTATTCTATAAGCTTTTACCTATTTTAATGTTATTTTTATCTTTTACTTTTTACATTTTTCATTAAAAACTAATACACAAACACACCATTACCCATTAGACTAGACCTATGTAGGGTCAGGATCATAAAAATTGGCACCTTCCATCTCCACACCTTATCCTACTGGAAGGTCTTTAGGGGCAATAACACCCTTCTTCTGGGATACCTCCTGAAGGACCTGCCTGAGGCTCTTCCTGAGATGTCACTCTTTTCAGAAATGTGTTCATGGTGGTTTGCTCGGTTTGTTTCTTTTATTCATCATAGATTTGCTTGTAAATAGATAATGCACGATGAACATTCCTCTCTACTAATGAAAATCATTTTATGTTGGAGTCAACATTTTCAAACGTTTTAAGGAGTTTGTTGAGGTCTGCAAAAGCTTCTGCCTAAACCCATCACTGTGAATATCCTTGGGGGCTTTTCTTTTTTTTCTCCTGTAGTTTCCTTTCCTCTTGCTATGCGTTTCTGTTATGGTTCCAGTAACTCCTCATTAGTCAATTCCTCAGGGACCACATCTGTGAGCTCCTCAATATCATCCTCCTCCACATCCAGGTTAAAGTTGTTTGCCATTTCAACTAAAGCCTTGTGAATTTTTTTTTGCAACATCCTCATCCTTAGCAATGTTTTGAAGTCATGGACAAATGTCTTAAATGTCTCTTCCCAGATACCATTTACACAGTCCTTGGTGACTTCACCCCCAACTTAACCAAGGTTGTTGATGCTGCCATAGATGTTGTAATCCTTCCAGAATTGCACCAGTGTCTTTAAAAAGGATCTTCCTTATTTGCAGCAATAGCCTAGGTAAAGGTCCTCCTCAGGTGGTAAATAGGCCTTAAAAGCTGCTATAACTCTTTGATCCATTAGTTGGAACAAAGAGGTGGTGCTTGGAGAGAGAGACACCAGTGTGACATTGAATGAAGATAACCAAAAAAGGAAGAATGTGCAGGAGCATTATCAAAAATAAGCAAAACCTTGAAAGGTATATTATTCCGCAAACAGTACTTCTCCATTTCACTGGCAAAGTTTAAGGAGGACATCTTGGAAAAGGAGCTGGATCATTCATGACTTACTAGTCCTGTAGTACACTACAGTGTGTGCTTACTGATATGCTTGAAGGCCCTGGGGTTTTCACTATGCCACATCACAGAGGATTTCAATTTGTAGCCTGAAACATAGCCCCCAAATAGGGCTGTTCCTTTTTTTTTTTTTTTTTTTTTTTGAGACAGAGTCTCGCTCTGTCGCCCAGGCTGGAGTGCAGTGTCGCGATCTCCACTCACTGCAAGCTCCGCATCCCGGGTTCACGCCATTCTCCTGCCTCAGCCTCCCAAGTAGCTGGGACTACAGGCACCTGCCACCACGCCTGGCTAAGTTTTTGTATTTTTAGTAGAGACGGGGTTTCACCGTGTTAGCCAGGATGGTCTCGATCTCTTGACCTTGTGATCCGCCCGCCCTAGCCTCCCAAAGTGCAGGGATTACAGGCGTGAGTCACCACGCCCGGCCAGGGCTTTTCCTTTTAAGGAAAACCCTTGAAACTTGGCATTGACTTGGCATCCTTTTGGATGAAGGTCCTTTTAGGCATGTTTCCAGAACAGAGAAATTTCATCCATATTTGCTGTGGCAAGTAATTTTGCTCCACAATCATCTTATTAAGAGTTTAGAAAAATTATTCAGTTGTCTTCACTTCAGCACACGCAGATTCACCACTCACTTTCACATTATGTAATAGGTAAGAATTCTTGAATTGTTTAAGCCAAGCTTGTCCAACCTGCTGCCCGTGGGCCTCCTGCAACCCAGGAAGGGTTTGAATGTGGCCCAACACAAGCTTGTAAACTTTCTTAAAACATTATGAGATTTTTTGCGATTTTTTTTTCGCTCATCAGCTACTGTTAGTGTTAGTGTATTGTTTATGTGGCTCAAGACAATTCTCCTTCTAGTGTGGCCTAAGACAATTCTTCTTCCAATATGGGAAGACAAAAGATTGGACACCCCTCATTTAAGCCATCCATAGCTAGCAGTAAATTGAACACCATGGTTGGAGTGAGCCTTTTATTTCCATATCTCAAATAAGATTGCAGCATTGGTGGAATGGGACATACCTGACTGGCAAGTGAAAACCAAGACTGATTTTCCACCTCTGTGGCCCTTAGTCGCTTTTAATTTTGTTTCCAGGTCAATCCTTCAACATGGCCTCTTACTGACAATACTAACAGTGGGTTTTGTACACTTAGGGGCCATGATGAACAAAACAGCATGAGATTAAATCAAGATCAAGAGAAAATTAAGCAATTAAGAGACATGTAAAATAAGACATGTGTGAGGCTGCTGCCGATGTAACACGACATATTGTTCTGCAATAAACTTTTTCTTCATAGGGGGTACACTCTAAAATAATGATTAAAATACGGTGTGGTAAACATGAGTTTTTATTATCATTATCAAGTATTATGCATGGTACATAATTTTATGTGCTATACTTTTATAGACTGGCAGTGCAGTTGGTTGGTTTACACCAGCATCACCACAAATGGGTGAATAATGCATTGTGCTATAACAGTATGATGTCTATGTCACTAGGTGATAGGGATTTTTTTTTTTTTTTTTTTTTTTTTTTTTTTTTTTTTGAGAATGAGTCTCGCTCTGTCACCCAGGCTGGAGTGCAGTGGCGCGATCTCTGCTCACTGCAAGCTCTGCCTCCCAGGTTCACGCCATTCTCCTGCCTCGGCCTCCCGAGTAGCTGGGACTACAGGTGCCTGCCACCACACCCGGCTAATTTTTTTGTATTTTTTTTAGTAGAGACGGGATTTCACCGTGTTAGCCAGGATGGTCTCAATCTCCTGACTTCGTGATCCGCCCGTCTTGGCCTCCCAAAGTGCTGGGATTGCAGGCGTGAGCCACCGCACCTGGCCGGTGATAGGGATTTTTTAGCTCCATTATAATCTTGTGGAAACACCATAGTATATGAGGTCCAGTTGACTGAAACATCATTATGCAGGGCATGACAGTAGCTGAAATCATACAGTTTGTCACCTTTTCAGATTGGTTTCATTCAGTTTGCGATATACATTAAGGTTCCTCTGTGTCTTTTCATGTCTTGATAGCACATTTCTTTTTAGTGCTGAGTGGGATTCCACTGTCTGGCTGTACCACAGTTTATTAATCCATTCACCTACTGAAGGGCATCTTGCTTGCTTCCAAGTTTTGGCAAGTATGAATAAAACTGCTATAAACATCCATTTTTTGCATAATAATCTATAGCATGTCAATACATTAATTTATTTAGGCATGCTCCTTTGACATACATTTAGGTTAGTTCCAGTTTTTGGTTTCTGTTGTTATGTCAAACAATATTGCAATGAACATCCTTTATGTATATTGTTTATGTATTTGTGTGCATGCACCTGAAAGAGAAATTCCTAGCATTGGAATTGCTGAGTCAAAGGGTATGTGCACTACAAATTTTGATGGAACACTAATAAGGTCTACCAGTGTCTGTTTCCAACTTTAAGTTTTTGTAAGATATTAAATTTGCCAGTATTCTATATTTAAAAACAGAAAAGTTTCTTGTTGTTTGTGGATTTTGCATGTTGATCCATTCACTCCTTTTCATCCTTCACTGCCCAGACAACCACTCCATGAGCTCACACAGCTTGTCACACACCCTTCCCTGTGTCTCCTGGATGCTCCACTTGTCTGAGGTCTGTCCTATATTTTCTAGTAATAACAATCACAAATCCGTATAGGAACACAGCTTTTCTCCTGCAGTCAGTCCCGAAGTCTTACATACATTTGTTCATTTGATTCTCACCACCAGTCTGGGAGCTGGCAGGAGAGGAGTATAAATTTGCTTTACAAATGAGGAAACAAAGGCCTGACACACAGCACAGACCCATGGGTGCAGCACCATGTCCCTCCCTTCACCAAATTTGCTTCTTCTCATCCACTTGCTTGGCACAGGACTGCTGAGAACATCTCTGTGAAATAGCCTCATTTATCTAATTGTTGGCTGTTTCCCAGATTAAAGCTTTCCAAGGCCTTTCCACCCCCTTCATGGTTTGTCTTGAGCCTCAATTCCTCCCCTCAGTATTCAGGGGCTTTAAAAATATCTGGCCCAACTCACTAGTACTGTTATTTTACTGTTCTCCTCCTCACATACCTGGTGCCCTAGGTCTCCTGGAATACTTGCTGTTTCTCAAGCATAGTTCAAAAGTTCCCACTTCTGTGCCTCAGTTCATGCTGCTCCTTCTCCCTGGCATTCCCTCCTTCCATGCCCTACTACCAAAATCACAGGCATCCTTCAAGCTCTGCTCAACAGCCACCAGCAGAATGAAACTTTTATGATGTCTCTTCATCTTCCCTAACAGCACTAATAAGATTAGCTGTCTGTTGAGTGAAGATCCCCTTTTTATACCTCTTTTGTAGCCTTTATCACACATCCTGTCCATAATTACCCTTTTTATCTTTGCCATGTTACTGTAAATCTTTGAAAAGTAGTACCACATGGAACTGCTAACCATGCCCCCTTGAGCTTACAAGAGGACCTAGAAATAGTGGCTTAGTGGTGTTTCAAAACTCTCATACATATATTTTTCCAACATAGCAAAAATTGAATCATTTTCTATAATCTTATATGCAATTTACTTTTTAATTCTAATTATAAAGCAAGGACAACTTCCTGAGTCAGTGCATTTAGATCTATTTAATTCTTTTTAATAACTGCACATCACAATATACGAGTTTCTACTAATTTATTAGCCATTTCCTCTTCCTGAACAATTAATTTTCCTTAATCTTTCTTTATTACAATCAAAATTGAAACAGTATCTTCACATACACACCTGACCTTTAAGGAACTAATTTCCAGCAATGAAAGTTTTAGGTGAAAAGATACATGCATTTTACACTTTAATAAGTTTTGCCAAATCGCTGTCCAAACAACTGTGCCAATTTATTTTATTTTTATTTATTTTTTTTGCAACCCCATTCATCTCTTGGCTGAAGATTCCTTGTTATCCGATGTTCACCTGCTCTTCTTGGAAGGCTTCTCCTTGCCTCCTCTCCAGTGTTTACATGGGGAGATAGGGTACTAAATTAGTCCTCTGTTGCCCATAAATTCAAGTTCCTAACCATTTCCTCTTTCTGAACAATTAATTTTCCTTAATCTTTATTACAACTAAAATTGAAACAATATCTTTACATACACACCTGACATTTAAGGAACTAAGAAACTCAATTTCCTACCTCAATCATAGAATTTACTGTGTTACATGGAAGTCAAGTCTATGTGCTAATCTCCACTAATAGCCTGGGAGTTTCTTACAGGCAAGGACCCTGACTCCTTGTTCATTTTTTTATATGTTGTGGCCCTTTACACCATACTTTAGGAAGTTTAGGTTATTGTGTGTGTGTGAGTGTGTGTGTGTGTGTGTATTGGGAGTGGGGATTTGTGCAGGAAATGAGGAAAGAAGGAAAGTGCTGTGCATGGAGAAAGGGGCACAAGCAAAGCCCAGAGGCTCACAGCCAATGATATCCAAGCCCTAACATCCTCCCTCTCTTTTTAGAAATTGTGACCAGGGTAGTTGGCCCTAAATCTTGATCATTTGGCATTTTTCCCATAAGTGATAGGAAACTGCTGCCTCTTTGCTCCAGTAGTCTGGTAAAACTCAGCTATGAGACCCTGACAACCAGGGAATTTCCTTTTCAGCAGCCTGAGCATGCAGGCTTGATTGAGCTTGGACTGTTGCATCTGAATCCTGTTGTTAGTGGTGCAGAATGAGACTTTTGTTTAGACAGAGCTGGGTTCCTTCTCTTCCTATTACCTACTATGTAACCTGAGGCAGGCTGCTTAATTTCTTTAAACTTCAGTTTTCTCATCTGTAAAATAGGAATAACTGTGTCTATTTTGACAACTGTACAGAAATAAGAATAAAAGCAGGGAATATGTACGTAAGGGGCCAAGCCCAGCTCCTGGTATATAATACACGCATGATAAACAAAAAACAGGCTTATTGTTTTTCAGACCCCTTAACCACCACCAATGAACTATGATGTGCCAGGCACTGATCTTAAAGATCACTTGATTTCACTTTATCACTTTACAGATGAGGAAATCGAGTCCCAGAGAGAGGCAGTCACACAGCAGGTGAGAAGGCCAGGACAAGACTCTCCTTTCTCCAGGCCCAGGGCATGTTCCACCACCTCATAGCAGTTAGACTTAGCTGGGGTACCTTGACCTTCTCTCCTTGACCCAGTGAGATTTCTCCCTTTGTGCCTCCCAAGAGAAGGCACTGCTTTGGAGAGAGGCTGCCCTGTTTCCTTTCCTTCCTCTGCCCTTCAGCCATCATCTGTTTTATCTCCTCCCATTGTTTCCCCTTCAGCCCTGCTCCTTGACCTCCTCTTCTGTGGCAGATGCTGCTTGATCTCCACAACCATTCCACTTCTTCTTTCCTCCAGGGCCTAAAAAATACTGTGTAATTCCCTCTCTTAAGCTCTAGCACTGGGCAGTTTGCACTTAGAGGATTCTTAAATGCAAGAAGTTGTAGGTACTATCTCTTCCCCGTGGAAGGTTTCCTGAGTGCCACAGCCAACAGAGCTCCCCTAGGTTTCATATCAATAATTAATTGCGCACTAAGTACGGGCCACATCAGTCCTAACCACTTTACAGACCTTAACTCATTTGATCTTCATAACAACCTCATGAGGTTGTGAGATAATATCAACAGCCCCAATTTACAGATAAGGAAAGTGAGACACAGAAAGATTAAGTGACTTGTTTAGGATTTTATAACTAAGACTTGGAGAAAGGAGGAAACCAAGCAGTAGGCTCCAGAGCTGCTCCTAGGATCAGGCAACACTGGGTCTTTGCCTTTGTTTCTTCCCTTCTCTGAGCTGTTTCTCTCACTCCCTGACTGTTTTCTTTTGGGAGCTTTCCTTCCTCAATCACTTGCATACAAATCATCTCAAGGGCAGCTGCTAGAGAACCCAACATTTGGACATCCCTCCAAATCCACCCCAAATGTTACCACTGTTCGTAGGTTAATATATAAAAGGACTTTTTCCCTCTTAGATCAATTTATTTATTCATTCAAAGGACTGCCCTTAGAGAAACTAGTGTGATTTCCAGAAATCGGGGTTGTCCCAGGAAATCCAAGATGATGATGATGATGATGGTAATAATGATAAATAATTTTTTTGAAACAACATGCTAAGTTCCTTAAATGCATTATTTCATTTAATGTTCCAAAACATCCTCTGAGAGTACCGCTATTCACGGAATGCTTCCACCATAATTGTGATCACCCACAGACACACCACCTCAGTTTCTCATCTCCTAATCATTATGATATTTTCAACTTCCATTTTGATGTCCAACCAAAAGCTCAAATTCAGTATGGTCATATCTGAATTCATTGCCCCTTCCTGTCCTACAGACACACTCAGTCCACTGCTCTCCTTGCACCCTGCTTGGTAATGGCCTCCTCCACTCTCTTGACTCATCCCCCTTACCCCCCAGCCAATCCGAGTTATGCTGATTCGTTTTTTGTCAAGTCTCTTGGTTCTCTCCCTTCCTTTTCAAATCTAGTGTTTTATATATTCCGTCTGTTTCTTCCAACTATCCAAGGCATTTTACCCTCATTTTACACATGAGCCCTCTGAGGTCCAGAAGCCTAAAGCATATTGCCTGAAGCACACAGCTGATCAAGGACAGTGTCATGATTGGAACCCACATTCCTTCCTCTGGCTCCAAAGCCCATGCTCTTTCTATCACTGAAGTGTATCCCATTAGCACAAGTCCAGGACTGAGATACCTGCAGGTGTAATCAGAAATTATTTTAAATAATTTACTAACAGTACTTTAAATAACAGTGTACTACTTAGGAGTTATTCCCTTTTCAATTTTCTTTCAATCTTTCAAAATAAACGGAGAAAGTCCCATTTGATGCTAGAATACTAATGGTATTGCAAATCTTCCTTTTCAATAAAAAGAGAGCAGGCCTAAGGCTCAGAACTTTGGCAAGCAACAAAATCTAGCTAGCATTTACTAACATTGTTTTGTCTTCATGGTTACTTTCTATTTATGGCAAATGACACGAGTTTTCCATGTGTGGTAATGGCAGTCATATAAAATTTTCTTTAAAAATAAATGCATTGAGTTTTAAAAATGAGTCAATAATTTTAAAAATCACAAAAGTTTTAAAAGTGAGTCAATAATTTAGAAAATTGTAGAACACCTGCTCTTCAGAACAGCATAAATCACAAAGATGAAATGTAAATAGCTGAAATATGGGAGATAAAAAAACATAATCAAGTTGTTGTGTAGGATATTGGCAATTTTTGCTTGTCAACTCCATGGTACTTCTTCTGAATCAAAAATTTATCTCCTCAGTGGCCCTCAAAGCACTTTCTTCCCACTACAGGCTTGTTCAGTTTAGAGTAGACAGGCCCTTAGATGTTACCAAGCCCAACTTCCCATTTCATAAATGAAGATTGAGGCTCAAAGAAAGAAGGCAACTTGCTTAAGGTTACAATAGAATATGATAGCTGTTTTGGGACTATCATATATATATATATACACACACACATATATATATACACACACATATATATACACATATATAATATATACACATATATACATATATACATATATACATATGTGTGTGTATATATGTACATATATGTATGTATATATGTACAGATATATGTATATCTGAATGTGTGTATATATATATATATACATTCACCATCACACAGTGTCCATTCCTATGCCTGAAGGAGACTCAAGCAATTCCTCTCAGATTCAGCAAAAGAGGATTCAGTTAAGCACTGTACCCTAAGGCATCCATTGCATTGTATGTAGTGACTTAATTTCTCTCTTATGTCCCTAGGAGGGTAAGAGATATGTCCCAGCCTTGGCAAAAATAATTTTCTGTAGGGCTTAATTCTCTTGCAAAATCCCAATTTGAGAAAAGCTGCTAGAGTTTAACCTCTTTGAATGCTGATTCTTTTCAGACCAAGGAGTCTTTTGAACGGCCAACCGAAGTCTCCTCTGCTTTAATTTAATGCTATCTCCTTTTGTTCAGTGCTTCTAAGATGTGGAGAATTTATTAGCATGTCTCATAAAACTCTAGTGTAGCAGGAAATTAAATTCATCTGGTATAATCAGCTGTTTGGAAAGATTTGCTGGTTGCTCTGCTCTAAGTTATGGTTGCCAAGGTGATTGCAAATTGATTGTTTGATGACTTGTTCTAGCATCTTTCCAGGTACTGATGTTAAGTTTAGACATAGGCAAACCTAAGCAGAAATAAAAGAGGCCTACCATGATGGTAAAAGGGACTCTAGAAACAAGGGAACAAGGAATGTTTAACCTGAAGAGGTTTTGTTTGCTAAGGAGAACTTTAAGGGATTCTCCCAAAAGCTAGGACAGAGAAGAGACTTGTTTTCGGTGGCCTCAAGGGGGCAGACTTAAGATCCATGGGTAGAAGTGAGAAGATGGATTTCAGTTCAATACTGGGATAGCTAGAGAAATATGCACCTGCAAAAGGGGCTGGTGAGCTTGCTCTCATTAGAGATAGCTCTGAGTTTTGGTGGGTGCATTGTGTAAGGAGCTGACTAGATTGTGAGATGCTTCATTCAAAAAACACTGACATCCGATCTAGCTATATTACTCAATAATATTAGTAACTTTCAGAATCATTCTTCTTTCTAAAGAACCAAGTTTTTTTCTGTTTTTTCAATTGTTTTTCACAGCAATCCAAATTAAAGGTAAATTAGCAATTATCCATGTTCAAAGGATCCTTTCATACATTTCATACATATGATTAGATAGGACCAATATGCATTCTATATATATTTTTTGATGCAAAAATAAGATACTAACAGTAAGGTTTTTCTTCTATGACAGCATGCTAAGCACTTGACATGCATTTAATCTCATTTAATGTAAATTTAATGGGATAATGCTGTACAGAGACATTTTTAAAGACAAGCATTTTAAACTATTGTTTGAAAAGAAATCTACAGATGTTTCTGTGCTCCAGGATCATACACAAGAAAGTACTCTTGTCTAAGCCAAGACCCAGTATAAGATTTTCCTAAGCATCCAGCTATTGGTGTGAGGGCATGCTCTGGCACCATGGAAGCTTACTCTTATTCAGGCATTCATTAGGTAAATCCAAATATGAGGTTTTATTCCTGTTTGACAGGGAGGAAATGACAAATCAGTGTCTTAAGGGATTGACAAAATATGTAATTAGATGCTATCAATCACCATAAAAGAGCCTGCTTTTTCTTACATCAGATAAAGGTGTGTTTAGTCTACTAAGAACTTTCCAGTTCAAATGAAGCATTAACTCTCTAAGGTCACATGAACAGTAAACAGTGCTACTCGAACTCCTCTGCTGGGAAATAAAATAACAGCATTAGGCAGGGAAACTTGTGAGGCCATGAGCAGACCTGGACTCCTAATTTTCCTTAACACTTTGGCCTGGACACTTCTTGTTTTTTCACTTCAGTAACCTCATTTGCAAACTTGGGGGAAATAAATTAAATGATATATTAAGCTCTTTCCCAGTCTAACTTTCTCTAAACCTAAAATCACAAAAGGAGGTCAGGAGAAAAGACTCTTAGTTAGCAGACTACATCTTGACATGTCTACCAGCTTGGTGAAGCAGCAGGGAAAGAGCGTGCATCCATTCGTCAAGGCTGGAGGGCAAAGGCCCAGAACTTTCTAATTGATATAAGCAGATTCTCCTTCTTTTTTTATTATTATGCTTTAAGTTCTGGGATATGTGTGCAGAATGTGCAGGTCTGTTACATATGTATACATGTGCCATGGTGGTTTGCTGCAACCATCAACCTGTCATCTATTTTAAGTATTTCTCCTAATGCTATCCCTTCCCTAGGCCCCCACCCCCAAACAGGCCCTGGTGTGCAATGTTCCTCTCCCTGTGTCCATGTGTTCTCATTGTTCAACTCCCACTTATGAGTGAGAACATGAAGTGTTTGGTTTTCTTTTCCTGTGTTAGTTTGCTGAGAATGATGGTTTCCAGCTTCATCCATGTCTCTGCAAAAGACATGAACTCATCCTTTTTTATGGCTGCGTAGTATTCCACGGTGTATATGTGCCATATTTTCTTTATCAAGTCTATTCTTGATGGGCATTTGGGTTGGTTCCAAGTCTTTGCTATTGTGAACAGTGCTGCAATAAACATATGTGTCTATGTGTCTTTATGGTAGAATGATTTATAATCCTTAGGGTATATACCCGGTAATGGGATTACTGGGTCAAATGGTATTTCTTGTTCTAGATCCTTGAGGAATTGCCACACTGTCTTCCACAATTTTTGAACTAATTTACATTCCCACCAACAGTGTAAAAGTGTTCCTATTTCTCCACATCCTTTCCAGCATCTGTTGTTTCCTGACTTCCTGTTTTGTTTTGTTTCTGTTTTCGTTTTTTTTTTTTTTTTTTTTTGAGACGGAGTCTCACTGCACTCACAGGATGGAGTGCAGTGGCACAATCTCGGCTCACTGCAACCTCTACCTCCCAGGTTCAAGCGATTCTCCTGTTTCAGCCCCGAGAGTAGCTGAGACTACAGGCGTGGCACAACTTCTGGCTAATTTTTGTATGTTTATTAGAGACGAAGTTTCACCATGTTGGTCAGGCTGCTCTCGAACTCCTGACCTCAGGTGATCCACCCACCTCAGCCTCCCAAAGTGCTGGGATTACAGGCGTGAGCCACTGCGCCCAGCCTGTTTCCTGATGTGTTAATGATCACCATTGTATCTGGTGTGAGATGGTATTTCATTGTGGTTTTGATTTGCATTTCACTAATAACCTGTTGACGAGCTTTTTTGCATATGTTTGTTGGCTGCATTAATGTCTTCTTTTGAAAAGTGTCTGTTCATATCCTTTGCCCACTTTTTGATGGGGTTGTTTGTTTTTTCTTGTAAATTTGTTTAAGTTCTTTGTAGATTCTGGATATTAGCCCTTTGTCAGATGGATAGATTGCAAAATTTTTCTCCCATTCTGTAGGTTGCCTGTTCACTCTGATGATAGTTTCTTTTGCTGTGCAGAAGCTCTTTAGTTTAATTAGATCACATTTGTCAATTTTGGCTTTTGTTGCCATTGTTTTTGATGTTTTAGTCATGATGTCTTTGCCCATGCCTATGTCCTGAATGGTATTGCCTAGATTTTCTTCTAGGGTTTTTATGGTTTTAGGTATTACATTTAAGTCTTTAATTCATCTTGAGTTAATTCTTGTATAAGGTGTAAGGAAGGGGTCCAGTTTCAGTTTTCTGCATATGGCTAGCCAGTCCTTCTTGATTTAGTATTTGTGGGTTTTAAAAAAGGAGTTTCCCAAAATATTCAGTTAAACTTTTAAGTGACTTACTTGTATATCTAAATACATGATCAGTTAATATTTGTCTTAAAGGGGTTTTCTTTGTTCTTTTCTTATTATAGGATGGTTAAACAATATGCTTATTTATGCCATAGCTTCACAAACAGGAAGGAGGTTTTAAATGGTTTAGTTCCACAATTTGAGTAGACGTATATTTAAAGAAACATTGTTGCATAACAAACACTGCCTCTTCCTAAAATGCATCATGCCAGAGCCAATTTTGGAAAACACAAATATGAGGTGAGTATATTTTGAAAACTATGTGAATATAATAGATCCTTAATTCATATTTGTGGATTTTATGGGAAATACTTATTTTCTAAGGCATCTGTCTTGCAAAAAGTCAGTTTCTGCTATGAAGGATGTTAAAGGGGATACGTAGGTTAAATTCTGTTTCTGAGCTTTGCTTCCAGAGTGAACACCCAACTTACTTTTGCCCTAAAGTATTTTATTGTTCTAGTAGAGAAGACTAACAACATATTCTAAACCACTAAGTAATTTATATAAACTTCGCTTACAAACTACACTTGTGTGACACTTATATGAGCAAAAGCATTTTCATATTTCTTACTATATCATTCAATTCTTGCTCACCCCAATGGAAGTGACTTTATGCCCATTTAGAGATAATGGAAATTAGGTACTTCATGATTTCTCTTAAAAAAAAAATGAACTAGAAAGCTCCAAGTTTGGTGAATCTGGAACCTGGGTATTCCAATTCCAGTTGTAGTGCTTCTTCCCTATCTATCACTCCTGTCTGCATGGAATTATGCAATACATTGAAAAGATTAAAAGATGGGTCTTGGACTCAGGCAGACCTGGGTCAAATCCAGATTCTGGCACTGCCCAGCCATTGCCCCTGGGCAAGCCATTTTCCTCTTTAAACCTCATTTGTGAATTAAGCTAAAAATAGTCTCCGCCCCCATGGGACTGTGGGAAGGATTAAATAGAATAATGCGTGAAAAGCACATAGCAGAATGGTCCATAAATGTTAACCATTGTTATGTTATTATGTAATCTACAAAGTACGTTTAGTTACACTTCATGAAATACTTTCAGTTTTTCAAAGACACCACTAATACATGGGAAATCAAACCCTGAAAATTAATTTCATTTTAGCAGTAAAGTCACATGCCAGATGCAAAGGATAGTATTTCATGAACAAAGATCTTACTTTTGAGGTTTGGTCTTACTTTTTTCTCTTTCTTAAGGGAGAATCATCTTGTGTTTTTTTTTGTTGTTGTTGTTTTTTGTTTTGTTTTGTTTTGTTTTGTTTTGAGGTGGAGTCTTGTTCTGTCACCCAGGCTGGAGCGCAGTGGCGCGATCTCAGCTCACTGCAACCTCCACCTCCCAGGTTCCAGCGATTCTCCCGTCTCAGCCTCCCGAGTAGCTGGGACTACAGGTACGTGCCACCACACCCGGCTAATTTTTGTATTTTTAGTAGAGGCAGTTACACCATATTAGCCAGGATCTTTTGCTTTCTATAGCTTCAAAATGTTCTTAATGTTAAGACATTCTTAATACTCTGAACCATATGAATTTGCCATTTTGGTAAGTCACAGACGCCAGATGGTGGCAATTTCACGTGGCGCAACCCGAAAGATTAACAAACTATCCAGCAGATGAAAGGATTTTTTTTAGTTGCATTGGGTTTACTGAAGAAATTGTTTGAATTCTCATTGCATCTCCAGTTCAACAGATAATGAGTGAGTGATGCCACACTCTCAAGAGTTAAAAACAAAACAACAAAAAAATTAAAACAAAAGCACACAACTTTCTCTCTCTGTCCCAAAATACATACATGCATACCCCCGCTCCAGATGAAATCCAAAGGGTAAAACTGTCTTCGTGCCTGCAAATTCCCAAGGAGGGCACCGAAAGTACTTGACAGCAAGTGTGCTGAGGAAATCGGCAGCTGTTGAAGTCACCTCCTGTGCTCTTGCCAAATGTTTGAAAGGGAATATACTGGGTTACCGGGTGTATGTTGGGAGGGGGGCATTATCAGTGCTCGAGTGAGGCAAGTTTGTGAGTACCCAGATGGAGACATCCGTGTCTGTGTCGCTCTGGATGCCTCCAAGTCAGCGTGTGTGTTTACTTTCTGTGTGTGTCACCATGTCTTTGTGCTTCTGGGTGCTTCTGTGTTTGTTTCTGGCCGCGTTTCTGTGTTGGACAGGGGTGACTTTGTGCCGGATGGCTTCTGTGTGAGCGCGCGCGCGAGTGTGCATGTCGGTGAGCTGGGAGGGTGTGTCTCAGTATCTATGGCTGTGGTTCGGTATAAGTCTGAGCATGTCTGCTGGGATGTATTTGTGCCTGTATGGGCGTGCCTCGGTGGGCGCTCTCGTTTCCTTCCGAATGTGGGGCAGTGCCGGTGTGCTGCCCTCTGCCTTGAGACCTCAAGCCGCGCAGGGCAGGCAGGTAGCGGCCACAGAAGAGCCAAAAGCTCCCGGGTTGGCTGGTAAGCACACCAGCTCCAGCTTTAGCCCTCTGGGGCCAGCCAGGGTAGCCGGGAAGCAGTGGTGGCCCGCCCGCCAGGGAGCAGCTGGGCTCCGCCCCGGCCAGCCCGCGGAGAGGGAGGGCGAGGGGAGGGGAGGAAAGGGGAGGAGTGCGTCGCCCCTTCGCGGCTGCCGGCGTGCCATTGGCCGAAAGTTCCCGTACGTCACGGCGAGGGCAGTTCCCCTAAAGTCCTGTGCACATAACGGGCAGAGCGCACTCCGAGGCGGCTTCTCCAGAGCACGGACTGGAACTGGCGGGCACCGCGAGCCCCTAGCACCCGACAAGCTGAGTGTGCAGGACGTGTCCCCACCACACCCACCCCACGGCCGCTGAATGAGGCTTCCGGGCGTCCGCTCGCGGCCCGCAGAGCCCCGCCGTGGGTCCGCCCGCTGAGGCGCCCCCAGCCAGTGCGCTCACCTGCCAGACTGCGCGCCATGGGGCAACCCGGGAACGGCAGCGCCTTCTTGCTGGCACCCAATGGAAGCCATGCGCCGGACCACGAAGTCACGCAGGAAAGGGACGAGGCGTGGGTAGTGGGCATGGGCATCGTCATGTCTCTCATCGTCCTGGCCATCGTGTTTGGCAATGTGCTGGTCATCACAGCCATTGCCAAGTTCGAGCGTCTGCAGACGGTCACCAACTACTTCATCACTTCACTGGCCTGTGCTGACTTGGTCATGGGCCTGGCAGTGGTGCCGTTTGGGGCCGCCCATATTCTTATGAAAATGTGGACTTTTGGCAACTTCTGGTGCGAGTTTTGGACTTCCATTGATGTGCTGTGCGTCACAGCCAGCATTGAGACCCTGTGCGTGATCGCAGTGGATCGCTACTTTGCCATTACTTCACCCTTCAAGTACCAGAGCCTGCTGACCAAGAATAAGGCCCGGGTGATCATTCTGATGGTGTGGATCGTGTCAGGCCTTACCTCCTTCTTGCCCATTCAGATGCACTGGTACAGGGCCACTCACCAGGAAGCCATCAACTGCTATGCCAATGAGACCTGCTGTGACTTCTTCACGAACCAAGCCTATGCCATTGCCTCTTCCATCGTGTCCTTCTACGTTCCCCTGGTGATCATGGTCTTCGTCTACTCCAGGGTCTTTCAGGAGGCCAAAAGGCAGCTCCAGAAGATTGACAAATCTGAGGGCCGCTTCCATGCCCAGAACCTTAGCCAGGTGGAGCAGGATGGGCAGACGGGGCATGGACTCCGCAGATCTTCCAAGTTCTGCTTGAAGGAGCACAAAGCCCTCAAGACGTTAGGCATCATCATGGGCACTTTCACCCTCTGCTGGCTGCCCTTCTTCATCGTTAACATTGTGCATGTGATCCAGGATAACCTCATCCGTAAGGAGGTTTACATCCTCCTAAATTGGATAGGCTATGTCAATTCTGGTTTCAATCCCCTTATCTACTGCCGGAGCCCAGATTTCAGGATTGCCTTCCAGGAGCTTCTGTGCCTGAGCAGGTCTTCTTTGAAGGCCTATGGGAATGGCTACTCCAGCAACAGCAACGGCAACACAGGGGAGCAGAGTGGATATCACCTGGAACAGGAGAAAGAAAATAAACTGCTGTGTGAAGACCTCCCAGGCACGGAAGACTTTGTGGGCCATCAAGGTACTGTGCCTAGCGATAACATTGATTCACAAGGGAGGAATGGTAGTACAAATGACTCACTGCTGTAAAGCAGTTTTTCTACTTTTTAAGAACCGCCCCCCCCAACAGAACACTAAACAGACTATTTAACTTGAGGGTAATAAACTTAGAATAAAATTGTATAGAGATACGCAGGAGGAGGGGCATCCTTCTGCCTTTTTTATTTTTTTAAGCTGTAAAAAGAGAGTAAACTTATTTGAGTGATTATTTGTTATTTGTACAGTTCAGTTCCTCTTTGCATGGAATTTGTAAGTTTATGTCTAAAGAGCTTTAGTCCTAGAGGACCTGAGTCTGCTATGTTTTCATGACTTTTCCATGTATCTACCTCACTATTCAAGTATTAGGGGTAATATGTTGCTGCTGGTAATTTGTATCTGAAGGAGATTTTTCCTTCCTACACCCTTGGACTTGAGGATTTTGAGTATCTCAGACCTTTCAGCTGTGAACATGGACTCTTACCTGCTCCTCTTATTTGCTCACACGGGGTATTTTAGGCAGGAATTTGAGGAGCAGCTTCAGTTGTTTTCCTGAGCAAAGTCTAAAGTTTACAGTAAATAAATTGTTTGACCATGCCTTCATTGCACCTGTTTCTCCAAAACCCCTTGACTGGAGTGCCGTTGCCTCCCCCACTGGAAACCACAGGTAACTGCTTGTAATTACTGCCCATGACTTAATGTAGAATGATACAAGAATGACACGCACAGATTGCTTAACCCTTTCATTTGCCTTTGAATCTGCTGCTGCAAAGCTGCATCTCTCCTGACACTTGTGCCCCAAATCAGTTCTGCCTGCTCTTAGTATAGCTCAACTCTCCCTATGGTTATTGTTCTGTGTTGTTACCTCAGAAACACTGACTCACAGAAGAGGAGTTAAAGGGATATGTTTTTTTTTCCTCCACGCGCCCCCACCACCCACCTTCCAGTTCTACTTGTTGTAAAACTGTTTATATTTATGTCTTGGCCATGTGTTATAGTGGAGCTCTTTGTACTGCATCAGGGCTTGGCATTTTAGGCATAAGGAAGATGTTCTTATGAGGAAGCTACTCAAACACGGCCCCGTTAATTCTGAGGGAAAATTCAAAAGCCATTGGTCATGGGGAGAAAAGCTGGAGAATACATAACTGATGGATACCTCATGACCTAGAAACAGAAATTTAACCCCTTTTCCTTCTTTCCTTCGGTCCCTGTTTTCTTCTCCCACTGACTCTCCTCGATTCAGTATAAACCAAGGTTCTGAGTCTTAGCACTGTTAGCATTTTGGACCAAATAACTCTTTGTTGTGGGGGCTGCATCATTGTATGTTTAGCACCTCTGGCGTCTGTTCATTAGATGCCAATAGCACTCCCTGCTTATAACAAGCAAAAATGTTTCCAGACATTGCAAAAGAGCCCCTGAGGTGTGAATTAGCCCCTGGTTGAGAGTCACTGGTAGAAACTGTAAAAACCTCAGCAGATATATACATTCTTTCTAATGCAAGTGCTTGATTGTGCAGAGCCTCAGAGAGGGATTTTCACAGTTCACCTAGGCAGTAACAGACCCTCGCCAGCACTCTTTCCATTCCATTATGCTGCCTTCTAAACTTGTTTCCTAGCTGCCCAAATACTGACCACAAAATGTTAAGAGGGCTTCAGGTCTGTACATGAATTGTTTGAGAGGGTTTATCAATGGAGGTGAGGCCTGTGGGCCATGACTCCTGTTTGTGAAGAGATTATAATACTGTCAAGAGGCACATTAGGGGAAATCACAAAAGTAAACACATTTCTTCTCCCAGCCCCTTTCTATTTTTGCCTGTGTGTCTGAGCCAGAGCTTGGCCCAGGTTTGATGAAGTGGATCGTCCTCCTTGGCAACGCCAGGCTAGAGCAGATCAGCCTGCAGGGTTCATTGCCATTTCACTGGCTCGTGAAGCTGACTCCACTTCCCTCTTCCTTTCTGTCGCAGCCAAGGTCCCCAACCAGAAAAGCATTGGCCTTCTCTGCTTCCTGTCAACTCAATGATGGGACGTTTGGGTGAGCACTGAGCAATCAGGAGAATGTTAGGCGCCTGTGATTTTGGAATATGCCATGGCAAATTGGAGAATGTGTGTCATTCAGTGCTTTTACTTTTTTCCAAGGGTTTTCATACCTATTATCACATTCTCTTTCTACTGCTCTGGTCCCCACACTCAAAGATTTGGGCAGCTTCTTTGGCTAATATTCATGCTCCCCATAGCCTCATAAGATCTCAGACATGGAAGAGCCCATAGGAAGTATTTAACATCTGAAGAGACTGAAACACTGTGAGGTGAAGGGCTTGCCCAAGGTAAGCAGCCAAGGATGTCAGAGTGGGACTCAAGCCAGGGAAACCAACTGCTATTCCAGGAGCTGCTGCATTCTCTCCACCACATTAGCATTGAGTTCTTTCCTCACCCTCAACTGGGGCTATAACATAACACATTCATTTAAGCCAATATATTTTTCTTTTGTCCTTAACACAAAATTTAGAGCATAAACAAATAACCTGCAATAGAGACAAAAGAAA
The DNA here is from genome assembly GCF_028885655.2 of Pongo abelii. Classification (NCBI taxonomy): domain Eukaryota; kingdom Metazoa; phylum Chordata; class Mammalia; order Primates; family Hominidae; genus Pongo; species Pongo abelii. Next base: position 157,455,226 of record NC_071989.2, read on the forward strand.
TAATTGTTCATTTAACTCAACAAGAGTCCACTAGGATATCTTCTGCATTTAGGGAAGCTGGGAGATTCCTTAGCTCTTTATAACCAGATGTCGGTGTTGTATATATACTCTTTTGCCTAAAGGAATGTCTAATGTAATTTCTGTTAAAATTCAGGTATTAATGTTAATTCAGATTCCCAGCTAAAAGGAGAGTTTAACCATATTCACGTTCCTTTAGGAATACTGTAAACACAAGAACCTTGATTAGTTTTAAGGGTCCTGATAAGCAAGAGTATTCTAGGCATATCTTAATCCTTTGCTTTCTACCTCTTTGGTGTGTTGCTTTGTTTCTTTCGAGGGGTTGGCTTTTGTCAGTGTCGCTTCGTCTCTCTGTTTGCTGACATGCTGGCCACCTAAGGTTTGTGTTGTATTCCTCATCGTGAAGGTTTTTTTTGCCTGGACAGCAAGTTCTCAGAGTCTGTCAAATAAGAACTTTTTTCTAAGATGCAAGCTGAGAGGTGTGAACAGTGGCAGGACAGGGTGCGCCTCCCCACTGCAATAATTAATGGGATAAGGAATCTGGAGAAAGGGGATCTTGAGAGTAGGAACTGTCTTTACACGATCTTAGAATGTTTCTCATGGTGAACCTACTGCCAAATGGAGCCTAAACCAGAATCAATCAGAAAGTATTTATGGAGCACCTACTGTATGCAGCATGAGAAAAGTATACAATTCTGTTTCTGCCTTTTGGAGGATGATATTAAGGATACTAAGCAGATACCTTTTATGGAATCTTACTAAATGTTAGTGACTATGTTAGACACCTGTTAGGCGTTATGTCCTCTTCACAACTGTATGATTAGGTAGCATAATTGTCCTCATCTAACAAATGAGGGAGCTGAGGCTCAGAAAGCTTCGGTAACTTTCCAAAACCATACAACCAACTAGTTGCAGAGTCAGGATGAGAACCCAGGTCTCTGTGATTCCAGGATCCATGGAGCCTAACACCCAGGGAAACCAGGAAGCAGCACGAGGTAGCTTAGAATCTGTGCCAGAACAAGTGTAAGAACTGGAAATGCAATACTTTGTTGAGAGAAGAGGGAGACTGCTGTGGGTTGAGGCAGGGAGGAATGTTCCCTTCCAAGCATGTGACTGAAGGGTTTCTGGGGACTGAGACAAAAAACCAATCACTGAAGTGCCTAGTTTGCTTCTCCGAGTCTTTGTTCTGTCTTCTCATCAGAGAATCAGACCAAAATGGAAAGAGAATATGAAACTCTAAAACAAACACAGCAGAGTAAAGCAGAAACACAGGCTGCCCTACGTCCTGGCAAACTCTTTCTCAGCTCCAAAGTTGGGAAGGTCTCCTAAATTGAGTGGGTAGCCAGACCTTATGGAAATTTGATAGGCCTGGGTAGCCATATAGGTTTGTTGTCCATCTTGAGCTAGCATTCTAGAGCAAAGGAGATGATTTTCTGACAGCAGAGAGCAAGGAAGGTTAATATGCTTTGAATGATACTTTTCATTGACAGTATAACCTCTACTAAATTCAGTTTGTGCTAATCCATACTTCACTGACAGTGCAAATGTAATTTGAAGGAGGGATTTTTCTAAATGTGTAAGAGAACAAACTTCCTAAGCACTTTCAAGAACTTGAGAAATTCTGGTGTTTTATGAATAATAGGAGGCAGGGTGAGGTGAAAAGAGCCCCCCTCCAACCTCCCACCCACCCCCACTCTCTCTCTCTCTCTGAAGTTGGGTGAGGCGGTGTTCCTCAGCCGACTTCCGTTTACTCGTCTGTAATTTGAGGCCAGTACAGGTGGTATCTAAGCTGTGCTCCACTCTGAATTTATACAGTTGTTAATTTAGAGGCTAGAGATAATCATTTATGTTTCTAATTAGAGTTGATGACATTTGCCATATAAACAATGGTTGAATATTCTGAAGGTTGTCAGCCTGCAGAAGAGAATGCTGCGAAGTACTATTTGGTGCATGATAATTGCTTTTGAGTATGATCTGGGGGGAAAAAAAAAACAGATTTCTCGGTTCTGCATGAATACAAGAAGGCAAGCAGAACTTTACAGAAAGGCAGATTCCAGCTCGGGTATAGGAAGACTTTCCAAAGAGTGAAATAAACGATCTATCAGAATCGTGAACCTCCCGTTTTTGAAAGCATTCAAGAGAAGCCCAGATGAAGCTCTGTTCAGGATGAAGCACAAGGCCTGCACTGAGCAGGAGGCTGGGCTAGGCTCTTTCCAAATCTGTGATCCTATGTCCTTGAAAACAGCAGACCTGAATGTTCTTAAAGTGTATTCAAACTGTTCCCTAATTCCAGCTGGCCTTCTCCCCAATTCCTCTGGATTTCAGAGGTTTCACTGCATTCCTAAATGGGAAACCTCCGGGGGAAATCAGCATCTCAACAGCCTTTGGCCGTGGGGAGAAATCCAGAAATAGAGCAATAAGGTTAAGCAGTTTTCCAAACTATTAGACCTTTTCATCAGCTGCTCTTCCCATGCCTTTTGCAAATGACCTACTAACTCCCAGAACGAGAATAATGAGAGCTGCAAAGTCCTCTCTGCAAAGACTATTACATCCTTCTCCACCCTCGGAATCATTGCACTTCCTCTGGTCTTTTTGTCACCCCTACAGGGCAGGAAGGAATAGAGGCAGGTCCCTGGCTAGCACTGGAACACTTCAAAGCTTCTAGCCCCAAAGCCTGGAGACCTGGGGTCTGTCATAGCCCAGCCACTAAGGGTCTGGGTAACCTCAGGCAGGCTACTTCCCTTCTCTAGACCCGTTTCATCACCTCTAAAGAGAGATGCTTTGGTTTATATGGGTCTTCTGTTTCCTTCTTTCTCTAAAATTCTGTAAGATATTAGGAAGTCTTCAGCACCGCACATCTGACTGCATTGCTTTTATTTTTAAAAGCATATTTTTTTCTTTTTAAAAGGATAATGGATAATTATTATAGGACATTTAAAAGTATATGAAAGTATAAAATGAGATAAATCACACTTAGTGTCACCACCTAAAGAAAACCATCAATAAATTTGATGCTGTATACGCTTCCAGTCTTTGTTCTAAGCCTAGCTATACAAATGTACGTAAATATATTTGTAAATGAAAATAGAATTATATTATTTATACTGTTTTGGATCCACTGCTGATACTTTTACAAATGCTCCCTTGAACTTACTTTTATGTATACTGTGACACAGATGTTTTCATTCCTGTTTGCCCATTGGCCTGATTTTATAGAGTGTTCAGGTACGAAAGAATCACCACTCCCGGAGAGTCTGAATCACAAAATCTGAGTTGGGGTCTAAGAATCTGCATTTTAGCAAGTTTCTCCAGATTTTTCCAACACAGATTGTCCATGGGCCACATTTTGAGAAATAAGGCTATAAATATATAAACTTTGTATAAATCAGAGAGAATCCCTCCCCCTGCCCCTTGCTAGTGGATGAAAAAGATGTTTCTATACTTGCCTTGCTGAAAGCACACTTTCTGCACCTGGGCTCTAATCTGCTTTCAGAGCAGAGGAAACTAACCACTGAACACCCAGGACAGAGTTCTTTTGACATTGTTGAATGCCTCCTACCCAGCCTGTTGATTTGTGTGGAAATAAGTCTATTCAGGTCACACAGTGACCAATAACTTCTGTTTGGAAAAGTGCAACAATAGGTTTTTATTCTCATAGACAGCCTCTTTTGATAATAGTAACTGCTAATAGCTACGAAGTGCTTCTTATGAGCCAAGCATTATAGTTGGCAATTCTGGTGCATGCTCTCATTTAGTATTCACACAATAATATGCTATTATGTTTGTCTTCATTTTATAAATAGGAAAACTAAGACTTTCAGAGGTAAACTAAGTTGTCCAAGATCACATAACCCACTGGAGTGAAACCCAGGTATTCTGAACCAGAGTCTGTGTGTGTGTTTTGCCACTAGAATAGGCCATCTGTCTTTTCTCAGTTGGGGATCAGGTAAGAAAGAAGGAAGGAGAAGATTATGAGAGGGTATTTTTAATGGGTGCATTTTGTTCTAATTCTCCATGGAATCTTCTCAGAGCGGCCTGATTAATGTATGCCCCTTGAGAGCAAGGAGCAAGCCCTACTGTCTAGGCAGGTTGTGATTAAGTATAAACTAGGAAACAGGATTGTACTTAGAGTCGGCATCTCTGTCTTTCGCCATTATTCAGACACAGTTTAAGTGAGCTTCCCCTGCCAGATAGGAGGGCAGAAGGAGGCACCTGGTCACAACACAATGGTTTGCACTGAGTCAAATCACCACTTTCGGGCCAGGAAGCTCTTGACATCTGGAAATTGGTGCTCTTGCCATGTCTCTGACAAGGTCTGTGTCAGCATCTGAGGTTTCTCATTAGAGAATATCAGGGTGAGATGGGCCATGACAGAGCCTGTAACTCCTTATTCCTTAGTGCACTGGCTGCAAAACCTGGGCTCAAGGTGGCTCGGGTCACTGGGCAAAGTAGGACAGGGCCCCAGGGAGCATGCTCTCTGCTGGCTTGGTTTATTTTATTTTATTTTTTCCAGTGCTGTGAGGGGAAGATGGGAGTTTTTAAATGTGTTCATATATCCAGGAAAAGAAAACCGTTTTTAAAATCATAACAGCAACACCCATGACAAAGCAAAAGTGGAATTCTAGAGAACTCTTGCTTTTTTTTCAAGCACACCATACTGATTTTACAACCTAAGGCTTGTGTCCCAAAGCCACAACTCTTTGTAGGGGGATTTTTCTTCATTTCTTCAATTCTGTCTCTAAAACTACTGCCTAGTTTTCTTTTTATAAAAATCCATTTAGATATTTCTAAATATCACAGACAACCCTCACGGTCTGTTGGTGGGTTTTTGTTGCTGTTGTTTTATTTTGTTTTGTTTGTCTGAGAGGTCCTCATGGTTCTTGTGATATGTATTGCAAAAATAAGTCTGTTCTGCTCACAATGTTGCTCACAAACATTCAAACTGTGTTTCTTGTTTCATTTTCCACAACGTCTACAAATCCAAACGTTCACCCAGCATCCTCAGTTCAAAAGAATAGAGGGTTAACCTGAAGGACAGAGTGGTGCCAGCCTTAGAAATCTTTTTTTATAGAATTGTGAGGGGGTTAGTTGTGTCAGTTTACGTATGAATTTCTTGATATTATTTTATTTTATGGCAGTTACAGAACACAGAAATGATTTGGGGAAACTTCTGAGAAAATGCACATTCCCGACACCCATTCTGAGATTCTGAGCTAATAGCATTGTAGTTGGGGGCCAGGAATCTGCATTTGCCACAACTTTCCCAGAAGATGGTAAAGCTAGTGGTCCAAGGATCGCAATTTGGGGCCATGGGAGATCACACTGTCTTCTTCTTCCCTTCCTGCTCTACAGCACAGAAAGTAGGCATGTAAAAGCTGATCATATATGGCTGTATGCATGCACACAAATAACCGTTCGGTCAAACAAGCAGAAGTTGTATTTTCCTGTGTTATCAAATTTAAAAAAGAAGATGAAAACAATTTGTAAATTAACATAAAAGAGGAAGGTGATAATAAAATGCCTTGAGCAACTAGGCACTTAATTAAAATGGTGTTTTGTCACTGACATGGCATTTAATCAGGGATACCTCCAACCTACCAATAGCATCACTATCATCTAGACCCTGGCCCTCTGCATGTAAGTGGGGAGGTAGCAGCCCAGGAAGAAAAAAGAATTTTGCTCCAGTGATAGGTTCCTAGTCCAGTGCTCCTTCCTCCACAACACCCTGCCTTGGGTTAAGTCAAATCATACTAAGGTGCATTTGGATCAGTTCACCTAATGCACATAAATCCTCCTTCTTAGAAATCTGAAAGGGGACCCACCCAGCTGCAAAGAAGAATATGACTCACACACATGTATATATACACTTCCACAGATGCACACACCCAAATAAACACACACATAGACTTTTACATTGATGCTTATACCCATATCAGCAAAAATGCACACACATGCATTTTCACATAGATATTTGTACAAATCTAGGTTCTTTTTTGTACACTTCCATATGATTGCTTAAATAAATGTAGGATGTAGACATACTCAGTATATATTGTCCTTAGATAGAACACTTTTCCTTAGATATATACTGGCATAGGGATTCTTAAGCAGACTTCTCTGTGCTCCAAATGAGCAAATATGCCATGTCATGTCATCATGGTCATGCTGATACCTAAGTACACGCAGATTCATATGCTGACCTCTCTCCCTATGTAAGTGTATACACCTTTCATTCAATACCTGTTGATAAGGGTTGGCTGTGTCTCCACCCAAATCTCATCTCTAATCATAGCTCCCATAATTCCCACGTATTGTGGGAGGGACCCGGTGGGATATAGTTGAATTTTGGGGGCAGTTTGCCCCATACTGTTCTCATGGTAGTGAATAAGTCTCATGAGATCTGATGGTTTTATAAGGGGAAACCCCTTTCGTTTGGTTCTTACTCTCTCTCTCGCCTGCCGCCAAGTAAGACATGACTTTTGCCTTCTGCACGATTGTGAAGCTCCCCCCAGCCACTTGGAATTGTGAGTCCATTAAACCTCTTTTTCTTTACAAATTACCCAGTCTTGGGTATGTCTTTATCAGCAGCGTGAAAATGGACTAATATTCATGTCTGTTGAGTACTCATTATATGCCAGGAACTGTTTGCTGCTGAAGATCAGTGGGTGAACAAAAGCAGTTGATCCTTGCCCTTACTAAGTCTGCACGTAACTGAAGAAGTACATTTTTAAAGTGCATACAAAAAGGGCAACTATGGTAAATGCTACGAAGAAAATATAGGATGTTTTGAGGGAATCCAGCTAATTCTGGGAGGTCAATAACTGTTCTCCCAAAGAAGTAAAGTATCAACAAATACCTGAAGAATGGCTATCTGATGCCTAGAAAAGCAGAAGAGGCAAGAACATGGTGCTTAGGGAGAAAAGCACATGCAAATGGCCTGTGGTGAAAGGAGAGCTCTGAGTAAGAAAGATTAAGCAAAGGTCAGTGTAGCTGCCGTGCAGAGAAAGGAAGGGCATATTGGGGCACAGGATGAGCCTGCAGGAGGCAGACAGGGTCACACTGTGAAGAGCCTTTTAAGCTGCATTAAGAATTTGGATCTTTAGCCTTAGAGCATTTAGAAGCTATTGATGTATTTGCAGCAGAGTTCAGATTAGTATTTTGAGAGAACATCTCTGAAGATATGCTTACTTATACAAAAGCATTCTCATATAGATAAGTGCACACAGATGGGTCCATGTGTGCACTTGTGTGTGTTTTCTTTTTCTTTCTTTTTTTTTTTTTTTTTTTTTTGAGATGGAGTTTCACTCTTGTTGCCTAAGCTGAAGTGCAAAGGAGCAATCTCCACTCACTGCAACCTCTGCCTCCCAGGTTCAAACGATTCTCCTGTCTCAGCCTCCTGAGTAGCTGGGATTACAGGCACGCACCACCACGCCCGGCTGATTTTTTGTATTTTTAGTAGAAACAGGGTTTCACCATGTTGGTCAGGCTGGTCTCAAACTCCTGACCTCAGGTGATCCACCTGCCTGGCCTCCCAAAGTGCTGGGATTACAGGCGTGAGCCACCGCGTCCAGTCATGTGTTTTCTTAGAAATGCATGTAAGTATTCACTCACAAGCTCTGCCTCTCAGAATACACCTCTCTGTATTTACATGCATGATGTATATAAACCTGGTATGTGTTGGGAGGCAAGGAACACCATCCTCATGGGGTATCATTAGGCCTAAGCCAGTCTTGGGGGTGGGGTGGTGGGGGGACTAGGGAAATGATATATTCAGTCTCAACACTCTGCCTTTGTAGCTTCCCTGGGCTTTGCTGCTTGGCCTCATGCATGTGCCACCAGCTCTGCTCCCCCTCCTCTTGGCTCAGAGTACCCAGGGACAAGGTGGGGTTTCTTCCAGAACATGATCATTGACTATTCTTGGCCTGGGCAAGGAGGGGAGGATGGGCAGGCCGGGTTACATAAAGATTGCCTTGTGCCCTCTCAGAGTTGTAAGCAAAGCCTTTGCCCAGCTCCAAGCCTGGAATACTCTTTGCATAGAGTTGGTAATACTGAGAACTAAACACAAGTAACAATGGGGAAAAATAGAGGTCTTCAGGTCCTAGTGGGGACTGTGGTGGGACTAGAAGTAGTGCATCCCATAAGCAACCACTGAATGCTACACTGGAGGAAGACACAGACAAAGCCCGGTAGGAAAGCCTATTCAAGGCAAGATATCTGTCTGTTTTCCTCATCGCCTTGGCACAATAAACACACATACACACATATTTACACATTAGCAATTTTCCCTTCAGTGGGTGTAGCATCTCACAGCAGAGGAAGCATCAAGTAATTTATGAGCCACGACACTCTGAATTATTTTCCCCCCCCAATGAAATAGAACTATATTTACGTACATTTTGCTCCTGTTTACTAGCAGAGTCAGCAAGGGCTTTAACCAGAGCCGGTGATAGTCTCCAGGAGATCAATAGAAACATTCATGAAGAAGCAAAGGCTCACCTAAAGCCTTACAGGCTTTATTTATGGCCTGTAAGGCCATAAATATGGTCCCAAATGATTTTTTCTTTAATTCATTTATTTATTTTTATAGACAGCTCACTGTCTCACCCAGGCTGGAGTGCAGTGGCACAATCATAGCTCACTGCAGCCCCAAACTCCTGGGCTCAAGCAATTCTCCCACCTCAGCCTCCTGAGTAGCTGTGACTACAGGCTCACACCATCACACCTAGTTAGCTTTTTTTTTTTTTAGTTTACTTTTTATTTTTTGTAGAGACAGGGTCTGTCTATGTTGCCCAGGCTGGTCTCACCACTCCTGCTCTCAAGCGATCCTCCTGCGTCCGCCTCCCAAAGTGTCGGGATTATAATTTTTTTATATTCTAAAGATCTCTACCCACTGAGATTCTGTTTTCCAATGTGAGCTTAGAAAATGTTTCCTTCCAAAATTAAAAGGAATCTGATAATGTAAGTTGAAGTTCTTTTCATTTTGCTTTAGGCTGTGTAGGAGACATGCTTCTTTTCTCTTTGTTGGTTGCCCTTTTATGCTAGCAAGGGACCAGATCCATCACACTGCTGAAGATCATAACACTCAAGGGGACACTGTATGATAACATTTCCTCATATTGACCCAGAATTTACAGAGGGCAGTTTGTAAAGGGCTTTTATATCTGCCATCTTGTTTAATCCCCACAACAACTCAGAGGTCAGTGTGGTTGTTCCCATTTCACAGATACAAAGACTGAAGTTAGAAGACTTGCTGAAGGACATGGAGCAATTATAATACATGGCTGGGTGAGAATCTGAATTCAGTTCTTCATGTTCAGGCTCAGAAAATAACACAAGCTTTGCTACACTCTCCTACTCTCCTAAGACTTAGGGGTCTTCTCAACGTATTCCTCTACTTTCTGGTGCATTCTTATCTTATAAAGTCAGGGTTAACCCTCCCCAGCACTGAAGCTACAGCTCCCAGGTTGCAGATAAGCAATTGGCTGCTCCAGGGACAGCCCCAGGATGCTTTTACTGTTGACAAGCCCCAAGCTTGGGTGAGCTCATGTGGTTGGTAAGCAACAGTGACTCTATCAACTGTGGCTTAGAACGAAAGCTCTGAGCCTTTCACAGTCCTTGTGCCAGCCACCAGATGCCAGCCACCAGATGCACCAGACATCACCAAGTCCAAGCTGTGGACCATGTGCTCTTCCCATACGTGTCCTCCTGGCAGCTTAGGCTCTTCTGAGGCTGTTTTTGTTCACTTTGCCTAACTCCTCTTTGGTCAGGGTATTTCTGTGGGAAGACCCAGTGTGATTTGCTCCCATCTCACACCCACTTGAAACAGCCCAGCCAGTTTTAAGGGCCAAGTTCCATACCTCAGTAAAAATTGCAGGCTCTGGGAAGTTATTCAACTTTTTGAAAATCACTAGTGTTTGGTTGAAATGTTTTATTTTAGTCATAGCAATTAAATGTTCTTGTTTTGCACACACATCTTCCAAAAGAATTGCCTTCAGCATAGGTGAATAGCATATAATGTATTTGGGAAAGCTTGGGGTGAATGACATATATCAACCATAAGAAAAGATTCTGTTGATAATCTCTTCTCCTCTGAGTGTCAGCTTGTCTGTTTTGCTTAGCTTTCCTGCAATGTTGTGACTCATTCATTCATTTAGAAATGTTGAACGCTTACATATGCCAGAACCTGTGCTAACTTCTGGGGATACTGCAGTCATCAAAATAGGCATGGTTAATTCCTGCCTTTGAATTTCTTATGGTCTTCTGGAGAAGACAGACGATGAAAAGGGAATTATAAAGAATATGTGGATCTTCTTCCCTAATCCTAACATTCAGGGAAACAGGGTGAGGAATGAGAAACTGGCTTCTGGATTTTGCCAGGAGATTCAGGAAGATATCTGATATCTGTCAACCTTGAACTGGTCTCTACTTATTGCATAAAAACATGATTATTTTCTCTTTTAAAATGCCTCAGGAAAAAGTAGAGTTGAAGGTGGCTCCCAGGATTCTCAATGTCTCAGTTGTGGTCCACTTCCAGAATATTATGTCCAATTCTGAGGGTCACATTTTTCAAGGGAAAAATGCATTTATCTCCCTTCTAAGGTTGCCAAATTTAGCACATAAAAATATAGAACACCCAGTTAAATTTGAATTTCAGATAAGCAGTGAATATATTTTTCATATGAGTATGTCCCAAATATTGCATGGAACATATCTATAGAAAAAAATATTATTTGTTTATATGAAATTTAAATGTAACTGGGCATCTTATATTTTAATCTGACAGCCCTAATAAAGAACTATAGAGAAGACAGTGAGAAAACCTCAATTCTATGTCTCAAAATGAATAGTTGGAGGAGCCTGGCTTTTTGGATTAGAAACAATGATAGTTAAGAACCTAGATTTATATAGGGAAGCATTTTCTGAGCATTGTTCCCAATAGTATATATGGAAAATAGTAAAAGGTACAGCAGGAGGAAAACAAAAATTGAGGTCAAAAGTTTGAGAGGGCAGAAGTTTGGAAAATAAATTGCACAACCAGTATTTCCCTTTTGGAGTTCATATTAGGCAGTAGCATCCTAAAAGTGCTGAGAAGTTTTGTAGGAAGCATACCTGGTTGACCTGATTTAACCTGGCTTGTCCACAGAGTTCTATTTATGGGTTTTTGTCTGTTTGTTTTGGTATGTTTGTTTTATAAGGACACCTAGTAACATCGTGCAAACTTACTACTCTGCTCAGCACACTTTGGGGAACGCTGGTATAAAAAATGAAAGGTGTCTTCAAATGTCTAGAGTGTTGCTGGTTAGGGAGGAAGTGGACTTGGTCTTGTAAACCAAACGGTAGAGCTAGGCCTAAATCATGGACATATCTGGGAGGCAGATTTGGCTCCATATGAAGACTAGAACTTTCTAACAATTAGAATAGTCTGAAAGGTAATGAGCTCCCTGTTCCTGGAGACATTCAAGCAGAAACAGAATGCTGTCAGGGACGCTGGAAGAAATTATTGCTGTGTAGAAAGTTCTCCGGGTCTGCTGTGAAAAGCACCTTCATATAAAACATGGATGGGGCCTCCACCAGCAAACTTTCTTTAAAACTATGCCCCATGTTCTATATCCCTTCTGCAGTCTAAGTACCTCCCTCCTTCATCCAACTTTAATATGTTTCCTTCCCATCTACAGCCCAAGGAGATTAGACTTCAAAAGTGAATGATCTTTGTTCTGATAGGGCCCTTTTTATACCCTAGCCCAGCTATCTTGGATCATCCACCCTGAGCCTCTGGCAGTGGCTCATAAACTTCAAAGGTAACCTAGAGGTCACAGCAGAGCTTAGTGGCACTGCCCCATATAGTGCCCATGGTAGAGTATAGGATCACCAGGCATTTGAGGCACACAGCATAATGGAATCCGACAGAGAATCAAATCCTAACCTTGCCCCTTCCAGAGTCTGTTACCTGGAGAAAGTGTCTGAGCCTCTCTGAGCTTTATTTCCCTCTGGAATAAAACAAGGTAGCGGAGAGAGGGGATAATGATACCTGCATCACAGTATTATGAAAATTAAAAGGGATTAAGAGGACATCAAGGATCCTGCCAGAGGTCCTAGTACATAGTGGACATTCGGTAAATGTTTATTTAATGTATGAATGTGATTGTTACCAATATCATAGTAGCAAACATCCAAAGAAGTTGAAAGACTTCTTTTAGAAATCCACTAATTAGTGTGCCAAGATTTCAGGCCCCTGACAAAGTAATAAGCTGGAAAGTATCTAGATAACTTTCCTTTTGATAACACATTCTTGAGAACAGAAACTAGCACGTGTATAGAAGAACAGAGTTTTCCTTCCTGCTGTCTAGAAAGAGCACTGGAACTGGGGGCAGGTTGCTTCAGCTCTTGCCTTAAGTAACTCTACAACCTCATCCATTCTGGACTCCAGTCCTCGTCTATAAAATTAAGGGGCTGGAGTAGTCCCAGCTACTCTGGAGGCTGAGGCTGGAGAATGGCGTGAACCCGGGAGGCGGAGCTTGCAGTGAGCTGAGATTGTGCCACTGCACTCCAGCCTGGGCTACAGAGTGAGACTTCTCAAAAAAAAAAAAAAAAAAAAAAATTAAGGGGTTGGATTCTGGTTTCTTCTGGGTCCCATGAGCTGTACCTTTGAATTGGGTGGTAAACGCAGATATCTAGCAATGCTATCGGTCCACTATTATTAGTAAAGACCACGCCAAACCTAAAACAGTGTGTGTGTGTGTGTGTGCGCGCGCGCTCATGTGCATGCTTGCACGAGTGTGGACGGGCACACACATGTGTGCACGTGTATGGCAATACACAGAATGCACAAGATGCTTTGACATCACTTAGATTGTCCCCTGCTATTGTGCACGTTTGGCAAATAGACCCCAAATTAGTTGTGAGGGAGTGAGATGACCACTGACTCAGAATGGGGAAAATTAAATTCAAGTCCCAATCCTGACTCTGCTGGCAAAGTTTGCTTTTGTCTCTGGGGATGCAGAACTGAAGAGAGCCCCTTGTTTCCCTCCCCACCTTTCCCTCCCCATCTTTCATGGAAAGGATTTGGTTCCAGGATCTCCCAGTTCTGTGTCTCTTGGGAAAATGTCTCTGATCTATTTTCGTTTGAATTTGCATGTTCTCCACATGGATTATCATCTGGCTGACTCGAGTTTTGCTTATTTCTTTTGTTTGATCTGCTTGGGTTTCATAACACAAGCTCTAAGGCCAATTTTAGACCTTCTTGGATTATGAGAGTGTCAAAATTAAGATATTGAAGAATTTGTCATGGTTTCAGTCAAGGATACTTGTCTCCTCCACCCCCACCCTCCCTGGTGAGCCTTTCCACTTTGGCCCAAGTTAAAGCCTTCCCCCTCCCTAGATCCCTCCCTAAACGGAGTCTGGTTTTCACATTAGCTGAGAGGAGGCCCTGAAGTCAGAAATCCTCGGCACATGAGTCACTTTGTCTCTTTGTGCCTCATTTCCCCCATCTATAAATAAGCGGAATCTCACACTTTCTCATCTCCCAGTGTTGGAGGGCTCTCCATGGAGGTGGCTTTGTGCGGACCAAGGGCTCCTTCCTCACTGGCACATCCTGCCTTCCAAGGTGGATTCTCTTGACTATCAGGGCCCAGGGGGATTCTCTAATAAAACAATGCATCTTTCTGTCTCCCGGCTTCCACTCCTGGTCGCCTCCAAGGCCCCTTCATTACCGTCTGTGTGACCTTTCTAAAATGCAGCAGGTAGCCTTGGCTAAAAAGCCTTCAGTGCCCTCCCGCTACCTTCAGTAGAAAGGTTTCAGCAAATGAGTTCAAAAGGAAGCATAGTGAAAACTGACACAGAGAACTAATAGCACACCCAAACACATGCCAATGTACAGCCTAGATCCATTTATTTGAATCTATAAGGTGGAAGGCAGTGTTCTGAGAATAAAGGGAGGAATAAGACTTGGCCCCTGTGTCTGAGAAGCTTACATCCTTTTAAAGCTAAGCAAGTATACAAAAATAATAATGTTTTTACTTTTTTGAGTATTGAAAGTACCTTAGAAATCATTGACTTTGCCCAATTGCCCCATTTTACAGTTGTGGAAACCGAGGTCATAGAATTGGTAAATTACGAAGAAAACTGTGTTTCCTAGTAGGTCTCCCTGCCTTCACTCTGCCTCCACCACCAGGAGTCTCTGCGCCCAGTCATCTTTCTAAGGGGTGTGCCATCCATCACTCCCCACGCAAAACCTCTCTGTGCCCTCCAAGGCAGCTAGACTGAAGCCTGTGCTGTCAGTGTGGTCAGATCCCTGCAACCTCAGCTTGTGTTCATGGCACACTGGGCTTCTGCTACCGCCCTTCTGTCTGGTGTGTGAACACACTAAGGTTTAACCCTTCCCGTTGTCTTGGAGGGGAAAATTCTCCCAGATCTTCAGGCTTCTTTGTGTCATTCGGTCTCACTCAGCTCAAAGGGCACTTCCTCTGGGCTGCCCCACCCCCACCAGACACCCAAACTAGATGCACAACACTCGTCACTCTTTCCCATCAGCCTGATTGGATGCCTCTAAAGCATGTACCACTATCCGTACCACTGCTCATTTATTCATTGTTCATGTTTATTGTTTGCGTCCAATCACTGGAGAGGAAGCTGCAGGAAGGCTAGGATTTGTCTCTATTTCCAGTGTCTAGAACATAATTGGTTCATAGTCGATGCAGAAAAAATATTTGTTGAATGACTAAACAAACAAATACATATTGAAGGAAATTCAAAAATGCAGGATAGTATAAAAACACAAATAAAAATCACCCATAACTCCTCGTTCTGGTATTACTTTTGTTAAAATTTTTTAGTATTTCTTTTTTTCAGGTCTCTTTTCTATTTGTATACATATGATATTCAGTATGCATTTAATAAAATTGAGCCTACTTTAAATTACAGTTTGTCTCTTGCTTTTTTCCACTTATTGTGTGGTATTTGCATGTGTTAGGAAATAATGTTTTTAAATGCTATTTTAAGTGTTGCAGAGTATTTCATACACATTTTTCAAAATTAAGCATTTCCTTATTGTTGGACCCTGATAATTTATTTTTTTTTTTCTAATTGATCTTCCCTCTCCAAACCATTCTAATAGCACTTGGCTTTTATGATACTTGTGGTAACTGTTCCTAGCTGTGAGTAGTTGGGTAAAAGACATTCATTTCTTTCCAGGAAATACCAATAGACCTGTCCTTAATTTTGTATGTTTTCTGTGGTCTCTTTCAGTGGGGATTGACTTGGTTCATGACCCAGTTATTAAGTCAGAGATTTGTGGTTAGCAACGAGTTGAGTTTCTAACATTTCCTGGTTGAAAGATAAACATGAATGGAGGGATAGAGGTAAGTCCCAATCACATTTAATGCAGACTTTTAACCAGGAACATTTTCCTGTTGAAATTAATCAACACTCAGGAACAGAAAAGTAAAGAGTTTCCAAATCCTCCTAGACTTATAAAATCTTAACGAACTGAAAGCAATATTAAAGGTAACTAACTAACTCCCTCACTTTAGGCAGGAAACTAAGACAGAAGGGGGCACCATCTTGCCCAGAGTCCTATAGCAAATAATGGTGGAGCCAGCCCAAGAAGAGACAGCAAAGTTCTTCACACCTCAGGCCAGAGTCATATCCACACAGATGAACTGAGATTTGCTGCATAATGAGTTTCAGGCTGTAGATGACCAAGTTAAAAGGCAGAAATTGTAGTTGATTGTCCAATTATTAAGCTCACTTAATTGGGATACCCTTCATCCTAGTCTCCAAATTTTTCTGAAGATGCACCCCATTAGTAAACATTTGTTAACATACCCTTAGTGTCTGTGTATGTATTGTGCCCAGATTATACACATACCAATGTAATAATATAGTATGTATATTTTTAAACATACAAAAATAAACATTTCACCAGAATGAAGAAAAACAAAACAAATAGTTGTTTTATTATTTTTCCTTTATATCAGTAAGTTGTCTTTTCTGCTCCCTGAGGAGCCTGCAACACATTTTGGAAACTGCTGTGCAACATCATTCTTTTTCACACAAAGGGTCATGACTTATTAGTGAGGTGTGAAATCAGTTCAGCAAGTTGCAGCCACCATATTTTAAATGAATTGTCATACAACAGATAAAAAATGGTAAGTTGATTACAGGTGGTAAGGATGACTGTCGTTTACGGCACAGTTTTTCAATTACAATCATGTGTCACTGAATGACAGGGATATGTTGTACAAACATCATATTTAATATTTACACGAACCTAGATGGCATAGCCTACTACGCACCTAGACTACATGGGATAGCCTATTGCTCCCAAGCTACAAACCTGTACAGCATGTTACCATCCTGAACACTGTAGGCAATTGTAACACAATGGTAAGTATTTGTGTAGCTAAACATATGTAGACACAGAAAAGGCACAGTAGAAATATAGAATAAAAGATTAAAAATGATACATCTTTACGGGGCACTTACCATCAAGAGAGCTTGCCAGTCTATAAGTTGCTCTGAGTGAGTCATTGAGTGAATGTGAAGGCCTAGGGCATTACTGTACACTGCTGAAGACTTTATAAACACTGTACTAAATGTATACACTAAATTTGTACACTAAACTTACAAAGAAATATTTTCCTTTCTTCAATAATAAACAGCTTATTATAACTTTTTACTTTATAAACTTTTTGACTTCTTAAAAATTTTTGACTCTTTTGTAGTAACAGTTTAAAACACAAATTGTTTTGTGTTGTACAAAAACACACTGTGCAGCTGTACAAAAGTATATTATTTCCTTATATCTTTATTCTATAAACTTTTTTCTATTTTTAATTTTTTTTTACTTTTAAATTTTTTTTGTTAAAAACTAAGACACAACCACACACATTAGTCTAGACCTACACAGGGTCAGGATCATCAAGATATCATAGGAATTTTTCAACTCCATCATAATCTTATGGAGCCACCGTGGTATATGCGGCCCATTGTTGACTGAAACGTCATTATGCCATGCATGACTGTGCTTGTGGAAATGGGTGTATGTGTGGTTTGGATGGGGGGAGGTGGCATACTGGGTGGCTCTGTAAAGTGCAAATCCACCCAAATCAGCAATTTGATATTCTTATATTACTTCCATAATCTCTAACCTCACCACCCATCTTCACATTTAATCCACATGACATCCCTATGATAAAGATATTCCTACACACATCATGTAAGGGATCAAACTGTGGCGTAGGTTAAATAACTTGCCCAAGTTTCAGATCACAAGGTCAGGAGATTGAGACCATCCTGGCTAACACGGGGAAACCTTGTCTCTACTAAAAATACAAAAAATTAGCCAGGCGTGGTGATGGGCACCTGTAGTCCCAACTACTCAGGAGGCTGAGGCAGGAGAATGGCACGAACCTGGGAGGCAGAGCTTGCAGTGAGCCCAGATCGTGCCGCTGCACTCCAGCCTGAGTGACAGAATGAGACTCCATCTCAAAAAAAAATAAAAAATAAAAAATAACTTGCCCAAGTTTATATGGCCTGGTACAGGCAGGATTTAGGCAGCTGAATCCACAGGTGCTGCTGAACCAGCAGGAGACCTGCTGCCCAAGTAACTGCAAAGGGGGCACCAAAGACTGTCTAGGACCACAGGTCGAGTTCCACCTCTGCCAGCCTAGTTTGTTAGCCCTTCCTTCCTTCCTTCTTTCCTTCCTCCCTCCTTCTTTTTCTGTTCTTGCCTGCCAGCTTTCATCCTTTTACCTTTCTTCCTCCTTCCTTCTCTCTGTCTCTTCTATCCTCCATTAAGTATTAGTTTTTCATGAACTAGATTTTGGGAAAGATTTCATGGAGCTACAGGGGATCTTAGAGATAACCTACTCCAACCACTTCATTTTTGAAGATGAGGAAATGGAGGTCCAGATAAGGGAAGGGTGTCACTATCAGCTTTTGTCACAGCTAATGTGAGAACCCACTACCTCTTCCTCCTCATCCATCAGTCTTTCCTCTGTACCAGCTTTATGCTGCCCTATAAACAGTCCACACTAAGCAGAGTCTGCCCCTGGGCTCTCTTTCCTTGAGTACTAAGAATTCACGTTAATCCACATAGAGAATTGAGAGATCAGAGCCTTCAATAAATGCCAACCAACATTTACAGTGTATTGTCTGTCAGCACAGTGCTGTGACAGTGCTGGGGATAAAACAACACAGACGCCAGGGCATCAGCCCCTACCCCCGCGCTGCTTTATGTACTCTCAGGGCACAGGGATGCCTCATTCTGTGCTCTTATCACATTGACTTGTGTCATCTCTTGACTGTCAGTCTCTCCCACTAAACTACAAACCTTCTGAGAGCAGAAGCCCTTTTTCTTTTATTGTTTTCTCAGCACTCCATATCCTATTGCACAAATCAGGACTTGGCACATAATAGATGCTCCATAAGTAATGGTTGAATAAATGAATAAATACATAGTACCCGTATTAGTTCGCTAGGGCTTCTGTAACAAAATATCACAGCCTGGATGGCTTACACAATGGAATTTTATTTTCTCATGGTCTTGGAGGCTGGAAGTCCAAGATCAAGGTGCCTGCAGGGTTGTTTCCTCTGAGACCCCTCTCCTTGGCTTGCAGGTGGCAACCTCTTGCTGCCTCTTCATATGGATTTTTCTCTGTGTGTGCACACACTCCTGGTATCTCTCCGTGTATGCCTTAATATCCTCTTCTTAGGAGGACACAAGTCAGAATGGATTAGGGCCCACCCTAGCAGCACTGTCTTAACTTAATCACCTCTTTAAAGGCCCTACCTTTAAATATGGTCACATTGTGAGATACTAGGAGTTAGGGCTTTAACGTGGTATGAATTTGGAGGGAATACAATTAATTCAATCCATAACAGCCTCCTAGCCTTAACTAGCTCACTGTAGCACACAAAAACATAATAAGACAGCACAATAACTGCTCTAGTAAGAAAGAAAAAAGCCTGGTGAGACACATATAATGGTTCCATATATGCACCAGGTCACCACTAGCCTGTGGCAGAGCTAAGGTGAGAACCCACTTCCTCTTCCTCCTCATCCATCAGTCTTTCCTCTGTACCAGCTTTATGCTATAATTATAATAGCTGCATCACTGGGCATCGCCATGTACCATGTATTGTTCTAGGCATAGAATGTATTGCCTCAGATAATCCTTGCCAGTATTAAATGTCCACAAATATTGCTAGTGCCTGCAATGTCAATCACTGTGCTAAAGCTATATCATAGTGGAAAGACTCTCACTGCTTAATAGGAAAATGCAGATGCACACAGACTCAAACACACACACACCAGTGGTATGCTGCCTCTGCCCATTCCCGCCAGGTTTATAGCTCTAATAATATTTGTTCCTCAGTCAGGTAATTTAGTCGGTTTCCAATTAGGAAAATAGCAATCATTCTAGGTCTTTCAACATCAGAAATTTAATGTAGGTAATATTAATATCAACACTTCGCAGGTGAAGAAACTGAGGAATAGCCAGTAAGTAACTGTTCAATTCACGCAGCTAGTAGATTGCTGCTCCAGGGCTTAAACCCATTATTCTGGCTTCAAAGTCCACTCTTTTAACCGGAACCCCATACTTCCCCTCAATAGCAGGAAGTCTTATTTTTTTTTTATCCCAACAGGAGAAGGGATCTGAGACCATAGCAGAGAGGAGAGAAATTAAGCAGAGCCTCAAAGTGGGGTAAAGAGAACACAGAGAACAACAGACACAGAGAAAACAGAATGGCATAGGTCCAGGTTCGTAAGCATCTGGCTGAGCAGATGGCATACAGGACTGGTGAGTAAGGTGAGCTGACCAGTAAGATGAGGATGGAAAGGTAAGCTGGGGCCAGAATAAGCGAGGTCTCATTTGATGTGAATATAAAATTGGGCTGGATTCTCTAAATGCTGGTGAGCTAATGATCTTGCAGTGAGAGATCATTTAATCTTACCTCCTCATTTTGCCAATCAAGAAACTGAGGGCCAGAGAGAAATGACTTGCCCAAGACTACAAAGCAAGTTAGTGGCAAAACTGGGGCCAGCAACCAGGTCTCCCACACCTAGTACCATCCAACTCTGTTAAACAATTCCTGCATAAGTGTATGAAAACTGAAATAATTTAAAAGAATGCCTCTTTCCATGTTTTCTCATGTCTTTCACCCAGTTTTCACCCCCCATTTTTTTAGGTGATTAAACTTTTTCCTAAGTTTCAGCTAATTAATATCTTCCCACCTAAAATAACTACTATGGTTCAAATCCAGAATGATTTTATAGAAATTGCTAATGTTGCAGTTTTCCTGTGTGGCTCAGTTGTATGTGGTAGAATGGCTCACAGGTACATTTTATAGACTAGAAGTGCCTGTATTTCTTCTGTTTAGGTCTAACAGATACGTAGAGATATGGAGATAAACTAAACAGCCACTCTGGCTGGGTTTGTTTTACCAAACAAATATATCAAGTCCACAAACATTTGCTGGTGTCTGGTATATGCCAGGCACTATGTTAGAGTCCCAAGATCCAAAGATATATGAGCTCACTTCCAAATGAAAAGGCTTTCACTGTTTAGTAGTAAAATGCACATACATCCACATACACACACATCTGATATGCTGTCTTTGGGTTCCTCAGAGTAGTGATTCCCTAGCCAGGTGACTCAGTCTGGGTCCAACCAGGAAAATGTAAACCACTCTAAGTCTTTCAAAATAAGGAATATAAGGAACTGGATGCACAGGTAATGAAAAAGCTGAGAAGCCAAACGAGATGGTAAAGCGCCACAGATATTAGCAACAGCAGGAAGATGCTACTGCCCCTGAGCCTGGAGGGACACAAGAACAGGTAGTGTTACCAGATTTGGGAAGCCAGGACATTTGTCAGGAGTACATGAAGCACTGATCACTGAGCACATGAAGCCATTGCTGGAGATGACACCAGAGGCAGAGAGAGAAGAGAAGAAACACCCAGCTTTACCCCTCTCCTCCTTCGGTCTTTTATCATTGACTCCCATCAGCCAAACCTGCCTTGAAGCAACAGGGTAAGAGTTCCTGTAGTGTGCAGGTCCCTGGGATGTTGAGCAGAGCTGGAGAATCATGAGGAAGGGAGCCGAGAGCAAGTGGCAGCTGCATGGTACACCAGGTGAGCTTGGGCAAAGCACTTAGTCTCTCAGTCTTAGTTTCCTTGTTGATAATTTGAGAAGAATAACATCTCTCAAGTTTGTTATGAAAGTGATGTGAAATAAAGTATGTATAGACATTTTACAAGCTTCAAAAAGCATGTATACAAATGTAAGGACTTTAATTCTTCATTTTATTTCAATGTTTTAGATTGTAGGCTCTGGGAAAAAAAAGAAGTGAATGGTGTTTGGATGTCACCAGGAACTTCATAATGCCTAGATAATTATCTAAGTAGAGGAAAATATCCTTTAATTGTACTGCTTGTTATCTCACTTTGTCTCTCTGGTCCATCTGTGAAGACCACTGAGTGATTTTGAGGAAACTGGCGCATAACTGAAAGGATGTCAGAGTATACTCTTGGTCCTATTTGGAGATGTCTCCATGGCTTTGAGTCAAAAAGTGACAATAAATAGGATTCTAGAAATTACTTCAAGACCATTTATTCCACTGTTTTAATTTCAAAGAGAACCAGAGGGGAGAAGGGATACGGGCACATGGCACAAGCTCAGTAAATCTCTCTTAAAGGAATTTACACAATGACACATGCCAATTTATTCGCTGAGAGAGACATAGAGCCCTGGAAGACCCTCACTCCTTCCTTGACTGGCCCTCTCTTCCTTGGACTTTAGGTTTTCAAATCAGTCTTATATAATAGTTTGTACTTTTGACTTTTCCTTCTTTCTGTTTCATTATATTTAGGCTTCCTGTCTTTCCTTTTAGTCTTTTATCTCTTCTTTCTAATCACTTTGACTTGACTCCTCAATTTCATGGACTTTTTCCTATATACTATGCTAATGGACAATGAAAGCTTAGCATTAAGCTATTTCTATTTTAATTTGAGAGAGTGCAAGATTTTCCTCAATAACTCAATTCCCCTTTGTATTAGATCAGAAAGTATGACAAACTCTTTGAGACTAGCTTTTCTCCCAACCCCAGGGCTTACAGTGAAAATCATAAAGTATTATTTCTTTTTTTTTTTTTTTTTTTTTGAGACAGAGTCTCTCTCTGTCACCCAAGCTGGAGTGCAATGGTGTGATCTTGACTCACTGCAACTTCCACCTCCTGGGTTCAAGCAATTCTCCTGCCTCAGCCTCCCAAGTAGCTGGGATTACAGATGCCTGCCACCAAGCCCGGTTAATTTTTTGTATTTTTAGGAGAGACGGGGTTTCACCATGTTGGCCTGGGTGGTCTCAAACTCCTGACCTCAGCTGATCCACCCACCTTGGCCTCCCAAAGTGCTGGAATTAGAGGCATGAGCCACCACACCCAGCCTGATCCTTTTCTTTCTACTGGCAGAAAGTCCAGGCCACAGCCAGAACTGTTGACTAAATGCTGGGGTACTCACACCTGGCCCATAAGAATGGCAGTAATTCTGATACAATGTGGTTTGACCCTCTAGGCAAAAGTGATCCTATCTTCTTTAACTTTTTATGTGTTTCAGGGGCAGTTGTTAAATGAACAATAAAGTTTAGGGTGTATTCCTCACTGTGGAAAGACTGTTTTGATTACCTCTAAGTTTCCTTCTAGCTCTGACATTTAAGAAATCAGTATTATTCCACCAAAGAAACCCTATTATGGTCATAAAAGCCCTAAGATAGTAATGATCCCCTGAGTGACTCATGGAATTCCCAGTGGTCCACTGTGAATTGACATTTTATGGGTACAGAGACTGTGGCATCTTAAAATGTCAGAGCTGGAGGAGCGTCAGTCATTATCTGCTACCAGTGCATTCAGGAGTCTGGGACCTGAAGCTTATCGGTATCTACTCACTGAATCCTTCAACGGAGATTTATTTTTATTGTTCTCACGCCACGTGCCAGGCATTGTACTAGGTCCTGAAGCACAATAACAAATAAGATAGATGAGGTACCTGACTTCACATATACCAGTGAGGCAAAATGCACGATAACAAGGAAAAGATAATAAAGTTTGTAATATTTGCTTAAAAGATATAAATAATGTCATGGATTTATTCACTGTGTTCAATGGACAGTGAATAACTTGGGGGGAGGGAGATGACTGCAGAAGTGACTCTTAAGACGAGATCTGAACCTTGAGAAGAAACCAGCTGTGGAAATCAGGGTTTAAAAAAAAAAAAAAAAAGATAGGCGGAGAAAATGAGATATGCAAAGTCTCAGAGGCAGGAAAGAGCTCGGTATATTTAAGGAGTGGACAGGCAGCCAATCTGGCTAGAATTAAATAGAAGAAAATTAGTATGAGGAGTGGCTGGAGGAGTTGGCTGGGGCCAGATCAACTTCATAGGCCCTAGTAAGGAGTTTTGGTTTCATTCTAAGAGTGGGAAGACTGAAGGCTTTTCTGCAGGTAAGTGACATGATCTGGTCTACATTTCTTAAAGACACCTCTGAGTGCAGTAAGGAAAATGATCTGTAGGAGAGAGAATGAGGCTATTGCAATAGTCCAGACCAAAACTATCTATCTATCTATATCTATATCTATCTATATCTCTATCTCTATCTATAGAGATAGAGATATAGATATCTATATATAGATAGATTAATTTCAAAGAGGACCAGAGGGGAGAAGGAATACGGGCACATGGCACAAGCTCAGTGTGCCATATATATCTATATATCGATGTATATCTATATAGATACAAAATTGGAATCAGTGGAGCTGGGAAGAAGTAGAGGAGTTTGAGATATGTTTAGGAAGCAGAGCCTATAAGACATGCTGATCACTTGCATATATAAACTGAGAGAACTAGAGGTATAGAAGACTTCTAGATTTTGGAGAAATTGGATGAATGGATGTATGGTTATTGATGTAATGAACGTTAGAGGTGGGTGGGATCAGAAAGACCTATTTGCTTTAAAAGGAAATGGGGAGTGGACAGGTATGTTGGCAGCATAAGAACTGGAATAACAGCCCATCTCATTCATGCCTTAAAAGAATGTGAAACTTTGAATTTACAGCAATGGTATTCAATAGGTATGACTTTGCCCCTAAAGGACATAGACACCAGGGATGCTGCTAAATATCCTCCAATGCACAACACAACTCTCACAACAAAGAGTTATCTGGCTGAAAATATAAATAGGGCTGAGGTTGGGAATCCCTACCTTACAGGTTGCCTTTTTGGCATTTATGCAAATGAAGTCTCAGAGAAGATGATTCTGGAAGGTGTCACTGTAGATGGAGTGTGAGGAAGGGGCCTGGATTAGCCTCTGTGGTGAAGGCTGGTGAGAGCTGGTGAGTTATGGGGTTTGCAGAGTTTTCCTGTGAGTGGAACAGTCTCCAGGAGAGAGTCTGAACCCTCTGGGCCTTGGAAAGAACAGAACATTGATTGAATTCAATTAGAAGGCCCTGGATGCAGTGGGAGACGAGGTGGATATGCCGTCTAGTGAGAACTCAACTAAGCAAGAGGATTGATGGCCATGAGTCTGGGCAAAATCAAGGGTTTCCAGGGGAAGAAAAGGAGCATGGGAATCCTAAGGGACATGGGGAGAGGGAACGGGAACTCCTGTTTGAATCCAGGCTTCTTGGGGCAGGTTTTCAAACTAGAAGTCATCTAGAGTCTATTAGTTCTCATGCCTGCCTACACAGTAAAATCACCTGGGGAGATTTTCAGTGTACTAATGCTCCAGCTGGGCCCCACCCCAGAGACTGTGATTAAATTAGTCTGGCTTAGGGCCCCAGCACTGGAATTTTAAAAGCTACTCCAGATATTCTGGGTTGAGAACTACCCTTCTAAGCATTGTACACTCTGATGCCTATGGGGCCAGACAAGTAAAGGAAAAGAGGGACAGGGTAGGCCCTGCCTAAGTGGGCAGCCTCTGCTCAGCTGTTGCCTGCTCTTGCCTTCCTTGTAGAAATCGGCGCTGTGTTGCCAAATCTTCCTGTCCTCTTGTTTTTTTTGTTTTGTTTTGTTTTTGTTTTTTTCTGAGAAACCTAAAATCCAGATTTTTAAAATGTTGGCTCTAAAGATTTTAAAATCCCATGCCAAACAAAACATGTCTGCAGAGCACATATTGGGCCTCTGGGCTGTCATCTAGCAACCTCTGACCCAGCCCAGTGGTTTTCACACTTTTTTTTAACCACAAGAGGTTTTCTCCACACAACTTGTTTTGTAGAACTGTTATAAATTAAATAAACTTAACCAGAACCTTGGTTTAGAGCAGGACAGAGACACACTCAGCCTCTCCTTCTAGCCCAAGGCAGTTCTTAATGCTGTTCCTGAGACCCTCTGGTTCTTGGGAACTTCTCTGGTCCATTTGCCAGATGAGAAAACTGAAGTCTTCATAATACAGTCCTGGAGCAGAACCTGCCCCACAAGGCCACTTAGAAATATGTGTGGGGACATTTGGAGTTGTCTCAATGACAAAGTTGGCACTACATGGCACTCAGTGGCTGGCAGCCAGGGATACTAAACTTCCTGCAATGTCCAAGACAATAAATAATTACCCTACACAAAATGCCAATCACTCCCTGCTGGGAAACACCAGATGTGGAAGTGGAGACCCAAGAGAGGGAACATCATCTGGCATGATCATGGCAAGTACACTCTAGAACTTTGGCCTCTGCCCCAAGGGCTTAAGAACTTTCATCTGCACCCATAAGGAGGGGTCACTGGCAGAGCTGAGTTGGCCATACTCCAAAACACAGGAGAAAAGAGATATTTTAAAATTAAAGCCAAGTAGCCTCTTGAAGTGGGACAGCCATTATGTTAAAAAGCTAAGTGCCAGGTTTTGAGAAGCAACTTGAAAGGAAATGGGGACTGTGATATCTTTGGCCTGGGCCAGGGGCCAGTGGCTGGTACTGGGAGGGGGCAGATGAGCTGCAGCAAGGAGCAGAGGTGCTGGGACATGCCGGAGTCAGGGCAGCTCACAGGTTTGTTGGCTCCATGGGTCATTTAATCCCTAGGCCAAAATATGCCAAGTTCAAAAATAGGATGTGGGAGTAAAAGGTGAAAGGAGGATGTCCCCAACACTCCAAGGAAATAGAGCCAAAAGAAAAATCATCTTCATATTTTTGTCATCACAATGCCACACGTTGCACAGAGTTTCACTGTTTGTAAAACCATTACAACAGGATCACCTTCTCAAGAAGTGCCAGGCAAGGGGAGAAGTATCCCTATTTTACAGGCAAGGAAATGGAGCCTCAGGTTCATGCTTATCTGGCGCCTATTTTTTTTTTTTTTTTTTTTTTTGAGATGGAGTCTTGCTCTTTGATCCAGGCTGGAGCGCAGTGGCACAATCTCGGCTCACTGCAAGCTCCGCCTCCCGGATTCACGCCATTCTCCTGCCTCAGCCTCCCGAGTAGCTGGGACTACAAGCACCCGCCACCACACCCAGCTAATTTTTTGTATTTTTATTAGAGATGGGGTTTCGCTGTGTTAGCCAGGATGGTCTTGATCTTCTGACCCTGTGATCCACCTGCCTCGGCCTCCCAAAGTGCTAGGATTACAGGCGTGAGCCACCGCGCCCAGCCTCTGGCTTCTATCCTTTCAAGATCTGAGTTTATTTGTTCATGCTTACTTTCACCATCCACATGATGAAGGTCAAGGGAGGTATTCCTATTCTCTGTGTGTAGATTAGACCAGCAGTTCCCAAACTGTGGTGGGCATCAGAGTTACCTGGGAAACTTGGTAAAAGCACAG
Source organism: Pongo abelii (assembly GCF_028885655.2). Lineage (NCBI taxonomy): Eukaryota > Metazoa > Chordata > Mammalia > Primates > Hominidae > Pongo > Pongo abelii. The sequence goes on from NC_071989.2 coordinate 157,482,035, forward strand.
CAGGCCCTATCCAATTAGAAGAAAGGAGCCTGTGTCTCCTTCACGCTATCAGCACTCACTCCAGGTGATTCTGATCATCACCAGTACCCCAACAGGTCTAACCCAGGTCAACAAGACAAGCCCACTTACACAGTGCTTGGATGTCACAGCAATGTCAAGTTACTACATGGGTCTAAATATTTCTCCTTTCAGCCAGTGATGGAGCTGAGGCAACATCCAGTGGTGTGCTAGTCAGCCAGCTCTCCATGAGGAGGGATCCCTGACTTGTAGTATTTGTCTATTTGTATGGTGTAACTACTGGGGTCATGGCCAATTTCAAAGTACTGAGGTGACATCACTGAAGATGGAGTTGAGAAGAGGTGCACACAATTAGCTCTTTTGAGACAGTCTGAGCCAGCTTCAGCACGCATCTTTCGGGTCTCATCTTCAAAGATGGTGATCTTTCCCCTAAAATATCCAGAGCTGGGATGTGGGACAGGCTCATGACAGTAACAAGGAGCGCATGTTCTATAACATCATTTTCAGGGGACAACAACATCGATTACTGCTATTCTACCATTATCTTTGAAAAGCAATAGACATAATTTTGAATTTCAACTTTGTGACTATTGACTGTGTGATGTTGAATGAGTCTCAAACCTCTCTGGGAATCATATTTCCCATACTTAAACTAGAAATAATAATACATTCCTCAAAGAAAAACCATAAAGGCCCAAGGATGTGATATACCTAAAATATGTAAGAGTACTTGGCAACTAGTTGTACACAATAAAGGTTTGTGCCATTCTCGTCCTCTCTCACATACTTCACATTTTGAAACCTAGAAAGGACCTCATCACTCTTCCCATCTAGATGCTTTGCTAGTGAATCAGAGACTCAAGAAGGGCAAGTGCTTTGCCCAACAAATTATAGGCAGCTGGTATGGAAGCCACCCGACGTGAAAAAAAAATTGTCCCTAGGTTATAGTCTTCTTTCTGCAGACCAACCTGGGAGTCAAGCTGTGGAAATTCTGCATGTTTGCATTGGAATGATTTTGTCACAGTCACTATCCTTGTAAAAGTTTTGATAGAGATGTCTGCAGGCATTTCGCCTTAGCAGCCTGGGCTTTGGAACTGGGCTTGCCCTGTAGCAGGTCACTTGCACCTTTCTGACACAGATGACGGAAACATTTAAAGTTATGGATTGTGTCTCTGCATCCTCTTCCCTTCACACCAGCTAATGTGTTTTTCATTTCTCTTGGCTGGCTCAATTTCCCACATGTTCTCCCAAGCTTTTCCTCTCCACTCCCCAGGGCTTCCCTCAACAAACCTGCGTGCTTTGGCGTCTTAGTAGGAGGGGCTGCTGAAATTCATACCGGATATGCCTTTGGCTGTGTTTATCAGCCCCAGCCCAGGCTCCCTTGGCTGAAGGTGGCTGAAGCAGAGGGCTTTGACTATTCAGGTGGCCCCAGCCTGCCTGCACCCTATCCCTGAACGCAACCTGCCCATTCGGCCTTAAAGGATGGAAACTTCCAGCTCTGCCATCTGTTCAGGACCCCCTGAGCAAAGACCTTCTCTTCTACACATCAGTTTCCTTATCTGTGAAAACAATAATAGTATCTTTGTTTTATGTGAACCACTTTGCTTTTCACAATAGTCCCTTTACCGGTGGCTTCCTGTTTAATCTCATTACAGCCTGTGAAGTAGGGGATACTACGACGGGCCATAACATGCAGAGCTAGGACAATAGCCCAGGTCTGCTCATCCCAAGAGTGAGCAGGAAAATTTGCCCTGTCCATTAGCTGTCTCTTTCATTTAAATGAAAAGGATGGGCTGTGTCTCTATTTTGCCATGTAGAACCTGCTTCATTTGCTTGCCTCCTCTTCTTCACTCCTCTCTTTCCCTCTCTTCCTATGAAAGTAGCTTTGCTCTCTGATAGCCCTGGGGGTAGCTGGGCACACACTGCGTATGTGAGAGCCGCACAGAGCAGAGGGCTAATTAGAAGGCATTCACTCTTTGAACTCCCCATCTGAATTCCTGGTTAGAAGAGGCAACAGAAATTTTCCTGCTCTTTTCTGTTCTTTTATTTTTCCTTCATCTGTGTACTTGTGCCTTGCTACCAAGTACTCCTTTTGGACATAGGATGTACACATTTGTTGTGTTTTTGTTTTCTTTCTTTTCTCTTTTTTTTTTTTTTTTTTTTTTGGTAGGGAGTCAGGCATAACAAAAAGCATTTGAAGAATTCAACAGTTCCACAGACATCTAGGTTGAACGGGGACCAAAGAGAGAACTTGCTTGTCCCGTTTAACTGTTGCTTAGGAATGTAAAGAGGTGAGCACTTAGAATCTAGAAAAAATTTTAGGAGAAGTGGTTTCCCAATGTATCCTGAATGTCCCACTCTGTACTCTACTTTCTCCATCAATCAAAGCCTTCTCTGTATCTCTAGTTGGAATTAACTTCTCTTTTCTAAATGCAAACCCTATCTTGCAACCCATTGACCATACTTCTTTTGAGCACTTCTTCCTTCTCTGTGTCACTGACCTAGTTTTCTTGGATTGTAAATTCTTTTATTGTAAAGACCAATTTTTTAATCTTATTTTTTGTGTGTTCACCATTGCAGCTCCCATCATCACCACCTGATAATAATCATAATGATAGCCACTTCCATGTATTAAGCGTTACTCTTCGTCAGAGACTATTCAAACAACATCTTATTTAATCTTACATCAGCCTATTGAGACATGTAGTTTTACTTTTAAATAACTTTCCAAGAATTATATAAGTAAGAGGCGGAGCTAGGATTTCCAACTCAGGTTTGTCACATTCTTTAATTCCCAAGCTGGTGCTTCCAAGTTCTGTGATATTCTGCAAAGCACAGTGGGTGAGAGAAAAAGCCCTCTATGAGGAAATTCCACTCTTGTCGTACTAAGATTCGTCACCATCTGAAAAAAAAAAAAAAAGAACAATTAAAAGGTCATTTCATCCCACCCTCTCATTTCACTGATGAAGGTTTTAAGCCAAAGGAGAGAAAGTGAGCCAAACCTAGGTTGCCCAGACGGTGGGTAGCTCAGCATAACACCCAGCCTCACCCCATTTCCCCTGCTGCCTCCAACCTCTTGTTAGGCCTCTCACTTTCCTAAAGAGTTTATGATATGATATGCGGGACAGGAATTGCTCAGTATTAGAAAGCTTAGGCAGGAAGAAGCCGTGGGCAAAAACATGTATCATGCTTCATGATCACACTGTATAGGACACCAGGGACACCCAGCTTCCCTGAAGTTTTACTTTCCTGAAAAGTTGTGCGTAAATGAGATGCTGGCTTTCCCTTTCCAGTAAGTCAGCCTCCAGTGGATGAGTCAGGTTGGCTCATGGCTGGGAGTCTGTGTCATGGCTTTGCCTTTGTGCAGGTTGTCAGTTGATTGTATGTATATGGACTTTAGGATATACAGATGATATATACATATCATCGCTTACTGTTTGGCCTACCATTGACCGTTTATACCAGATAATTCTTTGCCATGGGCCTGCCTTGTGCATTCTAAGATGTTGGATGGCCTCCCAGGCTACCTCTCTTCCCCCAGTTATCACAACTGAAAATGTTTTAAGACATTGCAAAATATCCCTTGGGGGAGAAAGTACCTGTATTTGTCTGTTTTCACACTGCTATAAGGAAATACCTGAGACTGGGTAATTTTTAAACAAGAGAGGTTTAATTGATTCACACTTCTGCCTGGCTGGGGAAGCCTCAGGAAATTTATAATAATGATGGAAGGCAAAGGGGAAGCAAGGCACTTTCTTCACAAGGTGGCAGGAGAGAGAGAGAGTGAAGGGGGGAAGCACCAGGCACTTATCAAACAACCATATCTTGTGAGAACTCACACACTATCACAAAACCATTGTAGGGGAAACCGCCCCCATGATCCAATCACCTCCCACCAGGTCCCTCCCTTGACTTGTGGATATTACAATTCGGATTACAATTCGAGATGAGATTTGGGTGAGGATACAGTCAAACCATATCAGGACCTCTGGGTGATTTGGTCTCATCTTCTTCTGAGTACTTTGGTGAGGAGGGAAATGTTAATTGGTGAAGAGAGCAAATATCCAAAACTCCAGCTAGAATCTTCATTCTAAGGATGCTCTGTCTGGGATTTCAAAATATTTGTATGGTTTCCATGTATTGCATCCCTGCATGCCTGCTATGCATCCAACAGTAGCTAAGTGTTTTAACTCAATTGTTTCACACAAGAATCCTGCAGGACAGCTATCATTGTTTCCACATGTGTTCATTGGGGTTCTCCAGAGAAACAAAACCAATAGGATGTGTGTGTGTGTGCACACGTGTGTGTGTGTTTTAAAAGAGATTTATTATAAAGAATCGACTTATGTGATTATGGAAGCTGACAAGTCCCAAGATCAGCAGTTTGCAAGCTGAAGACCCAGAAAAACTGATAATGTAGTACAAGTCCAAACATTGGCAGACTTGAGACCTGGGAAGAGCCAATGTTTCAGTTTAAGTCTGTCAGTAAAAAGAAACCAATGTTCCAGCTCAAAGACAGTCAAGCATGGGAATTTTCTATTATAGGGAGGAAGGTCAGCCTTTTTTCCTATTCAGGTCTTCAATGGATTGGACGGGAACCACCCACATTAGGGAGGGCAATCTGCTTTACTTAGTCTCCCAAATCAAATGTTAATCTCATCCAGAAATACCAGCACACACAACCTTAGAATAATGTCTGACCAAATGTCTGGGCACCCAATAGCTCAGTCAAGTTGACACATAAAATTAACCATCACTTGGCCCGGCGCTGTAGCTCACACCTGTTATCCCAGCACTTTGGGTGGGCAGATCACCTGAGGTTGCTTAGGAATGTAAAGAGGTGAGCACTTAGAATCTAGAAAAAAATTTAGGAGAAGTGGTTTCCCAATGTATCCTGAATGTCCCACTCTGTACTCTACTTTCTCTGTCAATCAAAGCCTTCTCTGTAAATTCTTTTACTGTAAAGACCAATTTTTAATCTTATTTTTTGTGTGTTCACCATTGCAGCTCCCACCATCACCACCTAATAATAATTATAATGATAGCCACTTCCATGTATTAAGCATTACTCTTTGTCAGAGACTATTCAAACAACATCTTATCTAATCTTACATCAGCCTATTGAGACATGTAGTTTTACTTTTAAATAACTTTTCAAGAATTACATAAGTAAGAGGAGTTCAAGACCAGCCTGGCCAACATGGCAAAACCCCGTCTCTACTAAAAGTACAAAAATTAGCTGGCCATGGTGGCAGGTGCGTGTAATCACAGCTACTCAGGAGGCTGAGGCAGGAGAATAGCTTCAACTTGGGAGCCAGAGGTTGCAGTGAGCCGAGATCACGCCCCTGCACTCCAGCCTGGGTGACAAGAGCAAGATTCCATCTCAAAAACAACAACAAGAACAAAAATGAACCATCACTCTATGGTTAAGCTGAGTGTCAGTGCATCTTATGGAAAGAGTCACAAAGCTAGAAAGCAGCAGATGGAAATGTCAAGACCAGGTTTGTGCTCTTAACCTCTATGTGAGCTTCTCAACCCAGTAGATTCGTGCTGGATGTGTGCTGTACTCTCTCGAGTGCATGGGGGAAATAATAGAGCTTGAGAGCCACTGCTCTGTGCACTGCCGTTCATTGGTTGACTGTCTCAGAATCACTGATTATCAGGGTGAGAAGAGACCATCAGGATAATCTAACCCAGTGAAACGTTAATCTAATGATCACACAAATAAATGAGTAGTGTGCCTATAGTGAGTACTCTGATGGAATGGTGCATATGATTGGGAAATAGACCCGGGTCAGGAGAGGCTTGCTGAATGATTGAATGGGTAGGGGTTACATGGGTAGAGAAAGTAGGAAGGCATTTGAGGCAGAGAGAACCCTAGGGTAACAGGGAGAGGGCAACTTGACCCAGCTGGCTCTGCAGAGTGGGTTCTTCAGGTTGCTGCAAACACACCTCAGACAGGCATACTGGATGTGGGGTCTTGGAAGTCCTATAGAGTTGGGGTTGAGAGTGAGAAAGGGTGACTGTAATAAAATCACAGAAACACATCTAATCCCACCTCTCATTTTAAAGGAGAGGAAACAGACCCAGAGAAGTTACTTATCCCAGAACACACAACTAGGGGATCACAAAGGTAGTGTGAAAACTTAGATCTCTTGCCTCTGTCTCAATTATGTTCCCAGGTACCATGGTACCTCGCCACATTGCCTGGAATCGCCTGACCCTCCCTTTACCCCACAAGGAGTCCCAGCTCTTGGAGCTTCAGAGTTCTTGCCCAAGTCTCACACAATCCCCTAAAGAGTGGTGAAAATACTCTCCAAAGTCGCTGAACCCTGAGCACAGGACCACACCCCAGGAACTGCCACATAAGAAAGGGGGAATCCATGCATGGACTTAACTGAATCAGCAGCTGGAAATACTAAAGTAATTCATGACCCATAGAAGCACAAGTTACAAAATGGTAGTCTGCAGGCTGGATCTAACCCACAGATGTGTTTTGTTTGGCCACACAATCTATTGAAATGTGTTTAAAATTTATTGCCACCATTAAAAACTTAGATTTCATATTTTTAAAAAAGTTCTAGCCTGCATTCCTACCTGACAACAATTCCCTGGAGCTGCTGCCTTCCCCTCCTCACATTCCTTAGGTGCCCACCTGCTTACTCTGTTCCCAATCCCAACTCCTGAAGTAGCAGGTGGCGTCTGCAGCCCAGGGCTTTGAAGACATGCAGCACAGTGTGCCTGCCCTGCCCTGCCTCATGACAGCTTTTCAACAAGCTGCTAACAGTGACCTTGGGATGGCCCCTAGAGTCTGCAGGCAAGCTAACCCCAGTCCTGTCAGCTGCTGCTCCCTTGATAGGGCTACGGTGTCCTCCTGTCCTGTCACCCTCTTTCTAGACTGTGTCCCTCTGAAAGGGATGCATTCAGATTCAAGCAATGTGCTCCCCCAGTGGGCTGACCTAGGTGGAAAAGTTAAAGCAAGTCATTTTATATTTATACACCATTCAATTTCAACTTGGCAGTCAGAGCAGCACACACGATGTCAACCCAAATCGAAAGAGGCCTCATAACATACAAAGTTGATTCTCTCTTATGATTCTAGCTAGGTAGAATAAACTCCCAGGGGAAAACATCAAATCATTTCCTGAGACTATATACAAGCAGATCTCTAACAATGTGGGAGGAATGACAAGCATCTTGAAAAAAATTTTTCTGTTTATAAGTATAAACAGAGACAGGACTCTAAGGAAAATACTTGTAAAAGTCCTTGTTAAAGGACAGCAATCTAACTGGGTGTATGAAGTTACTGCTGGTTCTCTCTGCTACCAGAATGAACTCAGATGAACTGTTTTAATTGCTTTGCCCTTTGAGGTTAAAATTGCACAGGTAGAAAGCAAAAAAACTAATGGCATTATAGAAAGAAATGCTGGCCTGGGGATCTGGTACCCTGGAGGCTTTCCTTCAATCTGCCTCTGACTATTAGGAGCTCATAGGTGGGTCACCTGACACTCTGGGCCTCAGTTTTCTCATTGTGCAATGAGATTGTTGAATCAGATTAGAGATTCCACAAATGAGAGCAGTGCATCCAAGACATAAGCCATTTTTGCATGACCTTTTCTAGAGATCCCCTGACCCATTAATCATGTAATTAATGGTCCTCATTAAAATGACTTCAATTCTAGCATAATGTTTTAGTTCGGTCCAAGTGGAAACATTTACAAGCCCACAGGTATGATGCGTTAACTATTATTTAAGCGCATATTAAAATACTCAGGAATTAACATTAAAAATAGCATTTGTCCGTGTACCACCTAATGAATATGCAATAAATGTTAAATGGATGAATGACAACTACTGCTGAGCTCAGTCATGTATGCCATACACAGACATGAAAAAGATAATCAAAGATGCTTTGTGGTAGAGATGTTTTTTGAATGAGGCCTTGGGGTCATATAAAATTTCAACAGCACAGGAGACTATATTGTTACAGAGTTAAACACACAGGGGCTCTGGAGTCTAGCATCTGATTGGGTTTGAAATTCTAACACCCCTCATGTACAAGGTGTACCTCTGTGCAAAATTCTTAACTTCTCTACACCTCAGATTTCTCATCTGTAAGGTAGGGATAATGAAGGTACCTACGTCAAGGACTATATGTGAGCATTAAGTGAGAGAAAGCACATAAAGCACTTAGCAGAGACCCTCAGTAATTGAGCCTTGTGGTCACATCGTCGTCATCATCCTCATCATCATCACCATCATAGCAATCATCATCATACCAATCATCATTGTCAAGGAAAGTGGAGAGGACATTCCACAGGGAGGGACTTGAGGAGTGGAGCACCCAGGAGGCAGCCAGTTTGCCTGTGATTTCCACAGGACCAACTCACCTGAGCTATTCTCAGCTAAAGTTTGCAATCCTGCTAACAGACTTCAGTGGCTTCTGGGGAGTGTTGTAGCAGGAATGATCAGCCCCTTGCCCTCATCGGCAGGCTCTGTTCGGATTGGCTGCATTAACCCATACTGCCCAGTGGTCTGGCTGTGCATTTCCTCCTCCAACAGTGGGGACACTCACTCTGGAACCCAGTCTCCAGAATGCATCAGTGGAGAACCCCTGCATCTACAGACCCTGAAAGCAGATCCTCCTCGTGGCTGCATTTCTCTTGAAGAGAGCTCAGAAGGACACCCAGCAGCCGCAGTGCCAATCAACCTCAAAGATGGGGTCAGGGTGCAGGAAGAGCCACGGAATTGCCAGAGGCTGTTGCTGAACTTTTGCTCCTAGATGGGGCCTGTTAGTCCTGCACATCTCTGCAGCAGGCATCTCTTGGTGCCATGAGTCCCGGTGGGCCTTATTGATTCCTTATTCATTTCTTATCACCTCCATGTGAATCAGATTCAGTTGCTTCATATTTCCTTCACTACACTTATCACTGCCTGATATTATATTACAGTTGTGAGTTTTGCACCTCTTATATTAAGACAGTGTCTGCCACATAGTAAGCACTTAGTATTTGGTGAAAGTTGTAAAAGTGCATCAGTGAATATCCCACAGTGCTGGGCACATAATAGATATTCCATAAATTGTTGTAAAATAGCATTTGCCCCTCTGTCCAGGAAACAGGGATGAGGGTGGTATAAATGGGGAGCATTTTGTTCAGGGATGCTTTTCTGGATGTGGCATTTGAGCTAGACCTTAAAAGATAGAGTACAATTCCACAAGGAAGGCTTAGTAGTCGGGCATTCCAAACAGAAAGGACAGGTGTTTAGACATGGAAAGCATTAGGGAAATTTGAGAAATTGGGAATAGCTCAGTTTAGCTGGCAGACTGGAAATATAAAGAGGAATTCCAAGAATCTATGCCTGGAGAAGCTTCCCCAGTATTATAAAGGGTCTCAAAGGCCATGCCAAAGAGCAGGGGTCTGGCTCCCTCAAGCAGTGGAAAGTCAATGGTGGTTTTTAAGGAGGTGAGTAATGTGGGCTGACCGATGCTTTAAGAAGATTAATACAGCAATGTCTTGAAAAGTGGTTTTGGGGTGGAAGGGAGACAGAAAACAAAGATCTGAAACCAAAAACATGGATAAAGTATAAACAAGGCTCAGTGTAACACCAGATGTTGATTTAACACATAAGCAGGGAAGAGGATGGTCAGAAATGAAGTTGAAGTGACTGCATGGCTGACTGAAAGAAGGATGGTGCTGCTGCAGCCTGAGGAGAGAAGTCGGAAGGAGGAGCAAAGGGGCTTGGGGGTATGGAAAGGAGAAGAGTGCAGTTTCATCTTGTCATGACCCAGATTCCCCATTTGGTGAATGCTTGTAGGCATAAAAGCACCAAAGTCTCACTGACTGTTGGAAACAAAGACCAAAACTCCAAATGTAGATAAGGAATGGACAAATTTCGAGAGTTACCTCCATGGAAGAAGACTACCTAGGCCTTAGGGTCAGCATAGTTTCTAGAATTGGGTAAATCTAATCCAAGCTCTCCCTCTTCTTATGTGTATGACCTTGGGCAACTCTCTTAACTCATCCAAGACCCTGCTTTCTCATCTGTAAAACGAGAATGATAATAAATCTACCTTATAGAGTTTTACTGAGAATTAACATATACATGGTATTTAGTACTGGTAAAATACTCCATATGCATCAACAATTATTAATATTATCTTATTTTTATTTGAGGCAGAGGCTGCAAATACAAATGCCTTTATAGGCCAACTGGAGAGAAATGAATTAAGCTAATTTTCCACCTAAAAGGAACGTGGCTATTCACCTTCAGCAAATTACTCCACTTGGGAGTTTTGATGAGGTTGTCACACTGTGCAATTTTTTTAAGAGAAGTTGGAAATCTGGACTTTGGAGGGATAAAATTTTCCATTTTAAAATGTTTACTCTAAATTCAAATTACAAGATAATATTATGGCATCCAACAGTGTATGAACTGAACAAAATGTGTGTGGGGCTGGTATAGCCCATGGGCTGCCATCTGTGAAATCTGCTTTAAGACAGACTTCCAGCTTGATGCAGAGATCCTGGGAGCCCTTTTGGAAGATAAAGCTGCCCCTTCGTTCTCCTGAGACATTAGGTTCCAACATCTCTACATGTCAAACAACAGGCATGCGGTGGATGACCCGATGCCCTCTAGGCCTGAGGTTCTGAGATTGCTAGTGTCCGAGGATGTCCAGTCTGGCCTTGATGGCATGAAGAGATCAGTTGGGGAAGGCTCGAGGGTTGAGTGAGATGGCCAGGGAGGCCAGACCTCGTGGCAGCCTCATATGCTGCAGCAGGGAGAAGCCTGTAGGTGTTTACCCACTGTGGATAAAGACAGGAGAAGTGTTGAGGCTAGCTAGAGATGAGAAGCAGGGTATCTGACCTGACTAGTTAAACACTTTACTAAGAACTACAGCTGAATCAAACCAAATTTGAATATGAGCCTGTGTGTGTGTGTGTGTGTGTGTGTGTGTGTGTGTGTGTGTACCACCCACCTGAGCTGGGGCGATAGAGGAGAACGGGCCTGAGTGTGTATCTGCTTCATCTGCTTGCTTTTTCTCAAGTTCATTCCTGTGTGACAGAACTTTCTAATCTCTTGTACTCACAAAGCTATGGCTGATATTTCCAGAAACCTTCATAGCACCATTTCCACCACACCCCTCCTCGCCACCTGAACCCTTATCCCCAGGTTTTCAGGGTCTGAATCTGCAGCCAGGCTTCTGGGTTCTAGAACCCAGAGTGGAGATGTAGAGAATCCTATAAGCAAGCCTGAGTGTTAGAGCCTCCAGCAGGCTCAGACTCTCCTGCCAAAGGATGGCTGCTATCCCAGTGCCTGCATTGCAAAGATGGACAGGTCAATGCATGCCCAGCAGGGACAGAAGAAACACTGCCATTGTCCCAGCTGATAGATGCTGAGAAGGCAAGATCATTTTTCAGCAAAGTGCCTGGTTAACCCAAAGTGAAAGTTTGGTTTCCTCTACCTTACTGGAATATTTGACTTTGAATCCATGTTTACTTTCTACCTCTGGGTAGATGCATCCTGTGACTCTGTGACAAATGATATTTACAAAGAGAGGTTTTCAAGATATTTTTAGCAACAGAACTCTTTCTTTAAAATGATATATTACACTGAACCCAATATATAAAATGTGTTTTGTAATTAAGTGATTAACACATTCTTTAGTCAATTTGAGTCTTTATTCTTGGTGGTAAAGACTTTGTTATTTTCAAAATCTTACAAGGGCCTAACAGGAAACTTTAGGATTCTTTGGAGTATGTTGTAAAAACCACTGCTATAGTCCTCACTTTCTGAGGTATTGGGGTTCTAAGTGAGGAGAAGTCAAACTTCTCATCTTTAACAATGTGAAATGAAGATGACAGAAGGGAATCACAGCATTTCATGGCATTTGACTGATAACATTTGAATAGGAGGTAAGTAACTTTGTATGTTGGAAAGAGAAAGAATCATACAGAAGAAAAAGTCAGGGCCCTGTGTTCTAGTTCTGGCTCTAGAGAGTGTTGGCTCTAATCATTTGAGAATCGGCACTCACCATGTGCCACTGGAGAAGGCCCTTGTCTGTGGATGCAGATTCTCCATTTGTAGGCATCATCTCACCTGAACGTCTAGGCTGCTGCTCAATGTGTTGGCCCAAAATGCTGCACTATCACAAAACAGTACCGGCACATTCAGTGTGCCACAAAATAGACCGATTCCCTCTACACACCCAAATTTATGTATTGATACTAAGTTGTACAGAGTGATTCCATACAAAACAATGGAAATGAACCGTTGGAAGGTTTCTAGTGGTTACATGAGGTACAGAAGAGTAGCAAATGTGGCCACAGTTACGAGTGCCAGCCTGGAGCCAGCCCTAGATTTTAGTCCTGACTGTATCAACTACTGGCTATGTGATCCCAGGCAAGCCACTTACCTTCTTGCCTTCTCCATAATAAAATGGAAACAGCATGACACCAACCTCCCAGGCTGGTAGGTTAGCTGATTTGCACAGCAACATGGGGAAGCCCTCAGGCTTTGACCGTGCCCAGACCTGGATTCAAATTCCTTTTCTTTCACAAATAAGCAAAGTACTTTGTAAACGTCAATTTTCTCATTTGTCAAAAAAGGATAATTATTAAATCAGCTAATATTTGTAAGACACTTGAGTTAGAACTGTACTTGTGATATAGTGAACACCCCCGCCCCCGCCAAAAAAAAATGATGTGGCCAAGTATAAAGAAACTTTGAAGGAAATAGTGCCAGTTATAGATGAAGAGCCCAGCTCAAGAATGAGGACTCAGCTTTCACTCTGGCTATGCCCCACATCCTGGGTAACATCCATGAGTGCTCTTATCTTTCTAAGCCAAAGTCTCTCCATCTGTACAAGAAAGATGGTGCACTCCACAATCAGATTCTGATATTCTCTGGTTTTATGGTGGACTCTCGCCTTCCAGTTACAGCCCATGGAGGGATGTGGGAATCAGTGCCAAGCACCACAACTCAAATGTCTTTAGGATCAGACATCCGGCATCATCAGAGTAATATGACCATTTTGAGTTGTATTTTTCTCAAGACACTTACAAAATTGACCTAGTAAATATAAGAGAATATTCTTCATATCCACAAAAAAATGTGATCACTCCCATTTTTCTTGAACCACTGACAGCCTCAAATTTGGAGACACTATCAGGAGAGGGGGGACCCTGAAGTAAATGGAGCACTTAAGCCCCATCTGAAGATGGCATCTGTATTCAGCAATAGTTTATTGTTGCCAAAACAGAATGAAGGCACAGTGCTACTAAATATCACAGATTTTCAAGAAAAGAAGGAAGTCAGATTTCTGCATGTGTGAAATCTTGGGGTCATTAAGAGACAGCAAATAATTCAAAATATTTTTAAAAACAATACTTTTGCAATCTGCAGATTCAGTTCATGGGTAGCATTTTGCCATTTCAGATATGACCAGTTCCTAAAACATATCAGCAGGGTTGCATGATGGGGTCCAATGTTCCCTACCTCCACCCCACAAAAAGGAGGATTCGCAGGCAAGTCCTTAGACCAAAGAGAATGCAGGATCTTCACTCCAGATCATGCATGCTCACCACAATTGGTAGGACCAGAGTGAGTATCTGACCCACAAACAGCTCTCCATGTCCAGTGTTTTCAAACTTTAAGATCCATAGAAATCACTTGGGAATAAATTCATCTGGGAAGTTTGGGTAAGATGTCTCAGGAGCCACCCATGGGAATTCTGCTCCATCAAGTCTGAAGGGGGGCCTCAGGAATCTGCCCAGATGGTTTCCCAGCCTCCCTTGGGGAAACTTATCTCAGGTCTAACCAGGGGCCAATGACTGTAGAAGTTCTGCCCAATGTGGAGACTCAGTGCTGGAGGGTGATCAGCTGAACCAATTGCTGCACTGAAGGGGAACAGACTGAAGAGTGCTGATTTGCCTCTTCTGGGGAGCATGGACAGAGACACACTCATGTTACTCACTTACTAGAAGTTTATTTTAAAAATTCACAGAGAAGTAAGGAAACCATCTGAGCTGCAGAAACCATCTGAGCTGCAGAGTCAAACCCCATGGAGTCCATGATATTGTTCCACCACTGGAATGTTTTTCACTCTTGTCTAATCTGTCCATAAGCCTTGGACTTCTGTGTTTCTGCCTCTTCTGATTATGAACACTATTCTTATGCCTTACCTTATCTTACTGCTCTCCAAGAGAAAAGGTCTGATTGGTTCAGCCAATCACCTGCCAGAGCACAGTTTTCCTATGGACAGAGCATCAACACCTCAGAGGCTGCTGACCAGCCCATAGCTAGTAGGCTGTGGGTCAAGTTATTCTGTATTGCATCAGCTGTGGCCAGGATTCCAAGGTCAGGTGATGCTAAACATCCCAAGCCGTGGGTCAGGAACCTCGAAGAGAAAGGCTAGAGGATGGTAGGCTCCTGGCATGGCCAACTGCTTTGATATCGGGGTGAAGAAAGGTAACCAAAATAGCCAAAGAGAAAGAAGTCCCATGAATATGAAGGGACAAATGTCCCAACAGGATCATGATACTTTGGCTGGTGACAGATGCTAGACATGGAGAACAGACCAGCCTAGTGGGTGAGTCTGCAGGTCCTGAGTTCTTATCCCAGCTCCACCATTCTCTGGCTATGTGACCTTGGGTAAATTACTCAGCCTCTCTGAACTTGAGCTTCCCAGTCTTTCAACAAAAATGATTGTAATGTCTCACAAAGGGGTTTTAAGAGTTAAATGAAATACTGAGTATAAAGCCTTTAGCACAAAGCCTGCAGTAAAATAAAAGACAATATTTAGTTTAAAAGAGAAAAAAAGAAACCTACAGAGAGTTTCTTTTCTCAGAATACATCCTCAGAGAAGAACAGAACAACATTGCAAGAGGAAACCCAAATTCTGTGGAAACATGAGCTATTGTTGTTATTCTCCAAGTACATAAAGTAGATGTGGATTAAAGGTGGCATTTGGGGTGTTGGAGGCTGGAAGGAAAAAGAGCATGAGATCAGTAGGAAACCTGGACATGTGTCCCCACTCTGTCACTTTTGTAACTAACTCTGTAAGCAGCCAAAAACAGGGCCCTTCCTATGCCTGGGCTTCACTTTCCCCGTTTATAAAATGAGGGGGTTGGGCCATCTGACCTCAGAGGGCACGTCTATCTCTGAAGCTCCAGAATCTCATAAGGATCAAGAATGGCAGAAGAAGAATCAAAGATCTAGTAACTGACTCCAGATTCTAGAAGGGTTGGGTTTTTTTGCTTTGTCTTCTTTGGGGTAAATGCACTCTGAAAGGTAACTTTGGGCTGGAAAATCAGTCAGATTTGCTGGGATAAGAAGGTTCAGGTGGGACCCAAGGATGGTCTTCAAGAACATGGAGGGGATGTGCATCTAGAAGCCGGGTTAAGCTGGTTCTGTGTGATATGAGGTTGGAAGGCAGACCCCATCCCATTTCAGAGGTGACGAATCTGACAAACAGAGGAGTCTTCCCCCCATGCTTCAGAATACATTCTCTAGCTTCATTCAGGTCTCTATTCAAATATCAGCTCCTCAGATCTCTACTCCTAACCCTCGCCCTAACTCAATACCTGTCTCTAACTATCCAGTCTAAAATGCCACCTCTGTCACTCTCTAGGCCCTTACCTGCATTTGCCTTTCACACTGCCCTACAGACCATCATATGATGTCTGACTCGCTCCAGGGAATGTCAGCTCCACCAGAGCAGAACATTTGTTTGCTTCAACTGCTGAATCTTCAGTTCTTAAAAAGGGCTTTGAACATAGCAGATTATCCATAAATATTTGTGGACCTCTCCCCGCAAAAAAAAAAAAAAAAAAAAAAGAAAAGTCCTACAGTCAGTTTAATATTCTCCTTTGTCCTGGTGAACAGAACCTGAAATTAAACACTTCATTTCTAATTGTAAAAATTCAGAACTCAACCTGTTGATGAGGAAAGAAAACGGAGGAGCAGACAATCGTCCCCTTATTACAGAAAAATTTCCCCTCTACACTTCCCCATGTGGAAGACCAGCAGGGGAACTGCCCTGGGCAGGGGAGACCACGTGAGGATCTGAGCTGAGAACAGGTGTTCTCATCTGCAGCAGATTGTAACCTGTGAATTATCTCCCCCTTTATTCTGGAGGCGCTGTGCTGGCCTTGAATGGGGCTTTGAAGGCCTGAATATTCAGGAACTGTCCTGAAATTTCCCCTCTTCCGCATCCAGCAAGACTGCAACTTTCAGGAACTGTCGATTGTCTAGGGAATATAAACAAAAGAACAAAGGCAAAGTTGGCTCATTAGAAGAGAAGCAATCTCAGATTGAACTGAATATAAAACCCACTTAGAATTTAAACACCAGAGTGGTATGTGGGAGGAACAAGATTACAAACTCCGGGGAGAGGTCCCAATAAACCAA
This sequence comes from Pongo abelii, assembly GCF_028885655.2. Taxonomy (NCBI): domain Eukaryota; kingdom Metazoa; phylum Chordata; class Mammalia; order Primates; family Hominidae; genus Pongo; species Pongo abelii. The sequence continues at coordinate 157,498,463 of NC_071989.2, forward strand.
AGCAATTCCATCCTGGTTCTCAGTCCCTGTTCATAAAAATTTCACAGAAGGGGAACAAGTCTCCAGAGCTTGAGTTTCTGGCATAGCAACCCCACTGCCAGTTGCCTCTGTTTGGTTTGAGATATCAGAAGGGAGACTCCAGGCAAGCTGGCTTTGATTTGTCTAAATATAGTCTCTTTTCTGAGAGTATAGTGAATCAAGCAAGGGGTCCTGGGGCCAGCATGGTGTTTGGCATGTTTACTTTATGGGCTGCGTGACGTTTGGCCCATTCCTTCCCCTCTGCAGGCCTCAATTTCTCCCTCCATTGAGAAAGAAATCCAGGCAGCATTTGAGCTCCTTTTTCTCTGTTCCTTCAAATCTTATTGTCCATGGCCTCCAAAGCTTCAGTGTATTTTCCTGACCTGTCCTTTTCATCCTCTACACTTGCTTTTCTGTTTGCAGAGAAACTGTTCCTGGCTTAATGTGGAATTGAACCCCAGAATGCAGAACAGCTCTGAGTCTCAGTCATAGACACCCAGGAGGACTCTCACTGCTGGTCAGACAAGTGCCTGGACTTTGGGTCGCCATTCCTCTCTCTTTTGACACCACTGCCTGCTTTGCCAAGTTCCCCTCCATGGCATGTGACAGCATGATGCCCCAAGGGAGAAAAGCTGCCAAGAAGGGCCCTGAGTCTTTGGCATTGGGCGAGAAGGTGACGCTCTCCTAGCATATGACTCAGGCTACAAGGGGATGCTTGCCTGCTGAGCACTGTCAGTTTCGTTGCTTAGAAAATGGAAATAAGAAGAATCCTGTCCATCTCAGAGGACTTTATGGGAATCAGATGAGAAAAGAGGTTCTGGGGAAAACTTCGATTTGCTATTTAGATCCTTGAGTCCAAGACTCTCGGCCACTGCTTTGACCTCCTACCTCTCCAGCATGCTATCTCTTCACTTCACCCACCCTGGTAGCCTCTCCAGCAATAACAGAGCAGCTCACAGCATGGACTCTGGAGTCAGGCTGCTGGGTGTTTCCCACTGGCTCTAATCTCACCAGCTGTGTGAACTTAGGCATGTTAACTCACCTCTCTGATCTTCAGTTTTCTCATCTGAAAGTGGGGATAAAACAGAACCTACCTCAAGGGTTGCTGTAAGATAATGTATGAAATGCACCTGGCACAGCACCTACAATACATTCATTCCTGCTGCTATTAGTGTTACTTCTTTGAAGAGCCACAGCGTGTTATCACTAATAGGATCAGTGGGAGACTGAATATAACTAATGTGACTAGCAGGCATCCTGAACACTGGCAGCTCTCTCGAGGTGTGGTCCACAGAACTTTGGCAGTCCTCCAGATCCTTTCAAGAGGTCCACAATGCCAAAATTATTTTCAGAGTCATACTACTTGGCGTTTTTCACTGTGTTGACATTTGCACTGATGGTGCAAAAGCAATGATGCCCAACTGTGCAAGTGGTCGTTGTATTCTTTACCACTATGCATGCCCAGAGGTGGGGGGAAAGCCAGTTTCACTTAACAATGTCTTTTATTAAGCAGTAAATATTGTTATTTTTATTAAATTTTGACCCCATTTTTACTTGAAAGAATGACTAACAGACAAACTATGATTATTCAGATGTGGGCATGTAGCAGACATTTCCACAGAAATGAATGAGGTAAGCCTGTCGCTTCAAGAAAAATCACTACCAATATTTGTTACTAATGATAAAATTCAAGCTTATAAGTAAATTTTAGAAAGCTTATATCTGCCACCGCAAACTTGTTAGTTTCCCAATACTTGAAGATTTTGTAAATAAGATTTATAGTAATATTAATTAATGTGTTTTTTTGTATTGTAGAATGAAATGTGTCAACATTTGGAAGACCTGCATAACTAATATTTTCCCAATGATTAATGTATGATGTTACAAAATCATGCAGGGGTAAAAGATCCTTTGAAAGTGTAAGTTGGACCAATGGATTATATGTAATCAACTAAGGAAAAGTTCATTGATAAGGTTCCAGATTTTGCATTGAAACTAACCTTTCAGAAACTGCCACAAGTTTTTGTGTAATATCAAAGAAGAATATCCATGACTACCTGAGATGGCCATTAAAATATTCCCCCTTTTTCCAACTATGCCTCTGAGTGAGGTCAGATTTTATTTGTATACCTCAACAAAACATCACATTGTAACAGATTAAATGAAGAATCAGATGAGAATCAAGCTATCCTCTATTAAGCCAGATGTTGAAGAGATAAGCAAACATAAAATAATGCCATTTTCTGAATATAATTTTTTAATTTTGAAACATTTTCATAAGGAAATGTCAATTATGTTCCCATGTCATGGGTGTATTTTTGTTACTTTTATATGAATTAAAGCAATAACTTTAAATTTTATGTTTTAACTTCTTATTTGGTAAATATCACTAGATGGAATCTACATAAATGAAATCTATGTGTAGTTCTCAATCATCTTTTTAGGAGGGTAAACAGGTCTAAGACCAAGAAGCTTTAGAACCACTGCTGTAAATGTTTGAGAGAGAGATAGAGAGCAAAAGAGGGTAAAGAGAAGTTCCCGTGCTAAGCATAGGAAGTGACAGGCCTGTTGTGTGCTCTGTTCCTCAGCTCACACCAGGAACACTCTGGAGTTCCCTGTCCAACACAGAGCCCCACATTTTAGCAGGGATACTGACAAACTGAACATTATTCCAAAAAGGGTAACTGAAGGATAAAAATTATGTCCCCAGAGGAACAATAGAAATAAGTAGATAAACACCCTGAGGCCGGGCGCGCTAGCTAACGCCTGTAATCCCAGCCCTTTGGGAGGCCAAGAGGCAGATCACTTGGGGTCAGGAGTCCCAGACCAGCCTGATCAACATGGAGAAACCCCATCTCTACTAAAAAATACAAAAATTAGCCAGGGGTGATGGCATGCATCTGTAGTCCCAGCTACAAGGGAGGCTGAGGCAGGAGAATCGCTTGAACCTGGGAGGTGGAGGTTGATGTGAGCCAATATCATTCCACTGCACTCCAGTCTGGGTGACAGAGTGAGACTCTGTCTCAAAAAATAAATAAATAGGCTGGGCGCGGTGGCTCACACCTGTAATCCCAGCACTTTGGGAGGCTGAGGTGGGCAGATCACGAGGTCAGGAGATCGAGACCATCCTGGCTAACACGGTGAAACCCCATCTCTACTAAAAATACAAAATATTAGCTGGGTGTGGTGGTGGGTGCCTGTAATCCCAGCTACTCGGGAGGCTGAAGCAGGAAAATCGCTTGAACATGGGAGGTGGAGGTTGCAGTGAGCCAAGATCGCACCACTGCACTCCAGCCTGGGCAACAGAGCAAGAATCTGTCTCAAATAAATAAATAAATAAATAAATGAAAATAAATAAATAGGCACATATATACCATGGAATACTATGTAGACATAAAAAAAGAATAAGTTCATGTCCTTTGCAGGGACATGAATGAAGCCGGAAACCATCATTCCCAGCAAACTAACAGAGGAACAGAAAACCAAACACCGCATGCTCTCACTCACAAGTGGGAGTTGAACAATAAGAACACATGGACACAGGAAGAGGAACATCACACACCAGGGCCTGTCGGGGAGGGAGGGGAAAGGGGAGGGAGATCATTAGGACAAATACCTAATGCATTTGGGGCTTAAAACTTAGATGATGGGTTGATAGGTGCAGCAAACCACCATGGCACATGTATACCTATGTAACAAACCTGTATGTTCTGCACATGTACCCCAGAAATTAAGGTAAATTTTAAAAATAAATAAATAAATAAACTTACTCTGGGGAAAAAAAGGCAAAACTAAAAATAGAGTAAAATTTATAGAACTATAATAGCTTCTTCAAATCTTTGAAAGGCTGTCAGAAAAATGTTGACCAAAGGGTTGTATAAGAATGGCCTCAAATATATATTCTGGTACACCAATATTTTTTCTTCTGTTTTCTCCTCTGTCATTCTCTAATGATTCTCCCTGCTCTAAAATGTTGTTTCTAGTCTCTTCTCATTCCCTTCTCTTTTTCTCTTTCTTTTTCTAGCTTGCTTTCTTTTTCTGTCTCTGACCCCTTTCTCTCCTTCCCTTCCTTTCATTAAATTTCTTCCTTAATTATCCACAATATATAATAAATATATTTTTTTCAAAAAGTTTTGTTTCTTTTTTTTTTCCTTAAAAAGGTGTGAGTAGGAGGAGAATGAGGAAGAAGAGGAGGGAGGAAGAGGGGAGGGCCCAGGGGGAGGAGATGGGGGAAAAGAGAATAAAGGGGAGGGAGAGGAAGAATAAAAAATAATGATCTGTTTTTGTTCCCCCTCTGTAACCTGATGTATTTAATAAGACAAAGGTGTGAGTGATGGTGGTTCCCAGGGCAGGAGCAAGAGCATTTCCTCCCAGTGTGGAGAGCAGGAGGGTGAGTAAGGCTGAGCCTTGGGCTTTGGGTGTTATTTATCTCAGGTTCATTAGAGAGAAAGAAAAAGTCACAAAACAGTGAGTGCGAATGTTTTACAGACAATGTGAGGCAAATAGAATAGAGAATTTTAGAATAGTTTTAAAAGACTTGTAACAAGATTCCTCTTCTAGGAAAGGAGCTTAAGGAAATAATCTAATATATAGGCATAAAACTATGCACAAGAATGGCTGTCACAGTATTAATTAAAATAATGAAGAACTGACATATCCTAAGTGTACAACAATAAATGATTAAATTATTTCTGAGATACAAATGTAAATTAAGACTATTAAGCAATCAATAAAAATAATTAATAGAGAAATAAATAATGGCATAGGGAAATACAAGATAATGTTGAAATTTAAAAAATAATGAAGATACCAAATTAAATATATGTAGTAATTTAGTCAATATATTTTTATTGAGCTGCTACTTGCACTATAGCAGATATTGGACATTTAGTGTTGTGCATAATCCCTGCCTTTATACAGTTTAAATTCAAATAAAAAATATAGATTTTAAATAATTAATTAGACAAATAATTAGTTGCATGCCTTTTGTTCTCTGTTTCAACAAAGAGACATGAATTTGTGAAAAGCTATAAGGAATGATAAAATATTAGTGGTGGGTTTTTAGATGGTAAAGCTGTAGGTGCTTGATACATTCCTTGTAAGTTACATATTTTCCAAATTTCCTAGAATAAGAATATATTACTTTTAAAATCATCTTAAATGTCAATGATACATAAGAAAAAATATCTAAGGAACACACTCTTGCAATTAATTTCTAACCTTCGGTCTCCCTTCTTTTCTCCTTTACATCATTAGACACCAATGACACCTTCTGCCTCTATGACCTACCTAGAAAACCAAAACAGGCAATGGCCTTCATTCTTTCTGAAAAAAGTGCTAGACAAACAGAGTTTGAGGTGTCAGGTATGCAACAAGGCAAAAGACTGGCCCTTTTCTTATGGAATTCAAAATGTGAAGATAGGAACAGATGGGTAACCAGTGCAACCGTTACTGGGCACTATGCTGAGCACTCCATGTGCCTCATCTCATTTACTCTTCACTGCAAACTATAGAATAGATTCTAGGTTTAGACCCATTTTACAGATGAGGAAACTGAGGCTCGCTGAAGTTAAATAATACCTTGCAGGTGGCAGAGCTGGAATTCAGATTCCCATGGCCTGACTCCAAAGCCCAAGCCCTAAGTAAATCACCAGGAAGAAGACAGAGCTGTGAGTTAAGCTGTTCAAGGTCCCGCAAGGGAGAGGACCTAGCCCAGACCTAAGTATGAGGGGAATCTTCCTGGAAGAAGCAACCTGTACCTGAGACCTCAAGGGTTGCAGACAAAGGCCTGTGGACTGGTTCTGGAAAATGAAAGCTCAGTAGGACTAGCATGTGGAATACTGCAGGGGATTAGGGGGAAGGCAGAAATGAGGCCACAGAATAAGCAAGGAACAAATCATATAGGTCCTTGAAAACTCAGTTAGGACATTTCATCTTTATCCTCAAAAATGTTGGGAATCACTAAAGTGTTTTAAGCAGGAAAACATCACGGTCAGTTTTCCACTTACAAAATATAATTCTGGCAACTTGGAGAATAATTTGGATGAATCAAGACTGAAGGCCAAGAGGCCAATTAGGAGGCTATAGTCATCAATCAGTAGAAAGATGATGGTGGCTCAAAGCAGGATAGACGCGACAAGGAGAGAGATAAGATGTCTGGTCCCAGAGGTATTTTGGAAGTAAAGTTGGCAGACGTAGAGGAGATGAGACAAAGGCAGAAATAGGATGCCAAGATGTCTCTCTAATAGTGTGCCAATCGAAGTGCCAGTCATTGAGAAAGGGGACATGGGAGGAGGCTGCCATTCTGTGGAGCAAAATCAGTTCACTTTAGGACAAGCTGGATTTGAATCACCATTGTGACATTTAGTTGGCAATGCCCCGTAAGAAGGCAGATACAAGAGTCTGAAGCTCAGGAGAAGGAGCTGGGCTAGCAGTCCATCTATCTAATTGTTGAGCCTTGGAAATGGATGAAATTCTCTTGAGAAAGGTGTGTAATGAGAAGAAAAGAAGGCTTATGATCAAATCTGAAAAACAACAGCAAGTAAAGTTGGCGGAAAAAAAAAAGTCAAAACAAACAAACAAACAACAACAACAACAACAAAGGAAACAGGAAATGAGCAGCTGCCAGGAAGGTAGAAAAAAAAAATGCCTACAGAGGACAAGCATGGTGTCATGGAAGCTGCAAAGAAAATTTTTCTGGAAGGCAGAAGTGGTCAGCAAGCAAAGAAATGTTAAAAGGATTTAGTCAGTCACCTTTGGGAAGCCAGCTTCAGTTGCAAAGTGAGGGTAGAAGCCAGACTGGAGGGTAGCTGTCCAGCAGGAAAGTAGGTGGGAAGAAGTGGAGATAGCACATGCAAGCACCTGGAAGCATGGCTGGAAAGACAAGGAGAAAGAGGGAGCAGTAGCTGGTGGTGAAACTGGGCTACATATTGGTTCCTTCCCACTTCAGTTATCACGATTTGATAGATGAACTAGACCAATTTCTCTTTGCATGAACTAAAACTGATAAGTGGCATTACTATCAATCAGGAACCACTGAGCTTCTAAATCACCTGATTTCTCTAGGAAGATACCAAAAATAAAGATCATGTACAACCTCACAACATTTGATTTGGATTCAAGAAAGCTGCAATTAACCCTTTGATTCTATGTAATCATAAAATTGTACTATTATTTTGATTGTAATAACATCAGCTAACATTTGTGGATCACTCACTATATGCCATGCACTATTCTAAAGGCTACGCATATAACTAGTTTGATCCTCACAACACCATGAGATAAATCATTATCGCCATTTTACAGATGCAGAAATTGAGGGAGAGTTGAAGTAACTGGTTCACAATTACAATCGCATGGCAAGCAAGTATTGGAGTCAGGATTCCTTAAGGGTGCTTCTCCCTGCCTCATCCCAGGGACAGAGGAGAAAAAAAAAATTGAAAGGGTCTGGGGCAGAAAAGGTGAAATAATTCTGAGGTTGCCAGAACACTTCCATTCCAGAAAAGTCCTGGCATGAAAGGAGAACAAACTGGTCTGTAGGTACTCTCAGCTACTTTTCCCTAGTGGGTCAAGGGCAGACAATGGTATTTCCTGAGCTAAATGCTCTAGGCCTTGCTGGCACCAACCACGTAAATATGTTCTTTGAAATTCTAGTTGTCTGAAGGCTGGAGCACAGAGGTGAGCTGAATATCCTAAAAGGACTACTGAAGAGTGGAAAGCACAAAGTCCTTCTTGTAAATGGTCATCCCAGCTTGACTATATATCTGCACAGCTTTCTGCCATTTGTTGAGGGCCTATATACCATTATGTCATTTTGTCTTCATGACAAGCCTAAGGGAGGAAAGCCTAGGGAGGAGCTGTGAACCCTGGATCTTTACACATCTTCTCCTCTCTTTTTGAAACATTCTTTCTCCTTTCCATTTGTCTTATGTGATTGGTTGGCATCTGGCTTATCATTCCCTATTTCTTGTTTTACTGGGTTAAAGGGAAGGAGAGTCATAAGAATCTTAAAAATATATTTTTATTTGGTTTTGAACTAAATGAGATAATGATCTATGTCTCTTCTTAGGAGGAAGAAACACCAATATTAAACCTTCACCAGCTGCCTGGGCGCATCAGAAATACTCAAGGATAAGTGACACCCAAGTTTATGAACCTTGTATTAGTCAGATTCAGTCAGGGTAGATCTGTTATGATTGTTATGAAATAAGAGAGTTGTGATATGAATTAAACGCTATGCAATTATGGCAGAAACTAGGAAAGTGAAATTCTGAAAGTGGCATTTAAAGGATCAGGAAAGGATTCATAGTAAATCTGAAAAGTCAAAAGTCAAGCACATACAGCAACACAAGTGGGCTCATAAAGGGGAAGTGCAGGAGACGTCTGTGGGAAATCATTGCCTCTCAGAGGCAACTGCTCTGGGTGTTGCAGATGAGATGATGGGCCTGGAGCTGCTGTTTGTAAAGAGGAAGAGCTGGAAGTGCTGGAAGCTATCAGGTACTGCTATGCCTGTCACTCCATCTGTTCATATGACCTTCAGAGTGATAACGGCTGCTGCTTCACCTCTGCCTTCCAAATCTTATGCAAGTCTCTCTCTTGTACAACTCTGGCTTGAGACCATAAAGGAAACCATACCTAGTTTCTGATTAAACCATGCTGACACAGTAAAATCCAATTTATCCAATTGGTAAATCTCCTTTACCAATGAGAAGTAAAAGACAAACTAAAGTAAGGGTTGACTAACATGAGAAGGGATGTCTGACTAACATGAGATGGGATGTCAACTTAGAGTCACCTTGCCTTTTCTTACACCTCCCGCATGTCCAGTGTGTCAGCACATTTTCTAACACTGTACCATTATCTCCACAATGGCATGCACATGTATCCCCTCTTCTCCCCATGGTCATTAACCCTGTTCAGATTCTCCTCACCTCTCATCTTGAAGATTGAATGTCTTTCGAGTCCTCCACTCACCCTGCTCTCTCTGGCCTCTTCATCTTTCGTGCTTGATCTTTCTTCTGCCTGGAATGCTCTTCCCTCCTTTATACTTTAGGTCTTAATTTAAAGATCACTGTATTTTGGAAGCATTTTGGATCTCTCAAAAAATCTGAGTTAGATACCACACTGATTTGCTTCTCTATTCTAGTACTTATTACATTTTAGGTCTTATATAATTGCCTGTGTTCCTCTCCATTCCCACCAACTAGGGCCTGACACATAGGGGTTCAATAATTGTCAAGTGATTGACAGAATGAATGAATGGATGGATGAGTGAAAAAGTCTCTCCATTTCCAGTGTGTATTCTCTCTAATATCTTCTACATTCTACACTGAAATTATCTTTTTGAAAGCCTGGACTTCTTCAGTGGCTTGTCATTGCCAGTGGATAAAATGCAGACTCCTCATCTGTGCATTCAAGAACTACCACATATAGTCTCAGCCTACCTTTTCTTTTCTTTTCTTTTTTTATTATTATTATTAATATTATTATTATTGTTATACTTTAGGCTCTATGGTACATGTGCGCAACGTGCAGGTAAGTTACATATGTATACATGTGCCATGCTGGTGTGCTGCACCCTTCTTTTCTTTTTTTTTTTTGAGATGGAGGCTTTCTGTTGCCCAGGCTGGAGTGCAGTGGCACGGTCTCGGTTCACTGCAACCTCTACCTGTTGGGTGCAAGAGATTCTCCTGCCTCAGCCTCCTGAGTAGCTGGGATTACAGGCACCCACCACCATACCCAGCTAATTTTTGTATTTTTAGTAGAGATGGAGTTTCACCATGTTGGCCAGGCTGGTCTCGAACTCCTGACCTCGTGATCCACCCGCCTCGGCCTCCCAAAGTGCTGGGATTACAGGCGTAAGCCTCCGCACCCAGCTCCAGCATACCTTTTCTAAACGTCTCCCAGGATTCTTCCATAAGTATCCTCTATACTTTAACCAAACTTATCAACAAATTGTTCTCTGAAGAAGAGTAATTATTTGCAATAATAATTTCAAAAAAACAACTTTTATTTATTGAGCATATACTATATGTTAGTCATCGTAGGATATATTGTATCTATTTTATCTTACTGAATTATTACAATAATCTTGTGAGGCTTTCATCTCTTACCCTTATTTTAAAGATGAGAAAACCAAAGTTCAGAAAAGATAAGTCACTTGCCCTAAGTCACTTGGCCAAAATCACATAACTAGTAGGTGATGAAACCAGTATTTAAATTCATGTATTATCCAAAGTCAAGACTATAACCATTCCACTCTACCATATCTTCCTGCAAGAAGTTTTCAATAACCATTTGTTGAATTATTTAATTAACTAGGTGACTAATATAACCTACATACTTTGTATAGCTTATCTCATTAGCATTCACACAACAGCTTTATGAGAGAAGCTATTATTATTCCCAGATTACAGGTAACGAAAGTGAGACTCAAAGAAGTAAAGTAACTTACCCTAGGCCACACATTTCAAAAGGGAGAAAATGGGGAAATTGAACCCTGGTTTGTTTGCCTCCAGGTTGGAGCAACTAGCCACTATGCTACACCACTCCTAGTTAAAATCACCAGTTGCTGGAGCTGGACTGGCCTCAAGTAACCATCTTGTCTCACAGCCCTCACTTAATGGATACGAATAACAATTCCCAGGAAGACTAAGTGGCAGCACTTGATTGTGGTAAACCAGGACTATGGCTTGGTGTCCAGTGTGTTTTCATTATAAAATCTATCTTCTTTTCTCACCAAAAATTTATACTAGATGAGAGCCAAGGCTTGCCCATTAGACAACAGGGAACACACCCAGCGTACTCCGTCTTTGCTCATGCTGTACACTTTGCCTATTAAAATTCACCTTTACTCTGCTGGTCCTGAGGGCATCTGTTTTCTGTTTTCTAAGAATATGAGAGATGTTGAGTCAGAGACACATCATAACTATCTTCCAGGAGCTTCAAAGCAAATACAGAATTTACCGATAGGAATGCTGTGACCATTAGACAAAGGTTCCATGAAAACAAGCTCTCAAGACTTTCTGTTTATACAAGCACTGGAGCTGGTGAGTTCTGGAAGTTGAATGTTTAACCTAAGTGGATCCTAGGGAATTGTCACCTTCCTGGAGGAGCGAGAAATTCAAGAAGAGCTGAAATGCTGTAAGAGCTGGAGCCCATCTACCTAGAGACTGGAAGTTGAGTGGGGCTAGGGTATAGCACAAGAAAGCAGAGAGGTGGCAAGAGGGTTTCAGACTAAAGAGACAATGAATTTTTTTCACTCATTCAATTATTTCTTTTGTCAAAACATATGTATGATGCACCTACTATGAGCCACACTTTGTATGAGAACTTAAAACAGAACGGCTTAACCTAGGCTAGCATCTCAGAGAAAACTCCTGTATTAGTCCATTTTTATACTGCTATAATGAACTTCCCAAGACTGGGTAATTTATAAAGGAAAGAGGTTTAATTGACTCACAGTTCAGCATGGTTTGGGGAGGCCTCAAGAAACTTACAATCGTGGAGGAAGGTGAAGGGGAAGCAAGTCACCATCTTCACAAAACGGCAGGAAGGAGAAGTGCCGAGCAAAGGGGGAACAGACCCTTATAAAACCATCAGATCTGTGAGAACTCACTCATTAGATCATGAGAACAGCATAGAGGAAACCATCCCTACGATCCAATTACCTCTACCTGGTCTTTCCCTTGACACTTTGGGATTATGGAGATTACAATTCAAGATGAGATTTGGGTGGGGACACACAACCTAACCATATCAACTCCTCTCCCAAGGAGAGGAGTTTTCTCTGAAATCTGAAGCTAGGAGATTGGGTAAAAACAGAGAAAACATTCCAGGCAGGTACAAATAGCAGCTGTAATGGAATGGCCCTGAGGTGAGAGAGAGCATAATACTTTGGAGGAACTGAATGAAGGCCACTATGCATAGGGAAATATTATGATGAAATGGGATAATGGTTAGCAGGTTCAAATTGTGGGGAGCCTTTTAGTTTATTTTATGAATTTTTATAATTAGGAAATGGCAGTTTTAAAACTTGGTCCAAATATCCTCTGATACTCCTCCTATTAAGAAGAGCTTTCCTTCTCTCTCCTTGAATTTGGGCCTTGTGATGCTGTGCCAGATTCTGGCCTCAGGCAGGTCTTAAGAAATGGCACCTTCTAATTCCTGGCTTTGGGGACACTTTTGGAACTTAGCCATCATGTTTCTAGGAAGCCCAGGCAGCCTATGGAGAGGCCATGTGGATGGGAACTAAGGTATCTGACTCTGAACTTGCAGACAATAGCAGCATTAACTTATCAGCCATATGAGTGAGCCATCTTGGATATGGATTCCCCATTCCCTAGTCAAGCCACTTCAGCTGATGCTGTAAGAAGCAGAGATGAGCCTTCCCTGCTGAACCCCACCTAAATTGTAGATTCTTAATGTAGATAAATGATTTCCATTATTTTCAAGACAATAAAGTTGGGAGTACTTTGTTAAATAGTAATAGATATCAAAAATATAGGTAAATGAGAAGCCATCGAAGAATGTTGAGTTTTAAGAAGTTTGTTTCTCATTATAGTTTTCTCTTCATATAATGGAGTATATCACAGTTTTTAAATTCATAGAGTTGCTCTGAGGACTGAATAATATAGTAAAAGTAAAGTGCTTGCACAGTGTTGGGTGTTGAATAAGGCTTCAAGAAGTGTTACTTATTATTGTTATTTTTAGAGTTTAGAGGAAAGGATGATGAAAAATTATTCCAGGAGTCAAAGGATAAGTTATTGGTCACTTAGACTAGAATGGCAAAAGTAGTGATAAAATGGATGGATTAGGGAGTTATTTAGGATGTAGAAATGATGGGCAGTCATAATTAATGGATGTGGAAGCTGAGGGAGAATAAAAACTCAAGAATAACTGAAAGATTCTGGCCTTGGAACTGGGCCAACAAGTGTAGCCGATAACTGCTGAATTTGCTTTCCAACATCTTTTCACCCTGCAAGTAATTTTTCCCCACTGTACTGCTGAGAAATCAACCTGCCTCCGCTCTTAATCCATTTGGTTTGAGCAGAGTGGATCCACTCCACTTCCTCCTTCAGGTTAGACATATTACCCAAGCCTTAGCCAATCTCCCAGGCAAGTGGTTCCAGGATTGGCACATGACCCAAATAGGCCAATCAGAGCCAACAAGACTCAATTTTAGGGCATTTTATTTGTTTGAGTTTGGAAAAGGAGTCTCTCTATCTTTACTTTGGAACTTAAGCCTGTAACTATTAATATATAAAACTAGAACGATTGCAGTCATCTTATATCTGACCATAGAGCCAACACTGAGCAAAAAGAGAAAAACTAGAAGGTGATGGCATTGTTTGAGCTCTGTGTCAAGCTATACCACTTGAGATATACCACCCGACCTTTTAGTTATATGAGCTAAAGGATTTCTTTTTTTCTTTTGCTTTTTTTTTTCACATATGCCAGTTTGACTTGGGTTGATGAACACTTGCACTTGAAACAGCCTACACTGATACATTAGTGATGCAAGGGAAAACTGGAAGACAGCAGGTATTGTGTTACAGCTGACTGAGATATTGGTGACTATAGAGAGAAATTAGAGTTGAGCATAAATTGGAGTGAATTGAGGCACAATTGGAAGTGAGAGAAATAGAAATGAAATGCCTAAACCAGTTAAAAAATTGTGGTCATCTCACACTTTATTAGTCATCAGAAAAATGCAAATAATATCATAATGTGACACCATCACACATCTACCGGAATGACTAGAACCAAAAAAAAAAAAGACAATTTCAAGTATTGGCAAGGATGTGAATTAGTTAGAATTCTTACACACTGCCAGTGGTACTGTAAGTCTATGCAACCACATTGGAAAACTGATTGGCAGTATCAGTTTACTGCTCAAGCTGAATGTATGCATGCCCTGTGATACTAGATGTATAACCAACAGAAATACGTGCATGTAAGCACCATAAGATGTACAAAAATGTTCATTACAGGTCTACTTGTAATAGCTTCAAACTGTACACTACTCAAATTCTACTTAATCATAGAAAAATTATGGTGTATTTTCTCAACAAAATACTATACAACAATGAAAATTAATGAACCACAAAGCTCAAAAGCAAGCAGAAAATATTTATGGTGCTATAAGTCAGAATCATTAGCCTTTGGGAAGGTGGTCTCTGGAAGGAGCAATGGCAGGGGGACTGTCTGGGATGCTGGTAACTTCTTATTTCTTAATATGAGTTCTGGTTGCACAAGTGTGATCTCTTTGTAAAATTTTACCTACAATTTGTACACTTTTCTGAATATTTTCTATACCCCACTAAAACTTCAAAAAATAAAAATGTGGGTATGAGGAGCCATTAACCAGTGGAGTAAAGTTGGAAAGGAGGCTGGAGAGCTGAAAGTGGGTTTCATGACTAGCATCTTCAAATTTTGGAATCCAGGAAACGGGAAAGACTAAATGAACATAGAAATGAGTGACCTTCCCTTAAGAGATGCCAATCCTTGATGTTGGGGAGCCCCATGTTGACCCTTCCCTGATAGAGCAAAGCAAGACCAATCAAATGGAGCTGCCTGCTGTCCTCTCTAAGAATCCAGCCCTTGTCCTACAGTTGGGAGCTGTGGGAGATGCAGACTTGTTGATCTGATAGGCTAGGATCCCTGATAAGGTTGGACACTGCCTTTTGGGAATTGCTTCAGTGAACTTTGGAGAGTCTTGTGGGGGAAACAGACAGAGGCATTGGTTTCTTCAGACCTCAGACTTGAAAATTCTCCAACTAAGTCTCATTGCCTCTGAAGAAGAAGGAATTTCACTTAATTTCCTGCAGAATAGATGAAAGAGGCAGAGAGGGCTATGTATATTCCATGAACTCCTAAATTCCAATTTCTTCTCATCTTTTCCAGTGCCATTAACTGTCCTTCCTACAGAGTCAGTTCAGGCTCACCTCCCTTCTCCTGGAGTTCAAGGAGTCTCTAGCCTCCCTGCTTCGTGGCTGACAATCCTCTTTCCACAGAATAGTCAGAAGAATTCTTCTAACATGCAAATCTGATTGATCATGCCACTCTCCTTCCTACAAACTTTAATGCATCCTCCATCTTGAGTTTCAGCCCAAACTTCATCAAGAAGCACAAGGCCTTGTGACCTAGCCCTTGACCACGTTTTCTAACATCATCTCTGGCCTCCTTGTTCCCTCACAATCCAACACATCAGCCATGCCCAACATCCCAGAGAGCAGGTAGAATCCTGAATGTGGAGGTCATTTTACACTTCTGTGCTTTTAGCCCAAACACTCTTTCTTCTTTGTTTTCCTGTTGAATACTTATTTACCTTTGAAAAACCACACCTAGGCATCATTTATTTTGGGAAGCCTTCCCTGAGAGCCCCTACTCCTCTCTCTCATTCTGATTTTCCGTTTTCTTTCACTGTACATGTTACAGGGTTCTGTATTTATTCACAATGGTGTAGCTTTCCTATTAAAAGTCCAGATACTCAAGTGGCCAGGATTTTGTCTTGTCTATCTCAATCCCTGATTCTTACAATGGCATTTGGCATGTGATAGATTCTCAAGAAGGTTTTGATAAACACACTCTTCAAAGCATAACTCTATGTGTTATCACTGAACTGTTAACTTTCAAGAGACTTTTTTTATCATTCTTATTGTTGTGTGCATACGTAGTTTAACTAACTATGATGATAAGCATAAATAAAACTTTATAACTGCTTTATGAAGGGTGTTATTTCATTTGATCCTTGCAACAGAGAGCCTGGTAGAATGGCCTCTTTCTTTTCTTTTTTTGAGATGGATTTTTTATTATTTATTTATTTATTTATTTATTTATTTTATTTTTAAAAATTTTATTATACTTCAAGTTCTGGGATATATGTGCAAAACGTGCAGGTTTGTTACATAGGTATATACGTGCCATGGTGGTTTGCTGCACCCATAATCCTATCATCTGCATTAGATATTTCTCCTAATGCTATCCCTCCCCTAGCCCCCAATCTCATGACAGTCCCCAGTAAGTTATGATTCCCTCCCTGTGTCCATGTGTTCTCACTGTTCAACTCCCACTTATAAGTGAGAACATGCAGTGTTTGGTTTTCTGTTTCTGAGTTAGTTTGCTGAGAATGATGGTTTCCAGCTTCATCCATGTCCCTGCAAAGGACATGAACTCATCCTTTTTCATGGCTGCATAGTATTCCCTGGTGTATATGTGCCACATTTTTCTTTATGCAGTCTATCATTGTTGGGCATTTGGGTTGGTTCCAAGTCTTTGCTGTTGTGAACAGTGCTGCAATAAACATACGTGTGCATGTGTCTTGATAGTAGAATGATTTATAATCCTTTGTGTATATACCCAGTAATGGGATTGCTGGGTCAAATGGTATTTCTGGTTCTAGATCCTTGAGGAATCGCCACACTGTCTTCCACAATGGTTGAACTAATTTACACTCCCACCAATGGTGTAAAAGTATTCCTATTTCTCCACCTCCTTTCCAGCATCTGTTGTTTCCTGACTTTTTAATGATCACCATTCTAACTGGCATGAGATAGTATCTCATTGTGGTTTTGATTTGCATTTCTCTAATGACCAGTGATGATGAGCTTTTTTTCGTATGTTTCTTGGCTGCATAAATGCCTTCTTTTGAGAAATGTCTGTTCATATCCTTTGCCCACTTTTTGAAGAGGTTGTTTGTTTTTCTTGTAAATTTAAGTTCCTTGTAGATTCTGGATTAGCCCTTTTTCAGATGGATAGATTGCAAAATGTTCTCCCATTCTGTAGGTTACCTGTTCAACCCGATGATAGTTTCTTTTGCTGTGTGGAAGCTCTTTCGTTTAATTAGATCCCATTTGTCAATTTTGGCTTTTGTTGCCATTGCTTTTGGTGTTTTAGTCATGAAGTCTTTGCCCATGCCTATGTCCTGAATGGTATTGCCTAGGTTTTCTTCTAGGGTTTTTATGGTTTTACATCTTATGTTTAAGTCTTTAATCCATCTTGAGTTAATTTTTGCATAAGGTGTAAGGAAGGGGTCCAGTTTCAGTTTGCTGCATATGGTTAGCCAGTTTTCCCAACACCATTTATTAAATATGGAATCCTTTCCCCATTTTTTATTTTTGTCAGGTTTGTCAAAAAATCAGATGGTTTTAGATGTGTGGTATTATTTCTGAGGCTCTGTTCTGTTCCATTGGTCTATATATCTGTTTTTGTACCAGTACCATGCTGTTTTGGTTACTGTAGCTTTATAATATAGTTTGAAGACAGGTAGCATGATGCCTCCAGCTTTGTTCTGTTTTCCTTAGGATTATCTTGTCTATAGGGTCTTTTGGTTCAGAATGGCCTCTTTCAAACCCAGTCCCACACATAGATCAGCAGAGAAGTCTCAAAAAAAAAAAAAGGAGGAATTATTAGAGGACCCCTTGATATTTATTTGTCTCTCAGCTTTTAAAAATTTATATTTTAGATATTTTATAATATACACAATAGTACATTAGTGCATGTTTGCAACTTATAAATGAATAAACAAATATATATGGTGGGGGAGAGCTTAAAATTGGTTCACTGATAGAGTGCATGATCAAAAAGTTTGGTGACACTGTGTTAGACAGCACATGGGCCTCTGTGTTTCAGTACTTGAGCAAGGAGACTTATGTAGTCTGCCAGCTGGATTGCAGGGTATATATTTTATAGTTTGGTGACATTTCTCTGCCTAGGTTATGTGCCTGAGCTCAATTCTCATCTTCCTATTTTTCTTATTCCTGTTTCCCAATTACTAGTAGTGATAGCAGTAGCATGTAACATATATTGAGTACTCACTCTGTGTCAGGTGCTATGCTAAATATTTCCATATATTATCTCATTTAATACTTATAATAGAACAGAGAGAAAAAAATGGCAGATAGGAGGCAGGACTAGCTTGCAGCTCCCACCCGGATGGATAGAGCACCATGTGGAACTCACATCATGAACTTGTGCTCCAAGAACTACTGAATTCCAAAGATAAAGGACATAATCTCTTGGGAGCTCCACGGTCCCACCCACCACCTGAGAAACCCAGATACTTATCCAGAAGACCTTAAGGCAAGCTTGTATCTTCCCTATACTACTGCAGCTGATACTTTTTTGAAAACACCACCTCCAGACTGGAGGCCAACCAACACAAAACTAGGGTGCTAAACAAAACTACAATCAAGGACCCTAACAGAGTCCACTTCACTCCCCTGCTACCTCCACCAGAGCAGGTGCTGGTATCCATGACTCAGAGACCTGAACACAGATCACAGGACTCTTTGCTTACACTCCCCAGTGCCAGCCCAGAGCCTGGTAGCTCCACTGGGTGGCTAGACCCAGAAGAGAAATAATAATCACTGCATTTCAGCTCTCAGGAAACCTCATCCCTAGGGGAAGTGGGACAGTGCCACATCAAGGGAACACACCATGGGAAAAAGAATCTGAACAGCAGCCCTTGAGCCCTTGAGTCCCAGATCTTCCCTCTGACACAGTCTACCTAAATGAGAATGAAGGAATGATACGGTCTTTTTCAGACAAACAAATGCTGAAAGATGTTGCCACTATCAAGCCAACACTACAATAACTGCAAAAAGGAGCTCAAAATCTGGAAAGAAATCCCTGAAATACACCAAAATAGAACCTCCTTAAAGCATAAATCTCACAGGACCTATAAAACAATAACAACATGAAAAATAAAAGATATTTAGGCAACAGCATGATGGATAGAATAGTACTTCACATATCCATACTAACATTGAATGTAAATGGCCTAAATGCTCCACTTAAAACATACAAAATGGCAGAATGGATAAGAATTCACCAACCAAGTATATGCTGTCTTCAGGAAGACTCACCTAACACATGACTCACATAAACTTAAGGTAAAGGGGTGGAAAAGTATATTCCATTCAAATGGATACCCAAAGTTAGCAGGAGTAGCCACTCTTATATCAGCCAAAACAGACTTTAAAGCAAAAACAATGGTTTAAAAAGACAGAGGGACATTATATAATGATAAAACGAATGGTCTAACAGGAAAATATCACAATCCTAAATACATATGCACCTAACACTGGAGCTCCCAAATTTATAAAACTATTACTATTATACCCCATGGCGTAATAAGAAATGAGATAGATGGCAAGAAAATGATAATGGGGCCCTTCAATACTCCACTGACAGCACTAGACAGGTCATCAAGGCAGCTAACAAAGAAACAATGGACTTGAACTATACCCCAGAACAAACGGACTTGGCAGATATTTACAGAACATTCTATCCAACAACTGCAGAATATACATATTCATCAGCACAGGGAACATTCTCCAAGATAGACCATATGGTAAGCCACAAAACAAGTCTGAATAAATTTAAGTAAATAGAAATTATATCAACTACTCTTTCAGACCACAATGGAATAAAATCGGAAATCAACTCCAAAAGAAACTGTCAAAACTGTACAAATTCATGGAAAGTTGATAACCTGCTCCTGAATGATCATTGAGTCGACAATAAAACCAAGATGAAAATTAAAAAATTATTCAAACTGAACAATATTAGTGACACAAGCTATCAAAACCTCTGGGATACAGCAAAAGTGGTGCTAAGAGGAAAATTCATAGCACTAAATGCCTACACCGAAAAGTCTGAAAGAGTGCTAATAGGCAATCTGAGGTCACATCTCAAGGAACTACAGAAAAAAGAACAAACCAAAACCAAATCCAGCAGAAGAAAAGAAATAACAAGGATCAGAACAGAATTAAATGAAATTGAAACAACAACAAGAAATACAAAATATAAATAAAATGAAAAGCTGGCTCTTTGAAAAGATACACAAAATTGATAGACCATTATTGAGATTAGCCAAGAAAAGAAGACAGAAGATCAAAATTAGCTCAATTAGAAACAAAATGGGAGATATCAACTGATACCACAGAAATACAAAAGATCATTCAAAGCTACTATGAACACATTTAGGCACACAAACTAGAAAACCTACAGGAGATGGACAAATTCCTGACAGTATATTACCCTCCTAGATTAAACCAGGAAACATAGAATCTCTGAGCAGACCAAAAACAAGCAATGAGATTGAAATGGTAATTTTTAAATTGCTAACAACAAAAAAATCCAAGACAAGATAATCCACAGCTGAATTCTATCAGACATTCAAAGAAGAATTGGTATCAATCCTATTGACACTATTCCACAAGATATAGAAAGAGGGAATCCTCCCCTAATCATTCTACAAAGCCAGTGTCATCACTCTAATATCAAAACCAGGGAAGGACACAACAAAAAAAAAAGAAAACTACAGACCCATATCCCTAATGAAAATAGATGCAAAAATCCTCAGCAAAATATTAGTGAACCAAATCCAACAATATATCGAAAAGATAATCCACCATGATCAAGTGGGTTTCATACCAAGGATGCCAGAATGGTTTAACATATGTAAGTCAATAAATGTGATACACCACATAAACAGAATGAAAAACAAAAATCACATGATCATCTAAATAGATTCAGAAAAAGCATTCGACAAAACCCAGCATCCTTTTATGATTAAAACCTTTGGCAAAATCAGCATAAAAGGGACATATCTTAAGGTAGTAAAAGCCATCTATGACAAACCCACAGCCAACATTATATTGAATGGGAAAAGTTGTAAGCATTCTCTATAAGAACTGGAACAAGAAAAGGATGCCCACTTTCACCACTTCTATTCAACATAGTACTGGAAGTCCTAGCCACAGCAATCAGACAAGAGAAAGAAATAAAGGGCATCCGAATTGGTAAAGAGGAAGTCAAACTGTCACTGTGCACAGAAGATAAGATTGTATACCTAGAAAACCCTTAAGCCTCATCCAAAAAGCTCCTAGATCTGATGAATGAATTCAGTAAAGTTTCAAGATGCAAAATCAATGTATACAAATCAGTAGCTCTGCCCTACACCAACAGCAACCAGTTGAGAATCAAATCAATAACTCAACCCCTTTTACAATAGCTGCAAAAAATAAAATAAAATTCTTGGGACTATACCTAGCCAAGGAGTTGAAACACTCCTACAAGAAAAACTACAAAACACTGCTGAAAGAAATCACAGACAGCACAAATAAATACAAACACATCCCATGCTCATGGATGGGTAGAATCAATATTGTGAAAATGACCATACTACCAAAAGCAACCTACAAATTCAATGCAATGCCCAACAAAATACCATCATAATTCTTCATAGAACTAGAAAAAAATAATCCCCAAAGTCATGGAATTTTAGGAACCATGGCTAAATATTGGAACCAAAAAAGGAGCCCAAATAGCCAAAGCAAGCTAAGCAAAAAGAACAAATCTGGAGACACCACATAACTTGACTTCAAACTATGCCATAGGCCATAGTCATCAAAACAGCATGGCACTGGTATAAAACAGGCACATAGACCAATGGAACAGAATAGAGAACCCAAAAATTAAAGCCAAATACTTAGAGCCAACTGATCTTCAACAAAGCAAACAAAAACATAAAGTGGGAAAAGGACACCCTATTCAACACATGGTGCTGGGATAATTGGCACGCTACATGTAGAAGAATAAAACTGGATCCTCATCTCTCACCTTATATAAAAATCAACTCAAGATGGATCAAAGACTTAAACCTAAGACCTGAAACCACAAAAATTCTAGAAGATAACATCAGAAGAACCCTTCTAGACATTGGCTTAGGCAAAGACTTCATGACCAAGAACCCAAAAACAAATGCAACAAAAACAAAGATAAATTGATGGGACTTAATTAAACTAAAAAGCTCTGCACAGCAAAAGAAATAATCAGCAGAGTAAACAGACAACCTACACAGTTTGCAAACTTTGCATCTGACAAAGGACTAATGTCCAGAATCTACGAAGAATTCAAACAAATCAGCAAGAAAAAAAAATCCCATCAAAAAGTGGGCTAAGGACATGAATAGACAATTCTCAAAAGAAGATATACAAATGGCCAATAAACACATGAAAAAATGCTCAACATTACTGGTTATCAAGGAAATGCAAATCAAAACCACAACGCAATACCACCTTACTCCTGCAAGAATGGCCATAATTACAAAATCAAAAAATAATAGATGTTGGCATGGATGTGGTGAAAAGGGGACACTTTTACACGCTAGTGGGAATATAAACTAATACAACCACTATGGAAAACAGTGTGGAGATTACTTAAAGAACTAAAAGTAGATCTACCATTTGATTTAGCGATCCCAATGCTGGGTATCTACCCAAAGGCAAAGAAGTCATTATACAAAAAGATATCAATCAAGTGGATAAAGAAAATGTGATATTTTATATATATAGTATACAGTATATACACATATAGTATATAGTATATATATATAAAAAAATATATATTTATACACACACACATACCATCGAATACTACTCGGCCATATAAAAGAACAAAATCATGGTATTTGCAGCAACCTGGATGGAATTGGAGACCATTATTCTAAGTGAAGTAACTCAGGAATGGAAAATCAAACATCATATGTTCTCACTCATAAGTGAGAGCTAAGCTGTCAGGACGCAAAGGCATAAGAACAATACAATGGACTTTGGGGACTTGAGGGAAAGGGTGGGAGGTCGGGGGGTAATAAAAGACTACACATTGGGTAGAGTGTACACTGCTCAAGTGAGAGGTGCACCAACATCTCAGAAATCACCCCTAAATAACTTATCCATGTAACCAAACACCACTTATTGCCCAAAAACTCATTGAAATAAAATAATGATAATAAAATACTCATAATAATTCCATGAGGTAGGTTTTATTATCCCTGGTTTACAAATTAGGAAACTAAAGTGAAAAAACTTGCCCAAGGTCCCAGAGCTGTGTGGTGGAACAGAGATTCAGTCTTACCTCTTGAATAAAAAAGGTGGAATTGAACAATAGTTCTGGATTCAAACATAGATTTTGTCATTTATTAGGAAAGCTATACAACAGTATTGTCTTTACTTACAGACAACTGACCCATTGTTTTAATGTCTAGTCTAACCCTGTAATGGCCCTCCTAGCCAGACACAAACAAAACATGATGCATATGGAATTCAGCGTTTCGGAAAGATGTGCACGCCTCACAGTATACCAGTGGGAAACTACTCTTGTAAACAGCATAATTTTTAACCACCACTACCCCCACCAGCACTCTCATCATGGCAAAATGCCCAAAGTCATTAGGCAGTAAGTACGTCAGTGTTTGACGTAAGTCTCAAATAAAAGTGCAGCAAGCCAGTATGCCTTGATTTCTGATGGCAAGACCTCACCGAATTGCTTATTTGAAGCCAGCACCAGAAAGAAGGGAGAAAGGGGTGATGGATTTTCCAGGGCAGGCAGTGAAACAGATACCAGAGCAACTGAGAATGACTCTAACTACCTACTTCTCTAGCAGCCTGGGAACACATCCTGGGGCATGGCTTTTCATGATCTAGTGTACTTCCTTTATGCCCTGAGATTTCCCTGTGGATCCTGGACCCTCAGGGATACATCATACAAGGCTCAGTCTTCTACCTAACATCTGCGTTTTGCACATTGCTACGCAGTTATCCCATCTCCCAACTGCCTGTTGGCCAATGCACAATGCTTCAATCTACCCAGGTAACGCTTAGTGGGGAAATAGGATGTCAATGAATCCAGAGAACCTGTGATGATGACATAATGATTTGGCCAAGGTCATCCCGTGATGAAATGAAAAATGAAACTCAAGCTTGGTGTCTGTACTGATATCTGTGGATAACCCATTAGTTTTTGGAATCTGACTTGGACACCTTAGGAGTGTCAGGTTCACAATGTACTTGAGGAACTTAACTGAGACTGTGTCTTCTTTTTTCCTTCCCTCTTCTCTTTGAGAAATGTGGTCTGGCAAGGAGCAGAGCAGCTTTTTCCCAGGCATTCAAGTTTGAGTTGGTTTATTTCTAGTGCACTGGGTGGGATAAGCCAGGAGACCCAACTAGGATACCCCATCCTGCTGCTAGGAATAGAAGTAGGAGGCATCCAGTTTTCCACTGAATGGGAGCCCAGGCTGAGTGACTACAACAAAGCCTCAAATTAACAAGATCAGCAGAGGGGAAAGTGCCCCAGGCAAGGATGGTGAAGTAGATGATGACAATGACAAAATGATAATAATAATAATAATAACAATAATAATAACAGCTAGAATTTATTGCATTTTACATGCATTAACTCATGTAACCTAACCTAACATTATTATTGATACCACATGTGTACATTTGTGGAAATACAGGCACAGAGTGATTAATTCACTTAAATCATACAGCTTAAAGGTAGAAGAGTTCAAAATCCAATGTCTGGCATTAATAGCTGAGTTAAAGGATATTCTTTTAGACAGCAGAAACATTTTTATAAATTTTTTTTATAAATGCAATATGACCTAACACCCGGATGACCAAAAGTTCATCTATAAAATAAACAAAACCAGAATGGCCCAACTACCATTCTGGTTGGAGGGGAAAAAGGGAAGAGGAGAGGATGCTGAAGCCTCACTTTCTTGGCCCTCCAACTATGCCAGTCCTGGAGAGGAAGAGGAGCTTCTGTAGAACACAGTTTTTAAACTACTGGTCTTGTCTGTCGTCACCACCACCCTCCTTTTCTTTTTTTTTTTTTTTTTTTTTGAATGACTACATATATTTTGATATATTTGAACGCCAAAAGTACATAGCAATGGAAAAGATGCACTATTCCTACATGAAACAAATAAATTAATTTCACAGAACATCGAGTCAAAAAGCTAGATATAAAAGAGTATTTAATGTTCGTTTTCATTATAAGAAATTTCAGAAACTGGTAAACCCAATCTATGGTGACAGAGGACACGAGGGTGACTGACTAGCTTTGAGAGCATCTCTTATTTTAAAAACTAAGAAAACAAAATTCTAATAAAGGAAATGACTTAATATTTGATTTAGAGTCAAAGTTGAATTCAAAGTTTCCATCTCCTACAATATTTTTACAAATACCCAATTTCTTGCAAATATTTACTGAAATCGAGTCTCCCTCTCCTTCTTTTTTCGGTCTCCCGCTGTTATCGAAGCTGGATTGTACTGCCATGATCTCGGCTCGCTGCAACCTCCCTGCCTCGGGCTCCTGTGACTCTCCTGCCTCGGCCTGCCGAGTGCCTGGGATTGCAGGCGCGCGCCGCCACGCCTGAATGGTTTTTGTATTTTTGGTGGAGACGGGGTTTCACCGTGTTGACCGGGCTGGTCTCCAGCTCCTGGCCTCGAGTGATCTGCCTGCCTCGGCCTCCCGAGGTGCTGGGATTGCAGACTGAGTCTCGCTAACTCAATGCTCAATGGTGCTCAGGCTGGAGTGCAGTGGTGTGATCTCGGCTCGCTGCAACCTCCACCTACCAGCCTCCTGCCTTGGCCTCTTAAAGTGCTAAGATTACAGCCTCTGCCCCGCCGCCACCCCGTCTAGGAAGTGAGGAGCATCTCTGCCTGGCCGCCCATCGTCTGGGATGTGAGGAGCCCCTCTGCCCGGCTGCCCTATCTGGGAAGTGAGGAGACCCTCTGCCCGGCCGCCCATCGTCTGGGATGTGAGGAGCGCCTCTGCCCGGCTGCCACCCCGTCTGGGAGGAAGTGAGGAGCGCCTCTGCCCGGCTGCCACCCCGTCTGGGAGGAAGTGAGGAGCGCCTCTGCCCGGCTGCCACCCTGTCTGGGAGGAAGTGAGGAGCGCCTCTGCCCGGCTGCCCCGTCTGGGAGATGAGGAGCACCTCCGCCCGGCCGCCCCGTCTGGGAGGTGAGGAGCGCCTCTGCCTGGCCGCCACCCCGTCTGGGAGGAAGTGAGGAGCACCTCTGCCCGGTTGCCCCATCTGGGAAGTGAGGAGCGCCTCTGCCTCGCCACCACCCCGTCTGGGAAGTGAGGAGCGCCTCTGCCCGGCCGCCACCCCATATGGGAAGTGAGGAGCGCCTCTGCCTCGCCGCCACCCCGTCTGGGAAGCGAGGAGCGCCTCTGCCTGGCCGCCACCCCGTCTGGGAAGTGAGGAGCGCCTCTGCCCAGCTGCTACCCCATATGGGAAGTGAGGAGCGCCTCTGCCCAGCCGCCCCTTCTGGGAGGTGAGGAGCGCCTCTGCCCAGCCGCCCCGTCTGGGAGGTGAGGAGCGCCTCTGCCTGGCCGCCACCCCGTCTGGGAGGAAGTGAGGAGCACCTCTGCCCAGCTGCCCCATCTGGGAAGTGAGGAGCGCCTCTACCCGGCTGCCACCCCGTATGGGAAGTGAGGAGCGCCTCTGCCCGGCCGCCCACTCTGGGAAGTGAGGAGCGCCTCTGCCTGGCCGCCCACTCCGGGAGGTGAGGAGCGCCTCTGCCTGGCCACTCCGTCTGGGAAGGGAGGAGCGCCTCTGCCCGGCCACCCCGTCTGGGAGGTGAGGAGCGCCTCTGCCCGGCCGCCACCCCATCTGGGAGGAAGTGAGGAGCACCTCTGCCCGGCCGCCCCGTCTGGGAGGTGAGGAGCGCCTCTGCCCAGCCGCCACCCCGTCTGGGAGGAAGTGAGGAGCACCTCTGCCCGGCCGCCCCGTCTGGGAGGTGAGGAGCGCCTCTGCCCAGCCGCCACCCCGTCTGGGAGGAAGTGAGGAGCACCTCTGCCCGGCCGCCCCGTCTGGGAAGTGAGGAGCGCCTCTGCCCGGCCGCCACCCCGTCTGGGAGGAAGTGAGGAGTGCCTCTGCCCGGCTGCCCCATCTGGGAAGTGAGGAGCGCCTCTGCCCGGCTGCCACCCCGTATGGGAAGTGAGGAGCGCCTCTGCCCGGCCGCCCCGTCTGGGAGGTGAGGAGTGCCTCTGCCTGGCCACTCCGTCTGGGAAGTGAGGAGCGCCTCTGCCCGGCCACCCCGTCTGGGAGGTGAGAAGTGCCTCTGCCCGGCTGCCACCCCGTCTGGGAGGAAGTGAGGAGCACCTATGCCCGGCTGCCCCATCTGGGAGATGAGGAGCACCTCTGCCCGGCCGCCCCGTCTGGGAGGTGAGGAGTGCCTCTGCCTGGCCGCCACCCCGTCTGGGAGGAAGTGAGGAGCGCCTCTGCCCGGCTGCCCCATCTGGGAAGTGAGGAGCGCCTCTGCCCGGCCGCCACCCCATATGGGAAGTGAGGAGCGCCTCTGCCTGGCCACTCCGTCTGGGAGGTGAGGAGCGCCTCTGCCTGGCCGCCCCGTCTGGGAGGTGAGGAGCGCCTCTGCCCGGCCGTCACCCCGTCTGGGAGGAAGTGAGGAGCACCTCTGCCCGGCTGCCCCGTCTGGGAGATGAGGAGCACCTCTGCCCGGCCGCCCCGTCTGGGAGGTTAGGAGCGCCTCTGCCTGGCCGCCACCCCATCTGGGAGGAAGTGAGGAGCGCCTCTGCCCGGCTGCCCCATCTGGGAAGTGAGGATCGCCTCTGCCCGGCCGCCACCCCATATGGGAAGTGAGGAGCGCCTCTGCCTGGCCACTCCGTCTGGGAGGTGAGGAGCGCCTCTGCCTGGCCGCCCCGTCTGGGAGGTGAGGAGTGCCTTTGCCCGGCCGTCACCCCGTCTGGGAGGAAGTGAGGAGCACCTCTGCCCGGCTGCCCCGTCTGGGAGATGAGGAGCACCTCTGCCCGGCCGCCCCGTCTGGGAGGTGAGGAGTGCCTCTGCCCGGCCGCCACCCCGTCTGGGAGGAAGTGAGGAGCACCTCTGCCCGGCCGCCCCCTCTGGGAAGTGAGGAGCGCCTCTGCCTGGCCGCCACCCCGTCTGGGAGGAAGTGAGGAGCGCCTCTGCCTGGCTGCCCCATCTGGGAAGGGAGGAGCACCTCTGCCCAGCTGCCACACCGTCTGGGAAGTGAGGAGCGCCTCTGCCTGGCCACCCCGTCTAGGAGGTGAGGAGCGCCTCTGCCCGGCCGCCCAGTCTGGGAAGTGAGGAGCGCCTCTACCTGGCCGCCCAGTCTGGGAGGTAAGGAGCGCCTCTGCCCAGCCGCCCTGTCTGGGAGGTGAGGAGCGCCTCTGCCTGGCCGCTACCCCGTCTGGGAGGAAGTGAGGAGCGTCTCTGCCCGGCCGCCCCGTCTGGGAAGTGAGGAGCGCCTCTGCCCGGCCACCCCCTCTGGGAAGTGAGGAGCGCCTCTGCTCAGCCGCCCCGTCTGGGAGGTGAGGAGCGCCTCTGCCCGGCTGCCACCCGGTCTGGGAGGAAGTGAGGAGCGCCTCTGCCCGGGCGGCCCCGTCTGGGAAGCGAGGAGCGCCTCTGCCCGGGCGGCCCCGTCTGGGAAGCGAGGAGCGCCTCTGCCCGGCCGCCCTGTCTGGGAGGTGAGGAGCGCCTCTGCCCGGCTGCCCTGTCTGGGAGGCGTACCCAACAGCTCCGAAGAGACAGCGACCATCGGGAGCGGGCCATGAGGACGATGGCGGTTTTGTTGAAAAGAAGAGGGGGGGAAGTGTGGGGAAAGGAAGGAGAGATCAGATTGTTGCTGTGTCTGTGTAGAAAGAGGTGGGCATGGGAGACTCCATTTTGTTCTGACTAGGAGAAATTCTTCTGCCTTGGGATGCTGTTGATCTATGGCCTTTCCCCCAGCCCCATGCTCTCTGAAACATGTGCTGTGTCAACTCAGGGTTAAATGGATTAAGGGCGGTGCAAGATGTGCTTTGTTAAACAGATGCTTGAAGGCAGCATGCTCTTTAAGAGTCATCACCACTCCCTAATCTCAAGTACCCAGGGGCACAAACACTGCAGAAGGCCGCAGGGTCCTCTGCCTAGGAAAACCAGAGACCTTTGTTCATGTGTTTATCTCCTGACCTTCTCTCCACTATTATCCTATGACCCTCCCATATCCCCCTCTCCGAGAAACACCCAAGAATCATCAATAAATACTTCATAAATTAAAAAAAAAAAAAAAAATATTTACTGAAATCTTTCTGCTTGCTAGGTGCTAGCTGCTCTTCTAGACCCTGAGCACTCAATAGTAAATCAAAAAGATAAGCTCATATTCTCATGTTGTCTGTATTCTAGTCGGGCGATATTGGCTGTAAGAAAATGAATGAATACATGAATAAATCAATTAAGAAAATGCCAGATAGTGATAAGTAAAATGCAGAGAATTAAAATAGGTAAGAGATTACAAGTGACTATCTGGCTAGTTCAGATTAGATGATCAGAAAGAGGTGACTTTCAAGCTAAGACCTGAGGGACAAGAAGTGGCCAGCCACATGACAAGGAACGTGTTCCAGGCAGAAGGAACAAAGCGCTGAGGCCCTAAGGTGTGAAGGAACTTGTTCTGGTTGTGGAACAGCACTTGGTCAGTATGGTGGAGCAGAGTGAGCCAGAGAAAGAGTGGTACAAATTAAAGTCAGAGTGGTAGGAGGCAGCCAGAACATAGAGGGATTGCTAAACTGGGAAGAAGTTTGAATTTTTTGTAAGTTGAGTAGGAAAGCCACCAGAGAATTTTTAGGCGGATGAGGAAAGTGACATGACATGATTATGTTTTGAGAAAGTCACTCTGCCTGCTATGAAGAGAATGGATCATAGCAAAGCAAGCATGGAAGCAGGAAGATCTGTTAGAAAATGAGTGCCTAAATCCAGACCAGAGATAAGACTGGCGTGAACTAGAGAAGACTGGGAATACTAGGGATAGAATTTGGAAGGATTTGTTTATGGATCAGATATAGAGGAAAAAGGGAAAGAGAACTTCATGAAAATTCCAAGACTTTTGATTTGAACAACTTAGGGATTGTGGAACACTAGGAAAAAGCATGTATGTTGGGAAGATAAACCAAGAATTCTCATTTCAGCAGGCCAAATTTATGATGCCCATCAGACATACATGAGAAGAAGCTGAACATCCAATGGGATACAAATGGTGTACAAAGGAGAGGTTAAGATTGGATTTAATTTTAGGAATTCTCACGTATGTATGATAAGTAAAACCATGGAGCCAGATGAGGTTACCTGGATGAAGAGGAGATAGAGAAGCTGAGCAGTGATCTGAGGCATTCAAACATCAAGAGAGAGAATGAAGCAGGAGCCAACAGAGGTCTCAGAGAAGGCATGGCCAGAGAAGAAGGAACCAAGGAGAGCATGATTTCATAGCAGCCAGAAAAATGTTTCCAGAAAAGGGAATGATGACCCATGATAAATACTACTAAGGCATCAAGTAAGATGAGAAGAGAGAAGTGATTTGGATTTAGCACTCCAAGCATACTCAGTGGAATGGGGGGACTGACTGCAGTGGGTGGAGGAGCAAATGTGAGATAAGGAAGTAGAGAAAGATTATAGATGACCCTTTTGAAGTAGAAGGTGGGACTCAACTCCAGAGGTGAGGCTCAGACACCAGACCAGATTGAGGACTAGCTGAAACAGGGAAGAGGCAAAAACACCTCTCCATGAGACACATCCACCAGTGCTATATCAGTTTACCATTGCCATGGCAACACCCAGAAGTTGCTGCCCCTTTCCAATGGCAATGACCTGACAACCCAGAAGTTACTTCCCTATTTCTAGAAATGTCTGCATACTCTTCTCGTTAATTTGCATATAATTAAAAGTGAGTATTCATACTTTAATATATGCAAATTTACATATATTAAAGTATAAATTTGCATATATTAAACATATGACTACTCACTTTTAATTATATGCAAATTAAAGAGAAGACTATGCAGAAGGCACTCAGAATTGCCTCTGAGCTGCCACTCTAGGCACATGGCCTATGCGGTAGCTCTGCTCCACAAGGAGCAGTAACTCTGCTGTTACTATACACTGCTACTTCAATAAAAGTTGCTGTCTAACACCACTGGCTTACCCTTGAATTCTTTACTGGGTGAAGCAAGAACCTCCATGGGCTAAGCTCCAATTTTGGAGCTTGCCTACCCTGGCTCACTTTCAAGAAGGTTTTCTGTGGAAGAAAGCCGAGAAATTAGATGGTAGTCTAGAGGAAGATGTAAAATCAAGGAAGTCCTGCTTTCTGTTTGATATTGCTTTTAATTGGAGACATTTGTGCCTGTTTTTAATGTTTATGAGATTAATCCAATAGAGAAGAAAAAATGAGATATAGGAGGGATTTTTTTGCCCTTGAGAGGGAAAAAAGCCATTGAGAATATAAGAGTAGGTGGAATCCAGAGTGATAGTGGAAGGGGCTTCATTTTTTGTAATGGAAAAGTAATATTTTTAGCAAAAAAAAAAATCACATTGTACAGGACTTTTCCAAGTGTACTTGGCTCTAGCAATCATCCTCTTCCCCAAGCCATGTGGCAACAAAGAAAAAAATCCCTACATACTTCCAAATACTTCATGTGGGGTACAATACTGCTCCATTGAGTACCAGCTAACAATTTTCTACCTGTTCCCTCTTTGTTGCTTGTCCCCAGCACTGGGCACCAAGTCTCAGGGCCAAGTAAAGTGATTTTTAAACTGAGAAAGGGATCAGGGGATCTGGGGAAAGGTGATACAGCAAAGTTCTGCCCTGGGATCAAGACCAACAGCTGGTAAAGCCCAGTTGGTAAGCGATTCTGAACGCCTCCTGAGAACCATTGCAACTTCCCAGTTAGAATAGTTGTCCCCGGCCTTCAAGATGTAATGTTCCATTCCTCTGCTTCTATCTATGATAGAGGGGCTTGTAACTTCTACAAGAACCAGTGAGAAATCTGGATGAAATACAAAATTTTAAAAATCTGTTTGAAGCCATCAAAGAGCAACTAGGACTTAAGAGACAAGATTCCAAAGAGGATATGAGCCCCACTTCTGTTTTCCCCCTTGAGGCATTTGCTGAGTCTTAAGCTGTCAGAGCAAGAGGCTAAAAGTCCAAACAGAAAGTGCTGGAAGAGCTCAGGAGAAGTTTTAGCAGGCTCACAGTGCTCTGGAAACAAAAATTGGAATCCAGGAGCAACCAAGTAAGAAAGGGTCCTGATAAACACCTAAAGATCTCACTTAGAACCCCTGGAGGGCTATAGGCTCACCACAGAAATTAGGCAGAGATAAGGCAGTCTTAACAAAGGCCAAAATCAACCTTTACTCAGCTGAGTCCTAATTGGATTGAATTACTCTAACTGCCTGGCAGAAAAGAAAATCTGTCATCTTGCATATACCAAATACAATTTAGGTATCAAGAAACAGTACCAAAAAGAAAAACAGACAACAGAAAGCAATCCTGAGGTATTCCAAATATGAGTTATCAAACACAGACTTTCAAATAACTGTGATAAATATGTTCAAAAAAGTAGATGACATGCAGAGAATTTCACCACAGAATTGAAATCTATAAAATGAAATCAAAAGCATATTTTAGAATTGAAAGATCCAATAATAGAAAGGCCTCTCTGTTCTGTGACCACATTCCCTCAATGTCTATGCCTGGTAGAGGAATCCAGTCCAGGTGGCAGGGGTTGGGGGCAGGAGAAAGAAAGAAAAGAAATATTGGCTCATATTTGCAAGGGGCTCCAAATAACTGGCTTTTTCCTCTGCCCTCCAAGTATTGGACTGGGGCCCTGGTCACGAGACTGCCAAGTTGCCTTGAGCAGTGGTTCTAAAATGAATTTTTGAAAAAAATAAATAAATCTTAGGATGTCATAGACATGAATCAGGAGCCAGTGAGGGAGACAAGGGGCTCAAAGACTTGTTTCCTCCTACCTGGCTGACATCAGCTGCCCCTTATATTCAATATCCAAAGCCCCTTTATACCTTCTCAGTGAGTGGTCATCTAGCCTTGTCTGGAGACCTGTTGGGGCAGGGCAGCCCAGCAGTTTATGAGTTAGCCCATTTTTTTTCCTTCTGGATACCATCTAATAACACCTCCCCAGGATCTTGTCCTCAAGTGTCTAAACCTCTTGTACTATTTACATGGTCCTTTGTGGTCTAGTCCTGCCTCTCTCTCCAGCCTCATCTCTTCCCACACCTTATGCTCCACATTCCAGCCACACTACATGTCTTCCAAATCCTCACTGTACCAGGCTCCTGTTTCCAAGGCCTTGCATATGCAGTCTGCACTTCCAGAATGCTTTTACCCATCCACCTTTGGCTCACAAAATTCCTACTTCACCTTTGGTCCTAGCATTGATGTTATACTTTGGAGGAAGCTGCTAGTAATTCTTCCCCCAATCCAATCTAGATTAAATGTTCCTCCCAAGTTTTCCATAGCACCTTATAGCTCCCCCATTACAGCAAGTACCACCTTGGATTGTAACTGCCCAATCACTTGTCTGTCTATAGCTATGTGTAGGCAAGGACCATTGCCTGTGTTTTTCATTGTAGGCATATAGCCTACTGACTGCCTCGTGTATTCCAAGGGCTTATTAGGAAGAAATGAACGAATGGGTGGTAAAGCACTTAGCACAGCACCTGCCGCATACCTGGCATTCATTCATTATTTATTGATTAGGGTCCAGAGGCTTGGGACAGCTCCTAGGTCTCTCAATTCTAGGATTACTGGTAATAAAGTCACCTCTTTCTTTCTTGGGCCAGGTTCTCCATCTGTAAAGGAAAAGCACTGGGTCAGCTCCCAAAAGGCCCTTCCAGATTTTCTTTCTGTCCTTATGCACTAGGGAGCCCTATATCGGCTAGGCCCTATATGGCAAGGCAGAGAGAGACCCAGAGCCCTGAGCCACAGCGCTGTGTTGGCAGCACTGACAGACCCAACTTCTGGCTGCCAGCCTCTCACTTTGAGTCCACTGCCAGCTTGGCTGGGAGACCTGCTGGGAACTTACAGGAACATTCTGAGGAAATGCGAACTTCACTCATCAGCAATAGGAAGCCCATGTGAAAGGAGGCCTGGGGTGTTGCCTGGGGATATATGCCTGAAGCCAAGTCCCAGATAAATACAGCTTCAGTTCTCTGGGCCCATGGAGCCTGTTCTTCTCAAGGAGAGACCTAATGTCTTAAATACACAGCCACTGGCTCCAGGCACAGCATTTCCTAACCCCTGTGGGACTCTATTTTATCTATGCTTAACCCATAATGGCTTAAACAAGTTTAGAACAAGCTATCTGCCTCCAGATCTGGAACTTTAAAAAGGCTGAATGGTGTGATAGACGGAAGTGCTTCACTCTGGGAGGACCAAGGCCCAAGTCCTACCTGCCTTGGCAAATAACTCACTCATAATGTGACTCTAAAAATGGCTCTGCCCCTTTCTGTGCCTGTTTCCACACCTGTGAAATGGGAGTGTTCGCTGATAGCCCCTAGGCCGCAATACTCAGATTCTTTGACAACTATGAAGGTTGTCCCTGACACCCAAAGGAATCATGATAACAGGAATGCCTCTGTCTTCACCTTTCATTATAGTTATTTTATATTGCTCTTTCACCACTGTCTGAGTTGTGCTCCCAAACAGATCTGTGAGACAAATTAGGGGACACAGAATAAACCATTTAATTTCTGTTTCTTAGACGAATATTAAACATTTGGCTTGCAAGCTTTTAAGACAGGATCATAGACCATAAAACTACTTAATAAGTACAATGTACTAAAAATATCCTTTACTGAGACAGATTGGTGAAATTAAAAGAGCACCAGCTTAAAGATCAGGAAGCCAGATGCTGTTCTCTGGTCAGGCCCAGCCTCAATCATGTAGCCTTGGGCAGGCACCTCCTCAACTTGACCTCAGTTTTGCCCGTTTTACAATGGTATCAATAAGTTCTTCTTGGCTCTGCTATTCTGGAATTATCTTATATAGAATAAGTCTTCCCAAGTTGTGTGGGGCTTTTCCTGGTAGATTTGAGTGAAGTTTTGTTTTGTTTTGTTTTGTTTTGTTTTGTTTTGTTTTGTTTTGTTGTTTGCTTACCCTGCTACTGCCAGTGAAGTCAACACTACAAGCAGACAGTAAGCCAAGAAACATTTCTCTCTGTCAGGTCAGCACATCCCATTAGGTGGATCTGGTGCTCAAGTTTATTAGATCAGGAGACCGATGCTGGTGAAGGCTCACAGAGTGGTCTGAGTCAGTTGCTCTACCATGAGGTTGGAGTGTAGTAGATTCAACATCCTGTGTACATCTCCTGATCAATGGCCAATCCCATCTTCCAGATTGGAAATGAAACCCACAGTACTCTGAAATCTAGTTGGTGTCCCCCCAAGTACTTAACAGCAAAGTTATTATTTAGCTCATTACTTCCTAAATCATACCAGTGGAAAAATTAAGACCCAGGGGCATGAGGGCTTCTGTGAGATTGGGCACACCAGATTCTGAGGTTTACAGGCCTTGGATGCAGGCTTTTCACGAGTGAGGTTGAGTAGTTGCACATGTGCTCTGCACCCTACAAATGACAGTCAGTGTTAAGATCATTTACAAGGGAGTTTTAAAAAGAGGAGAGGCTCATTGGAGAAAAAGTAGGGAAAAAAATAAGAAGGTAGAAGAGAAATAAAGAAAAAGCTAGAGGGAATGAGAGAGTATGTACTATGAAACATTTAGAATACCTCAAATTAGTCTCTGAAAAAGAAAATAAAGTTTCCAAAACGTTTGGACAATACTGACTACTTTATCTCACCTCTTGGAAATTTATATCCTGTAATAGCACATCAAAATCCTTGTAAAGTTCTGTGATTTAAAAAAACAAAACAAAACAAAAAAACAACCATTTAAGCTTAACCTAGTCTAAGCAAACTTTTTGATCATGGAATCCAGTTTTCTTGCAATGCTTATCAGCATTCCTGGAATACAGTGTCAGAAAAACTGATCTAAAGAAACCCAGTATGCTGGAGTGAAGAGGTATAAAGAGGAAACTGGTCCCTGTCGGTAAGGAGCTTACAAAAGAGAGATGAGAACTGCTTAGATGAAGAATCTTACGGGTATTAAAGAACAGTTAAAGACAGAGAGGGGATCGTTATTATCCAGGTAAATGGTATAGGCAGCACGTGTTGTGCTTTCATTGGTTTATTCACAAGTTTCTGGACCACCTACTACATACAGACACCATACTGTGCCCTGGGATTCACCGTGTGGGCAATGAAGACTGACCTCTCCACCTCTATGGCTTAACCTCTAGTGGGGAGAGAGAGAGAAAAAAAAAGTAAGTGTAGATGTAAGTAAATATAGAATTACATGTTGTGAAAAGAACTCTGAAGGAAATGAGGAGCAGGGTTCTCTGATGAAGTAAGGGGGACACCTGCCTGCTCTGGGGTCAACAGTGATGGGCTTTCCAAGGAAGTGACATTTAAGTTTCAGTTTGAAAGATGAAAAGAAGCCAGGCATAATGCAAATGGGGCAAAAGGATCAAAACATACTTCATAGAGCAAGTTGAGGCTGTGGGCTTGGCTCAGAGCCTAAGTAGGTTAGAGAGGGAGAAACGGGTATGCAGTCATTTCTTGATTTAAGCAATGTGCTATCAAGTCTCTAACATGAGCCATCAAGCCAAATGTGCAACAGTGAGCAAACTGACAGGACTTGGCTTTTCTAGAGCGTTCTATGGGAAAAGATGCAGAAGCAGCATAAGCATGTAACAAAACAAGGTAATTTCAGGTATTGAACAATGCTATGAAGAAAATAAAGCACAGTAATGTGATAGAGAGTGGGGTGGGGGTGCGGGGAAGAGAGTACTTAAAAAGTTTATCAGAGATGGCCTCTCTCTCCATTTGGTACTTGAACTGAGATCTGAATGACAAAAAGGAGAGGGCTACATAAAAAGCTGTCTGGGAAAAACACATCTCAGAGAAAGGAAGAGGCAAGACCTGAGGTGGAGCATAAGTTCATGTTCTAGGAATCCAAGGAAAGCTTCTAAGTGACCGGAGCAATGTGACAAATGACAGGGAAGGAAGAAAGTTACGCTTTCTTTAAGTATCCTTTGGCTAAAATAGAGCTCTCAAGCACAGAAGTGAAGAATTAAATATTTGGAAAAGTAGGCTGTGGCCCCATTGTAGAAAACTTGAATGTCAGGGTAAAGAGGTGAGACAAGTTCTCTATGTGTTTTCCAATGTCACATACAAGACATTGTTCCCAGGCACAGCACACTCCTACTGGCTTATCCACAAGTTTTATTACTTTTATTATTACAATTACACTTTTTATTATTACCCACCAAAATGCTGTGGGGTAGCGGGGGTAAGAAACCGCAATAGTTTATGAATAACTATTTATAACACTTTAAAAATGGCAAATATGGCAGAAATTGCTTCCTGTTCCCCAATATCTACTCTTTCATTCTTCCCCTGTAATATGGCTGCCAAATTTCAAGTTGAAACATGGCTACATTTCCCAGGATTCCCTGTAGCTAGGCTCAGCCATGTGACTAAGTTCTGGCCAATGGGATATTGTAAGCAGAAGTAGGAAAGTCAGGTTCTGGGTTGTGTCCTTAAGGGAGGGGGCATATCCTTTATTCCCCTCCATCTTCTCCCTGCTCTCTGGATTATGGATCTGTTGGTTGGGTTTCCACTCAGGATGGTGAGATGAGGGGACACACCTGAGGATG
This sequence comes from Pongo abelii, assembly GCF_028885655.2. Taxonomy (NCBI): domain Eukaryota; kingdom Metazoa; phylum Chordata; class Mammalia; order Primates; family Hominidae; genus Pongo; species Pongo abelii. Next base: position 157,535,858 of record NC_071989.2, read on the forward strand.
ATAGAGAATTGGAAAAAGCCTGGATCCTGGATGCCTGCAGAGGCTCCATACCAGCCGTGAACTGTCTACATGAAGAGTTTCACATGGCAGAGAAGTAGACTTCTCTCTGTTTAAGCCACTGTTCTTCTAGGTCTTTGTTAAACGCATCTTAAGCTGGATGCTAACTAATATAGTCACTTCTTACAAGTTGTAGCAATGAATAAAATAAGACTATTATAATGTAAATGAATTAGAAGGTATGTATTAAAAAGATAGCCTTGAACCATTTTATATATACATTTTTAAGGTAAAATTTTCACAAATATCTGTGCTTTCAAATATTTTCACATTCACTTACAACACAACTGACAACAAATCATAGCATCATTTGTGTCATGACACTAAGGTAGACAATGCTGTGTATAATGCAAATTGGTAACTCCATGAAGCTGAGGACAGCTGCCTCTCCAGAGCAGCTGGAACTGGGGTCCAATTGGAAATCATGTGATTCCTTAGCCAGACACAGTGGCTCATACCTGTAATGCCAGCACTTTGGGAGGCATAGGCAGGAGGATCACTTGAGATCAGAAGCTCACGACAAACCTGGGCAACATAGAGAGACCTCTACAAAAACTTTTAAAATTAGCCAGGCATAGTGGTGCGCTACTATAATACTAGCTACTCCGGAAGCTGATCCCTTGAGCCCAGAAGGTCAAGGCTGCAGTAAGCTATGATCTTGTCACTGCACTCCAGCCTGGGCGACAGAGCGAGACCCTGTCTCTAAAAATAAATGAATAAGTAAATCATGCGATTCCCATCAAAAGCGACTTGGCCTGTGGACTAACTTTGGCATCTTACAAAGTTAAACATAATCTCCACCATATGACCCAGCAATTCTACTACTAGGTATTTGCCCAAAGGAAATGAAAACATTTGTCCAAACAAAGAGTTGTACATGAATGTTCAGAGAACTTTATTCAAGTAGCCAAAAACTGGAAACAACCCAGATGTCTATCAGCAAGAGAATGGATAAACAAATTGTTGTATGGTACATGCAATGGAATGCTTCTCAGCAATTAAAAGAATTGAACTACTAATACATACAGCATTGTAGATGAATCTTAAAAATTTTATGGATGTCAGAGTACATCCTGGATGATCCCATTTATAGATCCTAGAAACAGCCAAACCCATCTGTAGAAACAGAAAGCAGGTCAGTGGTTGCCTGTGGCTGCAGGTGGAGTGGGACTGACTGCAGAGGGGCACAAGTGAACTTTCTAGAATGATAGAATTGTTCTATATCTTAATTGGGGTGGTGATCTAACAAATGTATACCTTGGTCAAAACTCATCACTGTACGGTGAAAATAAGTGTATTTTATTGTATGTAATTTACATTTTAATAAAGTTGACTTTTAAAGTTATTTTGAAAAATTACCAAACTAAACCAAGAAAAAAATGCTTTAAAGAAAGAAGGTAAATAGTGATTTTAAATATGAGTCCCCAATTTAATGTCAAAAGGGTGGATATTCTGAATTGCAGCAGTATTTTTAAAGCAAACTGTTTCTCACATGAACACTCTGGATAGCTGTGCTCCAGGAAGAGAGGCAGTAGGGACTGATTTCCTGAAAAAACAGCTCCAGGAGCTGCCAGTGGATAGCAGGGAGGTGAGGCAGGAGTGCGTGGAGGAGCCAGACTTGATTGGGTATGACACACCCTAGGGCAGGGCTCAAATGATCTGTGAAGGGCCAGGTGTCTTTTGTTTCTGTTGCTTGTTTATTTGTTTTGTAAAACTAAAAAAAAAAAAAAATCCCATCTGCTAGAGGTCACAGAAATGAATTGCTATGAAAGTTCAACTTATTCTCCACGTATGTGCTAATCTCATCGCAGATCATAGCAACGTGCACAGATTGGTGCTGGTGCACAGAGCCACTTTCAGCAACACTGCCCTGGGGGTTCCTGGAACTACTTGGGGTGCACTCTGGAAGAGACCAAGATCCCATGTAAGCAAACAGAGGCAGAAGCCAGAGACAAGTGGGTCATGATTATGAATATGCAGTCCTGTTTGTCCACAGTGGGTGGTGAGGGCTGAGGAAATGTGCTTAGAAAGATTTCAGAACAGGTACAGGAGGCTGACAAAACACTGTTTTGGAAAGACTCATCTGACAGCACACCAAGTTTGGTGGGGCACAAACAGACTTGAATCCTGGAGACTGATGAGGAGATTGATGCAACCAACCAGGTGGGAGGTGGGTGACCGGGATTTGAACCATAGTAGAAGCTGTGGAAAGGAGGAAATGGAAGGCAGAAGATGAGGAAAGGAAGGGTCAACAATGACTGGTGACTTGTCAGGGGCCTGAGGAATGGAGACCAAGTCAGAGCTGCCCTGTGACACAGGAAGGGGCAGGTATTCTGAGGAATGAAGGGGAAAATGGGGAGAAAAACTTGAGTCTAGGGCCTCCATCTGCTCTGGGAAATAGGAAGTGGGTTCTTGGGCGTGCCAGCGCTCCCCGACCTGGTGGTTCCTGAGGGCTGACTCTGCCTGCCTTGGCCTCCTGCCCAGCAATCCCTGACCCATTGCCGCCCACAGCACCACCCACAGTGGATGACAAAGGGAGACAAACAGAGGGGTGCCTTTGTGCATGCCATTTTCCCCGTGCCTGGCATGCAAGTTTCCTCCCACCCATTCTCTACCTGTGACTCCTCCTTACCCAGGCCCAGCTTTGATATCACTGCAGAAGGAGCCAGGCCCTGCTGTATGTGGCCATGACACTCAAATGTATTACAGCACACATGTCCCATCACGAAGCAGCTGCTTATATGTCTGTCTGCCTTCCCACAATGCAGGTTTACCATAGGGGTTGGATCCAGCTTGCATTTCACCAACCTTTAGCACAGTGCCTGATGCAAGTCACTGTGCTCAGGAAGCAACATAAACAAGTGAGGATGGAGCACATTGAAGGAAAGACAAACACAGGCAGAAAGTTCATGTGAAATGGGCTCAGCTGGTGTGGAGGTGAATGGGAGCCAGAGGTCACACGGACTCTGCTTTTCTCTGCCCTGTGATACACGTATGTTAACAATTATTTGAAACTGAACTTCTGTCATCCAAGACAGTTTAGCAGCTGCTCTCTGAATAAAAACACAATTGGAAGAGACCAAGGTCCCATGTAAACAAACAGAGGCAGAAGCCAAAGACAAGTGGCTCATGATTATGAATATGCGGTCCTGTTTGTCCACAGTGGGTGGTGAGGGCTGAGGAAATGTTCTTAGAAAGATTTCAGAACAGGTATAGGAGGCTAACAAAACACCGTTTTGGAAAGACTCATCTGGCAGCACACCAAGGATGGTGGGGCACAAACAGACTTGAATCCCGGAGACTTGAAGCCCATCCGCAAAGACACTATTGTCTGGATTTGGGCAGCATCACTCAGAGCAGTCTCACCCTAAAAAACCTTAGGAAACTGAACGGAGGCTGGAACTGACCAGTGAAGGGGAAGTCACCACCTTTAATCTGAGAACAAGCAGTAAAAGAGAAGCTGGAAAATCCTTCAGTTCCACTGGCGCTGAAGTGATTGACATGACTTCACATCACTGACTGAAGAGGTGGAATAGAAACAGGTGGAATTGTCATAGACCTGGAGATAGAAGCCCAGTTTCAATGTGGAGTTGCCCACTCCTGGGGACGGGGAGTGGATGGCACTCCCAGAATGGTCTGGGGTTTATGGCCTGGTTCATTCTGATGGGTTTGTGCCCTTACCATAGAGGATGTTCATGTTTTGAGTATCACCCCTGCCCACCACACTTTAGCAGGAGTTATCACAATGATTTCCTAATCTGGAGAAAAGGCTTCTGCAATACAGAGAGAAAAGGGATTGAGATCCCAGAGGGAAGTTACTAGAACAACCAGAAAGGGAAGCTTTCTATTGGAAGCAAGGATTTCTGGACACAAAACTTTCAGTACTGAAATCAAGGAAAGTCTTGCATAAACTGGCCTAGTTGGAAGGGACCTTAGAGATCATTGCCCAACCCCCTTTTTCATAAATACAGCCCTGGAGAGGGCTCACATTCACACAGAGCCTGTAGCAAGGCTACACCTGGAGCCCAGGTATCCACCTCCACCTGCAGGGCCCTTTCCCCTGGTGGTGCTTTCTTTCAGTGCCACCTTCTTCATTTCCATAATTACAACTAATTTCTTGGTACTACCCAAAGCAGGGAGTTTTCCAACATCGAATTGTTAGATAGGAGGGATGGCAATGTCTCCCACAGTCCTGTTTCCAGGTGAGGAGAGTCCTAACGGAGCCATAGCTCATCCCACAAGCCCCTGCTGCCCTGCCCAAGGCAGGCTGCACCTACTAACTCCTTGACTTGCTCTCTGGCAGCCTCCACAGTCTCTTTGAGTAAAAGAAGGCTCTCACCCAAGCCTGAACCAGAGAGTTTGCCTCCCTCTTTCCCTTGGGCTGCAAACAGGTACAAACAAAGACCCAAAATAAATAAAATTCTTTTTCTGTGCCACCCTTAGCACAACAGGGTGAGAGGGGAGAGAGCAAATACTTAAGTGGAAAAACTCAGGGACAAATCATCCGGAACTCCTCCATCCACCTGCAGATGGCACCTCTGGTTTTCCTTTCCTCTCACTCCTTAGAGGAGTGAGTAGTGAAGTCAGCAAATGATTTCCGACCCAGCCCTCCTGGAATCGGTGGTCCGAGAGTGCGAGGCCCTGGTGTGAGGAGTCCACAGGCATCTGGAGATGCATGCTTCCCGAAGGATGATAAGATCAGCATGATGGACAGACAGCTACACCTCCAAAGACTTTCAAAACAAGAGCACAGAAAATGAGCAACTTCTCCTGCCTCTCCTACGCCCCAGGCTGCCTGTTTACAAATTTTCTCTCCTCTCTCTTCTCATGCCTGAATCTGTTCAGGAATGTTACATCCCAGCCTTTCTGGGATGACTACATGTCACAGTGGTAGCCATTGTAATGCCTCACATCCCGGAATGTGGCATCCCTGAATGAGTCAGGCAGGAGTGCCGGCTGCGAGAGGAAAGGCTGCCTCGTGCTGCTTCATCCTGGGATCATGGGGCTCAGGCTATTAGATGGTACATTTCAAGATTCCCGAAGGCAACATGCAATTTACTGTCCAGTTTGATGGAGAAAAACAGAGAAGTGGGACTACAACAATAACAATTTCACTTTCATCACCTTCTAATTTATAAAGTCCTTTCATAGCTAGGCTCTCAATTGATTGGTACAATAAATATCCTTGTGAGGAAAGCAAGGCTGGTAAAGCGCAGAGGCTGGAAATGCCTCAGGCCTTGTGCCTGGTAAGGAGCAGACAGGGCCAGCAGCTGAGATGTTGGCATCATGCAGACTTCAGGGCTCTTCCCATTGCATGGTCCATGTCCTTCCTTCAGAAGCAGGCATGCTGCTTAGTCTGTAATGTAGACTGGCAAATGCACAGAGGTTTTTCCAAAAGGCTGAGGTAGAGGCATTGCACACAGCAGTCAGAGGCACCGACATGAGGGTTGAGTAGCCCCCAGCTGAGTCCTGGCTCTGCTTTCATTGACTTTGACCAAATGATGCTACTTCAACTCTGACTGTCAATATCTAGTTTTAAAATAGATGCAATAATGCCTACATCATAGATGTTTACATTAAGAAGATAAGGTCTTGGAGACAGTACAGCATAGTGGCTGAGAGCTATAGCGCTGGTGTCAGTAAACCTGGATTCAAACTCCAGGTTTGCCTCTTGCTAGCAATAAGTCACATCACCTCTCTGAGTTTCAGTTTCCTCATCTGTGACATGGAGATAAAACCTCTACCTGTTTCATAGGGTTGTGAGGACTAAGTGTGATAATAAATGCAAAATAGCTTATCTAAGTGCTTGGCAGAAAATAGGCACTTGATAAATATTTGCTGAATGACGAACTGAAATGACTGGCAAGGCTGGGATATAAAACAAAGACTGAATAACTCCAGATCTGGGGCTCTTAACTTTCATGGAATGCTGGTTCTCAAACATGCCAAGTACCTCCCACCAGATAATTGGGGTGAGAGGCATTCTTGCAATAGCTGGGTAATTATCCTCAAAGCCCCTTCCAATCCTCAAGCATCCATGAGTTCACCTACTCTCTTGGATGCATCCCAAAGGCCTTCAAAGAAGAGGAACTTGGGGAAGGAATGTAACCTCCATAAGAGCTATGTCTCCACACAAGGGGAGAATTGGGCTAACACATACACACACACACACACACACACACACACACACACACACAGGTATATCTGGCCCCATTCTACCATCAAGATGAGAGGTTTCTGTCTTAGAGACCATAGAGAGATGCTGCTCTATGAGAACACCGAGGCCCAGAGAGGTGAAGCAATTTTCTTAAAGCTGCACAGCCAGAGAGTGGCAAAGCCAGAACTGGAATTCAAGCCTCCTGACTTCCAGCCCCAGGCTCCCTGCCACTGCCTCCCTATTTACACAGGCTTTCAAAATCATTAGGGCACAGAATTAGTTCAGCACTAAGCTTTCAAAATCCACATGGTCCCTCCCATAGGTCCTCTCGAGGACAAAATCACTCAGGGAGAAAAATGTATTAAGTCTTTTGAAATGGCAGAGGAGGGTGTTCCCTCAGATAAGAACTCCTGAGGACACCAGAGTTGAAATACTGATTTGATCAGCGGATCATCTGGGCCCCACCTCTTGTGCAATTTTTGTCTTTTTTGGTATTCAGATGGTGGAAGTGTCAGGCTTCTGAGCCAATGCTCTCTGACAAGTGCATTTCACATGCCTCTGCAGCCCTGACCGAGGAGTGGCAGGCCTGGATCAGCTCTCACCAGAGGTTCAGAGAAATAGGGTGCTCTGATCCCCAGTCAAATCTATTAGGAGCTGTCCCACCAAACAAGCCTGTGAATTCCAAACAGCGGCTCCATTCTCACTGCCCTTCCCACCTAGGTCACTGGCCTGGCTGGACGACAGATTCTGGAGCCCCAGATTGTCAGTGCTGGGAAGCGGTTCAGACATGTTCTGATGAAACCCCATACCTCTCAGCTGTGGGAACTAAGGTCCACGAAGAGGAAGGGACTTGTCCGAGGTCACACTGTGGGCTCGAAAAGTGAGGGTTTTGTTCCTTTGGCCCACAATCTCCTTTGATCCTAAAGTGGTAGCCTGAGGAGTTCAGATAACAGAGCATGTGACAAAGAAGCCAGAGCTCCAGAACAGTGAGGAGAGAGAAGAGGCACCAAGCAGCCCCTTAGTGACTGAGCTTCTAGGAGCACCTGGCACCCAGAAGTCCCTGTCCCCTGACGGTGCAGGTATCCTAGTGCCTAGAGCCAGATGCTTACATAACACGAAACCACGCCTACATCAGACACACACCCACCAAAACCAGAAGTGAGCTTTTCTCCTCTTCACGCCTCCCAGCATCTGAAGCTGGATCTCCTGCCCAGATATGTCAGCTGGAGAATGAACAGCTTAATTTGTGATTGGAGACATGTAAGTTAGATGCAAGGAAAGACAGTCCCAAGTTTTGGAGCTGAGTGACGTTACTAAGGAATTTCCTTTTTTAGAGAGTAGTTTAATTTCAATGTTGGGTATGGTTCTCCGAGAACATATAGCTCCAGAATTGAATAATCTATAAAGTTTGCTTGAACTGAGTCATTCGCTTCTGTTGAGATTTGAATTGGAGTCAGAGAAGTTTTTTGTTTTGGTTGCCAGGAGTGGAGTCTTACCCTAATATATAGTCCTTGGAAAGACCCACCTAGGCACAAACAACAGCCACCACCCCTCCCCTCCAAAAAATTAATACTTGGATGTGGGTCAAAACTGAGCACAGAATAACAAAACAAGTGCTGTTTCCTAAAGTCACTTTCAGGAGCTCCTGGTATAGGAAAGCTTTTTGTGTCAAAGACAAAGAATAGCACAGGTACCTCCACGAATCAGGCTCCAGAAGCTACTACTCGTCCCTTCATGAATCAAGGTATGAAAACTTCAGACTTTTGTGAGAAAATGTTTTAAAACAAATCCTTGAAGTTTAAAAAGAAAAAGAAAGGTGTGCTTTTCAGAAGATTATGCAATGTTCTAAACTACAAACAGCAGGAAAATTTTGTCCTCCCCAAACTCTAACCTGAGCAAGCTTATTCTTCCTATTGTAGACTCTCCACGATGGTAAAGGACCAACGAGGTACTACCAGGAAAGAGTTGAATACACAGAAATCACTCAGTAAATGTTTGTGTTACAAATAAGGGCAAGAAAGTGAGCTTTTTATACAATTTAAACTAAAAACTCATCCTGTTCAAAGCTTGGAGACGTGTAGGAGAAATGAATGTCTGATCTAAATTGACTTTCAACAAAGACTGAAAGTGGATACTACTGATCCTAAGCACCATAATGCAACTAAAATTTATTGAGTGCCTCCTGTATGCCAGGCACTGGGCTAAGTGCTTCATCTTGGCTACCTGATTAAATCCTCAGGATAACTCTGTGTGCAGGTAATTGTTATTAGCTCCAAATTACTGGAGAGGGAATTAAGGATTATGGAACTTGAATAACTTGCCTAGTAAGTAGCAGAGCTGCTACTCTGGGATCAGAACCTATGCCTTCCAACTTCACGGCCTGTGTTTTTTAAACCATTATGTTCTACTCTCTGCCAATTTTAAGAACCTCTTATAATTGAGTGAATTAGGGCACTGGAAGAAAGGGTTTTTTTTTATTTTCACAAACTAGCAGGGACTAAACTTTAAGCTCATCGTGTGTTGCTGAGTGATGGAATTTGTCTCTGAATCTGGTTCGGGGAGTGCTGGCATTCTTCATTCCACAAACATAGGTTCATTCATTCAAATCCACATCAGCACCCAGAATAGGATCTGTACTAAATATAGGGTATGTGGAAACAAAAGACAAAGGGGCTACCCTCAGGGATTTCCCAGTCTAGTAGAGGGAACTGACTTGTTAATCAGTTACCACCATTCCATTGGGTAGCTGTGGTTGTAGGTGTGTGTGTGCAAGGTCCTTTTAGGACCAGGGCCAAAGGAACAATGTAACATGGTGGTTATTTAAGTTCATAGATTCTACAGAAAATCAGGCCTGAGAGCAAATCCCGGCTCCGTCATTTAACTAGCTAGGCAAGCCGAACAAGTTCCTTAATCTTCTAAGCTTCAGTTTTTATCACTTTTTAAATGCTGACAGCAATATGGTCTATACCTCGCCCTGCTGTTATAGGAAGCCATCAAGGAAGACTAGTCTGGGAAACCAGAGATGGGTCTACACAAAACTTAGGCAGAAACGTAAGTAGGAAGTCATCGTTTCAGGAGGAAAAACTTTGGACAGAAGCAAGAAGGGGTGAATTAGCATCTGTATCTGTGTGCTCAGGGAAGAAAGTGGTTTGCTGTTTCAGAAAAGAGCCAAGACAGAAGCTGGAGATGCAAGAAATGTTGAAAAAGAAAAGAAATGGAGGAGAGGGAGATTAGTGGTATCCAGTACTCCGAGCACAGGTATGCAAAGATATATGTGCAAGGAATTGATTGCAGTGTTGTTTGTAACAGAAATGAATGAATACATGATTGATTACATAAATAAGTAGAAACAACCTCAACATCCAAAGGAGATTGGCTAAATCAATTATGATATAGCCACGTCATCATGGAATAAAACTATTTGGATATTTGAAAAATGAGATATGTCTATATAGACTTACATGGAAAGACGTGCAGCATAGCGTTAAGTAAAAATGCCAGTTGCAAAAGGGCATATTAAAATGACCTCAAATTTTTAAATACTTAAGCAATGGTGTAGAAAAATTTTTACCAAACTCTTTATAGTGGTTACCTCTAGGGATTGGCATTGAGGCAAAAGGGTATTGGTGATATTTCACTTTCTTTTTTTTAAATTATACTTTAAGTTCTAGGGTACATGTGCACAACGTGCAGGTTTGTTACATATGTATACATGTGCCATGTTGGTGTGCTGCCCCCATTAACTCGTCATCTACATTAGGTATATCTCCTAATGCTATCCCTCCCCAATCCTCCCACCCCACAACAGGCCCCAGTGTTTGATGTTCCCCACCCTGTGACCAAGTGTTCTCATTGTTCAATTCCTACCTATGAGTGAGAATATGTGGTGTTTGGTTTTCTGTCCTTGCGATAGTTTGCTCAGAATGATGGTTTCCAGCTTCATCCGTGTCCCTACAAAGGATGTGACCTCATCCTTTTTATGGCTGCATAGTATTCCATGGTGTATATGTGCCACATTTTCTTAATCCAGTCTGTCATTGATGGACATTTGGGTTGGTTCCAAGTCTTTGCTATTGTGAATAGCGCCACAATAAACATACATGTACATGTGTCTTTATAGCAGCATGATTTATAATCCTTTGGGTATATACCCAGTAATGGGATGGCTGGGTCAAACGGTATTTCTAGTTCTAGATCCTTGAGGAATTGCCACACTGTCTTCCACAATGGTTGAACTAGTTTACAGTCCCACCAACAGTGTAAAATATTCCTATTTCTCCACATTCTCTGCAGCACCTGTTGTTTCCTGAGTTTTTAATGATCACCATTCTAACTGGTGTCAGATAGTGTCTCATTGTCGTTTGGACTTGCATTTCTCTGATGGCCAGTGATGATGAGCATTTTTTCATGTGTTTGTTGGCTGCATAAATGTCTTCTTTTGTGAAGTTTCTGTTCATATCCTTTGCCCACTTTTTGATGGGGTTGTTTGACTTTTTTCTTGTAAATTTGTTTAAGTTCTTTGTAGATTCTGGATATTAGCCATTTGTCAGATGGGTAGATTGTAAAAATTTTCTCCCATTCTGTAGGTTGACTGTTCACTCTGACGGTACTTTCTTTTGCGTGCAGAAGCTCTTTAGTTTAATTAGATCCTATTTGTCAGTTTTGGCTTTTGTTGCCATTGCTTTTGGTGTGTTAGTCATGAAGTCCTTGCCCATGCCTATGTCCTGAATGGTATTGCCTAGGTTTTCTTCTAGGGGTTTTATGGTTTTATGTCTAACATTTAAGTCTTTACTCCATCTTGAATTAATTTTTGTATAAGGTGTAAGGAAGGGATCCAGTTTCAGCTTTCTACGTATGGCTAGCCAGTTTTCCCAGCACCATTTATTAAATAGGGAATCCTTTCCCCATTTCTTGTTTTTGTCAGGTTTGTCAAAGATCAGATGGTTGTAGATGTGTGGTATTATTTCTGAGGCTCTGTTCTGTTCCATTGGCCTATATCTCTGTTTTGGTACCAGTATCATGCTGTTTTGGTTACTGTAGCCTTGTAGTATAATTTGAAGTCAGGTAGTGTGATGCCTCCAGCTTTGTTCTTTTGGCGTAGGATTGTCTTGGCAATGCAGGCTCTTTTTGGTTCCATATGAACTTTAAAGTAGTTTTTTCCAATTCTGTGAAGAAAGTCATTGGTACCTTGATGGGGATGGCATTGAATCTATAAATTACCTTGGGCAGTATGGTCATTTTCACAATATCGATTCCTCCTATCCATGAGCGTGGAATGTTCTTCTATTTGTTTGTGTCCTCTTTTATTTCGTTGAGCAGTGGTTTGTAGTTCTCCTTGAAGAGGTCCTTCACATCCCTTGTAAGTTGGATTCCTAGGTATTTTATTCTCTTTGAAGCAATTGTGAATGGGAGTTCACTCATGATTTGGCTCTCTGTTTGTCTGTTATTGGTGTGTAAGAATGCTTGTGATTTTTGCAGATTGATTTTGTATCCTGAGACTTTGCTGAAGTTGCTTATCAGCTTAAGGAGATTTTGGGCTGAGACGATGGGGTTTTCTAAATATACAATCGTGTCATCTGCAAACAGGGGCAATTTGACTTCCTCTTTTCCTAATTGAATACCATTTATTTCTTTCTCCTGCCTGATTGCCCTGGCCAGAACTTCCAACACTATGTTGAATAGGAGTGGTGAGAGAGGGCATCCCTGTCTTGTGCCAGTTTTCAAAGGGAATGCTTTCAGTTTTTGCCCCTTCAGTGTGATATTGGCTGTGGATTTGTCATAAATAGCTCTTATTATTTTGAGATACATCACATCTCCAACGTTTGAATTATGTATAACAAGAGTTATTTTTATATTATGTTTATAATAAAATTTTTATTAAATGTTAATGCCCCAAAGATGTGGAATGGGATATTTTAAAAAAGAGGCAATTGGGAGGTCTTTGGCTACTTATCAAAAAGCAGGGTCAGTGGCAAAGTGGCAGTTCAGAGAAGAGGAACACAGGAGGGAGGTGACAGTGGAGTTAGCAAGTGGTGGCTCTTCTGTGCTTGTATGTCAGATGGAAGAGAGGGAGCCAGGGAAGAGAAGAGTTTGAGGGGTACTGCAAAAGCCCTTGAAGGGAGGTCCGGGGAGGAGGAAGGGAAAGACAAAATCAATCCAGTGGAAGGGCACATTTAGTAGTGAAGGAAGGAAGGCAGGGAGATGGTGGATGACAGTCCTGAGAGTTCTGAGAGATTCATAGGTGGCCTCAGACTTATCAGTAAAGTGGGGAGGAGGTTATTTCCTGAGATTAGGTGATGTGGAGTGGGGTAGTGGTGGGCTTGGGCTGGAGGCTGGAGGAGATTACAGTGCTTGACTTCTGACTGTGCTCAGAAAGTGTGGGAGGGAGTTTCTCCTCCTCATTAGCCCCCAGCCAAGGCTCCTCCCACTAGCAGAACTGGGTGGTCCTCCCATTCCTGGACTCCACAGTCCAGGTTTCCAGACCTCGTTGTGCCAGCCACCTTTGGCACCCTCCAGCCACGGCTCTTTGTTTTCTATAGCATCCCTGGGGATGTGAAGGTAAGGAGGGGCAAGAGGGTGGGTGGCCTGTGGCTGCTACTGCTAACAATGCTGCTTCCGAGTATTTTGTCCCTAGTGAAATGGGACTTTTCGTTAAGGGGGGGACAATGGGTGAGGCTCAGTAGAGTGTGCTAGAAGTGCCTGAAGGTCCTCAGAGCCCATCTTTCCTCACACCCTGGGTCAGCTGGAGATTATCAGACCATGCATCTGGGTTTTCTGTCTGAAACTAACCAGTAACTCACTAGTATTGATGATTTTATTATTGCTGAAATCGTCCTCAGGAAATGGCATTTGGAATGTGGAAGGAGAGAAGGAGGAAAAGGAGGAGGGGGAAGAAATGAGAACAAAAAAGGAGGAGGTGAGAAGTACCAAAAAATGGGGGAGAGAGAGATTAGCAGTATCCAGTACTGCGAGCACAAATCTCAGAAGGAAGTAAAGAGGGAGAGATGATAAAACTGAATGTGTGCCCTGGAGCCAGAGGGTTTAGAGTACAGAGTGAAGCACTTTAGTTATTTACTTTAAGCAATAAGAAGTGGTAGGAGCCTACGATTTTTGCTACTAAGGACCCATCTTCTTCCTGTCATACTTGGAGGCTGGCTCAGGAGAATGACTGACCTGCACCCAGTTCCTCCTCTGCCCTAGCCCAGGCTTCTAAGGTAGACTTATGTTTAGGAGGAGCATCCATCCAAATTTAAAAACGTGAGTCAGGATAACTCTGCTGAACTAGACTAAAATGACATCTACACCAGATGAAATTCAGTCAGAAGCAGACCAGTACCTAGTGATGGCAAGGTTAAACCTTCTCTACTGCGTGTTGAGATTCAGAAGGCTCTGGGCCAGCTGCAACAAGAAGAAAAGATCTAAGATACTAGGAAAAGAAGGCTTGGTGTCTAAGAACACCAGAGCTGAAAGGAATTTATTTTTTTTGAGATGGAGCCTTCCTCACTCTGTCACCCAGTCTGGAGTCCAGTGGCGCAATCTCGGCTCACTGCAACCTCTGCCTCCCTAATTCAAGAGATTCTCCTGCCTCGGCCTCCCAATTAGCTGGGATTACAGGTTCCTGCCACCACACCCAGCTAATTTTTGTATTTTTAGTACAGACGGAGTTTCACCATGTTGGACAGGCTGGTCTTATACTCCCGACCTCAAGTGATCTGCTTGCCTTAGCCTCCTAAAGTGCTGGGAATATAGGCGTGAGCCACAGCGCCCGGCAAAAGGAATCTTAAAGATCATCGAAACACAATTCATCCTTTCCTCCTCTGTCTCTGCAGCACTTTTTGCAGATAGCATGCTGTATTGTAATTTACTGCCATGCATCTATCAAAAAACCATATTTTCTCCACTGTTGCATTGTCAAAGCAGGGCATCTAGCACAGACTAGGTTTAGTGGATGTTTGTGTTTGTTACCTCCTATCTTACCCTCTCATTTTACTGATGAGTAAAAAATAGTCCAAAAACCTGAAGAGGCATTCCAAGCTACTAACTTCCTCAGGCTAACAATACACTGACCAAAGACTTAGCTCAGCCTGTTGTGTTCAGGTGAAAACATGAAGTTTTTCCACAGTGTCCAGGGAGATGGAGAGAAATCAGTTCCAACACACAGCGTGTCCTGTGCAGAGGCAACTTGGGAGCTACATTTTGGAATGTAAGCTTTTGCTGAATGTTGTAAGCAGAAAAAATTTACCAGTTTCTGACTCTAACCACGTGGTAGAGTGTATGAATCACCATTTTTCAGTTTTGCATGAAGAAAAGCCCCCATCTCCTCTCTAAGGGGAGTAATGAGCCCTTTGAGCCTTCTCAGATGTGTTCAGAAAGTACCTTGAGTAAGGCTTCGTGCCAGTGCTGAGGTGAGAGGCTGAGTTGTGTATCAGGAACTAAAAAGGATGAATCTTTAGATTAACCCTTTGTATAACAGTCTCTGGACTTTCCTCAGATGAAAACAGAGAAGGTGAACTCCTTCTGCAACAGTATTTGCCAAAATGTTTTCTCAGAACACTAGTGCCCACATATGTTCTTGGAAAGAAAAACATGGCTCTGTGGCCAAGAAAGATGGATGAATGCTACATTCTAAACTTACTTTAGGGGACTCGCCATGTGCATTAGCACACTAAAGGCACTGAGAAATCCTGCAGTGAGAAAACCAGTTGAACTTTGTTCAATCCATTATTGCACAAAATTATGTCCCTAGGGAACACTTGTTCCATGTCACACTTAGGACAATAGCTCTCAGATTTTTTTGCTCACAGTACATAAATCCTGGAAGTTGGGGCAGCACACTTGAAACCAGTGATATGTACAATGTGCATATCACTGTTTAAACAGGTCTACTGTTTAACAAGTTCTCTCGATGGGACAGTCAGAACTGCATGGTTTACTCAGTGCCCTTCAGTACTGGTTGAAGGTTGACTTGAACTTGGCTCCTCCATGGCCATTCTTTCTTATGAACTCCCAAATCCAAGTTGCCACCCATTCCAGAAAAATCTCCTCTTCCTTGGAATGCCATGGCATCACAGCACACCTCTTGGCAGCCAGTTGACCCCACTTGGGCAACATCATGCCACCCACTCAGCCCGGAGTTCTCCCCAGCAGGCAAGATGGCAACAATGTGATCTGCAGCTGAAGCAAAAATAAATTTTACACACGTGGAAAAACGTTTGGCAGCACATCTGTAAACAATTTAAACCACACCGGTTGAGAGCACCCACCCTGGAACTGGTATTCCAAGAAGTAAACTAGGAGGACTGTTAAAAACAGGCATTTGTGTGAAGCAAGCTCAGGGCCAGCTTTGCTTCTCAAGAGGATGGGAGGCTGCAGGAAGGAGTGGTACAGAACTGCTGGACCCCTGGAAGTCAGTGTTCAAAGTCCTCTGAAACACAGAGATAGAAAGTAGCTTATAAATCTCATTCCCTTGTTTTCAATTATCTATACAAGTTTTACTGAAATGGGAAAATGTTTATTTGATTGCATGATTGTTTTTTAATCACTTTATTGATATATGATTGACACACAAAAAGCTGTACATATTTAATATATACAACTTGATGATTTTGGAGATAAGCATCTACTTGTAAAATCATCACCACAAATCTATGGCATAAACCTATCCATCACCCCCAAAAGTTTCCTCCCAATCTATTGTGTGTGTGTGTGTCTGTGCGTTTGATAAGAACACTTAACATAAGCTCTATCCTCAGCAAATTTCAAAGTATAAAATAAGTATTGTTAACTATAGGCAGTATGTGGTACAGTAGATTTCCAGGATTTATTCATGTTGTGTAACTAAAACATTGTATGCTTTAACTGATACCATTCCAGTCCCCCTTCTCTCCTGCCTCTGGTAACCACCATTCCACTTTCTGCTTCTGTTAACCTATTTTAGATGCATCACATAAGTGGTATCATGTAGTATTTTTCTTTCTATGCCTAGCTTATTTCACTACCGTAATGTCCTCCAGGTTCATCCACTTTGTTGCGAAGAGCAGGATATCATTCTTTTTTGAGACTGCATAATATTTCATTGTATGTAGATACCAAATGTTATTTGTCCATGTATCAGTCTATAGATATTTAAGTTGCTTCCATGTCTTGGCTATTATGAATAATGCTGCAATGAACATGGGAATGCAGATCTCTTAGAGATCCTGATTTTAATCTCTTTGGATATGTACCCAGAAGTGGAATTGCTGGTTGATGTGGTAGTTTTACTTTTAATTTTTTGAAGAATCTCCATACTGTTTTCCATACTGGCTACACCAATTTACATTCTCACCAACAGCATACAAGAGTTCCCTTTCTTCTGCACTCTTGACTATATTTGCTATCTTTTCTTTCTATTAGAAATTAAGTATAGAACTGTTTTAATTTTTTTGATAATAGCCATCTAACAGGTGTGAGATGATATCTCACTGTGGTTTTGATTTACATTTCCCTGATGATTAGTGATGTTGAGCACCTTTTCATATACCTGTTGGATATGTGTATGTCTCCGTTGGAGAAATGTCTATTCAGTGCTGTCTTGGTCTGTTTTGCATTGCTGTAACAAAATATCACAGACTGGATAATTTATAAAGAAAATAACCTTTTTTCTTATAGTTTTGGAGGCTGAGCAATCCCAGATCAGGCAGCCTTATCTGGTCAGCTTCTGGTGACCATCACTGGGCATCATTGGGCAAGGGGCATACTGAGAGCCAAACTGGCTTTCATAACAGACCCACTCTCATGACAACCCATTAATTCATTAATCCATTGACCTATTAAATGGATTAATCCATTTATGAGGCAAAATCCCTCATGGTCCATTCACCTATTAAAGGCCCATCTCTTAATACTGTTACATTGAAGATTACATTTCAACATGAGTTTCAGAGGGGACACATATTCAAACCATAGAATTCTGCCCATGGACTCCCAAACCCCATGTCTTTCTCACATACAAATAGCATTCATTCCATTCTCATAGCCCCAGAGTCTTAATTCATTTCAGCACCAACTCAAAAATCCAAAGTACAGAGCATCATTTGTTGGCCTGTGAAACTACAAGTTATCTACTTTCCAGACATAATGGTGGGACGGGCAAAGGGTACTCATTCCCATTACAAAAGGAAGAAATAAGCCAGAAGAAAGGAGTAACAGGCCCCAAGCAAGTCCCAGACCCAGCAAGGCAGACATTAAATCTTAAAGCTAGAGAATAATATCTTTTGACCTTATATCCAATAACCTGTGGACACCGGGGTAGGGGTTAAGCCCCTGAGATGTTGAGCAGCACCACCCCTCTGGCTTTGCTGGGTGCAGCCCATGTGGCTGCCCTCCCAGGTTGCAGTCCAGTACCTGTAGCTTTCCCAGGTGGGTGTTGCATGCTGCTGGTGGCTTGACAGTTCCAGGGTCCCAGTGGCAGCCCTACTCCCAGGGCTGCACAAGGCATTGCCCTGGCAGACAGTCTGTGGTGGCTCTGTGCCTCCAGTCGTTTCTGCTTGGGCTACCAGGCTTCTCAATACAAACTAAAATCTAGGTTGTGGCCACCACAGCTCTTGCATTCTGCATGCCTGCAGAATTAGTACCACATAGACACTGCCAAGGCTTATTGCTTGCACCCTCTAGAGCAGTGGTGTAAACCACATCTGGGCCCACTTGAGCTACAGTGTGATGCCAAGGTTTACAGCTTAAGCCTTTTGGAGTGGAACGTCTATCTTCACCTGAGACTGCTTGAGCCACAGCTGGAGTAGCCAAATTGTTCTGCACTAGGATTCAGGGAACAGAGTCCCAGTGTGGCCATAGGCATTTAGGCTGTGGAGGGTTCCTGGGACCATCTTGCAGAACCATTCTGCTGTCTTACACTTCTGGGCCTAGGCCATTGTATCTTGGAAGCAGCTTCTAGGATCTCTGAAATGGCTGTGTGGACTTTCTCCCATAGTCCTGATGAAGAACACCTGGCTCCCTTCTAGTCATACTAATCTTTTTAGTAACTGGTAACTCAGCCACACCCTTATTTTGTTCTTGCATACATGCTTTTTTGTTCTTTTCATGGCCAAGCTGCAAATTTTCCAAATAATTATGGTCTACTTGATCTACTTCCGTTTTAATTATAAATTTCTGTCTTTTAATCATCCCTTTCCTCCTGCATCTCATTGTGAGCAGCCAAAGGTAACCACACAGCATCTTGAATGATTTGCTGCTAAGGCATTTCTTCCACCGGGAATCCTGGTTCATCACTCCCAACCTCCCACAAGGCCCTAAAGCATGACATAATGTAGACAAATTCTTTGCTACTTTATAACGAGGATGGCCTTTATTCCAGGATTCAACATCTTGCTTCTCATTTCCATCCAAGATACATCAGAATGGCCTTTATGGTCTATATTTCTGTCGACATTTTTGGTAATTTCTAGGAAGCTCCAGATTTTCTCTAGTCTTCTCTTCTTCTGCGCCCTCACCAGAATCACCTTTAACATTCCATTCATGTCAATATAGACTTTTTCCACGATTAACTTCAAAACTGTTTCAGTCTCTACCCCTACCAGTACCAAAGCTTCTTCCACATTTTCAGGTATTTGTTACTAGTAACAGCATCACCTCTCAGTACCAATTTTCTGTCTTAGTCCATTTTGCATTGCTGTAACAGAATCTCTCAGACTGGGTAGTTTATAAAGAAATTTATTTCTTACAGTTCTGGAGACTGGGAAGTCCAAGATCAGGCAGCCACATCTGATTGGCTTCTGGTGGGGGTCCTTTGCTGTGTGATAACATAGCAAAAGCCATCACTGGGTGAGAGAGGCACAGTGAGAGCCAAAACAGCTTTTATAACAAACCTGCTCTTGTAATACTCCATTAATCCATCCTCTCAATACTGTTATATTAGACATTAAGTTACATCTGCTCAACATGAGTTTTAGAGGGGACAAATATTCAAACTGTAGCAAGTTCCTTTGACCATTTTTTCATCACATTATTTACTTTTTTGCTATTGAGTTCTAGAGATTTCTTGTATATTTTGGATATTCACCCTTCACCAGATATATGGTTCTCAAATATTTTCTTCCATTCTGTAAGTTGCCTTCTCATTTTGTTGGTTGTTTCCTTTGCTGTGCAGAAGTTTTTAGTTTGATGTAGTGTTACTCATCTGTTTTTGCTTTTGTTGCCTGTGCTTCTGGTATCATTTCCAAGAAATCATTGCCAAGGCATTTGTTATTTTTTTGAAGCCATCTATCAGAAAAACAAGATAACTCTTCATTAATACTCATTAGGAAAATTATGATAAATAAAAGGGCATCAGACAAAAGCAAAGGCCAATGGATCCTACTACTGGCTCTACTGTTCAATGAGCCCTGAGGCTCAATTTCCTTAGCAGTAAAAATGGGTTAGATTCAGTACCCTTTAGAATCCTTTCAATGCCAATATTATTCTGACTTCTAAAAGATGCAAGAAATAATTTTAAAACTAATACATAAAAGAGGAAGTGAAGGATTATTAACAAAATCAATATTTAATAATTATTTATTTACCATTAACATTTATTGGAAATGTTACAATGTACCAGACATTTTTCCAAGCACTTTGTATTTATGATCTGTTTAGTCTTACAGCATCCCTATAAGCTAGGTGTTATTATTACCTTGTTTTATAGATAAGGACACTGAGGTTTAGAAAGATTAAGTGGCTTAGCCAACACAACACTGTTAGTAAGTAATGGAGCTGGGATTTTAATCCAACTGTCTGACTCTAGAGCCACTACACTGTTGATTTGCCAAAATACTAAGCTTAAAAATTTTGTAACAGATGCTGGTGTGCATATCTTGTTATGATATGAAATGTGTGTGAAATACAAATCTAAGAAAGGAAATATAAACACCTAAAGGGGCAAGATTTCTAAAGGGTCAGGTTATAATAGCAAAATTAAATTGTTCAGCCAGAACACAGATGGGAATCTATTTCATGTGTGCCCCCGGAGCCTGACATGTGGATCCCAGGGTTGGTAAGTTGGCACAGCAAGTTTCCCGAGTTGGGTTCAGGAAGGAGTGAGGTAAGCTTCAGGGTGAGTCCCAGAGGGAGGAAACTGGCAGGCATCCAAGGGAAGGTGGTGTGAGCCTGACAATGGAAACTTAGAATCCTGTGTCTCTGAACTACTAGGAAACCTAGAGGTCATTCCATCAAACCTTTCACCCAAACAAGGCACTCCCTTTATAACACCCTGTGGGCATTTATCCAGCCTTTTCCTATGGATTCCCAGAGATACAGTTTGCTCTACATATTAGACAGCCTGTTTTATTGCTGGACACCTAAAGATATTAGAAAGCTGTATTTCTTTTAATGAGACAAAATATGCCTTATGCTGATTTTTACCAAAGGTCCTTGATCTGCCTCCAAAAAATCTGAAAATGCCATTTGACCCCCTTTCCTATGACAGGAATCAGCAATTAGAAGACCAATTGAGTCTTTTATGACCAACTTAAACTTCCTTGTGACAAGTTTTGTCCCTTCACCATCTCAGTCACCATCCTGTTGGCATTATCATACTGGCCAAGGCCTACAACTCACTGACCATGGTGTCGTTTATGGGACCTAGCCAGGGGCCTGCCACACAGTTACAGACACAGTGTGATTATTTGAATTGAACTAAGAAACTGCAAGAGGAAAATATGGGAAAAATGGTAACCTGGGCCATTGACAGCATTGCTTAGACAGTATCTAGATCTAGCTCTTGATCTGGGCCCCTTTTCCAGATCCTCCACGGCAAGAGATATTTTCCCCACATGCTGAAGTTGGGGAACATTGATCGCTGCCCCAGACTTGAAAGAGGAGTTTTGGGGATCACCATTATGACATCAGTACCTAGCCAGGGCCTGGCCCACAATAGCTACCCGATAAACACTGAACAAATGAATGAGCAAGAGAAACTTACGGTGCACCTACTAAGTTCCAAGTACTTAAGTATGTTCTACTTACGGCACATATTAAGTACTTAAGGTACATACTACCTTATTCAAACCTTACAACTTCATAATTAAAATATGAACATACCCATTTTACAGATGAGGTAATTGAGAATCTGAAAGGTTAAGAAACTTGCCCAAAGTGACTCAGTTAGTAAGGGAAAAGCCATGATTCAAACCCAGACTTGCCTTTCTCTAAAGCCCATGCTTTTAAAAGCATCACAATATCTCCTGAAGGAAACAAGGAAAAACAGACAGGATGCAGATAGAAAGACAAAGTGACTGGAAAAAGAAAATGCATATATTATAAGATAGCTTTGTGAACTGTGAAATTTTCTGTTACAGGAAGCATTGAGGCCTGTCTGTGTGGAAGGAGGACCCTCTAGACCAGTCCCATTGGGCACCCTGGCTTCTTGGCATTCACTTCCTCCATCCCTGGCATTTCTTCTAGGCCCTTCCCACTTCCACTGTGTCCTTTGAACACTAGCAAGAACACCACTGTCTGGTTTTATCCCAATGCAGGCCACAAGGGCTTTACAGGGCACATGTCCTGTGCCCAGCTTCATGAGTAACACCTACACTAAAAGAAATCACAGCCGGATTCCAATATCCCAGGTGTGTGTATGCTAATGGGGACACTGAGCCACAGAGGCCATGTTGGACTGGGTAAGGAGCCAATGTTTACATCAGACCTGTGCTCACCAGCCATTCTTTTCAAAGCAGCCAGAGAGATCTTACTTAAAAAGCAAATCAAATCTCACCACTTCCTGTTCTGCTTGAAACTCTCATGGTTCTCCCTTGCATATAAAATATAATCTAAACTCCTGTGAGGTCCACCAGACCTCCCCCCACCACCACCTTCCCAGCCTCATTTCATGCCCCCTCATTCTTGCACTGGCCAATTTTCAGAGCCTCCCTCCTGCCTGCCTCAGGTGCATGCTAGTCCCTCTATCCAGAATGTATTCTTTCCTATGCTCCACGGGGACCAACTCTTGCCCCTCCTTTGAGTCTCCATCTAAACCTCATTACCTCAGTGAAGCTATCCTTTAGCCCCAGGCCAGGTTGTGGTCCCTGGTTATAGGCCCATAAAGCACCTCTATTCCTTCACTACCCACTTCCAATTATTTGTTTAAAGTCTATCTTCCCTGATAGAATCTAAGCTCCACATAGGTATATCTGATGTGCTTACCATTCTCTCCCAAGAGCTGTAGTAATCATGGAGGACATAGTTGAGGGTTATGTAGGTGTTCTAGCCCAGCCACTTACTCTAGTCAACTCCCTTCTGACCTCTCGGCCTCAGTTTCCCCAACTGCAAAATAAGACAGCTGGGCTGAGTAACCTCTGAGTTCTCTCATGATTCTAATGTTCCAGGTTTGACAACTTGAGGACACTTATGCTATAGCTTCAGCCTAAAGCAAAATAATTTTAGAGCAATGCCACTCAGGAAGGAAGACCCTGGGAATGTAAGTCCCCTCCTTGGTGTGGGTCGTGTTTACATAATAAACCCAAGAAATCATCATAAATCATTCCAAGTGGAGCTGCCGGGGTTGAAGCAACAAGACAAAAATACTTCTGGGCTCTGTTCCTCTGGGCCCCCACCCAGCTTAAGAGAAACAGGGCCAGCCAGCACTGTGCCTTCTGAAAAATCAGTGGTCAGAATTTTCTTTCTGTACAGGGCCCGTCAATGGGCCCTTCTCTCCCACCCTTTGAACTTCGATTCCCTTCTAGTGCCTGTCTGTTTTCTAGTGCCTTACAAAGAGGAAATGTCCTGAGAAGACCAGGGACTGAGTTCTAGGTCAGCCACTGCTGAGATGTGTGTAACTCTCCATAAATGATTCTTTCCTTGTGATCCATATTCTCAGCTCTGTTGCATAGGGGTTATAGCTGGCCTCTAATGACACTGAAAAAACACACAGGGGAAACATTTTTAAAACCTTAAAGGGACATACAAATGCATGGATTGCTTTTGGCCATTATTTCCGACTTGTTCACTGACTAAAAGGTACTCAAGAGGCCACCTGGAGTTTCTATTTTATCTCTAATTGGAGAATGAAAAGTTTGGTCCTCAGGTCAAAAAGTCTCAGGCATCTGGGTAGCAGGTGGTTGAATTGCCCTGAACTGGCCCTAAAGGCAGATCTAATTCAAGGCTTCAATATGTTCCTGAGTTTGGGTCAGAAACCATAACTTTAAACCAGACTTAGTCCCAAAATTTGCTACCAGGTTCAAGAAAGTCTTTTAGGCCCTGTGGCCTAAAAAGGTTTAAAGTAGCAGTGTAGCTGAGGGGTTCAGAGAATGTACTTTGATGCCAGACAGGCCTTGGATGAGTTTCTCTCTGCCACTTACCAGCTGTGTGAGTTTCTGTTTTCTCTTCAAAGAAATAGAATTCACTGCCCTCAGTATGCAAAGTGCCAATGCATGTGAAGCATGTAGCTTAGTATGCATGCAACTGGTTAGGCATTCAAAAAGTCATGTTATTGTTATTGTCCTTTGTATTCCAGAGCCAGAAGCCATACCCCCTACCCACCCTAGCCTTGTCCAAATTCCCTGGGCATTCTTTCCACTTCCTGCCTTGTCTAACCCTTGCCTTGCTCATCTTGTTTTCCTCTCTCCAACAATTCTACAAGACAGATACTTCCACATTTACCTTATTTTACTTAATATTGCTCAGGACATACCTCTGCAAGCAAAAGTTCTGGAAAAGGAAGTCTCTTGGTCAACAAGTATACTAAATTCAAGTGCCATTACAGAGACACCTGGGCATCTAAGCAATAGATGCCGAAGAAATAGATGCCCAGACCATTGGAGGCTGAGATCTTTTTAGATCTGGCTGTGCCACTATGACAATTGCCAAGATATTTAACATTCTCCAGCCTTTAGGCTTCCTAGCTGTAGAACTAAAACATCAATTTTAAAAATGTATAAGCCTTTTATTCTAGCTAGACGAAACTCTTTCCCTCTAATAAATCTTTTGCAGAAGCCCAATATATAAAATATTTAACCAAATACAATCTGCTACAACTATAGGAGGGGAGGACACACTCGTGCCTGATGCCCTTTCTCATCTTCTCCTGGTCTTGCCCCTTCCCCTCATCCCCGGGGCAGCCTGGAAGCTCCCATGCACATCCATAAGGCTTCATAGAGTTCCATTTATGTGACCTCTTTGTGCCTTATTCCTTACCTGTTGAAAGAGGATAATAACTAATTCTAATTCAAAGAAAAATAAAATGAGTTAATATAGATAAAGCCCTTGGCACAGTGCCTGGCCTAACATAAGTGCTCAGTAACTGTTGGGTGTCACTGTTATTACTGCTGCCACTTGATTAAGGTGTCTGCCAGCCAGAAGCAGGAGGCACCATGAAAACACGCAAATGTACGGAGATTGTTAATTGCCCCCACCACTCACCACCCCACTCCATCGTCTTCATGGACACAGTTCGAAATATCATGTTATTTCACAAGATGGGCAAATTCTGTTTCTACTGAAAGCATGTGTTTATAAAACAATATTTCCGTCACTCCTTGATTTATTTGGCAAAGATTTACAGAGCTCTCATTCTGTGTGCCAGGGTTGAGGCTAGGAATGTAAGTTGAGTCTAGAGAACTCACAATAATGATACCAGTCTATGTTTTATGGCTGGTGACCCATGCAGCCATTCATCCTGCAAATATTGTGCTTGACTGTGAGCCACACAGTATGCTAAGGATGCAGCCACAGTCAAGAAACACCACTTTGGGAGGCCGAGGCGGGTGGATCATGAGGTCAGGAGATTGAGACCATCCTGGCTAACACGGTGAAATCCCATCTCTACTAAAAATACAAAAAATTAGCCGGGGGTGGTGGCGGGCACCTGTAGTACCAGCTACTGGGGAGACTGAGGCAGGAGAATGGCGTGAACTCGGGAGGCGGAGCTTGCAGTGAGCCAAGATGGCTCCACTGCACTCCAGCCTTGGCGACTGAGCAAGACTCCTCCTCAAAAAAAAAAAAAAAGAAACACCAAGCCCCAGCCCTGCAGAGCTTGCTTTCTATGGGGTAGAGGTAGAATGGGCTCTGGAAATGACATGGAAGGGAAGATCCACAGGTGCCAAGGATTAGGAAGGTGGAATAGGGATGAAAAGTCAAGACTTCAGCAGAGCTAGATTCAAGACAGGAATAAGGGTGTAACCTCAGGTGAGGTGGGACTACAGAGAACAGCATGTACAAGTTATTTATCCAAGAACACTATTGTTTGCTTCCATTAATTTGCTCTGAAGAGGACATATTCTACTTTTTTGGGCACGAACTTTTTAAAAAATAAGCTCTTACATAAACAATTATTGAAGGGACATTTGTCATAAGCAAATCTTAAAGTGATTCCAGAATTAATCTTCTCTTTATGATTAATAGACCAGGATCTTGTTTCACAAAACTTTCATTCTGGGAAGTTAATTTGAAAAAAAAAAAAAAAAGTCAATTTCATTTAAAGGAAACTGAGTATGACTTGAATATGGTACACAGGAAAGAGCTAACAATTTGAATAAGAAGACCTGAGTTCGAATGCCAGCTTCTTACTAATTGAACTTCCTCTCTCTGAACCAGTTTCTTCTTTGGTAAAATTGGGGAGGGCAGATCTAACACCCACTACAGAAGGGGAATATCCTATGAAATAACAGGTGGGAACACAACCTGTAGATGTTACAGCATATATAAGCCATTTGCATTTATTTTAATAACTTCCTTTCTCTGTTCCTTTGTTTTTCTTCTCCCCATGCATAATGAAATGATAATAACTGGATCATTTTCATCGCTCCTGTTTCTTTCCTTTCAAGAAGAAAGGATAAATATCTAACAATGGCATTACAATTCTTTTGGGGCTCAATAGTGTCACCAAGGAATGTCCAATACAATCTGTCAGCAAAGCCCATTCAAACAAAGAGCCTCTTTGGGCGGCCCTAAGATCCAAAAAGAGCAGGCTGGGCTCTCTCCTGTCAAAGACAGCCATTCTGAGCTAGAGTCCAGCCTCCAGACCCCTACTATCTGCCCCCAGACACCTAGGAGCTTTCAGTTTATTCCCATAGACCCCATGATAGAGCCTGGCTCTGCCCTTCCCATTGTCCTCTCTCCCATCCCCACCACAGCAGCTCTTCCCCAGACCACACATTTTTCACATTTGAATTCACCACTTATTGCCTCAGTGTGTCCTCAGTCATGTTGGTTAAGGTCTCTGTGCTTTGTTTTTTAAAATTTCTATAGATACAAAATATTTGCGGTACCTATAATATTTTGAGGTACACATAATATTTTAATACATGCATAGAATGGGAAGGATCAAGTCAAGGTATTTAGAATATCCATAACTTTGAGTATTTATCATTTCTATGTGTTAGGAATATTTTAAATCCTCTCTTCTAGCTATTTTGAAATATGCAATACATTGTTGCTAACTACAGTCACCCTACTCTGCTATTGAACATTGGAAGTTATTTCTTCTATCTTGCTGTATGTACTTGGGATTATTTTAATCCATAAAAAGGACATGATGAAAGAATCTACCCCCATAAGATTGTTTTCAGCAGTAAAGGTTGTTATTCATTTTAAGGACTTCACACAATTTGAGGCAATTATAAATATTCAGGAAGTATTTCCTATTGTTACTATTACCAATTTTTCCTTCTTTCCTCCTCCCTTCCTTCTTTCCTTCTTCCCTTCTTCTCTCCCCTTCTTTTTTCCTTCCTCCCTCCCTCCTTCTCTTCCTCCTTCTCTCCTTCCCACCTACTTCCTTCCTCTTCTCTCTCTTCTTTCTTCCCTCCCTCCCTCTCATTCTCTTTCCCTCCCTCCCTCCCTCTCTCTTTCTCTCCCTTTCTCCTTCCTTCCCCCTTGCTTTCCTTCCCCCCCTTTCTCCTTCTCTTTCCCTTCTCTCTCCCTCCTTTCCTCTTTCTCCTTCCCTCCTTCCCACCTGCTCTTCCTTTCTCTTTTTCCTTCCGTCTTTCCTTCCCTCTCTCTCTTTCTCCTCCCCTCATTTCCTCCCTGGCTTCCTTCCTCCTTATTCTGCCACTAACCCTTACTTCCTCCTTGCCTTTCACTCTCTCTTCTTTCTGTCTCCCCTCACTCCCTTGCCCTTGCCTTCATGTACCTCAGTCCCTACCTCCCCTTACCCTGACAGCCTCCCCAGGCCTGAGCCCATATGGAGTTGGCTCCCACAGTGGCTCCCCTGCAGGAACAGACTCAGGCTTAGCTGCTCCCAGGGCTGGGATCTATCAGCCAAACCAGTACTTGACTTTAGGGTATTTCTAGGACTTAAATTACATTTGTGGAGTCACTAGCCATTATTTTTGGGAACTCTAAGAGACCCAAAGTCCCTGAGGACTGAGAGAAGATAAATGTTGTATTGCCCATCTTTGCTTAAAAGTGAGCAAGATTGATTCCGGTCATTTTAAACAGTTCTTTTAATATCTGGGCAACTCTCCACTAAGTCCTCTCCAATCTACTAGCATGAGGACTCAGCTGAGTCCTGAAGTTCTTCTCATCCTTCTTCTGTCCCTTGTTTCTTTCCCAGCCTGAATTTGGCATCACGCCCTGACACTCACAGACTTTTCTCGCTCCTCTGCTGAACTCTGAACTCTCAGGGACATGAACAGGGACATGTTTACAATCCTTTAATTACCCTGAAATGCCTTAACTCAGAGAATTTGGATTCAAAAGGACCTAGGTTTAAATACTGCCTTTGGCACTTTGTTCTTATGACCTTGCACAGATTATTTAATTTCACTATGTCCATTTGCCTATTTGCTCACTCAACAAATATTCATTGAGCCTCTACAACATTCCAGATGCTGTGCTAGTTATTAGAGATGAAGTGGTGAACACGGCAGGCATAGCCTTTGCCCGCAAGCAGCTCAGAGTGGAGGAGATATCTAACAACTGAAATCACAAGCAAATGAACAAAAATAAGTTGTGATGAGTACTATGAATAAAACATTCAGGAGCTAGGCTAAGCAATAACAAGGTGGGAAAAAGTAGAGATACCTATTTCAATATGGTACACAGAGATGGCTTAGAGCTGCATTGGCTTAGAGATAGCTCCAGTGCTATCCACATTTTGGCCTAATGCTTATTTGTTGGAGTATGGAGGGACTGTCTTGTGCATTGAATGACATTTAGCAGCATCCCTGACCTCTGCCCACCAAATGCCAATAGCCATCCCCAACCACACTGTGACAACCCAAAATGTCTCCAAGACATTGTTAATGTCCTTGGGAGAGCATGAGAGGGCCAATCATCTCCATTTGGGAAGCCCTGGCATAGAGTATGGTCTTTGCTGTTGCACTGATTTGGGTTTGAGTCTCCCCTCACTTATTTACTCGCCATGGTGACTTTGAATAGGAAACTTAGCTCTCTGAGCCTCAGTTTCCTCACAGGTGAAATAGAGATATTATCAACATCATCTTGTAGTGTCGTTAGAGGAATAAATGGATAGCAACCAGTCCATAGTAAATTCTCAATAATATGGTGATTATTGCTGACACTATTATCATCACATATATCTCTCCAACTGGCCACTAGCCCCCCCTGGGGACAGGAACTGGCCCATAATCACATGCTATAGTTTGGATATTTGACCGCTCCAAATTTCAGTTTGAATGTTAACCCCCAGAGTTGGAGGTGGGGCCTCGTGAGAGGGTGAGAGGTATCTGGGTCATGGGAGCAGATTCCTCATGAATGACTTTGTGCCTTCCTGAGGTAATGAATGAGTTCTCATTCTGCAGTTCAGGTGAGAGCTGGTTGTTTAAAAGGGCATGGCACCTCTCCACTCCCTCTCTCTTCTTCCACCTCTTACCATGTGACATGCTGGCTCCCCTTCACCTTCTTCTGTGATTGGAAGCTTCCTGAGGCCTCACCAGGAGCAGATGCTGATGCCATGTTTCTTGTACAGTCTATAGAACTGTATGCCAAATAGACCTCTTTTCTTTATGAATTACTCAAACTCAGGTGTTCTTTTATAGCAACACAAATCAACTAAGACACCAGATTTATACCCCCAGCTCACAGCACAGAAGCCAAGACACCTTACAAACCTGGTAAACCTCTGCAGTGAAATCTAAAAAGTCCCCACACAGACTGGATGGACAGAGAAGGCAATCAATGCCAAGTAAATGACTGTGACTTTGATTTGACCCCAGGCAATTCCAGTCTCTGTGCTGCCCTGCTAAGAGAAGGGAGAAGGCTGCATGAAAGCTTATTCCCCCGACAGGGAGTGGCTGATGAAAGATTATATTGCCATTGGTCTTCCTCTTCTCCTCTGAACAATTGCAGGGGTCTTTCCTCTTCCCATTTGGCTGATGTGAAACTCCTGATTCTCTTTTGCATAACAGATTTCACCTCTGTTCAGCCTTTGTGGCCCAGCCAGTGGACCAAAGGGCATTTATTTCCATATTTCCCTGCTGATCTAGGGTGAGCAGGTTGACACTTTGTTGCCTCTCTGGTTCTTTCTGGGCACTCAGTGGAACTAGGATAGTTCCTATCCCCACAGAACTGAGTTTAAGCAGAGAGACCAAGTCCAACTTCCTCCAGCCCCTCTGTTATTCCTTCTCTCTATCTCTCCCCACCTCATCACCCTTAAAGTCCTTACAGATCTAACAGTCCAGGGTTCATTTATCTTTATAGAGCCCTGAGAGATTCCTCCATGGGAGAGATAAAAGCAAATCAGAAGGACATTGGCCTTAGCAGTTTCCTTTCCTAAAAAATTATTTCAAATACTTTCCAAGACCTTGCTTGCCCCTGTGCCTGGCAATACCTACTCAAGTCCCTTGCTGCCTCTAGATCCTGTGTTGACGCAATTTTGGCAGGAGAAGATTGGCTCTGATTTTAAAAAGAGTATTTCCTGAGAAATGATAATGTACGAGATTCTGTTCTGGGCCCTGCAATGGCTATAAAAATACTAGGCCCACTGATCTGTGAGTTCTTATAGCACCTGCACAAAAGTGATCAATATATATTTGTTGAATGAGGACATGGCCCTAAAAAGAGAGATGAGAAGACAAGCATCTGTTGAACACCTGCCATGTACTAGGACCTAATTAGGCATCTAGGTACAAAGGTGAACAAGATATAATCCTGTAAAAAAACTGAGACCTGGTGGAGACCGGTCCGTTCACAAAAAAATGTAATATCACTTGATAAGTGCTGAGAGAATGCTATGTGTATGCAGCAGGGTGATACGCAGCCCAGCCTGAGACTTAGGGAAACCTTCCTAGAAGAGATGATGCCTGAGCTGAGTCATGAAAAATGGGAATGAGTTAGCATAAAAGATATCCTAGACAACAACCAGAGACATGAAAAGGCATATGATCTGCTGGGAACTGCAGGCAACTGGGCATGACTAAAATGTCAAGGAAAAGGTAGGAAGAGGCAGAGGATGAGAAAGCAGACACAGTCAGGGCTGGGCACTGGAGGGAACCGCCAGGATTCTGCTGCCCCGCTGCCTCTCCTTCAGGGTCTGTATCTGCTGCAGGGAGCCCCTGGCCTGGCCTGAGTCCCCTCCAGCAACTGAAGGAGGTGGTGCCCTGAGGGCCTGGCCATCTTGCCCCTCTGTGGGTGACACTGAAGGACAATATTCACTCCTTACTGGGTTGTCTGAGGGTTTGTCGGGCCTGCTTCAACTGCTTCATCTGCCCAGTTCTGTGTCCTCCCCAGTCCTTTCATAGGTATTGATTTGCATAAACATTTTCCACTACAAGCCCCATCTTCACATCCACTTCTGTGAACCCAGTTTGCACCAGCCTTGGATGCCAAACCAGGGGTTGGGATGCATTTTGTCACTATCAACATTCAGTTACTGTTCCTTTGCAACACAGGCACTCCAGATGTTGTCTGCCCGGATTCTAACATTCTTCAGTATATAGTGGTTACCTAGGCCATGGGCTGGGAACAATTCCCAGAGAACTGGCTGTAACCAGTTAGTTATACAGAATATTCTTTTACTCCTTTCCCACTTTTAGGTGAGAATTTGTCTTCCTCATCACCCATATCTCTAAGTGGAAGAACTTCATCTAGAAAACACTTGTCACATCTCTTCCAATAGCCCTCCTCATCGGTGGAAGAGGGAGTTATCTGACTGATCAGTTTAGGAGAAGAGATCTGAGGTTCTGGGTACCCTCTCTTCTCTCAGGATGGCCTCCCAAAGGAAATGAGACCACCATTTGGTCTGTGCTCAGAGCCATGCAGAAAGCTTGTTGGGGCCAATGCTGTCCCCTCCAGGAAGACATTGGTGGACATGCCTTCCAGGACTGGGTAGGGAGCATTTCCAAGCCCATTCAGCCCCACAGCTAAGCAACATCCCCCAGTCTAGCTTGAATCAGCAAGAATGATGACATTTTGATCTTTGTCAATCTAACTCCACTATCCTACCTGACACTCAGTTAGTTCTGAACTTGAGCAGGGAAGAGAGATGTTATTTTTCAAGGCCTCTAAAATAACCCAACATTCACAATCCAAAAGCTTACAATGTCTTAATGTATCAATTTATCAGTACTCAAGAATATCAGTGACTGCTATTGCATACATAAATGGTCAAATAAATGCATATTGCTCTATCTAAAAGATAGACTGCCACCAATAAGATTAGGTCTATATATTCTATGGAGGGCTTCACTCAAGCTCACCAGGGACAATGGGCAGGAGCTATGGGCATGAGGCCGTGGACAAAGTGACTTAAAAACTGTTTAAACTGCATGAAAGAATATTGCCTTCACAGCAATCCAGAGCATGTTTATACAAGGGAGAAGCTAATGAACTTAATGTCGGTGTATTTTGCATTAGGAATGCAGCTGAATATTTTGAGTGTGAGGACTATAAGACATTTCTAAAAAGATTAAAGGGTCTTTTCCTCTAGTATAGGTTTAGAAAAAAATCAGACAAGCCTCTTTCTTGGATCACATACCAGAAGTTAAACAGTGGCAGGATGTCATGGTTTGAAGGGCCATAGACCTTGTTCCTGACCTGATTCACCAACACCAACTGGCTAAACGACCTCTCTCCAGTCATTTTAACAATCTCAGCTTCAGTTTCCACATCTGTCAAATGGCTATGATAACTTATACGCTCTCACAAGGGGTGTTAGGAGAACCAAGTATAATGTTTCATTATAGATCATACTAAGTGATATCATTGACTGGTGCTGTGTCCTGAAAACATTGCTAAGCATTTTTCATGGACTTTCATACTTGATCTTTCACCTTAAGCAGCTGACATTTTCCCTGCTTAACAGATGAGGAATCTGAGGTGCTGAGAGTTTAAGTAATTATCCCAGGTTCTCATAACTAGCAAGGGTGAGCTAAATCTTCAGCCCAGAACCCTGATTATCTGACCCCAAGGCCTGTACTTCTAACCACTCTGCTTTATGCCTTATATATTAAAAACAATGTTGTAGAGTGGGAAGAATACTGAGCATTAGATGTATTCCTAGCTCTGCCTCAAGTGAGTCATTGACACTGTCTGGGATCCCATGTGTGGAAGATATAATAACGGCCTCCAAAGATATCCACACCCTAATCTCTGGAACCTAAGAATATCGTATGACACATGCCAAAGCAGAATTTAGGTTGCAGATGGATTACTGTTGTTAGGCAGCTGACCTTAAGACAGAGTATACTAGATTATCCAAGTAGGTCTACCTGAATCAAAAGGGTCCCTAAAAGCAGAAGAGGGCAGCAGAAGAGGAGGTCACGGTGATGTGATGTTAGACAGACTCACCCTGCATTGCTCACTTTGAAAATGGAAAAAGAGGCCATGAGCCAAGGAATGCAGGCAGCCTCTAGAAAGAAAGGCAGCCCTGCTAGCATCTTGATTTTAGTCCAATGTGATGCATATTGAACTTCTGACATACAGAGGTGCAAGATAATAAATTTGTGTGCTTCAAGCCATTAGTTTATGGTAATATGTCACAACAGGGATAGAAAGCCAATACACTATACACCTGTTTGACAAATGAAGGAATTGGGCTTGAAGTTGATTTCTACAGCTTTTGTACCTATGACATCTTTACCAATAAATAGTTTTTTACTCTTTACTCATAAATAGTTCCTTCTAAAGCATGGGAAAGAGCACAGGTATAAATGACAAGCAGTTGTTCCTGGAATATAACAGGGCACACAGCCAGAATCTCAACACATGCCTACCTCCTCCCAAACAAAACTGCTTCTGCTACTCTCAGCTCCCCAGGCACCAGTCATCTCCCCCAGACCCCTCTCCAAGCCTGGAGTCCGCTGCAGACTGGCTGGCTTTGAGCCTAACACCATTTACTGTTGTGAAGCTGCGTTATTCATGCTGCTTGACAGACACTGTCCAAAGTGGCTATTTAAAAATATGAGAAATGGAAAGAAACATGAAGCACCAAGAACAAGAGTCAGGGTTCTCTCTCTCTCTCTCTCTCTCTCTGTCTCTTTCTCCCTCTCTCTCTCTCTCTCACTATCTCTCTCTCTTTCTCTCTCTTTCCCCCAACTCTATCCCCAGCTGATCCACATTCTGGCTTTATTCCAAAACACTTGAGCCTCTTCTGTCCAAAGCATAGTCTCATTTTATATTTTCAGGAGCCATGGAAGACTGAGGGAAAAGGAGTCAGCCAGGTATGAAGGCTGGTGGTGACTAACAAAAGGCTGTTACCTAGGGGACAAAAGTATTCAATCATCCTTTGTCTTTGTTTTTGTTTTTTGTTTTTTCCAACATGTTGAGATAGACAATAGAGGATGGGTTATAAGAAGAGAAAGAGAGAATAGAAAGTTCTGAGCACAGAAAGGGAGGAGATATGAGGTCAGCATCCCTCCAGGCTGCAACTCCTGGAAAGCTCAGGTGGGGATTCCTGGCAGCAGTGCGTGGCCTGAAGATCTCTGCAGGGTAATTTCTACAGTCTCTGTCACTGACTATGACAGTGCAATAGGAACACAGGATGACAGACCTTTCCGACTGGCCATTTTCATACCCCCTTTTTTATTTTTGCCATAGCATACACCGTCTCTACCATTCTTTACCTTAAATTCTTCTTTAAGTGACATTTTGCTTTAAGAACTTCTTTCTTTAAAGGAATTTTTTAATCATTTTCTCCTATTAAAATGCCTAGTTTTAGATGAGATTTCTCCCCAGTTGCTCACCCTCTTCAGTCCTCTTGTCTCTCTAGGCACCTGGGAGGATGATCACTCCCTACACCTCCTGCCTTCTCCTTGAACTCTGCCTTGAGTTAGGTGGCACCTCATGATGGTTCTGGCTGGGAAGAAGAGACTTGTGTCACTTCCCAGCCAACCAGAGCAATTAATTACTACTGGGAATCTTTCCAGTGCTGCTGCTTCTGACAAAGAGGCTGCATGTTCCAGGTGGAGATGCTCAAGGATTCACCTTGAACCTGGATTGCTAAGTCACCAGCTGAGAGTAGTTGCCGTAGAGCTGTAGTTTTTCAAACTGTGGTTCCCAAATCAGCAGCATCATCATCACCTGGGAACTTGCTACAGATGCAGATTTTCTGGCCCAACCTAAGAGCTACTGAATCAGAAACTCTGGGCAGGAGGGGGCAGCAATCTGTGTTTGGACAGGGGATTCTGGTGAAAGCAATGGCTTAGGTTTTCTAAGGCCTATAGGGTCATGTGGCCCCACAACAGACTATGAGCAAGAAAAAAGCTTTGTTGTATTAAGCCATTGAGATAGCTGGAGTGTTTGTCACCAGGATATAACCTAGCTTATTCTGGTTGATACACTACTAGAAATGAAAAACAAGTATACTTTGCCAAAAGTAGAAGGTAACTGTAAAGTACAAACATCATAAAAATAGTTCTATTAAATTTGACGGTTATCACCTGCTAAAGGCTTTCAGCCTGGAGTCTACTCAAATTTCAATAAAAAGGGAGATCAGCACATTTTAAAATGTGGTTAAGGAGATGTTAGCATTAATGTAAGACTTTTTCCTTGAGGAAGAACTGACTCAGAATTGGAAAGGGAATATTGACTCTGCAAATCAGTGCTATTCAATGAATCATCATTTTACTGCCTGAAATCATCTCAGATACCACTAGTGTTATGTGAACTATCCTTTGGGAAAATTGATTGGATCAACCTCTTTGTCTTGTGTTTGTGGAAAGCTGTGGTCCAGAACTGTGAATGTCCTTGCCCATGGTTACACAGCAAATTAGAGGCAGAACTCAGACAAGAACCCAGGTCTCCCACAAGCCCTGATCATGGGTACTTATTTTCCCAACACCCGACAACCTTCAGTCTTTCAGCAGCCATACATCCCCAATTCAGCTCATGGTATTACTGCAGAAACCCAGGCCCCTAACATGACATGCAGGGGGTTGCTGAAAGGAATGGTCAGGGATGGGATCCTGAGGACAGGAAACTCAAAGGCAAATATAAAGCCCACTCTGATCTCATTTGTGCAAAGAACTGTGGAAGTGGGTAATTAAAGAAAACATAAAGAAACAGCTAGTATAGTGAAGGAGAAACCAGGAGATGGAGAATGAATTAGTTTCCTGTGGCTGCTGCAACATATTCCCACAAACTTGGTAGCTTATTCTCTCACCGTCTTAGAAATCTGAAATCACTATCCCTGGGCCCAAAGGTGGACCAGCTCAAGGGGAGAAACTCTTCTTTGCCTCTGGCAGATTCTGGTGGCTGTGAGCATTCCTTGACTTGTGGCTGCTTCACTCAACTGTCTGCTTCAGTAATCTCTAACTGCCTCTATTTTGTAAGGATACTGGGATAGCATATAAGTCCTGCCTGGATAATCTAAAATCATCTCTTAATTCTCAAACTCTTGGGAATTTCATCACATCAGCAAAGACCATTTTTCCAGATAAGGTAACATTTACAGGTTCCTGAGATTAGGACATGGCTAGGTTGGTGGGTGGGGTGGGGATGTGTGCATTCTTCAACCTACCGTGGAGAGTCTAGTTCAAGGTCTACCACCAGCAAGAGCTGACCTCTTAGGCAAGTCCATTTCCCTCTCCGAGCCTAGGTTTTCCTCTGGTAAAATGAGAGGGTCTGCATGAGATGATTCCAGAGGGTTCTTCCAACTTTGGCAGTAGGAGTTCCCTGGATAGTAGGAGGTCTCCTCTATGCCCCTAAAGGGCACATGTAACCCAAAGCAAGAGGTTCTCAAGGATTACTTAATGGCAGAAACTAGAGCAGAGCCCACCTCTTTTGACTGGTAATTCCTCAATACACTGACCACCCTCCTCCACTCCTTATACCTGCCTCCACCCTCTCCTCCTTATACTGGCCACTCTCCGGTGGCCACTGAAAAACTACTGTGGCCAGCTCCCAGAGAGGTGAGATGCCACGTCACAATGAGGACTTCAGAGAACCTGCCTAAGTCCTGAGGTGTGCCAAGGACACCTAGTCCTCACCTCCTCCAAGGCCCTGGGACATCATGAAAATAAACAGAGATCTAATTCATAAATCCTTTGGGGACAAAAATAGGCTGAGACAAAAGGAACCGGTGAAAGCTCCAGAGCCCCTAGAGTTGGGTTTTTGAAAAGAAGCTTCTAAAGCCCTGTCTTGACTCTTTCCTAGGACTGGAATAGAGTAATGCAAGCACCCCCAGGGCCTTGACCTGCCTGGACGATTGGCTGTGTGGAGGGTGAAATAAGTGTAGATACTAATCATATTAGCAAAAATGAACACATTTGTTAATATTGAGTGATGGCAAAGGTTGGAAAATGGGTACACCCATACAATGCTAGTGGGAATGTACATTTGTACAACCACTTTGAAGAGCAATTTGGCAGCATGTACTAAATTAAAAGGTATATGATCCTATGATTGAGTAACCCCACTCCTGGCATTGCCTGTGCTAGAAAAACACAAACAATTGTACCAAGAGGTATTCATAAAGCTATCTGTTGCCACTTTGCTGTCAAATGCACTCCCTGCTCTGTTCATTGCTGGGAACTATATTCCCAGGATTCCTTGCCCACTGGCTTCTGGGCAGATTTGGCCAATGGGAGGCACTGGTGAAAAGCTAGAGAGAGGAAAAGAGAAACTAAGGTGTTTCTTCCCTTCTGTCCCAGAGCACCTTTCACAGTCCTAGCTTGCCCTGACTTCTGTGCTCTGCCAACACCACTTCCTCCTAGGAGTGCCCTCCAGCTGTAGGAGGGGGGTCACATCTTCCTGTTGTTCCTAGTCTCTAAATAGCCTCATCTTCCTACTTGGCTTCTCAAGTCTCTTATCCCCTTGGTGACCAATTCTCTGCATTAAATCCCCTCTGTTTGAAGTGCCTAAGAAGGTTTTCTCTTTTCCTGACTAGACCCTAGCTGATAACAGTGTTTGTTTCAGCATTATTGGTAATAGCAAAAAGTTAGAAATATCTCAGATGTTCACTATTTGAGAAATAGTACAGAATACTCTGCAGCAATTTTTTAAGTTGACATAAATCTGCAACATGGAATATATACTGAAGGAAAAAAGGAAGTTGCAGACCAATATGTCCTGTAGTGTTTGATTGATGTTTATTCTTTAAAAATAATAAACCAATTGCATATGTATTCTATAGTTTTATATAATCTTTAGGTTTATATATAAGTCGATACATTTATAGAAATATCTGGAAGGATTTATGGCAAACTAATAGCATTATTTCCTTTGTGAGGTACCTAAGATAGAAGTGGAGTAGGAGAACCCTAACTTTACTATATTGTTTAAAGTTTTTACAAGAAAAGTATATTTATGTATTACTTATGTAAGTAAAAATTAATTTCAAGGTAGACAGCAAAACAAAAAAAAGACATAGAATGGGAAAGTTATGTTGAAACTACATTTCGAGGCATCTGATGTACCAAGATAAGAGTTTGCACTTAATTCTATAGGCAGCAAGAAGGTATGAAGTGTGAATGGTCATGACATGACCCAGTCTAGGCTATGATAGTGCCTCCTCCTGTGGTTGTCATTGAGGATCGGGTAAGTAAACATAAATAAACCACCCAGACAGCATTTGACATACGGTGAGTACTTTGTAAGTGTTAACTGCTGCTATTGTTTCCTTCCCTTTGCTCCAGCCACATGAGCCTTTTTTTAATCTCATGAATATGCCAAGTTATTTGAGGCCTCAAAGTTTTCATACATACTGTTCCTTATTATTTCTTTTTTCCCTCTCTTTCTCATCCTTCAGTGTTCAAATTAATATTACCAGCTCAGTGAGCCTTTCCCTTACCTGCACTTCTAAGTTGTTTCCCTGGCCCACTATGTGTGTCTGTGTCAAAGCATCCTGTTGGCTTTTATAGAACACTTGTCCCAATCTGTAATAAAGTCTATGGAGAATAGGAATTGCTACTATTTATTGAGCACTTACTGTGTGCAGATATGTTTTTATGTGTTTTATATATACTAATTCACTCCAACATCCTAATAACCCTTTTAAGATGGCATTAGTATTATTCTTATTTTACAGATAAAGAAACTTATGAATAAAAAAATAGAAATTTGATCAAGATCACAGTCAGTAAGTGTCAGAGCTTGGATTCCACCCATTAGTACACCATAATACTTATTGAATGATGAATCAATTATGAATACAAAGCGCTTTATAGTACTCTTGATGTCCTCATAATTAATTAATCCCATACACAGTACAAGTTGTTTCAGAATAAATGGGAGTGATTAGCCTAACTGATAGAGTCTCTAAGGGTAGGTCGTATCCCTTAGGAGGAGGAGGCAGCTATTCTCTATGCAGAGGCAGTAAATTGAGCTTTGTGAAGCAGGGCTGATGGCAGAGTTGCAAAAGAGGAGCAGAGTGTGCTGGCAGAGATGTAGGAAACTCACCAGGCTCCAGACCACATTACCTGGTTCTTCAGAGACTGCTCCCTGCCAAGCCCAGTCACAGCCAGAGCTCCAAGAAAGGAGTTCTGGAGCAGTGAGAACTGGCTGCCCTGAGAGGGATGCCAAGGAAGTAAGAAAAAAACAGCCCTTGACTCAGGCCAGGGAGATTTCTGTTTAATCCTGGCCTTTAGAAGCAAGACCTCCCAGAAAACCACACCTTTCCCTGAGTCCCTGTTATGTGAATCCCAGCAGCAGTGAGCCATGACTCTGTTGTTTGCAGATGTCAGGAGGGAAAAGAACCATAAGATAAAGGCAGCTCAGTTAACTCTCTTCTCCTCATGTGCCTGGCACCTTATGGGAGCTTTAGATAAATTATCTCCTTTAAATCTTTTAACAACTCTAGAGATTCCCTCAGCATTCATTTGGTCAATAAATATGTATCAAGCACACACTGTGTTGATGAAGTGAGCACTATTTTTAACTCTGTTTCACAGATGAGGAAAAAGAGATTTAGAGGGATTAAGTAACTTGCCCAACTTAGACATTGGCAGTCAGAACTTGAACTCAAGTCTACCTGATGCCAACCCCCCTTCCTTCTCTCTACTCTGAATTACCTTCTAAACTTGAAACCAGAATTTATTTCTATTTATGTATCAGGTACTGTACAATAATCATAATTAGGAATTATTCAATGAAATAATGGTTCCTTGCTGATAATAAATATTCAGTAAAGATTAGTTTGTGTTATTCTACATATTATATATTTATACATTGTGATGGTTAATCTAGATGCCAGCTCGTCTAGGCCACAGTTCTCAGCTATTTGGTCAAACATATCTGGATGTTGCATTGAAAGGATTCTTTAGATGAGAACAACACTTCAATCTGTAGACTCTGAGTGAAGCAATTTGCCTTTAGTCATGTAGAAGGGCATTATCTAATCAGCTAAAGGCCTTCAGAGGAAAAAGGATGAGGTCTCCCAAGGAAGAGGGAATTCTGCCAGTGGACCACCTTCGGATTCAAACTGCAATATCAGCTCTTCCCTGGGTCTCTAGCATGCCAGTTAACCTGGCAGGTTTTGGGTTTGCCAACTCCACAATCAAGTGACCAAATTCCCTAAAATCTCTCTCTGTGTCTCTGTGTATAGAGGTAGAGATAAAAATAGAGGCAGAGATAGAAATATCTGTAGCCTGTAGATATACATCCTGTTGGTTCTGTTGTCAGAAGCTTCACTACTACAAATATATATTCATAATAATAATAGTAATTGGATGAGCAGATAAAAGGAATGTCTATATGAGATGCAAAGAATGTATACTGCCTGAATTCTTCTAGAAATCCAGCTTCTAATGAAAAATATTGCCTATGATATTGCCTACAACTGTCACAAACAGGTCCCCTTGTATGAAAAGAGCTGATTTTCCTAATATAGTTACAAGATCCAAATTTTTTTTTCAGACAATCTCGCTATTGCCCAGACGACAGTGCAGTAGTGCAAATACAGCTCACTGCGGCTTCAAACTCCTGGGTTCAAGTGATCTTCTCGCCTCATCCTCCAAAGTAGTTGGGCTTACAGGCATGCATCACCATTTCTCCTCTCCCTCCACATCTATTTCCCCATGCACAAATTGAAGACCTCAGGACATTTGCATGACAAATGCAGGAATGAAGGAGGGGTGCACTCTCAGTTTGAGCAGGATGGCTGGCAACCTTGCAGGTACCTGCAAAAGAGCACCTGTCTGAAAGCCAGGATCCCAGCATTGCCACCCACCAGGTGGGTAACCTGGGCCAGATCTCTTTCATGGTCTAAACTTTAGTTTCTTATATACTAAAAAAGGAATAATAATCATTATTCTGAGGCTTATTGTAAAAATCAAAATAAAATCCCACATGGGATAGTATTTTCTGAATGGCAGTGTTTTCCTCGAAGAAAGAGCAGGCCAAGCTGAGGAGTGAATAGAAGCTGTTTCTGGGCTTGGGTCGGAGCAGGGTCAGCCCTGGCAGTGCTATGGGGTCAGTGCAGATGGTTCACAGCCACGGCTCATGTGCCTCACGCTGCTAAACAGGAGAACATTGATCTGATCACAACCCCTTTGATGGCACTGCTTTCAGGTTCTGAAATACCCAGTCTCATTTTCCCTTCATAATAGCCCTCCAAGGGAGGCAAACCAGGGAAAGGGGGAGCCTCATGTCTACACCACAAGTTGGAGGCAGAGCAGAGCCCATGAGACTCAAAGTCCAGCATCTGTCCTCCTCACCAGAAGGTAAGGGCACTGACATTCAGAACCCAACCTCCTGATCGAGGGGCCAGCAGAGCAAAAGGACATCAGCCACAAACTCTTCCTCCAAAGTTGAGTGTCTCACCACTGCAGGGGAACTGGGAGACAGATAAAGACTGGAAGGAAAAATTAATTTGAAAGAACAGGAAAGCATCAGCCAGACCCTAATCAGAGAATCAGGCTGCTGGCAGAACTGCAAGTCATTTATCAAACGCCTCCTGAAACTCAAACTTAATGTATCACTTTTCCTCTTATCTTAGGATTTGGGGAAAATGAAATACATTTTTATATGACAAAATTCAGCCATTAAGTGACTCTATAACGTTGAGCAAGTCATGCAGCCTCTCTGAGCATCTGTTTCTCTTCCTCAAAATAACAAAGTTGTACAAAATCAGTTTCTCAAACTTCAGGTATGAGATTTCTGGGATCATGAGTTGCCATACATAAGCACCACAGCTGCTATTTTTAACCTAATATTGCTTTTTGCAGGTATTTATTGTAAAAGGAAATGATCACCTCGTAAATGTAAAAGCACAACCTTTGGGGTTCATAATTTATTATAATGAATACATAGTTCTTGCAACTGAAAAAACTCTCACGTGCCAGGCTCCTTCAAGCATCCCTCAGACTCTCGTTGGAAAACTCTTGGCCTAGATGATCCCTGAAGGCCCTCCAGCCCTGGCATTCCACTGTGAAAATCCCGGATCCCTGGCAGCCTGGATAACCCCTGGGGAAGTTTTCTGACAGTGTGCATGAGACTAGCTCCCTCTGCATGTTCCTATCAAGGCATTTATTGTGCTTTTCTGTAACCCTAGTGAAGTCTGTCATCCCTGGTAAAGGCAGTGGCTGAGCATATTGCCCATCACTGGGTTTGAGTAATGGTGCTGGCACAGTGAGCCACTTAACAATGTTACTTCACATCTCCAAGACTCAGTTCCTTTGTCCACAAAAACGAGGTTAATTGTTCTTCTGTAAATGGAATCTCAAAACCAAAAAAAATGTCAAAATTCACTTGGGTGGGGAAGGCAGAAGAGATGTAAAATGGTGGCCCAGAAATGTTGGAGTCAAGAGAAGAATTTGCCAATTGGAGGAGAGGAGCATGTTTAAAAGCAAAAGGAAAGAAGCCACCCCACCCATGGCACTCAGTATGATTATAATGACCCCAGCTGATACTTATTTAGTGGTTACTATTGTGTGAAGTGCTTTTTAAGCTTGATTTTATTTAGTCCTCACAGTCATTATTATTCCCACTTTACACAAGAGGAAGTTACAGTCCATTGAGATGATGTATCTTGTCCAAGAACACAACTAGAAAGTGGCAGAGCAGGGACTTGAACTCAATTCTGTCTGACTCCAGGAACCATGTTCTCATCCCCAATGGCAGGGGATTACTGAAACAGGTTCTGTGATCACTACTCCTGCAGGTCCTGACCTAGCTGCCCAGTCTGCTCCACAGGCTCTGTCACTTGTCCTATGACCAACTGAATAAGATTCCTGATAAGACATTCGCAGCACAGGCCTTAGCTCTCTTGCAACTGTCAACTTCCTTTTGAGTCTTCTCCCCTCCTATCTTTTCCTTCTGATGCCTCATGAATGCATCAATAGATTAATGTACCCTGGCCACAGTCTTCATTTTGTCACAGGAAGCCAGCACCCCTTCTCCTGCCAAGGAGTGGCAGTGGCTCTGGGTGACCTATGCCAAAAGCAAACTTGGTGGCTTCTTAATGGAGTTCCACAGTGGGGCTTCAAGGAGAGAGCCATGCCAAGAGAGGGAGTCTGCTTCATCTTTACTATACAGTCGGTAACTCGGAAATGACCAGCCTGTCTTACAGCTCTAGTGGAGGTCAAAGGAGAGAGAGTGAATAATATTCATGTACACACATGAAGTATACATGAAGTGTACATGTCAACAAAATTCATATGTACAACGAAGAATTACACTAAAAGCAATGCTTTTCTCTAGCATTTATAACTACCTCTTCTCCCTTCTTCTCTTCCATGGGTCCTTTCTTCCATTATTACTGATCTCCTGTTTCTGTCATTTTTATTTTGTCTCCCAAGTCCCTCTGAATTCCATCTCCTTCCTCTCCACCAATGCAAATTATAGGGCATCTTTAGGCCCTAAATCCAGTTGCTTGTTCTCTCTGATCCAAGAGGTTGGGTCAGTGATTTGGCATGACTTAGAGTAGCCAACAGAGAAAAGAGACCTGTCACCTTAGTGCTTACTTACCTTGCCTTGGTCAAAACTGAGTCCTCATTAGCTCTCTCTCTCTCCCAGAGATCTCCAGCCATCCTGGGACAGGTAAAAGCTAAATGGGTCAGCATCTCCACAGTTAGTCTTCTCTGTTCACAAGCCCCTCACCAGGCATCCACATCAGGGTGGCCATAGCTCTAAGGACCATTGCCCTCCGTTGGGTCTGCCCTGGGCCAGCCTGCAACTGCCCTACAAATGGGAAAATTATAGATGAGCCAGGAGACTGAAGCAGCAGGTCAAGGAGATAAGGGCTCTGAATGAAATATTCCTTGCCAAGGGCCAAGACTTTTCCATGATTCAAGATATCTCCACCCGAGCTCTTTTGCAACCCAGAATGAGGGGGATCAGAGTGTTCCCAACCCCACAGATTGTTGTCCTTGGCAGGAGCCATGGGATTGAAGCCTCCTCAGCAATGACAAATTCAAGGGCATTAGACATTTAGCTGCATTTGGGGGACACTGGGCCAGGGCTCATCTGTCCCAGATGGGCAGTGATTATAAACCTGACAATAAATAAATGCTTTATCCTGAAGGAGCTTAACTCTGAGCTTTGAAATTTAATTCTTTGTGCCTCTGCCACAGATCTTCTCCTCTCCCCTCTCTGGAAATGAAGGCTGTAGATTTTCTACAATATCGGGGAACCTGCCCCGATAGTCACGTAGGTTCTTTTCTATTTTCCCTAAGCGTCAGCAGGGTTGAGAAATAAAGGGACAGAGTACAAAAGAGAGAAATTTTAAAGCTGGGCATCCAGGGGACATAGCACATGTCGGTAGGTTCCGTGATGCCCCCTGAGCCATAAAACCAGCAAGTTTTTATTAGGGACTTTCAAAAAGGGAGGGAGTGTATGAACCACGTACTTCACAAGGTAATAGAATATCACAAGGCAAATGGAGGCAAGGCGAGATCACAGGACCACAGGACAGGGGTGAAATTAAAATTGCTAATGAGGTTTCGGACACCATTGTCATTGATAACATCTTATCAGGAGACAGGATTTGAGAGCAACCGGTCTGATCAAAATTTATTAGGTGGGAATTTCCTCTTCCTAATAAGCCTGGGAGTGCTATGGGAGACTGGGGTTTATTTCATCCCTACAGTTTCAACCATAGAAGATGGCCACACCCAAGGGCGCCATTTTAGAGACCCACCCTCAGGGGCGCATTCTCTTTCTCAGGGATGTCCCTTGCTGAGAAAAAGAATTCAGCGATATTTCTCCATTTGCTTTTGAAAGAAGAGAAATATGGCTCTGTTCCACCCAGCTCATCGGTGATCAGAGTTTAAGGTTACCTCTCTTATTCCTTGAACAATTGCTGTTATCCTGTTCTTTTCTCAAATGCCCAGATTTCATATTGTTCAAACACACATACTCTACAATTTGTGCAGTTAACGTAATTATCACAGGGTCCTGAGGCAACATACATCATCCTCAGCTGACAGGATTAAGAGATTAAAGTAAAGACAGGCAGAGGAAATCACAAGGGTATTGATTGGGGAA
Organism: Pongo abelii; assembly: GCF_028885655.2. Classification (NCBI taxonomy): domain Eukaryota; kingdom Metazoa; phylum Chordata; class Mammalia; order Primates; family Hominidae; genus Pongo; species Pongo abelii. The sequence goes on from NC_071989.2 coordinate 157,580,856, forward strand.
GTGATAAGTGTCCATGAAATCTTCACAATTTATGTTTAGAGATTGCAGTAAAGACAGGCATAAGAAATTATAAAAGTATTAATTTGGGGAACTAATAAATGTCCATGAAGTCTTCACAATCCACGTTCTTCTGCCATGGCTTCAGCCGGTCCCTCCGTTCAGGGTCCCTGACTTCCCACAACATACAAAGCTGGATTCCAAGTGTTTTCACTTAATTATTTAATTAATCAGTCCGCAAAGTATATAGTTAGGTATGCCCATCATTTAGGAAAATTAACACACAAGAACCAAAGAACTATACTTTGGTATAGAAATTCACATTACAAGTGGAGCTTCTTTAAAGTGAGAGCCCTAAGTATACTCAGGATATGATTTGAATTGTAAAATATCTTTGCTTAACCACAACTCTTTTGGAATACACATAGAGCACACAATGAAGGCCAGTTCAAAGCCTGTGTCACAGATCCTTTCTACAAGACGATCCAGGGAAATGGTTCCCAGACCTCAGCATGCATCAGAGTCACTTAGAGAGCACATTAACATGCAGATTCCTGGGCCCTCCTCCAGAGCTGCCTTATCATTATCTCTGGGGGTGGAGCCCAGTAATCTCTCTACTTAAGCAACTCTCCAGGTGACTGGATGCAGGCAGTCCAAGAGCCATACCTGTGCTAGGCCTTAAAGCTGCAGTACTCCTATGCCTGGAACAAAGCTGCCCCACAGCTCCTGGCCCATTGCTCAGTGTGAGGCCATCCATGTGGAAGCCCCCTTTCACTTAAAAGCTGGACCCCAGGCTCCTTTGACGCCAGCTGAAAATGCCACACACCAGCTGCCCCAGATAGCTCAGGTACAAGCCCCTCCTAATCAAAACCTCAGGCTTGAAATGCGTGCACAATTACACAGATGGCAAAGCAGAAGGCCACAGGGGAGACGCGACTCGCCCAGCAGCAGTGGGCAAGCCAGAGAGCCATGTGGGGCAGAAGGTCTGCTCTTCTGGTCCCTCTGCCAGCCCTGCACAGCCTCCAGGTTTCTGCTACATGGCTCTTCCTCTCAGGATGAACTTGAGAATGAATCAGGTGTTCCTGTTATTATCTGTCTCCAAACATTGTCTTTCTCCTTCACACCAGTCACAGTTGGTAGCTATGTAGTATTTTTTGACATTTGTCTTTCCAACTAGACGATGGACTTATTGAGACAGGGGCCTGTTTTGTACATCAGAGTGTCTAGCACCTAACACAGTGCCCAGTGCATAGTATAAAGTCAATAAATACGGACAGACAGAAGTTACAATGATCTCTTCTACATACTAGAAAATAGAAATATTGAAAAAAAAAAAAAGAGAGAGAGAGAGGTTTGCCATGGCTAGAAACAAGTCTATGCCATGAAGCCCTGGGAGGCAGAGGGAACTCACTCTCCCTCGGGCCTCAGTGTCCAGATTGAACTACCGGCTCTCCCTAGCGTTCCAACTCATAACAGTCTATAGACTTTGGAGAATGGATTGAATAGAAAATGACTGAACATTAGACGTCCACCTCTCTACAGGGGGTTGGGGTCCTAGAGTCCACCCAGCTTTATGGCTTCCCAGCTCCCTCTAGTGGCCGGGGCCATGTTTCACTATAATTTTGTCATAGTCTTTGCTTATCAAATTGAGCTGCAATCAGTTATTTAGCTGAGTTAATAAATAAGTGTTATTAAACTGAGCTTAAGTTCGTTTAGAGGTCTGGCTTGAGTATAATTAGTAACTTACATATGTGTGGAGAGTATTAAACCCATTGAGTTCGTCGTTTATTAATTCAGCATCTCATGGCCCAGTGCCTAATCTATACCTGGGACAGTGCCAGGTGAAAAGACATAGCAATGAGCATGTCAGGGATCTCCACTGCCCATGGTGCTTATATCCTAGGGAGGGAAGGAGACATTCAGAAATTATGCAAAAGCGAGGTGTTCACCACTGGGGTGAGAGTCAGGAAGGAAATATGCAGAGCATTCATGTAGAATACAAGTGGTGGCCCCTCTTCAAGAAGGCTTCTCTGAAGAAACAACGTTTCAGCTTGGGTTTGAAACATGAGGAATAATTATCAAGGCAAAAGTGGGGAGAGGGATTGGAAGGAAGGAAAAGGCAAAGAACTCTAGGCAAGAAAGAGCCCCGTGAGCTTGAGGTAGTGAGAGAGGGCCAGGGTTGCCTGGGTAATGAGCAGAAGACAAGGCTGAAGAAGTAGGTGGTGTTATTATTCCCATCAGTTTCTCACTAATATGGAAACTGAGGCCCGGAGATGTGACATGAGCTGGTCACAGTGATGCAGCTTCTGGGTAGTGATAGAGAAAAGGGGGCCTGGGGCAGCCAGAGTGGATACTGCAGGATGGAAAGAGCTGGGCCAGGGAGACAGAGGCATGGGGTGGTTTGTGGGAGGGAGGGAGGCACACAGTTCCCAGTGTTCAGACAGCAGTTCTGGGAGGGACTCAGCGGTCATCTAGGCCTCCTTGTCCATTTGCCAGGGGAGAAAGCAGTGAACAGCAAATCTCCTTCACCCACATTCCCAGTACCCAGGCCTGCAGCAGCTGGGTCCTCATCACTGCTCCCCAGAGACACTCCCACCAGGCTCCTGCAGCCTCATGCAAAGCCCCAGTTCCCATGAGCACCTCCATCTCTCATCCAAACTGTCCACTCTCAGCCCATGGGCTCTTCAGTCATAGGCTCTGTTGCCATCACCCTAGGGAGCAGTCCTCAGGAATGAGCTGTGCATGACGGGACCCTGCCCTCCCTGCCACCACCCCCACCCCGCTGCTGCCACTCTGAACTCCTGCCATGTTTCTCCTTTTGAGGTCTGCCCACTGACTGTTCTCCTCCTTCATACCACATTTCCCCATCTCCTAGCCTGGCTCATCCTCCAGATCTTGGCTTAGACATCCCTTCTTCCAGAAGCCAGCACCACTCTCCCTGGAGCTCCTCTTCTGAATCCCCCTGGAGCACTGATCACACTGCGTATTTGTTTCCTATTTCCTTGTCCACCTCCCCAGCTAAACTTGAGCACCCCCAGGTCAAGGACTACGTCTATCCCATTTTCTCCTATATCCCAAGCAGCTAACACGGTGCCTGGCACTTAGAAAGTGCCCAGAACTATTTCTTAAATAAATGAATGAATTAAAATAAATGACTCTAAGCTGAGCCACCTGCTTTTTACCACCACGCATTGTGTTTCTCATCTCCATCTGCCCATCAACCTCTGCCTTCATTATGTCTAAGAAGGGCCTCCCTACTGCTGTAAAATAAAGAAAGCAGTCTGCCTCAGCCCAGACAGTGACTGGTCAGTCTTACTCGTGGCAACTGCTGGTGTCCCCTAACCTCCCAGGAGAAAGTGCAGTCAGAAGCAATAAGGAGCTGTCTACATTTCAGACTTGTTAGACATTCTCTCCCTCAAAATGTGTTTTCCTGGTGACTAGGAATGCATTTGAAAATTAGATTTTTTTTTTTTTTTTTTTTTTTTACCAATTTATACAGCATTCTGAGGCTTGGCTTCCTCTGAGTGAGCCTCCAAATCATTAGAGACCCCGTGGCTAAAAACCCCATATGAGACATCTTGTGCAGGGTACCCCAATATGAATAAGCTTATTCTTCAGCTTGCATGCAAATGAGATCCTGGTGGTTCTGTTCAATCAGTGGCATCTATGTATTGAAGACATACTATGTGCCAGTCTGCATCAAATGATTCTGATCTGTGGAGAAGAGTCAGCTTTATCCCTGCCTTTCACAGAACTGGCCTTCTAGCAGGAATTGTAGAATTAAGCAACTTATTACAATTATTCAATGACAAGCAATGAGATGCAAGCTGAGGAGGATCCCTGAGCACCCTGAAGCTCCCTAGAGTGATAGCAACAGAGCCTGGGACTGAAGTACCCATGGGCTGAGAGAGGACATTTTGGATGAGAGATGGAGGTGCTAGGTGCCAAGATAGCTCAGCCTGAGTGTCCTGGCCTGGGTCAAAGTGGCTGCTCTAAAGCTGTGACCTTTGGCCTGAGAGCTAAAGGATGTGTAGGTGTTCACCAGGCTAAGGAAGGGAGAGAGTGTGTGCAGATGCAATGTGTGTGCACGTGCATGTCTGTGTGCATGTATGTGTGTGCATATGCATGTGAGCATGTGTATGCTACAAGTGTATTGTGTGTGACGCATGTGTCCATGCATGTGTGTGCATGTATAAGAGCATTTGTATGCCACAAGTATGTTGTGTGTGCATGTGTATGTTACAAGTGCATGTGTGTGCGGGTTGCAGATGCATGTATGAAAACATAGATGCCATGAGTATATTGTCCATATATGTGTGTCCATGTGAGAGCATATGCAGGTGCATGTATGTGAGCATGTGTGTACAAGTATATTGTGTGTACATGTGTGTGCACATGTACATGTGTGTGCACGTGTGTATGAGTGTACATATGCCACAAGTACATGTGCGTGCAGGTTTCAGGAGCATGTATGTGTGTATGTGTTTGTGTGTCCCAAGTGCCTGTGTACTACTTATAGACACTCTTCAGCCTTTACATCTCCTTCCTATCACAAGTCAGTCACTGCGAAGTGGATTTCAAGCCTTCTCCATGTGGTGCAGTGTTTCCAAGCCTCTTTTGGATCATGGATCATTTCAATTAACAACATAACAACAACAGCTATTCCATATTAACTGCATGGAAGTCATTGTGCCAGATATTTAATGTGTGTTCTCTCATTTTCTTCTCCTTCAAACTCAAGAGGCAGGCCTATGGTTATTGTTCCATTCTACAGAAGAAGAAACAGAGGCTCAGGGAGAGGAAGGCTCCTTCCCATGGTGGCCCTGAGCACAGGTCTGTATGATCCAAAGTATATGCTCTAATCCACTAAACTCTTTCCTGCCACCAGAGCAAGTGACACAGCAGATTGACCTTATAGCAGGTCCCCCTCCCACTGTTAACTACAACATTCTCCTAGCAATGAATGAAAAGTCTTCAATGAAGTTCTGTTCCAGCTCAACCACTGATTAACTGTGTGACACTGGAAAAGTCCCCCACTCTTTGTTGCCCTGGAGTTTGCTGAGCTCTATCACTCCACATGAAGAGCTTAACACCACCATCCACAGATGGCAGGCAGGTTAAATAATCTCATGAAATCCCTGTTTCCTCATCGCTAAAATGGAGCTAACAATGGTGCACTCCTGATAGTACTGTGGAGGGATTGACCAAGCTCATGTGTGAAGAATGCTCAGCCCTGTGACTGCCTCACAATGTATGCCCAATAAACTGCAGCTGTCGCTGATGCTGAGCACACAGGAGAGCCAGAGAGCTGAGAGCACCAGCTTGGGAATCAAGTGGACCTGGATTCAAATGATTAAAATGCTCACTTTGCCTTCTAATGGCCGCATGACCTTGGCAAAAGTTATTTAGCTGTCAACTTTTCCTTGCTTGTAAAATGGGAATTAAAATAGCACCTACTTCATAGGTGTGTTTGAGGAATGCATGAGATAATACACATAGCATTGCCCTATGAATGTTAGTTAACATCATTACTATTTGCACATATTCAGTAATATCATAAATAAGGATTATGTGGGGTCTAATTTTGTTCCAGTTCAAGGTTCTAGAAAAAAATAAATAGAGGTATCTGGTTTGGTCAGATTTACCAGACATTGTACTGTTTGTAAAAAATTTAAAAGAAAAAAAAAACCGGACCTGTCTCATGGGTCAATAGAAAGTCAATTTTCTTTTGGCTGAGGCCAGCGGTTGTGTGCAGTTTATCCTGGTGCTGGCTGGCGGTTTGGTTAGGTTCAAGGCCATGACCATGAGTAAGTGATTCACTCTTGCCAAAAACTGCAATCATGGTCATATTCTAAATATTTATACTAAAAGAAACCAAACCTGCTCCACCTTCAGGGGTCACAGGCACCACTCCCTCACATACTGGAGTTCATTCATTCATCTAACTCAGGCTTATTAACCATTCACCTCGTGCCAGACACCAGGCACTGGTCATACTGGTGGCTAATGGGACAGAAACCTGCTAGCAGCTTTGGCCAATTTTGGAGAAACAACCGAATCAGGGCCCTCAATGATGGTAGCTGCACCTGGGCTGTGCAGGCTCCTACAGAGAATGCAGGCCATCTGTTTGGTGCATATCACAATGTGGTGTATTCCAGCTGGGAAAGGCACTTGGGGATCGTCTCAGGCAACACACACCCTTTACAGCCACTGAGATCTCACAGCTGAGCTAAGATCCTGCTATTCTGACTCCTGGATCAGCACCTCTCCCTCCCTCCTAGATGCCCCAAGATTTCCTCCACTTCACACAGAGCAGGCGGTCTCCAGATATTTTAGCTCACAAACGACTTCAAACATAGTGATAATGAGAATTGAAAAAGTAATATTACTCATAACAGTATCTTTCACTTATTGGGTGATTTCTGGGTGTCAGATTCTTCGTTAAACATTTTATATGGTATGCCTCATCTAACATTCAAAGAACATTATTGGTTAGGTCATTATTATCCCATTGTACAGAAGAGGACACTGAGGTTCAGACAGGAGAAGGGATTTTCCCATGTTAACACAGCTAGAAGTTGCAGAACTTAACTTTATCTGACTCCAAACCCAGTGCACAAGGCCACCACACAATATCCCCTCGGTGGGACACACAGCACAGGGGACCTGCTCTCGTGTATCCTCCTCCTGTGCTTACCTGGCCAGCAACAGTTTGATGCCTGCAGCTAGGAGGGAGGAAGAAAGAGCAGTAGGTGGGCAGAAAAGAGGCTTCAAATCTAGTCCTGGGCTTTAGCACCCACTAAAATCCAGGATTATAACGAGCTTAAGGATGATGAAGAAAGACAGCCGTGGAGAGCAAACTGGTGAGGAGATGGATGGGTGGGTCCACAGATTGTTCCAGTGTCTGCTCCAGGTGAAGGGTGGCACCAGGTGCTGGAAGAATACCTGTGTCATGTGACCTGGGGCAAACCATTTCCTATCTACTAGAGAGGGAGCACAGCATAGCAATTAAGCCCGTAGCCTCTGAAGCCAGACAACCCAGGATGAAACCCTAGCTCTGCCTCTTACCAGGTGTGTGACTTCATACAGTATTTAGCATACTGGGCGTTAGCTTCCTCTTCTGTAAAATGGGCATAATAATACCTGTCTCAGAGTATCACTATGAAAACTAAATGAGTTAATACACAGAATGCCCTCAGGACAGTACCCAACACATAGTAAGAACTATAAGCATTTTTGCTAAATGTTTTAAAATTATGTAAACTAGAGGTTATAGTACCCAACTGTTTGAATTAAGATGCTTTTGGCTGCAAAGTAACAGAATGTCTGATCCTATGTGGTTTTAACAGAAAGTTTTTATTAGTATTAGTTTCTCATTAGTATAATAAGAATTGTCCAAATGGAGATGGTTCCAGGCTCAGGGATGTCCCAGGAGCTCTGGATCTTCCTATCTCTCACCCTCCCTTTGACCGTCTTCCACAAATCATTTCCCAACCTGGCCCAAGATGGCTGCCACAGCTGCAAATATCACGTCCCATTACCATAAAGCCAAGTATCACATCCAAATGTCACAAAGCTACATCTAGAAACAGAAAGTAAGGAATAGGGGATCTCTCTTGCACTATTGCAATAGTGCACTATATGCAATAGATTCTAGGAAAGAGAAACTATTTCCTAGAAGCCTCTCTGAAGACTTCCTTTCTCTGTCATTAGCCAGAACAGGGTCATGTGACCACCTCCAGGCCCTGTAGAAGGATAGCAAAGCAATATCCTGTCATTTCTGTCACAATATAGAGCTGGGCTCCACAGCAAAGAAGACGGGAGGAAGAAGAGTAGTTGAATAGGCAATCAGCAAGCCTTGCAAGATAGCCTTGAGAAGGAAATGTGGGGAAAAGTGCAGGAACACTGTGAAAGAGTTAACCACTTCCACTGTACCTATGTAAGATATTGTTCTCAGAAATAATCATATCAATAGCAATGCTTCTCCCTGTGGGTTAGAGGTAGAGTCTATAGAAATGCAGGATGCCCCGTCTCTACTAAAATACAAAAAAAATAGCTGGGCGTGGCGGCATGCGCCTGTAATCCCAGTTACTTGGGAGGCTGAGGCAGGAGAATTGCTTGAACCTGGGAGGCGGAGGTTGCAATGGCCAAGATCGTGCCATTGCACTCCAGCCTGGGTGACAGAGAAAGACTCCGTCTCAAACAAACAAAAATAGAAATGCAGGATGCCAATAATTCTAGGTTGTCCTGTTCTTTCCCCATGGATATGGCAGGCAAGGGAAAAATAAAAGGAAACCGACTGCCCTGACACTAAAACTGACATTGTATGGCCTCATAATAACCCAGGCCTGGAAAACAATAGATTACCAACTTCCCCTCTCATTTTGGTGGATTATAAATAAAGCCTGAAGGGAAAGTAATGAAATTAGTTTAAGAACAGTGATAGGATTCCTCTGGCCAGGCGCAGTGGCTCACGCCTGTAATCCCAGCACTTTGGAAGGCCGAGGCGGGTGGATCACGAGGTCAGGAGATCAAGACCATCCTGGCTAACACGGTGAAACCCCATCTCTACTAAAAATACAAAAAATTAGCCGGGTGCTGTGGCGGGCACCTGTAGTCCCAGCTACTTGGGAGGCTGAGGCAGGAGAAGGGTGTGAACCCGGGAGGCAGAGCTTGCAGTGAGCCAAGATAGCGCCACTGCAGTCTGGCCTGGGCGAAAGAGCCAGACTCCGTCTCAAAAAAAAAAAAAAAGGATTCCTCTGAAAGCAGAAAACCTTTATTTAGAAAATACCTTGTGGGCCATTCTGTAGTGAAAAGTCAGCCCTCTGGCCATGGTCTAGATCTGAGCTCAGCAAACATTTTCTCTAAAGGGCCACACAATAAATACTGTAGAATTTTCAGGCAATATGGCCCCTGCCACAACTACTCTACTCTGGGTAGTATAGGCAATGACAATGTGTCAACAAATGAGTGTGGCTGCATTCCAGTAAAACTTTTTTTTTTTAATTTTTCATTTTTTACTTTTGAGAAGGAGTCTCGCTCTGTCACCCAGGCCGGAGTGCAGTGGCATGATTTCAGCTCACTGCAACCTCCATCTCCCGGGTTCAAGCGATTCTCCTGCCTCAGCCTCCCAAGTAGCTGGGACTACAGGCATGCTCCCTTCCCACTTTCCCTTGTTTGTCACCCTGCTTCTCAACTGCCCCCTGATTTTTGTATTTTTAGTAGAGATGGGGTTTCACCATGTTGGTCAGGCTAGTCTCGAACTCCTGACCTAGTGATCCACCTGCCTCAGCCTCCCAAAGTGCTGGGATTACAGGCATGAGCCACCGTGCCCGGCCATAAAACTTTATTTATAGAAACAGGTGGCGGGCCACATTTGGCCCACGGACAGCAGTTTGCCAACCATAGTTCTACGTGGCAATAAGACAACAACCTAAGCCAAGGGACTCAAACTCTAGTGCCCATGGGGCTGGAGAGGTAAAAAAGTAAAGCAGGCTGGGTGGGGACTGTGACATGTGGAGAACATATGACTCATGGAAAGGAGGCAGTTGCAAAAACCAATGTAATAAGACCCTCCAGTATTTTAGGAAAACCAGAAATGCAAATATTGAGGGAATCTTCTCATTTTTAAATATTGGCACGCATTCAAAATTTTAAACCTGATGCAGACCTAATTGAAAAAAAACATCTGGGGGCCAGCACTTTTTAGGGGCAGCCAGTGTGTGTCCTCTGGCCCAGATCACCCTTCCTGAGCAATGTGCTATGACAACGGAGTACACATGACACATTTGAGTGGCATGATCCAGGAAACTTAGCCCAACGCCAGTCTGACCTATTGCTAATGGAATGCATAACTGCCGCCGTCCTGCCCAGTGGCCGGGCATGTGGGAGGCCATTCGCATGCATGACTGCAATGAGCTGCACGTGCACAGCCACTCCAAGTCTGGACTGTAATTCTCTCCCTGCCTCACTAGTCCTCTGCTTTCTATAAGCAGTGTTGGCATAATCAGTGCCCTGTGACATCAGATGCCAGGTAATATTCATCATACGGACCCTCCTGACATACTTCAGAGAAGCAATGAGATCATATGAAAGGGACTTAACAAGCCATGAAACCACACAGACATCAGCTGGATTGGTTTCTGGCTTCCCCAGCCCCAAGCACAAATTCAGATCCTCCAATAATGGGTATATTCTTTAGAGAGATCCAAAAAACCCCAGAAGCATGACAAACAGGACAGACACAAAGCAGAAGGACTCTCAACCAGATTTCCTCCTGGTACAAAGGCCCTTAAGCTGTATCCAACGCTGCCCTGGGGAAGCCCAGGCGCCACTGAAAGGCCCCAGGCTGCAGACAGCTCAGCTTGGGACGTTCTGTCCTTGGCTGTCTTTCAGCCTGTGTTCTCACCTGTTCACTGACTTCTTTGCCTCTCCCTCCAGTTCCTGTAAATCTACAGCATCCTTAGTATTTGCCTTGAGCTTATCTCTCACTTGGTTCAGCTCTACATCTTCCTGCCTTCTGCCCTATTTGCCTAGGTCCTCCACTTCAAAGGTTGCACTGACCTGCCTTTTCTGATGTCTCTGGACATGCTCCACCTTCAGACCCTCAGCTCCACTGGGACCACCAGCACCAGGCTCCAGCCCACCCTGTGCAAGGCCTCCCCTTTTTTAAGGAGCTAGTTTGATGTCTGCTCATCTTACCAAGGACTCTACACCCACATCCATAACTTGCTAGTGAAGACATCAACCTAGGTGCCACCTATTTGGGTCGCAAAGATTCCCTCTCACCTCGTCTCTGAAGATCACTGAAAAACCATCCTTTTGATTCCCTCTGCTATATATTGGGGGTGGAGAAAGGGAGGGATGAGAGAAAGAAAGAGAGACAGAAAAAAAAAAATGCAAACTTCCTACCACAAATGATGTTCATCCCATGTCCACTGAATCCTATGATGTTCATCCCATGTCCACTGAATCCTGTGATGTTCATCCCATGTCCACTGAATCCTATGATGTTCACCCCATGTCCACTGAATCCTATTCTGTTCAAATTGGGTGCTGAGCCAGCAGTTTTCTAATGGCTCCTTAAGTCTTGTGATTTTTTTCAGGTTTTTCAGGGACCCAGGTAGGAGGGTTAAGGGGGAATGCTGCATATCAGAGGTGACTTCAGCAGAACAGCTCCATCGGATCTGTTTTGTATACCATAGTCCTGCATGAAACTGTTGTTTGAAAAACTTATTCCACCACTAAAAAAGTTAAAATTTCTGTGTTAGCCACTGTGACCAGGTGCAGATGGATCAAGGCAAGCTCCCTTACTGAAGAAGCCCATAGGATAAACTTGAGGTAAGCAATATTTTTGGCATAGAGCAATTTGGAAAGTAGTGGGCTAAATTTTTGTTTATAATGAAAAGTAACTTATTGAGTCTCACATTAGGTGTGTCTGTTCCCACAATTTAAGTTATCTACTTTGTTGAATAGAAGAATAACATCAAGGAAGTATTACTTTTTATATGCTTAAGTATGAATGAATGTTTCCATTTTCCCAGTGGTGATATGGGGGGAAATTTCTAATCTTTCCTTCTGAATTTACACAATGAAGCATTTCTCAGAGGTGTCATGAGGCCCTGCTCATCACTTGCCTAGTGCATAGACCCTTGGGGCCACCTCCAGAGGATTGCCAACAGGGCAAAACCTCTTAAAGCAGTGCCCAAGCTCCTGTTTTCTTCACTTCATTGTTCAAATTCATATTTCTCCCATGTGGTTTGTAGATACCTCCTAGGGGTTGGTAAGTCCCAACGAGTCTTATGGACAAGTGAGCAGACTAGGCTAGTAGTGGCCAAACAATATGGAGCCTGCAGGGAGAGTTGTGTTCTGTCAGCTGAGCTCAAAGTCTAAAAGCCCTCGCACACCCTCAGCTGACAGCTCAGGCAGTGACAGCTCATTTGGGAAAGAGATTTGCAATTGTGAACACTGACCAGCTCTAAAAGAATAGAAAAGTAATTAATCATATCGTTTTAGAGCTGTGCATTCTCAGACTCTCAGAATCAGAGCCTCTTAGAACCTCAGGCCCGGGAGAAAGCGGAGAGGCTCCAATATTGCATAATAAGTTCACCAGCTTTGAGTCAGATATACCTGAACTTCAGACCACCAAGGACTCTACCTAAAAGGAAATTTACTAGAGGGCATGGGACAACTCACAATAAGGAAGAAAAGGTGTAAAACAAACTCGAAGCAGGCAGCAGAAGTTGCAGCAAACTGGTCCAGGAAGCAGGGCGTAATCGATCCATCCTGAGCATTTCATCAGCTCTCACACATAGGTTCAGGATTCCAAGTCCTGGGCAAAAGATTCCAATCTTTTCCCTTGTCTCCCCAGGGAGGTTTGAAGAAAGTTTCAGGCATCATAATGGGAGGGGAATACATCTTGGTTTACCATGCCAACAAAACGGTAAACACTAAGGGTGAGGCTCCCAAAGGAAAGCCAGGGGCTGTGGGGAGGTGAGAATGGCTGCCTGGGAGCATAAACAACAGAGATCTACTATCCTGCACCTGCCACAGTGTTGCTCAGAGGACAGACAGAAATGTTCCACACCACGGCCTTAGCACACTTTGGGACACAAAAAAGGGCCTCCATAAACATGAGTGCCTTCATTTACAACTCATGCTCCTGCGTGGAGCTAGATCCCCTCTAGAGCACACCTGTTGAAGCAATTGCCACTAACTGAGACTCCTTCCCCTTTGTAATCATGTCCCCTAAGTTACCCTGAATGTAAAGGCCATTTGCTTGGAGAACTTTAAGAGATTTTATTCATCATGTGGACGGCCCGTGCCACTGAGAGTCCAACAGTAAATATATTGGACCAAACCTGGCTCAGAAAAAGACTCCCTCCACTGGGACTCAGAAAAAGACTCTCCCTCCCTCATCCTCCCTTAGGATTCCAATATCCTCCCTTAGGATATTGGAATAGGGAATGTATTCACTTCCCTATTCCAATATCCTAAGGGAGGATAAGGGAGGGAAAGTCTTTTTCTGAATCCCAACGGAGGGGGTCTTTTTTGATTGGAACAGGGAATACATTCCCTATGCCAGTAACCTAAGTAGTGTCCCCCTGCAGGTTCATTAGACTGAGTGAAATGTTGGGTTCTGGCAGTTTAGCTTCACACACTCTCTTAGGTCAGGAAAGAAAATAAAGGCAACACAGCCTCAGAGACCTTATATTTTGTCTTAATATTCCACTAGGTCAGGAGGAGGCTCCTTGGATGCTCATGCCAAACCTCAAAAACTCTAAAAATGCGTGCCAAATAGGGGGACAGTCTCTTGCTTCACCATTTCCAACTATGGCCCTATTAAAGGGCTGCTGCAAATATCTTAGCCTGAGGCATATCCTAAGTTCAAAATCAATTATGCAGAAAAGGGAGGGCCAATGGAAAGTCAGTCAGCCGCTGTCTAGCCAGTCAATGCCACCCTGCCCTGAGGACATCAGCTGGCCTGATGGGGGCAGAGCTACAGCACTGTCTCTGAGCTTATTTCCATCTCTATTCTGATGTTAGATGGGAGTATCAATATCATAGCTCAACAATGCTCATCTTCAGCCTGGACTCCTCTAGCTCCCTCCCCCTAAGGCAGCCAATCCTATCATGAGCTCATCAACAAACATACACTAAGACCCACTAGAAGCCAGTTGCCATGTGAGGGTTAAATAATAATAGCTATAGTTTAGGGAGTGTCTCCTACAGGTGGGACACAGCTTCCAATGCTTTACCCACATTGTCTCAATTCATCATCACAATGGCCCTGTCACTTTCCTCTTTCTGTAATAACTATTCACGCTATTTGAATCACTGGGAGGTTTTTCATTGCACTGCACATAATTCTGCTTTTCTTTTTGCTTATTTTGTTTGTCTTTTGCCCTCAGAAAAGGCTAATAAATTCAACCAAATGGCTGGAGTTGGAGGGAGGAAGCAGGGATGACCTTGTCTGAACGATGGTCTCAAACCCCTTCTCCTGCCTCTATCCAAAGGCAAGCCTTCACCTGAAATATGAAGTGAGGCTGATGAGAAAGTCCAGTCTCTGCCTGTGTTTCACCATCTCCAGTTTCAGAGGCAGCCGCTTCAAACTACTGTTGGAAATCAGAGCCAACTAGGGCCCCAGGGGAAGAAGGAAAGAGAACACAGGTTCACCTGCATGAAGGTCAGTGATGGCTCCCCCTGAGTCTGGCAATCTCCCCTGGACCTGAGGAGACCACCTGGTCCCTCAGATCCCCCTGCAGGGGCAGGAATGTCTGAGCCAGGGCATTGTTTCTGTGGAATCTTCCCACCAATGAATCTCCCAGCAGGACCAACTGTTTGGCTGTATTTAAACTGTCATTTAGCCAAGGCAGTTAGGTGGCACACCCAACTTCAACCCAGCAAGCACAATAGGTCTGCAGCTCGCGCCAAAGCTTGTTTAAACATCATTTGAACCAAACAGCCAATCAATTTAAAAATACTCCAAGCCAAGAGCCAATGAGATTTGAAAACAAGAAAAACTGAAAATGAAAATAAAAGGGAAATACATTAATTTATGTATGTACTCATTTATTTATTAGTTAAATATTGCCTTTTTCCAGAGAGAATCTAAGATATCAAAGGCCAAATTGCTTTTTAAAATAAAACAGTACTAGATATGTTCTGTAAATTTCAATGATATCATAAAAATTCAACTTGGGTAAACATTTAAAACACAAAGTGTGTGTGTGCACGTGTGTGTGTGTGCATGTATGTGTGTGTGTGTTAACAGATGAGGAAATTGAAGCTCAGAGAGGTTAAGGCCCTTACCAGAGTCACACAGCAGTGAATGGTAACATAAGGACTGCCCAAGTCCTCTGCTGTGTATGGATGCGCACGCACCTACCTATACTTGCTGAGGCCACACTCTTGTTTCAGGCCCAACAGGGTCTGAAATGCAAAGGTTTTCTTCTCTTTTGCTCCCAAACATAAAAGGGATGTCATATCTTATTTTCACCTGAGTCATGCATTTATTCCTTCAGAATCATTTGTTGAAGTCCAGCCACATGCCACCCACTGAACTGGACATTTGGGATTCAGTGGCCAAAAAGCCACATACAATTGCTGTGCACACAGAGCTTACATTTAAGACAGCTTGGAAGCCAGCAATGTGTGCTCTGTGCTGAAACTGGGGCATTCATATTTATAAGTCCTCTGAGCCAGAAAAACATTTAGAGGTCACCTAGACCAGGGTTTCCCAAAGTCCAACCATTCAGGTACCAACCCCACAGTTTTTGTCATATGTCAATAACACTTTCATATATGTCTTCAAGTGTTCTCATCTACATAAACACATCTATTTTCAGAGAAAGCCCTCTATCACTGCTATAAACAGAAAACTGGAATCACTTGTCTAAAATAAAAGGTAATCATAAAAATAAATAAAACAAAGACAAAACAATATGATTAAATTATCAGCTGAGCACAGTGGCTCCCGCCTGTAATCCCAGCACTTTGGGAGGCAGAGGCGGGTGGATCACCTGAGATCAGGAGTTTGAGACTAGCCTGGCCAACATGATGAAATCCCATCTCTACCAAAAACACAAAAATTAGCTGGGCGTAGTGGCGGGTGCCTGTAATCCCAGGTACTCGGGAGGCTGAGGCAGGAGAATAGCTTGAACCCAGGAGGCGGAGGTTGCAGTGAGCAGAGATCGCACCATTGCACTCCAGTCTGGGTGACAAGAGCGAAATAACATCTCAAAAAAATATATGTATCATCTAGAAAGACACTTGTAGTCCAAGTAAGATTGAGCTTGAAGCCTGTTCTCATTTTGTAAAAACATAAGCTCAGGAAGTGTTGAAAGGGTGTTGAAGATATTTTAACTCTACACTGAGACTTTCTTTTTTCCTTTATCAAGAAGATTAAAGGAGAATTCAATCAGGCACAACTTTCTATGATTTAATTGTTTTTAATGTTGTGTTAAACAGTCATGACATTTAGGAAATCATTATCTAATCCAACCCTAAAACCCAGAGACAGGCAGCTACTGGACCAAGGTCACATAGCAAATAAATGGCAGAAGAAATAAACCCAGTCTCTGTTCCTACAGTAGACTGCAGATCAGCAAACTAACATCTGAATAAACTCTTGGATTTGCTCTTTACCACAATTGAAGACTGATTTGATCCACTTAACTTTTGGATGAAAAACAACTGTAATCCATCTCAAAGTGGCAGATGTGGTGATCTCTCGCAATTTTCCTTTTTTTCTGTTTTATCTATCCACTCATTTTCCATGTGTCATGGGTCTTGTAACAGAAATATGCTGAGATTTCTAATAAAACCTAGAAAATTCTGTGGAAACCACTGAACACCCCAAAATTCAAATATAATCCTTAGATAACATGCTGTAATATGGAATTCAGGAAGAAAAAAATCCCCAGTGCCACCTGACAAGAACTCCTTGTCCTATAAAATCCTCAGTGTCTGCAGCCCATACTGGGCAAACCTCACCACATACCAAGTATAACTCTTTAAATCAGGCCTGGACATAAATGAGAAGAAACCCTCTCTCACCCACTGAGGTCACCTGCAATTTGCCTGCCCCTAATCCCCCTCAGAAGGCAGCTTTCAGCAATGTCCCCGGGAAATAGCTGGCTGTGAGAACACACAGAAGCCTCAGCCTGAAAAGGAGGAACATTCTGGAGTCCTTGCACATGGTTTCCTCTCCAGGAAGGTGAGGCCAGGGTTTCCATGTTCCTCTCCCAGGCCAGAATGGAAAAGAGGAGAAGATGACAGTGAATGACATCTGGCCACTTTTTCTCTTTGAGCTGACACAGGAACACTTTAGGACTGCTCAGAGGGACTGAAAGCCATCCTTTATGGAGGTAACTCAACCTCAGCTTTTCTCTGTCTGAGGGAAGGCAGCCTGCTTAACTGCCCAGATTAGACTGTACTGATCTACCTTATTTGAGTGGCAGAATAACCCTGTGCCCTCCAGAACTGATGCCCTGTGAACACCCAAAAGCAAAGAGAAGTGACTCTTGTTCCTAATGTGGAAAGAGCAGAACTTCCTATGATGCAGCTGGCACTTCCTGAAATAGAACAGGATTTGAGCAAATGGTTTTCACTAGGCGGGTAGGAAAAGCTGCGTGTGGCTCGATATTTCCTCAGCGGTGACTCAGACCCTTGCTCCTGGCTGCTGTCTCAGCCTTGTTGGGTCTGTTTTCCAATTATCACACTCAGCCCTCAGATTCCCTCTCCCAGGGTCCTCTTTTGCCAGTGTTTATTGTCTCACCAGCCTATTCTAGTTCTGGGGAGGTCACGTCTCCGTCTTACCTTTTATGTCACTTATACTCAGCTACAATTTCTATTATGAAATTGATTAGAATTTGATCAACAGTTTATGTTTGTTTCCAGAACACCTCCTGTCCGGCTCTGCCTCCTTCCAGAAGAGATGATTATTTATGCTTATCTCAGTCAGAGGCAATTCTTCCAAATCTGTAATTTGGAACTGTTTTCAAATTTTGGGCATATACCCAGTTACTACCAAAATTACTTGGAAAGAAGTGTATCAAGGGTGCTGATTCAGCAAAGACTGCCTTAGACATGCTGCATCACCCAAAATCCATTCCAGACTTTCAGGCCCTGTCTCAAATTGGCTCTTATTCAATCATCATTTAGTGAGTCCTGACTATGAACCAGGCATTGTGCTTGGGGTACAGACATAAAAAAAGCCTGGTCCACATATAATGCCCACATTATATGCCAATGTGGAAAAGACTGCAACAGAGTTATCTCAAAACACGGGGGGAGTCTCAGAGTGAGGTGTGACCTGGCCCCTGCCTGCCTCTCCAGCTGCACTCACAGCATCCTCACCATCTTCACTCTGCTTGGTCCCACTGCCCTTCATTCTGCTTTGGGTTGCCCTGCTCTTCCCTCTGCCTGGAACAATCTTTTCCCATCACTTCACTTGGCTAGCTCCTTCTCATCAGTCAGTCTCGGTTTATGCATCCTCCTCAATAGGTCTTCCCCAGTCATCTCATCATCCCCTGTAGCTTCTCTACACGAACCCCGGCAGTCTCTATCATGTCACCTTTGTTTTCTCCCTGGAAACATTCTTTCAGTATCTGACACTACCTTGTTTATTTATTTGCATATTGCATATTGCCTGTTTCTCCAAAACAAAATGGAGTCTCCACAGGGGCAGGAATTTTGAACCTGTGTTTATCACTATGTCCTTAATACCTCCAATAGGCTTGGCACATATTAGATGTGCCAACAGTAAATACTTGATGATTGAATGAATAATACTTTCTGTGGGGAAACTGGGAAAGGATTCATAAGGATGTGACTTTAGGAGGTAGCCAGGTGAGCAGTTATACAGGTGAGCATCTCCCATAGAAAGGCATGATGCTTTAGGGGAATAGCAGCAGGTACCGCAGGACATGCAAGTGATCTCGAACGAGGGTGAAAACTCAGGCAGGGCCCCCATGGTGACAACCTGTGGATGTCAATCTCAGGAGTTTTTATTTTTTTCCACTAGGGCAGTGACAAGGTCACTCTTCAACTAAATCTGAAGGAGGCAGCCAATCATATTTCACAGGAGGTCTTCACCCATACAAGTGAGAGACTAGGGGCTCACGCTGTGAAATTGCCCAGGCTCTTTGTCAGCACCCCTAATAATGCTATCATGACTGCTTACTAAAACTCACCATGTGTCAAGCACTTCACTGACATCATCTTATTTAATCCTCACAACATCCTTAGAAGAGATCTTATCTTCTCCATTTGACAGATAAAGAGGAAAAGAGGAGAAGTGATTTGCTTAGAATCTGCTAAGTAGAAGAGCTGGGATTTGAACCCAGGCATTCAGACACCAGAGTCCATACCTTACCAGCTTCTATTCCTTGGGAATGGAAAAGGCTTTCTGATTTTGCATGAAAGGGTGCCCAAGATGGAACATTCTAGATTCCTTGCTGTCCTCATTTTCAGGCACTGACCTGCGTGTTCATGATATAAATCATTCACCTTCCTGCCTGTTTGGAATGTTGGCATTTTGCCTTCAATCCCCTGCTGCATACATTCTTTGGACATTCACTGAGGATGGCATGTGTGGCCAGGGCATTGACTGAGTTACTCAGCTCAGATTTAGTCTCTTTGGGTCTCACCACTTAAGACCTAATTTCTGTCTTCAAGTATGTCCCAGGGAAGTAGGAGACTAAGGCAAGGATAAAAAAGTGGACTAAGATGAGTGCTAAGGGAGTTTCTACGCAAATCATCCATCTTCGAGCCCCTCAGTTGGCTGGACAGTACTCTTAGGATAAAAACAAAAGTCTTTGTCAGGGCCCTGCCTGGTTATCCTTCAAATCCCAGCTCAGTGGGAGAAAATTTTTGCAACCTACTCATCTGACAAAGGGCTAATATCCAGAATCTACAATGAACTCAAACAAATTTACAAGAAAAAAACAAACAACCCCATCAAAAAGTGGGTGAAGGATATGAACAGACACTTTTCAAAAGAAGACATTTATGCAGCCAAAAAACACATGAAGAAATGCTCATCATCACTGGCCATCAGAGAAATGCAAATCAAAACCACAAAGAGATACCATCTCACACCAGTTAGAAAGGCGATCATTAAAAAGTCAGGAAACAACACGTGCTGGAGAGGATGTGGACAAATAGGAACACTTTTACACTGTTGGTGGGACTGTAAACTAGTTCAACCATTGTGGAAGTCAGTGTGGCGATTCCTCAGGGATCTAGAACTACAAATACCACTTGACCCAGCCATCCCATTACTGGGTATATACCCAAAGAATTATAAATCATGCTGCTAAAAAGACACATGCACACGTATGTTTATTGTGGCACTATTCACAATAGCAAAGACTTGGAACCAATCCAAATGTCCAACAATGATAGACTGGATTAAGAAAATGTGGCACATATACACCATAGAATACTATGCAGCCATAAAAAATGATGAGTCCATGTCCTTTGTAGGGACACGGATGAAGCTGGAAACCATCATTCTCAGCAAACTATCGCAAGGACAAAAAACCAAACACCGCATGTTCTCACTCATAGGTGGGAATTGAACAGTGAGAACACATGGACACAGGAAGGGGAACATCACACACCAGGGACTGTTGTGGGGTGGGGGGAGGCGGGAGGGATAGCATTAGGAGATATACCTAATGCTAAATGACGAAGTAATGGGTGCAGCACACCAACATGGCACATGTATACATATGTAACAAACCTGCACGTTGTGCACATGTACCCTAAAACTTAAAGTATAATAATAATAAAATAAAATAAAATAAAAAATTATAGTAAAGAGGAAGACTTAAAGAAAAAAAAAAACAAATCCCTGCTCAGTAGCTTCAGGGAAGCCTTCTCTTTTATGTCAAACCCCCCTCTATTAGGCTCTCAAAGCAATACCACCTCTTTTCCTTGGCTCTTATCATAGAGGCACTGTTGTATTTACATGGGTGATTATTTGTTTAACTAGGTCTTCCCCACTAGAATGTGAGCACCATGAAGGCAAGGACCTGCCTGCTTTTCCTCTATATTCTCTCTCCAGTGCCCAGCACAGGGCCTCTTCATACTGGCTGCTCAATAAATATAGGTTGATTAAATGAACTCAGAGTTGGAAGGCAGTTACTGTATGAGTGACTGAGAGCATTACTTAATCTCTTTAATTTTCTCATTTGCAATTTGGATAATATCTGCTATGTCCTTTTGAAAGCCATGAAATAAAATTAAGTGCTTAATAAATTATTAAGTGCTGTACAGATTATTTCTACTAAGGAACTACAGACTGAGTCTATCCCCAGGATTTGGAGCACTTTCAGGAATGTCAGCCTCAAAAACTGGAGCTGAGAGGACAGTGAATGGAGGCACAACATACTGTTCCTTTGTTTAAATGGAAATGGCCATAGAAGCTTGTAAACTCAGTCATCATTGTGTCACCTGAGGCCAACTGGAAATCTGGGCCTTTCCTCCAGAAGCCATGCCTGGAATAGCACAGGGTACTGTGGTCTTTGCAATTGAACTCTGATGGGTCTGAGGTCATGGTTATTGTCAGGACAGCTGTGTGAGTGTGTGGTCTAGAGGGGAAAAAGAAGAGACCAAAAGACATGCCTGTGTGCCTCCAGCATAGTCTGAGGAAGAAGAAGCTTTGATGGGCAAAGCTCCAGTACAAATATCCTTAGAATTGGAGAAGTGAACTCACCACACTTCTGAGGAAACTCTGCCAGCCGACGGCCCCCATATTCAATTATTGCTAAGTATTTTCATTCCTAACCTCATCCTCTAGCTGAGCTGACCCCTAGTTTCTACTAACCTGGGAGAGAGAACCCCAGCTTTGGAGACTGAAAACCTAGATCAAGTCCTAGAAAATAAACAAATGACCAAATACTGAGTCCCTGCTGTGTGCCAGGATGTGCTTTAGTTCATTTGCTCTCCCCAGCGGTCCTCTAATGCAGGCAGAAGTACCCCCAACCCCATTTTACAGATGGGGAAATGAGTCTAGCCGCCTGCCCAAGGTCACACAGCTCAAACATAAGCTTCCTAAGGCTCAGTTTTCTGATTCACATAATGAGACAAAGCAACTCATCACAGGATAAGCATAAAAATCAAGTGGACTGACGGTGTGAGTGTCATGTGAGGCTTAGATTTTGGGACCAGCAGCATCAACATCACCTTCAAGCTTGTTACAAATGTGGAGTTTGGGGTATCATTCCAAACTACTGACCCAAAGTCTGCATTTTAACATGATTCGAAGGTGACATATATGCACTTTAAAGTTTTGAGAAGCTCAGATGTAAGGTTATTAGCCTCCACTATAAATTCTTGAGCTAGCATCCGACTCATTACTGTCTTCTCATTTTGGTTAGTAAGAATCTATCACTGTCTACCTTGATTGCTTCTAGGACAGTTTAACGTGAACACAAATCAATGGGGGCTGTTGAAAACTGCAGATTCTCATCCAAGGGTCTGAGGTGAGTCCCCAGAATCTGCACTTCTCACATGCTCCCAGCTGATGCCACAGAAGGCTTTGAACTACACTCTCAACAATGAGGGGTGAGAGGAACCTGGCAAATCAAATATCTGCATCTGCAAAGTGGAAACCAGGCTTTGTGCTTGAATGACATTCATCAGGGAAAGGCACCTGCACCAGGGCATACACGTCTAGAGGGAAGGGAGCATCTCCAGTCTTCCTTGCATTCTCAGCACTTAGCTGAAGGAATGGGCATTTCTCCCCTGCTTAACACTGTCCGGTGGCTTCCTATACACACAAAACCCCACACTGCTCACCAGAGCTCACAAAGCCTGACCCAATCTTGCCCCACTGGCCTCCCTGACCCCTTCATACCTCTCCTCCTTCACTGAAGCCCCACCACACCAGACTTTTTTCTGTTTCTCAAACACACCAAGCTTTTTCCTGCCTCAGGGTCTTGGCACCTGCTCTCCCCTCGACCTGGAATGCCCTCCCTCCAGCTCTTTCCATAGCTGATTCACACCTCAGCTCAAATTTCACCTCCTCAGCGAGGCCGTCCCTGACTGACCTGCCTAACCTGGTGTACCCACACCCCACCCCAAAACTCTCAAACATGAGATTTTTTTTTTCTTGCTTAGCCCTTATCAGCCTGAAAATGTTTCATTTGTTTATTTACTTATTGGTAGTTGCTTTTTCTCTCTGATTCTTACGAAAGCAGAGACTTTGTCCACAACCTCTGGTGCACAGTAGGTGCTCAATAAATAGCTGTGGAGTGAACGGATGAATGGACTAACACATCTCCAGGAACTCATAATTTGCTCCTGTCGCTACAACAAAGGAGGGGAAGATGGAGGGCTATGGGAGGCCAGAAGAGGAGCGAGCATTCCTCCTGGATGAGGAGGAGGCAGGGACGGGGAGGAGGGGCCATAATCAGGGCCAGCTCCCTGAAAGAAGTGGTGTTTAAACTTCACCTGGAAGGGTGGAAAGGATTTTGACGGGCAATGATAGGTGGAAACAGCCACCCCAGGCAGAGAGAACAGTTTGTACAGAGGCTCAGAAGCTGGCAAGTGCGGAGGGCTTAGGGAACAGTGCATACAACTGACGGGTGGAGGCTGAGAATTTGCCCCGTTCCTGCCCAACCCATGGCTCCAGGCAGAGACAGCCCTCCCTGCAGGAGTGACAGAGTCTGGCAGGAGTCCTGCAGCTGAGCAGCTGAGGTCAGAGCCTCTCCTCACAAAGCCTCAGCCACACCCATAGCCTAGATGACAGACGAGGCATTAGGAGGGGACAAGTGGGTCTGGGGATTGGGACCCACCTCCATCCTACTCCCCACCTCACTCTAGCAGGCAGCTCCGAGGCCCATCTGGCTTCTGCCCTCTTGTCTCTATGGTTCCTTTAGTCCAAGGGTCAGCAAACTTTCTGTAAAAGGCCAGGTGGTAAATATTTTAGGACTGTGGGTCAGATAGTCTGTGTTGCAACTACTCAGCTCTGCTGCTGTGGCATGAAGCCTGCCACAGACAAGACATAAGCAAATGGTGGTTCCAACAAGACTATTTACTAAGACAGCTGGGAGGTCTATGTTTTGATTTATGGATCTCCTGCCACTTTTGAGACCCCAAATGCCCTGTGCCGTCTGCCGTCTGGGCTAATCCCACCTCTACAGTCTACAGCCTCCTCTCATTGCCCCCTTGGTTCTTCCCACCCAGGCACCTGGATCTCTAAGGGCTTCTGCAAACACATGGTTCTCTCTCTCTCTGTCTCTGTCTCTCTGTCTCCCTCTCCCTCTCTCTCTCTTTCTCTCTCTCCCCTTCTCTATCTCTTTCTCACCTGTGCTCCTTTACACCTGGCTTCCTGCTCCCTGTGGAGCTCCTTTTCTCTCTCCAGTTGTGCCTTAGAAACCCTGACTTGTCCTCACTTACCAGTCACATCACTCTCTCAAGGGAACCTTTCAGATGCTCTAGATGAGGTGCCAGGCCCTCTCAGGTGCCCATATCTTCTCTCTTTACAGAGCTTGGCACATTGCAATTATTTCATAAACCACTTGTGATCATTTGTTTCAGGTCCATGCTTATCTCTAAGTCCAAATGGGAAGAAACCATGTTTATCAGCCTTTTCTATTCCATTCCCAGAGCCAAGGACAGGGAGCATGGCACATAAAATGTCCTCAATAAACATTTATTGACTGTTCCTTAGGTCATGGCCCATAAGACTTGTTCATTCATTTGCCACTGTTGCTCATGCACCTACTATGGACCAGCCATTGTGCTACACAGGGAGGATACAGGAGTGACACATGCACAGAAGGTCTCTGCCCTTTGAAGAGCTCACATTGTATTGGGGGTAACACATTCTAGAAACTGGATTCTATTAGTCTCAGTGTGTGACCTTAGCAAGGCACCTAATTGTCTGAGCTGCCTAGAAAATAGAAAGGGACAGACTGAATTGCCTAATTTAGAGTTTCCAACTACATTTTGAGGGATCCTGGGGTTCTGTAGTGCTTCCTAGGTTCAGCAAACAGTGATGTGTTTCTTTCCAGGAAGATTTCAATGGCCTAAATAAGCTATTTTGTTGTTGTTGTTGTCGTTGTTATTGTTTTGCCATTTTCTGTTATGGAGTTCCACTGAAAAGTTCACATGTAAAGTAGGTTCCACTGCTCAAGAAAGAGTTAGAAGCCACTTGCTAAGTCTGGACATGGTATGGGCCAGAAGAGCTGGGGAAGGTAGAAACTCTCAGTGCCTCCAAGATGGGGTCAGGAGAAGCTGGCCAGATGTGCATGGGGGAATGACTTTCTGGGAAACAGAAGATGGTGTCCAAGGAAATACACAGATGGAGTGCCAGCCAGAGAGAGAGAGAGAGCAATCCGACAGAGATCCAGCAAGATGGGACGGAGACGGGCACTCCCTGGGTCTTGAGCACATGGAACTGCATGCCTGGTCACTAACAGTGGTCAGAGGCCTCGGCAAGAAAAATGAAGGTTCTGAGAGTTCTGAGAGCAATAGGACCAGAGCCTAAGGGAGAGATAGGGGAAAAGGTAAGCAAGTTTCCAGTCTCAAAGAAGCTGAGACTTAAATACAAAGAGATGAGACTTAAATCAGAACTGAAGCCCATGGTGGGGACCTGGCTGGTTTCTGAGAGGGGCACCATGACCCACAAATCAGGTCAGAGTCGGAACTGCAGCAAGCTGATTCATGCTTCTAATCAAGCTTCCTGCCCAGAAGTCTTTATGTCTCCCACTACTACTTGTCCAAAGTCTCCCGGACAGCAAGAGGGAAGAAGCAGAAACACAGCTCCCTTTACCTGATCCCTTGAGCCGTGTTTTTCCCACTACCTGACCCATGCGATGCAAACTGGACTACGTTCCAAATCCAAATAGGATTTTCTAAGCCTGCACTAGACAATGAGTTGTTTATTGAGTGCTTAGTGAAAGGGAGAAGATAATGTACTCTTAACTGAGTTCTGGCTCATGTCCTCAGGAACCAGACTGACATTTATGTTTTAGCACTAGCCCATTAGGGGAACTGGAATGGCTTTTTCTGCCTCTAGCTGAGCGTCTCCGGGGCGGTCTTAATGGTGATCTTAAAGTTCCGTCTACATAATACCAAAGCTACAGGTCAGTTCAGGCCAAAAATAATAAATAAAAATCACTACTATTAATAGTAAACTTGTGAGAGCACTCTGCTCACTTTGCACTTCATCCTACTTGCTCCTAAAGATCACGGATCTTGGGGAGGAGGCAGAGGGACAGGCTAACGTGCCCCCACCTCACTTTAGGCGTTCCCTCTGCTACATCACCCTGTTGTACTCTTCAAAGCACTTAACACTCTTTAAGCTAATAGTCTATTTTTAAATGCCTTCCAACTAGACTATAAGCCCCACAAGACAGGGAGTGTGTCTTTCTTGGGTAGGGCTTTATCTCCAGTGCCTAAAATCTGATAAATGCTCAGGAAATAGATATTGTATGTTCTGAATGATGTCAATAATGAATTTGGGGTGAAAAAAAGGTGGAAACACGTGCGAGGATATTACTATCATTTGAGTGATAATAAAAATTACTCTGGAAACAGGATTCCGGTATTTTTTTTAATTTCTGTAGTTTAAATTTTAAAACATTGAGATACCATCTCACTACTATTAAACACTCAAAGACAACATTAGTAACTGGCTGTGTTGGGGAGGGCCTGAGGAAAAAGGCACTCTCGGCATCGTAGGAGAATACCTTGACAAGAGCATCATGAAAGGCAATTCAGCATCTATCAAAACAACAAATGCATATGCCCTTAGCATTCTGCTATTTCACTTTTGTGGATTTTTTCCTACATATATAATCACAATCACATGAAATGACATGTGTATAAAGTTATTGATTGCAGCATTGTTTATAGTAGCACAGTATCAAAAATAACCAAATTGATACCACTAAAGAACCAGCTAAATAAACTGTTATTCCCATCATGCAAGGAAATACTTTACAGCTGTAAAAATGAATGAGGATACTGTTTGTAGAGTCATATGAAAGATTTTCCAAGGTATACATTTTGAAATAAGCAAGGTACAAAGCAGAGTGTATAGTATGCTATAATATTTAAAATGGCGGGAGAGTATGTCACTGAATTGTTTTTATACACACAAAATATCCCTGGAAGAATACACATTTTAAGAATAAGAATTTTTAAAATGTGGCCTATGGTAGGGGAATGGGAGCATGCTATTCCTTGTTTAATTTTTGATTTGGGAATCATGAGAATTCATTATTTGTTCATATAGATTACTTAAAAATACTTTTAAAATAAAAAATGAGCTGTTTTAACACCAGTGGACCTTATGAAACATAACTTTAGGAGACTGACACAGCAGAGGCATCATGTCTGGAAGCAGAAGATGTTGGTTCCAGGCCCAGCTCTGACATTGACATTGGCATTGGCATTGACATTGATGCTGATGTCAAGGTGTTCCCTTTCCTGGGCCTCAGTGTCCCATCTATGGGATAAAGAGGGAGAACTAGCAGGTGTTTTAAATACCTCCTGCTAGTCTCACCTTCTGGGATCTAATCTGTGGCTAGGCTTTAATTTGGCTTAAAGCACATGCTGTATAAAACATGTCCTGTTAAAAGCATTTTGAGTACTGTATTTTTGTTACTTTGCTTCATTCGTTTGTTTGTTTGTTTTTCAAATTTCCACTTACCATTTTTAGTACAAATTCCTTTTGAAAAGCTCTCACTCTCTCCGTCTCTCTGAAGAGGGGCACCTGGGTGTCATGAATACACCTATGGCCTGAGATACGGTCATGGAGGGAACAGACCAGGTTCTGAGTGGATGAAAATAGCTCAAAAGGAGATAGCAAGGAGCACCAAGAAAAAATTTACTGGGAATAGGAGCATCCTGTTAGATGCATGCTGAACCCCTGAACTCAGTTTATCCAGGTGGAGGTCCCAAGAAACCAAATGCAGCTCCCTTTTTTACAGTTCTGCATATGTGGGAGCTGAATTGCATATTGGTTTCATCTTGCTGAAGTGCACATTCCCCTTCCAGTAACAGCAATGTAGTTTCCTATTTTGGGGTTTCCTTCCCCCTACTCCGCACCCCATTAGCCCCTGTCTGTGTTTTCTATCCCTGAATTCAGATGTCCCAGACTGGTCAAACAATGGTATTCTACTTCCCTGTCACAAATGGCCATCATGTCCAGAGCTTTTGTCCAAAGTGCTAGGGAATAAGACACTCTTTTTTCTGTTCCGGTCAAACCCAGGGGAGAGGGAAGATAAGATGTAAACTTCTGGTCACCACCCTGAAACTGCATAAAGCTTAGGAATGAACAGGGAAAGCACATCCAGGAGATGGTGACATCTTTGAGGTACTATCAACCTGCTCCTGGAACCAGTATGGTTTTTAAGTCACTTGAACCAATACATTTTTTTAAAATTACTTAAGCCAGTTTGAGTTTCACCTTCTGTTTCTCAAAGTGAAAAGAACCTGCATACAGCTTCTTGTACATGAATATTGATATCGCTTCCCAGATTTGGGACGTTTTTAGCTATTATTTCTTTAGATAGGCTTTGTGTCCCTTTATCTCTCTCTTCTCTTTCTGAAATTGCATTATGTAAATATTAGTTCTCTTGATGGTTTCCCATAGATCCCATAGACTTCTTTTATTCTTTTTTCTTTTTGTTCCTTCGACTGGATAATTTCAAGTGTACTGTCTTTTAGTTCACTTATTCTTTCTTCTGCTTAATTGCACCTACTGTTGAAGCTTCCTATTGAATTTTTCAGTTTATTCATTATACATTATAAATATATACAATTATTATTTATCAATTAAAAATACATTTTAAAAGGAACAAATGCCATATAAATACCAACTCCACTTGACTTATAGTGACTTCCTGAAGAACTATATTGGGAAAAACTCTGGGGCCTTGTCTGGGCTCATGACTCATGAGGAAGGTATGCAGGAAGAGGGAAAAGGTGAAAATTGAGCATTCCTTGACTAAGTCGAAACCCCTGACTCAGTCTTCTGCCTCACTCTGGACTGGGCAATGCTTCATATATCTCCAAGGTTGGTCTTTCAGGTTGGCATATAGGAAGGAATTTGTCAGCATGTATCCCTGAAGGGTAAATGTCCACATTTGCTTAGATGTTTAGTGGGTATTCCAACCCTCAAAGAGCTGTGCTTGGTGCCGTAAACAAATTTGTTCCCAGTATCTGACCTAAGAGAACTTATACTCGGAAGGAGGCATCTGCTTCCTGCTTCACCTTGAAGGTTATGTACTCCACTCACTTCTTTGACCTCAAATAATTTGTAATCTGCAAATAGTCAAAGTGAGCAATGATGCCAAAAAGCATAATGGGTTATAGAGGTACCATTTACAAAGTGTATAAAACAGGACAGGAAGTGAATCCTAGGGATGGAAGCAATGGAAGATTACTCCCATTATTTTTGATCTGGTTTTCATGGTTCCACCAATCTGGGCAAGCTAATCTGGTTAACTGAGACTCTTCTTGATAGAACTTTTATTGGTTCTGACTCCACTTGACATCCTCAGAAAACAAACACTGAATAAGAATGAGCTACTTTTCTGAAAAAAAAAAAATTATTCACTCAAAGCACTTAAAATCAAAACACACGCAAAAATATATTACTACTCATTTGAGGGTACCCTGTTATGAAGGTATAATTTATATATAATAAAATTCATTCTTTTTTAGTTACAGAGTTCTATGAGTTTTGGCAAATGCATTCAATGCCATCACTACTACAATCAAGATATAGAACAGTTCCATCCCTTCAAACAATTTTCTTGTGTCTTTTTTCATCAATTCTTCCTCCAACTCACAGCACAGATCTGTTTGCTGATCCTGTAGTTTTTAAAATGCTATATGGATGATATACAGTATGTAGCATTTTAAGTCTGACTTCCTCTAATTAGCATAATGCATTTGATGTAACTCCAAGTTGTTGCATGTATTGGGTGCTCATTTCTTTTTATTACTGAGTAGTATTCCGTTGTATGAATATACCATAGTTTGTTTATCCATTTCCCAGTTTGAAGACATTGGGTTGTTCCAATTTCTGGCAACTATGAATAAATCCACTCTAAACATTTGTGTATAGGCTTTTGTATACATAAGTTTTCATTTCTTTGATATAAATACCTAGGAGTAGCAATTCTGGATAATTTTGTAAGTGTATGTTTAATTTATAAGAAACTACCAAAGCATTTTCCAAAACAGCTGTTTCATTTTGCATTCCCAGCAGCAATAGCCACTTTTATTTTTCAATGTGTGGAATGTCATTTTTATATAGATTTGGCCCACTATCATATCTCCATTAGGGCTCAAAAGACTTCATGTCTGTGCTGGGAGCGAAGTAACCTATAGATACCACTCGATCATTTTTCTGACATGAGACTTACAGAGTATCATCTCTAGGGTGATTTTTGAAAAACACATAGATGCACAATCTTGGTGTTTAAAAGGAAATTAGAACTCATTAGTTCAACTTCTTTAAGTAGGGCTGTTTTGATCCAATTATAATCAATTTTCACTCACTAAGGCCCTGCTTAATAGCCTATTTTACTGCCCATGTGAAATTGGGTATATTACATAACTGCCTTAAACCACAGCTTCTTCATCTCTACAGGGTTTTTGTAAGAACAAGAGAAAAAAAAATGTATCTGAAATCAGAAAGCAATTAAATATTGTGCTAATTAGAAAACAGACATTGCTAGTGACTGTTCTTAAAACCTAATAGCACAAATCATGTGATTACTAAATGTTAGAACTAAAAGAACCTTAGAGATCTTCCATTAGGTCCCAGCTCTTAATGATAGACTTAGTGAGAAAACGGAGGCCCTGGAAAGCCAAGGTAACCCCACTCACTCCCTATTACATCTCCTTGTCTTACTTTTATCATAGCACTCATTTTTCTGCTGTCTCTCTGACCCTTTGTGAGTTAAGATCCGCCAGGGTAGCAACCTCTATCAACCACATCGCTTAGAACCCAGTAAGTTCTTAATAAATGCTTGTTGAATTATCATTTTAAAAGTGAACTTCAATTAGATTATTCATACACAACAGGTTTGACTACATGACAGATACCTTTTTTGACAAATTATTAAGCCACTTGTTAGGGTGACTTGTAGGCATCATAATAAGCCAAATCAGAGCATAAGAATTGCTCAGTCAACCAAATGTGACAAGCCTAAATCCCATTCCCATGCTGTAATCTCCCAGTCCTGTTCTGTCTTGCTCCTCCAAGGGACACGTTGTATAAACAGCATCAAGTGTTAACTTGTTAAAACAGTTACACCCAAAAAATGCTGAGATTATTTAACAATGCAATAATATGAGGTCATATCAAGAATTCCAAGGAGAGGCAGAGTTTGCAAAGACTCCAGTTCAATGCCAGGGAGCTATTGTTTCTAAAATGATTTTTGGAAAACGAAATATTAATTCCCCAGCTAATGTATTTCATGGTAGTTCATTGTGCTTAATTCTCTAATCTGAAATACTTTATTTTAGATCATTCCAAAATCATCTTATTAGTCTCACACTTTAGAAGAAATGTGTAAATCAAATGCTTCTAAATTTAATTTGATTTAAATTATATTTTAACCACTGTAACCCCTCTGTGGGGAGAAAAGAAAAAGCACATTTTTGCCAATGGTCTTTGTTCTGAACAAAGATTGGTTCTATCTGTCACCATTGGGAATGTTCAGGAATATTCTCACTGGATTGTAAGTGCCAAGAGGACAAGAACTTTATAAGTTTTTGTCATTGATCTATTGCTAGAGCTTGGGGCAGTGCCAGGCACATAGAAGGAATCTAACAACTATTTATTGAGTACTTAAGTAAACTTGAGGAGATAAGGTGTTGAAACTCTCCCAGGCCTTATTTAGGAGAGATCAGGCTGAGCTTCCAGCTAACATTTCTATCCCACAGCAGACCCGTATGGTCTTTACATCTATAGTCTTGGGCATATTCCATAAGACTTCCACATATTTGGCTGGGTTTCTCACCTATAGCATTTTCAGAGAGTCTCACTATGTACAAACACTGAAATAACTAAGTGCCAAGAATGACTACAGAAACAAAGGGAAACCTTATAACGAGTGTGGTGGAGTGATTCAGTGAAGATCATCGGATTAAGATTGAGAAGAACAAAATTGTGGTCACTCTCCCACCACTTAACAAGTGTGGGAAGCTGACCAAGTCATGTCCTCACTCTAGGCCTCATTCAAAATCTGTGTGTGTGTGTGTGTGTGTGTGTTTGTGTGTGTGTGTGTGTGTTCTTTAGATCATGAAACTTCTCATCTGAAAATCTCCACTCTGTGGCCCAGAGTAAGCTTACATAGTGAGTGCACCTAAAGGTGAGCCATCTCCACTTTGGCCACTTCTCCAGATACCCACAAGGAAGTGCCGAGAATGCTGTTGCACCTCCTCTGGCCAAGGACAGAGAGTCATATCATCTGCCCACTTGGAGACAGAGAAGGTGACTTGCCTAATATCTTTCCTGCGTGTCTTAAGGACAAGGCTGGGTTCTTTTGGCCTCACTGGGTAATAAAAACTCTATGCACACAGGCTAGAAGTTGAGTGGTGGAAGATTCAAGAGAACAAGCTAGATTTTATGAAAAGTGGGTAACAAATCATCTTTACTCCTTCTCCCATGGACATGAAAATCATTATCAAAAATCCTACCCCAGATGGGAGTGTTATCTGGTCTTGTAAAGCTGCCTTACTATCTAGTCCCCAAGATAGCCCCAAGTGAACCAGGCTTCCCAGTGCTCATGCCATTGAGTAATCCCCTCTTATACCAGCTCTAGGCGGGCTTTGTATAACAAATAAAATATAGCAGATGTGACACTGTGTGACTTCTGAGGCCAGGTCATAGGAAGCTTTGCAGCTCCTCGTTTAATCTCCTGGAATGCTAGCTCTTGGAATGCACTCTCTTGGAACTCAGCCACCATGCTGTAAGAAGGCCAAGCCACATGGAGTCGACATGGCTCATGGCTCCAGTTGATCACAGCCCCAGCTGAGCTCCCAACCAACCGCAAGCATCAACTGTCAGCCCCGTGAGGAAGCCATCTTCGATGCCCAGCCCAGAGGAGCCTTCGATGACTCCAGCTCTGGCCACTACTGGACTGCAACCACAGTAGAGAACGCAAGCAAGAATTGCCCGGGTGAGCCCAGTCAATCCATCAGACCAACAGATGATGATAAGCTGTTTTAAATCAGAAACTTTTGGGGTGGTTTGTTATGTCACTTGTTCCATCTCATGGTTCAAAAACATGATCCCCATAACTTTAATGTTCAAGGGTTATCGCCTTGCTTTCTTCTTTGGATTTGAGATGTCATTTCCAAGCAACCTTTTCTCTCACTCAAAATGTTTCCCTTATCTGGTCTAGTTGTGCCCTACTGAGCCCAAACATGAAGGAAATAAAAAAACAACCACCAACCACACACTCATATAACACACACAACACACACAAAACACTGTCTTGGATTGTGGAAGAATTTGCTATTGTCATTGTTTTTTAACGTATTTTCTTTATATTTCTTTGAGTTCCTTTTGGAGTCATTGAATTCCCTTTTTGAGTCTTTTTTCCAAGATTACAGGCTCAAGTCATGGGTTTTAAAAATAGCCATAATCTATTAACGACCTATTACATTCCAGCCACCATACTAACTGCTTTAGACATATTAATTCATTAATTTTACAACAACTTTGCTATATAGGTATTTATTATTCCCATTTTACAGTTGAAAGAGCCATAGCTCAGAAACATAAAGTGATTTGTTAATGCTACACAGATACTAAGCACTTTGAGACAAGATTTGAACCTAGGTCTACCTTAACCAGCATAAATATGGCTGAGGAATATCTGAATTCATTCACATCCAGAAATCACATTATAGTTGTTGAATCCTTTGGCAGGAGCTATACCTTGGTCAGCAGAACTGTGTACCTTGAAAAATCACTCTGAAGGAAGGACTTACATGTGAGTTTTGGGGATTGCAAAGTGTTGACATTTTCAGACCACCTATGTATATTGCTGCAGATGTTGGTACAATTCTGTATTGTCCGGTTTGCACTGATAATAAGACAGTCTGATAAAATCTTATGCCAACCTTCCAGAACATGAATACTGGAACCACTCATTCAAGGGGATCTGAAGAGTGACCCAGGATAGAGTGAGTCACAGGGACCCAAGAACTTCAACAATCTGGTACTCAGAAGCAGCTGGAATGAACTGAGAGAGAAGAACTATATAGCAACCAGGACATTTGGGAAATGTCCCTATGAATCAATCCATCTGCGCTGGGGAAAAATGAGATACATAACAGAAAAGAATGAGTTCTTGGGGTGTGGGGATACACATGTGTGTGCATGTTTGTGTGCATGTGTGTGTGTTTGATGGGGTGGGGGCTGCTTCTTTTCTAGGAGTCATTTCCAAGCAACCTCTCCTCTCACTCAAAATATAGCTCCCTTAAGCCAGTTTTCCCTGCTTTCTCTCATAGGTGAACCATCCTGGGGAAACTGAGATAGCCCCAAAGTAGGTTTCATGATGGTATGCTCTGGGTGCGCTAGGCTGCTCTGTTTTGTTCTTTCTCTGATTTATTCCTGTCTCTGCTTGCACTTGCAGTTCCTTTCTCCTACTAGGACATTGGTCATTTAAAATATATTCATAGTAAGATGACAAACTGTTCCTCTTTAGAAGTACAAATATATGCCTCTCTGAGCCTTAGTTTCCTTAGTTTGCTGTAAATGTTCACACCTCCCATCATAAGCAAGCTGGCCTTTGTCAACAAACACACATACCTACACAATGTTGTGCTGCCAAGTGGTTCACAGGAGAGGATTTGAGGGGAAGACCAGGTTAACCTAAAGACAACCATGCTGATGAAGCCAAGTCAGGAGCAAAAGGAGATCAGAGCAGCTTGGTGGCAAACAGCATGGGCCGTTGGACCAGATCAACTGAATGCAAATCCTGCCCCTGCTACTCACAAGCTATTGGACCTCAAACAAGTTACTGAACTTCTCCAAGACCTCGTTTCCTCACCTATAAAATGGGTATGTTAATAATACCACCCTTGAGGTTGTTGTGAACACAGAAAATGAAATCACACATTCAAAGAATTTAATCCAATACTTTATACACCATAAATGCTCAGTAAACATTAGCTGTGTTATTTATTATAGAGTACACAGGATACAAAATATAATAGCAATTATATATTAAATATTTGCAATAATCAAGACCCTGAGTTAAGTATTCTAAGTACATTATCTCTTTTAACTTTCAGAGCAATTCTATAAGGCAAGTTCTAGGATAACCCATTTGACAGGTGAGAAAACTGAGACCCAGAGAGGTTAAGTCATGTCTCCAAGATCCCAAAGCTATCTGACTCCAAGCCCTGAGGTCCCAGCCAAGTTCACAAACTTCATTTCCCAAAACCCAGAATTAGATCACTTGTTGAACACCTGTTGACACTTTCCAGGGGACTGTCAAAACCCCAATCCCTCAGAAGCCCCAAAACATTTAATATGACCCTTTGAAACAACAGGAACATTCACAGCAAAAGACCAATAACTACACATGGGGTAGAAATTAACATATGTAGAGGACTTTTTCTTCTCCATACAAAAGCTTTTTTCCCATATACCACACTGGATGTGAGAGTGAATATACTGCAAGAATGTACTTCCTGCAGCTGAAACCAGCAGGGCAAAGAAGGTGCTTTCAGTAGGGTAATGTGTACCCCTTGCTGTGCTCTGAAGAAGAGGGTCAATTTCTTTGTGGGGAGTAGCAACATAAACCATCCCGCCAGCAATAAAATCCACAGTTCCCTCAACAACAAAGCTAACTTTAGCCATATGGGCTCATCCTGTATTTCCCAGGACCCAGGAGTCTTTGGAAGTTTCTTGAGTGGGCTTCCACCTTAGCTTTTGCTTTCTGTCAGATAGTGCAGTGGTTATATCTGAAGGGTTTCCCCCAGGAGCTCCAGTTCTTTTAGTGGTAGTAACATCAAGTAGTCTCCAGACATTGCAGCTGGGTGGTTGAAATGCTTGCTCTGGGAGGGGTGGCCAGTCAGCTGGGGTCACAAAAGCCTTGTAATTAGAATCAGTGTGACTAACTTCCAGGTAGAATGAGAGGCTCTTGCAAACTGCTTTTGTAGAAATTATACTCACTGGTGTCCAACCTGCCCTGAATCACTCTATACTCACAACAGAAACAGCTGGTGTCAGAGAACTCTACAAATATGGCAGATCATCACATGGGACTTTATCCATGGAGGTGAGCCTCCTCTTGCACTGGAAGCTGGTATGTTGATGATGTCATGGTGGCTCAACTTTCCTGGTGTCTAAGGGGAGTGTCAGAGAGCAACCCTAACATGTGTTGGGTGACCGTGGGTAAGGCTTTCCCTTTTCTGGTTCACCTTTCATATAATAACAACAGAGCTGAGCTAGAGGGTCTCCAAAGCCCACCAGCTGCCATTTTGTATGACATAAAATTATCAGAACACGAATTCAATCACGAGGTAATAAGAGGTAACAATTGAACATTTAGCTGTTTCATCCAACAGCCCTATGAAGTTGTTATCATTAATACTTCCATATTATAGATGCAGAAATGGAGGCCCAGAATAGTTAAGTGTCTTGCCCAAGGTCATGCACAGAGTGGGGATTTTTACCCAGGTAGCATAATCCAAAGCTTTATGCTCTTAACCATTCATAATATTAATGAAAACACTAAGAAACCAACAATGCATACAAAGGGTTCCAGATCCTGCTTTTCTGGATGTCTTCACTTTTATCCATAAGCAGTGTGTGTGTCAGTTCTCAGGCATCACCTGGAGGATACATATATAACACCCACCTAAGCCCTAGCATGTCAACCCTGGACAGGCCCTGACAGATTACAGAGACTGAGGTTTTTAATTCATCATCCTTGGGCGTGCATTAAAGGGTCCATGAGCCCTTTGAAATTATGTGTATGGGTGTGTATACATAATTCCAAGAAGAGATTTCATAGGTTTTTTTTTTTTTTTTCAGATTTTCGAAGGGGTCTATGAACTTTTAGAGCAATCTTTTGACAATTGGTAAAACTGAGACCTCAGGTGGGAGATGGACTTGTCCCAGTATACACAAGGAGTGACAGAACTGGGTTCAGACCCCAGATCACCTGACCCTAATTCCACTGCTCTTTGACTACATTACACTGAGCTAACTCATCCCTGCAACATGCACCAAGAGTCTTCCAGGATTAAACTGCTGGGTATAACATGCACAGCTCATAGGGTTTGGGTATAGTTTGGAAAATCATCATGCTTCACATATATCATTGACTTTAACCTTGGTCCTCTGTATCTCGTCATTTCTTTGAAGTTTGAATCATTGATAGTTACCCCTGATCTGCCACTCTGCCCACCTTCTGTGAATGAAAACTTAGCCCACAGCGTTTCATTTAGATCTGGTCTGGACTGCCTTTACCTGGCCTCACTCCTGGCTCCCATAGACACTTAAGGTGATTAGGCATTTGTGCCTCACCGTTTTGATTGAAATAATCAGTTCAAAATAAAACTGACAACAGCTAACCTACACAAAGAATGTGTTAATGAGCAAACATTCACGGGGGAATCAAATTATCCCAATAAAATTCAAATCAATCAAATTTAAACCAGGAAAATTTGACTTAGTAGAAATAAAACTACAATGGAAAATTCACAGTGGCAGAAGCTAAAATTTGACCCAAATAAATTATTGTCAATAAATTATAAGCCATCATTGTAAAATTCCAAATGCAAAAGAATTAATCTCCATAAAATGATTTTGATAAAACAGAAGATGGAAAAAGGTAGAAATTGTTTTGAACATTTATCTTGGAGTAAAAATGATTGAGTAAGCATTAATTAAGAAAATACTTTCTTGATAAAAATTCAGCTATTATTGATGTTTTTAATGTTGTACTTATAAGCATGGAGTCAAAACACCCTCAGCAATATATCACAGAGGTCAAAATATCTGCCAGACTAAACATAGGTTCAAAATGACAGCTCCAATAAAGGGAGGTCACAACTTCCTGTGACTGTGCTTGGTAAGTGATGGAGGCAATCATTTACAGATGATGTTCTGACAAGGGAGGCAGACTGAGACCATCACTGTCACATGCTCACTTGAATAGCCAAGCATCTAGCCCAGATTACATTCCTCTAAGTATGCCTTAACCCCACAAGTTCAACAAGGAAGTGTTCATTAACTTCTTCGCCCAAACAGGTACTCTTCTGAAACATCTGTCAACACAATAACAATAATAGCCAACACTTATATAACATGTGCCAGGCACTTTACATATATTTACACATTTGATCCACACAACAATCCCATGAGATAAGTACTATTATCATCTCCATTTGCCAATGATGAACATGAAGCACTAAGAGCTTAACAACTTGCCTGAGGTCACGCATTCGATAAGCAGTGGAGCTGTTCAGTCTGCTACCATGTATCCCAGACAGGATGTTCAGGTGAACAAGATCTATCTAGCTTAAGTTCCATAAAATTTATCAAAATTTCAGCTGAGGTTTTATGCAATACTTGCAATATAGATAAGGCTTGGACGGGTGTCCTGAAGCTGCCACTCTCTATTTACAGGACTTTGGGTAAGAATTAATCTCTTAACCTCTTTGAACTCATTTCTTCACATGTGTTATGTGAATAATTATACAATGCAATTACTTCTTGCAGGTAGGAGAAATTAAGAGAAGTCAATGATATAATAAGAGTGTAACCTTTAGTACAGTGTTTGAGGTAAAAGTGCTCAAATCTAAGCTGTGATGGTAAGAATAATAGGTAAGTTATCAGAGGACTCTGACTTGCCCTGGAGCCCATAGGACTTATGAAGACAGGGACTGTCATTATCTTGCTCACTGGATTGTGAGTTTAGCACATAAGAGGTGTTGAATATTGGTTAGTTGGTTGATTCATTGGTTGGGTATGTGGGTGGTTGGGTGGTTAGATGGTTGGTTGGTTGGTTGGTTGGTTGGTTGTTTGGTTGGTTGGTTGGTTAATTGGCTGGTTGGATAAATGAACGGATGGATGGAAGGATGGATGGATGGATGGATAGATGGATGAATAGATGGATAACCGTCTGCCTCCTCTGTCCCAAAGGAGCTAAACTCAGACTTTTCTTCCTAGTGCTTTGCATATATGCATCCAATCTCCCCCAAACAGAATGACAGATACTCAAGAGCAAGGATGAGGTTTTTATCCACATCCCACAATACCATGAACTTATGATTTCCCAAGGAAAGAGACTTGGGATTATGAAACAATACTCTGGACCATTCAGGCCTCAAAATACCTTAAAGGTACTGCCTATCCCCTGGCTCTTAATTCCATAGAACATTC
Organism: Pongo abelii; assembly: GCF_028885655.2. Classification (NCBI taxonomy): domain Eukaryota; kingdom Metazoa; phylum Chordata; class Mammalia; order Primates; family Hominidae; genus Pongo; species Pongo abelii. Next base: position 157,619,746 of record NC_071989.2, read on the forward strand.
ATCACTGAAGGGATTTCCTGTGATATTTGGTGCAATAAGGCTTATATAAACCAAGGTCCCTGCCCCCTAGATTTTCTATCATCCCTCCTCCTTAAGACAAAGGGAAACATTCAAATGTTCAAAAGAGAAATATTTATCTTGAAGATCCTAAGTTCTGAAAGAGAAAACATGTATCAGAATTACATAATTATATAAAGCACTGATTTTCCAGGTCAGACAAAACTGATTTTGAATCTCTGCAAACATCTGAAGTACTTTAAACCTTGATTCCATCACCTGAAAAGGGGAGATAAGGTCACCTTCTTTGGAGGATCATTTGGAGGATCAAATCCTATACTGTGGGTAAATTACTTAGCACAACGATCATTACAGCTTCAGTAAAAGACCATGATTATCCCTGGTCAAACTACTATCTGTTTAAAAATTAAGAAAAGACCTACCACATCTATAGCAACTTATTCTAAACAAACAAAAATTATGCTTATTATTCTCAATAAACTTTTGCTGAATACCTGCTATATATGTGAGCAGCCCTATCACCTGATTTCTCAATCACTCATGAGCAATAAGTAGTTATATTATAGTTTTAAAACTTTCTCCCTAAAGGTCAAAACCCAAGTCCAACATTTCATTTCTTTATTTTTTTATTCACCCATTCAACAAATCTTTATTGAGAGCCTGCCATGCATCAGACACTGGGCTGGGCTCTGGAAATACAGAGCTGAGTGACCCAAATAAGATTTCTGTTTTCATGGAACTTCTAATCTAGGTGGTGCACATGGATTATTAAAAAAAAATACTCACATAAAGTACACTTTTAAACTATGATAAGTGCTTTGAAGGAAAAGTACAGGGACAAATGAGCACAAGCAAAAGGGAGATGCTAAGGACATGAGGAAAAAGAAAAAAGAGACAAACTGGCTGGGTGCCATGGCTCACACCTGTTACCCCAGCACTTTGGGAGGCTGAGGTGGGTGGATGATTTGAGCCCAGGAGTTTGAGACTAGCATGGGCAACATGGTGGAAACCCATCTCTACAAAAACTACCAAAAAAAAAAAAATTAGCTGGGCGTGGTTGTACATGCCTGTAGTCCCAGCTACTCAGGAGGCTGACGTGGGAGGCTCACCCAAGCACCTGAGTCTAGACGGTCGAGGCAGCAGTGAACCATGGCCACACCACTGCACTCCAGCCTGGGCAACAGAGTGACACCCTGCCTAAATAAGAGAGAAAGAGAGACAGAGAGAGAAACAGACAGCTGGACTTTACACAACTTGGAAAGAAAGAAAAGAATGCCACAGGACTTGGAAGAGGATCAGAATATCAGTTTATATAAGCTCTTAGGACTGTAAAACAACCGGAAATGAAAATCCTCCAAGTAATCTTTCTGTTTGCTATCCTTTCCCTCCACCCACTAGAGCCCCAAAGCTACATGTTCTAGAACAGACAAAAGTTAGTTTTGTTTTGTTTTATGAATAAGTAGCTTTTTGGTCACCAGGATTACCATGCAGCTGTTATTTCAGCCTAGCCCATGGCAGCTCCCCTGGGGAGGAAAGCAGATGTAGCCATTGTCTGGTACAATGTTCTGCTTGCTGTCTGGTACAATGTTCAAAGAATTCAGGGGCATTCCTATGAATGTCTCTATGAAGTAGGTGTCAGATATATCCCCAGATGAACAAACATCAGAAGTTCTCTATGTGCAAGAAAGTTCAATAACAAAAAAAGTCACCTTCACACACATTTGGCCCGTGCAAGGAAGATCAAGTAGCTGAGAGTCATACAGATCATGTTTAAATATGGTCCGCTAGATTTGAAAGGTTAAAATAAAAGACAGAAGCGAGGTATCTATTTTCAAAATCCTTTTCATAGATAACAGTAAAATGTGTGACCCTAAATAAAAATACAGTAAAATGGAAGGTTAGGGAAGTAGACAATTAAGCATTCCTGAATACTAAGTGAGTAAAAAAAGTGCTACTACCAACATTTATGCATAAGAAACAAAGCATCTGTACATGAACATGGGCTCTTCCCAGGCTATTTGTTTTGCAACACATATTTGGAGGAGAAGGATGTTCCTAATAGCTTTTTCTATGATGTCAAAAGTAGGCTGTTCATGATCTTCCTTCTGCTACCACCATTGGAGCTTCGGGTACCATGATGGGTGAGACCCACGAAACTCCACCTGGCTGCTTCCCTTCCTCAGATGTCCATAGTCTTCTATGATTGGCTCTGGAGTCTCTTGCAAGTTTCCCTCATTCACCTCACTCCCAACCTGAAATCTTCTTCAAAACATAACTTATAGATCTTATAATTTGTTTTGACCAATCACTACTATAGGTCAAAGCTTTCTGTTCCTCCTTCTATTTTCCATTTGGGAAATACAGTCTCTCTTTTTTTCTAGGCTAAGTTACCTGACTGTGGTCAACAATAACACCAGTATTTCTTTTTCAAGACCTCCTGGAAAGTCAGTTCTCTCCAATCCTGTTCTAAAGTAACCGATTTTGATTGATTCAATTACACCAGAATCATTGTGTTGATTTCAGCCCAGTATTTCAGGCTGATGAAACAAGTTTTAATCTAATGCTCCTATTCACGATCATATTAGTGATAGCATTTCTCTCAGAGATGTGTCACCTGACAGAAACACAATATAATATAATGGTTTCATTTCCTAGCTCCAGCATCAGAGGACATGAGTTCAAATCTCACATCGATCACCACTAACTGTGGACTTAGACAAGCCACATCAATTGTCTAAACCTCAGTGGAGATAAAAATAATAGTAACTACACCAAAATGTTGTGTGATTACATGAGAGTCATCACAAAGGTTTTGCATGGGACTTAATGCATAAAACACATTCAACCTTAACTGTAATTTTTATTTTGAGATGTACACATTCTCTGGTCTGAAAAAGAAGTAAGCCATCAAATAATACATAGAAAAGAACAAAGGCTAGAGCCCTCCTGCACTTTTTTAGAGACCACCCTCCAGGTCAGCACTTTTCAAACTACAGGTTAATGAATGAGAAATTCATTTGGTGTGTCATAAATTTGATATTTTTTAACTAGAATAGAATGTTTTTAAAAATGAATAGAATAGAACAAAACAGAATGTATCAGAGTGCATTTCTCTATGTTGTTGCATATGCACGAACATATGCACACAAGGATACAATATAAAATGCATTTCTTACTATAGGCCACAACAACAAGAACATAACAACAAAAAAGGATTTGAAAGCCACTACCCTAGTCTGATTCAGAACTATTAATATTAAATACATTCTTTACCAACGATATACTATTTAGGAAGACATCACTGCCCCCTACTGGAACTCTTGGATTTCTCACAGAAAAGGACAGCAATGGATTAGCCTGTCTTCTCATTAGCCATGTGACTTCAACCATCCTCTCACCTACCCTGTCTGGAAGTTCATCTCAAAGAGCCTCATCCCTCAAGCTAGTGTGATGCCCTGGATAAGGAGTCAAAGGCAGCACTAGAAGTGGCAGCTGGGTTCTCACTTTTGAAATCATTTTGAAAGCACAGCATCCTTCCCTCTCACCTGCCTCGCAGTCTCTACTGGGAAGCCAAGCCAAGCAGCCCCACTGTGCAGTCCTGGCCACGCATGTTATTCTTGATCCTGCACCATGGCAGCTGGGGAGAATCCCCACCCCCTAAGCAGCCATTTGTCTCTGCTTCTCCAGGGAGAAGACACCCCTTAGAGGAGGGTGAACGAAGTACACATTCCCAGAGCCAGCACTTCCAGCAGCCTCCATCCTCAAGTCCCCTGAGTTCTGGAATAATCAGACAGAGTTGGGAGAGTGAGGGGGTACATATCAGGAAATACATGCTGTCCCACCGAAGAGGGAAGACCGCCAAGTGAAAGGCCCAGTAGCAAAGAGCAACCCTAACATACACACCCTGCCACTTAACAGTGTGGGACCCAGGAATAGATGTGCTTATTAAGAATCTACTCAGTTCTGCTTCATTGTGACAGCTACCACCAATTGATATTCATACCAAGCCATCCATACATCTCGTCTCAATTAAAAGTCTGAGCAGAGGAATAATTGAAGCTTAAAGAGGTAAAGTAAGTTGCTCAAGTCACTCAGTGATGAAAAGGAGAAAGAGCTTCAGACCCAAGTGTCCCTGAATGCAGGACCAGGGGGCCTGGCCACACCTCTAGGTTTGGCTGCACTTCTCAATGTCAAGGCTTACATGCCCCCAAAGATGGATTTCCTTTAGCCATTTCCTTGTCTATGACATAAATAAGTCTGATGTAATTCTGACAGCCCTGGGCTCAGGGAAGTTAATTAATTTGCAGAAGGTCACACAGCTAGTAAGAAACAGATTCTAACCCAAGTATGCCCAACTCCAAAACACATTACATTGCCCCCACCTGAGCTGCCACCTGAGTGAGTGCAGAGCCCATTCCCTTGAATTTCTTCCTTCTTTGCCGCTTGTCCACACATCTCAATGGGAGCAATTAAAAGAGGAAAAGAGACCACAACTGACAAGGTCATGAAAAACAAGGAAAGGCAGAAACCGTCATAGACCAGAGATGCATAGGGAAATATGGCAACTAAATCCAATGTGGTATCAGAACATTAGTGGGGAAAAGAGTTGATATCTGAATCAAGGCTGGAGTGTTTTGTTGCAATAGCCAAGTCCTAATGTGTTTTCTACCTTCTCCACTGCTGCCCTAATCTAGTCTCATGCTGCTTCTAGAATCATCTTTCCAAAGCACAAATCTGACCATGTTTCTTTCAACTGCTTATAATCCTTCTACACCTTCCCCTCAACCTCCAGGTAGAATCCAAACCCTCTTTGCTTCCCTGAATCTGCTCCAGCCTCACTGCACTCAGAGTGACCTGTTCTCAGAAAACATCACCCCCAGTCCACCCTCTGGACCTTTGCTTGACACATGCACTGTCTGTCAATACCAACCTGCTGGCCTGCAGTTAGAATTAAGTAAGTCTCCCTTTCAGAACTCAGTTTGGATATCACTTCCTCCAGAAAGCCCTTCCTGATGCCTGTAACCCTGTCTGGGTAAAATCCCTTCCCCTCAGTGCCCGTAACATCCTGTAACTAACTCCAATCACAATGCTTCTGATACTGAATCATATTACATAATATATAATTTGCCCCTTTCCTGTCACCCAGCTGAATCCCCACTTCCCCAAAATGTGTGCCCAAACCTGGCATTGAATGACACTGACCCTCCATCGGAAGGATCCTCTTCCCGGCTTACTCCATTTCTCTGAGTGTGCAAGGAAAAAGTGGTTGTTGATGGTCTAGTCTGTCATCTACACTCTCTGCCACTTATTAATCTCTCTGTTTTCAAACAATGCCAAATAAGGCCTAGGCTGGGTGCTTGCAATGAGCAACAGGACCTAGCTTGAAGTTAATGCATTGTTTTATTTTCATTGTATTTGCCATTATTTACAGAATTCTGTTTATGGAAAACAATACAAGTTTTTCTTCTATATAGACTAGTCATCCCTTATAAAAATAAGTTAATATGAGTAAAAGAAGTAAATCAATTTAGAAAATGTTTTGTAAAGGCTCTTTGGTGCATATCGTGATAAATGCATGCATACACACACACACGTGTACATACATATATACAACTGTGAAGGAAGCCCTGAACAGCAGAAATCCTGTCATTTGTGCAACTAAATCCTTGAGTCATGAGACCCCCGCCTCAAGTACCGCTGTCTTTGCCGCTAACTACCAACGTGTCTGGGAGAAAGTTACCCTTCTGTTCCTCAGTTTACTCACCTGTAAAAAGAATATAATTGGGCTATAAAAATATATTATTTCATCTCTCCAATACTATTTCTTATTCTGTTCATACAGTATAAAAATAGCACTGCTGAAAAACCCAGAGGTGAGGTTCTTTTATCAGAGGACAAATATCTGAGATGTGTAGAGGTTAAGTGACTTGCCCAAGGTCGCACTGCAATTTAATATCAAAATCAAGACCAAAATACAGGTTCCCTTTAGTGATAGGCTTCCTGATCCCTCACCCTAACACCCTCCATTCCTGCATATTCCCTTCCTCAAATAAACTTCTGCCAAATGAGGTGCATTATATTTACAAAGAGGAAGAAAATGAACACACACACACATGAATATATATACACATGCACAATATAAAGGCATCTTAAAATAATGGAAAAGCAAATAAGAAAAGGACAAAAGCAATATTGAATTTCAGAATGTTAATACTGTTGGACAGGGAACTAGTATACCTGAAAGCTGAGAAAACATGTTACAGGGTTTTCCACAATGTTGCAATGCCCTCCTTGTTCTTTATTTAGATTAGATGTAAGGAGCCAGCAGTCACACAGCCCATATAAGATTTGAGGGAACAATTAGAATAAAGAGGGTAACTAGATTATGTTTGGCTATGATACACTTATTTTTTTTTAAATGTTTAAGTAGAGACCAGATCCAATCACCACTTTACTCTCTGTGGATCATGAAAAAAAGACAGCATCAACATGTTTCCAAAGGGAATAGTTGGCCCACATTTTCAAAATGAAATTTTTAAACACTTTTTAAAAGAGTTTTAGCAAGTGATTTACATATAGAATGTAGTAATTGCAATTATATAGCACAATGTTTTTCTTATTTTAAAAAAATAGTCTTACCCTTGTCTTTGGAAACATGATAAACATTTTTATAACTGACCTGGTTACGGGTAAATTCATCAGATTTAGAGGTAAATCAAAGTGCACAGAATTGGGAAATTTTAGCTAAAATTTCCAATGAAATGTAACATGGATAGAAACAACGCTCTTCACATATGTGTGTGTATGTGTATGCATATGCAAAGGCATATCCATATTTGCAGCAATTGAGAAAGATCTGTCCAAACAGAAGTTCAAGTCAGAAGACACAGAAGTTTCAACTGATTATAAAGCTCAATGGAAGCCAAGGACAGATGTGGCTGCTGGGGAGAGGAAGAATAAAATTAAGTATAGTAACATCCCTCTGTACTCTTCACCCACCGGCCAATATCAAAAGCCTCATGCAGTTATGGGAACTGCCTCTTTCAGAGAAACAGAAACAAATCTGGCCAGAGGAGAGTGAGTGGTCAGTGGGAAAAGGGAGGGGATCTGCAACCTGAGTCAGATGGGGAATGGCCAGTGGCATGGTTTCCAGGGCTGTGTGAGCCTTCTTCAAATACACGATATGTAACTGTTCTGGAATGTGTGTGCCCCTGACTGTGTCCCAGGAATGTTGTCAAAAGGACTATGCATGGGAGATTAGACTGAATAGCCTCAACCACAACATCCCTCCCAGCTTGGGGCTTTTACAGCTTGTGGTGGCGGCAAAACCACATCTATTCTGCATGGTAGTGGATTAGATAACTTTACTAACTAGACAATTAGAAGCTTCTCCTTCCTGGAGAACACTTTCTAGAGTAGACAGTCTTTTGACAACCAACCACATCTCTAAGAGAAAATATGTGCCAATGAGTAGACAACCTTGATGACTAGAAGATGCAATGGCGGCTCAACTCACCACTCCCATCTCACCCTGCCATACAACCAATCATCTGGTCAGCCTAAGAAGCTAGAAATTAAGGGCAGATGGTCTGATAATAAAAGCTAAGCTGATGGGCGTCAGATGCCGGGAATTATGGCGGGTATCCTTGTGGTTCACAAAAGGAGCAAGGGTGAACCACCTGCATCAGGCTTGCTTGAGTTGCTTTCTAAAAATGCATGTTCCTGGGATACATCCCAGATCTACTGAATCAGAATTATTGAGATAGAAACCAAGAAGTTCATGTTCAACAACCTCACCAAGTAATAGTTATGCACACTATCTGAGGGCTCTTGCCCTGCAGTGGTGCTTCCCATACTTTAGGGTGCAATAAAATCACCAGGAAAGCTTGGACGAGTCAGGGTTCTGGGATCCAGAGATTCTGATTCAGAGATCATAGGTGGGGCCGCAGATTTTCATTTCAAACAATCTCACAGGTGATGCTGATGCTGCTAGTTAGTGGACTATATTTTCAGTTTGCTGAAATTAGAGAATTCCTGATTTCATTATCAAAGAACTCAGATACTGTGGTAGGTCACTTCTGAAATGATCCCCAGTGATCCTCACCATCTGGTATTCAAGCTGTTGGTAAACACCCCCTCCTGTGGGAGCTAGACCTAGTGACTCACTTATTATGAATTGAATAGGCAAGACTAAGGAGATGTCACTTCTGTGATTAGGTTATAGAAAGACAGTCACTCCCTTTTCTCATGCTCACTCTGGTTCTTGCTCCTCTTGTTTGCTCCCTCTAGTGAAGCATGGTGCCATGTTGTGACTGCCCTGCGGAGAGGCCCACGTGGCAAGTGGCTGCAGGAAGCCTCTGGCCAACAGCTAGCAAAAAACTGACTCCTAACCACTGTGTGGGTGAGCTTGGAAGCCCATCCTTCTCTAGTTGAAGTTGAGATAACAGCAGCCCAGGCTGATTGCAGCCTGTGAACCACCCTAAGCCAGAGGGCACAGCTAAGTCATGCTTGGATTCCTGCCCTTCAGAAACCATGAGATTATAAGTGTTTTAGGCCACTCAGTGTGCTATGCAGTGATAGGTCATTAATACAGATGCTTTGTAAAGCAGCTGCCCTGAAATCAATAAGATGCCTTGTAGTTGGGTATGGTGGCACATGCCTGTAGTTCCAGCTACTCAGGAAGTTGACACTGGAGGATCACTTGAGTCCCAGGGTCTGAGGTTGCAGTAAGCCCTGACTGTACCACTGAACTCCAGCCTGGGCAACAGAGGAGACACTGTCTCAAAAAAAAAAAATGACATGTATTGGTATTCTCACCCATCCTTCAAGTCCTCCATCTCATCTGACTCCATTGTGGATGAGACAAAATGTGTGTGTAAATGTAACTGGACAATATTTAATCATATACACTATTTATATGTAATTTATGTCATAATTTTCTTAACATTCAATTTCCAAGCCTTGGTTCTTGGAAAGCTTCCCTGGAGCTTCTGGGAGGTTATGTGGGAGCACAGCCTTATGGCAGGAGGAAGATGGTGAATCCAAGTCAGGTTTCGTGCAATCCATCTGGCTATTCTGAGGCTGTGTCTTTTGACCTAAGATCCTGGTGAATTCTCTCCTGTCAATCCCTGTGAGCATGAGGAGTGATACATACTTTGGTTCTGAAGAAAGAAATGGAAAAAACTACAGGTTCCTCTGCTGGCAAGGGGAAGGGGTCTTTCCCTGAGAAAATCGGTGAAGAGCACAAATTCCAATCTGCTTGCCTTTGCACCAGTGCAGTGACTGATTTCCTCACTGGGGGAGGAAGGAAGGTTCCTGGAGGGCAAGATTCCTCATCTTCTCCAGAATTATGTATGGAGAAAGTGCTTTTCAGAGGCTGTTTGTGTAGAAGGCAACAGTCAACTGGTAAAGGCTCCAGATGCAAAGCCTGGAACCAGGAATTCTCATCGTTGCACCATCAAATCTTTCTGTGGCCTGCAATGAGCCCCTCTCCTCCTGGACTTCATTCTTCTTGTTGTGAAATGAGGGGGCTAGGCCAGGTAATGACTCGGACCCTCCCAATGAGTATTTAAGAGCCTAGGGCAGTGGGGTCAGAGTCTGGCCATGCCAAATGTCCAGAGACAGGACAGCTGTCCTCAGAGGGCCAGGCCACCGCCACTCAGCCACCGCGCCCTCTCTGAGGAGCACCCGGAGGGCCTGCTGTGCCACAGGGGGCTCTGGCAGATGTTGTCCAGCCTGCTCCTAATGGTGTCCTGAAGCTCCTCGTCACCCAGCAGGACCGCTGCTGCCAGGGCCAGAAGGAAGTACTCAGTGGCATCATGGGCATCCTAACCCCGTGGTATGGGGGCAAAGAAGAGACAGCATTAGCAAACACTTCCAGGACAGGCTAGGAGGCTGTGCTGGCCACTCTAGTTTTTTTTGTTTTTTGTTTGTTTGTTTGTTTGTTTGTTTGCCCAACATCCAATCCCCATCTCCTGAGTCCTTAGGGAGCTCCTCTCTCCCTCCACTGTGGTCCTTGGGGCATTGCTAATCACAGTGCCCTGCACTCCAGGCACAGAGGTGGTCCCTTACTGAGGCTCAACCAATCACGAAACATCATTGCCCTAGGCACAGTGCTTCAGGGATGTGCACATGACCCAAACTTGGCCTACATCTGCCACTCCCTGGGACTTTCCACTGTCTCTCAATAAGGAAAATAGTCCCTCTGAAGTGGCAGGTTCAGAGGTGGACTTGAACCTGCCAGTAGCTAGAAGGGGAAAAGGCCAAGAAACAAAGCAAAGTAGAAACATACAGAGTCAAGGAACACAATGAGAGGTGGGGAAATCCCTGATGATGATTGAGAAACAGGATCCAGAGCTATCTGCAGTTAAATTTGTAGCTCAGCTTTCACATTCTTTGAGCCAGTAAGTTGCCTTTTTTGCTAAAGGAAGTTTGAACTGAGTTTTTCCCTTTACAATCCGTGGAGTTCTTGGTTGACATGAACAGATCACACAATTTGTCCCTGAACCACTTACTGGGAGCTGTGGGGCAGAGGCGAGATGGCTAGAGGGTGCTTCACTACCCCCTGGCCCTCCCTACATGGTAAAGATGAGAAACAGATGCTTCTTTGGGTGAGACTCAAAAAGGCTGCCTGGTTTCCATTAACCCTCATAAGTCAGTAATTAATTCAGGCCAGAAGAAAAGCCTGGCAAATAAGAAAAGGACAGTAGAGCTGCCCTGAGGGTCCCCTGGGAGCCAAACACAGGAGTGACTCAGAAGCCACTATATTAAGAGATTAAGGGTTGTGCTTCAGGGGACAGGGACCTCTAGTAAAAGGAAGCCAATCCTAGGGACACAGTTTGAGGGTCAGGGTTGTAACGGAGACTTGCAACCAACACAACTCTAGAAGTTCTGGGGTGGGCATAATGGCCTACTACACCTGTAATCCCACCATTTTGGGAGGCCGAGGCTGGCAGATGGCTTGAGTCCAGCAGTTTGAGACAGGCAACACGACGAAACCCCATCTTTACAAAAAATACAAAAATTAGCCAGGTGTGGTGGAGTGCACCTGTGGTCCCAGCGTCTAAGGAGGCTGAAGTAGAAGGATTGCTTGAGCCCCAAATGCAGAGGCTGTAGTGAGCCAAGATTGAGCCATGCTACTCCAGCCTGGGCTACACAGCAAGACCCTGTCCCAAAAAAAAAAAAAAGCAAGCAAGCAAAAAAAGAAGTTCTAGATTCAGCAAGCAAGAGAAGCAGGGCTAAAGCCTTCTTAAGATCTAAGTATACTTAGTTTAAAGGCCCCATACCTCGTTATCTCAAACATGTTAATATGCACCCACATTTCTCATAAAATGTAGCTTTACATTACTTTATAAGAAATGAGTTGCAGTTGACTAGTTGGTCTGTAACATTTTATGGACATACTCTTAAGTATTCATTTTGATCTTCATTTTAGACCTTATAGTTCTTTTGTTTTGGGGTCTTGTATATTTCCATAGGCCCTTGAGAGACTCACAGGCAATGTGCCTATAGTATCTGACAGATAAAGAAGCCACAGACATGGTGGCAAGGCAAGGAAAAAGAGGAACCATAGTCTACTCCTCAGCAAAGATGGGAGCACTTTTGCGATCTTCAGCAGGGTTAAGTGGAAAGAGCTTCCATGTCCCCTGTAAAGCCACTCCTCACCCTATGAGACAAGACTCCTCATCTTGGCACTCTGGTTTTCTCAGCTCCACCGCAAAGGATCCTCATTGTCTTTGAGTCAGGAAGGAGAATGGTTGGGTGGTGGCTGTCAGGAAATCTTGGAAGTCTGGCTCTTACCTTCAGCTGGCAGAAGGTGAGTCGGCCCAGGCGATAATACACCTTGGCATAGTACAGGGCCTCCTTGGGACTCTGCAGCCAGGGTGGACAGAGGGACAGGGTCTTCAGGTAGCAGTCCTCAGCCATCTCATACATGTTCAGGGAGTAGTACACTGTAGCCAGGCGGTGAAATGCCACCAGCTCCTGCCTCCGATCTCCTAAGAATTGGAAGATTGAGAGAGATACCCTACAACCAACACTTTGCATCATTTGTTCACTCATTCATTCCATAAAACTTTTTGAAGGTCTACTAGATGTCAGGGACTGTGCTGGAGCATAGGGAATAAGACAGAAGAGGTGCCTGTACTCATAAAGCTTATTGTCTCACATGACAGACATTCCTTAAATAATCCCACAAACAAATGTAACATTACACGTGTCATAAATGCTACAAAAGAAAACGCAGGGCTCTATAAGAGTGACTAAGTAGAGGATGGGTCAAGGTTTCCTGGAATGATTCCTGGAAGAAAATTTTCTCCTTATTGCAGATGCTACTGTAATGCAGGATTCTGAGAAAGAATTCTTCTTAAACCCTTTTAATGGGACATGGTGACAAGTCTAGCTTGATGGAGTAGCTAAGAATTACAATAAATCACTCTGTATAATAAATGTCTTCCTCACACAAAAGTCTCTCTCTTCAGAGAGTTATCTTGGGTACCACCATGTAGCAGTCTCTCCTTGGCCCCTTTACCTACTGTCAGTCTCAGATAAGCTACAAACACCTGTTCACCCTTAAACCATGCTTTAGAATGCTGGTTTCTAATGGGTCTATGACTTGTTTGGTGGATTTGTTTTAATACAGAGCAATCTTTTACAGGGAACAAAGGCTTACAATCATGTCTTTGGAATATTTGCAAGGTGGCTGTTGGATACCATCTAAAAATATCACTTTTAAGCTTCAAAGAGCCAAAAGCCAAAATTAAAAAAGAAAATCTAAGAGAGAGAAAATTCTCTGATATGGAAAAATCAGCCACAGGGGAAGTACATATATAAAGGATGCATACAACCTCCCTTCAGCTCCCATCCAGTGAGGGATAAAGAGTGCTCAGAGGAGCTGCTTGGGGCCTCCAAGGCCTTTTCTGAGATTAGCACACAGTCACTCAGATGAGGTCTTATGCAATAAGGAAAAAGGTAGGGAAAAGAGGGAAGGCTCTCTCAAGAGTGCAGTTAGACAAAATAAAGTCCGGTATCATCCACATCCGATGCCCTTGAAAATACCCAGAAGTCCCTCCTGAAATCATCACAGAATATTACATTTACCCTTACATCTAATCAAGGCTTCTCTAATCAAACCTGCTTTTCTTCAAACACCAACATTCAAGATGAGGGGTTTTTAAATCTTTTTTATTCTGCCATTTATCTGTTCTGATGACTATTATTGTTTCCCACTAGCTTTTGACATAAACACAAGATATTCAGCTATGTTCTGAGTTAGGGTAATGGGAAACTGACCTTCATTTACATTTTAGCTTCATGGGAAAATGCACTTTTGACTAAAAATTAACTAATTTAAAATTTAGAGCACAGTCTTTTTGCAATGGGAACATAGCCTATGCAGAGAATAAAATATCATTTACTTTACACTTGGGAAACAACAGCAACTGTAATATAATAATTAGTGTGGCACAGGCAACACTTACCAAGGACTTACCATGTACCCAACATTGTGCTGTGGCTGTTACATGGATAATCACTGGTCTTCATAACAACTACCATGAGGTGGGCACTATTTTTAATCCTGATTTGGTGATGACAAGCTTGAGGCTTATAGAAGTTAAGCAACTTGCTTAACTAAGGTCTCCCTGACAGTCAGACCTGGGATTTGAACCCACACAGTCTGACTCCAGGGCCTGTGGTGTTATTGCTTTGCTGTCTATCCTTGACTAATCACCGCTCTCATTCAACACACCCAATAGTGAAGACCACCCACCTGTGACTGTGCTGAGCCTGGCGGCCAGGGTGGCAAATTCCAAAGCCTTCTCATAGCCTTCAAGGCTAATCTGCAGCTCTGTCAGCTTGTTGAAAATCCGGAGCTCAGTTCTCACCACCTTCAACCTCCTTGCTAAAGGAACAGCTCCAGCCTAGGAACAGAAGCCCAAGGAACCTTAGTCTAGATAGGAATCCTCAGTGCATACCATAGCTAGGAGACTTATCTTCTACAGGCAGGGGTTGGGGAATGGCAGTGGACTAAAACAAAGGGGAGTCAGCCATGTTTCCCTGTGTGCCTTTACTCAAATCTCTCTCTCCTGATCCTTGCTCATGATGTTTTGCCCAGATCTTAAAGTAGAAGAAGTAGAGGGCATTGGGCCTCCTATAATTGGGGAAACCTGGAGTAGGAAAGGGAAGTGGCTTTTCCCAAGGTCACGTGGAATGTCGTTCCCTTCTCAGGTGTGTGCTCCCCTAGCATCCACGGTGCTATCTATGAAGCACACATGAGTACATGCATAGTGCGGGAATATCTCAAAAAGTGGTCATTTCTATGTTTTTATCATGATAGAATTTTAGGCAAATCACTTCATCTTTCTGAACCTTAGTTTTCTCATCTACAAAATGCATATGAAAATAAGCCCCTCAACAGTCAGAGACGCGTTCCCTGTTCTTCCCCCACCCCTAGCTCAGTGCCTGGCACAGACTGGGTGTTTGCTAGCATTTGATGACTGAATAAACAACTGAACAAATAAATAAATGAATATCTGAGTGAATAAAATTTTAGGATCAAATTAGATAATGAGGCTTCCTAAACTTCAGTCAGTGATGAACAACAATCACAATTTTTGACATATCTGCTTAATATCTGGACATTCATTTAATTTGTGTTATTCTTAATATCAACTCTTTTTCTTGCCTCATCCTTCGCAATAATATCTGTGAAATCATAGGTTTGATGAGCTTGTATTATATATTTTTAATTTAAAAAAAATATATTTTAACACATGCTTATTAAAAATATGATCAAACAAAAGCATTCATCTACATAACCCTTTAAATAATCTCCCACCACACCCCCAGTAGTAAATGAGAAACACTGGTAAACTCAAAAGTGTGCTGCAGACTGTAAAGTACCATGCACCCAAGAGTTCGAGATGGTCTTGAACTCCTGGACTCAATTATTTTGATGTATTATCCCAAGAAGGATAACTTATCAAGCCTGAGAATGACTAAGTTTATCAGAACCTTCCCTGAGCTCCCACTAGGTTGAAGAGAGAGTGAGTAGGTGGGCACTGGACAAGAAAGAAAGAAAAATGAAATACAAGCAAGAGAGGAGAAGAGGAACCCAGGCCGAAGTCCAGTCTGACCCTTCCCATGCCCATGCCAGGACCTGTCTCAGCAAACTGCACAGCTTGGACTTACTCGGTAGTACTCCACTGCATGATGCCTGTGGCGGGTCCCATTGAAGAACACATCACCTGCTTCTTCATAAAGTTTGAGAGCCAGCAAAGGCTCCTCTGACTTCAGGGCTGTCTGGATGGCTGCCTAGGTGGGACAGAGACAGCTGTTAAAGGCAGAGAGGAGGGCTTCCCGACCTCCACAGGACTGGCAGAGCTAAGATGCAGACCACCTAAATCAACTAATCCTCTGATAAAGTCCCCCAAATCCTAAGTGTCTTCACACTCCTAGGGCTGGTAAGAGGACTTTAGACATTCTCCAGTCTGGCATTTCCCCATCCTGGTATGAGAGATTGCTTTTGGTGGTGCTAGATTATTTTTAACAGTATATAGAGAAACATTTTGTTTTACCAGTTAAGTATTTATTTTAATGTGTTTTAGAAAAAAAAAAACTAATAATGCATCCAACCTGCAACTCTAGATAGTATTGTGTAGAATAAGGCTAAGTGTAAAGAAAGCTACGTTGATTTGATGTTGAGTCAAAGAAAAAGAAGTAAACAATGGTATAGAAGGTACATGTATATAGCAAAACCATGAACTTAATATGTAAATAACTGAAATGGAAAAATAGTGATCCAGTTCAACATCTTACACTTTCCAGATGGAGATAGTGTAGCTCAGAAAGAAAACAGAACCTCCCCAGCTTCACGCCAATAGTCAGTGGCAAACAAATGTTGGTGTCTTCCATCCCAGTACCCTAGCCTCCACAGCTTCTTTATCTCTAGCAAGCTATTTTGGATTTCATCTACACCAAATGTGCTAAGGAAGTTGAAGAGTAAAGAATATGCCGCTGTACCTGCAGCACAGTTACAGGACCTCAAATAGCCTCAGGTCCAGAATGATTCACTTCCATGGAAATGACCCTGCACAACATCAGTTAGGTGGCAGCCTGGGGTTGGGTGAGGCCTGGGACCTGTTCTGGCCAGTGAACATTTCATCACTGGGGCAAGACGCTGTAGTTGCTGTGTTATTGCATGGGCAGCTACAGAGAGAGAGAGGCGCAGTGAGATGGAATCCTGGAGTCAGGAGGCTTTGCCACCAAAACAATGCACAATCGGAACAGTGCCCTTTGGGCTTCAGTCTCCCACAACATGAAAGGAGAAGACTGAATTGTCTGCTCTCCAGAAACCCTTTCAGCCCTAAAATCACAAGGCAGATGGCGTAGAGGCTGAGAGTGAAGGCTCTAAGTCACACTGTGTGCAGTTCTCAGCTCCACCACTTACCAGTTTTATCACCTTGGGCAAATTACTCAGCCTCTCTGAGCTTCTTCTGTAAAATGGAAATTATAATGGAAAATCCTACTGCGTTTATAATGAGGGTTAAACTACGTCATGCAAGTGAAGTGTTTAGCAAAGTCTCCTGTACATAGGAAGCATGCAATCAGGGTTATGCAGCTATTAAGTCTCAGTAGAAGTGAATTTGTGCAAGTTTATGTGCTAGTATAAGGAGAAGTAAAAAGAAAGAAAATAAAACATGGGAAAGAAAAAAATTGGTATATTTTTGTAGAATTAAACATCTTACATATCATCACAGTATTTAATGTCAATATTGTACAGATAGTAATAAAACACTAAAATATCATGTATTAAACATTTAATAAGTTCTGACCACTTCATAAATGCTTACTATGCATTTACTACTATGCAAGTGAGATATATAAATTTTTGTTTTACTAATCCTTATGCTAAAAGACAGAGTTCAATTTCCCCATGAAGAAACTGAATCCCAGAGATGTCATATGGCAAGCTCAAAGTCACATAGTCAGTCCATATGTGATGACCCTGGGATTTGACTCTAGGCTTTTCTCTCTTCAAAGCCCAGGCTTTTAACCACTACACTGTACCACATCTCTGATACTAAAAGTATGCAAACAAACAAAAAAATAAGAGAATAATATTGTTAATACCACACATACACACCAACCTTGCCTCAAACTGCAGCAAAACCCTAAAGTCAAGGTGTATGTTGAGCTTTGGAAAGACAGGTATACTTAATGGGACAAGTGACGTTACAGATGATATGTGAGTCTCCCCTCACATCCTCCCAGGGTGCACACATGTATATGGGTCTCAGCGACTGGCCCTTTGCTGTCTGTACTCAGCTTGTCAGACCACCCTGGTTTCCACCATGTGTTCAGGGAGCAGCCCAGTGTTGACCCTCTCTCCACGGGCTTAGGGTGAACACCATCCCGCTCTGGTTCCAGTTGGTTGATTTGGAGAGTACAGCTGCCTCCCCAGATGACCCAAGTCAACAGCTCCCAGAGAGCTCTGCAGGAGGCCTACCTGCAGGCACAGCTCCACCAGCTCGTCTTCCTGCATGAGGTAGTGGAGTCGCCCCGCCCCAAGCCAGGCCTCAGCAGCCTTGTCTCTCTCCCCCAGGTCAATGAAGATACGCAGGCTCTCCTTGATGCATGTGAGTGACCTCCTGAGGGACCTGGGGACAGACATGAACTTGTGAGGTACGAGGGCTCAAAGGGGCCTCAGGGTCCACTCAGCACAGAATGAAACAGAAGCTCTGAGCAGGAACAGCCACATCCCACATCACACAGGGAGGTGGGCCTGATTGAATCCCAGCTCTACCCCAATTAGCTGTGTGACTTTGAGAAAGTACAGGATTCTTCTGTGCCTTGGTCTCCTTATCTGTAAAATAGACCTATAATTGTGCCCACCTGAGTGGATCGTTGTGAGGATTAAATGAGATAAAACTAAGTGCTTAGAACAGTGCCTATTATGTCCTTGGCACCTGATGAATGTTTAAAGATCACTTATAATTATTATTATTACTGATGCATGGTCCATCAACCCTTTTACTGCTCTATAACCTTTTTTGGTGTTATGCTATTGAAATGGTTTGGCTGTGTCCCCACCCAAATCTCATCTTGAACTGTAGCTCCCATAATCCCCATATGTCGTGGGAGGGACCTGGTGGGAGGTAATTGAATCATGGAGCCATTACCCCCATGCTGCTGTTCTCATGATAGTGAGTCTCATGAGATCTGTATAAAGGGTAGTTCCCCTGCCAGTTAAGATGTGCCTTTGCTCCTCTTTTGCCTTCAGCCATGATTGTGAGGCCTCCCCAGCTATATGGAACTGTGAGGCCATTAAACATCCTTCCCTTTATAGATTACCCAGTCTTAAGTATGTCTTTATTAGCAGCATGAGAATGAACTATTACAGTTACTAACACAAAGCAGACACCAAATGCATAACTATTGAGTGAATGCATGAATGAGTGACAACAGTGATAACTTTAAATCATCAAAAAGATTTTGATGTTTTGTTTATAAAGAAAAATCAAAGTAGGGTGAAAGTTTTAACAGGCTGGTGCTTAATGAGGTGCGCTTTAATTTTTTGGAAAATTGTATTTTATAGAAAACTCTCCCTCCGTGACAATGGAGGGACCAATGAAGAAATGAGACATAGGTAATACATTTTCTCACAGACGATTCAGTATTCAAAAACAAGGAAGGAACACTGTGCATCATCTAGATAGTAGTTCTCAGTCCTGGCAACAACTAGAGTCACCTGGAAGCATTTTAAACGTGTACACTGCCACACTATTTCCCAGTGTGTTGCAACGTCATGATAGCCTGAGCACCAGGCTCTCGGAATATGGCTCAGGCACAAGCACTGTGTCTAAGTTCTCCATGTAATTCTGTTGCGCAGCTTGGCTTGAGACTTGCTGATCTAGTCCAATCTTCTTATTTTATAGAGGAAACAAGCCCAGAAACTGGAAATAACTTACATATGTTTGCACAGCACATTAGGGGGAGATCCAAGGCCAGAACTCCCTTCTTCTGAGTAGCAGCCTAGGACTTCTCCCATAACACTCATATTTCCCAAAACATGATTTGTGGCCCACCTGCATTAGCATTTCATAGGGAGCTTAGTCAAAGCACAGATCCCCCAGAGCTACCTCAAACTGACTGAAAAAGATTCATTACAGTTGCAATCCAGGAACCTGAATTCCTAAGACACATCCAGGTCACACTCCTGCACACCAAAGTTTGAGAACCACTGCAGTAAACCATGCAACTCTTCCCAGAAACACTGATCATCATCAACCACGTCTGTGGACACTTAAGTAGAAAGTCCTCAACAAACGTGGTTACCACTTGATTATGGACCTCTCAGCCGCCAGGCCCCTTTGTGCACCATGAGGGAAACAAGCATTGCTCTCAACTCCTAAGGCCCGGATCCTTATTGGCAATGAGGCAGCTGTTGGCCTTCTGGAGAGCGTGCCAGGCATTTGGCCCTTGTAAGAAATAGAAAGAAAAAACTCAAGTTTTCTCTTCCTCCCTGCTCTTAACATGGATTTATTGACATCCTGATGGGCGCTGGCCACCCTTTCTCAAGTTTTAAAATGTGAAACTTCCTCTGAGAATACAATGAGCTGAAAAACTCCACACCATGCTGCAGTGATCACCACCCTCCTCAGCTCAACTACAGTAACCACAGGCATCTTTCACTATAGGAAGCCCTGCCTTTCTCTCCCCACTTTTGTACCCTGCAAACTCAAGCTGGGTTGAGATTCAGCAGGCCTGGCCTCCACAACTCTCCTCACTCTCACTGGAGCAATTGATGAAGACAAGACTCATAAATCTCATCCTCATCCTATTTCCTGCTCTGTTTTTTTATATTCCCATTTACTGTCCTGGGATGCCCTTGGGCTACTATAGTTGTTTTCTCCAGACCTTCAGGGAACAAGATTTAGGTTATTACAGACAGGCCAACTGACAGAGCCAGCATTTGTTTCTGGCACTTTCTCCCTCTGAGTTCATTATGACTGTGGAAGAGAGGAGATCTCTATTTCTTTCCAAGAAACGCCCCATCAGGGGAAGACAAGACTTACAGAGACCTAGTGGCTCACACAGCACCATTGAGACACCTTGCAAATGGAAGATTTTCCAAAGACAACTGACTCTCACCAAGACTTGCACATGATCTATGATCTCCAGTAAAAAAACAAGTGCTTCTGTGGTCTAAAACTGGGCAGTAGTCCAGCTTCCTTGGTTCCTTCCTATCACCACTCACCCCCATTACTTTACATCGGCCAGTGGCCAAGCAGTGTCACCTACCAGTTGAGTACCAGATAGCCCAGCATGCCAATTCCTCCAGCCGCCACCCACAGACTCTAGGTTTGGTTTGGCTTCCAAAGCCAAAGAAGCATGGAGCACTGCTGGTGGGCCAGCACTGCATCAGCCTTGTGTACTTCTGAGTCTCCTGTGCCTGTGTTCCGGCATGTTATCTCCTCTCCTTTCCAATCTTGACTCTTCTCTTTGTCTCATTTTTCCTGTCCTCAAATTCAGTCTCTGGGGCTGTCTTTGTTTCTTCTTCCATGCCTGAACATCAGCCATGAGCCCATGGCCAAGTGACCCCAATACACCTGCATTTCCAGACTTCCTCTTACTACCCCCTGCTGGGGCTTCCCAGATCCCTGCCCTGCCTGGATGAGTCTCTCTGACCTCTGGCCAAAGCCCAGCCTCCACTAATTGGTCTTGTCCTGTTTTGATGACAAAGATGGCCAAAAACTGAGGGCTGATTCTGTGTGAGGTGTTGGGTGTATATTTTCAGCATACATTTTCTCATTTAATCCGCATAGAAACCCCAAGCCATTAGAATTCTTAGCCCATTTTGCAAATAAAGAAATCCAGAAGGATGTTGTTGTTTTGATTTGTTTTTTGAAACGTATCTAAGTTTTCCTGCACGTTTCTAAAGCCTTATTTTGAGCTCTCAGCTGCTTTGTCTTATAATAGTAACAATGGTAGTATTATTACCTGACATCTATTGAGCACTTAGTGTGTACTAGGTGCTTTACACGCAAAATCTCGTGTAATCATCACAACAGCCCCAAGAGATCAGTACTATTACCATATTCATTTTACTAACAGAAAAAAAATAAGGCTTGGTAAGGCTAACTATCTTGGACCAAGTAATAAGCCCTGTTTAAACCAGGATCTAACTCTCAGAGTCTGACCCAGAACCCTTACATTTACACCCTCAAGCAGTGCCTAATTTCTGGCTCAGATATTAGCACTTGGGAAGACTTTTGTTTCATTTACCACTTTAAAAATCCTGAAGTTTTAAAAGACATAAGCTATTTTAAACCTCGAACAAAGTTTTCTCATGTGTGAAACTGGGGTGGTAGTGTACATTATAGCCTTGTGATCAGATGATGACATTTCAGGAAAAGCAATTCTTTCCTTATTTACAACAAAAATGAGAAAAGAATTGCTTCTGTGTTAGGATTAACATATTAATTATATTTTTTAAAATGTACCACTTTTTTCAGTTCCAGAAAAATAAGAAGCATAAATATAAGAATAAAAGCCAGGCGGCCGGGCGTGGTGGCTCACGCCTGTAATCCCAGCACTTTGGAAGGCTGAGGCGGGCGGATCACGAGATCGGGAGGTCGAGACCATCCTGGCTAACATGGTGAAACCCTGTCTCTATTAAAAATACAAAAAATTAGCCGGGCGTGGTGGTGGGCGCCTATAGTCCCAGCTACTTAGGAGGCTGAGGCAGGAGAATGGCATGAACCCAGGAGGCGGAGGTTGCAGTGAGCCGAGATCGCGCCACTGCACTCCAGCCTGGGCGACAGAGTGAGACTCTGTCTCAAAAAAAAAAAAAAAAAAAAGAATAAAAGCCAGAAGCAATGGCTGCTAGGCTACTGTTGTATTCACATGCAAAGAGTTAATCATTATTTTGAGAGGACCTATTACATGCAAGGCATCCCTTCTTTCTAAAAATAATAATATGCACATCCTTTGTGGCACTTACCACAATTTATACGATAACTTTAGTGGCTATTTATATGTTTATTTTCTGTACTATTCTGTTATCATTGTGAGCTCATGGACTATTATCACCCTTGTTCAGTTTTTAGCACAGTTCCTGGGCAATAGTAAATGCTCGGTAAATTGTTGAATTGATTTAATAGATTTAATAGAGCCACAGAGTTCTCATGGACCCCATCTGGCTCAGTTCTAAGGCCAGTCTGTGTTGTGTCACCTCAAGATAGAAGACGAGACTCCCTAAGATCCCTCCCATTGAGAGATTGCAAACCTTTATCAAACTAAGTTCTGTAGTTGTTCCCTGGAAGGCAGAGAAGGCATGATCCTGCAGATATTAGACAAAGGGACAGAAAAGTGTCCCAGAGTAAAAACCTGAAGGCTGGGACAAAGTTTTCACTATCTACCTGTGCACCCCCCCGCCCCACACACACACACCATAACCCACTTCTAAACCCTAGAGAAAAATCTTTCAAATAAGAGAAATTAAAATCAGTAAAAAGGCAGCATGAGATCATAAATTGAGAAGTCAAGGATCTGAGCTAGTGCCAGTGAAATCAACTGGTGAAATTGTCTGGACTCTCTGTGGCAGGCAGGGGACAGACTGATGAAAAACGAGGCCCCTCCATACAATTCTACAAGGTTTCACTCTATAGCCTTCCACACCTATTTCTTTTGCCTAGGGCAAAAATTACTGGCTGGGTGGACAGAATACATAGAGTGCTTAAGACTATGCATTTTAGATCAGGAGTTGTTAAACTATGGCCCATGAGCCAAATACAGCTTTCAATCTGCTTTTGTAAATAAAGTTTTATTGGAACACAGCCATATTTATTCATTTATGTATTATCTATTTTCATACTACAACTGCAGAGTGGAGTACTTGTGGCGGAGATCATATGGCCCACAAGGCCTAAAACACTTACTATATGATTCTTTATTTAAAAAGCTTGCTAACCCTGCCCTAGATACACACTGTTTGGATATCAATCCCCGCCAGGAAGCCTCATGCAAGTTGTTTGGCTTCTTTAGTTCTCAATTTCCACAATTCTTTCTACGTCACAGGGTGATCCTGAGATTTACATATGGCTTAGTAAACAAGGCATGCTCACTGAAGGCTATTATGGCCATAATTTTCACTATGGATGTTCACTGTACAGGTCTGGATACCCATTGCAACTCCCCGCCCCCATGCCCACCAACCTCCATATCTCCTTCTAGGGAAGAAGTTGAGTCTTCTTTGCACCTGTATTAGTCTGTTTTCCCACTGCTGATAAAGACATACCCAAGATTGGGTAAATTATAAAGAAAAAGAGGTTTAATGGACTCATAGTTCCATGTGGCTGGGAAGGCCTCACAATCATGGCAGAAGGTGAAAGTCACATCTTACATGGCAGAAGGCAAGAGAGAGAAGGAGAGCCAAGCAAAAAGGGTTTCCTGTTATAAAACCATCAGATCTCATGAGACTTACTCACCACCACAAGAAGAGTATGGGGGAAACCATGCCATGATTCAATTACCTCCCACCAGGTCCCTCCCACAACACATGGGAATTAGGGGAGCAATAATTCAAGATAAGATTTGGATGGGGACACAGCGAAACCATGTCACTACCCAGCTGATCACCAAAACCTGTCTGTTAAATCTACAAAATGTCTTTCAAATGTGTCCTGACCTCTCCATGGCTACTGCTATTCCCTCCACCTAAAACCTACCCTTCTCCACTTTTCAAAATATTACTTATCCTTCAAGGGCCTCCTCAAATGCTACCACCTTGATAAAGTCTTCCCTGACAGATCACCCCCATCCTTTGCTGAAAGCATTGTCTCCTTTCCCTCCAAACCACCCCCTACAGAAGCCTGCCACTTCTTCCATGAACACTTCCTGCTGTGTTCATGCTTGCTGTGGCTTTGAGCTTTGTGAGAATGCAAATCCCTAGAGGGGAATTTAGTTGAAGAAATCTGTCCATTACTTCAAGACCCACTTAATAAATTCCTCCTAAGCAATCTGTGCCAGGAAAAAAATTGCTCCAACAGATACATGTGTTTATGTTCTTTTGTCAGACAGTGAGAACCTCATACAGCTTTCCCCTTTTTACTCAGCTACCAGGAAGCTTAATGCTAAATTACAGTAACCACCCCCAGGTGCATAGAAACACCCGTTTATCTGTGTCTGTAGTTGGTCTTTGTTCTTTTATTTTTTTAAAGCGTTCTGTAGGAGAAGGTGATTTATACATGCTAAATAAATATAGCATTACAGCATGTTCTCTTTGTTGAACTGGCCATTCTGCAAAGGGACAATGACCTTATGTGTACAGGGGTTTCCTCTGACACCTAAAGTATTTCCCAATCTTCCATTCAATATCACTCATATTAGTGGTAAGGCAAAAGTGGATATTTATTTCTTCCCAATTGTACAAATAGGAATCTCAGAGTTTAAAACTATAAACTATTCAAATTAAAAATCCTAATCTAGATCAATTTACAGAACAATGGAATAAAAATTTCCAAAAGTTTTCTCCTCCATAAAAGCAATGAAAACAGACAAAAATTATCTAAATAAAATTTTTCAGAACTCTGGATATTAACCAAAGGTTTGCAAGGAGTGTTTATTCAGGAAAACGGCTGAAACTTGTTACGAAAGTGAGCTTCATTGCTTTTCAACTTGCCTTAGAGACATTCTGCATGTCCCTAGCTCTGTGGTACACTTAAAAACCAACAGCCTCACAATAATGGTAGCTGGAAAAACCAGCAACTTGGCAACCACTGAAGGAGACAATGAGCTTGAAATCCCCCAAAGTTCCATCCCCAGAGAACTGTTACTGTTTGATCTGTTTGGAAGTTCCCTGGAAGCCTCTGCTTACAGGGCTTGTTTTCATTTAACCTCACTCAGAGCTCACTCAGCGCAGAACAGCCTTTTCCCTGAGGCATATGTCAAAAATAATCATCAGCAATTGTTTAATATGATCACTGCCTTAGGTGGTGAAAACATTTGGAGCAAACAAGAAAGGGTCAAACACACACACACACACACACACACGAGAGGAAAAGTTGGGAAATGAGATGTCCATAAAAAGTTTTAAAAGTTCTTACATATTCCTGGGAATCTAGAAGACCACATGCAAGTGCAGGGCTGTGAGCATGACCAGGAAACTGCTAAGATTTTTATTTTTAAAAAATGCTAATTATTACCCCAGGGTAACCATTAAGAAAATAACTGAAAGAAATACAGGACAAGAAATAACAAGGAAATTAAAATAGTATACAAGAAAAAATCTATTTAACACAAAAGAATGCAGTAATGGAGAAATAGAAAAACAAAAAGATATAAGCTATTAACACAGAGAAAAAATAGTAAAATTGCAGACATAAATCCTATCTTACCTGTAATTAAATGTAAATGTATTAAACACTCCAGTTAAAAGACATTGAAGAATGGAGAGGAAAGAAAATGTTTCTACTATATGCTGCCCACAAGAGACATACTTTAGATTCAAAGACACAAATAGACTAAAAGTATAGACCACGTTAACAGTAACCAAAGAGAGCTAGAGTGGCTATGCTAATATCAGATAAAAAGACCATAATTGTCATTAAAGACAATGAAGGACATTTTATAATGATAATAGACTCAATCCATCAGAAAGGCACAATTATAAATATACATGCAGCACCTAATAACAATGCCCCAAAATACATGTAGAAAAAGCTGACAGAATGGAAGGGAGAAATAGACAACTCAACAACAATTAGAGATTTTAATAACACACTTTCAATAATGGATAGAAGAACTAGACATAAGAACACCAAGGAAATAAAAAATTATAATTAGACCTAAAAGATATTTATAGACTACACCAAACAACAACAGAATACACATTCTTCTCAAGTTTACATGGAACATCCTTCAGAATAGACCATATGTTGGGCCACCAAACAAATCTCAGCAAATGTAAAAAGAATAAAATCATGCAAAGTTTGTTTTCCCACCACAATGAAATGAAATTAGAAATCAGTAACAGAAGGAAATTTGGAAAATTCACAAATATGTGGAAATTAAACAACATACTCCTAAATAACCAATGAACTGAATACGAATCACAAAGGATATTAGAAACTACTTTGAGATGAATGAAAATAAACATAGCATACTGAAATATGTAAAATGGTGTAGGCACAATACTCAGAGGAACATTTATGGCTGTAAATGCTTGTATTAAAAGATAAAAAAATCTCAAATCAATAACTTAATATTCCACCTTAAGACACTAGACAAAAACAGCAAAGTAAACCCAAAGCGAACAGAGGAAAGGAAATAATAAAGATGAGAGCAAAAATAAATGATATAGAGAATAGAAAAAAATCAATAAAGCCAAAATTTAATTTGTTGAAAATTTTTTTTAATAACAGATCTTTGGCTAGTCTGATCAAGAATAAAAAGAGAGAAGAGTTTCAGGAATTAAAGTGGACATTACTATCAACTTTATAGAAATTATAAAAAGGATTATAAAAGAATACTATGAACAATTGTATACCAACAAATTAGTTAATTTAGATGAAATGGACAAATTCCAAGAAAGACAAAAACTACCAAAACTGCTCAAGAAGAAACAGAAAATCTAAATAAACGTATAACAACTAATGATATTGAATTAGCAATTTTCAAAAGCAAAACAAACTCCTTGCAAAGGTAAGTCAAGATTTAGAAGTCTTCATTGGTGAATTTCATCAAATGCTTAAGGGAGAATTAACTCCAATCCTTCACAAACTCTTTCAAGAAATAGAAGAGGAAGGAATATTTCCCAGCTCACTCTATGAGGGATCAAGAAGTGAAATGACAACCCACGGGCTGGGAAAAAATATTTGTAAATCACATATCTGATAAAGGACTTGTATCCAGAATATATAAAGAATGTTTACAACTCAAAAATCAAAAGACAAACAACCCAATTTAAAAAATGGACAAGTGAATAGACATTTCTCCAAAGATACACAAAGGGCCAGAAGCACATGAAATGATGCTCAATGTCTTTAGTCATTAGGAAAATGTAAATCAAAACCACGATGAGATACAATTTCACTCCCACTAGGATGGCTAAAATTAAAAAAAGACAGACACTAACAAGTGGTGGTGAAGATGGGAGACATTGGAACCCTTATGCCTTGCTAAAGGGAATGAAAAATAGTGCAACCACTTTTAAAAACAACCTAGTAGTTCCCCAAAAGTTTAAATATAGAAATATGGTATGACTCTGTAATTTTGCTCCTAGGTCTACCCAAGAGAACTGAAAACACTTCTTCACACAAAAATTTGTTCATGAATGTTCACAGCAGCATTATTCATAATAGCCACAAAGTGGAAACAATTCAAATGTCCATCAACTGATGAATGAATAAACAAATGCGGCATATCAGTACAACAAAATATTATTTGGCCATAAAAAGTAATGAAGTATTGATACATGTGACAACATGGATGAACCTTGAAAACACTATGCTAAGTGAAAGAAGCCAGACACAAAAAGACAAATACTGTATGATACCATTTATATCAAATGTCCAGAATAGGCAAATCCATAGTTACAGAAAGCAGATTAGTGGTTTCCAGGGTTGCAGTGAGGTTGGGTAATGAAGAGTGGGTAATGAGGAGGCTTTCTTTCAGGGGCCATGAAAATGTTCTGAAATTAGATAGCAGTGATGGTTACACACTGTGTGAATATACTGAAAACTAAATTTCAGACTTCAAAGGCTGAATTTTATGGTGTGTAATTAAACCTCAATAAAACTGTTAGTAAGTAGTTCCAGATCCAGCTCAATTCAGGAAACTCTTTTATATAATTTTTGAATAGTCGGCCTCTGTTTGAATACTTGTAAAGGCAACAAGCTCACACTTACACAGGGCAGACTGCTCTGTTTGTGGGTACTTAGATTGTTTTTTCTAACCACTGAATTCCCCAATACCTACCACAGTGCCTGACACAATGGAAGGGCTCCCATAGTGTGATAAAATGTTGGATTGACATTTCACAGTGATATTTTTAAGTGAAAAAAAGCAAAGAACAGAACAGTATATTATGTAATAGACATTTTATCATGATTCCATTTATGTAACTAAAACATGTACATATTATATTTTAATATATCTAATATCTAAGATAGAAAATATGTATCATATACAATCTTTAATATGCATGAAATATTCCTTGATGTGTATTCAAAAATCTTTAAGTAGTTATTTCAGGAAAGTATCAAGGAAAGGGAAGTTGGAAGGGGACCTTTATTTTCACCTATAAACTTCAATACTAGTGTAATCCTTTTTTTTTTTTCTTTTGAGACACAGTCTCACTCTGTCACCCAGGCTGGAGTGCTGTGGTATGACCTCGCCTCACTGCAACCTCCGCCTCCCAGGTTCAAGCGATTCTCCTGCTTCAGCCTCCCAAGTAGTTGGGATTACAGGCACCCACCACCACGCCTGGCTAACTTTTTTTGTATTTTTAGTAGAGACGGGGTTTCACCATGTTGGCCAGGCTGGTTTTGAACTCCTGATCTCAAGTGATCCACCTGCCTTGGCCTGGTTAAAAAGGTGTAATGCTTTTTAATCTTAAGCAACTACATAATTTTAGAAAAAACTATGTTCCTAATGAAATAGAACATCAAATCTCTGATATTCTACTTCACTATATGTAATTTGGTTCTTTATCAGAGGAGAATCCTTAAGAAAAGACACACTGTGTTCTGTGGCTAATACTATATAGGCCAGTGTTCTCAAAGGGCTGTTGGAATGGGCAGCTGAGCTTCCACTCACGGCACTGTGACTACTGTGCTTGTCACTAAAGACCAAAGAGCCTGCCTCCAAGCTGCAAACACCTTTCTTTCCTTACCTGAGCCCTGAGCAAAGAAGCCAGGGACTCCCCCACACAAAGCTCCATCATTCTCTGTCATAATCATCAGTGGCCATGTCAGCATATAGCTTCAGCTCAAGGGCTGTGAGCTAGTGAACTAAGTTACTCACTAATGACTTGGCTACCCCAAACACACATGCACAGTATGTCTCCTCCACGCCAAGCTCTGTGCTAGACATAATGTCTGCCCACAAGACCTTCTGAACATTCTACAAAGTCTTTCAAACCCTAAAAGCTTAGGTCTCTGATTTCAAAGGTACCCTAGAAAGCCCACAACTTTAAGAATCTGCACCAAAAATTCAATACGCTTTGGAGGCAGCAGGAATTCTAGTATGAATATTCAGTGTCAGAATAGCATAGCTAGCTGGTCCCAGACTCAACGTTTTACTGGAAGGTATCTGATTCAACTTATCTTTACAGATGGAAAGAGACCAAGAGGAAAAGTGACTTATTTAAGGACACGTTATTAGGTCATGGCAGGATCAGGTTTTCTGTCCCTAATCCAGTTTTGGTTGCTTTTCTCCCAGCTCTGTGGCTTCTGACTCCCTCCAGTAACTTCTTGGGCCATCTGTAGACTCACCCCTGACCTCCACTCCATCATCCCCATCACATCAGGACAATGATTCTGCATCCTATCTTAACTAAGGCCTCTGTGGTCCATGCTGACAGCAACCAGGGCCTTCTCTCTGGCTTCCCCCCTTAATATTTCAGTGGGTTTAGGCATCTGGAGTGCGGAGCTGGTGAATAAAGGATGGCAGTGGGGTAGGTGATGTCTGGGAATATTTAAGACTGAGCTTGCTCAGTAGCCAGAGGTGCCAATAGCCTGACACATATTTGGCACTCTTGCTCCTGTTCCTTAGAATCTAACTTTTCCAGAGCCCAGTCCTACAATACCTCACCATGAGCATATGACTATGTCATCTCAATAGTTAATTCAAGCCTGCCTTCTGGATCTTCTCCAGAAGCATCCAGACTCCTAGTGTGTCCTAGAATGAAAGCAGGGTGGAGCTGAGGCCTCCTGACTCCTCACACGCTGCATGGATCCAAAGCTCCCTCCCTGGGACTGAAGGCAAAGACAGCAGGAGGTTTGGAGGATACCTGATTCTTGTAAGAGAGGGAAAGAATGAGGGAGAGTGAGAGGGAGATAGACTGGAGGAGAAAGAGAAGGGGGAGTGGAATTCATTATCTGATTATTCCTTATCTGATTGTCCAGGTGCACACAGTTACCATGTTGCTTAGAAATGCAAAAAAAAAAAAAAAAAGTCATTTAATTACCCTCTCCTCAACCACCTCTCTCTCTGCTTAACAGTAGCGATTTTAGAAGCTATTATGAATGCTCTATTTTAGAAGACATTTATAATTATGAATGCAATACTGCAAGGCAAATCTGTTGCAAAGTGAACTTGAAGATCTTGCAAACCACACAGGATTTAATGGAATCAATTTAAGGCTTGTTACAGAGCAGAACTTCAGTCTGCCCACTGGCAAATGAGGATGAAGCAGTATTAGACCAGTGAAGAAACAATGAAGAGAAAATCAACAGAAGATGGCAAAATCTGCAAGTGATAATAATGTGAATACCAAAGGGTTAAAGGAGGCATTTGGGTTAAACTGTTAAGTTTTGATTTATTTTTACAAAAATGAGGATTTTTAAGGTAGTCCTAAAAAATCAATCACAAAACAAAGAATGCTCCATTGTGCTGTTACATCATTTTGTCAGCACAATTAAGCCAAAAAGTCAACACTCCTTTTATTCCATGTTTATTCTAAGACTTAATGCAAAGTTGAAATTATAATCTAAATATTCTTAACTAAAAGGTGAAAACACACTTCATTTCATAATCTACAATTTCATTTTAAAGGTAAGTTCCCAATAAAACTTTTTTTTACCATGACATTTTACACCCCTGCTTTCAGTGGGGGTGACCTTTCTTTAAAACCAGTTGCCCCCAGTAATGAAGACCTCCTGAAGGTTCCTCTGTCCTTGGTATAACTGCCACTTCTCTGAATTATGCAGCCTCAGCCATGATCCCGTGATAGGTGGTTATAGAAACACACAAGTAATAGTGGCATAGTTAACATTACTGAGACCTATCTATGTATCAGGCACAGTTATGAGTGTTTTATGAGCATTAACTCATTTATCCTTCACAACAACACTGAGATAGATGCTATTATTATCTTCCTTTGGCTGATGAGGAAACTGAGACATGGAGAAATTAAATAGCTTGCCCAAGGCTACACCACTAATAAGTGATGGATGCACTGTGGTGGCTGCAGAGCCCTTGCTCTTTTGCACAAAGCCCCACCTGTACCATGTACATTTAGACTTGCTTCCTGTGGGAAAGAACACTGTTTCTCCTTAAGGAAGGAAGGCTGCTTCTAGGACAGTTCCTGACCCTGACTCACCTGGCAGTGTTTAGGTTCCGATAAAGCTGCCCCAGGGACTCCAGCAGCCTCCCTTCCATCTCCCGGTCCCTGAGTTGCTGAGCCAGGGCCAGCCAGTGCTCATGGTAGGTGATGCATGCCTCAGGGTTTGGGGACACAGAGCTGTAGAAATGGCAGAGGGATTTGGTGGCCTGAAGCTGACCTGAACACAAAGCAGGGACATGAATGAGATGACTTTAGATAGGAAATGGATAAAACTTGCTCCAACACTTTTCTCTATAGCTTCCCAGCAGCATGGGACATACTTACTCTTTAGATGTTGATGCCTTAAGCCAAACAGCAATGCCATTTCATAACAAAGAAGGCCATCGGTCAGCTGGCGTCCAGACACCAGAACTTGGGCCAACCAGAGAAACACCTGTACTAATTCCATGTCTGTCTCCTTACTGGCCTGAAGTTCACAATAGAGTCGTACAGCCTGCAGGAGATAGTTTCTGGCTGGATGCTGAGCCCAGGACTTAAGGCTCAGGTGGCCAAGATTGGCCATAGCCACTGCCTGGTTATGCACATCTCCCACCTCCTGGGCTCTGTTCAAGGCCCGAAGATAGCTCTTGGCTGCCCTATTCACCCGACCTTCACCTTGGAGTGCAAGTCCCAGGAGGTTATAGACGACTCCCCTTTGAGTGAGACTCTCTGTCTCCTTCAGGGAGCATAGCAGTGGCTCAAGCACGTCCAAAGCCTTCTTGGCCTGGCTGGCTAAGAGATAGGCCCATGCCAGGCAGAGAGAAGACTCAAAGGATTCCTGCTCACCCAGCAGCTGCCCTAGCACCAAGGCCTGGCTCAGGTAGTGGATGGCACCATCAGGAGACCTGTGCTGGAGGTACACTTTGGAAAGGATGAGACACAGGGCCCTCTGGGTGCTCCGGTCTGCTAGTTCCTCACAGGCAGGCAGGGCCTGTCTGAGCATTGGGCAGGCCAAGGCAGAAACTTCACCCCAGCCTGGGGAGGGAAAGCCAAGGAGCTTGGTTGTGTTCTGGAGGACCAGGTGGACCTGCCAAATAGGAAGAGACATCCCTTGGGCACTCTGGATACCATGTTGCTGGACAGAGGCCACTGCAAGGTGTGGAAGATATTTCTTGTCATACAGAAAACTCAAAACACTGGCCACAGCCTCAGAGGCAGGAGGGTGTCCAGAGAGGAGCTGCAGGCGCTCGGCAAAGGGCAGGACCTCCTCGTGCCGGCCTAGGCTCAGGAGCAAGCGGATGGCCAGAAAGCAGGCCCTGGCCTCCAGCAGGCTGCTGCCCACCACAATCCCCTGTCGCAGCACGTAGGCCACCACGTCGAGTTCATGCTTGGCACTAGACTCACGGTCAGGCAGGCAGGCCAGCAGGGCACCTGCCTTTTCCAACAGGGTGGAGCCTTTATGTCTCAGCCTCTGTTTCAGGTAGATGGCAGCCAAATTGATGTACAGAAAGGCCACCAAGGATAGGTCCTCAAATGCTCCATTGAGAATGTGGATGGCCTCCTCAAAGTACACCCTGGCCTGAGAGAGTTTGACCTTCCTGACGCTCAGCCGGCCCAGGAGGAAGCAGAGCCGGGCATGGGCCCAGGTCATGTGGCTCTTCTTGGCCCACTTTCTTGATGCCTCCAGGTAGGCCACAAACTCATCCTCCTCAGAGAAGCTATAAAAGGAAGAAGTGAGGAAAGAGAAGGAGAAGTCATAGAGACTTTTAAAGTGGTCAGCATAACCTTCATGATCCAGAAAAGACAATATGGGGGCGAAGTTCTCAGCCTCCTCCTCCTGACCAGTGCTTAGGTCCATGAGCAGTTCCGGGTCATCAAGGTCATCAGGCTCCGGCAGGTGATAGCTGTCTGAGGTGGCTGAGAGGAGCTCCTCCTCCAGGCTGGAGTCCTCAGAGCTGCTGGACTGTCTGGAGCCCACGGCCTGATGCTCCTCCCAGGCTCTGCCAGGCCTGACCTCCTTGAAGCCTTCAGGCTGGGATGCTGTAAGGACAGGCAAAGTTGAGCAACCTTGGGCACCTGCACCTAAGGTGGCTGCTCTTGGCAAGAGGACAGAAGTGCTGTCCTCAAGGATGAATGTCAGGTTCAGCATGATCGCTACTCACCACTCAGATCATTTGGAGGATTCTGGATGGATTCAAACCCACCTAAGTAGAGATGAAGAACAGGTCTGGTGTTAGGTCAGGATGGGCCACATGCCCATGCCTCCAGGTGTACCCCAGACCAGTGGCCTCTTAGGAGACTTGGTGTTTAAGACCTTCAGTCATCATTAAGGAACAGGGCAGAATTATCCTTTCACCATCATCTTAAGAGCTGCAGGGGCCTAATCATCTTGTTTAACCCATGCACTTTACAGTTGGGAACCAAGGTATACGTGAAACTCAGAGTCCGAGAAGAAAAGCTGGAAACACAGGCTCTGTGTCAAGAGGTGTGGGTACCATAGGGGGGTGGGGGGTGGGGACAGTGGGGGTTGTGATAAAATCTGAAGATCAGAGAGATGTAGCTCCCAAATCTCTCAGCGAGTTCACGATGGAGCCAGGACACAACTTCCGGCACAGAGCACGTGGGAGCACATGGCGCTGCCTCCCACTTCCAAATGTATCACATCTTTCCTTCTTGCCTCCTCCATTCGTTCATCATTCATTCACTTGGCAGACATTGGTTACATGTGTCCACTGGGCTGGACACTGTTTTTTTAAAAGTGGCAGGGGCGAGGGGCCAGAAGTGAAGGGCGAATAAAAAGGAGCAAGGATGCATCTGAGACTGAAGTAGAGGATGGGAGAATCTGGAGTGCAGTTTTAGACCTCTGGGGTTTGAGGTAGCTGTAGGAGCTCTAGGCAGATAATGATGTAGGTCTGGAGCCAAGGAGAAAAACTGAGACTTTGCAAACACAGGTTTGTGACCCACAGCAGGTCACAAATTGCTGGCCAGAGTCCCAGGACTAAATGTAATCACACAGGTGAGGCATTTGGGGGAAAAGAAAAGCAGTAGGGGAGTGAGGGAGGGGGAGTTTGTTAATAAGCCTGGGCAACCCACTGGCAGCCAGTAGCCAGTAAGGGAGATTGAAAAGGCACAGTCAGAGAGAAAAGGGGGTTACAGAGGCCAAGGTGACTTAAAACATAACCACCTATTGCCACCAAGTGCAACCGGACTAGGTAAGAACCAAGAAGACACCTTGGGTTTGGCAGTGAAGAAGTGACCACTGTTGGCTAAAGCAACCACAGTGGAACTGTGGAGGTGAAGGCTAGCTTCACACTCCACAGGATGGCAGCTGCTAGAGGGAAGATTCTACCTCTTCTTAGCAGAGAAGTAACAACTGTCTGTGCCACCACCCTGAGTTCTCCAGTGAACTTTGAGGACCAGCAAGCCCCTCACCAATCAAACCTTTTCCTGCTGTTCTCCAGGAGGGCTTCTCCAGAGACTGTCATTGCAGAACCTCCAGATCTGTAACCCCCAGAGGGTAGAAAGCCCCACAGCTAAAGATGGAGAGCTATAGAGCTTGGCTAAGGAGAGCTGTTCAAGTGCCCTGGCCTCTCTGATGTGGAGGGGTACATGCCCCTCTTGGGCCACCTCTTCTCTTCTGGCCAGGACACCAAGAGTATGAGTGATGCGCAAGTTACAAAATGGTGTCCCCTCTCTAGGAGGAAGAATTACAAAGGGCCATCCTTCCCTAGGGTATAAGCCTTGGGGAAGCTGCAATTTACCAACAAGATGTTCTCCTGCTGCTTGTCTTGGTGCTAGGGCAGCCTACACAACCATAAGGTGCAGACTGCACACCGCAGAGCTACACTCCTGATCTTTGAGTGAGAGTCAAGTGCTCTCTGGGGCCTCCTCTTGCATCCTCCCCACCACTGGACCAACAGCTGGCAGAAATCATGATCCAAGTCTGCGCCCAGGCCTTCTCCCCAAGGAACACTGCTAGTACACCTCAATTTTCAGACAGCAGACTCCCACCTACTGGGCAGTGCTTACAGCTCTAGCTTCCCGCTCAACCTCATAAGGCAATATGATCTGCTTGTGGCTTGTGGCAAGAAAGCTCTGCTAGGGCAGGGTGCTGATGCCTGAGGCAAGTGCTTTCACAAACACTCTTTTTGCACGGACAAAGCTCTCAACTCCCTGCTGTACTCCTGGGAGATGGCCTGAGGGCCCCTTCAGCAGAATCTCTAGCTGTATCCATAAAATATGGATCATCTAATCTGGCTACACAACAGCAGACACAACGTCACCATCAACAAAGAGATGGGAGAAACAAAAATTCTTCCTCAAGTCACCATCAATGAGAAAATATACTCCCTGACACAGAGCAGTAGGCCTTTCTCAAAGCAAAGGAAATGAGTATCATTCATTCAGTCAGTCAGTCCTTCAGACACTGCTGAAAACTAGTCAGTTTGTCAGAGGAATCTTTCACAATTGTTGAGATCTGTTTCCATGACACAGAAAACACCCAAGACTAACACACCCAACAACTCAAAGTCATTTTGTGTCGGGGGCAGTGTGGTAAAGTGGACTGCTCTGACTAGCAGTTCTTATCCTAGCTCAGGCACTAATTCCTTTGGGCCTGTTTCCCAATCTGTAATGTGAGACAAGAAATCATCTCTTAAGGCCTTTTCACAGCGGTAACATTTACAGCCCCACCCGTGTCACTGGGGGCCTACTTCAGTCCTAGAAGGTACCTCAGCCAGGACTCAGGAAGTTCTCCTTCCCCAAGATTAGGAGGGAAGACCCAGTACAGCCGACCACCCATGATATAGGTGAGTTGGTTTCATCATGTCTCATAGTTCCCCTGCAACCCCAGAATTACCTGAAATCCAAAATGAAATGCTGCTAAGCAAATATGATTCAGATCATCAACAGAATAGTGGTCATGGCCACCCAAATTTATGAATAGGATTAGAATTTAGGGGTATTCTATTCCTGGTTAGGGACACTATCTTATTGTTGAGGACCCCAGGCTTTTGAAGGTGTCTGAGGACCAACACTCACTGAGCCGGTAGACAGATGTGATGTCAGTGCGAGCAAGAGTGTGGAGAAAGCTGGAACACTCAGTCTGCTTATCACTTCCCAGGGCCAACAGGGAACATCTCTCCTCATCACTGAGAAAGGCAGAGTTCCTGCTCCTGCATCGGGGCAAAAAACATAGAGACAGATTAGTGCAAGGTTTCAGACTCCATCTCCTCTTCTCTCCACACTAGGATGTAGTGGAGGATGCAGAAAAGCCATCAATCCACTTGCCCGTAGATGAAATTAGATTCCTCATCTCACCGTTGCATACGGTATTTATACCGCCAAAAAAGAAGAGCTATTAGCACATCATGCTGGGAGAACTGAGGGATGTGGTTGTCCAGTAGGTCAAAGTGGGGATGAAAACACCCCTCCTCTTAAAACCCCATCTCCCAAGAAAAACAAAGCCCCTTCTCTCAACCTCTACCCATTTTTTGAGATCCCATGGTACCCATTTTTAGTGGAAGAAAGAGGAATTGATTGCCCTACATGGAAGGGTTGAAAAGGGACCATTAAAAAAGTTTATTTGTCCTTAGGTTATTTCAAGAAAAAGTGAGGGACAAGTGACACAATCTAGAGGAATAATGAAGAAAATCTGACCAGAGTCAGAGGAATCTTTCACCATTGTTAAGGTCTGATTCCATGGCATAGAACAACAGTTTAGTCAACATTAAGAGGATTGGAATCGCTAAGGGAAAGAAGTGGGTAAAAGGAAGATTAGGGGAGCTGAAAGAAATGATTATAAACAATAGAGATCTTGATACTCATGCTGTTGTATAAACTAACTGTTAAGCCTAATTTGCTTACTAGAGATTTGTTACAGAATTAAATAATTAAAAACTAGAAGTGCCTTAGAAGCTACTGGATTGCATCTATCTGAACAATTTTTTAGGCCACTTTTAGTTCTAAATAGAGAATGTTTTAATGTCAGAACCCATTTTTAAAACAAAATTAACTTGGAAGCCCAGGAGTTAATAATAGCTAATACTTTGGGAGGAAGTGGTATGAAGAGCCAGATACTCTTATTTTATTTAATCCACACATTTGCCATACCAGGCAGGTACTACTCTTATCCTTTTTACAGATGAATAAACTGAGGCACAGCAAAATGAAGTTGGTGGATAGGGAGTGGTAGAGCAGGACATAAGAACTTCTCTAGTTAAAGCATTGTTCAAGGAGGGGATGGGATGGGGGTACTGTAATCAGCCATTACCATTTGTCCCCATAACTCAGGTAAATGTAGTTTGAAAGCCCATGATGAGAAAACTATTAATAGCACCACATTTACTGGGCCCCCATCTCCCTGGGCTGATCGCCAGATTCCCCCCAACACCACGGAAGCTTCTAATCTCAAAACAGCATGTAATTGAAATCTACAACTAAATTCAATTGGGATAAATTGAGCCCAAAGTTTTATAGATCTCTTAAATTTTACAATGTATCCCTAAATTTACTATTTCATTTACTGTTTATAACAACTTTACGGTGCGGGTTTTTTTAATCCATGTTTGTAGATTAAGAAAAGGATTCAGAACCATTCAGTGACATGCTAAGAATTGCAAGGCTAGAAAGTGGTAAAGCTGAAACTAAAACTGAGGTCTTCTACCTCTGTGTGCATTGCCTCACAGCATCTGCTAAAGTCCTGAGTTCCAGGACAACTTAGAGAATTTAGAATTTAGAGAAAGGCCAAGAAGCTTGACAAATTGCATTAGAGATTTCCAAACATGAAAACTGGGTTAGAAGAACATGGTAAAACTTCTGGCAATATGGCAAGTTAAAGGGCTCTAAAAGGGCCACTCTCCCCCATATCTATAGAAAAATCTGTAACAAAGATGAATATTTTAGTACATTCTTTAAAGAAAGAAAGGGAAATCACTGGAAGCCAGTAACAAAAGCAAAAACCAAACCCAGATTGGCAGGTTAGAGCAGATGGCCCAGAGCTCCTGTTGGTTTCAGGTGGCACTTTGGCCTTCAGAACTGGGGTTGACCTTCTAATGTCCACCCCAAGAACAGGAGCTGTGATTTAGAACTGCCTGAAGCAGGGAGCCAAATTAAACTCCCTGGAGTCTGAAAGGGTTCAACTGCTGTAAAGAGCAGATTGGAAAATTTCTTCCTACCTACTAAGAACACACTTTTCATCTATTTGAGTTCCTGGAAAACATCAAACACCTAGGCTTATGCCATTGGGAAGTGTGGGATCTGAATTTACACTACCTGGTGTTGGTACCACGATCCAAGAATTAACAGTAAAAAATCAGTCCTGGATCATTACTCCCTAAGGTTCCAGGAGAAGCAAATGCAAAACCTAGTCAGCAAGGTTTTCTTCAGCCCAGGATCCATATAAAGCCCATCTTTTAAAATGTTGAAAATTAGTTCATGTAACAAAAATACAAACCGTGCAATAAAATGAACTATTCATAAAGAGAGCCAGCAGATGTACAAATAACTATATTAACACTACAAAAAACTAGAAATGACAATAATCTGAAGAAGAATGTATATGAACAATTACAAAGGTGAAATAATAAGAAAAAATAGAAGCTACAATGAAAAGATGGAACACTGTGAGAAGAAACAGCCATATATGAAAAATAGCAAAATACAAATCCTAGAAAATGGAAAATAAAGGCACAGAAATTAAGAACTACATGAGTGGGTTAAACAGCAAGTTTAGTCATAGCAGAGGTGAGAATTAGTGAAACTGAAGATCATGTCAAGAAAATCAATCAGAATTTAGCCTGGTGTGACAAAAAGATAAAAAATGTAAAAGAACTGATTAAGCAAGAATGAGGATAGAGTAAGTCCAACGTACCTCTAATAGGAATTCCAGAAGAGAGACTAAAAAGAATGAGAGAGAGGCAATATTCAAAGAAGAAGGACTGAAAATTTTCCAGAATTGAAGAAAGACATGAATCTTCATATTGAAGATACACACCAAGTCCTGAGCAAAATAAATAAAAATAATATCATTTTTAACATGATGTCCATTTCTTTATGCTTACAGGTCTTTTAAAGTTCTCTATTTCTCCTACACCTCCTTTCTTGGTTTAATTACTATTGACAGCTCAATTTCAGGGAATGAATGAATTAAATATAAAAGATAAGATCATAAATTAATGAAATAAAAACAAAGAAAGTAGATGAAAATAATCAAGGCAAATGCTGTCATTAATGAAGTATCATTATAAAAACAAAAATCAATAAAGATGGTCAACAAAAGAAAAAATGATTCTCTGAAAAGACTAACAAAATGGACAGGGCCCTGGCAACATGGATTTGCAATTTTATAGTTAAAGTTATTTTTTCCTGCAAACTTTGAAGATGTTATGCTATACCTAGCTAAATTATCATTCAAGAGTATATTTTAAGTATTATATGTATTTAAGAAGGCCAAGACTCAGGACTGAGAGTATTTGTAACCTACAGATCTTCACTGAAATAGCTACTAAAATAGATCTCTATGAAGAAGTGGACAACTTGCTGTCAATATGTAATAAAATATATTACACGTAGACACATCATGCAAAGAAACGGCTATGAGACCAAAATTATTAGTAGCAAAAATAGATTCCACAAGAAACTGAATTATAAAGACACAAGCAATATGAAGAATAAAAGAGGGGATATAACAAAAGAATGTTTTCTAACTGTAATACTATAAAATACTAGCTTTTTTCCTATGTTCTTTTTTCTGGTTTTGAGTACATTAACTTATCAGTCTTACTTACTTTTTTAATTTAGGCACTTAAGTATACACACATACTTTAGGGAGTAACATACAAGCACAAAAAGAGAACCTACACGGAGAAGATGGAGACTTCAGCAAAGGCTGAATTACTTCTCAGACCCTGACACCCAGCGAACATAGACGAAGAGTGACACCCAGTGGCCAGTTGGAAGGCAGCATGCAGAGACTTCCGCTGCTTGCTTGCGCAGAGTTGGGTCATTCCTCTGAGCTCAAAACCCAACCCATGGTTGCTGTGATTCAAGGAGCTCTGATATCTGGACAGTGCTTTGGGGGATATGCAAGGAGCCAGTTCCCCTCTTCTCCTTGTGCCACCCCTCCCTGTTTTCTGGCTCATTTTCCCCTTCTGTACCAATTGTGCAATCTCTGGTGCATTGGGTCCCACAACTGACCAGGCACAGGAGAATGTCATAGTCCACCTCACACAGCACGGAGGACGCTGCTCTTCAGTGTGAGAGGACCCCTTACAACTAAGCCAGTGAAAATGTGATGACTGAATTAACTCAGTAGTGCTGACTTACTGTCATTTGAGGTAAATTAGCGTGAGGTGCAGTAGTCCAAATATAAGTTATGAAAATGACACCTGTCCCCAATATCCTATCAAAACTGCCTCTCAAGATCACCACCCACAACAATGGCAATGGCACAAACAACAAGAACAAGTGCCTCTGGATCATACACACACACACTGTGCCACGCACCATTCTAAGGGCTTTGTGTGTATTATTAGTTCATTTAAAGTCACAGCAATCCTATTAGGCAAGTGCTAACATTCTACACATTTTACAGATGAGAAAACTGAGGCATGGAGAGATAAATGAATATGTCCAAAGACACAGAGCTGGTAAGCCAGTGGAGGTACAAGCTGCACTCACATGCTCATGAATGCCTTTTGGGCAGCCTGACTCCGCAACTCTGTAAGCCATTTAGCTACTGTGCTTCCGAAAGACCTCCCAGTGGCCAGTCCAAAAGGCCTTTCCTCATCTGGCCCTGCTGTACCTCTCTGATGACAGCACAGGTGTCAGCCCCGCCTCCCCCGCAGCTTGTTTCTTCCTCTCTGTGGCTCCTCTGTCTCCTCTCTGCGTTCTCTTCCTCCGCTCTGTAAATGGAGGCATCCTCCAGGGTTCTTCCCCCATTCCTACTTTCCATCCTCTTTATTCTTTCTCCCTTTCCCTGGGACTTCTCACCAGAATGTATTGGATTTAACATCAGGATTTAAAATCACCAGGACATTTAACGAGAGCTCACTGGATTTAATGTCAGGATTCTAAGGTTCCAGAGGGAAGGCCTTGGGTTCATCCCCTTCACGCCGGGGTCCTCAGCTCCCCCTGTGGTAACATGAAGGGGTGGCTCAGAGCAATGTTCTCACCTTGGCTGCCCACCAGCCACACCTGGGGAGCTTTTATCAATATCATTGCCCAGGCCCCATCCAGACCAGTTACACGACAGCCTCTGGAAGCAGAACACAGGTATCCATATTTGTAAAGCTCCTGGAATCTTTGACTTCCTGTCAATTGGTCCTCAGCAGTGGCCTCTCCTCTCCATTCTCATCCTTTTCTAAGTGCCACCCTAGGCTTCTTGCTGGTCTCCTGCCT
The DNA here is from genome assembly GCF_028885655.2 of Pongo abelii. Lineage (NCBI taxonomy): Eukaryota > Metazoa > Chordata > Mammalia > Primates > Hominidae > Pongo > Pongo abelii. The sequence continues at coordinate 157,661,429 of NC_071989.2, forward strand.
CCAGATTCCCCCTGATGATGCATGCCTCCCCCAAAGCCAGGTTTCATTTCCTAGAGAAAAGGTCCAGTCATATAATATGTCACCCTTGCTCAGAGACATGCAGTGGCTCCCCATTCTCTGCCAGGTTAAGGAGAGGGCCCTGACACAGGCATTCCCAGGTTTCCAGAGCATGGACCCACCTTTGCTGCACCAGTGCCCTTCTGGTAACTTCCTCCCAACTACATGAGTCGTTCTTCAAGCATTGACTCACTTTCCTACCTATGACCTCTTTTCCCATCAACATCTGTTGAAATATTTTACATTGTGCAAAGCTTAATTCACACGTCACCCTCTTCATGAAGTTCTCTTGATATCCTTTTCTTCCTTACAAGTCCCGATAGTTCTCCATACCTCTCCAGGAGCTCAGTGAGTGGTCTTCCTTGTTTATAGTTATTTGGACTCCCACATTTCTACATAGAAAAAAAATAACCTTCTGTCTCCTCCTCTCCCCACGAAGGGCAGGGCTTACAGGGAGCTTCCGCCCCTTGGTCTACTCTCTTCATTGGCTATTTCCCACAAGAGAAAAAATTTCAGTCTCTGTTCAGATCGTTAGACATTTCTTGGGCCACATTTTCCCAGTGTGGGGAGCTATGTTGTGTCAATGTTAGGAGCCAACTCTCCCTTTCCCCGTATACTTCCTGAGCCCAGGCTTTCTACTGTTTCCTAACCCCACATCGGAAGCCCACTCCAAAAAGATGGAGCAATACCCCATATCTCTGTCCTTCCATGACAGGGTGGGTGGAGCAGGCTGGTCACCTTCTCCTGATTGGCTAGGCAGATGGGTCTGCTCCTCAGAACCAGCCTTTCTGGATTAAAGGCAGAAAAGAGCAAGAAAAGCACTCTGCCCTCCTAGCCAGTGCTGAAGTCATACATTGGCATTCAGCTTGAAAGCGGAATGAGTGAAGATCTACATGGGACCTACCTCCCAGCCCTATGTGGGATCAGCATGCTGCCAATCTATTGCTCCCTGTGTGTGCCCTTCCTCTGAAGGGGACCTGTGGTTAGACAGGGTGGGTAGCAGGATCCAAGTACCAAAACCACACCCTCAGTGCCTAACAGCACACCCTTTGTCTTGGAGTTTTGCTTCCCTCCTTGCACAGAGGAAGTCCTCAGTGACCACCTGTTAAAATAAACTGAACTGATGCATTCTCTCCTTTCTATCACTCTCTGTATCAACCTTGGTGTCAGAATGTGCTTTTGTGGCTCCATGTTACCAGGGCATCCTCAAAGTTCAACTGCAAATCTGCTCAAAGAGGGGAGGTACCCCTGGGAAAGGCAGCCCAGCTCCAGGACATGCTCACTGTCAATACTCACATTGGGGAATAAGAATCAGGATCTATGTTCCTGGTGGGGACAAAGCCCACTTGACCTGAACTCGTCGACTTTCCAATGAACCACTGAAGCCCAGGTATGACAAAGCCAATGATCTCAATGCTTTCTCCCTGGTAGAAACTCAGTTCATCCTTTTCTCCTGGCTCATAACCCTTCAAGGCCTTACAGCGTCCTCTGCCTGTAGAAAATAGCACACAGATCAGCTACAGAAGACATGAACAGCTGAGCCTCCCATCACCTTCCAATGCAATAGAAAATGGGGGGTTCCCAGACTTTAGAATGTCAAGGACCAGTAACATTTCACCCCCTTCCCCACCCAAAAATTGGCAGGAATGACTCAGGACAACTGACTTTTCATTTTGCCAAACTAGGACATATTTTTAAAAGAACTACAATCCACTTTTACCAAAGAAAAGATGTTTTAACAAACACAAAAAAATTCTCAGATAGTGGATATGCCTTAAAAATGAATAAACATAGCTTATGGGAAACTGGAAAGCTCACTGTATTGTCCTGGTTTGTCTGATTTTGCCACTGTCATGTAAATGCTTTGTCATGGTTGGCACAAATCCACAGACCAGTGTGTGAGAAGCACTTGACCAGAGAAGCTCTCCATGTCCTTCCAGCTCCTTTGGCCTCTATGACCCTCAGTCTCCCCAACTGGAAAATGGGGATAATAGGAATACCTGCTGCTTATAAATATTAAAGAGAATCAAAGAGATACAGTGCACAATGCCTGGTACCTGGTCAACCCTCAATAAACATTAGCCTCATTACCACTGGTGGAATAGAAAGCTGCTAATGACTTAGAAGGATCTAAAAGACTCCCTTTCTGACTATGGTACTCAATCTGATAAATTGCCTACCTAGGATCTAGCAATTACCTTTTGATGAATGTTTTTCTGTCCAGTTTACAAAGTACAATTTGCACTCACTTTCTCAGGTCTTCTCAAGAGCTTCAAAGGGCATGGAAACTATCAGAATCCCCTTTTCCCAGATTACGGAGGGAGAGAGAGGGTATGAGATTTGTCTAAGGATCTTATGCATGGCAAAACTGGGTCTAGAGCTTAAGTCTTCAGGCTGCTGGTTAGCCTCTCCATTATTCCTACCCTGGTGGAGATAAAGGCTTTTATGTGCCTCAGTTTCCATATTTGCTTTAGCTTCTCTGCTAAAACTACTAGCCTATTTTTTCTGACATTTTTGGTCAAGTTTCTAGATTGTGTTTTCAAGATCAGAAATTCTCACTGTTTTATGGGTTGATGGGATCTACCATGTGTTAAATATCTACATTGTAAGAGAAACTGTGCAAAGTGATTTATGGATGTCATTTTGTTTGGTTCTCATAACAACATTTAAGTTGGTTTTATTGTATCATTTTACTAATGAGGAAGTTGCAGCATAGGGCAGGTGGATTGGCCAAGATCACACTGGTTTTAAGTCAGGGAGCCAGAATCTGAACCCAGAACAGACTTCAAACCCTTGCGTTCTAACTACAAGGCTGTACTGCTTTAGGAAGCTGAAAATCTTGTTTGTCATCAGTAATTTATTAGATCTGATGTCTGGGTTTCATAATCCTTCTATTTCTTTTTTTGTGTTATTTGGGCTCAGCACTTATAAAATTGTACTTTGTAGTAGGAGTGTGTGGGAGGGGGGTGAAGGGGAGTTCTAAAGATGAAGATGAACAGAAGGTATTTCTAGATGTCTAAAAAGTGTTGACTTCATTATCCAGTTGATATGGATCTACAGTACTTACAGATATGTATGTGTATACACACATACAGATTACTTAAATTGTGTGTGTGTGTATAATTCATTTATTCAACAAGTTTTTACTGAGTACCCTTATGTGCCAGGCATTTCTACTCTTCCTAAATTCAAAGTTAATTTTACAAAACTCTAAGGGAATTAGAAAATGTTTTGACCAGAGATTGAAACAGGCAGCCCACAGGCCGCATTTGGCTCACAAAACATTTAATTTGGCCCTGTTTTTTCACTCATATATCTTAAAATCCCTAATTATTCCTTCCATTCCCTAACACCTTCCATCCAGGCCCCCTAGCATCTGTGTGTCCTGCCCACACCTGCAGGCATTTGTAGCTGCCTCCTGGATTGAGACCTCTCATTTCACAGGCAGGGAAAACCATGTGCACAGACAGAAACTGGCTTCCCTAAATCCAGCTCCTAGCAGAGACGAGACAGAAATTCACATCAACTGACTCCAAACCTGCAGATAAAATTGAGAGGCAGGACGACATTATCTCCCTAACAATACTATGTTTTTGACTCAGCCATACCAATCTGATAGGAGCCTGTCCAATCCCTCTTCCTGGAAAGGCCACAGCTTCCTGGATAATTCTTTAGGAACCACCTGCCAATGAAAACATGGGGTTTGCAAACACAGATTTCAAAAAATTGCAACAATTAACAGAACAGTCCATCAGAATAATGATGATGATGATAAGTATTGTTTTTTCTCTTATTTAAATGATGGCAAACATTTATTGAGAACTTACTTTCTACCAGGACCTGTGAAAACGTGAGAAGTTAGCGGACCTGGGATATTTTGTGGCTCCGAAAGTAGTTTGTCAGTTAAATAACTAACAAACAATCCCTTTACATTTGAACTGTCAGATCTCTGCCAGAGCCACACAGGTCCATGGTGTGGGGTAATGTTTACTGTCAATCTGTATATTTAATTTTATCATATCTTCCAGCAGGATTTCTTAAACTTTAGTGTGAAAAGCACCTCCTAGGAAGTTTATTTAAAATGCAGATTCCTAGACTCAACCCCAAGAGAGTCTAAGGAGGCGCAGACAAGTGGTCCCCCGTCCATACATGGAGAAACACTACATTGGTGGTCATATGGTATATTTGCTGCTAGGTACAATGCCCATCTGAAATTTAGAGTTGTCTCCAATTTCATCAGATTGTTAAAATTCTTGGTTGTTAAAAAAGAAAAGAAAAAGACAGAAAGATAAAGACCCACCCAGAATCTGTTCTCTCCTCCACACTATGGATGCCCATATCTGAAAGCATGCCTATTCTGTTCTGTGCAGACCTCAGTTGGCTCTGGGACTTGCTCCCAGGAGGCAGATGGCTACTCACTGGTGGAAAGGGAGAGGCAGAGGCTCCAAGGTTGACACCAGTACCAGGCCCCGCTGACCTGTCACCAAAGACACGCCTTCCAACTCGGACCCTGCTTCTGCCATCTTCACTGAGATTAACTCATTCTTGCAAAGTGTCAAGCATTCCCCTTCCTTCTCAGCTGGTGGAGTCACAGAGCACAGGGCTCTGCAGAAGAAGTGGCCTGTGGATAATGAGAAAAGCTATGGCTTTCTAAGGAGTAGCAGGGAGTAAAAATGGATTATCACACAAAGTAATGTTTCTATCCAGAGCTGGAGTACTTTCCTTCCTGGAAGTAAAGTAGACATTTCACAGGGGAGACACTAAAAGAGGCCTTATGATCCCAGGAACACTGATACCAGGAAGAAAAAAGCCATTGAGAGGGAATTCAGTTAAAACAGACACCAACATTTCTAATAATCTATGAGAAAAAGGCTTAAGTGGGACTTTATCTTGAAAAAGAGATGAAAACTTATGAAAATATATTTATATTTAATAGAATTTCATTTATTGTTGCAACCTCATGATTAAAATTAGAACCAAAAAAGAATTGATTAAATTAGTTTGGGTGAATATAATTACTCCAATAAGTTTTATAATAGCATGATATTAAATTCTTTCCTTCATGCAATATTTGTGCAATGCAATCATAAGAAGAATCCTTTTTGCAAAAATATCATATGCAAATCTGGCTGTCTCCACGTGTCTGTGATGTCATCAGGCTTATCCACCTCATAGTTGTTAATTGGTAGATGATAACCTTGATGGGACTCTCACCTATAAACAGATCAAGAGGTGCTCCAAGAGGTTCCTCAATATCACTTTCCTCAATTTCATAAAAAACTTCAAGTTTTGCAACATTTGCAACTTTATCTTACAATCAAATTTTATCACGTGTTTGGAAAAGGGTTTCTCGAATTTGAGTAGACATTAGACTTATGTGGAAAACTTTCCAAAATATGCCAATACCTGGGCCCCCACCTTCAGAGATTTAATGGGCCTAAGTGGAGCCCTGGCATGGGTATCTTAGTAAAACTCTCCAAGCAGTTCTAACATCAATCAGTGAGACTGACCAGCACAGCTGTTCGTGTAATGTCAGTGTTGAACTCAGAGGAATGTTCGAAGTACTATTATAACAGGTGGGTTCATTTGTGAATATTCCATGTTTGAATGATTTTTCCCTCCCTTTGCATCCTGCTTATTTCAGGGCCTCTGGTAGCAAATATCTGAATAAGATCCCATCTCTACCCCTATGCCGCACTCACCTTCCTGTATCAGGAGTCCCAGGTATATTGTTTCCAGGTGTTTATCATCTATAGACACTTGGATCTCTGTATCCTCCACCAATATGCAGTTAAGCCAGTACTTGTGGTCAAAGAGGAGATGTTCCAGACACATGGATACGTAGCCTAAGAAGTCAAGCCAACAAGATTTCTGAACAAAATGATTTCTGACATAGCTGAGCACAGAAGAGAGTGAGAAAATTCCTTCCTGAGCTTGATTCCCAGACCACAAGCCCCAACCTGCCATTTAACTGAAATTAAAACAACATAAGAGGCAAAGCTAGCCATTTTCTAGAATGAGTTGAGTCTTCTCAACATCTGTTGGGAAATACAAGTCATTTCTAAATGTTATTTACCATTTCAACATATTGTGAGTTTCCATAAATGCATAATGAGATGACCAAAACCAACTGCCTTTTTCTAATACAGCCATGGAGGTCTCCAAGTTTACAGTGTTGACTATGGGGATTCCTAGTGCCCCCTTAAAGTTCTCCTGACCTGAGGTTCAAACTACTGTGCCCCTGATGATGCAGTGGCTGAGGAGGTTCTACATGGTTCCCCCTCGGTGAATTTCAGGAGTCAGGATTTGCTTCCACCCACCAGCTCTGACCCTGCCCTCCTCCAATGCCCAGAAGATCTCTCTGGTAAAAGCAGACTAAAAACTATGTAAATCGTAAAACTCTAATAATTATACATAGTATTTTAAACATGGCCATAAACATGAACTACTCATATTGCTCCTCTTGAGGCTTCTTCTTTTTCCTAAGATGCAAAAGCCTGTCTGTTTCCATCCTGACTGTCCATTGTGCTGATCTAGGCCTTATGTATCTTCTATAATTGCACTTTTGAATTTTAATGTGCACACAAATCACATGGGGAACTTATTAAACTACAGATGCTTAGTAAAGTTCTGAGATAGGGTTGAGCTTCTCCTTTTTTTTTTTTTTTTTTAACAGATCCTATGTGCTGCCAACGCAGCTGGTCTATGGAGCACAGTTTGAATAGTGAGGACGTCTGATGGTCAGGAAGGAGATGTGTAGTGTGGAGAGCAGATCTCCAGACCATAAGAGGAGAAGATATACCTTATGTTTTCCAGTCATGAGTCGTCTTGACCCTCCACCCCTGCACAAAATCTGTCCTTGTGTATGTCGGCATGGAGCCCAGCATTTTCTGGGAGATATAAAACAACCATCAAATTAGGTGGCCTCTTGTTTTGTTTGGCTTCACTTTAACTTCCGCATTATAAGTTGTTCTGTCTGGAGAAGGCAGGTGAACAATTTCCCACCACAGTGGAACTGATGCTGCATCCCAATGTCCTTCTTTACCTTCTAGAAAATGCTGCTGCCTTAGGTTGCTATAAGCAGATAATTTCTCTATTTCTTTCTTTAACTCTTTTCCAAATACATGCAATAAAACATCCGGAACTTTGCTATTGACTATGTTGAGCAGCTACTTTGACCTTACTCAAGATTAGTTCCCTATAGTTTAAAACACACACACTAGCACCAAGTTCACATCCATTTCAGTACTTTGAACTTAGTAGATGACCAATAACTGTTTTCCAATTTATTGTTTATCTAATAAAAAAAGATCTCCCTGGACACAAAAAAGCAAACTTCATCATATGGCATTTTAGAATAATAGTTAATATTTGCCTTAGATTTAGTTTGAGGCACTTTGTGATATTTCAAAAGTTAACCATCTTTTTTAAGGCTCTATTTCTCTTAATTACCAGAGCCAGGCCAATTCCTTCATGTCAAGCCCTACAAATTGGCTAAATTGTGGAGGAGGTCATCCTCCACCTGCTTGCTTTGTACCATACCTAAATTAAGGTAGGTGGAGAACTTCCAGATTTCCTCCATGGTCTTGAAGGTGATGAGAAACTGAGCCCTCTGAGACTGGATACTGACCAACCTTGCTGAGAGGTCCTACATAAAGGAAACAATGAGTCAGCCTGGGATGACAGAAGTGTCCCATTAGCAAGCTCGTATATAGACCAAATACTCTGTATGAATTTCTTGATTATGGCATTGATTTTTACATCACCAAAAAATGGAAACAACTTAAATATTCATCAATAAGAGATTGGTTAAAATGGAGTACAATTTATCCATAAAGTGAAATATTGTATTATGCAGCCACAGAAAAGAAGAAAGAAGCTCTTTGTGTACTGATATAGGCTCCAGATATAATACTGCTATACAGTGGCAGCAGCAAAAAGAAACCAGGGAATAGAACTATGGGCAGAGAATGCTACTTTTTGTGTTTAAAAAAAAAAAAAGTGTATGTGGGAGGATAAAGGACGCTGATTCATAGAAGGCATCCTGAAAGCAAATTTGATTGTGAGTCTATGTCCAATGATTATTTTTATTAATACAAAGCTGAAAACAGAAAAACCAAAACACACAAAAATAATCATCCCTAGTCCCTACTCCTAAAGATCATCAATGTTAACACCTTCATGTAATAAATTTGAATCTTTTTTCCTACACAAGTTTCCATATAACTATTTCACATACATAGAATCACATTGCATAAATTATTTTGCAATCTTCTTTTGCTGCTAAGCAATATTTTGCAAAGCATCTTCTACATCATCACAAAGTTTACACCATTCTTAATGGTTATATGTGCCATTGTTGCATTAGCATAATGAATTATTATCATTTTCTTATGGTTTCATGTTTGGATTGCTTACATTTTTTAAAATCCTAAATGGTACTGTCATAAACATCTTTATAGCTAAATATCTGTGCACATTCTTAATTGTTTTAACACAAGTATTTCTAAGAGGTGCAATTGCAAATGCAAGGATATGCACATTTTCAATCCTAAAATGCAGTCACTCAACTGTCCCCCAGGAAGGCTTTCCAATTTACATGCTCACAAGGAGAGCGACAGGAAGACTATAAGCCTCTTAGAGTTTTTTTTGTTTTCTTTTGTTTTGTTTTTTTAGACGGAGTCTCGCTCTGTCGCCAGGCTGGAGTGCAGTGCAGTGGCGCAATCTTGGCGCACTGCAAGCTCCGCCTCCTGGGTTCAAGCGATTCCCCTGCCTCAGCCTCTCAAGTAGCTGGGACTACAGGCACCCACCACAACGCTCGGCTAATTTTTTGTATTTTAGTAGAGACGGGGTTTCACCATATTGGCCAGGATGGTCTCGATCTCTTGACCTCGTGATCCACCCACCTTGGCCTCCCAAAGTGCTGGGATTACAGGCGTGAGCCACCGCGCCCGGCCTGGTTTTTTTTTTAATACCTAAAAAAAAAAAGCAGGTCTGAATCACTGCCCAGACTTAGTTTTCCCTTAAATCTGTTGTTTTTCCAAGCCTCCAGAGTTGACTATAACAAGTGATGATCAGAACATCCCTCCACCAGGCCAGGTCCTGTCATCAGTACCAACTCCAGGAGCTCTATCATAAGGGAAACTTAGAGGAAGAAGAAGATAGAAGAATCCAGAAGAAAAGCCCCAGTTCAGTAAAATCAGAACTCTGGGGTTCCTTCTGCCATACCAAACGCCAGGAGGCCCCAGATCCATCATTAGGGAAGGGGTGCTAGGTAAAAATCAACTTACAGAGAATTTACTACATCCCTGGCACTTCACCCAGAGCTTTATGAGCAATATGTCATTTAACTCCCACAAAAGCCCTATGAAGAGAATGCAATGACAGTATTTGGGCCATTCCAAAATGTGCTTTTATCACATTTAACCACTTCTGAACTAAAAGATAAGGAAGTATGTCATCAACCATAATTGGCAGCATTTGTTTTCTTTCTTGGACGTACATAAAATAACAGTGCATTTTATAATCAATGGCATCTTAGATCTAACGAAAAATGGCATTATCCCTGTTGTATATTCAAGGGGGCCAAGGCACAGAGAAGTTAAGTAAATTGTCCAAGGTCACCTTCAGGGAGTAAGTTGCAGAGCCTTGATTAGATTTCAGATCTAGCTGACACCAGCCTCAACTGTAGCCCACAAGTATGTCTGAGTCAAGCTTCAGCCCAGCAGACCAGCTCTCTCAATCAACCCTGCTCCTGCCATACCAAATGAGACTCAAAATAAAGGAAAATCTACGGTACCAATAGCAGCCAGTGTCTCCCAGTTCCTGAATTCCAGGTATTAAAAAAATAAAATAAAAATTCAAAAAAACGTAGCTACTATTTATGGAACACATATCACCAAACACAATGCCAAGCTCTCTACTCATACAATCTCGTTTTCCCCCTGAAAAACCAGACATTATCTTTTTTTGCTGCATGACATTTAGAACACTTTTCTCCTTCAGTTTGTACCAGATTCATGCAGAAACTGTAAAAAGTAACTAGAACATATTAGTTTATGTAAAGTAATATTATCCTTTCCCTACCTCTAGTTGAAACAACTTTTTTCCATTTCTGACTTTAGTCCTCCTACTTAATACATCCTAAACTGTAAATAATTTGATCATACCATTCTTCCTTGGTTTTAACAAATGAAGATATTATCTACCTACTATGAAAGATGAGAAATTGGTTTATTTACTTTATTGTTTTTTTCCTCCTCTCACCCAAGTATTTATAAGGTATTGTTTTTTGATTGGCAATCTTGGTACTTTAAAAATATATACTTAGCGGTTACCAGGAGCTGAGACATGGGGATAATGGGAGTTATTGTTTAATAGATATTGAATTTCAGTTTGAGATGATGAAAAAGTTCTGGAGGTGGATAGGTTATGAATGTACTTAGTGTCATAGAGAATTGTGCACTTAAAAAATGATTAAAATGGAAAATTTTATGTTATATATATTGTATCAGTAAAAAAAAAGAATTTGAAATTACTGCATTAGAAAAAAAGTATACTTAATGAAGTAGGTATTATAACAATTCCCATTCTATATAGGTTAAGTAACTTGTCAAAGATCACAACTAATAGAAGATTTGAAACCAAATTTTCTCTGACTCAGCAACTCCAAGTTGCCTCATTCAGAGTTCCTGCCCATTCCTCTTCACTCCTGTGCAGAGATGTGCACGGAATCTTTCATTCATTCAGTCTACCTATTAGATGTTTTTTCTGAGGGCCTACTTTGTTCTAGATGCTGTCTTAGGTGCTAGGGATCCTGTAGCAGACTGATACAAGTCAGTACTCAGCATTCACCTGTTTCCTTCATGCTCACCTTAAACAGCATGCGCACCTCCTGGTCCTCATTTTCCAGTGCCCAGAGCCGCCTCCGAGCAGCTTCCTGTAGGGGTCCATTTACACACCTCCTGGAGCGGCTCTTTACACAGAAGGAGAGTGTCAGGTCTTAAAGAGAACAGAGAGAGAAGGATCAGGCTGAAAATAGAATAAAAAGGAAGAAAGAGTTAGATAAGCCCACAGTTTCCCCTACACCTGAACCCTCAACTGGTATCCTCATTAGTTACAGATTAGAGTGGTCTTAACACTCCTCGGAGCACCCCTTTAAATGGTCCTCTCTAGAGGAAAAACACATACTGAACCCAGGAGGACTCTGGAATCGCAGGAGTTGATGCGCTCACGTTGGTTATTTCTGCTTTGTACAGGGTTAATTCCTACACTGCCTGGCACTGATGTAATGGTGCTGACACAGGACCAGCTAGGACATACATCACTCCCTGTGAATGACTTGTGAAAGTTTACAATCAATAGGACTTTATCCATATTTAAGGAAATGTACTTATGTGTCAAAGTTATCATATGTAATAGACATATACTTTGTGCATTACACATTAACACATACACATAAACATGAACACATTACACATAAACACATTTTCTCTAACCTGACTTTTCTGATACTGCAATTATTAATGTTTATCAGGGTAATTAGTTAATGTATTAAAGTCTACCTTTAATTTCTCCAAAATGTACATTCATTTAACAGATACTTATTGAGAGCTTTCTATAAGCCAGAAGCTGTTTTACGGGCTCCTCAGCAGAGAACAAAACAGGCAGTCCCTGTTCTGATGGAGCTTGTATTCTTCTTGGTAAGTGAGTAACTAGGCAAGAAATTCCACAAACATAATAGTTTCAGATGGAGAAGAGCGCTATGAAAAAAAAATTAATGGGGTCAAGAGACAGAGAGATGGAGTGCTTGAAGGCAGGGGATACGTTTGGATAGTGTTGTCGAGAAAGGCCACACTGAGGAGGTTCATCGTATAATTGCACTTTGCATTGTGTCTTCTTTAGACAGTAAGTAGCAATACTGTTAATAATTATTCAACCAATAAACCGAGAAGGCATTGGAATAGATCATCACAGAGGTCTCACTTGCAGCCTCAACTTGCCAGGACCTCTGCAAATTCCTCAGCACATTAGAGATGACCCCTATCATGCTGGCCTGAGTCCACAAGACAGCTGTGGACTTCCACCTTTAAAAGGCCTGTCTTTAACCTGAAAATGCTGTGGCTGCAAATGAGCTCTTCTATGACATTCCCAAATGACCTGACTTTGATGTAAACTTCACGTGGGTGTTTGTTCCACACAGTACCTCCTAGGCTTATGCTCCAATCTCATGCAACCCCTTTTACTTCAGCACCCCCCATCCATCCAGGCCTCCATCTGGTATCCTCATGGCATGCTGAGCTCTAGGAGGAGGTACAGTGCAAAGATGAAGCCCAGGGAGGGGTCACGCAGTCTCCAGCTCAAGACTTGGCTCTGCCCCTCAGTAAATGTGCCACCCTAAACAATTAATCACCTCTCTATGCATGGCTTTTCCCTTTAGCAAAATGGCTTTTATAGTACCTATCCCACACGGGTTTTAAGATGTTTACTAGACTGGGCGCAGTGGCTCATGCCTGTAATCCTAGCAGTTTGGGAGGTCAAGGAAGGAGGAGAGCTTAAGCTCAGGAGTTCAAGACCAGCCTGGGCAACATGCCAAAACCCTGTCTTCTGACAAAAAAGAAAAAAAAATTAGCCAGACATGGTGGCCTGGGCATGGTGGTGCATGCCTGTAGCCCAGTTACTCAGAGGCTGAGATAGGAGGATGGCTTGAGCACAGGAGGCTGAGGTCACAGTGAGTCAACATCACACAAATGCACTCCAGCCCGGGGAATGGAGTAAGACCCTGTCTCAAGGGGAAAAAAAAAAACCTTCCTAAATAACATCGTGCATATAAAACTTTTTACTCAGTGCCTGGTATGTATTAAATATTCAGTAAACACATTAAAAGCATTAGCTGTTGCCCCTCCTCACCTGCCCACTACCAGCAAGTACTGCTCATGGCTGGCTGCCCTCAGGTGATCATGACTATTAACCTTGGCAATAACTGATTCTGTGATTCCTTTCTACCAAACCCATCTCATCCATCCTTCCAACATCTGATCCAAAATCCCCATTCGTAGCCCTTGCTGACTGACAAACAGGGCCTTTGGTGTGAATCTCCTTACCATGCACATGAATCTATGTATATGGAACTCAAAAGACCTGGACTTAAATAAGCAGACTGCTCTTGAGATCTCAACCGTGAGAACTGATACTTAGAGCAGAACCTCTGTGCCCACAGTGGGATCCTACAGTACCCTCTGCATCACTAGAGCAGGGAAGAAGTCAAGCTCAATATCGTTTTCATGAAGTGTATTGTGTCACAGATTAATCCTTCTCAAAGTCAGTTCTGTAATTGTGATAATATGTCTGACTGATTCTGTCTGCAACTGTACTGCATTAAGGAGAGGTTGGCAGCTACAGCCATCTCCCCTTCTCATTCCATGACCTTCCTGGAAACTGCATCAGGGTGGAAAATGCTGAAAGATGGACAAGTTCAGCCCGAGGTCAGTTCAGTTTCACCTACAGATACCCTTTGTTCACTGGCCTTCATGCATTGATAAGGCAAAATGCTGACTCTACTGCGTTCATAAAACAACAGATGGTAATTCAGGTTTTTTCAGGGGTGGTCCAAGCTGACAGACAGATAAGCAGATTGACACAATATCAAGAAACAAAAGGCAAAGTTTTTCTCATTGTCAACCAAGAAGTTTGACAGAATTTGAAACTGGGCTTATGGCTATACCACCCTGAACATGCCCGATCTCGTCTGAAATTGGGAAAAGAAAACCTGGTATGACATGTGTACAATATCTATTTACACAGTCTAGATCCTTTAAATATTTATAATCTTTTTCACAAGTCTATATTTTGTATTACAGGGAGAGCTATATTTTTGGAGGGTGAAGGAGCGTTGTGGTTTTGAACAAGGCCCTTCCTCATCACATGTTAACTGTGTCGTGGTGAAGTCATTTCCCTCTCTGACACTCTGTTTCTCATCAGCTAAATGGAGATTTGGGTGCTTCCACCTAGCGATGGGCAAGCAAAAATGAGAAAAACATGTGAGGATTATTTGGCATGCAAATTGCCCTCTAAAATGGTCCCATCTACTGTACAACAGAAATCAAGTCTTCTACAGGTTTGTCCTCAGAGTTTCTGTTACAGAGTTCTGCCCAGGTGCACGTTTCCTCTGATAACAATTTTCTCTTTGCGGGCTTCATCGACGTCTTTTAAAAGGGATTTTGTGAGAGATGTGTATTAAGAATAAGATTTTTTTCACATTAATTTCAAAACTTTTTCTGCTTCTGAAAGATTCATACAGATGCCCTTCTGCTCAAGCCAATCTCACTTCACATATTCATTTAGTTATTCACTTATTTAACAAATATTTACGCAGAACCTACTACATATAAAGTACTATGTTGGGTATCACATAGTATGTAAAAGTGACCTCCACATATTCATTCAACCATTCATGTATTCATTTATTTAATTATTTTGAGGCAGGGTCTCACTCTGTTACCCAGGCTGGAGTGCAATGGTGCAATTACAGCTTACTGCAGCCTCGACGTCCCAGGCTCAGGCAGTACTCCCATCTCAACCTCTCAAGTAGCTGGGACTGCAGGCATATGCCACTGTGTCTGACTAATTTTTTGATTTTTTGTTTAGAGATCAGGTCTCACTCTGTTGCCCAGGCTGGGCCCCAACTCCTGGGCTCAAGTAATCCTCCCATCTCAGCTTCCCAAAGTGCTGGGATTACAGGTGAGAGCCACCACGTGCAGCCCATGTATTTATTCATCAAAGATTTTCTGAGCAGCAACAACGTATGAACAACTCTTTGAGGTACCATGTTGAATATAAATATTTTTAATTACCTCATCTCTCAACACCTTCAAATCTAATTTATGATATACTTTCTTCAACAAAGCAAATAAGTATGGAGCTCCTAATAAATGCCAGATTGTGAAGAGCTTTGAGTGATAGCTTGAGAAAGTTAAAATTAATTTTGTAGGCAATGGAGTGCAACAGAAGATTTGTGAGCAAGCAAATAGCATAGTCAAAATCTTTTCATCAAGAGGGAAAGAGGGAGGGGCTCCTTAGATGGGAGAGATAAAGAGGTTATCGCAATACTCAACATGGAAGAATAGGGCTTGTCTTTGGGATTTGGATACCTGGATTAATGTTCTGTGGCAGAAAACATTTTTCCTTGTATTCAGATGAGGCTATACACTCACTCGATACAGTTGGATCCTTGGAAGGAGTTTCTTTACCTGGAGAAGATGAAATAAAAGGTCATCTTAAGAGTGTAAGGAAACTGAAAGCAAGTTATAAGCAAGGCAGTAGTTTTGGTCAAGTGACAACTTTTTTCCAGGATTAGTGGCATGGAAGAATTCTAATTGTTATCACCATTGCCTTGTAATTATCTAAGCTATTATCAAAGAACTGTCATACATGGCATCTCAATCCAGCAGCAGCCTAGGTATGCCCATCTTATTAAAAAGCAGATCCCCATTCACATATCGAACTAAGTCTCATGGCTTAGAACACTGAAGGTGCTCAATATACATTGAGCCTACACAGGTCATCACAGATCTGACTACAGCAAGGCTTAAGGTTCAATAGGGGCAGATAGTGAAAGGGCTGGAGTGGACACAGACATTGGCATCATTAGGGAGACAATTGGGGTGTGGTTATAATGGCCCTGAAATGTATAATTGTCCCCAGCTGTCCTTCTGTCTGCCCCTTAAATAGTGTCCTGTCAGGCCTGTCTTTCTTCCCAACTCTGAAAAGTTACTGTCTTCACAATGGTAGAAGTGGAGTAAAAAGAAGAAGAAAGAAGATCAAGACACAGGCTAGGGCTGGGGAGGAGGAAACTTTGATAGCAGAAAGTTGAAAAGAAAGAAGATGGTGCACCTATAAAGCATAATGTAGTAGATACAGATGGAAATGTCAAAAACATTGCTGTAGAACATGGGTCTCCTTTACGGCATCCCCAAAATACAACAAGGAAACTGAAGTCCTTCACACATTAATTTTA
This sequence comes from Pongo abelii, assembly GCF_028885655.2. Lineage (NCBI taxonomy): Eukaryota > Metazoa > Chordata > Mammalia > Primates > Hominidae > Pongo > Pongo abelii. Next base: position 157,677,501 of record NC_071989.2, read on the forward strand.
GTTGATGGTTTCTGTCCTTTTTTCCATAAAACTGTTCAAGAACTGTACCATGGAGTCAGAATGTGATAAGTATTACCTGGTCCTGAAAAGCAGAGTTAGGGAACCTTGGCTTAACCACTATTTGTGAGTCACTCCTTTAATTTGCTTGTAAAATTGTGCATCAGAGCCAAAGAGGCCTACCAAGTTTTGCATACTGGATCTGTGCCTCTAATTATACAGCTCAAGAATGCAACAGGGGTGGAGCAGTCACAGTCACTTCTGGTTAATGTTGAACCTAAATTCTCATATTGCTGCTAATAGCCTGTGTCTCCATTCTGTGCCTATGGAGGGGGATTTTGACACCCAAGTTGAGGACCTTCCATTTCTTCACAGTGGGAGCAGTTAGCACTGTTCTGGGTGATGTACATGAAGAATGAAGTAGATTTCAGCTGGAATAGGCAGAAGCAGGGGCCTGTCAGCTCTTCATCCAGTAAATCTTGTTAGCTGTTCAGTGCTGAAAGCTAAGCAGCTTAGCTGGAAACCTGGTAGCAATGAGCTATAGTCGAACAGGATCATTTTTCAGTTCTGCCCCGAGGAACCAAAAGCAACTGCAGCAAAAAGGCACTGGCTTGGGAATAATGAGAAATGAGAATGAGCACAAATCAAATCTTTCCATACACGAGTTCAATGACCTTGGGCAAGACATTTCACCTGTCCACTTTGTGAGTTTTCACTTTCCCCACTTATAAATGAAGGACTGATCTAAATTAGTGCTTTTGAACCCCAGCTGCCTATTTGAATCATCTAGGTTGCCTTTTAAAAATATTGCTTCATCCCAGCTAAAAAAAAAAATTAAAACAATTGGACTCATGAAGATAAAGAGTAAAATGATGGTTACCAGAGGCAGGGAAGGGTGTGTGTGCTAGGGAGAAGTAGGGATGTTAATGGGTACAAAAATGCAGTTAGATAGAATAAATAAGATCTAATGTTTGATAACACAACAGGGTGACTGTTGTCAACAATAATTTACTGTACATTTAAAAATAACTAAAAGAGTATAATTGGATTGTCTGTAACAAAAAGAAAAGATAAATGTTTGAGTCGATGTGATTTACCCTGATGTGATTATTACCCACTGTATACACCTATATCAAAATATCTCATGTATTCCATAAATATATACACCTAATATGTACCCACAAAAATTAAAAATAATAAGGGAATAAAAAGAAAAAATATTGCTTCATCCTTAGAGATTCAGATTTTTGTGGTCCATAGTACAGCCATAGATTTTTTGTTAATAATAAGTCCTTCAAATGATTCTAATTTGAGCCAGTGTTGAGAACCATATGTCTAGATTGGTGCTTCTGAAACTTTATGTTACCTATGAATCACCTATGGATATTGATAAAATGCTGATTCTGCTTCAGTATTTGAAAGCTGAGGTTCTGCATTTCTGATGTTTTCACAGGTGATGCTCTTCCTGCTGCTCCCAGGACCACACTTGGAGTAGTAGCCTGCTTCCCTGGGACAAAGTTTGACCGTAGACTACAGCAAACCCACAAACATCGTCTTTATTTTTTTCCGGCCCACACAGTGAATTTTTAGTTTGAACTGCTTGACATCATTTAGAAATTGAAATGTTTCCCATAACCCAGATGCTTGAGTTTGTTTTGAAACATGGAAGATCTGTAGCCCAGGAGCCTCATTGTCATATGGCAACAGTCAGCTGGGGCCAAGTGGTTGCTGTCGCTCTGCAGGGCATTTGTTCTCCAGCCACCATGGTCCCCACCCTATTCCGTCACTCATTTACACCTGACCCTGGCAAGTTTGTGAGTGTATTCCTGCTGTAGAATTCTCCGAGAAAATACAATAGCCTGACAATGAGGGCTTGTGAGCTGAGCCCACCTTGAAGAAGGGAAGTCAAGGATGGGGACCCTGGCTTGGGGAAAGGGTGCACAGCTTTTTAAGGATTTGTGAGGCTTAGGGCAGAAAATTGCAAGGTTTTGCAAAATGTGATATATGAACTGTCTGTATCAGAATTTTTTAGACAATTGTTTTTAAAAAGATGTCTATGCAAAAAAAATCTTATAGAAAATATAGAAGAATATCTGCATGACTTGATGTTGCCAGTGATTTCCAAAACAGGATGGAAAAAGTGCTACCCTCAAAAGGAATAATGGATAAATAGTAATACATTAAAATTAGAAACTTCTGTTAATCAAAAGATGCAATCAAGAGGCTGAAAAGCAAGTGACAGAGTACAAGAAAATATTGATCATACATATGTATAGTTATCAAATAATTCAAACATAGAATATATAAGGAATGCCAAAAATCTTTGAGAAATAGGTAGCCAGCCCACCAGAAAAATGGGCAAACGGTTTGAATAAACTTTTCACCAAAGACAATATTCAAACAGCTAATAAATATATGAAAATTGTTTCACCTCATCAGGGAAATGAAAATTAAAACCACAATGGAACACAACTACACAAACTGGCTAAAATGAAAAAAAAAAAAGACAGATAAAGCCAAGTGTTTGTGAGGATATAGAGCAAGTAGAATACCTACAATATACTGCAACTAGAATATACTGCAAGTGTGAAGATAAACTGAAGTTCTATCTTTGGAAAGCTGACAGTGTCAATTCAAGCTGAAAATATGCATGCACTAAGACCAAAAGAAGATGGTGCACCTATAAAGCATAATGTAGTAGATACAGACGGAAATGTCAAAAACATTGCTGTAGAACATGGGTCTCCTTTACGGCATCCCCAAAATACAAGGAAACTGTTGTATCCACTAAATATTCCACTAAAATATTCAGAACAGCACTATTTATAAGAACCCAAACTTGGCTACAATTCAAATTCAATTTACACTAGAATGGACAAGCAAATGATGTATATATAATATATAATTAAATCTTAACACAGCAAACCGGGCATGGTGGCACATGCCTGCAATCTCAGCTATTTGGGAGGCCAAGTCTAGAGGATCATTTCAGCCCAGGAGTTTAAGCCCAGCCTGGATAACATAGCAAGACCCATCCCCCAAAAATTAAATAAATAAATAAATCCAATACAACAATGAGAATGAATGAATTGCAACTGTATAAAACAATATAGATAAGTATATTCACTTGTGAAAAGTCACCACACTGTACACATGATTTCATGCACAATTCCATATAAATGGTAAATTTCTTTTAATCCTCTTAAAGCCTTTACTGACCTCAACATTCTTTTTTTTTTAACTTTTATTTTAGGTTTTGGGGTACATGTGAAGGTTTGGTTCTTAGGTAAACTTACATCATGGAGGTTTGTTATACAGATTATTTCATCAGCCAGGTATGAAGCTCAGTACCCAATAGTGATCTTTTCTGCTTCTCTCCCTCCTCCCAACCTCCACCCTCAAGTAGATCCCAGTGCCTGTTGTTTTCCTCTTTATAAGTTCTTACCATTTAGCTCCCACTTATAAGTGAGAACATGTGGCATTTGGTTTTCTGTTCCTGCATTAGTTTGCTAAGAATAATGGCCTCCAGCTCCATCTATGTCTCACAAAAGACATGCTCTCATTCTTTTTTATGGCTGCATAGTATTCTATGGTGTATATGTGTTAATGGTAAATTTTTATGAAAAGCTGAATTTTAAAATATTCCTGGAGCCCCTCTCTACCTACTCCACCTTGAAATATCTAGGAGTAGAGTTCTGAGGTGTGCGTTTTTAATTCGCACTTTGGGTATTTCTGATGTCTTCTAGAGTGTGAGAATGCTCAAGCCAATTCACCAGAGGCCTCGCATCCCATGAACCAGAAGGGTCCCTCTCTGAGAAACAATAAGGAAGCTGGAAAATTAGAATGCATTCTATAATAGGAAATACAGCTAATAGTTACACATGGATTGACCGTTTACAGCATTCTTTTACACATGGTGTTATATTTCAACATGAAGAAGTTTGAAAACTTGAGCTGGGCCTTGGAAAAGAACCAGAGATGATTCAAGGCAACAAAAAACTGTCATATAGAATAAATTACCTTCGAAAAAAATGTATGATTTTTATAACTGAAAGAAAATAAACCAAAAGGTCTATGGTAGTTATTGCTGAGTCATTTTAACAATCTTTTTTATACTTTCATCTACTTTCCAAATATTCTAATTTTTCTTTTTTTATAGGCACATTTAAATATTATTTAACTGAAATATTAACTTTTTGAAAAATAAAAGTTTTGTATATTAAAGATGATAACACAATCTGCTAACAATACAGGCTGCTGATTAATAATTGTTTTAATATTAATACTTTAATCTACTATTTAAATTCCAGCTTTGTCAATTGACCCAGTAATATCAGTAATATCCTTTTTATCATCTTTTCTTCTTCAGTATAGAATGCAGTCTAGGGTCAAGTACTACATTTAGTTGTCAAATGTCTTTAGCCTGCTTTCATTGGGAACATTTCCATACACTTTTTTTATGACTTTTTTTTTCTCTGATGACATTGACATTTTTGAATGATAAAGTCCCTCCTCCACCCTTCTTTTAGTTTTTCTTCAACTTTTATTTTAAGTTCAGGGGTACCTGTGCAGGATATGCAGGTTTGTTATATAGGTAAACGTGTGCCCTGGTGATTTGCTGCACAGATCATCCCATCACCTAGGTATTTAGCCTAGCATCCATTCATTATCTATTCAAAAATATGGAACACTTCACAAATTTGCATGTCATCCTTGCACACGGGCCATGCTAATCTTCTCTGTATCTTTCCGATTTTAGCATATGTGCTGCCAAAGCAAGCTCTCTATTTTTCAAATATTCTGTAATCAGCATGCATTTGTTTTCTAATACTGAAGGCAGGTAGAGAAGTGGCTAAGAACAAGTGGCAATCAGACAGTCCTGGACTCAAACCCTGGCTTCTTCATTAGCCATGTGACCCATGTGAACCCAGTCTATGTAGTCTATGTGGAGCTGACTCTCTCCCTAGCTCCAAAAGTGAGCACATAATTCAGGCATAATCCAACTGGGTTATGCAGTGCCATGGCCACATGGTCAAAGTTAAGCCAATGAGAATTAGCTCTAGGACCCTCATCAGCACACTTAGTGAAGAGATTTCTTTTCACTGGACTAGAAGCTATGAATATGACAGCCTGGAGCTGTGGAGCCCACCACAAGGAGAAAGCCTGCCTGACATTGAGTCCAACCCATAAAAACAGAGCTTAGGAAAGATAGCTTTCTGATACCATCATCTGAACACCTTGATTTAGCAATATCTGCAGAAAAAAAAACCTAGACTTTCAGTTATTAATCAATAAATTGCTTTTGATATAGCTAGTTTTATTTTTATTATTATTGATCAGAAAAAGTTACTAACCCTCAATTCAGAAAAACATTGAGATTCATTTGTAAACTGCCAAACTGGTTTCTGAAGAGGCTGTAACATTTTGTATTCCCACCAGCAATGTGTGAGAGTTCTAGTTGCTCCACATCCTCACTAACACTTGATGTTATCAGTCTTTTTAATTTGGGCCATTCTAAGTATGTAGGCCATTTTATCTGATTGTTTCAATGTGCATTTCCCTAATGACTTATGATGTTAATCACTTTTTCACATACTTATTAGTCATCTACATACATTTTATATGGAAGTGTCCATTCCAACATTTTGCAATTGTTATTGGGTTATTTATCTTATCATTATTGAGTTGAAAGAGCTTTTTTTTTTTTAAATATACTTGTTCTGGATATTACTCCCCAGTTGATGGCTTGCTTTTTGCGTTCTTGGCAGATGTCCATAAGTGAGAGGAAAGCAGGATAGGGTGGGAATGAGCTTTGTACACGCATGGGATGGTAGAAGCCAGTCTATGCATGCTGGGGAGGTGGGTAGTTGTGGGACTAAAATAGATAAGTATGGTAGGGTCAAGATGGGGGAGCACTTTAAGGCAGGCAGGGGTGTTTAGAATGGATACAGTAAGCAATGGTGAGGTGTGAAATATTCTTGAGCATGGCAATGGTATAATAAAAGTGAAAATTCTACTTGGGTAACATGGGAAGGATAAGGAGAGAAAAGCACAATAGGCAGGCAGACCAGCTGAAGAGGTGCTGTGAAAATCCAGGGAGGTGAGTGTGAGAATGTGGGCTGTGGCCCTGGCAATAAGAAGTGAGGGCATAGAGTGAATGAGGCTATATTTTAAAACAAGAAAAGAGAAGGCATCTTGACATATTGAATATGAGGGATAAACATGGGGAAGAGGCAAGAATTGCAGAAAATGAATGAAGGAAGGGATTTAAAAGATCACCTAGTTCCACTCCCAATTTTACTGTTGAGAAACTAAAGGCCCAGAGAGGAGTCGTGATTTTACTGAGATCACACAGCAAATTAGCAAAAGAGCCAGAGGCCATCCAAATCAATGGGTAGGGACCTTGCCATTTTCACTACATTAACCTGACCTCAGAACTCTAAAGTCTTGGGCCTCTGATCAGGGAAACATCTCACAACAACTTGCTGAAAATGAGAATTCACCTTCATTTCTCCTCTCTCAGCCTCTCTTTGCTCCTATCCACCCACCACCATGCTCAACTTTAAAAAGAAGACTAAACAGTAAACATTTCTCTGCATGTTTTTTTTTCCTGTACCCACATTTTCGTTTCTTTTTTGACCTAACAGACCTACCTTCAGCAGTTTTTATGATGTAAACCCACTTTCTCCTTGTTGGGACGAATAGCATGTTAGAAGTACAGCTACATCTACCCACATGAATATATTTTAGATTATAATGTTTCGCAAAAAAAAAACTTGCATCATGATATCATTTTGTTTAAGTTTTAAAGTCTGCAAAACAATTCTTTGGAATGATTGTGAGTTCATGAATATGTAGTAAAAGCACATAACCACTGAATTCATGAAAGTTATTAACTATGTGGAGAGAGAAGGGGAATGAGATTGGAAAGAGATATCCAGGGGCCCCTAAATATGTTTGTGATGTTTTATTTCTTCAAAAAGTAAGAGAAAGAAAAAGATAAAGTTCTGAAGATAACATGGCATAATGCAAAAATTTGTTACAGCTAGATGGTGGGCTAACTATTCTAATATCTTCTATTATCAGTAGTTTTAAATGCTTTACAAGTCATTTAAAATTCAAAAGTGAAGCATCATTTACTATTATCAGCATTCACCCTCGATCTCCTGTTATTATACTGATGATTCACATTTATCAAAAAGGTTGGAAGGAAAGTTACAAGCACCAGTGATCAGCAGAGGTGAATGTATCTCTTCCACATCTTCTATTTAAGGGTGTAAATCTGCCAAATTTCTTCCAACAGGCATTGAAAATAAGGGTGAAGTGCTAGAAGTTTTTTGATCAACAAACTTTGACAAGGCTTTCTCTGTGATCCAAAGTGAGCAACTGTAGCTTATTAAATAATGGCAAGAAACAACTCATAGATACGGTGGGGAAGTCAGAGATGACAGCAACTGATCAGAACTTATCCTCTCACCATGTGCAGTCCCCCCGATTAGGGGACTTCTGTGAGCAGTTGAGAGCCATCCCAGGGAACAGATGCTGCAGGCAGAGTCCACATATAAGAATGCAGGTGCCTGGAGTAGTCAGAGTCAACGTTCATTATTGTGTCACTCCACGCAAACCAGTCTGGCAGCTCAGTGCTATCAAGAGTCTTCTCCTTTCCTGTGTCCCTTAGCCCTGAGGACTCACTGTTTTGGTGTCTGCTGTTAACTCCCACTTACACAGACACAAGGCAGAAGCACCCCAGGAAACATAAGTACAGACTTCTCCAGGCTAGTAAGGAATTAGGAGGAAGTGACGTAGGAGTGGCCCATATTAACTAAGGATAAAACAGCCTGTAGTTACTGAAGGGTTATCAAAAGCCAGACCTTGTACTAAGTCCATGAGAGGAATTATTCAATTTAATCCTCACGAAAGTTCCATGGGATAAATACCACCATTAGATACAGCTTACAGCCAGGAAAACTGAGGTTCAAAAAACATGAGGGACTTGCCCAAGGTCACACAACTATTAAGTTGCTCCAGGATGGGTCTCATACTTTGTTCTTTTTCTCTAGGATAAATAGGGGAATCTGGAATGGGAATATCCAGATCAACTGGACACGGACCTACAACACCAATATCAGCCTCGCTAGGAAAAGGCCCTGACACATACAGGGAATAATATGGGGGAATGGCATGAAAAGTCTCAAGGGAGATACATAGCAGGCTAACTCTTGGTGAAAAGGCGAATGCGGGGTGCCAGCCAGTAATCAATGGCAAAAAGAAGGTAAAAGAATAAAGTAATTGAATGATAGTGTTATTATAATTTTGAGCTTTTTCAATATTTTTGTTTGTTTGTTTTGAGCTGCGTAACTCTGTTCTACAGGAAATCTTTGGCTGAAGGACAGATGTCAACTAGAAGCAGAGCCGCTCTAGGTAGGGATGAGGGAACATGAGCAGAGCTCTCTGAGGCACCTCTACACAGCAGTTTACAACCCTAAAATTGTGTATATGACTAAATGGAGGCCCAGAGAGAGAGCGAGATATACTAGGGTCATCAAAATGGAATTAACAATGGTTAATTTTATTGTGCTCAACTAACTGCACCAGACTGTTTCACCATTTCACATGTAGACTTAATCACCACAGCTCTGAAGAAGACATAATCATGTCGTGAAAGCTACAGATAAGGAAACTGAAACACAGAGAAGTTAAATAAGTTGTCCAGGCAAGTAAAAGAACCAAGATCAAATCCAGACACTTTGGCCTCAAAGACCAAGTGAGTAGCCAAGATGACATCTGCCTAACCAGAGCTAGAGGAAGTCAGATCTAGAACCCTGATCTCCGACCAGTGGTCCTGCATGTCTCCCTCCACGCTGTTTCTGCTCTCATGGGGCACAATGACAATAGGACTTAGGGGGGAGGGACTGAAAAGTGTTTACATCTGAGAAATCTAGAGAAGTGAAATTGTTCATAGCTAAAGTTGTGCCTTTTGTGCCAAGGGCATCGTTTGGGGGGACACTCCCTGCTGTAGGTGCCAAGGTGCCTAGATCAAGACTTCAAGCACAGGAAGCAGAATATGGTTGTTTTGGGTTCACTTTAATGACCTCAAGTGCCTTCTACAAGCCCAGGTGATAAGACTAAAGAAGAAAGTTGACTGTCAGAGAGTAGAAAGCCCTCAGCTAGAGGATGCTCCTTAGCTCCTTCTCCCAGGAACCATGGTGGAGCTCCAGGAAGACACAGAGTTCTAACAAGGGTTAGGAATGATTCCTTGGAGCAATGTTCCCCTAACTCCCAAGCAAGCCTCCCCCCACCAATCTACCCCCTCATTTCCCCAAAGCCACCACTCACCCTGATAAACACCACACAAGAGAACACAGGGCCCTACCTTGATTCTCCTCTGAAAAAAAGCAAAAAGGTTGCTTCAGGGAGACCAACCAGCCTGGTTGGCCTGGAACTGACATATCCCAGCAAATTCCTCAGTCCCAGGCAAACCATAATGGCTGGTCACCCTAAGTCACTCTCTCATGAGTTGACAATTTCTTAGAGCAACAACTCTCCATTGCCTCAACTTGATGCACACACTCACACACGCACTCACACACAAATCACACTGTAATAGGTGGAGGCAGGAAACTGCCTGTTTTTCTCCAGTAACAGCAACCCTGACAAAAATAGGCTTGAATGACTAAGGCCAAGTTTATGACCACCCATAGACCACAGAGGAACTCACTGCCTGAACTTTCTTCCTGTCCTGGGGGATCTCGGGAAGAAAGGAAGGAAGGGCTTAGTCACACCCTGGGAGTGGCAGCCAGGAGCAGTGCTGCCCAGCTCCTGACAGAGCAAACTCAAAGCCTCTTTCTTCAGGAAAAAATAGATGCTTCCAGGCTTTGCTCCCTTTTTACAGAGCCAACATGACAAACACTTACCCAGGGAGGAAGGAGAGGCAGCCAGAAAGCACAATCATCTCCCCATCTTTGGGAGAAAAGTTTCTCCAACCCAGCAGGTCCCTGAGCCTCCACTGGACCATCCACTTTGGCCAAGCCACAGGCCAAGGGCCCCCTGGGAAACTCACCTGGGCCCCGGGTCAGACTCCGCTCCCTGGGGATGCAGAAGCAGCCACCCATGTGTGTACCATCCTACCCTGGCCGAGGCCCTTGGGAACACCGGCCAGAAGAGTGCTGCAAGAGACAGCCTCCCAACGGTGTCCCTCCTCCCGCCTCCTCCCTGGCACACGAGGGACCGAGGCCTGCTCAATGCACAATGCAGCCTTTGATATCCCGGCTACAGCAGGAGGCCCAGGGAGGGTGGGAGGGGCAGCCCAGCCCAGCCTGCAGGCCCACAGCTCCTGCACTGTCAGGCCTGGGGAACAGGGCTCCTCCCTGCCTCTCAGCAGATCGCTTCATGCCTATCAGCCTGCAGCACATTCCTCGCATTCTAGGATTGAGATACACAGTTTGGTTCTTGTGGGGGCAGCCAGGGCCGGGGAGGAGGGCAGAGAACATCCCAGAGATCAAGACTGCTCTTCTTGCTCCCTCCCTGACTGACTTGGCCCACACTGACTGACCTGCCACCCCTTTACAGTGATCTCCACCCAGTCTCTCTCTGCAAAGGCCTCCCTTGGCTCTCTGATAAAGTTGGAGCTGTGGGTGCAGCATTTCACTTCCACCTAGCAGCATCAATGAGCCAGCTGCTTACTGGGGAACACGCAAACCCCCAGCTGCTGGCGTGCAGGAAAAGAATCCAGGAGATCACCTGATGAAGCCCAGCATTTTACAGGTGAGGGGATGGAAAACCAAATACATCAAAGGATGGGGAGAGGTTGGTCAATAGGTAGAAGGTTAGAGTTACATAGGAGGAGTAAGTTCTAGTGTTCTATTGCACAGTAGGGGGACTATAGTTAATAATGTATTGTATATTTCAACATAGAAGAGAGGATTTTGAATGTTCTCACCACAAAAAAAAAAAATGATGTTTGAGATGATGGATATGCTAATTACCTTGATTTCTTCATTACACAATATATAGATATATTGAAACGTCACATTCTAGCCCACAAATGTGTAGAATTATTATGTGTCAATTAAAAATAAAACTAAAAAAAAAAAAATACAGCAAGTCTACAGGTATGCAAACAAAACTGGTCCCACAAGACTAACCTCTTTCCTGTTTCAGATAGGCAGTGGAGCAGGGGAATCCAGTTGACACTGGGGCTAAATTTCAGAACACCTCCCACGAGATCTTGCAAAGGAGATGGAGAAAATATGGCTGAATGCCAGCAAGGTTGGACGGAAGCATGACTGCTCTAACAACCAAGCTCAAAGAGCACTGCTCACCCAATGTTTCCTTCATGACTAGAGCAAAGTGGTGAAAGGACCCTGGTGAGAGGCCCAAAGAACAGGAGGTGTGAGCCAACAGAAGGTGGGGTCCTGCTGGGCCTATGTTGCAGGCTATTTGGAGGCTGAACTTGAGGTCAGTATCACCAGCATTTTAAGGACGGCAGTGGCCAGATCAAGTTTATATTCTGAGAGGAGCACTCGGGTGACCAGGTGAAGAATGGCCTAGGGGTCACTCCCACCAGAGATCAGGAGTATCCACCTCACACACCAGCCCCGCCCCAGAGGACAGGGTCTTTCTTCAGCCTGTCTCTGAAGTACCACTCCCGTCTCCATCCTGACTCATCCTGAGACACAGTTACTGAATGTTTACTGTGGGCCAGGCTCTCACTGTACATTATTCTATTCAAATCCCATAACAGCCCCATAATGTAGGCATCATTTCTACTTTGTAAGTGAGGAAATGGATAAAGAGGAGTGTATAACTTGTCCAACTCCCTCCCTTCTCCCACCATTTATGAATGTCAGAGTCAAGACTGAGCCAGGTCTAGTTGATTCCACAGCCCAGAAGGATCACGTTTCTGATACATGGGATACATTGTGGGTTCTCCCATGACTACTAGGACACACAGTGAGAAAGGCCTAGGAAGGACTGAAACATCTGGAGCCAGCTAACCATTTACACAAAGCCCAGGAGATGAGAGCTGGGGCGGAGAGTAGAGTGCAGGAGGGATGGGGTCTCTCTGATCACATTGCCACCGGGGAGGATGTTTTCTCTGTGCAGGTCTATTTAAAGTATCTACTTCCCATACGTTTCTCATGTGTTTCCCTTACTGAAGCACAGTGTTTTTGAATACGAATTAGAATGTTTTCTTGGGCCCACAATGAAAGGATAAGAGTTTCTTTAGAAAACAGCCACTTAAAACTGGGATGTACATGAAAATCAGGCAGTGACAAGAAGCCCATGCTCTAACTTACACACGCTGACAGATGCGCAGACTTATCATTGCTCCTTGGCTGGTCTGCACACCACTCTTACACAGGTACAACAACAATCAGACTATAAATGATCAAAACCAACTATTGAAAGGATCCCAGGCCATCTGTCAGAGATTACACCCTAGGCAGTTGGCTAACACACACATTGCGGCAGGTCTTAAATGAATAGTCCATTCTGGATAAAGTCATTGCTTCCCTTGAGATGCAAGAAACTGTGCTGTTCTGCTCCTGGGTAGCCTGATGAATTGATTAGAGCAAAGAGATTTCCAGCAGGAGCAAAGGCCCTGAAGCAGGAACTTGCTTAGCATGTTAAAGGAAGTATGGTTGAAGGCTAGTGAGGTAGGCGAGGGCACAGAGATGAAGTCAGAGAAAGCAGCAGGAGACCAAACAGTGTAGGGCCTTAGAGGTCATCTAAGGACTTCAGCTTTTACTCTGAATGAGGTAAGAGCCAATGGAGGACACTAAAAAGAAGAGTAATATGCATGACTTACGGTTTTAAAGGGTCAGCCTGGCTTATAGGCTATAGATGGAACTCCAGATATGCAGCAATTGTAACATCCAGCAGAGAGATGATAATGTCTTGAACCAAAGTGCTATTGGTAGAGGTGATGAAAAGGGTTTAGATATTAGACATATTTTGAAATAAGGGTGTATTAGTCAAGGTACTCCAGAGAAACAGGACCAATAAAGGTTGATAAAGATAAAGAGAAAAAAAAAAATTAACGAATTGGCTCATGTGAGGGTTGGCAAATCTGAAATCCATAGGGCAGGCCAGCAGGCTGGAGACTCAAGTAAGAGTTGCTATTGCAGTCTTTAGTCCAAATTCCACAGAGCAGCAGACTAGAGACCCACACAAGTTTCCCATGTTGCAGTCAAGAATTCTTGATAAGAATTTCTTCTTTTTCAGGAAACTTCAGTCTTCAGTCTTAAGGCCTTCAACTGATTGGAAGGCCCCCAGTCAGCTGGTGGGGAAGACCCATGCACATTATAGAGGGTAATCTGCTTTGTTCACTGTCTACTGATGTCAATGTTAATTATCTTTAAAAAAAAATACCTTCAATATCTATTTTGTTCTTTGGTCAAACAACTGGGCACCATGACCTAGCCAAGAGAACACATGAAATTAACCATCACAGAGACCCATGAGGATGTGTTGATATATTGAATGTATGAGAGGAAAAAAAATCTACTTTTGAGTAGTTCTGAGTTTTTTTACCTGAACAACTGAAATAATTTAATATTTATTGAAATGTTAAATGCTAGAAGAAAAGAAGCTTTGTGAATGGAAACCAGGAGTTTGGTTTTGTATATGTAATATTTAATAGTCCTTTAGTATATCCAAGCAGATGTAGACAAAGCAATCTGGAGTTCATGGAGAAGTTAAAAGCTGAAGGTAAGTATTTGGGAGTTGTCACTGTGTAGAGGGTATGTAAAGTTAGAAGACCAAATAAGATCTCTTAAGGTTGAAAGTGGAGGATAGAATACAGAGGATATATAAAGAATGAGCCCTACAAGCACATTAATTTTTATATGAATAAGAAAGGAGTAGAAACCAGCAAAAGCGATAGAGAAAGAGTGGCCAGTGAGAGGATATGCACCAAGAGCATAAGATGGTACAGAATTCAAGTGAAGAAAGTGTTTCAAGAGCAGAAGGTGATTAACTATGTCAAATGCTGCTAATAAGTAAGATGTGCACAGAGAATTTACCACTGGACATCTTGGTGGAGCAGTGGAGATAAAAGCTAGATTGGGAAAGCTTCAAGAGTATATGGTAAAAAAAAAAAAAAAAAAGAAGTGGCGCTCCAACCCACCTTCAACTCACCACCATCACCATCATTGCCATCATTATGGAATACCTGTTGTTCCCTTAATATTTGTTTGGTGTTCAGGGGTTACAAGCTCATATGCCTACAAGAGCCACACAGCTGATAGAAATGAGTGAACTGGCCAGGAGATAAGTGGCAGCTGATCCCACTGTAATTGCCTAATGGATTCTTTCTGCCTGCTGCACAGACAAAACCAGTTCACTGAGACTGGTATTGCAGCAAAGAAAACCTTTCATTAATGTGAGGCCAGCCATGCAGAACAACCAGGGTTATCACTCCAGTCAACCTCCCTGAAGACTCAGAGTTTAGGGTTTTTCAAGGATAGTTTGGTGGGCAGGTGGGGAGGGGTGGGTGCTGCTGATTGGTTGGGGGTGCAATCATAGGAATGTGGAAAATAGCCTTCAGGCACTGAGTTTGTTTCTAGATGGGAAACACAGGACAGGTGAAGTCATGAGTCATGAGTCTGGGTGGGCTCAGTCAGTTGCCAGAATGTAAAAGTCTGAAAGACATCTCAAAAGACCAATTTTAGGTTCTACAATAGTGGTGTTACCTACAGAAGCAATTGGCGAAGTCACAAATCTTGTGACCTCTGACCACATGACTCCTGAACAATAAGGGATTATAGAAACTATATCTACATTTTAGCAGAATTCAGGTCCCTCCCATAATCTTAATCTTATGGCTTTTCATTAGTCTTACAAAGGCAGTTTCAGCCCCCAAACAACAAGGGAATTCACTTTAGGGAGGGACTGTTATCATCCTTGCTTCAAAGTTAAACTACAAACTAAATTCCTCCCATGGTTAGCTTGGCCTACACCTAGGGATGAGCAAAGACAGCCAGCCTGTGAGGCTAGAAGCAAGATGAAATCAGTCACATTAAACTTCTCTCACTGTCATAATCTTTGCAAAAGCAGTTTCATTGGCGTCAAGGTTGGGGCAACAACAGGGAGAGGTGTACCTGTGGGGCATGGAGGGCACTGCTCTGTCTAAGAAGAAGCCCCTGCTAGGCTTTGGGCAATGAGGAACATGGTGCAAGACAGGCCTGTGTAACCAGACCTTCTCATTTGTCATGGAAACCAAAAATCCAGATTTGTAAGTGAAGCTTCCTAACGTTTAAATGTTTATAAGATATAGGAGGCCAAGGCAGGAGAATTACTTGAGGCTAGGAATCCAAGACCAGCCTGGGCAACATATAGATACTCTATCTCTAAGAAAATGCTAAAAATAAATAAATAAATATTTATAAATTATTTCAAAAAACCTTTCAAAGCACTATGTGGGCCAATACCTCAGGACAGACAAACTTGCCTGCAGACCAAATCCAACCCAAGAGCCACCCACCAGTTTGCCATTTCAGACACAAAATTGAACTTTTTTCTTAGAAAAAAATGTAATCTAGTTGGAGCAATCATAACTTAGGTACTATAATTCCAGGGAAAAACTGAAAAGATCCCATTATCAGTTGAATTGTGTCCCCCTGAAAAAGATAGGTTGAAGTCCTCACCCTCTGAATCTGACTTTATTCAGAAATAGGCTTGTTGTAGATATAATTATTTAAGACGAGGTTACACTAGAGTACGGTAGGTTCCTAATCCAATATGATCTTATAAAAATATCCTTATAAAAAAACAACCTGTGGGCCAGGCGTGGTAGCTCACACCTGTAATCCCAGCACTTTGGGAGGCCAAGGCAGGCGGATCACAAGGTCAGGGGATCGAGACCATCCTGGCTAACATGGCGAAACCCCGTCTCTACTAAAAATACAAAAAAAATTAGCCGGGCGTGGTCGCCTATAGTTCCAGCTATGCGGGAGGCTGAGGCAGGAGAATGGCGTGAACCCGGGAGGCAGAGCTTGCAGTGAGCCGAGATTGCGCCACTGCACTCCAGCCTGAGTGACAGAGCAAGACTCCGTTTCAAAAAAAAAAAAAAAAAAAAAACTGTGAATAGACAAGGACACACAAGGAGCGCTCCACGAGACAATGAAGGTAGAGATTGGAGTTACGTAGCCACAAACCAAAGAATACCAAGCATTGCCTGCAAACCACCAGAAACTAGAAAAAGACAAGGAAAGATTCCCCCTACAGGTTTCAGAGGGAGTACAGCCACGCTGACGCCTTGATTTTGGACTTCTAGTTTCCAGAACTATAAGACAATCCATTTCTATTGTTTCAACCCAGTTTGTGGTTCTTTGTTAGAGTAGTCCTAGGAAACTAATACAGATCCCATAAGAGATAAGAATATGTCATTTTTCAACAAATTGTTCAGTGAACAAATATTTATTGAGCACCTTCTACACCTAGGCATTTATCTAAGTCTAGAGGATAATCAGCAAGGAAAAAAGACAACATATCGCCCTCATGTAGCTTTCACATTCTAGTGAAAGGAGAAAGGAAAGAAACATAATAAATAAGTAAATTATACGTGTGTTAGATGGTGGAAAGTGTTATGAAAAAAAAAGGGTCTGCCACAGTAGAGGGGCTGCAGTTTTCAGAAGGGCAGAGAGACAGAAGTCATCACTGAGAAAATGACAACTAAGCAAAGACCAAAAGGACATGAGGGAAGGATCCAGGGGCAGCCAGGGGAAGAGCATGCCAGGAAAAGGGAAGAGCTAGTGCAAAGGCCCTGGGGCAGAAGGGTGCCCAGCATGATAGAGGAAGGGCAGAAGAGAGTGTGATTTGAACATGGTGAGAAAGAGGTAGGAAGCAGACACATTCAAGGTCATAATTAAAGAAAGAATGAAGAAAGAGCTTCATTACAAAAGTGTAGGCAGGCTTAAGGCAAACCAGCAAGTATGATGACGCACTCCAGGGCTAGAAATAAAAAGAAGCCATAACATCCTTAGGCCTGAAGGCACAAAAGGAGAGGTAGCTAGTGGAATCTGGCAAGAGCTGGCTGCAGCCAGGGCCCAGGGCCAGGGGCTGTGTCTTTGATAGAGGAACATAGCTATGGCCTAGCCAAGGTCATGAATGGAAAGGGGCCAGCAGAATAAATACTCCATCTTCTCACTTTCCATCTTCCCATGACTGAATATAACTGGAAGCCAAAGATTAAGAGAGTTTTGTGGAGGATGCCCGTAGAGGCCAGCCTCCTGGGGGCACAGCACAGGGTAGAGAAGAGTGCGGAGTGGGTTCCAAAGGATGACTGAAGATTGGGCAGCACAGGGAGATTAGCAGGAGATGAAGTCAGAGAGGTAACAGGGGCCTGGGTATGTAGAGCTTGCTAGATCATTTTAAGGATGGTGGCTTTCATCTGAGTGAAATGGCAACCATTGGAGAATTTTCGGTGGAAGAGTGATATGACTTATGATTTGAAAGAATCACTCCAGCTGCTGTGTTGAAAATAGACAGGGTGGAAAAGGACAAGAGTGAAGCAAGGAGACTGGTAAGAGGCTATTGCAGTAATGCAAGCAAAAGTGTGGCTGGACCAGGGGGTTGGCCTAAAGGAAAACAAAACTGAGGCAAACTTAATATAAGTAGAGTTTATTTGAGCCAAGTTTGAGGACTGCAACCCAGAATTACAGATTCAAGTTGCCTTGAATATGAGCTTGGATTAGCCACAATTACAGGTGGGTTTTTAAAGGAAAAGAAGCAGCAGTTCCTAAGTTATTTACCAATAATTTACATTAAAATAACATAAGCTATTGATTGGCTACACATTGTTATTAACTTCCAGGAAAATGAAGATTATGAGTGAGGCAGCTAGTCAGGAGCAAAATGCCTTTAATAATGGACCCACGGTATGGGTGCAGGAGACATTACTGAAGTCCCATATTCAGGTCTCTGAGCCTGATAAATTTTGCATATCTCGCACAGCTCAGATTGTTCTGAGCTATTTTTCTTTTCTTAAAAATAATGTTAAACTAAATTTGGCCTAAGGACGCCTCCATATTTGATTTCTTATGGTACAAACTATAACCTAATTTAGTACATAAACTAACTGAAACTAACTTGGGTGTATACTTTTGTAACAAAACTGAGCCTCAGCCAATCACAGCAGCAGAGCTTCAGTCAATTAAAGGTGGCCAACTGATCAAACCATGATCAAATAAGGCAAATACTGAGCTGTAACCAATCAAGCAGCCTCTGTACCTCACTTCTGTTTTCTGTCCGTAAATGCTGCCTGCTCAAGTTGCAGCCTAGAGCTCTCTGAAACTGTTCCTGTTCTGGTGGGGGTGCGGCAAGGGTGGGGGTGCCCAATTTGTGAATCATTCTTTGCTCAATTAAATGCTCTTAAGTTTAATTTTTCTAAAGTTTTTTCTTTTAACAGTAGAAGCAGTGGAGGTGATGAGAAGTGGTGAGATTCTGGTTTATTTTGTAGGTTGAGGCAGAATTAACTGTTGCATGAGATGTGGGGTATGAGAGAAGGCCTGAGCACCTAGAAGGATTGGGGGTGCCATGAACTGACAGAGGTTGTGTAATAGTGTGATATAATAAGAAATACATGGCGGGCATGGTGGCTTATGCCTGTAATCCCAGCACCTTGGCCACCAATGCAGGACCATTGCTTGAGTTCAGGAGTTCGAAACCAACCTGGACAATATAGTGAGACCTCATCTCAAAAAAAAAAAAAAAAGAAGAGGAAATACATATTTGGTCTCTGCCCCTGGTTCTTGAGACAGACCTCCTAAAACTTTTATGATTTCCTAAGTGACAAGATCACCTGATGCAGAGCTCCTAAATCCCTTGGAATTTCCTGGAGGACAGGAGCATCTTTTGTTCTAAAGGTCACTCTTGGTGGACTCCTCAATAGCCTCATAATGGGGGCTGGTAGCCAGGGGAATCAACCATGTGATTACATTAGAACTTTCAAATCCCACTGACCTGACCTCTGGGGAAGAGAGGGGGTGCTAAAGATGAGCTAATCACCAATGGTCAATGATTTAATCAGTCATGCTACATAATGAAGCCTCTATAAAACCCCAAAAGGACAGTGTTCAGAGAGCTTCCTGGTTGATGAATCAGTAGAGGTGCTGGGAGGGTGGCACACCTGGAGAGGGCATGGCACTCTGTACCCCTTCCCACATACCTTACATTATGCCTCTGTTCCATTTGGCATTCATCCACATCCTCTGTAATGTCCTTTATAATAAATGGGTAAATGTAAGTCAAGTGTTAGTCTGAGTTCTGTGAGATGCTCTAACAAATTAATCAAACACAAAGAAAGGATCATGGGAACCCTTGATTCATAGCTAGCTGGTCAGAAGTACAGATCACAACCAGGGACTTGTGACTGACACCTGAAGTGGAGGGCAATTTTGTGGGACTGGGCTCTTAAACTGTGGGATCTGACACTATCTTCAGGTAGATGGTGTCATAACTGAACTGAATTATAGGACACCTGGTTGGTGTCTGCTGGAGAATTGCTTGGTATGTGAGGAAAAAAACAGACACATTTTGGTGAGAAGCAATAAAATACTCTATATGCTGTGTTGAGTGTTGTATCATGTGTCCCAGTAGGAATAACAGCTTGTTTTTCCTATTGTTACAGTTGGCACTGGATCTATCTCATATGGGGGTCAGGAGGAGGCCTGCCAGGAGAGCAGGCTTGGCTGAGTGGGTAGGTGAGGTGGAACTGTTCACAAGTCTGGTATTTAGGGGAAAGGTCTCTATGGAAAATACAAACTTGGGAATCATCAGTATATAGATATATATTCAATATGAAAATGAAGTTAGCACTTCCCAACGGGAAAAACAAAGTTTTTTGGAGGAGGTGGCATGTGATTGGGGACCTTGAAGGATGAGATTTTCATAGTCAGAAATAGGTGGGAAGACAATCCCAGATTAAGAAAGAGCCATTATCAATGCTAGGATTCGTATTGAGGCTAGTTTAGGGAACACTTTTTCAGTTTGAATGAGCAGAGGACTGATTTTGGAGGGAGCCAGTGGCAGAAATATGAGAAGAATATTAGCCTTGTAACTTGCTGTACACTCATGCATCTATCTACGAATTCATCAGACACCACTGGTTACCTTAAAAGCTGTGTTTGTTGTGGACATTAACAACAACAATCATAAATGCATATTGAGCCCTTATCATGTGCTCATGTGAAAATTCCTCACTTAATGTTCACCCCCAACTAAAAATAAGGAAAGTAAGAGTGTGAGTGATTTTCTCCAGTTCTGTCTGCCGGCCAGATTAGAACCAAGGCAGTGTGACCACAGAGCTTTTGCCTTACCACTCAGCTCTACTTCTTTGTCAGAAACACCAAAGCAGGCATCTGTAGTGGTGGGGCCTGGCAGCCACCAGAAATATAGGCTACTAAGTCTTGGGCAAGGATTTCTCCTGACTTTCTTCTATATGAGATGTGAAACATGCCCTCTCCAGGGGTCAGCTGAGGAACCAGCAGTGGTAGCTCAGGAAAGAAGGTAGGGCTGCTGACCAGGGCTTAGGTCACCAAGCTGCTGACTCTGACTCACCCGGGAAAGCTGACTGGCTTTTAAAGCATCTGCTCCCCATTTTGTGTCTCCTATGGGCAAACCTGAGGTCAAGGGCAGAAAAACCAAAGCATCACCCTGGAAGGTTAGCACTGAAAGTGCCCTTGAACAGTAATGTGTCTATTCCTCTACTCCTTATCTCCTCCAAACCCACTTAAGACCATAGAGGCTATGTTCCTTGTCCTACATTGTCTTGGAAGGTTTGTGACAAATCCTATACTAGAACTCAAATATGAGGACTTTCATGTTCAGTGTGCTTCCACAAAAGATGCTAACATGAATTAGTTCCTGGTTTGAAAGAAATAGTATCAACAACAAAAAGGACGTCCACTCAGAGACCCCATCCGAAGGTCACCAACATCAAAGACCAAAGGTAGATAAATTCACGAAGATGGGGAGAAACCAGCGCAAAAAGGCTGAAAATTCCAAAAACCAGGATGCCTCTTCTCCTCCAAAGGTTCACAACTCCTCATCAGCAAGGGAACAAAACTGGACGGAGAATGAATTTGACGAATTGACAGAAGTAGGCTTCAGAAGGTGGGTAATAACAAACTCCTCCAAGCTAAAGGAGCATGCTCTAACCCAATGCAAGGAAGCTAGGAACCTTGAAAAAAGGTTAGACAAAATGCTAACTAGAATAACCAATTTAGAGAAGAATATAAATGACCTGATGCAGCTGAAAAACACATGAATTAGTTCCTGTTTTAAAATTAGGTTTCTTAGTGAGCAGGCTGGAATAGAATCAAGTGTGTGTGTGTGTGTGTGTGTGTGCATGCATGTGTGTGTGTGTGTGTGTGTGTATCTGTGTATGCATGTGTGTGTGTGTGTGTGTGTGTGTGTGTATCTGTGTGTGTGCCAAGTTCATGATACAAGCCCAGGACTGACACTCCCTACCACTCCCAGGGAAAGGAATTTCTCCTCAGTTCAGCTTGTCTTTCAGGAAAATTTAGATTTTAAGCATCTGACCCAGTAAATGGGACAGGAAAGAGGAGCCCTGTCATCCAGTGAGTCCTGCTCAGTTATCTTTCCTGGAGAAACACTCACACCTGTGTAGCAAGAAGCCCGTGCAAGGAAGCCTACAGCAGCATCACAAGAAATAGTGAGGAGTGGAAGGAACTCAAATGCCCATCAATACAGGAGTGATTATCCAGCAGTTAAAATGAATGAAGTGGGTCTTCATAGAGTCAAGGAAAGATCCCTAAGACATTATTACACAAGGAAGAAGGAGAAGAAAAGAAAGTTGGCAATACAATGCATACAATATGATCCCATTTGTGAAAAA
Source organism: Pongo abelii (assembly GCF_028885655.2). NCBI lineage: Eukaryota > Metazoa > Chordata > Mammalia > Primates > Hominidae > Pongo > Pongo abelii. Next base: position 157,699,360 of record NC_071989.2, read on the forward strand.
GAAAAAACATCCCAACCATATGCGTGTATGTAGAAAGTAGATCCTCTTGCCTGATGATTTCAGTGGATTTAATTCCACAATTGTGCACTGAGTGCCCTCTTTGTGCTGGCCTTGTAATCCATAAGGAAATCATCTAGCAGGGAGCAGTGTAGGCAACATCCCTGCCCTCTAATAGCTGGATAAGGGAGGGGTAAATCATGCCTGAGCCAGGAGAGCATACCTGAGTTCCCAGAGCCTTAACCAACCCCATACCTCACCCCTCAGAATCACAGCGTCAGCCCAGGAGAGTAGCCACAATCCCAGCATTCAAGCCCATGTGTCACCAAGCCCCTTGGGGATCCAGAGACGGTCTCACCAGAGCAGCTGCACCTCTGGTGCTTGAACGGATGTGGTGCCCTACCCCCTAGGGAAACAGAGTCTTGGCTGTTCTATTTCACCCTACCCTTTGGGCTGAGCAACTGCAGAGCTCCATCTTCTTGGATCTGAACCAGCCCTCTGGAGTCTGAGCTGCTGAGGTGTTGCACCTCCCCAAGGTGTTGAGCTATCATTGCACTGCTCCCCACCTCCTAGAGCCCAAGCCACAACTGTGCACCTCCATTCTAGGAATTCTCTGCCACTGCACCTGGACTTACACACCCTGGGCCACCGTTGTGTTCCACCTCTGCAGAGTCCAGAGTCACCATGATGTACTACCTCCTCTCCTGATGCCTGAGTTGCCACTGTACCCTATTGGCTCTAGACTCAAGTTTCTGGAACACTCCTTCCCCCCCAGAGCCATACCAGTGCTGCGCCCTGACCCCCAGCATCAGAGTCACAGCTACACACCTGACCCCTGGGCCCAAGCTACTGGGGAGTGCCTCAGAGTAACAGTCCTCTGTTTAGTGCGAGGGCTTCATCCACTTGTCACAGAGAGTGAACACCCACCTTTCAGGTTCTACAATAGTACAATAAGACATTGAAGCCAGGACCCAAACTCCACAGCTACTCCAAGCAGCTGTATTCTGGAACACAGAACCACTGTGGCTGCCTGTGGCCTGTGTCAGACCCAACACCAAGAGGGATCCCCTCAGCTACTTCTTCCCACTGTGGGGAAAAAAAAACAAGAGGACTCCCCCAAAGACTTTTCCACTGAGAGCTCTAACAACCGACCCTGCCACCACTGCTGCTACAAACTCTTGTAGCCTTAGCCACTGATTCAGCTGCAGTTATCAATGATGTCAATCACAACTGAAAAAAACCTCATGGAGACTGCTCTACTGCACCCACCTGGAACCAGAGCCAACACACGACCAACCTAGGACTCATATGCCAGTGAAAATCTTTCCCTATGAAAGGTACTCTAAAATGGGAGATGACTATTTCATCAGAGGCACAGACATCAACACAGGGACACAAGAAGCATGGAAAAGTAAGAAAATATGACACTATCAAAGGAATGTAATTCTCCAGTAACCGACCTTAAAGAAATTAAACTTCACAAATTTCCCAAAAAGTAATCAAAATAATGATCTTAAGGAAACTCAGTGAGATACAATTGAATACAGATAGAAAATTCAATGAAATCAGGAGAACAACTCATGATCAGACTGACAAATTCAACAAAAAGATAGATATAATTTAAAAAGAACCAAACAGAAATCTTGGAGCTGAAGAATTCAATTAATGAAATTAAAAAAAAAAAATACAGTTGAGAACTTCAACAGAATAGATCAAGCAGAAGAAAACGTCTCTGAACTTAAAGATAAGCCTCTTGAGAGAAGAATCAAATAGACACAATAAAAAATGATAAAGGGGATATCACCACCGATCCCACAGAAATACAAACTACCATCAGAGAATACTATAAACACCTCTATGCAAATAAATTAGAAAATCTAGAAGAAATGGATAAATTCCTCGACACATACACCCTCCCAAGACTTAAACCAGGAAGAAGTTGAATCTCTGAATAGACCAATAACAGGCTCTGAAATTGAGGCAATAATTAATAGTTTACCAACCAAAAAATGTCCGGGACCAGATAGATTCACAGCCGAATTCTACCAGAGGTACAAAGACGAGCTGGTACCATTCCTTCTGAAACTATTCCAATCAATAGAAAAAGAGGGAATCCTCCCTAACTCATTTTATGAGGCCAGCATCATCCTGATACCAAAGCCTATCAGAAACACAACCAAAAAAGAGAATTTTAGACCAATATCCCTGATGAACATCGATGCAAAAATCCTCAATAAAATACTGGCAAACTGAATCCAGCAGCACATCAAAAAGCTTATCCACCATGATCAAGTGGGCTTCATCCCTGGGATGCAAGGCTGGTTCAACATACACAAATCAATAAACCTAATCCAGCATATAAACAGAACCAACAACAAAAACCACATGATTCTCTCAATAGATGCAGAAAAGGCCTTTGACAAAATTCAACAATGCTTCATGCTAAAAACTCTCAATAAATTAGGTATTGATGGGACGTATCTCAAAATAATAAGAGCTATCTATGACAACCCCACAGCTAATATCATACTGAATGGGCAAAAACTGGAAGCATTCCCTTTGAAAACTGGCACAAGACAGGGATGCCCTCTCTCACCACTCCTATTCAACATAGTGTTGGAAGTTCTGGCCAGGGCAATCAGGCAGGAGAAGGAAATAAAGGGTATTCAATTAGGAAAAGAGGAAGTCAAATTGTCCCTGTTTGCAGATGACATGATTGTATATCTAGAAAACCCCATCGTCTCGGCCCAAAATCTCCTTAAGCTGATAAGCAACTTCAGTAAAGTCTCAGGATACAAATTAATGTGCAAAAATCACAAGCATTCTTATACACCAATAACAGACAAACAGAGAGCCAAATCATGAGTGAACTCCCATTCACAATTGCTTCAAAGGGAATAAAATACCTAGGAATCCAACTTACAATAGATGTGAAGGACCTCTTCAAGGAGAAATACAACCACCGCTCAATGAAATAAAAGAGGATACAAACAAATGGAAGAACATTCCATGCTCATGGGTAGGAAGAATCAGTATCGTGAAAATGGCCATACTGCCCAGGGTAATTTATAGATTCAATGCCATCCCCACCAAGCTACCAATAACTTTCTTCACAGAATTGGAAAAAACTACTTTAAAGTTCATATGGAACCAAAAAAGAGCCCGCATCGCCAAGTCAATCCTAAGCCAAAAGAACAAAGCTGGAGGCATCACACTACCTGACTTCAAACTATACTACAAGGCTACAGTAACCAAAACAGCATGGTACTGGTACCAAAACAGAGAAATAGACCAATGGAACAGAACAGAGCCCTCAGAAATAATGCCACCTATCTACAACTATCTGATCTTTGACAAACCTGACAAAAACAAGAAATGGGGAAAGGATTCCCTATTTAATAAATGGTGCTGGGAAAACTGGCTAGCCATATGTAGAAAGATGAAACTGGATCCCTTCCTTACAACTTACACAAAAATTAATTCAAGATGGATTAAAGACTTAAATGTTAGACCTAAAACTATAAAAACCCTAGAAGAAAACCTAGGCAATACCATTCAGGACATAGGCATGGGCAAGGACTTCATGTCTAAAACACCAAAAGCAATGGCAACAAAAGCCAAAATTGACAAATGGGATCTAATTAAACTAAAGAGCTTCTGCACAGCAAAAGAAACTACCATCAGAGTGAACAGGCAACCTACAAAATGGGAGAAAATTTTTGCAACCTACTCATCTGACAAAGGGCTAATATCCAGAATCCACAATGAACTCAAACAAATTTACAAGAAAAAAACAACCCCATCAACAAGTGGGCAAAGGATATGAACAGACACTTCTCAAAAGAAGACATTTATGCAGCCAAAAGACACATGAAAAAATGCTCATCATCACTGGCCATCAGAGAAATGCAAATCAAAACCACAGTGAGATACCATCTCACACCAGTTAGAATGGTGATCATTAAAAAGTCAGGAAACAACATGTGCTGGAAAGGATGTGGAGAAATAGGAACACTTTTACACTGTTGGTGGGACTGTAAACTAGTTCAACCACTGTGGAAGACAGCGTGGCGATTCCTCAGGGATCTAGAACTAGAAATACCATTTGACCCAGCCATCCCATTACTGGGTATATACCCAAAGGATTATAAATCATGCTGCTATAAAGACACATGCACACGTATGTTTATTGCAGCACTATTCACAATAGCAAAGACTTGGAACCAACCCAAATGTCCAACAATGATAGACTGGATTAAGAAAATGTGGCACATATACACCATGGAATACTATGCAGCCATAAAAAATGATGAGTTCGTGTCCTTTGTAGGGACATGGATGAAGCTGGAAACCATCATTCTCAGCAAACTATCGCAAGGACAAAAAACCAAACACTATATATTCTCACTCATAGATGGGAATTGAACAATGAGAACACATGGACACAGGAAGAGGAACATCACACACCAGGGACTGTTGTGGGGTTGGGGGAGGGGGGAGGGATAGCATTAGGAGATATACCTAATGTTAAATGACAAGTTAATGGGTGCAGCACACCAACATGGCACATGTATACATATGTAACAAACCTGCACGTTGTGCACATGTAGCCTAAAACTTAAAGTATAATAATAAAAAAAAAGAAAAGAAAAGGGCTACAAGACAAAAAAAAAAAGTCTCTTGAAAAAACCTAGTTAGAAGAAAAAGGGGAAAAATTTTAAAGAGTGAAGAAAACCTACAGGATTTATGGGACACCATTAATTGAGCAAATGCTCAGATTATGAACTTCAAAAGAAGAAAAGAGAAAAAGACATGCAAAGTTTATTTAATGAAATAACTGCTGAAAGCTTCTTAAGTCTTGGGAGAGATATGGACATTCAGACCCATTAAGCTCAAAAGTCACCAAATTTATTCCAAAGGCACATTTTTATCAAAGTGTCAAAATACAAAGGCAGAATATTAAAAGCAGCAAGTGCCATAAAGGGAATCCCCATTAGACTATCAGTGAATATCTTGGCAGAAACCTTGAAAGTCAGGAGAAAAGTGGGATAATATATTCAAAGTACTGAAAGAAAAAAATGCCAGCCTGGAATACTATACCCACAAAGTTATCCCTCAGAAATAAAAAAGAAATAAAGTATTCCCCACTTCATTACTATAATGGTAGTATGTAAATCTTTCAAATTGCTAGTATGAAGATTCAAACTGAAAATGGTCAAAATAACTATAGCTACAATAAAGTACAAAGGAAGATACAATATAAAATGATGTAAATTGTGACAGCAAAAATATAAATGGGGGGAATATAAAAGTCTAGAGTATTCATATGCAACTAAAGTTAAGTTGTTATCTGTTTAACATAGTCTATTACAACTACAAGATGTTTTAGGTAAGCTCCATGGTAACCACAAAACAAAAAGCCACAGCAGATACACAAATGAGAAAGAGAAAGAAATAAAAACTTAACACTACAGAAAATCACCAAATCACTAAGACAGTAAGAAAGGAAGAAAGAAACAAAGGATCTACAAAACAACCAGAAAACAATTTAAAAAATGGCAGGAGTAAGTCCTTATTTATCAGTAATAACTTTGAACGTAAACAGATTAAACATTAAGCTGGATGTGGTGGCACAAACCCATAATTCCAACTACTCAGGAGACTGAGGTGAGAAGATTCCTTGAGCACAGAAGTTTGAGACCAGCCTGGACAACACAGTAAGACCCCCATCTCAAGAAAAAATAAGACATTAAGTGGCTGACATAGAGTGGGTAAAAAAAAAAAAAAAAAAAAAAGATCCAACTATAAGCTGTCTACAAGAGACCTATTCTAGCTGTAGAGACATACATAGGCTGAAAGTAAAGGAATGACAGAAGATATTCCATGCAGATAGCAACCAAAAGAGAAAGAGCTTGCTATGCTTATATCAGATAAAGTAGACGGTAAGTCAAAAACTGTTGCAAAAAACAAAGATCATTATTAAATAAGAAAGGAGTCAATTCATCAAGAGGTCATAACAATTATAAATACATATGCATCTACCATTGGTGCACATAAATATATAAAGCAAATATTAATGGACATGAAGGAAGAAATCGATAGCAATACAATAAAATTAGGGAACTTTAATACCTCATTTTCAATAACGGATAATCAACCAGACAGAAAATTAACCAGAAAATACTGGACTTGAACTGCACATGAGACCAAAATGGACCTAATAGACATATATAAAACTTTCCATCCTAACAGCAGGAGAATATACATTCTTCTCTAGTGCACATGGAACATTCTCCAGGATAGACCATATGCTAGGCCACAGAATAAGTCTTAACAAATTAAGGATGATTAAAATTATATCTAGTACTGCTTCTGATCAAAATTGCATGAAACTAGAAATCAATAACAGGAAGGATCTTGACAATTCACAAATATGTGGAAACTAAACAACATGCTCCTGAACAACCATTGGTTCAAAGAAAAAAATCAAAAGGGAAATTCAAAAATGTCTTGAGACAAATGACAATGGAAACACAACATATCAAAACTTATGGAATGCAGCAAATGAAGTTCTAAGAGGGAAGTTTAGCAATAAATGCTTCTATTAAAAAAGAAGAAAGATTCCAAATAAATAGCCTAACATTATACCTCAATTATCCAGAAAAAGAAAAACAAACTAAATTCAAAGTTGTTAGAAGGAAAAATAATAATAAAGTTCAGAATAGAAATAAGTCAAAGAAAGAACAGAAAAACTATAGGAAAATAATCCATAAAACTAAGAGTTGGTTCTTTAAAAAAATAGATAAAATGGACAAACCCTTAGGTAGACTAAGAAAAAAAAGACTTAAAGAAAAAGAAAAGTGAAGACATTACAAAAAATGCTTCCGAAATTCAAAGGATCGTAGAGACTATTATGAACAGTTACATGCCAACAAACTGGTTAACTTTAAAGAAATCAATAAATTCTTAGAAATAAATAAACTACCAAGATTGAATTGGAAGAAATAGAGAGATTGAACATACCAATAACAAATAAATTGAAGAAGCAATTAAAAGCCTTCCAACAAAGAAAAGCCTAGGACCAAAATAGCTTCACAGCTGAATTCTACCAAACAGTCAGAGAAGAATTAATGTCAATACCTCTTAAACTCTTTCAACTAATTTTTAACAAGGGCACCAAGAGGACACAAGGAGGGAAGGATGGTCTCTTCAAAAAGAGTGCTGGGAAAACAAATTTTAACATGCAAAAAAAAATGGAATTGGACCCTTATTTTACACCGTACATAAAAATCAACTCAAAATGAATAAGAGACCAAAATGTAAGATCTGATACCATAAAATTTTAGAAGAGAACACAGGGAAAAAGCCCCTTAACATTGGTCTTGGCAATGAATTTTTGGATATCACACCAAAAGCTCAGGCTACAAAAGCAAAACTAAATAAATGGTACTACACCAAACTGAAAAGCTTCATTATAGTGAAGGAAACAATCAACAAAATGAAAAGGCAACCTATAGACTGGGAAAAAATTTGCAAACTGTGTGCCTGATAAGGGGTTAATATCCAAAATTTATAAAGAACTCTTATAACTAAACAGCAAAAAACAAATAAATTGATTTAAAAACAGGCAAAGGATATGAACAGACATTTCTCTAAAGAAGACATAAAAGTGGCCAAAATGTATATTAAGAGACACTCAACATCACTAATCATAAGGGAAATGCAAATTAAAACCACTATGAGATATCACCTCACACCTGTTAGAATGGCTATTACCAAAAAGATAAGAAATAACAAATGTTGGTAAGAGTGTCAAGAAAAGGGAAGCCTAGTATACTATTGTTGGGAATGTAGATTGGTAGAGTCATTATGGAACACAGTATGGAGGTTTCTAAAGAAATTAAAAATAAAACTTCCATATAACTCAGCAACCCTTCTTCTGGGTATATATCCAAAGAAAATGAAATTACCACTTCCGCTGCTGAGTGTGTTAGCTCATGCCTGTAATCCTAGCACTTTGGGAGGCTGAGGCAGGAGGATCACTTGAGCCCAGAAGTTCAAAACCAGCCTGGGCAACATAACAAGACCCTTTCTCTACAAAGAATAAAAAATTAGCCAGGTGTGGTGGTGCCTGCTTGTAGTCCAAAGTATTCTGGAGGCTGAGGCAGAAGGATCAACTTGAATCCAGGAGTGAGTCTGCAGTGAGCTATGATCACACCACTGCACTCTAGCCTGGGCAACAGAGCAAGATGCTATATGAAAAAAAAAAGAACAAAATAGAAATAGCCACATCATAAAAATATTCGCACCCACGTGTTCATTGCAGCCTTATTCACAGCAGCTAAGAAAAACAACCTAAGGGTCCATCAATGGACGAATGGATATAGAAAATGTAAATATATATGTATAGGAATATTATTCAGTCTGAGGAAAGAAGGGATTATTCTGCTATTTGCCACAACACAGATGGATCAGGAGGACATTTTGATAAGTGAAATAAACCAGACACACAAAGAAAAAAATTGTGTGATCTTACTTATATGTGGAAACTGAAAAGAAAAAAAAGGCCAAATATACAGAGCTAAAAAATCAACATTGTCATTTGTCTCAGTGGTTACCATGGTGAGAAGTATGGGGAGATGTCAAAGGATACAAAGTAGCAGATATGTAGAATGAACAAGTCTAGATATCCCATGTACAACATGACTGTAGTAATAAAATAAAAGTAATACTGTATTAGGATTTTTTGTTAAATAGATTTTAGCTGCTCTTGTCACACATACACAAAAAATAACTATATGAAATGAGATATGTTAAGCTGCCTTACTATAGTAACCATTTTACTATCTGTATATATCCCATAATATCATGCTGTAAACTTCAAATATATGCAATAAAATGTATTTTAAAATATATATATATGAAAAAAAGAGGAGATGAAAAAGGCAAAAGAAAAAGAGGAGGAGAAATTCTAATGTAAGCATGGTGTATCAGGGGTGCTCTTGGAAGAGAGGTCCAAGGTGTCTCCTAGGCTGTTATACTCTTGATCTGACTTGAGAGATGGTCCCTCATACTGAGCATCACAGAAGATACCAGATCTCAGTGCCAAACACAATCTCCACAGCAACTCGGAAGGGAGAAGAAGCAAAATCAAGAAGCATTTTCTGTAACAGGCATATTCCAGTAATGAAGGTCCCTCAACTCCCCAGTTTCTTGATGGCCTTCATAGAGCACTGCCTGTAGCTGATTACAGCACCCTGGGGAAAGCAACTTTGTACTACCAGTATCTTCTTCTGGGACAGACGTCATGCAGGAGTTACACCATCTGCATGAACGTAGCCACCCTCCAAGTATGACCTCTACACTCTCCCCTGCCTGAGGAAGTGCCTCCATTCGACCAGCAATCTGTTCAGAGGGCCCCCACTCTTGCTGGGAGCCTTGGGTAATAGCAGAGGAAGCTTATTGTCTTCTTGAAGATGACACACCTCTTTTCATCCAGTCTAACTGAGAGCAGGCTGAAGAGTTACATGGATTACATGGAATAACATACCCTTCCACCACAGCACTTCCCGGTCCTTGGGCTTGTCTTCCCTGGGTGGCGAAATCAGCCAGATAAGCTGCTATCCAAGAGGGTAACAGAAATCTTACCAGTACTTGGATGTGTTTGTACCTCTCAGCGGTCAATTTGGGCATTAGATTTGTGGTCAGAAGACTTGAATTAAATCCTGGCTCTACCGGTTTTGAGCTGTATGCTCTTTGGCATATCTCCCCCTTTGTAAATAACAATAATAATAATAATTAAAGAAAGATAACAAAAAAGGTTATACCTCACTAAATAATGGTGAGAAATTGAAAAGATTTATTTTTTACTTGTGCAAAGCTCGTGTGCATGGGTGTACACGTGCAAACACTGTTCTACTTGTCTTAGGTGTGTTCTTCAAGCATCTGGAACATATAGGTCTATGGGGAGGAAGGGGATACAGGTGAGCAGAATATGCCAAGCAGTCATGACAGAAACAAAATCTCAGTTTCAATCAGAAGTCATATCCAGAAACATCACTAAGCAAAACCGCATCCACCTGTCCTCAAAGATAATCAGAAAGATTCTTTTCAGATTCCTAACATCTGTAACTGTAAGAAAATAAAATTTGTGTTGTTTTAAGCATTAAGTGTGTGGTAATTCATTACAGCAGCCATGGGAAATTAATACACCTGGGAACCAGTGAGGTGCGATTCTGAACCTGATGGGTGGGAAGGGGCTGGAAGATCTGCATTTCTAATGGGAGCTTGCCTGTGGTACCTGTTCCACTGATCTGCAGACCATACTTTGAGCAGCAAGACCATAGGTAACTCCACCTGCAGCCCTTCCTTCAGTGACTGGAGCCTCCAGTTAGCATGGCATGGGAGCAGGGACCCTGCAGAGTCCATAGTTCCTTACCTTTGACTGCCTGAGCCCTGAGCATCTGTCCCATTGAAACTGGCATGGATCTCTCACCAGGCTTTTAATGTCACCTCACCTAAGAGATACTCCTTTTATTCCCTTTTGTTGCCCTCTGTTTATTTACTTCATGGAGGATAATCATAAGTCTGGGTTTTTGTTTATTTATTTTCCCCCTCCTCATATTTCTGCTCCCACCCACTCTGTGCAGCAAGTGCCTAGCACAGAATACATACTTCTACGTAAATAAATAAATAAATACGTGGATGAAAGAATGAAGGGGTCCCTAAGGTTTTTTTCAAATGAATGTGTGCCAAAATCTCTCACAACGTACATTTGGTTTTTGGTTTTGTTTTTATTTTGAGAAAAGGTCTTGCTCTGTTGCCCAGGTTGGAGTACAGTGGCATGATCACAGTTCATTGCAGCCTCGGCCTCCCAGGCTCAAGCAATCCTCCTGCCTCAGTCTCCAGAGTAGCTAGAATCACAGGTGCACACCACCACACTTTTTACATTCTTTGTAGAGATGGGGTCTCTATGTTGCCCAGTCTGGTCTCAAACTCCTGAACTCAAGTGATCCTTCTACATCAGCCTCCCAAAGTGCTGGGATTACAGGCATGAGCCACTACTCCCAGCCTACATCTTATATTTGTACAACTGGACTTTTCTTTAAGCTACATAATTCAAAAGTTTACAACGATCCAAGGAGCTTTATCTTCTCAGACTGGGCTCTGGCAGATGAAATCAATTTGAGTATTGATTCTTCCCGTCCATGTTCAAGATTTCTTCCCAGATTTAAAAAGCCTGCTGTAGTAGGTTAGTTTCCTAGAAGCAGACTCTGAGAAGAAGAATGGCAGGCAGGAAATTTACGGGGATGTGCTCTTGGGATCCACACCAGTGGGTAGAGCGAGAGAAACAAGATCAGGCAGGAGGAGTTGCTGGGCAGCAATACAGATCCAACAGAGGCCTCAACTGGTTCCTACAGAGTGCTCTAGAGTGGGTGGACACTTCAGAGTTCCTGAATTGAGGTCAGGGGGCTCGACCTTTTCATGCCTATAACAGCCTATCATTGGAGTCAGGCTGCTTCAGAAGGGTCCACGCCCAGGAGATTGTTCTCTTCAATTCTAAGCAAGCCCTAGAGAGGGACTCAGCTGAGAGCCGTCAACCTTGAAAGCTTCCAGCAACTAGGGGATAAGTGGGTCCGTCCTGATGTGGTGGGAATGTAGGCAGCCTCCACAACATTCTGTTCGCATGCCTGTTTTTTCAGCCATTTTGTGGGGGGAAACTATTAAATAAGTCCAGAATAGAGATGTGTGGCACACTGATATGAACAAAAGAGAAATAGACTAATGATGCAGAGGAGAAGAAAAACACCGTTATTTTTTTTCTGGAGGGAGGTTCTTGTACACACACTTTTAAATGACTAGATCTCATAAGAATTCACTCACTATAACGAGGACAGCACCAAAAGAAACTAGGATGGACTTGAGGGTATATACAAACAGCCTGTCTCGGAGACAGAGTTCTTCTGAGATGGGCCACAAGGAAAATGTGATATACAAAAATGTTAAGAGTTTGCGAGAAGGAGGGGAGCATTTGGGGCAGTTCATGGGTGGAGGTCTCAGTGCTCTCAATATAAACCAGGAGAAGAGGAAAGGTCTACATGGGAGGGCAGTGTAATAAGAAGTCAACAGAAAGGAATAAGATGATTGCTTGGGGCAGTGAGGGGCAAGCTAGGCTGGCTGTTAGGAGTTTTCAGGGGACCCAGTCATGGGAATTTATGGTGCCCCTCCAGCAGTCTTGAAACACTGCAGGGACGGCAGATGGTTCTGAGCTGGCAATGTAGGGGTGGCCGGGGAAAATGGGGTGACAGAATCCCGGGAACTGGTGAGAGTCACTGAAATAGGTGACCTTGGAGTCAGGCTGGATGGGGAGGCCAAGGTGGGTGGCAAGGGAAATGAGAGCAAGAATGGTCCATGACATAAGGTCATGAGAAGACTGTTCAGCAGGTTCAGGAGTCAGTTTGTATATTTTCCCCATCCAAATCTCATGTTGAAATTTAATCCCCAATGTATGGAGGTGGAGCCTAGTGGGAAGTGATTGGATTGTGGAGGCAGATTTCTCATGAGTTATTTAGTGTCACCCCCTTGGTGCTGTCCTTGTTATAGTAAGTGAATTCCCATGAGCTCTGGTCACTTAAAAGTGTGTGGTGGGCCGGGCGCAGTGGCTCATGCCTGTAATCCCAGCACTTTGGGAGGCCAAGGCGAGTAGATCACCTGAGGTCAGGAGTTCAAGACTAGCCTGGCCAACATGGAGAAATCCCATCGCTACTAAATAAAAATACAAAAAAAATTAGCCAGACATTGTGGTGCATGACTGTAGTCCTAGCTACTCTAGAGGCTGAGGCATGAGAATCACTCGAACCTGGGCAGTGGAGGTTGGCAGTGAGCTGAGATTGCACTACTGCACTCCAGCCTGGGCAACAGAGCGAGACTCTATCTCTATTTAAGAAAAAAAAAAAAAAAAAAAGGTGTGGCGCCTCCCCTTTCTCTCTGTTTTGCTCCTGCTTTCACCATGTGATGTGCCTGCTTGTGCTTCACCTTATTCTACAAGTAAAAGCTTCCTGAGGCCCTCCCAGAACCTGAGCAGATGCCAGCACCATGCTTGTACAGCCTGCAGAAATGTGAGCCAATTAAACTTCTTTTCTTTGTAAAGTACCCAGTCTCAGGTATTATTTTTATAGCAATTCAAGAACAGCCTAACACAGAGTAGGACAGCAGACAAAGTGGATGGTGCAGAGGGGCACGTCAGAGACCGTGTTTGTAATGCTGGAGAGTAAGAAGGAGTCCTAGTCCCTGTGGAAGGTGATGATGGAAGTGCCATCCTGCAGATAGGTCAGGTCCCAAAACCACCCAATGTATTCTGCTTAAAATGATGTTATTACAGTAAGTGCATGTGCATTAAAAAGTTCAAACTATATGGTGAACAAAAAAGCTAGTCCCCTTTCAAACAACTTCAGCCCTAACCCAAGCTTAGCAACCCTTCTCTAAAGGTAACCACTGGTATTTTGGAGTGACCTTCCAGATCTTTGGCTCTGTATTCTAGACACAGGCATATGTGCTCCCATTTCTGGAAGAAAGATTATATATATATTATATATATATAAAAATATATATATACACATACACACCCTTAAGATAATATTAATCACATAATAATCAAACATATCCATATATAGTCATACTATATGTAGTATTATATAATTACAAATATATAATTACAAGATAGTATATAATATATTATATTATTATATAATGTATATTAATTTGCACACCACTTCATGCTTGATTTCACTGGAATTGCCCCACATTGTGAAAATGGCAACTCTGACTTTACCTGTTTAACTTGACTTGTCACTGGGTCTTTCAAGTAAGAAAGATGGGTGCTCTTCATGGAAAAGAGAATTTTACTGAGGGCAGCCCAGATGGCAGCCTGTGAAGGGTGAGGTCCATGGGTAAAGCTGGACCAGAAAGGTTTTCTCTTTCCTCCTGCTAGAGGCAGTAAAGTTATGTCTCAGTGTTTTTGGCACATGGTTTTCCAACATCTAGGAATATTTTCCTCTTTCCGGTGGGAGCTGTATCTCCCTTCCTGGAATCTAAACAAGTTCAAAACAAACTCCTAAACAAAGGGACTCTCTGCTCCATGGTTCTCAACTCCATTCCCTTGAGAGGCACAAGCCGAGATTCTACTCTTCTGATTACTTTCCCAGGCAAGCCCCACAGAGAATCCCACACCAGGCCTTCCTCTTGCACCTTGCCAGTGGCCACCAATTGTTATGAACATCCTTATGGGTGTAGCATTTCATACCCTTTATTTATGCTGTCATAATTATGCAAGGAAAAGAAGATTATTTTCCTGATAGAAGTTATTTGGGGACTTTCGATGACCCAAGGTTCAATGAATGGTCTTGCCTAAGACGAATTGATCACCATTAAGCTGGATGAGATAAAATGAATCCTAGACAAAGGATGGTGAGAGGCTCACATTTAAGTCCTGATTCTGCCCCTCTGCCTCATCACGAGGCTGAGAGGCTGAGCAGCTTTTCCAAGGGTGCGTTCATCAATTATGAAATTGAAACATAATCTCTTCCCTATGTGCTTTACAGAGTGGCTGTGAGAGGAAATTCAGAAGTATCTTTGGAAGCATTTTGTTAATTTTGAAATGCAGGGGACATCATCAAAATGAAAAACTTTTGTGCCTCAAAGAACACCATCAAGAAATTGAAAAGACAACCCAGGAAGAAAAAATTTGCAAATCTTATATCTAATATAATATAGAATATATAAATATATATATATACACATATCTATAACATATAAAGAATTCTTACAACTTAAAAATCAAAGTAAAATAAACTAATTTAAAAATAAACAAAAGATCTGAAAAAATGTTTCTCCAAAGAAGATATATAAATGGCCAATAAGCTCATGGAAAGATGATTGACATCATTAGTCCTCAGGGAAAGCCAAATCCAAACCACAATGAGATACCACTTTATACCCACGAAGATGGCTACAATCAAAAGGCCAGATAATAACAAGCATTGGCAAGGATGTGGAGCAATCAGAACCTTAATACAATGGTGGTGGGGATGTATAATGGTGCAGCCGCTTTTAAAATCCAGTCTGTTAGTTCTTCATCATCGATATGGTTTGACTCTGAGTCCCCACCCAAAACTCATCTTGACTTGTACTCCCATAATTCCCATGTGTTGTAGGAGGGACCCACTGGGAGATAATTTGAATCATCGTGGTGGATTCTCCCATACTGTTCTTGTGGTAGTGAATAAGTCTCACAAGATCTGATAATTTTATCAGGGGTTTCTGCTTTTTCATCTTCCTCATTTTCTCTTGCCACCACCCCATAAAAAATGTCTTTCCCCTCCTGCCATAATTCTGAGGCCTCCCCAGCCATGTGGAGCTGTAAGTCCAATTAAACCTCTTTATCTTCCCAGTCTCTGGTATGTCTTTATCAGCAGCATGAAACAGAGTAATACAGTAAATTGGTACCAGTAGAGTGAGGCATTGCTGAAAAAATACCCGAAAATGTGGAAGCAACTTTGGAACTGGGTAACAGGCAGAGGTTGGAACAGTTTGGAGGGCTCAGAAGAAAACAGGAAAATGTGGGACAGTTTGGAACTTCCTAGAGACTTGTTGAATGGCTTTGACAAAAATACTGATAATGATATGGACAATGAAATCCAGGCTGAGGTGGTCTCAGATGGAGATGAGGAACTTGTTGGGAGCTGGAGCAAAGGTGACTCTTGTTATGTTTTAGCAAAGAGACTGGCAGCATTTTGTCCCTGCTCTAGAGATTTGCGGAACTTTGAACTTCAGAGAGATGATTTAGGATATCTCGTGGAAGAAATTTCTAAGCAACAAAGCATTCAAGAGGTGACTTGGGTGCTGTTAAAAGCATTCAATTTTAAAGGGGAAACAGACATAAAAATTTGGAAAATTTGCAGCCTGGCAATGTGGTAGAAAAGAAAATCCCATTTTCTGAGGAGAAATTCAAGCTGGCTGCAGATATTTGCATAAGTAACAGGGAGCTGAATGTTAATCCTCAAGATAATGGGGAAAATGTCTCCAGGGCATATCAGAGATCTTTGTGACAGCCTCTCCCATCACAGACCCGCAGGTCTAGGAAGAAAAAATGGTTTTGTGGGCCAGGCCCAGGGTCCCCATGCTGTGTGCAGCCTAGGGACTTGGTGCTCTGTGTTCCAGCCACTGAAAGGGGCCAACACAGAGCTCAGGCCATGGTTTCAGAGGGTGCAAGCCCCAAGCCTTGGCAGCTGCCATGTGGTATTGAGGCTACGAGTGCACAGAAGTCAAGAATTATGGTTTGGCCTGGATTTCAGAATATGTATGGAAATGCCTGGATGCCTAGGCAGAAGTTTGCTGCAGAAATGGGGCTCTCATGAGGAACCTTTGCTAGGGCAGTGCAGAAGGGAAATGTGGGGTTAGAGCCCCCACACAGAGTCCCTACTGGGGCACTGCCTAGTGGAGCTGTGAGAAGAGGGCCCTCATCCTCCAGATCCTAGAATGGTAGATCAACCTACAGCTTGCACCATGTGCCTGGAAAAGACACAGACACTCAACACCAGCCCGTGACAGCAGCTGGGAGGGAGGCTATACCCTGCAAAGCCACAAGGGCGGAGCTGCCCAAGACCATGGGAACCCACCTCTTGCATCAGCATGACCTGGATGTGAGACCTGAATTCAAAGGAGATCATTTTGGAGCTTTAAAATTTGACTGCCCCACTGGATTTCAGACTTCCACGGGCCCTGTAACTCCTTTGTTTTGGCCCATTTATCTCATTTGGAATGGCTGTATTTACCCAATACCTGTACCTGCGTTGTATCTAGGAAGTAACTAGCTTGCTTTTAATTTTACAGGTTCATTGGCAGAAGGGACTTCCCTTGTCTCAGATGAGACTTTGAACTGTGAACTTCTGAGTTAATGCTGAAATGAGTTAAGACTTTGGGGGACTTTTGGGAAGGCATGATTAGTTTTGAAATGTGAAGACATGAGATTTGGAGGGGCCAGGGGTGGAATGATATGGCTTGGCTCTGTGTCCCCACCCAAATCTCATCTTTAGTTGTACTCCCACAATTCCCATATGTTGTGGGAGGGACCCGGTGGGAGATAATTTGAATCAGAGTGGTGGAGTCCCCCATACTGTTTTCGTGGTAGTGAATCAGTCTCACAAGATCTGATGGTTTTATCAGGGGTTTCCACTTTTGCATCTTCCTCATTTTCTCTTGCCACCACCATGCAAAAAGTGCCTTTCGCTTCCCGCCATGATTCTGAGGCCTTCCAGCCATATGGAACTGTAAGTCCAATTAAATATCTTTTTCTTTCCAGTCTCGAGTATGCCTTTATCAGTCAGCAGCATGAAAATGGACTAATACAATCATGTTAAACATAGAGTTACTATTTGATCCAGCAACTCTACTGCTAGTTTTGTATCCCCAAGAAAAATGAAAACTTATGTTCACACAGAAAATTGCACATGAATGTTTATGGTAACATTATTCATAATAGCCAAAAGGTAGAAACAATCCAAATGCCTGGCCATTGATGAATGAATACAAATGTGGTATATGCATACAATAGAATATTATTCCCCAATAAAAATAAATGAAATACCAATACATGGTACAACATGGATAAACCTTAAAAACGTTATGCTAAATGAAAGAAGCCAATTACAAAAGACCACATGCCGCATGTATGATTCTATTTCTTTGAAATGTCCAGAATAGGCAGATCTATACACACAGAAAGTAGTTGCTTGGGGCTGGGAAGTATGGGGGAATTGAAGAGTAATAGCTAAAGGGCACAAACTTTCTTTATGACATGTCACAAATGTTCTAAAATTGATTGTGATGATGGTTGCACAACTATGTGATTATGCTAAAAATCACTGAGCTGTACAATTTAAATAGGTAAATTGAGAGGCTTCAAGATGGCTGACTAAAGGCATCTGGTGCTTGCCTCCTCCACAAAGAAGAACCGAAATAGAGTAGAACACTTTGAATATATCATCTAAGAAACAACACTGGAATTCAACTGAGAAATGACAGGAAAAACCCAAAGCAAGGAAGGAGAGGGAAGTCAGGCAGTCTGCTTGGCCAGGATTGGCTGGGAGCCTGGGGAGGCTCCACTATTCAGCAAAAGGATGAGTGAGTGATTCCCAGAGATTAACATTTCCACTACAGACTCCTGCATCCTCTGCATGGGAAAGCCCTAGACTCTTGCAGTCTTCAAGACTAATATCAAAAGCTGCCTGAAGATCAAAGGCATTGTTCCAGAAAGAGAGCTCATGCTGGGCCCCACACACCCCAAGCCCTAAGCAGCTACAGCAAAATGCCATATTGAGAGCCCAGCTTCCAACAGACCACAGACTCCAGGGCAGAAGAGTAAGCCATTAGCAAAACCCCACTGCCCCCCACAATGAAGCCACTGCATATTTTCGTGCATCGCAATGACAAACCCCCCTACCCTCAACAGCTGCTTATGGCTGCCACTGCCAGGATTCAAGCATGAGCAAAATGCATACTCCCCAGCCACCTGCATATGGCTCCTGCCACTAAAAGCAACCCTGCCCCTCCCACAAGCCCTGAGCAGGCCTGCAGTGCAGCCACTGCAATTCCCACCTGAACATTCTGCCTTGGGCCTGGAGATCACCCCACCCCTGCTGACCACAGCCAGCACCTGCAAGCCCCACTAGCAGACCTAAAGGACACAACTGCGTGGCTCACTCCAGCACCCAAACCTCCTAGTGCCAGAGCACACAGTGCAGGGACCTGGAGACTGCTTAGTCCAGTCTATCACCATTGGCACTTCAGCACTTCTCCCAGGGGCCTGAGGTGAGGCTCATTTGGCCTGCCACTGCCACTGCAGTTGACACTCGCCCACACATGCTACCAGTGGGCCTAAGGCTCATCCTGTCTCTGCCTACCACGGCTAGTACCTGCAAGTACCCCTGGGAGGACTAAGCACCAGTTTGCCCAGCCTTGCTCTGCTCCCCCACCACCAGTACCAGAGCATGTGGTCCAGAGACCTGGGGACTACCCAGCCCAGTCCACCATTGTTGGCACCTGAGCACTCCTCCTGGAAGCTTGAGTTCAAGCCCACCCAACCTGCTGTTACCACCACAGTGGGCACACAACTATAGGCCTAGGGACTGGTCCACCCAGCCCATCACAGTCATTGTCAACACAAGTATAGACCATGTAGGACCCAGAGATTAGTCTATCTACTGCTACTACAATCACCCATGCCATGACCATTGCCCAAGGGCCTAAAAACCCACCCATTTGCCTGGCCCAACTCTGCTACTAACAGCACCTGAGAAAGCCACTTGGGGATCCAAGAATTGGGCTTTCTGGAACCACTGAAACCAGTGCCAATATATGCCACCCTGGAGCCCAAGGACAGGCATGCTCAGCCCACTGCTGCCACCATAGGGGTCTGAAGATAGGACCACCTAGCATTGCTGTATCCAGCAAAACTTTGCCACAGTCTCCACTCCATTAACAATTGCATCCTAAGCCACTCAGGAAATCACAGACACCACTGACAATGTTTATAGCTGAAGAAATCATATGGAGACCACACTGCTGCACACATCCAAAATCAATGGCAAAGTGCCCAACCCAACCAACACCATAGATACATCTTCAAAAAAGTACCCTCCCCTATGAAAGCAAATTCCAAAAATTGAAAGAAACAGCTGTTACACCAGATGCACAGACATCAATGTAAAAACATATGAAACATGAAAAAGCAAAAAAATATGACACCTTCAAGAGAACACAGTAATTCTCCAGCAATAGAGTTCAGTCAAAAGGAAATCTATGAAATCCCGGATAAAATACTCAAAATAATGATGTTAGAGTAGGAGGGAAAATGGCAGCTAGGAGGCAGGACTAACTTGCAGCTCCTACTTGGATGGACAGAGCAGCGTGTGGAGACTCACACTGCGAATGTTTGCTCCAAGAATCACCAAAAGAACATACCAGGAAAACCAAAATAATTCACAGACCCTTTGAAGGAAGTATAGTTTGCTGCTGCAAACTATGAGAGGGGAAAGTCTGCCTCCAAACACACATCCTTACTGGGGAACCTGAAAACACAGATCACTGAAGAAGGATTTAACCTTACCTAGAGCTGAAGCAAATTTAGAGAGCCAAGTGAAATAAAAAAGCAGAAGCAGCAGCAGGAAGAGCCTGTAGGCACTCCCAGTCCCCAGGGAAGCCATTTCTGACTTTATCTCACAGGGGTCCTTGAGGGAAGGCAGACAGTGGAATTAGGGAAGGGCCACAGGGTAAAGGAGGCTTCCAGCTGAACTATGTAATAATTTCAACCAAGTGCGAATTTTCTTGGGCAGAATCTGTGGGATAGCAGGGTGAACGGAAAGTGTAGAGATGAGCACAGAAGCCATGGCAGGCAGGGAGGGTCAAGACCTGAAAGACCTGCTTGCTTTCTCAGCAAGGAGGCTTGTAGCCTGAGGCAAGATCTCAGCCCTGCACACCGGAGGCCTGGATACAAATTCAGCTCTATGGAGAGCATGGTGGGAGTGAGACTGGCCTTGCTGGCTGCACAGGAGCTGGGTGAGGCCTGTCACTGCCAGCTTTCCCCCACTTCCTTGGCCAACTGTACAAAGCAACAGAGGCAGCCATAATCCCCC
Organism: Pongo abelii; assembly: GCF_028885655.2. Classification (NCBI taxonomy): domain Eukaryota; kingdom Metazoa; phylum Chordata; class Mammalia; order Primates; family Hominidae; genus Pongo; species Pongo abelii. Next base: position 157,720,047 of record NC_071989.2, read on the forward strand.
TTGGAACATAACTCCATTGGCCTGAAAAATACACTCCCATCCCCCACAGTGACCATGGCAAGCCCTGCCCAAAGAGAGTCTGAGCTCAGACACACCTAACCCTGCCCCAACCTTATGGTCTTTCTCTACCTACCCTGGTAGTCAAAGACAAAAGACATAAGCTCGTGGGAGCTCCATGGCCCCAACCATCACCAGAGAAACCCAATACTTATCCAGGTGACTTTAGGACAAGTTCGTATCCTCCTTCTACTAGCACAGCTGGTGCTCTCTTGAAAGTGCCACCTCCTGGCTGGAAACCAATCAACTCAAGCCATTACAGTAACCCATAACAGAACAACCCTACTCCAAGGAAGGAGAAGACAACAGCCAATTCCACCACCTAAAACATCCTGGCTACACAGAGGTCCTGAGTCCGTCCACATTACAACTTTACTGCTAGCATAACCAGCATCAAAAAAAAAAAAAAGTGCACTAAACAAAACTACAACCAAGGACTGTCACAGAATCCACTTCACTCCCCTACTACCTACACCAGAGCAGGTGCTGGTCTCCATGGCTGGGAGACCTGAAAATAGATCACATCACAGGACTCTTTGCAGACACACCCTAGTACCTGCCCAGAGCCTGGTAGCTTCACTGGGTGGCTAGACCCAGAAAAGCAATAGTAGTCACTACAGTCCAGCTCTCAGGAAGCCCCAACCCTAAGGGAAGGGGGAAAGCACCACATCAAGGCATCACCCCCTAGGACAAAAGAATCTGAACAGCAGACCTTGAGCCCCAGATCTTTCCTCTGACATAGTCCACCCAAATGAGAAGGAACCAGAAAAACAATTCTGGTAATATGACAAAACAAGTTTAACACTCCCAAAAGATCACACTAGCTCACCAGCAATGGATCCAAACAAAGAAGAAATCTTTGAATTGCTAGAAAAAGAATTCAGAAGGTTGATTATTAAGTTACGCAAGTAGGCACCAGAGAAAAGCAAAAAACAACTTAAATAAATTTTAAAAATAATACAGGATATGAAACACAATGTCTTCAGAGAAACAGACATCATAAACAAAAAGCAATCACAACTTCTGGAAATGAAAGACAAACTTAGAGAAATACAAAATACATTGGCAAGTTTCAACAATAGACTAGGAAAAGTAGGAGAAAAAACTTCAGAGCTCAAAGACAAGGCTTTCAAATTAACCCAATCCAACAAAGACAAAGAAAAAAAGAATAAGTAAAAATGAACAAAGCCTCCAAGAAGCTGGGGATTATGTGAAATGACCAAACTTAAGAATAATTGGTTTCTCTCAGGAAGAAGAGAAATCTAAAAGTTTGGAAAACTTATTTGAGGGAATAATTGAAGAAAACTTCCCTGGCCTTGCTAGAGACCTAGACATTTAAATAAAAGAAGCTCAAAGAACACTCAAAAAATTCATCACAAAAAGATTGTCACCTAGGCCAGGGGCAGTGGCTCACACCTGTAATCGCAACACTTTGGGAAGCCCAGGCAGGTGGATCACCTGAGCTCAGGGGTTCAAGACTAGCCTGGCTAACATGGTGAAACCCCGTCCCTATTAAAAATACAAAAATCAGATTTGAGGGAGGAGCCAAGATGGCCGAATAGGAACAGCTCCGGTCTACAGCTCCCAGCGTGAGCGACGCAGAAGACGGGTGATTTATGCATTTCCATCTGAGGTACGGGGTTCATGGTTCATCTCACTAGGGAATGCCAGACAGTGGGCGCAGGTCAGTGGGTGCGCACACCATGCGCGAGCCAAAGAAGGGCAAGGCATTGCCTCACTCGGGAAGCACAAGGGGTCAGGGAGTTCCCTTTCCTAGTCAAAGAAAGGGGTGACAGACAGCACCTGCAAAATCGGGTCACTCCCACCCAAATACTGTGCTTTTCCGGCGGGCTTAAAAAACGGCGCACCAGGAGATTAATATCCCGCACCTAGCTCAGAGGGTCCTACACCCACGGAGTCTCGCTGATTGCTAGCACAGCAGTCTGAGATCAAACTGCAAGGCAGCAGCGAGGCTGGGGGAGGGGCGCCCGCCATTGCCCAGGCTTGCTTAGGTAAACAAAGCAGCCAGGAAGCTCGAACTGGGTGGAGCCCACTACAGCTCAATGAGGCCTGCCTACCTCTGTAGGCTCCACCTCTGGGGGCAGGGCACAGACAAACAAAAAGACAGCAGTAACCTCTGCAGACTTAATTGTCCCTGTCTGACAGCTTTGAAGACAGCAGTGGTTCTCCCAGCACGCAGCTGGAGATCTGAGAATGGGCAGACTGCCGCCTCAAGTGGGTCCCTGACCCCTGACCCCCGAGCAGCCTAACTGGGAGGCACCCCCCAGCAGGGGCAGACTGACACCTCACAGGGCTGGGTACTCCTCTGAGACAAAACTTCCAGAGGAACGATCAGACAGCAGCATTCGTGGTTCACAAAAATCCACTCTTCTGCAGCCACCACTGCTGGTACCCAGGCAAACAGGGTCTGGAGTGGACCTCTAGCAAACTCCAACAGACCTGCAGCTGAGGGTCCTGTCTGTTAGAAGGAAAACTAACAAACAGAAAGGACATCCACACCAAAAACCCATCTGTACATCACCATCATCAAAGACCAAAAGTAGATAAAACCACAAAGATGGGGAAAAAACAGAGCAGAAAAACTGGAAACTCTAAAAAGCAGAGTGCCTCTCCTCCTCCAAAGGAACACAGTTCCTCACCAGCAACAGAACAAAGCTGGACGGAGAATGACTTTGACGAGCTGAGAGAAGAAGGCGTCAGACGATCAAATTACTCAGAGCTATGGGAGGATATTCAAACCAAAGGCAAAGAAGTTGAAAACTTTGAAAAAAATTTAGAAGAATGTATAACTAGAATAACCAATACAGAGAAGTGCTTAAAGGAGCTGATGCAGCTGAAAACCAAGGCTCGAGAACTACGTGAAGAATGCAGAAGCCTCAGGAGCCGATGCGATCAAATGGAAGAAAGGGTATCAGCAATGGAAGATGAAATGAATGAAATGAAGTGAGAAGGGAAGTTTAGAGAAAAAAGAATAAAAAGAAACGAGCAAAGCCTCCAAGAAATATGGGACTATGTGAAAAGACCAAATCTACATTTGATTGGTGTACCTGAAAGTGACGGGGAGAATGGAACCAAGTTGGAAAACACTCTGCAGGATATTATCCAGGAGAACTTCCCCAATCTAGCAAGGCAGGCCAACATTCAGATTCAGGAAATACAGAGAACGCCACAAAGATACTCCTCGAGAAGAGCAATTCCAAGACACATAATTGTCAGATTCACCAAAGTTGAAATGAAGGAAAAAATGTTAAGGGCAGCCACAGAGAAAGGTCGGGTTACCCTCAAAGGGAAGCCCATCAGACTAACAGCGGATCTCTCGGCAGAAACTCTGCAAGCCAGAAGAGAGTGGGGGCCAATATTCAACATTCTTCAAGAAAAGAATTTTCAACCCAGAGTTTCATATCCAGCCAAACTAAGCTTCATAAGTGAAGGAGAAATAACTCCTTTACAGACAAGCAATGCTGAGAGATTTTGTCACCACCAGGCCTGCCCTAAAAGAGCTCCTGAAGGAAGTGCTAAACATGGAAAGGCACAACCGGTACCAGCCGCTGCAAAATCATGCCAAAATGTAAAGACCATCGAGACTAGGAAGAGACTGCATCAACTAACGAGCAAAATAGCCAGCTAACATCATAATGACAGGATCAAATTCACACATAAGAATATTAACTTTAAATGTAAATGGACTAAATGCTCCAATTAAAAGACACAGACTGGCAAATTGGATAAAGACTCAAGACCCATCAGTGTGCTGCATTCAGGAAACCCATCTCACGTGCAGAGACACACATAGGCTCAAAATAAAAGGATGGAGGAAGATCTACCAAGCAAATGGAAAACAAAAAAAGGCAGGGGTTGCAATCCTAGTCTCTGATAAAACAGACTTTAAACCAACAAAGATCAAAAGAGACAAAGAAGGCCATTACATAATGGTAAAGGGATCAATTCAACAAGAAGAGCTAACTATCCTAAATATATATGCACCCAATACAGGAGCACCCACATTCATAAAGCAAGTCCTGAGTAAACTACAAAGAGACTTAGACTCCCACACATTAATAATGGGAGACTTTAGCACCCCACTGTCAACATTAGACAGATCAACGAGACAGAAAGTCAACAAGGATACCCAGGAATTGAACTCAGCTCTGCACCAAGCAGACCTAATAGACATCTACAGAACTCTCCACCCCAAATCAACAGAATATACATTTTTTTCAGCACCACACCACACCTATTCCAAAATTGACCACATACTTGGAAGTAAAGCTCTCCTCAGTAAATGTAAAAGAACAGAAATTATAACAAACTATCTCTCAGATCACAGTGCAATCAAGCTAGAACTCAGGATTAAGAATCTCACTCAAAACCACTCAACTACATGGAAACTGAACAACCTGCTCCTGAATGACTACTGGGTACATAATGAAATGAAGGCAGAAATAAAGATGTTCTTTGAAACCAACGAGAACCAAGACACAACATACCAGAATCTCTGGGATGCATTCAAAGCAGTGTGTAGAGGGAAATTTACAGCACTAAATGCCCACAAAAGAAAGCAGGAAAGATCCAAAATTGACACCATAATATCACAATTAAAAGAACTAGAAAAGCAAGAGCAAACACATTCAAAAGCTAGCAGAAGGCAAGAAATAACTAAAATCAGAGCAGAACTGAAGGAAATAGAGACACAAAAAACCCTTCAAAAAATTAATGAATCCAGGAGCTGGTTTTTTGAAAGGATCAACAAAATTGATAGACCGCTAGCAAGACTAATAAAGGAAAAAAGAGAGAAGAATCAAATAGATGCAATAAAAAATGATAAAGGGGATATCACCACCGATCCCACAGAAATACAAACTACCATCAGAGAATACTACAAACACCTCTACGCAAATAAACTAGAAAATCTAGAAAAAATGGATAAATTCCTCGCCACATACACTTTCCCAAGACTAAACCAGGAAGAAGTTGAATCTCTGAATAGACCAATAACAGGAGCTGAAACTGTGGCAATAATCAATAGCTTACCAACCAAAAGAAGTCCAGGACCAGATGGATTCACAGCCGAATTCTACCAGAGGTACAAGGAGGAACTGGTACCATTCCTTCTGAAACTATTCCAATCAATAGAAAAAGAGGGAATCCTCCCTAACTCATTTTATGAGGCCAGCATCATCCTGATACCAAAGCCTGGCAGAGACACAACCAAAAAAGAGAATTTTAGACCAATATCCTTGATGAACGTTGATGCAAAAACCCTCAATAAAATATTGGCCAACTGAATCCAGCAGCACATCAAAAAGCTTATCCACGATGATCAAGTGGGCTTCATCCCTGGGATGCAAGGCTGGTTCAATATATGCAAATCAATAAATGTAATCCAGCATATAAACAGAACCAAAGACAAAAACCACATGATTATCTCAATAGATGCAGAAAAGGCCTTCGACAAAATTCAACAACCCTTCATGCTAAAAACTCTCAATAAATTAGGTATTGATGGGACGTGTCTCAAAATAATAAGAGCTATCTATGACAAACCCACAGCTAATATCATACTGAATGGGCAAAAACTGGAAGCATTCCCTTTGAAAACTGGCACAAGACAGGGATGCCCTCTCTCACCACTCCTATTCAACATAGTGTTGGAAGTTCTGGCCAGGGCAATCAGGCAGGAGAAGGAAATAAAGGGTATTCAATTAGGAAAAGAGGAAGTCAAATTGCCCCTGTTTGCAGATGACATGATTGTATATCTAGAAAACCCCATCGTCTCGGCCCAAAATCTCCTTAAGCTGATAAGCAACTTCAGCAAAGTCTCAGGATACAAAATCAATGTACAAAAATCACAAGCATTCTTATACACCAATAACAGACAGAGAGCCAAATCATGAGCGAACTCCCATTCACAATTGCTTCAAAGAGAATAAAATACCTAGGAATCCAACTTATAAGGGATGTCAAGGACCTCTTCAAGGAGAACTACAAAGCACTGCTCAAGGAAATAAAACAGGATACAAACAAATGGAAGAACATTCCATGCTCATGGGTAGGAAGAATCAATATCATGAAAATGGCCATACTGCCCAAGGTAATTTATAGATTCAATGCCATCCCCATCAAGCTACCAATGACTTTCTTCACAGAATTGGAAAAAACTACTTTAAAGTTCATATGGAACCAAAAAAGAGCCCGCATCGCCAAGTCAATCCTAAGCCAAAAGAACAAAGCTGGAGGCATCACACTACCTGACTTCAAACTATACTACAAGGCTACAGTAACCAAAACAGCATGGTACTGGTACCAAAACAGAGATATAGATCAACGGAACAGAACAGAGCCCTCAGAAATAACACCGCATATCTACAACTATCTGATCTTTGACAAACCTGACAAAAACAAGAAATGGGGAAAGGATTCCCTATTTAATAAATGGTGCTGGGAAAACTGGCTAGCCATATGTAGAAAGCTGAAACTGGATCCCTTCCTTACACCTTATACAAAAATCAATTCAAGATGGATTAAAGACTTAAACGTTAGACCTAAAACCATAAAAACTCTAGAAGAAAACCTAGGCATTACCATTCAGGACATAGGCATGGGCAAGGACTTCATGTCTAAAACACCAAAAGCAATGGCAACAAAAGCCAAAATTGACAAATGGGATCTAATTAAACTAAAGAGCTTCTGCACAGCAAAAGAAACTACCATCAGAGTGAACAGGCAACCTACAAAATGGGAGAAAATTTTCACAACCTACTCATCTGACAAAGGGCTAATATCCAGAATCTACAATGAACTCAAACAAATTTACAAGAAAAAAACAAACAACCCCATCAAAAAGTGGGCAAAGGACATGAACAGACACTTCTCAAAAGAAGACATTTATGCAGCCAAAAAACACATGAAAAAATGCTCACCATCACTGGCCATCAGAGAAATGCAAATCAAAACCACAATGAGATACCATCTCACACCAGCTAGAATGGCAATCATTAAAAAGTCAGGAAACAACAGGTGCTGGAGAGGATGTGGAGAAATAGGAACACTTTTACACTGTTGGTGGGACTATAAACTAGTTCAACCCTTGTGGAAGTCAGTGTGGCGACTCCTCAGGGATCTAGAACTAGAAATTCCATTTGACCCAGCCATCCCATTACTGGGTATATACCCAAAGGACTATAAATCATGCTGCTATAAAGACACATGCACATGTATGTTTATTGCGGCATTATTCACAATAGCAAAGACTTGGAACCAACCCAAATGTCCAACAATGATAGACTGGATTAAGAAAATGTGGCACATATACACCATGGAATACTATGCAGCCATAAAAAAGGATGAGTTCATGTCCTTTGTAGGGACATGGATGAAATTGGAAATCATCATTCTCAGTAAACTATCGCAAGAACAAAAAACCAAACACCGCATATTCTCACTCATAGGTGGGAATTGAACAATGAGAACACATGGACACAGGAAGGGGAACATCACACTCTGGGGACTGTTGTGGGGTGGGGGGAGGGGGGAGGGATAGCATTAGGAGATATACCTAATGCTAGATAACAAGTTAGTGGGTGCAGTGCACCAGCATGGCACATGTATACATATGTAACTAACCTGCACATTGCGTACATGTACCCTAAAACCTAAAGTATAATAATAATAAATTAAATAAATAAATAAATAAAAAAGAAATAATGGCATTTGCAGCAACCTGGATGGAATTGGAGATCATTATTCTAAGTGCAGTAACTCAGGAATGAAAAACCAAACATCAGATGTTCTCACTCATAAGTAGGAGCTAAGCCATAAGGATGCAAAGGCATACGAATGATCCGACAGACTTTGGGACTTGGGGGAAAGGGTGTGAGGGGGGTGAGGGATAAAAGACTACAAACTGGGCACAGTGTATACTGCTTAGTTAATGGATGGACCAAAATCTCAGAAATCACCACTAAAGAACTTATTCATGTAACCAAACACAACCAGTTCCCCCAAAATCTATGGAAATTAAAAAATAAATTAAAAGTTTAAAAAAAAAATACAAAAATCAGCCAGGCGTGGTGGTGCACATCTGTAATCCTAGCTACTAGGGAGGCTGAGGCATGAGAATCGCTTGAACCTGGGAGGCAGAAGTTGCAGTGAGCCAAGATCATGCCACTGCACTCCAGCCTGGGTGGCAGAGCAAGACTCTGTCTTCAAAAATAATAATAAATAATAATAATTAATAATAATAATAATAGTAATAATAATAATAAAGGTCATCACCTAAACACATAGTCATCAGGTTATCTAAAGTCAAGAAAAAATAAATAAATCTTAAGAGCTGTAAGGCAAAAGCATTAGGTAACCTATTAAGGAAGATCTATCAGATAAACAACAGATTTATCAGCAAAAACCCTACAAGCTAGAAGGGATTGGGGTCCTATCTTTAGCCTCTTTAAACAAAATAATTATCAGCCAAGATAATTTATAAATGAAGGAAAGCTTTATAAATGAAGGAAAGATAAAGTCTTTTTCAGACAAACAAATCCTGAGATAATTCACCACTACCAAGCCAGCATGACAAGAATTGCTAAAAAGAGTTCTAAATCATGAAACAAAACTTCAAAACACACCAAAATTGAACCTTCTGAAAGCATAAATATTGCAGGGCCTATAAAACAATAACGCAATGGGAAAAATGTATTCAAGCAATAACTAGCACTAGGAATAGAATAATACCTCACAACTCAATACTAACACTAAATATAAATGGCCTAAATCCTCCACTTAAAAGATACAAAACAGTGGAATGGATAAGAATTCAACAACCACGTATCTGCTGTCTTCAAGAGACTCATCTAACACTAAGGACTCACATAAACTTAAGGTAAAGGGGTGGAAAAAGATACTCCATGCAAATGGACACCAAAAGCTAGCAGAAGTCACTATTTTTATATTGGACAAAAGAGACTTTAAAGCAACAACAGTTAAAATAATCAAAGAGAAACATTATATAATGATAAAAGGACTAGTTCAACAGGAAAATATCACAATCCTAAATATATATGCACCTAACACTGGAATTCCCAAATTTATTAAAAATTACTACTAGACCTAAACAATGAGATAGATGGCAACAAAATAATAATGGGGGACTTCAATACTCCACTGACAGCACTAGACAGGTCATCAAGACAGACAGCCAACAAAGAAACAATGGACTTAAACTGTACCCTAGAACAAATGGACATAGCAGATATTTACAGAGCATTCTACCCAACTACTGCATAGTATACATTTTATTCATCAGTGCATGGAACATTCTCCAATATAGACCATATGATAGGCCACAAAATAAGTCTCAATAAATTTTTAAAAATTGGAATTATATCAAGCACTCTCTCAGACCACAGTGGAATAAAATTGGAAATCAACTCCAAAAGAAACTCTCAAAACCATACAAACACATAGAAATGTAATAACGTGCTCCTGCATGATTGTTGGGTCAACAATGAAATCAAGATAGAAATTTAAAAATTATTTGAACTGAATGATAACAGTGACACAACATATCAAAACCTCTGGGATACAGCAAAAGCAGTGCTAAGAGGAAAGTTCATAGCATTAAATGCCTACATTGAAAATGCCTACATTGTTCTCTGAAAGAGAACAAATAGACAATCTCAGGGTACACCTCAAGGAACTAAAGAACAAACTCAAACCCAGCAAAAGAAAAGAAATAAAGATCAGAGCAGACTAAATAAAATTGAAACAAAAAATACAAAAGATAAATGAAACAAAAGCCTGGTTCTTTGAAAAGATAAACAAAATTGATAGACCATTAGCAAGATTAACCATGAAAAGAACAGAAAAGATTCAAATAAGCTCAATTAGAAATGAAATGTGAGATATTACAACCAATACAACAGAAATACAAAAGATCACTCAAGGCTACTATGAACACCTTTATGCACAAAAACTAGAAAATCTAGAGGAGATGGATAAATTCCATCTAGAGGAGTTGTGATAAATATAGAACCCTCCTAGATTAAACCAGAAAGAAATAGAAACTCAACAGACCGATAACAAGCAGTGAGATTGAAATGGTAATTTTTTAAATGGACAACAACAAAAAAAAGTCCAGTACCAGATAATTCATAGCTGAATTCTATCAGACATTCAAAAAAAATTGCTACCAATCCTACTGAAACTATTCCAAAAGATAGAGAAAGATGGACTCCTCCCTAAAGCATTCTATGAAGCCAGTATCACCTTAATACCAAAACCAGGAAAGGACATAACAAAAAAAGAAAACTACAGGCCATATCCCTGATAAATATACATGCAAAAATTCTCTACAAAATACTAGCTGACTGAATCCAACAGCATATCAAAAAGATAATCCACCATCATTAAGTGGGTTTCGTACCAGGGATGCAGGATGATTTAACATACACAAGTCAATAAATTCAATATGTCACATAAAAAGAATCAAAAACAAAATCATATGATCATATCAATCGATGCAGAAAAAGCATTTGACAAAATCCAGCATTCCTTTATGATTAAAACGCTCAGCAAAATGGACAGAGAAGGGCCATATCTTAAGTTAATAAAATCCAGCTATGGCAAATCCACAGCCAACATTATACTCACTGGGGAAAAGTTGAAAGCATTCCAAGAACAGGAACAAGTCAAGGATGCCCACTCTTGCCACTTTTATTCAACATAGTACTGAAAGTCCTAGCCAGAGCAATCAGACAAGAGAAAGAAATAAAGAGCATCCAAAATGGTAAAGAGGAAATCAAACTGTCGCTGTTAACCAATGATATGATTGTATACCTAGAAAACCCTAAGTACGCATCCAAAGAGCTCCTAGATCTGATGAATTCAGTAAAGTATCAGGATACAAAATCAATGTACACAAATCAGTAGCACTGCTATACACCAACAGCAACTAAGATGAGAATCAAATAAATAAATCAACTCCTTATACAAGAGCTGCAAAAAATAAATGAAATACTTCAGAATATGCCTAACCAAGGAGGTGAAAGACCTCCACAAGGAAAACTACAAAACACTACTGAAAGAAATCATAGATGACACACGCAAATGGAAACACACCCATGCTCATGAATGGGTATAATCAATATAATATAATCAATATTGTTAAAATGAACATACTGCCAAAAGCAACTGACAAATTCAACAAAATTTGTTGTTGAATACTCATCAAATTTGTTGTTGAATATTTATCAAAATATTATCATTCTTCAGAAAACTAGGAAAAACAATCCTAAAATTCATATGAAACTAAAAAAGATCCCATGTAGCCAAAGCAAGACTAAGCAAAAAGAACAAATCTGGAGGCACCACATTACCTGACTTCAAACTATACTATAAGGCTATAGTTACCAAAACAGCACGGTAGTGGTATAAAAATAGGCATATAGACCAATAAAAGAGAATAGAGAACCCAGAAGTAAAGCCAAATACCTATAGTCAATTGATCTTCGACAAAGCAAACAAAAACATAAAGTGGGGAAACGACACCCTATTCAACAAATGCTGCTGGGATAATTGGCAAGCCACATGTAGAAGAATAAAACCGGATCCTCATCTGTCATCTTATACAAAAATCAACTCAAGATGGATCAAAGACTTAAATCTAAGATCTGAAGCCATAAAAATTCTAGAATATAACCCTTCTAGACATTGGCTTAAGCAAAGACTTCATCACCAAGAACCCAAAAGCAAATGCAAGAAAAACAAAGATAAATAGATGAGACCTAGTTAAACTAAAAAGCTTCTGTGCAGCAAAAGACATAATTAGCAGAGCAAACAGAAAAGCCACAGAGTGGGAGAAAATCTTCACAAACTGCATCTGACAAAGGACTATTACCTAGAATCTATAAGGAACTTAAACAAATCAGCAACAAAACCACAATCCAATCAAAAAGTGAGCTAAGGACATGAATAGACAATTCTCAAAAGAAGATATACAAATGGCCAACAAACATAGGAAAAAATGCTCAACATCTCTAATGATCAAGGAAATGCAAATCAAAACCACAATGTGATACCACCTTACTCCTGCAAGAATGGCCATAATTAAAAAATCAAAAAATAATAGAAGTTGCCATGGATGTAATGAAAAAGGAACACTTTTGCACTGCTGGTGAGAATGTAAACTAGTACAACCACTATGGAAAACAATGTGGAGATTCCTTAAAGAACTAAAAGTAGATCTACCATTTGATCCAGCAATCCCACTACTGGGTATCTACCCAGAGGGAAAGAAGTCATTATATGTAAATGATACTTGTACATGCATGTTTATAGCAGCACAATTTGCAATCACAAAACATGCAACCAGCCCGAATGCCCATCAATCAATGAATGGATAAAGAAAATGTGATAGATAAGTAGATAGATAGATAGATAGATAGACCATGAAATACTACTCAGTCATAAAAAGGAATAAAATAATGGCATTTGTCACAACCTGGATGGAATTAGAGACCATTATTCTAAGTGAAGTAACTCATGAATGGAAAACCAAACATTGTATGTTCTCACTTACAAGTGGGAGCTAAGCTATGAGGATGCAAAGGCATAACAATGATACAATGGACTTTGGGGACACAGTGGGAAGATGGGGGGTGGTTGAAGGATAAAAGACTGTACATCAGGTACAGTGTACACTGCTTGGGTGATGAGTGCACCAAAATCAAAGAAATCACCACTAAAGAGCTTACCCATGTAACCAAAAATCACCTGTTCCCAAAAAAACTATTGAAATAATAATAAATTATTTTTTTAATTTAAAAAACAAAATAATGATATTAAGAAAGCTCATTGAGATACAAGAGAATACAGAACAATAATACAAAAAATCAAAATAAATTCAGGATATGAATGAGAAATTTTCCAAATAGACAGGATAAAAAAGAGTCAAATGTAAATTCTGGAACTGAAGAATTCATTAAATGCAATATGAAACACATTTGAAAGCTTCAATATTAGACTTAACCAAGCAGAAGAAAAAATTTCAGAACTTGAAGATAAGTCATTTGAAATAAACCAGGCAGACAAAAATACAGAAAAACGAATTAAAAAGAATGAACAAAGCTTACCTGACATATGGAACACTGTCACATGACTAAATACTCAAATTTTCAGTATCCTGGACGAAAGAGAAAGTGAAAGGGTTAGAAACCCTATTTAACAAACCAGTAGCTGAAAACAGCCCAAGTCTAGCAAGAGATTTTGACATCCAGATACAGAAAGGTCAGAAATCCCCAGACAGATACAATGCAGAAAGATCTTTCCACAGCATATTATAATCTAATTGTCAAAAGTCAAAGACAGAAAGAATTCTAAAAACAGAAAGAGAAAAATGTTTAGTCACTTATAAGGGAACCCCCATCAGACTAACAGTGGACTTTTCAGCAGAAACCTTACAGGCCAGAAGAGAATGAGATAATATATTTGAGATAATATATTCAAAGTGCTGAAAGAAAAAAAAAAACTGTCAGTCGAGGATACTATTCCCAGCAAAGTTATACTTTACACGTGAAGGAGGAATAGTCTTTCCCAGACAAGTAAAGAATGAAGGAATTCATCACCACTAGACCATCCCTACAAAAAAATGTTTTAGGGAATCCTGCACCTGGAAGCAAAGGGATGATATCTGCCTTCATAAAAATGCACAAAAGTATGAAACCCACCGGTAGAATGAAAACACAAATAAGAAAAAGAAAGGACTCAAATGTTACCACTATAGAAAACCACAAAAACACAATGATAATAAGAGTGAAAGAAAGGAACAAAGGATACATAAAACAATCAGAAATCAATTAATAAAATGACAGAAATAAGCCCTCACATATCAATAATAACCTTGAATGTAAACAAATCGAACTTTACACTTAAACTAGATAGCCTGGCTGAATGGATTTTAAAAAACATGACCCAACTATTGGCTGCCTACAAGAAAATCATCTCACCTGTAAAGACATATAGACTGAAAGTGAAGGGACAAAAAATGATATTCCATGCAAATGGAAACCAAAAGTGAGCAGGAATAGCTATACTTAGATAAAACAGAGTTTAAATCAAAAACAGTAGAAAGAGACAAAGAAGATCATCATGTAATGATAAAGGAATCAATCCAGCAAGAGAATATGACAATTCTAAACATACATTCACCCAACACCAGAGCACCAAGATATATAAGGTAAATACTATTAGATCTAAAGGGAGAGATAGGCTCCAATACGACAATCATTGAGGACTTCAACACCCCACTCTCATCAGTAGACAGATCATCTAGATAAAAAATTAACAAAAAAAATCGGATTTAAACTGCACATTAGACCAAATTTTCCTAATAGACATTTACAGAACGTTTCACCCACAGCTACAAAATACACATTCTTCTCATTAGCACACAGAACATCCTCTAGGATAGACCATATATTAGGACACAAAACAAGTCTCAACAAATTTTTGAAAATTAAAATTATATCACTATCTGCTAAGACCACAGTGAAATAAAACTAGAAATCAATAATAAAAGGAACTTGGGAAACTACAAATACATAAAAATTAAACAACATGCTCCTGAATGACCACTGGGTCAAGGAAGAAGTTAACGAGGAAGAAGATTCCTTGAAACAAATGAAAAGCAAAAATTGTCATACCAAAACCTATGAAACACAGCAAAAGTAGTGCTAAAAGGGAAGCTTCTAGCAATAAATGCCTACCTCAAAAAAACAGAAAGATTCCAAACAATCTAAAGGATGCACCTGAAGGAATTAGAAAAGCAAGAATAAACCAACCAAAAATTAGTAGAAGTAAAAAAAAAAAAATCAGAACAGAACTAAATGAAATAGAGGCGAAAAAGCTACAAAGGCTCAATGATATCAAAAGTTATTTTTTGGAAAGATAAACAAAATCAATAAACCACTAGCTAGACTAACCAAGAAAAAAAGGCAAAAGTCCCAAATAAACAAAATCAGAAATGGAAAGGAAACATTACAACTGATACCAAAGGTATACAAAAAATCATCAAAGACTGTTAAGAACAACTGTATGCTGACAAACTGGAAAACCTACAAGAAATGGATAAATTCTGGACACATAAAACCTACCAATATTAAATTAGAAATTAAAAACTTGAACAGACCAATAACAAGTAATGAGATTGAATCAGTGATAAAAACCTTCCAACAAAGAAAAGTTTAGGACTAATGGCTTCACTGCCGAATACTACCAAGCTTTCAAAGGAGAACTCAGACCAATTCTCCTCAAACTATTCCAAAAACTTGAAGAAGAGGGAACTCTTTCTAACTCATTCTACGAGATCAGCATTACCCTGATAGCAAAAACAGATAAGGATGCAACAACAACAAAAACTACAGGCCAATATCCTTGATGAACATAGATGCAAAATCCTCAGCAAAATACTAGCAAATTGAATCCAACAACACATCAAAAATTTAAACACCACGATCAAGTGGGATTTGTCCCAAGGATGCAAGGATGGATATATATTTTATATATATATATAATGGATATATACATATATATTTATATAAATCAATAAACATGATCCATCACATTAACAGAATGAAGAACAAAACTCATATGATCATCTTAATGGATGCAGAAAAAGCATTTGACAAAATTCAACATGACTTTCTTATAAAAACTCTCAGTAAACCACGCATTAAAGGAGCATTCCTCAACATAATAAAGGCCACATATAACAAACCCACAGCTAACATTATACTGAGTGGGAAAAAGCTGAAAGCCTTTCTTCTAAGAACTGGAACAAGACAAGAATGCCCACTTTTACCACTCCTATTCAACATAGTACTGCAAGTCCTGCTCAGAACAATCAGACAAGGGAAAGAAAAAGCATCCAAATTTCAAAAGAGGAAATCAAATTGTTTCTCTTTGCAGATAATACAATCTTACATCTAGAAAATCCTGAAGACTCCACCAAAAAACTCTTAAATATAAATAAATTTGATAAAATTACAGAACACAAAATTAGCATACAAAAATCAGTAGCAATTCTACACACCAATAATGAAATACTTGAGAATAAAATCAAGAAGGCAATTTCACTTACAATGGCTACACAAAAAATAAAATAAAAGCCAGGCATGGTGGTTCACACTTGTAATTCCAGCACTTTGGGAAGCCAAAAAGGATTGCTTGTGGGCAGAAATTCAAGACCAACCTGACCAACATAGAGAGGTGCCATCTCTACAAAAAAATAAGAATAAAATTTAATTAGCCAGGCATGCTGGGGTCATGAATTTGCAGTTCTAGCTACTCAGAAGGCTGAGGTGGGAGTATCACTTGAGCCTAGGAGGTCAAGGCTGCAGTGAGCTATCATAGCACCATGGAACTCCAGCCTGGGTGACAGAGCAAGACATTTGAGACACTGTCTCAAAATGTATCAAATGGGACTATACTAAACTAAAAAGCTTCTGCACAGCAAAGAAAACAATCAACAGAGTGAAGAGACAACCTGTTAATGGGAGAAAATATCTGCAAACTATTCATCTAACTAGGGACTACTATCCAGCACATACAAAGAACTCAAACAACTCAATAGTTAAAAAATAATAACAATAATCCCATTACAAAGTGGGTAAAAGGCATGAATAGACATTTCTCAAAAGAAGACATACAAAAGGCCAACAGGCACATGTGTGGAGATTTCTTCCCACCAGCAGTCAGTCAATTTTCCAGCAGATTATTCAGCTAGGCGTCCTCGTATTCAATTCAATTCTGACACTATCTACTCATAGATTGTACCAGCTCCCATAGGGTAAGGGCTCAGTTTTACAAGACTGTGTCCACTTCAGACACAAGTCACAGTTCCTAGGACCTCCTGCTTGGATTTCATTAATTTTCTAGAGTGGCTCACAGCATTCAGGGAAACACTTTGCTTATGTCTACTAGTTTATTAATAAAGCATATAATAAATGATACAGATAAATGGACAGATGAAGAGATGGATAGGGCAAGGCATGTGGGAAGGGGCATGGAGCCTTTATGTCCTCTCTAGGCATACCACCCTCTAGGAACCTCCTCATGCTCAGCTATCCAGAAGCTCCTGAGCCTAGTCCTTTAAGGTTTTTATGAAAGCTTCATTCTATAGGCATAATTGATTAAATCACCATTGGTGATCAACTCAACTCTCAGCCCTTTGCCCCTCGCTTCTCCCTAAAAGTGGGGAGCTGGAGCTGAAAGTCCCAACCCTCTAGTCATGCCTTCATGTCCTTTTGCCAACCAGCCCCCACCCTGAAACTATCTAGGGACTTAAGACACTTTTATCACTCTGGAGATTCCAAGGGGTTTAGGAATAGCATGTCTGGACTTGGGGACCAACACCAAATATGTATTTCATAATAGGACAGCCTCATACAGCCAAAGAACTTTGAAAAGAGCAAAATTCTTCAGACTCTATCATGCTATGTTGAAGCAAAGTAGCAAACATAAGAAGTAATATTTGCTCATTTTTGCTTAAACCGCTATCTGTGATTAAATGCAACCCTCCGGAAGATGCTTTGAAGACAAAACAGGATAGAACACACACAGCCTCCACATCTCTTGCTTGAGTCACTATATTTCTTAAAAAAGAAATGACTCTGGCCCTTGTCTTTACTTACACATAAGATAACACCTGCCAAGATTAGGGATTATGCCCCTGCAAACTGTAATCAGATGTGCTCTTGTGCTCATTTGATGTGATTTTGCATGTGCCGAATTCCCAACACCTGTACAAGTAATAGGCTAAACACTGCTTTGGAGGTGTCTGACAGAACCTCTCTGAAAGCCTCCTCCCAGCATATATGCCTCAGTCCATAGGCCTCCATAGGCCTCAGTAAGATTTCTAAATAAAACTAACTTTAACTCTTTAAAAGCTTGCTTGTGTTTTTCTTTAGTCAATGGTCATGTCACATCTTTTCATCTGCACACATTCAGATACATGTAGGCTGTACTTTGCCTGTTGCTTCTCGATTTTGCCAGAAAAATACTACCTTGGGAGCCCCTGTCTCTCTCAAAGAGGAAAGAAATGAGCAGTGGTCAACTATTTTCCCAGTTAGTAAGAAATAAGAGGACAGGTGACCAGCTCTGGGCTTCGCCTCTCTGGAATCCTCAGGAACTCTAGGCTTGTTAATACCATAACACTGCGTATTCCTGAAACAAAGGAAAAATACTTTTAAATTTTTTAAAGAAAATATGGCCTATAATATTGAATACTAAAAACATGAATAGTAAGAAAAATGCCATTCTAGGCTCACATCTTTTTTTCAAATAAGCAGAGGGTGTGAGTACAGTTGTCCCTCAGTATCTGTAGAGGGTTGGTTCCAGGACCCCTACAGATACCAAAATCCACAGATGCTCAAGTCCCTGATATAAAATGGTGTAGTGTTTACATATAACCTATGCACATCTTTCCATATGCTTTAAATCATCTCTAGGTTACTTATAATACCTAATAAATGTAAATGCCATGCAAATAGTTGTTACACTGTATTCTTTAGGGAATAATGACAAGAAAAAAGTCTGTATACATATTCAGCATAGACATGACCACCCTTTTTTTCCTGAATATTCTCAATCTGCTGTTGGTTGAATCTATGGATGCGGAACCCACAGATATGGAGGGTCAATTATTTTGTGTCTTAGAGACACTGGAATATGCACTGACCTCATTTTAAGAGTTAAGCAAAGAGAGCAGGATGAATGGCCTTGGGAGACCCTAACCCCTCCATCAAGGGAAGTGTTTCCATTCGTGAATACTAGGTGGGATACTGCAGGGGGGTTAATCACAGGGCTCTGTGGTTGGATCATTGAGATTCCTTCCAAAACTGTTAAAAGTAGAAATCAAATATTTGTGATATCTCATGTCATGTAGCCTATGGATTAAAAGGAATCAATTACTAATACAACCAACAACATGGATAAATCTCAAAACTATTATGCAAAGGGGAAGTAGCCAATCACAAAAGAATACATACTATGTGAGTCCATTTGTATGAAGTCCAACAGACTGAATGAATGCTTGGTTGCCTCTGGAGTGGAGATGTGCACTGGGGATGATATTCATTGGGAAAGGACATAAGGGGACTCTCCAGTGATAAAAGCTGTCCTCTATCTTGATTGTGCTGTTGAAATATGGAGATATACACTTGAGATCTGTGTACTCTATGTATGAGAACACTTTCTGCTGTTCAATGGCTCCATCCCATCTATCTCACTTATGTCAACAGATTGGTATCAAATAAAACAGCACATGTTATTTTATGATTAAATGCTTTACAGTTCAGGAGCCTCCTCTCCAACTTATTTTGTGCAAGCCTTTCCTTGGCCCTGATGCTCCAGCTGCACTGGCCTCCCTGAACTCATCATGTGCTTTCCAGCCTCAGGACCCTTGAATGTGCTTTCTACATCTAGATTGGTTCTTGCCTCTGGTTTTCCATGGCTGGGTCTCACTCATCCTTCCAGTCTTATAACTGAAATATTTTATCTTCAGATTACTTGTCCCCACCCCTTGTACAATTCCTTTATTCTACTGTCTTACTTTGCAATTATCTATTTATTCATCTACTTAATGAATGGTAAGCTGGTCTCTTTTTAACAGTGAATCTTTAATGCTTAACCATACTACATATCTACAATATTTACTGAAAAAAGAAATATGTTAGTGAACATGGACTTCAGGGCATACATTTTGTAATCTAGTTTTGGTGACTGTAAATTGCATTATTCATCCCTGAGCCAGGCATCAGTAGCCTTGTTTGTCTCCCCCAGGCCAATGAAGATACACAGGCTTTCCATAGCGCACGTGAGGGAGGACATGGACTTGAGAATTGTGAGGCTTGAAGAATCCTCAGAGATCACCTAGCATAACAGGAAACCAAGGATTTGGAGACAACAGTCGTGTCGCAGATCACACAGAAAGATCAGGGCCTGGTTTGAATCTCACCTCTGCCCCAACCAGTTGTGTGACCTTGAGAAAGTGAAGACCTTTTTTGTGCATTGGTTTCCTCATCTGTAAAATAGGGATTTAATTTTACCTGCCTCAGAAGATTGTAGTGAGGATTAAATGAGGTGATAAAACTGCAATGTTTAGGACAGTAAATTGTATGTAATATAATATTAATAAATATTAGCCATTATTAATATTATTTTGCCCTGAACTCTAGTCCATCAATCTTTCTACTTCTCTATGTCACTTCTATAACAGACGCCTAACACACAATAGATGCCAAATAAATATTTGTTATATAAATGAACAATGCTCATCCATAATGGTGACTCTAAAATATAAAAAAAACAAAATTTTCTTCTGATTCTTCTGCTTAAGAAAAAAAAATAAATACAGCAAATGTTTTAAAAGAACAGCATTTAGGTTGGGCGTGGTGGCTCATGTCTGTAATCCCAGCACTTTGGGAAGCCGAGGCAGGTGGATCACCTGAGGTCAGGAATTCAAGACCAGCCTGGCCAACATGGTAAAACCCCGTCTCTAAATGCAAATCAAAACCACAATGAGATACCATCTCACACCAGTTAAAATGGTGATCATTAAAAAGTCAGGAAACAACAGGTGCTGGAGAGGATGTGGAGAAATAGGAACACTTTTACACTGTTGGTGGGACTGTAAACTAGTTCAACCATTGTGGAAGACAGTGTGGCAATTCCTCAAGGATCTAGAACTAGAAATACCATTTGACCCAGCCATCCCATTACTGGGTATATAACCAAAGGATTATAAATCATACTGCTATAAAGACACATGCACACGTATGTTTATTGTGGCACTATTCACAATAGCAAAGACTTGGAACCAACCCAAATGTCCATCAGTGATAGACTGGATTAAGAAAATGTGGCACATATACACCATGGAATACTATGAAGCCATAAAAAAGGATGAGTTCATGTCCTTTGTAGGGACATGGATGAAGCTGGAAACCATCATTCTCAGCAAACTATCACAAGGACAGAAAACCAAATACCGCATGTTCTCACTCATTAGGTGGGAATTGAACAACGAGAACACTTGGACACAGGGTGGGGAACACCACACACCAGGGCCTGTCGTGGGATCGAGGGAAGTGGGAGGGATAGCATTAGGAGATATACCTAACGTAAATGACGAGTTAATGGGTGCAGCACACCAACATGGCACATGTATACATATGTAACAAACCTGCACGTGTGCACATGTACCCTACAACTTAAAGTATAATAAAAAATAAAAATTAAAAAAAAACCCTTCTCTATTAAAAATACAAAAAATCAGCCGGGTATGGTGGTGGATGCCTGTAATCTCAGCTACACGGGAGGCTGAGGCAGGAGAATCGCTTGAACCCAGGAAGCAGAGGTTACTGTGAGGTGAGATCACGCCGCTACACTCCAGCCTGGGCAATAAGAGTAAAACTCCATCACAAAAAAAAAAAAAAAAAAAAAAAAAAAAGACTGATATTTATTAGTGTATTCTTTAATTGTCTGTAAAATGCTCTTATGCAGAACTCTTCCTTCATGACAGGGATTAATGCAAAAATGAAATGTAAGGCAGCATAGTATTGCACAGGCTGAGAATCTAGAACCTCAAGGAACAGTGGACATCATCCAGATTAATAGTTCTCAACCGTGGTGGCAAGTATACTCTCCCAAAAATATTTTATACATACATGTGCAGTGTACTGAAATCTCATGCTAGTCTGAGGCTCCAGACTCTCTGGGAGCGAGGCCCAGATTTTAGTCTTGGTCAGAGAGCTCCAAATGACTATTGTGCAACCCGGGTTGAAAACTGATCTAGTCTAATGCTCTTATTTTATAAAGGAAACCTTGGGCCCAGAGATGAAAATGGACTTGCATAAGATGGCGAAGCACATTAGAGGACTTTCCAAAGCAAACATTTTCTTCTCCCAAGTCACGGTCCAGCTCTGGTCTCACAACACTGAAATAGTTGTCATGATTAATGGTGTGCTGGTAAACCAGCAATCCAGAAAAAAAAGGCTCTGATTTGTACTATTTGCCAATTTCCATGGTATAAATACTACCACCATGGTTAATTTCATGCTACCAATGTTTAAATAACCAGCTCACAAAATTCCTGTGTATTTAATAATCAGGTCTCAAGGGCTGGTACATGCTGGCTCCAGAACACTACTGTGACCATCGCCCATCTTCATCAGTATTACATCAGAAACCCTAGCCCTATCTGAGACTGACTCAGTCCAAATTATTATAGTTGCAACCCAGAAGTCTGACTTTCTAAGAAGCAACCTTGATAAAACTCACACAAGCCAAATTTGGAGCACCATGCTGCATGGAATAATGCAGCAGTGTCATAGGTACCCTGGATAGTCATGAGTGGATCCTATGAACCAGCAGGAGGACCTTATCTAATGTGGTTGTCACCTCATCATGGACAACCCAGCATCCATGCCACCTTGTGCACAGTGATGGAAGCATAGCATTGTCTTTGACTAATGAGACCCTGATTCATTTTGACAGGAAGACAGATGTCAGCTTTCTGAAGAAAGTGTCAAGCATTTGTCCCTTACAAGGACTGGGAAGAAAGAGCACACATCTTCCCTGTTGCCCTGCCCTTGACATATTTATAACATCCCAGGACTGGCCCTGACCATCCTCTCCCAAGTAACGGAATGTCAAGACGAGTGCAGAGATTATGCTGTAAGTAGAAAAGCTTTACAGTAAGCCGAGGTGATCACCAGCCTCCCTGAGCTAAAATAATCACAGGCTTTTTGTCTTAGTGACCCCTGTCCTACTCTCAGGCACCTTATATCCTCAAATCTTAAATAGAGTTAAGAGATTACGCAGGCCTGGCCTATTATTCTCCCTACTTCCACTGGACATAAGACATGTTTTACATAATCCTGGAATTTTTATACCAATCAAATACTATGAAAGTCATCAAGCTGAATAGTGATCATAACCCCAAATTCATGGATGCCCTGAACTCTAATCCAGACTGAACCACCCTATTCCCAGTTAGAAAAACTCAATTAATCCTGATGAGCTTGGATCTCCAGAAGATATTAGGAATATAGAGTCAGCTGGTAGGCATATGTTATATCAGTCCATGAGCATCATGCCAGGTAGGTGGCACACTCTGACTTCTTGCCACTTCCATGATCCAAAGAGAGCATCTCGCCTTGTCACTGAAAATGTAGAGTTTCTGCACCTGAATTAAGGCCAAGGGGAAAAATAAAGGTGCAAGGCCTGAGACCTTCCACCATCTGCACGTCTCACTGTGATGTGGTGAAAATCTTGGGAAGATCCTCAACCTTCATTGCTCACCGCCAAACCCCAACTCATGCTCTCACTAGCCCATAATGCAGTCACGCTTCCAAATAAGAAGAGCTACCACCAGCTCATCAATGGAAAATTGTGCTGAATAATTGCTGTGTGGGAATAAAAATGCCTCTCCCAATAGCACCTTCTCTCATGAAACAAAGCAAAGCCCTTCCCTTAACTCCTGTCCTTTCAGTGAGACGACATAGACCCTGTTTGCATGGGAAATGTAGAAGAAGTTGCCATAAATGTAAGGGTTAGAGAGGGAACTATTAAATAAGATTCCTTTGTGGTTAGGTGATTTCAGTACAAAATCTAAACAGAGGTGACA
This sequence comes from Pongo abelii, assembly GCF_028885655.2. Classification (NCBI taxonomy): domain Eukaryota; kingdom Metazoa; phylum Chordata; class Mammalia; order Primates; family Hominidae; genus Pongo; species Pongo abelii. The sequence continues at coordinate 157,743,805 of NC_071989.2, forward strand.
CAAAGTTGAAGAACCAGGAAGCAAGGCTGGCTTCGGTCAGATAGAAGCTTGCATAACCATTAAGACTTGATTCCATGACTTAGGACGAATTCACTGTGAATCATTAAGAAAAAGTATAACTGCTAAAGGATGGAAAGTGGGGTTGAAAGAATGTCAGGGGGCTGGAAAAAAATAATTATAAACAATAGAGATCTTTATACCCACTCTGGTAGGCTTCAAACTTGGCTAAAACTAACTTTCCTACTATAGAGTTGACATAGAAGTAAAGAATTTTCAAACCAGAATGTCCTTTAAAAGTACAATAGCCAGTCTAGAAAGTGCAGTGCTTTTAAAGCCATTTCTAGATCTAAAAACACATTGTTTTTTCATTCAGAATAATTATTTAAAAATAATAAAACTTGGAGCTCAATAACCACAAGGATCACCTACTGAGTGATTACTTCGAACCAGGCACTAATCTGAGTGCTTTCTATGTATTATCTCACTTAATCCTCATATCATTCCTGTGAGGCAGGCATTACCACTGTCCCCTTTTTACATGTGTAGAAACAGGCATAAAGAGATGAAGTACTTGCCAGGGTCACACAGCTGGTCTGTCATGGAGCAGGACACAGGAAGAAGTGCCCTGTTTAAAGCAGAGGAGAGGGCAGGGGTCTGCAGTCCTGCCACTGATCCTTCCCACGGCACAGGTGACCCTGCTTGAAAACCACTGATAAGAAAAACAGAAAAGAAATAGAATTGCTTAAGGTCAAGCTAGGATAAAGTGTGACAAACATAAATATTTTAATGCATATTTAGCTTTAAGAAAAAAAAGGGTTGGCAGGGACAGTGGCTCATGCTTGTAATCCCAGCACTTTGGGAGGCTGAGGCAGGGAGGGTTGCTTGACCCCAGGAGTTTGAGATTAGCCTAGGCAACATAGGGAGACCCCATTTCTACAAAAAATCAAAAACTTAGCTGGGCATGATAATGTTCACCTGGAGCCCCAGGTGCTTGGGAGGCTGAGGTGGGAGAATCACTTGAGCCAGGAAGTGAAGGCTGCAGTGAGCCATGATCATGCCACTGCAAGATTCTGAGAATAAAAACAGAGAAAGAAGGAGACAGAGAGAGAGAGAGAGAGAGAGAGAGAAGGAGGAGGAGGAGGAAGAGAAGAGAAGAGGAGAGGAGAGGAGAGAGAGAAAGACAGAAGAAAGAAAGAAAGAAAGAAAGAGAAAGAAAGAAAGAAAGAAAGAAAGAGAGAGAGAGAAAGAAGAGAAAGAAAGAAAGGAGAGAGAGAAAGAAGAGAGAAAGACTGAAAGAAAGAGAGAGAGAGAAAGAGAGAAAAAGAAAAAGAAAGGAGAGAGAGAGAAAAAGAGAGTAAGAAAGAAAGAAAGAGAGAAAAAAGAAAGAAAGAAAGAAAGAAAGAAAGAAAAGAACAGCACAGAACAGACAGACCTGGGAGCCAGAAACAAAAGCAGAAATCAGTGATCAGAGCCCGATCAGGAGGTGAAAATAGATGCCATGGAGATCCTGGAGTTTCTTAGCCTACACTGGTCCACAGAGCTGGGGGCTGGCCTTCTGTTGCCCCCACCTGTTAACAATGACCTTGAGCCCGTGTGAAGCCAGGGAGTGGGAAATTTGCTCCCTGCAGAAAGCCTGCAGGCTGGAAGGGTTGATGTTCCATCTAAAAGCAATCGGAAAACTTCCTTTGACAAGTCTGAGAAGACCCTGAAGAAGCTTTGAATCTGTTAGAGGCCTTACAAGGAAAAGTCAAACACCCAGGCCTGCACCTTGAGAAAGTACCATGCATTGTGCAGCAATCCCATTCAGAGGAGTTCGTGACAAAAACTGGTTTCTGGATGTTGATTCTCTAAGAATACAACAGAAACAATGGCAAAAACAACTCCTTAAGGATATTTTCATAGTGCGGGGTTCACACGAAGCCCATTTTCTTAAAACATTGAAGAATACAGTCATGCACTGCATAATAACATTTTGGTCAATGACAGGCCACATATATGACAGTGATCCCGTAAGATTACAAATGGAGCTGAAAAATTCCTATCACCTAGTGACATCTTGATGATCCTGACTCTGTGTAGGCCTAGGCTAATGTGTGTGTTTGTATCTTCGTTTTTTAACAAAAAAGTTTCAAAAGTTAAAAAAAAGTAAATAATTTTAAAAACAGAAAAAAGTCTTATACAATAAGTGTATTAGTCCATTTCCACACTGCTATAAAGAACTACCTGAGACTGGATAATTTATGAAGAAAAGAAGTTTAATTGACTCACAGTTCCACACGCTTAACAGGAAGCATGACTGGGAGTCCTCAGGAAACTTACAATCATGGCAGAAGGCAAAGGGTAAGAAAGCACCTTCTTCACAAGGTGACAGGAGAGAGAAAGAGCAATGGGGAGAAGTGCCACACACTTTTAAACCATCAGATCTTGTGAGAACTCACTCACTATCATGAGAACAGTAAGAGGAAATCCACCCCCATGATCTAATCACCTCCCAGCAGATGCTTCCCCCAACACTGAGGATTACAATTGAACACGAGATTTGGGAGGGGACATGGAGCCAAACCATATCAATAAGGATATAAATAATGAAAATATTTTTGTACAGCTTACAAGTGTTTGTGCGTTCAGCTAGGTGTTATTACAAAAGAATCAAGAAGTCTTAAAAAATTAAAGATTATAAAGTTAAGAAGCTATAGTAAGCTAAAGTTAATTATTGAAGGAAGAATTTTTTTTTATAAATTTAGTGTAGCCTAACTGTACAGTGTTGATCTCAGCTCACTGTAACCTCCGCCTTCTGGGTTCAAGCGATTCTCCTGCCTCAGCCTCCCGAGTAGCTGAAATTGCAGGCGTCCACCACCATGCCAGGCTAATTTTTTCTACAGTAGTATACAGTAATGTTCTAAGCCTTCACATTCACTGACTCACCCAGAGCAACTTCCATTCCTGCAATATCTATTCATGGTAAATGCTCTATACAAATATACCATTTTTTATCTTTTATACTGTATTTTTGCTGTACTTTTTCTATGTTTAGATAAATAAATACTTACCATTGTGTTACAATTGCCTACAGTATTCAGGAAAGTAACATGTTGTATAGGATTGTAGCTTAGGAGCATTAGGCTATATTATACTCTAGGTATGCAGTAGGCTATACCACCTAGGTTTGTGAAAGTACACTCTATGACGTTCACACAACAAGAAAATCATCTAATGACTCGTTTCTCAAGAATGTACTCCAGAGTTAAGCAATGCATGACTATAGTTCAAAGTAGTTCATAGTTAAAACAGATACAAATCAAATAAGGAAATTAAACACCAAGAGAAAAAATACAGCAGATGCAACTGACCAGTGAATCAGCACTGCAAGAATGAGAAATTAAAAAACTATGAATGAAAGAGATAGAATAAGCATGTTAAAAGGTAGACTTCATAGTAAGTGCTCTTCTCACAACTTTTTTTAAAAAGGGAGAAAAAACACAGACTAAACTGCAAAGAAATGACTATTAAACTGACAGCAAAATTCTAATAAACAAAATTAGAAACAAAAAGAAAATGGAATTATACAGACAGCACAAGTAAATGGTATTGGGCAACAATTTGTTTAAACTTTTAAATGTACAAAGCCATACTGTTAAATATTTATGAACATGTACAGATTTAATAAGAGCATCAGAATATGGACAGGAGAGAGACCACTTACATCAGAAGAGAGAATGCCTCTAGGATGGAAGGAAGGGGAATGTGATTAAGGAGGGCTATAAAGGAGGCCTCAACTGTATCTGAAACCTGCTATTTCCTTTAAATAAGTACACACACTCACACGCACACACACAGAGAACACAAACACATTTGGACACAAAATATTCTTAAATGTCAATATGAAAAAGCAAGTCCTGTCACCTTCACAGATGTAAGATTCCCATAGCCACCTTGGCCAAGCTCAATAACATATCTACTTCATTAGAATGTCTGCTCAATGCTTCTAAGACTTGTTTTCAACTGCTATTGCTGTAAAATTAGTTACTGAGGCTGGAATCTCCTTACTTTCGTGACAAGCAGGCTGGTTTCCCATGTGTGGATCAGAAGTCAGCTTCCTGATGTGATTTCACTCTCAATATACTGCCTGTCTGGCCAATAGAAGGTTCTAGGGGTAATGTATCAGCACAGGGAGAGAACTCAGCAAAGGCTGAATTTCTTCTCAGAACCTTGACACCAAAGGAACATAGATGAAGAGTGACACCCAGTGGCCAGACAGAAGGCAGCGTGCAGAGACTTCAGCTCCCTGGCTGCTTGCTTGTGTGGAGCTGGGTCATTCCTCTGAGCTCAAAATCCAACCTTTGGTTGCTGTGATTCAAGGAGCTCTGATATCTGGAGGTGCTTTGGGAGATATGCAAGGAGCCAGTTCCCCTCTTCTCCTTGTGCCACCCCTCCCTGTTTTCTGGCTCATTTTCCCCTGCTGTACCAATTGTGCAATCTCTGGTGCATTGGTTCCCACAGCTGACCAGGCACAGGAGAATGTCGTAGTCCACCTCACACAGCACGGAGGACACTGTTCTTCAGTGTGAGAGGACCCCTTAAAACTAAGCAAGCGAAAACGTGATGACTGAATTAATTCAGTAGTGCTGACTTACTGTTATTTGAGGTAAATTAGCGTGAGGTCCAGAAGTCCAAATATAAGTTATGAAAATGACAGCTGTCTCCAATATCCTATTAAAACTGCCTCTCAAGATCACCACCCACAACAATGGCAATGGCACAAACAACAATAAGAACAAGTGCCTGTGGATCATACACACACACACACACACACACACACACACTGTGCCAGGCACCATTCTAAGGGCTTTGTGTGTATTATTAACTCATTTAAACTCATGGCAAGTGCTAACATTCTACGCATTTTACAGATGAGAAAACTGAGGCATGGAGAGATAAATGTATGTGTCCAAAGACACAGAGCTGGTAAGCCAGTGGAAGCACAAGCTGCACTCACATGGTCATGAATGCCTTTTGGGCAGCCTTCCTCCGGAATTCTGTAAGCCATTTAGCTACTGTGCTTCTGGATGACCTCCTAATGGCCGGCCCTGAAGGCCTCTCCCTTAGTTGGCCCTGCTGTGCCTCTCTGAGGACAGCACCAGTGTCAGCCCCCATCTCCCCCGTGGCTCGTTTCTTCCTCTCGGTGGCTCCTCTGTCTCCTCTCTGCATTCTCTCTTCCTCCGCTCTGTAAATGGAGGCATCCTCCATGGTTCTTCCCCTTCCTGTTTTCCATTATCTTTGTTCTCTCTCTCTTGCACTGGAACCTCTCACCAGAACTCATTGTATTTAATGTCAGGATTTAAAATCACCAGGGCATTTAACCAAAGCTCACTGGATTTGATGTCAGGATTCTGAGGTTCCAGAGGGAAGGCCTTGGGTTCAGCCTCTTCACCCCTGGGGTCCTCATTCCCCACTGCAGTAACATGATGGGGTGGTTCAGAGCAATGTTCTCACCTTGGCTGTCCACCAGCCCCACCTCGGGAGCTTTTATCATTATTGCTGTCCTGGCCTCACAGACCATTTAGATGACAGCCTCTGATTGTGGAATTTCTATTTCTTCCTTTAATTTTCTCAATTGCTTCTTTGTATATTTTGAGAGCTTGTTTGGAGGTCCTATCAGCACAGCTACTGGTATACCCTTGACCCAAGACTGGTCCTCCTCTATCGGGGATGGTCATCCTCTTCTACCAAGCACACAGCTCCAGGAGGGATGCATGTGGAGCGGTGAGGGAGGAAGGGGACACCCACCTAGCCAGCCAGATCAGCCAAATCAACCCTGCAGATCAATGGGGTGACAGATGTCGCAGCCAGCTTGCCCTCACATCTTCTTTGTATATTTTGAACATCTATTATTCAGCACACGCCTTCACGATTATATGTCTTTTGGGGTATTAATATAGCCACTTTAAACTTCTTGTGCTCTGCAGTTTACATGATATATCTTTTTCAATCCATTTGCTTTTAACCTCTCTTTATACTTAAATTATAACTTCTGAATAGCATATAATTGAATCTTACTTTTTAAAAATAAATTCTGATAGACTGTCCGTTTTAATTAGAGTGCTGTTTCACACTCTTCTGGCCTCCATGATTTCTGGTGAGAAGTCAGAGATCTTTGGAATTGATATTCTATTTAATGTAATGTGTCTTTTTCTCTGGCTCTTTCAATATTTTCTCTTTACCTTTAGTTTTCAACACTTTGACTATGATGTGACCAGGTGCACTCTTCTTCTCATTTATCCTAAGCTATGGTTTATTGAGATTCTTAAGAATTTGTACCTTTCAAAAAAAAATCTGCTGGGCACGGTGGCTCACGCCTGTAATCCCAGCATTTTGAGATACTGAGGTGGGCGGATCACCTGAGGTCAGGAGTTTGAGACCAGCCTGGCCAACATGGTGAAACTCTATCTCTACTAAAAATACAAAAATTCGCTGGGTGTAGAGGCAGGCACCTGTAATCCCAGCTACTTAGGAGGCTGAGGCTAGAGAATCGCTTGAACCTGGGAGTCAGAGGTTGCAGTGAGCCAAGATCATGCCATTGCACCCAGCCTGGGCAACAAGAGTGAAACTCCATCTCAAAAAAAAAAAAAAAACCTGAGAAAAACAAGCAATGGGGAAAGGATTCCCTATTTAATAAATGGTGCTGGGAAAACTGGCTAGCCATATGTAGAAAGCTGAAACTGGATCCCTTCCTTATACCTTATACAAAAATTAATTCAAGATGGATTAAAGACTTAAACGTTAGACCTAAAACCATAAAATCCCTAGAAGAAAACCTAGGCATTACCATTCAGGACATAGGCATGGGCAAGGACTTCATGTCTAAAGCACCAAAAGCAATGGCAACAAAAGCCAAAATTGACAAATGGGATCTAATTAAACTAAAGAGCTTCTGCACAGCAAAAGAAACTACCATCAGAGTGAACAGGCAACCTACAAAATGGGAGAAAATTTTCACAACCTACTCATCTGACAAAGGGCTAATATCCAGAATCTACGAAGAACTCTAACAAATTTACAAGAAAAAAACAAACAACCCCATCAAAAAGTGGGCAAAGGATATGAACAGATACTTCTCAAAAGAAGACATTTATGCAGCCAAAAGACACATGAAAAAATGCTCATCATCACTGGCCATCAGAGAAATGCAAATCAAAACCACAATGAGATACCATCTCACACCAGTTAGAACGGCAATCATTAAAAAGTCAGGAAACAACAGGTGCTGGAGAGGATGTGGAGAAATAGGAACAATTTTACACTGTTGGTGGGACTGTAAACTAGTTCAACCATTGTGGAAGTCAGTGTGGCAATTCCTCAGGGATCTAGAACTAGAAATACCATTTGACCCAGCCATCCCATTACTGTGTATATACCCAAAGGACTATAAATCATGCTGCTATAAAGACACATGCACACGTATGTTTATTGCGGCACTATTCACAATAGCTAAGACTTGGAACCAACCCAAATGTCCAACAATGATAGACTGGATTAAGAAAATGTGGCACATATACACCATGGAATACTATGCAGCCATAAAAAAGGATGAGTTCATGTCCTTTGTAGGGACATGGATGAAATTGGAAATCATCATTTTCAGTAAACTATCACAAGGACAAAAAACCAAACACTGCATGTTCTCACTCATAGATGGGAATTGAACAATGAGAACACATGGACACAGGAAGGGGAACATCACACTCTGAGGACTGTTGTGGGGTGGGGAGGGGGGGAGGGATAGCATTAGGAGGTATACCTAATGCCAAATGACGAGTTAATGGGTGCAGCACACCAGCATGGCACATGTGTACATATGTAACTGACCTGCACATTGTGCACATGTACCCTAAAACTTAAAGTATCAAAAACAAAAAAAAAACTACTCAATTCTATCTCTCCTCTCATCTTGGGATTCCAATTACACAATGTTAGATCTTTCATTATTTTCTCACATATCCCTGAGGCTCTATTCATTGTTTAAAAATTTTTCTTTTCCTCTTCAGATTGGATAATTTCTATTGATCCATCTTCAAGTTCACTGAATCTTTCTTCTATTATTTCTATTCTGCTCATAAATGACCTGGCAAATTTTGATTTTAGAGATTGTATTTTGCATTCTAAAGCCTCCACTTGGTTTATTTTTATAGTTTTTTGGTTTATGTTTTTCTACTATTATTTTGAATATATTTTTATTTGTTGAAAGTATATTTTTCTTCGCTTCAACCAGAATAATTACAATAGCTGTTTTTCAAAATCCTATCTGTTAGTTGTAGCTTATGGATTATATCAGGATTGGTCTCAGTTGATTTCTTCTTCTCTTAAGATTTTCCTGACCTTCATATGTCAAATAATTTTGGATTGTTTTCTGGATATTGTGGATATTATGTTTTAAAGACTGATGATTCTGTTATATTCCTCTGAAAAGGTGTTTGTGTTTTTCTTTTGCTATGATATTACAGTTTGTTTAGACTCACACCGTAAGCTCTGCCTCATGAGTATTAATTCAAATTTAAGTTCAGGGTTTTTCTCTATAGGTAAGGCACTAGGAGTATCCCTCCATATGAATTTGGGGGAGAGGGGTCAACCAGAGACAGGAAGAGTTTATACACAGAATTTGGAACTGTCCTTCTCTGGTTCTCTCCTTTCTATAGTTTACTCCTCATTTTCTAATGACTGATTGCTCCAAACTCTGTCCTCTGATATTTTAGATCATAATCACTGCAGCTGTTCTGTCAGAATTTTAGTCACCCTATGTGAGGCAATGAGTTTGATAGCCGGCTGTCCATCAAAATTCAAAAAGAAACACACCTCTCACTTTCCCTTCTTTCAAGTTTCAACTCCCCTCTGCAATTTGTCTGCTTTTATTATTGCTCTAATGCCTACAGATCATTGTTTTGTTTTAGTTTGGTTTTGGTTTAACCAATATGAACTTACTTGGGCATCAACAAAACCAGAAATCCTCACCTTGTCACCTCTTGAGATTTTTATTTTTTCTCCCTAAAATGAAGGATTGCTCTAAAAGAGCAATTCTCAACCCTGGCTTTATAGTTAAATGACCTAGTACCTTTTAGGAATGCTGCCTGTACCCCATCCCTAAAATTCTGATTTAAGTTTCCAGAATGGGGTTTGGGCAAGAGTTTGGCTTTTGTTTGTTTGTTTGTTTTTGTTTTTTTCTTATGATTCTAATATGCAATCTGAGTTCATACCCACTCTTGAAGATAGGTACTTTTTAAACTTTATTGGGCACACAAATCACCTGGGGATCTTGTTACACACTGATTCTGACTCATAGCCCTGAAGGAGGCCTGAAGCTATCCATTTCTAACTAGGTCCCAGGCAATAATAATGTCACTTGCCTGAGGACACGTTCTGAGTGGCAAGATGCTACTGAACTCTTATATCCTAGAACAACGGTTGAAAAAACCATACCTTTCCAAAACCATGACTTTTTTCCCACACAGTGATTTTCTGAATATCTGTAGCCCTGAACCTTCATTCCCATGTGGCAATAGATGACACCAAGTGTTTGCTACACTTCACACAGGATGATAGTCTCCATATTTCCAAGTCCCCACCCTGTTTATAGCACTTATTTGCATATGCCCCCTGCAGGCTTTGAGTTTAGGATTCTAGCATAGAATTCCATGAGCAGAGAAGGTAAACATCATGAGAGAACATATACTACAGGGTTGTTCTGAGAATGAAGTGAGATATTATAGGTAAAGCAGCACTGTTTGCAGCCCATATAAAATGTTGAATAAATATTAATTATTTGTAGTCAACGTCTATTGGATTTTTTCCCTTTTTCAGTATTCCTCTTCTTATAAAAACAATACCCCGATTTCCCTGTAGAAGCCAATCCTTAACCATTCTCAGTATATGTGGTTCATATGGGGCTAACACCATCTCTAGCTCCAAAAGTAGGCATTGACCTAGGTGTGTATATAATCCTAGGTATGTGTATTCAAGAGAAATAAAAGCATTCTGTCCACATAAAAACCTGTACATAAATGTTCGTAGCAGCATTATCCATAATAGCCCAAAACTGATAAGACCTAAATGTTCATCAATCAACAATTGGATAAACAAAATGTGACACAGCATGGGAATGGAATATTATTCACCAATAAAAATTAATAAAGTACTGATACATGCTGCAATATGGATAAACCTGGAAAACATTATGCAAAATAAGAGAAGCCAGACATAAATAACACATATTGTGTAATTCCACTGATATGAAACGTCCAACATAGTCAAATCCATAGAGACAGAAAGTAGATTAGTGTTGCCTAGGGCTGGAGAGGATGGGGGATTTGGGAAGTGACAGCTAGTAGGTGAAAGGTTTCCTTCTGCAGTAATGAAAATACTCTAAAATTAATTGTGGTGATGGATGCCCAACTCTGTGAATATACTAAAATTCATTCAATGTTATGCTTTAAAAGGGTAAATTGTATGGTATAATAATTATAATGCAATAGAGCTACTTTTACAAATTGTCTTTCTAAGGCCAAAAAAAGTGGGTTTAAAACAGACTTAGCAGTAAAATGTATTATAACAATAACACAAAAGACAGGAGAAACAAAAAGGAAATAATCTTATAAGGTGCCTGTACTATATGTAAAGGTAGCCTCTGATAAGTTAGATGTTAAATTATATGGCAACCACTGAAAATACCATAAACCAAAAAGTACTTCTAAAATTAAATGCAATCATTAAAAAATGCTCAAAGCCAAAGAAAACAGGAAAACGGGAAAAAACAAAGAGCAAATAGAACAAACAAATAATGACAAGATGGTAGATTTAAACCCAACCAAATTATAAAGTACATTAAATAAAAATGTCCTGCATTATCCTTAGCAAACTAACGCAGGAACAGAAAACCAAATATCACACATTCTCTCTTGTAAGTGGAAGCTAAATGATGAGAACACATGGACACATAAAGGGGAACAACACACACTGGGTCATATTGGAGGGTGGAGGGTGGGAGGAGGGAGAGGATCAGGAAAAATAACTAATGGGTACTAGGCTTAATGCCTGGGTGATGAAATAATCTGAACAACAAACCCCCATGACACATGTTTTCCTATGTAACAAACCTGCATTTGTACCGTGAATTTAAAATAAAAGTTTAAATAAATACATACAGGCCTAAACTCTCCATTTAAAGTTCAGGGATTTCCAGATTGAATAAGAAAATTCGAATACATAGATATAAAGATAAACATAACTAGGTTAAAATTAAAAGAATGAAATAAGGAATGCCATTTGAATACCAGTAAAAGGAAAGCTGGCAAGACTATATTACTAACAGTTAAAGTAAACTTCAGGGGGGTTGGGGGCTCTTATTTTCTTTTTTTTTTTTTTTCCAAGATAGATTACTAGAGATCTTAGACACCAGTTCTCTGCAGAAAGAAGAACCAAAGTTACAGGTGAATAATCATAACTTGAATGAAGTATCAAACAGAAAGTGCTGGAGCCTAGCAGAGAACTCATGGGAAGAAGCTAGGACACAGAAAAAGAAGAAAGCAAGAGGCTGGCAGAGATCAGCTAGGAACTCCAAGGGATTTGGTATTACATACAAAAAGAATAGGTGGAAGTGGTTTTGTCTCCCCTTACCCCTGCAGGAGACCTCTGGTATCTGAACTGTTGGAGAGCTCTTCCGCCCTCATGAACCCAAACACTGGTGTGGGCAGTGATCTGGGGACTTCTTAAAGGCATCACACTAGACTACCAGCTCACCCTGAGTTGCCTGCCCTCCCCGTGAATCTAAGCAGCAACAGCAGGTGCCATACTTGGGGCACACCCATTGGACGACTGTGTCCTTTCAAGGGAACATCAGCCCCTGTGTTTCCACATTACTGGAGCCCCTGCAGACATTCCTTGGCACCTATTTGAATTGTGGCAGCCACACAGGGCTGCCTGGGCCAGGGGAGCTTCAGGGTCCCCAGTGGTCTAGCCCTTGAGAAATGCTGCTCCTAAGAGAAGGGAGTGCAGCACACCAAGGGGGAACCCCTGGGGACCAGGAGACCAGAGCATGCACTTTCCTGTGCCCAAGAGCAACCTTGGGCTGAGAGTGACTGCACTACCTCCAGTGGAGAGGCAGGCACTGGGCTCACTAGAGATATCAGATACCAGTTCTCCACAGAAAGAAATTCTGCAAGGGAGGAGTATGGTTTTGTTCCAGCAGCCAGGTGGTTGCAGTCCTCTGGCATGGATGTGAAGAGGAGACCTTCTCCTCCCCCTAACTCCCACTGCTGTGGGAACAGCAATGGCTGCTCTCTTGGGAAGTTGGTGCAGATGTGTGGAGAATGACCATTCTAGGGTTATAGGGGTGGCTGCACCCCCACTGGTGGTGTACATACCAGGCCTAGGCTTGCACAAAAGATGGGGCCCCTCCTCTCTACATGAAGTGGCAGCATTTCTGCAGCAGAGAGCAAGACAGCCACAAAGCTGCATGTTTGACGCTAAGGGAGGAGGCTCCACACAGAAGACATCTGAGATGAGCCATGGGACAAATGTCTTTCATGGTGCTCGACTACATTGCAGCCTGGAGACAGACAGCAGTGTCTGTCTAATCTGAGTGTCCTGAGTGCCAGGAGGGGGCATGACAGGGAGGCAGGAGCTGCAGCAACCTCCTACCTCACTGTGGAGACCTTGGTGCATTTCATTGGGAGCTCCCCTCACCACCTCTGTCGTGACTGGTGCTTGTGCCTGCATTGGGGTATCTGAGAGCAGGATTGGAAGTTCAGCTTTGCCCAGCTCTGTCCCCCCATTAGGGGCTAAGCAGGAAGCTAAGGCCACCATGCATTCCACAGCCTAGCCCATCATCTGAGGTAACAGAGAAAGCTTCTCCTGGTAAAGAAAGGTGATACACATGCCATCTTCTGCTGCTGCAGCCAGCTCTTAACCATAAGTGTCATCTACTGACCTACAGGTTGAAATACACAATGCAATTTTTTAAAAAAAGATCTGCTAACAGAAGTGCATGGTGCCGAAGAATGAGATAAGCTTCCTGAGACCTTTACTATCCCAGCCATGCAGGAGATGGAAAGCCTTCTCACACACTCAGTACATCACTGCTACAACCAGCATTTGAGAAAGCCACCACACAAATACTATCTAAAACCAAGGAGCTGATACAGAGGCTTTGACACTGAAAGTACCCAGAACCAAAGCCAAATGATCATACACAACACATATTATAGTCACATCCTCAAGAGGAAAACAATCCCCTCTAAACAAAAGTAAGTTCAAAAATAAGAAGAGATAGTTTACCCAGACGAAATGGAACCAGAGAAACAATTCTGGACATGTGAAATTGTACAGTGCTACAATACCCCCAAAGGGTCACACTAACCATCCAACAATGGATCCTAACAACAAAAGAAAATCTCTGAAATACCAGATAAGGAATTCAAAAATATTGATTTTAAAGCATCTCAGTGAGATCCAAGAAAAAGTTGAAAACCAACACAAAGAAATCAGAAAGCAATACAGGATGTGAAGGAAAATTTTACTAAAGAGATAGATTTAAAAAAAAAAAAAAGCAGGGGTCCATTCCAAGATGGCCGAATAGGAACAGCTCCGGTCTGCAGCTCCCAGCATGATCGACACAGAAGATGGGTGATTTCTGCATGTTCAACTGAGGTACCTGGTTCATCTCACTGGAACTGGTTGGACAGTGGGTGCAGCAGAAGCAGGAAGGGGCATCGCCTCACCCAGGAAGTGCAAGGGTCAGGGGATTTCCCTTTCCTAGCCAAGGGAAGCTGTGACAGACTGTACCTGGAAAAACAGGACATTCCTGCCTAAATACTGCGCTTTTCCAACAGTCTCAGCAAATGGCACACCAGGAGATTATATCCTGCACCTGGCTGGGCAGATCCCACGCCCATAGAGCCTTGCTCACTGCTAGCACAGCAGTCTGAGATCGACCTGCGAGGCAGCAGCCCGGCAGGGGGAGGGGTGTCTGCCATTGCTGAGGCTTGAGTAGGTAAACAGGGCAGCCTGGGAAGCTTGAACTGGGCAGAGCCCACCGCAGCTCAGCAAGGCCTGCTGCCTCTGTTGACTCCACCTCTAGGGGCAGGGCACAGCTGAACAAAAGGCAGCAGAAACTTCTCCCAGCATGGCGTTTGAGCTCTGAGAACAGACAGGCTGCCTCCTCAAGTGGGTCCCTGACCCCCGTGTAGTCTAAATGGGAGACATCTCCCAGTAGGGGCTGACTGATACCTCATACAGGCAAGTGCCCCCTGGAACGAAGCTTCCAGAGGAAGGATCAGGCAGCAATATTTGCTGTTCTGCAATATTTGCTGTTCTGCAGCCTCTGCTGGTGATACCCAGGAAAACAGGGTCTGGAGTGGAAGTCTGGCAAACTCCAACAGACCTGTAGCTGAGGGACCTGACTGTTAGAAGGAAAACTACCAACCGGAAAGGAATAGCATCAACATCAACAAAAAGGACACCCACAACAAAACCCCATCTGTAGATCACCAACATCAAAGACCAAAGGTAGATAAAACCATAAAGATGGGGAGAAACCAGAGCAGAAAAGCTGAAAATTCTAAAAACCAAGCGTCTCTTCTCCTCCAAAGGATCACAGTTCCTCGCAGCAACGGAACAAAGCTGGTCGGAGAATGACTTTGACGAATTGACAGAAGTAGGCTTCAGAAGGCCGGTAATAACAAACTTCTCCGAGCTAAAGGAGGATGTTCGAACCCATCGCAAGGAAGCTAAAAACCTTGAAAAAAGATTAGACGAATGGCTAACTAGAAAAAACAGTGTAGAGAAGACCTTAAATGACCTGATGGAGCCAAAAACCATGACACAAGAACTATGCAATGCATGCACAAGCTTCAGTAGCTGATTCAATCAAGTGGAAGAAAGGGTATCAGTGATTGAAGATCAAATTAATGAAATAAAGCGAGAAGAGAAGTTTACAGAAAAAAGGAATAAAAAGAAACAAACAAAGCCTCCAAAAAATATGGGACTATGTGAAAAGACCAAATCTACATCCTTACAATCTGTATATCCGACAAAGGACTAATATCTAGAATCTACAAAGAACTCAAACAAATTAGCAAGAAAAAAAAAACAATCCCAATAAAAAGTGGGTTAAGAACATGAACAGACAATTCTCAAAAGAAAATTTACAAATGGTCAACAAACATATGAAAAAATGCTCAACATCACAAATGATCAGGGAAATGCAAATCAAAACCATAATGTGATACCACCTTACTCAGCAAGAATGACCATAATCAAAAAATAATACATGTTGGCATGGATGCAATGAAAAGGGGACACACTTCTACACTGCTGGTAGGAATGTAAGCTAGTAAAACCACTATGGAAAACAGAGTGGAGATTCCTTAAAGAGCTACAATTTTTATTAGTTCAGAGAGATATGTGATCACTGAGAAGGTGACCAGTGGGCAAAGGCTTAAGAATATGAGAGAAAAAGAGCTCCACGGATATCAGGAGAAAAGCATGCTAGGGAAATAAGAGAGCAGTGCAAAGACACTGAGGCGGGAGTGTGCCCAGCATGTTGGAGGAAGCCCAGGGTAAAGAGTGCTGCTTGAACAGAGTGAGCTGGGGTGAGTGGATTGATCCGAGTTATATAGGAAACAGAGGGTACCTTTTAAAAAAGAGTAATCATCATGCCTGTAATCCCAGTACTTTGGAAGGCCAAGGCGGGTGGATCACTTAAGGTCAGGAGTTCGAGACCAGCCTGGCCAACATGGTGAAACCTCGTCTCTACTACAAATACAAAAATTAGCCGGGCATGGTGGTGCACACCTGTAATACCAGCTACTTGGGAGGCTGAGGCAGAAGAATCACTTGAACCTAGGGGGCGGAGGTTTCAGTGACGGGAGATCGTGCCACTGCACTCGAGCCTGGGCAAGAGAGTGAGACTCCATCTCAAAAAAAAAGGAGGAGGGGGGGGGAGAGAGAGAGAGAGAGAGAGAGAATTTGCAAAGCTGTGGGCAAAGTTAAGGTAAATCAGCAAGGTCAGGCACCTATGAGCTGGCAATAGCTAAATGCCTTTAGCACAAGTAGGCCAGAAGGGGCCAGCAGAGAGCAAGATTAGTGGAACCTGGAGAGAGCTGGCTGACAGAGAGGGCTGCGGATAGGGATGCATCTCTCCCGGGAAAGGAACACAGCCACGCTTGCCAGGGAAGGGACCAGAGAAGCAAATATCCGAACTTTCTCAGCAACCACCTCCCCATCCCATACCAGTGCCTGCCATCGAGTGATCTAACTGCAAGCAAAAGGCAGCAGGGAATGTTTGAAGATTTCTGTGGCCAGTCTCCTAGGAATGTGAGCACTGTGAGGAAAGCTGGAACATGGATCTGGCGGGACAAAAGGAGAACGTCCACGACAGGAAGAGTAGTGGGAAATGAGTCAGAGAGAGGTATGTGGTTTGTAAAACCTGTTTGGCTGCGTTCAGAGCCCAGCTTTTACTCTAAGCGAAATGTGCTCCACAGCAGGATCTTGAGCAGAGATCGATAGGACTCGACTTATATTTTACAAAGAACACTCTGGCCACTCTAGGGAAAGCGACTGTGGGTAAGGGAAGAGCAGGAGTGGAGTCTATTGGCCCTGACTTTGCCCACAATGGTAGCAGTGGAGGTCGTGAGAAGTGTTCTGATTCTGGCTATATCCAGGTAGATCACCAGGATTTCTGAATGGATTAGATAGAAGGTTGTGAGAGAAACAGAAACATCAAGGAAAATTCCAAATGTTTTGGCCTGAATACCTGGAAAGATGGAGTTGTCTTTAACTGAGATGGGAAAGCCTGCAGATGGAGATGACTCAGTGGAGTGGGTTGGTAGGGTGTGGACATATTAAGTTTGGGTCTATTCAGTACTTCATACTGAAGATACCAAATAGACAGATACACTAACTTGGAATTCATAAGAATGATAGGGACTTAAAATATAAATGTGGGTATCATTAACAGAGAAATATATTGGAAATATGAGAAGGAATATGTCACTTCCAAATGGGAAAAACAAAGAAAGCTTCATGGAAGGGGTGACATTAATTTGCATTTTAAAGGGCGGAATTTTTGACAGCAGAAACAACTGAGAAGAATATTCCAAATGGCAGAGAAACCACTAGTAAAAGTGCTAGAATAGGAGATTGGAGGAATGTTTCAGGGAGGTCAATAGAGTTGGGAGGAGCTGTAAGCTTGGTGTCGAAGTCAGAGATGGAAATAGAACTAGAACATGGTCCTGTCTTCCAGTTCATTCACGCATTTGTCATTTACTCCGCATGCATTTATTGACCACCTACTTGATCTAGGGGCTATGCTCCTTTCTGAACATTAATAATAAAAGCATTTATTGGACACGAATTATGCACTTCATGAATAAAAACTTATTTAATCCTTGCAGTGCCGCATAAGAGCTATACTAACATGATCCCCAGTTTAAAGATAAGGAAACTAAGAGTCTGAGTGGTTTGCTCTGGCTCTGTCAGTGGCAGGATTGGAACCCAGGCAGTGTGACCCCAGGGCCTTTGTCCTTATCACTCTGCTCTGCTGCTGTGTCAGAAACACCAAACCAGGCATCTGTGGGAGAGTAGCCTGGCGGCCATCAGAAATGCAGATCAGGAAGCCATAGGGGAGATGTTCTCCAGACTTTCTTCTGCGTAGGATGTGAAACGTGCCCTCTCCAAGAGTCAGCCAAGGAACTGGCAGCAGCAGCTCCAGAAGAGGAGGTGGGGCGGCTGACCCGGGCAGAGGTCACCAAGCTGCTGGGTCTGACTCACCTGGAAAAGCCAACTGCTCTTTCCAAAGCACCAGCTCCCCTTTTCTTGGCTTCCACAGCAAACCTAAGGTCAAGGGCAGGCAACCGAAGCCTTACCCTGGAAGGGTAGCATTGAAAGTGTCCTTGAACAGTAATGTGTCTACTCCTCTACTCTTTGTCTGCTCCAAACCCATTTTAGAGATGAGGAAACTAAAGACCATGGAGGCTTTGTTACTTGTTCTACATTTTCTTGGAATGTCTGTGACAAATCCTACAATAGAACTCCCCAAATCTCAGGACTTTCATGACCACTGTGCTTCCACAAAACATGTTAATGTTTGAAAACTAGGTTTCCTAGCAAGCAGGCTGGGATAGGATCGTGTGTGTGTGTGTGTGTGTGTATGTGTATGTGTGTGTGTGTCTGTGTGTGCCAAGTTCATGATACAAGCCCAGGACTGACACTCCCTACCACTCCCAGGGAAAGGAATTTCTCCTCAGTTCAGCTTATATTTCAGGAAAATTTAGATTTTAGGCATCTGACCCAGTAAATGAGATAGGAAAGAGGAGCCCTGCCATCCAGTGAGTCCTGCTCAGGTGTCTTTCCTGGAGAAACACTCACACCTGTGTAGCAAGAGGCCCGTGCAAGGAAGCCTACAGCAGCATCACAAGAAATAGTGAGGAGTGGAAGGAACTCAAATGTGCATAACACAGGAGTGATTATCCAGCAGTTAAAAAGACCTACTTCTATGAGGTAGGTATTCATAGAGTCAAAGAAACAGCCTTAAGACATATTACACAAAGAAGAAGAAGGGGAAGGAGAAGACAGAGAAGCAAAAGAAACTGGCAATGCAATGCATACATTATGACCCTTTTTATGGAAATAAAACATCCCAGTTACATGTATGTGTCTCTGTGTTTATAGAAAAGGAAGCACCTCAGCCTGGCGATTTCAATGCATTTATTCCCCCAGCAAATGTGCGCTGAGTGCCTCTCCATGGAAGCCTGAGGGGAATCCAGCAGGGTGCAGAGCAAGCAACATCCCGGCCCTCTACTGGCTGGATAAGGGAGGACGGTGAGATGCCATAAGGGAAAAAGAGACATTCTTTTTTTAAAGTACTCTGTGTTATCTAAAGTTTTCACAACAATAATTTATTCCTGAATGTGTCATTACAAATGTGTAAATATGTGAATAAACAAAAGAATAAGGTGGAAGCAGAGAAGGGGAAAGAGAAATGCATGGCTAAGTGCAAAGTATCGGAGGTGCTCATGGAAGGGAGGCTGGGGCCTATTCTTCTAGGCTGCTGTATCACCAGTTCCCCACCCCAAGTATAATGTCCACAGTGTCTTGGAAAGTAGAGGAAGGAAGTCAAGTAATATTATATTTTCTGCAACAAGTATATTCCAATAACTGAAGATTCCACATCTCCCATTGCCTCCTAGTGACCCCCATAGAGCGCTGCCGGCAGGTTACAGCCCCTGCAGGGTGCTGTCTGCATCATCCCCCATGAATGTCATTACCTGCAGATGTGGTCTCTGCACTGTCTTCTCCCTGATCACATGTCTCTTCCCAGCCCATGTTCTCTGTAGAGAGTCAATCATTTACAGAGCCTCCTCCCTATTCTTACTTCTTGAAGGTGCACTCTGCTGCCCACACAGACTACCCAAGGGCAGATCACAGAGAGAGGCACATACCTTCCAACCTGACCCCCACCCTGTCCTTGGACTTGTCTTCTGGTTTGCACAGGAAAATTGACAAAATAAACTATTGGCCGATAGGATAGCAAAAATATTGCCCTTAATTCAGTGTGCTCTTTCCTCTTAATAATAAACTAGATTATTAGATTTGGGGTCAGAGCTCTCCATTCAAATTCTGGTTCTGCAAGTTTCAAGATATATTACCTTAGGCATATTTACTCCTATGTAGAAAAATATCACTATTAAATGTGGAATTAAAAGGCCTACCTCACAGAATAGCTGTGAGGATTAAAAGAGGCATTTACAAGTGTTTGGGTTTTGTTATTAATATTGGTGTGTGAGCATGACTGTATCCCATTCTGCTGGTTTCAGGTGCCATCCGTGCATCTGGACATCGCAAGGTGAGGAAGAGAAAGAGGTGCCCAGGATAGCAGAATGTGCCTACCACCCACAACAGAGATAAAATCTCAGTTCCAGCCAAGAAGTGTACACAGAAATACCTCCAAGCAAAACCAGATCTGCCTGACCTCAGAGATAATCAGAAGGATTCCTTTCGGTTGCCTCAGACCAAGAGCAACCTGGCTGCATTTTTTGCCTCTTGCTCCTCAACTGGCTGGCATTTTCATAGACTTACATTTTAAAAGGCTGTTTACTTAGGAACAAAAAATGAAGTTACATACTCAATTAATTTTAACTTTATGATATTTGGCTTCATTGTCTAATAATCTATTTTTTCTATTTTTTTTTTTTTTTTGAGATGGAGTCTCATTCTGTCACCCAGGCTGGAGCGCAGTGATGTGATCTCGGCTCACTCCAACCTCCGCCTACCGGGTTCAAGGAAGCAACTCTCCTGTCTCAGCCTCCCAAGTAGCTGGGACTACCGGTGCATGCCACCACACCCGGCTAATTTTTGTATTTTTACTAGAGAGGGGGTTTCACCATATTGGTCAGGCTGGTCTAGAATTCCTGACCTCAGGTGATCCACCAGCCTCAACCTTCCAAAGTGCTGGGATTATAGGCATGAGCCACCACACCCAGCCTAATAATCTATTTTAATAATTAAAAAATAGTGTCTCTCTCATCCTTTTTCCTGTGTGTTTTTATTGATAAATTTCAATGCCTTGAGCAAATAAAACATTTCCCCATTCGATCGCTTCCCGATTTCTTATATGATGTAGCTTTGAGTCCTTGTACTATTTTGGTCTTGCTCCTCTGAAGACCTTGGCTAAGTCCCACTTAGCCAAGTGGTATCCCCAGATCGGCATCCAGAAGTCCAGGTATGTGGTGTTTAATACACAACTGGAAGGTACTGGTCCCTTACTTGTTTCACTCCCTATCCTATTTTAGGCCACATCCACATCAGCCAGCAAGTCAGGAAATGATCATAGGACCACACTTTGAAAACACACATGGGCCAGTGAAACTGAGTGCATTTGCAAATCACTTGGACACATTAACACAACACAGATTCTCAGACCTTGCTCAACCAGTGAATCAGAAGCCCTGAAGGTAGGATCACTGGAAATTTTATTCATACTTCCTAGGTGATTCTGATTAGCTGAAATATTGGCAAACACTACCTCAAAGCTCCCTTTCACAAGGATGAGGGATAAGGCATAGAATTTAGGGGTCCTCAATGCCAGAGTTTCCTTTCTTAATCCTCTGAACCCTCTTTAAATTTTCACTGCCAAGCCAGCAGGGGGTAGCATCTGCAGGGCATTTGGACTACAGAGAACATAATCTGCAGTAACCTTTTTGATTCCTCACGTCTATGATGATAACAAATAACCTGTAATTGTACAGAAAGTCCCTGTCCAAAGTCATGGATTCATTGCATCCTTACACCATGTCTGCAAAGTAGGTGTTGGTCCACCTTCGTGTACGGGAGGAATGTGTTGTCTGAGAGCAGTCAAGTGACATTTCTAAAGCCTTATTTATAATAATTGGCAGTGATAGGGTTTCTCACACATTCCAGGAGAGGAATGAACAGAGGAAGAATTATACATAGTAGCTTCATATTTTAAAACTTACGAGAGAACACACACACACCACAGCACAACCTTTACTCCCATACCTCACTTCCACCTTCAGCAACCCTGCCTAATAAGAAAGTCCAGGATGCTTCCAACCTACACAGAACCACATTCTTATAGAGGTTATGCAAACAAGTGAAGCAAACTTGTCATCCACACACTTACATGCACAGTCAGCAAAAGTGAGGGAACCATTTAAATACCACAGGCTAGTTCTCAATTCTTGAAGTGCATGTTAATACCGTAGGCTACTACATTTCAAACCTCAAAGTACAAACAAGCTGCCTGAGAATCTTATTAAAATGCAGATTCTGATTCTGCAGGACTGGGGCAGGGCCTGAGTTTCTGCATTTTTTAGCAAGCTCCCATGTGACATAATGGCAGCTGGTCCATGGGCCATACTTTGAGTTCTAAGTCCAGAGCCTATGTCACCATCTAGCCTCTGCTATTTCTCTCCCTGGACGCAGGCATGAGATGAGAACAGTGGAGTGCTGACCCTTCCATTTCTTGCCTTTTATTAAGTGAGTATCTCTCCCCATGGGGGGCAATTCTGGAGTTCAAAGACACATATTGTTCATCCATGGCCCCTAAACCATATCTGTTGTTTAATCTCATACCTGAAGAAAGAGTGATCACTCCATAGCTCCAGATTTCTAAGTCATTCCAAGAATTGTCTTAACTAAATGAGATTTTGAGTTCCCACTCATCATATATCACACATCACATATGATGTGTGTCTCACATATGCAACACTATCATTGCCTTAGAGCATGAGGAGGGTTTTTTTTTTTTTTTGGTTTTTTTTTTTTTGAGACAGAGTCTTGCACTGTTGCTCAGGCTGGAGTGCAGTGGCACGATCTCGGCTCACTGCAAGCTCTGCCTCCCGGGTTCATGCCATTCTCCTGCCTCAGCCTCCTGAGTAGCTGGGACTACAAGCGCCTGCCACTATGCCCGGCTAATTTTTTGTACTTTTAATAGAGACAGCGTTTCACCGTGTTAGCTAGGATGGTCTCAATCTCCTGACCTCATGATCCGCCCGCCTCGGCCTCCCAAAGTGCTGGGATTACAGGTGTGAGCCACCGCACCCAGCCAAGGAGGGGTTTTTGTGTTTTGTTTTGTTTTAATTTTCTTCACTGTCTTCCAGCAGTTTCAACCAGGGAAGATTTTTGCCTGCCTGGGGACATCTGGCAATATCTGGAGACAATTCTGGTTGTCACAACTGACTACTAGCTTCTAGTGGGTAGAGGCCAGAGATGCTGCTAAACATCCCACAATGCACAGGACAAAACCCACAACAATGATGTATCCTGTCCACAAGGTCAATGATGCCATTGCTGAGCAATCCTACTGTCTTCTAGTCAACTCATAACCATCAATATCTTTGGCAACTTACTGAATGCTTTTTAAAGATACCTCCACAAATCTGGGTAAGAAAAATATTATAGACAGCCATTCAAAACAGAAGCCACTGAGGCCTTGCTTTCCATTGGGCAGGAAAGTTTAGTGGTCTAGGGGCCCAATGACTGGGTTTGAGTGCCAGTTCTCCCACTGACAAGCTGGATGGAATTGGACATGTTTCTCTAGGTCTCTCAGATTTGATTTCCTCAAGCATCAAATGACTACAAGCCCAACAAGAGCAGGGACCATCTCTGGGGCAGCAAAGTATATACATTCTCCTGGCACCTAATAAGCACTTGTGTATATATCAATGAAACAAATGGTGCCTGACTTACAACATAAGTTTTTCAATCTGATGGTGAGTACTACTTTTTAAATCTTGATTAGAGACTTGAATTTTAGGGATTACTGTTACTAGCTGTGCCTTATCCTGGCAGAGCAGGACTTGTGCTCCAGGATATATATAGGATCTTATACTGTACACATAGCAGCATATAGCGGTGGGAAAGATTGCAAGCTCTAGTATAACCTGGTTTCAAATCTTAGCCCCACTACTACATCAGCTGAGACATTTGACTTACCCTCTCTACACCTCAGTTTCTTCATTTGAAAAATGAGGGTTATAACAATTCTTATCTCACGTGGCTCTTGGAAGAATTAAAATTAAATAAGATAATGTACGCAAAGCCCTTTGCACAGTGCCTGGCACACAGCACACGCTCAGTAAAAGAAGTTTTTATTATGCTTTTGGCCTTCAGCCCCCAAATCAAGGGCACCTGATTAGTTACCTCTCAAAAGAGAGGTAGAGACACAGTGCTGAAACCAGAACCTGGCCCCAGAGACCGAGCTGATCCAACTCCTTTCTGCTGGATGGAAAGTCAGGAGCTCACCCTCCTCACCAGGGGCTTGGGAATAAATATTCCATGCTCTTCTGCATGCCTGCTTTGTCATATTTGGAATACAGATCCAATAATGAGATGCCTAGCATGTTCATTCTGCTACAAGGCCAAAGGACACTAATAAAGGTGTCAAAGCTGATAATTGTTTGGAAAGCAAAGACAGAAGTGAGGAAAGGAAACTGCAGCCTTTGATTCAATAATGAATTTTGCATAAAGGGCTCCATATTACAGTGCACCAGAGACCATACTGCCATACTCTTCATGTTCTATTTTTTATGAGAAAGAGGAAAATGGGAGGAAATTTTCAAACAGATATTAGGAGAGTATTCAAGAAAGTAAGTTCACACATATATCTTGATTTAAGCAGGTGGACCCAAGCCATTTATATTTTATAGCATAGTAAAAGCTTAGAGTGGAAAAGAAACATCTAGTCCAATCCCTTCATCTTCCAGATGAGCAAATTGAAGCACCTGGGGATTAAGTAACAAGTTGCACACCATCAGCCTTGTAGTGGCTGACTTAGGAAGAAGAGCCATGGGGCTTGTCTTTTTGTCTAATCCCTCCTGACTCTTGGACTGTAGGGCTAGAAGGAAAGTTGGAGTTGTTCTTCTCCAGGGGCACACTTATCTCTGGGCTTGTGAAGTTCATTCATTTACTCAAGTAATAGTTACTGAGCACTTATTATGTGCCAGATGCCATTCTTGGTACTTGAGCACACAGCAAGCTCTGGACAGAGAACAGAACAGGTGCCTGCTCCTTTTTCATTTTCATTCCAGTAGGCGATGTCAATTAACAAATGCACAAATAAAGTGTACAGCACAACTTCAGACAGCATTCTGTGCTCTGAGGGAAATAAAATAGAGCATTGTGACAGAGAGGTACTGAGGGAGAAAGGACAACTGGGAAAGCCTCTCCAAGAGGCAACGTTCACTAGAGCTGAGACCTGAATGACGAGAAGGAGCCAGTCACATGGAATTCAGAAGGAAGGGGTTTCAGGTCAGAAGGAACAGCACCATGAGCACCCTATGCAAGTACGGGATGTGGTGTGTACAGAAAAGAAGCCCATGTCTGGAACAGAGTGGGCGAGGGGGCGATGCTAGAAGGGGAGGTCAGATCAGTGGGCAGAGGCAGGATGCTGAGGTGGCAGGCACTTGCCCTGGAGCCCCTGGAAGGTAGAAACAGGACTGAGATCAGAACTGGAGCCTCCAGGCTCACAAGTTTTATGGTTCTGTGCCAGCCATGGTGTGCAGGCTCTTCCGTCCTGGAGACCTTATGCTGAGTCACCAGGTCAGTTATGGGAGGTGCCACACTGGCCCCTGGACACGTTGTCCTCACACTCAAAACCTGGCAAGGGACAAGCTCTCGAAGGCCAAAGGAGCCCCCAGGAGCAGAGAGACCAGACAGTATTGAGATGGAGAGTGGCCCTCTCCCTTCCGTTTAGCCACCATGACTCATACAAGCTTAGTCAGTCATGAATCAGCCCTACAAGCCCAAAAGGGCTCAGTAAGGCCTAAGGCTAATTTTAAAATCATTATTATTAATTTTTAATTATACAAGAACTCATGAATACATTTTCCTGGTTAAAAAATAAATACATAAACTAAAACACGGTCCCTATAGCTAATGTCCCCATAGACTCCGCTCCAATCCTGTCATCTTGTCATCACCCCCCAACTTCTATCCCACTATTATTAGTAATTCAGTGAATAGCCTTCCAGACGATTTTTTGTGTGTGTGAGACAGAGTCTCACTCTGTCGCCGACCATTTCTTATTCCATAAAAGGCATCCCTCACCAGACAATAAGTCTTGAATAGTCCAGGTTACTACATAAATATGCACCCCATTTTTCAAATTGCTATGTAGTATTCCTCAGTATGATATTCCACAGCTTATCTCCCTGTGAATTGTAGTTTAGACTGTTTCCAATCTTTTTATATTACAAAAAAAAGTTGAAATAAAATTTCCTTCTGATATATTTTTGTGAGTGTGTCTCTACAGTAGATGGAAGGGTTTCCTCTTAGATGTAATTCACAAATGGAAACTGAATTGATCATGGGAATTTCTAAACACTGAGTGGCTGTTGAGAGCTGGGAGACTTGTCTTTATTATTACTGCCATTGTGGACTCACTGCATGATTTTACCCAATTCCCAACTTCTTTGGGACTCTGTACAAGGAGAAACTTAGTTTTGATGAACGCTAAGAACTCTTACAGTTCTTGCCTCCTACAACTCTATGATTTGGGGTATCAAACCTATGGGGTTCTCTCCCAAGTCGAGGTTTGATTCCCATTCCAAGGTTATAGGGCACTTGCAGGAGGGCATTGCTGTGGGTTGCAACACATCAAGATCACAGTGTTCCACTCCAGGCAGTAGAACATACTGTACAGAGGTCAATGGGGAAATGACTAGCACACACATAGCCACTGACTTCTGCCTTTCCTTTTCCATGCCCTTCCTGGATATTAGGGGATGTGATGTCACCTTGTATAAATGCTGTATAAATGCCTGAACCTGAACCCCTAATTTATAATGAGATGTAACCACAACCTACTCTGCACAGACTTTAGTTTACAAAGCACACAGTTTCTCATGACATTCCTTGAACAATCCTGAGATACATTCCATGAAGGGATAATTATAACATATAACAATGTGCAGTGAATATTATTATTCATTATACCTTAGTAGATTGAAACAAAAGAATGAATTGATTGCCCAAGGTCACCTAGCTAGGAAGTGAGGGCAAATCTGGAGCACAGATATTCTCATTCCCAGTTCTTTTCTCTTGCACAGGGTAACAATGGACTTCACTGTTGTGTGGCTGTGAACCCATTTGTAATTATTAATAACCAGAAGAGACATGCATCCTCAGCAGATTCTAAAGGATTTACTGGAAGACCATATTCAGAGACAGAATTTAGGTCTCAAAGAGCCAAGAAAATAAAGAGGGAAGAGGACCAAATATTGGGGAAGGGGGCATGGGAGTTAATTAGCTGAACTCCAAACTGAAATAAATAAGTCCATGTTGTCTGAAAGGCTTTTACTCCATGGATTAATGAAAGATGCTGTTAGGGATGATTTAGCTAGACTGGTCATGGAAGGGAAGGTTTTTCTAGAGCAGAGGCAACTGAGGTAATATCTAGAGCATAACAAGGTTCCAGCTGTGTAAAGTATCAGAAGAGCAAACCAGGTATAGGAAGCAGTGAGTACAAGGTTCCCAAGATGAACAAATTCACGGGAAGGTCAGTGAATTTCCTCTGCTCAGGAAACCAAAGGGGGATAGGGTAGGGGCATGGGATAGAGTGAGCCTTCTCAATGCTTGACCTGGGTAGTCAATGCTAGAGGAGCTCTGAGGACAGAGTCAAGAAGATGGAACTTAAAGGAATCTTGAGGAAATAACCAGCTTTATTCAAGGGAAACAGAGGAGGTGGGCACTACAAGCAGGAGAACTGAAGCTGAAGAGAAAATGTGGGTCAATAATGAGTAATCCACAAAACCTGGCAATGGACAAGCTTTCAATGGTCAAGGGAGCTCCCAGGAGCAGAGTGAAGCCCCTCTATCCCTAATCTGTAAAATGGAACAGTAGGATAGAATGTTCCCTGACATCTTTTTTAGATGGTTCTACCAATAAAATAAAAAACAGCCCAGAGAAGGTCAGCCAAGGGAATGGCAGCACTGAGTCCAGTTTTCAGATCTCCCAAATTCCTATCCAGAGCTGGCTCCACCTCAGCTCCTTACTTCTGCTCGAAGAATGACCATCAGGAAGGAGGTTTGGGCTGTGGCCACATGTGAGTGTGAGGCCTCAGAAGAATCCTATGGTGGGGCCATCTGCCTGGAGCCCCCCTGGAGCCCATGCTGTAGCCTCTGGCACTCTGATCTCAAAGCCAGTTCCTTTGTTCCCCCAAGAAACTTCCCAAAGATGTTGGGAGCCACTTTGATTTTGGTTTTGTTTTCCTTAACATTTCCCCACAAAACAATGTGAGGAACAAGAGCAAAAGCATGGCCCAGTCACAAAGCTATTTCAACCAGAAAAACAGGTCTGAATCCTATCAATTCTACCTAGGTTTCAGAGATCCCCAAGAGAGGAAAGGGGGACAGAAGCTCAGAGAGCTTCATACAAAGCACCACTCCCTGTGGGAAGTCTATTCTGTGTTCAGGGCCTGGGGCTCAGCATAAACCAGTGGTGTCCCTTGGGGAACAAAGGTCCCCACACCAACTGAGAATGTGGTCAGATCTGCCAAACTTCAAACTTGGTTCAACCGCTCTATGCTTAGAACCAAGAACACTAGAGCGAAAGGAACTGAAGAAATCATCCAGTCTACTCCTTCAACAGCATTTGCCATCACACATACAATAACCTAAAGAACATACTGTATATATTTTCCATAATTTTCTTTTTATTTAATCACATACTATGAAAACCCTCCCCCACAATTATACATAGATCTTTCTCATGTTGTTAACCATAACATATTATTTTTCAAAACTAAGAAAAGAAGTAGTCACCTTTGGTGAGATATTCAGATAGTCTAGGGATGGCAAGTAGAAACTATGGGACTACAAGCACCCTCCCCACCATTCCCACACCTTATAGACTAAAAGGACTTTGTATTCAAGATGAGGGTGAGTGAGCGTTTATTTGTAAATGAACAGGAGCAGGATGAGGAGGAGGCAGAGATGCAATGGGACGGGAATGAGAGAAAGGCAACCAGAGAGAAAAGTCAGGGGCCAAGAGTTGCCTTAGTCAATAACAGCAATGGGAGGCAGGGAGCAGAAAGTGAGGAGAGCTTGAGATGACCCCAGTTAGGGACAGGGAGTCAGGAAAGATGGGAGTTCTTTGTGGTGAAGAAGAGCCCAGTAACGGCAGCCCAGCAACAGCCCCTGAGGTGCGAGGCCATGGCCATGGGTGAAGCTGGCCCCAAAACCTTTCCTTTTTCCCCTCAGAGAAGTTGGAAGGTTTGTCTCCCAATGATTTTGCCACGTGGTTTTTCAACACCCAGAGCCTTTGCCGGTTTCCCGGTGAGATTTGTTTATCTCCATTCTGGAGTCTTAATGTTCAAAACAAACTTCCAGACAAAGGGATCCTCTGCTCTGTGGTTCTCAGCTCCATTCTCCTGCAAGGACATAGTCAACAACACCGATCCCCTGATGACTTTCACAGCCACATCCACAGAGAATCCCACCCCCAGCTTCCTCCTGCGTCTTTCCCGCTGCCTCTGATTGTTGTGGACATCCTCAAGGGCATAGCTTGTATAGCTTATTTTAGCCCCTTTTTTCCTATCCTTATAAACTATGCAGAGAAAATAAGATTGTTCCCCCGGCAGATGTTATTTGGGCCTTAAAAAGTGGCCCAAGACCCAGTGATCTCTTCTAAGAGGTGAAGTCATCGGCGTCTAGCTGGATATATTATCAAAAAGAACACCAGACAAGAAGAATTCATCAATTAATCTCATTAATTGATGAATAATTAATTCATTAATTCATCAATTAATTTATCAATTAATTAATCACTGAAAATTTTCAGGCATATTTTCGTGGCCACCACTCTGTGGAAAAGCCCAACAGATTTCCTTAAGTAGAAAATGACAGCATTGTCACTGAGGGCAGGTATAAGTGAGGGGTGATATTAATAATTAGTATGCAACCAGCCTTCATTTGTCATGCATTACACTAAGTCCTTTAATATATACGACAATCCAAAACGTAGGCACTGTGGTTGTACCCTTGTACAGATGAAAACTTTGAGGCTTATAGAGGCTAAGTATCTTCCCCAAAGTGAGACAGCTAGAAAGTGATGAAGCTGAGATTAAAAGTCAGGAAGGCTGGAAACGGCACCTGGGCTCGTCCCCAGGCCACCATCAGGTTTAGCTAATTTATATTTTGCTTAGTTAATTGTCTCCCTGCTGTCCCAGGATTGGATTCATGCTTATGAGGTTGGAGTTCTTTTTATTTATTTTTTATTTTTTCTGCAATCATCCATTATTGGGTAGAGCTCTTGTCTATCCTGTTCTCCACGGTATCCCCAGAAGCCAGCACTGGGCCTACCACAAAGCATACCCTCAATAAGTAATTGCTGAGTGAATGAACTAATGAATGAATATCATGCTTTCATTTGACTATTTCTTATAATTTGAAATTTTCTGAACATTGAGGCTTTGGGTGATAACTAAATATGTTCATGGAATAGAACAGTTAATTTTACATGTCTAATTTATCTGAACTTTCTCCCAGAAAAATGTTTTTCCAAGCATTAGAACCTAGCAAGTTACCTGCAACTTGGAAATTGAATAAGGAATCCCATCTGAAAATGTAGAGGACACATAAAGTGGAATAATTTAAATATTTACTAATCACTTATGTTTTCAAAGCTATTTTAGGCCTCTACCCTTTTCAAAGAGCTGTCTATGAATCACCTGGGATGCTTGTTTCAAATGCTGAGCAAGGGAGTCCAGGGCCTGGGAATCTGCATTTTTGGAGGTATCTCAGGCATTTGCTATCCATACAAAATTTTAAGAACAACCGTGAGGACATTAGGGCTATTTTTACCTCCACCCCATTGGACAAAATTCTTTTTTAAAAAATTATTATTATATTTTAAGTTCTAGGGTACGTGTGCACAACGTGCAGGTTTGTTACCTAGGTATACATGTGCCATGTTGGTTTGCTGCACCCATCAACTCATCATTTACATTAGGTATTTCTCCTAATGCTATCCCTCCCCCAGTCCCCTACCCCACAACAAGCCCCAGTGTGTGATGTTCCCCTTTCTGTGTCCATGTGCTCTTATTGGTCAACTCCCACTTACGAGTGAGAACATGTGGACAAAATTCTTAACAAGCTATCAAATGTGTTTCAAATCCATTGATCCTTAGGTTTATCCAAAGATTCTTTAATCCTGATCACCTCTCGGGGTCATGAGCCATATCCTTTTTCTCCTCCCTGTGTAAGGTAGAAACATTGTATTTATCTAAAAGCATTGTATAAAAACATCGTATTTGTCTTTCCCCAATTTCAATAGGGCAGCTATCTAATCTCACACTGACATCCCAGACCCTAGTGCACTGAGCCACTCTCACACAGGATCAAGCTAGAAGTGAGAAGATCTGGTCTGATTCTGCCACAAGATGCTGTGTGTCTTAGGGCACGTTGCCCAGCCTCTCTGACCCCCTGTTTCCTTGTCTAAGCTGGGGCTGTGAGTGTTCACAGCCTTTTGAGTCTGCACATGCTCTAATTGGAGTCATGCTATAGACAAGGATCATGTGCCCTCTCAGTCTTGTTTTTCAGCACTCAAAATCATGCTTCTATGACCATGAATTAGGTTCAGAAAGTGACAGAGTAAGTAGTCACAGGAATGTAAAGAGCCCTACCCCACTGAATCAATTGTGACCAAAACACTTTGGAATATAAACTTCTACAATACACACGTATAAGACATAATTACAAAAAAAAAAAAAAAAAAAAAACTTGGGGGAAGAGTTAGTTGACCATACGAAAACTAGGGTGGACCTGTGAGGCCACATACCTGCTGTTCTCCTCAGACGGGGAAGTGTTTCAAGGTGGGGCGCCTAGGCAGTCTACTCTTAGGGCTGTGTAATATTAAACCCAGAAAATGTCTGGGTTGCTCTGTCAACAAATATTTATTGGTAGCTACTATATGCCGGGCCCTGTGCTAGGTATTGAGGGCCTGTAGGTGAACCCTACGGACAGACCCATTCTTTCATGGAGCTAACATTCTCGTGGGGAAGAGAGGTAATAAACAATTCTAATGATGAATCAGCGATAAGGGATAAAGGGAATCTGTGAGGGAAGAGGGGACATAAACGCTGGGAGGCTGGAGGAGCCCCTTACGTGTTATCCACTTGTCCAGACGCCATATTCATAGTTGAGAAAGATGAGGCAGCGACGGTAGCGACCGGCTTGAGCCTAGACTGCGCCAAGCTTGCCAGAGCAGGGCCGGGTGGAAACTGTCTTCCTGCAAAGCCAGGTTTTCCTTCACGGCCCCTCCTAATGATGTTTCTTTTCCTATCATTGTCGAGCCCTTAGACCCCCAGGATCGAGGGAGGGAAAACAAGCGCTCAAGCACTCCCTCGTTGGTCCCAGGACACAGGGTCTCGTCCATCTCCCATCACACCCTAGGGCCCAGGCAGAAGCCCGGCGGGGCGGGGCCTCGGACACGCGCCGGTGCGTCCAGCAGGTGGCAGCAGCGAGCGGCCGCGCCCCCTGCGCTGCCAACCCGCGAGCCCGCATCATGGATGTCGAGCTCCCCTATTTCGCATTGCTAGCCCTGGAATTCGAGACCCCAGACGAAGACCAGGATTCATGAATCAGTCGCAGGGGCCGGGGCAGGGGCCTCTGGCTCCCGACACTGGCCGAGAGGTGGGTTCCGGGGCGGGTCGCTGCTCCTTGAAGCCGGGCGGGGACGCGCTGCCCCCGCCCTGCCTCCCTGTGGTCCACACCCCCTTTGGGCTCCGGAGCCGCTGGGCAGGAATAGTCCGGGGTGCGCGCGAGCAGGCGCTGCCAACCCCACTTCTGCCCGGGATTCCGATCTGAGGAGCAGGAGGACCGGGGCGCCGGTGTCCTGCCGCCTCTTCCTCCTTGCTCTCACCTGCGCCTATTAGTCCACGCGCCTTCAAGGCCAGGGGCTACAGCCCAGACAGAGAGGGGACAGCAGAGGGAGAGAGAGCACCTGAGGATACAGAGCTGGCACTGGACTGCCTTTTCACCCCCCAGGTGATGAGTGAGGTTCGAAGAACCGAAGATTTAAAAAGCAGCCGGGGCCTCCGTATTGAATGAAAGACCCAGTGCAAAGACATCACCATGAACACTAGCAGTAAGTGGATCCTCCTCTCCTTTGCCATGGGAACAGGGGTGGGGGCGGGAGGTGAGGGAGCCTGCGCTCGGGCTGCCTGGAAAGAGGAAGGAAGCCTGGCATCTCTGGACACATGACCCCCAGGCTCCTTTTTGGTGCTTTCCGTGCTCCTTGGCAGAGGGATAGCTTCATGACTCTGGCTTTTCGTGATAATTTTGCCAATATTTTATCAGCGGCGCCGGTCGCCTCTGCTGGGAAGGCTGCTCGTCTCCTTCTAGCACAGCCTGGGAAGGCCTAGGAAGCAGTGTGTGGCCATTGTCTGACTGTGGGGGCTCTGAGGAGAACTCCCTGCACACATCTGGAAAACCATGGAGGGCCCTGCCTGTCCCAGAGGTGGGAAGAGCAGGGAGGCTGGCCTGTGGGCAGGCGGGAGGGTAGGTGGGTATGAGCAGGCAGTGGGCTGGGAAACCGCAGTTTGATAAACAAATCATCGCCAAGCCACCTTTGGGTCTGGAGATTGTGAAAGATCCAGCTCCCGAGTGCCTGCAGCCCGGTGGGCCCAGGGCTGGTTTCTCTATGTACCTGCAGGCTGGTTAGCTATCCTTGAGAACAACAGGACAGGAACAGCCCTTTAGCCAAGGGCTCTAACATGCCAAAGGCAACAACTGCTTGCAGAGCCAGGACCAGATATTTTGCTGCCAGGTAGGGCCTCAGCTACTGAGAATGCCGTCCGAAAGTCAAGAAGGCACAGTCTGTTTCTCTTCAATGTAGTGCTATGACCTGGGAGGGCACGTCTTGGTTCCAGACTCACTCTCCTGCCCTCTTGTCAGCTTGGCCTGTCTAGGTTATTCCAGCATCGCATAGGGCTGTTGAACCAGAGAACCCCTATGAACAGTCACTTCCCTGGGTCTCTGACTTTGTTATCAGTCCCCTCTCTGCATCTCAGACTGCTCATCTGTATGAGAGGGGCTGAATTAGAAAGCCTTCTAATCGGCCAGGCACCGTGGTCCACGCCTGTAATCCCAGCACTTTGGGAGGCAGAGGCAGGTGGATCACGAGGTCAGGAGTTCGAGACCAGCCTGACCAATATGGTGAAACCCCGTCTCTACTAAAAATACAAAAATTAGCCAGGTGTGGTGGTGTGGGCCTGTAATCCCAGCTACTCAAGAGGCTGAGGCAGGAGAATTGCTTGAACCTGGGAGGCAGAGGTTGCAGTGAGCCGAGATTGCGCCACTGCACTCCAGCCTGGGCGACAGAGTGAGACCTGTCTCAAAAAATAATAATAAAAGAAAGCCTTCTAATCTAAGAATCTACACGTTTTTTCTTAAAAAGCTAGAGCTGAGCAACAAGGCCAGAACTATCAAGACCTTATTGAAGGTGTATCCAGCCAAAACCTACTATTTCCTCACACACCCCACCCCACCCCCACCTCCTGGCATGGAAGAGAAAAAAAAAAAAAAAAAAAGCAAAAGCTACTGAGATGAAAATAAAATATATTTATTTACTATGTATTTGTATGATTCATCTCTCTGCTGTCTTCCTTTGTGTATTGCATATCTATGCTAAGCTAGCGAGTGTGGCTGGACTCCCTCTGCCTCTTACAGCCAAAGAATTTTGCCTTTTG
The DNA here is from genome assembly GCF_028885655.2 of Pongo abelii. Classification (NCBI taxonomy): domain Eukaryota; kingdom Metazoa; phylum Chordata; class Mammalia; order Primates; family Hominidae; genus Pongo; species Pongo abelii. The sequence goes on from NC_071989.2 coordinate 157,778,060, forward strand.
ATTTTGACAGGCTGGAACGGTGTTTTGGCTTCATACCAGGCTCAGGAAAAGAGGAAAATCCTGCAGCCCCTATCAGCTAGTGGGTCACATGTTTGCATTTGCATGTTTTCAGGCAAATAAAGATGTGAGTTGCCTGTCACTTCTCACTATCTCTAGGAAAAAAAAAATGTATTTATGAGAGTCCTTTCCCACTAAGTGACAGAAGAGAAAGATGGCTCATTTATTTTTCAAGGAACTAAGAAAAGATAACAGGCAACTGACTCTGCCCTTTTCTCTCTCTGGAATGCTAAGGAACTCTTGTCCTATTAGTAACACTGAGTATTCCTGAAAGAAGGAAACAGAGACTATCCTTCTTTTAAAAAAAAAGAAAGAAAGAAAAGAAAAAAGAACCAATAGAGTTGGATACTGCAGAAGATGAGGACTGGCAAAAATGCCACTACTTTTTATAAGCAGGGAGAGTGTGTGAATTTTGCAGTAATGGAAAATGAACAGAGGAGAATGGCTCAGCAGCCTTGGAAGCCCTCCGGGTTCCCCCAAGAGGAAGCGCTTCTCTAAACAGACACCTGGGGGACACAGCAAGCGCAGAGCTTTGAGGGCTTAACTCCATCATCATGGAGGTACCTCCCAAACCCAAGAGTCTGCAAATGCAGAGAGTAGACATCAGACCTCACAAGAAAAGGAGTAACAGAGTCATAGGGTGATATGGATAGGGCATTGGCAGGAGGTCCTTGGGTGACCTGACTAAGCAAAAAAGCTCCCCTTTGAGATGTGAAATTCTTAACTTGATCCTCATGCCTGATATTGTCCCTAATAGAAACTCTTGCTTAGTTTTTCTTTCACTTCTATTTATTTAGTCCTTATTCTCCACCAGCCACCATGCTAAGCACTCCCCTGATTGAGCTCACCAGACTGTCCCACCCAACCTGTGAGATGGGTGTTTTTACCCATTTTATGGGTGAAAATTTGAAGCTGTGTTCAGAAACGTTGTAGTTAATGCTCAGTGGCTTCTTCAAGTCATGCAGTTAATTGTTGGGTTATGAAAGGTACTTGGATGTGTAACACATTTGACACTGAGTACAACTCCTAATCAGTGGTTGGAATGTCAACACTGAAATAGAGGCAAAGCGTGAGATTACAGTCATCCCTTTGTACACATGGGGATTGGTAAAACTGTGCATACTAAGTCCTGCAGTCAGCCCTGTGGAACCTGCTTATACAAAAAGTCAGCCCTCAGTGTAGGCGGGTTTCAAATTCTGCAAATACTGTATTTTTAAAAATTTCAACTTTTATTTTAGATTCAGAAGGTATATGTGCAGGTTTTGTTACATGGGTATATTGCATGATGCTGAGCTTTGAGATACACTTGTTTCCATGACCCAGGTACTGAGCATAGTACCCAATAGTTCGTTTTTCAACTCTTGCTCTCCTCCCTCCCTTCCCCCTCTAGTAGTCCCCAGTGTCTATTTTTGCCATCTTTATGTCCATGAGTACTTAATGTTTAGCTCCCACTTATAAGTGAGACTATGCAGTATTTAGTTTTATGCTCCTGAATTAATTTGCTCAGGATAATGCCCTACAGTTGCATCTATGTTGCTGCAAAGGACATGATTTTGTTCTTTTTTATGGATGCATAGTATTCCATGGTGTATGTGTACTACATTTTCTTTACCCAGTCCACTGTTGATAAACACCTAGGTTGATTCCCTATTTTATTATTGTGAATAGTGCTGCAATGAACATATCAGTGTGTGTGTCTTTTTGGCAGGATGACTTATTTTCTTTTGGATATATATCCAGTAATGGGATTGCTAGGTCAAATGGTATTTCTGTTTTAAGTTCTTTGAGAATTCTCCAAATTGCTTTCCATAGTGGCTGAACTAATTTACATTCCCATCAACAATGTATAAGCATTCCTTTTTCTTTGCAGCCTTGCCAGCATCTGTTGTTTTTTGACTTTTTAATAATTGCCATTCTGAATGGTGTGAGATGGTATCTCATTGTGATTTGGATTTGCATTTCTCTGATTATTAGTGATGTTGAGCATTTTTATTTTTTCATGTTTATTGGCCACTTGTATGTCTTTTTTTTTTTTTTTTTTTTTTTTGAGATAAGTTCTGGCTCTGTTGTCCAGGCTGATGTTCAGTGTAACAAACATGGCACACTGTAGGCTCAGCCTCCCGAGCTCAAGCGATCCTCCCACTTCAGCCTCCTGAGTAGCTAGGACCACAGGTGGGTGCCACCAGGCCCAGTTACGTTTTGTATGTTTATTTTGGTAGATACGGGGTTTTGCCATGTTGCCCAGGCTGATCTCAAACTCCTGGTCTCAAATGCTCCAGCCTCCTAAAGTTCTGGGATTACAGGCATGAGCCACTGTGCCCAGCCCACTTCTATGTCTTCTTTTGAAAAGTGTCTGTTTGTGTCTTTTGCCCACTTTTTAATGGTTTTTTTTGGGGGGGGGGGTTGTTTTTGTTTTGCTTGTTGAATTGTTTAAGTTCCTTGTAGATTCTGGATATTGGTCCTTTGTCAGATGCATAGTTTGCAAATATTTTCTCTCATTCTGTAAGTTGTCTGTTTACTCTGTTGATAGTATCTTTTGCTGTGCAGAAACTCTTTAGTTTAATTAGGTCCCAGTTGTCGATTTTTGTTTTTGTTGCAATTGCTTGCAAGGACTTAGTCATAAGTTCTTCCCCAAGGCCAATGTCCAGAATGGTGTTTCCTAGGTTTTCTTCTAGAATTCTTATAGTTTGAGGTCTTACAGTTAAATCTTTTACCCATCTTGAGTTAATTTTTGTATATGGTGAAAGGTAAGGGTCCAGTTTCATTTTTCTGCATGTGGTTAGCCAACTGTCCCAGCACCATTTATTGAATAGGAAGTCTTTTCTCCATTGCTTAATTTTGTCAGCTTTGTCAAAGATCAGGTGGCTGTAGGTATGTGGCTTTATTTCTGGGTTCTCTATTCTGTTCCATTGGTCTATATGTCTGTGTTTGTACCAGTACCATGCTGTTTTGGTTACTGTAGCCTTATAATATAGTTTGAAGTCAGCTAATGTGATGCCTCCAGCTTTGTTCTTTTTGCTTAGGATTGTTTTGATAATTTGGGCCCTATTATGAGTCCACATGAATTTTAGAATTGTTTTTTCTAATTCTGCAAAAAATGATGTTGCTAGTTTGATAGGAATAGCATTGAATCTATAAATTGCTTTGGGCAGTATGGCTGTTTTAATGATATTGATTCTTCCAATCCATGAGCATGGAATGTTTTTTCATTTGTTTGTGTCATCTCTGATTTATTTCAGTGGTGTTTTGTAGTTCTCCTTGAAGAGATCTTTCACCTCCTTGGTTACATACATTCCTAGGGTTTCTCTCTCTCTCTTTCTCTTTCTCACTCTGTGTGTGTGTGTGTGGGCGTGTGTGTGCATGTCTCTTATAAATGGGATTATGTTCTTGATTTGGCTCTCAGCTTCAGTGTTACAGGTGTATGGAAATACTACTAATTTTTGTACATTAATTTTGTATCCTGAGACTTCACTGAAGTCATAGTTTTTGTCATGAAGGGGTGTTGGATTTTATCAAAAGCTTTTTCCATATCTTTTGAGATAATCATTTTTTTTGTTTTTCATTCCGTTTTTGTGGTGAATCACATTTATTGATTTGAGTATATTGAACCAACCTTGCATCCTGAGAATAAACCCTACTTGATCATGGTGAATTAACTTCTTGATGTTCTGCTGGATTTGATTTGGTAGTATTCTGTTGAGGATTTTTGCATCTATGTTCACCAGGAATATTGGCCTGTCATTTTCTTTTTTCATTTTGTCTAAATGCTGTATTTTCAATCTGCCTTTAGTTGAAAAAGATCTGTGTAAGTGGACCTACACTATTCAAACCTATGTTGTTCAAGGGTCATCTGTATAAGAAATTCCTAATCACTTTATCTGGAGAAGAGGAGCACGGGGCTGTGGTCTTTGAGCAGTGATAAGAATTGATAGAGTGCAGGCCCTGGAATCAGACTGTTCCAGGTTCCAGTTATCATTTTTTTATGTGTTAGATGTGTGGTCCTCAGTATGGTTGTCTCATGAGCAAAAAATGAAAATGATGAGGCATACCTCAGCTGGGAATGGAAACCAAATGTTAATGTTTTGTGTAGTATGCAGAGTGTGGTACCTTGGCTGTGGGCACAACTGGCATCATGTCAATGATGGGTGGTCACACTGTCATGATCACTGTGGGCATCGTGGCTGTCATTGTGGATTTTATGACACTAGCAAGCAGGTCACACAACATCTCAGACTTCAGTCACGTCCTTCTCATGAATTGAGAAGCACGTCTGAAGTGTGATTTTTTAAGGATTAAATGGGATTATGAGGAGATGTTTTATAAACATTTGTAAATTGTTTTTACTAATAAAAAATGCTTAGATTACAAAAACAAGAGCATGCTTAGTCAGTGGCTCTTCAAAGTGAATTTTAGTTTCATTAGAATCCTTTCTTCTGAAATCTAGCTGAACATTAAGAAAGGGGTAATTTTGGAGATGCTGGAGTGAGGTGGTGGGCAGACCTAAGTAGAGCACAGCAGGTGGGGTCTGGTCCTCATTCAGGAGAAAATAGACACCAAACATGTGAGCAGGACACCCAAGGCTCGGGAAGGCCTGGGCTCATACTGAGTCAGTACACTTGCTTCAGTGAAGGACTTCAGAGGAAAGGAGGGAAACTGGCCAATCATTGCCACTTTGTCTTCTGTAGGGTGGATCCAACATCCAGCCTTTCTTTCTCTCGTGAACTCTCAACCTATTCCAAGGATCTCTCATTTGTCTCCTGACCTACTGAGGCAGCCTCTAACTGGCCTCCTTTCATCCACGCCAGCCCCCTTCAGCCATCTGCCGCATCCCTACTTTGTATCACACTCTGCTTAAAGTGAGGCTCCCATGCTCCTAGGGTGAGAAAGGAAACTCCTCAGCAAGCCTGTAGGGCCCCATGTGGCCTGCTCCTGGCCTTGCTGACCAGCCCCATCTTGTCTACAGTGCTCAGTTCTTAGTGTCCTTGTCACATGTGCCTTCTCCCATTCCCTCTAAGGGTTTGCTCCTGCTGACTTTACATGCATGGTTCCTTCTGCCCAGAAAGCCCTTTCCCCACTAGCACCAGCCCCTCTGCCCAGCCCCACACTTCACACTTCACCAAGGCTGGCCTCCTCACCCTCCAGAGCATCAAGTGCACCAAGATCAATGGTACCACATACTGCTCCTACTCATTTTATAGGCTTCCTCCTGCCTCTAGCCACTTTGTTGGTCTTTACCATGGATTCGTATGCTAACAAATTACTTTTTTGGAGTAGACTTTGTTCTGTTGAAGAGAGTATTGAAGGGTCAAATAACTCCCACAAAGATGTCATGGGATAAGTAGATACCATGCTGGGACAGCAAGAACCTGAGCTTTGGGGTATGGATTCTCGAGTTCAAACTCAAGATCTATCATGTACTCTCTCTGTGGTCTCGGACAGAATAGATCATGTCTCTGAGCTGAATTTTACCATGTATAAAATATGAGCAATAAATGCCAAGGTGCAGGGTTCTTCTAAGGATTAAGTGAAATAACATTAGAAACTCACAGGCATTGGGTCTCAGTGAATGGAGTTGAGTCTGAAGTTGAGTTGGCTGTTGAGTAAAGCAAAGTTCTGGAAAGATAGTGTCATTAAAACCAAATCCTCTGATTAAAAATTAATCTGTTCTTCTGCTATTACAGTAGGTGCTGGATTTTCTACATAGGAAAGTCATAGCTCCCGGGAAGCCTACAGGAAGCTTATTAACCTGGCATTGTATATGGCATGGGTTGAAAAAGGGAAGACAGAAAGTTAGGATCCCAATTATCCTAGTTCAGAAAACGTCTAGGGCCAAAATGTGGATGGTTATAAAACTAGAAATAAGGGGAAAAATCTTTTAGAAAATAAAGACTGCATGTCCTAGCCACTGATTGTTTTATAGGGCAAAGAGGAAAAGGAGGATTCTATTAGGTAGGGTCTTGGCAGAGAACAGATTGGCAGTTTGAGAGGAGTTAAATGGAAAGACTCTTCACAAGTGTGTGAAAAGGACATTAAGAAACAAACAAGGAGAAGCAAGCATGACCCAGTACTAGGAGCCTAGTAACTGTGGCTCATGACCGACTGCTACCACAACTGCCCCCAGCTGGACCCAGAGACCCAGCTGGCTATGGGGTTAAGGCTGCCTGACAGGAACTGTGGCTGTGGCACCAGGAAGGCAGCCAGTCTAGTTCCAAGGAAAGAACTAGGAGGATAGATATACTGATCCTCCTCTTCTCTCTCCCTCAGATCGCCTATGGGTACCTCCCATTGGTCAAATCCAATCAGAAGCCAGAGAGCAAGGAAGGCATTTGATATGTTCATAATGGTCAGCAGCTTCCCAGGGCACAGTCCAGAGTAGGGAAGCAGGCAGAACGGATCTGGAGAGGTGAGGGAGTTCAGAATAGAAGACACCCAGTGCACGGGGCATGATGACCTTCCTCTGCTAATGCCATTGCCCAGATCAAGAAATCTAAGGATCCCTGAAGAACAGGATCCTGACACACAAGAACACAGTAGGATGCCCTCTCTAGAAATTCTACATCTGCAAAACAGATAAAGTAGAAGTGATTATTTACTCTACAAGGATAGAGATTGTTTTAAAACAGTGCTTCCCAAATGAATGAAGCAGTTGTTGACAGATGATTACCTAAGGCTAAGAGGCGGTTAGAGGAATAACATAAGGAACAATTTTAAAATCATCCAAAATGACTATAACACATCTCAGAAAAATCACAATGTGATTTCAAGAGCACTTGGATTGTGTAAAGGAAGTGATATCAATTCTGAACTCCAGCTTTCCTATCTGGCAAAAGCTTTATCTTGCTGAGATAGCATCTGCTGTGGTGAATGGTCAACAACTGGCTATTACCCAACTTTAGGCAGAAACCATTGTAAAAGTACAGAAAACAACCAGAAGTGTGTGAACACCTTCGACTTTCTGGGTATTATGCCAGATAAATTCTTCCTTTGCAGTTCTTAAGGGCACAGACTGAAGCTAGGTTGCTGGGCTCAAATTCTAGCTCCGCTTGTACTTTCTGTGTATCCTTAGGCAAGTCACTTACCTTCTCTGTGCCTCACTTCTTCATCTCTAATGATAATTACAAGGAGGCAAATAATAGTGCCTCTGTCATAGAAGAGTTATAAAGAATAAATAAGTTAGTTGTGAATTCCTTAAAACAGTGCATGGCACATAACAAAGGTTTCTGAAATAAATAGTATATATTAGTTTGCTAGGGCTACTGCACCAAAGTGCTACAAACTGGGTGGCTTAAACAACAGAAATGTATTGTTGTATAGCTCTGGTGGCTAAAAGTCCAAAACAAAGGTGTTAGCAGGGTTCCTTCTGAAAGCTGCGAGACAAATGTCTACTCGAGGCCTCTCTTCTTTGCTTGGAGATGGCTGCCTTTCTCCCTGGGTCTTTTCACATCACCTTTATCCATGTGTATCTCTGTGTCCAGATTCCCCCTTCCACAGGGACACCAGTCACATTGGATTAGGACCCATCTAATGATTTCATTTTAACTTGTTTACCTCTGTAAAGACTCTTGCCAAATATGGTTATATTCTGAGGTACTGAGGGGTAGGGCCTCAAATATGAGTTTGTGGGGACACAATTCAATCCATAATAGAGTGTTTGTTAAGGAAATGACTCCTCAAGGAGATTTTCTTGTGGTTTGGTTTCCCCTGAATGTCAGCCACTGTTCATGCTAGCGTGAGATGCTGACAGTTGGTTACTAAATGCAAGAGTCACTAAGTTTATCTATCTAGTCTTGATGTTTAAACCCTCATTTTGCTATCCCTGACCCATGGAGGTAGACCCTCTCTTCCTAAGAATCTGAAGGGAAGTGCTCGCACGTAGGAGGTCACCACATGGGAAGACCCTAGTAATTGAGTATGTCCACAGCCAGTCTGTTTGCCACACTTTCCACCCCACCTGGTCATTTCTCACAACTGTGGTGTTTCAATAGTGTAAGGGAATTTAGTCACGACATTCGTTTCCAATCTTCCTAGTTCCTGGGCCTGTCCAACACAGGGAATAAGAATTGGATTGTTCATTTGTTTATTCATCAGGTATTTACTGGACACCAGCTCTTCACCAAGCATAATGCTGGAGATACAACAGTAAATAGAACCAATGTGGCCTTTAGCATCATGGGTCACACAGCTGGGCAAAATGTGCCTCCTGGTGGCCAATGTAAAGGGACACGTCTTATTTGCCCTACACCAGGTTTTTAGTGAATTTGAATTATTTGCTGACAATGGGAAATTGGGAAATCAGAAGTGGGATTTCTAGCTCTCTTAAAAACAAAATGAAATCGGAAGATTTTGCAGCTCTGACCCAATTTTTCTTCCTAACAGCAATCAATAGGATTGCCTGCTTTGGATGGGGTATATACTTAGTTTCTGGCTTGCCACAATTATTACTTCCTATTAAATTACACAGTGACAGCTTGATATTTTTATGTCACCTTGCCACTGCAGTCCAGTAGATGATCCGTAAAACATCAAATATGTAGAAGTGATTCTTCACACAGAGATGTGGAAGCTGCAGCACATCTGTTAATGATTATGGAGAAAATCCTGTCTGAAGTTAGTAATTGATTAACATTGCCATGCTATTAAAGTCCTCATGAAGTGAGCAAAACCCTGCCACATGTCCTTATTCCCCCAACTGACCCATTCCCAGAAGGGTGATGTCATATCCTGTTGGATACAGTTAGGCAAATAACAGGGCAAACAATATCCTGCCCTGATCTCCTGGAGGTCAGTTTTGTTTTCAGAGAACCTAGTAAAAGAGAGTAGGACACAGAACAAAGGAGGGCAATTCTAGATAACTGATCCCAGGTCTGGGTACCTTTTCTAGCCCAAAAGAGGGTGTCCGAGGAGGCTGAACTGTTCCAGAGAATGTTCTGACATATGGGACATGCCTGGTCCAGTTGAGAACATCTAGTCAACAGCATGAGCTCTGTATGGGTTAGGTGAGTTTGATTAGCCACCCAGCTAAGGGATGACTGCTGAAAGGCCACAACAATGATTCCATGTGGCTACTCACAACCTTTCCTCTGTCATTATAGAGTCCTCCTGCTTGAGAAAGTAGATCATGCCAACATAATTTCTTCTGTTTAGGGCGGATTCTTCCTTATTCCTCGGGAAGAAATCAAGGTAGCAAATAATTCACAGAAAGCAAAGCACAGTGTCTGGCACATAGTAGGTACTCAAAAGATAATTGATGAATTAACGCATTCATGAAAAGCCCACTCTCTGTAATAAGCCCCAGGATAAAGACAGATAAAGATCTCTTTCCTAAGCTCTAGGGTCATGTTTCTGATCATCTGCTAAGATGGCTACTAGAATATTCCCAAGGCACTTCAAAGTTTAATAAACTTACTCTCTTAAGAAAACAAAAGCAAAAAGCCTACCTTAGCTCTTACAGTCCCAGTTGATCTATAGAACCTCTATCTACCCAGTCATAAGTCAGTGATTAGAAAGCAGTCTTCTGAGACAATTCCCTTTCCTCCACTCTACTGTGTTCCATCTGTCGCCACATCTGGTCATTTCTACCTCCCAAACATGACTTGAACTCTTCCCCTCCTCAATGACCATCACTCCCTAATGTCTCCTACACCAGGCATGGCAGCCATTGGAGGAAGAGGTTAGGGGAGCAGGAGTTGGTCTCAAGTTCAGAAAGAGGCAACTGAGCAGTGCGGCCTACTGGAAAAAATGCGATTTCAGGCCATATGGACAGGAGGTGAGAGTCCCACTCTGCAGACCCTGATCAGGCTCTATTTGAAACATTATGTTCAGGGAGGACAGTGATCAGCCCGTATATTCCCAGGAAAGAGTGACCAGAACAGTGGAAGGACTTGAAACATGATGGGGAGAGGATGTTGAAGGAACAGTAGGAAGATGCCAGGCAGTTCCACATGTTGGTTTTGTGTCTGCCTGAGAGTATGGATGGTCCCTCAGCGATTTCAGATTAGGTTTCACCTGGCTCCCTAAACATCTCTTAGGCCATTTTTCTAAGCCTGTCACCAGCCAGACAAGGGGAACGTACAGGCTCCACATGCCGCCCTGCTGTTCCCAGGGGCTGTGGTGGCTGCTTGTGTGCCTGTGCTACAGCCCCACCTTCTCTCGCTGCAGAATGCTACTCTCTACTGCCTCTATCATTTCCAAAGCTTCGTCCTCTCATCTGCTTAATTTTGTGCAAAGCACAGGTCTTTCTCCACGGGCTGTTATCTCGTGCCCTCACCAGGCCAGCAGGGCCAATGAAGCAACTGCTTTGCAATAGTCTAATGACACAGCTGATCTATTTTAAGCACCTGAAGCACACTCTATCAAATGCCAATCTTCCCGCTGCAAGCCACGCTCAGCTTGCAGGAGCAGGGGCAGCCCGAGGTCTGTTCCTGTGTTTTGAGATATGCGGAAACAGCCCAGGGATCCCAGCCCTGCCCCTCTGGTGATGGTCTAAAGCAACCATAAAATTAGATATTTTTCACAGTCAGCATGAGTTGTTCTTGAAGGAGAGTTGCCTGTGATGTTAGCATTATATGGTGCAGGAACCTCAGGTGACTATAAATCCCCCTTTCAACTGGCAGAGACAGAGCCTGGGCCTGTTACATGTAGGGAGAAGGAACTTGAGAGGCAGCATTTCAGGAACTGAAGCCCAATCCCCATCAGAAATTCCTTAGACTCAGACTAATGTTTTCTCCTCCTCCTCCTAATCCAGAGACTTTTCCAACTGCAGCCTGAGTGCAAATGTTTTACATCTATTATTTTATTTAATCCTTACAACAATCTTACATGGGCCTTCCTTGAATTCTACGTCTAAGGAATATCCCCATGTTATATTTGTTCTCACCATTCTTCACAGAGCTTACCACAGTCAGTAATTATTTTCTTCATTAGCTCATTTTCTTCGTTTCTATCTCTCATCCTTCTTTGACTATAAGCTACATGATGGTTGTGTGACAAACCCTGTCTGTTTTATTCACTGCTGAGTCCTGCACACTCAACATGGTGTTTGATGCAGGGTGATGATCACTTATAAAAGCATTTCTTGGACACATGAATGAGCTCACTTACGCTTCACAAAAGTCCTATAAAGAGGACACTGACATTATTCTCTTTTTACAAAGAAGGAAATTGAAGCCCAGAGAAGAGATAGTTGGCTCCAAATCTCAAAGTTAAGAAAAGTGATGGAGCCTTGAGTGAATATGTGGATGGATTCATTTAATGAGGAATACTTCAATATCCTCATTTTACATAAAAGGAAAATGAGATTCAAAGGTAAATTGACTGGATAAAGTCACATGAGCTGGGAAGCAGAGGAGCAGATGTTTAAACTGTATTGGTCTGACCCTGAGGCCTCCTTTCCCTCCTCCCTGCTCCTCCTTTTTGCCATCTTTCTGTATTTTTACTATGATGGAGATCACCAGGGGAAACATGGATTGGGATGGCTGGTCTTCCCATTGGATGTCCCAGCACTATTCACTCATTCACTCGGGCAGTGAAACAAATCTTCACGCTGTGAGACAGTGACATTCCATATTCCAGACACTATGAAATCAACGATGCACAGGACAGAGAACTGGACCTCAGACTGCTTCCATCCAGCATCTTGGAGGGGCAGATGCAAGCATGCATGACTGTGATGTGAGATAAACCATGGCAGATGCTGAGAGGGAAGGAAAGAGTACAGAGGAAGACAGGCCAAATTCATCTGGAAGGCCTGGGAATGCTTGTTGGAGAAGGTTCCATTCAATCTGGTCCTTGGGACAGGGAACAAACTTACGTTGTGTAGGGTTGAAGGAAAAGAAAGAGCAGTCTAGATGGGCTTACTCATTCCTAGGCAGGCATTCCACACACCCTAATGCACAATTCCTGAGTCCTGGGCCTTTGTCTGGGTACTGGGACAGAGACCAAAATGAAAAGACAGAAAGCCCTCATCGGGAACTGTTAGGAAGTCCAGTTTGTATACGCTAGAGAATATGAGTATGAGGACAGTGAGAAAAGGCTGGGAGTTGGTGAGGATCAGCTCTTTGAGAGTGTCAGATGCCACGCTAAACAGTATTTGTTACAATCTACAGCCAATGAGGAGTCAGGAGAGGTTTGGAGTCCAGTAGTGACCTGTCCAGAGCTGTGCATTATTTAGGAAGATCTCCCCAGCAACACATACCTCATGCATCAGAGGGCCTGGAGGCAGTGAGAGGCAGACCTAGTGCAGCAATGCAGTTGTGAGTGGATGCGAGGGAGAGTGTGGGGATGCAGGAAGAATGAGCTCCCAGTTGTTCTGCAGCCAAGCTGTGCATTTCTGCAATTATGCCCATGGGTGGGCTTGCTGTATATTCCAATACCTGGGACTGTGAAAACTGGTACTTTGAAAACTAGGTTATTGACCAAACTGAGAAGGCTAGATCGTATATTTGACAAGAAGTTGAGCTATAGAATCAGACTGCCTGGGTCCAAATTCCAGCGTGACCCTTATTAGCTGTGCCGCCTTCAGAGAGTTGCTTTATACCAGACCCCCAAACTTCAGGTTCCTCTTAAGATGGGGATGATAGGTGAACTTTAAGTGAATGAATATATGTGAGATGCTTAGCACAGTACCTGGCACATGGAAAATACTCAATAATGATTAATAGTGATCAGTATGAAACACATTTCAATATACTATTTTGGGAAAACCCCTTTTAAAGATACAAAATAACCAACACGTGCTATTGTTATGACATAGTCACCACTTGGTCATTCCACTAGGAAAGAAGAGTGGTATATATATTGGTAACACAAGACTTTTTAAGCTAACATTTAAGGAGCACTTTATTACACGTAAGACCCTATGCAAACATTTTGCATGTATTATCTCTTTCAGTTCTTGGCATGAGTCAGGTGTGAAATGAATGTTGGAGAGGGCAATTCTGATTAAGCAGGGAACATGTCACATTAGTCCAGGAACTGGCAAACCTTTCCTGTAAAGGGATTTGCAAGTCACACAGTCTCTGTGGCATGAAAGCAGCCATAGACAATGTGTAAAGAAATGGGTAGGGCTGTGTACCAATCGAAATGTATTTACAAGAATAAAGGTGGAGGGTGATTTGGCCCGTGAGCCAGTTTGCTGACCCCTATACTAGATGACCTCGAAGGTCTTTTGCAACTTTGAGATTCTAATCTGAGATTCTAGTCCAAAATGATGACAAAGAAATGTTCAATCCTTCTAATTTAGTTTATCTCTGTAATCACAAGGGGTGTTACTTCAAATAAGATAGAAAAGGTCATTGGGAATAGACACAGAGAGGACCAGAAAGCGTTCCATTCTTTGTGTTGCCTTCATAGTCAGCACACCTCATAAATCACACTCTGATATTATATGAGTCTTCTCAACTGGCCATTAAATGACAAGCTGCACAGGCTGCCCTGGGATCTGCAGAATAAACAGTTCTTCAGAGGCAGAGAATGATACTCAGACCAGAGACTTTCACATTTGGGAAGGAACATACAGGACAATATTCCATGCCAACACTTCAGTATGCAGAGCAAATCCTCCCCCTTTGCTCCCAATTCACATTTCCTACTCACAGCCCACATGCCTTGTGGCCTAATATGATAGCCAGGGTGTCTGCTCAGCATGTTTTATCCTTCCTCCTTCTGATTCTTTATAAGAATTTCTCTCCATCTCCTTGTCATACTAATGGACTGTCACCATGGTGTTCTGTCCCCCACCCCCCGCCCCTGAGAATGACATATGACTTATGCTAGCCAATCAGAGTTTCCCATCCACTTTGGCCACAAGTATTTGCTCATCGGTGGAAATTAAACCCAAGACAGGCCAATCAGAGTATTCCCTGGAATTGGATAGGGAGATATTCAGAAGAAGAAGTATTTATTCCATTGAGATTGCTGAGCTAAGGAGAAAAGAGTGTGGGAATACCAGTGGCCGTGACTGTCAAACATGAAGAAGCCATCTGCAAAACAAAGTCTTAGCTCTGACCATATAGGAAAGCCCCTAATCCAGCCATACCTGAAGGCAGAGCCACCTCAGACCCCAGACTTCCCAGTTGTAAGAACCAACAAATTCTCTTTTTGCTTAAACTGGTTTCCACTGGGTTTCTGTAAAGTACAACTGAAAGGGTACCAACAAAGGCACTTTTTAAAAACCATTATTTCCAGTTGGCAGTTGCCTTTATAATGACCTCTATTTGTCAACAGCCCAGGCATCTTTAGGCTTAAATACTCTTCCACCTGCTACCTCTCATTCACTCCTGAAGTGATTTTATTCCCTCCTCTGAAGTCCTTGGCCCTTAGTTTAAAACATTCTTATAATTACAGGTCATTTGCTGTGAGTCAACATAATTTATTCATGTGCATTTCTTAGTGCCCTCTTTTAGATTATAAACTCCTTGAGGATAGAAATCATGTGTCTATGGAGTATAATGCATTTGTTCCCCAACTGCAAGCCAAAGATCACTGCAGAGCCATGCAATTATTGCTGGAGCTTACAAATCCATGTGTGCTCCTAATTCAAATGCATAATGCCTGTCAAATGCATGTGTTTGAAAAAAGTCAATATGGCAGAAAGCTAACATGTGAGTATTACTTAAATGTAATACTAATATACAGAGGATAACAAATATTTATGTTAAAAAAGGAATCTTCAAATGATCTAAATGTGGTTGCATGGTTGTATATATATGTAAAACATTTTGAGCTGTGTATTGAAGATTTATATACTTGACTCTATGCAAGTTATGCCACAATAAAAAGTAAAAAGTAAAAGAAAAATAGGGAGTCCTTATACTTGACAAGTCTAGTCAACCATCACTAGTACTGTTACAAGATCAATACCAATACACAAAAATTAATCCAGGATAGATCACAGACCTAAATAAACCAAAAGCTAAAATTACACAGCTTCTAGAAGAAAATGTAGGAGAATATCTTACAACCTCAAGGGAGGCAATCACTTCCCAGAACACTAAAATTTGTAAAAATGGGCAAGAATTCTAACAGACACATTACATGTACAAATGGTTAATAAGCACATAAAAAGGAGCTTAACATCATTAGTCATGTTAAATGCAAATTAAAAACCACCTTTTTACTGCCTCCCAAATGGCTAAAATTCTGGTGAGAATGTAAAATGGCACAACAACTATGGAAAACTGACACAGTTTTATAAAAATTCAACATACACCTACCTATGATACAGCAATGCCTCTCCTAGATATTTCCCTGTGAGCGATAAAAACATATATCTGCAAAAAGATTTATGCAAGAATGTTCCTGGCAGCTTAATTCAAAACAACCCAAAGCTGGAAACAACCCAAATGTTTATATATAGACAAATGGATAAACAATCTGTGGTTATATTTATACAATGGTATACTATTCAGCAATAAAAAGGAACAAACTATTGACACATGCCAAAACATGAATGAATCTCAGAAACATGCTGAGTAAAAGAAACCACACATAAATGAGGGCATACTGTATGATTCCGTTTATATGGAATTCAAGAAGGCAAAACTAATCTATGTGGACAGAAATTATAACAGAGTTTGCCTTTGACTGGGGGAGGGGTGATTGATTGCAAAAGGTTGCAGCAAATTATCTAGAGTGATAGAAATATACCTTATCTTGATTAAACTGTTGTGGGCTATACATTTGTCAAAACTTATTGTATTTAAAATCTATATGTTTCATTAATTGCAAATCATGCCCAATTTAAACATATATGTGTGTATCCCCTTAAACAGAGTATGTGTGTATATACCTATTCCCTTAGATAGAGTCCTAGGCTTGGAAACAGAAGAACTAACTTGAGATCTCAGCTCTCCTGCTAACTCTGTGACCTCTGAGGCCAGTATCCTTATCGGTTCTATGGCTCCATCCTATCAGCCTTGCTAACCTCAAAGAGCTGTTTCAACTATGTAACACCTGTAAAAATTCTTGGTAAACCTTTAAGCATTATACAGTTCACAAACCTCCTCTCCAACTTATTTTGTGCAAGCATCTCCCTGGCCCTGATGTTCTAGCTGCACTGGCCTCCCTAAACTCACCATGTGCTTTCCAGCTTCTGGACTCTTCCTTGCAAATGCTGTTTCTCCATCTCATTTGTACTTATCCCTGGTTTTCCACAGACAGCCATCTCCCATCCTTGTAGTCTCAGCTGAAATGTTTTACCTTTAGATTACCTGTCCCCACCCCTTATTTATTTCCTTCATTCTATTTGTCACACTTTGTAAATATCTGTTTACTTGTCACAGACCCTTCCCACAGAATGATAAACTCCCGAAGCATAGCAAACATTAGCAAACATGACTGTTTTATTCACTAGAGTATCCCCAGTTCTTAGCACATAGAAATTACCCAGTAAGGCTAGGAACAGTGGCTCACACTTGTAATCTCAGCACTTTGGGAGGCCAACATGGGTGGATCGCTTGAGGTCAGGAGTTCAAGACCAGCCTGGCCAACATGGTAAAACCCCATCTCTACTAAAAAAAAAAATACAAAAATTAGCCAGGCATGTTGGTGCACGCCTGTAATCACAGCTGCTGACGCAGGGAATCACTTAAACCGGCAAGGTGGAGGTTGCAGTGAGCCAAGATTGCACATCTGCACTCTAGTCTGGGTGACAGAGTGAGTGAGACTCCATCTCAAAAAAAAAAAGAAAGTAAGAAATTACTCAGTAAATATTGATGAATAAATAATTGTGCCAACAAACATGAACTTTGGTGTATAAACTTTGTAACCTACTTGTGCTGACTCGGGGCTTTCTGCTTGGAGCCAGGTCTTCCCTAGGGCATGGTGGGTGCCAAAAAATGACCCCAGGTTAAAGTTGGTGTCACTGTAGTGTGCTCACTCAGGAAAAGCTTTTTGTGTCAAGGGACTCAGGGAAAGCTTAGGACATCCAGTGCTTTGGAAGACAGAGACACTTTCTAGTTATGGCTATACTTGATGGCCCCTCTGTTGGCCTGTAAGCTGGGGGTTCTGTGTGCACCTCCAGGCTGGGAAGAATCTGAAGCACACACAGGCTAAGTGTCTAACATGGGGGAATTGTCCTCCGTCTCCAGGGCCCTCCTCATCCCAAGCCCAGCAGTGGGCCCAAGAGCAAGTGGAATGAATGCCCATGTTCATATCATCTTATTCAGCTCCTTTCACATCTCTCGGCCAGCCATGGGGCTTCTTAGCCTTAATCCCCTCCCTCTCTCTCTCTTCCCAATAATCAGACCACCTTCTTTGTTGGATTTTCTGGATATGGATGTGGCTGCCCTCACCCAGGCCATTTCTGTCCTTTGAGTTAGCCCCAGGTCTGGAGCCTGTCCTCTAGCCCAGGGCACCTGGGCATCACCCACAGCTCATCTGCCCGCGGGAGCTCTCTGAAACCTTCTGTTTACAGTGGAAAGTGTTTGCTGACCTGGATTGTTTTGGGTCTCTGACATCAGTGCTATGGGAAATGCTCCTTAGCCAGTAGCAAAGTCCACTTGAGGTTACACACTTAAAGAATGCTCCGGGAAAGATTAGGGGCTTCGAGCTAGGTGAGAAGTCCACCCCTCCCCCCACCTACTTCCTCCATGGCCAAAATTCTGCCTTCCCTCTGCCTGGCTGTCTCTCTTGAAATCTGTATTCTTTTCAGCAGATAATGTCAATAAGCCCTTTATGTGAGTAGGATTTGGAGCTTCTCTGTTTCTCATCTGAAAATCTGCCCTGTGCCAGTGAGTTTGGGCCTCTGGCCCACACGTTAATTATTGTACCAGGATTCCTGGAGTCGACTGGGGACAGAGGGCCTCTTTGGTTAGAAGAGGGGTATTCTGGCAGTATTTCTTTTTTGAGGCATTAATCTAGCTTAGAGAGGCTGAGCAAGTGAAAATCCTTGTGTGTTCCTTTGATATTTTTTCCCTTCCTGTTTGAATGCCACACTTAGCTGGGGTTTGGGAATCAAATGTTAATGAATCTCTTGGGGTTTCTTGAATTTACATTGTAATAGTCATTTTTTCTGCCATTAGTACCAAGGAAAAAAGCCAATATTTTAGGGCACAGAATGGTAGAAAGGGGTCTACTTTGTGTGTGTGTGTGTATGTGTGGGCTGTGTATGTGTGTGTGTATGTGTGGTGTGTGTGTGTGTGTGTGTGTGTGCGTGCCTATAGAGAAAAGAAAGCTTACTGAACTAGGAGTCAGAACGCCTGTGTTGAAGTTTGGGCACATTCCCCAATTCCCCAAGCCTCAGTTTGCTCATCTATAAAATAGCCGGAGTGATTCTTGCCTCACCTGATTCGTGGTTGGTGATGATCTAACGAGGCAATGAACGAGAAAGCCTTTGCGTTAGCCTCTGTTTTGCTGGTTATTAAACAGATGCCTTCCTCCCTTGACTGTTCTTTGAGAATAAAGCCAGAACAGATTTGAATTGCTTTTTTATTATTTTTGGTTGCTGGCTGTGTTTCTTTCAATCATTAAAATTTAATACAACTCGACACAGAAATTGAGCACAAGGCAAACACAGCTTTATTGGGGTTATAGGTAAATGGGGCAAGGTAAAACACTCAGTTCATTGTGGGTCTAGTGCCCTCATATACAATTGTCTTAATTTCAAAATGTTTCATCCCACTGTTAGGCCATGCATCCCTTCATGTGTTTCAGTATCTCATTCCAAATGCATAGTCTCTACAGCTAAATGATGATCAAAAGAGGCACAGAATAGTGACCATGGGATAGAGGCTTTGCTTCTTCTCTTTGTGTCTGGAAGGGCGTGAGCAATCCAGACCAGAAAGAAAGAAACCTTTCATCATGCCCTTCAGAGCAGGTGACTCATTTTGGCTGACAGGCCCACAATTTCACCTTTCAGTTCCATTTACAACTCCCAGATGAATGGTGCTGTCACCAGGATTCATCAGTGTCTAGATTGGGAAGAACATCCTGCGTGCCCCTCCATAGGCCTCATTTTTTTACCAGTCCCCTCGCTTGATGCTCTTGACACTTTTCAGCTGCTGCTTAAACAGTTTCTCCTGATGGCTAACCTGACCAGGGCAGTGGGGCATGAGCAGGCAGGACTTCTCCCTGCTGAAAGCCACCTGCCTCGAAATGTGTTTTCTAGGACGCGTAACCCAGCTGAACAGGAAGCATCTCTGGTGTGTCTGTTTTGGAGTGGGAATCTCCCAGTGTGGAGAGGGAGCAGGATGCATTGGAAAAGAAAGGAGGCCAGTGAGGCTGCTTTCTCCTGCCAGAGGGGAGCAGGGTCTGAGACAGGCTGGGCAGACCAACAGGGGCCAGATCACACAGGGCCTTGTGGACCATGGCAAGGAGTCTGGCTTTATCCCAAGAGTGGAGTGAAGTCATTGAATAGTTTTAAGTTGCCACTGGAGGTGGTGGGAGTCCGGGTTAAGCATCATCGGATTGCATTTTGAATGTATCCCCCTGGCTACTGTATGTAGAATGAGTGAGGAAAGGAAACCACTCCTTACAACCTGTTGAGCTCCTCCAAGCAGCAGATGATGGGGCTGGGACTTGGGAAGATAGGGCAGGGCACCTTCTACTCCAGGGCCGTTGCATGGTCCTGATTCCCTGACAGCTTTTATATCCTTTATGCTATTTAAAATAATTATTTACAGTCTATCTTAGTTAGCTAGAGCTGCCATAACAAAATACCACACACGGGGTGGCTTAAATAATAGGAATTTTTTTCTCACAGTTCTGGGGTCTAGAAGTCCAAGATCAAGGTGTGGCAAGGTTGGTTTCTTCTGAGGCCTCTCTCCTTGGCTTGTAGGTGGGCATCTTCCCCCTGTGAGTTCCTGTGGCTGTCCCTGTGTACATGCCTGTGTCCCGTCCCCTCTTATAAGGACACCAGTCATATTGGATTAGAGCCTACCCTAATGACCTCAGTTTGACTTAATTTTCTCTTTAAAAACCCTATTGCCAAATAAAATCATATTCTGAGGTACTGAGGGTAAGGACTTCATCATGTGAATTTGGGGGGTGAGAGAGACAGGGACAGGAGGACCCAATTCAGCCAACACAGAGTCCCTCCTCACATTTTCTCTTCCCCTAATTTCAAGTCTGTGCTTATCCATCACTCTCTGGAGGTGTCTCTGCTTCCTTTGTTGCTGCTTTTAGGGAAGATGGTCTTTCCCCAGGTGAGCCCTTCTTGTTTGGTCACACAACAAGTCAACATTTTATATTTCCAACATACTTTTTTATTGGATTTCCTATAAAGGGTATTTAGATAGTCTTTAGTATTTCTATTATTTTTTATTGCCCACCCCCCCTAAAGCACGGTAACAATGTTATATGCAGTAAAAGTTGCATAACCATTTGACAGGTTTCATTTGGGTTTTTTTCTTCCACCAGAATGGTGGGCTTGACTGTTTTGTGATTTCCATTACAGCGTGGTTTAGCCACAGAAATTTCCTGTGCTGGTTGTTTCATGGGAACGAATGTGTTGCATTTGCCTTCCTTGCGGGCTCAAGAAATACCTGTTGTGGGAAACAGCTGTCACGTTTATGCTGACCAAAAACTTAACTCCTCAGCTCACCCCATAGGTGTGTCCAAATGTTTGTTGAGTGCCCACAGGAATACTCCAGGGTACAGAGAACTGAGTAGCATCCCTCCTCAAGTAATTTGCAGTCTGATAAAGATATAAAACAAATGAAAAAGTAGGTACATTATAGGTAAACTATGCTGTAGGTCAGTGGTTCTCAAAATGTAGTCTCCAGACCCACAGGATGAACATCATCTAGGAACTTGCTGGAAATGCACAGTTTGAGTCCTTACCCTGGACCCCCTGAGTCAAAAACCCTGGGTCATGTGTTATAACAAGACATCCAAGGATTCTGATGCATACTTGTTTGAGAATGCAACAGGATTGAGAATGCATCCGTTTGAGAACCACTGCTTATCCATAAGAAGCGCATGACATGAGATTTTTAAAGAAAGCTCATATTTGGAGAGGGAAGAGGGGAGAAGCAGGAAATATTTCTAGAAGTATGTTGCATATGAGATAGGCCTTGAGGAGTGGGTAGGATTTTTATATTTATATGTAGATGATCATATTTACTGTAATTGCCATCTGTATGTTTATGTATTTCTTTTACAAAAGTAATTAACAGCCTGGACTCTAACTTGAAAGATCTGCTAGCTGTCCCTTTCTTGCATTTTAACTGGCTCACTGTGAATCGAGGCTTCCATCAACATATGCTCAGTTGTAGAACTGGTAATTATGGTTGGAGGCTTTTTGTTGGAGGACACATTTCATTCCAAACATAGTTTCTGAACATAGCTTGAATTGAAAGTAGAGATTCTACCTCTATATACTTAAGACAAAATCAATTCAAAGCATCCTTGAATCTCACAGTGGGAAGGGGCCTTCAAGGTCATCTAGTCTAATAACCCAGGCAAATAACCTCTGAGCAGGCTTTGTAAAATAGGTATAATCAGTTCTTCTCTAGCCCATTGAATCATTCTGTACACTTCTCCAGCCCATTGAATGATTCTGTAGCAAAAGTGGATAAACTATGACTCAAGGGTCAGTTCTGACACACTACCTGTCTTTGTATACAAATTTTTATTGGAACACATTTTTGGGAATATATTTATGCATTGAATTGAATACATTTATGTATACATTTTATTGGAATACACTTATTTATTGTTTTTGGTTGTTCTTGCGCTATAATAGTGCAAACCTTTAATCTCCTCTTTAAGACGTTGTATTAGTAAGAACTCTTAGAGTACAAGTAACAAAAACCCAGTTCCAACTAACTCAAGTGAAACAGGAATCTATTGGTTCCTAAGCCTTTGAAGTCAAAACATCTCCCTGAAGTAGCTGTTCACTTGATATCACGCATGTGGTTCCAAATGGATTGTCTTCTGTATGTACACTGCCCTAGTCATGTCTACTGCACCTCCTGGAAAGACCTTTCTCCCTGCTCACTCATTCTGATTAATTCTCCTCCCTTCACTACTCATATGTATCTCATTCCATTCCATCCACTCCTCTAAATGCAGATCTTTCTTCTGCTGTGGTGGCATCAGCAGCTGTCCTGTGAACACTAGGCTTAGAGTCACAAGTACCGGGTGCTAGTCCTGACTATGCTATTGAATAACAAAAATATGAGATATGATGTTAAGATACTTTGAAAATCAAAAACCCCTCAAAGGGCTGCTTTTATTTGCTTAGAATCTAAGCATATTTAACCTGGCAATGGCACCAAAGTTTATTTTATCGTCATGGCCTGGGTGAGAAAATGATCCATAAATGTGTTTTAGTTGGCTCACAAGTAAAAAAAGTATTCTTTTCATTTATTTTTTAAGTATTTGAGCCAAGATATAAAAACTGGGAGTTTTACTTTAAAATCCATATTTCTGGTTTCACTGAGCCCATGTCCCCACCTGGTAGGAATCAGTTGGAACTGAGTAGGGGCTGTGCCTCTTTAGCCACAATCTCCCACTCCCTTTGTCTTATCCCAACTGATGTCACTCACTTGCATGACCTACCCTTGAGCACTTAGTCACTGCTCCCTGACTTAATACAGTTATGCATCTGACTTTCAAAAGTCTGATTCCCATCTGTCTTGGCATAGTGATCATGCAGCCTCTGCCAGCTTCCCACATGCAGAAAGCTCACTACCTAGAGAAGCAGTTATTTCATCCCTGGGTAGCTCTGGCCATTGGGAAATTTTCCCCTGTATGTTCCATCCTCTTTAGCATTCCGAAATGGGTAAGTGACTTGCCCCAAGTCTCCCAGTATGTTAGAGAATTAGAAGTCTCAGTATGGCTTACCAAGCTAGTGGTCTTTTTACCCCACCTGATGGAAGTATGTTCTTTCCCACCTTTCTTCCTCATTCTTTAACCCCCAATCTAATTTAGAGACAAGGAGTGCATTTAAGAAGTCATTTGACATCAGGTTTAGTTTTTACTGAACTCTTTGCCTTTGTAAACATTCTAAAGAACAAAAGTTGGCAAACTTTCTCTGTAAAGGACCACATGGTGAATATCTTAGACTTTGCAGTCATGTGGTCTCTGTTGCAACTACTCAACTCCACTATTGTAGCCTGAAAGCAATCACAGATAATATGTAAATGAGTAAGCAAGACTGTGTTCCAATAAAACTTTATGTGCAAAGATAGTTAGTGGGACAGAATTGTCCCTGAGCCATAGTTTGCTTATTCTTGCTGTGGAGCCATTCAGTGGGCCAGCAGAAGAGGTGTTTGTCTATGTGGGGTGTCCTGATGCCACCCATCTTTCAAGAGCCAGCTGAGATGGAGCATTTACAAGCAACTTGCTCTGATTCCCCTTCAAGGTGTTATGTCTATAGCATCAGGATTTCTAGAGTACAACAGCTTTTGAAGGAATCCCTGAAAGTCCCTGAGACCCCTTGAGGAGTCCACAAGATAATACTATTTGCATAATAATTCTAAGAAGTTATTTGCCTCTTTCATTCTCATTGTTTTACTACAGTGGAATTTTTTAGAGGTGATGTATGATGAGGCCATCACCCTGATGGCTGTTGGAATCTGTGCTTGTGTATTTTTGTTTTTAAAAAAATATCTGATATGATTTCTAATATGATAAATATTTATAGATTTAACCCATCTAAACAGAAGCTCTTTAGAGTTTGCAATAAAACTTAAGAGTACAAAGGAGTGCTGACACCAAAAAGTTTCAGAACTGGTAACATTGCAGTATCCTGACTATGCTTTTCTTACACTACAAGACACTTCTCATCTTGTAGTATAGATTTTTCAGATGGTCTCAACAAGGGTGTCATTTTCTTATAGACAAGAGCTATACTAATCACTGTGTTTTTTAATTGCACATGAATTGTACAAAGTAAATTATTTTTTTAATGTTTCTTGTAAACCACAGTATGCTAGGTGTTATGCTCAGAATTAGGACTAGAGAGATAAGCTCAAGAGATACCGTCCCTGCCCTCATCAAGCTTAGAGCCCAATGGAGGAAATAAACATTAAGCAAATAAGCACAACTAACTATACAAACACATCCTTGATTGCAGTGCAATCAACAGAGAGTACCCAGGACTATGGGAACCCATGAAAGTAGGGTTTATACTCCTGAGGGAAGTCAGTGAAGGGCCTTTGACCTGAGATCTGTAGGATGGAGGGGATCCATGGAAAGTAGGATTTCTCAACTTAGCACTGTGAATTTTAGACTAGATAATTCTGCATTGAGGGGAGAAGGAAGAACTGTCTTGTACATTGTAGAATGTTTAGCAGCCTCCCCGGCCTCTACCCACTAGATGCCTATAGCACACGCACACATACACACACACCATTTGTGACAACCAAAAATGTCTTCAGGCATTGTCAAATGACTGCTGGGCGAGAGATAGGGGTCAGGGAATTGTCCACAATAGAGAACTGGTGAACTGGAGAAGAGATGCGGCAGAAGGCTATTGTGGTAGCCCAGGTGAAAAATGCCTGTTGCTGGGCTATGGCTGGAAAAGATGAAGACAGTAGGCTGAGCTCAAGTGCTCTGTAAGGGATTGGTCTATATGGCTTGGTAATGAGTAAGCCAGAAAGGGGAATATGAGGGGCCAATGATGAATTTTAATTTGTCATGTTGAAGGACTGACTTTGGTTTGCACAAGTGACACCATCACATACTGGCTCTGAAATCTGAAGGGACAGGGCTCGGAAGACACGACGGAGTGAGGAAAAACACCTTTGCCCATCTGCCCATCTCTCTGCCAGCATAGCCACCTGTGTTGTTCATCTCTGCCTGATGAAGATGGCTTTAATAACAGACCAAAGACAGCTCTTCCTAAAAGGAACAACAACTTCAGAAAAGAAAAACCATCTGCCAGGGCTGAGTGCATTAAGTATGTGTTTCATCTAGCTGTATTGGGACATTTTTTCAATGCCAGTTGACTTTTTTAAACATTTGTGAAAGTTGGCAAACACATCAGAGAAAATATACTTTGTAATATTTGAAGGATATTGGCACCTGATATGGTGACAGCACTTTTGATACACATTAGTATCAGATATCAAGATTTCTAAAATTCTGTCAGTGCTGAAGACTGTGTGAAGATCTTCTTTCTAGTCTAGCCCAAGATTTCTTGACCTTTAGTGAGAAAAATAATCTCCAGAGGAGCTTGTTTAAATTGTAAAGCCCAATTCAGTAAGTCTGGGATGGGGCCCAGGAATCTGTATTCTAACAATCCCACTCCCTACCCCGGTGATTCTGAAGCAGGTGATACCACTTTGAGAAACACTCATACAGTGAAAGCACCTTGAAGGAATCTGTTCCAGTTCCTTCCCACCACTGACTTTGCTGTAGAACCCCCCAACCACTGACTTTGCTGTAGGACCCCCCTCCCCCCATCTCACCCTAACTCTGCTTGGCTAATTTGTTCATATCCAGAGCTGGTCCAGAAAGCTTTCCTAACTGCGTAGATGCTAAAATGTTTGCAGTGACAAGCAACAGCCCCCAGCTAAAACTGGCTTGAACAATCTAAACACGTTTATTTGACATAACAGGAAACCCAGAGAGGGACAGTTCCAAGGTAAGCTAATTCAGAGACTCAGCAACACCATCAAGACCCAGATTCCTTCCATCTTAAGGGGCTCTCCCCTTAGAATCCATCATGGACTCCAGGGCTGCAGTTCCAGCATCACATGTGGATAACAACCTCCATCCAAGAAAACCTTCCCAGGACCCTCTCCCATGCCAGGGGACCTCCCTGGTGTCTCGTTAGTCAGGAGTATTTCACATGTCTTTGCCTAAATTAAATCATTGGCAAAGGAACGAGATTACTGGGATCAGTTTTCACCAAACAAGATTCCCTCCCCAAGTCAGGAAAGGTCACAACCTTTCTCAAAAGACATGGCTGCTCAGGGGAGAGTAAACAAAAATTTGTTCCTCCAGGAAAGAGAGATTCTGTTCACAGAAGAAGGAGTGGCTGCTGGGAAGCAACTGTGTCTGCCACGATACTCCTCTTCCTCTCCCACCATTCCCCCACTGGAGTGTGAGTCACATGAGAGCAGGGGCCATGGGCCATGTTCACCTGGTTCATCGTTCTATCTTCCACAAGATGCTATGGCTCATGTTAGATACAGGAGGTGTATCAGCATAAAGTGGTCCTGAAATGTTTGTTTAATTTAAATTAATGGAAGATTGTGATTTTGATGGAGAACTGTGGGTAATTAGGACATAAATTAGTTCATTCCAAGTGAAAAAACCCTAACTCAAACTAGCTTCTATCTCTTTCTTTAACTTTTATATTAAGTTCGGGAGTACTTGTGCAGGTTTGTTATATAAGTAAATTTGTGTCATGGGGGTTTGTTGTACAGATTATTTCCTCACCCAACTATTAAGCCTACTACCTACTAGTTATTTTTCCTGATCCTTCCTCCCACATTCCAGTGTAATATATTGGTTTGTATATTGGGAAGCACAGTGGCTTCAGATCCAGGAAGATCCACAGACTTAAATGATGCATGCATTCAGGGTTCTGTTTCTCTCTCTCTCTCTCTCTCTCTCTCTCTCTCCCTCTGCCTCTCTCTCTCTCTCTCTCTCCATCTCTAATAGGTTCTCTCAACATGTGGAGCAAGACGGCAAAGGAGCCCCAGACTACCTCCTCTTGGCTTAGCAAACAGGTGGCTTTTCTAAGAGCTCTTGCAGAAAAGCCTCAGAGAGAATTAGGTCATATGCCTACCAATCATATGGAAAGGGGATTGGGCTGTTCTAATTGGCCTAACCACTACTCGCCCACCTCATACTGGGACAGGCCCCACCCAAACCCCATGGAGTGGTTTCCCTACAGGAAAGAGGTTCTATGCCAGATGAAGCAGAGAGCAGATGCTGAGCAGGCAAAACAACAGATGTCCACTACATTTGTGGGTGAAAAACGCTGTTTGCAGGGCATTATACATGGGCCAAACCATAATTGAGAACTCCTTGCTGATACTCACAGAGATTAAATATTTCCCCCAGACCACACAAATTCAGTTTGAAACTTTGAATGATGCTTTGTTTCCTAAAGATAAAATGGAATGTTTGTCCATTGATTTGGGGGGAGGATCTTTAAATTCTCTTATCTCAAAGATGTCTCAAAATATTCCTTATCTTTCCTCCTACTGTCTTTTGGTCTTTTTCTTCTGTATTTTTCTTGGTTACTTATTGTGTCTTGACTTCTTAGTCCCATGTATCATGTACCAACAACCTCATAAAAAATTAAAATGCCATCTCTCCATGGTACTTTCCCTAATTTTTCTTTCTCTCTCCTCCCCTTCCTAATCAGGAATAATTCATCAAAATCATCTCACTTCATGTATTGTCCTCTCTGATTCTTTTACCAAGTTCTACCTTAGATTGTAGCTACTTGTGGGTATAATTTAGTCATTTAGTCAGTCATTTATTTGAAACATATAAATCAAGTGCCTACTAGTACTGGGCTTAGCATTAGAGATGCAATAAAAAGCAATTTCCCCTACCCTAGCCTGGAACTTCCTTTAGGGTAGAAAGTGTTTTTACTTTATCTTTATATCTCCACACTGTTTAGTCTCATTTTATTAGTAGTATTACTATCATTATCATTATTATTATAGTAAGCCTTTTCTTATTACTTACCATATGCCAGAAAATGTGATAAGTGCTTTATGTATATTGCATCTTATTCTTTCAAAAATCTTGAAAGGAAGGTAAAATACTACTATCCCCATTTTACAGATGGAGAAACTAAGGCTCAGTGACACAAAGCACCTTGCTCACATTTACACAGACTGAGAGGTTTGTGAGAGGCAGAGCCTGAATTTGAACCCAGATCTGACGGGTTCCATACCCTATTTGCTCTCCAGCTGACATAAGCTTTCCCATAAATGCCCAGTAGAACATGGAAATTGGCTTCTGCTTTCTGTGAAGGTTGAGGTTAGGATCTGACAGCTTGTGTATGGAACGCAGGATGTGGATTTTGGGTTGAGACTCCTGTAGTGAGGATAAATCTGCAAAGCCCACATCTCATCTTGACTGCTTTTGTGACCACTGACAGACATCCTTGAGGCTTCATCAGTTTGGCCCCAGTCCATGCCTTCCCAATCTCACATATATCTCTTTGAAGGGCCTTGTGCCTCAGTTTCTTCATTAGCAAACAGTGAAGTTTGGCATAGACCAGATGTCCAATAGAACATGCTTCATCAGTTTGGCCCCAGTCTATGCCTTCCCAATCTCACATATATCTCTTTGAAGGGCCTTGTGCCTCAGTTTCTTCATTAGCAAACAGTGAAGTTTGGCATAGACCAGATGTCCAATAGAACACTCCATGAGAAGGAAAACACTATTTCTGCATTGTCCACTAGAGCAGCCACTAGCCACATGCGGCTACTGAGTACTTGAAATTGGCTAGTTAGACTGGGGGACTGAATTTTTAAGTTTAAACAATTTTAATTTAAATAATCACAAATGATTAATGACTACCATTTTGGACAGCACAAAGTTAGAAGAATTTTTACCATTCTTTGACTTGTGATCTTTTACATACCCTAGTTTTACATTATGTGTGCAACCCATTGCCAGATCCTGAAATCGATGTATTGGGGTGCAAATAACATTTTTTAATGAAATGGCATAAAATAATGAAACAGAATGGAATAAAAAAAGAAAATAAAATATCAGTACATATCATGTGCACTACAAAATTTTGATTGTACTAAGTTTTGACTATGAAACTTTTGTTTCACATATTTGTGTACTGAGTCATTATGCAAAATTAATTTCATCCAGTGGGTCATGGTCAAAATATGTTGGAAAACCACCACCTGCCCCTGAGTAATGTCACTGAGACCTTGAGAGTGTCATGCTTCTGTGGTGCGCCCCCATCCACCCAGGGGCTCTGCAAGACCTCATTTCAGAATATTCTGTTCTTCCAGATCCTACAGGCATGTGGTGAGCATGTGACTTCCCTCAGATGGTGATTAAAAGTGACTTTGTGGTCATCTATCTGTCTGGATGCAGAAACCCCAAATTGGTGGCCCACAGGCAGGATCCAGCCCCCATAGATAGGCCTCTTGGAAACTTGACCTATTTGTGCATGGCCATAATCCCCTGAGGCCCAGTAATTTTTTCCCCTTTAGGTGGCCCAGACTCTCCAGATTGGTCCCTTTGGGTCAACTTTTCCATTTATATTACCTGCCTGGCCTCTAAAAACATGTCATGTTGTGACCTGTGTTTAATATGCATAGAAAATTATAACTGAAAGGAAACAGAGATGACAGAATGCAACTCTTGTACTTTGTAAATGGGAAAACAAGAGCCTGGAGATGGGGAGTGTCCTCCCTGAGGCCTCACAAAAACTGAATGACAGACAAGGAACTGATTCTGTCTCCCAAGGAAGAACCAGATGTTAGCAAAAATTGCAGTATGACAGAGAAGAAAGAAGAAAGGAAGGCAGAAAGGGAAAGAGGGGAGGAGAGCGAATGAACAGGGAGAGAGAGGAGCAAGAGGAAGGGACAGAGTTGGAGTGGTGGTCAGGCTGTCCTCACAGCCCTGGGGAATGGGGCCCTGGCCAGCAGTTCAGATTTCTGTGGGAAGGGTCCTGTCACATGGCGTGATCACTTCCGATGAGCTTTTAGTGAGCAGATGACTGCGGAGGCCATCAGTGGGTAGTCCCGTAGGACTTTGAGCAATGGGAGGAGCACTTTGAACACAAAAAGGGGCCTCCCGTAGACCTCTGCCCCATAAGAATGGAGGGTGCTTGCAACGGCTTCAGGAATTTCCTGACTCGCATTGTCTAGCCTTCATTTTGGCCTGCCCTCAGGCAAGTGTCCCTGATCTGAAACTGGAACTTCCCCAATGTTTCCTCCTTGTCCTGGTGTGGCTAGCATCATAGAGACCCTGAGACACAGGGCTGCATCTGTCAAGATGGGAGAGTGGATGAGATGGGGCAGAAGGGGACCTGGAAGCTTCCCTGAGGTGGGATGGGGTCACAAGGGGTGGCACTCCAGGCCCTACCCCACTTCAGTCACTGCGGCTCTGCATTCATCTGCCTGGCTTCCAGGTGGGGCTCATAGCTCCAAGGCCTTAAAGTGCCTGGCAGTACAGGAGAGAAGCTGGCCAGGGGTAAGGCAAAAACAAGAGGTAGGAACCATGGTGATCTGCAAGGATGTAAAAACAAACACTGGGCCATCCAAATAAAGTCTGTCTGGGAGCCACATCCAATGCAAGCAACCCCTGGTCTAGGGAATTTCCCTGAATGATGACCAGGGTGTCATAGGTTTGCATTCCATGCGTGGTTTGCAACAGAAACAGTATAACCTAAATGCCATTTCATCATTTCATTTCAAGAAAGTCTTCATAGCTTAAAAAAAAAAAAAAAAAAAAAAAGCTTGGACTAGATATTTTCTATATTCCCTCCACTCTGATACTTCCCCGCCATGTTGAGGAAAGCCGGGTTCACAGTTAAGATTCCATGGATTTCCCCGCAATACATCAGTGCATGATGGCCTGCCAGCATCTCAGGAAGCAAGTGTTGTGTACATATTAAAACCTCTGGCTCAAAGGCCAGGGGACTGAGTCACTCACAGCACAAAGACAATTGCTGGCTTCCTAAAGTTCCTCTATTTCCAACATAGTTTCCAGGGCCCCAGATGAAACCCAAGTAGTATTTTTCAGATAAGCTGGAGAGATGCTGGAAAGGGCACCGCAGGCCTCCAGTGCAAGGCAACCCCATTCTCCCTGCTGGGGTTGAGGCAGTCCCTCCTCTTTCCTTCAGGATACACTGGGCAGAAGGAGGCCCTGATGGAATACCCACTGGAGAGGGAGGAGATGAGAAGAAATTGAGCCCCTTCTAGACCTACTGATGCCTGTCTGAACACTAACTCTAAAACTTACATGTGGTGTAACTTCAGGCTAATTAATTATCCTCTCTGTGCTTCAAATTCTCATATATAAAATGGGGATCATACGGTATCTGTCTCATGAAGTCATGAGCATTAAATGAGAGGATGCTTAGGAAGCGCATAGCACAATGCCTGGCACATAGTGATTGCTCCATTAATGTTAGTTGTTTTAGCTATTTTTACAGGCTCCTCTGTGTTCCTGACTGGGGGCTTTGTAAAGATCACAAGGAACTGACTCAGCAGTGACAAGAGAGTATGTGGTGATTGGCAGAAGCCCACTCCAAAGTGGAAAAAATGCCCAGACTGGTAGACACCCTAGGGGTGTTTCCCCTTCTCTATCAAATCTTCTTTATTCCTCAGCCACTTTTTATACCACTGTGCATATAATGCTCTTAAAACCCATGACCAAGTGTAGCCGGATGGTATTTTTAAAATATTAACTGGGATTTCCTTTACCCACCACTCTTGTGCCTTTCCCTCTATTCAGTGAGCAAGGCCTCGGACTGGGATGGGCAGCAGAAAACAGGGACAAAAGGGGTGGCTTCCTAGCTTTTGAATTTTAAAAGCCTGTCCCTTTAGAAAAACAGAGGGATTTATCACAAAGCTAAATATTCTAGAGAAAGCATAAGTTAGGGAGGGCAGAAAGGGCTTCTTTATGCCCAGCTAATAAGAATGGTTCCCTGGCACATGGGTAGGGAGGAGAATCTTGAGGAAAGAAATGAGAACACAGATCTACTTGACTACTTTGAAAGAGGCCCTGTGCTGAGCCCGCGGACACAGGCACAGTCAACAGCAGAGGAGGAAAGAAGAGAGGAAGGAGGGGCGGGCAATCTGGCAGCTGAAACTTCATTTTCTCTTATCTTGAAATAGGAACCAGTTGAAATATAAGAAATAAAGAACTCTCTGATGTTATGGGCTGCCATTTAGTCCTCCTTGCTTGTGAAGCTCACTGCAGTGAAGACCCCTTTAGGTCTATCTAACCCAAATCCTTTATGCTGTAGCTGCCATGTGGCAGCTGGCTGTCAGACAAGAGCAGTCTGGCTGGCCAAGAGCATGCCGTTCTGACACATGTCCTGACAACACGTTTCTGAAGAAGGCGGCACGAGCCGTGTTGCCAGCAACACGCCATGACCATGGAACATGCTGATGAGCCTGGCAGAGAGAAGCTGTGGAGGAGTTTCTGTTGCAGCAAAGGTTTTATAACATCCTCCTGGGAAGACAGGCTGTGTTACTGACCTGCTGACATGGGAAACTGCAGCCAGGTCGGGGCCATCTGTGAAAGGACCCAGGGGTTCCCAGAGGACTTGTACTTCCACCCTGCTGCAGCTGCCAACACCTGCAGCACCTGCATCTCTCTGGGACCCAGCACACACACCTGTCAGGCTTTACCTGCCCATGCCAGGGATGCTGCCCAAAGCTGACATCCCTGGTCCTAGAGCAGCAATCACTGCTTCTTCATCACCTGCCAGGGATGCTGAACTGCTCTTCCTATTTCCTGGCCTATATTCTAGTCACCTCCAATCATTATTTTTACATCTTCTTAAACTATTTTTTAAAACAACTGGGTAATGGATGACTACTATTGGGGAAAAGTTAGATACACCTTTACCCCTGCTTCCCACTTCCTCCCCAGAGGTAGCCATTCCACTGGCACTGTTGCAATGCAGGCAGTTGAGCTTAGTGGTAAGAGCCCGGGTTTGAAAGTCAGACTGCTTGGGTTCAGATTCTGCCTCTGCCATTTACTAACTGTGTGACCTTGGACAAGGGGTCTCAGGTCTCTGAGTTTCATTCTCCTGTAAAATGAGAATAATAGTATCCCCTCTTGAGTTATGAGGGCTCAATGAGATGACATATATAAGTGGCTGAGGACACTGCCTGACATAGAGGACCCACCCTCTAAATATTGTCTATTATCTTTCAGGACCCTTCCTTGTGCATTAACTGCTCCTATTACTTCATGCATGGCTTCACTTCCAAACCCTCTCCTATACTTCTGCGTCTTGGAACATGCACCCCCAGCCCACTAACTCTAACCCTAAACCTCAGCATGACCTCCAGACTTAGGATAATGTAGCCTCTTGTGAACTCTTCCCACTTAACCCTCTCTGATTGGCCTCTCTCATTTTGTGTTCCAAGAACAGATACCTCCATGCACTGAGGCAAGCATCAGTTGCTGTGTGAGCTTTTCTTGTCCTCTTCTGTCTTGTCCTCTGGGTCTCAGCTTTCTCATCTCTTAAGTGAAACCACTGGACCTGTTCAGCCATCCTCTTCTTTATTCTGCAAATATGAATGAAACAATGACACAATGAGATGGGTACTCACTGTGTGCCTGGCACTGAGGTGTAATGGTGAACTGGAAAGACATGGTCCCTGCCCTCATGGAGCTCACAATCTCATGTATACGAATAGCCTCCCAGGCCCTTTCTGCTCTAAAGCCTAGTCCCAGGTATTCATACAATGAATGCAGACTAATGCCACAATGAGGTGACACCTGCATGGTCCTTGGAGTTACCAGAAGCGGCTCTTATAATCTCCCTATCAGAGTTTTCAGAAAACAAATCACTCACTTATTCTAAGTAAGCACACACAACAAACACACTGATGCCTCCCCTGGAAACAGCAGATGTGCCCAAAATACAACACCCTAGGATAATATAGATCATAACCCCTCTTCCTCACACAGGGAAACACCCACTTCACACATTTCTCTGCAGGATATATCAAAAGCATGTCAGCCACCTACCTCTGCAGCCCACACAAACCCATAAACAAAGAGACCTCCGGAGATAGAGGGAGAAAGAAGAGGTTGCTTATAGTGGTGAATGGTCTGCAGCCAAGGGGTTTTTTTCCTGGCAGTCAGCAAAAAGGAAAAACTAGCAAACCTTTGCTGGACTTGTCAGAAAATGAATCTGAGAAATATTTGAGCAAAGCTCAGTGGGTAGCTGATAGGGGTGATTTAGAAAGAATCCCTGCACTGGGATGGGGGTGAGGAGACATGGATTCAGAGATCCTTTAATATTAATTATTGCTTATTGAGGCCAAGCAATGCACTAAGCACTTTTCTATAATTTAAGTAATTTAATACTCACAAATTACTTCAGTTATTCTTACTCTAGAGATGAGGAAACTGAGGCGGGGTTTATGTAAATTGCTCAAGATCACACAACCAGCAAGTGGCAGGGCTGGAATCCAAACCCAGCCCAGTGACTCTAGCATCCATTCCTTACCCGCTGTGTCACCCCTTTCAGTGCAACGATCCCATGACTCTGTGGCCTCACTGTAGGAAACAGGATCGGCACCTGGGCCCTGGCTCAACTCTGAAATCAAACCGGAGGCCCCTGTTGTGAAGTACCAGATCCTCTCATATACAAGCCCCACCTTTATGTTTCAGGCAGCTGCTTTCTACCTGCAAAATGCCTGGACCCACAGTTGGGTCTTCTTTGGTATTTAGCAGATGCCTGTGAACACTCTGAGTTTTGGGCTCTAATTGAGAAGCCAGAGTGTGAAAGCGGCTGCACCCTGCATGGTTATGTGTGGCATCCCCTGGGCCCTGGGCTGCTGTGTGCTCATTGCTGAACCAGTGGATTCTCTGCTTGATGTTTCACCTTTCAACCAGAAGTTCTACTGTTTATATTACACTTCCAGCCAATTATTCACAGTTGTTACGCTGTCTCCAAGTCAGTTTTGCCACTCTTTTAATTATACACCAGCATAGCATAGGTGCTCCTACCTTTTAAAGACTGCTTTAAAGACACTCTATTAAAATGTGGGAACATTTTTATCTACAAGGTCAAGCGACTCTCAGGAGAGGAAAAACCATGTGCAGGCAGCACATCAGTGAAAGAACATAACTTAGGTCACATTTTTATAGGAGAGGAATCGTGTCATTAGCTGTTTTTAAAAGAGACTGATAAATCTGATAACTTAAAGCAACGTCTAGTTTAAAAGTGAGACCAGTTACTGGAGAGGAGAGAGCATGGAGGGAGAGGAAAAATCGCAGAAGAGGACACACAAGGCAGAATCATGTAATAAGAGGGACCCGTATGGATCATTTTGTTCAACTTCTTCCAAAGGGGAGAACTGGGGCCAAAGAAGTTAGATGATGTGCCCAAAATTAGAACAGTAGGTAACAGCAGAGAGGGAATTGGAACCCAGGTTACCCCAGCCACACAGAGACAAAGAACAGCAGATGAGAGAGGGAGGAAAAGTCAGGTGGAGAAACTGGATGCTGAATTTGTTTACTGTTATGTTCAAGTCCCATGCTCCTTTTCATTTACCCAGAGGTCGGTCACACCTCCCCTTCCAATATGTTGTTTTGCTCCAGCAACTTGAAATTATCTCTAAAATTTGGGAAGAGCTTTACTTACAAATTTAGTGTGGAATTAAGATATACTTTTTCATAGAACTCTAAAGATTTGGTATGCATATAAAAGAGGGCTTAATGTTTCAAATCCCTAATTTTTAATCTCAGGGGCATTAATAAGCTGTTTGTTTGTTTGTTTGTTTTTTCTTAATTATACCGACAGCCGTTGGCAACTGGTTTACTTGCTTTTATTCTTGGAAAGATTAGGATTGTTCAGTCTTTCAGTGCCTGAAAGTGTGTGATTTCTTCAAAAATCAGCATTTATTTCACTGCTCATGATCTTTTGTTTCCAGATCAAATTCAGGATGGGTGAATGTGTAATTGGTTCCAATTGCAAATTGTTTAAGCACAACTTTAGAACTCTTTAGGGATAAAAATGAATCATTTTAGTCTGAGATGATATTCCTAAATTAATTTGTACATTTTTTTTTAATGTTTCTAGGATTCAACCAAGTTTCATTTCTTTTCCCTCTGCCTGGTGTTTTGTTGTTTTGGTTGTCTTTTTTTGTTGTTGTTGTTGTTTTTAACTATCAGGCTGCACTGTCATTATGGTAGCCACTAATCACATGTGACTATTTAGATGTAGATTTATATTAATTAAAATTAAATTTAATTTAAAATTAAGTTCCTCAGTCACACTAGCTACATTTCAAGTGCCCAGTGGTCACCTGTGACTATTATGTTGGACAGCATAGATGTCTAGAACATGTCTATCATCTCAGAACATTCTAGTGGATGGCACTAAGGGCCAGTAATGGGGAATGTCTGTCTTGGGCACCCTTTATTGGCCAGTAATGTTAAAAGAAGCCAGAGGTTCTCTGCATACATTTCAGAAATTGATCACATAATCTATAAGGTCTAAACGTGGCAGCTTCATGGATTATCTCACAAGTGAGCACAGCTAATGTCCTTTTAGGCTTGTGACTGGTCTCAAATGTTTCTCTCAAGGGTAGGCAGTTTCTAACATAAGAGGTAGTTCAAATATTCATGTGTAAGTCAATTTGGAATTCAAAAGACATTCACCCATAAGAAAAATGTTATAAATCATGTGACTGAAACTTTGCATTTTCTGAAATAAAAATTAGTGGAAATGATAACCAGCAGAAAATCAACAAATTTTAACGTTTCAGGGCAGTTATAGATTGGTAGGAAGAAGTAAACACACACCCCCAATACACATGTACACATACACAGAACAATGTTAGATTAAGTTTCTGATTTAATTAGCCAAGAATATAAAATCTTACTGGAAATGAGTTGGCTTCCAGGGCAGGAGCAGGGATGTGGCATATCCCAGCCTAGCTTCCATTGACACACAGAGTTCCTACTTCCAGTCTGCATGAGGAAAGGTCTTGCCACACCTGTGAGCTCAGATCTTGCTACACCACTGTTCTTTTATAATCACAGCTTACATCAGCAATCTGGAAGAACTCACACCAACTGTATGTATTTTTTCATACAGTTGTATGGTGTATGTATGTATTCATACACCAAATGTATGAATTTTTGCTTATGGGACTATTTACAAACATCAGAGCTCTGGCCACACGCAGCATCAGCAAAGCAGCAACCTTCTCTTGAGGGGATGCAGCAGGGTTAGGGCTGGGGTCCCATCACTACTTCAGCCCCAGAAAATTTTATTTTCCTAATCCATTCCCCTCACTTTGATTTTACGCTTTTTTATCCGGGTGGTTCAAAGACTGAGTTCTGCTGGAAGACCATGCTCA
Source organism: Pongo abelii (assembly GCF_028885655.2). NCBI lineage: Eukaryota > Metazoa > Chordata > Mammalia > Primates > Hominidae > Pongo > Pongo abelii. Next base: position 157,815,067 of record NC_071989.2, read on the forward strand.
CAAATCCACTTTCCCAGAAAATCAAATCCAATTAGAAAAAATCAAATTGATCTTAGAAGCTGGCTCTTGAACAATAAGACAGGTTGAATTAGAGGAGGTAGATGAAAGTCTGTGCAGTGATCCTGGAGGGACTGTTGGAGACTTCCAAGAGCACTCAGCATTAATGATGATGATTGTACTATTCATTCTTATTTTATTTTCAGACTCACAGCTTTGTTTCCCTTGGCAGTGGTAGATCACCACACTGCTCATATAAACAGAATCTATATTTTTCTCACAAATTCAGGGCAGAAGAGAGAGTGAAGTATTTTCCAGGGAACATTGAGTCAGAATCAGAAAAAGAAAAGAGAATAAGATTAAAGAGAATGTTTATGAACATTCTGGGGGGTGGGGAATGATTGCTCAGAGCTGTAGGGGGGTTGTGATGGCCATGATACCAGTGAACATTTGTGGAGCACTTAATGCAGTTTTTGAAATATTTTGCATGTATTGACCTATTTAATGAGTTAATTAATGATTTAGTTAACTAGCTGATTCGTTTGATTTTTGTCTTGAATTTAAGACAGAGAAAAATAGATGAAAAATGTGCGTAAACTCCATGAAAGAAAGATTGTGAGAAGTATATTATTCTCCCACCCCAGTTAGCAAAGTTGTCAGAAGCCACAGTTTCAGTGCTAAGCAACCAGCTCTTTGCTCTATAGCATGCTTGGGATTCAGGATACCTGTAAACGGGAGATGATCAGAAGTCCTGATTTCCTGTTCCTCTTTAAAAGGAGGAGGGCAGATGAGATCAGTTTTGGAGATCATAGACCTCTTTGAGAATATGAACAAAGCTACAAGATAATGTATATAACACTAAATTTAATTAAAGAGAAGTGTCAGATCCGAGGTTATGCTACAGTCTCAGAGGCTATGACAACAGAGATTTGTTCTTGCTCATGATAGAGTTTTATGATGGGTTAGTTTGCAGTTCTGTTCCATGACTCCTCAATCTGGATCCAAGCTGATGCATCCTGCACACCATCTGGGGTAACATTCATTCCTGAGTTAGGGAAAAGGCAATATAGCAGATCACATACTGGCTCCTAAGGCTTCCAATTGGAAGGGACATGCACAATTTCAGTTCACATTCCACTGCCAAGCAAGTCACCATGTGCAATCCTCCATGTGCCTAGAAGAAAAGGTTCAAATTTCCAGTGAACAGATATAACTACCACACAGGGTCAAGAATCCCTAGAGTAGGTGACCTTTAAATTCCTTTGTAGTTCAAGGTTGCTGTGAGTCCAGATTAATTTATGATATACTTATTCAGAGTTTATCCAGGAAGTCTACATATATAAATTATAGGTACCAATTCCCCTTCAATCAGGTGATTATCTTTATAACCAGGACAAGAGTGAGCCTTCTCCTAATAAGGTATGAGCAGACGTTTTTGGACTATTCCTTCAACTTTGAGGGAGAATTGAAGAATGAGTAATTCTCTCTCCAGTGCCACAGGGGTTTTCTATAAGAGAGAAGAGTAGGTTTCTCAGTGGCAAAGTTACCTCAACAGCTTATGCATAATGAGATCAGACCAGACAGCTACCAACATTCCTTCCAACCCTGAGATTTTTGTGCTCTAGGCAGGTGCCTAATGAAATATCAGATGACTAGATTTTAGAATGGCCAAGCCAAGTGTATCTCAGGAAAAGGATATCTAGAAAAGTAGCCATGAAATGGTCTTAGCATTCTCACTTTGGCAGCACATATACTAAAATTGGAGATGGTCTTAGCAAGAGAATAATAGACCCAATAAGCTAGTAGAATTCTTAAGCATCATCAAATGCTGGCCACTCAGCTGCAGCTCCCAGTGACTTCAACCCTTTCATAATCTCCACCAGCATTTTTTTCTTAATTGTATACATGTTAACATTTTCCCAGTTTTATGGAAAGTGCTGTTCAAAGGCAGCTTTGAGATAAGTTCCCTTGTTAGCCTCCCTCCAGCCAGAGTGCCTCCCCTTCCCTTCATGCCTTCCTTATAAAAGTCTGTGCTACCTTTGACCACCCTCATTTGATAGACATGAAAATTGAGGCCCAGAGAGGGGCTGTAACTCGCTTAACTCAAAAGCCATTTGGAGGCAGGGTCAGCCACACACCTCTTTGAAACTTCTGAGTCAATTGCAAGTCCTAAATTCCCTTGGACAAGTTTGGGGCCTAATTTTAATTTAAAGCTTACTCAAAAGATAGTATTTCTGATAATTTACTTTGAAATACTCTATGTCCTCTTATTTGTCTTCATTCAGGGATTTGGCTTGTGTTCTTGCAAGGAAAGGCGATGCTCGCTCAAAAGTCCTTGCCTGCTTAAGGAGGTCTCTGGACATGTCTCATACCACTCAGTGCTGCCCTAGCTTGGCAGTCATCCTGATGATGAATTGAAGATACTTTGCACATCATTTCTTCCCCTTCCACTTTTTCTTCCAGCTACAATTATGATAATGTCTTGCCGCAGACTTTGTAAAGAATCAGGGCCTCTGGATAGTGATCTCTTTGTTTCTCTTACAGTTCCTTATCAGCAGAATCCTTACAATCCACGGGGCAGCTCCAATGTCATCCAGTGCTACCGCTGTGGAGACACCTGCAAAGGGGAAGTGGTCCGTGTGCACAACAACCACTTCCACATCAGATGCTTCACCTGTCAAGGTAGGAGGCTCAGCTCCCCCACTCTCTTCTTAGATTCCTGACCATTCTTGCACCACCAGGTCATGCCTCAGGGTCAGAAAGAACAAACACAGGCAGCTGGAATATCTACAAAGACCTAAAGAGACTTTCTCTGAGCCTCTTCTTATGAGATTCTCCCTTAGAATGAGGGCAGTGTGTTGGTATGTGAGGGAGACAAGGATCCTGGTAACCTTGGAGGGGCAGGTGCTGACCCAGAAGGAAAAAGACTAATCTGCAAGCTTAACTTACTCATCTGAAGAGATTCCTGGTTTGTGCCTATAAATCAATGTGAGAGCAAATGAAAGTGCAAACTATCTTGGATAAAATTCAAGATAGTTTTTTTTTTTTTTTTTTTTGAGATGAATAGCTATTCTATGACAATGTGGCAATCTTCAAAGGTTAAGTTTAACAAGGGAGAAGAGACATCTTGACCTTGGTAAGGTTTGCAATCTGGGAGCACATAGCTGTTAGGTCATCTCTCATTGTTACAGCTTACACAGGGCTAATTTATATAATCCTAGACTCAACCAAGCTAAGAGTTCCTAAAGAAGACAGATAATTAGCAGCAGGAAAAGGGACTCAGCTGAAAGAGCACAGAGAGCCCTCTGGCCCCGGGGGCAACACGCCCTTCCACAATGTCTCTCCAGCCTCCGCATTTGACCGCCTCATTCAGGCTTCCCTGCTCCACAGAGCAGCCATTCTAATGTTGGATTGCCCTGTGGGTTTAGAAAATGACCCAAAATTTGTAACTTTTTTGTTGATCTTATATTTGTCCTCATAAGTCTGAAGAATACTTTGTATTCGCTTTTCCCTTTGACTGCTCTTCAGATACTCGTATCCAGGTTTTCCCCATGTCAAACTATATCACAGGTCCTTAAATTGGGTCTCATCTTAAATGATTCCAACAGTGTCATTGTCCTGGAGTCTTCCTCTTTGATCCATTCTAGTGTGTCACTGTCGTTCTTAAAGTATGATACTCAGAACAGATCACAGTTTTCAAGGTCTAGCAAATACAAAGGACTGCATTTCTGTTGATGTAACTGATATTGAACTGACTTCCTGAGAAGCCACTTCACACTACCGGCTTATGTTGAATTTAAGGTCAGTTGAAACCCCCGGTTCTTTTTATTTCACTAACCGCCTCAGTCTCATGCACCTGAGAGTGACTTCCCCTGCCATTGTGAAAATCCTGGACTTCTTTCTTCATGATCTAACTAGACTCTGCACTGAGCAAACAAATTACATATACGAATTTCCTAATTTGTTTATAGATGCATATACGAGATACATTTTAAGTGGTGTGATTTGAATTTTATATTGAGTATTGGCAAACCCCTTTAGTATAAGTTGAATTGCAAGAATATCTTGGTGAGTGATTATTTTTACACCCTCTGAAATTGAGGCAGGACAAAGTGTAAAGACAAGGAAATTGTTATAAAGTGGTAAAGGATATAATCATGTGATTATATTCTTAATAGAATGTATCAGTTACCTTTTACTTAAGCAAAAACTTAATAGCTTAAACCAATCGTTTATTTAGTTCATGATTCTCTGGGTTGGCTGAGCAGCATTTCCCAGTTTCTAGCTCTGCTTATCTCTACTGGCCTCATCATGATGATATGCAGTTGGCGGGTGGGTCTGCTGGCAGTGGTTGGCAAGCTGCTAACCCCGGTGTCTCCACATAGCTTTTCATCCTCCAATGGGCTGGCTTGGGCTTGTTCATATGGTGGTCTCGGAGCTCCAAGTGCAATGAGAGAACAAGCTTTAATAGGTAAGAGCTTTTCAAACCTCAGCTTAATGTCCTGCTGTTGGCCAAAACAAGCCAAATGGCCAACTCAGATTCAAGGTCACGGAGAAATAAACTTTGCCTTTTGTAGGGAGATCTGCAGCATCAGATTTCAAGGGTGTTAATACAGAAAGGAATAGTTTGGCCATTTTCACATTTACCACACGGAGTTTGTAGAATCTCTTTCAATGGAGATTTTAAGGGGAAAAAAATAGACCAATATTTTTCTGAATATTTTCAATGTCCGTTTACTTAAAGGTAAAACAAATGAGAGGATTTTTATTTCCAACAGCAATCAACATGACAATTAAGTACCCTGTTAGATAGCTTTCTCATCTAAAGAATCTAAAATTGTTATGAATTTCTTTTACGACTCTTTTAACATGCACTACCATGCTGACATGAAAGGAAGGAATCTACAGAGGCTAAAAATGGAAACAGAAACCCTGCTGTGACTCCCAATGCCTTATTTCATCCTGACAGTTTATCTTAAACCTTGGAGACCTTGAGCTTTTACTCTGTTGTCTAAATGGATCATGGAGAACAGGAGGCAAAGCTTAGCATCTAGTCAAAGTGGGAATCCAATAGAAGACCTATGTATAAAACTGTTTCCCCTGAAAAAAATGTTCTCAGTGTATGATGGATGAGAAATAAACTGGCTCTGGAGAGGGAGAGAGCAAGGAAACTTGCCTGTTCCAACTTTGGCACTGGGTAGAGGGGAATAAAACAGTGGCTCACTCCTGTAATCCCAGCAGTTTGGGAGACTGAGGCGGGAGGGTCACGAGGTCAGGAGTTTGAGACCAGCCTGGCCAACATGGTGAAACCCCACCTCTACTAAGAATACAAAAATTAGCTGGGTGTGGTGGCAGGCGCCTGTAGTCCCAGCTACTCAGGAGGCTGAGACAGGAGAATCGCTTGAAGCCAGGAGGTGGAGGTTGCAGTGAGTCAAGATCACGCCACTGCACTCCAGCCTGGTGACAAATTGAGACTTCATCTCAAAAAAAAAAAATTATGAAAAATTACTTATGAAAATATCTGTCCGTAATCCACCCTTTACATGGATTCATGACTATATTCATGTTATATATTTGTTATAAATAAAAATTTATAACAAATATATAAAATATGTAATAGAGTCAAGCAGAAAATTTAAGTTACAGTGGTCTCCCACTTGGCAAATGGCAAAAACAAATGATACTCCTCTTTGGAGGAACTCAACTTTATTCCAGGCCTCAAAGACTTTCCACACATAGTGTTATTAGGAAAATGAGTAACTCACAGTCAGTCAAAAACATACAAATTATGATGGAATGAGAGCCAGCAGAAACAATGGCGAGCAGAATCAGAACCTCAACAACTTTGTATATTGAAATTTTCTGTCATTACATAATAACTATATTTAAACAAGCTACATTTAAATATTAAATATTAAAATAACTACATTTAAACAAGCTAGAAAATATAAGCAAAAAAAATCAACAGTGCATTATAAGCAATAGTGCAGAAGATTTGAAAAGGAAACAAATAAAACTTCTAAAAATAGAAATATATAATCTTTGAAATTAATTCAATGTATCAATTAAATAGCAGATTAGATGTTGCTAAAGAAAAAATTAATAAACCAGAAGATTTCATCCAAAAAAGGTTATACAGATAATAGATCAAAAATATGAGAAGGTGGTAAAAATAAAAAAGAAGCTAATATATGGAGAATATAGTGAGAGGTCCTGACATATATATCTAATCAGAGTTCTGGGGATAGATAATAGAGAACATGAGTGGGAGGACAATATTTGAAGAGACAACAGCTATGAATTATCTAGAGCTGTTGAAAGACACACATCCTTGAATCCAGAAAACCTAATAAATTCCTGCAGGAAAATTTAAAAGAAATCCACCTACAATACCAGAGTAAAACCTCAGATCATCAAAGAGCCGATCTTAAAAGTAGCCAGGGAGAAAAGACAAATCATCTGCATATAAATGGTAAATGGACTGACAGCTGACTTTTCAGTAGCAACAAGGAAACTAGAAAACAGCAGAAGAATATATTTAATGTACTGAAAGAAATAACTGTCAAGGAAAGATTATGTATTCAGCAAAACTATCTTTCTAGAACAAAGACAAACCTACAACTAAGATTATACTTAATGGTGAAAGACCGAGTGTTTCTGTTAGATATGAGTTCTAAATTTCTTTTCAAAGAGTTAATATGTTAGTATGTTCAATTCTTTGCCTTCTACTTTTAAACTTAACTTCCTCGTAAAGCAACCTTTTTCAATTACCTACTCCACCCTGACTCATTCCGATTTCCTACTCCACCCTGACTCATTCCTATCACCTGCACCACCCTAACTCATTCTGATCACATGCTCCACCCTAACTCATTCAGATTACCTGCTACCTGCTCTGCCCTGACTCCCGCCAAAGCACTCATCCCGTCATTCTCTTTAAATTAGCCAATCGGAATTTGTTTAGCCTATGCAGTCTAACCCTAGCCAATAGGGAAACAACACAGCAGCAGGGGCCACGTGCCTCAGGGATAAGAACCCCTTCCCCTCCCTTGTCCAAGTGCACCCTCACCTTTGCTCAATCTGTAAGGGCGCACCCTTCTATAGTAATAACTTGCCTTGCTGAGAATTAAAAAGAAAATTTTATATTCTAGTGCTATTCCTTTTGCAGCACTGAAATTTTATATATAACATTTCCCTGTAAGATCAAAAACAAGACAAGAATGTCTGCTCTCACCACTTCTATCTGACATTGTATTTCAGGTTTGTGCTAGGTTAATTAAGGAAGAAAATGAAATAAAAGGCATCCAGATTAAAAAGGAAGAAGTACAACTAATCTCTATTTGCACATGACATGATCTTTTATAGCAAATCCCAAGAAATACTAAAAAATTATTAGAACTAGTAAGTTTATCAGGGTTTCAAGATATAAGATCAAATACCAAAATCAATTATATTTCTATACCATAGCAATAAACAATCTGAAAATAAAATTGAGAAAACAGTTCCACTGGCAATAGCATCAAAGAAATACATAGGAATGAATTTAACAAAAGAAGTTCAAAATGTGTTCTATGAAAACTACAAAATGTTAAACAAGGCCTAAATAAATGGAAAGGTGTCCCTTGCTCATAAATCAAAAGACTTATTTATTATTAAGATGGCAGCACTGGCTTGCAGATGGCTGCCATCTTGCTGCATCTTCGCATGGCAGAGAGGGAAAGGGAGAGAGTGACAGTCAGCAAACTCTCTAGTGTCTGTTGTTTTAAGGGTACTAATCTCATCGTGAGGGCCCCACCCTTATGATCTCATCTAAACCTAATTATCACACAAAGGCCCATCTCCAAATACTGGGATGTTGGTGGTTAGGGCTTCAACATATGAATTGGGGGTGGGGACAGAATTCAGTCCATAGAAAATGCAATCCCTATCAAAATCTCAGCTGGCTTCTTTGCCGAAATTGATGGTCTGATCCTAAAATTCATATGGAATTTCAAGGGACGGACATAGAATAGCCAAGCAATCTTTAAAAAGAACAGAAGTTGGAGAACTCACACTTCCCACTTGTAAATTTGCTACAAGGCTATAATAAACAAGATAGGGTGGTACTAGCACAAGGATAGGCATAGAAATGAATAAAATCAAAAATATAAACATAAACTCTTATATTTATGGTTGGTTAATTTTCAACAAGGCTGTTGAGATAATTCAAGAGGGGAAGAATGGTCCTTTCAAAAAAAGGTGTTTGGAAAACTGAATATTCATATGCAAAAAATGAAGTCAGGCTCTTTCTTTACACATACATAAAAATTAACTAAAAATTGATCAAAGACCTAAATGTAGAAGGTAAAATTGAGAAACTCTTAGGAAAAAATATAAGAATAAATCATTGTGATCTTGAGTTGTGCAAAACCTTCTTACTTATGACACCAAAAGCTCAAGCAACAAAGAAAAAATATATTAATTAGATATTATCAAAATTTAAAACTTTTGTGCTTCAAAATACACCATCAAGAATGTGAAAAGACAACCCATAGAATAGGAGAAAATATTTGCAAATTATAAATCTGAAAAAAATTTGTGTCTTGGCTATGTAAAGAATTCTTACAATTGCATAATAAGGAGAAAAATAACCTAATTTCAAAATGGGCAAAGGATATGAATAGACATTTATCCAGAGAAGTTATACAAATGTCCAATAAGCACATGAAAAAATGCTCAACGTCATTAGCCATCAAAGAAATGCAAATCAAACCACAATGAGATGCCACTCCACATCTACTAGAATGGCTATAATCAAAGAGATAGATAACTAGTGTTGATGAGCATGTGGAGACATTAGAACTCTCATACATTGCTAGTGGAAAGGAATGTAAAATGGTGCAGCTTCTTGGGAGAATAATCTGGCAGTTCCTCAAAAGATGAAATGTAGAGTTACCATATGACCCAGCAATTCCAAATTCCACTCCTCAGTATATACTCAAGAGAAATAAAAATACATGTTCACACAGAAATATATAAATGAATGTTCATGGCAGCATTATTCATAATAGCCAAAAAGTAGAAAAACTCAAATCTTCATCAACCAATGAATGGATAAATAAAATGTGATCTATCTCCACAGAGGGATACTATTTAGCAATAAAAAGGAATGAAATACTAATAAATGCTCCAATGGGAATAAACCTTGAAAACACGTGAAAGAAAACAGTCACAAAAGGCTACATATTGTAGGATTTCATATGTATGAAATGCTCAAAACAGGCAAATTATATAAAGACAGAAAGCAGATTCATGGTTATCTAGGGCTGGGGGTGGTTGGAGGAAGATAAGGAGTGATTTGTAATGGGTTGGTGGCTTGTTTTGGAGGTGATGAAAACGTTCTGGAATTAGATAGTGGTAATGATTGCACAACTTTGCGAATATGCTAAAAAATGGTTGAATTGTACATCTTAAATTGTTGAGTTATATGACTTCTGAGTTGTATCTCATTAAAACTGTTAAAATGAACTGGGTGCAGTGGCACACACCTGTAATCCCAGCACTTTGGGAGGCCAAGGCGGGCGGATCACCTGAGCCCAGGAGTTTGAGAGCAGCCTGGGCAACATAGCGAAGCCTCTTCTCTATAAAAAATACAAAAATTAGCTGGATGTGGTGGTGCATGCCTGTAGTCCCAGCTACTTGGGAGGCTGATGTGAGAGGATCATTTGAGCCCAGGAGGCAGAGGTTGCAGTGAGTTGTGATCACGCCACTGCACCCCAGGCTGGTCGACAGAGTGAGTCCCTGTCTCAAAACAAAACAAAAACTGTTAAAATAAAAGACCCAAAGCAAAGTAAAAACACGTTTAGATTTTTTAAAACTGAATTTACCAACAACAAACTCTCATTAAATGAAATTACAAAGTATGTTCTGTAAGCAGAAGAAAAATGATCCCCAGATGACAGAACTGAGATGAAAGATGGCATGGTTAGCAAAATCTTAATGAAAATCAGAAAACACTTGAAACTGAAAGATAACAAAAATACTATGTATCAAAAACTTGCATTACAAAATGTGGTTTAAAGTGGTACTCAGAGGAAAATGTGTAGCCTTAAATTATCATAACAGAAAAGAATTAAGTTCGAAAACCATGAACTAGTGTTCAATTCAAAAAGTTTGAAGAGCAGAATGAATCCAAGTAAAATAGAAGGAAGGAAATAATATAATAGACATTAATCAAAGAAAAAACACACAGTGGACAGGATTAGCAAAAGTTGATTCTTTAAAAATACAAGTAAAATAGACAAAATTCTGGCAAAATTATTCAAGTAATGGGAGAAAATATACAAATCAACAATCTTAAGAATTAAAATAGGGACATCACTGTAGTTGCTATTAAAATTAAAGACATAAAAAGAAATATTGTAAACAATTTTAGAGTAATAAATTTTAAAACTTAGATAACAAAATTTATCAATTCTTGAGTGCAAATTAAAACCTACTCAAGAAGAAATTTTGAAACCTGAGTAGTCCTATAATCATCCAAGATATTGAATTGGTGAATTTGTAGTTAAAACTCTTCTACCAAAGAAACAAAAATCAGCATTGGAATCAAGTTCTACAAAACATTCAAAAACAAATCATCTATGTCTTATAGAAAGTCTTTCAGAGAAGAGAAAAAGGGTACACTTCCCAACTCATTTGAGCCAGCACAATACCAAACAAGGAAAAATAATCGTATGTCCATATCATTCATGAACATGGATTTTAAAATCTTAGACAAAATATTAGCAAACCAAGTTTAGAAAAGTGTGAAAAATATAGCATAACTGACCAAGTTGAGTTTATTCTAGAAATTTGAAATTGGCTTAATATTAGAAAACTGGTTAATGTATTTTGCTATAAAGATAAGAAAGGATAAAAATATTTGATTATTTTAATAGAGTAGAAAAGGTACTAGATAAAATTTAACACCCACTTATACCTAGTTATTTTTATTTTTATTTTTTTGAGACAGAGTCTTGCTGTGTCACCCAGGCTGGAGTGCAGTGGCACGATCTCGGCTCACTGCAAGCTCCACCTCCTGGGTTCATGCCATTCTCCTGCCTCAGCCTCCTGTATACCTAGTTATTTTTAAAACTAGGAGGAATTGAAGAAAGCCGTCATAATTGATAGATTATGTATACAAAAACTATAAAGGAAACATTTAATGGTAAAATGCTGAAGGCATTCTCTAAGATCAGGAACAAGATAGAGGTGCTCACTGTCATGACTTCTGTTCAACATTTGGCCTGGAGGGTCCTAGACAATCCAGCAAGATATAGAAATAAAAGTTATATGGTTTGAAAAGGAAAAAAAAACTGTTATTATTTTTAGATTATATAATCGTCTGCATAGAAAACCCAAAAGAATCTACAATTTAGTAAAATCAATAAGAAAATTAGTTTATAATAAGGAGAAAGGAAAAGAGCCCATTGTTCACTTTTAGATAATGCTGGTGAAATCATTATTTTGAAACAAATAATATGGGCAAAGAATCAAAACTTTAACCTATTGTACAAACTGTACAGTACTTAACTATAAGCAAAGGGTTGATGAAAATTTCTATCTACAGAAACACTCCACCTACGAGCACCCGTATTCCCAGCTACTCAGGAGGCTGCGGCAGGAGAATGGCATGAACCTGGGAGGCAGAGCTTGCAGTGAGCCAAGATCATGCCACTGCACTCCAGCCTGGGTGACAGAGTGAGACTCCGTCTCAAAAAAAAAAGAAAAAAAAAAAAAAAGAAAGAAACGCTCCACCTAATAAATGAAGAATTAAATAATTAGAATATTTTAATTTTGCAAAGCTTTAATGAAATAGTGTATCTAGCAATGATCATCAACAGCCATTTCTACTCACCAACACCACCCCCCAAATCATAGAAGTGCAGAACATCAATGGAGTATTATTCCTAAAAAGAAAAAAATAATCAGACCTGAATTTCAAGTCTGTAGATATAACCGCCATTTATAGAAAATGTAAAAGAGAGGAGAACAAGTTAATCAACACCATAGGGATACAATCAGCAAAATCCAAACTGTAGAAATGACTCAGTCTCTTTAATAAATACATTGCAAGGAGAAAATAAGAAGGAAAAATAACTAGCAATTAAGGGACTTAAGAGGTACATCAAACAAATGCAATGTGTGAACCTTGATAGATTTTTATTCAAACAACTAGTCACTAAAACAAAAAAAGAAAAGAAAAAAAGGATGGGATAATTGGAAAAACTTGAACACGCTGACTTGATAATGCCTTAATAGACATTATTTTCAATGCTTTTAGATTATTGTGGTTGGCTTTTGTAAAGAGTCATAATATTTTAGAGGTACATTCTGAAATAATAATACTAAAAAGAAAGTCAATAAAAATTTATTAAGGTTACTAAATACAGAATAAATATAGAAAAAAATTGCATTTGTATTCACCATTAACAATCAAGACACCATTTACCTGAATAAGAAAAAAAGTTTAATTTAGAAATAAATTTTATAAAGTTGTATAAGATAAAAATTATAAAATTGTTAAATTTATAGAATATCATAAGAAAGACATTAAATACCTAAATAATTTTTTAATATGGTAAGTTCTCCGATAGAAAGATAGGAATATCAAAAAGATGACAGTTCTACTCTGGTTGAACTATATATTCAAAACAATTCTAATACATTCCATAAGGTTTTCCATAGAAATTAAGAAATCAGTTAAAATTATATTCTTGACAAAAGGCCAGGAATAATCAAAGCATTCCTAAAGAACAACAAAGCAAGAGGGCCTGTCCTACCAGATATCATCATTTGTTATTAAAACCTATTAAGACTGTGTGATCTTGGATTAAGGACAGATAAAAAGACCAATGGAACTGAATATAGAACCAAACACAAACTTTCATATACATGGAAACTTGCTTTTTGCAGATCAGTGGGGAAAGATTAGACTGCTTAATAAATGATGCTGAGATGATTAATTATCCATGTGGGAGAAAATCAGATCCCTACTGTATATCATTCCCTAAAGTCAATTCCAGGTGGATTTGCTTTACTATGAAAGGCAGCTCAATAAAATTTTTAGAAGACAATATAGGAGATACCTTTTTAGGATTTCAGGGTAGAGAATAATTTCTGAAACATGACACAGAAAGGGCAATCTATAAAGGAAAAGATTCACAAATTCAACAACGTAAAAACTGAGAACTTTGGTTCATCCAAAAACAAGAAAAGGGGAGCAAAAAGCAAGCCCCAAATTGCAGAAGATATTTGTAATAAATGACTGAAAAAAGATTGATTTCCAAAATATATTAAGAATTTCTACAAGTCTAAAATGTATAAAAGGAGCAAAAAACATTAGCAAGTATTTTAACATTTGAAAAAAATTCTCAATTTGATTAACCATTAGGGAAATGAAATTTAAAAATCACCAAATGATAAATGATATCATTTCACATCCACTATGTTGACCAAATATGTCAGATATTACTAAGTACTTTTGATGATATATATCAGTAGGAACTGCTGGTGGGAAGGTAAATAGGAAAAGCTCTTTGGAAAACAGTGAGGCATTACCTCACAAATGCAAGAATGTTTAGAACAGCATTTCCACAAAAGCAAAAAATTGCAAGTAGCTCAAATGCCCTTCAGCAGTGGAGTAGACCAACTGTGATGTATTCAGGCAATGGAATACAGCACAGCAGTGAAAATGAGTGAACTGCAGTTACGTGCATCAACGTGGATGAATCTCAACACACAATACTGAGGGAATGAAGCAGGCACGGGACAATTGCAGTATGACTCCATCAACATAAAGTTCAAAAAGAGGCCAAACTAAACAAAATATTGTTTATGGATACATCACAGGTGGTAAGACTATAAAGTAAAGCAAGGGAATGATAAACACATAATTAGGGACAGTATGGGACAGAGGTGCTCTTAAGGAGAGGAGAACAGGCTTCTAAGAAATTGGTGATGTTCTGTTTCATAAACTCGGTAGTGGGTACATGGGAGTTATTTTACTATTCTTCTTTAAACCGTACATATATATTTTATACATTTTCTCTATGTATCATATATTTCACAATGAAATGTTCTGAATAATGAATTAGATCACCCTCAGGCGCCCTTCTAACTCTTGGATTTTGAAATTTCATAAAATCCATTCTCATTCAAAAAGTTGAAAATCACTAAAACTGTATGACAGAGTCTTGGACTTTCTGATCTAGATGTGTCCTCAGTTAACCACCCAGCCCCTTCATCTTACAAATGAGCTCCAGAGAGCTGGGGTAACTTTTTCAAAATCTCCCAGCACTTGAGTGCTAGAACAAGACCACAGACAAAGGTCCGATAACCTACAAAACATCACATTGTTCACTGACATATTCCGGGGCTGTGTGCAAGCCCTCTTTCTGGGCCTTATATTTACATTGAGCATTTATTCTGGATTTGCTCAAAGCAGTTTTAACGTTCAATATTGCGTTCCATTGTCAAGCCATATGGTCTGCTTTTTTTAATTGATAGACTTCATTATTTTGATTCACAGAATAATGACTGTCTCAGGTGTATTCATTCCACATCAGTTCCATACTGCAAACCCTCTCCCTGGCTTTCCTGTTATTTGAATGTCTGGCTCCACTCAGCCTCAGATTCATCTGTCATGCTGGTCCAGCTTGCCTTCCATCCCTGTGCTCCCCACTGTATTTCCAGGAACCCCTGAGAGGCTTATCAACCTTTACATCCTTTCTACTGAAAGCTTCCTCCTTCAGCTCCTTGGGGGAAACGGAGGACTGATTGTTCCAAGTTTTCCTACGGTCGCCTGGATTTCTCCACTGGGAGAGGTGGCTCTGGGGGTGGAGTTGGCAAGGGAGACAAAGGAGAGAAAAAAAAAGGGAAAAAACAGGAGCTGTTTCCAATGAGGTTGTAGGCCATGACCTAATTGATTCCACAGCCATGAAGTCAATTGCTCCACCACCTGCATGGCCCAGAACAGCCTGTGCTCTGGCTTTGCCTGCTCGTGAGACCAGACATTGTTTGATGTGATGAGTTTTCATAATGCCTGATGGAAGATGAACCCTTCCCAGACTTCTGCCACCACCACCATCTCCACCATACTCCTGCCTCTTCATAGGGGTGGGGTCGGGGGCCACAGGCAATGCTCCACACTGAGTTTAAAATGTTTAGGCGTATAGTAAGCCCTAAAGGAAGCTTTTCTTCTCATAGACTTACAGCATGTCAGTTCTAAAAGAAAAGCTCAGCCCCTTCATTCTGCGTACGAGTGAACAGAGGCCCCAGAGAAGTGAGGGTAAAGTTCACCGTTGTCCAGAGACTCAGTGGCAGTGATAAGACCAGAGGTTGGGTGGTCTGACTCTCAGACCACTGTGTTTCCCACTGTCCTGAGCTGTTCCCTCCCCCCATGCAGTGACTTCTGAAGCTGCCTCCTCCTCACTCAGCCTCACCCCTTAAGCCTCCAGTCCCCAAAGGTGAACAAACATTTATGAAATATTTCTGGCATTCACCTGGCAGTCTCTCCTATTTTTAACCTGGCTGCTTTTGCAAAACAACTTCCCCTGTTAAAGGTGAGATAGTATCTGCTGGGGTGTTTTCACTCAGTTCCAGGTTGACTCTTCAGACTTACAGTCTTGCTAACTATCTTATTGGTTTTCCCATCATTGATCACCCTTGGGAAAGCTGACTTGTACTAACCAAGTCCTCAGGAAACTGATGTAGAAAGCCAGAATACCTGTTCATCAATGTAGACAAGAGGTGTGACCTAGAGTTGGATTGTTTCATGGTGGCCTGGCCAGCACCTGGCCTCTCAGAGGCAATCTAGGTGGAAAGTCAGTCCATCAGACAGCAGCCTCAGAACCAGGGGAGCTGGTGACAGGATTTCAATGGGCCCCCCAGTTGCCTTCCTTTGATTGCTAACCAGGCCCCTTCCTCACTGGCGCATCCTTGCTTTAGCTGATTGGTACATTCAGTGGGTTACTACAGTTCTGGTGGCCCTGTGAGCCATTTATTCCCTTGGAAGAAATTTTGCATCTTTCTGCTCTGCCCATCATGTATTGATTTCACAACTTAACTCCTTACAGGTAAATCTCATATTTCTAAGTCCTTCAGTGGGGGTGGATCTCACATAATTCAATTGTTGAAACACCTATAAATCTACTTGTTTTTCTATTTTGTCCTACATTTATTTCTCCCTATTATCCAAAAGAATATTCCAAGAGACTTTATGAAATGCCTTGTTGCATCTCTGTTCAAAAGCCATCAATGCAATTGATCATTTTTGCAGCTGAGTGATGGAGAATTATTACAATCTTCTCCCATTTTTGTATACGTTTGAGATATTTTTCTAAATTTTTCTAAACTAGGGAAAAAACCATCCATGGCTCTTCAGTATCCTACAAAACCTAATCTTCTTAAACTGGATTCAGGCCTTCTTCCAACTGGTCTGAACAATCTTTTCCTGCATTACTTCCCACCACTTCCTACAAACACCACCCCTACTTCTAGCCTTCACACAAATATCACTTGCACCTTCCTGCCTCTGTGCTTTGGCTCATTCATTCTGTTCCTTTAGTGTTCAACTCAGATGCTACCTCCTCTGAAAAGCCTCCCATGATCCCTTGCAACTGACAAGGCTTCCTTCTTCTACCTCATTCACAGTCCTTACTGCTTGCACCGGTTCCGTGGACCATCACCGATGATATGGGACATTTTTTCTATATGATCTTCTCTCTGCAGCATTTTTAGCTCTTTGAAATTCAGGGATTGTGTTTTATTCTTCCTGCCTGGGAATAGATGCCCCCCACTCCTTATGGCTATGGTGAGCACAGATTCTAGACTTCAAGTCATCCATCCCATTGCCATCCAAAGGTGTCTCCAGGTTGGGATTTGGAGCATATGGTCCTCACACTGCTCCTCACCTGGCACAGAATCATGCACATAGAAAGTACCCAGGAAATGTTTAACTGAATGATTCTTTTATTACATTCATATTTCCACCAGCTGTGTGGCCTTGCGTGAGCCACATGGCATTAAACTTTTCATTTCTGTATTGGGAGGATTGTACACCCAGTGCTTCTTAGTGTGCATCAGAATCAGCCTAGTGGGGTGAGGGAGTGCTGTTCAAATGCAGATGCCCAGGCCTCAGTCCCATGGAGCCTGATTCAGGCCCAGGCATCTGGACTATAAGAAGCTCTGGGGGTGATACTGATGCTAGTGGCCTACTGGCCATTCTTTAAGGAATACTGGCCCCAAAGGCCTGTGAAGTCTGACATGCTACCATTCTGTGGCCACTCATGACACAGTGAGACACCAGCCTTTCCCCCAGTGAGGACCTTCTGCTTGCAGACCCTCCCTGGACTCAATCTGCCCTTGTTTTCCTCCTTGTTTCCCCAAGTATGTGGCTGTGGCCTGGCCCAGTCAGGCTTCTTCTTCAAGAACCAGGAGTACATCTGCACCCAGGACTACCAGCAACTCTATGGCACCCGCTGTGACAGCTGCCGGGACTTCATCACAGGCGAAGTCATCTCGGCCCTGGGCCGCACTTACCACCCCAAGTGCTTCGTGTGCAGCTTGTGCAGGTGAGTGGGCGACCAGCAGGGCCTGGGACCCTCTGCATAAGCCCCCGGGGCAGGGGAAGACCTGGCTTTTTCCAGGAAGTTCTGGGATTTACAAGGTTTGTGCTGGTCACTTAGATTTCTGGAACCTCAGGTGTGGAGGGATCTGATGGGCCAGTGGTTTTCAAACACTGTAGCATCTGAATCTTTCTTATAAAATACAATCTGATCTAAAACACTGGTTTGTCCTGTGATAGAGGCAGAGTGAGGATCTGCACGTCTAAACTCAGCCTCCCAATTCCTCTCAAAAGGCCCCCAAAGAAACCACTGATTCTCTCAGAACTCAGTTTGGAAACTGTGGATCTGGCCCATCCTCCCACACCCTCATCCACAGGTGGGACACGGATGTCTGTTCATAGCCTTCCTCCATCATCCTGGCACCACCTCATGCTGTTGGAGTGGCCCTGGCAAGTGACCCCCACCTCTGTAAGCCTCAGTTTCTCCACAAGTAAAATGGAGGTCAAAGCCATTCCAACCTCATTGGGTTTTCTTGAAGATCAATGAGATGATGATGCAAAGATATTAGCTCAGTGATCAGTATGTGAGAGTGTCTGTTTTTATTATTCTTTTCATTATCATGATGATAGTCATCT
Source organism: Pongo abelii (assembly GCF_028885655.2). Classification (NCBI taxonomy): domain Eukaryota; kingdom Metazoa; phylum Chordata; class Mammalia; order Primates; family Hominidae; genus Pongo; species Pongo abelii. Next base: position 157,833,287 of record NC_071989.2, read on the forward strand.
ACCTTCCCTCAGGACATCTCCAGGGATGGAGAGTTCATCCCTGCCTCCTGCTTCACCTTCCGCATCTCCATCACTTGTTAATTCAGCAAGTGTACATTAAGACTCCACTGAATGCCAAGCAACACATTAAGGAGATGAAAAAATGAAGAAAGCTCAGCCCTACCCACAAATACATTAAATGTTAATGGACAGCTCTGATTACATCATAAGTAAAGCATGATTAGAGTATATACGTATTTTTTAATTGGGAAAGGAATGTATGGATTAATTATTCTCCACATAAAATAACCACCAGTCACTTACCAGTTAGAATAACTAGTTAGAGTTTCTGATTGAGACTAATGACAGAGTGTGTAAGAAAACATAATCCCCTCATGGAATTCATTCATCTACCCAGCTCTTAAAACCTGAGCCCTGAGCCCTGGAATCCCAGACCCATCAGAGGTTAGCACAGAGGGTTCCTATGGTACAAGATGAGGTTTCTGTCAAGCCAGGTGACTCCCCAAGATCATGCAATGTCTTTCTACCAAAAGCTAGTGGCTGAGCCACAATAAGAACATAGCTCCCCCGACTCTCACCCCAGTGCTCCCTCCATCATGCCACAGTGCTAATACAAGGGCAATGGAGCCCCTGGGAGCCAATGTTAGGTGCTGTGCTGAGAGTCCTCATAACAGGCATCCCACTGCACGGGTGAGAGCAGCTCAACAGTGGGCGTGATGGTGCCAGGGATTCTGTATATGGTTCATAATTTAGTTGGGGAGGCAGAGCATGTACAAATTTGAGACTCCTCAGCTGTGGAAACTGAACAAATCCAGATGAGAAGAGGAAGAGATTATTTGCAGACTTACAAACTTCCTCTTGGGAAGGGGGATTTTCAAAAATGCCTGAGTAGTAAAAGGAAGAAATTTTGGTAAGTTTGGGAGTTGAATGAATTATTAACATATGGGGATAAATCAAATTGGGATGGAAAAAGTCCTTCCAGAAGAGAGAAAAAGTATATGAGGAGTTAGTAACCTCTACTTCTTACAGCACAGACAAGTAAGGTTAGATAAGCATCATGATCTGCCCAAAATATACAAACAGCCTAACTGGGCTCCAGTTCTTGCTGCCAGGCCCCTAATTGAGCAGTTTAGTTGGCCTGTCACTGTGAACAGCATTTGAATTTGCGTGGTGCTCTAGAAGTCAAGCTGTATGTGTTACCAAAGTGCTTTGAGCACATGTGTGGTTAGCTACAGAATCCCTCAGAAGAGGGTGTGTTGAATTTCTCCCTCATCCCACTTGCAGGAAGCCTTTCCCCATTGGAGACAAGGTGACCTTCAGCGGTAAAGAATGTGTGTGCCAAACGTGCTCCCAGTCCATGGCCAGCAGTAAGCCCATCAAGATTCGTGGACCAAGCCGTGAGTCCTCCCCACGGGTATCTCCCTGTCCATTGGTGTGATCTCTCTGGGCTCCCCTCTCCCAGCACTGCCAACTGCTCCCACAGGCCTGGAGGGAAGTGGGAGAGGTTCCCAACCTGGAGGCCTCCTGCATCATGACCCTGTTGGCATGTGGCCCAGACTCACAAACTTCACAAGCACAATGCAGGGAAGAGGGGCTGCCTGGCCATAAACAGTGGTAGCCAGTGCCAATATTTGCCGCATGGTATGTCTCCTCTGGGACAAGCTGAGTTCCTGATCTTATGTCCCACGGATACCTCAATAGGGCTGATCAAGTGTCTTTTCACGAGTGGCTCTGAATTTTTACCGACTCCACCAATAAGAATTGGCAGACATGGCTTACAGAAGAGGTAGTACGGGGTGCCCTGGGAGCAAACCACAAGAGCTGTGTTGGTGCCTCTTAGAGTGTTCCATAGACCACTGCATCAGCTTCACTGTGGGACTTGTAAAAATGCAAATGTCTGGGCTCACCCTGCACCTCTAGGGATGGAACCTAGGAATCAACATTCCTAGTAAGCTTCCTGGGTGATTCATTTGCTGTTCCTGAGATTCAGAACCACTGTCTAGGGATAAAGGCAGCATCTGTCATGCCATGATGAATGTTATGTTTTATCACCAACCACAGATTTGGAGGGAAACTGAGGACCAGGAGCATGCCTCAGAATGGTCATTCTAATTTGTGGGATGTCCATCCCACTCAAGTGTGCCTAGTGATAAGATATCTAAATCACTGTTCCCAGATGCCATTGGCAGGATGCTGCTGCACGTGCCCACACACACATAGACCCAGCCCCCTTGGTCTTGGTAAGCCACACTAGGCTCCAATGTTCTTTCATGTTATATGACACTCTCACTGGCCTCGACAAGAGAATCAGTGAAAATTCCATTAGCCTCCTGTGCTGCATCACTGTGCGGGTGCAGGGTGCTGCTGTTGGCCATGGCACCGGCAGAGTCAGCATGCTGGGCTGCATCCAGCCAAAGAGAGTAAGCAGAGATCACCCCGAGTCAGCAGGGCTTAGCTCTCAGGGGCTCCCCTGGAGTCCATTCAGCTATGGTGAGCTGAGGAGAAAGACAGTGGGAAGGCTCCCTCCCTTGCCTGCTCTTCCTTTCAGCCAAATCAGATCTGTTCCTGGAATGTGCAGAGCCCTTTCTTCGGCATCCTTGATGATGCTCAAGAATAGATTGCTGCTCCAACCAGGTTTCCATGTCAAGGTGGCTGAGTGCATACAGTGTTATCCTTCACAGCTCCTTGAAAGCATCATCTAGAGTGACAGAAAAACAAGGAGGCTGGGATGTGGGACCACGACCCTGTGGCCAGTGCTGCTGAGGACCCCAGAGACTGATGGGGCCACGTGTGAGGTAACAGAGGGAGAAGTGAGCCTGAGTCAGGAGGCTGCCAAACTTCTGCATGCTGCAAAGCAGTCATGAAGCCTCCCTGAGACTCAGTTTACCCAGTTATGAAAGAGGGATGGAATTTCCTATCTTCCTCACAGGAGCGTTGGGGAAAGCAAATGTATTAGTTCAGGGATCAAACTAAGATACATTGCTTGTATAAAATGCTCTATAAATACAGAGTGAGGGATGATATTGGCATGGAAGTTTAATATAGAAAGTACACCAAAAGAAGTTGAGAATAAGACTCCTGGGTCAGTTGTTATTTCCCCTAGTTTGGGTTGTGTGTTACTGTATGCATTTGTGCTGCACCTATCACCTACTCTTTAGGTGGGATATTTCTTCAGCTGAATGTGGGAGTCTCACATGTGAGTATGTTTTCAAAGAGAGGCTCCCAAATGTGTCCACCATAATTTGGATGATTAGGAGGTAGAAGAAGGTGTGGAAAAAGTGAGTCAAGAGGAGCAAATGAGCACATGGACAGTTTCCTGTGGGGGCATACTTAGTATTATAGCTTATCTTGTTACTCACAAAGTAAAGACATCAATCCGTGATTGATCACTGATTGTCTACAGTGGTGTGTTTTATAGAGGTATTTTCTCCAAAGGTGATCACTATTCATGCTGCAAATGCAAAATAGCTCCTGACTAGATGGGGTGTTGGAAGGTCTTCTGAGCTCCCATGGGATACAGGAAACCAAAGCCAGGTGTAAGAGATGGCTAAGAAAAAGAACATATCATGGAAAAGAAAAAGAAGAACAAAATAATTGGGTTTTTTTAAGCTACAAGTGTGATGTTTCATCTCTGGAGAGTAAATAAAGATATTCTGGAAAGTCAGGAGCAGTGTCTACTCCAAAGAGACCAAGAAAAATACTCAGGAACTGTCAAGAGAATATAATTCTGTTACTTACCACAGGAAGAAGAAATGTTTCCTCACTGACCTCACTGAGAAAAATCAGCAACAATAGCAGCAGAAACCCCACCACCACCACCTTCACCATCACCATCACCACAATAATCATCATCATTGCAAACATTGATTGACTGTTACTATTTCCAGGCACTGCACAGACCTCAGTGAGAAGAATCAGCAGCAGTCTCAGCAGCAGCACCACCACTGTCATCACCATCTTATCACCACCATCACCATCATCACTAACATCACCACCATTGCCATCACACCACCACCATAACCATCATCATCACTAACATCACCACCATCACTACCATTGCCATCACCATCACACCGCTACCCCCACCATCATCATCACTAACATCACCAACATTATCATTATCATCACTACTATCATCATCACCACAATCATCACCACCACTATCTTCACCATCACTACCATCATCATGAACAATACCATCAGTGCCACCACCATCATCACCACCAACACCACTGCCACCACCAACACAATCACTACCATCATCCCCACCACCACCACCTCCATCACTACTACCACCATAACCACCATCATTGCTAACACTGATTGACTGTTACTGTTGCCAGATACTGCAAAAACCTCATTGAGAACAATCAGATGCAGTAGCAGCAGTACCACTGCCACCACCATCATCACCGTCACCTTCTCCATCATCATCACCATCATCATGACCAACACCATTGACACCACCACCACAATCATCACCAACACTGTGTCTCCAACATGATCACTACCATCATCACCACCATCACCACCCTCATCACCATTATGAACAACACCACCATCACCATCAATACCATTGTCACCACCAACACAATCACCACCACCTTCGCCAACACTACCATAATCACCACTATTACCACATCGCCAGCACCAGCAGCATCAACACCATCACCACCATTATTATTACCACCATCATCACTGTCACCATCATCACCACCAACACTGTCAACACCAACAATACCAGCATCACCACCACTAGCATAGATTATTACTATTGTCAAGCACCTCACTAAGTGTTTTATACAGATATTTCATTTAATCATTACAACAGCCCTATGAGGGAGATAAGAGTAATTATTTTATAGATGAGAAAACTGAGACTCAGTGAGCATAAATGACTTGCCCAAAGTCACCCAGATAATGAGTAATGGAACTAGAATGTGAGACCAGCCAGTCTGGCCTTAGATCCTATTCCCTTAACACCCTGTACCAGAGACATGACTTGCAACTTGGGAAGTGTCTAGTCTTCCTGGATTAGTTGCCTAAAACAAGGTACGGAGTTTGCTATGACTCACAAAACCCACTCATTTTTGCTGACTTAAATAGAATGAATGACACAGTCTAAAAAGGATAAAAATGGCTGTCTAGCGTCTTTAGGGGGCCTCAGTTTATAACTGAGGGATCTGAGAGGGACAGGTGGTAGCATCATACATTCTGCCAGCTAAAGATTATAATTTTGGAATAGAAAGGAACATATGGAGGAGTGGACAGCTGGCTCTGCAGACACCAACTTGGAACAGGGTGTGGTTTTCCTGATTCTATTTATTACACCAGACCCACGGGCTCCTGGGTGGCATGCCTGAGGCTCCACTGGTAGTCAAGAGTGAAAGGAGGAAGAAGAGGGAGAAAAGGTCCTAATAAATAAGAAGCTGATATAATGGGGGAGCAGCAGTATAACATAAAAAGAAAAGCCACATGGAGAAGACGTCCCAGAATTCTCACAGGGAATCAGCAGGCTTCCCTACAACAGGACTATCGCTCCTGGCTTCAGAACAGGGATTGGGTAATGCACAGAATGTGGGTTAAAAACAGGAGAATGTGAAATAATAATGACAACAACCACTTATTGGATACATATGGGCCAAGCATTGTGCTAAGGCCTAACGGGCCTGGTTTTAATTAACCTTCACACCAGTGTTTTAAGGAAGATATTCAGATGAGCAAGTCTGGGCTTAGAGAGCATACAACTCATAAGGGAAGGAGCTGGGATTCTCTCCTAGGCCAATTTCCCACCACTCACTCCAACTCTCAGCCCAGCCTCTGACCACTGCGCTGTACTATCTCCTACAGCTTAACTCAAGGGGCTAAATTCATCTCAGATGTACCACTGAAAGTCGAAGAGATAGGATTCATTACTAGAATGTGGCCACGAAAGGATACAGCTATGCAATAAGTTTTTTTGAAGAAACGGAGAATTGTGTTGTTTGCCAATAACATGTCTTTCTCCATGGAATCCACAAGTGAATTTGATCAGTGGATGACCATGTCAAGCAGAAAAAGTGTAAGGAATAAAGAAGAGAGAAACTATAATTGTCTTTAATTCTTTAAAAGAACTGTCATATGGGAAAACAGGTAGATTATTCTCGATGCATAAAAATGGGAGCAGTCACAGGAGTCAAGTCTCGGCTCCATATAAAGAAGACAGTCATGACAATCATACCTGTCCAAGGGCAGAGTGGACTTCCTCACCACCCCCTCCTCAGGAGGGGTTAAACTGCCCACTACTGGAGGTGATTAAGCAGAGGAGGGGTGCCCACTTGTCGAGAATGCTGTAGGTTACTGCATTGGGTGGGATGTTTGACCAAATACTCTGTGAACTCCAAACCCCTATGGAATTTTTAGGCCCTGCTGGGGAGGCCCACAGAGACACAAGTTCAGTATTACTGGCCTAGAAAGCTTGACCAGGTGTCTACAGTCCTTAGGTTCCTCTATACTGAGCTTGGGCAAGTCATTTCAGACCCCTGTCTATCTATAAAAGAGAAGGAGGTACCTGACCTCTCTAAACTATTGCATTCTGGAGTCTAATTATTGGGCAGGGGGTGCAAGTAGACTTATAGACTTACCCCAGGAAAATAGAAAGGTAGAGAGATAAATCCCAAAACTCTATTCTCTCAGCCCCCATCTGAAGGCCTGGGGCTTGAAGCATTTTGCAAGTAGAGACCTTTATGCCCCCAACTTGTACTAAGGGATGTTAGAAAGGCACGCAACAGCCAAGAGGCAGAGTACTGTGGGAACTGACTCATACAAACACTTCATCAAGGCCCCAGACCCTCCCTGCAGCCGGCTGGACCCACCACCCTTCCTAGATTTGCAGATACATCATCTTTTCTTCTAGGACAGGCTCCCAGCTGGATGTGGGGGCTGTCCAGCCAGGATCCCCTAACTTTACATGCAGTTTCTGCTCTCCTCACTACTCCCAAGTGTGCATTTGTCTTATGGAGCCAACAGGGAAGTTTGTCCTCTGGTCAACTTTGCCCCATGACCCTTTCCTCCTCCAAAGTGGGTCATCCGGTTGGCTAGGCCTGAATTCCCAGCAGTTTCCAAGTGCCTTGGACGTTGGTTCCATTTCCGGACCCTCCTCAGACATTCATTGAGCAACAAGCTGATGCTAGGCTTGGCCCACATTCTGTTGGCCCCAACTCACATTCCAGGGTGACCGTGTCAGGGAGTGAGGGCACCTTTCTGGTTTGGGACAGTCTCATCAGACCCTGTAATCCTTGCCACTTGGGAAGGCACATGTTCGATGTGTGAAACACAATGGGGAAGGGGTGGGTGTGGTAATTCTGTTTGTTCCCTGGGTACCATCAGGCCCATTCATTCATACACATTCAGTAAATATTCTTTGAGTTCCTGCTATGGGCTGAGCACTGTGCTAGGCAAAGGAATAGATTTAACCACAAAATATAAACACAGCCCTTGCCAATGCATATATAGCCTAAGGGTTTGAAAAAATGTATACTTAGCCTATCCCCAGGAGCAGTGCCTCTTAAACTTTACTCTGCACGGAGGTCTTGTTAAAATTCAAGAGGTCTGGGTGGGGCCTGCAATGCTGCACACTGCCAGCTTCCAGGTGATGCTGACACTGCAGATGGCAAGGTCACAGACAGCAGCAGAGCTTAGTTAGCAATTTGAGGAGGGCTGGAAGTAGTTCAGGGTCCACTTTCAGTGAATAACGTGATCTTGATGACAAGCAGGGAAGTCTTTCTTTCTCTCCTACACCAAGACCCCTTGTCAAGAGGCCAGGACTCCAGTGGCTTTTCTTCTCCCCTGAGAGAGCCTCTGGGCAGCTTCCAGTGTCAGGGTGGGAGCAACTATGGAAACACTGGCATTCAGGGAGAGGTTTCCTCGACGTGGGCCTGAGATAGCGGGGGTCAAAGGGCCCAGGGTGCTTTGCTCAGCAGTGTCCTCTTGTCTCTGCAGACTGTGCCGGGTGCAAGGAGGAGATCAAGCACGGCCAGTCACTCCTGGCTCTGGACAAGCAGTGGCACGTCAGCTGCTTCAAGTGCCAGACCTGCAGCGTCATCCTCACCGGGGAGTACATCAGCAAGTGGGTCCCCCTGTTCCTGCCCCAGCTGCCTGGGCCTCTGCATTCTGTGGGGCCTGCCCCATCGGGCCTGTGCCCGCATCTCCAGCATCATCTCTCTTCCTTTCCATCTGCTGCTGCACTCTGGCCAAATGGCATCTTTCCCAGCAGTCGCTTTCCCACGTTGGACCCTCCCAGGGGGGTTCCCTCTGCTTGAGACACCCTCCCTGTTCCTTGCACACCTGCTGCCCCTTCTCTCCATTCTGGTCTTGGTCCCCATGCCTTCCCCTCCAGCCGTCTCTCATTTACTGCCCCATTTTGGGACCTCAGAGTTTTGGGCCCTCAGAGTACCTTGTTTCCTTCACACAGGCTACCACCATTGGTAATTACATATTTATCCCTGGTAACTTTGTAATAATGCTAATAATACTACCTACCTACCATTTATTGAGCTTTAATTATGTAGAAGGAACTCACTACTTTGTATGAAGTATCACTTTAAATCCTCATAACTGCCCCTTTGAGGAATTTATCCCCACTGAATACTCAGACTTGAGAGAGTAAATAACTTGCTCCAATAATAGTGTTTAATCTCTGTACCCATGAGGACAGGGGCTTTGTTTTAATCACTGCTATATCCCCTGCCCTGAGAGCAACACCTGGCCCACAGTCAATAATATATCTGCTGAATGAATTTAATGGAAATGAGAGGAGGTGATGGGTGCATAGTTATCCAGAGGGGCCAACCTCCAGTGACCCACACACTGCAGTATTAGACAAGCATCCCCTTGTTGCTGGGCCCCGGTGACCACATTTATATACGCAAGTACCTAAAAGCAATTATCAGCACAGATCCTTTGTCACAGCTTTGACATCATATGACCCCAGATGCTCCTAGGTGCCACTCTCTGGCCTGATGCCAGGCCTGATGCCAAGCACACAGAGCTGCAGCACACATGCTTCTGCTGTCAAGACCCTGCAGTCTAATATGGGAAACAGATATGCTGCGTTCATGAAGAATTATGACACCAGGAAATGTGTGATCAGGAGCCCAAACAAGCTTTATTCTTTAAGACCTTTTTGATCCTAAGTGACAGAAAACCCACCTCCAACTCAATTAAAAGCAAAAATAGGAGTTTATTAACTCACAGAAATGGGAAGGCCAGAGGCACACTGCCTTCAGACATGGAGGAATCCAGGGGCTTAAGGATGTCATTAGTACTTCAGAAGTCTCTGTCTTTCTCTATCTTTTTGTCTCTCTTTCTCTCTCTCTCTCTCTCTCTCTGTCTCTCTCTGTCTCTGTCCCTATCTTTCTCAGCTGTCTTCATGGTGGATTAGTTCTCAACCTGGCCCTCCCCAAGTGCTAGCAAAGAAGATTGCCAGCCCTCCAGGCTTTCATACCAAGCCTAGCAGAGAAAGAGGCCTCTTTCCCAGGAACTCCAGCAAAAGTCCCAGGGCTGCCTCTGATTTGGCCACTGTTAGGCCACATGCCCATTCCTGACCAATCACTGGCCCAGAGGATCTGAACCCTAGAGCCAGAGAGCAGCCTCTGGTGACCCACAGGGACCTCAACTGGGAAGGGGTGGCTTCCAAAGGGAAATCCAGGTGAGGTACTATTATCAGCAGAAGGGGAAATGGATGCTGGCCAAACAACACCTGCCTGTGTCCAAGATAACAAGTAAAGGGCTGTGAATATTCAGAGAAAACAGGGATGACTGCTAACTAGCATGAAGTAGAATCTTGAATCTCTGAGAGTTCCATGGAAGGTGGGGGTAAGATTCAAAAATGCAAAGAAGAGCTTCTAGGCAGAATGGCCAGCCTGGGCAAGGCCAGGGCAGTAGGGGAGGATTGGACATCTCCATCCTGTATAGGAGCTCAAATATGTGCCCAGGTGAAGCCGGATCCTGGGCTGCATAGGTGAGCTGAGGTCACATCACCAAGAGCTCTCGATGCCATGCTAGCAGGAGTTTGGCATTCCCCTCTATGCCTGCCATAGGAGGGCAAGGAGTGCCCTTAGTACGTTGCCAGCCAGGAGTGCTTGAGTCTGGAAGCCTAAATCAGAGTTCTCCAGGGACTTAAGGGGTTGTTCAGAGTTCCTCTCAAGGAGGCCTAGCCCAGATTGCCCACCACACCTGGTACCTCTACAGCGTAGCTCTGGGCCCCTTACCTGGCTGCTGGCAGAGTGGCAGGGGCTCAGAGGCACTGGCTCAGGTACCAGATGCCCAGGATAGAAGCCCAGCCTGTGTGACCTTGGCAAGGGACTCCACTGCTCAGAGTCTCAGTTTCCTCATTTATAAAAATGGAGAGAAGATGTTCTACACGTAGGGTTGTGTAAGGGCTCAGAAATCTGTGCTTAGCACCTAATAATTGCCCAGTAAATACTCATTTTACCATCCTCTTTTAGAATTGTGTATTGCTAATTCCCCAAGAGAAGGATGGATCCAAAAGAGATTGTGTTGGCATTTATACTCAAATCTTGTTGGCTCATCACATCCACCTTCTGACAAATGACTTTTTCTCCCTGCAGAGCTACCATCCTGCACCCACAGAGTGAGAACCTGATTGAGCGGGGGAGGAGTTGAACGGGTTGGGGGAGGTGTGTCTCAGGGGCTCACAAACAAGTCCTTGCCTCGTGGACACAGTCACACCTCCAGACCTTGGTCGGACACCTCCAGACCTTGGTCCTCACTGCTGCTTCTCCAGGAAAATGCTTCCCAGGGTGGGCCCCCAGCAACCTCAATAGGGCAACAGCTTCGAGATGGAAAAGTGATGTGCCTCTCCTTTAGGTCTCTCAGTGTCTGAGCCAAGTTCTCTTACACCCAAAAGTGAAAGAAATGTTTCTCTCTCCTCAGAGTTCAGACTTGGTCATTAGAGCGAGGCAGGGCCCAGAAGCAAAGCTAAGCTCTCCAATGCCCCCAACTATCTCTACATCAGTCCTAGAGAACTGAGAACCAAATGTCCTCCTCAAAGACCCCTCTCAGCAATCATGGCGATTCCTCCAGCTGCCATTTGCTGAGTACTCAGTATGGCTACGCACTGTCCTGAGCCCTAGGGTACACTGGACCCATCTCCTTTAATCCTCATGACAACCTGGGTGAGAAACCAGACCACCTGGGTTTGAATTCCAGCTCTAGGTCATCCTGGGTGGCCTGCAACAAGTTACTAAAGTGTGCTATGCTTAGGTTTTCTCACCTACACAATGGGGATACTAATAATTCTGACTCATAGGGTTGCCATCAAAAGCCATCAAAGAGCCCAGCACACAGCTGCAATAAATGTTAGTGGCTATTAGTCATAGGGAGTGGTATAAGAATAAGGGATAACAATCTTATCACTGTCTGCCAAGTGATAAGCATTGGGTAAAAAATGGAGCACACAGGAGGTGGTCCCAGGAGGCTTCCTGTCATCTACTGATCTGGAAGCACAGTCAGATGATTCTTTCATACAGATGAAATTGTTTATTAAAGGAGGAGTATCGAACTTTGGCTCAGTCAACATAGGCTGCAGGTCCAGAATCTAACTGCCATGTGCACCCTCACTGATCCTCCCTAACTTCCTCATCTTATGTGAACTTCTTCTTGCAGGGATGGTGTTCCATACTGTGAGTCCGACTACCACGCCCAGTTTGGCATTAAATGTGAGACTTGTGACCGATACATCAGTGGCAGAGTCTTGGAGGTGAGTGGGTATAAGTAACCGTGAAGATGTGGCAGGGTGACCTGTGCCTCCAAAAAGTCATCACACAAGAAGGAGAAAGTCAACCCATACCTTTTTTTCCATAGCTTTTCCCTCCTCCACCTTTGCTTGCTACATGACCTTGAGCAGATAACCTTGCTGAGATCTCTGGGAAACCCCAAAATGAGAAGGTGGACAAAATTCTTCCTGGTTCAAAAAATGCTGTGCTGGGAAAATCAGTTGTATCTTTGATTCGGACCCAGACAGATTTCTAGAGAGTGACATTAGAATTTTCCTCCCAGCCCTGCCAGAAGGTGGAAGTCTTTTTTATTTATTTATTTTTTTGTTTGTTTGTTTTAGCATTTGGTAATGTGCTGATTTAAGAGCCAGCTTGTCTAGCAGCTTGCTCCCTAAGCCCTTCTTTGGCGGGTCCATCACCATGGCAACGCCTCTCCCCAGCCTTCGATGTATGACTCCTTCTGCAGTGACAGACAACCTGCAAAACCCTTGCTGAGGCCTTGCTGAGCCCCTGTGCACTGGTCTTTCTGGCTTTTCTTCCTACACCCTGTGGGCCTGAAAGCTATCTTCCTATACTTTGGGACCACCCACCTTGATGAATTAGAAACAGGGAAGGGCTCAGTGGAAAGGAAAAATAATAGCCTAACAGGAATAATTGAGGTCTAATATTGACTCTACTCCTGCTCAGATTTTGAGTAAGTATCTTTGCTTTTCTAGGCCTCAGTTTTTCCATATGACAATAGCCGGAGGATCAGATTGGATCAGGTATTGTAAGCAGAATCATTAATTCTGCCAAATCTGGCCAGTTGGTTATGGTTACCATGAGTGCTTTGTTGAGAACAAGTCTGCAGCCACATGTGGACTCAGCAGGCGGCGATGTAGCAACCAGGAAGGAACTCTCTGAGGACATGCATTGAAGCAGAGCCCTGAGGATGAAAGAACTATCCTTGAAGGGCCCTGAGGTGGGAAAAGATAGAGGAAGAATGAGGCTGACCCATTCAAAGAACAGAGAACCCACACAGAATTGTGGCTGCAGAATTTTTCTCAACACAAGCACTCATGGTAACCACAACCAAGTGGCCAGATTTGGCTGAATTAATGATTCTGCTCACAATAGCTGACCCAGTCTGCCAATGTGGCTGAATTCTATAAATTGAGGGTAGAGGAGGATGAAATATAAGAGTATATCATATATGGCATATCATGTAGGACTTTGTAGACCATGTTTAGAAGTTTGGGTTTTATACTCAGTGCAATGGAAAGCCATTGGAGAGTTTTAAACCAAGGACTAACATGATAAGATCATGTTTTTAAAAAGATTTCCGTGGTTACTACGTGGAGAATTGACGGAGAGAGTCAGAGACAATGAGATATAAACAAATGAACAGAGCTGGGAAACATTTAAGCATCTCCAGAGAGCCATAAGGAGTGCGATGCAGAGGACAAGGCATGAGTCCAGGAAGGGTTGTTGGGGGTGGGTTTCTGAGGGCCTGGGATACCAGGGTGGAGTTTGCATGTGACTCACTGGGCAAGGGAGCATTGTGGAGGGACTGGGCAGGAACGTCCTGGTTAGAGCTGGGCTTCCGGAAGGATGACGTGATAATGTACACAGGCTACATTTGAAGGAAGGAAGCTGGAAGGGATGAGTGAGGAGACCCCTGTGTGACCCAGGCAGGAAGGATTCAAGAGGTACAGTAGCAATGAAGAGGGAAGCCACCCTTGTGCCCAGCCCTATGGAAGTAGAATTCCAATCACTCTGCAACTGAGGGGCAGCTTGTGGACATGGGGATTGAAGGAGAAGCAGCTAAAAGTTGCACCAAAGAATTACCTATTTCTGAAGGATAGGAAGCCTGGTGTCATTGGCAGAACTGGGGACGACAGGGGAAAAAGCTGGTAGGGCAGAAACATGGCAAGTACCATTTAGGATGAGTTGTGATTGAAATCCCAGGAGTGTTTCCAGAAGGCAGTCAGAAACACGGATCACAGGCTGGGAGTGGTGGCTCACACCTGTAATCCCAGCACTTTGGGATGCCAACACAGGGTGATCACTTGAGTCCAGGAGTTCAAGACCAGCCTAGGCAACACGGTGAGACTTCATCTCTACAAAAAATAAACAAAATTAGCCAGGCATGGTGGTGCACGCTTGTAGTCCTAGCCGTTCCGGGGGATCACTTGAGCCTGAGAGGTGGAGGTTGCAGTAAGTCGAGATTGCACCACTAAACTCCAGCCTGGACAACAGAGCAAGATCCTGTCCGAGGCAAGAAAAATGAGAAAAGAAAAGAAATATGGATCAGAGCTCAGGAACAAAGCTCAGTCCTGGAGGAGCCAATCTTAAAAACACGAGGCTTTGAATAATAGCACCACCGGAGTCCTCAGGATTTCCAAGACAGAGGAAAGAGAGAAAGGAAGGAGGCTGACACCAACCTTGGCGAGCAGCTGCTCACAGTGAAAGCGACTCAGAAAGAGACTGAGGAGGTAGCAGAGGAAGATATGGGAGGAGAATCGGGGATTCAGTGAAAGGACAGAGCTTCAGAAAACGTGGTGAGGTCAGAGTGTTGGTCAAACTCTGTAGAGCAGTGAAGGACTGCGCAGGCTGCGGAAAAGCTGTTGGATGTGGGAAAGGTCACCTTCAGAAGAGTCGTTTGTTGGCTTTGCAGAACTGTGGGGAAGAGGCACCCAGAGTGTAGTAGGTTGAAGGGTCAATGCGGTGGGGGGATATTACAAAAGGAAACTTTTCTTTCCAGAAAGAAAGAACTTAGATTACAGACAGGGCCACAGATGGTAATTTGTTCAGCATTTCCAAGCAGCTTTGAAATCCTGTTGGTGGCAGCTGCCGTTTCCCCGAGAGTTACCGTTGTTTAGCATTGCGGTAGACTGTTCCTCCCAGGCAGCTGTTGTGACTGAGTTTCGATTGATTCCATTTCTACAAGGCTCCATTAGCATCTTCGACTTATTGATTTTTTTTTTTTCTTAGAACTGGAAGAGACTTTTAGCAATCAACTAGTTCAACCTCTTCATTTTACAGATGAGAAAAGTGAGACCAAGACATGCAGTGTTTTTCCAAGGTCACAAGCAGCATTTCTGGTAGAGACAGAGCTAAAATCTAGGACTCCAGGCTGCTGTATCCATACTGATACCCACAGCTCTCAGCCACTCGGGGGTCTTTGAGGTAGCATGATGTCAGGAAATAGACATGGTTGCAGTAAAACAGACTTGGATTCAGATTTTACCACTTCTAGCCCTGAAGCCTTAAGCAAGATATGTCCTCTTAGTCTGTATCTATCAATAGACAATACTACTATCATTTAATTCCTAATGAACATGTTAGTCAAGACTTTTTGGGCTGCAACAGAAAGGAAGTTTCTCAGCTCCTATAACAAAAAGCCCAGGAGCTGGATCCAGTGCTTAAGCAAAATCATTTAGAATCCCCAGCCATCTTGGCTTACTTTCTTCCAAGTTAAGTTTATTCTCAGGAGGGCATTCTTGGTGATGGGAAAGTTGGACACCAGTTGCCCCAGGCTTAGATTCTATCAGCCAGCATCCCCAGTGGAAAAAAGAACTTCTCTCTTCTAATAGCTCAGCAAGCATTCTGGGACTGACTCTCATTGGACAATCTCAGGCCCATCCCTGGGCCACTAATTGTGCCCACAAAGTTGGAATATGCTCACTGGTGGGGTCAGCACTGCTTAACCCTGTGGACTGATATGGAGGAGAGGTAGCCCCACCAAGGAAAGGCTTGGGACTGTTTCTGGAAGAAGGAGGAAAGAATGATGGCCATGCAGGAACAACAGTCGTCCAAGCACGTCGTCTGGCACACTGCAGGCATTCAATTAAGTTGTTTCTCATCCTGTCCCTTCCCATTTCCTCCCTAGGCCACCCCATGGTCCCTTCCTCAGTGACAGAGCTCAATGGCTGTCAGTGTCACTCCTTCCATCCTTGTCTGTTTCCTCACGAAAAAGGACCACAACCTGGTTTACTTGTTGCTACATTTTTGAACCTGGTTTGCCGTTTTTGGTCCTCTCAAATAGGGCTCTGTTTTGAGGGTACCAATTTTTTGCCATTTTTCTTTACTATTTTCCTGATTTCAGTTCATTAATAGACAAAATGGTTCATCTCAGCTAGCTGATGTGGCTTTTCCTTACTCTGGGTGCAGGCTGCCCTAACCTCCCTTTGCTCAAACTGTTTTCAGCACCATCCAAGACTGGGGCTGCTGAGATGGGCACAAAGCCTCTTTCAGCCGGGGTGAGGTAGTGGGGCATGACATTTAGGAAAATGCTAGGCTTCAGTTTTGCCAAGGCACTGTTGCCACACTGGAAAACAGGTCTATAATCAAAATGATAAAGAGACACAGAGTGGGAAGAGGCTGCTAATTAAACTGATTATCCTTGTCATGGTACAAGGGAATCAGTCCCACACATTCTAGCTTAGGAAAATAGCAGGCTCCTTCCAAAGTTTGAACATATTTGCTTTGATGATGACAAGGACACTGTCTCATTGGTGCGAGGCCATATAAACAAATGGGGGAAAAGAAGGAATATTGGAGATTTTTTTCTTTTTGTAGAAATCTGCCTTTCCCACATTCTTGCTAAGTTTTTAGAATAGAGAGAATATCTCCAGAATAGGCAAGCCCATCCCAACAATCTTCCACTCCCCCCACATAAAAAAAAGAAAAAAAAAACTAAGTTTGGAAATAGGTCTTCTTATTATGCAATTATAATTTTTGAATTGGAAGGAACCCATTAGCATCAGATCAAGTGATGGCTTGGACAGGGACCTTTAAGAACCCCTAACATCCATCAGTTTCCCCTGGGCATTACCCTCCCCCAAAGAAAACCCTGCCCTGACGTCGCAAAATATTTCTTCAAACAAGGCACACCTGCCCACCCAATTCCTGCACTAAGCTCCTGCATATACAAATGCTGGAGCCACCGCTGAAGGTCCCTTTTACAACAAGCCCTCTTGGCTGGGATTTTGGTGTCAGAATTGTGACTCCAGAAGCAAGTGCTGAGCTGGTGACTGGCTCACACAGATCCTGACCCAACACTGCTGCTGGCTTGCGGTGAACCCTTGAGGCACAGCCTTCTCAGGGGCTGTTTCTTCCCCCCATGGAAGTCTTTGCAGCTGCAAATTATTTTCATTTTTAATTTAAATAGTGATTGGGAGGGAACGTGAAAATAGGGAAAGGCACTCACCAAAGTCACCCTGGGGTGAGCTGCGGTAGGGCTGGACACACTAGGGCGAAATAGTCACAGGACTGGCCTGGGGCTCTACAATGGGTCCTAAGTCACCCAGTGAGCCCTAAAAATCTGTCCTTTGTGTGCCAGCCTCACAATTTTTGCCATGTCCGTGAACCTCGTGTGCTCATTCTTCCAAAATACTTTAAGTATCTTGAAGTTGGCTCCCTTTTATGTAAGAAAACTTATATACGACATAACAGGAAAGCCAGTATCACTTGCCATATTGCATGTAACCTGAAAATAAATAGAGTTCTAGCTAGATTCTATTGCATGTGGAGGTTCCAAGCCTCACACCTGTTCTTATTCTTTAAAAGGCAGATTTGTAAGTTTTGGATAGATGTTAAAGACACATGAGCACCGAACTGGTACTTCCTTCTTGACAAAATCAGAAGAATGTATAGAGGACGGAAAGGATCTTTTTTTTTTTTTCGTTGGTCCAATGTTATTAAATCCCAGGTTCATGTACCACTTAAAATCATTTCATGTAACATTAGTGGTAAGGGCTTCTCACTTGGGAAAATGCTGGGATGTCCTCAAAGCAAGCCTGTTTCCTCCTCCGGAAATGAGGAAGTTTGACCAGTGTCCTCTGAAGTGTCCTTCCCAGTGTCAGAATAGAAGAGTAGGTGGAAGTCCCCTGAACTGCCATCAGGGACCCATGGAGTGAATCATGAAGCTTCCCGGCTGGTCTTTTGGATGGTTGTGGACTCCCCTGGGTAGCTTCAACCAACTTTAGGGCCATGAAGATGCAAACAACACTAATGTACCCAGGAAAGATTCAAACCCAATCTGCCCCACTAGACAGCAGCCCTGGCTCTGAACTCCTGTTTCATCTTTTCATTTCCACAGGCAGGAGGGAAGCACTACCACCCAGCCTGTGCCAGGTGTGTACGCTGCCACCAGATGTTCACTGAAGGAGAGGAAATGTACCTCACAGGTAAGTAAATCTGACCCTCTGTAAGGCCTTCCGACGTGCTCATGACTGGAAAGGAGATGCGATCTCCTTCAGGTTCAGTGTTATCTTGGCTTTTGGCTTGTCCTCAGAATTGCAGTTAATTGGCCCCTCTCTGGGTGGATCGGGAAGTTTGCCGGTGTGGCTAATATGAAGTGACATGTAATCTGCCTTCCGTCTCTGTGCACCTCCACCCGCTGCCCAGCTGGCCTGCTTCCCTGGCAGTGCTCTGAGCAGACTCTCCTGGCTCTGCCTTGGGGGTGGGAAGCTGAGCTACACAGGCCCAAGGGGTCAGAGAACCTCAGAGGGACGTCTGGGTTGCAAAGTGTCTATAGCATCACAGCCTCTATTCTACCTCCTTCTCCCCACATCTCAGAGCATCATGCCAGGCTGCTGCTCAGGGCTTCCCAGGGACTCTCAGAACACACAGAGGAATGAGGAGTGCCAGTCGTCCCCACAAAGCTAACCAGGGCTGCTTTCCGTCTGCTGCTTCCCAGCCCTCTTACCCCAGGATTCTTACAACAGTCCCCTAATTAGTCTCCAGAATCTGCTCAGTCCTCTACCCTCTGCCCAGGCCACCATCCCAGGGCATCACGTGCTCTTGGCACTGCCCTGCTCTTCAGGGCCCCTCCCTGTCTGCCTATTTAGCTACAAACACTTCAGCCTAGTATTTAAAATCTTGCCAAGGTCCCAGGCTTCCTTTGTAGCCTTGAACATACCCGACACCTAAGCTGCCAAAGCTAACTTTTGATCATTTATTCATCCACTCAATGATTGTTTCTTGAGCCCTGCCATGTGCAGGCTCTGTGCCAGCATCCATGGTGAGGCTCACCCAGCCCTACAGTCCCCTGAAGGAGATGAGCATTAATCCATAATCACATAAATAAATGTCAGCTGTGGTAAGTGTGATGCAGGAAAGAAGTGTGGGCCTTCGAGAGCACATAACGGGGTAGGAGGAGTATCCAGGAGGGCTCCCTGACGAAGGGCCAGGAGCTGAGATCCAGACCATGAGTGGGTGTTAACTGATGTTGTAGTTCATCTGGGCTGTTATAACCTGAGCAGACTGAGATACAGACAGGGCAGCTTATAAGCAGAAATCTATTTCTCACAGTTCTGGAAGCTGGGAAGTCCATGACCAAGGGTCCAATAGATTTGATATCTGATGTGGGCCCACTTTCTCAGAGATGGCACCTTCTCTCTGTGTCTCCACATGGTGGAAGGGGCAAGGCAGCTCTCTGGCACCTCTTTTATAAAGGTACTAATCCATGACATAATCACCTCCCAAAAAGCCCTACCTCCTAAGACCATCACCTTGGGGGTTCGAATTTTGGCATATGGATATGGGGGACACAAGAACATCCAGACCATAGCAACTAAACAAAAAGTGGAATAGGATGCACCAAACTGAGAGGACAGAGCCTGCGAGACTCTGAGGTGGGTGAAGAAATGGTGAGTGCATGAGGGCAAGTGGAGCCTGTGTGGCCGGGGTGCAGACGGAGGTGAGATGCAGCCAGGAGGCAAGCAGGGTATATGGGCTGGGCCTTGTGGAGAGACTTTGTTTGGCCTTGAAATGAACTCATGGCCCTTTCCCTTGTCTTCCTGTGCCCTTCTTTGGAAATCCTATCATTTGAGGCCCAGTTCAGTCACTACGTGCTTCATAGGCACCCAAGATTTCCCCAACCCCACCCACAATTTAACACAGTCCCCTCTCCCCCCATCCCCACAGCCCTCTGTCTGCCCCTGGTGTCCTCCAGCTTGTTTGAGAGTTGTTGGCCTCCTCCCTAAGGTCCTGTGCTCCTGGCACTGGTCCCTCAGCCCTGACCCTGGCCCATGCATACTCCCTCCACAGGTGAATGTCATTGGTGGAATCGCTGTGATTGGATAGCCGTCTTGAGAAGGAATTAGGGCCCTTCCTCCAGGTAGATCTAAGGCCAGGGCAGCAGTTACAGGGAGTGTGTCAGTATCAGCTTGTCCTAGCCACAATGCCCACAGCCATGAGTTCCCTCAAGATGCAATGAGTCCCCCTGTGCCTACAGTCGAGTTCCTCAGCCTCAGCACTGGTGACACTGTGGGCTGTCCTGTGCATTGTAGGGTATTTGGTAGCATCCTTGGTCTCTACCCACTAGATGCCTACCACGTGCTTCTTCCCACTGACAATCAAAAATGTCTCAGATATTGCCACATGTCCCCAGGGGGTCAAAATCATCCTCAGTGGAGAACCACTGGCCCAGAGCTACCCAACAGAAACTTGTGCCATCTGCTAAGAATCCTGGAGCAGGAATTCCTATGTTGGATTAAACATAGTGACCATTTCTAAGATGCTGTCTACTTACTTATATGAACTGATGCTGGAGGGGTAAGGATCCCAGAGTCACTCTAAACTGTAAAGTGCCAACCCTCATTGTAGAGATGGGGAAAATAGACCCAGAGAAAAGAAGAGACGTGTGAGAATGGGAGCGCGTAGGGGCAGAGCAGGGCCTAGACTTGCATCTCCTCTCCAGGGCTCTTTCCACTTTACCCCGGGACCCAGGCCCTGCCTGATATTCAGGTCCCTGCCCCTTCCTGTGCACATCAATCCCTCATTGCCTGGGTTCTTGAGTGATTCCTGCTGCAGGACCCAGTGTTACGAGGCTCAACAACCTGCACCATGCCTTCATCCTGACCACCGTGGGAACCTGGAGTTTGCACTTGGCTTGAAAATTTGTTGCACAATATTCCTCTCCTCCTTCCCCGGTGAACACACCTCCTAGTATTGAAACTGCCCTCCCATTCTCATCCATACCTGGATATCACTAGAATAAACCACGTCTTTGCCTCCCTGTTTGAATTCCTAATCTTAATCTTACCATGTTTGGTGCTTTGACCCAGAGTGCCTCAGCGGGGATCCTGGCTCCACTGATTACTAAGTTTTTGACCTTGGGCAAGTCTCATAACTCTCTGAAACTTGGCTGCCTAGTGTGTAAAATAGACCAAGAACAGTTACTATGAGATATAGGTGTAGTGATTTCCTGACACATGAGAAGCTCCCAGTTCATTCATTCATTTAGCAAATATCTATTGAGCATCTACTGTGTCCCTGCTGCTGTTCTCACAACTGAAGGTGTGGCAGTGAGCAAATCAGTCAAAGGCCCTGCCCTCATGGAGCTCACAGCCTCACAGGTTAGTGCTTTCACTCTTCCAACTTCCCACAGGTGCTGAAAGAGTTAAGCAAGGAAGTAAAGTGCACAGCTTTGTGATCCTGAGAGAGAATGCACCATTAAACCTATAGCGGAAATGCCTCCAAGGGTGGGAGATATTCTTAGTAATGAAGATGGGCCTGTCACCGTCTCATTAATTATCCCCATCCCTCTCCTCCTGGCTCCTGGGAGAGAGGGAGTAATTGCAGGGCGTTCAAGGACCTGCCTCAAAGGATGCTAAGTGATCCTGGAACGAGGGGGACCAGGCCAAGCAGTGCTAGAGTCACGCTCACTTGGGCTGTGGGTGTCTTGTGGGGGTTCTGCTACCACTGAGATCTGGGCCTTGGACACCCTCACCAAGTGGGGACACCAAGATGGATTCAATATGATATCCCCCAGAAGTGGCAAGAAAACCCTGCTCCTGGGTAGCTCAGGAGTGTAAAGAAATGGCTGAGAGCCAGGACTCCCGGGTTCAAGCGTCAGCAATTCCACTAATAGGCTGTGACCTTGAGAAGTGACTTCCTTCTCTGGGTCTCTTCCTTCACCTGTAAAATGAGGATAACATCACTGTCTTTCATTGATCCACTGAAACTGGGGGCCACGCTATGTGCCAGTCTCTCTGCTACATGTTGGGCATTCAGAGATGAGCGAGGCAAGCATGCTTGCTGCCCTGGTAGAGTTCACTCTCTGGAAAGAGAAGTTGACAGTGCCAAATAGAAGTGTAAATATTCAATGACAAGCTGTGACAAGTACTGCACAGAGAAAGTTTTGAATAATGGGCATGTGTTATAAAGCCCCTGCTCTAGTCTGGGAAGCCAGGGAAGGTGCCCCTAAAAAGGGATATTTCAAGCCAAGACCTTGAAAATGAGTAGGAGGTGGGAGGCTGAAAAGGGCAGGAAGATTGAGGAGGCAGTGAGAACAGCGAGTGCAAAGGCCTTCCCTGGGTGGGTGGAAGCAGAACGAGGTGGAGAAACTGAGGCAGGCCCACTTACCTGGCACACAGAGAGCAACCATATGCCACAAGGTCCTCATGAACATTAGAGGAGATAGTGAATGTGAAGGCACTGGGGACTCCACAAAGCAACTTATATAAGAGGGTATGAGTGTTGGGATGCCTGCAAAGCTTACAAACCCAGCCTTGTCAGTTCTGGAGCTGGACACAGCATGGTACTGGCAAATGGTCCTTGGGAGATTCTTTGGGTGAGTTTGTTTGTGTTTTAATTGCTATGTGATGGCTTTCTGATGGGCTCTAATTAGGAGAAGTCTGACGTCTGTCTGGAGGAGAACTTCTGGGGCCCCAGGAGACAAGAGCAAGTTTTATTTGTTTTAAGTTCTGTTGTGTATTCAATCTTTTAACTGTGTTTGTAAAGATGCCAAATATCTAATCTGTTTGTTATCCAAACCCTTCATTTGGGCTTCACCAGGAAATTAGGTCACTCATTTTGTGCAGCAAAATAATGGCCAAAATGCTGCAGGTTCAGGGCAAAACTTATACTGAAATCCCAAAGGTTGCAGTTACTAGATCAGTGAGAGTTTTTTAAAATCCCAAATGTGGTTCATGAGACAAATTTTGCTCTTGTTCTAAATGTGCCTGTACCCAGGAAAAGGGAGAAAATAGACTCTTCTTCTCCCCTTCTGTCTACACCAAATACCCCCCTGTTCTAAGACCTGAGACAATAACCCTGGAATTACGCAAGTTCAGCTGCACATTTTTAAACAATTCTCTGTTATCATTTGTATATTTAACTAAAACCCACAAGGCAGGAAATCATTTATAAAATACTGGACAAACCTCACTCTGCTAAAGAAAAGTATTATAACAAATTGTAGGTCTCACCAATAATAATGATAATAAAAATATTAATAATAAAATACCATCATTTTATTATTATTATTATTATTAATATAATTATTATTTGTTGGTATTTGTTGAGCATTTACTATGTGCCAAGTACTGTACTAAGAGTTTCAAACACAGTATCCCATTTTATCCTCACAACAACCCTGTCAGCTAAAAGCTATTAATGTCCTCATTTTAGAGGATGAGAATGAAAGTTTAAAGAGCATACGCCACTTAGCCAAGGTGGGCCTGTCTTGCTAGAGTTCTTGGAGGCAATTTTCTTATATCTATTACCAGAATTCTTAAACTGGTTCATGGTCAGCCTTTTGAACTCTATGAGTCTTCTGAAATTGCTTGCTAAATTTTGCATGGTAGGTGTGTTTCTTTAGGGAGAGGGTCCATAGCTTTCATCAGATTTTCAGAGGTGTCCATGGGCCAAAATAAAGTGAAGAGACTTGGTTCTGTGTTAACACAAATCCGAAACAGAGTCTCAAAGGCTTGTTTTGATAATTACACCAAACCCTTCTCTTGTGTAACTGAATCTATTTCAGATTACTTTTTTTTTTTTTTTTTTTTTAGCTCAGAGCATACAAGGTCTTGATTTCAGGAGCTGTGTATTTCTGGCATGGCTGGGATGTAACTCAGAAAAGGTTCACTAAGCTAAGAGATGTTCAAGTGAGGGCCTCCCGTTGTTATGGGTTGTGGAACGCCAGCCCTCAGTCATCATCTACGCATTTCATGAAACCACCCTCTAAAAGGCACTATTGTAGTATTGGTTGCTATAATTTCATAGTTTAGCATTATTACTTTAAATTGGATCTCTCTACTGACAGCTTAGGTTGTAGGAGTTGTGCTTAAAAACTTTAAATCTTATGTTTCCCCAATCCTACTACCTAATTTTAGATTTTTCAGACATATTCTGTTACAGTACTAAATTGATACTTCCTAAAGTCTGACTCTACTAAGCATATTTCATTTTAAATAGAGTATATTTTAATTTTTGACGAGCTGCCATTTTTTTTTTTTTTTTTTTTTTTTTTAGATTTTAAGGGTTACCAAGCATCTTGAATCATATAGAAAGTATTACAGTGTAGTAGCTTAAGGTTTGTATTTCTAAAGTTTGTTTCCAGCTTCTCCTCTCAGGTCACCACAGACTCATGCCGATGTGGCCATCTCACCTATCACATGTCACATCGACTTCAGCAGTCAATTTGTCCATGTTGGTCAGAATTAGGTCTGGAGTAGCAATTTCCCGGCTTACTTCCTCTATTTTCTGAGAAACAAAATTGCCTGCTGGGCAAGTCAAGAGCTTGTCAGATATTCAGGTTTTAGCTCGATGAGACATTTTATTAGTCTAGACATTTTAGGTGACAGAAACCTAACTCAAGCTATGTTAGGCAAAAGAAGATTGATCGGCTCACAGAACTAAGAAGCGTCTAGGAGCAGCACAGCTGGGTGGAGGGGCCCGTGAGCACCATCAGGTGGTTCTTTTCCCTGTTTCTTTTTGTGTTTGGCCCCATGATCTCCTGCCCAGACTGGCTGCCTCCATGCAGTAGGACAGAGGACCTGGCCAGCCCCCAGCCACCATCAGTGCAGAGAGGCAGCATGTCCCGCTAGGCTCAGCAGAGAAGTTCCAGAGAGTCTAAGGACCTGTTGCCCACACTCAGGCCAGGGTGGGGAGACAGAGACGGACAAGCAGGTTAGACATCCAAGCTCCCTAATCCCCAACTTCCCATCTGTAAAGAGGGATGAGGCTAGGCTCCATCTCACAAGGCTGTTGTGAAGATTAAATGAACTAATGAATGCATGGTAAAGACTCAGCACGGCCTAGCATTGCTGGTTCTGCCAGTCTGAGCTCATGACAACCAGCCGGTTATATAGAAATGGCCATTCCCATGATGTAATGCAGTAGTAAGTGCTTGCTGTTGTCAATATTATCATCATTTTTAAGAATACTTAGCATAAGGTGCAGCGTATGTACTCAATAAACGGCAGTTATTATTTTTTATATTTAAGCACTATTGTTATAAAGTGTGTGACACAAGGCCTGGTATTGACACTCTATAAATATTAGTTATAATAGTAACAATAGGAATAATAAGAATACTTAGGGCCTGGCACATACTAAGCACTCAATATACATTAATTACTGTCCCAACTGTTATTATCAGCACCTATTATTTCTCGTGAATTACAAGGCACCTCGGAATTGCCATTCTCCTCTTCTCATCCTGCCCGATATCCTCCATAGTAACCAGCCTCATGGTAACTAAGCACTTTTCTCCCTCCAACTTCTTTATTAAGCTTCAGGCCCACTTCATCATGTCAGCTCCAGGCAAGTCAGTCTTTCCCACTTCTCCCGAGGTGCCCTTGTCCCTGGGCACAAGCCCAACCTCCCAGGAGGGTGCGCTGGCAACCAAGCCAGGCTTCTGTTCAGTGACTCCACCTGCATAGCCAGCCTGCCATGTGCTGCAGCCCCCTCGCTCACCCAGGCCCCAGCTCCCTGCTCCCCTCAAGTCTCCCTTTTACTGCTCTCCCCTTACGCAAACTAGATCCTGGCACACAGATTATTTTTGTAGGTGGAGGAGAGGAGACAATAAGAACAACAATACCCAACACTTATATAGTCCCTGACATAGGCGGACACCGTTCTAAGTGCTGGGCATGGATTAACTCATTAATCCTCAAACCAAACCTATGAGGCAGATACCGTTGTCATCCCTGTTTTATAAATAGGGAAACCAAGGCACAGAGAGGCAACTGACTTGCTCTGGACAATGCAGCTAGTAAGTGATGTAGCCAGGATTGGAACCCCTTAAGTATATTACATGAAATGATGCATAGAGTGCCTGATACCAGTAAAGATTTACTAACACCCAAGATTATAATGATCACACTGTTGTTATTACAGGGCAGATTCAATATCAGTGTTCACTCCTCTCTCCGGCCGAGTTTGGCACTTTCAGTAGCAAAGGAGGAACAGAGTGCCTTGGTCTACAGAAGCAATTCACCTGCTGGGAGGAGAGGAGTGGGAAATTTTTACGTTAATGTAAAATTCTCATAACATAAAATTAACCATTCTAAAGTGCACAATTCTGTAGCTTTTAGTGCATTCACAATGTTGTACAACCACCACCTATATCTAGTTCCAAATCATTTTCATCACTTCAAAAGGAAACCTCATACATGCCATTAAGCAGTCATTTCCCATTCCTCTGTCCCCGAAACCCTGGCAATCACCAATCTGTTTTCTGTCTCTATGGATTTACCAATTTTGTATAGCTCTTACAGATGGAACCATACAATATATGTTCTTTTGTGACTGGCTTCTCACCCTGAGAATAATGCTTTCTAGGTTCATCCATATCATAGCAGGTATCGGCAGGTCATTCCTTTTATGGCTGAACAATATTCCATTTTTGGATCTACCACATTTGTTTATGTGGATGAAGTTTTTTTTTAATTTTTTATTTCCATAGGTAATTGGGGAACAGGATGGTGTTTGGAAGTTCTTTAGTGATGTTTTGTGAGATTTTAGTGCACCCATCACCAGAGCGGTATACAATGCACCCGATTTGTAGTCTTTTATCCCCCACCCCTTTCCCAACCTTTCCCCCTGAGTCCCAAAAGTCCATTGTGTCATTCTTATCCTTTTGCCTCCTCATAGCTTAGCTCTCACTTATGAATGAGAACATACAATGTTTGGTTTTCCATTCCCGAGTTACTTCACTTAGAATAATGGCCTCCAATTTCATCCAGGTTGCTGCGAATGCCATTATTTTGTTTCCTTTATGGCTGAGTAGTATTCCATCATATATATATACATATGTATATATATAATATGTGTATATATATAATATGTGTGTGTGTATATGTATATATCACAGTTTCTTTATCATTTATATACTCATGTATATCATTTATATACTCATGTATATATCACAGTTTCTTTATCTACTCATTTCTTTATCTACCCATTGATGGGCATTTGGGTTGGTTTATGTGCATGGAGATTTTAAAGGAGCAGTTCCAAGGTTCCTCCCAGTCTACTGCCACAAAGATAGTGCTGCTGTCATAAAGGCAGAGGTCTGAGAAACCTCATCCTGCTATGGTGAAAAAAAATCCAGAGGCCGGGTGTGGTGGCTCACACCTGTAATCCCAGCAGTTTGAAGACTGAGGAGGGTGGATCACGAGGTCAGGATATCGAGACCATCCTGGCTAACACGGTGAAACCCTGTCTCTACTAAAAATACAAAAAATTAGCCGAGTGTGGTGGCATGCACCTGTAGTCCCAGCTACTTGAGAGGCTGAGGCAGGAGAATTGCTTGAACCTGGGGGCGGAGGTTGCAGTGAGCCTAGATCGCACCATTCCCCTCCAGCCTGGCGATAAAGCGAGACTCAAAAAAAAAAAAAAAAAAAAAAAAAAAAGATCCAGAGAGGAAACCTGCTGTAAGTGAATGCCCTAGCTAGGGTCAAGGCCAAAAACTCAAATGCCCACGTCAAGGAGTGGGAAGGGCTGGGAGTCAGAAAGTAGGGAGGGTCACTGGTGACCTGCAGTATCTAAAAACCTTCAGACTCAGAACTGTTTAAAATCATGCTTACTAAACAGAACTGTCCAATGGACCACTTTCAATCACTGTACTTGTAACCTCTAGAATGCCAACATTCTAGAAGACTATGATACCAGCTCCAGCTTTGGCATTAAAAAACAAAAAGCACTGGCCGGGCACGGTGGCTCATCCCTGTAATCCCAGCACTTTGGGAGGCCGAGGCGGGCAGATCACCTGAGGTTGGGAGTTCGAGACCAGCCTGGCCAACATAGAGAAACCCCGTCTCTACTAAAAATACAAAATTAGCCGGGTGTTGTAGTGCATGTCTGTAATCCCAGCTACTCAGGAGGCTGAGGCAGAAGAATCACTTGAACCCAGGAGGCGGAGGTTGCAGTGAGCCAAGATCATGCCATTGCACTCCAGCCTGGGCAACAAGAGTGAAACTCCATCTCAAAAAAAATAAATAAATAAAATAAACCTTGGCAAATTTAACATCAGGGTGCAGCAGAGAGGTGGGTGGCTTCCCCAACATTAAATCAGCCCCAGATGTTACAGGTGTGGAGTGTGCTATAACCAGTCAGAGAGATAAGACTGACTGCTGACTCTGCTAATGATTAAAAATGGCCTTAATACCTGGCTGACAGATAGTTTTGGAGATTCACATCTCTATCTCTGAGTCAGCTGATACAGAAATAGCTAATCCTTCACTTCCATAACCTTCATAGTAGGTTTTAACTGCAGAGCCTGGAATTGTGGGTGACAATCTCAGAGGACAAGAGAATGTGACTCATGGAACCAGGAGTTGAACAAGCAGAAAATGTACTCACAAAAAGCTAGAGCTCTGTCTTGTAAAATTGGTTTCTTTATCACATAACATTCCAAGAAAATAAATTTAGAGTGTTATCTGGTATTTAGCCCTGTGGTTCTCAAATTATGAGTCATAAAATCACCTGGGGAGCTTGTTAAATCACAGATTCCCAGGTCCCACCTCCAGGGAGTTGGCATCAGTGGCTTCTGCAGGAGGCGCCCAGTAATCTGCATTTTACCAGGCTGCAAGACAGGTGATCCACAGGTCACAGTTTGACACACCCCAATATAGTGAATATGCTTGTAGACTCAGTCTGGAGTTGTAGCTGTCTAATCAGAGTCTACATTGTACTACTTGTCCAAATCTCTGGGCCCAAGTTAGAGAAGCCAACTGCCTAAGATAGAATGCCATGTTTCTTTTGTTTATTTATTCACTCAATGAGTATTTATTGAGAATCTGCGGTTCCTGCAGATATATCTGTAGGTATGATAGACATGAATCCCTCTCCTCATAGAATTTACATTCTTATCAGGATAAATGGATAGGGGCAAATAAATATCTTCTTGGTACAGTAAAACCTGTTAAGATGGAAACAGAATCTCTAAGGATTTGGGGAGCTGGTAAACATCCCTTAGTGTAAGTACTGTGTGCTGAGTCTCCTTCCTAATATCGCTGCTGAGCATTTACATACCCAATGTGCACTTAAATACTTTTAGGGACAAGGGCTCACTGTCAGTTGAATAAGGCCATTCAGTTCTTAGGTGTTAAATGTTCCTTCCCTGAACCTTGTGCCCTTAGTCCTAGTTCTACTTTATAAGACTTGCAAAACAAATGAATGCCTCTTCCTACAGAGAGTCATTAAAATCTGTGAAACCAGCTTTCACCATTCTGTTAAGTCTCTTCTTCAGGGTAAAGACCCAGCCTTAGAATTGCCTTTGAGTCCCCTTCCTAGGATGGTCACCATCCTCCCGTGGGTGCATTTTACCTAGTATCTTTTTGAAAAAAAATACAAAGGTAGGGTCCAATGAGTCATTCACATGCATTTCTTTATTAAACACACATGGGCCAGGCACTGTTTTTGGCTCTGGGGATAAAGTCCATGGAAGAGAATAACCATCTTCTTCACCATGATGTTATCCTTCTGTTAATGTCACATTGTTGAGCTATTGGCCAAGGGAATAAGCTCAGAAGACCGTTATTTCACAGGGGTCTTCGTGAACAAATCATCTTTTCTTGCATTCTTTATCTAAGTTTATTGCTAGCTACCAACTAACTTTTTTTAGCCTCTTTTATTTACAGATATACTACCAACTCCTAAATTCTGATTTTTTCATTTCTAATTATATTTTTTTCTTGTTTGATCCTCCTCTCCTTGTTTCTTATGTAAATATGCTTTCCAGTATGCAGAGTGCTGAAGTTAATGGCCATTTTTGGCTCAGTTTTATTTGAGAGTGAAATGCCAATGTCATGGGGTTAGAAAGAAAAAGAGACCCTCTAGTCTGACCTCCTCGCTTGACACATTATTTCCCCACATGAGGACTTCTGCCCTCTTGATCTTTCCTATGCCTCTTTAACTTAAGTTCATGACCTCCTCAGACCTCTGTGTCCATCTCATCCATTTCCTACAGTGACCTGTAACATGTGTTTCCTGCCACAGCCACAGTCATAAACAATTCCTGATAGATTCGGAAGCAACTCAGAGAGGAACCGGAAATGCTCTCTCTAATAACTCCCTAAAGTAAGAATCCCAACACACAGCTTGGTAGTGGACACACCCTGTGATTGCTGGATCAAGCCACAGACTCAGAGTCCCTCTACTGGGCTCTGAGAACCATTGCATTTTACTTTAGAAAGAATTAAACCCAGTTGAATAATTAGGAATACCCAAGTATGTCGGCAGACAAAAATCAAAGATTCTTGTTCCACAAAAGACAAAACTGCCCGTAAAATTAGAACCTTGGAGATGAAAATAATCTTCAAGGCCATCCAAATCCCCACCTTATTGTTCTTCAGATGAGGAAACCGGGACCCAGAGAGAGGATGTGTTAGAAGCTGAGCAGAGACAAAAAACACAGGCCTCCTCACTTCAGGCCTCTCTTCTCTTTTCCACTCCGAATTATTGACCTTTCACCACCATCTCATCCCTTAGCTAGTATTCCGGTCCTGGGGGTTCCAGGCAACAAAGCATAATATAAAGTATATCCTAGAAACAAAGTCAGACAAACAAATGCCATCTGGATGCTCAGGAATCCAGCCATTGCTGGCTCCTTTCCTTTTAGGGCTGGTTACAAGGGGAATGGCTCCAGAGGGATAATATGTTCCTATTTTTCCTTCTAATCCAGGACACCTGTCCCTCCTTTGGGGAATGTGTCATATTTGGGGCTGCTTCTCAACATGTGAGCAGCCACCTGTTGCTCATGCCTTTCCAAATTGGCCTTTCGGGTTTGGGGCTGGCCAACTGGACCCCCATCCACAATAAAATGTGGGCATTAGCAGTATACTAAATTTGAAGAGTCTGGAGTCTCTGAGGAATTAGCAGGTCAAGGCAATGCTCTCAAGTGGAATATACACCATGACACCTCCTCACCCCTAAATGTGATAGCTCTGGTAGACCATCATAAGTCTTTAAGAGAAAAGAAAGCTGGAGTTCACCATGCTCTGTCACTCTTTTTTATCCACACTGTCATTTATTCATTCAACAAATATTTATTGACCACCTGCTATGTGTCACTCACTGCCAATCATGCACTCATCTCGTCACCCCACAAACATGTACGGATCTTATCTAAGAGCAAAGTCCCGTGCTGGGGACTGTGGGAGATGTAGCAATGAATAAAGCTCAGTTCCTGCCCAGGAGAAGCTCTTGATTTAGTGGGAAATGAAAAATCCATAAGCTACTGTGCCTTAAGGCTGTATGTGTGGAAAGAGACACAAAGAACTATGGATCACAGAGGAGAGAGAAGTCACTCCCAGCTGGCAGGTAAGAAAGTTTGCAAGAGGATGTCATGTGAGCCCTAGACCTTGAGAAACGGGTAGGATTTGGACACACAGAAAAAGGATGTGAGTGGTCGCATAGGTTTGAGAGGTGCCAGGAGGGAGCTGGGAAAGCCAAGGGGGCCCTTCTGGCAGATGTGTAAGGGACATACGCTGACCACGGAGTAAATCAAAGTGGGGCATGGAGAGAGTGCTGGAGGGTTTGAAAGGTCTGAGTCTTCGTTATTTTCATGACCCCTTAGGTTCCGAGGTTTGGCACCCCATCTGCAAACAGGCAGCCCGGGCAGAGAAGAAGTTAAAGGTAAGCAAGCTAGTAGATTCCAGACCAGCACTCCTGCTTTGCTACTTTCTGCCACAAGTTAAGGGAGCTGTGCTTTGGGACAGGGTCAGCATTCCTCAGTGTGCACACTCCCAAATGTGTGCCTGTGTCCTTGGATTTCCCTAACGGTAACACCTGCCCCGTGGGGTTTTTGAGGGGCTTAAGACATCGGATGTGAAAGCACTCTGAAAACTGTAAAGCACTGTATCATGTGAGTTTTGTCTTTCTGGGGCAAGGCTGTAACTCTACCATTGCTGAGCAAGATGGCGGCCTCGCTGAGACGCTCTCGCCATGGTTTTTCCCAGCCTAAGGTCACTCGTTAATAATAATAGTTAATAATGTCACAGTAATTGACAGTTTACAAAGCATCTTCACAGCCACTGTCCGATTTTACTTCTTTAACCCTGTGAAGCAGATGGGCAAGAAATTCTATCTTTGCCTTGCCTGTGAGAAAACCGGTTCTAAAGAGGTGATGATGTGCCTACAGTAACAAAGCACAGCCGACATCCCCAGGTACGCGCTGGGCCAGCTGAGGTCCTGTGTCCCTCTGAATTACTGTGTTCTGACAAATATCAGGAAGGCTTGTGAATCTGGGTTCCTGATACTGTAGAGAGGGATTGAGCCTTCCAGGCTGCAGGAAGGATCCGGCTTCTGGGTCTTTGATGATGTGGAGGAGACACCTGGGGTGTGTGTTGGGGGATAGGGAATGGGGTCTTTACATCCTGGCCCCCGGATATCAAGTTGACCCCTTGGGACTCTATTGTGTTACCTGCTAGAGTCTATCCAACTAGAAAAGCAAGTGCACAATTTCTGACCAGCTAGTTAAACATGTCTTCCTTGCTATCCCATCCACTTAATGAAAGTTTTTTGAAAGAGCCAATTTATTGATGCATAATTATTTTTTAAGCCCTGAATTTCTTTCCCTGTTTCTTCCAAGACCCTCTCCCATTTAAGGTATAAGACCTACTTGTCCCTTTCTTCATTTTCCTCCCCTTTGGTGGCATTTCCCAAACTTCAGTCATCCTCTGCAACCCTGATGCCTGTTGCCATATCTGTACACCACCTGTTTCATTATATACTTAATCTTTTTCTTTATATCAAGTCACTACTTTTTATTAACTAAACTTATTTTAAAATAAAACTTTATATTGCCACGTGGAAACCAGTAATACTTGCTGTAAATAGAAGGTAATCATAAAATAAATTCAATGATAATGAAATAATTCTTAAGAATAAATGTTTAAAATTCTAGCTAGACAGTGTTGCCTGCGCTCTCTTTGTTTAAAAAGGGAAATTGGGCTGGGAGTGGTGGCTCACGTCTGTAATCCCAACACTTTGGGAGGCTAAGGCGGGTGAATCACTTGAGGTCAGTAGTTCGAGACCAGCCTGTCCAACATGGCGGAACCTCAATTCTACTAAAAATACAAAAATTAGCTGGGTGTGGTGGCACGTGCCTGTAATCCCAGCTACTCAGGAGGCTGAAGCAGGGGAATCACTTGAAACTGAGAGGCAGAGGTTGCAGTGAGTCAAAATTGTGCCACTGTACTCCAGCCTGGATGACAGAGCGAGACTCTGTCTCAAAAATAAAATAGGAAATTGGCAATTGTTGAGATAGTTGTTGAAATGTATTAGCACCAAACTGAGACCGCCTCCTTGATCTATCAAGGGGATTGAAATGTTAGATTTTACTCTCTAACTCTATGATTCAGTATTATCAAATGTTCCACCTTCATCTTCCCAGAACCACCGCTAGTTCACAGTCCACAGTTTAGGAAACTTTATAGCCCCACTTAGAATGCTTTAAATTGTAGGATGAGAAAACTGGGAGAGAATCAAGTGATCCTGAAGCTCAGCCTCTTCATTTTACAGATCAAGAATCCAAGATGCCTAAGACCACATACTTCACCCGTGGGTCCTTGATTCCTAATCCCTTTACATCATGCAGGCACCCTCTTATGCATTAAGACTGGCATCATGCTGCTCTGCTAAGGAAGCTATTAATCCATCATTGCCATTGTTCAGAGACAGTTTTTTTTTAATCACTTAAGTTGATGTCAATTTGCAATTAATACACTGTAAAGAATCAGCATAATTGTGCAATTACATGAAATTTAACCCACTTTTACATTTTGAATAAACAAACTCCGAAGGAATGAATACTAACCAATTTTATTTTTTTAAAGAAATACATTATTGACTGGGATAACTCAAAATGAAAAGTTTTATGAGTAATTTCCTATTTAGACTGCTAGCTGCAAATACGTAGAAAATAAATCCATATTCTGCCCCCAACAGCCTGAAGTCCTTGCATTTTAGGTCTCATTCACACTCAGACCTTGACTTAAAAGGCAGAGAATAAAAAGGAAGTACAGAAGTAGCCAGAGAGTACTTTAATGGTATTGCTAATGTTGCATTCTTAACCCCCTGTCTCACCCTCCCCACCAAGCTCAGGTTGCAGCTTCTCACCTTTTCTGTCTTCATCTCTCCCATAGCATAGACGGACATCTGAAACCTCCATCTCACCCCCTGGATCCAGCATTGGGTCACCCAACCGAGTCATCTGCGTATGTATCACTTTTCTACCACCAAAGGCCCTTCCTTATTCCTGACCTGGTATCTAAAGAGTCACTAAGGATGAGGGAGCTCTCAGGTTTTCATCCAGCTGACATTTGATGCATGCTCTTCATGTGCTAGGCTCTGTACCAGCTCTTGAGGATCCAGTGGGGTACAGGGAGGACATAGATCCTGCCCTCATGAAGCAAACAGTCTAGTAAACCCAGAGTTTCAGGGATAATGCAGAGTTCCATGGAGCACGAGAAAGAAAGTACAATGACAGCAAGAGCCCTTGCTGAGTTCTAAAACCAATACAAGGCGCCTCGTTTCCCACTACTTAACTGAGAGCAAGAAAAAACTGAGGATCAAAGTGGTATTCTGAATAGGTATTAGGTGGAATATTGATGTGGAGATAGTGGTGGGTGATAAGGAGGCAGAAAGGAGAAGGAAGCCACATACACATGTGGAAACATGGCTGTAAAGAATTTGCAAACATAAGGAAGAGGTTTCTAATCATGTGGGAAGTCCAGGGATGGAGCAGACCCACCTCCATGTGTCGGAGCTCCCATCTCCACAGGCATTCAAACACAGAGAGACTCATCATTTTCCAGGGATGTAGAAGAAGAGACAGAAGTTGAGTTCAATGACCTCAGAGGCCCCTTATATATGTCATTCATTCATTCAACAAACATGTGCCAAGCATTTACTCTGCTAAGTGCAGTGCTCTGCTCTGGGGAAATGGTGATTAACTACACAGACTTGATGCCTGTCCTCATGACATTGAACACATAGTGCCATGAATCATCAATTGCAGTTATAAATTCCAGGAAGGAAAAGCACGGGGTCCTCTGATGATACTACAGATAAACAGAGGGACCTGACAATCTAAGACTAGTTGGGAGAAGGCATCCCGAGGAAGAAACATTAAACTCAAAGCAGAGGGATAAACAGAAATAAGCTAAAGGAGGTGGGAAATGCAGAGCGAGGGAAAACTGAAACGAGCAGAAAACCTCAATCTGATTGACTCTGGACTGTTCCAGCCTTCCAAAAGCCAAAGGAGCCAAGAAGACCAGAAATGTGGGGAAAATGGTCTGTAACAAGAAACCCATTCCAGACAAGAAGCTCTAGATACAGACAGCAAACCAGCCAGCCGTGGCCCTGTCCACTACTGCTAGATAATTACTTCAAATCCACATCCAGTCTCCTCTTTGATCCCTGGATAATGCCCATTGACAGGACTATGGGCACCTTTCCTTTCTTCTCTGGTCAAATAGAAAAAAAGAAAAACACTTAAGAGTTATCACTGACTGAAATTTCAGTATGGGTCAATACTACCATGTGGCTGTCAAAAAAGACAAGCTGCTTTGATCACAGGCTGTACTCATTGAAGATTCCTGTCTAAAGCAAGAAAGGTGATAGTCTCCCTGGCACTGTGAATGGGGCCAGACCACAGCAGGATTAATGGGCTTAGTTTCCAGGCATGCACAGTGAGAATGTTATTGACAAATATGAGTATGTTTCCAGAAGAGAGTTACTAGAACAGGAGCACTCAAGAAGCTGCTGCACTGTAATACTGTTCATCACAAGCTGGTTTCCCCGGTGCTACTGAGGGGCCTTGTAAACCTTTGTGAAATAAGTTAAGCCCTGATGATGTTCACCTTGGAGTCCTGGAGAAAGATTCCCAGAATTGCCCCTGTGATGAGCAACTCAGTTACAGAATGGAATTTATGATGGCAGCTAGAAACACCTGCGCTTGTGCCTTCCAACTAGGGGCTTACACATTGAGATCAGTTGTCCCTCACATCCTAGCAGAGGCATGTGTCTCCCCTTCCAGCCTCTCGTGCTCTCACCATTTATGATGCCTCATGCTCAGCTGCTCCTGGGAATGACTGAACATGTCATAGAAGCCCTGTTTTCAGTGAACCCATCCCAAGCATGGCTTCCAAATTTGGAAAAATATTCATCCATCTGCTTTGGATAGATGCAATAACAAGCATAAAGATGGATTTTAATTTAGTTTTAATAGACATTTGAGATTTTATATTCAAATAGAATTATCAGTGAACCTGAAATGAGCAGGTTCTTTCAAACTTTCAAACTTTACTCCATCTCCACTGACTTCTAGAATCATCTTCAGGTGGTTTGGCTTTGACCCATGTGTTCTCTTCCTTCCTTCCTTCCTGGCTAATTATGTTAGGATGCCTCTGATCAACTGGTGTGTCTCTAGACCTGAGGCTCATTTATAGCCCTGTAAACAAAGTGGCTATAGGAAGAAATATAAATTTAGTATTTTTGAGGTTTGGGGTAAAGTGCCAAAATGAATAGTCACAGGTCGAGATGAGTTTGGAAGATGCCAACAGCTCTCAAGGTCAAGATCTAACAGCCAGGACAAAAGGCAGCAATTACTTCAGCAAGTGGACTCTCATCTAATAAAGGCTTTTTTTACCCACACACCCCCAGAACTGGTGCAGATGTGGGTGTCTGTACCAGACAGGCTCTGGCAGAAATCAGGTAGCCTACCTCAAAGAGCTCAACTGAGGAAGGTTTCATGACGGAGGTGTGGGCAGGGTTAAGTGGACCCACAGGAGATAGTGACGTATCCAGGGACTACAGCAACATGATGTGGTTACCACACTGGACCTAAAGAGATGAGGGAAGGGAACAGCATTACCAAAGCTAGCAAGAGCTGGGGAAGCCCAGCCTCCAGAGAGAGTCAGGCCCAGCCCACTGCCAGCCAGGAAGGTTGCCAGGGGAATAAGTGTGCCAGCCTCTCTTGCCATTCACCCTCTAGTCTCTGCTGGTGCATCCCATTGGCTAAACCCAGCTGAAAGTCAGAGAGCAAAAGAGCCTGTGATACAGCCCAGGCAGTGTTCAGGACATAGATCCAGGCAAGGAAGGGTGGACACTGGGTCTAGGGGCAACAGAGAATAAGCAACACTGCCCTAATTGCAGTGCTGATGTGGCAGGGATACAATAGTGGAAGAGCTTTGGTAGGTTTTCAAAATAGCACAGCTTATAGGTATTTATGAATGCTGCTCCCTGTAAAGTAGTCTTGGCCCTGAGACTATACCTGGCTCCTATGGTATTGGGAGAACGTTATCAGACTAATACAGTCTCTGGATTCTCTATCTAGCAGCCTCTATTGTAATTTGCAGCACCTCAGGACCTTTCAAGACAGATCCTGGTTGATCATAGCAAACACCAGGTCACAGAGGAAACAGCTGGAGGACATGGCCGTGGAAAAGACATGGCTTCAGGAGCCATGAGATGTGGGCTGTCACATGCAAGGGGAAGCTTTCTTTCAATCCATGCGGCTCTAGAGGGCTGAACTCTGCCAAAGTCAAGCAGAAGGTAGAGGCTCATTTCAGTTCAATGGAAGGAGCAGCTTTCTGAATGCAGCCTTCTGATGGTGTAAGACAGTGAACTCCCCATCCCGAGAAGACAGGAGAGGCTGCTGAAAAGGGCAAGCTCTCTGTGTTGAAATTTGGGCTCTTGCAACTTATTAGCTATGTAGCCTTGGACAAGTTAATTGATTTTTCTGTGCCTCTGGTTCCTTATTCAAAAGGAGGTTAATGTTAGTGCCTACTACTAGAGTTGTGAGTTGTATGGATGAACTGAGTTAATCTATATAAGGGACTTGGTACAGAGCCTGGCTTATAATAAGTACTCACCAAATGTTAGCTAGTGTTTTACTATCATGATTATTTTTGTCTTTACCATCTTCATCTTCTTCTTCAAGGATGCTGTGAAATGGGATGTCCTCACTCTGTGGGATCGGAAGGCAGTCAGCACCCAGGCTGTGTAGTTCAGGCTGAATTCAAATCTATTAGCTTAGTGGTGCAAATTGTATAACCTTTTGAGCCTCCATTTCCTCAGCTAGAAAATAGAAATGATATTGACATATACTTCACAGAGGCATTACAACGTCTAGAGGATATAATTCTTGTAAAGCACAGGGCTTACAAACAATATGTGCTCAATAAATGTTAGCCCTGTTGGAATGGATGGCCTCTAAGACCACTTTTATTCTAACATTCTACTATTCTTCAATTTGATCCTAATCTTCTGTTTGTGGTGGAAACTGGAGAAGTTCGTTCCTTCTGTATCTTGTTTTTGTTTCCTCTCTGCATTCCGTTTTCCCTCCTATCTTTCTATTCCTTTCCTGTCCATTTCCCTCTTCCCTAGGCTAAAGTGGATAATGAGATCCTTAATTACAAAGACCTGGCGGCTCTCCCCAAGGTTAAGTCTATCTACGAGGTACAACGTCCCGACCTCATTTCCTATGAGCCTCATTCCAGATACACGTCCGACGAGATGCTGGAGAGATGTGGCTATGGAGAGGTATTGCGTCTTGCCCTTCTCTCTGGGGCTATTGTAGGAAAGGAGGTTCTGCTGGGGTCCCCAGCCCTCTCCATCACAGACAATTTGGCCTCCACAATGCTGGCTCCCAGACTCTTCTACACTGGGATTTATGGCCAACATTTTTTAAACGAAGAGATTTCATTTGGCTTTCTGGCTCTTCTTGAAAAACCAGAGCTGACAACATTAAACCTACATTTCCGCCATCTGGAGATGGAAGCAGCACCCCCTATAGACAGGACATGAGCTTTCCATTCTCCCCAGTCCCCCTACTCCCTGTTAATCCCAGCATTGAAGCTGAGAGCTTGTGACCACTTATCACTCAAGCTGTTGTATTTCTTATACTGTAGGAATTTTTCATGTACTCAGCCCAAGGCGCTCATCTCCTGCCAGTCTCAATGGCCATTTAGATTTATAATCCCTGATTATAACATGTCTAATCAGACATGTTCTCTGGTTTTCGCATCTGGCCTTTAGCCCCAGTGTCTCTTCAAAGGAAGAGACACTTTTATAAAGACTCAGTAACAGATGGCTTTTGAAATCATTAAATGGTTGCTAAACAAGAGAAAATGTTTTCTGGAGATGGCAGCGGGGTCAGGGGCAGAATTACCCTGGAGGTCCTGGCAGTCTATATCCTAGAAGATTTCTAACCTTATCCCAGACCCCTTGAGTTAATTTGAGGCAGCAGAAGCCTGTCCTGGTGGGCAGGGACCCAGGTTCTTGTCCCAGCTCCACCATAACTGGACTTGTAACCTCAGGCAAGTTCCCTTCCTCTCTAAGGGATTTGGGTTCCATTTGGTTGAAGAGCCCACTGCTGAGATTCTCTGGTTTCCGGCCCCTGAAATGTACCAGGAGAGGAGGATCAAGTGTTTAGTAGAAGCCGCTTGTCCTTCAGTTAGAGATGGCAAACCAGGGCCCACAGGTTGCAGCCAGCCCTCAGATTTGTTTTGTTTCACTCACAAAGTGTCTTTTGAAAATGCAAACTAGTTGTCAACATGTAAACGCTGGGAGATTTCATGTAAGAATCTGCATTTCTGACTTTCTTGGAAAATTAAGATGCTGTGTAAATGCTGGGCAGGCATTCCAGCTGCTGGAGCTGAGGAACCGCTGCCCTCTTCAGTCGAGACATCCCATCTCCAGCTGCTGCACCAGCCACCAGCTCAACTCCCTTGTTGGTGGCCCCAGCCTGGCCCCTGCTTAGCCAGGGTGCTGACTGCTGGGTGCCCTGCCCTGGGCATTGTCCTTATGAACTGTAGAGGGGTCATGAACCAGTAGAGAGACAGAGAAGGATGGTGACAATAGCCCTGAGCATGCAGCACAGAAGCCTGGGTCCAAGTCAAGTCCCTGCCACTTCTGCCCTGAGTGGCCCTGAGCCTTCGTATTCTCTCTCTGGGCCTTGGTTTTTCCCTTCCTAAAAGGCGGGCATAATCTCGAGGTTTCATGCCTCCCATCAGTAGTCTGACCCTCTGGAATTCCCAGCGAGGCAGTCATCTGGAGAGGGGTACAAAGGAACTGATGCAGACCCTCTCTGCCGAGCCATCTAACCATGTTCTGTCCTTCCTCTCGTCCTCCTCTCATTCCTTCTGCTTGTTCCACAACTGCCTTCAAACTCTTCACTTCTAAGTCGCTGGGAACATTATCTCCCTACTCCCAGGTAATTCAGCTGATAGAGAATTAAGTTGATATATAATTGTGCCCCTTTATGTGG
The DNA here is from genome assembly GCF_028885655.2 of Pongo abelii. Classification (NCBI taxonomy): domain Eukaryota; kingdom Metazoa; phylum Chordata; class Mammalia; order Primates; family Hominidae; genus Pongo; species Pongo abelii. The sequence goes on from NC_071989.2 coordinate 157,873,556, forward strand.
ACTTCACCCATCCCCAGCCCCCCGAAGGTGTTTGAGCCCTTGCCCAAGGTGCTCCCTGCAAGCAGGGAAGCGCTGGAGAGACTCGAGTGCGTGTCCTGGAGGAAGTGGCAGTGTCATACAGGATAGAAATCTGCCCTTCCTGCCCAGAGATGGCCTCCCTCAGGCTTCTGGGATCCCTGGTCAGGATTCCAGGGATTGACCCCATGGATTTCATTCAAGGGCCTGCAAGCGATGGAGGAAAGCCCTGGAAATTCTCTGCCATCTTCCTCTGGCTGTGTGTGTAACTCAGGGAGGAGGGGGATCTCTGTATTCATACCTCAACCCCTAGAATCCCAGATTCCATGTCATGCCCACCTGCCTGCTAGACCCTCAGGCCACAGGCCCACTTAACTGCCAGCTGTGCTCACAGCCCCATTTCCTCTCCCAGGACATCTACGAGAACCTGGACCTCCGGCAGAGACGGGCCTCCAGCCCGGGGTACATAGACTCCCCCACCTACAGCCGGCAGGGCATGTCGCCCACCTTCTCCCGCTCACCTCACCATTACTACCGCTCTGGTAAGGAAGGGGTAGGCCCTGAAGGGAGAGGAAGAGCCAGGGAGACAATACAGTCACTTGGGGTCCCTGCTGCAGAGGGCACAAGGCTCCCCCACGATCTCCATCACAGTGTGGCCCTCTGGAGGCCTATGGCCACCCAGGTGACCAGCTGGGCCTCTCTGAGTCCCTGAGATGGCAGGGGGGATGGAGGAGTGTGTGGCACTGAGAAGCAGCAGGAAGGTGGGTGGTGAACTTCCAGGAGAGAGGGCTGGCAGGTGGCCCTGTGGCCCTGGATGGAAGAAGACTCCACCATCCTCATGGCCTGCCCCACCCAGAGGGCAGAACCAAGAGACCAGAAGTATGGCTATGAACTGGCCTTCACCTGAGGGCCACCCCAGCCAATCCAATCAGGCCATCCACAGTCACCCACAGGTTGGGGGTGAAGCCAGCGCTTGGATGGAGGAAAGGAGCAATTAAGGGAGCGTCCAAAAGGGGGAGGTTCGGGGATGGTTGGGGAGATAAAAGGGACAAACTAAGATGCCTTCCTGGAGCTCGGGAGAGTTGATCTTTACATCTCACAAAAACTGACTTTGGGATCAAGCCAGGAAGCAAGGTCAAGCTTGTTTCTGCCAACGTGGTGCATGAGAGCACATGCTGCTTCCGCCCTGGAGCCTGAGCACGCTGGGACGCCCCAGCCCATCCCCCATCTCTGCTGTCATCACCTCACTGCTTCCTTAACTGCCACCGCGTTAATGCCTGTTTTCTCTGTGCCTCTGTTTTCTTTGGCGACCACTGCCTGCGTGCTCCAGGGCCCGAGAGTGGCCGGAGCTCTCCATACCATAGCCAGTTAGATGTGAGGTCCTCCACTCCAACCTCTTACCAGGCTCCCAAGCACTTTCACATCCCAGGTAGGCATTGCCAGCCCGGAATTCCTGGGATGGATGCATGCTCCATGGGGTCACAGGTGCCTGAGTCACCCCCTCGATGCCACACAGGCACCAAGAAGCTGGTTCTTGAGGGACCTCCCTAACCAAGCACCTGCACCAACCCTGTCCTCCAACCCCAACACACCCAGGGGCTTCAGATTATCCACTTGTCAGAACCAACCTCCCTTAGGACCTCAAAGAAGCAGTCCAGGGGAGAAAAGAGGCAGGGAGCCCGAGTGAGATACCGTGAGTGCCTGAGGGCTGTGAGGGGCGCAGCAGGAGCACACAGTGGTGAAGGCCACACACTTTGGCTTCAAAGCTCTTGGGATGGAATCCGATGCAGCTGCTTATAAGCTCATGACTGTGAGCCAGTTACTTGGCTTCCCAAGCCACTGTTATTCCTTCTGTACAGCCAAGCACTGTTCTGGGCCCAGAGGTTGCAACTGTGCTCAACCCAGCCCAGATCCTGCCTTCATGGTATTTGGTATTTACGTACTAATGTAGGAAGAGAGATAAAAAAATGAGTAAACAAATACGTAGAGGATAATTTCAGGTAGCGATAGGTGCTGTAAACATAAATAAAACAGGCCATCCTGAGAGATGATGAGGCTGAGAGAGGCCAGGCTAGATGGGGCGGTCAGGAAGAGCTTCTTGGAGGAGGTAACATTAAAGCTGAAAGATGAGAAGGGGCCCGGCGTGGTGGCTCATGCCTGTGATCCCAGCACTTTGGGAGGCCGAGGCGTGTGGGTCATGAGATCAAGAGTTCGAGACCAACCTGTCCAACATGGTGAAACGCCGTCTCTACTAAAAATACAAAAATTAGCTGGGCATGGTGGCACGTACCTGTAATCCCAGCTACTCATGAGGCTGAGGCAGGAGAATCACTTGAACCTGGGAGGCGGAGGTTGCAGTGAGCCAAGATCGTGCCACTGCACTCCAGCCTGGGTGACAAAGTGAGACTCTGTCTCAAAAAAAAAAAAAAAAAAAAAAAAAAAAAAGATGAAGAGCCAGCCTATGAAGAAGCCAAGGAAAGACATCCCAGGCAGAGGGAACAGCACTATCATGTCATGTGACCGCAGGTCATGATAGGAATTGAGAGGAAGACAGGGGCTACGTGACTGAGTGGGTGTGGTTTGGACAAGGTCTCCCTCTGAGTCACAGCAGAGCTGGGCCTGGACCTCAGTCTCCTGACACCAAGCTCAGTTTTTCACTCCCCACTCATGTTCCCCTCAAGAGCTCATGCTGCTGTTGCATCTACACCTTCCTCAGCTGCCCTAGAGGGGTCCCATCCTGTCTGTCTTTGAGGGAGGGGGAGGGAGGTAAGCTGAAATTCGGCTGCAGCATCCTGGGAATTTTCACATGGAGTGAGGTGTGGCCCCTGGTGGAGGCAGTGGACACCTTCCTGCATGGGGCTCTGCTGAGCACACACACCCCTGTGCCTGCATGCTCACCCTTCAAGCCCCAGGTCCCTTCCTCGGCACCACTTGGATCCATCCATTCCTCTTCCCGCACCTTACTTGGAACCTGTTGGGACGAGGTTGAAAGTTCAACTTTGGAAGAGGAAGTCACCAGGGGAAAAAGATGTGGCCCCTTGGAAAAAGTTGTTGCCCATCTCTCTCTTCTAAGATCAACTGACCAAGTACTGTCTCCTTTTCTCCTGTCTCTCTCTCCCCTCCCCACTGTCCCTTCCTGGTCTGTCTGGCAGCTGGAGACAGTAACATCTACCGGAAACCCCCGATCTACAAACGGCATGGTATGGTCAGAGGCAGATAGGGCTTGGCCACACAAGGAGAGGGGGGAGATTAACCATCTATGCAGATGGCCCTGCACAGGCCACCAGGGGCCACAAAACACAAGGCTGCATCTTGGTCCTTCTTGCTGACTGCCCCATCACCCAGGGTGACATTAGGGCAGAGTTTGGTGTCATTTCAAAAGAACAAAGTCCTCATGTCCCCTCAGTTCTTTCCCACCACCTTTGCAATCTCCCCCTTACCTGCTCTCTGGCATCCTAAGTTCCATAATTGGTAAAACCTTTGTAAAATGCACATACCCCTGGGAGAGTCACACTCCAAGGCATTAATACTTGAAATGTTCATTAGAATAACAAGGGATGCATACAGATTCCTGGGCCCCATCCCAGGCTTACTGAATTCGAATTTTGTATGTGTCATGGTTTCTCCAAGTGATTCTGATGCTCAGCCCAACTTGGGAACCCATGCTCTAAGTTGTTCTCAGTCACAGTCTCCTGAGAGTGGATGGAGACTTGCAGAGGAGATGTAGATGAGTGAGGTTGCAGAGGGTCACTTCCTTCTTTCATTCGTTCATTGATTTAGTGTTTCTTTTTTTTTTTTTTTTTTGCCTTGGAATGAATTTGTATTTTTCTAATCACAATAGTGTCTGTATACTTTTGAAAAGCAGCTGCATACATATGTAGGATACATAATACTGATTTTCTTTTTTTTTATTTTATTTATTTATTTTCATTTATTATTATTATTATTATTATTATTATTATTATACTTTATTCTTAAAGGATGATCTATGGACCATCTGCACCTAAGAGACATTTAAAAGGCAGATTCCCTGGCCCCTTCCTTGCCCCAGACTCCCTTAATTATAAATATTGAGAGTGTGAACTAAGAATCTGCACTATAACTGGTTTTGTCCGTGATTCCTACCTGCACTTAGTGTGAGAACCACCAAGTCATTCATCACTGGCACCACCCATTCATTTTTGCAAAAAGTACTTACTAAGCCTCGATTGAATGAGCGCATCCCTTCCATTGAAGCTGCAGAGGAGCAGCTGCCACCCTGTGCACCCACACTTGCTTAAGGATCTAGCTGGATAACAAAAGGAGGCCCAGAATCGGTGGAGCTTGGAGATGAGTGAAGCAGTCCTGCACCAGGTTCTGAACTAATTAGCTGGTGGAGGGGACAGTACGAGTTTAAACAGTGGCTCTGGGTGCCTAAGATTCTACAGTTTAGACAGACATCCTTGGTTCCAGAGGGGGCTGAGCAGGGGGTCCTAAGTGAGTCTGTGAGCATGTGCACATCTATACCAGCCTGTGAAGGACATGCCATGTCCCCTGAGTACTCATAGAAAGACACCAACATGACAAAGGTAGTTTGGCTTTATACCTAGAAAAGGCCCCCAGGTCGCAAGCTTCTCAGGACTTCGTGGGATTTTCCAGGTGGGCTCTGAGGGGTGGCATTAAGCAGACTCAAGAGGAGTCTGGGGTGGAGGTGGGTTGCTTGGAAAAGAGGGCAGAGGAAAAAGCTAAATGCAATCAGCCAGGAGGGGCTGCCCAGGACCCAAGTCAAAGAGAAGAATTTGAAATCTTTGGAAGCAAGTGCTGTTGTGGGGGCTGCATAGCCTGGGGCTGGCTGAAGCTGATCCACCACCCTCTGCCACTCTGGCTCCACAGAGCACAGAGCTTGTCCCTAAAGCTTCCTGTAGCTGACCATGAGAAATGGTCATGCAGCGACACACACTTCCCCAGCCCCTCTCTCTGCTCTACCAGCCTGTCACCCACGTTTGGGCCACGAGAAGTCACTGCTCTGTAAGTAGTTGTGACTGCAGTGGGTCTTTTTGGTCACCCCTGTCCTGGGCTTACTTCAGTGGAAGCTTGAAGCTGGATGGCACCTGAGCCAGCCGACCAATTTTGACACTTACAGATGAGGAAACAGGCAGAGATGGTAGGAACTGCCCAGTGTTACAGCTGAGTAAAGTGGCAGAGCTGCGACCAGAACCCGGCTTTGCTGACTCCCTGTCTAGCACTCCTTCCTTCAGGCTATGTAGTCCCTGAGCAGAATGTGGCATCTCAGGTTGTAAGGAATGATGGAGTTCAAATTTATAACAAGGAAGGCTTCTAAAGGTCTAGGAAGGCTTCTAAAGGGCTGGGGCTCACCTGAGACTTGTCCAGTCTTATTTGAGGAGCCACACCCTTAGAGGTCATTCTGGAACAGACCTGGGAATCCATGGAATGTGCTGGACAGAGCCCTGGGCTGAGGTCTGGTCCAGTTCTGGTGCTCACATGCTAGGTAGTCTTAAGCAAGCCCCTTTCCCTCTCTGGTGCTCCAATTTCTAAATGCAAAATGAGGGTTTGGCCCCAGTGCTTTTCCAGCTCCGATGCTCCATGGCCCAGTTCTAACAGAGAGCCCTGATCTTGAAGTGGCCTCACTCCCCTGGGCTGGAGCCTGGCAGAGATAGGAAAAGGGTACACAGTCCCATCCCGGTCACTCTGCCTTCCTGAAGTGCTCTCCTTGGGTCCTCTGCAGGTGATTTGTCTACAGCAACCAAGAGCAAAACAAGTGAAGACATCAGCCAGACCTCCAAGTACAGTCCCGTCTACTCGCCAGACCCCTACTATGCTTCGGAGTCTGAGTACTGGACCTACCATGGGTCCCCCAAAGGTAGTACCCCCATAGGAGCCTGGGGCCAGGGCCCTATCACCTGTGCCAAGGACACGGGTGTTCAGAACAGTTGCCCACTCCTTTATACAATCATTCTGAATAAGAGTGCTTAGAGGGTTTATAACTGAGGGTGTTTATTCATTCAACAAATATGTACTAAACACTAGCCATGGACCCTAGCAATACACTGGGGAGCAAAACAGACCAGGTCCTTGCCCTTGTGGAGAAGACATAGGCCCCAGCCATGAGAGGGAGGTGATGTGCAGAAGGTAGGAGAGCTGATGGCAGGGGCCTGCTGTCCAGCCTGAAGATGACAAAAGCTTCTCAATGCAGCCACTCAGCTGCCATCAGGAGGGTGGCAAGGATGTAACACAGCAGAGAGTGTAGAAATACCTCTGCAAAGACCCAGGATGTGAGAGAGGATTCCATTGGAGGAAAGAAAAGGCTGTCCACTTAACCTTGAACTCAGAGAGGAAGAGAAGCAGTAGAGGTGAGGGAGGAGGTCCCCCAGGGTTTTGAGGGCTGAGGTAAGGATTTTGGTTGTTATCCTAAACAGTGAGTGGCATGATCACATTGAAAGTAGTGGCATGATCACATTTGTGCTTTTGAGAGACGACTTTGGCTGTAAGGTAAAAAATGGTTGGGAGGATGGAGAAAGAAAGGATGTGGGGAGGTGGAAGGCTCCTGGTAAGGGGTCTTAGTGGTCCTCGGATACCACTTCACCCAGTCATACAACCCAAGCTGTTCCTCTCAAGTATGGGGGGAGATTTTTCATCAAGATCCACTCTTATTCAATGTCTTTACTAATTGAATGTCCATTCTGAGCAAAGCTTCATAGAAGCTCAGAGATGACTCTTTGGGGCTGGGCACAGTGGCTCATGCCCGTAATTCCAGCACTTTGGGAGGCCAAGTTGGGAAGATCACTTGAGCCCAGGAAATTGAGACCAGCCTGGACAACATAGCACTTCTTCTCTACAAAAAAATTTTTAAAAATTCTCTGGGCATGATAGTGTATGCCTGTAGTCCCAGCTACATGCAAGCCTGAGGCAGGAGGATCCCTTGAGCCTGGGGGCTTGAGGCTGCAACAAGCCATGATCACACCACTGCACTCTAGCCTGGGTGACAGAGTGAGCCCCTGTCTCAAAAATTTAAAAATTTAATAAAAGGATGACTCGTTCGCTACTCTCAAAGAAGTCTTCATTTAGAAAAGAAGGTAAGACACAAATACAACTATAACCAAGTGGGCAGTGATCCGTCCCCACGGGAGAGGAGGGTTCAGAGACCACAAAGGCAGCAGATACCACTTTCAGCTGATGTGGGGCTTAGCTTAAACGAGACTGTTTCCATTGAAAAATAAGATTAAAAAGAAAAGTGGCTTTTCTTTTTAAAAAAAAAAAAAATGCCTTAAGCCAGGCTGAGTGGGGTGCACATGCTGGAGCTGATCTTATCTGTCTTTTGACAGTGCCCCGAGCCAGAAGGTTCTCATCTGGAGGAGAGGAGGATGATTTTGACCGCAGCATGCATAAGGTGGGCAGAGGCCACAGCACTGAATACGATGCTTAGAGCATATATCACTGAGGGTCTTTTCATTTGCAAGCGACAAAAAACAGATTCAAGCCCACTTATGATAGAAAAAAGAAAAGCATAGCTTTGTATAACTGAAAAATCAAATGGTAGAATTAGCTTAAAGTACGGCTAGATCCAACTGCTCAAAAAAATGCCATAGGAAATTCATCTCTTCACTTCTGGGGCTTGCCTCTGCATTGGCTTCATGCTCAGGCAAGCTATTTTCACATAATGGTAAGCAGGTGCTTGCAACCCTTGTTCATTGCTGGTGAAACCCTTGTTCCAGCCCCTGTGGAAAACAATTTGGTGGTTCCTCAAAAATTAAACATAAAATTACCATATGATCCAGCAATTCCACTCCTAGATATATACCCAGAAGAATTAAAAACAGGACTTAAACGAATACATATATACTCATATCCATGGCAGCACTATTCACAAAAGCTAAAATATGGAAATAATCCAAATGTCCATCAGCTCATGAATAGACAAAATATGGTATGTCCATACAGTGGAATATTATTCAGCCATGAAAAGAAATGAAGTAATGATACAGGCCACAATGCAGATGAACCTTGAAAACATTATGCTTAAGAAAAGAAGCTAGACACAAGATCACATATTGTGTGATTCCATTTCCATGAAATATGCAGACTAGGCAAATCCATAGAGACAGAACATAGATTGGTGGTTCCCAGGGGCTGGGGGAGAGGGGAATGAGGAGTGAGTGCTTCATGGGTATGGGATCTCCTTTGGGGGAAATGATGGTATTTTGAAATGAGATAGAGGTGGTAGTTCCACAACATTGTGAATGCACTAAATGCCACTGAATCATTTCCTTTAGAATGGTTAATTTGAAGTTATGTAATTTTCACCTCAGTTAAAAAGAAAAAGGTGGCTATCTGCCCATTGTTGAATCAATCACTGTGCCAGGACAATGGGATCCTGTCACTGGCCAGGCTTGCTTTTTTGTGCCCACCACCAGACCCCTACCCAGACCACAGGACAACTTGTGGAAGACAAGATGAGATTGCAACAGGAAACATGGGTGCCACAAGGTGGGAGGGACGCCGGGAAGGCAAACATGAGAGCAGGCTACTATAGAGGATGTGATCCTCAGCCTTGCCCAAGCCCGTTCCATCTCAGTGTCCTTTATTTTCCTTCTAACTTCATGTTGCTCTTCCCCCACCCTCAGCTCCAAAGTGGAATTGGCCGGCTGATTCTGAAGGAAGAAATGAAGGCCCGGTCGAGCTCCTATGCAGATCCCTGGACCCCTCCCCGGAGCTCCACCAGCAGCCGGGAGGCCCTGCACACAGCTGGCTATGAGATGTCCCTCAATGGCTGTAAGCACTGCTCTGGAAGCCCAACAGGGTGGGGATACCTTTCTCTGTGACTAGCTGGCAGTGTCAGCTGTTCACTCTGAGCCAGGCTCCCTTGAGGCACAGCCCATGCATCCTCTTTCTTCTTCCTCACAGCAGCCCTGTGGTGGGTGGGGTGCCCTTATCACCCTACATATACAGATGGGGAGTGAAGGCACAGAAGCCTTTGGTGACTTGCCCAAGATCACTCAATTTATCAGTAATGGAGCTTACTTAATTAGCTTCCTTGTCTGCTTTTATAAATTAGGTTCTATTGGAATGTAGCCAGCCCAGTCTCAATCCCCTGGGCCAACAAAAGAATCAGAAGAGGCTGGCCACAAAGGTTAGCCCCAAACCCTGCAATGCCCCTTCTGGGAGCTTCATTGAAGTCTAGAATACAGATTTGGAAAGGCGCTCTATGGGGCACTATATAAGACCATGCTCTGCCCTGAGCAGTCACTTCCATTGCTTTGGGGCATCTGAAGCTCTGACTTCCAGTCAGATTCAGTATAAAGAAAAATGGCTTGGCTGGACGCAGTGGCTCATGACTGTAATCCCATCACTTTAGGAGGCCGAGGCGGGCAGATCATGAGGTCAGGAGATCAAGACCATCCCGGCTAACATGGTGAAACCCCGTCTTTACTAAAATTACAAAAAATTAGCTGGGCGTGTTGGTGGGCGCCTGTAGTCCCAGCTACTCAGGAGGCTGAGGCAGAAGAATGGCATGAACCCGGGAGGCGGAGTTTGCAGTGAGCTGAGATTGGGCCACTGCACTCCAGCCTGGGCGACAGAGCAAGACTCTGTCTCAAAAAAAAAAAAAAAAAAAAAAAGAACAATGTCTGATAATCATCGGAATGGCTCAAAGATGTAAGGGATGGCCTCCTGAGGTAGTGAGTCTGCCATGATTTGAACTTATACAAGCAGGGGCTTTATTCAAATACTTCTTGAAAATCTCATTGCAAGCTCCTCCTATTCCTGGACACATACACACACACACACTCACACACACACACACTCTGTCTGCCTCTTCCTTTTCTTACTCCTGTGAGATGCAGTCCTGCCAGGAAATCTCATCTCGGATCAATACTTTATGGATAATAAAATGCATCATTTATTACACTTCTATGTGCCAGGCATTTGTAGGAATGTTACACTCCTGGTAGAGCTGCAATGTAGAGGGATTATTATCACCCACTTTATAGATGAGAGAACTGAGGTTAAGCCACTTGCTCCAAGTCAAAAGCCAGTAAGTGACTGAGTCAAGATCAGACCCAAGTTGGAGTGGCCCCAAGGCCATGAGCTCTTCCCTCTTCCCCATACTACACCTTGACTCTCAGTGAGATTGAAGATGTTGGTGTTGGTGGCAATAATGATAAAGCCAGTTTTATGGAGTGTTACAGATGCGTCAGGCACTATGCTAAGTATCTTACTGTATTGTGTCACATATTCTTCACAATAATCCTACAAAGGAGACACTATCACTCCCCGTTTTGCAGATGAGAAAACCAAAGCGTGATTAATTAGATTGTCTGAAGTTAGAAATCTATTAATAGCAGAGCCAGGATGAACTGCTGAGCCTGTTTTCCTGCCTGACCACTGAGGGCCACTGTTTTCAACCCCTGGCTCTGGGGTCTGTGCAGTGCACCAGTGCTGTTTGCAATTCAACCTTGTTCAACCACATCTGTGCAACAAATATCACAGAGCACCTGCCCTGTGCCAGGTGCCAGGCTAGGAGCTGGACAGGGAAGGGAGATGGGGTGCAAGTGCAACAATTAAAAACTGACCAGTTCAGGAGGGTCTGAAGGAGGCCCCTTTTCCCAGCCAGCCAGGGAGACCAAGTATGGAAGCCACATTTCTTTGTCCCCATGAATTGTCTTCACCATGTTTGTCTTTCCTCAAGAGCAATGACCTTCAGCTTTTCTCTCCTGCAGCCCCTCGGTCGCACTACCTGGCTGACAGTGGTAAGTTCTGCCTGCCCTACCTTCAGCCCATCATGTCCCATGAGGGACAGAGCTGTGTCAGCTGCAGTTCTCCATAGTTCTAATGACCATACAATGTGGATGTCCCAGCCCACTGCTGACCTCAAATAGTCTACTCCATTGTATTTGTCAGATTGTGGGTCTGCATTTGGGTTTCTGGAACTAGGATTGCCATCCCCAACAGACGGTCCCAGAGAGAAAAAAGGGCACACACCTCTTCCACCACCTGGGAGCCTTCCTACCTGAGTTCTGAGCTTGACTTCAATTCCAGGGCCTTTGTCCAGAGCCAGCCTGTGGCCAGGACACAGGGGTCTATCACAAGAAGATAGAGATGTGCAGGTCAAGGATACAAGAGTATATGAGTGGGTGCCTTGGGCAGGTATCTAGAATTCTGCTAGAGTGAAATGCCCCCAGAGATGGTCAAGTTGCAAATCTGGAGAGCATCAGGAAGAGTTGGTGGCCTCTGGCCTCCACCCCTTCCTGCTAGGTTGGGAGCAATATTGGCCATTGGTGGCCAGATGACCTCGGGGAGAGGGACTCATGGCTTGGAACTCCTGGTAATTGCTCTAGATCCTTCTTTTCAGATCCTCTCATCTCCAAATCTGCCTCCCTGCCTGCCTACCGAAGAAATGGGCTGCACAGGGTAAGAAGCTGTGCTGGGGGATGGGGGGGACGTTGTCCCCAAAATGCTAATAAATCCAACATTAGCTTGTTGTAAGGTGAAACCTGAGCAAAGGTCCTGGGGCTAGTGGTGGGTTAACTGAAACAACTGTATGGCAATGACTTGCTCCCCTCCCTGGTGACCCCTTCGTGAAAAGGGGCCCCCATGGGAGGGGCTTGGGAACAACTAGTACTTATTGGGCAATAACTCTGTGCCAGGGTCTCAGCTAAACACTTTGCAAGCACTAATTTATTTTGCCTTCACAACCCATGGAGGTAGTTACTATCATTTACCCTACTTTGTGCATGCAGAAAGGCACAGAGAGGTGAGGTGACTTGCCCACACTCTTCAACAAGAAGTGGTAGAGCCAGGATTCAAGCCCAGGCCAGCTGATCCCACAGCCCACCCCTGACTGCTATGCTCCACTGGCCTCTAACATGGCCTGTACATTTTCTGAGCTCCCTGAGCATGCTGTTATGGAAAAAGAAAAATGATGAGCAGGGGAAGGAGGATTGAGAGTTCATGGAAGGAGTGACTTGCAACTTCCAGCCAGGTTGTCAGGACAAATCTCCTAGAAAAAGGGGTATTTGAGCAATGAAAGAAAGCATGAAGAAGTGAAATTCACCAAATAAATGGATATATATTGAGTACCCACCATGTGCCAGGACAAAGCACAAGGATATAGCAGCGAGTTAAGTTTCCCTAACTTGAGACAGAGGCTGCTGAGAAGGCCCTATGTCCCACAAGCGCCAGTCCATTTTCTGGAGGTGAGTGAGTGCTTCAGGGAGGCAGAGGTGAGCTTATCTCAGGCCAGCCCTGGTTCTGTCTCTTCTGCAGACGCCCAGCGCAGACCTCTTCCACTACGACAGCATGAACGCAGTCAACTGGGGCATGCGAGGTGAGTGCAGGCCTGCAGGGGGTCTGCAGGGAAAGTGCCTCCAGATGTACCACTCAAAACTGCAGCTTGACCCTCGGCAAATGATGGCTACAGATTCTGTCCCCACGCTGGGCTGTATCCAACCCTGAGTTCTTACTCCCTTTCACTTCCCACCCCCTCCCTTTTCCCCTGCTTTTCCCTCATCCTCTCAAATCCTGGCCTTGGGTGATCTCCAAGCCACCTGTCCCATCTGGGTTCCCAGAACCATCACAGAGTTCTGCTGTCTTCTCCCTGGACTGTGGAGCGAGGGTTGCCTGCCAGCCCCAGTGGAGGGAAGCACTCAGAGCCAATTGCACACTGTTCCCAGTAAGAATTCCATGAGCTTCCTGCTCTCTGCCAGTGATGCTTTCACACCAACCTCGACCAGCTCCTATGAGCAAGCTCAGGTAGAAGGGGCCCACATCAGAACCTCAAAGGATTCCCCACAGAAGACAGAGGATCTTATCCATGTGTTTCAGATCTCAGATTCTTCTAATTTCTATTCTAAATATCTCTAAAGCCATTTTTTCCTTAAAACCATCTCAAGATCAGCCCAACCCCTATCTTTAGCCTTCCACTGTGCTCATACCAGCCTTGATTGTCCTTCAGGGTGAATTCAGTGAGGACAAGGTCTCTGGGTTAAGAGAAGTAGACAATAGAGGCCAGACTCCCTGAGAGAGTAGGACAGAGGCCCGTGTAGTGATGCAAAGCAAAGACTGATGGGCTCCATTCTGTGTGTGTGTCTCTTTTTCTCTCTGCAGAGTACAAGGTAAAGGATGTGCATAGACCTGGGGGTCTCCAGGATTCTTGGAGCCGCTACACTGGGGATCACCAGGAGGATGACAGCACTGTCTGTGTAGGAAAGGGAACATAGATAAATAACCCCAGGGGTCCTTTCAAGACCAACATTTCCTGCCCCTCCTTGGCCCACTTTTCCTGAATCCTGCCCTAGGTCTCTTGCCTACTGAAATCAGATACTCTCCCTGGGCTTCAGAGACACTCTGGTGGCTTGCCAGTCACCAAATATTAGACACTTACATTTGGGAGGTTATGTGCCCATATTATTGCATGGGCACATGGCAAATACCTCCAAGCTTATTCCTAGTAGTATTAGGGGACTCTCTGGGGCCTTGTCTTTGAGAGAAGGTATCTTAAGGCTGCTGGGCAACCCCAAGACGGGCAGATCCAGCTCTTCCTCCAGACTTAATTTCTGGCCCTTTCTGGATAGAACAGAGAGCCCAGACACAAAATATACCTGAAAGGAACAAGCCCACCACCCTCACCCAAGCTGGAGACCACCTCCCTTTCTCCTTAGATCTACCCTTATGAACTGCTGCTGGTGACTACAAGAGGAAGAAACCGACTGCCCAAGGATGTAGACAGGACCCGTTTAGAGGTAAGTCTAAAAAACTGAGCAGGAACTCTTGGGTTGAAAGAAATTTCAGAAGTTGCTTGGTATAATCCAGCTCAAGGGGGCTGGATGGAATGAGTGGCTTTAAGATCACACAGCTTATTGAAAAAGCAGGGACTTGAACCAATTTCCTCAACCCAAAATTTCCCCATGCTGTTCCCCAAAATTGCCCCATGCTGTTCCCCCAAAACTGCTCCATACTGTTCCCCCAAAACTTCCCCATGCTGTTCTTTGCTGCCTCCTCTTCAATTCAGTTAGTGTCTGTGGTGCAAAGGGACAGTAAGTCCTCAACTAGGGCCAATGCTTCTGCAGAATTGCAGAAGAGCTAGATTTGCTCCCTTCCCCCAAGGGGCCCTCAGTCTCAGGATTGTGCATAAAACTTGTGCTTGTGATGGGGGACAGGGGGAGGGAGCACTATGTAGAAGGAAAAAAAGCGTAAGTAAGTCTTGAGTCAAACTCCCTAGGTTCAAACTCTGATTCTGCCATCACTAGGTGGGCAGCTTTAACCAAGCAACAACCTCACTGCAACTTGGTTTTCTCCTCTGTAAAGTGAGGGTGATTGGTGTGCTTCCCTCCTGCTGCCAAGAGAAGTGAGTGAGCCAGTACCCATAAAGCCCTTAGCATGGAGTCTGGCAACATACTGAGTATGAAGTGCCCAATGAACATTAGATTACTGTTGTGCAGGGGAGACCACTAAGGCCTGAGGCAGTCAACACAGGTTTGCAGAAAAAGGAAGGATGTAGATGGACTAGGAAGACAAGTAGAGTTTGTGATCGATGGAGATGGAGAGGAGAACAGCATAAATAAAGGTGCAGAGGTGGGCCAGAACATGGTGCCCGGCATTTGAGCCATCCAGACACCTGGTGTGGAGTTCCAGTTCCTGGGCTCCTCTAGTGCTGCAGCACACTCTGCCCCTTACAGCCTGTTGCCACTCCCTGCCTCTCCCTCTCCCTAGAATGCCTGTATTACTCTGTTCTAATGCGGCTAATAGAGATATACCTGAGACTGGGTAATTTATAAAGAAAAAAAGGTTTAATGGTCTCACAGTTCCACATGGCTGGGGAGTACTCACAATCATGGTGGAAGGAAAAGGAGGAGTAAAGTCAAGTCTTACATGGCAGCAGGCAAGAGAGATTGTGCAGGGGAATGCCCTTTATAAAACCATCAGATCTCATGAGACTTATTCACTACCAGGAGAAGAGTATATGGAAAACTGCCCCCAAGATTCAATTATCTCCACCTGGCCCCATCCTTGACACGGGATTATTACAATTCAAGGTGAGATTTGGGTGGGGACACAGCCAAGCCATATCAATGCCCTTCCCATCTCACCAGCCTCCTTGCTCCTCAGGGCTCTCCACTAGTAATCCCTGTGCCCCAAAGCCTCCTCCAACCCTCCTACAGGAGGGGCCACTCCTCTTGTCCTCTGACCTCCTCCAGCTTTATATCCAAAGTGCATCAAGCACCTTTCACTCTCCTGTGTATCAGATCATGGATGTGTCCATTTCCTCTGCTTGACCCTGAGTTTCTTAGGGACAAACATTGTCTGCCCTCTACCACAGGGTCTGGGCTGGGAGAGGTGTCAGAAAACGTTTGTGGGATTGAGTGCAGGCTTCTGAAATAGGAGGCTCAGCACTCCTCAGGAAAAGCATATGAGCCACCCTGGACTTGATGGCGTGGAATTGGCCCAGGGTAGAGGGTTGGGGCAGAAGGAAGGGAATGTACGTTAGCCAGGAAGCTCTGTGAGTTCTTCCAGCTCTAACACACTGGGTTAGCACCCCAGGAAGTGGGTGATTCTCCTCACATTTCAACAAGGGCCTCCTCCTTTCCCTGTCTCCAAATCAAAGTGTCTACCAGTGCTGAAGGGGACAGCTCCCAGGGCAGCTCAGTGAAGCCAGTTTTTAGGGATGGAAACATTCTCCAGGACATCAGAATCACCCAGGGACATTTTTAAAAATACCATACAGGGGCCCCACAGTAGACCAATTCAATCACAATTTGGGGAAGGAGCTCAGGCCTAGAACTTTTTAAAAGCACCCAAGGATGTCTAAAATGTAGCCTGAGCTGAGGCCCATGGGCTAAAGACACTGCCCCAGCCTCCTGCACTAGTTCTAGGAGGGGACTGAAGAAGGAAGACTATGACCCTGTCCTCAAGGAACTCAGAGAATAGATATTCATTCATCCAACAAATATTTATTGAATCATCCTCACCTTACAGAGGAGAAAATAAAGGTTCAGCAAGGCTGCCATTTGGCTAAAGCTGATCACCTAGTGATGACAGAATCAGAATTTGAACCGAGGGAGCTTAACTTAAGCCTTGCTTATCTATACAGTGCTGCCTCCCCTCTCTTCCACCATCACAAGCACTCGTTTTATGTGCAGTCCTAAGACTGTTGGCCCCTTGAGGGCAGGGAGCAAATCTAGCTCTCCTCCTATGTCCGCAGAAGCATCCAGGTACTGTTCGAGGTGCTTACAATATATCAATGAACAAAACAGACACCGCTGCCCTCTTGGAACTACATTCTTGTGTGAGGAGACACAAGATGTGTCTCCTTTATTTGTGTCAATATTGTTGACACAAAGAAAAAATAAATGACACGATGTGTTAGAACGTAATAAGTGCTAAGGAAAAAAGTTAAAGGAGAGAAGAGAAGGGGATCAGGAGAGGAAGAGGCGAGTTGCAGTTTTAAATAGCATCATCAGAGTGGGTCTCATTGGATGCATGACAGTAAGCAAAGACTCAAAGTAGTTGAGGGAGTTGGGCATGCTTTTATAAGAAGGAAGAACTTTCTGGGCAGAGGGAACAGCCAGTGTTGAGAACCTGATGTAGGAGTAAGCTTGTTGTGTTTGAACATAGTAGAAGATTAGTGTGTCTAGGGTCACATGAGCACAACAAAGATGAGGAGGAGAAGATGAAGTCCAAGGAAACTGGAAGCAGATCACACAATGTAACAGATGCATGAAAAGATCACCATGATAGTGAAAGTGACCAGACTGAGTGCTTTCTGTGTGCCCTTGAGTGTTGAGCACATGACCTGTATCTGCTCATTCACCCTCATGGTATTCATGATGCAGACACTAGGATGCTCCCATTTTCCAGAAAAGGAAATTGAAGTTCAGGAGAGGTTAGGTAACTTGTCCATGGTCACATGGCCATTTCTCCCTGGCTGTAAGAGCTGCACTCTTAACCTTCCTGCTTTAACACCTTTCTGTGGCAAATGTCAGATGGACAGTCGTGGCATTAGGGGCCTTGAGAACTGGAGGGAGAAAGGAGGCCCCAGCTGGCCCTTAGAGGAGAGAAGCCCTGGTCTCCTTCCAGTGTGTCCTACTTATTAACACATTACTTGAGGGTGAGTCTACCATTCTTTTATATCAAGACTCATAACAAAGATTTTTGAACATGATAGAGAAACTCAACTGGAGAACCAATACTGACCACCACCCTCCAACAACAATAACAAATGATTCCAAAGTGCATTTTCCCTCAGTCTTTACTATGGAAGGAGCAGAGAAGGGGACTCTCCTATCCAAGGTGTCTTTCAGCACTCAACTTGAGTAGCACAAACATGGACAAGTCAATAGCACAAAGAAAGAGGCAGGGTCTTACGGATCTAACAAGCAAATGTGATGTGTGGGCACTGCCTGGGTCCTAGTTCAGATAAACAAACTGTGAAAAGACATTTTCAAGACAGGAACTTTGTAATGGACAGGTATCAGGGAATTCTGAGGAATTCTTGTTAGATTTTCTTGAGTTTACTCATGGCATTGTGTAACCACAATGTGAGAAAATATTCAGTGTGTTTTGAGAAACATTCTGAAGTGCATAGGAATGAACTGACACAATGTCTAGGCTTTGCTTTAAAATATTTCAGCAAATAAAATAGATAAATGAAGCAAATGTGGAAAACCTCACAATTACTGGATCTGGATAGTGGACATGGGCTTTGTCCTATTTTCTCTCTTCTGTGTAGTTTTGACATTTTTCATAATAGAAAGACTTACTTATGAATTTTTAATGGGACTGACCAAGAGGGGCAATGAGAATGTAATGCATTTTGCCTGGACTTTGGTCCCAGCTCTACTACTTCAAAAATTACTGACCAAAAATTATCAATATTACCTTTGTTTGAAATTCTGAAGGTATGGTGAAAATGTTAGTTCACATGGCCATGCGCCGTGGCTTACGCCTATAATCCCAGCACTTTGAGAGGCTGAGGAGGGCAGATTGCCTGAGCTCAGGAGTTCAAGACCAGCCTAGGCAACATGGTGAAACCCCGTCTCTACTAAACACAAAAAAAATTAGCCCAGCGTGATGGCGTGCACTTGTAGTCCCAGCTACCTGGGAGGCTGAGGCAGGAGAATTGCTTGAACTGGGGTGGTGGAGGTTGCAGTGAGTTGAGATCATGCCACCGCACTCCAGCCTGGACGACAAAGCAAAACTCTGTCTCAAAAAAATAATAATAATAATTCACAGTGACAACAAGCCAGAGAACTGACTAATTATTGTGTGGTCACATAAATAATTTTCACTGAATCTCCTTCAGCACCCAATTAGCTCATGTAATTGCTACCAACAAGCCAGCTCAAGTGAATCCATTAAGTTTGTAGGCAGTATATATGCCATATATTTCTCTTTGTAAACTTAATTTTAAATTTCATTTTGAAAAATTGTAGCTATCCAGGAAAGTTTCAAGAATAGTAAAATGAACATCCATTTACCTTTCACTAAATACAACAATTGTTAACATTTGGCCACATTTTAAGTGCTGTAT
This sequence comes from Pongo abelii, assembly GCF_028885655.2. Taxonomy (NCBI): domain Eukaryota; kingdom Metazoa; phylum Chordata; class Mammalia; order Primates; family Hominidae; genus Pongo; species Pongo abelii. The sequence goes on from NC_071989.2 coordinate 157,892,094, forward strand.
ATTTCTAACTCTAAAAACTTTTGACAATGCATCACACTTTTAAAGCTGCTTAGAAGGGAGGAAGGGAAGGAGGCCAGAAAGAGGGGAAAATCTATTATAGAATACAGACAAGGGTTTGATTATAAAGCATATTTGTTTTCATATCAGAAAAAGATAAAAGGACATTTTGGTACATCAAAAATTATGAGCAGTAATTTTTTTCATTGACTGGCCTGATGAACAGCCTTCCAGATCATTTGTTAAAACATCAGTAAGAGGAAATATCCCCTAAAATCTTGGACATGGCTCCTTTTTCTCTCAAAGGGGAGTGGGATAACATGAACCCACACACACTTCTGGATGCAAATACATGGAGCGGGCATGCAGAAAGCAGAGGGGTCAACAGGGGACTCCAAGGGATGTGTAGTGGAAGCGGAAGTCCCACTTGAGTCATAGGCAGGGGAGGCCTCTTCAGCCAAATCAGCTCCAGAGTCTTCCCTGGGAAAATGTTCATTCCATATTCACTCATTCAACAAATATTCATCACACGTTCCCCAGGCTCAGGCACCATGCAAGGCACAGGGTGCCCGAAGGGAACATGCAGCACCCACTGCTGCCTCCACCTACCCCTGCATCTTGCATCCTCATGCTGCTCTCTTTCTCTGTCCCCCCACCCCCGCCTGCCCTGCCTCCTTCAGCGCCACCTGTCCCAGGAAGAGTTCTACCAAGTCTTTGGCATGACCATCTCTGAGTTTGACCGGCTGGCCCTCTGGAAGAGGAATGAACTGAAGAAGCAAGCCCGGCTGTTCTAGGCAGAGGCTCTATAAATATATATGCATTTATATAAAGATATATGTAAAATCTCTCTACTGAAGCTCGGTATAATCCTCTCTTGTGTAATGGGACACACTGCCTGCCATGAGACTTGCTTTTCTGTACTGTCAGGCAAGCCCACGTCATCGAGATATTTTTATGCTCCTTACTTTCTCTTTTCTAAGTGCTGTGGGATCTGGGAAGGGATTTGAGGGGACTCTGTCCTTTTATTGGGGATCCTTTTTATACTGAAACATCTGTCCTAACTTGAGTGCCCCAAGGTCCAACTCTCTTTCCTAAAGAAGGTGCCTGAAGAAGTCTTTCTTCTCTCTGCTTCGTGGCCCCTTTCTTAAATTTCTAGGGCTGACGCTGACCATGTGGTTTCCATACCTTATTGGCCCCAGAGGGGCCCTCCCATGGGAAGATCTGCAGCAGTCTCCCCAAATCAATGAGCGCCTTTGAGCGCCCACGAAGAACTTTCTCAACACCCCCAATTAGGAGCTCAGTGCTCTTTGGGGGCAATGCAGTTAAAAGTGTGAGCCTCAAATCTAGTCATTACACCAGTCAACAGAAGTGGACAGGGCCTAGGCCTCTCCTCAGCTCCTTAACCCTCCTCCTTCTGCCCTGGATTGTAACCTCTCCCTTGTCCAAATCTAGGATTCATGGTAGGAAAAGGAAAAGGCCTTTCCCTTCCCTCCACCACTTCCAACTGGCCCCTTTGCCTGACCTGGACTTGGAGAACCAGAGGAAAGGAGAGGGAGCGGAAGTGGGAGATAGAGCAGGGCACCTGTTAGAATCAGAGCTGCAGGATTTCTTGGGACCCTCCTCTCTCCCTCACTGCTCCCAGCACCTCCTGACCCTTCCCCCTTTCAAGGAGAGGCCCATGATTGCAGCTTGTATTCTTTAGCCTTATTACAATCTATGTGCCTGACAACTCAACACACCGCAGGGCTAATGTTCCCACCAGAGCTCCAACTGAACAACCAGACAGACAACTCTCATCACCCTCCAGAGAGAAAATAGGCCATGTCCCAAAGAAAGGTTCTTGGTCTATGCCTCTGGTCTGTGGGCTGGCAAGGCAACCATACCATACCCCCGCCAGTCCTCGGCTCCTGCTGCAAAGTTGGCCATGTTTCACGGGGAAACTTTTGGAAGAGTGGCTGCTTATGAGATTCCAAAATGAAGTGTTGGCCAACACCGCTCATGGCCATCCTGGATTTTCCCGGTGGCTCCCTTTCCTGCTCGCCTCCCTGAACAGGGGAGAAAGCTTAACCTCTCTTCTCCTCTCCAAACCTTTCACCTTGAGCGGGTAATGTTTGGTGGGGGCTGTTCCTTCTTGGAGATGCCTTGAGTCGGACCATTTTGAGATCATGGAGGAAGGATGAAGAAGTGAAAATGACAATAATGACTCTCAAGAGGCTGGTGATGTGACATGGCAAATGTAGAACTGACTTAAATTGAACAAACCCTCACTGAGCACCTCTGATGTTGAGCACCTGCTGAATACTGAGCACTGAATGGGGGAGGGGGAGGGGAGCATGGGGTGAGTCAACCTGGGACTCGGTCTCAGGGATATGCCTACCAATAGCGGGTATCATAAGGCATGTACCCAAACATAACGGATGTAAGGCAGAAAGTGATCGGAGAAGGAAAGAGAAAGTGTGTGTGATGTTAATGAAAAGTCATATGCAGTTAGAGCAGACCAAGGAAAGCTTTCTGGAAGAGATTGCATCTGAGGAAATTCAGGAAGGATCTTTGTAGATTGGGAGGAGATTCTAAATTGAAGGGGTGATAGGGTGAGGGGCCAGAGGGAAGTCTGCTGTGTTCTCATGTAGGATGTCAGCCCTCCCTGCAACTTCTCTTTTTGGCCAATGTCTTTTCACTTTCCTGACCCTTTAGAATCATCCCCAGCCAGACGCAATCATGGAAGCTGCCTCATTGTCACTGGTTAAGAACTTGGCAAGATTGAAGGGCTTTTGTTATTGTTGTTGGATATTTTTGTTTCCCATAAAAGCACATCATTTCAACCCTAAACCTGTGTCCTTCTGTTGTTTCTTGTGTGGGAGTGGAAATGACTGACATGGGAAGAGGCTGAACCTTGCACATTTTTCAAAATAAAAGCACCAAAACCACAGCCACTCCTTTGGCCTCAGTTTCTCCTTCTGTAAAATGAGAAAGTTTGATAAAGGTAAACATTACTCGGATTGTTTTCTGTAGAATGCAGGATCCCTCAAGATGGTAAAGGATGTTCCAACAACAAAGAAGTTCTGTGATCAAAAATAATAATAATAATAATAACAGTTCCTTATTACTAAGCACCAGCAATGTTCCAAGTTCTATGTGAGCACTTCACACCCATCATCTCATTTAAGCTTCTGAAACAACCCAAGAGGTAGCCATTATTAACATCTCCAACTCCTAAATGGGTAAATAGCTTTGAAGAGAACCATAATTACCGCTAGTAGAGCCAGGAGTGAATTCCAGCCTGTCTGACTCAGAGAGATCAGCTTACCACTCTTATTAGGCAAGATCCTTCCAGCTGCAGGTAAAGAGAGCACCTTATTACAAGTGGCTTCAACGGTGAGAACACGTGTTGTCTTGCACGACCAGAAATGCAAGGTGCAGAGTTAGTACATTCAGCAGCTCAGGGATGGAGTCCAGAGCCCAGGTTGTTTGTATCTCTGTACCCCACCATCCTCAGCATGTTGGCTCTTGTCCTCAGCCACGTGTCCTCTATGTTTACAAGAGGCTTCTGTGGCTCCAGGCATCACGTCCTCACACAATCACATCAAAAAACAAGACAGTCTATTGCATGTCTATTATAGTCAGAAAAACTTTTCCGAAGTCCTCAGTAGACTTCTGCTTGGATCCCACTGGCCAGAACTAGGGATATGTCCATGTTCCTGCTGCAATAAAGGCTGGGAAACTGGGCATTTGGCATTTTCAGCCTCAACAGGGGAACCAGGCCCTCTACCAACAAAGAAGAAGAGAGCAGGGCAGAAAAGGATGGCCTCTGGGTGAGGAAATCACAGCGCCTCTGCCACAACCGCTGTGCCGTGAAAGAGCACATCACATCCCTTCTCTCATAGACTCACAACACGCATTGCCGAAAGTCCTGAGAAGTCCCACCATAGTACCTTTATTTAATCCAATATTTGATAAACGAATTTAACGTAACCTCTGTTTAAGACATGCTAGGCTTACTGTATTTTATCTGTTCAAAGATGCACTCTTTTTTCACGTTTCGACATCTCTGACGATGAGATGTGGCTTAGAATTAAAAGTAGCTCCTTTTCTGAGCTCTCATTCTGCAATTCTTCAATAAGAACCAATGCTAACTTTCAGCCCCAACATGGCCCCTCCAGACAGGTGGCTCAAATGTGCGAAAAGATGAGAATGCATTTTGCTCCCTGCCTACACATGCACCCAACAAATATTCATGAGTGAGCATCTCCTGCCAGGCAGGAGCACTGAGGATACAACAGTGTGGAAGGCGGGAATGGGCTTTCCTCATGGACTCTGGTCTAGAGGAGAAACGAATCATAAATAAGGCAACAGAAAAAGAGCTGGCACATGAAGATAACTGCTACAGAGACAACAAATAGGTACCATGAGAAAGAAACTCACTTCGTATGCTAATCAAAGGATGAAAACTAAGTACCTGGGGAAAAGTGGGGTTGGCAGCATTCTTGGCACAGAGAACAGTGGATGCAAAGGCCCTGGAGTGAGCAAGAGGTTGGCTTGTTGGAGGAGCAAAAAGTACCAATGAGGCTGGAGTGGGGTGTATGCAGGGGAGAGTGAGATTAGAAGCGGTGGGAGGGCAGGCAGGGGCCAGCCGTGCACAGAGTCTAAAAGGACTCCTCTCATCCATCCAGGCTTTGTAGAGGGTGCTTGGCTTGTGCTGTGGTTGTCAACATGCTGGGTATAGGAAGAATTGTTCCAAGCCTTGCCACTCAAAGTGTTGTTCCTAATCAGGAACATTGGCATCACCCAGGAACTTCTGTGAAATGCAGAACCTCAGGCCCCACCCCAACCTGCCCAATCAGCATCTGTATTTTCATAAGATCCCCAGGTGATTCATACACATGGTGAAGTGTAAGAAGCGTTGCTCTCACCCATCTTCCTTTCATGAACAGACATAACATTTTGAGTCAGACTGTCTGAAATTCTAGAAGGGGGCTTTTCCCCACACATGCAACCCCTTTGGACACTGGAGATCAACCTTACATCAATGAAGCAGAATGTGACTTTGGAGGCCACAGAAACCACAGAAGGTAATGCCAATAATACAATAGTTGTAATTCGCAGCCACGATACAGGCTGACTGAGCGTTTGAGCAGATCAGAACAAAAAGCCAGTTCTCCTGTGCCTGCAGCCCCTCATCCTCACCAGGCACCCAGTTCATAGACATGGGCACCAGCTGTGGAAGATGTCAGCAGCTGCAACTGGCCACAGAGCCAAACAGGACTAGAAGGCTGTTATTCAGCACTGTTAGCAAAATTCAAGGGGGCAAAAGCACTACTAAAATTAATAGCAATTAACCTTCACAGAATTATGCCAGTTCCGTGTGGAATTAAGTTTTAAACGCATTATTCCACATTGGACTTTGAGTTGCTAAAAATCTTGACGGCACAATGATAAACACCTACCTACATACTCAGCTATGGGCAGTGCCAAGCCACTCAGAAGCCCTGCAGCAAGACTCCAAATGAATAGAGTCCAGGGGCTGTGCAGATGAGGGTCAGCCTCTCCCCAACACTCACAAGCCTTTCACCTCTGTACTTGGCCTGGTCCAATATGATTGGCCCAGAGACAGAGACAAGAGAAACCAAAGGCCAGAAGTCACCATCTGTGGTCAGCCTCAGGGAAAATTAGAGCTAAATGTGCAGATAAATGAGGCTTAAAATTGGCATGACTTCTGTGTCCATAGCCAGAAGCATTTCCTTCTCAGGGGGAACCATCCCAGTGCTTCCTGGATTTCAGTCATTCAAGCATCACCTTCATGATTTCATCGAATTATTTATTTTCTTAATACTATTTACTTGATATTTTTCTTTCAATTGACATGTATCTGATGTTTCTATTTTAATGCCAGCAAAAAGCACAGGTTTGTAGGACTGTTTATATGGGGTTTTTTGCTTGTTTGGTTGGTTTAGCTTGTTTTGTTTAGTTTTGTTTTTTAAGAGACAGGGTCTTGCTGTGTTGCCCAGACTGGAGTCCAGTGGTGTGATCATAGTTCACTGTAACCTCAAACTCCTAGATTCAAGCAATTTTCCTGCCTCAGCCTCCCAAATAGATGGGACTACAGTCACGTGCCACCATGTTCAGCTAATTTTTATTTTTAATTTTTTGCAGAGATGGGGGGGGGGTCTCACTATGTTGCCCAAACTGGTCTCGAACTCCTGGCCTCAAATGATCCTCCCACCTCATCCTCCCAAAGTGCTGGGATTACAGGCATAAGCCACCGCACCCATCCTGGTTATATGTTTTTAATAGAAATTCACATAAATTCCTAACTCTCCAGATATGTTGGTCTGTGTAATATCTAAACATAGCTCACATTTTCACCAATTGTCTGAATCCCACACTTTGGGAAACGCTGTTCTACCTGATGGAAAAGGGAGGAGAGAAGGTATTTGTATTCCCCGTATGTCTTCATGATAGCTGGTCTTCGGGGACCCCAAGAGAAACAATCTGAAAACGCTGCAGAGAGAAGATAACCCAAAATTCTTTGACAACAAACAGGTCTTGCTGAACCACAGCTCACCTGACAGCCAAGACTGTCATATACCAGTGGTATCCTGCTGGGGCATCATATAGACAGGGGGTCCCTGGACCTCGCTAAGGTTTTCAGTGGATACAGCCTTTCATATTCCCCGCTGCTGAGGGTTGTAAATCCTTTGCCTCCGGGTATGCTGCCATGAGCTCCAGCAGGGACAGTACGGCGTCATGGGTAAGGGCACGTGGTTAGACGCATCCTCCCTCAGGGCAGTCTCAGCCTTGCCATTTGCTAGTTGAACTGTGTCCTCACCCTCCCATTTCATATTTTGATTCCCTAACCCCCCAGTACCTCTGAATGTGACTCTACTTAGACATAGGGTAGCTTTTAAAGAGGTAACTAAGTTAAGATGAGGCCGTTAGGGTAGGGCCTGATCCAATCTGACTGGTGTCTTCATAAGAAGATTTGGATACGTGGTGACAGCCAGGGAGCCCATGCAGGGAGGGGCGGCCACGTGAAGAGACAGCAAAGGGGTAGCCATCCACAAGCCATGGAGACAGGCCTCAGAGGAAACCAGCTCTGCTGGCAGAAATTCTGTTGTGGCAGCCCTAGCAAACGAATGAAATGAGATGTGCAAAATAGAAGTCGCGGCATTTAGTTGATAAAGTGGTGTGCTGCAGGTGCGCGCCTGGCTGCATTTCACTGCTCAGCACCTCCCTTGGGCTTAGAGCCTGTGGTTTACCTAGAGTATGAGTGCCCCCTCTGGGCCACTGCTGGAACTGCAGGGAGAGAGGCTGCCTTACTCACCTGGAATCTCCAGGTGTAAGGAATTCAGGCCTGCAGCTGTGTGGCCTTCTCTGCCACAGATTGGAACAGACCGCCTGAAGATGAAGACTAAACAGAGGAGGGCAGAGCCGGGAGATGGAGAGAAAAGAGCGACTGCTCGGTTTGCCTTCCTGGATCCAAGCTTGGCTTCAAACCAGCTTCGCCCCTTCAGCTACCCAGCTACCCTTTGAGCTTTTTCGTTAAAACTGGTTGGAGTTGTGATTCTATCACTTGCCACCAAAGAAGTTGTGACAGATACACTGGCTCCCAGAGTGAATGAATATTGGCAGCGGAATCCCAAACGTGTTCCTTTGCCATCTGTGTGAGGGAGAGTGACCACAACTTAAACACTGCAGACATGTGCTCCGATCAGAGCACGCAGTGTGACATGAATCACTAGGGAACACATAGGAAGGGTAAAAGCTTGCCTCAGTCTGTCACCGAAAAGTGTTTGTAGGGCCCAGACCTAGAGCCTTCTGGTTTTCCAAAACCTCCTTATGGATACAGAACTCCTTGTCATACAAAAGAAGCGTGACTGCCTCCCTAAGGCACAGGGTCTTGCCCACCTGGATCAGGACAAATTGTCCATCTGGCCCTAGCAATCTGTCATTCTAACAAAATAATCGGACTATGTAACGTTTTTAAATGTGCATACAAAACACCACTCCTTTGCAGACTCCGTGGGTAGCAGCATTTGGAGGCCTGGTAGTCCTCCCATCCAGGAGCACCGGGAGCTCCTTCAGGGAAGGAGGAACCTGGCAGAATCAGTTGCATTTCCAGGGACTGGATTTATATAAAACTCCCTGCAGGGGGCAGCCTGGGTATGTGGCCACGGTTTCAGCATCCCTTAATATTTTTCCATAAACATCTGACAAATTATTCAGAGGAAACCCACACTGATTACATAATAACCAACACTTCTGACCATGGCTCAGACACTGTGCTAAGCACCTTACAGATCTCATTTAATCCCCTGGTACTACTTTCATCCTTATTTTACAGATGAGGCAATTGGGCCCTTGATAAATAACTCATCCAGTGTTTCACAGCTGTATGTGGCAGAGCCTGCACTTGATCTTAGAGATGCCTCACCCAAAGCCTGTGCACTTGGCTATATCATACAAAATCTCCTCCCTGAATAGACTGCCAGCTGGCATTTGAAGAAAATGTACCATGTGCTGGCATGGCACCAGCCACTCCACACTCTACATACACAGTTACACTGAAGCATCACAACTGCTGTGTGGGGAAGATGTTTGTAGCCCCAGTTTTTAGATGAGGAATCTGAGGTTCAGAGCAGTTGAAGATCGTCCCTGGACTGTGCAGGGGCGGGGCTGGGTAACACTCAGATCCACCTTGTACTAAAGTCATTCTCTTCACCATTGTGTCCCACACACTGAACAGAGTGGCTCAGGTGACCTCATATCAGGGCATCACTGCTCCTGGTTCTGGCTCTAAGGCCTTGTGTGATTTCAGGCAAGATTTCTCCCCTTCTCTCAGCCTCAGTTTCCCCAACTGACAAATGAAGGGACCAGACGGGCTAATGTCTCAGGCTTTTGGGGGCTCTAAAGCTTTTCTAGCTCCAGGTTATAAAACCCACTTTGGACTTCTGCAACCTGGCACCAGCCTGCAGCCACAGATGAAGCTAGGGGCGTGCAGCCCAGATCTTCAGAATAGAGTTAGTCCATGCTGCAGTGTTAGGAGCTGCACACCCTCCTCAGGCCTCAGCATGGAGGCCCCCGGCTGGACAGACCCTCCAGATGTCTTCATGGGTCCCTAATTTCCCTCAAGTTTCCACATTGGGGCCGGGGGGTGGCTATAGTCCAGATTAAGTCCACAGGGGTGTTTTAGTTGGCTATTACAATGTTTTAAAACAATTGGAATTCATTACCAACACTTTTAAATCAAAAGAGATTTCTCACTAAAATCTAGATTTCTGGGTTCTGCTGAAAAAGCTGAAGATTGGCCACTCCATTTCTGAGCTGACTGGTGACTGGCCCCTCAGATGGAGCAAGAGGGCTCCGCTTTGCCGTGGCCCCTCCACTTGCATGGCCTGCTTCCTGCATGGCCTGCTTCCTGCACACCCTTCCCTGCCCGGCCCTGTAGGTGCTTCAGGGCATGAGCCTCGCTTCAGGAGCCTAAGATCTCACTTAAGGAGAAGAATCCAAAGGGAGGGAGTAAGCTTCATGCAGCATTTCGGCATAAAAACAAAAGCTCCTTTTCCTTCAGACACAACCACTGGGCTTGGCTTTAACAACTGTGGAAGCTGAGCCCTGTTGCCTCCATGCAGGTAGGAGCCCCGTGCCCTGGAGCAGAAACCTGAAGGCACATGGGAAGAATGAGTTTTCATCCATCCATGAAACTCTTTCTCTTTCTCCCAGAAACAGCCACTAAGCTCTCTATCTGCTTTCCGGGGCCCAGGGCGGACCAGCAGACGTGTGTCATTTCCCTGGATAGGGGCTATAATGGCAACATTGTGCTAAGTGGAACAAGAGAGGTTTTCATTGCAGCCAGCATCAGGCAGACACCCGATCAGAGGGCTCTGGGGATCACCCCACACAAAGGAGCATGGGAGAGGGGCCCTGAGCCAAGGAGAAGCCACACATCCACAGCAGCACACAGGGGCTGGTGGGCAGCACAGCGGCATGTCTCCACAATGCCTGGTCACAAGTTCATTTCCCCCTGCAAATAAATAAGCAAATACGACAATCCCAGAGGACAAATGGGACCCCCAGGACACATGCATTAATAGAAGCCAATACTGGCAGGCCTTACACACCCTTGAGTATGTTTTCACTGACTCATCCTACAAATACTTATTACCATTTACTAGGTGTTTGGGCACTGTGCTAGATTCTAAGGATCTAGCAATGAGTAAGACACAGCACCTGCTCTCACAGCATTTGCAGTCTGGTGGGGGACAGGGAAGCATAGGGAAAGGAGCACACAAGAAATTATGTACTATTGACCCAGTGAAAGAACTGAGATTCACACAGCAATGAAGTTGACTTGGGAACCCAGATCTGAGCACCCATCTGTTGTTTTTCTTACTCTTCCTGAAGTCTCCTCTGCAGGCTCAGTGAAGAAGGCACCCCAAACACCATAATAAGAAATCTGGACTTTCCGCTGAGGGCCAAGGGGAGCCATCACATATTTTTAAGGGGGTAGTTGCATGGTCTGATTGGGATCGTGGAATGGTCGCTCTGTTGGCCGTGGTGAAAACCATCCCTAGAGGTAAGGTGACAGGTTAGGAGGCTAGAGTACATTTCTCTCCCTGGAACAAATAACCCTGAGCCTCCAAATTTTTCTTTCCCAGGGTTTCCCAGTTCCACCTGATAAGCGAAGAATGAGACTAGGGAGTATCATTTGTTTTCACAACACAGGGAGCAGGAGGGAGTTGAAAGCTTTCTTCCTGCTATTGTTCACTAGGGCTAAATTTGATATCTTCTTACAGAGCTGGAGCTCCCCACATAGAATTCTTTAGACAAAATCCAGGCAAACCTGGAAAACTTGGAAGTGAGCAAAGTAGGTAGTGAAAGGGAAGATACGAGGCAGATTCTAAAAATCCTTGCCAGAGAGTTGCACTCAAAATGAAATGGAAAGGGGACGAGAAAAGCAGGTACAAACAACCTCCATTCCCATCCTTGCCCTGATGCTTACCCCCCAGTAACCCACGATCCAGCCAACCTGAACTCCTTCACAGACACGTCCTGCTGCCTTTGAGCTCAATGTCTTTGCTCTCACTGCTCTTTGCCCATAATGTTATCTCATTACACATTCTCAGTTGCCCTCCTTCCAAATATCTGTCATCCATTACAGCCTCCATGATCAGTAAAAAAGGCTTACTTTGTCTGATGGACTCCAAGACCACTTTATTTCTCCTCTGGTACTTTTCATACAATAATTTGTATTATATTATTTTATACATGTCTATCTCCTTTACTAGATTGTAGATTCCCTGAGGGTGGGAGTCATTCCTACTTAGCGTTTCTTCTCTCAATAGAAACTTGCACAGAGTGCAATCGATATTGCCTAGGCGAATTTATGGACAGTGTGGATTGTTATTTTTTATGAGGAATATAGAACTCACTAAAGGAAACATACAGAAAAAAAAAAAAATAGTTACTCCTTGTCCAAACCCGCAAATAACTTTTTCATCCATCTCAGTTACTCTGACAGCAACCAAGCTGTAGACAACTTAGTCAACATTGCCATCTAGTGGACATTATGGGTAATTATTTAAACCAGAACCCCTATACCTTCCCAGCAACAATTTTTTGTTGATTCTCAGAACTGTGCACAGACTGTGTTCTCCCATTTCTATATCCTTCCCAGACCACAGCTCAGTTAATTCCACTCCATAAATTATTCCATAGACACATGTACATTTTCCTTAGCCTTTTTTACTTTTTCGTTCCAATTCTCTGAATATATCTCCAAAGTCCTTGAAAGTTTCTGAAAGTTCTCTAAACATCTCTACAGGGCAGGCGTGGTGGCTCATGCCTGTCATCCTAGCACTCTGGGAGGCCGAGGCCGGAGGAGCACTTGATCTCAGAAGTTCGAGACCAGCTTGGGCAACATAGTGAAACCTCGTCTCTATCTTAAATATTTTTTTAAACATTATAAAAATAAAAATCTTTACAAAAGCCTCTGTCTGTTTTTGCAATAGTAACATTTCATACTGTTTTTCTAAATTATTTCAAATGAAATATTATGTTTTTAGAAGAATTAGTGAGCTAGCCTGAGAACTTAAAATACAATTTATGAGAGGCTGGGCGTGGTGGCTCACGCCTGTAATCCCAGCACTTTGGGAGGCTGAGGCGGGTGGATCACGAGGTCAGGAGATCGAGGCCCTCCTGGCCAACATGGTAAAACCCCGTCTCTACTAAAATACAAAAAAATAAAATAAAATACAATACAATACAATTTATGGCCTTGTTTCCAAGTGTTTCAGAGTTCAAACAATAAACTTTTAAAACTTAATCCACTGGTAAATTGTTGGTTGGCTGCTTTAGAATTGAAACTGACCTTTTCAAATTGGAAAAGGGGACAGCAACAAAAAGGAACTCAGAAAATAATAATGGCTCATATTTTATAGCTGTTTGTGGTTTATAAAGTGGGTTTGTATTATTTCATTTGCCCTACCAACAGTCCTGTGAGGACTTACAGTATGAGGCTTCCCATAGCACAGATGAGCAAGAAAACCTCATTGACGAAAAGTTATTATACTATGTAGTATTTAGATTGGAGCAAAAGTAATAGCGTTTTTTGCCATTACTTTCAGTGGCAAAAACCACTATTACTTTTGCACCAAACTAACAGAACAAGAGCCATGCACAAGTTTTCATACACTGTGCACGACATCACATTTGGTCTGAGTGCTCACACACATACATACTGAATAAATTACTGATGCAATATTTTAAGACAATATTAATTTTAATTTGCCCATAAAAGCAATAGAGAAAATATTCCCGGCCAGGCGCGGTGGCTCGCGCCTGTAATCCCAGCACTTTGGGAGGCCGAGGCAGGTGGATCACCTGAGGTCAGGAGTTCGAGACCAGCCTGGCCAACATGGCGAAACGTCGTCTCTACTAAAAATACAAAAATTTCCCGGGAGTGATGGTGGGCGCCTGTAATCCCAGCTACTCAGGAGGCTGAGGCAGGAGAATTGCTTGAACCCGGGAGGCAGAGGTTGCAGTGAGCCGAGATCGTGCCACTGCACTCCAGCCTCGGCGACAAAGCGAGACTTTTCAAGGAAAAAAAAAGAAAAGAAAAGAAAATATTCCCAGTCCAGGGAAGTACAGGAGGGTCTTTCCCAGTCCTTTTCTTGCCTCCATACCTTTGTGGTAGGTGTTCCCCGTTCCAGAATGTTCTAAGTAGGGAACAGTGGTCAGCTCGAAGCTGAAAACCATGGCCTGGCCCATGGTGGAGGGAGCAGTGTCTAGGAGAACAATTGGTCCTGGACTTTATGAAGGGTCTTAAAGTCAGACATTTGATATTGTGTATAAATGAGTGAGACCTATTTTCACAGGGATATACTAATAAGGTGAAGAAGTTGACATTCTTCATACAGCTTTAAACTTAGATCCCATTACTGTTCCACACTGGTCATAGCAATATTTTCTACAATCTTGCGAAAAGTACATTTATACTGCACTGTATTTTGTATGCTAAAAGTATTCATTTCCACATTTTTTATCACCCTGTTTTGCATGTTTTCACGTGTTATTCATTTTTCTATTCTTTTTCTGAATTCTCCCACATCCTCGTATGTTTTCACGTTTTAGTACACAAGGAACCTCAAAAGTTGAAAGTGTCCCAAGCCCTTGCCCACCTTTCAGCAAGCCTCTCTTTCTGCCTTTCCCAGGTGCTTTTCTTTCTGAAGATTTTTGTTATTATTTAACTCCCCTTTCGCAACACCACTGACATTGCACCGGCATCGCCGCGGGCCCACTGTCTGGCTTAGAATGTGCTCAAGAAAGACCCGCGGCGAATGGAGAAGACAAGCCCAAAGCCAGGAAATGGGTGGCGGCTGCAGGGAAGGGGGTTTTGATTCCATAGGATAAAAACGCGCTCCAACAGTCTCCGCATTCCGGCATGGAGCCGGCTGAGGGGTGCGGTGGTAAGACCCCATCGCTAGCGGAGTGCAAGCAAAGCCGCACACCTCCTGGGTCCGGGCTGGGGCAGGCCGCGCGGGCACGGGAACGAACGCGTGCGGACGGGGAGAAGGGTCCTCCAAGCCCAAGTGGGAGCGCCGCGGAGGGCGAGCGAGCGGCAGGGCGCGGCGCGGGCGTGTGCGGTACCACGGGACAGCGGGCTGCGGCCCAGGGGGCGAGGCGTGCTCGGGTCTATTCCGGGAGCGGCGCTGAGGGGCGGGCGCGGGCGCGGGCACGGGCGCGGGCGGGGCGGGGGCGGCCGGCGAGCATCCTGTCTGGGGGAGGGGACCGCAGAGAGCGCCGGCCGCTGGGCTGGCCTGAGAGCGCAGCGCGCCCGCCGCCACCAGCCGCGCCGGAGCCCCTGCGCCCTGCGGCCCGCTCCCCGGGGACCGGGCCGGCGCCATGGACCGAGGCCAGGGTAAGAGGGGCCGCGACGCCCGCACTTGTTGCCGCGCCGGGCGGGAAAGGGAGACCGGACGATCTGAAGCCGGAGAGGAGGAGGGAGAGAGGCGGGCGGTGGGGCGGTGGGGCGGTGGGGCGGTGGGGCGGGGGCTGAGGAACGCTCAGAGGGGACTGGGAGACGCGGCGCTTATGCAAAGGTGCCTCCTGCTGCCGGGACAACCCGGTGCATGTCATCGCCCGTGTCCTGGGGCCAACTCGCCTCTCGTGTGTGAAATCAGAGTTTTCATAGGCTAAGGATTTATAACTTCATAAAAGATCCCCCTCTAGATTCCGGAGGACAGCGAGCTCCTCCCACGTCATTCCACTCTAAAGGGGAAAACAAGGTGTACAGGTTCAACTCCCGAAACACCCGCTGTGGGCAGCCCCTAGGGAGAAGCTCCAGGGGACCGAAGTTTGCAGCTGCCTAGGGCATTGCGAGAAGGAGGAGCGCCGTGAGCAGGCGCGCGTGTGCATGTGTGCGCAAGGGAGGGAGGAGGCGGGGGTGGTTCTATCCCGCACCAGCTGTGTCCTCGGCCCAGGCCCTTCTCTCTGGACCAGCGACAAAGTTGGACTATGGTCTCCAAGGCACCTTGCCGACCCTTTTCCAGTGTATTTGGTAGACGTTTCACAGAAGTGGAGGGGACTTACTGAAATTGAGATTGACATGAGCCGAGAGGGCAGCATTCGTAGGGGGTAGTGCACATCTTTTTCTGTTTGTTTTGTTTTGTTTGAGACGGAGTTTCGCTCTTGTTGCCCAGGCTGGAGTGAAGTGGCGCGATCTTGGCTCACTGCAACCTCCGCCTCCCGGGTTCAAGCGATTCTCCTACCTCAGCCTCCCGAATAGCTGGGATTAGAGGCATGCGCCACCACACCCGGCTAATTTTTGTATTTTTAGTAGAGACGGGGTTTCACCATATTGGCCAGGCTGGTCTGGAGCTCCTGACCTCAGGTGATCAGCCGGCCCCGGCCTCTCAAAGTGCTGGGATTACGGGCGTGAGCCACCGCGCCCGCAGCGCACATTTTAAGTAAAGGTCTAGACATGGCCTTTGGCAATGGCCAGATGGGCATGTGTGTGTCTGTAAAGAAGTGGCCTGCTTGGACACGTGAACAGTGTCAGAGGCTGGGAATCAGAACCCCAGGGTTTCAGTCTGTACCTCTGGGATCCAAAGAGATCACAGGTGTGAAGGCACTAGATAAACTAGCGAGTGCTGTGCCAACAGGCGAAGTGTTGTTGTTGTTATTAATAATGGAAAATTCCTTCCCCTCCCCACGATAATCTCACACCTCTCCCTCATCTGCCTGTTTGCTGTGCTGAGCCCTCGAAGGGAGGAAAAAATGGAGGGAACAGGGGCATGGGAGCAATTAGGAGGCACTGGGGCAGGGATGAGCCGGGAGCAGGTGTGGGGTAACCTCCCTTACTCCTGTTACACGGAAAGTCAGGCTTGGCGAGCTCAGAGGGCCAGAGGGGACTCCTGGCTTCCAGTTCAACCTCCTCACCTGCCCCTCCCCAACACAGAATACTGCATTCACCTTCTTCAGGGACTGGGAAGGGCAGGCAGGAAAGAGAGTGGGCTTCTGTTTGGTTCTTTAGCAACTGAGGCCTAGATTTGTAAAGCAGTTCTCACCTGTTAACTGATTTCTAGGCAAGTGTGAAGAGTGTACATCAGGGAGGAAAAACAGAGAGAAGAGGCACCTCTCACACCCCTCAGTCCTGCTGTTCCCACCTCCTGCATAATGCGTCTAAAGCAAATACCACCATCCCCCCTCCCCTTCACAATCCTAGTCGCCCGCCACCTCCCCCACCTCTCCACCACCCCCACTCCCCACCAGTTTTTAAATACCACCTTGTGTGATCTCCAGTACAAAAATCCATACCTAGGCCTACCCAGGCCTGTGGAAAGTGCACTGTGTCATCCTAAGACAGAGTGACAATAGTTCACTTCACTTTAAATGCTTGGTAACCAACAATCTCCACATCAGAAGGCTGCCTCCAGAGCACTCTTCCTAGGAAGTCAGACTTCCCAGGAATCCCTTGGTGCTGAGAGCCTAGGAGGGCTCTGACCTGCTCTCTCCCTGCAGGCTTTTCTAGCCTGCTATCTTCTTTTACACTTCTTGTCGCAACTTTATAGACATAGTTATCTGACTCTTTAGTGTCGGCCTCCCTACCTGGAAGTAAGCTTCAGGAAGGCAAGGAGTGGATCTATTGTGATCAATCTGCTGACACTGCACCTGGCACATAGTGCCCAGTGAGGAGCTCCAGCAGTGGTTTAATTAGTAAAATACAACACACTTTATAGTGCACCTCGAATTGATTACTTGTACAGCAATACTTAGTAGTATTCTCTTTTTAAAAATCAACATTGCTGTACAAGTAATCAATTTGAGAATAGTACTAAGTATACTCAGATCAGTTCTTGGTAACTTACAAAGGCCATCTCAAGTAAAGTGGTCTTGTGGCTGGGCACACAAGATCAGTTTAACTGTCTGGATCCTCAGTTCTCTACTCTGATAAATAATTGCACACACAACCATGTTATGAATCAGAATGAAAAATCTGCGTGCATTTTTAAGATAAAACATGAGACTTCAACAAGTATTCCAGACTGGGTGCAGTGGCTCACGCCCATAACCCCAACACTTTGGGAGGCCAAGGTGGGTGGATCACCTGAGGTCAGGAGTTCGAGACCAGCCTGCCCAACATGGTGAAACTACATCTCTACTAAAAATACAAAAATTAGCTGGGCGTGGTGGCGGGCGCCTGTAATCCCAGCTACTCGGGAGGCTGAGACAGGAGAGGAGGCATCACTTGAACCTGGGAGGTGGAGGTTGCAGTGAGCCGAGATCGAGCCATTGCACTCCAGCTTGGGCGACAAAGCGAGATTCCGTCTCAAAAAAAAAAAAAGTATTCCAGCAGACCTTTCTTGTACCCCTGTTCCCAGGCAGGTGTGCACTCTTCTGTCATCAGGGAAGGCTTAAGAAGCACAGGTCTCATTTCAGCCTCCTGCCTACCACGTGAGAGGTGGGACTGTCATGCCCAGCTGACTGGGGAAGAAAATCACACATTGGTATTCACGATAATTAAAATCATCAAACTCTTGCCATGTGCCAGGCACTGTCCTCAGCTTCTTATGTGGCTCGTCTCAGAACAACCCATAGGATGGGGCCTATGAGCTGGGACTATCATGAATCATACCTCAGAGGAAAGCAGGCTCGGCTGGGGTATTAGCCAGCAAGGGCTGCAATAACAAAATACACAGACTGGGTGGCTGCAACAACAGAAATTAATTTTCTCACAGTTCCAGATGCTGGAAGTCTAAGATCCAGGTGCAGTCAGGGTTAGTGTCAGGTGGGGCCTCTCTTCCTGGCTTGTAGGGACACTTTTTGCCATGTCCCTTTGTGGCCTCTTCTCTGTGCATCCAGAGAAAGATCTCTAGTGTCTCTTCTTCTCCTTCTTCTTCTTCTCCTTCTTCTTCTTCTTCTTCCTCTTCCTCTTCCTCTTCTTCGTCCTCTTCTTCTCCCTCTTCTTCCTCTTTCTCCTCTTCCTCCTCCTCTTCTTCTTCTTCCTCTTCTTCCTCTTCTTCCTCTTCTTCTTCTTCCTCTTCTTCCTCTTCTTCTTCTTCCTCTTCTTCCTCTTCTTCTTCTTCTTCCTCTTCTTCTTCCTCTTCCTCTTCCTCCTCTTCCTCTTCCTCTTCTTCCTCTTCTTCTTCTTCCTCTTCCTCTTCTTCTTCCTCTTCCTCTTCTTCTTCTTCTTTTCTTCTTCTTCTTCTTCCTCCTCCTTCCTCCTTTTATTTTTTTTGAGACGGAGTCTTGCTCTGTCACCCAGGCTGGAGTGCAGTGGTGGGATCTCGGCTCACTGCAAGCTCCGCCTCCTTGGTTCACGCCATTCTCCTGCCTCAGCCTCCCAAGTAGCTGAGACTACAGGCACCCACCACCATGCCCAGCTAATTTTTTTGTATTTTTAGTAGAGACGAGGTTTCACCGTGTTAGCCAGGATGGTCTCCATCTCCTGACCTCGTGATCCACCCGCCTCGGCCTCCCGAAGTGCTGGAATTACAGGCGTGAGCCACCGTGCCCGGCCGTCTCTTCTTCTTATAAGGACACCAGTCCTATTGGATTAGAGCTCCACCCTTACAGCCTCATTTAACCTTAATTACCTCCATAAAGACCCTGTCTCCAAATACAGTCACACTTGGGGTTAGGGCTTCAACATATGCATTTGGGAGGGACACAATTCAGTCCATAACAACAAGCTTAGGTCACTGACATTAATTTGCTCATTCATTCTCCATGTGAGACACAGAGCTGGGGTTCAAACCTGGCTGTCTCCATATCAAAGTCCTGATCTTAAGCTTGCTGCTGACTGCCTCCTTGGTGGCAGGTGACCTGCCCAAGCCTTAGAGCAGAACCTAGATGCCAAATCTTCCTGTTTCAGGCCCCAGACATCTCCATGGCACTTAAGCTGTACTATTCAGATTATTTCGCAGCAATTGCTGTGAATATTCGGAGCATAAAAAGCTTAGCATCAAAGTCAAGTGACTTGAGAATGGAAACAAATGTGGAAGGTAGAATTTCTCTTCTAACAGGATATGTGTCTTCCCATGGGGAGAGAAAAGGATTCATGTAACACAGTAACAGACATAGAAACCACTTATATCATAATGGCAATCCTTCCAGAGGGTTTCCTGATTCACAAATACCATGCAAGAGAATCAACCATCAGGTAAAACCAATGGGTATGGACACCACCTTCTACAGGACAAGTTAATTAACTCTCTGTCCCTGCCTCTCACATCATACATCTAAAGCAAATGGCACCATCCGCAGATGAGGATAAATTATGGATACTGATAACACCTATTTATTGGATTTGTTATAAATAACCTACAAATAATACCTAGCATAGGGGATCCACTCAATAAATGCTGGCTATTTTAGTAATTACAATTTTTTTTTTACCACACTCACCATTAATAAGACTGCTTTACAGAACTTCACTTGCTTCTTCCACAAGCTACTCCAACTCTGATGTTGCTTTTTGAGTCCCTGCTCTGTTTCAAGTACTGAATTAGACAGCTTTGTGTACAACTCAAAGACAGGGAACAGGTTATAATCTTGTTTGTATCACAGTGATCCCTTATGGTGCTTGTCCTTGGAAATCCACTTATGACCTTCAATAACTGGACCACTGTCCAAATGACATTTCTGAGTGACTGAAATGTTCATTTTCTGTTATGTAGTCTCTCTATTCAAGCCTATTGACTGTGGCTATGTCATTACAGTTTTGCTTTTGTGAACTTTTCATTCTTCTTGGATTATCATCTCTTTAAGGCTATGGTCTGAATTTTTTCTGATTTTTTTAAATTTGCCTTCTTAATGTCCAACATTATGTCTGATCTCCCAGGCTCATGTGGAGTGATTTATTTCCCCCAAGGTTCCTTTCCTTTCCCCTTCACAACTGTTTCTTTTTCAGCTACTGCAGTTGAATTGAACCCAAGACAGGAGTTTCTTTTGCTGCATTCTGTGTTCTTGGGGAGATCATGTTGTCTACTGGGCAACTCAAGAAATAATCTGATGCTCTTCTTTTCATGGAATGAGATTTTCATTGCTCAACAGATGATCTAAGAATCCATTCTGCCTGTGTCTTACCTCCGTTGAACCAGCTTTTGAGATCCAAATTAGGAAGGCCATGTCTTCCCTACAGTGTCCATTGACCAAGCAGCCTGTAGCTAATCCGTATGATGAGCTCCCCCCTGCAGTGACTTGAGACCCAACTTCTGTCCCCAAGGCTGTGAATTTCCATGCAGACATACCTCTTCCCTGACATCCAAGTTCATTTCCTACTCCTTCTATGGTAATGGTCTTTTGAAAGGAACCCTTATCCATATTTGAATCATCTTCTTGATCCAAACGTATTTCATGAGGTCATCTTTGTCAGTGTTGGGACTCAGTGGAGCTGAGTGGTTCAGAGAATGGACAAATTTGGGTTTGAGTTTTGACTGCAACTTTTTGTATGACCTTGGGCAGTCACTTTTTCTGACCCTTCAGTGTCTTCATTTGGAATGTCATGGCAAGAGTAATACATGTAGTCTAGCACTCAGGATTTAACCACACTCTGCAATGGGTGTAAGGAGTCATACGGGGCTGTATGACTTAACTCTGTTCCCTGTGGAGGCTTCTCCTGGTCACTGGGCACTGCTTCCATTTCTTTGTCTCCCACAGAAGCTGTTTGGCTTCTCCATTTTTGTCAAAGTTTTGCCAGCCTCTCCCTCAAATATCAGTTTCAAACTCCCATTTTCACATGAGTGAGCATTCTGCCAAGTAAGTTCCTCCCTCCCACCCTCTGCCAAGAACATATCGTTACTCCATTCTCATCTTTGGTCCAGAAAAACAATCCTGGTTTTAGATACCATCAGCTTCTCATACCCTTCTCAATCTTCAAGAAAACCTCAGAACCAAACAAAAAGTGAACCCATCTGTGTGCAACACCCCCACCAAACCCCATCATTTTCCTCCTTCTTTTCCTGGCCAAACTTCTCAAACAAATGGTCAGCAACTCCTCTCGCACACTCCTTTCACCTCCTGCAGCCTCGCTTCCAATCACATCCTCCACTGAGAGCCCTCTCTGAAGGGTCACAAATGGCTTCCGCTTCCATTGGACCAAAGTCTAGCCTTTCACCTCCATCAAATCCCATCTCCTGGCCTCCAGCTCTGTTGAGGCTCTACTCCTTTCTGATGTATTCTCCTAATTTTCAGAGATGTGAAAATCACGGATTTGGGGGTCGAATAAGCCTAGGTTAAATAACCACTGCCTCGTCCCTCCAGGAAGCCTTTTCTGCCTTCTCCCTGCCCCATCCCAATGTTATAGGTGCTCATAGCCTCTGGGCCTCTCCCACACTAAGACAAGTTACCTAACCAAGTTGTTTCCTCAGTCTTTGTAAAGCAAGAAGAATGACACCCATAGTTGGGAGACTGAAATGCAATAATATATGCCTAGCTCCCAGTGTCTGGCCCATAGTAGGTGCTTACTAATTGTTATTTCCCATCTTCTCCCACTTGCTCTATCTTCCCTCTTGCTCTGTCTCTATCTTCTTGCTCTGTCTTCTTTAATGGCACTTGCCCCTCTCTCCCCTGATCTTCTGACCACCTCAGCCCTCTCGCTACACTCACTCCTGTGAAGAACTAAACCCCTCTATGAGAGTAACTCTCAGATGTCCATCACCAGCCATAATTTGGCCTCCAGTTCCTCATGACCTCCTGCCTATAGTACATTTCCATTCCAAGGTCATCTCCGCCTTTGGGTGACCCAATTTTGAACTCATCTTATTCACCACCAAATCAGATGACCCTTCCTGTTTCTCTTTTTATGCTAACAACTCAACCACATGAGAAGTTATTGAAGGAAATGGGGGTGTTTGTGAACAGACTAAAGTTGAAGCGGGGACATGGAATCAGTTCTCAAATTCGTTGTCCTGTAGAAGAGGTAATAGAAAGTTACCTCTTAAACAGAGGCCAGTTTGGGCTCAATCTAAGAGAAGCATACAAATGAAAAGAACTGTTCAATGGTAGAATACGAGTTGCCTAGGGACGTAATGAGTCAAAGTTTGAGTGGCCACAGATCAGGGAAGCCACAGAGTGGCTTAGTATGTAGCTTAAGGACTACTCTCACGTAAAATTCAAGAAGCTTTCACAGCTTGACCCTTTTGCACACTGTAGAGAACAGGACTTCCAGGAGTGTATGTTTCAACCTAAAGCATTCTTTTTTTATTTAAACGTACAGTATATTATAGCTTTTAATAGGACTTATGAATTATCTATGCTTAAGGATGGAATTTGGGGAGACCGCCTGATGCAATTAAGGACAGTTATTTACAGCTACTGGTCTGATTATGCTTAAACCCTTCACGGGTTTCTCATTGTTTGTAAAACATCAGCTACCTTCCTTGTGGTGCCTCAGGCCTGCCCTCTGCACACTTTGCCAGCTCGCTTTGGACTCCCTCCTACCTCTTGCCCTGGGCTCTTCTCACACTGGCCCTGCTCCTTGCAGCTTTGAATATTTTGTGCCTTCACCAGATTCACCCTCGCTCTTCCTTAGCTCACTGCTGAAATATGACTTCCTCAAGGCAATGTCTCCCAGTCTCCCAAGATACATGCCTGTTGTAGATGTTCAGAGCACCCTGCACTTCTCAATCACAGTTCACTGTGGGCTTGAATTAGCTGTTCATATGAGCTCTGTTGGGGCAGGGCTCTTCTCTCCTTGCTCTCTGCCCTTCCCCCAGGACCTAGTGTAATGCTTGATGCATAGTAGGTGCTCAATAAATGTCTGTTGAGATGATGAATAAATGAAAGTGAGAGTACACAATTCACAGAGTAGAAGTTGGATATGGCCGCTTTCAACTCCAGGATTCTCCACGTCAATGATTCTCACTTTAGGGACAGAAATGTAGACTTCATCATTATCCATCATTTCCTTTGCCTTCATCCTTTATACAGTCAAATTCCAAATCCTGTTGACTATTATTGGGAAATATATCTTGGATGGCTTCTGTATCCTGTTTCCTCGGATAGGAGCTTCCTGTTTCTGCTCTTGCCTTCTCCAGCCTGCCTTAAGGACCACTCCCTATTTATCTAAAGCAGTGGTTCTCAAATCCAGCTGGGCTCAGAATCACCCCCTGTGGAGCCTACTGAAAATACACCCACAAAGATTTGATCAGTGGGTCAGAGGTTTGGGAATCTGCTTTTTTTTTTTTTTTTTTTTTTGTTGGCATATCCCCCAGGTGATTCTGATGTTCACACAAGGGTGATAATTACTGTTTTCATGCACTGCTTTTATCGTGACCCTTGACCTTGCTCAAACACCTGCTTCTAGTTCTGTCTTTCACACTTCAACTGAATGAGACTCTAGGGTCTGGGTCTGTTACCCAAAGCAACCTCTGAAAGCATGAAATGTCTCATTTTATCTTTAAAAAGCCATGCAAATTTTTTGTTAGCATCCGTAATATATCTAACCCCTTCTGTCACCCTCTCAAAATATCTTTGTACAAAATGGACCTTCGGAGATGCATTGTGTTTATCTTGGCTTCTCCTTCCCCTTCCCTCCACCATGGACTCCCAGGTGATGTGAACTCCAGCCTCCAATAAATATCCCAGCACAGAGTGCCAGAATGGAAATGGATCTGGACATGGAAGCAGAACACCCACATCCAAGCCCTGGCTCAGCCGCTCGTTTCCGTGTTATGAGGACATACATTTTTATAAAGTTTTTAACTTAGAAGCATTTTGACATTGACCAGTTATCTTCATTTCAGCTTAGCTTCAGGGACATTGCACATCATCCACAGAGTGCTTTGTGCAGAGGCTGGGCAACCCCTGCCCATGTGACCATACAAGCTGTCACTTAGCAGCCGTTCACTGTGGGGGGGTTGCTATGGGCAAGAAGGAACCTGTGTAATGGGGGACTCATCAGAGAATTGACCCACTAAATTCTTTTTTCTGGAGACCCTTCCAGCCCTGAGTTTCTCTTCTGTGGCATCTCTTGACCCTGGTGATGGCCCTGTGAAGTAGATAGCAGAGACATTCTCCCCATTGGACAGATGCAATAACTAAGGTTCAAACAGATGACTCTGCTCTTCCCCCTTCCTGAAAGATGCAGCTCAGCATCATCTCCCTGCCACATCCACCTCTAGGTCTCTCCTGACTTTGGGTTACCACCACCCTCCTCAGACTGGGCTTTTGGAAGTTTTCACCACACTTGTTGAAATATCTGTTTTATGAGTGTATGAGTCCTGAGGCCTAGGAGTATCTTTTGTGCCATATTCCCAGTGTCTAACACACAGCAAATGCTTAATAGTTACAGTCAAGTGTGCTTATTGCTGAAAGCCCACCATGACTCAATAGATACTGTCATATTCCCATTTTATACATGAAGAAACTGAGGCTTTGAAAGGCCTATTTATGCAGCCCAACTCACCTCCATACCTGAGTTCTTTACCATTGCTCTCCGCTGCTTCTCCATGAATGTTGGAGGGTTATCCCCAGGTTAGATATACGAGGGACTTGCTAGTTAAGATGGGCTGACTAGGTAAAGATTTCTAAGTGGGGACAAAGAGGGTGCCGAGAAGACGAGGAGGAAAAGGAGGTCTGAATAATTCTAGGGAACATCCTGTATCAATGAAGGGGTATAGCCAGGCAGCCTGCATGAGGTTTTATTTCTTATCCTTCACATTCTTCCCGCTGTGGCCCTTGGAGTTCTGGTATTCAGCATTCATGAAGCTCTCATTCTCCTGGAATTAACAAAGAGGCTGAGCCAGGAGGGCCCAGCCGGGGTCTATCCTCCATCTAAAATTCCATTCGGGGAATCCCAGCCTTGCCCCAAGTAGGGAGTGAAGGTGCAGAGCTGGCCTGGCGTGAGTCTTCTCCCTGGCACAGCTGTCAGGCTGCGGCGGGGGCAGAATGTGGCACCACATTGCAGTCATACCAGTTCTGGGGAATTGATGGACAGCACGCCTCACAGGAGGCAAGCCTGGGGGCTTTTTATAGCCCTCTAAGAACCTAGAGGAAAACTGATCTCCTGAGAGAGAGAAATGGAACACGTGCCTTTTCCAGGCGCCATTCCCTCAACCATGTAGTCCCCAGATGCCCGCAGTTCAACTTAGGGCAAGAGTCACAGCTAAATGAGTAGTGTAGTGTGGTGGAAGCAATTCACTGCCGGGAGATAAGGATCCTAACCAAGTTCCTTGAATTCCCCCCTTGGGCTTCAGTTCCTTCACCATTAAGGTTGAAGTATTATAGTGCAGGAACCAGCAGACCTCAGCCCAGGGGCAAAATCTGGCCTGCTACCTGTCTTTGTAAAGAAAGTTTTCTTGGAACACAGCCACACCTGTTCATTATATATTGTCTATGGCTGCTTTCTCACTGTAAGTACAGAGTTGGGTAGTTGAAACAGAGGCCAACAAAGCCAAAAATATGTAGTATCTTGTCCTTTACCGAAAAAGTTGGCCAACCCCTGGATTAGGCTGTAGAGAGATTGGGAGTGTCTCCCTGGAGCACTGTGGTGAGAAGGATTCTAAGGGTGTGTCCAAACCGAGGAATGAAGCACTGTCCTTAAACCATACAAAAGTGTGTATTCAAGAGTAGTGTTGGGAAGACCCCAGAATGCCATTTACCAGTGTTTTTCAAACTACTTTTGGCCTCACAGACCTTTTGCAAACAAAATCTTGAGCAACAGAGCTGCTGTAGGTGAAGTGGGAATGAGAACACTGAGCACAGCCCATTCCATCCCTTACCCCTGGGGCAGTACCTTAGGAAGCTGTGCAGATCCCATAGGCTTCATCAGAAGAGCATTAGGAAACCACTTATTTAATCCTATCTCATTCATTCTACAACTGGGGAAACAGGTACAGGGAGTAGTGGCTTGCCTGCGGTCACCTGACAGGTTCCCATTTGGCTTTCCACGTGTCACTAACGTGGTTACCAGGTATCAGCAGAACATGGGCATATTTCTGCTGGGGAGAAAGCCTGTCCATTGGCTTTGCAGGGCCTCAGGGCTGCCATTAGTGCACGGGTGACCAGGAAATGCCCTTGCTGACCTGGAGCCCACCTAGGTTCAGTGGTGGGACTTGGCCGGGACACATTGTTGATATCTGCCCATGTTTCACCGTGGCCTAGTCAAAGTTTTGGAGAATTTTTTTTTCTGACAGCACCGAAGCCAAAAGAAGAAAATAAAAATTAAATTAAACCATATATATTTTTATTTCATTGATACAAAGATAAATTTTTTTTAAAAAACTCAGAACATACCTTACCATTGACATCTTAATTTATTCGTTTTGTCCTCTTTTTTTTCAAAAAGCTGTTGTTCAATATGAAAATATCTTCAAATCAGTGGCATCTTAGAATGGAGAAATTATGATAATTTATACTAAGGCTTTCTTTTGAAGATGGAACCAGATTTATTCATTTGTAGAATAAATATTTACTCTTCCTGCCCGTTCTTGTTGAAGGGTTTGCTGAAAGCAGATCCTGCTGATGCAAAACCAAGGAGAATTTTTTTTTTAGGTCCACTTGGACCAAAAAGAAAACTGATCTCCTGGGAGTGTGCCAGGAAGCCGGAGAGCCTGATGGCCTTTCCTCACCTCCAACCAGCAACCAGGTGCAGCTCTCAGAGGTTCCAGAGAGGAAGCTCAAGGTCCCTGAATCTCCCAGTGTGGCAGAGAAAGTGAAACTTGGTCACCGATGCCTGGAACATGAGGTCATATCTAGTCAGTGTCCATCAAAGAGAATATATAAAGGACCAGAAGTTTCAAGGGACACTTCCTAGCCAGGAGCCCTGTAGAGATGGCATTCCAGATGGAGAAAATCGTGGAAAGAAGAGCCCAGAAGCGTGCTCAGAAAGCAAAGCGGGGCGGCATGCCGAGAGCCCAGAAGAGCAGGTGGAGGTGAAACGGGGCCTCCATGTCCTTCCAAAGAGTAGGGATGTATTCTCCCAGTCGCTAACTGGGTATGTCCCAGTCCTTTGAGGTTGTGCGGCTTGCAATCTGTAACTAATAATAGACAAAGGAGAGTACGAGAACCGAGGGCTCTGGCCATGGTGTCAAGTTGCCTGGGGTTTGAATCCTGGCTCTACTCCTTTTCTTTAACCCCCTGAGTTTGTCTCTTCAACTGAAAATAGAGATAACAGTCTCTTATCTACGATGAGGGATCATTGGATTCATATAGTAAAAGCACTCAGCACATAAGAAGCAGTCAACTTTTCGAAAAAAGAAAGCAAATGCCTAAAACTAAGGTTTAGAAATGACTGCCTTTCTTAATAAATTAGAAAGTAATCCAAGTTATCTCTGACACTTTCACCCTCGCTCCTTCCCTGCCCATCCTGGGAAGGGATGGGATTACAGAGACGTTGGGGAGAAGCCACAGGGAGTGCATGGGGCACGTGAGGATCTTTCATCATCTGTGTCACAAAGGAAAACTGGTGTTCTGGGCCCTGGGGAGCAGTGGATGAGTTGTGAGCAGGAAGAGATTATGATGTGTTGCAATTTGGGGAAATTATTAAAGCCAGCAGTGAGCTCACATTAGAATGGAAAGGGAGAGATTGGAAAGAGGTGGCCAGTTAGGAGGTAGGGCAAATATCTCAGGTGAGCAGCAGACTGTAAGACCAACTTACCTTGAGGTTTAAAAGCAGAGATACATGAAACTTTAAACTGTCCACTTTGAGTTAGGGTTAATTGTACACAATTGTTAGTCTAATGCAGAAGCAGAGAGATATTTGGGGCATTTCAAAACTCAAAACATCCATTTCCATGTCTTTTGATCAACATTTTCTTGGATCCTCAACCCCAATGATGGAGGCAGGAATCACTCCGGGGTCTCCTAGAGCCTATTCAGGGGTGGATTCCTGTGGGGCAGGTTCATGGGGGCCTGGCCCAGAACCAAATCCAGGTTTAACACTGAAAGGTTTCTGCAGGTGAAAGGGAAGGAAAGGAGGGAAGACTTCCTACCTGGGCAGACAGTCAGAGTGGCCATCTGAGCTCAGCTTCCAGCCTCCCACCTAGAATATCTAGTGATTTCCTTTCATCACTAGAAGGAAATCCTGGGTGATTTCCTTTCATCACTGACAACTGCAGCAACATTAGTAATCATAATGAGCCCTTACAAGCATGATTCATATGTACCTGGCATGATGCATACAGTCTTCATACATTGTCTCCCTTTCTTCTTGCCACAACCCTTTGAGGTAAGCACTGTTATTATCTCTGTCTTACATTGAGAAAACAGGCTTGGTGAAATGATGAAACCTGCCTGGGTGAGGGAAGCCAAATCCCAGGTTTGATGTTGGATACATCTCACCTGGGTTCACAATGTCACAGCTACGCACTGTACTGACTCCTCCCTAGCCTTCCTGACGAGGGACTATGCCACCTGGGCTCCATCCCTCTTGAAAGGGATACCTGTCTGCCTCTCTTAGTTCAGATTGCCAGAAAGTTCTTCTATACACTAAACCTAATATTGTGGTCTTGGAACTGTCACTCCTGATCCATTTCTGCTCCCCAAGGCTCCAGTTCCCCAGGGAGCACATCTGCTCCACCCCTTCTCTTCTCCCACTCCCCAAGAGCCCTTCTGTTCTTGGAGACATTTCTCAGAGGCAGGATTCATGGGGCCTCCCTAGTCTGTGGTCCTTTCTATGAATTCCAGGTTGTCACTTAGCCCCTCCCCAGTGCACCTGCTGTGTACCCATTACTGTGCTGAACACTGGGCAGATACGAAGTCAGGCATCATCTCAGTCCTCATGGATTCACAGTGGACATGGAACAAGTCATCTACTCTGGCGCATAGAACAGGGGAATCTCACCTGTCCAGGAAGGCTGGATCAGCCTCCCGGAGGAAGTGGCATCTAAACCAACTCTCAGAGGATAAGCGAGCACTTTCTGGGGTGTGGGGGAGATTTTAGATAATAATCATATCATCAGCTTGGCATGCATCAGGGACTTCTCTAAGCACTTTATGTAACACCTCACTGGATCCTCACAACAGCCCTGTGAGGAATAAGTATTATTATTATCCAAATTTTGCGGATGTGGAAACAGACACAGAGAAGTCACTTGCCCAAGGTCACACAGCTACCAGGAGGTAGCAGTTGGAGAACAGATTATGCAGAGGAAATACCACAAACAAACAGCACCAGGGTAGGGTCTCAGATATTGCAAATAGGTCAGAAATAGTAAAAAATAATTTTTAAACTCTATTGAATAGAACAAAGCCAACCACATACTCCTATTAGTGTAGCCTGTGGCATCTGTTGATGATTTTCTGATTCCTTGATCACACTGAGTTTTCTGCAAGCCGATTGTCCACCTAATGCTTTGCTTTTCTGAATGAGGTGCTATTCAGTCCCTTCTGAATTCCAAATGAGTTCCGTTGTTTGATTGGAAGTGGGAGGTAAGAGGATGGCACATTTATATTAATCACAATTTACTGATTTATAAAACTTCAGTATACAGGGTGCTCCTGCTTCTCATCAGCATCATCAGCCTTGAGTCTCAGAACAGACCTGTGGAGGTAGGGAGGGCAGTTATGATCACCCCACTTTGATGTTGAGGAAATTGAGGCTCAGAGACACACAGCGACTTGCCCAAGGTCACACAACCAGTAAGTGTGGAGCTGGGGCTTGAGCCCTGAGATTCTGGCTCCAATGCCTGTGTTTTCTCCAGAGCACCAAAACACAGTGCACTGTGGGAGGTGGAAAGTTTCCAACCCTGGCTCCTGTGGCCTCTGGCAAGTTTAACCTTGCTAGGCCTCAGTTTCCTGTCAGTAAAACTGGGATAAGAGTTCCCACCATATAGGGTTGCTGCAAAGAGCAAATGAGGTAAAGGCACTGAGTGTTAGGCACAGAGAATATTCCTACAATGGAATAGTGTGTAACAGTCAAAATGAATGAACACTATGACAAGCAACAATATGGATAAATCTTAGCAGCATAATATTAAAAAAAGTCACAAAAGATTACCTACAGCACTATATATTCTTTTAATAAATTTTTAAACTAAAAATTTAAAATAATATTTTCAGGAGTACATCTGGTTGTACTAAAACTATATACAGGGGAAAGCAAGGACATGGTGAACACAGCATTCAGGATGATAGTGAGATTGGGCAGGGGAGGCAGGAGGGCGGGATCATAAAGTTAGATGTAAGATATTGTCAAGATCCTGGCTTTTGCTTTGAATGGTAGGTTTGTGTGTGCTTACTCCATTATCAAAAATAACTACATAAATAAATAACTAAATAAAAATATGGCATGCATGGGCCAATAATGAGAGTATCTCATGAAGCAAGGATTAGGATTCATTTTTGTCCACCTGAGGTTCTATTTTTATTTATTTATTTATTTGAGATGAAATCTCACTCTGTCGCCCAGGCTGGAGTGCAGGGGTGCGATCTTGGCTCACTGCAGCCTCCGCCTTCTGGGTTCAAGCAATTCTCCTGCCTCAGCCTCCTGAGTAGCTGGGACTACAGACATGAGGGTTTTTTGGTTTTTTGGGTTTTTTTTTTTTTTTTTGTATTTTTAGTACATGTTAGCCAGGATGGTCTCAAACACCTGACCTCAAGTGATCCGCCCACCTCAGCCTCCCAAAGTGCTGGGATTACAGGTGTGAGCCACCTCACCCACCCATGAGGTCCTATTTTTTAAAAGAAGTAAAAGTGTAAGGCACAGTACCCATCATATAGGAAGTATTCAATACATGTTGGCTTTTATTATTAGATAGCTTTATTATTATTGATTATATAACCCACATACCCCTAGTCAGAGGCTTTGCTGTCAGCCCAGGGAGGTTGGTGAGATGGGTCCCCAAACTCAGACGTCTCAAAAGCAGAAATCCCCAGCCTCACCTAGGCCTCAGGCCAGACATCCGACCTGGTGAATGAACAGCAGTTGGGGAATGGTCAGAGGAGCTCACTGCTGGTTCCAGCAAGCTTTGCAGGTAGGAGACACCTATGAAAAGAAGGCCAGAAGGTATGCTAGTGCTGCGATTGAAAGCTTAGGCTCTGGAGTGAGGTCTAGGTTTGAATCTTAACCTGCCAGCTGTGTGCCTTTAGACAAATGACTGTGCCTCTGAGCCTCATTTGGCTAATGTGTAAACGCAGGCAAAAACAGAACCTACCTCACAGGGTCATTATGAGGAGTAAGTGAGGTAATCCATGCAAAATGCTTAGCACAACATCTGGAACATCACTTTAGCACTTGAAAATACTACCTGCTTTTACCATCAGGCATCCCAGATTACTCCCTGGGACTGCTCTGCTTCCCCACGCCATTGGTGAAGGAGGCGGTGCAGGACGCTGGATGCGGAAACAGCTGCCATCTTGTGTGAGGAGTGCGCGTGTGTGTCACAGTTTTCCACTTCCTCCTGGACCCATTTCCTTTGTGAGCTCAACAGGGAGGAATCCGCAGACAAAGGAACAATTCTGGGAGAGCCCAGTCCCACAGCCAAAAGCTGTTTCCTCAGAAGCGAATGGCCTTCCCCTACCCTCTCCTGTGTGGTCTGGAAATGCCTTGGGGAGAAGAAGCTGTGGCTTCCCTGGAGGCCCAGAGCTGAGAAACAAAATGCCCCAAGTGACGGCCCTCCTGGTGGAGGACGGGAACCTGGGCAGAGCTGATGCGAGTAAGGCCATTGAGGATGTGGGGCTTCCCTGAGCCTGTCACCCTAGCCTGACTCCTGGGAAGAGTGGCACCCAGAAACTCCCCATGACCACCCTGTCTTCCTGAAATAACAGTGCGTCAAAGAATGGTGCTCTGCCATCTCTAACAATAATCCCTACGATTTACCAGCCTTTTCCCAGCCATTCTTCATTTCCCCCTCACACAAACCTGTGCATGGGCTTTCTAAGCCCCTTCTTACAGAAGAGGAAAATGATTCTGAGGGGGTTAAATAACTCACCCAAAATTACATACTGGCAAATGGGAGGAGTTAGAGCCCAAACCAAGTCCTCCAAGTCCCAAATTCTTCCCACTA
The DNA here is from genome assembly GCF_028885655.2 of Pongo abelii. Classification (NCBI taxonomy): domain Eukaryota; kingdom Metazoa; phylum Chordata; class Mammalia; order Primates; family Hominidae; genus Pongo; species Pongo abelii. The sequence goes on from NC_071989.2 coordinate 157,924,037, forward strand.
TTTTTTGCCTTCTCCCTTTTTATGAATGCTTTTGTGTTTCTATCCTGTGGAGTCAAATTTGTACTATTCTCTTAAGCATAAAAGGATATTCAGTTTCCTGCAATCGCTGTAATTAACACACACAAAAGTCTTCCAAGGTGACCTCACTACCCCTGCCGTCCCTCACATAGGGGCTATATTTAACTCTTGGAAAGTACTAAGACGGAGGCATTGGCTTTGCAGCTGGGTTTTTTTTTTCTGCCCCTTTGTCATTCTTTTCCAGCCCGCATGTACAGTGGGCTTCCCTATCCAAGCTGGGACAACAGGAAGTGTTTGTCTTAGTGATAAACAATGCGAGTCCAACCAGTGCCGTCTCTTCTACATTCTGCCCACTGTTTGGCCTTCACTTGGACTCAGAGAAGTGCTTGTAAATTCAGAGGAAGGAAGGGAGATGTCCTGATAGCCCCAGCTGGGTAGATTTGCAACAACTTGGAAGAGTCTGTGGGCAGGGGAAGGAAAGATTTCTCAACCCGGGAAGTGAAGGGCAGTTCTGCCAGCCTCACCTGAGGAGCTGGTGACCTCTGCAGAGTAAACCCAGAGCTGGACACAGACAGAAGAAGCATCCTGAAGGAAAACTGGGTGAGGCATAACAACTAGATCCTGCAGTATTCTCATTCTAGCATCCTCAGTTTCCACATGTGTAAGTGGGGCTAATCCACCTTATTGTAAGACTTAATTTATGGGCCGGGAGCGGTGGCTCATGCCTGTAATCCCAGCACTTTGGGAGGCCGAGGCGGGCAGATGATGAGGTCAGGAGATCAAGACCATCCTGGCTAACATGGTGAAACCCCTTCTCTACTAAAAATACAAAAAATTAGCCAGGCGTGGTGGCGCGCGCCTGTAGTCTCAGCTGCTCAGGAGGCTGAGGCAGGAGAATTGCTTGAACCCGGGAGGCGGAGGTTGCAGTGAGCTGAAATCGTGCCACTGCACTCCAGCCTGGCAACAGAGCGTGACTCTGTCTCAAGAAAAAAAAAAAAAGAAAAGAAAAGGCTGCTCTTCCTTTCCTTCACCCTACCCAAGCACTGAGCTCACATCTGATCAGCATGCTGCTTTTCTTTCCAGGGTGACTTGCCTCCCCACTGGTACAGTGGGTCATACCCCACTGATATGCTCGTTTGTTAAAACACAGTATGCAGAAAGTTAACTCTAAAATCATCATCAGAAATGTTCAAAGTAATGCACTGGTTCTTTCTCCAGAATAGGAGCCTTTATGAGATGGAAATTGGGTCATTTTCCTTTGCATAAGAAAGGAAATTTGAGTAAATCAAAAGAAAAATTGTAGGCCATTCATAAAACCACAGTCTCACAGTGGTCTTTTTCCATTTTTAAATGGTGCTAGTTGCATTTATTCTGACTTTGAAAACAAAGAAGGATAAGTTATCTTTGTGATCTCTGTAAAGAGGCTGGTCAAATAGTGAGGTGGGGAAAAGAGAAGTTGTGTATTTTCCTACGGCTTTGCATTTAATGAATTTGTAATTTGCAAGCAGTTTCCAAGCATTTTTGTACGTTCCATTTTTGTACATTTTGTACGTCTGAAAGGTACACAGGAATGAGATCATGAGTCCAAGTGCCCAGCACTGGGCCTAGTTTGATAGGAGCCAGTACAGGGTTTATTATTCTTGTGACTTGCTGAAATTTAATTACTCACTTGTCTTTTGTTATGAACTCATTATCTTTGTGATCTCTAAATAAATCTGACCTTCTGAGCGCTAGTGTCCTTTCTGGCTGCAATAAATACCTCTTGTTTTTCACTCAGGCTGCATCAGGGGTGTGAACCGGGTAGCAAGTGGTAGTACTTTTTATTGGTAGCTTAATTTCTGCTATCTAACATCTTATTTTGATTTCAGTCATATGGGGAGGAGTGAGGAGAAGATAGAAAAGTGATCTTACTCTTAGTTGGGCACTCACCAGGAACAATAAGCACTTAACAGCCTAATCTTAGATATATTTTAAATAGGTTTCTAAATTTATTTGAAAAACTTTTTTGCAACCCAGAGAATAATTATCCCTCATCTTGGGTTTCTGAACCTCTGTCTCACTTAAAAGATTGAAAACTTATAAACAATGATTAGTCCATTTCTTCCTGTTGTATCTTTTTCTCATCATTGGAATTCACTGTACCTCCCTAAGACTCAACTAAACCAAGCAAGATAGATGGAATTTATTCGTGGTTCTAAATAAACTGGAGACATATAGACAGTTCTGTCCTGATGCCCGAGTCTGCCAAGAGCAAAGACAGGAGATGGGGGCAGCTTAGGAATTGAAAACAAAATTTTTCCTGACTGGGGATAGCAAGCACCCAGGATTCTTGGGTTGTGTTACTGCCCCTCTGTCTAGAAGATATTGTCTCCTCACCTTGCATGGAGGGGGTCCTTGGAATGTGTGCACCCTGAGGGAAGGGGCTTCGCCAGCTCCTTTTGCCACAGCCATCCCAAGCTCAGTGTCAGAGCCAGAGCCATGAATAGTTCACAGGATGAGGCTTGCAGAGCCCCACCATGCCCTCTTGTCCCTATACCATCCTCCTTTGTGCCTACCACTGCACCTGAAACTCCATGGGGCGATCACAGATGAGTGAAGAGAGCAGCCATCGAGTGCCTGAGCACCATACACATCAGTTCATTTCATCTTCACCATGACCTTGTGAAGCAGCTACTGTGATCACCCCCGCTGTTTGCAGATGAAGCATCAGAAGCTTAGGAAAGTTTAGAAATTTCTCCCAGAGGCCCACAGCTAGAAAATGACAGAGCTGGGAGGGGAGCCCAAATTGTCCAAGCCTGTGCTTTTAGCTGCTCTTCCATGACTTATCTTAAGCATCAAGCTTTGTGTTAGTATTGTGTGAACTTAACACAAAATACTTTTTCCCCCAACTGGTTGTGTGACCATAACTAAGTTAAATAACCTCTTGGACACTCGCTTGCTACATGTTTAATATAAGAGGATTAGACTAGGTGATCAAAATATTGTATTCATTGAGTAAATGTTCATTGGGCATCTACTGTGTACTGATTGAGACACAGACCCTGTCCTCCTGGAGCTTGTTACAACTATAGCAAATCTGTTCCTAATGCTATCTGATCAATACTGTGGAGTCTCCATAGTTGTGGAAAGTATTAGAAAATAACAACAATGACAAAACAATATGCGATATGGCTATCATTTAGTGAATGTTTGTTCGAAGCATGGTGCCATGCAAAGTACTTCACAAGCATAACCTTACCTAATTTTCCAACCCTATGTGGTTGGGATCCTGTTATTCTCATTTTGCCTATGATAAAACCAGGGCTCGAAATTTCTAATGTGCCCATCATTGCACAGCTCAGAAGTGGCAGTGCAAGAATCCCAATATACATGGGTCCGACACCAGAGCCCTAGCCACTGCACTATTCTAAGCAAGACTTCATGCTCCAGCTATTTGTAATTTTCAGGGGCTCCTAGTCCTACCTTGACTCTCAGTTATTTCAGAAGAGGATAACTAATGATATTTTTTTAAGGAATAGGAGAGGTTTTCCCACATTCCTTATGTCCTCTGTAGCATATTTTTTCTGGTGGAGTATTTTGCAGAGGTTGAACCTTGGACTGCCCGCATCAGAATCACTTGGAGTATTTGTAAAAATCCAAGTTCCTGGATCCAGGACAGGCCTACCAAATTAGGCTTTCTGGATAGGAGGTCTGGGAATGTGCATTTTCAACAATCCCACTGGAGGAATCTTTTCTTGCTAAAAATTGAGGTTACTGTCCTGTTGGTATATATGAGCCCTAACAGAATCACTTGTCATATGCCTTATACCCATATGACTTCTCCAGTTTAAATTCTCTAATGTTTTAAATCTCTGTGGTTTGAATTCTCTAAAATTAAAGATGAAGCTGTCATCAAACTTCTGTATTCACTGTGATTGAAAGCTAGCTTCTTAGGATGAGCTCTGTATTGTTCTGGAAGAGCCCAGCACTGGCTGAAAGGTTTCTTACATCCATGATGTATATCGGGCTTTCTCTGGGATGAGATCCCTGCTGTTAATTCAGGTATTTGCTTTCAGTGGTCGATTTTTTTTCTATGAGATCTTTACAGTTGAAGTTCTGAAGTTCAAACAAACCCAGTGGGGAGAGGGCCTTCACGCAAGAATTTCAGCCTCATGGTGAGGGTTTCCACCCACAGGTAAAGGTATCCCCAGATCAGGAGCCCCATGAAGTCATGGCCCAGAGCCCTCCACTGGAGGGCTGTGAGAGGAAGCCCAGTATTCACATCTGCCCACCTCCCCCCAGCCCCAGCCTGGCCTCCTGGCCTCTGCTGCACTGAGCTGGACTGAAGTCTTCTGATGGAGCATTCAGGTGTGGGGTCAGACAGGCCAGGGATGCTTACTGGCTGAGTAACTTCACTTCTCTGAGCCTCCATTTCCTCCTTTGTAGGGCACTGGAGGATTAAGTGAGATAATGTGCATTAACTGCCCAGCACAGGGTAACTGCTCAGCTCCAGCGAAAGACTTGCAGGTTCAGTGCAAGCTGTGCTTTGCCCCATGGTTCCCCTCCCTCTTCCCCCTGCTGCCTGCCAGATCCGTTCAGGTCGCAGAAACCCCACCAGGACTGGCAGCCCCTCATTCTCCATCTGCTTCTCTCAGACGCACTCAGTCCCTTTCTTCTCCTTTGGTCTGTTTGAACTTTGGTGATCAAATCTCAGTTAAAGGAAGAGCACTCAGATGTCAAGGTCTCATGTTAAGAATCCCATCAAAGACCAGGAAGGAAACAAAAAAGGTATTACAAAGCTTGGGTGCGAGAGCTCAGGTTTTTAAATGCAGAGCACTCATGCAGAACCAAACTGTTCTTACTTTAGAAACAACTATAGCAAACCTTAAATTAGAAGCAGTAGAGCATTTAGAAGCCAGAAAGCTGCCACACCCATAGGCATTTACTGATAGCAACAAGAAATTGCTGGAACCTCACAGCAAAAAGAAAGAAAGAGAGACAGAAGGAAAGAAAGAAACAAAAGAAGGGAGAGAGGGAAAAATAAAAGGAAAAAAGGAAAAGAGGGAGGGAGAATGGAGAGAAAGAGAGAGGAAGGGAGGGAAGTGGGGAAGGAGGGAAGGAAGGAAGAACGGGAGGGAGGAACAGATTTAAAAATCCCAAAAAGTTTTGCAATCATTAGTCGTTCACTGGGGGGCAGCAGGTTTTAAAGTGTAGCTAGGGATGAGGGAGTTGCCTGGGCAGTCCCCAAGATGTTTTCAGGGGGTTTGTAAGGTCCAGACAACTTCTATATAGTAGTAAGACATTATATACCTTTTCACTCCCATTCTCTACAAGCTTACAGTGGAGTTTTCCAGGCACAACCTGTGGTAAAGGGGTAAGTTTGAAGGCTAGTGGGATAAGTATCTGTGTGTTCTTGTGTTTTAAAGATTTTTCAGTTTTAATGTTAATACAATAAATATTGATAGATACAACCTACATAAAACAAAAGCAATTTGGAGTCCTCAACAATTTTTTTTAAGAAAGGGTTTTGCTCTGTTACCCAGGCTGAAGTGCAGTGGCACAGTCACGACTCACTGCAACCTCCTCCTTCCAGGATCAAGCAATCCTCCCAACCCCAGTCTCCTGAGTAGCTGGGACTACAGGCACATGCCACCACTCCCAGCTAATTTTTTGTATACTTTTGTAGATGGGATTTCGCCATGTTGCCCAGTCTGGTCTCAAATTCCTGAGCTCAAGTTATTTGCCCACCTTGGCCTCCCAAAATGTTGAGATTAAAGGCGTGAGCCAACATGCCTGGCCCAATAATTTTTAAAAGTATAAAAAGACCCTGATACCAAAAAGTTTCAGAATAACTGGTATAGGGTTAAACAGCCCAGTGCACCCCTGAGCCATAACATCCTGTGGGAGAGCAGAGAGGTATCATGTGCTTTTGAATGTGAGTCGTGGCTGCAGGGCCACAGGAGGGCTCCCAGGCCACCTGTGGCTGCCTTCTTGCATCTGCCATGGCCTCCCTCGTGAGTAATTACCTGTGAGGGAATACGCATGTTTGTGTGTATGAGACAGAGAGAGAATGCTCTTTGGGACAGTTGGAACAATCTCTTATTCATTTTTTCTAAGCCCCGCCCAGGGGCCAGGCTGACACATAAGTAGTTCTCAGTAAATGTTTTGGAATTGAATTAGCCAACATTTAGTGTATGTATTAGTCTGTTCTCATGCTGCTAATAAAGACTAATAAATAAATACCCGAGACTGGGTAATTTATAAAGGAAAGAGGCTTAATTGACTCACAATTCATCATGGCTGGGGAGGCCTCAGGAAACTGACGATCATGGCAGAAGGGGAAGCAGACACATCGTTCACGTGGTGGCAACAAGGAGAGATGCCAAGAAGAAAGGGGAAAAGCCCCTTATGAAACCATCAGGTCTCACTATCACAAGAACAGCAGCACCTCCATGATTCAGTTACCTCCCACTGGGTCTCTCCCATGATATGTGGGGATTCTGGGAGCAACAATTCAAGGTGAGATTTGGGTGGGGACACAGTCAAGCCGTATCAGTGTGTCTGTTGAGGGTGCTAGAGAGGTTTGTTATTCCATTTGAAAAGATTTCCTTGAAAACAGCTAAAGTTTGGCTAAAATGATTTTAAATAATTACCTGCTTTAAAGAGGGAAACATATTCATCCAGAACCCGTGTTTATGTGATACGGCAGGGCCCAGGCCCTGGAGGCAGCAGGACCTCCAGGCACCTTTCGCCTGGGCTCTGGAGGCAAGCAGTGACCCCCCAGAGCTGTGCCACTCTGATCCCTAGGGATCACACAGACTTGGAATCAGTCTGGCTCTGCCTCTGAAGCTGTGCCACTATCCCATAGCTGCCACAGCCTCAGCGTCATCTTCTGAAAAAAAAAAATGCATCCCAATAGGACTGCTCATAGATGTGCCCTGGGTATTGGATGGAAACACGCACAGAAAGCCCCTCCCTTAGCGCGCAGCAGCTGAGAGTGCACATGAGATAGGAGCTGTCCACATCAGCCTTCAGCTCATTGTCAACGACTTTGGGGTGATGATGGATTTTGCCACAGAGAGACTGCGGCATCATGTTTTCCTAACAAGGGTCACTATCTATACATAAGATTTATATTTAAAAGAAGGTCCTAGTGTGGTCATCTGTTCATTCCTGTCTTGTCAGACACGTGAAGAGCACCCACACTGAGCAGGCCCCAGACCAGATGATAAGGAAGCAGAGAGTCACAGTCCAGTCCACGCCTGCTAGAGCCTCACAGCCTGCCAAGGGAGGCAGGCACTCAGGGATCAGCACAGATCAGTGTAGTAAATTCTTCAGTGACAGCAAGAATAGCTGATTTGTGGTGAGCATTCACTCGGTGCTGGGCAAGGCCCTTTGCATGCCTGGTGTCATTAATTCTCACAGCCACCCTATGAGGCAGGTGCTGTTATTATCCACCCCCTTTACAGGAGGAAACTGAGGAACCCATAGGTTAAGTGATTGGCTAATGAATGATAGAGCCTGAATTTGAACCCAGGCGATCTGGCTCCAGGGCCTGTTCTCTTCTGCAAGGTGCTGTATCTCCTCCTACACCTCCAGGCCCTGCAGCTCCAGGTCAGTGTCTCCTGTTTCCTCAGGAGGGCCCAGGGTGGGAACAGCACGTGGAGTTAGGAGTCATGGCTGGAGCTGAAGTCCTGGCTTTTCTTGCCTCTGTGTAACTTCAAGCAAGTTATTTATCTTCTCTGAGCCTTAGTGTCTTCATCTAAAAGGTAGGGGTGATCATGGGACCTACTTCAAAACTTGTTGGGAGGAACAAAGAAAATACTGTGAGTCAATGTATCTCTGTGGTTAAAAGAAGAGAATGAAGAAAGCAGCTTCACTCTAGGCTCTGCTAGCTGTGTGATCCTGGAGAAGGTATTTAACCTCCTGGAGCATTAGTTTCATCCTCCATGTAATGAAGATAATAAAATGCTTGATATATGATTTAAATGAGACAATAAAATGTAAAAGGGCTGAATATAACTGATAATGATTGTTCAGCACAGGTTAGCTTCTGTTATCATGCCTAAATGCTTAGTGGGTTGCAAAGCAGGGCAATACTACTGTGATGAAGCTGGTCTTTGGCTCTGAGGCAAACCAAGTCCCAAGTTACTTTTCAGGACAGGGAGACATCAGTGACATCATGGTCTTGGCACACTGAAGTCCTTAAAGGACTCTGTGCTCTAGGATCTTGCAACTCAGATGGTCCAGGACCACCAGCATCAGCTGCAGCTGGGTGCGGATCAGAAATGCAGAATCTCGGATCCCACCCCACACCTCCTGAGTCAGAATTTGCATTTTGACAAGATTCCCAGGTAATTCTTACACACACTCAAGTTTGAGAAGCATTGGCGTCACGTGGAAAGAAAGAATGGCACTGATAACATGGAGTGAGAAGGGTTAATGTTTAGTTTGGCTGTGGCCAAGGCACCGGAAACAGAAGGTTCCAGAGATTGAAGCACATGAACTGATGGGACAGGAAGACTCTCTTTCCTGCCTGTGTCCTGGATGGCCAGGGGCTCCAGCCTGAGACCTGTGCTGAGCTTCGAGCTGCAGTGAGAAAGGACCCTGGTCAAGCAAAGCAGAGGGCAATCTGGGGCAGAAGGAGGCCTGAGAGCCTCTGCTCGGGGCTGCCTGAGCTCAGGGTTGCCAGGTGAGCCCAGGGAGGTCCAGTCCTTGGGCCAAGACCATCTGAGGTAGAGTGGGGAGACCCGGAGAAACACCACAGGACTAACTGAGCAGGACCCTCTGACGGGAGCTGGGTGGCAGGTATGGGACAGCTGAGAGCCCCCAGGTCTGCTTGCACACCCGGACCTGCCCTCTGACCCCTGCCGCCCAACTCTAGGTGGTGGGGGGCCGAGCTCCCGGGCACAGAGCTGTGACTGTGCAGCTGTGACTGTGCCCGTCCGCCTTCCTCCGCAGTGCTGGAGCAGCTGCTCCCAGAGCTCACCGGGCTGCTCAGCCTCCTGGACCACGAGTACCTCAGCGATACCACCCTGGAAAAGAAGATGGCCGTGGCCTCCATCCTGCAGAGCCTGCAGCCCCTTCCAGGTCAGCCGCCAGCAGCCTGCCTGGAGGAGCTCCACTTATGTAGGACAACAAAACCTCCCTTCACTTGACTCAAGAACATGCAGGAACCCTCTACCTCACCCCCACCCCCAGGGGCTGCCGCAGGAGGAAGGCTAAGCCCTGGACACAGTGTCCATGCATTCCATGCGAGCTCTTGCCCAATGTCCTTGTCCACTGGGACCCCACCTCCCCACCGACAGCCCTGGCTGTGCTCTTTGTACTCCTTCACCCCTGCCCTCCACACACACACAGAACACACACACTCACATAGAACTCACACACCCACATACCCCCACACTGACCTACAACATACACACACAGCCCCTCACACACCCACCACACCTGACACATGACATGCACACACCCTAGCATATGCCTGACAGCCCCAGTAATCTGTTTCCATACTGGGCTTCTGGGCATCCTTTTACTTGGAGAAAGAGATCCTCAATAACAGTGTAAAAACTAAAACAAAGTTTGAAAACCAGTGAAATAATTTAGGACTTGAATGCACTTTGCAAAGTGAGCACTGTGTCCCATGTGGGCTAGAAGTATGAGTGGGATGGGGGAGACCTGGTCCCTCCTCCTTCACAGCTGGTGTGTCCTTCTTCCTCACAGCAAAGGAGGTCTCCTACCTGTATGTGAACACAGCAGACCTCCACTCGGGGCCCAGCTTCGTGGAGTCCCTCTTTGAAGAATTTGGTAGGTGACCCTCTCCCAACCTCAGCTACGGAGCCATCCCTCTTTCCCTGTGTGTGCAGAAGGGTCCCCCGACTGGGCTGGGCCTGGCTCTAACATCGCATCATTAAGTCGCTTTGGGCCAGTCCTTGGCCCGTCTGGGCTCTGCCAGCTCTGAAAGTCTAATCAAAGTCTGCATAGGAATAGGAATTCAGCTCAGAGACTTGAGGAATGGTAGGGATGACCATGCAGTCCAAAGAAGGCATGGCACATTAGGGTGTTTCCTCGCCGGCCACTCCCAGGTGATTGCCACTTGAGACACTGGGCTGAGCGGTGCAGTGGCTCAGCAGAAATGATAGCTTGCGTGGCTGCCACAGGCATGGGAGCAGCTGAGCTGGCTGCATGCAGAGTACCTGCCGTCCTAGCCCTATCCTGAGGGAAGACAGCTCTGTTCAACACAGAAAGAAAGCTACAGGCCTTGGTGAGAGAGTTTTGGGGACTCATAGACTTAGGGAGCACAATGTGCCTTTATAGCATAACCCTCAAAAATTTCCAAAGTACCAAAACAAGTATGATTTTATTCGATCCTCTCTACAATCCTGGAAAACAGACAGGCAGGCATCATTGCTGCCAGCGTACAGATGAGTTTCAGAGTCATAAGTCATTTGCTTAGGGTTACTAATGGAGGGGTGGTGGAGCCCGACCTCACACTCAGGCTTCCTGACCCCAAATCCAGCCCTCTTCCCCTGGGCTGTGCTGCTCATCCTTGGCTTTCTTTGCCCAATGGCCTGTCCCTCTGTAGACTGTGACCTGAGTGACCTTCGGGACATGCCAGAGGATGATGGGGAGCCCAGCAAAGGAGCCAGCCCTGAGCCAGCCAAGAGCCCATGCCTGAGAAACGTGAGTCATGGCCTGGGTTCCCACACCTCAGGGCCTCTGTCCCTCTGGAGGAGGCAAGGGAAGCTCTCCCCTTCCCACTGGGTGCCCTCCTGGCGGTTCTGGACCCTGTTGTCTCTCGGGTTGTGGGTGAGGGCACAGGCAGCACCGTGTGAACATTTCAATGGCCTGTGATGTACTCACTATGTGTTTTTTTCCTTATTTATTTTTATTTTTATTCTTTATTTTGCCACCTTCCTGACTGGAAAGTTACAGTGTTTGTGCTGAGCAGGGAGAATGTGGTGAACTTATCTGTGCCCTCAGGCCCAAAGGACGTCACCAGCCCAACTTCTGATTGCATAACATAAGCCGGGCTGTGGAAAAAGCTCCGGACCAGGAGTTGGGTGACCTCTGCCCGCCCCCGTGACTCTGCTGTGTAGCCTTGGGCGAGTCGCTTCTCTTCTCTGAGCCTGAGTTTGTCACCTACAGAATGAAAGACTGGACCAGATATAGGATGCCCAAACTTGGGGCCATGGAATTAGAGCAAGGGGCTCATAATCACAACAAGCTTTGTCTGTCAATGGCAGAATTCATTGTTATCATCACCAGCAACAGTACCAGTCACTAACAACTTACCATGTCCTTTACATGCTGACAGCAACTGAATGAGGCTGGCACGATTGTTATCCCCAGTTTACAGATGGGGAAACTGAGGCTCAGAGAGAATGAGTGATGTGACCCATGTCCCACAACTCACACATGGCAGAACTTAGCTGTAAAGCTACGGTTCCCCTGGCCCGGTGGCTCAGCACTCAGCTGCGGGTGGTCCTGCCTCACTAAAGAACAGGCCTCACGCTTCCTTGTCCTACTGCACCTCGTGTGTGTGTAGACGTGGTTACAGAGTAGTGCAGAACTCACAGTAGCTTCTGGTAATTCTGCACGTGCTCAGTAAAAAGTATGACTACTACTGTTTGGCAGTCCACAAAACTCGCAGACATTCCAGGGGAACCCTGATGATTAAAAAAATTGGGGTAAGAATCACTGGATAAATATGCCCTCAAGTTTTACCAGCTCTGTGGCTCTATTAAAAGGTATGGCTTCACATTCACACTGCCTCCTGCCTTCTGCGAGCTCCTGCCTCCCTCTCCCTCAGCCTCCCTCTCCCCACCCTGCTCCACTCCCCTAGTCCTCTTTTTTGTCCCCTTGCAGGCGGCCGACCTGCCTCCACCGCTCCCCAACAAGCCTCCCCCTGAGGACTACTATGAAGAGGCCCTTCCTCTGGGACCCGGCAAGTCACCTGAGTACATCAGCTCCCACAGTAAGTTCTGGTCCCCTTGGTGGGGCTGGGGACTTCCCCTCCCTGAGAAGCCAAATTTAAGTTCCTCTGTGTCCTGTGGGAGCTGGAACTGCAAGCCTGTCACCCTCCCAACCATGTCACCATTGGCTGAGGAGAAGCTGCCCTGGGCACCTGGCCTCTTCGGTGACAGCCTGGGTGGACCAATATGTGGGGCCCCAGGGGCTGGGGGCTTAGGTTCTAGTCCCAGATCTGTGTGGCCTTGGAAAATCCCCTTGCCCTCTGGATCTCTGTTCTTCCACCCTTAAAACAAGAAAGAGGAACCAGACGCACCGTGTCAGTGTGCTAGGAGGCAGCTACACAGATGACCACCACTATACTGTTCCCCCTACTAAAACTGCTAACCCAAGTGCTCCTCTTGAGTGGGTGGTGAAATTGTTTCAGTAGAATGACATCCTACAGGTGGGTTAGGTTATCGAGTCAATGCATAAAATAAAAAGCACGTGGTCTAAACCAGAGGTTGTCAGAGTAGAGTGGGGGTACCCAGGAGTTCATAAGATGATGTAGGCAGAAATATCAGAAGCTTTACTTCTATTTAATTCAACATATCTTTTAATAAATTCCATGTGAATGTTTTGTAGTATTTATAATCTGATAATAGCATATTTGTAAAAAAAAGTTTATATATACATATATAACATATAAAAATAAACATAAATATATGTATATATTTTTACTAGTAGGTGGGCGCAATAAAATAATTTAGTGGACACTGGTACAAGTTACCATTGAAAATCCCTTAAACTGGCCATAAAGGAGAGTCTTTGGTCTTTTCATCGGCTTCCTCCAGCATTGCAACACATGGACGTTCTTTTGAATGAAGATCAGATGAAGTCACTTGTTTGGGTAAAAGGACTTAACGTTACATATAAGAAACTATATCCTAATGTTTGGATGTCTCAGCATGAGTATTTGAATTTGTATAAGATAATGTTTGTGTGATGCTGCTCTGTCATTCAGCAGCACAGTGGAATGCTCTCCAACCACCAAAAAATAATCAAATTTCTAAAATGAATTCTGATCAGCAAAGACAGATTGGTTTTATTATGTCATTGAAAACATCAAACACAAAATACTGCATACAACAATTCCATTTGTTTTTTTAAATAGGGTGTACACAAACACACATACACACACACACATATACACACATGCATGCATCCGTTTTAACAATTTTTCGAGGATATGCAAGGAACTATTAACAGAATTTTCCTGCGGGAAATTAATAGAAATATGGGTGAAGGGAACATATTTTTTTCATTCATACTCTTTTCTATTACTGTTTGTGCTTTTTACCGTGGCTGAATTTTTTTATTGTGGTAAAATACACATAAGATTAACCATTTTCACCACTTCAAGCTGTCCAACAAGTGGCATTTAGTACATTCAGTACATTCACAGTGTTTGCAGCCATCACTACTATCTAGTCCCCAAACATTGTCATCACCCCAGAAGGAAGCCCATACCACTAAGCGGTCACTCCCCATTCCCCACCCCAGCCCCTGCTAACCACCAATTCACTTTCTGTCCATATGGATTTGCCTATTCTGGACATTTCACATAAATGGAATCATATAATCTGTGGCCTTTTGTGTCTGGCTTCTTTCACTTAGCATGTTTTCTAGGTTCATCCATGTTGTAGCATGCCTCAGAACTTCTTTCCTTTCTATGGCTGAACACTATCCCACCATACGGATAGACCACATTGTGCTTATCCATTCCTCAGCTGATGGACCTTGAGCTGATTGCACCTTTTGGCTATGGTGCTTGGATCAGGTAATCCACAGCCCTCTTCAGCCTTGATAGTCTCAGGTTCTGTGTTATCGCAAACAGCTGTTGGGATGTAAAACAGGCAACTTTATTTTATACATTCAAGGACAGGGAACAAAGTGCTGCTGGACCTTGAATCCCAGGTCAAGCCCATTGGCTATACGGGGCTCCTTCACCTCCCCAGGGAACTCACTTCCCTCTCAGACAGGGCAGAGAAGACACCTCCCAGAAGCAGCTGGAATCCTGGGGCAGAAGGAAAGGGAGGGCTTCAGGAAGGGCCGGGAACCTTGTCCAGGGAGAGCACGCCAAGCCCATCAGGGAGTATCCTTCCTCTCGCTCACAGCGTCCAGCCCTGCCAGGTGTCTGAGTACTGTGTCCCCATGCCCCCTCACCTCTCCCTACTTCACACCTCTGGCCCTGACACCCCTGTTCACCTCCCAGGAGATGTCCAGCGTCTGAGGCCTCAGGGTGCCTGCTGGAAAGTGGGCTCCGAGCCTCACTTGGGAGATAGAACTGGGTGTCCCAGTCACTGGGAATGTCAGTGCTGCCGTCTTCAGGAAACAGATGCACAGGAGGGGCTAGGAGCCCAGAGCAGCATTCTGAAGAGCAGTGTGCTGTGAGAGTGAGTTGGACTGGGTGAAGGAAGGCTTCCTGGAGAGGGGATATGCACCATCCCCTGAGCTGGCACCCTCAGTTCTGATCCAGGCTCTGTCACCAGCAAACTGTGTGTGGCTTGTTTCCTTGTCTGTAAAATGGGGCTGATATCTACCTCCCTGCCTTGTGGGAATCAAAGGAGACAATCACAGTAATAACAGCTGGCACTTGTTTAGCATATTGTGTGTGCCAGGCACTGTCCTAAGAATTGACATGCATCGTATCACTAAGCCAAGGTGGGAATTGCTCGTGTCACTTTCCAGATCAAGAATCTGAAATACAGAGACTTTTCTTTTTGAGGTCACTCAGTAAATGATAGAGATAGGATTTGAACTCAACTCTGATTGATCCCAAAGCACATGCTCTTAACCATCTGAACTTCAAAGTATGTTCCAGGGACTGCCTGCATCAAAATAACCTTTTTAAAAAATTGTTGAATAAATTTTTCCCAATTCATTGGAGTCCAATATATTTTCTATTTTTATGGATGTTTAGAATTTTCGTATTAGTCATTTTTTAATGCAGATTCCTCAGCCCAGCCCACTCCAGTGAACCAGAATCTCTGGAGATACAGCCCAGGGGTCTGCATTTTCAAACAACTCCCAGGTGATTCTGATACAGAATACAGTTTGAGACATCCCACTAACCCCAGCACTGCACCGTACTACCTCCCAGCTCCAAATGGGAAGGTGTTGTGAAAATCTGCACAGGTAGTTGTAGTCACTATTATGCACGATATTATTATCTCCTCTAGTCCAGTTCTTTCTTTGCAGTCCCAGAGGTTTAGAAGGAAGTAAGAGGAAGGGCTGAGGTGGAAGAAGATTAGAAGGGAGAGCAGGGAGGGAGGTCTCAGCCCAAGCAACTGGTACATTGCTCCCTGCAGTGCAGAAATCAGAGCTGTGACCAACACAACACACACACACACACACACACACACACAAACACCATGCACACATGCAATGCTCTGGGGTCATTAAGGAGGAGCTGACCACTCACTGCCTGAGAAAGTCAGAGGAAAGATCTTTGATCTGGGTCTTGATGGATGAGAAGTCCTCTGGTAGAAGACAGAGGGCACAGGGAACAGCATGAATACAGGCCGGGAGGTATGACAGCCCGGGAGGGCAGTTTCTGGCGACAGGAGCAGAGGGACTGTGGGGAGCTAGAACAGATGAGATGCAGAGAGGAGACCTCACACCCTGGCCTGAGCTGCTCAGAGTGCCTGCTGTCTCTTCCCTGAGGAGGAGCAGGGGTGTCAGGGTCTCCCCCAGTCCTGGCCCCTGGAGTCTGCCTGCATTTCTCCAAAGTGCAGCTCTTTCTGACAACCCACAGATGGCTGCAGCCCCTCGCACTCGATTGTGGATGGCTACTATGAGGACGCAGACAGCAGCTACCCTGCAACCAGGGTGAACGGCGAGCTTAAGAGCTCCTGTAAGTACCAGGTGGGCGTCCAGATGCTGGGCAGAGCTTCTGCCCTTGCAAAGAGCAGGCCTTGTCCTGGCCCTTAGCATGGGTGTGCCCACCAGCCCCTCACCCAGACCATGGTCACTAGAGAGGCCCCAACACCCTTGTTTTGGGTGACCCCAGCACTCAGTGGAAAGACCACTGGAATGGGAGTCAGGAGGCCTGGATCTAACCCTTTCCCTGACTTTTGATAACTGATCTTAGGTGAGTAATTTCTTTTCGCTGAGCCTCAAGTTTCCTTATCTATAAAATGGAGATTTGCTGGGTTATTGTGAGAATAATCAGAGACAACAGATGTCAAGATGAAGGGGTAATGACAATAGCATAAATTTATTGAGCATTTATTGGGTGCCAAACACTTGGCTAAACACTGTCCATGCATTGGTCTTCAAATAGCCGGCTGAAGTGGGTACTGTCATTTATTATGATCATTTTACTGATGAGGACACTGAAGCTCTGAGAAGGGAAGTAACCAAGATCGCAAAGCAAGGGATAAATCGGTACAACAAAGTGCAAAAGTAGGGGCCAGCCAGGTGTGGTGGCTCACACCGATAATCCCACCACTTTGGGAAGCCAAGGCAGGTGGATCACCTGAGGTCAGGAGTTGGAGACCAGCCTGGCGAACATGGTGAAACCCCATCTCTACTAAAAATACAAAAATTAGCCGGGTGTGGTGGTGGGCACCTATAATCCCAGCTACTTGGGAGGCTGAGACAGGAGAATCGCTTGAACTCGGGAGGCAGAGGTTGCAGTGAGCCGAAATCACGCCACTGCACTCCAGCCTGGGTGACAGAGCAAGACTCCATCTCCAAAAAAAAGTAGGGGCCTTAGTCATTACCAGTGTCATGCCTTATGCCCATGCCTTCCTAGCCTCAGGCCCCAGTGCAGGGATCGCTGCAGAGGGGTGAGAAGGTGCTTCCCTAGGATGGCACAGTGATGGATCCTTTCCCATGACGCCTGCAGATAATGACTCTGACGCAATGAGCAGCTCCTATGAGTCCTACGATGAGGAGGAGGAGGAAGGGAAGAGCCCGCAGCCCCGACACCAGTGGCCCTCAGAGGAGGCCTCCATGCACCTGGTGAGGGAATGCAGGATATGTGCCTTCCTGCTGCGGAAAAAGCGTTTCGGGCAGTGGGCCAAGCAACTGACGGTCATCAGGGAGGACCAGCTCCTGGTGAGTGGTCAGCAGCAGCCATGTGCCTTGGCTTCACATGGACTTGCATGTGGGTGTGTCTCTACATACATGCGGATATGTCTGCCTTGGGCATACCCGGATTGACTTTGTGCACAGAAGCTCAAAGCCCCCATGCTCCCAAGATCAGGACTTTCCCCACTGGAGCAGAATTTAAACACACACACACACACCCTGTGCCTCTCTTTCTCTCTCTCTCTCTCTCTTAAATTTAAAGACCTGGGCTAGGCACGGTGGCTCACGCCTGTAATCCCAGCACTTTTGGAGGCCAAGGCAGGTGGATCACTTGAGGTCAGGAGTTCGAGACCAGCCTCGCCAACATGGTGAAACCCCATCTCTACTAAAAATACAAAAAACTAGCCAGGTGTGTGCCTGTAGTCCCAGCTACTTGGGAGGCTGAGTCAGGAGAATCGCTTGAAACCAGAAGGCTGAGGTTGCAGTGAACCAAGATCATACCAGTACACTCCAACTTGGGCGACGGTGTGAGACTCCATCTCAAAAACCAAAAAAAAGACCTGATACAGGCTTTACCATGTTTTTGTTTTGTCCAAAAAACAGAATTTTTTATCACTTTTAAATTTTTGTTGCTTTTCATTATGCAAGTAAATGTGCTTATTTATAAAACTAGAGAAAAACAAATGAAAAGTGATTTTAATAAAAACTATTGACCAAACGTCAATAATTTCCTTGACCAAGAGATAACCACTATTATAATAGCTTTAGTGTACACATTTCCACCCTCATTTCCATACATCTGTCTTTTATAAAACAAATCCCCTACAAAACTCAATCGTTCTATTACTTGCTTTTTTTAAGAAGGGTTTTTTTATATTTACCATCTCTCATCCTATCATTTCATAAAAGAAAGAGCATCTTTAATTACAAAGTAAGAGGATAAACATAATTTCAGAAAAAGAATAACTTCTCTCCCCAGAAATCCGTTGACAAGCCTTGCCCAACATGAATGCATCTGAAACATGACCTTTTCTCACTCCAGGGCGGCACTAGTCCAAGGGACATGACCAACCTCTTTCCATTCCTACCCCTTCTGTATTTTTCTCCACATATTGCAGTAGCTAGGACCTCAAGCACAATGCAAACAGAAGTGGGAGAGCAGGCATCCTTGTCTCAGTCTAGAGCTCTAAAGGGAAGTCACTGTTAAGGCTGAGTATGGTGGCTCATGCCTGTTTTTCCAGCACTTTGGGAGGCTGAGGCAGGAGGATCACTTGAAGCTAGGAGTTCAAAACTACCCTGGGCAACAAAGCAAGACTCCGTCTCTACCAAAAAAAAAAACAATGTTTTTTAATTAGCCAGGCATAGTGGTATGCACCTGTAGTCCCAGCTACTCAGGAGTCTGAGGCAGGAAGATTGCTTGAGCCTGGGAGTTTGAAGCTGCAGTGAGCTATGATCACAGCACTGCACTCCAGTGTGGGTGATAAAGCAAGACCCAGTCTCTAAACATAATAATAATAATAATTTACCATTCAGGATGACATTTGCTGTGGGTTGTTTGTGGATGAAAATGTTCCTTATTATTACATTAAGGAGATCCCTCTATTCTTAGTTCACTTAAATGGATGCTGAATTTTATCAAATACTTTTTCTAGCTCTATTCAGATAGGTGATTTTTGGCCTTTTTTTCTGTTCATATGATTAATGATACGGTTGATCTTTGAATGTTAAACCGCTCTTGCATTCCTAGAATAAACTCCACTTGGTCTTGATGTAGCTGCTTTTTATATACGTCTGGAATCCAATTGCTAGCATTTTGTTCAGGGCTTTTGCCATTGGGTTATGAGAGAAATTAGCCTATAATTTTCTCTTTTCGTAATGTCATTGACTGGCTCTGTTATGAAGGTAATGCTGGGCTCATTAAAAAAATGGGGAAGTGAGAATCATTATTCGTAAACTATTGACTTTCCAAGGCCAACCCTCCATCTCTGTTAGAATTCTGTCTCCCAAATTCCTGCCAGGTAGATTTTTAACTGGCTTCCTCCCCAGCCAGCCCATTTCTTCTCTGGTTCTTTAGGCTAACCTGGTCTTCCTAGGATTGTGCTACATTCTGCCTCTCCCCAAATAGGTAGTTGTGACTGAAAATTGCCCAAAGATGCCTCATCCCAGACTTCTCTTCCAGGGTGAATGGCCTGGACCCTTCAGCTATCCTTGCACAGTGCCCATGGCTAGCCTGGGTGGGGGAGGTCTCTAAAGGGAGGTCGGGCTTCCCCCAAGCCTTTGTGTGAGGATGTCTCCCTCCTCTACCCTCTACTTCAGAAGATCCTGATGTGTTTCTCTCCCTGTCCAGTGTTACAAAAGCTCCAAGGACCGGCAGCCGCATCTGAGGTTGGCGCTGGATACCTGCAGCGTCATCTACGTGCCCAAGGACAGCCGGCACAAGAGGCACGAGCTGCGTTTCACCCAGGGGGCTACCGAGGTCTTGGTGCTGGCACTGCAGAGCCGAGAGCAGGCGGAGGAGTGGCTGAAGGTGCGTGGCCTGCACCTGACCTTCCCGCCTTCCCACCCTTTCTCTCTTCCCCAAGCCAGCCCTCGGTAGAGCTGGTTCCTGTCCCTGGAAGAGCCTCTTGCTCAGTGCCTGAGCCCAAGTGCCCTGTGCGTGGCTAGGGCTTATGTATGGAAATGGGCCTCAGATATCTCCAAGAGGCAGACTTCATGCTGGAGACCTGTGTTCCTTCTGGTTATTTGAATTCCCTTTTCAAATCCTTACTGTGGGCTTATTCAGCCTGGGCTTGTATACCTCCTGGAACTGGAAGCTTAGTATCTACAAAGGAAGCTGTTTTCATCATTAGACCAGCGAATTCTTAAAACAACAACAACAACAACAACAACAAAGGAAAAATCCTTCCTTGCCTTGAAATGTGCATCCTTGTAATGACCACCCATGGGCCAGCTTCTGCCTCTGCAGCTACACGGAACAATGAGTCACCACAAAATGAGCACTTACTTTGTGCCATGCATTGTGCCAAGAGCTTTACATACATGACCTCATTTCTGCTTGAAAATGGGACAAAATATTATTGTTCCCATTTCACAGATGAGGAAACTAAGACACAGCTTTGAGAACTTAAGTGACTTGCCAAAGGTCACACAACCAAAGTGGTTGGAGCCAGAATTTGAAGCTAAGAAGTAAATCTACTCCAAAGGCCATAGGCAGGATGACATAGTAATGACATGAGAGGGGACTTTGTGGCACCCATACTTGAGTGCAAGCCCCAGGCCTAAGGGGCACTTACTGGCTGTGTGACCTTCTGCAAATGACTTTGCCCCTCTGTGCATGTTTTTTTCATCTGTGAAATGGTCCTTGGAAGGATTCTGGAGAGCCCTTGGCACAGTGCCTACCAGGCAGTGAGTATGTGGTAACTGTCAGTAATTACTGTTGAGATGACTGCGATGCCCCATCCCCCATTCCTTTACAGCAGACCCCATCCCTGCACCGCCTCTACTTCACTCTGACACCGTCCTTTCCTCCTCTGATCTTCCTGCTGGAACAATGAAACCAAACACCTCCCTCCCCACCCAGCCCCTTCCTTCCTGTGATAACCAGCCCCCATGATGGAACATTTGGTGTTTCTCATTACCCCTTTGTCTCAGGAGGGAAGGAAGGGAGAGAACCTGCCTGCTGGGGGAGCCTGTACCCTCCACGGGCTGGTTGGGTCGGCAGACAGATCCCTAGACTGGAGTTAAAAGAGACCTGCCTTGACATTGATCCTGGGCGGCCGTCAGCCCAGAGGTTAACAGTGGGCAGCTGAACTGCCTGCATTTAGTTTCTGGCTCTGCTGCCACCTAACAGGTGGCTTCCCCTCTGTGAGGCTCATCATCTTAAGCTGTAACTCAGGGCTTACAAGGCTGGTGGGGGATAAAATGGGATAATCCACAGAAAGCCACCAGTTAGGTGAGCAACAAATGGTGGCTGTGATTATTTCCTGATCTCATGCTTATTGCTGTGTGGCCTTGGCAAGTAAGCGGATGCCTTTAGGAGATGGAGGTGATAACTCCAGCTGCCCTACAGGTTGCTGTAAAGGTGCACATGGTCACAGAAGCAGGTCCCTCACGCTTGTGAGGCTTTATAGTTCCCATCACTCTTCACATCCACGGTCACACTGTCCTCAGGCAACCCAAGGAGGGAAGCAGAGGACTAGTATATTCCCATGTTGCAGATGTGGACACTGAGGCCCACAGCAGGGAAGTGGCTCTTCCAAGACCACACAACTGATTAGCAATAAGCCTCTTGTTCCCCCTCGTTGTATCTTTTCAACCCAGGGGACAGATATGGGAGAAAGCCTTTACAAACCCCAGTGTGCCCCACACATGTGCAGGCGGCTGTGTCAGCCCATCTCTTCCCCACAGTGGCCCTGACCCTCTGTTCTACAGCATTCACCACACAGACCCCATTCTTCCTTTGCATCGACAGCTTCCCTGCCCACCCGTTCACAGCTGTGTGTCCTCTTCACAGGTCATCCGAGAAGTGAGCAAGCCAGGTGGGGGAGCCGAGGGAGTGGAGGTCCCCAGATCCCCAGTCCTCCTGTGCAAGTTGGACCTGGACAAGGTATATCTGTCTCCGCTAGGTCTTCCCCGGGCCAGGCAGTGGCCACTCAACACGGGCTGAACCCCAGGGGAACTAACTGGCTGGGGGGAAAGTCAGGCAACTGCCAAACTGTAGGTGCCCAGCATAGAGCTGGCACAACAGTAGGTGCTTAATAAATGTCTCCTGAATTCATGAATGCATGAACAAATGAGTGCCTGTGCCCAAAGTGCAGTACAAGCCAGAGGAGGGAGTGATGCACCCTGCCAGGACAGGAGGAGGTCACATTGCAATTGTGCCATGAAAAATAAGTTGAAATTTGTCAATTAGAAAAGGAGGGTGTATAATCCCAGCACTTTGGGAGGCCAAGGCGGGCGCATCACTTGAGCTCCGGAGTTCAAGACCAGCCTGGACAACATAGTGAGACCTCATCTCTAAAACAAAAAAGTTACAAAACAATTATCCAGGTGTGGTGGCACAAGCCTGTAGTCCCCACTACTCAGGAGGCTAAGGTAGGAGACTTACTTGAGCCTGGCAGGTGGAGGCTGCAGTGAGCCATGATTGCATCACTGCACTCCAGCCTGGGCAACAGAGTGAGGCCCTGTCTCAGAAAAAAGAAAGAAAAGAGAGAGAGAGAAAGAGAAGGAGTAGGCCGGGCGCAGTGGCTCACGCCTGTAATCCCAGCACTTTGGGAGGCCGAAGCGGGCGGATCACCTGAGTTCAGGAGTTCGAGACCAGCCTGGCCTACATGGAGAAACCCCCATCTCTATTGAAAATACAAAAATTAGCCAGGTGTGGTGGCACATGCTTGTAATCCCAGCTGCTTAGGAGGCTGAGGGAGGAGAATTGCTTGAACCGGGAGGCGGAGGTTGTGGTGAGCCGAGATCGTGCCATTGCACTCCAGCCTGGCCAAGAAGAGCGAAGCTTCATTTAAAAAAAAAAAAAAAAAAGAGAAAGAGTGTGCCTATTTGGAACATGAGAGAAGCAGTGATTACCCAGTTGGTCAGGCTGTTAGCAAATATGTCCCAGTACCTACACATTGCCAGGTATTGTGGGTAACAAAGGGCCTCAGACCCAAGTCCTCCCCTTAAGGACATTACAGTTGAGGGGAAGGGTTAAGACCCACAGACACGGGCCTTGCACGATGTAATCAAGGCTAGTATTTATAGACTGTGACTGCATGCCCTGCAGTGTACTAAATGCTTTATGTGTATTAACTGAGGTGATTTTCATAACTCTTTGGGTAGGTACATTTTCAGAGGAGAAAGCTGAGACACAGATTTGCCCAAGGTCACATAGTAAATAAGAACCGTAGCCAGGATTTGAACCCAGACAGTCTAGTTCTTGATGACCGTGCTGCCCCTCCTCTCAAGGCCAGGATCCTGAGCACCTGCTTGACAGGTACTTGGTGAGTATCCGGGGCACCCCAGGAACTGTGCTAGCCACTGAAATGCAGTCCAAACACAAACAGGTGCAAGCCCTGCTCTCACAGCATTTCCAGCCAGGTAAGAAGCAGACATGAATCAAATAGTCACACGGACTTATAAATGCCAAGCTGTGTAAGTGCTAGGAGGGAAAAGTACCAGGTACCCTGGGCCCCTGCCTCTGCCTCAACACCCCAGGAAGGCTTCTCTGAGGAAGTGACATTTCAGATGAAGATGAAAAATTAGCAGGGAAGAGGAAGGAAAAGGCATTCTAAGCAGAGGGAAAAGGCACAAGAGCAGGAAGAAGCATGGAACTGCAAACGGCCAGTATGGCTAAGCTCAGAGAGAAAGGAAAGCCCACCAGCCTATTAGAGTACCCCAGAAAGCTACAGTGAGTGGAACAGGGGCCCACACTGGCTGGAGGGGCAAGAAGGGTGAGGGCACCTATGTTGAGCCTTAAGGCATAGGCAAGATTCCACTGAGGCAGAGGTGGGCCGAGGGGAGGGAACAGAAGCAAAGGTATGGGATCAGGCAGAGTCACCAGGAGTGGAAGATGGGTACTCATGTGCCCAGGTGGATGCAGGAGGAGAAGCTCAACCCTATCCTCACTTAGCCTTTGCCATTTGTGAGGCCGGAGGGAAAGCAGCGTTGACAGTGTCAGTGTGTGTGAGTGTCTGTGTGCACGCATTTGCCAGTGCATGCTGTGGTGCAGTTTGAAAGATGTGTAGAGGGGAAGAAGAAGCAAGCTTGCAGAGTTGAGCTTTCCTGTGGCTGAGCATCCACAGGGAGGGTAACTAGAATGTTGGGGATGGTATTTTGGGTGGAGAGTGAGGGTGAGGATGTGATATTGGTGGGTCTGTTCTCCATAGAATCATGTGATTACAGTGTCACCATCGAGTTCTTTCCAAAGTGCTCGCATTACCTCTTTGTATTTGCTCTAACTGATGAAAAACTTACCATCTGTACACCATTGCAGAACACATAGAGCCATAACTTCTGTTTCACCATTTGAAGAGGTGATTCTTTATACTTGACAGTTCTGTCCCCTTTCTGACAGCTGTCATGTTTCCAGCCCTTTGGAAATTGAGAGGTGCACGTGATCTCCTGTCCTCTCTGTTCCCCGTGCTATGCTTATGGTGCAGCATAAGCTGAGCCTGGTTTGAGAGGATCTTGGCAGGAAAGGCTTTGGGGCCTCAGAGCTCTGTAATTCCACCTTCTTAAGTGGGTGGATGTCATTTAATCCTGGCCCAAGTGTGGCTGGCACAGTTTAGCTTCTTGAAGAAAGATGGCAGCACACCACACAGGTGTTAGAAATGATACAGTCCATGGGCCTTCACTTGAGCTGGCTCCGTCACAGCAGCCCTCTGAAGTGGGTGGAATTCAAGTGAAAAAACCCAGCCTTGGGGAGATAGAAGGACTTTCCCACATTCCCACAGCTAATAAGTGGTAAGAGAGTCATCATTGCTTCCACTCTACATCCCATGGTACCTAATAGACACTTAATGGACCTTGTATGAATGAATCGATGAATGGTCTAGAGTTGGTGTCATGGGTAAAACTAATTTGGGCTGGCAGTGAAATTGTTGACATATTGCGTGTGGGTGTGTGGGTATGTGTCCCCTTCCCATCCTCTCCTCCGAGTTAGGATCATAATGGACTCCTGCTGGTCACCAGGTCCCGCCATGACTTTTTTGAAAATGTCTGCCAGCTCATCTCTTTTTCTCCATCCTCACTGTCATCTTGGTTCATGCTCTTGAGTCTCATCATGACCAGGATGACACTCTTTTAAGTGGCTCTTTTGCTTCCAGTCTTGTCCACTCTTGTCTGTCCCCACAATGCCACTGGAAGTAACTTCCTAAACCAATTTGGATTACATGAGTGTTCCACTTAAATACTTTCCCAGCTCCCTGTCACCTGCCAAATACAGTCCAAATTAAGACATTCATTTCAAAGTGTTATAATTAATTGCCTCCCTCCCCAAATGGACTGAATTGCCCAAAGACACAACCATATCTAAGTCATGGTTGTCTTTTCAATACCTGGTATGGTATCAGGCACAGGACAGTTGCTGACAAACATTTGTTAGCTAATTATCATGTGCTGGGGGAGTTGGAGGGAGACTGAACCAATAAAGGGAAATTTGGGCACTTCTGAATGTGCCCTCTGATGAGGGACTGTCTGTGTCTCTCCTCAGAGGCTGTCCCAAGAGAAGCAGACCTCAGATTCTGACAGCGTGGGCGTGGGTGACAGCTGTTCTACCCTTGGCCGCCGGGAGACCTGTGATCACGGTAGGAGCCTCTGGGAGCTCAGGCTGGGGAATGCTGGAACTGGGCAGGGCCTTGCCCATGGGCACACAGTGGCAGAGCAGGTTCTGACCATTCTGTAGACCTGGGTAAGGTGACCTGGCCTGCCATCCCTGGAGCTGCAGGCCCATCCTGTGTGCAGACTGAAAAGGCCACAAGGAAGACTAAGGATGGGTGGGACTCAGGGCTCCCTCCACTCCCCTGACCCATTTCCCCAACAGGCAAAGGGAAGAAGAGCAGCCTGGCAGAACTGAAGGGCTCAATGAGCAGGGCCGCGGGCCGCAAGATCACCCGTATCATCGGCTTCTCTAAGAAGAAGACACTGGCCGATGACCTGCAGATGTCCTCCACCGAGGAGGAGGTTCCCTGCTGTGGTGGGTCCAGGGCATGGCGAGGAAGGCTGTTCAGGTCCTGTGGGTGCGGGCTTCGGGGGCTGAGGCCAGGAGACCTCATGCCTCATCCACCTCACCCCCAGGGCAGGGGACGGAATCCAAGCCTACTGGGAGGCTAAGCCCCACTCCATTAACACTCTAGGCCTTCCCATCACTTCGCTTCCCAGAGGCCCTGACACTCAACGAAAGGAAAAGCCAGCTGACCACTGTATTGCTATGCTCCCTGTGACCGTAGCCCAAATCACTGCCCATCTCTGGGCCTCAGTTTCTCAGTTTTCTCCACGATAACAAGACAGGGGTATCTTATTTCCAGCATAGAATGTGCCAGGTGTATAAGTAACAACCCATATTATAGGGAAATTTATTGGAGAAAAATATTTAGGTACTTTTTATTAAAAATGCATTCAATGTGAATTAAAGGTGATTTGAAGGGGAAAACATTATTTTGCTCATGTAAATGTAGTGTTCCATGTACTGGAATCCAGTTTTTAAAAATCATATATTTTGGATATGCAGTAATATTCTAACCCTGAAAAAAATATTATAAAAGTACATGACAAGGCCAGGCGCAGTGGCTCACCTCTGTAATCCCAGCACTTTGGGAGGCCGAGGAGGGAGGATCGCTTGAGCCCTGGAGTTTGAGTCCAGCCTGGGTAACATGGTGAAACCCTGTCTCTACCAAAAATACAAAAATTAGCCAGGCATGGTGGTGTACGCCTGTAATCCCAGCTACTTGGGAGGCTGAGGTGGGAGGATCACTTGAGCCCGGGAGGTTGAGGCTGCACTGAGCCGTGATAGAGACACTGTACTCCAGCCTGGGTGACAGAGGGAGACCCAGTCTCAAAAAATAAATACATAAATAAACATATGGCTACAAAGAAATATTTTGTAATCAGTGAATCAGAGTGCATTATGGTAAAAATAAGCAAATTTAAATCTAAAACATTAAGAGGGAATTCTAAACCTGTGGGTCATTAGCTACATAGCAGCTGTGCCTTGGTCAAGTTTAAGATTACGTGGGTGAGACATTTTTGTTCCCACATGCTGCCACTGGGTGTCAGCATCATCCATTATTTTCCATCTTTCAGTAACAGTTTTGATTTGGGAAGAAAAGGCAAAAGAGTTGTGTTTTTTATATACCATATGCAGTAGTTCCTGCCCTTTTCATCAAGCTTGGTGTGGCCCAAAGGCTGTGCAGAGATGTACGAATGCCATTATCAGTCCATGTTTCACAGCTAAGAAACAAACTCAGAGAAATGCATGCCCAAGGTCACCCTGAGGTCACAGGGGAAAGAGAGCTGACCAGGACCCCGAGACCTTCTTTCCAGCAGACACATGGAGCCGCCTTGCATCCCCATGCTATCCCAGGGCAGGCTATGGGAACCTCACACCATTGTCTCCTCCAGGCTACCTGAACGTGCTGGTGAACCAGGGCTGGAAGGAACGCTGGTGCCGCCTGAAGTGCAACACTCTGTATTTCCACAAGGATCACACGGACCTGCGAACCCACGTGAACGCCATCGCCCTGCAAGGCTGTGAGGTGGCCCCGGGCTTTGGGCCCCGACACCCATTTGCCTTCAGGATCCTGCGCAACCGGCAGGAGGTGGCCATCTTGGAGGTGAGAGGAGAGGGTGGGACGCGGGTGGTGCTTGGTCTGGGGACTCTGGCCTGAGTGTCATGTTTTTGTTTGGGGGAGCCCTTGCTACTGACACCAAGGGGACTGAAGGGGAAGGAAAGCAAGCCTCACTCCTGTCAGGTGACCCAAGTAGATTATAAGACAACACACAGGACACCCACTTAATTTGAATTTCAGGTAAGCCACGAACATTACCTGAAATGTTTTCATAATAAAATAGGCATGTCTCACGCAAGATTGGAGCTTTATCGATACGAAAATATTATTCATTGTTCATCTGACATTCAAATTAAATAAAACATTCTGTATTTTTATTCACTAAATCTGGCAGCCCCAGAACCAAGGTTTGTTTTTTCTCCCTTACCTTAAAATCCCAAGCCTGAAAGGCATTTAGTCTGGTCTAACCATTCAGATTCTGGAATCCCCTCTAAGACCTTTCACCAGTACCCTCCTCTGGTGGAGGAGAAGGTCCACTGCCTCTCCCATTGAGCAATTCAAATTTTAGAAAGATTTTCCCCATACTAAGTTGAAATCTTTAAGCTCCAGGAAGGCAATAATTAGGCCTATTCTGCATACTTCTGTTTTTCCAGAACTCAGCATGATGTCCAGCACTAGAATACTATGGGCTCTAGAAATATTTTTTGAACAAATGAGTGAATGAAGTGTGATTTCATTTCACCGATTCACTGTCCTTCTTACTCACGGGCACTAGCCTCCTCTCTGAGGTCATGCAGAATACGTGGACTCTCTCTTCCACATGGCAACCCTTTGGCGATTTAGAATTTAAAATGTCAACACTAGAGGAAAACAGGAAACTACCTTCTGCCATTACAGATAAGGAAACTGAGGCCAGGACAGCCACGTGCTTTATCCAGGGGTCCACAGAGGGCCAGTGGTCTCTTGGTCTTGTCCTAGAATCTGACCTCTTGGTCTTGTTTTCTGCCCAAGACCCACTGCCTCTCTCAGTTCTTAAATTTCAAAAAATATCGCCTCCGTAACTCACTTTTATTTTTGGTAGTTTGAGCTAGGTCTCTTATTTGTCTTATACACGAAGCTTTCCAGCAAAAAGTGTGCTTTATGTGTTCAAGTTTAGCATTTGTGTGCTAATTTAATTTTATAAGATGCTCTTTAAATGAGAATTAACATACGTCCGTGTTTAGCTGACTGGCAACTTCTTGGAGATTTTCCATTTTCCTATACACAGTATTGTAATTATTTGGCAATTATAACACAAGAAACAATTTTGATTGAGTTGTATGAGAAATGGCCTCTTCTAATAAAAAGTAAATATTTTTTTAAAAATTCAGAGAACACCCAAATGTTGGTTTTATATTCTAATGGTTGGGGAAGGCTCTGAGAATGGAAAGTGAGGGCAGGGAGGCCTCTGTCTTAGAGAGGTCATCAGGGAGGGCCTCCCTGAGGAGGTGACATTTGAATGGAAACCTGAATAGATGGAAGAAGGGAGCCTCTTGGATTTCTGGATGTGTGCTATAATCTTATTCCTCTTTGACCCCTGAGTATCGGGTACGTAGTCAGTACTTACAAATATTTCTGGGTTTGGCTGAAGTCAACAGGTCTCCAGGAGCCCTGACAGTAGGAAAATGAACTCCACCTTTGCCTCCTGTCCTTCAGGCAAGCTGTTCAGAGGACATGGGTCGCTGGCTCGGGCTGCTGCTGGTGGAGATGGGCTCCAGAGTCACTCCGGAGGCACTGCACTATGACTACGTGGATGTGGAGACCTTAACTAGCATCGTCAGTGCTGGGCGCAACTCATTCCTGTAAGTGTCAGCTGCACCGGCCACACCTGCCCAGGACCTTTCCTGTCTCCATCCCTCTCTGAGGCTGAGTCCAGCCCTGGGCACTGGGAGGGAAGGGAGGAGCTAAGGAAAGCTCTGCTTCCTTGGTAAGCTGGAATGGGTGTCTTCCTCTTCCAGCAAAGAGTGGGGAGCTGGCTGAAGGAGGTAGCCCAGAGTCAGAGGCAAGCTGTGGATGGAAGGAGCAAAAATAGAGAAGCCTTGGAGTAGTGGCCTGGGCTCTGCCCTCATGTCATGGGACTTTAAGCTTTCACACACTGGAGCATGGGCACATGGCTAGTATATGGCATTCGGTACTAGAAGAGCGAAGTTCAAGTCCCAGCTCAGTCACCACCAGCAGTGGAAGCTTGCACTGGTTGCTTGCCATCTCAGATCTCTGTTTTCTGACTCATAGAATGGTGGTGATGAATTACCTGGAGTCAGGAAGTGAAGAATCACATTGGTCCTGTCTATGATGCCCTAACACAGCCCATGACACAATGCTGCCTGCCATCTTGCTTTTACCAATCTTCTGATCTGCCTTAAGAGTTTCTGCCAGAATCAATGAGAGTGAGGACAGGAATGCACTGTAAGCTGCAAAGCATCATTGTCATTGTCATTGTCATCATACCTTTTATTTTCTAGATATGCAAGATCCTGCCAGAATCAGTGGCCTGAGCCCCGAGTCTATGATGATGTTCCTTACGAAAAGATGCAGGTACAGTCCCTTGGGGCTGCCCAGGAACGTGGCAAAGGCCACTTATTAGCTCTCCCTCTTTCTGCTCCCTTTACCTTCTGCCTCAGAAAGATCATTTTCATTTAAGCAGCAGTAGCTAGAAGGGGAGCCCCTTCTTATCATAGAGCGTGGCTCAGGATGAGGAATCCCTGGCACAGGAGGCTGGGTGGTGCGGTGGAAAGAGACCCAGGTTGGGAGGAAGAAAGGGCTCTGTAGACTCCCAAACACTACCAAAAGGTGAGGCATTGTCTCCAGTTTGAGCAAGATGCTGGGGCCCTCCTCCTGTTTACCACTCTGTGAACTTATCCTGCTGATTCCGTGGTGTCTGGGGCAGGTGCTGACTCTGGGGCCACCCTGCAAGCCTTCACCCAGTGACTTCATGATCTGGGAGCTTCAGCTCCCAGGCCAGTCTCCATGTTTTGCTTGCTAAGCCAGGGAGATACCTGCTTACTAATTTACAGTGAGGCCTGTGTAGCCATCACATGACCTGGAATGCTCCTGGCAGCATGCCCTGTGCTGTCTCCTCCCTCAGAAAGCGAGACAAGAGCCACATTCCAATCAGATGCTGGTGGGTGGGTCAGGCCTCACAGTTAGCAGGAGAGAGAGGCAATTAAGCTGCAGAGGACAACAGATGTGTCTGCAGACAGGACCTCTGCCTTGGACAGTGTTGCATGACACACTGAGTTTTCACCTCTAGGACTCCTTTTTCTAGAAATTTCTCCAGTCATCCTTCTGTTCATATGGTCTTTCTTCAGACTCAGATAAACCTGTGGATGCAGCTTGAGGTTTTTCTCAGTTGCAGAGTTTAGTGGCAAGACAGCTTAGCACTTAAGGATGTGAAGTTTGAGTCAGACTCAGGGCTGCTGGTCTTCACTTCCTGACTCCAAAAGGATATGATAAAACCTACCTTCTTGGATGACTGCAAGAATTAAATAATACTTTATGTAAAAAAGTTTAGGCGGGGTCTGGGTGCCGTGGCTCATGCCTATAATCCCAGTACTTTGGGAGGCTGAGGTGGGTGGATCACTTGAGGCCAGGAGCTCAAGTCCAGCCTGGCCAACATGGTGAAACT
This sequence comes from Pongo abelii, assembly GCF_028885655.2. Lineage (NCBI taxonomy): Eukaryota > Metazoa > Chordata > Mammalia > Primates > Hominidae > Pongo > Pongo abelii. Next base: position 157,955,018 of record NC_071989.2, read on the forward strand.
TCATCTCTACTTAAAAACTACAAAAATTATCCAGGCATAGTGGCATGTGCCTGTGGTCCCAGCTACTCGAGAGGCTGAGGCAGGAGGATCACTTGAACCCAGGAGGTGGAAGTGAGCCAAGATCATGCCACTGAACTCCAGCCTGGGCAACAGAGCGAGACCCTGTCTCAAAAAAAAAAAAAAAAAAAAAACGTTTAGGCTGGGCGCAGTGGCTCATACCTATAATCCTAGCACTTATAGGAAGCTGAGGTGGGTGGATCACTTAAGCCCAGGAGTTTGAGACCAGCCTGGCCAACATGGCAAAACCCTGTCTCTACAAAAATTAGCTGGGCATGGTGGTGCACATCTGTTGTCCCAGCTACTTGGGAGGCTGAGGTGGGAGGATCACTTGAGTCCAAGAGGTTGAGGCTGCAGTGAGCCATGATCACACCACTGCACTCAAAAAAAGAAATTAGCACAGTGCCTAGACATTGGAAGGTCCTATACAGAGGAGTAGATAGTACTGTTGTTGACAACATCATTATTATATTATATTATTATCATATTTAACTCATGGTTTCCTAAGCTTTCACTGGATTTTTAGTATTCTTAATATTCTTCATGCACAAATGTATAGTTAATCTATTAAGTTATGTCACTTCTATCACTGGCTCATCTCATCCAGGACTTTTCTTCTTGAGGGAAGACTGTTTTCTTTTTGAAGCAATTCAGAAAATCAGGATACTTCCAAATGTTCTAAAGACAAAAATATCTATGATAAATCAAATATAGCCACCCACAGTCTTTTGAGACTTTCTAATTTTCCTCTCAGCAGGTGCTGCAGTTTAGGGTTGCCTTCTGCTGCCCCCCCAGCAGAAAGGTATGAGGTTCAAATGATATACTGCTAGCAAAAGTGCTTTATGATTTTTGAGTGCTATGCAAGTCTAAAAATGTAAGACCAAGATCTCAGAGCAAGAAGACTCCATACTGAGCAAAGACCGCAGTACACCCTGCATTGATGAGTCTGCGCCTGCCTGAACTTGACTGTCTTCCTCCATCTCCCACCAGGATGAGGAGCCCGAGCGCCCTACAGGGGCCCAGGTGAAGCGTCACGCCTCCTCCTGCAGTGAGAAGTCCCATCGCGTGGACCCGCAGGTCAAAGTCAAACGCCATGCCTCCAGTGAGTTGTGTGTGGGCCTCCCCTGCTGACTAGGGAGGAAGGAAAGGAAGCAGTCTATAGGAGGGATCTCAAAATCAGTTTCCCTGGTGGGTAAATAAATGAGCAAAGTGAGATGCAAGAAAATACTCTACCGTTAGAAAAATCACAGAGCAAGCACAATGATAAAGGGCAGCTAGCATGTGGCCTCCAAGGGAAAATGACAGGGAGTTGGGGGGTGGGGAGGTACTGTAGGAAACTGGTACCCAGTTTTCTCAGGTCCCAACTATAGGGGAGGCTGCTGCTCAGCTCCAGCAGATGATCCCTATGCAGCAGTACCAGGCCCCTAACACCAGATTTGCCAATTACTTAAAAGAGGCCAGAAATCTAGAATTTAGGTGAAATCTACTTATTTTTTAATATCAGCAACTATTTTTTTTTAATTTAGCACCAAATGAGGCCAAATAGAGAGAGAGAGAGAGATTGTTGACAAGCTGTATCTGTTTCAGAGGCTAACAATGTGTGATTTCTGAGCTGGGGTAGTAAGTGGAGAACGGAACCCATCCAAATACCCTGGAGCCAGCTGCCGTGAAAGCCACAGCTCACCTTGGTGTCCCACCCTAGCTCTGCCTAGCACCCCACAGGAGCTCAGTGAATTGCCTGATTGCCACACTGCACAATAATGACTAAGTATGCCAGGCAACTCTGTTGTGAATTCTGTTTTACTTCCAACAGTAATCTGTGCTCCTGTGTGATTTATCTTTATGAACAAGCCAGCTTCCTGTGGGACAGCATGTTCCAAAAGTTTTTTCTCTGTTCCTTTACATTGCTTCCCCCTGCATCTCAACAGAGTCAAGTTCTGTTCTGTGCTTTTTGAAAACTTACTTTTATTTTTTAATACCTATTTTTAAAGATACTTTTCTATATTATAACTCCATTTCATTTGTATAGATCATCCCTTCTGAGGGTCAGGAAATCTGTATTCCATTCCTCATTCCTCCCTTGACTACTGAATTACTGTGTACCTCTGGGAAAAGTCCTTTCCACTCTTTGGGCCTGAGTTTCCTCTCTGAACAATCAGAAGGTTGTTGTGTAACTTTGCACTCTACTCTCAGAGGCACTGGAAATGCGGGGCCTTGTGAAATGCCCATTTTAAAATGGGAATCTAAACTGAAAAAAGGATGTAAGATTAAAGAAATCACCGAATGTCAGCGACAACAACAAAAAACTAACAAACACACACAAAAAAGCAGACCCTTTCTTCAAATTAAATCTTATATGAAAACCCAGTTTATAAAAGAAAAATAAAAGTGGAGCTACTCTGGTTGAGGCCCACTTGGCCTCCACTTTTCCTGTTAGCCATCGTGGGGTCATAAGGTTCCTTGAAGGGCAGTGGGAAACCACAGTGGAAAACTACGGATGAATTCCAACAAGGTTGTTTTTTAGATGAAGAAACTGAAGAAAATAAAAGGGAAGATATCTTAGTCCATTTCTCCTGCTATAACAAAATCCCATAAGCTGGTTAACTTATAAATAACAGAAATTTATTTCTCATTGTTCTGGAGGCTGGTAAGTCTGAGATCAAGGTGGCAGCCGATTTGGTGTCTGGTGAGGGCCTGTTTCCTGGTGATGACCATCTTTTTGCTCCCTGGGGTCTCTTTCCTAAGGGCACTAATCCCACCCATGAGGGCTCTACCCTCATGACCTAATCACCTACCAAAGGCCCCACCTCCAACTGCCATCACAAAGGGGATTAGGTTTCAACATATGAATTCTGGGGGATGTAAACATCTAGTCTATAGCCAAAGGATTTTGCCCATGATCATGTATTAATTGCCTATTGCTACATAAGAAATTACCCAAAATTTAGCTCCTCTAAACAATAAGCAGGAACATGTGTTATGTCACACGGTTTCTGTGGGTCAAGAATCCCCAAATGGCTTGGATAGGTAGTTCTGGCTTGGGGTCTCTCATGAGATCTCAAGATGTTGGCCGGTCATCTGAAGTCACCTAAAGGCTTGACAGGCTGAAGGATCCACTGCTAAGACGGCTCACTGCATGCCTGGCAAGTTTGTGCTGGTTGTTGGAAGGAGGCCTCAGTTCTTTGCCATGGGGATTTCTTCATAGAGTTGCTTGTCCTTGTGATGTGACAGCTGGCTTCCCCGAGAGCAAGCAACCCAAGAAGGAACAGCAAGGCTGATGCTGCAAGGTCTTTTATGACCTATGGTTAGAAGTTACACTCTGTCATTCTGCAATATCCTAATGGTTACACAGGTCAGCACTGTTTAGTGTGGGAGGGGACTATAAAAGGGCATGAATATCAGGAAGCAAGAATCATGGAGGCCAAGTAGATTGCTGAGAAAAATGGTGGTGTGAGAAGCTGCATGGACCCACTCCCTAGCAAAACAGCTGTAGCTCGTGAAATTTATTAAAACAAACAATTATTTAAAGTCTGGAAATTTTCCTAAGGGCAAATGAAGAAACATTTACTCTAGAAAATTTGCTACATCTTAGTAAGAACAGTGAGAGTTTGTGGCATTTGAGCCGCAACCTACCCCTTTATTCCCCAACTCAGTTTGAAAGAATCTTCACTCCAGGCACGTCTGGACAAGAAAACAGGGCTCCTTCTTCCCCCAGCTGCCAGTCAAGGGCTACAGTATCTCCCCAAGAAGGGCAGGCTGCCAGTATTTTTTGTCATACCCAGCTCCATGCTGCAGAGGCTAAATTCCAGGTGATTGCAGCCAAGAGGTAGGAAGCTCCCTTCCTCTACCCAGATGATAGAGCAAAGGCTTTGCCCCAGGTAGGGTAAGCCAAGAATACTGGGGCCCTGATTGCCCTCATCCTAGCTCACTTGTAAGGCAGAGGTTCCATGCTGGGAGAGGCAAGCAGAGTAGACCAGAGGTTGCTGCCCCCACCCAGCACCCTGCTTATAACAGGAATGTCACTCCAAGAGAAACAGGCTCTTAATTTGTTTTGTGCTGCTATAACAGAATAACAGAGACTGAGTAATTTATAATGAACAGAAATTATTAGCTCCTAGTTTGGAGGCTGGAAAATCCAAGATCAAGGTGTTGACATCTAGCAAGGGCCTTCTTGCTGCATCATCACATGGCAGAAAATGGAAGGGTAAAGAGGCAAAGGGGGGTTGAATTTGCTCTCTTTTAATGGCATTAATCCCACCCATGAAGGCAAAGCCCTCATGGCCTAAATGACCTCTCAAAGTCCCATCTTTTCATACTGTTATAATTGCAATTAAATTTCAACATGAGTTTTAGAGGGGATGAACATTCAAACCACAGCACAGGCCATTGTTCCCACCCCTGGATCCAGAGCAGTGACTCAGAGATTTTGCCGAGTGGGGAAAGGCACGCCATAAGAACAGAGAATTCCAAAGCTCTTCCTCGAAAGAACTGACTTTAGTTGAAACAGAGTGTGGGAAAGTGTAAACCAAAGGGTGCTCTCAAAAACAATGGAGATTTGGTGGTTATGAGAACAATAAACTAAACCATAGGCTAGTTTATCAGAGAGAACCACAGAAAGAGACAGCTAAAATTGCCCTCAGCCGGGCGTGATGGCTCACCCTTGTCATCCCAACACTTTGGGAGGCTGAGGCAGGTGGATCACTTGAGGTCAGGAGTTCAAGACAAGCCTAGCCAACATGGCAAAATGCTGTCTCTACTAAAAATACAAAAATTAGCCAGGCGTGGTGGTGGGCACCTGTAATCCCAGCTACTCAGAGGCTGAGGCACAAGAATCGCTTGGACCCAAGAGGCAGAGGTTGCAGTGAGCCATGATGGTGCCACTGCACTCCAGCCTGGGCAACAGAGTGAGACCCTGTCCCAAAAAAAAAAAAAAAATACATATATATATATATATATATATATATATATATTTAAAAAGAAATTTTTTTAAATAAAAAGAGCCCTCCTAGGGTTAGAACAAATCTCAAAGATGGGCCTCCAGAACTATCCTGTAAAGGGGCTGAATTTAATTGGATCAGGCTGTGGAGTAATTGATGCATTGTCAAAATCGATAGAGCAAACACCTGACAATTAGTAGAGCTGGGTGTAACAGCAACAGAGACCGACTGCTTAACAGGAGATTAGGAAAAGAGTCAGAAATCCCTGCTAATACGCTGTCACCCCAGAGTGACTGTACACATGCCAAGGCTATGGCCTCTGAGGAGCAACATCAGTGGCTTCATACTTCAAGAGGAAGTGGACTACACTAAAATAGTTCAGACAAGTCACTAAACAAATAAGAAAATAACAACCCGGTTGGGGGGATGCATATCAAAAGATACTACAATATATTCTCTAAAATGACCAGTTTTCAACAAAAAATTATGAGACACGTGAAGAAGCAAGAAAATGTGACCCATACAGAAGGAAAAAAATCAAGCAACAGAAACTGCCTGAGAGGGGCCCAAATGTAGAATTTAACAAAGATTTCAAAGCAGCCATTATAAATATATTTAAAGAACTTAAGGAAACCATGCTTAAAGAAATAAAGGAACAGAAGATGATGGTGTATTAACAGATAGTCTATATTATTGATAGCCTATATTATTGGTAGTCTCTATCAATATATTATTGATAATAGCCCATTCCTCCTGCTATAACAAAATTCCATAAGCTGGGTAACTTATAAACAACAGAAATGTATTTCCCATTGTTCTGGAGAAATTGGCTTTATACTGCAGGAGGAAATAGACTATGCTGAGTACTACACTACACTATACTGTACACTACAGTATATGTATATGGAACTACACTACAGTTATATGGAATATAGCTATATGCTTACTATATTATACTATATAGTATAGTCATATGGAATATATTATTGATAATATATTGATAAGAACCAAATAAAAATCATGAGGCTGAAAAGTACAATAACTGAAAGGAAAAACTCACTCAATGGGCACAACAGTAAATTTGGCCTGGTAGAAGAATCAGTGAACTTGATGATAGAAAAATAGAGATTATGCAAACCAAGAGCAAAGAGAAAAAAAGAATGAAGAAAAATGACAGAGCCTCAGAGGATTGTGGAACACCATTAAGTGCACAAACATATATGTACAGGGAGTACTAGAAGGAGAAGAGAGAGAGAGACAGATGAGCATAAAAAATATTCAAATAATGGCTGAAACTTGCCAAATTTATTGAAAAACATTAATCTATACATCCACGAAGCTCAGTGAAATCCAAGTAAGATAAAGGCAAGGAGATCTACAAAAGACACATCATAGTAAAAATGCTGATACCAAAGACAAGGAAAAAATCTTGAAGGCAGAAGAGAAAATCAGGTCATCATGTATAAGAGAACCCCAGTAACATTAACAGCTGACTTCTCATCAGTAACAATGAAAGCCAGAAGGCCCTCCATGCTGTATTTATGATCAGGCTTGAACTGCATGTAGTTGTGTCAGGAACAGATTTTTGCATGGGTCACTGGGTGACCACTGCAATCCCTGCAGCAGCTGGCTACACAAGACCCCCAATTATCCATAAACTGCAGGAATTATTCTGCACCGACTTATATAAAGCTGTGTGCCCCTCTGTATAGCGCACAAAAAAAAAAAAGTAAAACTTTCCCTAAGAGGTTGAACTATGGCCTTGGCCCAGCTACAGCAGTATTGCACAGCATGGACCCTGGAGTCAGAGAGACATGGAGACATGGGTTTAAGCTCGGCTCTGCCACCATTAGCAGTGGGACCTAACCTCTGTGTGCCTCAGTTTCCTCAACAATAAAAGAAAATTAATTATAGTAAGTTTTGTGGGCTGGGCGCAGCGGCTCACTCTTGTAATCCCAGAACTTTGGGAGGCTGAGGCAGGCTGATCACTTGAGGTCAGGAGTTCGAGAACAGCCTGACCAACATAGCGAAACCCCATCTCTACTAAAAATACAAAAATTAGCCGGGCATGGTGGTGCACACCTGTAGTCCCAGCTACTCTACTCGGGAGGCTGAGGCACGAGAATCGCTTGAACCCCAGAGGTGGAGGTTGCAGTGAGCTGAGATCACGCCACTGCACTCCAGCCTGGGTGACAGAGCAAGACTCCGTCTCAAAATAAATAAAATAAGTTTCATGATGACCAAGTGGGAATGCAAGTGAATGGCTCAGCATATAGTGCCTTGTGTGTAGTAAATAATAAATAATTTTTGCCATAATTATTTGTTTTTATTGTCCATCATAGTGTTGAACCTGCAGTAGACCACCAGGTCCCTCCGTCCCCCAACCCCTTCCCCAGTAATAAAATGGACAATGCCTGACTGTAGTCCAAAGTCTAGAATCTCTGGAGATCTGAGTTATATGGAACGGTCTCCTTGACTTATAGATACCTGAAAACTGACTATAAAACACGCTCTTTTAAAACCAAAGTATGTTCTACATCACAAATTTGTTTTTTAATAATATTATCATTATTATCTAACCCTTACTATTTGCCAGGTACTATACTAAATGCTTTTCATTAATCATCTCATTTAACCCTTATCACAACTCTTTATGAGGTAAATTGTATCCATATGCTTATTTACAAATAAGGAAACTAAGGTCAAGGGGGAAAGGCACAGAAAAACACTACCAGTCACTTTTGCCTAATGGCACACAACCAGGAAGGTCAAAAATGCCCAAATCTCAGACTGTCTGTTCCAAGGCCTTGCTCCTAGTCCCTGTGCCCTGTGGCCTCCCTTTTGCTTCTTATTTCCTTAGAGGATTCACACTAAATATATCTAAGGGACTAGGTCTAAATATTTCCATTTTATAGATGGAGAAGTTGGGGCGGAAAGAGAAGCTGACACCACCCAAGTACCTTTGCCAGAGGTCAGTACTGAGGGCTTTTCCCTTCCCCACATCTTTGCAGGTGCCAATCAATACAAGTATGGCAAGAACCGAGCCGAGGAGGACGCCCGGAGGTACTTGGTAGAAAAAGAGAAGCTGGAGAAAGAGAAAGAGACGATTCGGACAGTGCTGACAGCACTGAGACAGGAGAAGAGGGAACTGAAGGAAGCCATTCGGAGCAACCCAGGTACCTATGTGGGTGTGGTCCTGAGAACCTATGGGTGGCCGGCTCATCCTTGGACACAGTAAAGGGAGGTCTCTTGCACAAGTCACCTGGTTTCCTACCCAAGAGAAGTGGGCTTCTCCTCCCCTCCTCCTTCTCCTCCTCCTCTTCTTCTCCTCTTCATCATTATCATCATCATTCCTCCCCAAGAGAAGTGGGCTTCTCCTCCCCTCCTCCTTCTCTTCCTCCTCTTCTTCTCCTCTTCATCATTATCATCATCATTCCTCCCAGTTAAAGAAAATGCCATCAATTTAATAACTTGTTTTGGAGGGATGAAAAAGCATCACAATAATGTATACACTTAATGTAGTAAGAAGCAACCTGATTTTAGAAATATGAAGCACGGAAGTGTGCCTTAGAATCAAGGAAATAAGAGATGTCATTTTGAACCCCACCTTCATTCATTCACAGATATATGTGAGACATTGGTCCTAGTGCAGGGAATAATGGACATGACACTTTCCCAGGATCCTCTTCTGAAACCCAGGGACCTCAGCAGGCCCTGCCTGCTCTGGGCTTCTCCACACCCTATTTTCTGCTGTGTTTCCTTCGCATTCTAACTGCAGTTTGACACACTTTAAGCCTAAGGTTTCTTCACATGCCAGAAGGAGCAGAAGTCCTGTTTCTATAGAACATGTCCACAAACATGTAGCCCTATGAGAATCTGGTGGACCTATGGACCCTTTCCTAAGAAGAAACACCACAGTTCACAATGCTGCAAAAAAAAGTTCAGGAGCTCATGTGGCTGCCTTTGGAGCCTATCCATAGATTGCCTAAGACTCCATGAACCTCAGATTAAGAACTTCTGGTTTAAAGGAGAAGACTTGTTCTGTGTGGCCAAGAACCAGAATCAACAGGAGGAAGGCACAGGAAGGCCGTTTTGTTCCCATATAAAGAATTTTCTGAGAGTCAGAACCAGGATTTGGAGCAAGCTGACTCTCCTTGTCCTGCTCATTTTTTTCCCCTATGGCACTATCACTTTGTAACATATCAGATTATTTATTATATTTATTATTTATTGTTTGCCACAGACACACAAATATAAGCACCATAAGGGCAAGGATCTTTGCCTGTTTTGTTCACTGATATATCTAGGGCCGAGGACAATGCCTGATACATGGTAAGCATGCATTAAATACATGGTGAATGATGAATATAAAGAATTCAACATTACTGGAAAACCTTCCAGCCCAGCCTCCATCAGGGCAAAGAATGGAACTGATTTTTAAACCTGGTAAGACCCAACACAGCACTTGGTATGAGAAAGGTACTAATATAGGTTTGTTAGATTAAATCGAAAAAGTGGGCTGGGTGCCGTGGTTCATGCCTGTAAGCCTAGCACTTTGGGAGGCTGAGGCAGGAGGACTGTTTGAGTGCAGGAGTTCAACACCAGCCTGAGCAACATAATGAGACCTCATCTCTATTTTTCTTAAAGAAAGAAAATTTTTTAAAAAATTTTTAAGAAAATTTAAAAATAAATTTAAATTGAGGCCAGGTGCGGTGGCTCACGCCTGTAATCCCAGCACTTTGGGAGGCTGAGGTGGGTGGATCACAAGGTCAGGAGACCGAGACCATCCTGGCTAACACGGTGAAACCCCGTCTCTATTAAAAATACAAAAAATTAGCTGTGTGTGGTGGCGGGTGCCTGTAGTCCCAGCTACTCGGGAGGCTGAGGCAGGAGAATGGTGTAAACCCGGGAGGCAGAGCTTGCAGTGAGCCGAGATCACACCACTGCACTCCCACGTGGGCGACAGAGAGAGACTCCGTCTCAAGAAAAAAAAAAAATTGAATAAGCAGCAAATCCTACTGAAAACTCTGGTGTCTGTAAAGCCCTGCTATGACACTTGTTTACAAGTAACAGAAACCAAAGCTAAACTGGCAGAGAAATGAAAGAAGATGTAATTGGAAAATTGAGCGATCTGGTGTAGTGGGGTCCAGGGACTTAAATGATGTCACCAGGAAGCTTATTTCTCACACTCATGCTTCTACCCTTCTCTCCTTTGGTTTCATTCTTCCCTTGTGATGCCACAATGGCTGCACAGTGACAGCCCTCCCAGCCAACCCAAGCAGAGAGCGCTTCTCCTCCCAATGACCACCACAAAACCCTCTGGATTCACTCTGATTGGTCCCACTTTCATCCCTAATCCAATCACTGTCACCAGAAGATGAGTTGTGATTATGGGGCAGACCTAAGTTATGTGCCAAACCCTTGAACTAGAAGTAGAGTCAGCCCCACTCAAACTAGAGAGAATGGGGGTAGGGGGGCAGGTGCAGTGGCTCCTGCCTGTAATCCCAGCACTTTGGGAGGCCAAGGCTGGTGGATTACTTGAGGTCAGCAATTTGAGACTAGCCTGGCCAACATGGCAAAACCCCATCTCTACTAAAAATACAAAAATTAGCTGGGTGTGCTGGCATGTGCCTGTAGTCCCAGCTTCTTGGGAGGCTGAGGCAGGAGGATCACTTGATCCCAGGAGGCGGAGGTTGCAGTGAGCTGAGATCACCCACTGCACTCCAGCCTGGGTGACAGAGTGAGACTCCGTCTCAAGGAAAAAAAAAAAAAAAAAAAAGAAGAGAGACAGAATGAGAGGGGGAAGGTGGTTTCCCAATGAAAACTCAGAGTGCTATTTCCAGGAGATGGTGAAATAGGTACCAGACATATAAAGAACATAATGAGACCTCATCTCATTATGGAGCTGGAATCCTAGTATGGAGCTGGAACCCCAAGCCCAGGGTCCATCTCTTACCCAAGACTGGGGGCTGGAAAGGCCCTCCAGGAGGGGCAGACAAAGGCCTGAGGCCCTGCCAGATTCCCTGACGCTTCAGGTCAGGTTCAGCTTTTTCTTATCAATGTCTCTTGATTCAGGAGCAAAATTAAAGGCTCTGGAAGAAGCCGTGGCCACCCTGGAAGCTCAGTGTCGGGCAAAGGAGGAGCGCCGGATTGACCTGGAGCTGAAGCTGGTGGCTGTGAAGGAGCGCTTGCAGCAGTCTCTGGCGGGAGGGCCAGCCCTGGGGCTCTCCATGAGCAGCAAGCCCAAGAGTGGGGTGAGTCCAGGCCCTTCCATGCCAGGGGCAGCTACTCCTATATCCCTCCACCCACTACAGATCTCTCCTTCATGATCATTCTTTGGAGGTAGGGGTTATGCCCATTTACAGACAAGAAAACTGAAGTCCAAAGAGGTGAAGGGCATGCCATGGGTGGCACAGCTAGGAAGAGGACTCTTGGAGCAATTTCTCTTGGTTTCTGGCCTGTTATTTTCTCCACAACAGCAGGACCATTTGACTTTTTACCCTAAAGGTGATCTTAGAAATGGCCTTGGAGTTATTGATGATAATAGTAGCCAGCATACATTGAATAACAAACATGTGTGATCCATTACTATGGGCATCTTAACCTGTATTATCTCACACAATCTTCATGGCAGTCCTATGAGGTAGTTTAGGGGTTGACAGACGAGGAAACTAAGGTTCAGAGATGTCGAATGACTTGCTCAAGGTCACTCCGTGAAGTCGGAGACAGGATTCCAAACCCAGGAAGTCTAACTCCAGAGCCCTGCTCCAGAGCCCTCCAGGGCAACATGGCAAAACCCTGTCTCTACAAAAAATACAATGGTCTCACATGCCCTCTCCTGAGATCTCCAAGGTACCAGGCCCTGTCCTCAGGGCTCTGCATCCATTATCTCTAATTTTCCCAGCAACTCTGTGAGGAAGATACGCTCACCTCCAATGGGGCTCTCTCAGAGAGAACTTCTCTGACCTCATCTACACCACGGTTCCTCAACCTCAACACTACTGACATTTTGGACCAGTAATTCTTTCTTATAAGGGACTATTCTGTCCACCAGCAGGATGTTAGGGATGTTAAGGTCCTACCTAAGGATATCAAGTAGGATGTTAAGCAGCATCTCTAGCTTGTACTCACTGGTTGCCAGTAGCACCCCCCTTCCAGTGACAACCAAAATATCTCCAGAAATTGCCAGATGTCCCTTGGGAGAGCAAAACTGACCCTGGTTGGTCTGAATTACCAACAGCTCCCTCTATTATTCTTCCTCATAGCACTTAACCACAATTTGTGTGTATATATATTTGTGTCCTTGCTTGTCCAATGTCTGTCTTCTCCACTAGATTGTATTTTTGTTAAGAATTGGACTACATCCATTTGTTTATCATTACATTCCTGACCCTTTACAGAAAAATAGTAGGAGTACAAGAAATATTTGTCAAATGAATAAATGTTTTGCCTGCTTTCGGGTGAGGAAATTGAGACTCAAAGAGATGAAATAACTTGTCTGTTAAGTATGACTTGTCAGGAGGCAATGTGTCATTATTATTGTTGTCCCAGGTCACATTTCCTGGTCACACCACACCTGATTGAGCCAGTGCTGTGTCTTACACCCCTACACTTCCTTTCTATGGGGTGTTTCCAACCTCATTGTATAGATGAAAAACATGACAGCCAAGGAGAAAACAACTTCCCAGAGTCACAGAGGGCTGGTGGAGGAGCTAGCACTGGTTCATTCATCCCAGCTGCTTCCTCCCACCAGCGTGACCTGATATTCCCATTCCAGAGCACTTTTCCCTGGGTTTTGGATCCTTTTAACATTTTTTGGAGATAAAGAGAAGCTTTCTCTAAATTTCTTGCAAGTTTGGCTGTTAAGATGTCACCCTTAAGGAGCTACATCTAGTAAGATATTAATACTAAACAATTATCTGGAAAAATGTAAGGGGTAAAGGTAATTTCAAAAATGAGAAGGAATACGGGAGAGAGGTTAAAAGTCAGGCTGTGGGGCCAGGCATGGTAACTCATGCTATAATCCCAGCACTTTGGGAGGCTGAGATGGGCAGATCACTTGAGGCCAGGAGTTCGAAACCAGCCTGGCCAACATGGTGAAACCCCATCTCTACTAAAAATGCAAAAATTAACTGGGCGGGGTGGCACATGCCTGTCCCAGCTACTCCGGAGGCTGAAGCAAGAGAATCACTTGAACCTGGAAGGTGGACCTCCAGCCTTGGCAAGAGAGCAAGACTCTGTCTCACAATAAAAAGAAAGAAAGGAAGGAAGGAAGGAAGAAAGAAGGAAAGAAAGAAAAGAAAGAAAGAGAGAAAAGAAAGAAAGAAAGAAAGAAAAGAAAAGAAAGACAGAAAGAAAGAGAAAGAAAGAAAGAAAGAAAGAAAAGAAAAGAAAGAAAGGGCTATGGGATTGGAATCCTGGTTCTCCCACTCACCAGCCACGTGACCTTGCACAGTAATTTGACCTTTCCCATTTCCTCACCTATAAAATGGAATGACTAATAATAGTACCTACTTCATAGGCTTGTTGAAAAGCTAAAGGAGCTAATTCACACAATGCTTTGTACGTAGTGAAGTTCAGTAATTTTAGTTGTCGTCATCGTTATCTGAAGGTCCTCAAGTATCTTCTCTCACCTTGTTCAATGCTGTCATGTTTGCCAGGTGCCTTTTATTTTAAAGTTCCTCATGCAGCCAGGCACAGTAGCTCACACCTGTAATCCCAGCACTTTGGGAGGCCAAGGTGGGTGGATTGCTTGAGCCCAGGAGTTTGAGACCAGCCTGGGCAACTTGGTGAAACCCCATCTCTACTAAAAATACAAAAATTAGCCTGGCCCGGTGGTACACACCTGTAATCCCAGCTACTCGAGAGGCTGAGGTATGAGAATCGCTTGAACCCAGGAGGCAGAGGTTGCAGTGAGCCAAGCTCGTGCCACTGTGCTCCCGCCTGGGTGACAAAGAGAGACTCTGTCTCAAAAATAAAAATAAAAATAATAAAGTATCCTCAGGCTTTTGAGGGCAGGCTGGGTGTGTAGGTAGCCATCACCAGATCTCACCTATATAATTATTTATTGCCATCAACAGGAAACTGCAAGTAAACCCCAGAACAGCGTTGCAGAGCAACCTCTCCCTGTCAACTGTGTTTCTGAGCTGAGAAAGAGGAGCCCATCCATCGTAGCCTCCAACCAAGGAAGGGTGCTACAGAAAGCCAAGGTAGAGCCATAGTTCTGCTCCTCAAAATCAGAGATCTGGTAGCCCCCTTTCTATGGAACTTCACCCAAAACCAAAAAATCAACTAGTGAGAAAGGTAGAGAATTGCCAATGCATTTATGCAATGAAACTCATGAACCTTCCTCAGAAGGGGTAATCCTCAGATCTTATTCAGAACCTATTCACTCTTTGTTAACACATATTTCTAACAAGCTTAATCATCTGGTTTCTGAGCCTACAATGTGTTTTCAGACAAGACAGGTTCCATTTCATTGATGAGGTAACTGAAAATCAAGGACGATGGGACTTGCCCAGGGCTATGCAAGGTATCACTGCAAAAGCAAAGAAGCAAACCCACCTCTTCCAATTCTAAGTCCATGGCTCCCTCCAGGATGCTGGTCCACAGTCCCTTCTGTGTGACTCTTGGGGGTCAGCTGTGTTTCAGAACTTTTTGGATTTTATAAAGGTAATATGGTACCTACACTAATACACGATGAAAACCCCAATACGTTGTCCTCAGGTGGTACCATGTAAGCAAACATGTTAATAATTCTACAGCAAGACATAGGAATATGTACAGCACATGGAGTGAATAAAGATTATAAACAGACTCTTATCAGGTCAGGTCAAGTTTTGCCACCAAATGAGTCTATACCAAAACAATGGAGAAATATTTTGGTTTCACAGCTTTCTGGATTTCAGAATTGCAGATAAAGTGTGGACCTGTCCTGGTCCATTTTTTGCTGCATATAACAGAATACCTGAACCTGGATCATTTATAAAGAAACAGAATGTATTTCTTAAGAGTTTGGGAGGCCGAGAAGTCTCAGGATGATGGGCCATATCTGGCAAGGGACTTCTTGCTGATGGGGTCTCTCTGCAGAGTCTGGAGGCGGCCCAGGGCATCATAGGGTGAGGGGGCTGAACATGTTAGCTCAGGTCTCTCTTCCTCTTTTTATAAAGCCACCAGTCCCACTCCCATGATAACCCATTAATGCATTAACTCATTAATGCCTTAATCCATGAATGGATTAATCCATATTCATGAAGACAGAGCCCTCATGACCCAATCACCTCTTAAAGGCTGCACCTCTCAATACTGCCACATTAGGGATTACATTTCAACATCAGTTTTGGAGGGACAAACATTCCAATCATAGCAGGACCTGAAAAACAAATGCCTGGCACATCAGAGATGCTCAGGAAGCCTTTCTAGACCTGTCTGGCAGCAGCACAGAATGTCGGAAAAATTGGTAGGAGATGAGACTGGAAAGACAGTTTGATATAGAAGGACCTAAATTCCAAGCTAAGAAATGTGGAGACTGATGAGTTTTCAAGGAAAAATATCTTTTTTAAATATGAAAATATAAAATTAATCTTTATTAATTTAAAATAAAATGGGGAGAATGGAATGGTGGTTGCCAGAGGCTGAGGGCTGGGGGAATTGGGGAGATGTTGGTCAAAGGATACAAAGTTTCAGTTTTAAGAAGACTAAGTTCTGGGGATCTAATGTACAGAATCATGGCTACAGTTAACAATACCATATTGCATACTCGAAATTTGCTTTAAAAAGTCACTTTTTACTATTCTCACCACACACACACACACACACACACAAATGATAACTAGGTGAGGTGAGATGTGTTAACTAAACTTGACTGTGATAATCATTTCACAATATGTCAAATAAAAAAAATAGTTCAAATTAGAAACATAATAAAAGGGGGAACATCCTGTTTAAAGTAGTGGAAAACTCCAATTTCATTCATTCAAGAAACACATATTAAGCACCTGCTAAATGCTTGACACTTCACTAAACACTCTGAACATGTTCCTTCATTCCATCTTTGCAATAACCAAGTAAAATGGGCATTCTTAGCCCCACTTCACAGCGGAGAAGACTGAAGTTTAAGTGGTAGATAAACCAGTGAACAAGACAGACGAGGTCCTGGTTTTCAAGGAACTTCCAAGCCAGTGAAAGAAGACAGATAATACATAAGTGCCCTGTTAATGTAAGAAGATAATTCCAGAAAGTGATATATCTACAAATATATACATATATATACACATATATATAGAAAGGGACAGACTGGGAGTAGGGTTGGAGCAGTATACACAGTGGTCAGAGAGGGCCTCTCCTAGCAGTGACCCAAATGATGGGAAAGGAACATCATGAGAAGATCTAGAGCAGAAGTGTTCCAGCAAGAGGGGACAGCAGGTGCAAAAACTCTCAAGCATGCCTGATGGTCAGATGGCGGCCAGAGCAGCTGCAGCAAAGAGGGAGAGCGAACGTGGAAACCATGAAGGGGGAAGAGGCAAGCAGTGCCTGATCATTTATGAGCTGAAATTGCATATCATATTAGAATACATTTAAAGAACAGCTGTTTATTAGTTTCATATCAACACTGCTTTGGGAATCGGCAACATTTTGTCTAGGATCACACCCGCACGGACTTTTAAAATGCATGGCTTGGCCAGGCACAGTGGCTCACACCTGTAATCCTAGCACTTTGGGTGGCTGAGGTGGGAGGATCTCTTGAACCCAGGAGTTCGAGATCAGCCTGAGCAACATGGCGAAACCCTGTGTCTACAAAAACTACAAAAAAATTAGCCAGGTGTGGTGGCGCATGCCTATAGTCCCAGCTACTCCATAGGCTGAGGTGGGAGGATCACTTGAGCCCAGTGGGAGGGGTGAGGCTACAGTGAGCCCTGATCACACCACTGCACTCCAGCCTAGATGACACTAAGTGAGACCCTGTCTCAAAAAAAGCATGGCTCTATGCCTAGGCTGGAGCTGCATCCTCAGGTTGGAATTGACTTTCAGAGCCTAAGAGGGAAG
Organism: Pongo abelii; assembly: GCF_028885655.2. Lineage (NCBI taxonomy): Eukaryota > Metazoa > Chordata > Mammalia > Primates > Hominidae > Pongo > Pongo abelii. Next base: position 157,972,057 of record NC_071989.2, read on the forward strand.
AGTCTTTATTCTTTCCTACAGTTAGTCAGTCATTAAACAAATATTTGTTGAAGACCTACCATATGCCAGTCTTGTTGTAGTTTCTGGTTACATAACAGGGAACCCAAAAAAGTCCCTGGTCTCATAGAGTTGGGAAGGCAAGACTTTAAATACCGCACATAAATAAAGAATGTGATGCCAGAGAAGATGAACCTCCCAAAGGGGCTTAAGCACAGTGATAGCAAAGACCCTTTCGAGAAGGTGACACATAAGCAGAGACCTGAATGGAGTGTGAGGGAGAGACCCATGTGGGGGGCTGAGGGAAGGATGATCCAGGCAGAGAGAAGAGCAAGTGTCAAGTCCCTGAAGTGGGAAAAAGCTTGGCATGTTTGAGGAACATCAAGAAGATGCAGGTGATTCCAGTGAAGGGAACAAAGAGTGAGCATTAGGAGATGAGATCAGAGAAGTAACCAGTGAGGGGCCAGATCATCTAGACCAGCAGTCAGCAAACTTTTTCTGTAAAGGGCCAGAGAGTAAATAGTTTAGGCTTTCTGAACCATATGATCTGTTCCACAACCTCTCAACTCTGCCATTGTCACATGAAAATAGCCATGGACAATATGTAAATGATGATGAAAATGGCTGTGTCCCAATAAAGCTTTTTTTTGACACAGTCTCGCTCTGTCACCCAGGCTGGAGTGCAGTGAGTGGTATGATCTCGGCTCACTGCAACCTCTGCCTCCCGGGTTCAAGCAATTCTCCTGCCTCAGCCTCCTGTGTAGCTGGGATTACAGGTGCACACCACCACACTCGGCTAATTTTTTTTGTATTTTTAGTAGAGACGGGGGTTTCACCGTGTTGGTCAGGTTGGTCTTGAACTCCTGACCTCGTGATCCGCCCACCTCAGCCTCCCAAAGTGCTGGGATTACAGGCATGAGCCACTGCACTAGCCCAGTAAAACTTATTTACAGGCACTGAAATGTGAATTTCATGTCATTTTCATGTGTCATGAGATAGGCGTCTTCTTTTGATTTTTTTTTTCAAACATTTAGAAATAAGAGCTGATGGATTATATGAGAATGGGCAATAGGCCAGACTTGGCCCACAGACTATTGTTTACCAGCCTTTCATCTAAAGCCTTTCAGGCCACTGAGGAACCATGGATCTTGTTCTAACATAATGGATCTTGTTGTGACATGATGGAAGGTTTTGAGCAAAGGGTTTTGGATATAAATTACATTTTTTAAAGACCATTCAGGCAACTATGTTGAGAATGGATGAAGGGACAAGAGAGACCAGCATGGAGAAGTGACTTACTCAGGGCCACAGAAAGAGAGAGAGGGGGTTAGAACCCAATGCAACCTGGCCAGTGGAGATCTTCATCTAACTAGGTGCCATGAAATGTCTTTATCCATGTCACACTAGACCATTCAGCAAATTGATTTGTCTTGTCTTTCTGTGCTTCAGGAATGGGAAATGAAGAAAACCTAGGAAGAGGATGAGGATTTCATTCCAAAGGAAATACCAGCTTGTCCACCTGAGGAAGAAATGCTTTTTTCACAAGGAGACACCAAGAGAAGACTAGGAAGTAGCCCTCATTCTCCAGGGCACCCAAAATACCAGCCTTTATTGTCTGCATGATTTTAGGGGATATGGGGAGGGAAGAAGTAGAAGGGAGGAGGGAAATGGAGAGCATCCTTATGACTTTACAAAGGGTGGAAATGAGGATGGAGGGATACAGAAGTCTGCACAGCTGTAAAGGTTTTATAGATGTCTTTGCCTTCCCTTCTGAGGAAGAGAAGAAGAAATGAAAGCACATGTGAATAACCGCTTCCATCCCGTTCACAGCATCGCACTCCCAGTCCTTAAGGCAAAGGGAGGCAGTGCTGAAGCATTGGTGGTGCAGTGTAAAGAGACAAGACCTGATCATTTGATCACACTTGTGCCAACTTGATTCATATTGGTCATTACTGACAACCCCTGGGCAGGGCAAATAGGTTGAACAATCAATAACATTATCCCTGCCTGCATACATGTGAACAAAAGCTATAGAGGACATGCAAATTCTACAGTCATTCCTCATATGCTTTAGACAGAGTGCAGCTACTGGAATCTTCCAGATTTCAGTGTTTTAAAATCAGAGCTCTGAATACACAAAAGGAAAGAGAAATGGAGCAGCTGACATATTTTAAGCTCACAGTGATACTCAGTGACAGGAGCACAGAGCTCTAATGTCCACAGGATGTTGTAGGGTAGGGTCTTTCAGTAAATCAAGTCCCTTACCTATGTTCTATGACACTGAGGCTCTTGGAGCTATGGGTTAGAAATCCAGGAGGCAATATGTCTTTATTCTAATGAAGTCCTCATCTTGCACTCAGAGGCCCACTAGTTTGCCCTTCTATATATTAAGTAAAACCAAGAGAAATTAAGAGGATGATGGCTTCTTTCTGTCACATGGGTGCTAAACCTTTTACAAACACTTGATACTTCTATAGAGGGACCAAGGACCTCAAGTCCTGGGCAGTCTCCTTACTGTGCTACTCACTACTGTCTCAACACTGTAGTGAGTCTGTCTTTAACACATTTCCTTCCAATAAAGATAAAACCACTTAACTCTTAAGAGCCAGTGCTTAGCTCAAGAGGAAAGAAGGAAAATCTCAGAATAACCGTGGCCACTTTGCTATAGGGGTTACATATTTTAACCCACCTAAGGTTTTACAGACTTCAGGCTCACTCAAACTTTATCACCCTCTGAGGTAGCTGGAGGCCACAGCAGGAAAAATAACCTGACCAGTAATCACCCACTGATTAGTGGCAGAGCGTAGGACTTAGGGGTTATAAGCCCAGATCCAGATAGGGCTAGGTTTGAGCCATGCCTCTAATGACCAGCTGGATGACCTTGGGAAGGTCACTTGACCGCTCTGATTCTTGTTTTCCTTATCTGTGAAATGGGACTAACAATTGTTACTTTTCTCCCAAGACTGTTGGGAAGATTTAATAAGATAATATATAGTAGGCATCTTGCATAGTGTCTGAGAAATAAGAAATGCTCAGTCAATAGTGGCTGTCACTAGCCAGGCATGGTGGTACTCGCCTATAGTCCCAGTCACTCAGGAGGCTGAGGCAGGAGGACCACTTGAGCCCAGGAGTTTGAGACTGCAGTGCACTATGATCACGCCTGTGAATTGCCACTGCACTCCAGCCTAAGCAAATAGCAAGACGCCATCTATTAAAAGAAAAAAAAAAAAGTGGCTATTATTAGCTATATGAGAAATGTCTGACTCACAAGCCTGTGTTCTTTCCACTGAAGAGGAAATTACTTTTCAGTGTTCTTTTTTAAAACGTGGATTCTGGAATGTCACCTAACTCTCCAACTATGTCTTCAGTGTCTGTCATACTCTTTCTTATGCAGTTATTTTGGGGTTAAGTGTCTTTTCTCACCAACAGATCTTGAACTCTGAGAGGAGTGGCTGGGGGTAATTAATAATTAACATTTATCAAGCACTCACCATGTGTCAGGCACTGTGTGAGCCCATGGCCAGCTTCACAGGCATGCAACCTGTGCAGTCACACAGGGCCCCGTGCTTAGAAGGGCCCTGTTCTTGGTTTAATGCTCTACTATTGCCTTCTTAATAATATTTGAACAAGGAGTTCTACTTTTCCTTTTGCCCTTTAAATTAGATAGCCAGTCCTGGTGCTAACTAACCACTTTTCCAGGTATTATCCTTTTAGTTTTCACTGAAACCCTGAGATACGTTATAGTGCCCTAGTTTTCACAGTTCAGGAAATGGAAGCTCACAGAGGTCAGGTAACTTGCCCAAGCTCACACAGTTCTTATATTTACATGCTGGTGGAGCCAGCTTGTGAATGTAAGGAGTCTGACCCTAGAGCCTTATTCTTAATTTTAAAGCTCTATGTCATCCATGTATCTCCCTCCCCTTGTACTGCAACATTCAGAAGCACACCAGCACTTAATAAATAGATGAATGAATGCATGCATGCAAGCAGCAACCTGGTGAACGTTAGGCAGCTAGGAGAAATGTAAGCAAAATGGCTAAGGCACAGATGCCACTTGTTCTTGGTTGCTAAAAAGCCTTGTTTAGGCCAGGTACGGTGGCTCATGCCTGTAATCCCAGCACTTTGGGAGGCTGAAGCGGGTGGATCACTTGAGGTCAGGAGTTTCAAGACCAGCCTGGCCAACATGGCAAAACCCCATCTCTACCAAAAATACAAAAGTTAGCTGGGCACAGTGGCACATGCCTGTAGTCCCAGCTACTCGGGAGGCTGAGGGACGAGAATCACTTGAACCCAGGAGGCGGAGGTTGCAGTGAGCCGAGATCACACCACTGTACTCCAGCCTGGGCAATAGCAAGACTCCATCTCAAAAAAAAAAAAAAAAATGCCTTATTTGGTTGTGTTTTTTCAAAGTGTAAGCCACAGGTCTAAGCCCAACACTGCCAAGTGTTCAGTCTGTCAGAATTCTACTGTCACTGTTTCCTTATTGGTGGATCTTGCACAGGTTTACCAACCTTTCTGAGCCTCAATTTTCTCATAAGTAAAAGAGAATCATAATACCTCCCTAAACCATGTCACCCTTTTCATAAGGCCAGAAAGAAAATATAAGTTATTGGTCATGACACATTTGAGTTGGACCTCGGATTAGATAAAAAGATGAAAATACTCCAGCTCTGTCCTCATGGAACTCAGAGAAAAGCAGGAAAGAAAATCTGACCCAAATAACTACAGTACAAATAACCCATGTTATGACAAGATTCAGAGTGCTCAAGGAACATTTCCCATTCCCTTAAAAAAAAAAAAAAAAATTTAGGGGCTATCCAGTAACTAAGCTGGCAACTCCAAGTGCCCTGGACCCTAGTCGCCAATCCATCCTCTCAAGTGTCAGCTTTCCATCCTAAATCTCTAAAATTCATCCATATCTTCCTATCTTCACTGACACTATCCAACTTAATTAAGTCATTCAACAAATACTTGAGTACCTACTATACCAGATGTCAGAAATCAGTGGTGAACAAGACAGACACCTCATGAAGCTCACATTCTAGTTGGAGGAACAAACCTTAATAAGGAAGCAAAAGAAATAAAATACTAAGAAACTAAAAGGGTGCTGGACACAGTTACTTTACAGTGGTTAGGAAGGTCTCTGTTCTTCCAGGACAGAACATAGCCCCGTCTTGCCTGGGCTACTGCAACATATTGCCTTCCCTACCTCTTTTCTTACACCTTGCAATCTGCTTCACACAGCAGTCAAAGTGACTCTTTAAACATGTAAAGCCTTTGTCACATGTTCCCTGTCAACCTAAAATAATTTAAAAGGTCAGAATCTAGTTTAAAGAGAGTTTATTCAAGCACAAAGGTTGAGGATAGCCTGCCCAGGAAGCACAGAATGGAAAAATATGTCTGTCTTATAAAGGATGGAAGTCAGTGTTCCAAAGTGTAAAAGTTTCGGTTCAGTGAGGTTTAACAGAATTTCAACATATTCCTCTGCAAGGCTTAATGCATAGTTACAACGATCTGAGTAGTTAAGGTGGTCTTTTTGCTTCAAGAAAGGTATATTTAACATCACACCCTGCAGATGTAACTGTCATGGGGTCAGTTCAGTTCAGGGCACCATCTGGTCTGAGTTAGGTACAGGACAGTAAAGGAGGCCGTCTATTACAAACATCAGTAATTGAGAGGGAAGAAATCTGGTCTCTGCTGTTTCCTAGTCATTACAGAACAAGAACAATGAGGAAGAGAGTTAAGCTATAATTCTAAGAAGCAGAACTACAAAACATGCTACATGGACTCAAACCACAGCCACATCTGTCTCAAAGCTTAAAGTATTTGGGAGGTTCCAACAGCTTTGAGGTTTTATTTATTTTCACATTCCATTGCAATCAGAATCAGACTAAATTGCATTCAGCAAAAAAGTTTTTTGAAGCTGGGGGCGGTGGCTTATGCCTGTAATCCCAGCACTTTGGAAGGCTGAGGAAGGCAGATCACCTGAGGTCAGGAGTTCAAGCCCAGCCTAACCAACATGGTGAAACCCCGTCTCTGCTAAAAACACAAAAATTAGCCGGGCGTAGTGGGCGCCTGTAATCCCAGCTACTGAGGAGGCTGAGGCAGGAGAATCACTTGAACCTGGGAGGCAGAGGTTGCAGTGAGCCGAGATGGTGCCACTGCACTCCAGCCTGGGTGACAGAGTGAAACTCCATCTCAAAAAAATAATTTTGAACACCTACATTAGGGCACTGCTCAATGGGAATGAATAGACAATGTCTCTGCCTTAAAAGAGCTTAGATTTTAGTGAGAGAAAATGAGAAAATACACACCATTTAAAAAACAAGTCGATAAGAAGGACATTAGAGAAAAAGACTGGGAGGAGTGATGGGCAATGGTTCAGGCTGCAATGTTTTAAACCGCTCACGTGATCTAGCCCTGCCTAACCACTAGTCCTGTTGCCCTCCCGCCTCTGTATATTTCAGTCCCTTACATGCAATACTCTTCTCTCTTTATTAGGCTTCTGCAGATGTTTCCCTCTGCCTGAACCCTTTCCTCAGCTCAGCTCAAATACCCCCTTCCTCTGGGAAAACTTCCCACACGGCTAGATTTCTATTCTAGGCTTCCGCAACACCTGCCCCTCACCTTTAAACACCGCTCATATTCTGACTTTACATCCCGCTTGTATCTGTTTATCGCTCATAACATCAAGTAAGCTCCATGCGGGCACAGCTATGATCTGCTTTGTTTGCTGCCGACCCTGCGCCCAGCACGGAGACTCCGTAGTTACTACTAGGACCTCGCCTACCCGCGGAACACACTGAGAGCCGGAAGTGTTGCGTTCGCTCCGGACGACCGGATGGGGAACTGCGCGGCCCACCGGGCAACCGGAAGCATAGCGTTCCTGTCCGGAAGTCCTGAAAGGGAAACGCCCGCAAAGGCTAGTTTTTAAGCGGGAGCGTCTCTTCACTCGCAGCAAGTGCGCGTGCGCTGCCTCTCTCATCCCAAATCGGGAACATGGCCGTAAGGTCGCTGTGGGCCTGCCGGCTGCGGGTGCAGCGCCTACTGGCCTGGAGTGCCGCGTGGGAGAGCAAGTAAGCATTGCAGGCGGGGGGTCGGGAGCGTGAGGACTCTGCGGGGCTAGCGAGCCAGCCGGGGTGGTTGTGGGCTGGAAGGCGAGAGCTATCTGAGCGTAGGCAAGGGGACCAAGCTTCTCGGCCTTTACGACCATGCACTCACGGCCCCATTTTACAGACGAGGAAACTGAGGCCCCCAGCCGTGCCTCTTTCTTAGGCCGAGGAAGGTAGGGAAATCCGAGGTCATGCATGGCCTGGAAGGTGAGAAGTCTCTTAAGCCCCCAAGGAAGGGATGTACCTCTCTCCCGGCCTCTTCTCCCAGCCTGTGGTACATGTGGGTAAATTTGGGTTCTCTCCCCTCACTCCGTGTGACCTTAGGCCAGTCCTTTCTCCGTTATCCGGGCACTGTTGTACCTGTCAGTAAAAGGAGGCCGCTGAACTTGTTTCTCCAAACGGCCATTGCATCAGCCTTCGGAAGACAAGTTCCATCGGCAGCTTTTATTGGTCGCTTACGAGGCCGACTGCAGAATTATGGGTGGTTCTTTTTATTATTCCCCATTTAGCAGTTAAGGAAACTGAGGTTTAGAAAAGTTGAGTAACTTCCAAACTTAAATATTTGGGAAGTGGTGGAACCCGGGCTGGAAACCAGTCAGGGCGTTAGAATCGGCGCTTTTATTTAATGAGCGATGTTAGTTAATTTTCTCAGAGACTGTTGCCCCTACACTGTTTCTTCCTGGGATAGAGAATAAAAATAGTTGAGTACGAGGTAGGGTTGGACCTCTGAATTGTAAAGTAAGCTACGGGAGAATCTGGTAAATGTGCTTATCTACATATGTCACCCTTTTTATCTTAACACACCTGACCCAACATCCTACCCTAGCACCTAAGTGAGAGGTTGCATTCAGGGTTTCGGGACTTGGTTTTGCTTACCTTTCTCAAGTCTTTTTGGCAGCTTGTTGGTGATGTAAGGAAATGACCAGAAGAAAAATGGTTCCTTCTGATAAGCTGTCTCCCTACTCCAGTTCTGAAGCAATAGGAATTGAGATTGGCCACAACTCCTCACCCCTATTTCTTGGTCTAAGCTTTGGCCATTTTCCCTTTGAACTGGCCCTGAGAATTTTTTTTTTTTTTTTTTTTTTTTGAGACGGAGTCTCGCCCTGTCGCCCAGGCTGGAGTGCAGTGGCGCAATCTCGGCTCACAAGCTCCGCCTCCCGGGTTCATGCCATTCTCCTGCCTCAGCCTCCCGAGTAGCTGGGACTACAGGCGCCCGCCACTACGCCCAGCTAATTTTTTGTATTTTTAGTAGAGACGCGGTTTCACCGTGGTCTCTATCTCCTGACCTCGTGATCCGCCCGCCTCGGCCTCCCAAAATGCTGGGATTACAGGCGTGAGCCACCGCGCCCGGCCCCTGAGAATATTTTGACCTGCTTTTTCAGGTGGATAAATGTGGTTTTTTTAGGGAGAAGATGTTTCACCGTGTGTGATTAGCCCCAGATCTACGGTGACCATATTTTCTGACCCCAAAATGTGGAACTGTCTATAAAATCACACACCAGATTATAATAATTGAATTTAAGATCAGCTTGGAAAGTAGGAGAGATAAAAGTCCTCTTGCTTACTTACACCTTTAAACTAGCTATTTGCTCTGCCCAAGATGCTCTTCCCTTTTTTAAAGCTGATTCCTTTACCCTCTTTAAGCCTTTGCTCAGCTGTCTCCGTGAGGACCACTACGGTATATGCCAGTCCATATAAATTGTTTTAAAGAACTCGTGTATTCACAGATTGATTTTCAGGATAATTTTACTTAAAGTCAAATTACAAAGATCCAGGAGTTGCAATGGAAACTTCCTTGAACTGGGGGGTCAGGACTGCCACAGCCCAAGATTTGCTGTAAACTAGCCCCTAGTCTAAATTTATTTCTGTGTAAACTGAACTAAATGTCAAAACAGTTTAGCTGTACAAAATTCTAGATTACATAACTAGTTGAATGCAAAGATCTATTTTCACCTGTGTCTATAGTTCATCAGCAGTAACATATAGTATTGTATAAGTATTTCATTGAATTGATCTTATACATAGGTGGGAATTTCTTTCTCAGCACAGGTCTCCTAAAAGCCTTATAGCTTGTGGTGAGGAAGGCTTAGAATTCTAAGCCTTAAGGTCCCTTTACTGGACTTAATTTCCCTCATCTGTAAGTTAGAAGGTTGAACCAGAACTATATGACTTTTTGAATGCCCGCTTCTGATAATGCTCCTCTGGTTCTGGGTACTAGCATTTGGTTTCCTTCTGCTGACTTTTGTATACCTAGTTCTGGCTATTTCTGCCGCCTGGTTCTTAGTGTCCTGACCCAGCGGAATACCAAGTATGTGATCTTGAGCAGGCCATTATGCCTTAAGCCTCTCAGCATCAGTTTTCTCATCTGTAAAATAGGGATAATGATAGGACTTATCTCACATATTGTTGTGAGAGGAAAAGATGACTCAAGTAAAACAGTGTCTGGTACATGGTAAGGACTTCATAAGTGTTCATTTGTTACTATAACTGAAAACGCTTTCTCCAGAGATTCCATCTGGGAAGATCTCTGGTCTCTAAACTTGGTTGTAATTTTGGCTTATGAAGGCATTTCTTCATTATGCGCCACCTCCTTCCTGTTTTAGGGGATGGCCGCTTCCATTCAGCACTGCCACCCAGAGAACTGCTGGTGAGGACTGCCGTTCTGAGGACCCTCCTGATGAGCTTGGGCCCCCTCTTGCTGAACGAGCCTTAAGGGTAAAAGCTGTCAAACTGGAGAAAGAAGTCCAGGATTTAACAGTGAGTCGATTTTATATTTCTTCTTCATCTCTCTCGTTTAAATATCCACATAAAGTTTTTTATGTCAATTTTTAAAATGAAGTTTTCTTTAATTGGCTCTTTATCTGCTACCCCTCATCCCTCCTCCACTCCTTGCTAGGTATACTGGGCAGAAAAAAACGGTAGTAGTTCAAAAACACCACTGGCTAAAGATAGTCATCTCTTTTCGGTTTCCTATTATGTCACAGCACTTAGATATCTGATGTTTCGGCAGATTAAAGAAGGGGTACAGTGCCTGGAATATAGTAGACAATAAATATTTGTTGAATGAGTGAGGTCAGTGACCATTGTTCTTTGCTGATGAGACCATGTCTGGCATACCGGACCCAGTCCTGGGTTGATAGACATACTTAGAGGGAGATAGATGAACTAGAGGAATTCCAAAGCAAAACCACCTAGATAGAATGGTGAGGAGGCTGGAAAGCATACCTTATGACAGCAATTGAAAGAACCAAGAATTGTCTTAAGAATGAGAGAGAAAAGGACTAAAGAGGGTAAAATAACTGCCTCCAAATAGATGACATACTTTTTTTTTTTTTTTTAATGAGACGTAGTTTCACTCTTGTTGTCCAGGCTGGATTACAATGGCATGATCTCAGCTCACTGCAACGTCTGCCTCCCGGGTTCAAGTGCTTCTTCTGCCTCCCGAATAGCTGGGATTACAGGTGCCTGACACCATGCCAGGTTGATTTTTGTATTTTTAGTAGAGACAGGGTTTTACCATGTTGGCCAGGCTGGTCTCAAACTCCTGACCTCAGGTGATTCGCCCATCTCAGCCTCCCAAAGTGCTAGGATTACAGGCGTGAGCCACCGCACCCTGCCTAGATGGCATACTTTTAAAACTTATTCTCAGTTATCCTTAAGTTCAAGTCAATGAAAGAAGTTGGAGGTTGGCAGTGTTGGCTGAATATGAAAAAGAAAGCTTTTTCTGAAGATAATGAACTTGAAACTGTTAGGAGTTTGAACTGTCAGGCTAAATGACTACCTAGCAGTGCTGCTAAAGAGTGGGTTTCTGCGTTGACTGGGAATTTGGAGTAGCTGATCTAAGATTTCTGTAACTCCTAGTTTGTTTTATAAAAACGTATCAAAAGGGTGAAATTTGTAAAGTAAGCAAAAACATTCTCTTCCACCAATAAGTATTTGTTTTCTCATCCTTTTGATTTTGCTTTTGATATTCAGGTGAGATACCAGAGAGCTGTAGCTGATTGTGAAAACATAAGGAGGCGAACCCAGAGATGTGTGGAAGACGCCAAGATATTTGGTGAGAGATTTATTTACAATAAAAATGTCTTTGGCTGGGCGCAGTGGCTTATGCCTGTAATCCCAGCACTTTGAGAGTCTAAGGCTGTCAGATCACATGAGATCAGGATTCAAGACCAGTCTGGCCAACATGACACCTTGTCTCTACTGAAAATACAAACTAGCTAGGCATGGTGGCGGGCGCCTGTAATCCCAGCCACTCTGGAGGCTGAGGCACGAGAATCACTTGAACCCAGGAGGCAGAGGTTGCAGTAAGCCAGGATCATGCCCCTACACTCCAGCCTGGTCAACAGAATGAGACTCAGTCTCAAAAAAAAAAAAGAAAAAAAAGTCTTTGACTTCAAAGACTTCAAAGTCAAAGACCTAGCCTGTTTTGACACAAGGCCTTAAGCCTGTCCCTGGATTAAAGTCAGATTAACAAAGTCCTTGCCTCTCACCAGCCCCCACTGGAGCTTTGGTATTGTCATAGACCTCTCTAATGATGACTTTCTTGTCCTCATTTCCGTAAGAAAAATCAAGTTTTAGAATTGAGTGTAATGGGATTTCTCAGCAACTGAATTTACTTTTGTCTTGCAACAGTTCATATGACTCTTTTAAAAAATCAGACAAGTTTTGTGGGTCCATCTCTGGCAACTTCATAGCCACCTTAACCTCATCTATGGCTGTGTCTTACTTTCGTGTTCCTATTTAGCCAGTCCTCAAGAATAAACCATTCATGACACCCCTTAGCATAGTGTTGTTGACTTTCTTTTTTTATTGTTACTGCCCTTATGAAATATTAATGTCTTGTCCCTGTTGAGAATGTATGCCCTAGCACAACTGGGACAGGCAGGAATTTTCAAAATGTACATAATACTACAAGCAAATAGCAACAAAAATTCATGTACATAAAAATAGTTGTTTTTAAAGAACAGGTTTAAGCCTGTTGTGTATAGTCTTACCTAGTTCTTGGGTTCTGTCTTTTCCATTTCCTAGTCAGGTTCCTAGTCATATATGCCTTCTGAGAGAGACACTGACTTGTCAGTTGGGTTGGGGTGGTAATCAGTGATGATCTCTGAGTCCTGTGTGGCAACCTTTCTACTTGCTGGACTACTCAGCACACTAGCCGTCTATCTAGGCCTTAACCAAACTCTATGCCCAAGGGCAGAGTGATTTCCTCACAAACAATAAAAATATCTGGCTTCTCTGCAGGAATCCAGAGTTTCTGTAAGGACTTGGTGGAGGTGGCTGACATTTTGGAGAAGACTACAGAGTGCATTTCTGAAGAATCAGAGCCTGAGGACCAAAAGCTCACTCTGGAGAAGGTCTTCCGAGGGTTGTTGCTTTTAGAAGCAAAGCTGAAAAGTGTATTTGCCAAGCATGGTCTGGAGAAGCTGACACCCATTGGTGACAAATATGACCCCCATGAGCATGAACTCATCTGTCATGTGCCAGCTGGTGTTGGGGTGCAGCCTGGCACTGTGGCATTAGTAAGACAAGATGGCTACAAACTTCATGGCCGCACCATTAGGCTTGCCCGAGTGGAAGTGGCAGTGGAGTCTCAGAGAAGACTGTGAAGAGGCCATCAGGAACTGGATGTTCTCCCAGAGCACAGTCACCTATGTTTCTTTTATTTATTAAACTAGGTTTGTATTGTACATGAGGTACTTCATGTGATATGTTTTGGATTTAGTCATATTGGCTTTATTTCTAAGATATTCTATTGATTTAATGTGACCTGTTTGGTCTCATCAGAAGTCTTACCATTGGGCATTTGAACAGTGTGACAGGTGTTCCAATGGCCTTTATCAAAACATGTTTAGGAAAATTGGTACTGTGATAAATTTGAATCCAAAATCCTTTTAACTATGGGTTTTCAACTACATGTTTCTTCCTAGTGGTCCCTATAGCAGGAATTGTGTAGTATCTTGTATTTTGTGGAAAAAGGAGATGGTAGAGATTGGTTCAACATTTGGGTACTTAGAGGATAAAGCTTCATGGTTGTATAAATTTAGATCATTTGATTGATTTTTATACACATAGATTTTCAGGACTTTACCTTTTGTTTTGTTTTTTCCTTTTAGCCATCTTTTGTTCTTGTAATCCCAACTAGATAGGCTTTATGCTCACATCATTGTCCCATACCACCCCTTTCTCATCCCCATTTGCAGGGGTTAGAGGTCTAGATGAGACTTGGAAGGCAGGGAGCATCGAAATTTGAGATACCCAGGACCCTTTCAAGCAAGAATGGCCAAAAAGCCTTGTGCTGTCTTTGCTCTTCAAATTATTTTCAGCCTCCCTGTCATATAATCATTTCAGGCAAACTGAGGCAGCACTAACAGCTAATGACCCAGATGGCTCTATTTGGGTAATTTACCTACAACTTATTCCACCAGCCTTTACTCCTCTGCCCCTTTGCCAATTTTACCTTATAATCCTTTATTAAATGATGGGAGGTGGTGATCAGGACAAAAGTGTTAGGTTCCCATGATTTCTCATTTCATTTATTAATAGTTATGCTGAATTTTTTTTTAAGTTTCCTCCGGCTCTATTTATGGTATTTTTTCTGATAAGAACACTTAACATAAGTATTCTCTCCTCTTAGCAATTTTTTTTTTCCTGTGTTGCCCAGGCTGACCTCCAACTCCTGGGCCCAAGCAATCCTGCCTCAGCCTGCCAAGTAGCTAGGACTACAGGTGTTCACCACTGCACCCGCAAAGTTTTTTTTTTTTTTTTTTAAGTTGGTACTCACAAATCACTACCTCTGTTATATTGACAAGCTTTATTTCCTATTCTTTGTATCTGTTAAGTCACATTTGTGTAAACATTGAGCTCACCTTTTATATATTAGCCTCTAGAATTAATGGGCCTGTGTGGTTTTTTTCAGTCTTATAGCTGGTATTCTGTAAAAGATTTGTCCAATAAATGACTTAATGAATGATACATCAGTCAGATTTTAGGAAGGCAGTCAGTTATGGATATTTTAATGTTGGAAGAGGCCTTAATGATCAAATCTCACCCTTTCTGCTTCTGAAGTATGAAAATCTAGTCTTTTTAGGACCGGACACAAGGAAAATAATCTCTAAACTATTGACTAAATTCCAGTGAGAATATGAATGAAGAACAACTAGATATTAATGTTAATCATTTAAGATTAATGGGCATGCAATTAAGTCTCCAGCAGACAATCAGATGTTGTTGGATGTCTAGATTATATAGGTTTAGGTTGAAGTTATAAAATAAATCCATTTTCCACTGGAACTCTCTGACATTCAGTGGAGTGGTGGAAAGTTATCCTCTTATACATTAGGATAATTCTAAGACAGCACACAAACTTATCAATAAAGCCATCTCCTTGTGGGTCCTACCATCTTCATCAGATTTAGACCCTTAAAAAACAAGTAAATATGCACTTTTAAAATGCAATCAAAAGACTGGTGGTTAAGCTTGTAAAACCAGAACATCTTTTGGCATTCCGCTAAGTGTATATTGTAAATTTAATGAACAATCAAGGTTCACAATAGGAAGTTGTCTTTTTTTGCCTTCCATTCTATGAGATTGACAGATGGTGACAATAAGAAAATGAGCTGATTGTAATTACTCTCTGTATGTTTTTTTATTGCTAGCTATCATCACCAGTTAGAATTAACATTAATTACAATTAACAATAATTTTAGGTATGGAATGTTATGATTACCTAAAGAGATGTCTCTACCTAACGAGCTCAAGTGATCCTCCCACCTCAGCCTACCAAGTAGCCAGGACTACAGGCAAGTGCACCACCATGCCTGGCTAGTTGTTTTTTTTTTTCTTTTTTTTTTGGTTGGTGGTTTGTTTTTTACAGGCGGGGTCTCACTATATTGCCCAGTCTAGAAGAATTTTCTAATGCTCTATTACATCTCCCATTTTGGCAAGTAAATTGAGAATAATTTTAGGTTCTTTTGTTATTCAGTAGTTTTGCAGACTTAAAAGTGTAAATTTAGAATTAGAAGATGAAGCTATAGTAGTAAGAATCTCAAGTTGAAGGGCTTTGGGGAGCCAAAGCAGCATATTAGAGCATAGGCTTGAACTTAAATCCCAGCTCAGTCACCTGCATGACTTTAGGCACCAGTGATTTCACCCTTCTGAGCCTGTTTCTTTATTCGTAAAATGATTATAATAGTTCTTTCACAGCATTGTGAGGATTAAGTGAAATGTGTTAAATGCCTACTACAGTAGGTGCTCAGCTATTTATTTTTATTTTTTTATTATGCACATTGTTTTTCCTGCCTTTTTATGGCTGTCTAAAGTCTAGGGAAAAGGGAAGACTGGTTAATGATGAGTAGAAAAAACTTGTAAGCTAATCATTCACTGACTTATTTTCCTTCCATTTTCTGGTTTTTAAAATTAGCCACACCACAAGAAACCCACATTTTTAGATGGAAAGAGCAAGAAAATTGTGTCAGTGCTCTTAGTTATTTTCATCTTAATGGTATACTGAAAAGACATTGGCTTGAGGTGATACTAAGGAAGCTTTGGCTCACTCTCACTTGAAGAGGGGATCTTGGTGTTTTAGTACTTGGATTGTACAAATGTTTTACTGACTTTTACTGCTGTAAAGGAATCAGGCAGTTGGGTATTGATATGTTATTTGGTGCTCTCATTCATGGCAAAGGATTTGATAAATAAAAGTTCTTAAAACACTAAAGCAAAATCAAATGAGCAAAACTAAGGATGAAATGTAATATTCATCAGAACAAGGGTCACTGAGAAAAAATATTCAGAAACAACTTTAATAAAACCTGAATTGAAATAACTGCAGCTCAGGTGTTTAGAGTTTTTGTCTGCCTATTCATATGGTATATGGAACATTATGGTCACTTCATGACTGCTGACCTGCCTCGTTGATGCTCTGGAGAGGTACCTTGAGATCTCATAGCAGCATAGTCAAGTGGATGCAGTGTGGGCTTTCCCCACCCTGCCTCCGTGTTGAAGTCTTGTCTGTTTTATTCCTCCTTGACTTGCCTCTTTCTGATTGTTATGTATGTCTTAGATCTGGATTCCTATTTCTGCCTTTTTTTTTTTTTTTTTTTTTTTTGAGATGGAGTTTTGCTCTTGTTGCCCAGGCTGGAGTGCAACGGCGCGATCTCAGCTCAGTGCAACCTCCACCTCCCAGGTTCAAGCAATTCTCCTGCCTCAGCCTCAGCTGGGACTACAGGCACCTGCCACCACGCCTAATTTTTTGTATTTTTAGTAGAGACAGTTTCACCACGTCGGCCAGGCTAGTCTCGAACTCCTGACCTCAGGCGATCCACCTGCCTCGGCTTCCCAAAGTGCTGGGATCACAGGCCTGAGCCACTGCTCCCAGCCCTATTTCTGCCTTCTTTTCTGGCATTGACTTGTTTTCTTGGGTTCGCCTTTTGGTTCTAGGTGTCTTATTTCCTTTGACTACTGCTGACTATTCTCCTAACCAGATTACAGACACTTGGCCTTGTTCTGACCTTCAGCTTCCCCATGTCCTTCCCACCTTGTGACTGCCTGGCCTTGTCTTTACCTCTGCTTCTCAGCTAGCTTCCATATACCTAGACTCCTGGCTGAATGGCCCTCTGTTGGGCCAGCCTTCCCTGGGATTTGGTCTTGCATTTTCATTATCTTTCCAATCCTGTCTGTACACTGTAGCTCCATAAACCATTTGTCCCATATTCCCAGTGCTAGTCAATGAGTATATTCTTATTCCTATCCACTCAGATGTCCATGCTCTCAAGTTCACTGTGGTTTTAAAACATGGCTCCAGAATTTCTTGACACCTTTATTGAGTAGGGCCCATGTCCATTCTTGAGTTTCCTTGGAGCTTTGTGATTGCTTGACCAATAGAATACAGTGGAAGTGACACTGCCATTTTCTGGACCCAGATCTTAAGAAACTGGTATCCCCACTTCCTGTCTTGGGATGCTCACCCTTGGAACCTTACCATCGTGCCAAGAGCAAGCTGAAGTAGCCTGTGGAATGGAACTGAGGGCCCTGGTTGAGCTTTCAGCTGAGCCAGCACTGTCTTGCCAGCCAGTGAGCCATCTTGAAGGTGGATCCTCCCACACCCAGTGGAGCAGCCCCAAATGATACCACATGGAACAGATGAGCTGATCTCACTGAGTCCTGCCTAAGGTGCAGTGTGAGCAAAATAGATGACTGTTACTTTAAGCCACTAAATTTTTTAATGGTTACACAACAGCAGATAAAATGATACAGTCACCCCACTGCATTCCCAGTCTGGCACCTTTGTGCCACAAGAATTGTGCCTACTTGCTTTTCCCTTATCAGCTCTTTCGAACCTCTCTTTTAATGTTGATGAGCGCACACATTGTCAATGGGCTAGTAGGGTTGGAAGGGCTTCCTAACAGAAGAAAACAGCTCTAGATTTAAGAGTTACAAAAGACCCTAAAATTACAAGCAAAGTATAGTCAAGAAGATGAATTTGAACACTAACATGATTTACCCTACAAAAAAATGACAAGAATCAGAATAAGTTCATAAGAGAATTTGGCACATAGTGGTCAATGAGTGCTTGTTTTAAAAACTGCTTAAGGGAGTATCTTGAATCTCTGGAAACGAACTTAAAAGGTGTTGCATCCTGACACAAACATTGCCAAAAAAAAAGTTTAAGATTATGACAAATGCATGATTATTCATCTACCAGTTTACTAGCAGTAATCCAGTTTGGCTCAAGTAGATTAAGTCTCAGTGCTGACTTAGAACCCCAGCTATAAGCTCTTTGACCATTCTCTGAATCACTTCAGTTTTTTTTGTTTTTGTCTGAGTCAGAGTCTCGCTCTGTCACCCAGGCTGGAGTGCAGTGGTACGATCTCGGCTCACTGCAACATCTGCCTCCCAGGTTCAAGCGATTCTCCTGCCCCAGCCTTCCGAGTAGCTGGGATTACAGGCGCACACCACCAAGCCCAGCTAATTTTTGCATTTTAGCAGAGATGAGGTTTCACCATGATGGCCAAGCTGGTCTCGAACTCCTGACCTCAAGTGATCTGCCCACCTCGGCCTCCCAAACTGCTGGGATTACAGACATGAGCCACTGTGCCTGGCCCAGTTTCTTATTTTAGCCATAATCTCACTGAGTAAATACGGATTTCATTTATTTTTATATATTTATTTATTTTTAAAGACAGGGACTCTGTCACTCGGGCTGGAGTGCAGTGGCACAATCATAGAACACTGTAACCTCAAACTACCGGTCTCAAGCCTCCCACCTCTGCCTCCTGAATAGCTAGGACTACAGGTGTGCACCACCACTCCTGGCGAATTTTTTTTTTTTAAGAGGCGGGGTCTCAGAGTCTCACTATGTTGCCCAGGCTGGTCTCAAACTCCTGGCCTAAGCAATCCTCCCGCCTGACCTTCCAAAATGCTGGGATTACAGGCTTGAGCCACCCCCAGCCTCCGGATTTTATTCTGAAACTCATTCCTAACTTTATTTTCTGCCAGAGGAAATCTGTTTTTCACAGCGTGATAAACTAGCAAGTCTGAGCTGCTGCTCTTGTCTTCTTAGAGGATGAAAATGGGAGTTTATCCCTCCTTTTCTCCTTTCTGAAAAGAGAGTAGATGAAACCCTCCCCCGCCTTTTGGTTTTTAGGAAGCAGAAAGCAGAGATATTAACTATATAAAAACTGCAAACACATAAATAACAGCAGTATCGAAAGCATAGGGCTTGTGTCAGCATATGAATAGGGTAGCGTCTTACCACCCTGGCCGCATGCTTAGTCAGCAATTTCCAGCACTTGCAGACGCTGCAAACGGCTTCCCTTATCTCATAAGATGGTTACAACCACCTAGAAAGGTGGAGCAGGATTCTTCGTCTGTGTTATAAAAGAGGGAACAGTGAGACACAGAGAAGATATAGAACTAATAACGCAGAGGCTGGACATAACCGAGGTCTTCAAAGCTTCACTTTGGTCTCTTTCATCCGTCTCCCGCAGCTGGGCCCTGGTCCTGATGCTGAGGACCCGAGACGGGCACACCTGCGCCGGGCAAGAATGAACCCAGCCAATGAGGAGCCCGCATGCAGGGGGCGGAACGGGGAAGCTGCCAATGAGAGAGCCTACCCCGAGAGAGATGGAGCTAATGAGGGCCTCGTGCTGGAGAGGGACGGCGGCTCGGCCAATGCGGGGCTGGGTCTGGCGCGGCAGGAAGGCGGGACTGCCAGTGGGGAGCCGGGGCGGGGCGGAGAGCCGAGCGCCAACCCGCTAGCGCCCGAACCCGGCGTGCTGCCCGCTCGCCGCCCGCCATGGCCCGCGTATCCCCGCTGCTCGCCGCGTTGACCGCGCTCCTCGCCGCCGCCGCTGCTGGCGGAGATGCCCCGCCGGGCAAAATCGGTGCGGGAAGGACGCGGTGGGGTTCCCAGCTGGGGAGGGCCGGCGGGTAAAGGGTTCTCAGTTCTCAGCTAGGTGGGGGTAGAGGAGGGCAGCTGGGTGAGGGAGGGGTCCTCGGGAAAAGAGCTGGGTGGAGGAGAGGCGCCGAAGGGGACGCGGCAGGGAAGGTCCTGATGGGGCCGGGGCATGGCATGTGAAGAGGGCCACCTAGGACGGGAAAGAGGCCTGGGCAGGACTGGCCGCGGATCTCACCGGGAGGTCCAGGGTCGTTGAGCATCTGCCGTGGTCCTGGCTGTTGGCTAGGCGCCCGGGTGACAGAGGACAGAGAGGCTGGGCGATGGCATTCACAGAGGTTGGTTGAGGGCTGTCTGTGTAGCAGACGTGGTGCTGTAGTTCCTGCTGGGGGGAGAGCCCTCACAGTACAGGGAAGTCCGTGCTGAGCTGAGGAAGTACGGTGCATGCAGAGGAGGGGCGCTTCACCCTGTCTTTGCGGCCCTGGGAGGGCTTCCTGGAAGTAACATCTAAGCCAAACCACCCCCAGGTCGATAGGAGACAGTCCTGGCAGAGACAGAACACTAGATCTGCTGGAGATTTGCTGACAGAACGGGGAACTTTTAACAACAGTCTTTTTGTTTATTGTGTGTGGTTTCCCCAATACTTTATTTTGAAAATGTTCAGATGTACAGCAAGAATTTTATAGTGGTCATCTGTATACCCACCACCTACATTCTGCCATTAACTGCTGCTATACTTGCTGTGTCACATAACTATCACGCACTGTTCTAGACATCCACGAATCCAGCCTACATTTTGATGCATCTCCAAATAAATTGCAGACATCAGGACACCTCACTAAATACTTCATCGTGCATATCATTGACTAGAGTTTCATGTGTGTTTACAGTTGCTTTTTTTTTCCTCCCTCAACAACTGTCACTTTAACTACATGACTCGTGAAGATTTTCAAGTCCCTCACACATGATATTCCCACAGGCAGAGATCCTGGGCTTCGGGGTGGGAGGACAAAGACCCTATTCCACTAGGCCACTCTCCATGCACCCCAGTTGGCAGGAGTGCCTGGAACATCTGATAGAAGCATCACAAACTTACAGGGTCCAGTGCAATGCTAAAGCTTCTTGTGTAGCAGAACCACAGCCCAGGCCATACAGGGTTAAGAAGACTGAAGCATGCCAGAAACCAGTTTGAGGCTGAGAGTTTAGTGCTTGCCAAGAAAAGAGAATCCTGAGGCTAGAGTAGCCAGAGAAGCCCTCATGGAGAAGGTGGAGTTTGAGCCAGGATTTGAAGGATGTGGAAGAGTTAGGCAGGCAGTATCCATGAGTGACCATGTGTTCTCTCTCTGTCCTTAAATCATTTGAATACGGTGTGGCTAGGAGTAAGCAGAGTGTGCTGTGGGAATATGCAGGGCACTCCCCGTTTTCTTAGCAACAGGCAACAGGACAGGACATTTCTCACCATTGGGGAAGGAGCAGGACCTCCACCCAGCAGAATTGCTGCATTGTGGCAACATGGAGCTCTCTGCCTGCTTCCTCCCAGCTGGCCCTTCTGGCCCCACCCAAGAGCCATCCAGAACAGGACACTTGGCAATGCCACACTGCCCTTCAGCTTTCTAGATTTTCCTCAGCCCTCTGACAGGAGCCTCTGTTCATCCTTGGTGGTTTGGACTCTACCCACAACAAGAATGCGGATTCCTGTTAGGATGGCTTAATCCTTGTGCTTCTGCAGGATCAAATCTGAGAACCCCCATGTGGCATCAGGACCCTCTAAACCCACCCATATAGTTCCATATGCAGCCCTTCTCATGCTGGTCTCTTTGCAGAGTGTGCATGTCCTCTCACTGACATAGCTGATTGTCCTCCAGCATCTTGCATGAAATCTTATTTCCCCAAGAAGGCTGTGTCCCCACACCCTCTGGGGAAGAATTCACTGCTTCCCCTTCAGGACTCCCTGGAACCCTGTTGTACTTCATCATGGGTTGTCATTGCTAATTGTGCAGGAGTCTGTCTGCCCATTCCATGCTGGGGTCCTGGGGGACAGAAGCCTGTTTGATTTTTCTTTGTGCCCCAGGACATCTTACTGTAAATTAGAGAATTGGTGTCCGTTGTGTTAAATGAGCTGGTTCACAATGAAGTGGTGTCTTCTGCTTCCTGATCTTGGGCAGCTTCTAGGCCTTAATATCAGTTTCTCTGGAAAAATGGGTAATTTGTGACTCTTCACACATGGAGGGGATGGGAGCACAGTGGTTAAAATAAAATCCAAAGCTGTCTTGGAAGTGGCTTTGTAAGTACTGAGAGAGGAAATGGTTTATTCTTTCAACACAGAAAAAATACTTACTTCATGAACTCTACTGTCCGCCAGGATCTGGGGACATAGTGACCATGGGTTCTCTGTCCTTAAATAACTTGACTACAGTACGGCTAAGCAGAGTGTGCTGTGGGAATATGCAGGAAGAACACCTGACTCACCTCAGGTGGATCAGTCAAGCCAAGTTATAGGTGACATCTGAGGGCTGTTGAAGCCAGTGAGACACAGGGTGATGGCACTCCTATCAAAGGGAACAGCTCTGGCAAAGGCCCAGGCATGAGAGAACAAAGCTATGCGCCCACAATAAGAGAAGCCTAGACAGACAAGAAGGTGACATCTTGGGAGGGTAAAGCAGGAAGTGGAATAAGTAAGCAGAGGCCAGATCATAGAGAACCTGGTGCTGTCTGAGGATTGCCTGTGACTTCCTGGCAGGAGCTGGTACTCTGTGGGTCCAAATGGGTCCAGTAAGGACAAATTACACCAGATTTATTTCATTTTCTTTTTGGGTAAGGCCTCTGGACTGTCTGATGAGAGGAGAGTGGTGTTTCAGATACATGGTGGGCAAAAATTATAGGTAGAGTGGTAGTCCAGTTCAGTAGCTTCATTGCTGGTTTACGGTTCTCTCACAGGACTGTTTAATGATTAGTGTCAGGCCAGGCACAGTGGCTAATGCCTGTAATTCCAGCACTTGGGGAGGCCAAGGCGGGAGGATCACTTGAGCTCAGGAGTTCAAGACCAGCCTGGGCAACATGGTGAAACCTCATCTCTACAAAAAATATGTCGGGCATGGTGGCATGTGCCTGTAGTCTCAGCTACTTGGGAGCCTGGGAGATTTGCAGTGAGCCGATATCACGCCACTGCACTCCAGCCTGGACAACAGAGCCAGATCCTGTTTCAAAAAAAAAATGATTGATGTCTGTCCAGGCAGTGGTTTCCTAGCAGCACCTCCAAGCCCTGTCCCAGGAAACATTCTTATCAGTGACGGATGAGAATACTAATGGCATGTAAACCAAGTTTACAAATAACAGGAAGGCAGGAGGTACAGTAAAGACAGTGTATGATAAGACCCAAAAAAGCTGAAACTTTGTAACAAGATTTCAAACTGGAATATAGTGTCCTGTAGGGTAATGAGCAATCCATCATAGGGTACATTCCAGTCTTTTTTTTTTTTTGAGATGGAGTTTTGCTCTTGTTTCCCAGGCTAGAGTGCAATGGCACGATCTCGGCTCACCACAACCTCCGCCTGCCAGGTTCAAGCGATTCTCCTGCCTCAGCCTCCTGAGTAGCTGGGACTGCAGACATGCGCCACCACACCCAGCTAATTTTGTATTTTTAGTAGAGACAGAGTTTCACCATGTTGGTCAGGCTGGTCTCGAACTCCTGACTTCAGGTGATCTGCCCCACCTAGGCCTCCCAAAGTGTTGTGATTACAGGTGTGAGCCACCACGCCTGGCAGATACATTCCAGTCTTGACAAACACAGACATAGGGATGATTTAGGTGTCCGATAGTAGGTTGGACTAGACCAGGAGTTGGCATACTTTTTCTGTAAATGGCCAGAAAGTAAATATTTTAGGCTTTTCAGGCCATGCAGTCTTTGTTGCAGCTACTCAACTCTGCCTAAAATGAAAACAGTCATAGACAATAATTGAAAGAAAGGCTGTGTTTCAATAAAACTCTAGTTTGCAAAAACAGACATCTGTCTGGATTTGGCCTGCAGGCTGTAGTTTGCCAATCCCTGGATTAAGGCATGGTTTCCAAACGCTGATCACTGAACAGAACTGGTCAGTAACTTTTAACAATTCATAGTGAAATAAGAAAATTAGAAGCAAGGTAGTGAGTTTTATATAAAACTAAATTTATTCTCTTTAATTGATCATCCCGACTTTCAGTATTCTTTCCTGGTCTTTTGCTACTAAAATACCTTTTTCTTTATGAAATGAAGGTATAGTAGGCGGCAGTTTTCAGGTTTGCCTTTGCTTATTGATAGCTCTACTGACAACTCAGTCTGCAGATTTCCTTTTGGAAATGTTATAAGCCTATGAAATTTAAGCACCTGGGAACCACCAGCGCAGGAGGATACAAAGTGTGAACTGCAGCCTCTCACTCTCATGTTCTGTCTCGCTTCTTCCCTACCTCCCGGGCCTGCTGACAGCGGTGGTTGGGGCCGGGATTGGGGGCTCTGCTGTGGCCCATTTTCTCCAGCAGCACTTTGGACCTCGGGTGCAGATCGACGTGTACGAGAAGGGAACCGTGGGTGGCCGCCTGGCCACCATCTCAGTCAACAAGCAGCACTACGAGAGCGGGGCTGCCTCCTTCCACTCCCTGAGCCTGCACATGCAGGACTTCGTCAAGCTGCTGGGTGAGTGGTCTGTCCTGGGGCTCCAGTGCCCAGTGCCCTGGGGCTGGTGACAGCAGTGGGCCCTTCTCAGACTTCCCAGACCGTCAAGGCCGGAAGGTCATGTGGCCCAATCTCATTTTACAGATGGAGCAACGGAGACAAGAGAGGGGAAGGAACTTGCCTAAGGTTACACAGTGAGTTAGTTGCAGAGCCGGGATTAGAACTCAGGTTTGACTCCTAGGCCAGTTTCTTTCCCTTTCAATTTGCTGCCTCTAAACAGTCGTGATTATATCACCTTCCACATGCTGGTGCTTGCCAGGCACCTTCTGGGTGGTATGTAGGCATTACCTCAGCTCCCCTCTACCAACCTGCAAGATGAGTGTTATATCTCCTCTTAAGGCAACTGAGGCTCAGAAAATGTATAGATTTAAGCTAAAGCCATTACAGCGAGAGGTGGGATTCAAACCCAGCAGCATCTGTCCCATACACATTCTGTTTGATGCAGAAACTCCACTTCTCAGAAGTGATGCTACAGGTGGTCTTACAGATGTGCAAAGTAGCATGGATACCAAATTATTCATTACAGCATTGTTTGTAATAGCAAAAGGCTGAAAGTATCCTAGCTGCCTATCCACTAGGACCTGGGGTTAAACAAATTATTGTATAACTACACAATAGGCTGTTCAGCAGTCAGAATGGGGAAGTCTTTATGCCCAGATATAGGACAATCTCCAAGATACAGTGTATTGTTAAAGTGGAGAGCAGTGTGTGTAGTATGTGGGGGTGGGGAAGGAACAAGTCATAGCAGCTCTATCTGTATTTAGGAGTCCACTGCTCTGTCAAGTTGCAGAGTGCAGGATGGCTGTAAGGAGCTAGGATAACTTCGAAGTGATCTCAGTGCCCAAGGCCACCATCTCCAAACAAGCCCAGTGGCTCCCACCCCCTGGATATTCTGGGATGAAATCTGAATTTCCCTCACTTGTGGATCCTCCTGGGGAAAAAAAAACGTAAAATGTTACATTATTTTCATTTTCATTTTTTTATTGACTAGGTAGTCCAAACATTTTCCCAGTGCATCTGTTTACTGTTTATAAACAAGCAGCACAAATGAACAAACCATAGCATTTGTGTTTCCTTTAATGGACCAGTCCATTTGCATCAAGAGGGCCCCAAGTCTTGGAGGGGACCTGAGGGGCTCCTCTTTGTCTCTGCAGGGCTGAGGCACCGGCGCGAGGTTGTGGGCAGGAGCGCCATCTTCGGTGGGGAGCACTTCGTGCTGGAGGAGACTGACTGGTACCTGCTGAATCTTTTCCGCCTCTGGTGGCACTACGGCATCAGCTTCCTGAGGCTGCAGATGTGGGTGGAGGAGGTCATGGAGAAGTTCATGAGGTAGGGCTGGCGGAGCTGTGGGGATGGCGTTCCAGGGGGACCAAGAAGAGGTGGAGGAGGAACCAGCTTGACTGTACATTGTGAAAAAGGAAAAGGTCCTTGCTGAATTGAGCCAGCACAATTCAGTGCAGGCTCAGAGCAAGCCCCTGCCACGAGGAATGGCCATATTTGGTCCAGTAATGGTCTCCCTAGTATTGTCACATTGACACTCATTTTCTTACCCTCTACTACACTGATGCTAATAAAAGCATGGGTCGCAAACTCAGTCGCTTAACAAAGGCTGAACTGGGGTGTGAGTCAGTGAATCAGCAGGTGGAAGAGAGCAGAACAAGGCCCCCTCTGAAGGAAGCAGCCAGCCCTCCACCGCAGCCATCTGCAGCCAGCCGTGTACAATGCCCACCTCATGTGGCTAGATCTACTCGCTTTTCAGAAGAAGCTAGAAATCCAGAGTCGTGTGTGAAATCTTTCAGTTTTTCAACATTTGCAACCAATTCCTCTTGTAAGCCAAATGAAACACTTCTGTAGGGCAGATGCAGCCTGTGGACCACTCATTTGTGAACTTTGTTGTCCTCATTTTTCCATCTAGAATAAACACCTTTCTTCACTACTCCTCCTATCGTTGGGCTCCAGCCCCCTCCCCATCACCTTTGGTCCCAGATATGGAGGGCAAGTGGTCTGTTCCCTCCCTATTCACCAAGCTGTCACTCCACCTTTCCCCAAAGTCCCTCCCGATGGTGCTCCTTGCTTCCAGCCTAAGGCGCAGGGGCTGCTCCCCGGACCCCATCACTGTCTGCCTCCCTTCAGTGTCACTCAGATGTGGCCTATGCCCTCCTGCCCTGGTTCCTGGCACTTCTCCACTCCCTTCCCATTCTGTAACTCTGCTGTTTATAGCACTTCTTCCTTATATTCTCCAGATGTCACCCAAAGCTTATTTCCTTACCTCTCTTTCTGATATTTTTCTCCCTTATCAATTATATCCAAACCAATAATGTTGACTTCTACATTTTATGGGAAATGACTTCTCCCTCTCAGCCCTCGTTTCCTCTTCACTTCCAGACCCACATTTCTACTTTCTGGACACCTCCATCTGGTGTCCTATTGATAACCAAACTCAACATGTTTACAAAAGAAGCCCTAGAATGGGCAACATTTCAAAGGCCAGCCAGTCGGGAAATCCATCAATGGTTCCAATCCATGCTGGTGAGATTGCATGAGTGATAGAGCGACAGGACATGAGCCTGGGGGTGAGTGGGAGCCCTGTCAGATCAAGCCAGAGGAGAGGACAGGCTGGACTGGCAGAGAAGGTGACAGTATCAGCATGAAGTTGCAGCGTGCCATCAGGTCCTAGAAGCTGTGGCAGAGCTGACACTGTTGAAGAAGGAGATGTGTCAGCAGGGGTGGGCTGTAGCCCCAGCTGGGTGAAGAAAGGGTTATGAACTATGACCTCAGGCAGGGAGTGGCTCAGAGCAGTGATACAGTTGTTATTCAGCACAGCCGTGATGTGAAGCCAGGCCTAGAAGGATTCCATACCTTCACTCTCCCTTTAGGTGGAACAGACCCACCACAGTCAGAGAACAGGTGCCAGGGAACATAACCAGCCTCCTCTCCCACCACTCCATGTAGAGGAAGTGATGGGTTCCTGGTGGGCCTCCCAGGCACTATAACCCAGGGGCAGGTGGTCAGGCAAAAAGCCTTCCTGCACAAGGACTCCAGCTCTATGTGTCTTCTAGGATCTACAAGTACCAGGCCCACGGCTATGCCTTCTCGGGTGTGGAGGAGCTGCTCTACTCACTGGGGGAGTCCACCTTTGTTAACATGACCCAGCACTCTGTGGCCGAGTCCCTGCTGCAGGTGGGCGTCACGCAGCGCTTTATTGATGACGTCGTTTCTGCTGTCCTGCGGGCCAGCTATGGCCAGTCAGCAGCGATGCCCGCCTTTGCAGGTGAGCGTCCAGCCCTTGGCCTGCCCACCTGCCCCTCCTCCACCCAAGGTGCTCAGAATGGGCTGGGGGTCCCCACAATAACCTCACCTTTATCCAGCTCATTACAGTCACATAGGCACTCTGCTGCCCCATCCTGCCTGATTCTGGCACTGGCCATGAGTTGGCAGGAGATAGTATCACCCCACTTCACAGACAGTGAAAGCAAGGCTCAGATCACAGGTCCACTGTGTTTCTACCACTCCCATTTGCCTCATAATCCCTTGCATGTGTATAAATGTTAGAGCTGAGATAATGCTCTGCTCTCTACACTTTGGTTTCAAGAACTGCCCTGTTGAGGCCTTTGAGCCACTCTTAGAGCACCTCCTCTTCCCAGCTCTTCATGGGGGTGGCTGGGCCTGTGTGTAGCTCACTGTCTGCTAGCACAGACCACAGGAGTGGAGAATGTAGGCTTCACAAGAGCAGGAATCCTTGTCTATTGTTCCCTGATACATTGCAAACACAGAACAGTGCCTAGGTCATACTAGGCACTCGGTATATTTTTGTTAAATAAATGAATGCAAAGGTTTACAATAACAAGCACCTCCCTTGTACCCTCGATACTGTTCATCTGGCTCTGCACATGCTGGCTCCTTCGCAGCCTTCAGGCCCTGCCTCAGTGTCCCCTCATTGTTCCCTGCTCACTCTTTCAGTATCTTGTGTGTCACCTTCATAGCATTTTTGTGTAGAGATATATAGAATTCACATACCATATAATTCACCCATTTAAATTGCACAATTCAGTGGTTTTTAGCACATTCAGAGTTCTGAAACCATCACCACAATCAATTTTAGGACATTTTTATCACCCCAGAAAGAAACCCCTTGCCCTTTAGCCCTCACCTCCCCAACACCCCCCAGCCTCCCAGCCCTGGGTGGCTACAGATCTGCTTTCTGGTTCTGTGGATTTGCCTAGTCTGGGCATTCTGCATAATATAGACCTCACAATATGTGGTCTCTGGGAGCTGGCCCTTTTGTTGAGCACAGTGTCTTCCCCGCATAGCGTTGTGCACTTTGTTGTACTTACTTATATGTTTGCCATCTCCCCATGCCCATGGTTGGGAGAGTTTTGCTCGGGCAGGGAGGCCCAGTCGAATAGTACTGGACTCTGCAGCCCTCCTGCCCCACGGCCCTGACAACCTGTCAGCACCCACTTCCCGCTTTGCCCAGGAGCCATGTCACTAGCCGGGGCCCAAGGCAGCCTATGGTCTGTGGAAGGAGGCAATAAGCTGGTTTGTTCCGGTTTGCTGAAGCTCACCAAGGCCAATGTGATCCATGCCACAGTGACCTCTGTGACCCTGCACAGCACAGGTGAGTAGACAGGGCGGGAGTGGGCAGGCATGCCATTCCCAGCCAGTGGACAGACACTTCCTCCTTTGTACCTCAGCCCTGGTCTGCGATCCCCCTGGGGAGTATTTCCGAAAAAGCATTGAGAAGCCCCAACCCTGCCAGGTGACACTAGAGGGTGCTGTTTCCCCAATTCACATGTCAGCCAGAAAGCTGAGACTTCTATCAACCCAGCCTTTTTCTGTTGACCGATGAGGACTTTGAATGACATCCTTGCCCACGCTCCCCCAACTGGCCAGCGGCGGACGCAGAGCAGAAACTGAGTCTCCTGACTCCATGCCCCTTGCTTCATCTGCAGCCGCATGAAGAGGCCAGAACCCACCATTTAGACGGCCCTGCTGCACCCTGAGCACCAGGGTCTCGTTGTACCTCAGTGCTGGACCCCAGTAGGGAGTTCAGTGGGTAGAAGCCGAGGGAAAGTTGACTTTTCTGCTCTTTTCTTTCCAGAGGGGAAAGCCCTGTACCAGGTGGCATATGAGAATGAGGTAGGCAACAGCTCTGACTTATATGACATCGTGGTCATCGCCACCCCCCTGCACCTGGACAACAGCAGCAGCAACTTAACCTTTGCAGGCTTCCACCCGCCCATTGATGACGTGCAGGGCTCTTTCCAGCCCACCGTCGTCTCCTTGGTCCACGGCTACCTCAACTCTTCCTACTTCGGTTTCCCAGACCCTAAGCTTTTCCCCTTTGCCAACATCCTCACCACAGATTTCCCCAGCTTCTTCTGCACTCTGGACAACATCTGCCCTGTCAACATCTCTGCCAGCTTCCGGCGAAAGCAGCCCCAGGAGGCAGCTGTTTGGCGAGTCCAGTCCCCCAAGCCCCTCTTTCGGACCCAGCTAAAGACCCTCTTCCGTTCCTATTACTCAGTGCAGACAGCTGAGTGGCAGGCCCATCCCCTCTATGGCTCCCGCCCCACGCTCCCGAGATTTGCACTCCATGACCAGCTCTTCTACCTCAATGCCCTGGAGTGGGCGGCCAGCTCTGTGGAGGTGATGGCCGTGGCTGCCAAGAATGTGGCCTTGCTGGCTTACAACCGCTGGTACCAGGACCTAGACAAGATTGATCAAAAAGATTTGATGCACAAGGTCAAGACTGAACTATGAGGGCTCTGGGGAGAGCCCGGGAACTTTCATCCCCCACTGAAGATGGATCACCCCACAGCAGCCCAGGACTGAATAAGCCATGCTCGCCCACCAGGCTTCTTTCTGACCCCTCATGTATCAAGCATCTCCAGGTGACCTACTGTCTGCCTATATTAAGGGTCCACACAGTGGCTGCTGCTTTTTTTTTAAGGGGGAAAGTAAGAAAAGAGAAGGAAATCCAAGCCAGTATATTTGTTTTATTTATTTTTTTTAAGAAGAAAAAAGTTCATCTTCACAAGGTGCTTCAGACTTGGTTTCTTAGCTAGAAACCAGAAGACTACAGGAGGGAATATAAGGCAGAGAACTATGAGTCCTATTTTATTACTGTTTTTCACTACCTACTCCCACAATGGACAATCAATTGAGGCAACCTACAAGAAAACATTTACAACCGGATGGTTACAAATAAAGTAGAAGGGAAGATCAGAAAACCTAAGAAATGATCATAGCTCCTGGTTACTGTGGACTTGCTAGGTTTGAGGTACCTAGTTCAGAACTCCCTAGTCACCATCTCCAGGCCTGTCAACATCACTGCATATTGGAGGAGATGACTGTGGTAGGACCCAAGGAAGAGATGTGTGCCTGAACAGTCGTCACCATATCTCCAAGCTTCCTGGCAACCAGTGGGAAAAGAGAAACATGCGAGGCTGTAGGAAGAGGGAAGCTTTTCCTTGGCACCTAGAGGAATTAGCCATTCTCTTCCTTATGCAAAGATTGAGAAATGCAACGATATAAAGAAGAGAAGTCCCCAGATGGTAGAGAGCAGTCATATCTCACCCCTAGATGTTCATCCCAGCAGAAGAAAAAGAAAAGAAGGTGTTGGGGTAGGATTCTTCAGAGGTTAGCCTGGTACCTTCTCATCAGACACTAGCTTGAAGTAAGAGGAGAATTATGCTTTTCTTTGCTTTTTCTACAAACCCTTAAAAATCACTTGTTTTAAAAAGAAAGTAAAAGCCCTTTTCATTCCTTTTGGACCTGTTCTTTTCTGTAATGGAAGAACTAAGTCTTAGGTGCCCAGGGACCAACCACTACATTAGTATCTCCTGGGGAAGGGGAGGGAGCCTTGAGGAAGATGCAGATGCCAAAGCCCTACCAGCCTTGCTAAATCAGGCTTTAGGGAAAGGGCCTGGGTGCCCAGAGTAACAACACTGCCAAATGCATGGGCAAAATACCCTTCCAGTTGGTGGAGGCCCAAACTGGCTCTGAGGTGGTTTTTACTGTGCCAGGGTGATGGTAATGGCAGTGAAAGAAAGTACAAGTAGCATGCACTTATAGATAACTATAGAAATTATGAAACTGACACATCAGTAAGAAGGCTTTTTTTTTTTTTTAAGCGTTTCATTCTTGTTGCCCAGGCCATAGTGCAATGGTGTGATCTTGGCTCACTGCAGTCTTCGCCTCCTGGGTTCAAGCAATTCTTGTGCCTCAGCCTCCCAAGTAGCTGGGATTACAGGCACCTGCCACCATGCCTGGCTAGTTTTTTGTATTTTTAGTAGAGATGGGGTTTCGCCATGTTGGCTGGGCTGGTCTCAAACTCCTAGCCTCGGTGGTCCACGCGCCTTGGCCTCCCAAAGTGCTGGGATTAAAAACCCAAGGTGGTGAGCCACCACCCCCAGCCAAGTAAGAAGGCTTTTGATGAAGCAGTAGAAAACCAAATTCAAATTGACTTAAGCAATAAAAAGTTTTTATTAGTTATCGTGGCTTTAAAGTCTAGGCATAGAGCACTATGCAATCTTACAGTTCCATGATTTCTCTCGTGGTCAAAGATGGCTGCCAACAGCTCCCAGGAAGAGAAGGTCTTCTCTCATAAGCACTGAACCAAATTTTGGGCTCTGGGCCAGTTGGACCACCCCTGAACCAATTCCTGTGGTTCAAGGGAATGCCACATGCTGATTGGCTTGGGATTCAGATACGAGACCAGTAACCATGATGCAGGCAGGGAGGGTGTGAGATTACGCTGATTGGCTTAGAGCAGTCAGGTCCTATCCCTGGAGCAGAAGTGGTCTCATCCAAACTTCAAGGTCAAAGGGGGAAAGGGTATTGGAGAGAGAGTCACAATGTTAGCCACACGCAAATGGGGCTCTCAAGTCCAGTGAACTCGAAGTGTGTAATAGCATCTTTTCATGGTCTGTTTGAAATGAAGATGGCATGCGCTGTCATGGTGTAATTAATAATTGGTATTGGCCCAGCACTGGACAATACAAAACTTATCCCTGGTAACCACCCCTCCCTTGCATCCCTGCAGAGAATTTGTGCACAGAAGACACAAACCAAGGCATTTACATTTGATCCTCAGTCCTTGTCTGGGCTTTGGCTCCATGCCCAAGCATGACTGCATTGGAACTGGCTATGTCCTTCAGAAACCTTCTTTACCTGGGTAGGCCCAAACAGCTCAGAACCAAAGCCAGCCAAAATGCCCACAATCCCTGCCTCCCCAAGCCCAAACCTGATTCCTTGGAGGCAGGGAGGAAAGGACAGATTCCAGAAATAAGAACCAACAGGACGCCTTTGCCCCAGGGCTCACCCCAACCTTCTCAGGCCTGGACAGAAGCCCCCAGCAGCTCACGGAGCCCTGGAAGAAGAGGGCATTTGCAAAGACAGCCAAACAAAACAGGAAAAGGGCCACACATCCTCAGTCCTGGATGCAGTGTAGTAGACATTTAATACCCTTCGTGGGAACTCTGCCTCCTGGAGCAGGTGACCCAAGCAAAATTTAAGGACTTTGGGGGATAAGCGGCAGCTGTAGAGGGTAGAATAGGGGTGGGTGATTGGCAGTGGGGGACCGGGGAGGTTGGTAAGGAATTCTTTGTTCTGACCCACCTATGAAGGCATAATAGAGGGAGGCAGGAGGCAGATCTTGGGCTCCCCCTAGAGGCGTCTCTGCACTCATTCACCAAACATGGCGCCCCTATCCGCTCTGGACACTGACAGGTGCTGGAGGTGCAGTGCTGAACAAGGGATGAGGCCCCTGTCTCATGGAGTGCGAGCTTCTCGCTAGAGGAGGCAAACATGAAACACACTTAGACTCAGACCAAAGGAAGTTCCAGGATGCTGTGTAGAGCCAGCTCTCCAAAGGACCTGAGCTCCCTGCTGGTGCCTTTAAACTGGGAGCCTGGGAAGAGCCAGCTGGGACTCGGAGCTACGCCAGTGGTCAGCCCAGCCACCAAGGCCAAGCTTCTAAGTCACAGAATGGTAAGCCTGGAAAAGACCCTAGAGATCCCCAAATCCCATTTGTTCATTTCACAGATGAGGAATCTAAAGCCCAGAAAGAGGAAAAGGCATCATCCGTATGAAACTAGCTGGTGTTTATGGAGCATCTGGGGGGCTCCTGATGCTTGGGTAGAAGTAAGACACCCCCCTCCTACCACAATGAGGGGTTTCCCCACCAGCCCGTATGCCCCAGAGCACCTAGGGTCTCCCAGGACTACAAGCAACCCTCTTGCAGCTCAATTCTTCCCACACCCTCACCCCACAGAAAGGGCTTGGAAGCTGTGGGCCCTTCATGGGGGGCTGAAGTCTTAAGACCTGGAGAGTAGCCCCAAGGGTGGAGAAGCGGCTGCTGAAGGGATCAGCATGCGCTGGCACAGGAAGTCTGTTTTCCATGTGTCTGGAACCCAGCCGAAGCTTCCTGGGGTAATTTTAACCAGTATCCACTCTAGAACAATACCAAAAAAGGTAAGTTACTTACCACCCCAGGCAGGCACATACCTAATCACTGGCCTTTCATGAATTAGACCCTTAAGACATTCAGAGCTAAAGCTGCTTTAAGCACTAAAGTTAGAGCAGCCAAGCCAAATATTCCTGTCCTGGGCGGTTGGCCCTTTTATTAAAATTAACTCTAAAGTGCTAGCTATTCTTACCCTCAGAATATAGTCTGAGCCCCTCAGCTGTCTTGTGGGAGGGAAGGTATTTTTAGACCCTAGAGCAGCTGATTTGGGATTTGCTGCAGGGGTTAGAGGGCCCAACGGGAGGATTGAATTGCTAGGGGACAAAGGGAGAAGTGGGGAGTTACATCCAGGGGTCAAGAGTCAGCATGGACTTTAGGATATATTAGTCCACACTGCTGTTTTTGGCTTTTTTTTTTGACAGTCTCCCTCTGTCACCTAGGGTGGAGTGCAGTGGCACAGTCATGGCTAACTGCAGCCTTAACCTCCCTAGGCTCAAGTGATCCTTCCACCTCAGCCTCTCTAACACCTGGGATTACAGGCGCGTGCCACCATGCTGGGCTATTTTTTGTATTTTTTTTTTCTTTTTTTTGTAGAAATGAGGTTTTGCCATATTTCTCAGACTGGTCTCAAATTCCTGAGGCTCAAGAAATCTGCCTGCCTCAGCTTCCCAAAGTGCTGGTATTACAGGAGTAAGCCAACACACTGCCATTTTTGATCAGCAAAGTATCTTAATATAAGCCAGTGGTTCTCAAAGTGCAGTGCCCAGACCAGCAGCACCAGCATCACCTGGGAACAACTGTTTATATATTAGAAATGCAAGAAAAACACTGCAAAAAAAATGCAAAGTATCAGCCTCCACCTGAATCAGAACCTCTAGATGTGGGGCCCCGCAAGCTGTTTTAACAATCCGTCCAGGAGATTCTGATGCTCACTAAAGTTTGAGAATCACTGATATCAGCAAACCATCTAATAAGATCCCCTTTTGGACAGGGCTGGAAGAAAGAATGATCTACATTGACACTTCTCAACTTATGAGTGTCTGTTCAAAACCAGGAATCCTCAGCTCAGAAAAAGTACATACATAAAAATTTCAGGGATGCACTATCCCAAGTTAAAAGCACCTGCTCTTTGGCAACCTGGAGGCCTTTCTTTGGGTCTAAGTCTGCTCTGCAGAGAATCTCAGAGCTGAAAAAGACTTTTTAGATCATCTACTCCAACCAGAGCAGGGGTCTGCTCCATAATACCTTTGAGAAGCCTGGCTTTAAGTTAACACTTTCAGAGATGGGGAGCTCCCCGCCTCAAAAGAGCTTGTTTCCAGTGACCCTTAAGTGGGTAGCGTTAACTCTTGTTAACGCCTATGTTGGTTTATAGCAACCAAGCTACATTAACATGGCTGAAATATAGACTTATAAACCCAAATTAAAGGAAACACATGGGCCAGGTGTGGCGGCTCACACCTGTAATCCCAACACTTCGGGAGGCCGAGGTGGGCAGAAGTCTGATCTGCAGAGAGGCCCAGGAGTTGAAGATCAGCCTAGGCAACATGGTGAAACCCCGTATCTACAAAAAATACAAAAATTAGCTTGGTGTAGTGGCGTGTGCCACTACACCTGTAGTCCCAGCTACTTGAGTGGCTGAGGCGGGAGTATCACTTGAGCCTGGGGAGGCTGATGCTGCAGTAAGCTGTGACTGGGCCACTTCCACCCTGGGCGACAGAGTGAGACCCTGTCTCAAAATAAATAAAGGAAACACATGATGGCCCTAGGTGGTAGAGGTGAACACATTATTTTCTAATAGGCCACCTCAGTGTTGGAGAACTCAGAGTGATGAAAAATCCTCCTTTATATTAATCTGAAATCTACCTCCCAGGAACCTCCTACCCTTCCCCTGTTTTGACTTCGAAGCCACAGAAAGCAAACCCAAAGTCTTGCTTTCAAAAGTCAGTGTTTACTTTTGATAGGCCTTTCTTGGCACAAAGGTGCAGGGAGGATGGTCTCGGGCTGCTGGCCTGGCTTCTGGGCCAGGTGGTTCAGAAGATGCAGGTGCAGCCCACAGCGATGGTCTCCATGACCGCGCGCCGGCGGCAAGGCCCTGTGCGGGGCGGTGGCGGGCAGAGGCGGCGGCGCACAGGCACCTGGCTGAACACTGGCACGCTCACCATGCTGCGGTCCTCCTGCATGGTGAAGGGGTTCACACAGCCCAGACACAGGCACCGTGCCTCCGGCAGGTCCGCAGGGATACGGCTGGGGTCGTGGTTTATGCTACAGGGAGCAGGAGAAAGAGCAGAGCGGAAGGTGATCAGGAAAGGGCCAGTCAGCACCCATACCCCACACCCCTGCCTTTCCTAATCGGAGTTTTAATTTCTGCAGCAAGACTGTGTTGGGCTAGAGGAAAGGCAGTAATCAACTCCGTGTTCCACGTGAGGAAACAAGATCATAGAAGGCAAGTCGAGAGCCCCAAGGTTATCCAGCTTCAAGGTCACCAGTCACCTAGCTTCCTTCTTTCCTGCAGCCAGATGCCCATCCCAGTACCAGGTTGCGCTGTGGGGATCGTGGAGTAGCTTAAGGCCTCCCTCTGCCTGCCCCACCCCCACTGTGTTTATATTGTTGGGAAACTTAATCCACGGAAATAAAGTGTGGATTATTTTTATTGATGTCTAATTTCCACTGGCAAAGAAGTCAGGAGGTCTGGGTTCTATTTTGACTTAATCTCCATTCATTCAACACTTACATGCTCACCACATGAGCAGTTCTGTCCTAGATTTTAGGTGTTCATTGATGAACAAAGCAGACAAGTTCCCTCCTGGTGCTCTCATGGAGCCTTGCATACAGGGACTTGCTCTGTGACCTCTCCTTTTCTGCACCTCGGTTTCCCCATCTGCTAAATACGGGACAAGGAAGTGGGTGAACTGGACCTGTGGACATGTAGAATTAGCATCACCTTATGCTTGGGAGCTTGCTAGAAATGCAGAACCTAAATCTGAAGCTGCATTTTTATCAGATCCCTGAGTGATTCATTGGCACAATCAGATGTGAAAAGCTCCAATCTGGAGGATCTTTACCGACCCTTCCAATGGTCACATTCTGGAGCTGCACTGTCCAATGCAGTAGCCACTAGGTTCATGTGTCAAATTAATCAGGCTGAGCATGGTGGCTTACGCCTGTAATCTCAGCACTTTGTGAGGGGCCAAGGCAGGTGGATTGCTTGAGCTTAGCAGTCTGAGCTTAGGAGTGTGAGACCAGCCTGGGCAACATATTAAGATCCTGTCTCTACAAAAAAATATAAAAAATTAGCCAGGTATGCCTGTGGTCCCAGCTACTTGGGAGGCTGAGGTAGAAAGATTGCTTGAGCCCAGGAGGCAGAGGCTGCAGTGAGCCGAGACCATGCCACTGTACTCCAGCCTGGGTAACAGAGTGAGACCCTGTCTCAATCAAAAAATAAACAAATTAATCAAAGTTAATCCCTCAGTCACAGTAGCCACATGTCAAGTGCTCAGTAGCTGCATGAGGCTAGTGGCTACCATACTGGACTTTACATCATCACAGAAAGTTCTGGTGAACAGTGCTATTCTAGAGTATCAGGGTATATGTCATGTGGCTGAAAAATCTCTGGCCTGGGTTTGTGAGTGAGGACCTCAGGGTCAGCCCTTTCCTTCATCTTTGATCCTTACTATGGGTTAGGCACTGAGCAAGGAAGTGGAGCTACAACCAAGAGAGGACGCTGCTGCCATCGTTATCCAGGGCAATGGGTCTTGATTCCCATTGCCTGCTGTGCGCCCTGATCACGTGGAGCTATAGGAAATAGCACTTCCCGTGCCTCACCGCTGGAGGTTTGGATTGGGCATGGGAATCCCTAGGTGATTCTGATGCTGGCACTGGGAAGGCGCAGGTCCAGCATGAGAGACAGACTGGGACACCGCATGGAAGCACCACACCTGAGAAGGGCGTCCGAGGCCCACAGAGCAGAGGAAGTGACATCTGGGGAAAGCCTTGCAGGCACTTCCACGGAGACTCGAAGAACAATAAGGGCAGTGCTCTGCATGGATATCTCATTTAACAAGACTCTGAAGTAGGTACTACTATTGTCTCCATTTACATTGAGGAAACTGAGGCCCAGAAAGGCTAATCCATTTGCCCAAAGCCTCACAGGCAAGTAAGAGGCAGAGATAGGATTCAAACCCAAGCACCTAGACCTCTGAATCTGAGATCTTAACCATTACAATGACTGGGGCATGGGAAAGGTCCCCACACCCCAAAGACAGCTTGCCACCACTGCCCAGCCTACCTGTAGCCCCAGGGAGACAGGCTCCTCTTGTTGGACATCCACAGCTGCAAGTTGACCTCACACTTTCTCTGGGCCAGCTCTGAGCTGTTCCTCAGCTGGGCCACCATCTCCTCGATGTTCCTCTCATACTCCTCCATGCGGGCATACGGTTTCATCCGTGACACCAGGTCCAGTGGCACCTGGTGAGGGCCAGGGGCCAGGGGCCCAGGCCGCCCTTGTCCCTTCCTCTTGCTTTTGGGGCTCCTGGGCTGGCCCAGCGCCAGGAAGATGGAAATGGTAAGAAGAAACAGCTGGGGAGGAAAGCCACAGGTCAAAGGTGGGAGAGCCAAGTCTCTTTCTGGGCCAAGACTTGGGGTCCATGGTCCTTTCCCATTGCTTTTAGGGGTCTCCCAGGCTTAGGTCTGACTCTGCCCACCATCCCCCAGCTCTCCCTCCTCAAATTACCCCGTTTCCTCTCTCTTGTGTGCTCCAGCCTCTGGTCTTCTCTCAGTCTTACTCTCAGCATGCTCCTTCCTGCCACAGGGACTTTGCACAGCCTCTGCCTGCAGCATTCTGCCTCTTCACCTCCTGGACACCTTCCCACCCCTCATGTCAGCTTTAGCGTCGCTTTCTTCGGGATGCCTCTGGACTTTCTTGGGCTCTCACAACCCACACACCTCTTGCATGACTTCAATCTTAAAAGTTTGTGTGTACAATTATTTTATGTGTCTGCCCCCAACTCAGCATGGACTCCGTGGGGGCACGTGTCAGTTCCCACACACTGTCATATCTCCCGTGTCTGCGTGGTGCATTCAGTGAACACTCGCTGAGTAAATGAATGGCTGTCCCCATCGCTGCCCTTCTGTCATTTATGTCTAAGAAGGAAGACAGTGAACAAGAAGACAAACACCCAAGTCTCCCTAGTGACAAGTCCAGGATGGGCCCATTCAGGGTGTGGCTGGAGAAGAGTGGGGCCTCCTGCTTAGCTGTGCTGGGACAATGGCCTGGGAAACTTTTCTGGGGAAGGGACATGTCAGGTGAGGCATGGCAGGCATGGGCTGAGGGAGTTGAAGTCTTGCAGGTGTGGGACGGGTGGGTTGGGGGAAGATGATAGAGGAGGTTTGAACTGGTTAAGAACTTTGCTGAGGCCGGGCGCGGTGGCTCACACCTGTAATGCCAGCACTTTGGGAGGCCGAGGCAGGCGGATCACAAGGTCAGGAGATCGAGACCATCCTGGCTAACACTGTGAAACCCCATCTCTACTAAAAATACAAAAAAATTAGCCGGGCGTGGTGGCGGGTGCCTGTAGTCCTAGCTACTTGGGAGGCTGAGGCAGGAGAATGGCCTGAACCCGGGAGGCGGAGCTTGCAGTGAGCCGAGATCACACCACTGCACTCCAGCCTGGGTGACAGAGCGAGACTCCTCTCAAAAAAAAGAAAAAAGAACTTTGCTGAATGGAATGAAATGTTGATTAAGAGTGGGTGGGAGGAAGAGGGGATGAGATGAAGTTGGGGAGATGGGCAAGTTGTGGGCTAAGGATGTGCTGTCCGCCTGCACTGCCCTTCTCCCCTGAGCCTTCCCTCTTCCAGCCATCCCCCAAGCCCTCCTCACACACACACACCCTCACCCATTGCCATCCACTTCTCCTTCCCAGCACCAGAGTATCAGGAAAGCCTTTGGCTCACAAGGAAGAGGACTCAGGCCTGGCAGAAGCCAGACTCCCCAGGAATCCAGAGAGAGAAGGGACAGTGCCTGCGTGTGAGGCAGAGCTCCCAGGATGGAGGCACCTCTGACTCCTCTTAAATTGAGATAGGCTCCATATATTCCCTGTATGCCTCACCTCACAGCCCCACAGCCCCATGGCCCATGCCTGCTTTATCCAGGCTACCCAGCAAGTCTTGACCCTAGGAAACAAGTTTCAGCAGAGCCCCTCTTGGCAGAGGTATTCGCTGGCACAAAATCTGCAACAGAGATTCAAGTTGCTAAATTCTTCCTTTTTGGTCCTAGATTCTAGTGCAGAAAAAATGTCTCCCTAACAATAGGCTCTCTCTTCAGAGTTTCTCCCAGGGCATTCTTAAACTCTGGCTCTCCACTTGGAGAAACATAGAATTGAATCAAAGTCCCCCTCCCTCACTCTCCAGATGGGACACTGAGAAACAGAAGGACTTGCCCAAGGTCAGACAGCCAGGACCTCAGAAGCTGGGTCTCTTTGGAAAAACCCCAATGGCTGAGTTTGCCGGGATCTCCCCAGATGCCTCTGGTCTGAAAAGACTTCAGTGTGCCCCGGCTGAGCCCTGTTCAGGAGGCTGCACTGCTGCCCATGGCTACAGTGACCAGTCTCTGTTTCTTTCTAGTCCTGGGGGAGAAGACAGAGAAGTTGCCTCTGTAGATTCCAAACCAAACAGAGGCAGCCATTAATCAATAGGAAAGAAAAACTGACATATTTGGGCTCTAAAAAGGGGTGGGGGTGCGGCAGGGAAGCGCCACGTACCAGGTTGTGAGGCCAGTCCATTCCGCCAAGCTGCAAGGTCAGCCTGCAGCTGCTGCCCGCCTGGAACCCCAGATGCCGCCGAGAGAATGGCAGCAACAGGATGGAGCGAAGCAATTATAGCTCAACTGGGGGTTGCTGGGGGAGTGAGTGGGTGGGCTCGTCATCAGCAGGGAGCCTTGGGCCCCCAGCTGGCTGAGCCTAGCGCAGTGGCAGGCGGTGAGGGGCGTGGGGGCAGGCCAGGAGCGGGGCTGAGGTGCCCAGGGGCTGTTGACCGAGGGACAATGCCTTGTGTGTCTGGTGGGGCTCTGGCCGGTGGCATCTCCGCCTGTGGCCTGCGGCCGGCCGCCCAGCCAGCACCCACAGGGCCAGCTAAGACAATCAGCTTCGTTTGCTTTGGGGATGGCAAGGGGTTGAGGGTGGAGGAGGGATGGGCCGTTGGTTGGTCGGGAGAGCAAATGTTCTCAGATTGTGCTGGCCAGGAGTGGGACACAGGCCCCATCTCCCAGGGAAACAGCCTCAGGCACTCCAGCCTCTGCCGGCCTCAGGTGAGTTCAGCAGCCCTAGGAGACCAAAGCCCCACCCTTCTAGATCACAGTCAAGGAAACTGAGCCTGGAGCCAGAAAGGGACTTGTCATTATTAACAGTGAGTTAGAGGTGTCAGAGCTGCTATTCCCACCCTGTCCCCATCCAGGGCTCTATCCACCACCCCATGTTGTTTTTCTTGGGATATTTTCCGCACAATTTCAGCCTGCTGTGAACATATTTCTGAAGCTGTATGCCCTCACTCTGGCCAAGTTTCAGATCCATGAGGACTTACGGCTGATTGTCCTGGCCTTCCTGACACAGCACTCTCCCTCCTGGGGTGGTCTCCGCTCTCAGAGACTGTGTGGCTGCATGTGAGCTTTACTGTCAGCCTCAGTTCCCTCCTCTGTAAAATGGTGGGTGTATCCAGAAATAGACGGTGGCCTGGCCCATTCCCTCCTGAAATCTTTCTGAGCCTCAGTTCCCACATCTCTAGAATGGGAAGAATCATGGCACCCTCTTAAAACTGCTATAAGGAATACAGGAAATCACCTATGTTAAATAGCTGGCAACAGTACCTGGCACATAGTAAGTGCTCAATAAACACTTAGCTATTTATTATAGAGATTATTATAAAATAATTGTATAATGATTATTATAAACTTTAGCTGTTCTAATTAGCATTAGAGGTGGCACTGTTCTCATTTCTCTACTGACTCTCCCTTCAACCCCCTCAGGCCCACCCTCCCGGCTGCTGAGAGAGGTCTAGGCCTCCAAGACTCAGGCCTCAAGTTTGTGAGGTCAGATGACCTCAGGGTCCAAAGGTCCTGGAATCACACGCTCAACTGACCAGCTCCTCTGGCCAATGTCTCTCACCTCAGGTGAACAGCCCAGCCCAATGTGAGCGGGCACATCCACCCAGGGAGGCAGGATGTGAGGGAATGTGAGGAGGACAGAGGAGG
Organism: Pongo abelii; assembly: GCF_028885655.2. Classification (NCBI taxonomy): domain Eukaryota; kingdom Metazoa; phylum Chordata; class Mammalia; order Primates; family Hominidae; genus Pongo; species Pongo abelii. The sequence goes on from NC_071989.2 coordinate 158,013,982, forward strand.
GGCATTGTGAACAGATACTGAGGACGGCCTTGTCGTGCTGAGGGCCGGTCTTGGCCATTTACAGGAATCGTCCGAGGGGAAGAACGCAGGGTGAGAGGCGCTCCTGAATGTCACAAGATTAATCTGTCCGGGGCAGGCTTCCACAGCATAACTGAGACGCTGGCTGGGGCTCGAGCATGAGAGATGCCACCATATTTGGTCAAATACTAGACAGGGCTCTATTCTACCGTTGGAAACTCCAGAGGGAGGGGCACTCTGAAAATACCTCCTCAGGCAACAAGGGCCCCGCCCCCACCGCAGGCTGTCCCGGCCCCAGCCCCACTGGCCGGGCGGCCTGGCTGGGTTCTGTGCTGGTTCTCTGCACACACTCTGCTGCTGCTAGCAGTGGGGTCCCACGGACATGCAACTGGGGTGACCCTCCCATATCCACAGAACAGTGGCAAACTAAAAGATGGATACTGGGGTATGGGGGACCCCTGAAACCAACACATTCTCCTTATCTGCTGGCAATACACACCCCTCACTTCTGCCTCCCCAAGCCAGGACTGACTTGTCAGCTTCCCCTACTCCAGCTGCAGTGCTTGCTACTTTAGATTTCAGGGTCCCAGCCCCAGAGATGCTGAAGTAGCGGCGCAAAAATCTGCATCTTAGCACGAGCCCAGTTTGGGAGCTACACGGGTCCTCACCCATCATCTGGCCCCCTCCTCCCACCCATTTTACTACAAGGAGACTTGGATAAGGGAGGGTCCTACCCCAGCTCACACAGTGCGTTTGTGCCAGAGCTGGGAGCAGAACTCTGTCTCCTAAGTCATTCATTGTTCTTCCCTCAGACTTTATACAAACAGCCCTGGGCCAGGCTGGGCCTCCTTGCTGGTCTGGCGGAGACCAAAGAGCCAGGCCAGTCCTTGTGGGGGCCCCAGATCCTTCACAGTGGGGAGGGGAGCTTTAGGTTCCCCTGGCAGGTGCTGTGAGGAGTCAGGCATGGGCCCAGCAACGGTCATTTGGGTTTCCCATTCCTGGACCATCTCAGACCAGGAGGGAGACCCCTTCTTCCAGTCTTGGTTTCTAGAAACCCCTGGAGGGTCATCTGTCCTTTTTGATGTCCTGAGTGCAAACCCAGGTAGGCTTGTGGGACCCAGCCCCAGGACTCAGTGCCGGGCCTGAGAGGGAGGTGCAGGAACTGGGCTTCCAGGGCTCCCACCCCACAAGCGAGGCTGGGATCCTTGGGTCTTAACACGCAGAGGGTGGTCAGCACGCGTGAATGAAGGACTGGGCAGATGAGCTACAGGGGAAGGGGCAGTGGGTGGCCGCGGTCCCGCTCAGAGCCCTCTGCAGCAGGCCCCACCAGGAGCAGTGCTGCACTCACCAGCAGATGGCGCCACTAGAAAGCCAGCCAACCCCGAAAAATGTGCCGACCCTGAGGGAACTTGCACTCTGCCACCTCTTTCTCCAGGAGCGGCCTGGGACTGAGAATGAGGGGATGGGGCGAGTGGGTGGGGCCCTGCGCCTGTGCCTGGCTTCCAGAGTGACCCTATTGTTGATGAGGACCAGAGCCTAGGAGACATCAGAGCCGGCCAGGAATGACACAGCTGGCCAGGGGTCGGGTGGGGGCTTCTGTCTGCTGAGTGAGTGATTGCCTTTACTTTGAGCACCTGCTGTGTGCCAGGCCTCAGGCATTTGGCACCTGGACACCTTAATTCACAGAAAATAACAGTAACAATAATAGCTGCTGCTTAATATCCACTTACTGACTGCCAGGCCATAAGCTAAATGCTTCATGAAATCCTCCAAATAACACTGGGTGAGGTCCTAGTTTTATTCTGAATTACAGATGGGGAAACTGAGGCTCAGAGTGGTCAGCCACTTGCCCGAAGTCACAGAAGATTCACAGCCAGTTTGTCTGACTCTTGCACACGCTGCTCCCTGCGGTGGACTAAGGAGAGGGGCGGCAGCCAGGGGTGGAGGGGGAATGTCCAGGTGGTCAGCTGGTCATTGAGCACAGTCTGTGATGGCCTCAGCCTTGACCCGCAGCCTCAAACAACCTGAACCCAGTAGGTTCGGGTGCTCACTAAACCCACGCCCAAGCCCAAGTCATCAAGGGGATCCGAGAGCTCCCAGGGTGCTCTTGGGGCACCCTACAGCATTCCTGGTATGTGAACTAAAATATTGATACATTGAATCAAACTGACTATAATACAGGGAGGCCATGCTGGGACAGAGGAGGAGGCCAGAGCAGAGGGACCTGGAGAAGGAAGTGCAGCCGGGAGGGCAGAGGTCAGACACCACAGATGGGCTGGCCTGAGTTTCAGCCCTGCCTCTGCCCCTTCACCGCTGTGTCATCATGGGAATGTTGATTGACTTCTCTGAGCCTTAGTTTCTTCTGCAAAGTGAAGATAATAATAACTTGGCTCTCAGTGGATTGTTGTGAGGATCAAATGAGATAATGCACGTTAAAGCGCTTAGCACAGTCCCTGGCAAAAGTAAGTACCCCATTAATGGTAGCTGCAACTGTCATTCCTACAGTTAAAATGAGTTTTGAGTTGGGCCTTCAAGAATGTTTCTAGTATGTTCCTAGGTAGGAAGGGCATTACGAAGTGGGGACAAGGCTAGAACCAGCAGAAGAACGCAAAGGTGCCTATTTCCAGTGGGCCCACCCTAGAGCGTTGGCAAGACCAGGGGGACCTGAAGGCTTTGGTCTAAGAACTTGCCCAAGTGGACCCAGTGAGGTCAGGGAAGGTGGGAAGAGGCTAGCCGGCGCCTTTGCTGGCTGCGACCAGGAGGGTGCAGCCCCCTGGGGAGGTCCTGGCTCTCCTGCCATGCTGCCCTCCCCTCCCTCCCTGGTAGGAGTCCTTCTCCCAGGCCCATATTTGCACAAATGCTTGCCTCGCTGCTCACTCCAGAGCCCCAGCCAAGAGGTGCTATTTTAAGATCCCTGGACGGGAACATTGTTGGTGGGAACAGCCCCAGCCAGCAAGCTCCCAGTTCTCAAAAAAGGGAAAGGCCTGGGTGAATGGGCGGCCCCTGGGGTGTGCAGAGGGGCTGCCATGTCAACATGACCCTCTGCCCAGGCCAGGTGCCAGCATCTCCTCCCCACAGGGGGAAGTCAAAGAAATGTGAGTTGGGGTAGGACTCTAAGAGGTGGTCTTGTTCACTGGAGACTAGGTCGCCTAGGCCTCTCTTCTGCACAGCATCCAGACTTGAAAACACCAAGTTTGTGTTTCTGGGTTGCAAATTGACTCTACACTGTACCAAGTCTCTTGTTAGCACTCACCACCCCAGGCCGTTGGAGGTAGAGGATACCTCATCCAGCCCTTACCAAAGCGGGAACCCTTTCAAAGTGCCTTTGCTGGGTACCATCTCTCTAGGAATATCATTTCTCTCTGAGGATGCACAGTTCATTTTTTAAAACTCTGGTTGTTGAAAATAATTATAATTATAAAAGCTTTCTTTTTTATTTTGCAGAAGCCCTCCTCCTGTGGGGAAAAGATGGCAGACTTCAGGCAATGGTGGTTGGACATTTGCCCTGCCCCTTATTATATGGTCATGTCCACCCCCCTCACTTCACTGGGCCTTCGTTTCCTCACGGGGTTGTTAAAATGCATTAATCATTAAAATTATTGTGTGCCTGGCACATAATGGTACTTAATATTTGGCAAGTTCGGGCTGATATTTTGTAATGTGGTTTGGTTTTATATGTGCCTGAGTTTGATGTATAGTGTGTTTGTAGGTGTATGTGCTATTTTTGCTTTTTGATTATGAAGAGCCAGTATAGATTAATATTTAAAGCACAGACGTTGAACCAGAGTGCTCTGAACCTCATCCCTGCTATGTAGCAGCTAAGTCACCTTGGGCAAGTGACCTAACCTCCCTGAGCCTATGTCCTTGAAAGGGAGGTGGGGGGTTAACAAGATTATATGTGGCAAGTGCCTGGCACAGGGAACGGCCCTGCTATTATTTTGTTGTATGCATTGTCCTTAGTTCTTCCGACTCAGGTGGCACAGAGCAATTCTAGTCAGCTCAATTCTAGCACTTTCTAACTGCCAGAGAGTCCCAGAAATAAAATGGACTGCCCTGGAAAAGAGTGATCTCTCTATCAGCAGAGAGCAGAACACTAGCCAGGAGATTCTAGAAGAGGAAGGAGTGGCCCAGGTGTGTGTTGCGGGGTGGAGGGGTTGTTGAGCTTTTCTTTTTTTCTTTTTTTTTTTTTTTTTTGAGATGGAGTCTCGCTCTGTAGCCCAGGCTGGAGTGCAGTGGCATGATCTCAGCTCACTGCAGCCTCCGCCTCCCAGGTCCCTGTTAGGCAATTCTCCTGCCTTAGCCTCCCAAGTAGCTAGGATTACAGGCATGCGCCACCATGCCCAGCTAATTTTTGTATTTTTAGTAGAAACAGGGTTTCACCATGTTGGACAGACTGGTCTTAAATTCCTGACCTCGAGTTCAAGACCAGCCTGACCAACGTGGAGAAACCCCGTCTCTACTAAAAATACAAAATTAGCCAGACGTGGTGGCGCATGCCTGTAATCCCAGCTACTCAGGAGGCTGAGGCAGGAGAATCGCTTGAACCTGGGAGGCAGAGGTTGCAGTGAGCCAAGATCGTGCCATTGCACTCCAGCCTGGGCAACAAGAATGAAACTCCATCTCAAAAAAAACAAAAAAAATTCCTGACCTCGTGATCCGCCTCGGCCTCCCAAAGTGCTGGGATTACAGGCTTGAGCCACCGTACGCGGCCAGTTTTTGAGCTTTGAAAGTTCCCTTCTAGCCTTGAGAGGTCCAGATCTGATGTCCAAGGCCTCAGGCCCCCACGTGGGGCTGTCAGGCCTGCTGTAACTCACCCAGACCTGGGGCAGGAAGGAGTGCAAGAGAGCCTGTGGGGGATGTGGAATAAACAGCCTGTCTCTAGGGCAGACAGAGGCGCCAGGCCCCCTGCCCACTGGAGTGTCCTCCCCTCAGTCCCGGGGGATGTTTATCCTCTGCTCAGAGTTTACAGGACGTCTGGATTCACAAGATCTGGAATTCTGACTTTTCCCCCAAAGCTGTCAGCGTCTCCTCTGGCTGGGTGGGTCTGGGTCTGTTTTGGGTAGAAGGCCCCAACCCTGCCCTCAGCAGAAGCAGGAAATGGGTACAGAACAAGAAATGTCCTCTTCAGCCCCCAAGAGCCGCTTCTGGCAGAGGAAGAGGCCACATCTGTGGGGACGTGAGAAGAAAACGTCAACATCTCCCAGCAGCTGCATAGGGAGAGGAGTCCTGGGGGCTCATGGGTAGGACAGAAAGGACTTCTTTTGCAGGTTGGGTTCAAAGGCTTGCACCCCGAACATTAAGCTACAAACCGATGGTACTTATCAAAGTCTGCCTTGCGTATTGGCTTCTGTTATTGGGTCAGAGAGTGCTGTTTTTATTGTGGTTGTTTTGGTGTATTGTGTGAGTGCAAATTTGTGGGTGGTGTCTTGTATGTGTTTTGTTATTGTTTTAAGAGCCATCAGGTAGGAGCTGTTCACAGACAGCAAGCATGTCTCACTCACAGATGCGGCTCTCAGCACCTGGCTCAGGGAGCTTGGGGCCAGCTTGCTGATTAGGGCAGGATTAGCAGAGGAATGTCCTAAGAGCTGCACACAACACAATGCTTACAGCACAGGCAGCAACTCTGAGACACATCACATCACCCTTGATGGCCATAGCCAAGGCCTCTATCCTCATCCTCCTGACCCCTAGAAAACTCACAAGCTCGAATCTCCCCCTGGCCTCCCTGCAGAAGCTTATCTCTGTGGCCTGAACTGTTAGGAGGCAATGTTGAGAAGCTGCTTCTGGTGGAGGTTTAAATATCTTGCCTAGGATGTTCTGTAAGTTTCTATGAGCTGTGACCTTCAAGGAATTAGCCTATAGACGATGAAGGGCCTTTGAGAGTTATTGAGGAGGGTTCATTCCGTTCATTTCACAAATATATATTGAACACCTACTATGTGCCAGGCACTGGGGATATAGTGGTGAACAACTAAAACAGTTCTTGTGTCACCAGGCTGGAGTGCACGGTGGTGCAACCTTGGCTCACTGCAACCTCTGCCTCCCGGGTTCAAGCGATGCTCATGCCTCAGCCTCCCGAGTAGCTGAGGTTACAGGCATGCACCACCATGCCTGGCTAATTTTTGAATTTTTAGTACAGATAGGGTTTCATCATGTTGGCCAGGCTGGTCTTGAACTCCTGAACTCAAGTGATCTACCCGCCTCAGCGTCCCAAAGTGCTGGGATTACAGACATGAGCCACTGTGCCTGGCCTATTCCTGAGCTTAGGTTCTAATGCAGGATGGGGAATCTAACAGTATCGATATTTTAGGACCAGCCCACAGCTCAGGGGCTCTTGCTGGGCCCCTCTCCTCTCAGTCCTGTGCACCTCCTGCATGCATGGGAACTGCTGGATCTTCTGGGAAGCCCACGACCTCAGCCCTCAGGGCATGTGGAGGAAGGTACAATGTCTCCAGAATGTGAAATCTTGCCAAATTTCCATTGGAAGGTCAGTTCTCATAAATATTGTGAGGAAAGAGGAAGAAATGGCTAGTGTGGAATCTGACCATTTCCAAAGTCTGGTTCCCAGGAAAGAAGCCTCGGTAATTGCTCTAATGTGAGAAGGCAGCTTCAAGGTTTATGGCTGTGGGAGATGGAAGGTGTCCAGCCAAGGACCCACGCAGATGCTGATGACAATTGCGTGATGGTAAAAGGGTTACCCCTGAAGCACTCTACAATTTGAAAAACACTTTTAGCTCAGGCGCCGTGGCTTATGCCTGTCATTTCAACACTTTGAGAGGCTGAGGCAGGAGAATTGCTTGAGGTCAGGAGTTCAAGATGAGTTCTGGCAACATAGCGAGATCCTCCTCTCTATAAAAAATAATTTAAAAATTAGCCAGGCGTGGTGGCATGCATCTGTAGTCCCAGCTACTCAGGAGGCTGAGAGGTGAGAGGATCACTTGATCCCGATAGGTGAAGGCTGCAGTGAGCCGAGATCACACCACAGCACTCCAGCCTGGGTGACAAAGCATGACCCTGTCTCAAAAAAAAAAAAAAAAAGAAAAAAAAAGGAAAGAAAAAGAACACTTTTACATCCATGACTTTATTTACTTCCTGCATCAACACGTGAATGTAAATATTTTACAAAAAAAGAAATTGAGGCCATACAGTGAAGAGAAAAGGGACAGAGCTTGGGATGTAAGTTGGGCCCCTGAGGTCCCTTTAACGGTCAGCTACCCTAACCTTCGCCCCAGCTTAGGGAAAGTGAATGAGCACTGGAACCAGAAGCAGTTAGAGGTGGGTGCCTGTCATTAGGCAGCAGACACAGAGCACCAAAGGCTATCCAAGTTATTTCTGCCATGGTCAGCTGTGCTTTATGGACAAATCTACATTGGAGAGAAATGTGTCTGGTGAGAGGGCTCCATGCCAGAGGGATAAGTTTTCTGAGTCAGCTCTGGAGAGAATTCAGGGGTCAGGCTGACCCTGATCTTTCTCTCCCCAGTAGTGTACTCTTAGAAAAACCTAGGATTGTTTGGCCTTTCAGTCTGGCCAGCACATGGCTATGTTCATAAATTCTTGTCTTCCATATTGGGATTCCCTTGTATTCTATCCCATTATCTCAACCACAGAGCTAGCTCTGACCCTGGCATTCCAGAATCACCTACAAATCTTCTCATTTTTTAGTCAATTTCTTAGACTCTCAAGCTCAACAGGACCATCAGGATCATTGTGCTGGCTTCTCAATGATACTATCGTATATGCTCCCCAGCCTTTTATTAGTTGTTTTAAATGTCTGTCTCCCTGCTTCTTCCATCTGCTGACTGCAAACTGGCTCTTTGCGAATATACAGAGCAAAACTGTTCCCTCGGCCCCAAGGCAAGCAGTATCAGTCAGTATAGGCCAAGTTGCACTGCAGTAACAAGCAACCCCCAAATCTAAGAGGCTTGGCCCAGCAAAAGTGTCCTTATCACCTATGCTAAATAGCCTGTGCAGGCTAGCAGGGCATGCTGTGCTTATCAGAATCATGCAGAGACATGGTGATGGAAACTTCATCACAACACTTGCTTCCACAAGTGCAAAAACAGAGTCAGAGGTCTGTGGACAACAGATCTGCAGAGGTCAAAAATCAGGTTCTGGGGTCTCTGCCCCAGCCACATATTTCCTTGGAGCAAATTCATCTCCTTAATTGTCAGTTCCTCATCTGTTAAATGAGGACAATGAGAAAGTACTGCCTTCACAGGTTTGCTATGAGGCTGAGAGGATGGATGTAAGCCCATAACATAAAGTCTAGTTCACAGGAAGAACTCAATAAATGTCAGCTGATAGGAAGTTGGCAGAATATTCTGTTCACTTAATTGTGGCTACCATCTCCAGAGAGAACAACCCTGGTTCTTTCCACTGTTCCTTGCTTTAACCAGTTTAATTTCTTTGAAGAGTTAAGGAATTGTCTCTTCCTAATTGTCATTGTCGTATTATTTTTGACGCATTTTTATCCCATCAGAGAGATTCAAAGCTGAGGCAGAAAAAGGTCTATGTGTCTTGCTAACCCCAAACTAGATTTATCCAGTTCAACTTTCATTACCAAGTCTTTTTGAGAAGTCCAAAGAAGGAAGATCAAATTTGGAAAAGAATCTTTGCTTGATATAAAACTCAATGGCCGAGAGACAGAGAAATCAAACTGGAATGTCAGAATTGGAGGGGACTTTTAGAACAAGACCCATCATCTCCTCTCTTTTACAGATGGGAAAACAGAAGTCCAGAGAGGAAAAGAGACTGATACAGTGTCACAGAGCAATTCAGTGTCAGAGTTGGGACCAGAATCTACTTCCTTTAATCTGACTCATGAGGCTTTTCATGTACTACATAAGGGGACAACATTCTTCAGCACTGGGATGGGGAGGAGGGGATCTCCTGGAATTATGGCTTGTCCTCATTTCACAGAGTTGTACTCCAGCAGAGCTGTAAAGTTAAGAGTCCTATAAACATTACCTTATTAAGGCTTCTTGGAAACCCAAGGTCACAAATCCTCTGGATCATGGGACATGAGCTGAGCATCCAGTGAACAAACAGATGTTAATGTTACATTTTTCACTTCGTTAATGCAACCTGGCTTCTAATTATAGGATTTGTTTAACGGTCCTGGGTGGTTTACAAAGGCTTGGAGTCAGCCTGCAGCCCTGAGCGTGGCTGAGGAGTATCAGACCGGGAGACACAGGCAGGGGTTGGGGCCTCAAGGCAGGGAGGGGAGACGAGGACAAACAGAGTCAACTTCAGCCAAGGCCTGGAAGGGGATATATAAGTAATTTTCCCTAATCCCACTAACCGAGTTGCTCCCAGTTGGAAATCATTTCTGATAACATCTCTGGTGCCATAACCCTTTCATACATGGGTGGCGAATATGAATTTGTTCTACGAGAAGCAGCTGAAATAATTATCATATTACTCTAGTCATTCATGTCAAATTGAATTCCCCTGCAATGGTGGTATTAGTGACCCCCTCCCTGTCCCTGGGGAAAGATGGGTCAGGGGCCTGTCTCCATCTCTTTGTCCATCACTATAGGTAAGCTCATGATCTAAGGAGGCAACAGGTGGGGAATGGTCGGGGGCAGAATGGGATCATTATGAAGATGAAAGGCTCCCAGTCTCATGCAGCCCATCTGGGATACAAGGGTCTTGTGAAGACTCTCCCACACCCAGATGCTTAAGGTCCAGCCCAGCTACCACGTAGTCACACCCCACTCTTCATTCAGGGCTCTGTTGCAAGCTCAGCCTGGGCCCCCACCACTTAAGGAAACCCCCCCAAACCCTCATCATGTCCCAAGTTTTCCAAATCTCACAGCACCTCCATCCCTGAGTTACACACACACACACACACACACACACACACACACATACACACACAGAGATACACAAGGCCCTCCAAGTTCCTTCGCCAACCCAGCTCTGTAAACGCTTAAAGCTAGGTAAGTGATTTGCAAAGTAGGGTGTCATTTGAGGCTTAGGAAGACTATCAGGTCTTCTATTTTTACCTCTGTCTTTTCTCATTTCTATCTTTTATTTGTGTTAAAGGAACATATTAGTATAATAGCTCTTTATCGAATTTATAAATAAAGATTTATTTTTAAAAATAACTTTAAATTAAATTTTTTTTTAATAAACTGTTATTTATTGTTAGGCATTTATGATCAAAAAGGGTTGGGACCCCTGGACCAGGATTTTGGTTTCTTGTGGGGAGTTTTTTCTTTGTGTTTTTTTTTTTGGTTGGTTTGGTTTTGAGAGACTCTGATTCTGTCACCCAGGCTGGAGTACAATGGCACTATCTCAGCTCACTGCAATCTCCACCTCCCGGGTTCAAGCCTCCCACCTCAGCCTCCTGAGTAGCTGGGTTTACAGGCACCTGCCATCATCCCCGCCTAATTTTTGTATTTTTGTAGAGATGAGATTTCACCATGTTGGCCAGACTGGTCTTGAACTCCTGACCTCGGGTGATCTGCTCGTCTTGGCCTCCCAAACTGCTGGGATTACAGACGTGAGTCACTGTGCCCAGCGTTGGACCAGGATTTTGAACACAAAGCCTCTTAACTCTGGGTGGGATGGTCCCAGCCTGTCGGGACTGGGAAGAGCAGGGAGAAAGACACCCAGGCTTAGAGGCATGGAGAACCTCAGCCACGGGGGTGTCACCAAGCGACTGTCTGCCCCAGGCCCAAAGTCTCTTTCCTTCAACACCAGGATAAAATGGCTTCAGTTCCCAACCCACACAATCAGAGAATGCAGGGAATTCTTCCCAATTTTCGAGTTTTAGGGGGCTTAAGTTTCTCCTAAATTAGTCCTTGGCACAGCCTACTGTTTCACAGTGCTGGCTCCTGATTGGGGCTCCTGTCTCTGAGGCTACTACCCATTCCTCCACCCACTGGGCCCCCTAAGCACCTCTCGTTCATCTCTCAAGTGTCATTCCTGGGAATGCAATGCTGGAAGCATGGCAGGCCCATCACTGAGCTGTCAGTGGAGGAGGGTGATTGACCGGTGTGCAATAGAGGAGGGCGACTGGCCGGTGTGCACGACTTCACCATTGGCTATAAGCTCTATAAGCCTAAAGGTCACTGTCATGACCCCAGGAACTTCTCCTCGGCTTTGTCTCACATTAGTCCTCAGCCTCCTACAGTTCCCAGGCCTCCTCCTTCAAAGGATGTCTTCCTTTCTCCCCATGCCCTGCCCTCTTCCCCAGCTTCTCATCTCCTTACTCTCTCTCCCAGGCTGCCTGGAGAAACTCAAAATTTCTGTGACACAGGCCTCTTGTACATTGCAAGTGGGAGTACACAATGGTTACAACCTCCATGAAGGAGGTGGGTAACAGGGGATAGAGCAATATCTATAAGAATCACAAATGCACAAGGACTTTGATGCAACAATCGCTCTTCTACGCCTTTGTCCAACAGAGGAAGCCCCATGTGGAAACGACACAAAGACCAGGACAGGCTTTGCAGCATTGTTTGTAATCGCAAAGGACTTTTACTTCTATCTTTTCTAATTCTATCTTTTATTTGTGTTAAAGGAATCTATTAGCACAATAGCATCCTCAAAGTGCTCATGAGGCAGCCCGCTGTAGAATGATACACTCCAATAGCCAATAGCTGTTATTAAGCAAATGAAGTAAGGTGCATAAGAATGTGAATAGTACACTCCAATCTGTACCCCAAAAATGCAGGGACTGTACATATGGGTACTTGTAAGGGTATGTGCTTGCATTTGCATAGACTCTCTGGAAGTCTATATAAAAAGTTTAGAGTGATTTTCTCTGGGGAGGGGAATTGGGTTGATAAGGGAGTGGGGATAGAAGGGAAGTTACTCTTCACAGAACACCCTTTGTACCTCTGTGATGCTGACAGTGTATAGATATTATCTATTCAAACAATAAATACTATTTTTAGATGAAAACATAAATTGCTGTTACTGTATGCTGTGGATCATTTCATTCTCTCACTTTCTCTCCCTCTGGAGGCTGGGCCCAAGAGGCCTTACCTTTGAGTCAATAAGGTCACCTAGAAGTGAGTCGTGTCTTACCCCTCTAAGGCTGAAACAACCACAGTCTCTGCATCTGTGTACGTGTGTGTACGTGTGTGTGCACGTGTGTGTGCGTGTGTGTGTGTCTGTGTGTGTGTCTGCGTGTGTGTGCATGTGTGTCTGCGTGTGTGTGTGCATGTGTGTGCTGCGTGTGTGCGTGAGCGTGTGTGTGTGCGTGTGTGTCTGCGTGCGTGAGAGATTGTTTTCCCCTTTCCTTCCTCAGCAGCAAGTTACCTAACCCCTTTATTGTACAAATAGAAAAACTGAGGCCCAATCATCCACCCAATGTCACCCAGTAAGTCATCCTCTGCGTGGCTCTGAATCCAGCCTCTGGGCTTTGACTTATGCTGTTCCCTTTGCTTCAATGCCCTTCTCTGCCGTTTTTACTCTTCAGGTCGCAGTGCACGCGTCCAAGAAGCTTCCCAGATCCCTCAGTAGGAAATGAGCTTTCAGTGTGCCCTGTGCATCCCTGTGGCTCCGTACAAATTAGCAATTGGCTCTTTACCTACCTGCCTTCCCCAACAGAGGGTGGACATTCCCTGAAAGCAAGGACTTGGTCTTCATCTCTGGAGCCCCAGGCCTAGTTCAGTGTGAAGCTTAGAACTTCAGTGTTTAAGACCTGAATAAATAAATGAATAAACACATGAGTGCATTAATTCCTCCATCTTCCAAAAACCTCGTTTCACTGAGCCCTCTCATATCACTTAACACTGTCTTCCTTATAGTGTAATTATTTCTGGGCATATCTGCAGTGGACACCTTCTTCCTACCTCCCTCCCTCTCTTCCTCCTTTCCTTCCTTCCTTCTTTTTTTCCTTCCTTCCTCCAGAACGTATCCTCAGACAGACAGATTCTGAGAACGTTATTTGAGCCCCTGGATCCAGCCATACCTAAAACTGAACTACCCATGGACTTTTCAGTCACATGAGCCAATGAACTCCCTTTTGTTTTGAAGCCACTAAGAGTTGAGTTTCCATTCTTCTCTGAAAAAGAATGTTGAGGAATGTAGTGAATTGGGAACTAATCATAATCCTGCAAGACACAACACCAAATGCCATAACTCGGAATGTTGAAATCCTGAAAAATCAAAATCCTGAAAATAGAATTCTGAAAAAATCATTTTAAAATTCGTTAAAAGACATTTATTTATAGATTTAGAGGGAGTTTAATTGAGAGACATATCAAAACATGTCAGGACACTTTACAGGTCACTTTCCACAGTAAGATAGGCAATAAAAATGTACACATTTTTGCAGGGATTACCAACCCGACTGTACAGGTGCAGAAAACAGGGCTCCCAGACCTCTATTAATAGAGTGGGGTAAATGATAGAGCCGAGATTTAGCTAGAAATTCTGCTGACTCCAAGCCCCATGCTTTTCCAACCGCCTTGGTGATGTTTCACATTTGTGGCAAAGCCATCACCTGTAGAAAAGTGTTCTCTGTCTGAGACATTTGTGAAAATGATGTTTTGTTCTCAGAAAAAAAAAAATGTACACATTTTTGCAAGCATAAACACTCAGGTACACTAACGACAGTCGCGCGAGTGTAACAGTTGTGCGCAGATGAACTGCATTCATGAAGAAATAGGTCAAAAAGGGAAATGTACAAATGCATATCACTAGGTTGTTAATTGTGTGCACCCAGCTTTCTAACTGCAGCCATCTGAAATACCACGACAGACAATCTGACTCTTTTGACAAGATCAATAGAAACTGCAATGGGTCACCACTGCATATACGGTCACCCAAAGAACCGAGATCTTGAGAAATTTTATCTTTCACAGATGCACATGTACAAAAAGGACTTCTCTTCATTTATTGAGGAAGTTTCAATGCTTTTACATACACGCATTATGCTTACAAAGTCCACGTTGTGATAATGCACTTTTGTGGAGTCAGATTTGCAAAAACGCATGAAACTAATTAGGACTCTCTAAAAGTCTCCACACAATTCCAGTATTGGAAATGATGTGAAGATGATATGAAAACTGTATTACAGGGATAGATTATGGGCAATTACACAGAGATAGTCCGTAAGAGCTGGCCAACTTTCACAATCATTCACTATATTTTGACGTCTTGCGTGAAAATGAAAAGCTGTTTTTTTCTTTCTTTTAGCGTATGGCTCTGCTTGGAGAATACATCACACTCATTTCCTATGTGGCACTGCTCTTTCTGAAACTCTTCTGTGATTCTATATACATGGCTATGAACCTTCCCTATTAAATGTTCCCATCTTTTTTTAACTTTTATTTTAGGTTTAGGGGTACCTGTGCAGGTTTGTTATACAGGTAAATTTCGTGTCACAGGGGTCTGGTGTGCACATTATTTCATCACCCAGGTAACAATCATAATACCTGATAGATACATTTTTTACCCTCTCGCTCCTCCCTCAGGCAGGCCCCAGTGTTTATTGTTCCCTTCTTTGTGTCCATGTGTTCTCAGTGTTTAGCTCCCACTTATAAGTGAGAACATGTGGTATTTGATTTTCTATTCCTGCATTGGTTCACTTAAGATAACAACCTCCAGCTCCATCCATGATGCTGCAAAGGACATGATCTCTTTTTTTTTTTAAATGGCTGTATAGTATTCCGTGGTGTATATGTGCTACATCTCCTTTATCCAGTCTGCCATTGATGGGCATTTAGGTTGATACCATGTCCTTGCTATTGTGAATAGTGCTGCAATGACACTGCAATGACACGTGCATGTGTCTTTATGGTAGAACTATTTATATTCCAAATTTTCCCATCTTCTCTGCCATGTTTTTTTGGGGTTTTGGACTCACAGAAATTCATTCCACACCCACTCATATACAGACCACAGATCTGGTAGAAATAATGCTGGTGATTAAACAGCAACACCATTGTGTAAGTGTCTTCTTATCCTACTGTGCACATAATTACTTTTGAACAGGTCAGTGATTTCACTGGCTTCTTCAGGCAAATGCAACTTTAATTCATGAAACGCTCCTAAAATGTCATCAACTGGAAGGAATGCCAATGCAGTCAAATGATGCTTTTTTATTTTTTTATTATTTTTTATTTTTATTCTTTTGAGAAGGAGTCTTGCTCTGTTGCCCAGGCTGGAATGCAATGGTGCAATCTCGGCTCACTGCAACTTCTGCCTCCCAGGTTCAAGCAATTCTCGTACCTCAGCCTCCTGAGTAGCTGGGACGACAGGTACATGCCACCATGCCCAGCTAATTTTTGATTTTTACCATAGATGGGGTTTCACCTTGTTGGCCAGGCTGGTCTTGAACTCCTGGCCTCAAGTGATCCACCCACCTCGGCTTCCCCAGAGTACTCGGATTACAAGTACTGGGATTACTGGGCCACCACACCTGGCCCGCATTTTTAAACTGAAGTTGTCGTTGTTGCCATATCTTGTGGCCAATCCACTCATCTGAATTTTCTGCCAAATGCAGTGGGCTGAATGAAAAAAATAAACTATATTGCTAATACCTTGAAATTCACTTTTAGAAGCTTGATCACACCTAATTCCAAATCTGTCAGTATGGTTTGAGGATTCAGTTGAAATCCATTTTCTTTTGCAAAGTCCACTGAATCTTCAAATCAGCATTGATAAAGTGCTTCACTTTTTCCAGTCATTAATGTACACATAAGTAGATACATTCTAGAAATTTCAGATCTAACAGGGACATGAATTGTATATAGTTTATCTTTTTTAAAAAACAGTCAGGACATTTTGAAAGTGCCATTCATTGGCGAAAGTAAAGCATGTGCTAGTTTTTCTGTTCGATTTAGAGTTAATGTAAGAAGTCTATCTTCTTTGACAGTCAAACCCCTTATCGAGAATAGCTCAGCTGGGTGCAGTGGCTCTGTCATTTCAGCAGTTTAGGAGGCGAGGCAGGTGGAATGCTTGAGTCCAGGAGTTTGAGACCAGCCTGGGCAACATGGAGAAGTCCCATCTCTACAAAAAATACAAAAAATACAGCCAGGCGCAGTGGTGTACGCTTATACTTCCAGCCTATAGTCCCGGAAGGCAGAGGCGGGAGGATCACCTGAGCCTGGGAAGTTGAGACTGCAGTGTGCCATGATCGCACCATTGAACTCCAGCCTGAGCGACAGAGCGAAACCCTGACTCAAAAAAAAAATAAAAATAAAAGAAAGAATAGTTCACCATGTAATGTGTTTTATAACACTGGAGGAAAAGACATCTCAATATCAGCAAGTGCCTTTGGTTCAGAAGGTCGCTGAACTGGTCGAACTCTTCTCATTCTCTGACGAAGGGCGTTTTTTTAAGGCAAGCATGGCGCTATATGGGAAGGGGCAGAAGTTGTACACAATTGAATAATTTGGCAGGAGAGCGTTCTTGTATTTTTTGCCTGTGTCTTCACTTCTTTGATATTTGAAATACTCTCTGCACTTGTACTTGGAGAGTGGTTGTGGTCTACACATTCTGCAAGTATATGTTGTCCATTTGAGTGGTTATTGCCCAGCCATTGCAATTAAGTGATATTCTGCTTTTGCAGCACCAATAATAACTCATTTTTAATCTTTTTTTTTTCTTTTGAGATGGAGTTTTGCTCTTTCACCCAGGCTGGAGTGAAGTAGTGCGATCTCTGTTCATTGCAACCTCCACCCCTTGGGTTCAAGCAATTCTCCCACCTCAGCCTCCCGAGTAGCTAGGATTATAGATGCCTGCCATCAGGCCCAGCTAATTTTTGTATTTTTAGTAGAGACAGGGTTTTGCCATGTTGGCCAGGCTGGTTTCAAACTCCTGACCTCAGGTGATCCGCCCACCTTGGCCTCCCAAAGTGGTAGGATTACAGGCGTGAACCACCGCAGCTGGCCCATTTTTAAACTTTTATCTTTTACCTTAAGTAGCCTTATACACTTCACTACCACGGCCTTTTTGAGAGGGAACAATTTCACAGATCCCTTCCACTGTGTTGTAAGAAACACAATAAAAACAAATGCTATTCTGTTTCCCTAATACCAAATCTGTATTAGTCAGCATTCTCTAGAGAGATAGAATCCATTGGATGCGCATGTAGACATATGAGAGATTTGTTAGGGGGATCGACTCACATGACTACGGTGGCTGAGAAGTCTTGCAACAGGCCGTCTACAAGCTGGAGACCCTGGGAGGCTGGTGCCATGACTCAGGCAGAAAGACCCAGGACCCAGGGGCCACTGGTGTAAGTCCTAGAGTCCAAAGGCTGGCAAGCCTGGAGTTCTGATGCTCAAGGCAGCAGAAAACTCTGTTCCAGCTCTCAGAGAGAGACCAATTGCCTTCTGTATTTGTTTTCTCCTGGCCCCCTGCCTATTAGATGATGCCCACCAACATTGAGGGCAGATCTTCCCCACCTATTCCACTCAGACCCACACACAGATCTCCTCTAGAAACATCCTCACATATACACACCCAAAATAATGCTGTACTAGGTTTCTAGATAGCCCTTCATCCAGTCAAGTCGATACCTAAAATTAAGTCCATAAGTCCACCCCTTGTCAACTTGGCACCAAGACACATCTCCAGAAACCATACCTAATTTCCAAATAAAGACAACAACAAGGTAATAGTTTTGTCTAACATCATGCAACCATCCCGTGATTGTGATTTTAGGGACTTTAGATATTAGAGATTTAGACTTCAGGGATTTTAATCTTTTGGGACTTTAACATTCAGGATTATCATGTTTGAGATTGTATCTTGCAAGATGATGATCCAAACTCCAGTGAATGAACACTTCCCCTTAACTGTATCGGAAAGGGTCTGATTTCCCTTCCTAGCCACCACGGTGCTGAGCACAGCATTTTGTACACAATAAACACTCATACGTTTTTGAAAAAAGAGAGCGGCAGACGCAGACACAGCCCTTACAGAGCTAGTGATGGAGGTGGGCAGACCCAAGCAGCACAATTCTTTACTGTATTAGTCCATTTTCATGCTGTGATAAAGACATACCCGAGACTGGGCAATTTACAAAACAAAGAGGTTATTGGGGCTGGGCCCAGTGGCTCACACCTGTAATCCCAGCACTTTGGGAGGTCGAGGTGGGCAGTTCATCTGAGGTCAGGAGTTCGAGACCAGCATGGCCAACATGGAGAAACCCCATCTCTACTAAAAATACAAAAATTAGCCGGGCATGATGGCAGGCACCTGTAATCCCAGCTACTCAGGAGGCTGAGGCAGGAGAATCTCTTGAACCAGGGAGGCAGAGTTTGCAGCCCAGATGTCGCCACTATACTCCAGCCTGGGTGACAGAGCAAAACTCTCCCTCAAAAAAGAAGTTATTGGACTCACAGTTCCACATGGCTGGGGAGGCCTCACAATCATGGCAGAAGGTGAAAGGCACTTCTTACATGGCAGCAGCAAGAGAGAAGAGTGCTTGTGCAGGGAAACTCCCCTTTTTAAAACTAACAGATCTCGCAAGACTCATTTGCTATCATGAGAACAGCATGGGAAAGACCTGGCCCCATGATTCAATTATCTCCCACCAGGTCCTTCCCACAACACATGGGAACTATGTGAGCTACAAGACGAGATTTGCGTGGGGACGCAGCCAAACCATATCACTCCGCTAACATTTTCCAGGGCCCTGCCCGGGTGCTGTCAGGTGGGCAGAGAGTAGCAACCCTGTTCACAGCTGGGGCATCAGGGATCTCAGCCACACAGCAAGTTAGTGGCACAACCTCGCCAAAAGCTTGGCCTCCTGGTTCAGTTCCCTTCTAAATCCTTTACCTATCATCCAGGAAGAACGCTGGGTTTGGACTGAGCATGCACACAATTGCACACAATACTCTGGACATAAACAAGAAAAATGGTAGTGGCGGGAAGTTGGTCATGGTTGGGAGAAGACAATTATCTTTTTTTTTAATCTCTGTAAGAAATAATAAAGAAACAAATTTGGATGGGTGGGACAGCCTTGTGGAACAAATTTACGAAGTTAGTTCCCAGCATGTGGCACAAGGTTCCTGAGTGTGTTAATGACTGTGAGCACTGCTGTGTTTGTTGAGTGAATTTTGGATGGTGGGATTTTGTGTCAGGGGTTTGATTAGCTGTGGCTGTCACCCTGTGAGTTAATAATAGGGCCGGGGCTCCCCCAGTCCTCACCTCCTGGTTTCTGAGGACAGTGTTGTTTCTGATA
Source organism: Pongo abelii (assembly GCF_028885655.2). NCBI lineage: Eukaryota > Metazoa > Chordata > Mammalia > Primates > Hominidae > Pongo > Pongo abelii. Next base: position 158,033,156 of record NC_071989.2, read on the forward strand.
CCCCAGGTGCATGTGCTCAGTGGCAGGAATTTTTGCCAGCTGTAAAATGACCAGGGTTGGGTGGCAGACAGAGGATGTTGGATTTAGGTCAGGGATTTGGTGGATTGGTGCTGCATCCATTCCAACCTTCATTACTGCAGAGCCTTGTAAGCTAAAAACTATATTTCCCAGACTTCCAGTGGTTCTGGAGGGAGGTTACCTTCCTGTTTCTTCACAGTAGCTACTGGCAAGCACCCCTGTATGGGTTTGTCTACAACAGTGGTCCCTTACAAATGTTAAGGGTTGAACTATGTCCCCCCTCCCCAAATTTCTATGTTTAATTCCCAATCCTCAACACCTAAGAATTTGACCTTATTTGGAAACGGGGTTGCCACAGATATAATTAGTTAATATGAGGTCAGACTGGATTAGGGTGGGCCCCTAATCAAATATGACTTATAAAAAGAGTACATTTGGAAACAGCACACACAGGGAAAACACCATGAGAAGATGAAGGCAGATATTAGGGTGATACATCTACAAGCCAAGAAATGCCAAAGAATGCCAGCAAGCCACTAGAATCTAGGAGGCCTGGAACAGATTCTCTCTCACAGCCTTAGAAGGAGCCAGTTCTGCCGACACTTACCTCAGACTTCTAGCCCCCAGAACTGTGAGATAAATTCCCATCATTTAAGCCACCCTGTCTGGAGTACTTGGTTACAGCAGCCCTGCCTGACTGACACAACTGGTCGCTGGCTTTGTGGGTGTGGCAGAGGCAGGAGTGGCCCTGGACGCAGCAGCAGCAGTGTGTTCTTCACATGACAGTGGAGCTCCCCCTCCAGAGTCCACTGCAGTCAGAGTTATCCAGCTAAACAGAGCCAACGGGATATATAGAGACATAGAAGAGGAGAGTTATCTCGGAAATTGGCTCACATGATTATAAAGGCCGGCAAGTCCCACGTTTTGCCATCTGCAAGCTGGAGGACCAGGAAAGCTGCTGGTATGACTTAGCCCAAGTTCAAAGGGCTGGAGCCAGGGGTGCCACTGGTGTAAGTCCCAGAGTCCCAAGGAGCAAGAACCAGGAGCTCTGATGTCTGAAGCCAGAAGAAGACAGATGTTCCAGCTCAAGAAGAGAGAATTCACCCCTCCTCCACCCTGTTGTTCTAGTCAGGCTCTCAATGGACTAGATGCTGCCCCTCTGCATTGGCAAAAAGCGATCTGCATTGAAAAGCGAATCTCTTCCAGAAACACCCCAACAGACACATCCAGGAGCAATGCTTTACCAGCTATCTGGGCATCCCATAGCCCAATCAAATTGATACATAAAATTAACCATCACTTCACTTCTGATGGCAGTAGAGGTAGCATCTGCCCTGACAGGACAATTTTGTGGTTTTCAAAGTCATTCCCAAGGGTCCTTTCTAGGGCCCGCTTCTCTAATTTTCCTAATTGCATAAGCTTCCAATTCCCTGTAGTAAATCCCTTTCTGCTCAAATGAGCAGGAATAGTTGCTTTCCTACACATGGACCCTGACTGGTAAGACTTGATTAGACAATGGACACTGAATTAAATTTTCAATTTTTCACAGTTGCCATACATAAATTCTAAAACAAAGTAAGCTGTCAAGGCCTTGTTGTGTGCCTTTTTAAAAGTGATAATTGGACTGGGCATGGTGGCTCACGCCTGTAATCCCAGCACTTTGGGAGGCTGAGGCGGGTGGATCACCTGAGGTCAGGGGTTCAGGACCAGCCTGGCCAACATGGTGAAACCCCACCTCTACTAACAATACAAAGCTAGCTGGGTGTGGCACCACATCTCTACTAACAATACAAAATTAACCAGGTGTGGTAGCATATGCCTGTAATTCCAGCTACTTAGGGGGCTGAGGAAGGCTGAGGGAGGAGAATCGCTGGAACCCAGAAGGCGGAAGTTACAGTGAGCCGAGATTGCACCACTGCACTCCAGCCTGGGTGACAGAGCAAGAAACTCTCTCAAATAAATAAACAAATGTGATAATTGCCTTTTCTTCTAATCGTTAAAAACAAGAAATGCTAAATGAAAATCAAGACAAAAATCAAATACAGAAAACTATAGTGAAGTAAGCCCAAATCACCCCAAATTCCCACCACCCAGAGATAATTTCTCTTCTTATTTTGTTGAACATTCTTTCACACATTGAACAGTGCATTTTACACACACAGTCACATGTGTTACCCTGCACAGTTCAGGGTGCAATTAGTGTGGCCCGGTTTTCCTCGAAACTTCAAGTGTTCAAGCCCCATGTGCTGGTGATAGCAGGAAGTCCAACATGCAGCCCAGCTGCTCTCTACAGGGTTTTCACTGCCTCCCTCTTACACACAGAGGATTCCCACACAGGCGTCTTGGAAGGAGGTGTCCAGACCCACGTGGTCCTGTATCAGTGCACTGACCATGGTGGAAGGACATGAATAACTGAGCAGGAGCTAATCTTGGTGAGTAATATTCGAGTTGTCAATCAGGTTCACTACTCCCAAAGCAGCCACAGTGGTGGAAGCCAGTGCTCCCCCTAGACCAGAGAAGGGCTCCAAGCCAACCACCCAGGGCCCTTCAATGCAAGCCTTTCCCACAAAGATTTGGGAGGACTAGGCTACACCATTGTTCCCCTTCCCGTAATCATTCTTCCCTGGCGATCAACACAAAAGGTGTGTTACATCCTTCTCTCAGGACAATGAGACAACTCACCCTCCCCTGCCATTCCCAGATATACTACCCTTTGGGCACTCCACAGTGACTTCCTGTCCTAGCCTATGTGTGAAGTAGATTAGGGAAGAGACAACACACAAATTCAACCTCCAGCAGGGCGCCTTGCTACTCTCACACTTACCCTCTCCTGACACACACATACATACACATCATTTGACTTAAAAGGGATTATACAATTTATCTTCTTCAATACCATGCTTTTTTTTTTAAAAAAAAAAAAAAAGAACAAAAACTCGGGCCGGGCACGGTGGCTCATGCCTGTAATCTCAGCACTTTGAGAGGCCGAGGCAGGCGGATCACAAGGTCAGGAGATCAAGACCATCCTGGGTAACACGGTGAAACCCCATCTCTATTAAAAATACAAAAAATTAGCCGGGCGTGGTGGCACGTACCTATAGTCCCAGCTACTCGGCAGGCTGAGGTGGGAGAATCGCTTGAACCCGGGAGGCAGAGGTTGCAGTGAGCCGAGATCACACCATTGCACTCCAGCCTGGGCTACACAGCAAGACTCTATCTCAAAAAAAAAAAAAAAAAAAAACTCAACTGCAAGTTGTAGACAGTTTTTTGTTTGTTTTGTTCTGTTTTGTTTTGTTTTGTTTTGTTTTGAGACAAAGTCTCATTCTATAGCCCAGACTGGAATGCAATGATGCAATCTCGGCTTACTGTAGCCTCTGCCTCCCAGGATCAAGTGATCCTCCCACTTCAGCCTCCCAAGGAGCTGGGATTACAGGCACACTCCACCATGCCCAGCTAATTTTTTGTATTTTTTATAGAGACGGGGTTTCACCATGTTGCCCAGGATGGTCTCAAACTCCTGGGCTCAAAAGATCCTCCTGCCTCAGCCTCCCAAAGTGCTGGGATTACAGGTGTGAGCCACCACGCCTAGCCATGTGAACAGCTTTCCATGATATGATGCTTTTGAGAAAATGGTTGGATTGCAAAGCAAATAATTATAGGCATTTCATCACTAATTGTCCATGTTCCCACCTCCCGCATACCAACTCTACCAACAAAAAAAAAAGTTTTATGTTCATTGAAGAGAACATATGGAGCTTGACTTTTAACTCAGGAGTTATGGGCCTTTTCAATATAAAATTGTTTCCCAACCAGCCACCTCTGAGCTGAGGCTCCTGGGTAGAATTAGTGTGAATTCAGGATTGGAGATTAGGGACAGGTTGGGAGGTGAGAAAAGAAAGGGTGAAGTAAAGTCCATAGGATCTCAGGGCTGGAAGGGTCTTGCCAAGTTGTCCAGCCTCTGCTTGCATTCCCTTAGTAACAGGGAACTCACCACTTTACCAAGACAGCTTGTTAGCCCACTTCATCCTTGGTTAGTTCCACTGGCTTAAAAAATATTTCCCATGTGGATCTAGATTCCATCTTCCTAAAGGTTCCAACTGTACCAATTCAAGGTCTTCCTTGATCACTCTGTAGAGAAGTAGAGCCGGCTCTCCCAGGGCCCATGAGTCCTCTATTCTCCTGGACAGTGTCCCCCTCCCCCTGACTAAACACACCATCTGAAAACACAGGACTCACCGATGCAAACTCACTCTCATACTCAGCTCCTAACAGGAACCTCTCTTCACCGCCCAAGAAGCCTTACTCATACATACCAAGCCGCAGTCTGTCGACCTGTTTTCTCCAGGAATGGAGGGATTTCAAGGCTGCCTCTCCCAGTCTGGAAAGAAAAGCCACTTCACAGAATGAGTGGTTCATAATGTAAAGTGTTCATAACTCCCAAGAGACAGTATGGGCGGGAAATAGAAACAGCTTCCAAATATTTGAGACAGATTTACGGACATTGAGTCACAAATGGCTGCCGTATACTTGGCCTTTTGAGCTAGTTTGGTGCCAGAACACCTCTCTCCTGATGTTCAAGGACCTGTCTCCAGGTCGCTTCAGTTCCTTGTCTTGACCTCTCGCAATGGCCTTTCTGCTGACCAAGCCCGTTGACTCATGGGTGTAGCCGACCAAAGCACTCGACCAGGTGCAGAGTTTTGGGGCATTTCAATGGTGGGGGTCTCTCCGTAGCTTGCACCGCTAGTTTTTCTGTTTGTTCTTGATGATGAACTCTCTACTGTTTATACAGTAGCAGAACTCACAGAAGCATAACTTACATTTCACAGCCTCCAGAGTGGACTTTACATAAACACGATGTTTCCGTTAGGCCGGCTTTATTTTCCCTCTAGAATCTGTCAGTGGTGCTTTGGAGTATTCGACTGGGCCACTGTGCAGGGGTGGGGAGTGGTGTCACAAGCCTTCCCTAACCCACCATCTCTGACCTGCACCCCAGGGCATGCACATGAATGGAATTCATCTTCTTGGTTTGGAAAAGAAGGGGATGACATTAGTGGTGAAACCTCCGTGTAGGGCTCTTGCACCGCAACTCTGAGTCATAGCTTACATCGATCAAGCACTCACTCTGAAGCAGGCTCGGGGCTAAACCTTCACAACCATTGACTCTGTGCTACAGAGGAGACAGTGATCTTCACAGAAGTTAGTTCCCAGAGGGCTTTCCCCAGCCCTACCGTTGGGAGCAGAGGGGCAGGGCTGAGCCCAGTCTGACCCGAGTCCTGCTCACACCTTCCTCCAGGACTGCACGGGCTACCTCGCCCAGCCCTCATGGCAATGCTGAAGGCAGGTGTGATTCTCGCCATTTTACCCAAAGGGAAAGGGAGGCACCAGGGGGAAAGGGAGGCTGGAAGCAGCAGACCTCACAGCCTGGAAGTGGCCAAGGCAGGAAGAAGCCCACCAGCCTTTCAACACCAACAGAATTCTTTCCTCAGAAGGAATGAGGGAGGGTGGAGGGGTAAGGACATGGCATTTTTAATCCTCCTGTTGGACTGGGAGCCTCTTAAGGTCAGGCACAGTGTCTGATTCAGCACCCCACTCCCTCGGGCCCTCAACTGGCCCCACTCAGGATGTCACAAGGCCCTGTGTGCTGCTGGAGGGGGTCCCAGGGTCAGTGACAGGCAGACCACAGCCTCTGGCCTGGAAGGAGGAGAGAGGGGTTGGCAGGCCCATCCAGGCTGGGGGTCTGTGGAACTGTGAACGAGGCCGTGAACAGAGACCGCTGGGGTCCAGCAGGCCTGGTCGCAGAAGGAAAGCTCTGCGCAGTGGAAGGCAGGACCGGGTAGCAGCCCCGGGAGCAGGCCCCGCTGGCCCCTGGGAGGAGCCCTCCATGGGCCTCAGCACGACACTCCTAGGCTGGGAGCTGAGGCCTGGTTCACGTGATCCCTTGATTTGTCTTTTCTGACCTTTCTTCACAGACACTCTAGGAAGCCTGGGGACACAGAGCCTGCCAGGGGAAGTCACACTCTCATGAAAGAGCTAGCCAGCAAGAAACTAGAACCGTGGACATGTAAGATAGGCACATGCGTGGCGAGTCCTAAGCGGGAAGCAAGCAGAGGGTGTGACAGAATACTGAGGGGGCCAGGGAATAGCTCTTCCAGAGGGGACTTCTGAGTCGGAGACAGGAGCAGGGGAAGGAGTGGCATAAGAAGCTCTGGGAAGAAGGTATTTTTGGCAGCGAGCAATGCAAGTGCAAAAGCCCTGAGGCATGAAAAACACTAAAGAATCTGTAGGAGGCCAAGGTGGCCAAGCAAAAGGAGAAAGAGGGACTCAGGCAAGAGATGGGCATTTCTCAGGACTGCGGTGGCAGGGAAAAGAGAGCCCCCGAAGGACATTCCAGACTCAAGCCCCTGCCCTGTGGCGACCCTGCCAGGTGGCTGGGTCAGGATCTTCCCTGTCAGGCCCAGGCCTCATTTGCATGATGATGGGAGTAGCTTCCCACAGCCCGGGCTCTCCTTCCCCATGTTCTCCTGTTCCCCTCAGTTCCCATCACCCAGATTCCAGGAGCCAGGACTGGTGTCTCCCCCACTAGAGGTTCCCAGAAAGTCTCAGAACTCCCGCTGCAGTCCTGGGACACGGGCTGGGGGAGAGGAAGGAAATTCTCACACAGCTTTCTCCCAGGGAGTTTGCTCTTGTTCCCAGGCTGACAACTGGCAACCCTCAGAACTCTGTTCCCCACCCCCTTCCTCCTCCTCCTCCTCCTCTCCCTGCCTCCCTCTCTCCCCTGCCCCCCTTTTCAGGCTTAATGACTTCCACATGGGCCTCTGGCAGCTGGAGCCAAGGCTCCCAGCATTGTCTGAAATCTCCAAATTTAGAAGAAATATGAAAATTGTCAACCACTCCTTCCTTAGGGGGTAAAAGCAACATTCAGCACCGGGGGCAGGTCAAGGCGAGGTAGTCACGTGGGGGGTGCCTGGGCCAATGGGGGGCCCTGGCAGGGCTCAGCACCCGCCTCGCCCCAATACGGGGCTCGCCTCTTCAGCTCATATAAGGTAAAAGGTAGAGTGGCCTCTGTGGCCAGGGAGCTGCAGGCAAGGGACTAAGGGGAGGGGGGCTCAGTGCCAGCTGCTTAAAAATGCCCCTGTGGCAGCGAGGGGCACCAGAGGCTGGGTCTAATTAGTTGAGAAGCAGTGACACCCCCAACCACTCCCCAAACAGGCTGGCTCCCATCTCCAGGCCCCAAGGAGCCACACCTGGACCAGACCCCAGGAAAGGTAAGCACCAGCGACGGACCTGGGATCCGTGGGTGGGGGCCTCTGGGAATTTCCCCAGGGGGATGCTGTATCTGGGGGTCTTGCTGTCTTGCTAACTGGCTCTGTCCCTTTCTGGACACAGATTCTCTGGGTCTCAGTTTCCCCATCTGTACAGGGGCTGGAGTTGATGATCTCTAAGCATCCATCCAGCTGATCGGCTCTAATTCTATGGTCCTGTTGGCTTCTAGGATTCCTTGTTGTTGTAGTCAATGGGGGGAAGAAGGGGCTGAGGAAGTGGACGGAGTTAACATCCTATCAGCCCGAGCTTCACCACAGCGCCCGAGTCTCAGGCAGTCTCCCTGGCTTCTACATAGGCAGTGCTTCTTCCTCATTGTATGGGGCTTTAATTTTGCAATTCCAAGAGCCTGGGGCTCCTGGCAAGGAAAATGGTTTTCAAATAATGGTTTTGAGAAACAAAGCTAGGAAAGAGGCAAGGTAAGCTCAGGCTCTGGCAGGCAGGCAGAGATCCTGGGAAGGCTGGGTGCTGACTGCACATGGAGCAATGGGAAGGGATGCTGGTGAGAGGAGACGGGGGCACTTAAGCTCCGGCCCCAGCTCTGCTCTCAGTGTCTGGCTGTGTGGTCTTGGGCTGGCCCCCTCCCTTCTCTGGGCCATAGTTTCCCCATCTGTATAGCAAGGCCATTGGACAAAATGGTCCCTCTGCAGATGTGGCTTCTGAGTTGTTTGTGCCTGAGGGGCAGCCAGTGTTGGGAAGTTCCCCCAGGAGGTCCCTGAGCCGAGTCTGCACTTTGACCACAAGCTTGGAGTCCAAGCAGATGAAGCCCTGTGGGAGCTTTTGGAGGTTGAGCCTGAGTGAGGGAGAGTAGTTGAAGGTTCTGTGACTGAAGCCTTGGCCAGAAGGGTTCCCTGAGCCCACCAGATGAACTTGGCTGCAACCAGCCTCTGGTGGGGAAAGGACTGATCTCTGGATTCAACCACACAGGAGTGCGGGACATGGAAGTAGGAAAGGGATGGAAAAGACAGCAGAGGGCTTCGGGGGATGAAGCAGTGGGGCCAGGGGACTTAGAGAAATGCAGGAGGCTTGTGATGGGAGGCAGGGCTGGGTAGAAGCAGAGGCTTAGGATTGGAACCTGAAGACGTACAGACAGCGTGGAGTCGGGCTCCTCTGAAAACGCTCTGGCCACTTCCGGAGCCCAGAACAGAACAGTCCTCTAGCACCGGCCTCTGTCTGGTACCCTCACCTTCCCGCTTCTTGTCACACAAGGCCCAAGGCCATCATGGTTCAGAAGGAGGCTCTGAATTCAACTGCCTGGGTCTAATTCTGGCTTGTTTACTTACTGGACAAGTGACCCTGGGCAAGTTGCTTGCTGTTTGAGCTTCAGCTTCCTCCTCTGTAAAATGGGTACAATTCTGAGCTTACATGGTCGTCATGACGAGTGAGGGATGTAGGCACATAGAGCAGGATGAATGGGGCTGATGTTACATCACAGTCAGAGCCCACACCTCCTGCTTTCGGGCAAGATACCCTGAGCTATGTTGAGGGAGAAGTGGGAATGAAACCCAGCCAGGGAATGTCCAGAGTTGCTGAAGGGCTCTGGAACAGGCTCTGGAAAGAGGCAGGAGGAATCGAAAGTCAGAGGCTGTGGGACACAGGAAAGTGATCAGCTTGAGATGCCTGAAGGACTAGGGGGGCCTCCTTTCCTGCCTTTCTAGGGCATTGTGTGGGCAATGTATCTGAACCACTGCGCACTCACCCGCTGACAGGGGACCCCAAGTGAGGCCTAGGAATCTGCATTACAAGCTCCCCATGAATTCCCATGCACGTGGAAGTTTGCGAAATGCCAGGCTGTAGGGCAGCCTAGGACTCTCACAAACAGCTGAGGCAACGGAATCCACAGAGAGAAAGCACTGCTTTAGGTTATTTAGTGAGCTGATGGCAGAGCTGGAACAGAACCTGCCTCTCTGCCCAGCCAGGGATTCCATAAGGTGGTGCAAATCAGGAGAAATAGATGACACTATTTGTGGAGTTCTTATGAGGTCCAGGCACTACCTAAGATCTTCACATGAACTAATTCATTTAATCCTCCCAAGAGCCAGTGAGGAAAGGGCAATTATTATCCCCACTCCACCGATGAGGTACCTGAGGCAAAGAGAGGTTAGGTGGCTTGCCTGAGGTCACACAGCCCATGAGTTGTTGTGTGTGCCAGCTGCCCCTGGGGGTGCTAACTCCCCCAGGAGTCTCCCACCTCCTGCCCTGCCTCTTAGCTACCTCAAAACTTCCTGGAGACCCTTCAACAGACCTCACGGAATGGGGCAGAATATGTATAGGAGACTTCTGGGAGTCAGACACTGTGCTGAACAGCTTACATTATCATTTAATCCTCCCAGGATTCCTGTGAGGCAGGAATCAGCATCATTCCATCACCCTCACTTTCTAGAGAAGGAAACCACTGCAACTTACCCAATGTCACGCAATTAAAAAGTGGTGAAGGGGATTTGAACCTAGTCTATGCATCTGCAGAACCCACACTCTTGGGCTGCCCACCCCGACACCTCTGAGGGCAGTGATGAAGAATCCCACCTCACAGAGGAGACGGAGGCCAGGAGTGAGGCCCTGCCGGAGCCTGAGCCCAAGCCTTCTAGCTCTGAGGCCACTGCTCTCCCTTCAACCTTGTTGCTGCCCCGCAACAGAAAGTTTGTCATTGGTCCCTCACAGCCACACCACAGCCCTTTGGGCAAAATCAGCCCCTTCCCAGCCTGGCCAGTTCTGGGGGAAAATGACATCTGACACCTGATACCTATCCTTTTTTTTTTTTTTTTTTTTTTGAAATGAGGTCTCCCTCTGTCAACCAGGCTGGAGTGCAGTGATGCTTCTCAGCTGACTGCAACCTCTGCTTCCCAGGCTCAAGTGATCCTTCCACCTCAGCTTCCCAAGTAGCTGGGATTACAGATGTGTGCCACCACATCTGGCTAATTTTTGTATTTTTTGTAGAGACAGGGTTTCGCCATGTTATCCAGGCTGGCCTCAAACTCCTGGGCTCAAGTGATCCCCCAGCCTCAGCCTCCCAAAGTGCTAGGATTACAGGCATGGGCCACTGCACCCAGCCAACACCTATCCTTGAGGAATAGAAAGACCCAGGCTCCACACCACACACCATCACTGACTCAAGCAGCTGTGTCTGATTCCCAGCTGAGCCTGAGGGGTTCGGGGAGGTAATCTCTGAGGTCCTCACTGCTGGGCCATGCCTGGGCATGGCCTCTTCCTGCAATTTTCCAACTAAACTCTCTGGGGGGCTCAGCGCCATGGGGTGGTTCAAAGAACGGTGATGAAGGCTGGTTTGAATTGTGATGACCATTTTTGTCCACATTTCCTAGGACCCATAAGCCAGAGTTTCTCTGGAGCTTATACCTAGAAGGGGTTCTGGGTCCTGGAGTGCAGGCCTGTCAACTTTACAGGAGCGCACTAGATTGCTTTCCGAAGTGGCTGAACCAGGTTATGCTCCCATCAGCTTTGTATGAGCGCCCCCATCTTCTTGACCACACTTGAAGTCATCAGATTCCTTGAAGCATATGGGTTGCACACTTCATTTTGCATGTATCAAATTTATATAATAAAAAATGTAAGGAAGCCATGGAAATAAAAACATAGGTGTGCCTTCTGTAGGCTGCTATGCTCCTGTGCACGAGGGCATCTAGAACTTTGCCCTCCATGCACAAGTTGTAGAGCACCCTCATCAGGACATTTACGAAGGCCCTGGGGTGGGATGGGCACTGCCTATGTGGCCCTCCCCCAGCCCAGCAGTATGCAGTGGCCCGGGTCCAATCAAAGGTCGCCTGGGAGGGTGAGTTACAGGAATTTGGGGAAAAGAGCCCAAGGTGGCTGCAGCCTGCTAACAGCTTGTCTAGACAGGCCCCATGGGGCTTCACCGCACATTGCGAGAGCCCTGGCCAGCCCCCTGCCCACTTGCAAAAGAGGCTGTTGGCAGCAACACTTCACCACCAGAAACCTTTACTCCAATTTGAAACATGCCTTAATGCACAGTGTGAATTACCCACTCTCGTGGCCCACAGAGGTTGACTCATTCAGGCCCCATTTTGTTCAGATGAGGAAACTGAGGCTGACTCTGAAGCCTGGGGGCTTTCAGATGTGGAGTGGGTCCCTGTGCCCAGGTGATGAGGGGAGCAGGCGGGTCTGGAGCAGGGCTGGAGTGGGGCTCAGATGTAGTAGGCTGGCAGTTAAAGGTGCCAGATGTGAGCCAGGCTGCTGGGTTTGAATCCTGGATCTGCCTCATAGCAGCAGTAGGACTTTGGGCCACTTACATAGGTGCTCTATGCCTCAGTGACCTCATCTGTAATATAGAGATGATAAGAGTACCTGTCTCATTGGTCTATTGAGTTGTCTGGATTAACTCATTAAATGAGTTAAAACTCATGAAGCCCTTGGAACTGTGACTGACACATAGTAAGTACTCAATGAAAAATAACTGCTAAGACCAGCCACCGTGGCTCACACCTGTAATCTGAGCATTCTGGGAGGCCAAGGCAGAAGAATCCCTTGAGCCCAGTATTTCGAGACCAGCCTAAAGATCAACATAGGCAGACTCTGTCTCTACTATAAATTTTTAAATTAAATTTTTATAATAATAATAACCACTAAAATGTGATTACTAAAGACAGCTTCTTCACAGTACAAAGAGATGCTCTTCTGAGTACCAACTCTTTGGGGGATAAACTGCCCTTATACCTTCAAAAATAACACCTGCCATATATCAAGTCCTTTCAAGTACCTGGACCTTTACCCAGCACTCTGAGATAAATACCATTATCCCTCTGGGCACACAAAGGCTCAGAGAGGTTTAGTCATTTGCTCAAAGTCACACAGCCTGTACGAGGCCAAGCTGCGACGCAAACTCAGTTCTGACTGATTCTAAAATCATGTGTTTAACTGCTGCACTCTAGGACCACCCGCAATGGATCTGTGAACCAGAACCAGCTCTGGTTCTGACCTGCCGAGTAGGGCCTTTGGCATTTGAGGGAGGAGGCCTTTGGAAGTCCGAAGCCCCCTTCCAGATTAGGCATGATTGCAGTAAGAAAAGAGACAGACCCTTAAGCCCCCCACCCCTACTCAGGCTCAAAAATGCAGACCCTGCCAAAACAGTCCTTCTCACCCAGAAGCACCCCATAGGGTGGGCTGAGTAACCTTGGGGGCCTCGTCAGTCTTGGGCTGCCCCATGCCCTGCACAGCCCACCTGAGGTTTGGCTAGGCCAAACTGGAGAAAGCCATCCCACCGTGGCTCCTCTGCAAGAACCCCCAGCCAGCCACAAGACTAAGCCCCCTCCTTAAAGGCTCCTCCTCTGACCTTAGCTGTGCATCAAGGGAGAAAAGAAAGCTCCAGGCCGGGCGCGGTGGCTCACACCTGCAATCCCAGCACTTTGGGAGACCAAGGCTGGCAGATCATTAGGTCAGGAGTTCGAGACCAGCCTGGCCAGCAAGGTGAAACCCCATCTCTACTAAAATTACAAAAAATTAGTCGGGCATGGTGGCGCGTGCCTGTAGTCCCAGCTACTCTGGAGGCTGAGGCAGGAGAATTGCTTGAACCCAGGAGGCGGAGGTTGCAGTAAACCGAGATCACGCCACTATACTCCAGCCTGGGCGACAGAGCAAGACTCTGTCTCAAAAATAAAAAAAAAAAGAAAGCTCCAAACTGCTCTGCTGCCACATACTCTACTCCTCCTCTCCCTCCAAGGAGGCAGGGATGGGGGTGGAGTGTCTGGAGGGAGGCTGCCTGCTGGCCTGGGGATGGCATCCACGGAGGCTATGACACCACCCCTGGCTGGGCTGCTGGGCTCAGAGGCCCCTGGTCAGCCTGCCCAGAGCCTGCCAGCCACCAGGCAAGTGACCCAACAACCCCGATGAGTCTCAGAGCATCTGCCCAGATGAGCTGAGCAAGGCGGGGTGAAGGAGAAAGAGCCCGGCTAGGACCAGGCCCTGGCTCTGCAGCCAGCACATCTGGGTAAGTGTCCCGCTCCTCTGGGGCCTCAGGCCGTAATGTTCCCCGGTTTGGGACAGAGGGGACAGTTGAGGTCATTCCATGTGTGACAGTAGACACCTGGATTCTCAGAGAGGGAACATCTAAGGAGCTGGGGGCGCACCCTGGATAGACAGAGAACAAGACGGCATTCCAGGTGGAGAGCTCTGTGTACAAAGGTATGGAGGCAGGATTGCAGAGGCATTTTCAGACAACAGCAGAGAAGCCCAGTTGGCTGGAACCAAGAATTGGTCTGAAGCTCAGTGAGGCTGGAGGTTGGCGAAACAGGGAAGGCCTAGAGTGTGCCGTGGCTTTGGTAACAGAAACCAAAGCCTCAGAGCTTGGGAAAAGTTCTCCTTGGTATCTGTCTGTCCCTGGGAGGGAGTGCCTTTCTTTAGCCTATTTGTCCCCCTCCCCAAAATACCATCAGCCAAGAACCCCAGTGCAGGGCAGAGACCTAGGAATTTGGATAATGGGCAACTCTGAGATGTCAGGCAATGGGGAAAGGAGAGCTCAGGTGGGACTAGGAGGGGTAGGAAGCCCGAGGGCTGCAGTCACCATCTTCAGACAGCTCCAGAGCTTCCTGGGGAGCAGGAACAGAGGACAGGGCATGAAGCCCAGAAAGGCAGATGGCAGCAGAATACTAGCAAGACACCTCCAATAGTCTGTCCAAAGAGGGTGAGGGGATTAGGAAGTACAGACATATCCTGAGTTACAATTTTCTATTTTAAAATGCTATGAAAGCTATATGCATTTGGTACCCTCCTCAACTTATGATGCAGTTGTGATGGGGTTATAAGGTTACTTCGGATAAACCAATTCTATATTGAAAATATCGCAAGTCAAAAATACACGTTCGGGCCAGGTGCGGTGGCTCACACCTGTCATCCCAGCAGTTTGGGAGGCCGAGGCGAGCAGATCAGGAGTTGAGGAGTTCAGGAGTTCAAGACCAGCCTGGCCAACGTGGCAAATACCCATCTCTACCAAAAAAAAAAAAAAAAAAAAAAAATACGAAAATTAGCCGTGCGTAGTGGCGCACGCCTGTAATCCCAGCTACTTGGGAGGCTGAGACATGAAAATTGCTTGAACCTGGGAGGTGGAGGTTGCAGTGAACCGAGATTGCACCACTGCACCCCAGCCTGGGCAACAGGGCAAAACTCCGTCTCAAAAAATAAACAGAAAAAACACGTTCAACTTACAATATTTTCCGTTGACGATGAGTTTATCAGGAAGTAGTCCCATCATAACTTAAGGACATCTGTAGTGAGCTCCTCATCACCAGAGGTATGTAAGCTTAGTACGGACACCATAGAGAGAAGCCAAACATCAGAAGAGGTTGGGCATCATGGCCTTTCCTACCACCAGCCTCAGATTTCACATGCCAGCTCTAGCTGCTTTGGGACAATCATGAGCTGAGCCTTCCTGCAGCCTGGATGTCAGATTCCCAGCCAGACATGACATCAGTTCTGCCCTGACTTTGCACAAGGGCCTCTTGGACCTCCTACCTCCTACCTCCCACTTCCTTTCCACTGCTGCCTCCTGCCTTCCCAGGGGACACCAGGCCTGACCAAAGAGACTTGGAGCCTGGTTGTGAGATGGAGGTCCCCGGGGAACATTCAGCTGATGGCCTTCCGCCCGGCAGGAATGAGACAAAGTGGGCCAGGGACCCTGGGAGCCCTGTTCACATGCTCCAGAGAGTCTGCGTGGAAATTCCAGGAGGGTCACAGGAAAGCTTCAAATTTAGAACCACAGTGCTTTATTTTTTTCCCCTTTTCTCTTCTGTTCCATCCTTCCCCTCATGGTCGGTGGGGGTGTCATAGGAGTCTGGGAAAGGAAAGCAAGCATCCTCTTGGGCTGAGTCACAGAAAGAGCATGGAGAGACAGAGGGTGTGGAGTAGATTGGGAAGCCCACCAGACAGGGCTTGGGGCAGTGGACAGCAGTGCAGGAGAGGATGGAGAGGACCAAGAAGTCAAGGGCATGGCCAAACGCCTGTGAGGGTCCTGGAGCAGTGGGCAACTACATCGCCCGGGCCAGCGGCCTTCCCTAGATACTCAAGACCAGAGCTGCCAGAACCTGGGTTCAAGCTGGGGTCAGAGAGTCAGCCCAGGGGTTTCTAGAATAAAGACAGAAGGATCTTGGAAATTGGGCTTCCAGGAATCTCAGGCAATGTGCCCCCACCTCACACTGACTGCAGAGCTCAGAGTCGTACAATATCCATCTCATTCCCTCTGGCGCCCCTGGTAGATGCTTAATAAATATTCCTGGTATTGAATCCCATACTCATTGCATCATAGTCCTTTTAGAGCTGAGGGACCTTAAAGAGCATCAGGGCCTATCTCCTCATGTTATAGATGCAGAAACTGAGGCCCAATGACAGTGAGAGACATGCCAAAATCATGCTGCCAGAGTGACCACATCCTTTGCTTCTTCTCTGCCTTCTAGCCAAAGATGGAGACTATGGTACATTCTTCACAGCCAAGGGCAGGGGACAGAGGAGAGGCGGTGCCCAGGCAGGATGCAACTATCTCCAAGAGATAGTTAGAGGATGGCAGCCTATCTTGAGTTCTGGCTGCTCTGCCCAAGAAGTCCCTTTGAATGGCAAGAGATGGTCCCCAATGCTGTTGGCCTCCTGCAGAGGAAAGAGCCCAAGGCTGGGAATGGAAACCCTTGGTTCTATTCCTGGCTCTGCCCTAACTCTTCATATGACCTTCAACGTGACCTTGAACATGCAGCTTCCTCTGGCCTCAGTGTGTCCAGTGAGAGGCTAGACCTGGCCAGGGACGGTGGTTCACTCCTATAATCCCAGCACTTTGGGAGGCCAAGGCAGGCAGATCATGAGGTCAGGAGTTTGAGACCAGCCTGACCAACTTGGTGAAACCCCCTCTACTAAAAATACAAAAAATTAGCTGGGTGTGGTGGTGCATGCCTGTAATCCCAGCTACTCAGGAGGCTAAGGCAGGAGAATCACTTGAACCCGGGAGGTGGAAGTTGCAGTGAGCTAAGATCGCGCCACTGCACTCCAGCCTGGGTGACAGAGCAAGACTCTTTCCAAAAAAAAAGAGTTCAGACCCAACCAGCTGGGCAGTAGGGGATTCCAGCCATGATCTCCTGTCTCCTGCAAGGACTCCTCTCCATCAGTCTTGGTCCATCCTAGATTTTACCTGCCCAGCTCAGCACAGGAAGTGAGCCAGGCACAGAAAGAAAATTAGCAGCTCTTGGATTCCCCTTCACCTCATAGCAGCATCTTCTATGCCCAGGCTTTGCTTTCTAGCTATGAAATTCCCAGAGAGATAAAAAGCTAAGAAAACCCTTAAGATCACCGCAGTAAGGAAAGCTGAGACCAGAGAGGGTTCACAGATGGCTCAAGGTCACACAGCAAACTGGGAATGGGCCTTGGGTTTCCTGGCTCCCAACAGAGTTCTTGCCACTGACCACACCGCTGTCCAGAATAACAGGCACATAAGCTGTCCTCGTTTGGACCCTGGCATCGATTTAGCTTGGTGGCTTACACCCCCACACAGGGAGCTATAATCTCTTCCCCTGGCTGGGACTCAGTTTCTTCTTCTATAAAACAGAGACAGCCAGGTGCGGTGGCTCATGCTTGTAATCCCAGCACTTTGGGAGGCCAAGGAGGGCGGATCACCTGAGGTCAGGAGTTCAAGACCAGCCTGGCCAACATGGCAAAACCCTGTCTGTACTAAAATTAGCCAGGTGTGGTGGCAGGCACCCGTAATGCCAACTACTCAGGAGACTGAGGCAAGAGAATTGCTAGAACCTGAGAGGCGGAAGTTGCAGTGAGCTGAGATCGCGCCACTGCACTCCAGCCTGGGGGACAAAGTGAGACTCCATCTCGAAAACAAAACAAAACAAATAAAAACAAAAAAACAGAGACACAGGGTGGACCAGATGTCTCTAGGAGACTTTCTGCCATAACACTAAGGATCTACCAGGACCCCCCCAGTACTTTCCTGGGAGGCCCCTGCCAACACCTACCTCAGCGCTATCTTCCCCAAGGGTAGGGCCACCCAGGCCAGGAAATCCCACCAAGTCTTCCCCCGCTATTCAGCCCTGTCCCACCCCAGACCCTGAGGCTGGACTTCATCCAGAATTACAGGCTCCAGCCCTGCTCCCCCTCTGAGGATCTGGACTTTTTCTTACCATAAAAGGGCAAGCGTGCCTCTCTTGGTCCCTGCTGCCAACCCTGCTAGGGGAAAGACTGAGCTATTTTTAGAAAACTCAAGGGTTTGCTCCTGAACTCAAGAGGGGCGTCTCTGCGCCTGCACCCTGAGAGCCCCCTCCCCATCTTTCTTCCTCCTCCTTCTTCTCCCATCGCTCTCTCCTTTCTCTTTCTCTTCCTCTCTGTCTTGCTGTCAGTCTCACTCCATCCATCTCTCTTCCATTTCCGCTCCCTCTCCTCCCATCTCGCATCGCTGTTCTGTCTTCCTTCCCCCTCACTTCTTCCTTCTCTCAAAATCTTTTCATAGTCAGCTTCCCTCCCCCACTTCTCTCCCTCAGATCTCGTTTCTGGTGGTGGAAGAAAGTAACACATCTGCACTCCCACCCCTTCTTAAACACTATTTACAACATAAATTCCAAACATCCGCCATCTGGTTCTAGGAAGGGCCAAAAGATATTTGGAGAAGGAAGTCATGATTATTCCATCTTCAAAGCAAAAGGAACTTAAAGGCTCTCTTCTCTCTACCTTCCTCCCGAGGCCCCTTTGTTTAATATTTGGCCGATCAGGATCCCCCAGTGAGCAGAAGAGGTCAGGACGTTTGCTGGAGTCCCAGCTGGACCTGTGACTGGCTAAATCACTTTGAGTTCCTTGCTTCTCCTCTCCATGCCTCAGTTTCCTCATCTGAACAATGGGTGTAAGACTAGAGTGCTTCCAGCACTGATGTTCCAAGACTTCAAGTCCTGGTGCAGAAAATCCATCTGGTCCAGGTGACTGGGGCCTACTTTGGGGCTGAGCAATGGAGGGTAGGATGGAGGCAAGGGAGTGGGAGGCATTGAGGTAGTGCCATCCTCATTCCTTGATGGACCAGTTTCTCTCTCGCTCCGTGGAGATCTATGCTGGCCATTCACCTGCATTCACACCCACACTCACACCGGGGAATGGGGTGGGGTCAGACTATCCCTCCGTGTCTGATCTAGAAGGACTCTGGACACTCTAGAGTCCAGTCCTGTCCCCACCACATCATGTAGATGTGGGCCCTTGAGGCTCAGAGAGGGGAATACCCTTGTCCACAATCACACAGCAGAAAACCTGGTACCTAGCCTGCTGCTCCTCCCACCCAACACATTCCAGAAGAAACCAACATTTGTATTTTCTAGAAAGCATTGCCTTAATCCCAGCGAAGCCCCTGGAACCCTGGAGGTCCATGCTCTTTGCAAAGCTTATAGGACAGAGAGAGAACCAATGCCTTTTTTTTTTTTTTTTTTTTTTGAGACAGAGTCTCATTCTGTCACCCAGGCTGTAGTCCAGTGGTGTGATCTCGGCTCACTGCAACTTCCGTAACCTGGGAATTCAAGCAATTCTCCTGCCTCAGCCTCCCGAGTAGCTGGGATTACAGGTACGCACCACTGCGCCCAGCTAATTTTTGTATTTTTAGTAGAGATAGGGTTAAGCTGTGTTGCCCAGGCTGGTCTCGAACTTCTGACCTCAGGTGATCCACCCACCTTGGCCTCCCAAAGTGCTGGGATTACAGGTGTGAGCCACTGCACCCCGCCGAGAACCAATGCCTTTAACATGATGTGAATTTCTTTTAACAAGCAGCACAGAAGAGAAAAATACCACGGGAAAGAGGCAGAACACCACCACCACAAGGAGAAGCCCCCTTGCTTCTGGAGACAGATGGCTTTCCAGGGTTCAGATGGTCTTCACTTATACTAACAATGCTTTCTCTGTTCACAAACCCCTCTCCAGAAAGACTAACACACACCTAAATATTGCCAAGAGATATTGATTCTGGTTATCACTCTGTGAAAATGATACGATGAGCAGTTGGTCTTACAAGGGAGCTGTGAGAATGTGTGTGGGGCTGCCTGGAGTCAATCTTTACTAGCTGTGTAACCAGGAGGGAGGGCTGTGACCACTGGAGCCTCAGTAAAGTGGAGATAAGAATGGTACCTAATTCTTCAAAACAAGGATCTCTGAGTAAAGAAAAGAAAAATTAAAAGGGTACCTAATTCAGCCAGGCACAGTGGCTCACGCCTCTAATCCCAGTGCTTCAGGAGGACAAGGTAGGAGGATCACTTGAAGCCAGGAGTTCAAGACCAGGCTGGGCAACATAGCAAGACCCCATCTCTACAAAAAATTAAAAAATAAAAAATTAGCTGGGCATGGTGGCATGTGACTGCGGTCCCAGCTACTCAGGAGGCTGAGGCAGGAGGATCGCTTGAGTCAGGAGTTCAAGGTTACGGTGAGATGGCTATGCCACTGCACTCCAGCCTGGGCAATAGGTGTTGCCCTGGAAAGCAAGATCCTGGAGAGTGAGACCCTGTCTCTTTAAAAAAAAAAAGAAAAGAAAATGATTGGTACTTAACTCATAAGTGACTTTGAGGATCAGATGAGAAAAGCTGTGTAAAATAAAGCACTTGACAAGTGTGGGGTGCATCAGAAGCACCCAATGACATGTGAGCTCTCATTATGATTACAGCGTGTCCCAACGTGCCTACTGCAGTCAGCCGGACAGGTGATGGTTCTTACCTTTGTCACTCTTTTCCCAGTTTCTGCCCTCACCGAGGGGCCAAGTGACAGAGATTCACAGGGATCCTGGTGTCTATGCCCCACCTGCCCCCAGGGCCTGAGCTGCTCAAGGCAAGGCTTGGGATTCTAGGCTGGGCAGGTCTTTTTTTTTTTCCTCTCTTCCCTTTTCCCTGCAATGCTCTTGTTTCAGCTTCAAACTGCGTTCCCAGGGCTTACTCAAAACTCCCCAGAGCGACCCTCCCTGGGGAGGAAGCGGGGAGCGTGTGAGGCTGGTGAACTCAGCTGGGGTGGCAAGGGGGTGGGAGGGCGCTCTGGGAACAGAGGCCCAGGGAAGCTGTGCGACAAAGGGGACATGGAAAGGGCCACGCAGGGGCTCCCACAGCTTCCCCAGATGCCTCTTCAGACCTTTGCTCTCTCCCTGCTTCTGCTGTTCCTCCCATGGCTGGGCTTTGCTATGGCCCCAGCCCCATGCTAATAATAGAAATGGCAGCCATTTATCATAGGCTTATGATGTGCCTGGAAATATGCTCGCACTTGACATCTGCCTCATCTGACCTTCACAAACAAGCCTGTGAGGTCGGAAACAGGCTCAGAGAGGTGAAGACACCGGCTTTAGATCACACAGCCAGGAAGTGCTAGAGGCGAGATTCAAACGCAGGTCTGCATGACTCCAAGGCCTGTGTCTTTTCTTTCCAGACATGTGGTGGAAACCCTAGGGCCCTGGATCCCAAGGAGAGCAAGGGCTGTAACAAGTGCACAGATGTGAGTGCGCTGAGGCAGGGGAACTGTGGGCAAAGAGGTCCCTCCAGAAAGAGCTGGGTGTGAGCATGGGTTCGTGAGCTTGCCTGGAGCCCCAGCCTCAGCCCTCTCTCACTGAGGTGCCATCTGGCTCACAGATGTGGCCCATTCCCAGCCCCTCGTGTTTCTTGGAAATGAGAAAGGCCAGGAAAGGGCACAGGGGCTTTCGCAATGACAGTGGTGATGACAGCTTTGACGTGTGGTCATCCAGTCGGCCACTGCCCACACCCAAGAGAAAGCTGGATTGAGCATCAGGAGCCTGGGTTCAAGTCTGCCTCTCAAGCTGTTCCACAGGTGACCCTGAGCAAATCGCACAGGCTCCTGGAACTTTAGAAAGGGGAAGAATTATTCCTGCCTCTGGTAACATCAGTGAATGTGCCTTGAGTTATGGGAGTGTTTTGCAGGCTGAAAGCTTTGTGTACATGGAAGGGGTCAAAGACAGCCACAAGCCTGTCCCTTTGGTCTTGGTCATCATGTTAACCCCAGGTTTTGATTTAACCCTACATGCTCCTTTCTTATGTGTGAGGCTGAGGTGGGGACATTGGTCAGAGGAGACCCTGGGAAATTTCATTTCAGGACAGTTCTTTTGTTAAGGGGCCTGGGTGTGCTGAGAAGGGAAGGTGGCTCCTTCTACTCCTGGAGCTTAAAGTTTCTCACAAGCTCTCCCTTAAAAGCCAAGCAGGCCAAGAAGGGATAATGGCTGCTCAGGACCCGAGGGGCAGGATCTCTGAGGCCCAGAAGATCTCAGTAGGTTTAGTCCAAGAGTATCCAGAAGTGGCCCAGGCCCATTCTTCAGCCCTCAGAGCCTGGCAGCCTGGTCAGGACCCTCAAAGGCCATGACCGTACCCGTAGGGCACCCTGGTGTCCTTCTGACAGGTGGGATCTTTTTTTCTTACAGGCAAGGGCACTAGCTAGTGGGAGCCACCCCTGCTACGCTGATGCTGGAGAAGCAAGAACTCTGGAGAAGCAGCCTCCTGGGACCAGAGGGGGGCCAGCAGCAGGCAGCTCGGCTACAGAACTGTGAGCCCACCCCACCTCCACCCCTCCGGTACCCACATCCGCTCCCCACTCCAGCCCACCTGCAGGCAGCTCTTGGAGTATCCTGGGTCCCTCAGGATAAACTCCCCACCCTAACCTCAGAATGACCAAGAAACTGGGCCTCAGGATGACGAGAGGCAGAATGGGCCTTGGTAAAGGAAGACCCCCCACTGATTGGTGGCAGTGCGGGCAGTTCAGGGCTGTCAGGGTCTGGGTTGTAGGTAAAAAGAAATGGAACCCAAGAAGGGAAATCCAACTAGGAGCCAAGAATCCGGTCTACCCCATCCTCCTTACAAAATAGCAATGCAAAGCCTGTGTGATTTGGACATAAAGCCTCTGTTACTCAGCTTGATTTGGTGAATAACAGACTTGAAAGAAATGTGGAAAATAATAGTAATCTTCCCTAGAAAGGAGTAAACAGGGTTGAGCTCCCAAAGCAGGAAGACCTGGGGCTGTGTGATCTTGGAGGAGTCACTCAACCTCTCTGAGCCTAGTGATAAAGAGCCAGCTCATAGGGCTTTGAGAGGGTTTGTGAGGTTGGGCTGGTGTCCCCAGGCACAGCCCTTGGCACATAGTGAAACTCAAGAATACAGAGCAGTTTTTACCACTCATCACATTATTCCCACACTTGCCAATTTTTTAATTTCTTGCTCATGGTGGAACAGGTAGGGTGAGGTGCCAGCTCCATAAGGCAAGTGGAGAAACTGAGGCCTGGGGAGGTGAAAGCATTCACTCAGAGTTGCACGTAGAGTCAGTTGCAAAGGAGAATTCTGGCACCAGTTCTCATGTGGATGGAAAAAGTGCAGGAAGATTTGGAGGTGAGCAGAGGAGAAGGGAGGAGGAGGCAGGGTTCCAGGAAAGGAGTTGACACTCAGGGACGTGGGACAAGGCCCAGGCCTGTCTTACATAACATGGTCCACCTGTTCACCCCTGCATGCCCCACAAATGTGTGCAAACGTGCACCCCGGCACAGCGCACACGCAGTCCTCCCTCACTAGCAAATAAGCCACAGAGACTGGGTTTAAACAAATTGGATTAGGAGGGCTGCAGGCGCCTCCTCCCCCCGGCTGTCTGGCTCTGACACTAAACAGACCTGCAGAACCGCCAGCTGTGGTCTCTCGGACACACTGACAGTCGGTCCTTGGCTCCCTCACCCCACCCGTGGGCCTCAGGAAGGGGGTTGGGGTCCGAGAGGATGCCACAATGATGGATGGGGTGAGGGAGGTTCCGGGGCTAGCTCAACAGCGCACAGGATGTTAGTGCTTTTTCGAGGCACATTTCCGAGCTGTTCCCAGACCCACCCCCACTTCCCCCCTCACCCTCCTCTCCGGCAGCCTCTCCCATGGCCACTGCTGCCGGCTGGGACTTGGGCCCAGCCTGAGGCTTCAACCAGAGCCCAGAGCCCCGTCCTTGAGCAGATTCACCTCATCTTTCAGTCCTGCAGCTGGGCTGAGCGGGGAGTGGTCAGCTCAGAAGACACTGGCCTGGGGATGAGACACGGGGGATGCTTCAGAGGGAAGAAAGAGCTTCTGAACAGACAGTGCTGTCTTAAAGGTGGCATCTTGGTGCTTTCTCATGCCTTGTTTTCTTTCATCCTCAGAATGTGTCTGGGGGTGAGGGGACGGGTGTGACTACCGAAAATTCCTTTCTTGGTGATTCCACATCACCCCTTTCTGATCCCTGAGCCTGTGCCACGCCCTGTGTGATGTGCTGGGGACACCAGGGTGAATACTTACAGGCCCTGTTCCCCTTCCTTCACGAAACAGCCTCCTTCGGGCTGGGTCACTGGGCACTGGGGCCTCCCTGGTCTTCCAGGATTGCAACTTCACAGAATCCCTTTTCCATAAGGCACATGAAAGTGACTGTGACCCGCAACAGGAGCCCTGACAACCAGCCAATTCAGAACACACACCTTGACATCGGAAGTCCCCGAGTTCAAATCCTGCCTTGCTCCCTTTCAGCTGGAAAGCTGCGGTCAAATTACTTAGCCTCTCCAAGCCAGTTTTCCCTTCTGCAAAGTGAGGTTACACAAGCTGCCACCTCACAGAATGAGTGTGAGAATTAATTCTTATTTTCCACACCCTCATTTGACAGGGGGAGAAACAGAAGCCTAGAGAAGGAAAGGGCTTGGTTAGGATCACACCATGAGTCGGGGGTTAAGTCAGGATGGGGTAGGTCCCCTCTTTCTCTGGGTGTTCCTCTCCGCCATCCCTTATCTCAACATAAATCCTCCCCAGTTGCCCAGGTTGTCCAGGCTATTCCTGGCACACGTCCTGGGGCCTGCCCTCCACCTTCAGCCCTGCTCTGGCCTCTGCAGCAGCAGAGTCCTGGGTGACCAGCAGTGGCCCCCGGCCCTCTGAGTGGTGGTGGAGGGTGGGGGAGCACTGCATCAAGCTCCCAGCCCAGAGCAGCCTGGCCATATAAGGGAAGGAGCCCAGGGAGGCCTCCTGGCTCAGGCCTGGCGAGAAAACCCAGACAGCCACTGTTTATTTTCTCCTCCCCAGCTCACCCACGCCTCTCCAAGCCTCCCGACAGAAGACAGAGGTCCCCCACAGCCCAGAGACATTTCCTGAAGACATGGGGACCACAGAGGCAGAAACAGCCCATCCACCCAGGAGCTGCCCCCCACGCTGCCGGGAGCCAGCACCCAGAGCCGCCAGATAAAACTGAGGCCACCTGGTTCAACATTGCCTTTCACAGAAGGGGAAACAGCCACAGAAAGAAGGGCCTGGTAAGAAGTGGAACCTGGGACCCCCAAGCGGTGTCTCTCATCCTGACTGGGGATCCAGAGTAGGAGGGAGCCTTTGGTGGGGTAAGTGGAATGGGGGAGGGGTAGCCATAGACCCCTCTTCTCAGTAAGGCCCTCATGTGAAGGAGGCAGGGGTTGGGACAAGTGCTAAGTATGCAAGACTCAAGGGAAGAACTGCTGGAGCCAGGAGAAGCACCTCCCTCCCGGCCCTTCTGCCCCTCCTCACAGCCCAGCTGCACTGACTCCTCCTCCAGGAAGCCTTCTCAGCTTCCCCAGGGGTGGGAACCTTTTTGTCCTCCAAGTGTGCTTGGCTGTCCTTTCTTGGGCTCTCTCTCTCTCTCTTTCTCTCTCTCATCCCACTTGAGTCTGCCCCCTATTCACCTTGTGAGGGGAATTTTCCTTCTACTCAATCTGACTGAGGTCCTCCAGGTCAAGGACAGCGTGGCTCTCAGTCCCACTTCCCCTTGGCGCATAGAAGAGGCAGTGTGCTGAATGGACAGGTGAAATGATTAGACCCTGCCCCCAAACCAAAGGCCTGGCCAATCGGACAGGGCATGAGACATTCAGCGTAGAGGTTAAAATGAGGGCCCTGGGTTAGGAACCCCAGCTCAGTTCTCAGCTCTGTACTCTTGGAAAATTACCTTCCCATGGAGCTTTGTGGATGCACAGGGACTTGCACAAAGAAAACATTCAATATCCGGGACTATAAAATTCCACAAATGACCATGCTTATTACATTAATTATCACGATGATTATTCCAGACACAAAGGAACAGAACGAAGCACCAACAGCAAGGGGCAAGCAGATTCAAGGGCCACAGAGGAGATGGAGGCAAACACCTTCCCCTGGTCAGAGGCTGAGCCTCAGCCCTTCTCCCTGCACCAGTTTCTCCTTCAGAAGCATGGGACTACCTCCCATCTAGTTCTCGTTTCTAAACCCAGGGGAGATGCTATCTTTGCTGCAATAATCTTAGCCTACATCTTGGAATGGAAATGGCCTTGGTGGAAATGGTCTTCAACTCCCCTGGTCCAAGCTCAGGCCCTGTGACACTGGAACAATCCCCTTCCTGGTCCTCCATGTAGGAGCAATAACATTCCCTTGCCGGCGGCACCAGCCGTTCTGATGATTAAATGGTATCAGACGCTGTTTCCCAAACTCAGTCATTCAGATGCCCCCTATTTTATTTCTTCCATGTCTGCAAATGACTATAATATTTTTAAATGTAAGATGAGTCCTTTTTAATACAAATAGAAATAGCTACTGTAAATAGAAAACTCTAACACTGTGCCTAATTAGGAAATAAAGGTAACCATAAATACAGTAAAAATGAAACAATGTTATTACGCTTTAACCTGATAATGTGGCTTGCAAGGCCCTGGGCCTGAAGCCTGGGCAATAAGTGAGAGTTAGAAAGGTGTCAAAGACATGATAGCAGCAAACTGAGGCTTTCTACCCCACGGTAAATAGGACTGAAAGCAAATTGACAGGGAGCAACTGGTCCATTCCACAACAGAATGCTCCCTGTCAATTTACTTTCCATTGTGTTGTGTCCTGTCTCCCAGCAGAGGCTACAAACTCCCCAGAATCACTTACTCACCTGCTGCACGTGAGAAGCCAAAGGTAGTTTATGTGAAAGGGCTTTGGAAATAATCACGCACCAAGTGAAGGCAGAGGACACACCTTGTCAGCCTAGTTCTCGGCAGCAAATCATCTCTTTTTCAGGATAACCCTGCCTGATTCTTACTGAAATCTCCTTGCTGATCATGCTAAGCTCTTCTCTCTCGGGGGCAGTGGGAGCCGTGGAGAGTGGAGTAGACCAGCTGTCTGTGACCTGCAAGGCAGTCCAATGTTGGAATCACTCCCCAGCCAAATGCAGGGTTTTTAAAAATCTATTTATTTATTTATGTAGAGACCAGGCTATGAGACTGGCTAATTTTTTGTATTTTTGGATAGAGACAGGATTTCATCATGTTCCCCAGGCTGGTCTTGAACTCCTGGGCTCAAGCGATCCACCTGCCTTGGCTTCCCAAAGTGTTCGGGATTACAGGCGTGAGCCACTGTGCCCAGCCACCAAATGCAGTTGAAAAGAGTTTCTGCAAGAGAATTCCACAGAAGAGGAAAGCAGTTATCCGGCTGGGAATACCTTAGACAGAGGCTGTCCTCTACACAGGCTGTCAGAACTGACCTACTGACCTGCCTGGCATGATAGACCAGAGGGAAACACTCTTTCCACTCTTCCCAGAGTGAGGCCTGACTTCAGATTTCCGCTAGAGGTGTAAAAGACAGACTTTATTTTCATTTATTTTTTTTTTCAGACAGAGTCTTACTCTGTCGCCCAGGCTGGAGTGCAATGGCAAGATCTTGGCTCACTGCAACCTCTGCTTCCCCGGGTTCAAACAATTCTCCTGCCTCAGCCTCCCAAGTAGCTGGGATTACAGGCTCCCGCCACCACGCTTGGCTAATTTTTGTATTTTTAGTAGAGACAGGGTTTCATCATGTTGGCCAGGCTGGTCTTGAACTCCTGACCTCGGGTAATCCGCCCGCTTTGGCCTCCCAAAGTGTTGGGACTACAGGCGTGAGCCACTGCGCCCAGCTTTTTTTTTTTTTTTTTTTTTTTTAGAGACAAGGGCTCCCCATGTTGCCCAGGCTGGTCTTGAACTCTAGGCTCAAGCGATCCTCCTGTCTGAGCCTCTCAAAGTGCTAGGATTACAGATGTGAGCCACTGCTCCCAGCTCTGTTTTTGTTTTTTTAAGGAGGTATATTTTTTCTGTTCTCTCTCAGTCCTGAAGAAAGGCTACCCACCCCCTTCAGACATTCCTGAAAATATATGTCATCCAACATCAAGGCTACCACAGTGACCACTAAGCAATGCAAGAAGGTCCTCTGGGGTGCCCTGAGATCTTGGCAGGGCAGGAAGAGTGAGAAGGGGCTTTGCCTGCTCACCTGAAAGTTCCCACCCAAGCCAGGCCCAGAAAACAAAATGAATTATCTACATGGTCATCCAATCAGCCACCAAATGGCATTACCTGGGTCCATCATCATGTACCAAGCCACAGGTCAGACCCAGGGCCCCCCAAATTAACAAGACACAGGCACTGTCCTCAGGAAGTGGAGATCTAGCCAGGTCAGACCCACACACAAATAACACTGATACTAGAGATAATGAGATCGGGAATTATGATTCAGCCGTTCAACCTGGGCTTATGTGGCATCTACACCACCTGGCCCTGATTTCAGTAGTGAGCACAGTTGACAGGGTCCCTTCCCCTTGCAGGTGAGCCATGTAGTCCACAAGTGGAGGTGGTCGTAAGTGAAAACCACATTACCAGCATGGTAAAGAGTTAGAAACAGGGCACAGCATGGGCGAGAACATGGAGCAGGGGGTGCTGATGGCTAAAGAAGTCAAGGAGGGGCTGGGCACTGTGGCTCATGCCTATAATCCCAGCACTTTGGGAGACCGAGGTGGGTGGATCGCCTGAGGTCAGGAGTTCTAGACCAGCCTGGGCAACATGGTGAAACCCTGTCTCTACTAAAAATACAAAAATTAGCCGGGCATGGTGGTGCACACCTGTAGTCCCAGCTACTTGGGAGGCTGAGGCATGAGAATCACTTTAACCTGGGAGGTGGAGGTTGCAGTGAGCCGAGGTCGTGTCTCTGCACCCCAGCCTGGGCGACAGAGGGAGACTGTCTCAAAAAAAAAAAAAAAAAAAAAAAAAGTCAAGGAGGGTTTCCCAGAGTGGCCACTTGATAGAGACCTAGCACAGGAGGAAGAGATGGGCAGGGAGAGTGATGGGGAGCAGCACAGTCCCTGGGAGCCCGAAGTGGGTGAGCACAGGGCTCCCTAGGAGAATGGAAGGACATCTATGAGCTGTAGCCCAAGAGGAATTGGTCACTGGGGCCAGATGCGGCAGGCCCTCACAGGCCTTGGGGAGAGCTTCAGAATTCAGCCTGAGGGCAATGGGGAGCCCTTTTGGGATATTAAACTTGAGAAAGATATGACCATATTTGCATCTTGAAAACTCATTATGGGAAGATGGCTGGGAAGAGAGGAGGAGTGGCAGAAGAAAGATAGGTTGGAGACAATTGATTGTTCGGTGATATAAAATGTTAATTACCATGAATGATGCTGTTTGGCTGGAATGCACCAAGCATAAAAGTGGGGCATGGCGTCAAAAGGTAGGTCAACATATTAAATAATTCCATCTATTGAAATATCCAGAATAGACAGATCTATAGAGATAGAAACTGGTCTGCCCAGGACTAGGGGTTGTCTAAGGATAAGAAGCTTGTTTTTTGGGTGGTGAATTAACCTAAAATGTATTGTGCCATTGTTTGCACAACTTTGTGAATGTATTAAAAACCACTTAATTGTACTCACTAAATGTTCTCCTTCTAAATTAAGCTGTTCTTGACAAGAAAAGGAAAGAAACAAAGAAAAGAAAGAAAAGAAAAAAGGTCAAGGTTTGGTCCTGGGTGCTCAAATGACAGGCCACAGACAGGAAACACAGCTGTGAGGAATTACAACAGCCTCCCCACCAGAGCTGGAGGGGTGGAGCCCAGGTCCCCTCTAACACCCTTCTCCTGGCCAGGTTGGAGTCCCGCCACAGGCCACCAGAGCGGAGCAGCGCAGCGCCCTGTCTCCCAGCCTGAGGTGCAGTGCTGCATCTCTGGTCAGTTGGGAGTCTGAGATGAAGCACTGTAGCTCAGGAAGAGAGAAGTTGTTCTGCAGCCATCAGCCTGGAAGTGGTAAGTGCTAGGGGGTTGTGGGGGGCCATACCAGGAAGGACAGAGTGTTTCCAGACTCCATACTATCAGCCACTTGTGATGCTGGGGAAGTTCCTCTACACAAGTTCCCCTGGTGCCACGATCTGCTTCACGAGTCTGGGCATGTCCTGACTCCTCTGTGTACCCCAGTGTGTCCATCTTAGCATGAGGCGTTAGCATTTCCCCAGCATCGTGCCTCCGCTTTCTCTTTCTGAGCCCATGGCAGACACAGCTAGTCAGTAAAGGCATACATTCTTTTCTTTGAGACACAGTCTCACTCCATCACCCAGGCTGGAGTGCAATGGCATAATCTCAGCTCACTGCAACCTCCTCCTCCCAGGGTCAAGCAATTCTCGTGCCTCAGCCTCCCAAGTAGCTGAGATTACAGGTGTGAGCCACCACACCTGGCTAATTTTTGTATTTTTAGTAGAGATGGGGTTTCACTATGTTGGCCAGGCTGGTCTCAAACTCCTGACTTCAGGTGATCTGCCCGCCTCGGCCTCCCAAAGTGCTGGGATTACAGGCATGAGCCTCTACGCCCCGCCAGGCATCCATTCTTGAAATGCTCAGATGCAGCTTCAGAATCCTCAACAATGAGCCCTGGAAAGCCACTAGTACTGATTCACAGCTGAAACTCATTCATCATGTGTGGATCAAACAATTCCTAAAAACCCTTTCAGCCCTGAAGATAAAAATTCTGGCCTTTTGAGTCAGGGTCTTCACTCTGTACTTCTAACCTTGGCTCCAGGGTATTGCCAAAACCAGTCCAGGCACGTCAAAAATGTCTGACTTCTCCCAGAGGCTTCAGATGCACAATGAGCAGCAGAGGAGAGCCATGGAGCCAAGCACAGTTTCATTTAACCTCCCCAAAAGCTTGGGAAGTGGGTGGTGTTATAGCCCCATTTTACAGATGTGAAAAACTGAGGCTTATTTAAGCAGCTCACCTAAAGTCACATATTGATTGTGCTGAGCTGAGATTGTACCTTAATCTGCCTTCAAATCCATGTTTTTACCCATTGCATATGATTATGGAACCTGGGACCGAGGAGCAGGAGGAGAACATTCTAACTTCTGCTCCCATCTTGTCTTTACATCTCAGGTCACTTCTAGCAAAGACAGACCCGGACACTTGCCATTAATACTGCAGGCTTCCTTCCTCCTACCCCCTTCCCCCAATCTTATTCATCTCACCTCTCCAGTAGGTCTTAGACTCATGCATTTTATAATTAAAGAAGGCCAAGGCTCAGGGGTTAAGTGACTCACTGGAGGTTATCAGAGAGGAAGTTGCCAAACCCAGGCTAGGAACTGAATGGTTGGTTTAAATCCACCCCTCTGGCAGGAGACTGGGGAATACACATGAGCCATGCAACCAGCAGAGGGCAGTCCTGGGGGTGGGGGCGCCAGAGGGTTTCTGGTACTTTTCAGGGCAATTGAAGTTCCAGTCACTACTCCCCCCCAGAGCAATGAGCCACATCCGGCGACGTGTGGTACCCTACCCTGGCTGCTACAGATGGGG
This sequence comes from Pongo abelii, assembly GCF_028885655.2. Classification (NCBI taxonomy): domain Eukaryota; kingdom Metazoa; phylum Chordata; class Mammalia; order Primates; family Hominidae; genus Pongo; species Pongo abelii. Next base: position 158,064,044 of record NC_071989.2, read on the forward strand.
CTGGATGCAGAAGAGAACTCCAGCTGGTCCTTAGGGACACGGCGGCCTTGGCACTGAAGGCCACTCACTCCCACCTTGTCCTCACGGTCCAGTTTTCCCAGGAATCCCTTAGATGCTAAGATGGGGATTCCTGGAAATACTGTTCTTGAGGTCATGGTTTCACAGCTGGATTCGCCTCCTTCCCACCCCACAGTTGCCCCCCCATGGGGCCTCGGCTGGCGCACAGGATGAGGGTTCAAGAAGAAGGCTGTCCCTGGAGGTAAGAGGGCTTATGAACCATGTTCCAAACCTTTGCGTTGCTTTTCTTTCCATCGTGTCTATTTTGTAACATCCCGTGAGGCTGGATGTGGGAACTTCAGCACTGCCCTACTCTTGGGAAATTTGTCCAAGGCCACCCGGCTGAGCAGCGGTTGAACCAGGACCCATCAGGCATGCGTTTCTTGTCTCCACCACACCCTCAACCCACTTCCCAATGTGCCTTGCGACAGGGGCTGTGGTATTGCATCCACATGACTGATAAACTAGTAAACACACATGAATTCATTTTAAAAGTGTATTCAATCCGTTAGGTAAACTAAAAACCGTTAAGTCTTCGTTCGATTTGGAATTGATCCAGAGAACAAATGGAAAATTTTTCAAGGTAGAGAAGACGAAAACTCAGAACGCCCTCTTGTGGTGCCTCTACCCACCCCAGGAACACTATGGCTCTTCCCCTACACATGGTGATTGCTAACGTTGCTACAAGACGTTGGACACATACACACACACACACACACACACACGCACTGAGGTTCCTTTTGCCCCCTCGCTTTTGAGCCAGTGACTACTGAAACCCTCTCCATTGTTGCACCACCAGCAATGCCCCCATCACTTCCTCTCGTTTAGTTCCACAGGCTGGTTCATCCTCAAAGCCCTCCTTACGTAGATCCGTGGGATCAGTGAGGCTCAGAGAGGTAAGTGGCCAGCCCAAGGCCGCCCAGACAGCAAAAGGCAGGGCCAGCGCTGATTTCAAGTCCAATGGCCTATGGCAATTTCTTAGCCAAAAGCAAAATCTACAAAAATAAAAAGCCAGGCACAGTGGTGAGTGCCTACAGCCCCAGCTACTGAGGAGGCCGACGGGGGAGGACCACTTGAGCTTGGGAGTTCCTGGCTGCTGAGAGCTATGATTGTGTCTGTGAATAGCCAATGCACTCCAGCCTGAGCAACATAGGGAGACCCTGTCTCTAAAAAATACCCAAATAATTTTAAAAGTCAGCCTCCCTGACTGCCTATAGAGAATGCTAACTGACTGAATGACAAAAGACCTAATGTAATCCAGGTGCAAAATCAGAACTTTCTGGCCGGGCGCGGTGGCTCATGCCTGTAATCCCAACACTTTGGGAGGCCGAGGCGGGTGGATCACGAGGTCAGGAGTTCAAGACCGGCCTGCCCAACATGGCAAAACCCCGTCTCTACTAAAAATACAAAAAATTAACTGGGCGTGGTGGCAGGCGTCTATAATCTCAGCTACTCAGGAGGCTGAGGCAGGAGAATTGCTTGGACCCTGGAGGCAGAGGTTGCAGTGAGCTGAGATCGCGCCACTGCACTCCAGCCTGGGCGACAAAAGCGAAACTCCTTCTCAAAAAAAAAAAAAAAAAATTAGAACTTTCCCCATACTCTTGCTAGGGCTTTTCATGGAGTTGTAGAAACGGTAGTAAGTGCCAAGGCCCCAGAACCCTCATGTTTGGGTCCGACTCCCACATTGCCAGGGACTAGGCAGCTCACACAGGTGTCCCAAGCTGTCTTTCTCACAGGCCACATTGAAGACATTTATGAAATGAGACCCCCTCTTCCTCATCCATAGCAACGGAGCTGGCCTGACCGTGGAGAAATCAGATTTGATCATGATAGCTTCCACTCAGTGACTGGTCACGATCTGCCAGGCGCTGTGCTAAACACTTTCATAGACCTTGTCTCCCTCCATCCTGATAACACCCCAGTGAAGCAGGCCCTGCTATTCACTCCACTCCACAAAGCCAAGGCTGAGAGAGGTTAACAAACTTACCTAAGGTCACACAGCTAAGAAGTTGTGAAGCTGGGATCGAATCAAGTCTGTGTTTATGGGTTTAACTATCATGTTGTGGCCCCAACCCCATTTGAACTAGCCTGGCTGGTGGGCCTTCTTGCAGTAGCTTCCCCTGGAAAAGAGGAAAAGCAAACCTTCACTGAGACCCAAGTGGTCTCTCCTGTGCTCTGTGACAATAATAAAGTTCTGGCCCTTGGCTCCTGTCCTGTTTCTTTCTGGGAATGTGGGGAAGGGGGCAGGAGGAGAAGGCAGGGAAAGAACCTGACAGGCCCAGCTGAAGCACCCCCAAGTGGCTCCACACTGCCAGACACTTTCAGAGGCCGCATAAATAGCAGTCAGGACCCACATCCTGGCAGTTGGAGGCCCCAGCAGCAGCCTGGCAGTTGGAGGCCCCAGGAAGAAGCCATGCTTCCCTGGTGTGGAGGGTTAGGGGATGGAGAGTGTCCCTTGAAGCTCAGTGAGGGCTTCTTGGGGCACTTGGGGTCTAGCCATGTGGCAACCCCTCTCTGTCAGTCACAATGGTGTGGTTGACCAGGTCAAATAAGAAAGACAGAGTGTGAAATGTAAGGCCAGTTCACATCTCACACAGGTGTTTGGATTCACAGTGGCCTCTGGACATTAGCCAGGCCCTGCAGTAACACTGGACATTAGCTGTGCCATAGGCAGCATGGCCAGCACATGAGGACACTTTTCACATGGTTATCCGCCTTGGCACGATCCTCCAAACTCTGCCATATTTTCAGGGGGAAAGAAAACCACCACCCGAAAAACCACTGTGTTAGTCCGTTTTCACACTGCTGTAAAGAATACCACCTGAGACGGGGTAATTTATAAAGAAAGGAGGTTTAATGGACTCACAGTTCTGCATGGCTGGGGAGGCCTCAGGAAACTTGCAGTCATGGCAGAAGGGGAAGGGAAAGCAAGGCACGTCTTATATGGCGGCGGTGGAGAGAGAGAGCGAGGAAGTGCCACACTTTAAAACCATCAGCTCTCATGAGAACTCACTCTCATCAGCTCTCACGAGAACAGCCTGGGGGAAACTGCCCTCATGATCCAATCACCTCCCACCAGGCCCCTCCCTTGACACCTGGGGATTACAATTCAAGATGAGATTTGGGTGGGGCCACAGAGACAAACCATAACATCTGCCTCTCACCTGATGATCCCCAAATGCAAAGGGCGTCCCCGCATCTCTCTTGTGCATCCCAGAAGGAGCTGAGAGGAGGCCTGGGTAGCAGCACTTCCCTACTGAGGGGCCTGAGATTCCGCAAGGCCACAGGCCACTAAGGAGCCCAGGGAGGGAGTGCAGGGACAGAGTGGGGCACTCCAGGCCCCATCCACCGGCCGCTGCACCTCTTCCTTTTTCAGCTTTGAAACAGGACCCAACCAGACACTGGGGCTTTCTCAAAGCTCACAGTCCTTGTCCTTGACATGGTTCCTTCCAGAACTCCCTTTCCACATGCCTGGGGAATGGATCACCAGGTCAGATGGGGCTTCTCGAATCCCACAGACAGGTGGCACGCTGTGGTTTGAGATTCCTGGGGGTCTCGGGGTTGGGAGTGGGCAGGATAACGGTAAATATCCAGGTAAAGGAGCAGCCTCTTTACTCACCCAGTGCCACTAAAGCACTTACACGTGCCTACCTGTGCTTGAGGCTGGAGAGACAGCTGTGAAAAAGACAGCCAGAGAACTCCTGTGTTGAAGAAGAAACTCCATCATTGCATATAAATATGAGATCCTGCACCCCACGTGCAGAAATGCAGGGTTGAGACCATTTCTGAGCACAGCTCTATAAGTAGTAACACTTTCAAACACATCCCTCAATGCCAACCCATGGGCCTCCATTCTATAGAGAAGGAATGGGCACCCCATGTGACAAGTCTGGCAAAAATCCCCAGGACAGAGCCTTGGGCCCAGGCTCCTCCCAGATGGAGGGGCTGTACCTCCTTTTACTTACAGGGAGGGGTGGACCAGGCCCTCCTGGAGTAGTGGGTGAGGAGGCATGGCACTGGCAGGGGGAGAGGGTGCCCTCTTGTGGCTTTCCCTGAAAGGACACGTTTCCTTGCTTACAAAGACTTTCCATGATTAATGTTATCAGGGACTATTATCTAACACATTTCTGTAGGATTTTGCATTTCAAAATGAACTTTCAATTAATTTTTTTTGAGACAGGGTCTCACTCTGTCACCCAGGCTGGAGTGCAGTGACACAATCACGGCTCACTGCAGCCTCCACACCCTGGGCTTAAGCAATCCTTCCACCTCAGCCTCCCAAGTAGCTAGGACTACAGGCGCCACCACACCCAGCCAATTTTTTAAGTATTTTGTAGAGATGGGGTTTCACTGTGTTGCCCAGGCTGGTCTCAAACTCCTGGGCAATCAAGCAATCCTCCCACCTCGACCTCCCAAAGTGCTGGGATTGCAGGTGTGAGCCACCAAACCCAGCACAAAATGCACTTTCCATCCCATGACCTCATTTGATCCTTGCTATGAGAGGCATATTGTCATTACGCTTTTACAAGAGCCAGAGAGGTTAGACAATACTTGTTATTAAGATAATAATGGCCAGGTGCGGCGGCTCACACCTCTAATTCCAACACTTTGAGAGGCCGAGGCGGTGGATCACTTGAGCCCGGTAGTTCGAGACCAGCTTGGGCAACACGGCCAAACCCTGTCTGTGCAAAAAAATGAAAAAATTAGCAGAGTGTGGTGGTGTGCACCTGTGGTCCCAGCTACTCTAGAGGCTGAGGCAGGAAGGCTGCTTGAGCCTGGGAGACGGAGGCTGCAGTGAGCTGTGATCACACCACTGCACTCCAGCCTGGCCAACAGAATGAGACCCTGTCTCAAAAAATAATAATAATAATAACAAAAGTACCTATAATTTGTTGGGCCCTTAACTCTGTGCCCAGCTCTGTTAATTTATTTTACACATATTATCTCATTTGTGATATCAACCTGTGAGGTAGCTATTCCGGTCCTTATAGAACAACAAACAACCTGTGAGGTATATATTCTGGTCCTTATAGATGGAGGACAAGTTCAAAGTGTTAGAAGCATGCCCAGGGCCCCCTAACTGGTAAGTAGCTACATCAGGAAGCAAACCCAGGGTACCACCTTCCATACCAGCTTGGTAAGAGCAGTGTTCAATCTGGTCCTCCAGCCTATGGGAGATCCCCCAGCTGCCTCTGGCCAAGAAGAAGGCCCTGGGAGATGTCACCCACCAGAATTGACTCAGGGTTCCCAACAAGTATCCCAAGACGCCATTGGCCTTGGAACTAGCAGCCCCTCTGGAGGCACCATCTTCCACCTCCTTCTGTGTCCTGAAGAAGCTGGCTCAGGAGAGAGACTTTTTTCTGCTTCAGAAAGAAAGGTTCCCAAGGCTCCCTGAGAGCTGCCTCTCTGAGAAGGGGACAGCAGGAAGGGCACCCTGAAATGGCTGCACGGTATGGCTCAGTGGCCCACACAAAGGAGGTGAAATAGGATGCTGTGGTCCTGAATAATGAATGCATGGACACACAAAATGCTGCCCGCTATTTGAGAGCTATTTTAGGGAAACCCTAAGAACTCTTTCTTTAGTGTATGTCACGGTTTCTAGAAAGTACTTGGCCTTCAGTATTCGTTTATGTATTTGTCAAATGTTTATGGAGGGCCTGCTATGTTCCAGGCACCGTTTCCGGCACCCAGGATGGAGGGGTGAGCAAAACAGATTCCAGTTCAATTTACAGTCTAGAGCAGGGTTGGGGGAAGAGGAATAAACAAAGAGACAGATATATTTATAGTATTAGGTAGAAGGAAAAATACATAATACATCATCAAGACAATTTTATATTGGCATACATTCAGTGAAATGCAAGAATTCACACTTTGTAAACAGGGTGGTATGATAAGAAGAGCCAAAAACAAAGGAGCTATTTTAAATTGGGAGTTCAGGGAGGCCTTCTCGGGGGAGATGAAATTTCAGTAGGAATTACAGGAAGACAGTGGGGACTGAAGGGTCTGGGGGGTCCAGGCAGGAGCAAGGATGGCACCGAGACCTGGCAGAAGGAGGATGGGACTGGCCCGGTACAGTGGCTCACACCTGTAATTCCAGCACTTTGGGAGGCTGAGGCAAGCAGATAACCTGAGGTCAGGAGTTCGAGACCAGCCTGGCCAACATGGTGAAACCCCATCTCTACTAAAAATACAAAAATTAGCAGGGCGTGGTGGCAGGCACCTGTAATCCCAGCTACTTGGGAGGCTGAGGCAGGAGAATTGCTTGAACCCGGGAGGCAGAGGTTGCAGTGAGCCGAGATTACGCCACTGCACTCCAGCCTGGGTAACAGAGTGAGACTCCATCTCAAAAAAAAAAAAAAAAAAGAAGAAGAAGAAGGGTGGGATCTTCATGCAGGAGGACAGTAGGGCTGGAGCCTAGAGGACAAGAGGAGACCGTGGGATGGGGTCAGATGGGCACAGAGGCCAGGCTGAGTGGAGCCCTGTAGCCCACTTGAGGAGTCTGGATCTCATCTAAGTGCGTGACTGACAGCATCAGATACACATTTTAAAAGATCACTCCTGGCCAGACACAGTGGCTCACACCCGTAATCCCAACACTTTGGGAGGCTGAGGCAGGTGGATCACTTGAGATCAGGAGTTTAAGACCAACATGGCAAAACCCCGTCTCTACTAAAAATACAAAAATTAGCCAGGCAGGGTGGCACACACCTGTAATCTCAGCTACTTGGGAGGTTGCAGTGAGCCAAGATTGTTCCACTGCACTCCAGCCTGGGCAACAGAACAAGACTCTGTCTCAAAAAAAAAAAGTAAAATTAAAAGATCACTCCTAAACGGGGCAGGGAAAGCAAATGTATTCCTCTTGTATACTTTTTTATATCTATATAAAGAAACCCAGGAAAAATACAAAAGGACCTAATAAAAGTGTTTACCTATAAAAGCAAACTTCTCAATACCCACTCTTGCATCATTTTGACATCTTAACCATATGTAGATATCGTCTGTATTCCTTTCTTGTGGCTGCCATAACAAACTGTCACAAACTGGGTGGCTTCAGACAATAGCGGTTTATTCTCTCACATTTCCAGACGCCAGAAGTTCAAATCCGGGCGTGGGCAGGGCCACATTTCCTCCCAAGGCTGTGGGGGAGCTTCTGTTCCCTGCCTCTTCCACCTTCTGGGGCTCCACGCATTCCTTGGTGTATCGAGGACATTGCTCCAATCTCTGTCTGTGTGGTTACAGGGCCTCCTCTCCTTCTCTCTGTCTTTTTTTTTTTTTTTTTTTTTGAGACAGGTTCTGGCTCTATCGCCCAGGCTGGAGTGCAGTGGTGCAATCTCAGATCACTCCAACCTTCACCTCCTGGGTTCAAGCAATTCTCATGCCTCAGCCACCTGAGCAGCTGGGGTTACAGGCACACCACCATGCCCAACTTTTATATGTATATATTTTATATATTTTTATTTTTTTTATATTTATATTTTTTTGTAGAGACAAAGTCCTCCCATGTTGCCTCAGCTGGTCTCAAACTCCTGGGCTCAAGCAAAGCCCCCCAGAATGTTGGGATTACAGGCATGAGCCACCACACCTGGCCCCTTTTCTCTGTCAAATCTTCCCCATGTGACTCTGATTAGGACACTTGTCAGTGAATTTAGGACCCACTCAAATAATCCAGGATGATCTCTTCATCTCAAGATTCTTAACTTAATTACATCTGCAAAGATTCTTTTTTCCAAACAAGGTCGCAGTCCCACAGATTCTGGGAATCCAGCTTTGGACATATCCTTTGGGATGCCACCATTCAACCCATCATGCTACCTACTCAAAAAGACCGAAGTAAACTGAAACATTTGTTCTAGCTGTGGGGCGGGGAAGGAAATGCAGGGTGGTGGGATGGAGGTGGAGTGGGCACTTGTGGGAGGAAAGGCCAAGAGAACGTGATCTGTGGGAGGGAAAAGTCAGAATACAGCATTCCTCACCCCTCCCCTGTCTGGTTTAAGCAAATGGCACATTTTGATGCCTCTGCTGTGGCTGGGGAGATTGGAGGACAAAGGGGGTTTGCAGGAGGTGGGGATTGGGAAGGGAGGAAAGTTTTAGAAGTTTCCAAATGTTTCAAAGCACCAGGTAGGTAGTCGGAAGTCCGCATGGCAAGGGAGGGGGAATGGAAGCCTCAGATGACTGAGCAGCCCAGGCTACAGAAGCCCCATCACCTCCCTCCTTGGAGAGCTCAGCATCTGGGGATGCAGCCGCCTGGCAGAGTTGGCCACGATTCAGCTTGTGAAATCCAGGTTTCTCCCAGCCTACATTTGCACAACCAATTCTGTGAATCTAAACGCAAGACTTCTCATCTCCAATGTAAATTTCAGGATCCCTATGACTAATCTTTCCCCGTAATTCTGCCTCCAAACCAAGCAGGAGCGTATGCATAGTATGATCCCATTTTTGCAGGAGGAAAAGACTCTTTGTGTGGGCCTATAACAATAGCTAATCCTGGCTGAGCCAGACATTATGCTGAACTCAGCATACTTTATCTCATTTCATTTTCTCAGCCACACTCTAAAGAAGGTGGAATTCTCATCTTCCGAGGAAGAAAATGAGACTCAGAGAGGTCACTCGCCCAAGCTAGTGACCTACTGGGAGTTGTACCTTGGCGTCTTGGCCTTTGTGTCTATAATCATTAATGCCTCCCCCCACCTTTATGCCCATTTTTAGATACAAATGCATATAAAACGTTCAAGCATATACCTGCAAAGCTGTTAACAGTGGTTAGTTCTGAGATGGTGGTGGGAGACTACCCATTACACAGTTCTGCCTCGCTTTAAATTATCTTCAAAGGGCTGGGCACAGTGGCTCAGGTCTGTAATCCTAGCACTTCAGGAGGCCAAGGTGGGCAGATCACCTGAGGTCAGGAGTTCGAGACCAGCTTGGCCAACATGGCAAAACCCCTTCTCTACTAAAAATACAAAAACTAGCTGGGTGTGGCAACACATGCCTGTAATCCCAGCTACTTAGGAGGCTGAGGCAGAAGAATCACTTGAACCCAGGAGATGGAGTTTGCAGTGAGCTGAGATCGTGCCACTGCACTCCAGTCTGGGCAACAGAGTGAGACTCCATCTCAATAAATAAATAAATAAATAAAATAAAATAAAATAATCTTCAAGGAATCTGCTTCTCTAATTAGTAAATAGTAAAATTTCTCTGTTCATCCAGAGAAAAATCTGGAAGAACATACACCAAAATGTCAACTGTGGTTCCATCTGGGGAGCACAAGCATGGGAAATGAACTACCTTCCACACTGTATATTTTGATGTTGTTTGAACTTTATACAAAGAGCATGTGCCGCTTTTGTAAGCACAAAAAAGTAATTAAGACTTTTTTTTTTTTTAACGTAAAAGGAAGAATAAAGAGGAGGGTGACTCAGCAGCTGGCAACAGAGGCCCTACCTTCCTTCCTGTGCTCCTTTCCACCTCTCCCCACCCACTTACACACCCTAACTGGAAAAGCCTGGGCTCCTGCCGGCTGCGTCTGTCCTTCCCGTCTCTCCTCCTAGTGGTTGAACTGGGCCACTGCTAATCCCAGGGCAATAATATCTCCCCCTCACCTTTATTAGTGGCTTGTGATTTATGGGATGCCTCCAGTGCCAGCTCATGTTTAATCCTCCCCATGATGCTGTGAGGTAGCTATTCTCATGCCCATTCTACAGACATGAAAACTGAGGCTCAGCAAAGCTAAGCTCCCTGCCAGAGGCCACATAGCATGTCTGCGATTGTGCCTGGGCCCAAATTCCCAGGCCAGGCATCTCGAATGCTGCATCAGTTCAAGCTCATTTCAGGAACCTGAGGTTTGCTGCCTAAAATCGGCCTGTTGGATCTTGTTCAGCCACATGAAACAGCAGATGTGCTCCTGTTCTCTGAAGAGCCCATCCCTGGCAGCCTCAGGCACTCAGCCCCTCCTTGCACTGCCTTGGCCCTGGGGCTGAGCCTGAGAGGAATGGAAGGGCCCTTTGGGTCCTGACAGAGAAGGGTGGGTAAAAGAGAGACAAACAGGGGGCAGACCCCTAGCATGCGCACAGGTGGGCACAGTCAGGCAAACCCTACAGTCTAGGAAAGTGGGTAGGGGCCAGGCAAGGTGGCTTACTCCTGTAATCCCAGCACTTTAGGAGGCCGAGGTGGGAGGATCACCTGAGGTCAGGAGTTTGAGACCAGCCCAGCTAACATGGTGAAACCCTGTCTCTACTAAAAATACAAAAATTAGCCAGACATGGTGGCAAGCACCTGTATTCCCAGCTACTTGGGAGGCTGAGGCAGGAGAATCGCTTGAGCCCGGCAGGCAGAGGTTGCAGTGAGCCAAGACTGTGCCACTGCACTCCAGCCTGGGCAACCAGAGTGAAACTCCATCTCAAAAAAAAAAAGGGGGGGTATGGGCTGGATCAGAATCCTGGATATGGCTTTGATCAAATCACTTAGTATCTATGGGCCTCAGTTCCCTCATCTGGAAAATGGGCATTACAGTAGCACCACTTTATAGAGCAGTTCCGAGGACTCAGTGGGGAATCCTTAGAGTGCATTTAGCACAATACCTGGACATAATGCCTGCTGAATAAGTGCTGCTTCTTGTTATTAACAAGCTGAATTGATCTGATCAAAGCAGCTCCCTTTGGTTTCAGCAAACATTTACTAAGTGCCTACTATGTGCAGGCCTGGGGTAAGCCCTGGGGATATTGTGATAAAGTAGATGGAGCTCTGCTCTCACGCAGCTCCCAAACGATCAAGGGAGGCCAACCCAGAAAGAGGCTGACCATTCCTGGAGGCCACCAGGGTGGAGGAGGCCATGTGAGGTGAGGCCTTGAATGCCAGACTAAGCTATCTGAACCTTCTCCTGTTGGCCTGGGAGCCACAGAAGGTCTTAGAGCAGGGGTCGCTGACCAAGTCATCTCATGTAGAAGTGGGATCTCGGTCCCTGTGGCCCACCGGCTTCCTGAGCCATCGTTGAGGACGGTGTGGTGGGAGAAGGGGAAGCTTAAGAGGGTCAGGCACTGGGCCTGTGAGGCCAGAATGGGGGCGTCTTGGCTCAGACAGGGTTGAAGTTGGACTTCCGGAGGCCACACAGAGAGGTTAGGGAGGGGATTCGGTCCTGGAGGCAGTAGCAGGGGAATAATCCATTTAAACTCAACCAAGGGCAGGGCTAACGAGCTTATCTGGGGGTGCGGCTGATCATTGCGGGGGCGTCTCAGGTGATTTTGTTTTCTTTCTGCATGTCTGTGTCTTCCGTTTTTCTACGTGGAGTGACCAGAAGAGATGAGGCCAGCTATTGTTTGGGAGCCCCGGGATGAGACTCAAGGGGTCGCATCTCAGCGCAGGGCACGGAGGAGCTCCTGTGCAGCTGGAGGAAGGAAGCAGGACTCACTGGAAAGTCCCGGGATCCAGGGAGAGAGGCTTGGACATGCCGGGGCTGGGGCTTTGGGCAACGCCAGCCTCTATGAACCTTGACATCCTCCTCTGTTGGGGGATAATGATGACGTGGCAGAGGGGGTAGGCCCAGAGGAGGATCTGGGGCACCCCCACACCCTCCGGCTCCCGGGCGTGTCTGCGTCCGTGTCATCTTCCGCCCAGGCGTGGGCCAACTCAGCACAATCTGGCAGGGCGAGCCTGGGCACCGGCTGAGGGAGGCTGGGCTCCAGCCCCTCGCTGCCCAGCCTGACCCAGTTGCCCCAACAGGAGGGCCTCCAATTTCTCCTGGGGCAGCCCAGTCACCTGGGAAAGTCTGCTCATAGCAAGCAGGAAAAGGCCAGGACTCACGCCCCAATGACGCCACAGCTGAGCAAGCCCTGGGGACCCGGAGGGCCTGGTTCCAGTCCCGCCTGTGGAACAGACTCAAAGTTTCCTTCTCTGGGGCTCAGTTTCCCCTCTGATTACCACCTCAACCAATCCGTGTGTTCATTTTCCCTTTGTGGGGGCATCTACCAAGTGTCAGACCTGCAATAAGCGTCAAGCATCAGTGAACCCCTATCCTGAGCCTTGGGAAGCACCCAGCCTGGCTCGTCGGCAGCCCTGTGCCCACGCACAAAACTAGAAGCTGCTCTGCAGGGCCAGTGGGCTTGGCTTCCCTCTGCATCCGCAAGGCGGCAGGCGCCCAGAAGAGGGCAGCAGAGAGCGCGTCTCCAGCCTCCCAGGCTGAAAAGGGAGTCTGTGACCTTGGCAGTCGTGGAAGACCAAGGCCTGGGGATTTTTCAGCCTCACTGTTGTCAGGACAAAGTTTCAGGAACACCTCTGGCACATTAGCATTCTCTTTGTCCTGGACCCCTGGGCGGCTGACACTCCCACATTCTCCAGTCCCAGAGCATCCGGCCCTGACACCCTGGCCTGTGCACTGCTCCCCAGGAAGAGTTGCCAGCTGTGGCCAGCTCCGGGGAAGGGAAGGAGGGCACTGAGGACTGAGGAAGGCTGGGGAGGAGATGCCCCATCAGCCACGGCAAGTCTCCGCCACCAGGGGCATGGGCTGGTCCTAGGAGCAGTGGGCACCCTGCAGCGCCTTCCACTAGGTAGTGAACGATACCAGTATGTTTTCTAAAGATCACCGTGGTGCCATGAGGAGGACAGACTAGCACTCACACTCAGACACACGCTCATGTTCTCATTCTCACACATGCACACTCTCATGCACACTCATGCTAACATGTTTCACACAAATCACCCCAAACTAACACACTCAGATACACTCACACTAACTCACATGCTAACACAGACATATACACATTCATGCTCACAGTCATACCCTTTCACACCAACACGCTCATACAAACCAGAGCTCACCCATTTCCACACAGCTTGCACACTCGCAAACACTCTCGCACACACTTATGTATACACACAACACTCACACACTCATACTCTCATACACTAACACACATTCATTTTTCACACAGCTCTTACAAGTGTTCGCGTACACACGCTTACATATGTTCACACAGTCACACACACACCCCTCCATATGCTCACACACTCACACACACTCATGCACTCACACTCGAGGCCTTCCCGGGGTGGGTCAGGTGCAGCCCGAGGGGGCACTGTCAGCTCCGCTCCCTCCTGCCGGGGTTCCAGGAATAATCCCAGCTCTCAGGCATCTGACGTGCCTCCCACCCACTTCTGAAAAGGATTTCAGATGGTTTAGAAAGGCAAATCCCAATTGAAGCAGGATAATGAAAAAGAAAAACAGAGGAGGGTAGAGACGTTAAAATCTTAACCCCAGTTTCTCCTGGCCCAGGGCCTTCTAAGCCCATAAGCACTCGGTGGTCTGTGGTTTCAGAGCCCCTGCCCCAGGCCACCTTTTCCTGGCTTTCTGTCCACTGCACTTCAGCCCTTGTGGGCCTCTCTACTTGTCCCAAGGCGGGCTGTGAGAGGGCTTCTCCCCTGCCACAATGCCCACCACTGCCTGAGGGGTTAGGGCAGCCAGTCTCTGCTCTCCCTTCAGCTGCCTGAAAGAGGGCTGGGCTGAAGGCAGTTCAAATGACTGCCTCACAAACGGTGTTCCCTGACATCGGTCAGGCTGCCGAGCAAACATCTTGGCTCTACCTCTGTCTTTCCTCGAGATGAACTCACAGCAACCCAGGACCCTCCAGTGCTGAAGCAGAGTTCCTTCTCCCATTGTTCCAGAGTCCTAGGCTTGATGCTCTACCCATCTGACCCTCAGTCCCAACACAGCCCAGCACAGTTTCTCAGTGAGGGCCTCATTCAGATAAGACACCCAGGGAGTGATGATATGGTTTGGATCTGTGTCCCCACCCAAATCTAACCCCCAGTGTCAGAGGTGGGGCCTGGTGGGAGGTGATTGGATCATGCACGGAGATTTCTCATGCATGGTTTAGCACTATCCCCCTTGGTGCTGTTCTCATGAGAGTAAGTGAGTTCTCATGAGATCGGGTTGTTCAAGAGTATGTAGCACCTCCCCTCTCTCTCTTGCTCCTGTTCCTGCCATGTAAAACGTGCTGGCTTCCCCTTCCCCTTCTGCCATGCTTGTAAGTTTCCTGAGGCCTCCCCAGAAGCTGAACAGATGCCAGCACCATGCTTCCTGTACAGCCTGCAGAACCGTGAGCCAATTAAACCTCTTTTTCTTTATAAATTACCCAGTCTCAGGTATTTCTTTACAGCTATGCAAGAACCAACTAATACAGTGACACATCCTGATATTCCAAAGTTGCTCAAGTGGGTGTTTCAGTCAGCTGATGCAGTAACATTTGGTTTGCTGCAACACAAACCAACCCAAAAACTAATGGCTTAAAATAGCTTTTTTTTTTTTTTTTTTTTTTTTGAGACAGGGTCTTGCTCTGTCACCCATGCTGGAGTGCAGTGGCACAATAACAATTCACTGCAGCCTCAACCTCCTGGGTTCAAGCAATCCTCCCACCTCAGCCTCCCAAGTAGCTGGGATCATAGGCATGCACCACCATACCTGGCTAATTTATTTTTTGCAGAGACAAGGTCTCACTATGTTGCCTAGTCTGGCTTCAAATTCCTGGGCTCAAGCAATCCTCCCACCTCGGCCTCCCAAAGTGCTGGAATTACTTGGCCTAAAATATCACGTTATTATTTCTCATGATTTCCATGTGTTAAGAATAACGCTCAAAATCCTAAGGAAATTGTACACTCGAACAAAGGATTCTTAGCAAAGCAATTTTACTTCTGCACAGAGGGGTGCCTTCTTGGCTAGTTGCCATGAGAGCACACTTGAACAAAGGTCACGAAAGCTTTTATTCTTGACGCAAGTCCTGCCTTTGTACCCTTTCCCCATTGGCCAGGGTGGGGTCTTACAATCTAAACTAATCTTGGTTGGCTAAACGTTGGTTTTTTTTTTAGATAGGGTGGGCACATAAAAGAAAGTAAAAAAGAAGGGGAAGGGGTGTCTGTAATGAGCTAGAAAGTTAGTCCTCTTTCCAAATAAGGAACGAATGTGAGCTGGTACGGATAATGCCTGGTACTGAGGTGTGCCTGGGCATCTAACAAAGGCAAAAAGGAAAAAGAGGAAAAAGGAGAAAAAGGAGTGGGGGGATACTATGAATTAAAGAATAAAAGATTGATCAGATTATTTGAAGAGAAACCTCATCATATCCCACACATTGGTTGGCTGAGCTCACCTGGGTGGTTCTTCTGCTATGCATGGTGTTGGCTGGGGTTACAATGTTCGAGATAACTTCCCTCACAGGTCATATGCCTTCACTGTGGTGGCTGAAACATCGGGTGCCTGCCCAGGCCTCATCTCTCCCATGGCCTCATAATCTTTCCCACAGTGTAGCTGGACTTCTTTACATGGCAGCTCAGAGCTCTAAGGGAGTAAAAGCACAAGCCTCTAGGTCTCGTAAGGCCTCAGCCTGGAACTAGCACACCATCACATAAGCCACACTCTATTGGTCAAAGCAAGTCATAAAACAAGCTATGAGTCATGACTTAAGGGGAGGGGGAATGGATTTCACCTCCCACTGGGAGGCAGCACACACGCACAGGGTTGAATCATTGGCAACCATTTCACAGACACTCTGCCACAGTGTCCAAGCTCATTAGACTCCCAACATGTTGTCTATAGAAGAAGCAGAACAGCAGATATGTCATCGGGCTGAGATGACTCAGCCCTTTTTTTTTTTCTTTTTTTTTTTGGAGACAGAGTCTTGCTCTGTTGCCCAGGCTGGAGTGCAGTGGCAGGATCTCAGCTCACTGCAGCCTCTGCCTCCCAGGTTCAAACAATTCTCATGCCTCAGCCTCCTGAGTAGCTGGGATTACAGGCAAGTGACACCATGTCCAGCTAATTTTTGTATTTTTAGTTAGAGAAGGAGTTTCGCCATGTTGGCCAGACTGGTCTTGAACTCCTGGCCTCAAGCAATCTACTGGCCTTGGCCTCCGAAAGTGCTAGGATTACAGGTGTGAGCTACTGCGCCCGGCCAGACTTAGCATTCTTAATCACAAAATTCTTATCTCCATTTCCTGGCAGAATTATGTTTTAGTTAATGTATTATTGGGGATAATTTCATTTGCATGTGATGGAAACTCAGTTCAAACCAGCTTATGCAAAAAAGAACATTGACTCATATACTATGAAATTCAGAAGTAGGCTGGGCGCAGTGCTCATGCCTGTAATCCCAGCACTTTGGGAGGCTGAGGTGGGTGGATCGCCTGAGGTCGGGAGTTTGAGACCAGCCTGACCAACATGGAGAAACCCTTTCTCTATTAAAAATAAAAAATTAGCTGGGTGTGGTGGCGCGCACCTGTAATCCCAGCTACTAGGGAGGATGAGGCAGGAGAATCACTTGAACCCAGGAGGCAGATGTTGCGGTGAGCCGAAATGGCACCATTGCACTCCAGCCTGGGCAACAAGAGCGAAACTCCATCTCAAAAAAAAAAAAAAAAAAAGAGAAAGAAAGAAATTCAGGGGTATAACAGTTT
The DNA here is from genome assembly GCF_028885655.2 of Pongo abelii. NCBI lineage: Eukaryota > Metazoa > Chordata > Mammalia > Primates > Hominidae > Pongo > Pongo abelii. The sequence continues at coordinate 158,080,529 of NC_071989.2, forward strand.
CAGGTATGGCTGGTTCCAGGGACCCAGTAATGTCATTGGTAATGTGTCACACTCTCCATTCTCTGCTCTGCTGTCCTGTGTATTGATTTTATTCCCTCATTCCCAAGAAAACTCTTTCTATAAGGTGCAAAGATAGCCACCAGCAACTCCAGATTTACATCTTATCAGCTTAGCACCCACACTGGAAAAGATGTGTTTCCCCTCACCCCTCCCCACCGCCCCACCAATTATGTTAGCAAAAGTCCCAAGTCTGTCTCTTAATGGCCTAAGCTGGACCATGAACAAATCCAGATTCATCACCATGACTCCAATTAGACAGGCCTGAGTATTGTGCTCACCCTCTGGAGGAGAAGAAAGGATGGAGTCAGCCCCATCAGAACCACATGGACTGAAAGCTGAGGTGGGGAGGGGATGGGTTGTACAGAAGAAAAGCAGGTGATGTTACCAAAAGGAGGAGAAAGGCATAATGCTAAGAAACAAACACAACAGAGGGCCACTGCACTATCTGATGTGTTGGCAGACTAGGAAAGTCATATGAGCTCAGCTGGAGATAAGCATTTTCCTGATTCTGAATTCCAGAATGAATCCCTTCACAGAAGCAGTTAAATCCAGGGCACTTCCTGACACAGTGAACAATAGCTTCACCTCCATTTTTGTACAAATATGGAAACATCCTTCAAGTACCCATTTCACAACTTGCCCAGCTTTGAAAGCCAAGGACAGAACACCTTTTGCCCCAAGGGAAGGCAATTTTTCAGGTTGCTCAGCTCACATCTTCCCAGGGACAGACTTCCAAACGTTGGGAAGATGCTTAGTCAGCAAGAAGAATGGAGAGGCTGCCCTTCTCTAATACCCGGCATCTCTCTGAGCTTTCCTGCCCTCCCTCACCTGTCTCACCATTCCATGTCACTCAGATCCCTGCTTTGGGCCAACGGCAAGTGTTCAGACCTTGGCTACAGTGATAGAGAATTGAGAACAACAAACGCACGGACTTGACTTTTAGAATGGAAAGAGATCAGGAATATCATCTAGGGAAGAGACTGCTGATTGTCCCTCAACATTCGTTCTCCCCTTCCACAAAGATGGACTTGCTAGCCGCAACCATGGCCACCCAGAATGAAGACAACATTTCCCGTCCTCCTTTGCCACTGGCCATGGCCGTGTGACTAAGTCTAGCCAATGAGATGAGAGCATCAACACCCCTAGCAGCTTCTGAGAATCTTCCTTTGCCTTTTCCACCTTTGCCCCTTCATACTTCTGACACCACTGTCCCTTCTTTCATCTTGCTCCCTGGAAAGTGGATATGCTGGCCACCATTTTGGACCATGAGGATGAAGACCACATGATAGGGAATGTGATTTGAAAGACAGGAGCCATGACCCCCCTCCCACTCTCTTATCCCTGCAATCAGGCAGAGAAGAGCTGCCACACCAGCCCAGATCACCCATCCTCAGACTTTCATGGGAGAAAGACGTAAGTAAGAAAGAAAAGCATCCATGTTATATAAGCCATTACTGTTTTGGGTTTCTGTTTCCTGCAGTCAGATCTAATCCTAATTGATGACACATTTTCCCATAGCCTTCACCCTCCCATCGCCCACCCCCAATACACACATCTTCCACCCAACGCTTGAATCCTCTCCAAACCACTGTATTAATAGAAAGAGTAACTGTACATTTCACACAGCTAGAGTGACAGGGTGCTTGCTACTTCTCAGGTCACTTTGTCTTTGGAATAGATTTGCTGGAAAAGTGTTAGAAAATTCTGCCTCATATTCATTCATTCACTCTGCATACGAACCCAGTTCTCTCCCTCAGGAGGGCCACCCACTCTTTCAGACAGTGCTCTGGGCTCCCAGAGCTTCTCTTCCCAGTTTCCTCAGCCTTTCCCACAGGACTTGTCTCCTTTTGGGACATACTTCACTCCGGTCCCTAAAGCCACATGGGGAAAAATGCCTCATGTTTGCCTCTCCCTGGCACAGGGCTGAGGCTGCAGGTTTGCAGGGAGTTTTTGATTCCGTGATGCAATATGTTATATATCAGTGCAGCTCCAAGACAATTTGGGTATGTGATAAGAATTCCTCACATTTGCACAGCAGCTTACACACTTGGAAGCATTCTCCCACAATTCCATTTTCCGCTTGTAAGAGTCTCATGGAAAATAATAATAATAGCAGTAATAATAATATTAATAATATCACCTTAACAGAATTGTAAAGGAATGCATAAAATGTAACACGAAAGTACAAATTAAAAAAACAGGAGCAAAAGAATAAAAAAACAAATATCTTAAATCAAGCTCCAGAGACCAGAAAAAATGAACAAGCAAAGGGAAGCGGGTTATAAAATATAAGCAGACTAATAGAAATCACACCTGCACACAGCATAACTAGACACTTCGCTGCCATTTTAGTGCTTCTTCTTCCTAAGGCCCTGAAGCAAGCAGGGGGCGCTACATGATTAAATCCTCGGGATACTATCACTGATTTACAGATGGTGAAAATGACACTGGGGAGGTTAAGGGCCCTTTCTCAAGTCCCCCAGGCTGTAAATGTTGGAACCATTTCCTTGACCCCCATACTCTCCACTCAGTCTTTGCCCCTCATTCCACTGGACGAACTGGCCTTCAGCCTGGAGCACTCTCCCCCACCCCTTTCTTGACACTGGTACCGTCTCTCCTCCACATCTCAACCCAGATGTCACCTCCCTAGCCAGCCCTTCCCTGACCCCCATCTAGAGCAGGCTCTTCCCTCTCTCATAACTGGTTAATCACGAGTCTTCTCTGGAACATGCACCCAGTTTACAATGAAGTATTTGTTCAACATGGCCCCTCTCGCTGAGGATGGGACTGCACCTGTCTCATTTGCTGCTGTGTCTGCAGTACCTGGAATGGAGCCTGGCATCTCCACGTGCTGGAGCCTCCCGGCAAATGGCAGCCGGTGCTCACAACTGTCAGATGATCCTGCCTTCCCAGGAGGCGTCGCTGAGGCACTGACTCCTGGGACTGAAGGAGCCTTCAGAGCCGACTTCCCCCATCCCCTCATAATAGAAAGGGGAAAATGAGGCTGGAGCAGGCAAGGGACTTGTCAGGGCCTCACAGGGGTTAGATACAGAGCTGGCGGGGAGGGCCCCAGGTCCTGGGTCCAGGCCAAGAGCCTGACACCAATGGGTTACCCCAGCTGTGTCAGGGTTTATATCCATGGAGGGGTAAAATGAGGCAAGAGGGTCCCAGAAATGTAGCTTGTAAGAGGGGTTGCCTAGAACAATGGGGCCATCTTGGGAAGGAGGTGGAGAGGCCCGCAGGCCTGGCTGGGAAGGAATCCAGCAGGGGCCTTGCTCAGTTTCCTTCCAGCACATGAGGGAAGTAAACACATTCCTTGGCTATGCAAGCGTCCCCGCCTCCAGCCACCCTCCCAGCTGTCAGAGCCTTGGGTCCCAGCCAGTGGCTAGCTGTACCATGGAGGAAAGGACCCAGAGAGAGTGTATATGATTTTCCCAGGGTCACAGAGCACTGTGTGTCTCATACCCTTTGCCCAGGCACAGAGAGGAGAGAAGGACACCAGTGTCTCTCCTCCCTGCAATCCCGGATTGGGCCGGGCAGAGGCCCAGGAAATGCAGAGTTCCAGGCGAGGCTGGGCCTCTCCGAAGATCACTATCTGAGTCCCCTGCACTCGCCAGGAAAGTGAGGAGAAGGGTACTAGGGAACCCTGACAAAGCATCCAGCCCTGCCTGCCTACTGTACCAATGGGGAAACTGAGGCCCAGAAGGACAGGGACTTGCTCCGAGCATCCCAGCAAGCTCATAGCTAAACTAAGACTACAGCCCAGGTCTTGTGAGCAATGGCTTCGCGTGTCTCTGCTGCCTCCCGGCCCCTTCAGCCCCCTTCCATCCTCTCTTCCTTCTGCTTGGTCTGGTCCTCGCTGTTGCTGATTTTTCTGCCCAGAATTCCCTCCTTGAACTTTTTCATACAGGCAAACTCCTACTTGTACTTCAAAACAATTTTGAGCTTCCTGACTAAAGAGGTCACACAGCCCGGGGACAGGGCGGGTCCTGCAACAGGAGCAGCTGTCCTCGGACCCCAGTGCCAGGGCTGCAATTGCAGCAGCTGTGAAACCTGGCTGTTGGTAGCAGCCAGGAGTGATTCACAGTGAGGGGGAAGGCAGGAAGGTTTGGGTGTCACCCCTGTGTAAAAAGTCCCAGTGTCGCTGGGTGTGGTGGCTCACGCCTGTAATCCCAGCACTTTGGGAGGCTGAGGCAGGTGGATCACTAGGTCAGGAGTTCAACACCAGCCTGGCCAAGATGGTAAAACCCCATCTCTACTAAAAATACAAAAATTAGCCAGGCATGGTGGCAGGCACCTGTAATCCCTGCTACTCAGGAGGCTGAGGCGGAGAATTGCTAACCCAGGAGGCAGAGGTTGCAGTGAGCCAAGATCGTGCCACTGTACTCCAGCTTGGGTAACAGAGAGAGACTCCGTCTCAAAAAGAAAAAAAGTGCCAGTGTCATGAAACAGTGCCTGAACTCTAGATGGGGAGACCTGGTCCCAACCTGCCTCTCTCATCCGGCCGTGGGACCTCTCTGGGCCTCGGTATACTGCGAGATGCCACCAAGGCTCAGACTTCTGGGTCTGGAATTAGAACCACAGGGTAATTTTTAACTCTTGCGCCAGCTCCAACTGACTGATAGTAGCTGTCTGAAGAGCTGTGTTGAGGAGGATTCTTTTATTGATTGACTTATTGATTGATTGATTGATTGATTTAGAGACAGGGTCTCACTCTGTCGCCCAGGCCGGAGTGCAATGATGCGATCATAGCTCACTGTAATCTTGAACTCGGGGCCTCCAGTGATCCTCCCACCTTGACTTCCTAAAGTGCTGGGATGACAGGTGTGCACCCCTCACCTGGTCCTGAGGATTCTGAGGTAGGGAGTCTGATGTTCGATTATTTGTACAATGTCTCTAAGGGCCCCCCTGCCCTGAGGAATATACCCCTCTGATTCCAGTCAGCAGCTCTGAGCTAATGCAGGGCCTCTGGCCAGGCCACAGGGCTGGGCCTCACCACTCTGAGCTTCCGTGTCCCCGATACGTGAAAGAGCCCAGCCTCTCAGAGGAGATAAAGGCCTTTCCCTGGCAATGGGCCTCTGGCTGCAGGCTGTCGCCCTCTCCCCTCTGCTTGACCCCAGATACACATTCTTTCCAGCTTGTTCCAGCCAGTGCTTTTCCTCCTGAGTTGCTGCTGCCTCTGCAGGCTAATTTGGGCCAGATCAGCACAAAACAGGACTCAGCAGAGCGCTAAGCTGAGCCAATTCCTGCCTGCCTCAGGGAAGCGCTGGGGTCTGTAGAGAAAGAGGGGAGAAAGGACGAGAGGCTGAAGTCCAGTCCCTGCACTGATAAGCAGACTTGGATGCTGCCCTGTAAAGGAATTTCCCGTTGCTGCCTCCTTCTTCCTCTTGAGTGAGGCTTATGTACTCCTCCAGCACCATAGTGTCTGGTTAGGGACAAGGCAGCCCTTTGTAGGTCAGAGAGCTGGGTTTGCGTCAGCTTGCTGTGTGACGTTGGGCTGGCCTGTGCCTTAGTTTTCTCATCTGTAAAGTGGGATAAATTAACAGCAGTAAATTCATTCTGATCAAGTGATGACTAAGGGGTTTGTGGGGAATAGTGTCCCCTAAAAACTTAACGTCCATCAGAACCTGTGAATGTGACGTCATTTGGAAACGGAGTTTTGTGGATGTAATCCAATTAAAATTAGTTCATACTGGATTAGGGTGGGCCCTAAATCCAATGTGACTGGTGTCCTTACAAAAAGAGGGAAATTTGGTCGGATGTGGTGGCTCATGCCTGTAATCCCAACACTTTGGGAAGCCGAGGCTGGTGGATGGCTTGAGCCCAGGAGTTCAAGACTAGCCTGAGCAACATAGAGAGACTCCATCTCAATAAAAAATAACAATAAATTAAAAACATAAAAGCAGAGGGAAATTTGGACACAGAGATGAAACACAAATATGCACAAAGAGAATTCCATGTAAAGATAGACTGAGATTGAGATAGGCAGATTGGAGTTCGCTGCCACAAACCAAGGAATGCCAGAAGCCACCAGCAGTTGGAAGAGACCAGGAATGATTCTCCCCAGAGCCTCTCGGGGGAGCGTGTCCCAGCTGACACCTTGATTTGGGACTTCTGGCCTCTGGAGTTGTGAAAGATATAAGTTTCTGTCTTAAGCCACCCATTTGAAGGTGATTTGCTATAGCAATGCCAGCACACAAAAACGGGGGTATCCATAAAGCACAGGACTTGACGCCAGGCACAGCAGGACCTCAACAGAGGGAGCTGCCGCTGCTGCCTCTGGGGTTGCTATTGTTTCCCTCCGTCCTCCATCCCTGCCTCCCCCGAGACATACCAGTCTTCCTGACTCACAGCCCTAACGCGTCCCTCCTCTCAGCCACTGGCCGGCACACGCCAGCTGTGGAATCAGACAGTAGGACTAGACATGTGGGGCAGATGGCAGTCTCACAAAGGCTGGCTGAGACCAAGCCCAGAAAACAGCAGTTTCCCCACAGTGTGAAAGACAAGGTGCAGCAGGACCTGTAGCCACTGCTGAATGCTAGACTATAAGCTCTGCGAGGGCAGGGGCCGGATCCACTTTGCACCCTCAGCAGCTGGCACAGGGCACAAGGCCTGACACTTAGCAGGACAAACTAAGTGCCCCGCACTGTTGTAAATGTTCACATTTATCCCTCCCAGTGACCCCGTGAGGGGCCATTACTAACCCCATTTTACAGCTGAGGAAACTGAGGCACAGAGCGCTCATATAACTTATCCAAGGTCACACCACTGCTAGGATTCATATCTGGGTGGCCTGGCTCCCAAGCCCAGGCTTTTACCTATTCACTGTCAATATTTATTGAAGTAATGAAAAGGCAAACTAGACTGCAGCTGTGAGAAATGTACGTGTTTTCTTAAGGTCAAAGTCCTACCCCCAAGACTAAGACCTGTTCCTAGACCTGGCACCTGAAGACAGGTGTCACAGGGAAGATGCCATGCTCTACCCACAGTGGCTGGTCCCTGGCCCTCCATGGCCCAGGAAATGCTCCCAGCATGAGTTCTAACCGAAGTCAGCTGTCACAGGAGGGACCCCACTCCATGATCTCACAGGGAGCCAGTGTGGACTTGCCATCCCCACCTGGAAGCTGAGGCCCAGTAGGTCTAGAGAGCAGGCCCCAGCCCTCGGCACAGGAAAAACCCCTTTGGCCAGAAATAGATTCAAGTGGCCGGGTGCTGTGACTCAAACCTGTATTCCTGGCTATTTGGGAGGCTGAGTCAGGAGGATCCCTTGAGCCCAGGAGTTTGAGACCAGCCTAGGCAAAATAGCAAAACCCCTGTCTCTACAACAAGTAGAGTGTGGTGTTGTGGCACAAGACCATAGTCCTAGCTACCTGGGAGGCTGAGGCAGGAGGATCACTTAAGCCCAGGAGTTCAAGGCTGTAATCAGCTGCGATTTCGCCACCGTACTCCAGTCTGGGCGACATAGTGAGAACTTGTCTTTAAAAAAGTAAATAAGGCCGGGTGCAGTGGCTCACGCCTATAATCTCAGCTCTTTGGGAGGCTGAGGCAGGCAGATCATGAGGTCCAAAGATCGAGAACATCCTGGCGAACATGGTGAAACCCTGTCTCTACTAAAAATACAAAAAATTAGCCAGGCGTGGTGGCACGAGCCTGTAGTCCCAGCTACTCAGGAGGCTGAGGCAAGGCAGGAGAATCACTTAAACCCAGGAGGCAGAGGTTGCAGTGAGCCGAGATGGTGCCACTGCACTCCAGCCTGGGCGACAGAGCAAGACTCCGTCTCAAAAAATAAATAAATAAATAAATAAATGAGCCTGGGTGCAGTGGTTCATGCCTGTTATCCCAGCACTTTGGGAGGCCGAGGCAGGTGGATCACTTGAGGCCAGGAGCTCAAGACCAGCCTGGCCAACATGGTGAAAGCCCATCTCTACTAAAAATACAAAAATTAGCCAGGCATGGTGGTGGGCGCCTGTAATCCCAGCTGCTTGGGAGGCTAAGGCAAGGGAATTGCTTGAACCCGGGAGGTGGAGATTGCAGTGAGCCGAGATCTTGCCATTGCACTCCAGCCTGGATGACAGAGTGAGACTCTGTCTCAAAAAATATAATAATAAAAACTAAAAAGTAAATAAATAAATAAGGTTTTTTTAACAAAAAGAAATAGATTCAATGGGTAATGGGGAACCAATTATTGGTAAACAAGCCTATATTTCTTGCCTCCCACACCCTCACCCAAGTTGACTCCAGGGAGCTGGTCATGTCAGCTTCAGGAACTGGGGTGGGAGCCTCATCACTCTAGGGTGTATCATTACCCCCACTCAGCCTCTCTCCTCACTCTCTCCATTTTCATCTTACAGCTTCAGTTCTTGCTGCCAACTGTTCCACTCTTTGCCTTGAATTCACATTCCCGAAAAGAGGATCTACTTGTCCAGTTAATTTTCCACCAGGCTGCCTCAAAGCCTGGTGAATCAGCCTATAGATGGGGTTCCCACCCACGTCCAATCAGCTGTAGCTGGAGGTGGTGGGGGTGGGCTCTGTGGCACCAGCCTGGCAGCCTCTGAGAAGGGGGCTGTGGGACTGGCAGGCACACTGAGGCTGGCTTGGCCTGTGTGTAGCCTGAGGGTCATGCCTTCAACTGTCTCCTTCATGTTTCAGCTCCCTTTATAAAAACTGTAGAGCCTAGTTCTCTCTCATGAGCTCCCCTCAACCCCATGAAGGGCCTCTGACCCACAGGCTAGATCCAGGATGTCAATTCAAGACACAGGCCCCCACTGCTTGCTTCCCAGCCCGCAGTCAGCATCACCAGTCGACAGTAGTACTCCATCCCCTTCACTGAGTACAGATGCAGAATCGCTCTCAACAGCGCACTCCAGAAGCCGCTGCCAAGCTACTCCAGCTGACATGAAAGACCTAGGCAGAGGGAATGATCTCTAGGTTGTTTTGGCCACTGGCGTGGCCTGGGTGTGAGTCAGCGTTCCCCACCTGAGCAGAACACGCAGCCAGGGAGGATCTGTAACCAGTGGTCAGTGTCCTCAGTGACAGGTTTTAATTACGTATAACCCTCAGGATATGGTGAGGGGATGCCTGAGCCAAGGGCAAGGCTTGGGGTTAAATGCTGACTCACTGGCTTAGATTTTGAAGTTGGTCACTTGATCTCCTTTTATCTCTGTCTCTTCTGTGAGTCAAACAGGCAGCTTCCCCCACATCACAGAGGGACTCCTCACTCACCTAACTGAGACCTGATCAGTGCTCTGAGAAGGTACCAAAACATCAGCCCTAGGGAGGCACCCACTGTATCAAATGGGAACCACTATGCTTTAAGAAACAGCAGGGAGCTGGGCATGGTGGCATGCACCAGTAGTCCCAGCTATTCAGGAGAAGGAGGCAAGAGGCCACCTCAGGAGGATCACCCAGGAGGAGTTCAAGGCTCCAGTAAGCTGTGATCACACCACTGTACTCCAGCCTGGGTGACAGAATAAGACCGCATTTAAGAAAGAAAGAGAGAGTTGGGGGGTGAGAAAGAAAGAGAGAGAGAGAAAGAACGAAAGAAGAAAGAAAGAGAGCGGGAAAGAAAAGAATAAGGAGAAAGAAGGAAAGAAAGAAAGAGAGAGAGAAAGAAAGGGGGGAGGCAGGGAAGGAGGGAGGAAAAAAAGAAGAAAGGAAGGGAGGCAGGGAGGATGGAAAGAAGGAAAAAAGGAAGGAAAGAAGGAAGCAAAAAAGGAAGGAAGGAAGGAAGGAAGCAAGGAAGGAAGGAAGGAATGAAGGGACTTCTCAGAGCCTCAATGTGTTCAAGTGGTCAATCAACAAGAGCAGGACATAGTGAGCAGAGCTTCCCTTGAATTATTTGACTGATTTTGACATACAGACTACATAGGAGTAAAAAAAAATCACCCACCTCTGGAAGCGGGCAGACAAGAGAAATGAGGACAGAGATGAGGCAAGGGGACTGGAGATAAGAGGCGCTCTGAGAAGGAGCACAGGGCTAAGTCAGGCCAAGGGCCCGCAGTTCCCACTGAATTTTTCCATGAGCAAACACAGGCCTGGTACTGCCAGATTTTTCCATTTTTCTTTTTCTTCTTCTTCTTCTTTTTTTTTTTCTCGAGACGCAATCTTGCTCTGTCACCCTGTCACCCAGGCTGGAGTGCAGTGGTGTGATCACAGCTGATTGCACCCTTGACCTCCCAGGGCTCAGGTGATCCTCCCACCTCAGCCTCCTGGGTAGCTGTGACCACAGGCACTTGTCATCACATCTGGCTAATTTTTATGTATTTTTAGTAGAGATGGGCTCTTGCTATGCTGTCCAGGCTGGTCTTGGACTCCTGGGCTCAAGCAGTCAACCCGCCTGAGCCTCCCAAAGTGCTGGGATTACAGGGGTGAGCCACTACGCCCAGCCTAGCATTTTCAATAAATCAGAATGTAAGCCAAGCAGCCACCAGAGGCTGACAAGCATGTCTGTGGACTGGGAAACCTGCCTTAGAGACTGACCAGTGCAGGGCTTGGGGAGCTAGGGTCCCGGCGCCAGACACACATCCCCCAGGCTGGGCAGGCCTTCAGTAAAGCCCATACCTGAGCACGTCAGAGAGTCTCAGGAGGGCCTGGTGACAGGCGGAAGACACTGGCCAGGTAAGCACACGGCATCAGGCAACGGAGTGGAGGAGGTGTCAACTGCCAGGGACCCACGACCTGGGGGGCCTCACAGGGCTGGGGCAATGCATTCTTCTTTTTTTTTTTTTCTCTGAGACGGAGTCTCACTCTGTCGCCCAGGCTGGAGTGCAGTGGCATGATCTCAGCTCCCTGCAACCTCCACCTCCCAGGTTCAAGCAATTCTCCTGCCTCAGCCTCCTGAGCAGCTAGGATTACAGGCATGCGCCACCACGCCCAGCTAATTTTTGTATTTTTAGTAGAGACAGAATTTCACCATGTTGGCCAAGCTGGTCTCAAACTCCTGACCTTGTGATCCACCTGCCTCGGCCTCCCAAAGAGCTAGGATTACAAACGTGAGCCACTGCACCTGGCTAATGCATTCTTAAAACTACAAAAGCATAAATTCCATCTTTGTCACTTGCCAATAGTAGCTACCTCTTAGAGGTGTAAGGATTAAATTGATAAAAGTGTATAGTGGTTGTTTGGTGTGGTGGCAGGTGCCTGTAGTCCCAGCTATTCAGGAGGCTGAGGCAAAAGGATCACTTGAGCCTGGGAGTTCAAATCCACCCTGGGCAACATAGCCAGGCCCTCATCTCAGAAAACAAACAAAGTGTATGGAGGCTTCCCCCCACCATACCCAGAAATCACTCAATAAATGCCTCTTGTAATTAGAGGTGGGAAAGAGAATTCAGAATTTTACCACTGGACAGAAATAATATCTTAGTTTATACGTGGGGGGACTGAAGCCTAGAGAGGCAGAGGGTTCCATTTGAGTCCTGGATGAGCAAGGAGCAGGGCCCAGGTCTTCTGTTGAGTCCAGCCTCTCCCACCACACCCCATCTAAGGAATAAGCCAAAACACAGGAACAATGAGTCCTGGAAACCTCCATCTTTCTGGCACCCAGAAGGGCTTTGCTCCACATCCAGTGGGCAGATAAGTAGCTATTCAGAGCCCTGGGCATCCTCATAGCCCTGGCACTGGATTACACCTTTGAGAAGAGACAGAGGCCCTGCCCTCCCACGCATGAGGTATCACCTCCCAAGGTGGTCACTGGGGGCAGGGACGGAGCTGAGAGGAGGGCAGGGCTCCCAGGCTGCCTCTGCCCTCTGGGTGCTGCCTCTGTTTCCCAGGAGCCTGTTTGGCCGCATCAGCATCTGCCCACAGCCTCCTCGCACCTCTTCTGATTTACAGAGCAGTTTCATTCACATCTGTGGTCTCTCTGCTCCGTGTGGCTGTTTCTCAGAGCTGCAAATTGAGGCCGGGACTTAGAGAGCTGCTGGTCAGCGGATTCCAGACACAAGCCCAGAGCTACCAGGCCAGAGGAAGACACTCTGCCTATTAGAAACGTGACTGTTGGCTGGGCGTGGTGGGACGCCTAAAATCCCAGCACTTTGGGAGGCCGAGGCAGGTGGATCACCTGAGGTCAGGAGATCAATACCAGACTGGCCAACATGGCGAAACTCTATCTCTACTAAAAATACAAAAATTAGCTGGGTGTGGTGGTGCATGCCTGTAATCCCAGCTACTCGGGAGGCTGAGGCAGGAGAATTGCTTGAACCCAGGAGGCAGAGGTTGCAGTAAACTGAGATTGCACCACTACACTCCAGGCTGGGCAACAGAGTGAGACTCTGTCTCAGAAAAAAAAAAAAAAAGAAAGAAAGACAAAGAAAAAGAAACATGAGTGTTTAGGAGCTGGTGCTATGGCGACTCATTTGCTACCTGAGGGCTGAACCTAATCCACACAAAGGCAGACACCAGAGAGGTTAAAGATCTGAGTAGGAGGCCGGTTATGGTGGCTCACGCCTGTAATCCCAGCACTTTGGGAGGCTGAGGTGGGTGGGTCACCTGAGGTCAGGAGTTTGAGACCACCCTGGCCAACATGGTGAAACCCCTTCTCTACTAAAAATAGAAAGATTAGCCAGGTGTGGTGGCGTGTGCCTGTAATCCCGGCTACTCAGGAGGCTGAGGCAGGAGAATCACTTGAACCCAGGAGGTGGAAGTTGCAGTGACCCAAGATAGCACCATTGCACTCCAGCCTGGGCGACAGAGCGAGATTCCATCTCAAAAAAAAAAAAAAAAAAAAAAAAAAAAAATCTGAGTGGGAAGGCAAAGTTGCGAAGTTAGAAGAGTAAAATGGAGATTATCTTTGTGACTCTGGGGCAGAAAATAACTCCTTAAACAACTCAAGATAGACCATCAACTGGACCACCCTTTTCCGGCTGCCTTCTGAGAGTTGATGGATTGTAGCTGCCTTATTGCTCTCTGAGATTGCTTCCAGCAAGGTGTCCAGGGCAGGGAGGAATCACAGGAATAAAGGAAAAGTAAAACCCTCTGAAGGGCCACTTTCTCTTGGTATTCTGCAATTCCTATGAGACTGCGAGAGGAAAAAAAAAAAAATCAAAGCACAACCTTGCCACAGAGATGAAGCAAGCCTGATGGCTCTGGTTTCCAGTGGGCCTCAGAACAGAAGCCACTGCCCAACAGTCCTCTCATACGAAGTGTTCTGCTGCTGCTAACATGAAAAGGAAAAGAAAAGAAAAGACCAAATGAAGAAAGACAGCCGCTGGGCCGGGCACGGTGGCTCACACCTATAATCCCAGCACTTTGAGAGGCCAAGGCGGGTGAATCACCTGAGGTCAGGAGTTCGAGACCAGCCTGGCCAACATGATGAAACCCCATCTCTACTAAAAATACAAAAATTAGCCAGGCGTTGTGGTGCACGTTTGTAGTCCCAGCTACTCGGGAGGCTGAGGCAGGAGAATTGTTTGAACCCAGGAGGCGGAGGTTGCAGTGAGTCAAGATTGCACCACTGCACTCCAGCCTGGGTGACAGAGTGAGACTCCATCTCAAAAAAAAATTTTTTTTTGCCTATAATTATACATATATATATATATTTTTTTTTGAGACGGAGTTTCGCTCTTGTTGCCCAGGTTGGAGTGTAGTGACACAATCTTGGCTCACTGCAACCTCTGCCTCCCAGGTTCAAGCAATTCTCCTGCCTCAGCCTCCCAAGTAGCTGGCATTACAGGTGCCTGTCACCACACCCATCTAATTTTTTGTATTTTTAGTAGAGACAGGTTTCACCATGTTGGCCAGGCTGGTCTCAAACTCCTGAACTGAGGTGATCTGCACACCTCGGCCTCCCAAAGTGTTGGATTGCAGGCGTGAGCCACTGCACCTGGCCAAATTCTTGTTAATTATAGTAGCTCTACTGTGCTGTGGAACACTAGAGCTTACTCCTTCTATCTAATTGTATTTTTGTACCCATTAACTAACCTCTATTTATCTCCCTCTTCCTCCAACTCTTCCTTCCAGTGTCTCTGGTAATCACCATTCCACTCTCTACCTTCATGAGATCAATTTTTTTAGCTCCCACATATGGGTAAGAACATGCAATATTTGTCTTTCTGTGCCTGGCATTATGTTCCCTTAACATAACGTCCTCCAGTTCCATCCACGTTGCTGCAAATGACAGGATTTTCTTAATTTTTAAGGCTGAATAATATTCCATCGTAGGTATATACTATATTTTATTTATCTGTCTATCCATTGATTGGCATTAAAGTTGATTCCATATTTTGGCTATTGTGAATAGTACTGCAATAAATGCCAGAGTGCAGGTATCTCTTCAATATACTCATTTCTTTTATTTTGGTTGTATACCCAGTAGTGGAACTGCTGGATCACATGGTAGTTCTATTTTTAGTTTTTTGAGGACTGTCCATACTGTTTTCCATAGTCTCTGTATTAATTTACATTCCTGGCCAGGCGCAGTGGCTCACGCCTGCAATCCCAGCACTTTGGGAGGTCGAGGTGGGCAGATCACCTGAGGTCAGGAGTTCGAGACCAGCCTGGCCAATATGGTGAAACCCCCTCTACTAAAAATACAAAAATTAGCCAGGTGTTGTGGCACATGCCTGTAATCCCAGCTACTTGGGAGGCTGAGGCAGGAGAATCTCTGGAACTCAGGAGGTGGAGGTTGCAGTGAGCCGAGATCACACCACCGTACTCCAGCCTGGGCGACAGAGCGAGACTGTTTCAAAATAATAATTTACATTCCCACCAGCAGTGTAAAAGCACTTCCCCTTTCTCCACATCCTCGCTAGCTTCTGTTATTTTCTTTCTTTTTTCTTTTTTTTTTAAGACAGAGTCTCGCTCTGTCACCCAGGCTAGAGTGCAGTGGTACAATCTCTGCTCACTGCAACATCCAACTCCCAGGTTCAAGCGATTCTTGTACCTCAGCCCCCTGAGTCGCTGGGATTACAGGCACCCAACACCACACCCGGCTAATTTTTGTGTCTTAGTAGAGACAGGGTTTCACCATGTTGGCCAGGCTGGTCTCAAACTCTTGAGCCCAAGTGATCCACCCACCTTGGCCTCCCAAAATGCTGGAATTACAGGCATGAGCAGCGACACCTGGCCTGTTATTTTCTTTCTTTCTTTTCTTCTTCTTTTTTTTTTTTTTTTTTTTTGAGACAGAGTTTCACTCTTGTTCCCCAGGCTAGAGTGCAATGGTGCGATCTTGGCTCACCACAACCTCTGCCTCCCGGGTTCAAGCGATTCTCCTGCCTCAGCCTCCCAAGTAGCTGGGATTACAAGTACGCGCTAATTTTTTGTATTTTTGATAGAGATGAGGTTTCACCATGTTGCCCAGGCTGGTCTCAAACTTCTGAGCTCAAGTGAACCACCTGCCTCAGCTTCCCAAAGTGCTGGGATTACAGGCATGAGCCTCTGCTACCAGCCTGCTATTTTCTTTTTAATAAAGGCCATTTTACCATTTTAACTGGGGTGAGATAATATTTCATTGTGGTTTTGATTTGCATTTCCCTAGTGTTATTGATCATTTTCTCATGTACCTGTTTGTCATTTGTATGTCTTCTTTTGAGAAATGTCTATTCAGATGTTTTGTCCATTTTTTCATCAGATTATGTTTTCGTGCTATTAAGTTGTTTGAGCTCCTTGTATATTCTGCTTATCAATCCCTTGTTGGATGTACAGTTTGCAGATATTTTCTCCTATTCCGTAGGTGTCACTTCCCTTTGTTGATTGTTTCCTTTGCTGTGAGAAAATGTTTAGCTTGATATAATCCCATTTGTCTATTTTTACTTTTGTTGCCCATGCATTTGAGGTCTTACTCAAAAAATCTTTGCTCAGACCAATCTCCTGAAGCATTTCCCCAATGCCTTCTTCTAGTAGTTTCATAGTTTCGGATCTTACATTCAAGTCTTTAAACCATTTTGATTTGATTTTTCGTGTATGGTGAGTGAGAGGGGCCTAATTTCAGTCTTCTGCATGTGGATATCTAGTTTTTCCAGCATCATTTATTGAATAGGCTGCCCCTTCCCCAGTGTATGTTCTTGGCACCTTTGTGGAAAATGAGTTGGCTGTAAATATGTGAATTTATTTCCGGATTCTGTTCCACTGGTCTATGTGTCTGGTTTTTTGTAGTTGTCGTTTTGGAGTTTTTTCTTTCCCCTTTTTTTTTTTTTGAGACGGAGTCTCACTCTGTCGCCCAGGCTGGAGTGCAGTGGCACGATCTCGGCTCACTGCAAACTCCACCTCCTGGGTCCACGCCATTCTCCTGCCTCAGCCTCCTGAGTAGCTGGGACTACAGGCGCCTGCCACCACGCCCAGCTAATTTTTTGTATTTTTAGTAGAGACAGGATTTCACCATGTTAGCCAGGATGGTCTCGATCTCCTGACCTCATGATCCTCCCACCTCGGCCTCCCAAAGTGCTGGGATTACAGGCGTGAGCCACAGTGCCCGGCCTTCTTTCCCTTTTTGAAACGGCCTCACTCTGTCACCCAGCCTGGAGCACAGTGGTGTGATCTCTGCTCACTGCAACCTTTACCTCCTGGGCTCAAGCAATCCTCCCTCCTCAGCCTCCCGAGTAGCTGGGACCACAGGCATGTACCCCCACACCTGGCTAATTTTTTGTATTTTCAGTAGTGACAGGGTTTTGCCATGTTGCCCAGCCTGGTCTCGAACTCCTGGGCTTAAGTGATCCATCCGTCTTGACCTCCTATAGTGCTGGGATTACAGGAGTGAGCCACTGTGTCCCGCCTTACATGTCTGTTTCTTGTTTTTTGAGAGGGGGGTCTCAACTCCTGTCACCCAGGCTGAAATGCAGTGGTGTGATCTCAGCTCACTGCAACCTCCACCTCCTGGGGTCAAGTGATCCTCCCACCTCAGCCTCCCGAGTAGCTGGGGTCACAGGCACAGGCCACCACACCTGGCTAATTTTTTATTTTTTATTTTTTGTATTTTTGGTAGAGATGTCACCCAGCCTGGTCTTGAACTCCTAAGCTCAAGTGATCCACCCTCCTCAGCCTCCCAAGTAGCTGGGACCATTGGTATACACCAGCATACCTGGCTAATTATTTTTTGTCCAGACAAGTTCTCACTATGTTGCCTAGGCTGGTCTCAAACTTCTGGGCTCAAGAGATCCTCCCACCTCAGCCTCCCAAAGTGCTGGGATTACAGGAGTGAGCCATGGTGCCAGGCCACATGTCTGTTTTTATGTCAGTACCACACATTTTACATATGGGGAGACTAGGCCAAGGGAGGTCAAACCAAATTCAGCAAGCTGGTGAATAAAGAAAACAGGGTTTGAACCCAAGTACACCCAAGTCCAGAGCCCTTGCTCTCTGTCCACCTGTCTTCAGACCCTCCACCGATGGCTATGCTTTCCTGCCCTGGCTGTGCCCAAGCTGTTCTTCTCTGTGCCCCTAGCAGAGTTCCCACCTCCATCCAAGGCCCATTCAGGACTCTGAGGTTGAGAGAGCCCAAGAGGGAAGGAAGGCACCACTTGCAGGCCCTTCCAGCACAGGCCAATCTGGTGCTGCCACCATCTTCCAGCCAGACCCTCACCCCTGGGAGTCAGCCCCCGCCCTTCATCCCAGCAGCCTGCCCAGCAGCCTTTGGCCTGTGTCTGTTTATGGCTCTTTTCCCCAACCACTGACTCAGCCCTTCCTTCTTTGGGCCTTCAAGGACTGGACGGGGGCAGGGAGAAGCCATCAGGCTGAGCTTCAGACTGCAAAACTCCCCATTGCTGCGGTGGGAGTAAAAGCCCACAGCCAGGCCAAACCAGGAGGATCACTCGAGCCAAGGAGTTTAGGACCAGCCTGGGCAACATGGCAACACCCCGTCTGTATAAAAAGAAAAAAAAAATGACCACAACCAAGCAGGAGCTGGTAGAACAAACAGCCCCTCCTGAACTTCCTGTCCACTTCAGTGCTTCCATCATCAGATTCTCTCTACAGCCAGGACAGAGTCAAGCTTCAGCTTCCTTGCCTGTAAACTGTGGGTAATAATAACACCCGCCTATAGTAGTTCGCTAGGGCTATCATACATAGCAAAGTAACACAAACTGGGTGGCTTTAACTACAGAAATATATTGCCTCTCATTTCTGGAGGCTGGCAGGCCCAGATCAAGGTATTACTAGGGCTGAGTCTTTCTAAGGCTGTGAGGGAAGTCTCTGTTCGAGACCTCTCCTAGCTTCTGGTGCTTTTCTCGCAGTCTTTGATGTTCCTTGACTTATGCATGTATTAACCAGACCTCTGCTTTCACATTCACATTCACATTTCACATTTCACATTCACCTCTGCTTTCACGAGAACATGGTTCTCGCCTGTGTGTGCCTCTGTGTCCACATTTCTCTTTTTATAAGGACAACAGTCATACTGGATCAGGGCCCTAATGACCTCAGCTTAACTTGATCATCTGCAAAGACCCTATTTCCAAAATAAGGTTACATTCACAAGTACTGGGGTTAGGACTTCTGCATCTCTTTTTTTTTTTTTTTTTTTGAGACAGAGTCTCGCTTTGTTACCCAGGCTGGAGTGCAGTGGCACGATCTTGGCTCACTGCACTCTCCGCCTCCCAGGTTCAAGCAATTCTCTGCCTCAGCCTCCTGAGTAGCTGGGATTACAGGTGCCTGCCACCACGCCTGGCTAATTTTTTGTATTTTTAGTAGAGACAGGGTTTCACCATCTTGGCCAGGCTGATCTTGAACTTCTGACCTTGTGATCCACTCACCTCGGCCTCCCAAAGTGCTGGGGTTACAGACATGAGCCGTCACGCCCGGCCAACTCCTGCATCTTTTAGGGCAGGGAGATGTTCAAGCCATAACACCGCCTCACAGGACTGTCGAATGGGTGAAATGAGCTAACGCATGCTGTGCCAGGCACAAAGTCATCACTCAGTGAATGATCTTTATTATCATATTGTTATTATTTCTCTGCACAGTGGCTGCCAGTGTGCTGCACTGGGTCCTATGGGGTGGCCATCCCAGGGTAGTGCAAGTGCCCCACAAATCCCTGAAATGTGACCAGCAGTGGCTCCAGAATTTCACAGTAAGGAGGAATTTGGGGGCGTGGGAGGGAGATCAGGTTGGAAGGGGCTCAGCACGCTCACTGATGGATCTAAGCTCTCATGTCACATGACAAAGACAGCAGTGCTTCCTGAAGATGCTCTGAGTCCCACTCGATGCGTGACTGAGAAACCGCACAGCTGTCCACCTGTGTCAGATCCTATCGCAGCTGTTGTAAATCCTTAGCGAAGCTTGTAGGGGAAGTGACAGTCATTGCTGGTGGTGAGTCGGGTGACTGATGTGCTCCCAAGGCTCTCCTTGATACAGGCACTTCATGTACCACGTCACCATGCTAGGCTGGTAGTCCCAGGAGGCTGAGTCATGGGGTGATGTCGGGATGCTCCCCTCCGTGGGGCTGTGTCTTGTGAGTGGTCGCGTTGGTGGGGATGGCAGCTCTCTAGCTGGGAGGCAACAGACCTCCGTGCATGGGCGTGAGGTGGCACAGGCTTCTCATCTGGGAGACCAGATTGAATCTCAAATTGCTGCCTGCCTTCCGCACTTAAAACTGCTTCCTCACCCAGCACTTTGTGAAGCTCAAGTTCAAAGTCCTGAATGAAAGCCTTGATAATGAATCTGACCTGACGATGATACAAAGCTTCAATTATGGAGCTTGTAAAATGATCCTGATATATGTGTGCTTCCTTGCATTTCTTCTGGGTTTCAGTCATTCCTCTGTGCCCTTTTATAAAAGTGTTTTGAGGCCAGGCATGGTGGCTTATGCCTGTAATCTCAGTACTTTAGGAGGCCAAGGTGGGTGGATCACCTGAGGTCAGGGGTTCGAGACGAGCCTGACCTACATGAAGAAACCCTGTGCCTACTAAAAATACAAAATTAGCTGGGCATGGTGGTGCATGCCTGCAATCCCAGCTACTCGGTGGGCTGAGGCAGGAGAATTGCTTGAATCCAGGAGGTGGAGGTTGTGGTGAGCAGAGATCGCACCATTGCACTCCAGCCTGGGCAACAAGAGTGAAACTCCATCTCCAAAAAATAAATTAATAAAAATAAAAAATAAAAGAGTTTTGAAAGTTGCAAAAACAGAGGCTTGAGCAGGGAGACTGGTAGATGCATGGGGAGAGGTGGCCAAGAAATAGCTGTGGATCAGCCTGTTGGGTAAAGATCCTGGAACTCCAGTTTTGGAGGAGTGTCTGGTGGTCTAAGGCATAATAATAATTAGCTTTTCGAAGCATCGTCTATGCCTGAGTACCAGACTTATGGCTCTTTTTTTTTTTTTTTTTCTTTTTTAAGACAGGGTATTGCTCTGTTACCCAGGCTGGAAGGCAGTGGTGCAATCATAGCTCACTGCAGTCTCAAATTATTCCTGGGCTCAAGCTATCCTCACTTCAGCCTCCTGAGCAGCTGGAACTACAGGTGTGTACCACCCAGTCTTGCTAATTTTTGTATTTTTAGACACAGAGTCTCACTATGTTGCCCAGGCTGGACATGGCTCATTTTATTAAACCTTTGCAGCAATGCCATGTGGCCAGTAGTATAATTACATCTGCATTTTATAGATGAAGAAAAGAAATGAAGGCTTAGTGACTTGCTGAAGGTCACCAAGCCAAGAAGTGGCAGATGAGCAATGTGAACACAGACCTGATTCTAGGGCCAAAGCACTTGTCCATGGTGCCGGTCTGCTGTGGGCTACTATGAGGTCCCCAAGGCTGAAGCACAGCAACCAAGTGTCTCTCTAGCTTGTGTGGCCATGTAAATAAAGCAAGAGACCTAAGAGCAAATAGAGGGGCAGGGTTCACCGTGTCCTCTATTAGGCTGGACGAAAGAACTGGTCCAGATCATACAACCGTACACTCAAGATGTGAAGAGGAGGCTGAGGCAGGTGGGTCACTTGAGCTCTGGAGTTCGAGACCAGCCTAGCCAACATGGTGAAACCGCATCTCTTCCAAAAACACAAAAAATTAGCTAGGTGTGGTGGTGCACGCCTGTAATCCCAGCTACTTGGGAGACTGAAGTGGGAGAATCACTTGAACCCAGGAAGCGGAGGTTGCAGTGAGCCGAGATCGCGCCACTGCACTCCAGCCTGGGGGACAGAATGGGATTCTGTCTCAAAAAAAAAAAAAAACAAAAAAACAAAAAAAGTGAAGAGGACTACTATACAGCAACAACAACAAAAAAAAACTACTGTGATACACAACAATGTGGGCAAACCTCACAGATACAACGTTAGGCAGAAGAAAGCCAGACTCTATGCTGCGAGGTTTACATGCCTGTAATCCCAGCACTTTGGGATGCTTAGGCAGGAGAATTGCTTGAGCTGAGGAGTTTGAGACCAGACTGGGCAAGATGGTAAAACCCCGTCTCTGCAAAAAGTATAAAAAATTAGCCAGGTGTGGGCTGGGCCTGTGGCATGGACGGGTGCGGTGGCTCACGCCTGTAACCCCAGCACTTTCAGAGGCTGAGGGGGGCAAATCACCTGAGGTCAGAGCTCGAGACCAGCCTGGCCAACATGGCAAAACCCTAAACTAAACCCTCTACTAAACCCTCTACTAAAAATACAAAAAATAGCCAAATGTGGTAGTGGGCGCCTGTAATCCCAGCTATTCGGGAGGCTGAGGCAGGAGAATTGCTTGAACCTGGGAGGCGAGTTGCAGTGAGCCGAGATCGCGCCATTGCACTCCAGCCTAGGCAACAGAGTGAGACTCCATCTCAAAAAATAATTAGCCAGGTGTAGTGGTGTGTGCCTGTAGTCCCAACTACTTGGGGGTGCTGAGGCAGGAGAATTGCTTGAGGCCAGGAGGTTAAGGCTACAGTGAGCCACATTTGTGCCACTGCACTCCAGGCTGGATGACAAAGTGGAACCCTGCCTCAAAAAAAAAAAAAAAAAAAAAAAGCCAGATGCAGAAGAGCACATGCTGTTTGGATCTATTTAGGTGAAGTTCTAAAACAGGCAAAGCCAATCCTATGATGATAAAGTCAAGATGACAGTTGCCTTTTGGGGAGCCTCCTTGGGTGATAGAAATGGCTCACATCTTGAACTGGGTGGTGGGTAGCCAAGTGGACAGATATGTAAGAATTCATCAAGGTGTTTACTTCAGATGTGTGCCCTTTATCATATCTAACTTATACCTCAATTACATTAAAAAGGTGTAAAGAGGGGGCCAGGCGCGGCGGCTCACGCCTGTAATCCCAGCACTTTGGGAGGCTAAGGGGGGTGGATCACTTGAGGTCAGGAGTTTGAGACCAGCCTGGCCAATATGGTGAAACCCCATCTCTACTGAAAATACAAAAAATGGCCTGGCACGGTGGCTCACACCTATAATCCCAGCACTTTGGGAGGCCGAGGCAGATGGATCACCTAAGGTCAAGAGTTCAAGACCAGCCTGACCAACATGGTGAAACCCCGTCTCTACTAAAAATACAGAAATTATCCAGGTGTGGTGGTGCACGCCTGTAATCCCAGCTACTCAGGAGACTGAGGCAGGAGAATCGCTTGCACCCCAGAAGCGGAGTTTGCAGTGAGCCAAGATCCCGCCACTGCACTCCAGCCTGGGCAACAGAGCAAGACTATGTCTCAAAAACAAAACAAAACAAAAAGAAAGAAAGAATTAGATTGAGGTCTGTTTAAAAAATAAAAATTTAGCTGGGTGTGGTGGCACATAGTCCTAGCTACTTGAGAGGCTGGGGTGGGAGGATCAAGTGAGCCCAAGAGGTTGAGGCTTCAGTGAGCCATAATGGCACCATTGCACTCTAGCCTGGGTGACAGGGTGAGAACCTGCCTCAAAATAATAATAATAAAGCCAGGCGCAGTGGCTCATGCCTGTAATCCCAGCACTTTGGGAGGCCGAGGCAGGTGGATCACCTGAGGTCGGGAGTTCGAGACCACCCTGGTCAACGTGGTGAAACCCCGTCTCTACTAAAAATACAAAAATTAGCCGGGCATGGTGGCAGGCACCTGTAATCCCAGCTACTCGGGAGGCTGAGGCAGGAGAATCGCCTGAACCCGGGAGGTGGAGGTTGCAGTGAACCAAGATCACACCATTGTACTCCAGCCTGGGAGACAAGAGCAAGATTTGTCTCAAAAAATAATAACAATAAAATAAATATTAAAAATTAAAGTATGCTTGGGGTAAGGAGTGGAGGTGGTGCTCATCCCTGGTAGTTTTTTTGTTTTATTTTTTGTTTTTTTTTTATACAGAGTCTTGCTCTGTCACCCAGGCTGGAGTGCAGTGGCATGATCTCAGCTCATTGCAACTTCTGCCTCTTGGGTTCAAGCGATTCTCCTGCCTCAGCCTTCCGAGTACCTGGGATTACATGCATGTGCCACCACGCCCAGCTAATTTTGTGTTTTTAGTAGAGACGGGGTTTCACCATGTTGGTCAGGCTTGTCTCGAACCCCTGGCCTCAAACAATCCGCGTGCCTTGGCCTCCCAAAGTGCTGGGATTACAGGCGTGAGCCACCATGCCCGGCCATCCCTGGTAGTTTTAACATCCAAGATCCTGACCCATGGTTTGGTCCATTCTCTCCTGTAGGAGTCCATCTGTTGCACTTTTCAGGATGTCCACAGCTGGGAGGGAACTTCCCTTGCTCAGGAGGGCAAAACAGCTTTCGTCACTCTCTTATTTATGCATTCACTCATCTATTCTTTCAATATTCAAAGATGTTTGTAGAGAGCCTGCTGTGTGCCAGGCATTGTGCTGAGCAAACAGACCAACAAAACATCTGTTCTTGTGTTGCTGTCGTCCTAGTGGGGGCTGAGATTATTGCTACTCTAAAATACGAAGTAAAGTATACAGTATGTGAGCTGGAGAAAAATAAAACACGGAAAGGAGTGAGGCGTGAAGCATAGGTTGCATCTTCACATTTGAGGTGGCCTAGGAAGGGCGCACGGAGAAGGTGGCATTTCAGAAAAGCTGGGAAGGAGAGTCTAGGCTGACTGCAAGTACAAATGCTCTGGGGCCAGCCTCAGTCTCCGTGAGGGAGGCAGGCAGATCAGGTTGGCTCGAGAGGGTGGTGGAGGGAGAGCCGCAGGAATAGGGTATGGGGAGTGATGGAGCGCTAGAAGGGAAAAGGCCTTGTACCAGTCAGGGCCTTACTCGACTGAGATGGGGTTTTCACAGTCAGGCTACCATGAGCTGGGAAATATTGCAAACGATCACCGGCCACTGCTGCGCGCTAGGCAGAGACCACGAGAGGGCTACGATGGAAGGGAGAGGAGAGTTTCCAGGCTCACTGGCTCCACAGTGCCTGGCTCTCCACCTTTGCTTTTCCCATCCAGTGACTAGCATGGACCTCGACCCGCCAGGGCACTAGAGAGAAGAGGAGGGAGGGCCTATGTCCTCCACTGTGGAGGCACCAGGAGAGGCTGGAAGCAGATGAACAGCAGCCCAAGTCTCTCTGGACACAGAGTAAGAAATCTTTGCGAGTGCGGCATGTGGAACGGACCCTGTGTCCCTGTATTTCTTCTGGAGGTTTTCCAAGGAAGCAAAAGTTGCCCAGGAAGCAAAAGTTGCCCAGGAAGCAAGGTTCACAAGAAACTTCTGACTGTAGGCAGAGTGGGAAAGATGAGGTGGAGACAGTGAAGTCATCTCAGGCAGGGCGGCACCCTCCTCTCCTGGCTGCTGGAACTGCTGACCTCACCTCCTTCCCACACCCAGGAACCCAGGAGGGAGCCGATCACTGTGGGGGAAGGACTACTGGGACTGCGACAAGTTCCGGGAACCACGCTCTGGCAGGACAAAGCAGTCTTTACCTGCAGCATGGCACTTTCTCGGGGGTGCCGGCCCGGGTGATGTCCATTCACAGGGAGAAGGCTGGAGGGGAGGGAGTCCCTGTATTTGTGGCCTGGCTCTGTCAGCACCTGCTGTGTGGCTCCTGCACATCAAATGCCCACTCAGGGCTGTTCTCCCTCCTGTAAAGCAGGGAGCTGAGCTAGAGGCTTCTTTTTTATTTTTATTTATTTATTTATTTTTGAGACAGAGTCTCACTCACTTTGTCACCCAGACTGGAGTGTGCATTGGCAAAATCTTGGCTCACTGCAATCTCTGCTTCCCAGGTTCAAGCAATTCTCCTGCCTCAGCCTCCCGAGTAGCTGGGGTTACAGGTGTGCCCCACCACACCGCCTGGCTAATTTTTTGTATATTTAGTAGAGATGGGTTTTCGCCATGTTGGCCAGGCTGGTCTCAAATTCCTGACCTCAAGTGATCCACCCACCTCGGCCTCCCAAAGTGCTGAATTACAGACAGGCATGAGCCACTGTGCCAGGCCCTTGCCCTTTCTTTCATTCTACAGCTGCGTCCAGAGAGTGCACTGCGTGCCTGGTCTCCACACTGGGGGCCTTGGCCTCAAGGAGCTCAGTCCAGAAGGCTCCTAGGGCCAAGCCTATGGGTTCCCTACTGGCTTCTTATCTCTGCAAGGGGTGAAGTGCAAGGCTGTTACTTGCTTATGGGCACATCCCAAGTGAGCTGATGTTTCCTCCCTTGTCCTCATTGTCGATGTCACCTCCCCAAGGAAACATGCTAGGCCTTACATTTGAAAATACAGTCAAGCTGGGCATGGTGGCTCACACCTGTAATCCCAACACTTTGGGAGGCTGAGGCGTGTGGATCGCCTGAGGTCAGGAGTTTGAGACCAGCCTGCCTAACATAGTGAAATCCGGTCTCTACTAAAAATACAAAAAATTAGCTGGGCGTGGTGGCAGACACCTGTAATCCCAGCTACTAGGGAGGCTGAGGCAGGAGAATTGCTTGAACCCAGGAGGCGGAGATTGCAGTGAGCTGAGATCGCGCCATTGCACTCCAGCCTGGGCAACAAGAGCGAAACTCTGTCTCAAAAAAAAAAAGAAAAGAAAAGAAAAAGAAAATACAGTCTATAGGCCGGGTGCTGTGGCTTATGCCTGTAATCCCAGAACTTTGGGAGGCAGAGGCGGGTGGATCACGAGGTCAGGAGTTCAAGACCAACCTGGCCAACATGGTGAAACCCTGTCTCTACCAAACAAAAATTAGCTGGGCATGGTGGCACGTGCCTGTAGTCCCAGCTACTTGGGAGGCTGAGGCGGGAGAATCACTTGAACCCAGGAGGCAGAGCTTGTAGTGAGCTGAGATCGTGCCACTGCACTCCAGCCTGGGCAACAGAGCAAGACTCTCTCAAAAATAAAAAAGAAAAGAAAATACATTCTACGGCCATACCACCCTGAACACACCCGATCTTGTCTGAAAATACAGAGCCCTGAAGTCATCTCCTACCCCCTCACAGGCACATTCACAGGCTCCCAATGGCCTACAGAATCGAAGCCTGTCTCTGTGCCTGGCATTCATGATGTCCACAGTCTAGGGATTCGACTTCCCTTCTGCTGCCTTTTCACACCCCACACTCCAGCCCTTTGGACTCTGTAACCTCCTCAATCCTCATAAGGACATCACTTCTCAGCCTCAGGCCTTTGACATGCAAAGCCCTCTTCCTACAACTCCACCAGCTAGATGTTTACATAGTCCTTTATATTTACCTGTATTTTATGAAACATTGCTGAATTCTCATAAAAACCTTGTGGGGGCCGGGCGCAGTGGCTCACGCCTGTAATCCCAGCACTTTGGGAGGCCAAGGCAGGCAGATCACGAGGTCAGGAGATTGAGACCATCCTGGCTAACATGGTGAAACACCATCTCTACTAAAAATACAAAAAATTAGCCGGGCTTGGTGGCGGGCGCCTGTAGTCCCAGCTACTCAGGAGGCTGAGACAGGAGAATGGCGTGAACCTGGGAGGCGGAGCTTGCAGTTAGCGGAGATCGTGCCACTGCACTCCAGCCTGGGTGCAGAGCGAGACTCCGTCTCAAAAAAAAAAAAAAAAACACACACAGCTGGTAAACAGAGGGGCCAGAATTCACACCTTAGGCTTCAGTGTTGAGCTCTCCACCCCTCACAGTGCCTCTCCCAGCTCCTGAGTAGACATGGGGCCTCTTCTCTGGATGGACCACAGTTGTCTGAGGGCAGGAGCTGAGCCTCCCCGGCCTCCTCCGTGTGAGCCATCGATGTCCAGCACATGCTGTTTCTCCTGCTCCCCTGGACTTTGGCCATCATCCCGCGCAGGCTTGGGGAGAACAGGCTCTTCTGGCAGCCACCCTGGGACAAGCCTGGCTCTCCCAGGTGGCTCCAGCATTCCCTCCACTAGGCAGGTAGGGCCAGCTGCTGTGCAGACATGCAGCTACCATGACTCATCCACAGCCTGGGCATGGCCCGCCTGTGCCCTGAGCAGAGCTGTGGAAACCAGTTGGGTGGGTCCAAATTGACAAAGCAGCCCATCCACCCACTTCTTCTAGGAGCCCAGGCCCCAGCAATGTGGCCCTTGCTTTTTCCACTTGGACAATGGACTTAAGGAGATAATGCTTTAACCCTCTAGATCTGCCCACCAGTCAGAGCTGTGTCTTCCTATATCAAAACCCACCTTATCCAACCATGTTCCCTGAGATCATGAGAAAGAGTTCTTTGTGAACTCGGCCTCAAATTCTGGGAATAACTTCCACTTGGATGTGAATAATGAATAATGGCTCTTCACATTCATCAACAGCTATGTGCTTGGCACTATTTTTTTTTTTTTTTTTTGAAACAGAGTCTCAGTCTGTCACCTGGGCTAGAGTACAGTGGTATGATCTCTGCTCACTGCAACCTCCGCCTCCCAAGTTCAAAAAATTCTCCTGTCTCAGCCTCCCAAGTAGCTGGGATTACAGGAGCGTGCCAGCACACCCAGCTAATTTTTTGTGTGTTTTTAGTAGAGACAGGGTTTCACCATGTTGGCCAGGCTGGTCTCGTACTCCTGGCCTCAAGTGATCTGCCTGCCTCGGTGTCCCAAAATGCTGGGATTACAGGCGAGAGTCACTGTACCTGGCCGTGCTTGGCACTAGTCTAAACTCAACAGGCCAGGTGCGGCGGCTTACACCTATAATCTCAACACTTTGGGAGGCCGAGGCAGGTGGATCACCTTAGGTCAGGAGTTCGAGACCAGCCTGGGCAACATGGTGAAACCCCATCTCTACTAAAAATGCAAACATTGGCTGGGTGTGGTGGTGGACGCCTGTAATCCCAGCTACTAAGGAGGCTGAGGTGGGAGAATCACTTGAACCCAGGAGGTAGAGACTGCAGTGAGCCGAGATCAGGCCACTGCACTCCAGCCTGGGAAACAGAGCGAGACTCTGTCTCAAAAAAGCGTTATACTCAACAAAGCTTTGGCCTTTGATCCCTGATGGTGGGAGGATAAGACAGTAGGAAAATTTTTATCCAATTGTCTAGATCAAGAACTGAAAATCAGCGTAGAGAAGAAAGTTAACCTGGGTCATTGTCAGTGTCAGAGTGAAATCTAGTAACTTGGTCTTCTATCTCCCCCAGCTTCAGTGTTATTTCCAAGGCATCAAGCTGCCTTCCAGGAGCAAGGAGGATGCTGCTTCTATTTTAGAGCAAGAGTTAATGCAAAAGAAAGTTAGCAATGTATGCAGCTTTGATATTGTGACTTCACCTTTATTAGAAATGGGAACAAGCCAAGGAAAAGGTCCCAGTGAAACCTGAGATAATTAATGTGGTCAGAAAGAGGCAAGAATCCATTAGATCCAGATACAAAAGCAAAGTTAATGGCCTGAACTAAAATGCTAACAGAGGCGAGTTAGGGGCCAGCACCCCCACACAATTTTCCAGAGTGCTTTAGCGAATTGAGTAGAGGCTGCTAGTTCTCTGTATTGTGTAAGAGCTGACTGTAAATGGCTCAAACAGCTGACACTGAAAGCTTTCAGCAAACTTGTCTTTTTGAAGCTGGAGGTAAATATGGTAGGCCAGCTTTCCCAGGCTACCTCTGTCGATTATGTTGTTTTTTGTTTGTTTTTTTCTTTATTACATTGTTTTTTAAATCAGCATTTTAGATTATGGATTGATTTGCTAATTATAGAGGGTAAATCTTTGTTTGAAAGAGATAGTCACCTCACGGGGAGGAATTATTACAGTGGGAGCTAACTTTCAGCTCAAAGGAGTTTCAGGAATCAGATCTGGAGATTCAAACCTGGAGAGGAAAAGGAATAAGGTGAGAGCTGGAAGAAAACTATTGAGACCCCTTGCTTAGGGTCCTGGGCCTGTGGGCAGCCAGGCTCAAGAAGCTCCTACTCTTGGGCCAGACGCGGTGGCTCATACTTGTAACCCCAAAACTTTGGGAGGCCAAGACAGGTGGATCACTTGAGCCCAGGAGCTTCAGACCAGCCTGGGCAACATGGCAAAACCTCATCTCTACAAAAAGTACAAAAATTATTAGGGCGTAGTGGCATGCGCCTATAGTTCCAGCTTCTCCAGAGGCTGAGGTGGCATCATCACTTGAGCCTGGGAGGTCAAGGCTGCAGTGAGCTGTGATTGTGCCATTGCACTCCAGCCTGGAGTGCTGTGACAAAGTGAGACCTTGTCTCAAAAAAAAAAAAAAAAAAGCTCCTGCTCTCATGGTCCCCCAACCAGTGGGCATATTGTAAAACTTATTCTAGAAGCTTGTCCTGGCTAGGCACAGTGGCTCATGCCTATAACCCCAGCACTTTGAGAGGCTAAGGTGAGAGGACTGCTTGAGTGCAGGAATTCTAAACCAGCCTGGGCAACATAGTGAGGACCCCACCTCTACAACATTTAAAAATAAAAAATTGGCCTGGCGCAGTGGCTCAAGCCTGTAATCCCAGCACTTTGGGAGGCAGAGGTGGGCAGATCACAAGGTCAAGAGATCGAAACCATCCTGGCCGACATGGTGAAACCCCATCTCTATTAAAAATACCCAAATTAGCTGGGTGTACTGGCATGCACCTGTAATCCCAGCTACTTGGGAGGCTGAGACAGGAGAACTGCTTGAACCCAGGAGATGGAGGTTGCAGTGAGCTGAGATCACGCCACTGCACTCCAGCCTGGTGACACAACAAGACTCCATCTCAAAATAAATAAATAAAATAAAATAAAATATTAGGCCAGGCACAGTGGCTCATGCCTGTAATCCTAGCACTTTGGGAGGCCAAGGCAGGCAGATCACCTGAGGTCAGGAGTTTGAGACCAGCCTGGCCAACATGGTGAAATCTCATCTCTACTAGAAATAGAAAAAAATTAGCTGGGCTTGGTGGTGGGAGCCTGTAATCCCAGCTACTCTGGAGGCTGAGGCAGGGGAATTGCTTGAACTCGGGAGGCAGAGGTTGCAATGACCCGAGATTGCACCACTGCATTCCAGCCTGAAGCGACAGAGTGAGACTCCATCTCAAAAAAATGAAATAAAGTAAAAAATAAAAAATTAGCCAAGTGTGGTGGCTCATACCTGTAATCCCAGCTACTTGCGGGGCTGAGGTAGGAGGATCATTTGAGCCCAGGAGGCAGAGGTTACAGTGAGCCATGATCATACCCCTGCACTCCAGCCTGAGTGACAGAGCGAAGCTCTGTCAAAAAAAACAACAACAACAACAACAAGAAGAACCTTGTCTTGATCCATTTTAGTGCTGCTAAAACATAATACCTGACACAATGGGTAATTTATGAAGAACAGAAATTTATTGGCTCATGGTTCTGGTGACTGGCAAGTCCAAGATCGAGGGGCTACATCAGGTGAGGGCCTTCCTGTTGCGTTATAACATGGTAGAAGGCATCACATGGCAAGGGGCTGTGCACAGAAGAGCAAGAGGAAGCCAAACTCACTTTTTTTTTTTTTTAAGAGACAAGGTCTAGGCTGGGCGCGGTGGCTCATGCCTGTGATCCCAGCACTTTGGGAGGCCAAGGTGAGTGGATCACAAGGTCAGGAGTTCAAGACCAGCCTGGCCAAGATGATGAAACCCCGTCTCTACTAAAAATACAAAAATTAGCCAGGCTTGGTGGTGGGCGCCTATAATCCCAGCTACTCGGGAGACTGAGGCAGAGAATTGCTTGAACCGGGAGGCGGAGGTTGCAATGAGCTGAGATCGAGCCACTGCACTCTAGCCTGGGTGACACAGCGAGACTCCATCTCAAAAAAAAAAAAGAGAAGAGGTCTAGCTCTGTCACCCAGCCCAGGCTGGTGTGGAGTGACACGATTACAGCTCACTGCAGCCTTGACCTCCTAGGCTCAAGCAATCCTCCTGCCTCCAAATTCACTTTTATAACAAACCTACTCCCATGATAATGGAATTAATCCATTCGTGAGAGAAGAGTCCTCATGACCTAATTACCCCTTAAAGATCCCACCTTTTTTTTTTTTTTTTTTTAAGACAGGGTCTCACTCTGTCACCCAGGTTGGTGTGTAGTGGCACAGTCACAGCTCACTGTGGCCTCACCCACACCGGCTGAAGCAACTCTCCCACCTCAGCCTAAAGAATAGCTGAGACTACAGGCATGTGCTACCATGCTCAGTTAATTTAGTTTTTTGTTTTTGTTTGTAGAGACAGGGTCTCACTATGTTGTTACCCAGTATAGTCTTAAACTCCTGGGCTCAAGTGACCCTCCCACCTCAACTTCCCAAAGTTCTGGGATTACAGATGTGAGCCACCATGCCTGGCTAGGTCCCACCTCTCAAAACAGTTGCACTGGATATTAAGTTTCCAACATATGAGCTTTGGGGGACATATTCAAATCACAGCAAAGCTCCTTCAGGGGAACAGCCTTAGAGAAAAGGCGTTGCCATGATACAACACTGAAGGAGGAACTGATGGAGCTGTTCACTGATTTTCGATAAAAGAGCTCCAAGTGATTTTTGCCAAGCATCTTGGAAAGAATCCAAAGAATTGAGTGACACTGTAATAACAAAACTCTTTCCAGTTCCACATAATTTTGTGAAAAAGGCTTCTAAACTCATATATGGATTAAAATAAAGAAATAAGGATAGTGTTGATAGTGACTCCTGTTCCAATCTAGGAATCAATAATATTTATCAATGTAAACATGAACATACATTTTAAAAATCCATCTCAATAAATAAAATGTAACTCTCCATATGCAAACTGTTGTCAAATTTGTATTGTACTTATGTGGTTTCAATCAGTTAGGTCTAATAACGCTAATGGTAATTCTAGCCAGAAGAAGTAACACTTCAAGGTTTATGGTCACAAGAAATTAAAAATTAAAATTGGAATTCAAGTGCCTATTTCTGTTACAAAGAAATGCTGTATGGCAATCATTAAAAGACAGTATAGCATAGAAATGAATGGCATGTATGACTTAATACTGTGGGGAAAGTGAAATGGAAATAGGAGTTCAAGAAGAAAAAAGAGCAATGTGAAGTTTCTGACTGAAATTTGTCCATGTGTTTTCCAAGGATGATAGTAAGTAGAGCTGCCCCAGAATGGTGTGACTCAAGTTCCTCAATAAGTGTCACCAGCCCAAGATAATCACACTTGAAAGGCGGCCATGGGCCAGGCACGGTGGCCCACATCTGTAATCCAGCACTTAGAGAGGCTGAGGCAGGAGGATCACTTGAAGTCAGGAGTTTGAAACCAGCCTGGCCAACATGGTAAAACCCCATCTCTACTAAAAATGCAAAAAATTAGCCGGGCGTGGTGGCAGGCACCTGTAGTCTCAGCCACTTAAGAGGCTGAGGCAGGACAATCGCTTGAACCCAGGAGGCAGAAGTTGCAGTCACTCGAGATCCCACCACTGTATTCCAGCCTGGGCAACAAAGCGAGACTCCGTATCAAAAAAGAAAAGAGGAAAAAAAGAAAGGAAGTCATAGCTGGGCGCACTGGCGCATGCCTGTAATCTCAGCACTTTGGAAGGCCGAGGTAGGCAGATTGCATGAGCCCAGGGGTTCTAGGCTAGCCTGGGCAACATGGCAAAACCCTATCTCTTAAAAAAAAAAATTAGCCAGGCGTGGTGGCATATGCCTGTGGTCCCAGCTACTTGAGAGGCTGAGGCAGGAGGATTGCTTAAGCCTGGGAGGTTGAGACTGCAGTGAGTTATGATTGCACCACTGCACGCCAGCCTAGGCAACAGAGTGAGATTCTGTCTTGAATAAATAAATAAAAAATAAATAAATAAACAAAGAAAGGAGGTAATACTGTGGATATCTTTGATTGACCTCTCTTGGGATATAATTAAAAACAGAAATTTCAAATTTGAGTTCAAATGGTGCTCAGAAAAGTACAACCTCCTATAGAAAACCTCCAACCACAAGTTTTGCAACTACCTAAAGTTATGATTTAAAAAACTAGATGTCAGGTGCGGTGGCTCATGCCTGTAATCCCAGCACTTTGGGAGGCCAAGGCGGGCGGATCACAAGGTCAGGAGATTGAGACCATCCTGGCTAACACGGTGAAACCCCGTCTCTACTAAAAAATACAAAACAAAATTAGCTGGGCATGGTGGCGGGTGCCTGTAGTCCCAGCTACAAGAGAATGGCGTGAACCCGGGAGGTGGAGCTTGCAGTGAGCTGAGAATGCGCCACTGCACTCCAGCCTGGGCAACAGAGCGAGACTCTGTCTCAAAAAACACAAAAAAAATCCCAAAAAACTAGATGTCAAAAATTAGCTTGGCATGGTGGCAGATGCCTGTAATCCCAGCTACTAGGGAGGCTGAGGCAGGAGAATTGATTGAACCTGGGGGGCAGAGGTTGCAGTGAGCCAAGAACACGCCACTGCACTCTGGCCTGGCTGACAGAGTGAGACTCCATCTCAAAAAATAAAAATAAATAAATAATTAAAAACTAGATGTCAACTTAAAAGTGTGCAAATAGATACACTATTTTCAAATTTCTTTTAGGGACATGTGAACAAAAGTGTTTGAAAAGTCTAAACCAGCAGTGACAGCCAACAAGATGACCATCCACATTTCACTTTTCTCAAAAGACTTAATTTCCAGCCCCTTATCTTGGGAGAACTGAAAACCATTTTCTCCCTGCTTTCTGATCTAAATCCCAATTAACATGAGAAATATGAAGACAATAGGGTTAAGAGTCTCACAGCAGCTGACACCTGAAATCCCAGCATGTTGGGAGGCCGAGGCAGGGGAGGATGGCTGAGCCCAGGTGTTTGAGATCAGCCAGGGCAACATAGGGAGACCTCTGTCTCTACATTTAAAAATTTTAAAAACTAGCCAGGCATGGGGGCGCACACCTGTAGTCCCAGCTACTTGGGAGGCTGAGGTGGGAAGATTAACTTGAGCCCAGGACGTCAAGGCTGCAGTGAGCTGTGATTGTGCTACTGCACTCCAGCCTGGGCAACAAAGTGAGACCCTGTCTTTTAGGGAAAAAAAAGAGTGAAGAAACCACTAAATTGTTTTATGGCCTTAATGCAGTCAGTTCCGCCTTTCTGGGCCAGTTTCCTCAACGGCAGAGTGTTGAAGTATATTTTAAAATGTACATTTAAAAGGTACAGTCTTGTCCTAAAGGTTTATGATCTTGAATGTCCCTTCTAGCAATAACATTTTTAGACTCTTTGCTATTTTTCAATACCAGAATCTTGTGTCCTCCACGCTTCTCTCACCCCCAGCTATGTCCCCCTGGAGAGAGATGAACACACCTTTGGGTGAAACACACGCTCAGTTTATGACCTATGTCTATAGATTTACAAGTTCTTTTCTGGTTGGAAGTCACCTCACCGCCCCCACCTCCACACCCCAAGGCTGTCTTAGCTATAGCTGAGCTGCCTTCCCCCATGAGTCTATCACTAAAAAAATAGTCACTAAGCATCTGCAACTCATGTGCCCTTCCTCAAGCATTAGGAGTAAAGATGAATGAAGTCCGGCCTTGGGGAGCTTTGTCCGGTCAGAAGGAAACGCATGTTTGAGTAATTGCAGAAATACGATTGCAGAATCTGGCTAGGAAAGCGCGGCAGTGAAGGCGCAGAGGAGGCACGGACCAGCTTTTCTCATGGTGTGGGAAACTTCCCAAAGACGTTTGAATTGGCTTTTGAACAAAGAGGCAGATTGGAGAAAGTGGAAGGCATTTCTAGCACAGAGAAACATATGAAGGAAAGATGGCACAATGAATCCTGGGAATTGCGAGTGTATCTGGAGTGTACAGTGTGGGATGGAAATTGGGGCTGGGAATAGAAGCCAAGAGATAAATTTGGATAGCTTGGTAAACAGGGAACAGATCACGGAATTTGGTCATTATCCTGAAAGCAGTGGGGGTGGGAAGGGGCACATTCAAGAATCATATGGAGAATGAAGCTTAGATAAGAGCTACTTCAAGTGTTCAGGCAGCCGGGCGCAGTGGCTCACGCCTGTAATCCCAGCACTTTGGGAGGCCAAAATGACCAGATCACCTGAGGTCAGGAGTTCAAGACCAGCCTGGGCAACATGGCAAAACCCCATCTCTGCTAAAAATACAAAAATTAGCCGGGCATGGTGGTGGGCACCTGTAATCCCAGCTACTCGGGCAGCTGAGGCAGGAGAATCACTTGAACCTGGAGGTTGCAGTGAGCCGAGATGATGCCACTGCATTCCAGCCTGGGTGACGAGTGAGACTCTGTTTCAAACAAACAAAAAAAGAGTTCAGGCAAGCGATAGTAAAGGGCAAATTCAAGGAAACAGTGAGATGGACTTGATAGAGGAGTCAAGGGTGGCTCCCTGGTTTCCTGCTTGTCCATGCATAGAAGGAAGGGCAGGTTTAGAGAGGCAAGATAGTAGATTCATCTGTAGACATAGTGAGTCAACTGGGATAATTAGCTAGCCATTTCAAAGCATGGATTTGGAATTCAAGTTGCACAAGAGCCTGAGGTGAAAGTTTATGTGTCAAATAACTAGAGCACACAGTGTAACCAACGTGACAACCACCTTAAGGGTGGGCTGTATTCTAGAGCCAGCTGTTAAACAGACCCAAATAAATTCTTGAGTTATCTTCCATGTTCTTTTGGGAAGCAGAAGAGATGGCAAGTCCTTGAGCAACAGACAAGCCTAAGAAAACACTGCAGTTTTAAAGTCTGCACGAGTAGGGAGCAGTGGCTCTCGCCTGAAATTCCAGCGTTTTGGGAAGCTGAGGTGGGTAGATCACCTGAGGCCAGGAGTTCGAGACCAGCCTAGCCAACATGGCGAAACCCCATCTCTACTAAAAATACACAAAAAAACTAGCTGGGCGTGGTGGCGGGTGCCTGTAATCCCAGCTACTCGGGAGGCTGAGGCAGGAGAATCGCTTGAACTGGGGAGGCAGAGACTGCAGTGAGCCGAGATCACACCATTGCACTCCAGCCTGGGCAGCAAGAGTGAAACTCTACCTCAAATAATAATAATAATAATAATACTAAAGTCTGCATGAAGGTCAGCAAGAATTAGAGAAAAAAGGAAAGTTGGGCTGGGCGTGATGGCTCAAGCCTGGAATCCCCGTGCTTTGGAAGGCCAGCAGTTCAAGACCAGCCTGGGTAACACGGCAAGACCATCTTAAAAAAAAAAAAAAAAAAAAAGAAGAAGAAGAAGAAAAAATTACCCAGGCATGGTGTTGCATACCTGAGGCAGGATTGGTTGAGGCCAGGGGTTAGAGACTGCAGGGAGCTCTGATGGTGCTACTACACTCCAGCATGGGTGATAGAGCAAGACCCCGTCTCCAAAAATAATTGAAGTTGTTAGATTTAGGCCTGAAACACTGGGCTTTTGAAAACATACTTTTAAAACAAAATAAGAACTGTGTTCAGTGGTGTGTGCCTGTAGTCCCAGCTACTTGGGATGCTGAGGCAAGAGGATCACTTGAGGTCAGGAGGTGCAGGCTTCAGTGCATTGTTATGATCACACCTGTGAACAGCCACTGCACTCCAGTCTGGGCAATATAGTGAGACCCCATCTCTTAAAAAAAAAAAAAAAAGAAAAGAAAAAAGGCCGGGCGCGGTGGCTCATGCTTGTAATCCCAGCACTCTGGGAGGCCGAGGCAGGCAGATCACCTGAGGTCGGGAGTTCGAGACCAGCCTGGTGACCAACATGGTGAAACCCCATCTCTACTAAAAGTACAAAATTAGCTGGGCGTGGTGGCTCATGCCTGTAATCCCAGCTACTCGGGAGGCTGAGGCAGGAGAATCGCTTGAACCCGGGAGGCGGAGAGTGTGGTGAGCCGAGATCACACCATTGCACTCCAGCCTGGGCAAGAAGAGTGAAATTCCTTCTCAAAAAAAAAGCCCTAGACCAAGTATTAATAAAATTCCTTTTACAGTTAAGATGAGGATTACAGTTCTATTTTCAAGAAAGTGAATCTGGGAGACTTTTGCTGATTCCTTTTGGGGTTATACCGGTTAATAGGCCACTTTAAAGCTCTGAATCTATGGCCCGGCACAGTGGCTCATCCCTGTAATCCCAGCACTTTGGGAGGCCGAGGCAGGTGGATCACGAGGTCAGGAGATCGAGACCACCCTGGCTAAAACAGTGAAACCCCGTCTCTACTAAAAATACAAAAATATTAGCTGGCTATGGTGGCACGCGACTGTAATCCCAGCTACTCGGGAGGCTGAGGAAGGAGAATCACTTGAACCCTGGAGGCAGAGGTTGCAGTGAGCTGAGATCACACCACTGCACTCCAGCCTGGGTGACAGAGCAGCAAGATTCAGTCTCAAAAATAAAATAAAATAAAAAGCTCTGAATCTACAATTGGCAGGTGGGTAAAACAAAACAATTTTTTTTTTTTTTTTTTTTTTTTTTGCATAGGTTCAAGATAGATGTGATCTGACAACAGATCTTGAATAAGAGACAGCAGGGGTTTTTTGTTTGTTTTTTGAGATGGAGTCTCACCGCTCTGTTGCCCAGGCTGGAGTTCAGTGGCACCATCTTGGCTCACTGCAACCTCTGCCTCCCAGGTTCAAGTGATTCTCCTGCCTCCCTCCACCTTCTGGGTAGCTGGGATTTCAGGCGCCCACCACCATACCCGGCTAATTTTTGTATTTTTAGAAGAGACAGGTTTCACCATGTTGGCCTGGCTGGTCTCAAACTCCTGGCCTCAAGCAATCCACCTGCCTTGGCCTCCCAAAGTGCTGGGATTACAGGCCTGAGCCACCATGCCTGGCCAATAGTAGGGTTTTAACTGACCACAAATCTGGGTCAAAACTGCTGAAAGCCTTGGGATGCTGTTGATCTATGGCCTTTCCCCCAGCCCCGTGCTCTCTGAAACATGTGCTGTGTCAACTCAGGGTTAAATGGATTAAGGGTGGTGCAAGATGTGCTTTGTTAAACAGATGCTTGAAGGCAGCATGCTCTTTAAGAGTCATCACCACTCCCTAATCTCAAGTACCCAGAGACACAAACACTGCGGAAGGCCACAGGGACCTCTGCCTAGGAAAACCAGAGACCTTTGTTCATGTGTTTGTCTCCTGACCTTCTCTCCACTATTATCCTATGACCCTCCCATATCCCCCTCTCCGAGAAACACCCAAGAATGATCAATAAATACTTAAAATAAAATAAAATAAAAAATAAAAAAACTGCTGAAAGAAAGCGAATGCTATCCTGATGTATATTAATATTCAACAGCAGTTTTACTGGTCACTTTTTTACGCTAGACTCTATGAGTACAAGGGGAAAGGGAGATATAGCCTTTGCCTTAAAAAACAAAACAAACAAAAAAAAACTTACTCTCTTCTCCTTATTTTTCGAGACAGGGTCTTACTCTGTTGCCCAGGCTGGGGTGCAGTGGCACAATCATGGGTCATTGCAGCCTCAACCTCCCGGGCTCAAGTGATCCTACCATCTCAGCCTCCTGAGTAGCTGGGACTACAGGCACACACCACCATGCCAGGTTAATGTCTGTATTTTTCGTAGAGATGGGGTTTTGTCATGTTGCCCAGGCTAGTTTTGAACTCCTAAGCTCAAGCAATCCACCCACCTCAGCCTCCCAAAGGGCTGGGGTTACAGGTGTGAGTCATCATGCCTGGTCCTCTCTTCTCTTACTTATTCCTATGCCACCGACACAGAGATATTGCCCCCCAAAAGTCAAACAGCTGTTGGTCATTTATGGGAAAGTTGCAATGCTAAACCCTCAGCAGATGGGCAGGTTATTTCTTGCTATGTTTATGCATTTCCTAGCAACGGGGGACTGCATAGCTTGTTTTCCTATGTGACAAGCCCTGAAAACCAGGCAAGGAGCCAGTGGAGAGTCATCTGAGTTTACAGCCTGAGGTTCTGCCTTCCTGGAAGATCTAGCCTGGATACCTGAGGGTACAAACAGCCAGAGACTGCTTCTGTACACACTCAACTTTCTCTAAAATAGTACATACAATTTGTGAGCAAGAACATTAGAAGGAACTACATACCTATCCTCTTCCCCACATCTTTAAACTTCCTTTGCAAATAGATGGGGGCTGAGTAGTTACATAGTTACAATAAACTATGTAAAAGTGGTATGTGTGTGTGTCACTTCCCAGCTCAGCCAGTTCATTGCTGGTGTGCCTCTCTGCTGCGCCAATCTGGAAGGCCTCAAGTTCCAGATGGTGTTGTCAGAAGATTGAAGGCAGGTTACTTGGCTCACATTAGGGAGAAAGACATTTTGCATAAAGCCATTATTCAAGAGTTTGTCATTAAGTACCATGACTAATAAACAATACAGCTTTCTCCTTGACTTCTTCATAAGACATGACTTTCTGGATGTCCTCCTTTGTGACTACTCCCATTCTTCTCCAGTATTTAATCATTCTTTAGCTTCATATCCCTCAGAGTTGTGTGTTCAGCCCTCACTTCCACATCAATACCCTCAGGCTGGAAGAATTCACATAGCTCTGCAACTTCACCTATCACCCCTGGAATAAGAACTCTCAAACCTGCATGTCTGGCTTTAGGCACTTCTCTTCTTACCCCACGCCTGGGAAATGTGTGGCTTCCTAGAT
This sequence comes from Pongo abelii, assembly GCF_028885655.2. Classification (NCBI taxonomy): domain Eukaryota; kingdom Metazoa; phylum Chordata; class Mammalia; order Primates; family Hominidae; genus Pongo; species Pongo abelii. The sequence goes on from NC_071989.2 coordinate 158,120,294, forward strand.
TCATGATATGTGATTTTGAAGTCCTGCTAAGATACATAAAACAGATTTCTCTCCTAATTTTACATTTTCTCTTAATCCAGCTGGGGTTGAGAGGCAGGCCCTGACTGTAGGGTTTTCCAGTTTCTCACCACAGCTAATTTCAAGCTACCATGTCACCAAATGTACAGTTGGGAAGAAATGAGCAGTTTTTATAAGCTAAGACATGCCTTCAGCTCTCCATTGTCTGGGGCAAGTCCTGTGGTATTTGACTTCATTCCATACTCACGACTAGCAACAGATTGACAGCCTGGTGATTACTCCCCCTTTATAGATGAGGATACTGAAACAAATAATAGGTCTTGCACCAGATCCCTTCCCAGTTCATTCTGCCACCCATTCAGCCTCATTCTCGTTTGCCAGTGGCTCTTCAAACTTTATTGTGCACCAGAATCACCTGGGGATGGCCAGGATGGAGGGTTTCTTCTTAAAACACAGATTACTAGACTCCAGCCCGAGTTCCATTCAGTGGGCCTGTGGCAGGGTGCAAGAGTGTGCATTTCTAACAAATACCCAGACAATGCTGGTGCTGCTGGTTCTGGAATCATACTTAAAATCACTGCCCCATGCCTAGAGTAGCAGTTCAGTGGCCAAAAGGGCACCAGTTGGGTTCTTTCCTAGCCCTGCTACTAAAAAGCTCTGTGACCTTGAATGGGGAATTTTTCCAAAGGAAGACCAGAGCTTCAAGAGTCAACCATTTCACTGTTTACTTTCCAGGCATCACCATTTTCTTCTCATTTCTCTCTCTAAGCTTGTCACCACTCCAAACATAGTATCCAGGGACAAAAAAGCACAAGTAAGGTATCTCCAGATTTTGCAAGCAGCAAAGTCCTCCTATTAGGCTTGATATTCTCCTGGGTGACCATGCACATTTGAATGTGACTTTATAAAAAGGCACAGGCAATCATTCAGAGTAAAATTAATGTACAGCGTTTTCCTTCCTAATGTCCAGTTATAAATATACGACATTTTCCTCTAAGGACAGAAACTGCAGATAGGGGCATTTAAAAAGACATTAAGGCTGGGTGCAGTGGCTCACACCTGTAATCCCAACACTGTGGGAGGCTGCGGCAGGAGGATGGCTTGAGCCCAGGAGTTTGAGATCAGCCCAGGCGACAGAGAGATCCCGTCTCTAAAAAAATAAATAGCTGGGTATGGTGGTGCGCACTTGTAGTCCCAGCTACTTGGAAGGCTGAGGCAGAGGAATGCTTGAGCCCAGGAGATTGAGGCTGCTGTGAGCCATGATTGTGCCACTGCACTCCAAACTGGGCAACAGAGTGAGACCCTGTTTCAAAAAAAAAAAGGCAAGATAGATTTATCCCATAGGAGCAGATTATCAGCCTTGAAATCCAAAGTTTCAATATGTAATGGAAACCAGTGAGTCCTTACCACCAATTTATGAGGTTGTTATTGAAGCAACTGTTAGCATGAGGAACAAGACTTTTTAGAGGGTTAGACCTGGTGTGAGGGCATGAAGAACTTGTTTTCTGACTCCCTACCACTGATCAGAAAATTGAGGCCGGGCGCAGTGGCTCACACCTGTAATCCCAGCACTTTGGGAGGCCAAGGTGGGCGGACTGCCTGAGCACAGGAGTTTGAGACCAGCCTGGGCAGCACGGCAAAACCCCGTCTTCCCTAAAAATACAAAAAAATTATCCGGCTGTGGTGGTGCGTGCCTGGAATCCCAGCTACTCAGGAGGCTGAGGCACGAGAATCGCTTGAACCCAGAGGTGGAGATTGCAGTGAGCCAAGATCCAGCTTTTGTCTAAAAAAAAAAAAAAAAATTATACTCTCAGGACTGCTACCTGCCCTAAAAACCATCCTATTTCCCCCCACATTTCCCTAAAGTTGGGTTTATGCTTGCTGCTTGAATGTTTTTACTTATCATCTTCTGTCCCTAACATTTAGTATCATTTATGACCTCACTTTTGTTCAATCTTCTCCTTGGTGGCATTGCAAGGATTTACAGACCAATAAAACTGTCATTGGATAGGGTCGTGGCTGGATTGAACATTTCTTACTCTATATATTTCATTATTTCAACTTTTGGTTAAAATGTTTGTGACTGAGGGCATTCTCATTATCGAGCCCACGTGAAGCTTCGACACTTTCTATGCCACTCATTTGGCTCTGTGCTAAGGAATGGGTACTCTCTGTTGGCTGAAATCATTCATGTGGGTGTGTTTTGCTACCATTCCTCCAAGATTAATTTCCTCAAGACAAGGAGTCTTCACCGTCTGCCGAAATCTTACTCATCCTTTCTTTTTTTTTTTTTTTTTTTTTTTGAGACGGAGTTTCCCTCTTGTTGCCCAGGCTGGAGTGCAATGGCGCCATCTTGGCTCACCGCAACCTCCACCTCCTGGGTTCAAGAGATTGTCCTGCCTCAGCCTCTTGAGTAGCTGGAATTAGTCATGCGCCACCAAGCCCAGCTAATTTTGTAATTTTAGTAGAGATGGGGTTTCTCCATTGTTCATCAGGCTGGTTTCAAACCCCCCACCTCAGGTGATCCGCCCGCCTCGGCCTCCCAAAGTGCTGGGATTACAAGCGTGAGGCACCGCGCCCGGCCTACTCATCCTTTCAGATGCAATTCATAGATTATTTTCTCTGGTCTCCATCTGCCCCATGAGTACTGTATCTGTAACATCCTATGTTGCATATAGGTCCATTTGAATTGTCACCCCTGAATTCCCAGAGACTAGCACAGTGCTTGGCATTTAAAAACTCAATTCCTATTATTGTTTGTATAGGAATTGCACTTTGTCATAGGCTAAAAAAAATCATGCATGCCATTACAGAAAACTCAATAATGTATGCTTCACAATTTTGCAGGGTACAGGATGGTCAATGATTTTTAAAACTATCTCAAATATTTAGTTTCACTTCTTTTGGTGGCACAAAAAACAAAAAATAATCGGTTTTACTGTCTAAATGGAGATTAAAACATGCTGTTAATGGAGTTACATACGTTAGCACAGTGCAAACCAGTTTTGCAATTAATAAAAAATATTTACTTAGCAACTGTTACAAGCAGTTTCTAAAAATATCCACCTCCACCCTTTCTTCTGATCCTAAATATCTAATGCAGCACTTTATCACCAAGATGTGTGCCGCTGTCCATTGGCATACAGAGCCAATGGCAGGCTGCCTGAAATCCACAGGAATTGTTTCCAACAGTTATTCAAACTATTTTGCTTCTCTGAATTAGCAGCATTGAAGACTTAATATGGTAATGACGAGAAAAGGCTACATTTTTTACCTAAGACATTCTGTTCCATAAATGACAGGCTATAAAAGTACTACAGAACTATAAGAACACCCTGTCAATGAATACACTGGTATATTAGAACAATCTATATAAACTTAGGTACACGGAAATGCTCTAAAAGTGTAAAAATATTCACAACTTCAAGCAAAAATAACTTGGTCAAGTTTGGTTTTATGTAGCAGACTGCAAATCTAATTAATGCATTCCACACTTGTAGATATAATGTATCTTAAATCCAAATACAATTTTAGTCAAGTTTTAAGGTGATTTTTAGAAAAAAGTCAATTTTTAATAAGACCATGAAACAAGAAGACTGGCCTTTTTTTTTTTTTTTTTTTTTTGCTATCATCAACACAGAGATGAAGTATTGCTGATAACTAGGTAAGGGTTGGCTAATAAACGCATTATATTAAAAAACTGCTCTGGCTTAAATGTGCCACTAGAAAACATATATTACCTCTAAATTGTGAGTAGTACTATTTGGCCTGGGTTCTAGTCTTGCTTGGGGAGCTTGACCACATCTGCACATCTTTTTGGGTTTCATATTCGTTAACCGGTCTCTAAGAGACAAAAGAAAATGAGCTCTAGCATTTGGCTCTAAATATGGATTCTACTGATGAGCCACAAAATGACCAAACATGTCAGTGGATAAGTTAGTAAAAAGCCTGATCATTTGCCCCTTTCTCTCCTGGACCTGCATATTTTGTGGAGTGCTCCTATATTTCAGTGAATAGATGAGGGGTGAAGGGAGTTTAATGACTCCTAAGGAATGGCAAACCTTTGCTATTTGAAGGCCAAAGGATCAAGACACCAGCGCAGCCTTGTAGGACACACACAATTACTTCTTTTTTTTTTTGAGACAGTCTCGCTCTGTCGCCCAGGCTGGAGTGCAGTGGCTCACTGCAACCTCCGCCTCCTGGGATCAAGACTCTCCTGCCTCAGCCTCCTGAGTAGCTGGAATTACAGGTGCGTGCCACCACACACAGCTAATTTTTGTGTGTGTATATATATATAATGTATTTTTTTAGTAGAGATGGGGTTGCACCATGTTGGTCAGGCTGGTCTCGAGCTCCTGACCTCGTGATCGTGATCCACCTGCTTCAGCCTCCCAAAGTGCTGGGATTTACAGACCTGAGCCACCATACCAGGCCCACAATTACTTTCAAAATATACACAAAGTACTGCCCTGCCTCTTAAAGTCATTCCCTCATACTTTCACTAAAGGCCCTTACTCCATTCTGCCTGTTCACATCCCCCTGCCACCCCAATCCCCAGCACTATCACATAGCAGCCTTTTGCATATGGCAGAATCAGTTCCCATCTGGTGGATGTAATGAAAAATTCATGACTAGACTGGAAAATTACTATTAAAATTTCCCAGATTTTCATGTAAATTAAAAAATACTAAAAAAAAAAAATACTCTGCAATCTACTAACATATTTCTAAGCACTTAAAAGATATCCTTATCCCACTCTTATACCAGTGGACACATCTTGTTTTATTACTGTCACTCCTATTTTCTTTAACACCCTAAACAATTAAGTACATCTATATTCTCTAATCAGATATATGTCAAATAGTAAATTAGAAAATGCTACAAAGAAAGAACCAAATTACTCCAAACATTTTAGTTAAGGCTCTGTAAGACTGCTTTTTAACTTACTGGGTGTGGATACAGGGAAGCTACTCATTGCCTTTGTCTTTCAAAGTGCCTAGATCTTAGTTCAAAAATGCTCCAAGAATAAAAATACTTGTTTGTGTAAAGTTGACGACAGATGCAGAAACTATCCATTTGCTTATTATAGATGGGATCTGCCCTGCCCAAGTTTGAGGGGCTAAGGGAGGCAATATAAGCACACAATACTTTTTTTTTTTTTTTTTTTGGAGACAGAGTCTCGCTCTGTCGCCTAGGCTGGAGTGCAGTGGCTCGGTCTCGGCTCACTGTAGCCTCTGCCTCCTGGGTTCAAGCAACTCTGCCTCAGCCTCCCAAGTAGCTGGGACTACAGGCGTGTACTACCACGCCTGGCTAATTTTGCATTTTTAGCAGAGATGGGGTTTCGCCATGTTAACCAGGCTGGTCTCGAACTCCTGACCTCAAGTGATCCGCCCACCTGGGCTTACCAAAGTGCTGGAATTACAGGTGTGTGTCATAGCACTCAGACAAGCACCCAATTTTCTAACTCCAAAATTGTTAGATCTGAATTAAGCACACTCCATTTATAGTCAATTTAATTTTGAAACCGAAAAGACTCTACAACACATCTATGTTGACAACAGCTGCAATTTAAGAAATCCTAGTTGCCCAATCTTCCAGTCATTCTGGATTTTAAATCTTTCCAGGCTGCCATCCTATTTGATGTATATTTTTATGTAAGATATTTAGACACTATAAACTACTTTGAAAGGGGAAAGTTAAGGTCTTATATCACTCAAGCCTGGGCGACAGTGCGAGACCCTGTCTCAAAAAAAATAAATAAATAAAATAGGGGAATATAACTATCTTCCCTCCAACTCTTTGCTTTGGTATCCTCATATGCAAAATGGAGACAGGATGTACTTCACAGGACGCTGATTAGGCAAATACATGTAAAGCACTTAGAATAGTGCATGACACTCAGCAAATGATGGCTAATACTATCAATCTCTGGGTTTAAAAGGGTGATATAACAAGAGGAGCACCATGGCTTAACTGCACGAAAGCAAGAAAATCAGGTTTAGGTCTTGGCTCTATAAAGCTTACCAATTACCAACATGCCTTGCCGTGGGCAGCCCCACTCTTTTCTGTAACAGTTCTTTTAACTGTTTCTTATTACTGTTATGAGGAATAAAAGAGATGACATACATTAAGGATTCTGAAAACTATAGTTTGCAAAATGATTTTTCTAACACATAAAATCCTTTCACCTTAAATTAGCTGACATTCAAGTTAGAGCTTTCTCTTCTCTCCATTTTTAAGTCAACGTGGAATCACGGTATCTTATTCAGTGAGTTGTAATGTTGCTACCAGTTTATTTTGATAATTGACACAGATTTAGCAAGTATAAATCCTTCAAGTGGCTCCTGTGCCCTTTTGACATGTATCCACCTTTTTGTTGCTGTTGAGACGGAGTCTCGCTCTGTCCCCTAGGCTGGAGTGCAGTGGCACGATCTCAGCTCACTGCAACCTCCGTCTCCCGGGTTCAAGCGATTCTTCTGCCTCAGCCTCCTGAATAGCTGGGATTACAGGTGCCCGCTACCACACCCGGCTAATTTTTGTATTTTCAGTAGAGACAGGGTTTCACTACGTTGGCCAGGCTGGCACCATAATAGAATGTTCCAGGTTCATCTCATATTTCTCCATCCCAGGAGCCATTATTACTCTACTTTTGAGTATGTCCTCAAAACTGGTCTAACAAGTCATTTCAGAAAATAATTTCACTTCAACAATACACTGTTTGTTGATTCAACACAAACTGCATGGGCTGCTTAGATCAATTTACACTTGGTTCATCGCCATCTTTGGCTGTTTCAAACATACACTGCTAAAAAAAAAAGATTGTCATTAAGAATGTTACAATAGAAGTGGAAGTTTTGAGGAGGAAGAAAATCCCCCAAAATGTAAGCAATGGTAATAATGCATTTAAAGTATAGTCTCACAAAGTCTCACTTAAGAGAGCAGCAGCACATCCAGGATACATATATTGATCTGCTGACACCACTTCTTTACTATACTTCATACAGATGTCCTCACATCTTGATTTACATGGTTATAACTGCTTAAAAACTGGCAAAGAGAAAATCTAAAATAATGCTTTATACCAGTTTGAGTCAGAACCAAACTGTTCCAGACTAGTTGGAAAACGACCCAGGAACTCACCTGCATTAAATGCTGAATTTAACTGAGCAAAAAATTTAACTCACCTGCATTAAATGCTGAATTTAACTGAGCTAAAAATGTCTAGGCCATCCCTTCTTAGAATTCCCATGACTCATTCTAGTCAAGAGCTATGAGAACATATCCCTTAATAGTTCAGCAAACTTTAGGGGAAACTAGCTCATTGTCTTGGGTTCTAATGTTCTTTTGTTTGATTATTTTTATTATAATGAAATTAAACTTATGACTATTACAGCATGCTCAGCTTAAAACATTTATGAGTACTGCAAGGACTAACAGAAACAGGAAAAATCTTAATAAAAATATTTGTTGATGGGAAATCATTGTGAAAGCAAACCTCCAAATATTCATTTGTAAGCCATAAGAGGATAAGCACAACCATATGGGAGGAGATAACCAGTCTCTCCCTTCATATATATTCTTTTTTATTTCTTGTTATACCTTCCCAAAACAGAGACATTCAACAGTAGTTAGAATGGCCATCTCCCAACATTTTAAAAAAACTGCACCCCCCAATGGGTGAACAAAGTAAAGAGTAGTAACCTAGAGTTCAGCTGAGTAAGCCACTGTGAAGCCTTAAGTGGTGAGGTCTTCCAATTTCAGAGTGATGTGTCTTCAACTTGTATCATCATTTTAGCGGAAAAACATAATTTAATTTTGGTGAAATGAGATTCATCTCGCAACAGGATTAGTAACAGCATTCACTGAATTTCACATTCTTCTTTTGTGAACAGTGAAGAAAATGAATGGTAGCTAGAAGATCAATGGGATTCCAGCTCCAGCTGCAGATGGAATGACGATATACCAGGACAAAAAACACCTATATTTTGATTTACAAAGCTAACAGCAGTTTTAAATCTGCAACTTAATTACAGACCAACCACACCACAACCTTTTCAAATGGCAAAAATACAAAAAAGTGTTACAAAAATATTTCAGAAAAAGTGCATAGTCTAAGTGCATAGTAAATAAAAGCACTGAAAAATATCTTGCTAGAGGGAGTTCAGCTTGGAAGTTATTACCAAAGCTAAACATTTTTATTTTACACAAACTATACTCAAAAATAGCTTTATGAGACCGATTTCTGGCTAAAAGTATCAAAGGGTTTATTAGTCAAGAAACAAATACCTCAACCGACAAGGGTGGATAGAAAAGAAACAAAGAAGCTGCCTACCCCAAAAGTTCAGACTTAATAAAATTTCTTCAGTATTACGGTACTAATATCCCTTAATGGCAGAATGTGATAATCATGGAATTAATTATTGCTAAAGTAGTTTTCAAATAAAAAAAAAGAAAAAAGAAAACAAAACAAATTAAACTTGACACAATCTGACCAAACACGTGTCAATTTACAATTTCAAGGTTATTTTACAAAATACCTACATTTACACAATAGGCTCCCGGCAGCATTTCCAGACAAATGTTCTTTTAATTTATCCTGACATGCTATAAATGAATAAATTACACTATTTAAAAATTATCATCAGTAAGTTTTCCTTTCTCATGGGTCAGAGAAAAAGAAATGAGCGTGCAAAGAAGATTGAGAGGAAGCGCACGCACACAGATAACTTAAAGAAGCAGGAGGGGCTGGGGAGGGTCAACAATCACTGAACCTCACACAGTGTGATGCTCTCCAAGGGTGAAATTCAACTGCTTATAGCCATTTCAAAAGTATTTTAAAGAAAAATGTTTTGTAGGGAAACCCTTTAATGCTTTCATTTTTATTCAAAATCAGTCCAGCTGCTAGTCAGCGGGCAGCAGCTACAATACCAAGTTCTGGCAGTTGCAGTACTAGATATTGTGCCTGCAAGTCACAAAAAAAAAAAAAAAAGAAAAAAATGAAAGAATGCCTTTCCCCTTCAGACAAAAGAATTACTTTTTTCATTTTTCTTAAAAAAAGAGGAGAAGTTATAACACGAAACCTAAATTGACTTGCAAAGGAATACCATGTAACAAATGGCTTGAAGTAGTCTATCAAAAAATTGGGGAGATTTTTATTTAATAGTGAGTCAGCAAGGCATTTTTTGTTGTTTAAAAAAAAATCTCATTTCCTTACAGAAACAGTTTTTAGTTTTTAATGAACTTGTAAACAAAAAAGCTCCCATTTCAAAATAAAAACAAAATCCCAGATCATATAGATGTTTACAGTGATTACATTTATCTAAGCAACATACATACATGTTCAGTTGTAAGATGTTAACTAAATTTCTGTGACAAATATGCTTTTTTTTTTTTTAATACCAAGAACATTATAGAGTTAATGCAGAGTCCTAAGGATAATCTAGTAGTCACTAAGTTTTTCTTAAGTCTTCACTTTAGATGCTGTTATTTCTAGCACAATTAAGCAGGCAGAGTCTTTCATATGCTCAAACACTGGAATCTTTGGTTGCTACCATATCAGCTGGCTTGCAGACAAGAAGCCAACCATTTTAAGAATGTTTTAAGTGAACAACTTGCAAACCCCAGGGATGGAAAAACCCTAAGAATGCACAATTGTGAGCATTTACAACCATCACAACTGTGGCTGAAGACTGTTCATGCCGTTCTTCTGAAATGAGATCTCAAAGCAGTATAGTTCAAAACAAAAGGTTTTAACAAAAAATTGGCATATGCACAATTTCTCCACCAATTTTTGTGTGTCAACCATTTAGTTAACTTTTCCACTTGAAAAAATGCAATAGAAAACCGGACACCATGTTTCACTATCTCAGTTAATATTCACAATTACAGCGGCTACAACTCAGGATACAGCATCACCAATGCTGCCCAGAGTCAGTTTATACTGAAATTAAGTTCTTTACACCAAGTAAATGGTTGTCCACAACCACTGGCTAGTGTACATATGAACTAAAATTTCTAGATTTGGGGAGAAACAAATGCTGCTCCGATCATCTGCTCTGCTTCTTCTGTTCCTCAATTCATGCTTAGAAACCTGGTAAAAAATCAAAACAAAAAAAAAGTTAAAATTCCAAGTTAAAAATTTTAAATTACACCCAAAATATGGAAATTGGGTGGAACTGAGCCAATAATTATAGTGGCTCATGTTATTTCGTCTCTTGTGAAAAGTATTAGCTCAACTTTTTAAAACAGAAAAACATGAATCTATACTTAAAACTAATTTTTTCTGTTTTGAATGACTCTAGGAAGGAGTGGTACAGTGAATTCAAAGCCTCTCAGCATACTAAAATAATTATTAGTAATTCAAATGAGCATGTTTCTGCATTTTTAGTACCCAGAACATATTAGGCATTCACATATTTATCAAATCAATGAAAAACAGATTGCTTTGCTTTAACTAAAGAATACAATTTTAATACTACCATGAGCACAAATTATTTCTGACACAAATTAAAACGGTTAGCTTTAATAATAAATGCATTCAAGGCATAACTATCTGTATTATTTTACTAAACAAAGACCTGAGAAACATGTAATTTCTGTAGAGAAACCTTAGATAGACCTTTAAAACTTCTTTACCAGCCGCATTAGAAAGATTGTTTTGTGACTCATTTAAAAATGTAAGCAAGTGATGCTTTTTTGGCTTTATTTACTTCTCAAGCCTACACATTCTACAAATACTTCCCTCCTCCACCACAAGTAGACCCTAGGGCCTCTACATAGGCCCTAGGCCAAGTTTGAATACAAGAAGCCTCAGGTCATAACCACACTTTATCTACAGCTAAAGGCAAAGGGAGAAAATATGCCTGTCCCACAGCAATAGCCTGAAAATCTCTTAAGCACCGTTTTTCCTCTCACCAGACACCCACTCTGAGGCACCAATGCCCCTTTGTCCACCTCCTTACAAATGAGCTAGAAACTATAGCTCATTCTAGCCCACCCCAATCAATCCTCACTTCTTCAGCCCAGGTTATGTTTTCTTCAGTCATAAACTGCTCCTTTTTAGTTCTTTTTTCTTTTTTTTTGGAGACAGAGTCTCACTCTGTCACCCAGGCTGGAGGGCAGTGGCATGATCTTGGCTCACTGCAACCTCCGCCTCCTGGGTTCAAGCGATTCTCCTGCCTCAGCCTCCTGAGTAGCTGGGACTACAGGTGCCTGCCACCATGCCTGGCTAATTTTTGTGTTTATAGTAGAGACACGGTTTCACTGTGTTGGCCAGGCTGGTCTCAAACTCCTGACCTCGTGATCCACCCACCATGGCCTCCCAAAGTGTGGGGGTTACAGGTGGGAGCCACCGTGCCCGGCCTCTTTTACTTTTTAAACATTTGTTGGGCCATCTCCCATGGGCTTTGTGGGAGAAACAAAATAATTCTAATATTTATTTCTTATGCATATATGCCCATTTTTTTCTGGGAAATAATAGCAAACATACAACAGAGTAGGTGCATAATAGATCTTTGTTGCCTGGGTACTAAGTCCATAAGCAGCAAATGCCAAAAATGAAAGATAACAAAACTTTGAGAATATACTCCACCATAGGGAATATCATTTGATGCATGTTATTAAGAAGTTATTAGCGAGGTAAACCTTTCTTTTAAAAGTTGTCAAACCAAACCTTAATAAAAATCTGACTATACCTTGTGACCAAATTTTAATTTTAAAATACAGGAAAAGTTTCAAGCTTCTTGTTTGGGAGTTTAAAAAAGAAAAAAAGTACAATACAGGATAAGCTATGCAGGTTAAGAAACTAAGGATTAAACAGAAATTAAACAGATTAAACAGGATTAAACAGAATTCCCCCATCAGGATTTGGTTTCAAGTCTTGCAATTCTTCTTAAACATGATTTAAAAAATGTATTTTCACAACTACTAAAATTGCTGGGTTTCATCATAGTTTTCTTATGTAATCATATTAAACTAATTGTTATGGTGAATATACCAAATGGCTTTCAAAGGGAAAACCACCATCACTAACAAACTAAAATGGAAACATGCTACATTGTCAGTCAAAATACAAGGAAACTCTTGTGCCTTTAATAACAAGAAAACTTTAGAAAGTATCTGTACATCTTTTGACCTGTTATCTGAGGAACTGCTGAGTCAATAAATGATTACAATTGTTTAGAAACTGGTAAAAGGCTACCCTAACAATATTCCTGGTAGAATAGAGCAGTCAAATCCAGCTTTAACTCTTCAGATGGGTCAATGGTATGACACTCCAGCCAGGGATCAACATTTCTCCAGTGAATTGTCCTAAGATGTTACTGAAGTATGTTTAGGAAAAAACCTCAATAGGAATATTCAACAGGTATTCAACATTCAGTCTTGAAGTACTAAGCATTCTTTTCCCCAATACGCATTAGTCTTTGGTTTTTATCTTGCAGATTGGGTGGCTTATCCAGGCTTCCAAGAGTTCAAGGACCCATCTTCACTGTAACATCAGTTAAAATGAGGAATGAATCCCTTTATTCCTTTAAAAAAAAAAAAAAAAAAAAGGGCGGGGGGGGGTAGTTAAAACAGAGTTGGAGGATGTGATGATTAAGAAGTTAATAGCTTAATTAAATTTCAAATCTGCAAAAAGCAAAAAAAAAAAAAGTTTATTTTTATATAACTAACAAGGACATTCTATCCCTGCCCACCACCCAATCTGAAATCTAAAATGTATGCTCTGGCCCAGACGAGGTGGCTCACATCTATAATGCTAACACTTTGGCAGGCTGAGGCAGGAAGATCACTTAAAGCCAGGAGTTCCAAATAAACCTGGGCAACATAGTAAGACTTTGTCTATAAAAAAAATAAACAAAAGATATGTTTTTTTTTTTGAGATGAGGTCTTGCTGTTATGTTGCCCAGGCTGGACTTAAACTCCTGGGCTCAGGAGATCCTACCACCTCAGCCTCCCCACACAGTGTGTATCTGTTCTTATTTGTAAATTAATTTCAAATGTTTTCGACTTTTTAAATAGAACCAGAAACTAGTTCAAAGGGATATTTACGTAGTAGTAAGGCTTCTAAGTTTGTGATGGGCTTTTGAAATTTAGGATCCCTTCACGCTACAAGACAACTTTTTAAGTTATTTTGAATATATTAATTATGCTATGTCATTTATACTAACTTTTCCCATAACATGGCTGTGTTTTTTCTTTTCTTTTTTTTGAGACAGAGTCTCGCTCTGTCACCCAGGCTGGAGTACAACGGCGCGATCTCCACCCACTGCAAGCTCCCGTCTCCTGGGTTCACGCCATTCTCCTGCCTCAGCCTCTCAAGTAGCTGGGACTACAGGCACCTGCCACCACGCCCGGCTAAATTTTTTTTTTTGAAGGTGGAGTCTCGCTCTGACGCCCAGGCTGGAGGGCAGTGGCGTGATCCTGGCTCACTGCAAGCTCCGCCTCCTGGGTTCACGCCATTCTCCTGCCTCAGCCTCCCAAGTAGCTGGGACTATAGGCGCCCGCCACCACGCCCGGCTAATTTTTTGTATTTTTAGTACAGACGGAGTTTCACCATGTTAGCCAGGATGGTCTGGATATCCTGACCTTGTGATCCGCCCTCCTCGACCTCCCAAAGTGCTGGGATTACAGGCATGAGCCACCGTGCCTGGCCCCGGCTAATTTTTTGTATTTTTAGTAAAGACAGGGTTTCACTGTGTTAGCCAGGATGGTCTCAATCTCCTGACCTCATGATCTGCCCACCTCAGCCTCCCAAAGTGCTGGGATTACAGAAGCGAGCCACCGCGCCCAGCCTTTTTTTTTCTTTTCTCTTCTTTTTTAAATTATTTAAAATAGAGATGAGGTCTCCCTATATTGTCCAGATGGTTCTCAAAATCCTGAGCTCAAGTGATCTTCCCATCTAGCCTCAAAAATGCTGGGATTATAGGAGTGAGCCACAGTGCCTGGCTGCTTGTGTGGTTCTGTTGGTTGCACAGAATTAAGCTTGGAGAATTTTAAAATAGATTGGCAGCATCTAAAGTTAAAGAATAATAATAATAATAAAAAACCTGTAATAACTCTTCCTTCCCTACAGAAACTAAAAGAGTATTTAAAGTTGGGAAAGACAAATGACAATTTTAAGTACAGAAGGTATACATTATTCCTAAACTGCATTAAAAAACAGACTGAATTCTTTTGTCTTCCTTATAACAGAATTCATTCTGCTACACATTTCTGATGTTCTGGAGTTTTAAAATACCTGTTTATAATTGATTCTTTCCCCAGCTGGTAGATGGTCTGCACTCAACACCACTGAGTCACAGCAACGCTGTACTCTTCTAGGTCTTCTAATAGTTGTGCTATCATCCAGATGATCTAACAAGTTGCAGAATTTGAAGGTCCAGCAGTCTTGGAGACATGGACTCCAGATGACCACAAACCAACTCTTGCACTTTCATCGGCATTTCCTGTTGGGTTATTTAGATCTTTCCAGCTTTACTGTCCACAGTAAAAAAAAAAAAAAAGCTGACAAAAACTCAAGATTTCAGCAAGAAGATGCGGTTCCCTGGTACTTCTTAGAATTGAGTGTATTCAGAGCAGTGTGTTCAGACTGTCCAGGTGTTTCAAGATCTTCCCCTGTGATGTGGGTGTGCTGCTGAATGACCAGCACGTTCCTAGCAGCAATTGGTGAAGTCAGAAAAAGTCAAACTAGACATAAATGGTAGATGCAGCCCAGTAAAACTGGAAGGTAATTCAAGGAAGACTGTGGACATGGTAGGTCAATGTGATAGAAAAATAATATTTGTAATCTCCTCTGAATGTCAACACTTTGATAGCCGTCTATATTATTATGATAAAATTCTGCTTAGTAACTATGGTTAGGGTAGTAAACAGATGGGTTAAGATGATGAGAGTACATAATAGTAGAATTATCCAAGAATCCACCTTTGGGTTCACTACCTTCTGAAATTCTCCCCCACCTCTTCCTGCCCTCAATTAAAGAAACACTTAACTTCATTAGATTTTGAATGTCCTAAAAATATTTCATTTTCCTTTACTTATTTTTAATATCTTGAAAAATACTTTTTTGATAATCACACATAGTCAAAGGGAGTGAAATACATTTTGAAGTGTGTTGGGTGTGAATCTTATGTATTTTTCTTAGGAACATGAATAAAAACAGTAATTATAATCTTGTAGTAACTGAACATTAAAAACTAGTATAGATAATAATTGGCATAAAGAGAAGTCTTTTGATGGATATTGGAATGGAGTATTTGAAAAGATCTAAAGAATATAAGGAAGACAGAAGTCTGCCTATTATTTAATAGGCCCACATTAGCTAGATAAGCCAGACTTAAAGAATCTTTAAACATTCTTAGTAAGTTATTAAAACGACACCATTTTTACTGAAGAAATAACAGATATATTTTTCAAAAATTACCATATAAAACATTAGTAAACGCTACCATTTTGGGGATTTTCCTACATTAGAGATTTCCTTGCTTAAAATACACTTACGAAATTTTTTTTAGTATTATTGAACTTAGTTCAATAACACTAAATCCTCTGAAAGTTTAACTCTGTGAAGAGTAATAAAATGCATTTAAAAAGCACCTTCTAAAAATTCCTTGTTGTGACACAGGGTCTCATCTGTTGCCCAGGCTGGAGTGCAGTGGCATGATCACAGCTCTCATTGCAGCCTCAACCTCCAGGGCTCAGGTGATACTCCCACCTCAGCCTCCCAACACAGCTGGGTTCACAGGCACTCACCACTGTGCCTGGTGCTTTTTTTTTTTTTTTTGGGGGGGGGGTTGGGGAGGATATTGGAGGGAGCTGGGACAGGGTCTTACTATGTGGCCCAGGCAAGTCTAGAACTCCTAGGGTAAAGCAATTCTCCCACCTCAGCCTCCCAAATGTGTTGGAATAACAGGCATGAGCCACTGTGCCTGTCCTAAAGTTTTTAACTAGAAAAACCCAGTAGGATGTTTTCATCATTATTAAAACGATTTATTGGAATCAATGAATCATTGAGCTGTATGAGTTCCTTTCTTTTTTTTTTTTTGAGACAGAGTCTCACTCTATCACCCAGGCTGGAGTGCAGTGGCACAATCTTGGCTCACTGCAACCTCCACCTCCCAGGTTCAAGCAATTCTCCTGCCTCAGCCTCCCAAATAGCTGGGACCACAGGTGCATGCCACCACACCTGGCTATTTTTGTATTTTTTGTAGAGATGGGTTTCCACCATGTTGGCCAGACTCTCGAACTCCTGGCCTCAAGTGATCTGCTTGCCTGAGCCTCTCAAAGTGCTGGGATAACAGGCATGAGCCACTGCGCCCAGCTGAGTTATTTCTTAAATAAAGAACCACTATAGTGGACCTTAAGAGACTATGCTTTTAAATGCCCTTGTTACTTAGAGACTGGAAGCAGGAATAACATAGAGCAATTGTTTTCAAACTCCAGAATTCCTAGGAGATTTCTTAAAGGATAACCTGCTGGGCTGGGGGTAGAAGTTAGGGGAATATGTTCCTCATGCTTATTTCATGCCTAAGGCCCGAAAGCCAGCTACATTTTCATGGTTTATGAGAATTTCATGTAAGATTCGTCTTGAGCACAAAGTTTTGTATTAAAAAAGAAAAACAGATGTTTTCAAGATGTCAAAGAGCAAAAAGAAGTCTGTGTTCTGTGAAGTGGCACTTTTCGGTAGCAATACAGATGTACTGCCTTGGAAGTGTATTTCTGAAAAGCAGTCAATGACATGTGATGTGTTTTATGAAAAGCCTAATTTTTCAAGCCCATGTTTATGTGATAATTTGTATGACCATTGTCTCTAATGTCACTATAAAATTTTTATAAGATTTTAAGTTGCTTTTACAAAAAATAGCTACAATACAAAATAAGGATTAAACAAGTTTAATTACAGTTCTTCCCACCCCCCCCCGCCAAGGAAACTAACTCAGTGGCTCCAACTTTTCTCATCTTTAAGATCTGGATAGGGCAGGACACAAATTCTGCTTGTTTATTGAATAAGAGACACACAGTAAACTAACAAAGAAACTAACTCAAAATAAGGTAATTCTTTCTGAAATCTGCTGAATGCCTGAAGTAAAATGTTCTAGGTCAGAAGAGATTTCAATCTAATTTTAGTTATAGAAACTGCAACCTGTGATGATCCTATTATCCCAGCTAGCTTTCGGCAAAATTGGTTTCATTTTGTGAGAAAAAGCAAATATACTATAGGTTGTCAGGTGTAACAAGTCCTTGGGTTAGAGACTCTATTTGGTCTTACCTAAAATGGTAGGACTGTTTTTCAGTGACACTAGCTACATAACACATTATGAACTTCTTGGCACTATGATTAGTTACACAATGATTAAAACACTCAAAAGGAGCAACTATCCCAACTGAGATGCAGAGGCAGAGCACTGTGTGAACATTAGGGTTTGCTATCCTGAGTTTAAATGTCACCATCTGAAAAACCCAACGACAATAAACCTTCAACTTTAAATCCTTCCCAAATACAAAAACATGGAATAGAAGCATCTCAACTTCATTCCTAACAGATGAGCTGCTGGGATGAGGATGACATCAGTTAATAATATTTCTTGAAAAGTATCTTCAGATTAGAATCTATTTTTAAATAATAAAATAGTTTAAATACAACACTAATAATGTGAACCAAAGATTAATCTATAAAGGCCAAGTTCAGACTAGAGCAGTCATTCCGAAATTTAAAAATTAGAAACCAAGAGCCAAATCTTACTTGCCCACTACTTCCAGAAAGTAGGCAGGTATCATCAGGAGGTAAGCTCCAGAAATGGGAAAAGAAAAACAAAACATGAAAACGGGAGTCAAACTGTATAGCAACAGTGTGCCCTAACAGTTCTACTCCTTACAGGCAGTAAGAGTGCCAGAGAAAGGTAGAAAGGAAATAAGACTAGCGGTTTCAACGGCATTTGCCCCAGTTACCTTCAATTTGCAAGGCCTGGCTGCAGACTGCAATTCCACATTAAACCCTGGGAGCCTGATATTTGCAACATTGTAAAAAATCAAGCCAAAAACAAAGAAATCGTTTTGAAATTAAGATCATATGTAGTTAAACTGCAAATAAAAGAATTATTTTTGTGACTAGAAAAGATGTGCTGCGCTTTGCATTTATTTGAGCATTTAAGAGAGAAAATGAGATGCTCTGCAACTGAGAAGACAGACACTTTGGGGGTAATGCCAAACTCACCTCTTGAAATTACAACACGTTCACAATTTTCCATTTTAAATGCTAAAGCATTAACATGCAAAATAAAAAATCTTAACATTGTTAGTCTGAAATAAAGTCAAAATATGGCTAACCAAATTCATTATTAGAAATCAACAAGTGTTAGGTCTAGGATTTTGGATTGATTGATTATATTATATTCCCAACACCAAATTTTTGGAAAGGGGGTTAATGAATGAGTAAAAAAGATGCAGTTGTTAAAAAATGACCCAAAATCCCAAGAGAAATGATATAAATATATACACATATATGTATATACAAATACATATACATATATATGAACAAGGACATTTGGGTTTAAAGTTAGTAGTCAAATTTTCCAAGGACGTCTTTTTTTTTCTTTAACACAGAGCCAAATTTTTATGTATTTTAAAACCACCTCCTTGATCTAACACTGTTAGAAATGAATTACCCAATTTTGTATTCAATTTTTTCCCTGTAACGTCACTTGGTTCTTGGCTACTAACCTTTCATGTTACTCTTGGTTTTGTCAGTTTGCTTGCCTGTGGGGGTTTGGGCCTGCTGACCCTGCCCACTGGAAGAGGCTGCCTGCTGTGCTGCTTTCTGCTTTAACATTGTCCAATCAAATGTGTAGTCATATTGATGGTTCAGGGTCCTGGAAAACATAAAATATTTTATGTTAATCCTTTAATAACAGAGTCCAGTTATATAACCTACTAACTTTTTAAGACAGTGAGAGCATTTCTTTACACAACGAATATTTCCTCAAGTGTGGCAGCTTCTAAAATATTTCTTATTATAGATGAAAAAGGCAGCATGAAAACTGAAACACGAAATCAAGCTGTCAGTTATCTAGGGGAATACTCATAAGAGGAGGTACTTCCTAAAAACAAGTAAGAGTAAATATTCAACTGGAAGTTTGGGAATAAGATGTCTGACTGGTGCCTGGGGAAGACACTTTTCTGGGGTTAAAAGATTACCTGAATTCTCTCTTTCTTTTTTTTTTTTTTTTTTTTTTTGAGACCAAGTTTTACTCTTGTTGCCCAGGCTGGAGTGCAGTGCAGTGGTGCAATCTCGGCTCACTGCAACCTCCATCTCGCAGGTTCAAGCAATTCTCCTGCCTCAGCCTCCTAAGTAGCTGGGATTACAGGCGCCTGCCACCATACCCAGCTAATTTTTGTATTTGTAGCAGAGACGAGGTTTCACCATGTTGGCCAGGCTGGTCTCAAGCTCCTGGCCTCAGGTGATCCACCCCCATCGGCCTCCCAAAGTGCTAGGATTATAGGTGTGAGCCACTGCACCTGGCAGATTACTTGAATTCTTTGTTTTTCTCTTTTGAAACAGAGCCTCACTGTCACCCAGGTTGGAGTGCACTGGGGGGATCTCAGCTGACTGCAACCTCCGCTTCCCAGGTTCAAGAGGTTCTCCTGCCTCAGCCTCCCAAGTCGCTGGGATTAAAGGCGAGCACCACCTCACCCGGCTAATTTTTGTATTTTTAGTAAAGATGGGGTTTCACCATGTTGGGCAGACTGGTCTCTAACTCTTGACCTCAAGCAATCTGCCTGCCTCAGCCTCTCAAAGTGCTGGGATTACAGGCATGAGCCACCGTACCTGGCCGGATTACCTCAATTCTTACTCTCTTCCAACTAAGAGTCTGAGCCACATGTAACCTATTTCCCCCCCTTTTTCAAGACCAGTTCTGGGTTGTGCCTAAGGAACCCTACCCTAGTTTAGGACTGCTACCACTTGATCAGACTCCATGACTATGTGGTATTTTAATTGCTTTTTATTTGCTACTGTAACAAAGTTGGAGCGTTCCAGAAGGCACTGACAGCCACTTATATCTAAGATGAATTATAACTATTCTGGAAAAGTTACATTCTACTTTGAGTATGATTCAACTCTCCATCCACTCCAAACTAAAATCACCTATTTACACTACAAATAGAAAAATGCCAAATTAGTCCCAAATAAATCAGTTTCTTAAACCTTTTATTCATGTTAGCTAGATCTGCTTTACTTTAGTATTTATCAAAATGAATTTGTTAGGTAAATTTAACCAATTTCCCTCACAGAGTTTATAATCTTAAAATACCTTAAAAACTGACCTGAAAAGAATGCGGAATAGCTGCCTCAGATACATGTAATCTGGGGCTTCCTCAAAGCGTAGCCCACGACAATAGTTTAAGTACATCGCAAATTCTGCAGGAAACCCCTATAGGTTCAAGGGTTAAAACAAAGTTAAAAACAAACATTTCAAGATAGAAAAATAAGTGCATTTAAGTATAAGCAAAAAGATATTTTTAGGTGGGATATTTTACCATTTCATAGGAAGATATGAGAGCTAAAATGATGGCTTGGTCTCCTCATAAATTTAAATAAAATTTCATGACCCTATCTACCCTATTATGTACAATATTAGTAGAAGAAATACATATGTTTTTCCCATATAGTGCTTTTCCTATACAGTACTATGTTCTTAAATAACTTATATAGCCCACTTGTTAAAACCTGTCATTTTATCAAAGTCCCGCCTCTTCATGAACTTCTTTTTCTTTTTTAAAGACAGGGTCTCAATCTGTCTCCCAGGCTGGAATGCAGTAGTGTAATCTCAGCTTACTGCAATCTCCACCTCCCAGGCTTCAAGCGATCCTCCAACCTCAGCTTCCTGAGTAGCTGGGACTACAGGCACGAGCTACCACGCCCAGCTAATTTTTTGTATTTTTTAGTAGAGACAGGGTTTTGTCATATTGCCAAGGATGGTCTCAAATTCCCGAGCTCAAGAGATCTGCCCCCCCCTTGGCCTCCTCGGTCTCCCACGGTGCTGGGATTACAGGTGTGAGCCACCATGCCCAGCCTTCAGAAGTTTCTAAATGGTTGCATGATATTCTACCTAGTATATACATCATTAACTTGTTCTTTATAATTGAACATTTGGATGTATTCTAATTTTTCTCTATTATTAATAATACTGCTAAGTCCATCTGTGGGCACAGAATTTTTCCATTTAGCTCCTTAGGAAAGATTCTCAACAATGTATAAACATTTTCAAGACTCTAGGTATTAGTCACCAAAAGGATTTCCCCAATCAGCAATGTGGAAATACAAAATATTAAAAGAGCACAAACCTCTATATCTCCTCTCCTAGAGTAAACGCCAATGTGGAGAGTGGTAAAGTTAAAGGAAGCAGTCTTCTTTCTACAACCTTATGATTGTGGAGTTAAAGTTACAATCTCTTTCTACAACCTTATGAGAAATTTCTCATGTCCTGGAGTTAGGAAGGATAGAATGGAAATGCTTGCAACATTTTTTATTGATTGCACTGATATAAATTGGGTGACCACTTGAAACATATACATATGTTAAAAGATGTAAAATAACACATATTATACATCTTTCTAAAACTCTACATTTATATACATTTATGGCCCGTGTTAATGGTAAACAGTATGACAATGAGACTGAAAACAATCTCACCACTTTATAATTACTATTTTAACTCTCACTGATTTCTTCCCTCAACTATTTATTTGTATACTGCTTTGTACTTAATTTCAGGTATACAATTCTTTCTTGTCTGAAAGACCGTATGGCCTTCTTTTTATGGACAAGATCATGATTATTCATCATGACACAAATACCTCTCTATTCTAAACTCAATTGCCTTTCTATGAAGTTGAAAATTTCAGAAAAAATGAGTATGATTCAAACTGTCTTCTGTATTCCTGTATTGTTGGAGAGCTGCTATTTTGGATTGCTCCAATCTGTCTGCATGTTTCCCTGTTCCTTAATGTACTAATTGTTGATAACCTTTCTTTTCCAGCACTAGTTTAGGGTAAGGAGAATATTTCTTACTTTTTCTTATAGATTAATGAGGTTCTATTGAAAATGTTTACCTGCCCTGTTTATTTACCCCTAGTTTTCAACAGATTAGAGAGCCCTAACAAACCAGAAACATAAAACACTTATTTTACTTACTTAAAACGTTTATTTAACTTATTTTTTATTATTATTTTACTTATTTTTGTTGTTGTTGCGACAGGGTCTCACTCTGTCACCCAAGCTGGACTGCAGTGGTGCAATCTTGGCTCACTGCAGCCTCGACCTCCTGGGCTCAAGCATCCTGCCCCAGCATCCCCAAGAAGCTGGGATTACAGGCATGCGTCACCATGCCAGGCTAATTTTTGCATTTTTTGTAGCGATGGGGTTTCACCATGTTGCCTAGACTGGTCTCGAACGCCAGAGCTCAAGCGATCCACCCTCCTCAGCCTACCAAAGTGACTACAGCTGTGAGCCACTGTGCCTAGCAAAACACTTATTTAAAAAGACCCCTATGTTAAAAGCCCTTGTTAAAGATATTTAGAATAATAAAAATGTAAATTTAAAATGGTGAATAGCTACCTAACTCGATGTTACAAATTCCAGAGCTGGCAAATAAAATGTTCCTTTTTCTTCTTGGATCACTCATTCATTTATTCACTCATTTGAGACAGAGTCTTACTCTGTTACCCAGGCTGGAGTGCAGTGGCACAATCTCAGATCCTTGCAAGACAGCCAAGACTGTACCACTGCAATTGGCGCCTCCCGGGCTCAAGTGATCCTCCTGCCTCAGGCTCCTGTGTAGCTGGGACCACAGATGTGCATCACTGCACCCAGCTAATTTTTGTATTTTTGGTAGATAAGGGATTTCACCATGTTGCCCAGGCTGGTCTTGTGGAACTTCTGGGCTCAAGCGATCCGCCCACCTCGGCCTTCTAAAGTGCTGGGATTGCAGGCGTGAGCCACTGTGCCCAGCCGGATCATTTATCTATTAAGGTAGAAATGGGGTTTCCCTATGTTGCCCAGGCTGGTCTTGAACTCCTGGGCTCAAGTGATCTACTGCCTTGGCCTCCCAAACTGCTGGGATTACAGGCATGAGCCATTGTGCCTGGCTTCATTTATATTTTTTTAATATTCATCATACATACTTACCTTACATAAAACTTCAACAGGCGTGGACATCTTCTTTTCACTAATCTTTTCGTATTTTTGTTTCTTTGTTGCAGCCTGTGGAAAAGAATAAAATAAAAAAGATATACTCAGTGCTACTGAGAAGAACCATGGTAGTTTAATGCACTAGACATATAAACATATACCTGTGAGATTCAAGAGAAATTTTAACCCAGAATTAAAAAAATCAAAGTATAATACATCTAACAAAAATTTTTCCCAAACTGTTAACTTCTGATGTAAGTTTCTTCTCTAAGAATATAATTTTAGTTATAGGGAAAGGGTGAGTCTAATAGGAATGAATATATGGATATTAGATTTAAGTAAAAATGGCTGGGGCCAAAATTGAAAAGCATTTTCATTCTTTCTATATATTTTTTTTAAAGAGATGGGGTCTCACTATGTTGCCCAGGCTGGAGTGCAGTAGCCATTCACAGGCTCAGCAGTAATTCCCTGTGGCCTCCAACTCCTGGCCTAAAGCAGTCCGCCTGATTCAGCCTATCAAGTAGCCGGGACTACAGGTGTGCATCATCATACCCAGCTGAAAAGCATTTTCTTTCCTTTTTCCTTTTCTTTGTTTTTTGTTTGTTTGTTTATTTTTTTGAGACAAGGTCTCCCTCGGTTGCCCAGGCTGGAATGCAGTGGCTCGATTATAGCTCGCTCGAACTCCTGGGCTCAAAGCAATCCTCCCAGCTCAGCCTCCTGAGTAATTGGGGCTACAGGCATGTGACACTACACCCTGCTATTTTTTTTTTTTTAAGTAGAGGTGAGGTCTTGCCATATTGACCAGGCTGGTCTTGAACTCCTGGGCTCAAGTGACCCGCCTGGCTGGGCCTTCCAAAGTGTTGAAGATTATAGGCATGAGCCACCATGCTCAGCCTGAAAAGCATTTTCTTAACCCATGTTCAACATAAGGGCAAAGGCATCAGATTAATACAAAAAAATTTGTTCATCAATTAGTGACATTAATAAATGGAGTTAACTGTATAAGTCACAATATTTTTCTAAACTAAAAATACTCATATTAGATAAAGCTACCTACCCAAGGACTGAGCACTACAACTAGCTCACAGCCACTCAATAAATACAGGTATTCCTCCAAAGAACTGGTAAGGTACCAAAATAGCCATTAAAATTTAGGACACACCAACAGTGGTGACTCACACCTGTAATCCCAGTACTTTGGGATGCTGAAGCGGGAGAATCGCTTGAGCCCAAGAGTTTGAGACCAGTCTGGGCAACACAGTGAGGCACTGTCTCTACAAAAAATACTTTAAAAATTAGCTGGGCATGGTGGCATGTTCCTGTAGTCCCAGCTACAGGTAGGAGGCTGAGGTAGGAGGACTGCTTGAGCCCAGGAGGTTGAGGCTGCAGTGAGCCAGGCATTCCGGCTTGGGCAACAGAGCAAGACCATTCCCCAGGCCCCCACCCCCACCCAAAATTAGGACACGGTGATTTATCATTAACACACACTCACAAAAGTAACAGTAAACTCCTAGCTAATAGAAACAAAATGTTAGGACATGTATTGCTGGATAAACAGGTCTTGCTGTACATAAAAACATACATTTTCAACATAATGGCAACCCATCAAAATGAGAAAGTCTCCACCTTTCTTAGTCCATGCCCACTTCCATCTAGACAGAGCTAGTGGCTACCAGTGGGTACCAGCTTACTGTCTCTCAGAGGACACTGTTCTTCAGCTGAACTAAGTTCTTACTAAAATGATCTGGTTTCATTTTCCCAGATAAAAGGTAAAAAGTAAATTAAGGTTAATTCTTTATTATCTCAGAAAAATCTCAGACTTAGAAAGGACCTTAAATCTTATCTTCTCCAATATATATTTTTATTCTAAAAAAGAGAGAGAAAAATCTGATAATGTGAGTCTGGTTTACCTTTAGCCCTTGCCATGGCAGGCTGGTTCT
Source organism: Pongo abelii (assembly GCF_028885655.2). NCBI lineage: Eukaryota > Metazoa > Chordata > Mammalia > Primates > Hominidae > Pongo > Pongo abelii. The sequence goes on from NC_071989.2 coordinate 158,145,440, forward strand.
ATTAAAATACATCAAAACATATCCTAATGATTCCATGTCATCTCGGCGACTAGAAAAGAGAACGTAATTTTATAAACTGGAACTATTATGATGAAAAACATATGAAAGAAAGTCAAGTACCCAGAAGAAATGTTCCCAAATGAGGAGGGAACACTATTTGGTGTCTTACGCAAGAAGCTACTTATTTAAGGTGATTTTAAAAAGTTCATGTGTTACCTACCTCTAAACAAAACTTTTTCCATGGAATCCAAAATCAGACGAACAAGTGTCTTACAATTTAAAAGAACAAAAAGGATTTGGCTAAACAACCCTCTAAATGAGCTTAATGAACCAAGCAGGATGACATTTCTATATTTTGCAGAAACTCATTAAAAAAAACTTCAGGAGTACTGAAAAGGAGTTACAACTTAAAACTAGTTGAACATCTATATGAATGTATTCATGCATACATATCTATATACACATACATACAAATATATATTTAGAGATATATATATATTTAAGGATAGGTAATGCCTTGGCGTACAGAAAAACTGACATTACAGTTTAAACTAGATCATTCAGATATTCATGGATATTTCTTAAGCCTGAAATTCTTGGTATGAGGTTCTTTAACCTGAGGCATATCATTGTTTTTTCCACTTATTACTTCTATGCTTGTTTTAAGGAGCAAAAAGTGACTGTAAAAGATGAAAGGAACTTTTATAATGCATTCTTCCAAACTCAACCTGAATTACTAAAGTATAAAAAGCCCCAAATAGCTTTAAAAATATATGTACTATCTTCAGCTGCAAAAAGAAATGTCAACATTGCACTTATGCTTCTAACTTTCTATCACGCAGTATTTTCCCCCCAAGAGACAATCTTCAACAACAACAAAAAATCCAAAAGACCTCATTTAACAGTCTTCTCTACACTGGTTAAAGCAGCAGGTAAAATGATTAATAAGCATCCTTCAAATCCTCAGCCAAGAAACATCCTTAGACATTGTAAGAAACTAAAATATTTCAAAAACCCATTGATGGCTTCTGCTATGGCTATGATAAGCACATTCCATTTTCGAACTTACCTCTGCTCAATACCAAGATGTGCATTGATGCTAGCATATCGGGCAGTGCCAGTGAGGTTTTTATCTTCTCTGTATGGTATGTGTTGCCTTGTCCTGTTGTCTCTGTACTTTTTGGCCAAACCAAAATCAATAAGGAATAACTTTAAAAGAGAAATACAGAAACATTAGGTTTCCAACCTTGTTCAATTAAACTGCTTCTTATTCATTAAATGGTATCTATTCTATGCATTCAAATATATCAAAATAAAGTATCCTAAGTATTAATAGAACAGATAATGAACAGACTTAACACCCCCCCATAAGCTTTTACTAGTCTTTATCAATAAATCAAGTTAAAAAAAAAACAGTCTAGTAGTTTATCCTTGTCGTTTGCAGATTTCACAGGCCCATTTCATTACATACTCAGGAACCTGTCTTTACAAAGTAAGAAATGTATACATGCTTGACAGCAGAAGCAACAAGAGTGCTGCTATTTGTCATAATGACACCTGATAGTCTGTACACCTGTTACTATTGGTAAACAAACATGAGGTTTCAAAATCTAGATATAATGGCCGAGTGCGGTAGCTCACGCCTATAATCCCAGCACTTTGGGAGGCTGAGGCGGACGGATAACTTGAGGTCAGGAGTTCAAGACCAGCCTGGCCAAACATGGCAAAGTCCCACCTCTACAAAAAATACAAAAATAGCCGGGCGTGGTGGCACATGCCTGTAGCCCCAGCTACACAAGAGGCTGAGGCAGGAGAATAGCTTGAACCTGGGAGGCAGAGGTTGCAGTGAGCCAAGACCGTGTCACTGCACTCCAGCCTGGGCGACAGAGCAAAACTCTGTCTTAAAAAAAAAAAAAAAAAAAAAAATCCAGATATAAACTATCTGAACTCTTCCCTCCTACAAAGGCCACTCTTAAATGTGCCAACAGAATGCTTGTTATCTACCTTAAAAGTCTGACATTGCTAATGAAACCAAGACTTTTTATTAATAAAAAATACTACTTAGCACTGACATTATACAGATGGGTCAGGTTAAACTTCTGGAAAATTTAACAAGTTGATATAAAAATCCCCCAAAAAAGCACTTAGCATTTAAATCAAGGTGGCTTACAATTAGCAGTTTAAGTGAGCTAACTAAAAACAAAAACTAGTGTTTAGAACAAAATAACGTTTAGTGTTATCATGTCTATATGGTACTCAGGGAATAATGTATTCATTTATAATGTAGCTAATTGTTGTATGTAATTCAAGTTTACACTCCAGAACTTAAGCCTTTTATAAGTAAATAACTATTTTTATGAAAAAGAAATCCAAAACATATTCATATTTACCTACCATATGAAAAGAAATAATCTTTATTTAAAATTTTGGCTTTTGTCATAAAATCACCTATTATGCTATATTTTAATAAAAGTTAATCTACAAATATTAAGCTAGGCAGGTCTATGTGCCCTTACACTATACAGCCCTAGTCTATTGTTCTCTAGTTATTCCTAAATTTTGTAGTTCTTCTCTCCATTAGGCTACTGGGTCCCTTTTGACAGTTTATAATTTGTGATGTGCTGGGAAACTTGATCACCTAACCTGCAGATTTCATGTCAATAAATAAAGCAAGTTACTGATTTAGGTTATAAAGATCTGACCAAGTACCTCTCTTAGGAGCATGAGTAACATCTATTTCAGCCAAGCATTATAACCTATTCTCAATTATACTTTGGACAGTAAAGACACTGACAGTTGAGCTTCAGTCACCATGTCAACGAGATACTGATTTTTACTTAGTCTACTATAAAAGAATGAAGATTAAATTATTAGTAAATGTTAACTGGATGATGAAGACTCTCAAAGTAAAAAGATTAAACTCCCTTCCTAAGCAATCAAGTCATTACAGGAAAAATTGTGTTGTAAAACACTAAGAAATAAAGCTTATACTTTAAGTTTCTCTTGATATGAAAACCAGATCAGTACACAAATATTAAAATGAGCAAAATACATTTGTTAAGCAAAACAAAAATGATGATTAAGTTCTGCAGAGTCATAGTGAAAAGAAAACATGGGGAAAATAAACACAAAAGGACATTCAGCTTCATGGTATTTTAAAAATATCTCTAAGAAATATGTAGACATTGAATGAAGAGTGATTAGTACATAGAATTTCCTCCAGTTCACATTTTCTAGGATTGCTTCCTTTCGTACTTTAAAATGAAGGACAAAAGGGAAGAGCTCTGACATGAGTATGTCTAACAGTTTCATTCATGTCTAAATCTACATTCAATAGCTCCATTTGTGACTCAATAACCAGACACTTTCTCACAACCAAAAGACTGCTTTATAAAAATTCAGTGTTCGCTGGAGAGTTCTTTCCTCCCACAACGCCGAAGGAGGAAACCTTATTTATCAAGAAAACTACAGATATGTAAACACGATCTTCTTAAACATCTCAATCTAAAAACAAAAATCTAAAGAGCAAATAATTTTAAATGCTCTCCTCTTATAGAAACTGAAAATACGTCAGGAAAAAAATGTTAGCACTGAACAAAGATAGCCTATTCTCAGTAAACAACTGAAAGGAAAACTACTTGAAATTAAAAAAGGAAATAAAACTCTTGGTGGTTCATTACCTTCGGGTACCTATCAAGCTTCTTTAGTAGCTTTCTGTATGCTTTGCTGTTTAAAACTAATAAATATAAACATATAATGGAAATGTTTACATGAAACCACATGATGCCAAAGATACAACCAAAAAGCTGTAAATATGTAAAGGCAGAACCAAATGAGGAAAAGTCAGTATCAAATAAGCATAAGATAATGCATTTTTATTATAGGCTTTTATGTGCAAAGACACAGGCACTTCCTTCAGTGAGTCAAGCTCCTTTTCTGTGGATTTTTACTAACTACATGTTATGAGTAAAATTTGCGCCCATTTTAAACAATGCAGCCTATTCTTCAAAGGCACAGGGAACTGAGTTGATAAATAGGGGATAATTTGACCAGGCGCAGTGGTTCACGCCTATAACGCCAGCACTTTGGGAGGCCAAGGCAGACGGATCACTTGAGGCCAGGAGTTCAAGACCAGTATGGCCAATGTGGTAAAACCCCGTCTCCACTAAAAATACAAAAATTAGCCGGGCATGGTGGCGCGCACCTGTAATCCCAGCTATTCAGGAGGCTGAGACAGAACTGCTTGAACCTGGGAGGTGGAAGTTGCAGTGGGCCAAGATCGCGCCACTGCACTCTACACTCCTGCCTGGGCAACAGAGTGAAACCCCATCTCAAAACAAAACAAAAAACAAAACAAAACAAAACAAAACAAAAAACCCCCAAAAAACAAAAAATAAAACAAAACCAAAAACCAAAAAAAAGAGGGGGGGGGATAATTCCATAATTCCATTCAATAGAGGCACATTTTCTTCAAAAATCACTGTGGCTAATCTTAGTGTTTAGTACTTGCAGCATTTTTTTTTTTTTTCCTAACCAGGGGTCATCATTTCCCTTGCCCTTCTAAAACATTCACAAGGTCACTTTACTAAAAACCTAGCTAACCTGTATGTACAAAATCTAAACAATGTAATACAACTTTCTTTGTAAATTATTAAATGATGCTACGAAATGTAAGCAAAATATGTGAATGGGTAAGTAAAAATGAGGCACTATAAAACTAGTTTTATTCTTCTAATACGCCTAATGATCCACCATCTACTGTCTTCCCCCCACTCCTTATCTAACTAGTCACAATACTTGGTACTTCTTTGCCTGAATAAAAATAACTCTGAATTTCTGAAACCTTTTTTAATAGCTGGAGGTGGTTCCTGGAATAAAGCTGGGCAGTATGGAAAAGGATTAAATGATTATCCAGATGATACATGTGGATAATTTAAGGTATTACAAAGTATGTTTTTTGTTTTTTGATTACTCATGCCAATACTTCCTCTTCACTGTATACTAAACTGAATGATTAAGATTCATTTGCTCAGGAGCATGAACATTTATGAACTTAAATTTTGTGATAAAAAAGCTATTTAACTTCAACAAAAGTACAACAAAATATGAAGAGTTCTACTTACAAATTTAGAAAATTAGTAGGGTGTTTATCCAGCCTGCCAAAAACTAAATTTAATATATTTCAATGTATTACTAATGGCAATCTACCATATAGCTTGATAAGTGCTTAAGCTATGTTATTGTTATATTGTTAAGAATGCAGTATCTTCTAGTTCCAGAGCATATAATGCTCTGTAAATATCCATTTGCTAGAAGTTGAGAATACAGACTGAGGAAATAAGTTCTAGAAACACTAGATCTGAAATCTGATCTACACTTACCTGAAGTTCCTTAGGGAAGGGGAAGAGAGGTGAGGTAGAATATATTCATTATATAGCACTAATGAACTGAATTTAAATATATTTCGTGCATTAAGTTGTATAACTCCAAATAAATTTTTAAAAACTAACACTCTATCTCAAGTTTACTATTAGGTAAACAATTTCAGTAGTAGACCAACATCATTTCCTCATATGTATGTTAGAGAGCTAAACATAATATCCTATTTTCATTTAGCTTTTTTCTAAACTTTATAAGTTTTAAGCAAAAGCCACAAAGAAATATCTTAGTAATGTTATGTTTGCCAAGTATGTCTGAATAATGCCAACGTAAGAGGTGCTTGAGCAAGATCTACATTCTCCAGAATTAAAACAAAACAAAAATCATCAAAATAAAACAATAAAAAGGAAAAGCACATGAATTTGGGATTGAGGTTGGAATAGGAGACAGTTTCAGACCTGGTTTAATCCTGAGAAAGATGGGTCCTGAGAAGTACTAACAGTCATGCTTCTTTTCCTCTTCCCCACTGGAGATTCTAAACACTAAACAGACAATAGAGGGTGGCAGTGCATCAAACAGTATTGCTTACATTGCAACAATGGCCGGCGCAGACAGGCAACACCGAGGCATTAGAGAAAGAACAGGGTAGCCAAATGCCATCCTTCTTCCACCAAGCACTGTAGCTTCTCAGTTTTCCAAATAAGAATCACATGCTCAAGAACATTTGAATTCTGGAAATTACTCAGGTTTTTAATGCCACTATTTTGTGTCACTGCCTGAAACAGGGATAGCAATGGTGACATTTGGCTCTTTTATATTTTTAATCAAAAATGGGGAATTTAGATCTGCAATCTTTGGTACCACAATCTGCCCTTCCCCCCCAAAAAAAGATTGTACGGGGGAAAAAATCTTCAGTAAGGAAGAGGTAGAAGGCATTTAGTCACCTTAAAATTTATTTTCGTAAGCATGCAGGGCTGATTACTGGAAGAGATGAGCAAATTCACTAAGATTGGAGTGGCCACTCCTAAATATCAAATTCAGAACAATTTTCCAAATAAGAAATTTAACTTTAAAAATTGTCCTCAAAAGCCCCCCAAAACCATTTTTCCCCCATGAATAGAAAACTACTGGAACAAGCTGACCAAAGAATCCAGTCTCATACAACTGGCATTTTTCAAACTACAATACAGAAAACACTAAAAATCAACTACATAAACAAAACACTAATCTAAAATGTTCAAGAGCAACATTTAGCATTTGAATCTTAGTTGAGTAAAACACTTTGCTTCTACCCCATGGCCTCTCTAAAACAGTGTTAAACAGCAAGCAGCTCCACAAAATTATTTTTAATATCTGCAAGGAGAAAAGGAGACCTAAATCTCCTAAAAAGGTTTTCACCACTAGATAACTTACACTTCCTTAAGACAACTATGCGATTAACAAGCTATTCTTAAGGGGGCTGTGGGGGTGGGGGGTGGAAGGCAAAGTGATATCTAGGTCATCATTTAAATTTAAGGCAAAAACCATGTACTGCAATGTCAACGATGCAGAATAGGAATCACATGGTGATAATGGGTTTTTAGGGGGTAAGAAAACGGGAAGGAGAGGGCTGGGAAATGGCCAAGAAGATTGGAGTCAAATGGACAAAACTGCCCCAAAACTTAAGAACAGTAATTTTATTTTTTCAATTGAATTACCAGGCTTTACAGTAATAAAAACCTGTATACTTCAGAGAAAAGCTATAAAATATTTTTTAATGCAACTTGGGAATGACAAGATAAGTTATGTGTATATTTAAACACCTTTCATTATTTAAAGCTCAACAAAAAAATTTAATTTCCTAAAACCTAATCAGACCATCAGTATCTCACATTGACAAATAACACCAATTCTAATGGTAATGGCTCCCAGTTGGCATTCATACAGGCAAACAAAGGTAAACATTTATAGCTAGACCTAAAAACACCAAACATTTCCTAATAGTTTAGTAAAACAAATGGGCATCTTCCTTCCAAAAACAAAACAAAAAAGCCACAAAAAAACAAAAAAAAGCCCCCAAGTTGTCCTGAAGTTGAGAATTTCTATCAGATAGATCATCAGATCACAACATGCTTAGTGCATTGCCAATGCTGCCTGTCTGCCCGAGCTCAACATAGTATCGATAAAGAAAGCAATTCACTCAGTAAGACTAATCATTACAGAAAAAAAGTCAACACAATTAGTTTCTAACTGCAATCATGCGCCACTAGCTAAAACCCAATCACCCCGTAAGTTGAACCACTCTCAGAGACCCCAAATGAACACTAGTTTTGTTGTATGAATGTTCATTTCACTTGTCTATATTTTCCTTTAAAGGGAGAGAGAGGGGTGGAGAACTCACCCAATTTGGCACCCAAGTAAAAAACTGTCAACTACTTTTGAAGCAGGCCCAAAAGTTACCCTTTTAAATACACAAATTCAAGGACTGAAGAATTCTCATTATCAACCATGCTCAGTCAGCAAATGTTAACACCATGGTGACAGATAAGTCAGTGTTCCCACACTGGCACAAGCACATATATTATAAAAACCCACACTTCAGAGCCAAAGGTTAAAATCTGGTTTTAAGCATTCAGGAAGAAAAGAATATGGGGGTTTTTGCTATTTTTGTGAATGAAAAATAGATACAACTGTTCAACAGTTAAGTAACTTAGACAACTACAGTTCATTTTATAGCCCTTAGAATTTTATATTTCCATATAAGGTAACTAACCTCGGTTGGGTAAGTTGAAGATAATTTATTTCAAGTTACTAAGTTAATGGAGTTAGCTGATTATCCTTATAGCACAATCTTTTAAAGCAACTGTCAACAGCAAATTCAACTTACTATGGCTTTTTAAAAGATTGAAAAGTTTACCAAAGCAATTCTTGTCGAAACTTTACTCTTTGTTCTTTCATGCAAAGAGCATTTGACTAACCTTATTACAGTGACGCCCAATACCCATTAGGAAGTTATCTGGTTTAATGTCTCTGTGTATAAAATTCTTTGTATGCACATATTCAATTCTACTGATCATCTGGAAAAAAAGGAAGGGAGAGATAATTGAGTTAAGTAGTAAATGAAAATCAACACATTATTTCTTAAGTATTTCAGTATCTCATTTTAGAGTTCACAAAGACAGTGCTAAAGAAAATGAAATGGAAAGGACAACTAAGTTCTCCATTTATTTCTAGGTTAATGGATATCTAAGCATATACTTGCTGTGTCCTTTGGCTTTACCTTCTAGTATTAATGATTAAAACCATGGGAGGGTCTAACCCCATAGGAAGACTTGGTGTTTGTGATTTTCAAGTAATAAAAGGAATACCTGTAGAATAGTTTCAGTTGCTACAATAAAGGAAATAAAATAAAAACTTTCCACTCTCAATCCTAGGCCTTCTAAAGTAACCTGTTAAAATGGCCTGGTATTACCCAGACCATGTTATAAGATATACATATGCACACAAACAGATACACATATACTTGGGAGTGGGGGATGTTGACAGATTGGCAGATAAAGCTATAAGTAGTTGTTATAATTCTTATATAATCTCATTCCAAAAGTTAAATATTAAACATGCCATTCTTAAAAGCTTTCCTTAATTTCTTGGAAATTATGCAAAGTCAAACGCTATAGCTCAAATATCCTTTTTAATAGCTACAAATATTCTGTGATAGAGATGTTATGTCTTCTCACAGTATTCTCACATTGTTTTCCACTTTTTCCTACTATAAATAATGCCATTAACAGACATGTATCTTTACCCACTAGTACTTTTATTTCTATGGACTTCAAATCCCATATAATTATGGGGAGTTGCTGAGTTGAAGGGTGTATTTTTCATTTTGATAGATAATATCACACTGCCTTTCACAATAGGCTGTAACAATTTGGATTTACTCTTTTTTTTTTTTTTTTTTTTTTGAGACAGGGTCTCACTGTCACCTAGGCTGAAGTGCAGTGAAGCAACCATAACTCACGCTGCCTCAACCTTCCAGGCTCCAGTGATCCTCACACTTCACCCTCCGGAGTAGCTGAAACTATAAGGTGCATGCCACTACACCTGGCTAATTTTTTTGCGTCAGCTAATTTTTAATTTTTGGTAGAGACGGGATATCGTTATGTTGCCCAGCTGCTCTTGAACTCCTGGGTTCAGGAGATCCTCCTGCCTCGACCTCCCAATGTGGTAGGATTACAGGCGTGAACCACCATGCCCGGCCTCAATTTAGGAGTAATCCTTCCACGAGGATTTTTTTTTTTTTTTTTTTTTGAGACAGAGTCTCACTCACTCTGCTGCCCAGGCTGGAGTGCAGTGGTGCAATTTCGGCTCACTGCAGCCTCTGCCTCCCAGGTTCAAGCGATTCTCTTGCCTCAGCCTCCCGAGTAGTTGGGATTACAGGCACCCGCCACATACCTGGGTACTTTTTTTGTATTTTTAGTAGAGACAGGGTTTCGCCATGTTGGTTTCCAGCTCCTGGCATAAAATGATCCACCTGCCTCGGCCTCCCAAAGAGCTGGGATTACAGGCATGAGCCACTGCGCCTGGCCCTTCTATGAGGATTTACTCTTCTATGTACTGTCAAGCTCCACTCTTTGCCTATTTTTCTTTCGGCCTATTGTCTTCTTGTTAGCTTTTAGGAGTTCTCGTCATAAAACAAACAATCTTTTATCTGTCATTATGTAAACAGATTTAAATTAAGTATTTTTTATTTTGACTGCTTATGGCATTTCTTGTATACAACAGAAGTTTTGTGTTTTTTTTTTTTTTGAGACAGAGTCTCACTTTGTCACCCTGGCTGGGGTGCAGTGGCGAGATCACGGCTCACAGCAGCCTCAACTTCCGGGGCTCAAGTGATCCTCTCAGCTCAGCCCCCTGAGAAGCTGGGACTACGCACATGCGCGTTACCATGCCCAGCTAATTTTTGTATTTTTTGTGGAAACGGGGGTATCGTTATGTTGCCCAGGCTGCTCTCGAACTCCTGAGCTCAAGTGATCCTCCTGCTTCTGCCTCCCAAAGTGCTGGGATTGCTGGCATGAGCCATCACACCCAGCCTCTATCTTTTCTATAAGACACTTACTTAGAAGTTGTATTTTTAAATAGATTCCATATCCAAAGACTGCCAACATTATCTTTCTGTCCATATGTTCTTGCTCTTCCCAGTAGTATCTGTTAGGATTCTATTTTTTATTTGTCCTCATTTTCCCCAGAGCTTTTATTATCATGAATACACAGATTCTAAATTGTACTCTTCTACCTTGATAAATGTCTTCTGAAGCCAAACTAGTAATCTCTGGCTTGAACAACTTACACCTGTTACCTGTCAGCCACAGAGCAAAACTTAGGTGTTAACTACCTTAAATGAAAGCTTTCTTGTATCTCCCTTCCTCAGAATTATATTTTTTCCACATTTGTTACCCGTGTACCCAACAGAGACTTCTACAACTCTACAACAAGGATGGAACATCTTATTTTTCCGTCTTTATTAGACTCTAAGTTTCTTTCTAGAGGGAAGAGACTAATTCTTATTTTTTTGCCACCCCAACCCCCAGCACTAAGTACAGTGGTAGGCTCTCAATACATGTTCAATGTATGGATGCTTACGTGTTACTGAACAAACAAAACATAAGCCATAACTCTTTTATTAGGATTCACTCATATATGTTAGTTAAAACATATTAAAGGCTTTTTTTTTTTGAGACAGAGTCTCGTTCTATCCCCCAGGCTGGAGTGCAGTGGTGCGATCTCGGCTCACTGCAATCTCCACCTCCCAGGTTTATGTGATTCTCATGCCTCAGCCTCCCGGGTAGCTGGGATTACAGGCGTCAGCCACTACGCCCAGCTAATTTTTGTACTTTTAGTAGAGATGGGTTTCACTATGTTGGCCAGGCTGGTCTTGAACTCCTGACCTCAAGTGATTTACCGGCTTTGGCCTCTCAAAAGTGCTGGGACTATAGGCATGAGCCACCAAACCCGGCCCACATTAAAGGCTGTTAACGTAAAAGAGATGGGGTCTTTGCTCTATTGCTCAGGCTGGAGTGCAGTGGCATTATTATAGCTCACTGTAGCCTGGAACTCCTGGGCTCAAGAGAGCCTCCTGTCTCGGTCTCCCAAAGTGCTGGATTACAGGCATGAGCCAGTGTGCCTGGCCACTTTTCACCTTTTAATGCTTGAGTTTGTTTTGTGCCACAAATATCACAATTTGCTCACATTTGCTTGAGCCACTGAGTACTTTTAAGGTTAAGAAGCTTGGGGAGTATCAGGTGCTGATTACAGAAAATGGGCACTACTTTCTAATCCCTGGAATTATAGACAAAGTTTTTTCATTGATCTATAATAGTTGTATATATTTATGGGGTATGTGTGATACTTTGTTACATGTATACAATGTGTAATTATCAAATCAGGGTAGTTGGGATATCTATTACTTCAAACATTTATATTTTGTATTAGGAACATTACAATTCTACTCTTCTAGCTATTTTGAAATAAACGATAAGCTATTGTTAACTATAATTTCCCTACTATACTATGTAATACTAGAACTTATTCCTCCTAACTGTATTTTTGTGCCCATTAACCTACTTCTCTTCATCCCTCTGAATTTACAAACTTACTAAAATTCCACCTCAAATATCAAGTCTGTTTATCTCCATTTTACTTTATGACATTTACTTGAAAGAAGCTCACAGTGATGCTTTGGGTAATACATAAATAATAGTATTAAAAGTTAAGTGATAAAGCAAATAAAGGTAAGTGATAAAACAAATAACCTGTGTTCTCCTTTCCCTTTTCCTCATTTTATTTTCTTCTGTTATTTTCCCTCTTCCTTTTTATGTGATAGGCAAATCTGGACTAGAGAGCTGTCACAAACCCTCCATTATATTTTTAAATGTCATTCTCTTCATAGTATTTTTATAAGCACACTGAGTTTAACTTGAAGCATTTCCAGCATTTTCCTGCCCTTAAAGGTAACAAATACTGATCAAAACAAAAACTTATACATGTTTTGATATTTACCAATCATTATCTTAATGTATTATCTTTTCCCTTAAGGTTTGTTCCTTACTCTATCTTTCTCATTTCTTAAGATCGAAATATCCAAACTTTGGCTGTAAAAACCATTTAATCTAACCTACAGCCAATGCATCAATCTAATTCATGACATCTCCAAAATTTCCTAGGTCTTAAGTAACACAAATGGTTGAGAATCCATTACTCCAAGCAGCATCTACTTGGTCAAAAAATTCTTCCTTATATTACTTCAGGACCTTTTTATCCTCAAAAATAGCTTTTCTAAGAGTCCCACACATAATACATAATATTCAATTTTGCTTAATTTAACCAAAATGTCAATATACATTTATCTACAATTATATGCATACATACACTCTAAACTCTCCAAACAAAATCTTACAATAACCTGCTATATATGACACTAAAACTTCATCTGAAGGAGCAGACTGAAAACTACTAGTCTACAGATGAGTAAGAAACCAAGATAATTCCAGGTTTTGTCTTATTCCCATAGGAAAATATCTACAAGTCACATTATTTTTTTTTTCTGCCTATGCTAAGGTTAAATAGTGATGCACAGGATTTTAATACTCTTATTTATGAATAATGAAATTCCAGTCAACAGTACTATTCTCAGTTTATATTCTAATCAAAATTTCACATACCTGGTCAGCTAACATAAGTACAGTTTTCATTGTGAACCTTCTTGAACAGAAATTGAAGAGGTCTTCGAGGCTAGGTCCCAGAAGATCCATGACTAGTACATTGTAGTCTTTTTCCTGACCATACCACCTAACGAAACAAAAGGAAAAGAGAGGATATTACAAAAAGCTATTACTTAATATCATCAACCCTAAGAATAATATAGTTTTCTTTCACTGACTAGGTATTATTTAAGGCGAATGTTCCCCTACTCAGAAGACGAACCCACTAATTAACTACAAGGCCCAAGACAAAACAAGGGTAATGAGACTTTTTTTTTCCCTGTCATGCAACTCCATTCTCCTATATAGATAGGACATGCATAGTAGCCTTAACACTCCTGTTACCAGGGCAGCTGAATTTTATACCCACTGGCCACTGATTCCTATGGCCTTTACCAAATTCCTTAATCTCACCTGAATTTACTTTGTAACTGAAGAAATGAAGATGACTCTATCAGTCATTCCGAAATGTTTCAGAAAGCAAAGATTTCTTTTATCTGAACTTCCATTCCAGTTCCTACCAAACTGCATTTAATCAATAATTACTTGTCCTTATTCAAAAAGGAGTCACATTTTTGCTTGGTTTCAGATCATAGAAAATAACCCGTATAACACAAGGTAATGACATTTATTTGCTTTTAACTGGAATCATGTTTTAATTATCCCGGGCTGTATTACTGTATACAATGTGTCCCTAATAACTCAAGAAGTATCAACTGCCAATTTCATTTATCCCAAGGACTGAAAATCACTGCAATAAATTATTTCAAATTTTGATGCCTATGATTCTGGTAAGAGTACTTTCCTTAAAATAAACACTACCATTTTTCTTTCAAACTTTTCTAGATATCAAATTCTGCTAAGAAAATTGGGTGATACTTAAAATTTTGTTTAAAAGGTTACTTTAAAGCTTAAACTGCAGTCATTTCTTTGTTAACTCCAATAAGAACCAATACCAAAATTTACCATATCTGGAAAGCTTATGTTTTAAAAATATTCAAAAGGAGAGAACAGGCTTTTCTTTCTTTCCCTTCCTTCCTCCTTATTTATTTATTTATTCATTTATTTTTAGACAAGGTCTCGCTCTGTTGCCAGGCTGGGGTGCAGTGGCAAATCACAACTCCTGCAGTCTCTGACCTTCTGGTCTCAAGCAATCCTCCTATTTCAGCTTCCCAAGTAGCTGGGACCACAGGCGTGCCATCATGCCCAGCTAAATTTTTTAAAAGTTTTTGGTAGAGACACAGTCTTTTAAATTTCTTGTAAAGGCAGAGTCTCCCTATGTTGCCCAGGCTAGTCTCTGACTTCTGGACTCAAGCGATCCTCCTGCCTCAGCCTCCCAAAGCACTGGGATTACAAGTTGAACCACTGTACCTCACCAGCTTTTCAAGAAAACTAAAATCTGTGTCAAAATTATAACAAGTATCAGTCAAGGAGGAAACTGTTTAGTGCCATTTCTTGCTTTGCTGATAAATGCCAATGATTCAAGAAAATCAATATTAAAACTAGAGTATAAGGATTTAATCTTTTAAGAATATTTTTCTAGAAAATGCAAAGATAACTATACAGATGTGCTACTCTTGTGTCTCTTCTTTAAGAAAATAGTCTATTCTAACTAGTGGTCCTGGGCACCCATTAACCCTTGATGGCATCTACCAAAACCGCAGAAATTTCAGGCATAGCACCTGAGAAAGGCAGGCGGGGGGAGCCTCAAATCAGTTAGCTTTAATTTAAGACCTATTCAGATAGGTCTCATAGTCAGGTATAATAAATATGCTCCCTAGAATCTTATGTTGAGAGTAAGAGATCCTAAGAGGATTATAAGCCAAAAAGTTCAGTTCCTTCCTACGATTTTTGCTTCAGTTGTTCTTGAGAACTACTTCCCAAACCTGACACACGGATAACTGCCAAGCACACAAAATCAAATCCATTTCCACATCCTCTTTGCAGAAAAGAGATAATCCAGTAAGGGAAAAGTGTCTGCTTAACTTTCTAGAAGTCTTGCCCACTAGGCTAGGAAACAAATGTGTCAACGTGACAGCAAAAGAGCCTTTTTTTTTTTTTTTTTTTGAGACACAGTCTCTTGCTCTGTCCACCAGGCTGGAGTGCAGTGGTGCGATCTTGGCTCACTGCAACCTCTGCCTCCCAGGTTCAAGTGATTCTCATCCCTCAGCCTCCCAAGTAGCTGGGATTATAGGCGCCTGCCACCACGCCCAGCTAATTTTTGTATTTTAATAGAGACGGGGTTTCACAATGTTGGCCAGGCTGGTCTCGAACTCCTGACCTCAGGTGATCCACCTCTTGGCCTCCCAAAGTCCTGGGATTACAGGTTTGAGCCACCACACCCAGCCAGAAAAGCCAGTTTTGTCCATATTGCTTAAAACAGCGCGCTAAAGCTGCTGTTATTTTCCCTCTTCCACTCTTTATTCTCTCTACGAGAATTCAACACCTTTCACATTCGCTGAAACATTTACTTGAAAGAAGTTCACAGTGATGCTTTGGGTAATACATAAATAACAGTTTTAAAAGGTAAGTGATAAAGCAAATAAGCTGTGTTCTCCTTTCCCTTTTCCTTATTCTATTTTCTTTTGTTATTTTCCCTCTTCCTTTTTATGTGATAGGCAAATCTGGGCTAGAGAGCTGTCATGAACCTACCATTATAAACGTTCAACACTTGTTTAATATAAATATAATTTACCTAGGCTTTTAAGAAAACGAGAACACCAAATCCAGAAAGAGCTAAGGAAGTAAGAAGGCGCAAAAAGTCAAATAGGCAAAAGGGAAGGCATAAATCAACTCTTATTTATAAGACCACGTCTCAGCTCTAGACAGGTTTCCACTGATGGCTCAGACATACAACTACAAAAAACAAGCAAATGTTATAACCATCCATCTAAGCCCAAACACAAACCTGAAATGTAAAAGGCACAAATTCAGACTTTATATTTTCATGCAATTAATATGATTTCATAAAGAAATCATCTGCAAAGTAAGCCTCTAACAAAATCACCTGCATGTAAGCCTCTAACTCCCTTAATAGTTAGAAACTGGGAAGAATTAGATGAATTGAGAAGCACACTTAAAACACACACATTATTGGGCATTCTTCATCCTTGCTTAAATTTATGAACACAAGACATATTCACTATTCTCAAAGTCAGGAGGATTAAATACTTCATTGAAAGTAGCTAAAAAAACAAGCGTCTCAAAGGCATTTTATCTTGTGGAGCAACCATGCAGTTCTAAAACAGCTAGGACTTTCTTTTCTATGGACTGGTACTATAACTCCTTAAACCTAAGAGACAGGTGTTTACATCTTTCACACTTCCTTTGGTCTCAAGGAATATATAGCTTAATTCTCTAGAGCTAGAACGTCACACCCTCCATCTGTGCTTTTCCATCTGGACTAACTCATTCAGACATTATCACACACAGATTCAGAACCAGAAATGGTCTTCTGCTTATTCCAATCTTACTTATTCTTAGTTTCTACCTTCACCTCCATGCTTCCCACGTCTATTCTGAGAGCTTTTCTCTACCTTCTATCCCAACCTTAAAACCCAGATGCCAAAGAAATCTTCCTTATGTCACCTATCCCACATTGGTCTCCTATTTCCTAGAATTCCCAAAGCCATTAACTATTGCTTGTATACACAGTCTTAACCCCTTGACAACACTCATCTACTGTTACTTTGGTGTTTGTCTCTATACCTGGTAGGACAGAGCTTACAGCTTTATTTTTATTTGAATAGCCTTTTCACAGAACCTGAGTAATGAACAAGCATTAACCCGATTCTCTGAGGCCATTTAAGTTTATAGTCTGAAACACCAACACAAAAACCTCACTCTTATTTACTTTCTAGGCCTTCAAACTAGAAACACAGGTTTTACCTTTAGACATTTTTAAGTACAAGATGTGTTGCTACTAAGTGTACAGTGGTAAAGTGATGTGCATATTGCAGGTACTCAGGTAATTATGAGACTAAAAAAAGTACTCCAGTTGATTTGGACCTTACTCTTCCTAAGTTACAAAACATTAAAAAAAATCAAGTAATTTACTGGGTGAAAGTGAAAATAATAATTTTAAAAAGATAAAATGTTCGGGGATCTCATTTTCCATTTGTTTCAAATCTATACCTTCAGACTTCAGTGTTACCTAAAAGTAGGCTGAAGAATGAGTTCATAATTTACACAACCATCATTACTTACTTACAGCATAAAAAAAGTATCTAAGGTTTGAAGATAATGCCAGGAGAAGGCAAGGTCTATCTGTCTGCTCTTATGTCCTTTCCTCTAAACGCATATCCAAATTAAATCCAATTTAAAAATTAAGACATACACAAAAAGCACAAATGTAAGACAATACATGCAAAAGTCAATGAGGCTGACAAAAAATGCTAACACGATCCACACAAAAGATCAATGAGAACTAAATCTGCCTAAAGAGGTATTAGGAAAATAGTCTGCTACCAGTCAGATCCTGAAGGATGAACAGTGTTTTGATAAGTAAGGCAGAAAAGGGCTTACCAGGCAGGGGCAAACCATTTTGGAGCATGGACTGTCATAAAGGGAAGAGTCAAGGTGGCAGATAGATTGAAACTGCAGTATAGGTTCTTCAGTGCAAGGCTTACGAGCTTTACATGCTGTAAATAATTGGGTGAACTATTACTACAGTTTGTGGCTGAGACATAATTAAAATCAGTATTTATTAGCCTTGGCATCAGTATACAACATGGAAATGGAGGACCAGGGGAAGGAACGACAATGACATGGTTACCAATTAGGAAGTGTTATACTATAGCCGGAGATCTCAAGCTAGGGGTTTGCTTTTTTCTGAAAAATCTCTTCATGAAAATGGGAGTATTTGAGGGAAAAAAATACATATTTTTCATATAAAAATATTTAAGTATTACTATGAGACCCAGAATATTCCAGAATAAATCAGTGTAATTATTGTAATATGCACTTTACCCAAATATATGTTAGTTCCATCACCATGACTAGGACAAAATAACAGTAAAAAAAAAATTTAATGTAGATCTTCCCCTTCAGACTATTAACTTAATTAGGGGCAGTCATTATATGTCTTGTTCACAATCTGTATTCCCAGCATACACAAGAGATGCTCAAAACATCTGCTGAGTAAAATAATGAAAACTCATATTAGAAGCGGTAACAGTGTAGGGAGTGCTTGATTTGGCAGATAAGGAAAACAAAACAAGAAATGCAAAAACACTCCCTGCACTCAAAGTGAAGTCATCAGGAAGCATCTATTTATCCCTAATTCAAATAAGCCAAATAATTATAAAAGTTAAAAAGTCATTTGCCAATCTTTCGGTTATTAATGTCAGAGTCTTCAGTGAACAACTAAAAAGTATCAACACTGAATCAGTGCTATAATATATCCAATTTTAATAGCGCCTACAAGATATCCTGAAGATACTGTCTCTCAAACTTAGTCTCTTGCCAACCCATCATCATCCGACCTTTATGCTCCTTTTTAATGGGAGCAGAAAAGGAATTTGGCCTAGCAAGATCTTGCTGAACCATAAGAACTAGCTCAAATTGTCTCTTTAGGATACTACTGCTAACAGTTCCAGCTACTCAGGCCGGGCGCGGTGGCTCACGCCTGTAATCCCAGCACTTTGGGAAGCCGAGGCGGGCGGATCATGAGGTCAGGAGTTTGAGACCAGTCTAACCAATATGGTGAAACCCCGTCTCTACTAAAAATACAAAAATTAGCCGGGCGTGGTGGTGGGCGCCTATAGTCCCAGCTACTCAGGAGGCTGAAACAGGAGAATTGCTTGAACCCAGGCAGCAGAGGTTGCCATGAGCTGAGATCTCACCATTGCACTCCAGCGTGGATGACAAAGCGAGACTGTCTCAAACAAAAAACAAAAACAAAAAAAACAGTTCCAGCTACTCTGTTCCCTTTTCTCTAAAATCCTTTTAATGTTCCTATACTCATATTTGTGTATGCCATTCTTAACAGCTATTTGCCATTCATTCATTATACACAGATATATTCTCAAAACCACAGATACCTCTTCTCCCCATACATCTCTTCTCAGAATAATGTTTTAAATGCATAAAATACAAGGCATTAGAAAGAAAATCAATTATAGTGAAATTGAACTAGCATAAAATTACTTCTAAAAAATCAATTTTGGGGCCAGGCACGGTGGCTCATGCCTGTAATCCCAGCACTTTGGGAGGCCAAGGAGGGCGGATCACCTGAGGTCGGGAATTCGAGACCAGCCTGACCAACATGGAGAAATCCCATCTCTAATAAAAACACAAAATTAGCATGCCTGTAATCCAGCTACTTGGAAGGCTGAGGCAGGAGAATCACTTGAACCCAGGAGGCGGAGGTTGCAGTGAGCCGAGATCACGCCATTGCACTCCTGCCTGGGCAACAAGAACAAAACTCCGTCTCGAAAGAAAAGAAAAAGAAAAAAAAATCAATTTTGAGCCAGGTACAGTGGCTCAAGCCTGTAATCCCAGCACTTTGGGAGGCCGAGGTGGGTGGATCACTTGAGGTCAGGAGTTCGAGACCAGCCTAGCCAACATGGCGAAACCCTGTCTCTACTAAAAATACAAAAAAAAAAAAAAAATTAGCTGCACATGGTGGTGGGGGCCTGTAATCCCAGCTACTCGGGAGGCAGACGTTGCAGTGAGCTGAGCTTGCGCCACTGCACTCCAGCCTGGGTGACAGAGCAAGACTCTGTCTCAAAAAAAAAAAAAAAAAAAAAAAAGCAATTTGGGATATAATAATATACACACTCTCCTTATTATTATTATTTTTTGAGACAGGATCTCACTGTGTCGCCCAGGCTGGAGTGCAATGGTGTGATCTTGGTTCACTACAATCTCTGCCTCCCAGGTTCAAGAGATTCTCATGCCTCATCCACCTGCTGGGATTATAGGCATATGTCACCACTCCTGGCTGATTTTTGTATTTTTAGTACAGACAGGGTTTTATCATTTTGGCCAGGCTGATTTCGAACTCCTGGCCTCATGTGATCCGCCCGCCTTGGCCTCCTAAAATGCTGGGATTACTGGTGTGAGACACGGTGCTGAGCCCTACACTCTCCTTATTAATGCACTAAATATAGGAGCAGGTCTAATAAATGCTATAATTTTGATGTAGTAATGAGTGTAAACCATATTTTAAGATACCTGCAACAATAATATGATACAAAATATCTGTGATTTCAGCCGGGCGGAGTGGCTCACGCTGAGATCATGCCGTTGTACTCCAGCCTGGGCCACAGAGCGAGACTTAGTCTTAAAAAAAAAAAAAAAAATCTGCGATTTCTAGCTGGGTGCAGTGGCTCACACCTGCAATTCTAGCACTTTGGGAGGACGAGGCAGATGGATCACCTGAGGTCAAGAGTTTGAGACCAGCCTGGCCAACATGGTGAAACCCCATCTCTACTAAAAATGCAAATATCAGCCAGGCGTGGCGGTGGGCGCCTGTAATCCCAGCTACTCAGGAGGCTAAGGAGAATCACTTGAACCTGGGAGGCAGGAGTTGCAGTGAGCCGAGATCATGCCATTGCACTCCAGCATGGCGATAAGAGCAAAACTCCATCCACCCCCCACAAAAATCAGTGATTTCTATTGGTGACAAAGTCAAAGGTTCTGCTAAAACTCATGAGGTTTCCTACTTACACTTAAAATCAAAAAGAAATACTAGATTTGAGTGAGAAGCTCATGAAAATAAAAATGTAATTTTCCTTACCTGTCTAAACACATAGATCTCATGGGTGGTGGATATGGTTATGAACCAGGTTAAGAGCCCCTGTTCCAAACCAACTTTTGAGATAAATAGTCTGTAGAATAAGATCTAATATTTGAAAATCATGTATGTTTTGCTCAGCAACAACGTAGTCAACTAAGATGATTTGTTTTCCCTCTTCTTGCTGCCTTGTTACTACTAATCCTTTGCTTACATTACCCCCAAGATCCTTGAATTATGGTACATTTTCATATTCTCCACCTTTGTTCCTTGCCCTTTGCCTTCAAAGATATATAGATGTTCCTTAACTCCAAAAATTATAAAAACAAACAAAAAAAACTTTATCACTGTTCATTATCAAAGTTACTATTCATTTATCCATTCAATATTTAGAGTAGCTAACAAGACAAAACAAAATAATTGCTGCTTTCGTGGCTTACAGTGGGGAAGGGGGATAAATACCATGATGAAGGAGAGAAGAGTGCTATTGTGGGGGCACAAATTATGGGGATCCGATCTGTTTTTTTAAGGGAGGCATCAGGGAAAGTTTCTCTGAGGAAGTAAGGTTGATTCTCAAAGGATAGATGGAAGAGAGCCAGGTAAAGGGGTGGATTGGCACCAGGCTGAAGTCTGGTGCTCACAAGAAACTAAGTGACAGCATAGGTTGGTATAGTGTGTAAGATCACCTTATTTTCTTCTTCAGGTAATTTTTTGAAAACCTGGTTTATATTTGCATCTTACTCTCATTTTTTCTTGGTTCCCAGTAACATAGTTATTTTCCCCATAATACCCAAAGTGTTATTTCAAAGATCACAAATAATTGAGCGGGGATGTAGTTGCAAAAAAAAAAAAAAAAAAAAATCACAAATGACCTAACTTTTGTCAGCTCTTGTCATCATTGCTCCAACATTGATAGTGGTAGTATTGAGGGACAGCATGTGGAGAACTGGAAGGTCCAGGGAGATACAAATGTTAAAATACACTTTTTCATTGGGAAGTGGAAAATGAACTTATAGTCTTCATAACACAAATTACAAAAGCTTGATCAAATGTTTTCTAATAGGCATTTATATAAAAGTAAATTAGTAGTTCCCTAGGGCTGACGGGAAATGGAGTGACTGACAATGGGTTCAAGATTTCTTTTTGGCATGAGGAAAATATTCTAAATTTGAATTATGGTAATGGTTGTACAACTTTGTACATATACTAAGAAACAAACTGTACAGCTTAAATAGGTTAACCTTTATATGGGTAAATTATATCAATAAAGCTGTTGAAGAACTGGTAAATGACAAGTGTAATATAAAGGCAACCATAAATACAAAATACAAGAAGAAGCAATTTACTTAGAAGATAAAAAAGAAGGCTTCTGGCCAGGCGCGGTGGCTCACACCTGTAATCCCAGCACTTTGGGAGGCCAAGGCGGGCGGATCACAAGGTCAAGAGAGATCGAGACCATCCTGGCCAACATGGTGAAACCCCGTCTCTACTAAAAATACAAAAATTAGCTGGGTGTGGTGGTGCACGCCTGTAGTCCCAGCTACTCTCAGGAGGCTGAGGCAGAAGAATCGCTTGAACCCTGGAGGCGGGGGTTGCAGTGAGCCGAGATGGCGCCATTGCACTCCAGCCTGGTGACAGAGTTAGACTCTGTCTCAAAAAAAAAAAGAAGGCTTCCTAAAAATGTTAGCACCTGGGCTAAATTTTGAAAGATGCCTGGATTATTGTATTAGCTTCTTAAATATTCTCCTAGTTCCAGTTACCCCTCTATGGTTTTACTGTGTCATTTCTCTGTTATAAAAACTAAAGGAGCCATGCGATAGCTCACACCTGTAATCCCAACACTTTGGGAGGTCAAGGTGGGAGGATCACTTGAGCTCAGGTGGTTCGAGATTAGCCTAGGCCAACAAAGACCCCGGTCTCTCTGTAAAAAATAAAAAATTAGCCAGGCGTGGTGGCACGCGCCTGTAGTCCCCAGGAAGCTGAGGCAGGAGGATCACTTGAGCCTTGGCTGCTGAGGCTAGCCACTGTACTTCATCCTGGGTGACACTGAGACCTTGTCTCCCCCCCCCCCAAAAAAAGCCCCTTACCTACAAAAAAGCAAGAGTTTCATATATCAAAAAATTCCTAAGTATGGCCTCTGCTTATCCTTTCAATTCTATGTACTTACTCCCTCTTCGGATTATCCTCAGACCCAATCACTGAGTCAAGTTACTTTACTGAGCACCTGTTGTGTACTGAGCTCTAACACAGCCAAACCCCAAACCCTTTAAGTCTCATTTCTTTCCTACTTCTTGGATACACATTACCTCTTCCTAAAAACTTACTTTCTTTATTCAACAGCCCATTATCCTGACTCTCCTCCTGCTTTATTAATTCCGAATTTCCACCAAGGGGATGAGTCCTCACCTCCCAATTTACTTTCTCCACTATCACTTATATGCTGATCTTGCTTAGATCTAACCCCAATCCCAATTGCCTGGCCTAGGCTCAGTCCTGTATTTGCTGCTAACTTTACTACACAAGAGTAAAACACAATATGCCATTCATCTTAATTTCAACATGTCCAAAGCCATTACCACCCACCATACTTGTAAAATACTAAAATTGGGCCCCCTTCCTAACTCCCTAATTCAAACCTCAAATTCTTAAGGCTCAAGTGACTTACCTCCACTCCTTAAAAAGGGGTAACATGTACATTAAAAAGTTTCAGAAAGAAAAAAAGAAATCAAACACACTCCTATAAAATATCCCCTAATACACTATTAAGAGACCAAATGGCTTTTTGTTTGTTTCTTTGTTTTTGTTTTGAAATGGAGTCTCACACTCTGTTGCCCAGACTGGAATGCACTGGCATAATCTCGGCTCACTGCAACCTCTGCCTCCCAGGTTCAAGCGATTCTCCTGCCTCAGCCTCCTGAGTAGCTGGGATTACAGGCACATGCTGCCACACTCAGCTAATTTTTCTGTGTGTTTTGAGTAGAGACAGGGTTTTGCCATGTTGGGCAGACTAGTCTCGAACTCCTGACCTCAAGTGATCCACCCGCCTCAGCCTCCCAAAGTGCTGAGATTACAGGGGTGAGCCACCACACCCAGCCACCAAATGGCTTTCTTTCTTTTTTTGAGACAGAGTTTTGCTCTCATTGCCCAGGCTGGAATACAATGGCGTGATCTCGGCTCACCACAACCTCTGCCTCCTGGGTTCAAGTGATTCTCCTGCCTCAGCCTCTCAAGTAGCTGGTATTACAGGCATGCGCCACCACGCCTGACTAATTTTGTATTTTTAGTAGATATGGGGTTTCTCCATGTTGGTCAGGCTGGTCTGGAACAACCAACCTCAGGTGATTTGCCCACCTCAGCCTCCCAAAGTGCTAGGATTACAGGAGTGAGCCACCATGCCCAGCCTCAAATGGTTTTCTTTAGGGTAATTTTTGCACTATAAGTTAGCACTTGTATTACAGATAGTGTTTCTGTATGAAGATAGTAAGAGAACAAATAACTGGATGAAGGGAACACTTCCCCCTACTTTGCATTAATTAATTTGCTTAGAAAATCCTCTTTAAATGGATAGAGCTAAGTATTCTAGATAAGAAACTGTAGACGAAAATGATACAAAAAGGCAAAATTAAATTATCTTCATTAGTGCAGAAAATGAATACAAAAAGAAAACAATGAACATTCCAAAGTTTGATATAATGTTTGTTTTAAGTAGCAAATACAGAAGAAAGGACACAATGCCTGGGCTGCAAACATACAGCAAAGGGGAAAATGAAAATGGAAGAAGCAACACAAGCTACCAGAAAGGAATGATACAACCTCAAATAAAGAAAAGATAGCTATTCAAATACATGAATAGCTATCAAGTCTGTACAACCCTGAATAATACAGAACTAAGTAATATTCATAAAAGTAAGTCCTTCAGCGACCAGACCATTAAAAAGTAGTCCAGTAAATCTGCAGTTACGTTTAAGAATGGGAAGCTGGCTAAGTTGACAATGTATGTAACATAGTACCAAGAATACTGGACCAGCAGCCAGAAACATAAGTTCTAGTCCTGGCTTGTTATTTTCTTGCTCTGTGACTCCGTGTAAGTGATTTCTGCTCACTGGTCAAAGATTCTTAATATAACCCTATTTATTTATCAAAAGGTGTTGTGGTAATTATGAGACAGTTTATGTAAAAGCACTTGATAAATTACAAAGCATTACATAAATAAGGGATTATTATTCTTACTACAAAAAGCAGTCGCCTGGCCAGGTGCAGTGGCTCACGCCTGTAATCCCAGCACTTTGGGAGGCTGAGGCAGGTGGATCACTTGAGGTCAGGAGTTTGAGACCAGCCTGGCCAACATGGTGAAACCCCATCTCTACTAAAAATACAAAAATTAGCCGGATGCAGTGGTGGGCGCCTGTAATCCCAGCTACTCAGGGAGCTGAGGCAGGAGAATCGCTTGAACCCAGGAGGCAAAGGTTGCAGTGAGGCGAGATCGCGCCACTGCACTCCAGCCTGAGAGACACAGCGAGACTCCATCTCTAGGGAAAAACAAACAAAAACCAGTTGACCAACAATGAAAAAATGCCAACAACCAAGACAATACCATTTCCTACAACAGCCACAGCACTCAGCAAAATTCAGTAACTACCCTCAACAGCTTGATACAATGGAGTGCCAAAATCTCAGCACAGAATTTCTCAGTGTGGTTCTCTGGTCTTTAGTAGAAATTCCTTGTGGTAATTACATTAAAAACAAAACAAAAACAAAACAAAACAAAAAAAACAACTCTTGGTCCCCACTCCAGAATTGGTCAAACAAAAATCTGTTGGTAGAGCAGTGTAACCTGCATTTTTTACAAACTCTGTAAGTGGTAATTATTTATACATAGCTGAGGTTGGAAAATGCTGACTTAGCAGGATTCACATGAATAGTCTTAACGGGGTCCTACTGTTGCAATTAACCAAGGCAATCTCTAAATGTTTCAGGGTACTGTTTGGGGCTCATCTCAATATGCTACCCTCTTAAGTAAACATTTATGTCCTCACATAGTTTGAGATGTAGACATCTTTCCTCCTAATTTTCAGCAGGAGACAAATTCACAACTATATGCCAGGCTCACAGCAGATGCTCAAAAAGAATGCAAGCCTCACAAAATCATCGTCTGTTCAATGAAGTGTGCCCAGTTTTTTTTTTTTTTTTGAGACGGAGTTTCGCTCTTGTTGCCCAGGCTGGAGTGCAATGGCGCGATCCCGGCTCACCGCAACCTCCGCCTCCCAGGTTCAAGCGATTCTCCTGCCTCAGCCCCTCTAGTAGCTGGGATTACAGGCATGTGCCACCACGCTCAGCTAATTTTGTATTTTTAGTAGAGAAGGGGTTTCTCCATGTTGGTTAGGCTGGTCTCGAACTCCCGACCTCAGGTGATCCGCCTGCCTCGGCCACCTAAAGTGCTGGGATTACAGGCATGAGCCACCGTGCCCGGCTGCCCAGTTTCTTAAACTGTGACTGGCACAGGGTAGGTACCCTCATGTGAATGTCAACTGAATGAAAAATGGTTGTTCTCTTCAAGGTACAGTACAAGGTGTTGTATGTTAAATTCACCAAGAGAGTCTCAAACTATCAGAGCTCTCATTTGAAGAGTAGAAGCTAACAACACTCACTTCTCTAAAAGGGATAAAAAATAATATTATGGAGGTTCAAAAATGGGACCACTAGGATTTCTGTAAGTACAGCTTGGTGGTAATAATTTCAATCAAGGGTAAACAGCCAAACACAAAACCAAACTCAACCTAACAGTGAATGGCTGGGCACAGCGGCTCACATCTGTAATCCCAGCACTTTGGGAGGCCAAGGCAGCTGGATCACTTGAGACCAGGAGTTCGAGACCAGCCTGGCCAACATGGAGAAACCCCATCTCTACTAAAAATACAAAATTAGCCGAGTGTGGGGGCGCATGCCTGTAATCCCAGCTACTCAGGAGGCTGAGGCAGAAGGATCACTTGAACCCGGGAGGCGGATGTTGTGGTGAGCCGAGATTGCGCCATTGCACTCCAGCTTGGACAACAAGAGCGAAACTCCGTCTCAAAAAAAAAAAAAAAAAGAGAAAATTAAATGTATATAGATATATAATAAAAGTAGAATTTCATTATTGTACTTGGCACAATAAGAAACACAAGATATCTCTATGAGTAAGACAGTTCTCTCCCTCAAGGAGTTTCTAGAATGCATTATTGTAGGAATGCATCTGAAACATGTGAAGAGGTAAATGGTTTCATACATCGATTTTAGACACTTTCCAGAAATCAAAGCATTTGATTACATGGGATTATATGTACTTTCTGGTACTTTCCAGTACCATGATGCCTATTACAGGATTTCCTGAATTAATTCTAAGAGGAAATATATAAATTAAGAACACAGCCTTACAGCCTGGGCAACACAGTGAGACTCTATTTCTAAAAAATAAAAATAAAAATTAGCCAAGTATGGTGGTGTATGCCTGTAGTCTCAGCTACTTAGAAGGCTGAGATAGGAGGATCACTGGAGCCCAGGAGTTCAAGGCTGCAGTAAGCTATGATTGAGCTACTATACTCCAGGCCTAGGCGGCCGAGCAAGAACCCAACTCTTAAAAAAAAGAGAGAGAAAAGAGTATAGCCTTATTAGGTTGTAATTCTAGGAAAAGATGGGGGTTGATGGGGGTGAGTAGCAAAGCAAAAATTAATTGTTATTATTAATATACTATATTTTGGGGATTAATAACAATTATTAATTGTCACATATAAGAATCACCCTGGGGAGCTTTTAAAAATCATGATACCTAAGTCATATCCCAATTTAATTAAATCAAAATACCTGCGGTTACGGATTAGGTGTCTTTTTAAGTTTGCCATTTGATTCCATTTGCAGCAAAATTTGAGAACCACTGGTAGAGCTGAAAGATGCAGTAGGACCTGTACAAATCACACATCAGCTGTGTGACTTTAGGCAAATTAACCACTTTGACTCACATACTTTATATGAACCACCAACTTGCAAGATTGGTGTAATGATTAAATGAGACCATATGCAATGCCTGGATAATACTGGACTCTTTTTGTTGCATGCAGAGGGAAAAAAAGAATGTTTAGCCACACTGAATTCAACCAATTATTCCCTTATTTCAAAAGTACTTATCAACATTACGAATAAATAAAAGGCAATTATACCTTAAAGTTAGAACAAATCATTACATCAGAGAACAAGAGGCATCTTTTGTCCTACTGATTCCATCAATATATACTATACATTAAAAAACCCTTAAGACCTTCTTGGGCTTTCGAAAACCCTTTTACAAGTAAGAACTGACTTTACAAATTATAGAATTCATTCTATTAATAGGTTCAAATCTAGATGGCATCACAGGCAGAACCCTGACTCATAATACAATGCTCTTTCCATCCCCCTTTATGTTGAGGATCGAAATGTACTCTCTTCAGCTAAACCTTTTTGTGTAGCACTTCCAAAATCTCCATTACAAGAGCCATAACATACCCCACTGCTCACACCGACAAGAAAAAGGCAGTATTTTAGTTCTTCAAAGGAGAGCAAGGTAAAGATATCAATTATCACTGAATACCATATTCACTACCATCACCTGCAACACAACCACCATCTGATAATTTTGTCAGATAAATCCTATAATGTACCTCATGGTGATTAGCAGACTATTAATCTATAGTAAAACCAACATCAAAATAATGCTTAACTGGGGACTGGGGAGAAAAATAAGGCTTAACTGTAATCCAAAAGACAGACTTAAAAAATAAATAAATAAAATAAAACTAACACTGTCACAGAATAGAACTTACCAAGGATGAGCAATGTGTGCATACAAAGAAAAAATCAAATAGTCCTTATCTCAATAGAGATGTAGGTTACACCAACATATGCATTTGTCAAAACTGATCCGGCAGGGTACGGTGGCTCACGCCTGTAATCCCAGCACTTTGGGAGGTCGAGATGGGCGGATCACAAAGTCAGGAGTCCAAGACCAGCCTGGCCAATACGGTGAAACCCCATTTCCACAAAAATACAAAAAAAATTAGCCGGGTATGGTGGCGGGCACCTGTAGTCCCAGCTACTCCAGAGGCTGAGCCAGGAGAATCGCTTGAACCCAGGAGGTGGAGGTTGCAGTGAGCCAAGATCGCGCCACTGCACTCTGGCCTGGGCAACACAGCAAGACTCCATCTCAAAAAATAAAAATAAAAATAAAAATCCCACTAAAACATGCGTTAGTTTATGCTATGTTAATACTAGTCAACCAATGTTTTTTTTTTTTTTTTTTTTGAGATGGAGTCTCCATCTGTCACTCAGGCCAGAGTGCAGTGGCGTGACCTCAGCTCACTGCAACCTCTGTCTCCTGGGATCAAGTAATTCTCCTGCCTCAGCCTCCCAAGTAGCTGGGATTACAGGCACCTGCCACCATGGCCAGCTAATTTTTGTATTTTTAGTAGAGACGGGATTTCACCATGTTGGCAAGGCTGGTGTCAAACTCCTGACTTCAAGTGATCCACCCGCCTTGGCCTCCCCAAATGCTGGGATTACAGGTGTGGTATGAGCTACCATACCTGGCCAGTCAACCAAAATTTTAAGAGCCATCTGAGATTGAAATTAGAAACAAAAACAGTAACAAAATAAAGCATAATTTTACCTGTGTTCATACACTGAACACCAAGTTAAATGATGAAAGTTATGAAGACACTCATTCTTGACAGCAAAAATCCCTGGTAAACAGTGACAGATCATGAGAAAACCAAGACTTAATGATATTTTAGGTACAGCTTAAATATACTTTTAAACAAAATGATCTAGCCAGGTGCGGTGGCTCACGCCTGTAATCCCAGCACTTTGGGAGGCCGAGGCAGGTGGATCACTTGAGGTCAGGAGTTCGAGACCAGCCTGGCCAATATGGTGAAACCTCATCTCTACTAAAAAAAATTAGCCAGGCATGGTGGTATATGCCTGTAGTCCTAGCTACTCAGGAGGCTGAGGCAGGAGAATCGCTTGAACCTGGGAAGTGGAGGTTGCAGCGAGTCAAGATCACGCCATTGCATTCCAGCCTGGCCAACGGAGCAAGACTCCATCTCAAAAAAAAAAAAAAAAAAAAAAAAAAAAAGATCTAGGTCCAGAAATGACTAAAGCCAAGGGTCCTTGATCCCTGGGCCACTGACCGGTATCCAGTATAGAAGCGAAGTGAAGCTTCATCTGTATTTACAGCCACTCCCCAGTGCTGGCATTACCGCCTGAGCTCAGCCTCCTGTCAGATCAACAGCAGAATTAGATTCTCATAGGAGCGCAAACCCTGCTGTGAACTGCACATCAGAGGGATCTAGGTTGTGCATTCCTTATGAGAATCTAATGCCTGACGATCTGTTACTGTCTCCCGTGACCCCCAGACGGAAGCATGTAGTTGCAGGAAAGCAAGCCCAGGGCTCCCATTGATTCTACATTAAGGTGAGTTGTATAATTATTTCATTATATGTTACAATGTAATAATAATAGAAATAAAGGGCACAATAAACGTAACGCACTTGAATCATCTCAAAATCATTCCCACCCCCACCCCACTCCCTACTTTGCTCCAGTCTGTGGAAAAACTGTCTTCCACGAAACCTGTCCCTGGTGCCAAAAAGGCTGGGGACCACTGACTAAAGCCAAGGAATAACTCATATACTTTACATGGGTTCAAGTATTTACTCCAAAATGAAATACAAATTTATATATATATAATTTTTTTTTGAGACAGAGTCTCGCTCTGTCACCCAGGCTGGAGTGCAGTGGCGTGATCTCAGCTCACTGCAACCTCCGCCTCCTGGGCTCAAGCAATTCTCCTGACTCAGCCTCCTGAGTAGCCGGGACTGCAGGCACACACCACCATGCTTGGCTAATTTTTGTATTTCAGTAGAGATGGGGTTTCACCATGTTGGCCAGCCTGGTTTCGAACTCCTGACCTCAGGTGATCCGCCCGTCTTGGCCTCCCAAAGTGCTGGGATTACAGGTGTGAACCACTGCGCCCGGCCACAAATTAATAATTTCTAACAAGTTTTTATCCTGCAATCCACACATTCAAAAGGGAGAATAAGAGCACCCTGAATCGTAAGCATCTAATTAAATACAAATAGGTTACTTATATTTATGTAAGAGCTCTTCAGCTTGTCTATGAGGCAAAATGCCAACAAGTGAAGAAGTACAGGATGGCTCTCCAGCATCAAATGGAACGATGTGGAGTGTGTGAGAGGGCATGATTTGACCTTGACATAAGGGTGATAATGATTCTCAGGAGAACTGGAAGTTAGGACACTCTAGTAACTCCCCTGAGATTCAAAAGTCTAATTTGTATTAGTAGGAATAGGGCTATATACATCTCTAACATTTTGTCCAGCTTAAAATGCTACCTAGCATTATTACATTATCTCATAAGCCAGTATAAAGCAGCTCTAGTATACCATGAACTCAGTTTCCCTTCGAATTAAAAAGCACATTTCTCGTGATCTGTGACGTACGTTGTTCTGGGTTTTTTTTTTTAGTCCAAGCTAAGCATGGACACTGTAATATATCTTAATGAAGACATATCCAATGCAGCGTCATCTTTGCTCTCTGATAACAGCCATTATGTTATTCACGGGATATATGCTCAGTGCCAAAGATAAGATTAAGCTGCTTTTAAAAGTGAAGAGTAAGGATTAACCAGTGCTTTATAAATACGTTCTAAAACATTTGACCTTCAGACACAGAGGGCAAAAATAGTGATTAAAACACACTAGGCAGCTGGGAGAGGTGGTATTCATCTGCAGTCCCAGCTACTCAGGAGGCTAAGAGGCAGGAGGATCATTTGAGTCCAGGAGTTTGAGGCTGTAGTGTGCTATTATCATGCTTCTGAACAGCCACTGCACTCCACCCGGGTGACAGAGCAAGAACCTGCCGCTAAAAATAAAAATAATAAAAGATGAAAGAAAAATAGGAAAAACAAGAAAGGAAGGCAAGTAGTAGACACAATATCAAACTGCTGGAATGCTTTTTTTCTAGCTACTATCCTTTGAAAATAGGTCTTAAAATTCCAGGACTAAAAGGCCTTAGGATCAATGAGGCCAGTGACACTTTTAAGTAGGGAACCCTTGTTCAAACAAAACCCTACCCAAAAGCTCAGTATGCAAAGGCAAATGGAAATGAGTATTTAGCTGGCAAAAGAAGGGTAGGCAGCCCTAAATCTTTCTATTCAGCACTCTCCTTCCCATTAGAACAATCCTTTTTTTATCTTCTAAATGAGGAAACAGATGGGCTCACACAGATTAAGGAACTGACCGACTATAGATGACCCAGTCAATACCACATGGCAGATCTACAGCTCAAACCTCCAAAACCTATCTAGATAAGAATTTTTTGGTATGTCATAATTGTTTCTTGGGTCGTTGCACGGTGGCTGATGCCTATAATCCCAGCACTTTGGGAGGCTGAGGCAGGAGAAGCACTTGAACTCAGGAATGCAAGACCAGCCTGGGCAATATATCAAGAGCCCATCTATATAAAAATAATAATAAAATTTTAAAATTGTTCCTTTGGAGAACTTAATTCAATTTAGAATGGAACACACGAAAAAAGAAGGTTTTAACAGAAACTCAATACAGCTGACCCTTGAACAAAAGTGGCTTGAAATGCACAGGTCCACTTATACACAGGTTTTTTTCTGCCTCTGCTACCCAAACAAGATCAACCCCTCTTCTTCCTCCTCAGCCCAAAGTGAGGATGATGAGGGTAAAGAGCTTTATATATATATATAGTTATTGACCAATCAAGTTATTGGTAAAGCTTTCAGTGAACAGTAGGCTAGTAGTAGTTAAGCTTTTGGGGAGTCAAGTTATACTTGGGGCCAGGCGCAGTGGTCCACGCCTGTAATCCCAACACTTTGGCAGGCCGAGGTGGGTGGATCATCTGAGGTCAGGAGTTTGAGACTAGCCTGGCCATCACTGTGAAACCCCGTCTCTACTAAAAATACAAAAATTAGCTGAGTGTGGCGGCGCGCCTGTAATCCCATGAACCTGGGAGGCAGAGGTTACAGTGAGCCAAGATCACACCATTGCACTCCAGCCTGGGTGACAGAGCAAGACTCCATCTCAAAAAAAAAAAAAAAAGTTACACTTGGATTCCTGACTGCGGGGCACAGTGGGAGTGGGTTGGGGTTCAGTGCCTCTAACCCCAGCACTGTTCAAGGGTCAACTGTTATTTTAAGTGAGCTCTCATATATTAATTCACAAGGTCCAAGAATTTTCTTTTTTTTTTTTCCCTGCCTCAGGTCTATTTGTACAAATAGCACAGGAGGACCCCAGCCCCATAAAGACAGCAGCCCAGCGGGGTCACATCAGTCCTTCTGTCCTCACATTGGCAGACAGAGATACCTACTCCGAAGCCTTTGTAGGGGCCTGAGAGACTTTGGGAGGAGCCTGAGCTGGAACTGAAGCTGGAGCTGCAGCCTGGGCCCTGGTTGATCCTTGGCCTTTGGCCCACACAGTCTGAGCCCCTTGGCAATGCAGAAACAAGCAGCTTCCCAAGCTTGGGGTGGACAATGTAGGCAAGTCAATCGAATTTGTAGCTGACACCCTTTGGGATCTTGGGCTTAACCTCCTTGGGCTTTACGAGGGCCCTGCTAGCCTCAGCAAGTGCACTCATGGCCTTGGCACTGTTGGCCTGCATCTTCTTTAGGCCCTTCTTGTGCTTCTTGGCGAAGTGCATGTTCCTCAGGAACCTGGAGCCCACCATTTCTGTGTCATTTTCAGGACTGGTTGTGTGTGGTGTGGTTCTTGGACTTGGCCATGTCTGTCTGTATCTTAAGCCGTGGCTCTCCAAGTGCCTAGAACCGGAAGCTTCATTTCTTAAAATATCAAGAAAATGGATGCCATTCTCTCATCCTTGCTTTTTTTTTTTTTTGATACGGAGCCTCATTCTGTCGCCCAGGCTGGAGTGCAGTGGCACGATCTTGGCTCACTGCAACCTTTGCCTCCCATGTTCAAGCAATTCTCCTGCCTCAGCCTCCTGAGTAGCTGGCACTACAGGCGCATGCCGCCACACCAGGCTAATTTTTTTTTTTTGTATTTTAGTAGAGACAGGGTTTCACCTGTCTCTACTGCCCAGGCTGGTCTCGAACTCCTGAGCTCAGGCAATCTGCCCACCTCAGCCTCCCAAAGTGCCAGGATTACAGGCGTGAGCCATGGCGCCCGGCTTATCCTTGCTCTTTACTCTGGATGCTATGCTTCTTAACAATAGGTCTCTCAAATTACACAGGAAGGACCTGATTAAGCAGGTCATCTATGCAGGCCAGGTAATTTTCAGTCTCTGTTGTAAGATATACCAAAGTATCTTAAAGCAAATCCTGGCTGGGCGCGGTGGCTCACGCCTGTAATCCAAGCACTTTGAGAGACCGAGGCGAGCAGATCACGAGGTCAAGAGATGGAGACCATCCTGGCCAAAATGGTAAAGCCCCGTCTCTATTAAAAATACAAAAATTAGCTGGGCATGGCGGCACGTGCCTGTAGTCCCAGCTACTTGGGAGGCTGAGGCAGGAGAATTGCTTGAACCCAGGAGGTGGAGGTTGCAGTGAGCCAAGATTGTACCACTGCACTCCAGCCTGGTAACAGAGTGAGACTCCATGTCAAAAAAAAAAAAAAAAAAAAAGCAAATCCTACAGGGAGTTTTGTAACAGAAAACATAGGGAAGGGATTGAACAAATTTGTATATGAAGGATAAAGGCAGCAAAATCTAAATTTTTTAAATTAGTGACAATACTTCTAAAACAATAGATAACACATAACTTTTATCTAGCTAATACTAAATAGTCAACTTAATTCAATACTTTCCGAGTAAATATTTATTAAGTATGTACCATGTATAGGTGATACGGAAATAGTGGGGAACAAACTGAGGGGGATGGGAAGATGTTGCTACCCAAATAAAGAATGTTTACATAAATCTTTATCCTTTTTGCTTCAGTGGAAACAGTTTTTTTTTTTCACATTTCACTTTAAAACCAATGAACCACTTTTGTTTCCATGTATCTGACCCTACCACTCCTAAAGCAAATTTACCCTTTCCACACTCTCATCCAATTACTGTGTTCTGCTTTAGAGACTACACCCAGAAGCCACACTCTATTCTTGGATGCCTTACCAAACCAGTTCACCAAGCTTTCTTCCTTAGAGCCAGATCCTGAAATCCCATCTCTCAGGAAGCCTTAACTTGAAAGTCAGGTTAATCTGTTTAGCCTCACCCACAGACAGCTTATAACTACCATAACTCTCTCTGCACTCACCACCTTATAATAGGCACCTATTACTATAATTCTGCTCAGAAGTTAATTTATTCATGCGCTTATTCAGTACATTACTCATTGCCCTTATGGGTCTGTATCAGGTCTTAAATAAAAGCTACCAGATAAAAGGACATGTACTGTACTTGGGTTTAGCACTGAAAATGACAATGCTTAATGCTTTTTGAAACTGATTTCAAATACATTAAATTTAACCTGATTTGTGAAATTTATAAAATCTCCCAACATAGATGAATCTCAAAAACATTATGTTAAGTGAAAAGTGCCAGACACAAATGACCTCATATCATATGATTCCATTTATATGAAATTCTGGGAAAAACTATAGTAATGGAAAGCAAATCAGGGGTGAGGGGCCTTATTTTCCCACATAGTAGGTTTTTTTTTTTTTAAAGGCAAGAATGATTTAAAAACTTCCAATCTATATCATCTCAGATTTAATCTTCACCTCATAAGATAAATTTGCAATTTTCTTCCAAATGATTTACTTGCTCATTTACAACCAATAGTACATTTTATCATTCAAATCTCCATTAAAACTGTAAATCAGCATTGGAACTTTGTTTATTTTTTTGTTGGGTTTTTTTTGTGTTTTTTTGAGATGGCGTCTCGCTCTGTCACCAGGCTGGAGTGGGGTGGCGCCATCTCAGCTTACTGCAACCTCCGACTCCCGGGTTCAAGCTATTCTCCTGGTTCAGCCTCCCGAGTAGCTGGGATTACAAGCACGTGCCACCATGCCCAGCTAATTTTTGTATTTTTAGTAGAGACGGGGTTTCACCATGTTGGCCAGGCTGGTGTCGAACTCCTGACTTAAAGTAACCCGCCTGCCTTGGCCTCCCAAAGTGCTTGGATTACAGGCGTGAGCCACCACGCCTGGCTGGAACTCTTTTTAAGGACAGTTTTATTTGGGTTGTGTCTATGTAAAGACTATGCAACCCAGTCCTTAATTCAAGATATGAAAAATACAAACTGGAATAGAAAAAGGGGCTAACAGGCTGGGCCTGGTGGCTCACGCCTATAATCCCAGCACTTTGGGAGGCCGAGGCAGGTGGATCACCTGAGGTCAGGAGTTGGAGATCAGCCTGGCCAACAGGGCAAAACCTCATCTCTACTAAAAATACAAAAATTAGCTGGGCGTAGTAGTGCAGCTCTGCAATTCCAGCTACTTGGGAGGCTGAGGCAGGAGGATCACTTGAACCTGGGAGGCAGAGGCTGCAGTTAGCCAAGGTTGCGCCACTGCACTCTAGCCTGGGCAGCAGAGTAAGACTCCGTTTCAAAAGAAAAAAAAAGCCGGGCACAGTGGCTCATGCCTGTAATCCCAGCACTGTGGGAGGCCAAGGCAGGCGGATCACCTGAGGTCAGGAGTTCGAGTCCAGCCTGGCCAACATGGTGAAACTAAAATACAAAAATTAGCTAGGCGTGGTGGCGGGCGCCTGTAATCCCAGCTACTCAGGAGGCTGAGGCACGAGAATCACTTGAACCCGGGAGGCAGAGGTTGCAGTGAACCAAGATCGTGCCATTCATTGCACTCCAGCCTGGACCACAAGAGCGAAAACTCCGTCTCAAAAAAGAAGAGGCTCCAGTAAACAGTAAATACCATTCTTACCTATTCTGAATAATTTTGCAAATGTTATTTTAGATTATTGCTAGAAAACAGCTGAGCTTTAAACTATATTTTAGTCTCCATTCCATGAAGAGGCTCTTTAATTCCAAAAGTTAAAACATTACTCTAAAACCCTCCGAAGTAAAGTTAACCATTTGACAGAACAATGTCTTTCTATCTCGTCATCTTTTATCCTCGTTACTGCTATTTGCGCTCACCAATATTCCACACCAACTAAGGCCCCAATTTCTCTGATGTGAAGATTTACTGACAAACTCAACAGGTTAAAATTACTTATCAAAGTGTGACTAAGTGATGAAGATTTCTTTTAATACAACTGGTATGAGTAAATTTTAACATAGTTGGTGCTGCTCAAACTGCCTTTGCCACTACCTATACAAATTTAGTCCCGACTGAAACGTGCCAAACATGACCATTCACGAAAAGAAAGAGTAATTAACACTTTTAAAAGAACTACAAAGGATTTTACATAGTATAATTCAACAATTTCGTGTCACATCTGCTGCAGAGACCACAAACATTGTCACTATGCCATCTCCTTCCTCGAACCCCCACACCGCCTCCTGCAGCTTTATTCTTGGCCTTTCAAAGGTTTAATCCACTCGGTGCTGCTAAAGGAGGAATCAAGGAAGCATAATTTGTGAACCCAAGCTGAGAAAAGGGCAGGAATACGGGGTTGAGTCACGTCGTTCCGCCATTTTCTAAGCGGAGGAGGAAGACATGTTGGAACAAAAACACAACAAAAGAGCAGCCATTTCCCAAGCCAGCTCCAATAGCAACTCGAACTGACACTGCCGGGTCGCTTCGGCACCTTCAAATCCACTTCACTGGACAAACCTAAGTACATCAGAAGTGCCGCCGTAAAAAAGGCAGCAGCCAACCCTTCCGCGTAGGGATCAAAGATGACCTGCACGCATAACTGCAAATGAAAGCCTCGGGAAGAGAGAGAATGACGGAAGCGAAATGGAGCAGTGTAATACAATGCAATAAGTTGGCAAACTGAAATTTACTCAGTAATTGACATGACTGACTTACAGGAAACCACCAGCTATAGGGAACCCAGGTAACTAAAACACCAAGACCCGGATTCAGCTGGTCTCATTAACTGCCTCTACCCACTTCCCCATTCCGTGGTTCCCTCAGCGGATCGCCTATATGCACCGGGTTCTTACCGTATGTGGGGGATGCCAACCCCACCTTGAAGAATCTTATAGAGCTTGCTCTCGTACAGCAACTGGGGATGCCTGGCCTTC
Organism: Pongo abelii; assembly: GCF_028885655.2. Classification (NCBI taxonomy): domain Eukaryota; kingdom Metazoa; phylum Chordata; class Mammalia; order Primates; family Hominidae; genus Pongo; species Pongo abelii. The sequence goes on from NC_071989.2 coordinate 158,183,517, forward strand.
TGAGATTCTAGCTTCACTGCCACTTCCTGCAGGGGAAAGAGGGGATGATGGCATCAACATCCCTACGGATTCAATGTCACTTAGGAAAGGAGGGAGACATCAGCAAAACTCCAAGTCGCGACTACAAGGAAGAAGTGAAAAGCTGGAAAGCGAAAGCTCTCGGTAATTATAAAACGAGGCAACCAGCCTCAAAGGCCTCTTCAGGGGGTTGTGACGAAATCCGTACGTCCTCTAAAGTGCAGGAAAATGATTCATCCAGAAAAAAGAGGCAACCTCTGAACGTAGTGAGAGGTTTTTAAGGAACTAGGCGATCGGAAATTGTTCTAATTGGAACAAGAGGCCCAGTAGAATTAAAAATTAAAAAAAAAAAAACCCATGGGAATCACAGAACGAGGATTTTGCCGTTTCCACCTTAAAAGATGGTTAAAAAAAAAAAAGCTCAACTAAGGGACATTTATGGGACGTGTTTAACAAGCTGGGAAACTAGTTCCCCCAACCTTTCTATCGGGTTCTTGACCCTTTTAGGGAGACAGCGGGCGAGGTTCGTAAGCCAGGAAAACTAGCTCCCTGGACTCCCTGGCGAGTGCGTGCGACGAGAAGAGGCCCGAGCACTTTGGGGGTGCGCGGTGGTGGTGGGGGGAATGAGGAAAAGCGCAGCGTTATCGTGAACCCCACCCCAGATGATTACCTCGCCGTTAGTGATGTTGATCGCCAAATAGATGTCCCCGAAGGAGCCAGACCCGATCTTCCGTACCAGTTTATATTTCCCTCCGACAATGAATTCGGCCTTGGAACCGCTGCTACTCGCCATCCTGAGAGACGAAGATGGAGGCTGGGGCCAAGCCCCGACACCTCTGGGAAGAGGACGGAGGCCTCTGGGGCTCCTACACTAGGCAAGGCTACGGAGGAAGTCGGCAGGAAACGGAACACGGAGGCCTTTACCAGCGTTCGGGGCCCAGAATCAGCAGAGGGGAGCCTGATCACCGCCGCCCAGTCAGGTTTCTTTTTGCCAGGCCGCAGTTTGTGAAGGGCTTCTCAGCGGTTACCAGGCTGGGCCACTTGTTTCTCGGCGGCCGCCGCTGCCTCGCTTGCGCGGCGACGTCGCGGGCTGGAAAAGGGGCGCGGTGAGCTAGGGCGGCGATACCGCTGCCACCACTGCCGCCGGCTCCGGCCCAGAGGGACCCCTGTCACTCCGCCGACGACGCCATCTTGTTACTCCAGCTCCAGCCAACACAAAATGCCCCCAGTCCCTGGGAGCCGCTTCTTCACGGCGCAGAGCACTCTGGGAAAGGGATCTCGGGCGCTCACTCCGAAGGATCGGCAGCGAGAGGGCGGAACCGGATCCGTGAGAGTCGCGGCCCACGCTCCGAGCGTCACCCTGTCACCGCCCAGCTGCGCATGAGCGCTGTAACTCCTGCTGACTGCGCAGGCGTGCCGCGGCCTGTCCTCACCCGGTCCCAGGCTCTCTTCCACTTCCGGTCGGCGGCGGCTCAGCCGGTGTTACCTGTCACTCGCCTCGGACCCGCCGGGTCTCTGGAAGGCTGAGTGGCCCCCAGGCCTCGATATTGGGAGGAGTCACCTTCATGTTTCATGGCAGATGAAAGCTTAAGGCCTCCTTAGGAGTTGGGTATTGACCTTTGCTCTTTGAGTCGGTTTTTAACCTTTGATCTTTCTTCTGGCCGTTCCCCCGGACCGGCCTATTCCAACCCAGTTTCTGTTTGGAAAGAGGCTGTCGCCTCTGGTGGAGAGCAAGAGAAAAGCAGCCAGCGTTGAGGAATCTTTCAGGGCTCTCGGTTATAGCAGAGCCTAGCTAATTACCCTTCATAATTAGAATTGTCTTATCTACTACGGAGTGTTATAGACCCTCTTTCCACAGGAGGGGAAAAAAGAAAGAAGCCGGAATCCCCCTGCCATCCTATGACTTTGCATTATTGCCTCACTACCACATTTGATCTTCAGAAGAAAACCTGGCATATTGTTCATAATGAAGATTAAGGATAGATGGAATCAACAGAAAATTAATTAAACAAGAGTGAAAAAACTGTTATGTCCCCCCAACCCCATCAAAAAAATAAATAAATAAAAAGAATCGTATGTTGGTCATGTTGAAAACCGCAGTATTAACCTGAACAGAGTAGAGGTAACTATTACAAAATTTAATTGACAACATTTAAAACTACACGGTAATTTTTTTTCTTTTTTACTAAAAATCGATCAGAGAATCCAATTTTGACCACGTTTTGTTTTACAAAATTTGACCTGGGAAAATTGGGCTTAGTAATAATAATGTTCACGAAAGAAAGCTCCATGGTTTATGCTATCATCTTAAGTCAGACGTCAGTCGTAAAAATTTAAGCTAAGCCTATCCTAAATAAAATTTAATTAAAATAGAAATGGGGGCCGGGCGCAGTGGCTCACGCCTGTAATCCCAGCACTTTGGGAGGCCGGGCCGGGTAGATCACTTGAGGTCAGTTGTTCGAGACCAGCCTGGCCAACATGGTGAAACCTCGTATCTGTTAAAAATACAAAAATTAGCCGGGTGTGATGGCGCACACTTGTAACCCCAGCTATTCGGGAGGCTGCGAATCGCTTGAAGCCGGGAGGCGGAGGTTGAGGTGAGACTAGATCACGCCACTGTACTCCAGCCTGGGCAACAGAGAGACCCTGTCTCAAAAAAAATAATTAATTAAATAGAAATGGGAGAAAAATGTGAAGAATTTTAACTGCAACTTTGAAAGGTGGTCAAGTAATTAGTAATAGGGTTCATCTCGGAAGATAACTGAAGTGAGAGGGGAGGAGACTTCCCCTGAAGTTTAGCATGAAGTTTTAAAGCCCAACCAACACCCAGGGTGTCCAACTCCCAAATCAGCACTGTTAAGACATCATTCTCCTTTGGTGACTCTAAAGCATGTTTTGACTAAGTTAAAATCTGCTGTTAAATTCTGATATAAAACGCAGCCGGGCGTGGTGGCTCACACCTGTAATCCCAACACTTTGGGAGGCCGAGGCGGCTGGATCACCTGAGGTCGGGAGTTCGAGACCATTCTGGCCAACATGGTGAAACCCCGTCTCTACTAAAAATACAAAACTTAGCTGGGCGTGGTAGCATATGCCTGTAGCCCCAGCTACTCGGGAGGCTGAGGCAGGAGAATCGCTTGAACCCGAGAGGCAGAGGTTGCAGTGAGCCGAGATCGTGCCACTGCACTCCAGCCTGGAGACAGAGTGAGACTCCACTCCATCTAAAAAATTAATTAATTAATTAATTCTGGTCTAAAAAAAAAAGCCAAGTTTAAGCATCTTGAGTTTTCCAGAGATCACTCCTATTCTGCTAATTTTCTCACACACATCCAAAGTTTGATGGATTCCTCAGCTTGAGGAGTTCTCCATAATGGGATGAGGTATACATTTAGACGGATATTTTGGTATTGTGATAAAAATGCTCAATGAAGTCGGGGGCGGGGTAAGGGTGGACATGAAGTGGTCTAAATTAGTGATTCCCAAAGATCTGTGTATGGACAGGTGCAAGTCGCTAACAAAGTTTGCCATGAGAATGTGAGAAAAGTAAGCAATACATCTTTCATTTATTTATCTGATTTCACATTATATTTCATTCTGAGATTTAGTCTTTTCACATATGTGTCATTAAAATGCTCTTTTATAAAATGGTGCTGATGGTAGATGGTTTTGGTTTTTAAAATATTCTTGCTCAGTTAAAAGTTGAGCCCGGGTGCGGTGGCTCACACCTGTAATTCTAGCACTTTGGGAGGCCAAGGAAGGGCAATCACCTGAGGTCAGGAGTTCGAGACCATCCTGGCCAACATGGTGAAACCCTGTCTCTACTAAAAACACAAAAATTAGCCGGGCGTGGTGGTGCATGCCTGTAATCCCAGCTACTTGGGAGGCTGAGGCAGGAGAATCGCTTGAACTGGGGAGGTAGAGATTGCAGCGAGCCGAGATTGTGCCACTGCACTCCAGCCTGGGCAAGAGAGTGAGACTTTGTCTCAAAAAAAAAGTTGAAAGCTGTGTACGGTGGCTCATGCATGTAATCCCAACACTTTCGGAGGCCAAGGCAGGAGGATCACTTGACTCCAGGAGTTCCAGGCTGCTGTAAGCTATGATCAAACCACAGCATTCCAGCCTGAGCAACAGAGCGAGACCTTGTCTCAATGAATGAATGAATGAATGATAGGTACTTGTATGTCTAATCCTCCTCGCCTTGTTTTTAGAACTTCTGTAAGCCCATGAAATTCTACTGGTCTAAATGACTTCCAGAAACCCTTCTAACCCTGAGATTCTATAATTTTGTGTATAAGGTATGAGTCCTCCTTTGTTTCCTGCCTGCTATAGTCACCATTCCAACACTGACAGTGCCCAGCAAAATGCACAAAAATGAGATGTGAGTGGGTCTAGCCTTTTCAAATGTGATTTCGGTTTCTTAAGATTTAAATTTATTGGATTTAAGAATGGCAAAATTGTTTTTTTTTTTTAACATGGAAAATGAAGTCCTCAGGTGTTGGCTATGACTCAGCCTTCTTCTTAAAGTCATGTATCATTTGCAGTAACTTTCAGCCTAAAAGATTGAAGAATAACCTGTTTTTGGTGTTGCTATTAAAGTCACAAATCATTCTGTACTTGTTGAATCAGCAGCAGCTTTGGTGTAATGAAAGGAGTCTTTTAGGCTGGGCGCGGTGGCTCACGCCTGTAATCCTAGCACTTTGGGAGGCCAAGGCAGGCAGATCACAAGGTCAGGAGTTCGAGACCAGCTGGCCAATATGGTGAAACCCCGTCTATACTAAAAAGTACAAAAATTAGCCGGGCGTGGTGGCAAGCGCCTATAGTCCCAGCTACTCAGGAGGCTGAGGCAGGAGAATCACTGGAACCCGAGAGGCGGAAGTTGCAGTGAGCTGAGATCGTGCCATTGCACTCCATCCTGGGCTACAGAGTGAGACTCCGTCTCAAAGAAAAAAAAAAGAAAGAAGGAAAGGAGTCTTCAAAGAGCAATTTCTGGCTCCTAGATCAGATGAATTCACTAAAAATATCAAAAGTGTGGAATAAAAATAAAAATTTTAGACCTTGAGGGAAATACAGAGATCACCTAGTTCAATAATAATAATTGTATTTTTTAGTGCTTTGCAATTTACTTATGAGTCAAAGTCTCACTCTGTTACCCAGGCTGGAGTACAATGGCACCACCATAGCTCAGTATAGTCTGGACCTCCTGGGCTCAAGCAATCCCCCTGCCTCAAGCTTCCCCAGTAGCTAGGACTATAGGCAGGCACCACCATGCCTGGCTATTTTTTTTTAACTTTTTGTGGAAATAGTGTCTTGCCTTGTTGCCCAGGCTGGTCTTGAACTCCTGGACTCAAGTGATCCTGATGCCTCATCCTCCCAAAACGCTAGGATTACAGGCAAGAACCACCGTACCCAGTCTGCAATTTAGAGTACTTTCACACATATCATTTGTGCCCCAGTAAGACAAAGTGGCTTGCCCAAAATCATAGAGATCTTAGTGGCAATGACAGGACTAGAGCCACAACTACTACCAAAAGAAAGAGAAAAAGGAAAGAGTAGAACACAAATTAGGACAATCATGTCCCAGGGATTACTTCTGTGTTCGTAGGGAATTCAAGATGAATTTTAAAACTTTTTTTTTCTTGGCTGGGTGTGGTGGCTCATGCCTATAGTCCCTGCACTTTGGGAGGCTGAGATAAGAGGATCGCTTGAGGCCAGGAGTTCAAGACCAGCCTGAGCAACATAGACCACATCTCTACAAAAATGTTTTAAAATAATAAAAACAAAAACCATTTTTTTAAGCCACAGTGTTTACTCAAGGAACGGTCACTGGTATCCAGAATGTGCTTTGAGTGAAATGATAGAGACAAGCACAAGAAGTCTAGATGGATGCTAAAAACAGAAGGGTAGCCTGCCAATCTCTAGAATTGTTTGGTGCAAGTAAATAGAAAAATGGAATGCCTTAGAAACATCAGTGTCCCAAGTGTTGTTTATTTTATTTATTATTTATTTTTGAGATGGAGTCTCTGTTGCCCAGGCTGGAGTGCAGTGGCGCGATCTCAGCTCACTGCAACCTCCACCTCCCGGGTGCAAGTGATTCTCCTGCCTCAGCCTCTTGAGTGGCTGGGATTACAGGCACATGCCACCATGCCCAGCTAATTTTTGTTTTTATTTATTTATTTATTTATTTATTTTGAGATGGAGTCTCGCTCTTGTTGTCCAGCCTGGAGTGCAATGGTGCAATTTTGCCTCACTGCAACCTTCGCCTCCCAGGTTCGAGCGATTCTCCTGTCTCAGCCTCCCAAGTAGCTGGGATTACAGGCATGCGCCACCACACCTAGCTAATTTTGTATTTTTAGTAGAGACGGGATTTCACCGTGTTGACCAGGCTGGTTTCAAACCTCTGCTCTCAGGTGATCCACCCGCCTCGGCCTCCCAAAGTGCTGGGATTACAGGTATGAGCCACTGCGCCTGGCTGTAATTTTGTATTTTTAGTAGAGATGGAGTTTCTCCATGTTGACCAGGCTGGTCTGAAACTCCTGACCTCAGATTATCCACCTGCCTCAGCCTCCCAAAATGCTCGGATTACAGGTGTGAGCCACCAGCGTCAGGTGTTGTTTAACTCTTACACAGTCCTGTGCATAATCAGCATCAGAAAAGGGAATTCATGGAGTGATTGAAAACATGAAGACATTAGAAATGTGCAGTTGGGTCAGAGTGATAATCCATTCAGCCTGTTTTTCAGTCTTGGATAATGATGCCATTTCTGTCCCTTTCTTTAATCAGTCCCTGTTCTCCCCCTCTGCATTGTCCATGGGGTTTTGTGAAAGTGGATTGCTGCATCTATGACAGTGTTTTGCAGTGGCTAGGTCTGTGCAAAAGTACCCCAAAGTCTGAGGAAGTTGGGATGCTGAAGAAAGAAGCTGACAAATACAGTATTTAAGAAAGAAACATTTAGTAGGGACTTCGAACAGAAGCTATTGAGTTCAAGGAACAGAAGCCAAGATGGTGGATACTCATGCCATTACCCCCGAGACCAGGGCTTATATACCACGGGGAAAGGAGTGGTTCAGATATGACCTGTAGGACAATTGAAATGGATAACATCGAAGTTGTTTGACCTAAGAGTAGGATTTACAGTAAATATCTGCTGTTACACAAGGAACATAGATAAACTGGGAATTTTCAAGGACTTCCTGGAACTGCAGTTAAGCCAAAATGGTGGCTTAGTTTCCAAGATGGAGTTGCTTTGTTTGTTTGCTTATTTATTTATTTATTTGGGACAGGGTCTCCTTCTGTTGCCCATGCTGGAGTGCAGTAGTGTGATCATGGCTCACTGCAGCATTAACCTCCCAGGCTCAAGCAAGCCTCTGCCTTAGCCTCCCAAGTAAATGGGACCACAGGCATGTGCCACTGCACCTGGCCTAACAGGGAGTTGCTTTAGCCTCCCATCCAGGAGGAGTTGCTTTAGCTTCCACAGTTAGCAACTTCAAACACATTTGATACTGCATATATTTCTTACTGCATGTATTTCTTACTTTTTATGGCCTAATTAACCATACATTTATTTCAATTAATGTCATTTTTTGAATATATTTATTCTTTTGATTCATATAGCTTATGGATTCTAAAGATTGGTAAGTTCTATATGTTTACCCAATGATTTTTTTTTTTTTTTTTTTTGAGACAGAGTCTCACTCTGTCGCCCAGGCTGGAGTGCAATGGCACGATCTTGGCTCACTGCAACCTCCGTCTCCTGGGTTCGAGCAATTCTCCTGCCTCTGCCTCCCAAGTAGCTGGGATTACAGGTGCCTGCCACCACGCCCGGCTAATTATCGTATTTTTAGTAGAGATGGGCAGAGACGGGGTTTTGCCATGTTAGCGAGGCTGGTCTCAAACTCCTGACCTCAGGTGATCCACCTGACTTGGCCTCCCAAAGTGCTGGGATTACAAGCATGAGCCACTGTGCCCGGCCCTTTTTTTTTCTTTCTTTCTTTTTTTACGTTTTTAGAAATAGAGACGGGGACTGACCGGGCACCATGGCTCTCGCCTTGTAATCCCAGCACTTTGGGAGGCTGAGGAGGGCGGATCACGAGGTCAGGAGTTCGAGACCAGCCTGACCAACATGGTGAAATCCTGTCTCTACTAAAAATACAAAAATTAGCCGGGCGTGGTGGCTTGTGCCTATAATCCCAGCTACTCAGGAGGCTGAGGCAGGAAAATGGCTTGAACCCAGGAGGCAAAGGTTGCAGTGAGCTGAGATTAGATTGCACCACTGCACTCCAGCCTGGGCGACAGAGCGAGACTCGGTCTCAAAAAAAAAAAAAAAAAAAAAGAAAGAAATAGAGAAGGGGATCTCACCATATTGTTCTGACTGGTCTTGAATACCTGGGCTCAGGTGATCCTCCCACCTCGGCCTCCTAAAGTTCTGGGATTACAGGCGTGAGCCACTGTGCCCAACCAGACAACCCAATGATCTTTAAAAAACCATATATAATATATATATGTGTGTGTATATATATATATATTTGTATATGTATAAAATATTTACTGTTCTTTTCCTTATAAATGTGACATTTGAAAAATTTCGAAAATTCAGATAAATCTGAAAAAAACAAAAATCTCTTAGAGGTAATCACCAAATGTTAACATTTTGCCGTATAAAATTCCAGCATTTTTCTATGCATATGTATATATGTGTATGTGTATCAGTATATCTGCATATCACACTACTGCATTCTAGCCCGGGCAAGAGAGCGAGACCCTGTCCCAAAAAATATAAGTACGTATTTTATTTTTCATTTCTTAAAATTTGCAAAAACTGGCCAGGCACAGTGGCTCACGCCTGTAATCCCAGCACTTTGGGAGGCCGAGGCGGGCAGATCACGAGGTCAAAAGTTCGAGACCAGCCTGGCCAACGTGGTAAAACCCTGTCTCTACCAAGAACACAAAAATTAGCCAGACATGGTGGCACATGCCTGTAATCCCAGCTACTCGGGTGGCTGAGGCAGGAGAATTGCTTGAACCCAGGAGGCAGAGGTTGTAGTGAGCCAAGATCACACCACTGCACTCCAGCCTGGGTGACAGAACAAGACTCTATTTTGGAGGGGAACAAATGTGCAAAAACTGGTCATGGTATACATTTTGTGTTGAGATCTGTGTTTTTCATGTAGTGATTTGTCAGAGACCTGTTTCCATATAACTAATTTTCTGAAATATCATTTTTAATGTCCATATGTTAAATATGAATCATATTGATGGAACAACATCTAACCAATCCTAGTTGAGTATTCTGGTTGTTTCCAAACTTTTGCTAATATAAACAAACTAATGCTGTAATGAATATTCCTGTAGCTAAATCTTTGCTGGCATCTAAAATTAAGTGGTTTAGGATATATTTCTAGAAATGCTACTCTTCTTAAAATTCCTTGTATCATAAACAACAATATCCAATTGTGTTTTGATATAGTTTGTGGTGATTAAACCTGTATTCATGGAGTATTCAATCTTTTCATTTATCTTTACAGACTTAAAAGAGATTGTTAGGTTTTCTTTTCTGACCAGCATATTGCTCTAAAACTCAATAAATTTAATTGTGCAATTCCCCTATTCTCTCTCTCCCCCCAATTTCAAAATCTCAAGAATTTTGCAAGTCTGTTGCTTGCAAGGATGTGCTCATGCTGTTAAAAATGTCTGTTTTATGACATAGCTAACAAGACATATTTGTTGCCCATTAGTGAAGCAATTGAGTTCTATAGCTTCTTAGATTCGGTGGAAGCAAGCAGCAGGGGGCGAGGTAAAGAGAATGAGTTTCCTGGAAAACAGAATAGATGTCTTCAGAATCAAAACTACAGTGAGCCAAGTATGAGAAAAAGTAATCTCATGTTTTTTTGTTTGTTTGTTTGTCTGAGACAGAGTTTCGCTCTTGTTGCCCAGGCTGGAGTGCAATGGCATGATCTCAGCTCACCACAACTTCTGCTTGCTAGGTTCAAGTGATTCACCTGCCTCAGCCTCCCAAGTAGTTGGGATTATAGGCATGTGCCACCACGCCCGGCTAATTTTGTATTTTTAGTAGAGACGAGGTTCTCCATGATGGTCAGGCTGGTCTCGAACTCCCGACCTCAGGTGATCCGCCCACCTCGGCCTCCCAAAATGCTGGGATTACAGGCGTGAGCCACCACACCTGGCCTATTTTATTCTTCAAAATTATTTTGGGGTGGGAGAAGAGAAACCAAATTATCCCTTTAGTTGGGTATTTAAGGACAGGTTAAATTATGTCAGAAAATGTTATCCTGACCTTAGTCAGGAAATCTGATTTTAATTGTGACTCTACCTTAAATATTTTCCTGGACTTCAATGTTGTGATCTTTTAAAAGATAAGTCAGATTTTAAGATTGCTTTAAAAATATTGTGCTATTGGCTGGTTGCGGTGGCTCATGCCTGTAATCTCAACACTTTGGAGGGCGAGGGGGGCAGATGACTCGAGCTTAGGAGTTTGAGACAGCCTGGGCAATATGGTAAAACCCTGTTTGTACTTTCAAAGAAAAAAAAAAGTGTGCCATTTACTGACGATATTCCTATGTTTTGAAGTAGAAAGAAGAAACTAACATACTCTTTGTCTTTTACAGCTTCTTAAAATTCAGATAAAATGTAAAATTCTGACAGGCAGATCTTGACTTGTGCTCCTTAATACTTAAATGTTAGGAAAATCAGATTCTCTAACCGCGAAACATACCAATAGATAGGTAGTTAGAAATTAGAAAATACTGGCCAGGTGCAGTGGCTCACGCCTGTAATCCCAGCACTTTGGGAGGCCAAGGCAGGCAGATCACAAGGTCAGGAGTTCAAGACCAGACTGGCCAACATGGTGAAACCCCTTCTCTACTAAAAATACAAAAATTTGCTGGGTGTGGTGGCAGGCACCTGTAGTCCCAGCTACTCAGGAGGCTGAGGCAGGAGAATCGCTTGAACCTGGGAGGCGGAGGTTGCAGTGAGCCGAGATCACGCCACCACACTACAGCCTGGGCAACAGAGCAAGACTCCATCTCAAAAAAAAAAAAAAAAGGCAATAATTATACCTTAGTTTTTAGTATAGCTTTCCATGGGGGTGGGGGAGGGGCATTATTTAAGTGACCTCTGTAAATCTCTTTTAGCCTGAAAAGTCCTTGCATAGATTTTCATAAAGGGAAAACACAAAATGACTTTTACTCTTCAACATAGTCTAATCCTTGGCAAAGAGTTACTGTGAAATAATGCTGGAGGCTTTAACTCGTTTGTCTGCAATGAACACTGCAGTGTAATATATACAATGCCAGAGATATGTCCTGACAGGGAGGAAATTCAAGTCATCAATGTTCCATCTACTCATTGAAAACATTACTGGTAAGGCCAGGACTTGAGAAGCACAAAAAAAGACTAAATGCTGCATTTCGCCTGTGTTTCCTATCCCACTCCCATTACCTTATTCTAATCAGTATGTCCCGGCAATATTTAGATAATCAAATTGTATTTTAAATTTTCTATTTTAATCACAACAACCATTAATTCCTGGAAATGTGCTGTCATATGTGGCATTTTGGAATATTTGTGTTAGCTATTTTTATTTGGAAGAATTTTACAGTATTTTCGAGTTTCTGCAATTTCTATGTCTCTTTCTTTTCTCAGCCCCTGTTCTCTTCCTCTGCATTGTTCATCAGCAAGGGCATGAAACTGCTCCTCGTGACTCATTATTACTCACTATAGTAATCTAACTCTTCTTTGTGAGACTAAATTTGGAAGATGCTTGAGTTGCCATTCCTGAGGAGAGCTGGTCCTAAGAACACATCCTGTTAACTCTTAACTCTCCATGCTGATGATGCCAGGAAGCACTGATACTTATCACAGAAAATGAACTAACTGCTCCATTTCAGCCTGGCTAAGCCCAACACCACTGCAAAAAGACTTTCTGCAGTGAACAGAGCCAGGGACCTGAGTAGGGAAAAAAAAGAACTTTGGGCAAAAAAAGAACTTTGGGTTTTAGGGCCCTAATCCACAAAGCATAAAAAGTCAGTTTGTATTTATATGGCACTGTATAGTTCATAGAGTATTTTGTGATTCACTAACTTGTGTTTTTCCTGGCCAGTATAAGAGCTAGGTAACTGCAGCTATTGTATCCATCGTATGTGTGAGGAAGCCGGAGCTTACCCAAGAACACCAGCTTTTATTTTTATTTTATTTATTTATTTATTTATTTTTTGAGTTGGAGTCTCGCTCTGTCGCCCAGGCTGGAATGCAGTGGCGCGATCTCGGCTCACTGCAAGCTCCTGGGTTCACGCCATCCTCCTGCCTCAGCCTCCCGAGTAGCTGAGACTACAGGCGCCCGCCACCACACCCATCTAATTTTTTGTATTTTTAGTAGAGACAGGGTTTCACCGTGTTAGCCAGGATGGTCTTGATCTCCTGACCTCGTGATCCGCCCGCCTTGGCCTCCCAAAGCGCTGGGATTACAGGCGTGAGCCACCGTGCCCGGCCAAGAACACCAGCTTTTGAGAAGGATTCCTTACATTCCACACCACTGTTCTATGATGTATGTCTGTTTACTTTTACAGGGAACATGTCCTGTCCAGAGCTTACTGCCTGTTCTAGATATGAATGGGGAGTAAAGTAGCAGAGACTACGTAAGTAGGCCTACATTTGACTTAAATCATCCCCCTCCCCCCTTGGCTCATTTACATAGTTCATCTGCAGCTCAATAAATCTCAATTCTGCCGCTTGGTGTTCCGTCAGGGTCTGACTTCCAGTTGTGCCTGAACTCCCACAGTTTTAAGAGTCAGCACCCATCTTCATCGTGTCTGAATCTCAAACCCAGCAGTTCCTGGTGTGCTGTCCAGTTCCTTGATCCAGCTGTCTGATCCCGGTTACTCACCTCTGTCTTCCTGTCCCCACCAGCCATCCTTCCTAGACAGTGCTGCTTATTCCTGCTTCATCAGTGTACATTTCTTCTGCCTCTCCCTGTCAGATTCTAAAGCCAATTGACCTATTTAAACCTTAACTACCCACCAGCCTTTCTACACCCTTCTTGCTTCCTGTCAGACTCCGAACCTGATCTGAGCTCCTAAATCTTGCTTCCTTGCGTGTGTTCTGTAGGCCAGGCAAATGATAGACTTAAGACTCTTTCTACTTACCTTCTAGCCCCCTCCAACCTATATGCAAGCCATGTTTTGTTGATTTGTGGCTTAGAATTTCAAGTTCTGTCATTCTTCTTAGCCTGTATTTTTTTGTGTCCTACACTGTATCATTGATTGCCATAGCTTCTGCCCTAGTTGATATAGGATATGTGAGAGCACTTTGTTTAGGCCATAAACCTCTTAGAAATATACCCTGCTGCTGTTATTATTAGGCAATTCAAGCCAAAGGTGACATTCTCTAACCTTCCTGGGGGAGGGAGACAAGCTTTCAGCTGAAATAGAAACTTCACAATTATTGTCCAAAGCCAAAAATAAGAAAGTGTAACAACTATGACACGACCACTTCTGATATCTTCGTGTAGAAGATTCCTTTTGACAAGGTCATCACTGTAGACTTTCAGATGTGTCATAGGAAACAGATAAAAATTTCTAGGTTATTCTAAAGGTTTTAGAATCTTTCTTCTAATCAACGTGAAGATACTGAGTTTGAGTTTTCATCTACACTGATTGATTTTCCCACGCATAGGTAATAATTACTTTAAGTTTTTTTTTTTTTTTTTTTTTTTTTTGAGACAGAGTCTCACTCTGTCGGCCAGCCTGGAGTGCAGTGGCACGATCTCGGCTCACTGCAGCCTTCGCTTCCTGGATTCCAGCAATTCTTATGCCTCAGCCTCCTGAGTTGCTGAAATTGCAAACATGCACCAACACGCCTGGCTAATTTTTGTATTTTTAGTAGAGATGGACAGGGTTTCGCCGTGTTGACCAGGCTGGTCTCGAACTCCTGTCCTCAAGCAATCCATCCGCCTCAGCCTCCCAAAGTGCTTTAATATTTATACAGTGCTTTATACAATATTAGTCTTACGTATATTATCTTATATCATAAAAAGATTTCATTGGGAAAATAATTTCATTGTTTTAAATTTTAGATAGGGCAACTTAAGCCCAGACATCTTACTTAACTTGCCCAGGTGCACTAAATGAGTCAAGGGTGCATCTTGTACTTGAACTCAAATTTTTCTTACTCCAAAGAACCTGCATTTTCATTTCTCCAGTTTATGCATCTCAGGACTACAAAACACCCTGGAAAGGAAACTGCTCATCTCTTTCAAGATTAAGGGAAGATATAAAAACAGACATCCTCGGCCGGGCGCGGTGGCTCCTGCCTGTAATTCCAGCACTTTGGGAGGCCAAGGCGGGTGGATCACCTGAGGCCAGGAGTTCGAGACCAGCCTGACCAACATGGAGAAACCCTGTCTCTACTAAAAATACAAAGTTAGCTGGGTGTGGTGGTGCATGCCTGTAATCCCAGCTACTCAAGAGGCTGAGGCAGAAGAATCGCCTGAACCCAGGAGGCGGAGGTTGCCGTGAACCGAGATCGCGCCATTGCACTCCAGCCTGGACAACAAGAGTGAAACTCTGTCTCAAAAAAACAAAACAAAACAAAACAACTCCCAGACATCCTTTTAGTAGATCCCATGGTATGGCACAGCAAGGTATGTTAATGAACCCATGGCCCATCATGATCTTAATGATTATACAATGCTGCCATCTTGAGGATATGATTAGTAATTGTTATTCTAGCCAGCCTTCCGTGGCCTAGCATCAGGCACAGCCAGAAAGCTGAATCTGGACAGTCAGATGTTAAATACCCAGGAAGGAGCTACAGCCAAGGAGGCCAAAATAACATCTGAGGAGCCAGGCAAGTGTTAGGAGATTGAGCAAACCTATGGTGCTTTCAGAACAAGGTAAATGAAAAGGACCAAATTAGGGCACATCAATTCATGTATGCAGGATAAGAAAAACGGGGACTTTTATTTACTCCCAAAGCACCCTGTTCTTCCTTCTAGTATAGTGCCATCTCACTGTATTATAATTGCTATAAACTGGTTTCTCCCAGTGGACTGATGAGCCATGACAGCAGAGAATAAGTCCTGTTATAGTTATATCTGCATTATGTCCTCAGCATTAGCACACTGGGTAAGAAGTATTTAGTAAATATTTTGTGGCTTAATGAGTGACAGGCATAGGCAGCAGGGGACAAAGTCAAAATAATGGCAGAGCCAGTTTTCCAGATTCCCAGATCAGCGCTACTATCTACTATACAACATATATTTATGAATGGGCAAAAGCATACTGGCTACCAAGAGACACTGAAATATACCTCGCCTTTTAGGTGGCCACCAGCAATGATAGCCGTTAGGCATGTCTCTAAGGCTGTAAGCACTGGGCTTATTTATTGAATACCACTTTGGACCAGTCACTGCACTAAGTGCCAGGACTGCAATGAAGAACAAAAAAGATAGCCCCAGCCCTTATGAGGTTTACAGCCTAGATCTAGACTATACTACTGATCAGACAGGGCCTTTCATGGTCATCATGACTTGGTGAGAACATCTGATTCCACGATCTGGTCTTAGCTTTGTAATGTCAGAAACTCTAATTCTTTTTTTTTGAGACAGAGTTTCCCTCTTGTTGCCCAGGCTAGAGTGTAATGGTGCGATCTCTGCTCACTGCAACCTCCGCCTCCCAGGTACAAGCAATTCACCTGTCTCAGCCTGCCAAGTAGCTTGGATTACAGGCGTGTGCCACCACGCCTGGCTAATTTTTTTATATTTAGTAGAGACAGGGTTTCACCATGTTAGTTAGGCTCGTCACGAACTCCTGACCTCAGGTGATCCACCCGCCTTGGCCGCCCAAAGTGCTGGGATTACAGGCCTTCACCACCGCCCCTGGCCCAGAAACTCTATTTTATCTATGGCTTCGGAAGAAGTTTAGACTCATTGAACCTTCAAAAACCCTATGTGGGCCAGGCGAGGTGGTTCACACCTGTAATCCCAGCACTTTGGGAGGCTGAGGCGGGTGGATCACCTGAGGTCAGGGGTTCAAGACCAGCCTGGCCAACATGATGAAACCCTGTCTCTACTAAAAATACAAAAATTAGCTGGTCATGGTAGCAGGCGCCTGTAATCCCAGCTACTCCGGAGGCTGAGGCAGGAGAATTCACTTGAGCCTGGGAGACAGAAGTTGCAGTGAGCCAAGATTGTGCCACTGCACTCCAGCCTGGGTGACAGAGCGAGACTCTGTCTCAACTCCCCCATCCTCCCCCCGCAAAAAAAACAACCAAACAACAACAACAACAACAACAAACCCTACGTGGGGGGTATCATTATCACCTCAGATTTTTATACCCAGCTCACACAAATGAGGAAACTAAGTATTAAGACAGGCTAGTTAACTTGTCCAAAGTTACAAAAGATAGTAAGTGGAGGAGCCAGGACATGAAATTTCAAGTTCACTGTCCTTCCAGTGTGTGACAAGGATCAGTTTATTCACTTGTTAATGGTTATAGCTTTCTCTGTCAATCCAACAGAACCATTATCTCACCGAGAACTACATGTCATTCTACTCCCCACTTTCAATTTTATATGTATATATGTGTGTACATATATCTCTTCTAATTATATATGTAATCATGTCACTTATTCATTAAATACTTCAGTGTATATTTCCCAATAACAAGACTACATTTTCTTTATAACTGTAGTAATTTATCAAAATCAAGGAATTTAATGTTGATACAATACTATTGTCTAATCCATAGTCCATATTCAGATTTTATTGATTGTCTCAATAATGATTTATATTTTTTACCAGTCCAGGATTCAATTCAGGATCAAACATTGTATTATTTCTTGTCGTCTTAATTTCCTTCAATCTGGAATTTTCAGCTTTTATGTTTCTTCATCTTGACATTTTTGAAAACTACAAACCAGTTTTTCTGTAAAACGTCCTTTAATTTGCATTTATTTTGTTTGTACATGATGAGATTCAGGTTATGCTTTCTGGCAGGAATACCTCTGAAATAACATTGTGTCCTTTCCTTTGCATCACATCAAAAATTACATTATGCCAGCCCAGCATATCTCAGTATTGATAACATTAGCTTTTATCTTTTGGTTAAGGTGGTGTCCACAAAGTTATTCCACTTCAAAGTTACCATTTGCCTTTTGTTTGTTAATAAGTAATGTGTGGCAAGGTATTTTGAGACTACATAAATATACTGTTCCACACTAAACTTTCACTGTGGCATCCGTTAAGGTTTTTCTAAATATACCACTCCTTCTATATTTATTAGTTGAATTTTACATTCGTCTTCATTTCTTTCTTTATACATCCAGTTATTTATATCAGTATGAACTTATGGATTATTATTTTAGCTAATGGATTATAACCTGTTAACGCTTATTTTCATGGTTAAATTATCCAGATTTTGTCAGTGAAAGCCCCTTCAAGCTGACTCCTGTGTCCTTTGGGCTCCTATGTTCTTTTAACATGTCCCCTTAATTCTTTGACACTTTCTTTTCGGCATAAATTGTTTCAGGCCCTTCTTGTACTTTCTCTACCTTAGCCATGGAATCAGCCATTTCTTTGAGGATCCCTGGTTCCTTTTAGTGGAGAATGGTAGTATTTTAGAAACCAAGATCTGGGTGCCAAATGTGTTTATCTCTATTGGTTTGTCATTACTTCTAGGACCTCTTAGCAAACAGATATCTCTTCCTCTCTTTCTCTCTCTCATCAGTTTATATACATCTAATTCCAGTCCAACTTCACAAGGTGCATTCTAGTGTTCTTCTTTTGCACACATACTTTTTTTTTCCTTAACAGTCAGAAACCTGATTCTTATTATCCTCTATCTATCTATGGTTCAAGTTATCCTCCCACCTCAGGCTCCTGAGTAGCTGGGACTACAGGTGTGCACCACCACGCCTGGCTAATTTTTTTATTTGTTTATTTTGTAGAGACAGGGTTTCACCATATTGTCTAGGCTGGTCTTGAACTCCTGTGCTCAAAGAGTACTCCTGCCTTGGCCTCCCAAAGTGCTGTGATCAGAGGCATGAGCCACTGTGCCTGGCCAATATACTTGATTAAGCCTAAAATGTACAGAAGATAGATTCAGAATTGCTAACCTCTACCTCCAAAAAAGCAAACCTAATTAAAATTCAATATTTACTTATACAATGTTTTGAGGTAAAATTTACATACTGAGAAATATACAATGTTAGGTGTGCAATTCTCTGAGCTTTAACAAATGCATATACTCTTGTATCCCACACCCTTATCAAGATACAGTACATTGGCCAGGCACGGTGACTGATGTCTGTAATCCCAGCATTTTGAGAGGCCTGAGGTCAGGAGTTCAAGACCAGCCTGGCCAACATGGTGAAACCCCCGTCTCTACTAAAAATACAAAAATTAGCTGGGCATGGCAGC
Source organism: Pongo abelii (assembly GCF_028885655.2). Lineage (NCBI taxonomy): Eukaryota > Metazoa > Chordata > Mammalia > Primates > Hominidae > Pongo > Pongo abelii. The sequence continues at coordinate 158,201,966 of NC_071989.2, forward strand.
ATGTGCCTATAATCCCAGTTACTTGGGAGGTTGAGGCAGGGAGAATCGCTGGCACCTGGGAGGCAGAGGTTGCAGTGAACTGAGATTGTGCCATTACACTCCACTCTGGGCAACTGAGCGAGACTCCATCTCAAAAAAAAAAAAAAAGATACAGTACATTACCATCACTCCAGAAAGTTCCTATAAGTCTTTTCCTAGTCAGTCACTTCCCCATTCAGAGATAACAACTGTTCTGATTTTTTTAATCATATATTTGTTTTCTCTGTTCTAAAAAATGTGTATGTATATTTACGTATATGAAGTCATATAGTATGTGCTCTTTGTGTCCAGCTTCTTTTGCTCAGCCTAATATATGTGAGATACATTCATGTTGTTGTATACATTAGTAGTTTGTTTCTTTTTTTTGTAAAGTAGTACTTTGTTGTTTGGATGTGACACAGTTTATCCTTTATACTGTAAGTAGATATATAGGTTTTAAAATTTTGGCTATTATAAATAAAGAAGGTATATACATTCTTGTACATGACTTTCTGTGGGCACATGTTTTCATTTATTTTGGTCAAATACCAACTAGTTGAATTGCTGGGTCCTAGTAAGAGAAGTTTCTGTTTATTTTTATTTATTTATTTATTTATTTATTTATTTTTATTTATTTTTGAGATGGAGTCTTACTGTTGCCCCAGGCTGGAATGTAGCAGTGCGATCTCTGCTCACTGCAACCTCTACCTCCCAGGTTCAAGCAATTCTCCTGCTTCAGCCTCCCGAGTAGCTGGGACTACAGGCACCTGCCACCACGCCCGACTAATTTTTATATTTTTAGTAGAGATGGGGTTTCATTATGTTGGCCAAACTGGTCTTGAACTCCTGACCTCAGGTGATCTGCCCACCTTGGCCTCCCAAAGTGCTGGGATTACAGGTGTGAGCCACCGCGCCCGGCCTTATTTATTTATTTTGAGACGGAGTCTTGCTCTGTCACCCAGGCTGGAGTGCAGTGGCTCGGTCTTGGCTCACTGCAACCTCCGCCTCCCAGGTTCAAGCGATTCTCTGGCCTCAGCCTCCTACCTGAGTAGCTGGGATTACAGGTGCACACCACCATGCCCGGCTAATTTTTGTATTTTTAGTGGAGCAGGGATTTCACCATGTTTGCCAGGCTGGTCTCCAACTCCTGACCTCAGATGATGCGCCCGCCTCGACCTCCCAAAGTGCTGGGATTTCAGGTGTGAGCCACTGCACCTGACCATATGTTTAACTTTATTAGAAACTGCCAAACTTTTTTTCCAAAGTAGGAGTACTGTTTTATATTGGATGTTTTTAGTATTTTTCATGCTTATTCATTCTAATGTGTATGCAGTAGTAATTCCCAGCCAGTACAATAATGCAAGAAAAGACATACAAAGCATAAAAATTAGACAGGATGAAGTGAAATTTTCTCTAGTCACAGATGATATGATTTTGTACATAGGAAATCATGAATTTTTAAAACACCTACTAAAACTAATAAATGAATTTAGCAAGGTTTCCAGGTACAAGGTCAATATATCTAAATTAGTTATATGTCTCTATACTAGCAACAAACAATTGGAAAATTAAAATTAAAGTTTAACTTATATTACTGGGTGCAGTGGCTCACACCTGTAATCCCAGCACTTTGGGAGGCTGAGGTGGGTGGATCACCTGAGGTCAGGAGTTTGAGACCAGGCTGACCAACATGGTGAAACCCCATCTCTACTAAAAAAAATACAAAATTAGCCGGGCATGGTGGTGGGCACCTGTAATCCCAGCTACTCGGGAGGCTGAGGCAGGAGAATCGCTTGAACCCAGGAGGCGGAGGTTGCAGTGAGCCAAGATCCTGCCATTGCACTAAAGCCTGGACAACAAGTGCGAAACTCCATCTCAAAAAAAAAAAAAAAAATGTTTGGCCAGGCGCGGTGGCTCACACCTGTAATCCCAGTACTTTGGGAGGTAGAGGCGGGCGGATCACGAGGTCAGAAGTTCAAGAGCACCCTGGCTAATATGGTGAAACCCCATCTCTACTAAAATTACAAAAATTAGCTGGGCATGGTGGTGTGCACCTGTACTCCCAGCTACTTGGGAGGCTGAGGCAGAAGAATCGCTTGAACTCGGGAGGCAGAGGTTGCAGTGAGCCGAGATCATGCCAGTGCACTCTAGCCTGGGCGACAGAGCCAGACTCCATCTCCAAAAAAAAAAAAAAAAAAAAAAAGTTTAACTTACATTGTACACAAAAATAAAGATGTTTACTTGGCTAGATTTTGTTTTGTTTTTGATTTTTTGAGATGGAGTTTCACTCTTGTTGCCCAGGCTGGAGTGCAATAGCACAATCTTGCCTCACCGCGACCTCTGCCTCCCAGGTTCAAGTGATTCTCCTGCCTCAGCCTCCCAAGTAGCTGGGATTGCAGGCATGCGCCACCACGCCCAGCTAATTTTTTGTATTTAGTAGAGATGGGGTTTCACCATGTTGGTCAGGCTGGTCTGGAACTCCTGATCTCAGGTGATCCACCCACCTCAGCGTCCCAAAGGGCTGGGATTACAGGCATGAGCCACCGCACCCGGCCAAGTTTTGTTTTGTTTTGTTTTGTTTTGTTTTGCTTCGTTTTGAGACAGAGTCTCTCTCTGTCACCCAGGCTGGCATGCAGTGGCACGACCTTGGCTCACTGCAACCTCTGCCTCCTAGGTTCAAGCAATTCTTGTGCCTCAGCCTCCTGAGTAGCTGGGATTACATACAAAAATAAAATTTTAGGGAATCAACAAAAGTTGAGTACGACCTCTACACTGAAAACTACAAAACTTTGCTGAGAGAAATTAAAGAAGACCTACGTAAATGGGGATACAGTGCACGTTTATGGATTGGAAGACTCAAAAAAGTGTTAAGGTGTCACTTATCACCAAATTGATCCACAGATTAAATTCAATCCTAATCAAAATCACAGCAGGCTATTTAAAAATAGAAATTGACAACCTGGGCCAGGCACAGTGGTGCACACTTGTAATCCTAACACTTTGGGAGACCGAAGCAGGAGCACTACTTGAGCCCAGGAGTTTGAGACCAGCTTGGGCAACATAGCAAGACCCTGTCTTTACAAAAAATAAAAAGTTAGCTGGGTATGGTGGTGCGTGCTACTTAGGAGGCTGAGGTGGGAGGATTGCTTGAGCCAAAGAGGTCGAGGCTGCAGTGAGCTGTGATCTCTCCACTGCACTCAGCCTGGGTGACAGAGTGAGATCCTGTCTCAAAAAAAAAAAAAAAAAAAAAGAAGAAGAAGTTGACAAGCTGATTTTTAAAATTATATGAAAGTGCAAAAGACCTAGCATAGCCAAAACAACCCTGGAAAATAAGAACAAACTTGGAGGTCTTACAATACCTGGCTTCAAGACTTCCTATTATATAAAGCTACTGTAATCAAGATAGTGTAATACTGGGATAGGAATAGATAAATTGATACCTTGAACTGAATAGAGAGTCCAGAAATAGAACCACCCTTATATGGTCAATTGATTTGCAACCAAAGTATCAAAGCAATTCAATGGAGGAAAAGAAAGTCTTTTCAACCAGTGATGCTGGAAAAACTGGTTATCTATATGGAGAGAATATACAGTTTGTTTCTTCTTTCTCTTATTCTCTTATGTAACATAGGATGTATTGACTTAATATCATAGTACGTAAATATTGTTAACTTTACATGGTAGTATTTAAGTTACAGTCTATCAAGGAGACAAGTAAACATTACCCAAGGACTTTGCATTCTCTTCTGGGGAAAGGGTTGGTGCATTTTCAGTTGTATGCAGAATAGTGTGTAATATCAGGTGGAAGTATGAACTTGTTATTGTCTTTATTTGGAAGCATGGTTTAAGGAGATGCATATGGGTACCAAGCTGACAAGTGATGGACTTGTGAGGGTTAACGTATCAACTTGGCTGGGCCTCAGTGTCCTGATATTTGGTCAAACATTATTCTGGATGTTTCTGTGAAAGTGTTTTTGGATGAGATTAACCTTTACATCAGTGGACTTGAGTAAAGCAGATTACCCTCCATAATGTGAGTAGGCTTTATCCAATCAGTTAAAGGCCTTAGGAGAACAAAGACTGACCTCTTCCAAGCAAAAAGGAATTCTGCCAAACTGATTGTGTTTGGACTGAAACTACAACTCTTCCCTGAATCTCCAGCCTGCTGGCCTACACTGCAGATTTTGGACTTACCAAGTGTCTTAGCCCATTTTGTGTTGCTATGAAAGAATACCTAAGACTAGGTAATTTATTTAAAAAAAATTTATTTAGCTCACAATTCTGCAGCCTTGGCAGTTCAAAGGCATGGCCCTGGCTTCTGGCAAGGACTTATGTGCTGGGTCATAATCTGGCAGAAAAGGTCAAAGCGGAAGTAGACACATGCAAAGAGAGAAAACCCAAGGGGCATCCTGGCTTTATAACAACTTACTCTCACAGGAACTAATCCATTCCTGCAAGAACTAATCCAGTCCCACCAGAGTAAGAATTTACTCACTACCTTGAGGATGGTACCAAGACACCTATGAGGGTAAAGCCTCCATATCCCACACACCTCTCATTAGGCCCCACCTCCCAACACCACCACATGTGGAACGCATTTCAACATGAGTTTTGGTAGGGACAAACAAACTGTATCCAAATCATAGCATTCCAAGTCTCATAATCACATTAGCCAATTCCCCAAAATAAACCTCTCTGTGTGTGTATGTATACACACTCTGTTAGTTCTTTTTCTCTGGAGAACTCTAGTACATTCCCTTACTTCATTCGGGTCACTGCTAAAATGTTCTCTCCATAGGAGCACTTTTCTTGACCAAATTATTTAAAATATCCCCTTACCCATACTCACTCAATGCCCAGTTACTCTTCAACTTCTTACCTTGCTTTATTTTCCTTCATGGCATGTATTAGTATCTAAAATTGTATGTGTGTGTATGTGTTTACTCTTTTATTGACTTTACCTCCTTCACTAGAACATTAGCTCAATGAGACAGGAACTTTTTCTGTCCTGTTTACTAATGTATCCCCAGAACAGTGCCTTCTTCAATAATATCTGTTGAATGATTCAGTAGATTATATATGCACCATATATATATTTACATATATAATAAATATATGGCCTATAACCTGCTTTTTAAAATTTACAATATATCATATCTATAGCATGGATATCCTTACATGTCAATACTCATAGATTAACCTTGTTCTTATTGGCTGCATAGTATTCCACTGTGTGACATACTGGGATTTATTAACCAGTATCCTGTTGATAGTTATATGGGCTATTTTTAACTTTTCACTTGGATGTTTTTTGAGTCACAATAAACATCCTTATGCAAATATCTTTATACACTTTGTGTGATAGGATAAATTAATAGAAATGAAATATCTGAGTGAAAATGGTTGTATCAACTTGCACCCTTATAAATTATTTCTATCCTTGCCCACACAATGGCAGATTATTAAATCTGTAGTGACAAGACCTTGAGATTGTATTCCAAGGAACTGAATGCATGTTTCAGGAGAGGGAGTTTCCCTTTCACTAGACTTTTTTCTCATGCAGTTTCTAGCAGAGGTGCACTAACAGAGGAAACTTTCATCTAGAAACCAGTAAATAAAAATCAAATGTTACAATCATTCAGACAATACTTGGAAGGGTATTGATCCAGAATTTCAACTATAATTTTATCTGGTGGTATGGGACCAGACTGAAACACAGAAGTTGGAGGATATTGTCTATCAGGAAGTTTACTAAAAGGTTGGGTCTCCTCACAGGTCTATCTGACTGCTCCATCTCATTCTTTGCCGGCTCCCCTTTCTTTGCCTGCCCCTTGGTTGTGTTCACCAGTTTTTTGGCCTTAGCCCTCTTCTTTTCATGCATTTACTGCTTTCCTAGAGTGATCTCATTCATCTTATGGCTTCATGTACAATGGATATGCCAGTGACCTCCTAGTCTATATTGCCAGTCCAAACTTCCCTCTCTCAGAACCTTACGTCCATCTTCCTGTTGACACCTTCTCTTGCATAGCACAGGTATCAGCTAGCCCAAAATTTGTCTCATCCATCATCCACCTGACTATCCAAGACAGAAATCCCAGAGTCAGCCAAGGTACTCATCCCCTTACATCCCATAGGTCACCAAATTCTACAGATACTCCATCAAAGTTTTACTCTTACTTTCTCCTCTTCTACCTCACTATCACTGCACCTTAATCTGAGTCTTTGTCTCTCCCTTGGCCGAATACTACAACTTCCTAAATGATTTCTCACCTCAGCCTTATGTCTGCTGGGATCCATTTTCCACTCTCTAGACAGATGATCTTTCTAGAATTAAATAATGTTATGCTGTTCTCATTCTTCAATGGCTCCCCCATTACCTACAGATTACATTTAATTTCTTGAGTATGGCACCCATGCCCTCCATGATCTGGTGCCTGCTTATGCCTCCAGTCTTGTCTGTCACTGAACAATCCATGCAGATCATTCAATCCACTTATAATGAAGTTCCTGCAGTTTCTGAAAACACAAGCTAGTTTCATATTGTTATGCCTTGTCTGTACTTTCTGTCTGGTATAACTTTTCATTTTCCTGGTAAGAAATGTTTCTTACCAGGAAACATTCAGACTCGGTAGGAAAGGTCACCTTATCTCTGGCTCCCTAATTTCCCTGTAGAATTGCCAACTCCCTGTTGTAGCAGACACCGTTGGCTGCCTACCTAAGAGCATTCCTCTTTTTCTTTCCTCTTACCCAATAAGATCCCAGTTTTGTTAAGGCTACATGGCTCTATGCTCAGGGGACTGACACAGTGTTGGGTCTTCATCCCTCTTGGCCAGTGATTGGTTTAGGTATGCACATGGGATACTATTCTAAGCAATGAGACATGAGGAAGTGTCTGCTGGAGAGCTTCTTCAAGGGGCTTCCTCTTTTGAAGAGACACAAAGTAGAGATGGTCCTTTCTTCTGTTGGACATCGTAGTTTTTGAATAAGTTGGATTTCTGTCACTGCAACCAAAGGAGTATTTTTTTTTTTTTTTTTTTTTTTTGGAGACAGGGTCTCGCTCTGTCGCCCAGGCTGGAGTGCAGTGACCCAATCTCAGCTTACTGCAACCTCTGCCTCCCGGGTTCAAGCAATTCTCCTGCCTCAGCATCCTAAGTAGCTGGGCAGATTGCTTGAGCTCAGGGAGTTTGAGACTCGCCTGGGCAACAAGGTGAACCCCCCGCCATCCCCCACTCAAAAAATATAAAAAATTAGCTGGGCGTGTTGGCGCCTGGCCAAGTGGTGGTTTTCAATACAAAATGTAAAACAGGGCCAGGCACAGTGGCTCATGCCTGTAATCCCAGCACTTTGGGAGGCCGAGGTGGGCAGATCACCTGAAGTCAGGAGTTCCAGACCAGCCTGGCCAAAGTGGTGAAACCCTGTCTCTACTGAAAATACAAAATTAGCTGGGCATGGTGGCACATGCCTGTAATCCCAGCTGCTCTGGAGGCCTAGGCATGAGAATCTCCTGAGCCTGGGAGGCAGAAGTTGCAGTGAGCCAACATCATGCCATTGCACTCCACCCTGAGTGACAAAGCGAGACTCCGTCTCAAAAGCAAACAAATAAACAAACAAATTGTAAAATAGGCCCAGAGAGGGTATGAGATGCTGGAAGAAATGCAGGCTTTGAAGTCATACTACTGTTTCAGTCCCAGTTCTGTCATTTCCTAGTAGCGAGGCCTGTGTGAGCTTCTGAATCTCTCAAAATTTCAGGTTTCTCATTTGTAGAAAGAAGATGGTAACACTTATCTTTTAGGATCATCTAGCAGAATGCCTGGCTTATAGGCTCAATAAAGCAGACAGTCTTGTTATAAAAATTATTATGCATTAGTAATGAGGCTACTAAATTTGTCTGTTATGTGATGAATGTTTAGCCACCATAACATAAATTTGTCTGTTATGTGATAAATGTGTGAGCCACCATGCCCAGCCAACCAATAATTTCTTGACTTGTCTTTCTTACAGATTGATATCTCAGGGCCGTGCATGGTGGCTCACACCTGTAATCCCAGCACTTTGGGAGGCAAGGCAGGTAGATCACCTGAGGTCAGGAGTTCAAGACCGGCCTGGCCAACATGGTGAAAACCCATCTCTACTAAAAATACAAAAATTAGCCAGACCTGGTGGTACACACCTATAATCCCAGCTACTAGGGAGGCCAAGGCAGGAGAATCTCTTGAACCTGGGAGGCAGAGGTTGCAGTGAGCTGAGATCGTGCCACTGCACTCCAGACTGGGCAACAGAGTGAGAGACTCTGTCTGAAAAAAAAAAATTGATATCTCAGGAGACAGAAGAAATAATTCTCAAAACTTACGTTCTAGACTTAGTAGAATACACTTTTTACATGGTTATAGAGATCTTTGCAGAAAGCAACCACACAAGAAACACTATGGTATAGTAGTAGACTTGGTTTCAAATCTCAGTCACCTATGAGCTATATAACCTTGGACAAGTTACTTAATCTTTCTGAGCCTCAATTTCATCATCTGTAAGATGCAAATAATATCTATCATAGGATGATTGTCATGATTAGAAACAATCTATGAAACATTACTGACATGTATTAGGCACTCAGTAAGTAGCACCTATTTTATTACTATGGAAAGAGTGGTAGATTTCACAAAGTAGAATAAAAAATTAGATATGATCCCAAGACTGAGACTCTAAAAGAGGTAGACAGCTTTTTAAAAATTTATCAGAAAAATGTATTTACTTGACTCATAGCATTGCCCGTATTGTGGTGCTAAGTACACATTTGGCACAACTTACCTCTTTCTTCTCAACCTTCCTTTGCTTACCTCTGGAACTGCAAGTGATTCTAATGATTAAAAAAAATGGTATGGGAAGAAAGTATTAGTGCTATAAAGAAGTTCTCTGATTAGCTAAAATTATAAAAGGTTGAGAAACAAACATAACACCCACTTCTCCAGGTTTTGAGAGTTTGGCTCAGTTGCTGTATTAAGTACATTATACAGAGTATATTCTTCAATTCTTTTAGTTTGGGGCCTACAAATTATTAGAAGATGACTGCCATGTGGACATTTGTCATTTTCCTGGCTGCCCAGCCTCCATGTTACCATTATGCATTTGGAAAACAGGACGTTGTGTAAAGCAGGGCCCTGGATCTCATTCATGGAAACCAAAAGGCCTTGGTATCAGTTTTCTCTGATTATGATTCTGGAAAGAAGAATGAAGAGAAGCAGGCAATGTGTAAAGTTTATTCAGTAAATTTTAGTGAATTTCAGTGGTGGTGACATTCAGTATCCGGTAACAGTAATGGCAGCTAGGTCATCTATGGCATCCAGTCCGCAGGACCAGAGCCTGAATGGCAGGGCCAGTGGCATTGCCAGTGTCCAGCAGAAGCATCCTTCCTCTGGCATGGTCTCCTCTGTGGATCTGGCCACCTGGCCTCCCATGGCGCCTGTCTATATTACTAACCCAGTTCTCTAGCCTTTCTACTGATTCTTTGAGCTCCCAAATACTCTTCCAAGAAATTCCTTTTCTGCTTTGGTTAACCAGAATCAGCTTTTGTTGCTTGCAACCATGGACTCTGGCTAGTAACTAGTCTTTAGGTAATGTGCAACCCAAAACACTCCAGTGCTGCTTATTTTAGTAAAAATCCCTTGATAAAGTCATGGTGAAATTTGCAACTGGTCTAGGAGTTCTGTCAGGGCTCCCTTTAAGGCCCATACACCTCAGGCAAAAGAAGAAATACCAAGGAAAGGGGCTGTTGTCCCTTGACTCTCAAATGTCTGCTGCCCCACCCTAATCCACCTCTTTGCCTCCTACAATGTCTTCACACTCACTTATCCACCCATTCAACAAACACTTATTCAGCACCTACTATGCACAAGGCATTATGCCAGGCAATAAGAGGAATCTAAAGATCAATAAGCTAACCCTGACAGTATACTTTTGAATTTTGAACTGGCACATGTATTTTCTTTTCAAAATACATAAAATTTAAAAATGGATCACTCTGTCAAAGGTAGAAGTGAAAGGGAACCCTTTTTTCTTTGGATTAGCGTCACTGAGGGCAAGGTGATGTCCATTTCTTTGTAAATGTTCTAGAAATCAAACGGATTCCTTTGTTAGAGGTTTCCAGTCAAAAGCAAACATCTCTCCAGAGGACTGAGAAAATAATGCCCCTTCTAAAGTCAACAAGTAGATTGCTGCTCATCAAAATCTGTGTGACTAGGGTGAAAGATGGTGGAATTAGTGGCAGTGCATTAGAAATGCCACTCAAAATAACTGAGTCCTAAAATAGAATCAAAGAAACATCAGTTTCAAATGAAAAATATTATCCAGCTTATTTCGGTCTCCTTAAATTGCCAAGTAAATACTTGGGATCCTATAATACAGCAGCTGCTCCGGGGAGTGTTGACGCTTACATCTAAAACCACAGAATACTCAAGCAAGGAAGATGGGCACACATTACAGGTGCAAAGTATTCCATCACATACTTCTGAAAAAAAGTGCAAAGTAAAACATGTAAAGCAGATGATTTCACACATTCAGGAAAAACTGGTCAGGCACATACACACTTTACAGGAGTGTGAACTGAGGCGTTGAGCACTCACAAGACCCTCACCTGGAAACAATCAGGAAGTCTGATCTAGGAATCAGTTTCAGCTTTGGGGTCAGCTCTTCACTTCCCAGCTGACTTTGGACAAGCCATTTAGCCACTCTAAGACTCACTTAGTTTCTTTATCGGTAGGTTAGAATAGACAAAATATCAAAATTGAAGGGAACCTTAGAGATCACCTCAATCAGTTTTTAACTTGTACCTGACTTTTCTTTGAAGCATCCCTAATAAGCTTCTCTGCTTGAATGTTTACTTTTAGTGACAGGATATGCTCTCCAGGCAACTGATGTTATTATTATTGTTATTATTTTTGGGACAGAGTCTCGCTCTGTTGCCCAGGCTGGAGTACAGTGGTGCAATCTTGGCTCACTGCAATCTCCGCCTCCAGTGCTCAAGCGATTCTTCTGTCTCAGTCTCCTGAGTAGCTGGGATTACAGGTGCCCACCACCATGCCCAGCTAATTTTTGTATTTTTAGTAGAGACGGGGTTTCAACATGTTGGCCAGGCTGGCCTCGAACTCCTGACCTCAAGTGATCTACCCTCCTTGGCCTCCCAAAGTGCTGGGATTACAGGCGTGAACCACCGTGCCCCGCCAACTGATGTTATTTTTGAAATACTCAAATTGTTAGAAAAGTTCTTCCTTATATTTTAAATTGCAATGCATCTCCTTACAGCTTTCTGCATCCTGGTGGCCTCTGAGGTCATACAGGTTAGGTCTAATCCATAGGACTACTTTTTTGAAAAGTCCTCAACTTCCCTTCCTTTTCTTTTTTCTTTCTTTTCTTTTTTTTTTTTTTTTTTTTTTTTTTTTTTTTTTGAGACGGAGTCTCCCTCTGTCGCCAGGCTGGAGTTCAGTGGTGTGATCTCAGCTCACTGCAAACTCTGCCTCCAGGGTTCAAGCGATTCTCCTGCCTCAGCCTCCCTAGCAGCTGGGATTACAGGTGTGCACCACCACGCCCAGCTAACTTTTCTATTTTTAGTAGAGATGGGATTTCACTGTGTTGGCCAGGATGGTCTTGATCTCTTGACCTCGTGATCTGCCCCCCTCAGCTTCCCAAAGTCCTGGGATTACAGCCGTGAGCCACCGCGCCCGCACCCTTGGTTTTTCTCTTCTGCAAGCTATACCACCCCTCTCCCCTTCAGTTGCCCTCATCTGTCACATTCAAGAGAAGACACTGTTCTGGTTTTCATGTTTTTATGAGTGTAGAGTGGTGGTTAAGCACCCTGAACCCTCAGATAATCTGAATTCGAATACTGGCACTGTCACTTAGTAGTTGTGTGTCATGGGCAAGTTATTTTCACCTCTGTAGCTTAAGTTTCTCTCTCTTGAAAATGAGGATAATAATAATGATACCTATCTCTTAGAGAAATTTTGAATGAGATAATTGAGACAGTACAAGTAAAACATTTAGTATAGCGCCTGGCCCTTAGTAAGCAATATGACTACTACCAGCAGTAATAATAAATAATAAGCCCTAAATTAAGCCCTAAAAATGAAAATAAGAATAAAAGAAGTGACAGAATGAGAAAAGCTAATCTAGTCCATTCCTGACGCTACAAACAAGGTTTGGTTGCCCCAGTATGAAACTTTACATGCGTTTCATAGCAACTATCATTTTCAGTGGTGGGTTTAGTGTCTAGCACAGGAGCCCAATAAGGCCAGGACCTTGTCTATCGTGTTAACTGTTGTGTTCTCTGTGCCCAGAACAGTGTCTTGCTCCCAGTAGAGTGAAAGAATGGACCAACACCGTCATGTCATGGAAGAGACCGGCCGACTTGGCTAAGGTTGTGCAGGGCTCCCAGGAGAGCTGGGGCAAGAACCAAGGGCTCCTCGGCAGCCAACACTAAGAATTAAATTGAGGCCCAGCCCTAAAGTTTGGTGATTCGGGCAGGAGCAAAGGTATCCAGTAATACCGGGGTCAGCATTCCCACCGGGTGGCCTAAATGCCGGCTCCTGTTTTCGGGATGACGAGCCCGCGGAGAAGGTGGCTTAATGAGAGGCCGCAGGAGGGTGGGTGCCGGCACGTCGCTAAACTCCGCCTGCAATGCTTCGGGTTGGCTGCCAGCCAGGGCACGGTTCCGAGCCGGCCGGGGCTGACTCCGGGAGGAGCGAACAGAAAACAACCTGGCTCCAGAAAGACAATTAACAAAGGCTGGAGACCAGCCACCCCCTCGCGGCGCACGCACGCAGGCAGCTGCGTGGGCATAGCCGCGCCCGCCAGCGCCCTCGGTGGGCACAGCCACCCGGAGCGGCGCGGGTGCCGGGAACTGGGCGACGCACCCCTCCTGCCCCGGCTGCGCTGTTGCCCCGGCGGCCGACCTCCGTGCGTGAGCGCCGGCAGGCACCTTGCGCGCGCGGGTGAGTCTGCCGGGCGATTGGGGCCTGGTCAAGCAGGATGGGGCTGGAGAGGGGTGCAGGAAACAGCTGCTGGGAAGATCAGAAAAGGGAGGTGGGACAGAGAAAGGCAGGATGCGACGACTTCCCGGGTCCCAACTTGCTTGGTAGCTAGCTTTGTGTCTTGAGCCTTATGGGAATGTAAGCCACCTGGTCCATATGGCCTACCCCAGTCGTTTTACAGGTGGGAAACTGAGGCCCGGGGAGGTAAGCCGGCCTGGAAAAACATTATTATTCTTTGTTCCTGTTTCTCTCTGCCTTCTTCCGTGCAGGACTTCAGACAGCTTTTAGAAAGAATGCATACATTATAACAATGGAAAAATACAAACAATGGTAAAGAATCCTTGCCAAGCAAAATATAATTATGAATAGACAGTCAAGGCCAGGAAAAAAAAGAACAGAAATCCGTGATCCATAGGTGAGGTGACTTGGCTAAGGTCCCTCAGAAAAGTCGTGCCAAAGCTGGGACTAGAAGTCAGAACGTCCGGCTTCTGAACGCCAGAAACTTACAGTGGGGAAGTGGACAGCCTGCCCAGGCACTGGTTCTTAACCTTCTGGGGGTCCCTGACCCCTTAGAGATCTATGTCCACTCCCCGCAGAAGGGTTCACACAAAGCCTTGTGCACAGTTTGAGATTTGACATGAATTCCTGCTGTAAGGAATGCCTGCAGGCTGGCACTCAGGCAGGGTGGTTTCAGAGCACTTTCTTTACTCCTTTGAAGGGAGGCAGCCGGTGGAGGAGTACCTGCTGTGCGTCCAGACAGCTAGCTGTGTGATCCAGGAAGCATAGTTTAACCTCTTCAAGGCCCAGTTTTATGTGTAGACTGGGGATGAGAGTGTCTGCTTCATCCTCCAGGTTATTGTCAGACTTAAAAATGAACATAAAGGCTAGTGCTTGACATAATATATGCTCAATAAAAGTGCTGACGATTATAGGGTGACTATAGTTTACAATAATCTATTGTATATTTCAAAATAGCTAGAGATAATAATTTGAATGGTTCTAGCATAAAGAAAAGACAAATATTTAAAGTGATGGAATGGATATCCCAAGTACGCTGATTTGATCTTTATAAATAAAGTATCACAGGTACCCTGAAACTATATACATCTATTATGCATTAATTAAAAAAAAAAGTGATGACACACAAAATCAAAGCTGTGGTAGTTAGGAAAGGGTGATGACCTGGAAGAAATTGGGCTGTATCTGAAATAAAATACAATTTAAAAAATTATAAACATGAAAAAATAAAGTCAGCCCTATTATGACTTACAGACCACACCACATACGTTCGTGATGGTATCCTAAATAAAGGTGCAGCAAGGTATTACCCTCAATATTTGACTCCAAGTCAAAAGCTGAAAGTAGAAACTACCAGATACTGTAACAAGGAGTGTTTACTGGGCTTCACTTGCCTCTTTCAAATGGGGTCAACACCCCATTTTTTTGTTGTTGTTTTTTGTTTTTTTGTTTTAGACGAAGTCTCGCTGTCTCCCAGGCTGGAGTGCAATGGCACGATCTTGGTTCACTGCAACCTCCGCCTCCCGGGTTCAAGCAATTCTCCTGCCTCAGCCTCCCGAGTAGCTGGGACTACAGGCACACGCCACTACACCCGGTTAATTTTTTGTATTTTAGTAGAGACGGGGTTTCACCGTGTTGCCCAGGCTGGTTGCAAACTCCTGAGCTCAGGCAATCGCCTACCTCAGCCTCCCAAAGTGGTGGGATTACAGGCGTGAGCCACCATGCCCGGCCTGTAGAGTTTGTTTTTAAATGAGAGGAAAGAGGACATAAACTGGGACCTGAGCAGCACCCACCCTTACTCAGCAATAGAGCCTCAGCTGAATTTCTGCCAGGGAATAGGAGTTGCTGGCAGTTGGCTCACATCCCTCTTGGATCAGCAGATTACTGTGGTAAACAGTGCCTTGGTTGATTCTGCCCTAGATCAAATAAATGGCTTTTTATTTAACTAATGAGGTAGGGAATGTGTTTTCATGTGCTGTAGCAGAAGCAAAATGGCATTTGTAGAGCTTGACTGTCCAAAGCCTATTGCTTGTTTATTGATAGGCTGAAGAATTTGTTTATTTGTTTGTTTATTTAGAGACAAGTTCTCCTCACTCTGTCGCCCAGGCTGAGTGCAGTGATGCAGTCACAACTCACTGCAGCCTCAGCTCACTGCAGCCTCAACCGCTCAGGTTCAAGCAATCCTCCTGCCTCAGCCTTCTGAGTAGCTGGGACTACAGGCATATGCCACCACACCTGGCTGATTTTTTACTTTTTGTAGACACAGGGTCTTGCTATATTGCCCACGCAGGTCATGAACTCCTGGATGCCAGTGTTCCTCCCACCTCAGCCTCCCAAAATGCTGGGATTACAGGCATGAGCCACTGTGCCCAGATAGTTTTATAATTCTAATAATTGTTATTATTTTCTTAATTCCCTAATACTGGAAGTCTCAAGAACTTTAAATCTATGGATCCAAACTTGTGATGACAGAGCCTGGTCAGGCTCACTTATCTATAAAAATAACTGTTTTAAAAAAAATACTGTGTTGTCTCCTTCCTCTTTTGGAAGACCTTTTTAGGCCTTCCAAATAGAGCTGGGGAAAAATGGCTAAGGACAAATAGCTTCTATTTGATTTGGGTTAAGACACATACCACCTGTCCTCTCCATGTATTTATAAAGGGGAGTTTTTCCTCCAGGAAAGAGAGAGAGAATGTGTATGTCTGTCTGCATATGGGAGAGGGGATGTCTGTTGCTCTCTTTCTGCCTCACTTCCAATCATTTATTTATCAACACAGAGAAGTCCTTTTCTGTAAGCACAGTGACTTGGAAAATTCCTTCCCTTTTTGGCTCTGTGGCTCTATTTTGTTTCACAGTAGTTTCTAAAATATTAAGATTTTTTTTAAAATTTTGACTGTGAACTCTTCTTTATATTTTTCTTTTCTTTTTCTTTTTTTTTCTTTTTTTTTTTGAGATGGAGTTTCGCTCTGTCGCCCAGGCTGGAGTGCAATGGTATGATCTCTGCTCACAATAACCTCCACCTCCTGGGTTCAAATGATTCTCCTGCCTCAGCCTCCTGAGTAGCTGGGATTGTAGCTAGGATTACATGTCCATGTGCCACCACTTCTGGCTAATTTTTGTATTTTTAGTAGAGACAGGATTTCACCATGTTGGCCAGGCTGGTCTTGAACTCCTGACCTCAGATGATCTGCCTGCCTTGGCCTCCCAAAGTGCTAGGATTACAGGCATGAGCCACCATGCCTGGCCTTCTTTATATGTTTCCATGTTGTTTATCTAGTTATATAATGAGCAAGAGCCTCTTTCATTATTTAAACAATTTTTCTAAATGTTGTCCAAAGAATATATATGGGTGGCAAATAACCACTTGAAAAGATACTCAAGATCATTACTCATTAGGGAAATGCACATTAAAACCACAGTGAAATATCACTTCATAACTATTAGGATGGCTAAAATGAAAATATTGGCTCTACCAAATGTTGACCAGAAGGTAGAGGAACTGGAACTCTTATATACCATTGGTTGCAATGTAAAATGGTACAACCACTTTCAAAAAGATCTCAGTTAAATACACACTTAACTTATAAAGTTAAATATACATTTACCATGTTATCCAGAAACTTCACTCCTAGGTCCAGCTTTATTGTAATAGTGAAACAGGAAACAAACAGTTGTTTATTTAGTGTATGAAGAGACAAATTGTGGTATATCCATATAACGGAATTCTGCTAAGCAATGGAAAGTAATGATGTATTGATACATGCTTCCATATGAATGGATCTCAAAATAATTTTTCTGAAAGAAAGCCCCAGGCAAAAAACACTACATAGTGCATACTGTATTATTTATTTATTTATTTAGAGACGGAGTCTTGCTCTGTTGCCCAGGCTGGAGTGCAGTGGTGTGATCTCGGCTCACTGCAACCTCCGCCTCCTGGGTTCTAGCGAGTCTCCTGCCTCAGCCTCCCAAGTAGCTGGGATTACAGGTGTGTGCCACCATGCCCGACTAATTTTTTGTAATTTTAGTAGAGATGGGGTTTCACCTTGCTGGCCAGGCTGGTCTCGAACTCCTGACCTAATGATCTGCCAGCCTTGGTCTCCCAAAGTGCCCAGCTAATTTTTGTATTTTTAGTAGAGACAGGGTTTCACCATGTTGGCCAGGCTGGTCTCGAACTCCTGACCTCAAGTGATCCACCTGCCTTGGCCTTCCAAAGTGCTGGGATTACAAGTGTGAGCCACTGTGCCTGGCCTGTATTTTTCTTTTTATATAAAATTCAAAGGGAGTTGCTATTCCATACCTGACCTCAAACTTTCTGGTGGCTTCCAAGAAGAACCAAGAGTTGTGTATGATCATATCAGTCTAACTCCAGTTGCAACAATGTCATTGACAATTTGATCTTTATTCTGCCAGTGTTTGCCCATGTCTTTCATTCATTAATTCAATTAATTGAGCACCAACTATATGATAGATCTGGAGTAAACACTAGGTAATGCACTGATGAATAATAGGCACATGATCCCTGCCCTCATGGAGTTTACATTATTTTGAATGAAACTCTGAGTAATACAACAAATAGAATAAACAAAATTATCACGGGAAAGGAGTGGTTCTTCTGAAGGGTGATGGACTTCAGGGATAGACTTGTCTGGGTTTCAAGCAGAGAAGTAAAGTGACGAATTTTATGTTTTTTTGTTTTTTGTTTTTGTTTTTGAGATGGAGTCTTGCTCTGTTGCTCAGGTTGTGCAGTGGCGCAATCTCAGTTCACTGCAACTTCCGCCTCCCAGGTTCCAGTGATTCTCCTGCCTCAGCCTCCCGAGCTGGGACTATAGGCATGCACCACCATGCCTGGCTAATTTTTCTTTTAATTTTCATTAGAGATGAGTTTTCGCCATGTTGGCCAGGCTGGTGTCGAACTCCTGACTTCAGGTGATCCACCTGCCTCGGCCTCCCAATGTGCCCGGATTACAGGTGTGATCCACCATGCCCAGCCCAATTTTATGTTTTTGAAAGACCACTCCACTCTGATGCTGTGTATCCAGTCAGGAAGCTGTTGTACCAGTCCAGGAGAAAGGTGGTGGAGGTTTAGACCCAGACAGTCTCAGAGTTGGAAAGCACAAATTAGTAGATATCTTTAATAAAACAAAACAGAGCCCAGAGGTGGACACTACACTGATCAACACTCTTTGAATTTAGTAGTTTTATCACTTTTTAGTCCTTATTACTGTCCTGTCTCTGCCCTCTACACCGGCCTCCACCACTGCCTCTTATTCCATACATGTAGGTATGTCACAAGAGACTGACAACACCTTCCTGGTCCAGATACACTGGACTACAGCATTCCTTTGACCTACTGATCTAGTTCACTGTCAGTAACAGTATGCGGAAACTCTGGCATGACCAGTTTTTATTAAATTAGCCTATGCTGACTCCAGATGATCTCTGTTTCCCTTTCTAAGGGCTAATGAACTATTTGTTTTAATCAAGTGGCAGAAATCCAGCTCAGAGTGGCTTAGGCAAAAGGGAGATGAGGAATAAAAATGTATTAGCTCATATGAAAAAGGGAATCAGTCTCTATCATGGCTGAAATGAGTCATGCCATCATTTCAGTCTCTCAGTCTCTCAGTTCTATTTCTATGGTATTAGTCTTATTCTCAGTAAGGCTCTGATATATAGTTCTTCTTATTATTATGATTAGCTGTTCATGGCACCTGCTTAAATATTATGCATCTAGATCGGCCACGTGTCTTTAGACAACTTCATACATCTGATCAATGGTAATGCTACCCTTTCCAACTTAACAATAATAGAAGCAAAAAACCACGGCTACTATAATTGAGAGTTTACCATGTACCAGGCATTCTATTAAATATTTTACTTGGATTATCTTAAGAAATCTTATAACAACCCTGTAAGAAAAGTTATATAAATATCCTAGGAAAGCCAGCTAATGGATTGCAGAATCAGCATTTGAAATGAGGTTTTCTGGCTCCAGGGCCTGGGCTCCTAACCTTCACCATACCTCTCACAATCAATCTTTAGGGCTAAGAAGAGGAAAGCACTGCCACCAAATAGTGTGCCTCTCTCTTACTTTTTCTGAACATCAGTCTTAAAATATGCTTGGTAGTGATAGTAGGGATGGGACTTTGGAAGTTATTCTTATAATTTTGTTGATTCCAGCTCTTTTGGGGGTTTTAGAGTTCTGGAAGCTCTTTGTACAGGATCCTCCCTTCCGACTATGGTGTCTATCTTTATAAACCAGGCTTAGTAGCCAGGGTCCCTATGAGAACATTCTTGTTTCTTTTAGGTGTTCCCTCCCCTCCCTTTATTCTTTTTGTTTTGGAGACAAAGTCTCACCCTGTCGCCCAAGCTGAAGTGCAGTGGCATGATCTCAGCTCACTGCAACCTCCGCCTCCTGGGTTCAAGCGATTCTCCTGCCTCAGCCTCCTGAATAGCTGGGATTATAGGCGTGTGCCACCACGCCCGGTTAATTTTGTTGTGTTGTTAGTAGAGACAGGGTTTCACCATGTTGGTCAGGCTGGTCCCGAACTCCTGACCCTGTGATCCGCCCACCTTGGCCTCCCGAAGTGCTGGGATTACAGGTGTGAGCCACCGTGCCCGGCCTTTTTTGTTTGTTTGTTTTTTGAGACAGAATCTTGCTCTCTCACCCAGGCTGGAGTGCAGTGGCATGATCTCAGCTCACAGCAACCTCTGCCTCCAAGGTTCAAGCAATTTTTGTGTCTCAGCCACCCAAGTAGCTGAGATTACAGGTGTGTGCTACCACGCCTGGCTAAGTTTTTGTATTTTTTAGCAGAGATGGGGTTTTGCCATGTTGACCAGGCTGGTCTCAAACTCCTGGCCTCATGTGATCTGCCCGCCTGACCTTCCAAAGTGCTGAGATTATGGGCATGAGCCACCATGCCCGGCCCCTTTATTCTTCAACGGGATCCTTTGCTCTCATGATGTCTGAACTTCACCTTTGACAGTTTTCTATGAACCGTTCCTGGAGTCTGAGACCAGATTGTTTTCCTTTTTCCCCCCTTCCTTAAATGTTTAAATTGGCTCCTCCTGGGAGTAAGAAAGGGAAAGAAAAAAAAATTAAAAAAATAAAATAAAATGGCTCCCCTTTAAAGCCTTGGTGGGCAGCTAGCTGATGGATCCTCAACTTTCCCTGCCCTGACATTTCATCTTCTGAAAGAACTTTCAAATGATAGTTTCACTTTCCCCAGGGATCTGCTTAGTTCCATTTTTCCATTCAGTTCCTCCAATTGGTCAAAACTAGGCCAGGCTCAGTGGCTCATGCCTGTTATCCCAGTGCACTGGGAGGCCAAGATGAGA
Organism: Pongo abelii; assembly: GCF_028885655.2. Taxonomy (NCBI): domain Eukaryota; kingdom Metazoa; phylum Chordata; class Mammalia; order Primates; family Hominidae; genus Pongo; species Pongo abelii. Next base: position 158,222,356 of record NC_071989.2, read on the forward strand.
GGATCACTTGAGGCCAGGAGTTAGAGACCAGCCTCGGAAACAAGTGAGACCCTGTCTCTACAAAAAGTTAGAAAATTAGCTGGGTATGGTGGCACATGTCTGTAGTCCCAGCTATGTGGGAGGATTGCTTGAGCCCAGGATTGCATCCCTGTACTCCAGCCCTGGGTGACAGAGTGAGATCCCGTCTCTTAAAAAAAAAAAAAAAAAGATTTGGAGTATTGTTTCCTCTTGTTACTTCTTCTCTCTTGAAAGGGATTAAATAATCAGGATGTCCATATCATTTTTTAAAAGTTTTATTATGTTTTTAATTGACACATAATGTTTTATTAATTAATTAATTTATTTATAAGACAGGGTCTCACTCTGTTGTCCAGGCTGGAGTGCAGTGGCATGATCACTGCTCACTGTAGCCTCAACTTCCGGAGTTCAAGCAATCTTCCCACCTCAGCATTCCAAGTAGCTGGGACTACAGGCATGCACCATCATGCCTGGCTAATTTTTTGTTTTGTTTTGTTTTTGAAACAGAGTTTCCCTCTTGTTGCCCAGGCTGGAGTGCAGTGGCAAGATCTCAGCTCGCTGCAACCTCTGCCTCCCAGGTTCAAATGATTCTCCTGCTTCAGCCTCTCGAGTAGCTGGGATTACAGGTACCCGCCATCACGCCTGACTAATTTCTGTATTTTTAGTAGAGATGGGGTTTCACCATGTTGGCCAGGCTGGTCTTGAATTCCTGACCTCAGGTGATCCTCCCGTCTTGGCCTCCCAAAGTGCTGGGATTACAGTTGTGAGCCACCATGCCTGGCTGCCTGGCTAATTTAATTTTTTTTTTTTTTTTTTAATAGAGATGGGGTCTCACTGTGTTTCCCAGGCTGGTCTCCACCTCCTGAGCTCAAGCAATCCTCCCACCTTAGCCTCACAAAGTGTTGGGATTACAGGCATGATTCACTATGCCCAACCTGCATCATGTTTTAATTTAAATAGTTCCTCTGCTTTTAGTGGAGTGAAACCTGGAACAAATGACCAGATATTTTAAATACCTTATCCTAATTGTAGACCCACTTTTTCCTGATCTTTGTATTTCTGGAATCCTGCAAAATGCTTGGCATGTAGTAGCTGCTCCAAATACTTGTTGAATGAATGTGGGAATGCCCAAATCCCTCTGTGCCAGTGTGAAAAGAAGAGAAGAGAGAGAAGAGAATTAACTCAGTTTTATTCTATTCTAGAATCAGAAGCAGTAGCTTGCTGCAGAAGCATTAACTGCAGATCATTCAACTTTTTTTTTTTTTTTTGAGATGGAGTCTCACTCTGTTGCCCAGGCGGGAGTGCAGTGGCACAATCTTGGCTCACAGCAACCTCTGCCTCCTGGGTTCAAGTAATTCACCTACCTCAGCCTCCTGAGTAGCTGGGATTACAGGTGCACACCACCATGCCTGGCTAATTTTTGTATTTTTAGTAGAGAAGAGGTTTCACTGTGTTGGTCAGGCTGGTCTCGAACTCCTGACCTCGTGATCCACCCACCTTGGCCTCCCAAAGTGTTGGGATTACAGGTGTGAGCCACCACGTCTGGCCTGGCTATTTTATTCTTTTTTTTTTTTTTTTTTTTGAGACAGAGTTTCGCTCTTCTTGCCCAGGCTGGAGAGCAGTGGTGTGATCTTGGCTCTTGGCTTACTGCAACCTCTGCCTCCCAGGCGGAGAATGGCTGCCACCTCAGACTCCAGAGTAGCTGGGACTACAGATGTGCGCCACCACACCCGGCTAATTTTTTTGTATTTTATACAGAGATGGGGTTTCACCATGTTGCCCACTGTGGTCTCAAACTCCTGAGCTAAAGTGATCCTCCCGCCTCGTCCTCCCAAAGTTCTGGGATTATAGGTGTGTTCTGTAATTTAATTGAGGTGGTGGCTACACAAATCTACACGTAATAAAATGGAATAGAACAATCAAACACAAACATGTATTACACCAATGCCCATTTCCTGGTTTTGATGTTGTGCTATATTTAAATAAGATGTAACCACTGGGGAAACATGAGTGAATAGTACAGAGGACCTCTTTTAGTTCTTTTTTTCTTTTTTGAGACAGAGTCTCTCTCTGATGCCCAGGCTGCAGTGGCACAATCATGGCCACGCCGTGCATGGCTCTCTGTGGTCTCAACCTCCTGGGCTCAAAACAATCCTCCTGCCTCAGCCTCCTGAGGAGCTAGGACTTTTGTCTTCCATCTCAAAAAAAAAAAAAAAAAAGTTGAATGTTCTAGAGTTAATACTTCTGCAGCAAGCTATTGCTTCTGCCCAGGCTGGTGTCAGACTCTTGAGCTCAGTCAATCCACCCACCTCGGCCTCCTAAAGTTTGAGGATTACAGGCGTGAGCCACTGTGCTCGGCCAGCCTTTGTCTTTTTTTAAGAGATGAGGTCTCTCTCTATTGCCCAGGCTGGAGTGCAGTAGTGCCCTCATAGCTCACTGCAGCCTTGAACTCCTGGACTCATGTGATCCTCCCTCCTCAGCTTCCTGAGTAGCTGGGATGATAGGTGTGAGACTGTTTGCCTGGCTTCTCCCAGGCTTTTAAGCTGCTTTGTCCTGAGAGTATTGCAAAGATAGTGAGTAACTTAAGCTATACAGACAGCTGCCGACTTATGATGATTCGACTTTATGAATTTTTGACTGTAAGATGGTGCAAAAATGATACACATTCAGTAGAAACCATACTTTGAGTACCCATACAACTATTCTATTTTTCACTTTCGATACTGTATTCAATTAATTACTCTAGATATTGAACACTTTGTTAAAAAACAGATTTTTGTATTAGATAATTTTGGGCAATTGTAGGCTAATGTAAGTGTTCTAAGCACGTTTGAAGTAATCTAGGCTAAGCTATGATGTTCACTAGGTGTCAGGTATATTTCATACATTTTTTATTTATACATTTTTCAACTTATAATCGGTTTATCAGGACATAACCTCATTGTAAGTCGAAGAGCATCTGTATAATATTTTGCTTTTACATTTTTATTTTGAAATAATTATACATCAAGGTGAGGTTGCAACAATAGCAAAGGGAGGTCCTCTGTACTGTTCACCCATGTTTCCCCAATGGTTACATCTTATTTAAATATAGCACAACATCAAAACCAGGAAATGGGCATTGGTACAATATATGTGTTTGTGTTTGATTGTTCTATTCCATTTTATCATGTGTAGATTTGTGTAGTCACCACCTCAATTAAATTACGGAATATTCTGTTGTAGGCAATAACACCGTCACCACAAAGTTCTCTCTGTTACTGTTCTTTTATACTCACACCCACCTGCTGTCCATCCCCATCTCTAACCAGGCAGCCACAAATCTGTTCTCTAGCTCTACAATTTTCTCTGTTATTAAATGGAATCACACAGTATGTGACCTTTAAAGATTGGCTTTTTTTCACATAGCATCATGCCCTTGAGAGCCATCCAAGTTGTTGCTGTATCAACAGTTCGTTCCTTTTCATTTCTGAGTATTCAGTGGCATGGATGTACCACTGTTTGTTTAACCATCATCTATTAAAGGAAATTTTGGTCGTTTTCAGTTTTTGAATATTACAAATAAAGCTTCTGTGAACACTTATGTAGAGGTTTTTGTACATAAGTTCTCTTACTGTGGGATGTCCAGACATGCAATTGCTGAGTTATACAGAAAGTGTATGTTTTATTTTTGAAGAAACTGACAAACTATTTTCCAGAGTGGCTGTACCATTTTACATTTTCTTGGTTTTTTTTGGTTTGTTTGTTTTTGTTTTTGTTTGAGATGGAGTCTCGCTCTGTTGTCCAGGCTGGAGTGCAGTGGCACGATCTTGGCTCATCACAACCTCCGTCTCCTGGGTTCAAGCAATTCTCCTGTCTCAGCCTCCTGAGTAGCTGGGATTACAGGCGCCCACCACCACGCCTGGCTAATTTTTATATTTTTAGTAGAGACGGGGTTTTGCCATGTTGGTCAGGCTGGTCTTGAACTCCTGACCACAGGTGATCCACCCGCCTCAGCCTTCCAAAGTGCTGAGATTACAGGTGTAAGCCACTGTACCCAGGCATTTTACATTTTCACTAGCAGTGTATGAGAGATCCAGTTTCTCCACATTCCTGCCAGCATTTGATATTCTATAATATTGTTTTGGTAGCAGCTTTACTGAGCTATAATTCACATCATATGGTTTGCCCATTTAAAGTGTACAAATCAATGGTTTCTAGTATATTCACAGACTTGTGCAACCAACACCACAGTTTAGAACATTTTCATCATTTTCCCAGAAAACCTTGCATTCTTCAGCTCCAAACTCCAATTCTCCATCCCCTCAGCCTTAGGCAATTGCCAATCTTTCTGTTTCTATCTGTTTCTGTAGATTTGCTTATTCTGGTCATTTCATATAAATGCAATAATAAAATATGTGGCCCTTTGTGATTGCCTTTTTTCACTAAGCATAATGTTTTTAAGATTCATTCATGTTGTAGGACATATCAATACAGTTGATCCTTGAACAACATGGGGGTTGGGGCACCAACCTGTGCCAGGGAAAATCCACTTATAACTTCTGACTCACCAAAAACTTAACTACTGATGGCCCACTGTTCACTGGAAGCCTTACTGATAACATAAATAGTTGATTAACACATATTTTGTATGTTATATGTATTATATACTGTATTCTTAAAGTAAGCTAGAGAAAAGAAAACATTATTTAATAAACCATGGAGAAGAGAAAAAATGTTTACTATTCGCTAAGTGGAAGTGGATCATCATAAAGGTCTTCATCCTTGTGGTCTTTGTGTTGAGTAGGCTGAGGAGGAGGAGGGGTTGCCCTTGCTGTCTCAGGGGTGGCAGAGGCGGAAGAAATTCTGTGTATAAGTGGACCCATGCAGTCAAACCCATGCTGTTCAAGGGTCAATTGTACTTCATTTCTTTTATTGCTGAATAGTGTAGATATTTTTCCTTTAAACAATTATTAGTTTATTTTTCATGCTATTTTAAATGGATATATAATAGTTGGGGAGTATATGTGATATTTTGATACCTGTATACAATGTGTAATGATCAAATAAGGGCATGATGTTTTTAAAGAAATAACAATGAGGTTTTTTCCATTACACAGGCTATAATCTAAGGGATAACACATGCTGCTACAGAGAGGTTTTTGCCTGCTAGGAGGTCTACATTGCAATTAACCTAAGTGCAAATTAATGCTGTTTTAAGTCTTTAGTAGTTCTCTGTAAAGTATTTCTCATGATTTTATTTATTTAGCAACAGTTTTGAGTTGTGGAACCTGAATAGCTTTCCTGAAATTCTATGGGGATCTTTCTAGAGAAGCTGTGCACAGGTAGTGAATGTTGCCATTCAGGCCAGGGACAAATCAGCAGATCACGGGGTGTGTTCAGGAGCTAGAATACAGCTATGCATCAGACAGATTTGTTTCAGGATCTTTCTGGGCCTTTGCCCTCTGTACATCCCTGCCCTCCCCAAACACCCATTTATGTACTCTCCGATCTATGGAACAATGCTTTCGGCCTAAGAAACTTCAACAACTACTAATACATCCATAAGAACCATTTATGTAGCAAATAGTATTAATCATTGGCGTGGTGAGGCACACGGGAGGATACAAGATGAATAGGTGCTCATCTTGCCTCCAAGAGCTTAGTGTCTAGCCAGGAAAACGAGCACCCTGAGCACAAGGTTACATGGGATCTGTGCCATTTTAAATATTATGAAGTATTTTAACCATCCAGAAAATAACAAAGCACAAAATAACAAATACCCACCTACTTACCTCCTAGCTTTGTTTAACTTTAACATTTTTGCCATGTATCCTTTGTACTTTTTTAAACAAATAAAGTATCTCAGCTACTCAGCAATAAAAAGGAAGGAACTATAACTATTGATACCCACAATATACATGAATCTCCAGGGAATTATGCTGATTGAATAAAGCCAATCCTAAAAGATTACATACTGTGTGATTCCATTTACATGAATTTCGGGAAAGGACACAAATATAGAAATGGAAAACAGGTTCGTGGTTGCCAAGGATTAGGATAGGATGGGGACTGGAGCGAATTAGGTGAAAAGGCAACATGAGGGATGTTGTGTAACAATTGTGTATCTTACTGTGTCCATGTTTCTTTTGTTGTTGTTTTTGTTTGTTTGTTTGTTTGTTTTTGAGACAGGGTCTCGCTCTGTCACCCAAGCTAGAGTGCAGTGGTGCAATCTTGGCTTACTGCAACTTCCATCTCCTGGGCTCAAGCAATCCTCCTACCTTGGCCTCCTGAGTAGCTGGGACCACAGGCACGTACCATCATGCCTGACTAATTACAAAAAAATTTTTTTTTGTAGAGACGAAATCTCACTATGTTGCCCAGGCTGGTCTTGAACTCCTGGGCTCAAGCAAGCCTCTCGCCTTGGCCTCCCAAAGTTCTGGGATTACATACATGAGCCACTGTGCCCAGCCCTATTTGGTACTTGTAAAACATTATACAGGTCTCTATTTTCTGTCCTAGTGTCTTTCCTCTTTTTCTGTTTCTGTTTTGGCCCGTATCTGACTGGTTGGTTATCTGACACTCCTGGGGTCTACTCCTGCTCTTGTTGTTTCTGCTGGTACTCACTCACAGGGGCATTCTTATATTTTTTATTCTAAACTCATCTTCAGGACATGGTTATCTGTGGCCTAGGTTAAAGACGTGTCCTTCTGGAAACATTTTATTTTGTTGTGGCCACTCAGAATTCGGGATTTCTTTTTGTATAAATTTATCAGCTTTGGGCCACCTGGACCACATGTGTAGCATTGATTTGGACCTAAACCCAGTGAAGGCAGGTGTGTTGTTACAAATTTATGTTACAAAGGAGACCTTTTTTCCTCACCCAGAACCCAAGCCAGGATGAACTGTCTCTGTCATCTTCTGTGTGGATAGCTGCATTTTTTTTTTTTTTTCTCATCCACCATTTCACAGAAGTCCTTGTGGCTGGGGGGGCCCAGTTCTGTGAAGGAGCTTGTCTCCTGTTCCTACCTGGGCACTGATGCCCAAGTCTCTGGTTCACTGAGTTTCAAATACTGTCTTCCCTACCCACCCCTCTACTTTGGGCCACAGCTGCATCAGCTCAGCTGCTCCCCACCCTAGTTTTCAATTCCCTGTTTGAGGGCCCCAGTGATTTCTTTTTCCTCTCTTACAAGATCTGTCATGCAGTTAAAAAGTTTATTATAACTATCTAGCATTCCTAAATGTTTTGTAATAGGAAAGTTTTTCAGATCATCTTGTCCATGGTATTGCCCTTTACACTTTATTATTATTATTATTATTATTTTGCGATGGAGTCTTGCTCTGTCACCCAGGCTGGAGGGCAGTGGCACAATCTCATCTCACTGCAATCTCCACCTCCTGGGTTCAAGCGATTCTCTTACCTCAGACTCCTGAGTAGCGGGGATTACAGGTGTGCACCACCACACCCGGCTAATTTTTGTATTTTGAGTAGAGATGCAGTTTTACCACGTTGGCCAGGCTGGTCTCGAACTCCTGACCTCGGGTGATTTGCCCACCTTGGCCTCCCAAAGTGCTGGGATTACAGGCGTGAGCCACCGCACCCGGGCCGTTGATACTTTATAAGTTAGAGATAAAGGATTGTAGGAGTTTCAGAGAAGAAAAGTGCAGCTGGTGGGAGTGAGAAATGAGGGGAGGATCAAGAGTGGCCTTAGAGAAGTGAATGCTGGGGGATAGGAACACAGGAGGGGGCATGGCAAGTGCAAAAGCAGGAAACGCCAATGCAGGTATGGAGAAGAGCGCTCAACTCTCTTTCCACTGCAGTACAACCTGTGAAGAGGAAATGAAGTTAGAGCCTGGAGTGCAGTCTGTGAAGGGGAAATGAGGTTGGAATCAGATCACTGAGCAGCAGGAAGCTACTAAAGTCTTACAGCAGGGCACACCATGTTCACAAGCTTTGTTTCAGGGAGTTTAAACTGGAAACGTGTCCAGAAAGAATGGGTGTGATGGTGGCAGGAGAGCAGTGTGGATTAGGAAGGATGACTCTGGGGGCTGTGGAAATAGCCCAGGCGATGGGTAGTAAGGCCTAAATGGGGTAGCTGGTGGGATGGGGTGTAGGGGGACCACTGGGAGAGGGTGAAAGAGATTCAGCTGCACCAGATAAAGAAATCTAGGTCAAGAGCTGGATTGGAAATAGAAGAAAAGCCAGGCAAGCGTGTTGTCTGGGTCCTGGGAAATGAATTTAAAATGTCAAGAATTATCTATTTAAAAAAATTTTTTTTTGAAAGAGTCTTGCTCTGTTGCCCAGGCAGGAGTACAGTGGTGTGATCTTGGCTCACTGCAACCTCTGCTTCCCGGGTTCAAGTGATTCTTCTGCCTCAGCGTATCTGAGTAGCTGGGACTACAGGAGCCCGCCACCATGCCTGGCTAATTTTTGTATTTTTAGTAGAGACGGGGTTTCACCATGTTGGCCAGGCTGGTCTCGAACTCCTGACCTCAGGTGATCTGCCCACCTTGGCCTCCCAAAGTGCTGGGATTACAGGCATGAGCCACCACCTAAAATGTCAAGAGTTATCAGAGCTGTTACCTACCTTTCAATATTGTTCAGGTACTGCCTACAAATGCTAATAAACAGTTCATCTTGACTCTGTTTGCAGCTTAAGATGTTTTTAGGCCTCTTGATGAGTAATTGTCATTGAATTAGAGACAGCATGTCCCAATAGTTCTTCCTGGAAGTGAGTGGGGATGCTTTTGCTTTTCCCAGAAACTGCTGACATGGCCAAGCATGGAGCCGACGAGCCGTCCTCCAGGTCAGGAAGTCCGGATGGGGAAGGTAGGGCCTCTGAGGACAGATCGCTGCTTCATCAGAGGCTGGCTGTCCGGGAGCTCATCGACACTGAGGTCTCCTACTTGCACATGCTCCAGCTCTGTGCCTCTGACATCAGGAGCCGCCTCCAGCAGGTACTTGGGTGGGGTCACACACAACCTGTCTTTATAGGGGCAAATGTGGGTCCCAGCTTCTGAGATTTCCCATCCATTCCTGGGGCAAGCTTGATAGAAAGGAAGCGTGGTGGATGTGAAGTCTGACAGACCTGGATGTAAGCCCCAGTGCTTCTTTTCCTTGGCCGTGCAACCTCCAGCAAGGTCTTCCATGGCTTAGAGTCTTAGTGTATTCCTTGGCTAACTGGTGAGCGGAATAATCACCGGGAGACCTATGTGAGCTAATGAACAAGCCCTTTTCAAGTTTGGAACAGATTGCTTAAACTGACCTTTCTTCCTCTTCTTCTTCTTCTCCTTCTCCTCCTTCTCCTTCTCCTTCTCCTTCTCCTTCTCCTTCTCCTTCTCCTTCTTCTTCCTCTTCCTCTTCCTCCTCTTCTTCTTCTTCTTCCTCTTCCTCTTCTTCCTCTTCCTCTTCCTCTCTTCCTCCTCTTCCTCCTTTTCTTCTCCTTCTTCTCCTTCTCCTTCTCCTTCTCCTTCTTCTCCTTCTCCTTCTTCTCCTTCTCCTTCTTCTCCTTCCTCTTCTTTCTTCTTCCTCTTCTTTCTTCTTCCTATTCTTTCTTCTTCCTCTTCTTCTTCTTCCTCTTCTTCTTCTTTTTTTCCTGCTTCCCCTTCAAGGGTCTCTTTATTCGATCTGTAAAGTCACTGTCAGCAACTTGGCCTGGCCCTCTATGGCTTCCAACAAGGAAATGCTTAAAGGTCAGGAAACGCATTTGCTGCCTTTCCTAGTACCAAAAATTGACTACAACCTCTTTGGGCACCCTGAGATAAATCAATAGTATTTGCTTTTTCTTTACTTTTCTAACAGAATTCCAGACAAAAATAAATCTCTTTTATATATATATATATATATATATATATATATTTATATTTATATACACACATTCATATATAGAGAGATCCTCAACCAAGAAGAGGCAAAGGATCCAGTGTCCTCTGAGGTGCCCCTTGGCCTGGTGCAGGAAGGCCAGGAGGCACCAGCTGTCTTGGGAATCACCTTGAGATGTGCAGTGCTGAGCTGGTGTGGCATGGATGGGGGTCTGCAACAGCCCTCTCCCTCTAAGGAAGTTGGAGCTAGGACAAACCAGCGGAGCCCTCACTCAAGCTTTCCACACATCCTGAAATGTAAGCTGTGCCTGATGGAGCCTTGAAACTAAAACTCAAAGTCCAGATACAAAAGGATTCCCTGATAGGGCTCTAGGGGACTGACTCCTTAGGGAAGAGTTCCAAGAGCATCAAGTAGCAGGGGCTGGGGGAGCCAGCAGGGAGGACATACGCCTACAGCCCCCAGGCCCCCGAAGACAGGTGTCATGGACACAGAGGCCTGCTCATCCACAGGAGAGGGGTTGGGCTCTGTCCCCTCCGCAGGTCTCCAACCACAGCCCCTGCAGGCTCTCAGGCAGGGGAACCCAAAAGGCCAGGGCAAGATTTGGATCACCCAGAAAAGGCCAAGGCAAACTTTTTTTTTTTTTTTTTTTTTTAAGAGACAGGGTCTCACTACATTGCCCAGACTTGTCTCAAACTCCCAGGCTCAAGTGATCCTCCCATCTCTCCCTCCGAAGTCAGCCTCCTGATTAGCTAGGATTACAAGCACATGCCACCACACTGAGCCATGACCTGCATTCTAACTGTCTCATTTGCAGGGTGGTGACATGGAGAAATTATCACTGTTGAGAATTACTATTATAGTGCTTATTTTTTACATTTTCTTTTTCTGGTTTCAGAAATAATGCAGGCTCTTGCCTGCTACATTTCAAGCATCCCCTAGCATTTGAGCTCCATAAGAGCAAATATTTTGTTAAGTTGAGTATATCCCAGTCTTGACATATAAATAACAGACTTAAAATTAGTTTTTCTTCATTGAATGAAATACCAAAGTAGATAATGTAGAAAGTGAAGTACTTCTTTTATTTTACCCTCCAGAAATTGGGATTTTTCTCTATAGGCATTAAACAAGCAAATACAGTCATATGTCACTTAACACCAGGGATATGTTTTGAGAAATGCATTGTGAGGCAATTTCATCATGTGTGAACATCATAGAGTGCACTGATACAAACCTAGATGATACAGCCTACTACACACCTAGACTGGATGGTATAGCCTATTGCTCCTAGGCTATAAATGTGTTCAGCATGTCACTGTCCTGAATACTACAGGCAAATGCAGCACAATAGTATTTGTGTAACTAAACACAGAAAAGGTACAGTAAGAATATGATATTATTATCCTATGAGATCACCCTGGTATATGCAGTCCATCATTGATTAAAATGTTATTATGCAGTGCATGACTGTATATGTTGTTATTTATTTTAACAAAAACAAGAGCAGACTCTAGATATTGTTCTGCAGTTAGCTTTCCCACTTGAGTGTGTGTCCAGCACATCCTTCCATGTTTGTGCATTTATATAGATGTCCTGCATCTTTTTAAACAGTGGTATAGCCTGGTTAATAGGGGCCAGAGAATGCATCTTGAAGTCATGGCGGTAGGTGCCAAGTATGTCAGAGCTGGAAAGAAGTCTAACTTCTCACCCTTCAGTGACAGATGGGGAAACTGAGAAAAGCTAGCTGGCAGCAGACCTAGGCTAAAACCCCGCTTCAGCTTTCCTTCCACACTGAGTACTCCATCTGTTCCTCTCTTCTTGTAGAGTAATGAAAATACCTAATTTTTTTTTTTTTTTTTGAGATGGAGTCTTGATCTGTTGCCCAAGCTGGAGTGCAATGGCATGATCTCGGCTCACTGCAACCTCCGCCTCCCAGGTTCAAGCAATTCTCTACCTCAGCCTCCAGAGTAGCTGGGATTACAAGCGCCCACCACCACGCCAAGCTAATTTTTGTATTTTTAGTAGAGATGGGGTTTCACCATCTTGGCCAGGCTGGTCTTGAACTCCTGACCTCATGATCCACCCGCCTCAGCCCCCCAAAGTGCTGGGATTACAGGCGTGAGCCACCGCGCCCGGCCTGAAAATACCTAATTTATAACATTTCAAAATCCTTGCAAAATTCCACTGGGGCAGCCGATCTTCTCAAGAGTGATGGAAATGGTGTGAGTGTTCTGTCCTACTCTCAAAAGCCTGCAAATACATTTTATGGAACTCCCAACCACCTCCCATGTCTTCTTTGTTCCTTCCAGTTGCCGCAGGGAGATCTGGATGTCCTGTTCTCAAACATTGATGATATCATCAAAGTGAACAGCAGATTCCTCCATGATCTGCAGGAGACAGCCTCCAAGAAAGAGGAACAAGTGCAGCTAGTTGGTAAGCAAAAAACCTAAGGAGCTGTCAGCCTTAGATTCTCGTGGAATTGTTCTCAGCGAGTGGTCACTGCTTAACTGTCTCCAGAGTTCCAGAGAAATGCAGCTCAATGACAGCCTGTTTTGGGGATCTCCAAAACACAACATATCAGAGCCAGCAGGGCCCTCAAATAACGACTAGTCCAGTCCCATTGCTTTACAGAGACTGAGCCCCAGAGACAGAGAGGAACATGCTTACAGTCACACAATTGTTAGTGATGCAGCTAAATCTTTAGTCTGTGTGTCTTCCACATTCATTCATCCAACAGTTATTTAATGAGCATGTGCAGTGTGCAGGCACAGCATCAACAAGAGAGTCTGAGCTTCTATTCTCATGAGGTTGACAAGTTAGTGACAGAGACAGAAGATAAACAGACAACAGAATTGTAGGTAATAATTTGTAATTTGAAGGAAATAAATAGTCGTGGTAACTTCTGGGTGTGAGGGAAGGCCTCTGGAGGAGGGAACATGTGAGCTGAGATCTGAGTGTCAGGAAGGAGCTAGCCTTGAGAATATCTGAAGGGAGAGTAGAGAGCATAGTTGTGCAAAGGCCCTGAGGCAAGGATGAGTCCAGAATGTTTAAAGGACAGACAGAAGGTTGATGTGGCTCCAGGGAAATTAGTGAGGAGAGACTGTTAGGGGATAAAATAGAAGATGCACGCAAGGACCAGATCATGCACAGCTTTGTAGGTCGTGGTAAGGAGTTTGGAGTTTATTCTAACTGTGATGGGGAGCCATTGGACGGTTTTGAGTGGGGAAGTGACACGGTTTGATTTATGTTTTTCTTTTCTTTTTTCTTTTTTCTTTTTTTTTTTGAGACAGAGTCTTGCTCTGTCGCCCAGGCTGGAGTGCAGCGACATGATCTCGGCTCACTGCAACCTCTGCCTCCCTGGTTCAAGCAATTCTCCTGACTCAGCCTCCCGAGTAGCTGAGACTACAGGCGTGCACCACCACGCCTGGCTACTTTTTGTATTTTTAGTAGAGACAGGGTTTCACCATATTGGTCAGGCTGGTCTTGAACTCATGACCTCTTGATCCACCTGCCTTGGCCTCCCAAAGTGCTGGGATTACAGGCATGAGCCACCGTGCCCAGCTGATTCATGTTTTTCAAAGATCTCTTTGGCTGTTGTGGACAATGGATTATGAGGGAGTGGTGAGAGTGGAAGCAGCAAGACCTGTAGGGGGCTTTACTGTGGCCCACATGAGAAATGAGGATAGTCTCCTTTGGTTTAATATTATTTTTTGAGATGGGATCTCACTCTGTTGCCCAGGCTAGAGTACAATGGAGCAATCACAGCTCACTGCAGCCTCCACCTTCCAGCCTCAAGGATCCTCCTGCCTCAGCCTCCTGGGGAGGATAGTCTTCTTATTCTGAAATGGTTAGGATGACCACAGCAGAAAGAAAGGAGGAGTGGGTCCAAACCTCATACCTGTCTCCTTCTGTCTCATCCCATCTGCTGCCGGGATTCCCATGGTGAGGGGTTTCCTAGTGGAGTCAGGAGATATAGGTGAATGGGTGGGTGCCAGATTCACTACAGTGGCAGAAAGGAGGAGGAGATGAAGGTATCCAGTGCTGTGGCCACCCAAGTCCCCCTGGCTTTCCCACCACCAATCTTCTAAACTTTCCTGGACATAAATGATGAAGATGGGGATTAAAAACAACAAATACGCAAAAAAAGTTTTACTTTTTTTTGGAGATGGAGTCTCGCTCTGTCGCCCAGGCTGGAGTGCAATGGCATGATCTGGGCTCGTTGCAACCTCTGCCTCCCAGGTTCAAGCGCTTCTCCTGCCTCAGCCTCCTGAGTAGCTGGGCTTACAGGCGCCTGCCACCACACCCGGTTAATTTTTGTATTTTTAGTAGAGATAGGGTTTCATCATGTTAGCCAGGCTGGTCTCGAGCTCCTGACCTCAGGTGATCCGCCCGCCTCGGCCTCCCAAAGTGCTGGGATTACAGGTGTGAGCCAGTATGCCTGGCCTAAATACACAAACAAATCTTAAAAACCTACTTTCTGAGTGTTTACAAAATGCTAAGCACTGTTCTTATGTACATATATTAATTCACTTCATCTCAAAATAACCCTGAAATGTAGCTACCATTATCTCATTTTACAGTTGAGGAATCTTTGGCACAGAGAGAGGCAATAACCTGCTTAGTCACGCAGCTAGGGGCAGAGCCAGGATTTGAATGCAGGTAGCTGGCCCTGAGAGTCAGAGCTCTCAACTGCTACACTGAATTGCTTCTGCATGGTAGAAGGTGAGACTAAAGCCTGTGTATTGTGTGTTTATCATTCCTTTGAAAATATAGTTCTTTACTAAAATAGCAATGTGAGTTACTATTCCCTATAAATGATAAAGAATGCAAAATTAAAGAACAAGATTTTAAAAAGTACCTGTAGGCCAGCTATGGTGACTCATCCCTATAATCCCAGCACTTTGGGAAGCTAAGGTGGGCGAATTACCTGAGGTCAAGAGTTCGAGACCACCCTGGTCAACATGTTGAAACCCTGTCTCTACTAAAAATACAAAAATTAGCCAGGTGTGGTGGCACACACTTGTAATCCCAGCTATGCGGGAGGCTGAGGCACGAGAATCGCTTGAACCCGAGAGGCGGAGGTTGCAGGGAGCTGAGATCGTGCCAGTGCACTCCAGCCTGGGTGACAGAGTGAGACTCTGTCTCAAAAATAAAAAAATTTTAAAAGTACCTATAGATGTTCTCACAGGTACTTTCTCTATCATTTGATCATTATTTCGGTTAATAATTAACACTTACTTGAATGGAAATTGATATAGCCTCAGGCCGAAAACATTCTAAGGGTCTAAGGACTTTGAGCTTGGGCTCTTCTATAGCTACATGTTTGAGGTTTGGTGAGGTTCCTTGTAAAGGTCTTCATTTCTCAGTCTGCCTTAGTGCTGGAGCCACAGAGCCAAAATGTTACTTTGTCTCCTGATCACACCTGATGATAGGTCCATGGACTGCCCTCACTGCTTCACTGTAGGGTTTCCAGTTAAAATATGGGATGATCAGTTAAATTTGTATTTCAGATAAACAATGAATAATTTTTTAGTATAAGTATGTCCCAAATGTTGCATGGGACATGCTTATGCTAAAAAAGTATTCATTGTTTATCTAAAATTCAAAATTAACAGAGCATCCTGTATTCCTCTCTCCCTGCAAATTTGGCAGTCCTGTTCCCTGGCCTTTACAGAGTCTGCAGAAAATATCCTCCTCATCCCTTGTCTCTTGTGGTTGCCAAAAAGAGGCCCAAATAACCCACATGGCTTTTCTTCTCCTCAGTGCAACTATGTGCCAGGCCAGGCTGCTCTGGCTCCTGCCTGCTGTCTCTCTGTTCCCCTTCTACCCCCTAGGCCTTGCTATGCAAGGAGAGCCCTTTTCCCAGTAGCGCAGCAACACCAATTTTTTTTTTTTTTTTTTTTTTTTTTTTTTAAGACGGAATCTCTCTCTGTTGCCCAGGCTGGAGTACAGTGGTGCGATCTTAGCTCACTGCAACCTCTGCCTCCTGGGTTCAAGTGATTCTCATGTCTCAGCCTGCCGTGTAGCTGGGATTACAGGCGTGCGCACCACGCCCGGCTAATTTTTGTATTTTTAGTAGAGACTGGGTTTCGCCATGTTGGCCAGGCTGGTTGCAAACTCTTGGCCTAGCCACAGCGTTTTGAAAGATTTTTGGGAGACTGGGCATGGTGGCTCACGCCTGTAATCCCAGTACTTTGGGAGGCTGAGGCAGATAGATCACCTAAGGTCAGGAGTTTGAGACCAGCTTGGCCAACATAGTGAAACCCCATCTCTACTAAAAATACAAAAATTAGTCGGGCGTGTTGGTGGGTGCCTGTAATCCCAGTTACTTGGAAGGCTGTGGCAGGAGAATTGCTTGAACCCAGGAGGTGGAGGTTGCAGTGAGCCGAGATTGTGCCACTGCACTGCAGCCTGGGCAACAGAGCAAGACTGCATCTCAAAAAAAAAAAAAAAAAAAAAAGAAAAGAAAAAAAGAAATATAACGTTAGCTACAAATATTTAAAATTTTCAAGTAGCTACATTAAGAAAATTAAAGAAGCAACTGGAATTAATTTTAATGATATCTTTTATTTAACTCAATAGATCCAAAATAATATTTTAATATGTAATCAGTATAAACATTCATCATTCATTACTTTTGTTTTGTATGAAGTCTTTGAAATCCAGTATCTTTTACACTGACAGCACGTCGCATTTGGGGTTCATCATATTTCAAGTGCCCAATAGCCACGTGTGGCTGGTGACTACTGTATTTGAGCACTGCAGGTCTAGGTTACAGCAGGAGCTTTGGAATCTGACTAACAAGGCCCTGCCACCCACAAGCTCTTTCCTTTCTGAGTCCCAGTTACTGCCACCTTAAAATAAGCATGAAAATAGTATCCATCTCTGTGCCAACAATGATGCCAAGTACTTAACCTGAAGCTCTTTGAGTTATCATAACATCGTTACTTGTTGATTATTATTAATAACCTCCATTTTACCAAAAATGTCTCTGAGGCTCAGAGAGGCTAAGTAACTTTCCCAAGGTCACACAGCTTGACCAGGCAGAGTTAGTAGTTGAACCCAGCTCTTCTAGAGCCCTAGGTCTTGACCATGCTGCCTCCCTTTCTCTCCTTTCCAACTAATCCCAGCTAGAGATAAGTATCCCCTTTGATGCTAGGAATAAATTGTTGGCTAATCTGTGACTGGAGAAGGACAAGCAGGGAGGAAACAAGCCTTTCCTTTGGTGTAACTGGCATTCTTGCCTCTTTGGACCACTCTGTTCTCTGGGAGTTCACTTTTCTCCATCCTTTAGTTACTGAAACACCCTTGCCCCTGGCCACACTGGTATGACACAGTTTCCTTGGCATGTCTGTCTCATTTCTGAGGACACACCCATGTTGAGGAGACTGTGGGAACTGGCCTAGGTTTCATGGCCACACCCAAGCTATCTCTTAGCAGGGCCGTCTCTGCAGTTGGCTAATCTCTCTCTCACACAGCTTCTTCCTGGCTGCAGTTTAGGGTGGTCATGTTCTGTCTGGCTCTAGGGGCTTCTCCTGGGAGTTCTTGCTAGGCATCAGCTGAATCGACACCGGGAAAGGGTAGGCCCTGGGACGGCGATCTCCCCATGGGCATCTTTGCTGAGAACTGGACCATGCACCTCTGGCCACCAACTGATGTGTCCCAACACAGACCTTGTCTGGGTCACAGGTCTAGCCCATGGCTTTGGCAGGCAGTAGGATCATCTGGGCTTCCTGTGGTCCCTGGTTCCCCACCTGCCTTCTTGTGGTTAATATATTTTTCTTCACCTTCACCACTTCCTCTCAAGTCCGTCCATCCTCTGTAGGTAACTAATCTCGTTAGTTTCTGATTTGAAAATATGGAATGCTTCGAAAATTTGCATGTCATTTTTGCAGAGGCGCCATGCTAATCTCTATATTGTTCCAACTTTAGTGTATATGATGCTGAAACTGAGCACCAGTGTGATCCTTCTAAGCAGAAATCAGATCATGTCACCGTTGCTCAAAGCCCTCCAGTTGCTTCCTGCAACCATCAGAATAAAACCTGAATCCCTTACTGCCCTCCACTTACTTTAAGACCCTACATGATCTGGCTTCTGTTTCCTGCTGATTTCCTCTACTTTATTTTTATTTTTTTAATTAATTGATTTTTTGAGACAGTCTTGCTCTGTCGCCCAGGCTGGAGAGCAGTGGCGCAATCTCAGCTCACTGCAACCTCTGTCTCCAGGGTTCAAGCAATTCTCCTGCCTCAGCCTCCTAAGTAGCTGGGATTACAGGCGCCTGCCACCACGCCTGGCTACTTTTTGTATTTTTTTAGTAGAGACGGGGTTTCGCTATGTTGGCCAGGCTGGTCTCAAACTCCTGGCCTCAAGTGACCTGCCTTGGCCTCCCAGAATACTGGGATTTCCGGCGTGAGCCACAGCACGCAGCCTATTTTATTTTTTGACACCATCCACCTGGAGATTTATTTTGTCTACTTTATGCCCTTGTTCACCTGCTCCAGCCACACTTGCCTTCTTGCTGTTGCCCTTGTGGCCAGCACTCTCCTGTGTGAGGGCCTCTGCAGGTGTCCTTCCCTAATACTGGGTGCGGCTCTTCCCTTGCTTGTTCCTAGGGCTGGTTACCTCTGCCTCTCTGGTAGACATTCACATCTTGCGAGAGGCCTTCCCCAAGTACATCCCCCACCATTTTCTAACTCTTTATTTGGCTTCGTTTTAATTCATGGCACTTATCATATGTGTATTGTCTCATGCGTCCATGTGAAGAGACCACCAAACAGGATTTGTGTGAGCAACAAGGCTGTTTATTTCACCTGGGTGCAGGCGGGCTGAGTCCGAAAAAGGAATCAGGAAAGGTTGGTGGGATTATCATTGGTTCTTATAGGTTTTGGGATAGGTGGTGCAGTTAAGAGCAATGTTTTGGGGGCAGGGGGTGGATCTCATAAAGTACATTCTCAATGGTGGGGAGAATTATAAAGAAACTTCTTCTTCTTCTTTTTTTTTTTTTTTTTTTGAGACGGAGTCTTTCTCTGTCACCCAGGCTGGAGTGAGTGCAGTGGCACGATCTCAGCTCACTGCAAGCTCTGCCTCCCGGGTTCACGCCATTCTCCTGCCTCAGCCTCCCGAGTAGCTGGGACTACAGGCGCCCGCCACCATGCCCGGCTAATTTTTTTGTATTTTTAGTAGAGACGGGGTTTCACTGTGTTAGCCAGGATGGTCTCGATCTCCTGACCTTGTGATCCACCCATCTGGGCCTCCCACAGTGCTGGGATTACAGGCGTGAGCCACCGCGCCAGGCCTAAAGAAACTTCTTAACGGTGAGGGAGATTATAAAGAACATTGATCAGTTAGGGTGGGGCAGAAACAACTTGCAATGGTGGAATGTCATCAGTTAAGCTATTTTCACTTCTGTGAATCTTCAGTTGCTTCAGGCCATCTGGATGTATACGTGTAGGTCACTGGGGATATGATGGCTTAGCTTGTGCTCAGAGGCCTGACATATATAATAAATATATTACATATGTAATATGACATATGAGGATGGCGATTAAAAATAACAAATACGCAAACAAGTTTTTTTTTTTTTTGAGATGGAGTCTTGCTCTGTTGTGCAGGCTGGAGTGCAGTGACGCGATCTCAGCTCACTGCAACCTCCGCCTCCCAGGTTCAAGCAATTCTCCTCCCTCAGCCTCCCAAGAGTAGCTGGGACTACAGGGGCACACCATCACACCCGGCTAATTTTTGTATTTTTAGTAGAGACAGGGTTTTACCATGTTAGCCAGGCTGGTCTGGAACTCCTGACCTCGTGATCCACCCATCTCGGCCTGCAAAGTGCTGGGACTATAGGCGTGACCCATCGCGCCCGGCTGTAAGTGCTGTTTCTATTTGCATTCCATAGATGAGAAAATAGAGAGCTAGAGGAGTGAAACACTTGCCTCAGGTTACACAACTGGGGAAGGGTTGCTGGAGATCTGGCCCTAGTTCCCTGGAATCCAAGCCCACACTGTAACCAGTTGTGTTATGCTGCAGCATGTCTTTGTAAATTGGGGATTTGTCGTTGTGCTTGCCACACATTTTGTCTTTAATTGTAAAGATAAAATGAGTGGCCAGGAGTGGTGGCTCACAGCTGTAATCCCAGCACTTTGGGAGGCCGAGGCGGGTGGATCACCTGAGGTCAGGAATTCAAGACCAGCCTGGCCAACATGGTGAAACCCCATCTCCACTAAACATAAAAAAATTAGCCGGGCATGGTAGCGTGAGCCTGTAATCCCAGCTACTCAGGAGGCTGAGGCAGAAGAATGGCGTGAACCCGGGAGGTGGAGGTTGCAGTGAGTAGAGATTGCGCCACTGCACTCCACCCTGGGGGACAAGAGCAAGACTCTGTCTCAAAAGAAAAAAACAAAAAAAAACAAAACAAAAACAAAAAAACAAGCCAATGGTTATGAGTGTATTTTGTGTACTATAAAGCACTGTCCAAATGTGAGCATTATTAATATTCCTGGTATGACTATAGCTACCATTTAGTAGGTGCTCACACTGTCCTAGCCTACGATGTATATCATTCTGTCACTCAATCCTCAGAACAACCTTGTGAAAATATGAAAAAAACCAGAAAGTCAGGAAGATGAGGTCATTTGCCCATGGTGACATGCTGGTAAACCCAGCAATCTCACTGTAGAGCTGGAGGGGTTTACTTACTGCCTCCCTGTTGCAAGCTAGGGGACACACAGACATGCCCTTGACGACCCCTTGTTGCTTCTTCACCCTCAGGTAACATATTTCTGGAATTCCAAGAGGAGTTGGAGCAAGTCTATAAGGTCTACTGTGCCGGCTATGACCAGGCCTTGCTACTGGTGGACACATACCGGAAGGAGCCAGAGCTGCAGCGGCACATCCAGGGCATTGTGGAGGCGGTGGTGTGAGTAGAACGGCCAGTGAGCACTCACTCCTACCCCACTGACCCGGGTCAGGGCAGCTACGGTCTCACCCCTTTTTCATGCCATTCATGCTGGTTCAGGAGTGTTGCTCTGTCAGAGCCTGTGTTAGTCAGGATAGGGCAGGCTGTGCTGCAGAGACAAACAGCTCCCACATCTCAGTGGTTTCAAACATCAAAGGTTTATGTCTTCCTTATGCTCCATTGAAGGCTGACTTGGGTTTCTGCTCTTTGTCATCCTGACTTCGGGACCCAAACTCACAGCAGCCACTGTCTGGAATATTGCCAGTAACTGTGGCTTAAGAAAAAAGAGCTCTGAAGAGTCTAATGCTGGCAATTGAATGGTGTGGTCCAGAAATAATATTAATCACTTCTCATAATTCATTGGCCAGGACTAATCATAGCTTCATTCAACAGCCAGGAGGCAGGGCATGCCATCCTACCACATGTCCAGGGTTGGAGAAGCGGAAACATTTGGGAACAGTGCTCATGAGAAGCACAGGAAAGGGCAGTGAGATGAGGGGACCCATCTGTTCCCATAGTGATGAGAAGCAGGTGTGTATCACCTGAGGATCCCTCTCTACCAGTGGCTGAAGTCCTGCCACATGGAAAAGGGAGAGTATCACCAGTCCGTGGTGGACTCATAGCTTAGAATTAGCACCAATGGGTAGAAGCCCCAGGTAGAAAAATATAGAGAATATGTCTTCGAATTTAAATTTTCGAATGCGTAACATGATTACATGATTCAAAAACTTTAAAACAAAAAAATTTTTACAGTAAAAAATATCTGGCTGGCTGTATTTTTTACAGTAAAAAATATCTACAGTGCTGGGACAACAGTCGTGAGCCACCATGCCAGACCTAAAGTCTCCTTTTCAAGAACCCATGTCCTAGCCCTTCTCTGCTCCCAAAAAAACTGTATTCATTTTCCCTTTTTATTCATCCTTCATGGGTCTTACAAACAGGCTTCTGCAAGAGTCACTAAATATATTTCTGTAGTTTACAGATATAAAGGGAAGCAAGGTGCCAGAGATGATACAAAAGGGAGAGGTAGAGGCTGCGCAAACTAGAGACAACAGACCCTGTGTAGCGTGCAGCTGCAGCACAGTCTTAGCTAATTGTTGCTATCAAGTGGCTTTTGCTAGATAACAAACCACCCCCAAAATGTAGTGGCTTAAAACAAACATTTATTTAGCTCATACTTCTGCATATTAGCAATTTAGGCGTACTCAGTAAATGATTCTCCTGGAATCATTAGCACCCTCAAATATCTGCAGTCACCTGCAGGTCAGCTTTGCTGATCCTGGCTGGGTTTTTTTCATGGATCTGGGACACATGAGCTGCCTCACCTGTGGTCCTATGGTCTCTCCTCCTCCTGCCCGCTAGCTTATTCACATTGCGGCCTCAAGGTTCTAAGGGCTGTGGGGAGGGCTTGGCATCTAGAGGTCTTAGCTGGGAACTGGCACATTGTCATTCAAATGAAGTCCTAAGGCCAGCCCATACTCAAGGGGTGGGGAAATAAACTCCATTTCTTGGTAGCAGGAGCTTCATAGTGACAAAGGCTTGTAGAGATTAGGGGGAGAATAATAGCAGTGATTGTTTTGCAAACCATCTGCCTCAGCTGCCATGTAGAAATGAGGGTCTGTTGTGGCCAGAGCCTCTGATTTTTTAAGAGATGCCAGAAACTTAGATGTAACATCTCTCGAGAGTTCAGTGCTGGCATCTAGCTCAGACATTTAATAAACACTGTGTGTGGGAGCCCTAGTTGGCTCAGAGGCTGCTGTTTATTACATCCTCTGCACTTTGGTCTTTCCTAGCCAGGCCAGCTGGGCTTTGCTCATGGGCTCTGTAGCGGGTCTACATGGTGGTGGATGTGGCTTGGCCCCTGGCCATGAGAGAGCCATTTTATGTTTCAGGATCTAGTTTCCTTATGTGTAAGGTGGGAGGAATAACAGCCCCGCATGGGGCATTTATTCATTGCACATGAGTGACACTCAATGAATCCCACGTATTATAGTTATCTCAGCTAGGCAGGGATTCTATTTTCTCGGAGACCACACTGTAGTTCTCAGTTTTATCAGTGCCATGCTCCCTTGTTATAACAAATATTACATAAATTTACTATCCTAAGACATATCCTGAAATATATGTATAAAGAAATATATATCTCCTATCTATATATGTAACTGAAAAAAATCAATATAATGGCTTCACTATAAAGGATAAATAAAAGGAAAATCGTTTCCAATAAAATGCTATATAGTTCAGTGTGCATATGCTCGGACACCACTACTAAAAGATATAAGGAAGCCATCAGATGCTTGCAGCTACTTACAATAAATAAGTTTGGATTTAAAGAAAGAGATATCTGAAGCTGTTCTGTATAAAAAGTACAGAAAAATGAAACGGCACAGAATGTGTGTACCCTAGAATAGTAACTGACAGTGACAATAAACCTGACTTTCTTTCTTTCTTTTTTTTTTTTTTTTTGAGACGGAGTCTCACTCTGTCGCCCAGGCTGGACTGCAGTGGCGCGATCTCGGCCCACTGCAACCTCCGTCTCCCGGGTTCACGCCATTCTCCTGCCTCAGCCTCCCTAGTAGCTGGGACTACAGGCACCGGCCACCAAGCCCGGCTAATTTTTTGTATTTTTAGTAGAGATGGGGTTTCATCATGTTAGCCAGGATGGTCTCGATCTCCTGACCTTGTGATCCGCCCACCTCAGCCTCCCAAAGTGCTGGGATTACAGGCGTGAGCCACCGCACCCGGCCTAAACCCGACTTTCTTGTTTATGATAAGAGAAAGAAGGAAATAACACCGTTGAAATTGGGATTTATAAAAGGTAGTGTCATAGTAATTTCCAGTATTATGATATATGACTGGATAGAGTCCAAGTGTGACAAACATATTTAGGTTCTTAGAAGTGTAGCACATTTCGAGGCCTTTGTTCAGTTTCTGAATGTTCAGGGGGACATATGAGACATGGAACAATTCTCTGTAGTTCAGGACTGTCCTTGCAAGACATCCATTGTACCTGGTCCCTGCCCATTAAATGCCTGTGGCATTACTTTCCAGAGCCTGGCCAATAATAATCACCATGCCAGCCATAACTAGTACTTTCTCAGTCTGCTAGGATAGATGGCACCAGGTTATTCGATTCCTTGGGATTCCAAAATGCAAGCTGACCCCACCCTTTATTTGAGTAGGATGTTCATTCTGTCTTTTAAGGCAACTCTTCCCATCTGAGAGCCAAGGGAATAAAAAAATTCTCCTTTACAGTGGGCAGGAAGCTCTGCCCTAGGTAGGACTGTCCTAATGGTAGAGCTGTCAGGGTGGAAAAGGTGGCCTTGCAGAGGTGGGCCCGTCCAGCACAAAGCACTGCAATTCCAGAATGATGACTGAGGCAGCAGAGTTTGGAGAAGGCAGATAACCTTTGTTTTCCTTTATCAGCTAGATGTGTTTGTTTTAAATATAAAGGCAACATATGCTTATTGAACAAAAGGAAAGTTCCAATAACACACAAGTATATAAAGTAAAAAGTAAAAATCCATTCCACTAGTAGTGTTTTCCATCCAAATTTTCTACTGTATATTTATAGAGAGACAGATAGATGGACAGACAGATAGATGATTAGATAGATAGACAGAATTTTTTTTTTTTTTGAGACAGAGTTTTGCTCTGTCACTCAGGCTGGAGTGCAGTGGCGCAATCTCAGCTCACTGCAACCTCTGCCTCCCGGGTTCAAGTGATTCTCCTTCCTCAGCCTCCCGAGTAGCTGGGACTACAGGAGTGCGCCACCACACCCGGCTAATTTTTGTATTTTTAGTAGAGACAGGGTTTCACCATGTTGGCCAGGATAGTCTTGATTTCTTGACCTTGTGATCTGCCAGTCTTGACCTCCCAAAGTGCTGGGATTATAGGCGTGAGCCACGGCGCCTGTCTGATAGATAGAATTTTTATGAGGCTTCTTCTACACATGCTGTTCTAGAACTTACATTTATGCTTAACCATAGTAATGAATATCTTTTCAGGACAGCATGGATATTGATATTTCTACAGTGTTCTTTCTTTATTTTATTTTATTTTTTTTTGAGACGGTCTCACTCTGTCACCCAGGCTGGAGTACGGTGGTGTGATCTCAGCTCAATGCAACCTTGACCTCCCAGGCTCAGGTGATCCTCCTACCTCAGCCTCCTGAGTAGTTCGGACTACAGGTGTGTGCCACCACACCTGACTCATTTTTTGTATTTTTGTAGAGACAGGGTTTCTCTATGTTGCCCAGGCTGGTCTCCAATTCCTGGACTCAAGCAATCTGCCCACCTTGGCTTCCCAAAGTGCAAGGATTACAGGCATTAGCCACTGCGCCCAGCACAGTGTTTTTTTTAATGGCTGCAGAGTTTCTTTCCTGGACTGTTCTTAGACTATGGTTTATTTGGTCATTCCTCTATTGAAGCATATTTGGGTTGTTTCCAATTATTTACTAACTCAAATAGAGTCGCTGAACAACTTGTACCTTTATCTTTGCTCACTTGGGTTTGTATTTCTGTGGGTATATTTCTAGGATGGGATTGATGGAATAAAGGGTTTGTACCCTTTACAAATTGCCAAACTCCTCTGCCTCTCCAAGATCTTGCCAGTTGATACTCCCACCAAGAGAATGTACGAAGGCCTGTTTTTCCACACTCACCCAGCTCTGTGTATCATCTTTCAATTTCTGTTGCCTATCTGAAAAGCTGCATAAAAAAGTATTGTCCAAATTACCTTAGAAAGTCTGTAAATGTGAGCAGATGCCCTCATTCTTTGGTAATTCCTTCATGATTGTGAGGAAAGTACGCAATCATCTCTTCCAGGACCCCTTGCTCTCTAATTTGTGAGGCGATAGTTGTCCCCGGGAGACACTTGGCTCTTTCCCATGGAAAGGAAGCCCAGAGGATGGAGTCTTGCAAATACCTGGCAGTGGTTTCCACCTCCCCTGCCCACAGTCAGCCAAGCCCCAGGACACCCTTGGTGAGAGCAGATGACCAGCGTAGGCGTCTCCTGAAGGGTAATCCCGCCCCTTGCACCTTCTGAGGGGCTCCCACCTGCTCTGCCTATTCTTAGCTTCATGGCTGATCTTTCCTGGACATTTGGTCTGGAGATTTTCCTAAGGAAGGAGAGCCAGAGGCACGAGTATCATCAGCGAGGGCCCAGAGAAAGGTCCTGAGCAACACTGGTTAAGTCTTCAAGGAGAAGGCACACTTAGATGGCTGAGATTTGAAACCTTTGTGGCTTTCTCCAAGCTGGGCCTAGGGGCTACTGGTCATAATCAATGAAAGACTGTGGAGCCCCTTCCCAGATGCCATTGACTTAGGGACTCTTGATGAAATTCCAGACATCCTTAAGAAGGAGATTATAACTAGTCATCCATGCATCAGTGGTGTATCTGGAAGGGACCTTGGCACCATTAGTTTCAGAGTTTTATTTGTTTTCACTTTTTTTTTAAGAGATGAGGTCTTGCTTTGTTGCCCAGGCTGGAGTACAGTAGCATGATCATAGCTCAGTGTATCCTCGTACTCCTGGGCTTAAGCAATCCTCCTGCCTTAGCCTCCTGAATAGCCAACATTCCTGGTTAATTTTTTTTTTTTTTTGAAACAGAGGTCATGCTATGTTGCCCAGGCTGGTCTTGAACTCCTGGCCTCAAGAAATCATTTTTTTCTTTAACTTTTTTTCATAAAAAGTTTCAAAACTATAGAAAAATATTATAATGTAATAGATACATACCCACCACCTAAAATTAACAAGTGTTAACATTTTGCTGTTTGCTTTATCTATTTTTATGCTAATTTGAAGGAAATTGTAGATATTATGGCTTTTTACCCCTTAATACTTTAAATACATCTCTAAAAATTAAGTTCCTGTGATTTTAAGAACATTTTTTTCGCCGGGTGCGGTGGCTCATGCCTGTAATCCCAGCACTTTGGGAGGCCGAGGTGGGCAAATCACGAGGTCAAGAGATGGAGACCATCCTGGCCAACATGGTGAAACCGCGTCTCTACTAAAAATACAAAAAAAATTAGCTGGGCGTGGTGGTGTGCACCTGTAATCCCAGCTACTTGGGAGGCCGAGGCAGGAGAACCACTTGAACCCGGGAGGCAGAGGTTGCAGTGAGCTGAGATTGCACCACTGCACTCCAGCCTGGTGACAGAGTGAGACTCCGTCTCAAAAACAAAACAAAACAAAAAAACAAGAACATTTATTTGAGGCAGCAGACCATTCTATTAAATAAGATATCATGTGGATATGCAACACAGAGTTGAGCTGCGCTCGGGACATATCTGAGCAGAGATGTCAAGGATCCAGTTTACGTGTCAGTCTGGAGCTCTGGAACAGAAGTTGGAGGTGGAGATCTGGGCTTGGGATGTGTTTAAAGCCATAGGACCAAATGAGGTCACTAAGAGAAAGTGGAGAGAGAGGGAGGAGAGGACACCCAGGGCACTCCAGCATTGGAGAGAGACCAGCAGAGAAGGCTGAGAGAGCTGCCTGCAGAGTATGAGGAGAAGCGGGACAGAGGGTGTCTCTGGGACCAAAAGAAGAAAGTGTTTCAAGAGCAAGGGTGTAGTCAGTCGTGTCTGCTGTGGAGAGGCCGAGCAAGCTGAGGGCAGAGAGTTTGAACATTGGATTTGGGACAGATGGGAAAACAAGGCCCAGAACCATCACTGCCTGCCTAACATCTAGAACTCACAAGTTACAGATGAGGAACTGGAGGACCACAGAGAGGGAGTGACTTGCCTGAGATCACACAGTGAGCTAAATGGTAGAGTGAGGACTACAGCCGAGGCCCCCTGGTCCTCCAGAGGGTGGGCTTTACCTGCCTAATACCAGCCTTCTCCCTCAGGCCGCAAGCTGGATCTTCAGGCCTCAGTTTCTTGCTGGTAATTCCTCTGCAGAGGATCACCAGGTACCCATTGCTGCTGCAGAAAATCCTGGAGAACACAGTCCCTGATGCCAGTGCCTACCCTGTCCTTCAGAGAGCTGTCTCTGCCCTCCAGGACGTGAACACCAATATCAATGAGTACAAGATGCGCAAGGAAGTGGGTAAGGACTTGGGCATTTAAGGGGACACATTAGTGGGAACGCTTCCAGTTACAGAAAATTTATCTAAAATCAGCTTCACCAGTAAAGAGAATGTAGTGGCTTATGTAACTATAAATCCAGAGGTAATGCGAGCTTTAGGTAGGGTTCGATCAGGGTGTTGGCTCCATTTCCCTGTAACTCCCTTGTCTCTGCTCTTTACTCTGTATCAGCTTCATCTTCAGGCTGGCTTGCCTCATAATGGTAAGTTGTGGCTGTTCCAAGACTCACAGCTGCACACCACACTTACCAGGGTAAGGCAGGGTTTTTTTCCCCTTAGCCACAAAAATTAAATCAAAGTTTCTCTTTGATAGGACCCACCTGGGTCATGTGCTTACCTTGAACTAATCACCAAAGTTAGGGCATCATGAACTGATTGGCTTAGGTCTGGGTTATGTGCCCTTCTTTGAATCAATCACTGTTGCCAGGGGTTTGGAATTATATAAATTGGCTTGTATCAGTCAGCAACCCACCCCTTGAGCTAAAGTGAGATCAATCTCATCCAAACCACATGACTGCCACACTGTGGAGGAGAAATCAATAGTGGGGAGGTAAAGAGCTGTGCATACATCTGGGGAGAGGGGGACCCCTGCCTCTCAGGTTACTAAAACAGAACGGTTTGGAAAACGAAACAGTGTCCAAGTTAAGAGAAACTCAATTACATGACTGAGACAACATAAAAATGGCAATTCAGCTAATGTTTACTAAGGGCTAGCTGTGCCATGCTTTTTCCTTCATTGTCATATTTGGTCTTTGCACTAACCCTCTGAGGTTGGCCCTGTTAGCCCCATTTCACAGTCGGGTAAAATGAGAGCATGCATCACCTGCTTCCTATCACAGAACTGGTAAGGGACAGAGCCAGGTTTAAAACTCAGGCCTGGAGTCTTCACCACCATGCTATACTATATTTAGCAGCTTTGGATTTCCTCCCCACCTGCTTCTCCATCCTGCGACAGATCAGTAGGAAGCAGTGAGTCAGGACCGGGAAGCGTGGCTCCCAGCTGGCCTGGCTCAAAGTGGCTGAGGGACCCCAGGCAAATATCTCCTCCCTGGGTTCTTCTTTAGGAAGTTCATTCAGACCCTCTGTCTTAGGTGACTCTCCCAGCAATCCTGCGAGGTGGCTGGTCCCATTTTACAGATGAGGAAACTGAGGCCCCAAGGAGTGGTGACTTCCCAAAGTCAAGCAGGCAGGAAGCTCTTCAGCCAGGGCTCACACCTCGGACAGAGGACCCTGTGCTTTTCCTGTGTGACTCACCAACCTGATGAATGTGACCCTGATGGAGCAGAGGGCCCAAGCAGGTGCCCAGCCAGGCATGTCCGTGACACTTGCTGTCCTGAGTTGGCTTGATCACCGTGCTTCCCCTCTTCTCTGTCGTTGCAGCCTCCAAGTACACCAAGGTAGAGCAGCTGACCCTCCGGGAGCGGCTGGCCCGCATCAACACGCACACCCTCTCCAAGAAGACCACCCGGCTGAGCCAGCTGCTGAAGCAGGAGGCAGGGCTGATCCCCAGGGTGAGCGTGGGCCTGGGAGGAAGAGTCACATCCAGCCACCCCCAGGGCCAGGCCCTGCACAGTGGGTAGACAGGGGGCTTAGGCTCCTTTCAGAACTGAGGCAACGGAGGCTGAGAGATTGAGGTGCTGGGAAGAGGCAGAGGTGGCACCCCACTTGATTCTGAAGAGCCAGTGGAGGGGTTTCTCCAGTGTCTTAGGCCACTCTCTTTGGGGCCTATTTACACAGATAGGAGAGCTGGTCTCTGGGTTTGGGCAAAGCACCAGCCCTAAATAGCTACTTCTAGCAGCACAGGTTGGTGGAGTGCCTGCTCTGAACCAAGCATGCTCACACAATGAAATAAGTGTTCCCACTATCCCCATGAGAAAACAGAAACTCAGAGAGGGTAAAACACTTGTCCAGTCACACGGCTAGGAAGCCAGTGAACTGGGGCTCATGCTTGTGTATCTGATTCCATGCTCTGAATGTAAAACCACTGAGCTACACCACCCACTCAGCTGTGGGGTTGCGAGAACCAGCTCTGGTGGGCGAGTCTGTGGAAAGGTTGTCCCATTGAGGACTTGGGACACTGGAGCCAGTGTACACTGCCCCTATGTGGATATTCTCAACCCTCACACACATTACTTTCAGACAGAAGACAAGGAATTTGATGATTTAGAAGAGAGGTTCCAGTGGGTGTCTCTGTGTGTGACTGAGCTGAAGAACAACGTGGCTGCTTACCTGGACAATCTGCAGGTGAGGACCC
Organism: Pongo abelii; assembly: GCF_028885655.2. Taxonomy (NCBI): domain Eukaryota; kingdom Metazoa; phylum Chordata; class Mammalia; order Primates; family Hominidae; genus Pongo; species Pongo abelii. Next base: position 158,252,469 of record NC_071989.2, read on the forward strand.
TGCAGGGTTCATAAAGGGCGAGTCTGGGCTGGGTTCCCCTGGCAGGAGGCTTGCAGGGCCCAGCCTACAAGCTGGGAAAGGCACCAGCCTCAGAAACCAACCAGATTAGGTCATGCTGTCTCTGGCTGCCACCAGAAGAATGCTGGCCAGCGCTCCTCAGCCCCAGGTCATTATACCGGGGGCAGCTCTGAGCCCATTGGAGTTCCTACCACATAGGGCCAAAATTCACTGGAACCAGAGCCCCGCAGAGCAACCCTGCCAGACCAGCACCTAGAGCAGGGGAGACAAACTCAGGTGCCTAATGGGGCCAGGCAGGTAACGCTACTGAGTGAAGTGTGCAGGTAATAGGCAATCCAATGCAATAGGAACCTAGTGTCTAACAGGCTGTTTATAAGGCTTTTCAGTGAACTTAAATATAAAATAATATTTGGAATTTGAAGGGCTGAATGAATGAATACATGAATCAAATCTAAAGGAGCAGCTATTCCTCAGCTCTGAGGGGTTGTTGCTGGGTGGGAATATGGGCCCAGTTCTTCTGACTTTAAGAAAAACGCACCTGGAAATTCAGGTATTTTTCAGATTTTTGATGACATCTCCTGATGCGTCAATGTGAGCAACTAATTAAATGAAGATTTAAATGCTATGGGGCATTTTTTTAATGCATTGATGTAAATAGGAAAAGTTAGACAAAAGTATTAATAGAACATGTGGAATATGGACATGGGAAAAAAGAAACGCACTGCTGAGCGCAGTGGCTTATGCCTGTAATCCCAGCATTCTGGAAGGCCGAGGTGGGCAGATCACTTGAGGTCAGGAGTTCGAGACCAGCCTGGCCAACATGGTACAAACTTGTGTCTACTAAAAATATAAAAAAAATTAGCCGGGCAAGGTGTCACATGCCTGTAGTCCCAGCTACTCAGAAGGCTGAAGCAGGAGAATTGCTTGAACCTGGGAGGCAGAGATTGCAGTGAGTCAAGATCATGCCACTGCACACCAGCCTGGGTGACAGAGTGAGACTCTGTCTCAAAAAAAAAAAAAAAAGAAAAAAAGAAAAAAAACCCCACAAAGGTGGCATGTAAATGTATGAAGTTCAAGAAGCACTGGAATGAGGAGAAAGATGTTGACTCAGTCTAAGGCGAACTTTCTAATCACTTAAGCTGTGTGAGAATAGAATCAGCTGTGTGTGTCCCTCTCATTGGGGGTGTGTAGACAGCCTGGAAAACCTCTTTAAAGTATGGTGGAAGGGGATTCCAGCGTAAGATGGCCATGACAGGCCATGATTGGATGTTTCTCCTTGGTACTGGGTCCAGGTTTTCCTCTACTTCAGGCCGCATGAATACAATCTGGACATCCCCGAGGGGCCTGCAGTGCAGTATTGCAATTTGGCAAGAGACCTTCACCTTGAGGCCTTCCTGAAGTTTGTGAGTGGAACTTTTCCTTTCTCCTTTCTTTGTTAGGCAGGTGGTAGAGCTTACAAGAATAACATTTAGAAGTCAGGCACTTTGGCCATGCGCGGTGGCTCACGCCTGTAATCCCAGCACTTTGGGAGGCCGAGGCAGGCAGATTGCCTGAGCTCAGGAGTTTGAGACCAGCCTGGGCAATACGATGAAACCCCATCTCTACTAAAAATACAGAAAATTAGCCGGGCATGGCAGTGTGCACCTGTAGTCCCAGATACTCAGGAGGCTGAGGCAGGAGAATTGCTTGAACCCAGGAGGCGGAGGTTGCAGTGAGTTGAGATCATGCCACCGCACTCCAACCCGGAGACAGAACGAGACTCCTTCTCAAAAAAAAAAAAAAAAAAAAGAAGTCAGGTACTTTACACAATTGCCACATCTGTAATCTTCCTGAGTGGTCGCAGCATAGAGATTATTATTAGTGCACTTTACTGATAAAAATAGCCCCCACTAACATTTATTGAGCCTCACTATCTGCCAGGTTCTATGCTAAGCCCTTTATATTCCTTACATCATTTAATCCTCACCATATGGTTTTGGGGGTGGCTACTATGAATAGCTCCATTCTGCAGATGAGAGCTTGAGGCTCAAAGGGGGTGACCTCCTGGGTCATTTATACAGATGATCAGTGGTAAGCTGGGATCTGAGCCCCAAAGACTCTTGACCACCACTCTATACAAAATCTTTTCTAAAGCTGGGCAAGGTGGCTTGTGCCTGTAATCCCAGCACTTTGGGAGGCCAAGGCAGGAGGATTGCTTGAGCCCAGTTGTTAGAGACCAGTGTGGGCAACATAGACCCTGTCTCTACAAAAAATAATAATAATAAAATTAGCTGGGTGTGGTGGCATGTGCTAAGGTGAGCCTGACAGGTAGGCTGCAGTGAGCTGTGATTGCGTCGCTGCACTGCAGCCTGGGAGACAGAGCGAGACCCTGTCTCAAAAAAAAAAAAAAACTTTTTCAAGGTCTTTGCATAATAATGATTCAAAGTGCTATATAAGATTGAATGCCTACTCTGTGCTAAGCACTCTGTTAAGCTCATTGCATGCATAGTCCCCATTTTTCAGATGGGCAGATTGAGGCCCAGAGAAGTTAGATAACATGCTAAAGGTCCCAGCTAGTCAGTGGGGGTTAGACTGGAACCCAGGCCTGCATGCTTCCAAAGCCCCTTCTCACAGCCCCTGCCCTTTGCCACCTCCTTTCCCAACTCTCACGCTCACTTCTCCCCACAGAAGCAACGGCTAGAAGGCCTGGTGTGGCAGCCACTGTGCAGCCTGGCCAAAGCCCTGCTTGGCCCCCAGAACCTGATCAAGAAGCGTCTGGACAAGCTACTGGACTTTGAGCGGGTGGAAGAGAAGCTGCTGGAGGTGGGCAGTGTGACCTACCAGGAGGAGGCCGCCCGGCACACGTACCAGGCACTCAACTCCCTGCTAGTGGCTGAGCTCCCACAGTTTAACCAGCTGGTCATGCAGTGGCTGGGCCAGATCCTGCGCACATTCGTGACCCTCCAGAGGGACCTTGCAAAGCAAGTGCTGCAGAGGGCAGAGGGCAGCATGGCCCAGGTAAGGCCTCTGGGACTTGGACACCTGTGGGGAGTAGCCAGGCAAGGCCCTGCAGCCCCATCAGCCAGCTGTGTGTAGGGGCTAGGATGGAGGGAGGATAGGCCTGAACACAGGTCATCAGGCCCTTAGGAAGAGGCAGTGGGAACCTTCCAGATCTCTCTCATGCCCAGTCTCCCTCTGTTAGTGAAGTCAGACCATGAAAGCAAGGATAGGACTGAGATTCCAGACCATTCCCAAGTCCTGCAACTCAGAAGCAGAAGAAGCTTTGCTCGTACAATAGCAGACCTTGGGATTGATCTCTGGAGTGTACTAGAAGTTGATGACAGAGACAGAAGGTCGTTTCTACACAGTAAGAAGTAAATGTCTCAAGCCGGTGTTACTATTACTACTTCTAGCAGCCATCTTCTCATGAGTATTTAGGATGTACCTGTTTGGAGCACTCTCCATGCATTATCTCATTCAATCCTCACAACAACCCTACAGAGGAGGTATAATTATACTCATTTTAAAAATAAAGAAGCCAAGCCATGGAGAGGTTAAGTAGCTTGTCTAGGGCCACATGACTAATAGCAAGCATTGAACTCTGACAGTTCAGCTCCAGGGCCTGGGCTCTGAACCACAACACTCAAGAGCCTGTAAAAGGAGCTACCGGCTGAAAGCATAAATAGGTTCCACAGAGGTTTGGATAAACCTCCAAATGCAAACTTTGATTTAAGAATTTGGAAGACTGGAGTTGATACAGGAAAGAACACCCAGCTGCTTCCAGATCTTGCTCTCAGATGTCAACATCAGAGCTGAATTGCTGTTGGGTCCAACCTTGGGAGCAATTTCAATACTCCTAATATCACACGCTGTTTCCTGTGTGTCACGGTCTCCAGCTCAGCTTTTCCCCGTCCAATTCTTTGCATGAAAATTCTACTAAGATTTGCTTTCCCCACCCCATCGCCTTTCCAGCCCACAGCCCTCCCCTCCAGCACACAGCTGCTGAATGTGGCCACTCTGCACAGACACCTGCCTCAGCTTAGAATGCCCCTCTCCATTGTCCCTCAGCACTTTCAGTGTCTGGCATAGAGTAGGAGCTCCCCAAACAGGTGGCAGATGAATGAGTCTCTCCATGAAGCTCTCAGAGCTCCCCATCTCCCGAGGGGGAGAAGTCATCTCCCTATCCTCTGTACTCCAGCATCCCTGTGGATGGAACTGTGCTCAGTACTTTCCAGAGCCTGCCTTCTGCTGCAGGGATCCATGAATGTGTTTCTCCTCAAGCAGGGGGACTGGGACTGCAAGCTTTTCCTCTTTTTGGCCCTCACAGAGTTCTGTCCCAGACACTCTGCGAATTGAATTAGGCCTGAACCATCAGTAAAAGAAGTGTCTCTCTTCCTTGAGAGCAGAAGAGTAAATCTGATGAGATGATCTTTTCCCTCTCCTATAGCCTGGAGGTTTTCTCTCTTGGGCTGCCCCAACCCCTTGCATTAAAGCTGGGATATGCAGAGCTGGGGAGTGTTTGGGGATGCCAGTAGAGAGGTGGTCACGTTTATAAAAGCAGAAAGTAAGGGCGCTTCCTGATTGGTCCGTCAGAGTCTGCTGGTGACAACTGCCAGCCTGCCTTATCTGTGTCCTGTGATCCATACACGTGGCCTGTCCCTGTGGAGCCTGGGAAAGACTGCAGGCAGAAACCTCAATCTCCCCGCATCCTGGTGGGAGGAAGGCTCTAGGTCAGCACTGAGAGCAGTGAGATTGGTACAAGCTGTGGGGTCTCACTCACTCCTAGGTTGTCTGACGAAAATGCAAGAGATCCTGCACAGGGTCAAGGTCTCAGGACAGAGTATCACTCAGAACTCCTTGGGTTGAAAGTAATATAAACCCAAAGCAAGCCAGGGATCTCATTGTCCCCTCTTGCCCAGCTCTGTTGACAGTGTCTGTCCCCACTTAGCTGCCCCACCACCACGTCCCAGAGCCTGCCTTCAGGAAGCTGGTGGAGGACGCACTGGGCCGGACGAGTAACCAGCTTCGCTCCTTTCAAGAGACCTTTGAGAAAGTGCTGCCACCTCCCACCACACAAGTAAGCATCCTTCCTCCTCCCCAAAGACTGTCCAGTTCTTCACTGGCCAGTAGGGTGAGGCTCCATCCATCCCCTCTTTCCTTTCCTTTTTTGTCCCCCGATGTTTCCTGTTATCCATGGAAATATGTTCTCTTCTCTCTCCTTTCTCTTTGAGCTGGGGGTGGGGGACACACCCAGATACATACATACTTTTTACATCCAAGAAGTAGAAGAACAGCACAGAACTTCTGAGTCAAGAAAAAGAAAACTCAGACCTTTTAATATTAAGTGAAATTAGACATAATGATGGGCAACTGGCATTGACATCCAAAAACCTAGAACTTCTTCAAATTGTCATCAAAAGGTATCCTTAGCCAGGCATGGTAGCTCACACCTGTAATCCCAGCACTTTGGGAGGCCGAGGTGGGTGGATCACTTGAGGCCAAGAGTTCGAGACCAGCCTGGCCAACATGGCAAAACCCTGTCTCTACTAAAAATACAAAAATTAGCTGAGCGTGGTGGTGTGCACCTGTAATCCCAGCTACTTGGGAGGCTGAGGCAGGAGAATTGCATGAGCCTGGAAGGCAGAGGTTGCAGTGAGCCAAGCAAAGGTATCCTTTTCCTTCCCTGCCTTCTAATCCCAGCTTCAACATGAGCATTCAACATAAATAAAAATTTTGATTATGTCATTTAAATTTCCTATTGCTGTGGTATTTTTTATTGCAAAGAACAGTATTTCAGCTGCATGATGGTTTACAAAGCTTTGGCTGACCAAATGCTTTTTTTTTTTTTTTTTTTTTTTTTTTTTTTTGAGATGGAGTTTCACACTGTTGCCCAGGGTGCAGTGCAGTAGTGCGATCTTGGCTTATTGCAACCTCCACCTCTCTGCCTCAGCCTCCCGAGTAGCTGGGATTACAGGCACCCACAACTACGCCTGGCTAATTTTGTATTTTTAGTAGAGAGAGGGTTTCACCATGTTGGCCAGGTTGGTCTCAAACTCCTGCTCTCCGAACTCAAGTGATCTGCCTGCCTCAGCCTCCCAAAGTGCTGGGATTACAGGAGTGAGCCACCATGTCTGGCCCCAAATGCTTTTTAAAAAATGTATTTTCCTTTAAAATATAAGGAGAGGTTATCTGTTCTAGTCACTTGAAAAGTGTATCCAGGCGGTCTGTGTTTTAAAAGTAACTGAAGCAGCTGTAGGGAGAAGGGTCTCCTCAGACTGTGGCAAGACCTGGATCTGAGAAATTGAAACTGTCCCCTCACATGCAACACGTGAACTGAAGAGTCAGGAGACAGCCCTGAGATTCCCCAGAGGGAGAATGGGGCCCCAGGGACACAAAGAAACAAGAACAGGAGCCCAGCAGAACAGGACAGATAAAGGTGGCCCACGCCTGGCCCAAGTGCCGCGAACATAGGAGACCTTCACAGCCTGATGTCTGCCACAAGGCTGCAGGCTGACTCCTCATTGGCCCCACCTGTCCCCGCTCTTACTCTACACGGAGAGTTTTGCCCAGCAGAGGCCTCACTGACTGGGGGTGTGCCGTGGGCCCCGAGACTTGGCGAGCACGGGTGCAGAGGATAAACAGCAGAGCAGCCACTTGAATGTGTCACCCCTTCCCACCCTCCCACCTCTACACACACACACACACACACACACACACACACACACACCTCCTGCACATTCCTGATGTATTTGGCTGAGGGTATAGAACCCAGCACAAGTGAGGTGGTCTCCCCGGACAGGAGCAGCCCTCATGGGATCTTTACAAGCCCTCCTTAGGGGCCCTCCCAGGGGTGACGCTGTTCTCTGCATAGGGAGGGCCAGTCAGCCTTGAGAAAGAAGGCCAGCATTTGTGACACCACTGGCTTTTATACTCACATGCTTATCACTGTTCTAAAAGAAATGACCACAACACCACTGTTCTCAAAGAAAACTACCTCGTCTCTACATTCCTGTTTAAGGACCTGTTTAGAAACATTGGGATCTCCTGGTTCTAAATCCTGAGACCCCATCCCCTTTGGGGCAAGGATATGGCAGAGTCTGTGGCCAAATGTTCCTGAAGGGCATCTCTGCCTGCCTGCCCACACCCAACACCTCCCCCCAAGGAGTAACCACATAGAACATGGTGAACACACACACACACACACACACACGAACACACACACACACACACACACGCCTCTCTCAAGACAGAGAGTAAATATATATTTAACATATTTAGTTTCTTATTGATTTTACAAAAAGAGGACAAGCATCCATGAGTCTCTCCTTGTTGATACTCTTCTGGAAGCAGTATCATGGAATGGAAAAACAGGAAATGCCAGGAGATTTTTGGATAAGCTGAAAGTGCCACCGAATCATTCTTTCCAGCTAGATGGCAATTTTCATCTAGGTAAAACTCTCTCCTGTGTTTCTGCTACACCATTCACAAAGTTTTCCACAGTGCCCTGTAAATGGCAGGTGCTCCATAAATGCCTGCGGGCTGAAAACTCATGGAATCAAAGGTTACATGCCCTCGTTCGTGCATACGTGAAATCCGCCATGTGCTGGCCCTGGCTGGCTATTTAAGAAACCAGATGAATAAGGTCTGGTGCCCACATGAAACTCACACTCTAATGGAATTGAAAGACCTGTCCGAGGCATTCTGCTGTGGGATAACTTAGCCTGATGGTATGGGCAGAATTTAGGGCCCAATCCTAGGAGTTCAGTAACTGAGAGGTTTCAGAACTTGAATTAGAATTTTAGAGAATCCCAGAAATTAGAATTTTCTTCCAAAATGCCGTAGGCTGCTAAGAGCCAGCCATCTGCTAGTGAGGGCCCTGTTGCCCTGATCAGGGTGGGCCCTTCAGTGGCAGAGTTAGGATCAGGCCCAGTACTCCTGGCTGTCAAAATGTGAGCAAATGTTGGTGCCAGCTTTGACAGGTTTATTCAAGCACTTGTGTCTGTCTGTGCTCCTCCTCTCCCAGCCGCTCCTTCCAGGGTCTGAACGCCAGGTGCAGGCTCTCCTGAGCAGGTACGGCCCTGAGAAGCTGTACCAGGTGACAAGCAACATCAGTGGGACTGGGACTCTGGACCTGACTCTGCCTCGGGGCCAAATCGTGGCCATCCTTCAAAACAAGGACACCAAAGGCAACAGCGGCCGCTGGCTGGTGGACACCGGGGGTATGTGGGCCTTTGTGAGCCCTTCTTCTCCTTCTGGGAAAACTACCCCACAGAAGCCAGTGCAGAGACCCGGGCACTCTCGTGGGTCAAAGTCTGGCTGTGCATTCCAGGATGGGAGTAGGCACAGGTGACACACACAGGGCTCAGGGCACAGTCAGCTTAGAGTGACTCCGTGGGGCATGAAAAGCCAACAAGAGGAATTGAGGCATTCATTGCAGGGTCTATCATGAAGCACCTATGGTGTGCTGGGCGCTGAGCATATAAGACAAGGCCCCTGCCTGGAGGGCCCTGCAGACCACTGAGGTCAACAGGGCTATATGGAGAGAACTCCAGGACCACCCTGAAAGATGGAGATGGGCACAGATATAGAACGCTTGGACCCTGGCTACACTGCCAGAAGTCTGATGTGCAGAATGAGGGGAGCGATCATCCTGCCCGCTCCATACTGGTCATGGCCTTGGGAAGTGCTGCTGAGGTCTGGGTGCCCCAGTGTAACTGGGCTGGAGGGAAGTGGCACCATGAATCCAGGTGAGATGGCCCAGGAGAGCATCTTCCAAAGACAGGTGTGTGACCCACAAGATGAGGGGTGCCTGAGATTATTGTCAGGGGATCCACAGTTTTTCCCCCTTCAGACAGTGTATTATAATTGTTACTTAAGCATTTTAATGTGTATTCGAAAAGATATAAGTAGTCCATAATTCCATGATTATAATCATATTATTGTATATAGTACAAGATGAAGTTTTAAAAAGTGAGTCAATTAAAAAATTAAGAAAGCGGTACAAATCAGACAGAAATCATGAAACAGCACTTCCATGATTTAAGGTGGGAACAACAGAACGGGTATTAAGCAAGGCCCCCGAGGCCAAGAGGACTGGATTTGGATTCCAGCTCCACCACTTTGCCGACTGTGTGATCTCAGGGAAGTCATGGAACCAGTCTGAGCTCGGCTGGTTCAGCGTAAAATGGAGAGGATAATATCACCAGCTGCCCTCAAGAGTTGATGTGAAGACTATGTAATCAAATGCTTGCTCTGTAGTTTGGCACGCCCTCAGGAAGTGATAGCCATCCATAACGACAGCAATGAGAACAGCACTGGACTAGTTGCTACACACGAAGGAACTGGGGTCACGTGGAGAGGAGAAAGGCAGTCTCTGCCTCCTGGGAAAGGCAGTCCTGGGGAGAGGAAGCAGCTCTTGCTCTGGGCAGACACCAGAGGGGCATGGGAGCTGGCGGCTCCATCAGGAGAGCAGTTTTCATGCCAGTCCAGGGACAAACTTTTAGCCTCTATCATAGCTGATCAAAGGGAATGGTCTGTCCGGTAGGGAATGAGTCCCCCATCACTGGGGTGTGTGAGCAGAAGCCAGAAACGGTGAGTGTGGGGCAGGAGGGTTCAGGGTTCCTAGATGACCTTTTGGTTCTCTTGGGTGTTGAGAAGCTGTGTTGGAGACATTTATATCCATTGATTTTCTCCCTCATTAAAAGGGATGGGAAGGTGGCCTGCAGCCTGCTAACCTTCTGCATGTTCCCTAGGACATCGTGGGTATGTGCCGGCTGGGAAACTGCAGCTGTACCATGTGGTCCCCAGTGCAGAGGAGCTCAGAAGGCAGGCAGGGCTGAACAAAGACCCCCGATGTCTAACACCGGAGCCCAGCCCAGCTCCAGTGCCCTCTATTCCCACCGTGAACCAGGTGAGTATGGGAGAGGGCTGGGGGCTTGCCTCCCATTGGCCATCTGGACTGTGGCTTGGATTTTCCTTCTCTCTCAAAGTCTGTGCCCCTCCTGTCTGGTGGGGCTGCCACTCTGTGAGACCAAGGCCTTGATCAATGGCCATGCCAGTGTCCCAGCCAGGAGTGGGACCTGAAGAAAGGGGCCTCCCACCCCTACCACAGCAACCACAGAGAACTAACCCCTTGTTCCCCATCAGCAGGGCAAGTAAGATTCATTCATTCATTCATTCATTCAATATTTGCCAGGCACTGTACTAGATGAGAGATACAATGATGAGCAAAACTAAATCATGGTCTTTGCTTTCCTCAAACTTCTAATCTGAGAGTAGGGAAAACAGTGATTAAGAAAATAATTTCGTGACTAACTGAAGTTAAAGTTAATAGCAGAGATAAGTACCAGAGCCCTGGGTGTGGAGAGGTCCAGGAAAGGTTTTGCTGAGAAGAACGGTGCTTTTTCTAAAACAGGAAGGGAGAGAGGGAATTAATTGGATAAAGAGGGTGTACTGGGGTGCAGATGGAAAGAGCTCTGCAGAAAAGGCCCAGTGACAGGAGAGAGCAGGAGGTGTATGAGGAACCGAATGAAGCCCGTGTGGCCGGAGAAGAAAGGGGACAGACTGGAGTGTCATGCTGCTGGAGAGGTGGGCAGGGATAGGCCAGCAGGGCCTTGTGGCCTTGACGAGGGTGTCAGTCTCAGTCTTTCTCTGAAGAGCAATGGGCAGTATGTGTATGCATGTTCATGGCGGCATTATTCATTGCAGCCAAAAAGTAGAAACAACCCACAGGCCCATCAACATGAATGGATAAACACAATGCGAGCTCTTTGTACAATGGAATATTATTCAGCCATAGAGACGGATGAAGCACCGGTACATGTTGTAGCACGGACAAGCCTTGAACACATGCTGCTAAGTGAGCAAAGTCAGATGCAAAAGGCCACATAGGATTCCATTATGTGGATCTCCAGAATGGGCAAATCCGTAGAGATAGAAGGTGGATGAGTGGCAGGGGCTGGGGCTGGGAGGTGGGGAATGGGGACTGCTAACTGGTGTGAGGTTTCTTTTTGGGGGTGATGAAAATGTTCTGGAATTAGATAGTGGGGATAGTTGCGTGTATCTGCAAATATACTAAAAACCTCTGAATTGTACACTTTAAAAGGGTGAGTATTATAGAATGTGAATTATATCTGAAAAATAAAGTGTTTGGAAGCCATTAAGGGATTTGGCTTCGCGGGGATGGAGTCCATGAGCGGGGAAGAAGTTCAGTGGGATGTTGGAAGGATGGGATGAGACAGTAAAGCCAGGCTGCATGTATGTGAACCTCCCTCAATGGAGGCAGCTCTCACAATGATCAGCAGTTGAGGGTGGCAGGGGGTGTACTACAGGGGAAGCAGGAGCAACAGAAAGGATCTGGACAGACTCGGATGCCTCGGGCCAGGGTGGCTGGAGGAGCCTGCCGCAGGCTGTGAGTGCTGCATAGGTGTCCGGGAACCCTCTGCTCTAGCACTTGTGCCACACCCACCGGGAAGTCTGTCAGGCCAGCATCCTTCAGCAGTAGCCAGAATTAAAGCACCAGGGGCTACAAAGGACCCACCAGAGACCCACGGGAGGGCCTGACCACCCAGCTCAGCCTCTGCCCCAGTGCCTCTGGGGACAGGAATGAAGTTGCCCCCGCCGCCCAGCTCCAGTCAATGGGGGTGGTGTCTCAGGGAATCCTTATCCAGGGGCTCATTTGGGTGAGCTCGGCTGTCTATCTGCCCAAGCATATCAGCTGCTTCCTCTGGGACTCTGCAGGACTTGCCAGGGATCATCCCAGCCCTTCCATGGTGCTTAATGTTCCTGAGGCCTGACCATCAGTAATGACAGTAATGGTGAAACAAACAAAAAACCGAAGCAGCCTGCATTTATTGAGCCCTTGCTATGTATGTATCAGGCACTGTGTAAAACCCTACACATGTATTCCTTCATGAAATTCTCTCAATGACCTGAAGGGGATGGCAGGCTCAGAGAGGTTAAATGTTAGCCTAATACATGCCCTCCTCGCCAATTGTTTTCTCTAGTTCAATTTATTTTTCTTTCTTTCTTCCTTCCTTCTTTCCTTCCTTTCTTTTTTTCTTTTTTTTTTTTCCCGGAGTCTGGCTCTGTGGCCCAGGCTGGAGTGCAGTGCCATGATCTCAGCTTACTGCAGCCTTACCTCCCGGGCTCAAGCAATTCTCCCACCTCAGCCTCCTGAGTAGCTGGGGTTACAGGTGTGCGCCACCACGCCCGGCTGATTTTTGTATTTTTAGTAGAGGCAGGGTTTCACCATGTTGGCCAGGCTGGTCTTGAACTCCTGATCTCAGGTGATCTGCCCGCCTCTGCCTCCCAAAGTGCTGGGATTGTAGGCGTGAGCCACCACACCTGGCCCGGTTCTATACTTTTCTGTAAAAAGTAAGCAAGTTGCCCAAATCCTTGTCTCAACTTTCAGCTGGGAAACTGGCCTGGGCAGCTCAAACTGTTAGATCTGGAGAGGGAGAGGGTGCTGAGTCTGCTCAGTGATGTGGCAATAGTGGATCAAAAATATCTGTTTGGAGGTCAGACAGGCCTAGATTCACTGCTGTGCAATTTTGAGTAAGTTCCTTGACTTCTCTGATCCTCATTTTTCTTATCTGAAAAATGGAGCAAATAGAATGATAGAATTATTGTGAGAACCCAAACCCAGTAGAATGCTAGGACAGTGCCAGTCACATAGTATGGGCTGTGGTACTAGCAGATGCAGTCATTGCCTTTAGCACAAAAGATGTACTTGGGAGGTGACGAGCGTCCAGCAGTGGGGACGACAGCCAGGTGGATGGGAATAGGATAAACAGCCTTTCTGGATCGAGTCTGTCTACCTTCTCACCCTGACCATTTCTGTGTCGCTCCCCATGTGTTTCAGGTCATAGCCGCGTACCCTTTTGTGGCCAGAAGCAGCCATGAAGTGAGCCTGCAGGCAGGCCAGCCCGTGACCATCCTGGAGGCCCAGGACAAGAAGGGGAACCCAGAGTGGAGCCTGGTGGAAGTGAATGGACAGAGGGGTTATGTGCCTTCTGGCTTCTTGGTCAGGGCTCGGAGCCCAGTTCTGTGGGGCTGGAGTCTGCCCTCTTAGGGTACCCTCCTTGGAGCCCACATTGCCAAGTGATGGGGGAGGCTTAGAGGCTCTGACCCTGGAGGGAAAAGAAGCAAAGGAAAGGTGGAGGTGGAAGGGAAGACCAGGCCAGAGTGGGTGAAGCGCACTCAGGAGGCAGCCAGAAGACATGGGTGGGACTTGCAGAGTGCTTGGTGTGGCGGGGTCACAGGAGGCTCCAGCCAGGACTGCTAATTATGTCTGCGTAAAGAACTCATTCCGACCTGGGGTCACAATGCACTTGGACAGCAGGTCACAGCTGATTGGCCAGGACTCTCCATAGCTTACGGCCAGTCTTAGCTGTGCCTCCATCCGGGCCTGCCTGTGGGCGTGGGTCACACAGGATAATGTTACTCGCGTGCTGTGTGGTTGCAGGAAGCGGGTTCTGGAAGAGTCCAGAACTGCCTGGTCAGACAGTTCACTTCCTACACATGGTATCAGGAGACATCATAACCAGTGAGTCAGCTTTTATTTCTCTACGCTGGAAGCTGAGTTTATCTTGGGCAGTGACCCACTGGGAGCCCTCTCAAGTGGGGAAGCCATGGATTTATCGGTGTGGCAGAGAGGTTCCCAAGACTCTTGACTGGTCCTGGGAGTGGGTGTGACCAAGTCATAGTTCTGGAATGTGTGTAGGCAAATTCAGAGGCTGTTCCAGGGAAGAGGGGATTTTGATACTGTGTTAGGTGGGGTGTGTGAGGCTGTTGGCAGCAGGTGAACAGCTACTGCTGTGTTCTCTGGACTAGGGAACAAAGAGGTATGCAAATCATAGAAGAAACTCTGGGAAGGCGGTGATAAGGCCTGGTGGGTGGGGAGGTTAGGGAATGGCTTGCTTTCCTGTTTCTGGATAGAAGGGGAGCCAGGGAGAACCCCCGGTGGTTTCAGGTGGCCCCTGAGGTCCTGGAGGCAGCCGTGGATGTGATGCAATTGGCTGTGGGACCTTAGATGTAGGACACAACTTCAGTGTTCCCATCCAGAAAGACCTAACTCACATGGTTGTGCTGAGAATGACGTGAGGCTAAGCATGCAGAACTCCCGTAAACTATGAAGTGTGGTACAAATGTAAATGACAGCAGTGATCTCGGGGTGGCACCCGCCATGCTGCCCTCCCCCACGTCCATGCCCACGGCAGCAAACCTTGTTCATCAGTATAGCTTTCTTTCCTGTAACCCAGGAGCTACCCTGGGGGGCTTCTCAGTACTGCATTCTATGTAACCAGCCTCTTCAACTTGGTAAATGAGCCACGCCATTCTAGAACCTGGAAATTGGAGCCCCTAGAAAACAGTTCCTGTTCAAGGAGGACTGACCCGCTGGGGCAATGTTGGGTGCAGTGCAGTCACTGCTTGGGGTTGTCATATCTAGGCTGTTGCTCTGGGCAAAGATAAATTGCAAGATTCACAGAAATGGGAAAAGGTGACCAAGTGTGATCTTATACAACTGACGAAGTTTGTAACCAACCCAAGTTAGAATGTGTGTCAAATAGGAGGTAGTTTAGATATATTTCCAAGAACATGTCTATGTTATAACCACAGTGCCTAAGCAGTGAGCTCTGGTTTTTGAAGGGCTTTTAAGAAATATATACATGTGTGTGTCAGACAGTCTATAACTTGCCTCCTCTGGACCTGTTAAAGCATGAAGACTGCATGACATAAGAGAAATGCAACCCCTACGGTTCCTTTCTCAGCAGCGAATTCACTTTAGAGGATGCTCTTGACTCATTCTCTCTGTTCTTTCCTGCTCGGATTTCTGATAAAAATAAAAAGCATAGGGGAACAGATAATGAAATAGGAAACCCACTCGTGGGTTCCACAGATACCTACCGAGGGCCTACTGTGTGCTAGAATTGTAGCTCAGGGGTTCTCAGTGTAGCTGCTCACTGAAGTTACCATGGCAGGTTTCAACTGGCAGAATCCAGGCTCCGTCCCACCCAGAGATTCTGATGAAATTGGTTTAGGGTGTGGCTCGGGCCTCAGGAATTCAGAAAGCTTCCCAGGTGCTTCTAATGTGCAGCCAGGGTTAAGGACCTCTATCCTAGACACAAAGTATTGAAGAGATAGACCTGGTGCCAGAGATGACCATGAGCTGTAAGCTAGGATGTGCCCCAACTGAGCTCTGCACTAGCTAGTTCAAACAGGCGCTTTAGAGGCAGTGTGAAAGGGGACAGCCTGTTCTGCCAGGTCTCAGAATGTATATTTACTAAGTGCCATTAAAAGGGACCTGAACAAAATTGGATGTCTTGTAGGCATAAGGGAGGAAAATAAAATATACTTGGAACCAAGTCTATCTCATGAAGGGAAAATAAAAATGTATTCAGTAGCATGTGGGTTATGGTTTCTCATAGACCAGGGGATAAGATTAAAAGTCACTGAAGAGCGGGAAAATGCATATTGAGAAGATGAGAATGGCCTGTATTTTCTCCAGGGGAATCTGTGTAATGTGCCTTTTCCCTCTCCAAATGCCTAGAACCATGGCACTGTGTCTTATTTATTTCACTGTTGGGCTGTCTCATACTAAACTTGCAAAGATATTTGCCTATGAACTGAACAAGACTTCCAGGAGTTGAAGTCTGGTTCACAAGGGTACCCCTTGCCTCCTGTGATGGAGTGAGAACTCTTAAACCCCTCAGGCCCCAACTCAGTTGTGGAGATGAGGACAAGATTACAATATCAAAAGAAAGATGAATGAATTCTTGGTTAATATGACGAGCCCCAGCTCAACGAGTAACTGATGTGAACTGCCGGGAATAAAGGACTTCAAAGATGGGAAGTCTCTGGAATTTGTGTGACTCTAACCATTGGATAGCCAGATGCCCCACTGTGCCATTTGTTTGCTAGACACTTGCTGTATATAAAAATAACATCTTGTTTGCTCAGGTGTCCATTTAATAGGCACTCTTTATGCCTCAGAGAGCTGGCCTGAGCTGCTGGGGGATACAGAAAGAAATCAGACAGATGAGGCCCGGTCTTCCAGATCCCAGTCTCTAAGGCAGGCAGATGAGGCAACCATCAATTACGTGCTGTGTAAGTGTCAGGATGAAGTAATGGCAGGTGCCATGCAAGCCAGGGAAGAGGCCTGCCTCTGACTCAGACTTGGCGGCCAAGGAAGGCTTCCTGGAAGAGGTGATATCCAAGCTGAGGCCCAGTGGGTGGTTAAGTGAAGATGGCAGAGAGAACATTTGGAGGCCCAGAAGTGCAGCAAACATGGCAAGGAGCCTTGGATTTTATTCTGAGGGCAGTGGGGGAGGCATGAAAGGATTTGAAGCAGAGGAGTGATGTGCTCAGGGTTGTACTTTGGGAAGATCACTAGGCTCTGGCTGTGCAGAGTGCTGGGCCTTGTGGGATACGTAAGATTGGAGAGAGCAATCCGGCTGGGTGTGGTGGCTCACACCTGTTGCGCCCATAGGCAACTGCATGCTCCTTGAGGCTGAGAACTTCTGATTCATCCCAGAATCTCCCTAAGCCTTTGTCATGTGCCTCAAGTACTAGATGTTCAATACATATTGCTTAGTAAGCATCCCAGAGAGGATAGGAACACCAAAGCCTTGCCTTCAAGGACTCTTCTGGCTGACTGGAGAGTCATCAAGCAGTTATCTGGCCCTACAGGAAAAGATGCCCTCAGCCCCAGAGGGGTGCTATGGACCAGGCATATAGGTGCTCAGACAAGGGAGAGATTTGGGGAGGCTGAGGTGGCCAGGGGCAGTTTCCTGAGGAAGGTGGTGCAGGTGCTGGGCCCTGTGGGATACGTAAGATTGGAGAGAGCAATCCAGCTGGGTGTGGTGGCTCACACCTGTAATCCCAGCACTTTGGGAGGGCAAGGCAAGTGGATCACTTGAGGTCAGGAGTTCAAGACCATCCTGGCCAACATGGTGAAACCCTGTCTCTGCTAAAAATACAAAAAATTAGCCGGGCATGGTGGCGTGCGCCTGTAATCCCAGCTACTCAGGAGGCTCAGGTAGGAGAATTGCTTGAAACTGGGAGGCAGAGGTTGCAGTGAGCCGAGATCACCGTGCCATTGCACACCAGCCTGGACGACGAAGCAAGACTCTTGTCTCAAAAAAATAAAAATAAAGCAATCCTATGGGATTACTCTGTCATCTACAGGACGGAGGCCTCCTCAGGCCTGGGCGGCAGTGTGGTGGCATGAAAAGGCCCAGCACTTGGCCTTAGAAAATCTAAGTCCACACCAGGCCCTGGTACCTCATGCCTGTAGTCCCAGCTACGCAGGAGGATTTCTTGAGCCCAGGAGGTCGAGGCTGCAGTGAGCTGTGATTGCGCCACTACACTCCAGTCTGGGTGACAGAGGGAGCCCTTGTTTTTATTTTTTTATTTTTTTTATTTTTTTTTTTTTAAAAAAAGAAAAAATCTGAGTCCAAGACCTATTTGGCCATAGGCAAGCAGCAAATGCCTTGACTACGGATGGACCGTGGTTTCTATGTATGAAGATATCTGCTGGTGGCCCCCAGGCTGCTTTGTCCTCCCACTCAGACTCAAAAGTAGTCACTGCAGAGTTCTGGCCCGTCTCAAGGGATCCCTGGCCCCCTCCACCAGGACTTAACTTCTAACATGAAAGAGTCATTTTAAGGCCTCTTGCGGCAGGACAGAGCCTAAAATACCCTGGGCTGGGGCAAAGGAAAGAGCTGGATTCCACTCCTGGCAACATCATGGAATCTGGGATCCTGAATGATTTATTCACTTAACCTTGCTCATTTGTTTTTTATTATCTATAATTTCCCAACGTACCTTTTCTGTTTTCTCACCTGTAAAATGGATACAATAATTCCTGTTCTCCCAGGGTTGGTAAAAGGATTAAATAAGGGACAATCAGTGTGCCTGGTGGTAGACGTATCAGGAATATCACTGATATGCGTTGATGGCACAGGAGAACTGTGACCACCAGGTGGCAGCAGGGCTCTTCCGATCAGCTAAGGGACGGCTGGGAAGCGCCTTTGGGATCAATCCGAAATGCCCATGGTGCCAGGCAGTTAGTGGAGATGAGAGGAAGGACCAAGTGAAAGGCATTAGGGGGTGGTGGGGACTGTGTTGACCAGAGCATGCACACTCGGTCTAAAAAGCTGTAGCTTCTTGGCTCCAACCAACTGTTCCCACATCAGAAGGAGGGTGCCGTGGTACCATTCTGATATTTCAAGAGAAGCCGCCAGGAACCAGAGTTTTTGTTTGTTTATTTATTTTTAGTTTTATTATTATTATTATTATTATTATTATTATTATTATTATTATTATTATTATTTGAGACAGAGTCTCGCTCTGTCTTACCCAGGCTGGAGTGCAGTGGCATGATCTCGGCTCACTGCAGCCTCCGCCTCCCGGGTTCAAGCAATTCTCCTGTCTCAGCCTCCCGAGTAGCTGAGATTGCAGATGTGTGCCACCACACCTGGCTAATTTTGTATTTTTAACAGAGATGGGGTTTCACCATGTTAGCCAGGCTGGTCTCAAACTCCTGACCTCAGGCGATCCACTCGCCTCGGCCTCACAAAGTGCTGGGAATACAGGTGTGAGCCACCGCGCCCGGCCTGTTTTTATTTTTTGATGTGACATCTTCCATGTGGAGATCGCGTGGTCCACAACAGTTTGCCTGCTTGTGTATTCTGCCTGAATATGGGTTGAGTGTTCTTGGTGGAGATCTTCTCTGAAGAGTTACTTTCGTATCTTTGTATTTCCTGTGAAATCCCTTTCTGCATCCTCACTTTAATCATCCCTTCATCAGACATTAATTTCCCTTCCTTAGATCTCTGGGAAGCATTGTTTCCTTTGTTAATGTTATTATCGTTGTTATTGTCTTCAAATTTTTATTGTTGGTCATATTTTCTGACCCACTAGACAGGCTCCCCATAATACTAGCATACAAGGTTCTTTGGAGAATTAAATGAGATGCTGACATAAACCACTTAGCCAAGCACCCAGCCCATTAGTGCTCAATAAAACTACTTGTCATTATTATAGGGACTTCCGAGGAGATGCATGAAGTTTAGAGGAAGGTTTGCAGGGCCTGTCTGCCTCCCTCTATGTGGGATGCTGATGAGGCCACTCTCCTATGTAGAAGAAGGCTCCTTGTCCTGGGTCCTGAGGGTTTAGCTGGGGTTGGGCACAGCTCTTCACTCAGGGGCTGCTGTCACACCCCACAGGCATTCCTGGGGCTTTCTTTCCTCTCCCATCCCTGGTGCTGCCAGGCTGGGGCAGTGCTCATGGGCACAAGCACCCGAGGGTCTCCCTGCCTCTCTCCAGCCGTAAGGTGTTCTGGCATCCGCTGCATCTGCACAAGGACAAGCCGGGCAGATAATCAGGCAATAAGCAGGCACACTGGATACTGATGGAGCAGTTCCTGTGGTCATAGGCTCAGGGTGCTTTGCAGCCAGGAGCATCCTTTCAGGTGTTTCCAGGGAATGCAGAAGCTTTTGGGGCCCAAGAGTCTGCTGGAGGCTTTAGTAGAAGCTTAGGGAGTGAAAAGAAGTGGAGACCAGGTTTGTCCTCATAGACTGTCACTTATTGCTGGGCTCAGGAGCACTAGCTGCTGGCGTTCAGTTAATCCTGGAGGTCTCAGGCAGGACATCTCATGGTCTAGGACATCTCAGGGTGCTTCTGGGTTCCCTATCTTGGGCCTATCTGCCTGTCATTGGTCCTCCAGGGTCTGGATATCTTCAGGGCCTGTGAGTGGAAACTGAGTTGTAAGCAGTGGCTGCCAGTTTGGGACAGCCCTGACCCTCAGGCAGGCTGGGCCGGGGGAAACCCAGGACCGGCGCCCTCCCATCCAGAGCAGCTCCTATCTCCAGAGGTGGGTTGTTTGCTTGCTTGCCATCATGTTTGTTCCCTGCCTTGCTCTGCTCTGTGCTACGGGGAACTCCATTTCCCCGGCTCCCCTCCCCTCTGGTTGCCTGGTAGGTTTGGCCAATGGGAGGCCCTGGCAGGTGGGAGAAATGCCTCAGTTTCCCCCCTCTCTGCTTCAGGTAGCATCTCTGCCAGTGGCCGATCTCCTCTGTGGTCCCAGCTCCCACTGGACAGCCCATCCTTCGTGGTCCCAGGTCCCATCAGACAGGCCTGGCTGTGCTTCCAGTTTCTGTCTGGTGACGCCAGATCCTAGACACTAGGATCTTCCCCGCATCCCTCCAGTGGAGGGGTTGTAATGTCTTTTTGCTATTGTTCATCTCTGGGGTGTTTCTCAGATCTTTCACCTGTGTAACCTACTCCCTAGAATGAATTCCTTCTGTTCTTTTTTAAAATTTTTAGATGGAGTCTCGCTCTGTCACCCAGGCTGGAGTGCAGTGGTGCAATCTCTGCTTACTGCAACCTCCAGCTCCTAGGTTCAAGCAATTCTCCTGCCTCGGCCTCCTGAGGAGCTGGGATTACAGGCGCCCGCCGCCATGCCTGGCTAATTTTTATATTTTTAGTAGAGACAGGGTTTCGCCATGTTGGCCGGGTTGGTCTCGAATTCCTGACCTCAGGTGATCCAACCACCTAGGCCTCCCAAAGTGCTGGGATTACAGGTGTGAGCCACCGTGCTCAGCCCAAATTCCTTCTGTTCTAATGCATAGAGTAGTTTCTGCTTTCTGACTGGACAGCAAAATACCACTCAGAAGCCAGGGCTGCAGGGAGGGGCTGGGTCTTGGTGCTATGGGATCCCTGGCACCTCCCTGGTACCTGGTCCCTCAGGCAGCCCAGCCCTTGGGGAATAATGAAAACCATCTCTAGGTCTATCTGCACCTTCCCTGGTTCAAGGGGCTGTCAGCCCTTCCTACATGGAGCTCTTGGAATGTCTTCAGTCCCAGAAGAGCTAAGCTGGTCATGCTCCAGGATCAGTGGTTGTGGTAGTCTGCTGAGCTGCCAATGGTCTTGGCCAGCTGAGACCATTACTGCCAGGCCCAGAGCAGACAAACACAGAGGAAATCCAAGGGCACTGTGTCAGCCCAGAGCCAGGCTTTGGGGAAGGGCCAGGCCCTACAGCCCTGGGGGAGGGGAGGAGGAAACACAATTTTCCAGCCATGATGCCTCAGCAGCATGTGTCTGGCCCCAACTCAGAAAGGGCAGTGAGCCCCAGGTTTGGGAAATGGGAAGTGGGATGAGGCTTCTGGCCAGGGCAGAGGCTGCTGGTCTTGGGGTCTCAGGGCTCATGGGCACATCAGTAGAGCCTCTGGCGTGGGAGAAGAGCAGCACGTTAATAGCAATAACTGCAGCCTCTATTCACTACTCACAAGGCTGTTTGAGGTTAAACGAGGGAATCCACTTTACAGGACTAATTCAACGCCTGGCACATAGGAAGCTCTCAAGAGCTGCAAGCTGAAAGACCAAACACAAGTCTCAACGGCAGCCAGCTGCCATGGGCCTCACACTGTTGGGCTGTCATGAGACTAGTGGTCTGGATGGAGCCCCAGGCCTCTCCCCTGGGGCAGGGCTGGAGCTGGGGACACAGATCTAGCTAGAAGAGGGCGAGTCAGGTGAAAGATCACGGGAGCTGGGAGGGCATGGTGATCCTAGGGCACACTCCCCAGGGATGTGGGGGAGGCAGCAGGTGTCCAGCAGGCAGTTGGAGCCGCCGTGGGACACGGGAATGGGCATCTCCTAGTGTCCAGGCAGGTCAGAGGTCAGAGCCAGGTCGGACTGCGGGCAGCAGGGTTTCAATCTTTGGTTGGGATTCAAGCACTAAGCTCTGGGGAAGGAGAGATCAGGCCGATGAAAGATACAGAGATCATAGCCGGAGGCAGCATTGAGAACTGGGCACAGGGTTAGAGTATGACTGTCAGCGCAAGGGGCTTTGTATTGAGCTCTGGTGGCTGCCCTAGAGCTGCTTAAAACCCTCCCATTTGAGGACAGGATGGTCTTAGGGAGCAATGTGGGGCCAGACTTGGGAGAGGGTCTCGGGATGAAGAGGTGGGGGTGGTAGCCAGAAGGCCAGACTTCCCATGCAAAATGCCCTCGTTCAAATCCTGTCCCCACACTTGCCAGCTGTGTGGCCGCCTTCAAACAAGTTGCTTAATCTCTCTGAAACCTCACTTTCCTCCTTGTGGGCAAATCAGGAAAGAGTCCTGCCTACGGTGTTGTTGGGATGTCGACACAGGATACATCATGGGAGACTTTGGCACTCTGTCAGGCACATAAAAGTGCTTAATAACAAATTGATCCTTGGCCACACAAGCCAGTTTTGATCCCTCCCACCCCCTTCCCGGTATTTCTTCCAAGTGTTGCAGGCAGCGACCCCACACTCACACCAGCTGTGCCTTCAGCTTTCTTCCTAATGCCCATGGCTCTGACCCTTCACCGCCGGGAATTCTGAAAAATACCCCATGGCTGCGTGAGTTCTTTCAAAACTGAAAGCAAGTCGATGTCTTAAGAGGCCAAAGGTTGTTCCCCTGGGAACGTAACTGTAACCATGTCCTCAAATACTCTCTCGCGATCAGTCGGCCATCTTTAGTTACTGCAGGCTCCAGGCGCCTCCCCGGTCTGCTGATGGTGCGGTGGCAGCTGATTGGCCGGCGTGTGGGAGTGCACCTTCCCCCTACTTTTTTGTTTTTTAATTTTTTAATCATCTTTCTAAATGCTTTTATTTCCATTTTTCATCCTCCCTGCTCCCCAAAAATGTCATGGGTCAGAACAGCAACCATAAAATACAAATACAAACACAGACCAGGTGCGGTGGTTCACACCTAAAGTCTCAGCACTTTGAGAGGCCAAGACGGGAGGATTGCTTGAGTCCAGGAGTTCGAGACCAACCTGGGCAACATGGTGAAACCCCGTCTCTACAAAAAAATACAAAAATTAGCTGGGCATGGTGGCACAAGCCTTTGGTACCAGCTACTCAGGAGGCTGAGGCAGGAGGATCACTTGAGCCTGCTGAGGCTGCAGTGAGCTGAGATCTCACCACTGCATTCACCAGTTTGGGTGACAGAGTGAGAAAAAAAAAAAAGAATACAAACACATTCATATACACACACACACAATTGGAAAAATCTCAACATCCATCCCCTTCTTTTTACACACCCCCCATCCCACCTCCCACACCAGAGATTCCAGGGTGTGGCACTCCCCTTAGGAGCATTGTGCCCCCACCCCCACCTTGAAAATCACAGCTACCAGCCAAAAGCACTTTGTCCAGATTTACTTTCTGTTGTTTATGCTGTGGGTATAATTTTTTTTTTGTTTCTCTTAATGGATAACAATATGCATGTAATACATTATTTTTAATAAAATTAGATATTAAATTTAAATTATATAACCCTCCCCCCAAAATTCGGTCACATTTGTTTAGCCCCCTGTAAGGTGCAACATCAACAATAAACACCTACCCTGCAATTTACTAAGAGGGGAAGATGATGGGAAGAGAGGCTTTGGGTCACTCTTCCCATAGTCTTCCCCCTTAGTAAACAGTGCCGTCATCCACACAATTGTTCCCACCAGAAACCGGGGCCTCATCCCTGATTCCTCTCTTCTTCTCAGCCCTTCACATTCAATCCTTTCATTTTCCCTCCCAAACCTACCTGAAATTGGTCCACTTCTGCTCCAACTCCACCCTCTCCGCAACTTCACCCATCATCTCTTGTCTGGACTCCTGACGGTCTCTGCTCCCACCTCAGCCTTCACCCAAAACCCACTCTCCATAGTGTAGCGAAGTGATTCTTCAAAATAGGAAATTGGAGAATGTCAGTCCTCTGCTGAAAACTGTACCAAAACCCAAACTCCTTACTCTGAACTAAGAGGCCCTAACTGTCCCACTCACCTTGCACAACCCTCCCCTTGGGCACCATATGAGGGCCACACTTGCTGTCTCTATTTCTCAGTGACTCTTTTTTTTTTTTTTTTTTTTTTTTTTTTGAGACAGAGTCTCGCTCTGTCGCCCAGGCTGGAGTACAGTGGCGCGATCTCGGCTCACAGCAAGCTCCGCCTCCTGGGTTCACGCCATTCTCCTGCCTCAGCCTCCCGAGTAGCTGGGACTACAGGTGCCCGCCACCATGCCTGGCTAATTTTTTGTATTTTTTAGTAGAGACGGGGTTTCACCGTGTTAGCCAGGATGGTCTCGATCTCCTGACCTTGTGATCCACCTGCCTCAGCCTCCCAAAGTGCTGGGATTACAGGCGTGAGCCACCACGCCCGGCCTCTCAGTGACTCTTAACTAAGCTTATCCCTGACTCAGGGCCTTTGTACTGCACTGCCTGTTCCCTTGCCCGGAATGCTCTTTCCCCAGATCTGCCCATGGCCAGTTTTCCTTGCCATGAAGGTCTCAGTGTCAATGTCAGCTCCTGAGTGACGCCTTCCCTGACCACTCAATCTAGTGGCCTCCAGCCCTCCCCATTTCACCCCTCACCACTCACTATTGTATCACCCTGTCTTATTTTCTTTTTTTATTAAAATAAAACCTTTTTTTTTTTTTTGAGACAGGGTTTTGCTCTCACCCAGGCTGGAGTGCGGTGGTGCAATTTCAGTTCACTGCAACCTCTGCCTTTTGGGCTTAAGTGATTCTCCCACCTCAGCCTCCTGAATAGCTGTACCACCATGCCTGGCTAATTTTTGTATTTTTTGTAGAGATGGGGTTTCATCATATTGGCCAAGCTGGTCTCAAGCTCCTGAGCTCAAGCAATCTGCCACCTTGACCTCCCAAAGTGCTGGGATTATAGATGTGAGCCACTGTGCCTGATCCTGTCTTATTTTCATTACAGAACACATCACTCCTTGTTTTCTTGTTTGTGTATTTGTTTATTGTCTGGCTCACTCATGAGAAAGTAAGCTTCTCAAAGGCAGGGTCTTTATCCTTCTTATTCAATGCAACATTTTGGGACCATACTTATACTAAAAAATTATTCAGTTTGTCTGAAATTCACATTTTACTAGCTGCCCTGCATTTTGTCTGGCAACCCTACTTGAGGCCCGCGGTCTCACATCTTGGGGACATGGGCCCAAGAGAATGAAGCTGGCATGTGAAGAGGAAAGAAGAGAGAAAATACCTTAGTGGAGAGAGACAGAGAGGACACAAGGAAGACAGAGTGTCAGGGAGAGGGAGAGAGAAGGAGACAGCTTAGAGAATGAGCGGGGTTGAATAAAAGTGACGCCAAGAGAGAATGAAGGACGGAAAAAGAGAAAAACAAGAAAGAGTAATAGAATAAGACAGGGTCTAAGAGATAGACAGAGAAATTGTGAGAGGCAGAGAAAGATCAGAAGAGAGAGGCACAGGGATACCAACAGGCCCCTCTGATAGTGTTCAAGTCCCATAGTTCAGTGACCCAAGCTCAGCTCCATCCCTGCTTTTTCTGTAGTTTGTTTACAGGCACCGATAGACTCCCCTTTTGCTTAAGAATAATAGCCAACATCTCTTGAATTGTTGTGCATACCAGGCTGGGGCCAGGTGCTTGGGGTGACCGTCTCCTTTATGCCGTCCCCTCACAACGATCCCGTGTGATTCCCAATGCAGAGGAAGAACTGAGGAACAGTTCTTTAAATAACATGCCCGAGGTTACAGAGATGCTAGGCAGCAGAGCTGGGATTCAAACCCACGCAGTTAGTCGCCAGAGCGTTTGGCCGCCCCGTGGGGTCATTGTCAGTTGCAACTAAGGAGGTCCTGAGTGGCAGTTGGATAGAGCGGATTCAGCAGAGAGGCTGGCTCACACTGGGATGGTGACCCCAGACCCTCAAGAGGCAGATTGGCATGATGTTGGGAAAGTTCTTTATCTTCTCAGAGCCTCAACTTCCCTTCTGTAAAATGGAGCTGATGCTAACAGTAGCTATGTCCTAGGGTTGATTGATAGGTAGGTTAAATGACTGACTCAGACACACACACACACGCACACACACACACACACACACAGCAGTTATATCAAGTAAGCATTTAAAAATGCTCACAGACATTTTCATGATCTTCTGTTCATCTCTGACACCCAGCACAGGATCTGGCATAAAGCCAGCGCTTAGGCTACCTTGGATGAGACTGGAGAATATTAAAGAGAATCCTAATGATCATTTATTCAACAGCTACTACATACCAGGCATCGTGCTAGGCACCTTACAGGCATCTTTCGGTCAATCTCCTGTCAATTTAGGTATTGTTATCCCCATTTTACAGATGAGAAGACTGAAGTCCCATGAAATCAATTGACCAGAAAGGCCACAGAGAGAAATCCAGAGCTAAGATCTCAACCCCAGTCCATAAGGAAAGGACACCAGCTCAGTGACTGTGTCTGCTTTAATGCAGCGGAGAAGTGGATGGACTGCACTGAGATATTTTCCTGTGGGCTGAGGTTTTCTCTTTTTTTCTTTCTTCGTGTGTGTGTGTGTGCGTTTGTGTGTGTGTGTGTGTGTGTGTGTGATAGAGTTTCACTCTGTTGCCCAGGCTGGAGTACAGTGGCATGATCTTAGCTCACTACAACCTCGAACTCCTGGGCTCAGAGATTCTCCTACTTCAGCCTCCCAAGTAGCTAGGACTACAGATGTGCCACCACACCCAGCTAATTTTTTATTTTTTGTAGAGAAGGGGTCTCGCTTTGCTGCCCAGGCTGGTCTTGAACTTCTGGCCTCAAAAGATGCCCTCGCCTCTGCTGGGATTACAGGCATGAGCCACTACTGCTCGCCTGGGCTGAGTTTTGACTGCTTACCATTCTCTTCATGTCCCATACAGATGCTTTGTGTGCACACTGTTTAATGCACTGTCATCTCACTAAATGGCTATAACAAGTCCCATCCTATGACGGAGGCCCAGAGACCAAGGGACTTACCAAGGGCTACACGGGAATTAGGAACAGAGCAGGTTCTGAACTCAGCTTCGTCTGACTGGAAGTCTAGTCTGTCCACTGTACCCAACTGTCTGAACTACAGGGAGCCCCAGCAGAGCATGACATCCCTCAGATCCCCCGAAAGCACTCACTTTTTATCATGCCCACTGCCAAGGAACACCCCACATTGGGGTCCATGAGTGTGCATCTCTTATCCTACAATAGCCTCTCAAGGCATCTCCAGCCCAGTTCCTCCTGCCTTCCCTCTTTTCTTCGAAAGGTCACCACCAGGGCCAGCTTTCAGAAGCACAGATTTCACTGTGTCACTCCTTCCAAGGCTTTATGGTCCGACCCCTGTTTATTAGTCCCCAACCACCCCGACTTGAACTCTCTGCCCTGGCTGAGCTGATGTTTCTCTATTGCTCTCTCTGACACATGCTCTTTCATCTTCCCCACTCTCCTTCACCCCTGCTAAACTATCCTTCAAATCTCAGTGACATGTCACTTCCTCCAGGAAGTCTTCTTTGCTTGGTTCAGGTGCTCTTTCTGTATAGCCTTCTACTCAGGTCCTTCTCCCTCTCTGTTGAGGTTGCTGTTTTACTGTTTTACTTGAGGGTCTCTCCCACTGAGTTTGCTTCATGAGGGCAGAGTCCATGTCTGTCTTGTTCACACTTCATCCCCAGAGTCTGGCACCATGTCTACTACGTGGTTGGTACTCAGCAAAAAGCTGTTGAATAAATGGACAAGTACACAAATGAGGATTCCATTATTATTATTATTATTATTTACATTCAGCATCAAGCTCAGTTTGCTGGCACATAGTAGGCTCCCAGAGACATATGCTGAATGGATGACGGAGGAATGAACAAATGAATTAAAAACATGGCTCAACCTCCACAGCCCACTACCATTTGCTCACTTCTTAGTTTGCAGTTCTCTCTCAACTGCAGCATCTCTTGCAGAATAAAAGGGATTGCAGCTCGTTGTTTGAATGCTGTGGGGTTTTGAGTAGAAAGAAATACTCCTCCTTTGACAAGAAGAATTTCAGGCAAAAGAGGCTTTTCTTGCTGGTGAAGGGAGGAGGGAGAGTTGGGGCCTCAGCCCCGTTTCTGGATGGCCTCAATTGGCCCTGAACTGACTAATAAAGTGTGAAATTGACTTTATCCTCCACCACATCTCCCCAGCCAATGTATCCCTGTAGCATCTCCCTCTGCTACAACTGATGTAGCACTGTCGCCATCCCCTCCGTCACTGGCAGGCAGGCAGGTCATTACCACCCACGCAGCCCCAGGGCCCAGCAGCTCTGCAGAGCCCGGGAAGTCATTTGGCCTCAGGCCAAGATAGGCTTTCAAAGCCAGAAGCATCTGACGGACGTGGCATATCTGATGCACCTTCTAAGCCAGCCACAGGCTCTTTTTGTCCCTATTTACTCCTCTGGCACTGGCTCACTGACTTCTAAGATGCGGGTGGGGGCTGCAGTGGGTGACAGCATTGGGTGAGATCTTTGAGCCTCATCCTGGCCAGTTGCACCAAATGCAGGGTTGAAGAATCAGGGCCAAAGGGGTTTGAGAAAGCAATGCAATCAGAGAATTGGAGCTTTGCAAAGGTAGCAGCTCAGGGAGCCCCTGAGGTGTCTTAAGGGCTACTTGGGAGACGATAGGAGGCCCCCAAGGCCCTCTTTCTACCAGGACAGGGCCATTTTTTTAGTCTATTTTGTTTATTCCCCAGTTTAAGATTTCCTAGGAGGAAGGAGAGTCTATAGCCCCAATGAGGCCTAAAACCAGTGATCTATCCAGCAGTCATTCCCAACCTTGCCTGGGAATCAGAATTAACTGCATGACTTGGTGAGAAATGCAGATGCTGAGCCCTGTAGCATTTTTATCTGCTCAGAATCTATTTCCTCTTCCCCCAAGGATAGCTTCCATGTTCTCTTGAGAGCCATACCTACCCCACACATCAACCATGTGGTGTGAGTGAAGACCCTGCTTGGTCCCTTGAAACTCCAGGCACAAGCATTCTCCTAGGCCTGGCCAGTCACAGACAGAGTGATCAGTCCAGAAGCTGGAGTGGCAGCCCCCAGAATTTTGTCAAGGCTGTAAAGGAAGAGAGGTTCTCTTTTCTCGGAGACTTTAGGCTTTTGGCTGGTGGCTGTCATCTTGGAACTGGTGGCTAAGAATGAAGCCAACAAAGAGGCAAACCATGACAAAGGATGAGAGAGAGGGAGAGAGAGTAAGAGAGAGAGAGACTGAAAGAAACAGAGGCAGACAGACACATCTGGTGTCATGTTATGAGCACCTGGATTCAGCCATGCCTGAAGTTTATACACCTGGTTTATTCAGGTACATGAGCCAATAAATTTATTTTTGTTTTGTTTTATTTTTTGCTTCACCCAGTTTTACTTGATGTGTGTTTCTGCTGCTTGCCACTGTAAGAGTCCTGACTAATACACAGAACCTTTCTCAGATCTATTTAATTGTGATCTCCATGGATGGAGTCTGAGAATCTGTATTTCTCAAAAAGCTTCTCAGGAAATGCTGATAAAGTTTCACCCCTTCATCAGTCATTGTTTGGGCATCATTGAGATCCTGGTCTAATGAAGCACAGATAAAAGTGATCCTTCTGTAAGTGGCCATTATGATAAAAGTGATCTTTCTGTAAATGGCCATTATGATACTGTAATTGCAGTATCATACCCTACACACGGTGATATGGTTTGAATTTGTGTCTCTGCCCAAATCTCATGTTGAATTGTAATCCCCAGTGCTGGAGGTGGGACCTGGTGGGAGGTGACTGGATCATTGGGGTGGTTTCTCATGAATGGTTTAGCACCATCCCCTGATGCTGTCGTTATGATAGTGAGTGAGTTCTTGTGAGATCTGTTTGTTTAAAAGTGCATAGTACCTCCCTCCTTGCGCTCTTCCTCCTGCTCCAACCCTGTAAAATGTGCCTGCTTCTCCTTTGCCTTCTGCCATAATTGCAAGTTTCCTGAGGCCTCCTCAGAAGCAGAAGTCGCTATGCTTCTTGTACAGTCTGCAGAACCATGAGCCAATTAAACCACATTTCTTTATAAATTACCCAGTCTCAGGTATTTATTTATAGCAATACCAGAACAGACTAATACACATGGACTCAATCCTCACAGCAGCCTGATGAAGTACAGGTTATTCTTCCCATTTTACAGATGGAGAAACTGAGGCTTAGCAAGAAGAATGAATGTGTTCAAGGGCACTGTATTAGTCCATTTTCACGCTGCTGATAAAGACATACCTGAGACTGGGCAATTTACAAAAGAAAGAGGTTTAATGGGACTTACAGTTCCACATGGCTGGGGAAGTCTCACAATCATGGTGGAAGGCAAGGAGGAGCAAGTCACATCTTACGTGGATGGTGGCTGGCAAAAAGAGAGCTTGTGCAGAAAAACTTCTGTTTTTGAAACTGTCAGATCTCATGAGACTTATTCACTATCACAAGAACAGCATGGGAAAGACCTGCTCCCATGATTCAATTACCTCCCACTGGGTCCCTCCCATAACATATGGGAATTTAAGATGAGATTTTGGAGGGGACACAGCCAAATCATATCAGGCACATAGCTAGTAAGTGATGGATCTAGGTTATAAGACTCTGAAGCTCATCCTCTTGCCACCATTCTATACCTCCTTCTTAATTAAAGCCCAGAGTGGAGAGGTGGTTTGCCTAGAGCTTCAATAGCTGTCATTGGCCCGGCGTGGTGACTCATGCCTATAATCCCAGCACTTTGAGAGGCCAAGGTGGGTGGATCACTTGAGGCCAGGAGTTCCAGACCAGTCTGCCCAACACAGTGAAACCCTGTCTCTAGTAAAAATAGAAAAATTAGCTGGGTGTGGTGGCATGTGCCTGTAATCCCAGCTACTCGGGAGGCTGAGGCGTGAGAATTGCTTGAGCCTGGGAGGTAGAAGTTGCAGTGAACCAAGATGACGCCACTACACTCCAGCCTGGGTGACAGAGCAAGACTCTGTCTTAAATATATATATATAAAAAATACATATAATACGTGTATTATCATAGATTATATATATATTATATATTATAGATAATACACGTATTATATATAATATATATTATTGATAATACATATATTATATTTTTATATATAATATATATTATTGATAATACATATATTATATATTTATATAATATATATTATCGATAATACATATATTATATATTTATATAATATATATTATCGATAATACATATATTATATATTTATATATAATATATATTATTGATAATATATATTATATATTTATATATTATAGATAATATGTAAATATATTTATATTTTATATATATATTTTATAAATATATTCATATATAAAATATATATTTTATAAATATATTTATATATAAATATATTTATATAATATATAAATATAATATATTTTATATTTCATATATAAATATTTATATAAATATAAAATATAATATATTTATATATTTATATATTATAGATAATATATAAATATAATATATAAATATATAAATATATATTTATATAGAAAGAGCTGGTATTGAAAATGTCATCTCTCTTTCAGGACTCTCAATCAATGAAGTCTGTCTGAGTCACTTAGTGCTATGGCTACGAGTTAGAGAGGACCCCAATGCTACTGGCCAAAACAGTAAGAGAAAATTTTTTATACTACACTCATAAATCCCAAAGTAGGATGGCCCAGGGTTGGTTAATTCGCCGGCCCAATGCCATAGTCAAGGGCTCAGGTTCTTTCCATTTTTCTGCTCTGCCCTTCTCAGGTGTCAACTGGCTCTCAGGCTGGCTCTCTTTTTGGTTACACATTGCTGCTGCAGTTCCAGACATGACGATTTCCAGCCAAGGAGGATGGGCTGCCTGTCTCTCTTTTTTCTTTTTTTCTTTGAGACGGAGTCTTGCTCTGTTTTGCCCAGGCTGGAGCACAGTGCAACCTCAGCTCACTGCAACCTCCTCCTCCCGGATTCAAGGGATTCTCCTGCCTCAGCCTCCCAAGCTGCTGAGACTACAGGCATGCACCACCACGCCCGGCTAATTTTTTTATATTTTTAGTAGAAACGGGGTTTCGCCATGTTGGCCAGGCTGGTCTCAAACTCCTGGCCTCAAGTGATCCGCCCACCTCGGCCTCCTAAAGTGTTAGGATTACAGGCGTGAGCCACCACGCCTGGCCATGTCTGTCTCTCTGTCTTTTTTTTTTTTTTCCCTGTCTCTTTTTATCTTTTTATCTTCCCCCAAAGCCCCCAGCGTATCATTGGTCAGAACCATGTCACATGTTCACACATAGTCCAGTCATTGGTAAGGGAGGTGGAAACATCATGACGGGATTGGACCAATCATGACTTGCCTCTGAGGCTGGGGGTGAGCGAACACCCGCACGGTAGGCTCTTCAATAAGGAGGTCAGGGCCGGGCACAGTGGCTCATGCCAGTAATCCCAGCCCTTTGGAAGGCCAAGGGGGGAGGTGGGGAGAATCACTTGAGGCCAAGAATTTGAGACCAGCCTGGGCAACAGAGTGAGACCCTGTTTCTAGGAAAAAAAAAAAAAAAAGAAAGAAAGAGAAAAGAAGGAGGAAAAGAAAGGAGGATGGACCTATTACTTCCATCCTCCTTTTTCTCCTTCTTTTCTCTTTCTTTCTTTTTTTTTTTTTTTAGAGACAGGGTTCCATCTGTAGTAGTTCCATCTACTCCATGGTTTCCTTCCAGCTCCTTGGGTCTCCCTCACTGATCCTGGGCCCAGATTCCACCACTTTTGTCTTGGTCCTTTAAAAAAGGCCAACTTTCCTTCCTTCTTTCCTTCCTTTCTTCCTTCCTTTCTTCTTTCTTTTTTCTTTCTCTTTCTTTCTTTCTTTCTTTTCCCCTTTCTTTTTCTCTCTTTCTTTCTCTTTCTTTCTTTCTCTCTTTGTCTCTTTTCTCTTCTTTCCTCTTGAGATGGGATCTCACCCAGGCTGGTCTCAAACTCCCAGGCTCAAGAGATCCTCCCACCTCGACTTCCCAAATTGTTGGGATTACAGATATGAGCCACTATGCCAAGTCAGTCAATTTTCAAAATTCAAAATCCTCCCCATGGCTCCCTCACACCCGCTTCCAGTCCCCTCCAAAAGCCAGCAAGGCACCCTGAAGAAATACAGAGCGTGCCCTCAAACAGTGCCAGGTGCTCTTCCTGGCTGTACCTCCTCCCTGTCAATTGGATTAGTACCAGTTCACGGAGTTGCTGGGAGGACTGAAATCACATGTGTGGTGGTGTATTGCCTGCTCACTACCTGTTTCTCTAGCTTCTAATTACAGAATCCATATCGTCCTTCACGGATGCATCCTTTACCCACTCCCAAGCCATGTAGTATAAGCAACACTGACCCTCAGGGCACCCCCAAATCTTATGGGGTCTCCTCCCCTGCCTCCTGAGGCATGTGACTTAGGCCTGTTCAATTATTGTGTTCAATGTCTCTTGCCATGGGACTTGATTTGAGATGGACAATAGCCCCGATCTGTTCCATGAGAGTCAGTTCCTAGGCCTTGGGCTCATAGTCTTGTGGGAGAGAAGTTTTATTTCCACTAGCTGCCAGAGTTGAATCTGGAGTTTTCAGCAATTATTTTGCAACTTCCTGGGGGGATATTGGTCTGAGAATGAAGTTAACACAAGTGATAGAGATAGAGAAATCCTAAGCTGCTAGATCCAGCTGGGTCTGATGCTAGAAAACCCTGTATATTTCAGTCACATGAGCCAATCTCATTTTTGGTCAAGCCAGTGGACATTGGCATTCTGCCCCTTTGCAACCCAAAGGTAACTAATATAGCATGTGTCTTTGAAAAAGCTAAACATGTCTCCTTTGGCTGAGACATGTATATGTAAAGGGGAGTAATGGGAGGTGAGGTTGGGAAATTAGGCTGGAGCCACATGGTGAGGAGCCTGGACAAGTCTAAGATGGGCCCCCCCAGTCTCTGAGACCACTGAAGGATCCTGAATCTCCTGAGACCAGGTGATTCCAGGAGTTTCCAAATGGGCTAAACTTTGCCTCTAGGGATCAGGTTAATGTTTGTGTAGCTGCTGATAAAGTACAATTTTTGACTTGAAGTAAGACCCATTCTCTAGGCACACATTGTCCAGGGGAGAGTTGGGTGAGTTCTGCATAGATATTTGGAAGACAGGAGCT
This sequence comes from Pongo abelii, assembly GCF_028885655.2. Classification (NCBI taxonomy): domain Eukaryota; kingdom Metazoa; phylum Chordata; class Mammalia; order Primates; family Hominidae; genus Pongo; species Pongo abelii. The sequence goes on from NC_071989.2 coordinate 158,286,429, forward strand.
GCTGGCATTTATTAACTGCTCCTAAGGGCCACAGATGGTGAGGGTGGGGAAAAACCCAATGCAACCAATGAGAAGGTCTGGAGATACCTTCAAGTGTGTCCACATTCCTCAAGTTGCTCAGGGTAGGCCATGGGCTAGCTAGAGAAAAGGGAAAGACATCACCTCCCTCTTTCCACAAGACCTACTTCTGTTAATGCAGCCTGAGATTGCATTCACTTTGGTGGCAGCACATCATGCACTTTTTTTGGGCCACCGTTGACTGGATATGAGTTGCATTTAAATGAATGTCACAAATGCTGCCACTAAGTCATGTCTCCCCAGTCCCCTCAAGTCTCACCTTGAGAGAACTGCCTCCACCTTCAACTCCTTTTCAAGACTCTGTAAGTCAAAAATCAGCTCTCATTCTTTTCTCTTTAATAGCAGCAAAACAAAAACAACAAACAAACCCAAAACAAAACAGAAAAGCAAACTACATATTAACATACTTGGATTCACCCCTCCAAATCATGCTGTAGTGTAGTCAGTGCATTTGTTCAAATCATGCTCTAGTGTAGTCAGTGCATTTGTTCAAATCATCCTCTAGTATAGTCAGTGCATTTGTTCTTGATAGAGCCTCTAGGAATCCAGTTCTGTCCTCCCTCATTTACTCTCCTCCACCTGCATCCTCAGGGCCTTCCTCTATCTCACAACTGAGGTCTTCCTGCAAGTGTCTGACAAAAGAAAATATTGCCCGGAACAGTACCAGAGACAAAGCCACTATTCCTTCTGGTTTTCTTCCAACCAAATCCAAACCAAGAGATACATGCTTAATTCTTCATATACTCCATATACATGATCTCATCTATGTATTTACTTTCTGTGTGCAGACATTGGTCCGGTGCTTTACGAATGTTAACTCATTTAGTCCTCAAAACAACTCAGTAACAGTTGTTATCCTCATTTGACAGAAGAAGACATTGAGGCATATATAGATTACATGGCCTTCCCAATGTCACAAAATTAGTAAGTGACAGAACGGTAACTTGAACCCAAGTAGTCTGCATTCTTAAACCTGTGCCAAGGGTTGGTAAACTTTTTCTGTAAAGGGCCAGTTAGTATTTTAGACATTAAGTGTCATGAACAATCAATCACGACTCAGTCGCTGTAGTGCAAAGCAGCCATAGATAATACATAAGTGAATAGATGTGACTGTATGCAATAACGCTGTATTTATGGCCACTGAAATCTGAAATTCATATCATCTTCAGTGTCATAAAACAGTACCCTTCTTTTGATTTTTCCCCCAACTATTAAAAAATATAGAGTCCATTTTTAGTTCGCAGGTCATATGAAAACAGGTGGCAGCCGGATTTGGCCTGCAGGCTCTACTTTGCTCACTCTGCTTTGTGCTGTGCGACTGCCCTCACCTACTCCTTACAGCTCACCTCCTTATTATCTCCATCTCCAGACAAAGACGTGAAATTTCAAGAGGCTGTGACTTACCCAAGGTTACCTAATGAGCAGGTTGGGGAGTTGGGATTTGCAACCAGGTTTGTCTTGTCTCCTGAAGGGGCAGGAGTGATGGTGCAGGGGGGCAGGAAGCAGGGCTGAGCTGGGGGTTTCAGCACAGCCTAACTCGGCCTGAAGCCAACAGTCCACCAAGAGCTGGCAGAACCTCCCCTCCCTTCCCCTATCCTCTCCCTGCCCCCTGCAACCCCGAGAACTGAGTGCAGTAACCAGGGGCCTCTCTGCTCTGTTCTGCCACCGTGGTCCCGTTTTCACACCCTCCTGGGGTTTGTAAGCAGCTGAAACACTCTGCTTTCCAAGTCTGGAAACAGAGCCCCAGAAAAACCCAGAGGCCATCTTGACTTGGTCCATTCTTGCCAACCACAGCCATTAAGGAAGGGAAGACCTGGTTTAAAAGGGCCCTGAGCTGCCACCCGTGAAACACTTCAGCTCTGGTCCGGCCAAATCTGGGAAAAGATTGGGGAAAAGTGAGGGAGGGGAAGAGACAGAGAAACAGAAGGGGAGAGAGGAGAGAGAGAGAATAAGCAGAAGAGACGGTGACAAAGAGGCAGAAGGAAGCATGGAGAGAGAGAGATGTAGACACACATGAGCACACCCACACACACACCACACACACACCACACACACACCACACACACCACACACCACACACCACACACACCACACACACACCACACACACGCCACACACCACACACACACCACACACCACACACACCACACACCACACACCACACACACCACACACACACCACACACACCACGCACCACACACACACCACACACACCACACACCACACACACCACACACCACACACACACCACACACACCACACCACACACACACCACACACCACACCACACACCACACCACACACACACACAGTACACCACACACACAGAAAGAGATCCTTTAAGAGCTGTTTCTTTCTGACCCAGAACCGTATTTCATTCTCCAACTCTGCAGACACAGAAAAGGTATTATTGCAGTAAAAAGTCTCCCCACATTATTTATTGTTAATACTTAGCTACTCTGTCCTTCCTAGGTTTTTACAGCCTTAACTTCATTCAAAGAAGGCCCCTGGTGTGGGCAATGCAGAGATTCTTTGCCTGAGGAGGGATGAGGAGCTCAGAGAGCTCCAGCAACTTGCTCAAGATTGCGCAGCAGGTTAATGGCCAAGTTGGGACCAAGGATCAAGACTACTGACTTCCAGTGCAGTGGGGGGTCTCCTACAAACCATGTCCAGGATCAAAGCGGACGCTGAAGGGCAGAGGTTTTGTTTACCCTCTTCCCTTCAATTACTGAGTCCCTAAACTCCCTCTTTAACAAGGAAGTAACAGTGACCTAGTATATTTGAACTTGAGCAAGGCAGTGGACAAGCAGGTGCATGATATTCCCATGGTCAAGCATGATGGGAAACTGAGAGATGGATTCAAGGGCCATCAGTAGAAGATTGGCACCCAAACAATTTTGGTGAATCGGTTTTCACATAGAAGGATGCTTTGCCCATGATTTTTTATTACTAAAATTTAATGACTTGAGCTTCTCTCCCACCTCTTCTTCATTTTAATTATTATTATTTATTTATTAGAGATGTGAGGCTTACTATGTTGCCCAGGTTGGTCTTGAACTCCTGGCCTCAAGCGGTCCTCTCGCCTCAGCCTCCCACCACAGCCTCCTGAGTTGGCGGGATTACAGGCTTGACCCGCCACATCCGGCCCACCTTTTCTGAAAACGACTCTCTTCCCTAGTTGAGACCCTCCCTCTTAGGATGTCTAGGATAGTTACTTAGTCCAAAGGGGCACTGCTAGTTCACATATCCTGAAGGACAAAAACCTAGGAAGCCTCATTAGGTGCCCTGCAGTTTCCGGCACTGCCACATGAGGGCACTGTTGAAAAGAAGCCACTCTGTTGCCTAGAGGCAGTCCCCTGAGACCACGTCTGCAGGAGCCTGGAAGCTAACACCTGCAGACCCAGGCCCAGGTGCAGTCTATACCCCCTATAGAAACCCGCTTTATTGATCCAGGCATGCTCCATTTGGCTGGTTCTCCATTTATTACTCCGGGGGCCTTGGGAAAGGGAAAAGACATGTCCCACATAGCTATGGTCACTCCATTACCCACTGAACATCTAGTGTTACAGCTCTTTATTTATTTATATACACGCTCAAATACAATTGTTTACGCATTTACCAACAGTGTGCTAGGGTAGCTAGGTTGGGAGCAGTTTCCAGGTTCAGTTACAAACTCTTCTTAGAAGCAGCAGCCTCCCAAGCTCTTGCTTTTTCTAGGCTGCACTAGTGGGCAGTTCTTGGTTTGGGGCTGTGCAGCACCCGTTCCTCCTCCAGTAAACACCCCAGTTCCATTAAGGGAAAGAGTCTCCTCTCCCCACTGCCTTGGGAAAGGGGCCATTCTTGGCTCCTGCCTCCCACCGCTAGCCTCCTCCAATTGAAGGCAAAGGAGTCAGATCCTTCCTCTCCTCACCTCCTGGGCAAATCAGTGGGAAATGCATTATTTAAAATGCTGTTTCCCAGGACTTTGACTCCGCAAGGAGAGGGGAATGGTTTCTGGCCATTGTCTTTGTAGCAATAGCAGTTGTGGAGGGGCCATTTACAGCATCCTGACCTATGTCCCTGTTCAAGGCAGTGACTGCTTTTCCTGCTTCCTGCTTCTTGGCCCTTCAGAGTTTCCTTAATTTCTGCTAACCTGCGTCTGCTCTTCTGGTCTTTCATCAATTTTGTAAATTTCCATTGGTCTTCAAACAAAAACAACACCCCTTCTCTTTAGTTTCTGGTGCTTGCAGAACGCTGTCTGACAAACCCCAGAGAATCAAAGCGGTCTCTTCCTTTCTCACCTTTAAGATGTACCTTTTGGGCTGGCCGTGGTGGCTCATGCTTGTAATCCCAGCACTTTGGGAGGCGGAGGCAGGCGGATTACTTGAGGTCAGGAGTTCAAGACCAACCTGGCCAACATGGTGAAACCCATCTCTACTAAAAATATAAAACTTAGCTGGGCGTGTTGGTGCGCCTGTAATCCCAGTTACTCAGGAGGCTGAGGCAGGAGAATCATTTGAACCCGGGAGGTGGAGGTTGCAGTGAGTGGAGATTGTGCCACTGCACTCGAGCCTGGGTGACAGAGTGAGAGACTCTGTCTCAAAAAAACAAAAAACGATGTGACCCAATTCATTCTTCAGGAGGATAGTTTGGGTCCCTCGCCCAAGGCAAATCTACACAGAGAGAGAGAGAGAGAGAGAGAGAGAGAGAGAGCGAGAATATGCAAAACTCCAAAATGTTAGCAGTGTTAGCCAGGGTGCTGAGATTATTGGAGTGTTTCATTTTCCCTTTTTGTTCATCTGTGTCCCTTGAAAATTTTTTTTGCCATGTCTATACACTCCGTTTATGATTAAGAGTAAAAACATATATGAGTGTGTTTCTTTAATTGTAATTAGAGAAACTGAGGCATCGAGAAAAGGTCAATAAGACCCTTTTTCATGCTAAAGAAGTGAGCCCCTGTCCCTGCAGGGACTGTCCTTGAGAAGGAGACTTGACTGGTATTCTGGCACTGCCTCTGCTGTTATCACCCCTCTGGTATGGGTGTATTTATTGACAGAGCCAGGGCTGATATCATAGTTGGCTTTGTTGTATGCATGACTCCAGGCGAGTCCTTGCCTCTCTTGGGCCTTGGGTCTTCCCATATAAACAAGGAGGGGATGGGACTAAGTGACCTTTCAGAGTTCTGCTGCTCAGTTCTGGGGCCTTGTTGAAGGTCATTGCCCGATGGAAGCAGCATCCAGGGGAGAAGCTGGAATCACACTCTCTGGGTGAAAAGGCGCTGGAGACGTCCCACATTGTCAGCACTCTCTGAGGTGAATATGAGAAAAATCCACCTCAAACTGGCTTAAGTGAAAAAGGAGTTTATTGGCTCATGCACCTGAAAAATTTAGATCTAGACTCAGGCTTGGCTGGATCCTGGGAATAAAAGGCTGTCATCAAAACTCAGTCTCTCTTAGTCTCTTCTGTTTTCCTTTGCCTGTTTCGCCTTCAGGCAGCCTCTTCCTAGACAAAGGCAGCGTGGCCACCAGCAGTGTCAGGTTCACACCTTGCCAACTTAACACCTCTTCCCAAGGACTCCAGCAGAAGTCCCAGCATTGACTCTCACTGGACTATATGAAGTGACATGCCCATCGCTGACCTGGTCACTCAGTGGAGCCGGGTTATAGATTCTATTGATTGGCCAGACCTAGCCCATGTGTCTGCCTCTGAAGTTAGGAGGTGGGTGAGTGTCACTTACATGTTTTGGTCTAAGGGTTAAGGAGGGGCAGTTCTCCAAAGGCACATCAGGAGCTGCTACCAGCTGGGGACAGGATGTTGGGAAGGAAAGAGCTCATAGAGGTCCACTCAGGTTCATGTCCATCTGTGTCATTGAAGTGTGCTCCCCAGATTGGCAGCAGCCTCATCACTATCATCATATGAGAGCTTGTTAGAAATGGAAATTCACAGGTCAAGCCCTACAGGCAATTCTGATGCATGCTAAAGTTTGAAAAACACTAGGGGAAACCAGTGGATCTTGCCCCTGCTTCCATCAGAATCACCTGGGTTGAGAGTGGGCCCCACTCTCTCAACGAATTTTATCAGGAAAAGGGAGGGGACCAGATCCAGTCATTAGTGTTTTTGTTTGTTTGTTTGTTTTTGTTTTTGTTTTTGTTTGAGACAAAGTCTCACTCTGTCGCCCAGGATGGAGTACAGTGGTGCAATCATAGCTCAAATTCCTGGGCTCAAGCGATCCTCCCACCTCAGCCTCATGAGTAGCTGGGACCACAGGTGCATGCCACCATGCCAGGCTAATTTTTTTATTTTTTATTTTTGTAGACTACCTGGGCTAGTCTCAAACTCCTGCTTCAAGCAATCCTCCTGCCCTGGCTTCCTAAGGCATTGGGATTACAAGCGTGAGCCAACACTCTGACCTGATGCTTTTAGAAATGCTGCCCCAAGTGATTCTAATGGAAGCCCAGCTTGAAAGAACAACTGAGCTCAATCAAACTCTTGTCCTCAACTATTTCTAACTTATGAAGTGGCGATAAACAAGGAAGTGGATGGTCCCTCTGCTGAGAATGACGGTTTATTAAAGGAATGACTTGGAAGATAGCAACTTAAGCCAAGGCAAATGAAGAAACAAAGCCAGGGACATATAATCCACTGAACTTTGTGGAATTTGAACCTGGAATTTCCTACCTTATGGCAAATCAATCTTTATACCCACACAGCTGATTCAGCCAAGAGGAGGAGAACTAGAGGAAAAAAAAAATAGCCACGACTGAGTGCTTACTACAAGTATATATCAGACAATGTATTTATCTTATTTAAACCCACATGACCCTGTGAGGTAGGTAATCTTAAACAGGGATATAATCCTGTGAAGTAGGTAATATTAAATATCAAAGAGGAAGACACCGAGGATCAGAGGGTACATTAAATAGACCCTGGTGGCTGAGCTAGGATTTGGATCCTGGGCTGTTTTGAAAACCTTTATTCCTGCTCCGTGTTGCCTTCTGGGAAAAGTCATGCTCTCTAGTTAGGAGTAGAGGGGCTTGCAGAGGAGTTTAGAGGTGACTCCTTTGATTCCACACATTTTTTTTTTGTTTGTTTGTTTTTTGAGACGGAATCTCGCTCTGTCGCCCAGACTGGAGTGCAGTGGCGCAATCTCGGCTCACTGCAAGCTCCACCCCCTGAGTTCACACCATTCTCCTGCCTCAGCCTCCCGAGTAGCTGGGACTACAGGCGCCCGCCACCACGCCCGGCTAATTTTTTGTATTTTTAGTAGAGACAGGGTTTCACCGTATTAGCCAGGATGGTCTCAATCTCCTGACCTCATGATCCGCCCACCTCAGCCTCCCAAAGTGCTGGGATTACAGGTGTGAGCCACCACGTCCAGCCTCCACACATTTTGAAGAAAGAACACTAGCCTGAGATCAGAACCTGGGCTGCACTCATGGCCCCACTCCTACTTAGCTATATGACCTGGAACAGGTCATTTCTCTAGCTGGGGCCTCTCTAGCTGGGGTCTCAGTCTTTCTTTCCGTACAATGGAAGGGCTTTAATTGACCCTTAAGGTCTTTTTCATTTCTGGATCATCCGTTTGGATAATGTTATCAGGAAGTTTCCAGCAGTCCTGCTTTCTGGGATCCTAGGACCCAGAAATAGGTCCTGGGATCCTAGGACCTATTTTGAAATACTCCTATGGTCCATCCTGACCAGGTGTCATAGTCAGTCTGCTGATTACTAAAGAATTACTCCCTAGACCAGTCAAGGGTTCCTAATTTTTTTTTTCAAGGCTTAGAAGAAAATACAGCTCAGACAGAAGGTCTAACAGTTGCAATTAAATCTTGGAGGACTAACAAGACACTGCAGAATTTTGTAGAGTCTCAGACCATATTTTCATCAGATAGGATGCAAAAATCACAGTGCCCCGACTCCATCAATATTGATCAGTGCCTACTATATTCAGCTTTGTGCTGGGGACCATGGAAGACACAGAAGTGAAGGGCCAACACCGTAGTGCCAAGGAGGAGTGCCACGGGTGGGGGCATGGCCCCGTACTCAGCCTCACATTGATCAGGGAAATGCAAATTAAGACAAAATACTTTTTGCCACCAATGAAAGGGTTAATATCCAGGGCTGGCATGGATGTGGTGAAATGAGCACTTTCATACGCTACTGGTAGAGTGTAAACTGGCACAGCTTTTCAGAGGATAGATTATAAACCCCCCCAATATTTTTAAGTACATAACTCTTTAATCCAGCAATTCCACTTCTAAGACTATCTTCAAGAAACGCTTGCTCTATGTACAAGGAAGCAAAATAAGAATGTTCATTGGTATGTTGTGTGTTGTATGTATTTTTTGGAGATAGCCAAGATAGCATTCATTAGGGAATGGCTAAACTGGGCTATATTCATGCTCTGGCGCTTTGTAGCATTTAACAAGCACAAAGAAGATCTCCATATAATGACACAAACAAATTTCCAAGATATATACATTTTAAAAAGCCACTCTCAGAGCTCTCAGAAGAACTCTTAGGTCAGGCACGGTGACTCACACCTGTAATCCTAGCACTTTGGGAGGCCGAGGCGGGCGGATTGCTCCTGAGCTCAGGAGTTTGAGACCAGCCTGGGCAACATGGTGAAACCCCATCTCTACTAAAAGAAATACAAAAAATTAGCCGGGCGTGCTGGTGTGCGCCTGTAATCCCAGCTACTCTGGAGGCTGAGGCACGAGAATCACTTGAACCTGAGAGGTGGAGGTTGCAGTGAGCCAAAGATCACACCACTGTACTCCAACCTGGGCAACAGAGTGAGACTCTGTCTAAAAACAAAAACAAACAAACCTGGTGCAGTGGCTCATGCCTGTAACCCCAGAATTTTGGGAGGCCAAGGCGGGCAGATCGCCTGAGGTCGGGAGTTCAAGACCAGCCTGACCAACATGAAGAAACCCCATGTCTACTAAAAATACAAAATTACCCGGGTGTGTGGTGCATGCCTGTAATCCCAGCCACTCGGGAGGCTGAGGCAGGAGAATTCCTTGAACCCGGGAGGTGGAGGTTGCAGTGAGCCGAGATCGTGCCATTGCACTCCAGCCTGGGCAATAAGAGCAAGACTCCACCTCAAAAAAAGAAAAAAAAAAAAAGAATATATTTGGTTAAACACACACACACCCCTACCCACCCACCCCTGCCACATCCTCCCCCATACCACTATGAGATACTGCTTCATACCTATTGGAATAGGTATAATAATAATTTTTTTAAAAAAGAGGCCAGGCTCAGTGGCTTACACCTGTAATCCCAACACTTTGGGAGGCCAAGGTGGGAGGATCACTTGAGCTCAGGAGGTTGAGACCAGCCTGGGCAACATAAGGAAATCCTGTATCTACAAATAATTTTTAAAAATTAACCAGGTGTGGTGGCACACACCTGTAGTCCCAGTTACTAGGGAGGCTGAAGCAGGAGGATCTCTTGAGCCTGGGCGATCAAGGCTGCAGTGAGCTATGATCAACCTCTGCATTCCAGCCTGGGTGACAGAGCAAGACTCTGTCTAAAAAAAACAAAACAAAACATAAAGACAAATGTTGGTGAGGATGTGGAGAAATTGGAACCCTCATATACTGCAAATGGGAATGTAAAATGGTGCAGCCACTTGGAAAATAGTCTGACAGTTCCTCAAATGGTTAAACATAGAATGGCCATGTCATCCAGCAATTCCACTCCTAGGTATGTAACCAACAGAAATAAAAACATGTTTTTCACACAAAAATTCATACATGAATGTTCATAGCAGCATTATTGTAATAATAACCCAAGAACTGGTGAATGGATAAATAAAATACTGTATAGCCATCCAATGGAACATTATTCTGCAATCAGAAGGAATGAAGTACTGGCGCATGCTACAACATGGATAAGTCTTAACAAGTTTATGCAAAATCCACAAAGCCATTCGCAAAATACCACGTATTGTATGATTCCATTTATATGAATGTCCAAAATAAGCAAATCCGTAGAGACAGAAAATAGTGGTTGTCTTGAGCTGGAAGGGGTGGACGGGACTGAAAGATGAGAGCTAAGGGGTGTGGAATTTCTTTCTGGAGTAATTAAAATGTTTTAAAATTTATTGTGAAATTGGTTGTACAGCTCTCTAAATATACTAAAAACCATTGAAATGTACACTTAAAAGGGGTGAATTTGGTGGTACATTAACTATATCTCAATAAAGTCTTATAAAAACATATACGAATATGTACAATGTTTTCAATGAAACATTGTTTTTAAGTAGCAGAAGGAAATAGCCTAATACCCATAAGTAAGTGATTGGCTAAGGCAATTATGGTAAAATATACTACTATGGAATACAATGTAATGTTATGCCAAAGGCAAAAACGACCACCTTTTGTATGAAATCACTCATATGGCATAATCTCTAAGATATATTGCAAAGTGAGAAAAGCACTTTAGCATAGCATGTTCCCTTCATGTAAAAAAGAGGGGAAAGAACGTCCATCCCTACTTGGTTTTCATATGCACAGACCAGGGGTCAGCAAGCTCCAGTTCACATGCCAAATCCAGTCTACCACATGTCTTGGTACAGCAGGGAGCTAAGAATGGTGCTTAGATTTTTAAGTAGTTGAAAAACTAAAGAAGAAGAATATTTCCTGACACTTGAAAATGATATGACATCCAAATTTCTCTGTCTATAAATAAAGTTTTATTGGCATACAGCCATGTTCATTCATTTATATATTGTCTATGGCTGCCTTTGCAATACAATGGCAGAGTTAAGCAGCTGGGGCAGAGACCACAAGCCTGCAAAGCCTAAAGTATTTACGATCTGGCCCTTTACAGGCAAAGTTTGCTGACTACTGGCCTAGCCTAGCTGGAAGGAAACACTGGAAACTGGTGACCTGGCTGGCTGCTCTGGGAGAGGAAGGGACAGCTGACGGATGAGGTAAGAGGGAGACTTTTCACTGGGTACCCTTTCAGACCTAGTCAAAAGATGTCAACAAAACTAAAGCTATATATTCCTGCATGTGAACATATTAGGATGTATACATGTAGAAAAATATTTCAACAGCTATCCATCAAATGGATAACAGGTTACTTACTTTGAGGGAGGGGCCTGGCTGGGGAGAGGGGAGTTAAGTGACTTCAATAGTAAATATATGATTGGAATAGTTTACAAGGAGAATCACTTAATGTATGACTTAATGCAATAAAAATAGAGTGCATTCATAAAACATGGCCCTCGTTGCACTTTCTTGAGTTGTGTGTTCCATGAGGTTCCATGAAGTAGGCTCTTCCTGGGGAGCCACGGTAGCTCCTGGCATGGAGCATGGCCCTCTGTAGGCCCTAAGCTGGTTGAGTGAGTGCAAGGGCCGGGAGATGTGTGTGTCAAGAGTGAGGGAGTAAGGGAGCACGCTCACAGGAATGCACAGTTCAGAGTGGGCTGGGGTGCAGTGGGATGGCCTGGGGTGAAAGGAGGGCCAGAGTGGCAAAGCAGGGACATAGTCCCAAACACCTCCTAGCCCAGGGCCATCAGCTCCCCAGGGCCGGCAGCCGTCATGGTTGAGGAGTCATAGTCTTTTAGCCTGTCCTCATTCCCCTGCCCTCATAAAGTCTCTGATTTTCTTTTTCTCCTTTTACAGCCTCTCTTGAAGGACATTAGGGGAATCTAGCTAGGGGCTTGTGCAGCACCACCTGTGCCTGCTACTCCCTAGAACTGCCTTTTCAGCAAGCACCATCTGTGGTGTCACTGCTCTCTGTGGGGGAGACGACTCCTGCCTGCTACCCAGTGCTGGAAGACTCCCCTTCCCAAGGACCAAGGCTGTGGAGGCTGCAGCAGAACTGAACACGGATGTTCAGGCGCCCAAGAACAGCCTGGCTCCAGGGACCAATGGCAAGAGGGTGTCTCACACATGGGCAAATTGAGGATGCCTCAGTTTTGTTTGGCTTGTCCTCCATCTCTTCTCCCAGAAACAGGGCCCTTATTTTTATTTAGGGAACTCTTTATGTTCACTCCATGTAATTTGCGTGGGGCTGAACCAACCCTGGATACAAGATTGAACACAAGAAACAGACCTGTCCAATCAGAAAATTCCATTTTTCTGGTCACAGTGATTGGTTCAGAGATGGGTAAGTGGCCCAAAGTTAAGCCAATGAACGTCAGCCTCAAGATTTTTGCTGATGCTATCAGGAGAGAGGTGCTGTCTCTGGGCTGGGCTTGTTACCTGCAGAACTACACTTAGAGCTGCTGGTTGACTTTTGTCAATACATAGAGCAAGCCAGCCTGAGAACAAAGCTAAGATGGGCAGAAGTAGAGCTGAGAATTGGAGACTGGTTCCTGATGGCCGTGTTTACACCAGATTCATGTCTACCCTTGGCCTTTTCAATTAAATAAACTCAAAATTCCCTCTTTTGCTTTGGCTGGTTTGTGTCGATAAGAGTCATTGAAAAGCAGTGTTAGCAGAGGGAAGCTTCCTGTCAGATTCTCTGAGCATTTCGTGAAGATTTCATTTCCACCCACTCTGCTGTACACTTACAACCCTCTGCTCCCAGCTGTCCAGGGGCAGTCTGCCTCTCTGGCTTGCTGGCTCTCAACACCTCTCTGAGTGAGATATCCGACCCCCTAGGTCTTCTCTCCTCCCCTTGGCAACCCACCCCTCTAAATTCCAGCCCCTGAGGATCCAAGCCCATGGCCTGGTGTTAACTCCCATTCTCTTTACGACTGTAATGTGTCCCAGACACAACAGTTGATGTTCTTTAAGCTTTGATGAGTACTTCCTATTTGCCAGACTCTGTGCCAGCCTCATTACACACATAATCTCATCGAATCTTCTCAATAATGCTGTTGGGTAGGTTTTATGATTATTATTCCCATTTTCAAGAATAGAAACCAGTGGCTTAGGGAGATGAAGTAACTGGCCTGAGACCAAACAGCTGAGTCACACACAGTGGGAGGCAGGGCTAGACAGAGTTGTAGGAGGGAACTAACCCCAGGGCCTGTGCCCCAACCACCGCACCAGTGCTTCTAACCCGAGCAAGCCCCAGGATCACCAGGGCACAGGAGCCCATTCCAGGGACCCACATCCTCTGAGTGAGGATGGGAAGGCCTGGGAATCTGCTTTGTTAAATGCCCCAGGGGATACTGAAGCATGAGGTCCCCAGAACCTTACACTGACAGTAGTCACTGTCTCCCCCATTAAGGACTTTGGCGCTAGAAAGGAGTTTGGCATTGCCAGATCTATTATTGCAGGAGCTGAAGCTCTGCCCTAGCTTAGAAATGATGACAACACTAGACAAACTTCTTTGCTGACACAGGGAAAGGAGAGATCAAGGGCATGTGGATAAGCAACTCATGCCTGGGAATAAAACAAAAATTTAAAGAATAACATCATTCTACTCTTCAGGGGGTGGGTTGTGAGTGTCTGGACTCTAAGAGGCAAGAGGTATAAGCCAGGGCCCAGGAGAAATTCAAATTCTATAGGCTTTCTTCATTTGTCCCGGAAAAGAAATGGCTCTCACGGCCCTATGAATGCAGTTCAAAGTTATTAGTATTATTTTTTTAGACAGAGTCTCACTCTGTCACCCAGGCTGGAGTACAATGGTGCAATCTCAGCTCACTGCAACCTCCACCTCCCAGGTTCAAGCAATTCTCCTGCCTCATCCTCCCAAGTAGCTGGGACTACAGGCACCTGTCACCACACCTAACTATTTTTTTTGTATTTTTAGTAGAAACAGGGTTTCACCATGTTGGCCAGGCTGGTCTAAAACTCCTGACCTCAGGTGATCCACCTGCCTTAGCCTCCCCAAAGTTCTGGGATTACAGGCATGAGCCACCGCACCCTGCCAAGTTCAAAGTTCTTAACAAAGCTTTGCACCCAGCATGAGCTAGTTGTGCTCTCTTGACACCTGGCTTTTAGGCATACCTCACCTCTCTGCCTGAAACGCTGTCTGTTTCCTTCCCCTCCTTTGCTTAACAAACTACCGCTTATCCTTAAGATCCCAGCATTAATGGCCCTCCCTCCGGGAAGCCTCTTCCAATCACCAAATCTAGATTAGGTGTCCTTCCTCAGGGCTCCCTTACCTCCCTTAATATGTCTTGATTGTACCTCTCATATTGTATTTTATGTGTTTAATTCACCCTGCTATACTGTGAGGTTCCTGAAGGAAGGACCATGTCTATCGTGTTCTCTATTATATTCTCAGCACCAGACATATTATAACAATGAGTGAATGAAAGCTTAATAAAACCAAAACAGAAAGCCCCCGACAGTTACATGCAGTAATCATATTGACCACTAGATGGCACACGACTATGACGTCCCAATTGGGATGGGCTGGGAGAGGGGCGTGAAATTGATGAGCAGGTTGATGGAGGGAGGCCGGGGAGCCTCTGATCTTCTCCAGACTGACAGCTGGAGACCTTCGTGATCCTTAAATTTGTATGTGTGGAAATCTTTGTTCAGGTAATTGCCTTACTCCAGAACCCCACTTCCATTAAGGGTTACGTCTTCATGCTACACATTAAACGCTTTTTGATGTCTCTGAAGTTTCTTCTCTCGCTTACCAAAGAGGTGTTTTCTGTTATTGGTGTTGCTGTTGATTGCTTGAAATGGTTTTATAGATTGCTTTTTCTTATTACTCTTTAGGAATTAGGTGGAGTCTGTCACTTTTAGGATGTGAGCCACCACTGAGTCCAATCTTCCACTCTTCAGTTGATCTGAAACTTCTGTTTTTTGGCTTAAGAACTAACACATACTTAGACTTGTCTTCCTCTTCCCTTTTATCACCAACACAAGTTGGCTTATTTTTCAAGGAGCGTATCTTATAGAAAGCCAGTTTTTAAAAAAAATTATCCCCGGAGAATGTCAGGATAGGTGACAAGTGTTGACCTGTACCTGCTGGGCAGCAGGCTAGGCTTACGGACTATTGTTATTCTTCCTAGCATACCAGATTCCAGGGCCATGATTTACATCTGCACCCAGCACAATGACTAATATATACCATGAACATTTTGGTTTGCTCACAAATAATTGAAACCAAACATTTAAATTGAACAATGCCAAGAATCTAAGGTAGCAAGCTGATGGCTAGCTAGTTTCCTAGAAGCCCCAACAGTGCCACACTATTATTATAATAATGATATCACTTGGAGAATCATTTTTCTGTGGAAGGTAATGAAAACCTCAATTTGGCAGAAATTCAGTAACTTACAGCCTGTAAGAAGTTAGGAATTAGGTGTTGCCCTAATGGGGTTAATTCTTGATTACCCTATAGATGCTCACGTGGCTACATTAACCTCTCTGTGCCTTTGCTTTCTATCTTTCCAGTGGAGGCAGCAAGCCTGCCAGGGCCGGCCTGAGAAGGGGAATTTGAGCCTCCTCTTTGTACATATATTTGACTTGGCACTGGTTCCAGGCCAGTGTAGCCACCATAAGCAGTTACAAAGGCCTCTGGCAATCTTGCTTTGTCCGGCTCCCCAGTCGATGCCAGTCTCTGCCCATTACACCCCTCATATCTGAACAGTTTGGGAATTATTTAGAAACGGCCTTATTTGTAGTCCTATAATCCAGCCAATATGACAGCCATAAAGATTGCTTTGTCGTTCCTTGAGCTGTTGATTGAAGGGTGTGGAGGGAAACAGAAACTGGATTAGTCAAGGGCTTTGCCCCGAGGTTGCCCAAAGTGGTACACTGGTCGTGGGGGACAGGCTAGAACCCAGGGCTCTTGGCAACCCAGATAGTACATTCTCCCTCCTGTGGGCTATTTCCAAGAGCTGTGTGTGTGTGTGTGTGTTGGATAGAGGGGGTAGTTATTAGTCATTCAGCCATAGTCCTTCTCTCAACGAGGATGTTGTGGATGGCCACCAAAATGGGTTCAGTACTAAGCTTCGTGACATTAGATTTGGCAGTTATTTCTTGGCTATGACACTAAAGGCTCTAGTAACAAAAGAAAAAATATACATATAAGACTACATGAAAATCTTTAAATTTTGTGTACCAAAACACACTATCAGCAGATAAGAAGGCAACCCACAGATTAGGAGAAAATATTTGTAAGTCATACATTTGATAAGGGATTAATATCTAGGGTATATAGAGAACTCCTAAAACTCAACAAGGAAAAAACAAACAGCCCAATTTAAAAATGAGCAAAGAAGCCAGGCACAGTGGCTCAAACCTGTAATCCCAGAACATTGGGAGATGAAGGCGGGTGGATCACTTGAGGCCAGGAGTTTGAGACCAGCCTGGCCAACATGATGAAACCCCGTCTCTACTGAAAATACAAAAAAGTAGCTGGGCACGGTGGTGTGTGCCTGTAGTCCCAGCTGCTTGGGAGGCTGAGGCAGGAGAATCACTTGAACCTGGGAGGCAGAGGCTGCAGTGAGCTGAGATTATGCAAGTGCACTCCAGCCTAGGTAACAGAGTGAGACTCTGTCTCAAAAAAAAATGTGCAAAGGGTCCAAATAGACATTTCTCCAAAAAAAGATACACACATAGCCAATAAACACATGAAAAGAAGCTCAACATCACAAATCATTAGAGAAATGCAAATCAAAACCACAATGAGATACACCTCACACCCATTAGTATGGCTACTATAAAACAGAGAAACAAAACCCCCATAAAATAGTGTTGTCAAGGATGTGGAGAAATTGGAACCTCTTGTACACTGTTGATAGGAAAATACAATGGTGCAGCTCCTGTGGAACAATATGGAAGTTCCTCAAAAAGTTAAAAATAAAATTGCCATAGGATCCAGCAGTTCCACTTCTGGGTGTATACTCAAAAGAATAGAAAGCAGTCTCTAAGAGACACTTGTACACCCAGGTGTCTAGTACCAGTATTCACAATAGCGAAAACATGGAAACAACCCAAGTGCCCGTTGATGGATGAATGGATAAGCAACATGTGGCATGCACATACAATGGAATATTTTTCAGCCTTAAAAAGGAAGGATGTTCTGACACATGCTGTAATGTAGATGAACCTTGAGGACATTATGCTGAGCCAGTCACAAAAAGACAAACACTGGGCGGGGCACGGTGGCTCATGCCTGTAATCCCAGCACTTTGGGAGGCTGAGGAGGGCAGATCACGAGGTCAGGAGTTCAAGACCAGCCTGGCCAACATGGTGAAACCCCATCTTTACTAAAAATACAAAAATTAGCTGGGCGTGGTGGTGTGCGCCTGTAGTCCCAGCTACTCAGGAGGCTGAGGCAGGAGAATCGCTTGAACCCAGAAGGCAGAATTTCAGTAAGCCAAGATCACGCCACTGCACTCCAGCCTGGGTGACAAAGCAAGATTCCATCTTGGGGAAAAAAAAATTTAAAAAACAGAAGACAACCACTGTATGATTCCACTTATGTGAGGTCCTCAGAGTGGACAAAATCCTTGAGCCAGAAAGTAGAATGGGCTGGGCGTGTGGCTCACGTCTGTAACCCCAGCACTTTGGGAGCCCGAGGGGGATGGGTCACTTGAGTCCAGGAGTTGGAGACCAGCCAGGGCAACACAGTGAGACCCCGTCTCTACAAAAAATTGAAAAAATTAGCCAGGCATGGTGACACATGCTTGTAGTCCCAGTTTCTTGGGGTTGAGATGGGAGGCTTGCTTGAGCCCAGGAGGTTGAGGCTGCAGTGAGCAGTGATTATGCCACTGCACTCCAGCCTGGGTGACAGAGCAAGACCCTGTCACAAAAGAAAAAAAAAAAAGTAGAACGGCTGTTGCCAGGGGCTAGGAGTAAGGGAGAATTAGGGGGGATATTGTTCATTGGGCACTGAGCTTCAGTTTTATAGGATGGAAAGAATCAATGGAGATGGTGGTGATGGTTGCACAATATTATGAACGTGTTTATCACCATTGGACTGTACAGTTAAAAATGGTTATGACTATAGTTTTTATGTTATGTGTATTTTACAAAATAAAAAAAGTTCTAACAAATGGATTCAGTGCTGAGCCCACTATTATTGGGTGGGTGGGTGGGTAGGTGGTGTTGATGGGATGGAACAAGAAGAAATGATACCCAGTCCCTGGCCTTAGCCTCTGGTCTCATTAGGAACGCAGAATGATAATCAACCAAGAAGACACTGGTAGGAAGCAAGGCTCCTTGTAACGCCAGTGTTAGCTCAGGTCACACGTCCTCAGAGATTAAATAAAATTGGCTAGTGCCATACCCCTCCTCATGTGGACGGTCTAATGCCCCCCAAAGGTTTCTGCATGTTCCCAGGGGCCTCTGCCTTTCCCATGTCCCCAGACCTTGGGTTCCTTCTTTCCATGAGGCTGTTTCAATTCCAGGGTAATGGGAAATGTCTCTCCTTGTTTTCCTCTAAAACTCTCCCTCCAGAGGTTTTGTGTGTAGCCAACTCTGCCAGTGGTTTGGTGTGGTCAATAAGGCAAGCATTGATAACCTAAATCCTGGCCAGCCCCAGGCCTGGAGGTCCTTATGCCACCAAGTCCTCTGGCCACCTCTCTTCACAGACCTCAGCTCCATTTGTTTTTTTTTTTTTTGGTTTTGGTTTTGTTTATAGAGACAGGATTTCACTCAGTCTCCCGTGAGGGAGTGCAGTGGAGCAATCACATGATCATAGCTCACTGAAGCCTCAACCTCCTGGGCTCAAAAGATCCTCCCACCTCAACCTCCCAAAGTGCTGGGATTACAGGTGTGGGCCACCATCCCTGGCCCCTACCTCTGCATTTGGATGCCTGGTCTCCTGGCCTTTAGAGTCCATGTTCGAGGTCCACCCCCAGGAATGCAGTTTCCCTCAAGGTATCATTCAGAGCAATGGATTTTCCATTCCCATTTCCAAAGAACTCCTTGCACATTCCAAGACTCATTAATGTGATGTGCTAAGGAAAGGCCATCTGCCTTTTGAATTTTGTACCATGTGCAACTATTATTTATTCTCAAAGAGCCAAATACTTTTTTGAAAGAGACTTTCTTCTTAGGATCTCACCTTTTACTGGAAAGAAAAAACAAAAACAGCTTCGTAATTTTAATCCATTTTATCTCCTTCTCCTTTCAGCCTCTCCAAGGAGGGAGACAGTATGGAGATTTGTTTTTCCATCTATTGGAATTACGCCTTTCCTCTTAGAAAGCAGAAGCCTTTGAAGTGAGTTTGAGTTTGAAATGACATTATTTTCTGACTTTGCCCCATTTGTTATGTGCACTGTCCCATTCATTCATTCAATAAACAGATGCTATGGGGCTCAGTGGAAGGTAGAGTCTGTGGGCTGGAGTGATCCGGGGTGGCTTCATGGGAGGGGTGGGAATTGACTTGGAAAATCATGGGGGGGAAGGGTAGAATTTAGTTCAGCCAAGAAAAAGAGCAGGGCAGGTAGAGAGTAGGCGTATAGACTGGTAGGTGCAGGGAATGAATAACCTTCCATTCAATCAACAAGCATTGCAGCGGCTCCACACAGTCCTGGCCACGTGCTAGGCACTGTGCTAGAGACTGGCAAATGGACGCAGGCAGTTCCAATAGAGGGGAGGCATGGGAGAAACACAGGTCACGGGGAGAGAGGTGCTGCCTCAAGGAGACTGAGAGACGCTGCCAGGAGAGAGTGACATTTCAGCCGAGACAGGAAGAATGTGTGGGTGATGATGAGAAGCTATGCTTCAAGCAGAGGGAGCATTGTTTATGAAATTCCCAAGTCGGGGGAGCCTGATGAGGAAATGGAGGAAGTCCGACCTTGCGAGATGCAAGAGCTGGAGGAGTGAAGTGAGGAATGAGGCTGGGAGGGGCAGGCACAGGGCAGGTGTGTGCAGGGTGGGTGTGTGCAGGGCAGGTATGTGCAGGACGGGTATGTGCAGGGCGGGTGTGTGCAGGGCAGGTGGGGCCTCGGAGGTCCCAGAAGGAGGAAGCATGTAATCCTGAGGGTAGGAGAGGCTGAGGGGTTTTTTAGCAGCAAAGCTACATAATCAGAACTGGGCTTTCAAAAGGCACCTGGGCTGGGCCTGGAGAATATGCTGAATGGGGAGAAATGGGAAGCAGAGGGCCCATTTGGGAGGGGATTGCAGCGGTGCAGCAGAACCTTGACACCTTACAGGCTGCGGGTTAGAGAACAGACCTGTGCTAGAACAAGAGTAGGCAGGGATGGAACTTGGGACCTCACAGTGGGGAAGGCAGAGACAAGAGGACTTGCAAAGGGCAGCCTCTGAGACAGGTCAGGGTGGTGACAGGGCTCCTGCTTGGGGGAACCAACTGGATGGAACCTGAGTCGCCAAAGATGAATCCTCTCTTCTCCAAGAAGGAGTGTGGCACCATAGGTTGTCCCAAGGGCGAGACAGGTGCTACTGGTGGGCAGTGTCCAAGATGGGCATGACAGCGTTGACTCACCTGGCAGAAAATTCATCCCTTTCTCAATTCCCCTTCAGTTCTTCAAGGAGAAAGCCTTGAATGGGTGCTAGACTCTTCAACACCTCTCTGACATTTACTAACCTCCCTTTTCTATAAAGAGAGAGCAAGCCTCAGTCTCAGAGCCTTCAGCAGGCAACAGTGTCTAGCTGGGATTTGATACCATTTCATTGCGTGTATTTTTATGGCTGCCTTCCATTTATGGTCAGTGATAACAAGTTTCCAATTCTGGCAGTGATATCGAGTTTCATTTTTCATAAAGACATTTAAGCTAAGGGGGAAAATAGGCCACCTTTAAATATATATTAAGTAAATAATGGTACAAGTGGTCTAGAGCTATGGCAAAAAACAGGAGGGGAGGACTCAGATGACAGAAGGTTGGGAAAAACTTGGATAATAAAAAGAGCACTGGGTTTGGAGTCCTGAAACTGTGTGTAAGCACTTACGTCCTCCTCCTCCCAGTCGTTGTGGGGACTCGTTGACATCATGGATGGGAAAGGGCTCCAGGAACCCTGGGGCCTCTTGGGACATTCCTTATTGTCAGAATAACAACAGGAGGCAGTCCCACCCTGATCCTCCCACAGGGTCCTGGGCATGAAGTTGGGAGTTAGCAGTGTGGGGTAAGGTTAGTGTCCACTTCATTCTAGTAACTTTTTTGGTTCATCAAAGAAATAAAGCCTGAAAAGCAAATCCCCCCAAAGATAAAATATTCAAGGCTGGGCACAGTGGCTCACGGCTATAATCCCAGCACTTTGGGAGGCCGAAGTGGGTGGATTGCCTGAGGTCAATAGTTTG
Organism: Pongo abelii; assembly: GCF_028885655.2. NCBI lineage: Eukaryota > Metazoa > Chordata > Mammalia > Primates > Hominidae > Pongo > Pongo abelii. The sequence continues at coordinate 158,307,628 of NC_071989.2, forward strand.
AGACCAGCCTGACCAACATGGTGAAACTCCATCTCTATTAAAAAAAAAAAATTAGCTGGGTGTGGTGGCGCACACCTGTAGTCCCAGCTACTCAGAAGGCTAAGGCAGGAGAATCGCTTGAACCCGGGAGGCAGAGGTTGCAGTGAGCTGAGATTGTGCCATTGCACTCCAGCCTGGGTGACATAGCAAGACTCCGTCTCCAGAAAAAAAAAAAAAATAAGAAAGCATAAGTTGTCCAAACACTGTTAGGTATACTTTGCTCTCCTGAAGTGGTGTCTAAAACTCAAGCCACAGGAAGATTTAGAATGTGAGGCTGTCGCCGGTGTCAGCTTGGTACTCAGTACAGTTCCAGAGTACCAGGAGCAGGGCAGTCTGGCATTGGTCGCCAAGGGGAAGCCACCTCTCTGTGGCCTGGGGAGTTGCTGTTGTTGCAAGACTGAGAACTCAGTGCTCCCGTTCCTGGCGGCTTCCTCTTACAAACTTTCGATCTTGATATTGGTGGGTGTGTTCCTGCCTACTTCACTCCCCAGGCCCCAGTGGCTGGGAGCTTGACCAGCATGGGCACTGCCAGACTGTGAAACAGGGGATTTCCTTCAGGGCATTTCTGCAGTCACCACAGTTGAATCCCTCTCTTTGTTTACTTCTTATTGTCAGTCGTCACCTGCTCCTGGAAGGTAAGCTGGATGAGGACAGAGCCTTGTTCTCACTGGTGTGCCCAACACCTTTTGCAGTGTCTTGTGCTTAATAAGGATGGTTGAAGAAACAAATGAATAGGAAGGACCAGAATGTAATCTTAACGTTCAGCTTCCTCACAAGGCTCCAGACAGACTCCTTAGAGCATGACTGCGAAATATAGAATTGGGAGTGAATTGGAAATTGGCTTTTTCTTGCCCCTGTGACCTCTTAATCTAAAAAAAGTCTTAAGGAATGAATCCTTTTAAAATGAAAGTTTAAGGCATTTAAAATTGCTCTGAGTTCAAAAATCTAAAGCAATATTTAAGGAGCATTGGTATGCTTTCATTAGTTACCTAAATCACAAAAATGTTCCCTTTGGGGCTGTCCGGGGAACAAGAGGGTTCCACATGGTTCTATGGGACAGCGAGGCTGGAGGAGGGTGGTTTGCCCCAGTTCACTCTGGAGAGGTAACATTAGGGCTGACCAGTGCCTAATGTCCACCCCAGCTCACCACCACTTTGCTTTCAATGGGGACACAAATCTTGATTCTTCCCTTAGTAGCCATGGGACATTAGGCAAGTCACATCACTTCCTCCAATGGGGATAATAATGGTACCTATGTTATGAGGAGTTGAGGAACTGTTTTAAGAATTAAATAAATGCATGCATGGAAAGTTCTTCAAACGGTATCCTGTCCATAGTAGGTGCTCAAAAAATATCAGCTTTAATCATTATTTCTTCCATTTTCCCTTTCTGTAATATGAGACCAATTCCAAGAATATAAAAGCATTGCAAATTATTTTAAGGGAAAATAGGATTTATGGTCTCTAACAAATAAAGTGTACATTTAGAAGGATGAAGTAAATTCCAAGAGACAAATGTTGTTATCAGTGAGTTGGGGGTTTTCCTTCCTATAGTTTCAGCAACTTTCCTAAAGATGTATGATCTCTGTTTATAAACCCCAAGCGCTCAAAATGTTAGAGGCTTTACTGAAGTCAAGTGTGGGTGACCTCTGTTTTTAATCAACAGGCAAACTGAAGAGACTCCCTAAAATTTAATAGCTATAGCTCCATTTGTTTTTTTTTAAATCACCAAATTAAAAGTAAACCACAGATTTATAATTATTGCCTGAAGTATTATACTTTGAAATGCAATATACTGATTATGATAATTTGCGGAGAAAATCAACTTATACATAATGGATTTTTATGTCCCTAAATTACTGAAATTATTTTTGACCTAAAAAGAGATTGCACATAGTTTAATTTTCCCTTAAATTTTCATTCACCCCACCCTGTCTCTTCCAAATGCAACAGAATCTTTTTCCCCAAGGTGTCAATATTAGAGGGAATCATAATTTCTACTCTGGAACCCTTCCCTCTTCCTTGGAATTGGCTTCCCATCACTGCACACACTCAGTCCCCTCTCCTCTCTCGTAAATTCAGCTCCCAGCTGAAGAAACCAAAATCCCAGGATGCAAGGACCGGGATGGTCTGTTCTGGAGATCTTCAGGGAATGAGCTATACCCATCTTCCTGTCAAAGGCATTTCCCAATTATTTTCCTGAAAGACCAAGGCAGTCTCCCTTCTGGGAAGAAGGGGAGAGGGTGTGGATACACATGCCTCACTCCCTGCCACCTGTTAACATGTAGCTGAATTCTAGAATCGTAACTTGATGTCCTGCAGTGTTAATTCCCATTTTACTGATGAGGAAATGGTAGGTGGCTGTACGGTGACATCGTATAGGCAGGCCATTTCTTCAACAGGATTTTGCTTGGTTCTGTTTTGAGCACCTGCGGTGGGCCAGGCCCTGCTTTAGGTGCTGTCCACACAATGATGAGCAAGACAGTTCTACATCTCCCTGGAGCCTGAATATCTTTATCGGTATAGTGGGGACAAAAATCTCACAATAATGACTCGGCCCTTCTCAAGGTGTTGTGTGGAGATCAGCTGAGCTAATGGAGGAGAAAGTGCTTTGTAAAATATTAAGGCATGATACCAATATGAAGAATGATCAGGTGTAGAGTGAAAGTAGATGTTAAAAAAGAAGGCTTGTTTTTCTGCACTCTTTATAAAATGATAATAACAACAACCATTCATTGTGCACCTACTGTTTGCCAGCCATTTTATGCACATTCTTCCAAGACCTCACAGCAACCCCCAAGAGAGCTGTATGATCTCTTGCAGAGGCCACGGCAGCTTGCCCTAGGTCACGCGGCTCATGTGTCTTGGAGCCAGGATTTCAGCCAGCACGACCTGCCCATTTCCCTTTTGGCAGACCTCATGCAGGCTGTGGGGCAGGGCCTAGGTATCCTGGAGAGAAGCGTCAAGGAAAGGCTGAAGGTAGAATGGAAGAGGAAGGAAGAATAAATGCATCACCCTCAGGATCACAGAGGCAAAGATGAACCCCGGGGGTGCCAGGGAACTTCTCAGGAAACAGGCAGTCAGGGACAATGACTTAAGGGTTTGGTAAGAGTTCCTAAACCTTTGTAACTTCCTCTTATTGGTTCTTCCATTATTCAGGCCTTCTGCCTATAAGGAGAAGCAATGAAACACAGCCTCTGTCTACCCATATGTATTAAGTGCCTACTACAGTGCCAGGCAGGCATAAGGAGATGGGCTGGGGGGATGTCTTTTCAGAGGCAGAAGAAAGACAGGTGTTGAGGAGTCCTGTGATGCACCCACTGTGGCTGAGAATGAGAACTCCAAAGGACCAAGAGCGTGGGGGTGGCTCAAAAGAGGAACAGAAAGCCCATGAGTCTCTAGGGCCTTCAGAGAAGAAGAAAAGGGGAACAGGGGGGCATGAGCCCAACCTGGTCCTGAGCTGGGTGGGCCAAGAAGGGCGAGGACTTGGCCCTGACCCTGCCACAGGCTGTCACAGAGTTGAAATTGGGCTTGGGCTGGGCTGTGTCCTCCTTGGCCTTCCAAGCCCTGAAGTTCCTCTTCATCCTGCCTCCTCCCTCCCCTGCTCCACAAGCACCCACTCTTGCATTCTCGGGGAATCAAAGGCTAAAAATAAACAGTTGCCACCAGACTCTGGGCCCAGGGGGGAATGGGTTCCACGGGAGTCTTGTGGACAGTGGGTTGAGGCTGGGGCGAGGGGATGGAGGGTGGGGGGACAGCTAAAGGTCTTAGGACTCCCCCAAGTGGTGATGCAAATAGTGCCCCCCGCCCCCACCTTGGCTCTGGAAGAGCCAAGCCTTCTAGCCTTCAGCTCCATGACCTTCTACAGCTGGGGCTATTTGGATCCTGGGCAATGTCACTGTGCCTGCTGGAGAGATAGAGCATGTGGCAAAAAATAGCTTCACCTTCTTGCAGTATTCCTACCCATAACTGGACTCAGCGAGTCTTTATCAGTCCAAAGGCATTCTCCCAGTGGAGCAAAGGTGCTTTTCTGGGAAGGCAGAACCCGTGACTCCTCAGCCCAGAGAATACTTAGTGGGGTTCTCCTTACCGAAAGCATCGCTGGAATCCTTTGGAAGAGAGTCCAGTTTTTGGGGTGGAAGGTGGGGTGGGGAGTGGGAGCCGATGTCAACTAGCAGCACACATCTGTCATCTAAGAAATCTTCTTGGGTCTTAGCTGTCCTCCACTCTTCTGTCTGTGTCACTAAGAAACACAAGTCCACTTCCAAAACTTACTTGATGGATTCATGGAATATTCCAATAGAGTAATTGCCCAGACTTTTGTCTCTAGGAATCCAGGGGCTGGGAGACCCTCCCTGGCTCTGTGTTAACTCCATATTTAGCCATAAAGAGACTGCACCTCCAGGGTCAGGGACCCTGGTGCCTCTGAAAATATTAATAAGAACAATAGTAACAACACTAGCTACCATGCACGGAGCACTGCTGATGTATCAGGCATTGTGGTCATGACTTTATGTGGATTATCTCCTTTAATCCTCACAACAACCCATGTTATAGTTTCATATCCATTTTATAGGTGGGAAAAATGAGACCCGGGGAGATTAAGTTGCTGCCATTTGCACACACATAGTCAGTGATGGAGCCCAGGTGAGATGGTTTATATCAGTCTGACTCCAGATCCCATACTCTGAGCCTCTACAGAAAATGTTCTGTTTCAGACGAAGGACCCACCAGTGAATGGGAAAGAAAGGCTCAAGGCCAGTGGCAAGAGTCCCCAGAACATTTCCCTGGAGAACTTTAACTGTGCCCTGTCCACTGCTGTGTCCCCACAATTGCATTCTGCAGTCCCACTAGCAATGGCTTGGTCAGAGGTCGAGCCACCCTGACCTCTCGGGCCCTTGCATACGCAGTTCCATCTGCCTCAAATGCGCTTCCCTCTGCTCTGAACTTGGCCAATTCCTGCCCAGCTTAATAGCTCTTTCCTCAGAGAAGCCTCACCTGGCCAGATTCAGTCTCACCATGCCATGCAATTCTGTCTTACAGGCTGGAGCACAGTTGTTATGGAAATGTGTGTTAGAATTTGTGGTATCTGTCTCTGAATGGAATGTAAGCAGGAACCATGTCTGTCTTGTTCACCGAGATATTCCTGCAACTTAGCCCAGTGCCTGGCACATAGTAAGTGTTCAGTAAGTACTTTTGAAGGAGGGAAGGAAGGAAGGAAGGAACAAATGAATGAATAATTTGTCAAATGTTGACTGGATGATTGAACCAGTGATCTCAAATGCATTTGGCTGATGGGATGTAGCAGCCGTTGTGCAGAGCAGGAGGCAGGCTGAGGGGAAGATGCTACCGTGAGAGACAGTGCCTCCCCGGGGGAGGTGACGGAGAGATAGAGGAAGGAACTGGGTGGCCTGTGATGAACTAGATGACCCCAAGACTCCATCCAACCTTGAAATGCTGTGACTTGATGTGAGGATGGGCTGGTGTCCCAGATGTCAACCCTTTAAGGTCATGGTCCCCCAGGCCCTCCTCGTTTACCTGAATAATCCATCGGAGTAAATCCGACCCTATGAGTTCTAAATCTTGTAAGGAAAGAGCTGCATAAAATCGCTTTGAAATGGTCATGGTGGAAGCTCCTCCAAAGCAGCTCATTCTGGAGGGCGGGATTCCTGAGGGTGTTTGCTTTCTACATCACATATTTCTGTAATGATTTCTCCCTCCCTTAATTTCTTCCCAAAAAAAAATATTACCTTTGTATTAAGAGTAACAAAGCTGGCCGGGCGTGGTGGCTCACGCCTGTAATCCCAGCACTTTTGGGAGGCCAAGGCAGGCAGATCACAAGGTCAGGAGTTCTAGACCAGCCTGACCATGGTGAAACCCCATTTCTACTAAAAATACAAAATTAGCCAGGTGTGGTGGCTCACGCCTGTAATTGCAGCTACATAGGCGGCTGAGTCAGGAGAATCACTTGAGCCTTGGAGGCAGAGGTTGCAGTGAGCCGAGATCGTGCATTGCGCCACTGCACCCCAGCCTGCGTGACAGAGCGAGACTCCATCTCAAAAAAAAAAAAAAGTAACAAAGCCAAGTTATTAAGGACGTCTTCAAATATTTGGGGGGTAGAAGTGCCTATTCTTTAAGGAGCTTCTGGTTGCAGAGAATAAGGAAAAGGGAGGAAAGAGAGTCTGGGAGTGAGTGACTGAGTCAGAATGACAATACCACTGATGACTTGTTTTTCTTATTTTGACAATTAACATGCAGTAAAATTGACTTGTGTGTGTGCTACATTTTTTTTTTAAGAGCCTTGCTGCAGTGGTGCGATCTTAGCTCAGTGCAAACTTCGCCTCCTGGGCTCAAGCAATCCTCCCACCTCAGCCTCCTGAGTAGCTGAGATTATAGGTGATCGCCACCATGCCCAGGTAATTTTTGTATTTTTTGTAGAGATAGGGTCTCACTATGTTGCCCAGGCTGGTCTCAAACTCCTGGGCTCAAGTGATCCACCCACCTTGACCTCACAAAGACTGGGATTAGAGGCGTGAGCTGCTGTGCCTGGCCAGTTCTACAAATGTTAACATATACATAGATTTGTGTAACCACCATTGCAATTAGGATATAAATCAGTTCCATCTGTCCAAAAAACTACCTCGAGTTGCCCTTGATAGTCATACCCTTCTCCCGGCCCTGATTCCTGGCAACCACTGATCTGCTCTTCATCACCCTAGCTTTGTCTTTCAAGAATGCTGTGTAAATGGAATCATATAACACATAACCTTTTGAGAGTGGCTTCTTTCACTCAGTTGTTGCATGTATCAGCAGTGAGTACCATTTTACTGCTGAGTAGGTTTCTCGTGGTGGTCTAGTAGACAAACCACAGTTTACTTACCCATTGAGCAACATTTGAGTTGCTTCTAATCTTTGGTGATCGTGAATAAAGCTGCTGTCAACATTTGTGTACACGTTTTTGTGTGCATGTAAGTTTTCGTTCCTCTAGGGAAATTACCTAAGAATGAGATGGCTGAATTATATGTTAAATAAAGGTTTCACTTTATAAGAAACTGCCAAACTGTTTTCAGGGAGGCTGCAGCATTCTGCAATCCCACTAGCAATGTATGAGGGTTGTGGTCAATCTTCATCCTGCCGGCATTTGTTGTCAGGCTTTTTGGGGGTTTTTTTGTTTCTTTTTAAAGTCATTCTGATAGGTACGCAGTGGTATCTCATCAGGGTTTTGTTTTACATTTCCCTAATGGCTAATGCTGTGGAATATCTTATCATGTACTTATTTGTATCCTCTCTGGTGAGCTCTCTGATCAAGTCTTTGGGCCATTTCTTAGTTGGGTTCTTTCTTTTCTTACATTGAGTTTTGAGGGTTCTTTTTATGTTCTCATGCTAGTCTTTTGTGAGATATGTGATTTGCAAATATTTTTCCCCAGACTGAAACTTGTCTGTTCCTACTCTCAGTGGTCTTTGTCACAGAGCAAACATTTCTAGTTTTGATGAAGAAAATTTTAATCAATTTTTAAATTTCATAGATCATACTTTTAGTGTTACATGTAAGAACTCTTTGCCTCATATTACCATTTTTGATCACTTTCTTTGTGCCAGCCCACATTGCATAATCATTTAATCTTCACTACAATCCTATATTGTTAATGCTATTCTTATATAACCTCATAATACAGATGAGGAAACTGAGGCACAGAGAGCTTAATAATTTTCCTAGAACTCACACAGCATTCACTGGCAGAGATGGGATTCAACTTCATGTCAGAGCCCACCCTTGTCACCACTAGAATCAGGTTGACACCCTGCCCGTAGAAACCCTTACTGGAAAGCCAGCAGGGCAAGGAACATTTGCTGCTTCTTGTCATTTGGGTCTTAGCTTAAATGTCACCTCCACAGGGAGATCGTCCCTGGCTACCCCATCTAAAATAGGCCCTCTCTTCCCCTCCCCTCCGTTTTCACCTCTCCCTTCTTCCCCCCTTTCTTTCCCTTCTTAACTGAGAATGAGTCTCTCCATGGCTCTTTTCATTACCTGCAATTTGTTAGTTTTCTTCTACAACTTGTCTTCTTCTACATAATTTCTTCCTTCCCCACTTAAGGTCAGCTGAGTGAGAGCAAGGACCTTAGCTTTCACCTCTTTATCTCCAGCTTCTGTGCCTGGCACAGAGTGAGTGGTCAGCAAATATTTGCTAGTGCTGTTAGTGGATGGATAAATGAATAGATGAATGGATGGATAAGTTGCCTCAGTTGGGGAAATTTGGCTCCTTGAGCAGGAAGAAGCTGCCGCCTGGGAACTAATCAGGTCCTAGCTGGAAAGAATGGAAAGGCATCTTCCATATGAACATATTTGTTTGTGTATATAAACATTATGTATGACATTTGTGTTTAAAAAATAGAATATTGTAATACTTGTCTATTCTAATATATGCATAGTCTGTCTCTGGAAGGATACAAAAGAAGCTGGGGTACTGATTGCCTTCTCAGGGTAGAGCTGGGCTAGGATATTGGCTACAATATTAGGATGAGAATGAGGCTCACTTTTTACTATATAACCTTTTATTCATCTTGCTACCCTGGGCATGTATTGCATATTCGGAGCTTATATTTATTTTAACAGTAATAATGATATAAGATTTCTTTCCCTGGGAGGCTGGCACCGGAGCAAGCCAAGAGGTTAATCAGATGAAGTTGTTTAGAAGACAATTAACACCTCTCCAACCAGCAGCTTCTTTGTAGGAACTGAGGCAAGGTCAATCTTAATACAGAAAAGGTTTTGCAAGGCTAAATGGAGAGGCAACATTTATTAAGTCATTACTAATGAGCAATGCTTATTAATATTGGAATATAATACATGCTCATTGCAACAATTCAAACTTAAAGATGTATCTGAAGCAAAACTAACACCTTCCAATCCAACTCCTTTGACACACTGTATTTAGAAATTTGATTTTCCTACTTTTATTTGATAAAGTATTCAGTTCATTTGGGTATATTTATTGTTTGTTTTCTATAAAAATGGTATCAAACCATAGACATTATTCTTTTCTGTTTGTTTTTTGTTTTTTGAGACTTCTCTCTGTTGTCCGGGCTGGAGTGCAACGGCACGATCAGAACTCACTGCAGCCTCTCTCTCCCAAGCCCAAGTGATCCTCACCTCAGCCTCCCAAGTAGCTGAGACTACAAAGGCACGCCACCACCATGACCAGCTAATTTTTTCTAATTTAAACGATTTTTTTTTCAGAGGCAAGGTCTCACTTTGTTGCCCAGGCTTGTCTCGAAACACTGGGTTCAAGGGATCCTCCCTGCTTGGCCTCCCAAAATGTTGGGATTACAGGAGTGAGCCACTGCACCTGGCCGACACTATTCTTTAACATCTTTTTTTCACTCCATACATTTTGGAGATAATTTTAAGTTGATACACATGGAGCTACTTCATTTGTTTTAAGAGTTACATAATGGCGGGGCGCGGTGGCTCATGCTTGTAATCCCAGCACTTTGGGAGGCCTAGGTGGGTGGATCACAAGATCAGGAGATCAAGACCATTCTGGCTAACACGGTGAAATCCCGTCTCTACTAAAAATACAAAAAATTAGCCGGGCGTTGTGGCGGGCGCCTGTAGTCCCAGCTACTTGGGAGGCTGAGGCAGGAGAATGGCGTGAACCTGGGAGGTGGAGCTTGCAGTGAGTGGAGATTCCGCCACTGCACTCCAGAGCAAGACTCTGTCTCAAAAAAAAAAAAAAAAAAAAAAAAAAAGAGTTACATAATATGCAATTGTATCAATGGGAGCAGGATGTTTCTAGTTTCTTGTTGTTACAAAGATGTTGCAATGAATATTCTTGTATCTAGCTAGCTAGGGAGCTTATGTGTTATTACTTTCATTTCTGAAAGTTGTCACATATTTTTTGTCATAATATTTTGGAAAAATTTTTCTACAAGGCTGTAATTTTTTACAGCCAACAATGGGTATGATAGAGTTGGTTTTCTTACTCTGCCATCAGCTATAAACGTTACCAATCTTTTTGTTTTTGCCAATATTAGGAGACATATGGGAACTCATTATTTAATTTTTATTTCCCTACTTATACATATGCTTATTGGCCATTTTCATTTCCTCTTCTGTATACTGTTCACATTCTTTGCCAAGTTTTCCATCGGGTTATTCATTTTTCCCCCAGTTAATTTGTAGGAGTGTGTTCATGCCGGGGTAGTAAGCCTTTGTCACATGAAGTTTAAATGTTTTATCCTGGACTCTCATTTATCTTTTGACCTTGTTTGTGGTGTCTTCTGTTATACAGAAGTTTAAAATTTTTATGCAATCAGATCTCTCTATTTTTTCCTTTCTGGCTATTAATAACCACGGATGTTTGTGTAACCCAGTGGTTTTCATACTGTGTTTCCTAAACTTACGGTTTCATGGGGATGAATGGATGTCAAGAGGGTGGGGGTGAATGGAGCTGCTGGCTGTCAGGAACTCACCATTTCCCCTTCCTCTGTTTTTTATGGATCCTTTACATGCTACTGCTAATAGTTTAGTGGAGGAGAACCTGGGCTCTGGAGCCAGAATTCTTCAGCAAGGCACCTAACCTTTCTGGGCTTAGTTTCTTAGTTTCTCAGTCTATAAAATGGGGATTGAGAATAGTGCCTGCTGATAGAATTGTGGTGAGGCTCCAGTGAGTTGATCCATGGAAAGCCACCTCTTAATTAGCACTTACCATGTGCTCAACACTGTGCTAGGCAATATACATACATATATTTTCAGTCAGTCCTCACAGCCACCTCTCTGCCTGAGAGGCCAGCAGGATTATTCTTATTTTACAGAGGAGGAAACTTAGGCCCAGAAAGCCTAGGTAACTTGCCTAAGGGGACAAAGGTAGTGAGTGATGAAACCAAGATTTACACCCTGGTTTCTGCATGCCTTTAAGACCTTGGTTGTTATCTCGTCCTCTCTCCTTACCACATTGATATTTATTGAGCACCTACTATGTTCCAGTCCAGTGCTAAGTGCTGAGGAGACAGCAGAGAATCTGACAGTCTCCATTTCTTGATGCTTACAGTCTGGTCGGTGAGGCAGTGATCGACAATCAGACAATTGCAAATTGTGGGTGTCATTGTGCACTGTGTAATGAGAGATAATCACACCAATTGTGATTTCAAGCTGGGGAATCAGGAGAGGCCTTTCTAACAAAATTCTGTTTGAGCTGAGACATAAAGGATGAGTGGGGAAGGCCAGTTTGAAACTGCAGCATATCAAATGGGTGGGCTCTCTGGCGGAGAAAGAGCTTGGCAGTCTCCAAGAATGGAAAGAAGGTCAATATGGCAGGCAAGCAGTATGTGAAAGGGCAGTAGATGCCAGGGCATACAAGCCCCTTGTGGGCATAGGTGAAACTTTGAACTTTATTATAAATGCAGCAGGAAGCCATGGAGGGTTTCAGAAAGAGAATGCTGGAATCTGGCTGTGCTTTAAAAATATCACTTTGTGAATATGTGCGTACGTTACAGCAATTCTACTCCCAGGCAGGTAGGTACCCAAAAAAAATGCACACTTATGTGCGCCAAAGACCAGAATCTTGACAACTGCCCTCTTTGTAATAGCTCCAAACCACAAACCCCTCAAATGCCTCTCAGTGCTTGACTGAATAGATGATGATATAGTCACACAGTGAAACACTATGCAGCAATGAAAATGAATAAATTATAACTATACACAATTATATAGATGGAGCTCACAATGGTAAATGAGTTAAGGCAGACATAAAACAGTATACATGATATGAATCCATGTATGTAAATTTCAAAAATAGAGGTGAAACTAATCTACAGTGTTAGAAGTCAAGATAATGGTAGCCCCGGCAGAGATATGGAAGTGACAAGGAAGGGGCATGGGGCAGGCTTCTGGTAATATTCTGTTCTTCATTTGGGTGCTGGTTACGTGGGTGTGTTCCATTTAGACAAACCCATCAAGCTGAACATTTATGATTTGTGCACGAGTCTCTCCCTATGTTCCTTTCTGGCCAGTATGTGAGTGTTGAACTAGAAATGGGGCAGATGCAGTCTTGGAGAGACGAGGTAGGTGCTGTTGAAAAATTCAGGTGAATGATGGCTGGCTAGAGGGATGGTGGGGGCAAGGGAGACCTGAGGACAGAGCAGGGACACGTTTTGGAGAAAAGCTGGTGAGGGCATCAGCAGTGCCTCTCCACTTCTGGCATAAGCACCTGGGAGGTGTCAGAACTAAGATGGAGAAGGTTGGGGAGGAGCAGCTTTGAAGAGGGTGGCAGAACCCAAGACCTTCATTTTGGACATGTAAAATTTGAAATGTCTCCAAAAGGCGACATCACGGGAGCAGATAGGTGTCTGGTGAGACTTCATTTAAAAAAAACAAAAAAAGATGCTGCTGCTTAAGAGAAAAATAAAGTTTGGAAAAAAGTTGCCACCATTCTGGCAATTTTTTCTTTTACAAAGCACTTTCAGCTCCATTATCTCATTCTATTTAATTTCATGACAAAGATTCTTGTCTTTGAAGTGTGGGTGGGGTGAGGGGAATGTGATGTCTTTATGTAGAAATTAGAGAGATATTCATGTGTGTGCTGTTACTGGAACATGCTATATTTATCCATTAAAAGAGAGCAGGCCTGGGATGGGAGCCTGAGCTAACCCGTGGAGGGCATCAGCCGTGATGAGAAGGCTGATTGGGGTTCTGGGAGTTTGGCTCTCACTGCAGTGGGGCTGAGCCGAGCAGTCTAAGACCCAAATGTAGTGGACAGAGATGCTTTCAGACAGCCTTGGGACCCTGGGGACAAGGCACAATTGCTGGAGATGTGGGCTCCATTACCTTCTAATTCAGTCCCTATCCCTGCCTCCCCCTGAAGAACATGGATCACACTTCTCCCCTGCTTACCTCTTCCAAGGCTCCCCATTGTCCCCAGGAAAGAATCCTTAGTCCTGGCCATGAGGAGGCTTTGCATCTCTGCAGCCTCATCTTTTACTCTTTTTATGGGTTCTTTCTGTTCAAGCCATGCAGGGCTTTCTTTCTGTCTATTGAGTGTGCTGCATTCTTCCTAATCTCCAGGACTTTTTGCAGGCTTTTTCTGTGCCTGGGATACCTGGTCACTCTTCTTTGTACTTACCTGTATGCATCCTTCAAGCCTCAGGTCAAAATCATTTTCTTCAGGAAACCTTCTGTATTCCCTGAACAGCCTGAGCCCTGCCCTACCCACTCAGGTCACCCAGCACTGCCCTTGATCTGAGCCCTACTCCTCTTTCAGCATCTGTCTTCCCCACCAGACTGTGAGCTCCAGGGCAGTGGGAACTGTGTCTGCCTTGTCCCCCACAGTCAGCCTGTGTCCTGCTCCCTAGCATTGGGTACCAAACATGTCCTCACAGCCATGTGCTTTTCTTGCCCTCTGGGCTAAACTGATAACCTTGAAGCTGGGCATCCCTTTGTCCACAACCCCAGGCCCCAGTGAGACTCGGCGTTCACTGTGCACTCAGGGGCTTGTCTGTGGATTTGCAAAATCCCCTGAAAATGCTCATGACCATAACTGACTCCACAATTACTTTTTCAACAGAATACTTGGGCACAATTTTTAGGCAGATTAGAACCAAAACCTGGGGGCTGGGCGCTGTGGCCCACCCCTGTAATCCCAGCACTTTGGGAGGCCAAGGCGGGCAAATCACCTGAGGTCAGGAGGTCAAGACCAGCTTGGCCAACACAGTGAAACCCCTGTCTCTACTAAAAAATACAAAAATCAGCTGGCCGGGATGGTGGCAGGCGCCTGTAATCTCAGTTACTCAGGAGGCTAAGGAACAAGAATTGCTTGAATCTGGGAGGTGGAGGTTGCAGTGAGCCAAGATCGCACCACTGCACTCCAGCCTGGGTAAGAGTGGGACTCTGTCTCAAAAAAAAAAAAGACAGGAAACAAAACCTGGACACCCCTCCTCCCACCAAAGGACCAATGAGGGTCAAACTCACTAAGGCCAATTCAGTCTGAAATAACCTAATCCCAAGAAGGTGTCCAGTGATGGTGTGGGCAGCGACGCTGAAAAAAGAATAGCTACAGGGCATCGTTAAAAACCATGTCACAAATCTTAAAAATATGAACATCGTTTGCTGCAGGAATTTCACCTCTAAGAATTCACTCTGATAAAATAATGCATGGGAGCAAAGATGAATTTATGAGGCTGTTTCCCACAGCATTGCTCATCACAGCGAAACATTGGAAAAAACCGAGATATGCAACAACGAGAGACTGGTTGAAAGTGGAGACACAGACAATACCCTGCCACCATTAAACGTGATGTTGTGCGTGTACTTTACCGACATGGAGTCACCACCATGACACACGGTGTGTGTGGGTCAGAAGCTGTTCAGTGGCAAGTGACAGAAATCCACCTCATAATGGGAAAAGCACAAAGGAGGATTTGTTGTTAGCTCATGTAATCTAGAGGAGAGTTGGACAACACAGTTCGGAAGGACCCCAGTGTGGCCAGGGCCAAAGAACACCTGGGGTCTGGGGCTCAGGCAGCTCCAGGACCTTCTCTCCATCTGCTGTGTTTGCCTCTCCCTGTGTGTCAGCCTTATTTTCTCATTGCAGACCAGATAGTGGGGAATACATTTTGAGACATAGGAAAGTATATACCCGAAGCTGTCTCTAGCCCTCAATCCAGAACTCCCAAGCAAGGAATAGATTGGCCACCTTAGTTCAATTACCCAACTCTGAACCAGTCAACTGTGGACAGGGTAGCCAGGCACTGTGACTGGCCCAGCTTGAGTCAAGACCTCCCTCTGGACCAAACAACTAAGACCAGGGGGCGGGGTCTCTTTGACCTAACATGGGAGTTCTTGAACTAAACAGAGAAGGCGGGAAGAGCAGTTCTGGGAAAGGGTACAGGGCTGATAATCTGGGTTATCCTCCACCTATTTTTGAGTGAGATGGTTAACAAAATGACATACCAGTTTTGTTACTGAGATATTGTTCACTCTTCATTGTACTTACCAGTATGCATCCTTCAAGCCTCAGCTCAGGAGGGCTTCTGCATTCCCTGAACAGGCTGAGCCCCACCCTGCTCATCCAAAGTGAGTTCTCATTTCTGTAAAGAAATGGCGGAAGGGCAGTGCATAGAGGATATAAAGTCTGAAAAGATATTCTAAAATGTTCAGAGTTGTTTTCTTGCAGCTGTGCTGTGTTTTCTACGATGAACACCAACTATTTGTGAGATCAAAACAATTTTTTTTTTTGAGATGGAGTTTCATTCTTGTTGCCCAGGCTGGAGAGCAATGGTGTGATCTCAGCTCATTGCAACCTCTGCCTCCGGTTCAAGTGATTCTCCTGCCTCGGCCTCCTGAGTAGCTGGGATTACAGGTGCCCGCTACCACACCTGGCTAATTTTTGTATTTTTAGTAGAGATGAGTTTTTGCCATGTTGGTCAGGCTGGTCCTGACCTCAGGTGATCCAGCCGCCTTGGCCTCCCAAAGTGCTAGGATTACAGGCATGAGCCACCATGCCTAGCTCAAAAATTTTTTTAAGAGAGAAAAGCTATATTGACTCCATGAGTGTGTGGAACAACCACTCAAGCAGTTCTCCTCACGTCTCTCTGCTTCAGCCAGCCCACGCTGGATTTGAAATGTAAGTGATTTTGTGAACTGCGGACCTCATTAGTGTCTCCAGACATCCATCCATCCAACAAATGGATGTTGACAGGGGCCCCAGTAAGTGCCAGGCAGCAAAATGTGCTGGAGATACAATGACCACTAAGGGCTAGACCCTGCCTCCAAGGAGCTCACAGTCTGGTGGAACATAGATTGTGATGAGTACATAACCAGTTATGTTACAAGAAGCTCAAAACAGAAGTGTGAGCAATGTGCTAGAGAAATATAGACCAGAGGACAACTGGTTCTGTTTAGAGGGCTCTGTAAAGGTGGTCTTGAGGCATTGGGCTTTGAGCTGGGCTGCAAAGGTACAGCATGCTGTGAAGGCTTATCAGATGGGGAAGACAGCACATGCAAAGGTGCAGAGAGCTCACCAACAGGACCTGGAGTTGGTGGTCAGGTGTGGCAGGAGTTATGAGGGAGCAGGCAAAGAATTTCATTCACTGAGCAGGTAGTGAACATCTAGCATATGTCAGGCTTTTGGCTAAGGGCTTGCTGATGAACTAGCAAGGGCGTTTGAGATTAGAGTCCAGAGGGCCTTGAATGCTATTCTATCTCCTTTCCAATAAAACAAAATTGAGATGAAAATGTGGGCTTATCACTTCTTTCATAGGGGAGACGCACGTCTTCTTTATGCATGGGCCCTCTCAAGTATCTTCAGCTCCTGCATCTCCACATTAAAGGAGGAAGCAGGACTGGGTGTGTATGTAGCAGAGGTAGGTGTCCACACTCCCTGCTTCCTGGGTTCATATTCTACCCATGTTTCAGGGATATTGGGGAATGAGACACTTGGGGAATTCTTTTAGAAGTTGCAGAGGCAGGGCTGTGCTCAGAAAGTCCTAGCTGGGCTTTGCTGTGGAGGCCCACAGCCATGATCATGGAAATAACTTTCCCAGCTCTGCTTCTCTGGAGGGACTCTGGGGAAGGGGAATCACTGGTCTCTGAAGTGTCTTTCATGCACTAAGCCGAATGACCTTGGCCTGAATCACTCAGGGTTATGTAAGATTAGGTAGCCACTTAGTCAAAAATAGCTTTCATGCTGACTCCAGCCCACAGAATAGCATCCAAGTCAAGGGGGCACAGATGCGTCAGAGCTGAGCATGCATGGGGAAATTCCCCTCCTGGTCCTCGCCATTGGAAAATCGCTTGAGGGTGTTAGCCGGGACTTGGAGCTGCTGCCAGGTAATCTGTGCGTCTCTGTTTGGCAGCATATATGTGACTGTTTTGCTGGAGAAGAGAAACCAAGGGACCATAAACACAGAAATGCATGCAAACATTAGAATAAAAGTGAGAAAGAGGGTGCGGTAGGCAGAAAGAGCACTGAACTAGGAGCCTTCAGATCTGCTACTACCATTGACTTTCTGCAGCCCGTCACTTTCTTCTATTCATTCAACAAATACTTACTGAGCCTACTGTGTGCCAGAGACTGTCCTAGCACTGGAGACACAAAAGGGAAGGATAGATGCTATTTCTTCCCTCATGGAATTTTAGCTTGTAAGCTGTCTTGTCCCTCAGCTTAAAGATAACATACATCTTCTGAGAACATTCTTATGCCAGGCACTTTACAAGACATTCGACATACACAGTGAACAAGCCAGATACAGTCTTTGGCCACATGCAGCTTGCAGACTAGAGGGAGAAAAAGACAAATAAAGACAAAAAAAAAATCCAGACAATTTGTCTTTGCAATAAAAATTCCAATAAAGGGCCCTTTTAGGCCTAAGAGGAAGACATCTCTATTGATTGGGACGGTCACTGTCTTGTTCAAAGTTTCTGCCCAGTGAAGGAGCATGTCGGGGCTCCTGTTTTCTCCTTCTGGAAGAGACATTGGGTAAAAGCAACTTGGATCTTGCGTGAGGAGGAGAACCCCATCCACTGCTATTCAGAGTGGGTGTTGGTCTGATATTTTTGGAGGAAAATTTGGCAACATTCATCAAAGCTTTACGAGTATTCCTCTCCTTTGACCTAATAAGTTCATTTCTGGGAGATTATCCAAAGGAAATAATTGGATAAGTGTACAAAGATGTACATTGTAAAGAAACTCACTGAATCCTTATTTATGACAATTAAGAATTTGAAATAATCAAGATAGTCAATAATAAGGGATTGTTGAAGCAAATTGTAGTCTAGCTGGACTGGTAGCACATGTCTATAGTCCTGGATATGGCAAGAAGATCCCTTGAGCCCAGGAATTGGAGTTCAGCCTGGGCAACATAGTAAGACCCTGTCTCAAATAAAAAATAAAAAATTGCAGTATATCTATAAAACGCCATAAAATAATTTTTGCCCTTTATACCATTAACATGGAAAGATGTTCATGATATGATAAGTTAAAAAAAATTGGTTCAAAAAATTGTGTGGGATAGTACCAAAAAGAGCAGAATATGTAAGAATAAATTTACCCAAGAAGGTGTAAGACTTGTTTACAGAAACTTTAAAACACTGCTAAAAGAGATGAAAGAAGACCTAAATATAGAGACATTCTTTGCTTATGGGTTAGAAGACTCACTTTTTAAATTAAATTTTAATTTATATCATTAATTTATTTGTTTATTTTTATGGGAACCACTAATACCGCGTCCTCTCCTTCTTACTCCCCTGAAGGAAGAGAAAAAGGATCATCAATGGCAAGCGGCAGCTGCAACAAAACAACACTATGAGCTGGCTGCATGCTCAGGAAAGAATGCCTGCCTCCTCCGTTTGGTTTCCAGTGCTCTAAACATTCAGAGAAACTTCTCTAGTATTGAATGACAGAAATGAGCCCTGAGAGTAGAGTCTTAGAAGACTTGATTTTGTTAAGACAATAATATTCCCCAAAGCAATATGCAGATTCAATGCAATCCCTATCAAAGTCCCCAAATCCCACAAATTCCACTTTGCTGAAGTAGAAAAGCTGACTCTGAAATGTATATAGAATTGCAAGGGATCCCAAATAGTCAAAACAATCTTGCAAAAAGAAGAACAAGGTGTTAAGACTCACGTTTGCCAATTTCAAAACTTACTACAAAGCTACAGTAATCAAAATCATGTACTACCAGCATAAGGATAGTCATGCATATAGATCAATGGAATAGAATTGACAATCCAGAAATAAACGTATGCGACTATGGTCAATTGATTTTCAACAAGGGTGCCAAGACCATTCAATGGGGGAAAAGAAGGGTTTCTTCAACAAATGGTGCCAGGCCAACTGAATATCCACATGCAAAAGAACAAAGTTGGACCTTACCACACACCATGTACAAAAATTAACCCAAAATGAATAAAATTCTAAATATAAGAGCTAAAGCCATAAAAGTCTAAGAAAAGAACAGCTTTATAACCATGGGTTTGGCAACAGTTTCTTAGACCAAAAACAAAAGGAACAAATGAAAAATAGATAAGTTGGGGGCTTCATCAAAATAAAAAACTTTTGTGCATGAAAGAACGCTATCAAGAACGCAAAAGGAAACCCACAGAATGGAAGAATATATTTGCAAATCATATATTTGATAAGAATCTTGTATCCAGAATATAGAAAGAACTTGTACAACTCAACAAGAAAAACACAAACAACTCAATTTTTAAAATGGACAAAGGCATAAAAAAGAACAAAATCATGTCCTTTGCAGCAACATGGATGCAGCTGAAGGCTATTATCCTAAGTAAATTAACACAGAAACAGAAAACCAAATGCCACATGTTCTCACTTGTACGTGGGAGCTAAACATGGGGTGCACACAGACACAAAGATGGGAACAATAGACACTGGGGGCTCCAAAAGTGGGGAGGAGGGTTGGGGGGGCAAGGGTTGAAAAACTACCTATTGGGTACTGTGTTCACTATTTGGTTGATGGGATCAATAGAAACCCAAACTTCAGCATCACACAATATACCTATGTAAAAAACCTGCACATGTACCCCCTGAGTGTTTAAAAAATGGGCAAAGGCCTTGAATAGATATCTCTCCAAGGAAGATATACAAATGGCCAACAAGCATGTGAAAAGATGTTTAACATCATTAGTCATTAGGGAAATGCAATTCAAAACCACAAAAATAAAGGTACGAGATAGCATTTCATACCCACTAGATTGGTTATAATAAAACAAAACAAAACAAACAGAAGGAAAATGACAAGTTTTGGTATGGATGTAGAGAAATTGGAACCCTCATACATTGCTGGTGGAAATCGGTTTGTTATTTCTTCAATAAGTTAAAGATAGAACGACCTTTTGATGTAGCAGTCCCACTCCTAAGTATATAGTCAAAAGAACTGAAAACAGGTACTCAAATAAAAACTTACATGTTCATAGCAGCACTATTCACAACAGACAAAAGGTGGAAATAGCCCAAATGCCCCTCAACTAATGAATAGATAAACAAAATATGGCATATCCATGCAATGGAATGTTATTTGGCTATGAAAAGGAATGAAGTACTGATGCATGCTACAGCATGGATGAACCTTGAAAACAGACTGGACCTGGTGATTCACACCTATAATCCCAACACTTTGGGAGGCTGAGGGTGGTGAATCACTTGAGGCCAAGAGTTCAAGACCAACCTGGGCAACATAGTGAGACTCTGTCTTTACAATTTCTTTTTAATTAGTTGGGCTTGCACCTGTAGTCCCAGCTATTTTGGAGGCTGAGGTGGGAGGATCACTTAAGCCAAAGAGGTTGAGGCTGCAGTGAGCTATGATCGTTTCACTGCACTCCAGCCTGAGTGACAGAGAGAGACCCTGTCTCTAAAAAAAAAAAAAGAAAAGAAAAAGAAAGAAAAAGGAAAAAAATTTTTTAAAAAACCTTGAAAACATTATGCTTGGCTGAGCATGTTGGCTCACACCTGTAATCCCAGCACTTTTGGAGGCCAAGGTGGGAGGATCGCTTGAGGTCAGGAGTTGGAGACCAGCCTCGCTGACATGGTGAAACCCCATCTCTACTAAAAATATGGAAATTATCCAGGCTTGGCAGTGCATGCCTATAGTCCCAGCTACTTAGAAGGCTGAGGCAGGAGAATTCGTTTGAATCCGGGAGGCAGAGGTTGCAGTGAGCCTAGATCATGCCACCGCACTCCAGCCTGGGTGACAGAGCAAGACTCTGTCCCCATTTAAAATATATATATATATACTAAGTGAAAGAAGTGAGACACAAAAGATCACATATTGTGTGATGTGAAATACCCAGCATACGCAGATCCATGGAGCTAGAAAGCAGATTCATGGTTGCCAGGGGCTGTTGGGAGAGGGGAATGGAGAGTGACTCTTCAGCTGATACGGGATTTCCTTCTGGGATGATGAAATTATTCTGAAATTATATAGTGGTGATGGTTGTTCAGCATTGAGAATGCACTAAATGCCACTGAACTGTACACTTCAAAATGGTTAAAATGGTGAAAAATTGTTGTGGGTATTCCAGAAAAATAATTGGAAGGATGAACAATAAAATGTTAACAGTGATTATTTCTGGATAACAGTAGGAGTGACTTTCACTCTCCTATTTTTCTTTTTATACTATCTGAATACTTTATGAGAAGCACGTTTTGTATTAAAAATCAGAGTGAATAAAAACTATAGTGAACAGTTTTCATTTTAGAAGGCAAGAAGCAAGAGGGAAGGGAGGAAGAAAAGACGGAAGGAAGGAAGGGAGGGAGGAAGGAAGGGGAGGGAAGAAAGGAGAGGGAAGGAGAGAGTGGAAGGAAGAAAAAAAGGGAGTCCTTGAACCCAGCCCTCCAACTCCCTCATCTCTCTCATTACTTTGGAGGTGCAGGCCTTGCTAGTGTCAGGCTGGGGGTTGTATGGGTTTCTGGTTAGACACCAAGAAGGACCTTTTAGGTTAATAGGATTGAGGTCAGCAACCAACAGAACTCTTTACATATCCTATGGGAAGATCCCTAAGATGTATTGTATAAAGAGCAAGATTTAGGACAGAGTGTGACAATTAGTGTAATTATACACTCAAACACATACACACACACATGCTCCTGCACATACAGTCATAATTACTAAAGAGTGCACGCCGGCCAGGCTTGGTGGCTCACGCCTGAAATCTTAACACTTTGGGAGGCCAAGGAAAGAGGATTGCTTGAGGCCAGGAGTTCTAAACTAGCCTGGGCTATGTAGCAAGATCCTGTCTCTACAAAAAATAAAAATACAAAATTAGCAGAGTGTGGTGGTGCATACCTGTAGTCCTAGCTACTTGCAGAGAAGAGGCAGGAGGATCATTTGAACTCAGGAGGTCTAGGCGGCAGTAAGCCATGATCATGCCACTGCACTCCAGCCTGGGTGATAGAACAGGATCCTGTCTCTCCCTCCCAAAAAGTGTGTATGCATATACATTTGCAAATGTAAAGATACCCTCTACCAAAATGTCGGAAAAACAGCAAGAATGGTTTTCCCCAGAGAGGGCAACTGGGTGATTAGACAGGAGAGAAAGAGAAGAAAACAGACATTTCACTGTATATACCCATCTACCCATCTCTCCATCTCCGTGTATTTTGTATTTGGTAGTATGTATACACTTTTTTTTTTTTTTTTGATGGAGTCGCCTCTGTTGCCCAGGCTGGAGTGCAGTGACACAATCTTGGCTCACTGCAACCTCCGCCTCCCAGGCTCAAGCAAATCTCCTGCCTCAGCCTCCAGAGTAGATGGGATTACAGGCGCATGCCACTGCGCCAGGCTAATTTTTGTATTTTTAGTAAAGATGGGGTTTCACCATGTTGCGCAGGCTGGTCTCAAACTCCTGAGCTCAAGCAATCTGCCCGCCTCAGCCTCCCAAAGTGCTGGTATTACAGGTGTGAGCCACTGTGCCCAGCTGTATGCATGTACTTTCAAAGACAGATATTTTTTTCCTCTGAGCACTTTCTTTATGTCACAAAAACAAAATTTCCAAAACAAAAAACTTTTTTGGTTTCTGCCCTATTTTTGTATTTACCAAATTTTCATAACAACAGATATTATTTAACAGTGTATAAAAGGCAGATATTACTTAACACACTCAAGTAAGACAGAAATGTTTAAAGTAAAAACAGAACGCTCCTCCTTCCAGTTTGCTTTCAAAAGGAAAATATATTTATAATAAAATGTATTTTAAAATGAAATCAAGGTATCAGAAAAATGGTCTTGATTTGCATTTCTCTGATGGCCAGGGATGGTGAGCATTTTTTCATGTGTTTTTTGGCTGCATAAATGTCTTCTTTTGAGAAGTGTCTGTTCATGTCCTTCGCCCACTTTTTGATGGGGTTGTTTGTTTTTTTCTTGTAAATTTGTTGGAGTTCATTGTAGATTCTGGATATTAGCCCTTTGTCAGATGAGTAGCATGGCACATGTATACATATGTAACTTACCTGCACATTGTGCACATGTACCATAAAACCTAAAGTATAATAATAATAATAATAATAATAATAATAAAAGAAAAAAAAAAGAAAAACTCAAATTCAAGCAAAATTTAAGATTGTTAAATAAAGAAAAGATCTTGAAAAAAAAAAAAAAAGAAAAATGGTCTTTAAAAAAAAAAACAAAAAAACTTCTCTGTTGGTTTCCTTTCCCCTAAATTTTCTACAGTGCTATCTATTATTTCATGTTGGAAAATGTCTGTAATTAGCTGAGTCTTTAAACATAAAGCCACGAGTTTTAGGCAGCTGGTGAAGCAGCATTGGCCTGACCTTGACCTCCATGGAGCCCTGGACCCTTTGCCTCTGGCCCTGATCTCTGCAGCCTCCTTGGCCCAGACCCTGAGCCCTGCCAGTCCTGCTGTCCTCACGTGGCCTGCACAGACTGCCAAGTCACCAACCCTCAGGACTCCCTGTGGAGAACTAGGACGGGATGGGGGGCAGAGTGCTTCTGGATATTTTTCAAGGAGGGGCATGGGGGCTGTTTTGAAGCTATGTTTGCCCTATAAGCAAACTTTGATAGCATGTGGTAGACAAATAAAGTTTTAAAATAATTTTTTCTTCATGCTTTTATGTTAGATTAAACAAACATTACTTGTCCATTTTCAAGAAGGGGGCAGCAGGTGCTGGGGGAACCTCACGGAGATTGAGAAGTGGGCCAGTCCCTGGACTAACCTCCCTGTCCCAACTGGTGTGGCCGTCATTGGAGGGACATTGATGTTCATCTGCCCATCTCCACTCTGCAGAGTACAGAGGGAGACACAGTCTCTTCCATCTGCCTTGGGCTCAGACATGCCACTGGAAAACCCCCCTGGGGCCACTCACATGATGTAGGACCAAGAGTTTGGAGCTTTTCTCCTGGGGCTCGTTTTCTGAGCCTTTCCCCATCCTGGCTTCTCTGCCCTACTGTCCCCGCACATGTCTGAGGTGATGCTAAGTCAGATTCAAGTGGGCCAGTCAGAAACATTTCCTGCTGGGGGCAGCTCCAGCAAGGTTCTTACTGTCCCCAGTAGCTACCCTATTACCTGAAATATATCCATTTCAGAACCATCTTATTTTTAATTTGTGTTTTTAAAAACCCCATAAGTTCATTTTCTCCCCTAAATTATGAAAATATATCACTGTGAAAAGTAGCAAAAAGTAGAAACAACCCCTCCCTCTCTGCTACCAAAAATGTCACAAAACACTCATACACCCAGTACCTTTAGAGGATCTCTAGTATTTTGGAGTATTTCTTTGAAGTCTTTAAAAATAAATATCAGAGTCATTTTTGTTATTATTGCCTAATATAATTGTGATTAGTCCATACATCGATGATCTTTTTTTTTTTTAAATAAAAACCATATCAACAGAAGCTTTTTTTTTTTTTTTTTGAGACAGGGTTTCACTTCCATTGCCCAGGCTGAATTGCAAGATTTTGGCTCACTGCAACCTCTGCCTCCCAGGCTCAGGTGATCCTCCCACCTCGGCCTCCTGAGTAGCTGGGACCACAGGTGCATGCCACCACACCCAGCGAATTTTTGTACTTTTTTGTAGAGACAGGGTTTTGCCATGTTGCTCAGGCTGGTCTCAAACTCCTGAGCTCAAGTGATCTGCCCACTTCAGCCTCCCAAAGTGCTGGAATTACAGGCGTGAGCCACCATGCCCAACTAGAAGCTTTCTTTTTTATGTTGCTATTAAGGGCTGGCTCTGATGTGCTACTAACTCTGTAATTTGGGGTGTGTTAACCTCTCTGTGCCCCAGTTTTCTTATCTGCAAAATGAGGACAATACCAGTATCTATCCTACTGAGCTCCTGTAAGGATTTAATGAAACAGTGCAGGTAAAATGCTTTGCCAACAGCCAGATTCAACAAATATTAGCAATTCATCTATTGCTAGCATGGACGAAGTTGAAGTTTGCTTTTCAACTAGGGTGAATAATCCTATGTTGAACACCTCTGTGTCTAAAGCCTCATCCATAGAGAGGATTAATTTCTTTCAAGAGATTCCTGGACATGGAGTTGCTGAACCAAAGGGTATAGGCCTTTTTTCTCTCTTTCTTTCTTTTTTTTTTTTTTAAGACAGTCTTCCTCTGTCGCCCAGGCTGGAGTGCAATGGCGCGATCTCGGCTCACGACAACCCCTGCCTCCCAGGTTCAAGTGATTCTCCTGCCTCAGTCTCCTGAGTAGTTGGGGCTACAGGCGCCTGCCACCTCACCTGGCTGATTTTGCATTTTTAGTAGAGACGGGTTTTCACCATGTTAGTGAGGCTGGTCTCAAACTCCTGACCTCAAGTGATCTGCCTACCTCAGGCCCCCGAAGTGCTGGGATTATAGGCATGAGCCAGCATGCCTGGCCTTTTTTATTTTTATGTTTTTTTTTTTTTTTTTTTTTTTTTTTTTTGTAGAGAGACGGTCTCACTAAGCTCTCCAGGGTGGTCTCTAGTGGTCCCCTCACCTTGCCCTCCCAAAGGGCTGGGATTACCCGTGAGAGCCACGGCTACTGGTCCCAGGCCTTTCTGAAGTTCTTGATATAGATTGCCATCAATACTCCTGCAGGAGAGGAAGACTCCTGGTGTTAAGTGTAACTCTGTCTTCTGAGTACAGGGCATTGAGTCTCTCTCCCTGACTCCAGCACACACAACTTTAGTGGATGTAAATTCAGATGGCTTCTCTCTCAGAACACGCCTGCCTAAGAGTTTGATAAGACATCTTGGCATCACACAGACGCCTGTTGGAATAACCCTGAGACCTCAGTTTCACTCTCTGTAAAACCTGGTCAAAGATCTTGCTCAAGGTGTGGCAAAGAGTAATCAATAACTAATGGCTGGGGCTGACTTTTGTTCTCCTGGTCATAAAAGACCTTTGAATTGCTTGGCCACTTTGGGTTTCTCAGGAAAAGTGATAAAACTAAGCCAAAGTTCATCCCAGTTGGCCAGGCTGCCTCTCTCCAGCACCCACAAGGCTGGAGGGAGAGAGGGAATGACCACAGTCCCATGAGTGTTGGGCTAGGTTCACTGGGGTTAGAGTCACCAAGCGTAGGAGCCATTTCCCCATTGACCTTCCTATGCATCACGCCACAGAAATATCCCTGTGCTCTGTTTATCTCCCACCCCTCCCCCGACACAGTGGAAGGATGTAAGTTTTCACGCATAGTAGACAGAGGACTTAGACTGAATGAGGTGAGGCTTGGTCAGCCCTGATATGAGAAACACAGATCAAAACCAGACTTGTCCCTCTGCTGTCATCACCCAGCCACCCGACATCACTTCCCAGAATGACTCAATCAACATTTCCTGTACCCAAGCCTGGGATCTACATTTTATTAAGCTTTCCAGAAGATGTTATCATCTAGCAAGTTTTTGAAGGAAACATAGGACTATGCCTATCCCAGTGGTGTCTGCCCAGGTCTCCTCTGTGCTCAAACACCATCCAAGGCTTCCTCACTCCAGCTGGAAGCCTCAGCGCTTAGTGTGGTATTCTAGGCTTCAGTTCACCTGTACAGACCATCTCCCAGCCCTCCCTCACTCACTACCCACTGCAGCTACTCTAGGGTTCCTGGTGCTTGAATATGCTGTGGGCCTTTAGGAAGAGCAACCTTGCTCTTGTTATGCTGTTAACTTAATGAAATCCTCTCCAACATTTAAGGCCCAGCTCTGATGCTCCAACTCTAGAAGCCTCCCTTGATCCAGCCCCATCTAGAAGTGACCCCCTCAACTTTCCTCTGAGCTCCAATAGACTCTCCTCATCTGGGTCTGCACGTAACTCTGGTCACTTTCCACCTTATTTTACAGATGTTAGTTGGCCTCATCTCCCCAAGCTGTCTAGAAGCTGCTTAAGGGCAGGCCCCACAACTGGTTGGTTCATCTCTATGTGCACAGTGCAAAACTTCGCATCTCTTAAGGCAATTAGTAAGTGTTCTGTAATGAATTAATTCGTGTCCACCATGACAAAGAGATATTGGTCAGAAACGTGAATTAAGTAGAGATAGTTTTATCTCTTCCTTTCCATTCTGGGTGCCTTTTATTTTATTTTCTTGCCTAATTGTCCTGGCAAGAACCTCAAGTACAATGTTGAATAGAAATGGGTGGAATAGGTACCCTCATCTTGTTCCTAGTCTTGGGGGAAGCACTTGGTCTTTCACCATTGAGTATGATTTAGCTGTGGGCTTTTTATAGACGCCTTCTACTAGGTTAAGGATATTCCCTTCTATTCCTATTTTGTTGAGTTTTTTTATTATTATTATGAAGAAGTGTTGAATTTTGTCAAATGCTTCTTCTGCATCTATTGAAATGATCATGTGGTTTTTGTCCTTTATTGTATTGACAAAGTGTATTACATCAATTGACATTTCAGATGTTAATCTTGCATTCCTGGGACATTTACCAGTTGGTGATCGTGTCTAATTCTGATAAATTGGTGTGTTCTTCTTACTAGTATTTTGTTCAGATTTTTCTGTCTACATTCACAAATGATATTGGTCTGTGGTTTTTGTGTGATGTTTTGGTCTGATTTTTGTGTCATAGTAACACTGGCTTCATAGGATGAAGTGGGAAATGTTTCCTCCTCTTCTATTTTTTGGAAGTTTGTAAAGAATTCTTCAAAAATTTGGTAGAATGTACTAGTGAATTCTGGTCCTGGGCTTTTCTCCGTGGATAGTTTTTTGATTACTAATTCTGTCTTTTTACTTGTTTCAAGTCTATTCAGATGTTCTATTTCTTCCTGAAACAGTTTTGCTACTTTATGGCTTTCCAGGAATTTGTCCATTTCATGTAAATTATCTAACTTGTTGGCATACAGTTGTTCATAGTAATCCTTTATAATCCATTTTTATTTATATAAGGTCTGTAATAATGTCCCCTTTTTCATTCCTGATTTTAACAATTTGAATCTTCTCTCTTTTTTTCTTGATCCATCTAGATTAAGGTTTGTCAATTTTGTTAATCTTGTTGAATAACCAACTTTTGATTTCCTTGATTTTCTTGATATTTTTCTATTATCTAGTTCATTAATTTTGGCTCTAAACTTTATTATCTCATTTCTTCTGTGCTCTAGGTTTAGTTTACTCTGCTTTTTTCCAGTCTTAAGATTATTGATTAGAGATCTTTCTTCTTTTTTTTGTAATGTAGGTGTAAATTTCCCTCTAAGCACTGATTCGGCTGTATCCCAAGTGTTTTGATATATTTTGTCTTCATTTTTATTCATTGAAAAGATTTTCCTAATTTGCCTTGGAATTTTTTTTAATTCAATAATTCTTTAGGAGTGTGTTGTTTAATTTCCACATATTTGTGAATTTCCCAAATTTATTTCTGTCATTGATTTCTAATTTCACTCCTTTGTTATCAGAGAACATACTATATATGATTTCAATCCTTTTAAATTTATTTGAATTTGTTTTATGACCTAGTATATGGTCTATCCTAGAGAATGTTTCATGTACATTAGATGAGAATGTATACTGTACTTTTGTTGATTGGAGTGGTCTGTAGATGTTTTTGAGGTCTAGCAGGTTTATAGTGGTGTTCAGAACTTCTGTTTCCTTGTTAATCTTCTGTGCCTCATAATTTTGTCTCTTCTATGCATTAGAAAATAAATGCTCCTTTCTTGTTTATTTATTTATTTTTATAGAGATTAGGGGGTATCACTATGTTGCCCAGGCTGGTCTCAAATTCCTGGGCTCAAAGTGATCCACCTGTCTGGGCCTCCCCAAATGGGATTACAAACGTGAGCCACTGTGCCCAGCCAATACATCTTTACAGATTAATTTTCTTGTTCCTTAGAGGTTTAGTTTTGGAGTCCTAACTATCGAGTTTGACTATCTAGACAAATGTAATCCTTCTTATAAGAACAAACTCTGTACTTCTCTGAGCTCTGGGTGAATTTAACATATGAAATATTGGTTAAGGCTTGGAATGTAAAATCTTGGTGAAGAAGGGCTTTCTTACCTGATCCTCTTAGGGACATGTGATTCTTGAAGTGTGGTTCCAGGTAAATCAGCCCTGAATCTGCTATTCAACCAAGCTGATGTTTTCTTTCTTCTCTCCTTTTCTCCTTGTTTCCTCCTTCTTTCTTCTCTCTTCTTCCCTCCTTCCCATACTTTTACTATCCTTTTTCCATCCAATCATTTATTTATACTTTTCTTCCTTCATATCCATTCATTTGTCCTTTCCTTCTTCCTTCCTTCTTTCCTTTCTTCCCTTTTTCCTTCCTTCTTTTCTTCCTTCCTTTTTTAATTCAATTATTCATCCTATTCTCCATCCTTTCATCCATCTATCTGTCCTTCTTTACTTCCGTCTATCTGTTCACCTTCCCTTACCTCCTCTCTTCTCTCACTGCCTTCCTTCATTTCTTTCCACTCTCCCTCCCTACTTCCCATCTATTCACTCATCCATCCATTTTTAGCAATAAAGCACCAGACAGGACTCAAACTACCTGAAATAGCTGAGCTCGAAGTAGGTGTGGTGGTGGTGCTGGGGTGAAGGCCCCTGATTTCTAATTCTCATTTTCCTTCCAGGAATCTACAAAGTGCCTAATGGTGCTGCTTCACTCACAAACTTTTATAAAATATCTGTTGTGAGCCAGGCATAGTGCCTCGCATTGGGAATGAGTAAGGTCTAGTTCCTACTCCCAGGGACAGAGAATAACAGTATAGCCTGGAAAAACTGCAGTATGGCAGCCTCAAAGGCCAAGGAATAGGAACTTTCAGGGGGGCAGTTGGAGAGGTTTTCTTGGAGAAATAGGTGTTTGGTTGAGCCTTGAAGTATGAGCATTTATGTGAGAATCAAATGTAATAGCACATGAGATTATAAAATGTAAAAATGTCACAGAGAGGGAATGACATTTATTGTTGAGACTTATGGTAAAAACCGCTTAAAGTAATAACAACTGGCCTGCATAGAAAAGGTATTTGTTAGAAGCATTGACAAATTCCTATGCAGTTTTTAAGACTGTAAGACAAATGCGCTGCAGGTGGAATCAGACATTCACAGAGTAGTGAGGCAGGGTTGAGGAGTACTTCACAGCATGGGCTCCGGTATCAGACCCACCTGGCTCCAAGCCCTGCTGTCACTTGCTCTCCATGTGCTCATCTGTGGAATGGGGATGAACAGTATAAGAGGATTAAATGGGATGGTACAAGTCGGGGTTGGTGGCGCACAGTGAATGCTCTGTCAATGCCAGCTGCTACTGTTCATGAGAAAGGGGCTCAAAGGTCATCTGACTCCAGGTGGTATGGATTCACGTTTTCCTCCTGGAAAGGTGCTTTTTATCTGCTACCAAATAACCAAATATGTAATCTTGGGGAAATTACTTGTTTTTTCTTAGCCCTTCCTTGCCTTTTTTTTTTTTTTTCAGTAAAATCTCTCAAGATCATCATGAGATAAGCAAGATCTGGCTGGGTGCAGTAGCTCATGCCTGTAATCCCAGCATTTTGGGAGGCCGAGGCGGGTGGATCACCAGAGGTCAGGAGGTCTAGACTAGCCTGGCCAACATGGTGAAACCCCGTCTCTACTAAAAATACAAAAATTAGCTGGGCTTGGCGTCCCACACCTGTAGTCCCAGCTACTTGGGAGTCTGAGGCAGGAGAATCACTTGAACCCAGGAGGCAGAGGTTGCAGTGAGTTGAGATTGCACCACTGCACTCCAGCCTGGGCAACAGAGCGAGACTCAGTCTCAAAAACAATAAAAAGCAAGATCTGTTAAGGGAAAAGATATTTGAAAATTGTGAATTGCAAGCCTAAGCCACAAAGATGTTCACCTCAGTATTGTTTATCATGGAGATGTAGGGAAATGGAAAAAGCATAGATAGACATCCCAAAATAGGAGACTATTAAATAAATTATGAAACTTCCTTCAATGGAATCACAAGCAATGAAGAATTAGGTCCATGAAAGCCAAGGTTTTCTCCTTTTGTTGAATGAGGAACCCCTCAGCACCCAAAACAATGCTCATATGGTAGGTGCTCAGTATTTATCAAAGAAACGAATGAACAAAGAAAAATTAACTGCCAAGAGGCATCCACCTGGCTGTTGTTTTGGTGCATGGGGTAGAAAAGTGGACTAGAAGAGCTAGGGTTGAGAGACTAAGGAGAGAGCAAGAAAGTTAAACTATCAAGAGCTGTCAAGTGGGATGTTTGAGGGTGTTTGTTGGATGCTGGGCTGTATGACTCTCCTCCATGTCCCACAAAGTCTTCAGTAAAATATATGGTGTCTGGCAGTGTTTTTGGAATTGCATGTGTGTTTTTAGGGGGTGAAATGAAATATAGAAGACTGGCCTCAATTGGAGAATACCATGGGCATCCAGTCACATCTGAGTATGATAATGTAGAAGAGTTTAATGACGTGGAAAGATGCTCACAATATATTGTTAAGGAAAATAATTGGGTACAGAAGGGGATGGGTAATTGCATCCCATTTTGGTTAAAATAGAAAAACATCTGCTCATGTCTGGATGGTGAGTTGAAGAAATATTTTTTCCTTTTTGTGAATTCGTGCTTTATCCTTTTCTTTAATCAATATGTACTGCTTGTGAACTTGAAAATAACGTGAACTGCTGGATGAGCTTGAGCTGTCCTTATTGCATTTGACTGGTTGGTAAAGAAATTGAGCTAGAGGTCAAGTGGCATTGTCAAGGTCAAGCCAAGACTGAGTGGCCCAACAATTTATGGCCAGTTCAGTGACCTTTCTACTGGATTAGAAGGAAACAAGTAGCGTTTTCAGTGCCTTGGACCCCCAGCATCTGAAAGATCTGAAAGACTGGGCCATTCCTTCTTCCACTCCCTCCCTTTTGCTAGAGTCCAGAGAACGATCATTGTCCAGGAGATTATCAATGGTCATAAGTATATTCCCTCTTCTCCATTTCAAAGGACACTCACTAGGTTTTCTTTTGCACTTCAGGTCAGTAACATGACCCTTGGGATCCTCTGGGCAGAGAATCATGTTAGCAGGATGGGCTATGAAGCCTCCTGCAGATTAAGCCAGTTATAATCTGTGACTCATACCTGTAGATAGCAATTTTCTTACAGGTGTTTGTTGAGTGATAGGGACACACAGAGAGACAAGAGACAGAGGGGCAGCCCAGGTAACATACCAAAAAGCATAAATGTATAACCTGGACTGAAAGAGACCTTTGACATCACCTAACTTGTGGCTGGATGATCTGGGAAACAGGCTTGGGTTGTACAGCCAGGGCCAGAATGAGGTGGTTTTGCTTCCCAAACATCTCTCCACTTCATCCTTTCCTGCTCCTTCTCCCTACTCTGGCCTGCAGGGACGCCACAGCACTTCCCTAGCTGATCTTTTTTCAATCCAGAGCTATGTCATTAAAGGTTCTTTGAGCTTATGTTGAGGAATCTGGACTTACATCTGGGGCAATGAGACACCATGGAAGAATTTTTAGGCAGGAGCACAAAGGGGTCATATCTGGATTTCAGGTGGCCACAGAAACCCTCTGTTTGCTATGTATAGAATGGACCCAAGGCAGTTAGACTCAGGGAGAGCAATGAGGAGACTGCTGTAATTATCCAGGTGAGAGGAGGTGACAGCCTGGACCAAGGCTGTGGCAGTGGAGGTAAGTGGGTGGTCTCCCTGACTCCTCAAGCCTCTCATTGACCTCCTCCTTTGGGGCTTATAGTCAGTATCCCCCAGTTTAATACCTAGTTCTGGGCTTCTATTGGTTAGGATATTTCAGATGTGATTGCATAGAAACCCACCTCAAACCAGCTTAACTCAGCATCATTGAGCCGTGTCAGGCACATGATAGGTGATTAGTAAACAATGAACCAGTAAATGAATGAATGACTTAATGAATGACTCTTGACTCCTGGACCATTGTTCTTTCTACTGTGCATAATACTGACTTTAAGCCTAAATTCCATAACCCTAAATTCCATAACCTCTAAAGACCATCTATTCTGGGCTTGCGCCCAACTCAAGAATGCCCCCTACAACATGCTTGACAGATACCCGTTTGGCTTGTCTTTGGAATTGTCCAAGGACAGAATATTCACTACCTCAAAAAGCCATTCAGATGAAAGAGTAAATAGATATATATATATTTTGAAATATATAAATAAAGCTTTTGAAATAAAGCTTTTGAAAGCTTTATTGAAGTGTAATTTACATATACCCATTTAAATATAAAGTTCAATGAGTTTGACAAACATATACAGTCCTGTAACTACCACTGTAAAGCCATTTTAGAATATTTCCATCATAGAGCTGAGCATGATAGTTTGCACCTGTAATCTCAGCTACTCAGGAGGCTGAGGATTGCTTGGACCCAGGAGGCTGAAGATTGCTTGGACCCAGGAGTCGGAGGCTATAGTGAGCTATGATTGTGTCATTGCACTCCAGCCTGGGCAACAGAGCAAGACTCTGTCTAACATTTCCATTGTGCCACAAAGTTTGTTTATATTCCCTTGCAGTTCCTCTGTTCTCTCCACTCCTGGTCTCTACTTTCTGTCCTTTTAATTTTGCATTTTCTAAAACTTCATTTGAATGGAATCATTACTATGTGGTCTTGAATTGGGAATAGTTTACTTGGTATAATGTATTTGAGATTCATCTACGCTGTTGTGTCAGTAGTTTGTTCCTTTTTATTGCTGAGTAGTATTGCAATAAATGGGCATATCACAATTTGCTGATTCATTCACCAGTTGAAGAACATTTGTGTTGTTTCCAGTTTTGGTTATTGTTAACTGAGCTACTGTGAAAATTCACATATACATCCTTGAGTGGACATATTTTTTTCATTTATCTTATATAAATACCTAGGATGGGATTTCTGGGTACTATGGAAGATATATGTTTAATTTTATTAGGAAAAAACTGCCGGACTATTTTCCAAAGTGGTTATATCATTTTGCATTCCTGGCAATATAGTATGAGAGTTCCAGTTGTTCCACAACATCACAAGCACTTGGTATTGTCAGTTTTAACATTTTAGTCACCATAGGGAATGTGTAGTGCTTTCATATTGTGATTTTCTCATATATTCCCTTAATGACTAATGATATAGAGCATTTTCCATGTGTTTATTTGCTATTCCAATAAAATAGGTGTAACTTTAAGGCAATACTTTCTGCTGTTAGAAATCTCCCAACTCTGTCTATTGATTCAATTCAGTTTAACAAATATTTACAGATGACTTACTCAATGTCATTTACTATGAGGTCTGTTGAGCCCAAGACAATTAAGATCCATCCCTGATCTTGATTTGTTTAGAGTCTCATGGGGGGAAACATACTTAAAAGAGAAGTATTTCTCTTTAAAGGTGTTAGTGGATTCATAGAGGTAAGCCCAGGACACAGGGAAAAACTGAGGAAGAGTACTCTACCTAGTCAACGGTGCTGGCAGGCAGTAGGGTGTGAGGAATGTTCATAGGAACGTCCACCCTGGCTCTGAACTGTGGCATCACAGAGGTACGGACATGTTGTCATTCATTCATCACATACTCAATGAGCACCTAACGTGGACCAGATGCTGTGCTGGCCTGGGGAGGATGGCTATAAACCAGACAGACATTGTCCCTGTCTCAAGGATCTTACAAAGTGAGAACAAAAGTTCATTTCCTTTCCTTGTGGAAACTTATATTTTAAAAAAACTACCTAACTACTTATTATATATATATATAAAAAACCTACCTATCAAAGAATTGCTAAGTGATTAGAAAACATAAAAACAGATTTATCCTAATTGTATGTTATATAATTTTATAGGGATGATTCATTATAATGTCTTTTATTTAAGACATAGGTATTTATTCAGTACTCAGCTCCTTCACATGGGTTATCTCACTGGGTCTACATGATCAATGAGAGAGGTTAGATTGCTACCATCTGAAACTGAGAGTCAGAGAGCTAAAAAAACTGGCCCAAAGTCACTCAAAAGTAGAACCAGTCTTTGAAGCGAAATCTTGGGACTTCAAGTTCAAATGCTACTTTGAATAATATCTGTACCATTGCCATGTTTTTAGTACAATTTGAGGACTCAAGTACTAACTGTAAAATTACTAATTAAAATTAAGGTCCAAGGGATTATGGTTTGTGTTATTTTCCAAATATCTATCCAAATCCCCCATTGAGCCTATGAGGATATGGGGGTCCAGTGGGAATAGCCACATGGAGAGTCACAATCCAAGTCCAGGCTTCCTGACTCCATGCTGTTGCTTTGTGAGAGTGTTGCCTCTCAGTGCTAATTTGCATGATCACTCCTGTTTATTTAGTCCATAAGCATTTGGAGCAGATGCGCTGCTGGAGGCAAAAAAGTGAGGAATGGTGGGAAGAGAGACTAGAGAGACCCAGGTTCAAATCTCAGCTCTGCTGGTCTCAAGCTGAATGATTTGGCAAGTAGCTTAACTTTTTCTTTTCTTTTCTTTTCTTTCTTTTTTCTTTCTTTCCTTTTCTTTTTCTTTCTTTCCTTCCTTCCTTCCTTTCTTTCTTTCTTTCTTTCTTTCTCCTTTCTTTCTTTCTTTCTTTCTTTCTTTCTTTCTTTCTTTCTTTCTTTCTTTCTTTCTTTCTTTCTTTCTTTCTTTCTTTCTTTCTTTCTTTCTTTCTTTCTTTCTTCTTTCTCTCTCTCTTTCTTTTTTTTTCATGGGGTCTCACTATGTTGCCCAGGCTGGAGTGCAGTGGTGCAATCTCAGCTCACTGCAACCTCCACCTTCCAGGCTCAAGCAATCCTTCCATCTCAGCCTCTCAAATAGCTGGTACCACAGGCACATGCCACCACACCTGGCTAATTTTTGTATTTTTTTTTTTTTTTAGAGATGGGGTTTCACTATGTTGCCCCGGATGGTGGTCTCGAACTCCTGGGTTCAAGTGATCTGTCCGCTTCAGCCTCCCAAAGTGCTAGGATTACAGGCATAAGCCACCACATCCAGCCTCGGCTTAACTTTTCTGAGTCTCAGCTTCCTGGTCTGTGAAATGGGGCTAATAACAGCACTGACATCTTAAAGCTGCTGGAAGGCATCAAA
This sequence comes from Pongo abelii, assembly GCF_028885655.2. Classification (NCBI taxonomy): domain Eukaryota; kingdom Metazoa; phylum Chordata; class Mammalia; order Primates; family Hominidae; genus Pongo; species Pongo abelii. Next base: position 158,343,628 of record NC_071989.2, read on the forward strand.
GAAGAAATGTGTAGGAAGCCCTCCCCTTGAGCTCAGGATTTTGAATAGGTAAAGGAATGCAAACACTTAGCTCCCTGCTGGGCCTATAATAGCACTCGATAAATTACACAATGACCAGCTTTTCTATTTAATAATTGCACTAAAATTATTTTTTATGAAGATCAAATTAAAAGAAATTTGAATAGAGGACATTTTTACTCAAACCTAAATTCAAAGACACTGTTTTTATCTCTCCATGTTTTTTCAAAACTTTATCCCCATTTGGGAATTGCACTAAAATGATTTATTATTAAGAATCTGACATCAACATTAAGGAAAGCCCAAGAGTAAATTTTTATATTAAGTCCACCACTCAAATGCACTAACAGTTTTAATTTCTCCACATTTCTTTCCAACATTTATCCAGAGATTTTTTTTTATATTGTTGGAATCAGTATGATTAGCTTTGTGTCATTCTTTTTAAAAAATTTTTTTCATTATTTAATTTTATTTCAGATTATGTAATGAATCAAGTTCATATGTAAACCTTATGCTTATGATTTCTTATGGTTCCATAGAATTCCACTCAGTAGAATCTAGCCAGTAACATGGAAACTCAACTCCTGCAGGAAATTATATTATCATGTCATCTTATATATTCCACAAAATCACTAAATGTTTACCATGTAGCTTTTGAGCATCATCACAACCCCGTAAATACTAAACAATTCCATTTTACAGATAAGGAAACTGAGGCTCAGGTTATTTTAATAAGTTGCTAAAATTCATACAGCTAATGTCTAGTGTTCATGTTACCTACTACTATAACAAATTCCCTCAAGATGTAGTGGCTTAAAGCAAAAACATCCATTTATTTGTTCTTAATTCTGCAATTTGGGCAAGGCTTGGTGGGGCTGGTTCATCTTTGTTCCACGTGGTACTGATGATAGTGGCTTCAATGGAACTGGAAGATCCAAGATGAGTTCATTCAGGCGCCTGGTGTCTCAGCTGAGGAGGCTGAAATGGCTGGGGGCTGGTTGGGTTTCTCTCCTTTTGTGGTCTCTAATCTTCCAGGGGCTCTTTCTTTCTTTCTCTCCACTTGGTCTGTCCAGCAGATTAGCTGGGCTTCTTTCCATGATGGCTGGCTTCCTAGAGGGCAAAAACAGAGGCTCCCAGGTGTCTTAAGAACCAGCCCCAGAAATGGCACAGTGTCATTTCTGTTACATTCTCTTGGTCAAAACAAGTCACAAGGCCAGCCCAAAGTCAAGGAGAGGGAAACAGACCCTACCCTTGATGCTTGGAGGCATAGTGTGCATGGGGATGGGCTGGACTGTTAGCCATCATCTTTACAGTGACAGAGCAGGGCTTCAAACACAGGCCTGTCTTCCTCCAGGCTCCAAACTCAGTTCCCGCCCCCATGCCCCTTCAGTGAATGTTTTTGTCTGGCTAGCTTTTTCTCTTCCTTTCACTCATTTTTGGAGTAAATTCCCAAGGACAGGGAGACTTGGTCAAAGAGCAGACAATGTTGAGCTCTATGCTGAGATAAATCAACTTTTGCATAACAAAGTAATCTCATGAGCTTTAAGTATGTGACTAAAAAGTTTTTTTTTTCCCAATCTCCTTTTTCTTCACAAAGGAGATCCAGGTTTATTTTTGTTCATTCTATTGTTTCACCTACTTTGACAGAGGAAATCTTGGTTCCTGCTGTGGAGAACATCCTCAGGACTTCCAGGCAACAACAAAGTCAGCAAAGAGCTGTGACATTCACCTGCTCCTGAGCTATGCAGGATGGTGTTCCCTGTGGATCTGGGCACGTGGGAAAACTTACTGGCTGACCTTGACTTTTCACAGAACTTGGGATGTCATGAAAAGAACATGGCTTAGACTTGCCCGAGTTTAGACCTCCTTCTGAAGTGTAACCGTGTGCGTCTTTGTTTACTGTCTCAGTTTATGCCTGTTGTCACGTGTCGCGTCCAGTTTGGTATTTGTCCAGGGCAAAAGCTTTCCAATTTGGACAATAAATTATATGATCACCCTACCTGCCGCAGGAGCTTGGGCAAGACATTTCTCCCCCCTGAGCCTCAGTTTCCTCATGTGTACAGTGGGCCTGGCTACCTATTTCACAGAAATGTGGATCCCTTTTCACTTAACAGCATCCTTCTATGTGGCAGAAACTGTCTTGGACTCTGGAGGATCCAGCGGGTAACAAAACATGGTTTCTGCTCTCCTAGTAAACAAGCAAGATAATTTCAGAAATTTGATTTATATCAGGAAGTCAGGAAGGGCCTCTCTGAGGAGGTGGAATTTGAGACAAGGGATGAGGAATGAGAGCAGGCCACAAAGGGTGCTGAGAGAAGAACATGCCAGGTTAAGGGAACAGCAGTGCTAAGGCCGTGGGGCAAGAGATAACTGGCCAGAGAGAACAGAATGGAGCTCAGGAGCAGGTCGTGTTCTATAAACTGCAAAGAGTCCCAGCAGTTATTTTCCTCCTAGAGGGTTTTAAAATACTCTCCCATCCTTTATCTGAAATGATTCTCAGAATAACTCCAAAAAGGCAGGGCAGAGTTTTTTTTTTCTTTAATTTTAATTTTCTTTTTTTTTTTTTAGACAGAGTCTTGCTCTGTCGCCCAGGCTGGAGTGCAGTGGCACGATCTCTGCTCACTGCAACCTCCGCCTCCCAGCTTCAAGCAATTCTTGTGCCCCAGCCTCCTGAGTAGCTGGCACCACAGGTGTGCGCCACAACCCCTGGCTAATTTTTTTTTTTTTAGATGGAGCCTCGCTCTGTCACCAGGCTGGAGTGCAGTGGCGCGATCTCAGCTCACTGCAACCTCCGCCTCCTGAGTTCAAGCAATTCTCCTGCCTCAGCCTCCCTAGTAGCTGGGATTACAGGCGCCCACCACCACGCTCAGCTAATTTTTTGTATTTTTAGTGGAGATGGGGTTTCACTATGTTGGCCGGGCTGGTCTCCAACTCCTGACCTCAGGTGATCCACCCATCTCAGCCTCCCAAAGTGCTGAGATTACAGGTGTGAGCCACCACACCCGGCCACACCTGGCTAATTTTTGTATTCTTAGTAGAGACGGGGTTTCACCATGTTGGCCAGACTGGTCTCCAACTCCTGACCTCAGGTGATCCACCTGCCTCGGCCTCCCAAAGTGTTGGGATTACTGATGTGAGCCACTGCACCCAGCCTAATTTTAATTTTAAAATTCTAATTAGAGATGAGGTCTTGCTATGTTGCCCAGGCTAGTCTTGAACTCCTAGGCTCAAGCTATACTCTTTCCTCAGCCTCCCGAAGTGCTGGAATTACATGCATGAGCCACAGTGCCTGACCCAAAGATGTATTATTATTATTATTGTTATTATTATTTTTTGAGAATGAGTCTCACTCTGTCACCCAGGCTGAAGTGCAGTGGCAAGATCTCGCGCTGCAACCTCCACCTCCCAGGTTCAAGCGATTCTCCTGCCTCAGCCTCCTGAGTAGCTGGGATTACAGGCACATGCCACCACGCCCAGCTAATTTTTGTATTTTTAGTAGAGACAAGGTTTAACCATATTAGTCAGGCTGGTCTCGAACTCCTGACCTCGTGATCTGCCCGCCTTGGCCTCCCAAAGTGCTGGGATTATAGGCGTGAGCCACCGCGCCTGGCCAAAGATGTACTATTAATCCTGCTTTACAGAACAAAAAATCTTTATGAGTTATCTTTGCATATTTTTCTAAAATGAACCCACTATATTTCTATGCTTAAATTTAATCTGATGTATCTCCGTGATCTTTTATTGCTTTTGATGATAGGAATCTTTCAGAAACCAGAGACATCTTTAGGCACATCTTCCCATTGTGATATTTAATTCGGTAGTTAAGTCCTCATGTGTACTGCTTTTGCATCTATATTCATAAGAGATATTGATCTGTAGTTTTCTTGTGATGACTTTGTCTGGTTTTAGTATCAAAGTAGTACTGTCCTCACAGACCGAGGTGGGAAGTGTTCCCTCCTCTTCTATTTTTTTGGAAGATGTTGTGAGAATTGTATTAGTCCTTCTTCAAATGTTTGATAGAATTCACCAGTGGAGACATCTGGGTCTGGTCTTTTCTTTGTGGATAATTTTTTATTTCTAATTCGATCTCTTTACTTCTATTTCTTCTTGAATCAGTTTTAATAGTTTGCACCTTTCTAGAAGTTTGTTCATTTTATCTGCGTTTTCTAATTTATTGCCATTCAGTTGTTCATAGTTTCTCTCACAATCCTTTTTATTTCTGTGACTCCTCTTTTATTTTTAAATTTTTAAATTTTATTTATTTATTTATTTTTTGGAGACGGAATCTTGCTCTGTCACCCAGTCTGGAGTGCAGTGGCGCAATCTCCGATCACGCAAGCTCCGCCTCCCGAGTTCACGCCATTCTCCTGCCTCAGCCTCCCAGTAGCTGGGACTACAGGCGCCCGCCACCACACCCAGCTAATTTTTGTATTTTTAGTAGAGACAGGGTTTCACCATGTTGGTCAGACTGGTCTCAAACTCCTGACCTCGGGTGATTGGCCTGCATAGGCCTCCCAAAGTGTTGGGATTACAGGCATGAGCCACCGTGGTTGGCGTTATTTCTTATTTTAGTAATATGAGTCATCTCTCTTTTTTTCTTGGTCAATCTAACTAAAGTTCTCTTATTTTGTTGATCTTTTCAAAGGACCAATTATTGGTTTTGTTGATTTTTCTCTATTGTTTTTCTAGTCTCTCTTTTGTTGGTTTCTGTTCAAATTTGTATTATTTCTTCTTTTCTGCTTGCTTTTTCCAGTGTCTGGGTAGAGGGTTAGATTATTGATTCTAGATCTTTCTTCATTTTTAATATAGGCATTTAACATTCTAAATTTCCCTCTGTCATGTATACCAATGTTTAACTTTTGGACTGTAGGGTCTCATTGTACCCTCCCCACTCACCCTGAAGAGGCTGGAGTAAAATAATCAGGCCTAGAGTCAGGGGGCCTTGGCCTGGTCCTGATGCTGCTACTCACTAAGTGACCTCTGGTGAGTCCCTGCCCCTCTTGAGTCTTAGTTGTTGTCTGTCTGTAAAATGAAGAGGCTGACCACGGCATCTCCAGGGGTCTCCTAGTCAAACTAGCTTGGGGGACAGGCTCAGGTCAGACTCATTTCTGTGTCCCTTTGGATTGGACATCTGTTGTTTCTGCCTGCTCAGCACTCTCCTTTCCCTTTGGTAAGGCACCTGCTTTCCCTTTGGGGAGACACCCATTCCTCACCTTCTATTCAAAGTTTTTTTTGTGTGTGCCATGGACCTCTCTGGCAGCCCATAGAAGCCCATGGACCTCTCCTTAGATTGATTTCTTATTTTTATTTTATTTTATTTTATTTTTTTTTGAGACAGGGTCTTGCTCTGTTGTCCAGGCTGGAGTGCAGTGGTGCGATCTTGGCTCACTGCAGTCTCCATCTCCCAGGTTCAAGTGATTCTCCTGCCTCAGCCTCCCAAGTAGCTGGGACTACAGGCGTGCGCCACCATGCCCAGCTAAGTTTTGTATTTTTAGTAGAGATAGGGTTTCACCATGTTGCCCAAGCTGGTCTCTAATTCCTGACCTCAGGTGATCTGCCTGCCTCAGCCTCCCAAAGTGCTGGGATTACAGGTATAAGCCGTCATGCCCGGCCTCAGATTGATTTTTTAAATGGTATGACATATACTACATATGGTCTAAAGGAAGCCAATTGTATTGAAATAGTTATGAAATTATTAGGAAAACAAATTTTTGATATAAAAATATTTGTACTTCTTGATTAGCACAATAAAAACCAAGCACTACTTGGCCTAATAACCAGTATAGTTTCAAACTAGTGTTGAACACAAGTGATATTTTAAGATACCTGTGACAATTGTGATGTGATATGAAATATCTGTGATCTCTATTGGTGACAAAGTTACAGGTAATTTTTTTTAGACAAATTATTGTTGTATTGCCCAGGCTGGAGTGCAGGCGTGATTGTGGCTCACTGAAGCCTCAACCTCCTGGGTTCAAGCCATCCTCCCACCACAGCCTCCTGAGTAGCTGGGACTACTATGCCTGGCTAATTTATTTTTTCTGTAGAGACGAAGTCTTACTATGTTGCTCAGGCTGGTAATTTTAATACTACTATGATTTGTTGGCTATATTTGTAACAGAAAAGAAAACGCTAAATTTCCATTACAGATTAGTGAAAAGAGAGATGTAATTTTTTTTTCTCACCCAAATTAATGGTTCCTTACTAAGAAGCCCGGTTTGGGGGGTTTATATCAAACTGCTTGACTCCTGGATTCAGAGGTAGCCATGTAACTCAATACTGGTCAATCAGAGCAGGGATTGGATACGAGTTTTGAATCAAATGGATGAAATCAGAATTGGGCCAGGCACAGTGGCTCATGTCTATAATCCCAGCAATTTGGAAGGCTGAGGCGGGCGAATCATGAGGTCAAGAGATCGAGACCATCCTGGCCAACATGGTGAAACCCTGTCTCTACTAAAAATACATAAATTAGCTGGGTGTGGTGGTGCGCACCTGTAGTCCCAGCTACTTTGGAGGTTGAGGCAGGAGAATTGCTTGAACCCAGGAGGCAGAGGTTGCAGTGAGCCGAGATCGTGCCACTGCACTCCAGCCTGGTGACAGAGGAAGACTCCGTCTCAAAAAAAAAAAAAAGGAAGAAAAAGAATTAATCCAGGGCTTTTGCTGGACAACTGGGAGAGTTGCTTCTGGGGGGCTTGCTAAGAGGTTTGGGTTTAGCCTGGAACATGTCAGCTCGCTGTCACCAGGAAAGAACCTGACTCAGAATCAAGGCAACAGAGAGGAAAGCAGAGCTGAGAAATGAACATCCACATCTTCCTGACAACATCCCTCCCTTCAGTGTGTTAATTATGTAAGCCCATATATTATCTGTTAAAGCCGGTTTGGGTAGGGTTTTCCGTTCATTGCAAACAAAGGAGTCACAACTAGTACAGTCCCAGGAAGCTTGGCAGAGTGCCTGCCACAAAGTAGGTTGCCCATGAAGGAATGATGAATGAATTTCAAAAAATGTAGCAACATGATTAACGTTATTCACTGAACTCATGTAGGTAGATCTGGCTCAATTGTGTATTAAAAGATGAAGACTCAAAGTAAGCATTCCATAGGCTTTTATTGTTTAAATGAATGAAAGAACTCATCCATTGTCATCATTTTATTAACAAACTATCCCCAGCTTTGCATATTCTTTAGTGATCCAATCAGGACCACACAACCAAATGGGGAATGCAAGTCTAGAATCACGATGGACTAATAGTTACAAATCAAGTTTGTGGCACACTCACATGGGGAAAAACATGCAGCAGTGTAAAGGAAGAAGGTAGATCTATATGTACTGATATGGGAAGACCTCGAAGACACTCTAAGAAGGAAATTACAAAATAGTAATCACATTAAGACGCCATTCTCAGCCAGGCGCGGTGGTTCATGCCTGTAATCTCAGCATTTTGGGAGGCCAAGGCGGGTGGATTGTCTGAGGTCAGGAGTTCGAGACCAACCTGGCAAACATAGTGAAACCCCATCTCTACTAAAAATATAAAAAGTTAGCCGGGCATGGTGGCGGGTGCCTGTAATCCCAGCTACTAGGGAGGCTGAGGCAGGAGAATCGCTTGAACCCAGGAGGCGGAGGTTGCAGTGAGCCCAGATTGTGCCACTGCACTCCAGCCTGGGCAACAAGAGTGAAACTCCGTCTCAAAAAAAAAAAAAAAAAAAAAAAAAAAAAAAGCCGTTCTCATAAAAACAAAATCTCCCAAACAAAACCTTGAGTTCCTCTATGAACATAAATGAGTGTAAATCCAAGAAAAAGGTCTAGAAGTCCACTCATGAAACACTCATAGTGGGTACCTCTAGCAAGGGAATGGTCACAGAGCCTTGTCCTTTCTCTGTTGTTTCCAATTTTTATACAAGGATAAAATAGTTGTGTTACTTGTGTACTTTAAAATGATTTCTAATTTTAAAATGAAATAATAAAACAACTCTGACAGAAGGAATAATATTCCTTTTATGTTTTTCTCCCCCTCAGGTGTCTGTCCGACTTCTTGGGGAAGCTGAGGAAACCAGGGCTGTGACTGTGATATTCTGCTGTACCTATGATCTGTGCCCATGATGCTCTGCTGCATCAATGATGCTGTGCCCATGATGCCATGTCATGCTGTCTGTACCTTGCCATGCCTGTGATGCTATGCCCTCTCCCTGGGATTCTGCAGTCCTCCTGGCTGCTCTAGAAGCCAAGGAGACTCCACCCCATGTAAAATGCTCCTGGGGTGGCCTACTGACTTGGATTCTCCTTTCAACATCTTGACCCCAACCACCTCTGCTGTCAAACTACACATGGCCCAGGTGACTTCTCCACAAATGGGAGAGGGAATCAGAACATTTCATAGTCAGAGCAGAGGCCCTGGGGAGATGCCCATCTGCAGCAGATTTGGGACAACTGATCCAGTTCAAGTCCATCATTGTGCAGAGTGGGATTGTGAGCCTCAGAGTGGAGACAAGATTCATCCAACCGTGGGTTCGGTGCCAGCCAGAGTGGGACTGACTCCCAGTTCAGAGCTCATTTTGGTGTGGGGTCCTGAAGTTCCGCCATCATAGTTACCCCTTGCTTGGGTCTCCAAAATGTCCCTGTTCCAATGTATATCTGTTACTTAAATAACACATTTGCAACATAGCTATCAGAGGGGTTGGTTTTTATTTAGAAAGAAGCTAGTAAGTTATATTTTATTTATTATAAAGACAAAATTGTAATAGCACAAATGAAAATATTATTAATAAAAGAAATTCTTTCTGCCACCCTAATCATGTTTCATTTGTTCACATTACTTAATGTCATTCTAACATACACACTTTATGTGTACATTTATGCATACAGCTGTAATCTTTTTATATACATTTTATCATCTTTTTTCACTCAATGTTAATTTTTTCTATTTTTAAGGAGTTGAATTCAGAAGACAATGTTATACATTTATATAGCTTTCTACCTTCTGCAGAGTATTTCATCAAGGAAGTAAACCATGACACCTTCATAGTTTTTGTATCATGAAATATTTTAATCATATAGAAAATCGCAAGGAACAATATACCACACATATTTAACAAATATTGATATTTAAAAAATATTTCTAAGCTTGGCATAATGGTGTGTGCCTATAGTTCCAGCTACTCACTTGGGAGGCTGAGGCAGGAGTGTCGCTTGAGCCCAGGAATTTTAGGCTGTGGTGTGCTATGCTGATTAGGTATCTGCACTAAGTCTGGGATCAATATGATGACCTCCTGGGAGCAGGAGACCACTAGGTTGCCTAACGTGCGGTGAACCAGCCCACCCTGGAAATGGAGCAAGTCAAAATTCCCGTGCTGATTAGTTGAGGGATGGCATCTGTGAATAGCTATGGCTTTCCATTCTGGGCAACATAGCGAGACCCTGTCTCTTAAAAAAAATAAAGATATATTTACAGGTACAGTTGGAGCTTTCCTCTGCATGATGTACTCAAGTCCCTCCCAGGATGGACTATATAATTTTCAGGGCCCAGTGCAAAATGAAAATGCAGGGACCCTTATTCAAAAATCATGATGAATTTCAAGACAGCAACAGCAGAGCATTAAACCAAGCACAGAGCCCTTCCAAGTACAGGTCTCAATGCTACTGCACAGGTGACACATCCAGGCAGCCAGCCCTAGTTCCGCATCTCCTCTCACTTTCTTAACATTCATCTGTGTCTTTGTTGTCCCACGTTTATGCTTTTACTTTATATACATGCAGAGACCAATATTATGGAGTATTATATTACATGTTTTAAAATATTGCATAAATGGCATAATACTGTATGTATCCTTAGGCTGCTTGTCTTACTCTTTTTGAGAGGTATCTGTGTGGAATCATGGAGATGTTATTCATTTTCACTGTCGTCTAATATTCCATTGTGAGGTCTCACCACAGTTCATTTATCCAGTACCCTATATTTTTATCATAATTAACAGTACTAAGGTGAACATCCTTGGGCACAGTTCTCTGTGCATGTATGTGAGTTTCTGTCTATCTGTCACTAGGTGTGGAATTGAGCTGCTCTGCCTTGCTGGATGTTGAAGTTATTTCTAAGTTTTTGCTTGGCATCAATGTGCTCCCCTGGGGTGCCTCCCTTTGGATGTTCCTAAGTCATCTGAAAAGCTTCCCTTGGGAGACTTTCCTCTGAGCTACCTTTCTTCTAAGGTCACCATCCACACAGTCAGAAACTGGGTGTCCTGACCCTTTCCTTTTATTCCCTCACCACTTCTAACCTATTGCCAAAGCCTATGGATTCCCACTCTAAAATATGGCTTTAACCTGTCCTTCCTCCATTTCCTTCCTGCTACTTCTGTTATCTTGGCTTGGGAATCCCCCTCCCCTAGACTCCTTTTCCAACTCCTAACTTGTCCCTCAACACCCCCAGTCTCCCACCCCCCAACTTTCTCCACTGAAGGACTTATTACACCCTACCAAGTTGCATGGTGACATGGTGACATGCAGTGCTCCCATGAACATTGTAGAGATCAGAGCTGTGAGTTACATGACAGCAAAGATTGCATCATAGTCACCATTTGTGGACCTGTAGCATGGTACCTGGTACCCAACAGAATCTAAAAATATCTGTTGAATCAAAGTATGAATAAACATCATGCTGTCATTTTCCTATCTTTTGGATGACTCAGGATAAATTCGCCAAAGGAGCATTATTGATGACTTAGGATAATGAATGTAAAGTTCATAGTCCTGTGTAAACTGAATTTGATCCACACAAAACTTTAGGTCAGTTGAGACCAGCATGGGCAACAGAGTGAGACCCCGTCTCTACAAAAATATAAATAAGTTAGCTGGACATGGTGGCATGCCTATTGTTCTTACTACTTGGCAGGCTAAGCAGGGAGGATCACTTAAGCCCAGGAGCTTCAAGCTGCAGTGAACTATGATCACACTACCGCACTCCAGTCTGTGTGACAGAATGAGACCTTGTCGCTAAACAAAAATATATAATTTTAAAAACTCTAGGTCAGGTATGACAGAGAGGATGACCCTTAGCAAGAAGTGGTTTTCCCAAGATCCCAAAGCCAGTAAGAGACAAAGTATAAAGAGCAACAGGTACTCAGGTTTTCTTTCCACCTGCTTGTCTTATTTCATAGGTGTCCTAAATTTAGTTTAGAAATAACTAAATATAAACTATGTTGCCCTTTAATGTCCAGTGACTGTCTCTTTAAATCTTGCTGTTTTGACACAAATATACATCATTCTAATGTGTATATATATATAATATGTATATATATTTAAATAATAACCTGATAGAATTTGCATCTCTCTAGAAAAGAAAGAATTCTCATCTCTGGGCCTTTGTTTATCCATCTATTAAATGGGCATAAGGAGGGTCCTTCTAAGATCTTTTGCTCTGTGAGTAGATAAGGAAAAAGCACACTTTTCTATCCCTATCTGATTTTGTTGCTCCCATGCTCTGTGCAGTCATTTATGGGGCTGAGGAGGATGAAGGAGGAGGATTTATGGGGCTCTTGCAAAACTGGGAAACAGTAATAGCTGACATTATAGCTGCTAATGCCCCTTACCTGCTGATTTGAAAGCCCTTTAATCACTTGTAGCTTATGAAACAGAAAGTGATCTGCTAGCTATTTCCCCCAAATGCATTGGTGAGTTCATAGGTTAACCCTACAGGAAGAAGAGAGCATTGCTAAACACAAAGAAGAGCCTTGCTTACTTCATGGGCTTTCAAGTGTCAAAGGCCCCAATCCTTGACTCTGAGACCCTCAAATGATACCATCTAGCTGACGTTTTTCTAAAGGGTCAGCCCTGAGGAGAAGTTCATCCTATGAAAGTCACCTGAGCACTCCACACACCATCTGAAGCCCTGGCTTCCAGTACTGGCTCTGCCACTAAAGGGCCGTGTGACCTCAGCCACATTCCTCCACCTTTACAGTGAAGCTGGTGGAAAACACGTTTCCACTGCCCCTCCACAGTTCCAAAGTTCTTTCATTCAATGGGAGGTGGAGATGGTTCTCAGCATCAACAATACAAGGCAGGCAGCTTTTTAGTTCCTCTTGGCCTGAGTCCCTGCCTCCTGGACAGAAGCTGGGAAATAGATGAGCATCTGGCTCCCTGGCCTGGGTCACAGAATCAGAATCGTGGGTGGCTGGCAGGAAGCCTCTGCGTTTGCCAAGACCCATGTCCTACCTCCCTCCCTCATTCAACACAAACTTACTAAGCAGTTGTGTTGAATAGAATGTGGGCAGAGATGGCCGCTGTTGTGTTCACCAATTTATCCATGGCATCTAGTGCAGTGGCTGGCACATAGTAGCTGCTCACTACATATCTGCTGAATGATGTCTCATCTCCTACAGTAGGGGAGGCTATTAAGCACAGATTCCTGGGCCCACCCCAGACCTACTGAATTGGAATCTCTGGCGATAGTGCCCAAGTGACTGTCATGCCCTCCAGAGTCTGAGAACCACAGCTGTATGTAGTGTCTGAATAAAGCATTATCTTATTATCGGAAGGGAGAAAATGCTGATGTTTCAACTTTTGAGCATTTGTCGGTAGTGACTAAAATATTCAAGTCACATAGGTTCATTTTGCTGTAGCCATTTCCATGGAGCCTGGGGAGCTCTGGGCTTTGCACTAGGTATGCACAGGGCTCACTTTCACTAATCTTGAGGGAGGCGAGGATGATAAAAAAGGCAGAGAAGACAGGAGTCAAGCCACACAACGTCCAAGCTTGGCATTATTATTGCCCTTCACTTGGAAGTTATCAAACAGGACATGCGCTGCCCTTCTAGCTTTCCTGGGGAGGTTAGATGCTATGAGATTTTTCACACTCCCTTTCCAGTGTCTGTGGCTCGGACCGTGTACACACCCGGGTTCAAATCTGAGCTGTTGTCTCTATGTAGTCTGGGGCCAATCACTTTAACCCCCTTTAAACTTTTGTTTCTTCAGTCATAAAATGCACATCATGATTTACCCTACGGAAGGTTGCCGGAAGGATTAGAGACGCTATAAACTCAGGCGTTGGGCACATGCTCAGTACAGAAAAGCCCTAAGTTTTGGTTGATGTCTATAAACTGCCATAACATCTGGGCTGCAGAGGTTCATCTAGGCTAGCTCCTTCTTTTTTTTTTTTTTTTTTTTTTTTGAGATGGAGTCTTGCTCTGTCGCCCAGGCTGGAGTGCAATGGCACAGTCTCAGCTCACTGCAGCCTCCGCCTTCTGGGTTCAAGCAATTCTCCTGACTCAGCCTCCCTAGTAGCTGGGACTACAGGCATGTGCCACCATGCCAAGCTAATTTTTTGTATTTCTAGTAGAGATGGGGTTTCACCCTGTTAGCCAGGATGGTCTAGATCTCCTGACCTCATAATCAGCCTGCCTCAGCCTCCCAAAGTGCTGGGATTACAGGTGTGAGCCACTGCGCCTGGACTGCTCCTTCTTTTTTTTTTTTTTTTTTTTGAGATGAAGTCTTGCTCTTGTCCCCAGGCTGGAGTGCGCCCAACTGACCACTCCTTCATTTTTTTTTTTTTTTTTTTGAGACAAAGTCTTGCTCTTGTCCCCAGGCTCACTGCAACCTCCGCTTCCCGGGTTCAAGCGATTCTCCTGCCTCAGCCTCCCGAGTAGCTGGGATTACAGGCACCTGCCATCATGCCTGGCTAATTTTTGTATCTTTAGTAGAGATGGGGTTTTACCATGTTGGCCAGGCTGGTCTCGAACTCCTGACCTCAGGTGATCTGCCTGCCTCGGCCTCCCAAAGTGCTGGGATTACAGGCTTGAGCCACCAGGCCAGGCCACTCCTTCATTTTATAGATAAGAAAACAGCCTCAGAGAGGAGAAGCAAACGGCACAAAATCATCTAGCACCTCAGGTTTTTTGAGGGCTTTTTTGTTTTTTTGAGATGGGGTCTTAGGCTGGAGGGCAGTGTTGATCACAGGTCACTACAGCTTCAACCTCCTGGGCTCAAGTGATGCTCCCATCTTAGCCTCCAACGTAGCTGGGACCGCGAGTGTACACCATAACCCCTGGCTAATTTTTTTTTTTTTTTTTTTTGTATTTTTTGTAAAGATAGGATATCCCTGTGTTGCCCAGGCTGTTCTCAAACTCCTAGACTCAAGTGATCCTCCGGCCTCAGCCTTCCAGTGTTGGGATTACAGGCATGAGCCACCACACCCAAGCCAGGACTTTTAATCTCAATTAAGAACTTCACATATTTCCATGGGCCAGAGGAACTTCAAATTCCTCCCTGAGGCTGAGACTCTGTGAGCAACCTGTGATGAAGGAATTTCTGGGACAATATGCTTTTGAAAAGGAGGCTAGACATCTCAGGTGAGGCCCTTTCTCACCTAAATTTCTTGCCAGCCAGAAGACTGTTGTGAGGATGTAGTGACTGGTGAGAAAGTCCCTGACGTTGGGCAATGTGTGGCTTTTCTATCAACATGGGAGTTTTAAAAACAAAAAAGCCTCTGGGAAAGTGCTGTCAGGCCTTCCCTGGCAAGGCAGTGAACGGTACTGCAGCTCTGCAAGGACCAAGGCTAGAGATGGCTGGCTTTGGGGACACTCCAAAGTTTGGCCTCTGGGCTATAAAGGACACACCACCAGTCAGGGGCCAGGCTGGGCCTGGAAGGGACATCTCCGGAAACCATCCCACAGGAATCTGACTCTGGTGCCCAGAGGAGTAGCAAAAAAAAAATGGGGTCTTGGGAGAATTCAAGTCCTTAGTGCTAATGGTGATGACATTGGTGATGTTGGTGATGACTATAGTGATGATGGGCATTTCCTACCTGCAAGATTCAGGGCCAGGCAACTGACTTTACATGAATTGCATTGTTTCATTCAATCCATACTCACAAGATCCCTATGTGGAGCAGTACCATTGCTATCCCCATTCTACAGATGAGGAAACTGAGGCTCAGAGAGGTTAAGTAAATGACCAAGGGCACACAGCTAGTTTGCGCCAGGATTCAAATCTGAATATACTGGAGTCCAAAGTACGCCAGCAGCCTGTAAGTGCTGGAAAAAAGGCAAGTAACATTGGCGAGTGCCTTTAAGGGATATATATTTCTTATTCCCATTTTAACAGAAGGGAAACAGAACAGAGCGCTTAGCGTATTCTCCATGAGGTCAGGCACTGTGCCTAGCACTTTACATATATTATCTCCTCAATCATCAAAACATCCCTATGAAGTAGGTAGTTTTTTGTTCCCCATTTGTGTAGATGAGGAAACCGAGGCCCGAGACTAAATGACTTGCTGTGGTTCCAAATCAGGCGGTGTGACTCCAGGGCCCACGCTCTTCACCCCCTGAATCGCTGGATACTGGAACAAGATGTTCCAGTATCCAGATGCAGGGTCTGAAACAGAACCCAGGACTCCTGACTCCTAGTCTAGGGCTCTGAGGCTAGATGCAGGCTCTCTGTTGGAATGCATTGTTCCTTAAAAGCGCACTGGCATTAAGCCCAAAGAGTGAAATCACACCCTGCGGTTCTGGGAACCTCAGACTGGAGAAGGAAGCTTTTGCCCTGGTGTTCAAGTCTCAGCAGGTGTGCTGGGGACTCTCCCTCTGTTTCCTTCTCCCGCTGGAAGGGAGCCCTTGTTAGGTGGGCAGGGTGGGGCAGCCCTTATGAGTGTAGGGTGGGAGGAGGGCAGAAGGCAGGCGTGCCCAATAAAACAGACCTAAAGCTTCCCGCCTTCTTGCCTTCATCCAGGCAGTGCCCTCATCTCCTGTCTGGCAAACAACAGGGCATGATGATGAGAGTTCAAGGTTGGAGTCAGGAGGTCTGAGTTCTGGTTCTGGCTCAGGCAGTCACTCCATGTACACATTGACAGTCAGTTTCCTTATCTGTATAATGTGTGGTGGTGGTGGCAGAGAATCAAAATTCTCCAGCTTTTTCAGTTAACACATCATCTATTAAGTGCCTACTATGTGCCAGGAACTGCAGATACAGCAAGTGCAAAAGCAGATTTAGGCCCTGCTTTCACGGTGTTAGAGTCTTGTAAGGAGAGATACAAAGATTAAGTCTTCATTGCAACAAATGTAAAATGGCAACTGTGACCAGCTTTTAGAGAAAAAAGGCCTGCTGATGGAGCTAAGGGAGCCCATGATGGTGGGGGTGGAAGGAGAGGAAATGGCTTGACACTCCGAGGGGTAATAGGGAAAGATGCGCTGAAGAGATTACTAGGTGAGTGGTTGGTGGGCGTACAAGCCCGTTGTGAGTGGGCCTGCAGAGGCTGGCGGGAGCCCAGCCCCTTCATGCATTGTGGGCATTGGTAAGATAACTCATTGGAGTTTTTTGGGGGAAGGGTGTTGGGGACGATGGGAGAGAGATATATGATCAGGTTTAGCACAGAATATAGGCAAACGCACCCTTCAAGTAAAAGATAAAAATGCCTCCTCCTCCAAGGAGACTTCCTTGATTTCTTTGCTTTTGATCTATGGTATTTCTCCCTCCTTCTCTGGCCTTGTAGCCTGGGTAGAGAAACTCCGTCCTCCAGGGGAGTAAGACCTAAGCTTTCCCTTCCTGCAACTGATGTGCGCTGTAGCTTCGAACGAGGTCCTAGGTATATACACACACATACATATATATATACATACATACATATATATTTTTTTTTTCAGGAGGGATATGAAGAGTGACTTACAGGCGCCCGCCACCATGCCTGGCTAATTTTTTTTTGTATTTTTAGTAGAGACGGGGTTTCACCATGTTGGCCAGGCTGGTCTCAAAACTCCCGACCTCAGGTGATCCACCTGCCTCCGTCTCCCAAAGTGCTGGGATTACAGGCGTTAGCCACTGCGCCCGGCCTTCGAACGAGGTCCTATGCCTTCTTGAGCCTCAGTTTCCCCAGCTGTGCAGAAGAAGCAGGTTGTCTCGCAGGGTCCGCCCAGCGCTAACGCAACGTGATTCGCTCTGGCAGGAGCCGGGGGCTGCCCGCATTGCTGCGCAGGCATCGGGCTGCTGGCTGGGGCACCGCCACCTGGCTGCCTGCGCTTTACCCCCTGCTGAGGGCTGCGGGAGCTGGTCGCGGCTCCAGACACGGCGCAGGAAAGTGGGTGAGCGACCCCCGGCTTCCGCGGGCGCCGCGCGGCCCCGCCCCCGCAGCTAGCGGCCCTGCGGCAGCCGGGGGCTCGAGCTCCGCCCTCCGCCTCCCGCCGGCCTCACTCCCTCCTCCCTCCTCCCTTGCTCGCTCGCTGGCTCCCTCCCCCCGGGCCGGCTCGGCGTTGACTCCGCCGCACGCTGCAGCCGCGGCTGGAAGATGGCGGGGAACGACTGCGGCGCGCTGCTGGACGAAGAGCTCTCCTCCTTCTTCCTCAACTATCTCGCTGACACGCAGGTACGGCCGGCCGGGGCTGCGGGCCCGGGGCCAGGGGTGCTGAGCTGCGGGGGCCGCAGCCGCAGCCGCGGCCGCGGAGGCCGGGAGGCATTGGTGGGAGCCCTGGGATAACTGGGGGTTCCAGGCTGCAGAGCCCCCCTTCCAGGCGCCCTGCGATGCGCTCCGTTACCGGGGCAGGGAGCCGGAGGTCTCCCGGCGCGTGCCGGAGCGCTGGGGGCGCTACGGCCGCTGGGGAGGGTCTAGCCTTGGCCGCTTGGAGTCTGCCCCCCCGCGGGCAAAACTGGGGGGTACCGCGCTTCCTTTGGGAGGTGGAGGCGCGCCACGGTGTGGGGTACCCTCAGGCTGGCTCTGGGTGCTGGAGGCGCGCCGTCAGCGCCCGGCACTTGCTGCCGTACTTTCACGTGGACTTGTGGCCCTGGCACGGGTGCATGCCCCGGTCTCCGGAGTCCCCTAGTCCTCCAGGCTGTAGTCCCCAGAGTGCTGTTGCTGGCCCCCCGCGGCTTTCTACCCGCGCCCGCAGCGCGGAGTTTCCTGCCAGTTGCAGGCTAAAGGCATAGGGGTCTGCGGGGCACGTGGACATGCAGGCGGAGACAGCGTCTTCCTGGTTTCGCTATCGGGCGGAGCCCCCTGGGGAGAAAAGCCAGGCTGGATGGGGGCGGAAGGACTGTCTGGGGGCGCCTGGGTCCCCCTGCGGTGCGCGGCCCCGGTGCGCGCTCCACGATGCAGGGGGAAGGGAAGGCGAGGCGGAGTCCCAGGCTCTGGCTGAGCCCGGGAGCCCCACTGGCGACACGCGCGTGACAGGAGAGGGTGCTCTGGTGTGCCGGGGCGCGGGGGAGCGAGGAAGCTGGTGGCTTGGAGACTGGGAGAGGGGTGCTGCTGGGACAAGCAGCCACCAAAAATGTCAGCACGAGGCGTGCGCGCCCCCCATCCCTTCCCCCATTTTCCCCACCCAATGCCTGTTGCAAGCATAAAGTTTGGCTCCAGAGTTAGGGCTTTTTCTCTGGGCGCCCGGCTGCGGGTCATCGGGAAGCTGAGGATGCGGCGGAACCTCGGAGGAGCCCCGGGTGCTGGCACACGCCTGGGCACGGAGAGGGGCGGCCGGGTGGAACCGGGCGCGGCTCGCGGGGGCTGGTTTGGTACCTGGAGTGGGAGCGCCGGTGCCGGCCCGTTTTGCATAACAGTGGAAGGGAGGGGGAAGGCGGAGATGGGGGGAGGGAGGTGGGAGGAGAGAGAGGGAAACTTTGCTTCTTGTTATAATCTGCCTGTCTTTGGGCGGCAGCAGCTGTCATGGGACCGGGTGGGCGGGGAGAGGCTTGCAAGCTGACTCCTTGCGGTGAAACGCGACTTGGAAGGGACGCCGCAGCCGAGACGTTCAGCTCCGGGCGGCGACTTCGGGCTGGCGGCTGGGACGGCGTGGCGTGGCAGGGTGTCGCCGAGAGGAAGCCCGCCACGCGGGAGGCAGGCCGGCCCTGGCCGGCTGCAGACGCCGCTGCGTAGGGGAGCCGCGGGGCCGCGTGGTCGGTGGCGGGCGCGCTCGGGTGGGTTCGCGGCAGAGGCTGGTGGGGCTAGTGGCGTGTGATTGCGCTTCTCGAGGTCGAGGGGAATGTGTGATGAGCGGGTTGCGCGCACGGGTGTGTGTGTGTGTGTGTGTGTGTGTGCACACGCCGCGCGCGCCGGGCGCGTACCTTTACCTCTGACGAAACTGCGGTGGAGCTCCCGCCGTCGTCGCCGGGCTCCGTCACACGCCCCGCGCCGGTGTCTGCGCCGAAGGCGGGTCCCAGCCTCAGTACCCCCAGAGCCGACAGCTTGGGGCTAGAGGGCACTGAGTGCGGGAGGAAGGGCAGAGTCGCTCCTGGGAAGATTCTGTCCGCAGATCTCGAAATTGCCCGGGGGCGTCTCCGAATCTCTTGGCTGAAATGCGGATGAGAGAGGCCTGAAATAGCCGGAGACTCGTTCAGGGACCCATGTCAAGAACTGTCCGCTTTGGACTGTACCCCGGATTTTAACTCGATCTTCAGTGTTTGGCTCAGCAATAACTAATTATTTTGCCCTTTAGCCGCCCAGCGAGTCTAGCTAGCAGAAATATTTCACCTAAGAAACTAGAAAATTGAATAATCAGGTGTTAGCAGGAGCAGTGCAGTGAAAGTTAATCTGGGACATTTGCTTTTTTTATTTAACCACGTGACAGGCCGAGGATCTTCTGGTGATCTTTGCCGGCCCAACTTGGGAAATGTAATTGATAGGATGAGCTTTGAGCCGCCCCTAGAAGGCTCGGAGAGCCCAGCCGGAAGAGGACCTGGGCGGGCCCAGTGTGCGCCTCCTCATTTTACAGTTGGAGAAAGAGGCTGGGAGGGGTGAGCGGCTTGTATGGGACCATGCAGCCAGAGGGTGACAGAGCCACCCAGGGCTCCTGACTCCAGGTCCTGTGTGTTAACTAGAAATAGCACTGGACTTGGAGTCAGAAGGCCTGAGTGGAGTCACCTTCCCCACTCTCTGGCTGGGTGACCCCGGAGCAAGCCATTTGAACTCTCCGAGCCTCATTTCCTCCATCTGTCAAATGGGGCTGGTGGTGCCGCAAGAGAATCCAATGGCCTGGTGGTGGGGGTGAGCAGTGTTTGCATGTGAGATGTTCTGGTTGTTCCTGCAACCCCCTCTCCTCCCCCAAACTTTCCCTGACCCTCCCCTCCTCCATCTCCCTTTGGGAGCTTTGGGGAAAGTGGATTAAATGGTAGTTCATTGTCTTTGTCCCAAAAGATTGTTGTTGTCTTTGGTGGCTAATCCAGGGTTAGATTAGAGGGAGGACTTCTGTTTAGGAGACTTAACTTTTACCCGTTGGGGCCAAAGTACGGAAATTTAGCAGAACAAGGATTGCGAAAGTTTCTTGGAAAGCTCTGAGGCATGGATCCCAAAGGACTGTGGGTGGCTTCACCTTTGTTCAGGCTGTGCTCCTGGCCCAGAGTGCCCTCACCCACCCGTCCTGCATGGCCTTCTCCTCTACTAGGCTCTCCCAGCCCAGCTTGCCCTGCTTTCTCTCCTCTGGTTTTCTGCATCTGTGTTATACAACCAAGCACTTTGTGTGAGTCTGGTGTCCAGTAAGATTCTAGCACTAGGGTTGTGCCTTTTATCATTGTGCCTGCAAGGCACCTGTCAGTATGCTGAGCTGTGTTCCTTTGCTTAGCTCTTGGCTAGGCACATGGATTACAGACAGGGATGCAGCTGGGTCCTGCCAAGCAGAAGCTCCCAGGCTGGCAGGGGAGACAGCTGGGCAGCGAGTGTGGGAGAGAGGAATGCAGAGGGCTGCAGCTGTGGGCAAAGGCTTAGACCCCAAAGGCCACACAGCAAGTCCACACTAAATATGGGCTATTTGAAGTTGCCTAGGGCATCAGTCATAGATGCACAAAATGTCAGAGTTGGCAGCGTGAATGTTAGAAATCATCAGTTCTAACAACTTATTTAAAAATATTTAATTATAGAATTGTTAGAAAATACTGCCAAGCCTAAAGAAAAAAATGAGAAATATGTAACATTACCCAAAGATAACCAATTAATTGTCATGTATATTCCAGACTGTTTATTTCCTGTTCATATAGATCACATTTTATTTTTAAAAAATGGAGTCACCGGGCATGGTGGCTCACCCCTGTAATCCTAGCACTTTGGGAGGCCGAGGCGGGTGAATCACCTGAGGTCAGGAGTTCCGGACCAGCCTGGCCAACATGGTGAAATCCTGTCTCTACTAAAAATACAAAAATTAGCTGGGCGTGGTGGCACACACCTGTAATCCCAGCTACTTGGGAGGCTGAGGCAGGAGAATCGCTTGAACCCGGGAGGCGGAGGTTGCAGTGAGCCGAGATTGCGCCACTTCACTCCAGACTGGGCAAAAGAGCAAAACTCATTCTCAAAAAAAAAAAAAAAAAAAGGAGTTATCCTGAATATACTGATTTGTAACTTGGAATTGCACTGTTTTGTAACTTGTTTTTTTTCCTCCTCCAAACAATATGCTGTGAACATCTTTCCACATCACTAAATATTCTACTTAGTATCTTAATGATTATATAATGTTTCGTTGAAGATTGAACCGAAACGTATTTAATCCTTTATCGTTACTCATTTACGTTGTTTAACTTTCTTATTTTGCTATTGTAAGCAATGCTAAAACGAATATCTTTTTATGTATGTCTTTGTTTCTTCCTTTAAATTCCTAGAAGTGAAATTACTCCATCAAACCCATTCCTGGATTCTCTTCTAGAAAGATTGTACTTATTTGCGCAGCGGCATGGTCTGGGAACACCTGGTTTCCTATACCCAGATAACTGTTGATATTTTCATTGTTTTTCATTTTTAGCAGTCTGTTCATCAATAAATTCTGTTACCCTTATTGTTTTAATGTGCATTTATTTGATTGCTTGTGATGCTAAACTTCTTCCCCATATGATCATGGGCGATTTGTGGTTCTGTGTTTCTGAACTTGGCCCATTTTGTGATTGGTATCTTGTCTCCTCGTTGTTCTAAAGCTGGGACTGAGCACCCAGAAGGGGCCCCTGCCACATGGAGAACTGGGAAAATGGCTCCACACACCCCTTGAAGCCAAGGCCAACTTCTTTTTCAAATCAGTTTGTGGGTTTGGACAAATGTATAGTGTGTGGGAGAAGGTTGAAGTGTAGCCTTCACTGGGTACATTTGCCCATTCTTCATCTGTATGAGACTTAGGGAGAGTAACTTCTTCACCTGAGCCAGAAGGGGTCATGTTCACCAGAGACCTGGGCTCCACTTTCGTTGGGATTCCCTGGCTGGTGCTAATGATCAGGATGCCTGTGAAACCCAGGAAGGGCAATGGCCCAGCAGCTGTGCCCCAGGGGCTCATATTTCCTCTTTACCTTAGGGCCCTCCTCTTAGCAGCTCATGCAGGCCAGGCAGAAGTTCCACTATGCCACGTGAGTCACCCTCTTCCTTCTTCCTCTGGAATAATAGAAGAAAGACTTGCTCAAGTGAGAAGCAGCCTTGCAAAGGGGACTCAGGCTTGGAAATGCATAACAAGAACATTGCAGTGTTGATCCTTGCCTTCTCCTTCATCGTCATCATCAGTGATGTTTACTGAGTATCCCCTAGACCCCATGCAGTTTTCTGAGCCTTCTGTTTGCACTACTATATTTCATTCTCATAGATATTGTGCAAAATGTAGGTGCTGTTGCACAGTTGTACAGATCTTACAGTTTCAGAGAACTCACTGACTTGTGGAAGACTAATTACCTTTGAGTAAGTAGAAGAGCCAGCATTAGTGGGCAGTGTTCCCAGACTGTTTGACTCCAAGCTCCTTGAAGACAGGGGCTACTCTCAGTTTTTGTTCATCAGTGTTTTTCTAGCACCTTGAGCAAATGAAGGCACATTGATTGTATAGAGAGAATGCAGAGGCCGGGTGTGGTGGCTCACGCCTGTAATCCCAGCACTTTGGGAGGCCAAGGCGGGCAGATCACAAGGCCAGGAGTTTGAGACCAGCCTGACCAACATGGTGAAACCCCGGCTCTACTAAAAATACAAAAATTAGCCGGGCGTGGTGGTGGGCACCTGTAATCCCAGCTACTCAGGAGGCTGAGGCAGGAGAATTGCTTGAACCCGGGAGGCAGAGGTTGCAGTGAGCTGAGATTGCGCCACTGCACTCCAGCCTAGGCAACAGAGTGAGACTCCATCTCCAAAAAAACAAAAAAGAAAGAATGCAGAACAAGTCCCTCTGCTTCTCTAGGCCTGTTTTTCAATCCTTGAAATGGGGATAATAGGCCCTCTCGGTTGGGAGTGAAATAATACAGTATATCTAAAATGAGCATTAACCTGCTACTCATGAAACTTGGAATAATTCTCTCTTTGAAACACTTTAGAAGGACAGGATTAAGTATGGAGCTAATTTTCATGCATGCAATCTTTTTTTTTGCGTAAAAGAGAGAAGCATAATTCTTATTAGAGAGTGAAGGGTACCCAAATAAAGTCATTTGGAAGAAAATGATCAGGGTCAGTTTCTATCTGTCCTCATACAAGGTAGTCGGAGTGCCTCATATCCATCCCATCGACACTCAGCTGATGCAGAATCGATTGGATTGATCTTTCTGTTCTTCTCCCCTTCTGATCTAGGTTTTTGTCTGTTTGTAACTAGATTCCTGCAGTTACTACCAAAGAGATCTTTGCTGCACCCGACTTCGTCTTCTTCCATTTGTCCTTAGCCCAGATGGCAGATCAGTCCTCTTAGAGTGCATATCTGACATCACTCTCTTGCTCACACATCTCCCATGTCTCCCCAGTACATTTTTTTTTCTTTTAAGACTTTTTTTTTTTTTTAGAACAATTTCAGGTTCACAGCAAAATTGAAAGGAAGGTACAGAGATTTGCCATATACCCTTGCCCCCAATATGCATAGCCTCCCCCATTATTAATATTCCCCACCAGAGTTGTAGATTTGTTATAATTGATGAACCTACATTGACACATCATTGTCACCCCAGAGTCTGTAGTTTACATTAGGGTTCACTCCGTGGGTTTGGACAAATCTATAATGACAGGTATCCACCATGGTGACATCACACAGAATAGTCTCACTGCCCTGGAAATCTGCTCTACCTTTTCATTTCTTCTGTCCCCCAACTCCTGACAACCACTGATCTTTTTACTGTTTGTACAGTTTTGCCTTTTCCAGAATGTCATATAGTTGGAATCATGCAGTATGTAGTGTTTTCAGATTGGCTTTTTTTTCACTTGCTGATAGGAATTTAAGGTTCCTCCATGACTTTCATGGCTTGATAGCTCAGCTCTCCAGTATTTTAAAATTAAAGCCTAAACTTAAACCTGATTTCCGAGGGCCTTCCGGTACTTTAAGTTGGAGAGTTAGGCCCTTGTCTTTGTCTTGAGCTGTCTGCTTTTACTTTGGGATCCTGTACCTCCCCAGGAAAACCCTGAATTTTCCTCCTGGAGGCTTAGACTCGGGCTGCCCTTTTCTGTGTCCTCCGTCTCCATTTCCATGATTCATCCTGCGAGCCCCTGCTCACCAGCTATTGTTTTGGCGATGCCCTCTCCCTCACCTCCAAGCCAGCTGTTCCATCTTCTGTGTGGCAGTACGCAGGGCCAGCAGAGCACTGACCTTGGAATCCCCTTACTGGGTTTGAGTCTTGGTTCTGTGATTTGCCAGCTTCGAGGCCTTTGGCAGGTCACATAACCTCTCTGAGCTTGTTTCCTGAAGTGGGAAGATATGATGATTAAGATTGTTGTGAAGAGGCCGGGCACAGTGGCTTACGTCTGTAATGCCAGCGCTTTGGGAGGCTGAGGTGGGTGGATCACCTGAGGTCAGGAGTTTGAGACCAGCCTGGCCAACATGATGAAACCCCATCTCTACTAAAAATACAAAAATTAGCTGGGCATGGTGGCGCATGCCTGTATTCCCAGCTACTTGGGAGGCTGAGGCAGGAGAATCACTTGATCTGGGGAGGTGAAGGTTGCAGTGAGCCAGGATCACACTACTACACTCCAGCTTGGGTGACAGAGCGAGACTCTGTCTCAAAAAAAAAGATTGTTGTGAAGAAGAGTCAGTGAAAATCGAGTGACAACATGGATTTAAAGCATGTAACACATGCCTGGCACAGAATAAGCACCAAATAATAGATATATCTCTTCATCTATAGATCACATTAAGTGTTAGGACATCACTCCTGGACGTTAAGCTCCACGAAGGCAAGAATTTTCGTTTATCTCATCCACCTTGTTTTTCACCATAATGAATAGATCAGTGCCTGGAATATAACAGACATTTAATCAGTCCTCATTGAGTGAGTAGGAAATCACTCCTGGACGTTAAGCTCCACAAAGGCAAGGATTTTTGTTCATTTCACCCACCTTTTTTTTTCACCACAGTGAATAGATCAGTGCCTGGAACATAACAGACATTTAATCAATCCTCACTGAGTGAATGAATATGCCAGACTATGAGCCTCTTCAGGGCAGACACTGCTTCTTGTTTTATATCTTCAGTCTGAGTGTTCCTGAGAAGGGATGGAATACAAGTCTGGTGGAATGAACTGGAATGTCCTCTCCCCACCACCATCCCTGCCATTTTAATGTATTCATAGTCTACCTGAACCTTAAGCCCCCTCTTGAAAGCCTGCCCTCTCTGGAAAGCATTTTTTTTTTTTTTTTTGAGATGATGTCTCACTCTGTCACCCAGGTTGGAGTGCAGTAGCGCGATCTCGGCTCACTGCAACCTCCACCTCTCGGGTTCAAGCGATTCTTCTGCCTCAGCCTCCTAAGTAGCTGGGACTACAGGCATGTGCCACCACACCTGGCTAATTTTTATATTTTTAGTAGAGACGGGGTTTCACCATATTGGCCAGGCTGGTCTTGAACTCCCGACCTCGTGATCCGCTCGCCTCGGCCTCCCAAAATGCTGGGATTGCAGGTGTGAACCACCGCGTCCAGCCTCTGGAAAGCCTTTGAAGCTAACTTCTGCTTCCACCACCCACGTGGCTTGTGCCACTTACTATCCCATGGTATCTGTGTGTGCTTTTATTCCTACAACTGGATTGAAAGCTCTGGGAGGACAAGAAATTATTTTTATCCTGGACTAGCACTGTGGTTGCCTAGAAGAGTGTTTTATAGGTTTCAATGTCAGGTTCTCTGAAAGAACTTTGTATTTTAAACATTTGACTATGGAAAATGTCAACTCATACAGAAGTGGACAGTAGAGAGAACAGTATGGTGAATCCCCATCCCTCCATCACCCAGCGTCCACTGTTAAAGACTTGCAGCCACTCTTATTCCATCTCCATGTACAAGACGTCATTTCATCTGTGACTATTTCATTGTGTATCTGTGAAGAGACTTCTGAGTGCTATTGCATGGATTTCTCCCAATAACTGTGAGATTGGCTTTCCCCATTTTGTAGGTGATGAAACTGAGGTGCAGGGAGGTTAGGTCAGTTGCTCAGGGTCTTGAAGCTAGTGAGCGGCTTACCTGGGATTTGAACCTTGACTGTGAGCAGCTCCTTCTCCTTCCAGGCTTGGGGCAGGGGGCCCTTGGAGATACAGGTACACCTTGCCATTTCCAGAAGAGAGGACGCTGAGATCCAGCTGCTTGGCTGGAGGAAGCCCAGGCCCCTGACTCCCTGGCAAGTTCATTTCCAGTGTCAGGTCTTGTGAGGTGCGGTGGGCCTTAGCTCTTGGGGAGGGCCAGGGTGGGTAGTCCTCTGAGAGACACCATTGCCCTGAGTGGCTGGGCTTTGGATGGCCGTGGGACCCTGGGACAAAGTCTACCACCACCCCTGAACAGACTGCATTTTCTTCCTACTCTTGTCATTCCTAAATCCCAAAGGTCCCCTTTGCAGCTGACCACGAGTTCTCTCATGAGATGCTCAGGACTACCCAGTGAGGGAGAGGGAGCCAAGGGGTCAGCAGCTGGGTTCACAGAGCTCAGAGAGGAGGGGCCTGGCCTGAGGTCACCCAGCTGGCCTGAGCACAGGGTTGACAGGCTTTTGGTGGCATCTGGACCCGTGGGCTCCCACCCTGCTGTTTCCTCAGGATAGAGACCAAATTGCTACCCAGATCTAGAGTAGGAGACCAGAGACGAGACCTGAGAGACTTTCACAAATGGTGGGATAAAGCCATTGATTAACTGTCCCCAAAGGCCTGTGATGACTGTTTGGTGTTTTAGGTAAGAAAACAAACATTTGCCCTAATTGTTTGCTTCAGAGGCTGAGAGGGCTCTGAATTCTAGGATTGGGTTCTGCTTGGGCAAAGCCCTGGGAACTTGGCAGAGAATTTCTTTGGGCCTTCTTTTTCTGTCTAGGAAATGGGGCCGATAATAGCATATGTTTTGAAGGCTTTTAGTGAAGAATAGTTGAGGCAATGTCTGTAAAGTGTTCAGAAATGCTCAACGAGTAGTAACCCTTGTTATTATAAAAAAGGGACACATGTAATGCAGACCCTGCCATTTGTCTCCCCCCTGAGCTCCAGGTCCTTGATCTAGTCGAGGCCCTGAGGTTCTTCTTGCAGAGTGTTTTTTCCTCTCTACTTGTGGGGCAGGTGACGAGGGATCCCATCCAGCCTTAGCAAGTGTTGCAGTACTGACTTAGGAAACCACTTCTAGTGAGATGCCACTTGAAGAGAGAAGAAATATCCAATAGTGGTTAAGAGCTCCAGGCTTTGGAGTTTTAACTGCCTATGGTTTAAATCAGTGCTCTACCACTTACTAGCTATGTGACCTTGAGCAAGTATCTTAACTTCTCTGACCTCAGTTTCTTCATATATTATCCCCCAAATTGGGGATAATAATAGTATGCTCTTTGTAGGATAACTTAAGATAGCTGCAGATAATTAAGGCTTGCAGCTTCACCTGACATATAGTAAGCGCTCAATAAATGGTAGTCACTAGGATGATGACAACAATAATGATGTAAAAATATAAAACACACAAATGTCAATTTGAGCTTTCTGGGAGTTGGGAGTGCCTTAGAGACGATCTTGCTTAATGCCCTTACCTTGAAGGAAGGAAATAGACTAGAAACAGATCAGAGGATGCCTTCAGGTCACTCAGCAGAGGCAAGACAGGGCCCTCAGCTGCTGTCTGCTTGGCCAGGGCTGGCTCTGAGTAGCTGGGACTCAACTGTCTGGGACCCACTGTCTGGGAACTCAGCCGGGCGAGCCCTGCTTGGCTGAGAGATGGATGCTCCCCGACAGCTCTGCAGCCGTATTTTTTCCCTGTGATTGCCTGGCAGAACATAGTCATTTAGCAGAGGGAATGCGAGGAGATGTTAGAAACCAACCAGGCCCTGAGCAGTTGCAGCAGCCGGCCCACGAGTCGCTCCCTGATGTTGCCATGGCAAACAGCCTTGGCAACGTGGCTGCTCGCGCCTTTATTTCTGGTCTCAGGCTCTTTGCAAGGAAGTGTGGTACCCAGAACACTAGGGAGGGCCCTGCCCTGGATCCTTGGCACTGAGGGCAACCCGGCCTTTATGCTGCTAGCAGTCCCAGGCCACAGCAGCCCCTGCTCAAAACACCTGCAGACCCACCCTGCCTTTGCAGAAGCAGACTACTAGGTATGGGATTTGAAGCCTCAAATGTCCATTTAGCTGACTATCCATCTATTTGTCAAATACTGTGTTTGGCAATGCCATACTGTTCCCACCACTGCAAGAGCACAGCCACATAATATTCTTTTTTTTTTTTTTTTTTCGTGAGAGAGAGTCTCACCCTGTTGCCCAGGCTGGAGTGCAGTGGTGCGATCTCAGCTCACTGCAACCCCCGCCTCCCGGGTTCAAGTGATTCTCCTGCCTCAGTCTCCTGAGTAGCTGGGATTACAGGCGTCTGCCACCATGCCTGGCTAATTTTTTTGTATTTTTAGTAGAGATGGGGTTTCACCATGTTGGCTAGGCTGGTCTTGAACTCCTGACCTCAGGTAATTCAACCCTCTCGGCCTCCCAAAGTGCTGGGATTACAAGCGTGAGCCACCACGCCTGGCATAGCCACATAATATTCTTAACATGAACCCTGGTGTTCAAGGTTCCCTGGCAGGTGTCATCTTCAGCCATGTCCTTCAAGGATGATGATGATGATGGTGGTGGTGGTGATAACAGTCAACAACTGCTATATCCCCTTCAAGAGATCAGGCCCTGTGCCACATCCTTCACATGTGTAATCACATTTAATCTCAGAGGAACCCCATGAGGCAGTCCCACTGCTATCCCCATTTTACAGTTGGGTAGACCTAGGTCAACCCAGAATTTGTGGCGCTGATGCTGTTCTGCAGCTCCTCCCCTATACCAGGCAACCATGGGGGCCCCACCATGAAGTGTCTGTCCCCTCCCTGTGCCCCTTTCCCACCTGCACCTGCACCTGCACCCTGCAAGCCTCAGCTCAGGTGATGCCTCCTGTAATTCCCCCTCTCAGAACTGGCCCTTTTTGCTCTGCAATCCCACAGTCTGCTACAGACACTTTCTGTTCCCTGCCTTCCCTCAATACTCTGCCACTCTGGTGAGTTTATTTCTGCCCTCCAGCCATCCCAAAACAAAACAGAAGGGCAAACTGGCTAAGGAGGAGAGCTTTGACTGTGCTGAGGAGTTTGGACTTGGCAGGCAGTGGGGAGTTGGCAAAGAGTTTTATTATTATTATTCATAACAGTAATAATATAAAGGAGCCAACACTTAGAGACTTGTTGGTATGTGCCAGGTACTAAGCTAGGGCCGTTAGGTGCTTTATCTTGTTTAATCAACTACCGGTGAGGCTGGCAGTATGGCAAATGAGAAAACTGAGACTTGGAGAAGTTCAGTGACTTCCCCAAATCACCTAGCTAGGAAGTAGCAAGGCTGGGATTTGAACCTAGGTCTGTCTGACTTCAGAGCACGTGGTCCTAACCATTGCAGTGGTGGCTAATTTGGCTGAGCACATAGAAAAGACTGGAATGGTGTAACAGGTGGCATCTGTGGTGTGGCTGGGGTGGGTGGTGGGGCCCATACCCTGCCTCAGCTGTGGGGCTCAGTGGAAATCACTAGATATAGGTAAGAGGGCAGGCGGCTCAGAGTGGTGCCCTCATAGCCAAGATGGGGGTGCAGAAGAGGATTTATATGGGGAGAACATCCATTTATTCAGGGCCCACTGTGTGCCAGGTCTGTTCCTTACTCTGGCCTTCCTTGGAGCCTGGTTAAATGTAAACTGTAGCCTCAGCCCTTTATAACCTTTGTTTATGTGTTTATTCTTTTTTTTTTTTTTGAGACAGATTCTCGCTCTGTCACCCAGGCTGGAGTGCAGTGGTGTGATCTCGGCTCACTGCAACCTCCGCCTCCTGGGTTCAAATGATTCTCCTGCCTCAGCCTCCTGAGTAGCTGGGATTACAGGGGCCCACCACTACGCCCGGCTAATTTTTGTATTTTTAGTAGAGATGGGATTTCTCCATGTTGGCCGGGCTGGTCTCGAACTCGCGACCTCAGGTGATCTGCCTGCTTTGGCCTCCCAAAGTGCTGAGATTCCAGGCGTGAGCCACCGTGCCCTGCCCTATTTATTCTTTACTGTTCCCTCTTCTCTACCCAGTTGGGACTGGAGCTCATCAAGCTGGTTTTCCATCAAATCCCCCAGTGACTTAACAGTCCCTGGCACACTGTAGGCCCCCAATAAATAGTTGTTGGATGACTGAATGATGAACAAATGCTGTTCGATTTTTCACAACATTTGCCTGACGTTTGCCTGGTCCCAGAGGTCCTTCTTTGTGCCTGGAGACATGCTAGGATGTGTGGGTGAGGTGAGTGTGGCAGCATTGTACCAGTCCTCACAAGGAGTCACCTGCCCTTGTCACCAAGATAAGCCTTGCACACAAAGGATCAAAGGCAAACACTTTGTGGAGCCTCCAGAACTCACTATCAGAATACACCTCCAGCACACAGATCTTTGTGGAATGATAAACCACTGCTAGGAATCCAGTCTGTTCCAGGGCATGGCTCTACCTCAGCTGGGGAGGGGCTCAGAGTTTCAAGAGTCTTGGTATCTGCAGGGAGGTGTCTGGTCAAATGTCCCCACATCTTCCCGGGGGATTGAAACCAGCACTTTACACTAGGCCTCATGCCGATGACCCACCCACTGACTCCAGAGAGACTAGGCAGGCTGCCTGCACTCATGAGGAAGGAAGAGAAATCCAGGGAGGTGAAGGGGCAAGAGAGGACTTGGGGACCAGTGACCACAGTGCCCAGCCCAAGAAGATGAACCCCATGCTGCGTGGATCTTCCCTTGCTTAGAATCTCCTCATATGTCGCACCTGGCACCTTTCCTGCTTAGGGACAATTCACTCTTAGTTTGCACATGGTTCTTACAAGCTTGGCAGTCATGTCAAGCAAGGCCTCATGACATGAGAAGCAGCACATTGGTTCTGTTAGTGTGTGCCTATGTAGGCATGGGGTGAGAGGTGAGGATCTACCAGAGGCAGACACGTGGACTGCAGCACCGAAGCCAGCTTGGGGCCAGTTAGTGAGGGGGCTGAGGGGTCCTGCACACCCGTCTTGTTCCTGAATACATTACTATGTGAAAGCGCAAAGCTCATTGGTGATGAAGACAGTGTATCGTCTCTGAGGAAAGGTACATTCTGTTCAGTGTTCTCCGAGAAAGCAAGAAAGTGTGAAGTACATTTTGGTATTACCATCAAAAATAGGAAGTCTATCAAAAGCAGGCAAAAGTTTTGGCATTCCAAGTTATTTATAAAGTTTGCATATTGTTAGCATACATAATTCCTTGATGATGCCAGATGAATGAGTTAGTCTAGCCATAAAGCTTTCTTTGAAAGTTAATGCAATCTCTGAAAATAAGGTATTGTCTTTTATGTTTCCAAGGCTGCTTAAGGTAGCACAAAGAGTATGTAGCTCGGCATTAGATAAATGCTGATTGGCCTCAAGAAACAGTGGCACTTACACTTAGTGATTCATCAGAGCTTGGGCTTCAGAGTCTGGTTCAAATTTTAGCTTTGTGACTTTTTTTTTTTTTTTTTTTTGAGACAGGGTCTTCCTCTGTTGCCCAAGCTGGTGCAATCAAGGCTAACTGCAGTCTCGACCTCTTGGGCTCAAGGGATCCTCCTACCTCAGCCTCCCCAGTAGCTAGGACTAAAGGCATGTGCCACTACACCTGGGTAATTTTTTACTTTTTTTAGAGATAGGGTCTTGCTATATTGCCTGGGCTGGTCTCGAACTCCTAGGCTCAAGCGATCCTATTGCCTCAGCCTCCCAAAGTGCTAGGATTACAGGCGGGAGCCACTGCGCCTGGCCAGCTTTGTGACTTTTTAGTTGTGTGATCTAAGGAGTTAGATAGCTGCTCTGTGCTCTAGTTAGCCAGCTCCCAAATGGGAATGATAATAGGACTTACCTGCCAGGCTTGGTAGAACTAATCAGTGGTTCTCAGCCATGAGCGCACATCAGAATCAACTCTGTAGTTTAAAAAAGTCATAATTACACATCTGGGGCTGTCCCAGACCTATAGAGTGAGAATCTTTGAGAGTGGGTCGTTAAGCTTCTCTGTCTTTAAAAAGCTCCCTCTGATGACACCCCTGCTTTGGTACTAAAAATCAGGTACTATTCATAGAGTGTCTGTCATGAACTCTGCCAGTTCCCTCCCCTCTCTCTTTCCTGCCTCAGTGTGGGGCACAGGCTAGCATTTAGGATGAATGACCAGGGAACAGATCGAAAGCCGCTTTATAATAATGCCCGTGGAGAGCAGGGCAACTTCTTTATCAGGCATTTCCATTTGATCTTCACATCAATCTCATGTCATAGGGAAAAGGAGTATTCCCATTTTACAGATGGGGAAATAGAGGTCCAGAGAGTGACTTGGTAGGATCCTGCCGGTAATCAGTTTTCAAATATTCGTCTTGGTGCCTGTGTTTGTCCTCCTTGATCCTCAATCCCACACCCACTTATGGGTCAGCTCATAGGAGGTGGGGGGATTAGGATTACTTTATGAGTGAGTGGGTTGGAAGAGAGGAGGAAGAAGGCAGCCTGAGAGAACACAAATCACCTGCAGACTCCCAGAGGCCAGTGACGGTTTGATTTATCAGGCCCCTTAAAGATCAGAGGGGTGCTGGTCATGGTCCCAGACCATGCAGTAGCTTAGGGGTAGCAACAGGACTAGAATCCATTTCTGATGCCTGATTCACTGCCATCCCAGCTCTATGTGCTGCTTTCACAGTGTGGTCAGGGTGTGGCTCCACTGATAATAGAATTAGTCTTCTAGCTAGTGTAGTGAGGCCTTTGCACTTACTGTTCCCTCTGCCGGGAATGCTCTTCCCAGGCATTGCCATGGCTTGCTGCTTCCTCACCTCCTTCCAGTCCTGTCAGGTGTCATCTCCTCAAATGACCACCATTCTACTTTCTGTCTCTATGATTTTGGTTGTGATGTGGTTTCTCATACAAGTGGGATCACAGTATTTGTCTTTTTGTGGCTGGCTTATTTCACTTAGCATAGTGTCATCAAGGCTCATCTCTATTGGGGCAAATGTCAGAATTTCCTTCCCTTTTCAGGTAGAATAATATTTCACTGAATATGCCACATTTTGCTTATCCATTCATTTGTTAATCAATACCTGGGTTGCTTTCACATTTTAGCTATTGTGAATGATGGTGCTATGAACATGGGTGCACAAATATCTCTTGGAGACCCTGGTTTCAACTCATTTGGGTATATGCCCAGAGGTGGAATTGCTGGATTATATATATGGTAGTTCTATTGTTAATGTTTTGAGGAACCACCATACTGTTTTCCATGGTGG
Organism: Pongo abelii; assembly: GCF_028885655.2. Classification (NCBI taxonomy): domain Eukaryota; kingdom Metazoa; phylum Chordata; class Mammalia; order Primates; family Hominidae; genus Pongo; species Pongo abelii. The sequence goes on from NC_071989.2 coordinate 158,377,248, forward strand.
CTGTACCATTTCACATTCCTAGCGACAGCGCACAAGTGTCCCAATTTCTCCATATCCTCTCTAACACTTCCTGTTTTCTGTTTGTTTCTTTAAATAGTAGCCATCCTAACGGGTGTGAGGTGGTTATCTTATTGTAGTTTTGATTTGCATTTCCCTAATGATTGAGCATTTTTTAAATGTGTTTACTGGCCATTTGCATATCTTCTTTAGATAAATGTCTTTTCAAGTCATTTGCCTTTATTTTAAAATTGGGTTGTTTGGTTTTTGTTGTTGTTGACATTTAGTTCTCTTTATATTTGAGATACTAATCTCATCAGATATGATTTGCAAATATTTTCTCCCATTCTATGAGTTGCCTTTTTATTCTGTTGATAGTGTCTTTTAATTCGCAAAATTAAATAATTTTCACGTAGTCTAATTTGTCTATTTTTTCTTTTGTTGCCTCTGCTTTTGGTGTCGTATCTAAGAAATCATTTTCAAACCCAATGTCAGGAAGCCTTTGCCTGCTTTTTTTTCTTCTAAGGGTTTTAGAGTTTGAGCTCTTTCATTTATATCTTTGATCCATTTGGAGTTAATGTTTATACATGGTGTAAGGTAAGAGTCCAACTTCATTCCTTTGCATAACTGAATGTGTCTTGAATGAGTGAGTAATTGGCTAAGTCCTTAAGCTGTACAGGCTGCCGAGCTCACCTAATCCTCCTAACAGCGTCAGGAGAAAAATACTTTTAGCGCCATTCTTCACTTGAGCCTGATGCTCAGAGGGTGAGTGTGGGGCTTGGGGACATAGTTCCTTTGCTGACCAAGCCACACAGAGGTCCCCAGGGCCCAGCAGGCAGGCATGACCAGGGCCCCGCCCCAAAATATCATGCCCCAGTGCCCTAGTGACCTCATGCCACTTTCTCCTTGGGGTTGGGCAACAGCTCCTCCCTGCCCTGTGGGTGTGGACACCAGGTACCTGCCCAGCAGCGCCTGGGGCCTCCAGCCTACTCCAGCACTGCTCTTTGTCCCAGTGGCTGAAGGAGTGGCAGCCTGGCTTGTACTTTCTGGTCCAGCCCCAACAGGAATGTGGCAATCTCCTCCCCCTGTGCCTGCATCCACACCTCCCTGGTGGGGTGGGGGTGGACCATGGGCAGGCACCATACCAGGCAAAACCAGAGGACAGTGATGGTGTCTTGGGTGGAAGCTGCTTTGCCAGAGGCCCATCTCCTGAGAGGCTAGAGCAGGCCCAGGTTGGTGAATCAGGTTCCAGGGAGAGCAGGGTGGGGTTGAGGAGTGGGTGAGGAGCCGAGTGGGTGAGGAGCCAAGCGGGAGAGGGAGGTGGAGGTTTAGAATCCACCCTAGAAGGAGAAGAAAGCCCTCCTTTGCTCAGCTGGCCTGCCAGAAGATTTTCAATGATATGGTTGTGAAACAACCAGAGGAGGGGCAGTACCAGCCAGTTCCAGGTGATGAGCACAGCCCAGGGTCTGAGGGCAAGTGGGAGGCACCCGGGAACAGTGAAGAACAGAGCTCTGAGTCAACCTAGTCCAGGGTCTGTCAGTTAGCTGCTGACTTAGGGCATGGTACTTATTCTGCCTGGGCCTTAGTTTCCTCACCTGTGAAATGGGGTGAAGATATATATAGATATAGATATAGATATCAGTGGGTAGTTGAGTTGAAAAGATGAGAAGGTACAATGTCTGAAGAGCTTAGTGCAGTGTCTGGGTGTTATGATCAATAATAATGACAATTACCAGTGACCAGATGGTTTGGTGACAGTTTAGTGGAGGAAGCCATGCAACAGTCACTCCCTGTGCACGGGAAACTGGTTGCAGATTTGAGCAAGCCTTGCTCCCTGCCCTGGATGAACAGATCTGCAGATGGCCATGGTGGGTGCCCAGGGCAGAGTGTCAAGACAACTTTTGCAGCAGAAAGGGTATTGAAGGATGAGCAGGAGCTGGCCAACATGATGGGAGGGGCCTCCTAGCCAGGGACCAGGCTGTTGTGATGGCTAGCATATCATGTGGCTGATGACCGAGCAATGAGTGGCTAGGTGGGAGGCTTGAGGGGAGGCTCTGAGCTGACTAGAGGACTCCCTGTGGGGGCAAGGAACAGACAGCATGAACGAAATGTCTGGAAGAATCAAAAGATGGAACACCAAGATTCTCATCCGAGAAACTAGCTGGAGGCTGCTCTAGAGAAGGGGAAAGGCCTTGGGGAGGTTTCAGAAGGAGAGTGAGTTTGAGAGTGACTAGTTCTTCCCCGGGCCTCACAGGCAGCATGGAATGAATGGTATCACCCTGTGGCCTGCACCACTCATCCCCAGGCCCTAGGAGTGAGTGGGGGACATGCAGGGATTTGTGTAAGGATTGACACAAAGGCTGGGGTACAGCTTCTCATCTGTAGTCCTGACTCAAGTCCCTGGCTCAATACAGCAGGAATCGGTGGGGCCAGGCACCACAGAACCACTAGGTACAGCCCTTAATAAATTTAATGATGCAGATGATACTTAGTGCCATCATAATGATGATTACTCCTATTTACCGTTATACCTGTTGGTGTGTCACTGCGAAATTCGCACAGCATTTTTACATCCACAGTTCATATCCTTGTGAGGATTTTCATTTCTGTTTTGCTGATGAAGAACCCATGGTCCAGGGATGTGAAGTGACTTACCCACTGAGGTCACTGTTGTAGGAATTGGACGGGAATGTGAGACTTGTGGCCCTTCAGATCTGCCTGGTTGAGAAGAGAGATGTTTTTTGAATGGAGCCCCTCAGCTGCTGCTGTCTGAGTTCCCTGCCTTATCTTGAATTCTTTTTGGAGCAATGATCTCCAGTCTTTTCAGAATTGCCACATCTCGCCATTGTATGATTTTGCAACAGTTGCAACTGTGAAACGCCTCCAGAAAACTGTAATCTCCATTGATCTGTCTGTAATTTAGAGTTAGGGAAGAGGAAAATCTTGTTTTTTGCATCTGTGCTGGAAAGAAGAGTGTCATGGTGAGAATATTGTACCTGGAGTCTGGAGGGAGCCCTGGGCTGTTCCTCTTTGCTGTGTGACCTTGGACAGGTCTTGCCTCCTCTCTGGCCCTGAGTTTCCTAATCTCTGCCATCCTGTGACTCATTATCTTTCTAAACGTGAGCTGTTTTAAAGTGTCTCAAGTCTGGGATTGTGAATCATGGGGGCTGTTTTGCTTTGGTAAATTCTGCTTGGAGCTGAACCACCAGGTACTGGATAGAGAGGGAGACTAGTTCCTGGAGACAGATGGACAGATGGAGCTAGGAAACAGTCTCATCACAGATGGATAATGTACTTTCCCTGCACCCAGTGGGTAACGTCAGTGTAGGTTCTTAACTCCCCAGGTTATGGCCCCTTTCCTGGTGACAGGTGCAATGCTGACTTCTCTTTGAACTGTAAGTTGGAAGAAATTTGTCATGGGATCATGTGCCTTAAACGAGTGGGTTTGGAAGGAGGAGAAGGTGGAGGAGGAACTCCAGGCAAGAGAATCCCTGATTTCCAACCTCCCCAGTGAATCACGGAACATTGGATAAGTCATTCATGGGGGTGGAAAGATTGGGCGAGAATTGGGAACTTCAGGCCAGATTTTTTTTTAAAGGAGCAAGTCATTCAAAATCCTCTACTGACAGATGATATCTACAATAATTTCTTCCCCTTTTCCACAGCATTATTTTATCCACCTTGAATCATTTTTTAAAATCTATAAGACAAACTTTCTTTTAGCTCTCTTCTCTGTTTTAGTTAAAAAATAATATATATGTTAATAGGGGAAGGAAGGTGTCAGTGAATACTCAGATACCCCAGGGGTCTGCAGACTTGGCTGTGGATGCTCTTTGAGGTTCAGAGTGGCCATTCTTGGGCCCCAGTCCCTGGTGTCTTTTACACAGAGCTGCTTACAGAGCCGCTGCTGGCTCAACCATGAGGTCTGTAATTATTTAAAGAAAGCTCACATCAAGTGGAAAAAGAGTGAACCACACTTAATATACCATGTGGCCAATGGGCAATTCAATACCAAAGCCATCCGATTACCTCTGGCCCGCACCAGCTGCTGGATTTTGCAGCCGGGTGCATTAGGTGACCATGGGACTGACCGGCAGGTCCAAGTACACACGATGGGTGCCCGTGCAGGCAGCCTGGCCAGGCTTCAGCCTGGAAGACAGGATCTGTGTACATCCAGGGAAAGCTGTGCTCTGAGCTTTACAGAACAAGTTAATGTAAAAGCAATTTTGTAGAGTAAAAAAGAAGCTAATAATTATGAAATTTAAAACTTAAATGTTTTATATTGCTATAACATAGACAGTTGTTTAATTGCACTGTAATTTATCGTTAATACCAAAGTATTTTGGAGAAATAATCTTAGATTCCTTTTACTTTTATATTTTGGTTGTTTTGTTTAGCAAATGTAATATGGATTTTTTGAAAATTAATATTTAACAATTTTCAGTGTTAGGGACTAATTTGTCAGAGAAAGTAAGGTTATCCCCACCCTGCCACTTAGCAGTTTAGCGGGTTTAAGTGCCTTTCAACTGAATATGGGATTATCTCTTTTTATTTCTTTTTTTTTTTTTTTTACCTCTTCTATGGTGTTGATCTTCTATGTTTATATAAATTGTATTTTTTCTTGTTACAAAAATGATATGCGTAAATTTATTGAAATGTGAAAGCATACAAATAGATAAGACAAAGTAAAGAAAACTAATCCTGGCCGGGCGCAGTGGCTCATGCCTGTAATCCCAGCACTTTGGGAGGTCAAGGCGGGCGGATCACCTGGGGTCAGGAGTTCAAGACCAGCCTGGCCAACATGGTGAAACCCCATCTCTACTAAAAATACAAAAATTAGCCGAGCATGGTGGCACACGCCTGTAATCCCAGCTACTTGGGAGGCTGAGGTGGGAGAATTGCCTGAACCTGGGAGGTGGAGGTTGCAGTGAGCCAAGATTGCGCCACTGCGCTCCAGCCTGGGCGACAGAGCAAGACTCTGTCCAAAAAAAAAAAAAGAAAACTAATCCCAGCACCCAGAAATAACCAGTCATAGGCAGTGCTTAAGAAAATAAAGGTAACACTGTAGGTTTCACTTCTCCCCAAGCTTCTCTCCTTGGGCACACTTTGCTCACCTCTCAGCCTCCTTTTATGGGCGGATTCCTACCCATGACCTTGAGAGGGGAAGAACATAGACGGTAGTCATAGTTTAACTATCTCCTCCTTTATAAAATGGGAACAGCAATCCCTGCATTGCTTTGAGAATGCATGTATAATGGATCTGAAAGCAAATTGCAAATTGTAGAGTCATAAACAGATGTAAGGCTATGTTGCTACTTCCCTGTGCCTGTGCCTACCACAGCTGCTGATATTGCCGCCTGTTTTAACTCAGATAATACCAGGTTTAGACAATATCTGATCACCTCCAAGTACTTCCCAGGCTTTAATCACTCCCGAGGTTTGGCTTTTAGTCTACATACTATGTACCGCAACTCTCTACACGTCCATTAATATGTACAGAACAAGATAAATACCCTTGTTGGTGGGGAAGGCATTTAAACTCAGGCTTCCTGATTTAGAATCTATTACTCAGTCGGGCTGTTTGAAGTGTTAACTGATCCACCTTGAGATTCAGACTGCAATTGGAGCAGAACCAAGGGGAAGAGATTGGTGGGGCTCACGCAGAGCAAGCCCCGGGAAGACCCAGCTGCCTAGCAACCTCATTTTCCTACTAGTTTCAGCATACACCATGGTTCAATGCGAAAGAGACAATGAACTTGCTTTTGTATTTATTTTGCAAATATAACACAGACCCTGGTTTAAAAGATTATGTTACAGGCCAGGCGTGGCGGCTCACGCCTGTAATCCCAGCACTTTGGGAGGCTGAGGCGGGTGGATCACCTGAAGTCAGGAGTTCGAGACCAGCTTGGCTAACATGGTGAAACCTTGTCTCCACTAAAAATACAAAAATTAGCTGGGTGTGGTGGCAGGTGCCTGTAATCCCAGCTACTTGGGTGGCTGAGGCAGGAGAATCACTTGAACCCAGGAGATGGAGGTTGCAGTGAGCCATGGTTGTGCCACTGCATTCCAGCCTGGGTGACAGAGTGAGACTCCATCTTGATCACTTGAAGTCAGGAGTCAAGATGAAAACATAAACAAACAAACAAAAACATTATGCATGTTACAAAAGGCAGTCATCCCTTGCACTCACATTCTTGTTTCCATCCCCAGAGCAACCCTCTACTAATTTCTAATGTGTTCTTCCAGAGGTAAACCATACAAACATTGCATATATGTGGTCTAACTTGCTGCCTCCTGGTTTTTTATTTTATTTTTTGTTTTTTGCACAAATGGTAGCAAACTAAGGACATTGTTTTGCAACTTTTTTTTCTACTTAGTATTTCTTAAAAATTATTTCATATCAATATGTAGAGATCTACTTCACTGTTTGGATTGATCATAGTTTGTTTAACTAGTTGGGCATTTAAGTGATTGCTATTTATTTTATTTTATTTCGTTGAGACAGAGTCTCGCTCTGTTGCCCAGGCTGGAGTGCAGTGGCGTGATCTCGGCTCACAGCAACCTCTGCCTCCTGGGTTCAAGCGATTCTCCTGACTCAGCCTCCCGAGTAGCTGTGATTACAGGCATGCGCCACCACACCCAGCTAATTTTTTATATTTTTGGTAGAGGCAGGGTTTCACCATGTTGGCCAGGCTGGTCTCAAACTCCTGACCTCAAGTGATCCTCCCACCTCGGCCTCCCAAAATGCTGGGATTACAGGCATGAGCCACTGTGCCTGACCTATTTATTTATTTATTTTTAATTAAAAATTTTTTTAACCTACCTCTTACACAGAAATAGATTATTTCTAATTGACTCCTGCTGCTAGTTTGTAGTAAGTTTTGCACACATGTGACCGTATGCATAGGATAAATGCCTCAGAGGGGAATTGCTCAGTTAAAAGATGTGTGTATTTATTTAGTTAATTAGTTTTTTTTGAGATAGAGTCTTGCTTTGTCGCCCAGGCTGGAGTGCAGTGGTGTGATCTCGGCTCACTCCAACCTTTGCCTCCCCACAACAAGCAATTCTCCTGCCTCAGCCTCCTGAATAGCTGGGATTACAGGTGCCTGCCACCACGCCCAGATAATTTTTGTATTTTTAGTAGAGACGGGATTTTGCCATGTTGGCCAGGCTAGTCTCGAACTCCTGACCTCAGGTGATCCGCCCGCCTCAGCGTCCCAAAGTGCTGGGATTCCAGGCGTGAGCCACTGCACCTGGCCGGTGTGCGTATTTAACATTTTGATGTATATTGTCACATTCCTCTCTGTGAAATTATATCAGTTTATGTTTCTGTAGAAATGCATAAGAAGTGTTTGTTTCTTCACACCTTCACCCACACAGCTTGTTATTAGACTTCATTGATCTTTGCCAGTCTGGAGTCTCTGAAGTTTTAATTCGTAGTCCTTTTCGGATGGTTGAGACTCACCTGTGTTTCCTTTCCTATGAACTCTTATCAGTTGTCGATTTTCTTCTTTCTGATTCATGTGTTGAGCTTGTTTTATTCCTATTCCCTCACGTGGCCCCGGGTCCTTCTTGCGTGCCCCCCTCCCCTGGCAGCTCAGTTTGGAGGAGGATGCCTCCTGGGCTAGGGTCGGGGTCCAGATCTGACTGCCTACCCTCTGGGTGAGCTTGACTAAGTCGGTTAAACTCTCTGAGTCACTGTTTTCTGCTCTGTGAAGTGAGGATATTAGTTCAACAGCAGGCATGTTGGATAGATAGATAATCAGTATAAAAGTGTTTTAAAAACTGTAGAAAGCTATCAAAATATAATACCACATTAATATTTACTTGGTTTCAAATGAGTGGTAAGATTTTACTTACCTAAAACTTTACAGCCAAGTCATCTGGTTAAACAGGTAGGCAGAGTGAGGCCCAGAGGAGAGTGGGCCTGTCGGAGTCAGGTGTCAGAGGCCGGGTCTGACAGGTAACCAGGTCCTGATTTGTCTTGCTATATATAGTAGGAGCCATGGGCAACGTGCAGTTTCTTCCAGAGCATCCTGAATTTTTTTTTTTTTTTTTTTTTTTTTTAGACAGAGTCTTGCTCTGTCACCCAGGCTGGAGTGTAGTGGTGCGATCTCAGCTTACTGCAACCTCTGCCTCCCGGGTTCAAGCAACTCTCCTGCCTCAGCCTTCCAGAGTAACTGGGACTACAGGCACGCGCCACCATGCCTGACTAATTTTGGTATATATATATAAACACACACTATATATATATACACACACATATACACTACATACATATATATACACACACATATGCACTACATACATATATATATATAATTTTTTTTTTTTTTCTTTTAGTAAAGAAAGGGTTTCATTATGTTGGGCAGGCTGGTCTCAAGCTCCTAACCTCAAGTGATCCATCCACCTTGGCCTCCCAAAGTGCTGGGATTACAGGCGTGATCCACTGTGCCTGGCCTAGAGCATCCTGATTTTTTTAAAAAAGTTTTTTTTTAAGAGACAGAGCTTTACGTTGTTGCCCAGGATGGAGTGCAGTTGTGCAAACAGCTCACTGCAGCCTTGAACCCATGGGCTCAATCATTCCTCCCACCTTCGCCTCTGGTGTAGCTGGGATTACAGGCATGCAACATCACACCTGTCTTTGGTTTTTTAAGTGCCAACTCTTTCATGGGTGAACCCCTAAGAACCAATACTTCGGAGCTGAAATATGTCCATGTTGGAATCTCAGTTCTGCTAGCTGTTAGATGTAGACCCTGGACTGGGGACTTAGCCTTTTTGGGCCACTGTTGCAGAAGATGGCTGAAACAGTGCTGGAGTCCTGCTTGTCTGCTGTAGATGTTGTTATTATTATTATTATTGCTTTTTTTTTGAGATGGAATTTCGCTCTTGTTGCCCAGGCTGGAGTGCAATGGCGCGATCTTGGCTCACTGCAACCTCTGCCTCCAGGGTTCAAGCGATTCTCCTGCTTCAGCCTCCCAAGTAGCTGGGATTATAGGTGCCCGCCACCATGCCTAGCTAATTTTTGTATTTTTAGTAGAGATGGGGTTTCACCATGTTGGGCAGGCCGGTTTTGAACTCCTGACTTCAGGTAATCCACCCGCCTTGGCCCCCCAAAGTGCTGGGATTACAGGCGTGAGCTGCTGCGCCTGGCCGATGGTGTCATTGTTGCTGCTTGGCTTTGCAGGAGGCACAGCGGCAGCAGTCAGGGTTCAAGAACTTGCTCTGCCCTCGTTTGCTGGTTGTGTGACCTTGGGCATATGACTTCACCCCTCTGAGGTAGTGTAGGAGTCCCGTCTGTACAGGGTGGATTTGAAGTATCAATGGGCTTTTTATATAGAGTACTTACCACATAGGAGGCACTTAATAAATATGTTATTTAAAAATTCTTGGCAGGGTGTAGAGGCTCACACCTGTAATGCCAGCACTTTGAGAGGCCGGGGCGGGTGGATCACTTGAGGCCAGGATGGCCAACCTGGCCATCCTTGTTCACTGTCCGCCTGAGATCTCCTTGGCTCATTAATTGTTCTGCCAAGGGAAGTTTCCTTCTCATCCAACCCCTGTTCAGTAACCGCTGTGCTTGGACCTGAGGATACAGCAGTGAGACCAGCCTGGCCAACATGATGAAACTCCATCTTACAAAAATTAGCCAGGTGTGGTGGCAGGCACCTGTAATCCCAGCTACTTGGGAGGCTGAGGCAGGAGAATCACTTGAACCCAGGAGACTGAGGTTGTGGTGAGCCGAGATTGCGGCACTGCACTCTAGCCTGGGCAACAGGGCAAGACACCATCTCAAAAAGAAAAACAAAAAACCGAAACAACAAGCAAACAAACAAAATTCATACTGAAGTACCTGTTACGTCCTGGCACTGGTCCAGATGTTAGGGCTTTAGCAGAAAGGAAGCAGCATCCCTGGCCTTGGGGACCAGCGTCAGGTCTAAATGTCAATTCTGTTGTCCCCTCTTAGAAGCTGTGGGACACAGAGCTTCCCTGAGGAGATTTGAGGGTTTTTCTTGCCCCTGTAGACTCTGCAGATCACTTTCAGTGAGATTCTCTTTTTGAGTAACCCTAGGAAAATTGACTCCGCTTGTCCCTCCTCCCCCAACAAGGGGTAGGGCCTTACCTGACTGGCCCTTGAGCAGAGGTGATCTGAGGTTCCTTGACTAGGGGTGTGGTATGTGTCTTGTTCACTGTCCGCCTGAGATGGGATCTGGTTCTGGACCCCTAGGACTGGATCTCCTTGGATCATTAATTGTCATGCCAAGGGAAGTTTCCTTCTCATCCAACCCCTGTTCAATAATCACTGTGCTTGGACCTGGGGATACAGCAGTGAGCCCCACCCCAGCATCATCCTTCAGGAGCTCACACAGAGAGGCGGAAAATACACAAGAGGATTTCAGCTAGTGATAAGCCCTTTGAAGACAATAAAACAAGGGCATGTGATGGGGGTAGGTGGGTTACGCTAGAAAGTGTGGTCCAGACGCCTCTCTGCGATGGTATTCATGCTGAAGCTGGAGAATCAAAAAGGAAGCAACCTTCTGGGGAAAAAGTATTCCAGGCAGTGAGAAAAGCCAAGAGCAGAGGCCTCGAGCGGCTAAGCTTGTCATTCGTCATAAAGTACACAAACGACTTGTGAAAATGGGATCCAACGGGAACTACATAAAGAAACCTGGTGTGTTTGAGCATTTTTTTTTTTCAGAGCAGGTGATATGCTAGTTATAAATCAGTGCGTGCCCTGCCTGAGGGGATGGCCAAGTCAGCCTGGGTGAGGTGAGTGGATAAGTGCATTTGAGGCCATCGCTTGAGCTACAGTATTTATTTGAAATGAGTAAAATCTACAAGGCCTCGATAAGTGGCAGAACCGAGGCCTTCCTGAATTCAGAGTAGCCCTGCCAGGCTGTCCTGACGGATGAGGGCTTCCTCGTTGGCTCTCCAGCTAATAGTGTCAGCGTCTGCAGCCACCATCGACACAAGTCAATTTCCACTCTTGTATCTGCGATTTAACACCCAGCTGCTCAGAGAGCTGCAGAGAGTGGAGGTCAGTGGGGCTAACTGGGTTGCTTAATGAAAGAGGGAGGTTTCCAGAATTGGAAAGGCGGGGCCCCCGGCAGGGTCATGGTGCAGAGAAACTAGCATGGCTAGCCCATGGGGCTAAGCTGGGAGGAGGAAGGGGGCCACTGTCACAGGGCTGGAGCCCACAGACCCACATGGAGGTCTTGGACTCCCATGGACCCCATTCCCCTGGGAGGCATTTCTTGTAGCTCTAGGAGTTTGAGTTCTAGAAAAAGGCCAGGTGGGCAGCTTGGGGCATTCTTTGGCTTGGATTAATCTCTCTTCGTAACAGTGTGAGTAATGGCTGCCTTTTCTCCCTCTCGCCCTTATTCCATAACCCCTGCCCACCTCCAAACCCACACAGAGCACTGTCTGTGGTTAGCACCAGCTGGAACTGGGGATGGGTCTGGCCATGTGAGGGCACAGCTCATGGTGGTAAGGCTAAATTAAAGGTCACTTGGCCAACTTGTTGGTGTACTATGTCTGCTGGGTAACCCTGCCCTTTGGGCAAGTCTCACCACTCCCCTTGTTCTAGACTAGAAGTCATTCATTTATTCATTCACTCACTTGTTTTTTATTCACCTAATCAATCACACATCCTCTTATCTGTTCATTTATTTAACAAATGCTTACTGAGTCATCATCCATGCCAGGCTCTGTTGGATGCTAGGAGCAGATCATCTCCATTCTCTTAGAGCTTAGAGTCGACTGGGAAGAGAAGAGGCAGACCTGTGCATTGCACACTTGTTATTATGATTGTGTGTTTCACTGGCGCTGCACATAGCAGTTCCTGTTTGAGACATACCTCAGTGAACAAGTACAGGACCTGGCTGGGTGATCAGAATCCACATGGAATCTCCTGTGTCGTCATATGCCCCAGCAGGTGCCATCTTTTGGGAACAGGGTGTGGATAGTTACAACACACGCCCCCAGGAACTCATCACCACGGGGATTCCAAGAGGGCTGAGGCCAGCCCTGCCTATGGTCTTCAGCCTTCTTTCCAGGCTCCATGGTGTCTTGTATCTCTACTAGGGGTTGTATTCTTTTTGTTTGTTTCTTGTTTTTAATTCAACAAACATTTAATAATTGTAAAATTTTAATATTTTGCTTCTAGTTGTAAAGAAGATATAATTAAAGACTTGGCCATTAGTTTCACACATTCCCAATAACGGTGGTTCATATAATCATATCTTTTCCTGCTTTGTTTTTTAACTATAAAATGAAAGGCTAGTTTTAGAATTTTATTACAAAAGAATTAAATCTTTGTTGAAGAAAATTAAAGAAATGCAGATACACCCTTTCAGAGGAAATAAAAACCACCCATAATTATTTAAAAGTGACTATTATTTCTTTTTTCCCATATTTATTTTTCCTTTAAGAAAGTCAGATCATATTGTCTTTATGACTTTTTCATTTAGCATTATATTGAAGAATCTATCTTTATTAAGGCCTTATAGATCTTCATTAAGGTTTAAAGAAGGTTTTTTCTGTGGCCTTAAATTTGTTCACCTCCTCATTTGATGACGGTAGGATTCGCCATGGATGTAGCTTGAGATTCTGTTTTGTGGTTTGCACTTCTCTCTTCTTGAGAGCCAGTATGTTTAACTCATGACCTCAGGCAAGTAATTGACTTGTTTGCCTCCTTATTTATTTGTACAGGAGGAAAATAACTGCACTTCTCTTAGAGTGGATGTGAGGTGTGAACAAGCAGAGGGGCCTAGCACTGGTGAAAGCTGTAGCAATAGTGGCCACCATGGAGCAGGAGGGGCAGGAGGGGTACTACCATTTCCCATTTGGTACCCAGAAGCCAGACACTGAGGGTTAAGTCACCTGTCTTCAGCAGCTGTTGACCCAAGTTGGACTTGGGCAGCATACAAATAAGAGTTAGCCTGAGCCCTGGGCTGGGGTGGGTTGGTTCATTGCAAAGATGGAGCTCTTCCAGCTCCTTCCCTCATCCTCACAAACCAGAGGAAGTGCATTTGGTTGAAAATGACCCACATCCTTCACCAGGCATGCTGCCAGCATGGGGCAGCTGCAAGGCTGCTGCTTGGGAGTTGGTGAAGGGCCTGGCTGCCAAGAGCCCCCTGGGCCAGGGGCCATCCACGCCCGCCCTGGATATTTAGGCTCAGAGAGGCAGTGCTATTTGCCTAAGTCAGGCAGCTTGCTAGTGGCAGAGCTGGGATTTGAACCCAAGGCTTTTCCACTGCATCTTCCATGTTAGACTCATTCACCCTGTGAGTTGGAACACCCATTATGTGCAAGGAGCTCCAGCACTCCCACAGGGTGCTCCAGAGATGAAGAAGCTATGGTCCTTGCTGAAATGGCACACACATAATACAGGAGATGCTGCAAGAGCCAAGGATGCCCTAGGGACACTTATCTGGTTCATTCCTTATGCATACACTATGCCAGGCCGTGTGCTCCGCACCGTGGACACGGATGTGAACAAGCAGACCACAGAGGGCCAGCAGACAGCAAACTGCCAGCAGATTGAGGGGCAGAGAGCACTGTGGGCAGCAGAGGGCTCTGGGCAGCAGTTCCTGGGAAGAATTGTTGGCGGTGGGACTTAAGGTTGGGCTATCCCAGCTGCAGTGCTCCTGAAACCAGGGGCACAGCCTTGGCATTGAATGGTAGCTATGGGAAGGGCTTTTGACCAACTCGCCTGGATCTGAGGATTCTGCTACTTAACATGCTGTGTGACCTTAGGCACATGGCTTGGCTTTTCTGAGCTTTTTCCTTGTTTAAAGGGGATACTATTATCTGCCTCACAGAGTGGGTGTGAGAATTAAATGAGAATAAAGGGACTTGAATGTATCTCCAGCAGCCATGTGATTATTGTCATCAGGGGGTGGCAGCAAGTGTAGAGAAGCCAGGGACACGTTTGGGGTTGACATTGTACATTATAGAGTGAAACATAAGTGGAGACCAAATGCTATGCTTATGTGACACACATTGTCCTAGTAATGATCTCATGCGCCTGCTGCACAAATAAGAAAGGAATTGTAGCCTGCTGTGCATGGCTGCCCCTTGAGAGAGAAGGAGAGGAGTTATTTCTGGAATTTGCCCCAAGGTGTAGCAGGTCCCTTTTGACTTGGTCCCACAGTGTACACCCAGTCCTGTTGGGCATTTAAGAAGAGCTTGCTCATCTTGAAGAAAAGGCTCCTAATGCCCTGAACTGGGGGATGGGGATTAACGGGGAGATTTCTGGAACCTAGGCATATTTCCTGCTGCTCTAGTTATTAAAGCAGCGCAGGGCATCTGGGCGGATTTGTTCAGTGATGCTGGCAGGCATCCGGCCCCTTCCCACACTCCATAGTGCAGACTGCTTGGGGTCTAATCCTGCTGCGGTGGCTTTTTTTTCTTTTCTTTTTCCAGCTTTATTGAGGTATACTTGACAAATAAAAACTGTGTTATTTAACGTACATAATGTGATGATTTGATGTATGTATATACTGTGAAAAGATGACCACAATCAAGCTAATTAGCATATCCAACACCTCACACGGTTATCTTTGTGTGTGTGTGCTTGTGTGTGTGTGCATGTGTGTGTGGTGAGAACGTTTAAGATCTACTCTGTTAGTCAATTTCAAGTATACAATATAGTGTTTAGTCACATCGCTGTAGTGTAGATCTCCAGAATTTATTCATCCTGCATGACTGAAACTTTGTACTCTCTGACAAACACCTCCCCATTTCCTCTGTCCCTCAGCCCCTGGTTACCAGCATTCTACCTTCTGCTTTTCCCACTTCTGGGTATGTATCCAAAGGAAATGAAATCAAGATCTCAGAGAGATCTGCACTCTCACGTTCATTGCAGCATTATTTACAACAGCCAAGATATGGAAACAGCCTAAGTGTTTGTTGACAGATGAATGGATAAAGAAAATGTGGTATGTACATATAATAGAATATTATGCAACCTTAAAAAAGGAAGGGAATTCTGTCATTTGTGTAGCATGGATGAACCTGGAGGACATTATGCCAAGTGAAATGAGCCAGATGCAGAAAGACAAATGCTGCATGATGTTACTCTTGTAGAATGTAGAAAAGACTGTGACTTACTAACTTGACAGGCAATGGGTCCTGCTCTTGTCGGCCTCCTCATCCATAGCAGGGGAGCGCTGTGTTATCCTGTGGACATGTGGATAACAGTAGTGCCAACCTGATTGTGGTATTGTGAGGGTAAAATAAGATAATATATGTTTAAAGAGCCTGACACAGTGCCTGTCACAATGAGCGCTCAAGTTTTTGCTCTTGGGATTTGGATATCTACCTATCCTTTGCTGTTCCCTCCTCAGGGAAACTGTCATCCTCTTCTCTGGCCAGACCGTGGTTCTTCTTGGGTTCTCCTGGGGACCTATGTGAGATGATGGGATAAGTGCCAGGGCAGTGACAAGCAGGGAGGCAGGTGGGTGACTTGGGTCAGGAATCCCGTGGATTTATTTATTTTATTTTTTTTTTTTGAGATGGAGTCTCTGTCTCCTGGGCTGGAGTGCAGGGGTGCAATCTCGGCTCACTGCAACCTCTGCCTCCTGGGCTCAAGCGATCCTCCTACCTCAGCCTCCCAAGTAGCTGGGATTACAGGTGCCACCATGCCCGGCTAAGTTTTTTGTATTTTTAGTAGAAATGAGGTTTTACCATGTAGGCCAGGCTGGTCTCAAACTCCTGACCTCAAGTGATCCTCCCCACCTTGGCCTCCCAAAGTGCTGGGATTACAGGCATGAACCACTGTGCCAGGCCCTGCAGATCTTTTCCTGTCTGCCTGCAGAGCCCTCAGGTACCTCTCTGCTGATTCTGGCAGCCTGACCCACCCATGGGGCCTCTCAGTGAATCTATCTTGTCCTGAGGGAGAATTCCAAGGCTGTCAAGAATGGAAGGGATTTTAGAGGGTATGTTATCCAAATAGCCTCCCAGGCAGGGCTTGGACTGTTTCTGCCTAATGCTTGTATGTGTGAAGGCAAGGTGCTCACTGTTCTGGAGGCAGCCTATTTCATTTGGGGACAGCCTTGGCAACTTGGGTTTTGAGCTGAATCTCACTTTCATCCTCTAGTTCTCCCTCATGGCGCCAAGGTTCTCCCCCACCCCTTTTTTTAAAGAGATGGGGTCTCACTCTTTGGCCCAGTCTGGAGTGCAATGGTGTGATCAGGGCTCACTGCAGCCTCAACTTCCTGGACTCAAGTGATTTTCCCACCTCCAGCCCCCAAGCAACTGGAACTATAGGTGCACACCATTACACCCAGCACATTTTTAATTTTTTTGTAGAGATGGGGGTCTCACCGTGTTGCCCAGACTGTTCTCTAACTCCTGGGCTCCAGCAATCTTGCCTCAGCTTCCCAAAGTATTAGCATCACAGGCATGAGCCACTGTGCCTGGCTCACCAAGGCCCTTGAGCACCTTCAGGTCCCTTGAGAGAGGTGACCTGCCATCCCCTGCAACTTCCCTCCCCACTCTGGCCCTGCAGCCTTGCTTGCTCCCTCTGGCCTCTGGTCCTGCAGGTCCCATTCTGGATTCCTCAGGGGAGCTTCACCGTGGCCCCAGGTTCTTGGGTGACTCTTGAGCCTTTCTTTATTCTTCCTATTAAAGTTACAGCCAACCTTGGATCTTAAGGGAATGAAAGATGTTAAACGCTTGGTGTGTTTTTCTTTTCTTGTCTTCAGGGGCTGTTGGTCATGAAGAGTGGAGTTCAGGGGCAGGGGGAGGTGTTTGGGGTCTCTCATTGAGGCCTCTGTGAGCTCTGTCCTGGCTGTGGCTGAGTGGAATGTGTAGGTCCTGAGGGTTCAGAGCATGACAGCCAGAAGGGCCTTCAGAGGCCATTCACTCCTGGGGCTTTTTTTTTTTTTTTTCCGGCAGAGAAGGTCTCACTCTGTCACCCAGGCTGGAGTGCAGTGGTGTGATCACAGCTCACTGCAACCTCTGCCTCCTGGGCTCAAGCAATTCTCCCATCTTAGCCTCCTGAGTAGCTGGGACTATAGGTGCATGCCACTGCACTTGACTAATTTTTAAATTTTTCATTGAGATAAGGTCTCATTATGTTGCTTAGGCTGGTCTCAAACTCCTGGGCTCAAGTCATTTTTCTGCCTTTTTTTTTTTCTTTTGAGATGGTGTCTCTGTCGCTCGGGCTGGAGTGCAGGGGTGCAATCTCGGCTGACCG
Organism: Pongo abelii; assembly: GCF_028885655.2. Classification (NCBI taxonomy): domain Eukaryota; kingdom Metazoa; phylum Chordata; class Mammalia; order Primates; family Hominidae; genus Pongo; species Pongo abelii. The sequence goes on from NC_071989.2 coordinate 158,394,448, forward strand.
CCACCTCTGCCTCCTGGGCTCAAGCGATCCTCCCACCTCAGCCTCCCAAGTAGCTGGGATTACAGGTGCAGCACTTCCGAAGTGCTGGGATTACAGGTGTGAGCCACTGGGCCCAGCCACTCCTGGGGCTTTTACCCTTTATTAGTCATAGCCCCATCAGAGACTCTAAAGATAGTATGGACTCTCTTGGTGTAAGAATGTCAAAATAAAAAAGTTTGCATGTGATTTCATAGACTCTCTGAAAGCCGTGCACAAGCCCAGAGTAAGAACTTCTATTTGAGTCCTTCTGTGTTCTTTATATAGAGAAACTGAGGTCCAGAGAGGCACCCACAAACCTCACAGTCATTGATAGGAGGGCAGAGGGGGTCTGGAGTGGCTCAGCCAGAGGCAGGGCTGGGCCATGTGTGGATGGGAGCAGGATTAGCAGTGGGGAGATGAGCAGGGAAGAGGACCAGAGGGACCTCAGCCCAGCTAGCAGTGGCCTCCAGCCCTGCACTGGAGGCTGGGCCCGCACTGGAGGCTGGGCCCAAACATGAGGCTGAAGTAGGATGCAGGGAGTTGGTTAAAGATGTGGAAACTGTGCTTAGTGGTTCAAGAGAAAGTCTGGGATAGGGAGGACGTGATCTTTGGCCAGTGAAGGTGCCAGACCCAAGTAGAACAGGTGTTGGTTTGGAAAGACTGCATAGACATAGACATACTGTTTTAGAATTTTACAGAGGAGGAAACTGAGTCCCAGCAAGTGGCAGGCAGCTGGGATAAGGTCAGTGCATGTGGGTGAGTTAACTCGGAGTCTTTTGGGGTGGCAAGTGATTCACATTATTTCATTTTAATAACTTATTTAAATGCACATTTGAGAAAATATAGCTGGTACACATAATTTATTGCTAAGGATAAGTCTAAGAGGAAAAAATAAGTAGATTTAAAGACAGATATTAAGTAAACAGTAGTAGGGGGTATAAAGATATGGTAACTATACGAAGTTGGCATGAAAACCATACTGTTTTAAGACCTGGCTGGATGAATGCCTGACAAATTTGATCTAGACTGATCTCTGAGCCTCCAAGCATGGACTCCTCTTAGGAGAGAGTAGTACCCAAACACCCATGTCCTCTACCAACTCCCCGGGGTGGGCTTCTTCTCAAGAATAGTGCAGAGAAAGAGGGAGGGACCCTGTGAAACAGTTAAGTTAGGAGAGGCGTCCTCCTGCTGTGTGACTTGGGTCAGCTTGTTAAAGGAGGCGAGAAGGCAGGGGAGGGAATATGCCTGGGCATGTAAGGCTCATCGGGACTTCGGTTACCATTTCACCTATGCAAATTTTCAGGACTGAGTCTTTTCTCTATACTGCCCCACCAGGGGGCTGACATTACTTAAGGCCTCTCTCCAGGACCCTGAGCTCTGGCCTAGCCCAGTGGAGCAGAACCATCTCTTGAGCAGAACCATCCCTGACCAGAAGTCCAAAGATGTGAGACTGGGGTCAAATCTAGGTTTACTCCTAGTCAAGAAAATGGGAAGGACAATGTCATATCTCCTCTCGTCTGTGAGGTCGATGGCTGTAAAAGTTGCCCAGTGGTGAACTCAGTTAGGTCTCATCTGTTGCAGATTATGTCACTCCACCCCTCTGAGACTTCAGTTCCTTATTTCTAAAAATGGACCAGCACTTTGGGAGGCCAAGGCGGGCGGATCACGAGGTCAGGAGATCGAGACCATCCTGGCCAACACGGTGAAACTCCGTCTGTACTAAAAAAAATTAAACAAATTAGCCGGACGTGGTGGTGGGCACCTGTAGTCCCAGCTACTCGGGAGGCTGAGGCAGGAGAATGGCGTGAACCCGGGAGGTGGAGCTTGCGGTGAGCTGAGATTGTGCCACTGCACTTCAGCCTGGGTGACAGAGCTAGACTCAATCTCAAAAAAAAAAAAAAAAAAAAAATGGAGATAGCAAAGCCCCAATCTGTGAGATTGTTTTTAGGATTAAATTAGATAGTGTATTTAAAGTACTTGACAATACCTGGCACATAGTAATTGCTCAGTTTATTTAAGGCTGTTATTTTAATAAGGAGTTTTTAAAAAAATGAATGCATATAGAAATGTTGTGATTACTAACCTGTGAAATAGTAGCAAAGCTATCACCGCTGAACCCTCAGGCAAAGCTTGGACCTTACAAATGATGTTGCCATCAAAAATCTGCCACCTTGTGGCAGCCTACTCAAATTGCAGGTTTAGTGTTTTTATTTTAAGTCTTGTTTTTAAATTTATGATTATGATTATGATAAGAAATCAGAAAATATAAAGTTGTGTGGTTTAGGCAACAAGGTAACCAGGAAGAACAGGCTAAAATAAAATATCTTTACTGGATTAAAAACACAGTACCAGACCTAGCAGAGCCTTAATAATCAATTAATCTATATATTTAAAGGTATCACTTATTAAGGTCTTTTTCTAGGGCAGACAGTTTGACTAGCACTTTGCATCCATCCTTTGTAGTCCATCCTACTTAGCAAGATCAATATTATTAGTGTCGTATATTTCAAAAAGGGAAACTGAGGCTCAGAAGTAACTGAGTAACTTGCCTGACAACACAGAGCTTTCATGTGGCAGAGCTGGAAATGTGAACCAGGCAGGATGATGATTAAACCTCCTAGTAAGTAACCTCTCAACCAAAAAATCTGTCCTGTTCCTGGATTCTAGAGGGTGTCACGGGCTGCGTTCTTGGTTTCTGCCATAGGGCCTGGGATTATACTCTGCAGTCCTGCCCGTGTCCTTTACAGAGCACAGTAGCACCCATCATGATTTCATTGGATTCTACTAAAGGCAAATATGGGGTGATTATTAAATTATCTGTCCCCTCCTCCTCACTGCTCCCTGTCCCCCCACAAAGGCAGTTAGGTGGCCTCTTTGGGGAAAGTAGGTTTTCTCTGAATGGCTCTCAGAGAAGCAGGTTTCCTGCTTGTACTTTGAGAACCTGCATCTGGAACCAGCCCAGAGGGGTGGTAGCAGGGCTATGAGGAGGAAACAGAACCGGCATGTTCCTTTCCAAGTTGGTTCAGCTGACGAGGCTGTCAGAGATGAGGACCAGGTCCCTGCATTGAGTGGGTAGAGAGCTGTCCTGGAAACTCCTTGGTCCATAGTAAGGATATCCCTCATGCCAGGGGAGGAAGTCTTCCCTGAACTAGAAAACAACAGTCCTCTTTCTGTAAAGTTGGGCATCTCGGCCCATTTCCATTGCTGGCTTTGCTGGGAGAGGAAGGTGTGGGTTGAGTTGTTAGGTTCACAGTGGTAAGCTTTGGGACCTATGTGGGTGTTCATGCAGGGAAGTCCCAGCGCCCACACATACATGCTTGTGCCGCCAGCCTTTTTCCCTGCTCTATGAGATATGGTCTGGGAGAGGCAGACTAGAAAGATTCCGTGATAATAAATGATTGTTTAGAAATGATGGCTTATTCAGGGCTCCCAGGGGAAGAGCCTTCTTCCTGATTTTTTCTTTGCATTCATGGGCACATCAGGAAGCTTTGAAAGGCTGTGTGGAGAGATGGCATTAGGATGTGCTCACAGACATGGGGTCTCAGAGTAAGCAGAGTCAGATCTTAGAAGATGAGGCTGGAGCATCATTCCCAATGTAGGTAACAACTCTAGAAATCTAGAACCCTCTCAGTTCCTTCCCAAGTAAGAAAGCCTGTCTTAACATCCCTGGAAAATACAGTATCTATTCAGCTGTGTAGCTCCAGGGACTGAACATTCTCACTGGGGTATCCCATTCCCTTTGGACATCTGGCAGGATCACTGAGCTGAACTGCACTCCTTTGGAACTCTCTTTTGTCTGCACCAGCGGTCTCCAACTTTTCTGGCACCAGGGACTGGTTTCATGGAAGACAGTTTTTCCACAGATGGGGTTGGGGGTGGGGGGCGGCGGGTGCAGGGAAATGGTTTCTGATGATTCAAGTGCATTACATTTATTGTGTACTTTATTTCTATTATTATTACATTATAATATGTAATGAGATAATTATACAACTCACCATAATGTAGAATCAGTGGGAGCCATGAGCTTGTTTTCCTGCAACTAGATGGTCCTATCTGGGGGTGATGGGAGATAGTGACACCCAGAGTAGGTTGCTTATGTCCAGTCTCCTCCGTAATCTTGTTTTGGTTGCTGTCGCTGCGGAAAACCCTGCTTCACAGGGGTAGGATGTTGGAAATGGAAGCAGGCTTTTCAGTGCTTTGTGGCAGTCTCCGGATATTCTGCCTTGACTTTAATCCAGAATGTATGGAGATTTGAAGTTGTCCCAAATATATTTTTAAGGCCACCAGATGCAGCTTAATTGGCACTTGCCACTCAGCGATAGGGTTTTTCTTTAGACAAGGTCTGGCTCTGTCACCCAGGCTGGAGTGTAGTGGTGTGATCTTGGCTCACTACAACCTCCACCTCCCAGGCTCAAGCAATCATCCCATTTCAGCCTCCTGTGTAGCTGGGACTATAGGCACGTGCCACCATGCCTGGCTAATTTTTTTTTTTTTTTTTTTTTTTTTTTTTTTGAGACGGAGTCTTGCTCTGTCACCCAGACTGGAGTGCAGTGGTGCCATCTCGGCTCACTGCAACCTCCGCCTCTCAGGTCAAGCGATTCTGCCACCTCAGCCTCCTGAGTAGCTGAGACTATAAGCGCCCACCACCATGTCTGGCTAATTTTTGTATTTTCTGCCACCTCAGCCTCCTGAGTAGCTGAGACTACAGGCACCCACCACCATGCCTGGCTAATTTTTGTATTTTCAGTAGAGATGGGGTTTCACCATGTTGGCCAGGCTGGTATCAAACTCCTGACCTCAGGTGATCCACCCACCTCGGCCTCCCAAAGTGCTAGGATTACAGGCGTGAGCCACCACGCCTGGCATAATTTTTGTATTTTTTTTGTAGAGATGGAGTTTCACTTTGTTGCCCAGACTGCTCTTGAACTCCTGAGCTCAAGCAGTCTGCCCACTTCAGCCTCCCAAAGTGCTGGGATTACAGGCGTGAGCCACCACTCCTCGCCACTGATAGAGTTTTGATATGAGTCTATAAGCAATTGATTTATTATGACCTCTGTGCAGTCAGACCTCTCTGCTAATGTTAATCTCTATTTGCAGCCGCTCCCCAGCACTAGCATCACTGCCTCAGCTCCACCTCAGATCAGCAGGCATTAGATTCTCATAAGGAGTGAACAATCTAGATCTCTCGCATGTGCAGTTCACAATAGGAGTTGTGCTCCTATGAGAATCTAATGCCGCTGCTGATCTTACAGGAGGTGGAGCTCAGGCACTAATGCGTGCCATGGCGAGCAGCTGTAAATACAGATGAAGCTTTGCTTGCTTGCCCACCTCTCACCTCCTGTTGTGTGGTCCGGTTCCTAACAGGCCACGGACTGGTACCGGTTCGTGGCCTGAAGGTTGGGGATCCCGGTCTACACTGCATAACGTCTTATACTTTTCTCCCTTACAAATGACAATGGCAATGTGATAAGCTGCCGGAGCCAGGTGTCAGGAGGCACGTTCCCACTGATTCCGGGAGCTCATCCAGGTGGGGAAGTGCTTCTCCTTTGGTCTTTCCCCATGGCTGAGAGACACCCCCCACTCCCCAGCCATGCCGTCCTCCTCTCTGGGCTTCAGGTTTCTCACTTATACATTGAATGGGGGCTGTAGTGACCTCCTGTTGCTGCTGTAACAAACTACCACACACGTAGTGCCTTAACACAGATCTTGCCGTTTCAGAGGTCAGCAGTCAAACATAGGTCTCACTGGGCTGAAGTGAGGGTGTGGCAGGGCTGCATTCCTTCCCAGGGGCTCCAGGAGAGAAGCCATTTTCTGGCCTTTTCCAGCTTCTGGAGACTGCCCACATTCCTTGGCTCATGGCCCCTTCACTTATCTCCTTCTCTGGCCCTGACCCTGACCCTGACCCTTCTGCCTCCCTCTTAAAAAGACCCTGTGATCACACTAGGCCCACCCAGGTCATCCAGGGTTATCTCCCATCTCCATATTCTGAATCACATCGGCAGAGTCCCTTTTGCCCTGTAAGGTAGTATCTTCTTAGGTTTGGGGGATCAGGACATGGACATCTGTGGGGGACCTTATGCTGCCTGCTGTAGTGGTGCACTCATCATCTCCAGAGCCCCCTCACCTCTGCAGCAGCCAGTCAGCCTCTGTCCTCCCTCAGGGTTGTGGGAGCCCCTGCCTTCCTTTTATATATCCTTTTTTTATATTTATTTTTATTTATTTTTATTTTTAAGACATCATGCCTAAGCCCCTGCCTTCCTGCCAGATCTGGCCTCTTCAGGGGGAGAAGTGCAGGAGATGACCACTTCAGTCTGGAAGCCTTCCTCTCTGGCCGTCAAATTCTATTCAACTTCTTAGGATTCAAGTTTAAAAAAAGACGAGAACGCTCTGATTGTTTCCTTCCTGGAATCATGTGTCTTTTGCCCTGTAGCCCCTCAAAGTATAAAGACGTACAGGACATCATTGCTTCCTCCAAAAAGTTGAAGATCGAGATAGGGGAAGATGTGGGTGCCTACACAAAGTCAAGACTGTTTACTTCCAGGCAGTTATCAGCTGTGTCATCCTGGGCAAGAACTTAACCTCTCAGGCTCAATTTCTTTACCTGTTAGGTGGAAATAGTAGGACCTTCCTTTTCTCCCAAGAGTTGTGATAAGAATAAAAATCAGGGAGCGAGGCAGGAGGATTGCTTGAGGCCAGCCTGGGCAGCATAGTGAGACCCTGTCTCTACCAAAAAAAAAAAAAAAAAATTTGCTGAGTGTGGTTGGCACATGCCTGTAGTTCTAGCTACTTGAGAGGCGGAGGTGGGAGATCTCTTGAGCCCAGGAGTTCGAGGCTTCAGTGAGCTGTCATAACTGCACTCCAGCCTGGGCAACAGAGAAAGACCCTGTCTCAAAAAAAAAAAAAAAAAAGGAATAAAAATTGGAGAATATATTTGAAACACAAGGGTTGATTGGAATAGTATGAGACACATTGAGTGATACCAAAGCCATCATAGGACTTGATTAAATGTGACACAAAATTATTACAGGGTCAGGGCTTGCTGTCGTTTGCGTGGATGGGGCTACTCTGCAGACGAGGACCTCAGGCTTTGAAGGCCCCTCATCATTATCATCTCCAAACTTCGTGTTCTAGAACCTTGAAGGAATTGGGTGGCTGGTTTGTTGAGAGCAGGGTGAGTGTACAAATGGAGGCTCCCTGCCTGCGCGTGGGGCGGCCGTGTCCACATGCAGGCGGATGCTGCACCTGCATTTCTAAGCGCCAGCCACCATTTTCCCTGCAGGCAGCCACTGCCTGGTCACACCTTGGGTCTAGGAATGTGTAACCCCCACTGCACAGTCATCCTGAGGATGATGGGCCCAGGAAGAGACCTGCACAGGCCCCTGGAAGCAGGCTTAGGGCCATTTAGGTGGGGAAATTGGGGTCCCAAAGGCATCTGCAGCCCAGGTAGGCAGGTTTCCTTACACAAGCGGACTCCCTGATCTGTGAGGAGGGAACTGCTGGAGAAGGGCCAGAGTGATGCCCCTAAAGTGCAAGGCCAAGGGCAGGGCCCTGATTGCCCAGGTCTGGAGGGCTATGGAGATATTCTAGTCAGGTGTGACAGCAGAGGTGAGCAGGGGATGGGGAAGTAACTGGGTGTCGTCTTGGACCTGTGAGGCCAGATTTAAGGCACAGAGTAACGGGAGCCACCTATTACTGTATCCTACATAAATTATAGCAAGAGGAATATTTTCTTTTCCTCTGCCAGTTTTCATGAAAGACAGAGCAAGCTGTATTCCTTTTTCCTTGTTCTTTCTGTTTGCCTAGCAGGCAGCACTCCGCTTGCTCTGCCTTACATTCAGTGGTGTGCTGGTAAATGCATAACAACTGGTTCTGGAGGTGGCGTGAGGTGGGAAGCTCTGATTTGTAACATTTTCAGGTGTCCAGGAAGTAAATATCCCCACCATAGCCAATTTCATCCTGTTTAAGTCACTGAACGTTGTCCCCAAGCTTTAGCATTCTGCTTTACATTCTCATTTTAATCCTCAAGCAACTCTGAATTAGTTGCTGTTATCCCAGACTTACAGGCAGGAAGCAGGCTCAGAGAAGTGAAGATTTCCAACTCAGACATGCCAGGCCTTGCACAGGTGGGGACCTCTGAGGGGCCTGCTCTGATCTGGGTTGGGGCTGCCCCAGGACCCTTGGAGGAGCTGCCACCAGAGCAATGGTAGGTGTTGGGCCAGAGGTTGTTTTGGTGGCATTAAAGGTGAAGGCTTTTGCTGTGAGCTTGTTGGGCTGACGATTGTGACTTGCTGCTGGGAGGGTGTTGGGCAGACACATGGTTGTGATGTGGCGATGGTGGGTTAGGGTACGGTAGTGTATATGATGCGCTGGCTGTCTCAGGATGCGGTGTTTGTGCTGGTGATGCAGCCAGTCTCCTGTCATGGTGTGTGGCACAATGGATTTATTTGGCTGAGGAGGTTGCATGGTGTTGCTGTGGTGTTTGCTGTTGTATTGCTTTGCTAGGGCTACTGTAATAAAGTACCATAGACTGGGTGACTTACACCAGAGAAATGAATTTTCTCACAATTCTGAAGGCCAGAAGTCTGAAAGCAAGGGGTGGGTGGAGTCAGCTTACTTTGAGGCCTCTCTCCTTGGCTGGTAGATGGGCATCTTTCCCCTGTGAGTTCACGTGGTCTTTGGTCTGTGTGTGCCTGTGTCCTGATCTCCTCTTATAAGGACACCAGTCATATTAAATTAGGGCCCATTGTCGTGACCTAATTTTAACTTAGTTACCTCTTTAAAGAGCCTGTCTCCAAATACAGTCACATTTTGAGGTAGTGGGGTTTAGGGCTTCACCACATGAATTTTAGGGCAATGCAACTCAGCCTCTAACAATTGTGTTTTCTGTAACTGCTGACTGGGTGGCGGTGGTGGTGATTCCGCGGTGGGGTTTGGTGTGACAGTGTTTGTGACCTTGTGAAGATATTTGTGTGTGTGTTTAGTATGATGGTATCCTATGCCAGTGGTTGTACTGTGAACATACCTTGTGCTTAAGGTAAAGGCGCTGGCTGTGGTGGTGTTGCAGGAGGTGTTTGGGGAGATGGTCTTTGTTGCAGATGTTTTCTATTGGGGTATGATGCTTGGTGTTTGTGAGACATTGTTCTGCCCGTGTACCAGCTGTGCCCATGCTCAGCCTTTTTGGTTAACAGTGTTGGCTGGGCTGGTGCTTTCAGTCTGTACCTTCTTGGTGTTTGGGGCAACCCCACAGGCTGCAGTTCAGGTTGTGAGGCAAGGACTGCTGTGGTCGTGTCTTGTGCAGCCAGATGAGAGCTACATGTCTCTTATTAATCCATACAGCCTCCAGAGGAAACATAGCTGTGCCTCCCGAAGCTTGATGGAAGCTGCCGCATGACCCCGGCCTCCTGCTGGCCTGTCTGCCATGTTTTGTGCAGCTGGTGCATGGGTGAGCCTGGCAGCTGACCCTCCTCAGCCAGTGCTTCCTACACAGTGGAAGACACCTGCAGCTCCTGCTCTGCCCCATGGGCAGGAGTGGGGCAAGGCAGCGTCTACTCTTAGATGTGTCTCAGCCTGGCCCCTGCCTGGCTGGCTGCTCTGTTCTAGCCTGGTCCCTCCCAGGTCCCTCCTCACAAAAGGCAGCTCCACCTTCATAGACAGGGGTCAGGAGGAGGACAGACAGATGGAAATCACATATCCAAATCAGTATGTAGTTACGCACTGAGAATGTGAGGAGGCTAACAAACACGGTGATGGGAGGCAGAGCGGCCGCGGGAGGGACTAAGATGGGGCCGGCAGGGTGGCCACGTGCTGGAAATGGATGTGTGAGGTGAAGCACTTGGAGGCGTGGGGGAGGCTCAGCTCCCATCCCTCTCAGATGGGAGCTGAGCGCGAGCTTCAGGAGGGACCTGGCTGCCCAGCGTGATGGTGACTGTCATGAGGACTGGGGACTGTAGGCGGGGCTCAGCCTGCCCCACCTGTGCTGCCAGGCACCCCACTGGCATTTCTCTGGAATGTTGGTGCTCTGTCCCCAGATGCATGGCAGCCTGTATACCTGCCAGTCAGAAAGCAGGTGTCCAGCAGTGAGCCTCAGGGCTCCAGCCTGAGCCCTCCTGCTTTGGCCACTGTAGCACCAGTTAAGAGAGCAAAGAAGGTACTTGTCCTGGGTCCCCCTTTCAGCTCTGACCTGACTTCCCTTTGGGGAGAGGCCATGGTGACATGGGCATCAGAGCCCCAGTGGGAAGTCCAGGGGTGGCACCTTGCAGCAGCCATGAGGCAGAGAGCTTGTGGAATCCCCTGTTCCCCCCTAGTGAGGGGACACCGTCGTAGAGAAGTTTACAGAATGGGTGTAGGGGCCTGAGTTAAAGTTAGTGTTGCTGCTACTGACTGTGTGCACTGGGCTCCGGTTTCCTCACCTGCACAGCAGGGCTAGAAATCTGGCATAGCCCTGGGTGCTGTGAGGTTGCCATGAGATGCTACAGGTAAAGCACTTAGCAGTGAGCCGGGCATATAGCAGCGGATCAGTAGAGGTCTGCGGCGCCGGTAATCCTTCTGGCTTCTGGTCCCACGATGACCGGCCTGACCACAGTAATCACATCTGAGCATTAGCGGGGATTGGGATGATCTCTAGGACTCCCAGCTTTGACATTCATTCATTTGTTCATTCATTCATCTAGCATGCAGGCCATACCTCTTAGGAGTTTGTCTCTATTTAGGGTGCCAGGGCTTTACGGACCTGTAATGACTAGGTCCCTGCCCTATGTGGGACCTGGCAGCTGGGCAGGCCTGAACCTCACCCCCTCTCCCTCCCGCCTCTGGCCGTATACTGACTTGTAGAACTCCATTTGTATCTAGATCCTCAGGCCTTCTCAGAAGATGACAGATTCTCCAGGATCCACTCATGGGAGTCATGGAGACCAGGCTGCTGCTTTGGGAGTTGACAGCATTTTGTCCAGTGGTTGGGTTCTATCCCTACTCACGCTTCCCAGAGTCTAGATGGGCTCATCTGGGACTCAGTGGAGCAGCATGTCCCCACAGCCAGAGAGCAGGTCGAGCTGCAGCCAGAGCAGGCAGGGGAAACTGGTTCCACAATTCCACCTAGAATTGCTTCCCCCTTCTCTCTTTGGTGGGCTGTGTTCACTGGCAGCTGAGGGTTGTGTAGGGGTGGAATAGGGCAGCTCCCTACTGTGGAGGGCTCCTGCCAGCCCCACATGGCTGAACTATCACCCCCTACTCTCGGTGTTACTGTAGAAGCCATAACTATAGCCCAATGGGGGCAGAGGCAGCTGAGAATGCACTTTTTTCTGTGGATCTGGAGAGGGCAGGGTGTAGTGGTAATAAGAGGTGAAATGGAGCCTAGGTTCTTGTCCCCGCTATCATCATGGCCTTGTGTAACCTTAGATAGTTTCCGTGGCCCTGCAGGTCTTCAACTTCTTTCCCTTCACAGAGGCTCAGTGATTCTTGCCCTGCCTGCTGCCCAGGTTGCTTGGAGGATGCAGTAGGGTGAGGCATGTGGCCACAGGGATAAAGGTCGTGACTGAGATGGCACAGGAGCTGAGATGCGCCTTTCAGCACCCATGGCAGACAGAATGAATTCAGTCTCCACACTCTTACCCCTGAACTCCAACAGGCCTCAGAATCCACTGCAAAACAAGGCTTCAGGTAGTCCTCCCAATTAATTGAAGCTGACACTTGAGATAAACATTTTCTGAGAGACCTAGAAAGGCATGCTGAGTCTGCAGCTAGGCATGCCTTGTGGTAGGGGCTTTGGCTAGTGATGCCCATACCCCTTCCCTGTCCTAGGATGGGAGCCAGGAAGCACTCAGGGATCTGAGCTCTGGATTTTCTGATCAGGTTCTGCCTTTGGATCTCCTTCTCCAGTTTACCCCCTACCCCCTTCTCTTTCTCCACATGCAACAATAAAGGGAGTTGTGGCATTAGGTGCACTGGACTGTCTATAAAGAAAGTAAATCACATTGGATAGAAATAAGTCCTTCCATTTTCCTCTCCCTGACCTCTTAACAAATTCTTATAGCATAACCAAGCTGTCCAAAGCCAGTATTGCCCCCTAGTGGTTAGCATCAAGAATACAGACTGCCCAACCCTCTTCCCCTCCACCTCCTTCTCTGCCATACCAAGATAGCACCTCTTTTCCTCTGTCATTGTTACTAACTTTCTCCTCATACAAGTATGTTTCTTTTTGAACCCCTCTGCATTCTATTCTAACTCTAATAGGTGTCATAGAAAAGGCAGCAGAGTGTAGGTGATGAAAGAACATTGGACTGGGAGTAGTAGGGGCTGAACCATAGCCTCATTTCTGTTGCTAGCTTGCAATGAGACCATGGGCAAATTCCTTTCCCTCTCTGGGCCTTGGTTTTCCTATCTGCACTCCAAAAATTCTGCCTTATGCAGCGTTTCCCAAAAGAGGTTCCAAAGGTTTTTTTTTTTTTTAAATATAATTTATTTTTATTTTTTCAATTTCCAGCAACACCCCAAAGCTTTTTAGGCTGGACAGTTTTGCATTGTGTAGGACTGCCCCAGGCACTCAAGACAGTTTGCATCCCAGATCTCCAAGTCAAATCATTGTGCTAAGGTGGAACACCCACATGCTCCCTGGCAGTGATGCTGCTGTGGTTGGCATTCGTTGAACCAGGGGATCTTGAGAGCATGTGTAGGTGGTTGCTGGTTTGATGAGAGTTGGGTGGGTCGTTGGTGTCAGCTGCAGCTAGGATGCAATGAAGACATCTGGGGCCCTGGGAATGACCCACCCAGAGGCCACCATTGTAGTGTAACGGAGGCACTGTGGCCTCAGCAGTTAGCCCCACATTCACATCCCCTCTCTGCCACTTGCTAGCTCTGGGGCTTCAGACAAGTTTGAGCAGGATTGTGTATGTGGTTCTCAGTTGACAATGGAAATGGCCCCATAACCTTTTCCTGTTGGCAGCGGACAGGGAGAGGCTCTCCTGGCTTCCTGCGCTCTGCACGCACATGTGTGTACACACCCTTGCTCTTGCCCAGTTCCTGGTCCCGAGTCCTTCCCCACCCTCAGCCCAGCTCTTCCATTATTGTTAACGATCATGTCCTTGTGGGGAGCCCTTTCAGTTTGCAAGAAGGAGGTTATTCCCATTGTGCAGGTGCTGGGCCTGAGCCTCAGAAGGTAGTGTGGTTTCCCTTAAGCAGCAAGGCCAGGCTAGAATTCAGTCTGAATCTGTTCTTGTTTTTGCTGAGGCAGTTTTGTGGCTTTTTTCATCTACGATTTATCGAAAGCACTTAGTATATGCCCTGGCTTTAGAGTCATTTTCTCAATTTTCCCAAACACACATAGACCCACAAAGACTCCTGCTCCCAACACATGCTCTGCCCACTTTACAGATGTGGAAACTTTAGAGGGAAGTCCAGAAACACATGCCACGGTTGCTGAGCTCTCTGTCTGCAGAACCTGTTCACTTCCTCCCCCCACCACCCAAACTCTCCTACCTCCTTCCAAAAGCCACTACCCCCTGGGCCATTGGCAGCCCCTGCCCAGTCGGTTGTGAGGCCTGGCCTGAGTGGTGCTGACAGTCAGGAGTGGGAGGGGGCCTGCCTGGCTCTGAGCTCAGGAATGTGTTGGGAAATTCCGCCACCCTCCCACGCAGGGAGGGAAGAGTTAAGTGGCTGCTTTGTCCCTCATGGGTCCCAGAGGCCTCTTCACTCCTTTTACAGACTGGGTCTCCTAAGGAAACTGCCAGGCAGCCGGCCCCCTCCCCCAGCATCCTCACTTCTTGCCTTCTTTGGTCCTCTCTCCCCATGAGAACCACACCACCCAGAGCCTCTAGCTTCCCAAGATGGGGACGCTTGGAAGTAGAGATTTAAAAACTCTTTGTAACACACACACACACATACACACACACACAGAGTACCCGGCTGCTCATATCCATGTAGCAGCATCACACACACACACACACACACACACACACACACACAGTACCCAGCTGCTCACATTCCATGGAGCAGCAACACACACACACATAGTATCCGGCTGCTCGTATCCATGTAGCAGCGCCACACACACACACACAGACACACACACACACACAGTACCAGGCTGCTCATATCCATGTAGCAGCATCACACACACACACACAAACACACACACACACACAGTACCCAGCTGCTCACATTCCATGGAGCAGCAACACACACACACACACACACACACACACACACACGGAGCAGCAACACACACACACCCACACACACACACACACACACACACACACACACACACACTCTCTACCTGGCTGCTCGTATTCATGGAGCAGCATCAGCTGGGTCTCAGCAGGTGCTTTGTCTTGGAGGGGATGGCAGAAGGGAGGCAGCCCCTGACCTGAGAGTGGTGAGGAGGCCTGGATTCCTGGCAAGGCTTTAGTCTGTCTGTCTCTTACCCGCCAGTCTGCAACTCCGTGGTGGGAGAAGAGGTCTGTGAGCTTCCCTGACTTAGCCTAGCCCTCCAGTGGCCAGAGGGACTCCAGAGGCAGGGAGAGGAGGCTCCAAGCAGAAGCGGGGCTCTTGGGCTCCCTGGGTCGGGGACCTTCAGGACTGTCTCATGGAGAGTACCTGCATCCCTGCCATCCCACCAGGTAGTGGCCACATAGTCCTCATGACCTCCCACAGCTGCTTGTGGCTGTCATTGGGCAGCTCTGATGGTCACAAGGGCTTCCTTAGAATAAATGAGCTGCAGTCTCAGCTCCCACCACGGCCTGGGCTTGGCGTCGTGGGCCCTCATAGAGCAAGGCTCACCCCTCCTGCAAGTCACAGTCCTTCACGCCCCCCTCCTGCCCAAGCTCCCCTACCAGCACCCCAGGCCACAGGATCTGTCACTGCTTGGCTGTGGCTGGGTGACCACAGATAAAACCTGGCACTCATGGCCTAAGTTTCATTGTTTGAAAAAAGGAAAGTTTGATGGAGTGTGTGGTCATAAAACCATCCTTTTTTTTCCAGGATTCCAGGAAAAGAGATTATCCAGAAAGTTTTAGAAATATCTCACAGGGGAGATGACCCATGCCTAGCATCTGTGTTTGAGAGGGAGTTTCGTCACAGACCAGGGTCTAGGGAGCCCTAGAAAGCTGTTACTCCCAATAAGGCCTAGTTTTTGAATGTCACAAAAACTAAACTCCTCAGAAGGAGGAGACTGCTTGAGACAAAGTCTAGACTCCTTGGGACAGCAAAGGCCCATCGTGATCTGACCCCAGCCAGGCTCTGAATCTGAGTGCAGCCCATGGAAAGGAGTCCTGAATTTTGAGTCTGGTCCCTGCTGCAGCCTGGCTGCACTGTCTCAGATGGCCAGGCCTCTCTGGCTTTGTCTTCCCACTGATAAGATGGGGATGAGGCTTGTTAGAGTTCAGTGGGGTGAGTGCATACACCATGCCTGGCATGAACTCAGTGCTGCTCAGTAACAAAAACAATAGGCACTTTGCGTCTGGGGGAGGGGCTGCCTCTTCTGCCCTCAAGGCCAAGTTTTGAAACCCCCATCTTCACAAAGTGTTGCTGGACCACTTCAGGCACCACTGCAACATCCATGCCTTCAGGAGGTTTTTATTGAGCATCTACTGTATACCACACACTGAGGATACAACAGTGAAAAGACCAGCAGGCCACTGCATCCCTGGAGCTCTCTAGAGAGACAAAAACAAGGAGACAAATCAGATAAAAAGCAACATGCTCTGGGAATTCCAGGGAGGGAGGAAATAATGGGGGTCAGTTGGAGGGGGCAACAGGGAAGCCTGTTCCAGGAGTGACTTTTGAGACTACCTGGCAAAAAAGAGAATTTGAAAAGGTCTGGAGGGGTTCCAAGAGGAGGCCACAGGTGTGCTGGGGAGGAAGATGTGAGAGGCCTCCGGAGGTGGCAAGGTTAGGGCATGCCTGTGCCTTCCCATGGCACTGTGTGCTGGGGTTGCCCAGGATAGATCCGGGATGCAGGGAGAGGCTCAGTGCTCTGTGATTGATAAAGGAGTGGATGGAGCCCCTTCCCAGCCCCTTCCCCTGGCCTTGGTCTGCACAAGATCTCTCCTGTTTCCTGGTGTCATTTTCATTTCCTAATACCCTCTGGCTGGCAGCAAGTGATTGACTGTCTCCTCAGCCCAAGATGCTGAAAGGAGGTCTGAGTGAAAGGGTTTTCCATCTAGGGGAGTGGAAGGAGAGAAAGCTGGGATGAATTCCTAGGCCCACAGGTGCAAAGCCTGTTTCTGCTGCAGGGTCTGGGAGCTGGGTGACAGACGGGAGCAGAGCTATGTGTGATTGGAGCATCGAAAACCCACACACCCAGAGCACAGGTTCCAGCGCAGGATGAGCAGCCAGAGCCCAGTGTTGCCACCTGGCCCCAGGCCTGGCTGGTTCAGATTCTCATCCTTACTGGTCACCAGCTCTCAGTGTGTGACCCACGCTGGCTCTCCTGACCTTGAATTGGGTGCAGGATTTC
Organism: Pongo abelii; assembly: GCF_028885655.2. Lineage (NCBI taxonomy): Eukaryota > Metazoa > Chordata > Mammalia > Primates > Hominidae > Pongo > Pongo abelii. Next base: position 158,410,916 of record NC_071989.2, read on the forward strand.
AAATCAAGCCTTAAGTAATGTTTAGTGGGCACAGTCCCAGTCTGGGAGGAAGATATCCAGCTCTCCACTGTCTCAGCATTGAACCTGACACACGGTCCCTCTCTCTCTCCGGGCCTTGGATTCCCCACGTGTACAGTGAGAGGTTTGAACTAAAGGTCTCTAAGGCCCTTGTTGATTTGATGATCTGTTATTCCTGTTGTTCTAGTTTTGCAGGTCTTGGCAGTGGAGGGGGTAGTTGTGTGTCAGCGGTTAGATAATGTGAAGCATAGTTAATCTCAAAAAGTTATTGATAATTTTAAACATTAGGCACATTAATAGAAAGCTGGGGCCTAGAACTAGGGAGGAGATGGTTCTGTCACCAAAGTAGCCAAACAGATGTGCTCTCAGAGAAAACAGAATCAAAAGCAGGATGACTGTAAAGCAGGTGTTCTTCCACATGGGCGGAGGCAGTAGAGGTGTGTAGCTCAGAGGAAACAGTCCACCTGCAAACATCGACACAGGAGAGGCGTGGCACTGGTAAGTGGAGGTCAGAAGGGGAAGTTCTGGCTCGAGCTAAGAAGGGGCTTTCCGGCAGGGTGCGGTGGCTCATGCCTGTAATCCTACCACTTTGGGAGGCCAAGGCGGGGGGATTGCCTGAGGTCAGGAGTTCGAGACCAGCCTGGCCAACATGGTGAAACCCCCATCTCTACTAAAAATACAAAAATTAGCCAGGCATGGTAGCGGGCACCTGTCATCCCAGCTACTTGGGAGGCTGAGGCAGAAGAATCGCTTGAACCCGGGAGGCGGAGGTTGCAGTGAGCTGAGATTGTGCCACTGTACTCCAGCCTGAGTGACAGAGCGAGACTTCATCTCAAAAAAAAAAAAAAAAAAAAAGAAGCAGCTTTCTGAACGAAAGATGGCATGAGCTGGCCTGCCTTGGGCAGTAGGGAGCTTCCTGTCATGGGAGATGTGAGAGGGCAGGTGCATGGTCACCTGACAGGTTGGCTGTCCTTTGTCCTGCCATTCTGCATAGCTGCCATTCTGTGACCTGGGATCAGGTGCAGGCTTGCCAAATGACTTTGGGTCAGTCACTTAGCCTCCACATGCCTCAGTTTCCTCCTGTAAAAAGGAGAGAGAATTCCTGTCTGCCTCTCAGTCGTCTTGTCCAGATCGGTTGAGGTGCTGGCTATGGAGTCCTTTGTATGAACACCACTGAAGCATGCAAGGGATGTTTCTTCTTTTTCCCTCTAAGTTGTCTGCTTGCCATCATGCTGCCGTTTGAGTGGCCAGCAAGGTGGGGGAAACCCTTACAGCTCAAGCTGACTTGATCTGCTGAGCTAAATTTCTGCTTTACGGAATTTAGTCTTGGGAGCAACAGAATGATGGGGGTAAATTCTAAAGCAGGAAAACAAAACCTGGCACTAGTGCTGAGGGATGTCCTGGCCAAGGCAGACATCGCTAATCAATCACCACACTCTTTCCTACTGATCTTGGATATATGGTCTCATAACCTTTACCCATACAATGACAGCTACTAATAACCCTGATAGGACTTGGCCTGTGAGGTAAACTCTATTTGCCATTCCTTAGTAAAGAAAAACAATCATTAATGCCATTCCTGGTCAGTGCCAAGCAAGTGACTCAGTAAATGCATTAAGGGGAATTTGTGCATTGGTGGGAAGTGGGGGTTGGGACAGCTGTGAGCTAAATTAATTTAGATGGGGATGGCTTCTTGGTGGAGGTGGTAGTGGGCTAAGACCAAGAAGAAGAGAGGGGAGATTAAGAGAAGAAAAGGGAGGTAAGAAGGGCACATTGAGCCATTAGCCTGGCATAAGCAAAGGCCTGAGTTGTGGGCTGGGAGAAGGCTCCTGATCAGCTTGGGGTTGGGTGGCCCTGGCTTGGGAGTCTGATCTCTGTTACTCATTTACTGTGTGACCTTGGGTGTGGCCATTCCTATTGTATAAGGTATAAAGAAACTCTTAAAATTTTTTTTTCTTCAAAGACGAATATCTGCAACATACACATATACAACCTTCCTTCTCCCCAAGCAGTGGGTTCCTAATGAATGCCTTGTTGGTGGCAGCATATTAAAGTGAGATCCAAATGACTCAGAAATCTGGGGGCTGGAAGCAGTAGCTACACCAGGATTGTTATCGGGGAAGAAGCAAGGATGTGGGCAGAGTGGGCCTGGATGGCTGACAGATCCCCGGATTTCTAGAGAATGGAGTATCTTCCCTGAGGTCAGCAGAAGGTTTGGGCCCAGAGCAGCTGAGCTGGATATCTGGACCTCTGTACCATTTCAAGGCACCCTTTTATTTTCAGCCAAGAGGGAGGGGAGGCTGGGTAGGGGCAGGGGGGCTGAAGGGTTCTCATCTATTAATAGCTGGGATTTGGGGTCACGAGGCCCCGGGTGCTGGGATGGCCTGATGCCTGGCCTTGCCAGCCAATCACAGGGCCGCTGCCCTAGGGTCCTGCACATTAGCAGGTTCCCTATTGTGAACCCACAGGGCTGGCCTGGGCTCTGGCCAGATGTTCAACATTCCCTCCTGACCCCCAGTGGGCCTCTGAGGGGCTGCCAAGTGTCCGCTGGGACAGAGGTAGGGAACAGGAAGGAAGAAGGGAAAAAAGGGCTTGTGTGATTGCAGCCAGTGGGTCCAAGCTTGCAGAGTACATAGGAATGCAGGGTGCTTAAGGTAGAGGTTCCTGAAGTGGGCAGTGAACTCCTGGGTCCTGGTATTGATGTCACACTGGAATGAGAGATAAAGATATGTATATATATATTGTTGGCCCACTCAGGCCTTCCTCACCCCTGGGGCACATTTGTTCCCCTCCTGCCATACTCAACACCCCAGAGGCCAATTAGTTAATTTCCTCTAAGATGTGCAGCCATCAACGGAATGATAGAACTGCATTTGCCATTTTGCCCTGTTGGGAGCTCAGAATGGGCTGCACAGTTTTTCATAAAGACAGTAGCATGTCAGAGTCAAGGGGATCAAGTGACCTTAACGATGACTGCATAGGACCTGAGAGACAAATTATGGACTGAAGTCATGACCTTGGGGGATTCTTTGACCTTTTTGGGTCCTTAGTTCCTCATCTGTGAAATGGGGGAAACACCAGCCTCACAGGGTTGTTTTGAGTACCAGAGATAAAAGAGTGTGTGAAAGACAGAGTCCGCACCATCCAGTCAGATGGGGGAGACCCCAGGCCAGTGCCCAGGAGATTATAACCCAAGGAGAAGGAATGGAGAGAAACTCAGTGTAGTAGGAGAGCCCCAGGCTGGGAGGAAGATACATGGATTCTGGTTCAGCCCTCCGCTGTCTCACCACCGAACTTGAGACAGCATCCCTCTCCCTTTCCAGGTCTCAAATTCCCCCTCTTTACACTGAGAGGTTCAAGATGAGTGTCGCTAAGGCCCTTGTTGATTTGATGGTCTGTTATTCCTGTTGTTCCCGTTTTGCAGATCCTGGGCAGAGGAGGGGTAGCTGTGTGTGAGGCATTATATAAATAGGAGCATGGCAGTAACCATGTTTATACCCCTTTATACCCCTTTATAACCATGTTTATACCCATGGCAGTAATCATGTTTATACCTTTCACCCGTCTCCGCACACACATGTGTGCAGGCATGCTTGTACATACATGCCTGCCCCAGCCTGGGCAAGGTGGGCGTGGGAGACCCCCTGACTTGCCTGCCTGTGGCTGACCGCACTGTTCCCTTGCTTGTAGGCACCTCACACTCAGCGTGTTCAAAGTGGAGGTCTTATTGTATCACCCCAACCACAGCCCTATTTCCCTTCTTTCTTCTACTTGGGTTGCTATAGTCCTCAGTCAGGGAGCCCACCTTAATTTATCCTTCTTCCTTGCTGCACATAGCTGGGAGTCACTGAGTCTTGTCAGTCCTACCCCTGAATATAGATCACAAATAGGTCCAATCCCTCCTTCCCGTCATTTTACTTCCTCCCACTCAGAGGCCCTGCTCTCACACTGGCCTGTGAAGCAGCCACCTCATTGGGCTTCCTGCTGCCATGTTTGGCTGCATCTCTATATGTCAGCCAGAGTGCAAATCCATCATGTCACTGCCTTGTAGAAAGCCCCCCAGTGGCCGCCTGGTCTTGGGGCAGAGGCCACCCTTGCCATGGCCTAGAAGTCCTTTCAGGATCTGGCCCTGCACACCTCACCCTCATCCCTCCCAGGTGTCCTGAGCCTCACTCCAGCCAACTGAGTTTCTCTCAGTTCCTTCTTGGGTCCTAATCTCCCGGGCACTGGTCTGAGGTCTCCCCCATCTGACTGGATGGTGGGGACTGTCTTTATCACTGCCGTCTCTCCAGCACTAGATAGGTGCCTGGTGCAGGTTAGCAGTTCAGGAAAGAGGAATCTGTTTATACACTCTCTCAGGGTGACCTTGACCCTTAATTACAAGGGGTTCTCTATACTAACAGAGTTCAGGAGATCTGGAGAGAACCCTCACCCAGGGTGACAGAAACCCTGGATCCCAGGCAGGCCTCTTCCCATGTGGCCAGCCCCTCCTGAGCCTCAGTCTCCAGTCCACACAACAAGAGATTGGACCAGATGCCCTTGTTTAAGGGCCCTTCTGGTTGTAAAGGTGGGATAGGAAAGAGGCTAGCAGCATGGCCTTTGCAGCCAGGCAGACCCAGGTTAGAATCTTGCTTTCATCCCCCATTGGTCGGGTGATCTTGGGCCTCTGTGAACCTTGGTTTTTGTCATCTGTAAAGAGGGATGCTTCTTGCAGGGCTGAGAGAATCAAATGAGAGAGCCTAGTGCCTGACCCTTAGCAAGCACACAATAAAAGGCACCACCCTCCTTTCCAGTTTACAATCTGTTGGTGGAACTTGGCAGTTTGAATGTCTCATAAATCTTTATCATTAAGATTCTTTTTTCCCCTTTACCTTTTGGGGCCAGGTAATTACAGAAAGCCTGCTGTGCGCTTGGCCTTGGCCTCTAGTCTGCCTCTCCTGAGAGCCCAGTCCCCGCTCTTCATGCACAAAGACAAAGACCCTCTGTTTTGGTTCCTGACGGTGCCACACAAGTGGTTCAGGTGTGTCTGGAGCCTGCTGTGGGTTAGCGTTGTGACTGTCAGAGGCTGGTGGCACTCCAACCTAGGTTGGCACTCAATGAGGCCGGAGAATAGAATGGTTTGCTGAGCCTCCCCGACAACTATGAGGTAAGCTGCCCAAGGGTCCAGGACAAGGCTTGGCTCAGAGTGAAGGCAAGCTGAGGGCTGAACCCCTGACACTCATTCTTTTTTTTTTTTTTTTTTTTTTTTGAGACAGGGTCTCACTCTGTTGCCCAGGCTAGAGTACAGTGGTGTGATTGCTCACTGTAGCCTCGACCTCCCGGGCTCAAGGGATATTCCTGCCTCTGCCCCCATCCCCAGTAGCTGGGATTACAGGCATGTGCTACAATGCCAGGCGGATTTTTGTTTTGTTTTGTTTTTGAGATGGAGTCTTGCTCTGTTGCCCAGGCTGGAGTCCAGTGGCTCGATCTCTGCTCACTGCAACCTTCTCCTCCTGGGTTCAAACAATTCTCCTGCCTCAGCCTCCTGAGCAGCTGGGATTACAGGTGTGCATCATCACCCCCAGCTAATTTTTGTATATTTTTTAGTAGAGACAGTGTTTCATCACGTTGGCCAGGCTGGTCTTGAACTCCTGACCTCAGGTGATCTGCCTCCTTCAGCCTCCTAAAGTGCTGGGATTACAGGCATGAGCCACCGCGCCCAGCCAGATTTTTGTATTTTTTATAGAGACAGAGTTTTGTTTTGCCATGTTGCCCAGGCTGGTCTCAAACTTCTCAGCTCAAGTGAGCCTCCTGTCTCGGCCTCCCAAAGTGCTGGGATTACAGGCATGAGCCACTGTGCCCAGCCCCGTGACACTTATTTTTGATGGGAAGATGCCCCAGGGGCAGGAGCCAAGATCCAGAGGCAGGCGTGTGTGCAGATACCTTCGCAGAAACTATTGTCACATGGTGGGCTGTCTAACCCCCACTGCACGTGTGCTGCTGATGGAAAAACTAAAAGTTGAGAAGATCAAGGGGAGGAATATCTTTGGTAGTAGAAAAGACAGAGACTTCAAAGGGTTCGAGTGGAGATCAGCAAACAGCAGGAAATGTGGGTAAAATGAGTAAGTGAATGAATAATAGTCTTCTCCTTCCAATAGAAGTAGAATCCTCTCCCAGGCCTCAGAAGTAGAATATTAATGCACTTGGTGCCTGCTGCATTTCTTTCCTCCAGCATCAGAATGTGAGCGTTTGACTCTTAGGGCTGTTTTGGCTGTGTTACAGAAAGCTGATTCAAAGTCACCCCCGCAAAAAGAAGTTGATTGGTTCCCTTAACTGAAAATGTGGGGTTCAGGTTTAGTTAGATCCAGGAGCTCCATCTCTCAACTCTGCTTTCCTCTGTGAGAGCTCCATTTCCACACAGGCTCTTTCCAGCCAATGGGAGAAACGGCCTCAGGGTTTCCTGTGGATCAGCTTAGCAACCACAGCAAGAGAGCATTTCTTTTCCAGTAGCACCAGCCAGTGTCCTAAGGCAAACTCTCATTGTCTGGACTGGGGGCACATGTTCAGTCCTGAGCCAATCATGATGGCTGGAAAAGATGGCCCTCTGGTTGCCCAGGACTAGGTCATGGGCCCACCCCTGGGCAAGAGTGTGTATGTGAGCTTAGCTTCACTGACCCACGAGAGCTGGGCCAGGAGGCATTGCTGTCCGGAAAGATGATGGAAAGGATAAAAGCCCCTTGTGCCCACTGAACCTCTCCACTTTTATATTAAACACCAAATTGGCTCCAGGTTGGGATTTTAAAATGTGATTAGTAACAAATTACCTACCATACCTTTTGCTGGTGTCTATTGTCACACAGAGGTGACCTGCTGGTGTAAAATTAGCTGAGAACATCTGCTGATACAATTTGGTAGTCACAAAAGTGAGGTTGTGGGGCCGGCTCTTAAGCAGTGTGTCTGTTGAGCAGTTTCTTGGATGTAGGGAAAGAAGGGTGCTGCTGTGATCACATTCTATCTGCAGGGACACTATAATATACCAGTGAGATCTGCAGGGAGGTTGACACATGTAGGGACATGGACTGGGCTATGAGCACCCTGTTGACCAATCATAACTAAATGTAGAAATAACTCAAGTTTGGATAGAAGATTTTGTCTGTACAATGGAAGGGTTAGGTTTGGTCACCTACCATCTGCAATCAATTGGTAATGACTGTCAAAACTGGATCCCTTCCTTACACCTTATACAAAAATTAATTCAAGATGGATTAAAGACTTAAATGTTAGACCTAAAACCATAAAAAACCCTAGAAGAAAACCTAGGCAATACCATTCAGGACATAGGCATGGGCAAGGACTTCATGACTAAAACACCAAAAGCAATAGCAACAAAAGCCAAAATTGACAAATGGAATCTAATTAAACTAAAGAGCTTCTGCACAGCAGAAGAAACTACCATCAGAGTGAACAGGCAACCTACAGAATGGGAGAACATTTTTACAATCTACCCATCTGACAAAGGGCTAATATCCAGCATCTACAAAGAACTTAAACAAATTTACAATAAAAAATCAAACAACCCCATCAACAAGTGGGCGAAGGATATGAACAGACACTTTTCAAAAGAAGACATTTATGCAGCCAAAAGACACATGAAGAAATGCTCATCATCACTGTCCATCAGAGAAATGCAAATCAAAACCACAATGAGATACCATCTCACACCAGTTAGAATGGCGATCATTAAAAAGTCAGGAAACAACAGGTGCTGGAGAGGATGTGGAGAAATAGGAACACTTTTACACTGTTGGTGGGGCCGTAAACTAGTTCAACCATTGTGGAAGACAGTGTGGCGATTCCTCAAGGATCTAGAACTAGAAATACCATTTGATCCAGCTATCCCATTACTGGATATATGCCCAAAGGATTATAAATCATGCTGCTATAAAGACACATGCACATGTATGTTTATTGCAGCACTGTTCACAATAGCAAAGACTTGGAACCAACCCAAATGTCCATCAATAATAGACTGGATTAAGAAAATGTGGCACATATACACCATGGAATACTATGCAGCCATAAAAAAGGATGAGTTCATGTCCTTTGTAGGGACATGGATGAAGCTGGAAACCATCATTCTGAGCAAACTATTGCAAGGACAGAAAACCAAACACCGCATGTTCTCACTCATAGGTGGGAATTGAGCAATGAGAACACGTGGACACAGGGTGGGGAACATCACACCCCGGGGCCTGTTGTGGGGTGGGAGGAGTGGGGAGGGATAGCATTAGGAGATATACGTAATGTAGATGACGAGTTAATGGGTGCAGCACACCAACATAGCACATGTATACATATGTAACAAACCTGCATGTTGTGCACATGTACCCTAGAACTTAAGTATAATAATTAAAAAAAAAAAAAAAGTTCTGGGTTGGAGAGTCCAAAGTTGTGCTCTGGCTCAGCAGGAAAGAGGCCTGTGATCGCCTAGTAATGTCTGCCATGGGTGGACATTAGGACATTGAAAGCAGTAGTGTGTTTGTCAGTGTAGTAGCCATTCCTGTACTTTTTTCAGCTCTCTTACTTTAGACATGAATCAACTGAACAAATGAGGGCAACCTCAGGGCTCAAAAGAAAGACAAATGCAAGATGGGGGCTTGCCTGGGGAGTGATCTGAGAATGCAGACTTACGTACACGGGTTGTGTCCTTGTGGAAGTCATTTTCCTTGCTGAAGCTCACTTTCCTCATCTGCAAAGTAGGACAAATGATCCAGTACTGTGAACCAAGCAGAGTTCCTAGGAGGATCAAATAAAATAATAAATGTGAAATCATTTTGTCATACTTACAATAGCAGAAGCCATTAAATGACACTTTTTGTGTGTTAGGCACTGTTCTGAGTGCTTTGTTTATATCCTCATTTAATCCTCAAAACAATTCTATGAAGTAGTTACTATTGTTATCCTCATCTTACAGAAAACGACACTTGAACACAAATGTCAAGTCACACACCCAAGATCACACAGCTGCAGTAGAGCAGGCAGCCTGGCTCTGGTCTCGCTGTTCTGAATCCCTTCTTGATGGTGCTTCTCACTGTAGACTGTAAAGTGCCATGCACCTGAAAGGGATTCCATGAAGCTGCACTTCTAGATCCTTTCTTGTTCAGGAACTGCCTTATTAACCCAGTCCCTCATGAACATGGAGATGAAATTGGCCTGCTGTGGTCTGTATGTCAGTCTTTCAGGGCTTGATGACACATTTCCAAGACCTTGTGGGAAGTAAGGAAGGAGAAGCAGTGTAGACCTAAGGATCTGGCCTTGATCTCCAGTCAAACTGCCTGGGTTTGTTTCCCGCCTCTACCACTTCTAGCTGGGTGACCTTGGGCAAGTTGCCTAACCTCTCTGAACCTTACTTTCCTTGTCTATACATAGAGATGATAATCATGCCTACTGTGTAGGATTATTGTGGGGAATAAGTGGGATAACCTAAGGGATATGCTTGGTAATGTACTAAATACTCAGTATAAGGGAGTGGTGGTGGTGATGATAGTGCAGAGGTCAGAAGGACCAGAATGATAGGCACAGGCTGCCCTTCCCAGGACCAGAACCTTTTGGCAGCATCATTTATAATGATGCCCTGGTCAGTTCTGAGCACATTCTCCCCTCCTAGCTGTGTGGAAGCCGTGGCTTCCCCTACAGAACATCAGGCTCACTTAATCTCCCTGGGGCGTGCCTCTGCTCTCACCCCTGCACACCCTCCCTGTGCAGACAGCTCTGCAGTCATCGGCTAGAGCTGCTCTCCCTGTCCAGACTGCTGTAGCCCCAAACCAGCCCAATCCAGAGTGAGCTGGTCAGTAGCCTGCACTTCCTGGAGGCCTTCGAGGCTTAAAATATTATAATACTAGGAGCACAATTGAGAGAGATTCTGACTCTAGGCTGAGGCATCTGGGAGTGTACAAGTGCCCTTGTTTGGGGACCTGATGAAATTAGCAAATAAATGAATGACAACACTCATTGATTATTTGCTTTCCTGTCACTCAGTGCATTTCCTTCTGTTGGGTGGGTCCCAGTAACTCCAGCTGTGAGATGGGACCGGGCAATCCACTCTGGAGTGTGTGAAACATGCAGATTCCTGGGCCTCAGGAATCTGGACAGTGGACAGTAATGGTTACTTTGTTACTTGGGAGCTTGGTTAAAATGTAGGTTCCTGGGTCCCTGCCAGAGATGGATTCAGGATCTCTGGGGTAGGGCCCAGGACCTTGCATTTTTACAAGCTTCCCTGGGAGATTCTGCAGCAGGTGGTAAGAGAACCAAACTGGGTCTCTTCTTAAGAGTATTCTTTGGGCCAGGTGTGGTGGTTCACTCCTGTAATCCCAGCACTTTGGGAGGCCAAGACGAGTGGATCACTTGAGGTCAGGAGTTCAAGACCAGCCTGGCCAACATCATGAAACCCTGTCTCTACTAAAAATATAAAAATTTTTACAGGTGCATGCCTGTAATCCCAGCTATTCGGGAGGCTGAGACACGAGAATTGTCTGGGGCGGGGGGCGGGGTGGGGGCAGAGGTTACAGTGAGCTAAGATCCCACTACTACATTCCAGCCTGGGTGACAGAGAGAGACTCCATCTCAAAAAAAAAAAAAATTCTATTTAAAAAAACTGATTCTATTAGGTTTCTCCTTGTCTTCGCTCTGTAAGAAACCTCACTCCCAACTCTTGGGGCAGCCGAGAGACCGTGCACGACTGAGTGCTCATTGGATGAATGAGCACCCAGAGCTCCTGCTTGAGTTTCTAGAGATGAATCTCTGCCTCTTCATGAGCTCCCCATCCCTGCAGGTGTGCAAGGAGCTCCAGAGCATACCCACTCCAGATTGGGGCTGGGGGATCCAACCTATGGGAAAAGTATGTGTGATGATGTGATCTTATGGTCTGGAGAGGCTGGTCTTTCATAGCAAATGTCAATTTCTGCAGAATGGGTAGTAGAGAATATTGGTGCTGAGAGGGAATTTTCTTGCTGTAGGACTCCCTTGTCTTCCCTCTGCAAATAGTCTTGCACAAAAGCTCCTTGAGTAAAGGAGACAGTCAGTCGAGCTGCTCTGATTGGCCTGGTGTCCAGCAGTACCCTTCCCTACCTTTAACAACTTCTGACAGATTAAGATAATGAGGGCAGTATCTCAGTGCCTTGCAGTTTTCCGTTTAAATATAAAAGGATTTGTCTATAAAAGTTTCATTTATTCAACAAACGCTGGATGAATGAGCACTTGCTGGGCCTAGGGGACCCCAGGATACACATTCTAAGTCCTTGGCCTTGGGTTCCCTATAGGGAAGTGATGCTGAGCCATGGGTGGGGTGTCAGTGGGACAGGGGGTGTCCCCCAGGCAAGGCTTGAAAGGGCAGGGTGTTGAAGAGAACAGAGTGGCCTGGGAGGGAAGGTGGGGAGCGGGTGGAGTGGTGGAAAGGGGAACACGGTGTTCAGAGGTGCTGAGATGGGACTGGTCAGGATGTTTGGAATCAAGGGTGGGAAGAGCAGGACATGAGGCTGTAAAATGGGAACTGGCAAACAGAGCTTGCATTGATAGTCCCTCGGGAGCCAGCAGGGCTCCTCCAGTGTCCCAGGGGAGACTTCGGAATTTTCTAGTCAGCATGGAACATGGCAGAAATTTTCCTCCTTGGGGCCTCTGAGATGTGGGGTGCCACTCCCTCATTCTTCACGGCAGCTCCCCAGAGGCAAGAAGGGTCATAGAAAGGCCAAGACCTTTTCCAAGAGTGAATCATCTCCACTTTTGGGAGTGGTGGGACAGGGTTGGGGATGAGAGGATTGGAATGGAATTGGAGCTCAGATTCTTGATTTCATTTAAGGAATGTGATTTTAGAGATGTCGGCACTAGGACGCTGGGATTCTAATTCTGGCTGGCGGCACTACTTTTGCTTCTCTTTTAAATCTTTTTGTGCCTGAGTTTTCCCATCTGCAAAGTGGGATCATATTCATTTCTACCTTGAGGATTATTGTGACGCTTAAAGAATGTGCTGATGAAGGATAAGAGCCTGAATAGGATGCAGCCTTGTTCCGTAGTTGTATTCATTCATTCATTCATTCATTCATTCAGTCAGTCAGTCAGTCAGTCAGTCAGTCTGCATGCTTGGGTGCTTAAGACCCCTTTGCAGTTTGCACTGCTGGCCTCGGTATAAATCCCCACAAAGAGGAAATGACTGACTTCATTTTGATATTCTTCCTTGTATGGAAAAAATGCAACTTCTACCCACTGGAGTCTTGTGTCTGCCCTGGGGATCCCACAAAAGAAGTTTGTGCCACTTCTGCTTGAAGACCTTCAGAGATGTGTGGATTAAATGATGGCAGCCACAACCTTGTGGCCACATACCCTCAGCTGCTTCATCCAGGCAGAGGAGAGGTGGGCCCGGTTTCTGGCTGAGGTAGAGAGTGTGTTCTCCATCGTCTGGGCCTCCCTGTGGTTCCCTGCCTTCCCCACCCTGGGGTGGCTGGTCTGGTGGACTTTCCCTCACACAGTCTGTGGGGGCAGCTGCTGTTGCTTGCTTCTTCCTTTTTGCCTTCCTGAGAAGTGGGTGGAGGCCATGGGGCAGCTCTTCTTGGTCAAAGGAGTGATTTCTGCTTACTGGGAGGAGCACCTGACTCATAGGAGATATTCTCCTGCAGGAAGGGAGAGGTGATTCTATCATCAAGTCCCAGGAGAAAAACAGAAGGAAGTTGGTTCCCCAGAGCATCCTCTGTCTTCTGGAAAATCCCAGTGTGCTGTTTAAAAGAAGGCCCTTACACTGCCTCCCTTGGCACTCATGCAGCAAATGTTTGTGGGGAGGTGCATCACACCCCAGTTTCCCCATGCCTTCAGACACATCTCCTCCAGCAGCCTCTGCCTTCTGGAATCCAGTGCAGAACCCTGAGGCAGCCAAAACCATCATCATAAAGATGAGGCACTGTTGTCCCCCAAACCATTCTCCTTCAGACCCCAGTGCCACTTGTCTCAGATACAGCCTTATGCTTGGAAAGCTGTCTGACCAGTCCACTGCCGATCAGAAACAGGACCCAAGCAGAGGGGAATGGAACTTCTTGAAGACAGCAGACTTGTAGGAGGAAGATGTGTAAGCTGAGACCCTAAAAACCAACGAGGAGAAAACAGAGGGAGAGACGCTCAGACAGACCGGCCTGGCAGAGACAAGCAGCTCTGAAGATCCCAGTTCCCTGGGTGCAGCACTGTGTCAGGGCAAAGGACCCCAGGGATGTGTGTGTTACTATTATTCCAGAGTCAGCAAGCTACGTATGGTCCTGTGCGCCAAATCCAATCAGCTGCCTGTTTTTGTAAAGTTTTATTGGAACCTAGCCATGCCCGTTTATTTATGTGTTGTCTGTGGCTGCTTTTGCACCACAGAGCTGAGAAGTCATAGCAGAAATCTATCTTATGGCTCGAAAGTCTAAAATATTTACTAGTTGGCTCTTTACAGAATAAGTTGCCAGCTCCCAATGATTTGAGCTATCAAGGAAGGGTTAAAATTCAGCTTCTGTTAGAGAAAGACTGGGAGGTGTGAATCTCTTGGGGAAGGCCTTCCAAGCAGACCAGCTGATGATGTTGTCACCCCATGTGTTGGTGCTTTTAATGAATGGTAAGGTTTCAGATTGTCTGGATTTCATAAAATTAGCAAGTGTTAAGGCCAAGACAAATGTTAGACAGTGTCTAGTTTAACTCTTGAATATCCACATGAGAGGAAACTGAGGCCCATGTAGGCAGGGGGGCTGGCTTGGGAGCCCATGGCAGCAGAGCTCACTCTCAGAGAACTCAGGCCGGAGCATTTTGTTCTGATTTGCTGTTTATTGCACACACACTTGTGCATATGCTCATGTATGTGAGCGTGCACACACACACACACACACACATTCAAGCAAAATTCTCTAAGCAGTAAAATGGCAAAGATGTGTTTGCCTCTAAAGGGCAGTTGCTTATTTTGTCTTTTCTGTGCCTGTTGCCTTTGAGGCAGGAGAAGGGTGGGCAAGGATTCCTGCTTTGCCCTATATAAGGACGCTGTTGTCCCAGCCAGGCCCATCCCCTGGCAACAGGACTAAAATGGTAACAGGGAGTTCTGTTTAAGGCCAGCTCTGCACAGCAGCTGCCTCTCAGCCCGCTGCTGATGAAGCGTTGTCTGCCCAACACCTGCCCTTCCTGCTGTAACCAGATTGGAATGCAGGCACCAGGGTCTTCCTCGCTCTCCACTGGGTCCTTCAGTCCTGGGGTGGGTCCTGTGAGGGGCCCATTGCCCCACTGATGTGTGCCCTTAGTGCCACCCTGCCTTGGGTCCAAGGCCATGGGGACACACGAGACATCTTGACGTCAGAGGGTCAGCTAGATTCTCCATAAGAGACTTCCCACTCTGGGCCTCAGTTTCCTTCCCTGTATAGTAGAATTAGAGCCAGCTGTGGCTAAGGCTCCCTTTCACTCTGCTGTTCTGTAATTCTGGCACCTATGCCTCCCTTGCAGCAGCTCTGAAACGAAAAGATTTTTGTTCTTATTCTAGCATAGAAATTACATGTCATAGCTTAGGGCGTCAGATTTCCTGAGTTCCAGTCTCTGGACAACTACCTACTTAGTTGGGTGTCTCCAAGGGAAGTTAGCAAACCTTCCTGGGCCTCAAGTTTCCTCACCTGTAAAATGGAGATAAAAAGGACCTATCTCATGAGGTACCTGCAGCTATTGTAGTTAAAGCATAAGGTGGGGCATTGGACTAAGTGGCTGTCAAGGTCTTTTTCCACCTGGGGCTCTGTTGTTCTAAATCCCAGACGTCTAGCCTCAAGCTGGAGAATTACCTAAGAGAGGACATTTCACAGCTCTGGAAACCTGATCTGGAGATTAGAGGCCTGGAAAAGGCAACTGAGGAGAAAGGAGCAGTGGGGAGTTTCCAGGGCACCAAATGCAAATCTGAGTACAGGTGTGGATGCCATTTCTCTGCCAGCCAGCTCCTCGGGGCAGAGGACGCAGGAGGGCAGCAGCTTCTGAGTGGGTTGAGGTCACAGCATCTTGAGGCCTGGGATACTGTCACCTCAGCCCCATTCATCTGCAGTTTTCTGTAGAACCATCCTTCCCATGTCTCCTGTTTGGGAATGATGGTTGGGGCAGGGGGCATGATTATCTTTTTTTTTCACAGTATAACAGTGATTAAGAACCCTGTTTTGGAGTCAGACTTCCCTTAACCCAGCTGGGGAAACTCATTAGGCCTCCTCAGTTTCCTCCTCTGTAAATTGGGAATAATACCAGTCATGAGGATTGAATGACATGATGCATGTCAAGAGCTCAGCCCATTTTCCCACATAAGAGAAGGCTCACTAAAATCTGAAGAGTGCCTACTGTGTGCCGAGGTGCAGCAGGAAGCATGGAGAGGCTTCCATTCTGGTGGGGGTTGACCAGTAACACACATCTGGACAGAACCAACAAGGCCATTTCAGACAGTGATGTAGATCACGAAGAAAATAAGACACAGCCATGCGATGGAGAGTGTGACGGAGTGGGGAGGGTGGTGGCCACTTCAGAGTGAGCAGTCGGTGGAGGGGTGGGTGCCTGTTGGAGGAGGTGACATTTGATCTAAACATCAGAAAGTAACCAGCCATGCAAAAATGGCTTGTGGATAGACACTGGGGCAGTGACCAGCTATTGAGCTCCAATGTAAAGGATGCCAGGATGGCTGTGGCATGGTCAGTGAGGCAGAAAGTGGCAGAAGAGGATGCTGGCAGGGTAGGCAAGGGCCTTATAAGCCACAGGTGTTTGCATTTCATTCTGAGTGCAATAGGAGTGTCTTTGGAGAATTTTGAGCAGTGGGTGGGTAACATAGTCCTGATTTACATCTTTTAAAGATAATTTTGGCTACTGTGGGAGAGACCAACTTGGGGTGGGGTGAGCAAGTGTGGGAGTGGGAGGCCAGCTGGGCGTCTGCTGGAAGTCTAGTAAGAGATGATTGTATGCACCAGTATGGTGGCGGCAGAGAGGGAGAGATGAGAATGGTATTTTGGAGAGAGTGCAGACAGGACTGGCTGATGGATGGCATGTGAGGGTGAGGGAAGTGAGGAATACTTAAATTTTGCTCCTCAGCAGCTGGGTGAAGGGTTTGCCATTTACTGACCTAGGAAAAACTGAAGGAGAAACTGGTTTGGGTGGAAATAGAATTCCATTTGGATCTAAGGAGGAGATGCTGATAAACCACTCAGGTGGAGATATCAAGGAGGAAGGATTTGAAAGGGCTCCTTTGCAGGCATAGCCGAGGACAGAGTTAATGCATGGAAGGACACAGGACACGGTTTGTTTTGCTCCGAGACAGCCTGTGTGCATTTCTAACTGCAGCTTATCCCTCTTCCAGCCCTAAGCTTCTGGATTAGCTTGAAGGGCCTCCCTCCCTCGCCCAACAGCTTGGAGTGACCCACATCCCTCCTTGAACCCTGGACGGGCTCAAGGCTGCTCAAAATGCTCCTCTACAGGACTCCTATTGGCGCATAGGTGGAGCCTCCAGCCCTGGTGTGTCTGGGATCAGAGCCTGGCATAACCTAGACCAGCCAGCCTTAAAGAACATTCACAGTGTGCCAGGCACTGTGTTACAGTGCTTTAAACCTCACGTTTAAGGGGTCTGTGAACTTGGATGGAAAAAAATTACATCTTTGTTTTCATGAATCTCTAGCTAAAATTTAGCATTTCCTTTATGAATGTAGGGGACAAAAAAAGTATTAGTGGTAACAGTGACTTTGTTGTCAATGGAAATCACAGATATTTGTATATCACAGTTGTTCGAGATATCTACAAATATTTAGGCTCGTTGCTATTTCCAAATTATAAGTAATTATTAGGCATGCCACTAGCTCTTGTTATTTGTTAATAAGGAAACACTACTATAACAGATTCATTTTTTATTATTTTATAAATATATTTTGATAGTATTGGTTTTCTTTATAATTCTACATTTCATTTGGTGCATTTAAAAATGTTTCGGCTAGGTGCGGTGGCTCACACCTGTGATCCCAACACTTTGGGAGGCTGAGGCGGGTGAATCACTTGAGGTGAGGAGTTTGAGACCAGCCTGGCCAACATGGTGAAACCTTGTCTCTACTAAAAATATAAAAATTAGCTGGGTGTGGTGGCGTGTGCCTGTAATTCCAGCTATTAGGGAGGCTGAGGCAGGAGAATTGCTTGAACCCGGGAGGCAGAGGTTGCAGTGAGCCGAGATTGCACCATTGCACCCAGCCTGGGCGACAGAGCAAAACTCCATCCCCGCCCCCCGCCAAAAAACAATTCATTTATTTTTTATTTTATGCATTCATTAACGTTGTGAGAAGTTTATAGGCTTCATCAGATCTCAGAGGGACCCATGGCTCAAAAAAGGTTAAGGATCCTTACTTTACAAGTATGATCTTGTCATTCCCATTTTACAGATAAAAGAGCTAAGGCCCAGAGAGGTTGAGTGTCTTGGCCAGGGCCACACAGCTGGTTAAGGGACCAAGCCCAAATTAATGCACATCTTTCTCATTCCAAAGTTGGCGTTCAGAACAGTCCACCATTGCCTCCAAAGTAGCCCCATTAGCTAACCCTACAACTGATTTGAATAGAGTCTGCACCACAAAAAAATCATATTTTATTTGAAAAAATTAATCCAGCATTTGCATTCTAGTCTCTAACATGCCCTTGTTTTTTTGTTTTGTTTAGTTCTGTTTTTATAATAGAAGAATGTTCCCCTTTCCAGTTAAATGACTTGACTTTATTATGGCAAATCTTGGGGGTAAAATGGAGTTCTGAAAAGAGGCACCATGCCTCCTGTGTGTGCCTCTGAGTATGTCTTGCCACTCCAGGTGTGTGATCAGAGATAGAGAAGCATGGCCTCAGCTTAGTTGATTCCCATGCTGCCTGTGAGCAGCCAGTCCACTGAGCAAACGAGAAGGCTGAGGCCTAGGGCCATGGGGTGGCCTGACTATAATCACGTAGCTCCAGCCAATGGCGTTCTAGTTCACGTTCTTCCCCTGTTGCAACCGTGGTATGGCTCAGATGACCAACAGACTTTGGTCCAATTCCGACTACCCCTAACTTAGCTGAGTGATTTTGAGCACATTGCTTACCATCCCTGGGACTCAGTTTCCTCATCTGTAGAGTGGACTGGACAGTCTGTCTACCTGCCTTTATGTGGTTGTTGGACAGTATAAACGAGATGTCCATAATGCGCTTGGCACAAAAGAGAGGCTCAGCAAAGGGCAGTGATTATTATGGGCCAAATATTACCAAGCTCTCAGAGGTCCCCAGCCCCCAAGCAGGGGCTGGGTGCTGAGGAAAGCAGAGACCTCCTTGCTGCCTGAGAAGTGAGATAGGACATTTGCTAAGCTCGCACCAAGAGCCAAGTGTGACCTGGTGGTCCAAACTCAGCCACAGTGGAGAGACCTCACTAGATGGACTGTGAAGGGTGGAGAATGGGGGACAGATTCCTCACCTCTCATCCCTGTCTGTCTGTCCCTTCCTCAGAATCCCAGAACAAGAAGTGGTGGCTTTATTTCACACACCTATATATTTAATAAGCAGGACCATGACGAGGTTTGGTGACCTCAGGGCCCAAATGGACTGTCTGCTGGCATAAGTGGTGCTTGAGTCATTTCCCAGGGATGAGCACTGGGCAGGCTTCCAGGAGCTGAATTTACCCTCTAATTCTCTGCTCTCCTCTTCTCCTCCCCACCCCTAAGCTCCATGTTAGAGTTTCCAGCTTCTTTGGCTTCAGGAGGCATGGACCAAGATAGAAAGTAAAATAGTTATTCATTCACCAGGGCTCTCACGCCCCTCCCTGAGCAAAGGCTTAGGCTCAGATTGAAGGGAGACCCTGGAAGCCGGAGACACTGACCCAGGCCTTGAGGCTCCTGCTGATATGTATGTGCACTGGGGACACAGGCTCAGTGACCTAAATGCCCAGAGAGAGACTGGAGGAAGGAGAAGCTGGGGCAATCAGGGCAGGCTCCATCAGGGAGGTGGCATATGAATGGGCTTTTTTGTTTGTTTGTTTGCTTGTTTTTTTTTTTTTTTTTGAGATGAAGTCTTGCTCTTGTCACCCAGGCCGGAGTGCAGTGGCACGATCTCAGCTCACTGCAACCTCCGCCTCCCGAGTTCAAGTGATTATCCTGCCTCAGCCTCCTGAATAGCTGGGACTACAGGTGTACGCCACCACACCTGGCTAATTTTTGCATTTTTAAAAATAGAGATGGTTTCGCCATGTTGGCCAGGTTGGTCTCGAACTCCTGACCTCAGGTAATTCACCCGTCTCGGCCTCCCAAAGTGCTGGGATTACAGGTGTGAGCCATTGCGCTTGGCTGGAATTGGGTTTTGAGGAATGAGTTGCAGCATGTATATGATAAAAATAAAAACCTTCAAAGAGTAAAGAAGGACATAAAATAGAAAGTAAATAATCTCTGACCTCTCCCATGCCCAACCAACTCCTTATTCCTATTTCCTCCAACTGCTACTATTCTTGTTTGTCCTTCTTGCAATAATCTATGGATATATGAAGTGTACCTATCTATGCATCATAAAAAAAGTGTAAACAGGATCATGTAACGTTAACATCCCCTTCTACCTAACAGCCCATCTTGGCAGTCTTCCCATAGCAGTGCACGTGGGGAGGGGTGGCTTTTGACCAGTGGTGCGAAAACATTGGTGGTCATTGCAGGTCGCTAGAAAGATATCACCAAGAACTCAGAGATGAGAAAACCTACAGTGCGTATGGGGAGCTTTGACAGGAGTGAGGCAGGCAGTATTGCCAAGTGATTACGAGCCTGGTCTTTGGATTCGGAAGATCTGGGGTTGAATCCCAGTTTCAGCACTCTCTAGCTGTGTGACCCTGGGCAAATTTCTTCACTTCAATTTCCCCATGTCTTAAATGGAGCTAATAATACCTCCCTTTGGGACTGTTAGGCACTTCTGGTGAGAGCACTTACAACTCACAGAGGCACCTGGTAAGCAGCCTCCGCTGTTTTTGCTGCTGTTGTCATGTGACAGATGGGGCAGGGGGATCTGGGTCCCAACAGGTGGGGTCAGGTGCATGTTGGGTGTTTCAGAAGTGATATTTGGAGGGAAGAGGGCCAACCGATTGATCTGAAGCTCAAAATAGCCTGGAAGTGCAAGAACAACAATAAATAAATGGGTTCCGGATGCTTTTAAATCTTGGCATTTCCTGATCTCAGCTCAGCTGGTCCAGACAGCTTCATCAGCGTTTACTGCTGAGGCGGCGGCACACGCCTCCCTTGGCCATGACCCAAAGCTGCTTTCAAGAAAATCAGATCTAGAAACGTTTGGATCTCTGGCGCCAGGCCTATGGGTCATGGACATATGGCGTGGATCAGGTAGTGTCAGGGTTTGTCCCATGTGTATGGGGAATGAAGACCCAGGGGATTAGGAGAGAGAGAGCAGGACCTTGTAGGACGAGTGGGTGATACAGGCGCAAGGGAATGGCCAGGCTCCTAATCCCCTCTCCAAGTGTTTATTGAGCACTTACTATGTGCCAGGTGCCAGGGATACAGTAGTGAGCATTAATAAAATACTCATGCATATGTTTAATAATAAGCACTTAATTTCCCAGTGTGCTCAGCTGCAGGAGCCTCTGTACCTTCCCAGTGTGCTCAGCTGCAGAAGCCTCTGTGCCTTCCCAGTGTGCTCAGCTGCAGGAGCCTCTGTGCCTTCCCAGTGTGCTCAGCTGCAGGAGCCTCTGTGCCTTCCCAGTGTGCTCAGCTGCAGGAGCCTCTGTGCCTTCCCAGTGTGCTCAGCTGCAGGAGCCTCTGTGCCTTCCCAGTGTGCTCAGCTGCAGGAGCCTCTGTGCCTTCCCAGTGTGCTCAGCTGCAGGAGCCTCTGTGCCTTCCCAGTGTGCTCAGCTGCAGGAGCCTCTGTGCCTTCCCAGTGTGCTCAGCTGCAGGAGCCTCTGTGCCTTCCCAGTGTGCTCAGCTGCAGGAGCCTCTGTGCCTTCCCAGTGTGCTCAGCTGCAGGAGCCTCTGTGCCTTCCCAGTGTGCTCAGCTGCAGGAGCCTCTGTGCCTTCCCAGTGTGCTCAGCTGCAGGAGCCTCTGTGCCTTCCCAGTGTGCTCAGCTGCAGGAGCCTCTGTGCCTTCCCAGTGTGCTCAGCTGCAGGAGCCTCTGTGCCTTCCCAGTGTGCTCAGCTGCAGGAGCCTCTGTACCTTCAGAAGGCCATGAGAGCATGCAGTAAGGCTCCTTATATGATCTGCAAGCTCAGAAAAAAGTTTCCTCCAGGAAGTAGTGTGAAGGATGAATAGGAGATAAGTAGGCAAAGCCTTTATGTGTGGGAAGCGTGTTCCGGGAGAGGGAACAGCATGGGCAGAGGCTATGTCAGGGGACAGATCCTGTCAAGTGCCAGGGGTGGAAAGAAGACAGCAGGACTCAGAGTGGCACTAGGGAGTGGGTGCTGGTGTGAAATGATGTGGGACAGGGAGGCAGGAGACACACCGTGCAGGACCTTACAGGTCACAGAAAGGGTTTCAGTCTTTACCTGGGAGGAATCAGAGGGAGCCAGTGGGGTCAGGTCTGTGTCTTGAGAAGATAGCTGTGGCTGCTCTGTGTCTAGCAGCCTGGTGGAGGCTGGAGTAGAGGCAGGAGGCTGTGGCTGCCATTGACGTGTGAGTTGGTGGTGTGAACCGGGTCCGTCTCAGAGCATGAAGGGTTAACTCAGTGACTGGGTGTGAGGAAGCTACAGGAAGGCCCAGCAACCCAAAGAGGCTGCAGCTGTAGTTGCTTAAGGACTCTTGTGCAGTAATCTCACTGATGGCCATTGTCTTTTGAGTATCTACTTTGCACTAGACACTATGTAAAGCCCTTCTCGTTAATCCTCATAAGAACCCTAAGCAGGTGGGTGTACCCTATTTTACTGAGGCCCAGAGAAGTTAAATCATTTGTCCAAGATTATACAGCTCGGCACCGCCCCATCCCCGACCCCCGAGCTCCTCTGGTTGACGGTCCTCTGGATAAGTGTTCTCCAATTCGCTTTGACCCTTCTCAGGACTTGGCCCAAGGCCCCAGCTTCTGTCTGGTTGCTCCAGTGACCCTCAGTGTAGTGTCTGCCCTGACCTCAGGAACCAGTTCAGAGCTGGTCTGGAAAAGCATTGTCCTACACGGTCTGAAAGGACACAGCCATGTGGCCCTCGCTCCTCCGTCCCTCCTGGCTTGCTGGCTTCTGGCAGCACTCAATTTGCGACGTGAGCTGAACCGGCTGTGTCTCTGGGCTTTGCATGTTGCCTGCCTCCCGGGATTCAGATGGTCTCTGCTGCTTGTTTTTATTTTTCTTCTTGACTTCCTCTCCTCTCTTCCTTTCCCTCTGCTCCCACCCTGTCCCCATCTGTTGTGGCCCCATGGGGGTCTTTTCCTTGCCTCCCAGATGTGCAGGCAGGATTTGGGATGGAGGCAGAAGCCTCCTTCCTTCTGGCTTCTCGAGAAGGAAGGAAGCTAACAGTTTGGACAGCTGTTACCTGCCAGGCTCTGGGCTAGGCTTTTGGCATACGTGATCACACAGAGCCCTCACGACACTTCTGTGAGGCATACACAGCTTTATCTCTACAGATGGGACAACTGGGGCTGGGAGGACTCAGGTGTTGCATCCATGGTCATATGATAAGGATCTGACTCGATTTAAAATTTTTTGCTTCCCAAACTTAAGTGTGCCTATGAATCACCTGAGTATTTTGTTAAAACGCAGATTCTGATTCAGGAGGTCTGGGATGAGTGTGAAGGGCTGCGGTATTTAATAAGCTCCAGGAGAGGCTACTGCTGCTAGTTCATGGACCACAACATGAGTAGCATAGGGAGGAGCCAACAGAGCTCCCACTTGCCACTTAAGGGATTCTCCCACTTGAGGATTCACCAGCCCTCAATCCACACCACCTCCACCCTCTCCACTGTCTTTCCTCCTTTTTAGGAATTGCTGATGCGGCACCTGACACTTTTCCACCCTGCCCACGTGCTGACCCTGCATGTCTCAGGGCCCTTGTTGTCTGCTCTCTGAGGCTGACCAGTGCTGGAATATGGGGGACTGAGGCTCAGAGAAGTAGACGGACTCGTCCCAAATCTCATACTATTAGCATAGAGGATTCAGGTTGTGACTCCCCATCCAGTGTTCTCTACTATTGCTTCCACTAGGACTCAGAGGTCTTGAGATTCTAGTCCTGGTCCTCTCTTTGACTTGCTCTGTGACTTTAGGCAGCTCACTTTCCCTCTCTGAACTTGAGTTTTCCTGTTTGAAAAATGGCTTAACCTCTGCCCTGTTGTGTCAAATGGGAGAATATCTAATTTATAGCATAAAGGATTTTTATGAGCCCTGAGACCCCCCAAATCCTAGTAGAGTGGGAGAAACCTAATAGGGCAGGAAAGTGGGTTCTCATGGTACTTACATGTGCATATGGCAGGGGCTTCGTTTGACAAAAGACCTCCTTGTTCTGTCATTGAGAGAGTTCCTCGCCTCCTGCCTGTTTCTCTTAGTTCTGGGTGGCAATCAAACATCTGATTTTCCCCCTTTCATAGTTCAGGTGCCTGTTATTCTGTCATTAGCACACAGTAAGAAGGCCCAGGGGTGGGGAGCCTGCTGCAGTGCCACCCCCACCCCAGGACACATCCCCATTACTTGAGAAGAAGGGAGTGTGGAAACATGTGATTCAGTTGACACAGATTCATTATACTCGCCCAGTTCTTCGCTCTGGAACGCACTTCTACATAAGGCAGGCTCAGCTGTGGCTTAGGAGGCCAGCCAGGGCCTCGTGTCTGCAGGACCTGAGCGAGTGGGGGTCTGCTCAGCAGGCCTCCTTGGCTTCCCTTGGCCTCTGGCCCTCACTGACCACATGACCAAGGAGAGCCTGCTGGGGCCAAAGAGAACCTCTTTCCCACCAGCTTTATCTGGGAGCCTGTGGGTCTGCGTTTCTCATCATCTGACCCACTGGAAAAGGAAAGGCAGGAGTTTCCATAAGGGAATCAATGGATGCGGAAGGAAACCACCCCTCAACCCCCAGTAAAGGGGGGTTAGTGTGAGAGAGACTGCAGGCTTCACGATAGTGTGAGACAGAGATGCCGAAACTGTCCTGGGAAATAGCGCCCCTTCGCCTCCACCCCACACCCTCCCATCCTGCAAAGGTTTAGTAAGCACCCACTCAGTGCTTGGCACCTTTCCCGGTGCTGGGACTCAGCAAAGGACAAGGCCAGGTGCTTGGACAGTTTATATTCTGGAGAGGAGACAGATGGTCCCTGGTTCCGTGCTACGCTTAAAACACAGTGATGCGGCCGGGTGCGGTGGCTCACACCTGTAATCCCAGCACTTTGTGAGGCTGAGGTGGGTAGGTCACTTGAGGTCAGGAGCTTGAAACCAGCCTGGCAACATGGCGAAACCCCATCTCTACCAAAAATACAAAAATTAGCCAGGTGGTGGAGCATGCCTGTAGTCCCAGCTACTTGGGACGCTGAAGCAGGAGAATCGCTTGAACCCAGGAGACAGAGATTGCAGTGAGCTGAGCTCACACCGCTGCACTCCAGCTGGGGTGACAGAGTGAGACTCTGTCTCAAAAAAACAAAAACAAAAACCCACAGTGATGTAATCCCCGTGAGTGGATGGATTGGAGTGTTGGGGAAGGCCTCTCTCACTGCGACTGAACAGTAGGAAGGTGGCCCCAGGACCTGGGGGAGGTGTCCCAGGTGGACAGCCCCAGACAGAAGGTTGTGTTGCAGGGGAAGGAAGAAGGCCACTATGCCTACTGTATAGGGAGGGTGGGAGAGTCTAGGAGGTGGTGAGAAAGCAGGCAGGCTCCAGCTACACTCAGCCCCTGAGGACTCCGGGTTTTAGTCAAGGGCAATGAGAAGTCAGGGGAGGGTTTTCAGCAGGAGATGAGCGACGAGCCCTGGTATCTGCTCTGCTTCCAGCTCGCTGGGCATGGTGGGCAAGCCCTGCCCCTCTTGATGGGAGCTTCCTCCTTCATGATGTTGCCTGGGCTTCTGGAACCCAGGAAGACTCTCAAAGGTACTAACAGGTGTGGAGAACTTTCCCCTCCCCATTCTTTCAAAGTCAAATAGATAAAATGGGGAATGCCCACTTTGCTGGATTCTCACAGGCTGCTCAGACACCCTGAGTGGTAAATACCATGGACTTGGGGAGTGGTTTCTTAGTCTGGGGTTTGGGTCAAATTAACTATCATAGGGTCCTTAAATAGCCTACAAAGTAGTGTATATGGAAAATAGGTATGTGTATATGAGTTTATGCAAATAGAGAATTCATATGCAAGATACATCACCCTACTTCTAATGTGTAAGAAAGAAATAGAAATGTGGCTATTTATTTATTTATTTTTTTTTTGAGACGGAGTCTCACTGTGTCCCCCAGGCTGGAGTGCAATGGCATGATCTCGGCTCACTGCAACCTCTGCCTCCCGGGTTCAAGCGATTCACCTGCCTCTGCCTCCCAAATAGCTGGGATTACAGGCGTGCACCACCACGCCTGGCTAATTTTTGTATTTTTAGTAGAGATGGGGTTTTGCCATGTTGGCCAGGCTGGTCTCGAACTCCTGACCTCAGGTGATCTGACCCACCCTCCTTGGTGCTGGGATTACAGGTGTAAGCCACTGCGCCTGGCCTATTTATCTTTTTTGCCAATCACATAATGTTAAATTCACTCTGGTCAAATAGGAATATGATGGGTTGCCACTATATGACTTTTGGTTAATAAACATGGAAAACCTAATTAACTCTTTCGTAATCCCTCCCATTCCAAAGCCCAGGGCCATGATGGAGCCGTGGGGGTTCCCCAGGGAGCCCGGTGTGGGAACCACAGGACCAGATGGGCTGTGAGGCCCCTCCAGCTCCCACACTGTGCAGCAGCAGGGGCAGCTGTGGGCCGAGCACTGCTGAGTCATCTCTCCCTCGGCCTGGTCATGTGTTGGCTGACAAGCCCAGGCTAGTGTGGAGTCCTGGCCTGGGTTATTGGGGAACTGACTTCAGCTCTGGCCTGCCAAGGCCCCCAGCCTACTGGGAAGGGGGAATCGCCAGCTACCTACTGCCTGTCCAACCACCTGAGGGTCCCCTGTCTGTTCATAAACCCCAGGAGCTGGCCACCTGAGAGGGCTGCATATCCTGGGTGTGTGAGTGCTGCCTGGGGGCTCTGGCATGACAGCAAGGTGGCAGTCAGCTCCAGGCAGCACTAGGCTGAAGGTGTGCACTGGCATCTTGCTGCCCTGTTGAGCATGACATTTCCTTAAATGCCATGAAGGGGCTGCCTGACCTTCACTCTCTTGCCAGGACCCCCTTTCTACCTCTTTCTGGGTTATTTATAACAGTGTTTACAGGAAAAAGGGCTTCTCAGCCGAGCCCTGGCCCTGCTCCCTCGGTCTCTTCTGCCAGCCAGGGCAGGAGATGCAGAAATAGAACCAGAGAACCTGGACACTATAGGACCCCAGAGAACACCTCCAGATGGAGTGTGTGGGACACTTTGTGTTTTTAGGTCTCTGGGACTTTTTTTTTTTTTTTTTTGAGACAGAGTTTCACTCTTGTCGCCCAGCCTGGAGTGCAATGGTGTGATCTCGGCTCACTGCAACCTCTGCCTCCTGGGTTCCAGCGATTCTCCTGCCTCAGCCTCCCGAGTCCTGGGATTATAGGTGCCCGCCACCATGCCCAGCTAATTTTTGTATTTTTAGTAGAGACGGGGTTTCACCATATTGGTCAGGCTGCTCTCGAACTCCTGTCCTCAGGCCGTCCACCCAACTTGGCCTCCCAAAGTGCTGGAATTATAGGCGTGAGCCGCTGTGCCTGGCCGACTTTTTAAAAAAAATTGTGGTAAATTGTACCTAACATAAAATTTACCTTTTTTTTTTTTTTTCCTTTTTGAGACAGGGTCTCGCTCTGTCATCTAGGCTAGAGTAGTGCAGTGGCACCATCACGGCTCACTGCAGCCTCAACTTCCTGGGATCAGGTGATCCTTCCACCTCAGACTCCAGAGCAGTTGGGACGACAGGCATACGCTACTGTGCCTGGCCAATTTTTGTATTTTTTTTTTTGTAGAGACAGGGTTTCGCCATGTTGCTCAGGCTAAAATTTACCATTTATAAATGTACAAAACAGTGGCATTAAGTCCATTCACCATGTCATAAGACTGTCAGCAGTCCAGCACTTTTCTGTCCTCCCAAAGTCAGGTACTTTGTCATCCTCCTGACACAGGAGGATGGCTGGCATGTCCCTAGGCACATCCGAATTTTGAGGAAATCCCACACAACATGGCAAGGGAAGAAAGCACCTGCCAGCTCATGAGCAGGGTGTCAGTGGTCGCCCCTTCAGCTGTGTGACATGAGCTAGCAGTCACCCTTTGCTTTCCTTCCAACTCAGGACCAGGGTCAGAATTCCAGCAAGTGGACCGCCAGAGGACATCCTGATTGCAGGAAGAACCAGGAATCTGCTCCAGTCTCTTTCTTTTCTTAAGCAAAATCGATGCATTTCACTAACTTCACTCCTTTCATTAGAAATAGGGCACGTATTTTGTAACTCACCTCAAAGCTGAATGCCACCCCCTATCCTGGCAGGCCATTCACCGTCTTTGAGAAGAATTTAATAACAGTTCCTGGAGAGTTTCTTATAAGCATTTAACAGTTTTCCTAAATACCTCATGAGGGCTGGAACAATTCCATAGCAACTAGGAGGTTATGGGCCCCGTTGCAGAGATGTTGAAACTGAGGCCCCACTAAATGGCGTGACCTGAGACATGGTCCCATTTTAGTCACCTGCACGAACAGTAACTTTCTCCATCTAATCCCGCCCACGTGAGGGCTAAGGTAAGGCAAAGGAGGCACTTGGCTCTGGCACAAAATTTAAGGAGATGCTAAAAAACTCAGTCATCAAGATCAATCCTATTTATATCAGTGTTTAAAAAATAATTGATGTAAATATCCATGCTGAACAAAATAACCAATTTTAAAACAAAGGCAGAAACAGTGACGGGGCCATGTGTAGCCCTACAGGAACCCGAGGCAAGAGGGAAAAAATCGGCACCACTGACCTCACCTTTACTTAGAATTTTGGTATTTTGTTAATCTTGGGTGGATATTTTGCATTAATTTTAAAATTGCATTAAAATATGATCTACCTTGATGACTGAGTATTTTGATGTCTAAGGCACCCTAATTCCAGCCCTGGCTCCACCTCCTAACTTCTGTGAACTGCTGGAACAGCTGACCCCTGCCTTCAGGTCCCCAGGCCCTGGGGTCCTCGGATGCCAGGGCCTTTCACTTCTGAGAGTCAAGAGAGCAGCTGAGGATGGCATTTGATCCCCGCAGTCTATTTTTGTGCCTGCCCTTCAGCAGCTGATAAAATGTTGCTTTCGGTAGAGCTGATGTGTTGAAATGGTGAGTGTTGATGTCAGGTGGTTTGTGTGATCAAGTATCTTCATTCTTGACCTCGTAGACAGGCCTGGAACCAGGAAAGAAACAGAACTCTCAGCGGTTTTGCCCCCACAGACTCTGACAAAACCTGAAATTGTTATCTGGTGACTGAGGCTGCCAGGAAGCTTGGTCTTGTCTCGGGGCTGTGCGGAAAAAATGCACATGTTGCGCTCTCTTGTTTTTGTACACGGCCCTATGCCCTTTACAAGACACTCATTTTGTTTCTTGAACACATGTTTATTGAGCACCTACTATGTGCCAGGCATTATGCTGGGCATTTGGGATACAGTGGGCAGCAAGACAGACCCAGACACAGCCCCTGCTCACACGGAGCTGCCATTTGTGGGAGGCAGCAGTAAACAAGTAGATAAATTAGTAATGGGGGTAGTTCTGGAGATGGATGGTGGTGATGGCTGCATAGCAATGTGGATGTACTTAATGACACTGAACTGCACACTTAAAAATGTTTAAAATGGGCCAGGCATGGCGGCTCATGCCTATAATCCTAGCACTTTGGGAGACCAAGGCAGGAGGACTGCTTGAGCCCAGGAGTTTGAGACCAGCCTGGACAACATAGAAAGACCCCCATCTCTACCATAGATAGATAGATAGATTAGATAGATAGATAGATAGATAGATAATCTCTACGATAGATAGATAGATAGATAGATAGATAGATAGATAATCTCTATGATAGATAGATAGATAGATAGATAGATAGATAGATAGATAGATAGATAGGCAAGCAAGCTAGTAGTGGTGGTGTGTACCTGTAGTCCTAGCTACTAAGGAGGCTGAGGCGGGAGGATTGCTTGAGCCCAGGAAGTCAAGGCTGCAATCAGCCATGATCATGTTACTGCACTCCAGCTCGGGCGACAGAGTGAGATCCTTTCTAAAAAAAAAATTTTAAACTAATCAATTTCATGTTATTTATATTTTACCACAGTTTAAAAACATACTGATAAAAGGGGGCAGGGGATAGCACAGAATGATAAGTGCTAATCAAGGGAATTCCAGCAGGATGCTGAGTAGGCCAGAGACGGGATGGCCATTTGGGGTGCAGTGGTCAGGGAGGCCCATCTCGGGAGGGATGTTCAACCTGGGATGAGGATAGAAAGAAGGAAGCTGCTATGGGAGATGAAGGAGAGAGAAGGCGTTCCAGGCTGAGGAAGGCTCCAGCACAGAGGCCCCGGGGTGGACACTCAAGCTGCACAACTGTTCCAGGAGGGAGGCTGGTCTCGAGAGATGCGGAGAGGGCAAGCAACTCCCTATAACTAGCAAGTTATGAGCCAGGGCCAGCCCTGCCTCAACAAAGCCTAACAACATGTACCTGTACATCATTTTACAGTTTAGCAAGTGCTTTCCTGCCACTCTCCTTTGAATTCAAGAGGCCCTTGAGTTCAAGTGCATAAAATTGACTGTGAGTGCAGGCAGACACAATGTGTATATTACCCTGCCCTAAAACACCTTGTGCAGAATATACTTCAACCTTATTGTTTACAAACAAAATGAAACACTGCCTTCCTGGGCCTGGGGCAGGCTTGTACCTGCTGATAGGCCACCCTCCTGACAGGTGCCAGGATCCATGCTGCCGAAGGTGGGGTGGGGGGCCTAGCTGACCTCGGTGCTGGAGAGGGGAGTCTGGGCTCTGCACAGCCACCTGCCAGGCCATCCAGGAGCTGCCTCACCCCACGTCATCTCACCCCAACACAGCAATGAGAGACTGCAGATCTTCAGTGGATAAGGGGCTGCTTGCAGGCAATAGGAGTGGGTAAGGAGATGACTGTAAGATAACACCTACCCAGGAGACTGCCTGTTCTCTTTCCCTCATCATTTAAAGAGAGATGGATCTAATGTAGAACTTTTGGTGAATGGGCCACAGATATTGAGGAAGTGGCCTGTCATTCTGGAAACTGGTCTGGACAGGTCACATGGGAGATCCCGGTTTGTGTTCCAGCCCTGTGAGGAGCTGGCTGTGTGGATCTTGGGTGACTCCCTGTTCCCTCTTTCTCAGCCTCAATGTCTTCATGTGCAAACTGAGAGATTCATTCACAAAAAGTGTTACTCCAGACCCTTCCGGTGTACAAAACCTTGGTTCTGTGTTATGGTAGTCCATCATAAGACTTTATTTCCTGTGTCGTGGGGGCCAGAGCCTGTGTGCAGTGGTCACCTTCTTATCTAATGAGAGTGGAAACTACAGCTGGGAGGCACAGGGAGGCTGCAGAGGGGAATTCCTAGGAAAAAGTCAGATAAAGTGCAAAATTGTGAAACACATGCCTACATTGGCTTTTAGCGAAGCCATATGACATGTACATTCATTTTTGCCAGTCTTTTGCTATAGGACTGTTTGTGGTGCCAGCATTGAAACTCTAAGTCATCTTCCCTCCATAGTCCACACCCACAGTGCCAGGGTTCCGGTTTCCAGTTTCAGGATGCATTCAGTTGGATCAAGAACTTTGACTCTTGTCAAGCAGTCTGAGTGCTGAATCTTTCTTGATTCTTGCAAATTTCTCCTAATCTTTTACCATGATCTCATTCACATGAAATTTGATGGCAATGTTGTTTGTTTCCTTTTTAGCAACTCAACTTTATTGAATGCTTCCACAGCCTTCAACTTAGCTTCCATTGAAATCTCATCTTTTCTACTCATATTTTCTGTTTATGGACCAGTTAGTGAAATTTTGTAATTACACTATCGAGTGGGTTTGGGAAGAAACAACTGAATCTTAGTAAATAAACAACTAAGTTGGTGGGAGCAGACCAGCTGAGGCTTTCAGGCACCTTAGGCATTAGTAAAGGGTGTTATTACAGGAAAGGGTGGGGAGTGTTGGTTAACCTGGTTGGTTGGTCGAGTAGAGGCTGGTTAGGAAAGCCCTTGTTATACCAAAGGCCTGAGATGGCCTGGATGGGATTAGCTTTGGCTGCAAGTAGCAGAAAACTCCCTCCAAATGATAAGAAGTTTGATGAGCTCTGAGTTGAGTCCTGTCTCAGATCCTGAGATAGGTGTCCCAGGGCAGTGTCAGGGATCCCAGCTTTCTCCATCCTGTTGCCCTGCCTACCGGGCAGAGCTGCCTTGGTCCCTGGAAACTGGGCTTGTTACTGGTTGGCTGGGTCTGGCCCAGCCTTGGAGCTCAGTTCTGAGCACTGGACCCCATCTTCTTCTCTGGACTGGAAGATCCACTCTCGCCAGACCTGGTGACCTCCTGTCGGGTCGCCTTACGCCAAGCCCTTACCAGGCACCTACTTGGCTAAGGCTTGGAGCCTGGCTGTAAAGGGCTGAAAATCACCGAGGTTGAGCTCTGCAAGCCTGAACCCGGATGCTTCCGCACAGAAAGAGCCTTGGATGCCGGGTTGAGATCTTTTGCCTTAAATGTTTTGGTGGGAGGCCCTTCCAATAGTCTGGTTTATCTCTGAGTTTAAGATGTTCTGTTCTTCTAGGCTGGGCTCAGAGCCCCTCTCTTCTGTCCACTTATTTTGTCTGGAGTTTAACTTTGTGTTTGTGGCTTTGAGTCTGATTTCAGATGATGCTGTAGGTATTTCTGTGGGGACTAAGATAAACTACTCTCCCCACTGTTCTCCTGGAAGCTTCTTTAGGTGATTGTATTAATTGGGAAGACATGGAAAGATTGTTTTTTTTTCATAATGTAAGAGAGATGAATAAGTTATCACTTTTTCATTGATGGGTGGTAGAAACTCCAACTGGCATGTCATCTAGAGACGGAACGTATTCACTCTCGTAACTGGAGCACAGGGAATGCCTGCCTTCAGGCACAGCTGAATCCGAGTACTTTAGTTATTGTATTGGGAATCTATCTCTGTCTGTTTCTTGGATCTGCCCTCCCTACTCTGGCTTCTTTCTCAGGCAGGCCCTTTGCAGGTAATGGCAAAGAGGGCTGCCAGCCTGTTCAGAACAGAATCCAGCCAGCGCAGCCCCCTTGTCCAAATGCTCCTGCAGTTTCCTGGTATTTGCTCTGGCCCACCCAATCCAACCAGTTGTTGTGGCCATAGGATACTTTAATTGGCCCGGATGTGCTTCCCTGGATTGCTTGGGGGTAAGGGAAAGTCAGCTTCCCAGAGGAAACTCAGTGGGCTTCCACCCATTGGGAGGGGAATGGGTAACAGGCAGGCCAAATAACAGAGGTGAGAGAAGGAACAAAACATTTATAAAGTGAAATGGCTAGGTGGGACTTCATAGGTATTTCCCACACTTCCTTCCTAGAAGGTAAGTAGAGGCACAGGGTCATAATGTAGAGTAGGCCCCTTCTAATCAATTAGTAACAGCCGCTGAGGCTCTGTGTTGAGAAGGCCTGGGGCTTAGCAGGATGTCGGGCTGGGATCAGTTAGTGGTATCGCCATGGAAAGAGGGAACAGTGAGCTCAGTGCTGTGCACTTGCCACCCTAGCAGATCTCACTGCAGGTCTGCATTCCTGACAGCAGTTTAAGAAGAATAACTTGCCTCAGATCATCAAATACAACTTCTTGTCAGTGAAGGAGGCACCAAGCTGGCAGTCGGGCAGGACTTAGGGTATCCAAGATGGCAGTCACAGGTCAGTGCAGCCGGGTGGAGCCCAGACTCCCCACCATCCCAGGCCGACCTGAAGAGAGCCAGCATGGTCTGGCTGGCAGGGCAAGATCATTCCCCCAACAGAAACCACAAGCCATGATGACACTGGGATTAGGTGGCTGGTCAAAGTTGACACAAAAGAATTGGGTGAGCCGGCAGGTTTAGAACTGAGGATATGGGTCCAGGGATGAGTTCACGAAGCATTGACCCTCCTAGAGCCCCAGTGATCCCATCAGTCAAATGGGAACGCTGACCACTGGCCATCTGCTGCATCTTGGGAAGGTACTGATGAGAGCACAGCTGTGAATGTCACTTGGGAACTAGAAAGTGCCATATCTGTGTCTCAGTCTGTTTCTGCTTCTGTAACAACATACCATAAACTGGGTGGCTTATACACAACAGAACTTTATTTCTCACAGTTCTGGAGGCTGGGAAGCCTAAGATCGAGGCGCCGGCAGATTTTGTATCTGGTGAGGATGCATTTCCTGGTTCGTAGATTGCAGCTTCTTGTATTCTCACAGGGTGGGAGGGGCAACCGAGCTTCCTTGGGTCTGTTTTATAAGGGTATGCATCCCATTCATGACCTCATCACCTCCCAGAGGCCTTGCCTCCTCATGGCCTCACCATGGGGTAAGGATTTCAACATAAATTTGCGGGATCACAAACATTCAGACCATAGTAATCTGTGACCACCACTCATGGGTGTCTGATACATGCCATGTTCCCAACCTGTGGTACTTTATCTTTATAAGAACCCTGGGAGGCAGGATTGTTTTTATTATCCCCATTTTGTCAATAGAAACCTAGGTGGCAAGAAACAATGTCCTGATCTGAAAGGATCAGTGTTAACCGCAAAGCCAGAGTCCTTTTGCCCCCCTTGTCTAGGCTTCCTTCCATTTCAAGACAGTCCTTCTTTTTGCACTTTTCTCCCCTCTGGAAAGTCACTCACACATACATTCCTTTATTTGTTCATTAAATGCTGAGTTCTGCGTGTTTCCCCAAAGCCTATGTGGATCTCAGAAATTTGATAAGTACAGAATTATATCAAATGCTTGAGCAGGGGGTCTCCAGAGGACCTATCTGGTTTTATGTTCTCTTTTCCAGAGGGGGCAGTGAGGACCAGAGTGGGGAGGTGATGCAATGAAGGATGCATAGTGAGTACTGACAGACCCAGAGCCCAAGCTGTCACTGCAGCCACCCCTCCGCCCCACCTCCTCCACCTTCCTTCCACTCAGTAGTTCTGAGAATCTGCTCTGGACCAGGCAGTAAGCTAGGCGATTTGCTTATTATAGCCAGGAAAGCAGAGCCACCAATTTTTCCTGAAGATGCATTCTTTCTTAAGCAGGGAATCAATTTCCAGCAAGATCACAAGCTTCCAATGAAGCCACTTATGTGAATCTGGAGGAAACCCCATTAATCCACGGCCAGGGTCATTTATCTCCCTGGCTTGGGGCAGCCACAGTCCTTTCAGATAAGCGATGTGGTGTTGCTGGAGAAGGGGGGCCCATGGCAGGGGATGAGCAGGCACATTGAGGGGCCAGAGAGGCCGTACACACGAGCCTGCTGTTCAGTGTGTTTGGTCCCAGGTCTGTCCTTGCTCAGCCACAAACTTGCCGTATGACTTGGGCCATTCCCAACGCTTGCCTGAAGCTCCATTTCCCCACCTGCAGATGGGAATGAATGGTCTTGAATGTTCCTTCTCACTTTCAGAAGCAGGATGATGGATGAGGGTCCTGGCTTCATAGGGAGAGAAGAGACTTGGGTTTGAATCCCAGCTTCACCCTTTTGGGACCCTGGGTGTTATGGGTTGAATTGTATCCTCTCAAAAAAGGTGTGCTGAAGCCCTAAACCCTCAATGCCCCAGAATGTGACCTCCTTGGAGCTAGGGTCTTCACAGAGATAATCAAGTTAAAATGAGGTCATTAGGGTGGGCCCTCATCCAGTATGGCTAGTGTCCTTATCAAAAGGAGGAATTGGGGCACAGAGACAGATACACAAAGAGGGAAGAAAACATGAAAAAACAAGGAGAAAATGGTCATCTACAAGCCAAGGAGAAAGGCCTGGAACAGACTCTCAGAAGGAACCATTCCTGCAGACAATCTAATCTCAGACTTCTGTTGTTTAAGCTACCACCCGGTTGTGGTCCTTTGTTATGGAAGCCCTAGCAACCTAATTTATTTATTTATTTATTTACTTACTTACAATTTATTTATTTATTTGAGACTGAGTCTTGCTTTGTCGCCCAGGCTGGAGTGCAGTGGCGTGACCTCTGCTCACTGCAATCTTTGCCATCCATGCCTCAGCCTCCTGAGTAGCTGGGATTACAGGCACCCGCTGCCACACCTAGCTAATTTTTGTATTTTTAGTAGAAATGCAGTTTTACCATGTTGGCCAGACTGGTCTCAAACTCGTGACTTCAAGTGATCTGCCCACCTCGGCCTCCCAAAGTGCTGGGATTACAGGCGTGAGCCACCACGCCTGCCCCTAGCAACCTAATTTAAATGACTTGCTGACATGGGGACGGTAGCACCCACCCTGCTAGGTTGATTTAAGACTGATGAGAGCATGTATAGAAGGCACTTAGCATGGGCCTTGGCATCTAGTAAGGGCTCCATAATAGCAGTGACTGTTAGTTTGTGCTTCAACCTCCCAGCTCCACTGGCAGGGCCTGTGGAAGGCTCCCGGGACAGGACAAGAAGGTCTTAATTCAGACCTTTCAAAAAGAACTGGGCCACTTGAAGCACTCCTTCAAAAGCCTCTCTAAATATGGAGATAGCCAGAGAAATCACTATTAATGTGGTGCTTAATGGTTTTTAGCTAGAGAGTGGTCTTAGCCTAATTGACAAGGCCACGAAGCTGAGGTTTCTTTGTTTTTATGTGCTGGGTACACTTTGAGTATGTTGAGCTGCTATGGGCAATCAATAAATGCAGTCATCACAGCCATTTTGTGGACATTTTGTAAAGGAGGTGGTATGGTTTCGAGGGAAGGACACTCACTGGATGACCCCGAACAAATCCATTATCCTCTTTGGGTCTCAGTTTCCATATTTGCAAAGTGAAGGAGATAGACCATCTAGGTCGGGAGTTCTTAAGCTAGTTCTATGAAGTTCTAAAAGTTAAGTGTACATTTTGTGCGCATACCTGCATCTTGTGGGGAAAAATGTCCATAGCTTTTGTCTGGTTTTTGAAGGGACCTCTGCCTCCCAGATTGTTCACCATGACTTACCTGGACAACTCTTAGAGCTGTGGGTTCCTGGCTAGTCTGGGATTCTGGGACTCTGGTTCTAAAGCTGTTTCTAAGAAGCAAGCCCTACAAAGGTGGCTGCTCTGAGTTACTGGAGAGAGGGAGATCTGGAACATAGAGCTCACCCGAGACCTTATTGCTGGGGGCTTTGCTGGCCTCGGAGGCCCCAGCTGCCTAGCAACCTGTGTCTCTGCTTTTGGCCCTCCCTTCTGTCCCACAGTCCCTAGATGGTGTCTGAGAGGTACCTCCCCAACCCACCACCTGTCCCCTCCTGGATGGCTACAACAGCTGTTAAACCATCTCCCTGCTTCTATGCCGGTCCTACCCCCATCACACTTGGGGTAAAACCCAAATCCTTTCCAATCCCTTCCTGATCCAGCCTCCACCAGCCTTTCTAGTGTCATCTTTTCCCATTTCCTCCATCCCCCACCCCTGGTCACCAAGCTACAGCCTCACTGACCTCAACGCCTTGTGCCTTGGGCTCAGTCCCCACGGGGGTCTTTGCCTCTGACGGTCCCTCTGCCTGCAATGCTCTTCCCACCTCTTCCACTACCTGGCTTCTCCTTCAAGAAGTTTTTCCTGACATTCTGTCTTATTTAGATTCTGGGTTGGGCACAGTGGCTGACACCTGTAATCCCAGCACTTTGTGGGGCTGAGGCGGGATGAGACAAGCCTGGGCAACATAGAGAGACCCCTGTCTGTACAAAAAATTAAAAAAGAAAAATTAGCTAGGTGTGGTGGTGCACGCCTGCAGTCTCAGCTACTTAGGAGGCTGAGGTTGAAGGATTGCTTGAACTTAAGGGGTTGAGGCTACAGTGAGTCGTGATCAAGCCATGTTGTATTCTAGCTTGGGCAACAGAGCAGGATCCTGTCTCTAAACATAAAGAGGGTAAAAAGATAGATTTTGCTTCCTGTTATCTTCCATCAATGCACTTTGTTTGTTTCTCCTTCATAGGACTAACTCAGTCTAGAATGAAATATTTACATGTTTTCTTCCCTCACTAAGATGTCAACTCACGGAGGAAGGAGCTGAGTCTTATATAATACAGTGCCTGGCTCATAGTAGCATTGAACATACCCACTAGAATGGCTAAAATAAAGTGACTGACAATACCAAGTGTTGGAGAGGGTGCAGAAGAATTGAACTCATACACCTGATGGGAGTGTACAAAGTGAGTGTTCTCTCATTGTGGAAAACAGTTTTCTGTTTTATAAACTTACACACACACTTACCATATGGCCCAACAGTTTCACTCGTAGGTATTTACCCAAGAGAAGTAAAGACATATGTCCAAACAAGGGCTTGTACGCAAGTATTGCAGACTTACTAGAAATGGCCCAAAACAGGAAACAAACCAATTATCCATGTAGAACAGGACCACGGCTGCATCCCCACAGTCTGCTTGGGCACAAAGGAGAAAGAAGCTCCCAAGAGGCAGCCGAGAGAATCCACCTGAGTTCCTGCAGCAGGGGCAGGCACTGAGTGCTGGTGATTTGTAGTTGGGGGGCATGACAGTTGGGCTTGTGGGGAGAGCGGTACCTGGGGGACCCAGAGATTGAGGAAGCACCTGTATCCTCTCATCTTCAGAATCCCAATCAGGTTCAGAGGTGTTCTGCTCTTCTCTGGAGAGTCACGATTTAGAATCACATGTTTTGTTTGTGTGATTATTTGTTTAACGTCATCCTTCCCCACCCACCATCACAGTGCCTGGCTCAGAGTGAGTGGGCTCTCAATAATGAGGATTGTGGAATACATGTGGATTGGAGAAAGAATGGGCAGGTGGTGGACAGGGTGGTGGGGCCATGCTCCCAGAGACAGACTTGCTGGGCACCTTGCTGCCTGCTTGAGGGCAGGGGACCGGCCGCTAGAGAGGACCTGGGCCTGTTGCCTCCTGTGTAGGCAGGATTCTTGCAAAACGCCAATTAAGACATTTGACCCAAATTTGGATAAAAGCCTTTTTCCTGTGTCAAGTTGAGCTAATAATATACATTTATTCATAATTTATGAGGCCTAGTAAGTGGGAACAATTAAGGAAAAGGTCTGGGGAAAACCTGTTTCTCTTAAGTGTCACATATGCCTCTTTTTGTTCTCTGAGACAGTTCCCGCTCCTCTCTGCCTACCATGAAATACCATTGTTTTATCATTATTATTATCATTATTTGTTATATTACTCTTAGCTGACATTTATTGAGCAGTTACTAGGCCAGGCTATGACGACATTGCCTCTTTTAATCTTAACATATAAGGCAGATATTGTTGTTGTCCACGTTTTACAGATGAAGGGACTTGCCCAAAGTCCACAGCTGGTGAATGGGGATCTCAACTCACTTCTGCCAGGCCCCAGGGCCAACAGAACATCACCAAGCCATTTTGTTTCTGTGTCAGCCCCCCAACTCAGGCTATTTCTGAATCTGTAGGGCAGTTCTTCTATTGGTAACCATTAAACTTGGGAGACCAGGGTGAGAAATTGATTGCCTTCTGATTCAGTAGCTCTGGGATTAGGCCTGAGAATTTATATTATTTCCAACATACCAGGTTTCCAGGTGATTCTGGTGCTGCCCGTCTGGGACTACACTTTGAGAACCACTGATTCAGGCAATGCTGTTATCAGAGTCACCTGTGGCTCCCTTCTCCCCCACTCACTGCTATTAGGTGGGTTTATGACCGTCTAGATCTTTTCCTGTGTGTTTGCATACGTGCTAGCCTACATAAAGAAATATACGGCTTGATTTTTACTTTCTTTACACATGTGGGGTTATATTTTACATGCTGATATTCTACAACTTTGTTTTTTATTTAATGTGTCTTGGAGAACACACAGATCTTCCTCATTCTTTTCAACAGCACTGTAGTATTTCATGATATGGGTGTTTTTTTGCTTGTTTGTTTTTGGGTTTTTTTGTTTGTTTGTTTTTTGTTTTTTTGAGACAGTTTCCATCTGTCACCCAGGCTGGAGTGCAGTGGTGTGATCTCAGCTCACTGCAACGTCCACCTCCCGGGCTCAAGCGATTCTCATGCCTCAGTCTCCCAAGTTACTGAGATTACAGGCATGGGCCACCACCCCTGGCTAATTTGTGTATTTTTAGTAAAGACGGGGTTTCGCCATGTTGGCCAGGCTGGTCTTGAACCCCTGGCCTCGAATGATCCGCCCACCTCGGCCTCTCAAAGTGTTGGGATTACAGGCGTGAGCCACCATGCCCGGCTCATGATACGGGTGTTTTATGGCTTTATTTACATATTGTGTACTAATTGGTGTTCCATCATATATCAAATATGTAATTTTATGTTCATCATGTATGTTCCATCATATATTATATCATATATGTAATTTTAGACATTACATATATTCCTATAAAATTCCTGGGAACATGAATGGGTGTTTCTGCAGAACCTAGTAGTCACACAATACTGTCAGTCATTATTATTGCTGTTTTTTGTTTCATTATTAATATAGAGGCATTGTTAGCTTCAAGAAGTCCACTTATAAGTGGGGACATATATGTAAAGGATTAGCTCCTCTATTTACAGTCTTTAATAAAGTTTTCAACAAAACAGTTCTGGTAACAGGAGGACAGAGATGTATGTGGGCAGGGCCTTGAGGGATATGTAGGAGTGCAGAGGGGAGAGCAGCAGGGGGTTTAGTACTGCTGGGGCCTAGCTTAGCTACCAGAAGATTCAACCAAGGGGTGGAGCTGATCTTTCCATTTCTTGGTCATTTGGCAAAATCGGGCCTTGGCCACGGGTCCAGATTGGCTGCATCATTATTGAGAGGGCCCCTGCTTGGGTCTAGCCAGCCTCAGTTCTGATCCACCTCTTTCCTTCCTGTCTCCTCAGGGTGGAGGGTCCGGGGAGGAGCAACTCTATGCTGACTTTCCAGAACTTGACCTCTCCCAGCTGGATGCCAGCGACTTTGACTCGGCCACCTGCTTTGGAGAGCTGCAGTGGTGCCCAGAGAACTCAGAGACTGAACCCAACCAGTACAGCCCCGATGACTCTGAGCTCTTCCAGGTATGCCCTCTCCAGTCTCCCCTCCTCCCCGCTGCCAGGCCTCTCTGTCCTCAAAATCTCGGCTCTGCCCTGCTCTGCCTTCTCCTGCACTTGCTCATGCAGACAAAGCCCCTCACCCATCAAAGCTGTTGGGCCCCGGTTTCTCGTGCTGGATCGGCCCCTGATCTGGCGCAGCTCACATGCCTCACCGGCCCTTGCTGTATCACCTCCGGAAAGTAAGGGTGAGATGAACTGCTCTCTAGGTCTCCCGAGCAGAACCAAGCCCCTTTAGGTGTGCCACAGAGGTCCAAGTCCTCTGTTCCCTACATTATCTCATCCAATCCTCGTCCCCACCCTGCAAGACAGGGTCCAGTATTTTCCCATTTTACAGATAAGGAAAATGAGGCTTGGAAAAGTTAAGTCATGTGCCTAGGGCAATTAACCTAGTCAGAAGCTGAACTGGATTCAAACCTAGTCTTCTTGCCTCCAGAGCCGGGACTTTACGACCATGCTGATACCATAATGAGATGACTGGCATTTATTGAGCAGCTGTTCTGTGGGAGGGCTGTCCCTGTTTGTGTATATTAATTCATTTAAATTTCTTAACAACTCTCAGTTGTAAATACAATTATCTCCCTTTTTCAGCTGGAGCCTAGAGGTTCTTTAATAAGAGGCAGTGCCAAGAACCACTATGCATGTGCCTCTCCCAGCCCTGTGTGCTCCAGCACCCAGCCTCAGGGGCATGTAATGGCTAGTATTTCCTGTAAGAAGGCCTCTTACGGAATAATATGATGTCTGGGGTTTGCTTCAGAAGAAAGCAATCTCTGCATGGATTTGCATGTGTGGGTGGGAGTGTGTGGCCTAGAGGGTAATCGATGAAACTGGATTGGCCATATTTAGCTGGGTGATGGACACATTCAGATTCATGATTCTTTTCTTGGAATTTTCTCCCTCATAAAGATTGGGGGCAGAAGCCATAGCTCCCTGTGTCTATCTGGCAATATAATAATAA
This sequence comes from Pongo abelii, assembly GCF_028885655.2. NCBI lineage: Eukaryota > Metazoa > Chordata > Mammalia > Primates > Hominidae > Pongo > Pongo abelii. The sequence goes on from NC_071989.2 coordinate 158,452,140, forward strand.
TAACAACAACCACAATAACATCGCATGTGCTGAACACCAAGGTGGTGTGCCGCAAGCGTCCTCTCCAAGCGTCCTCCTGATGGATTTTATCATCCTTCTAGAAATGTTTACCAAGCGCCCTATGTGTCAGGCACTGTGTTCATCCGAGGACTTTACCGTCTGTAAACATGTGAACAAACAGCAGTCACTTGTGATAAGGGTAGAAAGGAAATAGAGAAGGGACTGTGGACTGAGTGGTCGGGAAAGGCCTCTCTGAGGAAGAGAAGCTATCAGTTGTGTACTCCTAGTAATCGGTTTTACAGACAAGGAAAGGGAAGCTCAGAAAGGTTGAGTAACTCACCCAAGGTCAAACAGCTAGTAGGGATCCAGGCAAAGACTGTAATCTAGGAACCCACACCCCTCACTGCTACACTGAACCCCTTTGCCAACCCTGTGAGAAATTACCAGAACGAAACTGTAGTTCTGGCTCCAACTGGATACCTCCATTTTCTTGCTTGAACAATGGGGACAATTCCTTTGCTATATTGCACCTTTCCTCTTAGGGGGCCACCTCCAGAAAATGCTTTTAGGTTGCAGAGAACTCATCAGTGAAAAGGGGTTTGGATGCTCCCTGAAGACCATCCCCACCGAGACTGTATAGGCCCCCCACCTGCTCAGAGAATGGCCAGACCTACCAGTAAGCCTCCGATGAGGTCCTACTAATGCTTTCAGGCACAAGTAAGCTTGGTGTGGCCCCAGTCCTGCAAGGAAGGCAGTCCTCACAGCTGACAGAGCTCTGCCCTCCCAGCCCCTCTCCCCTTCATGGGCTGCACACTCCACCAGCTCTCCTGAGACTAGGCTAGCTCTATCCATTGCTCACCGATGCACCCTCTGTCCATGTGACTGGGGCCTGTCCCCACCCCCTGCTCCCTGCCCATCGGAAACTCTGAGTGTGGGCTGTGTCTGCATTGTGCATGGTTATATTCCCAGGGCTCTGCACAGTGCCTGGCACTTTGTCAGGGCGTAACAGTCATACACTGAATGAATCTTTCACGTAGCTCTCACGATGCCTCCTCCTAAGGCAGTTGGTCACTTAGTCCCTCTCATGGGCTCCCATCTCTTGCACCCATGTGTGTCCTTCAGACTGCAAGGTCCTTGGGGGACCAACACTTTATTCATCTCTGGGGCCCTTGCACATTATAAGGACTCAATTCATAGGTGTTGAATGAAGGAACTGATTAAACTGACCCATTCCAAAAACCTTGAGCTGGGATCTAGGAGCCATAGGTTCTAGTCCCCCTTCTGGCACTAACTTGGATAGTTTCTTCGTGGGACCAATGGGAATCACGGAGCCTTGCTGCCAGTGCCAAGTCTGTTAACAATTAAATGGCACCATTGTTACGGAAACAAACTGGGAGAGTAGAGAACAAGCTACAGTTGCAAGGGTTGACACCTCCTCGGGACAGGGACGCTGCCTTCCATTTCTCTGCATGTCCCAGAGTCCTTAGATTTGGGGTGTGACAGGCCCTTGTAAATATTTCTAGAGTAAGGCAGGTGTTTTGTTGTTTTGTGACAATTTGCCAGGTGTCCTTGGATGAGTAGCTCCCTTTGGTTGGGCCTCAGTTTTCGCATGTGAGGAATGAGGAAAGAACATGGACAAATCAATCTGTTGAAGCTACAGGAGGAGAGTCACTGGGTTTGGACCTACTTCCAGAAAAATGGGAGGGGGGGTGGCAGCCAATTTCCTGGATTTCTTGAACCTCAATTTAAGCCCCATGGATAGTACCGATCTCTGAATATTCTTTCTGCCCTGGTAGCCTACATTCTGTTCCGTGACGTTTCTTCAAGCCACTCTAGGTCCTCAAAATGAAGCCTTTTCCCTCAGATTTCTTGAAGGCTCCTTTTCCTTCTGCTTGAGATCAGCTCAGGAAGACTGGGGGTGGGGCTGAGTCTATTAATATCCCTTCCTCAGCTGATTAACTCTCCATTAATTTGCACTCTGTTTCTATGCTGAGCAGGGAGAGCCGAGCTAATGGGCCTGGGGAAGAGGAGAGGGGTGGCACAGCTCCCTGGAATGGATGGCTGGAGGAAGCAGTGGCCAGCGTGGGCAGGGATGGCTGCTCCTCCCAGTCAGGCTCAGAGCCTCCTGCCCCACCTGGCTGTTTCAGTGGAGTGGGGTGGGGAGAGGTGGGGAGAATGGGAAGACTTTTGCTTTTACCCAAATTGATGGGTACCTCTTGAGGTCTTTGCCATTTTGGACTCATTTCAGCACCGTGACCGGCAGGCACTCAGTAAGTCAGTGTTGGCTTTCTAAGTCCTGGGTTCTAGTCCTTAGTCCTACCCCTGACTCACTGTGTGACCTTGAAAGGTCTCTTTCCTGGGGCTTTATTCCTCCCCTGTCACCACGCCCCCCAAAAAATAATGGCAGATAGGTTTCCTTGTGAGTGCCAACTGTGATTGATTGGCAGTTGTCACCTGAAGCCCTGCATCAGGAAAAATGCTGGCATGGAAGGAAGCGGCCGTTAGCAATACAGGGGAGCAGTAGCGTGTGCACCACGCATTTGAAATCTCTCTTCACTGCATGGTTCCTGAGAGCCCTTCCGGCTCTGATATTTGTGATAATTCACAATATCTCTGGGCCCTTGGTACCCTCCCTGGGAAAGAGTGAGAATTCTCAGTTCATGCAGTGCTGATGATGTCATCTCTGAATGACTTCCCTCTAGAATCTGGTCTTTGAGACACTGAACTTAGCCTCCCGCCGTTGTTTATTGTTTGGTTCATTCACTCTTTCATTAAGTAAATCTGCTGTGGTGCCTCCCATGTCCCAGGCATTGAGCTTAGGGACCTAAGCACTCTACAAAGCGCTCTCATTACTGCTTCCAGACTTGGCCTTCTGGGAGCCCAGGGAGGAAGGCTGGCCAGGGATCATGTCTTCCCATTTCACAGGGAAAGGAGCAAGGCATAAAGGAGGGAAATGACTTGCCTAAGATCACCCTTTTGATGGCAGAACCCCAAGAGTGGTCGCTGAGCCCCAAGTTCCAGGATCTTAACTCTCCATCAAGCTGGACAGATGGTTCTGAGCTGGACAGGGTTGGGAGTCTGGCCTGAGGGTTGAAGGAGACTTGTGGGTAGGGGGTGGGGGCAGCCAATGAGCCCCCTTGCATTCTAAAACCACTGTCCTCGGACCCTGATCTACCCTCGGGCCTCCATCCCCAGGGCCTGGGTCAGACCCAACCAAAATCTTCTTTTGACCTTTCTTTTATTCTTAGCTCCGTTCTAAAAATTACAAATGCGTTTGTTCTCTCCCCGTGTTCCCCCTTCGAACTACTCAGCTGCTGCTCCGGCTGTAAGGCCTGGAACAGATTTAGTGCAGCCAAAAGGCCGTCACGAGACGTGTATTTCAGATGAACTTCCTGCAGAAAGGATAAACAGCCTGACCTGGGATGGGAAAGAGTGCTGGAGGAGGTATCATGTGACAGAATGTGCCTTCTGCCAGAACAGCCCGGGGACCAGGCCTTACTAAATGAGGCGCTCGGTGCCTCACCTAGAAGCCACGTGCTCTCCACACCAGGCCTCTGGGCGTGGGGGCCTGTGGGCTGGGGGTACACACGCCGACCTTCCTTGTGGTTCATCTGTGCATGGGGCACTCTTGCTGTCCAAGTCCTGGCTCTAGACATTATTTGCTATGTGACCCCTGACAAGTTGCTGAGCCTCCAGGAGCCTCTGTGTCCTCAACTGCAAAATGGAGATCAGAATCGTGCGCCCCTGGGCAAGGTTGCTGTGAGGCCTCCCTGAGCCTGACAGAGCCTTTCTACTCCTCTCTTCAGCCAAGCGCTGTGCCCCTGGCCTTTGACTGGGATTTCCCTCTTCCTGGGTCTCCCCTTCTTAACGCTTTACCTGGCTGGTGTCTTTCAAGCCTACCTTTAAGTATCAGCTGCTCAGAGAAGGCATCTGGGACCACCCTCAAGAGCCTGGAAGTCCTCACCACATTCTTTTTCTCCATCATGGCTTCCTTTTATTTTCTTCCTAGCCTTTCTCACGCTCTGAAATGATCTTGTTTGTTTGTTAGTTTCATCCCATCCTCCACAGGAGGGTAAGCTCCATGGGAGCGGGGCATGTCAGTCTCCACGTGCTGTTTATCACCAGCGTCCAGCATGAAGCGAGGCACAGCATAGCCACTGGGAAGGGGAAGGAAGGGAGCAAAGAGTGCAGGGGGCACTTACTACCACCGCCACCACCGTCGTCGTCATCATCGTCATGGCGGAAATCATGTAACAGCAGCAGCACTAGCAGTGGTAGTGGCCACAGTCATCACAGTAGCAAGTGCTGTTATTTTGTGCCAGGCACCATTTTCTAAGCATCTTACCTAAGTTTACTCATCTAGTCCTCAGCAGTAACCTTAGGAAATGTGTGCTGTGTGTTATCCCACTTGATAGATGAGAAAACTAACTTGCCTGAGGGCCCAGAGTTGCTAAGTATGGGACCTGGGGTCCAGCCCCAGCTCCAGAGCCCGAGTGTCTAATCACCATAGTTGCTACCTCCTCAGGAGTGAATGAGGAGAGTAAGCTCTGGGACCCCGCAGAGAAATGATAGCTGCCTCGTCACTGCTGTGGTTATTATTGTCATGGTTGAACCCTGGAGCTTCTGGCCTTCACTCTGCCTGGACCCCAGGGTCTGAGGGGCTGCAATGGGTTGCTGCTACCAGTGTGGTAGGCCAGCCTCTGTCCTTGGTGGGGGAGATAGGTGTCACTTAGGTGGACAGCCCTGTGCCCAGGTATGTGATAAGCAGCAGAGCCAAGAGTGGGACTCCCAGGCAGGGCCCTTTCCACTATCACCTAGTGCCTGTTCATAAAATTCTGGGATTCTTGGAGTCAATAACACATTTATTGGGCATCTGCTATGCTAGGAATACTGAGCAGCTCTGCTGGAGGGGCAGAGGGGAGGGTATGGCAGGAGGGTGATGGTGGGCCAGCCGGCTGGGCAGAGCTGGTGTCCACCGTGGAGACTGAGTCTAAGGTGGTGACTAACCATCTCCCCATCTGCCTTTCTGGCCCTCCCGCCCTCCTCACTCCAGATTGACAGTGAGAATGAGGCCCTCCTGGCAGAGCTCACCAAGACCCTGGATGACATCCCTGAAGATGACGTGGGTCTGGCTGCCTTCCCAGCCCTGGATGGTGGAGATGCTCTATCATGCACCTCAGCTTCGCCTGCCCCCTCATCTGCGCCCCCCAGCCCTGCCCCGGAGAAGCCCTCAGCCTCAGCCCCTGAGGTGGACGAGCTCTCACTGGTGAGAACCTACTTACAGCAGAAGTGATGGTTGCAGCCTGGGGTTAGGTTTCTGGTTCAGGGCATGGGGTGCGGAGCAATCCGCTCCAGCCCTGCAGGGGACTCCGTGCATCACTGGCAATATTGATCACAACAGAGAGCGTGGGCCAAAGGTGGGAGGCCCCCCAGGCTTAACCTTTCCCACCTAGACAGAGGTACTAACGACATAGGCTTCACCTGTGTTCTCTATGCTCTTTGGTACTTTAGGGATTGACCAAGTTATGTGTTAAATCCTTGAAATTACATGCAAAACATTTTCCTGAAGATTGCACACACATGGTAAAAATCCAGGTAGTAAAAGTGGACAGTTAAAAGCAAAACCTCCTTAGCCCTCTCTCTGTTGCTTTTTCCTGTCCCAGAGGTAACCATGGTTACTGATGTTATGTGACTTTCCTCTTCTACCTTTTAAAAGATTTTACTACAAAAGGGAGTCTACATTAGGGCTCTGCACGTTGCTTTCACAGTTAACTGTGTGTCTTGGAAGCTCTTCCACATGAGCATGTAGAGCTCTGTTTCATTCTTTGTGTTGGCTGTGTAATGTTCCTTGGTAAGGTTTCACTGGTTCCCCTGTTGGGTATTTGTGTTGTTTCAACTCCTTCCTCATTACAAGCAGTGGCACAGTAACTGTTCTTATACAGGCCTTTGTGACATGTAAATGGACAAATTCTTAAAAATGAAATTCCTGGGTCTGTGGATCTGTGATTTTCCAGTTTAAGCAGATACTTCCAGATTGCCCTCCAAAGAGGTTGGACGGGTTTACACTTCCACCAGCAGAAGTTAAATGCGGTGTGAGTGTGTGCGGAATGTGGAAATGTGCACATGGAATAGCAGCTTTCTAGGGAGAAGATCAGATTTTATCAGATTTTCAAAGGAGTCTGGAACTCAGAAGTTACTGGAAGCAGTCGCTGTCAATCCAGGCTGAGAGCACCCATAGCTGAGCTGTCCTGGAGTGTGAAGTCTAGCTTTGCTCAGCCTTTCTTGGAGCTGTGGCTCCTGGAGGCTGGCAGGACTCAGCTAGAAAATCAGAGCCCGTTGGAGCCGGGAGGGTTCTTAGGTTATGGAGAGTTTGAGCTAGAAAGGCCCTTGGTGACCCTCAAGCCCAACTCTGGAAAAACTGTGGCCCAGAGTGGGGAGGGTATCTCCACTAGTCACATAGCAAGTCAGTGTGCCAGCAAAGACTAGAACTCAGGTATTCACTCCTAGTCTAGGACCCTTGCCGTTCCTTCCCACTGCCTTCAAGTTCCCCAAAGCAGCGTGAAGCACCCACCATGCCAGGCACAGAATATGTTCAGTCCCACATTATGGCTCCTGCCGAGAGGGGGTCCTGCTTCCTTTCAGACTGGAATCGAAGCACCTAGGTTTGAATCCCAGCCCTGCCATTTAGTACTTGTATGTCCCTTAGGCATACCTCCTGAACCTCTCTAAGCCTCGGCTTCCTGATCTATAAAGTGGGGTTAATAATAGTGCCTATGTCAAAGGCTATTAGGAGGTTTACAGCAGATAATACACATAAAACACTTAGAACAGTGCCTGGCACATACAGTTGCTCAGTAAATGTGAACTAATACTTCTGGTACAACCATTAGTGGTAACAAGCATTCTAGTGCCATTTCTGCATGGGGCCTTTGGAGAGGAACCAAACCTTAAAGAGGCAAAGCGCGACCCCTGCTGGACAAAGGTTGTTTCCCTCCCATGCCTTAGATTACCTTCATTCCCTACATGCTTATTGAGTGCCTCTGTTTCAGCCATTGTGCAAGGCACACAGGAAACAGACTTGCTGTCTAGACTCCCTGCATACCGACAGAGACCTGGAAGGGCCCTGAGGGGCCGGGCACAGTGGCTCATACCTGTAATCCCAACACTTTGGGAGGCTGAGTGGGAGGATCCCTTGAAGCCAGGAGTTTGCGACCAGCCTGGGCAACATAGGAAGATCCATCTCTATGATTTTTTTTTTTTTTAAATTAGCCCGGTATGGTGGCACGTGCCTGTAGTCCTAGCTACTCTGGAGCCTGGGTAGGAGGATTGCCTAAACCCAGGAGTGTGAGACCTCAGTGAGCTAGGATCATGATACTGCATTCAAGCCTGGGTGACAGAACAAGACCCCATCTCTTTAAAAGACAAAAAGCAAACAAACAAAAAGGCCCTGAGAAGTCATCGGGACCTCAGGTTGGGCCTTGGATCCCAGAGAGTCCAGCGATGGACTTGTAAGGACCTGTGGACCTCTGTGTGTCTGTGTGGTTTTCTGACGTCAGCAACTTCTGTCATATTCTTAGAGTCAAAAAAAGAGGTTTTAATCCAGCCATGTGGTCTCCCTGCCCCTGCTCATTATACCAATGGAGGAATCAAGGCTCTCACAGTGCACTGGGCCTGAGCCAGGCTAGAATGAGGTCTCTTTCCCCCAGTCCTAGGATCCTTTCCCATCGAAAAAATCACAAACATGTGGGTGCTGGTTTGGGATGTAGGTGGGGTAGCCAGGATCCCGTGGCTCCTCAAGAGTGTGGGGTGGCCTTTTCTCTGGCTCCTGGGCCTTTGGCATTCCTTGTTGGAGTGACTTGGGGTGGCATGTTCCCCAGGGAAACTCTCCGTGCTGTACTAAAATCTCATGATCTTTCTCAGTTTGTTCTCAAGCTTGGCTAGGATCTCCGGCGGAAAATCCAGATGTATTCAACTTCCTGCTCTCTCAGCTCAGGTACACTCTGTACCTGCCCTCAGGGTGCAGAAGCAGAAGAGCTTTTACAATTTTTATAGGAAAAAAAAAAGCCAAACAAGCTTAAGTGTAGTCTTCCACTTGTGTAAAAACAACAAACAGGGTAGGGCCAGGCACAGTGGCTCACGTCTGTAATCTCAGCACTTTGGGAGGCCGAGGCGGGCAGATCGCTTAAGGTCAGGAGTTTGAGACCCACCTGGCCAACATGGTAAAACCCCATCTCTACGAAAATACAAAAATTAGCTGGGTGTGGTGGCAGACGCCTGTAATCCCAGCTACTTGGGAGGCTGAGGCAGGAGAATCTCTTGAACTCGGGAGATGGAGGTTGCAGTGAGCCGAGATCCTGCTACTGCACTCCAGCCTGGGTGACAGAGACTGCGTCTAAAAAAAAACAAAACAAAACAACAGGGTGGGTTGGAGGTAATGACTACATACATATACTTGTATAATGAAAGCCCACTTCATGATAGGTTCACCGAAAAGTACTTAGTGGAGTTGCCTCTAGGAGGGAGAAAGGGACTTTGGGCAAGAGAGAGACTTGCTTTTAATTGTCTGCCGTTTAGTATTTGTGATGTGTCTTCTTTTTTTTTTTAACCATTTACAAGTATTACCTTGCTTAATTTAAGAAATTAATTTTTAGAGGTAATATGAATAAACAAAAAGAACAAAGGGGAAATCAGCTAGAATCCCACACCAGAGAATCATTTTGGTACCTAACCTTCCAGATTGTGTGTGTGTGTGTGTGTGTGTGTGTGTGCACTCAGAATGTCCCAATAAAACTGTATCATAATATTTTAACAGTAGAATAGACAGACATTACCCAAGACCTGCTTGAGTTTTTCAAAGTCATAGCTATTCCCTGGGGTTATTAACTCTGAAAAGGATTTGTATGTTATTAGCATACTTATGTGTGTTCGGGATTGTTAGACAATCTGCCATCTGCACCTAGTATCTTGGGATCATCATCCCAGGTCATGGAATGCCCACCCTGTGTTCTCCCTGTGGTCCTGTGATGCCCAAGGTCAGTCCTGAGGGGCTGGCCATGCAGTCCATGTCCTCTGGCTGTGGCTCAGCCCCGGCTCCTGTCCTCTCTGCTTTTCCCTCAGCTGCAGAAGCTCCTCCTGGCCACATCCTACCCAACATCAAGCTCTGACACCCAGAAGGAAGGGACCGCCTGGCGCCAGGCAGGCCTCAGATCTAAAAGTCAACGGCCTTGTGTTAAGGTATTTTTTCACATGCCCCCAAATCTGCCCCAGGTGTCTGTTGGGGCTGCAGCCTTCAGCTCTGGTGGAGGATAGCGAGTTCAATCAACTTCCAATATCTCTTCCCGCTCCTCCCACAGCCCTTGTAGCTGGTGTCCTGGGCACTGCTTCTGGAGATCCAGCCTAGTTTAGGGTTTTGTAGAAGGAGCCCTGGACTTTCTCACACTTCAGTGTTCCAGACACTGGTAGATGTTAATGCAGGTTAGAGCAAGGATGAGGAAAGTGTGGCCAGCCTTCAGAGGACTGTATTCCAACAGTGTGACAGACCAAAACACAAGATTGCGCTGGTTGTGGAGGCTACAGTAAATAGTTTGGATTTTTTTTTCCCCCTCGGGGAGCCCATTGGAGAGTTTAAAGCTCTGTCATAGACATCCAGGGTCAAAGAACATCCCTTTTCCTCCTTGAGCCCCATCTTCTAAGCCTAACAAGGAGAGGTGTAACAGGTCTTTTTCAAGGGGTCCTGTCCTCAAAGGCTACACACAACCCCTCCTCTTCCTGGTCCTGGACCCTCCTCCTGGGAACTGTTGCATACAATCCTACATCCTCAGAGGCAGAATCGGGTCCTCTCAGACAGCAGCTCAGTGTAGGAGCCTCTCCCTTGCTGGGGCTTCTCTGGGGAATGAGTCCCTATGCTCCCTCCCTATTTGTCCTGGCTGACCCTCCTGAAACAAAGGTCCACCCTCTCGTGCCTCATTCTGTTGAAGGGGCAGCAGCCACGCCCCATTGTGAGCCAGCTGTTTGCCCTCTGGGAGCCTAGGAAGCTCCCCAGAGAGGTGAGATGCATCTGACAGCCATTGCTAGAAAGTCCCAGCACAACGATGAGTCACACTTGGGGGGAAAGCCCCAGTGTGGACAAGCGGGGCGAATAAGACTGGAGAGGTTGGCTGGTGCGAGTGCAGAGGACCTCAGACACCCAGCCATGGAGCCTCCCCTTTATCTGTGGGCACTAGGAGCTACTGAATGTTTTGTTTTTTTAAACTTGATTGAAGTGCAATTTACATACATAAAAGCCACCTATTGTAAAAGTACAATTCTATGACTTTTAGTAAACTTATAGCCATGCAATTATGACCGTTATCCAGTTTTAGAATATATCCATCATTCAGGCTGGTCGCGGTGGCTCACGCCTGTAATCCCAGCAGTTTGGGAGGCTGAGGCGGGAGGATCACTTGAGCTCAGGAGTTCAAGACCAGCCTGGCCAACATGGTGAAACCTTGTCTCTACTAAAAAATACAAAAAATTAGCCGGGTGTGATGATGCATGCCTGTAATCCCAACTACTCGGGAGGCTGAGGCAGGAGAACCGCTTGAACCTGGGAAGCAGAGGTTGCAGTGGACCGAGATCGATGAATCCCCCAGTGCTCATTTGTAGCAAGTCCTTCCTACACCCAGCCCCAGGCTACCATAAACCTACTGCCCGGCTCTTGGCTGAAGGGTACGGAGCAGGGGGGTGGAATGGTCAGAGTGGGGCTTTGTCAGTGAATCTGGAAGGGTCTGCAGGGGCGAAATTCCATGGCTGGGAGAGCTGTTAGGAGGCTGGTCATTCCTTCATTCCTCATCCACTGAGCACAGCCAGGTGCCCGGCTCTGTGTGGGAAGCTGGGAACGGAATGAAGGAAACCTGGCTGTTCCTATGATCCAGGTGAGACACAATGGGCCAGCCAGTTGCCATGCAGATGAGACACATGAGAGAAGTGTTTGGGCCTCCTTCCTCACTCCGGCCTCTCTCCCTCTCTAGGCCGACAGCACCCAAGACAAGAAGGCTCCCATGACGCAGTCTCAGAGCCGAAGTTGTACAGAACTACATAAGCACCTCACCTCAGCACAGTGCTGCCTGCAGGATCGGGGTCTGCAGCCACCATGCCTCCAGAGTCCCCGGCTCCCTGCCAAGGAGGACAAGGAGCCGGGTGAGGACTGCCCGAGCCCCCAGCCAGCTCCAGCCTCTCCCCGGGACTCCCTAGCTCTGGGCAGGGCAGACCCCGGTACCCCGGTTTCCCAGGAAGACATGCAGGCGATGGTGCAACTCATACGCTACATGCACACCTACTGCCTCCCCCAGAGGAAGCTGCCCCCACAGGCCCCTGAGCCACTCCCCAAGGCCTGCAGCAACCCCTCCCAGCAGGTCAGATCCCGGCCCTGGTCCCGGCACCACTCCAAAGCCTCCTGGGCTGAGTTCTCCATTCTGAGGGAACTTCTGGCTCAAGACGTACTCTGTGATGTCAGCAAACCCTACCGTCTGGCCACGCCTGTCTATGCCTCCCTCACACCTCGGTCAAGGCCCAGGCCCCCCAAAGACAGTCAGGCCTCCCCTGGTCGCCCATCCTCGGTGGAGGAGGTGAGGATCGCAGCTTCACCCAAGAGCACTGGGCCCAGACCAAGCCTGCGCCCACTGCGGCTGGAGGTGAAAGGGGAGGTCCGCCGGCCTGCCAGACTGCAGCAGCAGGAGGAGGAAGACGAGGAAGAAGAGGAGGAGGAAGAGGAAGAAGAAAAAGAGGAGGAGGAGGAGTGGGGCAGGAAAAGGCCAGGCCGAGGCCTGCCATGGACGAAGCTGGGGAGGAAGCTGGAGAGCTCTGTGTGCCCTGTGCGGCGTTCTCGGAGACTGAACCCTGAGCTGGGCCCCTGGCTGACATTTGCAGATGAGCCGCTGGTCCCCTCGGAGCCCCAAGGTGCTCTGCCCTCACTGTGCCTCGCTCCCAAGGCCTACGACGTAGAGCGGGAGCTGGGCAGCCCCACGGACGAGGACAGTGGCCAAGACCAGCAGCTCCTACGGGGACCCCAGATCCCTGCCCTGGAGAGCCCCTGTGAGAGTGGGTGTGGGGACATGGATGAGGACCCCAGCTGCCCGCAGCTCCCTCCCAGAGGTAGTCAGAGTTGGTGGTCTGCGAAGAGGGGGCAGGGATGGGGTGCAGCATGCCCCATTTTACTGGGAGCCAGGAGCCCTGTGTTCAAGTCCCCATCCCCCAACAAAGTGTTATGTGGGTTTGGGCAAGTCCCTTCCCCTCCCTGGCTTTCAGCTTTTCTTTGGGCTAGTTGGAGCAGATCTTCAGAAGAACACCCATGCATCTCTGAGTTTTTCATCTTGCATGGGCAGGGTGCCACTTAATGAATTAAGCAGGCAGTCAAAAAGTAAACAGAAAAGGAGGATAATTACAAAATTGCAATAGGTACTATAAAGAAGACACTGGGGATGATGTGACAGAAGCATAAGGCTATAAGTTCAGCTCCACAATGCAGCTAGAGTTTTAAATGCTGCTAATAGCAGTAATGATAACAACAGTTAGCCACTGTGTACTTATCGTGCTGGCACTGGTCTCAGATGAACAGATTGTCCCTATTGAGTCCTCACAAGGAGGCTTTCTGGTAGGGACTGTCATTGTCTCCATTTTATGATACAGAAACTCAGGCACAGAGCTACTTAATGATGAGCCCTATGCAGGGCTGTCAGTCCAGAGCTCACAGCAGTGGGACTTGGAGTCAAGTTCTTCCTCACTGTGCAACATGTTTAGCCAGAAGGGGTCACCCTTGCACCTGTTTGTACTTTCTGCAAAATCAAGTAGCTCTCCCAGCTGAGACTGGGATGGAAAGTGGATTTGAGTTGTTCTGTCGTTCTCTAAAAGTGGCAGAGGTGTTTGGTCACCTGCCCAAAGGGCAGCTGTGCTTGGCACCAGTGGAGGCCTAGGGTCTCCTCCAGAGGGGAAACATCTGCTAGTGATACCATGTTGGGGAATCTTATTTTTCTTTGTCTTCTTTTCAGACTCTCCCAGGTGCCTCATGCTGGCCTTGTCACAAAGGTAGATTTTTAGAAATTATTGGTGTATTGTTCCATGAGATTTTGTCTTGTTGGATGTGTGTGTTGGTGGTGATGGAGGGTTCATCAGCCCCCATGCCTGGCCCTGGCCCCACACCCTGTGCCCTGATTGTCATCTGGGACCCTCAGGAGCTGGGCTCCTTTAGAAGGGAGCTGGTTTTTAGAAACTAACTTTTGCACGCCAGAGGAAAGGCCTCAGGCCATTTCATAACCTGTCCTCTTGGGGGCCCTGAAAAGAGTTCTTTTCTGACAGTGCCCTGTGGCTTCAGCAAGTCCCTTCCTCCTTCTGGGCTTCAGTTACTCCCTCTATAAAATAAGGAGGCTGACAACACTTGTCCTCTATTTACCCTCCAGTGATCCTTGCCTGTGTCTCCTAAAAGAGCTGTGCAGCTTGAATTCCTCTAACAGCCGGGATGGGGTTTCCCCCAGAGCGAATGCATCTCAGGCTCCATTTCCATGGGCAGTGGAACCAGGGCCTGTCACAGCACTCCCTGTGACCCTTTTGTGGGCGGGGAGGTGGATGCCTGCTGCTGACTTGCTGCTTTCCTTTCTGTCCTCCCTGCCTCCACCAGCGACCCAACTTTTGGCAAGAAGAGCTTTGAGCAGACCTTGACAGTGGAGCTCTGTGGCACAGCAGGTGAGCCAGGGGGCTTCCACTGGCAGGTGCCTTCAGGAAAACACCTGCACATCTCTGAGTTTTTCATCATGCATGGGCAAGGTGCCACGTAATGAATGATGCACAAGATGCCTGCCTTCACGGGGCTTATGTTATAGGCAGTCAAAAAGCAAACAGAAAAGGAAAATCATTACAAATTGCAATAGGTACCATAAAGAAGACTCACTGGGAATGAACCAGCATTACAGGCGTGAGCCACCACACCCAGCCCAGGTGGGCAGTTTTATCTGCGGTGCCTGCCCCCTGTCCGTCATGGGAAACACCAGAGGCATATGAGAGGTATAGTTGGGAGGGTTTGTTGCATGATTGGACGTAGATCAGGAAGAGGTATTTGGATGACTGGGAGGTTCCAGCTGCCATTAGTAGGTCACAGAAGGGATGGCAAATGGATTTCATCACATGCCAACTCCAAAGAATTGAAGGATTCCCAGCCTACCTCCAGGCTCAGCCAGCAGTGCAGTGATCAGTTAGTGATGTCTGCCATCCACTGGGTTGAGGGAGTAAAGGCACTTGGCCATTTTATTGCCATCCCAAACTAGGGTCTTTTTTTTTTTTTTTTTTTTTTGAGACATAGTCTTACTATGTTGTCCAGGCTGGAGTGCAGTGGCATGATCTTGGCTCACTGCAACCCCCTCCTCCTGGGTTCAAGCAATTCTCATGTCTCAGCCTCCCAAGTAGCTGAGATTATAGGTATGCACCAACAAGCCTGCCAAATTTTTTTTGTATTTTAGTAGAGACGTGATTTCACCATGTTGGCCAGGCTGGTCTCGAGCTCCTGGCCTCAAGTGATCCACCCACCTTGCCCTCCCAAAATGTTGGGATTATAGGTGTGAGCTACCATGCTTGGCCCCAAACTTAGGGTCTTAGTGTCCCTTGGAGAAGTAATCTGTCTTTATCTTACCTTTCTCTTCTTCCTCGGGCAGGACTCACCCCACCCACCACACCACCATACAAGCCCACAGAGGAGGATCCCTTCAAACCGGACATCAAGCATAGCCTAGGCAAAGAAATAGCTCTCAGCCTCCCCTCCCCTGAGGGCCTCTCACTCAAGGCCACCCCAGGGGCTGCCCACAAGCTGCCAAAGAAGCACCCGGAGCGGAGTGAGCTCCTGTCCCACCTGCGACATGCCACAGCCCAGCCAGCCTCCCAGGCTGGCCAGAAGCGTCCCTTCTCCTGTTCCTTTGGAGACCATGACTACTGCCAGGTGCTCCGACCAGAAGGCATCCTGCAAAGGAAGGTGTTGAGGTCCTGGGAGCCGTCTGGAGTTCACCTTGAGGACTGGCCCCAGCAGGGTGCCCCTCGGGCTGAGGCACAGGCCCCTGGCAGGGAGGAAGACAGAAGCCGTGATGCTGGCACCCCACCCAAGGACAGCATGCTGCTGAGAGACCATGAGATCCGCGCCAGCCTCACCAAACACTTTGGGCTGCTGGAGACCGCCCTGGAGGAGGAAGACCTGGCCTCCTGCAAGAGCCCTGAGTATGACACTGTCTTTGAAGACAGCAGCAGCAGCAGCGGCGAGAGTAGCTTCCTCCCAGAGGAGGAGGAAGAAGAAGGGGAGGAGGAGGAGGAGGACAATGAAGAAGAAGACTCAGGGGTCAGCCCCACTTGCTCTGACCACTGCCCCTACCAGAGCCCACCAAGCAAGGCCAACCGGCAGCTCTGTTCCCGCAGCCGCTCAAGCTCTGGCTCCTCACCCTGCCACTCCTGGTCACCAGCCACTCGAAGGAACTTCAGGTATGAACAGGGGGCAGCAGGAGAGGCAGCGGGCAGTGGAGGATCCCAGTTCCCGGGGAGCCAGGAGCCCCAGGAGGGAGGATCCCTGGGAAACTTGCTCTGAAACTGAGGCTGCATCTCCCAGTGTGGCCCATGTCTTGGTCAGGGGCCTTGAAGGTGGTCTTCTGGGGCAGTTGTGAGTGAGTCCTGGAGGCAAGCAAAGCCTGGTCTGTGAAATCGAGAGTGTCCCAAACATCCTGGCCTCCAGAAAGAAAGAAAACCCACTTCCTGGCTATTTGTGGGCTTACGTCTAAAGGAACTTGTCCCTTATCCATCTGTATTTTTTGCTTTTATGTTTGTAAAATGGATAGGTTTTTGTGCAAACATACCTGCCCCAACAGTTTGAATTCTAGGGATGTTTAAAAGTAAAAGAAAGATGAGTGTAATTCTAATCTGTGCTCTGGAAAATACCTGGACATAAAGCATTGATAAGGTTTCTGGGTCCTGCTGAGATGCGCTGTGGCTTTCACCAGTCGGCTGCCTCTTGAAGGGCTTTGACCTCAGTGGAGGGATGATGCCTCATGAGCCCGCTTGCTCATATCATCCTCACTCGCTGAACCAGACTGGAGAAGAAGCCAGTCCAAAAGTCAGCTGGGGAGCTGGGCAGAAAAAATGGAGGTTTGGCAGATTCGGAGGGTACTGGTTGTTCCTCTCTGATCACAGTAGGTCCTGATTCTCCCTGGGGAAGGCTTGAGGAGGGTCAGTGTCATCATCCCCAGCCCTGTGTTGAGGTGAAGCTGAGTGGCCACTAGATGCTGCTCTTGGGCTAGAGCCCAGCTGCCGAATCCACTGCAGGATTTGTTGGGCCTCCACTGGCCGGCCCACACCCGGGTGTCTGATCTGTAGGTCTGGGGTGGGGCAGGCGCAGGGATTGGCGTTTCCAACAAGTCCCCAGGTGATGATGGTGACATTGCTAGAGTATCATACTCTGAGACCAGAATTTAGGTCTTGTGAAGATCTCTTCTTCCCTTCTAAAGGGACTAGCAAAAAAAATTTTTTTTGTTAAATAAAATGTAAAAAGACTTCAGCTTTATATTTATACATCTACAACAAGGGTTCTTAACTGTTTGAAAACCTGATTAAAGCAAAGGCCCATCTCCCCATTAAAATGTGCATACACATCTAACTGGGCATTCAATTTTAGGGGGTTTGTGGGCTCCCCGCAAACTTGTTAAGAAGCCCTAAATTTTTTGTTCCTCAAAGTGAGGTCCGCAGCAATTTCTCCAGCAAGCCCTTACTGCAGAAGCCAGGATTTGTCAGTCACAGCTGCCTTCTGCCGACCTCGCTGAGCCTCTCTTTCTGGCTCCATTCTTTCCCCAGGGGGTAGCTTCTGCCCTACAGTGGTCCAATGTCAAAGGTTTGGCTTCAGCCTTGCTTTGCTGTGAGCTAAAGCACTCCATCTCCACATTAGGCAGTTGCCCAGGTTCTCTTCATGTTGAAATACATCCCCTAAGCTGGAGCTTCCCTGGCCTCCTTTCTCTCCTGCCCAGCTCAGAGGTGTTTGGGCTGGGCCTGCATTCATAGAATTGCCTGGGAAGAGTCGAGAACTTCTCTAGAAACCCCCATGGATTTTCCTTTTTCTCTTCTCGCTTTTGGGCCAGGTTCAGGGCTGGCTTTTTCTGCTCACTACAGAAACTTAATTGGGTAACCTGGCTCCTGCTCAGCTACCTGGCTGAGCTCAGTACCTGGTAAACCTGGTAAGATACTAATCAGCCTTCTCCAGACCTGTACCAAACACTCAGCAACAGAAAGCACGTTAAGCTGGGTTAACAACACAAATCTTGAACTCCACGATACCTTCCAGGCACTCTCAGCTCTTCAGGTGGGGAAAGTCTACCAATTCTGTTGCAAAAGGGATGATAATACTATAATTAGGTAACCCTTTAACGTTGCAAGTAATTTCCCCTCCTATTATCCTACTAGAGCTTCACAGGTGCACCTGGAAGTATCTGCTGCTTATCCCCCATTTTATAGATGAGGAAGCTGAGGCTCAAAGAGATTACATAGAAAAATAGAGCAAATATTTACGGAGCAGTTCCTGGGCTAAGCATTGACGTGCATTTTTAAATTTAATCCTCACAAATGGCCAAGGGATGGACACAATTGGTTATCCCTATTTCATAGATGAAGAACTGAAGTTGAGAGGGGTTCTGTAACTGGCCCAAGGTCACCCAACAGGGAGGCGGTGGGGCCAAGATTCAAACTCAAGCTGTCTGACTCACAAGCCTGTGTTCTTGTCCTCTGTGCTGTATTTGTCAGTGACTCAGACTGGATGAGTGAGGGCAGCGTGCAGTCAGGCAAGGAAGGCTGCAGGTGGGTGGCACCTGGGAGCCTGCTCGGGCTATGGGACTAATGAGCCTGATAGCTAGCCTGGAAGCATGGAGCTGCAATGGCCAGGGGCTGCTGCTTGGCTGAGGCATGAACCCATAGGGAATGGTGCTTCTGGAATCAGAAGGACCTGCTTCTGACTTCTCTGCTTTTTGGCTTTAAGCGAATCCCATCTCAAACCTGAGCCTCAGATTTTTCATCTGGAAAATGGAGAAACATAAAACCTCATGGGGTTTAAAAAAAAATCAGATCAAATAAGATAATAAAGCAAAAGGGCTTTTCTACCCCTAATGGCATAGAGAGGCAAGGCTCAGAATGGGGTGGGGTTATAATGAGCAACACAGTGGTTCCCGGTGATCCAGTCCGGAAGCTGGCAGTAGGCATGTGTCCAGATGTTCAGGCCCACACACAGCCCTGGGCCGTCATTGCGGAAGGGGAAGCTGGGTTTCTGCAGGAGGCAGTTCCAGCTCATGTGCCCTCATGAGTCCTAAGGAAGCATCCGTTGCCTCCTGGAGCAGATCCGCCCCCACCCCCATGGTCTCTCCCAAGAGTGAGTGCCTCTGCTTTGCTTGTTCACTGACAGATGTGAGAGCAGAGGGCCGTGTTCAGACAGAACGCCAAGCATCCGGCACGCCAGGAAGCGGCGGGAAAAGGCCATTGTAAGTGATCTGGGGGCCCAGAGCCTGGAGTGAATGGGAACAAACAGGAAGTGTGCGGGGGCTTCATGGACCAAAGCCTTTTGAGGCTGGCTGGTGAGCCCCTCAGTCTTCGGCCTCTGCCTGGGGAAGAAGGGACTATGGCAGCAGCAGACAATGATATTTCTCTCATTTGAAGAGTACGAGGGTCACTAAAGGGCATCAAAGGTGGCACCATGCAAAGTTCAGCCAAGAGACTGGCCATGAGTGTGCTGTTGGTGGTGATTTAGGGCTCAGCGTCAGGGGCCTTGAGGGAGCCAAGTGGGCAGGCTGTGGTAGTGGGGAGCAGAGCCAGGCTAGCCAGGTCACAAGCCAGCCCTGCCACCACCTTCTGTGTGACTGTGGGCAGGTCCCCCAGCTACCCTGAGCCTCACTTTCCTCATTTGTATGTCGGGGAGTTGGGCCTGTGCTTCCCAAGGGTTCCCCCAACTTGATCAGTGCCAAGAGACCAAGAGAGCCTGTCCCTTCCTCCCCACCCACATCCCTAATGCCCTCCCAGAGTTAGTCCACAGGCCCTGGCCTTCTGGCTTTGCCTGGTGACCCTACTGCAAAGCTCCCCACAGAGAAAACACATCAGGGGCCTGGAGTGGGGAGCTGGAGCTGGCCAGCTAGGCCATGTCACTAGAAAGGAAGGAGGAAAGTAGGATGGAAACACAAAAAGACAAACAGACTCCTGCTGGGTCTCTCCCATGTGATGTGGCATTTCAGGGAGGAGGGGCACACAGGAGGTGTGCATACCCTAGAAGTGCACAGCTGTCTGCACGCAGGTCCTTAAAACCATGGACTGTGCATGGAGCATCTTCTTGGAGTCTGTGTCTGGTCATTCAGCAGTGACAGGCCTAGCACAGTTCTGGGCGTTGGAGGACAGCAATGAACAAGAGCGATGAGGCCCCCCTTCTGGCTGAACAGAAGGGAGAGAGAGATAATAGACTCGTAAACAAAGGAATAAACAATGTAATTACAGATTGGGATAAGCACTGTGAAATTAGTAATGTGCAATTAGTAACAATCTGAAGTAAACAGGACTGTTGAGGAGGGTGTGTTTATGGGGTAGCCAGGGAAGGGCACCTTCAGGGAGCTGGGCCCTGATTGATGAAAAGGAGCAACCAAGCGAAGACTCAGGGGGACGAGTGTTTGGAGCAGTGGCAGGAAGGAGCTTTATGAATTCAAGAAGCTGCAAGGAGAGTGGGAGGAGGGGATTTCTCTGTTGAGCTGAGCTTGGACATCGTATGTTGTGGGATGTACAGTTCCCCTGACTGTTGACGACGGAGTCCTGTTTGTGGACCTGCCGCCTGGGTTTTCTTCCTTGGCGTGTGTAGTACGTGGGTGGGATGGCTGGAGAATCACTGGCTATAACCTGTTTCCAGAGCAAGCCTGTCCAGGACAAGAAACTCTGTGTTTTTCCTGTGGGAACACAGATTTCCAGGAACAAGGCTGCAGTTTCTCTCACAGGTCAGAGTGACTTGTCCAATAGCAGTGGCTTCAACCAGATCAAATCACAGATCTGAGAGGAGGGGAAGGGGAGTTCCAGTCTGGACTTTCTCCCACCCCTTCCCTCTGCTAGGCTGTTCTGGGCACCCCCTGGCATAGCACGGAACTCTCCTGAAGGTGACACCTTGGTGACAGTGTCTATACTGTGGCTTCAGCCACTTTGCCCAGGCAAAACCAGTATCCCCGATGCCCCCACCTCATTACCCTTCCTTCCAGCCCACTCTCACGCTCACAGTCAACCTGCCTCCTGTGCTTGCCCTACCCCAGCACCTCCCCTGCTCAGACTTGAAAGGTAAGTCCAAAAGCTGCTGAAGATACAGGCATATCAATGGTGATAAATCCCTCCCCCTTCCCAGCCCCAGTCTCTGCTCATTTCCTTCATGTAAGCAGTGGCTTCCTTCCATGTAAGTGGCTTCCATGTAAGTGGCTTCCTTTCATGTAAGCAGAGGCCTCTTCCCTTCCAACACCCTCCCCCAACAAGGGCAGGTCCTCTGGGGTAGAGATTGGCATTGTCCTCTCTCTGACTCCAGCTGGTATTGCTCACTCAGCCAGGCATCATGGACTAGGACAAGGACTCCGTGGGAGCCCACCCCCAGAGGGGCCCCAGGAAGCCAGGCAATGACCAAGTCTCTCTCTGTCCTCCTTCTCGGGCAGGGTGAAGGCCGCGTGGTGTACATTCAAAATCTCTCCAGTGACATGAGCTCCCGAGAGTTGAAGAGGCGCTTCGAAGTGTTTGGTGAGATTGAGGAGTGCGAGGTGCTGACGAGAAGTAGGTGAGTTGAGCCAAGCCGTGACAAATGAAGGGAGCAGAGAGGGGCACTGGTCCTGATCCAGAGCTAGGTACCAGAAGATGCCCAAGATTTGTGGAATGAATCTGACAAAATCCATAGCCTAGATGTAGAAAGCCAGGCCTAGGAGAAGGACCAGAAATGGTAATGCAGTCAGTAATAGCAGCAAACACGTGCTGATGGTTTACTAAGTGCCAGGCAGTTTCCGTTCATTCTTTTATCTAAACTTCCCAGCACGCCAGGGACATAAGCACTCCTAGTCTTTCAATTGCTCTCCTTTCTGCAGGAGTTCAGACAAGTTAACTGGGTAGCTAGTTGATGGCAGAGCCAGAACCGGAGCCTATGTGTCTGCTTCAGGGCCTTTGGCCTGAAGATAGTGTGGGGCAGCAGCCCCTGGCAGCTTGAAGACATGCACTGGGACTCCACTCTACCTCAACCCTGTGCTTCCTCTGCAGCACCCTCCCTTCCTCTGCAGCAGCAAGTCCCAGGCCTTGGTTGGGTATGGCGGCTCACACCTGTAGTCCCAGCATTTGGGGAGGCCAAGGCAGGCAGATCACTTGAGGTCAAGAGTTCAAGACCAGCCTGGCCAACATGGTGAAACCCCGTCTCTACTGAAAATTTTAAAATTTGCTGGGTGTGGTGGTGCACTCCTGTATTCCCAGCTACTCAGGAGCCTGAGGCAGGAGAATCCCTTGAACCCAGGAGGCAGAGGTTGAAGTGAGCCAAGATCGCGCCACTGCACTCCAGCCTGGGTGATAGAGCAAAAAATAAGAAAAGGTCCCAGGCCTTTTGTTCTACTAGGCAGCCCTGGTTTTTCATCACTCACCTGGAGAAGCAGTGTTTTACCTATCAGGGGATCTGCAAAAAGAACAGGTTGCATATGAATGCACAATTTAGATGTCAAAACTTTGTCAGTTTTGAAATATTTCTAAATTATCTCCTATTATATTGGCAAACTAAGGCAAACTAAGTTATTTGGGTTTTTACATTCTAATACAATAATAATAATAGAAAGCTTCAGCAAGAAAATAGTTTCTGGTATAAGAGTTATTACATACTTCTTGCCCATTAGGATGGCTACTATCAAAAAACCAGAAAATAAATACTGGCAAGGATGTGGAGAAATTGGAACTCTTGTGTAGTGTTGGTGGGAATTTTAAATGATGCAGCTGATGTGGAAAGCACTATGGCAGTTCATCAAAAAATTAAACCTAGAACCACCATCTGATCCAGCCATTCCACTTACGGGTATATATTCAGAAGAATTGAAAACAGGATATTTGTTCACCCAAGCTCATAACGACATCATTTACAATAGCCAAGAGGTGGAAACAATCCAAATGTCCACCAACAGATGAATAGATAAACAAAATATGGTTTCTATACATACAGTGGCATATAATGAAGCCTTAAAAAGGAAGGCAATTCTGACTCATACCACCACATGGATGAACCTGACAACATTGTGCTGAGTAAAATAAGCCAGGCACAGAAAGACAAATACTGTATGATTTCACTTACATGCTATATCTAAAGTAGTCTCTTTCATCGAAACAGGAAGAGTGGTGGTTGCCAGGGGCTGCAGAAAGGGGGAATAAGGGAGGTGGTGTTGAATGGGCATAGAGTTTTAGTTTGGCAAGGTGAAAGATTTCTGGAGCTTTGTTGCACAGCAATATGAGTATACTTAATACTGCCAAACTGTATGCTTAAAAATGGTAAAGATGGTAAATGTTCCTATTAAGTGTTTTTACCGAATTTTTTTAAAAAGAACCATTATACAAATAGAACCATTTTAAGTTCTGTGCAGTTTTCAGGCTATCAAATGAAGATAGCATGCAAAAATAAAGCAGGCAAATTAATCTCTAAAGAGAAAGATCAATCTGTTAAGATTTTAAAAAAACACACAGGATCTTTAAAAAAGAGTCTTGGACATACTACCAATATTAGACATTTAAAGAGGAAGAAGGGTCCGGGCATGGTGGCTCACGCCTGTAATCCCAACGCTTTGGGAGGCCGAGGCAGACAGATTACTTGAGGCTAGGAGTTTGAGACCAACCTGGCCAACATGGTGAAACCCCGTCTCTATTTAGAATACAAAAAATTACCCTGGCGTGGTGGCACATGCCTGTAATTGCAGCTACTTAGGAGGCTGAGGCATGAGAATCGCTTGAACCCGGAAGGCAGAGGCTACAGTGAGCTGGGATTGCGACCACTGCATTCCAGCCTGGGTGACAGAGCGAGACTCTGTCTCAAAAAATAAATAAATAGATAAAGAGGCAGAAGGGTTCAAACTTGGCCCTGGTTCAGAGGTGTCAGGAAACATGATTCACGTAAATGTTTATTAGGCACCCACTATTTGTAAGCCTGTCCTAATAGTTGTTGAATGCCACTTTGTCTCTGCCTTGAGGAGTTTACATAGCAGATGATATGTCAGTTGGGACTCTTTCTGTTGTTCATGGAAGTGAAAAGTTGGAATAGAACTGACTTTTGGTCCTTCTCAAGCAGACTTTTCTCCTGGTTGCAGAGTGGCTACCTGTAGCTTTAAGCTACCCCCCAGCAGCTTAGAGACCGCTGGGGAGGTAGGAGTCACTACATGACTCCAGCAAAGACCTGAGATGGATTCTTTGGGGTTCAGCCTTGAGTAAACAGGCTTATCCTTGAACAAACCATGGTGTCCAGGAAGGGCCATTGTCATGTGGCTTGCCCTGGCACCCTGAGCCTGGTTGACCACACATGCTGTTGTCAGAGGAAGGGGAGTGGAAGCTGAACAGGCAGGCATCATAGATGTCTACCATGAAGGGCAAGATGTGTGCAGAAGACCAGCCCTACTAGGGGAGGTGAAGGCCAAGATGGCAGCCAAGGAATTGGTGACTGAGGCTGGCTTTGAAGGAGGCAGAAAGTGGTACAGTAGTATAGGCAGGGGAATGGCATGGCAACGGCAAATCCAGGGAAATGGGAAGGATAGGAGAAACATACAGCGGTGTTAAGAGCATCAGCTTTAATGTCAGAGGCCTGGGTTTGAATCCCTGCCCTGCCACTTGCTTTTGGGTAAATTACTGAACTCCACAGAACCTCTTTCCTCATCTGCAAGGTGGAGATAACAACAGTACCCACCTCACAAGCTCATCTGAGGAGTGTCTGAGGCAAGATGTGATGGCCAACACCTGGCAAACATTCAGCATATTAGCTGCTTTCATTATTACCACATTGCAGAAGTCAGCCCAGTGGTCATCATCATCTCTATTTAGGGGGCCACGTGATGTGGGTATCGAATCACTGTGGCAGTCGGTTCCTCATCTAGTAATGGGTGGTCTCACAGTGTCCACCCAGCCAGCCCAATAACATACTCTCCTTGTTCTCTCCCTGCAGAGGCGAGAAGTACGGCTTCATCACCTACCGGTGTTCTGAGCACGCGGCCCTCTCTCTGACGAAGGGCGCTGCCCTGAGGAAGCGCAACGAGCCCTCCTTCCAGCTGAGCTACGGAGGGCTCCGGCACTTCTGCTGGCCCAGATACACTGACTACGGTAAGCCCCTGAAACCCAGCCACAGTCTAGTAAGACTCAAAGCTTGGGAGGCAGTGCCTTCCTTGAACAAAACCCAGAGCTAAAGCCCCTTGTGGACATAGCTTCCATCCCCACACCCCAGTGTGCTGCTTGGTATAACTTTGCAGCCCCTTTGCCTGAAGGCTACCATCCTGTTTCTCTTCTGGCCTCTGGTCCACCTTATCCTGTCCTGTGACTGCTACCAAAGAGAATCCAGCCTCCCACGGCCTCTAGGAAGATTCAGTCATGTGCACAGCCAGCCGGCAGAACCGTGGCTATGGTCTCCTTGACTTCACAGGGCCAGCTGCTACCCTGTCCCCTTCAGGGGCATTCCGTGGTGACCCCAGACAAGGCAGCAGCCACCTGGGGACAAGATGATGAAGAAGGACAAAGAAGTACAATGTATGAAAGAATTACTTGGCCAGGCTCAGTGGCTCATGCCTGTAATCCCATCACCTTGGGAGGCTGAGGCAAGAGGATCACTTGAGCCCAGGAGTTCGAGACCAGCTTGGGCAACGTAGTGAAATTCCATCTCTACAAAAAATATAAAAATTAGCCAGACATGGTGGCTTGCACCTATAGTCCCAGCTACTCAGGAGGCAGAGGTGGGAGGATCACCTGAACCCAAGAGGTCGGGGCTGCAGTGAGCCGTGATGGCACTACTGCATTCCAGCCTGGGCGACAGAGCAAGACCCTGTCTCAAAAGGAAAGAAAAAAAAAACACTTATTGGAGAGAATCCAATGCAGCCTTGATGGTACAGGACTGAGTGTCAGTGGCCTGGCTGGGTGCCAGGCCAGGCGGCCCTGCACTTGGCTGCACATCCATTTATGGGAATCAGTTTCCCAATCTATTAAAAAATTCTAGTGTTGGCTGGGTGCAATTGCTCACGCCTGTAATCCCAGCACTTTGGGAGGCCGAGGCAGGCAGATCATGAGGTCAAGAGATCGAGACCATCGTGGCCAACATGGTGAAACCCCGTCTCTACTAAAAGTACAAAAATTAGCTGGGCGTAGTGGCATGCACCTGTAGTCCCAGCAACTTGGGAGGCTGAGGCAGGAGAATCACTTGAACCCGAGAAGCAGAGGTTGCAGTGAGCTGAGATCGCACCCTTGCACTCCAGCCTCGGCGACAGAGCGAGACTGCATCTCAAAAAAAAAAAAAAAATTCTAGTGTTGTTAGCCCTCCCTTATGTGGCACTGCAGCAGGTTACTAATGGAAGAGAAGCTGTTGGGGGAAGTAGAGTTGTAGGGTGTTGGAGCTAGAAAGGCTCTGGAGTGCTCTAGTTTGGGCCTCCAGGTCTCTAGATAGGACAGCCAAGGCCGTGAGACACTGATACCATGGCCAAGATGTCCCAGCAGGATGGCAGGCAGTGCCCACAGTCCAGCGCTCATCCCAGCTCCCCGAGGCCTTGGGCTGCAGTCACTCCACGGTGCCCACTTATAGTGGTAGATTTTTCAACCATCCGGTCTTTGTAAGTTGCTCACTGCCT
Organism: Pongo abelii; assembly: GCF_028885655.2. Classification (NCBI taxonomy): domain Eukaryota; kingdom Metazoa; phylum Chordata; class Mammalia; order Primates; family Hominidae; genus Pongo; species Pongo abelii. The sequence continues at coordinate 158,478,002 of NC_071989.2, forward strand.
TCCCCTCTTCCCTGCCTCCTCACCCCCATGCCCAGATTCCAATTCAGAAGAGGCTCTTCCTGCGTCAGGGAAAAGCAAGTATGAAGCCATGGATTTTGACAGCTTACTGAAAGAGGCCCAGCAGAGCCTGCATTGATAACAGCCTTAACCCTCGAGGAATACCTCAATACCTCAGACAAGGCCCTTCCAATATGTTTACGTTTTCAAAGAAATCAAGTATATGAGGAGAGCGAGCGAGCGTGAGAGAACACCCGTGAGAGAGACTTGAAACTGCTGTCCTTTTAAAAAAAAAAAATCAATGTTTACATTGAACAAAGCTGCTTCTGTCTGTGAGTTTCCATGGTGTTGACGTTCCACTGCCACATTAGTGTCCTCGCTTCCAATGGGTTGTCCTGGGTGCACCTCGAAGTGCCGGGTCCGTCACCCATCACCCCTTCCTTCCTGACTGACTTCCTCTCGTAGACTTGCAGCTGTGTTCACCATAACATTTCTTGTCTGTAGTGTGTGATGATGAAATTGTTACTTGTGAATAGAATCAGGATTATAAACTTCATTTTTAATTGAAAAAAAAGTATATCCTTAAAATAATGTATTTATGGCTCAGATGTACTGTGCCTGGGATTATTGTATTGCTTCCTTGATTTTTTAACTATGCACTGTCATGAGGTGTTTGCCACTGAGCTGCCCTGCTCCCCTTGCCAGATTGCCCTGGAGGTGCTGGGTGGCCGCTAGGCTGGTCTGCAGGAAAGCGCAGCCTGCCGTTTCCAGGCCGTATCTGCCAAGCCCTGCCTTGTCTCTTACTGAGCAAGTTTGGCTCAAATTATAGGAGCCCCCATCTTGTGCCCAGCTCACGCTTCAAGTGTGTGTCTATCCATTTGTACTCAGACCCTTGAGTACCTTGTAAGGAAGGCGGGGCAAGCTGCATCATTCCTGTTTTCCAGGGGAGGCTGGCAGCTCCTTGAGAGGCGAAATGACTGTGGGAGGTCCGGTTGCCAGTGAGGAGGCAGAGTGGTGACCCAGACCAGGCCTTCTGATTCTTGGTCCCGTGCTTCCGTAGTAGCTGGGGTAAAGACACCGTTTCAGGGACTGGTAGAGGTGAGTTCGGCTAAATTGGGCGCCAGGCTAGAAGCCTAAGGGCTCATTTTAGGGGTTACATTAGGTGTTGATTCACCAGCATCAGGTGAATTCAAGCCCTGGCATGTGTCTTGGGTGCACCATCAGCTTTGATCCTGAGTGGTCCTGCGGTTTGTCTGTGCCTGTGGACACACTGTCAGAACTTCAGTGACGCCCCTGGCAGCGGTACAGACAGGTGGTCTGGGAGCAGTCATCTTTTTTGGGCCAGCCACCAGCCCATCCTACTCCCTCAGGTAGTCCTTCCTCTTTACCTCGTCCTTGTCTGTAAAGTTGTTTTGGTGGCTGGGGCAGAGGAGCCAGGAGGAGGGAGTGAAGGTTGGGAATAGATAGGACAATCTCCTAGCTCCCCTCCAATTGAGAAAACACTCCAATTGGGCTTTGCTTTAAACTTTGTGTTCTTGAGTGATGTCAAAGCCATTTCCAGCTTAATGTTCTGTGGGTACCTTGGGGGCCATTCATGCAGGGAGCATGGCCAGGCAGGGTATGAGTACATTGTTTCTGATTTCTTTCATACATCAGGGTTCCTTGGGAAATTTTTGTATTTTTTTTTAAGTCCTGCTGCTTTAAAAGTTTGAAAGTGGCTCATTAAACAGGCTAATGTAATTTGTTGCTTATGCCAAGCCTAGACTGTTGAGAATTGACTTTTTTAAAGATTATCAAATACCTCAGTAGGTAAAATGAGCCCACGATCTTCCACTGAGTGGTAAACATACTCCCAGCCCATGGATAAGGCCAGAAGAGACAGGCTTTAGTAGGGATAGGGAATTTGAACTGTTGTGTGTCATAGCAGTTGACCTCTCTGGACTCCAGTTTCCTTTCCTGTGAAATGAACTGATTAGACATGTTTCAACATTGTTAGCTTCTGCTGAGGCAGTGTCTAGCCCAAGACGGCAAATACATAGCTCATGTGCCACTACTCCCACCTCCTTGACCAATACAGACATAACTAATCAATCGCACCACTCAGGTTCCTTGAGCCTGGATGTGCTATAAGAATCCTGAAATCAGTGCTCTGGTAAGTCATTACTAATTGATTAGAGTTCAATCTATTTGACATCTTGGGCTCATCTTTGGAAGGTTTCCAACAATCACACAAAACCATATGCTGGCTGGGTTTCATGCTGGCCTATCCCTGTCTGTGATGTTCCGTTCCATGAGAGAAAACTCCCCTAATGCTATTCCGTGGCGCAATACTCCCAATACTATTTTGACACACACGTCCCCTTGCAGAGGGTGCAGGGGGCAGTAGACGAATGACAGACAGGAACATATTTGGGGAAGGCAGGGCTTAGGAAGATGGACCAAAAAGGGACTTCCCACAGTACAGACCTGATCATTCGGATTTCCTTTTTAGCTATTCACTGCCTAGCACATAGTAGGCACACGATAAATGATTATGGAATGGGATAGAATTTAGATCTTTCTGCTGCCTCCACTAAGTTAAGTCCTGATTTACATCAAGGAGAGAACTGAGATAGGAAAGCACACTAGATTCCAAGTCTGGAGAATTGGGGGAGTCCAGATTCTATCAAGAATTTCCTTTGTAACTTTGGTAAGTCCCTTTTACTCCCTGGCACCCCGGTGTGCTGAAAGGAGTTGGGCCATAGATGATCTCTTAGCCCCTCCTATTTGCTTCTTCCTTGATTGCACTTGGTCAAAGGGTCAGCCTTGGGCTGGTGATACTTTAAAGAAATGGAGAGTTTTAGCAAAGGACCAGTCTGTCCCTCCCTGCTTTGGGGTCAGCTGAAGCTGTCCTTTCATGTCAGATTAACCTAGGACACTTGCAGTTAGCTTAGACGTTGGCCCTTGAGCAGAGACCTGAGCGTGGCATTGGGACATGACATACCTAAAGTCAGGGCTAGGGGACACTGCCTGCCAAGGGCATCGAGTAGTCTCTACTTGCCATCCCGTACATAAAATGCTACAAGTTCTAAAATTTACCAACCCTGCAGACACCCTCTACCCCGAAGGACTCATTCGGTGCTGTGTATTATTTAGGGCAACTCCAAGGTCTATTCAGAAAAACGAGTGAACCTTGGTCTCTTTCCCACCAAATTGAGGAGTAACCCAGAGGGAGCAGCTGCCATTGGCAACCATCTCGTTGTAGCTCTGTCCTAGTGTTTGCTCTCAATAATGTTTACATGTGATCGCCATAAAGCTTGCTATAGACTGTGTCAGTAGCCGCCCGCACAGGGCAGGTCGTACTGTCCGTTTCTGTGCCGTGCTGGTGTTTTCCAAAAATGTCTGATCCAACCACTAAGTGGAATTCTTCCATCTCCTTCCTCAGTCTGTACAAGGCTGAATCAGAATCCCCATTCTCGGGGGCTCTGGTTACTGAAGGAAAATGCATCAAAGAGTTAAAGAATATGAGTGGATGGAGTGCAGCTAAGGCCCCCACCCCCTGCTCCGTCACAACTTGCCCCCTCAACCAAAAAGCTGCTTTGAGTCAAAAAGCACCCATAAGATACCTGCAACTGCCTTGAAATCTTGCAGCATGGAGTGTCGTATGTACTTAGGAGAGAGGCAGGGCTTTGCGGGCAGGAGAAGGAAGGGAGGAATGCTCTGAGCTGCAAAAACCCGGTACTCAAGTTCTGACGCGGGAGGAGATGCAGTGAGACGTCTTTTGTTGCCTAAAGCCTGTTCCTGTTGGTTTTTCTTAGAGTGATTTCTCCTAGACATGTGCAGTAAGCCCACTGGGGCTGCTATGCAGTGGTGAGTCGAAGGGCAGGGAAGGCATGGACAGCCTGGTCCTTCTGCATGGACAGCTCATTCCATGGCCCATCCCAGGTATAGAGTTCAGTTAATCCCAGTTGAGCCTGCAGTTTGAGAGATGGCTCATCCCAACTGTGAAGCAAAATCAGCCCCAGAGGATGTATTGATCTGATTCACTGATGTCAAAATTGCAGTATTTTTTTAGCATTTGAGATTTAGCAGCTGCCTTCAGTTTGGGGTTACCCATATCCCAGCATCAGATATGATTAAGGAAAGAAATTGGATGTACAATAGCAAAGAAAGTGAATGTAATGGTTTCACTGGCCAAAGAAGAGGGACCCTGTCATCCCTTACCAATGGGGCAGAAGAAAACTAGTGCATGTGCAATATGTCAAAGTTAGTCCCCTAGTCCCTGAGGTGTTTTTACACACAGATGGGCTCCAGGTCTGCTTGTCAAGTTTGGAGGTACCGGGTAAATGGAGGGGAGCTTCAGAGTTGGAAACCCACATACATGGATGTGTCTTTGGCCCAGAACCGCCATGGGATGGGGGAAGCCCTGAGCCAGCTACAAGACACCCAGGAAGTAGGCAAAGGCTGACTTTGCATTAAACAATAAAAGCACTTTGAAGAAACCCCAACACTTCAGCCTGGGTCCATGTTACTACACTGGAAAATATGAGTCTTCTTTGGCTGTGTGAGGTGCTCTTCTAGAGACTGGGACAGGGAGTTCGGGAATGGGGCTGCTGTCAGCTAGGAGAGAGCAGAGATGCCTTTGGAGATGTCAGCAGCAGGAGAGCCAGTGCTGTGGCCAACCCTTTGCTGGCCTTTTGTTGGAAGCCCTCGAAACAGGGAGCTATGGATTTAGATCTCGGTACCTACCTTTACAGAAAGATGAAAACAACCCAGCTGAGTGAAATGGGTTTGTAGAGTAAGTCACTTAACTATAAGCCATCTCAGAATCAGAAACCCCAATGTTTCTTACTTGCTGTGTGACCTTGGGCCCCTGTTTCCTCATCTACCAAATGAGAATGTTGAATATGAGCATTAAAGTCCCTTTCACCTCTGAGAGGCTCAGATCCCCAACCAGGAGCATTGGGAATCCATCACTCCTCCTTGAAACTGATTCCATTCTCTGACTTGACCCAGCTCCTGTTCAGGGTGAGGGTTCTCTGCAAGAACCAACCAGCAGTAGGTTCAATCCCACTGTGTCCTGGCTGAGTTGCCTTATCCAAGGAGACCAGCTCCCCGGGACAGATCTAAGCCATAGTTTCTAGTGGGGACAGTAAGGAATTAAACCCCCAACTTGGCTAGGTAACGATATCAAATCTCACATTAACCTTGTCTTTGTCCCCACTGGATAGCTGTTAATCCGAATGTTGTGACCATTTGGCTGTTTCTCTCTTGTTCTCAGACAATACTAGCAATACACTTTTTTTTTTTTTTTTTAAAGAAAAACAGCTTGGGCACTTTTCACACATTTCTTTCAAATGATTGTAAAACATATGGGGCAACAGGAGGCATTGATCACGCTGCATATGTTTAGGGCAGCTTTTGTTTTTTGTTTCTTTAATGGTATAGCAGCAGTGACTGAGGCTTCGTGATTTGTGGGGACAGCTTTTCAGATACTCTGTTTCATCAGTATGCTTTGCACATCCGGAAGGAGTACAAAAATCCAACTGCCCGAATTTGGGGCTTGGAAAATAGGTTTTATAGGTGGTCGGTCCCTGGGCTGTGCAACAACTCCTCAAAGAGGGTTTTATATAACTAGAACCCCCCTGTGCTGTATTTTTGGTCAAAGGAGTCTCCAAGGCGGCTTATAAAAGCTTCCTTTTTCGCTTGACCACCCTTGCTCATTGGTTACTTGTGAAGGGAATTGGTCAGTTTCCACCTCAGCACTTTGCCTTATCAACATGTGGTCGCCATCTAGTGGCCAAAGGTTGTCTCCACCAGCTACCCAGATGGAAGGCAAGTAAATCCTTTCGGCCACCCTGCTGTCCATCGTGAACTTTGGGAATGAAATACAATGGCATGAATGAACTGCCTTTGTGTTCAGAGATCAGTGCAACACTAGGGTCAGAAGACTCCAGAGGCAGCCACTTAGTAGACTCTCACGCAGAACTGAGAAATGCACTAGCTGTCTTGTGGGCAGAAGAGACAGGAGTGGACCAGGAGAGGTCCAGGTGCCCGGGAGGGGTTTACTGTAACTGCAATACTGGCAGCCCAGCTGCCGACCTTGTTAAGTAAACCTTTGCTGGGTGGTCCGAATTATGCCCTCAAGGCAAGATAAGAAGTTGGGTGTAAGGATTCTGTGGGGGGCCTGGCCATGACCTTTGATATGGTCCACCGAATAGCCAAATAGTTTTTTTTGTTCAATTTTTTGCTTTCGTATTTTGTATTTTTAAAATCTTGTCAAATGTTTTTGTGCTAGGAATAAAAAGTCATAAACTATTCCCAACTTTGTTTCTTGAGGGATGTTCTGATTCCAATGGAAACAGGTTGGAAATCTCAAGGGGAGTGTGGACAAGGTGGTATGTGCAGCAGGGGAATAGACTGCTTGGATTTCCAAATGGTTTCTGGGGAAGATGACCATCCAGAAGTCCAGCTTAGTGCAGTCTGCTCTGGAATTCACACCCACCCCCTCACCTCCTTGTGCCGTGTTGTTAGCATTGGCTTGGAGCATCTGCTTCTTCCAGAGGCAGCTGCTAATGTTGAAACCAACACGAGCCCTCTCCCCAACCCCAGGTTTCTAAAGAAGGTGTCTGTAGCCAGCCTTAATCAACTGGGCAAGGTGGTCCCTATGGTCCTTTCCAGCATTTCCAAATCTTGGACTCAAATTATTTTCTCTTGGTGTGACCACACAGCCTAGAGAATTCTGAGCAATAGGAGCCAGGGCTTTCCCTGACTCTGCGACAGGGTCAAACCAAGGAATGGCTAAACCTGTGAGGTTTTGTCATCCCCAGGGGTACTACTGTAGGGGGCATTATTTATTAGGAAGCTTAACAAGGTAACTACAGCCTGAGTGCGTGAGTGTAAGGCTGTGTTTGTGGTGGGTGTGTGTGTGTATCCGTGCACACATACACACGTCTGTGCCTGTGTGTGTTTGTGTGTGTGTGTGTGTGTGTGTGGAATTACATTGATGCATTTATTGAGAAAGGTGCAAGAATTTCACCTACACAGAGGGACACATCTGCTTTGTTATTTATAATAGAAAGCTAAATTTTAATTTTTTAAAGGACACTGCTAATGATTGAGAATCAAGTTTTTAGTTTTGCTATTTTTTTTAATTGGTAGAGGATTTTTATATATTTTTTCCATTTTGTTGGGTTGTGTCCTTATTTATATAAATACTTTATCCGTAAGAGGCAAGGAGGAAACCTTCTTTGCTTTTAATTATTGTGGTTGTCATCGTCCCTATTTTATTTCTGGTGTGATTTCTCTGTCTTACCTTCTAAATGAGAAAATGTTTTCTTGTATTTGTACATTGTCAGATTCTATAGTTTCCTAGATAATTTAACCAAATTGCTCTATGTATTATTATTCTGTGAGTATAAAGTTCTATTTTAATGTCTGTAAATACTTCAGAACTGGCTTCTTTTCTCAGACTCCCACTGTGGGGTTATTGTTTACATCACAGAAACTGTAGAATCTCTATGCTCATGTACTGTAAATAGTGAAGTGATCTGCTTATAAATAAACTTAACAAATACACTATGGAGATTAAAAACAAAATACCACCCACAGCTTTGCCCGTGTGTGTCTTTCCTTGTTGGTCCTGGGAGCTCAATGAGGGACACTCTGACCACTAAATGGGGAAGAGATTTCAGTTTTCAGCATCACCTTCTCAGATAAGACCCCGGATGATGTCTGCCCCCCACCTCACCACACTTCTCCCTCCTTCACAGCACTTTTCACAGTTCATAATATCCATTCATGCCAGGCACAGGGGCTGAGGTGGGGGATCACTTGAGCCCAGGAGTTCAAGGCCAGCCTGGGCAACATAGTGAGACCCCCATCTCTGAAAAAGTAAAGTAAATAAAATATAATAAATAAATAAAATAACCATTCAGACTCATCTCACATAACAGCTGTTCCATGAACGACTTTTTGCCCTGACTTTTATAAAGCTATACCACTTTCTGAACAAAGACTTCCTTGTTTTGGTATATCAACTTTCACATAAGCACATTGAATAAATGCACTGTAGGAGGTTTTTTGGCATTATGGTTCCAGGCAAAACACTCATCAATTTGTAATTACAAAATGGTTTCTGGTCAGAGGATCTCATAGAGAGCAGGCCTGCATTGTGTGCGGTAATTGAGTGAGCTCAGAACATTTTCCTTTGTGTACTTCCAGCAAGTAGGGTGAGGAAGTGGCATCTTCCAAGACTCTCAGTTGCGTGCCTGTGTGTTATTTCCTCACGTCTCAAAGGGGTTAGCCTGTATTTTGCCCTAAAGCTGTTTTTTGTGCTTTATTTTTAAATGCCAGACACCCATGAGCCCCAAAGGGTTGAAACATTGGCAAAGAGAATTATATATGAACAAGAACAGGCTGGGCGAGGTGGCTCACATCTGTAATCCCAGCCCTTTGGGAGGCTGAGGCGGGTGGATCACCTGAGGTCAGGAGTTCGAGACCAGCCTGGCCAACATGGTGAAACCCCATCTCTACTAAAAATACAAAAATTAGCCCGGCGTGGTGAGGGGCATCTGTAATCCCAGCTACTCAGGAAGCTGAGGCAGGAGAATCGCTTGAACCTGGGAGGCGGAGGTTGCAGTGAGCCAAGGTCGTGCCACTGCATTCCAGCCTGGGCAACAGAGCAAGACTCCATCTCAAAATAAATAAATAAACAAGAACAGGTGCAATGAATGATTACATTTTATGTTATGTGCAAACTATTTTCAGGTTGCTATTTATTACATAAACTCATACAAACTCATACATATATTCTCCTTGTTCAGGTGGTTTATTTTCCCAGTCTGTAAAATTTGTTTGGATTTCTTTGATTGCAAGGGAACACATCATGATTTTTTCCCATTAAAATTAATAGGAACGTTTCCACTTAGGGGCAGAGCTCTCTGTTGTGATGAGAGTATGTGTGTGATTGAGGGCTCAGTACCTGTTGCCCATCTGTTGTAAGCTTCAGGAGAACAGGCCGGCCTTTCCATTCACTGCAGGGCACCAGCACCATCAGTCAGGAATTCCTGAGTAGATCCTACCCATAGTGCAAGGAATAGGATGGCAGATGCAGAGCCTCAAGACCTGCCTTTGGGACCCATCTCTGCCACTGCTGTATTGTGTGAATTGGGCAGACCACCTCCTTGGTCACTGATTTTCCCAAATATGAAACAATTTGCTTAGCTGAACTCAAAGGTCCTTTATGTTCTTATATTCTTTAAAAACAACAATAAAACCTGATTTGCAGAAGCAGTATGGTACAAGGAAAATGCTTACAAGCTGGGGTTCTGGGGTTCTGGGGTCAAGCTGCTTGGCTTTTTTTTTTTTTTTTTTTTTTTTTTGAGATGGAGTCTCACTCTTGTTGCCCAGCTGGAGTGCAATGGTGCAATCTCAGCTCACTGGAACCTCTGCCTCCTGGATTCAAGTGATTCTCCTGCCTCAGCCTCCCAGGTAGCTGGGATTATAGGCACCTGCCACCACACCCAGCTAATTTTTGTATTTTTAATAAAGACAGGGTTTCACCATGTTGGCCAGACTGGTCTCGAACTCCTGACCTTAGGTGATCCATCCACCTCGGCCTCCCAAAGTGCTGGGATTACAGGCGTTGAGCCATCACGCCCGGCCTAAGCTGCTCGGCTTTGAATCTTGGCTCCACGACTTATCAGCTAGGTGTCCTTGGGCAGGTTTTCTAACCTCTCTAAGTCTGCTCCTCACCATGTGATAAATGGAACTAGTAACAGTTTCTTCCTTGGAGTATTGTTGTTAGGATGAAATTAGATCATGCACAGTACCTAGGACATGGTAAGTACTTAATCAGCATCAGCTGTGATCCTCGTTGAGCGCCGTCTCATTTGGTGCTAAGCATAGTCCTCTGAGACAGGCACTGCAAGGATCTTGACTTTTTTTGACAGATTGGGAAGGCTGGGAAGTGGAGCAGAAGGAACCTGCCGAAGGGACTCGGAAACATGGCAGCAGAGTCAGGACCAGCAACATCAATGCCTGTGTGTTCCTGAGTGACACTTATTTTTCCTTGCTACTCTGCCATGTAACCACCACACGTGATGTTCTTAGGACAGGCCTCTGCTTAAAGACCACTGCTCTCAGAGTGTGCATTGCAGCAGGGCAGAACATCTCGTTTGGGAGTTTAAAGATGCAAGTTCCAGACCCAGTTCCCTATTGACATCATGACCTGCAAACATGAGCAGGGCCCATGCGTCAGGAGCCCAGACTGATCTACTGTGGAGGCCACCAGGATGTGGCTGCCCTGTACACTATGTTCTCTGTGACCCTGGGCATCTCCTGGAGGGAAGCCAGGGAACTGTGTCAGGAACTTGACCCAGCCCCATCTTCTCACTGGCCTTCAATTTCCTCATGTGTCTAAAAAGAGAGATTACAGTAGATGAGTGGTTTACCGTTTGGGGAAACCATGTGGCTCCCTCTTCTCAAAGCAACTGTTTTAATATATTAGTTTCTGCATAACATTCAGTGTGGAAGGAAGAAAAGTTCTAGAGCTAATGTCCATTTATTAGAATGAGACAAAGGAATGTGTTACATGAGGCCACAAAGAAACAAACAGATAAATACAGGATGTGGGAAAACTGACTCTATTTCTGCAAGTTGGTGACATTGGAAAAAAGGAAGGAGCACTTTGTCTATTAAAAGAGACTTCAGAAACTTAACCATAGCTATGTGAGGTGATGGATATATTAATTAGCTTAATTATGGCAATCATTTCACAATGTATATCAAAACATCAGTGTATACCTTAAATATGTATACTTTTTATTTGCTAATTATACCTCCATAAAGCTGGTGGTGGGGGGAACAATGGAAAATGAAAAAAAATTAAGATTTGGACAAGTGTAACAAATTGACTTGCAAATTTTTAGCATGTTATTGTCATTTTCAACTTCTGGTTTATTTGTGCTGTTTTCAACATCAGTTACTATGGTATGAATGCTGACCAGGCCAGTGGCATTCTGCTAGGTATTGCAGACTTGCCAGAACATTCTTAGATTCGGTTTAAAAGAAGTAAGTCCTGGCCAGGTGCAGTGGCTCATGCCTGTAATCCCAACCCTTTGGGAGGCTGAGGCAGGAGGATTGCTTGAAGTCAGGAGTTTGAGGCCAGCCTGGGCAACAGAATGAGACCCCATGTCTACAAAGATAGGTTTTAAAAAATTAGCTGGGCATGGTGGTGCATGCCTGTGGTCACCGCTGCTTGGTAAGCTGAGATGGGAGGATTGCTTGAGCCCGGGCAGTTGGGGCTCCAGTAAGCTATGATCATACCACTGCACTCCAGCTTGGGTGACAGAGTGAGACCTTGTCATGAAAGATAGAAAGAGAGAAAGAGAGAAATTCTATCTGCCACATCTTTTTTTTTTCTTTTTTTTTTTGAGACGGAGTCTTGCTCTTGTCGCCCAGGCTGGAGTGCAGTGGCGTGATCTCAGCTCACTGCAACCTTCGCCTCCCAGGTTCAAGCGATTCTCCTGCCTCAGCCTCCTGAGTAGCTGGGATTACAGGTGCACACCACCACACCCAGCTAATTTTTGTATTTTTAGTAGAGATGGGGTTTCACCATGTTGGCCAGGCTGGTCTTGAACTCCTGACCTCAGGAAATCCACCCACCTCAGCCTCCCAAAGTGCTGGAATTACAGGCATGAGCCACCGTGCCCGGCCCACATCTATCTTTTTAAAGCAACAGAATGCCTGCTAATTTAAGAAACAGAAGTTCTGAAATTGAGAATAATTTGACTTAATTTATACTCTGTGAAATCAATGAAAAATCCAAGAGTAAAAAGTACATCTTCTTTTTTCTAAAAACCAACAAGAAGAAACAACTAAATTCAATGTGTGAAATTGTTTGGATCAGATTCAGGCAAGCCAACCATTGAAAACGTTCGTGAGAATGAAGGAAGGTTGATTAAGGGCTCGCATCACAAGTTGGGTGTCCCAGAAAGCAGACTCTAAAATGGACTTAGTCTGCAGGATGCTTATTAAGCAGTGCCCTGGGGACCGATGTTTGGGGAAGGGAAGGAAATAGGAGTGGGCAGAGGGAGAAGTCGAGTTGTGATGTGAGCCCAGTGACAGCCTTAGTGGACCCCACGAGGAGTCCTGGAGCTAGAACAGCCCTGCACAGTTATCCCATGCTCACCCAAGATGGGCAGGCCTCTCCACCTGGCATGGATCAGTCATTGGGTGTAGGCCACCCTGGGAAAGGCTGCAGTAACACCTGATGGGGCTGATACTAAGGGTCTGCCAACAGCACTCAAAGCTGGTGGGGTCCCAAGTCCTTTTGCTGAAGCTTGGGGTCTGTGCAGCCCATCAAAGCATACATCACAGCTGGGTATTAGGCAGGCATTGGTTGCATGGGCCAGTGATGCGGTTATGTTAGAAAACATCCTTATTTCTTTAAAGATGAGTTGGTAGAGGTGTGAAATGATATGTTTGGGATTTGCCTTTTCTTTTTTTTTTTGTTTGAGTCAGAGTCTCGCTCGGTCGCCCAAGCTGGAGTGCAGTAGCATGATCTCAGCTCACTGCAACTTCCGCCTCCTGGTCTCAAGAGATCCTCTCACCTCTGCTTCCCAAGTAGCTGAGACTACAGGTGAGTGCTAATTTTTGTATTTTTTGTAGAGACAGGGTTTTGCCATTTTGCCCAGGCTGGTCTCAAACTCCTGGGCTCATGCAGTCTGCCCACCTCAGCCTCCTGAAGTGCTGGGATTACAGGTGTGAGCCACCACACCTGGCCAGGATTTGCCTTTAAACACTTGAGGTAAGAAAAAAAAAATTGAAAAGGAAATGTAAAAAGGACAGACGAAATGCATGTAGCAAAATCTTGATATTGGAATCTGGGTGATGGGTATGTGGGGATTCAACGTACAATTCTCTACTTTTGAAAATGGTTGAAAATTTTCAAGCCAGTGAATCTGGCATTAATTAAATGTAATTAAATGTTTAATTGATGTCTATGAAAGCTAGAATATTGGTTTTAGCTCAATAGGCAGTTCTCAAGACTGAAAGAATGTTTAAAAGCCACTGGATAAGGTATAAGCCAAGCTTGTTCAACCCACGGCCCGTGGGCCACATGCAGCCCAGGATGGCTTTGAATGCGGCCCAACACAAATTCATAAACTTTCTTAAAACATTATGAAATTTTTTTTTTTTTACGATTTTTTTTTTAAATTCAACAGCTATCATTAGTGTTACTGTATTTTACGTGTGACCCAAGACAATTCTTCTTCCAATGTGGTCCAGGGAAGCCAAAAGATTGAACAGTCCTGGAAGCTAAATTCTCTAACAGCTTTCAAATCCTATGACTCTTTTACTTCTCAAGGTGTGTGGTCTTCCACTGGCTTGAGTCATCTCTTCCCAGGAAAGGGTGGTGCCGTCCAGCCAGCAGATCCCCAGTGGTGTTACTGGATGCAGCAGGACTTGGATGTAGTTGCACCCCCTGGGCTGGCGTTTCCCCCTAGCTGATTTCCTGCGGCTGCTGCAATGAAACAGGAAAAAGAACACACCAGGTGATAAGAGGCTGCAGCGGGCTTCCCCTTTGATCTAATTTGGACCAAGACTTGCAAACTCAAAGGCTTTCAGTGGCCAACAAATAACAACACATGCAGAAGGCAAACCAGGTGTGAGGAGAATCACGGAAACTGAGAACATTTCTCTAAGAAAAATAGCAGCACAAGGATGATGATAAGTGAGAACCAGTACTTGGCACCAATGTCTGGGAGACTAGGGGAGCAGTGAACATGACAAACTAGAGACAGCCTCTGTCTCATCCAAAGGGGGCAGTTGCCACTCAGCTCCAGCCAATTTTTGTCATGCAAAAATGATAGACTGGTGTGGCCAGATCTTACCTTTTTACTCTTTTAAAAAGAAAAGCTGGGCCAGGCACAAGGCTCACACCTATAATCCCAACACTTCAGGAGGCTGAGGCAGGAAAATCACTTGAGCCCAGGAGTTGGAGGCCAACCTGGGCAACATAGCAAGACCTGGTTTCTACAAAAAAATACAAAAATTGGCCAGGCATGGTTGCATACACCTGAAGTCCCAGCTGCTAGGGAAGCTGAGGTGGGAGGATCACTTGAGGCCAGGAATTTGAGGCTGCAGTGAGCTATGATTGCGCCACTGCATTCCAGCCTGGGCAACAAAGCAAGACTCTGTCTCCAAAAAAGAAAGAAAGAAAGGCTGTAAATCTGGATTTTTTAAATCTTAAATATTCCAATTTTAAAATGTGGCCCAAAAATTCACATTTAAAAAAATGTTGGTACTGATTCTCTAGCTATAAGAAAAAAAAGAAGGAGAAAAAAATGTAAGCCAAATCTGTATTTTTTTATCTGAAGGCCACAAATTTGCACTGACCTACTACTTGCCCAAAAGACAATTTGTACAAATTAGAAAAATGCACTTATTTCCCAGGATACCTCACTGCCATTTTTCTGGAAAATCAAAATAGCTATACACATCTGTGATGTACAGGACGCTCCCCGGAGTTGTGCAAAGCATAAACTACAAAACTCTTAAGTGGCCCTTACATTTGCAGCTGTCTATTTAGAATCAACCCATGCTGCCCAGAGCAGAGCTGAGGCCCTGACATTTTCCATGTGTAAGAGCCATGGATGAAGAGGGATGGGTTTGCAAAGGAGGGCAGTCAGGGTGAGGCAGGGACAAGATGCCATGTCCTGTGAGGAAACAGATCACACAACCAGTAAAAGAAATGACTTGGGGGAGGGCAGTGCTGTCAGTAGTAAAGAGTTAAAACAAACAAATCCCATTTGATTCTGAAGGCAGAACCATGACCACTAAGTGGAAGCTTCAACAAGGAGAACAATTTGAGTTCAAGGAAGACCTTTCTAATAGTGGTACTGAATGAGGATGTCGTATAAGATAGTGAGACCTCTGTCACTGGTGGTATGTAGGCATAAGCTCATGATGGTATAGATAGGATTCAAACATCAGACAGAAGGCTGGAAATAGGGCCTCAAATTCCTTCCAAGTCCGGGCACGGTGGCTCATGCCTGTAATCCCAACACTTTGGGAGGCCGATTGGGAGGCCGAGGCGGGTGGATCACCTGAGGTCGGGAGTTCGAGACCAGCCTGGCCAACATGGTGAAACGCTATCTCTACTAAAATACAAAAATTAGCCAGGCATGGCGCTGGGTGCCTGTAATCCCAGCTACTCAGGAAGCTGAGGCGGAAGAATTGCTTGAACCTGGGAGGTGGAGATTGCAGTGAGTGGAGATCGTGCCACTGCTCTCCAGCCTGGGTGACAGAGTGAGACTCCGGCTCAAAAAATAAATAAATAAATAAATAAATATAAAATTCCTTCCAACCAATAATTATAGATCTTCTCCTTTGCCCCAGAGTAGGGACATATGTCCACAGCCCTAAAATCAGAGTCTGTGCTATGTTGGTTGCAGGGGCACTTGCTGGGAGGCCTGGATCGTTCCTCAGCCTCAATCTTGGGAACCAGGCTCTGTCTCTTACTGTGTGACTTGGTCTCTTCCAGCCTTGGTGCTCTCACACACAGAATGGGGACAGTATTGGCCATCAGGAGGCCTGAATGAGACTCCGTGTATGAGGCTCTGAGGTAGGACGCAGACACTGAGTGCTCAGGGAGTGGGTGGTGGGAGTCCCTGCTTCCCCCTTCCACAAACCTGACTTGGCCGACTGCTGTTTCTGCTTCTTCTCCTCCTGCACCTTCATCTTGGCATCGTACTCATCAGCAAGCGCCTTCCACTCCTTGCGATTGTTGGTGATCCCATCCAACATTGGGGTGATCTCCTCGTGGAAACGGGAGAATTCCTAGAAGAGAGAGTATGTGTCTCTGGTGCAAGGGCCAGGCCCCAGGGTCTGGGCTCAAGCGGGTGGCACAGCTGGAAACATCCAACACTGGAATGAGCTGCTTCGGAGTAGCAGGGCTCCCGCCACCGTGCTGATACTGCAGGGCCTCCCGCCACTGCGCTGATACTGCAGGGCCTCCCATCACCACGCTGATACTGCAGAGCCTCCCGTCTACACCAGCCCGTGCCTCACGTGCTTAGAAGCCTCCTGTGGCGCCCCTGTCCTTCAGCATGAAGTGAAAACCCCTTACTATGGCTTTCAAACTCCACGACCCAGTGTCATCCTGCCCTTGACCATCTTGCATTCTCCAAGCAATCCAAGTCTCTTAGTTCCTGGAGTGTGTCCTCCATTCTGTGAGCCTCACACAAGCTGCTCTTTTCCTTTTTTTTTCTTTCCAAGACAGGGCCTCACTGTCATCCAGGCTGGAGTGCAATGGCACAATCATAGCTCACTGCAGCCTGAAACTCCTGGGCTCAACCCATCCTCCCACCTCAGCCTCCCAAGTAGCTGGGACTACAGGCTCATGCCACCACACCCAGGTAATTTTTTTTATTTTTGTAGATACAGGGTCTCCCTATGTTGCCTAGGCTGGTCTCAAGCTCCTGGCCTCAAGTGATCCTTCTGCCTTGGCTTCTCAAAGTGCTGGGATTACAGGCATGAGCCACCATGCCCAACCCAAGCTGTTCACTTTGTTGGAACACTTTAACCTCCCCTTTTCTTCCTTGAGGCCTCCACTTACATGTCACTTCCTCCAAGAAGCCTCTTCTGGCCCCCTAGTGGAGTCCCCCACTGGAAGCTCCCAAAGCCCTCTCTTACCACATCTTGCTTCCTTGTCATGACTCCCTTTGCTTGTCTCCCCGAGAGGCTGAGAACCTGGAGAGGGCAGGGACATTGGCCGCCTCATTCCCTGGGGTGGCCCTGGCCTAGCACAAGGTCTGGGACACAAGGATACTCAGTAAATATTTTCTGAGTGAAATCGGGATGTTGAGAAGATGATTTTTTTTTTTTTTTGGAAACTGAGTTTTGCTCTGTTGACCAGGCTAGAGTGCAGTGGTGCAATCTCGGCTCACTGCAACCTCCGCCTCCCAGGTTCAAGTGATTCTCCTGCCTCAGCCTCCCAAGTAGCTGGGATTACAGGCATGTGCCACCACACCCGGCTCATTTTTTTTTTTGGATTTAGTAGAGAAGGGGTTTCACCATTTTGGTCAGGCTGGTCTTGAACTCCTGACCTCAAATGATCCATCTGCCTTGGCCTCCCAAAGTGCTGGGATTACCGGCATGAGCCACCTAGAAGATGATTCTTAAAGGCTCTTACAGCTCTTTGAGCATAGCATATTATAGTTTATGAGCAATTTATCTCCTCTGGTCCTCAAATTCCTGTGAGGTAGGAAAATAAGATTCATCACTTCTACATCTTTAGGTAAGGAAATTGAGATGCAGATTGATGGAGTGGATTTGCCCAATGTAAGAACAGCAAATCCAGGGCCCGCTGCGAAATGCCAGAGCCGACTGTGTTCAGATATGCCTGGGTTCTGATCCAGGCTCTGCCACAAACTATGCGATCTTGGGCGGGTCACTACCAGAGCTTACCTTCAGCCATTAAATCAGGACAGTAATAATACCTACCCCACAGTGTGGTTTTGATAACGTATATAAAGCACTTAGCCCAGTCTCCCTTATTTAATAATATTCCTGATGATTAAAACTCATTCCCTCAGCTGGGCACCATGGCTCACGCCTGTAATCCCAGCACTTTGGGAGGCTGAGGTGGGTGGATTGTTTGAGGCCAGGAGTTTGAGACCATCCTGGCCAAGAAGGCAAAACCCCGTCTCTACTAAAAATACAAAAATTAGCCAGGTGTGGTAGCACATGCCTGTAGTCCCAGCTGCTTGGGAGACTGAGGCAGGAGAATTTCTTGAACCTGGAAGGTAGAGGTTGCAGTGAGCCGAGATCGCACCACTGCACTCCAACCTGGGTGACAGAGTGAGACTCCGTCTCAAAAAAAAAAAAAAAAAAAATTAGCTGGATGTGGTAGTGTGCACCTGTGGTCCCAGCTACTCAGAAGGCTGAGGTGGGAGGATCATTTGGGCGTGGGAGGTCAAGGCTGCTGTAAGCTGTGATGGTGCCACTGCACTCCAGCCTGGGTGACAGAATGAGACCCTGTCTCAAAAAAAAAAAAAAAAAGCCAGCAAAATCTCATGTCCTCAATGAAAAAAAAAGAAATATTACTGATGATAGTGGCAAGCATCAGCCGCTCTGCCATGTGGGTCAGAGCACCCCAGTTAGTCTGAGTTATATCTCAGATGCTCTTGTTGCCTTCTAGAAAATTTGCACTTCTTCCTAGCAAAGGGCTGCAGCTCACACAGCATAAGGAGAACTGGGCTAAATCCTGCCTTATGGCTGAGTCCAGTGACACTGGCCCTGTCATTTTGCATCTCTGACTTTTGTCTTCTCATGTGTAACATGGCCAAAATTAAAATTAAAAGTCAGAGGTGGATGGTGGCACAGATAACAGAAAGTTGGGAGCAATGGGTTTCTCAAGAGGGAGACTAACTTTGAACAAGAGCTGAAAGAGAAAGTCCAGATTATCTTTTCACAATTACTTTTGGCCTATGATGTTTCCACCAGCTAGGGAAGTTAAAAGGACATATGTCTGCTATGTTTCCCCTTCCTCTGTGAATCCATGCTTAGTCATTTGCCCCACAATTATGTATTAAGCAACTAGGATGTGCCCTAGGCTGGAGCCTGGAGCTGCAATCACATAAGACCCATAGAGCTGTCCTGAGAATCAAATGCCATTAGAGATGAGAAGCGCTTTGTAAAGTATCACCCACTGGTCACCTGCGAGGGTTTATTATTCCTGATGTTGTCTGGAAATCCCAGGTTTATCAAAAACATCTTGTTGAGTCTGAGGAAGCCAAGGGCCTACCTTGTAGACGAAGGTGCAAACAAAGTCAATGAAGCCGACTTGAAGCTTAGGGAGTTCATCTGCTTTGTTTCTGTCCATCATGGGCTGTCATGGGGGAGAAAGAGTTAATTGCACTGGACAGTAAGAGAAACCCACCCTATCTATGAAGCATTCTTACTAAAATCAAACTGTAAACTCATCATGTTTCCAGACCTGATGAGCATTTTGCAGGAAATAGGAGAATAGAGAAACATGTTAAAGAACACCATGAGGGTGCAACCAACCAAATCCAGAATGTGGGAAACTGCACAAAAAAAAGACACACTGTCTTCAGCAAATAAATGGCATACCAGAAAAAGGCCAGAGGGTGGGAGGGATGGCAGGGCCTGCTACAGATTAAAAGAGACTTAAGAGACATTAAAACCAGAGGCAGTATGCTCCTTGATTAGATCCTGATTTGAACAAATCAACTGAATTATCTTTCTTAATCAAGAAAAATGAACAGAAATTGGGGATTAGATGATACTGAAGTACATGAATTTTGTGAGTGTGTTAATGGTATTATGGTTGTGTTTATGATTTTGTCCATATCAAGCTCTTGTCTCATAGAGATACGTACTAAAGTATTTATGGAAGAGATTATAGTGTCTGAGATTTACTTTAAAATACTGCAACCAAAAGCAAAAAAATGCACTGGAAGGAATAGATACAACAAGAATGGCAGACTGCTGCTAATTGTTGGCTCTAGCTGATGGGCACTAGAGTTCACTGACTATTCTCAATATATTTGAAAATATTACAAAGAGAGAGTGAGAACGACAAAGCCCATGGGGCCCTTCACGTGTTTCTTCACAACAGGACCTGCTCCTCCCAGCCTTCTACTCTCCCTCGGCTCCTGCCTAAGCCTGCCGTGGTGGCCTCTGCATCCTTAGCACACTCTCACAGGTTTAGCCTATCCAGGTGTCAATGGTTTGTCCCCAAAGTGTCTCTCTCTTTTACCCATCCTTTCCAAACCCTGCTTTACTTCCCAGCTTTGCCTTCAGGGACTTCAGGGAAACTTCGGGCTGCTCTCCCCATCTCCCCAACTCTGCATCTCCATGGGAAGCTGGCTGACTGTCTCAGCCAAGTTAACTTTCAATGTTGATAGGTGCACAACTTGCTCACTCTTTGCTGTTAGATTAGGGTCAGGGGAGGTGGATGGACTTCTAGACCTTTGAAATTGAAAGGGCAATCTAAGTGTTGGAGTCCACTTGCCAACCTCTGGAGTTGAGTGAGCTAAGGACACATTTCCCAAACTTTAGGAGAGCTTACTAGTTAGAGCGCTCATTGCAGGGGCCCACCCTCAGAGCTTCTGGTTGGGTAGACCTAGGGTGAGGCTTGTGAATATACATCCCTAACATGTTCTCAAGTAATGAGGTTGACAGTGGCCTGGAGACCACATTTTTAGAACCACTGCATTAGGAAAAGGTCATCTTTATGGTAAAGTCACACATCTCTCCATCACGGCAAGGTCATATCTAGGTCAGGATGGAGCACACACGCCTAACATCAGGCTGACATCCCCTCTCTACTCACAATGGGATTCTGTTGCAGCACCGTGCGCTCCAGGTCACCTTGTTCCCAGAACTCGGCAGCCACCAGCAGAGCTACCTGCAACAGACAGACACTCACACACGTAGAGTCAAAGCCCCAGCCCAATCCCCTACCCCTGCTCCCACCCCACTTGCAATTCCAACTCAACAAAAAGGATAAACCCACCCCTGTCCTGCCACCCTCACTTTTGCTGTCATCACTGGAGAGACATAAAGTGATTCCCATGTCTTGGTAGAGGAGGATGGAACACAGGTGAGCTGGTTCTGGAGCTGGGCTGAGAGAGTCCAAGCCTCATGACCTGCTGCCCCCAGTACTGGGATGCCCCTCCTCTTGGGTCAGCAGGAGTTCATACCTGGCTCTGCACCTCCCAGGGTTTGGTGATGGCTGAGAGATCACAGGCGGTCATCATCATGGCCCTGGGCACACAGGACACCCTCTATCAGTCCAGGGCCATTTAAGACTTCATGTACTGGTTAATTACATCTCTCTCACCTTTCTCCACCCCCACTAGTAGGTGACTTTGTCTCATTGTGAGGAAAGGGCTCACCCCCATTGCATTGGGGTTGGGCTTTGAAATCAGACAGGGTTAGATCCTGCCTCTGTCAGTGATCAGAGGTTGGACATTGGGCAACTACACCAACCTCTCTGAGCCTCCCTTTCCCTGTCTGTAATGATAATCGTACCTTACTCACAAAACAGGTGTTAGATTACATGAGATTGTGGTTGGAGAAATCTAAGTATAGTGTCTGAACATGGTATGTGCATAAGGAACATGTACTGGGTTTTCTTCTGTATCAAGCACTGTTCCAGGGACTGTACAAACATCAATTTCATTTAAATCTCATCACATCTTCAGAGTCTCTTCACTCTTGTCTACTGTAGAGAAGTGTTTCTCAACTTTTTTTCTCATCATTGTTCCCTGACCCAACTGCCAACAAGCCTTTTTAGATACTTTTTCAGTAATTGCCCCACCATGAGCTTTTAATACCACAGATACGCTGTCCATCTGTTTGGAGAACCACAGGCCATTGTAATAGCTAAGATTTGCTCTCCTACCTCAAGAATCACTTTTTGCTCCATTGGAGGCAATATACTGCATTTTTCTATCAGTCAGTTAGCTTTTCTGATTTAGGAGTTTTGTTTAATACTAATAGATTTCTTTCTCTTCTAGGCCATTTCCTCACCTGGCAGAAACTCTCACACAAAAAATTTAAAAGGTAAAAAAAAGAAAAAAGAAAACATATGGTGTAAAGAGAACTGTGAACAGCTGTAGCAAAGAGGCCTTGCATTAAGGCTTAGAAAGGGCCAGGTGCTGTGGCTCATGCCAGTAATCCCAGCCCTTTGGGAGGCTGAGGTGGGCGGATCATTTGCGGTCTGGAGTTCGAGAGCAGCCTGGCCAACATGGTGAAACCCCATCTCTACTAAAAATACAAAAATTAGCTGGGCATGATGGCATGCACCTGTGATCCCAGCTACTCAGGAGGCTGAGGCAGGAGAATCGCTTGAACTCAGGAGGCGGAGGTTGCAGGGAGCTGAGATCACACCACTGCACTCTAGCCTGGGCGACAGATCGAGACTCCCTATCAAAAAAAAAAAAAAAAAAAAAAAAAGGAGTGGAAGGGTGTGGGTAAAGAAAGTAGGTAGAAAGGTTCAAAGGTAAACTCTTAAGGGAGTGTTCCACTCATAGAAAGGCAAGACAGGTATTATTACATAGGTGGGTACGACAGAAAATAGAAAGGGAGGGGACACGGACAAAGAACTGGAGCAAGAGGAGGGAAAAAGGTGGGTGAATTTGAGAAAACATTTTAGAGCAGGTAATCCTGGTAATCCAGGGCCATGTGGCATGGGCCCTAAATTTCACGCCAGGGAGTGCAGACTGTATCCAGCAAGCAGTGGGGAGCGGTCGAAGGTTAAAGGCCCAGTTGTGACCTCTTCAGAGCTGTGCTGCAGGAAGGCAGCTGGCAGGACTTGTAGGATAGAGAAGGAAGAAAAGAGCAGGATGGAGGGGGATGGGGTGCTGCAGTAATTCAGCAGGAGGGCAGGAGAGCTGGCCTGCAGCAACGGCTGGCTGCGGCGGGGTGAGAGCAATGGGCAGGAGCTGGGGAGAGGGAGGAGTGAGAGAAGGCTGGGGCTCTGAACCTAACTTGCTGCTTGGATAATTTTACAATTAATCAGCTGTATGGGGCATATTTTCTATAAGCCGGTCTGTGAGGCTGTAAGAATTACTCATGGAATATTAACAAGTTTAAATAAAATCTTTAATTATGGGCCTGGCACAGTGGCTCACACCTGTAATCCTGGCACTTTGGGAGGCTGAGGAAGGAGGATCACTTGAGGCCAGGAGTTTGAGATTAACCTGCGCAAAATAGTGAGACCCTGTCCCTATGAAAAATACACAAATTAGCCAGGCGTGGTGGCATATGCCCGTAGTCCCCGCATTTTGGGAGGCTGAGGTGAGAGGATCGCTTGAGCCCAGGAGTTTGAGGCCACAAATTCAAATAGCTCTTTAAGTAAGCTTTCAGAAGTGCATACATTTCTTAGAAACACCTTTATGCTTTGTAATAACCTCAGAATACATGCCCTATGCTTTAATAAGTGCTGTGGACATGTTCACTTACTGTCAGATAGGTTGAGCAAATAAATGCTCAGCTATGCATGTAGGAGTCACTGGCTCCCTGGTGGCGTCAGGAGGGCACTGGATGCTTACTTTCCTTAGCTGGAAGGATCATGTGAAAAACACTCCCAGTGGTTGCAGAAACACACCTAAGAATTTTATAGACAGAGATTTGCTGTGTGCATGGGATGAAGGAAGGACACTGAGGTGCCAGAAAAGCCAATTCGAGCCTTGTGCCCTAAAGATGAGGCTTCACATTCACTTCAGCACTTCCCCCTTATATGCACTGGGGTCCCAGGTGCTGTGCTGGGCACAGGGGATCCAGAGGGGCCAGCAGGGAGGTCATAGTCACTCAAGGAACACAGGGCAAAAAAAAAAAAACAAAAACTGTCATCACAATATGCTAAGTAGAATGGCAGAAAAAGGTCCAAGGTGAAAAAAAAAAGAAGAAAGAGAGAGAAAGAAAAAAAAAGAAAGAAGAAAGAAAGGAAAAGAAAGAGAAAGAAAGAAAGGAAAAGAAGAGAAGAGAAGAGAAAAGAAAAGAAAAAAAGAAACCCAAAGTGAAGGTGACTAGCTCAGCCCAGGTGCCATCTAAGAGGTGACAATGGAGCAAAGGCCTTGAGGGGTACATAGGAGCCCTCTGTAATGGACAGAATGTTTGTCTCTTCCCAGTCTTGTATGTGGAAGCCCTAATCTCTAACATGATGCTATTAGAAGACAGGGTCTTTGTGGGTTGATGAGGTTTAGATGAGGTCATAAGGGTGCAGCCCCCATCATGGGGTCATGGCCTTCATCACCATGGAAGAACACACAGGGAAAGCGGCCTCTGCCGGCTAGGAAGAGGCTGGGCTCACATGGTCCGTGCTCTCAGAGATCTTGCAGATGTGCTGGGGAATTGCACATTTATCCCACACATGCAGGTTAACATGAAACAAACAACTGCTCTGAAGGAAAGGACTTCCATTCTTGGAGATGACATGAGAAAGAGAAACTGACTGAGGTCTGGGAGTTCAGGGAGGGCTTCCCTGAGAGAGTGCTCCTGGAGCTGATAACTGTAGGATGTGTAACCATTTACTTGCTAAAGAAGGGAGTGGGAGAAACACATTCCAGGCAGAAGGATCATCTAGTGTGCAGGGCCTGGTAGAAGGAAGCCTGGCACAAAGAGCTTAAAGGTTGGGGGAGCTCAGGGAGCAGGTGGGAGACCTGGTAAGAGAAGCTCCACAGAGGAACAGGGGCAGCCCACGCAGAGCCCAGGCGCCGCTGCGAGGGGATAGTCTTCATGCTATGAGCATCAGGAAAAGCCACGGGAGTTAGAACAGAAGGGTGACATGGTCACATTTGTATTTCACAGAAATCACTATGGCTTCAGTGTGGAAGGGACAGGAGCATACACAGGGAACCCAGTTAGGAAGCCACTGCAGGATCTGGACAAGAGATGGAGCTGGCAATAAAGAGAAGTGTCCAGACAGATATGGCACTTAGGAAGTCAACTCAGCAGCATTTGGGGACAGGTTAGACATGCAAAGTGAGGAAGAGAGAGGTGGAATAAAGGACAACATGGTTATAATGCAGAAAGAAGCAAGAGTACGCCACAAAAATATTGTATGCTCAGAAATGTGAACCTTATGCTCTCAGTAGACGAACTGTCAAGAGGAGGGGATGGAGTTCAATAGGACAACGGTGCAAAATTCCATGCAGGGCTTTGGAATCAGACAGAGCTGAATTAGACCTTCCATCTTCTCCCCACTTGCTGTGTCCAGGGCAAGCGACTTCATGTCTTTGAGTCCCAGTCTGTTTGTTTGTAAAATGAGATATTCATGTTAGGTTGGATCCCATGAAATTCTGATTTTGTTAGTCCAAATCAGTTAAAATTCAGCAGTTTCCTACGGGTCAATGTAATATATCCTTTTTAAGACTTACTGTGATGATCACATAAGATGCTTTTGTAAATGCACCCAATGTCCTCATCTTCATTATCAGCACCTGCATTCATCTCATTCACGTTCTGGGTCACCCTCGTGTGTAGAGCTCTTAAAAGCAAGCTGAGCTCTTATCTGCCTGGAGCATCCCCAAGGCAAATGTTTCTTCCTGAAACATTTGACTCCTTGGCTGTGAGTTTCAGTGGCACTTCTTCCTGACTCCTGGCCAACTTGCAGGAAAAGCATTCCAGCCTTCCCCTTAGCCAGCCCTTTCAGGACATTTACTCAGACCCTCTCTGGAATTACATCTGTCTGGAGGGTACAGCAGGAGACCCTGCCGGGGAAGGCCTTGGAGGAGCCTAAGAAAGCAGTGGGTGTGCAGGCAAGGGCTGGTGTGGCTGAGTCCAAGTCCTTGATGCTCCACAGATGCCTGCGTGACACCAGCTAAGTCACATTGTCTCTCTGGGCCTCACTTTCCTCATTTGTAAAACACTAGACCAGGAATTGGCAAACTCTTTCTGTAAAGAGCCAGACAGTAAATATTTGAGGTTTTACAGCCTACATAGTCCCTACTGCAAAGACTGAGCTCTGCCACTGCGATGTGAGAGCAGCCGTAGATAAGCACAGCATGGATAAGCAGGGCCAGCTCGTCCATTCAGCAGAGCACCGAGGGCCCACGATATTCTCCAGGGCCCATGAAAATATTTCAATTTCTTTCAAGATCAGCAGGAAAAAAGGACACAACAGGAATGAATATGTAAGAATGAATTCAGTCTGGATTATATTTGTCTTCACACCAACACAATCATAAAATATAATTTGTATTTACTTATTTACTTTTATGGAAGAAGGAGGCACAAAGACAAAAGTGCCTAGGACCCAAGAAAGTCATAATGTGGCCCTCTGTAAAAGAGTACAGCTTTATTTATGGAGACTGAAGTCTGAATTTCTTATGATTTTCATTTGTCATGAGATACTGTTTTTTGTTTTTTTTTTTGAGACAGAGTCTCACTCTGTTTCCCAGGCTGGAGTGCAGTGGCATGATTTAGGCCCACTACATCCTTTGCCTCTGGAGTTCAAACGATTCTCCTGCCTCAGCCTCCTGAGTAGCTGAGATTACAGGTGTGCGTCACCGCGCCCAGCTAATTTTTGTATTTTCAATAGAGACAAGGTTTCATCATGTTGACCAGGTTAGTCTCAAACTCCTGGCCTCAAGTAATCCGCCTGCCTTGGCCTCCCAAAGTGCTGAGATTACAGGTGTGAGCCACCACGCCTGGCCATGAAATATTATTCTGTTGATTTTTTCCCCCAACCATTTAGAAATATAATAGCCATTCTTAGCTCATGAGCCATACACAAACACTGCAGTACTAGAAGATCTGTGAGCCTTTCCAACTCATGGTTTGGTCAGACTGTCAGAAGCAAAATCTGGAATTAAGCGGAAATGTCAAGAGTTTGATGAAGACTAGGAAGTCACACCCTCACTCTAGAGTTTCTATAATATCTTGACGCTAGAGTAAAATTACTGAAGTAGTCCTAGCTACTTAGGAGGCTGAGGCAGGAGGATCATTGAGCCTGGGAGGTTGAGGCTACAGTGAGCTATGATCATGCCACCGCACTTCAGTCTGAGCAACAGAGCAAGACCCTGTCTATAAAAAAAAAAAAAAAAAAGAAAAAAAGAAAAAGTCAGAGTCAATTGGTGTGGACCTTCAACCACAGGAAGCCCGTGGACATAAGCATTCCAAGATAATCAAAACACAGGAAGGGAGTGTTGGGTTTTTCCTCACAACAACCAATCCTGACACCAACTGGGTGTCTTACAATTCATTTCAACTCTGATACTAAATTCCTATAGTTAGCATCAGACCCGACAGGTTAAAGGGTTCAGTCCCGCAAGACTGCCTCACTTCAGAGGCCAGCCACAAGTATGGGGTCCCGAAGTTACCTACCCTTCTGTCTGACTTGGCAACAAAGTTGAAATGTGTCCCTGCGTTCGGGTTCAGTAATTTGCTAGATGAGCTCACAAATCTCAGGGTAACACTTTACTTACAATTTCTGGTTTATTATAAAGGATACAGCTCAGAAACAGCCAAATGAACGTGATGCATAGACAAAGTTATGGGAAGGGGAATGCATGCCAGCCTCCCACCACCTCGAAGTATTCACCAAACCAGAAGCTCTCTAAACCCTGCTGTTTAGAGGTTTCTATGGAGCTTTTTTTGTTTTTAATCACAGAAGCATGATTGATTAAATCATTATCCACTGGCAATTAACTCAATCTCCAGCCTCTTCCCTCCCTGGAGGTTGGGGATGCGGCTGAAAGTTCCAAGCTTCAAATGAAGGCTTGGTCTTTCTGGTGACCAGCCCCTAGCCTGAAGCTGTCTATGGTCCTGCCAAGAGTCATCCCATCAGAACAAAAGATGCTCCTATCACTCACTCATATCATTCCAAGGGTTTTAGGATCTCTGCCAGGAACCAGGAACAAAGACCAAACATACATGTCTTCTTATACCACAGGAAGCACCGAACACCACTACCTACTGCACTGTGTTCCACATACTCCAGCTCAGCCCCCATGATGGTCCACAAAGTAGGCACTACCATGATCCCCATTGAGCAGATGAGGACACTGAGGTGAGGGAGTAAGTCACCTGCTCAAGGTCACACCACCAATAAATGAAAGAGCCGAGACTTGAACCCAGGCTGTCTGATACCAAAGCCCCAAGTGTGTAACAGCTACATGCTACCCAGGTGTGAAGAAGTTCCAATTATACACCTAAGCAATGGGCCCCGAGATGGCTTTATAACAAACGGCTGGGCCAATTTTTGCCCCAGGGGATATTTGGCAATGTCTGGAGACATTTTTGATTGTCACAACTGGGGAGGGGTGGGAGTGCTCCTGGTATCTAATCCTGTGCATCCCACAAGGTGCAGAACAGCTCCACAACAGGGTTGCCAGCCCCAAATGTCAACAGGGTAAGATTGAGAAACGCTGCATTACAGGTCTCCGAATATTTTTCGTTAAATCCCTACCTAAAGAATTTTGAAAAGTGCTACCTTCTTGCACATTTTTAAGTTGACATCTTAAACTATTACATCATAAGTTTAATATTTTCAAAGGATCTAATTTATAGCACATTATACATACTGACCTTTTTTTTTTTTTTTTTTTTGAGTCGGAGGAGCCTCGCTCTGTCACCCAGGCTGGAGTGCAGTGGCACCATCAGGGCTCACTGCAGCCTCAACCTCTCGGGCTCAAGCAATCCTTCCACCTCAGCCTCCTGAGTAGTTGGGACCACAGGTGCGTGCCACCACACCCAGGGAAATTTTTATTTTTTATAGAGACAAGGTCTCGCTATGTTGCCCAGGCTGGCCTCCAACCCCTGAGCTCAAGCCATCCTCTCGCCTCAGCTTTGCAAAGTGCTAGGATTACACATGTGGCCACTGTGCCCGGCCATACTGACTTTTTAAAATAAATTTGTTGCGTCATTCTTTACCCATAATAAAAGCACATGAGCAAGCTTTTCTTTAAGAGTCTAGAGTTTTACATCTTTCCTTGTCTCTGTAAACCTCTATTTCTACTTGACTTCCCCATAGAATTTTATCCTAATATTGTGTGTATATGTGTACATGTATATGCATATGTGTTTCTGTATATATGTGTGTGTGTGTACACTACATATATGCTTGAAAGTCCTTCATTGATCAAGTTTCATAATTACCTGCAATCAATTATATCCATTTATTGAAATTATATAATTAAAATTTTTTCTTTGACCATAAGCCTCTAAGTGTTGAAAAATTTTCTTTTGGATTAAGTTATTATTACACAATTAAATAACAAAATATACTACCTATTTTTACAAATAATTGTGAAACACTCAAAGCACCCTTTTTTGAATTCATCTACTAACAATATAGGATGGGATTTTTAAAAAAGTATTGGTTTATGAATGAATATTTCTTATTACTAGACTGAAGTAGGATTCAGCATCTATTTTTTGCCCATTTTTCCTCTTTTTTTTTTTTTTTTTTTTTAACCAGAGTCTCTCTGTTACCCAGGCTGGAGGGCAGTGCAGTGGCATGATCATAGCTAGCTGTAGCCTGAAATTCCTGGGCTCAAGTGATCCTCCCACTTCAGCCTCCCAAGTAGCTTGCACCACCATACCTGGATAATTTAAATTTTCCAAGACAGAGTCTTACTCTGTCGTCCAGGCTGGAGTGTGGTGGTTCCATACCAGCTCACTGCAAACTCCGCCTCCTCGGTTCAAGCGATTCTTGTGCCTCAGCCTCCACAGTAGCTGGGATTACAGGTGCAAGCCACCGTGCCCGGCTAATTGTTTTTTGTATTTTAATAGAGATGGGGTTTCACCATGTTCCCCAAGCTGGTCTTGAACCTCTGAGCTCAGGAAATCTGCCCGTCTCAGCCTCCCCACCATGCCCAGTTCCTATTTTTAAATTTAAATAAGCATGTTACAATACATCCAACTTACCTTTTATTTTTAATTCTAAGAAAGGTAAAGGTACCTGGAGGGTATGTAGGTAGACTAGACAGACAGACAGATAGATGATGATGATGATAGATAGATAGATAGATAGATAGGTAGATAGATAGATAGATAGATAAATAGATAGATAATAGGTAGATGATAGATATAGATAGATAGATAGATAGATAGATAGATGATAGATAGATAGATAGATAGATGATAGATAATATGATTCTGTTGAGAGACTATTGACCAAATAAAAAAGAAAGAAAAAAAATTGTAAAGACAGATGATAGAAAGAAGACAGTGATATGGATTAAATCAGTTGCTACCATCTTCAGTACGTATTACTGATGTGCCTTTGCCCTAGTGTCATGGTCCCTGGACAGTGTTACATTCTCTGAAAGAAGCAAGATATTTAAATGAAAAATCCTTCACCTGCTGCTCCCCTATACAACCCCACCCACTGGCTAGGAATGGGGGTGAGGTTCAGGGGGAGTGCCTGGCAATTAAAGTTGTAAAAACTCTTGAACAAATAGTCTGGGTCCAGTGGTTCATGCCTGTAATCCCAGCACTTTGGGAGGCCAAGGTGTAAGAATGGCTTGAACCCAGGAGTTTAAGATCAGCCTGGGCAACATAGTAAGACCTTTATTTGTCTCTACAAAAAATTTAAAAAGAGTCTCACTCTGTCACCCAGGTTGGAGTGCAGTGGTGCAATCTTAGCTCACTGCAACCTCTGTCTCCTGGGTCCAAGCAGTTCTCCTGCCTCAGCCTCCCAAATAGCTGGGATTACAGGCACACACCATAATGCCTGGCTAATTTTTGTATTTTTAGTAGAGATGGAGACTCGCCATGTTGGCCAGACTGGTCTCGAACTCCTGACCTCAAGTGATCCACCCACCTTGGCCTCCCAAAGGGCTGGGATTACAGGCATGGCCACCAGGCCCGGCCCCTTCCTTAGATTTATAATGCCTTAATTATAAGCGGCTGTGACACCACCAGTATGGTGGACTCTCGAACAACACGGGTTTGAACTATGCAGGTCCACTTACACATGAATTTTTTTCAACTGAACGTGGATTGCAGGATGCAAAACCCATGTGTGGAGGGGCCGACTCTTCACATCCAAGGGGTTTTCAGGGCTACTGCAGGACTTGAGTTTGTACCAATTTTGGTATACTAGGGGGTCCTGGAGCCAATCCCCTGAGTATACCCAGGGATAACTGTATTTCGAATAGTCCCTCCGTTTGGCTGGCCAGAGGTTTTTGTCTCTACGACAATGCACTGCAGGAAGATTCAAGAAAGAATGGAGTTTGCCTTTATTTTGTAAGGTGGGGAAGAATGAGAGAATGCTGTGCCTACTGGGCTGCTTCTTTCTCAGGAAGATTAATATTACAAAAGAAAATGCTGATTCCCTTAAGGCTATCTATGCTGATATACATCTTGGAAGGACATGAGTTCCCAGAGGGATATGTGTGCCGTCAGCTGAAGATGCCTACGTAAGGTCACCTTGACTTGACAATGATTGAGATCCTGCTCCTGGCTTTTTTTTTTTTTTTCTTTTAAGATTAAACATAATATCTTTCATTTGATGTCATTTCTTTGCAAATCTATAAGATATTCCATTGTATGAAAATCGTTTATTTAACCTGGCTCCCCATTGCTAGGTATTTCGATTGTTTTCAATCCTGTTTGTGTTACAGACAATGCTGCAACAAACAACTCTGTACACAACTTGGTGCACTTGTGGGAGAATATCTGGAGGGGAAATCCTGGAAGTGGGATTGCTGGGTCAAAGGGCATGAGCACTTCCAGCTTTGATAGATGTTGCCAAATCGCCCTCTGCAAAGACTGAGCCTGTTTACGCTCCCACATGGGGAACGAGGTGGCCCTTTCCCTCACTCTGCCCAACATAGTATGTAAGCAAATGTTTTCATCTTTGACAATAGGAGTTAACAATTATACCTAATTGTAGTTTTATAATCACCGTCTTTTCATAGGTTTATGTCCCACCGTAACTTTTCTGGGAACTGTCGGTTTGTGCATTTTGCCCATTTTTTTATTGGATTAGTCTTTTCCTGGAATCATATTAACACTTTATTCACTGAGGAAATTAGCTCTTTTTCTCTTAGAAGTGGTGCAAATATTTACCCCCAGCTTATCACTTACTTTCCTATTTAGACTATGTGTTTTTGTGTGTTGTACAGAAATCCTTAATTTTTCATAGTCAGATTTCTCCATCTAATTTTATGACTTATGATTTTCATGTCGTATTTTATTTATTTTTATTTTGTTTTGTTTTATTTATTTATTTATCTATCTATCTATCTTGAGATGGAGTCTCGCTCTGTCGCCCAGGCTGGAGTGCAGTGGTACAATCTCGGCTCACAGCAACCTCCACCTCCCACATTCAAGCCACTCTCCTGCTTCAGCTTCCCAAGTAGCTGGGATTACAGGCGCCCGCTACCTCGCCTAGCTAATTTTTGTATTTTTAGTACAGATGGCGTTTCACAATGTTGGCCAGACTGGTCTCCAACTCCAGACCTCAGGCGATCTGCCTGCCTCAGCCTCCCAAAGTGTTGGGATTACAGGCATGAGCCACTGTGCCCAGCCTCATGTCACATTTTGAAAAGCTCCCTCTGAAATTATTCTTCTTAATTCTTCCACGCTTTTTTCGTGCTCTCTTTTCTTTCCCTGGTTATTTTAAAATTTTTATGACATCTGGAGTTTATTTTGGTATAAGGAATCAGATAGAGATCTAACTTCATGGCCATCCCATTGTCCCAACACCATTGACGAACTTACACCTTTCTCCACTAGTATAAAACCCACTTTGAGCACAGACATAGTCCTTAAGTTCATCCCATTGATCTGAATGACT
Organism: Pongo abelii; assembly: GCF_028885655.2. Taxonomy (NCBI): domain Eukaryota; kingdom Metazoa; phylum Chordata; class Mammalia; order Primates; family Hominidae; genus Pongo; species Pongo abelii. The sequence goes on from NC_071989.2 coordinate 158,510,268, forward strand.
TCTCCTGCCTAAGACAGAACTGCCTTTAGTTCTGCTGGTCACCATTATTACTCTTCTATGTCAGAATTTTCTGGCTATTCTTTTTTATCTTTTTTCTTTTTCTGGTTATTCTTGCGTACTCATTTCTCATAAGAATTTTTTCAGTCAGCTTCCTAATTCCCCCAGAATAAAGCAGGGTTTTTTTGTTTGTTTGTTTGTTGATTGGTTGGTTGGTTTGTTTTGGAATCACCCTTAAATGAATAATTAATTAGGGAGAATAGACAACTTTCTAAATCAAGTCCCCCTATCCAATAGCAGGGTGTTCCTTTCAACTATTTAGTCCTTCTGCTGAGCCATTTTCAAATGTCCAGCTATAGAAGTCAAAAAAAGAAAAACATTAGGAAAAAACAGAAGTCAGCTGGGCGCGGTGGCTCACGCCTGTAATCCCAGCACTTTGGGAGGCCAAGGCGGGCGGATCACGAGGTCAGGAGTTCGAGACCAGCCTGACCAACATGATGAAACCCCGTCTCTACTAAAAATACAAACAATTTTAGCCAGGCATGGTGTTGCATGCCTGTAATCCCAGCTACTCAGGAGGCTGAGGCAGGAGAAGCCCTTGAACTCGGGAAGTGGAAGTTGCAGTGAGCCAAGATTGCGCCACTGCACTCCAGCCTGGGCAACACAGCGAGACTCCATCTCAAAAAAAGAAAAGCACAAGCAGAAGTCAATAAATAAATAACCAAAATGAGATACCGTCTGGCACCAGTCACAATGGCAATTATTAAAAAGTCAAAAGAAGTCTGGGTACTTCGGAAGGCCGAGACAGGCAGATCACTTGAGGTCGGGAGTTTGAGACCAACCTAGCCAACATGGTGAAACCCCGTCTATATCAAAAAATACAAAAAAATTTAGCTGGGAATGGTGGCGGGTGCCTGTAGTCCCAGCTACTCTGGAGGCTGAAGCACGAGAATTGCTTGAACCCAGGAGGTGGAGGTTGCAGTGAGCCGAGATAGTGCTGCTGTACTCCAGCCTGGGTGACAGAGTGAGACACAGTCTCAGAAAAAAGAAAAGAAAAGAAAAAGTCAAAACAGAACAGATGCTGGTAAGGCTGTGGAGAAAAAGGAATGCTTATGCATTGCTGGTGAGAATATAAACTAGTTCAGCCACTGTGGAAAGCAGTTTGGAGTTTCCTCAAAGAACTTAAAGTAGAATTACCATTCGACCCAACATCTCATTACTGGGTATGTATCCAAAAGAAAACAAAGAGTTCTACCAAAAGACACACGCCCTAACATGTTCATCAAAGCACTATTCACAATAGCAAAACATGGAATCAACCTAGGTGCTCATCAACGGTGGACTGGATAAAGAAAATGTGTTGCATGCACACCATGGAATACTACACAGCCATAAAAAAGAACAAAATCATAGCCTTTGCAGCAACACGGATGGGGTTGGAGGCCATTATCTTAAGCGAATTAACACAAGAATGGAAAACCAAATACTGCATATTCTCACTCATAGGTGTGAGATAAACATTACATATACATGGACACAAAGATGGCAACAATAGATACTGGGGACTACACAAGGGGAGACGGAGGAGAGTGTGGGCTAAAAAACCACATACTGAGTGCTATGCTCACTACCTGGGTGAGGATCGTTTGTACCCCAAACCTCAGTGTCACACAATATACCCATGTAACAAAACTGCCCATGCATCCTTTAATGTATAATAAAAGTTGAAATTATAAATAAATAAATGTGGCTGGACGTGGTGGCTCACACTTGTAATCTCAACACTTTGGGAGGCCAAGGGGGGGTGGATGGCTTAAGCTCAGGAGTTCAAAACCAGACTAGGCAACATGGCAAAACCTGTTTCTATCAAAATTACAAAAATTAGCTGGGTGTAGTGGGTGTGCCTGTAGTCCCAACTACTAAGGAGGCTGAGGTGGGGGGATTGCTTGAGCCTGGAAGGTTGAGGCTGCAGTGAGTCCTGATCACCACTGCACTCCAGCCTGGGCAATAGAGCAAGACCCTGTCTCAAAAATAAATAAATAAATAAATAAATAAATAAATAAAATGTCCAAGGGGGCAGCTCCTGGTCAGTCTATGAGTAACCGTGGGCTGAGCATGCCCCCTTGTTCAGTGAAAGCAGATTGCACTGCTCCCAGAATCAGGGCACCTTTGTGGGAGGCCTGGTTGGACAACTGCAGGGCTGAAGGAGTGGCAACTTGCTGCCGCCCTCCCCCACCCCCCACTTTCCGGAGCCTGTCCCAGTGGTCTCCTCTTCTCTGTTGCAGACATTTGCAATGCTTGTGACTTAATCAGGCCTCATTTCCACAGAAGCATCTGGGGATAAACAAATAACCCAATGCTTCCTAGGCAACTAGTCAGCCTTGTCTCCCCTGCAACTTTTCCTGACCATTGCCTTCAATGCCCAGGACCCATCACAGAGGAGCCAGGGGACGATTTGGCTTGGGCCACATATTCATAAAAGGCCTCAAATTTACACTTCTCACCCCATTGTCAGTTGAGGTGAATCATGGAAGCACACTGAGAAAACTGAAAAAAGACATTCACCAGACAATTTAAATTGGAGTCCCATTACCAACCATGCCAGACCATGCACTGTAAATTTCATACCAACCAAAACCAATTTGTGACTAGCACAGCTATATTGTGGGATATTGTCCTATGTAAAGGAATACATTAAAAATTAAGCCTATATGTTTTGAATGACACATTAACTATCACTTAAACTTTAATTCGGGCCGGGCGTGATGGCTCACGCCTATAATCCCAGCACTTTGAGAGACAGAGGTGAGTGTATCACTTGAGGTCAGGAGTTTAAAACCAGCCTGGGCAACATGGCAAAACCCGGTCTCCACTAAAAATACAAAAATTAGCTGGGCGTGGTGGTAAGTGCCTGTAATCCCAGCTACTACGGAGGCTGAGGCAGGAGAATCGCTTGAACCTGGGAGGCAGAAGTTGCAGTGAGCCGAGATCACGCCACTACACTCCAGCCCGGGTGACAGAGCGAGACTCTGTCTCAAAACAAAAAACAAAACAAAACAAAAACGCCTTAATTGCTGTAGTGCTTTCTGTTGTGTCAAAAACTTGAAAGTTATTTCAGTTTACCACCCAAATCTTAGATATTATGATTGAACTACTTCAAATAACATATTTTTTTATTCAGATAAATAAAACAATAACATACTGTCTTGCATTTTTAGTGCTAAAATAAAGATTAAACATATAGCTTGTGCAATTGGAATTTGGCATAACTTCATTTTTTTCATATGTTGAAGGCCTCCAAAATGAAATAGTCCCAAGGCTTGTTGAGGGCAACAAGAGCTGTCAGTGCGTCTCGCCGCATGATCCTAAGCCTAAGAGGTTCAGGTTTTAACCCCATCCCAACTCACATAACGATTTCCTTCCGTGTCTGCTCCAGCATCATGTACTGCGTCCACTCCTGTTCACTCTCATATGTCTTAGACTGATCCACGATCTTTTGGAACATCGTCCTCTTCCTACAAAACATATCAGTCTAGTAAAGGGAGCAAGTCTTAGAATAAGGCAACACCTGAGCTGCTAACATTGGCTGATTCAGATGGAGGCTTATTAAATCAACAAAATTCACAAAACAAGGTTGAAAGAACCAAGGCCCAGGAGTGAAGACCTAGGTTTAACCTAAGTCTCTGCCACTGATTTGTTATCTACTCTTAGCATATCTCTTGTCCTGAATCTCGGTGTTCCCATCTGTACAACGGGGGTAATAATATCTAACTCACAGGCTTGTAGCAAGAATCAATGTGTCCATAACACACGTGTTGGGCCTGACACATAGTATATGCTAAATTAATTGGAACTATGATGTTTGTTATTATTATTGTTATTATATTGTTGCTGGGTGCAGTGGCTCATGCCTGTAATCCCAATACTTTGGGAGGCTGAGGCAGAAGGATGGCTTGAGACCAGGAGTTTGAGATCAGCCTGGGTAACATAGTGAGAACCCATCTTTACAGCAAATTAAAAAATTATCCAGGAGTGGTGGTGTTCCTGTAGTCCCAGCCACTCAGGAGGCTGAGGTGGGAGGATCCCTTGAGCCCAGGAAGCAGTGAGCTGTGATGGTGCCACTGCACTCTAGCCTGGGCAACAGAGTGAGATCCTGTCTCAAAAAAAAAAAAAAGATATATATATATACACACACATATACATATACATGTATATGTATACATATACATATACATATACATGTATATGTATACATATACATATATATGTGTATATATACATATGCATATACATATATGTATATATATACATATATGTATATACATACATATGCATATACATATATGTATATGTATACATACATATGCATATACATATATGTATATGTATACATACATATGCATATACATATATGTATATGTATACATACATATGCATATACATATATGTATATGTATACATACATATGCATATACATATATGTATATGTATACATACATATGCATATACATATTCATTGTTGCTTTTACTATTAAATGAGAAGATACACCAACTTGAAATACAGGGCGAGGTCTGTGGCAATGATTGCAATGTCCATCATGTGGATGGCATGCTCATGCTGTCGACGATTGAGGTTTTGAAAGATATTCAGACTCTAAAGAAAAAAAGAGAGGCGAGATGGGAGAGAATTGATGCTGGCAGTAAAGTCACCCACCTACCAATGGCCACCCCAGATGATGGCAGAGGCAGCCCAGGCCAATGGGAAGAATGCTCCCTGGGCACACTCAGGCTCCTTGTGAAATAGAGCCTCTGATCCAGGCTCCGCGGCCTGTACACCTTTGGCCCTCTCCTACCTCGTCTCTGAGCAGTGTTTTGCCAAACTCCAAGTGGTGTCTTTCCAAGATGGAGGACCCATGGAGCTTGGCCAGTGGGTTCTGGGATCTGAATGAGAAAGAGAGAGAATCAATATGGAGTGGACAATAGAAAATTAGGACTAAACATCAAGTCTCCTGACTCAGTCTTCAGCCTTCTCCACAAGCGATTCCAAGTTACTTTTGGGTCATGAACTCATTAGAGAATCTACTGAATAGCATGGACCCCTTCCCCAGAGGAAGCCACAAACACACACAATGCCATAAGGGATTTTAGGGACATTAGCATTGGGCCATGCTTCAAGATCATCTAGTCCTGATTCTTCACATCCAAGTCTTGAAGGAAACAACTGAATTTCCACAAGCCGTGTGTTTATTCATTTCTCTATTCAATAATTATTTGTTGAGCACTTGCTATGTGCCACACACTGTGCTAAGTATTTAGATTCTCAAAATGTAAAATGTAAACCCAATCTCTAGCCCTAGAGCAGCATGAAAGTATTGAGAAGACTCAGAGCAGCATGAATTCAGAGCTTGATAATGACTTACAGGCCATTGGCCCTGAGCAGAGACTCAGTTTTCTCATCTATAAGTAGGGATAACATTAGCCCCTGCTCTGCCCAGCCCACTGAGTGGTTGTGAGGATTCAGTGAGATCATGGTTCAAGGACTATGCTTTATGGGCTGTCTAAAATATAAGCTCTGTGAGGACAGGAGCTGTTTCGCTCATCAGAGCACCTTTTTTGCCTGGCATAGAGCCTACCACACCATATTAGAAGCACTGTAAATACGAGATGAGTCAATGAACCATTACTGGTTATTAACATCTTGGCTCAAATTAGTGCAGCAGGTAGAACAGGGAAGGAGACAAGTAAAGGAGTTTAATGCATTCATTTTCTATGGCTGCTATAACAAACTGCCACAAACTTAATGGCTTAAAGCAATAAAATTTATTATTTTACAGCTCTGTATGGAGTCTGAAATGGGTCCTTAGGCCTGCTTTCCTTCTGGAGGCTCCAGAGGAGAATCCGTTTCCTTGCTCTTTTGAGCTTCTAGAGGCCACCTGCATTCCTTGCTTGTAGGCCATGCCTCCATCTTCAAAGCCAGCAGGGTAGCATCCTCTCTCCTCTCTGACCTCCTGCTTCCCTCTTATAAGGACCCTTGGGACTACATGGGGCCCACTCGAATGAATAATCCCTGTATCTCAAGATCCTCAACTTAATCATATCTGCACAGTCCCTTTTGAATGTTAGGCAACATATTCCCCAGCTCAGGGATTTGAGATCTGGACATCTTTGGCGGGGTCATTACTCTGGCTGCTACAGGAGGAGACCCGGATCCCAAGGGCAGATGGCGCTGGGAAGCTGTGGACCACAAGACTTCCCTGTTGGCCAGTGAGTCTGCCTGGGGGCCACACAGAGCTGGATAATGAATCCAGAGGGCTCGGGGTGGGGAGAAAGGCTGACTCACTTCATCTGGTAGAGGTTATTGGTGCCTCTGTGGTCAATGTCATGGCAGAAGGCAGCTGTGACCATGGCCAAGGCCTCTAGGTCCGTGAAGTAGCGCTTCAGCTTTCCCGTCTGGAAGGGCAATCAGAGTGCAAATCATTCCTTTTGTCTAGGGGCTGGAAGCAGGGCTGAAAAGGCGGGTGTAAGGAGGAGGGCCCAGAACTAAAAAACTCATGGGTCTGATCTTGGCTGTATCCTGTCTCCAGAGGCTGACCAGAGGACTGCCCAGGGCTGAGGGGTTTTTTGGATATGGGACTTTCAGTGCTAGAATGGGGAAAGGCCCAGGTAAATGGGAACAACTGGTCACCCTATTTCTGAGTTGACCTTAGCTGGTCTCATCTCCCTCTGAAACTCGGTAGCCCAATCTCCATAATGAGGGTAGAGCATATTGGATCAGATGAGTTTTGAGAAACTTGTAGATATCAGGTTTTAGGATTTGGAGAGTTTCTGAACATGGCCAGGCTGGTAAAGCAAATCTTCCAAACGTGGTCTACTGGTTTAAGCACAGCCCGGAGGAATCCTTCCCTGGGATTGTGCCAGACACTTAACTCCTTGTTGATGCTAGGTGTTGAAACAAAATGTGGGAAAGCGCTCCGGAGAGCTGATGCTGACTTTATGAAAGCAATCACTCTAAGTGGTGTTCTTGTCACCGTTTATGGTAGCCCGGTCAGAATTCCTGCTTCCGGGCCCTAGCACCTACTGTGGCCTGACCATTTCAGCCAAGGGGAAAGGGATGATGTTGAGGAAGGGCAGAGATTTGCATCATGATCTGGATGGGGAAATAATTTTAAATAAAACATACAAGTCTCTGAACCCTCTGAGCCAAAAATATGAACACAAATACACAAAGATAAATCCATCCAAGGATATTGTGGCTCTGTTTGTAATAGTGAAAGATCGAAAAGACTTCCAAGTCCAACAATAGAACACTATGCAGCCACAAAATTGTATCATGGATAAGCCTAAAAAACATTATGCTAAGTGAAATACGCCAGACACGAAAGGACGGATACTGTATGATTTCACTTATATGAGGTGCATAGATTAGTCAAGATGAAAGAAACAAAAAATAAGATAGGGCCAGGCATGGCAGGTCACACATGGCAGCACTTTGGGAGGCCGAGGTAGGAGGGCCACTTGAGCCTAAGAATTCAAGATCAGCTTAGGCAACATAGCCAGACCCTGTCTCTACAAAACTAAAAATGTAGGTGGGCATGGTGGCACATACCTGTGGTCTCAGCTACTTGGTGTTAGTCCCAACTGCACCATTTTGTAAGCTCCCCATTGTTTTGCAGACCTTGGTCAAAGTGAGAAGCATCTTTCCTAACCACCTGACCACAAGGCAGACAAAGGCCCAACTAAAGAAACATCCCTATCATATCTTGCTGGGCAAAAGTTCAAGAAACACCACAATGGCATCCCACCGAGACAAGGGCAAAACCGCCTCATCGTGAGAACATCTTATCAATAGCCTGCCAGGCAACAAGCCATACTGCCCAGACCCCTCCCGCCCATATCTGTAAGTACCCCCAGCCTGTAAGCAGCGGTGGGCTCTGGCATTAGTCTGGTTCCTACTTCTGTAGATTTTATGCTGGGCGTAAAGCCTGCATTTGCTGTTGAGCCGCCCTCTTTCTGTGTGTGTGTGTGTCTTTCTTTAACCCTCGCCTTCCCTTCAAAACCTAACATTTGGGAGGCTGAGGTGGGAGGATCACTTGAGCCCAGGAGGTCAAGGCTGCAGTGAGCCGTGTGTTCTCAGCACTGCACTCCAGCCTATGTGACAGAGCAAGATCATATCTCAAAAGTAAAAAAAGATCTAAGAGGATAGAGATTAAATGTTGCCTCCTCTATAATTTCTTATTACCAAGAGACTAAAAATATTTGGGACTGTTACTAAAAATGTTCTGTGCCACAATGACAGATTGTACTATGGGGAACTACATGCTTCTAGAAATTATTATTCACAGACTACTGATCTACAGATTGCTGGTGTGACAATTCACAATTTTGCTTGCTTCCTAGTGTTCACTGGAAATTAAGGTCACTAAGGGTTAAGAATTCTAATTAATATAAGGATATATTAACATATATTAATATATATTTCTTTATTATTTAGAATTAACACATAATGTTATTTATAATATATTAATAACTAGTAATTAATATATTATTAATAAAATAATAAGGGAAACAATTCTATAAGCAATTATACAAGAGGGCAAAAACTGCTTTTGGTAAGAAAAAGCTATAAGATATGAGGATGTTTTATTTTGTTAAGGGGGAAAAGAGAAATTTTTGTCCTAATGTAGGATAACTGGTTGCTCCAAAATGAGAAAAGGAAAAAGTATAGGACAAAAGTTGAATGGATAAGAAAGTTGTAGAAGGCTTGTGGAGGATAAATCTTGTGAAAGTAATTGTATGTGTGATTAAGCTGGCTAAGATTGGAAGAAAATGGCTGGCGCGGTGGCTCACGCCTGTAATCCCAGCCCTTTGGGAGGCCAAGGCGGGCGGATCACGAGGTCAGGAGATCGAGACCATCCTGGCTAACATGGTGAAAACCCGTCTCTACTAAAAATACAAAAAATTAGCCGGGCATGGTGGTGGGCGCCTGTAGTCCCAGCTACTCAGGAGGCTAAGGCAGGAGAATGGCGTGAACCTGGGAGGCGGAACTTGCAGTGAGCTGAGATGTGCCACTGCACTCCAGCCTGGGCGACAGAGTGAGACTCCGTCTCAAAAAAAAAAAAAAAAAAAGATCAGAAGAAAATTATTTGTAAGGTTTTCTAAAATTTTGAAATTAATGCTATCTTGAACATTGATGTCAAAAGTACACTGATGCAAAACTAGAACTTGGACCTCTCTTTTAAAACAACAAATTTTCTTTGAGTATTTGTCTGCTGTTAATAGGAACTTTATCTTTTAGGTAATTGGACTAGGAAACAAAGATTCTGTGCTTTACCAAATTAATTTCCTGTACTCCAGGTTGTCTTTATTAGGTTTTTGATCACTTAAGAAAACTGAGTTTTCTTTATTAAGAGAGCTAAGGTCTTTCTATAAGTATTTAACTTTCTGTATTTTTATCTATTTATTTATTATTTATCTTATTTTATTTTTGTTTTGAGACAGAGTCTCGCTCTGTCACCCAGGCTAGAGTGCACTGGTGCAATCACAACTCACTGCAGTTTGGACCTCCTGGGCTCAAGCAATCCTCCCACCTCAGCCTCCTGAGTAGCTGGGACTACTGGCACATGCCACCACACTAGGCTAAATTATCTTATTTTGGGCTGGGTGCAGTGGCTCATGCCTGTAATCCCAGCACTCTGGGAGGCTGAGGCAAGTGGATAACTTGAGGTCAGGAGTTCGAGACCACCCTGGGCAACATGGTGAAATATCGTCTCTACTAAAAGTACAAAAAGTTAGCTTGGCCCGGTGGCATGCACCTGTAATCCCAGTTACTGGGGAGGCTGAGACAGGAGAATCGCTTGAACCCAGGAAGCAGAGGTTGCAGTGAGCTGAGATCATGCCACTGCACTCCAGCCTGGGTGACAGAACAAGACTCTGTCTCAAAAAAAAAAAAAAAAAAAAAAATTCAAGCATTTAGAAACTTCCCAAAGTCATATTCATTTTTTTTTTTTTTTTGAGACAGAGTCTTGCTTTGTTGTCCCGGCTGGAGTGCAGTGGCATGATCTCAACTCACTGCAACCTCTGCCTCCCAGATTCAAGTGATTCTCCTGCCTCACCCTCCTGAGTAGCTGGGATTACAAGCACGCACCACCACACTAGGCTAATTTTTAAAATATTTTTGGTAGAGATGGGGTTTCACCACGTTGGGCAGGCTAGTCTTGAACTCCTGACCTCAAATGATCCACCCACCTCAGCCTCCCAAAGTGCTGAGATTACAGGCGTGAGCCACCGTGTCTGGCCCCAAAATCATATTCTAAATTAAGTATTTTTCTTGACTACAAATTAACTTTGGAATTTTTCAGATGAACCCTTAGAACCTTTCAAAAGGATATCTCTTCTTGTAAAAAGAGAGACGTTAAACTAATTAGGCTTATTTTATATATTAAAGTATATGGGAAGCATTGTCAAATACAATTAATGCTAAATCTTCTTCAAGTTATATTCTATGGATGTGTTATTAATATGTGTTTCAGAAACTGTATAAAATTCATAGAAATCTGGTATTCCTGGTATAACACTATCAGTCACAATTTTAGTTATTGTCTTAAAATGTTTGCAACGGAAATAACCAAATTTCCTTGTCAATTGTGCCATTATTGTAATGAACTCTCACGAGATCTTTAACCATGACCATGTAAAGTCTTGTCATCCACAGGTGGTTTTTTACTCTGCTACTTTCCTGAGCAACTATAAGCCTAAAGTGTTTCATCTTCATAAGATCATACCACTGGACTGCGGAAGAATTTCCAGAATTCCAGTGAAGAAAATGGTTCATAAAACTGCTAACTCAGTATTAAGCAGAATAAAAAATAGTTGAAAATTAAAACAAATGATTTGGCAGATTTTTATGCTAAGTCAGCCAGTACTGAAATTGGTAAGATATACAATTTAAATGAACTCCAAAGATTGATCCAAGTCAAGTTACCTATGATAACCTATTTAATAAACAGTGCTACGCACCTGAATTGGAGAAATGAAATTGGTATTTAAAAGGATGTAAATCCAATGTTAAGTGTGGACTCATAAGGAGTCCCGATGGCCTCCTCAACCTTCTTGAGTCCTTAAAGCTTCCATTATTAGATTACTGCACTCCATGACTCATCATGGAAGAAATAAAATGACAGAAATGATGACAAAATATTGACAAGGTGACTGCTCTAAAATTGCTAAAATGGGCTGGGTGCAGAGGCTGATGCCTGTAATCCCAGCCCTTTGGGAGGCCAAGGTGGGCAGATCACCTGAGGTCAGGAGTTCGAGACCAGCCTGGCCAACATGATGAAACCCCATCTCTACAAAAAATACAAAAATTAGCCAGGGGTGGTGACACGTGCCTGTAATCCCAACTACTTGGGAGGCTGAGGCAGAAGAATCACTCGAACCTGGGAGATGGAGGTTGCAGTGAGCTGAGATCACATTGCTGTACTCCAGCCTGGGCTACAGAGTGAGATTCCATTTCAAAGTAAATAAATAAATAAATAGAATTGCTGAAATGGTTTCAAGAAATGTTTGGGGCCAGGCGTGGTAACTCACACATAAAATCCCAGATCTTTAGGAGGCCAAGGCAGGAGGATCACTTGAGCCCAAGAGTTCAAGACCAGCCTGGGCAACATAGTGAGACCCTGTCTTTTCAAAACAATTTAAAAATTAGCCCAGCATGGCGGTGAGTGTCTGTTGACCCAGCTACTTAGGAGGCTGAGATGGGAAGATTGCTTGAGCCTGGGAAGTCAAGGCTACAGTGAGCCATAATGACATTACTACACTTTAGCCTAGGCAACAGAGCAAGACCCTATCTCAAAAAAAAAAAAAAAAAAGTTTTGTTTGTCAAACTCATAATTCTAGCAAGACAATAAAAATCTCAGGCAACACATTTCCAGCACCCACTGGATCATTTGAACACTTACAAATGGATTTCACTTAACTGCCCCTTCAGCGCATCTTTTCTGGTTTTATAGAACCGTTCCCATACAGGAAGGCTGATGCTATAACACTACTTAAAAAGCTATTAGAAAATATTTTTTCACTGAGTTTAATAGCTTGTGCCTATAATTCCAGCAACTTGGGAGACTGCAGCAGGAGGATCACTTGAGGCCAGGAGTTCAAGACCATGGCAACATAGTGAGACTCCCATCTCTCTAAAAAACAAAATAAATAAATCAGCCAGGCATGGTGGTACATGTCTGTAGTTTTAGCTACTTGGGAGGCTGAGATGGGAGGATCACTTGAACCCAGGAGTTTGAGGCTGCATTCAGCTCTGATCACATCACTCTTTCCAGACTGGGCAACACAGTAGGAGCTCATCTCAAAAAAAAAAAAAAAAAAAAAAAAACTTAAAAAAATATTTTTCCCTTGTAAGGAATTCTTGAGAAAATCTCCAGAGACTTTTCTGGAAGCACTGTCAAATAATAATGCTAAGCTTTGTTTGAGTTATAGTCTATGGATATGTTATTAATATGTGTTTCAGAAATTGTATAAAATTTTCTTTTCTTTTTTTTTTTTTTTTTTGAGACAATGATTCACTTTGTCACCCAGGCTGGAGTGCAGTTGTGCCATCACAGCTCACTGCAGCCTCAACCTCCTGTGTTCAAAGGATCCTCCTGCCTTACCCACTGAGTAGTTGGGACCACAGGCGTGCGCCACCATACCTGGCTAATTTTTGTACTTTTTGTAGTGATGGAGTTTCACCATGTTGCCCAGGCTGACCTCGAACTCCTCGGCTCAAGCATTCCACCCACCTAAGCCTCCCAAAGTGTTGAGATTACAGGTGTGAGCCACTGCACCCAGCCTGTATAAAATTTATAGATAGAGATAAAGAGATACTCATTTCACTAGACACATTGTAAAACCATTTACAAAGATATTTTAAACACAGTTGCATTAGGCAAAGCTAACTGAACCAATTGGATTGCCTTGGTCAAAGGTATTCTCAATTGATGGCAATCAGATCCACTCCTGCTGGAAAACAGATTGGCCCCATATGAAATAGTTACAGGAAGATGTATGCCCTGATAACAGAACCTTATTTATCTTCCACTTTTATAGACTCTGACATGACTCAGTAGTGCAGGACTTTAGTGCATGATGCCAAAGCATATTTTCATCAGGTTAAAGAAGCCCTTTGTGACCCACCAATTGATGACAACGAGATCTTTCATGATCTAGAACCCGGAGATTAGGTCTTTTGGAAATTACACCAAAGGAAGCCTGCTCTTGAACTCCATTGGACGCCACCATACCAAGTTCTTCTCTACTGCAAAACTTTAGGGCCTTGAGTCTTGGATCTACATCTCTCAATTCAAAAGGTCCTTCCAGGTTCCTGGACGTATACACCTGTTGGACTCCTTCAGGTAAAGCTAACCAGGGAAGGTTTTCCACAGAAACAGATGGCATCCTAGACAGGGATCATAGATCAAGCCTTCTCTGCCATCATGAAAGAAACAGTACTCTGACCTTTCTAATTAATAACCTAATGACTGCCAGATATAGAAAACCCATCTAAGTGATGCCTACAAAAGGTATATCCTGCTTTCAGGTATTGTGCAGTCAAGACCTGGAGACTACCTATGTGGGTAAATTGCTTGTAGGATGTCACTGGATTAAATCCAGTAAAGTTTCTTTCCACTAAATGTGGTTATGCAACCTTACAGTATGCTATGAAGGGACCACAAAAAAGTAAGTGTCCCACTGGACCCTGTTCAGGAGCTATGCAGACTTATGAGTGGACAAACTTAACTGAACTCTGTTCAAGCACCGCTAGGTGGCCTCTTTTCCAGTCCCCAAGGGCTTATATTGGGTTTGCTTACTCTGTTCTCTCTCCCTGAGGGTTCAGAACTTGTTATTTGGCCAGGCTCACTCCTGCTCCCAAATAGCTTGCCCCTGAAAGTTCCCATAACAACTCCCACAATCAGAGGCCAAAGCAATCAATAACCAAAATTACTACCGATCTCAAAATAGATGAAGATAAGTTGGTGTCTACTGAGGAAAGTTTCCAGTGGGGCTTCTGGGGGCTCACTCTTGCTGGTAGAGGGGTACCAGTTATGGGGAATTTAAAGCTGATTATACATTAGAGGGAAATCTTGGATTTTATAGTCAATCAGGCCTCCCAGTGTTCAGACAAGTAGAAGCAACTCTGTAAAAAGTGGATGAGAAGATTCATGGAAACACCTAATGGAACATGATGCAGCTTTAGACCTCCTCTTTGTCCTTGTTGGGTCTTGCGTATGAGGCTGAACAAAACTGAATGTTGCACTTATCTTTTCTCTGATTTTAGTACTACAGGAAGCTTAATTTAAAGGTGGCTGATACTGCTGTTTCTCTAGACACTGCCACAATTTAAGGAAATTTCAGAAAATTTCTCTGGGGAAAAGAACACATGATGTGTTTATGGGAGCAGCTAACAGGTGGTTTGCAGGCATCTTGAATGGTGAATGGCAAACTTTTCTATTCCAAAGTTTTCTAATCTTTATTTATTTATTTATTTTAAGTGGATTTCCAGATTACTATGACTTGCATTGCCAGGCTAAGTACAGAAATGGATCTCTCTTTATAACAGGCCATTTAAAAATGAAATATGTTCCTAATTGTCATTATGCCACAAACAAAGACTATAACCAATGACCAATTGAACTGTTGAATTTTTTTTTTTTTTTTTTTTTTTTTTGAGACAGAGTCTCACTCTGTCGCCAGGCTGGAGTGCAGTGGCGCGATCTTGGCTCACTGCAACCTCCGCCTCCCGGGTTCAAGCAATTCTCTGCCTCAGCCTCCCAAGTAGCTGGGATTACAGGTGCCCACCACCATGCCCAGCTAATTTTTGTATTTTTAGTAGAGATGGGGTTTCACCATCTTGGCCAGGCTGGTCTTGAACTCCTGACCTCATGATCCACCCGCCTCTGCCTCCCAAAGTGCTGGGATTACAGGCATCAGCCACCGCACCCGGCCCTGTTGAACTACTTTTATACTTGTGACATGGTTACCCCCAAATAACCTGACTGAGGTTGGGGGTAGCCTGCAGCTTTCTTTCACTTTTTATTTTATATGTGTCTCTATTCTTGGAATCCTTTTACACTAAGCCTGTACTGCTTTCACATAATTCTTAAAAGACAGTAAATAGAGAAAGAAGAACAATGCTGTTGCTACCATGTAGAGTCTGCATGAGATTGTCTAGTGTGATGCAAGCCCACCCTACCAGTCCCACCGGCCCCGCCATACCACCAGCAGGGAGAACATGGTCTGCCCCACGTTGAAGCCGTGCCGCCAGTTGTGGTAGGTGATCTTGCGGTAGCCCTTACTCAGGGAGTACATGAACCGTACCAGGGCCTGTGAACACATGCACATCAGTGAGGCAGGACACACCTAAATGGTCTCATGAGAGGGTTGGAATAACAAAAATATGAAGAAGGCATGGCCCATGGCCCTCTCTTTTGAGGTTTGAGGTACTCTAACCCCATCCTTGGACCGGGAGGTGAGAACTTGTACTAGATGCAATCATGCTGCGAAAGTGCTTTGCAAATACTAAATGCTAAATACTAAGAAGATGTTGTTGTTGTTGTTGTTGTTGTTAGGAAATGAGGTGAGCATGCATCATTCCTCTGACTGATCTTCATCAGTAATTCCCGAACTGTGCCCTGGAGAGCAACTGTCCTTGGAGAAGCTAACAGGGGCCCTACAGGGGAAAAAAAAAAAAAAAACAAAAGGACTCTTTTATCCAGTGGTTCTCAAACTTGCGTGTGCATGAGACTCACTTGGAGGACTTGTTAAAACAGTTTCTGATTTATCAGAGCTGGGAGTGTGTGTGTGTGTGTGAGAGAGAGAGAGAAAGAGGAGAGAGAGAAAAAGAAGAATGTGAATTTCTGGTAAGTTCTTAGGTGGTGTGGATGTGGTCTGGGGCAACACTTTGAGAACCACTGCTTTAACTAAAATCAAACAAGTTCAGGCAATTCTGCACACCATATCCCACTGCCTCCCATACATACCTTCTCTGCCGTCCCCCATGACCCGAGACTCACAGCAAACCTTAGTAAGGAATCCTGCAGGGAATGAGCCCTGTTTAAATTGGTTTAGCCCACATTTTCTGCCCTCATTTAACTATAGAACCAATTTTTTGCAGCACATCTATTCTCAGCCTTCAGAGCTTAGTACCTCAGAACCCACTGCAAGAAACCAGCGCACCCAAAACATCACACTTCACAGAACACAGAGGAACAGCGTGTCTCTTTTCTTATAAATGACTCATCTGTGCAATGTGACTAATTCTTTAAATCCTAAATACTGAGAGTAAACTCTTTTTAAGATAGTTTACAGACTGAGTCTTTTTTTTAAAGCAAGCAAGAAAGAAAATTAAAAAGGGAAATCAAATATATTTGTTTTGACCTCACCTCTTGTGGAATGTGAAATTTATCCACCACTTTGAGCTCATAATACATCTGTATTCCACATTTTACCAGCTCCAGTTCTGTTAGGGGCAAGTCACTGAAGTGAAATTTATGAATTTCGTATTTATCTGCATCTGGCAGCTCCGCTTGCTGTATAAGGAATAGAGCCAACTGATTTGGAAACATGAAGTGTTTCTGGGTGCCCACCTCCTGTCCAGCCCTGTCCCCATCCTGGGTCTGCTGGAAGGATCAGAACAGAGTGATGGGGAACATGCTCTGCAAAGAGAAACCCCTGCATGCTCAGGAGCACTTTGCACTTGTTATACATCGGGTCTTGTGCTGCCCCGGTTCAGCTCACCAGGATCTCAGCCAGCTCCTCTTCCTCACATTCCCACGGCTCCTTCCCATACACCTCTCTGGTTTTCTGCCAGGACCCAAAATGGCAGGGGGAAAAAAATAGGTTACAACATGCCTCCACGTTTCCATTCCCATTTATCTCCTTCCTCCAAAGTCCTTGCAACAGAACCACCAGCTCAAAGAGGATTCCATTTAACATCCATTGATGCACAAGGTCCTGGGCTTTAGAGCCATAGAGACCTGCATTCAAATTCAAGCTCTACCACTTACTAGCAGTGTTATTAGTGCTTCTGATCTTCAGTTTCCTCATCTGTAAGTTGAGGATAATAAACATACCTAACTGGTGAATTAAAATTCAATTGTGCAAAGTCATTCTTAAGTAACATATGTAAAATTAAATAATCCATATAAAGCACTTAGCACAGTGCTTAGCGCATAGTGAGCACTAACATAAATTAATGTTGTTGTTGATAGTTTCATTGTTATTATTACTGACTGGGAGTAAGGAGGCCTTGGACACAGTCCTGGTTCTTCCTCTCATTTACTGTGTAACTTGAGGCAAGTTCCTTCTCTCTGTGGGCCTATGTCCCCATGTGCCAGAGGAGGGGAAACTGGACCTAGTTACTTGCTCCTGATTTCTTGACCCAGAGCAGAATTTGTTAACTTGTAACTGGTTCACCAAGGCTGTGCCCCAATAGGTTGCACATACCCATTCTTTGGCTGAAACTGTGGACTGAGTCAAGCAAACCATGAGACAATTTATTCGAACTGGATGTTTTCTCTTCTGAATTTAACAGTTATTGGAATGAAATCCTCAAATTTGTTGTGGTATCTTCCCAGGTTAAGAAATGCCCTCTAAAAACATTAGCCTGTCTTTATTTTTTCTTTTTTTCTGGTCTCACTCTGTCGGCCAGGCTGAAGCGTGGTGTGGCAATCATGGCTCACTGCAGCCTTCGACCTCCATGGGCTCAGGTGATCCTCCCACCTCAGCCTCCCGAGTAGCTGGGACTACAGGCACACACCACCATGCCTGACTAATTTTTGTGGGGTTTTTTTTGGTAGAGACAGGGTCTCGCCATGTTGCCCAGGCTGGTCTCAAACTCCTGGGCTCAAGTGATCTGACCACCTTGGCCTCCCAAAGTGCTGAGATTATAGGTGTAAGCCACTGCACCCAACTTAATAGGGTCTTTTTAGTGAGCTGACCCCACAGGAGGGAGGCTCCGAGAAACTGATAATTGTCCACTGGTCTTCCAGATAAAGCTTCCTCTCAGAGTAGGGGCTATGGCTGGTTGACTCTGTCTCCAGTACCAAGTCATCCCTGAGCACAGTGAAAAATGGAGTTTCTAGAGCTGTCAAGCCAACATCTGACCCCAAGAATGAGGTGTTTCTGCAAGGAACAGCTGTCCCCAGGCCACACAGTGCAGTTATTATGTACCACTCTCAGGCACTCATCTGCTCATGCACTCATTCATTCATTCATTCATTCATTCAATGTTGAGGGCTGCTGCATCCCTGTGCTAGGCAGGAAGGAATACAACAATGCACAAACCCACGCCCAGGCTGTGCCCTGATGGAGTTGCAAGTTTTGCCTTAATCTGGCCACATCTCTGAGACGCAGTCTGTATTAGAGTAGAAACAAGTAAAGAACATTACACACCAAGATTTTCTGAATTTCTTCATTGTCACACTTCACATGATATTTTACTATGTCCTGGAAAATATCCTTCCGATTTTCAAGTTTATTCATTGACTCATAGGTGTCAGGATTTAAAACAGACCAGCCCAGAAATTGAGTCAAAGACTGAAAAAGAAAGAAAGGAGGAATCAGAGACAGAACACCTAAGTTTAATCTTGACTCTAAAACTCATAGCAACAGTTTCTAGGCCTCTGTTTTCTCAGCTATAAAATGGGTTTGATAAGCTGTGTGCTGCCCACCTTGCAGAGTTCTTTTAAGGCTAAGATAAAGGAATGGATGTGACCACACTGTAAGTAAAGCACTAACATACATAAAGCACCATTCTTATGTGTAATAACTTCACAAAAAGAGAATGTGTTTTTGCATATGTGGGGACAGGGGATGTCTAGGAACTCTGTACTTTTTGCTCAATTTTGCTAAGAACCTAAAACTACTCTAAAAAGTAAAGTTTGTTAATATTTTTTAATTTTTATTTTTTTGAGACAGGGTCTTGCTCTGTCACCCAGGATGGAGTGCAATGTCACAATCATGGCTCACTGCAGCTTTGACCCCTTGGGCTCAAGTGATCCTCTTGCTTCAGTCTCCTGAGTAATTAGGACCACAGGTATGCACTACCATGCCTGGCTAATCGTTTTTTAACTTTCTGTAGATATAGGATATTGCCCGGTTGGCCATGCTGGTCTTGAATTCCTGGGCTCAAGTGATTCATCTGCCTCAAACTCTCAAAGTGCTAGGATTACAGGTGTAAGCCACCATGCTCAGCTTGATTACATTTTTAAAAAAGGAAATGTGGATTTCTCTGACAGCACATCGGTGCAGTACAGAAGTGAGAGTGAAGAAAGTGGTTGATGAGGCAGAGTCAGGATTATAGCAACGAGGTTGCTGCCCCATGTGATAGAGCAGTGACATCCAGCCTCCCCCAGCAAGCTGACTCTGAATCCCAACAGCAAAAGGCCTCCTAGCAAGCCATACCTCCATGAGCGTCTCATCCATTTCATCAAAGGGCTTCCCATCTTTACGATTATAAAATGTGGCCACTCCAACAATTTCTTCCTTCTTGTTCACAATCGGCATTGCAAGCACATTTTTAATCATCCATCCAGACTCATCCAGAGGTTCTTTCTACAAGAGAAGGGCTAGATTAGGTTTCCTCTTGTTCCAGGCCACAGAGCCAACGATGATAGATTTCACCGTACATCATGACCCTGACTGGCTGAGAAGAGGTGGCAAGAGGATGGAGTTTGTTGGATTTTGCATGAGTTTAATTACTGACAACTACCATGAGAAATAACCCATCTGGTTGGAATTCCTTAAGCCAAGTAGCCATTTTGTGTTCACTCCTCAGATGTCAGGGCCAGTGCGTGTCAGGCAGTGTGTTACGGGGATGTAACGGTGTGCAGAACATCCCAGAGAGGTAGTGTTTCTCTTTCAGATATGGGAGGCAGTGGCAGGGTACTGGCTTAAAAGGGCAATGCTATGATTCTTGTGACGTTGAATTAATAATCTAGATATAACCTGCACATTTTGCCTCTTGCCCTGACTTCCTATGTTACTTTTAGCACTTCATTTCCTCTCCTGGGGCCTCAATTTTCTTATCTATAGAATGGAAAGAATATGTGCCTCACTGAACAAATGAAGTTCTTGATCAATTATAAGATGCCTTTGGTGAGGCTAGGCATGGCGGCTCACACCTATAATCCCAGCACTTTGGGAAGTCGAGGCAGGCAGATCACTTGATGTCAGGAGTTTGAGACCAGCCTGGAGAACATGGTAAAACCCTGTCTCTATTAAAAATACAAAAATTAGCCAATTAGCCAGATGTGGTGGCATGCTCCTGTAATCCCAGCTACTCGGGAATCTGAGATGGGAGAATTGCTTGAACCCAGGAGGCAGAGGTTGCAGTGAGCTGAGATCATGCCACTGCACTCCAGCCTGGGCAACAGACAGAGACTCCATCTCAAATATATATATATATATATATATATATATATATATATATATATCCATTGGTTCATCAAACATTTAGAATGTGCAAGAAACTGAGCTAGAAACTGAGGAAGCCAAGGCACAGATCTTGTCCTCAGGTTGCTCATAATCTGTAAGGTAAGTAAGCAATTACACTGCAGTGTGGGAAGTTCTCTAAGAGAGTTACATTATGGAACTATGGGAGCCAGAGGAGAAAAGGAAGTCAAGGAAGGCTTCCTGGAGTAGGTGAGTCTTCCAGTCCTGAAGTTTCAAGATTCTTAACATGGTGAGATGATAATTGTTATTATTTAAATAACACTGGAAAGTAAAACAGCTGTCTCAGCACCTGGTGAGAGAGTGTCTTCAAAAGGATGCAGAATACTGCCTGAAGAGCACAAGGTTGTATTGAACTCAGACCTGGCTGCCCCCAGCACTCTACCTAATCTTCATGGAATCCCTTCCCTCTGAAGGCCATGATAAAAAGACAGATTTTATTGAAAATGAAAGGGAACACCATTAAACATTTTTAAGCAAAGAAGTCACTGATTCAACCTATGTTTTTTGTTTTTTGTTGAGACAGAGTTTTGCTCTGTCGCCCAGGCAGGAGTATAGTGGCACTATCTTGGCTCACTGCAACCTCTGCTTCCTGGGTTCAAGCGATTCTCCTGTCTCAGCCTCCCGAGTAGCTGGGATTACAGGTGCCCACTAACACACTCTGCTAATTTTTGTATTTTTAGTAGAGACGGAGTTTCACCATGTTGACCAGGCTGGTCTCGAACCCCTGACCTCAGGTAATCTGCCCGCCTCGGTCTCTCAAAGTGTTGGGATTACAGGTGTGAACCATTGCACCTGGCCCAACCTATGTTTCTTAAAAACATTATTCAGGGGCTGGGCGCAGTGGCTTACGCCTGTAATCCCAGCACTTTGGGAGGCCAAGGCAGGCAGATCACCTGAGGTCGGGAGTTCAAGACCAGCCTGACCAACATGGTGAAACCCTGTCTCTACTAAAAATAAAAAATTAGCTGGGAATGGGGGCGCATGCCTGTAATCCCAGCCACTCAGGAGGCTGAAGCAGCAGAATCGCTTGAACCCAGGAGGCAGAGGTTGTGGTGAGCCGAGACTGTGCCACTGCACTCCAGCCTGGGCAACAAGAATGAAACTCCATCTCAAAAAAACAAAAACAAAAACAAACAAACAAAAAACAACATTATTCAGGCTACTTTATGGAGTATGAGTTGGAGGAGGAAGACCAGAATCTAAAAACAAGATTAAATTTGCTTTACTAATGTAGTTAAACTGCAATCAAGTGGATGACTTGAGTAAAGACTATGTTCTGCTGTGGTTGTGGTCAGGTTCGCAACTCTCAGCAAGTCTTCAGGCTTGGCGCGTTGATGTGGTCAAAATCACAACACATGAAGTGCAATTTTAACTTTGGAACTGTTTTCTGTCTAAGCTTTTTCATAATGTTCTTGAAGGAGAAAAAAATAATTCTGACTTTTCTGAGTCATTTTTATTTCCTTCTGAATTATTTCCTGATTGATAATGATTTGTTTTTCTTTTATTTGTTTAGCCTAGCATGCTAAACCAAATCAGTAGTGACAGGGCCCCCAGAGCTGAGGATATCAAGAAAGATAAGACCCAACCTTGACCAAAGGAAGTCACATTTTACTAAGAAGAATTAGTCTGACACGGACACAAGAATAATAAAAGATGACATAAAGAAAATACGTAAGAGACGCAAGTTTCTTGGTGTGCCTTTCCAGGCCCTGCAGGATTTGGTCTCTGTCCACCTCTCTAGAATCTTCTCCTGCCAGTCTCCCTCAATTTCTCATTCAGATTTGTTGGCTTATTCTAGTTCCTTCCAATAAGCCATCTCTTTCCTGCAATCTTCTCCCCTCTCTCTACTGTCCAAACATAAGTTTTGGGGACATATTTCTTGATTCCTCCCAGATTGTCAGAATCTCCAGCTATGCCCCTCCTCTCCCCTCTGCCCTTCTCCTAATCACCACTCGGTGTCTCTTTCCCCATGCAATCATGAGCTTCATGGAGACAAACACTATGCCTGTCTGGCCCACCACTGTAGCAAGTGTTAACATTTTGCCAATGCCTTCACAGAAGATATCTTCCATGAAACATTTGTTTAAAAAAAAAAAAAAAAGACAAAATCAAATGGAAGGTCAGGTGCGGTAGCTCATGCCTGTAATCCCAGCACTTTGGGAGGCCGAGGTGGGTGGATCACCTGCAGTCAGGAGTTCGAGACCAATCTGGTCAACATGGCGAGCCCCCACCTCTACTAAAAATACAAAAAATTAGCCGGGCGTAGTAGCGGGCGCCTACAGTCCCAGTTACTCGGGAGGCTGAGGCAGGAGGATGGCGTGAACCTGGGAGGCGGAGCTTGCAGTGAGCCGAGATCGCGCCACCGCACTCCAGCCTGGGTGACAGAGCAAGACTCTGTCTCAAAAAAAAAAAAAAAAAAAAAAAAACCAAGGAGACAAATTATATTCAGCCAGAGGAATCATAATAAAACTTAATAGAAGTAGTAGCATTTGAGGTTGTCATTGAAGGGCAGAGAGGATTTCAATAGGAGGTGGTAGAACAGGATTTGAACAGAAGATGATAGGGAACAGCATAAGCAAAGGTGCTGAGGCCAGTCAGGCATAGTGGTGGACACCTGTAGTCTAGCTAATTGGCAGGCTGAGGCAGGAGTTTTGCTTGAACCTACGAGGTTGAGGCTGCAATGAGCTATGATTGCACCATTACACTCCAGCCTGGGCAACAGAGTGAGACCCTCTCAAAAAAAAAAAAAAAAAAAAAGAAAACAACAACAACAACAAAACACCTGGCAAAGTGGCATTTTGATTATATTTATTGAAATACAACTTTAATGTCTGAATCTGATCATGAAACTTTGGAGCTTTTGTATATTAAATATTGTATATCTAGTGGGGGGAAAAATAGATCCTGAGGCCAGAAAGCAAAGGGAGTGAATGTTAAAACTGAAAAGGACCTTGGAAATTACCCAGTTAACTCTGTCCCCATTTCCATTGGCACAGGACTTTTATCCTGTCATATTTTCACTTTGTTGAGGCTGCTTTCCAGCAGAGTAGGTGGATTCTAATGTATTCTAATGCTCTTTGGGGAAGAAAAAAAAATCATATGACTAAGACTGCAAATAAAAAAATGACTTACCTGAAATGCAAAAAAGTCCTCCGTAGGCGCATTCATGATGTTGCAAATCTGAGAGCAGTGAAGGGGAATAATGAAGGTGTGATTAGGCCTGAGAGGGTGAGCAGTGAAGCACTGTATACCATTTTCAGAAACACCATGTTCTTGTCCAAGGCATTCACATTCTTTTCATCAGGTAGACATAGTCGAGACAGTTTTGAATTATTAACTGAGGCTACTAGACAGAAAAGTAACCTTATAAACATTACTTTTTATGATTTGCTCCACTCTTGAATCATTTCTAAGCTTTGAAAAAGTTAAGGCTACAACTTGTCATTACTAGCAGCTGGAGGATATCCCATTTTGTTGTTCCCCTTTTCTTGCTTATTTGGGTTGTATCCATGGTCTTTAAGTTAATATAAATAGCAGCCCAGCCAATGTGGTGAAACAGTATCTCTACTAAAAATACGAAAGTTAACCAGCAGTGGTGGCGTGCGCCTGTAATCCCAGCTACTCTGGAGGTTGAGGTGGGAGAATCACTTGAACCTGGGAGGCAGAGGTTGCAGTGAGCCAAGATCGTGCCACTGTACTCCAGCCTTAGCAACAGAGTGAGACCCTGTCTCAAAATAAAATAAAATAAAATAAAATAATAAAATAAAATAAATAATGCTACTCTAAATATATTTGACTCAACTACATTTAGGTTCTGTTTTGTTTGGGCAGGTAGGGGTTTTTCCTTGGCGTATAAACCCCAAAGTAGAATAATAAATGAAAGGTGTTGTAGCTCTGGTTCTATATTGCTAGATTCCTCTCTTGAAAATTGAACCAGTTTACCCTACTGGTAAGGGATCAGATGACACTTATCTGATCTCCCCAGAGCACTGTGGGGCCACTGTGTACGGTTGTGTAATGTGTGAACTGCACACAGGCATCTGGCTGAGGGGCAACTGGGAGCTGAAATCCATCCTGTGATCTGCTTGCAGCGCCATGACCTTGACCTTTCTTTAGTCATCCATTGAGAAACGGTGCCTTCTAGTTCTCAAAAATGCTCCATCTGGGCTGGTAGCGACCCTGCCTGACAACACAGGAGTGGGCTGTCTGTGGTCTCAGAGAGCAGGTTGTACCTGCTCCTGTCCAAGGACTGCCTGCTCACTGCACCAGCCTTCTGACCTCTCCTTTGACCAGCTCTATCAGTTAATGTCATTGTCTCCTGATCTCAGAGTTCTTGGAGCCCTCTTTCCTCTCCATCTGTGAGCATGCTGGTGTCTCTCTCATGCTTGAAAATGAAATCCTTCCTGCATCCATGGTCCCCACAGCAACCACCCAGGCATTCTCCTCTTTTCTTTTGCATTCTTTACCTTCTTGTTACCCATCCACTACTCAGCAAACCACATGCTGGTTCTGCTTCCACCTCACCACCAAATCCATTTTCACTGGGGCCACCAATAACCTCTTCAGTGCCAAACCCAGTGAGGGTTTTCAATTCTCTCATCAGTTCACTCTGCTGCATGTCATCATTTCCTTCCCTGTTGAAACTTTCCACTTCCTTGGTTTCCATGACACTGCCCTCTCCTGGATCTCCAAACACCTCTGAACCTTCCTTCTGTTTCTCTATCACACACTCCTCTTTCCCACCCACTCTGTAGATGCCAACAACCTCCATTATTGCACCCTAAGTCCACTGCCTGTCTCCCTCTCCCTAAGTGGCTTCCTCCACACATAATTTCAAACACCATCTGGTCCTGATATCTTCCAAATCTCTGCTTCCAACACTCCTCTCTCTCCATGGCATCAGAATTGTCTCTTCATCTACCTGCCGGACAGCTGCTCCTAAAAAATGTCACAGTTTTACCTTGTCTGAAACTGACCTCGTCATCTTACATCCAAGCATGATGATAGCACTATCTATCCAGTCTAGAAGCCTGAAATTAGCTTTGACTCCTCTCTTCCCCATTCTCTGCCTACAACCAATCACAAAGCCCTGCCAGCTTCACCCTCTCAATATTGGACCTGACCCATTATCCACTTCTTGTGTTCTTGCCTCTGTCAAAGTTGTTGTGAGTATTAAATTTAGGTAGTGCCTGACTCATGGTAAGCACCCAGTGGCTGTTAGCAAGAATGATAGTATTCTTTACCCCACCTACCTTTGCTGAGATTCTCATCACCTCTTACTTGAATGATGCTCTGGTTACTTTGCCTGCAGTCCTAGTCCTTCAGATCCACTTCCCAGGAAGCTGCTAGAGTTATCTTTCTTTTCTTTCTTTCTTTTTATTTTTTTCTTTTAGAGACAGGGTCTCCCTCTGTTGCCCAGGCTGGAATGCAGTGGTGCAATCATACCTCACTGCAGCCTGGAACTCCTGGACTCAACGGATACTCCTGTCTCAGCCTCTTGAGTAGCTGGGACTGTGGGCGTGCACCACCATGCCTGGCTAATTTTTTAATTTTTTGTAGAGACGGAGTCTTGGTATGTTGCCCAAGCTGGTCTCAAATTCCTGGGCTCAAGTGATCCTCCTGCCTCGGCCTCCCAAAGTGTTGGGATTACAGGCGTGAGTCACCATGCCCTGCCAGAGTTATCTTTCTAAAATGAAAATTGACTATGTGAATCTCCTGCTTGTCTACCTGTCACCTGTAGATTAAAATCCCATCTTTTAAGGATGAGCATGGTGGTTCACGCCTATAATCCCAGCACTTTGGGAGGCTGAGGCAGGTGGATCATTTGAAACCAGGTGTTCGAAACCAGCCTGGCTAACATGGCAAAACCCTTTCTCTACTAAAAATACAAAAATTAGCTGGGCGTGGTGGTGCACGCCTGTAATCACAGCTATTCGGGTGGCCGAGGCATGAGAATCGCTTGAGCCCAGGAGGCGGAGGTTGCAGTGAGCCAAATTCTCACCACTGCATTCCAGCCTGGGCAACAGAGTGAGACACTGTCAAAAAAAAAAAAAAAAGTCCCACCTTTTAGACAAGGCATCCAAGGCCTGTTGCAATTTAGCCCCTTCCTCCCTCTTGAGCCTCATCTTTTGCTGTCTTCCTGTCTAAAATCTAATACTCCAGCCACACTTAACCATACACAGCACACTGCTCCAGGCCTCCATGCCCATGTTGTTTGCCCATGTTCTTCCTTCCACCTGGAACCTCCTTTTATGAACCCACCTGCCTAAGACCTATTTATTTTGTTTTATTTATTATTATTATTTTTTGAGATGGAGTCTCACTCTGTTGCCCAGGCTGGAGTGCAATGGCATGATCTCAGCTCACTGCAACCTCCGCCTCCTGGGTTCAAGTGATTCTCCTGCCTCAGCCTCCCGAGTAGCTGGGATTACAGGCGCCTGCCACCATGCCCAGCAAATTTTTATATTTTTAGTAGAGATGGAGTTCTTCCATGTTGGCCAGGCTGGTCTCCAGCTCCTGACCTCATGTGATCCACCTGCCTCAGCACCCCCCAAAGTTCTGGGATTATAGGCATGAGCCACTGTGCCCGGCCAAGACTATGCACCTTTCTACCTAAGGATTATTTATCTATGTATTTAATATTTCCTCAAATGTCAATTATCTGTTCATTCATTTAGACCAATTGCAAACTGAATTGAGAGAAACAAGAGAATTAGGCTTTTAGAGAGCCACACTTGCCATCATCTTTTCCACTCTCTTCTTGATCTGAAATCCTTCCACTCTTTCTTCCACGTGATCCAAAACTCTCCCCCTTCAAAGTTATATTACTTACCAGGCCATTCTGGGCAACATAAGCCGGGAGACCACTTACTAAAGCCCAATGGTCAGGAGGTGGATTCCTGTGAAGGCCAAAGACAAACGGTGACTCTCAGTGCAGGGATTGCTGGACTAAAGACTAAAATCTGGGCCTTTGCCCTCCCCCTGCTCTCAAGTGGCTCTCAGCACCTGCTTACATTCACTACACCTGACCAAACCCAAAATGTTGGCCAACCATCTTAATGTCCAAATCTAGACATGGAGAAAGGGTGGCAAATATAACATTTTACTGTCTGCCCACCAAGTTTCACCATCTGAGAAAAGAGACAGCATTCATTCTACAGATTGTTACCTGCTGCTGAGCAGAAACAAATACCATCACTTCCTTCATAAAGTTAGAAGCTACTAATACTATGTAGAGAATGAAAAAATTCATCTATGGAGAATTCCTACCATGTACTAAGCACTAAGCTAAGTGCTTTATATACTTATCCGTTACAATACTATAATTTTTTGTATTATTACTTTTTGCTTGTTTGTTGTGAGAAAAAAACACACACATAAACACGCATTAAAAACTTCACCAATCATTAGAAAATGAACATTTATAAAACCACATGGACATCAAGAACAGCATTGTCAGCTCCTTGGAAGCCATTGACTTTCCCCCGCAATCATAACCTTCTCCCTAACCCCAAAGGTAACCATTATTCTGAAATTATGCTAAATTGCATTCTTCCTTGTTTGTAGAGTTTTACCTCCTAAGCATGTTTTCCTGTACCTGTTAGTTTAATTTTGCCTATTTTTCAACTCATTTAGATGGAACCATACAATGTATATTATTTTGTCTGGCTTCTTCGTCACGTTGCTATAATTCATTCATTTTACTGACTTACAGTGTTCCCTATACTACTGTAGCACAATTTATCCATTCAACTGTTGGTGGACATCGCCCATCCCTTCACTTAGGGGCTAATATAAACAGTGCTGCTGTCAACAGTGGTGCATATGTGCTCTCAGTTCTACATGGTATATTCCTAGGAGAAGTACTAGGTCATAAGATGTTTGTATCTTCAACTTTACTAGATGAAGCCAAACTGTTTTCTAAAATGATTGTAGCAATTAACACTCCTATCAGTGGTCCATTAGAGTTTCCTTTGTTCTCCATCTCTGTCAATACTTAGTATTTTCAGACTTTTAAGTGATAGTCCTCGTGGTGAGGTCTAGTGGTATCTCATCATGGTTTTCTTTCATATTTCTCTACAAAATTAATAAAATGGAGTAACTTCCATAAATGTATTTGTCATTTGCATTGTTTTTTTGTAAAGTTCCTCTGTTCATGTCTGTTACTCATTTTTAAAAATTACTTTTAAATTTACTTTTACTCATTTTTCTATAGTGTTTCCTCCTTATTGATTGATAGGAGTTCTTTATATCTTCTCTCTCTATTTTTTTTTTGTTGTTGTTGTTGTTTGTTTTTGAGACAGGGGCTCACTCTGTCACTCAGGCTGCAATGCAGTAGCATGATCCTAGCTCACTATAAACTTGAACTCCAGGGCTCAAGTAATCCTTCCACCTCAGCTGCTCACCTAGCTGGGACTTCAGGCACATACCACCATGTCCAGCTGATTAAAAAAATTTTTCATAGATGGAACTGTCTGCAACAATTATAACAGAGAACTCTAACCTCACTAGATTCCATCTTGCTTCTAACTTTATAAGCTAACTGCCCTTACTCATTCCTGGGCATGGACCAAGCCAACTATGGGAAGAATTTTAGTTTATAATTTAACATTGAAGTAAGGATGATAATAGTCCCTTCCCAAAACTGACCCCCTCTGGGGACTAAAACTGCCTTTGTAAGACTAATGAAAGACCACAAGGTTAGGGTTATGGGAGGGGCCTGAATTCTGCTAAGATGTAAGTGTAGTTAAACAATAACCAGCTGTTGTTCCCTAGCTTGCTTTTCTGTAATTCCTTACTGCTCAGGAGTCATGTAGCTGGGGATCACAGGATTTATAACTTCCCCAATCCCTCCTACAGATAACATCACTATTGTACAACCTAAGATTGGTCTTTGAGATATTTTTTAGACTTTTGCATTCTAGCCACTGACTGACTCTACCTGGATCCATAACTCAGTGGTGCAAAGTTTCCTTTGTTCTACATTTCTGTCAATACTTAGTATTTTCAGACTTTTAAATGATAGTCCTTGTGGTGAGGTCTAATGGTATCTCATTGTACTTTTCTTTCATATTTCTCTATAAAATCAATAAAATGGAGTAGCTTCCAAAAATGTATTTGTCATTTGCATTTTTTATAAAGTTCCTCTGTTCATGTCTTTTACTCATTTTTTAAAATTACTTTAAAATTTATTTTTACTCATTTTTCAATACTCATTTTCCTTTTTATTGATTTGTAGGACTTCTTTATATGTTCTTTTTTTTTTTTTTTTTTTTTAGAGACAGGGCTCAACTCTGTCACTCAGGCTGGAATGCAGTAGCCAGATTCAACTGGTCTTGTGACCTCACCTAGGAATTGACTCACTGCAAGAAGACAGTTTTAATCCCCTATGATTTTATCCTCAGCCCAACCAATCAGTATTTCCCATTCCCTAGCCCCCTGCCCACCAAACTACCCTTGAAAAACCCTGGCCTCCAAATTCTCAAGGAGGTAGATTTGAGAAATATCTCTGGTTCGTTTGCTCAGCTGCCTTAAAATAATTAAACTCTTTCTCTGTTGCAACTCTTGCTATTCTCAGTGTGTTGTCTTTTCTGGGCAGCAGGCAAGAAGAACCTGTCAGGCTGTATCATAGAGATGGGGAGTCTTACTGTGTTGCCCAAGCTGGTCTCAAACTCCTGGCCTAAAGTGATCCCCCTACCTAGGTCTCCCAAGGCACTGGAATTACGGGCATGAGCCACTGTGCCTGGCCCTATATGTATTTTTGATATGAGCCTTTGTCTGTTACTTGTGTTATAAATATATTTTTTTGCATCATGACTTGCCCTTTTACTCTTTATAGTAACCAGCCTCCTAGATGACCCTCAGTGATTCTTACTTCCTTGTGTAGTCCCCTCCAACAATGAATCAAAGCTGGTCTCAGTGACCAAAAGAATATGGTGGAGATGAATATGTTATTTTGAAACTAGATTATGAAAGGCATTGTAGCTTTCACCTGCTTGCTCTGGGGAAGTCAGCCACCATGCCATGAAGTAACTCAAGCAGTCTTTTGTAGAGGCCTATGTGAAAAGGAACTGAGGCCTCCTGCCAACAGGCAGCATCAACTTGCCAGCCATGTGAGTCAATTTAGTAAGCAGATACTCCAATTCCAGGAAAGCCTTCAGATGACTGCAGCCCACACTCATATTTGGCCTCAACCTCATGAGCTACCCCAAGCTAAAACTGCCCAGTTGGCCGGGGGCGGTGGCTCAGGCCTGTAATCCCAGCACTTTGGGAGGCCAAGGCAGGCAGATCACCTGCGATCGGGAGTTCGAGACCAGCCTGACCAACATGGAGAAACCCCATCTGTACTAAAAATACAAAATTGGCTGGGCATGGTGGTGTTTGCCTGTAATGCCAGCTACGCGGGAGGCTGGGGCAGGAGAATCTCTTGAACCCTGGTGGCAGAAGTTGCGGTGAGCTGAGATCGTGCCACTGCACTCCAGCCTGGGCAACTAGAGCGAAACTCCATCTCAAAAAAACAAAACAAAACAAAACAAAACTGCCTATTCAAGCCACCCTTGAATTCCTGACCCACAGAATAATAAATAATAAAGAGAAGCCGGGTGCAGCGGCTCACACCTGTAATCCCAGCACTTTGGGAGGCCGAGGCAGGCAGATAACCTAAGGTCAGGAGTTTGAGGCCAGCCTGGCCAACATGGAGAAAACCCATCTCTACTAAAAAAAATACAAAAATTAGCCAGACATGATGGTGTGTTTCTATATTCCCAGCTACTAGAGAGGCTGAGGCAGAAGAATCACTTGAAACCAGGAGGCAGAGGTTGCAGTGAGCCAAGATCATGTCATTGCACTCCAGCCTGGATGACAAGAGCAAAACTCCATCTCAAAATAATAATAATAATAATAATAGAGGGATAATAAATTATTATTGATGTTTTAAGCCACTAACTTTTGGGACAATGTGTTATGTAGAAATAGATAAACTAATACACTCCCAAATAGTATATTTTGATATAAATAGAAGTTTTTGTTCTTAATGTGGTCAAATGTATCAATATTTTTATTTGTTATTGAAGTCTTATTTATAATTTTTTATCCAAAGATCATAAAGCTATTTTATGTTATCTTCTAAAAGTGTTATAGTTTAGCCTTTTATATTTGGACCCCTAATTCACCTAGAATTTATATTTGTGTAATTTACTTTTTTTTTTTGTTTTTGGGACAGTCTTGCACTGTTACCCAGGCTGGAGTGCAGTGGCATGATCTCAGCTCACTGCACACAACCTCTGCCTCCTGGGTTTAAGCGATTCTCCTGCCTCTCAGCCTCCCGAGTAGCTGGGATTACAGGTGCCTGCCACAATGCCTGGCTAATTTTTGTATTTTTAGTAGAGATGAGGTTTCACCATGTTGGCCAGGCTGGCCTCGAACTCTTGACCTCAGGTGATCCACCTGCCTTGGCCTAGTGTTGGGATTACAGGCATGAGCCACTGTGCCCGGCCATGTAATTTACTTTTGATGGAGAAACCACATTTCTTTTTTTTCCATGTTGGTACCCATTTATACAAGCATAATTTATTTGAAAGATCATTCTTTCTTCCATTGCTTTAAAATGGCACCTTTTTCATAAATGAAGTGGCTGTATATGTGTGAGTCTGTTTCTGGCTTTTTGTTCTGTTCCTTGGATATATTCCCAGGCTGGTCTCAAACTCCTGAGCTCAGGTGATCCACCTGCCTCAGCCCTCCAAAGTGTGAGGCTGATGTGAGCTATCGCACCTGGCCTAAAATTCTCTTTAGAAGATAGAGAAAATTTCCCTCTATAATGATGAATATGTCATTTTTCTCTTAATGGCAAATTATATAGGTTGATTTTTCTAACATTAAACCAAGTCTACATTCCTGGAATAAATCCAACTGGGTAATGATGTGCAATCTTTTACATATTGTTAGTCATTATTTGCTAGAATTTCATTTAGAATATTTACATCTATGTCCATTATTTGCTAGAATTATATTTAGGATATTTTCATCTCCGTCCATAAGAGAGAATACTCAGAACTTTCTTTTCTGTTGGTTTTGGCGTACAGCTTATACTAGCCACTTCTTTGCCTGTTATCATACAATAATTGTATGAGTTTTTTTTGTTCCTTAAATATTAATTAGAACTCAGGCAGGGGTGTGTGCCTATAGCCCCAGCTACTGAGGAGTCTGAAGTGGGAGGATCACTGGAAACCAAGAGTCTAAGGCCAGCCTGGGCAACATAGGGAGACTCCATCTCTAAAAAATATAAATAAATAAACATAAACCACTAAGCAGAATTCACCTGTGAAAAAAAATCTGGGTCTGGGGTGTCTTTGTGAGAAGGTTTTTATTTATTTATTTTATTGTAATAAATATTTTATTGTAATAAAACTGTTTTGGTGTTATATTTCTTCTTGATTTTGTCAGTTTTACTATTAATATTTTTCCTCTTATTCTTTTTTTCAAGATAGGGTCTTACTGTGTTGTCCAGGCTGTTCTTGAATTCCTGGCCTTAAGCAATCCTCCCACTTCAGTCTCCCAAGTAGCTGGGATTATAGGCATGTGCCACCACACCTGGCTAGGTTTTTTGTTTTGTTTGAGACAGGGTCTCACTCTGTCACCCAGGCTGGAGTGCAGCGGGGCAAACCTGGCTCACTGCAGCCTCCACCTCCTGGGCTCAAGCAATTCTCCCACCTCAGCCTCACATGTAGGACTGCAGGCATGTGCCATCACACCCAGCTAATTTTTAGCATTTTTTTGTAGAGACAGGGCAACCACTGGCAAGGCTGCTTTGAGCCGGCTATGTCCCTTGACTGAAGGTCAACGCTTCTGTCAAGGTGGTTTGCTCTACAAGACTCTTCTTTATTCCAGATTATGGAAATTTCCCTTTGGGGCCAGCAGTGGTAGTAGCTCCTCCACTAATAGCACATTCTCTTATGGTTCCCTTCATTCCACCCACACCTTTGCAATTTGTCCCTCTCTAAATAAACCCTCACTGAATTATCCTGATTTGAATGTGACACCTATTTTCAGTTGAGACCCTGACTGATATGGATGGATACATAGCTCATTACTTTTTCAGCCTTTTTAAATTTAAATATGTGCATTTAAGGCTGTAGATTTTACATTAAGCACAATTTCACTGCATCACACAGGTTTTTTATTTTTTACAGATGCTTTAATATGTAATATTTTCATATCTTTCAGCTCAGAATATTTTCTAATTTCAATTAATTGATTCTTTTATCCATAGGTTGTTTGGTTTCAGAAGGGTATTTCTTAGTTCCCAAGCATATGAGAATTTCCTAATTAGCTTTTTCTTACTGGCTTAGAGCAGTGTTCTATCTATATTTATTAGGTTAAATTTATTAATTGGATTATTCAAATATTCTATATTCTGTTTGTTCATTTTAGTTTGCTCCTTAAGTCAATTAGCAAACATAGATTCGTCTGTGTTTTTTCAGTCTTTTATGCTCAGCGTCTCTGTATTCTCTTTCAGATTAGTCTCCTGTAAACAGGATATAGGATTTTTCATCATATCTTGGGAATAATCATTGTTGACTAACTTTTGTATGTGCAGAGAAAGATTAAATGCTGCCAATTAATCTATAATGTAATCTATAATGCTTATCACTTGTAATTTTTACTTTATTCAGATCAACATTGCTCTTTTAGCATTTAGACACAGATTTTTTATCATATCTCACACTTTTTTCTGTCATTTTATGCCAGTTAAGACAATTTTTCACTTCAATGCTGAATCATAGCATAATCTCTCTTTAAAAATTATTTTACATGGCAATTGAATTCAATGTGAATAGCAACCAGCAATGGTTGCTCAACAATAACTATACTTACAACAATATGAATGGTGGGAAGTGAAAATTACAGGAGACCATTGTTTTCAACTAAACTCCTGTAGTAGGGGCCCTAACAGATTGAACTAAAAATTAAAATGAAGTCACCTACATCAAAGTTCCAAGTCACCAAACACTAAATTGTTATCTGACCTTCTGAGAAATCAGGAGAAACAAAAGCTAATTTTCCAAACAAGCCAGTTTCTTTCTTTCTTTTTCTTTTTTTTTTTTATTTGAGACAGGGTCTCACTCTGTCCCCTAGGCTGGAGTGCAGTGGTACGATCATGGCTCACTGTAGCCTCCACCTCCCCGGCTCAAGTGATCCTCCTGCCTCAGACTCCTGAGCAGCTGGGACCACAGGTGTACACCACCATGCCTGGCTAATTTTTGTATTTTTTTGTGGAGATGGGGTCTTGCCATATTGCCCAGGCTGGTCTCAAAGTCCTGAGCTCAAGGGATCTGCCTACCTCAGCCTCCCAAAGTGCTGGGATTACAGGTGTGAGCCACTGTGCCCGGCAACAAGCCAGTTTCAATTGTCATGATAATGAAGTTTCCTCTGCTTTAGTCCTTATACACACACAAAGGTAGCCTGAAATAGCTTGATGTTTACTTCTCAGTCATTTTTCTATTGTCCTGTTTCCCTGTCCTGCCTTACAAGAAAAGTAGCTTTAAAATGACCAATCTGCTTTTTGTTCTTTGTTCCCATAAAACCAACCCCTTCTGCTCAACTCATTGTAACACTTACTCTATTTTATGCAACAAATCTTTGTCCAATTCTAGAATCTCAAATAAAGCCGGTTGAGATCTTTAGATGAAATTTATTGTAACTTTGTCTTTTGAATATGGTTATGACCAAGTTCACACCTAGGCAATAACAACTTTATCATGTCTGCCATGGCTAACAACAATCACACAATTCTATTTCAGAAATGTCAAAAAGTAGAAAACAGCATCTTAGAATCAATGAAAGGTAATGTATTTCTTTCTTATCCAGGCTGGCAATCTTTGTCATTTAACTGGAACATCTAGTTGATTTATGTTTTTTTAAATTATTAGCCATTGCATCAGCTTACGCCTATAATCCGAGTACTTTGGGAGGCTAAGGTGGGAGGATTGCTTGAGCTCAGGAGTTCGAAGAAGCCAGCCTGGGCAACATGGTGAGACCCCATCTCTATTACCAAAAAAAAAAAAAAATTATTGGCCAGGCATGGTGGCTCACGCCTGTAATCCCAGCACTTTGGGAGGTAGAGGTGAGAGGATCGCTTGAACGCAGAAATTTGAGACCAGCCTGGCAACATAGTGAGACTGTCTCTATAAAACGCTAACACACTAATTAAATAAATAAATAAATTCAAATAATTGATATATTTGAATTTGAATTTCACCTTGATATGTACATTTTATTTTCCTACCTGCTCTATGTTCTTCTCTCCTTCTTTCTCTCTCTCTTTTTTTTATTGAAAGGGTCTCGCTATGTTGCCCAGGCTAGAGTAGAGTGGCTATTCACAGGTGCAATCATAGCTCGCTGCAGCCTCAAATTCCTAGGCTCAAACAATCCTCCTGCCTCAGCCTCCTGATTAGCTGGGGCTACAGACAGTGCATCCACATCCAGCATCTATGTTCTTCCTGAACTTTTATTTTGCCTTCCTTTGGTTTGATTAGTCATTTATTTACTATTCAATTTTCCCCTCTGTTAGTGTGGATGGCATATACTGTGACAGCCATTCTGCATGTTTACAGACATTCTGGCTGTCTATCCTGGGCACAAGGTCAGACTGCGTTTCCTAACCACTCAAGTAACGTGTGGCCATGTAACTAGCTTTGGCCAATGAAATGTGAGTATAAGTGCTGTGTGTGTGTCACCTCCAGATGGAGATTTTAAGAGTCAGTGTGTATTTTTCCTCTCTTCTCTGTGGCAAGGTTATTCTATCTTGCAAAGTTCAAAATGGCAGCTGCTTTATCAGCCTTGGCTCCTGCCTGACTACAACCCACCCACCATATCTCCAACCACACCCGCTAGCTGGCAATACACACATAGTGGGATGGTGAAATAAATTCTAGTTGTTTATACCACTCAGGTCTCCAGGTCTTGTTACGAAAGCAGAGCCTGGCCTATCTTGGCTGAAACAAAGATTTGTGTCAGAAACAGGGTGCTGCCATAATAAAAAACCTAAAGCGAGAAACATAGGTTAGGGACTGGGTGGTAGGCAACAAGATGAGTGTTATCAGAGGCTAGTAGGATGTGATGCTGGTCAAGCAGAGACAAACAGAAAATTGCGACCTATGACCATTTAAGAGACAGATAATGAGTTAATAGGATTGTGGCTCTAGAAGCTAGAAAAGGGGCTAGAAAACAGAATTGTTGAAGAATATGCTTTTGATAAGGTATCAAAAAAAAAAGAGAGATGAGCTTTAGAAGATAATAAGTGAATCAGGCTGGGTGCCAGGGCTTACGCCAGTAATCCCAGTACTTTGAGAGGCCAAGGTGGGTGAATCACTTGAGGTCAGGAGTTTGAGACCAGCCTGACCAATATGGCGAAACCCCATCTCTACTAAAAATACACAAATTAGCTGGGTGTGGTGGCGTGCGCCTGTAATCCCAGCTACTCGGGAGGCTGAGGCAGGAGAATAGCTTTAACCCAGGAGGTGGAAGTTGTAGTGAGCTGAGATTCGGCCACTGCACTCCAGCCTGGGAGACAGAGCAGGACTCCATCTTAAAAAAAAAAAAAAAGAGAATAGAATAAGATAATCAGTCCTTATGAAAGCAGCAATAAAGGAATAGAGATAACCTAGAAACTGAGGAACTTGAGGCAGCTTCTCATCCTCACCAGTAACAGACAACCCTGAGAACTTGTTTATCTGGGTGACAGGATTATTACAGTTTGGTCTGGTGACAAAACTGAATCAGCATGACCTATCACACCCACTCCTTGAAGATTAAGTTGGCATGCAGTAAATCCCTTCAGTTGGACAATATGGCTGTGGGGGCTAAGACTAAAGGTGTGGCTCTCCCATGAACCTAATTACAGCCTCAAGGCCTCTGCAATTAGGTTGAGAAAAAGGGCTATGTCTTAGGACAGAACCATGGATGTGGCTTTTAGCACATGGAAAAAGTGCTATGTCTCAGGACAGAACCATGGATGTGGCTTTTAGCACATGGAGAGGATTCAAACAGAGAAGAAGGTAACTAGGTTTTTGAGAAAGGTCTACTGACCAAAAAAGTATAAGCCAATATTTAAAAAGTTTGCAACTGTTCAAATCTTCTAATGGTCATTGAGTCCCAGCTACCTAGATGCAAGACTGAGAACATTCTTTCCTTTTCTTTTCACTGTCCTCCTCGGTCACACATGAGGGGACATTGAGAATAGGCTTTCTGTGGGGGCTGAGTCAGTTCCTTTGCAGCTTCCTACTTTTGCTTTGCCTCCTTCAAGTACCAGAAGAGTAGCACTGCAGAAAACAGTTGAAAATCCCTGATTTCATCCCAGTCTCATTCTATACATGGGACTCTAAGATCAGACAAACCACTTACTGGCACTGGCTGTGAGATTGGGACTCGGAGCACCTGACTCACAGTCTGGTCCACTGTAGCCCTCATCAAGGCTCTAGTCAAGTCTTCCCCCTTCTTGGGCCTCACTGCTCACCCTCTGAGTCTCTCTACCATCTCACACTGCCTCCTTCCCACTCTCCCTGCCTCTAACCAATTGTGGGGTCTCATTGGATTTGGTCAGTGTTGATCTTGGAACGAGTATCTTTTGGAAGTTGATAATGTACCTGCAGTTCCCCATGTTTTGAGATGTGTTAAAATAAAAACTATAGGAGGCCCTTGTTTTGGATGAAGTTCTGCACTAAGCTCCAACAAACCAAACTAAAAATCAGCATGGAGTCACCCATGATAAAGTTCCACTTCACCAAATCTAAACTGTTTTCTGATCCTCTTAGAGATTAGGAGACAGGTAAAAGACAATTTCCCAAAAAGTCCTGTTGCAATCTTTAATGGGCATGATAATGAAGTTCCTCTGCTTTAATCCTTACACCAAAAAAAAAAAAAAAAAAAGGTAACAGTTACCTGACATTAATCAGTTATTTTCCTATTGTTCTATCTCCCTCTCCCACCTTATAAGAAAAGTATCTTAAAAATGACTAACATGTTCTTTGATCTTTGCTTGGCTTTCTTCAGCCCTTCTCTGTCTATAAAGTCAACCTTGTCAGAACACTTACGTATTTTATGGAATGAAGTGTTGCCCAATTCCAGAATCACCAATAAAGCCAATTGAGATCTTTAATCTAATTTGTTGTCATTTTGTCTTTTGACAGGTGAAACTTACGGGATGACTTTGATGTCTTCTTTGCCATGCAGGATGTAGTCAATGACCTTGTAAAAGTTAATTTCCTGGCAAAAGAGAGAAAAATTATACTTTTTTTTTTTTTTGAGACAGAGTTTCACTTTGTCGCCCAGGCTGGAGTGCAATGGTGCGATCTCGGCTCACTGCAACCTCCACCTCCTGCGTTCAAGCTATTCTTCTGCCTCAGCCTCCCGAGTAAATGGGACTACAGGCACGCACCACCATGCCCGGTTAATTTTTGTATTTTTAGCAGAGACAGGGTTCCAACTCCTGACCCCATGATCTGCCCACCTCAGCCTCCTGAAGTGCTGGGATTACAGGCGTGAGCCACTGCGCCCAGCCAAAAAATTATACCTTTAAGAGTC
Source organism: Pongo abelii (assembly GCF_028885655.2). NCBI lineage: Eukaryota > Metazoa > Chordata > Mammalia > Primates > Hominidae > Pongo > Pongo abelii. The sequence goes on from NC_071989.2 coordinate 158,549,343, forward strand.
AAACAGAAGTTCAACAGGAGTATGTCCCTGAAACCGACTTTGTCCTTTTACCATTGTATGCCCCGTAGTTTTTGTTGTTGTTTTAATAAATTACTGTTTTTATTGATATATAGTAGTTGTACATATTTTGCTCTATGGTTTTCAGGAAGCGCCAAGCCTGGCCATAAACTCCCTCCAAGGATGTGCCTGGGCTGCCTTCTGGTGCTCCCTGTCCTCTGCTTACTCTCAGGATTCAGTGTGCTTCACCTTGGAGCCAGCTCACAGTGACCAGGAAGAGGGCTGGGATCTGAGGCTGGGAAGAGGGGTAGAAAATTCTCTAAGAGGATCTAGAGGTTGATTGTGTGCAAGTTGATCACACAAGTTGGGACATTTTTGTCATACCCAAATAAAAGAGAGTTGAGAAGCCAGGGGGCAAAAAAGCACTCAGGACACACAGCATTGCTCCCAGAATGTAATTCTCTGCATGCCTGGCTGCTTACACTACCTGCTGTGACTCGAAGCCAGTTTTATCTGATAGTTGCTGAAACAACCCACTGCAACTCTAGGACTAATTTTACCCACTGCCATTACTCATCAGTCAAAACTTGCCAGCTCCCCAGACTGTGACTGGTGTCAATGAACTTTCTCAGAGAGCAACATGTAATATTTCTCTTTTTTCTTTTAGACACAGGGTCTTGCTCTGTCACCCAGGCTGGAGTACAGTGGCACAGTCATGGCTCACTGTAGCCTCGAATTCCTGGGCTCACGTGATCCTCCTGCCTTGGCTTCCCAAAGCACTGGGATGACAGGCATGAGCCACCATGCCCGGCCTCATTTCTCTTTTTTATAAAACCGTCTACCTTCTCTTTGTTCTTTGGACATACTGAAGACTACTTAGTCTGCGTGTATGCCCGGAATTGCAAGTCTTCCTTTGCCCCAAAACATTAAATATAGAAATTCATCTCTGTGTTTTAATTTTGACTTTGATAAGTGCAAGAAGAAAGAGATAAAGAAGGCTGCCAGATTCTAGGGAGATGGGGAAGTGGTCAGGAGGTTCCCATCCCATTTAAAATCACAGCCAACCAGCCATCCTCCCTGCAGGGTGCATCTCTGCGGTCATGGCCCCATTTCTCCTTCATGCCTACCACTCAGCTGTTCTCTTTGCTGTGTCGTCACTTGAGACCTACCTTCTCAATCATGTTTCATGCCTCCGAACTAACTCTCTGCCTCTTCCGTCCCTCCCGCCTCCTTGCATTGTTAAAATTCCCATTCTCTTAAAGTAGACCTCTTCAATTACATGACTCTCTAGCATGCAATTGGATGTTGGCATGTGACTCCATTCCCCTAGCTCTCCAGGGGAAATTCTATTACCTTTTTCTTAGGTCCTCTGTATGCCCAAGTGTGATAAGCAACTATTTCACAAATGAGAAAGCTGAGACACGGAGAGAGGAAAGGACTCACTTGTAGCAAGACAATGAACCAAAATCAGAACCTGGGTCCTTAATTCCCAGCTCAGTGCTTTTCCTCTATGTCACCTAACGTTAACAGCTTAGTGTTTTACTGTCCGCATCACTGTCACCTTGAACAGGGTTGCTCAGAGTGTAATCCCTGGGCTGGTGCCTGTCTGTGAACTCTTTACTATTCCAGGAGAAGATAAAAACAGAAACTGAGAGTGACTTAGGAAGTTTTGTAACAATTTGACTGAGTTAGATGAGGTCTGTTTAATTGAATAAAAGGGGAAGGGGCATATATATATATATATATATATGTGTGTGTGTGTGTGTGTGTGTGTGACGGAGTCTTGCTCTGTCGCCCAGGCTGGAGTACAAGTGCAGTGGCATGATCCAAGTTTATATTTTGTCTGTCTTTATACAATTTTGTTTTTCTAGGAATATATTTTATCATATTTTTAAAAGTAGCAATCAAAACATACTGGAGGCATGACTCACTCTCTTGAGTATGCCTGCACTCCCCTTTCTTGAGTGTGTTCTTCACATAAAAAAAAAAAAATTGGAAATTTTTTTAAAAAGAAAAACCAAACTGTTCCTTTACTACAGGTATTTTGAGAAGTACCTTCCTAGAGATTTCAGTGCAGATACCTGGGCTCCACCCCAAGCCTCCCGACTCAGAACCTCCACAAAGAGGAATTCCTGAACCAGTTAAAGATGTCTGAAGTTCTGTTTGGTTGGCGGGCAATCAGCAATGGTCACCTTCCAACTCATAAGGGAGAGGCTCTGCTGCTCAAAACCTAGCATTGGTGGCAGCTGCACTGACTGAATACTTCTAGGAGGCAAGCTCTGGTTAAACAAAAGGCAGAAGCTGAAACCACTCCAATGGCATAGGCTACCCCCAGGGATAGTGAGCTCCCTAAAATAGGAAGCATCCAAGAGGAGACTAGATGAACCCTGAAATACAATAAATAAAATGGAGCTGAGACTAGACCTAGAGTGAGGATTCCTGTTCTAGTTTCAGTCCTACTATGTGTGTTCTTTGGGCCTCAGTTTCTCTGGCTGTAAAATTAGATCGGTGGTATGTGTTTGCTGCTGCTGTTAAGTAGCAGCTCTCTTTCCCCAAGCAAAGCATGGAAGCTAATTATATGAAACTGTGCTAATGGAATCAGGGCCGGGTATATAGAGTCCCTGCACCTTTGTTCTCTCTTACTCCCTTTCCTGTCCTCTTCCTTTTCTATTAACCCCTGGTCAAGGCAGCTTCTGTAGAACTCTAAGGTTCTAAGGACAATGGGGGAGAAAGAAAATTGTTTTAGAAAATCCATAAAGTCCCTCCAAACTATGATTCTAAGGTTATGATAAGATAGGTAGCAATATCTCTCAAAGATCAAAACAGACATATTATTTGACCCACATGTGGTAATGGATCCTAGAGATATACTCCCAAATGTGGGTAAAAGCATTCTTTGCCCCATCCTGGGGTCTTAGCTAGACTGCTTTAAAAAGTCTGGAGATGATGTAAGGTCTCTTATTAGGAAAGTAGTTGTACAGTGGACACCACACGTTTCCACAGTGAGATTGCTGTGCCTGTGCTGAAAGGGAAAGATGACAAAATATTCAGTTAAGTGGAAAAAGCAAGGCACAAAATAGAATCATAGCATTAGTGTAGAGTGGTGGTGGTGGAATATGTATACTTCTCCATGAATATCTGGATATACATAAACGTTCCTGCAAAGAGAGTTTGCTAACAGCAGCTGCTTCACAGGGGCTGACTAGGAGGAAGGAGGCACTTAATTTCGTATGGAGTGAACTTTTCACTGTGCTCATATATTACTTTTCCAACATACAAACCAATTTTCTTTTTTTATATTTTTTATTTTGCTTTATTTTATTAATTTACTTTTTTTGAGACAGGATCTCATTCTGTCACCCAGGCTGGAGTGCAGTGGCACAATCTTGGCTCACTGGAGCCTCAGTTTCCCAGGCTCAAGCAATCCTCCTATCTTAGCCTCCCAAGTAACTGGTAATACAGGCACGTGTCACCATGCTCGGCTACTTTCTTTTTTTCTTTTTTTTTTTTTTAGTTAGAGACAAGGTCTCACTTTGTGGCTTAGGCTGGTCTTGAACTCCTGGCCTTAAGTGATCCTTCTGCCTCAGCCTCCCAAAATTCTTGGATTATAGGCATGAACCACTGCACCTGGCAAAACAAACTTTCTTAAAAATATTTTTAAACAGTCAAGTTGTAACTTATAAGCAGTTCTAGAAAGGAAAGGTGGCTGCTTTCTAGAACACTTATTTCCTAGGAGATAAGTTTCTGTCTGCGAGGGGGAGGAGGCAGAGTTCCAGGACCTTCTTGACATCTTTGTCTTGCCTTAGGGCCACCTGTCCTTGGGCCTGTGCTGCTCACTGTACTCCCGGCAGGCTCAGGGCTTCCTGGGCCTGGCTGCTGTCCTACCCAGGGATTCCCACGAGAGTCTTTAGAAAGGTTAGAAATGGACATTTCTAGGCCAGATGCGGTGGCTCACGCCTGTAATCCTAGCACTTTGGGAGGCAGAGGTGGGCAGAGCACTTGATGTCAGGAGTCTGAGACCAGCCTGGCCAACATAGTGAAACCTCATCTCTACTAAAAATATAAAAATTAACCAGACATAATGGTAGGGCACCTGTAATCCCAGCTACTCGGGAATCTGAGGCAGGAGAATTGCTTGAGCCCAGGAGGCGGAGGTTGCAGTGAGCTGAGATCATGCCACTGCACTCCAGCCTGGGCAACAGAGTGAGAGTCCATCTCAAAAAAAGAAATGGACATTTTTTTGGAATCCCACAGGAGAATCAATTTTCTTTCCCCAAATTAACAAAAAGATCAGTGTGCTTTCGGTAACTAGGCTTTTTCCACACACTGTAGCTCAGTCAAAGTCTTTAAAGCCATATTCATGTACAAATTCACCAGCCTCTGGAAAGTCAATACTGAGTCATCAAGAGTACCTTTGTTACCTTCTACCTGAGCAGCTGACACAAGGGGCTTTGAAAGAGCCACAGATACCCATGGAAATATACCACTTTTTAAAAGACTGCTATGTTTTGTTTTGTTTTTTTCCATGAAGTCTTTTTAGCCTGTATAACTTTTAAACACTTAAAACATACACACACTATTTTACTTTTAAAAGTAGATGAAGCAAGATGTAGCTGACATTGTGAGGCTTTCGACCTAAGATTCGGGAACATTAATTGGTTGGAATTCAGACAAAAGCTGTATTTCCAAGTGAATGTGGCAGATAAAGCATGAGAGGGATGTTAGAAGGCAGAGGGAATGTTAAAGGGCCTAATTTAGGCCAGGTGCGGTGGCTCATACTTGTAGTCTCAGCACTTTGGGAACCCAAGGCAGGAGGATCACTTGAGGCCAGGAGTTCAAGACCAGCCTGAGCAATATAGCAAGACCTCATCTCTATATAAAAAACAAAAACAAATAAAATAAAATGCTGTAATTGGATGAGACCAGAGATCAGAAATTTAAATGCCTAGAGAGGCCTGATAAAAACAAAAATGAAAGCAGGACACAGATGTACATAAAAGAGAGTGGTGGGGGCCGGGCGCGGTGGCTCACACCTGTAATCTCAGCACCGTGGGAGGCTGAGGTGGGCGGATCACCTGAGGTCAGGAGTTTGAGACCAGCCTGGCCAACATGGCAAAACCCTGTCTCTACTAAAAATACAAAAATTAGCCAGGTACAGTGGCAGGTGCCTGTAATCCTAGCTACTTGGGAGGCTGAGGCAGGAGAATCACTTGAATCGGGAGGGAGAGGTTGCAGTGAGCCAAGATCACACCATTGCACTCCAGCCTGGGTGACAAGAGCAAAACTCTGTCTCAAAAAGAGAAAGTGGTGAGGACTGTGGCAAACTAGAGAACTCAGGCCACATCCCAAGGAGGTAGCTGCTACTCAGCTCCGATCAAATTTGCCCTGCTGGATTGTGGGCCCAGTATTGATTAATCATTCACTTTTTCAAAAGAAACTGAAAATTCAGATATTTACGGGAAAGAATTTGATTTTTAAGGGTTAGCTGCCAATTTCCCAGCACTTTGGGAGGCCAGGCAGGAGGATCACTTGAGCACTAGGAGGTCAAGACCAGCCTAGGCAACATACCAAGACCCTATCTGAGAGAGAAAGAGAGAGACAGAGAGAGAGAGAGAAGAAAAGAAAGAAAGAAGAAAGAGAGAAAGAAAGAAAGAAAGAAAGAAAGAAAGAAAGAAAGAAAGAAAGAAAGAAAGAAAGAAAGAAAGAAAGAAAAAGAAAAAAATAGAAAACCTACGTAGCCAAGCAAGTGTATCTATCAGCTGGAATTGGCTTTCTGGCTACCAATTTGTACATTATAGACTAGATATGAAGGTTTTCTAAGCTCATATTGTCTATAACTCTAAATTCCTGCAAGGTGAAGCCTTGAGTAGGTTGCTTGACCTTCCTGGGTCTCTTTCCACAGCTGTGAAATGAGTATGTTGGTCCCTGTTTGGTCTACCCCGCAAGGTTACTGTGAAACCCCAATAAGATGTCCTTTGTAGGGACATGGAAGAAATTGGAAACCATCATTCTCAGTAAACTATCGCAAGGACAAAAAACCAAACACCGCATGTTCTCACTCATAGATGGGAATTGAACAATGAGAACACATGGACACAGGAAGGGGAACATCACACTCTGGGGACTGTTATGGGGTGGGGGGAGGGGGGAGGGATAGCATTAGGAGATATACCTAATGCTAAATGACGAGTTAATGGGTGCAGCACACCAGCATGGCACATGCATACATATGTAACTAACCTGCACATTGTGCACATGTACCCTAAAACTTAAAGTATAATAAAAAAAAAGAAAGAAAATATGGGGAAAAAAAGATATTAAACACTTAGCTTCTTGTTAGTATAATGCTTAGAAAGAAAGAAAGAAAAAGGAAGGAAGGAAGGAAGGAAGACCACTTTGCAAATGTTAGGGATGTTAGGGCATGACAATTATGAGGAATTATTGTTGTTTTTTTGACTTTTTTTCTCCCTGTTGTTTTATTTTACTTTTAGCACCTGTCCGCTATTGAACATGAGGGATGATTCTAACTTCAAAGGAGACAACCCAATGCAAAGACAAATACCTATATGCTAAAAAAAATCCTTTAACAGGGTTTACTGTGCCTTGCATTTGAATATATTAAATCATCCTGAAAAGGTCAGAGAGAACGTACTCTTCCATCCGGAGTCCTGGGACCAGAGTAAGGTGGAACTTCACCCATCAGAACCGGCCACACATCAAAAAATTCCTAGGAATGAAAAAAACAATAATTACATGTTTTGAAAAGAGATCAAGGAAAGGAGATTAAGAAGTCCCACCTACATGAGTCAGCTAACACTGAAATTTAGAAAGTGAGAAGAACTCAGTGAAACCCAAACTTGGAAAGGCAGTAAGACTCACTACAGTTAGAAAATAGTCACATTTACCCTTCAAAATATTGATGAACTGGGCCTGTCTAGTCATTAGCCAAAAACGTGGGAGCTGAACTGGGGCACCCTCAGTGTTATTGGACATGAGAGGGAAAGTAGGGTCTTCAGGGCTAAGAAATTTACCTTAAGACCATGCTAATATGTGCTCAAAGATTTAGCTAAAACAATGTCCCAAGCAGTATCATTTACAGTAGTGAAAAATTAGAGACAATCTAAGTGCCCAACAAGAAAGGACTTATTAAATCAATTATGGTACATCTATTAACAATGATGTTACAGATATGTGTGTACTGATTGAAAAGACGATACACTGATAAGTGAAAAATGTGAGAGGCCAAAAAGAATATATCATGTGACCCTAACGTTCAATTATATATAGAAAATGTCATGAATACATTTACAACAAATTATTATTATTATTATTATTATTATTTTGGAGAGAGGGTTTCGCTCTGTTGCCCAGGCTAGAGTGCAGTGTCTCCATCTCAGCTCACTGCAACCTCCACCTCCCGGGTTCAAGCAATTCTCCTGGCTCAGCCTCCCAAATAGCTGGGATTACAGGTGTGTGCCACCACATCTGGCTAATTTTTACATTTTTAGTAGAGATGGGGTTTCACCATATTGGCCAGGCTGGTCTCGAACTCCAGACCTCAGGTGATCCATCTGCCTCAGCCTCCCAAAGTGCTGGGATTACAGGCATCAGCCACCATGCCTGGCCCACAACAAAGTATTAACAAGTGATTTTCTCTGAGTGATTGGAATCAAACTGTAATTTATTTAGAAATTTTTCATAATAAACTTTATTGCTTTTGTAATCAGGAAAAAAATATTTTTCACAAATAAGAAAAAAATGATGCCAAATATGGACAATAGACCTATATCTGGGATCCAATAAGAAAGGCTGACACCTGTAAGATAAGTGGCTGCTAAAGCAAAATAAACAGCTGCCTTAGCCTGAGGCTATCTCTGTTCTTCCAGTTTTCGTGTAATAATTTGAGCTCCTACGAAACAAACTGCAACCTCAGTAGGCAAACAAACCAAAACCCAATTTAGGAGTATATTATTGTAACAAATGGTCAAGTTTCAACCAATCACAGGCAGCCCAACTGATCAGACCATGTCCAAATCAGGCAAATGCCCTCTTGTAACTAATCATGTTATTTCTGTACTTTACTTCCATGTTCAGCTATGAAAGCTCACTGGCCTTGCCGTGCAGCAGAGCTCTTTGAACCTCTTCTGGTTTTGAGGGTTGCCCAATTCATGAGTTGTTCTTTGCTCAGATAAACTCTGTTGAATTTGTTTTGTCTAAAAGTGGACAAGGTCGAGTGCGGTGGCTCACACCTATAATCCCAGCACTTTGGGAGGCCGAGGCGGGTGGATCACTTGAGCCCAGGAGTTTGACACCAGCCTGAGCAACATGGTAAAACTTCGTCTCTACCAAAAATACAAAAATTAGCCGGGCATGGTGGTGTGTGCCTGTAATCCCAGCTTCTCAGGAGGCTGAGGCAGGAGAATCACTTGAACCCGGGAGGGGGAGGTTGCAGTGAGCTGAGATTGCGCCACTGCACTCCAGCCTGGGTGACAGAGTGAGACCCTGTCTCAAATAAATAAATAACATAACAACATAACATAACATAACATAACATAACATAACATAACATAACACTAAACAAAAGTGGCCAAGACACAGGCAGAGGGAAGAGGAAAAAGAGCCAGCAAAGGAGCTGCACAGTCATGCAGCCTCAGGAGAGGCCAACTGAGAACCACACAGGCTCTTCCCCACTACTTATTCATGGTTTCCTTTGCCCATAGAGCAGCAAAGCTTGTGTGGAGTCAAGTCTGGGCCGGACAGAGGGGCTTCCATCCTCCAGTGCCCTTTCTGTTCATTCATCTGTTACTATACAGGGACAAACCGTGATCTGTTAGCGCTGGATTACTGCGGGTAGGATGCCAAGCCCTCCTCGTTCTTCTCATTTGAGCATGTTTGTCATGGTTTGCTTATTCTAATATCATCCAGAGAAGCAGAAGGGAAGCCGCATGAAATGCAGAGTCCATGTTTTTGCCCTTCTCCCCAGTTGAGCTCTTTTTCTAGACTACCAACAACAGGAAGAAATTTAATTCTAGGTGAACATTTAGAAAACAATTTTAATTCTAGGCAAAAATATAACCAGGCCTTACCTGAGCCCCACAACCTGCTGACTGCTAGTTATACACAGGCGAATAAGGCACAGTTTGTATCCTGGAAGAACTTACTGTCTCATGAAGAAGATAACTAATAGTGAGGTAAATGAGGCAAGAACCAAAACAGTGCTGGAAGGAGAGGATAAATGCTAGAGGAGCCCAGAAGAAGAACAAATATATTGGCCTGACACCTCATGTGGGCCAAACACTGAGTGGATCCAAAGATTGTCCCAAGGAGAAGAGAAGTTGTCAAACAAGAGGTTGTATGGCCAGCGTTGTCTTTAGTTATAAGAATATTTAGAAATATATATATATATATATTTAGTTATAAGAATATTTAGAAATAATTTTTAATGTCTAACAATAGGGGAAAGGATAAATTAATTATGGTATATTTATACTACTCAAATGAATGAGATAAATTCATATGGACTACAAAACAAAGAGAGAGGATTCCTACTTCTGTTCATGATGACTAGTTTGTTTCAGACCAATCCTCCAACTGGAATAATTACACCATTTGAACTGTGTGTATGTGTATAAACATTTATTTATTTGAAGGACCTATATAGCCGGCAAGGCAGCAGGGAGTTAGTGGGCCAAAATCCCAGAGAGAAGGGAAACCCAGAGATGTAAACCTGACCCTTGATTCAACCTTTCCTTTTGACCCACTTGTTGATACCAAAGATGCTGTGAGCAGCTAAGAAGCTGAGCCAAGCTTACGGAAGACTCACTGGGCGAGGAGGACAAAATCGGAATTCAGAGCCTGCCAAGGAGGAGAGACCCTTGAAAACACCCTAGGCTGGGATCCTCACGCCCCAAGAAGTAAAAGTGAACCAGAAGCAGACCAGGCCTCACGAAGACTGAAGACCAGCTTCATATCAGTTCAATTCCTAAATGGATTGAGGTTCTCTGCCTTTACCCCAACTGCTTGCCAGAAGTAAAACCATCCCCTTTGGAGGAAGATAACATATTTCCATACATGTCTCAAGTCTTCAAACAAAAATAATAAACATGTAACAGACAATTCACAGAAAAATCTAGAGGGGAAATAGATCATAGAAATAGGTTCATAGAAGATGCCTATAAATATTATAGCTTTCAGACACAGACTCAAAAATAACTGTGATTATGTCCAAGAATCAAGTACAAAACAGAGAACTTTAGCAGAGAACTGGAAACTACAAAAACAGAATGAACTGGAAATTCTAAAATTGAAAAATACCTAAAGTTAAGAACTCAATAGTTTAACAGTCAATTAGACACTGTTGAAGAGAGAGTTAGCCAGGCAGTGGCTCACGCCTGTAATACCAGCACTTTGGGAGGCCAAGACAGGCAGATCACTTGAGGTCAGGAGTTCGAGACCAGCCTGGCCAATATGACAAAACCCCATCTGTGCTAAAAACACAAAAATTAGCTGAGCATGGTGGCCTGCGCTCATAGTTCCAGCTTCTCAGGAGGCTGAGGCATGAGAATCGCTTGAACCCAGGAGGCGGAGGTTGCAGTGAGCCAAGATCATGCCACTGCATTCCAGCATGGGTGACAGAATGAGACTCTGTCTCAAAAAAAAAAAAAAAAGAGTTAGTAATTAATAGACGATAGATCAGAAGAAATATTCAAACTAAAGCACAAAAAACGAAAAGATGAAAAACACATAAAGAAGTATAAGAGACACAAACCATGGTGAAAAAGTCTAACATATAATAATGATAAACTTAGAGGTCTTTTCATTACCAGATATCATGATATTTTATAAACATACTGAAATTAAGACAGGATAGTATTGCAGAAGAATAGGTAAATATACCAATGAAGGCTAGGCATGGTGGCTCACACCTGTAATCCTAGTACTTTGGGAGGCCAAGGTGGGCAGATTACTTGAGGTCAGGAGTTCGAGACCAACCTGGCCAATATGGTGAAACCCCGTCTGTACTAAAAATACACAAATTAGCCGGGCGTGGTGGCACGTGTCTGTAATCCCATCTACTCGGGAGACCGAAGCAGGAGAATTGCTTGAACCTGGGAGTTGGAGGTTGCAGTTAGCCAAAATCTCACCACTGTGCTCCACGCTGGGCAAAAGAGTGAGATATCTGTCTTGAAAAATAAAATTAGTTAAAAAAAAAAAAATATATATATATATATACCAATGGAACAAAATAGAGAATCCAGAAACAGACCCACACATATATGGACACTTGGTTGATAATAAAGGTATGATAGGGAAGAATATCTTTTCACTAGAAGAGTAGGGAAAGAATGGTCTTTTCAATAAACAATGCTGGGCCAATTGGATGCTTGTACGGAAAAATAAATATTCACCTTACTTCACACTAAACATAAAAAAGTTCCAGGTAGATTGTAGAGCTATATGTGAAAGTTAAAACAATAAAGCTTTTAGAATTTGACATATGTAAATGTCTCTATAACCTTAGAGCCAGGAAAGATTTCCTCATTACAGCACAAGAATCAATAACGATAAAGGAAAAGATTGATAAATTTAACTACATTATCATCCAGAACTTATATTCATCAAAACACACCATTAAGAGAATGAAAGCACGGGCCAGGTGCAGTGGCTCACGCCTATAATCCCAGCACTTTGGGAGATTGAGGTGGGTGGATCATGAGGTCAGGAGTTCAAGGCCAGCCTGGCGGACATGGTGAAACCCTGTCTCTACTAAAAATACAAAAATTAGCTGGGTGTGGTGGTGGGCACCTGTAATACCAGCTATTTGGGAGGCTGAGGCTGGAGAATTGCTTGAACCCGGGAGGTGGAGGTTGCAGTGAGCCATTGCACTCCAGCCTGGGCAAGAAGAGCGAAACTCCGTCTCCAAAAAAAAAGAGAGAGAGAGACAGAATGAAAACACTGAGTGGGAGAATACAGTCATGCATCACTTAACAATGGGGATATGCTCCGGGAAATGTGTTTGTCTTTGGGCAATTTTGTCATTGTGTGAACATTGCAGAGTGCACTTGCATTACCCCAGATTGTATAGCCTACTACACACCTAAACATAGCTAAACATAAAAGATACAGTAAAAATAAGGTATAAAAGTTTAAAAATCATACACCTATACAGGGCACTTAGCATGAATGGAGCCTGTGGGACTGGAAGTTGCTCTGGGTGAGTTAGTGAGTGAGTGGTGAGCGAATGTGAAGGCCTAGGACATTACTATACACTACTATAGACTTTATAAACACTGGACACTTAGGCTACACTAAATGTATTTTTAAAATTTCTTTCTTCAATAGTAAATTAACCTTAGCTTACTGTAATTTTAAATTAATTAATTAATTATGTTAGAGATGAGATCTTGCTCATCATAGCTCACTGCAGATTCGGACTCCTGGCCTCAAGCAATTCTTCTACCGCAGCCTCTTGAGTAGCTGGGATTGCAGGTATGAGCCACCAAGCCTGGCTTGTAACTTTTTTACTTTATAAATTTTTTAATTTTTCTTTATAAAATTTTTTATTTTTAAAAACTTTTTGACTCTTTTGTAATAACACTTAGCTTAATACACAAACACATTATATAGCTGTACAAAAATATTTTCTTTTTAAAAAAAATTATCTCAAATTCTGTTATTCTTTTTTCTTTTTTTATGTCTTTGGTGCTTGAATCAGAACAAAAATATTTCTTTATATCTTTATTCTACTAGTTTTTTTTCTCTTAAATTTTTTTTCTTTTACTTTCTAAATGTTTTTGTTAAAAACTAAGACACAATCACACACATTAGCCTAGACCTACACAGGGTCAGGATCATCAATATCCCCATCTTCCACCTCCACACTTTGTCCCCCTGGAAGGTCTTCAGGGGCAAAAACACGCATGGAGCTCCCATCTCCTGTGATAACAATGCTTTCTTCCAGAATATCTCCTGAAGGACCTGTCTGAGGCTGTTTTACAGTTAACTTTATTCTGTTTTAATAAGTAGAAGGAGTCAACTCTAAAATAATGGAAAAAAAGGTGTAGTGTTGTAAATACATAAACCAGTAACATAGTTTTCTAGTTTTCTATTATCAAGCATTATGTACTACAGCTCATAATTGTATGTGCTATATATATATATATTTGTTTTGTTTTTTTTTGTTTTTGTTTTTGTTTTTGTTTTTTTTGAGACAGAGTCTCACTCTGTCACCCAAACTGGAGTGCAGTGGCACGATCTCGGCTCACTGCAACCTCCGCCTCCTGGGTTCAGGCAGTTCTCCTGCCTCAGCCTCCTGAGTAGCTGGGATTACAGGCACCCACCACTATGCCCAGCTAATTTTTGTATTTTTAGTAGAGACGGGGTTTCACCATGTTGGTCAGGCTGGTCTCGAACTCCTGACCTCGTGATCTGCCCGCCTTGGCCTCCCAAAGTGTTGGGATTACAGGCGTGAGCCACCACGCCTGGCCTGTATGTGCTATACTTTTATGCAACTGACAGTGTGGTAGGTTTTTCTTATACTAGCATCACCACAAATGTGAGGAATGCGTTGCACTATGACATCACTAGACAATAGAATTTTTCAGCTCCATTATAATTCTATGGGACCATGGTATAGGCAGGCCATCATTGATCAAAATGTTGTTATATGGTGCGTGACTGTATTTGCAATGCATGTATTTGAAAGTGGACTTGTGCCCAGAATTTGCAAAGAACTCCTACAAATCAGTGAGATAAAAAAGACAATGTGATTTTTTTAAATGGAGGAAAAACTTGAACAGTCACTTCACAAAATAATACATCCAAACTGGCCAATAAACATATTTTAAAATATTCGACCTCATCAGTTATTAGGGGAATTCATGTTGATAACAAAAGAGATAAAGCCACATGCTCACCAGAATGGCTAAAGTTACTAAGAATAATAATACCAAATATCGATGAAGAAACCCTTGATACATTGCTGGCAAGGGTATGAAATGGTACAACCATTTTGAAAATCAGATGGGCAATATCTACTAAAGCTAATACTCTGAAATTCTACTCCTAGGTAAATACCTAACAGAAAGGGCACAACTGTGTACTAGTAATATACTAGAAGTTTCATAATAACAATATTCATAATAGATCAGATCTGAAAACTCGAATGTCCACCAACAGTGGAAATGAATAAATACACTGTAGATTATACATATAATGGAAAATTCCACAGGAATAAAAATGAATGAATTCATGCTAAATGAAGCAATAAGGATGAATCAAAAGAAGCCCAACACCACGCCTGTAATCCCAGCACTTTGGGAGGCTGAGGCAGGCAGATCACGAGGTCAGGAGATTGAGACCATCCTGGCTAAAACAGTGAAACCCCGTCTCTACGAAAAATACAAAAAAATTAGCCAGGCATGGTGGCAGGCGCCTGTAGTCCCAGCTACTCAGGAGACTGAGGCAGGAGAATGGCGTGAACCCGGGAGGCGGAACTTGCAGTGAGCCAAGATTGCGCCACTGCACTCCAGCCTGGGTGACAGAGCGAGACTCCGTCTCAAAAAATAAATAAATAAATAAATAAATAAAAGAAGCCAAACACAAAAGCATGTGTATTGTAGGATTTCATATATATGAACCTCAAAAAGGCAAAACTAATATGGTGTTAAAGGTCAGATGGTGGTAACCTTTCAGGAGGAGGCTGTGGGAGGTACTGAAGAAGGTATGAAGGAGGCTGCTGAGGTGCTGTTTGTTGTGTTCTGTTCCTTAATTTTGGTGGTGGTTTCATGGGAACTTTCACTCATTGAACTGTTATAACAGCAGCTATAATCAATGTTCCTTTTCTGTGTCTATGTTATCTTTCTTTTTTTATTTTTATTTTATTTTTTGTAGAGACAGGTCTCACTGTGTTGCCCAAGCTGGACTCGAACTCCTGGCCACAAGCCTTCTTCCCACCTCAACCTCCTAAAGTCCTGGGATTACAGGTGTGAGCCACTGTGCCAGGCCTATGTTTCAATATAAAGGCTCATTAAAAAGAATTCATACGTGCTGACATGGAAAGATGTTTGTAAAACATTAAGTAAAAAATGGCAGACTATCAGAAAATGTCGTCCAGTAATTTTTTAATCAGCTCTTCAGAATATTCTGATGAACTGCCAAGTTTGGGAGCCTCTGGACTATATCCAAGGGCTTTTCCAACCCCAGATTCTGTGATCCATGTATTCACTCGATCCAATATATTTGGAGAGTCTGCACTGGCCTGGGCACCACCAGTGCCCATTTTGTATGCATGACAAGGCGTACAAAATGAAACTGGCTGGAATCCTTGGGTTTTCAGGATAGGAGATATTAAACTTAGATAACTCTGAAACTCTGTTTCAAGGCAGAAAATGATTAGCCTCATAAGGCAGAAGCAAATAAACAAAGAGGAATGAGGAAGTTGTTTGGGAAAACATATCTAAAAAACATCGCTGGGAGCGACATTGAACTCTGCCTCCTTAGCTGCTATATCTGCCACAAATCTGGCCCCCGAGCATGTGAGGGACCGGATATCAGCATCTGCCTCCACTTAATTGCCTGGGTGAGCTCTGGAATAGATAAATTGCAGCAAAGCTTTACACACAACTTTCAGGACATTTTTTGAGAATCCCTGAGGTTGGCAACTTTCTCCAGGACTCTCAACCCACGTAGAAACTTCTTTATCACTGACCTTCATCACCTCATCAGTTTCTTTTCATGTACACTTTTTTTTCTTTCCAAATGACTAAGGAAAGTACAGATTGTTTTCGCTCACCTGTGCCCTAGATTGACTTTTCCCCTTTAAAGGCTGATACTCCTCAGTAGAGACCTATGTAAAACTTTCTACAACCATCCCAATTCACCCAGCCTCTTCCCTGTGCAATTGAATGTGTGCCAAGACTCTAGCCGTCAGTCAGTGTCTGTTTAATGTTTTCTTGGAAATGTCTGTTGCTGAAGTTTTCTCACCTTCTGCTTGGTCATGTCTAAGAGACCCACAGAGTATCTGTCACAGTTGAGGAAAGCACGGACTGTGTACAGGGCTTTGTGGAACTGTCGTTCGATGTCCGTAAGTTCTTCAAAGACTTTGCTCCCAGACCACAGCAGTATCTGAAAAAATACAAAAATATACTCATAGATTTTGAGGTGCAAAGTAGTAGCTCACTTAGCTGGAGAATAACAACAATTCTGTAAAGTTCTCTGGAGTTTATTTCACTTACCCTTCACAATAATCCAGAGAAATAGACAGGTTAACTATCCCCTATTTTTACTTTTAGATTTTTTTAAAGTTTAAAATTTTTTTTTTGCTTTGGTTGACAGTTTATTAAATACACTACATTTGTACCTTATTCTGTAGTTTTTTAAAATTGTTCGCACATGAACTGAGTAAAAACATACTTTATAGAAAACCAAGTACAAAACTAAAATGAAAGAATGCACATATTGCACACATATTAAACTGCTGAAATGTTAGAAATTAATCTGCACAAGTACCTAATGAAGAAGGTTATGAAATATTAGGTGGTTCGAGTTTCTTAAATCTGGCAACAGACCATGACTTTGAAAGTGTTAATGTTGAAGTGTTGATGCAAAAATGTCTATTAACAAAACTGCTTAACAGTGTTTGAGAAACACGACAAAATAATTGTTTTTCTTTCACAGACATTTTTCTAAATCAGTTCTCTACAGACTCTCTCCCATTCAGAATCAGTTGTGTGGACTGAAGAGGCAAAAAATAAATTCCTTTTAAAAAACAAAACTGGAGCCTATTTACAAAACATGCAAAAGGAGGATTTTAAGCAGGTGTTATCTCCAGAGTTTCTGGAAGAAATAAATTTTCAGCTTGTGGACTATAAAATGGCTTACAATGCAGAGACAGAAACAAAGAAGTCTGCAAATCTTTTATATTTCCAGCTGTTGAGACAATATTTTTGAGAGCTGATGTCACCTCTAGCAGCAAAACCAGAGCCAGCTATTAAGCAGCCAGAAAGCTACAGTAATTGAATACATGACCATTTCTCTTTTAGCACGTTCTTTGTTCTCCTCGTCCAGAAGTTGTAGACGTCCATTTAGTTTGATTATCTGTCGTCTTAGTGAAGCTGCATCTACAACAGTCAGGTCATCTGATGTTCCTTCAATTGTTGTATCTATATTTGAAATGCCGTACAGAGAATCGTTTCTGACCAGCTGTCCATTTTGGCGAACAGCATTTTCACTCGTAGACCGCTCTCTTTTTAGTCTGCCAACTGCACGGATTTCTTCATTTTGAGGGGTTGTAGGAGGTCTTTCTAAATCCAGAAAATCTAGTGGTCTTTCACTTAGCGTAAGTACACGAGGTGGTGTTTTTAGTGCCAGGGGTTTAAAGGGAGTTGACTGAATAAGGTCAAGATCTGCTGGTCTCGAAAATGAAACATCTTCATTATTTCCTGCTACAACAATCCTCTCTGGAACTTGCATTATCACGCTAGCATTTGGAACTCCTTCTTGGAATCCTTGTTCCAGGTTGGCGTTTGGCGGTGCTACTTTTAACTTTTCTGGGACCCTCATTCGCTGACTAATGCCTTCCGTATATTCCATTTCGGACGAATTCTACTAATTTCTGCCATCTCAGCAGCAGTGGGAGAAGGAAATGCTGCCCCACTCACCAAATGTGTACCAACTACTGCTTGCTATTTGGCACTATCGGCTTCTGTGCTTCATATTAAATCCTTTAACTTGCTTCAATGTGCATGTGCTGGATTGAGAGACACTTTTGTCCTCCTTGGCCCACAGGAGGGTCCCGGTGAGGACCGCCGCCCTCCGGCTCCCAGGGCGCTCGAGTGGGCGCTCTCAGAGGCGGTTGGCCTAGAGCACGGAGGCGCCCAGGCACAGCACCGGCGGAGTGGCCAGCAGAGGGCCAGGGCAGAAGCGCAAAATCTAAAGTTTTTATTTTTATTTATTTAGTTTTTAGGGACAGAGTCTTACTCTGTCATCCAGGCTGGAGTACAGTAGCACAATCATAGCTCACTGTAGTCTCTAACTCCCGGGCTCAGGCAATTCTCCCATCTCAGCCTCCCCAGTAGCTGGGACTACAGGTGCACGTCATTGCACACAGATAATCTTTGAATTTTTTGTAGAAATGAGTTTTCACTTCTGGCCTCAAACAGTCCTCCTACCTCAGCCTCCCAAAGTGCTGGGATTATAGGCATGAGCCACCTTACCCAGCCCATTATCATCCATTTATTTTAAAATTTTTATTTTAAAAATAGAGATGGGGGTCTTACTATGTTTCCCAGTCTGGTCTCGAACTTCTGGCCTCAAGCAATCTTCCTGCCTTGGCCTCCCAAAGTGCTGGAATTACAGGCGTGAGCCACCATGCCCAGTCCAATTAGCTTCCATTTGTAGACAAACAAACTGAGGCTCAGAGAGATGAAGTAACTGGCTGCTTTACATTGGGCCCAGCTCTTTCCCTTTCATTTATCTCATAGGTTTTTAATAAAAATAATAAGAAACTTCAACTGAGCACTATTGCCCTATATGCATTATCTCATTTACTATTGATGGCAACTTTTTGAGGGTGGCACCATAATCATCCCTATTTTTCAAATGAGGAGACTGAAGCATAGAGAGATTAAGTGACTCACTTAGGGTCTTAGAGCTAGGCAGTGGTTGAGCAGGGATTCAGATCAAAGCCATCTGACTTGAAGCTTGTGCGTGTAACCACTGTGGTATACAGCTTTACAGACAGCCACTACCTCATAACACTCGTGATGCTGGCCAGAGACTGGATGATGCTTCCTAGGCACCTTCATTCCCATCTGCCTGCCAGTCTTGACCACATCAATGCTTCAGGGAAAGGACGAGTCAAGTCCATTCCCTTGGCCCAAGCCCCTTACCTGGCCACGTCGAGTTTCACAGTTGTGCAGGTAACTCAGGTGGTACACCTTCATGATTAGATTTGCAAAATTGAGGTACTTGAGAAGAATCTAAAAATCAAACAGCACGAGGGGAGACAGGTGAGAAGAAGAAATCCATCCTCTGGCTACTTTCACCATCAGCAAATATCTGAATATTTTCAAAGCTTCATCAGAGACAATTTGGGCAGATGGATCCTAGAATGCAGACTCATAAGATGTTGCATGAGCGTAAAACTCACCGAATGTAGAATGTTGATGTTGATGGGAGTATACTCATGAAAAATAGCTACTATTTATTGATAAGTTCCCTATGAGGTTGATACTGAAAAATTATCAACATTTTACAAATAAGAAAACCAAAGTTCAAAGAAGTTAAATAACTTGCACAAGGCAAACAGCTAGATATAGTCAGAACCAGAACAATTATCCCCCTATTCCTGACTCCAAAGCCCAATGTCTTAACTATTATTTTATCCTGCTTCCCTCAGAGAACATCAGGTGAATTCCCTGTCTTACAGATGGGAAAACTGAGGCCAGGTCAAACAGCAAACTTCACAGGCTAGGAGAATGTGCTAGCATGGCTATCCTTAGTCTCTAAAGCATTCTTACCTCTTCGTCTCTCTTGGTGAAGTGGGATCCATCCACTTTATTCACAGCCATGATTATGGCCACCACATCCTTCCCATTCATTATGGGGGAAGCCAAGATGTTCTTGGTCTTGTACTCTGTGAGGATGTCCACAAAGTCACAGAAATGTTCATCCTAAAGGAAGGCAGAGATAAGCACGGACAGGCAAATGAAGAGCAAGAACAATGGAACAGCCCAAAGCCCCTGTTGACAAGGGAATGAAGGTGCTTGCATCTGTTCAACATTCCTGTTGAATATCTTCAACAGGGGCAGGGCAATCAGAGATGATATCTGTCATGGAAGCTTCCAAAATCCCGTAGAAGAAGAAAGTCTGAGATGCAATCCACTGAGGGCTGTGGAGGAGAGGTGTGCAAAGCAGTGTGGGTGCCAGGGACGGGAGTGGGGGACTGACTTTGCCTGGAGAAGGAGGGTTAGAGAAGGCTTTCTTGAGGTGATGACAATTAAGCCCAGAATAAAAACCCAGGGTACAGCTAAGAGGAAGCCGGGGAAAGACTTTAGGAAGTACAACAATGACAGTTGCTAGCAGGCAGCGTGCATGGCATTTTACCTGCATTATCTTACTTTTATCTTCGCAATAAGCTATGAGATAAGTACCATTAGTAGCCCATCTTACAGAAGGGGGATCTGTAACTCAAGAAGGTTAATGTCATGTGTGTAGATTGTGTAGACTGTGTGTGTGTGTGTGTGTGTGTGTGTGTGTGTATGTGTAACTCCAGAACCTGCCTTCATCTCTGCTGCCTCTTAGAGAAGCCTGGATAAGGTTAGACTTGGGTCTAGGTCATTGAACAAAAGAATTTGTTATGTTCAGCTTTTTAAACAATCCAGTTCTAGCACCACACAGCCAGTTCAGTGGATATCCCCATTCTACAAATCTTAGTAGAAGCCCCACTATGTGTCAGGCCTTATGTTAAGCACAGGAGATATGGGTGACCAAGGTTCAGGTCAGCTCACAGAAAAATCTATAATAGTAATATAGGTCACAAGGGATTGGCTTGAAGCTCTGAGTGTATAGAGGAGCACACACCTCCATAACCCTCCCCTAATGCAGCCCAGAGAAGCCAGTATAGGCTGTGGTGGACCATGTGGTCAGGATGAAAAGACAGAGCTTGAATTGTTCTCTTAAATTTACAAGAATCCACCTTTCTGTTTATTGGTAGCACTGTGAGGTTTTTGGACTGTCAGCATTGCTTGGGAGGCAGGCCAGCCCAAACATGCACAGCTCATGCTGTTCTGAGTGGAAATGTTTTTCATAGAGCCAATTCACAGAACTTTTCTAAAACTAAGTCTCGGCCAGGCGTGGTGGTTTACGCCTATAATCCCAGCACTTTGGAAGGCCAAGGTGGAAGTGCTGCTTGCGTTCAGTAGTCCAAGACCAGCCTGGGCAACATAGCAATATCTTGTATCTACTAAAACTCAAAAAAAATTAGTCAGGTGTGGTGACATGCGCCTGTAGTTCCAGCTACTCAGGAAGCTGAGGTAGGAGGATTGCTTGAGCCCAGGAGTTGGAGGCTGCAGTGAGCTATGATTGTACCATTGCACTTTACCCTGGGTGACAGAGCAAGACCCTGTCTCTAAAAAAGGAAGGAAGGAAGGAAGGAAGGAAGGAAGGAAGGAGGGAATTCAGAGCATAAGGCTCTGCATCTATAGATTTCTTCTAGTTGGAATGGGATTAAATAAATAGTCAAGAGCATTATTATCAGTGAAGCTGTTTAAAACCAGGTGAAGGGTAAAGGAATTAAGAGAGGCTTGTAGTGCTGTACTTGAATTAACATTTGAGGATTAAGCAAAATCTCTAAAAAGGCGTTAGTCAAGAAGTGGTATCTGTGTCATTTTCTAAGCTACTGATGAGTTCCTGAGCACATGTCTAGGTGGAGTATGCTCAGATTCATTTCATGAAGTCATTTTAGTTTCCCAATGTTCACTTCTTTCAGGAAAAGCAAATACTTGGGCCTCACCTGCATCCAAGGCAGATGCTACCAAATCCACCAGAAAGCTCATTCCCACTGGGTACTCAGTCCTGGAACTCCCCTCATGAGTACTTCAACTGCCAATTGACTGGCATTTACATGAACATTGTCATCCCTGTATATTCAGCATATGAAGTGTTCTAAACAACCATGTCACAAAACCTCAGATTATCAAAGGCAGAAGGAGACTTAGAAGCCATTTAGCTCAAACTATTAAAAGTAATGGCAAGAACCACGATTACTTTTGTACCGACTTATATTTATTTTAAATCCTAGGATCAGAGGCTGAGCTACGGAAAGCCCAAAGTGATTCATCCATTCAGTTAGCATTATCAGAGTGTCTTCCGTATGCTAGGCACTCTTCCAGACCCTGAAACTACAGCAATGAACATTACTGTTGTAATGTAAAGTGAACCTTACATTCAAACGGCGAGACAGACAAAAAAGCAAGTAAACAACTAGGCATTCTTCCTCCAGCTTGAGGCAACTGCTTTGAAGGAAATGGACTGGATGGTGCTGTAGAGAGTGATGAAAGGGATGGCAGGCTGGTGGGTAGGGAGCCTTCTCTGAAGATGTAATGCTGAGCTAAGAGCTGACGGATCAAGGGAGCCAGGTATATGAAGCGCATTCTAAGCACGGAGCATGCAAAGGCCAGCAGATGGGAATGAGGCTGGCCCTCGTGAGGAACAGAAAGAAAATCAGTGTAGCTAAAGCTTAAAGAGGGAGAGGGAAAGCAGAGGGCAAGGAAGTTAAAGAGGCAGGCAGGGGCCAGATCCAGCAGGGCTTTGGAGGTCATGGGAAAGAGTTTAGATTTCATTTTTATGTATTCACTTATTTATTTTTGAGACAGAGTCTTGCTCTGCCATCCAGGCTGGAGTGCAGTGGAGCCATCATGGCTCACTGCAGCCTCGACCTCTTGGGCTCAAGCCATCCTCCCACCTCAGCCTCCAGAGAAGCTGAAATTACAGGGGCGTACCACCATGCCCGACTAATTTTTGTATTTTTTGTAATGCTAGGATTTTGCTGTGTTGCCCAGGGTAGTCCTGAACACCTGGGCTCAAGTGATCTTCCCACCTCGGCCTCCCAAAGTGCTGGGGTTACAGGTGTGAGCCTGCACCTGGCTGAGTTTGGATTTTAAAGTGCAATGCAACACTACTTCTCATTCCCAGATTCCTCATTTCCCCTTTGCAAACATTCACAGTGCCAAGCTCTGTTGCATCTCATGATGAGATCTACTATTTACTGAGTAATAATGACTAGGCTCAGAGCCAGACAACTGACATATATTATCTCATTAACTCTCACATCAGCCCTGCCAAATAGAACTGCCACCTTTCCCATTTTATAGACAACTCCCTTGCTGGTAAGTGGCACAGTTGCTCCACTTATTCATTCATTGACTTATTCATTGATTCACTGATTGACAGATTGATTCATTCATATTCATTGAGCACTCACTATGCCAGGCATTGTATATGCAAAGACCTGTAAGATGAGGTTGTTCTCAGTGGGTTCTCATGGCATAGTGGAATGTCATGCAAAACATGAGCCCACGACTCAAAGCATGTGAAGCAGACCACCCTGGAGGCCCAGATAAGGAGAAACGTCCTATGAGTGGCTTCAAGGGCCACTCAGTACATTGTCAGTAGTTGAAAACACTCTGAACCTCAATTTCCCCTTTGCTGAAGTCAGAGTATTGAATAAGGTCCTCTGTGAAGTTTTTTTTTTTCTTTGTTTTCCTGTTCTAGCCTGCTAGGTTCCAGGTCTCATGGGAAATGAAGGAAAGCAGGGGCAGATAACAAATGTGAGAGGGTCTACAAATGACGGTCATCTCAGGTACAGCCTTCAGAAATGGAATTTATTAGCCAGAGGAAGTGCTGGCGTAGGGCTGACATTTAGTCATTCACTCACTCAATAAACTATTGTAAGTATGCACTCTGTCCAAGACACTGGGCTAGGTGCCAGGGGCCAGTGGTGAATAAGATAGACAGGGACAGACAGACAGGCCTCATGGGTTTTCCTGCCAGGAGAAAGAGGAAAGGATTGATAAACAAGTAAATATTGAATGGCAAGTGGGCCTTCCCAATGAAATTTGAATTTCAGATAAACTATAAATAATTTTTTAGTGTAACTGTGTCCAAAATATTGCACAGGATCTTCTTTAACTAAAATATTATTCTTTGTTTATCTAAAATTCAAACTTTACTGGGCATCTTATATTTTTTCTGGCAGTCCTGTGGCAAGTCTTCCTGAGGCAATTCCCAAGATAAGTAGGAATTTGGAGGGGGTGGGGAGGTTCATTACAGCCCAAAAGAATTACCTTTGTGATTTCGCATTTCAACAACGCAGCGATTGCAACCATTTCCCAGGGGTTTGGAGGGTGCTGAGGGCTGAGAGTATCACTTTTTGGTGGTCCAGAAAGAATCTAGACCCCTGTCTACACCACCTTCCTTCTCCTTCTTCACCCAGCCCCAGTCACTGTTTGGTGGCCAAGGTTGCATTCTGCCACTGGAGCCCAAGGTTGCATTCTGCCCAGAGCCGTGAATTGAGTAAGATTTCCTGAAGTAAACACATGCAAATACCAAGTATGCAGGGCTGACTGGCCTGGACAGACTTCACCCACAGGCCCAAGTCACTGGCCAGGGAGACTGACTCAGGCCCCAAAAGTTTCCAGGGAAGGTGAGGTGTGGTTTCCTGGGTAAACTCTGACGGATGAACAGAAAGCAACAGGCCGTCCCTTAGCACAGAGGCTCCACAAACTGTTAAGTCAGGATCTTCTAGAATCAGAAAAACATCCTGAATCCTCAATCCCTTAACACCAGGGTATAGAAAAGCTCTCAGCATTTATGTTCTCTGTTTTCCCACAAACAGAATCTAAACTGAAAGCTCCAGAAGGGCAAGACTGGATTCTTCTCCAAATTCCACCCAAACCTGGTACAGCATCCATCACTTAGAATAGATCCTTAACAACAACAACAACAACAGTAGCAAAATAGTCGTAATAGTAACAAGGAATGGGAGCTGCCAATAGGAGCCATTACGGTGTGCCAAGAACACTGCTAATGAGATAATTCATTCATTTAATTTTTACAACAATGCTGTGGGGTAGCTCTTATTTCCCCATTTTATAAAATAGGAAATAAACCCAGTCAAGCTCAACAATTTGCCAAGGCCACATTCTTTGAAAGTGACAGAGTCCTGGTTCACATCCAGATCTGACCTTAGATCGTAAGATCTTAACTCTCTGCTACATGATCCAATGACCTTGCTCAAATACCCAGTGCGATGCCTTCATTTTATAGAGGAGGAGGGAGCACAGAATAGCAGAGCAATTAAGAGGAATTAAGGCTCTGTAATGACTCCCTGGCTGAATCAACTAGTTAGAAAAAAGATTGTGAGCTCAAGGTCAGAGTGCCTGGGTTCAAATCATTCCCAGTCTGACACCCTTTTTTTTCTTTCCTTTTTTCTTTTTTTAGGCTAGTCGAGTGAAGCAGCAGGAGTGGAGGGGGAACAAAGAAATCTATAACTGGCTGTGATCAATTAGTTATAAACACCTGTGTACTTGGATCAGCCAGGGTCTGCCACTTTCTATCTGCATAATCCTGAGCAAGTTACCAAAACTTTCTGGGTTTCTGTTTCATCATCTGTGAAACAGAGATAATGACAGTTATGACATAGATCGTTATGAGGAGAAATGAGTGAGGCAATCCCTGTTGGCTACAATTACAGTCAGAAGAGTTGAAGGGAAAATAGACTCCAGTCCAGTTGGATGAGTCCTCCAGAAAGTCTCCTGAGTGGAGAACCATTGCCCGGCCCCTGGATGCCCAAGAGGAGATGATGGGAGCCATGCGCCCATGTGGGAGCCCACCGGGTATGCTTTCCACAGAGGCACAAGTCTGGCTTATCTCACTAAGGAGCCCAAGACCAAAAGACACCTGTTTGAATCCTTTTTTTTGGAGACAGTTTTGCTCTTGTTGCCCAGTCTGGAGTGCAATGGTGCAGTCTCGGCTCACTGCAACCTCCACCTCCCAGGTTCAAGTGATTCTCCTGCCTCAGCCTCCCGAGTAGCTGGGATTACAGGCATGCACCACCAGGCCCGGCTAATTTTTGTATTTTTAGTAGAGATGGGGTTTCACCATGTTGGCCAGGCTGGTCTCCAACTCCTGACATCAAGTGATCTGCCTGCCTCGGCCTCCCAAAGCACTGGGATTATAGGTGTGAGCCACTGCACCTGGCCGACCTGTTTGAATTCTTGCATTCATGCATGTGGAGCGTTGGCAAGCCTCTGCCCACACTCTCCTAGGTTTAGTTTCCTTGCCTATTAAATAAGGCAGTTGGATAAGACAGTCTCCGAAGCCCCCTTCCTCTCCTATTTTTAACCTTAAAATGCTTAATCTGAAGTAACGCCAGAGGTAAAATGAGCACAAAATCACACCATGTCCAAAGGCTGGATTTTGGAAATGCCAGAACACAGCTCCTGGTTTGGCCAGTGTAGGAGTGAATGAGACCCTCATGGGCCCTGCTGTAATGGGACAAACATTCTTTTGGGTGAGACAGTGTTAATGAAATTACTGCATAATTGCTTGATTGTGAGTCTTTTACACCAAGTGCTTACCGAGCACATGCTTTGTGCCAGACACTGTGCTGGGTCCCGGAGTAAAAGCCTGGTGGACAAGGCAGACCTGGTCCCTGACCTCCAGGGCTTATTATGAGAAATGGCTTAGGGATGGGGCTATAACAGGGAGATTAGAAAGGGCCTCCCTGAGGAAATGACTTTTTCTGAAGGATGAGTGGGAGTTGGCCTGGGCAGAGGGCTATGTGGAGAACTGCATTACCGCCTTTAAAAGCCAACATCCAGAGAGGGGGAGTGATTTGCCCAAGGTGATCAAAGAAGTCTTTGTCAGAACTGCCAGTAGAATCTCAGGGAACAGTGGATCCTGGAAGAAAGAGCCAAGTGTTTAACCAAGTGATCAGTGTTTACATTTCCAGTAATGGGACAGACTGCCATTATGCCTCCGCATGTAAAGCACAAAGAAAAACACATCACCTCTGTGGTACTCCTGCCAGAAATGTGTGACCTGCACCTAATCATGAAGAAATATCAGACAAGCCCAAATGAAAGGACATTTCTGCAAAAGATTTGTTTTGTACCCTTCAAAAATGTCAGCACCATGGAAAACAAAGACAGACTGAGGAACAGTCTCAGATTCAAGGAGACTCAAAAGACAGCGCTACATGGGTGTCTGAGACAACTGACAGAAATTGAATATGAACTGTTTATTAGATCATGGTGTTGCATCTTTTTTCTTTATTTTTTAGCAAATTTTTTCTTTTTTCCTTTTCACCCAGCCGATTGGATGGTAGCTTGCCTTGCCTTGCCTTGTCTTTGCCTTTGCCTTTGCCTTTGCCTTTCCTTGTCTTGCCTTTCTTTCCCTTTCCTTTCCTTTTCTTGACAGGGTCACACTCTGTCACTCAAGCTGGAGTGCAATGGCACAATCGTGGCTCACTGCAGCCTCAACCTCCTGGGCTCAAGTGATGCTCCCATCTCAGCCTCCAGCCTCAACCTCCTGGGCTCAAGTGATGCTCCCATCTCAGCCTCCAGAGTAGATGGGACCACAGGTGTGCACCACCACACCCAGCTAGTTTTTAAATTTTTTGTAAAGACAGGGACCTCCCTATGTTGCCCAGCCTGGTCCCAAACTTCTGGGCTCAAGTGATCTTCCCACCTCAGCCTCCCAAAGTGCTGGGATTACAGGTGTGAGCCACCACACCCAGCTTTTTTTTCATTTTTTCTTCTTTAAGACAGGTTCTTGCTATATTGCCCAGGCTGGAGTGCAGTGTCTATTCACAGGTGCAATCCCACTACTAACCAGCATGGGAGTTTGACCTGCTCCCTTTCTGACCTGGGCTGGTTCACCCCACCTTAGGCAGCCTGGTGGTCCCTTACTCCTGGGAAGTCACCATATTGATGCTGACCACAGGTGTGCACTGAAGGGGGCCAGCCCCTCCACACCTGTGGGTATTTCTCGTCAGGTGGGATGAGAGACTGAGGAAAGAAATAAGACACAGAGACAAAGTCTAGAGAAAGAGCAGTGGGCCCAGGGGACTGGCACTCAGCATATGGAGGACCCCCGCTGGCACTGGTGTCTGAGTTCCGTCAGTATTTATTGATCACTATCTCTCCTACCTCGGTGAGGGGGATGTGGCAGGACTATAGGGTAATGGTGGGGAGAGGGTCAGCAGGAAAACATGTGAGCAAAGGTCTCTATGTCATAAGTTTAAGGAAAGGTGCTGTGCCTTGATGTGCACGGAGGCCAGATTTATGTTTGACTTTACACAAGCATCTCAGTGCAGTAAAGAGCAGTATTGCCGCCAGCATGTCCCACCTCCAGCCATAAGGCAGTTTTCTCCTATTTCAGTAAATAGAACGTACGATCAGGTTTTACACCGAGACATTCCATTCCCAGGGACAAACAGGAGACAGATGCCTTCCTTTTATCTCAACTGCAAAGAGGTCTTCCTCTTTCACTAATCCTCCTCAGCACAGACCCTTTACAGGTGTTGGGCTGGGGGATGGTCAGGTTTGTCCCTTCCCACGAGGCCATATCTCAGGCTGTCTCAGTGGGGAGAAACCTTGGACCATACCCAGGCTTTCTTGGGTAGAGGTCCCTGCGGCCTTCCGCAGTGCATTGTGTCCCTGGGTACTCGAGACTGGAGAATGGTGATGACTTTTACCAAGCATACTGCCTGCAAACACATTTTTAACAAAGCACATCCTGCACAGCCCTAAATCCATTAAACCTTGAGTCAACACAGCACATGTTTCTGTGAGCACAGGGTTGGGGCTAGGGTTACAGATTAATAGCATCTCAAGGCAGAATAATTTTTCTTAGTACAGAACAAAATGGAGTTTCTTATGTCTTCTTCTTTCTACATAGACGCAGTAACAGTCTGATCTCTCTTTCTTTCCCCCACAGTGCACTACCACGTCCAGCTAATTTTAAAATTTTTTGCAGAGACAGGAGTCTCCCTATGTTGCACAAGCTGGTCTCAAACTCTTGGGCTCAAGTGATTCTCTTGCCTCAGCCCTCCAAGTAGATGGGACTACAGGCACGTGCCACTACTCCCAGCAGATAATGGTGTCGTATCCACATTACATTTCTATGATTCCATCATTGTACTGTGGATAGGTAAGAAATGTCCTTGTTCTGGAAGTACTGTGGAGGTACTGTGGAAGTACTGTGTGGAAGTACTGTGGAAGTACTGTGTATTTCCAGAACAGGGACATTTCTTACCTACCCGCAGTACAATGATGGGAGCACCGCCAGTACTTACAGACAAAGGGCATGATGTCTGCAACTTTCTCCCAAATGGGTCAGAGAAAATGGAAAGAGAAAGCAAATGTGGCAAGATGTTAATGAATGATAAATTTGGATGAAAGACATACAGTTCTTTGTATTATTTCAAACTTTTCTGTTAAGTTTGAATTTTTTTTTTCAAAATAAAGAATTCTGAGTAAATATGTAAATAAATAAAGAAGAAGCACCACGTCACCAGCCTTGTCTTGGTGGCCAATGCCCCTCACCCCACTTGTACCCCAGAACTCCATGGAATAATGCCCCATGCCCTCTCTCTCATGGGGAAGAGAGTACCTCTTCTGTGTTGGGGACGTTAGTAATCTTCTTAGAGTGTGCGACATGGCCCACAATGCCCATGTCCAAAGGGAAGACGATCTCCTGGTCGGGCATCACCAGGCAGTCCTCGAGAACAGCATCCTTGTGGACATTGAAAAGCCGGGTGGCCAGCTCTGCGATGCCGTTGCGGGTCCGGTACATGAACAGGCTCATGCGATCTGCCTGCAGGAGGAAGCACAGCTTCTTCATGACATTGAAGATGCATTTCTCTGTCTGTAAATTCTCCTGAAAGTCCCGCAGGAGATCAAAGATGATTTCACTCTCCTCCACGCTGCTCGGGGAGTGGTAGTTGCTGAAGTCCATGGCAGCCTCCTTGGCCCCAAGGAGGTCAGAGATGAGCTTGGCTCGGTAGTGGAGGTTGTAGTACTGTTTGGCAAAGCCGATATTCGAGTCCAGGAACTTCTCCACCTCCTCTGCTGTCACCTCGCCCATGGCTGGGAATCCCACTGGCTACTACTCTGTAGAAGGACTGGGACGGAGGCCTTCCAATGGCAGTTTTGCAGTCTGCAACAAGTCCAGTCTGGACTTCTCTGGGTCTTGTCTGCAAAACATACTGACATGGCCTGCACAGAAGCGGGAGCAAGCTTGGGAGATTAAGTCATTAATATTTCTCAAGAACAAGGATTATGAGGATCAGTGTGTTCCAGATGCTGTGGGGCTAGATGGGAGAAGGTGAGAGTTTTCTTTCACCTTGGTCTAGTAAGAGCAAAGAAGAGATGTCTGCATAGAGCAGGAGGTGGGCTCAAGCACTGCCAAAGCAGGGGTTGCAAAAAGGCAGCACAGGGATAATCTACTTGCTGTAGGTATGTCTTCTCTGACCTCTGTTAGTTTTCTTAAATATCTGACACAGAAGACTGGCATTTACTGTTTAGGAGATTTGTTTGGCTTCTCTGTCCACATTCCCCCATGGCAGGAATGGCTGAAGCTGAGAGATGACTGCCTGCCAGCCTCTGCATCCCCCGGCCCCTTGCCTCATCCTTCCACTCCCCTTCCCAAGGGTTTCTCCCATGTGGGCTTTCAATGTGCAGGGCCCCTCAGCCTGCTGTCCTCATGTACATATGGATCTGGTATGTGTAGTCTCCCATGTCACAATCTTTGCATTAAAGTTTTTATCAGCTTTAGATTTCAATGACTCTAATTTTAGCAACCTAAGGGCCCTTATAAAACAACACACCTTTCAGTTTTTCCTTTATTCCAAAAGTAATACATATTATATTCACTGTTGAACATATACAGAGAAGACAATTAAAATCACCCATAATCCTGTTACTCAGAGGTAATCTTTAGTTAACATTTTATTTTTAACCTCTAGTTAATTCTACCCATTTCACAGAGCCTTAACTTTAAAAATCTATTTCCCTTCAACCCACTCCATCTTTCTCTTGGTGCTTTAATGTGTTTTTTTCTGGTTTCAGCCTGTACTTTCTAGGGTTGTCTGTCAGAAATACACACAAGGGGCTGGGTGCGGTGGCTCACACCTGTAATCCCAGCACTCTGGGAGGCCAAGGTGGGTGGATCACCTGAGGTCAGGGGTTTGAGACCAGCCTGAGCAACAGGGTGAAACCCTGTCTCTACTACAAATACAAAAATTAGCAGGGCATAGTGGCACTGCCTGTAATCCCAGCTACATGGGAGACTGAGGCAGGAGAATCGCTTGAACTCAGGAGGCAAAGGTTGCAGTGAGCCAAAATTGCGCCATTGTACTCCAGCCTGGGTGACAAGAGCTAGACTTTGTCTCAAAAAGAAAAAGAGAAAAAGAAAAGGAAAGAAAGAAATACACACAACGGTCCACATTCTATCAACTCCAGTGAATCTTGAAATACCAGAATCTTCATTAAAATGCCCCTCCTGCCCACTAGGAAGGAGACAAAGCACTTTTCTTTCTGGATGAAACTTACTTTAGCTTCCATGACTATATCCGCTAGAGCCTGGCACCTCTATGTTGTAAACCACGTGGAATGCATAATTATAGACAGTTGCTAGCACTTTGAACTTCATAAATGACCTTTACTGGGAAGCAGATTGCCTCCTTTATTGTAGAGTGTAATAAATTCTTGGGGCACTGCACTCATCCAGCACTGTGCACAAGTGCTCACCCCCCCAGTCTGGCAGCCTGCGTAGCAGCACGAACCTTCCAGACACTCCCACCATAAAGAACTGGAACTCTCTAACCTAATGCGCTTTCTCAGCTCTCTGCACACCATCTCCTTCTTAACTTCCAGATTTCAGGTCATGCAGGTCATCTCTAGTTATCTTATCCCAAGTAGCCCCCAAATACCCTCTCCCCAGTTTCTGCCTGTCATATCAGCCTATTTATTTTATCTATTACATTTATTACTATCAGTAATTATCATGTTTGTTTTTGTTTCCTTGTCCTATTGTCTGTCCTCCCACTATACTGTGAGCTTCATGAGGGCAGGGACCTGTCAGCATTGATTCCCTAGGCCTTGCAAGGGTGCCTGATGCATCCTTGGTATTCAGTATTGTGATATTGTGATATATGTATTTGGTCTTCAACACCATTTCCAGATAACACAACTTCTAAAATCCTTAGAATCTCCAGAATGATGTATTTTTGTGTACTAATGATTGAACAGTGCCTGGTAATCCCTAGGTAGCTTCAGGCTGAGGGGCTGGTCACCTGAAAGACTAAGCCGCAATTAGAGGATGGGACTTTCAGCCCATCCTCCAAACTCCAAGAAGGGGAAAGGGTCCTGAAGCTTTAGCTGATCATCAGTGGCCAATGGTTTAATCAGTCTTGCCTGTGTAATGAAGCCTCCATAAAAACCTAAAAGGACAGGGCTCAGATGAGCTTCTGGACAGCTGAACACATGGAGACTCCTAGAAGGTGGCAAGCCCAGAATCCCTTCCCTAACACCTCACCCTATTCCTCTCTTCATCTGTATCCTTTGTGATATCCTTTATAATAAGCCAGTAAAGGTAAGTAAATTTCCTTGAGTTCTGTGAGCCGCTCTAGTAATTAATCGAACCCAAAGAGGGTGTCATGGGAACCCCACCTTGAAACTGGCTGGTCAGAAGTTCTGCAGGCCCAAAGGCGCGGCACAGGGGAAGAGTCTTGTGGGACTGAGCTCTCAACCTATGGGATCTGAGGCTATCTCCAGGTAGAAAATGTCAGGATTTAATTGAATTAGGAGATCCAAGTGAGTTGGGCTATACCTATAGTATTCAAGAGGCTGAGGCAGGAGGATTACTTGAGCCCAGAAGTTGGAGGCCAGCTAGTAGTCTCCTCTCAAATAATAACCAGCCCAATCCTGCTTAGCTACCAAGATCAGGAGACATCAGACACATTCAGGGTGGCAGGGCTATGAACTCTACATCATGAAAACCTTTCAAAGGTATTTCCTTTTTTTTTTTTAAGACAGGGTCTCACTCTGTTGGCCAGGCTAGAATGCAGTGGCGTGATCTCGGTTCACTGCAACCTCTACCTCGGGGACATAAGCAATCCTCCCACCTCAGCCTCCTGAGTAGCTGGGACTGAAGGCATGCACTACCATGCTCAGCTAATTTTTGTATTTTTTGTAGAGATAGGGGTCTCACTATGTTGCCCAAGCCGGTCTTGAACTCCTGGACTGAAGTGGTTCACCCGCCTCGGCCTCCCAAAGTGCTGGAATTACAGGCATGAGCCACTATGCCCAGCCTGTCCCATTCATTTTAATGATTGCAAAGCATTTCACTGTATGGAGGTACCAGAACACCATAGTACTACCCTCCACAGCCAGGCTTCTCAACCTTGACACTATCAACATTTTGGGTCCAGTAATTCTCTGTTGTGGGAGGCTGTCCTGTACGTTGCAGGATGTTTACTCTAAATTCTACCACTAGATACCAAAAACACCTGCCTCAAGTTGTAACAACCAAAAATATCTCCAGAAATTTCCAAATCACTTGAGAACCATTATCCCATAGTTAGATATTTAGGTTGTTTCTAACTTCCTAATATTAAAAACAATGTTGTAATGAACATCCCTATATTTCTTAGTAGAAAATACCTAGAAGTGAAATTCTAGGTCCAAAGAGTGTGCAGCTGTCTAAGGAGTTTGGTAAATAATGCCAAATTTTGTCACCAAGGCTTTACCAGTGTGAATGACAGTGCCTGTCCCGAACCCCTAACCCACCTCTCAACAACATCATGTTGCCTAGTAAATGAAACACTTTTTCTTAATCCTGGCATTAATAGCTCTCTAGAATTTGTCCCCAACACTTCATACTTTGTTTTCCACAATTTCTCTACACATATTCCAAGCTTCACCCTAATGTTTTCATTCTTTTTTGGTTTTGCCTCTTCATTCTTGCTGTGTCCTGCACCTGTCCCTTACCACCCTGTCCGAATGTCATTACTTCTGTTGATTCTTCTTTGATGTACCAACTAGACTCTTTTTCTACTTACAACTCCCAAACTATTGGTTTCCTTCCATTCTAAGGGGAGTTTCTACATTTCAGGTTGTGTTATTTCTGCACACCTGTACTTTCATCAGGGACAAACTCCTTGAATTATAGGAGTAAAACTTGGCCCATTCTAAAATGTCTCCTAGAGCCGGGCATGATGGCTCATGCCTGTAATTCCAACTACCCAGGAAGCTAAGGCTAGAGGATCACTTGAAGCCAGGAGTTTTAGGCTGCAGTGAGCTATGAGCATGCCACTGCATTCCAGCTTGAGCGAATGAGACCCTGTCTCTAAAAAGAGATTTCCCAAGGAGCTCAGTACAGGTCCTTTTCCATAGCATGCCCACCAGAACCGCCAAGCTCTGGTTAGAAATATAAGCAACAGTTTGCCGAAAAATCTACTTTTATCTCATTTTTCAACATGCCAGAATGAGGAAGGCAAGGCTGTTGAAAAACTTCAGTCTAATTGCTGGGTGGGTACAAATAAGTTGGTATTTGGAGTGAGTCACCTAACACCTAACACTAACCTATGAAATGGACCTGATTTCAGACGTCAGGGAAGAAACTGGTAATCTGAAGCTTCTTTTATTGGCAATAGGGGCTACCAGTAGAGTTTGGGGAGATGTCTTGTGTAATCTAGTTTAGAAAAGAGCATGTACTACTAGAAAGAGGAATACGAGATTTTAGGTCCAGCAATGCCAACGACTCATTCTGTAACTTTGAGAAAGTCCCATCCTCTCTCAAAGCTTTGATTTCCCTATCAATAAAACAAAGGAGTTGAATAATTTATCTTTAATACTCCCAGTTCCGTGACTCCAGGTGGGCTTTGAGTGAGGGAGGCCATCGTATTTGCTGTGTTGTATAGCCATCACCACTAATTCCAGAAAATTCCCATCAACCCCACAAGAAACGTCATACCTATTAGCAATCAGTCCAACCTTACTTCTCCCACTATCCCCTGGTAAGCTCTAATCCAGTTTCTCTCTCTATGGGTTTGCCTATTCTGGACATTCATATAAATGGATTTATATAATATGTAGCTTTTTGTGTGATTTATTTCACTTAGCATAATGTTTTCAAGGTTCATACATGTTGCAGCATGTATCAGTATTTCATTCCTTTTTTTCACCATACTGTGCTGAAATGTATCATTCCTTTTTGAATGAAAAGTATCATTCCTTTTTATGGCTGAATTATGTTGCATTGCATAGATATACCCTGTTTTGTTTAGCCATTCATCAGTTGATGGACATTTGGGTTGTTTCCACTTTTTGGCTATTATGAACATTCTTGTACAAGTCTTTGTGTGGACATATGTTTTCATTTCTCTTGGGTATATATCCAGAAGCAGAACTGCTGGGTCCACAGGTGATTTTAAGATTGCAAGTTGGGCCAGGCACGGTGGCTCATACCTGTAATCCCAGCACTTTGGGAGGGTGGGGCAGGTGGATCACTTGAGGTCAGGAGTTGGAGCCCAGCCTGGCCAACATGGCGAAACCCAGTCTCTATTAAAATTGCAAAAATTAGCCAGGCAAGATGGCGTGCGCCTATAATCCCAGCTACTCGGGAGGCTGAGATGGGAGAATTGCTTGAACCCTGGAGGCAGAGGCTGCAGTGATCCGAGAACGAGTCACTGCACTCCAGCCTGGGCGACAGAGCGAGATGCCATCTCAAAAAAAAAAAAAAAAAAAAAAAAGACTGCAAATTTGGAGGTAAAGAGGAGGGAATAAAGGAAAGAAACAGGACCAAGTAAGGAATCAAATGGATCAAGGAGAGATGTTTTGCAACATCCCTTTTTGGAAAAAATAGCACTCTGAAATTCAGGACCTACTAGAATGTGAACAGGCTGGTCAGCATATGATCGGCCATCACAAATTCTAGTGTGGGGTGTAAAGGTCTCTATAGGCCATTCATCACTACTGCAAATAGCCATGGTGAAGGAACTGGGGGTATTCAATTGGGAGGAAGCTCTGAAAGGCTGTTGGGGGTGAGGGAGGGTGCCAGTTTGTTCAGGAAGGCTCCAGAGAGCAGGACAAGCCAGCAGATGAGACATACAGGTTGTTATAAGAAGACAGTACCCAGAGTGCTTAAGAGGCAGAGCTTGAGAGTTAGACCTGGGGCCTGTTATTTGCTGTGTAAATTATTTAATTTCTCCTGGACCTCACTTTGCTTGTCTGTAAAATTAGAATTATTTGACATGGTTGTTTGGAGATTAAATGAGATAATATAGTAAATATAATGCAAAGCTTTGCACCTGGTAAGTATTAAGTTAAACCATATAAAACTGCCACTGATTATTTTTATTCTGCACAAATGACAATTTCATACTGTTCAATTTCATCATAGGTATTCAATCATTACTAGTTATTGTCACTACCAAAGACTAACTGGATTACCTCATAGGTAGTGACCTCCCTGTCATTGAAGGTATGAGAGCAGAGAACATGGCAAAGAGGAATCAAATATCAATATTTATATAAGAAGATGAATCTGGGGCTAGCAAGTCAATAAGGAGGCTGTTGCAATATTCCTGGAGTAATGAGGACCTGGCCCAAGATAGGAGGCAAAAGAATGGAGAGAAATGAGTGGGTTAGAAGCAAGAAGTAGAATGTGGAAGCCACGCTGGCTGACCAGGAGAAGGGGGCATGAGAAAGAATGGTGCAAGCTTGTGTGATTTGTGTGTCCTTGAGCCTCTGTAGGACATACTGGAGGCACTAAGTGTCCCCGTTCTGGACATTTCACTGGAGTTAAATGTCAATTTAGCCTTCATTTCCTAATGGAAGCCTTTCTGCTCCTGGCTTGCCAAACCCTACCTCCTCTGGGAAGCCACAGAAGGGAAGACAGTCTCCCTTGTGAACCAGCCCTTAGAACTGCTGGAACAGCCTTGTCGGTCTCCACTCCCATTCTATACTTACCTTAGCACACTCCCACATCTCAGTTGTGCTTACCCTTGATCTAGAGTCAATGTCAATTCTGCATTGTCTGGCCGCCTGTTGATTTAGTGATTTTATTTGACTACATGGGACCCATTGGGTCTGTATCCCTGAAGCTTGGCTAATCTTTGAAGTTCTCTTTGTTTTACCTTAAGGATCTAATCTGGATCCACAGATGAGCCATGAAAAAGCTCGTCCTTATGTGCATTTTAACCTTATGTCCTTTTTTTAAAGTCAGATTATGAAAGGAATCCATACTCAAAAAGAGTTGGGAACTTTGGGGAATCCTGAAAAGTCAGGTAAAATTAAGTCCCAAAAACATGCTGTTTGGCAATAGTCACAGAAAGGCAACAGCTAGGCTGGGCATGATATGGCATGTCTGTAATCCCAGCTACTTAGGAGGCTGAGATGGGAGGATTTCTGGGGCCCAGGAGCTGAGGTTGAGGCCAGCCTTGGCAACACAGCAAGACCTTGTCTCAAAAAAAAAAAAGAAAGGCAACAGGCAGGAAGGTATGCTTAAGCATTGGAATCAGAGAGAGCTGAGTTTAAATCCTTTTCCCACAATTTAAAATTTTGACATTAGACACATTATTTACTCTCTGTTCTTCATTTTCTCATTTACAAATTGTGGGAAACAATGATACTTATTTTATAGAGCTGTTGTGGGAAGAAGCAGTATATGTATTGAACCTGGTTGATGGCCAGCTCTCGATCAATTATGCTATTAATAATGATAATGTAAGCTAAATATGAGGCAGTGATATTTGGTAAAAAGAAGAAGTAATATAGATATATTTATTTTCCTATTATTTTTAAGCCAAAATTTTTTTTTTTTGGGATGGAGTCTCACTCTGTCGCCAAGTTGGAGTGCCGTGGCATGATCTTGGCTCACTGCAACCTCTGCCTCCAGGGTTCAAGCGATTCTCCTGCCTCAGCCTCCTGAGTAGTGGGGACTACAGGTGCATGCCACCACGCCCAGCTAATTTTTGTATTTTTACTAGAGACAGGGTTTCACCATGTTGGCCAGGATGGTCTCGATCTCCTGACCTCGTGATCTGCCCGCCTCGGCCTCCCAAAGTGCTGGGATTACAGGCGTGAGCCACCGCAGCCGGTGGCCCAAAATTTTTTTTAAATAAGGTAATATATATTTGTGTTGCAGATAATTGAGAAAGTACAAGTAAACAAAACAGGAATATAACAGTTACCACCAAGAGAAACATTTTAATATATATCCTTTTTTTCCAATCATGTAATTTAAAAAATACAACTGTGGTTTTGCAACACATATTTTGTTTGTTTAAAAAATATGTAAATAGGCCAGGTGCGGTGGCTCACCTATGTAATCCCAGCACTTTGGGAGGCCAAGGCAGGCGGATCACGAGATCAGGAGTTTGAGACCAGCCTGGCCAATACGGTGAAACCCGTCTCTACTAAAAATACAAAAATTAGCCAGGCATGGTGGTGGGCACCTGTAATCCCAGCTACTCGGGAGGCTGAGGCAGGAGGATCGCTTGAACCCAGGAGGCTGAGTTGCAGTGAGTCGAGATTGTGCCACTGCACTTCAGCCTGGGCAACAAGAGCAAAACTTTGTCTCAAAACAAAGAAAAGAAAAAAAATAAATAAAATATATGTAAACATCTGTGCTATTAAATATTCTTTTATCAAGTGATTTTTTATGGCCTCACAGACTTCCATAGGGAGGCTGTACTGTAACTTATTTAACATATTTTCAACTGTTGGTTATTTTGACTGTTCATTTTTTAAATGAACATTTGTGTAGTTAAATCTTTGCCCACTTTCCTGATTTTTTTTTTTATCTTCTTAATCAAAAACTTGACCAGAAAGACAGAACAAGGGGATCCTTTAAGATCTTGTCCTGGCTATCCAGAAATCTGAATTTAAATAAGGAATAAGGAAATAATAGGAAAGTCAATATTTTGATGCAAAGATCACGTTTCGTTTTGAATGACCATCTCCCACAGCTCTTAGCCCATGTATCTGAAAGAAGAGATCTGAATGGTGGGGCTTGTGATTGCTGTGAAATGTCAAATAACAGATCGCTTTCTGTACCTAAATATTTATAACAAGAGAGATTTGTACTCCTTCACCCTGAGTGTAAGAGTCACATTACTTTTCTTTCTCCAAATCAAATTTTATTTCAATTTTTAATTTTAATTTTATTTTTTCAGTCAGGGTTCAACCAGACCAAATCAAATTTTATATGCTCTAAGCCCCTACCCCACAGTGCTGGCAGGATATTCAATCTCAATAATTATTGGGACCGATGTCCCACTCTAGGGTCATGTGAAGGTCTATTGGCCTTACTCCAGCCTCATAAAAGCCATCTTGCCTTTGGTCTGCTCTGCCACCACAAATACACCCCTCATCTAAGCTGGTATGGCCCGGGAAAGGCCAGCAGTTCTGCTCTTAGCCAGGCATCCGGGGTCCTTGCTATGGCTGGGGCCTCCCCCTCTCAGGCTCCGGCCTCCCAGGGCACTAACAGCTACCCTCATAGGAGGCTCTCCCCGCTCTCCAGGGCAGAGAGTGGCCTGGGTTCTTTTCACTCAAGGATCCTGCAAAGCCCAGACCCTGTCTCCATTTTGGGGAAGGCTCTCAAAAACCTTTCTTCTCGATTACCTGGCCCTCCATTCTCTCTCCCTCTGAAGCAATTCTGCCTAATTTCCCTCCAAGGCCAACAGCAGGAATAGATAGTTGCTTTCAAGGCCGGGCGCAGTGGCTCAGGCCTGTAATCCCAGCACTTTGGGAGACCAACGTGGGCGGATCACGAGGTCAGGAGATCGAGACCATCCCGGCTAACACAGTGAAACCCCGTCTCTACTAAAAACACAAAAAAAAAATTAGCCGGGCGTGGCCTGTAGTTCCAGCTACTCGGGAGCCTGAGGCAGGAGAATGGCGTGAACCCAGGAGGCAGAGCTTGCAGTGAGCCGAGGTTGTGCCACTGCACTCCAGCCTGGGCGACAGAGCCAGACTCCATCTCAAAAAAAAAAAAAAAAAAAAAAAAAAAAAAAAAATTAGTTGCTTTCTTGAGCCTGGGCATGGTAGCTTTCTGCCCTGCCACAGTGGCTCTGACAGACAAGTGGTCACGAAGGGCCGAGCCCCCTCTAGGGATTGGGTGAGAGCGGGCAGAGGAAAACTGTTCAC
This sequence comes from Pongo abelii, assembly GCF_028885655.2. NCBI lineage: Eukaryota > Metazoa > Chordata > Mammalia > Primates > Hominidae > Pongo > Pongo abelii. The sequence goes on from NC_071989.2 coordinate 158,589,059, forward strand.
ATTCAGAGCACTTTTTGTAATACTAAAAGAGTAAAAACAACCTAAATGTCTGTCAATGCTTAGATAATTGATGATACATGCAAACAATGGAATACTATTCAGCTGCTGTGGCCAATATTGCCTGTCCCACATCCCTTTCTTACCATGCAACTTGGACACTTTGCCCATTGAGAATGAGGCCTATTCCCCTCTCCTTAAAATCAGGCAGGCTTTTATGACTTTTAACCAACAGACTGCAATGGAGGTGAAACTTTGTGGCTTTTGTTTTTGTTGTTGTTTGGCAAGGTCTCCTTCTGTTGCCCAACTTGGAATACAATCGCATCTTTATAGCTCACTGCAGCCCCGGATTCTTGGGCTCAAGGGATTCTCCCACTTCAGCCTCCGGAGCAGCTGGGACCACAGGTGCACACCAACACGCCTGGCTAATTTTTTTTTTTATTTGTTGTAGAGACCAGGTCTTGCTATGTTGTCCACACTGGTCTTGAATTCCTGGCCTCAAGCAATCCTCCTGCCTCAGCCTCCCAAAGCGCTAGGATTACAAGCGTGAGCCACTGCACCTTCTCTCTGTGACTTTTAAGGCTAGATCCTTAAAGGTTATACAGCGTCCCTGTTACTGCTGGGACATTGGTTCTTGAAGCCTTCACCTACCATTTAATCACAAACTGCCCCGAAACTGTGTGAGAAAGCCTAAACTAGCCCCTGCAGAGAGACATAAGGAGAAGCCCTGCGACTGTATGAAGGAGGAAAGAGCTGTCCAGATGGCAGTCAGCTGCTCTAGCCCCGATTCTGTCCCAACTCTAGCCACTATCTAGAGTCACATTGCATCTCTCTGAGAGATCTCAAGTCAGAACCACCCTGCAAGCCTTTGCCAAATTCCTGACCCACAGAAACTGAGAAAAAAATAAAAAGATTATTGTTGCTTTAAGCTTCTACCTTTTGGAGTGATTTATTCAGCAATAGACAGAAAGCAGCTCTGTATGCACTGATATAAAATAATCTTCAACACATAATTTTTAAAAAGGAACAGAATGGTATGTATTCTATGCCCCTCTTGTTTAAAAAATATAGAGAGAGAGTCTTATATATGCATACAATAGTGGTTTGCCAACCCTAGGTGTGCTTAGAATCTCTAGTGGGGCTGGGAGCAGTGGCTCACACCTGTAATCCCAATAATTTGGGAGGACAAGGTGAGAGGATTGCTTGAGTCAGGAGTACAAGGCCAACCTGGGCAACATAGCAAGACTCCACCTCTACAAAAAATACAAAAATTAGCCAGGTGTGGTGGCACATGCTTGTAGTCCCAGTTATTTGGGAAGCTGAGGTGAAAAGATCACCCGAGCCTGGGGCAGTTGAGGCTGCAGTGACCCATGATTGCACCACCGTACTCCAGCGTGGGCAACAGAGTGAGACCCTGTTTCAAAAAAAAAAAAAAAAAAAGGAAAAAGAAAAAAAGAATATCCTGAAGAGCTTTTTTTATTTTTTATTTTTAAAATTTATTTTTATTTTAGATTCAGCGTGTACATGTGCTTATTTGTTACATGGGCATATACATACTGGAGGGAATTGGGTTTCTAGTGTACCCAATACCCAAATACTCAAATAGTGAACATTGTACCCAACAGGTAATTTTTCTTTTTCTTTTTTTTTGAGACAGAGTTTCGCTCTTTAGCCCAGGCTGGAGTAAAGTGGCACAATCTGGGCTCACTGTAACCTCCGCCCCTCGGGTTCAAGTGATTTTCCTGCCTCAGCCTCCCGAGTAGCTGGGATTACAGGTGGCCGCCACCACGCCTGGCTAATTTATGTATTTTTAGTAGAGACGAGGTTTTACCATGTTGGCCAGGCTGGTCTCAAAACTCTTGACATCAGGTGATCTACCCGCCTTGGCCTCCCAAAGTGCTGGGATTACAGGCGTGAGCCACCACGCCCAGCCCCGACAGGTAATTTTTCAACCCTCATGCTCCTCTTTTGGAGTCTCCAGTATCTGTAATTTCCATCTTTATGACCTTGCCCATTGTTTAGTTCCCACTTATGAGTGAGAACATGTGTCTTTGGTTTTCTGTTTCTGAGTTGTTTTGCTTAGGATAACGGCCTTCGGCTCCACCCATATTGCTGCAAAGGACGTGATTTTGTTCTTTTTTATGGCTGCATGGCAGGCTTTTAAAAACTATCAATGTCTGAGTCAACACCAATAAAAGTATATCTGGTAGTAGGACCTAAACATTACCTTTTTTTAAAAGTTCCCCAAGAGACTCTTTTTTTTTTTTTTTTTTTTTGAGATGGGGTTTCGCTCTTGTTGCCCAGGCTGAAGTGCAATGTTGCAGTCTCGGCTCACTGCAACCTCCACCTCCTAGGTTCAAGTGATTCTCTTGCCTCAGCTTCCCGAGTAGCTGAGATTACAGGCACCCACCGCCACGCCCGGCTAATTTTTTGTATTTTTAGTAAAGACACGGTTTCACCATGTTGGCCAGGCTGGTCACGAACTCCTGACCTTGTGCAGAACTGAGAACTGCTGGTATAGAATAAACCTGGAAAGCAATACAGGAAAATGGGTGCTGTGTTTGCCTCTAGAAAGGTACACCAGGGTAAGAATAGGCTATGAGGAAGATTTAATTTTTACTGTAAACCCTTGATCTTTTTAATTTGTTTACTTTGTGCTACCTATTTCCAAGAACAATCAAGCTAACATTTTACAAAATGTTTTGTAAAAAAGTAAAATGGCCCAGGCATGGTGTCTCATGCCTGTAATCCCAATACTTTGGGAGGCCAAGGCATGAGGATCACTTGAGGCCAGGAGTTTGAGGCCAGGAGTTTGAGACCAGGCTGGGCAACATAGGGAGACCCCCATTTCTACAAAAAAATTAAAAATTAGCTGGGTGTGGTGGTGTTCGGCTGTGGTTCTAGATACTCAGGAGGCTAAGGTGGGAGGATCACTTGAGCCCAGGAGTTCGAGGTTACAAGGATCTATAATTGCACCATTGCACTCCAGCCTGGGTGACAGAGCAAGACCCTGTCTCTTAAAAAAAAAAAAAAAAAAAAAAAAAAAAGACACTTACAGCAGTGAAAATGAAGCCTGAATAGCACACTAGGAATAGTTCATTCAATAGTGGGAATCCAGTGGGAGTTCAAGGTCCAGTGGGGCCTCAGAGGAAGTGACTAGTCCCATCTGGGAAGAGTGGGTGGTCAGGAATGCTGAGGAGGTAAATCCTGAAGTGGCCCCAACCTGAAATGACTTATTTGCTGGCCCACCATGCCCCCAGTGCATACATGGTTAGTTAACGCTTTGGAAAAGCTGTTTGGGAAGGGTAATGGCTATAAAATGTGGCCCTCCTGCCAGTCACCTCTGTGAACCCTGAGACCAACAGGAGGGAAAAAATGCCCAGGCTAGGAGGGGTAAAGAGATCCAAGAGCTGCTGATGTGATGTCATCGAGGAAAAGCTAATTATTGGCCAGCTTTCCAGTAGCAGGGATTTGGTTATTGTTCCCCCCACCCACCCCTCCACCCCCTGCCTTTGATTCCTGTTGTGGAGCACTGGAACATCAGTGAACGGAAAGTAGCACGGCAGACCAAAGTCTGGCTCCATGGAGCTCCTTGGGATGTGTGTGTGGAGAGCGGAGAGGGACCACAAGAGTAAACAGCAGCCAGGGATGCTGAACTAGGAGGCAGAGAGGCACCAATGGCCAACCTAAAGCTTCTTTACTGCACCTTCTCCTGGCCCCGGGCCATAGCTGCATGCTCTTGGGTGCTGGCATGTCACAGCTCCCAGGTCAAAATCCACCTCCATCCCATCTCAAAATCTACTGCTTGTTAGCTGAATAAACTTGGTAAGTAATAATATTCTGAGTCCCAATTTCTTCATCTGTAATGCAGATGAATATGTATGAAATAAAATCAAAGAATGATAGGCAGTATTAAATTTGACTGGTCTGGTTTTTTTTTTATTTTTGTTTTTGTTTTTATTTTTGAGATGGGGTTTCACTCTGTCACCCAGGCCGGAGTGCAGTGGCACGATCCCGGCTCACTGCAACCTCTGCCTACTGGGCTCAAGCTGTCCTCCCACCCCAGCCTCCTGAGTAGCTGGGACTACAGGTACATGCTACCACGCCTCTATTTTTGGTAGAGTTGGGGTTTCACCATGTTGCCAGGCTGGTCTCTAACTCCTGAGCTCAAGTGGCTTACAGGCATGAACAACCATGCCCGGCCAAATTTGGCCAATCTTTATTGGTGTCTGTTATATGCAAGGTCCTGGCTTCCCCAAACAGACAAGAAAACAAACAAGTAAATAAATAAATGTTAGCTGCAAGGATTGGAGTGGATTCTTGCATTTGCATAGCACAGTGAGTGTAGTGGTTAAGAGTGGGCTTTGCAGTCAGATGTGACTGTGTTAAAATCATGCTACTGTCACTTATTAACTGTGGGACGTTGGGCAGGTCACCTAACATCTCTGAGTCTCATTTCCTCACACAAAAAAAGAAGAATCATAATATGGCACCTCCTCTAAAGCTGTTGTGAGGATTAACTCATATAATGAATGTGAAGAGTTCTGCACAGACACATGATAAACATCGAGAAACTGTTATCCTGCTTGTTGTGCAATCTTTAGGGCTTAAACAAAGTACTTTACGCTGATTGCCTTACCTGACCCTCTCCAGGACTCTGGGTGCTAGGGTATTAACTACCCTTTGAAAGGTGAAAACATTGACGCCCATTGAGGTGAAATGATTTGTCTTCAGCCACAAGGGGCAGCATCAGGAGTAGAACCCAGGTCTTCATGTTCTGTTTCCCAACACAGCTTGTGACTTTTTGGAAACTCTGAATCTCATGGGTGACAGAAACTTGGGGATCATCTCTAGATAAGAAAGGGAGTTCCTTGAATGACTGTGAAGACGTTCACCGGAAAGGGAAGGAAAGGAAGTTAATCGTGCTTCCTTCACAGGGCCTCCTTCACCCCCATCCAGTGGGCCCACGCAAGCTACAAACAAGGTGAGGAATGAACAAATTAATACATACTCAATAGTGGCCAGTTCGGGGCAGATAATTAAATCAAGATGACCTGAAAGGATGTGACTGGCTGGCTAGTTTACACAGGGTGGTCAGGGACGGCCTCGCCGTGGAGAGGGCTGGTGTTTTGGCTGAGACCTGAGAGACCAGAAGAAATCTGATAGCCAGAACCAATGTTTAGGTCCCTAAAGGGAACAAGCGTGGCGAGCAAACGGGGCCGATATGGGTGGAGATCAGCGAGGGAGGGGGGCAGAGATGAGTGCCCGAAGCACACAGTACCTTGAGGACATAGGGAGGGTTTGATTTTACCTACAAATGCCATTAAACCCACTAAGGATTTTAACAAAAACTACAATTACATTTCAATTTACATTTTATTTTTTATAGAGACAAGGTTCCGCTATACTGCCCAGGTTGATATCGAACCCCTGGGTTCAAGCGATCCTCTCTACTCGATCCCCCAAAGTGCTGGGATTACAAGCGTGAGCCTCTGCGCCCGGCCTTTTAATTTACATTTTAGGCTTCTGGTTACTGGAATCTTTGATGGTGAATGAATTATAGTGAGGCAAGAGCCTCTAACATTTTAGGAGACCCTTTCCCGTTCGGGGCCTCAATTTCCCGTTCTACAAAGGCGGGTGGGAGGGAACGGGGTCCCAAGAAGTACTGGATAAAGACGTGGCCGATCGCAAACGCTGAGCACTTCAAAATTCCGGGCAGAGCGCTTCCGCGCCTCTCCTGCTATTTCACTCTGGCCACAGGATAGCCGCCAAAGCTGGTCATCCGCTCTCTCCGCGGAAGAGTCAACGCCACAGAAGCAGCGGCGGAACCTCTCTAAGAATCCATCCAGCTTGTGCTCTCCTGTCCAGGGAAGCCAATCGCGAGGAGGAGAGTAGTCAGAGGGCGGCACCCTCCCCGGTCTGGGCCGAGTTATTGGCTGGTGATAGCGTCGCTCACCCGGCAGAATCATGTGACGGCCTCGGCCGCGGGCGTTCGCACTGGCTCTGCCTCCGGCATCTCTTGGCCGGTGCGTCCTCGCCGCGCCCGTAGGTCCCGCTGGCCGGGCCCCGCCTCCTCCGGAGTCCGAGCGATGGGCGGGGAAAGGGACGAGCAGGTATAGTTCTGTCGGCGCCGCGGTGTCCACCTCAGTCCGGCCACGGTGGAAGACGCGTGCCGCGGCGCCTGGTTGCCTGGAGCGGCCCGGACCCGAGAGGTGAGAAGAGGGAAGCGGACCAGGGAAGAGGGAGGGAGCGGTGCCGGCCGCCACGCGGTCAGCGGGCCCCTCCCAGAGTCATTCTGCCTGGGTCCCCGCGCGGTAGAATCCCAGATCAGGGGTCGCCGCCGTGGAGCGGGGCGTGCGTCGGGTTATTTCCCGGGTGGTCCGGGGCCGGGCGAGTGGCGCTGCACCCTGGTGATCCGGGCCTGCCCCTCTGGCTGGCGGCTGCCCACCCGCCCTCCATCCCGCATATCTCGCCGTATCTCGCCGTGTGCCACGCACTCCGCTGCTTTTCCAGTCCTCGTTGATCCGTCTCGAACCTAGATATCTGGAATAGGGATCGAGGAGATAGGAGCCACCACCACCTCGGACAGATGGGGAAACTGAGGCCGGCACAGGCGAGACGGCTTGGTTATCTTGGTTATTAAAAATCACACACCCGATTAAGTACAAAATCAGGACCTGTTCTTTCGGACTCACACACTAAGTTGGAATTATTTCACTGGATGGATGGAAACACTGAGAAGACAGAGAGGGCCCAGAGCCTTGCCTAAAAATACACAGCAAGTCTTTTGCAGAGCTAGGACTTGTACCCAGCTCTCCAAACTCATAGACTATCAGGGTGGGCTCCTTCCTTGCACAGACTGGGGACCACAGTGAGTTAGAAACGTTCAGAACTTAAGTTGCCTTCCAGCGCCCATTCTAGTTAACCTGTTTTTTCTCCTTGTCCCCAACAGTTCTTTATGTGAAATCTACAACTAATGTGATATGCAATACTAGATTAAGCAGAACTTTTTGTTTTTGAAAATTGAATCAATAAGAAACGGAGGGCCAAAGCTGTTGGAAAGGAATGGACCCTTTAAAAACAAACAGGAATCTCAAGGCAGGATATAGCAAGGGACAGAGACTAATAGCTGTCGTTTATTGAGTAAATGCTATGTGCCAGGCACTGTGGTGGGTAGTTGTGTTAGCCTTACAAACCAGCAAGTTAGGTAATGTTACCCCATTTTACAGGTCAGAAATTGATGCTGAGTAAAGTGAAGTTTTACAAAACCATTGCCATATGACTGCTGAGCAGTATAGCTGGGATCTGAACAGAGATCTGTTTGACTTCCAGAACACATCCAGTGATTCTGCAAGTGTGGTCCTAAGCTCACTGGTTCAGCATCATCTAGGGTGTGGAGTCCTGGATCTCATCCTTGGATTTGAAGGGGTGGTCCTAAGAAGCTAACAGCTCTCTGTATTTGACAATTGTACTGTAATGTGCTGCCTCCTAGGGGAAGATCTAGAGATGAACATATTCTGGGCTAGGGGTAATTTTTGAGGGGAAAAAAACATTAATCACACTTTTTATTTATTTCTGATTTGACTTTTTTTTTTTTTTTTTTTGAGACCAGGTCTCACTCTGTCATCCAGGCTAGGAGTGCAGGGGCGCGATCTAGGCTCACTGCAGCACTGACCTCGTGGGTTCAAGCAATCCTTCCACCTCAGCCTCCTGAGTAGCTGGAACCACAGGTGCACGCTACCATACCTGGCTAGTTTTTGTAGTTTTTGTAGAGATGGTGTTTCACCATGTTGCCCAGTCAGGTTTCAAACTCCTGAGCTCAAGCAATCCTCCTGCCTTGGCCTTCCAAAGTGCTGGGATTACAGGCATGAGCCACTGTGCCCTGCCCACACTTTTATTTTTTATTTTTCCCCCATGATTGACAGAAGGATAATCACACTTTTAGTGAATGTAAACCCCCAGGCAGATGCTTGCCAAGCTTAATTTCTTGACATAAGCTTGGTTTTGGCATGTGGGGGCAGAAGAGTGGGGTTGGAGAGTTAAGTGAGAATGGGGAAAGTAACTCCTTTTTCCTTATCATATAGCTGCTAAATTCTAATTCACTCAACAGATACTTGCTAAGCATTTATTAGGTGCAAGACATGTTCAAGACACTGAGAATACAGCTTTGAACAAAACAGAGCAAGTCAGTGCCCTCATGTGAAAGACAATTAACAATGTGTAGTATGGAATGGTGAGAAAAGCTATGGAGAAAAATAAAGCAAAGGGCATAGGAGTGCAAGGCAGGGCTGGGCCCAGGAGGAAGACATGGAAATGGCAGCAATGGCAGTGGTGCTATGTTTATATATATATTTTTATTTATATATTATATATTTATATTTATATATAATGTAGTATATATTTATATTTATATATAATATAGTATATATTTATATTTATATAATATAGTATATATTTATATTTATATAATATAGTATATATATTATATATAATATATAGTATATATTTATATTATATATAATATATAGTATATATTTATATTATATATTATATATTATATATTTATTTATATATAATATATATTATATATAATATATAACATATAAAAATATATATAAATATATATTATATATTTATATATTTATATATATTTTATATATATTTATATTTTTTTATTTATATATTTATATATGTATATTTATATATTATATAAATATATAAATATATATTTATATAATATATATTTATATATTTATATTTATATATATTTATACATATATAAATATATATATATTTATTTATTTTTTGAGATGGAGTTTCACTGTTGTTGCCCAGGCTGGAGTGCGGTGACGCCATCTTGGCTCACTGCAACCTCCGCCTCCTGGGTTCAAGTGATTCTCCTTTGTCAGCCTCCCAAGTAGCTGGGATTACAGGCACATGCCACCACGCCTGGCTAACTTTTTTTTTTTTTGAGACGGAGTCTCGCTTTGTCTCCAGGCTGGAGTGCAGTGGCACGATCTTGGCTCACTGCAGACTCTGCCTCCCAGGTTCAGGTGATTCTCCTGCCTCAGACTTCCGAGTAGCTGGGCACAGGCACGTGCCACCACGTCCGGCTAATCTTTTTATTTTTAGTAGAGACGGGGTTTCACCATGTTAGCCAGGATGGTCTCAATCTCATGACCTCGTGATCCGCCTGCCTCCGCCTCCCAAAGTACTGGGATTACAAGCGTGAGCCACCGCGCCTGGCCTAATTTTTTGTATTTTTTAGTAGAGAGGGGGTTTCACCAAGTTGACCAGGCTGGTCTCGAACTCCTGGCCTCAGGTGATCCACCTGCCTTGGCCCCTCAAAGTGCTAGGATTACAGGCATGAGCCCCTGCACCCGGCCTGCTATTTTGCATATTTGTTTAACTTTTTTTTTTTTTTTTTTTTTTGTAGAGACAAGATCTTGCTACGTTGCCCAGGCTGGTCTCGAACTCCTGGCCTCAAAGTGATCTTCCTGCCTTGGCCTCCCAAAGCGCTGGTATTACAGACATGAACCACTGTGCCTGGCCTCTATTTTATATATTGTATCTAGGAAGGGACTGATTTATATAAGGTGTCATTTGAGGTTGGGCAACATGAGCAAAGGCCCCAAGGGCAAAGGCTGCTTAATATTTTCATGGACTGGTGATTGGAACACTAGTGTATAGGAGGAAGCAAGACAGTGGCAGTTTCAGGCTCATGCATAGAAGCATATACCAACGTTTTTAGACCATATCTGGTAGGAGGTAGGGAGCCAGTGCAGATTTTTGGGGAGCATATCCAAATGGTTGACCTCATCTTGCTAATGAATGCTTCTTTTGAAGAAGAGACATAGTGCTTTAAAAATGTAGGTTCAGGCTGGGCCCTTCCTTGGCTCATGCCTATAATCCCAGCAATTTGGGAGGCCGTGGCAGGCAGATCACTTGAGCTCAGGAGTTCAAGACCAGCCTGGACAACATGGCGAAAACCTGTCTCTACAAAAAATACAAAAAAATAGCTGGGCATGGTGGTGTGCACTTGTGATCCCAGCTACTCAGGAGGCTGAGGTGGGAGGATCACTTGAGCCCAGGAGGTGGAGGTTGCAGTGAGCCGAGATCATGCCACTGCACTCCAGCCTGGGTGACAGAGTGAGACCCCATCTCAAAAATAAAAATAAAAAATAGCCAGGCGCGGTGGCTCACGCCTGTAATCCCAGTACTTTGGGAGGCCGAGGCGGGTGGATCATGAGGTCAGGAGATCGAGACCATCCTGGCTAACACAGTGAAACTCTGTCTCTACTGAAAATACAAAAAATTAGCCGGGTGTGGTGGCGGGCACCTGTAGTCCCAGCTACTTGGGAGGCTGAGGCAGGAGAATGGTGTGAACCCAGGAGGAGGAGCTTGCAGTGAGCCAAGATTGCGCCACTGCACTCCAGCCTGGGCGACAGAGTGAGACTCTGTCTCAAAAATAAGAAATAAAAAAATAAAAAATAAATGTAGGTTCAGTATTAGAGGAAACTGAGTGACCATTATACAGGAACTGTGTACTATTTTTGCAACTTTTCTGCAAGTCCACAGTTATTTCAAAATAAAAAAAATTTTTTTAAATGTAGGTTCAATAAAGTGTTTAAGGCTGAACTATGCCTGCAACTTTCAAATAGTTAAAAAACAATAACAACAAAACCCATATAAGTATGGAGAGAGAGTGTGTTAACATCTTACGAATTGTAAAATTGCTAAATAGATGAATTGTTAGTATGGAAGTGTTCCATGTATCATTCTTTCAACTTTTCTGAAGATTTAAAAACAGCTTCAAAATAAGCAATCAAGCGACAGTATACGTTTGAATCAGGCAGGCTTGTTCAAGTAATGATTCCCCTACTTAAAAGCTGTGTGTGGCTGGGCATGGTGGCTCACGCCTGTAATCCCAGCACTTTGGGAGGCCAAGGTGGGCGGATCACAAGGTCTGGAGATGAGACCATCCTGGCCAACATGGTGAAACCCTGTCTCTACTAAAAATACAAAAATTAGCCGGGCATGGTGGCAGGCGCCTGTAGTCCCAGCTACTCAGGTGGCTGAGGCAGGAGAATCGCTTGAACCTGGGAGATGGAGGTTGCAGTGAGCCGAGATCACACCACTGCACTTTAGCCTGGGCAACAGAGCGAGACTCTGTCTGAAAAAAAAAAAAAAAAAAAAAAAGCTGTGTGAAGTATTGGAAAATTATTTCTAAACTACATATTCTAGTTTATTTTTATTAAAAATATATTTTTAATTTTTTTTTTCTTACACTGTAGCTCTTACCAGTCTAGTCTGAGATTTTTCCATATAAGAGAGGAGACTTACTTTGGTTGTTGACTTGTTCACATTAATGCTGGGTTAATGTTAAGACTTCAGGTTTTCCACAAACTTGAGATCTTTAGGTTGTTTTTAGGTCGACTCTAGTTTTCCTGTAATTATCTGATGTATATACACTTACAGAGACTGGCATAGGCAATCTATTAGAGGAAGAAGGTTAGGAGTCAGGATACTTGGGTTCTGGATCCGTCTCTGCCTTTAAGTAGCAAATAATTTCACTAATCTGAACCTTTATTTATTTTATTTTATTTTTTGAGACAGAGTCTTGTCTGTCGCCTAGGCTAGAGTGCAGTGGCGCAATCTCAACTCACTGCAACCTCCGTCTCCTGGGTTCAAGTGATTCTCGTGCCTCAGCCTCCCAAGTAGCAGGGATTATAGGCATGTGCTACCACGCCTGGCTAATTTTTGGATTTTTAGTAGAGATGGAGTTTCACCATGTGGGCCAGGCTGGTCTTGGACTCCTGAGCTCAAGTGATCCGCATGGAGCTCAAGTGATCCGCATGCCTCGGCCTTCCTAAGTGCTGAGATTATAGTTGTAAACCACTGGTACCCAGCTGAACTCTTATTTCTTACCAAAAAATCATGGCGGTTGGATTTCTTGATCTCTGTCTAGCTCTAAAGTCTTGTAATTCAGGAAAACTACCACTTAATGATTTGATCATTTAGTTTGAACTGTCTCATGGTTGGGACAGAGGGTTATGACTGCCTGGAGTCCAAGGCTCCTGACAACAGGTTAATTTTTCTACTGACCCTCACTGCCTGTGGTTTTAGATTGTGTTATGTGTTAAAAGCAGTTACTTAAACACAGATACACAAACACGCATATCACACCATATTTACAACAGGTTGTGAAGCTCAGTTTTAAATGGCCTAGGTTTCTTAGGAAAATCCCAGTACAGGTTGAGTATCCCTTATCTGAAATGCTTGAGACTGGCAGTGTTTCCAATTTCTGTTTTTGTTTTTTTTTTAATATTTGCTTTATACTTACTAGTTGAGCATCTCTAATCTGGAAATCCGAATTGCTCCAGTGAGCATTTCTTTTGAGCATCATGTTGGTGCTCAAAAGTTTCAGATTTTGGTGCATTTTGGATTTTGGATTTTTAGATTAGGGATACTCAACCTGTATCTGATTAATATGTCATCAGATCTATTTTAAAACTAAATATAACTGTTTTTAGAAAAATATTACAAAAAGAAATAAAACATTGCTTAGGTACTTCCTCCCAAAGTTAGTTGTGTGTGTCTGGGGACTTAAGAAATACATTTTCCAAGGCTGCGTATCCAGAGTATTGGAACATTCAGTGACGATTTCTTAGGAATTGAAATATAAACTGCAATTGAAAACAAAATGACCTAGCTGGGCACAGCAGCATGTGTCCATAATACCAGCTAATCTGGTAGCTGAAGTAGGGGATTGCTTGAGGCCAGGAGTTCAAGGCTGCAGTGAACTATGATTGCGCCTATAAATGGCCACTGCACTCCAGTCTGAGCAACAGAGTGAGACTGTGTCTCTTAAAGAAAAGAAAAAGAAAATTATGTAACAGGTTGTATTCAAACTACTCTTTTCCCCTTCAGATAAGAATTAGACTTTATAGGCCGGGCGTGGTGGCTCACGCCTGTAATCCCAGCACTTTGGGAGGCCCAGGCGGGCGGATCACGAGGTCAGGAGATTGAGACCACGGTGAAACCCCGTCTCTACTAAAAATACAAAAAATTAGCCGGGCGTGGTGGCTGGCGCCTGTAGTCCCAGCTACTCGGGAGGCTGAGGCAGGAGAATGGCGTGAACCCGGGAGGCGGAGCTTGCAGTGAGCCAAGATCACACCACTGCACTCCAGCCTGGGCGACACAGCAAGGCTCCGTCTCAAAAAAAAAAAAAAAAGAGACTTTATAGCTTTATTGTAGTATAATTGACATACAATAAACTGTACATATTTAAAAGGTACTCTCTCTCTATATATATAAAACTGTCACCACAATCAAGATAGTGAACATATCCATCGATCCCCAAAATCTCCTCATGCCCCTTTGTAATCTCTCCCTCCTACCCCTCCTTACTTCCTATCCCAAAATAGCCACTGATTTACTTTCTGTCACTATAAATTAGTGTAAACTTTTTTTCTTTCTTTCTTTTGGTGGAGGTGTCAGGAAATTAACTTGAGGACTGATTAGTTTGCATTTTGTAAAGTTTTTGTCCCTGAAATCTCCATCTAATATTAATGTAGTGTACAATGCAGTGGCATGAAATATGTGCACAATGGTGTGTAACCATTACTACTATTTATTTCCAAAACTTGAAATTGAAACTCTGTAACCAGTAACTCACCACTTCCCCCAGTGCCCAGTAAACTCTATTTTCTGTCTCTATGTATATGCCTATTCTCTCTCTCTCTCTGTGTGTGTATATATATTTTTGTTGTTGTTGTTGTTGTTGCTGTTGTTGTTGTTATTCTGTCACCTGGGCTAGAGTGCAGTGGCATGATCATAGCTCACTTCAACCTTGACCTCCTTGGCTCAAGCAATCCTCCCTCCTCAGCCTCCCAAAGTGCTGGGATTATAAGCATGAGCCACCCTGCCTGGCCCATTTTGCCTTTTCTAGATATTTTGTATAGGTGGAATCATATAATACTTGTCCTTTTGTGTCCTTTTTTTTTTTAGATCCAGGTCTTTTTTTTTTTTATTTTTTATTTGTTTGCATCGTGTCTGTCTTTTGCTTAACATAATGGTGTTAAGGTTCCTCCATGTTGTAGATGAAGAGTATCAGAACTTAATTCCTTTTTAATAGTCAAATAATATTCCATTTTATGGTTATACCATGCTTTATCTGTTCATCTGTTGATGGACACTTGGATTGTTTTCACCTTTTGGCTATTGTAAATAGTGCTGTTATGAACATTAGTATACAAATATCTGTTTGAGTTACAGTTTTTAGTCCTTTGAGTATAAGCGGAATTACTAGGTCATATAGCAGTGCTGTGTTTAACTTTTTGAGCACCCACCAAACTGTTTTTCACAGTGTTGGCACCATTTTACATTTCTACCAGCAATGTATCAAATGTGTCAACTGTCTTTTTTTTTTTAGATGGAGTCTCGCTCTGTCACTCAGGCTGGAGTGGAGTGGCGCAATCTTGGCTCACTCCAAGCTCCGCCTCCTGGGTTCATGGCGTTCTCCTGCCTCAGCTGCCTGAGTAGCTGGGACTACAGGCGCCTGCCACCATGCCCGGCTAATTTTTTTTTTTTTTTTTTGTATTTTTAGTAGAGATGGGGTTTCACCATGTTAGCCAGGATGGTCTTGATCTTGTGACCTCGTGATCCGCCTGCCTCGACCTCCCAAAGTGCTGGGATTACAGGCATGAGCCACCGCGCCTGGCCTCAACTGTCTTTTTTTTTTGAGACGGACTCTCGCTCTGTTGCCCCAGCTGGAGTGCAGTGGCGCGATCTTGGCTCACTGCAACCTCCACCTCCTGGGTTCAAGTGATTCTTTGTGCCTCAGCTTGCTGAGTAGCTGGGATTACAGGTGTGCAGGTGTGCACCACCACACCCAGCTAATTTTTGTATTTTTGGTAGAGACAGGGTTTTTGCCATGTTGCCCAGGCTGGTCTCGAACTCCTGACCTCAAGCGATTCACCCGCCTTGGCCTCCCAAAGTGCTGGGATTACAGGTGTGAGCCACTGTGCCCGGCCTCAAATGTCTTTTAAAGAAACAAAAATTTTTGTCCAACAAAAGTCAAAGCTAATTCTTCTTGGAGAAGTTTTTGTTAAAATAACTTTTTAAAATAAAAACCATTCTGTCCATCAAAAACTTTATTAAATACTTCCTGTATGTGCCTAATTCTATGCTAGGTATTATGATAGTATACAAAAAGTGTAGAACATCTTGAATAATTTTAATCTAGTTAGGAAGATAAAGCACATATTCAACAAACGTTTATTGAACATATAAATGGAATTCAGTGGAGAATGAGATACCGTAGACCTTTCCCTCCGCCCCATTTATTTTTCCAATTTTGGCTTCTCTCCTGTACTTAAGAACCACATTTCTAATTGCCTGCTGGACACACCGTCTGGACATATTATAAAAATCTCAAATCTAAAAAACCCAAAGTCAGATTTTTTGCTACTTCCTATCTTTCCATTTTCTTCTCCATCTTCCTGTATATCATCCTTCCTTTTGTGTGGTCCTTCTCAGATTTCATCTTAGATTTGTCTGTGTATGTCCTTTAATTACCATCTCTTACCTAGTTGTACCACTGAAATGGCAAACCTCCTGCCCTTTCCTGCCTTGGAGGTTAGGCCTTTGGTAACTGTAGCTTAGATGATGAACTCGTGACTTCTTGGAATTACATAAAAGCTAATCTTTCACTCCAGCCTTATCTCCTACAGCTTCGCCCTTGGAATCTAGCATGACCTTTTCCTGGGTCTTGGACTATACTGTGATCTTTCGGTTGCTTGAGTTATCTTTTCCCTTTTTATTAACGTTGCAGCTTCCTGCTTCACGTTGGCCTGCAGCGTATTCTCTACTCTCAGAATACTCTAAACCTTTCTGTTATGGTACCTAGAATGCTGTTTAAAACTGTCTTAATCCACTGATTGTGGGTAGAAATTGGATTCTTATTCATTTTAGCAAGAATTTACTGAACCTCTACTGTATGTGCTAAGCATTGTTCTTGATAGTGGAAATATAATAAGTACAAGAAAGACTGTAAATAATAGTTTTGCTTATAAGTAATATAATTTCAGAAGTCTGAAGTGCTATGAAGAAAATAAAGCCAGGTAAGGATATAGGGAATGCTGGGAAGGAGGTGTTATTTTATTTGGTTGGGATGGTCAAGGAAGGTTTCTGTGAGGAGGTGACATATAAACTGAGGCCAGGCATGGTGGCTCACACCTGTAATCCCAGCACTTTGGGAGGCAGAAGTGGAAGAATTGATTGAGCCCAGGAGTTCGAGACCAGCCTGGGAAACATAGCAAGACCCTGTCTCTATAAAGAAATAAAAACAAATTAGCCAGGTATCATGGTGTGTACCTGTAGTTCTAGCTACTTGGGAGGCTGAGGTGGGAGGATTGCTTGGGCCTAGGAGTTCAAGGCTGTAGTGAGCTATGACCATGCCACTGCACTCTAGCCTGAGTGACAGAGTGAGATCCTGTTACTAAAAAAGAAAAATAAAAGCTGAGACCCAAAGGATGAGAACATACCTGTATAGATCTGGGAGATTATTATTCTAGGCAAAGACAACTTGAGCAAGTACAGTGACCCTAAGAATGGAATCAACTTGGCATGTTCCAGCAACTGCAAGAAAGCCAGTAGGAAATAAGGGCAAAAAGGGAGGCAGTGTTCAGATCTTGTAGGCTATTAGAGTATTCCAGGTGAGAGAGGATGGTAGGACAATAGTGAGAAGTGATTGGATTACAAATAGTTTGGGCAGTGGGGAGAGGATAAGTATATTATTCAAGGCACAACAGACAGGACTTACTGATGGATTATATATGGGAGTATGGCATAGGGGAAAGAAAGATTGACACCCAGGTTTGGGGTCTAGCTTCTGATGCATTGTGTCTAGCACAGTGGTTAGCTTATAGTAGGAGCTTAAAATATGTGCATAATTTAATGAAGACCAGTACCCAGCCTCTAGGAGCCCACATAGAAAAGTTAGCCAATCCAGCTGGAGAAGGCTTGTTGACACTTGAGGACATTCATGGAGTAACCATGGGTTGCAGGCCCATTTAACACAGATGGATCTGAATTTTCCTCTGATGAGTAGTTGTCTTATCTTTTCCTCCAAAGGATCCTTTTCCTCTCACAGTATTAACTTCTCAGTCTAGGGCAAGGGCCTGGAAAGTAGCCTGTGCCATCCTGGTTGTGGGCATCAGTGAATGAAATGGAGAGGAATACAGAAGGCTTTGCTCGTCGTTGGCATCCCTGGGCCTTTATAGTGCTGTGATCTTCCCTGGACTTGTCTGACAACAGTGAGTTAGAGGATCCAATGGTACTATATACATGGAGAATCTGTCTTGGTTGTACCTGTTTACAGTTTAGTTTTCTTTTTCTTTTTCTGAGGGTCTCATTCTGTCACCCAGGCTGGAGTGCAGTGGCGTGATCTCAGCTCACTTCAGCCTCCACCTCCCAGGTTCAAGCGATTCTCCTGCCTCAGCCTCCTGAGTAGCTGGGATTACAGGTGTGCGCCGCCATGCCTGGCTGACTTTTCTATTTTTAGTAGAGACGGGTTTTTATCATCTTGCCCAGGCTGATCTCGAACTCCTGGCCTTAAGCAAGCCACCCGCCTCAGCCTCCCAAAGTGCTGGGATTACAGGTGTGAGCCACTGTGCCTGGCCTAGTTTTGTTTTTCTAAAACCACCTTCAACTATTTTTTATCTGTAAAAGACAAAAGGTAAAATATTAGTTGCTTTAGTGGAAAAAGAATGAAATAATATAACATCAGACCAGAAGATATATAATTATTTGCCAAATGAGTGATATAGTAAGTGACTTTCTCAAAATCCTTCAGGGCCTATGCATTGCCTGCAGATTCAAGTCTAACTTTCTTAACCTGGCATAAAGGGCCCTCCAGAATCCCCCTCAGGTACCTTTGTAGGCTCCTCCCACTAATCCCCCATAACCATTCTTTGTTTTAAACATAACATTCTCATTTCTGATTCTTTTCCTTCAACATTAGAACTAATTGTTGTTTGTGTTTTCTTCTCCCTTACCCATATTCCAAGTCTTCTTTCATCCTTTCAAACCTGACTTGGACTTCAGAGCCCAGGTTAGATATGTTCCTCCCTTGAAAACTTTCTAAACAAACTATTCTTAAACTCTTTCATATTTCTCCCCTGCTTAGATGCCATAATCATAGTAGTCAGCAGCTTCTAGTTTTATTTAGCAGTGAGTTTGTAGCATACATACAGAGGTAAACCAAAGCATGATTATGGAACTTTGTGGGTTCAGACTGGTGGCTGAATTAGTTCTACTTGTAGGACTGTTTCTGAGTGAATACGTAAGTTTCTAAGAGCTAGAGATGGGAAAGGACCATGGCCATGAATGTAGAGAAAGGGAGAGTTGGGAACAAGATTGTTGATATTATTACTGGATCACTTGTGTAGCAGCTAGGTGAAACTGGAATGTGTACAGTAGCTGAATTTTAAGGTGTTCAGAAATATCTGAAATTAGAGAAGCTAATTATAGATAGGTGGTAGGAATAGTACCATATTAAAAAAGGATCTATTCTTGGGATCCCAAAATATGCATTTTATTACCTTGCTCTGTCATTTATAAGCTGAATAAATTACTAAATTGGGCCAGTCCTTTCACTTTTAACCTATGTATGTCTTTATATTTCAAGTGGGTTTCAAGTAGACAGCATATACTTGGGTCTTATTTTTTAATCCTATCTCACAGTCTCCATTTTTAATTAGCATGTTTAGACCATTCATATTTAATATGATATGTTTGGATTAAACTCTACCATCTTACTGGCTGTCTTCCATTTGTTCCATCTGTTTTTTATGTTTTATCTTCCTTTTCTACTTTCTCTTGAGTTGAGAGTTTTTTATGATTCTATTTTATCTCTACTATTATTATTTATACCTTTTTAAAAATGTAGTGGTTACTCTTAGGTTTAAATGTACATGTTTAATCAGAGCCTATGTTCAAATAAGATACCATTTCACATCTAGTGTAAGACCTTACAGTTTGCTGGGCATGGTGGCTCATGCCTGTAGTCCCAGCACTTTGGGAGACCAAAGTAGGAGGATCACTTGAGCCCAGGAGTTTGAGACCAGCCTGGGCAATATAGTGAGACCTCATCTCTATTTAAAAAAATAATAATAATCAGAAAATTTTAAAAAGACTTTAAAATTTCCAATTCCCCCTCCCATTCTGTGTGGTTGTTGTCACACATTTATTTTGCATATGCTATAAAGTACATTCCCATTTTTGGTTTAAACAGTTATCTTTTAGAGCAATTAAAGATTTTTTAATTGAAAAAATGAATTTACTTTATCTTCATTTGTTCCATTTCCTGGACTTTCTTTGTTATGTAGAACTGAATTTCTGATTGGTGTATTCTTTTTGGCTAAAGAACCTTCCTGAAACTGTCTCTCTCTCTCTGTGTGTCTCTCTCTGTGTTTCTCTCTCTTTCCCCATCTCTTCTTCTCCTTCCCACTCCCTCTCTGTCTCTCTCCCTGTCTCCCTTCCTCTCTCTCTCCCCTTCCCCCCACATATATATGGTGCTGGTCTGCTGGCCTTAAATCCTGTCAGTGTTTATCTGAGAAAGTTTTTCTTTCTTTTTCATATTTTATTTTATTTTAGACAGAGTCTCCCTGTCACCCAGGCTAAAAGTGCAGTGATGTGATCACGGCTCATTGCAGCCTGAACCTCTTAGGCTCAAGCAGTCTTCCTACCTCAGCCTCCCAAGTAGCTGGGACCATAGGCACACACCACCATGCCTGGCCTCTTATCTTTTAAAATATTTTTTCTAGTTAAAGAATTCTATGTTAAAAGTTATATTTCTGGGGTCAGATGTGGTGGCTCACACCTGTAATCCTAGCACTTTGGGAGGCCAGGGTGGGAGGATCACTTGAGGCCAAGAGTTTGGGAACCAGCCTAGGGAGCTTAGTAGCAAGACCTTGTCTCTACAAAAAAATTTAAAAATTAGCCAGGTGTGGTGGTGCACACCTGTAATCCTCGCTACTCAGGAGGCTGAGGTGGGAGAATCACTTGAGCCCAGGAGTTCGAGGCCATGGTGAGCCATAATTGCATGTCACTGCACTTCAGCCTGGGCAAAAGGGCAAGACCCTATTTCTATAAAAGATATATATTTCTTTGATATAAAGATACCACTCTATCATGTTCTGGCCTCCATGATTTCCAATAAGAAGTCTGCTATAATTCTTATTTTTGTTTCTGTATAAGTAATATATGCTTTTTCTTTGTCTTCAGGATTTTCTCTTTATCTTTTGTTTTCAGCAGCTTGAATGTCATGTGTAGGTGAGGG
The DNA here is from genome assembly GCF_028885655.2 of Pongo abelii. Taxonomy (NCBI): domain Eukaryota; kingdom Metazoa; phylum Chordata; class Mammalia; order Primates; family Hominidae; genus Pongo; species Pongo abelii. Next base: position 158,609,400 of record NC_071989.2, read on the forward strand.
TTTTTGTTTTCTTTTTGTTTTTATATTTACTCTTCTTGGAATTCTCTGAGATTCTTGGAGATAGATTATATATTATATATATATATGTATTTTTTTTTTTTGAGACAGAGTTTTGCTTTGTCACCATGCTGGAGTACAGTGGCGCGATCTTGGCTCACTGCAGCCTCCGCCTCCCAGGTTCAAGCAATGCTCCTGCCTCAGCCTCCCGAGTAGCTGGGACTACAGGAGCACACCACCATGCCCAGCTAATTTTTGTATTTTTTTTAGAAGAGACGGGGTTTCACCATGTTGGCCAGGATGGTCTTGATCTCTTGACCTTGTGATCTGCCTGCCTTGGCCTCCGGAAGTGTTGGAATTACAGGTGTGAGCCACTGCGCCCGGCCTTTTTTTTTTTTTTTTTTTTTTTTTGGGAAGGAATTGTCCTCTTGCTGTCCAGACAGGAGTGCAATGGCGTGATCTCGGCTCACTGCAACCTCCAGTTCCTGGGTTCCAGCGATTCTCCTGCCTCGGCCTCCCGAGTAGCTGGGATTACAGGCGTGTGCCACCACGCCCGACTAATTTTGTATTTTTAGTAGAGACCGAGTTTCACCATGTTGGTCATGCTGGTCTCGAACTCCTGGCCTCAGGTTACTTGGATCTATATTTTGATGTCTGTTATTAATTTTGGAAATTTCTTGGCCATTATATCTTGAAATATTTCTTCTGCCCATTCTCTCTCTTCTTTTGGTATTCTAATTATACATATGTTTGATACTTTGATGTGTCCCACAGCTCTTGGATGTTATGTTACATTGTTGATATTGGGGGTTTTTTGTTTTGTTTAATTACTTAAACTGTTTCTGCGTTTTAGTTTAGCTAATTTCTGTTTATCTGTCTTTGAGTTCATTGAGTCTTTCTTTGGCTTTCAGGTCTACTAATGATCCTATCGAAGGCATTCATCATCTCTGTTACTGTGTTTTTCACTTTTAGCATTCCTTATTTGATTTTTTCTTACAGTTTCCATTTCTTTGTTTTACTTTCTATATGAATTTTTATCTATATTCTTCCCAGATAGCAGCCATACTGGGCAAGATTTGGATTCCCTTAGTTTTTTCTTATGTCTCTTTTGCATATCTTAGGTTTGGAAAAACCTTTTCACCCAGAAATCACCAAGAGCTCTCCAAAATAGGACGTTGGTGCACTCAAGCTAGCTCTAGAAAGCAGAAAATGACAGGAGCGTCACAGACTGGTTGCATTGTAGAGCAAAGAGCTGCTGGGTGTATCCATCAACCTGATTGATTTTCTCAGGGTCAGTGGTCACCTACGTCTATTCTTTCTTTCCTTATCTACTTCAGAAGACCATCAAAATATTTACTCATGTTAAACCTAAACAAAATGAATATGGGTTACTTTTACATATCTTGTGTTCTTGAATAAGTCATAGGTCCTGGATTTTGGCAGTTTGGTAACATTAGGTTTATAGAACCTCACAAGGGCCCATTTTTCTGTCAGTTCCAAAACAAGAAACTTCCTGAGTCCTTCATCTAAAATATATTGTCTCGGCTGGGTGTGGTGGCTCGTGCCTGTTATCCCAGCACTTTGGGAGGCTGAGGCGGATGGATCACCTGAGGTTAGGAGTTCGAGACCAGCCTGACCAATATGGTGAAACCCTGTCTCTACTAAAAATGCAAAAATTAGCTGGGCGTGGTGGCATGCACCTGTAATCCCAGCTACTCAGGAGGCTGAGATAAGAGAATTGCTTGAACCCAGGAGGTGGAGGTTGTAGTGAGCTGAGATTGCACCACTGCACTCCAGCCTGGGCGACAGAGTGAAACTCTCTCTCAAAAAAAAAAAAAAAATTGTCTCTATCTGGCCACAGTCACAAATGTTTGTTCATTTGTTCATTCATTCATTCAAATGTTTTGTAAGCCTGCTGTCTCAGCATTACTACATTCAGATTACACTGATGAACAAGATGTCTTTCCTCCAGGAGCTAGAGAGATTCCTACTTCACTAATACAAGAGTGTGGTTAGTACTCTAATGGAGGTGCAACATGCTGTGGGACACAGAGGGTGTAGTATTTCATTTGGGCTAGGGGAGATTGGTTAGTGCTTTCTGGAAAAGGTAGCATTGTAACTGGGTTTTAAAAAATTATTAGGATCTTGACAGGTAAAGAGGTGGATGGCCATTCTAAGCTAAGTAAACAGCTTATGTAAAGGCACGAATTCATGAAGTGTTTGGTAAACAATTTATGCTCTATTCCTTTGAGAGCCTGGTTCATTTTCTTCTCTTACTCCGGTTATTAGACTTATTATTTGTGTTGTCCTTTCTCTTTTTCTGGCTATTTTTATCTCCTTTCTTTTCCTGTAGTTCCTAGTGGTAGGTCTTATGGCATTAGTTTTATAGTCTAGGACACAGAGATGAAGGATCACCTGTATTGCCTCCAAGTGGAAGTGCAGGGCAATGTTATTTCTCTATTTAACTTGTGTTTCAGAGTGTGTCGTTAGAATAGTAAAGTGAATCTTGTATGAATGTAGGCCCTGCCCACAGGGCAGATGACTCCATACTAGAACATAGTGGAATAGACAAAAACCTTCTACAGCATGTATGAGACAGTTGGTCCATTGACCCTCTTCATGCCCTTTACATTCAGCACCCTCATATTGACTTCTCTCTCCTCTTTCCTACCAAGCAAGGGAGTACTGTTCAAAGACACAAATGCATTCTGCCCTAGTTTCTTTTTATTGCTAAAAACATTTATCTTTACCCTGCAACCTACTTTTTCTTCTATTTATTTTCAACATTTAGCAGGTTGCTTAAAAAGGGACCAAAAAATAAAAAAGGACCATCTTCCTTGTTTCAGGGACTGGTAGGCAGGGGTTAAGTTTAAGTTAGGGGTTAAGACCAGATCCTATTTTGCAGTCTGCCTGGGAGGTGAAAAACCTGGGAAGAAGACCACTGGTAGCATATGTATGGAAAGGAGACAGGCTGCCCTTACATCTTTTCTGGAGGAAAAACTGCCGGGGGAGCCAGGCATATATGGAGAAGAATCCTTAATGGTTTATACTCTTGGGAAGTCCTGTACCCAGCCAGTTATTTGCTTTGACTTGGCTGTTTAAGGTCTGGTTCTGGTCTTTTTTTTTTTCCCCTAACCAAGACAAATGAGGCTCAATTAAGGAAAAGGAACATAAGATACCTATTCCAAAACTGAATTCCTTTCCAAAACTCTCATGAAATGACAAGTAGAATTGTTAGTATATGTGAGCACTGAGAATTACTTTATTGATGAACACTGGTATTTTCTCTGGTGTAGGAAGCTGAACCATCTATCTCCAGACATGTCTTCGGAAAGTAAAGAGCAACATGACCTTTCACCCAGAGACTCAGCTGAAGGAAATGACAGTTATCCATCTGGGATCCATCTGGAACTTCAAAGGGAATCAAGTACTGACTTCAAGCAATTTGAGACCAATGATCAATGCAGACCTTATCATAGGATCCTTATTGAGCGTCAAGAGAGATCAGATACAAACTTCAAGGAGTTTGTTATTAAAAAGCTGCAGAAGAATTGCCAGTGCAGTCCAGCCAAAGCCAAAAATATGATTTTAGGTTTCCTTCCTGTTTTGCAGTGGCTCCCAAAATACGACCTAAAGAAAAACATTTTAGGGGATGTGATGTCAGGCTTGATTGTGGGCATATTATTGGTGCCCCAGTCCATTGCTTATTCCCTGCTGGCTGGCCAAGAACCTGTCTATGGTCTGTACACATCTTTTTTTGCCAGCATCATTTATTTTCTCTTGGGTACCTCCCGTCACATCTCTGTGGGCATTTTTGGAGTACTGTGCCTTATGATTGGTGAGACAGTTGACCGAGAACTACAGAAAGCTGGCTATGACAATGCCCATAGTGCTCCTTCCTTAGGAATGGTTTCAAATGGGAGCACATTATTAAATCATACATCAGACAGGATATGTGACAAAAGTTGCTATGCAATTATGGTTGGCAGCACTGTAACCTTTATAGCTGGAGTTTATCAGGTAAGGAGCAATGAAACAATTGGTTTTTTCTAGAAAAGTAATCTAGTACATGAAATCTCATATCTGTAAGGGATCTGAGGAATCACAATAATTAAAGGTATCATTTATTGAGAGTTCAGGATATATGAAGGGTAGAGGCAAAATTCAAACCCTAACCTAACTCCGCAGGTAATATAAGGCTGGTTCATTGGACCTCCACCACCCAGTACAACTCCTTAATTTTACATGTCAGAAAATCTTGGCTTTGCTTGAGATTATTTGTGGCTGGTTATTGGCAGAGTCGGCATTAGCAGTTAGGCAAGTGGGTAACAGAATGGGGGTGAGAGTGCAGGAGTTTCTCACTTTTTTTTTTTTTCTGGAGACAGGGTCTCACTCTGTCACGCTGGAATGCAGTGGCACTATCTTAGTTCACTGCAACGTCCGCCTCCCTGGCTCAAGCAGTCCTCCTACCTCAACCTCCTGAGTAGCTAGGACTACAGGCACATGCTACCATGCCTGGCTAATTTTTATTATTTTTTTATTTTTATTTATTTAATTTTTTTGTAGAGACAGGGTTTTGCCACGTTGCCCAGGCTGGTTTCAAACTCCTGAGCTCAAGCAATCCTCCCGTCTTGGCCTCCCAAAGTGCTGGGATTATGGGCATGAGCCACCACACCCAGCCTCAAATTCTAAATGTCTCTTACCTTCCATTAAAATTGCTGATCTATTGAGCAACTCTTACTAAAGGTAGTGGTTGTCTTGGATTGTAGGGGAGGGAGGGAAAAAGTTGGGGACCACAGTTTCATATTATCAGCCAGGAGAAAGGATAAGAAATCAAATTCTTGAGTCTCCCATAGAATCCACTAATCTGTCATTATCATCATGCCCCTGGCTTTTGGCATCCAGGAGTCAGTGCCAGGATTAAACCTCTAATGCAGGCATTTCAAACCAACAAGGGAAGGGGAAGAGTAGCTCATTTTAGTTGGTGCTCGGATGAGTGGGGAGGGAGAGTGAAGATGGTGTGAAGATGAGCTGTCTACTCATATATAATGGTAAATAATAAGTCTACTTACTTATTTATTATTTATTCATTTATTTATAAAGAGACAGGGTCAGTGACCAAACTCCTGGGCTCAAGTGATCCTCCCAACATTGCCTCCCCAAATGCTGGGATTACAGGCATGAGCCATCACGCCCAACCAACTTTTGCCTTTTTGTTAGTATGTCTCACCAAGAAGGAAGAAGGCATAACAATTCTGAAAACTTATTAGACAGAGGAAAATATAAAGAAGTAAAAATGCAGAATTTTTATTAATATGGGAGACAGTGTGGCATAATTACATATTATACTGCATGAGAATGGTTTCTTAGTATGAGGTTAAAGATAAATCTACAATAATTTTTAAAGTGTGATTCTACTTGATGTAAATCTAATTTTTTGTTTTACCAATTAAAACTTCACTTGTACACTTGCTCTTAGCCAAGAGGCTGAGAAGCAGTAAGACTTCACTTTTACAGTAGTGATTTGTAATTTAAGGAAAATACATGGTTTCTTAACTAGAAGAATTTTTTCCAATTTGAAGTTTTCTTGTGGATCCTTGAGAATGTTTTTCTTTTAAAAGAGGTCTGTTCTTTGTGATGAGAAGAATGAAAAAAAAAAAAAACGTCTGAACCTTATTCAAGTTTAAGAAACATTGTATGAAAAGAAAGAAATCCAAAGTTCCTGTCTCACCTGGGTTAATAAGTAACAGTGTGACCTTGGGCAAGTTGCTTAGCCCTTTAAATATAATTTTCCTCTTTGTAAAATGAGAAGATTGATATATGATTGTGTTTATTCTAGCTCTGACATTCTGTAATGCTCTGATAATATGTCTCCATGTAAGAAATGTCAGGATTATATAAAATTTAGAAGTTCTTTTCCATTTATATTTAACACTTCTATATCTTTCCTTCCAGGTAGCGATGGGCTTCTTTCAAGTGGGTTTTGTTTCTGTCTACCTCTCAGATGCCTTGCTGAGTGGATTTGTCACTGGTGCCTCCTTCACTATTCTTACATCTCAGGCCAAGTATCTCCTTGGGCTCAACCTTCCTCGGAGTAATGGTGTGGGCTCATTCATCACTACCTGGATACATGTCTTCAGAAACATCCATAAGACCAATCTCTGTGATCTTATCACCAGCCTTTTGTGCCTTTTGGTTCTTTTGCCAACCAAAGAACTCAATGAACACTTCAAGTCCAAGCTTAAGGCACCAATTCCTGTTGAACTTGTTGTTGTTGTAGCAGCCACATTAGCCTCTCATTTTGGAAAACTACATGAAAATTATAATTCTAGTATTGCTGGACATATTCCCACTGGGTTTATGCCACCCAAAGTACCAGAATGGAACCTAATTCCTAGTGTGGCTGTAGATGCAATAGCTATTTCCATCATTGGTTTTGCTATCACTGTATCACTTTCTGAGATGTTTGCCAAGAAACATGGTTACACAGTCAAAGCAAACCAGGAAATGTATGCCATTGGCTTTTGCAATATCATCCCTTCCTTCTTCCACTGTTTTACTACTAGTGCAGCTCTTGCAAAGACATTGGTTAAAGAATCAACAGGCTGCCATACTCAGCTTTCTGGTGTGGTAACAGCCCTGGTTCTTTTGTTGGTCCTCCTAGTAATAGCTCCTTTATTCTATTCCCTTCAAAAAAGTGTCCTTGGTGTGATCACAATTGTAAATCTACGGGGAGCCCTTCGTAAATTTAGGGATCTTCCCAAAATGTGGAGTATTAGTAGAATGGATACAGTTATCTGGTTTGTTACTATGCTGTCCTCTGCACTGCTAAGTACTGAAATAGGCCTACTTGTTGGGGTTTGTTTTTCTATGTTTTGTGTCATCCTCCGCACTCAGAAGCCAAAGAGTTCATTGCTTGGCTTGGTGAAAGAGTCTGAGGTCTTTGAATCTGTGTCTGCTTACAAGAACCTTCAGACTAAGCCAGGCATCAAGATTTTCCGCTTTGTAGCCCCTCTCTACTACATAAACAAAGAATGCTTTAAATCTGCTTTATACAAACAAACTGTCAACCCAATCTTAATAAAGGTGGCTTGGAAGAAGGCAGCAAAGAGAAAGATCAAAGAAAAAGCAGTGACTCCTGGTGGAATCCAGGATGAAATGTCAGTGCAACTTTCCCATGATCACTTGGAGCTGCATACTATAGTGATTGACTGCAGTGCAATTCAATTTTTAGATACAGCAGGGATCCACACACTGAAAGAAGTTCGCAGAGATTATGAAGCCATTGGAATCCAGGTTCTGCTGGCTCAGTGCAATCCCTCTGTGAGGGATTCCCTAACCAACGGAGAATATTGCAAAAAGGAAGAAGAAAACCTTCTCTTCTATAGTGTGTATGAAGCGATGGCTTTTGCAGAAGTATCTAAAAATCAGAAAGGAATATGTGTTCCCAATGGTCTGAGTCTTAGTAGTGATTAATTGAGAAAGTAGATAGAAAAATGTCTAGCCAATAGGTTAAAATTTCAAGTGTCCAACATTTCCCAGTTCCACAGTGGAAAATTTTGCACACTTGAAATTTTAACCAAGTGGCTAGATATTATTCCTCCTTTGAAGCTAATGGCATTTGTATATACACACTGCAGCAGAGCTTGTAGCTGGACAGAGTCAAAAAGAAGAAAATACGGTTTCAGGCTTTCTTGCAGATATGAAGCATTCTTGGAATGCAATAAGTATGTATTGAACTGTACTGTAAAGTAGCTCCAAAACTTAATTACTCTCCTGTTTTAGGGGTTATACATTTGGACTGTTCATTCTCCAAGAGATGAAGCGGTGAAGTTGGGATTTGCATTGGAAGTGCTGTAGACTTCTTTATGTGGCTCAGCGGAGAGAGGGAAAGAATGTTGTACCTGCTCTAGTACCATAGGTCAAGAGGCTTCTGGATCACAAAGTCATAACTAGACAGGTTTGTTCTTGTAGTTTTCTATCCCCAGTCTTTGCTCCCCAGATGGCAGTAGTTTTTAGTAGGAAAGTGCCATTCCTCTCCTTAAGGCACAGTCTCATCAGAAGTCTAACACCTGGGCAGGTTTATAACATCCTGAGAGCCAGCCTGACATTAGACAGAATACCCTTTGTAATACATTGGAAATTTTTACTCATGCCTTTTTGTTTAGGATAAATAGGTAAGCACAAAGAGCTCTTCAAAATCAGAAAAAACAATAGGAGTCCTTCCTTGTCTTTTCTGTGATCTCTGTCCTTGTTTCTGAGACTTTCTCTACCTTTAAGCTCTATTTTAGCTTTCAGTTATTCTAGTTTGTTTCACACGGAATCTGTCCTAAACTGGTGTTTTTGTCAGTGACAGTCTTGCCAGTCAGCAATTTCTAACAGCATTTTAAATGAGTTTGATGTACAGTAAATATTGATGACAATGACAGCTTTTAACTCTTCAAGTCACCTAAAGCTATTATGCAGAAGGATTTAGAAGGATCACATTCATAAAACCCAAGTGCTATGGGTGTATTCATGATAGCTGGCCCACAGATCATGAATTAAGGAGGAATTTGCTTTCAAAAAGCAAGAATGTCCAGCACTGAAAGTTTATAGTTTTATATTTGGACCTTGAAAGGTAAGAAAAAACCAGGTTCTCCAAAGTTAGGAATAGGGAACTAATTTATGAAACAGCCATCTTTAAAAAAAAAAAAAAGCAAACTTCAAAAGTACAAAATCATTTTTCAGTCTGTTCCCAGTTTCTAAACAATTTTAAATATTTATGAGAAGCAAACCCTATGTGTAGGGCATCTGTTGGAGTGGGATGCTTTTAGACGTATATTAAGTATGTACATGTTTAATATGTATATTTAAAATGCATATATATTTTATTATATCTATATTATCCTATATAGATATATGTAACTTAGCTTTATTGTTAGCTCCGTAAGCTGCCAGTGTTGCTTTTCTGTTGGTAGAGCTCTCCCATTTGGTGACATGGAAAATACCTTTCCATTATCACAACAAAGCAGTTGCTCAGTAGAAAGTCTGGATTTCTGTCTTATAGGTGATTTACATTATAATTAAGTGTAGGCCTCCTGAATTTTGACATCCTTTTAGAACTTGGGTCTGGAATTCCAGAAATGTTCATTGCTGCTTGTATTTGTGCTTGTTTGTTTTTAGCCAGTATTTGCCCTTTCTATCCAGCCTTATGAATAATAGCAGTAAAATCACAGTATCTTGGTCAGTCTTTATTTTTTTCCTTTTTTCTTTTTTAAGAGACAGTCATCCAGGCCAGAGTGCAGTGTGATCATAGCTTACTGAAGCTTCCAACTCCTGGGCTCAACTGATCCTTCCATTTTGGCCTCCTGAGTAGCTAGACCATAGGTATGCATCACCACACCCTGCTAATTTTTAAAATTTTTTCTAGAGAGGGGGTCTCACTGTGTTGCCCAGGCTGGTCTCAAACTCCAGGCTCAAGCAATCCTTCAGCCTCAGCCTCCAGAGTGTTGGGATTACAGGCGTGAGCCACTGCACTTGGCCAAGTTATTTGTTTTTAATCTCTCTTGCCCTTCTCCCAAGGCAGGCTTAAGTTGAGACTATTATAAGTGTCTAATACCCTGTAACAGAGTAACGAGTACATGCTTAAGATGTTATAATTAGCCAACACCAACACAGCAAAAAATATAATTCCAGCCAAAGACTTTGGAAAATCCCTCAGAAGGAGGGATAACAGGATTTGACCTTTACCAGCGATTTCTGTCCATATGTGGATGTAAACAGTTCTGGAACGTTATGCATGCAGTTAGCAAATCCTTGAATTATGTTCTGGTTTGTACTTGTCCCATCCATCCAAACAAACAAGAGATTCTGCTTTTGGTAGCCATCTGTAGAAACATTTAAGATGTCACTAGAATTTACATTTCATCCTCTCTACTTGGGTTGAGGTTGCCTATACTTGCATTTTGTTAAAATGTTTTGGTTGCTGATATTCAGAGGAATCAAACCTGGAACCAAAGCCTAATTTGCCAATAAAAAAACTTTTTGGCCAGGCGCGGTGGCCCATGCCTGTAATCCCAGCACGTTGGGAGGCCAAGGTGGGTGGATCACCTGAAGTCAGGAGTTCGAGACCATCCTGGCTAACACTGTGAAACCCCGTCTCTACTAAAAATACAAAAAATTAGCTGGGCGCGGTGGCACACGCCTGTAGTCCCAGCTACTCAGGAGGCTAAGGCAGGAGAATTACCTGAACCCGGGAGGCGGAGGTTGCAGTAAGCCGAGATTGTGCCACTGGACTCCAGCCTGGGTGACAGAGCGAGACTCCGTCTCAAACAAACAAACAAAAAACTGTTTTCATTTGCTCTCTTGACCAAAGGATAGGACTTTTAGTTCATTAAGCATTATTTTAAACACTATATTGATACAAAAATACCTTGCTTACTCTAAACTTTAGAGTCTAAATGAAGCATTTTCTCAGTACAAAATTCTGAATATCATAAAATGGTTATTTAATTGAAACATAGTGTGGTATACTCTTGATGGTTAGAACTCTTACAGCCTTATTTATTTTTAAATTTGTTACAGCCAAAGGGTTGGAATGTGCCAGTGCACAGGTAGACTAAGGAAAACATTATAGAGGAGTGAAGAGAACAGACCATTGAAAAGACTATTATCTGACCAGTGGAGGCAGAAAAGAGAGGAACCCAGTTGAATAGGATCCAATCCCTGGTTAGCCCCCAAACAATAATAGGGAGACAAGGATTAGGAGCCATTCTCTGAGAGCAAGGTCTCTTTCTAGAGCAAATTTCTCTTTCTAGAAGGGGAGGGTCACAGGGTCACAGATTCACCAAAGCTGAAAGGGCTGAGGAGCTCATGGTAGCCTGGGTTGACCTACTCTGGAGCATGGTGTCTTCCTTCTAAACTGAGTGACTAGTACTATCTGTGCCTCTGATGGTAATAAAACTGACATGTCTAATTTTTTTTTTAAGTAGGACCAAAGGAAAACAAGATTTAGATAGTCTGACTTTGCTTTTGAACAACAGACATTGCAAGTCAAAATTGTTGTCAAATTTACATATGGTAAATGATGAACTTTAAAAATGTGTCCAGGTGTTAGATGAGTTCATTAGACTCTTTTAATACTAATGACTAGTACGTTTTAATAAGAACAGCCATTCTCTGCTGCAATATTCCCATAGTAAGTGGTCATTTAAGAACATGTTAGGGTTAGCCCTGATCTGAATATAAAAGTGAGAAAAGGGCTACAGTGCATTTCTTGGTAACTTAAATTGAGTCTTGAAGTTACAACGATCCATTCGAGTTCTGTGATCCTTATTGTTCTTAATTGTGTTTCTCTATGTATTGTTACAGATGAGCCATACGTTTCTTTGTATCAATGTAGACATTACTTCAGATACCTCTGAGGACCTACCCAGCAGTCTAGGACCCTGGGCCAAGTGCTGGGACTATGGTACTAAATCCAGTAGATGGGCTGTGTAGTAACTCTCCCAGGGAACACACTAGGTTACTTAGGGAAGTGCTTTGTGGAGCATGTTGAAGCTTTGAGATCTGAGCAGGAGGCAGTGATGTCCCTGGTCTATTCAGGGAAAGATTTCAGTGTGAAATGGTAAACATCCAATTGACAGGATTTAGATTTTGCTTAGTTTTTCTGCTTTTTAATGTTTCTATCCCCCATCTCAGTGTTTTCTTTATCCATTCTAGTGATGCCTTATTTGAAACTGGGCTTAAACTGCAAAAAGAATGAAGTTGGATTTAGGAAGCTGTTAGATCATTGAGTGGTGTTGAGAGTGAAGTTTCACTAGCAGTGAAGTTTCCTTGAGCCTAAAATAAAAAAAAAAAATTAAAAAGAATCAGTTTTTTTAATTAAAAATATAGAAAGCTGTTAGGCTCCTAATTTGTGGGGTTTTTTTTGTAAAAACAGTTTAGATAATCCTGAATGGAATCATTAACTTGGTTGCTAATTACAAGAATGAAAATTATAATGGAAAAGGACAAAAAAAGGTTTGTTATTATAGTCCATGTATTAAAATACTATTGAAATACGTTAAAGGTAAATTTTTAAGGTTTAAAAAAATTTAGTAACTTACAGGGATGGAGAATTTAGATGTCAGAGGTGGGGAGATTTATTTTTATAAGGTAATTTTTATCCTGATAAGGACTTTAAAAAAAAGTTTTGCAACTGAAATTTTAAAGTAAACATGTTAAGTACAGTTAAAAAGTAAAATAAGAATTATAGTAAATAGTGGATTCTCTGGTGTGTATTTTTTATCTTAGTGTTGTAAAATTGGAAAAGAATGGACTGAAGTCTAAAAACTGGAATAATGAAGGACACTAAATGCCTTTATTGTAGATACTATGTTTGTAAGTCTATAGATAAGCAACTTAAGCCAAAAAGGTCTTTCAACTGAAGCTTTAATCAACTTATTTTGGAGACATTCTCTTCCCTTATCTCATGCGCCATCCCTAAAATAATAAGATACATGGGATCAAACAGCCCTTTCCTTTTCAACACAAATCAGTTGGAAAAATTATGGTTTGAGTCCTGTTGCTGCCATGGCTTCTGTTTCTCAGAAATGAGTGTGTATGAACATACCAATCTATGTAATAGGCTACCTTTTTTTGTCTTCTTTGGAACTTTGTACACAAACCAAGACAATATCAGGGTGACAGGTGAATGAACTTAAATTCTCAGTCTTGTCTATTCACCAAAAAGTATACTGCCTGTTTTTTCTTTAGTTATTCAAGGTTAATGACTTTTAGGAACATGTTTTATACTGTATTTTTTAATTAAAGCAAGTGCCTTGATGTAATTCCATGTAAATCATTGCTTAACCCTCTTATGGGATGAGGATGAGTTATTAATGTATTGCAGCCTACTGGAAAGGAGGGGGAGTTGGTTAATAGCAGATACTTTTCTTCTAGAAGCTTATGTTTTATGCTGTTTATTATGTAAGATCCTGTATGTGTGTTGAGATTTAGAGGTTTCATTTATTTTGTCTGCTAATAAATTGTTACTCTAATAATACATTACTCTGTATTTAAATTATGTAAGTGCAAGGAGTGTTCTGACTAAAACACATTTAGGCCCCAGCGAGTTTTAAAATACCATCTGTTGGCCAGGCTCAGTGGCCCACACCTATAATCCCAGCATTTTGGGAGGCCGAGGCGGGTAGATCGCCTGAAGTCAGGAGTTCAAGACCAGCCTGGCCAACGTGGTGAAACCCCGTCTCTACTAAAAATGCAAAAACTAGCTGGGTTTGGTGGTGCACACCTGTAGTCCCAGCTACTCAGGAGGCTGGGGCATGAGAATTGCTTGAACCTGGGAGGCAGAGGTTGCAGTGAGCCAAGATCACACCACTGCACTCCAGGCTGGGTGACAGAGTGAGACTCTGTCTCAAAAAAGTACATAAATAAAATAAAATATCATCTGTTAGGCTGGGTGTGGTGGCTCATGCCTGTAATCCCAGCACTTTGGGAGGCTGAGGCAGGTGGATCATGAGGTCAGGAGTTCAAGACCAGCCTGGCCAAGATGGTGAAACCCTGTCTCTACTAAAAATACAAAAATTAGCCGGGCGTGGTGGCAGGTGCCTGTAATCCCAGCTACTCGGGAGGCTTGTGGCAGAGAATTGCTTGAACCCAGGAGGCAGGGGTTGCAGTGAGCCAAGATCAGGCCATTGCACTCCAGCCTGGACGACAGAGCGAGACCATCTAAAGAAAAAAAAAAATCATCTGTTACATTTGGAGAGTAATTCAGTCATTAATGTTTCCCAGTCATAACAAAAGGATCTGTCCTCAGAGAAGGACATAAAGAAATCCAATTCTTTTTCCTTTATGGTCTTGAATGAGTCACTTAACCCTTTGGTGAAGAGGGGAGGAGGACTAGATTGCTTGAGGACCCTTTTTGTTTTCTGTTTGTTTGTTTTGAGACAGGGTCTTGCCCTGTCGCTCAGGCTAGAAGTGCAGTGGCGCAATCATGGCTCACTGCAGTCTTGACCTGGGCTTAAGCAATCCTCCTGCTTCAGCCTCCTGAGCAGCTGGGGCTATAGGTGTGTGCCACCACACTCTGGCTAATCTTTTCTATTTTTTGTAGAGACGGGGTTTTACCATGTTGCCCAGGTTGATCTTGAACTCCTGGGCTCAAGCGTTCCTCCCGCCTTGGCCTTCCAAAATGCTGAGATTATAGGCGTGCGTGACTCCTATTCCATACAGTGCTGAGATCAGAAAGTCCAGTTTTGGATCATGTTTTACTACTATCTTAACTCTGAATTTGGGCAAGTGACCTTTGAGCCACATCTTTTTCCATCAGTAAATAGAGGCTAACACCTTCTGATGACTAAGTGAGAGAACTAGGAGTAGATTCCTGACTGGAACACACCATTTTGTAAGGAGTAGAGCACTACTCTCACCCTATACATGCCATGAAGCCTCTCCCAGAATGTCCTCCTCTTTATACCTCGCTCAGTTCATGAGGGTACAGGGTTAAGGACAGTTTTTAGTCCTCCTTTTGCAGTAACCCTGAGCATTCTCCCAGCCTCATTCCCACCTCACAGAGTGAAGGAGTTGAATAGTCTAAGGGTCCTTCCAGTCTTACCGTAGTGTGAGCAGCACCTAGGATCCAGAGCCCTGTGAGGTACACTCAGTCATTCTCGAGCATCTCTGTCAGCCATCTTGGAGGGCCTCACTTCCCCATCTGTTCTTTCAGGGCTTGTGTCCTTGGCTTCTTCTCTCTTCACTTAGTACCACTGCTTAAGTATTTTGTTTTCAGATCCAGTTGAGGCTGATGAAAGTATGACTCAGGGAAATAGCCACATGTGCAGGTATACACGTACAGTTCTAAAAAGGTTGGCTCATGGACTCTCATATGTTGAACACCTTGCATTATAAGCCCACTCTATATAACTTCATCCACATGTATGGCCTCAATCACCTTGCTATCTGTGGCAGCCAAAAAAATATTTCTAGCCTAACCATTCTAGAATGCCAAACAGTCTATCTGTCTGTATATAAATATCCAGGGCTGGTTGTTAACAGACAACTGCCTAGATGCCCAGAGACATCTCACATGTAACATGACCCTCAAACTTGTCTTCCTTTCCCCTGGTAACATACTTTGATCATGGCACAACCCAGCCACTTAAGCAGAAACCTGAAATTTCATGAAATCTTCCTTTACAACTCTCACACTAAATCCATCTTACCTTGTAAATACCTCTGAAATCCAACATGTTTTTCCTACCCCTCAGTGTTAATTATTTCTCTTCAGTACTATACCACAGCCTAACTAGTTTATCTGCTTTTCTACAATCCAACCTCCATACTAGTTATCAATTATTTCACTAAAAAAAAAAGTTGACCATTGCTACTTGTCAGGGCAAGTAGAAGGGGTCTCTAGTGTCTTTAGGATAAGTTCAAAATAAATGGTCTAACCCACAAGACTTAAAAAAACTCTGCCCTTACATCTCCAGCCTTTCGTTCTACCACACATCCTTTGCTTGGCATAGCACCCACCAACCTTAGGTGCTCCCAAATGGGCCATTAAAAAAAAAATACCCCAGGCCTTTAAATATGCTGTTCTGCCAGGAGTTGCCTCCCAGCCCCATCTCCCTAACTCCCTACTTTTCCTTCCAGATACTTATCAAATGTCCCTTTTCCTTAGCAACATTTCCTACTGAATTCCTCTTCTCTCATTCAGGGGCTCCTTTAGGGTCCACCTCTATACTCCTGTATATCTTTGCATATCCTCTAAAATGACATTTACCACTCATAAAGAGTAAAGTATATTATTTGCATATTCTCTAAAATGACATTTACCACTCATTCCCCCACGTCCCATCTATCTCTTCTACTAAGCTTCTTGAGAGTAGGGTCATGTGCTCCATCCTTAGAGCTCCTATGACCTGCAGTGGGTTTATAAGGTTAAATAAGTTATTACTGCAAACATGGATATGTTTGTTGGGTAATTATTTCCCTAATACTGCCTCATTTCCAGAGCTTGAGTGTTTATCCATGATCAGTTACGTAGCCTATGGTTTTTTGGTTTTGGGTTTTTGCCTTTTTTGAGACAGGGTCTTGCTCTTTCACCCAGGCTGGAGTGCAGTGGCGCAATCATGGCTCACTGCAGCCTCAAACTCCTAGGCTCAAGTAATTCTTCCGCCTCAGCCTTCTGAGTAGCTGGGATTACAGGCATGAGCCACCACATCTGACTAATTTCATTTTTGTAGGAACGGGGTCTTGCTATATTGCCCAGGCTGCTCTCAAACTCCTGGGCTCAAGCATTCCTCCTGCCTCAGCCACCCAAAGTGCTGGGATTACAGACATGAGCCACCGTGCTCAGCCTGGCCTACGGTTATTAATAGGTTGGGAAAAGTCTCTAGAGAAGAGATAGTATGTAATGGAGGGGATTAGGTGGTCCCAGGCAGTTACTTCTAGGTAAATTGTTTGAACAAGTCCAACATCCTATGTCTCTTCCTTCTTTCCTTGTTGCTTTCCTTCTCAATCTGTACCACATCAGAGAAATTACAAGTGGCAGCTCCAAAGGTTTCTTCAGTTGACGCTGTCTCCCTATGTAGTCCACCTGTGCCCTCTGGTGGCCACAGTATGCTACCACATTCCACTTTAAAGGTAAGTCTGGCTTCAGGTAGTATGAACAGCAGTTTAATAGGTCCACAACCTTGGAATTAAATTATCTGAGTCTACTGTGGTTTTGTATTATGATTTACTAAAAATATTAAATAATAAGTAAACAGTGCTTGAAATATAATAGACAATAAATCTTAGCTTACTTGCTTTTGAATCAGGGCCCTTATGAGTAATGGCACAGAAAACTCCTTGAATTATCATCTGTTGATTAGGCTGGTGGCTCTCAAACACTGAACCCCAAGACCTGTCAGTGGAAAAAAGGGCTGATAAGGCAGGTTCCTGACTCTAGATGATACTCATTATGTTCCAAATAGGGATGGAATGACAATAGAGTGCATTTATAAAACACTTAGTCTCCAGGTACACTTTTATCCTCATGACAACACAATTGAGGTAGGTGCCTAGGCATAGTATGTTGGCCCTACAGAGAGGATAAGTCAACTGGAGCAGAAGTGGGGTTGCCACTCAAGTGAGGTTGGAGTGACCAAAGAGGCACGGAGAAGCCACAGAAAGCCTGACAAGGGATAATATCAACCTTTTTAGCTTAACAAAGTACCAAAAACCCCTGATAGCCAATAGAATCGAAATGTTAGCCAGTGTAAACTGAACTAAAAAATTTTCTTTTTCGGATGATTTCCATCTTCCAGGATCTAAATCATGATATATTAAGTAAATCAAGAATGTTAAATTTGTTTTTATTATTATTATTATTATTTTAAATGGTGTTTCACTCTGTCACCCAGGCTGGAGTGCAGTGGCAACCTCCACCTCTCGGGTTCAAGCGGTTCTCCTGCCTCACTCTCCCAAGTAGCTGGTATTACAGGTGCCCACCATCATGCCCAGCTAATTTTTGTATTTTTAGTAGAGACAGGGTTTCACCATGTTGGCCAGGCTGGTCTCTAACTCCTGACCTCAGGTGAACCGCCCACCTCGGCTTCCCAAAGTGCTGGGATGTGTGAGCCACCACGCCTGGCCAGGGATGTTAAATTTATTTTTTTAAAAAAAGCAAGTTTAAGCACATATTTACTGAACATCTACTATATGCAAAGCACTTAGACAAGCCTTTTCATACTAAAGTCCTGTGTGTATAAATGGAAGCCAACAGAAATCCTGCAATGACTTTTTGGTGGAGGGACATAGGTTCAACTATAAACAGTATATATTCTATATACTTATCAAATTACATTCTATATAATTCATTATCAAAGAACAGAGATTATAACCTGGATTGGAATTATACTTGAGGCAACTATATTCATGGAAAAATTTTGCAAACCCTTTTAAATGGAATAAAACCCTACCTTATTTCCAAGCCATTTCTAGTAGAATCAATGCTTAATACAGCTTTAAAAATAAGGTGGCTTCAACACATTTTATGTGTCTATCAATTTATACACAAATGTTGATTGAAGTGCCTATGATGTGTCCAGCACAGTCCTAGGCACCATTAAGATTATAAAGGTTGACTGATCCCTGCTGTCATGGAACTTACAGTCTAAAGAGCCAGAGCACATCTAGAAAACATCTAAGTATTTGAGTGGTACAGACAAGAAGTTTGGAGGAGATGAGGGGAAAACAGGTGGAGTAGTTGCTGGAGTCTCCAAGAAAGCCTGGAAGAAAGAGGATTCCAGTTAGTTCTTGAATGTGTAGGGCCTAGCTTAGTAGAGAACAGGATGAGGCATTTGGGCAAGGCACACAGGCAGAAGTCGGTATGCAGTAAAAGAAAACAATGGCCTCTTCAGGGAGCGTTATGTACACAGAATTGTCTCGAGCTAACAAGTCGGAAATGCAGGTTGTAGTCAACTATAGAGGACACTAAAACTCAGCTGAATAGTTGTTTTTGTAGGCATTTGAAAGCCACTACAGACACCTGGGCAGGGGAAATGGTGTGATGCCAATAGATCAAACAATATGTGCAGAATGGACTGCGGGAGAAAGGTGAGGGAAGGAATTAGATACTATGGCAGTAATCCTGACAGAAGAGGATGATGACAGCAATTAAGGAGCTGACAAAGAAACACAACCACAGGACTTAGCCAGAAGAGTTTTCCTCTCCCACATGTTAAGAATTTAAAATATGTACAGTACTTTTAATTCAAATGATCATATTAGTTTATTAAAAGAAAAAATATCCAAAATAAGCTATAAAATAATCTATTTAAACATCTGCTATTTTTCAGTGATTGTTTTGTTAATGTGGAAGCAACATTTTCTATGATTAATCTACTGTATCTGTTTTGACTAAGCTACTACAGAAAGAAAAATCACTGAATTGCTATGGGTTTCTGAAATATCCAAAAAATTAACCTGAAGCAGGGGGAAAAAATGACATCACATCATTAGCAGCTATTGTGTGAAACTTCTAAAAATGAAACTGACATTTATCTGACTTATTAGGAATAAATACTCTCTAATGAACTCTCTAATGATCCTCTCACCCTTTCTGGAAAGTGAGAGGCATGCTGGGCTGTACGTTCTCTCCCAAGATTCTGATTATCAGGATGCTCTATTATTATAACCTCCCTCCCTGGTTGTATCTATGTCTTATTAAATTTTTTTTTTAGAGATGGGGGTCTCGCTGTGTTGGCCGGTCTGGTGTCAAACTCCTTGCCTCAAGTGATCTTCCCAATGTGCTGGGATTACAGGCATGAGCCACCATGCCCAGCCTATGTCTTAAATGCACTGTATTTCTTTGTACTCCAGCTCCCTATTAATGAAATGCCTATTAAAACATTTTGTAAGGCCAGCATGGCAGTGTGCATCAGTAGTCCCATCTATTTGGGAGGATGGCTTGAGGCCAGGAGTTAGAGAGAGTAGTGTGTTATAATCATGCCTGTGAATAACCACTGCATTCCAGCCTGGGCAATATAACAAGACCCCATCTTTAAAAACAAACAAACAAACGAACAAACAGAAGTCTTGTAGTGCTTCCAGCAAATCAGTAGAAAGGAAAAAGAGCTCTAGAGTAAGAACAGTTGATTCTTTTTTTAACAATTAGTGATGGGGGAGTATTCAGATGGCCAGCTAAAGAGAGAAGTTCTAGAACTCAGCTAGACCAGTATATTGCTTTATTTAAATTGACTCAATATCCTATCTAAAGCTAGACCAGTGGTTTTCAAAGCATGGAGCCTGGACTGCATCAGCTGAGAATGTGTTAAAAATGCAAATTTTTGGGTCCCACCTGAGGTCTACTGTATCAAACTCTGGGGGTGGGCCTAGCAGCCTTGGGTTTTAACAAGCCTTCCAAGTGATTCTGATGTGAGCTAAATTTGGAAGCCCCTGAGATAGACTTACTGGAAAGAAGCTGGACCCAGGCCCACAGTGTACTTGATGTTCCTGTGGTTGGTTCAGTTTCCAAATTTGTCTACACATTGGAATCACCTGGAGAGCTTCGACACTACCAATGCCTGTGACCCATCACCAAAGATTGTGATTTAATAGGCCTGGGATATGGCCTGAGCTTTGGAATTTTTAAAGGATTCTCAAGTGATCCTAATTTGCAGACAAGTTTGGAAACCCTTGGATGAATCAAAATACATCTTGAATCAAGGACCAGAGACAGCCAAAAAGAAAAGAAAAGAAAACACACATATTAGTCAAATTCCATTCAAGGAAGTTTCCTGGCTATTTCAGAGTACTGGAATGTTGTCATAATAATATTGCTTTACTTAAATTGGCTCAACAACCTATCTAAAGAAATCTTTATTCTTGTAAACTACATTTTCTGAAATAAATTCCTGCATTATTTTGTTTGGAGGAAATCTGTAATTTTGGAATCAATAAGGGTTTGTGTCACTCTTCATTAAATATTCATCTATGCCATTTAATTGTCCAAAAATGGCATCAGGAACGTCTACACAAGTGGAAAAGAACTGTCTAGGTTTCTGTAAACTTGATATGGCTTCTGTGATGGTGACTTTTGGTTGCTCTGGTAAAGATACCTCCCCTTCATCTTCACTTCCTGCTTCACTGGTATTTTCGCCAGCCACCATGTCCTGGATGATGTCTGTGTCCTGAGAGATAATGAGATCATCATCTGCAGTAACAAAGTCCTAGAAATTTACTTCATTTGGGACACAGGTGGCAATAGCCACTGTGTGCCACAACTTTTCAATGGCAATGTCTGGTTCACTGGCTGCTGATTCTGTGTCACATTCTGCAAATTCCATAGGGATGATGCCTGCCTTCTGCCAACATTTCACCACTGTGGATGGCTTGACTGACAACCACGCTGCAGCAATCATGTCGATGGCCTGCTTGATGTCCACCTCTTCTTGATCCTCACTGCTGTTGAGCTTGAGGAGGAGGATCTGTTTTAGAAGGTGGCTCCGGTACAGTACTTTCATGGTGTGAATTATGCCAAGATTCAGTGGCTGCAGGACAGCAGTACAGTTGGAGGGCAGATACCCAACCTGAATCCTTTCCAAGTGTGGAAGCATGTTATGAGCAGAGCAGTTGTCTGTGAGCAAGAGGATCCGGCGTTCCACCCTCTTCATCCTGGCATCCACTTGCATCAGCCACTCATTAAACAGATCCCTTGTCATCCAAGCCCACTGGTTGGCTTGGTAATCACAAGGGAGGGAATGAATGTTCTTGAGGTAGTGTGGGCTGGCTGACCTACCAACAATCAATGGTCTCATTTTTTCAGTCCCTGAGGCATTGCAACAAAAGAGTGCTGTCAACCGCTGCTTTGCTTTCTTGCCCCCTCTACAACGGTCTCCTTTAGCAGCAAGTGTGTGCTGGGGAAGCAACTGGAAAAACACTCCTGTCTAATCAGCATTAAAGATATCATCTGGGCTGTAGTCAGCAATCAGTTTTATAATTTCCCCTGCATGCCACTCGTTAATCTTATCTATTCCTAGACCATTCATTAACCTGTCACTATCTTCTCTACAGACTGCTTTCAAAGCAATTCCGTGGCGATCTCTAAATCTGTTCAGCCAGCCCACACTTGCTTGAAAATTGTCATAGCCAAGCATGTTGGCCAAGTTTAGTGCTTTTTTCCGAATGACAGAACCAGTCACAAGAATGTTTTTGGCATGGATTTCTTGAAACCAAGCAAAAACAGCCTTATCAATGTCATCATAATGAGCGCTCCTCATCCTTTTCCGCTGGGGTCCCACGGATGCCTTCCGCACCTTTTCTTCAAATTTGGTGCAATCCTTTAAGAATGTAGGTAAAGTAGAGGGAGTGATACCAAATTCTTTTGCCACATCACCTTTCCTCTTGCCTGAGTCTACGGCTTCCACAACTTTCATTTTCTTCTCCAGAGAGAACTGCCAACGCTTCTTGTTCCCCTTGTTTGCCATTTCCAGGGAATGAGGGCTGGCCACAACTAACAGGACTGTCTGGTTCCTCCTCGCAGCTTGCTTTGCCACAAGTGTGGAAAACTGAGAAGACAAAATGGAGTACCTATCAGGAAACAATGGATTTCCCCTAAAAGATGGTTCAGGTTTTTACAAATCGTATTAGGAAACGACAATTTATGGTCAAAGTAAATAGAAGATAGGATTCATGCTACTGACTTTTTGTAGAGGCTACTTGTAAAGACTCATAGAATGTTTGAAACAGAAGTGATCTTATCTAGTTTACTTAAACTTTCTGAACCTCCATAAAAATGGGAATAACAATGTTTGCTCTGCCTACCATGAGAACAGATTGAAATAACAGGCAGTGAAAGAGCTTTGCAAATAGGATTGCACTGTATACATTCCGAGTTATTATCCAGCTTCTTTGATGGACACAGAAACTGGGGCCCTGGGAAGGGGCCTACCTGGGTTCATGCAGCTTAGATTTCTTAACTCAGATTACTATTTCTGCTAGGCCATGGTCCTGCTTGAAATTCCACCAAAATGAGATCTTCAAAGCTCTACCACCATCTGGCCTGGAAAGATTTTTACCGTGGGAAGATGTTTCTGGTAGCCATACATTCATTTTATATTTACAGGTGCCAAGCTTTAAGGGTAGAGTAATGAACAAAAGAGTCAAGGTCCCTGTTCTTATGAAATATAAAATGTGGGAAAGATAAAAAGTAAACAGATAATTACAGAGGGTGATATGTGCTATAAAGGAAATAAACAAAGACTATGACAAGGAATAAAAGAGGAAGATCTACTTATTATACAAAGGGTGGTCAGGGGTGTCCTCACTAAGATGGCACTGAAGCTGAGATCTCCAAGAATATGGGGAAAGGGCTGTCCAGCAAAAGACACAGCATCAGCAAAACCTCAGAAGCAAAAATACGCCGGGCGCTGTGGCCCACGACTGTAATCCCAGCACTTTGGGAGGCCAAGGTGGCCAGACCAGCCTGGCCCACATGGCAAAACCCGACTCTACTAAAAATACAAAAATTAGCCGGGCGTGGTGGCAGGTGCCTGTAATCCCAGCTATTTGGGAGGCTAAGGCAGAAGAATCACTTGAACCCAGGAGGCAGAGGTTGCAGTGAGCTGAGATTGTGCATTGCACTCTAGCCTGGGCAACAAGAGCAAGACTCCGTCTCAAAAAAAAAAACAAAACAAAAACAAAAAACAAAAAAAACACACACACCGAAAACAGCTTGAGGTATTCAGGGAACTGAAATATTTGCATGAATCCAAGTATATGACAAAGGTGGGTGGCCAGACAATTCAAAGATGCCATGGTAGGCTGGATGGGGTGGCTCACGCCTGTAATCCCAGCACTTTGAGAGGCCGAGGCGGGCGGATTACGAGGTCAGGATATCGAGACCATCCTGGCCAACATGGTGAAACCCTGTCTCTACTAAAAATACAAAAAAATTAGCCAGGTGTGGTGGTAGGCGCCTGTAGTCCCAGCTACTCGGGAGGCTGAGGCAGGAGAATGGTGTGAACTCAGGAAGTGGAGCTTGCAGTGAGCTGAGATCGCGCCACTGCACTCCAGCCTGGGTGACAGAGCAAGACTCCAAATCAAAAAAAAAAAAAAAACAAAAACAAAAATTAACTGGGTGTGGTGGCGCTACTCAGGAGGCAGAGGCATGAGAATCGCTTGAACCCAGGAGGCGGAGGTTGCAGTGGGCCAAGATCACACCACTGCACTCCAGCCTGGTGACAGAGCGAGCCTCCGTCTCAAACAAACAAAAAAAGGTGCCATGGTAAAGAGTTGGTATTTTGAATGCAACAGAAATCCACGGACATTTTCAGGCATTTTAAAAGGATCACTTTGGCTGTTTTGTGGAAAATGGATCAAAGAGGCAGAGACCAATTAGGTGACAGATTATGGCAGAAGTGATGGGCAGGTTGTAGTACAGTCCCTCTCTGGGCCTATTTTCTTTTATTCCTTTTTTTTTTAATATATATTTTTGAAAAGTCCCATGGTTGCAAACCACAAGACCAGATGATGCCTAAGGTCCTTCCAGATTTAAGTCTTGGACCCTAGATAGGTGCTTCAAACTCAAATGCCTTTAGGGGCCAGGATGGTCGCGTAAGTGATTGAAACAGGGATTGAAGTATTTGGAGAATGTTGTGGTGTATCCTGTCTAGAAGTATTCAGAATTTAAAACAAACAGTCCCCCTGCCCCACGCTGGTCCAACAAAACATGATCCAGCAGTAGCAGTTTTGGGTAATTGCCTTCGTAGGCATTTTATCATGAGAATCTTCAAAGGACAAGAGAACCTGCTGTGACTTTACGCTATGACTGTCCCTTCTCAAGGGTAGATTTTTACTATCACCTCCATACATGTATCCATCCATTCATGACATGTACTATGTATTAAGCAGTATGCTTGATGCCAGCCATACACAGATGAATGGAGCATAGTGCCCACCTTTGAGGAGCCTACCAGGGAAGACAAACACTAGAGCATGTGAAAACTAAATCAGAGGTTACAGAGTACTACTGGAACATAAAAGTGCAGATAAGCAACTGGAGTGGAGCATGGATGGGCAGTGCACTTCAAAGAGGGAACAATATGGTGGGCCTTAAAGAATAAACAAATAGCTCATGAGATGAAAGGAAATATTTAATATGAAAGGCAATGAAATACTATAGAAAATAGAATGTCCTGGTCAGGAACAAAAAATTCTTTGGAGAAGAAAGCAAGGACCAAATCACAGGAAGTCCTAGTTAGGATTCTAGCTTGCTTTGGGGGCATTAAGAGGCTTTTGACGGTTTTTTGGTTTTGTTTTTCTGGAATGTTTTTTGGTTGCAGGGTAGAGAACCTAATGGGTAAAGTTGATTTTCCTAAGAGATGGCCTTAAATCTGAAGATAAAAGCAGGCTAGACCAGTAGGCCATATACAGTTTGGATGTCAATTTGAGTGCAATAGGAAGCTACTGAAGGATTTTAAGGAAGGAGAGATGACTGCTGTGTAAAGAATAGAAGGGTATCAGAGAAAAAAGCAAGAGTCCACATGAGATAATGGTGGCTTGGATTAGAGTAGTAATAGAGAGATGGTGAGTAGTAGTCAGTCTGGGGCTATGTTTTTGCAAGCCCTGTGCTGGACCGGATGTGAGGTGAAGGAGGAGTCAAGGATAACGCCCAGGTTTCTGGTTTGAGCACTGAGCAATCCAGCGGATGATGGTGCCATTTACTGAGGTGGGAGGATCTACTGCGTAAACCTCATTTGTTAAGCACTTTACATGCTTAATATTGCTTACTTGTGGTAGGGCTGGGATTCAAACCCAGGGAGGCTCACAACAAAGCTAGCACTCCAAACACTACAGAGTGCTATATAGCTGGTTCTGGGAACTACTAATATTGAGAGGAGACATAGAAAGAGAATGAAGCAAGAACCAAATCAGACAAAGTCTTGGTCAAGCTAAGATGTCTGAATTTTATTTTAAGTGAATGAGACACTGGAGGGTTTTAAGCAGGGAGTGATTTGATCAGACTTACAGTGCAAAATGATCAATCTGACCGCTTCGTGGAGAATAGATTGTAGAGGGGATGTGGGGAGAACTACATCAGTCCAGGCAGGAGATAATGGTGGCTAGAAGGTTGGTGATGGCGGTAGATGCAGAGAAGTAGGCAGATTGGAATACAGTGAGAGTTGTGCGGGAACTTGTACAAATGTGGACAACTTGTGACACTGGAGAGAAAGGACAATCCAATCCAATCCAATCCCTATTTGATTTACGGAGGCTCTCCATACGGTCATTCAGCTCAGCTTGAGTCACTCCAGGAACTCACTACCATCACTATTCGTGGGCCAGTGGGAGAGACGGATTGAGGGCAGATCACCGCGGTGATGAAGGCGCTACTTGATGCGGCACTACGTATGAACCCGATCCTGAATGAGGGAAAGACTGAGACAGGCTGAGATCAGGCCTTCCTTGAACGTCATGCTTAGGAGAGGGGTATTGTAGGCTTCCCAGCGCCCGACGTGGCTCCGAAAGGTGAGGCGGGGCCTAGATCCCTCACGCTCAGCACAGCCCCGCCCCTGTTACCTGAACGCCCCACAGCAGTGCCCGGGGACTGAGCAGCCGGGGCGTCCCACCGCCGGCAGCCACAGCTCCCTCCTCCGCCCGGGACCTCTGGCCGGAAGCAGCCCGTTCGCCTTACTAGACCCCCTCCAAGCCTTTGAGCAGTTCGTGTGGGTCCGCCCCCAAGCTAGGTCTGGGCTGTTGCGCTTGCGCCAGGGGTCGCATGCAGTCACGCGCCGCCGACCGCTTCCGGTGCGCCGCGAGGGCCGCCGGGACGGGTCTCCCTGGCGATCCGTGGTGTGCCGCTGCTGCCGCTGCAGCCGCCAAACCGGTGCCTCGGTGACGACCGTGTCCCTGCTGTCTTCCTCGAGCTCCCCGGGGCTTGACCCCCGGGGCCCTCGGCAGGCATCGGTGAGGAGCCTGCGGAGCGAACCTGTGCTCCTCCTATACTTGCCCTTCACGACCCCATATCGCGACTCCGAGGAGGGGAAGCGAGAGGGGCTGTCGCGACTCCGCGCCGTGTGTCGCCGGGCGGGGCCGCGGGGCCGGGGCTCCTCCAGCCCCCGGGATGCGCGCGCGAGCCCTCGCCTCCACTTCCTTGTTGCTGCTGTCGCGACTGGAGCCGCCTCTCGCCGACAGCGGGGAGCGCGAGTGCGCCAGCCATCTCCCTCGTCGAGCTGCCGGGCCAAGCGCCTCCGGGAATGTGAGCGGCGCGGCTTGCACGCTCCTCCGGGTAAGTCCCGCCTTCGAGGGCCGCGCCGAGCCGCTGGGCGACCTCGAGTTGGATGCTGCGGCTCTCTGAGCCTCTACTGGCTCTTCCACAAAGTAGGGCCACTGAGCCTTAGTGTCCTCCTTCCGCAATCCGTATGGGACATTCGGATGTCCCAGACGTCTTAGCTTGACCAAGACTTTGTCTGGTTTGGCTCTTGCTTCATTCATGACCCAGAATGAGGGAAAGGAGCTAGCCCAGAGTCAAACTGTGGCCCATGGCTGAGCCCTCAAAGGCCATCTCGTGAGATTCCGAGGACGATCTGATGGGGCAGAGAAAGTGTCTCGCATATTTCAGGTATTGACCTTAACTCTGTTTTACAGATGAAATAACGAAGACTTAGGGTAAGTAGATTGCTTAAGGTCAGAGGGCCCCGTGCTGGTGCGACTGGTGTAGCCTGTACTAGAACCCGGATTTTCTGTCCTCTAGAGCCCTTCGTTTTTAACCTTATATTGTCCTGCCTTTTTTTTGCATTGCTATACTGCGGCCTCGCGTCTGATAACAAACTTAAACTCAGGCTTAGAACAGGATAATAAAACAAACAAAACCCTAGGGTGTTGTCTTCCTGCCCTCAGCCCAAGGTGGCTGTAATGACTGTTTCCTAACCCGTTTTGCTCAGGGTGCTTAGTACCCTATATGCCATTCATTGCAGATGCTCTCCTGCAGTTACTGCCCTTCTCCACAAGGCTTTCAGCCGCCCAGAAGTCAATTCAGGGCAAAAAAGCGCAGTCCCCACGTAGCCTTGATTTGAACTACGGCTTCCCTTATCCTTTACTGGCCTATTGCTTACCCAGCCAAGTTGTAGACTGTGTTCTCTTCTTGGGTTGCAATATGGCAGTTAGAATGTAGGTTTTTGTTTTGTTTTTCTTTGTTAGTTTAGTTTTTGTTTTTAATAGGAAGACGAATCATTTAGAGATGACAGAGAACTAGGAAGAACCTTAGGAATAATGTGTGCTTTATCTGGGGTATATCCTGAAAATTATAGGTGAAATACAGTGTGTCTGCAATTTCTAGGAGAGGTTTTTTGTTGTTGTAGTTGTTTGTTTTTTTAAGCTTTCGCAACATTGTCAAAAGAATTCTTGCCTCCAAAAGACCAGGAGCCACTGGGTTCGTCCTCTTCTCACAGTAGAAACAGTTGAAATTTAGGATGTGGAATAGACTTCTCTGAGATCATAAGGTTAGAGTTTACGTCTCTTGACTCCACATGCAGTGCTCATTATACCTTATTTGTGGAGTGAGGTCTAAATGAGAGGTGTGTGGGCTTTGTACTGCACGTATCAGTTCCATATTTACCACCACAACTGCCTCTTCCCAGAATTCTAAATTTCCTCCTGACAGATTTTCAGGGGCAACTATGTTATTTCCCTCTTGTAAAATTCAAGTGGTTTCTGTGAGCCTTTCTCCCTCCAAGGATTGAGACTTGTGGTAAAACTCCAATTTAGAACTTGGCTACAAAAAAAACTAACTCTTCTTGAACTGGTTATTAAGTTTTTTATGCCTCTTTTCCTAGACATAAAAGCTGTTAGTAGATTCTCTGTTTTTTAGCCCAGCACCAGAGAGCTGATGTTGGTTGGTCAGATGACTGTTTAGATCTGTGCTGTCTCTAGCTCCTAGCATATGTTGCTATTTCAATTAATTACAATTGGCCAGGTGTGGTGGCGGCTCATGCCTGTAATCCCAGCACTTTGGGAGGCCAAGGCAGGAGGATTGCTTGAGCCTAGGAGTTTGAGACCAGCTTGGATAATATAATGAGATCTCATCTCTACAAACAATTTAAAAATTTGCCAGACATGGTGGTGTACATGTGTAGTCCCAGCTACTTGGGAGGCCAAGGTGGGAAGATCACTTGAGCCTAGGAGGTGGAGACTGCAGTGAGACAGGATCGCATCACTGCACTCCAGCCCAGGGGACAGAGTGAGACCTTGTCTTAAAAATAAATACATTTAAAATTAAAACTAATTCAATTCTTCAGTCACACTAGCCATATTTCAAGTGCTCGATAGCCATATGTGGCTGGTGGCTACTATATTTGACAGCACAGGTGTAGAACATTTCCATCATCAGAGTTTATTGAACAGTGCTGGTTTGGAGGGTTGCCAGTAGAGATGGATAGCAGTGTAGCATAATGAAAGAAGGCCCAGGGAGTTGGATTTTTGAGTTAAAAATCTCTCAAGTCCCTGCTTGGGCTTGGTGGCCTTGGGAAGGTTAAGCATCTCAGACACGGATAATAGTCTTTAACAGAGGCTAGATGTGGTGGCTCACACTTGTAATTACAGCGCTTTGGGAGGCTGAGGTAAGAGGATCGCTTGAGCCCAGGAGTTGAAGACCAGCCTGGACAACATAGCGAGATCTCATCTCTATTATTATTTTTTAAATTATATAAAATAAAATAAAAAAACTTAATGAACTCTTTCATTTTTTTTTTCCTGCCAATTACCTGACTTTAGGAATGAACCCAGCTGGGCACAGTGTAATCCCACTCATGCCAGTAATACCAACAGTTTGAGAGGCCAAGGTGGGCAGATCGCCTTGAGTCCAGGATTTTGAGACCAGCCTGGCCAACATGGCAAAACCCCATCTCTCCAAAAAATTAGCCAGGCGTGGTGACATTACCTGTAGTCCCAGCTACTCAGGAGGCTGAGGTGGAAGGGTTGCTTGAGCCCAGGAGGTTGAGGCTGTAGTGAGCCCAGAGTGTGCCACTGTACTCTAGTGACAGAGTGGGACCCTGTCTCAAAAAACAAAAACAAAAAACCCAAAAACAAACCCTTTTCATTTGCATAGCACTTGACTATTTTCTTTTTTTTTTTTTTTTAATTAAAAAAGATTTTTATTTTTTTAATAGAGATGGGGTCTCACTATGTTGACCAGGCTGGCTGGCCTCAAACTCCTGGCCTCAAGCAACCCTCGCATCTCAGCCTCCCAAAGTGCTGAGATTATAGACGTGAGCCACTGTGCCCATCCAATTATTTTTAAATAGAGTTGTGTCTCTTGTATCCTTTGAGTCTTATCACTATAAATCTGTGGGAAGGTAGGTGAGATATGTCTTTTTTTATACATGAGAGAGAGAAAGCGGAACAAAAAGCAGCTAAAAGACCTGCCCAAAATTGCACAAGCTGGCAGAGTATAAAGAAATCTTTTACATACAGGCCCTTACTACATGTTTGAGTGAATCAATGAAGGCATTTGCTTAAGTTGATGAAACATAGGAGGAATGGGCCAGAACTTCTGATTCCTGGCCAAGCGTTTTTTTTTTTAACCTGTTTCCATATAGAATTGTTATAATTTGGGGCTAATAAATCTTTGCGTTGAAGGGGTGGGTGGGTACTGTATCCCATGAATGTAAGTGAATATAAGTGAAAAGTATTTCTAAGGCAGTGGTCACAAATTTGCCCGGTCTGAGGAATCATCTGAGGCATTTGTTAAGCATGTGGATTTCCATACCCTCGGGAGATTCCGCTCCAGGAGGGCTGAAGTGGAGCTCTGGAATCTGTATGTTAAACAACCAAGCCAGGTGCTTCGTAGGATTTATTGGTTTTGGGAAATGTCTAAGCCTTAAGGCACTGGCAGAGGTAAGGGGTTATTTGATCAGGAAGCTGCTGCCCCTCTTAGGGTAGATTCTGGAAACTTTATTTTGACTTTCCTTTCCTTTAGCTATGGACACATCATATGATGGTACTGAGGTAACTGTCGTGATGGAGGAAATTGAGGAAGCCTATTGTTACACCTCTCCTGGGCCACCCAAGAAGAAGAAAAAGTATAAAATACATGGAGAAAAGGCCAAGAAACCCAGGTTAGCCAACACATTTTGGTTGCTGCTAGCATTTATAAACAGAAGTTGCTTGGAGAGCTGCATTGAGGAAAACTTTTAAGACTCTTTGAAAAAGAGAGTTATTATTGAAGTCCTGCGTCGAGGGACGGGGAGTGGGAAGTGGAGGAATTTCTGCCAGCATTGCCATTACTGGCCAGACTTTGCTTTTGTTTTCAAGTTGTCACAAGAAATTGTACCATACCGATGGTAGGAGCTAGGTACAAAAGAGCTACATTATTTATTATTATGCCATTGTTGTTATTTAAACATTTAAAACAAAGCATTAATAAAATTACAAAATTAGAAATAAGGCTGGGCGCGATGGCTCATGCCTGTAATCCCAGCACTTTGGAAGGCCGAGACGGGTGGATCACCTGAGGTCAGGAGTTCGAGACCAGTCTGACCAACATGGAGAAACCCCGTGTCTACTAAAAATACAAAATTAGCCAGGCGTGGTGGCGCACACCTGTAATCCCAGCTACTTGGGAGGCTGAGGCAGGAGAATCACTTGAATCTGGGAGGCGGAGGTTGCAGTGAGCCAAGATTATGCCATTGCACTACAGCTTGGGCAACAAGAACGAAACTCCATCTCAAAAAAAAAAAAAAGAAAAGAAAAAAACCACACAGAAAGAAATAATACCAATTATATCTGTACAGAATATCCAAATTGTAGCTCTAATTTCACTCTTGACTGTGAATACCTCAAACTTGCTGAAACTACCAGCATTGGTCGTTTTGATTGGTCTGCTTGCTTCCCTCTCTCATCCTTGGGGAGGTGCCATTGACCAGGTTGGTGACCAAAGGCTGCATAGAGGAGTATGGAGTGTGAGTGATAACCAGCCCCTTGAGGAAGCTTTCCCTGAGAGTGGAATGACAGGACAGGACACCAGGACACCTGTATCTATCTTTGCTTCTGTTGGGTTTAAAATCATTCCTGCACAAAAAGTGATCTTTAGGAAAGCCATTCAAATGAGCCTTTGCTTCCAGGTTTCTGAAGGGAAAACAGCCACTTGCTATCTTTACCATTCATTTTCCCCTCCTCCCTTGGAGCCCCTTATCCTCCTGGATAGTTACTCCTGACTGTAATATAGTGGCTCTAATGTAGTAACTTTAATATGGTAGCTTATATAAGCATTTCTCCTATACCATGAGTTTTTGTATTACAAATTGAATGTAATATAAGTTGTGTTGTACTGACAGCTATCAGTTATAATCAGGAATAAGATTATAACTTATTATAACACCATCTGAGGATGTTATTTAAATGTTTCTTTGCTTGACTTTCAGTCCCTATTTAGATAAATGCTTAGAAATGAAAAGCTAGGTTTTATCAACCTCTTGACTACCCATATCTTAGCATAGTAGTACTTACTGGTTGAATGAAGTCCCGGGTCGAGGGATGGGGAGTGGGAAGTGGAGGGATTTCTGCCAGCATTGCCATTACTGGGAAAGCCTGAAGAAGTCATTGCTTCCTCAGGTCTGCCTACCTTCTGTACTATTACGACATCTACCTGAAAGTGCAGCAGGAGCTCCCCCACCTCCCTCAGTCTGAGATCAATAAGAAGATTAGTGAGAGTTGGAGGCTTCTCAGCGTGGCCGAGAGGAGTTACTACTTGGAGAAAGCCAAACTAGAGAAGGAAGGTTTGGATCCTGTAAGTAATTTTTTTTCCACTGGTTCAGTGATGAAGGCCTTGGGGAAACCAAGCCCCTTGTTCTGTTTCATTTTCTTTTTTTGGGAAAACTTTAATCATTTTATCCTTCTTGACTCTGAGCTTGCTTGTTTCCATTTTGATGATGCCCTGCACACTCTTGTCCTCTTCAGTTGCAGCAATACGTGGAGCTGACATTTTTTTGTGTTTTCTACAGTGAACCTTAGGTTCCTTTTCTAAATTTTAGTGTAACTTGGAGCCCCTTGTAGTTACTATAAATAGTAGCTTTAATGTAGTAAACTTTAATATAGTAGTTTATATAGGCATTTCTCCTACGCCATGAGTTTTCATATTACAGATTGAATGTAATGTATTGTACTAACTGCTATCAGTTATAATCAGGAATAAGATTTGCATGTTTAGAGGTAGATAGAGCTGCTTGTGTAATACAGTACCACATTATTTTGTTAGCACTGGTGGTTGAAACTATGCTAAAAGCAAAAATGCAAGTAAAGCCAAAGATGATGGAGAAGACCAAGGCTTCGGGTGCTTGGGTTAAAGGACTAGCAAGGAAGCATTTAGAATTATGTCTGTCAGCATTTTCTTATTTCTAGTTCACAATAACAAAATACACTGACAGCTATTTAAACTGCTGGGTTTTTGTTTTTTTGAGAGTATCCCTGTCATGGCATAAACTGCTGTTTTTTTAAACTGAAATTCCTGCAGGAAGAATAACCTTGCTTTTGCAAACTGGAACCTTTTATCCTTAACTCCTTATTTCAATAGAAACAATTGTCTGTAACTTCTATTTTGGTAAGGTAGAGCAACAGCAACAACTACGTTATAGCAGAACAGGTTGTATTTTCCCTTATTGGAGCTCATCTGCTACTGCCGTTTAAATTATTTTGTCCTTATTGGCCTGGCATTCTTCTTTCTGGGAGAGCTTTGTCTTACCTACAGGCTTGGAGATGCTACTCTGCTCCCTCCTCTAGGTGATTTGTTTATTAACAGTGAATCTGGGAAATAATCCCTGTAGTGGAGTAGAGATGGAGTCTAAGAAAAGCTTATCTACTCCCTTTGGTTTCCTTATTATAATAAAATCAGCAGTCTAGGCTGGGTGTGGTAGCTCATGCCCGTAATCCCAGCACTTTAGGAGGCTGAGGTGGGAGGATCACTTGAGCCCAGGAGTTTAAGACTAACCTGGGCAAGATGGCGAAACTCTCTCTCTACAAAAAATAGGAAAAGATTAGCCAGGCGTGGTGGCATACACCTGTAGTCCCAGCCACTCAGGAAGCTGATGTGGGAGGATCACTTGAGCCGGGGAAGTGGAGGTTGCACTGAGCCGTGATTGTGCCACTGCACTCTAGCCTGGGCAACAGAGTGAGACTCTGTTTCTCACACACACACACACACACACACACACACACACAAATCAGCAATCTTTTTGTGCATGATAAAATCCTACGTAATCCTGGAGTGATTTGATTTTTAAAACTACACACTAATGTAGATCATTATCAAGACTTTAAAAAAATTTAAATCATCTGCAATGATTCTTCCTTATTTCCATGCTTATTTCTGTCTACCACTATCTCTACCACTGCCACCAAGAACATGAATAGGTTAGTTCTGATAATAGCTGAGTGACCATTGGAATTTTTGAGTCTTGGTTTCCTCATCTGTAAAATGGCAGTATCTCTTCTCATAATGTTTAAAATAGGTAATGTAAATCACCTAGCGGAATTCTTGATAATACTGACATAATAAATATTACCCTTTAGTAGATTAAACATTCAGTGACTATATAATAAAGAAAAGTGGCATTTATTGAGTACCTGGAATGTACCAAGACTGAGTGAAGCTTTATGTGCTGTGTTTGACCTCTCCCAGACTGCCTAGTGTGATGGGAAGACCCTCAATGCCCACATACCTTGGGAGCCTGTCAGA
The DNA here is from genome assembly GCF_028885655.2 of Pongo abelii. Lineage (NCBI taxonomy): Eukaryota > Metazoa > Chordata > Mammalia > Primates > Hominidae > Pongo > Pongo abelii. The sequence goes on from NC_071989.2 coordinate 158,643,589, forward strand.
GCCCTGTGGCAGGCTGTCCTCCTTAGCAGCTCTTCAGGTCTCTTGCCAAGTGCAGGTTCCAGTGTTATGCCTTCTAGTCTACAAAATGAGTATCATTCGGGCCTTCCAGGTTTCTTTGTGCTTGGATTTGTTAAGTCCAGGCCATCCTGTGTGTATTTGCCACCATTTAGTCTTGTTCTCCTAACATGGCTGCTTCAAAGGGTGGCTTGAGAATGCCATTTCCCCATTACCTCTCCAATAAAGGCTCCATAAAAGATTCAGTCCATCTGCTTTTATGTTTCATCTGAGTGCTGCTTTTAACTTTTCATTTCTGAGTGCTTCCTTTATGCCTTAAGTAGTCTCATCGACTTCTTGCTTTTGATTTATTGAAGAATCCTTTTGTAGTTGACTTAGTGTTCATTTTAAAAGATACTTCTGAAATTTTTTTTTGTTCTGTTTAATTTTAGGTCTCATTTAACTGTTCACTTTGAACTTTTCTGTTTTCCTTATTGGGTGCCTTTAAGTTTAAATTGAAAAAATAAAACATAAATGACTTTTTCTTGGTGCCAATTAGCCATTCAGGGCTGTGCTTTTTAGTACCTGGCCTTCTTGATACTGAGAAGACCTGGCCTGGAGTCCCAGCTTTACTGTTTACTAATTTTGTGTTCAGGGAAAGTTTACTTCCCTGAGTTTCATCCTAAATTTTCTCATTTGTTAAATGGGAATAATAATCTTATCTAACATAATAGTGTTGTTTTTAAAATAAAATCAGATAATGTGTTTGAAAACATTTTCTAAACCTGAAGTTACTGGGTCATTGTTAATATTCACATTTTTTTCCTTAGTATATTCAAGACCTTGTCACATAACTCCTTCTGTATATACTTTCTCTCACGAAGGCTTCTCATGAAGCCCCTTAGCTTTGTGATCTGTTCATCCTCTTCTTTGTAAGTCTGGGGAAAACCAGTGAGGTCAGAATGCTTACTTGCTGCCTTGAGTTTCATCTTAGCCTGTTAACTTGTATTTTATGCTTTTTGGGTTTTTATTGAGCGTTATACATTGTAATGTTTGAATCTTATGCTGCTTTGGAATCCTAAAGTATCAGAGCTCAAAAGGAACTCATAAATTGCCAGATTCAGCTCCCTTGTTTTACAGATGGGGCAGCTGAGACCTCAGGAGGGGAAAGGATTTGCTCAAGGCTGTGCCAGACCTCAGGTTCCAGCTCACAGTTTCATATGGCAAGACCAGTGCTCTTTCCAGAGTTCAGTCCATGCTGTTTCCTGTGTGACTGAGTGAATAAGCTACATTGGCTAAAGTGTGATTCAAATGAAGATGACACTGCTGTTGACAGGGGCTGACCTTATCTGCATTAGGTCAAGAGAGTAGAGTTTTTCCAGTCCCTTTTGCAGGAAAAAAAAAAAAAAAAAGAGAACTTACACATATATATATCTCTCTCTCTCCATGTGGTCTTAGTCCATTTATCTCTGCTTGTCTCCCCCTTCCTGGCTTCCTCATCCTCAGAACTCTAAGCTCTCTGCACTGACTGCTGTGGTTCCGGACATCCCAGGTTTCCGCAAGATCCTCCCACGCTCAGATTATATCATCATCCCCAAGAGCAGCCTGCAGGAGGACCGGAGCTGCCCTCAGCTAGAGCTATGTGTGGCTCAGAACCAGATGTCCCCGAAAGGACCTCCTCTTGTGTCCAACACTGCCCCGGAGACAGTGCCCAGCCATGCAGGCATGGCAGAGCAGTGCCTGGCTGTGGAGGCCCTGGCTGAGGAGGTGGGAGCCCTTACCCAGTCAGGTGCTGTACAGGAGATTGCCACCTCAGAGATCCTCAGCCAGGATGTGCTCCTAGAGGACGCTTCCCTAGAAGTAGGGGAGAGCCACCAACCTTACCAGACAAGCCTGGTAATTGAAGAGACCTTGGTGAATGGCTCACCAGACCTCCCCACTGGAAGCCTGGCTGTGCCCCACCCCCAGGTTGGGGAGAGTGTATCAGTGGTAACAGTCATGAGGGTAAGTGGCTTTGGTACTGATGTCTTTGGCTTTGTCTGGAGTTACTTAAAGGGCAGCTAGCACCATACATTGTGATTCCAGAGCAGTGGTAATCAAGAGTGCTGGTGTGGCACTTACTGATACTGCAATTCTCTTGAATGTGTCTTGCCCCTGGGCTCACTCCAGAGTTCTTTGGAATTTCTCAGGCACTCTTACCAACTCTTTGCCCAGCTTAGCCAGAATTTTCTTCACATGAGATGGTTCATAAGCTACATTAGCAAGAAAGCTGCAAATTGTATTTGAATTATCCATGAGTCAAAGCTAGGATCTGTCAGGCAATTTAGTATCAGTCAGGATTTTATGTTTTCTGAAGACTGCTTCCTTTTCTTGAAATGAGATTTCACTCTGTTGCCCAAGCTGGTCTTGCATTCCTGGGCTTAAGCAGTCCTCCTGCCTCAGCCTCCCAAGTAGCCAGGATTATAGGCTTGTCCACCACACTGGCTCCCTGAAGACTTTTTCAGCAAACAATGGCACCTTGAGCTGTGTACAAGAATTTTCACACAAGACCTGTACCCAGGTCTTCCTGGATTCAGATGGGGTAGGAAGAAAAAAGTTATCTTCAAGGCCAGGTTGATGGGACTTATATCTGAGAAAGAGGAAGCAAGTTTCTACAGTGGCCTAAGTGTCATTCTCAGTTGAGGGGAAAGCAGCACTTTTAGTGATCCCAACAACCTCATCCCCTAGAAGTGGAAGTGGAGAGAAACTGCTACCATGCCATAGTATAATATATAATCTGCCCTCTATAACCTTGGAGTGGATAGCATTCTCAGAGATGGGAGTCTTTCTGTGCAGGCTAAGAGGACCAGCTTGCTGTAGCCCTTATGGCCTGGGCAGAAGAGAACAAGTACCCCTGCAATCTGTCCCAGGGCTAAATCCGTATTTGTTGCCTCAGTGCTGTTTATGATAATGAAGCGAAGGGTGCAACTAGCCGGTTCTTGTTGTTGTTGTTGGTTGTTTTTTGTTTTTTTTTTGAGACGGAGTTTTGCTCTTGTCACCCAGGCTGGAGTGCAGTGGCGCAATCTCGGCTCACTGCAACCTCCACCTCCCGGGTTCAAGCGATTCTCCTGCCTCAGCCTCCAAGTAGCTGGGATTACAAGCATGCGCCACCACGCCTGGGTAATTTTTGTATTTTTTTTTTTTAGTAGAGATGGGGTTTCACCACGTTGGCCAGGCTGTTCTTGAACTCCTGACCTCAGGTGATCCGCCCACCTCGGCCTCCCAAAGTGCTGGGATTACAGGCGTGAGCCACCGCGCGCGGCCACCACTAGCCTGTTTAAAGCAGGTAAATAGGGTGCTGAGAACACTTGAAAGGGTTAGAATTGGATTCTCTCACTAACTGCTTATGTGATCTTAGAAGTCCTAAATCTCTTAGAACCTCAGTTTTCTCATCTATAAAATAAACATAGCACATTTCCTGTGGAAATAGTTTTCTCTTTGTTCTTAATTAAACTTTTTGAGATAATCATAAATTCATTCCTTTTGATAAGCACATTGGGATGAGTACAATGTCTATTATCAAACTTAATCCAGGCTTCCAGTGTTGAGTGGCCTGGGTGTTCTTTACTCTGTTTCCGTGAAACTGTCCTTCTCTTCATTGCCCATAGGATTCCAGTGAGAGTAGCTCCTCTGCACCAGCCACACAGTTCATCATGTTGCCTCTGCCTGCCTACTCGGTTGTGGAGAACCCCACCTCCATCAAACTGGTCAGTACTGTATGTGGGGGATTGATGGCAATTAGGATGTCATAAGCATTTTTTTTCCAAGTAGATTTGTTTTTTTTTCTTTCTGAGCTACCAGTTGTAGGACCAAGAAGATTTCTAAAAGTCTTAGAACCTCAGGATGCAAGGCCTGGCAAAGATTTCAGGGATCATGTGGTCCATATGTTCTTAATGGGGGTGAGGGAGTTGTAGATAGATCTCCCTGGGATCCATGAACTCACCTCAAGTTTTATACAAACTTTCTTCCTGGAATAGATTCCATGGCTTTTATAAAATTTTCGTAAGCATACATGATTTAGGAAAATGAGCAGCCACTGATCTAATTCAATACTGTGATCGTACAGATTAGGAAAAGGGCCCAGAGGAGAGAAAGGACTTGTTCAAGGTTACAAGACAAGTCAGACTGGATTCCTTTCTTGATTCCCAGTTATTTTTTTCAGCATCAGGGTTGAGATTTATCCCTATTTATCTTTTTCTCACGCTATTATAAATGGCATTTTTAGAAAATTTTCAATATCTGATCGCCTACAACTAGTATATCGTAATACAATTAATTGCTTTGTATATTGGGCTTGTATTCTGCAACTTTGCTTAACTCACTTATTAGTTCTGGTAACTTTTGTAGATGCTGTTGGGTTTTCTACAAAGTTAATCATGCTGTCTACAAGTAATGACAGTTTTATATCTCCTTTCTGATTTGAACTCCTTCTTTTTCTTGCCTTATGATATTGTCTAGGGCTTCTGGTACAATGCTGAATAGAAGTGGTAAGAGCAGACATCTTTGTCTCGTCCTCATGTAAGGAGGAAAGGATTCGGTCCTTCCTCATTAAGTATATTAACTATAGGTTTTTCCTACATGCCCTTATCATGTTTAGGTAGTTCCCTCTATTCCTAATTTTCTGAGAGCTTTTATCAGGAATGCATGTTGGATTTTGTCAAATGCTTTTTCTGTGTCTATTGAGAGTATTATAAGAATTTTCCAGAAGTTGGTTAAGGTGGTGGACTTCACTGTTACTCAAATTGTAAACCACCCTTGTATTCCTGGGACAAACCTCATTTGACAGTGATGTATTATCCCTCTCATAGATTGTTGGATTTCATTTGCTAAATAGTTTGCTCAGAATTTGGCTCAGAATTTCCTTATACAGTCTCTGTCCACTTTTCATATCAGGGTAATGCTTGCCTCTCAAAATGACTTGGGAAGTATTTTCTCCACCTCAGTTCTTTTCCTTAAATGGTAGTATTACCAGTGAAGTCATCTGGGCCTGGAGTTTTCTTTGTGAGAAGGTTTTTAACTGCAAGCCCAGTTTTAAAAATATATATAGGACTATTCAGACTGTCTCTTTGAGTGAGCATTTGGTATTTTGGCTTTCAAGGAATTTGTCCATTTCATTTAGGCTGTTAAATTTATTGACCTAAAGTTGTTCATAACATTCCCTTATTACCCTGTAATAAACAATGTACTTATCTACAAAGATAATTTGAACTGTTGTTTCCCGATTGCTGACAGATGAAAAAGTTTAGACCTTAAAATAATATCTGATTGTTGGCCACTTCTGGTTAAGGCCACTCTCTCCAGCTTTCCAGTGACAAGTAATGCTTTACATTACAGCCAACTAATATTCTAAGATTCTTAGAAATGGACAAACCACTTGTTGCTTGTTTTGGTTGTTTCTGGACAGTTACTACCTGTGTGGAAAAATTCAGGGTGCTAAACAGCAGTGTCACTTTATGGCCTGGTACTACACTGGAGCATGTCACAAGTTCACAAGGGCGGTGGCTGCTCCCTCTACTAACGGATACTACCAGAGACCTTCACACAGTGCAGAACTCGGTTACTAACACCTAAATATTAACACCCATGGGATTTGCAGTCCCTATGTTCATGTCTAGTACTTTGGTAAGCTCCACACCAGGCACATATTGTTTTATGCAATCTTTAAAGACATCTGCAATAGACAATATGCAGTTTGTTTATAAACTGTGAGGTTTATAAACAAAGAGAATTCTTTACATTTGCTATTATGTCATAACAGGCACAATCTGAAATACAATTTTGTACTAACAGTGTATAAAAATACTTTTAAACAATACTTTTGATAGGTACAGTAGTGCTTTAAAGAAAACCACTGTGTAGTTATTCCTTTTGAGGACCTACTAAAACAGTTCAACTTACTGCCCCCAGCTACATCTAAAGCACGAACGTGGAAAGCAAGTTCTGTTACCCAGGTACACACCACACACACCCACATGCTGAAACAGTCTCCATTTATGATGCATGCTGATGAGGCATCAGTCTCAAACAGGGTATGAGATGACAGTGTTTGGTGCCTGTTTCCATTTCCAGGTTTGGTATGAATGAACAAGAGGCAAAGGCAAGGTGGAATCTGTGTATGGGCCCTCTCTAGGAGTTTAATCTGGCATATCAATATTTAACTTGGGAGGTGGGGGAACGTATTTCCTAGGGCTCTGGATTAAAACTACCTGGTCTTCTTCCCAAACACTGGAGCAATTTTCGGAGCTTCTGGAACCGATGTTTCTTTAGCACCTTCGCTATCTTCCTGATGGAGATCGTATGAAATGTTCCCATATTCTCTTAAAAATGGGAAAATCTCAAGCAGAAACTGACAGAAGTCTCTGTGAATACCAAACCACCAATGATTGCCCCTTTTTGGCCTAAATGTTGTGGCCATTAAAGTTAGTAACAAAAGCCAAAGGGGGACAGATATGGAGATATAGGAGAATGTATTGCGGCCATCCAATCTGTGAACCAGCAGGACCTCAAAGGTGAGCAGGGCACGATGACAGTCGTTATCCAGCTGATGGCCATGGTCATGTGTGTTCTTCACTGCCCCGATAGTACTCATTTGTTCTTTTTCTAGTTTCTTCAGGTAGAAGCTGATATCATTGATTCAAAACCTTTTTTTTCTTTTCTTTTTTTGGAAGATAAGGTTTCACTCTGTTGCCCACGCTAGAGTGCAGTGGCACAATCATGGCTCACTGCATCCCTGACTTCCCGGGATCGACCTACCTGCCCCAGTCTCTCAGGTAGCTGGGACCACAGGTGCATACCACCACACCCAGCTAATTGTTTTAAATTATTTGCAGAGATGGGGGTCTGTCTGTGTTGCCCAGGCTGGTCTTAGAACTCCTGGGCTCAAGCAGTCCTCCTGCCTTGGTCTCCAAAAGTATTGGAATTACAGGCATGAGCCACCGTGCCCAGCTCTTTCTTTCTTTTCTAATGTAGGTGCTTACTGCTATGAATTTCCCTCTAAGCACTGCTTTAGTGGCGTTCCACAAATTCTGATATGGTGTGTTTTCGTTTTCATTCAATTCAAATACTTTCTAATTTACTTTTTTGACCTATGAGATATTTAGAAACGTATTATTTACTCTCCAAATATTTGGGGATTTTCCAGATATCTTTCTGTTATTGATTTATAATTTAATTCCACTGTGGCCTGACCTTTTTGATTTATATAAACTGAATCCCTTTAAATTTATTGAGGCTTGTCTTAACGGCCCAGAATGTGGTCTGTCTTGATAAATGTTATGTACACTTGAAGAGAATGAGTAGTCTGCTATTGGGTGGAATGTTCTATACATATCTAATTAGGTCAAGTTGATTGATAACATTCAACCCTTTTATATCCTTACTGATTTTGTCTACTTGTTCTATCAATTATAAGAGAAGGCATCTGGCCGGGCACGGTGATATGTGCCTGTAACCCTAGCACTTTGAGAGACTGAGGCAGAAGGATTGCTTGAGCCCAGGAGTTCAAGACCAGCCTGGACAAAGCAGGGAGTCCCCGTCTCTACAAAAAAGCAAAAAATAGTTGGGTGTGGTGGTACACACCTATAGTCCCAGCTACTCAGGGCTGAGGTGGGAGGATTGCTTGGGCCCAGTAGTTGGAGGATACAGTGAGCTGTGATCGTGCCACTGCACTGTAGCCTGAGCAACAGAGTGAGACTCTGTCTCAAAAAAAAAAAAAAAAAAAAAAAAAAAAGTGACATTTAACTATCCTTGTAGATTTGTCTGTTTCTTACAGTTCTCTTAATTTTTGTGTCACAAATTTTGACTCCCTTGTGAAGTATGTAAACATGTAGGATTGTTGTGCCCTCTTGATAAATTTACCCCTTTGTTATTACGAAATGACCTTTATCTCTAGTAATCTTTGCTCTGAAATCTACTTTGTCTAATGTCTAGCTTTTAAAAATTATTGTTATATCAAGAAATATATTTTTCCATCCTTTTAACTAATTTATATCTACGTAAAGTGTTTTTGTTTTGTTCTGCTTTGTGTAGATAGCATATAGTTTCAATATAAAAGCAAGACCCTCTGACAGTCTCTGTCTTTAAAAGAGGTGGTTTAAGCCATTTATATTTAATATGATTATTGATATGGTTACATTTAGATCTATTATCTTACTATTTGTCTCATCTATTTTGTTCTGCCTTCGTCTGATGTAATTATTTTTTATGGATCTGTTTTCTTTCTTTTATTGGCTTATTAGCTATTGACTTTGTTTTGGTTATTTTAGTAGTTTCTTTAGGGCTAAAGTACATATTTTTAACTTATAAGTTTATTTTATTTTCAAAAATCTCTGCTGCAGATAAACAATATGTTGTAGATAATAAAGCTGCAATATTTTAAAATAGGAACAGCCTGCAGCTTTGACTCATGGAGAAACTGGTTATTTCTCCTGAGTCTTTATTCTCCTGGAAATTACTGTTCTTTCATACTCTAATATCAGCCAAGCACTTCTAGAAAAGTGTTTTATGATTAATACTTAGGACTGAAACATCATCCTTGAACATTAGCAGTTTTTTTCCTGAAGTCATTTCTCTAGCCTACTTAACAATGTTAAGAATTTCCAAGTTCATGGTAATTTACTTATGAAACTAACCTATCTTAAATTTTTACTCTGCTTTCTTGAGGTGTTCAGAATGAGAATTATACATTGGCTACAACCTGAGAAAGGATCAGAGATGTTTTATATTCCAGTATTAATAGTCCCTCACAAGCATGTAGAATCTAAGTGAATGTTTTCTCATTGCTTATCTCACTTTCTCAGCAAGACACGCCTATAAAATAGGAAGAACAGGTGATTTTACAGAGGAAGAAACTCAGGGCCCAAGAGTTAAGGTCCCTTACCACCAGGTCACTCAGTGTATTAGTGGCAGAATTGGAACCCAAAGCCTGATCTTCCTCTTTTTGGTGCCATACCACTTCACGCTCATCCTTGACTTAATACCACTGTCATAATTGGAAGCCATAATTGAAGCCTTTTCCTTAGACTTCCTTGCAGAGGTAGCTAATGGTAGTTTGGTGTTTCCCCAAGGGAGCTTTTTGCGTTTTGGCTGGGCTAGGGAAGCTGGGATTAATAGCTGAGTAAACATTCATATGTGACAGAACAAATATGACAGAGAAATGGGTTTTTTTCCAGCCTTACTCTAGAAGCAGAGCATGACTAATGAATGCGTCGTTTTTATTTGTAGCTGAAATATTATAACCCATTGTAATACATTTTGCTCAAAGGGAGGTCGGTGGAGATGATAAGAGCCAGTGGCTATATATATTAATATGCAAATAACTACATTCTGTTGAGTATCAAAGGATAGGGCCTGGCTTATACTCCTGAACTGCCCTTATTTTTTCAGTGACCATGGATCTATTTTTATTCTGAATCCCAAGTCCTTGGTTGTCTAAAGAATGAAGATGAAGCAAATTCTTTGAAGTATTTAGAGCCAGAGGGTGCAGCTGGATGCATAGAAGGAATGTTGGGCCAAGAATAGAGAAATCTGGGTTCTAGGTCTAGCTCTGCCCTTGATTGATGATTTGAGGCAAAGCATTTAAACCTCAGTAGTAATAATATGCACTTAATATGATTGCTAGGAGTATTAAATGAAATATTGATAAACTGTTTAGCACTGTGTGGTGCCTAGCTCAATGCATAGCAACTATCACTTTCTTCATTCTTCTGGTACCTCTCTGTAATGTTGGGCAGTTGTCTTTCCCCATTTGAACTTAGTTTCTCCATTTCTAAAAAGTGAATTTGTTGTATTGTAGGACCTTTCCAACACTGACCTTTTATGATATGATTATGAATTGGTTATCCTTCCACAAGCTTGTGACCTCCTGGTGTTACTGTGATTATAGTGGTCATCAGTCTGAGAGAGGTTGGATTGTTCTATTGATTCTGATGTGCTCTTTATTTACAGACCACTACATATACCCGCCGGGGCCATGGGACATGCACCAGCCCAGGGTGCTCCTTTACATATGTCACCAGGCACAAGCCACCTAAGTGCCCTACCTGTGGTAACTTCCTAGGAGGGAAGTGGATCCCAAAGGTAAGGTCCATAGGCTGTTGCTGCTTTGGAAGCCTCATAGAGTAGGCTTTCTGTTTGCCATTAGGAACAAGTGATTTTTAAAAAGTTAACATTTGTTTTTACTGTCTGACTATACAAGTAAATCATTTCCATTGTATATAGTTTGTTTAAAAAATACAAAAGAAAAATAGAATAAATTGTTATCCAAACTCATATACCATCCAAAGAAAAGCCATTATTAACATTTTGGTGTACTTCTTTCCAGTCTTTTTTTCTGTGAATAAGTTCTGTATCTGTTTTTTTCTTCTTCTTTCCCTTCTTTTTTTTTTTTTTTCCAGTAGAGATGGGGTCTTCCTTTGTTGCTCTGGCCTCAAACAGTCTCCTGTCTCGGCCTCCCGAAGTGCTGGGATTACAGCACTGTGAGCACTGTTTTCCCTTTTATTTTTCTTTCTGTTTTTTTGTGGATATCTCCAATACTATAATATTTTGCTTTTTTAAATTTAACATATCATGCCTTTAAATATTTTTCAAAAATAGTACCTGTTTCATAATTTCCATGAACTACTACACCATGTTTATTTACTTGTTTCTGTCATCCCCCATCTGTATATATAAATGTCTGTATCTATATGTCTTTAACATTTTTATTTAACACTCATCGCCAGTTAACAGTGTTTCTGTTTATGTCACATTGTGAGTTCCTTAATGACCTTGGTATCTCCCACAGCCTTTGCCCATAGAAGACACTCAATAAATAAATGAGCATCACAGCTGTGCCCTTCTGAAGTTCCATTTAACACATTGTCACCTGTGTATGCTTGGTGCGAACTAGATAAAACATACATACTTGCCACATTTTTTATATGAAACTATACATTTTAAGGGCTAAAATGGATGGAATAGGCAGTAAATTCTCACCTAGTTCAGAGAGGAGAGACATTTATAAGGACTGAGACAGACAGGGAAGGTTTTATAGAAGAGAGAGAGTTGAAGATTCAACAGAATTTGGGTGGGTAGGAAAGGAAAGGACATTATTTTAGTGAAAATGGCTTAGGTTAGGATTGTGATTATCACATGTTTAACTCAGCATGGTCCAAACTTGTATGTGTAGAAAAACCTTTTATAGCAGCATACCTTAAATTTCTCTGGGGTAATTTTCACATCTCTTTGAGAAATACTGGGATGGTGACTTTTGCCCTCTGGATGAGTGTTTTGGCTACTGGCTAAGTTCAGGGTAGCACTAATTCCAGGAGACAGGATAATTAACACAATTCTGGAGTTAGCTACCTCAGTTCAGACCCCTGCTTCCCAAGGTTTTTAACTATGTAATCTTGGTCAAGACATTCTATATCTGTTCCTGGATTTAAGTTTTGTCTCATCTGTCAATGGAAGTTAGTACCTAGTTCATTAGGAATGTTAGCAGGGTCAAATAAGATTATCCATATAGACTAAATGGCAGTTTCTGGTACATATTAAATCCTCAGTGAATGTCCTGTTATCATCATGATAGACATCAATGTAATTATTAGCCCTACTATTGCTCTTCATGTTGTCAGGAAGGGCCTAGTGCTAATGTCTCACAGGAGGTTTTGTCTAAGGCTCACGTGCCATCTTCTCTGATGTGCCTCTGTGAAGCCATCAGTGTATTCACAATGTATTCCCCAAAAAGGCAGTTCTCTAACTGCAGTGGGGAGATTGAACTGGATAGTAGTCAGAATCTTCCTTGGCCTTTCTTGACCAATGCAAAGCAGGTCTCTCAAATGACCATATTTCCTGTGCTTATGCATGAAAGACTGTCAGTGATCATTGTGGGCTTGTCCCTCCTTCAGGCTATTTTTACTTTGGCTTTTTCATTTCTTGTATGTGTGGCTTTCTTTTTCATTTCTTGTATGTGTGGTTTTTTTCCACTTTGAAGTAACTTTTTTTTTTTTTTTTTTGAGACAGAATCTCTTGCTATGTTGCCTAGGCCCATTTCAAATTCTTGGTCTCAAGTGATCCTCCTGCCTCAGCTTCCTGAGTAGCTGGTACTATAGGCATATGACATCATACCATCATACCATCATACCTGGCTTTAACTGAAATAACTTTTTTTTTTTTTTTGAAGATAGAGTCTTGCTCTATTGTCCAGGCTGGATGGCACGATCTCAGCTCACTGCAACTTCCACCTCCCTGGTTCAAGTGATCCTTATGCCTCAGCTTCCCGAGTAGCTGGGATTACTGGCATGTGCCACCACAGCCAGCTAGGTTTTTTGGTATTTTTAGTAGAAATGGGATTTCACCATGTTGGCCAGGCTGGTGTCAAACTCCTGGCCTCAAGTGATCCACCTGCCTCGGCCTCCCAAAGTGTTGGGATTACATGTGTGAGCCATGGTGCCCAGCCTGCAAAACTTTAGAGCCATGGTTCTCTTAATAAGATCAAGCTCATGGCATGAAAACAGTTTTTTTCTTAGCTACCTTCCCCCTATCTTGACTTGCTATGTCAGAATTTACCAATGTGTTTTGCAAGGATTACCATATCAAGAGTAGATACTGTGATTTCTAAAGCTTATAGAAACAGAATGAGTGAGAGAAGATAGGTAACATTTTACCATCAATGCACTTAGAATTTTAGAAATAAAATTGACTTTGATTATCAGCTACTTCAACTCTTTTGAGTTTCCAGCTAAGGAAAAATAGATTTTGAAAAAGTGACTTACTAAATTCACACAGCCAATTATCCCATTGCGTTTTCCACTTAAACCACACTTCTCAGGCATTGCTATGCTGTTTAGCTGCAGAATGTAAGACAAGCTTGTCCAACCCATGGCCCAAGATGGCTTTGAATGAAGCCCAACACAAATTCATAAACTATCTTAAAACATTGAGATTTTTTGTTTTTTAACAACTGGTAATCAATGTATTAAAATAGTTGACTTAAACATCTGCAATGGTGGCTTGCACCTCAACTCCTGGCTCAGTACTGATGGAAGTAATTTTAACAATCTCAGAAGGACTGTGCAAGTCAATTAGTTGCTTGTGGATTCTCCTATGGAAACATTCCTATGTCTTAGAACCTTGACCACAAGTTTTTCTTGTAGTGATTCTCAAAGTCTTGGTAGGCATTCGAACTGATCCTTTCACTGAGATTCTTTTCCTTTGCTCCTCTGATCAAGTCAGCACACATCTTCTCCAGGGATTTTATGTTGCAGCTCGTTAGAGTGATTTGAATTCGGTGAATTGCCACCTCCAGCTCCATGGGTGTTTTTCCGGTGTCTTTAAAAGCCTTGGCTGCAGCGGGCTTCCTGACCGACTTGTTCCTTGGCGAGAGAGAACAGCGGTGAGTCAGGAGCAGGAGCGGGCAGGAGCGGGCAGACCGCAGCTCCGCACCACCTACGACCATGTCTTCCTCAAAGAGCAAAACATTATGATATTTTTTTGTGTGTGATTATTTTATTTTTATTTTTTTAAGCTCATCAGCTATTGTTAGTGTTAGTGTGTTTTATGTGTGACTCAAGACAATTCTTCCAGTGTGGCCCAGGGAAGCCAAAATTGGACAACCCTGATCTATTAATAAGATTTCTTGAATTCTGATTTTTGAGGCAGCAAGTGTAATTTGTCTCAAAGCTGCAAGTGTGTTTGTGCCAGCCAGGAAATGACTCACCTTTTGTTGTATTGTTCTAGAGTTTATACTGGCTAAAATTAGCCCAAGAAATATGTGGCATAGTTCCCAATGAGTTGGATAAAACAAAAGATAGTATATAAGGCTGTTTAGCCCAAGGCTTCATTCTTAAGACTCTCTGATGGCAGCAATTGAGGTCTCTCTGAGCCTGCAGCCTCAGAGAATTTTGAAAGTAACATCTAAAATGAGTAGGCTGAGTTAATGAAATGTGAGATCACCAGGTAGAGTTGTTTTGCTCAGATTGCTTAAATTATCCAATCTTTCTGCGGTGATTTTTGTCTAAAATAGCCTACTTAGTAGGCAGTGTTTGCTCAAAGATCTTATCTCAAAAAATGAGTTTAGTCTCCTTTTTTTCTGCTAAATTTTCCCTCTCCTGCAGTAAATAAGCTCTGTGCACTTGACTTGGAATTTTCTCCATGTTAACTCACTCTTAGGGGCTATTATGTGTTAGAATCTGAGAATGCTTTACCAAAGAGCTCTTAAGAGGTCACCTGTTACTGGCTCTTTTTTTTTTTTTTTTTTTCCAGACAGGGACAGGGTCTCGCTCTGTCACCCAGGCATGAATACAGCTCGCTGCAGCCTCAGCCTCCTGGGGTCAAGTGATCCTGCCACCTCAGCCTCTCGAGTAGCTGGGAACACAGGAACACAGGCTGCATACCACCATGCCTGGCTAATTTTTTTTTTTTGTAGAGATGTGGTCTTGCCATGTTTCCCAAACTGGTCTTGAACTCCTGGGCTCAGGTGATCCTCTTGCCTCAGTTTCTCAAAGACTTAGGATCACGGGCATGAGCCATGATGCCTGGCTGTTACTAGTTCTGAACTAGAAGTGCAATGTGCAGATGGCTTTGGAAATGTTGAGGGGTTTTTGGGTAGTAAGCGACTGGGAGATAAGTCATATTGAAATTTAGTGACATTGGCACAGACACTAAACTTCCTGTAATGTGCAGGGAGGTCCTACACACTAAAGAATTAGGTCATCCAAAATGCTGTCTGGCTCCTATTGACAAATACTGAGAGCCCAACCCTTTGCTGTTTCATAAGGGGAAATGAGGATTCAATTGAAGCTTGCCTTATACCACATAACTAATTAGGAGTGGAGCTAAGCTTGATAGAATCCAGCCTTTATGTTTCCTAGTTTACAGTGCCCTTCATGATATACATGGTGGGTAGAAAACTTTTCTGAAGACAACCACTATTTAAAAACAATTTTTAGAAGTGTATGTGTGTATATATAATACTATTATTTCCACTGCAGTGCTAATTGGATAAAAGCTAAGACACCAAGGACTTTTTAAAGCCAGGTCTAGCTAAAATAGCAGCTGCTATTTTTAGTGAGTTTGAATATTTGTAGCACATAATAATGCATGAGTTAATTTGATCCAGTGCAAAGTATGTGACATATATGTAAGTCATTCTTAAGACTCACCTTAAAGAATCTGAGACAAAAAACAGAATTTTTCCCAAAGGAGATGGGAAAATTTGAATCTGTCCACATGAGGTTGTGGCCACATTGGGATTAACTGAATCTCATAAAAGGACCACCAAGGTGAACAACTTAGGGCTTTTAGGCCCTGTATGGCAGTATGTCACCCTCTTTCTAGACACACAGAAGTAGACTTTGAATAATGTCAAACTAAATGTAAAACTAAAAAATGCCAACATTTGGTTGATGAAACCTGGAGAAGCTTTTCAGTAAGAATTCATTAGAAGATGAACAGCTTTATTCAAACGAAGGCATATAATACTATAGTGAAAGGAACCTGTAGCCAGAAGACTTAGATTTGGGCTAGTTTTACACTTGAGATCTTAAGTTAACTTCTTCCTTTCATGGACCTTAGTTTCCTTATTTGTTGCCCATATATTATTAAAAATGAGAGAATGTTTGTGAATGTCATCAACTGTAAAACGCCTTATGTATACAAGGTATTCTTATTTTTCTAGGAAAAGCCAGCCAAAGTAAAAGTGGAATTGGCTTCTGGCGTTTCTTCCAAAGGCTCTGTGGTGAAAAGAAATCAGCAACCTGTCACCACTGAGCAAAATTCCTCTAAGGAAAATGCCTCCAAACTGACTCTGGAGAATTCGGAAGCTGTAAGCCAGCTCCTGAACGTAGCTCCTCCCAGAGAAGTAGGTGAGGAGAGTGAGTGGGAGGAAGTGATCATCTCCGATGCCCATGTTTTGGTTAAGGAAGCTCCTGGGAATTGTGGTACAGCAGTCACTAAGACGCCAGTCGTCAAAAGTGGTGTGCAGCCTGAGGTCACTCTGGGGACAACTGACAATGACAGTCCTGGATCAGACGTACCAACACCATCCGAGGGGACAAGTACCTCCAGTCCACTCCCTGCTCCTAAAAAACCTACAGGGTAAGTCAATGTGTTTGGATAATATAGAGTTGTATTTAAAATAACAGCTTTGGAAATGCCCCATGTTTGTTTTATCCCATGTCTGTACAGCACGCCTGAGAGAGGCAGCAGAGACCAGGCAATGGTTCCTGTTTTAGAGATACAGAAACCAAGGCCTAGAGATACATAAAGATTGTCCCTTCCCCCTGGACTCTGCTATCCATGTACTGCTGTCAGATTACTTACACATCTCTTCTTGTCAGTCTCCCTAAAGCAGTTATTAGAGTCTTGCTGGTATAGGCTCTGGGCAGTATTCAAACCATGAGTTACCAGTCCTGGATACTGGATTTGGAAAGAGAATCTTTATTAAAGCATCCTGTAGAGAGAGTTCTGGCCTTATGGTCAGAGAACTCAGTACTGGTTCTGACTGTTTCTGGTTTCTGTTTGACCTTTGGCATTGTCACTTCATGTCTCTTGACCTCAGTTCTCTCCTCTGAAAAAGCTTGAGTTGGATATTAGAAAATCTTACCCTCACAGGCTGACGGTACAAACTGAAGATTGTATATAAAACATGCAACCGAATACCTTGCAAGTCGGAGGAAGTCACTATCTTTTTCTCCCCTTTTCCTCCTTAAATACTTAATTGGATTCTTTGTATATCCCTTCCCTGAGGAAGTTGTGTTCTTGTAACTGAAGACCCTTATTTGTATCAGTGGTTCTCAACTGGTAACAATTGTGCCGGCAATGGACACCAGAAGCCAATTCCACTTTTAACTGTGGCTGGCTTTTCCTGGAAAAATAAGAATACCTTGTATACCTTGTATGCAAATATGTATGTGTGTGTGTATATATATATTTTTTCCCACTTTTTTCTAACACAGATCATAGCACAACATATATACTTCTACATCTTGTTTTTTATTTTTAGGTTTATTTTTATTGTTTGAGACAGGATCTCGCTTTGTCATTCAGGCTGGAGTGCAGTGGTGCGAACACAGCTCCCTGAAGTCTCACCCTCCCGGGCTCAATCTATCTTCCCACCTCAGCCTCTGTAGTAGCTGGGACTACAGGCACGCACTACCACACCTGGCTAATTTTTGTATTTTTTTTTTTTTTTTGTAGAGATGGGGTTTTGCCATGTTGCCCAGACTGGTCTTGAACTCCTGGGCTCAGGTGATCCGCCAGCCTTGGCCTCCCAAATACATCTTGCTTTTTGGGGGGATGGAAACTCGCTCTGTCGCCCAGGCTGGAGTGCAGTGGCACCATCTCGTCTCACTGCAAGCTCCGCCTCCCAGGTCCATGCCATTCTCCTGCCTCAGCCTCCCGAGTAGCTGGGACTACAGGCACCTGCCACCACGCCCGGCTAATTTTTTGTATTTTTAGTAGAGAGAGAGTTTCACTGTGTTAGCCAGAATGGTCTTGATCTCCTGACCTTGTGATCTGCCCGCCTTGGCCTCCCAAAGTGCTGGGATTACAGGCGTGAGCTACCGCGCCCGGCTCCATCTTGCTTTTTTAAAAAAAAAAAATCATGTAGCAATATATTTTGGCGATGGTATTGTATATTTAAAGGATGAAGCTGTGCACTTTAGACCTTTTGTTTGAGACACGTAAATCACTCTAGCAAATGTTTATTGAGGCCTCCTCTGTGGTGTAGGCCCTGTGCTCAACATTGGTGCTGCAAAGATGAAGCAAACATGGACTCTATTCTCTAGGGTCTCTAAGCTGCTGTCATAAGTATATGCTCTAACTAGAGGTAGATTAGATGTTATAGCTATAATAGCGATTGGCATTACACGCTATAGGCATCGTTTTACACTTCTGTGTCTTCGCAATGACCCCATAATGTATAGGTAATTACTGTTCCATTTTACATATTAGAAACTTGAAGTTAACAGAAGAATGAAATTACTTGCCCAGGGCCACACAGCTATTTAGTGGTTGAATTTGAGCTCAATCTGTCTAAAGCTTGACAGTTTAACCCCAATACTATCCTCTAATGAAGCACTATGTAGAGATTGCACTTTGGTTTTCTTCCCTTTGTTCCAGAATTTCCAGATTTCTCTTCTTATTCTTTTCAGAGTTGACCTGCTTACCCCTGGGTCCAGAGCTCCAGAGCTTAAAGGCAGAGCACGGGGCAAGCCCTCATTACTGGCTGCAGCAAGACCCATGAGAGCAATTTTGCCAGCCCCAGTTAATGTGGGGCGAGGCAGCAGCATGGGACTGCCCAGGGCCAGGCAGGCCTTTTCCCTGAGTGGTAAGGGCTGGGGCATACCTGGGATGGAGGGGCTGTCTGACAGGAAAGGGACAGGAGTGGGGGTTGAGAACGGACATAGAGACTTGGGGAGACTCTGAATGCACTTAAGTCACCAGTTTGGCTTCTGGTTCTCTCAGATAAGACTCCCTCTGTGAGGACTTGTGGTCTGAAGCCAAGCACACTGAAGCAGCTGGGCCAGCCCATTCAACAGCCATCTGGCCCTGGTGAGGTGAAGGTAAGGCCCATTTTCCAGAGTGGGAGCTGTTTGAGGGTCTGGCTGCTTCCATTTAATGTATCAAAGCTATAGGTAAAGGCAGATCCCAGTTCTTCCATGTTGGCAGACCTCTGATTGGAGGTTAACATGAATGATTTGTTTATTTTTTAAGTAATTTCTTAAAACTTAAAACAAGTGAATACATGTTTTTAAACCTTTTACTTAGAAATAATTTATAACTTAGAAAAAAGTCACAAAAATAAAAATAGTACAGAGAATACCCATATACTCTTTACCCATAGTGACCTATTGTTAATGTATTAGCCCGTTTTGCTTTATCTTTTATGTTCATGTGTGTTCCCCCTGCCATATGTGGGTGTGTAAAATACACATTATAGGGTATTTTATGCCTTTATGCTTGTTTGTGTATTTCATAAGAATAGGGATTTTTTTTTTTTGGTGGCAGGGTCTCACTCTGTCACCCATGCTGGAGTGCAGTGGCACAATCTTGGCTCACTGCAACCTCCACCTCCTGGGTTCAAGTGGTTCTCCTGCCTCAGCCTTTCCTGAGTAGCTGGGATTACAGGAGCACACCACCACGCCCGGCTAACTTTTGTATTGTTGGTAGATATGGGGTTTCACCATGTTGGCCAGGCTGGCCTTGAACTCCTGACCTCAAGTGATCCACCCACCTCAGCCTCCCAAAGTGCTGGGATTACAGGCGTGAGCCACCATGCCCGGCCTAGAATAGGGATATTCTTTTACTGAAACATTGATGTATACCTTTACTTTCCCATTCATATTCCAAATTGTGTCAGTTTGACCTGTGAACCCTGAAAATCTGAGACAGGTCTCAGTTAATTTAGAAAGCATATTTTGCCAAAATTGAGGACATGCACCTGGGACACAGCCTCAAGAGGTCCTGATGACATGTGCCCGAGGTGGTCAGAGCACAGTTTGGTTTTATACATTCTAGCGGGACATCAGTCAACATACACAAGATAAACATTGGTTCAGTCTGGAAAGGCAGGACAACTGGAAGCAAAGGCAGAAAGACTCAAAGCAGGGAGGGGGCTTCTAGGTTATAGGTAGATAAGAGACAAGTGGTTGCATCCTTCTGAGTTTCTGATTAGCATTTCCAAAGGAGGCAGTCAGATATGCATTTATCTCAGTGAGCAGAGGGTGACTTTGAATAGAATGGGAGGCAGGTTGGTCCTAAGCGGTTCCCAGCTTGACTTTTCCATTTAGTGTAGAGATTTGGGGGCCCCAAGATTTATTTTCTTTTCACAGACCCAATTTTATATATATATATATATATATATATATATATATATATATATATATTTTTTTTTTTTTTTTTTTCCCCAGAAACAAGGTCTTGCTTTGTTGCCCAGGCCGGAGTGCAGTGGTGCAATCATAGCTCACTGCAGCCTCGAACTCCTGGGCTCAAGGAATCCTCCCAACTCAGCCTCCTGAGTAGCTGGGTACACAGGCAGGCACCACCAAACCAAGCTAATTTTTAAATTTTTTTTGTAGAAATGGGGTCTCTTGCTATGTTTCCCAGGCTGATCTCAAACTCCTGGCCTTAAGCGATCCTCTTCCCTCCTCGGCCTCCCAAAGTACTGGGATTACAGGCATTAGCCGCCTCACCCAGTGTCTTCTTTATTTTATTGTATATTTTTAAAGCCCCTCCTATTCTAGGACAGTTCCTTTATATAGCATATTTTTCTCCAGTCTGTGATCCAGTCTAGGATCAGATATTAACATTTAGTTGTCATGTCTCTTTAGCTTCCTTTTAAAAATGAATGCATGGTTGTAGAAAATATAGAAAATTCAGGTAAAGGAGAAAGAAAAGTCCCTCATGATCCTGCCACCCAGAATGACCATCCGATGTGCTTTCAGGTCTTTTCCTGAATTTGTGTGTGTTTATTTTTTAATACAGTTTTTTAAAAATCAGAAACTTGGCTCTTACTCCATATACTAGTTTGTGGCTTATATTTTTCACTTCATTTAGTGATACAGATATTAAAAATTTTCTGTGTGTCCAAATTCCATGGATTAGTGGGGTTGGTTGGTTGGTTTTTTGGCTGTATGTAGCTAGAATAGTTATCAAGTTTTTTTTTTTTTTTTTCATGTCAAATGGGTAATATGCTGACGTTGTAATGAGGTTTGAGGGAGGCATATCTCACCCATGTGCATGAATACCAGATCGTCATACTTGTGAGCTATAAAAGGATCTCTCAAAATTTCCTAAGTTAGCATTTTTCAAGCTTTTGATCATGACCCTCAGTAACAGGCATATTTTTAATTACTGCCCAGTAAACATATATACTAAAGGTTTAATGAAGCTGTGCCCTTACTATATGCAGTCACTTTTTTTTTCTCATTTCTATTTGCAAAATGCTGGTTTCAACCCATTAAATTAATGTTATGACCCCTCATTGGATTGTGACCTGTAGTTTGAAAACTGTGTCATGGACCAGGTTGGAATAGGAAAACGGGTCTGCCATCTCCCTTGTCATGTGTTCTTTGTCAGTTAACTTCCTTTCTTTAACAGTTTTACATTTGCCCTGACAGGAATATCAACTGGCTTTTACTTTGAGAACTGTTTTGTTTTCCACACAGATGTGGCAGCTCTGGGTGTATGTGTGATCTTGCGGTGTAGAAGGAAGGTATCTGGTTAGCGTCGGTAGTTTTGTAGATTTCCAGCCCCTAGATTCCCTTCATGTACACTCTGTTACTTGGGTAAACCCCAGTCTTCTCTGTAAATAGTTTCCTTTTGATTGGTGACATTGGGTATTTGTTAAAAGCCACAAGCTCTTTTACTAGTCTTAAACCAGTAAAGAGGTACATGAGATATTCAGAAAATCAACTTCATTATTATAGAATAATTTTAATTTTGTATGCTTTATCTTTTCTTTCTCTTTTTTTTTTTAGCTATATAAGTAAAATATACATTCCTTATAAAACATTTGAGGCCAGGCATGGTGGCTCATGCCTGTAATCCCAGCACTTTGGGAGGCTGAGGTGGGAGGATTGTTTGAGTCCAGCAGTTCAAGACCAGCCTGGGCAACATAGTGAGATCCACATCGCTACCAAAAAAAAAAGAAAATTTTGTAGATAGTGGTAAAGAGGGAGAAACAACCATGATTGTCCTCTTACCCTGTGACATTTTAGTGAATAGTCTTTCAGACATCTTTCTATGCAAAGTTGTTCAACCATGTATTTATATGTATAAAAGCTATTATGTGCTTTTATGACTCTAGTAGTTGTAAATCTGATTCATGGTGTTTCTAATACATGGTATTAGAAACTGCACAGAAGCATGTGGCAAGCCCTGGACTTGAACATGACACTCAGCCTTTGGTGGGCTGGTGACTGCCATCTGGCAGTCCAGAGGGCTCATTTGGAGAATAACTCTACAAATTCCCCAGGAAAGCATTCCCTCAAGTCGTTTCAGGACATGGGACCTCAGGAGTTTGGCTAAGGTTCAAAAGCACTAAACAATTTGTTCTGATCCACAGCTACCAAGTGGCCCATCCAACAGGACTTCTCAGGTGAAAGTTGTGGAGGTCAAGCCCGATATGTTTCCTCCATATAAGTACAGCTGCACTGTCACATTGGTAAGTATGCAGCTAGGTGGTGGTGGGTTGACATGGAGGTTGTTTTGATTTTGTGGTTGAAGGTCAGTAGGAGACTGGGGGAGAGGGTGGTGGTAGCTGGGAGGGAGAACAGGGTCAGGTATAGATTGTTAATGCTGAAGATCCCATCCCTGATGCAAATGATAGCTACTGGATGAATCTGCTGGGTTGTTTTGGTCTCTTTCCAGGTGAGATTTATAAAGTGTAGGACAGCTGAGATTAGTGTATTTTTATTGAGAGTTGCCAGAGATGAGAATCCAGTCCAGATTTAACATTTAGCTGTCTTGGAACCTTTTATCTTGGAAAGGGTGTTCCACAGTTACGTTTAGGCGACGTTGCCTTTTTCTCCCTAAAACAGAGTCCAGTTCAACACGCGTGTCTTAAAGTAAAATAGAGAAGTACTTTAGTAAAGCAGCTTATTTTGTTTAACCTAGTGTTTCCCACAGGGTTTTCCCTTTATTTTTAACATAACACATATTAACATCCTAATGGACAAATGTGTGACATTGGGATCACCCTTTTGTAGGGCAGGCAGCATAGAGCAGGGAAATAAATGCTAGACAGCTGCGAGACCTGGTCCGAAAGGAGTTCTGGCTCTGCTGCTAGCATGCCATATGCCCCTGGGCAAGATTCTTTCCTTCTGTGGTCCTTAGTTTCACTATCTGTAAAATGCTGCATTGGTTTAGACATCTTGGGGGCATCTGTCGCTCTCAACATTCTCTAATTCTGTTGATGCTTAAAGTATCAACCAGTCAGATGTCTTTTGGCGGTTTGTCTAGCTGATTTGATTAAGATGAACAGATTTTGAGAGAACAGCTAGATTTTTAAAAATTCTTGCCTCATAATGGCAGACAGGTTCGGAAAGGGTCATTCATTCCTTCGAAAAATATTTATTGAGCACATATTCTGTGCCAGGATCTGTGCTGGGGATTCAGTAGCAAACAAGACAGCACAATGTGATGGGTTAATATCTGGCCTGACCTGATCTCTAAGCAGAATGTGTCTCTTTTCGTGGACATCTGCTCAGATTTCTTTCTTCCATGACCTAAATATAATCACTACCTTTTCCATGCCTTCACTCACCACTCCCTTTGGCTACAGGAGACAACTAGATTTACCATTTAGGGGGAACTACCCCTGAGTAGACCCTCTCTTCTGCTGATTAGATAGTAACTTGTCATAGGAGCTTAGATGCTAGAGCTTTGAGCTTTAATAGTCCGTAAGTCACAGTTCGTCTTCAGGCAGGGCTTGAACTCTTTAGTTCACCAGTCTCTAGCACTCTTTGTTTAAACAGACCTGCTTTACTCCACCAACTGCCTGAACCCTGAAGGCATTTGAGTTTCTGACCATTGAGAGTCAACTCTCTTGTTTCACAGATAGGGAAGGACTGGACTGGATTTGCCAAAAATTTACAGCCTGTATTAAAAGTAAAAGAGTTAACTGCAGAAAAGGTTAAGGCTCTTGAAGTTAGGCTGAATCTGGTTTGCAGTTGCCACTCTCTTCTCTGATTTACTGGCAGCTGCTCATTCTGGTTCTGGATTCTGCCCAGGTTTAACTTAATTTTTGTAGAATTGAACACTGGTCTTTCTTTTTTAGGATTTGGGCCTGGCTACATCAAGAGGCCGGGGAAAGTGCAAGAATCCCTCTTG
This sequence comes from Pongo abelii, assembly GCF_028885655.2. Lineage (NCBI taxonomy): Eukaryota > Metazoa > Chordata > Mammalia > Primates > Hominidae > Pongo > Pongo abelii. The sequence continues at coordinate 158,667,433 of NC_071989.2, forward strand.
TAGCTATGTCTACACCAACAGGCACAAACCTCGCATTTGTCCCAGCTGTGGTGTTAACCTTGCCAAAGACCGGACTGAGAAAACCACCAAGGCTATTGTGAGTTGCTTCCCCCAAACACATTCCCTGGCCTGTTCTGGGCTCTGTTAGTGAACCTGTCTTAGTAGAAATAAGAGGATTTTTAAAGTACATGGTGGCAGTTAGAGCATCCAAACTGGAACCAGTTGGTGGGTTCTGAACCTGAGCAAGTGCCGCCTTTTCTCTGAGCCTCCTTGTCCCCATTGCCAGGGTGAAGGGGTTGACTACGTATCTTGATCTCTGAGAACCAAGAGTTCACTCACTGCAGAGAATGATGTAGCACAGGCCTTAAGTAGGAGTGAAAGGAGAGGGACGAAAGGGTTTCATCCCCTTACCTCTGAGGCCTGATACAAGACCTGTAAGTTGATTTACTGTTTCGGTAAATAGAGAATGCCAACCTAAGACTTTGTAGATTAGACCACCGCTGCTTTCTCAGGTTCCTTGGAAAGCTTTTAGTTAATCAAAGCTTTATTTCTAGCAGTCTAGGCAGCCCTCCTCTCTGAAGTTGGGCCAAACTACGTGGATAGTAAAATACATTCCATTTGGCTTCTTAGGGCTGCTATTATTATTATTACTGTTACCAGGAAAAATGGGCATTTTCAGAGGTCCTCAGAATTTCCATATGAGTTTTTTAAAGTGAACAGAAAACGGTGGCACTTGAGGCAGCAAATGGAAGGACTAAAATAAGGGTAAGAAGAGAAATGTCACTGGTCTGCCTTGGGGAAAGAGGGGATGGCACACAGAACAGGTCAGGACCTGAGATGGAGCCTGGTCACTCCAGATCAAGGCTGGACCTTGAAAGGCAGGCAGGTTTTGGATGGAAGTGGAAGGCATGCCATACTTAAGGATAAGTGTGAGTGAACCTGAAGAGTGTTCCATTTGGCTGGAGGAGATGGCATGGGGGCATGGGGTGGGAGAAGGGGTGTTAGGGAAAATAAGACCTGAAAAGCATCTTGGAACCATGTCATGGAAGGTCTTGTCAGTTTGTTCTTTAATCAGTGGGGTCCTACTGAATGTCCTTGAGCCAGGGAGAGGCCTAGAGGAAAGTTAATTCAAGAGGGGAATGTATGGGATGAGGGTTTGGGAGTAGACAGGACTACAGAGATGGGGAGAACTGCTTCAAGCTTGAAGGTTTATTTGTATATGGAGAGAGGCCTTTTTGATGATGAATCTCACCCTGGTCTGCAGGTCTGTTTCCATGCTTGAGGTGATGTTCTGAGGTTATTGTCCTTGTGAGAAAGGAAAGTGGAACCAAAGTATGTGGGCACTAGTGGCTTGGTGGGAAAAACACTGGGGCTGGGAGTGACCCTGAGTTGGAAGCTTCCCTCTCCCGAGCTTTAGTTTCTCCATTGGTAAAGTAAGGTGGGCAAGGTTGATTAGATCTGGGCATTTTACTCTTAGAGACAGGAGCCTTAGAGAAGTCTGAGAATTGAGTTTCAAGGAGTTTATAAATCCCTGAAATTGCATGCAAAATGAGCCTGTAGCTTTCATCAGATTCTCTTGCTCCACTGGATGCCTGCTGCTGGAAGTAAGCTTTCTTCCCAGATTTTCAATGGGTTTTAATGTGCTCCTCTTGCCATAGCATTGATCACACCCCATATTGACTGCTTTTCTTAACTCCCTATGAGACCACAATCTCTTCTAGGGCAGGTATGTCTGTTTTTCCTGCACCTTCTAACCCTGGAGCTTGCATATACAAAGTGTGTCTATCTGTAATTAGGAGATAGAATTGAGTTCTGTGTAGGTAGAAGCTCTGAGCATTCCTTTCTCCTTCCAGTTCATTTTAGCTGTTTGTGCAGTTTGCAGTGGAAGTGGGTGTTACTCTCTAGATCTAGGATGATGAAGTGACTTAACTTTTCAGGTGACATAGGAAATTATCTAGGGACCTCTTGCCAATTTCAAATCCCACTCTTAAACTTATATCCCTCTGTATTTGGTTAACTGAGAACTGCCCACCCCCAGGACCCTCATCTGCAGACCTTCCATTACTTTCCAATCTCCTAAAGTTTGGAGAAATACACTGTAATTACTGCTTTCCAGAAAATAAAGCACTGGTCAGAACCACAGGGACCTTCTTGTGTGTTGTCATTTGGAGCCCCCTGGTAGCCGAATGTTTTCACATCTCTGAGCTGGAATGATCTTTAGTCCTTCCTATCCTTCATCTCTGGCGAGAGTCACAGGACAGTATTCCTGCCAAGTGGTCTTCCAGCTATGGTTTCAGTCATGACTGAGAACACACAGCCTCTCGGGGCAGCTCATTCTAGTGTTAGTCAGCTCTTCTGTAGCCATTAATTAAATAATTCTCTCCGCCAGCATATATTGAATGCCTGCTATGGGCCAGGCTTTCAGAGATGAATAGGACGTGGCTCTTTCCCTTGGAGAGCTTACAGTCTAGTGGGAGAGAAAGATAACCAAGCTATTATAAATGAAAGTTGTCATAGGTATGCAGAGTTAATAAAAAGCTCCTTATTAAGTGTCCTAGTCTGTTTTGTGTTGCTATAAAAGAATACCTGAGGCTAGGCAATTTATAAAGCAAAGAGGTTTATGTGGCTTATAATTTGGCAGTCTGTACAAGAAGCATAGCACCAACATCTTTTTCTGGTGAGGGCCTCAGACTGCTTCCACTCATGATGGAAGGCAAGGGGAGCCAGCGTGCACAGAGATCACATGCAGAAAGAGGAAGCAAAACTCATTCACCACCTCCCTTGCCCCTGCCCCACGTTAATCTACTCATGAGGGATCTGCCCCCCGACCCAAATACCTCCCTTTAGGACCTGCCTTCAACGTTGGGGATCACATTTCAACATGAGATTTGGAGAGGGTAAACATCCAAACTATAGCATTAAGCATTTAACTTCTACAGAGCCATGTATAATATGTCCATCAGATATGAATCAGTATCTTGTGTGTGTCTCAGGCATCATGCTGGTTGGGAATCAGTAAATACGCAGAATCCTACCCTTACTGAAGCGGGGAGGGTGGTGGTTTAGCAGCTATCAGATGATGAATTCTGCAGTCAAGGGGTACACTCAGAAAACACAAAGCGGGGAGTGATTTATGCTGCCTTGGCAAAAAGGATCAGGGAGGAGCTCCATTGAAGAGAGACCTGCTTGAGAAAGACCTTTTTTTAATGAGTATTTCAGAACATTGTTCCTGGAAGCCTCTAACTGGTATACAAAATTACCTTGTACCCAGAATCCACCGAGAATTAAAGACAGATAACTTTAAGCAGTGCAGATATTTGTTTATGTATCAAAACTATCATAGAGCCTTCGTTGCACCATAGGCATTGTGCTAAGTGCTTTACTTATAATATCTTACTTAATCTGTATAATAGCTCTAGGAGATTACTATTTTTATGCCCCATTTCACCCATGAGGAAATTGAGACTCAGAAAGATTAAGTAAATTGCCTTGGGTCCCACATACACAGCTGTTAAGTGGCATATCCAGAACTGAAACCTGGGTCTGTTATCCTCTAAACCCCATACCTGATGAATGAGAGCTAAGTGTTGAATCCATTACCAGGAATTGTATATAATCCTCTCATTTACTGATACAGGTTGACTATCCCGTATCTGAAGTGCTTGATACTAGAAGTGTTTTGGATTATTTCATAATTTGCAATATTTGCAGAATACATACTGCTTGAGCATCCCTAATCCAGTAATTCAAAATCTGAGATGTTTAATGAGCATATCCCTTGAATGTTGTCTCAGTGGTCAAAAAATTTCAGATTTCAGAGCGTTTTGGATTGGGGTGCTCAACCTGTAGAGAAACTGAGCCCCACAGAGAAAAATAACCAGCCTTTAGTCACACAGTGAGTTATTAGCTGAGCTGGTTAGGAACCTAGGTTTCCCACCTATCAGTCATGGGCCCCATCTGTCTGCTGCTCCCAGACTTTTATTATTTTAGCCTGAAGCTGGCTCTTTCTGCTCTGAGTGCTTGGTGATCAATCCACTCTCTTCCCAGGAGGTGAGCTCACCACTCCCAGATGTACTGAATGCCACAGAGCCCCTGAGCACAGCCCAGAGGGAGATCCAGCGCCAGTCCACACTGCAGCTGCTGCGCAAAGTCCTGCAGATTCCTGAGAATGAGTCAGAGCTGGCTGAGGTCTTCGCCTTGATTCATGAACTCAACAGCTCTCGACTTATCTTGTCCAACGTGAGTGAGGAGACAGTCACCATCGAGCAAACCTCTTGGTCGAATTATTATGAGTCTCCGTCCACGCAGTGCCTTCTCTGTAGCAGCCCATTATTCAAAGGGGGACAAAAGTAAGCACCCCTTAACTCTGCCCCTAGCTGCCCCATCCCATTTGGCTCATATTGCTCTTTTCTTCAGAAAATGTTAAAACTATAACTGTGAAGATGTTATTCTCTGCCGTTTTTAGGCTTCCTTTACCTTTCTGATTGCTAAAAGTAAAGTAATAATTGGTAATTGTCATTTCTGTTGAAATGCCTGAAAGCTATCACCAGATTAGGATTTAGTTTACATCTGGACTGCCCCACACAATGTTTAGGTTTGGGAGTTCATTGGGATTGGTTAAATTATGTAATAAATTCAGAGTTACATTAATTGTAGGGATGATTCCAGAGATTCCAACAAAGTGGAAATACCTACCTAAAAAATCCTAAGCTCCAGCAAATGAAAATTTGCCATTGATCACTGAGCCCTGGAACTCCATAAAGAAGTCTCTTTCTCTTCTTTTTTTTTTTTGTTGGTGATGTTTCTGGTACTAGCTCCCTGGCTGGGCCCCAGGAGTGCTGGCTGCTGACAGCCAGCCGTCTGCAGACAGTGACTGCCCAGGTGAAGATGTGTCTGAACCCCCATTGTCTGGCCCTGCACAGCTTCATAGACATCTACACAGGTGGGTGCCAACCTTCTCTTCCCTCAGAGCATCCCGAAGCAGGCTTGGGAACTGCCTGTATGGATGAGACCTCGGGCCCTTTGAGGACTGGGCCTTCTCAGATGGGGCTTCTGAGAAAGGGGGAGTCTTCTTCCTAAATGTCTTAGTCCCAGAAGATGACTTTTACCTCTCAAGTGTTGAAGCTCTCAACTGGGATCTTTAAAATAACAGATCTTCATTGTGGAAGGGCTGGAAAATGCAGACAAATAAAAAGAGGAAACGAAAAATCAAGAGCATTGCTACTGCCATGAGATAAACATTTATTTAACAATGTGATCAATCTTCCAGAAATGTTTATTCATCTGTGCAGAATATAAGAAATTATAGGATGTATAGGTTTATAGTCTTTCTTTGAACAAAAGTACGGTTGTGCTAGATGTTGTTTTGGAATGTGCTTTTTAAATTTAGGGATACATCATGGGCATCTTCCTGTGCCAGCAAGTAGAGAAGTACATGACCATTTTTAAAGGGATGTATGGTGCTCTAGTTTACACTTTTGTGATTCAGTCTTTGTATACAGCCCTAATTTGTCTTTTGGACAAATACTTAGAAGTGGAATTGCTGTACATTTACCCTTTCCTCCCCTATTATTCATCAACATCAGGCATTTATGGAACACTCACCGTGTACCAACCATTTTAAGACTTTGGTTGAATCCTAAGTTTTGTTTGTAGAATTGAGTGCTGAAGATGAAAGTGTATTTTTGATGTATTCTCTTTGTCTTAGAAGTTAATGGTGCTTTATTTTGAATTCATGTTTTTAATGTCTTATATTATTAGATTGAGTTTGTACTATTTTATGCTCTTGCCAACAGTTAACAAGAGTGCCTATTACCCTGTTGTCTATCTAGGCCAGTACTCAGGGTTATATATTTATTTAGTCAACATGTATTTTAAAATTTACATGTAGTTAAGTGTGTTGCTCCAAGCCTGTAAGTTCTGACAGATGCACTAAGTGGTGTAACTACCTCCACAATCAATATATAGAACAGGTCTATCACCCAAAACATTCTGTTTTACTGTTCCTTTGTATTTAAACCCACCCCTCTCCCCCAACCTCTGGTAACTGTTTGATCTCATCTTTATCCATATAGTGTTCTCCTTCCCAGAATATCATGTAAAAGCAATTATAGCACGTAGCCTTTTGAGTCTGGCTTCTTTCAGTAAGTTAATCCTTTGAGAGTCATCCATATTGTGTTTATCAGTGATTTATTCCTTTTTATTGTGGAGTAGTTTTCTGTGGTGTGGATGTACCACAGGTTGTTTATCTGTTCCCCATGGGAGGATATTTGGTTTGCTACCGGTGTTTGGCAGTTACGAATAGAGCTGCTACAAATATTTGTATACCAGCTTTTGTGTGAACCTAAGTTTTCATTTCTCTTGGGTAAATACCTAGAAGTCAGATTGCTGGGTCATGTGGTAAGTGTGTGTTTAATTTTATAAGAAAACTGCATTACCAAAGTGGCTGTCCATTTTGCATTCCTTCCCACAATGGGTAAAAGTTACAGTTTGCTCTACATGCCAATACTTAGCATTATCTGTTTTTGTTTTTCAGCCGTTCTAATAGGTGTGTCTCCGTATAAATTGTAGAGTGAGCTTGTCAATATCTACAAAGTCCTGCTTGAATTTTAATTGGATTGTGTTCAATCTGTACACATCAATTTGGGAAATTTTGACATGCCTAAAAATGTTGAATCTTCCAGTCCATAGTCTTTCTCTCCGTTTTAATAGGTTGTCAGTTTTTCTAGTTTCAGCATATAGGTCCTGCACATATTTTGGTAGACTTACATGTAAGTATTTTACTTTTTTTTTTCAGTGCTAAATGACATGGTTCAATTTCTAGCTATTCATTGCTAGTGTAGAAATACAATTAAGTTTGTCTGTTGACTTTGTTTTTGTAGATATTATAATTTTTTTAAGTTTATCAATTTTACAGGTAAAAACTTGTATATAATCAGGTAATTTGTTGTATTTCTTTGTAGTAGGTAGAGTATATGTCCTTTTTATGATCCTTTATGGGTTTTTTTCTATAGTAAATTTCTTTTGTGAGTGTTTTCATTCTTCTTTTGGGCTTTTTTGTTGACAATTTTCTCTCAGTTTATCGCTCTGTTTATTCAGTTTTACCTCTAGCCTGTCAGAATGTGATATCAGTTGTCTTTTACATTTGTACTTGGTGATTTCTGGGGGGCATCATGACTTTTTTGCTTTTTTAAAAATATTTGTATGGGACCAGAGCTTTGCTTTCCCTTGTGGTTTCAGCCTTTGCACTTCTCCGTACCCTTCTTCACTGGGAACACATACTCCAAAATTTGCTTTTGTGCAGATTAGTGCATTATGTTTTGTGCACATATAAAATCACCCACTTTTATTTGTCTTAAATTGCGCTTAAATTCCTCAGATTCATTCATTTCAGGATTTGGTGTTGGAGTGATTTCATAGCCTTTGTTGCACCCCTTACACATTCATGAGCTAAAGGATGCTCCTGGCCTTTCCCCAGGTGAAGTTGTGTGAGGTGTAAAGGAAGAGTGATACCTTTGGTCCTGAGGACAGAGCTGGGTGGGAGGACAGTGTTTCTTTTTTTTATTGGGGGAAAAAAAGATCTACTATATGTACTATTTCATTATTTTTTGTTTGTTTGTTTAATGATGTATTATAGGCAACTTTGTGTCAGAACAGTTAGATCTACTTCTTTTTAAAAAAATGGATTCCATGTTGGAATACTTTATTCTTTTTAATGCTTTCTGTTTTATGAATGCACCATAAATTAATTAACCCTTTCCCTATTGATGGGCATTTAGTTGTGGGGTTTTTGTTTTGCCTTTTTTAAGATATATAACTTGAATAAAATAGAGATGGGGCTTTGCTATGTTGCCCAGGCTGGTCTTGAACTCCTGGGCTCAAGCAATCCTCCCACCTTGGCCGCCCAAAGTGCTGAGACTACAGGCATGAGATTACAGGCCATACCTGGCCTGTTTTGTTTTTTTGAGATGGAGTCTCTCACTGTGTTACCCAAGTTGGTCTACAACTCCTGGGCTCAAGCGATCCTCCCGCCTCATCCTCCTGCCTCATCCTCCCAAGTGCCTGTGACTACAGGCACGCGCCACCGCACCCAGCTGGTGTGTATTCTATTTTTTGCCATTGTGTATGATACATTAATTTCCTTGTTGCCTCTTCTTAACCTGCAGGTCTCTTTAATGTGGGGAACAAGCTGCTGGTAAGCCTGGACTTGCTTTTTGCAATCAGAAACCAGATCAAGCTTGGAGAGGACCCCAGAGTGTCTGTCAATGTTGTTCTGAAGTCGGTGCAGGAGCAGACAGGTAAAAGTTGTTTTCTTCCCTTTCCCAAGGTTAGTCCTAGCTCCCTGGGAATTTTCAGTGATGGCATTTGGTTAAAAGACTCATTTTGAAGAAGAGTCTGATTATTTTGAAAAGGAGACATTCTTGACTTCCTAATATACTCTTCCTTTTGAATTTTACAAATGCCAAACTAATTTTGGAAAGCATGAGTCTTTCTGTGCATCCAGGGACCCTTAGCAAGAGATTACCAGTGACTTCTAGAAGTGCCTTCTTTGGTCATAGGGAGACTTGGCCCCATTGCATGTTAGACTCATTCTGACCACACAGCTCCGGGATATCTGCTTCTAGTCCCAAGGCTCATGCCAAGACCTAAGAGTGAGGACCATCCTTTCTGTCTAGAATTTTCTTCCTCCATGCCCTCTTTACTCCTATTTGTGCTTTTCCCATCCCATTCCTATAGGCTCCAATCCCCCTCTACCTTACCTGCTGTGAGAACAGATGGAGTAGAGCAAAGGTGCTAGAGTTACATGGGCCTGTGTTTCAGTCTTGGCTCTGCCACTGTTGCAATGTGATTTTGAGCAAGTTATTCTTGTGCCTCTGTTTCTCCAGTTATAAAATGAGGATAATAGCTTCTGGTTCATAAAGAATTAAATTCAGGTGAGATTAATGAAATAACATATCCAAAGCTTTCAGCACGGCATCTAGTACTTAGTACAAGGCGGCTGTCACTCCAGTGGGAATTGCTGTTTGGGTTGCCACCTGAGCACTTGCAGGCCAGATCCCTGACCCTCAGGGTAGGTAGTACACTGGAGTGTTCTTTAAGGTGAATCAGTCTGGCAGAATTGCTCTACTTGCTACCCACTGGCTCATCCCTAGTGGCTTCAGTGTCTTTTTCTGTGCCCTTCTCAGTGTGCTTGCTCTTCTTCCAGAGAAGACTCTGACCTCGGAGGAGCTGAGCCAGCTGCAGGAGCTGCTGTGCAACGGCTATTGGGCCTTTGAGTGCCTCACTGTCCGAGACTACAATGACATGATCTGTGGCATCTGTGGTGTGGCCCCCAAAGTGGAAATGGCTCAGAGGAGTGAAGAGAATGTGCTAGCACTGAAGAGCGTGGAGGTAAGTGCCTCTTAGCCACCGTGAGGGACCTGCGGAATTCTCTCATTTTGGCAGCTCCCTTCCTACATGATATCCCCAGGGGGTGGATAGCTCCAGTCCTGTCTAGGTGAGGCAAGTGAGTTTTTCTTCCCACAGCCCAAGATTTCATTTAGGGAATGCCAGATGGAAATGGAGGCATTTGTTTTTTCAGTTACTCACTTGAAAAATGTATTTATCCAGTGAATAAGTATCAAAAAATATATATAATAAATATATTGAACATAAACTAAATGCATGTTTTAGACACCTGGGAGATAGTAGTTAAACAAAGTGTCTGTCCTCATGGAGCTCACTTTCTGGTTTGGGGGACACAGGAAACAAATATCTGTCCAGGAATAGTGAATGCTGTGAAGCACAGTAAAGCTGGGTAAGAAAGAGAGAAAGAACAGTGTCATGGGAAAGGGCATTTGTATTTTATAGAGGGCAGTGAGGGGGGAAGGCCTCTCTGATACAGTAGCATTTGAGTAGATATCTGAAACCCATGTGGCTTTGTGGAGGAATATTCCAGGCAGAGGGAACAGCAAGAACAGGGTCTGAGGAAGGCTTGCTGGGCATGATTGAGGACCAGCAAGGAGACCAGTGGTGTAGCTCAGAGTGTGGGAGGAAGGGAGGGAGTGGTGGGGTATATGAGGTCCAGATAGTGCAGGAGGCCGACGCTGTGTAGGGTAACGTGGGCTATTTTAAGGACTTACACAGAGTGAAATGGAGAGCCACTGAAGGGGTTGGCAGAAAAGAGTGACCTGAGCTGACTTAGGTTCTGAACTGAAAAATTTTCACACAATAATAACATCAAACTCAGATGGCTTCATAGATTAATTAGAACAAATATCCAAGAAATATTATTCCAAACGTAGGCAAGTAACAAAAGTGGGCATATTTCCCCAACTCATCATATAAGGTTGTATAACTTTGGAAACCAAATTAGACATTTGATGTAAGAGAAGAAATTGGGGCTGAATGTACTCATGAATATAGATGAAAGTCTGAATAAAATAATAGCAAATCAGGTCTAACACAGTAATGCATCATGACAAAGTTTATCACAGGAAAGCAAGGTTGTTTCAGCAGTAGGAAATATGTTAATATAATTCACTACTTAACCGATTAAAGGGGAAACCCTATATGATAATTTCATAAAATGTATGGGGAAAAAAAGTTGTCCAGTGTGATTCTACACCCATATTTATGATAAAACTCTTAGCAAACAGAACAGTAGGAAATCTTCCTTAACCTTCTTTAGGGTTTAAAAAAAAATCCCATAGATTACTTTTCCCTGTGATCATGCCATGAGGTCTGGTCTACACTCACAGGCAGGGACTGCCCCTTGAGTATGCCAGTAGTTGCATTGGAGTGTGAGGTTTCCATCTCTGAACTCTACCATAGTAAACAAGAGCCTGGGACATGAGCTGACCTTCAGGTACTGGACTTGGATCTCATGTGTTCACTGATCAGGCAGGTGCAGAACCTGTAGAGTACAGCTTTGGTGTATTTTGGCAGGACCACTAGACATATTAAGGGTTGAATGCATAGTCCTGTCTTTTACTTCCCAACTAAAAACCCAGGCAACTAAACCATTTTGTGAGTGTTATCTCATCTAGAGGCTGTTTCCAGATTGATTCAAATCTGCTTGCCTAGTAGTAATATTAATAATGCAGCTAAGATTTATTGAACATTTTATTACTATGCCAAGTTCTTAATCTGTGCTAAGTGCTTTACTGTATGACTTAATTTTCCCTACAACCCCATGAGGTTTTTATAGACATAGGCACTGAAGCCCAAGGGCCTTGCCCAAGCTCACCCAGCCAGAGAAGGGTGGGGGCTGAGATTGACCTTGCTCTTTCTCCGCCGCTGACTGTGGAGTCTGCACCCTAAGCACTGCCATTCTCACCAGTACCTCCTACGACTCCGAGTTCTGTTTTTTCTGATCATATCTGGCCACAGCAAGTTTATGGTTTCCAAGAATAGACAGAGGCCCACCTCCCTGCAAAGGTGCCATCTCCTAGTCCTGCCTGGCACCTGTCCTGTCCCAATCAAGGCTCCTCTGTCCCAGAAAGGAGTAGCATTCCCTTCACTCTCAGTTTGCTTGTCTCTTCCCTTCAGTGGTACCAGGTACTTCTTTCATAGAGGTACTTCTTTGTTCTGTGTGTGGAGAGTAGTGTGGTATGTGTGGGGATAGAGTATCCTGAAGTCTATGAACTAAAACAGGAAGTTATTGAACAAAACTTAAATATGCTGTTATCCATGAAGAGACTTGTTAGCCCCTCTCTCGGAGTTGTATAAAGGAGGACCCTGTGGTTAGTTTGTGTCCTGGGTTGGCATTTCCTGTTCCCTTGCTCCTTGTGGAGAGGATAGACTCAGCTGGCCTCATTCCCCTAGGTGTGTCATTTACACAGAGCATGCACTAAGCACCCCTGTGAGGTGGCAAACAAAGAGGAATAAGGTGAGGAGAGGAGCCTTTATGGGGAGCAGTGGTTCTTGGACTTTAGTAGGTATAAGAACTACATAGGGCAGTGGTTCTCACAATTTTTTAAAGTGGAGGGCTTGCTGGGTCCCACCCACAGGATTTCTGACCCAGGAGATCTGGAGTGGGGCCAAGAATTTGCATTTCTAACAAGTTTTCAAGTGATACTCTTGCTGCTTGTCCAGGGACCACCCTTTGAGAACCATTCCTCTGAGGAAACTTTTTTAAATGCAAAATTAGGAGTTTAGTTCATACAGCTCAAGATGTGGCCAAGGTTTTTACATTTCTAATATGTAACCTATACAACTCTGATTGAGGTATTAGGATCTGGGTCACGTTTTGAGAGCCATATAAGAGGGCATTGCAAGAAGAAAAATTGAGTAGCACAAGCGCTATTAATAGATGTCTATAAGAGATAAGTAAATGCTGCCGTGGGTAGAGGAGATAGCTGTGTGCTGACGATGTGTGGGAGGATGTCAGCGATCCACAGGGCCTTGGAAAATGGCTGGAATTTTACTCAGTAGGATTCTGCTCATTCTTGCCAGCCTGGTATCAGGAATAAGGGTTTGGGTTTTGGAACTAGACCTGTGTTGACGTGATTGTTCTGTCGCTTCGAGTGCTCGAATACTCACCTCAGCCATCCCCAGACTTGTTTTTTAGTAGTTCATTACAAAGTGTCTGGCACATAACAGGTACTCAAATGGTAGCTCCACTTTCTTTGTAAGACAGGGAAAATGACATGAACAAGGGTATAGAAACAGAAGGGATTTAGGGACTATTCATGTCTGGGAGAGTACTATGGTGTAAGGGAAAGAAATGTGACCAAAAGGCAGGTGGGTACAGAGCTGTCAAATTCAAGGCCCCCTGGCAGTGCCTGGCTGTCCGACTTCCCTTCACCAAGTCTTGGCTTCCCTGTGTGTATAATGATGGGTTAGACTGTTGCGTTGCTGATGTTCCGTGACTCCCACAGTTTGACCTTCTTTATCCTGACCTTCTAGTTCACCTGGCCTGAATTCCTGGGCTCTAATGAGGTAAATGTGGAGGACTTTTGGGCCACGATGGAGACAGAGGTGATTGAGCAGGTGGCATTTCCTGCCAGCATCCCTATCACCAAATTTGATGCCTCTGTTATTGCCCCCTTCTTCCCACCACTCATGAGAGGAGCTGTGGTCGTCAACACTGAGAAAGACAAAAACCTGGATGTGCAGCCAGTACCTGGTAAGGCCACCTGGTGGCTGACTGGGGTCAAAAAAGGGCTCAGTCAAGAGTCTGGGACATTGTCCATGGCAAGATAGCACAGTGGTAGCGAGAGGGCCAGGCCCCGCTGGAGGACTCCTTTCAGAAAGATAATAACAGCCCGTGTCAAAATCCCCTAGAGTTTAAAGTTGTGGTACAGAGTTTTGAAGAGCTGTCCGCCATCTTAAATAGCAGGGGCGCACAGCTCATTGTCAGCCTTCTGGGATACACACACTGAGTAGGGGAACGCCTATAAAAAATGCTGATAAGGCTCCATCCCCAAAGATTTTCATTGAGCAAGTGTAGGGGCAGGCCAAGGAATCTGCCTTCAAAACAGGCCTCCCAGATGGTTTTGCAGCTAGTTTTGTGGATTAGACATTGAGAAACCCTGGACTAGCGGGTAAGAGGATAGGTTTCTAACAGCTTGAGTTTGATTCCCAGCTTTGCCACTTAGCTGTGTGACCCTCTGTCAGGTCCCATCATTGCCCTAAGCCACCGTTGCTTCTTTTACAAAGAGGGTGTGATAATAGCTACCCACTTCCTAGATCACTAAAGATAAAGCGAGCTAATGCAGTTAGAGTGATAGCCGCCCTTTTTAACTGTAACTCATGGTGAGAAATACATTTTGTGTCATGACGCAGAATGATATTTGTACATATGCAAGTGCGTATAACTGAAACAACATTCCCAAAACAGTATTTTTCTTTACCAAGTGCAATACACTTTATTTTCTATCTTATTTCATTTTTGAATTTTTGGATATGACCCACTTAATTGATATTGTAATCACTTAATATGTTGTGATCCACTGGTTCTCAAACAGTGCTTCCTAATATTAGATATTGAGGCCGGGCACGGTGGCTCACGCCTGTAATCCCAGCACTTCGGGAGGCCCAGGCGGGTGGATCACGAGGTCAGGAGATCGAGACCATCCTGGCTAACACGGTGAAACACCATCTCTACTAAAAACACAAAAAATTAGCCGGGCGTGGTGGCGGGCGCCTGTAGTCCCAGCTACTCGGGAGGCTGAGGCAGGGAATGGCGTGAACCCAGGAGGCGGAGATTGCAGTGAGCTGAGATGGTGCCACTGCACTCCATCCTGGGCAACAGAGCGAGACTCTGTCTCAAAAAAAATAAAAAATAAAAATAAATAAAAAGATACTGAGGTCCACCTCATATTCCTACTAATCTTTTAAGGGCCCAGGCATCTTTTTTTTTTTTTTTTTTTTTTTTTTTGAGACAGAGTCGTGCTCTGTTGCCCAGGCTGGAGTGCAGTGTTGTGATCTGGGCTCACTGCAACTCTGCCTTCCGGGTTCAAGCAATTCTTCTGTCTCAGCCTCCCAAGTTGCTGAGACTATAGGCGCACGCCACCACACCACCACACCTGGCTAATTTTTTGTATTTTTAGAAGAGATGGGGTTTCACCATATTGGTCAGGCTGGTCTCAAACTTCTGACCTCAGGTAATCCACCTGCCTCAGCCTCCTAAAGTGCTAGGATTACAGGTGTGAGCCACCGCACCTGGCCCCCAGGGATTATTTTTTTAAGGCACCCCCACATAGTTCTCTTGTGCTAGTCAGGTTCAGAAACGTTGTATAGAGGGCACTTTTAAAACGAGAGCTGCTGTTCTCTTCTTATTGCTGCAGTCATGGTAAGCATCTGAGGTCTTGGTTCTGAAAAACCTTAGAAGACTGGATTAAAAGCTGACTTATTTTAGGGTTTTTTTCAGTGGCTGTCTGCAGGATATCTCACTCAGATGTTCCAGGGCAGAAAGCCAGTTCTAATAGACTTCAAATATCTGCAGAAAGCATGGACCTGACTTGAGTCCCACCTCTGCCAGCACTGGGGGAGGGCTTGGTGCAGAGCTGGCTTCCACTGTTTGCTGTTTTGTGGGCCTAGCCTTAGCCTCTGGTGACTGGCAGCAGCACCCTCCCACCAGCACTGTTGTCTCTTGCAGGCAGTGGCAGTGCCTTGGTGAGGCTGCTCCAGGAGGGCTCCTGCAAGCTTGATGAGATTGGCTCCTACAGTGAAGAGAAGCTGCAGCATCTGCTAAGGCAGTGTGGAATCCCCTTTGGGGCAGAAGACTCCAAGGTGAGTGTCAAGGGCAGTGGTGGATATCGGGGCTTCTGGAGTAGGCTGGTTGGTCCACTTTTCAGGGCAGGGATGTGAATATCTGTGATGGCATCTGCCTTGGTCACAAGGTACTGGCAGTCAGGGATGCCTAGGAGATGGTCGACAGCTAGATGTGACATGTATGTGGGGCCTGGCCTCTAGCAGTTCCTCCTGTTGAAGGTTGTGAGCCTAGGCTCTGGGGTCAGGAATCCTGGCTCTCCTCCTTACTGTGTGTGACCTTGGATAAGCTGCTTTATATTTTGAGCTTCATTTTCCTTGTTTGTAGAATGGAAATAACCAAAATACTAACCTTGTGAGATTGTTGTAACGAATGCACTTTACACAGTGTCTGGTTATTACCTATGCAAGCTCTTAGAAAATGCCTACTATTACATAGTGTATGTGTCTACGTGTTTTATTCATACATTATTTACTTTCCCTTTCATATTTCTGTGCTGTTGAAAATGTTATGCTTCCTTCAAGATCAGATTCAAATGTTAGCTCCCCTTTGATGGTTTCTTTGCTCTGTAAAAAGTGAAAGAACTCAGGCCTCAGAGTCTGGCAGCTTGATCAGCAGTCTGGCTGGCTTTGTCTGTGACCTAATCCTTTCAGGGCCTCCGATTGCTTACCTGTACCTAGAGGAGGTTGGGCTGATGAGGCTCCAAGGCCCGCTCTGACCCAGGCAGTTTATTCTTTTGCTTTGGGTGTTGGGTGAGTGTGTGATGCTGAGCACCAGCCGTGGTCCCTTAGCATTCCCCCTTATGTTTTTAATCTTGTCCTACTCCAGGACCAGCTCTGCTTCTCCTTGTTGGCCCTCTATGAATCTGTACAGAATGGAGCTAGAGCTATACGGCCCCCACATCACTTCACAGGTGGTAAAATCTACAAGGTGTGCCCCCATCAGGTAAGAAAATAACTAGGGGGAGCTTGGAGTGAATTTGCTAATGTTGAACTTCCCATACAGGGACTGATCCAGCTCAGTTTTGGGGGGCTAGACTTAGGTCACTGGGCAACCTCTGGCATAGCTGCCCATGGGTCAGGTGCTACCCCGTGGGCTAGGGAGGGAGGCTGGGTCTTCTGTCAGTATTTTTTAAGCACCCTACCACATCCTGGGCATCAGCTGTTGAGGGTATAAGGGCGAGCTTGTATAAAGAATGACAAAGATGTCATTCCTCCCTAGTTGACCATATATTTTAGTGGGGAAATAAAGTCACCACAGCTTGTGGCATTGGCTCTGAAGAAATTAGATAAGGGCCTAAGATAGAAAGTAACAGGAAGGAACCTGCTGTCTGAGGTGTGGCAGAGAAGACCAAGACCTGCAGGATAGGGCGGAGCCCAGTGGTAAGCCAGGGAAGGAGTGTCGCAGCCAAGGGACCACCAAGGCCGTGAGTGGGGAGACAGAGTGAGCTGAGAGGAGGGGGTGTTGGAGGGCTCCCCGGGGGCCAGATCACGTAGAGCTCTCTAGGCCAGAGTAACAGTTTGTATTTTATTCTGAGTGATGAGGGACCTTTTGCATGGTTTTGAATGGGAAACCTGTGGAAGGGTGTGGACAAGGTGGCACTGGGTTAGCTCCAGGACAGGTTATGTACTAGATGACAGAGTGGGCCCAGGTAGATATTGGGACGGAAACCACCCCTTAACATGTACTGAACGGGAGAGAAGTGGCTTATCAGAGCCTTCACTGAAGCACATGAGTCAGCAGGGGGATCTAGCTGTAAAAAGAGAATCCAGTTCCCAACTACTTTAACAGAAGCTGTGTCTGAAGGAGATGCTTCATGCTTCTACTCCGGGCAGATCAGAGCCTGCTCAGGGAATTGTGTTCATGCGACAGGGGATCATCTCATGAGAAGCAGCTGACAGCACAGGGAGAGCTGTAGATCTTGGGGGCAGTGATGGGAGTGGCATCACTTGGAGGTGACAGCCAAGTGGGTGTACCCAGAGTTGTGGAATGGTGCTTGGGGGGCCCTGTCATTGGAGGTGTTTACTAGGCTACATTGTGGGTTCCCATCTGGGCAACAAGCCCACTGGGGTCTTGTGGGGAGCTTGCTCAAAATACGGATGCTTAGACCCTACTCCAGAGACCTTAGTTTCTTAGGTTTGACCTCAGGCCCAGGCATCTCCATTCTTAACTAGCTCTTAGCTGCTGCTGCTGCTGTATAGCTAGCATAGTGAACTGGTAGGTGATGTGGAGAGACAGGGGCTTTGAAAGATGTTCTGAGGTGCCTTTCAGCCTAAGTTGAGGTCAGGATGCTCCCAGCTGTCTCTCAGAAGGGCAAGGATGAGCTGGTGACTTCATTTAAGGACAGAAGTAGGAAGGGAGCAGAATGCCATGGGCTCTGGCAGGATGGCCATGGCTTCGGCCATGAAGCTGATTGCTCATCTTCCTGGGAAGAAGCTAGTGAGAACTGTACACTCTCTGCAGACTGGCTTCGTAATTAACCCTGCACCCCCTGCCCTTCATCTCCCAGGTGGTCTGCGGCTCCAAGTATCTTGTGCGAGGTGAGAGTGCCCGTGACCATGTGGACCTGCTTGCCTCTTCCCGCCACTGGCCGCCTGTCTATGTGGTAGATATGGCCACGTCAGTGGCCCTGTGTGCTGACCTCTGCTACCCAGAGCTGACCAACCAGATGTGGGGGAGGAACCAGGGCTGTTTCTCTAGCCCCACAGAGCCACCTGTGGTGAGTCACCTCCTGAGGAACTGCCACATCTCCTCAAGCCTACCATGTCTTGCTCTGTCACCCAGGCTGGAGTGCAGTGGCGTTATCTCGGCTCACTGCAACCTCTGCCTCCCAGGTTCAAGCAGTTCTCGTGCCTCAGCCTCCCGAGTAGCTGGGATTACAGGCACACACCACCACACCTGGCTAATTTTTGTGTTTTAGTAGAAATGGGTTTTGCCATTTTGCCCAGGCCGTTCTCAAACTCCTGGGCTCAAACAATCCACGTGCCTCAGCCTCTCAAAGTTCTGGGATTACAGGGGTGAGCCACCATGCCCAGCCTACTCTGTAAGTTTTTACTGACCAAGCCCTCTGTTTGAGGCCACAGCATATCACTTAGTGTGCCCAGGATATCCCAAACCTTGTGTTAAAAGAGGTTGCCTTCCAGAGAAGCCTAGAAAGTTGCCACCTTTGAGAGTCATTGTGCACACTGACATATTAAAGGCCCCAGCCAGCCCTGGATTAGTTTAATTCACCATGTCTTAACGTTTAGTTGACCGTGGATATACTGTATGGCATGCCTGTTGTGATCTGAAGATACACTGGTTTAGAAAACACTCATCTTATCCAAGCCTCTCCTTTTATTAAAAGGGGAAGCTAAGGCCCAGAGGGGGAAATGGACTTTTCCGGGTCACACAGTAGATTAGCGGCAGAGCCCTTCTCTCTGTGTCCTGGTATATTGTACCAGACAGTATTTCTCACCAGTCATGTACCCTCCAAGGCCAGCAGGCCAGCCTTTGGCCTTTGCTGAAATAGATATCAGAACTGATAATTAGGAAGAAGGGAAGAATAACAAAGGTTGAGTGTCCCAGGCAGGATGCATTATAGGAAGTGAAGGCCTCTGGCTTTGCCTTGGAGAAGTCATTATTGTCATTACTCCCTGGGGCTCACTGGCTCCATGAGCATGCTGGGGACTCCAGAAAAGTGCCTTAACCTCAGTCAGAGCCTGATCTTTCTGCTCCCCTGCAGCCACTGGCCTGAATGGACCAGGGGCAATAATAGCATAAGTAATCCAACATCCGTTCTGGAAGGTGGCCACTGTTACTGTCCCTGTTCTCACATGAGGAAATGGAGGCACTGGCGGGCAGGGCTTGGCCTGGGAGACACAGTACATGGTGATGTTAGGATTCAAACAGGGCTGGCTGAGCCTAGAGTGTTCTCATCACCAGATGCGTTCTACCTTAGTCATTCCTTCTTGTCAAAATGCATTCTCATTTCTCTTCTAGAGTGTGTCCTGCCCAGAGCTCTTGGACCAGCATTATACTGTGGACATGACAGAAACTGAGCACTCTATCCAGCACCCAGTCACCAAGACTGCCACGCGGCACATCGTCCATGCAGGCATACAGCCCAATCCTGGTGACCCCAGCGCTGGGCACCACTCCTTGGCCCTGTGCCCTGAATTGGCACCCTACGCAACCATCCTGGCCTCCATCGTGGACAGCAAACCAAACAGTGTCCGCCAGCGGCCCATTGCCTTCGACAATGCGACTCACTATTACCTCTACAACCGCCTCATGGACTTCCTCACTAGCCGTGAAATAGTCAATCGTCAGATCCATGACATTGTACAGAGCTGCCAGCCTGGTGAGGTGGTCATTCGTGACACCCTCTACCGCCTTGGGGTTGCTCAGATCAAGACAGAGACAGAGGAGGGGGGTGAGGAAGAGGAGGTGGCCACAGTGGCAGAATAAGCCAGGCTGTTGTACAGGGACTACACCATCTCTCAAGCCATAGTAAGGCCCTTGCCTGAGGCAGAGCTATCCAGGGGACCTGCAGAAGTGGTCTCCTGTGGGGAGGGCCTCTGACTGCTGGGACTGACCAAAGAGCTTCCATTCCCTGAGCATGGTGGGACCCAGGGTCCTCGGGTCTCAACCTTCCAGGGGTCAGGAGTGGTGCCAGGAAACCTCTTCTGGCCCCGAGAGAGCACTTGGGGGACATGGTATGTTTAATGGAGGGAGGGGAGGCTGAGGGAAAGGCTGGTAGCTGGTGGGTTCCGTGGGGCCTGCTGTGGGTCAAGGTGGAGGTCCTGGGTGGGCTAAGGCGTGAGCCCCAGCACTAGGTGGGAAGGCTGCTGAGGTCTCTCCCACCCCTGAGGAGCCCTGGTTTCAGCCCCCTCAGTCTGATGAATTGCTTAGCCTGTTGCCTTTGACTAGGGGCCTGGGTGGCCTCATTAACTCTAGGGGTCCCTTTGGGCTCTTGATTCTCCCTGAAGGAGGGATACATTTCTCTCTTGCTCTTCCTGTACCCACATTTGGGGGAAGCTGAGGAGGGAGGAACAGTTAGCCACAGCTCTCTTCCAGCACTGTCCTCTCCGCCCCAAGCTTTGAGGAAGAGCATCCCCTTCCTCCTTTCCCTGGCCACTGCTGCTGCAGCCAATATCCTCTCTGGGCCTGGGACCCTCTCCACAGAGGGGATGTGGTCCCTGGTCATGACATAACCTAGCAGCAGTAGGAAAAACTCCCTTCTGTGAAGGGGAAGCAGACTGGGCCATAAGGAAACAGCAGGACTGGCTCAAGTGCCCAAGGTTTGTTTAGGGCCTGGGAATTGGCCATGTGTTAATTTATTGAGTGGAGTAGGTGGCTTTTTTTCCCCTCCCTCTTCCCCCAACAAGAATAAAGTTTATTAAATTATCTGGTTTTGGTGTATCGGGAGTCAATTCCATGCACCTCGTGTGGGGCCCAGTGTGGTCAAGCTCCACAGCTGTGAGCTTGTCACTTCATGTGAAGGAGGGAAGAAAAGAAGTTCCAGGGAATTTGCAGGTACTCATGTGGCACAAAGAACCAGAGGCTGACTGTATTAATGCTGTTAGTTTAATGTGGACGGAGACATCCCGCGGCGTGACTGTTAGTTAGGATGAGTCAGCTTGGGGGAGTTTGTGCTTCCTGCTTGGTGTGGCCAGCCACATGCCAAGGTCCCCCACCTTCTAGCCCAGAATGACAGGGGACTGGGCAGAACACCCCCAACTTTTAGCTGCCACTTGGCTCATTACAGCAGTACCAGTATGGGGGTGGGAGGGGTGAGGCTGTGGAGTGAAGAAGGCTTATAGGGCAGAGACTAAGAGGTCCTGTGAGATTCTTAGAGGAACCATCCTGCTCCAAGGGGCCTGAGCTGAGTGTGGTCTGTGAGCATCTGCTGCTCCTCTCGGAGAGGGAGATCTCACTCTCTGCCAGTCTGTCTAGCCCCAAAGAGCCTGGTTTTCTCAGTATCAGTGTAGCTCCTGGGGGCTTCATAGGCATAAAGTCAGTCCATTTCCATGAAGACAAGGGGATTAGGAAAGAAGGTTCTACCACAGTTGGCATAGCAAACACGAGGCCAACACCATGAGAACAGTGGGGGAGGGGGGTGAGGGCTCAGCCCCCAGCCCCTGACTGGCAGTGATAGCCCACACTCAGGAAGTGGGATCCTCTGACCTCCCCTGAATCCCTCACCTTCCCAAGTTTCAGAGCTGGGCCGAGCTGTTGAGTGAAATGACCGAAGGCAGAGTTTGTATGGTCTCCCCATGTCGCCCCATCCATGGAGGAGTTGAAGTTTGGAGGAGGGGAGAGTGGTACTCCCTGTCGTTAACTCCTCAGCAGAACTGATAGTTGTTGGGCTGCAGCAAGGGCTGGGCGATATCCCCTTGCTCGCAGCAGGTCAGGTGCTCACTAGCGCTCTCCTCCTCCAGTTCACTGCTACTGCTGCTGCTGCTGCTGCCGCTGCCGCTGCCACCGCTTCTGCTGCTGCTCGGCAGATTGGTATAGTCCTGAGGGTGGGAGAGACCAGAAACTGTCAGTCCAGATCCATCAGGCCCAGCTCAACCTGCTTTACCAGCCACCTACCCCAAGCCCCACCCCACTCACCTGCTGTCTCCTGTCCTCTTGGGCCTGCTCCTGAAGGAAGGAGCAGATCTGCTGGAAGGTGGGTCTGTGGGTGGGCTCCAAGGCCCAGCAGGCCTGCATGATGCTGTATCTGGAGATAGGACAGAGGATGCCCATGGGCAGCTCCCTAGGGTCCAGGGGCCATTAACACACACCCCTAGAGAGACCTACCCAGCAGAGGTCCCCAAACCCAGTCAAAGTAAGTTTAAGTATAAAACCTGTGCCAAGTCCTTGGCATGCTTTACCATTTAATCCTCACAGTAACCCTTGCAGAAGGGTACTCTCATCACCCTCATTTTGGCAGATGAGGCCATTTTGGTATCCTCAGGGTCACTGTAATAATAATCTCTTAAAAGTCTAAGTTTAGGGACAGGTGCAGTGGCTCATGCCTGTAATCCCAACACTTTGGGAGGTTGATGCAGGAGGATTGCATAAGGCCAGGAGTTCCAGACCAGCCTGGACAACATAGTGAGATCCATCTCTACTAAAAATATTTTTTTTAATAGCTGGGCTTGGTGGTGCACACCTGTAGTCCCAGCTGTTTGAGGCCAAAGGAGTGCTTGAGCCCTGAAGATTGAGGCTGCAGTGAGCTATGATTGCACACATCACTGCGCTCCAGCCCGGGCTGCAGAGCAAGATGCTGTCTCAAAAAAAAAAGGAAAAGTGGTCGGTTAGGACCAGCCCTAGTGAACAGCTGCTTCTCTGAGAACATCCCCCATACCTTGAACTCAAAAGGGGCTTGTTGTGTCCACTATGGGAGAGATAAAGTCTGACCCTGGAACATTTTGGACAGGGAAAGATCAGGGCCACATAGCCGTCCATCCCTTTCTAGCAAAAGCGTGGGGTGTCCTTTTCCCTCCCTGGGATCCCTTCGCTTACATATTCTTTGGGGCAAATGCAGGCTGGGCCATTTGGTATCCATCCTTCACCAGTTTATAGAACTTGCTGTTCACCAGGATGCCAGGGTAGGGATTCAGCCCTGCAAAGGCCAAGATCAGGTAAGAGGCCATGCCCATTGTCTTCTCCCCGTTCCCGCACACCCACACACATCTTAGACTGGGTTTAAAGGGTCCAACTTGACAACACTGCAACAGCAGCTACTGTTATCCAGTGCTTCCTGTGTGCCAGCCACTGTGTGGCAGGCTTAGGCTTTAGGAAGGTGTGAGCCTCCATCCAGGCCTTATCATACCAAACATTCTTGCGCAGGCTTTGGAATCAGACAAAAACTTCAGTTGTGTATCGTTAAAGTGGGGACAGTCAGGTGGTTATGAAGGTGTAGGAGCAGTGTATTTAAGAACTGAGTACAAGTCCTTGTGCCTAGTCCTCAGGAAATGGCAGTTCTTTCTACTAGAGCCTAGTAGTAGAGAGCTGCATCTTCAAGGGTCTGTAAGATTTCAGACAAAGGAGGGAAACAGTGACAAAGGAGGGTAACAGGTAGCAGCAACTGAGCAGAGACAAACGAGGGAAGAGCCAGAAAGGAGCGCCTGTCAGGGGCAGAGGGTCTGCCGAGCCCCGCAGGAGCCACGATGCTGGGTTTCAAGAGCTGTTGCCCATTCCTGCACTCTCACCAACCCTCGCTGTGTCCTGGGCACCAAACAGCTTTGTCCACCGGTGGGGCAACCAGAGGAGCCAGCCCCAGGCTCTGCCTGGAGTGGGCCCAGTGGCTCACCAAGCGAGAAGATCTCCCAGAGGAGGATGCCATAGGACCAGACGTCGCTCTGAACCGTGTAGATACAGTCAAAGATGCTCTCTGGGGCCATCCACTTCACAGGCAGGCGGGCCTGGGATGACAGTACCCAGTTATTTTGGGCCCTGACTCTTCACCCCCTCCCCAGCCTAGCCCAAGCCCTCCCAGCACTTACATTGCCCTTGACGATGTAGTTGGAGTCATTCATGATGTCCCTAGCCAGCCCGAAGTCCCCAATCTTGGCCACATGACCATTGGTCAACAGCACGTTACGTGCTGCCACATCCCGGTGGATGCACTGAGGGAAAGCACCACAGGGTTAGTCTTGGGCCCTCTCCTACCTGAGCCTGAGGTGAGAAGGATGGCAGGGAGGGCCCCAGATGGCTTTGGGGTCCGTGCTGGAATGAACAACAGTTTTGGTCCTTTACCACAAACCCTTGTCTATACCTTCTACCAGGGCCCAGGATCTGAGAACGTGTAGCGTGATGTGATCATTTAATGCTTAGAAATCCCCATTACCCTGAGCAGCTGTGGCCCTTCTCACCCTTTGTCCTCTGAGTCGTCTGCTCAGGCCCCAGAAGCGAACGGCTTCCATGCGGAGAGCAGTCTCCAAACCGTACCGTTAATTCTGATCATAGCTGCTGTCTGCCAGGCCCTTCCCTAAACTCTGCACACATTGAACCCTTTTTCTTTTCAAACAATTGTTACACCCATTTTTATAGGTGTAGAAACTGAGGCACAGAATTTAAATAGTTGCTTAAAGTCGCAGAGCAGGTGGCAGAGCCAGCAATCAAACCACTGACTCCCGAATCTCTTCTAAGGAAGATGGCAAGAGTTCCCATTCCCTGGCACTTCTTCCTAGGCTGAGTGTACTTTATATATTATCTAATATCCCCAAAATTCTATGAGGAAGCTTCCATTATCATCCCCACCAGACCATGTGCCTCATGAGCAGAGACAACTGTTGTCTCTTATACACTATTTAGTAAAAACGAATGAAGAAAGCCTGGTACCCTTCCTCATCTTCACACTGGGGACACAGGTGCCCAGCCCCGGAGCTCCAGCCCTGGGCACAGCTTTTTCCCACTCATTTTTGCAGCTGCTGCCCAAATGACTCTCTCGTACTCTGTCTCCTCCCCTACCCCCTCACAGGCTCCCATTTCCTCCTCCCCATCATCACTCATCCAGCCTCCCCGGAACACAGACCTGGGTGGCTATGAGCCAGGGCCAGGTTCCTACTCACATTCTTAGAAGCGAGGAAGGCCATGCCCTGGGCTACTTGGCTGGAGAAGTGAAGCAGGTCCCAGAGCTCCAGGGGCCGTCCATCCTCCTTGTCCAGGTCTAGGGTGGGAAGAGGCGTCAGGGCAGCCCTGCCACACTCCCCACCCCTCACCCCAGCAGCCCCTTCTCCTTTTCCCTTGTTATCAAGCAAATAGGGCCTGGCCCTGGGACCCCCTCACCTTGCTCAGAGAAGGAGTCATTTGAAGAAGTGGAGACAGGCCTCATCTCCACATAGGTGTCCACACCCTGGCTGGAGAAGCCACTGTCCCTATGTAGGAGAGAGGGTTGTGAGGCAGAGGTCAGTCCCCATCACTGCACTGCTCAGCTCAGGCTTTGACCGCCCACCACCCCATGGTCAACTGGAACCTCCCTTTCTGATAAGAAACTCTCCCGCCACACTCCATCTGAGTGAGCATTGGTCTCTGCTTGGCTGCCCCCGGTGAGGGAGCTTACAACCCATTCCGGTTTTGGGCAGCTCTGCCTGTGAGAAAGTTCTTCACTGTTCCTAATGCCAATCTACCCCTGAGATTTTCCTCCTAGCCCCTGCTCTACCCTCAAGGGCCACAGAGAAGTTGGAGTCCTCTTCCCCATAACAGCTCTACTAGAATTGGGGCATATTCTAGGGCCCCTTGAGTCCTCTCTTCTCTGGACGGTGCCTCTCACCCCTGGCTTCACGTTAAAATCACTTCAGGAGCTTTTAGGATCAGGCTAATTACTAATACTTCAGAAACTCTAGGGACAAAACAGTCATTCACAGATTTAAATCTCCCCAGGTGATCACAAAGTACAGCCTAAGCTGAGGCCCACTGGTCTAGAGCAGTGCTGCTTAAGCTCCAGTTCATGTGCAGATAAATCACCCCGGAATCTCTGCAATGCAGATTTTGAATCAGCAGGCCTGGGTGGGTGGGCCTGAGGTGGTGCACTTCCAACAGTCCTCAAGAGATGCCTATGAGAGCACACTTGGGGTAGAGAATTTGAGAAGCACTACTGTAGATTGAAGCACTACTGCTCCTAAAGTTCCAGCCAGATATGATTTCTCCGTCCCTCCTGTCCCCTCTGCGCTAGAGATGTGTACCTTGACAATTTCCATATCCTAGTGTTCCCAGAAGGAGAAACCAATGTTTTATTTATGATCTGACCATGGCAAAATCTTCCGCTCCCTTGTTGTAGAAACTGTGCTTCTGTTAACAGCCTGAGATCCTTTTGGCAGAGTTGGTTTACAGGCCATTTGCCCTCGAAATTACCCAGTCTGGGAATACTTTCCCCATCTGCGTATTTGAAGATGGAAGCTAATAATACTTTCCTTTGGTGCTCATTTTGATCTGATCTTCAGAGGCCTAGTGTGTGCCACCCTCATAGAAGTGTCAGGGAATCAGAAGAGGAAGTGATGCTGCCAGGCCCCCATTTTTAGGACCCTGGGTGAAGAGATGGCCTCCTTCTCTTTTGTCACCCCAGGCATGGCAGCTGACAGTATCTAGGATGAGGGCACAGTGTACACCCTTCTTGTTCTGATCCTGTCCTGACCTCACAAGCCCCTGAGACAGAGATCTCCAGGACAGCAGTGTGGCTTGGGTGACTCCTGGACTGGAAGTCAAGAGAGCAGGATTCTAGTCCAGGCTCCACCTCTGCCCCTGACTCATGTGTGACATGAATCTCCCCACTTCCTCTCTTTGGTTCCCCATGTGGCTCTGTCGGATGGCTCTGTTCTGGATGGCTTCCAGGAATCACAGCAACAGGACAACAGAGCCGTATCTCTTTTTTTTTGAGACGGAGTTTCGTTCTTGTTGCCCAGGCTGGAGTGCAATGGTGTGATCTCAGCTCACAGCAACCTCTGCCTCCTGGTTCAAGCGATTCTCCTGCCTCAGCCTCCCGAGTAGCTGGGATTACAGGCATGCGCCACCACGCCCAGCCAATTTTGTATATTTAATAGAGACAGGGTTTCACCATGTTGGTCAGGCTGGTCTCGAACTCCCAACCTCAGGTGATCTGCCCGCCTCAGCCTCCCAAAGTGCTGGGATTACAGGCATGAGCCACTGCGCCAGGCCACATCTGCCCATCTCTTACTAGGGCTCCAGGCACAGATCTTGGTTGATCTTTTACACACACTGGGTGGTGATTTCATTGATGCATATCTCTACCAGACTATGAGCTGCCCATCTTTGCCCTCCACACTCCCAGAACACGGTAGGTGTTCAGATATTTGTTGAATGAAGGGGGAAAGGAGTAAAGAAACAGAGATGCCCATAAAACCTGTGGTGGCTACTTCCCATGACACGAGTGGCAGGTGAGGGCCGCATAGCCACCCAATCATGAGCCATCCAACCCTGAGCTGGCCTTGAAGACAGACTCGGGTCCTGCCTCCCAGACCTGGCCTTTTTCTTGTCCTTTGCCAGGGGCTACCTGTGGACATATTTCTTCTCGAGCTGGATGTTCTTATAGTCGACGCCTCCCTCGGGGTCCTGGCCGGGGCTCAGGCTGGGTCCCAGCATGGCCTCAGCCTTCCTTCGCAGAAAGTTGAGCAGGTCGCCATAGCAACAGTACTCCGTGATGACCAGTACAGGGCCTAGAGCAGCCAAGGGTGTGGGGTGAGGAAGGTGCTGAGTGCTCCCCTGACTGCATGAACAGTAGCATGAGACTGGGGGCAGTGAGGCCACTGGACCAGGACTCAGCATAGCTGGGTTCTAACCTCGGCTCTGTAAGCAAGTTTCCTTGTGCCTCAGTAGTTCCATCTGTTTAAAACAGATGGCTTTGGCAGGGCACGGTGGCTCATGCCTATAATCTCAGCACTTTGGGAGGCCAAGGTGGGTGGATCATGAGGTCAGGAGATCGAGACCATCCTGCCTAACATGGTGAAACCCCATCTCTACAAAAACAGAAAAAATTAGCCGGGCATGGTGGCATGTGCCTGTAGTTCCAACTACTCAGGAGGCTGAGGCAGGAGAATCGCTTGAACATGGGAGTCAGAGGTTGCAGTGAGCCAAGATCGCGCCACTGCACTCCAGCCTGGGTGACAGAGTGAGGCTCCGTCTCAAGAAAAAAAACAAAAAACAAACAAAAAAAAGACGACCTTAAAAAAAATGTAGCCCAAGAATTATTTCTTCAAAGGAAAGCTATGGCGGCTCAGTGTAGGTCAGAGCTGCTATCAGTGAAGAGGATGTGGGGCACTTGGAGTCCCAACAAAGCCTGGGGCACCTTTGTGGGCCCTGGGGAGAGTATCCAAGCATCCTTGAATGGAGGCTTCATAAGAGGTAGGCGGGGGGGCTTCACTCCAGACCCACAGGATCTGGCTCCCTGGAAGCAGGGCCTAGGAGCTTGCACATTCATCTCCTTCTCCAAGGACTCCGATGCTCCCTATCAGTCTCTCTTTATGCCTCAAGCTGCCCATGCAGCTCCTGACTAGTCTAGGAGATGGGCCCAGGAGTTTAAGGGATGCTGTGACTGGGATCCCACTGGCACTTGGAGCAGTAGGATCCTGAGAAGGGGAAGATGGAACAAAGTAGCCCTGGGGCCCTCAGATCCCCCAGAGGCCCCAAGACCTTGGCCCCAGGAAACCCAAGGCCCTTACCTCCATGGGTGCAGGCTCCCAGAAGGTTGACGATGTTCTCGTGCTGGCCCAGGTGGCTCATGATCTTCAGCTCGGACATGAGGGCCTCCTTCTCATCAGCATGGGCCGTGGCTGGGAGAAAGAACCACAGGTCCCACAGACAGGGAGAGGGCAGGACACAGAGCACCACACAGATACATGGGGACCAAATGCAGAGACGCAGGGGAGAAAGCAGGGCATACCCCGAGACCCAGAGTGGCCAGAAGCCAAGAGGAGGAGAAGGAAAAATGCAGACACACAGATGGCAGAGAGAGAGAGAGGAGGAATGAGCCTGTCACTGAGCTGGTCTTCAGGTGACAGGAAGCCAAACTGTGGCCAGGCCATGGCCGTAGGTGGCCTTTCTGCACCCCCAGACTTTTTGGAGCTCAGTCAGAAGCCCCTTCACAACTAAAGGGTGACCTAGACCTTCTTGGAGCCAGGAGTCAGAGGGTGCCTGGAGCTCACAAGAAAACCCAAGTCCTTACCCCTGAGCTCTGTCCCCCAGGCTTCAACAGGTTGAAATGTGTTTGATGCCTCTTGTGACACCAGGGCCAGCCCACCCCCAGCATCTACCACCCCCCATCCCTTCCCTCATCCCCTCCCCTCACTCACACTTCAGCATCTTCACAGCCACCTTCAGGACAGCATCCTCTTTGCCCAGACCAAAGGCCGTGGCCTCCACCACCTTCCCAAAGGCGCCAGCTCCGAGGGTCTTACCTGCCACGCACACAGGTCCCTTAGGTCCCTGGGCACCAAAGGGCCTCTGTCCAAGGGCCCATGGGCCCCCTGCAACCCCCACAGGCCTTGTGATAGGAAGGTGTGGAGTGCTGAGCTGCCATCTCACCAAACTGCAGGTTGTTCCGGGGGAACTCCCACTTCTCGTTGTAAGGCAGCTGTGTGGGGTCGATGAAAGTGTAACTGTTGCCCTCATAGCTCTCGATGATCTTCCAGCGGACCTGGTACTTGGGCTTCTGCAGAAGAGGAAGGGAGCACATGGCAGTCGGGGCTGGCAGGCAGTTCCTGGACCTTGTTTCTGACCCCCAAGAGCAGGGGTGTGGGCAGTCCCAAGGCGCCCAGTGGGAGAAGGCAGGGCAAGGCCTGCTCTGGGCTGAGAGAGGTCGTCTCATGAACATGGCACTGAGAGCATGTTCCTGCTTGACTCTGCCTTGTTGTGTGACCTTCCCTTCTCCAAGCCTCAGTTTCACTATTTGTGTATTAAAGACTTTGGACAAGA
Source organism: Pongo abelii (assembly GCF_028885655.2). Classification (NCBI taxonomy): domain Eukaryota; kingdom Metazoa; phylum Chordata; class Mammalia; order Primates; family Hominidae; genus Pongo; species Pongo abelii. The sequence goes on from NC_071989.2 coordinate 158,697,029, forward strand.
CAACCTCTGAGGGCCTTGATATCTCTGATAATCTGGTAATTCCTGAGCCAGGAGGGAGGGTGGAACTTGAGATCTTATCCATCCGTTCATCCGTCCATCCATCTACCCATCCATCCACCCACCCAACCTCCCATCCAAATATATATGTATTTTTAATTGTGATAAAACATACATGAAATTTACCATTTCGACCATTTTTAAGGTTATGGTTCAGTAGTATTAAGTAAATTACATTTTACCTTGTCATGCAACCAATTTCCAGAGCTCTTTTCATCTTGCAAAACTGAAACTCTGTTCCCGTTAAAGAGCAACTCCCCTTTCCCTCCTCCAGCCCCTGGCAACCATGATTCTGCTGTCTCTGTGAATTGTACTGCTCTAGGCACTGCACCTCAGTGGACTCACACAGCATGTGTCTATTGGGATTGTCTTATTTCACCCAGCGTAATGTCTTCAAGGTTCATTCATGTTGCAGCATAGGTCAGAATTCTCTTCCTTTTTAAGGCTGAATAATAGTAGCCCATCCACATACTTTCTTGAACATCTATTTGTGTCAGGCACCGCTGATTCAGAGTTGAACAGGACAAAGTCTCTGCCCCTCCATGGAGTTTGCATTCTAGTGGCTGAGAGAGGCATTAAACGCAAATATATATGTATGTAGGAAATTCTCAAGTGGTGCTATGAAGAAAATAAAGTAAGATAAGTCAGGGAAGGCCCCTAAAGAGCCCACCATGTGACCATCAGACGAAGAATTTTCCAGGAACAGTACATGGAAATGCTGTATGCTTGATGTGGGAACGATCCTGGCAAGTTTGAGCTATAGGAAGGCAGCCATCGTGGCTTGAGGGAAGTGAGGGGCAGGTTCCAGAAACAGGAAGGTCTTGAGGGCTATGATAAGGTGAGTGGGTTCCCTTTTGGGATTTTTTTTTTTTTTTTTCCAAGACAGGATCTCTGTCCCCCAGGCTGGCATGCAGTGGGGCAGTCTTGGCTCACTACAGCCTCGATCCCCGAGGTTCAAGCAATCCTCCCACCTCAGTCTCCCAAGCAGCCGGGACTACAAGCATGTGGCACCACACCTGGCTAATTTTTGTAGAGACGGGGCTTTGTCGCAGCCTAGGCTGGTCTTGAACTCCTGATCTCAAGCAGTTTGCCTGCCTCGGTCTCTCAAAGTGCTGGGATTACAGGCATGAGCTACCATGCCTGGCCGGGCAGTGAGAGACCCTGAGAGTTTGACACAGGTGAGTCGCCATCTGACTTTTTTTTTTTTTTTTGAGACAGGGTCTTGCTCCTTCACCCATGCCGGAGTGCAGTGGCATGATCATAACTCACTAGGCTCAAATTCCTGGGCTCAAGCAATCCTTCTGTCTTGGCCTCTCAAAGTGCTGGGATTATAGGCATGAGCCATGGCACCCAGCCTTGACTTTACCTTTTTGAGAGAGAAAGAGAGACCCTGCCCACTAGATAGATTCTGGAGGACCAGGACCTTTGGAAAGACCCGATTTCCTTCCTTAGGCTCTCCATGCTGTTACCACCCAGCCAGGGGAGGCAAGCCCTGGGATGTGGGGAGGAGAAATGGCTGTACCTGTTTCTTGCCCAGGGGTGAGCTGCTGAGGGGGAGTACCATGCTAAGGGTTGCCCATGAGAAATGCTGATGAAGACCAAGTTGAGGGGGAAAGTGGAAGCTGGGGTGGGGCAGTGGAGGACACGGAGGCCCTGGGTCAGCAGAGCAACTCTTTCCGGCCAGGCCTTGGGGATGGGACCAGCTTGGCTGTGCCTGCAGCTGGGCTCCTTCCCTGGGCACCCGAGCTAGAAACTTAAAGGAAGTGTGGACCAGTGCTAGGGAAGAGGCTGGCCTTTAGCTGCAAGTCCTGGTTGAGAGAAAAGATTCCAGTCATGTCCTTTGCAGCAACACAGTGCAGCTGAAGACCATTATCCTAAGCAAATTAACACAGGAACAGAAAACCTACATACCGCATGTTCTCACTTAGAAGTGGGAGCTAAATATTGAGTATGCATGGGCATAAAGATGGCACCAGCAGACACTGGGGGCTACTAGAGCAGGGAGGGTGGAAGCGGGCGAGGGTTGAAAAACTATGGGTGCTATGCTCAGTACCAGGTGATGGGATCCATATTCCAAAGCTCAGCATCACGAAACATACGCATGCAACAAACCTGTACATCTATCCCCTGAATCAAAAATAAAATGTGGACATTTTTAAAGAGAGAGACAGGGAGAAAGCTTCCAGCTAACCATCAGGAAGAACTTCTAGCTGGTAGTTAGGGAGAAAAGACTGCAATTAGAAATGAGAAGGAACTAACTTCCAGGCTCTGATTCGGAAGGGCGGACTACAGGTGAACTTCAGAGCCTCTGTGTTATAGCTTGGGAGAGAGTCTGAAATGAGACACAGGGAGAAGAACTTCTCAAGCCTCTGAGGATCCAAATCCTGCCCATGGGTGCCTTCCCAGCCCAAAAGACAGCGACAGGGTGAGGAGGGGATTCTTCAACCTCTCCCGGCCACTTCCATCTCTAGTAGCCTCTGTGGCCAAGACTGTTTTTTCTCACCACTTCTTGTTCCTCTGTCCCTCTGCAGCTGGGCTGAGTCAGCCCCTCCCTGCCCCCAGCTGGGCAGGGGGCACTGTTGAAAGGGAGGGGATCAAGGAGGAAGAGGTTTGGCTGGATTCTTAGATCTCTGAATCCTAGGATCCTATTCCTGGAAATGGACCAAGCTGCCTTCTACCTGCCTCAGGAACCCTCTCCTGCCCCTGCTGGGCCTGTAAACCTCCCAGGGCACCTGTGCCATCCCTGGAAAGGGCTCATGGGCGTCTACCCAGAGGCAGCCTCTCTTCCAAAGAACTATGAGTGAGAGATCAAGAGGTGGGGATGGGCGAGGCTTCCTGAGAAGGGTGGACATAATTGTCATGATGGCAGCGAGTTCTTCCACAGCTCTTCCTGGGAGTGGGGCGCTGCACTAGATGCTTGAAGCACATCATCCCACTGATTCCTTGCAATGGGCCTAAGCCCCAGGCCCACCCCCCGACTTCTTCCCTTCCTCCCATCCTCCCCACCAAAGGGGGCATGGAGGCAAAGTCCCGGTCCCCTCCCCATCTAGGCCTGCTGGTTCTGGGTGAGTGGATGTTCTCCATCCCAGGAGGGTGGAGATCTGAACGATTCCCAGGGGAATCTTTGGGGACCCTCCTGTCCCTCCTCAGAGCTCAGTTCCAGCCCCCAGAATCGTAGTCTTTCCAGCAGCCTCCCTGGACCCTCCCTTCCCTGCTGCCTCAGCCATTTCCCTGTGCGCCTCCTCCTCCAGGAGAGCCTGCTGACTCCTGCCCTTTTCTCTTCCCCCACGGCCCCCCTTGTGGTCGCTCTGGGGGACAGAAAGGTGATGACTCAGCCCTGAGGCAGAACAAACACTCCCCACAGACAGGCCACTTCTTTCGCCAGGCCTGGGCAATGAGGAGAGGCTGGGCTGAGTCCCCAGTGAAGGGGCAAGGCTCCGAACCTCATGGGGCAAGGCAGAGGAGGATGGGAAGGCAGGCACTTAGCACGGGCATGACCATCCTGACCCCTCAAAGTCTGGTCCCATGGGTGGACACCTCGGCCTGGAGCTAAAGGGTCTGTGAATGGGTGTAGGGGAGGAGGGTAGCTGCAAGTCTTCTCGCAGCCTTGCATGGGCTCCAGGGACAGCTGAATTTCCTGGACAGGAAGTGTGGAGGTGACATGTTCCAAAAATGGTCCCATGGAGAGGGGATACAGAGTTCCTAAACCACAGCCAAGGGGGCTGGCCAGCCCAAGGCAGAAAGGGCCACAGGGGGCCCTAGGCCCTTCTCTGGAATCTCTGCATGACTGTCCTGGCAGCTCTGTGGGCACTGTGAGGCAGTTTTCAGTTCCATGTAAGGAAGAACTGTGCAAACACTGGAGCTGCTCAGAGAAGGAACGGGTGGCCCCAAGAGTGAGTAAGGTCCTGTCCCTGGAGGTGGGTGGGCTGGGCCAAACAACTGCTTTGGGTGTGTAGTCAAGGAGATGATGCCCAACCTCAGACCTCCCCCTCCTTCCACCATCCCAAGATGCATGAGCTAACTCTGGTTCCCCAACACACTTCCTCCTGGGACAAGAGTGTGCAGCTCCCATCACAGAGACTCTCTCGTCCAGCACCCCGCTCAGTCCTCTGTGTGTGTTGTCGTACGGAATCCCTCACAACAGGCTGTTAACGATCCCATTTTACAAATGGAGAAGAGACTTAGACACACCAATTTTCCCATCATCCCATAGCCAGAGCTTGGCAGAGGCAGGATTTGGACCCAGATTCACTGAAGTCCAAGTTTCTGGTTCTTAAACTAGACCACCAGTGGGCTCTTGGCATGTCAGAGGAGGAGGGGTTGTTAAAGAGCACCCAGCCCCATGGTACAAGAGGGAAACTAAGGCCCAGAGACGACAGAGAGTCAGCCGAGGTTACATGGCAAAACAGTGTCAGGGCTGGACCTAGATCCCGAGGTCTTGACCGGAGCTGCCCTCAGAGCAGCCTTCTCATGCTGGGTGCTGGCGGGAGTAGACAGCCCGATCCATGTGCCCCTGGGGCTCCCCCAGCATCCCTTCCAACCTGCCCACTTCAAGCCCTCTTCTCACAAAAGCCCCAAGGGGGTGTGGGGAAGAAAAGGTAGCCAAGGGGACACAAGATGGGTCATTCAGCCCTTGATCACACCACTCCCTTGTTCAAACCCACTGATGGCCTTGGACTGACAGGGTGGGGTCCAACCCTTCAGACCCCCAACCCCACCCTGGTCTTCCCCTCACCTGCACCTCTGCACACTTTGCCCTCTCCCCCCAGAGATGCCCTTTCCCTTAGTCTCATCTCCCCTGCTGCATCCTTCATCCTCCAAAGCCCATCCCACCAATGCCAAGCCACCTCCTCCAGGAAGTCTCCCTTACCCACCAGCCTGAAAAGTCCCTCCTCCTCTGAACTCCCACAGCCCTCTGGCCTGGTCCTCTCAGCTTCTGATCACATTGCACATGGTCTTTGTGTGGGCAGGCAGGCAGTGGAGGCCATGGGCTCTAGGGACAGAAGCCCCTGGGGCCCAATGCCAACCATATCCCTCAGCCCCTTGGGGTTTTTTTTTTTTTTAACCTTGCTGAGCCTCAGCTTCCTGATGGGTAAGATACTGACTAGTATACTTCCTGCCTCCAGCTTCTTGTGAGGGTAAAATAAGATGAGTCAATGTTTCACATAATGATTGGGACATGTTTTGGAGTGAGTCCTCCTTCAGGGTTAAAAACCAGACTCTGCCTTTGACCAGCTGTAGACAAGGGCAACTGTCCCAACCTCTCAGAACCTCAGTTTACAACTCTGTAAAATAGGCTAATGCTAGCTGCATACAATGGTTGCTGAGGGCATTAAATGAGATGATGTAGGTAACATGCTACAGAAAAATGCCCCTCAGATCACTATCATATACTGAGCAGGCAGTGACAGGAAGCACACTATATGCAACATGCACTAAATTGTGGCTTTGGCTAATAGGACAGTAACATGAAGTAATGAAGAGGATGATGGTCACAGGCCCTCGTCTTCAGTAGACCACGTGCTTCTTAGGGCAGGGCTCAGGCCTGGCCCAGGGGACACCACACTTGTACGTCCATTTCTTCTGCCCCGTGCTGGGTGCCAGGACACCTCCGGGCTGAGACAGGATCCCAGGGCTGTGCTGCTCCAGAATGCCATTCCTCTCCTCATAGCCTCTCACTCTATAGTCCATGCCCTTGTTTTCATGGCTTTTTGTTTGTTTTTTGAGCTGGGATCTGGCTGTATCACCCAGGCTGCTCCCTAACTCCTGGCCTCAAGCGATCCCCCTGCCTCAACCTTCCAAGTAGCTGGGATTACAGGTGTGCCCTTGCTTTAATGGCTATTTGATTAGCACCTGTTTCTCACACTAGACAGTAAACACTATGAGGGCAGAGCCTCAGAGGCCACCCAGCAGCCGGCTCATGTTGGCATATAGTAGGCACCCACTAAAGAGCTGTTAGCTGATGGACTGACTGAGGAGGAGGAAGGGTGAATCCATGCAGCCTGGGGGTACCATCCAAATCTGGCTCACTCAGGCGCCTGGCAGCCCCACTCCGCTCCGGCTCACCTGCTTATACTTGTACAATAGCAGCAGGAGCAGCAGCAGCAGTAAGGCCATGATGGACATGCAGGCGACCACCACTGGTGTGAAGAGGAACTCATCTGGGGGATGCGTGCGGGCTCCTGGAAGGCATGAAGCAAAGCAGTGAACAGGCAGGGGTGCCTCTGAGCCCCCTCCCTGAGGTCAGGCCTGCACACTGCCTGGAACACAGTGGGTGCTCAATAAATGCTTGTTGACTGAATGAAGCATCCCCCACTGGAAGCCTCTGGGGCCTCTCCTGCACACCCTCCCCAAGAGAAAGGCAGAGAGGACGGCCTCTTCAGCTCTGCTCATGCCCAGCCCCAAACCCTGTCCAGAGTCACAGCCTCCTGTGGCTGGGGGTAGGGAGCCTCTGGGGTCATGCAGTCTCACCCTCTGCCAGTGCAAGAAACCTCTCTGCAGCGGCCTGGCCTGGTGCCCAGCCATGGCTCGCATGCACAGCCCCAGTGACGGGAGGTAATGAGCATGCACTTCACCTCCAGGAGGCTCGTTCAGAAAGGCCTTCTGGAGGTCACACTGCAACCTTCCTCTCCTGCACTTCCCCTGCAGCTTCCCCACGTGCCCTTTGGAATCATACAGCCCTTCTGAGGGTCTAGCAAGCCAGGCTTGTGGCCCCTGGGTCTCCTCTTCCCCAAATCTATAATCCTAGTTCTAGTGATGTTTTGGAGGACATAATTTCAACTTCCTTGCTCAGATCAATAACTTAGATCTGCAGTCAAATTTCACCTGTGCCACTTAGGAGCTGTGTGACATTGAGCCTAGGGAAAATTACATTTATTTCGTAGGTTTGTAGGAAGGAGTTAATCGAGATAATCCCCATAAAGAGCTTAACACAGTGCCTGGCGCAGCAGAAGCCTTCAACAAAATGTTGGCTTTATTGTAATATACAACCTCCAGCAGTGAGACCCAGCATGGCCACAGGCACCTGCATGCAGTTGGACCCTGGTAACAGTTGCTCCAAGGCCAGCAGCTGGGGACATGAGTGACCACCTCTGAGCCAGGCAGATGCCAGGGTCTGGCACACAGTGGGTGCCAGAGCCTGGTTGTCAAAAGCCTGAGGATGCTGTGGGCCTCTGAGAATCACAGAACTAGCTGGTAAGGAGCCTTTGTGTAAAGCAGAGAGGCAGCCTGTGTTGTGCACAGGGCCGGGCATCATCCCCCGGGGCAGCCTCTTGCACAGCAACCTCAAATGTATAGACTGTGTCTGGAGCAAGAGGAGAGAGTTGGAGAAGGCCGTCCTGAGCTGGCCCTGAGCTGGAGATGGACAGACTGTTTCCTTGCTCATTGCCTGCCTCCCTCATCAGCCTCTAAGCTCTGGGGAGGCACTGCTTCCCTGCATAGGGCACGTCCCTGGCACACGGTGCATAATGCCTGCACATACTTGTGAATAAATGCATGAGTTAGAGTGCAGGGATAAGAGTGGGGGCCAGTTTCTTCAGGCTGCTTTCTCTCTGCTTTCTCAGAGACTGCCCCATCCTACTGCTTCGGGAGACCTGCCAGGCAGGAGAGGCTTGGACTGGCCCAGAGAGGTGGACCTTGGTATTGCTAGGATCTGCTCCAAAGGTGGATCTGACCCCAGCTCCCTCGGCAGGCGGGGGGTGGGGAGCCGCCTAAAGGAGCCGGGGCTAGGGGATGGGGGGGGGCGGGTGTGAAGGCTCCCACTCACCTGCAGAGATGGGTATGAAGGCCCAGGAGCCACTCCCCACGCTGTTGTGGGCCCTGCACTCGTAGGTTTGGTTGTGCTCTAAGGTCTCAACAGTCAGCAGGCTTTGCACGGTCACCTTGTGGAAGGGCTCCTGGCTCAGGACCTCAGGGTATGGGTCATCCCAGACCTGCAGCACTTGGGCCTCATCACACCTGGAAAAAGCAGAATGTGGCTCAGAGCTTCCGGGTTCCCAGCGCCAGCATGTCCCTCCCACCTACAGGGTGCCCAGCCCCTGAGCCCAGGTGAGGGAGGTGAGTGGAGCCCACTTACCTATCAGTGTGGCCACTGCACTGCAGCCATGTCACGTTGGGCTGGGGGTACCCGGAGGCAGCACACACAAGGGTGCCAGAGCCATTGATGAAGGTCCATATGACACTTACCTCTGGGGGGTCTGAGGAAGAAAAGAGGAGGCCCCAGGTCACACTCTCCCCGCCACCTCCCAATCTCCCAGTACCTCCTTCCCTGTGCCCTGTCCCCGTCCACCCCATCCCTCCAGGCAGTCCCAGGGCCTCCACCACAGGTGGCACTCGGCCCCAGCACTCACATCGAAGGGTGAGCTCAAACGTCAGAGCTCTCCAGCCTCCTGGGTTTCTGGCTAGGAAGGAGTAGCGGCCAGCCTCAGAGGGCTTCAGCCGGGGCAGAGAGAGGGTGAAGGTGTGCCTGCAGGCAAGAATCAGGTGGTGTTGGTGAGCCCCAGCCTAGTATGGCCCCTACCAGGATTGCAGTCAGATAACAGCCTTAAAGGGGTTTATTTTATTTTTGGTAAAATATCCAGGGCCCAACGGCCTTGGGTAAGCCAGGTACTCAGGCAGGGTGCCATTGAGACATACAAAAACCACCAATCCCATTTCCTTAGTTGGTTTTCTTATCTGAAAGTGTTTTTTTTCTGAGGTTTAATAGAAGTGATGTCTTCAAGGTGCTGGGAGGCATATCACCCGTCCGCTATGTTGACCACCGTCACTGGACTAAGCTTTCATGAAAGCTGCAATCCCTGCTGAAAATCCCTGAAGTGCCAATCTTGCCAAGAGGGACTGAGAAAGAGACAAGAGGCAGGATGTAGGGCCCTGGGTTCTAAGCCATGTTGCTGCAGAGACTGGGGTTCAAGTCCTGGTGCTGCCGTTTTTTGGCTGTGTGACCTTAGACAAGTACTTAACCTCTCTGATCCCTCACTTCCTTTGCTGTGAGAGTGATATCAATGGTTATTAATTCACAGGCTTGGCCTAAGGATTAAAGGGATACGTAGTTAGGGTGCTTGACACAGAATTTGACTCTTTGTGGGCACTCAATTTAACGGTACCCTTTATCACAGAAAAGGCCCGGGAGCGAAAACAATAAAAATCATCTTTGGCTGATTCTGGGAAAGTTTTTGTTTTATTCTTTCTTTAACCTCTATTTTACAATTTGTCCATAACGAACATGTGTTGTTTAGGTAATAAATACATTTTTTAAAAAGTCCCCCAGTTCACTGTCAAAATAAATAAAATTTTAAAAATTATAGCCAATAGCCAGTTCTTGCTTGGGAAATGTCTGCAGCTACTACTGGACTAAAATCTATGGTATTCAGAGAGCAGTCTCATCCAGCCAGACCCTGGGCATATAGAAGCCCTCTGTCCAGGTCACTTCTTGAGATAACTAACCCCTTTAACTAAAAAGAATTTGACTTTTTTGGATGATTGAGTCACCATTATGAACAGCCCACCACATGAACTAGAATTCCGTGGCTGTTTGGTGCCCGGGCTTGTCTGCCTTGTGCTGAATGGGCCCAGACTACTGTGTTTTAGGGGATCTCGTGTTCCTTTCCTCAGTGTCTCCGTGGCTTATGGACCCATTAAACCCATCCATGGACCAACCCCTCCAAAGGGCCTACAGACTCCAGATTCAGAACTTCTGCTTTAAATGAGAGGAAGGCCGAGACCTGGCCAGAAAGGAACTGAGAGGAGGAAGATGAGGACAAGAAAACATCCTTGTTGCTTCTGACAATTGACAAGCAAGATTCTGGGAATCAATGAGGTTTGGGCTTCCAGAGCTAGAACGAGAATCCCAAAGAGTTTTGGAGTTGTCTAAGGGATCCACACAGGGATGACAAACAGATCTCTCACGGGCCAACTATGCTGGAAATACTGCCTGGGGCCTGTGTTGAGGAGGACTCTGAGGCCGCATCTACACTCTGCAGAAGAGAGTTGCAGAAAAATGAATGAGAGTGAGCGTGGCATGCACACCACGTATTCGCTGCCCTTAAGCTGTACTGTCTCGTTCCGAAAGGGCAGGGTATGAATGATTCTTTTAGGCCAGGCACAATGGCTCACACCTGTAATCCTAGCACCTTGGGAGCCCGGAGGCAGGCAGATCACCTGAGGTCAGGAGTTCGAGACCAGCTGGCCAACATGGTGAAACCCTGTCTCTACTAGAAATACAAAAATTAGCTGGGTGTGGTGGTGGGCATCTGTAATCCCAGCTACTCGGGAGGCTGAGGCAGGAGAATCACTTGAACCCGGGAGGCTGAGGTTGCAGTTTTGCAGTGAGCCGAGATTACGCCATTGCCCTCCAGCAACAAGAGCAAAACTCCGTCTTAAAAAAAAAAAAAAAAAAAAGGAAAGAAAAGCAAAAGAAAAGAACGAACTATTTTAATACCTGAGTTAATACCTGGTATACCTGGTATGAGTGTTCCTCTTAGGCACAAAGCTTTCTTATTTAGAACCTACCTGCTTAAGCCACTTTGGATGAGAAAGCAAGACCCCAAGAACACAGTTCATAAGCAGACAGGAAAAAGATCTCTAAAATGTGTGTGGAATACACAGGATTGTGGGAGTGGAGAGATGGAAGAAGAGTGGGTGTGGAGTTATTATAGATTGCACTTCATGGGAAGAGTTTTGAGCTTACAGAGAAGAGCAGCCAGTGAGAAATTCTCAGGGCTGGGTGATCGCAATCCTTTAAAGAACATTTCATGTATCTGTGATTGTGTGATCTTAATTCCCTCTTCCCCTCCCTCCAAGCTTTTGTATGTAGCAGATAACTTGTGCAGTCATTATCAGGAGTGTGTCTATGAGTGGGGCTGTTTTCTGCATTTAGATTGGCCCCAAGAGAAGAAAATGAATGAGGTTGAGGGCTCTTGAAGGACCATGAATGAGAAAGCGCACTCCCAAGAAACGGTAGAATCCTTGGGTGGGGCACTGACTATCCCAAGGATGTGGGATGGAGAGGTAAGTCAATTTCATCTAGATCTCAAACACAGATGACCAATATTGGGATTCCATGAAGTCAGGGAAAGTGAAGCCCAGAAAGGGGCAGGGACTTGCTCAAGGTCATACAGCAAGGTCGGGACATGAGCCAAGTGTCCTGATGCTTGCTGAAGCATACCCCATCTGGTTGTCGGGCTGTGCAGACGGGAGCTGATAAGTGGTACCTGTATGTGTCCTTGATGGTAGCATTAGCAAGCTTGGGCTCAGGCTGGTGGTCAGAAAAGGGTCCCAGGTAGGTCCAGTTAAAACCTTGCAGGCCTGGGTAGGCCTCCACCATGACTTTGAGGTTGAGCCCCTCCCCCACGGTCACCTCCTGGATGAGGTTCTGCTCAGAGCTCAAGTTCAAGTAGGCACTCTCTGGAAAGCAGAACACACAAGCATCTGGCATTAGTGGGAAGATGTCCTTGTTTATTTGTCCATTTCATCATCCACCCATTGATCCAGTCCCTGAGCAGCTATGTCACAGGTGCATAGTCCCCACCACCCAAGACAGGTCCTCTGACACCCCTCTTCTCACCAGCCCCTTCAGAATCCCTGGATCAAAACTTTTCTCGCTGAGGCCCTAGGAGAACCTGGGCAAATTCCTATCCCCATTTGTGCCTCCATCTCCTTATTTGTGTAATGAAGAGATTGAATATATCTGTGATTTTCCAAGTTTTTGAAAAATTTTTGGCAGCAAGAAAACACACACACACATACACACACAATTTCACATGTGCTCATCCATTTCCCTTTCTTCTGGTCATAAGTCAGCCAATGAGGCTTCCAAATATAGCTCTGGAGTAGGTGTGTGACCCAGGCCAGCCAATGAGGGTACTCTGTCCCCTCTGGCCCGGTGATTGGTTTGGGTTACCATGAATCCATGAGTCTGTAACACTCAATTCCATGATTTTTATTAAGACTCTGGGAAAAGAGAAGCCCACATTTTACTGGTGTTGCTAGGTCAGATACTACAAGGCGGATAGACGGAGTCCTACAAGGGGAAAGCCTTCCTGGCAGAGCTGAGAGTTGGGGAGTCATAGATTCTTTCCAGCATCAGCTGAACACCTGGATCCAAGTGTTCCTGAAGCTGATATCCATGAGCTTTTTAGCTATAAGGAAAAAAATCCTTTTAATTAGGCCAGTTTGAGTTGGTTTCTATCACTTCTATCTGAAAGAGTCCTGACTAGGTTTTTTTTGTTTTTTGTTTTTTTTTTTGAGACAGAGTCTCGCTCTGTCATCCAGGCTGGAGTGCAGTGGCGCAGTCTCTGCTCACTGCAAACTCCGCCTCCCAGGTTCAAGCGATTCTCCTGCCTCAGCCTCCCGAGTAGCTGGGATTACAGGTGCCTGCCACCACGCCCAGCTACTAACTAGTTTCTCCTAATGAAATTTTGCACAGATTGTAATCCAGCTGCTCTTGTTGAATCTCAGGCAAAGGAATTGTGGCAAGAACCTCAATTCACTCAGCCTCTCTGTGCCTGTCATGGTAGCCCCTGACATGTCTTCTTAAAACCTCAGGGCTCTGCCACAAGCCCTGGACTGGATGATTTCTAAGATCTCCTCTCCTTACTCTATTCTGTCTAAAAATCTGAAATTCACCCTTCTACACTGATATATGTCTACTCAAAAGCCCACTATGGCATCCCATTGCCTCCATTATTCAGCTTGGCATTCAAGGCTCTCCTCAATCAAATCAGGTCTCACTGTGCTCATCCAGCCACCTCCCCTCTTCCTTCCTACACACACACACACACTCAACGCTCCACCCCCATCTGGGTCTCCTAACATCCCTGAACACACCATAGTCATTCCAACCTTGGAGGTTTTGCTCAAGCAATTTCCTCCACCAGAAATCTCATCCTCCTCCTTTTCATTATAGAGGCCCCTTTATCCTTTAAGACTCACCCCCATGAGGGAGTCTCTACTCAGTGCTCCAGGACACAGGAACCTCTCACTCGACTTTTGCTGCCCTTCCAGACTACACACTCATTAGGCACCGCATCCGCATTGCTTCATGCATCTGGTTCTCCCTCCAGATAGCTTTCTTCTCTCTCCAACTAGTCTGTGAGCTTTTAGGGGCAAGGCTTTTCTCTTCTTCTCTGTCTCTCTCAACAATCCATCTATCGATTATTCATCCATCCATTCATCCATTCATCCATCCAAACACCAACAACTTCCTGCTACCTTCACCATTACCACTCTAGTCCACCCACCATCAGCTCCAGCCTGGACCACTGCGGTAGCCTCCTCCTTTCATCTCCCTGCTTCCATCCTTGTCTCCCTACAGACAGTACTCAATAACGCCCAAGAAAGCTCTGTTAATTCTTACTACATCCAACCCCACCATGTCACTCATCTGCTCAAACCCTCCCACAGCTCCCCATCTCTCTCAGGAGAAAAAGCCCAAGTTTTTACAGTGGCCTCCAAGGCCCTGTGCGATCTACCACCTTCCCACTTTAGCTCTCTGACCTCATCTGAGACCACTTTTTTTCTCTCTCTCTCCCCACAGCCACACTGGCCCACTTGTCCCCTGAACATGGCAAGCACAGTCCTGCTGCAGGAAGGAGCTCCCTTCTCCAAAATGGCCGCATGACTTGCTCCTTCAGCAATTTAAGTCTTTGCTCAAATATCAGCTTTCCAGTGAGATCTTCCTTGGTGAACACCCTATCTGAAGCTGCAAATGCTATATAATTTGTTTTTTAATAATTTACTTGACTCATTGCTTGCCCACTCCCAGCTAGAGCACGCACTTCATGAGGTCGGGGGTTGTTGTATCTGTTTCATTTGCAGCTGTATCCTCGATGTCTAGAACAGTGTCTGGCCCAAAGTGTGAATGAACATAAACATTTATTGAGTGACGACTGTATGCCTGTACTAGAAAGCAGACAGGATTAGAAGCCGTAACTGAATTCTTATGCTTTTGCTCTTCTTCCCCTTTACCCTGCCAAAGCTCCCAATGCAGATTGGGGTCCACAGCAGAGCTCACAATCTGCTGCAAGTCTAGTGCCTTGCACATACTCTAGGGGTAGTGATGCTCATGATTCTCATACTCCTCGCCACCTCCATCTCCCATAACATTCAACACATGAGGAACGGCCAGACCTAAATGTCTCAGAGCCTGCTCCCACTCTGATGAGCTCCTGCCTTGCTTCAGGGTCTGAGTCCAGTGACTTCCACTGCCTGCACCCAATCACCATAGCCAGAGACCTGGAGGTCATCCTTATCTCCTTTCTCTTCCTCATCCCTGCATCTCAGACTCTTCCACACACCACTGGCCATCTTCAGCCTATTCTCCAGCCTCTAGGTTCCCACCTAACCCACACGGTGCCAGACTGAGCCTTCTCAGATACTATCTCCTAGTGCACACTTGGACAGCATTTCCTGTGTCAGACCCTGTTCTAAGTACTTCCTATCTATCTATCTATCGTCTATCTATGAAGGCAGTTACTGTTAATATCTTCATTTTACAGGTAGGAAAACTGAGACACAGGGGGGTTAGCAACCTGCTAGTCCTTGGCAGACTCAGGTTGGAACACTGCCCTGGAGTGTGTGCTCCTAACCACCACACAGTGCCTCCTCTGTGCAATCTGACCCCATCACTCTCCTCTTTACAATGACCTCCCAATAGGTTAAGATGCAGTTATTCTCTCTCACTTTGAGACACTTTTACCTCCGGCTTCTGCCACCCCCTCTGCTCCCCTGTGGCCACTCTTCACACTGCTCCACATCCCAGCTGTTGCCAAGTTCTTTCAGTGTTCCAAATGATCTATGCTCTCTTTGCCTTTGAGCCTTGCATATGTTCCTCCCTCTGCCAGAAGCGCTGTTCCCCTTCCTTTCCCACCCTTCTGCCTGGCCAACCCACCTTCATTCTTCCCATCCCAGTTTAGAGGCCACCTTCTCGAAGCCTGGGTTGGGGTGACTCCTTAGTGTTCCCGGGACACCTTGTGCTTCCCCCATAATCACTGGGTGATCATTGTCTTTTCATGTGTCCATAAAGGAAAGCATGAAAGAATGAACAAATGAAGTCCAGTAGGGAGCTACTGGACCCCAATCCCCAAACAAACAAAAAATGGCACTAAGGTGCACCCAATGCAGCCATGCACTGTAAGAGCTCCAAGGTGGGAGAGACGTCCCAGCAGAGGGTAAGGGAAAGCTCCTGGAGAGTGGCTCCTTAGCCAGGCCTTGGATAAACAAACTCCAGCAGAGATATCCTCAGCAGGTCTCCTTCCCTGACATGAGCTTCCTCCTCAAAATCCTTCTGCTCATGCTCCTGCAGGATCCCTACCAACTGTCCATCACCACCCTGATGCTTACCTACCACCCGGAAGAACATGGAGGTGGAGTGCTTGCCCTGCACATTGTTGGCCACGCAGGAGTAGTTGCCGGCATGTTGGAAATCTACTTGATCGAGGTTGAAGGTCAGGACTTTTTGGTAACGGTTATTATGAAAGTCAGATTGTTGAGGGATTGTGAGCTGCAGCCAGAAGGAATGGAGATGTTATACCAAGGTAGTTTAGGGATTAGAAAGATCTGGGTTCCAATCCTCAGCCTTTAAGGATTACTATCTGCCTTCCTCTGAGCCTGTTTCTTCACTTGTAAAATGGGACTAATACTGGCTCCCTGCCCCTAAGACTGTAGTGAGGAGTAAATGAGATATGCATGCAAGTGGCTTAGGGCTGTGTCTGGAACACGGCAGGCACAGTGGGAAGGGAGGGGGCTCTTAGAGGCAGCCCAGCATGATTCCCTCCTGGAATCCTCCCTCCTCCTCCCTCTCTCCCAAAGTCTTTCTGAAATAGCTGTTATATTCCTGGGCTTCAAAGGTGGCCTAGGAAACCCTTGCTAAATCAAAAGTGAGCTCACCTCTGGCTTTTGTCTAAAGGCTGGAGCAAAGGTCATGTGGCAAGACGACAGAGAACCACCTCCCCCCACCCACCCCCACAAAGTTCAGCGGCACAAGCATGAGTCCTGGCTGTGCATCAGCTACTGACTGGGAGTGAGATCTCGGGCAAGTCTGCGCCCCTCTCTGGAGTCTGAGCTGTGCCTTCAGCTAAGACAGCCAGTTTGGAGTGGGGGGCCCGGGACTCCACCGTGGGAAACCTGGTGTGCTGGGAGGATGGCTAGACTTCACCTTGTGATCAGCAGGGACTGACCTTAGTGTCGTTGTGTTGGAGGAAGACATCAAAGTTAACATCAACGTTGCTGGCTGAGCACACGATCTGGGCAGCCTCCCCTCGAATCCGCACCAGCTCTGCAGGCGCCAGTGTCAAGGCTGGGGGCCCTGGGATGACTGAGACCGGCGGAGAGACCCCTGAACACCCAGGCTCCCTGAACATGATAGAGCTATTGCTCTCCTCCCTGCCATGGGCAAGGTCACACTGGCCAGGGTCCCCACCACTGCCCCATCCCAAATCCTGGGAGGCAGCCTTGATGCTCCCAGTCCCCTCACTGCAAGGCCTGTCCTAAAGAGACCTTGGAAAGTCTACTTTCTCCATCACCTCTACCCCTCCCCAGTCCCATCACCATTCTCCACTCTGGACTTCTGCACCAGCCTCCTCAGAGACCTCCCTGCCTCCCTCTGAGCCCCCTACACCTGGATTCTTCACCAAAGTGACCTCTTACAAATATAAATGGGACCATGCCTCTCTCCTCTGTAAATGTTTGGGGCTTCCTGTTACTCTCAGAAAAGAAGTCAAAGTCCTTCCACACCCCAACCTGTTTCTGACCGCCCTGACAACCCCACCCCTTGTTCACTGCACTGCAGCCCGCTGGACCTCTTTCCTACTACAGGGCCTTTGCACCCACCTTTTCCTCCTGGAATGACTTTCCTCCCACACTTCAAATGGGAGGCTGTTCTCATCCTTCAGATCTTTAGCCCAAAAATTCCTCAACAAGGCCTCTTTGATCAGCTGATATGAATTAGCCTCCCCAGCACCTCCATGCCCTCCACTCCCCAGCTTGGTTTCTTGCTCATCACATTTGTATTTACTTTCTGTTTAATAGTTAGACTCTAGTTGAATGTCAAATCCATGACAGGAATATTCCAGCAGCCAGCAAGATGCCTGATGCACAGTAGGCCTTGAATTCATATTTATGCCCATTGCTGCTGTTGAAAGATAATCTAATCCAGATTTCTAAGGCCCAGGGACATGAAAGGACTCACCCGAGGTCCCTGAGGGGGGTCAAGGCAGAGCTAGGGCCCAGGACCTTTGGCTGTTGGCCACCCCGGGGCTCTGCAGGATGAAATGCCAGGAAAGAGCCCTAATGGCCTCCTCTGCCCACCCAGCTGGGGTCCTTTGACCTCCTGGGCAGATTTAGTGGCCTCAGATCCCAGGGGCATTGAGCTAGCTGCTTCACTGTGACCCTGGCCCCCGTTACAGGGACTGATTGCTGTCTCAAGCCCAGGTCCTCAGCCTGGGGCCCTGCTTGCTCTCACCAGTCCTCCCAGAAACCAGAATCCTGCCTGCCATCCCAGCAGGGTGAGACTCCACCTCCCCTGTTACCTGGCCACCGCGAGAGCCGTCACACGCGCCCACCATCTCCTCCCTGCCTCTTGGCTCAGCATCCCTCCTGCACGTGCCCAGCACCTGGCCTTAGGCAGGCCCCGAGTGGGAAATCCATGTCTGAGGCTGAGCTTCAGTCCTCTTTCCACACCTAGAATGTTCAGAGCCTGTCCCCACCTCACCACTTGGTACTCACTGTCCCCCTGCTGAAGCAGATCTTTGCACAGCCACCTCCTTCATGTCATTCAGATTTCCGCTCTAATAAAGTGTTTCCTTCTCAGTGAGGCTCCCCCACCCCACACACTCCTTATTCGGCTACCCTGTTGAATGTTTTTTTTTTGTAGCATGTCTAATGACCTGAGATGACCTTGCTCACTGAGTTATTTGCTCACATGTGGTTTGTCTCCCTGCCCCGACACCTTGTCAGTCCGGCCCCATAGACAATCGTGGAACCATTGAGGGGAAGAAGTGAAAGAAAGAGGACATCCCACTACCCCCCATCACACCCAGTCCCCAGTCCCCAGCCGTGTGGCCGCCGGTTCTCTGTCCCCACTCTTCAGGCCTGGCCGCCGGTCCCCGTGCCCCACGCACCTTTCTGCACTTTCAGCCGAATGCTGATGGACATCACCTTCCTGCCACCCATCAGGGCACTGCATTGATAGTCCTGGCTCTGAATGAACTTGGCCCTGTGGATGGTGAAGCCATGCCAAGGCGAGAAGGAGTAGTTGGTGTGGCGCATGAGGGGCCGGCCACGCACACGCACCAGCGAGACGCCTGCTTCCAGCACCGGGTCTGTGAGCAGACAGGGCAGCAGTGCGTCCTGGTCCTCGAACACGACCACCTCCTGTGCTAGCACGTTCCAGGGCCGGGCAGGGTCTAGAGTAGAGGCGGGCAAAGGGTTACAACTGCCCTCCCTCCACTGGGCCAGGGAGTACCTGGACATAGGTGACAGGGATGCTCAGAGAAGCTGATCATTCATCTGAGGTCACACCATGCCAGGACAGTTCAGCGGATGCTTCAGCATGGTGGCTCCAGAGTCAGATGCACCTGGGCTCCAGTCTAGTCCCACTATGTGAGGCTGTGTGACCTTGGACAACCTCCCTGCACTTCTAGAAAATGCATCATCATAGACCCGACTTGCAGGGTTATTGTGAGGACTGCATTACATTAGCAGCTCTTCCAGGTCCTTGCTCATAGCCAGCACTCAGTAAATGCAGAGCTGAATTTTTACGATTGTTAATTTTAGGGCCCATTGTAGTGGGGCCTGCCGGGCCAGGCCTCTTGGGAGGAGGCTCAGACTCCTCACCTTTGACATAGAGGTGGATGGCAGCGCTGCCTCCCAGGGGGTCTCCAGGCTCAGTGCAGCGATAGGTCCCCGTGTTTTGGAAGGTAGCGTTGTTGTTGGTGAGGACGCTGCTGGAGCCATCAGAGTGCAGGGTCCAGTGAGGTGATACGGGGCCATCCCATTCCATGCTGCCATTGCCCACACATCGCAGGGTCACCGTTGCTCCTGGCTTCACGACCAGCTCAGGGCCACTGGGCTCTATCACTGGGATTCCCTGACCTGGTGAGAGGGAGGGACAGCAGACAGAAGTGAGGTCTAGGATGCACCCCTTGGGCCGTCCTGACTCTGAGATGGGTGGTAGCCTGGCAGGGATGGTGCTGTGCCATCAAGGGACCACCTTGAATGAGCCCCTGCCCCCTGGTCATTTGCTCAGCTCCTAACCCTCAACCTGCTCAGGGATGGACTGATGTCTCTGATGTCCAGAAGGTCCCTCCTCTGAGAAAGGGGGCTTGCAGCTTGCTCAGCCTCTCACCCAGGCCTCTGTCCCCCTGGGGTCCTCAGCCTCCTGCCTCAGTCTTCCCTGCTGTGATGGCATCTTTCTTCTCCCCAGGAATGGACTCTTTTAACCCTGTGTACAAAGTGGATGTATTTCTACCACCGAATGAAGAAACAAATGAATGGAATGCTCACGGCCAAGTCCTCGGCTTAATTCATATGGGAAAGAAAAAAAAGAGATGTAGGATCTTAGCCCCGCAGAGTTAGAGAGGTCCCAAGAATCTCCTGGTGTGCCCACTCCCACCGGTGGACATCTGGTCTGCAGCACAGTGGGATGGGGAGGTGCCATGCCTCAGTTTCCCCACCTACAAAACGGGGACAATCATCGTACCCACTTATTGGTATGTTAGGCATTTTAAATGCATGGGAAGCCTTTAGAATATCACCTGTCACCAAATAAATGGCTCAGTAAGAGTTAGTCACTATGTTTATTACCTAGTCTACACCCAGCAGCTCACCCCCGCACCCCCACACATCTGTGTTTACTGGGAAGCCAATCTCTTTTAAGGAAAATTTTCTTGAAGGAGAAAAGAGAACTTGAAACCCCTATCAGGCCGTCCGGGAAGAAGGCCCGTTGCCTCTGCAGCGTCAGCATTTTTCCAGGGCCTAAAATAGGGGCAGAGGAGGGAAGTGAGAGCTGATTCAAGCCTCCAAGGGGCTGCCAGGCGCCCCCCAGCCTGTGTGGGCGGAAACACATTGTTGGCGTCATGCTCAGCCCCCGGTTTCCGCTCAGCCTGTGGCCCTTCTACAGGGATGTTCTCACTTCTGCTTCCCCAGCCTCCTAGCCACTGTCCTCTCTCCAGGCAGGGAGAGGGAGTGCCACTTGCGGGGCAGCTGCGAGGCTAGGCTCAGACGCTGACCCACTGGCTGACCCTGGCCATCCAACTCCTCAGCTCTGGCCCTTCCTATTCCCTGTGATGGGGGCACAATGACAGGTCGGCCCCGAGGGCTTTTGGTGAACTCAGGGTTTCTCCATTGTTCTCTGCAAACCCCCTTGAAATGGGAATTCCCCCTGCCCCACCATAGAGCCCAGAATTGGAAAGGTTTCCTCTCTCAAGTCCTTTCGGGATGGCTTAATTCATGTTTTGATTTGTATTCATCAGAAGGTGCATCCCCTCTCCCCAAGACTCTGATCAGCAAAAGGGACTGAGTGAATTGCGAATACTGCCAAGGCTGCCACCTGGGGTTGTGCCCTCCTATGCAGTGCAACCGCCAGGAAGAGGGACAAGTGTCATTTCTAGCAGCCTTTTAGCAAATCTCAACAGAGCTGGGGCTGCCCTATCACTGCTGCAGCAATCTAGGGCCCCCAGCCCGGGGTTTTATAGCAGGAAACAGCTTGGAGTTTCCAACTTAGGTTTGGATCTTGGTTCTTCCCTTACCAGCTGGGTTAGTTGCTTAACCTCTTTTAGCCTCAGGCTATTCTTCTGTCTGATGAGAATAATCCCAGCTCCCACCCCAAAAACTTCAGCTGGAGGTTGAGTGAGATGATGTATAGAACTGCTCCTGCCCTGGGCACCTGCTTTAATTGCTACATTTCTAATGTCCATTCTGGGCCAACTCTGATCGCTCAAGATTTTAACCTTGGATTCTGTGATTCCATTTGTTCCTTTTTTACACCTGCCTCACGCCTCACAGTGGGCTTCTCCCATCCCTTCCCCCAGCCTGTCTCTCTAGACCCTGCCTTGGCCTCCAGGAAATGTGGTCAGGGAGCGGTGTCTGCCCTATTTTGTCCTATTCTATTGTCCCAGATATTCATGCAGGATAAGGCTGATACCCACAACTTCTGCAGCCAACTTCCCCTGCTGGCTTGGCTAGCAGGGAAGGAAGCTGGCTTGGCCCCCATCCTCCTTGGGGTGGGGGCATGGGCTTATGAACATTAACTAAGGTCCCCTTCTGTGCCTGTCCATTCTTCCCCCCTCTCATGTCTGCTCCCCAATTCTCCCCATGCCGCACACCTCTCCACTAGCTCCCACTTGCCTGGAAGCCCCTCCATCATCACTTCCAGAATGTGCCCCAATCTCTACTCTTCTCTCCCAACACACACACACACACACACACACACACACACACAGCACACAGCATACCAACGCCGGACACAGCCCCTCCTCAGCTCAGGATCTTGTCGCAGTGGTGAAGAGCGAGCCCCTCTCTCTCTCTTTGGTCCTCCAATACCATCCCCTCACAGTGGCCCCTCACCCACTCACTATTGGTCTATTGGGCTGAAAACTTAGGTTTCCAGCCTCCCCATCTCTTCTTTCTCTTGAGACTGGACCCTGGACAACCATCTGGCCCCCCTCCCACACACCATGCCCCTGTGAAGGGAAAACAAAAACTCAGGACCCTAATCCACTCTGCCAAAAGGAAAAACTCAAGCTGAAAACTGAGTCATGCAAGAAGCTGCCTTGCCTTTTATTCCTAAGCAGATAGCGACAGATAAAAGGTAAAATATCCCACAGGCAGCTCCTCTATGTCCACTTTCCCTATGTAAAGAGCCAATTTACTGAACTGAGATAATTGACTGTTCCCCTACCTGCTGCTTTTCTTTTGCAACATGTGGGTTACCACAACCTCCCCTTTTCCCCTCCAGCCCACTTTCCCCTTTAAATATTAAAGCTCTCAAATTCATCCAGAATGGCACAGACCAAAGAATATTTTTGTGACTCCATGTTTTTTTCTCGCCAGCATGTCCTTAACCTTGGCAAAATAAACTTCTAAATTGATTGAAGCCAGGCACAGTGGCTCATGCCTGTAATCCCAGCACTTTGGGAGGCCAAGGCAGGGGGATCGCTTGAGTTCAGGAGTTTGAGACCAGCATGGCCAGCATGATAAAACCCTGTCTCCACCAAAAATAAAAAAATTAGCTGGGTGTGGTGGCAGGCACCAGTAATCACAGCTACTCAGGAGTAGTAGAATTGCTTGAACCCGAGGCGGAGGTTGCAGTGAGCCGAGATAATGCCATTGCACTCCAGCCTGGGTGACAGAGCAAGACTCGGTCTCAAAAAAAAAAAAAAAAAAAAAAAGAAAAGAAAAAAGAAAGAAAGGAGATGGAGTCTTGCTCTGTCGCCCAGGCTGGAGTGCAGTGGCATAATCTCGGCTCACTGCAACCTCTGCCTCCTGGGTTCAAGTGATTCTCCCACCTCAGCCTCCTGAGTAGCTGGAACTACAGGCACCTGCCACCACGCCCAGCTAATTTTTGTATTTTTTAGTAGAGAGGGGGCTTCACCATATTGGGGAGGCTGGTCTCAAACTCCTGACCTTGTGATCCACTCGCCTCAGCCTCCCAGAGTGCTGGGATTACAGGTATGAGCCACCATGCCTGGCCGCAAGACTCCATCTCAATAAAAAAATAAATGAATAAATTGAGACCTGGCTCAGATACTTTTCGGGTTTCGCCCCACAGGCAGGTTCTGGGTGTAAGGATAGGACAAGTCAGTGAAATCAAACCTGTGGGACTCTCTGAGATGATGGGGGTGGTGGGTACACTGTGTGTGCATTTGTCAGACCTCATTGAACTTAAGAACGTGTGCTTTTTACTGCATGTAAGTTACATTGCAAAATAAAAAGTCCAGGCTGGGCGCCGTGACTCACACCAGTAATCCCAACACTTTGGGAGGCCAAGGCAGGTGGATCACCTGAGGTCAGGAGTTCGAGACCAGCTTGGCCAACATGGTGAAATCCCATCTCTACTAAAAATACAAAAATTAGCCAGTCATGATGGTGTGCGCCTGTAATCCCAGCTCGGGAGGCTGAGGCAGGA
Source organism: Pongo abelii (assembly GCF_028885655.2). Classification (NCBI taxonomy): domain Eukaryota; kingdom Metazoa; phylum Chordata; class Mammalia; order Primates; family Hominidae; genus Pongo; species Pongo abelii. The sequence goes on from NC_071989.2 coordinate 158,720,205, forward strand.
GAAACACTTGAACCTGGGAGGTGGAGGTTGCAGTGAGCCGAGATTGTGCCACTGTACTCCAGCCTGATGACAGAGAGAGACTCTGTCTCAGAAAAAAAAAAAAAAAAAAAAAAAAAAAAAAAAAAAAAAAAAAAACCCAAATACTCAAGCTCAGTGTGATTGCCTGGGCCAGAGAAGGATGGTCAGTGGGCCATCTCCTCCTCATCGGGGACCAGCAGCGCCACGGCCCTAGGGTCCTCCTGTGAAGAGGCCAGTATGAGGCTGTCCTTTCTTCCCTTCAATCCCCATCCTCCCCCAAGGTCCTTTTGAATAAGCAGGCAATAGAATAGAAATGTGTTTGTTGGGCCAACAAGCCAAGCACAGCAGCCCCTCACGTCTAGTCATGTTCCCTCCCAGATGGAAATTCTGCAGAACTGCTGGAGCCTGGGGACCTCCTGAGACTCGGCAGCCTGTGTCTGGGAGGGCTCTGGTCCAGGAGACCCTCGCTGGCTTCTTTCCAATCCCTCCTCTAGCCCTATACCCATTTCACCCTGAATTCCCCTCTCCTGAGCCCTGGGCCAGAGAGGCCAACCTCTTGTCTCTCCTTCTGACCTCTTACACAAGCCACCCAAGGAAGAACCACCACCCCTATCAGGCCCTTCCAAATCAGGTGTTGCATAGAATCATCAAATCACGAGCTGGCAGAGCTGCCAGAGCCATCAGGAGCTCTCCAGGTCCTCCCAACTCAGTGTTAAGTGTGGACCAGCAGTGCCGGCATCTCACATCTCCCAGGAGTCTGTTGGATATACAGAATCTCAGGTCACACCTGAGACCGACTGAGTCTGAATCTGCATTGTAACAAGATCCTCAGGTAACTTGTATGCACAGGAAAGTATGAAAAGCACTGCTCTGGTCTAGTCTATCACTGTCCCCCTGCCCCCAACACCTGCAATTGAATAGAAGTGGACACTGAAGCCTCAAGAGTATCAGAGGCTTGCTCAGGACATACAGTGAGTCAATGGCAGAGCTGGGACAGATCCACAGCACCAGGTGGACCAGTTCCACCACACCCATCTCTTTTCACCCCACTACCTCTCCAAAGCAGATACCCACAAGCCTGCAGTCCGATGCTGGGGAGACTAAAACAGCCTGAGGACACCCAGTGAGGGGTAAGGACTGAATCCTTTCACAGGGGTCTTCTCCGTCACACCCCAGCAAAGTCCCCCGCCCCCCGTTCTGCTCTTACCATGCCAAGCTGTGGCCACCAGCAGGAGCAGCAGAACTCCTGGGCCCATGGCCTCGGTGGGGAAGCGGCAGGCAGGTGCAGGGCTGCAAGGCGCCCAGGGCACAGAGCTCCCAGCTACTAGCTCCGCAGGGATCGGGACACTGGACACACGTTCCTCTCCTCTGCACTGGCTGTTTGTCTTGTTTTCCTCTTCCTCCTCCTTGGGCTGATCCTCTTCTTCCCCTTTTAGCTAGGCAAGGCAACCACAGAGTTTGGAAATCTTGGGTCTTTAAGAAGAAAACAAAGCCTTGAACCCAAGAGGGAGGGGTCGCAGACTGGGGCAGGGCCAGCCTGAGCTTGGGGGGAGCTAGCTAAGTTTGGGGCCCTTCTAAAGCCATCTTCAAGGGGTCTTGGGAGAAGAGACATGTCCAAGAGCAGCCAGACAGTTAGTCAGTAGCACAAATGAGGGTCTTCAGAGTGATCTGGTGGCTCTGGCAGAGCCCGAAGAGAAGTTGGGTTGCACGATATTGTGACATATATATTTTTTCTTTACCCCGATTTCCTGTCTTACAACTCCTAAAATCCTTGGAATGTCCAAAGTAATACATATCTTTTAAAAATTTATTATTATTATTTTAGAGACGGAGTTTCACTCTGTTGCCCAGGCTGGAGCTCTGTGGCTCGATCATAGCTCACTGCAACCTCAAACTCCTGGCTCAAGCCTTCGAGCTGTGAGATCTGACGTTATCTCTAGGTAAATATAGTGTTTGAATTGAACTGGAGGGCACCAGATTTGTGTCTGCTACAGAATCTGAACAACTGGTTGATTGCTTGGTATATGGGGAAATATGCCCCATCCTCTACATCTGGGGTCAGAAGTATTTTGTGTTGTGAGACTATAGGAGAAACAGAGTTTGTTTTCTTCCTGTATACAGGTTGGTCTGGGAGAGCCTGATAATACTGGCAATAAGCTTCCTTTTACAGGACATTTACTAACCAAACCCTTTATATTCACTGTCTCCTTTAGTACTGCAAAACTTTATGTAGGTAAGTACTACTGTCATTCTCATTTCACAGATGGGAAAACTAAAGCTCAGAGAGATCCAACTCCTTAAGCTTGTCCATGGTCAAACACCTACCAAATGGTGGAGATAGGATTTGGATCCCAGCAGTCTGGCTATAAAACTATCTTTCATGGGTTACTTACGTTGTTTATTTATTTTTACAAATAATCTAATTGTTCTGCATAATTCCTAAAATATATAGCATTCCTTTGCTCCCTCTTTTCCCAGAGGCAATTGCTTTTACCTCTTTTAGTTGATTGGCTTAGTATTTTACTTCTTATCTCTAAAGAACATGGTCATTTCTTCTCCTTTTTTTTTTTTTTTTTTTTAGACAGGGTTTGGTTCTGTCACCCAGGCTGGAGTGCAGTAGTGTGATCTCGGCTCACTGCAACCTCCACCTCCCAGGCTCAAGCCATCCTTCTACCTCAGCCTCCTGAGTAGTTTGGACTACAGGGTCATGTGCTACCATGCCTGGCAAATTTCTGTATTTTTGGTAGACATGGGGTTTTGCCATGTTGTCCAGGCTGGTCTCAAACCCCTGAGCTCAAGTGATTCGCGTACCTTGGCTTCCCACAGTACTGGGATTATAGGTATGAGCCACCATACCCAGCCTAAAGTTACTTCTTGAAATTGAAAAATCCTGATATAACATTGATCCAGGAAAATGATCATTCCCATGTACACAGGTGTGTGTGTGGTGTGTATGCGTGTGTTTGTATGTATATTTATGAGTGTATATATGTACTTTCTTTTTCAGAAAAGTGTTTTGAACCTTTAGCAATCATGAATGCAATCAAAGCTGACCCAAGAAGAAAAAGAAAATCCAAATAAACCTATAACAAGAAAAGAAATTTAATCAGTAATCAAAAACCTCCCAACAAAGCAAAGCCAAGGACCAGACGGCTTCACTGGTGAATTCTCCCAAACATTTAAAGAAGAATTAATACCAATCCTTTTCAACTCATTCTATGAAGCCAGCATTTTTCTGATACCAAAGCTAGACGAAGACATTGCCAGAAAAGATAACTACAGACCAATATAAATGCATGAATATAGATGCAAAAATTTTCAAAAAAGTGCTAGCAAACCAAATCTTTCTTTTTCTTTCTTTCTTTTTTGAGACAGGATCTCACTGTGTCGCTCAGGCTGGAGTGCAGTGGAGCAATCTCGGCTCACTGCAACCTCTGCCTCCTGCATTCAAGTTATTCTCGTGCCTCAACCTCCTGAGTAGCTGGGATTACAGGCATGTGCCACCATGCCCAGCTAATTTTTGTATTTTTAGTAGAGACGGGGTTTCATCATGTTGGCCAGGCTGGTCTCGAACTCCTGACCTCAAGCAGTCTGCCCACCTTGGCCTCCCAAAGTGTTGGGATTACAGGCGTGAGCCACCGCACCCAGCCACTAGCAAACCAAATCTAACAGCATATTAAAATGATTATATACCATGATGAAGTGAGATTTGTCCAAGAAATACAATGGTGGTTTAACACATGAAAATCAGTGTAATACATCACATTAATAGAATGAAAAAAATCCTCATATGATCATGTCACTTCATGTAACTGTAAAACCCAACATGCTTTCATTAAAAACAAAACAAAACCCACCCAACAAACTAGCAATAAAAGGGAACAGCCTCAACATGATTAAGGGCACATGTGAAAAAGCACAACTAGCTCAATGGTAAAAGACTGAGAGCTGGTCCCTTTAGATCAGGAACAAGACAAAGATGCCTGTTCTCGCCACTTCTGTTCAACATAATACTGGAAGTCCTAGCCAGAGCAATCAGGAAGAAAAAGAAACAGAAGGCATCCAAATTAAAAAAGAAGAAGTAAAACTATCTCTGTTCACAGATGACATGATCCTATATATAGAGAAATCCTAAAAGATCTACAAAAAACAACTATTAGAGTTAATATACAAATTCAGCAAAACTGCAGGATACAAGATCAACATACATAACTCTCTGGTACTGGCAATACTCCAATAAGGAAATTAAGAAAACAATTTAATTTGCAATAGTATCAAAAATAATAAAATATTTTGGAATTAGCTAAGGAGATGCATGACTTTTACAATGAAAACTACAAAACACTGTTGAAAGAAATTTAGAAGACCTTAATAAATGAAAAACCACCTTGTTTTCATAAATTGCAGGATTTAATAAGACAGCGGTACTCTCAAAGTGATTTATAGGTTCAGTATAATACCTATCAAAATCCCAGCAGCCTTTTTCTACAGAAATGGAAAAACTCATTCTCAAATTCATATGGAATCTCAAGGGACATTGAATATGCAAAACAATCTTGAGAAAGGAGAACATGGAGGAGTCACACTTTTCAATTTCAAAACTTACTATAAAGCTACAGAAATCAAAATAGTGTCATATCAGCATAATAATAACTATATGGATCAATAGAATAACATTGAGAGTCAGGAAGTAAACTCTCACATTCATGGACAACTGATATTCAACAACGGTGACAAGACCATCCAATGGAGAATGACCAGTTTTTTCAACCTAGGTGCTAAAAGAACTAGATAGTCACATGCAGAAGAATGAAGTTGAATCCTTATTTTACATCACATATAAAAATTAACTCAAAATGAATTAAAGACCTAAATATAAAAGCTAAAATTATTAAAACCTTTAAAGACACCATAAAGGTAACATTCATGACCTTGGAATTGGAAATGATTTCTCAGATATGTTTCTAAAAGCACAAGCAACCAAAGAAAAATTTGACATAATCAAAATTAAACATTTTTGTGCATCAAAGGACACTGTCAAGAGAATAAAAAGATAACACACAGAATGAATATTTATATCCAGAATAAATAAATATATCCAGAATATATACAGAATGAAAGTTGTAGTGTTTCCTCAGCAAAAATCACTCTTGCATAGTTCTATGAGTTTTGGCAAATATGTATAATAATGTAACCACCACTGTAGTCAAGATATAGAACAGCTCCATCACTCTAGAAAATGTTTCCCATGCTGCTCCTTTTTAGTAAAGCCCTCCCCCAACCCCTTACACCAAACAACCACTGATCTGGTCTCCATCCCTACAGTTTTGCCTTTTCCACAATGTCTTTGTGCTTTAGAGGATAATGTCATATAAATGGAATCATACAGTGTGTAGCTAAAGAATGTATGTAGAATCACACAATATGTAGCTAAAGCCACTCTATTGTCCCTCACAATTAATAAATATTTATGGGAAAATAAATTTAAAAAAAGAATGAAAGTTGTAGTGTTTCCTACAACAACAAAAAGACAATTAAATTTAAAAATAGGCAAATTCAAATATTGCATGTCCTCACTTATAAGTGGGAGCCAAACAAAGGGTCCACATGGATATAAAGATGGAGAGAACAGACTCCAAAAGTGGAAGGATAGAAGGAAAGGGAGAAGGGCAAAAAGGAAGTGAAAAATTACCTATTGGGTATAATGTTCAGTATTTGGGTACTGGGTACACTGGAAGCCAAATTCACCATTATGCAATGTACCCATGTAATAAACATGCACATGTACTCCTGAATCTAAAATAATTTTTTTTAAAAACGGCAAAAAATTGAATAGGTATTTCTCCAGAGCACACGAATAAATACTCAATATCATTAGTCATTAGGGAAGTGCAAATCAGAACCACCTTGAGATACCACTTCGTATCTGCTAGCTTCGTCATAATAAAAAACATCGGATAACAAGTGTTGGTGAGGATGTGGAGAAATTGGAACCTTTGTACAATGTTGGTGAAAATGAAAAATGGTGCAGCTGCTTTGGTAATCAGTTTGACAATTCCTCAAAAAGTTAAACATAGAATTGTCATATGATCCAGAAATATCACTTCTAGGTAAAACCAAAAGAATGGAAAACAGGGACTCAAATAAATACATGCACACAAATATTCAACGCAGCACAATTTACAGTAGCCAAAAGGTGGAAACAGTTGATGGCTAAACAAAATGTGGTGTGTCCATACAATTGAATATTATTCAGCTATAAAGGGAATGAAATACTGGTACCTGCTACACTGTGGATGAACCTTGAAAACACTGTGTTAAGTCAATGAAGCCCGTAGCAAAATGTCATACGACTCTATCTATATGAAACATCCAGAACAGGTAAACCTGTAGAGGCAGACGGTTGATGAGTGGTTACCAGGGGATGTGGGAAGGGAGAATGGGGAATGATTGCTTATGAGGAGGTGGTTTTCTTTGGGGATGATGAAATGTCTTGGAACTAGATAAAGGTGATGGCTGCCCAGCATTGTATTTGTCCTAAATGCTGTTGTACACCTTAAAACGGTTAATGTTTAATTTTATGTTATGTGAATTTTATCTCAAAAAAAGAGAAGGGATAAAGATTATCTTAGACAAACAAAAACTAAGAGAATTCATTGCCAGCAGACCCACACTACAAAAAAAAAAAAAAAAAAAAAAAAATCCTAAGGGAAATTCTTTAGGTAAAAGGAATATGATACCAGCTAGAAAGTTGAAAATACATTAAAAAATAAAAAGTGCTGGAAATGGAATAAAGGTAAGCATAAAAAATATGATTGCCTTTTAAATGCTTGAAAAGATAACTATTTAAAACAGACATTGAAAAATTTTTTTCCTGTCAAGGACCAAATAGTAAGTATTTTAGGTTTTGTGGCTATACGGTCTTTGGGGCAACTGCTTAATTCTGCCATTGCAGTGCAAAAGCAGCCATAGCCAATACATAAACTATTGAGCATGCTATGTTCCAATCATACCTTATTTACAAAAACAGGAGGCAGGCTACATTTGGTTCACAGGCTATAGTTTGCCAATCTCTGATTTAAAGCAAAAGTAGTAGCAACGCATTGTATATTTATAGCAGATTAAAAGTGAAACATATTGTTGTCATACATTTCACTTTCACATATGCATTTACAGCAACCTCCACAGGGGATACATTCCAGTAACTCTGGTGTATGCCTGAAACTGCAGATAGTACTAAACCCTGTATATGCCATGTTTTTTTCCTATACCTACTGTATTAGTCTGTTCTCATACTGCTAATAAAGACATACCCGAGACTGGGTAATTTCTAAAGGAAAGAAGGTTTAATTGACTCACAGTTCAGCATGGCTGAGGAGGCCCCAGAACCATAGTGGAATACAAAGGAGGAGCAGAGTCACATCTTACATGATGGCAGGCGAAAAAGTATATGCAGGGGAACTCCCATTTATAAAACCATCAGATCTCGTGAGACTTAATCACTACCACGAGAACAGTATGGGGAAAACCGACCCCATGATTCAATTATCTCCACCTGGCCCCACCCTTGACATGTGGGAATTATTACAATTCAAGGTGAGAATTGGGTGGTGACACAGGCAAACCATATCACCTACATACCTATGATAAAGTTTATCAGTTAGGCAAATAAGAGATCAACAATAATAACTAATAATACAATAAGACAATTATAACACTATACTGTGATAAAAGCCATGTGAATGTAGTCTCTCTCTCTCTCAAAGTACCTTCATATTTTTGGACATGGATTGATCACAAGTAACTGAAATTGCCAATAAGGGGGAACTACTGCACTATGGAAAACGGGAAGAAAGGGTGTGCAGCCTACTCTTGTCAGGTCCTCATGCTATATTTATTTTTCTTGTTTGTTTTTTGAGATGGAGTCTCACTCTGTCACCCCGGCTGGAGGGCAGTGGCGTGATCTTGGCTCACTGCAACCACCACCTCCCAGGTTCAAGTGATTCTCACGCATCAGCCTCCCAAGTAGCTGGGATTACAGGCACCTGCCACCGTGTCTGGCTAATTTTTGCATTTTTAGTAGAGACAGGGTTTCACCATGTTGGCTAAGCTGGTCTCGAATTCCTGACTTCAGGTCATCTGCCTGCTTCGGCCTCCCAAAGTGCTGGGATTACAGGTGTGAGCCACAGCACCGGCCCTCATGCTATATTTAAAGTAACATTTTATCATTTAAAGGTAGACTTTGATTAATTTAAGATATAAGTTGTAAAACCTAGGACACTCCCTAAAAATTTTTCTCTTTTTAATCACTCAAAAATTTTTGAAGAGGTATAAATTATAAGCCAATAGTGGAAATGAAATGTAGACATAATACATACTCAATCCAAAGGAAGATATAGATGGAAAGAAAGAAGACCAGATAGAATGAATAGAAAACATCTAACAAAATGGTAGGAGAGGATTTTGAATGTTCTCACCATAAGAAATGATAAATGTTCAAGGCAATAGACATGCTAATTACCCTGATGTGATCATTACACAATATATACATGTATCAAAACATCATATTGTACTCCATAAACATGTACAATTATTGAGGCCGGGCGCAGTGGCTCACGCCTGTAATCCCAGCACTTTGGGAGGCCAAGGTGGGCGGATCACCTGAGGTCAGGAGTTCAAGACTAGCCTGAACAACATGGCAAAACCCCGTCTCCACTAAAAATATAAAATTAGCTGGGTGTGGTGGCAGGTGCCTGTAATCCCAGCTACTTGGGAGGCTGAGGCAGGAGAATTGCTTAAACCTGGGAGGCAGAGATTGCAGTGACCCAAGGTCAAGCCATTGCACTCCAGCCTGGGCAACAAGAGTGAAACTCCATCTCAAAAAAAAAAAAGTACAATTATTATGTGTCAATCAAAAATAAAATAAAACTTGAAGAAAGTTGGAGTAGCTGTATTAATATCAGACAAAATAGACTTCAGAACAAGAAATATTTCCAGGCATAATGAGGGACATGACATAGTGAAGACAGAATCAATTTTACAAGAAGACATACCAATCCTGGGTGTATATGCACCTTAGAACAGAGCTTCAAACTACGTGAAACAAAACTGATAGACCCGAAAGGAGAGAGAGAAAAACCTCTTGTAACACTCTTCTCCCAGTTGTAGGTGGTACAAGTAGGGAGAAAATCAGTAAGGATATAGAATACCTGAATAAAATCATAAACCATTGACCTAATTGATTTTTATCCACCTAACAATAGCAGAGTACACATTCATCTCAAGGGCATAAAAAACATTCACCAAGATATACCATATTCTATGACTTAAAATACATCTTTAAAAGTTTAAATAATTAAGTTATACAAAGTATTTCTTGCATCACAACAGAATCAAACTTGAAATTATTAACAAAAAGGTATCTGGGAAATTGAAAATATTTGGAAATTGAACAACACACTTATAAACAACCCATGAGTCAAAGAAGAAATCACATGAGAAATTAGAAAATATTTTGAATTGGATAAGAAAACAATGGTCTAAGGCTACCACCTTAAGAAACTAGAAAAAGAACAAATTAAGTCCAAATTGACCATAGGAAGGAAATAAAGACACAAGAAGAAATCAATAAAATCCAGAACAAAAGAGTTAGGGAAAATTAATAAGACCAAAAGCTTTTTCACTGGAAAAGAATTAATCACATTTACCAAGAAAAAAAAAAAAAAACAAGAAAAACACAAATTGCAAATATCAAGAATGGAAAGTGGACATCAATACCAACCCTACCAACACTAAAAGAGTAATCAGGGAATACTATGAACTTACTCTGTGCCAACAAATTCACTAAGTTGCATAAAATGGACAAAATTCTTTGAAGGGTACAAACAGCTAAAACTCTCTTAAGAAGAAATAGATAACATGAACAGTCCTGTATCTATTTTTAAAAACTAAACTTGTAGTTAAACATCTTCTAACCAAAAACAAACAAAAAAACTCTTCAGGTTCAAGTGGTTTTACTGGCAAATTCTACCAAACAATTAAGAAATAAATAATACTGACCTGGCCCAGTGGCTCACGCCTGTAATCCCAGCACTTTGGGAGGCCGAGGTGGGCAGATCACGTGAGGTCAGAAGTTCGAGACCAGCCTGGCCAACATGGCGAAACCCTGTCTCTACTAAAAATACAAAAATTAGCCAAGCATGGTGGCAGGCACCTGTAATCCCAGCTACTTGGGAGGCTGAGGTAGGAGAATTGCTTGAACCCGGGAGGCAGAGGTTGCTGTGAGCTGAGATTGTGCCATTGCAATCCAGCCTGGGCAACAAGAGTGAAACTCCATCTCAAAAGAAAGAAAGAAAGAAATAATACCAATTCTACAAAAACTGTTTAAGAATATAGCATAGGAGAGACCACTTTTTAATTCATTGTATGATACCAGCAGTATCCCAATATCATGACCACACAAAGATATTGCAAGAAAATAAAATTATAGACCAATATCCCTTATGAAAATAGATGCAAAAATTCTGAAGAAAATCTTAGCAAATCAAATTTAAGTATATATAAAAAGGATAATGCTTCAGGTCCAAGTGGTATTTATTACAGGAGTTAAAGGTTGAAACGTTCAACATTCAAAAATCAAGCAATATAATTTACCATATCAAGATTTTAAAAATCACATAGGCTTCTTAATAGCTGCAGAATAATGCTTTGACAAAATTCAATGTTCACTTCTAAAGGAAATTTCCTCAATATGGTAAAGGGCATCTGTAAAAACCCTACCACTGACATTAAACTTAGTGGTGAAAGATTGCATATTTTCCCTCTAAGATGAGAAACAAGGCAAGGATGTCTGTTCAACATTATACTGAACTATTCAACAGTGTACTGGAGATCCTAGACACTGTAGTAAGGCAAGAAAAAGAAATAGACCAGGTGTGGTGACTCATGATGTAAGCTCAGCACTTTGGGAGGCCAAGGTGGGAGGATCACCTGAATCCAGGAGTTTGAGACCAGCCTGGGCAACATAGGCAGACCCTGTCTCTACAAAAAAATTAAAAAATAACCTAGCATGGTGGTGCATGCCTATAGTCCTAGCTACTTGGAAGGCTGATCACTTGAGATCAGGATGTCCAGCCTGCAATGAGCAGGGACTATGCCACTGCACTCTAGCCTAGGTGACAAAGTGACACTCTGTCTCAAAAAAAGAAAGGGAAGGAAGGAAGGAGGGAAGGAAGGAAGGAGAAGGGAAGGGAAGGGAAGGGGAAGGGGAAGGGGAAGGAGGGAGGTAGGAAAGGAGGAAGAGAGAGAAAGAGAAGGAAAGAAGGAAAAGAAAGGAAAGAAAGAAGAAAGAAACAAAAGAAAAGAAAGAAAAGAAGAAGAAAGAAGAAAGAAAGAAAGTGAAAGAAAAAGAGTTCAAAAGAAGAAATATAACGGTCTCTGTTTGGAGATGAAATGATTGTCTTCACAGAAAATGCCAAAGAATCTACAAAAAAGTTACTAGAACTGCAAGTAAACTTAGCAAGATCACAGAATACAAGGTCAATATCAAAAATCAGATTAAAAGTGAAATTTATTTTTTACAAATACTATTTACAATAGCACTAAAAAAACATGAAACACTTAGGTATAAATCTTACTAAATATGTGCAAGATCTACACACTGTGTACAGAACACTGAGGAAAGAAAATGAATGAGACCTAAATAAATGGTTAAATATACAATGTTTGTGGGTTTGAAGACTCAATATTTTTAAGCATGCTGATTCTTCTCCAGGTTAACCTACAGATTCAACAAAGTGCCACTCAAAATCTCTGCAGGAATTTTTGTATAAATTGACAGGCTAGTTCTAAAATTTATATGGACGCATAAAGGAATTAGATTGGCCAAAATAATTTAAGAAAAGAACACAGTTGAAGCCCTCATACTACCTGGCTGACAAGACTCTATAAAGCTGTAATATAGTACTGGTGAAAGGATAGACATGTACATCAGTGGAGCAGAATAGAGTCCAGAAATAGAACTGCACATATGTGGCCAATTGATTTTTGACAAAGTTGCAAAAGTAATTAAATGAATAAAGAACAGACATTCCAAAAAGTGGTACTGGAACAACTGGCTATCCACATGCAAAAAGAAAAAAATAAAAATCAAACAAACATAGAAAACCTTGATCTATAATTTAAACCCTATACAAAATTATCTCAAAATGGATCAAAGACCTAAATGCAAAACCATACAACTATTACAAGAAATAGAGAAAATCTTTGTGACCTTGAGAGTTATGGAAAGATTTCTTAAACACAACACTTAAAAAGATCCATATAATCCATAAAAGAAAAAAAAATTAGGCTGAGTGCAGTGGTGTTTTACAACAAATTGATCACAACCAGTTACAGGTTTCTTTGTTCCTTCTCCACTCCCACTGTTTCACTTGGCTTACCTTAAAAAGTAAACCTATAAATTGGACTTCATCAACATTTAAAACTTCTACTCTTTTAAAGAGATGGTTAAAAGACAAAATACAGACCAACAGAGAATATTCAACATTGCATATCTTATAAAGGACTTATATCAAGAGTACATAAAGAACTTTCAATACTCAATATGAAAATAAATGATTCAGTAAAAACAAGTAAAACATTGAACAAATAATATATATAAATGATAAGATAATTTGCCATATAAAAGGTGCTCAATATCAATATCAATATCAATACAAATTAAAACCACAATGAAATACCACTGCATACTTAATTAAATGGCTAAAACCAAAAATCAGAAAACCTGACAGTTTCAAGTGCTGATAAGGATGAGAATATCAACAACTTTTTTTTTTTTTTTTTTGAGATAGAGTCTTGCTCTTGTCACCCAGGCTGTAGTGCAGTGGGACGTTCTCGGTTCACTGCAACCTCCACCTCCCAGGTTCAAGCGATTCTCCTGCCTCAGCCTCCCAAGTAGCTGGGATTGCAGGCATCCGTCACCACACCCTGCTAATTTTTTTTTTTTTTTTGTATGTTTAGGAGAGATGGGGTTTCACCATGTTGGCCAAACTGATCTCAAACTCTTGAACTCAGATGATCTGCCTGCCTCGGCCTCCCAAAGCGCTGGGATTACAGGTGTGAGCCACTGTGCCTGGCCATGAACAACTATTAATAGAACTCTCATATATGTATTGGTAGTCAGGATGCAAAAGAGCAGCCACTTTGGAAATCAGTCTGGCAGTATCTTATAAAGTTAAAAAGGAAACTTTTACCATAATTCAGTAATCCTACTCCTAGGCATTCCAAGTAAAATGGAAATCGATGTTCACAAAAGGCCCTCTAAGCAAATGTTTTAGTGGCTTTATTTGTAATCAGCTCAAACTGGAAACAACTCAAATGTCCCTTAGCTGTTAAATGGATAAATAAACTTGGTATATCCATACAATAGAACGCTACTCAGCAATTAAGTGGAACAAACTTCTGATGTATACAACGATGTGGATGACTCTCAAATTCTTCATGCTAAGTGACAGAAGCCAGATTCAAAAGGCTTCATACTCTTTGATCTTACTCATATGACACTCTTGCAAACAGATAGAAAATAGATCATTGGCTGCCAGGGGCTGGAGATGGAGGGAGGGCTTCAAAGAACCGGCGGAGGGGTGGCGGGGAATTTTTTTGGTGATGGAAATATAGCTTCATTGTGACAATGATTAACATGACTATATACATTTGTCAAAAGTAGCAGAATTGTAGACTAAAAAGGGTCCATTTTATTGTGTGTAAATTAAATTTTCATAAAACAATGGGAAAAAAATGTAAAGGGCCAAGAATAACCAAGACAGTCTTAAAGAAAATGAAAAAAAGGGAAGTCTTTCTATAGTAGATATCAAGAAATATTATAAAGATAGTTAAGACAGTTTGATGTTGGCTCACAGATAGACAAATAGACTGGTGGTACAAAGTAAAGATCCTAGTATCTGGGCACAGTGGCACGCACCCGTGCCAGTTATCCAGGAGGCTGAGGCAGGAGGATCCCTTGAGCCCAGAAGTTCAAGTCCAGCCTGGACAACATAGTGAGAGCCATCTCTTAAAAGAAAATTCCTAGATATGGATCATATGGACACTTGACAGATGATAGAACCAGTGGGGATGGGGGAGGGAGAGACAGTTTTAAGTGAACCTAAGATCATCAGCTAACCATTGTTTTTTTAAAGTACTGTTCATTTCCGGCTATACAACATATACAGAAATGAACTCCCTTACCAAGTGTTGGCTAAGATTTGGAGCAACAGGAAATCTCTTACACTGCTGGTAAGGGTATAAACTGATACAACCACTTGGGAAAACAGTTTAGCTTATTTACTTAGATTGACAAAAATGCATTATCTTACCATCCAACAAATTCTACTCCCCGGCAGGCATACGTGCAATAGAAATGTGTGCACAAGTGTACTGAGATACATAGCAGCATTTGTCATAATAGCTCAAACTGGAAAAAAAGTGAAATATCCATCAATAATAGAACAGTAAAAAGTAGTATTTATATAATAGTATAATATAAACCAAGTAAACAAGTGAAATACAGCTACGCACAATTATACGCATGCTTGGTTACATGGCAGCAAATGCCTTCTCCCGTTCTGTGGTTTGTCTCTCCCCTCTTTATGGTATCCAAAGGAGATTGCATGAATGGCCCCAATTCTTCATTCCTTTCAGTACCCGATCTCTTTGCCATTTGACTTAGCAGTTGCTCTCAGAAAAAAAAAAAAGGTGATACCTATTTCTCCACCCCTTGAATCTGGGCTTGGTCGTGCGGGTGCTGCTTTGGCTGATAGAATGGGACAGAAGTGAGGGTGTTCCAGTTTCAAGCCCAGGCCACAAGAGGCATTGCATGTTTCTCCTTGCCTGCGGATGCTGCTAATATCACTATGAGAAAGACACGCCTGAGCTGGCATGGCTAAGGTACCCTAGCTAAGGCTAGATTAAAGCAGAGTCCCCAGCTGCCCCAGATGCATGAGAAAACCCTAGCAATCCAGCCAGATCAGCTGAATACCGTAGATGAGTGAGAAATACGTGTTTATTGGTATATGTCACTGCAGCTTTGTAGGGTTGTTTGCTATGCAACAACAGCTAACTGATAGAGTGAGCTAGGGGAAGTGGTAGGCCTGGGAGGGTTGGATTTTGCCAGGCAGAGGCAGGGAAGAGAAAGAAGGGCATCTGAAAAGAAATGAACAGTAAAGGCAATCAGCAGGTCCACTAGTCTGCCACCAGCCATCACGGGACCCAGGCAGAGAGTGGTGGTGCTGGCAATCCCATCCCACTCCTTGCTTGCTTTCCTCGCCTTTTTTTTTTTTTTCTTAATACTAGTGGTCACTGTAAGATATTCATCCATAAAGAGATACACAGTCCCCATAAATGGAAGGACCCCCAAACCCTTATTCTCCTAATCACAGCCTCTCTCCTCACCTCAGCTGCTTGTAAGAGTATGTGAATACTCTTCCCGGCATTTGACTGGGCACAGACAAGCTCATCCATCTGTCCACCCATCCATCCCATCCCTACTTTACAGTTTTAAAAATAGTATCATATGCTATTTATTGCATTGGGGTTTTTTAATCATTCAACACATCTTAGAAATCTTTCCATATTAGTTCATAGAGGTTTACCATATTTTTAAAATTGCTTCACTGTATCTCATGGTATGGATGTACCATAATTTATCTCACCATTCCTCTAACAAATGGACACTCTAGTTCCTTCAAATTTTTCTCCATTGCAAACAATACTCAGTGGACATCCTTGCACATGAATTGTTGTGCAAATATGCTGTCATTGGAGCAGGATCCATTCATAGAAGTGGGATTGCCAGGTCAAAGGGTAGGTATGTTAAAACATGGAGATATTGTTAAATTGTTCCCCTAAGAAGGCCGTGTGGATGTGCATTCTCACCAACAGTGCGTGAGAAATGCGGCATCACTGTACACTTGCTGACAGGGGATATCACTGATCTTTAAAATTGTTCGTAGTCCGATAGGAAAAAATGTTAATTCCTTGAGGTTTCATGTGCATTTTCTGTATGAGTGATGAAATAAACATTTTTTCCATGTGTGTATTGGCTATTGGTATTTCTTCTACAGATATCCTTTGTCCGTTTTTTTGTCTTTATTGATTCATTGGACTATTTATTTTTTTATTTTTGAGACTGAGTCTCACTCTATCACGCAGGCTGGAGTGCAGTGGCACAATCTTGGCTCACTGCAACCTCTGCCTCCCAGGTTCAAGCGATTCTCCTGCCTCAGCCTCCCGAGTAGCTGGGATTACAGGCGCCCGCCACCACGGCCAATTAATTTTTGTATTTTTAGTAGAAGCGGGGTTTCACCATGTTGACCAGGCTAGTCTCGAACTCCAGACCTCAAGTGATCTGCATGCCTTGGCCTCCCAAAGTGCTGGGATTATAGGCATGAGCCACTGCACCCAGCTTATTGAACTATTTGTTATCTGCATTATGTCTGCTAACCCGATTATCAGAAATGCTGAAAATATTTTCCATCAGTTTGCCACTTCTCTGCTAATGTTCTTTTGGTTTGTGTATTCGCAAAGAAGTTTTTACTGTGTGTAGTCAAATCTGTTGTCTTTTCATTTCTGACTTCTGGGTTTCATGTTTTGTTTAGGAAGGCTGAGCCATTTATTGTTTACGAGGCACTTTCATTTCCATTTTCTCATACAGGCCTGGGTCACAGGCAATCAGTGAAGTGCATATCTCTATTGTATAGATAAGAAAAAGGAAGGTCAAGGAGGGTTTGTGACTTAGCTCACACAGCTACTTTGGGGAAGACTCAGAGCCAGAATCTGAATTTTCTGAGTCGAAGGCCTAGGTAGCTGGGCGCCACTCCCCGCTACCTGGATTGTCTGGCCAATACCATTCCCTGTGCCCCTTGGAGCATTTCTGGCAGGTCACCTGCATCCATTTGTTGTGGGAAGCAGTTAGCCCATGCGTCCCTATCTGGGCCAGATCTGCCTCCCTGTGACACCTACCTGTTGCTCTGGACCCTCCGGCAGCTCTGTTCCCTGTCCCTCCACAGGCCTCTAGTGATGCAGACAGCACTTGTGGTCCCCGGAGGTACTACTTCTCCAGGGTGAGCACTCTGGTTTCTTAGTAGTCTTTCCTGGGACATGGTCTCCAAGCACATCTGGCCTCCCTTACTCTCATCAGATCAACAACATGCAAGGTCATCAATGTGACATTAACTTCTTAAAGTCCAACACTTTTGGAGGCAAGCCCCTAAGTGTTGTAACATAAGCACAATCAGATGGCACTGGGGAACAGAAGATGGAGAGTCTGTGAGGTCTTCCAGAGCGGTGGCATTGGAGCTGGGCCTTGAAGGGGGAGCAGCAACCCTTCAGGCAGAAAGGAAATCCCAGGAGAGGGAATAGCATAGGGGCAGAGAGGGTGAAAAATCAGGACTCTCCGGGGCCAACCACAGTGTGAAGGAATGGAGCGGAGATGGGAGTAGAAAGGGGGTGAGGTCCAAGTGCTAAGAGTCCCTGACCACCTGGTAGGGCGCCTGGGCTTGATCCTATAGGCCATGGGTCCTTAATGGCCTGGAGGCCTCTAGAGGGGTGCACCTCCAAGTGCAGTTCAGGGACCCCAGCCTCAGAATCACAGGGGTAACTGTTAAAATGAAGACTCCAGGACCATCCCAGGCCTGCTGACTTAGGGGTGGGAGGTGGGTACCTGCACAGGTAACAAGCTCTCTAGTGGATTCTCATGCTCCCTCATGGCTGAGGCCACTGCCTTTGAAAGTCCCTGGATGGCCTTGAGGAAACCTGGGCACCCTTAACACGGATGGAAGTTTGTGTGTGATCTTGCTCAGCTTTCATGCAATTCTCACCAAGTCCCTGACCCAGGCTGGCAGAGACCCCTCTCTGGTGGAACATGTTTAGGTGGAGGAGGGGTATAACCAGCAACAGGGGTGGAGGCTACAGTAGTCCTGAGGGATGGCCTAGGCCACCTTGGCAGGACCTGTCTCTGTCTCCACAATCAAAGGATGCTGCTTGTCTTTTCATTTCTATCCATCCAGCTAACTCCTATAGCTCCTTCAGACTCGCTGCCTCCTGGAAGCCTCCCTGTTCCTGCCAGATGGGCAGGTATCCTTATTATGCATCCCAGGCCTTTTGGGCTCAACAGCATCCCAGCATTTTCCTTGCATGGCAGGCTTCAAAGGTTTATCAGGTGCTCACTACGTGAAAGGCAGCACGCCCAGTGCTCTTTGGAATTTTCTCACTGAATCCTCAACTCTAGAGGTAGGTGTGGTTATTATCCTTGTTTTACTGAACAGCAAACCAAGGCTCAGAGAAGTTAAGTCACTTTCCCAAGATCACACAGCTAGTGAGGGCATTTCTGCCTCCTGTGGTACAGGTATGCCTGACCATTCTGATCCACTGATTTTAGATGTATGAAGAGTGAGTGAGTTAATGAATGAATGCTGTATGCCAAAGCCCCGTGAGCGGGAAGGTACTTTGTCCTCCTGGAAAAAATGGCATTTAGAGGCCTAATCCTTTCTCTTTTTTTCATTTGTTCTTTTTTTTTTTTTTTTTTGAGATGGAGTTTCATTCTGTCACCCAGGCTGGAGTGCAGTGGCGTGATCTCAGCTCACTGCAACCTCCACCTCCTGGGTTCAAGTGATTCTCCTGCCTCAGCCTCCTGAGTAGCCGGGACTATAGGCACCCACCACCATGCCCAGCTGATTTTTTAGTATTTTTGACAGAGGCTGGGTGCGGTGGCTCATGCCTATAATCCCAGCACTTTGGGAGGCCGAGGCAGGTGGATCACGAGGTCAGGAAATGAAGACAAGCCTGGCTAACACAGTGAAACCCTGTCTCTCCTAAAAATACAAAACATTAGCCAGGCGTGGTGGCACGTGGCTGTAGTCCCAGCTGCTCAGGAGGCTGAGGCAGGAGAATCACTTGAACCCAGGAGGTGGAGGTTGCAGTGAGCCGAGATTGTGCCACTGCACTCCAGCCTGGGTGACAGAGCGAGACTCCGTCTCAAAAAAAAAAAAAAAAAAAAAAAAAAAACCAAAAACACAAACAAACAACAACAAAAAACATATATATATATATTTTAATAGAGGCAGGGTTACCATGTTGGCGAGGCTGATCTCAAACTCCTGACCTCAAGTGATCTGCCCATTTTGGCCTCCCAAAATGCTGGGGTTACAGGCATGAGCCACTACACCCGGCCTCTTTTTTTTCTTTTTCCCTTTTTTTATAGGCAAGTCTCATTCTGTTGCCAGGCTAGAGTACAGTGTCAGAATTACAGCTCACCGAAGCCTCAAGCTCCTGGGCTCAAGCAATCCTCCTGCCTCAGCCTCCTGAGTAGTTAGGACTACAGGCACACACCGCCCACTTGGCTAATTTTCTATTTCTTTTTGTTGAGACAGGGTCTCACTGTGTTGCCCCAGCTGGTCTCAAACTCCTCCTGGCATCAAGCGATCCTCCTGCCTTGGCTTCCCAAAGGGCTGAGATTACATGTGTGAGCCACCACACTGGACTCCCTAATATTTTCTGAGTGCTGTTTATGTGCCAGGCACCACAGCAGGCTCTTTCCATATTTATCTAATTTAGTGCTTTTAACACATGAGGCTGATTCTATTAATTATCGCCATTTTGCTGATGAGGAAACCAAGGCTCAGAGAGGTTAGTTCGCTTGCCCAAGGTCCCAGAGGCAGGGAATGACAGAGCTGAGACTGGAAGAATGCAGCCTGGCTGCAGAGCCTACGCTAATGACCAGCACACTGCACAGGGCGATCCTGACCTCCCCCAGCAGTGGGTGGGCCGACCGCTAGTGGACATGGAGTGGGGAAGTGCCATGGGACTCAGTGGGGTAAGCCCTGACTGAGGAAGCCTTGGTGGTGCTGCTGGGAAGGTGACAAACAAGAATCCCAGATTGACATTACCCCTTCCTGTGGCAGAGGAACTTTGAGAAGAGTTTGCATGACAGCCCAAGGATTAGGAAATTCTGAAGTAAATGTGTGGGCCATGTCACACTTCACATACTGAGAGCCTAGTTTTCATCTCCCTGCCTGACTCCTGGACCCTGGAACCTCCAGACCCCAGGTCAAGGACAGCTTAGCCCCCACCCTCCTGCCCAGTTAACCCCAACTGCAGCCCATGCCCTGGGACCCAGGAAGTTCCCCACCAGAGAGTGGAGTGGGCCCAAGCTAGGAGCCAGGGACCCAGACAGAATAATGGCAATTTGGCAACTGGTTCCTCTTTGACCCCGGACCAGAAAGGTTCGACCACACCTATCTCTAGGCCTGATGATTGAGCTCTAGTGTCTGAATTGGAGTACTATGGGGTATTTGCTCCCATTACTATTCCAGCTCCATAGAGCAGATCACGGCCACACCCTGTAGCAGGGCTTACAGGGGCCTTTGCCATCTGACCTCTGCCTCTTCTCTCTCCATCCACCCTCCCTGCTGTACTGAACACTTGCAGCTCCTGCACACACCCCCACACTCTTTCTTCCTGTTCCATATACTTCTGCTTCCACCTAGCCCATAAGCCTCCCTTTGCCTGACTGAGTCCCCGTCTTATAGTCTCTCGTGGCTCCCTGAGTTTCCCGGCACTTCTCGCTGTCAACAGAGGCACAGTTATGAGAGTGGCTATTGGTGTGATGTCATTCTGACCCCTTTGCTCTGCAGCAGGAGTTTCCTGGTAGGGCCAGTCTCCCTTCTGGTCTTCTTTATACCCTCTACACCTGGCCCTGCCTGGCAGATGAGTGCTCAGTCAATGCCAGATGCATGAAGAAATGTATAACGAATGAATGAATAAATGAAGAGCAAGGAGAAGCTCTCCACCCTCCAAAAGCAATTTATTCAGCAAATGGTTCATGTGTCAGGCCTTGCTCTGGGCCCAGGAAGGCCAAGGCTCAGAGCACTTTCCTGCGTGCAGGGACCTCACCGCCTGGTGGGAGGTAAGGCGAGTAGCTAAGTGGTGTTATACAGTGCAGCTGGTAATATCTGACATCTATGGACATTAACATGATTTGTCATCCAATTTGGAAACTTTGAGACTGGAAGAGGTGCTATTAATAACTGCATTAACACAGGGGCATGAAGAAGGACTGTTCTGGGTCATCCCGTCCATTGGGCACACTCTTCATGCCAGTCTCTGGACTGAGCTATTTGTACAGATCATCTCATTGATTCTCCCATCCACCTTAGGGAAAAGCTGTAATTACTCCATGTTACAGATGAAGAAAGACAGGCTCAAAGATGGTAAGTGACCTGCCTGGAGTTACACAGCTAAGTGGCAGAGCTGGGTTTTGAACTCAGGAACCCAGAGCCAGAGCCCACATGTTCAACCACTGACCTTCATCAATGGCAGGGGCTCTCAGGAGGATTGAGGGTAAAGGGGAACAGCCTAGGCTTTGGAGCCAGGTAGACCAGGAATTCATTCCCCACTCCTAACCACAGCCAGGTCCCCGGCCTCTCAAGGCCTTGTTTCTTCATTATGTAGAATGGGGAAGGGGCTATTGACTCAGATCCAGTGAGACAATAACGCAGGTGAAGGGCATGCAACAGATATTTCTCAATCACTGTCCCTGGCCCTGGGGACATGGTGGTGAACAGGTCGGGTGTGGTCCCTCGCTTCTGCAGCTCACAGCCTATTGTCGGAGCCGGAAGAGGAACCAGGCCACTGGGGGAGTTGCAAGATGTCCTGGGATAGCCAGAGAGAAGAGTCAAGGAAGGCCCTAACTGAGCTGAGAGTGAGTGAGAAGGGTGAGGAGTTGGGGGAGAGATACAGGGAGGAGGAAGGAATGTTCCAAGAAGGAGAAACAGCACAGTAAAGGCCTGGAGGAATAAGAGTGCACAGGGTATGGGAGGCTAAGAATGCTGAACAGATGTGAGGGCCCATAAGAGGCACGGATGAAGGAATGCGAAGAGAAATCACTTTCAGCTGAAGAATGAGGAAAGCTTCTTGGAAAAAGTAGCTTTTGCTGGGCTGGAAGCTTGAGCAAGACTTTGACCTTCAGCTATAAAAGACTGGGCATTCTAGGTGGTGACGGCAGCACCAAAAAAAGGGGCAGAGCTCAGGAAGCTAGTGGCCCACACAAGGTGGATGGGCCTTGGAGGGCAGATGTGGGAGAGGCAGTAGGAGAGGTTGCAATCAGATCAGGGAGGGCCTTAAAGATTCCATGAAGGAGTCTCAACTTTGTTGGGCCATGGGGAGCCACTGAAGATGTTTGAGCAAGGGAACACCAAGACCATCACTATGCTTCAGGAAGATCAAGAATGAGGAAGAAAAATTTTCAGATGTGGAAGCTTCCCTCTTGTCTCTTCAGAGGGGGAAACAAGGACTTAGAATTCTGTGATTTTCCAGAAACTGTGTTACTTCCCCATGTTTGTGACTTTTCTAATTCCTGCAGTGAAGACCCACAAAATCTAAAACCAGAGACTGTGGATCTGCAAAAGGGAGCTGGGCAAGGGCAGCCTGCTGTGAAGCCTGGCAGGAGAAGGCGAGGAGCCCTGAGCAGGTGGGGGGTGGGAGCTGCTGGAGAGGGCAGACCTGTATGCCAAGAACACATGGGTGAGGGAAGAGCCAGCTGGGAGGGAGTGGTACAGGGAGACAGTTTGGCTTCTGTGATGTCCCCAGGTCCCTGCCCCAGGCCAACGGCCCCTCGCCAGACCCCTACACAGCGGTGGCAGATTTCTTCCAAGCTGTGGGAAACTTTCACGGCCCAGAGTGGCCCCAGAACCCCATCCCAAGGAGAAGCCCGCCCCCCCAACCCAGGAAATCCCAGGAGCCTCAACTTCCTCATCTGGAGGCTCCTCTCGCAGGCTAATTGTGAGGATCCGACGGGACCACTGGTAGGAGCACACCCTACACCATGAGGGACTGGGGCAGAGCAGGGTGGTGAGGGAAGGCTGGGTTTCCCGACAGGTGGGATGCCCTGTCTAGATGTGGGATGATGGATTAGTAGAGCTGCAGCAGCACTGAATGGCACTGTGGGAAGCTTCCTGCCTTGCCAAGTCCTCTTGGTGTTTCTGGTTATGCCAAGGAGAATGTTTCAGCTTGGTGCATTTCTGTCTTCAATTCTTTTCTGTCACCCACTTATGACTTTTCTCAATAAACCAAAGAGGCTCCATACTTCCTCCACCAGTCCAGAGCACTTAGCTAGAATTAAATAACGTTGTTTCTGTTGTTTGTATGTTTGATTTTCTTAGCCGCCCAGAGCACTATGATATGTATTTTAAAGGGAATTTTTAGACTTCAGTAACATTTTAAATGTTTATTCTCTTTACTCAACAACTCAATGTCTAGGAATTTACGCTATGGAAACAAATACTTAAATATGCAAAAACAAACATATTTTATAAATAATGGCCATTGTAGCATAACTTATAACTCTAAAAAATGGGAAATAGTCCAAATGCCCCTCAGTAGGAGATTGGTGTTAAATATAGTGAACCCCAAGTTTCTCTTCAAATAATCAGTATGTCAGTATGTTCAGCTCTCTTATTCTTTGATTCTCCATCTTAAAGTTTAACTTCCTGGATCTTTTCGCCCCCTTGCTTCTGGTTTAGGTAAACAACTTTCCCACCAGTCCTAATCAGTAGTTCACATCTGTTCCCCTGGTCACCTGCTTTGACCTGAGTCACCTGCTCCATCCTGACTCATCCTGAGCCACCTGTTCTGTATCCACCCTTCCCACCAAACTACTCACCCCGGGACTCCAGCTTGTACTCCTGCTCTTTTTTTCAAATAGCCAATTGGAATTAGCTTAAACTATGCGGTCCAACCCTAGCCAATAGGGGAACAATGCAGCAGTAGAGGCCACCTGTGTCAGGAATAAGAACCTCTTCCCCTCCCCTGTCAAGGTGTGCTCTTGCCATTGTTCCATCTGCCAGGAGCACCCTTTCTGCAGAAAGGAAAAATTGCCTTGCTGAGGAAATTAAATTTATGTTCGAGTGCTATTTCTTTGTGGCACTGGGGAACAAGCATTTTGCATTTCTAACATTGGTTAAATAATGTCTGGCACAGGCTTGCTTTTAAACTATGTGCATCTCTCAAAATGAATGCATTAATATCTGTATTTCCCATGGACCTATGAGTATGCCCATGATATATTGTTAAGTGAAAAACAAAAAGTTGCACAATGACAGTGGGAGTTTTGTTGAAGATTATAGCTATATTCTATGTAGATAGGTACAGACACAAATATTAGTATGGATATAAAGAAACCAACTTTGAAAAATATAACTAAACTATTTATAGTGAAAGGCAGAATTTCAACAAGATAAATTTGTACACACAGAGTTGCTGAATAAAGAGAATAAAGATTTAAAATGTTACTGCATTTAACATATAAAAATACACAAAGAAGACCTTCTCTTTCTATATTATGTATTTTGGTAATGGATTTTTAAATACAGGCATATATGACATAAATACTTGTATCAAGTTTTTTTTTTGTCATATCACAGGACTTTATTAAGATGAAATCACTGCTAATTATATAGAAGCCACTTGCCTAAGCCAAAATCCGTGAGGTTCACGTGAAGTTATAGTTGCACAAATTAGAAACAAAAGGCATATTCAAAGACAGAAGGAAATATCCTGATGCCCATTAAAAATAATTTTTAATTGTAAAACCGAACATTATAACTAAAATAAAAGGGGCCTGTTAGAGACGGTGCCCTAATTCAAAGAAGAAGGGACGTGAATGGGAGCTGTGAGACCCTCATCAGCGGCAGGTCAGGGTCCCGGCAGAAATAGCTCCTTTCAGTCTTTCCCTCTTTTTCCAGGAACAAGAACCCCGGCCGTAAGTGGGGTGGTGGAAAAATTGTGCAGTTCAAGTGGCTCATCTGTCTGGGAGGAAAATCCCAGCTCACCCGTCTCCCCTCAGGGCCCGCCTGAGGGGAGAGACTGGGAGGCAGGAGCCCAGCAGGGGCTGACCTGTGGTTACCCCAGACCCTGCCTGCTCTCTGCACAGGGGCCTGAGAGGCCCAAGCCCTCCCACAAATGAATTTTTATTATTTTTCTCTAGCTCTCAGATGATGTTAGCTTTCCTTTCTCATTCAGTCTTCTCCTATCCTTTCTCTTGGGGAAACACAGCACCAGAAGGTCTGGAGACAGAAGACAGG
Organism: Pongo abelii; assembly: GCF_028885655.2. Taxonomy (NCBI): domain Eukaryota; kingdom Metazoa; phylum Chordata; class Mammalia; order Primates; family Hominidae; genus Pongo; species Pongo abelii. The sequence goes on from NC_071989.2 coordinate 158,745,359, forward strand.
AGTTTTGTCGCAGGCTTCCCCAGTCCCTAGCTCTGCAACTTTGGGTGGGCGCTTTACCTCCCTGAGTGTGCTGACTTGGGAGTCAGTCTGACCTGGGCTCCTCTCCCATCCCTGCCACACCGACCAGAAGATCTTGGGCAAGTCACTTCAAAACCTCCCTGAATGCACATTTGATTTGATTTGAACGCAAATCAAAATTGTGAAAATAAAATAAAATTTCAGGAGCTCCCCAATTCATTATGCCAATGGGAAAAGTTAAGCCCTGGAAACTGAGTCACATCACAGGACTGCTGTCTGACCATTGCCTCCTGATTTTTGTGTTGAGAATGTTATACTTTAACCAGGCTCCCCATTCTTTATTCAAACCTGGACTAAATGACACGCTGGTGATCACTACCTCTTTACAAATGAGTGTTAAGCAGCCCCCTTAAAGTGTAGTCAATAGTAGCCAATCAAATCTTGTAGCTGTATGTTAATCTTTGTATGGAAAATGTAACTGTGTTACCCACCCCTGTTTTTGGCTATATAAACCATCCTCACCTTGCCCCACACAGGGAAGCACTGATCACCATTCTGATTTTCCTGTTTCCTGGGGACTACCCTCACACTTTGCCCTTGAATAAACTTCTTTAACTAGAAAAACAAAAACAAAACCAAAGAACAACTGCTTGGACCCGTGTCTCATCTGTAACATGGAATAATGACTCGGGTCATTGGGTTGTTGGGAAGGTAAAATGAGCTAATGTGTGTGAAGCAACCAGACAGCCCTGGGGCACAGTAACTGTTGGATAGTGGTAGCCAGATTTTTATCATCCTTTGTCTTAGTGTGGCATCTAGCTCCATTTACCCCTGGGGAAATTGAGGCCTGATGTGGTGTGATCCACTCAAGTTCCCATAAGGAGCAGGCCTGAGACACGGGGAGCTGAGATCTTCTGACCACCAGACAGAGGCTTTTGCACCAGCAAAGATAATCCCTGTCTGGAATGTGGGCTAGTTATTTTCTTTACAAGGCAGATCTGGGTATCACCTCATTCAACTCCTGCCACAGCTAGAAGAGAAGTCACAGGCTCTGGGTGTTTTCTGAAGCCAGGACCCCTGGGACGGTGGGCTTTGCATGGCCAGGCCTTATAGCCATCGGGTATTTTCCCTGGTGTGGCTCAGCTGCCCCTGAGTTGGTGGCTGGGCCTGTGATTCAGAGCTGTCCCATGGCTCCATTCCTTTCCCCACTTAAAGCCACAGCCCCAGACTCCTGGAGGCAGTCCAGGGAGGCCTGTGGTTCCAAAATGAGGTCCTTCCCCAACCCACTCAAATGAAGATGCCCTTTCCCCAGCTCAGAGAGAGCAAGGGAGGGGCTAAGGACACACAGTGATGGATCTCAGGCTGACACCTGGTCCACCTCAAGTGAGCCAAGTACAGGACTCTGGGCCCAGGTGGGAGGGCCCTAGCACTCTGTCCCCTGCCCCCAGCAGCCCTATTGCCCCTGGCCCTGTGTTGCTGCCGGGGTCCCACACCGGGCTCAGCAGGAGAGCCTATGACTCATGCCGGCCCCACAACCCCTAGGCTGCTGCAACCGTGAGGGGTCTGGGTCCTGCCAGGTCTACACCCCTCTGCCCTCAAAGCCACAGCCTGGTCGCCACCCTATTCCCTCCCCTGTCCTTACCCTGGCCGCAGTTCCCTCCGCTTCCTCTCTTCCTCTTCCTCTTCTCTCTTCTCCACCTTCTCCTCACTTCGTGCTCTCACGCTTTTGGACACTCTGTCTGCCCTTCTCCTACCTGGGGCCTGATCATGACTCACCTGGACCTGGAATCTGGGCTGTAGCAGCTGCCTGTCACAGAGCACACTGGCCTCAATCCGGGCCTGTGGGCGGAGTGGAGGGGAGGGTGTCCCAGCTGATAGCCAAAGCCAAAGCACATGGTGGGGGCAGTGAGGCGCCTCAGCACCAGAGCCTTGGAGCAGCCCTGCAGCCCCACACCCTCCTGCCCGACTCAAGGCCAGGCTCTGCGGAGCCAGAAAAGCCTGCTCGCTTTCCACCTTGGGAAACCAAGCCCAAGGTCTAGGCCCCCCAGCTTCCAGAGAGGGGTGGGAGAGCGAAAATCCCCACTTTACAGATGAATGAAATGAGACTCAGAGCTGAAGGGACCTGTCTGGGGGTCTGCGTCTGGGTGAGCCCCATGTGCCCCACTCCACACTCCCCACGGGCAGGAACCCAAACCCGAGAGAGACCACAAAGTCTGTGAGTGAGAAGCACCAGGTTTAATATTAAAATCTTTCCCTTAAAAAAAAGTACACAGATAGAAAAACTTAACAGCATACAAAATAGCACTTCTGCTGTATAAATGTGAGTTAACGTGAGTCCTAAAAATATTTGTAAACCTAGGTGATTATATCTTTGGTACCGTATTGAGAGCCCACTCTCCCTCCTTGGACCAACTCTGGGGATCCCAGGGAAGTAAGGTGCCAACCTGCAATGCAGGGCTGGTGCCCAGAAGGGTTGAGCTTCCTGCACCCCCTTCCCAACCCTCCCCGTGCTGGGGCGTCTTGGCTACAACCTTGACTCCCCTGGCAGCTCCAATGCCCACTGGGCTAGGGACAATGAGATGTCACTCCTAGGTCTGGGCAGTGACAAAACCATACCCCCATGGAGCGCTGCCTCAGGGATGGGGCAGCTGGTGGGTGAGGAGCAAACCTCCAAAGCGCCCACCTCTCATATCCTTCTTGGGGTACCCATCTGAAGCTTCTTGTCTTTTACAAGACATAACTGTCCTCACTGTCCATTCTGTCTTCGACGCAGACCTCGGTGCAGGTGCTGGAGTGCTGGGCTGCAGGAGGTGATCTCATTTGCCCTCTTTGTCCCTTTTGCCCAGGATACCCCCAGAGGTCATCGTGGGTAGTGAAAGAGGTCCCGTGGTCTTCCCATGTCCCTGGGGCAGCTGCTGGGGGCTTTCCAGCACACCGGCTGTCACTCTAAGTCAAGGCCTGGGCAGCTGCGTTCTTGAGACTTGCTGGGGGCCTGGGGAAGGGGCGTGGTTCCTGAGTCCCCAGAGTGTGATGTGTGATCTGGAATCTCCCAGGAGCCCAGCTGACCCCCAGGATGGAAGTTTAGGATATATGGCCTTGCTTCATCTGGACAAATGTGCAACCACCTGGAATATTCTAGAATGTTAGTGCTGGCAAGGCACTGGGAGTTAATAAGTCCGACTTGTTCACTTTTTGAAGGGGAAAACTGAGGCCCAGAGAGGGTGAGAGATTCCTCCAAAGCCTCATAGCAGGTCCAACGCAGAGCCAGGGCCATATACTGGCACACACATGTGGCCACTCCACACTGGCACATTTACATTCTCATCACAGATGCAGGGCCCGTCTGGCCTTCCAGACTCTGGTGGATGGATTAAGACTGAGGGTGATAAAGAAAAAGCCCCAGGACTGATGAGCCTGAAGTACAGGGACACGGGCACTTGCTATGGCCACGTGTGCTCCAAGTACCCTGGGCAAGGGCTGCAGGCTGGGGGTGTCCTGTACTTGGCTCAGCCTCCAGCATTAATTAGGCTGCCTAGTGGCCCCAGACCAGCTCGGGCCAGGGAAAGCAGGGACTGGCATCATAGGGAGGAGACTGGCTTTCTTCTGGATGAGGCAACACTGCCCAAGGCTAGGTCCTAGCTCAGCCAGCAGCCAGGGATGCTAGGGTCTCTTCCCTAGCTCCTGGGTGGATAAAAGTGCGAGGAGAGAGCTATGATTCCTTGAGGGGTAGCTGGCTGAACAGAAAAAAGTTAATTTACCACCTCAATAACTCCAAGAATCTTCCCAGGGAGGGATTCAGCCTCCCCACCTGACAGCCAGGGAGAGAATCCTAGATTCTGGGTCATCAAGCCCAACTTTCCCATCTTACACATGGGAAAACTGAGTTCCCTGGGGGGAACCCTGGCTCAGAGTCAGTTGGCCTCCCTGGAGGCAGAGGACTGGTCATGGCCCCTGCAGTTTTCTTGCCTCCTAAGCCAGCCCCAGGGTTTGGGGCACAACAAGTCAGGAGCAGAAAGCTTCCAGAAGGGGACAGCTGATAAGGGCAGCCTGGCTGACAGGAAGCCCGGCCAGGCCAGGCCAGGAGATGCTGGGTGCTGGCAGAGGGGGAGCTTCGGGCAGGGCAGGGTAGGGGCCAGCCCCCTACAGGAAGCTGTCCTCTGCTTCCACCCGAGGCGCAGGGCACCCTGAATCCGGCAGCTGTTCCAGCTCCGGCTCTGGCTCCACCTGGAGCTCAAGCTGGGGCTCTGGCTCTGGTTCATCCTGGGGCTCCAGGGGGCTGTCACAGGAGATGGTTGAGGAGGTGTTGACTTCATTCAGGGTGGAGCTAGAGGAAAGAGGCAGTGAGTGAGGGGCTAGGAAGGAGCCCAGGAGGATTCCAGCAGCAGTCATGACGAGCCTTCGGTGTGTCCGCCCCTGCACCGTAGGCTTCACACACTCCGGCTCATTTAACTCCTGTGAAAACTATGCAAGGCCTGCACCGCGAGGGAAGTGTGGCTCAGAGAGGTTATATCACTGCCCCACTTCACACAGCAGAGAAGTGCAGGAGCTGGAACTTCGGAGCAGGGTCAGCTGGCTCCAAAGCTCATTTCTCACCCACCAGCATCTCCCTCCTCTGCACTCCTAAAGGTGTATGCTATCTCATTTAATCCTTGCAATGACCGCCTAATAGAAGTACTTTAACTGTTTGTATTTTACAGAAGAGGACACTGGCCGGGCGTGGTGGCTCACACCTGTAATCCCAGCACTTTGGGAGGCCGAGGCAGGCGGATCACCTGAGGTCAGGAGGTGGAGACCAGCCTCAACATGGAGAAACTCCATCTCTACTAAAAATACAAAATTAGCCAGGCGTGGTGCTGCATGCCTGTAATCCCAGCTACTCAGGAGGCTGAGGCAGGAGAATTGCTTGAACCTGGGAGGTGGAGGTTGCAGTGAGCCGAGATCGCGCCATTGCACTCCAGCCTGGGCAACAAGAGCGAAACTCCGTCTCCAAAAAATAAATAAATAAATAAATAAATAAAAATAATAAAAAAAAAAGAAGAGGACACCAATGTTTAGACAGTGAAGCAGCTTGTCTGAGGGCACAAAACAGAGTGAGCATTCACACCTCAAGCTGTGTGAGCGCTGCACTTCACTCCTCTGCTCCATCCACTGGGACTCTTGGATGGTTCGCCTCTTCAACAGTTAGAGCAATGAGGGCCTTTGGAGCCTTCTAAGGCCTGTGTGCGCTCCTGGCACATATGGAGAAACTGAGGCTCGCAGAGGAGAAACCTTCCCAGGTCTCAGCGGCTAGTGGCAGAGTTGGGACAGTACCCCAGCCTGGGGCTCCAGCCACTTCACCTTGGGCTGGATCTTGCTTTGGAGGTGGGCGTGGCCTCATGGGGAGCCCTTCTCTCCAGTTAAGGGGAGATCCTGTGCGGACATCAAGTCTCCGCAACAGCAGGGTCCTCCTATAAAGCCCCCTCTGACCTGTAACTTCACCACTTCCCAAGGCAAAAGAAAACCACGAATCTCCTTCCCAGTCTGAATTCTGTCCTGAATTCCTGTAGGCACCTCTGACTCCTACAACCCAGCAGGCTCTCTCTGGCCCCAGGGCAGGGTGCTGAAGAACAGAACATAGGCCTCAGGCTGGCCATGAGTAACAACTGAAGTGCTGGGGATGCTAAGTAGGTTTGCTTCTTCTCCTTGGGGCTAGGACAGGACCTAGAGATGAGAGAGTATAGATAACCTCCGAGGGCTCCCTTAAAGGAAATAGCTACCTTGCAAATAAGTCCCAGCCCATACTTTTGTTTTTACTAGCCTGCCCTTTCCACCTCAGGGCATCAAAGTTCAAATGAGTTCCATTCTCTCTTCTGTTCATTGGTAGGGATAAGTACTTACCCTAGGTAACTTACCTCTGAGGCAAACCTGACAGCACACACACACACACACACACACACACACACACACACTGCACACAATTTCCTTGGCCCCAGGCCAGGGTGACTACCTGGCTAGGCTGGGGGAACCCTCCAGTGGGCCCTCGTCAGCAACCTCGGGTTTGGGGTCAGGCAGGGGGATGATATAGTCGTTGTCACCCTCATTGGGCTGCACGGCAGTATAGAGGACGGAGCTGGTGTCCAGGGGAGATCGGAGGCCATGGAACCCGGGCAAGCGGGCCTGGGACCGAAGGATGGCTGGGTGGTCACTCCTCAGAAACTCCTCATCCACCTGCTGGTACTTCTGCTCCCGGGGCAGGGAGAACCAAAGAAACAGGGATGGTCAGGCCAGAAATGCCTTCAGGGATCTTCTAACCGGGCCCATCCCCCTTTGTATAAATAAGACCCCCGCTGCTCAGAGGGGAAAGGGATTTGCCCAAGCCACACGGTTGAGCTGCCCTCCTACCTCACATAGAATCTTACAAGGCATGGTGAGCTCAGGACCACCCAGGGAGGGACAGTTATCAGACCAGCACCCAGGACTCTAACTGTTCCCCGACTTCAGAGAAGACAGGCACAGGCTCTCATGCTGCCTCAGCCTCCTTCCTCAGGGCCTCAGTTTCCTTTGCTGTGAAGTGGTGATGACCTTACTCCACCTCCCAGGTCCCTGGGACCATCCCCGGGGGGCAGTGAGGGTGAGAAATGGACCCAAAGAAGGAGCTGCCTCTGTGTCAAAGGCCATGTGTATTTCCTCCTCACTTGGACCCTTGTTGTTGGATGGGGCAGGGTTTCAGGGCCCTACTGGCTCTTTGGGCCTTGGATAGACAATCCTGTGGCAGGATCCAAGTGGTCAGGCGGTTCACGGTCATGTAACCTGGGGTTATTCACACTTCTGAAGGAGCCCCACGGTTCGGTATGGATGTAAAGGCCTGAGGGAGGCAGCAGGACAGACAGGGCTCTAGGCCCCCTCCCTGCATCTAATCGATCAGCTTCCATGTAGGATTCCATTTCATAAAGCTCTGTGCTGCTAAAATAAACTCATAGCGCCAGCCCATCCCCTCCTAGAATCAGCAAGGAAACTGAGGCCCAGAGAGGACAAAGGGTGGTCCCCTAAATGCCAGCCCATCACACAGAACCTTGTACTCAGTGTCTGACTTCTGTACCAGAGCTCTCTGTGCTCCACCCCTACCCTGCCTCAACATACCTTTTTGTAACCTTCGCCCAACAGTCTCTCGAGAAGCAGCACCAGCTGGGAGAAGGGGGGCCGAATCTCAAACTTCTCTTCCCAGCACTTCTGCATGATCTCATAGCTGGGGATGAGGAGAAGGGTCAGGGTCTCTGGCCCAGGGTTTAGGGGACAAGGCAGGGCTGGGGGAGCAGGAGGCTGCTGCCTCTCAGAACAAGGTGAGCCGTGGAAAGGAGCTGGAGGGAAGTGGTGGCTGGGTGTATCCAGAGGTCCTGCCTCTGGATATTCCCTTGGGAGGCCCTCTGAGAGCCCCCATTCCACATGGTTCCACAGGTTGACTACGCCCGGGTGAGCACAGGACCCAAGCTTGGCTAATAGTTTTCAGCCCTGCAGCTTCCGCGGTTGGTTCTTGATGGCATGTGACCCCACCTGAGCCCTTGAAGGTCAGCTCTGGGACTTTTGCTGGCACTATGGAGCAAGCAGTAGGACATGAGGCTGGCACTGCTGGTAGCCATTTTGGCAATGCTGGCCTGAAAATGAGGCCACACAGAGCAAAGCAGAGCTCAGGGCTAGAACAAAAGTTTCCTGATGCCATCCTTTGAATGGCTGGATCCAGTTACACCAAGGCTTTCTAGATCTCTGAGCTAACAAATCTCTCATCTTTGGCTTAAGCCAATAGAGTTGGATATCTATTGTTTGCAGCACAAAATCCTCCCAAATGCACGAGGCTCCACTCACATCTCATCGGAGGCATGGGCAGGCTGGGCCATGCGGTAACCCCGTTTGATGGCATTGTAGAACTGTTCATTCATGGGCAGCTCTGGGTAAGGGGTGCCACCTGTTGGGGAGCAGAGACAAGAGATATACAGGCTCAGGGGTGGAAAAGTGGCAGGGCACCCTCTTCTACAGGACAAGGAGAGCCATGCTGGCCCTGGTATGGGTAAGGGGACAGTGCCCCTGGCATCTGGAAGTGTGGGCTCCTTCATGGGCTCTGAACAGAGACCGCAACCCTCCCCAGGATAGACAGCCAGAATGTGAGAGCCAAGCAGGCTTTCTGATGTCACCGTTCAAACCTGTCAATACTCAGACAGGGAGATAAAGAGACCCAGAGAGGGCAAAGAATTTTCTAACATCACACAGCAGGGAGAAAGTAGCAGAGCTGGGACCTGAACCAGGATCCCCGTATCAGGGCTCATCCCATAGCCCCACCAGGCCAGAGGCGTGAGTGGTCGAGGTAGACACCAGGCCAGGATGCTGAGGGCTAGAGGAGGAAGCAAGCGTACCCAAGGTGAAGATCTCCCAGAGCAGGATCCCGAAGGACCACACGTCGCTCAGGGTGGTGTAGAGGCTATTGAAGATGCTCTCCGGAGCCATCCACTTCAAAGGCAAAAAGGTCTGTAGGGAGGTTAGGACAGGTGCTGAGTGCAAGGAAGGACCTCAGCCCCACTCTGCACCTGGGACGGGAGGAGGGTACCTGGCAGCTCCCACCCACAACCACTTCTCCCTCCCATTCCCTGTGAGGGCCCTGGTCTCTGCACAGCACAGTTCCCATGTCCATCCCAGTGCTGGCCAGAGGACCAGAGGCTGTTTCTTTTCTCACTAGCTGGGGACAAGGCAGCCCCTGTCCCTGGGGAAAAGCCCCAGGGTCTGAGTAGTGAAGTCTGGGAGCCAGGGACTTGTCAAGGCACCCCCTCAAACTCTTATCCTGGCTGCCTTTGATCTCTGGGCCTAGCGTCCCTCCATCTGGGGTTTGCTAAAAAGTGGGGAGATGAGAGACAGGCAGGATGATCACGTTTTAACCAGACCAATCCCTGCTACCGCGTGTGACCTGCTCATCTTTCTTGCCCTGTCACCTGGGCTTCTTCTTCTGCCCACCACCGCTGGAACAACATTTGGCCTGTTCCCCCTTCCCCCACCCTGGACCCATTACAGCCAGCCCTCCCTGCTGCTATACTTGCTCCACGCACTCCTGGGCGGCTCCTGTTCCTGTCCCTGCACACATAGCTGGGCAGGCACAGCCCATCACCGCTGTTACGGCAGGCCACGAGGAGCCCCACACAGATTTCCTATGAGCTGCAGCCACACTGGTCGGGGGGAATCTGTTCCTGCGGTCACAGGCACTGTGACTGCCCTGCAGGGACCAGGGAAGGTACTCACGCTGCCTTTGGAGATGTAATTCGAGTCCCGCATGATGTCTCGAGCCAGGCCAAAGTCACAGATCTTGACCAGCTTGCCTTCACAGATGAGCACGTTCCTAGCCGCCAGGTCTCTGTGGACGCACTGGGTTTGGAGAGAGGGGAGCTGAGGCCTTGGGGACAATTGTGGGGAAAGACCCTCCATGTCAAGGGCTTTGGGAAAATACAACACTGGCCACATGCGAGAGGCCACCCTGGTGTGCTCTTGGAGGATGCTGGCTAGCTGGGTGACCCACCTCCCCACAGCCCCCACTCTGCCCCACCAAAACCACACGTACGTTCTTGGAGGCCAGAAACTCCATGCCATTGGCCACCTGGTAGCTGAAGCCCACGAGGTCCATGTAGCTTAGCACTGGAGACTCGTTGATCAAAGTTGCCCGACAGGTCCTCTCAGGGGCTAGAGGAGAAGCAGAGGGTCACCTGCTATCTTATGTCTCCTTCTGGCCCACAGGACCCCTGCCCTTTGGCTCCTGGGAGACTGAATGTCTAAGACAAGTGGCTACTGATCGTCTAGGTCTCCCCTAAAAGGGGAATGATTTCTTAATATCAAACTCAAAGTTCTCCTGCTTTATCGGTGCCCTCATTGGCCTTTTGGCATTAGCCCTTGGGCCACTTTTGCCCAGCCTGGCCTGCCTGCCTCTCAGGGACACTAGACCAGCCTGGGGCTGAAGCTGAGTAGATCACTTTCCCTAGCACGACAAAAGGCCAGGTCCTCCCACATCCCTGCTCTCTCCCTCCCTGAGGGTTCTATGCATGTTTCCAGATCCATAAACAGGGCTTCCGTTTAGGGGTCCACTACAGATCAGTTTTGGCCAGGTGGCTGGCCTCAATTTCTACATCTATGAAATGGGCACTAAGCTCCCTTCTTCTCAGGGTTTTTGGCAAGGCTAGGCATGTGAAGAGCATCAGCCTGTGTGGGTGTGGGGTACTATGTCACTGTGTCCACCCACCAGAGGGAACGTAGTTATCGTAAGGGGCCATGTAATTGGAGGACTCGATGTCTGCATATTTGACGTCTCCTTTCATGTCCAGCATGGGTACGTAGTCCACCGACTCGTCCTTGCTCATGTCCATGTAGCCACCGTCGCTCTCCCCAGTCAAGGACACATGGCTGGGGGTAAAGGAGCATCACAGGAGAGCCTGCAGGCTTTGCCTTCCCCTCCCCTCCTGAATTTCTTCTCTCACTCACACACTCACTCATCTTCCTTCAGTCTATCCCAGTAGGAAAGCCCGTGGATCGAGCCTTTTCAACCAACCTGCTGGGCCAAGCTGGGCACTGAGGCTACCAAAATGACAGTTAGAACCCAGAGAGCTCACACCCAGAGGCAATTACAGCACCCCAGGGAAAAGGTCACAAGATGGGTGTGTTCAGAGGCGCCTTTCTGTGTCCTCCCCAGCGCCACCTGGCCATGGGAGTGCCTGGCTGCAATCCAGCATAGGCAGCCAGGATTCACCCCGATACCTATGCCTGTAGCATCAGCTCCCCAAAGAGCTGTGGGGCTCTACACACATCTGTCTCTATGGGCAGGAAAAAGATGGGAAGGAAATTGATCAAAACATCGGAGAGGGCAGGAGTGAGTTTTAGGTCTTTTACGCTTTTCTGAAGCTACTCTTGTCTTTGTTTTTGTAATCAGCAAAAGAACTAAGAAATGTTCTTTTTGGAAAAGAGGAAGACAGGAGTTGAGCTCCCTGAAAGGCAGTGTGGAGGCTGATGTGTAGAGGCTGCAGAGAGGAACACAGCCTGGAGCACCACTGTGCAAATTGGGAGGCTTGGCTCTCGTCTCACCACAGCCTCTGACCCCTCCTCCATCACTGCATGCCCTGGACTGAAGGGCAAACACCCACGACACACAGATGGCATGTCACATCTGTAGAGGGCTTAGCAGCACAGGGCCTGGCATTACTGTTATTCCCTCATCTGGGGTGGACCATCTTGTGGAACAGCCCTAGCTCCAGGAGTGATTCTGTCCCCTGCCCTGTCACAGCCTCAGCTTCTCCTCCTGGACAAAAGGAGGGGAAGGAGCAGTGCTCCTCAGGTATCCCAAAGATTCAGTCCCTGGCCTCCCTCCTGGTACCTGGGCAGGGGGAGCCCAACGGGCAGTGCATTGCTGTAGAGCTCCGCGCTGGGCGGGCGGCGCTTGTCAGAGTGGTGCTGCAGGAAGGTGTGTTTGTTGCGGTGCAGGTAGTCCACCAGGTCTCCGTAGCGGCAGTACTCAGTGATGATATAGATGGGTCCTGCGGAGGGACAGGCTCAGGGACAGTCCCTACAGAGGCCTCAGGCGTCCCCTCAAGGCCACGAGGCTAATCAGGGGCTGGATGTGGGAGAGACTTTGGCATGACAGCTAGGAGGCTTTAGTGCCTTGCAAATCCGGATTCTTTTCCTGCCTGTGTGGTGGAGAGCAAGGTGCTTAGTCTCCCTGAGCCTTACCTTCCCCAGCTGTTAAGTGGGGCTAATTAAACCCACCACAAAGCGCTGTCATGAGGATTAATGGATGATGTCTTTACTGGCTGGGCACGTGGCAAGCCCGCAGTGTTGGCTCTTATTGATATGTTTTCAAACTAAAGCTTACTTTGGAGCTCAGTATAGAAAGCAGATAAAGGCCACTGTTTACAATGATCACTTTAGTAGTTAAATTCAACTACAATGCATTTACTTAAAGTCAATCAGTGAGAACTCGAAGATATCTACGAAAACGAAAATGTTGAAATGAGTGATCATTGCAAACGTGAATAAGTCTATGTACCCAACATACTTCCGTATTTTATTTTGGTTGCATAATGCTGAGGAAAATCCCAAATCTCACAATAAGCAGCTGCAAATGGTGATAACATTTTTTTTTTCAGCCTAACTGGTAATCAGAGCTTCAAATAGACCCAGCTGGCCACAGAGACTTTCTTCTATGATCAAATGAAGGTAGCTCCCAAGTAGCAAGCTGGTGGTCTCCAATGGCGGGCGTATAACTCATCTTAATGTCATGTGAGCTGTTATTTATTGGTTTTCAAAATGTATTGGGAAAATAAAAAAGTGTCAGGCAACACCATGGTCTGGAAGCTGCTGGGACTGGTGACCTGACTAATCCTTCAGCCGTGAAGGTATTGTGATTTTGTGAGTTTCTAAACCCCACCGCCCTCTGGGACAGTGCGGTGAGGGCGCTGGAGCGGGTGGGCACAGACCCTCCAGCAGGAGTGTGCTGTTGTGCGAGGCCTGAGGAAGGGGTAGGCGGGGCCTGGCCTTGGTGGTGGGCACTTTCCCTGAGTCCTCTGGGGCAGTGGGTTTGGTACCTCCTTTGGTGCAGGCCCCCAGCAGGTTGACCACGTTCAGGTGGGGCCCAAGGTGACTCATGATCTTCAGCTCCGACATAAGGGCTTGCTTCTCACTGCTGCGGGCTGTGGCTGAGGAAAATGGGGGCCCCAGGCCAGGTCCAGTCATGGAGGCTCCATGGAGACCCCACCACAGGAGCCTACTCTGACTCTTCTGCCCCGTCCTGTGCTGCAAGACCCAGGCAGCCCGGCGGGGGTGAGCACCCACACTCTGAGGAGGGGAAGAGGCCAGGGCAGGGGAAGGCAGGCTGAGGAGGCCAGGGTGAGGAACCCTTTTTCCCAAACCAGACCCAGACTCGGGAGCAGTGCCTGCTGCAGTGTGATGGCCCCTCTAGTGCCTGCAAATCAGCATCAGGCCACCCTGGGAGAGGCTAAGTGTGTGGGGAGGGGCAGGGAGAGGTGAGGGCCCAGATGTGGAGGGCTCCAAGGACTACTCACATTTAAGCATCTTGACGGCCACTTTCATCGTGGCCTGAGAATGGCTCAGGCCATGAGCCGTGGCCTCCACCACCTGCCCAAAGGCCCCAGAGCCGAGGGTGCGTCCTGGTGCAGAGATGATCCATTAGCTCCTGGCCTACCAGGAAGCTGTACCGCTCCCCCAGCTGCCCCCCTCCCCCCACTCTCCTCCCCCTGGCCGCTATCACCCTTCCTGCCCAGTGAGAGGAAAGAGCCACTCTCTTAGGTCAACCTAGACATTACTTAAACCACCTTGGACTCAGGGTATTCCCTAAACACACTCCTGCAACCACAATGCCTCCCTGTCTTTCTTGGTATCTCATCTAAGTCCTGCCTGCTTTCTGCCCCATCTTTAATCTCTGGAAAGTTTCTTCCCTCCCCAAGGGAGCTCGCTTCTCTGTACCTCCTCAGCTTCCCCAGCCAGACCAGGCCTGCTACTCAGCCTGTCCTCAATCCTTCCGCTTTTGCCACATAGGGATCCCGTCTCACAGGGTCACAGGATCATAGAGCCTCAATGCTAGGCAGTTCCTGGGGGATGATCTTGCTCTTATTGTACATAGTAGGAGATGGAGGGCCAGAGAAGGCAAGACACCAGCCCTAGGTCTCATAGCTAGTCATGGCAAGGCTGGGACCAGACCTCAGTCTTCCCACCCAACTTGAGTCCCCACACTGCCACATGAGGCCTCCCAGGACTGACCCAGCACAAGCTGGTCCCGCGGCAGCTCCCACGTGGAGTCATAGGGCAGCTGCATGGGGTCCACGTAGATGTACTCATGGCCGTCAGAGCTCACAGACTCAATCACCTTCCATCGGATCTCGTAACGTGGCTTCTGGAGGACCAACCCGAGGAGTTAGTTATCAGAGGGAGTCTCAGGCCTTGAGGCCCGTTAGCTTCATCCGTCTAGGACACATGGGGCAGGAGACCCTGAAGCCCAGAGAAGGGCAGGGGCATATTTGAAGTCACACAGCAAGTGCTCAACTGAGCCAAGGTCTTCATGGGCTCGGAGGGAACAGGGACCAAGGGGCCCCAGAGGAGGCTTCAAGACTTGGCAGACTGAGGAGCAACTGGCAGCTGAGGGCCTGGCTCATGAGAACCTCCTCTCTAGCTTCTCTCCCAGCCTTAGCTGCTCCTCAGATGGAAGTGGTAGAGCAGATGACCCCAGAAAGTGACACCAGGTAGGGTACTCGGCTGGATGCGGATGGCCATCCCCATGCTGGGCAAGTCAGAAAGATGTAAGCTTAGAATGTTGACATCTTAAGATGTAGGAACCACAGGACTGGAATTTTAGAATGATGGGATCATGAGGTGCTGCAATCCTGATTCACGAAGCTTAAAATGTTGGAATCACAGAATGGTAAAATCTCAAAGCAGAACACTGAAATTACAGACTAATGGGATCAGAATGCATTTCAGTAGAATCACAGGTTCTCCATGGGTGAGAGCTGGAAGAATCCTGGAGCCCATGCAGTCCACCTCAAAGGTCCCACGCTCCATGGCTAGGATGAGAGGAATGGTGTCTCAGCAGGACCCGGGGACTTAGTGACACAGTAGGGGAAGGGAATCCTGGATAGCTCGGGCCAGGCTCAGGTTGGCCCAGACTGCTGGGGGTGGAGGAAGCTCGGACAGCCAGCGTCACAAGTCCCCACCTGAGTTCCATGCTGAGCTCTGCATGTGGTCAGATCACGCAGCATTCAAGGAGGGCAGAGGGGTGGAATTCATGCAAAATAATGATGTGCCAGTCTTCACCCACTGGGCCAGGGAGGGGCTTACCTTCTGCCAAAGCATGATGAGGATGATAAGGGAGATGATGGTGAGCACCACCAGGGCCAGGATGGCTGAGATCACCACCACCTTAAAGGGCAAGGCTGGAGGCAGAGATGAGAGCAGGCCATGAGCAAACTGGGCAGCTGCCCTCCCCTCACCCCATCTCTGGCATCATAGATCCCTCCGTACACATCCTGTCCAGAATAGAAGCGCCCACCTCCCCATCAGCCTGCAGTGTCAGACCCTCAGCCTCTCACTCTAGGCCACTCGTTCTGACTGTCCTGTAAATACCCCATCCCCTCAGTAACTATCCCCACTCAGATCACTGCTGGCCTCCATGTCCCTTCAGCCCTGCCAGTCAGTCTGGCTTTGCTGCCAGAGCTCTGGACGGGGTACAAATCCTGTTCTGGGTTCCTGTCCATTGCCTGGACCTCCCATTAGCCCTGGAGCCCCTGAGGGCTGGGTTGTGGCTTACCTCTCCCCTGAGTCCACACCCTTGCTGGGGATGCCACAGCTCCGTCAGACTCCAAGCTCCATGCCTGACCGAGTGGCCAGTGGACTGAATGAGTGGCCACTGAGGGAGCAATGGCTGAGACCCCCAGCCTGATGAATCCAGACCTCAGCATGGAGGCTGCTTCCTCCCCACTTCACCCAAAGGGCCCAGCTGGGGTTGGGGTGGTGACGGTAGTTAACAAAGTGGGGCTCACACTGGCCCTTACAAGCCTCGAGTCTCCTCCACCCTCAAGGCCTCAGCCTCTTCGCTGTACAGCTTCCCACTCTCCCCATCCAGCCCTGCCAGACCTGCTTCTCCCCTGCCCTGCCCTGCTGGCCACCTATGAGGTCCCAAGGAACTCATTCCCTCCTCTTCTGTCCCCAGTCTGTGCTTCTTTGCTCCCCAGGAAGTCCTGTCCCACCTCCTCCTCCCCATCCATTGCTATAACCTTAGCCCCTAAAACCACACCTGGCACATAGTAGGTACCCGGTACTATTTGTTGAATTACTAAGTGAATGCCATTCTTATGCTTAAAATCTTTGAATGCAGGCCGGGCATGGTGGCTCATGCCTGTAATCCCAGCACTTTGGGAGGCCGAGGTGAGCGGATCACGAGGTCAGGAGTTCAAGACCAGCCTGGCCAATATGGTGAAACCCTGTCTCTACTAAAAATACAAAAAATAGCTGGGCGTGGTGGTGGACTCCTGTCATCCCAGCTATTCGGGAGGCTGAGGCAGGAGAATTGTTTGAACCTGGGAGGCGGAGCTTGCAGTGAGCCAAGATCACACCACTGCACTCCAGCCTGGGCAACAGAGCCAGACTCCATCTCAAAAAAAAAAAAAAAAAAAAACTTTGGATGGTTCCCCATGTTATCAGTAAAGGAAAAAGGCCAAACTCCTAAAATGGTACGTAAGGCAGAGGCTTCATGACTCTACCTCTGCTTCCCTCTCCAACTTCGTCTCTCACCCCTTATCCATTCTCCCTTACCCTTACCCATCCTCACCATGCCTTCCTCCTCAGGGTCCCAGACCAACATCCCTCTTCTCCTCCCTCCTCCCGCTCATCACACATCTCGGTCCTGGGAAGGAAGCCTGCATCTTCTAGGCAGCCATTGCTGGAGGCATGAAGGAGCCCTCTTGCAGCCATCCTAGGCCCTGTGTGCTGGTGCTCAGCTTCCCGCTCAGGCTTTAGTCACACAAAAGTGTCACATCTGCCTTGGCTCAGAGCTGGTCTTCCACTCAGGCTGTCCACACTGTCTGCCCAGATACACACTTGCTCAGAGAATGTGTATGCATGTGTGGGAGCACGGGTGAAATGAGGGGATGAAAGAAGCCCACCCATCCACCACAGGGCAGGGGACAGGAGGCAGCTCTAGACAGGCACGTGCATTAACACGCCCAAGGACCTGCATACACAGAGACCAAGACGCCTCACATGGCCTTTGGAGCCCTGCCTGCTCTAGATCTGCCGACCCCTGTAGCTCCATCCCACAGCACTTCCTTCCCCTTTATCTGCCGCCCTTCCAGCCCCTAAGTGTCCACACACTCAATCCTCCAGCCAGATTGAGTTGAATTCTTTTCATTTCTAGGAACTCATTTTGCCTCTGGGCTTTTACACAGGCCATTCCCTCTGAGTGGGACACCATTCCTTACCAGGCTAACTCCTAGTCATTTTTTAGGTTTTCACCTAAAGGTACCTTTTCTAGAATACTTTCCTGAATCCCATAGCTGGGCATGGGACCCCTTCTCCCTCCAGGCTTTGCCCCTAATGTGGTGATCCCAGGGGGAATTGCCAAGTTCCTTGTCTGCCTTCTATCTCTGGACTATGGGTACTAGGAGGTCCAGGCAGGGCTGAGCCCTTTGACCTTTATACTTCAATGAGAAATTGGGTCCTCATATTTAAGGAATGAAGAAGAAAGGTGAATAAATGAAGCACACTCATACAGGTGCATGTATGCTTAAGGGTGGGCAGGTAGATACACAAAAGCATCAAGACACTGGTAGGCATTGCTCATACACACAGAAATTACACATGTATGTGTACCTGCTAACAGATGTACATTGTACAGCAGGCACATGTGTATGGGAATTATGCTTGTACACTTTTCTAGAAAGGTATGCTCCAATTATATGCTTACAGACATGCACTATGCCAGTTTGCATGCATGCAAAGCAATTGTACATGCATTGCTTGTACACATGTATAGGAATTGTGTACCCACAGGTACATGCATACAGACATACACTGTGGGTTTAAACAGATGTCTGGGGATTAGGCATGCTCATGTACATGGCTTACAAACACGTGGTGGGTTTACACACATGGACAGGCATAGTGCACATGTGTATGCTTATACACATACACTCTAGCTTTACAGGAGTGACTGGAGATTGGGCATTCTTTAGTACATGATTTACATATCTACACACAGAGGATTTGCACCTATGTTCAAGGAACAAGCATGCTCATGTACATGGCTTACAATATACATGTAGTATATGTACACCACACTGAAGGGTATTCATATCCATGGTTTATAGACTTGTGTTTGTACACGTGTGTACCCATATTGTGTATGCTGGAACGTGTTCCTATGCATGTACACAACAGGGTTTCACAATGCTCCTGTCTGCCCCTGGGCATGCTAACTCCTTTGGCCTGCTGTGGGTACATGGGCACAGTACCAATCAGGCAGGGTTAAGGTAGGGGTTGGGATCGTCAGGGGCCACCGAGGCTGAGGACTCACAGTGTGGCACCACGATGACCTCCTGCGTGTCCTGGCCCACAGCGTTGCGCAGCGTGCAGCGCACCGACAGCGGCCGATCCACGTGCTGCAGACGCAGTGTGCTCACCACCTCAAACTCCTGCTCCTCCTCCCAGTACGTCACGTTCGTCTCCAGCTGGCTCTCCTCTTCGGAACTGTTCCCCAGCAGCGTGGGCGGCAGCTCGCGTGGACACCTGCCAGGAGAGCCGGTAGGGTTGGCTGCCAGCCCCTTCCCCTTGCAGACAGCGAAACTGAGGAGAAACTGGTGGAAGGAGGCAGGACGTGTCCAGTTCCTATGTCCCACTGCCTGTTTCCGAGCGGGCTCCTCCTGTGCTCCCTCTACTGGTCAGCAGGGGGTGCTCCCACCCCAGAACTGACAAGGCTGATGGCACAATCCATTCTTATTTGACCCACGGGGTCACACAGTGTATGCGGTAGAGGCAGAACCTGCACTGAATCCTGCCTCTGTCCACTACATTAGAATCAACCTGGCCAGGAGTGCAGAACTGATCTACAGGGCGGGTAAGGTCTCTGGGGCTCAGACCCTGCAATTTGCTGGGCCAAACTGCCCAGGGGTAAAGGTAAGGAAAAGGGACCATTTAGGTCATACAGAGTAGGACCAAGGAGGTGGTGACCTGGCCTCCTAGGATGCAACTCTATGCCTGGAACAATATGCCAAGAAGTACGGGCGGGACTAGATAACCTTCACGAGCTTTTTCTAGCCAGCTGGGGGGACACTGGGAGACTGAGGCCCGGGTCTGCTCACCTTTTGAGGTCTCTGCAGGCGGACCAGATGATGTTCGGCTGGGGCATGCCCCGGCCACGACAGCGGACTGTCTGTTCCCCGCTGTCAGGGTGGCTCTCACTTAGCTCCAGCACTCGGACAGGGACTGCATGGAGAGGGCACTGGGTCAGGAGGCAGGAGGGTCAGGACAGTTAACAGGACAGGTCCTCAGGGAGGACCTGGCGCAGAGTCTCTCTTGGGGGAGGAGGGCTGTAGACTGCAGGTGAACATTAAATACCAGGAATCGGTGTGAAAACCGATGGCTTCCCTTCTGGGTACTTCAAAGGGAACGCCTCAGCAGGGGGCTAGTCTGTCTTTAACACCTCTCTGAGACTTGCTAATCTTCCCTTTTAACAAAGGGAGGCCTCAAGCTCAGAGCCCTGGGCCACCAAGCTCGTGAAGCCAGCATTTAATAGCATTGTTTGGTCTTCTCTGAGTTTATTTTAGTGGCTGCCTTATATTTATGACATGTGATGCTGATTTTCCACCTACAATAGAGAGGTTACATTTTGTCTTTCAAAATGAATTTGTTTTTAGAAAGTCAATTGACAAAACATTAAGTCATTATCATGTCATTCCTCTGCTCAAAACCCTGCCATGGCTCTTCACTTCGGTTATAGTAAAAGCCAAAGTCTGCACCAGGCCCACAAAGACCTATGGGATTTGCCCTTCTCCCAGCCCCCACTGCCCTATCCCCGTTCTGACTTCGTCTCCCACCACTCTCGCCACCAGCCCTGTTCCAACCACACAAGCATTTCAGCGATTGCTCTGGCCTTTGCACTACCCGAGGTACCCTTTCCCCAAATATCCACCGAGCTAATGTCCTCACCTTCTTCAAGTCTTCATGCAAATGTCGCTTCCTCAGCCCTGATCACTGTATCAAAAATGCAACTCTCACCATCACTCTGCGCCCAGCACTCTCAACTTCCCTACCCGGCCCCTGTTTTTCCTCTCCCGAAGTGTTAGTTACCTTCTAACCTATGTAATTCGCTGGGGTTTTCCTCCCTACTGTTAGTGTTTGTCTTCCCCTACTCGGATGCAAGCTGCACAAAGGCAGGGAGGGAAGTTCAAGAACCTTGAATAGACAGGCATATGGTAGTTGCTCAATAAATACCTATCGAGTTAATAGTACAGTATAAGTGGAATGTGAGAAGGGAAAATCATGGCCTTGGTACCTAAGTGCCTGAAGTTTTGGAAACACCAATCTAGCCAGATGGCCTCCTTATACGGCTGGGGAAACTGAGGCCCAGAGGCCAGGTTCACACGGCAGTGGGTCAGTGGCCTAGAATCCATCTCCTGAGCTGCAGGCTCCCTCTCCCACTCCTCCCATGGAAGGGTGGACAGTGCAGGAAGGGAGAGGGGATGGGGGCAGGGAGGGGAAGGAGAAGGGACATGGGGAGGGGCGTGCTCATCACCATTGATCTGTAGCTGGAAGGAGAGCTGGACCTCAGCGTCCTCATGGAAGGCCCGCATGGTGTAGTGGCCAGCCTCTGCCACCTTCACGCGAACCAGTGTCAGCTCTGACACATACCTGGGGAGCAGGAAAGGCAGCAGTCAGAGTCGGAAGGACTCTTACAGTTCTCCCCACCCTCCTAGTATAAACAGGAACAAGGCCCAGGGAGGGGAAGGGCTTGCCAAGGTCATCTCGGCATTGGTAGCAGAGCCAGGACTCAAACCAGGTCTCGTAAATCCTCACCCATAGGCAGTTCCCCTAGGCCAAGAGGGAGGGTTGAGATGAACTGTTGGTGGGGGTGGGGGGCATTGAAGGGAAAGTCCTATTTCTCTCCCCTTCAGAAAGGTGGACACTGCTCCATCCTAACCTATCACAGTCTCTGTCAGCCAGCAAATCTCCAGCCTCAGGGATATCGCAGGCCACGAGTGGCCTGCCTGGCACCCTCTTCCCCAGTCATCTGCCCGTTTACTTCTTGGCTGCTACTGCTGGCCCCACCCATCACAAGGACAACTAAACATCTGGGTGATCATCTGACCGGCGTCTGTTTCCTCCACTAGACTAGAAACTCTAGGAGGGATGAACTGTCAGCTCTGGTCGCTGCAGCATCCCCAGCACCTGGCATCTAATTTGCTCTCAGAAAGCTGGGCCTAGGTTTGTGGCTGAAAGCCAAGGGCTGCCTGGCGGCTGCAAAGAAAAATAACTTCAAGAATGGGGTGGGAGAGCGAGCTGCTCACCGGGTCTCCGACACGTTGCGCGTGGACAGGGCGATCTCGCCAGCGCTGGAGTCGCCCAGGGTGCGGTTGTCTTTAAACCACAGGACGGTGGGCGGTGGGTAGGCCTCGAATACTACCTGCAGTGTCCGGCTCCGATGCAGCTCAGCAAATTGCAGTGTGCCCACTTCTTCCAGGAGCCGCACGTAGCCGCTCTCTGCAAGGGGTGACCGTCAGGGGCGGGGCCCTGGGGGCAGGGCACCAAATGCATCCCAAAGGAGGCCAGCTGTGGGGTGGGGCTTCAGCCTGGGGATGCTGCCGGCCATGGAGTTTCTGGAGCTGAGGTTGAAATTGGGCTGGGGACGGGGCCTGGAGAAGGGGCCAAATTTGGGGCTAATGTGGATGTTGGGGCCGGCTCCCAGGTTGGGACCAGAGTTGTACTAACAGTTCTCTGTTCTAGGTCAGTATTGTGGCTGATTCTGGGACTAGTGATAAGGTTGAATTTGGGGATGGGGCTTCCCGGACCTGGGATGGCAGTTGGGCTTGGAAGTCAGGTTGGGGCTGGGGCTCTGGCTAGTCAGAAAGTCTAGGTTGAGATAGGGTTGGATTTGGGGCTGACACTGCATTTTGGTTTGGGTTTATCCTGGAATTGGGGTTTTGGTTGGCACAGAGGCTAGCTAGGGCTGCACTGGAGTGTGGCTGACTATACCCCGGGGCTGTGACAGGCACTGGGTCCATCTCAGACTGGGGATTGGGCTGAGCCCAAGGCACGCACCAACCACGGTGATGTTGATGGCCTTTTCATCCTGATGGTCATTCACACTCTCCGTCACATTGCAGGTGTAGGTCCCCGAGTCTTCTAACTCGGCACTGGGGATGTGCAGGATGGAGCGGATGTGGTAAGGCATATCCAAGAGGAAGTCGGTCACCGGCTCCACCAGCCGCCCACTCTGCAGCAACAGGTTGGGCAGGCCCCCCGAATCAGGAGGGGCCGGGGAGAAATCAGTCTGCAAGCCAGATATCCACCCATTCCTGGCCCCTCCTCCTACCCCTGCCTGGCCCCACATTACTTCTTTGCGGGGGTATGTCCACTCGAAGTTGACCACCTCATTCCCGATCACAATGCACATGAGGGTGATGTTCTCACCCTGGCGGACCACAGTCTGCACTGCGTTCACAGAGACGTTGATAGATGACACTGGTAGAGAGAGATTGGCTTAGGTCTGGGGAAGTCACCACCAGACACTAGCACTTCAGCTTGGGGATAGGGTAGGGGGCTAGAGAGGGAAAGGATGACTGATGTAGAAGATTCATTCATTCAACAAATATTTACTGAATACCTACTACATGCCAAGTACTATTCTGGACACTGGAGCAACAGTAGTGAACAAAGTGGACAAAATCTCTGTTCTTATGGAGCTGACGTTCTAGAAGGGATAACAGTCTGGAAATCAAAGTACCCTCTGGAGATCTATGTACGGGAGAAATGTATTGAGCACATACCATGTGCCAGGTACTCTCCATCTTTTATTTAATCTTCACAATTGATCCTATGAGGTAGGCAGCCATTGTTATCCCCACATCACAAGAGGGGAAGCAGGCTCAGAGAGATTATGTGCTTTGTGTAAAGTCTCTCAGACAGGAAATAGCAAAGCTGGGATTTAGACCCAGCTGGTGCTGAAGCTCGTGCCCTCACCGACCATGTTACACAGGCCAGCTCTGCCACTATCGAATTCTGCGACAGGGGACAAACTCCATCCTCTCTCTGCATCTGAGTTTCCTCATCTGTAACATGGGGAAAACACTATCTTCCTTCGAAGGCTGTGGTGAGAATCCACTGGGAAGTGGAGTCGCACACTTTGTAAATTGTAAAGGGCTATTCCTCTGTGGAGGGTTATACTTGCCTCTGCTGAGCATCAGGCCAGAAAGGGGGCTCACCCTGGAGTCTGTAGACATAGTAGGCATCAGAATCCACCTCCCTGTCCCCAATGGTGGTTTTGCAGATGTAGCTTCTGTCCTCAAAGATACCAGAAAAGCCACGTTGGTGATCATAGGGGACAGGCAGTGCAATGTCCCCTTTCTTCTCGTGCAGTGTCACCACCAGCTGTGGGTCTGTTACTCGGCATGGAATGGTGATCTCAGTTATTTCCGTGAGAAAGATGAATAGTTCCTCGGCATCATTAGGGAGGAAGCCCACAGTGGGATCTGCCAGGAGTGGAGCCGTGAATGAGTCAGGGGAACTGGGTTTCTGGCCATCCCCTGAATTGCTGTGTGGCAAGTCATTTGCCATCTCTGGCCCTCTGTCTCCCCATTACAGAATAGGGATGCTCCCAGAAGGGCACAAATCAAATGTTAGAGCTGGTCTCTTCCAGCTCTAATGTCTGATATTGACAGTGCCAGGATAAGAAAGCAGGCAAGTCACAAGTTGAAATGCAGCTGATATCTGGAGCTTGGAGAATGGGGAAGACGGGATGTGGGGTCAAGAGGGAGCAGATTGGAAGCAGCTGAGAATATAGAGTTCTTGGGAGGCAGGAATAGGGGGACTGGCAGGGAGCAGGCAGATCATCCAGACCAAGGCGTGGGGGAGAACACACTCCCGGACTGAGCCAGGCTGGTTCCATGATTGTCTGCTTTTCTAGGATGGCTGCATTTCACAATAAACTAAAGCACTCTCTGGACTTCCCCTGATGCCTCCAGTTGACAAGAGGGGTAAGGAGTGGGCACACAGGCTGGGGGCCTTTACCTGGCACAAAGATGTAGAGCCGTTTCCGCTCATCGGGCTCCAGTCCACGGGAGTCATTGTGGGTGCAAAAGTATTCTCCCGTGTCTAGCCCAGTGAGGTTGGTCAGTGTCAGCACGCTGGAGAAGGTGCCATCCTGGGCCTTGGCCATTTCCTGTGGGGGCTCCTGGGACATCCGTTCCCACACCACCGGAGCTGAACCAGAGCAGGTCAGAACGAAGGTGCTGGAGACATTGAGGACAAGCTCTGGCCCTGGGGGTGTGATGACCAGGCCCTGAGAGACCTGTGGTTCCAGCAGTAACAGGAGGGGCAGCAACAGCAGCTGGCCTTTGGGAGAGGAGGTATCAGACATCAGGGAACAGGGGCTTCAGCACCTCTCCCAAGGCTGAGCCTGCGAGGAGGCCACGTATGCATAGCCCTCAAGTCCTTGAGGAGCACAGCTCCTTTATCCGACAGACTGGGGCTCTCCAGCCATGGCTCTGAGGACCACTCGCTCAGCTCCAGGACCCCAGGGATTCCTCCGGACTGCCTATGTCAGTCCCTTTAGACCCCAGCCTCTGAGTCCTTCAGCAGTGCTGTGTGTAGGCAGTAGGCACCAGAAGGGGCCAGGAAATCCTCGGGAAGCAATTCCCTGGCCTCCAGTTCCTGCATTGCTTCCCAGGTCACTTTCTGAGCCTCTTCCCTACAGCTCCCTGCCCCCTCCCTCGACTGTCCAGGTTCTGCCCAAGGCCCAGAGGTGGCTCTGGGTGGGAGAGAGATGGGAGGGAGGGGCTCAGGTAGCTCAGAGTGGGGCCAGAAAAGATGCTGAGGCCCCTTTTGGCTGGAGGGAACTGGGGTTGGGAGTGTGTGTGTGTCAAGTGATTGGTCCCCCTCCATGACATCCCCTGGAGAAGGATTTTGCAGGCCACACCCTCCATGCCCCCTGGTGATAAAGATCAGGAGGGGAGGTGGGCGGTCAGGCAGCCAGTCCATCTTACAGCCAGCTGCCGGGCAGGCTGCTGGCTGGTCATTAATTGCTGGGTCAGCCGCTCAGCCCCTGCAGAGCTGAAGACATGTCAACGGGCAGGAGTGAGGGGTGGGGTGTGCTGAGAAGCCCAGCAGTGACTTGGAAGCTCCCAGCCAATGAGGGGTCCAAGCCGGGTGCCACAGATCCACCAGACCGAGGATAGGAGGCCAGGGGTGTGTGCCAGAAGGTGGGATGGGGTCTGGAGGGCCAATCAAAGGATTTGAGCTGATGGTTCTGGACAAGCAGGGGCCCACTGACGCTTTCTGAGCTGAAGGGCTGGCAGCTGGAGGCCTCCACAGAGCCCACCGGAAATCCTGGAAACTAAAGCCAAAGAGCAGGGCAGTGTGCCTGGTGCTTCACGCCCTGCCACCAGCACACATCACCCCTGCCAGCTCCAGGGTTCCACTCCGCAGCCCCCCGGCTCCCCTACCTTATCTCCCATCTACCTACCTTTGAGGGCCAGAGCTGGCATCGCACCCAGAAGCCGCATGGTGTCCTGCAGAGTTAAACAGGAGTCAGGGCCCAGGGCAAGTGGAGGCAGCGACAGGGGCTATCTCACCACCTGGCTCCTGCAGAATGAGCCCCAGCTTGGGCCACCCAGCCTTCATGTCCGAGGGGCTGAAGCCAAAAGCCACCACATCCCAAGCCTGAAAGGGCACTCATGACCACAGGCTGTCTCCTCTCCATCCCGGACTCAGCCTTGGGGTCCTGGCCTTTGCTTTGGCTCTGCTTGTGACTCTCATGTGGCCTCGGCTGCGTCCCCAGCCTCTCTCCGGGCCTTAGTTTCCCCATCTGTACAGTGAGGGAGGGGAAGTTGGGCTGGATGGTGTCCAGTAGCCTACCAGCTCTGACAGCCTGTCCTCCGGGTGACAGTTCCAATACCAGGCTCTTATCTGCCAGGACAAATATTTGGGAAAGTGTGATGAAAGGCATGGGAGGAGGAGGGGGGAGGCCAGAACCCAGAGAACTCCCGCAGCTCCACAAGCACAACAGGAAATGGAGGAGGCTGTGGGCTGTGGGAAGGGAAGTGGGGGAGCCGGAGCTGTGGAATGTGGGAGGTGGGCCTGGACACCTTTACTCAGCCCAGAGCATACAGGGAGGCCCAGGGGACAGCGGCTAGGGGCTGGGCCCAAGAGAGGTCCCATCGAGCAGCCAGGCCTCACAGGTCCTTGGAGACCAGTGAAGCCAGGCTCCCCACCCCCACCCCCAGGGTGCAGATGGGGAAACTGAGACTCTGAGAAGGTGAGAAGTTTACCCAAGATTCCACAGCAGAGCCTGTCTGAGAGGGAGACAGAGAGAGAGAGACCTGGAATGATAGAAGTAGAAAGAGACAAAGACACAGAGACAGAGAGGAGGTGCCCAGAGAGACAGCACCAGAGGCACTAAGAGACAGAAGCAAGGACAAAGACAGAGACAGACTGAATGGGGTGGCCCTTGCTCTCCTCTATCTTGGAAGACACACTTCAGGTCCCAAGAGACCACCAGGAGCCAGGTATGCCAAGAGTCTGCCTGCAGCATTGGCAGAAAGGACGCCAGAGGACAGGGGTCGCAAAGCACGAGCTTTGGGAGGTGATGGCGTGATGAGGCAACAAGGATCCTCCTCTGGCTGTGGGGCTGCCCAACCTGGCCTGCCTCTGGAGGCCATGCCCAGCTTGCCCCCACCTCCCCATCTCACCCCTTTTAGTTTTCAGTTTAGGGCTGCGGACCAGGTTCAGGCCCCAGCATCCCAGCTCTTGTGCCATCGCTCTCCCTGTGTCCTAAGTCCCCAGCTCTGGAAGTGGATGATGGTGAGTACCTCACCTACCAGGGCTGCATTCACATGTCAGGGGTGGGACAGAGGCAAGGCTCCTCCCGCCTATGGACCCCCAGTCTTAGCTCTGCCCAACACCCCAAGAAACAGTCTGAGCAAATCAGCTCTTCTCCTCCCTCCTCCCTTTCAGACTGCCTGCCTGAAGGTCTCCTCGTTTCTTCCTCTCCCCTCTCTGAACTGCTCCTGACTCAAAGCCCAGCCCTTCTGACGCCCCCTCCAGCCTCTGCTCCCCACCATCCCTCTGCCCCAGCCCCTCCAGCTGGATGCCAGGCCTCCTTGGTCAGGAGGGAGCAGCGCCAAGGCGGAGCCAGCAGCCCCCACAGAGGCCCATCTGCCCCTCCGTCGGTGCCCCTCTGGCTGCCCCCTTCCTGCTAGAGATCTCAGCCAAAGAAAATCATTAGCAGAGGCTGGGGGAGGGGGTCACTTCAGCCTCCCTGCCCCTCCTCTCCCAGTCTCCCTGGCTGGCCACACTGTTTATTATTCTAAAGGAGGAATTTGGCCGGCTGGCCAGGAGAAGGGAGGTCACTGCAGCGGGGCTGGCCTGGCTCTGGAAGGCTGGGCTGGCCATGTGGGCTGGGCCCTCATGGCATGCAGCCCCCGACCCTCCTCCCATGTGGCACTCCATCCTCTCCCCTTCAGGCTCTCTTCTGCTGGGCCTGGGGCTGGGGGTGGCTTAGAGACTCTGAGCTAGGGCGTATGTGTTTTGAATGGGCAGCAGAGGCCCAGAGAAGGACAGAAGCATGCCCCAGTCACACAGCAAAAAGGCAGATTCAAGCTGTGGGGAGAGGACAGGCAGACAGTGTGGATGCTGTAGGGAGGGTGTAGGCACCCCAGGGATCTCAGACGGGCTTCACTATGAATAGAGCGAACAGCTCCCCTCATAAGTGCCCTGGGACTCACTGTGAGACTAAGCGAGTCTCCAGCCTCTCTGGACTCTGCGTCCCCATCCATACAGAGAGGTTGGCAGGTGTCATCTCAAAGAGCTGTCCCTATGGTGAAGCTCTGCCTTTCTGACAGGCCAAAGAGAAGATTCTAGTCACCATGAATCTTACCGGGGTGTTTTGAGGAGGTGGGGGCTAGTAAGCAGGAGGGGGCTACATTCCTGAGGCTAGAGTCACATAAGAATCCACCAGCCATCTCGCTCCATGAATGGAATTTCCATGACTATTCAGCCACAGACTTGCTGTGCGGGCTTTGACAAGTTGTTTCCCTCTCTGGGCCTCAGTTTCCCCATCTATACAATTAAGAGTTAGACAACAGGCTGGGCACAGTGGCTTGCGCCTGTAATCCCAGCACTTTGGGAGGCCGAGGCAGGCGGATCACGAGGTTGAGAGATCGAGACCATCCTGGCCAACATGGTGAAACCCCGTCTCTACTAAAAATACAAAAATTAGCTGGGCGTGGTGGTGGGCGCCTGTAGTCCCAGCTACTCGGAAGGCCGAGGCAGGAGAATTGCTTGAACCCGGGAGGCGGAGGTTGCAGTGAGCTGAGATCGCACCACTACACTCCAGCCTGGTGACAGAGTAAGACTCTGTCTCAAAAAAAAGAGTTAGACAACAGTGTTTCAACAATGTTTCACGGGACTTTCCGCTGGTGATGTGGAACCCCAGGAGGTGGCAAGGAAAGACTGGTAGGGACAAGAGGCTGGAGGGCCAGGGAGGGCAGAGTAGGGCTTAGGGCACCCAGACATGACCTCCCAGGCCATCTTGGATGACTCCCTGATACCCCTCATTGTCCACCCAATGTGTTAGGCCTCTTTGTGCTTCCCAGAGGCTGCTCTGGTTCCAGCCAATCCCAGGGAGGCCCAGGCAGCTGACTTGGTGGTAGTGGGCTTGCCTGTGACAACTTCCCCTCTTTAGGAGGACTGTACTCTAGCGAAGGGCCACCTAGGACAACCTGGATGTCACAGTCAGAGAGCAGGCACTCCCCCCATCTGCTGTACTCTCCTGCCCAGGGAGGCCTCTAGAGCAGAGAGAGGGAGGGGACCCCTAGGTGTCCCCCTTTTGCCCATGAAGAGAGTGCTGTGTGCCAGGAACCCCTCCTGATTCCTCCTATTCTGGCCAGGTGGTAGGCTCAGAGGCCCAAAGTGGAGATCATGCCCAGCTCCTCACGTGACTCAGAGGGACCCCTTAGGGGAGCAGAGTGAGGACCCCAAGTCCAGGGGAGAGGAGTGGGGGGCCCCAAGTCTAGGGGAGCGGAGTAAGGACCCCAAGTCCAGAGGAGCAGACTGGGAACTCCAAGTCAAAAGGAAGCAGAGTGGGGACCCCAAGTCCAAAGGAGCAGAGTAAGGACCCCAAGTCCAGGGGAGAGGAGTGGGTGCCCCAAGTCCAGGAGAGCAAGTATGCTTGGGGAGTCATTCTCAGAGCCCCAGACTTCCCTCCTCCCAGTACGTACAATTCTCCACTCCTTTCCCACCGCCTTAATCTAAATAAATCCAGCCCATCTTGGCCACATCCGCCAGCAACGGCTTCCCTCCCTCAGGGTCCTGAGGCTCCCACGACACAGGCAGGCCAGGGAGGGGGCCCTGCATTGCTGCGGGGGTTGATGGGGGGAGCCTGCACATGGTCAGCACATACACACAGCACAGATGCACAGATGCCTGCCTACGCACTTCCTCGCACGCTCCTCTGAAACACATACGTATGCAACAGGCCATGTGGGTGCCAAGCCCTCATGCAAGCACTAAACACGTACACACCCACACAAAACACATGTGCGCAGCTCCCACTGTGCCCAGCACCCGTGGAGATGCACCCGTGTGCAACAGTTCACATGTGTATGCAGCACATACAACATGCACAGAACATGTGCACACAGAACCCCAAATTCACCTGAACACACAGCCATATACATGAACAGACAAGCCAGAAAGCCCGTGTTACTGCACCAGGAACTATTCTGAGCATTTGGCACGTATTGGCTCACTTGATCTTCCGTCAACTCTACGAGGTAGATACAGTGATCATTTCCATTTTACAGTGGGGAAACTGAGGCAGAGAGCATTTAATAACTGGGCCAGGAACGCAGACCCAGAAGGGGTAGAGCAGAGATTATAGTGAAGTGGTGTGACTCCGTGCTCTATGCCACCAGCTCCACCGCATCTCTGACCAACGTGCATGTTTGGTTGGGTCTGGAGAGAAGGCAGTGGGGACTGATAAAAACAGATGGATTTGAGAGTTAACTTAGCTGAGAATCGACAGGACTGGGTGACTTAATATTGAGGGGCTGGAGAGGGAGGTATGCACCTCTGTATCTGGCTTGGAACACTGGGAGGCAGAAGTGTATGTGTGTGTGTGTGTGTGTGTGTATACACACGCACATGCTGAGGGGACGATGCCGTTTTCTGAGATGAGAATGAGGTCAAAGAGCAGGAGTGAGAGCTGCGACTGAGCAGGTTTAGGATAGGGAGGGTCTGTGGGCACTGAGGGGACAGTGGGATGTTCAGTCTGGAGGCCGGGAACAGGCTGGGTAGAAACAGCAGTGAGATGAGAGAGAGAGGCCGTGCTGCAGGGAGAGGGGGATGCTGGGGGCAGGCAGTCTCAGGCCCGGGATGCTCTGAATAAACCAAATGCCTGAGGGAGGAGGAGGCCTGGCCATGGGGTTATGGGGTCAGAATCTTGGAATGTCAGCACGCCAGAGCCCTCAGGGATCATCTATCTGATCTAACTGCCTTCCTGTGCTCCACTGTGCTCGTGGGGAAACTGAGGCTTAGGGAAGGAAAGCAAGAGGGCCCATTGTTTGGCCTAGACAAGATGAGCTCGGGTGGTCAGTGGGGCTGAAGTTCACCTGCCTGCGCAGCTCCCTGCCTCCAGCCCCTGCTAGGATGTGAGGCTGGTGGCTTAAGGCCCCAAGCTTCAGGCTATAGCTGCCCCTGCCCTCTCCACAGCACACCGCTGTCCTGTCACACATTGACCTTTGTTTCAAAGTCACATTCTCTGCACGGGCCCAGCCAGGCAGGGATTGGCGACTGAGACTCAGAGGAGGTAATTTGCTAAGTTGTTGGGAGAAGTGAGCTATAGACTCCAGGCTCCTGACCCAGTCCAGTCTTTTGTCCTCCGTACCGGGGCACTTTACAGGCCTGGGACAGACTTTGGAGGGGGATTGGGGTGGGAAGTAAGAAGACCTGGCTCTAGTCTCGGCTGTGACACCCACTTATAGGATAGTGGTCCCCCCTATCTGCAGGGAATACATTCCAAGGCCCCAGTAGATGCCTGAAACTTTGGATAAAACCAAACCCCATACATACTATGTTCTTTTCCCTACAAATACATACCTATTATAAAGTTTTATTTATAAATAAGGCACAGTAAGAGATGAACAACAATAATAATAAAATAGAACAATGATAAAAATATACTGTAATAAAAGTCATGTGACTGTGTTCTCTCTCTTAAAATATCTTACTGTATCGTATCACTCTTCTTCTTGTGAAGACATGGAATGACACGGTGCCTACATGATAAGAGGAAGTGAGGTGATGGCGTAGGCATTGTGAAGTAGCATTAGGCTACTACTGACCTCCAGACATTATCAGAAGGATCAGGTCATCTGCTCCAAGTGATCCTGGACCACCGAGCCATGATGGTGTTGATGGCTGGATGTCAGAAGTAGACTTTGTTGATGACTAACAGGAGGGTAGCGTATGCGGACAAAGGGATGATTCACTCCTGGGCGGGACAGAGAGGACAGTGCAAGATTTCATCACACTACTCGGAACAGCACAAAATTTAAAGCTTGTAAGTTGTTTATTTCTGGAATTTTCCATTTAATGTTTTTGGACCACAGTTGATCTGGGGTAACTGAAACTTCAGAAAGTGAAACTGCAGCTAAGGGTGAGTACTGTACAGTCCTGACCCTCTCTGAGCCTCAGTTTCCTTATCTGTGCAAAAGGGTGGGCAAGACTGTCTTGGGAGCACTTTCAGGGCTGACAGGCTGTGGCCCTCAGGGCTCCACTCTGGGAAGGCAGCTGTGCTGAGCTGGAATGCTGGGCTCGGGATGGGGGTGCTGGGGAGGGACCCATGTCATGACTCAGCTCGGAGAAGGCTGCCAGTTCCAGGCCTGGGAGTCTGTGGGGGCAAGAGGCATCTGGAGCTGGGGATGGAGTCCTCCCGCCAGCAGCTAAAGAGTAGGAAAGAGATAGCAGCACAGCCTGGGGCTGGCGGCGAGTCTGGCCCATGTGGCTGTCCCCAAGCAGGCTGAGATGTGGGTGTGATCGGGTCATGTGATCAGGGAGCCCCATCCTGGGAGCCAGAGAAGAGAGCAGGATCGGAGGGTGAGGAGACAGTTACAGGCGGAGGGGAGAAACTGAGGAAGTGGCCGAGGCTCCCACCCGCCCCCCTTCAATCCTATGCTCGCTCCACTTCCAGTTGTTGGAGAAGGCTCAGTGCTCCACCCCTGCACCATGAACCTTCCCACCAGCCTGGGGATCACTCTAAGGGCTACAGAGAGAGAGCAGCCTAGCGCAGGCCACTCGGTGTTGGAGCCATTCTCTGTGCCACGCTGCTTCTAGGCCCGGGGTCGTCTTTATGTTTCCAGGTACCTACAAAGTCCCCTGAACAAAGCAGCAGAAATCGACTAAGATGGGGCCCGGTGTGTGCTCCCACTGCTCTGGAAGTCCAAACTGGATGGAAATACAGCGCTGGTTCCCTGGAAGGCTGCTAAGCCCCCTGCACCCACCCCTCCAGCACCGGCTCGGCTGCCTCTGGCTGTCCCACCGCCAATCTCCTCACCTCCAATCTGTCCCCTCCACCTGTTCTCACACCCCAGCCAGAGGGACCTTTCTGAAATACCTATGTGACCTCTCCGGCCCTCCTCTGCTCTCCAACCCCCTCAGGCAAAAGCTGGCTTCTCTGCCCAGCCTTTCAGAATCTTCCGGCCCTGGCCCTGACAGCTCCCTCACAACTGAGGGAGGAAGGCGGCTGCCCCTCCAGCTCCCCAGGGCCCAAGCCAGGCCCTCACACTCGTCACTCTCTGCGTGCTCCTCTCCCCATGAGGCCTCCCCAGGGATCACGATGGAAAGAAATGACCTATTTTCTGGAAGTCCAAAATAAGATGAAACATCTGTCTGGAACGGAGCCAGGCTGATAAAGAACGGGCTGATCTCCCCAGCCCGAGCCCCGCTCTCCTGCAGCAAACACCCCCTCACCCATCAGAGTGCGTGTGCTTGGGGGTGGGGGCAGCGATGCGGCTGGCTACTTGGAACGGTGCGTGGGAAAGCGCTCAGTGTGTGCCTCACGGCTGCTGGGGGCCCAAGGGAGGGGGCCTGGGTCCCCAGGAAGGCTGGGAAGCAGCCTGAGAAGGAGGTCAGTGAGGGAGCGAGGCCTGCTGCACACCCCTGCCCACCGGCTGCAGAGCAAGCGCTTCCTGCCTCCTGCGGTGCCTTGAGGGTTACCCCCAGGGCCCTGTGGATTCCTGACCCAGAGTCCCCCCACCCACCCCGGCCCCATTTGGGCCTCCAACAGCCTTAAAAATAACAATAATAATAATAGCTACCTCTGATTTAGTACAGTTGACCCTTGAACTACACAGGCTTGAACTGTGCAGGTCCAGTAACACATGAATGTTTCACACATGTGAAACATCCACATCCTTCCCACCCTTCCACTCCTCCACCTCTTCCGCCTCTGCCACCCCTGAGAGCAAGGCCAACCCTTCCTCTTCCTCCTCCTTCCCAGTCTACTTAACGTGCAGACGAGGGTGAAGACTTTTTCAGTGATCTACTTCCACTTAATGAATATTGAATGTATTTTCTCTTCCTTGTGATTTTCTTTTATCTAGCTTACTTTATTATAAGAACATAGTATATAATATACATAACAGACCAAACATGTGTTAATTGACTTTACGTTATCAGTAAGTCCCACAGTAGGCTGGCTATTAGCAGTTAAGTTTTTGGGGAGTCAAAAGCTATACGTGAATTTTCGACTTTGCGGTTGGTGGCTGTCCCCAGCCCCCTCATTGTTCAAGGGTCTGCTGTACTTATCACCCACTTATCTATGCTAAGCTCCTTATATGAACGATCTCACTGAGTCCTCAGAACAATCCCATGACATCAGTAGTGCTTCCTCATTTTACAGATGTGGAAACTGAGGCACAGACTGTTTACATTGTTTGCCCAACAGCTTTCCAGTGGTGGCTCCAGTGTTTAATCCTGGGCAGACAGGCTCCAGAGCACACAGCCCAATGCCCAGGAGACAGCCCCTCTGTGGCAGGAGGCAAAGATGAGGAGCCCCGCAAAAAGGACAGCCCAGGACCTGGCACAGAGCAAGCTCAAATAAAAAAAAAGAAAAGTTAATTAGCCGGGCATGGTGGCGGGCGCCTGTAATCCCAGCTACTCGGGAGGCTGAGGCAGGAGAATTGCTTGAACCCAAGATCGCGCCACTGCACTCCAGCCTGGGCAACAAGGGTGAAACTCCATCTCAAAAAAATAAATTAAAAAATAAAGTCGTCAGCCTCATCTTTTTGCCTTCTTTATCCCAACTTCTCCTTTCACTCTTTCACGCTGTCTTTTGAGCTGGGTAAAGCTGAAGCTGACAGTTTGAGTGGGAAACAGTCACTCCATTTTTCACAGAGCCCGACAATCTTAGTACATTTCCCCTATTCACATCTCCCCCACCTTCTCTGCAATTGCACACCTCCCATGACAGGGCTCTCACCACCTCACCCGTGGCCCATTTCCTTCTTAGCCAGCTTAGAATCTTCAGAGGGTAGACTATTGAGAATTGTTAATTACACTGAGTACAGTTTATCTCACTGTATTCTCTGCTTATTGGTCCTGCTTCTATCCACCAACCACCCTCTCCCCAAACACAGGACATCTTTCTAGTTATTGTTCTGATCCCCCACAATCTGGAAACAAACAAAAGCCCCTACTAATTTAGAGCCAAGCACTCTGCTAAATGAGATGATCTGGAGATTTTGTTTCATCCTCATGACCACCCTGTGAGGGGGGGTACACTCATTATTCCCATTTTACAGAGGAGAATACTGAGTCTCAGAGACTTTTGGTAACTTTCCCAAGGTCACACAATAAGTAAGATGCAAAGGAACTGGAATGCAAACTCAGGCCGGCCTGACTCCAAAGCCTATATTCTTTCTTTTTCTAGAGACAGGGTCTCGCTCTGTTGCCCAGGCTGGAGTACAGTGGTGTGGTGGCATGATCATAGCTCACAGCTCACTATAGCCTCAAACTCCTGGGCTAAAGTGATCCTCCTGCCTCAGCCTCCTGAGTAGCTGGGACTACAGGTGCGTGTCACCACAACTGCCAAAACCTGAATTCTCTTGCCCGTCATGCCAGACTGTCTATCTCCTGACCAGAAACAGTTCTGTCCATCTGTCCACAGAGAAACGTTCTCCCTCTAATGGCATCCATACGGAATCCAGGATCTCAGGGATGAGAAGATCCTCAGGGATCTGGGTCCCGCCTCTGTTCTGACTGAGGGGCAGTGTATGCGGGGGGCCTGCCCCGGGTCACCAATAATTTTAAAGTCAAGCTAGGGATAGAACTCAGGACTAGGGATAGAACTCCACAACTTTGCTGCAGAGGCTGAGGGTGAGCACACAAGGCTGAGGAGAGGGTCTTTGCTTAGGAAAGCCAGGGACTGGCAGGGGCAGTGCTCCTGTGGGATAGAGCATCCAGGCAATCAGCCCAGGTGTGTGGCCGGCTCTGCCACAGGCCTGCTGTGCTCAGGGTTCAGGCCTGCCCCTGTGGGGGCCCCAGCACCCCCTTCCACTGTTTGCAGAGGGCCAGGGCCTCTGTAGCTGCAGAGTTCCAGGCCTCCACCATCCTGAGGCTGCCCTCCCCGCCCCCATCCCCTAGAGCCTCATCTCTGGCCGGTGCCATGGCAACAGAGAGTGCCAGGCCCTGGCAGCCAAAGGAGCCCCTGAGAGGGGTCCCAGGCTGAGACTGAGGAGGGGGGTGCGGCAGGCTCAGACAAGCAAACCTTCTGTTCCCCGGGCTGCTGCCAGCCCAGAGCAGCCATGGGCTGGGGTGGGGGCCGCAAATAGAATGGGTTCTCAGAGCCAAGTGGGCAGGGGACAGGCAGGGCTTGGGCCATTCACACTGACCCACCAGCACACAGCCTTCCCCCACAGGCCCAGAGCCTGCAAATAGGGGAGGGGTAGCTAGCTAATGAGCAAACCCTTCACTTATCAGTGCCAATTACTGAACATTGAGATTCCCCTCAGAGCCCTCCTGGGCGGCAGAGCAGGAGGGCAGAGAACCCCCGTGTTTCACTGACCCTCTCACTGTCTCAGCATCTGTCCTCCCACCCCTGTCTTCGGTCATTCACTTAACCTCGCCTCTGTGCCTCAGTTTTCTCATCTGTAGATTGGGGCTCATCACTGGGTTGTCAGGGCTATTGAAGGAGTTAACACAAGCAAAATGCTTAGAACAGGGCCTGGCACACAGCCGTCTGCTAAGTTGGTGGCCACATTATTATTATTCATTCACTCGAGGGAGAAGAAGTCACTCACTCACTCGGCCTTGCGCGCACAGCCAAGACTCCACGGGACTAGGCTTTTCAGCAAGGGATGCTTGTGATAAATGAGACGGTGCAAGAAGGCCTCTCCCAAAAAAGGCTCCTCAGGAAGAGGTAGCTGCTGATTATTGGTACAATCAGTAGCAACAGCCCTTTTCAGTGTCCTGAGGCTCAGTGAGGAGTGTCTCATCCTAGCACACTCAGGGATACGGTGGCCAACCTAAGGCCAGACCTGTCTAATCACCTTGAGTCCACTGTCTGTCAATTACTTCTTTCCTGAATCTTTGTCTTAGTCCTTTAATATGACTTCCCACAAATCAGGATACCTACCTAACAATGGTCTGGACTCTCTCCAAGTTCCTAATATGGGATTAGGCCTACAGTAGGTGCTCAATAAATGCTTACACGATATGAGAGATTAAATGGCTCTGTAGGGTCAGCTCTTCAGTCCTGGGCCCTCGGCTGCCTCCTAATAACACAGGATTCACTAGGCTAGGGAACTGGCATGGGTAGGCAATGGTGAGTCTTTACTTCCAGGGAGGTGATGGAGATGAACTGGTGAGGGCAGAACAGACATACGGCACTCTGAAGCCAACAGGCTGCGCCTGATGCCATCCAGGGCAGGGATGGGAGCCCCGCCAGGCTGGGAGCAGTGGTTCCAGCTGGAAGCCACTTATTCCTGGGTCCAAGCCCCAGTTCTCTGAGTTTAACTTATCTGAGTCTCAATTTCCTGGGAAATGGCATGGGAGACCTCCTTTTCCATTTCTGGGAGGGCCAGAGATGATGACGCACAGCACTTGGCACATCATAGGTGCCCAGTAAATGGTAACTAATAAGAGTATATGATTACTCCAGTGGGGAGAGTGGGTATGGCTTCTTGAGGGAGGTGGCCTTGAGCTAGGCCTCCAGGGTTTCTTGAGTTTTTTGGCAGATGATGCCAGGGAAAGGTATTGCCAGGGCTCTGTGAGAGATGGCAAGGCATCTGGGAGAAATGGCAGGGAGAGATCTGTTGGGCTAGAAACTGGGGCTCTTCAGCAAACAGGTAGGTGATGGCCAGGGAAGGAGGCAGCAGGAGGCCAGGGAAGGAGTCAGGGAGACTTCAGGAAAGGTCTGCGGTGCTGTGTGAGGATTTGCTCTGGACCACCAACTTTTCAAGGCATTGATAGTGACGGCGGGTAGTAGCTGCTGGCTGGGCAGGGCAATGCTGTAACTCCAGGCACTGTGGGGAGGGGGCCTCCATGCAGGAGGATGACACCAGCAGGCTGGCATTTAGTGGGAGGCTGTGGATTAGGATGGGGACAGTGGAGGCTGCAAGGCCGGTGTTGGGGATGAAGCCGTCCCAAACTCAGCCTGAACTCCCTGGCAGGACAAGCTACATAATTTGTGGGGCAAGCACAAAATGGAAATGCAGGGCTCTTTGTTAAAAATTATTAACAATTTCAAGATGATGACTGCAGAGCATTAAACCAAACATAGGCCCTTCTAAGCATGGGGCCCTCAGAAGGATGAGTGCTCATGAAGCCATCTCTGTGCCCTGGACTAAAGGGGAGGCCATCTGT
Organism: Pongo abelii; assembly: GCF_028885655.2. NCBI lineage: Eukaryota > Metazoa > Chordata > Mammalia > Primates > Hominidae > Pongo > Pongo abelii. The sequence continues at coordinate 158,783,012 of NC_071989.2, forward strand.
CTGTCTCCATCGATTTATCCATCCATCCATCCATCCATCCATCCATCCATCCATCCATCCACCCACCCACCCACCAATCCATTTATGCATCTCTACATGCATTTATTTATCTAATGACTATTTCACTATCCATTCAGCAGATAGGCCCTGGGTTGGACACTGATAAGGACACAAATACAGGCGAGATGGGAGCCACCCACAGTCCATCAGGTCAAACCTGCACCTTTACCTTCAATGCTCTGGGCCAAGAGGGGCCAGGGCTTCTGTGACATGTTTAGAAAGCCGAGCCCTGCCCCTCTAGGGCTAACTGGAAACCCCGCCCCACCCTATACCCACTGAGGCTCAGCCTCAGAAGTGGAGAAGCTGGTGGTGTCACTGCCCTTGGGTTTCCACTTCTCAGAAGGGAAGGTAACAGAGCAGCAGCAATGAGGATGTGGTAAAGCAGTCACAAGAAGCATGGTAGGAACTCTCAGGGGCTAAGGGCAGAGCTGGATGGACCTCTGGGGGTCACTAAGCTTCTCCCTTGGCTTCTCCCCACTTTATTATAAGAGGAAACTATGATTAGAATGAAGAAGTGGTATGGCCAAAGGCTCGGGGGTCCAGCAAACCACCCAGGAAGATTCCCATTTCTTGTTGGGACGGCTTTGCTCCTTTTCAGCCCATAGCCCAGACAGACCTGGAAGCTGAGCCCTGAACCACAGAGGTGGAGCTGGGTCTCTCCAGGCCTTCAGAGAGATGGTAAAGACCCAGCACCTGTGGTGGAACAAAGGCGAGCCCAGGTCCCAGGCTCAGCGTCATCACCAATGATCTGTACGGACCTTAGGTGCAACCCTTCCCCTCTCTGGACCTTAGTTCCCATCCACACAATAAAGCAGCTGAATCAGGTGACCCCCAAAAGTCCTTTTCATCTCTGACATTCGGGAGCTTTCAGACCCCCTGACCCTCCCAAGGGACAGCCCTCTCCATCACAGGGCGGAGAAGCTGGTACCTCTGGCAGATAAAAGGTTTTGGGCACCTGAGACATCAAATAGCCCTGATCTGAACTGAACTGAGGAGAGGAGGGGATTTTAATGTGGTTAAAGCAATACACTTTGATTTTCAGCCTCCTGCACCAGGCTGGGGGTGGGCTACCCCAGGAAGCATCTGGTGGATGAAGGGGGCAGGGGCAGGGTGGGCTCTGGGGCCAGGGCTTGGAGGTTCAGGAAGACTTTATCCTTAGGATCTGGGCCTGAGGGCTCAGGAGGGATGTGAGGTGGGCTTCCACACTGGAAGCAACAAGTATGTGAATTTCACACCCACTCCCAGCAGAGGTAGGTCCCTGTGTCCATTCCTCCCCTCACCTCTGGATCCCATCACTCATCTGGACCAAAGCCTTGCTTCCTCTTGAAATTAGAGCATATAAGGTTCGAAAACTCAGCACTGGAAGAGACCTAAAGGGTTACAGCATCCACACACAGCCCCTAGTGAGCCTACCTCCCCGACCCTCCCTGCTCAGTATCCCAGGAAAATGGGCATGTGGGAACTGTGGGAGCCCTCTGAGCTCCTCAAGAAACTGAGCATGTTAAGGGGCCAAACTAATTGTCAGAAAGTTCCTCCTTGTTATTGCAGGTTAAAGTTTTCCATTAGTGGTCATCGATCCCGACCTCTTTCTGTAATGTGTAGAGAAAGGGTAAGAAAAAAACCCTTTCATTGTGAAGTTAAATATGCATGATCCCTGAGTACACAGCAAGGCTTGTGCAGCTGCCAATCTGGGCTGGCATGGCTTGGAATCCTGAAATTGTTTTAGGGCTGGAAGAAAGTTTTACCATCATCTGGGTCAACCTCCTTGTTTGACTGATGGGAAAACTGAGGCCCCAGGAGGGAACGACTTGTGCACAGTCCCATAGGGTTCTAGGGTCTGATGACTACCTCTGGAATGCTGAGGGCCCCCACAGCTGAGGCACATTCTCGGGGTTTACACTGGATCCCCAGGGGCATCCCAGGCCCCATCCAGCCTCTCATCAAGGGGATCTGGAGGCAGAAACACCCAGGTGCAAATCCTAGCTCTGCCACTTCCGAGCTGTGGGACTTTAGGCAACTGACTCTGTGCACTTTCTCACCTGTAAAATGGGGAGAGTTTAGCCGGGTGCGGTGGCTCACGCCTGTAATCCCAGCACTTTGGGAGTCTGAGGCAGGCGGATCACTTGAGGTCAGGTAGTTAGAGACCAGCCTGGCCAACACGGTGAAACCCCATCTCTACTAAAAATATAAAAATTAGCTGGGCATGGTGGCGCACACGCCTGTAATCCCAGCTACTTGGGAGGCTGAGGCAGGAGAATCACTTGAGCTTGGGAAGTGGAGGTTGCGGTGAGCCAAGATCATACCATCGCACTCCAGCCTGGGCAACAGAGTGAGACTCCATCTCCAGAAAAAAAAAAAAAAGTGGGGAGAGTTTATATATCTAATTTTGAGGTTGCTGTGATGGTTTTTTTTATTTTTTATTTTTTTGAGACAGTCTTGCCCTGTCGCTCAGGCTCACTGCAATCTCCGCCTCCTGGATTCAAGCAATTCTAGTGCCTCAGTCTCCTGAGTAGCTGGGATACAGGTGCGCGTCACCACGTCCGGCTAATTTTTGTATTTTTAGTAGAGACAGGGTTTCACCATGTTGGCCAGTCTGGTCTCAAACTCCTGACCTTGGGTGATCCACCCGCCTCGGCCTCCCAAAGTGCTGTGATTACAAGTGTGAGCCACCGTGCCCAGCCTCGATGGTTAAATTAATCCAGTAAATATTTATTAAGAATGTCCTGAATGCCTAGCATGTTCCAAGCGCTGAGGAATACAGCAGCAACTTTGAGGTAACAGATGTAAAGCACAGTTGAAGTAGACACAGAAAGTGCTAAGAACGAGTTGGTTCCTGTTATATCATCATGCTCACACTGCTTCCCAGCTGAGGTGCTACACGCCCTGACCCTGGGAAGGGGCCCAACACCCGTTCCCTTCCCTCCTAACGCTCTGGGTCAGAAGACAGGGGGCACTGAAAAGATTCCCATTCCAAGAACCCACTGCCCACTGGGTTCTGAATCAAATGCAAGAAATGGGTGGGCATTTCAGAAGACCTTTTCATCCCTTTCTCCCTTCCCACTGCATTCAGCAGCAGCCTGTCCTGAGCCAATGCCCAGAGCACCCTCCTTTAGCCTAGAAGGCAGCTGGTCTAAGAGTCAGACTGTGGCCTGTGCCTGGAGGATGGACACGGATCTTTGGAACATACATGGTGTCCAGGTCCATGGGCAGAGCCTTTTGCAGGTTGCAGATTAATTTCATAGCCAAGTGTTCCAATGCAGGAGGCCAGGAGAGCAGTGGTTCTCTCAGCCAGTGGCCGGAAGTCCACCTGTGAAGTGCAGGAACTGTGGTAAGCACCTTGCCAATGGTGTTGTCTCATGGAGCCCACACACGGTCCTGCTGCTCACAGAGAAGGAGATTGAGGCCCAGAGAGGCAAGGTGCTGCCCAGGGGTCACACAGTCAGCCAGAAACTGACTCGGGGTCAATGCATAGTCATCTGATGCCCAAGCCTGGTGCTGGTTACCCACAGAGCTCACTGCCTCCCAGCTGTGGAAGGAGCCCAGAGATGGGATGTGGGGGGTCTGAGGTTGGCCACACGGTGGATTTAAATCAAGCCAGGACAAGCACTGGGTCTCCTGACTCTGGATCCACGGTGCTTTCCACTGCCTGCCCCACATCTGTGGGCAATTATAAGTCCCGGCTCTTCTTCCCACCGAGGAGGGGGGCTGCTGATAACTGCTGTCTGGGAGGAGGGTGCTGACCAGATGGTCTCTTTCCTCTCTCAAGACCAAGCCAGGGCCCGGGCAGACCTTGGAGCAGTCAGACCTGAGGCTGCACTTTCTGCTGGGGAAGGTGCTGAAGCCAGGAGCAGGCTCTGCAGGAGGATGGAGATTCTTCCCTCTGAGTGGGAGCTTCCCGGGGAGCATGAGGTAAGCCTTTAGAGTCAGGTAGACTTCAGCCTAAACACCACCTCAACTCACCGTATGGCCCTGGGAAAGTCACTTAGCCTCTCTAGACCTCAGCTTCCTCATCTACAAAAAGTAGGTAATAACATTGATTTCAAAAACTTGCCATGAGGACTCCAAGGTGTGTGAAGTACCAGGCTCTATGCCTGCATGAGGTAGGTGTTCAGGGACTGTATGTCCCTGAAGGCTGTGGATTCAGGGTCTCCTGCTTGGAGACAGGGGAGGACTGCATGACTTCAGAACTTGTCACTAGAGGCCTCTGTGCAATCAGGAGGTCACAGAGGGAAGCAGAGATGCTCCTCCCTGCTTGCAATGGAGAAATGCTGCCTGGAGGAGCCACACGATGTCCTGGAAGGGCACCCGTGAGAAGGCTGGAGGCCTGGGTTCTAGTCTCACACTTGGGAGCAGAAGGTCTTCAGTGAGCTCCTCCTCCCTTTCACCAGGACATTTTCTCAGCCACACTGCCTATCCAGGGCTGGGTACTGGGGGCAGAGCACAGAATGGGGAAACCTTAAACCTTTCCCCAGCAGAAAGTGCGGCCTCAGGTCTGACTGCTGGGGCCTGAACAATCTCTGATGAACAAACAGAACATAAACAGATCACCAACAGGGGAAGGCCAAGTAACATGGCTTCAGCACAAAGTGCATGGCTAGCACTTGGAAGACAGGAAGAACCTAGGAAGGCTGCCTGGAAGAGGTGGAGTACGGAATATCCCTGAAAGAAAAGTGATGAGGAAGGGCATTCCAGGAAGGGGGAAGAGGGAGGGCAAATGCCCACAAGCAGGATGGTGCGCATTCCTTCTGGGAATTCTGGGATCTGACTGGTGGGAACAAAAGGCCCAAGTTTGGAGTAATGGGCACAGGGAGATTCCAACCTCTCCAGGCTGTGCCACTTACTAGCTGTGTGGCTACAGTTATGTGGCTGCGTGAGCCTCAAGTTCCTCATGTATAAAACGGAGATAAAAACAGTGGCTGCCTCTGGGGTTGCTGGTGAGCATTACATGAGATCAGTCTCATAAAGCACTCAGCACAGTGGCGGCGTGCAGTAAGTGTCAAGCAGTGGCAGCCTCTGTTAGGAGCTGGGACTTTCTCCATGAACTGGGGAGCCATAGGCGGATCCTGGGCAGGGAGGTGGTGTGATTGGATTTATGCTTTAGAATGGCATGGAGAAGGGGTAGAGTCCAGAAGGAGGGAGACAACGAGGAGGCCTGAGCAGCTGCCTGGGACCAAAGGAAATGGCCCCGTGGCTGACCCTTTCTTCACAGAGGAGCCCCCAGATCTGACAGCCAGGTCCCAGCCCCCAGACCCAGCAGCATGACCGCTAGGGGGTTGCCATGGCCGCCCATCACCCTCGAACTTTCCTAGCTCTCAAACTTTTCTAGCTGCTGGGGGTTTAGAAGGATATCTTAGGAATCTAGAAAATTTGCAAATCCATTTAAATCCCCAAAGGTTGCCTGGCGGCTGACTGGCCTAAAGCCAGACTGATTCTTAGAAACAAGGCTTGGGCCAAGGAACAGTGGCTATGGTCCTGAGGTCCCCAGTCCCCTGCTTTCTGTGTACCCTGCCTACCTTCTCCCAATTCCCCTCTCCCGCTCTTCCCGGCTCTCCCCACTCCCCATTGACTGTGCTGTGCTTTGGAGGCCCCCAGCCAGCACCCAGAAACCCCTGAGGGTTGTTTGATGAAGGCAGGAGCAGCAGGGATGATGAGGTGGAGGCCACTCACCCCAGAGCAGGGGAAAGGAGAAAACTGGCTCCTCCAGCCCTGACATCACCCACAGTCTCCCAGCCTCCTCTCATCTGGTTTTGTTAAAAATATCTTTTTTTTTTTTTACCTACTCAAAGAGATGCAGGTTAGGGCAAAGGGACAGGGCATGGGGCTGGGGTTCCCACTTTTTCCAGCACTTACCTTGCTGCCGATGGCTTCTGGTGTGGGCACAGTTCCAGGCTCTGGACAGTCACCCCCTCCAGGAAGTCCTCCTTACTGCCCTCTCCCCGTTATCAGAAAGACTGCTGGTCCCAGAGTGGGTAACAGCTAGGTAGAAGGAGAGGCAGGACCGGTGCAGGCTCCTGAAGGCTCAGGAGAACAGACGGATGGAGGAAGGGGGCTGCTGCAGGGGAGAGGAGCGGCCCAGCTTCGCCTCACTCCCCAAGCATCCTTCGGGAGGAGCAGAGCCGCCAGAGGGGCCGCCCTGGGTCTGGCTGTCTGCGTTGGGCAGGGCGAGCGCAGGCTGCTGCTGGGCAGCAGGGCTGAGGGGCCGGCTCTCTCCTCCTCCTTGTTGATCTCCTCTCTGGCTCCAAGTTGCTCACAGAGCTGTCCTGGGTCCCAGATAGGGCGGGCAGTCACTGCTGGCTGCTGGCAGCCTCAGGAGCTCACACCACTGTGGGCTTCCATGCCCCCCCACTTCCCCCGCCACTTTGGGGGAAAGGCTGCAGGGTGGCTTCTGATTGGCCCAGCTGGGAGAAGGGGGGGGGCGGTGGGGCAGGGAGGGTGGACGCGTGCGTCTGTTTTCAATTTCAGTTTTTTTCCCCCTCTCTCTTTCTTTTCCCCCAAGTTTCTTGTTTTTCTTCTTTTCCCTCTGCTTACTCCCTCCCGTCGCCCGTTCTCTCAGGATGTGAGGGGATGCTTAGAAATTCCACAGCCCACGCCAGCCGCCAGCTGCTGAGTCACTTTTGTCAAAGAGTGGCCTGGGCCCCACTTTCCCGATGCCCATGTCGGGTGGCGGCCTCCCCTTGCCATGGCACCCAGGGAGATCATTTCTCAGTGCCTCAGTTTCCCCATCTGTAAAGGAGACTCTGATCATCTCTGTGGTTGATTCGGTCAACCTTCATTCATTGAACAAGCATACTGAGAACTTACTACATTCTAACACTGTACTGAGTGCGGGGGACAGTAGCAAGACATGGTCCTGACCTCAGAAGCACCCAGGCTAGTGAGCGAGATATTCATTAGGCAAGCAGGTGCCCGGTGGGCAGACAGGAGGCTGAGAGTGCATTTAGAAGGGCCCCTAACGGAAGCCTGAGAGAATCAGAGAGCACTGCTGAGAAGAGGTGACGTGGAGGAGATGGAAAGATCCTCCAAGATAATCGGCCATTTTTCAGAAGGACAAACCAAGGCCCAGGGGTGAATTGGCACAGAGAGGGAACGTGATTTGGTCAAGGTCATCCAGCACAGATCGGATATCTCTGGATATTGACAGATACATTCCTTTTCACGTCTCAAAGCCCCTGGGGTGCAAGGAGAGGATTATTTGCCCCATTTTATACATGGGGACACTGAGGCCCAGAGGAGCAAAATAAGCTTCCCAAGCTTACACAGCAATGGCAGAGCTGGGGCAGAACTGGGTCTCATGAGACACATGATGGAAGAGACACAAGTCATCTGACCCCCACCCGAGACCCCTATTCCAGTGTAGATGAACCCCCTGCCCTGCTTTCTTCCTAGGTTCCCCCTGTGGCTCTTTCATTCAGTCACCCAACAAGATACTTTCTTTCTTTTTTTTTTGAGACGGAGTCTTGCTCTGTCTCCCAGGTTGGAGTGCAATGGCGCAGTCTAGGCTCACTGCAACCTCCGCCTCCCAGGTTCAAGTGATTCTCCTGCCTCAGACTCCCGAGTAGATGGGATTACAGGGGCACACCACCACAACCGACTATTTTTGTATTTTTTGTAGAGACGGGGTTTCACTATGTTGGCCAAGCTGGTCTCAAACCCCTGACTTCATGATCCACCCACCTCGGCCTCCCAAAATGCTGGGATTACAGGCTTGAGCCACCGCGCCAGGCCTCAACAACATACTTTCAAGTATCTGTTTTGTTCCATTTCCATTCTCTGGCTCTCCTTTCCCATTAGGGTCTGCCAAGACTCCTCCAGTTCCCCCAGCTGGGTCTCTTCTTCCACCCTCAGCTTCTCAGATCAGAAGACATCTCCAGTTACAGACTCCTAGCCCTCAGATGGCAAAGGGCATTATTTTAGAAGGGCATATAGAGTGGGCTTACCACCCCTGCTCCCACTACTGCACACAAGGGGCAACTGAATTCCAGACAGTGAAGAAAGGTGTCCCAGGTGACACAGGTAGAGGCTGGCTCTGCCCTCCTTCCACTCTTCCCTCTGCGCCGCTAAGTCTTTCTCCTCAGCTTCCCCTAGGCCCATGTTCACAGAGCAGAGGATTTGTCTGAGCTGGGATTCCATGCCCACCACAGTCAACCATCTTGCAATCATTTCTTGGTCTAGTCCCAATCGGGATTGCCCAGCAGAGCATCTGGGCTGGATGACATGGAAGGAGAAGTGTTCTCAGACTGGCTCCCTCCCACGGGTTGGGGACCATAAGAGTACCCCGAGAGAGGGGGCCTGGCCAGGTCTTTGTGGCAGCAGGGAAATAGGGGAATGGGAAAAGATCCCACAGGCCACAAGGTCAGGCTTGCACAGGGATTTCTTGTGCCCAAAGACTCCGTCAGAAATTTCCGACTCCCCTCCTAGCATCTGCCTGGGCCATTCACCTCTGAATCCTTGGCTGATCCTCTGCAGCCAGGCCAGCCTGGGGGAAGCCAGGAGACACACCAACCCCCTAGTCCCCAAAGAAGCTAGTCTGGGAGTCAGAAGACCCAGCCACACACTTATCAGGAGACCTTGAATAGGTCCCTTGCCCTGCCTGAGCCTCGGTTTCCCTATCTGTACATAACAGTTGTGGATTCACTGTGCTACAAGGCCCTTGGGATGGTCTGTCTGCAATTTCCCTTAGAGCTGGACTCTAGCAAGGGAGAGGAGGCTGGTGGGCCCTAGGGCAGGGGTACAGCTGGGGGCCAGAGATGCAGCACAGAGGGGAGGGGCAGTTGGCGGTGGCTCCCCTGGGAAGCTGGCGGCCTCCGGTTTCCGGCCAGCCCAGCCGTCCTGAGGCCCATCTGGAGTTACTTAGCCCCTACCACCATTAACCCTTGGTGGGCACCAGGACTGTCGCTCCTCCTCTCAACTGAGATATGGGTGGGAGGCGCAGAGCTACAGGGAGCACCCCAGGGCACTCGCCAAGGGGCAAAATTGTCATGATTGACAGAGGAGGTTGGAGAGCTAGAGATAGAGCTGGGTTCGAATCCCAGCTGCTCCAGTTTCAAGCTACCTGAGCTTAGGCAAGTCACTTAAACTCCTGGGCCTTGGTTTCCTCCTCTGGAAAATGGAGATAAGTCAAAGACTGATTCATAAGACTCTTCGGTTTGTACAAAGGACTTAGTACATTGCCTCGAAGTGTACTAAGTGTACACTATTACTGAAATAGTGAGTTTCCTCATTCAAGCAGCATTCCATCACTGTGTCTTCCTGGGCGGAGCCCTCCCTTTTCTGGGTCTTGGAGTCCCCTTGTGCACTCTGCCTTCAGCGGCAATGGACGGGGCACATGGGCGGTGCAGCACCATCACCCTGGGGTGGACAGGACAAGCTATGAACATCCTCACACCTACATAGATACTGGGAACCCAGTCCAGCCTTGGACAATGCTGTCTTGGGGAAGCCTGGGCTGAGAGTAGGTGGGCAGAGCATGGAATGTGGGGAGCCCTGCCTGAGGTGGAGTGGGATGGGGTACAGTGGGAGAGGGGGGCTCTGGGCCTTAGGATTCCACACCGCCTTCCCCCACAGCACGATGGCACACTCAAGAGTTAAATGTCTGGACTCTGATGTTGGCAGCTCCAACTCAGCTCCACCACTTCCCAGCCATGTGACGCTGGGCGATGATATGACCTGAGCTCTCTGAGCCTCAGTACCTTCAACTGTGAAATGGGGACACATGTGCCTACCTCACAGGGTTGTGGAGAGACCTGAATAAGCCATGCCCACAGGCATTTTGTCAAGCAAGCCCTCGAGCAAAACAAGGAAGTGCCACAAAAGGTGACTGATCCAGGGGGGCGCGGTGGCTCACGCCTGTAATCCCAACACTTTGGGAGGCCAAGGTGGGTGGATCACCTGAGGTCAGGAGTTTGAGACCAGCCTGGCCAACATGGAGAAACCCCGTCTCCACTAAAAATACAAAATTAGCTAGGTATGGTGGCGCATGCCTGTAATCCCAGCTACTCAGGAGGCTGAGGCCAGAGAATTGCTTGAACCCGGGAGGCAGACGTTGTGGTGAGCTGAGATGGTGCCATTGCACTCCAGTCTGGGCAACAAGAGCAAAACTCCGTCTCAAAAAAAAAAAAAAAAAAGGTGACTGATCCTCAGGTGTTACCAAGAGCTGCTGTCATAGAAGTCCACCATCAGGGCTGGAGGGAAGCTCATCAACATGCTCATTTCACAGCCAGTATGACTGAGGCCAGTGATGGAAAGGAACTTGTGCAAGGCCTTGTGATGTGTCAGCCACAGACTGGGACTGGAACCGAGGCTTTCTGTCTAGACTCATAGGCCCATGCTCTTCCCCAGAGGAGGGAACCAGGCTGAACAGACCCCTGTGCTAAGACCCCCCCTCCCCCACCCACGCTTGTCAGAGCCGGAAGTTGCTGCTCTCAGTGGGGCAGGGGGAGGGAACCGGAAAGGGAGCCTGAGTGGGAGAATTCCCAGGAGGCTGCTCAGCCCTCACTCAGGCAGGCCAGCGGCCACCACATCTGGCTCTCCCACGCTCCCGGCTCTGCCCCCACTCCCAGGCTCCCCAGGCAGGGTTGTGGGGTGGGGGTGGGGGGTGATGAGGAAGCAGCACACATACCCCAGGTGCTGACACAGTCATCTTAGACGTCAGGACCCTAAGATGTGTCCCTTCTGCTGGCATGGAAACTGAGGCCCAGAGAGTGGAGGGGACTCATCTGAGGTTCACGGTGGGGCTGAGGGAAGCTAGAATACAAGACTCCTGATCCCCAGCTCAGTGTGCTTCCACCCATGCGTGCTCTGAGCAGAGCACGTAGATCCTTGTGCCTGTGGCTGGGGAGACAGAGAGGCACAGAGTGGGAACTGTCCCCCTACCTCCTGGATACTCAGTGTAGTGGCTTTCTGAGTGGGCAAAGGACCAGTGGGGGCCTTGGGCCACATTCCCTTCCTAGATTCTTAGGACTGTCTTACCGAGCCAGACTGTAGCCACCGAGGTCTGCCAGGATCCCAGGAGATAAAGGCTTCAAGACACTGCCCATTCAGCCTCTCCTCGCCCCCTTGCTGGCCTCCCTCTCAGTGCCCCAAGACTGTGGGCAACTTGAGTGTGTCCGTCTGGTACACGCAGACGGCTCACAGATCCCCAGAAGAGCAGGGCCCTCACCCTCACTGAATACACTGGCTCCTAAGGTCCAGAGAGCACCAGAACTTTTTTGAGGGCACACAGCAGGCCTAGGGTGGGGCTCTCCGTCTAACACCCAGTTATCACTAAGATAACTGCTCCTCCAACCATCCATCCATGCGATAGAAGTTAATTGAGGACCTACTATGTGCCCTGTCCTCCCGTCCTCACAGAGTTCACAAGCAAACACCGAGGAAACCACAAATTAATAATATCAAATTGTGATGAGTGTGATGAAAGAGACAGAGAGAATAATGAGCTGGGTGGATGGGAGTTCTTGTTCAGGTACAACAGGGCTTCTGTGGGGAGGAAGCAGGCCTGTGAAGCCACACACATTCAGGAGTAGGAACAGTGTTCGAGGCAGGGGGAAAAGCATCCGCAAAAGCCTGGAGGTCAGAGAGATCTTGATGGGTTCGAACGAAGAGAAAAGAATGGTTGAGGCAGAGAGCGGGCAGTGGGATGGAAGATTGGAGAGGTGGTCAGTGGCCAGGCATCAGGGCTTTGTGGGCCCGAGGGAGTCTGACTTTTATCCTGAGGGTCAGTAGGGGCCACTGCAGGATTTTAAACAGGGGACTGATGAGACCAGGTCACCCAGGTGCACTGTGGAGGATGGACTAAAGGGGGCAGGAGGGAGGCATGGGACGAGTGTGGAGGCTGCAGTGGCCGATCATGGACTGAACGCTGCACACACACACACCCCTACTCCGTGCTGCCCCCAACTCTTTATCTCCCTGAGAGGCTGCAGGAATGCATCTCAACAGGGAGTTTGGGCTTCTGTGTCCCAGCCTGTGCCTGGCCACTTGACTCACGGTTTGGCCTTTTCCCTTCCCTGGCCTCTGTATCCTCCTCCGCACGGTGGGTCAGACACAGTGCTTCTCTGATAAGGACATCTATGCCCTGGGCCTCTGGTTCTAGCATCCCCTCTACTACCTAAGTGTCTGTGTCCTGGGGACTGCCAACCTTCCCTACACCTCTGTTTCCCCAGGATAATCAGTGGCATCCGGGCATTACTGAGACAAGGCACCAGTATGGCGAGTCCTCCAGCAGTACCCAGGAGGGCCAGCAGGTGGCGCCCCCAGCCCCTGGAGGGGTAGGAGGAGAAGAAAGGTGTTGGGAGGAGAGAGGCTTCTGGAAGGCAAAGATGCCTCACAGGAGTCCCCCGCATCTGTCCCTACCTGGAGGTAGGCAGAGCAGGAATTAAGATCCCCGATTCTGAGGTGGAAGCAGGGACTCAGAGAGGGGAGTTAATGTGTCCATGGTCACAGAGCGAGACTAAGGCTTGGCTGGGATGGGCCCCCAGTCCAAAGCCCTTGGACTACAGTCCAGAGAGAGCTTCAAGAGGCTGGCAGTGCAGTGGGCCTAACACTGGCCCTGGTGCCCACCAGCTTCTCTTAGGCAAACTATTTGCAACAGAAAGCTGAGCCCAGAAACTTTTCTCTTCTAGGGCCATAAACCTGATTGAAAAACCAAGTTATCACTAAGATCTTTATGAGGCCATCAGCTCTGTGCCCCACCCCAGGAGGCCCTGGCTGGGTGTGTGAGAGCAGCCTGGAGGGAGGGCTTCCAGGGGGAAGAGGGGCCTACCCAGGAGCCAGAGGAAGGAGGGGTCCAATAAACAGCCACTCCCAGGGGCAGGCGATATCAGAGAGGAAGAGGCTGCCCACAGGACAGGATAGACAGGGCCTTCTCCACGCACAGAGCCATGCTGGACTGCTATCCCAGTCCCAGTGAGCACAGGGGGAGACTGAGGCCCAGGGGCTCAGGGTCACAAAGCGAGTCAGAAGCCAAGGTGGGAAGACCTGCAATTTCAGACTCCCAGCCTGGGTCATTTAAACAAGGTTACAGTGTCCTGGTTGAGGGGAAACTGGGGATGCCACATCAGGGCTGACCCAGGACTTCTACAGGGGGTCCACCTAGGGTTGAGGGCGAAGGGAGAGCAGAGGCTTTTTTGCATGAAGAAGTCAGAGGAGGAAGAGGAACCAGCTATTTGTTTAAGCAAAATCCCAACTAACAAACTAGGTGGCAGGGAGGCACACACAGCTCGCTATCCTGGCAGTGGGGGCCAGATGTAGAAGAAAGAAAAACTTTGGCCCGTCACAGTGGCTCACGCCTGTAATCCCAGCACTTTGGGAGGCCAAGGTGGGTGGATCACCTGAGGTCAGGAGTTGGAGACCAGCCTGACCAACATGGAGAAACCCCATCTCTACTAAAAACACAAAATTAGCCGGGCATGGTGGCAGGCACCTGTAATCCCAGCTACTCAGGAGGCTGAGGCAGGACAATCACTTGAACCCGGGAAGCGGAGGCTGCAGTGAGCCAAGATTGCTCCACTGCACTCCAGCCTGGGCAACAATAGCAAAACTCTGTCTCAAAAAAAAAAAAAAAAAAAAAAGAAAGAAAGAAAAAAAAAGAAAAACTTCCAGCTAGGATATTGACTTCTGTGTGACTTCAGACAGATGACTTTGCTTCTCGGAGCTCCAGCTTCCTCTCCTGCAAAATGGGGCTAACAATCAACCCCACCTCGTTGTGCTGCTGTGAGGAGGAACTGAGATAACCATGCAAAGGGCTTGGCATGATGCCTGGCACTTAGTAAATGCTTAATACCCAGCAGCACTATTGTTGTTATTATTACTCCAGCAAAATGTCAAGGGCCAAACCCTGAAATCTCAGAGAGAACTGAGCTAGGAGTCAGAAAGCCTAGTACAGGGGAATCCACAGGAAGGGTGGGGGCCCAATCCAGGATGTGTCCATGGAGTGGGAGGGACATCCACCCTGGGAGGGCACACTACTAATGGGACCACAGAGCAGCTGGAGGGGCTCCCTAGGTCGTGCAGGTCCCTGGCTCTGCCCTCTGCCTGATCTGGAAAACAGTCTTTGCTCTGCTGGGAAAGGACTGCCGCTTTGGCCCCCATCTCTCAGCCACCACCTAGTCCTGGCCACCATCTCCACCACTCCTGGACCCCTTCCCGGCTTCCTGCTGCTCTCTTGCGCCCCACCTCTCCTCTGGTTCATTCTCCATACACCAGCCACAGCTGTCTTCCCACCACTGCCCTCCACCACTCTAACCCCTAGATAATACCCTTCCACACCCTCATCAGGCTTGTACCACCAGGGCCTGCTCTGCCCCTTGCTGGATTCCTCTCCTGCCCCTACCACTCCAGACTGGCCTTTCAGTGATAGGGGAACAAGTGTCCCCTTGGGCCTCAGGGCCTCTGTTCATACTGACCCTTGACCCCTGCCGCCCTTCCCCACTCCCCAGGGTCTTGACTCACGTGTCACTTCCTCCTGCAAGTCTTCCCTGACTCCTCCCTCTGGATCAAATCTCCCTATTCCTGGCCCTTGCCAAGATGTAACTTTACCTTTATTTGTGATTATCTGATTCATACTTGTCCACCCCCGCTAGACCCCAACTGTAAGTACTGCAAGGGCAGGGCCTCAATCAGTACCTAACATAGTGTCAGCACAAAGGAGGTATGTTAATATATATTTTTCAAATGAATAAATACATAAAGAAATGAATTTGTATGCCTATTTCCAACCTTTAAGCCTACCATTTAGGCCTGACAGAGCATACTCTTGAAATTAGAGGGCACCTAGAGAGCACCCTTCCCCCAGGATAGGCATCCTTTCCCCAGCATCCCTAATGTGAGACTGACCTCCAGCACTCACTTACATACCTCCTGTGATGATGAGCTCACTCTCTCTCATGACAGCCCATTTCCTGACAGATGGCCCCTTACAGAGCACTTTCTTACGTATGGGTGGGCTGAAATCCACATCTGTAGCCTGCAGTTTCCTCCCTGAGGTCCCAAGTCTGCCCTGTCTTCCTCCCCAGACTCAGACCCCACTCCAGGTTTTCTCTTCCTTCAGTCCAAGCAGTCCCAGCTCTCTCAGCTCAGAAAGCGGAGTTCAGTCCTCTTGGGCTTCTTCTCCCTCCTCTGTGTACTTGCCAATTTCCCAGCAATCCCTTGAAAACTTGAGTCCTAAGCAGAGCTCAAAGCTCCAGAGAAACATTTCAGCACCACATCCACTTCCTGACCTGGGAAAGTGGGATCTTCCCTGCTGAGGCAGCCATGTGCTCATCTGTGTCATGTGCTGATCCACACACATGTGGACAGCCATGTGCTCCTGCAAGGTAGCCAAGGGCTCCGCCCGGTCAGCAACAGCCAGGATCTCCCTTCCCCTCTCCTACAAGTAGCCTTCATTTTGCTGCAAACACTGGGCACTACTCCTTTCCTTTCTGAGACTCAATGCTTCTACCTGTGCAATGGAAAGGGTTCCTCTGAGCAGGAAGTGGAGGGAGCCCTGTGCTGGCTGAGTCTCTGGCTCTATCACATATCAGAGCTCCAGAAGAGCAAGAGTCTCACCAGGGCCAGCTTCCCGGGCGGGTCACCATTGCAGTCACACAGAGCCCAGTGTCTGGAAGGGCCCCAGACTCAGGTGAATGCTCTGCTGCTACCATCCTGAAATCCTTAATCATTTTTGAACAAGGGACCTTATATTTTTTATTTTGCTCCGGGCCTTGCAAATTATGTCCTGATCCCAAAACATCTGCCCAGCCCTGAGATGATACTGACCAGCCCCCAGCTAATATGGTGACCCAAGAGAGAGACGGGTTGAACAGATAAGACCCTGATTCTGACCTTCTTCTGGGGACCACACATCCCTGCACAATGAGAGGAACCCAGGAAATGTGGGCCCATCCAATCCCACAGGGTGCTTCTGCACAGCTCCCTGGCACAAAGCCCTTGTAGGGAGGGACCCCACCTGACTTCCTGACCCAGAGCCCTGTCCTTCATGCACCCTTCCCCAAATCCCTCAGCCTTGTCCCCACTCCCAGTTCACTGACACCCCCTCAAGTGTTCCCAGCCCCGACTCCCCCTTAGGAAATGTTTGCCAGTCCTTAATATGGGGTGGAGGAACACGTGATGCATTTAAAATCCCAAAGGGGCTCCAGCCATAATAAATGGATCAGGGCTTTTGGATCCCGATTCACACAAACCAACTGCTAAAAAGACATTTTTGAATCAATTGGAGTACTTTGAATACGAACTGTGTGTTAGGTAATACCCAGGAATTTGTGTTAATTTTGCTAGATGTGATAATGGCATATTATGTAAGAAAATGTCCATGTGTTTTAGAGATGCGTGCTGAAGTATGTAGGGGTAAAATGACATGATGTCTGGAATTTGTTTTAAAATACTTCAGAAAAGCGGGGAGTAGGTGAAATAAGTGTGACAAAACCTTAATAGTTGTTGAAGCGGGGTGATGGGTACACAGCAGTTCATTATACAATTCTACTTTTGTGTATGCTTGAAACTTCTCAAATAAAAAAAGAGGGTAGAGAGTCATCAAGATAATTTACTAAAAGTTTCCTGTAATGTCCCCAGAAGACCCCCCTAACTCACACACACACACACACCCACACACACACTGCCTTTTGAGAACTTTCTCTAGAAGGCCAACCCAGGCAGTCCCCTAACTGTAAGGAAGACTCGTGTATGTATGTGCATATGTGCATTTCCCCAGGGAAAAACATCCACAGCTTCCATGACGAGAGGGGTCGTGACCCCTCCCTGCCAAAAGATTAAGGACCTGCGATCCTACAGACCGGAGCCCTGTTTGAAGTCTGCGTTGCCCCTCACCTCAAGCTGGTCACTGTGTGAAGTTGGCCTACAATTCCCCTGGCCCCTGGGAGCTTGTTCCTCCACCTGTAAAATGGGGCTGCAGGACCGTCCACGCAGCCACCGGAAGGACAAGGTTTTTCAGGCCGCTAGGCCGCTCCCTGGCAAGCGATTCCCACTCGCAGCGCGGCCTCGACCCTCGCCCAAAACGCGCCCTCCGCGCCCCCACCCCCTCCAGGCCCTGGCCAGTCCACCTCCCGCTTGGGGCGGCAATTTGTCTCCTTTTGAACCCCCCGCCCCCGACGGGTTTCCCCCTTTGATTCGCGGCCCGGAGGCTTCCCCCCGCTTTGAAATGCAAACCCGCCTCGGCTGGGGCCGCGGGCGGCCCGGAGCTATAAAAGGCCTGGGTGGGGCGGGCGCGGCGGCAGGACAGGCGAGTTCAGGTGAGCGGTTGCTGGTCGTCGGGGCGGCCGGCAGCGGCGGCTCCAGGACCCAGCATGCGCGGGGGCCCCCGCGGCCACCATGTATGTGGGCTATGTGCTGGACAAGGATTCGCCCGTGTACCCCGGCCCAGCCAGGCCCGCCAGCCTCGGCCTGGGCCCGCAAGCCTACGGCCCCCCGGCCCCGCCTCCGGCGCCCCCGCAGTACCCCGACTTCCCCAGCTACTCTCACGTGGAGCCGGCCCCCGCGCCCCCGACGGCCTGGGGGGCGCCCTTCCCTGCGCCCAAGGACGACTGGGCCGCCGCCTACGGCCCGGGCCCCGCGGCCCCTGCCGCCAGCCCAGCTTCGCTAGCATTCGGGCCCCCTCCGGACTTTAGCCCGGTGCCTGCGCCCCCGGGGCCCGGCCCGGGCCTCCTGGCGCAGCCCCTCGGGGGCCCGGGCACACCGTCCTCGCCCGGAGCGCAGAGGCGGACGCCCTACGAGTGGATGCGGCGCAGCGTGGCGGCCGGAGGCGGCGGTGTCAGCGGTAAGGACCCTTCCCTCGCTCTGCGCCTCTGGACCTGCAGGTGCTCAGGCGCGGCCCAGGCCGCCCCCTGTCTGACCTCTGCTCCGGCCCTGCTCGGGTTCCCGGGAGTGTGGCCCTCCTGTCCACTCTCGCCCTGGGGGGCTGCTCTTTGGCTCCCTCTCCTGAGTCTCAGGCTATCGGAGCCTTCAGCAGCACAGCCTAACCCTCTCTCTGTACAGACAGGGAAACCGAGACCCCCTGCGAAGTACGGAAATGCGCCTGCGGCCGCGGAGCAAGGCCCGAATTAGAACGCAGGCTCCCAGACTCGTGTCCCACACTCATTTAGCAACACCGACTCCGTGCTCTTCATCTGCTTCTTCCACTCCTAACCCAGCCCTAGGCAAAGGCGGCAAGTTCGCCCCAGAAGGGACGATTAACTAACTGTGTGAACAGGGCAGGTGACTTTCCTGGCCAGAGCTGGGTCTCCCCATCACAGTCAAGAGATTGCTGGATCATATCCTTCAGGCTGAAAAAGAGCCCTCTTTGGCCAGATTGGGGCAGGAGGTCTGTACCTTACCTTCCCAGGGTCCTCCCTGAACTCTTGACCCCGGGGGAGGGGAAGCGGGAGCAGTGGGAAGGGGGGCTACTGTTTGGCTCCTGAGCCTGTGAACCTCCTGCCCCCAGGCAGGCCTCTCTGATCCTCCCTCTTCAAAGGCAGGGGAGGGGGCAGGACAAAGGGCCCAACTTTAATGAGGGGCGGCTTGACCTCCGTTATGGGTCCCCCCTTTGTCATGTAACTGGCTCTGCCTTGGCTCGGTAGTGACTCCTGTTGGCCGGAAAGTGAACACGACGTTCCATTGTCCGGACTGTGTCCGGCCTGTCCTGACAAAGGCCACCTAGCCTTGGGGGCGGGAAGCTGGCCTGCCCACCCTTTGATGTCCAGCCCCTCCTCCCCTTCCCCCAGCTGCGAATAAGCCTGGGACTTCCCCCACCTCCTCGCACTCTTCACCCCCATCTCCCCACACATACCCAGCTTGCCTCGGGGCAGATGCTGGGTTGGCCTTGATCAGGAGCTACAGGTTCTGGCCATAATCATATCCCCTTCTTGGAAGTCCCAGGGATACAGAACCTCCTATCTGCCTCCAGGGAGATACAGGGAACCAGACTCTGCCACTTGCTTCTGTGGACTTGATTAAATAACAGCTAATGTTTTGGAACACTTAACTAACGGGCCAGGCATGACCTAAGTAAGATCTTGCATGCATTAACTCCTTTAACTCTTAAAACATCATTGTAGCTACTATTATCACCCCCATTTTAAGATGAAGAAACTATGGCATAGAGAGTTTAAGTACTTGCCCAAGGCCATGTAACCTGTAACTAGTGGGGCTGGGATTTGAACCCAGGCAGACTAACCACTAAGTCTGTGCTCTAATTCTCTACACAACAGCTCCTCTTAAATCAGTCGTCTTTTCTGGGTTTCGGTTCTACTGTCTGTGAAATTAGAGAGAAGGGAGGTTACGCAGTGGTTTGTACCCTTGTTTAAGTTACAAAAGGACTCCTTTGAAAAATCTGCTGAAAGGTACAAATGTTACATCAGTGGGCAATTTCAGGAGTTCTGGAAGCTACCAGAAGCTTTATCCATAAATCCGGGATTAAGAACCCTGTGTTATGTGAGAGGAGGTGGTGGCAGCACCAGTGCTCAGGATCCTGCAGTTCCCAGTCTGTGAGGCTTTGGAGAAGGAAGCCTGTGTTTCCTGCTCCTCTGTTCCACTTTCTGCTTCCTGCTCATGGGGTGACTTTGGAGATGAATGGGGAGATTCCCTATGGGTAGGGACTTGGAGAGAGGTCATCATTGTGTAAGGGAAAAGGAGTGTGTCAATGGGGGTCAGAGGACTGGGGTATCCTGGAGGAGATTCCAGGAGCTTCCATACAAATCACCTCGTGTCTCTGGGCACGAGAGCTACTGAACCCAGCTCATCCTCTGGTCTCAAAAGTTGCTTGAAAACTGTTGTCTGCAGGCAGATGAGTCTACCCCAGACAAAAAAGCATTCCCTCCCTTGCTCTCCAAGAGTAGAGGGAAAGGCAGAAGGAGGTCTGGGGGTTCCCAAGGCTCCAGGAAAGGGACTTCCCAGGAGCCAGGTTAGCCCTCTTCTGCAGAGGGTGCAGGAACTCTGACCTTCTTGAAGCCAGAAGGTGCTGCCTGTCTTCCCGGGGCATCTGACTGTCTATTCAGTGCTCCTGAAGTGGGGACAGAATTGGGTTGGCACTGTGGACTGTCCCTGAGAGACAGGCCAAGCCCCTCCTGTCTTTGGCCTCAATTTCTCCTTCTGGGCAATGAAGGCATAGGGTTTCCAGGGGCAGTTCCTGTGCAATGCTGCCGTCCAGGACAGCTGAAGGAGGATCAGTGCATGCCACTGCCCTCCTAATCCCCATTGGCACTGGCCACCAGGTCTTCAGCCTGCCACCAATCCTGGCTAGCCCCCTTTTCCCCCACTTCTGAGCCTCCAGCATTCGAGAGTGGACAAACTGGACAGTTAGAGACCACATATGTAGATGAGGGAACCAAGGTACAGAGACTGTGAAGAATGTTCCAGTTTCACACAAGCGGGGCTGAGCTGGGCTAGATGTCAGAAGAATTGGTTTAGAATTTTCCTATGGTTTCCCATCATATGTAGGATAAACCCCACATTCCTTCCTGAGGTCTACAAGACTACAGCATTTGCACCTGCCTGCCTCCCTGACCTCATCCCCGGCTGCTCTCACCTTGGCTTCCAAGCTCTAGCCATTCCAAACTTCTTTTAGTTCCTCAGACCTGCCAAGTCCTACTGCAGGTCTTGTGCACATGCTGTTCTCTCTTCCAGGAAAGCTCTTTCCCCTGATTCTTTGCAAGAGTGGATCCTTCTTACCCTTCAGATCTTAGTTTAATCGTCACCTCCTCCGTGAAGCCCTCCATCATTTCCCAAAGTGGACTCCCCACTACACCCATCACGAATCTTTGCTGTGTTTCCTTCAGAGCACTAATTCCAGTCTACTCAGTTCCTTACACTTGTTTGTATGTTGTACATTCCCATGAGGTCCAGAGCTATGTCTGCTTAACCCACCACTGCATCCTGGCACCCAGCTCAGTGCATGGCATTTAGTAGGTGCTCAATATATTTTGTTGAGTGAATGAACAGGGCAAGTGTGAGGGACAAAAGGCATCTCTGGGGAACAGGGGAGTGAGTGAGATCTTGGCTTTCACACAGGTTTCTGAGGTCCCAGCCCTAGGATTGGGACCTGTGACTGTCCAGCCAAGCAGTTCAGGTCAATGGAAACCTGGCTGCCTCTGTCTCTCCACTTGGATGGCACCCCAACTCACCTGGGGAAGTGGGGTTGCTGAGGCTGGGACTAAGACTTCAGTTTCTTCTAAGGAGGGGGCAGTGACAATGGGAAAGATGAGAGAGAGGCTGTTGGGCTTCAATCAGTCTCCGATTCCAAAAGACAATATTAATCAGTTCTGAGTGATCAGCATCATTTGACTGAGGCCAGGATAGGAAATGACTACAAGACGTTCTTTTTTTTCCTTTTCTCTTTGCATTTTCATGAGGAGGGCTTTAAATATCATCATTTTCATGAGGAGGGTTACACATCATCCTTCCGTGGAAGGTTCAGCCTCCAATTCCTTTGAATAAACCTGCTCCACAGGTTAATGGCCCATTGGGGTGGCTGAGGTCTCACGACTAGGGAGATGTTCACACGGATGAGACTGTGAGAGTAAGGTTTAGATCTTGGTCCAACCCCGTCAACTTTCAGATGGGGAAACTGAGGCCCATGAAGGGTATGAATGCTCCCCTCCCCCCACATTGCAGGCCCTCTCCCTTGGCCCCTTGCCACAGCCACCAACCTGCTGTCTCACCTTCAGCCTTTCTGTACTGCTCCAGCTGTCTTCTAAAACCATTGCCATATTTACCTTCTCAAGGCACATGCCCTGCTCAAGAGCGTTCTGTGGCTCCCTACTGACATGGAATTGCCATTTCATTTTATGCCATTTCTTTTTTCTTTTTTCTTTTCTTTTCTTTTTTTTTTTTTTTTTGAGATGGAGTCTTGCTATGTCACCCAGGCTGGAGTACAGTGGTGCGATCTCGGCTCACTGCAAGCTCCACCTCCCGGGTTCACGCCATTCTGCTGCCTCAGCTTCCCCAGCAGCCGGGACTACAAGCGCACGCTGCCACGCCCGGCTAATTTTTTTGTATTTTTAGTAGAGACGGGGTTTCACCGTGTTAGCCAGGATGGTCTCGATCTCCTGACCTCATGATCCGCCCGCCTCGGCCTCCCGAAGTGCTGGGATTACAGGCGTGAGCCACCACATCCGGCCTTTTATGCCATTTCTTTGTTGTAAAATCCAGCTCCATTTCTGTGGCAGTGAGAGCCTTCTTGAGAACGGCCTCAACCATCTATTGAAGCCATTCTCCTGCTACTTTGCCTAGATAAGGCAAGTTAAGAGCCAGGGCTTGGGAGTCTCAGACCTGGGATTGCATTTCCATAAGAAGCTGTATAGCTTCGGGCAAGTTAATTTGGATCATTTCTCGGAGCCTGGGCTGCTTCTGCTGTAACAGGATAATAATAGGATTGCATCTCAGAAGAGATGCCTGTAAAGCACCGCCCTGCAGCTGGCACACAGTAGGTGCTTAGGGCATCGGTGCCTGTGACCACCTCTACCAGTCCTCAGCAGGTGCACTGGAGCACACACCTCACACTCACAGCCTCTCTAGTCTGGTCCCTCGACCTGCATTGCCCTCCCTTCCCTCTCCTGCATCTTCACCAGCTCAAATGTTGCTCCTTCTCCGAGGCTGTCTCCTGTAGGAAGCCCTCCCTGGTTCCTCCCTCCCAAGCACTGTATCAGGCCCTTGTTTTCATGACACTTACCACTGCCTGTCTACTTTCATTGTCTTGTTTATCCCTGCCACTGACCATCTGTAGTCCCTCAAGGACCAGTCCTAATCAGTCCCATCCTCACCCTGCCTTGCACATAGTAAGAGCTTGTGATAAAGCAAATAACTGTGGCATTGGCTAAATCTTTACCGTGTGCCAGGCACTGTGCCAAGAACTTTGCGTGGGTGATCTCACTTAAGTCTCATGATAGCCCTGAGTGGTGTCAGGATCTAGTATACTCATTTTATAGATCAGGATAATGAGGCTCAGAGAGGGTAAGGTGGCCGGCCCAAGCTCACACAGCTAGGACATGGCAGCACAGTGTTTACACCCAGTCTACAGCCCAGCAATCGTCTGTGAAATAAAGACACACTCACGAAGGGGAGCCTGAGACCCCCCTTCCCCATGGGCATCCCAGCCAGGTTGGGGGGAAAGGAGGCCAGGCAGGGGATGTACTATAAGAGGCTGGGGGAGGAGGGGGCCCAGCAGGGGCCTGGCTGTTTAGAACCGATTCTCCAGGCAGAAGCTACATTTGACACCTCATCGCTCAGATGTAGCTGGGAAAGGGAATGACCCAGTTAGAAGGTGGCAGAAGGCTTTTTTTTGGTTGGGTGTTTTCTCCCTGCTGCTTTGGCAGATATTGCTGCTTAGAGCTTAGGGAATCATTGTGAAGGTCCAAAATGGTTTGTTAGCAGCAGGGTCTCGTGTGTCCATAGGAAGTTATCTTAACGGGCCGGCCTCTCAGGTTTTTGTGTTGGAGCTCCCGGGATATGGAAATAACATTCACTTCTGGAGTCAAGGCCGTCACCATGTTAGCATGCCAGACGCTCCCCATGCCATGCTCACCCCTCAGACTTGTGGGGGCACCCCACATGGATCCCCCACCATCAACAGAAGGAAGGAGCAAGCTAGGCTCCACACCCTCCCATGGCTTCCTTTGGTTCTTGAAACCAAATCCAAATCCCTCTCCTACAGAATCTGCTGGCCTCTCCAGCCCCATCTTGTGCCTCTCTCATTCATTCATTCATTCAAGCAGGCAAGCAGTAATATTCTCTGAATGAGTGTCTTCTGTCCTGAATTTGCTCCAAGGCATTGGAGATGATGGCCTGAACAAGGCAGACGGGTCCACCTGCGTGCAGAGAGCTGCCCTCTCTGCCCTCACTCTGCTTCTCCCTGCCTGGGGGCCTTTGCACCTGCTGCTCACTCTCCCTGGAATGTCTTTCCCTGTTCATGACATGGAAGTCTCCTTCTCAACCTCAGGTCTTGGCTTAAATGTGGCCTGTTCCTGGAGACCTCCCCCAGCTAAGTAAAGTAGGGTTCTTCCCCCCACCTCACCACTTGGTTTAGCTCATTGCTCACTTTCCTTCCCGCTACTAATCCCAGTTTGTCATTATTTCATTTGTTTGTTTTTAATCTACCTCCCCTGCCATGAAGGAGATAATGAACTATTTATCAAATAAGTACTGAGCAGTTATTATGGTAATCATAATGCGAACCAGCATCTATTGGGTGCTCGGTGTGTTCAGCATTTTTTCAAATGCAAGATTTCTGTGCCCGGAACAGCACATTTCTTCTCCATCAAATGAGTGGCTCGGACTAAGCTTTAGGAGCAATGGAGATGGACAGAAGAGTGTGCTTTGGAAGCTGAGCCACCAGCTGCTGGAGTGGACCTGGGGAGCGAGGGAGACAGGACTCAGAGGTGCCACCTTGGCTTTTGATCTGAATGGCTGGAGGATGGAGGTGCTGTTTATTGAGTTAAGGAAGCAGAGGAAGTAGCAGGTTTGTTTTATGTATTCAGCAAGGATTCATCAAGTACTCACTGTGTGTGTCAGGCACGTGATAGGTGCTGGTGAGCTAAATGGCATGGCCCTACCCTCAAAGAGCAGTCAGGGAGCCAAGGCCTAAGGGGAGGGTCTTTACCAAGGTCACATAGCCAGCTAGGGGTAGGAAGGGGCTGGAGGCAGAGCCCCTCACTGCAGCCCCGCCTCGAATGTGAGACTTCGGGAGCCACACCTACAGTGGAGTAGTAAGGGCTTCACTCTCAGACTAGACTAGTGGAAGATGGCCAGCGGGGCAGTGGCCTGGAAACTCCACCAGGAAACAGTTCAGAGAGGCCTCAAGTTCTTCAGCCTAGGAGAAGATCTGAAGGGATGCAGTTGCTGTTTGTAAATCTTAAATGGCTGTCTTGGGCTCAGGGTGCCCCTGTGGAAAAGCTCAGGAAGGATATAAATGGGTGGCAGATGCAAGAACTGGCTGCTTTGCAGCTAGTAGGCGTGTGCTACAGTGTGGGCGTCCGGACCCTGGTAGGAGTTTGATCTAGCAGCGTTTGTCCAGTAGGACTTTCCGCCAGGATGGAAATGCTTTGTATCTGTGCTGTCCAGTAGGCAGCCACCAGCTGCACGTGGCTGTTGAACACTTGAAATATAGCTAGTGTGACTGAGAAACAGAATTTTACATTTTATTTAATTAATGTGGCTAGTTGCTGTCATATTGGACAGTGCAGAAAAATCCCTCTCAAGAGTTCCCAGAATGGAAATCCATTCTGCATAAGCTCCTTGTTCTTGCATTGAGGAATCTCTCCTGCCTTTTTTTTTTTTTTTCCTGAGATGGAGTTTTGCTCTTGTCGCCCAGGCTGGACTGCAATGGCGCAATCTCGGCTCACTGCAACGTCCGCCTCCTGGATTCAAGCGATTCTCCTGCCTCAGCCTCCGGAGTAGCTGGGATTACAGGCACACGCCACCACGCCCAGCTAATTATTGTATTTTTAGTAGAGACAGAGTTTCATCATGTTGGTCAGGCTGGTCTCGAACTCCTGACCTCAGGTGATCCACCCACCTCAGCCTCCCAAAGTGCTGGGATTACAGGCATGAGTCACCCCACCTGGCCTCTCTCCCGCCTCTTTCAGCTTCTTTGTCTCTGTAGTATCATCATCATCATCATAGTTTTTATTAATAAGTACTTTGTTAAGTAGGTTATTACTTTGGTCTCCATAACTACCATATAAAGAAAGTATTCATGTCTTCATTTTAAAGATAAATAAACTGAAACTCAAAGAGGTCCAGCAACTTGCCCAGGGACATACCACTGGCACGTGGCCAGACTGGGGGAGAGCCACCAGTCTCTGTCTGACTCTAAAGTCCCTTCCTCTTTGCTATCTCCCAAAGCCAGGTCAGATTGTGGACCTTGATGAAGAAGATAGGGCAGCAGATGATGCAAAGGTGGCTCTGGAGGAGGAGGTGCAGAGATGATGAAGAACTCTAGGAAGGAGGGTGACAGTGGGGAGGAGAATCTGGCTAAGGGTGCAGAGATGATGAAGAACTCTAACTAGGAAGGAGGGTGACAGTGGGGAGGAGAATCTGGCTAAGGCTGCAGGACTCCCAAAATGGCTAGCCTGGCCATTGTCGCCCTTTCCCCACCCCCATGCCAGCTTCATCCCTGCTCAGGGCTTGAGTGAGGAACCATGATATTAGCAGCCTGGGACTGCCAGATCAGCCAAGACAAGGTCCCAATTGAGGGTCAGGCAGAAAGCCTGATGTCCCAGGAAGGGCATCCATCCATTGTAGAGCTGGTGAGGTTAGGGCAAGTGGAGAGCCCTCCCCCTGGTGGTACAGATCGGGAAACAGGCCCAAATAAGTGATCACATGTCCAGCTGGTGGGCCAGCCAGATCTCCCCACTCCCAGGCCAATGTGTTCTTGGCCCTATGGCTCCCCATTAGGTGACATTCCTCTCTCTCACGAGGGACTCCACCAACATGCCCACTTCTGCAAATAGCTCTGTTTTCTCCTTTTTGTCTCCATAGCTTTTTACCCTTTCCAAACTGCTCTCACAGCCATTCTGTTCCCCAGGCAGGGGAAGGAAAGCCCAGGGAAATTCAGTCACTTGTCAAGTCCTTCAACTAAGATGACCAGGCTGGACCACAGCCCAGGTCTCTGCCACCAGGCAAGGTCTGGAAGCTCGCCCCAAACACTCAGCCTTTCCCAAACCTCAGTAGAGTGTGACGCTGCTACAATTTAGGCCCGTCACCAGAAGTGCCACCACCTCTGAGCTGGCCCACAGCCTGCCACCCTTGCAGTGCTCCTACAAGTATTATCCGGGGTGAGATCAGTCCTCCTGAGCCCCTCTTTCCCACCCTTTCCTTTGCCTATCAGCCTTGCAGTCATCCACGGCAAGTGACCTATAAGCTCTCTGGACTTGCTTCCTTATCTTGGAAAAGGGGGCTCTCTGCAGTAGCGTTCTATGACTACCCTATTCCCACCTCCCCGACCCCCCTCCTGCCAAAAGCCCTGTGCCCTTCCGTTTGTCATTCCTAGGCTGGCATCACAGACACGGGTGAGCTCCCCATCGCCTGTTGCTGCATGCAGTGTGGGTCTCTGAGTGACTTGGCTGGAGGGCGTGTGGGGCATGTGCTCCCGGTGGGGGTTGCCTGGGGTGGCAGGCAGCAAGGTGGCAGGGGGGGCCAGGAGGTCTGATCTTTAAGGGAAGGCTCAAAGCTGCACAGAGGGCTCAAAGCTGCAGAGTCTTGAGGGCACTTGGACTGGTGCACAGGCTAAACCAAGGCCCAGAGGAGAGGAGGAACTAATTCTGGGCACACAGATGGCATGGAACTGGGACCAGGACCCACTGACTTTAGCTGGTGGTTCAGAATCCACAGGGGCCTCGTTAAAGATGACAGAGAAATTAGGATGCAGTAGGTCTGGAGTGGGGCCTGGGAATCTGTATTTTTAGCAAGCCCTTGTGTGTACAGACATGCAAGCCTGTGTGCATGTGTGTGTTGGGGTTAGGATCTTGAAGCACAGCCAGCTGGGGCTGGACCACCCAGGGAAGAGTCACAAAGGTTTTCGGGGCTGGATTTGTGGTCCAGGCCTAGGGGGCCAAAGCTGGTCATCCCCCAGGGCCACACACCCAGCAGGAAGAGGGCAAAGGAAGTGCTGACCTAGGGGCCATTTGATTGTACTGGAGCAGAGGCCACAGTCTGTCCTTGCCTGGACCAGGCTGGATGGGGAGCCCCCACTGCAGGCCACCGTGGCTCCTGTCCTCATCCTCCCCCTGGGCAGGCCCAGTGTCTAGACTCTCAGACTGTGAAACTGGTCTTAGAATTCTTTCAGCTACAATAACAAACACAATCAGAGAATCAACAAACATTGGGAGGTTCACGTTTCCAAGTTGGAAGGGACCTTATAAGTAAACGGTCATTTCTAGCAGACCGCCCATTGCACAGATCCATTTCCTGGCATTCCTGCCAGATGGTCATCCCACAGCTGTTGGAAATGAGTAAGATCTGCCCTTCCCCATGCACCTCCTGCATGCCAGGTACTGTGCTAGACATTGTCCATCCATCTCAAGTGAGCCCCTGTATGCCGCAGGGTTGGAGAGAGCTACAAGAAACCTTGTACCATTTGATTGATAGGTTCTACTGCTGTTTCTGAGGCCAGATAGACCTGGTTTTGAATCCCACCTACCTGATGCGTGGTCCTCCCTGACCCTGAGTTTTCTCGTCTGTAAAATAGAGTGATAGTTGCCCAACTCCATGGGTCATTGAGAGATGTATACAAAGGGCCCAGCTCATGGACGTGTTGGCTATTATTAGAATATTAATTTTCCCCATTTTACAAATACAGAAAACGAGGCTCAGAGAAGTGGGGAGACTGTCTTAGGTTACCCAGTCAGTGAGAAGCTGCACTCCACAACCCCAGAGGTTTAGTTTTAATGACATCCAGGAGCTCTGGGCTGGAACTCCTGACTGCCCCAAGACACCTCTGGAGTCACAGAGTGTACCTCTGTTGGGCTCCACAGCCCCTCTCCAGAGCCCAGAGAAGGGTGACAAGGTCTGTGGGCCAGGTCTTCACCGGCAGCCTTGCCAGGACAGAGAGGAGTAATTATGGAGCTAAAGCCCAACCAACCACATGTTAGGGTCACCTGGAAAACTATTCAAGTACCAAATTTTGAGACCCATTTTAGCGCCACGCAATTTGAATTTCTGGGGCCAGAATCTGCACTGTGAAAAAGCTTCCCAGGCAGTTCCAAGGCTGCTGGTCAGGCACTGGGAGCCATTGGCCTGTACTGTGCATGCGTTAGGGGACGGGAGTTTGCTACCTCTCATGGTGGCCTGATCCACGTGGATGGGACATTCTGCGCATCCCAAAACTGGAGAGAGAAAGCCTCCCGTTTCGGTGAGTTGCCCAAGGCTCTTCCCCTCTGTGCTCACCCCTGAAGAGCTGAGGGGGCTCCCCATTCTCCCTCCCAGCCATTCACACTGGCATCTGGCCCAGAGGATTACTCATGAGGTGGCTGGGAGTGGCCAGCCCCTCAGCAGACACCTGTTATAGGAGCCCGGACTTCCCCCTTAGCTCCAGCGTCCCAGGGGCCTGTAAATAATTCATCCCGGGCCCTCTCCCCACCCCACTGCTCTCACACACCTCCCTGCCCCCTCCTTCCCAGGCTCCAGAGGTGTCTTGGGGCAGTTGGGAGTTCCAGCCCAGAGCTGGGACTGGAGCCCAGGGCTCCTGGCTGTCATTAAAAATACAAATTAACACATACACTTGGTAAAGATTTAAAAAACCCAAAGTCTCCCTCTTACCTGTGGCTTTCCAACCTCCAGTGCTCTCCCCAGGGGCAGCCCCTATTACTGGCTTCTTGTATATTCTTTCAGAAAGAACTATATGGGTGCAAAGATGTTTGGGTATGTGTGTGTCTCCCCCGTTTTTATACACAAATGGTAACATACTATTTACACTATTCTGTCTTGCTTTTGTTTTCACACGTCTTAGAAATTGCTCCATACTGGGACATACGGGGTTTTGAAATTTCTTTTTAATGACTGCATAATGCTCCTTTCCACGAATGCACCATCCCTTCTCTCACCAGCTCCCTGCTTGTACACATGTACATTGTTTTTCGTCTTGTGTTATCAGAAACAGATGGAGCTTTGGGCAGCTCTTGGTGGCATCAGTTGCTGGAAGTGGGATTCTTGGGTCAAAGGGTATGTGCCTGTTAAATGAGCTAGATATCGCCAAGTTGGGCGCTAAGGAGGATGTTTCAGTTCTCACTCCTGGAACAGCATATGGGATTCCCTGGTTTCTGAGCCACACGGTGTGATAGCAAACATTTTGTTCTTTGGCAGAGCCATTTTCTTGCACTAAAATTGTGTTTCAAGCAGCTCCACCAGAGAGAAGTTGGCCAATGGGTTCCTGAGCCCACCAGCTCCTATCCAGAGCCCAGAGAGGAGTGACAAGGCCTGTGGGCCAGGTCTTCACTGGCAGCCTTGCCAGGAGAGAGAGGAGTAATTGTGCAGCTAAACCCTGTCTCCATCTGGTCTCACTCCTGACCCCTTCCCTTGTGGAAGAGCTGGGCCTGAGGTCAGGACACCTGAGTCCTGGTTCACACCATGACCCGTCAGGATGGCCCTCTGCAAGTGCCCTTTCTCAGCCCATTTCCCCCCACCTGTGAAATGGCTGTCATGGGTCTGGGCTTGCTCATCAGAAGAGGCAGAAGTGGGTGCTAGGACTCTAAGGAAAAAGCACCTTCAGGACCACTGCCTGTGATCTCTAGGTGAAGGTCTGGGTGGGCAGGGAGCCTCATGCCCTACCTCAAGCCCGTCCTCCTGGGGGTGGCTGTGAGTCCTCTGGGCATTTTAAGGGCCCCCAGCCTGGGGCTCTCAGCGGCCTTCCCTCACCATGGTCTGGGCTCTCCTTTCCCAGAAGTAGCAATGGAGGGGTGGTCTGCTATTTAAGCTTCTGTTACCAACACTTTGGGGGCTCCATGGCAGGCTCAGGGGGCCCTAGATATGGCAGCATGCGGAGTTGTACCCTGGAGAGGCAGCAAGAGCTCTAGAGCACGGGGCATGGCCTTGGGCAGGCCCATGCCTGCCTGGGCCTCAGTGACTCTGACTACACAGGGAGGTAGGACTAGAAGGGCTCACCAGGCCTCTTCTTTGGCCCTCCAGCTGCCATGCAACCATTGTGAACCCCGATCTCTTCCTCAGTAAAGTGCGAGGAGACTAAACTCTCACAACCGCTTCCAGCTTTAGCCCAGTGAACCCAATGGGTCTGTGGATTCAGAGCCATGTTGGCCTCCAGTGCTGGTGGCATTAGGCAGAACTGTTTTTGAGCCGGCGTTGCATTTTCTAGGCCAAGGAGGGGCCCAATCTGGAGCCAAGGCCTGGGCAGCCACTCCCTTATCCCTTTCCTGGGGCCAAGCCTGGCTGAAGGCCGAGGCTATCCCATGCTATGCTGGGCAGCGGACTGAGGTCAGTGGACATGGAAGCGTCCGGTGTGGTTCCTCTGCTCTGGCAGGAAACCCAGGGAAAAGCTGCCCAGGAACATCTGCTGTCTCCCATTCTCCACAAAGCCATTTGGCTCACGGAGAGCCCAGTGGCTGTCCTGCCAAGCTGCGTGGGCTTGGTGGAGGGGGACAGGCGTCAGAATGGGGGCGGATGGGTGGTTAGTACAGGGGTGCTGAGGGACAGGCAGGGCCAGGGCTGAAACCCAAGAAGGTGAAGGCTGGGCTGTGGTGGGGGCACTTGCGAGAGGCAGGAGGGGTTGATGGTCTTTCAGAGACCCGCCATGCCCTGGTGGGAGCGTGTGTGGGTCTGGAAGTGCTTGCGTGCGCCTCCTATTTATAGCCACGTGCTCAGCTTCTTGTAAAGGAAACTGGTGCTTAGCCAGGCCCCACACAAGCCCAGGCCAAGCATGACTCTTAGTATTCTCTCCAGACAGACCTCTGATCCCAGTCCCAAAGAAAGTCCTGACATTAACCTCAGCTGGTCCTCAAATCCAGCTCTGGGCCCCAGGCTGAGCCTCATAAAGAAGCCAAGGCACCGCCCTCTCTCCTGGGTTATGGCAGCTCTCCCTTCACTTCCCCTTCCTCTTGCAAATCTGTTCTCCATGCAGTAGCCAGAGTAATATTAAAACCTACATCAGACTTCATGTCTCCTCTGCTCAGAATCCTGCAATGGCTCCTGTCCCAGGCAGAGGAAAACCCAGAGTCCCTCCCCTTGTCTCCTGTCCCGTCCCCCTTCTCACTGCACCTCGGCTCCACCAGCTTCCTCACAGCTCCTCACTGTCAGACAGCAGGCAGACAGCAGGCAGACAGCAGGCATGCCCCACCTTGGGGCCTTTGCACTTGCTGTTCCCTCTGCCTAGAAGCCTCTCCCCAGATGTCTGCATGACTCTTTTTTTTTTTTTCTTGAGACGGAGTCTCACTCGGTCACCCAGGCTAGAGTGCAGTGGTGTAATCTTGGCTCACCGCAACCTCCACCTCCCAGGTTCAAGCAATTCTCCTATTTTCCTGCCTCAGCCTCCCGGGTAACTGGGATCACAGATGTATGCCACCGCGCCCGGCTAATTTTTGTATTTTTTAGTAGAGATGGGGTTTCACCATGTTGGCCAGGCTGGTCTTGAACTCCTGACCTCAGGTGATCCACCTTCCTCAGCCTCCCATAAAGTGCTGGGATTACAGGTGTGAGCCACTGCGCCTGGCCCTGCATGACTCTTTCCTGTACCTCCTTTACACCTTTGCTGAAATTCCCCTTCTCAGGAAGGCCTTCACGGCCCATTCTATTGAAAATCACAGCCCGCCTCCTCCCTAAATTCCCAATCCTCCTTCCCTGCCTCCTTTTCTTCTGAAACACTTATCAACTAGTGTATCAAATATTTTATATGTTTATTTTTCTTTTCATCATCTCCCTCCTCTAGAACCTAAGCATCATGAGGGCAGGGGTTTCATTTTGCTCAGTGCTGTAGCCCAGTGCTTGGCTCACAGCAAGAGCTCAGTGAGGATCTGTGGGATGAGCTGCATCTCTCCTGCCCGGTGCCTGGACACAGGGGGATATGTGGACGGCTTGGGCAGACCAGCCTCCGGCCCCTGGTGCAGGCCCAGCTCAGGGCTTGGTATGATGAGCCAGAGCCTTTGAGGTAACTGGCAGGTCCTAGGGGTCCATCAGCAGCCCCAGTCCTCCCTGTCTGATGTTGAGGCCATCCCCAGGCATTCGGCAGGAACTAGGGAGCCCACAGCTGGGACAGTTCCAGATTCTTTCTGCTTCCACCTCTGCCTGTGGCGGCTCTTCCCTTCTCTCTTCTCTTGCACAGGAGGAAGGAGCAGCTGCCATCTCATTAGTCTTGATCACCCTTGCCTGCCCGGTATCCCCTATGTGTCTCCAGCATTCAAACCTATCTGATATCTGACCACAGAGTGGAGAGTTTGTTAAAAATGCAGATTCCACCCCCAGACTTTCTGACTAACTGGTCAGGGATGCCCCGAACCTGTGTTTTTCACAAGCTCCTGGAGAATGGCTGCTGTGCAGCCACATCTGGAAGCTGCTGGTTTAAAGCTGTTGGAGCTGGCCTTCAGAATAGGGCTCTGGGTCAGGAGACCTGGGTTGAGGCTGCAGCTGCGTCAGCAGCCTGCTGTGTAACCCTGAGCTAGTTGCTTTCCCTACCTCACTGCCTCCCTGATGGGCATGGGAGGAGTACTTGCCTCCCAGACTGTGAGTCTGTGGGTCTGAGTCTGGGAAATGACTGTTTCCCCCAAACCTGGAGTGGATGTCTCTCTCCACCTCAGGGTCCTACTTCAGGGAGCCTGAATTGTCTTCCTCCTGGGGGTCCTGCCTGGGCCTTTTTTGCAGCCTCCTCCTCTCAACTCACCTTCCTTCCCGGCTCCTTCTGCTTCTCAGGTAAGACTCGGACCAAGGACAAGTACCGCGTGGTCTACACTGACCACCAACGCCTGGAGCTGGAGAAGGAGTTTCATTACAGCCGTTACATCACAATCCGGCGGAAATCAGAGCTGGCTGCCAATCTGGGGCTCACTGAACGGCAGGTGTGTCTGTCTTCCTATCTCAGCCATAGGAGCAGTGCAAGGACTCTGGTCTCCAGGCTGCCAGGCAGATTACAGAGCTCAGTAGAAGGAAAACAGAGAGGTTGAGTCTCCAGGCCATAGTCACACAGCACAGCAGAAACGGAGGTGCTACCAGCACCCTCCCTTAACAAAACCCAATATCCTTGCCCCCAAAGGCAGGGGTAAGGGGATCTGATTAGCCACAGGCTACAGCAGGCTATGATTAGTGCTGTAGGAGGTGCACGTGCTATTTACATTAGGCGAGCAGTCACAGGGATAACAAGGAAGCCTTCCTGGAAGAAGCGTGGCCTGGGAAGATGGAGAGGGGGAAGGTTACAGAGAAGGGCATCTCCAGGGTAGGGGTGCAAGGTCTAGAGGGGGAGAATGAATTCAGGGTCCATGTGGTCTGTGAGGCTGGAGAGGAGATAAGCCACAAAGCCACATGGAGAAATAGGGGCTCACTGTCCTCATCTCTCCTTCTTGCACTCTCTCTCTCACTCTGTCCCCGCTGCCCACTCCATCTCTGTCCTTCAACCCCACAGGTGAAGATCTGGTTCCAAAACCGGCGGGCCAAGGAGCGCAAAGTGAACAAAAAGAAACAGCAGCAGCAACAGCCCTCACAGCCGCCGACGGCCCACGACATCACGGCCACCCCAGCCAGGCCATCCCTGGGGGGCCTGTGTCCCAGCAACACCAGCCTCCTGGCCACCTCCTCTCCAATGCCTGTGAAAGAGGAGTTTCTGCCATAGCCTCATGCCCAGCCTGTGCGCCGGGGACCTGGGGACTCGGGTGCTGGGAGTGTGGCTCCTGTGGGCCCAGGAGGCCTGGTCTGAGTCTCAGCCCTGACCTTCTGGGACATGGTGGACAGTCACCTAACCACCCTCTGCATCCCCTTGGCCTATCTGTGCAGTAAGCCTGTTGGATAAAGACCTTCCAGCTCCTGTGTTCTAGACCTCTGGGGGATAAGGAAGTCCAGGGTGGATGATCTCAATCTCCCATGGGCATCTCAAGCCCCAAATGGTTAGGGGAGGGGCCTAGACAAGGCTCCAGGCCCCACCTCCTCCTCCATACGTTCAGAGGTGCAGCTGGAGGCTGCTGTGGGGACCACACTGATCCTGGAGAAAAGGGATGGAGCTAAAAAAGATGGAATGCTTGCAGAGCACGACCTGAGGAGGGAGGAACGTGGTCAATTCACACCTGCCTCTTCCTGCAGCCTCACCTCTATCTGCCCTGATTATAAGGGCGCTGAGCCCTCCCCAGGCTGGATACTAAGCACAAAGCCCATAGTAGCACTGGGCTCTGATGGCTGTTCCACTGGGTTGCAGAATCACAGCCCTCATGATCATTCTCAGTGAGGCCTCTGGATTGAGAGGGAGGCCCTGGGAGGAGAGAAGGGGGCAGAGTCTTCCCTACCAGGTTTCTACACCCCCACCAGGCTGTCCATCAGGGCCCAAGGACCCCTCAGAGGACTTTATCCGGACCAAGCAGAGCTCACAGCTGGACAGGTGTTGTATATAGAGTGGAATCTCTTGGATGCAGCTTCAAGAATAAATTTTTCTTCTCTTTTCAAAAATGTATAAAAATCATTATACTTAGCATTAAAGAAACATTTTTGAGAAGTACAAATCATCCTCACCTTCCCCAGCAACTGTGTATTCCTTTCCCGTTTGTTTAGGCCCACAACAAGGGCACCTTTAAAATACATTTGAAAGATCAAAACAGAACACTATTCGCATAGGTCTATGAGACTACGTAAAAATATTAGTCCATTTGTAAGCAGAATCATCAGATTCAACATATCAGTCTTTTGAATTTTTCAGATATGTTCAGTTCAGGTTTTTCTTTCAATAATGACATTCATTGCTCACCCCCATGTGCCACGCGTGGCTGGGCCTGGGAAGCACACAGTCCTTGTACCCTAGACTGGAGGAGGGGTGTGAGATCATGTCCTGGGAAGATGTGGAGGGGGAAGGTTATGGAGAAGGGCATCTCCAGGGTAGGGGAGCAAGATCTAGAGGGGGAGAATGCATTCAGGGTCCATGTATTCTGGGCAGCTGGAGCAGGAGAGAAGCCACAAAGCCCCCCTCAGGGTCTGACTTCAGGGGTCCTGAATTGCTCTTCACAAGTCCCCAGTCCAGTGGGGAAGACTACCATGCACACAGATGACACTAATATAACAGGATAAGGGCCAATCAGAGCTATGCTCTGAGCATCAGGGGAGCCAGAGCATCCAACGAGAGCAGAGCACATGCCTAGCTTATCCTGGAAGGCTTCCTGGAGGAGGTAATGTTTGAACTGAGACTGAAAAGGACTAGCAAGTGTGGATCAGGCCAAGAAGGGAATAAAGGAGAAAAGGAACTTGAGCAATATGAACTGAAAGTATAATTTTTTTGAACTCGGGAGTCTACTACCTGGGGCCTTCTCTCCCCTGGGGCTCTGGTGCCAGCTGCCTGCCCCTCTGTTTACTGTTCTGGGAGGTGGCCAGGCCATAAAAAGTGTGCACAGCCTGCCTGCCATCGCCCTTTGCTCCCATGATAACAGTGCACAAGGTGGATCCTGGCCTGGCACAGGCCCCTGAAGTGCAGCAGGCACTTCTCTCTCCTCCTACCAGTGGCCTGGGAGACAGTGGGCCTTCATTAGTAATGGTGGACACCTGAGGCTTGGGAAAGAACCAGGGTTCCAAGAGCAGAGGGAGAGGGGCTGGTGAAAAGGTGGCTGGCACGGACTGAATAGAGTTTTCTCATCTTCAAAAAAATATGCTCTGTGACCCTAGGGTAACTGCTTCCCCTCTTTGGGCCTGCATTGCCCCATCTGTAAACTTGGGGAAGTTGTCTACCAAAAAGAAATAACTCTGGTCAAGTAAGTTTGGGAAATCCTGCCGAAGCTACTTCTCTGATAGAGTCACAGTGAGTCATTAGCACATCAAAGTCTCTGACAAGCCCCACAGCAAAGAAACCCCTTGAATTTTCTTTCATCTGGCCTTCCCCCATGCTTTGCTACCTAGGAGGCCCCCACTCACACCTCCCAGCATCCCACTGAACTCCACACACTCTGCCATGCTGGGATGTTCAGGCTGGAGGGTCACACCTTCTCTGTGTCTCAGTATTTAGCAGCAGGTTTTGTCGTCAAATGGCCTGGATTTCAGCATGACTACTTCCAAGCTGCAAGACTTCAGGCAAGTTACTTAGCTTCTTGGAGCCTCGGCCTCCTCATGTGTCAAATGGAAATAAAATAGTCTAACTGAGCTTAGAATTGTGTTTCGCTCAGGGCCAGCACATAAGAAGTGCCTGTTTTTGAGCCACCTGCTCACAGGGCTGCTGCTGCATCCCAGTGTGAGAGGCTGGCAGACCTGGCTGATGTTCTACCCACCTGAAGGAGGACAAGCCTGTCTCCGCATTAGGAAGACCTCTGCCTGGCAGGAGGTCAGTGGCCACTCCTCTGATAGAGTCACAGTGGCGCATTACCACATCAAAGGGTGAGCTGCAGCAGTTGCCCACATGGGAGGTCAGGAGGTTGGATGCGACCCCACAGGTTGGGCTGGTGATCACCTACCAATGGGTGTTTAGCCCCATGAAAAATGAAACTCATCTAAGACAACTTCCAAGCAGTGCAACTTGCTGCCTTGTGCCTGGTGAGTTCCCTGTCACCCAGAGTTCCACCAGAGATTGGGGTGCTATAATGGCTTAGGAAAGAGACCCTTCAAGTCTAGTCAAATCTTACAGCCACCCCAGGGGTAAGAGGTGTTCAGCTCTCCTATCAGGAATGGCCCATGCTGCTTTGCGTACAGTGACTTTGTGCTGGCCCTCCAAGGCCCACAGACTGCTTATGTCTTCTAGCAAATCAGAATTGCGCATGTCAACACTGTTTACATACAATTTCAGGGAGTCCATAGACTCCTAACCCTGCGCTGAGAACCTGTCTTATGGAAAAGCCAATCCCATCACTGATTGCCAAGAGATTGGTGTGGACTGAGCAGAACAGTTGCAGCGCTACTCTAGGGAGGGACTCGGGGTGGGGAATGGAGTATTCTGAGAGAGGAGGGCTCCAGCAGTCAAGGGGGTTTGTGTGTGTGTGTGTGTGTGTGTAATGGGCTGTGATAGGGGTACAGGGATTAGAACAGGAGGACTGTGGAGCTCTGAGGAAATCAGCCCGGCTCTGAGTGTTTGAGATGATCTGCCAGGGGGATGCAGAGCTGGGGAGCACAGCCAGCCTCGGCCAGGGCAGCTTTGGAGGGCAATCCCATCCCAGTCAGGCAGCTCTGGGATCACTTCCTCTGAACCACTCCAGATGGACTAGCAGCCTGGAACCTTGTTTTTCACAGTCGTCACTCCCTGGTGTGACAAAACACATGCTCTACAGTGATAAAATCTGAATATTTAAGCAAATTAAAAATGTTTATTTATATACATTTAAAAATATCTCCCTATATAATAAAAGGAAGTACATTTCATCTGACACTTTCATTAAATCACACACACCCATCTCCATTGCACTTCTGGTTTGATATAAGACCAGAACAGGGAGAAAAGGGGGAAAGGGAGAGTGAATATTTACCATTTGGATTCCTAAGCAGTCATTTTGCCAAGAATCAGTCAAACCCCCTCTGGAATGGGGGAGAGGAGATGGTGGTGACAGCAATTGTCAAATGTGCTTGGTTGCCAGACTCCTGGCCAGTTGTATGATCATAAAATTGGAGCTTCAGTGGGTAGATTGATTTATGTGGATAATGTCTTTTAGAAAATCTTGGAGTTTTGGCTGGGCACAGTGGCTCATGCCTGTAATCCCAGCACTTTGGGAGGTGGAGGCAGGCAGATCCCTTGAGCTCAGGAGTTCAAGATCAGCCTGGGTAATATAGCAAGACCCTGTCTCTACAAAAAAATACAAAAGTTAGCCAGTCATGGTGGCACACACCTGTAGTCCCACTTACTTGGGAGGCTGAGGTGGGAGGGTTGCTTGAGTTCAGAAAGCGAAGGTTGTGGTGAGCCGAGATGGAGCCACTGCACATCAGCCTGGGTAATAGAGCAAGACTCTGTCTCAAAAAAATAAAGAAAAGAAAATCTTTGAGTTTTGTTTGTTTTATGAAAGGGCAGACTTTCCCCACCAGGGCTGTGGGGATGGAGGAGACGGTGGCAGAGAGGTATGAGCTAGAGGGCAGAGCGTGGATGAGGTCAGACTCCTAGGTTATAGACATGATCCTGTCTTTACTGAATCACTGAGTGATTTTGCAAATCCTGCCCCTCTGGGTCTCAGTTTCCCCATCTGAAAGGCATGGGCCTAGATCCATTTGCACCTCACAGCCCCAGTGACTGCCACAGTGGCTCAGTGGTCACCCCCTGATGTGTCTGCTCAAGGGAAGCTAAAGTCCTGGCCCACTCCCTTCTTCTCCCCCAGGGCTGGGTCCGTGAAGTGGGAGGAGCAGGTGCTGCTAGGAAGGGTCATAAAGAGGCCAGTCTTCTCAGCTCCTGAGCCAACTGCCTCATCCCTGCTTGCTGTCCCTGTGGCTCTCTGTGCCTTCCAAAAGGTCTCATAAAACCCAAGTGCCAATGGGAGGGAGTGGTTGAGCAAGGCTGAGCCTCTTTTGTACAAAATGCATTGACAAGCCCTGGGCGAGGGATGGGGAAGTTTCCTGCCTGGGCCTCCTTGGATTCAGGAGCCCTTGGCTTCTGCCTCTTCCAGCCATGACCCACAGCTTTCCTGGCTTCATC
Organism: Pongo abelii; assembly: GCF_028885655.2. Taxonomy (NCBI): domain Eukaryota; kingdom Metazoa; phylum Chordata; class Mammalia; order Primates; family Hominidae; genus Pongo; species Pongo abelii. The sequence continues at coordinate 158,822,271 of NC_071989.2, forward strand.
CCCAACGCCCAGTGCATGACTTCACTCCTCTGGGACAGTTTCCTCAGGTGTAAAATGAGATGCACAAACATGTCTTCCCAGACAGTTGGAAAGAACTAAAAATTAGATGTTGGATGCAAAAATCCTTCATAATGCACACAGTAGGGCTCCATAAATGCTCCTTCTCTTCACACTCACAGCCACTCTTGGCCCCATATGGGTCAGCAGGCAGGGGGCAGAGGAGACACCTTCCTCCTGGGTCTGGAGAGCCCCTGGTCTGCCCTTTGTGGCCAGGCTCAAAGGGGAGAGCAGTTTGATAGGACCTGGGCAGGGGGAGGGGTGGACTGGAGCCTGGCCAGGCCTTTACCCAAGTCCATGCTTTGACTTAGACCCCTCCAACCTTTTTTCAAGCTCCAGAGGTGGGAGAGAGCAGACCCTTATTCTCATCTCTCCCCAAAGGCCTCCTACCATGTCAACTGATAGTAAGCCAAACAGATGTATGGTTAATGTTTGAACTGGAACACTTGTGAGGGTGAAAAGGACACAATTTGTAATGTATATACTGGTCCACTAGTGTATATCAGTCAGTCCCAGCAAACCAATGTGTGCCATTGCTCCAGCTCATCATTTCCCATCCTAGCCACAGGCTCACTGGACCCTCAGAACATTCTGAGGCAGCAATGCATGGGCGGCTCATGGCCCATTTTACGGATATGAAATTAGAACTTTCCAGAAGCCATACTGCTGCTGGACAGGAAACCAGTTACTAATGATCTAAGTCACAGATCACAGTGTCACTGTGTCACTTGCCTGTCCCTTCTGCTCACCCAAACCTCCCCATTTTGCTTTCATCTTAAGGAAAGGAGGAGAGTTGAAGACCCTACTAGCCTAAAGGTCCACGAAGCCTGACTCTGTCCCTGGTGTCACTCATTAGCCCCATGACTTTGAGTAAGTAACTTAACTTCCCTGTCCCTCAGCTTCCTCATCTGTAGAACAGGAGTAACAACACCTGTCTCTCCAGGTTGAGAAAATAGGACACCTAGTTCAAGACCTGGCACATTTTAGGTGCTCAATAAATACTGATAGAATGAATAATTGGACTAACGGTGGCGTGGGCAACCCACAGTCAGTGAATAAATGTTAACTGAGCACCTACTAAGTGTCAGGCTCTTTGTGCTAGATGTTTTCTATGCGCCATCTTCCTGAATTGCTCACACTCCTGTAAGGGAGGAGAGATTCTTATCCCCTAAGGTCGCACAGCAAAGAAGAAGCAGGGGGGTGGGCTGTTAGTGGCTGGCCTCCCTCCTTGCCCAACTGTGGAAAGGGAGTCCCAGAGAGGGCAGGTCGCTTGCCCAAGGTCACGCAGAAAGCCGAGGGTTTCCGTCGCGAACCCCCCTCCCCACTCGCTCAGGGCTCTCCAATCCGCAGCTCTGCGTGCGGGGGCGCACGCATCCCCCCACCGTCCGTCCGTCAGCTGTCTGTCTGTGTGTCTACGCGGGCGCAGCCGTGCACCCTTCCCCAGCCTCGGGCGCTGCGCAGGGACAGACAGGGCGTTCGCAGCGCCCTGCCCGCGCTCCACGCCCGCAGCCGCCAGACGGCAGCGCCTGCGTCCGTGCCCGCCCCAGCTGGTGCGCGGGAGCCGCGGGGGCAAAGGCACAGTGGCCAGCGGACCATCTCTCGTGCCCTAGCTCTCTGCGCTCCGGGGCAGCTGAGCCCCGGCCACCCGCTCTCCAAGATGAAGAAGCTCCAGGCAGCTCACCTCCGCAAGGTAGGGCACGAGGGCGGGGGCTCGGGGGGCGCACCTGGAGGAGGGTTGGAGAGACCCGCCCCCATCAAGGACCCTGGGGAAGGTCTGAGGACGCACCCAGACCAGCTTCGGGCTCTGCGGAAGGCCCGACTCAGCTGGATAACAGGGAGGGTCAGGGTCACTGTCTGCGCCCCCACCTCTGCCCCTGCCATCTGGGGTTCGGGATGTAGTATGAGGGGAGTCCTGGTTCACTGGGCCAGGCCTATGAACAGGTGTCTGCAGTCCCCGGAGGCGCGGGGTAGGGGCGGCCGGGGCCAGGCACCCACCTCTCCCTAGTCCCCAATTCCACCCTTCTGCTCCTCCCCAGGAACTGATTGCCGTGTGTGGGGGGTATTGGAATACCTGAGCGTTGAGCTGGACTCATCTGAGGGGTGGGGAGTGGGAGGCCGGTCATCCGTACTGAAGCCGGCTCCCTGAGCCTGCGGGAAGACTCTCCTCTTTCCTGCCTGCTCCCTCCCCGCCCCCTTAGCTTCCCTGCTGAGACCCCAGGCTGCCCCTCAGCAGGGCTGAAGGGAGGCAAAGACAGGGAGGGGGCTATCAGACGCCGTAGGATATGGTCAATGAAGATGGAAGCTGGTATGGGAGAGTGGCCGTGGGCCCAGACCTCAGGCTCTCCCCATCTTGCCTTGTGGGATTGGACCTCTCAGCCAAGCTGTCAGCATATGGGCAGGGGGAATACTGGGGGAAGTTTTCTGGCTTGTACCGGTCCTAACTAAGGAGTCAGATCTCCTGAGTACTATTTCTGCAGCTGCCACTTGCCTGGTGACTTTGGACAAGTTCATTCTCTAACCTAAACCTCCTCTGGCTCAGCCCCAGCCTAGAGGCACCAAAACAGGCCCCACTGGGTGTGTGAGGTGTGGGGAAGAATGCTAAAGGGCTGATAGATGTGAGAAGACTGTTCTCAGGGGCTGGTTTTATCAACCTCCCTACATACACACACATTCACACTCACACTCACTCACACACACACTCATTCATTCAAGTTCTCTGCTCTGGGGCAGCTGGGCTTGGAACCACTGTGGTGTGTCTTTTTTTTTTTTTTGAGACGGAGTCTCGCTCTGTCGCCCAGGTCGGAGTACAGTGGTGCGATCTCGGCTCACTGCAAGCTCTGTCTCCCGGGTTCACGCCATTCTCCTGCCTCAGCCTCCTGAGTAGCTGGGACTACAGGCGCCCGCCACCACGCCCGGCTAATTTTTGTATTTTTAGTAGAGACGGGGTTTCACCGAGTTAGCCAGGATGGTCTTGATCTCCTGACCTCGTGATCCGCCCGCCTCGGCCTCCCAAAGTGCTGGGATTACAGATGTGAGCCACCGCACCCAGCTGGTATGTCTTTTTTATTCGCTGACATGAGTGACTTCTTGGGACCATTTGTGAGTCTCTTGGGTCCTGTTTCCATTCTTTTCCACTCTCCTTCTCTTCCCTCTCTGCCCTCCCTCCCCCACAAGAGGCCCTGTCCCTCTTGCTGGGTGCTGGGCTGGGGGGTTAGCAAGCTTTATCTCATTTAATCCTTTAACACTTCCAGGGGCTAGGTCTTAGTAGCCCCACTTTATAAATAAGGCAACTGAGGCACAGAGGGGTGAGACTCACTGCTTACCTGCTGGCAGGCTAGGCAACCTAGAGCCAACAGGGCAGAGGGTTGGTTCTAGGTTGCCACCTCCTCTCAGGGTCCTTTCCCTTTTCTCAAGCAGAATTGGGTGGGAATGAGAAAATGCCAGATTTCCGTAAAGGAGCAGCATTGCTCAGAGATGAGCACTGGACTTCGAGTCAGGGCATCTAGGTCCAAGTCTTGCTGCGCCTTTAACTTGCTGTTTGACCTTGGGCTCATCCCTTCTTCCCGAAACTCAGTTTCCTAATCCGCACAATGATGAAGTTGGACTCCAGATTCCTATTGTCTCTCTCTGTCCTGAAGAGTCTTGGCTTGGGCAGTCTTGAGTCTCCCAGCCCCCTGCTGTGAGTCCCTAAAGGCGAGCATGCAGGTCTGACAAACTCAGCTGTGTGTTCCTGCATGCCCCTGGGGTAGGGAGTGGGAGATTCAGGAGTGGGAGCCTTACACCCAGGAAGAAGTATGAAGCAACTCATTCAGCTTCCAACCCTGCCCCAGCTATTTGATTGCTTTCTTCCATCTCCCAACCAGCCCCATCCTCACTGTGCCAGCCTCCTGGGATTCACCCCATGGTGGGGTTGGGGACTCCAGTTGGGCTCCTGATTGGCTCAGCTTTGGAGGACCCCATCTCCTGCCCCTGGAGAAGAAGCAGGCTTCCCTCTGATTGGGGGAGGAGGGGGACGAGCTGGCAACATCCTGCTCTTGGAACTCTTGTCACCATGGAAACAGAGAACCGGGACTGCTCCGTGAGCATGGAAAGGGCAGCTTCTCTGGAGGGATCAGAGGAGCCTCATTACTGGGACCTCCTGCTAACTGGCCTGAATGGTGCTAGGATGGGCGGGAGGTGTCTCAGGGTAACAGGCCTGCTCACCACCCAACACCAGGAACAGTGTCAACTGGCTGCCACTCCATTCCTCCCGGAGCTCACCTAGGAGTGAGAGGTTGCTGAAGGCTGATGCTCACCCAGCTGGAGAGGCAGCCTCAGGGAAAGGGGCATTGGAGGGGAAGGGCGGGTTTCACGTAATTCTGGGATCTGCTGCTCCTGTCACCTCGGCATGTCCATGATCACAGCTAAAGAACTGTCAGGCATGTATTTGTTTCATCCCTTGCAACCTAGTTACTTTAAAAACAGCTCTTCATGCTCTGTCATTGTCATCGTCACCCATAATAATGCCTGGGTGTTCCTGTCACCACGGCCCCTGTGGCCAATAGCCAGTTTCTGGCAAAATCACCACTGTGTTCACCATCACTGAGGGTCTCCTAAGGGAGAATGCCCCATTGACCTCTCACCCACTTTGAAGCATGAAAGGAGACCTTAGGAACAGCTGGCCTCCACTCCCCTCTGGGCATGCATCTCCTCTCCAGGGACAGCAAGATTATGATTTTCTGAGACAGATCACGGCTTAAGTACCTTCTTCCTGCTCATGAGCCAAAATTCACAAAATTCACCCAGACCTCAGGCTCTCCCTACCTTGCCTGGTGGGGTTGGACCCCCCAGCCAAGCTGTCCGCACGTAGGGAGGGGGAGTATTGGGGGAAGTTTTCTGGCTTGTGACTGAAAAGTACCAGTCCTAACCAAGGAGTCGGATCTCCTTGGTTCTTAGTAGGCCCCATCTGAGCCACGGAGCATAAGTGGACTCCCTCTCTCAGGGTAACCCCAGGTCCCTCCAAGTCCTCTCCTTTCTATGCTGAGAGCTCCCAGCTTCTTCTTGTTGTCCTCCTGTCACCTCTTTTCCTGAACACCCTCCAGCCTGGCCACCTGCCCTTTGGACATGCTCCATATTGTCTGCATCTTTCTTAAAATCCGGTGCCCGGAATGGAGGAACAAAACTCCAGCACTGGTGGGTGAAGGAGACCTGGCTTTCGCATCAGGAAGCCTTGGGCTCCAGACCTAGTTCTTCCACTCACCAACCTGGTAGAAACCTTGGGTATGTCATGACACCTCTTTGAGCCTCAGTTTTCCTCATGATGAAAATGGAGCTTAGATGAATACTGAGCTCAAAAAGTTGTTCTGAGAATGAAATCAGGTAATGTGAGTGAGATGTCTAGTGCAGTGGGCACATAGTAAGTGCTCAATATACAGTAACTTACTAAGATCATCATCATCCTCTTCATCTTCATCATCCTCATCCTCATCAAAATAGGACCATCCAGCCGGCCACGGTGGCTCATGCCTGTAATCCCAGAACTTTGGGAGGCCCAGGCAGGTGGATCACGAGGTGAGGAGACCAAGACCATCCTGGCTAACACGGTGAAACCCTATCTCTACTAAAAATACAAAACATTAGCTGGGCTTGGTGGTGGGCGCCTGTAGTCCCTGCTACTCCGGAAGCTGAGACAGGAGAATTGCTTGAACCCGGGAGGTGGAGGTTGCAGTGTGCCGAGGTCGTACCACTGCACTCCAGGCTGGGCAACAGAGGGAGACTCTTTCTCAAAAAAAACAAAAAAAAAAAATAGGACCATCCCTTGATTTGACCTCTGTGTTAGCCAGACTAAGGTCAGGGTAGCTTTGTTAGTGCCTAAGCTACCCTGCTGGCTCAGTAAGTTTTGGTCGCCTAAAATCCTGAGGCTCTCCTGCATATGACAAGGTTAGTCCAGTTGAGAGCACTTGATTATCTGGACAGAGAATGTCTTTTCATTTAGCCCTGTTCAATTCCAGAGTCTTGTCTTGAGGTCACATTTCTGGCCTGGCCTTAGTCTTCTCCCCAACCTCTTTTGTCTCTCTCATTGGCAGCCTGTCACCCCAGACCTGCTGATGACCCCCAGTGACCAGGGCGATGTCGACCTGGATGTGGACTTTGCTGCAGACCGGGGGAACTGGACAGGCAAGCTGGACTTCCTGCTGTCCTGCATTGGCTACTGTGTAGGCCTGGGGAATGTCTGGCGCTTCCCCTATCGAGCGTACACCAACGGAGGAGGTATGGGCCTGAGGTCCTGTTGGAGGGTGTCTGGGGTGATGGGCCAAGGCCCTGGGGTAGAGTGAGCTTTTAGGTGGCCTCAGCCACTGTCTCCTAGGCGACCTTGGGCAGAATTCATTGAAAGTGGTTTATAGTAACTTGAGGCTGGGCGGAAGGAGTTTACCCTGTCTTGTCCTTCTCATCACCCAAGCCCTTCCTGCCTCCCTCTCATCCCCAGGAAGGATACCCACATGGTTGCCTCTCTAAGGCTGGCCATGCCACGCCCTGCACGGTGGGCAGAGGAAGCTGCCTCTGCTTCGTGATAAAGAGCTGTATCTGCCTGCCGATGATCACTGCACTTTCAGTGTTCTCCGCACCCCCTCCTTCCTCCACCTCCTCCTGCGCTGTGCTCCATCAATCACTCCCTCTCTTGAGTCTCCAATCTTTCCTCCTCTCTTGGTTCCTTCCATTCAGGCTGCAAACACAAAGTCTCTCCCATCTTAAACAAATTTGCTTTTGTCCCTGCTTCTCCATCAAGTGACGGTTCCAAGTCTCATTAGCAAAAGCTGGGGCTGAGCGCTTACCACCTGTCAGGCCCTGGGCTTGGTGCTTTCTGCGCCCATCTCATTTAACCCTGGTGATGACCCTATTGGGTAGGCACCATGGATATGATGAGGTAGCTGAAACTTGAAGAGACCAGCGTCCTTGCCCAAGGTCACAGGGTAGCAGACCCAACATTCCAACCCAGGACTATCTCCTCCCTAGCCAGTGTGCTCTCACCAGTACTCTGTATCTCCTTCTGTCTCTAGCAAACTCTGAAGGAAGCATATATTGAGAAAGTGAGAGAAATCCAAATAAAGCTAGATGAAGCAAAGAAAGGATAAATTTACATGACTAGGATGTGTGGGACTGGAGCTGGCCTCTGAAGCTCTAGGACCTTGATGACACCCATGGTGTCTCTCGGCAAGCACTCTCCCCATGTCCCTACTCTTCCTCTCTGTGTGCTGGCCTCATTTTGTCCTGAGACAGGCTTCCTCCCCACAGTTGGTGGGGGGCAGGCCTTGGGGGGAGGTGGCCACAGGCAACTCTGCAATGACTTCATCCTCAAATGGGTTTAGCAACCCAAGAGCTTTGCAGAACTGCTCTGTCTGAATGAATCTATACAGAATTGTAGGGAAGATCTCTGATAGGCCTGGCTTTGGATAGGTGCCCACTGGGGAAGGAGGAGAGGGCGGTGAACTCCCTCCTCCCAGGCCCAGGTTATGATAAACCACTTCCAACTAATTCTGCCCAAGGTCGCCTAGGAGGGGGTTGGTTGATGTGACTGGCAGCCCTTCCAGAGCCATATGGTGGTGGGCAGTTCTCTAAAGAAGTGACTGCCAATATAAGAACCAAAGGGGAAGGGCTATTGGCCCACGGAACCACAGGTGGCAGTCACAGTATCTGAGGCGGTGTTGTGGTGAGGGGCAGGCAGATAGAGTGGAGCCAGATTCTGAAGGGTGCTGGTTTCTGTACTGAGGAGTCTGCACTTTCTTCAGTAGGAAATTCACACGTTCTCTCCCTCATTCATTCATTCACTCCCTCAGCAGGCGTTTCTCAGCGTCTGCGCTGAGCCCAGCACTGTTCTGGGCACTGGGGCTCCAGAGGTGAGTAAATCCCTGCTGGCCACTCTGGCCCTCAGCAGTCTGGTGTAGAAGAGAAGAAACCTACAGTGTTTCATCAGGTCTGAGGGGGCATCTGCAGGCCAGGGGAGGGGCGGGGCTAGAGCTGGGCTTTTGGGGGAGCTGCCCCCAAGGCCCTTGCTGACCACCCCGCTCCCGGCAGGCGCCTTCCTCGTGCCCTACTTCCTCATGCTGGCCATCTGTGGCATCCCCCTCTTCTTCCTGGAGCTCTCCCTGGGCCAGTTCTCCAGCCTAGGGCCCCTGGCTGTCTGGAAAATCAGCCCCCTCTTCAAAGGTGAGGCCTCAGTGGTCCCCAGGGAGGGAAGGGCTCAGGGTCTGGGGGAGGCAGGGAGGTTGCCCCCAGAACCCCCGCAAGCTCCAGGCAGAGATGGAAGTGAAGCCCAGATAGCTGCCAGCTCCCCGGAAGCCACTCCACCCGGCTGGCAGAAGGCTTGGCCTGGGCAGCCCAGCAGCCTCTCCCCACACCAGGCGCCGGCGCAGCCATGCTGCTCATCGTGGGCTTGGTGGCCATCTACTACAACATGATCATCGCCTACGTGCTCTTCTACCTCTTCGCCTCCCTCACCAGCGACCTACCCTGGGAGCACTGTGGCAACTGGTGGAACACAGAACTCTGCCTGGAGCACAGAGGCTCCAAGGACGGCAACGGGGCCCTGCCCCTCAACCTCACCTGCACCGTCAGCCCCAGCGAGGAGTACTGGAGGTCAGGCAGCTGCTGGTCCCGCAGCATCTGAGGGGACCCTGCACTGCTGAGGGTGGCCAGAGGGCATCCCCAACGGGCTCAGCATGCACCACCAAGATGAGCTCAGGTGCTGATGGCAGGTGGACTCTGGCTTCTAATTCCAGCTCTTCACCTGACCAGCTGTGTGGCCTTGAACAATTTATTTGGCTTCTGTTGCTTTATCTGTAGCATGAGGGCAATAATACTCGGTATCTCAGAAAGGCTGTTGTGAAGATTAAAGGAGAGAAAGCATATATTAATAAATTGTGCAGTCCAGTCTGGTGGATAGTAAGTGCTCAATAAATACTAGCTGAGAATGATGATGATGATGATAACAGTAATAGTAACATTATGGAGTCTCAGTTTCCTCCTCTGTAACAGGGGTTGGTAGCAGTACCTACTTCATAAGATGTTATCCAGTTAGTCATTTACCCACTCATTCATTCTTTTAATAAATATTTATTGAGCAACTGCTATATCATAGGTAAAGCACTTAGCATAAGGCCAGGACTGTACATAGTAAGGACCATCTCAGACTCCTCTAATAGAGATAGGACTATAATAGAGTAAGGGAGTGTCATCAGAATTAAACAACATAATGCAGGTGAAACTATTACCACGGTGCCAGGCACACGGTGGGTCCTGGGAATGGTGGGTGTCAGAAGGACGTTGCACTCATCAGCCTATTCCAATGCCCCATTTTATGGTCAATAAAACAAAGCCTTGTCACTGCACTCTGCCTTTAAAAGAAGAAAGAAAAAGGAAAGAAAGAAAGAAAGAAAGAAAGAAAGAAAGAAAGAAAGAAAGAAAGAAAGAAAGAAAGAAAGAAAGAAAAAAGAAAGAAAGAAAGAGAAAGAAAGAGAAAGAAAGAAAGAAAGAAAAGCCCAGAGGCTTGCTCAGTATTGCTTACTAATTAGTGACAGAGATGGTATTGACACTAAGGACTCCTGAGTCCTGATCCTGTTCTGGAACATTCTAAAATAGCCTGGTCCCTAGGTGGGACTGTTGGCTGGCCAGAGAACACAGACCCTATAACCCCATCCCTTCACCTACAAAAGACTGCTGTTAGGAGATTTCTCCCAGATAGGCTCCGTGTCTTGAAATGTTTTGGTCTTTAACCTGCATGTAGTACATAGTTCATTCATTTGTCCACTTCAAGTCCATCTGAAGTGTCCGCACCTGCTGAAGAGTTTATCTGACCAGTGGGAAAGAATTGGCCTGAGTTTGCAGCTTAAAGCCAAAGGATTTGATACAGTCACTGGCAGCTGCCAGGGTGGTCTCCATGGCCATGCCACGGCCCACTGCATCCGTCAGGATGCAGGCAGGAGGCCGATGGATTGTCAGAGGGTTTCACTGAAGGGAGTTTAGTGAAGGGACTTTTCAGAGGGTCATGGAAGCCACAGCGAAAAGTGAAGCATCAGTGACTAGCAACAGGGACAGCTGTCACCACCCCTGAACGTAGGAGGCAATGGAAGGGAACCAGGAGAGAATCAGAGCCTTGGAAGAGGGGCTGCCTAAAGAACACAGTCATGGCCAGGCCCTAGATGGTGTGTGTGTGTGTGTGTGTGTGTATGTGTGTGTGTATGTGTGTGGTGTACACATGTATATGCAAATACCCAGACCCCTCATTCCTCCCTGCACTCCAGTCTCCCTCTGTTGCCTCCCATTAGCCAAACCCACACGGAAGCTGAAGAGGAAGGAAGAAGAGGAAGGATGGTCTCAAACTCCTATCCTCAAGTGATCTTCCTTCCTCAGCCTCCCAAAGTTGAGGAAGGGGTAAGGTCTGGTGAGGCCAGCCTCCTGGGTCAGAGTTGGTCGGAGAAGGATGGAGAGGGATCAAGAGGGCGTCAAGTGGAGAACAGCAGTAGAGCTTTGTGGGCTGGACATGGCTTGACTCCATGTCTGTGGAGCCTGGCGGGGTGACCAGGGGACACTGAGACCTTTGTCTCCCACAGCCGCTACGTCCTCCACATCCAAGGCAGCCAGGGCATTGGCAGCCCTGGGGAGATCCGCTGGAACCTCTGCCTCTGCCTGCTGCTGGCCTGGGTCATCGTGTTCCTCTGTATCCTCAAGGGTGTGAAGTCTTCGGGCAAGGTGAAGCCTGGGAGGCCCTGGAGGCCTGAGGGGCTGGATGGGGTGAAGGCTTCCTGGAGAAGGCAGGGCATGGACTGAGCATGAGAAGATGAAGAGACTTCAGCTGGGAAGAGGGGAAGGGAGAGAGCCTTGAGACTGGGGGATGAGGGCTGCTTGAAGAGAGACATGGAGGTGAGGACGCATGGGGGCAAGGCTGCTTTACTAGACTGGAAGCTCACCAAGGCAGGGTCTACATTCAGCTGTATCCTGACCCAGTGCTTGGCACTTTGAATGAGCTCAGCAAGAGTTTGTTGAACACTTGGAGTGTGAGTACGAGTTAGGGGGCTCTTTGAAATGCAGGTGACCAGAACCCAGTTATCACACTCAATTGGAAAGTCCAGAGGGTGTGCTTCAGGCACAGCTGGGTCTAGGGGTTCAATCAGTGTCATCAGGAAGCTGGTTCTCTGGGTCTGTCAGTAGTGCTTCCTTCCAGGTTGGCTTCCTTCTGAGGCTTCATTCTTCGTGAGGTCACCCTAGCAGCTCTAGGCATACATCTAAGCTTGGTAAAGGGTTGTCTTTCCCCAGTTTGCAAATATTTTAGAATTGAGTCTCATTGGATGAGTAGGGCTGTGCATCCATCCCTAAATTAATCCCTGTGGCCAGGAGGATGGAATGCTTTTCTTGGCTGGGCGTGGGTCATGTATCCACCCGTGGAGCTGGGAATGGAGTCAGCTCCATGGTGGGAAAGTCAGGTACTGTTATCTGAAAAAGGCAAACTAGAGACTGGAAGACAAAGCCATGGATGTCTACTTTAGGTGATGAAGGGGTGGAAAAGACAATAAAGCCATTTTGAAAAAACTCGGGGCCGGAGGTGGTGGCTCAAGCCTGTAATCCTAGCACTTTGGGAAGCCTAGGTGGGTGGATCACCTGAGGTCAGGAATTCAAGGCCGGCCTGGCCAACATGGTGAAACCCTGTCTCTACTAAAAATACAAAAATCAGCCAGGCATGATGGCAGGTGCCTGTAATCCCAGCTGCTTGGGAGGCTGAGATGGGAGAATCGATTGAACCCGGGAGACGGTAGTTGCAGTGAGCCAAGATTGTGCCACTGCACTCCAGCCTGGGAGGCTGAGCAAGACTCCGTCTCAAAAAAAAAAAAAAAAAGAAAGAAAAGAAAAGAAAAGAAAAAACTCAGAAACCTTCAGGATGGCTTGCCCAATCATTGATAAATCAGAACTTGTTTCCTCTGCAAGGTGCAGACGATACCAGAAGTATCGTTTACAAGGAACAGAGCCATTTAAGACAAAAAAGGAAGGGTAGAAACCATATAGAAAGAGAGGTGAGGTTATGGTAAAAGCCAAGGCAGTGAGGATGCCGAGACTTGATGGTGTTTGCTGAAGGGGTGGCTGGAGGTTTGGGAAAAGAAGAGAGGGAGAAGTGAGTTTGGGAATGTTGAATGTCTGAGGATGATGCAGAGTAAGTTTGCAGGGGCAGGGAGTGGACACTGGGAGGAGGAGGCTTTTATAACCAACAATGGCGGACTGGACCAGGGGCTCCAAGTGGACATGGCCTTGGGAAGCAAGGTGGTAGTGCTTTGCCGATGCTGGGTGTGTGAAGGGAGGAGGGAAGCCTCATGGATGAGGGCTGGTTCCTGGCTTGGGCTACCCAAAGGCTGGGGAGGCAAGTGACACAGATGAGTTTACAAGGAGTGGCACTGAGTGAAGGTCCCGATGCCATCAGCTCCTCACTTATCGTCTCTCAGGTGGTGTATTTCACGGCCACATTCCCCTACCTCATCCTGCTCATGCTGCTGGTCCGCGGAGTCACCCTCCCAGGGGCCTGGAAGGGCATCCAGTTCTATCTCACCCCCCAGTTCCACCACCTGTTGTCTTCCAAGGTGAGCCCCTCAGGGTGGGGTGCAGAGGGAGGGGCCAGGCCTGAGCTGGAGAGTGGAAAGAGGGCTCCCTGGGACATCGCAGTACCAGGCACTCTGCTCAGCCCTTCTTGTGTCTTTTTTATTTATTATTATTTTTATTTTTTTCTATTTTTAAATTGATAGGTAAAATTTTATGTACTTATCATGTACAACATGATGTTTTGAAGCATATGTACCTGGGGGAACTGTTAAATCTAGCTAATTAGCATATGTATTAGCTCACATAGTTATCACTTTTGTAGTGAGAACACTTAACATCCACTCTCTTAGCATTCTCCAAGAGTACAATATGTTGTCACTAACTGCATATTATACTTCATTTATTATTATTAACAATCCTGTAAACACTATCCTCATTTTACAGAGGAATAAACTGAGGCTCAAAAGGGTTCTTAATAAGCTTAAGGTCATACAGCTAGGGGATCGCAGAACAGGGATCCCAGCCCAGATTTGTGTGACTGTAAACCCCAAGGAGGGCATTAGTGATGATGGAGATAACAATGGTACTGACAGCTAATGTTAATATTTATTGACTGGTGACTGTGCCTGACCTTGCCCTAGTGTTTTACATGCATGTGTGCAGTGATTTAACCCTCCCTCCTCCCATGAAGTAGGCACTATTCTTATCCCCTCATTACAGATGGGGATCCTGCGGTCCAGAGGGGTGACCTGGCTTGCTCAGGCTGCACAGCTAGAAAATGGTGAAGCTGGGGTCCAAATCCAGGTGCCAGGATTCCAGAAAGGAAGTAAAGGGGTTATGCAGGCTTACTGCCAATACAAATCTCCTGCACACTTTACATTAGGCTCTGTGTCCTTCAGAACTGGACCAAGCTTAGAGACCATCTTCTAGATCCTGGGTGGGAAACTGAAGCCTGCAGAGGGGAAGGGACTTGCCCATGTCCCACGGTGTAAGTGTTGGGGTAGGCTTTGCTCCTGGTCCACGTCACTTGTGAGCCAGGCTCATGACCACGCCATCCCTTGTGACCATGCCATCCCTGGAGCTGTCACACCATCTTCATTCACTGCCTTCCTTCTCTGTCCTTGACCTTCCGTACACCCTCCCTTTCCATCCTTCCCGGCACAGGTGTGGATTGAAGCTGCTCTTCAGATCTTCTATTCCCTGGGTGTGGGCTTCGGGGGGCTCCTCACCTTTGCCTCCTACAACACGTTTCACCAGAACATCTATAGGTCAGTGTCCCACAGCCTCCCAGACCCTGGGGTCCAAAGCAGGGAGGAGAGTGGCTGGCCAGGGAGGGCCTCAGAGGCTGAAAGGAAGGCCCACTCACCCTGGCCCGCACCTGGACTTCTTCTGGTAGAGACACTTTCATCGTCACTCTGGGCAACGCCATCACCAGCATCCTGGCTGGCTTTGCCATCTTCTCCGTGCTGGGCTACATGTCTCAGGAGCTGGGCGTGCCTGTGGACCAAGTAGCCAAAGCAGGTGGGCAGGCTGCCAGGCCTCAGTGGGGTGAGCATGTGTGTTGGGTAGAGATGGGGCTGGGCCAGTGGACCAGCAAGATTATGGATGAGGGCCAGGCGCGGGGGCTCACGCCTGTGATCCCAGCACTTTGGGAGGCCAAGGTGGGCGGATAGCTTGAGGTCAGGAGTTCGAGACCAGCCTGGTCAACCTGGTGAGTCCCAGCGTCTACTAAAAATACAAAAAGTAACTGGGTGTGGTGGCACATGCCTGTAATCCCGGTACTCAGGAGGCTGAGGCAGGAGAATCGCTTGAACCCGGGAGGTGGAGGTTGCAATGAGCCAAGATTGGGTCACTGCACTCTAGCATGGGCAACAGAGCAAGACTCTGCCTCAAAAAAAAAAAAAAAAAAAGATTGTGGATGGGTGTGTCTCTGGTGGCCCACGTGCAAGGGGATGGGTGAGCAAACGAGTGTGCATTAACCCATGTCTGGAGGCAAATGAGTTTCTGTGCAAGATTGTCATGTTTTGTGCTTTGGTTGCACAAATAAGTCATATAGTGTGTGGAGGTGTCTATGTGCAAGTGAAAAGGGTGAGAATGATCTTGTGAATCGCTGTGTCTTTTGCCAATGGATGCATGTAAATGTGTGTGTTAATGGGGTTATTTGTACCAATAATTGTGTATATAAGCGTATTTCAATGAGGTTTTATATTGGGGTCTTGTGTTTGTTTATCAACCTATGTTTATCGAGCGCCTACAATGTGCTGGCGTAGGTCCTGGGAGTTAAGGAAGTGTCAGAGGGTGCATTTAAGTGGGCATCTCTGGGTTAGGCGAAACAAGTGGCGCAAGTGAGTGTAAGTGGCCGTGTGTGTCTGAGTGTGCATATGGGAGCCCACCGCATGACCCAAGCTGCTGACCCCGTGTGCCCCTGGCCCAGGCCCTGGCCTGGCCTTTGTCGTCTACCCACAGGCCATGACCATGCTGCCTCTGTCACCCTTCTGGTCCTTCCTCTTCTTCTTCATGCTTCTGACTCTCGGCCTAGACAGCCAGGTGAGTCTCGTCTGTGGCAGCAGGCACCCCGTGTGTGTGTGTGTGTGTGTGTGTGTGTGTGTATGGTGGGGATAGAACTCTGACCCCCAGCCCCGCCTCTCTCCCCAGTTTGCTTTTCTGGAGACCATTGTGACAGCTGTGACAGATGAGTTCCCGTACTACCTGCGGCCCAAGAAGGTGGTGTTCTCAGGGCTCATCTGCGTGGCCATGTACCTGATGGGGCTGATCCTCACCACTGATGTGAGTGGCGCTGCAGGGAGGATGGCAGGTGGGCGGGACAAGGGCAGACGCCTGCAACGAGATCTCTGGCCCAGCTGAGCAGTTGCTGGGCCCCCTCCATCTTCCTCTTTGCAAGGAACCCAGTCCCTTCCCGGCCCAAGGGAGGCAGTTTGGCCTTGTGATCCAGAGTCCTGGCTGTGGAGATTTAGTCTGCAAGATCTGGGTTCAAACCTTACTCTTGCACTTGCTGAGGGGGCTTCAGGATAAATGATTTTCCCTCCCTGAGACTGTTTTTCCTCATCAGTAAAAGGAGGGTTCTATAATAGACGGCTGTCATGGGACTCAGATAAGACGAGGCCTAGAAGGGCTGGGCTGGCAGCCAGTGGTCACCCTGTCATCTTGTGCTCCCCGTCAGCATGGCTGCTTCCTGCTCACTTCTTGCCAGGAGAAGGGGCTGCAGCAGAGAGCGAGGCCCAGGAAGGGGACACCAGAACTGTGCTTGTGTTTTAGGGGGGCATGTACTGGCTGGTCCTTCTGGATGACTACAGCGCCAGCTTCGGGCTGATGGTGGTGGTTATCACCACGTGCCTTGCCGTGACACGGGTGTATGGTGAGAAGAGCTGTGGGAGGCGGAGTTGAGCTCTCCACAGTGGGAGAATGGGAGTCTACCCTGGGGACCCCCAGTACCTGGGTCCCTGGTCCCAAGGGCCAGGGTTTCCAGTGGGGGCAGCTGGGGTAGAGGAGGGGCTGCTGGCGCTTGTGGGGCCGGCAGGTGGGGCCATTCCTCCTCCCCTCCCCTGTGCAGGCATTCAGAGGTTCTGCCGAGACATCCACATGATGCTGGGCTTCAAGCCGGGCCTCTACTTCAGGGCCTGCTGGCTGTTCCTGTCCCCAGCCACGCTCTTGGTAACTGGGGAGGGCAGGAGGGTTGCTGGCTGGGGCCCCAGAACTGACAGCAGGAGTCCCCTCTGCACATTCAGTCTGGTAGGGCCACCCTGGTCCACAGTGGAGGGCTGTGGGGTGGCCACCAGAATCCTAGTCCATGCCCTCCCCTGATGTTCCCAGCTTCTGTAGCTGTGCTGGGCCTGGCCCTAGTTCAGTTGGTTAAATGGGTGGGTCTTTCTCAGGCCCCAGGGCCTCAGGATTGGAGACTTTAGGCTGTGATTTCTGTCTTGGGGTTAGAGCAGCTAAGGGTTTGGGATGCTTCAGAACTGGGCTGCTGCAGGCCTTGGTGTTGGGTCAGCTTTGAGCTGGGCTGGCTCAAGCCCTGCAAAGGCTCCAGAGATGGACCACTTCAGGTTGCTGTACAGCTTAGGATCCTGGGTAGCTCTGGGCTGGACTGTCTCAGGCCTTGGGCTGGCACTAGGCTGGGCTACCTCGGGCCTTAAGGCAGTTTAGACAAAAGCCTGCAGTGATGCTTGGAGTCCCCACTCTGCAGGCCCTGCTGGTGTATAGCATCGTCAAGTACCAGCCCTCGGAGTATGGCAGCTACCGCTTCCCGCCCTGGGCTGAGCTGCTGGGCATCCTGATGGGCCTGCTGTCCTGCCTCATGATCCCAGCTGGCATGCTGGTGGCTGTGCTTCGAGAAGAGGGCTCACTCTGGGAGGTGAGTCTGCCCACCCTGTCTACTCTCAGCCTTCCTGACCTGTGGCCTGACCCTAGGTCCCCCTGCTAGAACAGAAAACATATGCACCCACCCCTTATCCAGCTTCTTTTAGCCTGAGGAGACTTGCCTGGGCTGAGGCAGATTCAGGGGCTGGAGTCCTGCCCTGTGGCACTTTGTACCACATGAAGCCTTAGGGGAGGGGGTGGCACAATCTAAAGACCACTGTTAACCAGGGACTGGCCCCAGGTCCCACCACGGGTTGGGGGTGTGTCAGGTCTTGAACTCAGGTCACCAGCCCAGAGCTTGCTTCTGGAACTCAGGGTCAAATGATGACAGTGAGGGACCCCAGAGGGCAGGCTATCACCCTACTCCTGTGCCCAGGAGTCCTGCTGTGTCCCACTGGTGGCCCAGGATAGAATGACGGTGTGAGCCCTGCCCACGCCTAGGGTTTTGGGGAGGGACTCAGACAAACATAGAGAGTGCACTCTGCCACGGGGTCTGAGGCCTTGGAAGAGAGGAGTAGTGACCCTTTGTGGGCCAGCAGAAGTGGTGTGGTCTGAGCCTCACTGCCCCCTCTGAACACTGAGGCCAGCATTCTGCCGCCGCTGGTGTGGAGTCCTCTGGTGGCAAGAGGCCATCATCACGAATGCAGCTTTAGTGAGCCCGATGGATGGCATCCAGAGAGAGCCTGGAGGCACCCACAACATACACATCCCACCAGAAGTGTGCTGGAGCCAGCTAGCACTGGTTCATGAGAGCTAATCCTTAAGTATTCGGGAATGTGTGAGCTAGGTGTTCAACCTTTGGTAGCTAGGAATTGGCAATGGTGGAGATATTTACACCGCAGAAAATGGCTACAAAGCGGGCCTCCCTTGCACCCCACCCCACAATCTGCTTACCAGCACACTACTGCCTCTCCTCCACTTCCCCCATGTAGCTCCTGCCCCTCAGCTGCCCCCACCACAAGGCTCCACCTGCAGGGGTTGCCCAGGAGGCAGAAGTGGTTTATGCCTCCCCCATCCTGCTGCCAGACCACAGGGGCACCCTGGAGTCTAGCCTCTGCACTGCCTCCAATTGCTGTGTGACTTGGGGCAAACTCCTTCCCTTCTTTGAACCTCAGGAGCTCCACCTCTGCTCCTTGCTTGAATGCCAGGGTACCTGCAAAGGGAAGGAAGAGAGGCGAGTTGCTCAGGGTGGAGGCTTCAGCTCCCAGGAAGCTCATGGTCCCCAAGCCTTGCCAATGAGCCACTAGGAATGCTGGGCTCTCCAGCAGTCACCACCGCCCTGCTGCCCTGCTGCCCTGCTGCCCTGCTGCCCTGCTGCCCTGCTGCCCTGTCCCACAGCCAGGTGGAAGGGGCATGTTTTGGGGGGCTCGAGAGGTGTGGTGAGCACTGCGGAGGAGGCGTTCCCCAGCTCAGGAGTGCCAGCTTCAGAGGCCAGGGCTTCCAGCACTGACCTAGGATCAGAATCCTGCCTCTGCCATTTGCCAGCCTCATGGCTGCACTTCGCTGAACCTCAGCTTCTCTGTCTTTGTTTTTATTTTATTTTAATTTTATTTATTTATTTTTTTTGAGACAGAGTCTTGCTCTGTCACCCAGGCTGGAGTGCAGTGCAGTGGAGACAGTGAGCATAGTATCCAATAGGCAGTTTTTTTGGTCTTTTTTTGTCTGTTTTTTGAGACAGAGTTTCACTTTGTCACCCAGGCTGGAGTGCAGTGATGCCATCTTGGCTCACTGCAACCTCCGCCTTCCGGGTTCAAGTGATTCTCCTGCCTCAGCCTCCCAAGTAGCTGGGATGAAAAGCACCTGCCACCATGTCCAGCCAATTTCTGTATTTTTAGTAGAGACGGGACCAGGCTGGTCTTAAACTCCTGGCCTCAAGTGATCCGTGCGCTTCGGCCTCCCAAAGTGCTGGGATTAACTGTCTTTGTCTTTAAAATGGAGAGAGTGAAACCTACTTTTAGGCCTGCTATGAGAAGAAAAGAAGCTTATCAATATAGTCTGCATTGTGAAAGGCAGAAAAGCAAAATATTTTAAAGGTTCAGGATGGGGTCAGGACGGGTTCAAATCCCAACGCCACCACTTCCCACCTGTGTGACCTTGGCCAACTTAACTGATCTCTCTGAGCTTTAATACTCAGATAATATCAGTGCGGGCGGATGGTAAAAGTACTAATACCCCTCTCATTAGGACACTGTCAAGATTAAATTAGCCAATGCTTAGCACAGAGCTGGAGTGCACTGGGTGCTCAATTTTAGGCCAGGAGTTCTCACAGGGGGTGATTTTGCCCTTGGGGGACATTTGGCAATGTCTGGAGACATTGTTGGTTGTCGTGGAGGGGAGAGGGGTACAAGGAGGAGTGCTCCTGTCATCTAGTGGGCAGAGTTCAGGGATGCTGCTAAACAACCTTCCATGCACAGGACAGCCCCCATAACAGAGAATTCTCTAGACCAAAATGTCAGCAGCACTCAGGTTAAGAAGCTGGTCTGATCACCCCTGTTTTCAGCTGGAAATAAATGTAAGTCCTTGTTCTCAGGGAGCTTGTATTTTATTGTGGGGGGCAGGCAATAAAGAAATACGTAAAGGTAAGTTCTGCACTTAAAAAAAAAAAGGAGTACAGGAATAAATGGAGAGTGGTACTTTGGCCAGGATGGTCAGAGAAGACCTCTCTGAGGAGGTGACACCTAACTAACTGGACAGGGTGATCCATATAGGTATCTAGGGTAAGAGCATTCCAGGCAGAAAGGCAACACGTGCAAAGGCCCTGAGGCAGGGGACTGGCATGTTTGAGAACAGCATGGAGGCCAGTGCTGCGGCTGGAGCAGAGGGGGTGGAGAGAACTGGTGGAGCTGGTATCAGGGAGGTAGGCAGGGGCCAGGAGCTGGAGGCCCTGGTGCACACTTTGGATTTCATGTCCAGAGAGATGTGCAGCCATTGGCAGGCTTCTGAGCAGTGGGGTAGCATGCTCTCAACACATCTTCCTAAGTATCACTGTGCTATGAGTACCGAGCTGTGGGAGACCCCGGCTAACCACATCACACATGGTATCTCCCTTGGAGCCTGCCCAGTGGGCTGCCCAAATGTTAATTGCCTCCTTTATTTAAGGACACAGGGGCTCTCTCTTCTCCCTGGCAGGACAGGCAGAGGGATTTGGGAATGTGGTTGAGGAAGAAGGAACTGGAATCTCCAGGCTTAGTCATCATCTTAGTCACCCCGACTCCGTCCATGGAAACTGGGGCTCCATGAGGGAAAGGTCAGAGGCAGAAGGAGGCAGGTCGGGGCTGGAAGAAACTGGGAAAGCCAGCTGCAAGCCCACCGCAGTTCTCCTGGTTCATGGCTCTTTTCCAAAAGCCCCCAGCTCCTTAAGATTCAGCATTTAGGGGAAGGCTCCTGGATCGGCATTCAGACACTCTGAGGAGGGGCCTGCCACGTAATTATAGCAACAGCCGCCACTTCCCAGGCCTTACCCTCTTCCCAGCACCCCGCTAAGTGCGTCATCTCAGTGCCTTCACAACAACCCTGTGACAGGACTGGGATTCCCAAATTACAGACCAGGAAGCAGAGCACCCAGAGCCGAGTGGCATTGCCAAGAGCCATCCAGCTTGCGAGTGGTAGAACAGGATTCTCACCCAAGCAGGTGGATCCCTCCCCTGGGGAAGTCATAGTGCCCCTCCCTTCCCCGCCAGGGGGCTGTGGCCAGGACTCGCCCAGTGATGTGGTCAGGTCTTCGCTGGGTGCCTGGCCACAGTGAACCCTCCACCAGCGCTGCCTGTTTCCTGTTTTCACTGCTCTTGTTGCTTTGCTGCAGCGGCTCCAACAGGCCAGCCGGCCGGCCATGGACTGGGGACCATCACTGGAGGAGAACCGGACGGGCATGTATGTGGCCACGCTGGCTGGGAGCCAGTCACCAAAGCCACTGATGGTGCACATGCGCAAGTACGGCGGCATCACCAGCTTCGAGAACACGGCCATCGAGGTGGACCGTGAGATTGCAGAGGAGGAGGAGTCAATGATGTGAGGCAGGAGGCAGGTGGGCAGAAGGCCCTGCCCGGGACCTCACAGTCCCTTCTTAGAAGCCTGCAAAGGTCAGCTGTGCCCTCTGGGATTCTGAGAGGCTATGGGGGGCCTGCCAGAGGGATGCCAGTCCCCCAGTGGGGGTCCCTCCTGCAGCCTCTGCCTCTCCTGAAACCTCTGACAACCCCCTACACACACACAGGCATACTCAGACCCACTCAAAGCTGAGAATGATCCAACTCAGCCCTACTTTGCGGATGGACATATTGATGCCAGGAGGGGAGGGACTTGCCCCAGGTTGCATGGCAGGGGGGACTTGACCCCACGCCTCCTGACCAGCCAGCTCCCTTTCCCATGGGGCAGCCGGCACCACCTTCTCATCTCTATTCAGGGCCTACACCCCTCTTTTTGGGGGGAGCCTGTCCCCACACACCTCAGCACAAGCAGAATCTTGAGTTGGGCAGGGAGGGTCAGGGCTACAGAGGCTCTTGAGGCTCCAAGGCCCTGGGGATCAAGGGTCGATGAGTTAGGTGGGGAGAAAGATCGCTGGGGGCTCCTGTGTGCAGGACTCCTGAAGGAGGTGGGAGCTGAGGGCCCTGGAGGATGGGGAAGGTTTGCAGAGAGAGGAAGAAGAGGGCAGGGTGGGGAGGAGCTCTGGGCCAGAGGATGCTGAGCTGCCTGGGCAGAGACCAAGAAGGTTGGAGACACTAGTTTTGCCAGGTTACAGGAGGGTTCAAGAAAGAAGGAAAACTAACACAGTGGGAGCCTGGGATGATGGGGAGGGCAGGGGATTTGCATGATGGAGAATATCATTCCGGATCTGTGCAGAGCAGATCGGAGGGCACAGGGTGGAGCGGGGAGGCCTGTGCAAAATGGGAAAGAGCTGCCGGTGGCCTGAGCTAGGGTGCTGGGGCTGTGGGTGGGGAAAGGAGGCCCCAGCACTTCAGACAAAGGCCACCCCTTCACCCACTGGACCCCAAGCCACAAAAGCTGGGGAGGTAGGAAGGGTCACTGTGAGGGCCCAGGGCCCCTCTCTTCCCATCTCCCTTGTCCTGGTGGCCTTCAGTGTCTCTTCCAGTTCCAGGAGCTGCTGGGAAGCTGGCCTTCATTGTTGGTGACAGGGCAACCATGGGACTAGGAGGTGGCCCATACACATGGCTGGCTGGTCCCGAGGCCACCCACCCTGTTCCAGGACATGGGCCCTGGGCCCGGTGTGGGGGTAGATGCAGAGGGCAGAGGGTAGCCCTTGGTACTGTGGGTCTCTCAAAGAGGAGAGTGGGGTGCAGAAATGCCTCAGCATGGCTCATGCACACAGCATTCTCCCATGGGGCAGGGCTCCCTCGTGCAACAGGCCTCCCTGTGGCCAGCCTCTATGCCTGTCTCTCGCTGTGTCCCCCCATCCCCTTGTGTTCCATTGGTTCATTGTTAATAAATATCAAATGAGGTCATGCTCCTTACCCCGTCTCCTTACTGCTGAGAGCCATGAGGCGGGCAGCACAGGGCTCTCCAGCTCCCACTGGACAGGGGAGGAAACAGGATCTGCCCCTCCTTCCCCGGCTCTTCTGGCTTCTGCCCTGGGTCTGAGATTTCCCTGTGGCAGTTGGGGGTAGGTGGGGCTCAGAAAGGAAGACAACTCCAGGCCCTTAGAGACTGCTTAGTTCCCTGTTACACAGACAGACAAACCGAGGCCCACGGAGGGGAGGAGGCTTGCTCAAGTTTACCCAGCCAAGCCGGGCAGAGCCTGGGGCAGCGGGGGCAGCGGGGCCCAGCAAAGCGGAGCCCATGAGCCCTCTGCCTCCTTCCCTCTCCCACTCCTCCTCAGCCCTGCCTGCAGGTGAAGGCTGGAGCTGAAGACCAGGGCTAGGAGGAGCCAAGAGTTTCCCAGGCCGGAAGAATCTCCGGGTTCCACCCACCCCCTCCTGGCAGGGCCTTGTCATATAAAAGAGCCCCAGGGCCTTTCAAATGCGAGGCCCAGGTGTTTGCAAAGGCTTTGATTGGGGGTGGAAAGGAAGCGCGGCTGCATATTTCAGATATTAATAAATTCCCCCTAACAAAGGGCCAGGCCCCCCTCCTACTCCTCTTTGTTTGGGGCTCTGGGTGAGGGGAAAGAGATGAATTTGCTAATTTGCAAAGCGTGTGAGAATGGTCTTCAGAATTCAGGTGCTTCTTCCCACGGGGCAGGCTCCAGCCCTGCTGGCAGTGCCTTGGTACTGAGCCTTCTCAGCGTGCCCTGTCTGGGGAGGAGGTGCTCTCTGCCTGGGCACGGGGCCATGGACTTTCAAATATTCCTCACCAGCCTCTCGGCTGCAGCCAGGTGTCCTGGGAGTCAGGAACGGAGCATCTTGGGAGTCTCGGCTTCCTTTCTCCTAAGATTCCAAGTGTGAGATTGGAGGGTTGTAGGAGTCCATGGGTCCCACCAGCTTCACTTCCTTCTGCCTCCCCAACCCCTGCCCACTCCTGCCACTGGGCCTGTGGTCCCTGTCCTGCCCTCCCTGGCACAGTCTTCCAGTTTCTCCTGCTTTTTCCATTTCCTCTGCTCTCAGACAGCTTTTCCTGCTGCGTCACCTTCTCCTCCCTCTGTCACCGGCAACATCTCCCAACTGCTCCGGTCCTGATCCCTGTATTGACTTTAGGTCTCCCTGGCTCAGAACAGGCCCCAGCCTGGCCCTGATTACAGTGGGAACTGACTGGGGAGCAGGGAGCTCCAGCTGGGGGAACCCACGACAGCATAGCAGGCAGCTCAGAGAAAACATCAGCCCTGTCTGGAGTAGGATCCCACCCTGCAAACCTCGAATGTCCCACCCGGCGGCAAACTCACATGCCTACAGGCCAGCCAGGAACCTGGGTGAGCAAAGCTGTTGGTATGAGCGGGAGAATATGTGGCAACTGACCCTCCGTGAGTGCTGGAGAGGCAAGAGGGAGTGGTGGGGACTGTGGTGAACTAAAGAAGAAAGCACGCCTATCTTAAGGGGGAGGTTACCTCTCAGAAGTGTGGGCCCAGGCTGCCAGATCTCTGGGCTTTTTAAGGGCAGCTGGAAATCTGGATTTTTATGAGAAATTTCCCAATGTGCAACGTGGATGACTGATTTAAAAGTTGTAAGCATGGGCCCAGGCGGGTAGGCTCACGCCTGTAATCCCAGCACTTTGGGAGGCCAAGGCAAGCGGATCACGAGGTCAGGAGATCGAGACCATCCTGGCTAACACGGTGAAACCCCGTCTACTAAAAATACAAAAAATTAGCCAGGCATGGTGGCGGGCGCCTGTAGTCCCAGCTACTAGGGAGTCTGAGGCAGGAGAATCGCTTGAACCCGGGAGGCAGAGGTTGCAGTGAGCTGAGATCGTGCCACTGCACTCCAGCCTGGGAGACAGAGAGAGACTCCGTCTCAAAAAAAAAAAAAAAAAAAAAGTCGTAAGCGCAGCTCAGTTAGGGCCTCCTGTCAGCCTCTCTGCAGGCTGACTGTTCTGCAGTCTCCAGGGATGAGCAGCCTAGAGGGTTTACCCAGGTCCCATGGGGAGAATGTTCTGGAGCTGAGGCCAGACCCAGGGCTCTCCACCCTCACTCAGTCCTCTAATGTCTTGTCTCATGTGATCTGTGTGTCCATGGACCCCTGAACTTGGGAGGCTGGTGTGGAGCCTTGGGAGGCATCGTATGTGCCTGGCTGGAGTGTGGGGTAGGGTGCCCTGGGGCCCTTCATTCCTGTTCTGGGGCTTGTTAGAGGGTGCCCTTGGGCACCAGGAAATGCTGAGATGAGAAGCCTGGCCATGCACAGCCACTGCCAACGTGTGGTCTCTGTGGCGGGGAAGGAGGGAAGGCAGTGGAGGGGCAGGGGCTCCTACCCACACCATTAGGTCAGCCATATTCCCGAGGCCAAGTGAGGGTCAACAGGCTCCAGGGGTCACACTGGTTACCCGAGTGTTCAGTCCTCAGTGGGCCCTGAGCCCTGTGTTCCTGTCCATCACCCCAGCCCAGCTCATGCTCCTGAGCAGGCCCCGGCTGTCCTGCCTTCCAACCTTGGCTTAGGCCGGGCCTTCCGCCTTGATCCAGTGTCTTCTTGCCCACCCGTTGGGATCCTAGCCATCCTTTAAGTCCCTCCTAAATATACCCTCCCCTGTAAGCCTTCCTCAATTCCCCAACCAGATGTGGATGCCTAGAATCTTCAGGGGGTCTGACTCAGCCCTACATCTGGTGAGTCCTGACAGCCCAGCCCTGCCTGCCCAGGGCACTCATGTCCTTTTGAGACAATGCATTTTGTTTCCACATAGTGAAGACTCTCCTTGGACCCCAGAGTGCTTTGGGGCCACAGCAGGGCACGGTGCAGAGGCCTCAGGCTGCTCAGCCACACTGATCTGGATTTATTTCCAGCCCTGCTCCTCCCTGGCTGTGTGGTCTTGGGGAAGTCACTTAACCTCTCTAAGCTCTCATTCTTTTACCTGTAAAATGTGGGTAACGACAACTCCTACCTTGTAGCAGCATCACGCATTGGCTTGGTGGGCGTGTGATACACAGTTACTGATTGGAGGAACACACTTGTGTCTACCATCTCTGTCCCACTACCAACTCCTCCAGGACAGAGACTGGACCCTCCTCATCTCTCAGTCGCCCCAGTGACTCCACAAGGCTGGTTCACAGCTTTGCACCATGAAGTATCAAACTGAACACAGTTCTTGAGTGGCTCTGGGGATATCCAGCAAAGAGTTAAAACAGTCGAAGGCCCCTCAGAATCCCACGTGACCCTTAGTTGCTGAGCCCCAGGATCTGCGGTAGACAGGCTCCTCCAGACTCATTTTTTGCTGGTGGCTCATGGAAAGTTTGGTTCTCTGAGCTCCAGGCCACTCCCTCTGGGACCTGAGTCCTCACTGAAGCTGGTCCTGCCCTGGAAGAGCGTCCAGGGCTGGCTGCCCGTCTGCGGATCCTTGGCCAACAGTCCCTCCTGCTCTGTCTCCGCCTGACTTCCTGCTGCCTTGGCCTTCTCCCCCAGGACAGAGCAGCAGCCCGCCCCCTCTGGTCACAGGGAGGCCTTTTCTCAGCACCCCCATTCAGAATCACTTTTTGTTTTGGGAAAGAAAGTCTTTTCCTGCTCAAGTCCATAGGCTCTGTGAGCAGCAACCCTGGAAAATTGCGGCCAGGGTGCCAGGTTCAGTGGCTGGTGCCTGTAATCCCAGCTGCTCAGGAGGCGGAGACCATAGAACCACTTGAGGCCAAGAGTTCGAGACTAGTTTGGGCAATGTACCAAGACCTCATCTCTACATTTTTTAGAAGCCAGGCTTAGTGGTTTGTGCCTGTAGTCTCAGCTACTCAGGAGGCTGAGGTGGGAGGATTGCTTTTTTTGTTGTTGTTGTTTTGTGGAGTGTTTTTGAGACAGGCTCTCCTTCTATCACCCAGGCTGGAGTGCAATGGCACAATCACAGCTCACTGCAGCCTTGACCTCCTAGGCTCAAGCCATCCTCCCACCTCAGCCTCCCTACTAGCTAGGATCACAGGTGTACACCACCACGCCCAGCTATTTTTTTTTTTTATGTAGAGACAGGGTCTCACTTTGTTGTCCAGGCTGGTCTGGAACTCCTGGACTCAAGCAATCTTCCTGTCTCAGCCTCCAAAGTGTTAGGATTACAGGTTTAAGCCACCTTACCCAGCTGGGAGGATCTCTTGAGTGACAGGGTAAGAACTCTTCTCTAAAAAGAAAAGAAAACTGTGGGCAGTAGGAGCCAAGGAGGCTTTAGGCATCTGCTGGTCAGAGTGGAACCCTGGCTCCATGGCCCCTCTGAATCTGCTGCTTCACCTCTCTGAACCCCGGTGTTCTCAGATGTGAAAAGGGGAGAATAGCTTTCCCTTCGCAGAGGATTAAATAAGATAAATTAGATGCTCAATACATATTTTTAAAATGTGATCAAAGTGCTTAGCACAAAATGTGGCATGCAGGAACACTCTATATGGGATGCATCTCATTAGCCAGCTCTCCCTTGTACAGATAAGGAAACTGAGGCTCAGCTCCCACCTCCAACCAGCCTGGGGAGAAAGAGGCTGGGAGTTGGTGTGCCTGGAGCCAGGGACAGGCTAAGCTGGAGGCCCAGGCTTGCCAGCACCATCTGTGTGCCCTGAGGACCCAGCCTCAGTGTCCCCATCTATGAAACAAATGGGTTGAACAAGAACAGAGGTCTCTGCAGAGGTGCCTTGGTGGAGGGAGGTGAGCAAAGGTGAGCTCTCTGCCCCCACCCACTCCATGCAGCCTTCTGCTGGGGACCACGCCACGGGAGCTAGGGAGGGGAGCAGCACCCCTCTTCAGAGATGGATTGGGATTGGCTCTGCCTAGTGGGAAGGAAGTCTCATTTCTCCTGCAGGATGAGTTTAAGGATTCAGAGCCCTGAAGGTTTCTCCAGTGAGCCAAATGCCCTGCCCAATCACTAGGAATAGGGGGATACAGGCTAAGCGTGGGCACAGCAATAAAATCATCACAGTCCCAAGCCTGGCTTGACCTTGATTCTGCTGATCCAAGGTCAGGGTCTCAGAGAGCTTTGGGGCTTAGGGTGGTAGGACTTAGAGGCAGGGGAGGGGCCTATGGTCAATATTGATCTAGCTGAGTCAGGGGAGGACACGGAAGTGGGGAGCCTGGGGTGGGGCTCCCTGATAACTGCATCTTCAGGCTGCCATTGTGACTGTGGAAACGGGGTGGGGACAATGGGGGGAGGGGGAAGGGATGCTCCATGCAAATTCCCAAACCTGGGCTCTTACTAAAACTACAGCTGCCTGGACCCCTGCCCAGAAGAATGGCTCTTATTCTCTGAGGGTGGGGCCCAAAACATCTGTATGTTTAGCAAACTCCCTGGTGAATCTGCAGCAGCCAGCTCAGTTCTCACATATGGGGCCCACAGGTTCAGTGTCGTTGTAATATGAGGAAACTGAGGCCCAGGGAGGGGATGTGACTCCTCCAAGGTCACTTTGGGAGAGGATGCTGACAGTCCTGCCTTTTCTCCTGGAAGGAAGGAATCATCCTCCTCCAGCTCCCTCCACCTCCATTTGAGGCCCTGGGTCTGGGAAGGAATGGCTGGGCCAGGGTGTCCTGAGGGAAGTGGCCTCTGAGACGTTGGTAGCCCTGGGTGGAGAAGGGAGGGCAGGGCTGTTCCCAGGAGGAAGGACAAGGAGAGGGCATTTCCACAGGACTGGACCTGCCCCACCTTGCCCTATGCACACCCCCCGGCACCTGCCAGGGGATGTTTCCTGAAAGATTTAGCATGACCCAGGCCTGGGGAAGGCCATTTCCACTGCTGGGGCCTACCCATGCCCGGAGAAGGCACCACATCATGGCAGATTCGAGGCTCACTCAGCCCTTAGACACCTCTGGCCCCCACGGCCTCCTCCCAAGCCTGTTCTGCTCACCCTGCCGCCACAGTTCTGGGCTCCCAGCCTTTGCTCTGGCCTCCACACTCTCCCTGCCTCCATCCCATCAAGTACCCCACGAAGCTTTATCCAGCCCAGTCTCTCCTTCTCCTTCCTCTGGGCTCCTGCACACTTTGCACCTCCAGATCCAGCCCCCATCCCAGCCTTCCTTGAGTTCTTGCTCTCTGCATGTCTCTCGCTGTCTGGAATGGCATCAGAGATTCCTGGGGGACAGGAGTCATGAGACAGGTCTAGCTCATCACTGAGCCCTCCTTGGAGCCCAGCCCAACCACGGCATGCCCCAGGGAAGCAGGTGTGGGAAGCAGGTGTTCACAGCGGCTGAGATCCTCAATCTCACCTCCCTCCCTCGTGCCCTGGGCCATCTTGGGCTGGTTCCTTCCCTCTGGGCACACAGTCTTCTTATTAATGGAATAAAGAGAATAGTAGTGCCCTCAGTGGAGGGGTATGCTAAGGATTGAGAGAGCACCTATAAAAGAGGTGGGGCGTGCCTGGCACTCAGTCAGTTCCCACTGTTGACCGTTGTTATTTCTGGGTGAGTGGAATACTCATGCCCACACAGCCTCCACTCCTCCTTCATTCCAGGGGCACATCTGCCAGGGGTCTTCTCTATGCAAGAATGACGGTATCTGCTGCGTGCATCCAGAGCACGGACAAGATGCTGTCCTGCCTTCAAGGAGCACACAGTTCTGCAGAAACTTGCTTAGGTGACTTCAAACCAGAGATCTGTGGTGAGGAAGGTGGAGCAGATTGTGGAAGCCCACGGAGGGACTTAGCCCAGGGTATGGGGGAGGATGGGAGGGCGGGGGAACTTCCCAGAGAAGATGCTGAAGCCACGTCCTGAAGGGTGAGAAGGTGTCGCAGTGCACTCGGTGGGAAAATGCAGGGGAAACGGCCCTCTGCAGTGCCCTTTGGAGTATGGAGACTGTGGGTGTAGACAACCGAGAGAGAAGGCAGTAGCTGGAAGGGGACAGAGTGTCGAAAGGGGAGGAGATCCTAAGAATCCCAGTCACTCCTCGCTGGCTGTCCAGAGACCAGGGACAGGGCAGCACAGACCAGGGCAGGGGAGGCCCCTGGAGGGAACAGAGCACTGTGCTCTGAGTTAGAAGGCTGGGGTGAGCACTGGTCAGAGTCTTGCAAGAAGTCTCTTTGCCTTTGAGTCTCATTATTTTCATCTTCAAAATAGGACTGTTGTAACTGGGACAAGAGGTGTTGTGAAAGCACTTTGTGAACTGTAGAGCATCATTCTCCTGTGAGGTAATAATAGTGTTTTAAGTGGAGTCGGTACTTTTTGAGAGTTAAAGGGTATGTCACAGGGCATGGTAGACATGCTGGGGCCCAGGACCGCCTGAAACCTGCTCCTGTGCTGCCACCTGCTGGTGAAGGAACACAATGGCCACCCAAGCCCTCAAGGCTTTCTGCAGGGCCCAGGCAGGAGCCACTGGGGCAAGTGAAGGCAGGGCTGGGAGGACGCCTGCCACTAACCCTTGCGGACACCGGTGATGTCCGCAATAATAAAAAACTCTTCATTTTTTATTATTGGCATCTAATTCAAATTTAAAACATCATCCGCAAAGGTGGTAAATGGAAGCCCCCAAGCCTCTCTTGCATTTCTCAGCCTTGGCCTGTGCCCTTACTGTGAAGGTCCTCCCCTGTGTGCAAGGGGCACACTCCCTACAGACACTGCCCCTGGCCATTCCACACACCAGCAGTGAGGATAGACCTGGAAAGCAGCTGGTGCAGGGATTCTGGAGTGCCAGGCACCCGGAGTATGGTCTAGAGGGAACTGTGGGCTCCGATGGGCACCTTTCCTTGGCCCTGTGGCATCCAGGCCTCTGGGCAATGGATGGGTGACCAGCTTGTCTGGTTGGCCTGGTGCTGTCCTGGTTTGAGCATTGAAAATCTCACATAGGTAGCCGGGAAGGTTGGCCACTCTACCGTGGCCTGAAGGTAGCCAAAGCCTCTGCATCACCACTTTGGCTCTGCCCTGCCAGAAGCCAGCAGCTCGGGCTCCAAGGACCAAAGTGTCCCAGGCACTAGGTCCAGACATACATTTATGGGTAAAGAGACCCTTCCTCCCCTTCCCCATTCTTTAAAGCACTCTCTGGCATGATGAGTCCTGGGCACTCGTCTGTGAGGCTGGGCTGAGGGAAGAGACTGGGTGGGGGACTTGCGGAATAACCTCCACATTGTACAGGGAAACTGAGGCCCAGAGGAGAAGAACCTTGCCCCAGGGCCCAAGAGAGATTTTAGCTCTTGGCTGCTCAGGCAACCCATAGCCACCCCTTTGCTCTTGTTGAGGGTACCCCATGTGCCTGGGAGAAAACTGACCCCATCCCTGGCTCTACAGGTGGGGCATGTGGTCTAGGCATAATCCCACAGTGACTGGTTCAGCCTTGAGCATGTGACCACAGTTGGTCCAGTCAGAATGAAGACCAGGACTTTTATTTTGCCATGGGGCAGATCTAGAACTGGAAACTAACAAAAACCTCCCAGCTCAGGGGCTTGACCAAGACAGGGACACACAGAGTGCACAGAAGTTTGTAGCTATTTATTGCACTGAAAACACCAAGAATAAAACAAACGCCCCTTCTTCCCATCCCACCCCCCCAATAGCAGAAAGTTTGAGCAGTGTTCATTCAAGTTCACAGCCACATATTTTTAAAAAAGAAAAGAAAAGAAAAAAGAACTAAAACAAAACCCCAAACAAATAGTAACAAAGAAACCAGCACGGGGAGTCTGGCAAACTCATCCCCCAAAAGGGTCTCCCTTTGAAGGGAGACAGGAGGCCTTGGGTCAGGATTCGCACCATGGTGGGCACAAACCCAGGAGAACACTTTCCTGTAAACGTGTTTGCATGCTGGAGCCAAGGTTTGGACTTGGGTTTGGATTTTTATTTATTTATTAATTATTATTATTATTTTTGCATCTAAAGGATGTTTTGGAGGAGCACAGTTTGTCTGGTGAGGGTAGGCTCTGGGCAGATTTTTCTGCGAGTCTCCCCTGCCTGCCACATCAGGATCATCCCTGGTGCCCTGTGGTGGCACCAGGTGGCTGCCCACCCACAGGCGTGGCCTTCACAGTGGGGGCCATCTCAGCCTGGGGTAGCAATCTGCCTCCACTTCTCTGGCACTCGGAGAGTGA
The DNA here is from genome assembly GCF_028885655.2 of Pongo abelii. Classification (NCBI taxonomy): domain Eukaryota; kingdom Metazoa; phylum Chordata; class Mammalia; order Primates; family Hominidae; genus Pongo; species Pongo abelii. Next base: position 158,853,808 of record NC_071989.2, read on the forward strand.
CACAGTGGACAGGAGGTGTGTCAGCCAATGAAAGGCAGGACCTCAGGCTCCTCCAGCTCAGTTTCCTCTGGCAGGGAAACCAAGTTCCAGAGAGGGAAAGGAACTTGCCCAAGGTCACACAGCAAGTCTGGTCAGAGCTGGGAATTGAAGCCTACTCACCCCAAATCACTGCTCTCTCCCCTGCAGTCCACTGCTGAAAAGCAGTTGACAGGCACCGAAGAGGGGAATCAGGGGCAGATGGGGGAGGGGATGGAGCCTGACCAGGTCTAGAAGTAAACAAGAGTCCAGCCAGTGACTATCCCTGCCACTTCCTGCAGGTAAATTAGGCTTCACATAGCCAGACGTTTGCTCCTTCATCGGCTGGATGGGAACAAAGAACCCTTTTAACCAATGAGGAAACTGAGGCTGAAGAAAAGCTCAGACCTTGCTCGGTAATTACAGCAGCCCCTGGTGAAGGCCACACCCTCACCCTTGACTGGGGATGGCTGTAGGGAACTGGCAGCTCACAAGGGGGACAGGTGGTTTTTGCCCCTGGGACAATGGGATCACTGGGCCTTACTGGGAAGCCCTCTGGGCCTGGGGCAGGCCAAGAGCCTGCCCCTGGGCCTGGGCAGCAAGGTCTCTGCCAAGGTCAGAGGCCAGTGATGGACCAGCTTGGAAACCAGGAGGCCTGGGCAGCATCTCTCCTGGCCTGCAGACCTGGCGCTGCCTGTCTCACCTGGGCCTGGGCAGCAGGACTTGAGAAAAGAACCCAGCAGACAGCTGGTGATCGGGGAGAGCTCAGAAAATCTCGGATCAAACATCCTCACCAGTTCTGCTCCAACCAACACCCAGGAGGGTCGAAGGTACCGGAGCCTCCTTCAATCCCTGGGGACATGGCTCTTCCTCCCCTAAAATCCTCCAGAGGGGACAGTATCTCATGCTGGCAAAACACGGCCACACAGAGGCCAAAAGCACAGAGAGGCAGCAACATAATTCCGAGTCGGACACTGAGAATACAACCTCTATTTTTTTTTTAGTCCAAAACATGTAGATTGGTTTTGTTGAGTGTTTTCTTCTTTTTGTTTGTTTTCAACATACTTACTGCGTATAAAGTCATGCAAAGAAAACAGTGCAGACAGTAGATCCTAGTGGATGTGCCAAGGTATTCCACTCAGAGTCAATCCCAGGGAAAGAAGGAAAGAGGAAAAGAAAGAGAGAATGCGAACCCGAGGCTGCAGGATGAGGCATGAAGAGTAGAAATTCCCAGTGCTTTGCTGTGGTCATCAGACGCCAAGGGGAGAGAGGCAATGAAGACACACGCTCACGGGCCCCCCTGAGGTGGGTGGGGGGTGCTGGGGGTGGCACACAGATATGGTGAGATGAAATCCTGGGAAGTTCAGTAGAGAAGACCCCAGTTTGCGAGGGAAGCAAAGAAAAGTCCAGATATTTCCATCCTGACAGCCTCCCTCCTCCTCTCTGCTCTGACTTGCTGTTCCTGAGTCAGTGCTGGCATCTGATGCTTCCACAGTCCCAAAAGGAATGCCTGTGTCAGCTCACCTTGGGACCGAAATGGCAGAGAGGCCCCTCTCTCCGGAGCTGAGTCCGCCTTGGCCCCAATAACCACAGGTGACAAGGTCCACCTCAGAGATGACAAAAAAAAAAAACTAGAACAGAAAAAAACTACCCCTCACCCCTCTTCCTACACCCCTTCCAACCTGACCCTTCTCACAATAATCTGAGAAGTCTAGTTATTACATAAATATCCATTAACGCGAAATCCATTTACGAAATACACAGAAATTTGGCTATAAAAAGGCATGCGGTCCAAGTAGAAGTGATACCTAAACGTTGCTTTCTTTTGCCCCCCAAAAACAATTAGATTCCCTCTCTGAGATGTGACGAAGCTGGAATTCTCCAGGGATGACGCTGGGGCAGGGTGGGCAGGTTAATGTTGGAGGTGGACTTCACCAGAAGGAAGCAGAAAGCAAGTAGGGGCACCTGAGAGGGCCACATCCCCCACACCGAGGGAAGGGTCAGACCACCCTGAGGTCAGCACAGGAGGAAGAAGACTTAGGGGAGCACTTTGAGGCAGGAGGCTCGTGGCGTATGCTCTTCTCCCCACTCCTTCAGTGCGGTTGGCTTAGGGGGAAGGGAGTGTCATCTGCCCTTCCCCGGGGACACTGGAAGAGGAGAGGTCTGGGAGAGGGATGGACGGATGCTGCCTTCCTCACCATGCCACCCCTCCTTCTCCCCAGCCCCTGGTGGGCACACAGCCCGGGCATTCTAGCCTACAGCCCAAGACAGGCCAGGCGGACAGCAGCTGAGGCTGGGGAGAGGGGGCCAGGGCCGTGGACACCCATGCCTGAGGAAGCCCCAGCCTGGCAGGGGAGAGGGTGGGGGTGAGAGGTGGGGACATGTGGCCGTTCGCTCTGAAGTTGCGTTGACTTTTGTGAACAAGCAGGTTTTCTTGATGCAGGTACAGAAGTGACGGTGGTGGGGTGATGAGATGGGAGAATTCCAGCAAAATCCACCTGGGAGAACCAGCAGCTCCATTCCACGGACAGAGTGGATCTCTGCGGCACAGCAACGCAGCGACCCCGGCCTGGTCCCTCAGCTGTAAGACACACACACGGGGTGCTTCTCAGGGCATGGTGCTTCCTGCTTGGGCAACCCACCCACCCTGCCGCTTTAGATGGAGTCCAAGCGGTCCCCGGTGGCTCCTGCCCAGCTCTTCCCCCAGACCTGCAGGCGTGGCCCTCCTTCTTGGGGTCTTCCCATCCCACTCTGCTGCCTTTCAGAGCTGAAGGCAGCAGCTTCCCCGACGTAAACCCCTCCAGGGCAACACTCCCATCCTTTACATTACCCTGGGAGGCAGGAAGGAGGGATTCTTACTGGGGCAGGACGGAGGGCGCCCCAGATCTGTGGAAGTGGACGATCTGCCATTTGCCGTCCCGGCGGTGCCAGACGCGGGTCTCCTCCGACTGGGCGGTGCGTGGGATGCCGCCAGCGTCCAGGTACTGGGTGATGCGTATGTAGGCGATGCAGGCTGACTCGTCGCCCATCAGGTGGATGTGGGGATTCAGGATGGTGGTGTGCACGGGCTTGCTGTTCCGGGACCACACTGGAGGCGGGGATGGGAGGGGCAGAGGAGATGCAACCGGGGGCCTCCTGTCTCACTTTCTTCACTTTCTCCACTCCCAGCAGCCCTCTCAATGGAGGCGCCCTGCCTGCCTCATTTGTAGGGAAGGGGCCTCTGTGGCAGAACCCAGCTACCTGGGATCAAGGTAGAACTTCTAGATGATGGGGACATCACATCCTAGTTTAGATACAGTGGAGTTCAGACATGCAGAATTCATCAAACATGGGAAAATGGAATGTTTGAATCATGACTGTTAGCCACATGGAATAAGCCTAGAGGATCATAGAACCAGAAGAGCTGTGAGCACAGTGTCAAATCCGGATCTTCCCAGGTACCAGGCAGGCACATAAACAGCGGGGGCTGAGCTGGGTATAAGATGCTAAATGACAACTGACTCTTTGCCTCTGGGTCAGGGAGGCGATAGGGAGTGATGGGGACTCTGGCGAATAGAATGTCTTGTCCCACCTAAAGAGGGCATCCTGCACACAGCTTCCCTGGTGGTTGCCATGTGAGTGAGACCAGTGTTGACGTGCCTGGTTTTTCAAGAGAATCTGGAAATCTGAATTTTTATATGAAAACTCTTCATTTTTTAGTATTGGCATCTAATTCAAATTTAAAACACATGCAAGCCAAGCGAAACATATCTACAGTTCAGACACGGCCCGTGGACCTGTTAGCCACTTCTACTGAAGATATACAGAATTATGGAAACGTGGAGGAATATGAGTTGTGGAAACGTGGAGGAATGTGAGAATTGTAGAATCTTAGAACCTTGAAATGATAAGGATAGTATTGGTGGTCATGGGGTGAGGTCATGGCGCTTTCCAGAGTTAGGGAGAAATGCATAGTTCTTGGAATCATGATAGGGCTGACAAAGTTCCTGACACCAGCTTCCACCAGATGAAACATGAGGCATCACCAGGACTATTATTATATTAATTCTAGAAACTCGATGTTTTCCTCAAGATAGAAAATGAAAGCATAGAAAGACAATGACCCAGGGAGGGGTTAGACAGTGGAGATCTGTATCTCGGGCTTGAGAGGAGCCCTTCCCTTTGTGTAGCCCGAATATAGGTCTGAATCATGTGAGGCGCTGACTTAAAACACAGCTTCCCCGGCCCCACCCTTAGAGAGCCCAGTTCAAGAATCTCTAATATTAAAAATCTCCCTTCTCCTTCCCTACTGCTTGATCCTGGTGCCAAGCCAGGTTTGTGAGCCACTTATTTCCTGAAAAATGTAAAATGTCTTTTTTTTTCAGGATTGCAGAAAATATCCAATAACACCCATCCCCTAATATCAGAAGCACGCTACACCCAGGCTTTGAATAAGGACTTAAAATTACCAAGTCTTAGGCACCATAGGATAACAGACTTCGAATTTAGGCTCTCAGACATACAGAATGTAGGGTTTCAGCGTCATAGACTTGGGAGTGATTTCAGAGGTCAGAGGTCACCCAGCAGCCCAACTATAGAGTCTGAGGAGGGCTCCATAAGCGTCCCTGACAGCATTCAGGGCTGGAGGCATACAAGACCAACATATCCATTCCACAGATATGCAAACTCAGGTCCAGAGAAGCAATCTGACTCGTCCCAAGCTGGGCTAATTCCTGAAAAAAATGTAGTGGAATCTAAAAGAAGCCAGTTTCGGCCGGAAGCGGTGGCTCACTCCTGTAATTCCAACAGTTTAGGAGACTGAGGCAGGTGGATTGCGTGAGCCCAGGAGTTTGAGACCAGCCTGGGCAAAAAGGTGAAACCCTGTCTCTACAAAAAATACAAAAAATAGCCAGTCTCATAACCTGGTAGGTAGGGAGAGAGAGAGAGAGAGAGACAGAGAGAGAGAAAGTGAGAAAGAGAGAGAGAGAGAGATAATGGACAGATAAAATTAAAAAAAAAAAAAAAGTCAGTTTCCAAGTGAGACTGGGTTAGAACAATCTAGAACAATCCCAGAAGGGACAAACAGAGCTTAGCATTGCTGGGGGCACTGGGCCTTGCTGCAGTCAGCAAGGGCTGGAGTCCTAGGAGGCATTTGTAAAGAAACGCCACCTGACGTGGTGTCTTTTGAAAAGATAGGCGGCTTCCAATATCTACCCTTGTGCATATGGTGGGAGAGAACCAAGTCCTCAACAGGAAAAAATAGGGCCCTGGAGAGTGGAACTTGGCCGGGAGTAACCAGTTACTCTGGGTCTGCCCTTGTGGGTTCTGCCTTGGAGGTGAGCAGATGTTTAAGCCTGGAGTCTGGGGGCCAGCACTAAGATGGGGCCCGCTGCATAGAGGCAGGCCGAGGGCTGCATGGCTTCCTCTCTGTGATTATTTCAATTTTGCCATCCCTGAGCCTTTACAGTTGGGCCTTAGCCTGGTCCCTGCTTTGTGGGGATTGTAAGTTCACACTGGGGGACCAGTGCCCCCAGAGGACAGACTGTAGGATGGTGGCTACCGTGATCAGTGAGGGAGCTCCAGGGTGATAGGGACGTATGGGGTCCAGCTACCTCTCCTTGCATGAGAATTCAGTTATTTTTATTATTATTATTTTAGATGGAGTCTTGCTCTGTTGCCCAGGCTGGAGTGCAGTGGCATGATCTCAGCTTACTGAAACTTGTGCCTCCCAGGTTCAAGTGATTCTCGTACCTCAGCCTCCCAAGTAGCTGAGATTATAGGTGTGCACCACCATACCTGGCTAATTTTTGTATTTTTAGTAGAGATGGGGTTTCACCATGTTGGCCAGAATGGTCTTGAACTCCTGACCTCATGTGATCCTCCCACCTCAACCTCCCAAAGTGCTGGGATTACAGGCGTGAGCCACCACACCCGGCCGAGAATTCAATCTTCCTTGTTAGCCTTGGAGAATTCATTTGATTTATAAAGGAAGATATTGTTTTCTTCTTCACAGCTTTTTGGAGGGTGTCCTTGGCCTTTGTACTCTATAAAGTTCAGTCAGAGAGGATGCAAGCCAAGGTAGGAGTGTCAGTCCCAGTGGGGTTTGCTAATGTGCAGATACAGCAGGTGCTACAGGGAAGGGAAAGGGCACTGGGGTGAGTCAGATCTAGGTTCTGCCACCAGTTTCCTGGGTTCCTTTAGACAAGTCACTTCTCTCTGAGTCTCAGTTTCCCCTCTGCATGATGAAGAGCTGGACTAGATCCTACTTCAGTCACTGAAGTACCTTCTTTGTTATTTTTGCCATTCACAAGTGCCACTGTACGTATTTCATTAAAGTATTTCCTGGGGTGGGCTTGGTGGTTCACACCTGTAATCCCAGCACTTTGGGAGGCCGAGGCAGGCAGATCACCTGAGGTCTGGAGCTTGAGACCAGCCTGGTCAACATGGTGAAACCCCGTCTCTACTAAAAATATAAAAATTAGCCGGGTGTGGTGGCACATGCCTGTAATCCCAGCTACTCAGGAGGCTGAGGCAGGAGAATTGCTTGAACCCGGGAGGCGGAGGTTGCAGTGAGCCAAGATCGTGCCACTGCACTCCAGCCTGGGCAAGAGTGAGACTCAGTCAAAAAAAAAAAAAAAAAAAAAAAAGGGATTTTCCTGAATTGATTCACTTTACTAATTTCTATAGGTTTTCTGTTTTTTGTTTTTTTTTGTGGAGATTGAATCTTGTTCTGTCGCCCAGGCTGGATTGCAGTGGTGCGATCTTGGCTCATTGCAGCCTCAGCCTCCCAAGCAGCTGGGATTACAGGCACCCACCACCATGGCCAGCTAATTTTTGTATTTTTAGTAGAGATGGGGTTTCACCACATTGGCCAGGCTGGTCTCAAACTCCTGACCTCAAGTGATCTGCCCACCTCAGCCTCCCAAAGTGCTGGGATTACATGCGTGAGCCACCGCGCCCGGCTATAGATTTATTTTAAAAGAAAACTTACTGACATAATCATTAATGAACCATCAGTATCATGAATAAAGTTCTAATAATAAGGCCTGTGAAAATGAAAGAAAGTTACATAATCCTTGCACCATGTTCCTGCCTGAAAGAGATCTGAGCCTGAGATTTGCTTTCTCTTTGATAAAGAGGGAAATTACAAAGTGGCAGAGAGGTGTTGAAAACCGGCTAGCACCCAGCAGAGCCTTTCCCCCTGATGGAGCCAGAGTACTGAAAGAGAATTAAGAAGGAAAGAGCTCTCTCACTGTGTAAACTCATGCTGTTTTAAGTGGTGCCCACATACACCTGAAATCACTGTGTAGCCTCAGTGGTACACACCCTTGATTTGGGGGGACCCTGGATATACCACTTCTTAGGTCCTTCCTCCCTGTCCTAAGCTGCATGATTCTAACCTGTGTGTGTTTTGGTTCATCCCTATCTGACCCCCGGCCTAGGGAGACACAGACACAGGCAGAAAGCACCCTGGGTCAGGCCCAGCCTCAACCCCCTGAAGCTCCTGGGTGCAAAGCTGCCAAGGTCTCTCCTGCAAAGGAGAGGCCCAGGAAGGACAGACATGCAGGACAGAGACCCAGACAAACAGGCAGGGGTACAGCAGCGTGAGCTCTGTCCTCCTCTTTCCCAAACTGCCCACCCACAGAGGGCACTTGCATAACAACTCACCAGCCAGCTTGTGACCAGCTGGGCAGCTGGGATGGCCCCAGGCATCAAGATGACTGTAACTCGGGTGTGTGTGCCAGTGGGAAGCCTCCCTTATCTATAATATGGGAATCAAGGCCCTCCCCAGGCTCCTACCAGGGTCATGGGCAGGAGAGGCCTGGGAGGGCTTGTCCTGTGTGTCCCTGGTCTCTGGGACCTCGCCTGCCCCATCTTCAACCACAGGAGGGGCAGCTGGTAGTCGATGGGCCAGGGTTAGGAGAGGGAACCAAGAAGGTACCAACCCCAGTCCACACGGGAGCTTCCTCTTCGCTGGCTCCTGAGCCACCCCTGGGGCCCTGCCCGTCACCCTGCTGTGCCATCCAGCAGGACATGGAACGAGAGCAGACAACAGGCACCACAGAGAGAAGGAATTGCTCACGGTTTTCAAAATAGAATCGATGGAAGTCCAGGCCCTCAACCAGGTTCCCCAGGGCCTCAGGTTCGAAGGCTGTCATGCCAGGGTCGCACATCTTCCTGGGGGAAAGAAGCCAGAGGGAAGAGGGACTGGGGCGGCTTCTCATTGGACCCTTGGAGGGTGAGCCTGTGAAATAGGAATGATTGCACCTACCTCATAGTATCATTGAAGTTAGTAGATGGGAAGGGGCTTGCAAGCTATAAAGTATGGGATATCACTGACTGGTTCGTGCCATCTAGATCCGGGAAGCCTGGGTTCAGGCCCTGGCTCTGCCAATGGCCATGAGACCCCAAGCAAGTGGCTTAACCCCTTTAAGCAAGAGCACCATGAATGGTGTGCAGGGCTGTGCAGTGCACTAAAGGTGCTGGTGGGGAGGCATTTCAGCTTGCTCTCTACTCTCCAAATTGTACTCCCTGGTTCAGGGCGGTGGATCCAGAGGGGTCTTTTTCTAATTTGCCTTCCTGTGGGGTCGGGATGGGGGACACTGCCTTTTCCTTCACATAAAAGTGACTTCTGCTCATCAAGCCAGGTATATACCTGGAAGGGGTGAGTTTTGCTAATTTGAACAAAGGTGCCTATTGTTAACAGCAGCCTTGGCTGTGAGCCTCAGTTTCCTCTTCTGTAAGATGAGAAAAACAGCATTAGATGAGGTAATATCTGGGAGGAGAAGCACAGGGCATGATGGAGGCTGTGTATTTTCAGCTGTTGTTCCCTTCCAGGTCTTAGTCTTCTGGGAGATCCTGACAGCCAGGCAGGGGAAGGGAACAAGCTGTCTTTCCCATCTCCAGGTCTGTGGGATCTTTTGTGGTATAACATGGACACCTGTGACAATAGCAATGAAGCCAGGGGCAGGAAATGTCCCAGGACAAGCAAAGCTCCCAACCCAGGGTAGAATTGGAGACACCCAGGAGAAGATGTCAGGCCCAGCACCGTCTGAGCTGGAGAAAGCATTCGCAGGGTGCACTGTCCCTGCTCTGTCTGTCTGTTTGGGTGACCCCAGACAACTTGCTTCTCTACTCATGACCCCAAATTCTCCATATGGCTTAAGCCAGGGGCTGGGGGACTGTGCTCAGACCAAACGGGATGCCCAGGACCCTTCCAGCTCCAGAATCCCCCAAGAGTGGGGGTCTGGACATGTGGGAGACTGAGCACCCCCACTGAAGAAGCTCTAACCCTGGAGGCACCTGGGTGTTCCTGCCTCCTAGAGTGAAGGGACTTGGAGGCCATCTGCCCCAACTCCATTGTACATATGGGGAAACTGAGGCTCAGAGAGATGAAGGAACATGTTCAAGGTTACACAGGGCATCCTGGACCCCAGAGGTCATGACAATGGGTCAGAACCTAGAGCAGGCTGCAGATGTCAGAGGAGGTGACATCACATAGGTGGGAGGGGTTCCCCAGGACCCCCAGAAGTGCCACTGAGGAGCTTGGGGACCACAGGGGCCACCTCTCTTTCCTTCACTCCCTGGCTATGTCCTTCCAGAGCCACTGGCATGATACATTCCAGGTCCATTCTTTCTAGAACTGGCTGCAAGACCAGCTTAACAGCCTATTTCCATGCTTTTATGCAACACTCAGGTATATACATGCATACGCACCTGCGCACCCTCCTTGTGCACAGTCTCAAATGTGCACACATGTGTACAAGTGCATGCATACACATATGTACACATCACCCTCAGTTCCACACATGCATCTTCTAAGCCCCTTGTTCTTCCAGAGAGAGCCAGTGGCCTTCTAGGGGGCTTTGCCACCTGCTGCTGCTGAAAACTCTCCCACAGTTAGAATGCACCTGGCAGGCCGGGCGGGCTCAGTGGCTCACGCCTGTAATCCCAGCACTTTGGGAGACTGAGGTGGGTGGATCATGAGGTCAGGAGTTCAAGACCAGCCTGACCAACATGGTGAAACCCTGTCTCTACTAAAAATACAAAAATTAGCTGGCGTGGTGGCATGAACCTGTAATCCCAGCTACTCAGGAGGCTGAGGCAGGAGAATCGCTTGAACCCAGGAGACGGAGGTTTCAGTGAGCCGAGATCGCGCCACTGCACTATAGTCTGGGTGACAGAGTAAGACTCCATCTCAAAAAAAAAAAGGAAAAAAAAAAAGAATGCACCTGGTCTGCCAAGCCTTTGAGAGGCAAACTTCAGCTCTGGGCACATTGGAAATCAGGAACAGGCTGCCCAAGGAGCAAACCCCAGGCAGGTTATGCCCAACTCACTTTAACCCAACAATAACCCAACAATAACCCCAAAATAACTCTGCCTTGGTTGGCAGTCTTTGTCCTCCAAAAAGCTTACGTCTGGTCTCCAGGCCCAGACCTTGTCAGCACTGGCCAAAATATTGAGGACTGAGCCCAAAATATTTGCTCTCCCAGGGGCCAGCTGAGGGCCCAAGTAAAGTTTGTTTCTGGGCCAGGCCAGGAAAGGTGTGAGTGAGCAGCACAGGGTGCTCTGGCTCGGCCCCTGCACACACAGCTGCCCCTCCAAAGGCAAGTCCAGGTGTGTATGGGATGTCTCATTTTATGTTATTTTTGTGCAAGCTGCCTTATATCTCAGAGGAGTTCAGATTCTGCTTAGAATTACTTCTGCTCATGCCTGCTCACTGAAGGGATGTGCCCTGTGGATCCTGCCTGCTCCTGCCCATCTGAGGTCAGAAGTCCAAGGGAGTCTAGGGTGAGCACCCAGGCCTATTGGGCAGGAATGAAGGGAACATGCCTCCATTCCCACCTTCCCAGCTCATCTCCTGAGGAGGCCCATGCTGTGATGCTGTCCACCCCCTCTTTCCTTGGGGAAGCAAGGGAGTTTTGTTGGAGTTCCTCCCAGGGAACAAGATGTGAGGAGGAGGAAGTATAGGAGGAGGAGGAGGACTGACATATAGAGCAGTGTCGCGAACAGAAAGCTCAATAGAAGCATCAAGTCCAGATGCAAAATAGAAATATGAGTTCAGCCCGATTCACAGCACATGCAAAGTGAGTGGATGAGGATCAGAGACAAGGACCCCCAAAGTTAGCCATCAGTACCCCCTGAACAACAATCCAGGCAGGACATGCAGAATGAGCCCAGCTGACTCACGTGTAGGACTCAAAATCTCCATTGCTTATGGCTTCAATCAGCTGCTCTGTCACTTTTATAATTTCCTGTTTCCGCACTGTAAGGCAGAAGGGGACACAGAAATAATAATAATAATAATAATAGTGATGGTAATGAAGCACCAACTACCATTTCTTGAGTCCTTATCATGTGCCAGACTCTGTGCTGGGACCTGAAGACCTCATGCAGATGATCTCATTTATCCTCGCATTGCTGCTGGTGGCTAGGCATCATCACCCCCATTCCACAGAAGAAACTGAGGCCCAGAAAGGCAAAAAAAAAAAAAAAAAAGGTGTGAAAGTTCCTCAACTACAAAGGCCAGAGCCAGTGTCTCTGTTGGCGGTCTTTGCCTCTAACACATGGTGGATATTCTGACTCTACGCCTGATGTAAATCCAGGTCTTGGCTCCCAAATACTTATTCCTACCACCTTTGCTTTGCCATGTAAATCAAAACAGGATCAACTGTGACACTGTCACTGATAGCCATGATCCAAGGGCTTTCTTATGGCCAAAACTAGGACCGCTAAGAAAAATCTTAGGGTATACGCATCCCTTGAGCCTAGATGAGCTTCTTGCTCTATTTGGGTGCCGATAGGAATTAGGCACTGAGCTATCCAGAACTTTCTAGGCATAATGAATCCCATTTGCTGAGACCTGGCCCTCCCCTGTCTGCCACTGAAACACCACAAACAGCTGGTCTTTCTGGTGGAGTTAGATGGCCGTCCTATTAGATTTGTGATGTTCTGAGCCTCAGTTTTCCCATCTGTAAAATGAGGACACCACCACCTCTCATTCATTCAGAGCCAAATACATAGTGGGCAGAATCCAGGCTTCAGCTTAGACAGATGTTCATTTAAATGACTGTCCAGGTCCTCAAGCTGTGCAACTGCGGGCCACAAGGTGGTTTGAAGGTCTGTGAAATGGAGATGATAGTGTTCTCCGAGAGTTGTTATGAGGGTGGGGTGATGTGATGTACACGAAGCATTGGCCAAAGCCTGGCACATAGTGGGTGCACCTCATAAGTGCGACCATGTCCTGCCTCCCTAGGCCCCTGCCAGGGGTTGCCTCTCTGCTCTTCACTAACACCCTGGGAGGTAGGCAAGGTCAGCTTCCTCCCACTTCACATATGAGGTGACTGAGCCTCAGTGATGGAGGAATTTGAAGCCAGGTGTCCCGGCTCCTGGCAGAGCCTAACAGAAGCCTTGCTCCATCTCCCAGAGGCAGGCCCCTTTCCCTCCTTCCACAGGCTTAAGCTTGGCTTTAAACCTGGCCAGTTCGTTGGCCCACTGTAGCTGTCTCAGGCGAATAGATGAACACATTGCCAGGATTGCAAGCTCAGGTCTCGCCTCAGCATTTCTCAGTCTGGAAGCCTGGGAGGGAGCCCAAGCCTAGCAGAGGCCCTCACCAGCCCTGTCCTCACCAGTTGCCCATACCACGCCACCCCACACAGGAGCTCACCTCAGGCCCAGAGGACACAGAATCATAGAACATCCAGTCTAGAAGAACCCTTGGAGGCCAGAGTCTCCTTATCAAACTTTAGGGAAACTGAGGCCCAGTGAGGGGGTTGTGATTTGCCCAAGGACATGGCACATACCAAGTGGAGAGCCTGGCTCCTCGCCCAGGGCCTTTTCCATAGGCCCCTGAGGCCCCAGCTCACTGCCTGTCCTAACACTAACCTCACGCAATTGTTTTGCCCGAATGCTTTATCTATGCCCCAACTCATAGATGAGCTCATGGGGGCTGGGCTGTGACATCCCTTGCTCACTGCATCCTGGAGCCTGGAACAGCCTTGGCTCCATAGGCCTTTATCACTGAATGAATGAATAAGTGTACCAGGCCTTGTGCTATGTGCTTAGTCTACGAAGTTCCGAAGCCTCACAGCACAACTCTACTTCCACGTCACAGATGAGCAAACTGAAGGTGAAAGAAGCTAAATAATTAGCTCCAGTGGAGCTGGGACCCTAATCGGAGTTTGCAGCTCTAAAGCCCGTCACATTCCCCCACACCACACCCAGCACTGCCCTTGGCACATGGTAGATGTAGCAGTGATCATTCAATGTCAGCCACCACTGTGAACAGCTAATTCCCTTCTCTCTCCTGGCTCCAGTCAGAATCACCTGGGCTGGGAATGAGTCCATTTTTAGACCATGAGTGCCACCGGGTCACACAGGTGTTGCTGCACCTCTCTCTCTGGGGACTTTCCTGGGGCTGGGGCAGAGGCAGCACTCAATACATACATGTTGAGTGAATGAATGAGTGAATGGGACCAAACCACAGTCTGGAGTGCTATCTTCGTCCTGCCCCTTGGACTTGCCCAAGGTGCCTGGTAGCCACTGTCCCTAGGACACCCAGAACCTGGCTTCCTGATCACCTGTGCCCTCCTTCCCAGAAGCTGGAGATTGAGTATGGGAAGAAGCCTAGCCCAGCCAGTCACCTCTTTTGTTTGTTTGTGTTTTTGTTCATTTGTTTGTTTGTTTTTGAGATGGGGTCTCTCTGCATTGCCCAGGCAGGAGTGCAGTAGTGTGATCACAGCTCACTGCAACCTCCCCCTCGTGGGTTCAAGCGATTCTCCTGCCTCAGCCTCCTGAGTAGCTGGGATTACAGGCATGCACCACCACGCCCAGCTAATTTTTGTATTTGTAGTGGAGATGAGGTTTCACCGTGTTGGCCAGGCTGGTCACGAGCTCCTGATCTCAGGTGATCTGCCCGCCTTGGCCTCAAAGTGCTGGGATTATAGGCGTGAGCCACTGCGCCCGGTCCAGAGCTACCTCTTTCTTGCCACTCCCACATAGAATCAGGGGTGACAACCAGAGCAAACCCACGTGCTCCTGATGTGAGACCTGAGTCACTCTCCTTGCCTTCTCTGCATGGACTTTAAGACCCTTCTGGCTCACCGTTCCAGGAGCCTGTGCTCGATGCCTGTTTCCTGAGGTCTGCTTCTCCCTGCCATCTCAGAGAGTCTAGCACAGTGGCTGAGGGCATGGTTTCTGGAGCCAGAGTCCCTGGCTTTGGATTCTGGCTCTGCCACTTACTTAAGAGCTGATCCCTTGGGCAAGGGAACTTCCAGTGCCTCAGTTTCCCTATATGTATAATGAAGATACTAATAGTACTTACCTTGTAGAGCTGTTCTAAGGATTGAGTTAAGAATATGTCAATAGAAATAGCTAACATGTACATGGTCCTCACAGAGAGCCAGTTGCTGCTCCGAGTCCTTTAGATCAAAGCACTTATGTAAAGGATGCTGCATTACGTAAAGAAGTTAGCACAGTGCCTGGCTCTTGGGAAATGAGAGTGTGGTTATTATCATTTGGGAATCTCTGAATTGGAACTTCCTCCTGAGGACATCCTGGAGTCTCTAGTCAGGGCAGGGATATTTCCCAGCAGCCTGGTATGAGGGAGTGTGGCTTTGGTTGGAACCCGGGGCTTGTGGCCTGCCCGGAAGCTGGCTGCACTGTTGGACGGCTCTGGCTATTTTCACTTCCTTCTCCTTTCAAGTTGAAATCTGTCCTTCCAAAACCCCCTAGATACAGTTCTTGTCTTCTTTCTGCCTTCTGGGGCCCTGAAGTGACACCTGCTTCCCCAGCCTCTATGCCTAGTCTTCTCTTCTCAGAGCCGAAGGCCTCCAGGTTGTGGTTCTGACTCAAGCTGGCCATTTAATCCTTGAGAGTCCTGGAGCTGTCTAGATACCTCTCTGAGTATGCACACACAATATCAAGTGTGGCCTGAATAATGCAGAATATCAGGTCTGGGGTAGCACTCTCTATCCCCTCCCCAATTCTGGATATTATACTTCTATTAATGTAGCCTGAGACAGTGCCTGACTTGGCTGTGTCTCCAGCTACTCGGGACACCAAGTTACCAACGATAAAGCCTAGTGGGCAGGAATCTCCCTAGCTTTGTCTGTGGGACAGAAGATCTGGGGGCCTGGTGCTTCTTACATCTGGAAAGTCCACTCTGATTCTGGGCCTCTACCATGCCCTCAGCAGCCCCACTGCTGTGTTCATTCAGCAGCTGCTTAGTAGCAACCACTGGCCTTTCTCATCTGCCAGCTGTTCACCCAGACAATCCGGGAATTCTCCCCTACAGATGGGAAAGCCCAGACCCCAGAGAGGTTAAGACACTCTCTCAAGATCATACAGCATGCTAAGACTGAGACAGGATCAGCATTCCTGACTGATATTTCCCAGAATGTCTCTGCCCGAGGCAGAGGTAGCTCTTTAGTTGGAGAGGAAATTAATTTTTCATGGAGCGAGTCAGGAGGGATGGGGGAGTGGGAAGGAAGCAGAGCCCCAGGCAGCTCGGAGGGCAAGAGGGCTGTGCAGTGAGCCAGAGGGGCTTTGAAATATTAATGTCTCTTTCTCTCCTCAGGGGACTATGTTCCCTGGAGGATGACATTTCTAATTAACTTTAATGTCAGGTCAGAGTCCACCCCACCAGCTGTTATTCTCACTTAGCAAGAAGACTTAACAAATTAACACCAGAAAACGGTTCCCTGGAAATTTTCTCTGAGGCTGGGAGAGGCTGGGGGAGGCACAAGGACTCCTCTTTCTTGCCAAACACGGGGAGAAGCTCCTGGCTGACCGTTTCTTCCATCAGACTTGGCTTCTGGGGTTTTTTACATGTGGGGAAACTGAGGCAGGAAACAGGGTCCCAGTCCTACCATTAATAAGCCATATGTGCCCTTTCTCCTCCCTAGGCCTCAGATTTCCCTCTGGAAAGGAGGGAAATCTGGAAAGTGAGCCAAAATTCAAGACTTTGCAAACTGCCCCATCCTGATCGCTCTAAAGCAGAGGATAATGACTGCAAATGTGAGACCTCAGGGATACAGCCCAAAGCCATTACCCCAAGAGAAAAACGTCTTTGATGGCTCCTAATTTACATTAATAGTGCATACAAATTTTGTATTGTATTCCAAATATTTCTCTATTTAACATATAAATTTGTCTTAAAATAATCTTTGAGTAAAATTGGTGCTCCAAGAAAATGTCACCTGGCTTCCTATCATTCAACCACGAACTCCAGTTTGAAAAAAGAAATTGAGATTTATTAAATAGTTTCTCTGGGCCAAACACTATATGTGCACTTCATATGCATCTTCTCATTTCATCTGCACAGCAATCCTCTGAGGTTGGTACCATTTTCATTACCTCTTTACTGTGAAGGAAATTGAAGCTCAGAGAGGTTGAGCAAGTTGTCTGAGGTCATTCAGCAAATGGACTCCAGTGGAGAAGGCAGAGCCAGATTACCTCCACGGTCCCTGCCTGTTCTGAGGCCAGGATTATGTGGCTCTATCTATCCAGTCTCCTCAACATCCCAGGGCCCAACTCTTATCATTGGGCAGCTAGCCTCAAATAAGGGGAACAGCTTAGAAGCACCATTTCTTGGCCTGCCACATACCCCTGGGGTCATAATTCACAGGCGCAGGGCTGGGAATGTGGTTAGAACACTGGACTTTGGTGAAACTAGAATGCTGACTTGACCGTACCAGGGAATTCGTCAAGATAGTGTATTTTCTCATTCATTCATTTTTTTTAAGAGACAGGGTCTTGCTATGTTGCCCAGGCTGGAGCATAGTGGCTATTCACAGACACCATCATAGGTCACTGCAGCCTTAAACTCCTGGCCTCAAGCGATCCTCCTGCCTCAGCTTCCTGAGTAGCTCAAGATAATGTATTTTTATAAGTTGTCCCTGGTACCATCACAGAAGATGGATTTGCTCTAGGGCCAGGTTGTGGTGACAGAGTACCCACCACCGCCCAGGGTGGGAATGACCAGGAAGGGACACACACGGGGCGGGGCTCATCTTCCAGGCATCCTGGCAGCGTCAGGAGGCAACCTTGGTATGTGGTGTGTCAAAACCGCCTTAAAGCCTGAATCACAATTTTACAAAAATGTTTCCTACGTAATACAATGCTCTTTTTCCCATCTCTGTATTCTAAGGCAAAATATCTAAACTGGTACTGCTGAGTTCCCTCCAGGCAAAATATCTAAACTGGTACTGCTGAGTTCCCTCCAGGTCAACGGCCTTTTTTTATATTTCAGAGACCTCCCTACTACCACCACCACAGGCATCTCTGCTACACACCTGAGTGTGTGAACCACTGAGCTCCCTGTCTGGGGGAAGGAGGAGGGCTGGCTGCTAACACTTGGAGGATTTGGTGTCCCCAGGGCAGAAGTCAGCAATCCCTGCCCCTTCCTCCAAGCTCCAAGGGCACTTTCCACCACCAAGGCCTTCAGAGTGGCGGTTACCAGCCAAGCTCTAGAATCCGACTGCCTGAGTTCAAACCCTAGCCACATCCTTGTGAGCCACGGGACGACAGAGTACAGGCCAACGTACTCGGCCTCTCTGTCCTCTGTTTCCTCAGCTACAGAATGAGGTTCACAGCAGCACCTACTTCATGGGCTATAGTGACACTCCAGGAAGTCAGTCCAGATAAGGTGCTGAGACCGGGGCTAGCACACAGCAAGCATTCCATAAATGGCGGCCCTTATTACTATTTTTGTTTTATCCTTACTCACAATCCAATCAGTTACCTGATGCTTTGCTTCCCCCACCTGAGAGCTTTTGAGGACTGCTGGCCACTAGCTCCAGTGGCGCCGGCATCTTTGGTGGGTCTTATGCAGTGTTTCCCATACTCCAGCCACTGGAGCTTTCTGGATTTTTGCTCTCCCTTCCTTTACAGTTATTACTGTTTTTAAAATCAATTTACTTGTTTAAAAAAACTCAAAAACACTTATTTCAAAAGGAACATGTATACCATTACCAAACACTTATGACTTGAATGTGTTAAATTTTTCTCTAATACACTTATAATATATATCCTCTAACATAAGAAAACTGGCCAGGTGCAGTGGCTCATGCCTGTAATCCCAGCACTTTGGGAGGCCAAGGCGGGAGGATCACCTGGGGTCAGCAGTTTGAGACCGGCCTGGTGAAACCCCATGGTGAAACCCCGTCTCTACTAAAAATACAAAAAATTAGCTGGGTGTGGTGGCAGGTGTCTGTCATCCCAGCTACTTGGGAGGCTGAGGCAGGAGGATCGCTTGAACCTGGGAGGCAGAGGTTGCAGTGAGCCGAGATGGTGCCACTGCACTCCAGCCTGGGTGACAGAGCAAGACACCATCTCAAAAAAATAAAATAAAAATAAATAAAATAAGAAAACCTATCTACGCACCAGCAGTAGTTCTAGTACCCCCCATGGGAATGATGCCTCCCAATGTGCCCAGTTTATAAGGCACCAGAGCGAAGCTCTCTGTAGACAAGCAAGAAACGAGGCTGGCACGTGGGAGCTGTCAGGAAAAAGGGGTCTGCCCAGAGCTGGTTCCAGAAGTCTAAGGGGTCCCGACACTGAAGGCCCCTCCCTACCTTTGGTGTCTTCATCCTCGATGGTGGTGTTGGTGCTCTCTGAGGATTCCTGCCAAAGAGAATACAGGAGGTGGTGAGGCCTGCCTGGGAGCGGGACGAGGCATGGCCAGGCCCTGGCTGCCTGGTGACGCGGCTGGTTTCTGTGAGCCTCACGGGCTCTGCCTTCCAGATGCTGTCCTGAAAACCCTGTCAGATTCTCCAGCCTCAAGACCGGGAGGGCCCAGCTGAGCAGGTGGCCAGGGGCCAGGTGGGGGAAAGGGATGGCTGCAAGGAGAACCCTGGCCTTTCTGGAAGGGCTGAGGGGGGTCCTGGGTCCTTTCTGCTCAAGGGGGTGAAGAAGGGGTGTGGAGGAGCAGAGAGATACCATGGCGGCCGCAGAGTGGGGAGGAACATACACGGGCAGGGGAGGAAGAGAGAGAGAGAGAGGGAGGCCCGGTGTGAGACAGAGTGGGTTCTTCAGAGGGGAGAAAAACCACATGACTGAGTGAGACAGCGATGGAACCAGAAGAGGGAGGTGGGCCACCATGCCACCACTGGACCCTAGACAGAGGCAGGGCTTGTGGCTCCCCTGCCACAGGCGGGCCTGGTAGCCTTACACCAGCTCAAGAGGGGCCTCCGTGGCACCTACTACTTTGGCCAAACCAAGCCCCACCCTTGCCGCGATTGGCACAAACCAAGCCTGAGATGAATTCTAGAGCAGAGGGGCAGGGAGAAGCGAGAAGCCAAGGTCTGGACATAGGACTGGGTTCAGATCCACCTTCATACCCGAGGAGGATCTCAGGTCTGCTGTCAGCCTGCTGGTCTGGGCCGTGGAGTTGGAGGTGTCAACAAAAACACGCAAACAACACACACACACAACACACATATTGTCACACAAGGCACACGTACCAAGCATGCCCTGAGCACCCTCTCCCCGCCCCAGGTTCCCAGTGCAGCCTGCAGGAGGGAGGCAGGAGCAAGAGTTCGAGGCCCAGCATTTACCGGCGTTAGGAGACGGCAGACACTCACCATTAACTGAACGCTGGAACTGGACTTTCTTTTCTGGAAAAACAAGGAGAAGAGATGGGACAGGAAAAGACACAGCGTGAAAACGGCAGGGAGCAGAGGAACGACAGGGGAGGTTTGGGAGGAGGATGGGCCTCGGGGTCATCCTCTGTAGTCCTTTGTCGGCTTGGCATTGGGACAAGGAGTCAAGGAGTCAAGGCCACCAGCAACAGTTGACCTGGTGGGGCCAGTCCTCGGCCTGAAGCTCTGGGTCCTCATGCACACTGCCTGGGTCTAGCGATCTAACAGCCAAGCTCATGGCCAAGCCTCCCTGGGACCAGGGCTACCCACCCTGCCTAACTCTGATGGCAAAAGCCAATCCTGGCTCTGGATGCCAGTCACTGGAGGCCTCCAGAATCCAATGCTCTTGAAGGACAAAGGGTGCTCAGGCCTGGAGGTGAGGCCCAATGTCTTCTCCTAGGCTCCCCATGCATCTCGGCTAGGAGGACTTCATTCCCAATTGACTGTCACAGTCACTTGGGAAACTTGTTACAATAAACAGAATCAGGTCCCCTCTGAGAAGTTTGATAACTAGGTCTGGGGTGCGGCCTGAGCATCTCCATTTTAAACAATATCTGCAGGTGATGCCAAAGCAGGGCCAAGCATGGGAGCCAGTCCTCTAAGTAGCCTTTGCAATCCAGCTTGCATTCACAACTTCCTGGCGGCTGGCCTATTCCACCCCTTTATGCTGATGGAGAAACTGAGGCTCAGCCAGAAGTGGAGCTGAGTCTAGAACTTGAGTCTTTTGGTCCTGCCATTCAGCCTACACTAGCATTTTGGGGATTTGTAGCATCCCCTGTATTGGCTACGGTACCAAGACAAGGAGAGGGGAACAAATGTAAATTACCTTCTCCTTCCCTTAGCTCTCCAAGGCAGGAGTCTTAAAGACTCCCATTCACAGAAGGTGGTAGGTGAAGACTGACCCTTGCATTGCACAGATGAGAAACTGAGG
This sequence comes from Pongo abelii, assembly GCF_028885655.2. NCBI lineage: Eukaryota > Metazoa > Chordata > Mammalia > Primates > Hominidae > Pongo > Pongo abelii. Next base: position 158,874,373 of record NC_071989.2, read on the forward strand.
CCCAGAGAGGTGCAGTGGCCTGCCCAAGGCCTCGCGGCAAGCCACTAGCAGAGCTGAGGCTAGAACCCAGGCCCTGCATTCAGGCTCTTTCCTCTGTCCAGGTCTCCAGGCACCCACAGTCAGACCCTCTCCAAAGGCTCATCCTATTCTAGATGCCCTTACACCAGAGAGGCCAGGAGGCCCCTCTCCCTGCTGCAAAGAAGGGACTTGAGGAGCCCACAGGGCAGGCCTTTGCCATGGGAGGCACTGGATATGCCTTGAGGGTCTCAGGTCTAATTCTGGGTTTCTGACTCCAAGATCCAGTGAGCTCCCCAAAATCCTGGGCCAGGCCACCAGGTTATTCTCATCTTCCGATAGGACTTCTTCCCTCCTCCATCCAAGGGAGTGAAGGAGGCTGAGCTACAAAGAGATGGTTGGGTCAGGAGTGGCCTTTGAACTCAAGGCCCTGTGCCTTCCATCCGGGGCCTCCACAAAGGGAACAGGGTGGCTCACTGGGCACTTCCAATGCCCGTGTGCTCACAGGGGCATAAACGCTCACAGACCCTGCATTTTCCCCAGCTGGGCTGGATGGTGTGGCTTCCACAGTCAGCAGCCTGCAGTCAGCCCCTCATCTCCCCGACTCCCTTCCCCTCTCCTCCCTCGTCTCCTTCCTCTCCTCCTTCCTCTTTTCTTCCTCTCTTCCCCTCTCTCCTTCCCTCTCTCCTCCTTCCTCTTTTCTTCCTCTCTTTTCTTCCCCTCCCCTCCTCTCTCTTTTACTCCATTCCCTGGCCCTCCCCTCTCCTCCTTCTTCTCTTCCTTCCTCTCCTCTCCTCCTTCCTCTTTTCTTCCACTCTTCTTCCCCCTCCTCTTCCCTCTCCTCTCCTCTGCCTCCTTCCTCTCTTCCTTCTTCTCCTCTTCCTCTCCTCTCTTCTCCTCTCCTCCCCCTCCTCCTTCCTCTTTTCTTCCTCTCTTCTCCTCTCCCTTCCTCTTCTCTCTCCTCAACTCCTCCTCCTTCCTCTCTTCCTTCTTTTCCTCTTTTCTCTCCTCTCCTCCCCTCCCCTCCCCTCTTTTCTTCCTCTCTTCTCTTCTCCTTTCCTCTTCCCTCTCCTCTCCTCCTCTCTCTCTTCCTTCTTCCCCTCTTTCCTCCCCTCCCCTCCCCTCTCTTTTCTTCCTCTCTTCTCTTCCTCTTCCCTCTCCTCTCCTCCTCCTCTCTCTCTTCCTTCTTCCCCTCTTTCCTCCCCTCCTCCTCTCTCTCTTCCTTCTTCCCCTCTTTCCTCCCCTCCCCTCCCCTCTCTTTTCTTCCTCTCTTCTCTTCCTCTTCCCTCTCCTCTCCTCCTCCTCTCTCTCTTCCTTCTTCCCCTCTTTCCTCCACTCCCCTCCCCTCTCCCCTGGTTGTCCTCCCTCCCTGGCTGGAGCCAGGCCAGGCACAGAATGGGGAAGGGGCCAGGCCCCACACAGCTCAGCTGTCAGCAGAAACCTGAGGAGCCGCACAGGGGCCAGGAGGTTCCAGGCGGGACACGAGGAGGAAACACAGAGCAGAGACTGCATCAGATTCGGACGCACAGTGACAGGATGGGACATGGGGAGAGAGGTCACGATGCACAATGGGACACCAACAGGGGCAGTGAGTGGGGCTGAGGGGAGTGAGCAGTCGGCCCTCCTCCTAGAAGTCCAGGCCTGGGGTGGCCGGGAGGCAGATGTTGCTTCTTGGTGATAGAAAGACTTAACTTCCCTGAATCACAAACGATGATGCTAATAATCTCGTATTGATCAGCACTTTAGTTTGATTTAAAGGGACTTTCACTGAAAGTAGAAATCTCCCTCTTTCACCAAAAGTAGAAACCGCATCTCTTAGAACCACATGTGGAAGCATGGTTCTAAGGTTAGCAAGGATGATAGAAACAGTATGGTCAAAATTAGCCTTGAAAAGCCCTTCAAGGCCCATAAAGTACAATATAGCGTCACATCTCTGCCATTCCTGCAGTGCTGGAGCCAATCACTGCCTCTTCAGTTAAGCCCCAGATGAAATGGGGTTTGTCTCCAGCTGCCCAGCGGTAGGAGGAACGTGTGCCTCCCCACTGGGCTGAAGGTGAGACAGTTAAAGGAGCCTGTGATGTGGCTCCACCAGGCCCTTCTGGTGTGACCCTCTCACCAGCCCCCTGCAAAGAACTGCTGTGCTCCCCTGGAACAGGCAACAGAATCGCTGGCCTGGGTCACCCAGGGGGAGAACAGTAGGGCCCAGACTCGAACCCATGGCTTCTTGACTTGCAATCCAGTTTCAGTCTTACTGAAAATGCACCTGGACCCCCAGCTCCGCCGTTCTCCCCACACTCCTTCCGGGAGCAAGACATGGCAGGCCAGGCTCCCCAAATCCTGGGCCAGGCCCCCAGGTTATTGTCATCTTCTAACAGAACTTCTTCTCTCCTCCATCCAAGGGAGTGAAGGAGGCTGAGCTACAAAGAGATGGTTGGGCCAGGAGTGGCCTTTGAGCTCCTCTTCTTCCTCACCCAGGCCACCCTGAGAAGTCTGTCCTGCGTCACAGGAAGCAGTGACGCTTTGTTCAGCTGTGCCCACTGGAAAGCCTGCAGTGGCCAGCAGAGCCCCACCATGCTGTGAGCTGTCCTTGCCATCTGGCAGCTTCTGCCTCCTGGCCTTGCCCTAAAAGAGCTAATTAGCATTTCTTCCCAAGAACCAGCCTGAAGGAGGCCTCTCCTGACCCTTTGCCCAGACTCTACCAGGGCCACATCCAAGAGCCAAGCAGACCAGGGCAGCTTCTCTCTCTACCTCCTTCTCCTCTAGTTACCTGGGCCACAACCCACCGGTGTCTCTGGTCTCTATCCCCACATTCCCCAAATCGGAGCCAGGGAGTCTGCTTTCCCCAGGGCGCCCAGCACCACTAGCTCAGCGTCTCCACACAGGGGTCAGAGAGGTCCCCAGCTACTCCAAAGCTGGCAGCTCCCACATTGCACATCCCTCTGTTACCCCTATACACATAGAGGGATGGGGGGTTGGCTCAGGGTTAACCCAAAACAGCAGGCAAGCCAAAATTCAATGCCAGATTCCATTACAGGATTTGGAATGAGTGCCTGTTAACTTTATAAATTAAGTTGGCTTTAGATCTGTGGTTTTCAAATATTCTTGAGAAAACTTTGTTTTCCAGAGAAATCTTACCCAAAAGTCTAATATATAAAATAGAGGAAAGATAATAGTGCCTAGCATCTCATGAGTGTGTATTGCATACCAGCACCATGCTAAGCTCTCAATGCACATTATATTAGTTAATCCTCACCAATAGCCTTAGGAGGTGGAGATCTCTTTTAACCTGATTGCATGAATGAAGACGCACAGGCTCAGGGAATATAAATACCCAGCCAAGGTCTAGCTGCAGGCAAGCCCAAGGGCTCTCTTCACCATGGTCATGTTCTGGTTGAAGTGGGTATGAGAAGCCCAGAACCATTTAACCTGGCATCCCCCTTCCACATCCCACAGCACCCCATCCGCTGCCAGAGGTGCCTCCCCAGTCAGTACCTTTGGGATCTAAAGAGTTCAATTTAAAAACCACTGTCTTGGACTAATAACCAAATAATTATGTATTTCTCTAGCACCCAAGATGAGAAGGGAGAATGATTAGATAGGATTTTATTGCCTTTTTTGTTTGTTTCTAAAGCTGCAATCTTGGAAATGATCATCAAATCCACACCCCACTCATTGTACTTAGGGGAAAATTCAAGCTGGGAGGAGAAGGCTAAGGGCAGAGGGGAGACCCAATCCTGGCCTTGGACATCCAGCCCAGACTCCCTCCCATGCAACCTTGACAGACCAAAACCAGCGGCCAGAGACCATAAATGCCTTCTTAGACAAAACCATCAAGCCACCAGCACACCTGGCTGTATTCATACAGCATCCCCCACCTTCCAATGTCCTGGGCACACCCCAGCCCTGGGGCCCTAGCCAGGCAGCGCTCTGAGCCCAGAAAAAGGCAGGGTCTCAAGAGAGGATAAGATCGAGTGGCAGAGGAGGGAACTGCAGAGAGCAGGGGACCAGGCCCCAGAGAGCAGAGGGAGAAGAGAGAAGAGATGGGAAGGAGGACCGCAGGATGTGGAGGGACCGCAGGGTAACTCGGACTCTAGGGGTGGGACAGGGCAGGCCCTTGGAGCCGGGAGGGGATTTTGGAACTGAACCAGCACCAGCAAGCCTTGGCGGGAGGGGGCACCTTGGAACCCAAAGCCTAGAGGAATGGCTGTCCATCCTCCACGAGCTTTCTGGGTGGAACGTACAGCGGGGCAGGGGCCCGATCCAGCCCACACATAGGCAGGATGGAGGTCACCCCTCATAACCATTTCTGTCCTCTCCTTGCACCCTCTCTTGCACACCAGCTCCCCAGCCCCGGAGAACCACAGAAATCTCCTTCTGACCTGCCCCTTTCCTTGCGCCTGCCCCAGCCCCAGCACACCTGTCACTTCCACCCTCCTCCAGTCCCCCCTCTCCCATCTGCCCCCAACAGTCACGGCGCGACGGTGGGCACCAAAGCCTAGGTCATGGGTCTGGAGACAGCCTGGCCACAAATGTGGCCCACGTCTGCCCAGGACACCATCAGCAAGGCCCGGGTCTTGTTCCAGGCCTGAAAGCCGGTCTCTGTTGGCAGAAACGCTGCCAGAGCCAAGCCCTGCCAGGCTCCTGGAGGGGCTTACCTTCACACCATCGCTCTTCTTGTTTCCCCCACTCTTCCCTCCTGTGGAGGAGAAAAAGTAGAGGGTTAACAACACCAGGCAGGGCACCAGGGCCCACAGGGCGAGGAAGAGCAGCATCCACACGCAGCCGGAGGGCAGACCGCAGGGAGCAGAGCCGGCCCAGCGATCCTGGGGGAGGCCTCCTCCTCCTTCTCCTCCTCCCTCCTTGGAGGCCCAGGGACTGCCAGTCGCCCGGGGCGGCGGTGGGGGGGCCTGGGTTCCCCGCCTTCTCAGCAATCTCAAGCGTAACCCTCTGGCTTCATGGGTTGAGGGAGGTGTCCAACATGTCCCAGGACCGTGGGCTGCTGTTTCAGCCCGGGGATTCCCTCTGAATCCCCGTCACCACCGTGCTGGCGGTGGCCAACCCGAGGCCTGGCTGCCTGGCCCCAGGCTGGACACGCCCTCCCCACCCTGGCCGTCTCTAATTTTAGCCCCATGCTGCTGCGGAGGTCATGTGTCAGCCCTGCCTACTGCCTACTCGCTCCGGACAGCTGCAGGCTGCATCTTGCCGGTGACAAGAAGCAGATGCCCCCACTGAGGCCCACCCTGCCAAAGCACCCATCCCCTGCCTCTCTCCTCAGGCCATACAGGCCTCCCCAACCTCAGACTCCAGAGCCCCACGTTGGCACTGGCTATGACCCATGTGGCAGGAACAAGCAGAGCAACAGCTCTTTGGGGGCCTCCCCTGCTGTCATTTCCCCTTACCTCCCTCCTCACCTCCTGGCCAGAGCCCTGGAAGTGGGCATCAGCCAGGAAATGGCCTGAATGTCCAGCCCTGCCCACAGGCATCCGGCTGCTTCAGACTTAAGCAAATACCTTAAACGAAACAAGGTATCTGTGAAGTACTCAGCAAAGCACTTGACCCATATGCCGCACATGCTCAGGAAATGGTAGCCATGATAAGACTTCTCCTGGTGGCCTTGAGAGAGGGAGTTGGGAGGAGGGTCATATGAGCCACTGATGCCCCAGGGGCTCTGAGGCATGGGGCTCATGGCAGGTCACCTTCCCAGTCACCCCCACGTTTCCACCTATGACCCCTTCGAGGCTCTCATTCCAAGTTCCCTACTTGCGAACCAAGGCAGGGGCCACCTCTGGATCCCGAAGCTGACAGGAATGGCTGTCCATTCACCACAGGCTTTGGAGGGTTGGACTAGGATGTGCAGTGGGGCAGGGGGAGTGCTTTCTCCTCGAGCCTCAAGGTGGATGCCCCTCTCAGCTCCAGCCTACTGTCACAGGATCGTGGGTCCAGTGAGGCCACAGCGTCTAATTTTCAAGAGACGACAGCAATCTGGGGTTTTCTATGAAATTTCCTAATTTTTAAGTGTTAGAAACTCATTCGAAAAAATGTTTAAAACACCCCTACCTCCACAAAGCATATCAAGAGATTCAATCCAGCTCACAGGCAGCCATTTTGTGAGCTCAGGACTAGAGTTCTCTAGGGTGCTTCAGTTGTTAAAAAAAGACTCTGACTGTCTGGGTAGCTCATCTTTCAGTTTATGGAATGGCAGGATCCTTGTCCAGGGAGAGGGTGGGAAGGCAGTTTAACGAGGTGGGAACAGCCCAGTCAGAAATTCTAGTATCTGCTCACCTCTGGGTCTCACTCCTCCCAACTGGTTACATGGGCAGGTGGACCCACGCAATGCAGCCGGCTGCCCCCTTCTCAGAGCTGCCGTCTTGCTGTGGTGCTGGCCACAGATCTGCAGCAGCTTTCTCGGCTGGCCCCAGCCCCAGTCAGAGGGCCCCTCGGGTGAGCTTTGCTCTATCTGCTATCTATATCTCCTCTGCTGCCTGCCAGTGGCCCGCGCTCCCCAGAAGGAAGCCTCTGGCGGGCACTGGCCCCAGTCCTCTCTGATGTGCCAAGAGGAGCTTCTTGCTAACCCTGAGAATAATCCCTTCCCCTTCTCTCTGCAAAGCCACATTCCTCAGGTGATTGGGCACTCCCTGCCTTAACCAGCCCAGTTTGGCCAAGGGCCTGGGATGCTCCTGCCCTGGACTCCCTGGTGACCCAGCCCAGTTAAGGGCACTTGCTCTGGGGTTGGTCAAACCTGTGCTGAATGCAGGCTCTGCCTCTCTAGCCATGCGACCTGGGACAAGTCAGAGCTCACCTTCCTGAGCTTCTGCTTCCTCATCCCAGAAATAGGGATGGCAGCACCCCCATCATCCCCTCTGCTGCAGTGTCATAAAGGCCACCTGAGTGGAAGCACGGGACTGCTTAGCACAGGGCTCCAATCATGGTGGGCAATATTGTTACTCCCTGGACCTGGCTCCACCCCACCTAGAACTCAATCCCCTGCAATCAGAAGCCTTCCCCTCCAGGCGGCCCAGCCTGAGAACCCCAGCACTGCTGTAGGAGTGGGGAGCCAGACTAAATCTGTAACCAGTCCTGGTGGGCCCTGGGCTTGCTAACTTTTGACCTCTCTTCACTTCTGGGTACAGGCCGTGGCAGGTGAGCTAAGTCACAGAGTCCTCTACAACTCCCTCTCCCCAGGCCCAGTGGCCTGGGGGCACCCAAATATCTGACAGGGCGGTGCCCCCAACGAACTGGTGCAGGGCTTACTGGGGACCCTGAGGTCCTGCCACCTACCGGAGAAGTTCCTGGTGGCCAGCATCGTGGTGAGAATGGCTCCCTGCAAGAGATAAGAGGGCAGTGGGAGAGGAGGCCGGAGTGAGGGGACACAGGAGGGACGGAGAGACGGGAGGGCCACGGGGAAGGAGAGGCAGGTGCTACATTCAGAGAGGAAGCCAAAGCCTCTGCCCTGCCCCTCCATTTGTCCCAACCCCAACCCCAGCCCAGAGCCCATCCCTCGCCTCCTGGAGAAGTCAGGGTGAGCTAGGCTTTAGCCAGTACAGCTCCCGGGACAAGGCCATCCTAGGGGCAGATATTAATGGGCCCCTTGGCCTGGCCCAAGCCGATGAACTTGAGGGACACCTACCAGCAGAGGCTCCTGAAGATGATGGACTTTTCTTGCTTGGGCAACAACAGCAGACCTCGTGTCCCCCGACCTCCACCTCTTAGCCCTCTGCCCCATGCTGAGAGCATCTTGCTCCAGGACTAGTTCATCCCTCCATGGCCCCTGGGCTCAGAGAATCCCAGGAGGATTTTCTCTCTTTATTTTTATTTCCAAGTTTTTGATTTTTTATATATACATACATATATATGTGTATATATATATTTATTATACTTTAAGTTCTAGGGTACATGTACACAACGTGCAGGTTTGTTACATATATACATGTGCCATGTTGGTGTGCTGCACCCATTAACTCATCATTTACATTAGATATATCTCCTAATGCTATCCCTCCCCTCTCTGCCCACCCCACAACAGGCCCCGGTGTGTGATGTTCCCCTTCCTGTGTCCAAGTGTTCTCATTGTTCAATTCCCACCCATGAGTGAGAACATGTGGTGTTTGTTTCTTTGTCCTTGCGATAGTTTGCTGAGAATGATGGTTTCCAGCTTCATCCATGTCCCTACAAAGGACATGAACTCATCATTTTTTATGGCTGCATAGTATTCCATGGTGTATATGTGCCACATTTTCTTAATCCAGTCTATCATTGTTGGACATTTGGGTTGGTTCCAAGTCTTTGCTATTGTGAGTAGTGCCGCAATAAACATACGTGTGCGTGTGTCTTTATAGCAGCATGATTTATATTCCTTTGAATCCCAGGAGGATTCTCAATGTAGAGAAAGCCTCTTCCATCAACAAGCAGGCTGGAGGCTAATGGCCCCTTTGGTTCCAGAGCCATCTGATTCAGACCTAACTTGACACTGTCTGAATCCCACTGCTTATGATGTTAAGAATCCCTGATTCTGATATTTTGAGACTTCCTCTGTGACACAGCTTCCACTGCAGGATGGGGATGGGACTCAGTTCTCCTGGCATCGTGCTGGCCACCACCCCTTGGTCTGTGTCCCCATCCTAAGCCTCTGCTCCAGGCCTGGGAGCAGCAGATAAGGAGGTTCCACAAGAGCTGGGGCCTCCGCCTCTTCCCTCATCATCCCCAGCTTGCTGACAGCTCCTCTGTTCCACTGGCCAGGGGCCCCTCAATGCCTGGCAAAGGCCAGGCCAGGAGCTGTCACCACCCTGAGAGAATACAGAACCTGCAAGAGTGTGAAGCTCTGGGCCCACCTGGGTCCCACTGAGCTTCCTCGGGGCCATGATCACCGTCTGAGTGCCTCAGCCATTCCTCCATAGTACTCGGCAGCTGGGGCCCCTCCCTGACCAGGGTCTCATGTTCAGTCACGTCTCACCCCCAAAAGCTCTCCCCAGCCACTCTCAACCACTTGTGGTGCCCCTAAGGGGTCAGGCGCACTTCCAAACTTCTGCACAGGCTGTTTCCTCTGTCTGGAACACGTTCCCATTCTTTTTTTTTTTTTTTTTTTGGAAAAAAAACTACTAAACACTCAAGAGTATACTTCTCAAAATCACAGAAGAGCTTCCAAATACAAGTGTTAGAAGGAAAAAACAACAACAAAAAGCTAAAAGCCGATCAGAAACAGTTTGGGTGTGCAGAGGACTGCTGGAGGGGGACAAGGACTGCACATGGGAAGGAGCCACTTTTATATTCCATAATTTGATCTTGTGCTAGAATGCATTTTTTTGTTTTTTTGGGGGTTTTTTTGAGACAGAGTCTCTCTCTGTTACTCAGGCTGGAGTGCAATGGCACGATCTCGCTCACTGTAACCTCCACCTCCCAGGTTCAAGCAATTTTCCTGCCTCAGCCTCCTGAGTAGCTGGGATTACAGGTATGTGCCACCACGCCTGGCTAATTTTTGTATTTTTAGTAGAGGCGGGGTTTCACCACATTGGCCAGGCTGGTCTTGAACTCCTGACCTCAGGTGAGCTGCCCACCTCAGCCTCCCAAAGTGTTGGGATTACAGGCGTGAGTCACTGCGCCCGGCCACACTTTCCCATTCTGACGCTGACTTCGCTAATACCTGCTTATCCTCCAAGGTCTCAGCTTAAACGCCCCTGGCTCCAGACCCAGAATACCATTGTCCTGCTGCATTCTCCCACCATCTTGAGGCTTTCCCAGGCGTGGCACTCACCACTGCCCCGTAACGCCCCAGGAACTTGTCTGTCCTCTCCACTAGAGCAAGGGCTCAGTCATTCACCGCTCACTCCCCAAGCCCAGCCTGCCGTCCAGTATGCAGTAGGTGTTCAATAAATGCTTATTGAATCAATGAAGGAAAGAACTAGTGAGCAAGTCCCCTGGCCTCTGTGGAGACCCAGGCAGAGCTAGTCCCATGGCCAGGACTGTGGAGGGCGAGGACCTGTTACCTTCAGTTTCCTCCTGGCGTTGAACTTCTTCAGGCAGTCCACAGTCTCCTGTCTGTGCATGCAGGACGCCACGGTGGAGCGGTGCTGGAGGAAGTAGGGGAGAGGGCTGTGAGTGGAAGGCACGCTGGAAGACAGGCCCACCCAAGGGTACCCTTCAGCAGGGCCTCTTAATGGAGGTGTGGTTGACATCTTGGGGAGAACGACTCATTGCTCTAGGGGATGTTTCAGGGTGTTTAGCATCCTGGCACCAGACATTCAATGCCAGTAGCACCGTCAGTTGTATGCCAACCCAGAACACTCACTCCTCGTTTCCACATTACCCCTGAGAACCACAGCAGGGGCAGCCTCTTGGATTAAGCCCTCTCGGCCCCACGGGCCAGGGAAAGGGCCAGGACTCTGTGGGGGCCTGGATCATGAGGTCTGGAGGGGCTCCTGGGAGAGGTCCTGCTGAGGGAGGCTCACCGAGATCCAGGGGTGCTTAAGGGCTTCGGCAGCTGTGATGCGTTTGGATGGGTTAATGGTCAGCATCTTATTGATCAGATCCTTGGCTTCCGGGGTGACGGTGTCCCATTCCGGCGATGGGAACTGGAAGGGGCAGAGAGGCCAGGTTTGCCCAGCCTGCCCCAGGCCACCCCTGCGATCCCCCAGCCCCTGACTGGCAGGGGAGCAGGCAGGGGTCCTACTGCCCATCCACTCGGACGTCCACACCAGGAGGAGTTGGGGCTCCTCACTGCAGGGGAGGGGCAGGGCCCCCTGGCCCTATACAAATCAGAACACGGCGGAGGGAAAGGAGGCCTCCCTCCAACCATCATTCTGAGACTGTGCCTTATTTGGAGAGCAGCCGGCCAGTGGCTTTAGCCCAGACTTCAGAATCAAAAGGCCTGGGTTCAAGTCCTGGCTCTGCCTCCTGGGCTGTGTAACCTGGGTAAGTCACATGACCCCTTGAGCTATCTCTAGAGATGTTGTGAGAATTAAATACAATATAAAACATACAGCACAGAGCTTAATAGCTATCTGCATAAAAGCAATATAGCTTGGTAGTTAGAAGCATGGGTGGTAGAGCCAGACTGCCTGGTTCAAATCCCACCTCTACCATTTCTTAGCTGTGTGATCTGGGCAGTTACTTGACCTCTCTGGATCTCAGCTTCTCTATATGTAAAATGGGAATAATAACAGCACCTATGTCATAGATTGGTGTGAGGATTAAATGTAATAATATGTGTAAAACATTCAGAAGAGTGCTATAGAATTGTTAGCTATTATTATTATTTGTATGTATGAGAGAAAAAGAGAGAAACCCTGGCTTGGGAGGCGCCTCTGCCCTACTCCTCACTCCATTTTGGTACTGCTTCTTGCCTTCCGGGGCCCCACAGGATAAATCTCCATTCATTAGGCACAGCATGGTAACCACCTGGTCCTGGTCAGTCTTCTTGCTCCCCTGGGGTTCACCCCTGTGCCAGAACCAGAGAGTGGCTTGGCGCTGGCTTTCATTGGAAGGGCACCAGAGGATGATGGGGGCTGAAGAGAGGAGCGACACTCACATCATAGGCGCCGGCTTTGATCTGCTGGTACAGGCGGTGCTGGTCCTCATCCCAGAACGGGGGGTACCCAACCAGCAGGATGTACAGGATGACCCCTGGAGAGAGGACCAGAGAACCTTCAACCCCCTGTGGGGAGGAGACATTGGGGGAGGGGAGTGATGGGAAAGGAGGGGGGGCCCCAGAGGCTGGGGTCCAGCCAGGGACACAAAAGGGCCTTAGGATGAGCTCACCACAAGCCCACAGGTCCACAGGCTTTCCGTACGGGTCCTTCCGCAGCACTTCTGGGGAGAGGTATCCAGGAGTCCCTGCAAACCCTGCTCCCAGACACACAGACAGGCAGACACATACACAGAGGTTGTCTCGTAAGTAACCTGGAGCAAGATCCTGCTGGTAGAGGGGATGAGGATTGCTCTGGAGCTGAGGAAAACAGCCCCTGCCCCTCAGGTGCACTTGGGCTTGTATTGTGCAACCCCAGTTGGCCCAAGACATGAGCCTGATGAGCCAGCAAAGCCTCTAGATCAGATCGACAACTACCTAGCACACCTGTCACCACTTCCCACTTCAGAGCCAGTGGTAATCAGTCACAGAGCTCCTTCCTACTGGGTCCTGACTCAGGATCATAAGCTTCTCAGCACCACTCTTCCAGGAGCCACTAGCGATCCATTGCTGGTGGCTTCAAGATGAAATGCACCTGCCATGTCAGCCCCAGGCTGAGAGCTAAGCCCACTCTGCACCCCCTTGTTGGAGTTGGTCACGGGATGTCGGGAGGCCTGTCCTAACTGACTTTGCCCCTTGGGTAAGTCTCTTTATCTTCTAATCCTTGTTGCCTCATCTGTCAAATGAAGGATTAGGGATTCCTATCTTAAGTGCCTCCCGGGGTTGTTGAGAGGGTCAATTCAAATAATGGACACCTGAGGTATTCTAACAAGCAATTTTAAGAATACTTACAAGTTACTGAGTGTATATGCTAAGCATTGGGCTGAGCACTTCATATGCCTGGACACATTTACTCCTGACACCACTCCTGAGGAACACACAATTATTATTCCCATTTTACAGGTGAGGAATGAAGGCACAGAGAGGTGAAGTGACTTAGCCAAAGTCACACACCTCATAAGTAGCAGAGTCGGGATTTGAACCCAGAACTCTGGTTCTTAACCATGGCTCAGTATTGCCCACTAAAAAGTACTCCCAGGTAGCTGAAAGAGACCCAGTTATACCAAAATCACAAAGCAGGCTGGATCATCTGAGTTAAGTCCTGGTCTATCCCTTTTAAACTTTCTTGACCTTCTGCAAGTTTTCTGCCAGTTTTCTCCTCATCTATAAAATCGGGATAATAATCTCAAGCACCTAGACTATTAGGGCAGCTCTGTGGAAACTTCCCTAAGGCCTTCAACCACAGGGAGCCCTTTGGGGAGGAGAGATGGCGGAGGGGAGTGACAGGAAAGGAGAGAGGGGGCCCCAGGGAGCCCTGTGGAAGCCCGTAGGGTCCCATGCCTGAACCCTGGGGACACAGATAGGTGCTGCCCACTGGCTCAGAGGCTGGGTGGGACAGGGCCTCTGCTCTACCAGCCCCGGCTGGCCCAACAGCATCTCCAGCCATACCCACTCAGGCAGGGGGCTCCCAGAGGCTTATGTGTCAACGCAAATGGGTGCTGACCCCCAACACTTCTGCCAGCCCACCCCACTTACCAAACCATGCCTGCTGCTCCCCCTCCACCTCTATGGCCAGGCCAAAGTCTGCCAGCTTCACTGCGGCACCCTTGAGCTTGGAGGCCAGCAACAGATTCTCAGGCTTGTCAGGACCAGAGAAGAGGGAGGAAGGGGAGGAAAGCGCCAAGAGACAGTCAGCAGATTCAGAGCCTCACCTCTGGGGGCCTGGGCTCACAGGAAGAACAGCCCGGCCCTCCGGGGCCCCTGCTTTCATCTCCAGCCCCGCCTCAGGCTCCTGAGTCTCAGTGCCCAGAGAGGGGACTATACTATGGCAAGAACTCCATCCGCTACAACAGAAAGGCCCTTTCTCCATCAGCCACTCCTCCCTCCCCACTGCAAGGTCTGGGGCTGGGCTGAGGTGAGAGTGGGGTAGTACATTCACCACCACAATAAAGCAGCAGCAGCAGCATTGATTGTGCCTCTACTATATGTCAGCTGCCGGGTTAAGTGTTCTGCGTGCATCATCTCATGTATCAACGACCCTTTCGGGTAGGTATTATTACCTACATCTTCCACGGTGGCCTTCTTACGCCCCTTGAAACAGTCCATCTTGTTTCCACCTCAGGGCCTTTGCACTTTCTGTTTTCCTCCTCTAATTTTTTCTCCCCTAAGCTTCACAAGGCTGGCCCCTTTACTTTGTCCAGCCCTCAGTCTCATGTCATCCCATGGAGGAGGCCATCCAAGGTTACTCTATCTAGAGGGGAAGCCCTCAGGCATCCTGTGTCTTTGCTCCTGTTGTTACCTTCATAGATCTCATCACAATTTGCAGTGTTTTCTCCCATCTGTCTATGTGCTTGTTTATCATCTGTCAGCCCTGGGGAATGTGAGTTCCTTATCTGTCCTGTTCACCACTGTATCACCAGCACCTAGGTTGGGGGGGCCACATAGCAGGCACTTAATAAGTATTTGTCATGTATATAAAGATGAGAAAACTGAAGCTCAGAGAGGTTAAGTGACTTGGCCAAGATCACACAGCTGGTAAGGGATAGAGCCAGAATCGAGGCAAAGTCTGACTCTATCTTAACTGCTCTAGGCTGAAAGATGATGAGGCTTATACATGGGGCCAGCAGCTGATTTGGGAAGGTCCCACACCTGGCCTCCGGGCATTGAGGCTGCTGCTTTGCACCGGCTCAGCCTCCAGAATTCCTCCACTTCCTGCTGGTCCCTTCACCCTGAGACTCAGGATGGAGGGGCGCTAAGACTGTGGGCTCACTTAGATAGTCCCAGTTTCTGATCCCAGTGCTGCCCACCTCTATGCCATGACATGTGGGCAAATTATTTCACTTCTCTGAGCTTTAGTTTCCTCTGAGAAAAATGCTTACCTTATGGGGCGGTGCATGGATTAACTGAGATAATCTGTGTAAGCACTTCGCTGTGGCCTACAGTAAGTGCTTGGTAAATGTTAGTACTTCTATTTTCTGCTTGGGGAGGGGCTCAGAGTCTCTGAAGACTGTTGGTTTTGAGTCCTCCTCTGATCCCCTTCCCAGTGGGACTGAAGGGTCTGAAGGGTCCCACCTCTGACCTTTCACTGTCTAAAGCTAGGCTGGACCCAAGCAAATACAGCTCCCTCCGCCTGGCTCAAAGTCCTCCTTTGTCCCCTGGGGACAATGTTCCTAACATGTCCTGGGTCTCGGTAGCCGTCCTGCCCTGATTTGATGAATGTGTCACTAATTATTGTTTCCAGAGTGGCCTAAATTTGGGCTGCCTCTCCTCCTTCCTCCTCCAGTGCAGGGGCTGCAGCTATAATGGGAACAGGCCCTCTGGGAGAGCTGCCCTGCAGTCTGGCTGGAGACCCTCTTGGAGTGCACACTCGTCTCATCTAGACTGAGCCACAGGGACCTTGTCTAGGGCTCAGGAGAGAAGCCATGGCCTGCCCAGGACAGTCAGAGAGGGGCAGGGGCTCTCTTCAGAGCATTGTGCCCCAAAGAGGGACCCAGACCAGTGGAAGCATGCCCAGGGAGGGTGCCCAGGATGAGGCTGGCCTGGAAATCACATTCTGGGAGGACTGTGGCAGGGGTGAGTACACCCTGCAGGGGACTTAGCAGCTACAACAAAGCTGCTGGAGTCCCTCTAGGGCTCTTCCAAGCTGGAGGTTTGGTCTCTGTGTGGTTCCAAATGGCAGAACTGAGGTTCAGGGCAAAGCCCCTCCAGCAGGGAAGAGCGTTCCCCAGTGGTGCGAGGGGCTACCCCTTGGGAAGTGAGTTTGCCATCACTGAAGAACAAAAAGCAGAGTTTTGATGGACATCTGGCAGGGTCACCCTAGAAGGGGCTGCTGAGGAAGCAGGAGCTGGATAGAGTGACCTTTTGGCACCAGACTCCCAAGGTCACAGGATCTGGGGTTAGAAGGCCAGAGTTCCCCTGCCCTAGCTAAGGACAATTGAACTGCATGTTCTTGGGCAAATTGCTTGAACTCTTAGGCCTTAGTTTCCTGCTCTGCAAAATGGAGACAAGATGAACTACCAGCCACTGATACCATGAGGATCAGCAGCGGAGATCCATGAAGTCACTGCTGAAGGAGCAAGGCTGTGCAGCTGGTGCCAGTCCTAGACTCTGCAATCTCCTTCAGGTAAAAGGAAAGAGAACTGCACGGGCCTAGAGTCTGGTTTTTCTTCTCCCCTGGCCTGCCAGAGATGCAGGAACAAGACTAAGAATGCATCTGTATACCAGGCCCTGTGCTATCTCATTTCACATCCTCACCAACCCTTTGAAGAGGTTGCTATGGCAACCCCCATTGTAAAGAATCTGAGGCTCAGGAAGGTCATGCTACTAAAGGCTGCATGGCTAGAAAGTGGCCTGGTTGAGATTTGGACCCAGTCTGCCTTCTTCCCCACCCACCATAGCCAGTCATGACAGTATAACTGCCGCTCACCCGTCCGGGCACAAAGCACGTGGGCTGGGAGTTGGAAGAGCAGGGGCCCAAACACAGATGCTCTACCTTCTTGAGCTCAGTTTCCTCATCTGAACAGTGGGGAAAAGAGTCTCATCCACCCCACCTTCCAGCCTAACACAGAGAAATTAAAGGGATTCTGATAATGTCTGACTCTGCAGGAGTAGGGACATGCAGAGGAGAGAGGGGCTCCCAGGGTGAGCCACACCCACTGTGGGTTGCTCACCTTCAGGTCCCGGTGCACCACCCCCATCTGGTGGCAGTGCAGCACAGCCTCCAGGATCTGCTGGATACAGTGACTAGGGAGAGAGAGAGGAAGGGGTCATGGTGGTGTGAGCACAGGCCTCCCCTGGGAAGCTGACAGCAGGCAAGAGTGCCCTGTCCCCAGGTGCCATTGCCAGGCAGCACCTGACACTCACCTGGCATCCGCCTCACTGTAATACTCCCGGGCCACGATATCTTCAAACAGTTCCCCACCAGTGACCCTGGGGAGACAGGCATGGAATCAGCCTCCGATAGAGGCGACAGGTGCTGCCTCATCTGGAGGAGTCTCCAGGAAGCTAAGGATGGGGCCCAGGGACCTCAGGATCTCAGCCACAAAAGGAGGGGCCCCAGGGTCACGGGGGTGTCCCCTGCTGCAATGCCCTTCCTGTCTTCCAGAGCACCCTTCCATTAACTCCAGTTCCCTCTCCTCCTCCATCCCCGGCCCTTCTTCCCCACCTAACCCAGGCTGGAGTCCGGAGGTTAGGGACACTCAGAGCACATCACTAAGCTCATTAGGAGGCCTATGGCCTCCCCCATGATCAATATCTCAAGGGCTATTTTTTATCGATGAGACTGGCCCCATCACTGATTCTCATTGCCATACCAGGAACTACTGTGGCCTATCGTGTCATTATTGCTTCTCTTTGAATCAACACTCTTCAAAAAAAAATTAAACATATTCCAGAAGGAAACTTTATATTGCCACTGAAAATGGAAAACCAGCATCACTGGCCACAAATAGAAAAGCAGCAAAAATAAATATAGGATGAAAGCTAAAAGTGTTTGTTGGTGTTTTAGGAAAGTCAGCTTGCACTGCTTGGGTGGCAGGCCCACCACATTGGGGGAACTCTGGGCCACAAGAGGGAATTCAGCCCAAGAGGTCCAGTGAGGCCATCACTGGTTAGGCAGCCCCAACACCATCGGCGCATCCCAGGGCGGGGCCAAACTCACAGGTCGAAGATCAGGTAGTGGTGTCCCTCCTCTGAGATGCTGTCATGTAGTCGGACTGTGGGCAGGGCAAGGCAGTTGGTTACAGCGGGACACACTGCTGCACAGGCCCGCCCTCCCTCTCTCCCCTCCCATGTATATCCAACACGCCCCCCTCCCAGACAGTCACTGAGTACACACCAGGTGCCAGGTGCTTTGACAAGCACCGGTGAACAAGGACTCACCGCATTGAGTCCGAATAGACCTCAGGCATTACTGAAAGAGGGCTGGGCTTCAACACGAAAGATGCCTGTTTAGGTCAGAGTTTAGCGCCCTCCCCTCTCCGAAACCCTGTTTGGTTGCTGGGCAGGCCCAAGTCTTGGAAAGCCTGTGGCTCCAATCTCTGCCACTTACTAACCGTGTGACTTCTGGCAAGTTGCTAGGCCTTTCTGAGCCTCTCTTTCCTTGCCTGGACAATGAGAATGAAACTCCTGGACTTGCAGGCTTGTTATGAGAGTTCCAGGAGGCATGCAGTTGGTGCTCACTCAGTGCTGCCTGAGCTAATATCCTGCTCTGCTCCCAAGTCTGAGGAGATAATGGAGCATGGAGGCCAGAGGCAGGAGTGACAGGGTCCCTATGTTCTGGCATGCTGAGGAGCTGTCATCTCTTCACACCCCATTTACCCAGAACAGAGGCAAAGCTCCCAGGAGCCCAGGGCTCCCAGCATGCACCCCTGAGCTATTAGAAGGAAGGGCCTGAGTCCTGGGGCTGACTCTGGGGCCACATCCTGTCAGTCAAGAGCAAGTTCTCACAGGACAGGGCTCACATCCTTCCCCGCACCACAGCCTAAAAATGTCCATGCAGGGGCGTGCTGGCTCAGTGAATGACGATTCATCCGCACAATGGAAAATGGCACAGCTGCTAAAATAATGCGGCAGTTATGTATCTACTGGTTCAGAGTCATCTCCAAATTATGTTGCTTGGTGAAAAAGCCAAGTGCAAAACAGTATGCGTAGTACTTTTTTAAAGGATGTATTTAAGTTTATATATGGCATAAGTCTCTCTGAAAGAATACAGAGAAGCAGGCACTGGGGGTGCCTCTGGGGAGGGGAATTGGGGGAGTTGGGTCATGAGAGGAGATCACTTTTCACTATGAATCCTAGTGCCATCTGAATGTTTGCCATGTGCATATATTTCTGACTCAATATTGAGTCCCCTGAATTGTTTATGGCTCTCATATTTGCACATAAAATTTGGAGAGAGGCAGGCATCAGATACCCCAGAGCTGGTCCCAGTAGGGAGAGGTGGATGGGCACCAGAGATGGAGAGGGAAGGGGCACAGATTAAAATGAAAATTTAGGCTGGGAGCGGTGGCTCACGCTTGTAATCCCAGCACTTTGGGAGTCCGAAGCAGGTGGATCTCCTGAGGTCAAGAGTTTGAGACCAGCCTGGCCAACATGGCAAAACCGCATCTCTACTAAAAATACAAAAATTAGCTGGGCGTGGTGGCGCACGCTTATACTCCCAGCTACTCCAGAGGCTGAGGCAGGATAATTTCTTGAGCCCAGGAGGTGGAGTTTGCAGTGAGCTGAGATCGTGCCACTGCACTACAGCCTGAGCCAAAGCAAGACTCCATCTCAAAAAAATAAAAACTAAAATAAAATAAGATAAAATAAAATAAAATAAAAATGTAGGCCAGGTGCAGTGGCTCACCCTGTAATCCCAGCACTATGGGAGGCTGAGGCGGGTGGATCACTTGAGCTCAGCAGTTCAAGACCAACCTGGGCAACATGATGAAACCCCATCTCTACAAACAATACAAAAATTAGTTGGGCATGGTGGCACAGGCACTTGTCGTCCCAGCTATTTGGGAAGCTAAGGTGGGAGGGTTGTTTGAGCCCAGGAGGCGGAGGTTGCAGTGAGCCAAGATTGCCCCACTGCATTCCAGCCTGGCTAATAGCGTGAGAATGTCTCAAAATAATCATAATAATAATAAAATGAAATTTTAAAACATTCTTTAATGATGACATATATTTATAAATAATAACTAAAAGATGTTTTAAATATATTCTAAAGCAAAATCTTAAAGGCACATGTAATTCTGCTTTAATTCCTTTCAACATTTTTTTACAAAAAATTCAGGCCAGGCACAGTGGCTCATGCCTGTAATCCCAGCACTTTGGGAGGCCGAGGTGGGCAGATCACCTGAGGTCAGGAGTTTGAGACCAGCCTGGCCAACATGGCAAAACACTGTCTCTATTAAAAATACAAAAATTAGCTGGGTGTGGTGGCAGACGCCTGGAGTCCCAGCTACTCAGGAGGCTGAGGCAGGAGAATCGCTTGAACCCGGGAGACGGAGGTTGCAGTAAGCCGAGATCACGCCACTGCGCTCCAGCCTGGGTGACAGAGCAAGGCACCATCTCAAAAAATAAAAAAATAAAAAATAAAAAAATTCAAACATACAGTTAAGTGAACACCCAGATATCCACTACCTAGGTTCTATCATTAATGTTTTCCTATACTTGCATTATTACGTTTCTATCCATTCCTCTGTCCATTGGTTTATTTAATTTTTAGTACATTTCAAAGTAAATGCAGGCTTAATTTTTAAAGTGTAAATGTGTATTGGCCAGGCGCAGTGGCTCACAACTATAATCCCAGCACTTTGGGAGGCCGAGGCGGGTGGAACACGAGGTCAGGAGATCGAGACCATCCTGGCTAACACAGTGAAACTCCATCTCTACTAAAAATACAAAATAAAATTAGCCAGGCATGGTGGTGGACACCTGTAGTCCCAGCTACTCGGGAGGCTGAGTCAGGAGAATGGCATGAACCCGGGAGGCAGAGCTTGCAGTGAGTCGAGATCGCGCCACTGCACTCCAGCCTGGGTGACGGGGTGAGACTCTGTCTCAAAAAAAAAAAAAAAAAAAGTGTAAATGGGTATTTAACTGTATTTTTGGTGTGTAGAATCTGGCAATTCTATACCCGGGCCCTGCCCAGAAGCCCTTTGGTAAGTTGGTGCATCCAAACCCCACGTGCTGGAGTGTGGGATGCTAACAGCACCTGAATCCCTGACTCAGGCTCTGCTTCCAGGGAACCTGACCTGAGATGATATATGTAAGTATACAGTCCTTGAGAAGGCACATACATCATATATCATATGGTACCACATATCATTAAATGTTAATTCCAGATGTGAGGTTATAGGAGATACTTTAAAAAGTATTTGTCTTCTCATTTATCTGCAATAAACTTGTATTGTTAGTGTATCAAGGTAAAGTTTTGCAGAAGACTCTTCCCTCTCCCTGCCTTCCTCCATGTAGTCTCTGGGGAGTGAACCCTCTCCTATTCTTTCTGGTGGGCCATGGTCTCTAACTTCCCTTTCCTGAGTGTAAGAAGCTCTGAGAAGCCAAGCTGCAGCTAGAATCATCTCAGAAAAGGCTTTTAGAACCATGGCAACAGGCTTTGGAAGGAGCCCCAAGAAGACTGGGGTCCCAGATCTACCCTCTGACCCGGGGCCTCAGCCCCTTTAGAGAATGTCCTCAGGTCTCAGGGAAATGGACAGAATTGAGGGAGGTTTTCTCCAGAGCTGACTCTCACTCAGATGGTGACTTTGTGCTGATGGTAAGAGGCTACCCCTCTGAGCAGCTGGGCAAGGGGCACATGGGTTGGAATTCAGCCCCTACTTTTGCAATGCACCACACGCGCGATGGTACTAGAGTTGGCTTCAGTCCCTGAGGTCGAGTCACACCTCAGAGCCCAGGAGACAGGATTTCTTGTTTCAGGGCTGTTTTCACACACAAAGCCTCCCCTTCCATCAGAGGATGCTGCCTGAAGAACGACTCAGCCGGAGCCCAAGATTCAAGGGCCATAGGCTATCACCATGGTCCTGTCTCCTGGTGGAGTGACTGACGTGTCTGTGCCCATTGAGTCATTCTGTCACTTTTGACTGTTTAAAATATTGTCATAGAACAAACAAATCTGTAACCTAGCTTTTTATTTATGTAGCTTGATTCATGCACTTCTGGCATGCCTGTGATTTTCCAACAGTGCATTTTTTTCTTGGAGGTTGAAGGACAGTACTTGTTCCCTTATTTGCATGTCCCCCTGACACCACATTTGTGATATCCACTTGGGAAGCTAAATAGAAGGACTGAGAACAAAGGCTCTAGCGTCAGACTTGCTGAGTTCGTCTCCCAGATCCACTTCTTAGAAGCTATATAGCTATGGGCAAATGACTTAAGCTCTCTGAGCCTCCCTTCCAAACAGTAATGCTAATACCATTGGACTGCTATGGTCATTAATGTGATGATTCCTGTAAACCAGTTAGCACAGCACCTGGCACTAGGAAGACTTCGATAAATGGAGATATTGTCATCTTCATCACTGACCTACCATACTTCCCTTCCCCAGCACAAATCACCTACTAAACTTTCAGGTTGTCCCTAACACAGTCCAAGTCCCCTGTGCCTTGGGGTGGCCTTCTGGCGTCTCCCTCATCTGCAGGTGGTGATGGTACAGACAGCAGGTTACCGACCTCTCCCAAGAAGGATCTGGGAGGTAAATGCTTTGTGCGCAACACAGTTGGACTGACCTGTGCTGAGCCTCACTGACCTGGTCCCCTGGGGAATGGGCTGACCTGGGACCTCACTGACCTGGTCCCCTGGGGACCAGGGCAGTGGCCACACAGAAGCAGCAACCAGTAGTAACCTTGTCTAGATTGGCCAAGCAGGCTGAACAGGACTCAGTCCAGTTTCTTTAGGCACAAGCTCACCTTTCGGGTTTTGAGCCCACATCTGTACCTCTTTGCACGTCTTTGGGAAGATTACAATTTTGAAGGAAGATGCTTGGAGGATCAGGAAAGTGCACCCTCCAAGGACCCTTCCAGCCCTGACAGCAGCTCAAAGCTCCTCTGGTGTCTTCCTGTGCTGGATGCTTAGCTCTGCTTTCCAGTCCTGCCTGCGCATCGCCACCACCTCCACTCCCATCCCCCATCCTCACTTCTCCTGCACATTCTCAGTGCCTAGCAGAGACCTTGGCATGGGGTGGGTCTACGATGCACCTCACATCAGGTGAATGAAGGAAGGAGTAAATGACTCAATAATCATGATGATGATGATAGCTACCATTTCTGAGCTTTTACCACACACTAGGCTTTGTGCCAAGTGCTTTACTGGCGCTATCTCATTTTACCCTCCCAACAGTCCTAGAAGGTGGGTGCTGTGATTATCCCCACTTCATAGAGGAGGATACTGAGGCTAAGAGGTTCACAGTCTGCCCAAGCTCAAACACTTTGTTAACAGCAGAGCTGAGATTGAAACCGGGTGTCCGACTGCAAACCCCATTCTCCTAACCACCATGTTATATATAATATAGTGCCTCCAGTGATGACTAAAAATCCTGATGGCCCCGAGGAATGACAATCATATGGAGTTTTAGGCGAGAGGATGTCTTCAGGCAAGGTTGTTCTGAGGGAAGGTGTTGATTGGGGAAAGGGGGGCAGCTTAATGATAATGACTGTCATTGTGCTGTGGTCTATTTAATCATCACAATCCTATGAGATAGGTATCATTTCCATTTTCCAGATAAAACTGAGCTTCAAAGTGGTGGAGCAACATGTCCAGGGTCACACAGCAATGAAGCAGCAAACTCAGGATTTGAGCTGTAGTCTGTCAGCTCCAAAGCCATAACCTACTGCTCCCCATTTTATAGCTGGGCATGAGAGGGAGAGGGAGGTGCGAACATGAGGAGGCAGTGTTGACCTGAGATAGCTGCAGTTGTGCAGCAACACACACACACATTCACACATTCACACACACTCACATACATGCACTCACACACACATTCACACACACACACTTACACAGACTCACACACATTCATACACACATTCACACACACACGTGCATTCACACACTCCACACACTCTCACATACACACACACACACACACACATTCACACACACACTCATACACTTACACAGACATACACAGTCACACACATACATTCACACACACATACATGGCATTCACACAATCCAACACTCACATACACACGCACTCACACGCATTCACACACACTCCAACACTGTCACATACACACACACATACATGCATACACATACACTCACATGCACACATTCGCACTCACACATTCACACACATATTCACTCACACACTCCACACACTCTCACACACTTACACACACTCCCCTCCTTCCACTGGAGCTGGTAGCCTCTGTAAGGACCATAAGATCTTACAGTCAGAGATCACTCTCAACCCTCTCCATCACACAGCTGGGGGGTTGGGGGCCCGGAATGGGCAGGGGCTGCTGAAGGCCACACGGTGAGGACATTAGTAGGTCAGGGACCAGGGTTCAACCAGGGCTGCTCCCTGCCAACCCAGGGATGTCTCTCTGATGCTGGTCCCGGAGCCTCTGGCTGCTGTTTGTGCAGGGAAGGGGAGGTGCCTTCTGGGTATAAATAGCAGATGGAGTTGCTTCTCTCTGGCAGGAGAGTTAACCCTTGGGGCCCTGGGCACGGAGAGAGGCTTCCCTGCCTTGTGAGAAGGCGTGGTGGCTGTCAGAGTTGGAAGAGTCCTTAGCGATCACCTAGGCCCTGCTCCTCAGTGCGGTCTGTGAGTCAGCAGGCTTGGCATCTCCTCAGAGCATGTTAGAACTGCAAAATCCTGGCCCCATCCCAGGCCCAGTGAATCCGAGTCTACCTTTTCACAAGGTGCCCAAGATGCTGGTCCAGACAGATCTTCCCTCAGAGGATGGGGGGAAGTGATTCAGAGAGGGCAGTGCTCCTGCCCAAGGTCCCACAGCAATTCCCTGACAGAATTAACCCTCAAAGCCACACTTCCTGCCCTCATGACTCAGCACCCTGATAGGCAGGGATCAGCCCCCCCAGTTGCACAAGGGCTGAAGAAGGGGGCCAGGCAGTGAGGTGTTGTTTCAGAGCCCATTCCCACGGGTTCTGCTGCCCTGGCTCTGTCCCAGCCCGCCATGGCCCAGCCTCTCCATGCAGCCTGTGCCCGGCCTGCAGGCCACCGCCTGAGTTGGAGCTTGACGCTGTAGGCAGGCAGGTGCCAGGTCGAGGGAGGAGGGCAGGGCCACAGTGCCAGGCTGAATCAGCATGGTTGTGGGTTTGGGGAATGGGCCACAGCGGTCAAGGCCAAGCGTATCCCCCTGGCCTATTTTCATCTCTCCCAGAGCTTTAGAAGTTTTCCTGAAACAGCTTTTCCGAAGGAGGCTGCCGGCAGTGTGGGATGGGAGGAAGGGCCTTTCTTCACCTTCCCCCGAAACAAGCTGGCTCTGAGGATTGTGGAAACCATTAAAGACGCCCCCTTTCCCATCTCTGCTGCCTCCATCCCCAGAGAAGAGAGCAGCTGCTCTCCACCCAACCCGCAAACACCCACGTTCCAGGGTGGGCAGGGGAGCAGGGCCTGGCCCCCCTGTGCCCCTGTCATCGCACAAGGCTCACCGATGTTGGGGTGCTTCAGCAGGCGGCAGATGCGGGCTTCACGCTCCAGCTTCTGATGGTCTGAAACACAGAGGCTCAGGTGAGTCCCCGGTGAGGGAGGAACCGCCACTCTCCATCTCCCCCTTCTCAAAGCCTCGTATTATCTCCACCTCCCAGGGCAGCCCCTGGAGGCTGGGAAAGCTCACCTTCTGGCCAGGGCCTCTGAATTCTCCAGGAAGACCACAGGGTGCAGTGGAAAGAGGAAGAGGCCGGGGTTGCAGTGACTCAAGCACATCCCTCGCCCTCTCTGGCCTCCGTTTCCACGGCTCTTAAATATGAGGCTTCTCCAAGACTCCTCCAGGCCTGTTCCTCAGGCCCTATACTCTCGCCAGACTAAATGGCCAACTTCACCTCTACAAGCAGACCCCGCTGGGCCCTCTCACTTCGGGAGAGAATTGCACATGCAGTTCTCTCAGCTTGAAACACTTCCTCTACCTCCCATCTGCCGTTCACTGGCTATCACTCACTCCTACCAATCCTTAGTCTCAGGCCCCTGGCAGCAGGCAGGGGCCCATCCTCTGTGCTTTCAGAACCCCCGAACAGCATGACCCACTCGGTCTCATGGATATCTAGTTCCTTGAGGGCAGGGACCTGGTCTCCTTTGTACCCCTGACATCTACCCAAACACCTGGCACCTACTAGGTGCTCAAGAAATAACTGAATGAAGCTGGGCATGGTGGCTTATGCCCATAATCCCAACACATTGAGAGGCCGAGGCAGGTGGATCACTTGAGCTCAGGAGTTCGAGACCAGCCTGGACAACATGGTGAAACCCCATCTCTACTAAAAATACAAAAATTAGCCGGGTGTGGTGGCAGGTGCCTGTAATCTCAGCTGCTCAGAAGTCTGAGGCAGGAGAATTGCTTGAAGGTGGAGGTTGGAGTGAGCTGAGATCACGCCACTGCACTCCAGCCTAAGCGACAGAGTGAGACTTCATCTCAAAAAAAAAAAAAAAAGAAAAGAAAAAAGAAATAACCAAATGAAAGAATAAATGATTGAATGAATGTGCCTTTCTAAGGGAGTGGCTATTCTTCCAGAGGGCTGTTGATTCCCAGAAGCCACCTCCCTTTCAGGAGACTCTGGGACCAGGGACACAGAGAGCCCCAAAGAATCTGCAGGGGCCCACCCAGAGCTCTCCCACCTGCCTTCTGGACTGCTGTGCAAGTCTCCTGGGGCTCCCCACACATCCGGGAGAGAGGCCTTGTTCGGGATCTGCCACTGTGGCTTCTGATTCTCCAGCTGCTGGGAACAGTGGGACACATGATCCTACTCCATGCCCCCAAACAATCCTGGGCTGGGACCACCACTCTCCCCATTTTATAGATAAGGAAACTGCAGCCTGAACAAGCTGAAGCCTCCGTGGTGGCAGAGCTGGAACTGAAAATGCATTTCCCATTTTCCTTTTTGGTGCTTTTTTCACAATTTGGTAGTTAATGCCTTAATTTAACAAACAAAACCATAAAAAGAGATCTCTTTTTAAAAACTCTGTGCCAAGCACTGTGCAGAGGGCTTTATATGCCTTTCAAGCCCTCACTACAATACTTTGAGGGGGTTACTATCATTTTTCTGGCTTTCCAGAAGAGGAGACAGAGCTTCAGAGAGGTTAAGTACCTGCCTAAAGTCAATCCTGCAGTGAGCAGTGGAGCCATGATTCGTACCCAGACAGTTAGACTCCAGAGCTGGGCTTTCAATCCTGGGCTATACTGTTCTCTGTGCCCCAGCTCATAACCACTATCTCCACTTGCCCCCAATTCCCGAATAGAAAAATTAAGACCCACAGAAGGAAACTCATGCCAACACTCAGACACTGAGCCAACACTAGAACCCTGGCCCTGAATGGCCCTCTCAGAGTAGGCAGGTATGCGGGTGGGGGGGTGGTGAGAATGGAGAAAGTTCCAGCCCTTGTTCCCAGGAATCCAGCTCCCCTTTCCCCTGCCGCCTTCACTAGAGCAATCACTGGCTGTCCTCCAAGGGCTGCAGAAGCCAGAATCAATACTGAAAGGTGGCTTTTCCACCAGCAAAGCAATGAAGTCCAATTCAATTTCCATGGCTGAACTCCCCAGCTAAAAACCGGCTGCAAGCTAGGGATGAGGAGTGGGGCCAAGTTAGGGGGCATCCCTTGATTCCCCCTCCCTCCGTGGGCTCCTTTCATATCCTCCAGGGTAGGGGAGGCTGACTCCTGGGCAGAGGAGGGGATGCCCATCCAGAGCTGACCAGGCGGGGCCCTCTCCATGCTCCACGTCCCATGCCCTACCCCCCCCATCCCACCTCCAGCAGAACCAGAACTCAGGCAGGTCAAGGTCAGGCCTGTCAGAGTGGGAAGGAGGCTTCTGGCTTAGGCTATACATTCAGGAAGCGGAAGCCCCAAATCCAGAATGTTGCTGTTTTCTCCCTGTGAGTTTACCCAGGAGCAGAGAATATTGACAGGATTGAAAGAAGAAAACGCTGGCCATGCAACCGTAAACTTGTATCTGGTTACCAGACCTTATTGCTGGAAATGCTAGGAACTAATTGTATAAATCTTATCACCATCTTTTGCATGGTACAATTAACCTGCATTGTCACTGTTGAAAGCGTTCATCCTACTGAGTGTAAACATATACATTATACAATATTTCTGGTAAGTCTGTTTGCAGTGTTTTCATTTTCTAATATACAGAGAAACTTAAGACATGTAGGGACCATGTTTCTTTTGACCTTCGAGGCCGTGCTCTGTTATATAGATGGAGAAACTGAGGCCCGTTGACGAAGGAAGAGTCCCTTTATCAAAATCACTCACCAAAATCACTCTGAAAACTCAGAGCTCTGAGGCCTCTACCCCTGCACCTTCCCCCCACTCCTCTCCTCAGCCAAGGAGCTTTTTTTTTTTTTTTTTGAGACAGATTCTCACTCTGTCGGCCAGACTGGAGTGCAGTGGCTCGATCTTGGCTCACTGCAACCTCTGCCTGCCAGGTTCAAGCAATTCTCCTGCCTCAGCCTCCCGAGTAGCTGGGACTACAGGCACATGCCACCATGCCAGGCTAATATTTTGTATTTTTAGTAGAGACAGGGTTTTACCATGCTGGCCTGGCCAGGCTGGTCTCGAACTCCTGACCTTGTGATCCGCCCGCCTCATCCTCCCAAAGTGCTGGGATTACCGCGCCCAGCCCCGCCAAGGAGCTCTTTTTAAAACATCAATTAAATCCTGTCCCTCCTTGGCTTCCAACTCTCCAACAGCTTCCCAATATACTTAGAGCACAATCCAAACTCCTCGCTGGGTCCGGCCTCACCTTCCGGCCAGGAAGCTCTAGCCACACTGGCCTCCTCTCTGCCCTGACACTCCAAGCTCCTTCCCACCTCAGGGCCTCTGTACCTGCTGTGCCTTCTGCCTGGAAAGCTCTTCCCTGGGTCTTCTCATCAGGCAGGCCCTGGCACAATGTCACCTCCTTAGAGAGATTCCCTGGCTGCCTTTTCTAAGCATGTCTCTCCTGCCACGTCACGTCCCCATACCCTGTCTTATTTTCTTGGTTAACACTTTTCACTACCTGAAGCTACCCAGCTGACATATGTGTTTAATGTTCTTTTCAGTCTCACTCCCTAGAAAACGGGCACAATGAGAGTAAGACCTTTTCTGTTGGTCACTGCCACGTTCCCAGGGCATGGCATAGAGCTGCTAAGCAGCTTGTCCAAGATCCCATAGCAAACAAGTGGCGCAGCTGAGATTTCAATCCATGTACATAGCTACTACACTATATTGCTTCCCATTCTAATAATTTTTTTTGAG
This sequence comes from Pongo abelii, assembly GCF_028885655.2. Taxonomy (NCBI): domain Eukaryota; kingdom Metazoa; phylum Chordata; class Mammalia; order Primates; family Hominidae; genus Pongo; species Pongo abelii. The sequence continues at coordinate 158,902,986 of NC_071989.2, forward strand.
ACAGGGTCTCACTCTCATTGTCCAGGTTGGAGCACAGTGGCAGGATCATGGCTCACTGCAGCCTCTAATTCCTGGGCTCAGGTGATTCTGCCTCCTCTGCCTCCCTCTTGAGTAGCTGGGACTACAGGTGCCCGCCACCATGCCCGGCTAATTTTTTATATTTTTAATAGAGATGGAGGGGTCTCACCATGTTGCTCAGGCTAGTCTTGAACTCCTGGCCTCAAGTGATCCTCCCACCTCGGCCTCCCAAAGTGCTGGGATTAAAGACGTGAGCCACCAAACCCAGCCCCATTCTAATAATTAATTAATTGATGAATAGATCCATTGGCTCAGCAGAGTCCCATGGTGGTGAGAGATCTGAGGGAAGCTAGAAGTCTTCAGCCTCCTGCCTGAGGACCTGGGGGAGCTTTCCCCAATGCCCATGATGATATCTTGGGAACCTTTTTGCTTCCTCCCCAGATGGTTGGGTCACCTCCAGGGTGTGGGGACTAAGAGCATGGCAAGGCTCAGCAGAGCTCAGCAGGTAGAGGTGGATGGACATCCTGGGGTGAGGTGCCTGAGGCCAGAGAGTCTCAGCAGCGCAGGTCCTTCCAAGCCTGCCCTGTCCTGCCCCACCATCACACAAATGGGCAGGACTCTGCCTCCAGAAGGGAGTGGACTCCCCTGGGCTCAGGTGATTCTCCCTCCTCAGTCTCCCTCTTGAGTAGCTGGGACTACAGGCACCCGCCACTACGCCCGGCTAATTTTTTTGTATTTTTAATAGGGATGGGGCTCTCACCATGTCGCCCAGGCTAGTCTTGAACTCCTGGCCTCAAGTGATCCTCCCACCTTAGCCTCCCAAAGTGCTGGGATTACAGACGTGAGCCACCAAACCCAGCCCCATTCTAATAATTAGTGTAATCCAGCAGGCAGGCGGCCCGAGATTCCAGCAGGAGGCACACAAGTCAGGAGAGAAAAGAGACCTGAAGTCTGGGAACAGGAAGTACCTGCTCCCTGCATAGGACAGCCTGATCTTGGGAGCAAGAGTGCCAGGCAAGGGGTGGGGAGGAGAACAGGAGAGATGGGAAGCACGTCTTGCCATCCCCTCAGAGGCCTCCTTGCAGGGAACTGAATGACACTCTAGTGCAGGCTGGATGAGCTCGTCATGCTCCCCACCTGGTGCCTCGAGACTGGTCACTGGGGAGCCGAGGAAGTGACTTCCTCATGCTCGAGCTGGAGAGTGGGGCCTGTGGAGGTCACAGTGCCCAGGCCAGTCGCCTCCGGCTTCACCAGCCTCATGCATGTGCCCAGTGTGCCCTTAGAATTCTACCTCTGCGTGTGCTGTGGGGAGGACGAGCCAGGAGGCTATACAGCACCTGATGGGGCTTAGCACTGAGCCTGTATTATTGTGTTAGGTTGGTGTTAATAGCTACTGTTACTGATGATAGTATTTTTTTAATGCAGGGGCTTGGGCCCCACCTACTGAATCCAACCCTCATGGGTGGAACTCAGGCAGCTGCGTTTTTTAAAAAGCTCCCGAAGGTATTTGGCAGGGATTGGAACAGGCAAAATTTTCACTTTCCACTTCATTTCTTCATGGTTTCTTTGAATTGTTTATACTATGAACATTTTTTTAAAAGACTAGATTAAAAATACATACACAAATATATCGTGGGTTTGGGAACCGCTTGCTAGAAGAGGCTGGGCAGGGTGGGCAAAAGAAAGACACAGCTCCCGGGAGGGTGGGCACAGCCCCTGCTGGGTGCTGCCAGAAGTCACCCAGGAGCACCAGCAGGAGATGCTTAGAGTGTGTTGCCAAATATTCAGCATTAACCCCCCCTTCCCGCCCCCAAGGCACCACGAGTGGCAAACAAAGAATCCTGCTAAAAGAAGCTTTTGCTCCTCCTCTCCCACTGGGAAGAAAAGCGGCTACCAGTTGGCAGACTTTTCCAGAAGATTCCCTGATAACCTCCCCACCCCCGCCCTCCACACTCACCTAGGCTGGGCCACCTTCCTTCCAAGAGGTCAAGGACTCAACAAGTTGCCAAAGAGAGGCGGTTTGGGCAGTGACTGTCTGGCATAGCCCAGGGTCTGCACTGTCCCAGGAGTGCTTAGTCACCTTCCAAAACAGGAGCCATGGCCCTTCCACTCCCCCATACACATCTGTCTCTTTTGGTCAACGTGCAAGTGTGTGTGTGGATGTGCCCCGAGAGTGTGGTGAACTAACCCGAGATCCCCAGCATCCAGGTACGACCTTGGTGCCTGACCCTCTCTTCCATTGGGGCAACCTTAACCCATCACCCCCTGTCCCTGCTGTATCTCAGGGATTGGGACATCTCCCTTGGTTACTCAACACCCAATGCACAGAGAGGGCACCAGACTGCTGCTAGTCACACAGCAATGACAAGGCCAATCCAGGCATCTGGCCATGAGGCAACACCTCTGCCAGCATTCCTGCCCGCCCTGTCTCTAGCTCCCAGCCTTCCACAAGCTTGGACTTCTCATACTGACTGTATACCTTGTGGGGCTCCTGGTCCTTCAGAGACCCCCACCCTAACCCCAGCCACCTCCTCTGCTGATCCTCTTTGACCTGCAAGACATGGGGGGGAGGTCGGTAACTGGAAGAAAGTGCTGAGCTCCCAGCAACACTGAGCCAGAGAAGAAAGGCAGCAACACACAGTCCAACATGAGGCCTGCTGGGAGGCCTGCGGGGAGCAGCATGAACCTCCTGTACCAGCCACTGTGAGGACCGCCACGAACCTGCACCTGCTGGGCCCTGGCCCCACACAGCTGCGCCTGTCAAACACCTGGACACTCTGCCAGCCCCTCATACAACATCTCCCGCACTGCACAAACCATGGATTGTACAGCCCATACCTGCACCCACCTCACCCAACAGAATTCCCTCCACCACCAGGCGGTCCCAAGGAAAGCTTATACACCATTTCATTCAGGGTGGGGATGGGCCTCTCTGAAGATAACCCTTTCCAACACACTGACCATGGTTACCACCATCACTGTCTCAAACACACAGTAATGGCAAGAAGCGCGACTCCTGGGCAGGCTTCCCAGATTTTAACATCCACAATCACCCTGGTGTCTTGTTAAAATGCATATTCACATTCTTCAAGTCTGGAGTGGGGCTCTAGGCTTTGCCTTTCTAACAAGCTGCTAGGGATGCTGATGTCGCTGGCCCAGGACCACTTCTAAGGTCTTAGGGCAGTGGTTCTCAAACTCATCTGCAAATTAGAGTTATCTGGGCATCTTTTCCAAAACCCAGATCACACCCCAGACCAACTCTCTGGAGGACCCAAGAGTGGCGTGGCTGAAGCCAAGCTCACTTGGAGTTCACTGGCCCCTCTCTGAGTGCCAGGTGCTATCCTAGGTGCTGGGTGCAGAATAGCCCATACTCTTGAAGTTTACAGCCCAAAAAGGGAGGTGGGTATTAAACAAGGGGCCTAATCAGTAAACAGCATGAGTCTAGGCCAGGGAAAGCCATAAAGGAAATGAATAGTAATAAGAGAGAGAAAATAGGTTGGGCGTGATGGCTCACGCGTGTAGTCCCAGCATTTTGGGAGGCCAAGGCAGACAGATCATCTGAGGTCAAGAGTTCGAGACCAGCCTGGCCAACATGGTGAAACCCCATCGCTACTAAAAATACAAAGAGAAAAAATTAGCTGGGCCTGGTGGTGGGCGCTTGTAAGCCCAGCTACTCGGGAGGCTGAGGCAGGAGAATCGCTTGAACCAGGGAGGCGGAGGTGGCAGTGAGACGAGATCGCACCATTGCACTCCAGCCTGGGCGACAAGAGTGAAACTCTATCTCAAAAAAAAAAAAGAGAGAGAGAGAGAGAGACAGAAAATGGAGGAGGCCTCGTCAGATTGAGGGGTCAGGAAAACCTCTCAAAGGATGTGACCTTGAGCTGAGACCTGAAGGCTGAGAAACAGCCATTCATGAAAGGAGCCAGGAGATGGCGTTCAGGCAGAGGGAATGGCAAGGGTAGAGATCTGGAGGGGAGAAGTGATGGCAAGTGGCAAGAGAGTAGGGAAAGGAGGGCCCATCTGATGTCTCAGCCCTCACCCGTGAGGCACAGAGCTTGGCCTGTCTGGGTGAGTCTGTGCTCTCCAGCCTTGAAAAAAAGGAAAAGAAGGAAAAAGGGAAGGTCTATTCTCATGACAGCCCAGGAAGAGCAGCCCCCACCCCTGCCATAAGTATCACCCAGGGGCTTAGCCCTGGGTCCTGGTCTAAACCCAGCAGTACAGGTAAGGGGAGAGAGGAGAGCCCTGGAGGGTCCCCAGGAAGAGCAGCCCCCACCCCTGCCATAAGTATCACCCAGGGGCTTAGCCCTGGGTCCTGGTCTAAACCCAGCAGTGCAGGTAAGGGGAGAGAGGAGAGCCCTGGAGGGTCCCCAGGAAGAGCAGCCCCCACCCCTGCCATAAGTATCACCCAAGGGCTTAGCCCTGGGTCCTGGTCTAAACCCAGCAGTGCAGGTAAGGGGAGAGAGGAGAGCCCTGGAGGGTCCCCAGGAAGAGCAGCCCCCACCCCTGCCATAAGTATCACCCAGGGGCTTAGCCCTGGGTCCTGGTCGAAACCCAGCAGTACAGGTAAGGGGAGAGAGGAGAGCCCTGGAGGGTAGAGATCAGGCACCTACCTCTGGCTGACAGCTTCTTTGTGTTGATGATCTTGGCAGCATACTCCTGGCCGGCCAGCACCTTCACACACCTTCGAACCACCGAGAAGGCTCCCCTAGGAGGACAGAGAAGGTGGAGAGGGTGAGAGAATGCCCGAGGGCTGTGTCTCTAGGAGATGTTGGAGTTCACATCACCGCCCCATGCTAGAAGGAAGCCCTTCATCAGAGCTGCTCAAGCTCACAGGGGCTTCTGTGATCGAACTCAGGGACAGAGCGAGGCCAGAGAGACCCAGAAGATGGATCCAGAAGCAGAAGATTAGAAACTTGGCCTCAGGTGACAGAAGCCTGGCAACATCATCAAAGTTGGGCTCACCATGCTGTAAAACATTAGAATCATGTAGTGTTAGAACTGCAGAATCCAGGTCTCTGAAAGTTTTTAGTTTTTTATTCTTTGAGTAGGTAAACATGGACATGGTTCAAAGTTCAAAAGATATAAAGGTATAGGTAGTAAAATGACTCCCTCCCACCCCTGTGCTGCAGCCTCTGAGGTCCCCTTCCCAGAGATTACCACTGTTACCACGTCCTCGAGTCTCTTTCCACAGATGTTGTCCCACACACTAATGGTACTGGACTTTGTATACTGTTCTCCACCTTCCTTTTTTCAGTGAATAATATATTTTTAGAGATCCTCCTTCCATATCATAACATAAGAGTTCCTTGTTACTTAGTATGTAATTGTATGGCTGTCCAATCCTTTATTCAGCCAGCCCCCTACTGATGAGCACTCAGATTAGTTTCAATCTATAGCCATTACAAACAATGCTACAATGACTAGCCGTGTATGTGTGCATTAGAATTATATCTCCTATGTATGCATGTGTCAGTGTGGGATACATTTCCAGAACTTATGTTATCTGGTCAAGGGGTAGGTGTTGTTTGCTGATTTCAATGGATAATGAGAGATTGTCCATATTAAAGATTGTACCAACTCACTTTCCCACTAGAATGCAAGGGTGCCTGTTTCCTTTGCCCTTGTCAATACAGTGTATTATCAAACTTTTTTATATCTGCTGAAGAGACAGGTGGAAAATGGCAATTTGCTGTAATTTAATTTGTAATTGTCACATTAAGAGTGAAGCTGAGCATCTTTTCATGTGTTAAGAGGCTCTTGGGATTTTATCCTCAAACTATTAGTAATTATAAGAGAACTTGGGGCAAGGTCTGTGAGTTTTCCAGCTCACAGGGGAAAACATCGTCACCACGTAGAATGTGGCCCATTTCCTACCTCATTTGATTTTTCAGTAAAAGCTACAAATCTAGATATTGATGAGAAATTTCCCAATTTTTAAATATTGGCACCTATTCCAAAAGAACTTGAGGATGGTATTAGGCCAAACAAAACTTGTCTAAGGGCTAGATCTGGAGTCTAGATGCCATTTTGCACTCTTTGCCACAAAGGCCATGCGCTCCAACCCCTTCATCTACAGAGGAGACTCCTAAAGGGCCCAATACTGACCGTAGTCACCACTGTAGCACCCTAACCCCATGCTAATAGCAAGAAGAAAGTCTCCTGGGCAGGCTTCCCAAATCTAAATGTCCATGGAAATCACCCAGGCACCTTGTTAAAATGCAGATTATGATTCCTCAAGACTTTGAGCTCCAGTGTAGTTCAGTGTAGATTGCTCAAGGTCAAATGGTTCATAACAGGCAGAGCTGTGTCTAGAACTCAGATGTTAGCATTCTTGGGTGTGTGACTTCCACACCAAGTAAGGCTTCCACTTCCTGGCATGCTGGGCCATGCCCAGGTTTTTGACATGGCTGCACCCATCACATCCTCCAAACTCGGATGCCCCATCCCGAGCTTATGAGCAGCTCCGAGCCCACAAAAAGATGAGGCTGACAAGGCAGGGGAGGATGCTGGCAGGCACCGAAGAAGCCTGCAGGCTAGCAAAGATGCCTGCTCTGCACACAGCCCTGTGCATGGTATCACTGGCTTCATGTCTGGGCAGCAGGAAATGAGCGGCTGGGAAACTGTGAAGAAGGATGAGGAGGAAGGAGCCAGGATATGGACTAGAGACCAAGAAATATAACCTTGTAGGAAAGCTAGAAAGGGCCAGAATTCATGGGCACACAGAGGGCCTCACACAGCTGTGGTTCCTCCTTGGGGCGTGCAGCCTGTCCATATGCTACCAGGAAGAAAGCAGCAAGACCCCAGTCCCCTCCCTGAGACTCTCCCCTGCTATGCGGCCCCTCTTCCGTGCTTCCAGAGCACCCCTGCTTAGAAAAAATTCACTTTTCTTCCTTCATTCCCACGCTTCTGGCCACCAGCTATGAAGGGGTTTTTTTTCACACCAACTGATTCTTTGGACACCAGTTGGGTATCCTATAATTCAGTTATGAAACTAACTACCTAGAGTTAGTGCAGACCCCACAGGTTAAGGGCTAAGTCCTACAAGACTGTCCCCTTGCTTCAGATACCAATCACAAATAGTGGGTCCTCAGGTTACCCACAATTCTGTCCACCCAGCTAGTGACTGGGGGATCCCACAACGCTCTTCTTTTATAATTTTCTATGATGACTCACAAAACTAGGAAAACGCTTACTTAACACTTACCACTTGTGCGTGTGTGTGTGTTTACAATAAAGGTTATGATAAAGGGTACAGATGAACAGCTTGATGAAGAGGGGCACAGAGCAAGGTCTGGACGGATCTTGAACACAGGAACTTCTGTCCCCATGGAGTTGGGGTGTGTCACCTTCGGGGTATGTGGATGTGTTCACCAAACCGGAAGGTCTCCAAGCTCCGTACTTAAGAGACCTTTATGGAGGCCTCATCACTAGGCATGATTGATTATTAACTCAATCCCCAGCCCCCCTCCCCTCCCTGAGAATGGGGGGAGGGGCAGAAAGTTCCAAGCTTCTGGCCACGGTTTGGTCTTTCTGTGACCAGCTCCCATACAGGCACCCACCCAAAGCTGCCTCTTTAGAACAAAAGATGCTCTCATCACCCAGGAAATTCCAAGGCAGTTGGGAGCTTTGAGTCAGGAACTGGGTTCTAAGACCAAATATTAGAACAAAAGATGCTGTTAGTACCCCCATCACTTAGAAAAGTAAAAGGGTTTGGGGAGCTCTGTGCCAAGAACCAGGGACAATGACCAACTATATATTTCTAGATTTCTTATTACATCATATCACAACCCTACATCCCCATCTAACTCAGATTGGTGGTGGCTCCTCCACCTGCTTATTTCTCCCACCCTGACAGTGAGTCAGGTGGGAGGGACAGGACTTTCACTTTCTCCTCTCTGCCCCCAGTGCTTAAATATCCAGTGTCTAGTGCCGATAGAGCCTCCATGAGTGTTACTTACAGGAGAAGGAGGTAGATTTCAGCAAGAGTGAGAGAAACTGAAGTGAGACAGGAGAGGAGATTTTCAGATGGGGTGTTAGGAATAGGAAGTCATCTAAGGAAGGTGGGGGACAATTGGTCTCTCAAAGGTGCCCACCCTACCCAGGCATGGAGATGGACCCCAAAGACCTTTAGGTCCCCCTCTAGCTGGGGGCCATGATTCTTAAAAGCCCTATGAGAAAAAAGCTTAAAGTAGCCACATCTGGGCAAGGTTCTGAGAACTCTAGGAAGAGAAGGGCAGAAAGCGGGGAAGGTTGTGAGCTCCAGGGTGCAGGAGCTGGGTCTCATCCTGTTCACCAGCACCTGACAAAGCTTGGTCCAGAGCTACAGCTCAACTAATATGTGTGGGTGGATGGAGGGATAGAGGAAGGGATGGTTGGACAGGCGGAGGGAGGGATGAATATAATTTCTCCATTAGAGAGGCAAAACTCCATTCTAGGTAAAGACCTTAGATCAGTGATTATCAAACTGGCTGCCTCAGAATCCCCTGGAGGATCTTTGAAAAAACAGATACTGGCCGGGCATGATGGCTCACACCTGCAATCCCAGCACTTTGGGAGGCCAAGGTGGGAGGATCTCTTGAGCCCAGGAGTTTGAGACCAGCCTGGGCAACATGGCGAAACCCCGTCTCTACTGCTGAGCATGGTGGTACACGTCTGTGGTCCCAGCTACTCAGGAGGCTGACGTATGAGGATCACTTAAGTGCCGGAGTTGGAGGTTGCAGTGAGCTGAGCTAGCATCACTGCACTCCAGCCTGGGTGACAGAGCAAGACTCTGTCTCAAAAGAAAAAATAAGCAGATTCCAAGGTCCCACCCAGACCTCCTAAATCAGTGCCTCTGGGTGTAGGTCCAGGGAATTTGTAATTTCATTTTAACTCTGTCTGTGGGTGATTCTTTCCCAGGCAGCCCAGCACTGCCCAACGCCTTCCAGGGAAGTCCTGCTGTGTATCCTGTCTCCCTTGGAAATCAGCACAGATGGGGGCCAGCGAGGGGGGCTCTGCGCAGGGAGGCCTGACAGGCCCCATGAGCCTGGGCTCTGGCTCAGTGAGCCAAGGCCATAAGAGCTACGTCTATAAAACAAGAGAAGCCATACTTGCTGAAGTTCCTCTTCAGAACAGCACCAAGCTTTTGTGTAAATTAGAGGCTCCTCACTGAAAGTCCATGCCGTAGGTGGGGTAATGTGGGGACCCTGGACCCTTTGAAGGACACCCTGTACATCCAAATGTAAGCAAGTGCATTTTTTGGAGGGAGGTAAGGGTGCATAGCTTTTATCAGATGCTCAGAGGGAGGAGTTTCTCAAAACAAGTTTAGAGCTTCTGATCCAGAGGGTACCAGCCCCTCACAAGCGCAGAAGTCTTCTTCCCTTCAAATGTACGTTCACCATTAAGCACCCTTTTGATCCTCACAGCAATCCTGTGAAGTTGGAATTCTGATGTCCCATTTAATAGATCAAGAAACTGAGGCCTCAAGTGAGCAGGCATATTCTTAATTGAGGCTGTGAAGAGAATCCAGGTCACTTGCACTTTTTCTTCTGACTCAACCAACAACAGAAAAATGTGGTCCTCAAGAGCAGAGGCTCTGGGGTCACAAAGACCTGTAGTCCAATCCTAGCTCACCCCCAACTCTGTGACGCTGAACTTGACACATTACCTTTCTGCGTCTTCCTGTTAGAGGGCAATAATAGCCTCTGCCTCCTGGGTTTGTTGGGGAGATTAAATGAGGTAACTAGTGCAAAACACTTGGCACAGTACTAAGCACATGGGACATAGCTGGGGAAGAAGGGGGTCCGAACGAGGAGAGGAAAGGGGCTGGGCTGCTACCTAGGCGGCCCCAGGCTCCATCCCTGCCTGCCGTGGCGGTGGAGATCAGAGGAAAGTCATAGCCAAAATGAGAGTGAAGGCAGTGAGTCGGCAGCCCTAACCTCCTCCCTTTTTCATCTTCTGTTTAAAAAAAAAAAAAAAAAAAAAACATGTTTCTGTATTCTTGTCCTGCATGAACAAGTGGCCATAGCCCAGAAACCTTGGCAAACAGAAGAGCCAGCCCACTCCTCTTGTGGCCCTGAGCTGAGCAGGCAGCCAGCAGACGGGTGGGTGGGCCAGAGCTTGGGAACAGGACAGGGCAGGAGAGGCAAGGAGGCCAAGGTGGGGAGGGCAAGGGTGGGAGGCGATGGCCAAGAGTCCCAAGAGGAAGGGATGAGGCCTGGGTGTGAGGGCTGTGGCGGATGGCCATGGGCAGTCCTGGAAGTGCCTGTGAAAGTGTTCCTGAATTCCTCGAGGGGTGTAGGGGAATGCCCCTGGGTGCAAAGGAGGAGGGGTGAGGGAAGTGTTCCTGGGTGCAAGGGGCGGGTGTCTGGCCATAGGCGTGTATTGGCAACCTGGTCTAGCCCCTAAGAGTGTGATGCTGTGAGGTTGTAGGTGTGACAAAGCACATGTATATCACCCTAGGTATGAAGCGTGCATCCATGTGAGCCAGAGGGTCACAGAGTGTAGGCAGGGAGGGGTGTGTGGGGGAGAGACAGACAGGCAGACACTGGAGGAACCAAGTCTCAGCCCTCAGCCCTGCTGGGAGGACTTGGGCAAGAACCAGCCCCAGTGAGGGCCGCAGTCTCTTCATCTGCAATGTGGAGGCTGGGGTAAGGGTGAGAATCAGGAACGCCGTGGCTTTTCAGCTCTAGCGTTTCATACCAGTGCCATTCAACAGAACTTCCTGTGTTGATGCACACACTCTGAGCTGTCCACTGCGACAGCCACTAGCCACAGATGCTACAGAGCACTTGAAATGGGACCAGTGGAACTGAGCACCAAATTTCTTATTCTATTTAATCTAAATAACTATATGTGGCTAATGACTGCCACATTGGAGAGCGCGGTTTTACATAGAGAAGAGCAGGCACTCCTGAATCAGACCAAGCAGAGTTCACATCGTGGGTCAGCTACTTCCTAGCAAGCTACTTCACCTCAGTAAGCCTGTTTCCTCCCCACTGCAAAGTATGGATAATAATAGTACCAACCCTATGCAGTTGTTTCAAGGATTCAAAGAGATAATAAGGTAGGCAATGAGTTTGGCAGAGTCCCTGGGGTATAGTAAATGCTCAAGGAACAATGCCTTGTGTAGGCATCATTATCCACAAAGAGAGGACAGCTGGCATCATCAGAAACAAAATGGACATTGTTTGCCAAGCTCGGGGAAGAAGCAAGCCAAGGTGGAGGTGTGTGAGAGCTACAGCGAGGTGGAGAATGGGCTGCTCACCAGGGCTCAGTAGCCTGCCCCTGAGGGTGGACGAGCAGGAGTGTGGGCAGGCAGGGAGGCCCCCCTCCAGCACTCCGGCAGACAGACGGAGAGGGCACAGTGACAGTGGGTCCGGCGCATGGCTGAGAATGTGGGAACGTGCTAATGGGCTGTGAAAAGCAAGATTCACGCTGGGAAATTGTTTTCTAGCTGCCTGGCAGGCAAGGTGGCCTGGGCGTAGCTGGCTGCCAGCCCACAGGGGCCCACTGCCCTCTCTGGCCTGAAACAGCAGGAAGAGTTGACATGGCAGCCAAGTGCAGCTCCAGCAGCAGTAGATGGGGACTCAGAAGTCCTGAGCCCTCACTCAGCTTGGCTACCAGCTTGCTTACTCTTCTGGGCCTCAGTTTCCTCATTTGAAAGATGTGACCAGCCCCGCTCCCTTCTGGGGCTATTTGTGAGGGGTCTCTGCTACCCAAGACTGGTTGCTGCCACTTTCTCTAAAGGAAGCCCCTTCACCTTCACCCCAAGCCACTCAGAGCCACATTATATCTGTGAGTCTCAGCAAATAGGAACACTTTCTATCGATCGTGGCCTTCTGGGGATAGCACTCACCCAACACTTCCCTCCACTCTGGGCTCTGTGGGGGTCTGATTGTCTGGGCCCCTTACGGTAGTCTTTAGTGTCTGCTCTTCATTGACTGTTTCCTCAAACACGCTCAGGTCTCCTTCCTTCCAGAAAAATAAAACTCCCTCCTCAAATAAAACAAAACAACCAAGAACCTTTCTCTCGACCCAGCAGCCTGGGCTGTTTCCTTCCTCCCTTCTTCTTTGCTGCCAAACTTCCAGAACAAATGTCCGACATCCGCCGCCTCCTCTTCCCACCTCCCACACTCCATGAACCCACCACAATCTGGCTGCCGCCCCCAGGGCTCCATAGAAGAAATGCCTGCGCCAGGTTCGCCCACCCATGCCTCCTGCCACCCTCACCACTACCCCTTGCAGTCCCCGCTGGAGCCTAATGCACCTTGCCTGCCCCACCCCAGGTAGCATTTGGCCCCACTGAACACAGCTTTGAGCTCGCCCTTCCTTTTGTTTCTGGGTCGCCGTGCTCTCCCGGCCTCCTCCATCACTGCCAGTGCCTTCGCTGCCCCACCTTCCCTCAGTATTGCTGCTCCCGGCCTCTTTCCATCCACCCTCTTACCACTCCCGCCCATCCCCTCTACCAGGGGCCATTAGCTGTGATCTCTGGGGTGGCTCTGGGCATTTGTGAACCCACTTAAAACTGTATTAAAATGATTCTGTGTCTGTGCATTATTCTGGGCAAAGGATGCGTAGTCATCAGCTCTGCAAAGCAGTCCATGACTCCGCAAATAGTTAAAGCCATTGACCATCACCCAAAACTGAAATCCACATCCAGAGCCCCCTCCTGTCTTAGGAACTCTAGCCCCGTATTTCTGGCTACTCATTATCTTGCCTAGGTGCTACATGGCAGGTACCTCATAATCAAAGCCCAGTCTCTTCCCCAAAATTTCCCCACTCTTGGTTAAGATACTTAAGAAGCATTTCACTTCTCTGAGATGAGCTGGGGGTGATTTCAGAAAGTTCCTGGTCAAATGCAGATAGATCTGTTATCTGTAAGAGAATCTGCATCCAAAACCCCTTGGTGGTCAGTAACACGTAGCCCAAGCTGGCTCATCTGATCACCCAGGATGTGGAACCCAGAATAGACAGGTTAGAATGCCTGGGGGAAGGAAAAGAGCTGGGGTTGGCCACAGAGGCAGCACCACGCACTGGGCTAGAGTTTGGGCCACATGTGGCTGCATCAGAACCTTGTGTAGCCCATAATGTCTTACTTTTGAAGTCCACCCCCTCCTATTCCAAAGCTGAAGAAACTGGGGCCAAGACTTTGAACCCAGGACTGCTGATTCATAGTCATTGCTTTTTCCAATATCCAGTACTCTCAGATTAGAGGGGGTCCGACCTTGAGGTCCATAGTTGGGCTTGGAGTAGGAGGACCTGTGGACAATAACAGCATTCTGCGTGTTGCAGTGAGTGTGCATTTTGGAAGGGGGAGAGTACCCACAGCTTACTTGAGATTCTCTGAGGGCTCCTAATTCCCAAAACAGTTAAAAAGCTGGGGTCAGTGTCATTCAGAAACAATGAGAAGCTTTTAGGCCTCAGCTTACCCATCTGTGAAATCAACTGTTGATAAGTAATTTTTAAGCCTTCTCTTTCTTTCCCATTTAGGCATTAGTACCTTTTGTTAATAATAAACAAACAAAACACAGCTATGCAGCTTCTCAAATGGCAAATAGATCAGAGGAGATGGGGCTGGATGCTCACTATCCCCTTTGCTTGACTCTCCCCACTTCTTCCCAGCTCTGTAAGCAGAACTCCACAGAACAAAGCATTATACAGCCAGAAAATTCTAGGACCTGTTACTGAAACCACACCTCTCCCATCCTCTCGACTGCCTGAGGCTGCAGCCACCCACTCCCAGACTCTAAAAGATGCTGCAGGGACGCAGTGTGCTCGAGCTGTCCCGCACTGCCCCCCCGCCCCCAAACACCAATCCAGCAGAAGTCTCGTGGGGGACACAGAAGGGCTGGGAACCGGAAGAATCTGTTTGCTGCAGGGAACACTGAACCAACAGAAGTTCCAACATATTCCTTGTTTTGGCTGCGCAAGGGTTTTTTTGAATGGGTCACAAAAAGAAAAAACAGAAAAATATCCTATTTTCTCTTTACAGTGCTTAAAGGCAGGGCCGGAGCCCAGCAAGGCAAGGGATATGCCAAGGGGTGACTTTCTCCTCTGTCTTCGATGGCCTGGCCCTGTCCAGAGTATACACCACAAAGGCTTTCAGAGGTCCACGGGTCAGAGAGAGAGAGGCCTCCAGGGGTAGGACAGCCAAGCACTGGAGTGGACAGACACTGGAGTGTCCAGTTCTCATGTGTCACAGGCTTGTGTAACCATGGGCAAGGCCCTTGCCCTCTCTGGGCCTTAGCTCACCATCTGTAAGACAACAGAGCCCTCTTCCCTCCAATATACTGAATCGAACTGAGGGTACCATGGCTCTAAACCATCTCCCACTTCACTTTCAGTAAAGCATCTCCCCAGATGAGGGTAGGGACCTAGGGCAGGAGGCCTGCAAGGAAGGTAAAGCCATGGATGAGAGTGGGAATTTGCACATCTCTGCTGCCAGAGCACTAGCTCCTGAGGCCGCAGCCAGCTGTGGGATGCAGGAGCAGTTCTGACCATTGGAATGTCTTCCTTCTGTGGAGCTGAAAGCTACCTCCCTTACTCTACATAGTCGGCAGCTCTGCCTCTAGGGCCTCTCAGGCCCCAGGACAACTCTGCAGACACGAGGGGTTAGGGAAGGGGGAGACATAGTCCCCAAGGGGTCTCTTCTGTCTGCTAAAGCCCCCCAATTCCTTGGTGTTCTCTCACTCGATTCAGCTTCCAGATCTTCACCACCCTGCCTGGCCCCCTCTTCCAGACAATCTACAGGTTTTTAATAGTCCTGCTAGGACCCAGCATCTGGAAATTGGGGTCAGGCTGAACAGGCCAGAGAAGAGTGGGACCCCAGATCCCCCTAGGGCTGACATGCTCCACTGAAATACATACCTCAGAGCTTTTGTCTGAGTTGTTCCCACTCTCAGGAACACTCTTCTACCCTCTTCCCTCTGGTTAACTTTTCCTCCTCTCTCTTACTTTCTCTCTTTTTTAAAAATAGAGACAAGGTCTTGCTCTGTCACCCAGGCTAGAGTGCAGTGGCATGATCATATCATAGCTCATTGCTTCCTCAGACTCCGGGGCTCAAGCAATCCTCCCACCTCAGCCTCCCGAGTAGCTGGAACTACAGGCGTGCACCACTGTGCCCAGCTAACCTCTGGGTAACTCTTATTCAGCCTCCAGCTCCCTAATGTCACCGCCTCAGGGAACTTTCCCTGATACCTCCCTCACCCCAACTAATTGAGGTCTCTTTGCAGCTCACAATTCCACGCATGTGGCCAAAGCCCTTATCCAGTTGCATTTAAATAATGATTTCTGAAGTGATTTAATTAATGTTGGCTTTGCGCTGGATTGTGAGCCCCGTGAGGGCAGAGACTACTTAAGTCTTGCATGTGGTGCATGCTGGGCTCAACCTAGGCCTGGGAACAGAGTAAATGCCCAGGAAATACCTGTTGAAAGGACGCAAGGATTCCAGAAGTGTTCCTCTTCTTATATGACCCTAAGACACCAAGGCCCTCAGCCTTCTCCAGCACAGAAAGTCTCATTGGCCTTAGAGTCCCACCTGACACCGTGGTAGACAGCCATGCCACACGAGGACCTAGAGGACCTGGGCTGGGTCTCAGCAGGTTGGGCTGCACCTGCACTCAGCAGGTTGCCTGGGGTAGGAGGCTTCCTACAGTGCCACAGAGAAGCTCCAAGAGAATGCCACAGGTGGTTCACATGCAGAAGGGGACTGCAGCAAAGAGGGACAGAGACAGAGGCAGAGTGAGACCAGAGAGGAGATGGAGAGAAGAGCACAGAGAAAGACAAGCCCTGCTAGCACCATCTTGCTATCCCTGCACTGGGAAATGGACTTGTGCTCTATGCCCTGTCATAGCCAGTGTGTGTGTGTGTGTCCATGTGCATGTGTGTGCTCCCATGAGCTGTGTGAAGACACATATGTGTGTGTGAGCACGCATGCATCAGCAACAGGATGCGAGTGTTGCACTCCGAGGCTCTGCCCTCACCCCACAGAAAGGGCCATGGCCCCGAATGCAGGGCATGCTGGCAGCAGTGTCACTGTGTGCTTGTGGAGGGAGGTGGGGAGGAAGGGAGGGAGGGAGGGAAGCTCAGCAGAGTGTCAGTGTGTCTCAGCCTGTGTGGGGGCGGCTGCGCGGGGGCGGAGGGCTGCAGCGTGCACCAGAACATGTGCGTGCCTGCCGCTCTGATGGCTTGGAGGAGAGGGAGGAAAGCTCGTCCCTTCCCTGTTCCTGCCACCCTTTCCTTGAGGTCTTGCCCCTCAATTTCCTGTCCTTTGGCCTCTGGTCCCTGCACGTCATCTAGTCCCCTAGCCGGGGCCGTGTCTCTCCTGTGGCCTTGGACAAACCACTTCTCTCTGAGTGTTGGCTCCCAGAGACCAAGGCAAGGACCATCTACACAATGAGCAGAGCATCTCCATGGTCTTTACAATTCCGATGTTCTGGAGGTCTGCAATTTCCCATGTGTGCCCTCCACAGAGGGAGGCTACAGAGGGTGGCATCTCTAATGTGGCATTGCAGGCATCTCCAGAGGTATTATGATCCCCATTTTAGAGATGGTAAAGCTGAGGCACACAAAGGGCAAGTGATTCACCCAAGATGGCCCAGTAAATTAGAGGCAGAATCATGATTGGAAAATCAGCAACATCTGAGTTCCCCTGGCCACATGGCCACTGCTCCTCTTCCCTTGTTAGTGAGCAAGAGGGAGGATGTTCCCCACATACGGCACCAGTCATGATCCCTCTCAGCAGTCTTCCCCCCACATGCTGGGTGCTGGAGACCTGGACATAATCCCCTGAGCCAGTCTCTCCACCTCCTCAAGCTGCGGTCTCCTCATCTGTAAGATGGATGAGTAAGCCCTGCCCACCTCCTTCAGAGATGAGCTAATGGATGAAAAGCCTCACCGGCCCCAAAGTGCTGTGGATAGGAGAGGGTATAAGAGGTGGAAGAAAAGCACGGCCCCCAGTCTTTGGGTACATGGATGCCCAGTGTCCTCTTTCCAACGTGACATTTTCCACCCAACAGCTCTGCCTGGGAAAGGCAGGATTGCTAAGCACATTCTACAGATGTTAGATCTTGGGTTCCATGAGAGGACTTGAGCACCCAGGCCCCAGGACCTCAGTACAGGGAGTTGCCTCTGGGCCACACTGCCACCCGTGGATCAACCCAGGTGAGAAGGAGCTTAGGTTGAGGAAGCTGCCCTCTCCTCCCTGTCAACCACGCTGGCCAACTGCAGCTTTGGCAACCCCTTCTGCAACCCCAGCTCTGCCTTGAGTCAATTTCAGATCTCTGTTTCTAGAGAGAAAAGAGTGGGCTGAGCTCTCTCTCTCTAGTCTCTCTTCCTCCCTCTCTCTCCCTCTCTCAAGTAAAATCTCCTTCGGAGACTCTTCCTATACAGCCCAGTGATGACACAGGCTGCAGGGCAACTTTCTGCCTTTCTAACCTCTCCTGGGGGTAGGATCAGAAGCCCAGAGAATGCCAATGGCTGGAAAAGGCTCGTTTTCCACTTCCTTGAACGTGACCCCTTCCCTGGGCCCTCTGGTGCATCCGTGGCAACCCCTTTGCCCAATAACCAGCATTCTTCCCTTTCTCAGAGAGGTCTTTGGAGAAGGCTGGATATGCTGGGAGCTCTGGCCTGGCCACTTCAGTCCACACTGAACCCTGGAGCTGGTGCAGCATGTCTCCTGCAAGCTTCGGTGCCGCTAGGGTATGGGCTTTTATTTCTCTCATCCTCAGGAGAGAAGAGGATTGGGTCAAAGGAAGAGGGATGAGCTCATCTCTGGATCCCAAGAGACAGCCCCACCCCAACCTTCTAGGAGACCGGAATCAAGTTCTTGACTCATCTGAATTCATACGCTTCAGTGGAACCTGCAGTCGAGTAGCATCAAGAGGCTCCAGTAGCCCTGCCCGGGGCCCTGGCCCCAGTCACAGGTTCCCAGAGGGCTGCCCACCAGGGCTGGAGAAGAGAAGCTACTCTCACATCCATAGCCAGCCCTGCCCGGGGCTCCTCAAAGGCCTGCAGTCCTGAGCCAGACCTCACTGGGCAGGATGCCAGAAGCCCTCCAGAGGGATTTGCCCTCCTCTCCTGCTGGGCAGCCCAACGCCTTGAAGGAGACCCAAAGGCTCCCATGTGCCCTTTTAGGGCCAACCTGGCTGCCTTTTCCAGTCACCCTGCTAGTGATCTGAAGTGGGTTCTGGAACGGGGGCTCAGCTTTTGGGTGGTGACTGCAGTGTCCCAGCTGGCAGGGACCGTGGATCGTCAATTGAAGGATGGGCCCTGCAGGTACCCTCATAGCTTCCTCCCACAGAAGAGGCCAGCCAGGGGGGACCACGGTTTGGTCAACCTCCTCCCAGCCCCAGATGGGCCGACTCCAGACAAAAGGTACAAGCCGATCCCATTCCTCACTTTCAGCCTTGCCCAGCCTTTGAGAACAACAACCGTCACCTGGGTAGCAATCGGCACTGGGGGCCTGCCGTGTGCCAGGCTCGAGGCTGCATCTCTACATGCACTATCTCATTGAATGCTCACAGCTCTTTTTATCTCCAGACTACAGGTGGGGGTAAAGAGGTAGCATAGCCTGCTTCGTGTCACAGAGCTATGGGTGATGAGGGACAGAGCCTGTGTCCCTAATGGCCATGCAGGGCATTGCCCCTCCCTGCACCACTGGATGCTCAGACTGAAGCTGCTGTGCAGAGCAGGAGCCCCAGGCTCCTCAGTGATGTGGTCTGGCCTTTTTTAACACAGACATCAGGGGTGCAGAATCAGTCCACTTTATCCCCTTGTCTCCGACACAAGCTTCTGCAAACTTAGGCTCATACACAGTCTTCCCGATGTCCTGCAAGCTCCTGACATTGCATGCAACATTTCGTAGGTTTGTGCGTTTTTCTGGGGAATGTAGATTTAGACTTTCATCAGATTCCTGAAGGAATATGTGACCTAAAAAAGGTTAAGAGCAGTCTGATGGTTCTGGAAGGAAGAAGTCTGAAATTGATTAAACAAGGCCTAGCTATGCCTACTACCCTTGGTTTTCCTGCCATGGCCACACCAGGGCTCTTTTGCCCCTGAAATTCTCTGTGAAGGCTCACGAAGGGTCTCTCTGCCAAGTCGCCCCCACAAAACCCAGTCTTAATGATATCCATCTCCTCTTGGGGCAAAACATCACTTTTATTTTCACTTTGAGCGCTCGAGTCACATCTCAACTCCATCTCACTGTACTGATGACGCAGTCCTGCCAGAACCCAGTCTTGGTCACTCCCTGAAAGGCAGCTTCGTGGCTAATCAGGGAATTCTTGGGTTCTAGGCGAGCACTGGAAAACACCTGGAGAGGGGTCCCTGCACAAGTTTGTAGACAGCCTCGGTCCTCCAGAGCAGCCCCAAACATTTTGCTTCTGCCCCTACCCGCAAAAAAAGCACATTCAGAAAAGCTGAAAGTCTGCAGATAAGAGTGAACACACGTACACATGGGGGTATATGTGCTCAAGGGAGGTGGTGCATGCCTGTAGGATAGCCTGTGTGTGTGTGTGTATGTGTGTGTGTGTGCAAGCAGCCTTCCTGTGTACAGCCACAGGGCCACCTCCCACACATATGCAGACACCAGCATGAGCTCACACATACCTATAACACTCATACTCCCACATAAGCCTGTGAGCCCAGGCCTCACACATGCAACACATGCGTGTGCACACACGCGTACATCATCCTGTGTGCATGACCCCAGTCTTCATGTAGATGTGCATATCAAGACCTCACAGGAACACCATTGTGTCCGCATCTCATATGAGCATCCTCACACACCCCTAGACCTCACACACATGTGCCTTCCTATGTGCACACAGCTCTAAACTGCCATACATGTGCACATTTAATGAGTCATGTTTACACCCTTGTTCTCATTCAACCCAGCCAACAGCACTCTTGTAATACTCACACACATGCACCCTTGCCAGGCACACTTGCATTTTCAGGTCTTACACACGAAGCACCTCTTCCTGGTGCACACGCATGAATGCTTGCACACCCTTGCAGGGCACACCAGCATACCCCAGTGTCACAAGCAATTTCCCTCAAAAGCCCTTTTACAGCCACACATATCACTCCTCCTCAAAATGCACACTAGTACACACACATTCAGAACTCACACCAACACACACCTGCCTCCAGGGCCCCTCCCCCCATGCTCCTGCTACCACAGCAGAAACCAACCAGGGCATCGGTGCTCCTTTGCCCATAAGGCAAACTCTGCCTCCAAAATGCACCTAACCCTTGACCCATCCCAGGATCCTCCAGAAACCCAGCTGGGGACATCCAGGAATCCCTCCCTGACACTCCACACCCGACTGGGCCACCCTCAAGGGCCTCCCCTCTTTCCTCATCTTCCCATCCTTCTCTACACAGCAGTCATCAGGGCAGAAAATGAGCTCTGGGCTGGGCAACTTTGCCTGTCCAGAGCCACTGCACCCTTCATACCCTAGCCCCTGAAACAGCGGTGCTCCCCGCTACAGCTTGCCTGATTGCCCCTCCCCACCTCCCAACACCCGGGAAGCCTGTCATGCTCAGATATTAACCCCTACTGTACTGATGCCCTCACTCCTGGCAGGAGCTGAGAAGGGGGAGGTGGGGAGGGAGAAGTTGGCCACTCTGTACAGTCGCTGTAGATGTCTAAAGTCAGGAAGAACTACCGGGAGCTGGTGAATTCTCTGTCACTGGAGGTATCTAAGTGGAGGGCAGATGGCCACCTCAAGCAAAACTGAGAAGGAATTCCAGCTTTGGACCCAGCTGACTAGGAAAATCCCTTTTTAACCCTAAGTCTCTAAGAATCTGTGTGTACCCAGGTTGTGTGTACTTGTGTGCATTGTGTGTGTATGTGTGTGCACTGGCATACACTGTCAACCCTTCATCCCTACATACACACTCGCCTGGCTAGCTTGGCACATCTGTGCACCCACAAACATGCCCACGCCCGACTCTGGATGCTCTGTACACAGGCAGGTGCCCCCAAACCCATGCAGCCTGCCTTCATCTGCGTACACAGGAATGCTCCCCAAGCACCGCAGGCACACACACCCTGCTAGAGACCCTGACCTCCCCACCCCCCATGCCCTCCAGGACTCCCTGAGGCACAACTCACTTGCCCAATTCCTCGAAGAGCTGGTACTCTTCCGTGAAGCGGGTGCAGGTGATGGTGGCCATCCTGGCGCTGGGCAGGCAGGTGAGGCTTGGGACTGGGGGACCAGGACTGAGGCGCTGCTGCTCTGCTCCCGAAGCTAGGGACCACTTGCCTGCCCGTGCTGCCGAGTGCAAACAGAGAACCGGTTTGACTGATGAGCCCGGGGCTTCTGAGCATGGCACTGTGGCTGCTCACAGCCTAGCGAGCCTTCGTCAGCATCCAGGTCCCCATGGCAACCACCTCCGAAACGCCCTGTTCCCGTTGCCCCGGTAACTGCCTCCCCAACACCTGCCTGCCTTCCACTGCGAAACCTGCTCTCGGACACCCTGACCATACCGCACACAATACTGCAAGCCTGTGTGGGCCTGGGGGTGGGATGGACCCAGCACCCCTGGGGTGATGGACCCAAGGAGGGGCTGGAGGAGGTGGAATAGAACAAACTTTGTCCACAAGTGATCTTTTCTCTTCCCACCTCCCCCACGCCAACTGTGGGGCCCTTGTAGCAGACGGGATGGGATTAAGTGGGGCAAAAAGGCAGTTGCCATGGTAACAGCCAGTGGGTGCCGCATTCCGGATGGTCCCCAGGAAAGAATGACAGGATGCTGTTACCCTGGCAACTTCATCTCTAGAGAGACAGGTATTGCCCCGTTGCCCTGGCAACAGCTGGGTTCTAAGGTTTACAGGGAAACGATGGCTAATTCACAGGGATGGCTCTCCCTCTGTGGATCACTGTAGTCTCTGTAACTGTCTCTCTGTTGCCCTCCGTATTTTTTTTTTTTTTTTTTGCTTCTGCCTCTGTCTTTCTTGTTATGCTCGTGCTCTTTCAGCTCTCTTACCACCTTGTCCATCACACTAGCACTCTAGCTTGGCGCAGAAGTGCAGAGGACACCCCAGGATTCTGGAGGGAACAGCCCTGACTGCCTGCTCATCCCCACCTCTCACAGCTGTGACAGCTGCTCCCCTCCAGAGCCCTCCTCTGCAACCTCTCCCCAACCCAATGCCCCCAAGGGGACCATGGAAATCTGGTCTCCTGATACTCATGTCCCAGTTTCTGCTTGTGCTTCCAGTCAAGGTAAAAAAAAAAAAAAAAAAAAAAAAAAAAGGGCGAGAGGGGGCTGTGGCTGTGGGGAGGTGAGCATGGCATGGCTTACCCAGGCTAGGCCACTGGCCAGAGACCTGCCGTGAAATCTTCAATCCAAAATTTTGTGGGCGCTTTCCCTGCCAACTTCAACTCTTCAGGGCATCAGCCATACCTACAGCCACAAGATCTTACTCCAAGGTCTTGGAGTTAAGAATAAAAGGGACTGGAGTTTAAGACTAAGGATCTGAGTTTGAGCTCTGATTCTTGGACATTTATTATTTTATTTATTTATTTATTTATTTATTTGGGAGCAGAGTCTTGCTCTGTCACCCAGGCTGGAGTGCAGTGGCGCAATCTTGGCTCACCGAAACCTCCGTCTCCTGGGTTCAAGCGATTCTCCTGCCTCAGCCTCCCGAGTAGCTGGGACTACAGGCGCACACCACCACACCTGGCTAATTTTTTGTGTTTTAGTACAGACAAAGTTTCACCATGTTACCCAGGCTGGTCTCAAACTCCTGAGCTCAGGCAATCCACCCACCTCAGCCTCCCAAAGTGCTAGGATTACGGGTGTGAGGCATCGTGCCCGGCGTTTGGACATTTATTAGCTGAGTGATCATGGGCAAGTCACTCACCCTCTCTGAACCTCCAGCTCCTTTTCTACACAACAGGGGAACGAAGGTGCCCTGCAGGGGAAGGCTGTGGAGATGGAGTGGGCTGAGGGCTATGAAGGCCTTTGGGAACTATGTAAACAGGAGGCCTCTTTCTAGGCTCTAGAGGAGCAAAATGAAGGTTTAAAGCGGGCCCGTGACCACCCCATCACTCTAGCTTGGACTTGGCATCTCAGACCCTGCATATCCCTTCGCCTCTCCACTGAGGAAAAAGGGTGCCTTGGCCCATTTCACAGCTTGATGGGCAGAGGCTTCATGCCAGCACCTGCCCCCAGTGAGCATGGGTTGGATAAAAGGATCCAGGCATCCAGACCCTCAGGGATTCTAGCCCACCCTCTCTGAACCTCCACATTGCCTTGCTAGTCCACTCACTTGCAGGACATGTTATCTGCTTGTTGGTATTCTCCAACCCCACGAAGTCCCTGACTCACTACCCTACTTGCAGGGGCCCCCTGGAGACATCCAGATAACCCTCCCATTCTGCCCTTCTTCCTAGGAGTGGGCTGTGGGGGAGAATAAAGGGTGAGCTCTCCCATTCAGCCACTGTTCCCAGGAGAGGAAAGGGAGGGCGGCAGAGGGGAAGAGGGGAAGTGAGCAAGGGAGGAGGGGGGTAATGGCTTAGCCACTAATTGCACCATTACCACCTTCGGAAAAAGGGAAAACCACTCAGTTTTGTTTCTGTGCACAATATGCTTCCCGCTTCTGCCGCCAACGTTGCAATTCAGAGGCAGAGAGGAGAGGCCTATGCCTGGGGGCTGCACAGCCGGCGGGCAGCAGGCAGGGCACAGAACACGGTGGCCAAGATACAGGCCTACGTGGGGAGGTGGGGGAGGGCTGCACTGCCACCCTCCTGCCCCAGACCCTCTAGCCTGTCCCCCAGGAGGGGATGGCTTCCACAAAAGAAAGTGCTGGAAGAGCGCTTAGTGACCACTGAGGCCACCTGCCATTGCACAGGGACAGGAGAGGCAGTGTTGCTTAGTAGTTAGGGTGACTCCACGACTTACAGGCTATGTGATTTTGGGTGAATATCCTAACTTCTCTGTGCCTCTGTGTCTTCATCTGCATAATTGGGTCAATAATATTCCCTACCTCCAGGCTGTTCTGTGGATTAAATGAGACAAGCACAGTGGCTGACACTATAAATGCTCAATAAATGGGAAATTATTATTGAGAAACTCAAAAGCCCTCTCCCCTCACACACCTCTCCATGAATCATGGAAGCACACACCATCATCTCGAGTCCCAGAACTTCAGGGCACTGTTCCCTTAGTTTGCACGGGAGTTTAGCTCATGGTTTGGAAATCACCTTGTCTAAGCCTAGTTTGCAGCAATTTCTGTAGAACAAAGAACTAGAGCTAGAAGGAGAGGAACCACAGGGCGCTCCAGCTCATCAGGTGCCAAAGGAATGATTATGGTGTTTTAAAAATTCACAGTAAAACAAAAAAGCAACTATGCTGTGAGATTATGAGGCTGTATTAATGGAAATCTAATGTTCTGAACTGGGACAGTCCTGCGTGGCTGGGTGCTGGCCTGACCCCTGTTTCCTCTCCCCGTTCCCACTGATGAGATGGAGCATGCTCAGAAGTGAGCAGAGCACATGGGGAAGGCCCTGGCATCAGGTCCCTCAGAGGAAGGTGTGAAGGAATGGAGGCAGGAAGATGGCCACCTCTCTCCCTGTATGTGATGTGGAACACGGGGGCAGCCTCTGTGGCTGCTGGGAGCAGGGCCAGCACAGCCCTGCTCCTGTCACCTCTTTCTTCCCTACTTCCATCTCTCCTTTCCACTCTCCTTTCTTCTCTCCTCTTGCCTTCTGCTCTCCCTCATTTTTCCTCTTCCCTCCTTTGCATCCTTCCTTCTCGGTTCTCCGTCTTTCTCATCCTTTTTACTTCCTTTCTGGTTTCCAGCTCCCTCTCTTTCTGTCACTCTTCTCTCCCACCCCTGCTGGCCTGCACTGTGCATGAGGTCCTGGGGGATGGGCAAGTTGAGGGCTGCAGGATTCAGATAGCAGAGAGATGGCTAGAGAGGCAGAAGAGAGAGGAAGAAGAGGGAGAAGAGGAAGAAGTCCCCTCTGAAAGTCTTACACACGAGCACACACACACACACACACCTCTCTGAGCCTTCCAGAGCCTAGCTCAGCAGTGTGGGCACAGCCTCAGACAGGCACCCCCCCACCTTCCTGAGGGTAATAGCCACTCTGCTGAGAAGGCATGACTGCTAATTCACCACCTCCCCTGAGCCCGCGAGGCTAGCAGCTGCGCCCGGTGGTGGCGGGCACTGAGGAGCCAGCCGTGCCTCTGTGGCGCTGAGAGAATGAACCGATGATTGCAGGAGGGGGACAGTTCCTGCCAAACTCCCCACTCCCCAGGGCCAAAGCAGACACGAGAGGCAGCACGTGTGCCCCCATCTGCAACACGCGTGTGGCATTCGAGAGCAGGCCTGCATGCTATGGGCTGGTCGCCAGGGGTGGGAGCCCCGGAGGTTGCTGAACACAGCCCTGACATGCCAGAATAGGGATTGGCACGTGAACACAGGCAGTGCCCCACAGAGACAGAAGGGATGAAAAGCGACCAGGGCTGGGTTCCTGCATGGGTGATTGTAGCCCCAGTGGCATTGTGACAGCTGACTCAAATCCCACCTTCCACAGCCCACACATGTGCTCACACACATATGCCCAAGTGCCTCAGGGTCCTGCAGGGCCTGCAGGGCCTGGGCAGGCACCACAGAAAGCGTGCCATCCAAAGGGTCCCCACAGGGCCTGTCCCACTAAGGGCAGTGAGCATGGGGGGCAGAATTGGTGGAAAGTGAACCAAGAGAGAAATGGTCCTGCTGAGGGTCTGGGTGGAGGGAGATTGGGTTCATTCATTGCAGTAAGTAAGGCTAGGCCTACATGAAGAAGTGGGGGAAGTCAGGGATCAGGGAGCAGCCCTGTCCCTGAGGTCTCCCACACAGGAGGCACTCTCGCAGGGGAGAGTGAAGCAGAGAGCCATGGGACAGAGGACAACGGCTACTGGGCCAAGAGCTGCAGAGCACTCCCTGAGGTTAGAGGACCTGAGTTCGAGTCCTGGAAGAGCTTGCAGGAGGTCTCCCCAGTGGAACCTCCGCTTCCTCCTGAAAAAGATGGAGCCCAGAGCACTGGCCCTCCATCCAGGTGTGGGGCTATCACTTGGCCCTTGGGGAATGGGTTACCAGAGCCCAGGACTCCACTGGCAGGGCCCAGCTTGGACAGGCTGCCCCCTGGCTCTGGCCCCTACAGCTGGCAGATCAGCTGCCATCTGGTGCAGCCAAGGAAGAAACAGGGGGTCTCACCAGGCATCTCTGGGCTCCACTCCCCCAGATCTGTGGCCCGAGGGACCAGAGCTGCCTCTGATCTGCCCTCCCTTCCCTCCCCACCAACACAGGTGCTCAAATGGTACTAGCACCTGCCTGGCAGTGCCAGTTGGCGGCCTGGCACAGAGGCCAGACCCAGGTGCCCCGGCTGGAGGATACTTGGGCCACAGGAGATGGGAGGGGGCTGGCAGGAGCCATGCTGATTGCTGGGAAGAGCAGAAGTCACCACAGGCTAAGCCTGTTATCGTAGTGCTTGAGTGCTCTGGGGCACCCAAGACCCTCCACCAATATCAGGCCTAGGCCAGCCGCCAGCTCCTCTAGACCAGGTTGCAGGCTCAAGCTTGCGTGGGGCCACCGGGCTGTTTGCTGGGCGCTGGGTTGGGTAGGACTCAGCTAGGCAAGCTCTGGGCTGGATTTGAGACTGGACCAAGACCTGGGGTCAAGTCTTCTCAGGGCACCAGGAACAGGTGCCAGCCCCCTCCCCAGCTGGTCCTTCTTGGTTTAGGTTGGTCACAGACAGTAAGCCTCGGTGATTAGGGGACAGCAGAAAGGGCCATTCATGGTCCTGCACTTGTGGTGCCAAAGGGCAGGCGCCCCAGGAGAGAAGTGGGGTCTGGAGCTGGAGGGTAGGCCTCGGGCAGGGCTGACTCAGCAGGCACGGGAGAGGCCTCCATACAACTCGTGCAAGCCTGGAGCGGCAGGGAGGCCTTGGCTCCATGCCACCCTGGAAAGGCCCCGCCCACACAGCTGGGACAAGCACCCAGCAGAGCTAGAGTACCCTGAGGAGTGGGCGAACTATGGACAGCTCATCTCCCAGGGTGTGTCAGGCCTGGGCCACCGCCCTAACAGGTGACTTACTTCTTCAGAGCCTCCCTCCTGAGCAGACTGAAATGCTGGAGGTCACTGGAATCCAGAGGCCTCTGCCTGTCCTGGCTCCTGCCCCACCACACAGCTGGGCATCAACATCATAGAGGCAGGGAAAGATGCTAGTTGGGGGAGGTGATAAGGGGTAAAAAGAATAGGGCCAGGAGGAAGGGGCCTAGAGCATGAATGGTCACCTCCACCCAGCAGCGTCAGGCCAGACCCTCACTCCTGGACTCAGCCACCTCTGCAGTGGGGATGGAGCTCTGTAACCAATACCTGAACCCCCACACATACCGCACCCACCCCACCCCACCCATCCTGCTCATCCACAAGCTGATGAGTCCTAACAGGCCTCCTTTGCCAGTGACAAAAATAACTATTTTCAAAATTCACAGCAGGGCTTTCGCCTACACACACTGCGCCGACTGGAACCTGAAGGGAGATATGCAGAACGCAGTGTGCGGATGGAGGCGCGCTAGGCGGCAGGCGGGCTCTGCAACACCCGTGGCCTCCTTGCTACCACTCAGCCTGCCCCCCACCCCAACACACACACATGCACACTAGCCCAGAATGGCCAAATGGGAAGTGCTCTTAGAACATCACTGAACATAGTGGGATGTTGAGGCCCAGAGAGGGTCAGGGATGTGCCTGAGGTCACACAGTGGGTCTGTGGCAGGACTCCCATTCCCCCACCTCCTAGCCAGGCTGTCCACCTCCTCTCCTGTTCACTCGGCCGACCGTGAGCTCATACCTGCCCCCAGGACACACATGCACACACCCACACATGCTCATAGTCAGACAGCACTGCATCCGTCACTTCCATGTTATGACACTTTAATCAAGTTCACAAGCTCCTCCACAACCTTGGCCAGTCTTCCACAGCCTCATGAAGAAGGCAGAGCCAGGGCTAGCATCCCCACTTGGAGGTAGGGAAATCAAGGCCTAGAGGGGAAGAACTGTGCCCCAGGTCACAGGAGAACCCACGTGTCCTGGTACTGGTGTGGGGGCTCTTCACAGCTCTTTCTACCACCCTTGGTGCTGCCGCAGTTAATGGCCCAGCCAGTTTCTCTGGGTACTGGAGGGGCCAGAAGAGGAACTTTGCACCACAGTGCCTGACACCAGTCTGACCCGAGGACTGGCCCAGGCCATGTGAAGACCCAGGAAGGTCAACTACCCCGACCCCTCCGCTTCCACCCACAGCGCTCGGGGGTCTCTGTAGAGAGCAGCCAGATTGCCATGCTTCAGCTGGGGGCCAGGCTTGGAGTTGCCTCCAGGCAACTCCCAGACACCACCATAGGGATCCCATGTTAAGGGGGAAGCCTTAAAGGAGTTGTCAAGTGGTAAGGCCGGCCAGGAACTCCACCGTGGCCCCAGGCTCCAGGGCCACACCAAAGAGTCACAAAGTCATTAGAGCTCATTTGACAGATGAGGAAACTGAGGCCAAAAGCTTGTGTGGGTCACCTGAGGTCACAGAGCAAGTCAGTGAGGAGGCAGGACTGAGACACAGGCATCCCAGTCTGGTTTATTCCCACCCACTCCTAACCAGGTTCCCCAACCTGTTCAACCAAGGGACTCTACACCCTCCAACTCCCTGTAGATGGAGACGTGACAGGCTTCTCCCTGAGAAACAGCAGGGCCAAGCTGGAGTGGGGAAGATCCTCTAAAGGACAGTTTTCTCCCTCCCCACCATCAGATCCGTTGGGACATTAGCCTGGTGTTGAGTTTACGGAAAAAGGATCGAAGCTTGCAAATCTTGCATTTTTTCTTGCGACGACCCCGGGAGAAGCTTCGAGCCCTCCCTTCCTCTTCCTCCTCTTCCTCATCACTGGCCCAGGGCCCCCAAGCACCCCCATTAAAGTCAGGATGAGCCCGAGGGTTCTCAGCTGGGTAGCGTACCGGGATGGCTGTGCGGTTATATTCGGCCAGGCGAGCCAGCAGGGTGCGGACCACATCAGGCCGCTGGCCAGCCAGGTCCTCCCGTTCATAAGGGTCAGCACTGATGTTGAAGAGCCACACGGCCTGGCGGACACTGGCCATTCGTTCCAGGTTCCACCAGCTACCCGGGAAGGTGGCCAGTGTCTGCGGTGGGATCCAATCGCCATAGCCGGGGTCTCCTGTCAGCAGCTTCCACTCACCCACGCGGATGGCAGCCTGCACAGCGGTGTTCCAGATGCCAAAGCCGCCCTCCAGGGAGCCATGCTGGGCATGGTTGTAGAGTGGGTCAATGTTGTGCAGGATCTCCGTGCGTGGTGAGGCCCGGCCCTCGCTGATGGCCGGCCACACGTTGTAGCCATCTAGCCCATCGGCTGCTGAGGTGGTACCACCTGCCAGACCCACCAGGGTCGGGTACCAGTCAGTGATGTGCATCAGTGCCCGGCTTGTCCGTTGCTTTCGCTTGAGCAGGGGACTATGGACAAAGCCTAGGCCCCGCACGCCACCTTCCCAATAAGTGCCCTTGCGTCCTCGGAGCGGCCAGTTGCTGCCCCCCGAGAAAGTCTGGCCACCATTGTCACTGGAGAAGATGATAACACTGTTGTTGTAGAAACCATAGCGCTTGAGGGCCCAGGTGATGTTGCGCACAGCCTCATCCATGCAGGTCACCATGGCCGCGTACTTCCTCCGGGCCACGTTGCCCATGGTGCGGTAGCGGTACAGGTACTCACGAGGGGACTGCAGGGGTGTGTGTACTGCCTGGAAGGCCACATAGAGGAAGAGGGGCCGCTGAGGGCTGTGGCTGGCCAGGATATGGCTGGCGCGCTGGGCGTAAAGCATAGTGGAGTACTGGCCGCTGAGCCCCCAGGCCACATTCTCACCCTCGTGCAGGTCGAAGCCGCACACGCCTGGGCCATCACAGTTGTCATAGGTGTAATAGTCCACATTGCCCGTGAGCGAGCCCAGGAAGGTGTCGAAGCCCCGACGGGTGGGCAGACACTCCTTCCGATAGAAGCCCAGGTGCCACTTGCCCACCATATGGGTGGAATAACCTGCCTCCTGCAGCTTCTGGGGCAGTGTCACCTGGTCCAGGGGCAGGCAGTTGGGCTGCTGTGGGCGGATGATGGAATGCTGGAGTCCTGTGTGGATCTGGTACCTGGTGGGGAGGAGGGGAAGGCACAGAAGGCACAGGTAAGCTACAGAGCATTGCTCTGGCCATCCAGTCCCCAGTACCACTCTGAGGTGGGCTGTGGTCCCAGCACTACCAGCAAAAATAATAACAGTAACCACCAGGTATTATCTAATGTGCTAAGCACCTCAAATGCATTATCTCATCGAATCCTCAAAATCACTGGAAGTAGATCATATTGTCATTTTACAGATGAGAGGACTGAAACTCAGAATGGCTAAGCCACTCACCCAAGATCACACAGCTAGGAAGTTGGAGAGTTAAAAGTTGAACCCAGGGTAATAACGACAATAATAATAGCTAATACCGAGCACTCACTGTGAGCCTGGCATTACAGTAAGCCTCTTATGTGAATTATCTTACTAAATCCTCACCACAAATTCAGAGGTACATATTATTGTTCCCATTTTCCAAATAAGGGAACTGAGGCTTGGTAAATTAAATTAGTTGCCCGGTGACTCACACGGCTAGTAGTTGGCGTGGGATTTATAACCCAAGCAGTCTGGCTGCAGACTTCAGAGTCCCTAAGCTCTAAGCTATTAACTTGCACTGGGGCCTAGAGCAAGCCCTGCTTTCCCAGGCAAACTCTTACTCACTCTTCAAAGCTCAGTCCAAATGTTATCCATGCTATAAAGTCTTTCATAACTCTCCCAAAGAATTAGTCACTTTTGCTTCTGGGTTCCCCTAGCATTTAGTATACACCATCGTTTTCTTACTTGGCCATGGGATTATATTTGTTTGCACATGCTCTTGCGCCCAGTGACATGTGATGGGACTGTCCTTTATTCAACCTTCTATTCCTAGCACCCAAGTGATGTTCAAAGAGCACTCAATTATTTATGAAATGAATGAATGAATGACACTCAAGAGGGTTTTAGAGCCAGAAGGGACCCAATTCATTCTCTAGTTTACTCACCTCATCTTAAAAAGGACCTAAGGTCTTTTTAAGGGAAGGGGAAGGGCCTTACCCGAGGTCGCTCGGTGGTCAGGAACAGAGCCAGGACCTGAACATAAATCCAAGCAGAGTCTAAGCAGGGACTCTTTTTCAGCAAACTGGGCTGCCGTATCTCTTCCCACATGGGGGCCTCAGTTTGCTCCTGTATAGGAGTTGGTTGAAATGGGAAATCTCTAAGACTCGTCTAGTTTCCCAGTTTTTTAAGACCAGCTCCCAAGTGCCTGCCTGTGAGCTCATATGACCCCTTGATCCAGGCTATCACCCTGAGGCAGGAGTAAATGGTTAGGCAAATCCTGAATTCCTCATTTATCCATTCATATCCCATCTTCCCCCTTCTGCGGTCAAGGCTCCCACGTGATCTGCTTATGGTGTCTTGCCTTTACTCAAGTCTTGAAAGTCCCAGAGTAAATAAGAAGCCTGGAACTTCACAAGTATGTTAAAATCCCACACCTTTTTCTCACCCCCAGCCATCCAAATTAAGCCAAGCCCTGAATACCTGACATCTTTAACCAGAGCACAGGAGTGAGTTTCTCTGTTTTGGTTTCCTTATCTTAAAGCTGTTATTGTTGTTAGCTATAATTAGCTACTACCACCATTTTTAACACTATGTGCCGTACACATACATTATCTCATTTAACTCTCATTTTAAAAACCTACAGGGAAGTCTATTACCACCCCCATTCTACAGATGATAAAACCAAGGCCCCCAAAAGTGCAGCAATGACCCAAGTTCAGACAGCTGACAAGCAGTGGAGCTAAGCTTTGAACCCGGGTCCACTCAAGTCATGCTCAAAATCTTTTGGTGATAACAGCCTCTCCAGGCCTCAATCAAGCTAATAAATTATTGGATTTGATATGAGAAGTGCCCTAGGGCCCTGAGTCCCAACTGGGCCTGTCTTCATAGAGGTGGGGTGCTGTGGAGTGCTGGCTTGTAAAGGGGATGGGCCAGCTAAGAGTCACCAAAGCCCACCTGCAAGTGAGTCACATGAGAAACTTTGCCTCTCTCCAGTGTCACAAAACACAACTGGATGTGTTAACAAACACTAACGAGGGCTGTAAGCATCAATGAGATGGAGCCAGCTGCAGGGGGTGGAGGGCAAGCACTGGCCGGCCATGTTCAGTTAGCTTCACACATCAGGGGACTGGAGCACTGCCCTGCTGCTGTCTGCTCATTCCGCTACTTAAACCAAAAGTCACCCCTTAGGACAGAAACGCTAAGTTGTGTATAACTCTTGGGAATGCAGACTCCTCCACCCTCTTCTGCAGGTCAGCATTGGTCTTCACCACTACACCACCATCCTGCACCACCACCCCAACCCATACACACCCCACGCCCCCCTTCTTTCTTCTGTTCTCCTTCTGGTTCCTGGATCTAAACACTGGGTGCCAGATCGAAGGAAGAAAGGACACCATTTGATGCCCAGCTCCAGGACCCCTGCCAAACACCTGGCCTCTCAATCCTATCTCCCACAGACCCTGAAGTTGGGCACGGGCACCAAACTAGGCCCTCCCTGAGTCCTTGCCTCAATTTCTCCCATCCAAGAAATAGTGAGACTAAGAAACAGGGAGACTAAGGCTTCTGGTTCGTGAGATCACACTAGTGGCTCTTGGGTGGAACTTGGGAGAAAGCATGCCTTGGACCCCATCCAAGGAGAATTAGCTTCAGCACTGCCAAAGGATTTTCTCCTAAGTGGCCAGAGTTTGCCTTCCATACCCCCACCTCCTGTTTCCCCGCTCTTTTAATCCTGTAATCCTGCTGCCTCGCCTGTGGACATTTCCTTGTGGAGGAAGCAGCATGTCTACTTGGGGCTCCCAGCCAACTTGGGAGGATTTTGCAGATGAAAAAACAGAGGCTCAGAGAAATGAAGTAACCACCCTAAGGCTACACAGGTCATGGTATCCTATGTGTCTTTCTCTTCCACCTATCAATTCCTTGGTCTTCTCCCAATGTATTCATCAAGCAATATGGGGGCCTGAATCCCTCAGGAGACATAGAGGCTGCCATATATTGACAGCCAAGCAGGTTACACGCAACTCATTCCAACTTTGCCACTCCTTTTCAAGATGAAAACTGTTCTTTGCTCCATTTTATGGACAAGAAAACTGAGGCTTAGAGAAATTAAACGGCTTGCTCAGAGTCTCAGGGTCCATAAATAGAAGCAGCAATAAATGTCAGAGGCTGCCATGTTTCTCTAACAAAGGGATGACCGGATGTCTCCATGTTGTGTGGAATGTGAGTGTCCTGGATCATCAAAGCAAGAAGACCTCAAAGATGATGAAGCCCATTCAGTGTAAAGGAAGGGTAATTGAGGCCTAGAAAGGGCAAGGGACTTACCAATGATTACACAGCCAATAGGAGATTTCCCAGATCCCAGCATGGGGTGGTACTGGCAGGAGAAATCTATAAACTGGGTTGATTTGGGGTTTAGATGCCCAGCCCCCGGGGCCTTGAGCCACGCCTACCTGCCAGTGAGGAGCTGGCTCCGCGAAGGCGTGCAGATGGGCTGGATGTAATAATTCTCCAACTTGACCCCCTTGGCCGCCAGCCTGTCCAGCGTAGGGGTCTCGATATCTGAACCATGGTAGCCCACGTCGTGGTAGCCTTGGTCGTCTGTGAGGATGAAGATGATGTGGGGAGGCTGGGGCGGAGCGGCCGAGGGCTGCTCGCCAGCCTCCCCGGGCCCGTCGGCCACGAGGCTCGGCTTGGCCCAGTCCCAGGACAGGTAGCCGAAGCTGAGCAGGCTGACCAGGGAGAAGCCAGTGAGGGTGTGCATCGCCAAGCCGGCCTGCGCGTCCCGGCGCGCCAGGCTCCTGGGGCCTCACCACCTCGCGCGCCCAGGGCGCACCACCGGCCCGCCGGCTCGGATGCTGCGAGGGAGTTCAGCGCCTCCCGGGGACGGCCCAGTGTCTGGTCCGGGACTGGCTGCCGGACGGCCGGGCCGGATCTGCTCGGCCGCAGCGGGGCGCTCTGGGGAGGTCAGGCCAGCTCCGAGCTGCCTCCCGCTGCCTAAGCGCCGGCCCTGCGCCGCCTTTGCTCCCTCTTCCCCAGCTCAGCCTGGCCAGCCTGAGACGCGGCGTGGCAGCTTCCAAAAAGTGCTCTCTACCATCCTCTGACTCCCCTCTTCCTTCTTGCCCTGGATTTCTCCCGCCTCCTAATTTCTCTCTCCTCTGCTTTCCCGGCCTCTCGCCCCACCCGGAGTCCTTAGAACAGCCCAGCTCCCTGCAGGGAGGTGGGCAGGACCCCAGAGGGGAAGGGAGGGAGGCATGAGTTGGGCGGGTCGAGGGGACACGGCGGGAGAGAATTCGAAAAAGTTGTAACATCTGCCGGGTCGGGCCGAGCCCCAGGTGGAGGGGCGGGACGCAGAGCAGCGGCTCCACCTCCCGGGCGGGAAGCCCAGGCCCTCTCGGCCTGCTGGCTCCAGCGCCCGCCCCTGACCGGGATGGGGAAAGGAGGGAGTGGGGCTGCTTGGAATTCGATGGAACAGCTCCGGAACGGCCGGGTCAGACATTCCTCGATCATAGAGTCTTAGCCTCTCTGAGTGCCAGCCCTGGAAGGAAAGCCCATCATTTCCTAGTCCAACCGGGTCATTCTACAGATGGAGAAACTGAGGCCCGGAGATGAGCCTCAACGCGTCTAAGTCACAGAGCAAGTCAGTGGCTATGTCTCTAAGGCTCACCGTGGCTGTTGGAGTGGCGGCTCCCTTCGGTGAGCCGGTAGAGAAAGCGATGGAGAATGGCAAGCACTTTGGCAAGCCCCCGCGGCTGGAAGTCAGGAAGCTTGGTTGTAGCTTTGCCAGCTCTCCTCTCCTCAACCCCTCCCTCCTCCTCGTTCTGCAATTCCCAGCTAGAATCTTAGAATGCCAGCGCTGGAATCCAGAGGGCAGGGGCTGTTTTATCTATCTTGTATCCACAGGGTGCAGCACACAGTATAAGCTCAATCAGTATGTGTTGCATGAATGAATGGATGAATGGGCCCCAATGGTCACCTAGGCCAGCCTACCCAAGGAAACCTCCACACCAGAGAAGGCAAGCTTGGGGGACTCTGGAACCCGATGAGCATCATAAATGAGGAGAGCAGGAATAGTTGTCTTGCCCTAAGGAGACACAGGGGCTGCAGCAAGTTAAAAACCACAGCCTGGCTTCCAGCTGACCACAGTCAGGCAAAAATATAGACCAGTGTTTCCAAATCTTCTGATTTTTCAAGAGGAATACCCTCTTTATCTATTAGGAGAACTATTCCAATTGTGAAATGTTAGTGACTAATTGAAAGCAAAATTTAAGCACTTTGTAGGCCAAATCAAACCTCTCCCAGGAATATATCAGACCATTGGTGCCAGTTTGCAAGCTCTGCTCTGCATCATTGTTTTGCAAAATTTTACTAGGCTACATTTTTAAATGGAAAAACTGGGCTAAACAAAACCAGTTAGGCTTCTTTACTTCTAGGACTTCAAGTGTTTAACATGCACACTGCTGATCTGCAGGAGGGGCTGGTTAAGCTGTATTTCCCGGTGTTATGTTACCATGGACCCTCTTTCCCGCTCCCCCCACCCCCCAACCAGCTTCTTGAAGGGCCAGTGTTTGGGGACTTTGGGAAGCAAAGACTGCCCAGGTGCATCTTCTCTCCTAGCATCTTTCCCCTGCCAAGATTCTGTCATGATCCTTTCCCTCTTACTTAAAACCACTGCGTGTGGGGAAAGAAACCAGACCTCCAAAATAGCAGCCCGTGTGAATCTGCATTTTGAAATGAGGGCTGCGTGGGGCCAGCCGCTCCCATTTGCTCAAAGCCCCATATTTAGGGTGACCAGATTTATCAGAAGGGAAAACTGAGCTTGTTGTTCTGGCAGAAGACATGTTGAGGACAGACAGGAAAAATACAGCCTCCTGAGGGGAAGGCTGCTAAAATGGTGCTTCCAGAGGCTTCCACAAGGCTGTCTGTCCTGGGGGGTCGAAGTGGAACGAGTCACCAGAGGTCAGGTGGACTAGGGTTTTGCATTCTTTCTATTGCCCCAGGGCAAGAGGAACTGGGCAGGGCTGCCTCCCTTCTACTCCAAGCACAAAGAGAAGCAGCAAGGGGATGGGGTGGGGGTTCCACCTGGATCAAAAAAGGCCCAGGGAGGCAAGATCACAGGCGGCAGACCTCTGTGGGGCTGTCACTGAGACAAATAGTATTTCAGAATTCAAGACAGTGGGCTCTGCTGTCAGACTATTTGAGTTCAAATCCTGCCACTCATTTGGGGTCTGGCCTTGCACAAGTTATTTGACCTCCCTTAGCCTCAATTTCTTCATCTGTAAAATGGGATAATAGTATATATAAGATCTAGTACAATGCTCAGTAAAGTGCCCAGCACACAGTAAGCACTTGGTGAATGTGAACGGTTATGATGATTGTTCTCTGTGCTTTTGAGAGGAAGGACTAAGTCCTGTGGGTGAAAGCTACAGGAAGACAGATTTCAGACCAATTTAAGGGATTGCTTTTGTAGGAAATCTGGCCACCTGCTTAATAAAAGGATGACAGTGACTGGTGAATCACCATGTGGAGGGGAATGGGTGGACCTCGGGCCCAACTCTTGTTCCCCAATACTTACTTTTTTCTTAAGAGTCTCCATAATCACCAAAACCCACAGAGGCCTCAGAGAGCACTATCCTCCCTCTATCATTCTAGGGAAATAAACACTGACCCTCAGCAATTCCAATGATGCCATTACACAGCTGGGCCAGGCTGGAACATTTAAACCAGACACTTCCAAAGGCTCAAGGATGACAAGGAGGAAATAAACACAAAGTGTAATGTGAATCGTGGTCATATAGCTTTCAAGATTGGCTCACTTATCTTCCCTTTGTGTTCTCTACAAGACAAGGTGCTTACCTGCCTTCTTCCCTGGGACAATGTCCATCAGCCCTACCCCAACCCACACAGACTCTCAAAACTCCAGCATGTCTCAAGTTCAGGCCCAAGAATTAAGACTTAGAGACACAGACGTTCCCTCTCCAGCAAGCTAAACTAGCCTTTTCAGTTTCTGTCTCAGAACTCAGCTGTTTCCAAGACAATTGACAAGAGGAATGTCCACCCCACATAGGAAAGATCTGTCCTCTCATTCTCACAGATGTGTTCTCCCTTAACCCCCAAACGACATCCACATTAAAACACTACAAAAAGCCTAATATCTGCATACAAAATGCATTTCAGATGTGGCAGGGTGTAGTTTTGTTACTTCCTGTCACAGATTTCCATTGATGAAATCAGACTTCAGAAAGTACTGAGCTTCCCATTACTGGATCCATGCAAGAAGGGGGTTAAAGTGCCTGTCTATCCAGGAGATAAAAGAAGAGATTCCTGAACTAAAAAGAGGGGAGCAAAATGAAAGGACTTTGAAAGCTCTTTCCCATTTGAAAATGTTACGGTTTGAATTATTTGTTCCCAGACAACTTTTTAGGGAGCGGAGATATAAAAGTGAAAAACTGGGTTAGTTGGTTTTGTGGCTTTGTCTCTCATTGCTATTTGTGTGTATGTGTGTGTGCATGTGCATGTGTGTGTGCATGTTAGTGGCTAGGTATATGTGTATGTTTGGCCATCTTTGAACTAAAATTATCTAAGTACCAATATTATTTCCTTCTGATTTATTGCCCTTGGCAAAGACCTTACGCATAAATTATGCATGCTGTCGTCCTCTCTCTCGGGGTCAATTTGTCTAGGCTGGATCAAATCAAAGACCAAAAGAAAACATAGAAGGCCTCTGAACACTCAAAATATCACAGAGTTCAATCACTTAACTCAGAGGAGAGCTCCTCAGGCCTTCCTCACTCTTAAGTCTACTGAGTCTTACTTCATTCACAATTCTTATAAGGCCAATCATTTCCTTTCCCAGTCCAAGAATATTAGAAGCAGCTCAGATGGAATACATAAGAAAGTGAGACACTTGCCTATTTTACAGCAAAATATGCTTATATGTTCCACAGTGAAAAATTAAGGAGAAACAAAGAATAAACAAAAATGTCAACCTGATGAATTCCAAAAGCCTGGGAGTTTGGGGTTTATCGGTGCAGGAGCTGAGAACTATATTCACCTGAACAGACCCAGAAACATCGCCAAATCACCGTCCAGCACAGAAGTGAGAGTTTAGATCTCTTTTTAAGAGTTGAGAATCTCTTTTTAAGAAAGCCAGAAAGGCATCATCTGTTTTTTAAGGTTTCCATCTAAAATGGTTAATATGAACGGTTCATAGTGCAAGGTCAGCTTCAGTTGCAGAACATCCTCTCTGCAGACACAGGCTCAGTGAGGCAGCAACATCTTCAGCGGGTTCCATGGTGTTGCTGGAGGTCATTCTCAGCTGCCCAACAAGAGTGCTCTCCCTCCCCAGTGGCAGGCCCCTCTCATCCACCTTCCGCCTCCTCTGTGCAGCCCACTGAGGCCAGCATGGTGTTATCCACACTTCAAGCCCCACAAGCTTCACTAGCTGGCAAAGATGTGTGGGACTCAGTGTGGAGGCAGAGAATCCCACTCTGGTGCCCTCTCTGACAACCAGGCCATATCCCTCTAATGAGCAGGTCTTTCTATTGGAAGAGAAAACTCTACATGTTCCCTTGGTCACCTAGTTTAGTGACCACTGGCTCTTACCGTAACTCCCACACTCTCTGCTTCAGCATCGTTCATTATAATTAATTACTGATTAATGGAAAGGCCAGAGGTGTTTAAGGAAGCCATACTGGCTGCATTGTGGAGAATGGATTGCAGCACCCGTGGTATGGGTCCACGCAGGAAGTCCACGCAGAGACACGTCTGCCCGATGGGTTGCTCTCCACAGAAGGCAGGCTGAGGGGGTATCTGAGAAGGTATCTAACATCTTCTTGGATATTACTTGGGCAAAATGGTGCTGGGAAGAAAGGGGTTTTCCTCCTTGATACTGGGGCGCCTACTTTAGCCTTTCTGGGGCAGACATACATCCCCTCTCTGACCCTCGCTTCCAGACCTCTGGGTGATCTCACTGAGTGCCCTTGTCTTAGTGATCAGGATCCCTATATCAGGTCTTTGAGCCAGGAGTGGCAAGAGCCCAGGTACCCATGGCCTCCTTGTCTTTAACCCTTCATAGGGCCCAGCCCTGGCATTTCAATGGCTCCTTTCTCTGGCGTTCAATGAAACATTCTTCCGAGAAGATTATTGAAAGCAGAGCTCTGGGTACACAATGGGCGCTCTGTGCTCATAGCCGCTGCCCAATCTGTTTGCCCAGCCTGACTGTGGCCTCACCTCTCCGCACACTCCCCACCCTCCACCCACCCGACCCCGGTCCCACCCCAAGGCCTGCTCAAAGGGAGGTCGTATGAAAGGACTTGTTCTCCATGTTCTCAGAAGTTCCCGCCCTGGCCTCTTCCAACCTTGAGAGGAATTAGCCTAATGGGACCCAGGCCTGCCTCCAGCCCATCCATCCAGGGCTCTGCCCACTTTGATGTCCAGAGGCTTCTGTCATCACTGGTCAGCTGCAGTTTCTCTCTTATACAAACACCCCACACACACACATACACACAAATGCACACATACTTTCAAAGAAAGAGGTGAAGTCCCAGAGAATCAAATAGAGAGTGGCAGTGCTCAGATGCAGACAAACAGAGGGGCTCCCAAAAGTGAGGGTGGCAGGCTGCCCTCCAACCCCACCACGAGGGCCTTCCAAGGTTCAGGGAAGGAAAAAGCGTGTTCTGGTTAAATGTGAGACTCCTAGAACTAGATCGCCTGTGTTCTAGCCCAGCTCTGCCATTTGCTAGCTGCATGACTTAACCTTTCTGTGCCCAGTTTTCTTATTTGTAAAATGGGGGGGAGAGGAAGAAGAAGAAGAAGAGGAGGAGGAGGAGGAGGAGGAGGAGAAGGAGAAGGAGAAATATATAACCTCATAAGATTGTTATGAGGATTACAACAGACAAGGCTTCTGAAGCTCTTAGCACAGTGCCTGGTATACAATTAGCTCTCTGAAAATGGTAGCTATTATTGTTTTTGTTACTAAATTTGTTGTTGTTATACTTAGATTCTATTTCTACAAGTGTATAGCCTCAGGGCAAAAATCTACATTCCCCTGATCAAGTTATTCTCCTCCAAAATTTCAATAGCCACTAGCTGCCTGAAATAAAAAGCTCAAGCGTTTAGCCTGGCATTCGGCACTAGAACTCTGCCTTCCTTGTTCATGATAATGTCACTGGATATATGTAAGGTAAATGGGTCCCATCACTACTATTACTGTTGTCATTGTCATCATCTACTATACTTGGAGAAACTGGCTTTTAGCACAAATGATAAGAGACTCTGCCTGAAATTTAAAAAAATAAATAAAATAAAAAAAATAAAACCTGAATCGATACCAAATTGAAATTCGGAAGTGATAATAATAATATAATAGCTTACATTTATTGAAGATCTACTGTGCCAGGTACCATGCATAACTCTTATATGCATTATCTCACTAAATTCTTACCTACATATAAGGTAGGTAAAATTGTTATCATTATCTGCATCGTTCCCATGGAGAAACCAAGAAACACAGACAGGGTAAGTAACTTGCTCAAAGTCACACAGCTAGAAAGTGTCAATGCCATGATTTGAATATAGGTGTCAAACCTATTGCCTGCTGCATTAAAGTCCCCACCATATGCTCTCCTGTCACCAAGCCTGTGAATGGGGTCCCCTTTGCACTTGAGTGGTTAGATGCCAACACTCCCAATGCACTGGAATGCCCTGGCAGCCCCCAGAGGCCTGAGAGGTCCGAGTGGGCCTAGGAGTGACATGAATGCATGCTCTGGGAGACGCCCTCCACCCCCTGCCACGCTGGGATCCTGGGTGGAGCTGCCTCCAGCACTGCTACGCTCCTCCGCTCCTCCGGGACCTAATGGGAATTGATCCGTCTTGGAAGCCGCTCTCAGACTTGTCCCCTGCCCTTCCCATTCCCTCCTTGAGGCTCCCTTGCCTGCTCCAACAGCTTCAGGATGTCCCAAAGCCCCTCGAGGCAGAGGCTTCCTCTGGCTTTCTATGTTCTCAGACCCAGGTGTCACCTGTCAGCTCTGCCTCCCTGTGAAATGAGAGTCAGTCTCTTGGGGCAGCAATCTTGCTGGGTTTTTCTAAGGGATAGCGCAACCCAGCCCCCACTGCCTCCTGGCCTTGGCTAGACTGCTCAAAGCCAGAGATGCTCACTAATGACAGGGATGAGGCTTGCCTCTGTTCCCATGGCAACTACTGTGCTCTGCTAAGTCAATCACTTTTGAAGTTCCTGCTGGTGCGAAAGTTATTTTGCATAGAAGTGCTGAACCCTTATCCAGGAACTCTGCTCTGAGTCTTTAGATCCTTCCAGGTCTCTTAAAAGTTGATTTTCCCTTTCCCTTCCTTTGTTGAAGTCCTTTCATCTTTAAAGCCCAGCTCAAATCCCACCGCTTCCAAGAGACTTTTCCAGACCTCCTCCTCCCTTCCGTCCCTATTCAGAGTCAATCTCTTGCTCTCCATGGTCCCCTGGGGCATGTTTATAGTTCTATTAGATCACAGTCTGCCTGTTTCACAGTTATTTATGTGTCTTCTTTCTGAGCCCCTGGTGAGTGATCAGCCCATAGTAGGTGCTAAACATACATTTGTTTGAATTTATTTGAATTTCCTTTCAGGGTTTTAAATATTTTCTATTATTAATAGTACAGGCCGTTACTAATAATCCCTTACACTTGTAAAATTATTTACAGTTTATATATAGCTTCATGCTTGAGGGTACTGCTTTAAACCCCAGCTCCACCCTTCCTAGCTGTGTGACCAGTATATAAGCCTTGTAGCCTCTCTCAACCTGCTTCTCATCAGTAACGTGGATTGTGGTAAAGATAAAACTAAATGTGTAAAGGGTTTACTTAGCACAGGGCCAGATGTCCAGTGATCCTTCAATAAATGATAATTATTATCATAACTCATGATCTTGTTTGGACCTCACGAAAGCTCTAGGATGTTAAAAGCGGCAGGAATTTTGTTAGTGTTGTCATTGTTATCAATGACATATGAAGAGACTGAGGCTTAGAGAAGGTAAGAGTTGCCTAAATGTTCAGACTTCAGTCAAATACTGTGATGGGCACCTATTGTTTGCCTTGCAGCTGCTCCCCTTTCTTGGAAACAGAACTTAGATTTTCTTTGATGGGTTTCCACTGACGGGTTGACTCCAGGAGCAGGCTTGAACAATTAGAGCACCAAATGTCCCTGGTCAAAGTGATTAGTTCAGGAATGCACAAGTGACCTAAGACTGTTTAGTGAGACTCAGTTCTGAGAATTTTGTTTGATTTTTGAGAACAAGATTGTTCATTGTCTCTTTGCTGCTAGACTTGGAGCAAGAAGATTAGAAGCCTGGACCTGCCTGGAGCTAACTGTTATGAAGAGAAAAAAGCAAAGTGAGAGGTAAAGACAGATTCCCAATAACACCATTTGAATACGTGGATCCTTTCCAGTCCTACCTGAAGCTAGAACTACTCACCTGGACTTCAGTTATGGGAACAATACATTCCTTCTTTCTTACACCAATTTGTGTTGATGTCTGTCACTTGCTACTGGATAAGTACCAACTACTGCGAGAATGCTGTCTTATCCACACAGAAATCAAGGATCTCTTTATCCAATTCATTCACTCAACAAGCACTTACTGAGCAACTGTTATGTACCTTTCACTCACCAGGACTAAGACTACAGATATGGACAAGACAAACCACCTGGCCCTCTTGGAGTTGATGGTCCATTGTCATTCCCTTAGACTTGTGAAGACACTGAGGCTCAGAGAGGAGAACACCCCAAAATATGTGTCCTTCACATGATTAAGAGTGCCTCGGTCCTGAATGAAGCTGGGCTGGAGCTGAGGCTGGCAGTGGGGATTGGCTGGTCACTGGCAGGAAGAGCTGGTTTAGGGATTAGTGAGTTTCTGCTCAGCAGGAAGCTTCCAGACCAAGGCTGGCAGTTGGACCTGGAGGCTGAGCCCTAGTCCCCTGGATCCAGGACTCCAGGCAGGGGATAGTTTCCTGCAAGCAGCATGGCTCCAAGGTCTCATTTGAGGGTGTCAATTCCCATGCTCCTGGCTTTATGGGTGGACTCGCTTTGGTCTGGAATTCTGATTATGAAGGGGCCTTTCAGCATCAAGATTACCCTGGAGGGAGGTTTCTTCTCACAGGAGTTTTCAATATGCTTATCAAAGGGAAAAGCCCCATCTTATAGCCTAACCTGAGCCTAGTTTTTTCCTTTATCCTATGACCCACACTTGGGAGAACCTAGTGTCTTGGGCAAACCCAGTCTCTCAGGGCTAGGTCTCCCACAGAGGTTGTGATACCTAGAAATTGGATTTGCACTGAGCTGGCTTAGTTTGTCTGTGCCTCCTCAGTTCCTAGCACAGACCCTGGCTTATAGTAGATGAGTAAGTCTATATCTCATGAATGTTCGTAGGATTTTTTTTTTTTTTTTTTTTTTTTTTTGAGTCGGAGTCTTGCTCTGTCACCCAGATTGGAGTGTAATTGCGCAATCTCAGCTCACCGCAACCTCCGCCTCCCGGGTTCAAGCAATTCTCCTGCCTCAGCCTCCCAAGTAGCTGGGATTACAGGCACCTGCCAACATGCCTGGCTAATTTTTTTTTTTTTTTTTTTTTTTTTTTTTAGTAGAGACAGGGTTTCACCATGTTGGTCAGAATGGTCTCGAACTCCTGACAATCAGGTAATCCACCTGCCTCAGCCTCCCAAAGTGCTGGAATTACAGGTGTGAGCCACCACGCCCAGCCTGTTCATAGGATTTTTTTAAGATGGGGAGGGGCACCCATTCTGAGACAGATTGACCATGAAATTAGTACAGCTTAAGCTTCCAGACCCCTCCCTAGCACAGGGTCCTCTCTAATCCCTGAGGGGGGCTCCAACACGGTGTTCACATGATCATGTATCTGTGAAAGTTGAGCCTGCTATCTTAACTTTAATCAGTTGTGATCAATGACTCTTCCCTCTGACCTCCTCACTGTCATTTTTCCTCAGGACAGATGGCTTTAGAAGGACTGTGGCATTTTGGGGGTCCGGCTCACAGGAAGTTGAACTGGGGATACATGCACAGCTAAGTCAGCTGTCTCGGT
Organism: Pongo abelii; assembly: GCF_028885655.2. NCBI lineage: Eukaryota > Metazoa > Chordata > Mammalia > Primates > Hominidae > Pongo > Pongo abelii. The sequence goes on from NC_071989.2 coordinate 158,947,250, forward strand.
ATAGAAATGTCTTCCAGGGCTCTTGCTGTCTGCTGAGCTGACTCACTTGACATATTATGACACAAAGGTGCAGGCCCCAAGCTTGGATGGCAGTGTGAAGGTGTCTTCCAGTCCCTGGCAATAGAAGTATATGTGTCAGAGAAGAGGGACAATTTTGAAATCTAAGGAGCCAATAGCTAAGCTGTGGAAAATTCTTCCAATTATCAGACCTGTAAAATTCTAAGCAAAAGACTCAGTGCTCAAAGATGCTTAAACAAAATGGAAATTATTTCCTGTCAGGAATATTCTACAATACAGTACATATCATTATAAATACTTACACCAAAACCTTTTTTTTTTTTCTTTCTTTCTTTCTTTCTTTTTTTTTCCCTAGCCCTGGCTAGGACTTTTCTTTTTTTTTTTTTTTTTTTTTTTTGAGACAAAGTCTCGCTGTGTCTCCCAGGCTGGAGTGCAATGGCATGATCTCTGCTCACTGCAACCTCTGCCTCCCGGGTTCAAGCGATTCTCCTGCCTCAGCCTCCCGAGTAGCTGGGACTAGAGGTGCACACCACCATGCCTGGCTAATTTTTGTATTTTTCATAGAGACAGGGTTTAACCATGTTGGCCAGGCTGGTCTCAAACTTCTGGCCTCAAGGGATCTGCCTGCCTCTCAGCCTCCCAAAGTGCTGGGATTACAGGCATGAGCCACCATGCCTGGACTTCTTTTGTTTTCTTTTTCTTTTTTGGATGGATATCATGCTATGGGTTGAATTATGTCCCCACCCCTCAAAAAAAAAAAATAAGAAATGTTGAAGCTGTAACCCCACCTACCTCAGAATGTGTCAGAATGTAGACCTGATCTGGAAATAGGATTTTTACAGAGATAATCAAGTTAAAATGAGGTCATTAGGGTAGGCCCTTAATCCAATATGACTGGTATTCTTATAAAAAGGGGAAATATGGACACAGGAAGACGTGCAAAAGGAGAACACCAAGCTTTGATGAAGGCGAGATTAGCGTGACACATCTCCAAGCCAGGGAGCATCAGAGATTGCCAGCAAACCACCAGAGGCTGGGGGAGAGGCCCGGAACAGATTCCCTCATGGCCTTAGAAGGAATCAACCCTGCCAACACCTTGATCTCCAACTTTTAGCCTCCAGGACTGAGAAATTAAATCTCCTGCTAAGTTTGTGGTATTTTGTTATGGCAGCCCCTAGCAAGCCAATAGCATGTGAAGGAGAATTTATCAGAAAACCCGTGTCTGTGGCCCACCAACCAGCAGCAGCATTACACACAGTGACTACATCTCATGTTTTATGCATTCCAACCATCAAAAATTAAAAAGAAAAATTCCATTAACCATGCAAGAGGGAAGAGTGGATTATTTTTCCATTCTATGTTTAGAAAATGATTACAAAACCATTTTCCTGTCAAGACTATGGTGACACCTGTGGCCAGTGCTCATCCTCCCAACACTACACTGCTCCTGAGTCTGGGCCTTTTTTCTGTTGTCTGCATCTAGGACTTCCCTGGTGCCTGAGTGTGCTCTTCGGGTCCTATTTAGAGAAACAACTGGCTGGGCTCTGCTCCCATGGGCCCAGATCTCAGGTTTGAGGTTCTAGAGAATTAAGGGGTCAGAGTGGACTGGACTGTGTCTCCAAAACTGCCCTTCTTCATCATTTTTCATTCCTTTCCTCCAGCCAGAAAATGAAATTGGAGTTATTTCCTCTCAGAACCTGAAAAAACGTTGCCTTCATGTTTGGCCATGGACAGACGAGCTGTCTCAATTACCCTGGGAAAGGCCATCTAAACATTGGCAATTCCGCTGGGTTTTTCTTTCCACCTTTTCCTCCTCCTCCTCCTCCTCCTCCTCCTCCCCCCAGCCAGACCTCCAGGCTCCCTTCCCTGCTCCACAGTGTCCTCAGGGGAACCCCAGCCCTCTTCTCCTCCTCCAACCCACCTCCTGCCTGCCTTTGCCACCAGCCTCTCTGGCTTGCTATCGTATTCAGGTGACCTGCCAGGGGTCAAGTTTTCCTTAGGGTTCTGTCTGAAGCTCTTGGCTCAGGACCTGGGGAAGAACAGAGGGAACCAAAAAGTGATTCAGTTGCAGGGTCCAGGCTGGCATTTGGTGGCTGACATTGTAGATGGTTCTACCTAGAGCACCCTCGAATACAAGACTCTGAACCCAGCACCGAGCGGGCATCAGTCCGAACTCTTTGGGTGACAGAAACCCAACTTGCCAGCTTAGGCAAGAAGGAGGAATTTCCTGACTCATGTTAACCACAAGGAAGGAGACAGGATGGAATCAAGCTTCGGAGGTGACTTGAACTCTTTCCACCTTTCACCTTTACATTTCTTTGGGCGTCATTGTCATCCTTTCAGACAAGTAGCCCTCACTGTGACCAGGAAGGAACTAAGAGCCACTCTCTAGGTCCAAGTTAAAATGTATCAGAGAATTTAGACACGGCTGGTGGGAAAGTAAAATGCCCCTGTGGAAAATAGTTTGACGGTTCTTCACAAAGTTAGACACAGAATTGCCATATGACCCAGCAATTCCCCTCCTAGGTATATACCCGAAAAAGTTGAAAACAGGGATTCAAATATATGTTCCTCATAGCATTATTTACAATAGCCAAAAGGTGGAAACAGCCCAAATGTCCTTTCAATGGATGAATGAATAAACTGTAGTAAATACACACAATGGAATATTATTCAGCCATAAAAAAGAAATGAAGTCCTGATATATACTACAACCCAGATGAACTTCAGAAACATTACGCTAAGCAAAAGAAGCCACATGCAAAAGTTCGCGTATTGTGCAATTCCATTTGTGTGAAATATCTGGAATAGGTAAATTCATAGAGACAGAACGTGGATTGGTGGTTGCCAGGGTCTACGGGAAAGGGAAAATGGAGAGGGTTTCCTTTTGAAATGATGATCAGTCAACAGGGTGTAGGGTGGCACTTACGAAAGAAAGGGCAGCTCCCACTGGAGTCAGGTGGCTACAGTTGAGTGTAGTCACATTCTTGCAGGGTAGAAGACAGAGTACTCTTTTGGAAAAGAGTATTTATTTATTAAACTATAGTTTAATAAACAAGATGTGACACAATCAAACACTGGAGATAGGAGAAAATTTAGAACTACTCCATCAATATGGTGGCCACTAGCTGCCTGTGGCTAGTTAGATTTAAATTAATTCAATTCCTTTTTTTTTTTTTTTTTTTGTATTTATTGATCATTCTTGGGTGTTTCTCGGAGAGGGGGATATGGGAGGGTCACAGGATAATAGTGGAGAGAAGGTCAGGAGATAAACACATGAAAAAAGGTCTCTGGTTTTCCTAGGCAGAGGTCCCTGCGGCCTTCTGCAGTGTTTGTGCCCCTGGGTACTTGAGATTAGGGAGTGGTGATGACTCTTAAAGAGCATGCTGCCTTCAAGCATCTGTTTAACAAAGCACATCTTGCACCGCCCTTAATCCATTTAACCCTGAGTTGACACAGCACATGTTTCAGAGAGCACGGGGCTGGGGGAAAGGCCATAGATCAACAGCATCCCAAGGCAGAAGAACTTCTCCTAGTCAGAACAAAATGGAGTCTCCTATGCCCACCTCTTTCTACACAGACACAGCAACAATCTGATCTCTCCTTCCTTTCCCCACACTTCCCCCTCTTCTTTTCAACAAAACCGCCATCGTCCTCGTGGCCCGCTCCCGATGGTCGCTGTCCCGATGGTCGCTGTTGGGTACACCTCCCAGACAGGGCGGCCGGGCAGAGGCGCTCCTCACTTCCCACACTGGGCGGCCGGGCAGAGGCGCTCCTCACTTCTCAGACTGGGCGGCCGGGCAGAGGCGCTCCTCACCTCCCAGACGGGGTGGCCAGGCAGAGGCGCTCCTCACTTCCCAGATGGGGCAGCCAGGCAGAGGCGCTCCTCACTTCCTCCCAGACGGGGTGGCAGCCGGGCAGAGGCACTCCTCACCTCCCAGACGGGGTGGCCGGGCAGAGGCGCTCCTCACTTCCCAGACGGGGCGGCCGGGCAGAGGCGCTCCTCACTTCCCAGATGGGGCGGCTGGGCAGAGGCGCTCCTCACTTCCTCCCAGATGAGGTGGCGGCCGGGCAGAGGCGCTCCTCACTTCCTCCCAGATGAGGTGGCAGCCGGGCAGAGGCGCTCCTCACCTCCCAGACGGGGCGGCTGGGCAGAGGTGCTCCTCATCTCCCAGACGGGGCAGCCGGGCAGAGGTGCTCCTCACTTCCTCCCAGACGAGGTGGCGGCCGGGCAGAGGCACTCCTCACCTCCCAGACGGGGCGGCTGGGCAGAGGTGCTCCTCACCTCCCAGAGAGGGTGGCCAGGCAGAGGCGCTCCTCACTTCCCATATGGGGTGGCGGCCGGGCAGAGGCGCTCCTCCCTTCCCAGATGGGGCAGCCGGGCAGAGGCGCTCCTCACTTCCTCCCAGACGGGGTGGCGGCCAGGCAGAGGCACTCCTCATCTCCCAGACGGGGCAGCCAGGCAGAGGCGCTCCTCACCTCCCAGACGGGGCGGCCGGGCAGAGGTGCTCCTCACTTCCCAGACGGGGTGGCAGCCGGGCAGAGGCACTCCTCACCTCCCAGACGGGGCGGCCGGGCAGAGGCGCTCCTCACTTCCCAGATGGGGCGGCCGGGCAGAGGGGCTCCTCACTTCCTCCCAGATGGGGTGGCGGCCAGGCAGAGGCACTCCTCACCTCCCAGACGGGGCGGCTGGGCAGAGGTGCTCCTCACCTCCCAGACAGGGTGGCCAGGCAGAGGCGCTCCTCACTTCCCATATGGGGTGGCGGCCGGGCAGAGGCGCTCCTCCCTTCCCAGATGGGGCAGCCGGGCAGAGGCGCTCCTCACTTCCTCCCAGACGGGGTGGCGGCCAGGCAGAGGCACTCCTCATCTCCCAGACGGGGCAGCCAGGCAGAGGCGCTCCTCACCTCCCAGACGGGGCGGCCGGGCAGAGGTGCTCCTCACTTCCCAGACGGGGTGGCAGCCGGGCAGAGGCACTCCTCACCTCCCAGACGGGGCGGCCGGGCAGAGGCGCTCCTCACATCCCAGACGATGGGCGGCCGGGCAGAGGGGCTCCTCACTTCCTCCCAGACGGGGTGGCAGCCAGGCAGAGGCACTCCTCACCTCCCAGACGGGGTGGCCGGGCAGAGGCGTTCCTCGCTTCCCAGACGGGGCAGCCGGGCAGAGGCGCTCCTCACATCCCAGACGATGGGAGGCCGGGCAGAGGCGCTCCTCACTTCCTCCCAGACGGGGTGGCAGCCAGGCAGAGGCACTCCTCACCTCCCAGACAGGGCGGCCGGGCAGAGGCGCTCCTCACTTCCCAGACGGGGCGGCCGGGCAGAGGTGCTCCTCACTTCCTCCCAGACGGGGTGGCCAGGCAGAGGTGCTCCTCACCTCCCAGACGGGGCGGCCGGGCAGAGGTGCTCCTCATCTCCCAGACGGGGCGGCCGGGCAGAGGTGCTCCTCACTTCCCAGACGGGGTGGCAGCCGGGCAGAGGCACTCCTCACCTCCCAGACGGGGCGGCCGGGCAGAGGCGCTCCTCACATCCCAGACGATGGGCGGCCGGGCAGAGGGGCTCCTCACTTCCTCCCAGACGGGGTGGCAGCCAGGCAGAGGCACTCCTCACCTCCCAGACGGGGTGGCCGGGCAGAGGCGTTCCTCGCTTCCCAGACGGGGCAGCCGGGCAGAGGCGCTCCTCACATCCCAGACGATGGGAGGCCGGGCAGAGGCGCTCCTCACTTCCTCCCAGACGGGGTGGCAGCCAGGCAGAGGCACTCCTCACCTCCCAGACAGGGCGGCCGGGCAGAGGCGCTCCTCACTTCCCAGACGGGGCGGCCGGGCAGAGGTGCTCCTCACTTCCTCCCAGACGGGGTGGCCAGGCAGAGGTGCTCCTCACCTCCCAGACGGGGCGGCCGGGCAGAGGTGCTCCTCATCTCCCAGACGGGGCGGCCGGGCAGAGGTGCTCCTCACTTCCTCCCAGACGGGGTGGCCAGGCAGAGGTGCTCCTCACCTCCCAGACGGGGTGGCCGGGCAGAGGCGCTCCTCACCTCCCAGACGGGGTGGCCGGGCAGAGGCGCTCCTCACTTCCTCCCAGACGGGGTGGCAGCCAGGCAGAGGCACTCCTCACCTCCCAGACAGGGCGGCCGGGCAGAGGCGCTCCTCACTTCCCAGACGGGGCGGCCGGGCAGAGGTGCTCCTCACTTCCTCCCAGACGGGGTGGCCAGGCAGAGGTGCTCCTCACCTCCCAGACGGGGCGGCCGGGCAGAGGTGCTCCTCATCTCCCAGACGGGGCGGCCGGGCAGAGGTGCTCCTCACTTCCTCCCAGACGGGGTGGCCAGGCAGAGGTGCTCCTCACCTCCCAGACGGGGTGGCCGGGCAGAGGCGCTCCTCACCTCCCAGACGGGGTGGCCGGGCAGAGGCGCTCCTCACTTCCCAGACGGGGCGGCCGGGCAGAGACGTTCCTCACTTCCTATACGGGATGGCGGCCGGGCAGAGGCGCTCCTCACTTCCCAGATGGGGTGGCCGGGCAGAGGGGCTCCTCACATCCCAGACGATGGGCGGCCAGGCAGAGACGCTCCTCACTTCCTAGACGGGGTGGCGGCGGGGCAGAGGCTGTAATCTTAGCAGTTTAAGAGGCCAAGGCAGGAGGCTGGTAGGTGGAGGTTGTAGCGAGCCGAGATCACGCCACTGCCCTCCAGCCTGAGCACCATTGAGCATTGAGTGAGCGAGACTCCGTCTGCAATCCCAGCACCTCAGGAGGCCGAGGCAGGCAGATCACTCGAGGCCAGGAGCTGGAGACCAGCCTGGTCAACAGGGCGAAACCCTGTCTCCACCAAAAACACAAAAACCATTCAGGCGTGGCGGCGCGCGCCTGCAATCCCAGGCACCCGGCAGGCCAAGGCAGGAGAGTCACAGGAGCCCGAGGCAGGGAGGTTGCAGCGAGCCGAGATCACGGCAGCACAGTCCAGCTTCGGCAACAGAGGGAGACCGAAAAAAGAAGGAGAGGGAGACCGAAAAAAGAAGGAGAGGGAGACCGAAGAAAGGGGAGAGGGAGAGGGAGAGGGAGAGGAGGGAGAGGAGGGAGAGGAGGGAGAGGGAGAGGAGGGAGAGGGAGAGGAGGGAGAGGGAGAGGAGGGAGAGGGAGAGGAGGGAGAGGGAGAGGAGGGAGAGGGAGAGGGAGAGGAGAGGGAGAGGGAGAGGAGGGAGAGGAGGGAGAGCTAATTCAATTCCTAAATAACAATAGCCACCTTTCAAAAGCTAGTGGTACCAAACTGGGTAGCAAAGATGTAGACATTTTCTATCATTACAGACAGTTATACTGAAGAACATTAATTTAGAGACTGCAGAGTATGACTTTTTTTTTTTTTTTTTTAGACTGGAGTGCAGTGGCACCATCTCGGCTCACTGAAACCTCCATCTCTCAGGTTCAAGTGATTTGCCTGCCTCAGCCTCCCAAGTAGCTGGGATTACAGGGGCCCGCCACCACGCCTGGCTAATTTTTGTATTTTTAGTAGAGACAAGGTTTTGCCATGTTGGCCAGGCCGCTCTTGAACTCCTGACCTCAGATGATCCACCAGCCTCAGCCTCCCAAAGTGCCAAGATTACAGGCGTGAGCCACACCGTGCCCAGCCGACTTCTTCATTTTATAGGTGAGAAAAATGAGGCCTAGAGAGATGAAGCATCTTATATAAGCACACACAACAATTTAGGGCCACAGCCATAACCAACACACAGGGCTTAGTTTAGGAAAAGTGGAGATGATGTTTTTATTTGGGAAGAAGCTCTATTGTCTCTTGTTTATAAAAGGAACATGCTTGTTGCATGCATTTTAGAAACACTCAAAAAATATTAAGAAAAATAAAGACCAACATAATTTCCATGACTCAGAGAATGTCATAGTTAACATTTATATATATTCTTCTAGGCCTTTTTTTCCTATGCATTTCCATTCATAGACCTATATATAGATTAAAATGCATTTTATTCTGTCTCCTGCTTTTTTCTCATTTAATATATTTCAGACATTTTTTATGTCATTAAGTGTAGATTTATGCCATCATTTTAATATCTGTGAGAGATTAATTTTGAACAGGAGATTCTGCAAGACTTTTTTGAGGAAATGGCATTTGAAAACAGACCCTTGAAGAATCAGGAGGCTGAGATGGTGGCCAGAGCGTTCTCAGCAGAGGGCAGAGTGTAGACAAAGACAAGTTGGTGACAGGACACTCTGTCCATTAGAAGCTTGCTTTTGACAGATGCAAGAATCAGGGCTCAGAGAGGCAAGGTAATGTTTACCAAGGTCATACAGTGAGTCTTTGTAAAGGGCAGGGCTTGAACCCAGGACTCCCAACTGTCAGGTCTGGGCTTTGGCCTCCAGAAAGTCCAGTCTCGATTCTTCACATTGGTATTCGCAGTTTTGCATCACCTGGTTCTCACCCACTTTGATTACCTTAATCACAGATGACATCCCATCATAGGACATCCTCTGCATCTGCTCCATGCACAGGCAGGGAGGTCAAGGCCCACTGAGGGGAAGGCAGTCTGAGTCATTAAGCAAGATGATAATCGCTGGCATGGAGAGAGCCCTCACTGCAAGTCAGGCCATGAGCTGGGGCCTGGTCCGCATCCTACCACAAGACCCTCTCCTCTCCTCCTTAGAGGCTGTGCCTCTGTGACCCCTGAGTCACTGTCTGCCTGCCTCACTGCTGTGAGTCAGCGGCATTCTTTGTGGCTGAGAGCAGCGCAGCTCAACCTCAGGGCCCTTCCCATGTACCTTGGTGAGCCTGGCACATCCTCCAGCCAGGCTAGGAGTAAAAGAGTCAGCGGATGAGTGGCCTTGGGTCATGGCCTGAGAGCTGACCTGTGGGGGCCACTGGGATTCGGATGACTCAGAGCTGCCTCCATGCTGTTCAGAAGCTGGACACTGACTCTGTGAAGTAGTACTGGGCAGAAAGTACCTGCAACTGTCTGGGCTGGGAAGGGATGGTGGGAGGCAGTGAGAAGTTTCCCTGATAATCTCCCTTACCCCTTTGAGTACAAGTCACCCCCCATCTCTGGGTGGCTGGGGGGGTGTGGGTTAAGAGCATGGGTTTTGCCACAAGGCAAACCTAGTTTGGGGTTGGAGTCCCAAGTCTGCCTCTTTACAGTGTGACCTTGGCAAGTCACTTAACCTCTCTGGGCCTCTGAAAAAGGGAAACTGGGAAAACCAGTGCCTGCTACTGCAAAACTAAATGAGATCATGTATGTAATGCACTTAGCACAGTGTAGGACACTGATAAAGCTCTTGGAAATTGGTAGTTATTATTTAGATAATATTATAGTAGACATTATCTAGGGTCTCTTCTCACATTCTCCTTTCATTCATTCACTCATTCGTTCATGTGATGAGGATTTATGTATTGAGCACCTATAGGAGTTGGGGGACAGAGCTCAGAACGGGCTTTCCGAGGACTGACGGTTACCCAATTGCTAATTGTATTATTCTGTTTTCATACTGCTGTAAAGAACTGCCTGAGACTGGGTAATTTATAGAGGAAAGAGGTTTAATTGACTCATCAGTTCAGCATGGCTGGGGAAGGCCTCAAGAAACTTACAATAATGGCGGAAGATGAAGGGGAAACAAAGCACTTTGTTTACAAGGCAGCAGGTAGAAGTGCCAAGCAAAAAAGGAAGAGCCCCTTATAAAACCATCAGATCCCATGAGAACTCTATCACGACCCACCCACCGTAACCCAGTTACCTCCATCTGGTCTCTCCCCTGACATGTAGGAATTATGGGGATTACAATTCAAGAGGAGACTTGGGTGGGGACATAAAGCCTAACCATATCACTGATGTTCATGGTTAACCCCTTCGTTGAGCAAAGAAAATACAGATATCAATAGACGTGGTTCCTGCCATCATGGAACTTATATTCTAGTGGGGAAAAATGAGACAATAAACAGACAAATGGACAATAAACAAGAAAATGACAGATACGGTGGAGAGTGATGGGAAGAGGCCACTTTAGATGGAGTGGCCAGGGGCAACCTCTCTGAAAAGGTGGCATTTCCTGAGCCAGGAGGGCTGAGCCATGAGGGGAGCCTGGGCTTGTGAAGAGGCAGGAGGAGTGTCTCAGGCAGGGTGAGGTCAAGGCAGGCGTCAGTGTCAGGAGAAGGCTTTGCTGTGGAAGACACAGCAAGGAGGCAGTGGGACTGCAGGGAGAAGAGAGCAGTGCAGGGTGAGATGAGGGCAGGGAGTGGCCAGACCTTGTGGGCCATGTTAAAACGTGTTCATTTCTTGCTAAATGCAAGTCCATGCCTCTGTAGGCTGGAGTTCAGAGTAAGACTCTCGAATACCTGAATGAGAACTAAGCTGAGAAGAGCTTAACCATCTTTCTGAGGGGCATCCATGTCCCATCCAGACAGCTGTGAACATCAGCCCTCTCAGCACCAGCAGGGACCTTGAAAGTGAGCCCCTCCCCAAAGCAGGCAGGGAAACCACAGCAAAGACACCCCGCACTGTATTATTTCTGGCGGGGGGCGGGGCCCTCCAGCTGCATTCCAGGAGGAAATCTGACCAAATGGTTGAATCTGAGGAATACAGAGCCCACCCCTACCTCAGACAGAAGGAACCCTTTCTCACCCAGGCCCCTGAGGTGAGGCTTTCCAGGGACTAGGGGTCACCCGATTTCTCCTGTTTATGGTTAAGGCCTTTGCTGAGCAGAGAAAACACAGCTGTCAGCCAGAGGCTCAGCACAACACCTGCAGGGAGGGACCGGGCCTGGCAGGGGAGGGGGCTGCCCAGGCTTGCTGGGGTCCTCTCCCTGCCTGCAAAGTTCAGTCACACTGGCATTCAAGGACCTGTATCTACCTTGACTATCCTAAGCAGGGAAGACAGCCTGCCACAGATCATCCTCTGAAGCCAGAGAGGGACGGGGCCACCCAGCTAGATAATAACAATTGCTAACATCAAGAACTTACTATGGGTCAGGCAGTATGGTCAGAGCTTGAGTAACATCTAACAAACCTTTGGTGTGGGTACTCGTGTTACTGCCATTTTACAGATGGAGAAATTGAGGCTTCAGAGGTTTAATGACAAGCCCAAGATCAAGCAACTACTAAGTAGAGGACTCAAGATTTGAATCCCGGCCTTCTGACTCTAGAGCTCACTCTGGTTTTCATTGTGCTTGATTTCCTTAAATTAATTTTTTCTCAAAGGGAACTTATTATAATACTACTATTAATGGAAACACATATTAGGCAAAAGTAAAAATAGAAGCAAAAAAAAAAAAAAAGCAAATAATGTTAGTAAATTCCAGCTGGATACTGTTGCTGTTCAAAGAGCTAAATCTGAAACCTTTATTCAACTGATGAACAAGAAAGATTAACAAATGTTAGAAAGGTATTGATGATACACAAGCACTGAACTGAGTCAGGATTTCTCTTGAAATAATCTGCAAGCTAAAATGAGATTGAAAAGGGAATCAGTTTTTCACTGCGTGCTTCACTGTTATTTAATATGGTTTAGCTATGTAGTCATCATTAGTGCTGTTCAGCAAACATTTCTGGCTTTCGGCCTCCCAGGCACATGGAGGGTTGACACCTCCTGATTCCTTTGTGATTGGGTGGGGCCATGTGACCAGTTCTGGCCCTTTCTAAATGGCACATTACTTCTGGGCTAGAACATTTTAATTCCTGGTGTGAGGCCAGCCAGCCCTCTCTTGTCCAGAGCCTGGTTCCCAGAGTGAGGTCAGTGAAGAGGAGAGAGAGCCCCCAGCTAAGCCACAGTGATTATGTAACACAAGCAAGAAATAAGCTTGGTGTTCTAAGTCATTAAGAATTTCAGGTTGTTTATTTACTGCAGCGTAACCTAAGCTATTCTGACTCATACAGCATATCATCTAAAATCACATTAAAGTTGCAGCCCCCGTCTTTAAAGCCCACAGTCTTAATTGCTGTGTTGTGCCAGACATTGACCAAGCCAAGACTGGAGCAAAGCCTTCATGTTCCTTGTGGAATGCTCTTACCTTTACTGTTGTCTCCTTCCCCAAGTCCACTACCTCGGAAAACTACCCATTTCCCCAAAGTGCCCTTGACTCTCCCCACGTCAGAGCGTTGCTTACGTTTTTCTCTCTGCCAGGAATGATATATACCTCCATCTCTGCCCCAGTTGGAGACATGGTAAAGAGATAGGCTGCCTGTGTTTGGATGTGGACTCTGCTACTTGCCAGCTGTGTGATCTGGGCTCCTCAGTTAACCTCTCTGGGCCTTGGTTTTCTAATCTGTAAAATGGGATAGTCGTGACTCTGTTATTCACAGAGCTGTTGTGAGGATTTAGTGTGTTAACATATGGAAACCACGTAGAACAATGTCTCACACACAGTAAGATATTTATCAGCATTAAGCTATCGTTAGCAACCCTGCTTGTTGAAATCCTGCCTACCTTTTGAGGACTAACTCACATTTCACCATTTCCTTGAAGCCTTCTGAGGTCCCCCAAATGGAAGCACTCTCTGCCCACTCTTAGGGTAAATTGCCTGGTGCTTTCAAACTCCCTAGGTTGTAAGCTCCTTGGGCAGAGTCACATCTTCTTCATCATCTGGATATCCCCACCTCCCTCCACAGCGGCCTGGTACACAGGAGGACCAAGGAATGGGGGTTACATTGAACAGAATAGTCCAGGGTAGGGAGAGCTACCTTGGGCATCATTAAGGTTCATGCAGGGACAAGAAGGCTCTGGGTCTTGGCCTTGCCTCTTGGGAGGAGCTGGTCTTATCAAGTCAGTGCATCAAAAGCCTGGGGCCCTCTCCCTCACTTTCGGTGGAAAGACCGAATACAGGTAGATTTGCTTCCTGTGGCTGCCATAACAAAGAACCACAAAGTGGGTGGCTTAAACAACAGAAATGTATTCTCTCAGTTCTGGAAGCTAGAAGTCCAAAATCAAGATGTCAGTAGGGCCATGCTCCTCTGAAACTGTAGGCAGAATTTGTCCTTGCCTCTTCCATGGCAGGAACCATGTCTGTTGATATCTGTAATTTCTTCCTTCCTGGTAGTGGCCATCAATCCTTGGCTTGTAGACACATCGCTCCAATCTCTGCCTCTGTTGTCACATGGCATTGTCCCTGTGTGTCTGTGTTTTCACAAGGAATTCCATGTGTGTGTCTCCTCACTTCTTATAAGGACACCAATCACATTGGATTAGCCTTCCCAAAAATCCAGTACGACTCATCTTAATTTGAGTTAATCTGTAAGCCTCTATTTCCAAATATTGTTATGTGTGAGTTAACTGCTGGGGTATGTTCTGAGAAACATGTCGTTAGGCAATTTCATCATGTGTGAACATCATAGAGTGCACTTACACAAACCTAGATGGGATAGCCCATTACACACATGGGCTATATGAGAGGGCCCATTGCTCCTAGGCTACAAATCTGTCCAGCATGTTCCTGTACTGAATACTGTAAGCAATTGGAACACAACGGTAAGTAATTGAGTAACTAAACATATCCAAACAGAAAAGGCACAGTAAAATACTAGTAAATATAATTAAAAGAGAAAAAAAAAGCTGGGTACAGTGGCACGCACCTGTAAGTCCAGCTACAGGAGGTTGAGGCTGGGACTCAGCCTTTACTCTAAGAGTTCAAGATCAGCCTGGGCAACATAGCAACACGGCAACACCCTATCTCTAAAAAAAGACAAAAATAGATGAAAAAGATAAAAAACATTACACTTATATAGGGCATTTCCTGTGAATGGAACCTGCAGGACTGGAAATTACTCTGGTGAGTCAGTGAGTCAATGGTGAGTGAATGTGAAGGCCTAGGGCATTGCTGTACGCTACTGTAGACTTTATAAACACTGGACACTTAGGCTACACTAACTTTTTTTTGAGACTGGGTCTCACTCTGTTGCCCAGGCTGGAATGCAGTGGCTCAATCATAGCTCACTGCAGCTTTGAACACCTGAGTGGAAGGACTCAATTAATCCTTCCACCTCAGCCTCCAGGATAGCTAGGACTACAGATGTGTGCCGTCACACCTGGCTACTTTTAATTTTTTTATTTATTATTATTATTATTTTTAGAGATAGGATCTCACTGTGTTGCCCAGGCTGGTCTTGAACTCCTGGGCTCCAGCAATCCTCCCACCTCAGCCTCCTGAGTAGCTGGGACTACAGGCATGTGCCACCATGTTCAGCTAACTTTTGTATTTTTTGTAGAGATGGCATTTGGCCATGTTTCCCAGGTTGGTCTCAAACTCCTAGGCTCAAGTGATCCACCTGCCTCAGCCTCCCAAAGTGCTGGGATTACAGGCATGAGCCACCACACCAGCCTAACATTTTTTTTATGTACAAGTAGAAGGAGTACACTCTAAAATAATGATGTTGATAACACTAGTAAAAAAAAAATAAATAACTAAAAATAAAATAATAATAATGTATAGTAAATACATAAACCAGAAATATACCAGCTGTTTATTGTCATTATCAAGAGTATTATGAACCACCCATGATTGTATGTGTTATACTCTTGCACAACTGGCAGCATAATAGGTTTGTTTATACCAGCATCACCACAAACACGTAAATAATGCATTGTGCTATGACATCACCAGACAACAGGAATCTTTCAGCTTCATTGTAATCTTATAGGACCACTGTTGCATAGGCAATCTGTTGTTGACCAAAGCGTCATTACGCAATTCACGACTGTAATCTCACATTCACAAGAACTGGAGTTAGGCATTCAACATACCTTTTGGGGAAACACAATTCAATCCATAACACCAGGAGTCAGGAGACTGGGACCTTTGGGCTTCCCCCATTTCATAGAAACTAGGAGAGAAGGGGTGAGTTGGGGAGCTCTGACCCGGGAACCAGGACACCTGGACTCTGCCTTCAGCTCATTCTTCTTCATGGTAAGATGAGGAAAAGTGTCCCCCACGCTCACCAGATAGGTTCTTGTGAAACCCAAATAAGGTAGGGAGTGTAAAGGTAGGAAAATTGCTTTGCAGCCCAAACACCATGCACAGATGAGAAGAACTTCTCCTAGGCCCTAATTGTACTCGTACGCTTCGCCCGTGAGTTTGGCAGAGAGTTCCTGCAAAGGTAGTTTTTCTACACAACCTTATTAATTAGGCACTTCTAATGCTGTTCCCTCAGCCCTCATTAGTTTGATTTTATATTGAAGCAAGCATCATCGCCATAGAGAAATACCACAATTGACATACGGAAAAGCGGGACATTGAGGCCACTGCCTCTCTACTTAGCCCCCAGGCCTTCACTCAGGCAGCCCTCTACCAGCCTTTGCTTCAGCCACGCTCAGCTCCTTGCCAGGCTTCAGAGAGGATGGGCCCTGCTCATTTGGAAACCCCAGTGGTTTGTTGTGTGGCTTGGGGACTGGCCCCTCTCTCTGGTCCTTAGTCTTCTTGTCTGCAGTCTGTGCACTGAGGGCTTTAGGTGATCTAAGAGGCCCTGCCACCTTTCTTTTTGTGTGATTTTAGCTTGGGGTAGTCCTTTAGGACACTTTTGGGTCCTGACCTGAGGATAGGCACGGTGGCAGCAGTTCAGACAAAGGCCAGGATGCCTGGTCCTGTCTCCTGCTTTACCACTGACATGCTTGGGCAATTTCTTCCCTTTTTTTTTTTTTTTTTTTGAGATGAAATTTTGCTCTTGTTGCCCAGGCTGGAGTGCAATGGTGCGATCTTGGCTCACCACAACCTCTGCCTCCCAGGTTCAAGCAATTCTCCTGCCTCAGCCTCCTAAGTAGTTGGGATTACAGGCATGTGCCACCACGCCTGGCTAATTTTGTATTTTTAGTAGAGATGGGATTTCTCCATGTTGGTCAGGCTGGTCTTGAACTCCCAACCTCAGGTTATCCCCCCGCCTTGGCCTCTCAAAGTGCTGGGATTACAGACATGAGCCACAGAGCCCAGCCAATTCCTTCCCTTCTTTAGGGCTTTTTCCCCTGCCACCACAAAAGAGGGTGGCCTGGATGAAAGCCCTTCCAGTTTGGCTTTTTTGGAGTCCAACAGCCAACACCTTTGGAACATGCCATGGTCATCCTCGCCACCTGGCCTTAACATCTGCTATGCCCTCCACCAGGACCACCGTTCCCCTCTGTGTTCACATGGTGCATTTCTTCATTCAGGTCTTCACTACTCAGCAGAGCCTCTCCTTTCCACCCAACCTAAAGTCACGTGCATATACACAGCCCTGATACTCTTTTTCCCTAAACACTGATCATTACCTGATCTCATACTGCACATTTATTAGTACCTTGTCTTTTTGCCAGCCCCCCCACCAATAGCATATAAGCCCCATAACGACAGGGATCTTCTCTAACTTATTCAACATGGCACCCCAGTGCCTAACATAGAGCTGGGCACCTAGTAGCTACATGATGTATTTTGGAAGGAAGAGAGGGAAGGAGGGAAGAAGGAAAGAGGGAGTGGGGAAGGAGGGAGAAACAGAGGAGGGTTTTACCTATCTGTATGAAGTTAGCCTAAGATCATGTAAAATGCCTTTTCTTTCTCACCCTTGCTGTTGCTAGGCTTTTTAGCTTGTATTTATCTGTTCAACCAATATGCATGGTTGGCCAGCTCTGCCCAGGTGTGGTGCTAAGCCCAGGTGATCGGAAGGTGAACCTGATACCCCAGCCTTCTTTTGGATCTTATTAACCTGCATAGTAACCAGGACTATGGTCAGTGAGGGGAGGAGGAGAACAGGGCTCTATGTGACCAGGAGACAGAGAACAGGGGGCAGGGAGGCGTCAGAAGAGGGCTTCTAGGTGGACATGATGTGGGCCCTGAGTGGTCACTTAGGGTTTGGAGAGGAGACTGGTGGGGCTGGTGGGACTGGCTCCTGGTGTGGACCATGGCAGTGCAGGGACAGGGCTCAGCCTCCCAGCTGTGGCCTTTGCTATCATTTCCTGTGGGAATACTTTCTCCTTAGCTACCCACCCTAGGGCCTCCCTGCCCCAGCTAAGGCAGGGCCCTCCCTCCACCCTCTGCACACCAAGGTGGCCAGATCCTTTCCCTCTGAGCTGCCTCTCCCTTGCCGTGGACTTCCGGCTGCCTGGACCCTCCTGGGAGCAGCCCTCTCCCCTCCCTCTTGACGCATGTTGGGGTCGGTCTCTGGAGACCCTCCCTGGTCTCTGCTGGGCACCAGCTTCCAGACTGGGTTCCTTTCTCTGCAGCCTTGCCTGTAGGACATCGTCTCACTGAATCCTTCCACTTTTTTCCTGCCTTACTCACCTTTTCCCTTTCCCTGGAGCTCAGGTGCAGCCTCGCATTTCTTCCCCACGTGAGCCCCAGGTGACATTGCAGGACATCCAAGGTAGCCAATTTCGGGTGGGTTCCACTTAATAATAAAGTGCTTCCCTGTGCCACATGTGTCATCTCATGCATCCTCATGAGGACTCTCATTAGTCCCATTTTACAGATGAAAGCCTGTGACATTCACCATAGTAAGTAGTTGAGCAGGGGCTCCAACCCAGGGGGTTCTGTGCTTCTGTGCATCCCCTCCATTCCATGCCTCTCCAGAAGAGCAGTGGCCTCAGAGCCCATCTACTCCACGACACTGTGCGGGGCTTGCCCAGGGCCTGCTCCTTTTCCAGAGACTCCAGTTGTTTCCTCTAATGAGGGGGTGGGATAGGTTGAGAGGGGACTCAAATCACAGAACTTTCCAAGCTTGAGCAAGACCTAGGAGAAGGGAATTAGATAGGGATCCTGTCCTCTGGATATTCTCATACATATTAATAATCGCAGGAGCTGACATTCACCTGGGGCTTACTCTGGGCCAGGCACTGTTCTAAGCAATTGCCTGTGCGCTCACTGGCTCAGTCCTCACAAAAACTATCCTCCCCGCTTTACAGATGAGGAAATTGAAGCATGAAAAATCGTCCACACAGCTACTAAGTGCTGGAGCTGCAAGTGAACCCAGCAGGCTCTGCAGTCAAGCTCTTCCCTTTGAAGCATTTCTCAGGCAGTCCCTAATATAGCACTTTGTCCAGGCTACCTTCAACCCAAGCATTGGAACACACAGGGACAAAGGGATGGGTTGTCACATCCCACAGATGCCCCAAGCCCCTGTCCTCAACCTTCTGAACATTTGTCCTCCAGTCTAGCGGCCATTTACACAGTGATGGGTCTGGATCCCTTGCAGAAGAAAAATACAGTTTTCTTTTCTACTCAACAAGCCTATGTTTCTCTCCCCTCCCTCCAGCCCCAGTGTTTATTTCAGCAAGGAAATGGCCTTTGAAGTCCTTGCTTCTTGAAAGCTGAGAGGGAGAGGGAGGCACTGCAAACATTGAAAAGCATATCCATGTTTCGGCTGGAATCTGGAAGTTTTTAAGGATTAATAACAGTTTTTGGAATCCATGGACCCTGTTGCTCTTTCAAGGTGAAAAAAATAACCCCTTGCATATCACAGCTGCTGGGGTCTGGAGGAAAAAAATCATCCAGAGCCATGCCAAGGGTCTGCTTAGGCTGAATGTGATGAAGAACAGCCCCAAATTCTGGTCCAGGGGTCGTGTTCATAACTCTGTGGCAAAGGGGCAGTAAGAAAAGGGAGATTTTCCCAAAGCTCCATTCTCTCTGTTGAAAGGATCATCTTTACAGGGTTTATGCCCTTCCTGCTTTGTTTGATGTCAAAAGTCCTTTCTTTAAGGAATTTGGGACTACAGTAGACAAAAGTTATTTAAAAGTGTCTTCAGCAAAAGAAAATAGTTGGCAATCCTACCTCAGTCTCCCAGTTCTTAATCTTTTGGAATGGGCCTGGTTAGGGAAATCTCAGTTCTTCAGCTGAGGAGGAAGAAAAAGATGGACACATGTTATCTCACCCTGAAGTAGAAACTGGGGCCCCATAAGACTCTGCCAAAGTGCAGAGTGTGGTTCAGGGGCAGTCGCTGCAGATGCAAACCCTGGGGAAGGCTTCTCAGAGGGGGAGTGCATCCCTGGGCCGTGGAAGGCAGGTACCACCTCATCTCCACAGCCAAGGGGAACTCCAGGGAGAGGAAAGGAAGAGGCAGCAGAACCTGTTCTAAGGACACCTGAGTGTCTAAGGGCTCCCTCAGACGCTGATCGCATCTACTTCTCCTCACAATCCTGCAATAAGTGTACTCCAGTTATTCCCATTGGACATCTAAGGAAACTGAGGCATGGTAAGGTTAAAGTCATGCTCAAGGTCATGCAGCAATCGGGGGCAGAGCTGGGGTTCTCACCCAGGCCACTCTATGAGACTGGCTACCTAATTTGCAAGGTCAGTACAAAATGAAAATGTGGAGCTCCTTACTCATAAATTATTGAGAATTTTAAAACGGGGACAGCAGACTGTTCAACCAATCATGGGGCCCTTCTAAGTGCAGGCCTGTGCAGCAGCTCAGGTCACACACCCATGACAGCAACCCTGCTTCTGGGCTTGAGAGTCCAGCTCTTGCCGTTGTTCACCGCTGCTTTCCATTAGATGGTGGAGTTAAGTTAAACAAAGGAAGCAAAACCTAAAATTATCTATTCAGTAAAAATCTACAATGTCCCTATTGAGACAGGTATAATATACAACATACCAAATTATTCATCAATGGCTGTTTGGAGAGTGAGACCACGGGTGAATTTTTCTACTTTTCTGTATAGCTACTTTTTAATATAAGTATGAATTTCTTTACAGTAGAAACGAAGTAGGTGTTCTGCTGTGTTTTAGTAGTTTTACCTGTAGGACAGGAAAGAATTATGGGGTTTCCTGGCCGTTCCCCCAGCTTCCCTCGCAGGACCACTTGGCTCCTCTCTGCCTATCATGTCTCTGGCTCTGGACCCCTGCCCACTCCACTTCGGGGCCCCAGCCTGGCTCTAATCAATGGCTGATGACCAGGACGAGAGTGTGTTGTGATCAACCAGAACATGTGGGCCAGCGGAAAGACCATGGCCCTGGGAGAGAAACTGAGCCTAGTCCCTGCTCTGCCAGACATGTGCTGTGTGGCCTTGAGCAAGTCCCTTTCCCTCTCTGAGCCTGATGTTACAGTGGGGCCCTTTAACACAGTGTGGTCTACAGCTCAATGACTGCAACAGTCAATGAAGCAATTCCAGCCACCAAGACCTTTTCTTGAGTTTCCTCCTTTTCCACAAACAGCAGAGAGGGAGTGAAGCAGGATGATCTGGAGCAGGGCAGTGTGGTATAGTGGGAAGAGGAAGTCTAATTTGGAAATACTCAGTGAGCAATATCTGCCCCTCTTGAGACCCCTGTCCTCTCTGCTTCAAACTCTCTATGGTTCCAATTGCCTCCGGAATAAACCCCAAACTCCTTACCATGGTCCTCCACAATCCATTCTGCCAGCCTTGTCTGCTCCCATTCCTGATTCTTGCTCATGCCCCACCTGCCACACTGACCTCCCTGCTTTTGTGTCAAGCTCATTCCCCTAACAGGGCCTTTGCACTGGCTGTTCCCTCTGCCTGGAACTCTCTTCCCCAGACCTTCCCCTGACTACCTCTTTGGATTTTGAGCCAAAATGTCACTCTCAGAGAGGTTTCCCTAGCTACACAGCTCTTTATCCCATGAGCCCATGTCAGCATCTTCACAGCACACATTGTCACCTAACATTTCCTGTTTCTATGTTCTCATGTTCATTATCTTTGCATGTCCCCCACCTTTCCAGTCCCATGACACTGAACACCATGCCAGTGACCTACTGTCTGGTTCCCCATTTTGTCCTCAGTGCTTAGACAGTCAATAAATATTTGATGAATGAATGATTGAATGGGCCTCAATGTGCCTAGCAATACAATTAGAGGGTAAGGAGAATTCAATCATTCTGGTCACAGATGCCTTTTAAAATATAATGAAATTTAGGGATCTTCTGCTCAGGAAAGCACAGACATAACATTGTGCACCCAGTGAGGTCCCCACCCCCTTTGAAGCCTACCCCAGAATCCCTGATCATGCTCTGAGGTTTTCAGATCTGGGAACAGAAGACAACAAAGATCAAATGGGTGTTCCATTGATTGTAAAAGGTGCTCAGGACTTGGTGCTCCGTCTTTGTGGAGTTTATATTTTCTCATTTGGAGCTGAAAGTATGTCTTGGTGCCCCCTCCTACACTCCTGTCTCTAACTCAGCAGACCCCCTCAGCTGGAGGGACCTGGCTCTGTTATTCTTGCTCCTTGGTTGGCCCCCCCGGTTTTCCTTCTGGCCCTCTCCTCTCCTCTTCCTGCTGCTGAGATCTTAAGACAGCAGATTCAGGTCTCTGGAGAAATGGTCTCCCTTAACACCAACATGGTCCCCCATCTATAAAACCTTTCAACTTCATAAACTCGTAACTGCAGAAATCTGTCCAAACATTCCGGGGCGGTTGTAACTATTGGTGTTGGCTTGCAGACCTGAACTGAGCTGCCAGAGCTTTAATGAGGAAATACTTAACAGGCCCAGCCCAGGGTGACGGCCAGAGAGGGCAGGGAGCCCACAGATGGGTGCCAAGCAGCCATGAGCTGGCCTCCGCTGGGCACAGTGGACAAGACAGGCTATCAATCGGCTTCTCAGAAAAATGAAATTGACTTAATCTTGTTACCCTTTGAAGGTGTGGGTGGAAGATGGTGAGATGGGTCAGAGACGGTGGGACAGCTGTCAGGAGTGAGAACCTAGCCAGGACTGAACTTTGTGTTGAGACACATGTAGCCAGACAGATGAAAAAGGCACTTTCTCCCCCCCAGGCTGGGGCACGCTGTCTTTTCCATGATTAATGTGGAGAGAATGGCTTAGACGCTGTTGAGGGCCGGTGAAGAGAAGTGGTCCTTTTTTTCCCTCCTCCCCAGGCGCCTGTCTGGAGAATGGTGGCAGGGAAGGGTCAGTTGTGTTGGTAGGGACGGCTGCGGGGCCACATGGAACTTGCACAGGAATCCACATCACTGAACACCCAGGGCCCCTGGCACCCGGAAGGTGGGCTGCGGGTGACCTCAGGAAGAGGGGGCTGCTGCAGTCCCAGCCAGGCAGCTCTAGAGAAGCAACTACCCCTGGTATTTCCCCTCCCAGCAGCCACATGAAACAGTTCTTGGGGGACAGGGAGAGAGAACACACTTCAGAGGTGACTGTGAAAATTTGGGCCTGGCAGACAAGAAGTGCTATCCACAAGAAAGGGGCAATTCTGTGGTCTCGTACATCCTGGAGACTTCACTGAAGGAATTCCCTTCAATCTGATTGTCAGGAGGAAGGGCCCCTTGGCTGTGAGGTTGGAGGAAATTGTTGCCCCCCTGCAGCCCCACGACCCCACCCCCTCCTCATGGTGCGATGAAGGCCTGGACCCCGATGGGACCACACTTGGTGCCTGTGGCTAGCTGGGCATTTCTAAAAGCTGGATACCCAGAAATACCAAGTCAGAACAGCATCTCTGACCTAACCACAACACATGGCCCAACTTAGAACCATACCCTAAAGCCCCAGTTTCCAGGGCAGCTGCCCCCAGGCCAAGGAAGGCCCATAAATTCCAGGTACATGAAGAAATGAAGTCCATGCTTGTAGAAGCAGGGAGATAGGGTTCTTTCCCAGCTGGGTGATGGATTTCTTTTCCCTTCATCACATCAACAGTTCTCAAGACCTTGCCTTACTTACTGTCATGGTCCCCATTGAGACTCTCCAAGACTCCCATGGAATGAGGCCCTACTCTCTTTACAGATAAGACTCCAGAAATCCACTTGCGGCCCTATGGGACAGGAAAAGAGTGCTTAGGTGCCTGACTATTGGAAAAAAGGAGAAACTGAGGCCTCAGAAAAAAAGCTGAGTTGAAGTCATAGAATGGATTTTCCCTTGGAGGCCATCTGGCAACACACTGGTTTCGCAGGTGAGAACTGTACAGCTCTGAGAATAGAGGAGACTAAGTATGTCCCCAACCCCCTCCACACAGCATTGCACCATTCCCTCTGCCCAGGACCCCTGAACATGGCCTCCCCTTCCTCTGCTCCCATCTCTGGAGGGGGCCCAGCAGGCCATCCCCCCACAGATTTGCTCCCAGCTCCAGCAGAGGCCAGGCCTGAGCCTCGCCATAGCTGAGGGGGCCCAAGAAAGTACTATCTGCAGGGAAAGGCATCGAGAGTGCTGATTTCAGTCCCAGATCTCTGCTGGAAAGCCCTGTGACTTTGGGGGACCCTTTACAAATATCCTAATATTTGAAGAACACATTAGGTTTCACAAGGCTCTTTCACATATGTTATTTCATTCTGTTCTGAATCTCTTGGGGCCTCAGTTTCTTCACATCAAAATGAGGGAATTGAACTGACAGATGGCTTCAAGGCTTTCTCTCCCACATGCTAATATTTTGTGAGAGACTATGTTTTACAGCATCTCATAGATTACATTGTTCGTTTCAGGGTTTATGGTGCTAAGATGCTGTGTTCTGGGATCCCAGAAGCATCAGCTTCTGAATTCAATGGTCTTTGATTCTCAGAGTATATGACTTTTTCATTCCATGATTGTATATATCAGAATTTCCCAGATTTCACTTGTTCCCATACCACCTTTAGCACATAGACTGCGTCTGCATACCACCTGTATTATTATTCATTTAGTATTTTTTTCTTTAAATAGACGCTTTTTTTAACTTAAATAAGTGTCTTTAAAATGGAAACTTTATATCACTATTGCAAGTGGAAAACCAGTCTCACCTGCCATAAATAGGAGCTAAAAGTAAAAATAAATACAATAAAAACAATGCTATTAAATTCTAACTAGATATTGTTGCTTGCCAAAGGCTCCAAGCCCAAGGCTTGCTCTTTAAAAAAATGTTTTAATACACATACGTGTATATATATATATATATATATTAGCAAGGTTTAGAGAGGTATTAAAGACACGTTAGCATCGAATCGAAATGGTATAATGAGAAGGATTGAAACTATAACTGAACTTTTCATCTCTTTCTCAGTAAGTGGTTCCATGTTGTTCAGTGCTGTACCTGGGCATCACCTAGTTTCACTGTGGGGCATGTCCCTTCACTAGGTTTACCTAGTGTAAAACTCCTTGTTCTGCTACATGGTAAAGGAACCTAAACTCTCGCCTCTCAGGCCACACGAACATTGTCCAGAGAGTCCATTTGGTTTCTTCTCTTCTGAGCTAGGAAGAGCTTTGCATTATTGCAAAAGCAGTCCCTCAGATTCAGGCCTGGGGCTTCCCTCTCATGGTCTTCCCTGGATAAGAAGAGGCAGAATAAACCCCACAAGCCTATCACCTGGAGATTGTTAGAGACGTCAGTGGTTCTGGAGCTGCTGACAGGACTCAGCTGGACAGAAATACACTTTCTTTAGTGCAGGTCTGGTGACAGCTGGGCCTGCAAGTGATGCTTTTGCTTATGGGGCAGAGAGAGCAGACACAGCTCTGGGGGTGCTGGCCTCCAGAGCCGGGAGTGGGGGTCTACAGGAAGAGCCTGTTGGAAGAGCTCAGCATACCCCGGGAGGTTCAAGGCTGGACTCATCCTCTCTGGGGCTGGCTGCAGAGCCAGGGTGGTATCAGGCCAGGCTTGACATATGGGCAGGAGGACCCAGGTTCTAATCCCACCTGCTGCTGGCCCATTGTGTGACCTTGGGTGAGGCCCTTTTCCTCTGCAGGGCAACATCCTCTCTGTACAATCGGTGCACGTACTGGCTCTGACTATCTCTGCAAGGAATAGGGGTATAAGAATGCTCGCTGGCTCACAACTCTATCTTCAGCACATGTTTTCACTCAAATAAATGGCTGCTGCTATTATCATTATAGCAATAATTATTATTTGGTCGTCTTCATGATTCTTTGAGAAAGGGTGAGATGAGCAACAATTTTCTCGTTGACAGCGGCAACATATAGAAACGTTTTGATACACAGAAGTACTCCGTATATTTGATAACAATATTTCTTTTTCCTTCCTGCCAGGCGCCTTAGTGCCTGAGGGCAGCATCAGTCCTTGACCTGGGCTCAGTTTCTGAAGCTGGCCTGATGACTTCTCTGTGATAGTGACATCAGCCTCACATTGAAGACAGCCTTTCTTTGTCTGACTCCAGAACAATATATGAAAAACCAGGGCTGCCTTTCCCCTGCTCCCTTCACCCCATGCAGAGTCCCACCTCCAGGCCTTTGCTATTGCTCTTGCTCTTGCCTTGACCTACGACGTCCTCCTCTCTCCCCATGGCCTGATCCAGCCCTCAGAACCAACCTCCAAAACCCAGGTAATAGTAATAGTCCTGGCTCGGCCCCAGATTCTCTGATTGGCTGCTCTGGGCCTCAGTTTCCCCATACAAAATAAAGGGATTGAACTGCATGACCTCCAAGCTCCTTCCAGTCGTAGCATTGGGAATGACAGATGCAGTAGTGCCCACCACGAAAAGGAAATGACCCTGGATGCTTACAGTCAACTGCTCAATGAAGACCCTGTCAAACTTGGAATCAGGAGAATGGGGACAATCAGCTCCATGGCCTGTGTGTATAGCCTTTATCCCATAAACTGTAGGCAACCAGAGGACAGAGGCCATGTGTGATTTACTAACCCTCGCATCTGCAGAGTGTTCAATGCATAAAAGTTGCTCAACAAATAATGATCAAATAAATATACATATGCTTGAACTGTATGATAAGCATTCTTATTAGAAAACTGAAGTTGAAGTCAAATGCAATCAAGTTAACGCTCCTTGATTTTAAGCTCCAAGGAGAGAAGCCCCCTCTTTCTTTTCCTCTAGGCTCAAACTGCAGCATTAGCCTGAGCTTGGGGTGGGGGGCAGAGAGGAGAACAAGGCTCTATTAACTTATTTTAGTTATCTAAAGAAAACTCACTTTTTTTTTTTTTTTTTGAGACAGAGTCTTACTCTGTTGCCCAGGCTGGTGGGCAGTGGTACAATCTCAGCTCACTGCAATCTTCACCTCCCGAGTTCAAGCAATTCTCGTGCCTTAGCCTCCCAAGTAGCTGGGATTACAAGCACACACCACCAAACCTGGCTAATTTTTATATTTTTAGTAGAGATGGGGTTTTGCCATTTTGCCCAGGCTGTTCTCGAACTCCTGACCTCAAGTGATCTGCCTGCCTTGGCTTCCCAAAGTGCTGGGATTACAGGCATGAGCCATCGCACCCAGCCAAAAACTTCAAATCTATGGGCATATTCAGGCTTTTTAATAGCTTTTCACCCTGCCTAGTATTCAATCATTGATTCCACAAACACTTTTTTTTTTTAACTTTTATTTTAGTTTCGGGGATACATGTAACTGTTTGTTACATGGGTAAACTTGTGTCACGGGAGTTTGTTGTAGAGATTATTTCATCACCCAGGTATTAAGCTCAGTACCCAATAGTTAACTTTTCTACTTGAGAGTATCTGTGTAGCTGGGGCTACAAAGAGTGTGAAGGACAGGCATGGAATTTGAGGAATCCAAATACTTGGTTTCCAGCCCCAGCTCTGATACGAACTCTCTGTGTGATCTTGGGCAAATCACTTCTATCCTCTAGGCTTTAGCATCCTCATCTGCAAAATGGAGTGTTGGACTTGTTAATATCTAAGGATGTTTCCTTTCTCATTATCTATGATCAACATCTTAACCTGTGAGCTACAGATTCCCAGAGCAGAGGGACTAGAATTTTTTTAAGAGGTCTGGGAAGTAGTCTATGCATCTAGCATTATCTGTAAACAATATACAAAATTACAATTCCTTTTGTGTGTGTTGGAGAGAGGAGGTTAATGAACTTTGCATAAGGGCCTCACACTTGAAAGGGCAGAAGCTCTGGTGTGAATGGCACTGGCTATCATCCTGACTTGGACAGAGCTTACAGCCTAGCAAAGATATAACCCAAGCAACTTGAATACGATGAGAGAAACAGATGTGGGTCCTGAAAGTTCAGAGGCATGAGAGACCAGTAAAAGGCAAGAAAGTTCTCTTAGAAGCCATAGACCCCACTGAGAAATTGAGACAATTATTGGCCTCCCCCCACCCCTACCATACAAAATGCACCAAATCTTACATACAATTGCCAGGTGATCACAGGCCTTCAAGTTCATCTCACAGAACTCATCACAGTTCTTAATCAAGGTTAAGAACTATTGATTTAGATAAACCTGTAAGCAGAAGTCAGGCAAGTCTGGAGCAAATCCCTAACTTGAATTCTTGAACAAGGGCACCATACAAGCTTGTAGGAGAGTCTAGAGACACTTTGGGATCGATGGCCCCCAGGACCTGAGAGGTCTTGATCAGAGAGAAGGGGGCACGGGGAAGCTTGGGTGAAATAAGCCATGAGCCACCTTCTCTGTCTCTTCTGCTAGACGAAGCAATTTTTTATGCTGTTTCGGAAGGCTAAACTCATAAGCTTCAAAACATAAACAAGCAGAGCCTCTTAAATCACTGGGGAATTGTTTATGAATTAAATCATCTCTTCATAACAAACAGAGACCAGGCTGAGAATCCACAACCTCCATGATTAGATGTAGACAGGCAAGGAATCAACAAGGGCCCCTGTGGGGATGAGACCTCATCAGAGATGGTCCCATTCAGAGGTAAGGCCACTGGCTAGAAAACCCTGCGTATGTTCTCATGAGTGAGTTCCTTGGGGTGGTAGAAACCTGATGGACATATAACAAGATTTAAAAGGTGAAAATATGCTTTTGATCCCGAAGTGGTAATCATTTTAAAGGCCGTGGCCAACACCACCAGCATTACAATTACACTCAGCAGTCTCGTGTCAAAGGACAAAGGACGCAATGGCAAAATGTAGTTTGATTGAGCCAAGGACACAGACCCCCTGAGTGACTGTGGGCGTGGAATGACTCCTGAGTGAGAGCTTCTCCCACTTTAATGTATATCTGAGTCACCCAGCATCCTGTTACTATTTGGATTCTGATTCAATAGGACTGGGATGCAGCTGAGATTCTGCATGAACAAGTGCCCAGGTGATGCCATGATGCTGGTTCCCAGGTCAAGATAATGACAGTGACAGCAGAGCACAGCTAAATCCATGGACTCTGGGGTCAGATAGGCCTGAGTTCAAATCTTGGCTTCCTTATCCCACTGGCTGAATAATATTAGTTACTTAGCCTGTTTGAGATTCAGCTCTTTATCTGTAAAATAGGAATAACAGGCAGGATTATTTGTTTATTCAATAAATATCTATTAACATCTTCTATGTGTCAGGCTTGTGCTAGGCCCTGGGGATGCAATGGTGAGACAAAGCAGACTCGGTTCCTGCTCTCAGGGATCTGATGGTCTTTGAGATGATGAATGTAAAGTATTTAGCACAGTGCCTGGTACCTGGTAAGAGCTCAACAAATGATACCTATGTTTATTAGCAGTAGCATAGTATCATCAATTTCAAGCACCCCGGGGAGAGAACTCTTCCGTTAAGTACCAACTTCCTGAAAGGATTTCTGATTCATTCTGTAATAAAGGGGACACTGAGATGAAGAGTATATGGTCCCACCCCTTGAGGAGCTCCTGGTTTCGTGGAGAGATGTGTATTTAGCCCAGGTGTAGCACAAGTTAGATGCCGGGTTCACTCTGTTCACGTTTTTACCCTCCCATTTTTACCCTTTCCCTACACTTTGACTTGAAAAATGCTGTACCCCCTCATTAATGACTATAACCAAACTCCTGCTGGCTAGACAGCCTGTAGACCTCCCACCAAAGCTATGTATCACCCCCTAGGCCTCCCTACCTTCCTGCCCACCAGTGTTATACAAATGGATCAATCTAGGCACCTGCTATGGAGCTCTGGAAGAAAATCACAAAGACTTGGAATGCTCTGCATTCCATTGGAATTCTCAATACGCTGAGTATCAGGAGGTTGGAGATCATGGATGGTGTTGATAAGGAAAAGATAGTGTGCTTTCAGGTGGGCTGGGCGTAGACGTCTAGGTCTGGGCCCTCTTGTGCCCCATTCCTGGTACAGACTTGGCTACAGTGAGGCTGTAAGTCAAGGCCAGTGAGAAGGTGGGAAGGAGCAGGGAGCAACTTCAAGGAACAGCTAATGGAAGAAGACTCAGAGCCTTAATCTTCAAATCAACTGAAGCAAACCACAGAGACTTATTGAAGTTTTCACAAGCAGCACTGGGGCCTAGGGATGAAGTGAGGAGTGGCGCATAGTCCCTGCCCTCATGGAGTTTACCATCAAGCACAGAAAACCAACAATGGCAGGGCATGACAGCATAGCGTGGTGGGCACCGTCATGGCAGACACACCAAAACCAGTGCAGCCCATCAACAGAGGCTTCCCAGGAAAAGCACTTCAGCTGAGACCTGAAGGAGAAGAAGGGTGAGGCCAAGGACGGTGAAGGGAAGGAGCATTCCAAGATGAATGAACAGCTTTCAAAAGGCTGGACCGAGAGGACTGCTCCATGTGGTCACAGAGAGAGGTGTGAGACATGGACCTGTTGAGGGGGCCAAGGGCAAGCCGCAGAAGTCTAACCATTCCAAGTGTCCAACTTGGACACCTCCCCGAGGGCAATGGGGAGCCACTGAAGGTTCTGCAGTACAATTCAACACCAGTTATTAGTCTGCTTTTACAGATGGGAAACTGAGGCACCAAGGAGGAGTTAGGTAACTGGTCAGAGGTCACACTATCAGAAAGTGCTAGGGCCAGGATTCCCTGCCGTCTGAGGCCAGAGCCTACACTTTCCAGCACGTGGTTAAGTGCACACACAGGAACAAATACACATATATTAAAAAAAAAAAAAAAATGCAGCCATGGCACAGGGCTCAGCCAGAGGCCTTACAGGCAAACTCTATTTAAACCCATTTAACAAGGAGCCTCTTAATGATCTCATTAGCCTGGACAGGGCCCTTAGGAAACTTGAGGCAAGGCCCTGCTTTAAATGGGGCTTCTTTGAAGTGGCCACCACCTGAAGCAGCCACCTGAGTGGCGGATAACAACGAGGGCCTGTGAGCCCTGCGCCCGCTTGGGCTGCAGCCATGGGGCCTCTAGCACAGCAAGACTTGGCCTCGGTGGGGCCCAGGATGCCTGTCGGGTTGCTGTTAGCTCACTCCCAGCCACCCTCTCTGCAGGCCCATTCAGATGGGCGATCTGGCTGGCCAGGCCACAATGAGGTCATGCGTCATGATGGCGGTGGCCGGAAGGAGACTGCGGCCTTCCCTAAGCCTCACCCTCTCATGTCTGGACTCCAGGCTCCCCTCGGCCTGGTCTGGCTCCTGATCAGGGATGCCTCATGGTTCTCCCTGATCCCAGGCTCTACCTCCACCCTCTCTATCCCCAGCTCCTCTCATCAGTCCTCTTGTTTCTAGACTGACACCCTTCCCTTCCAGCCACCCAACCCTGGTCTCTTCATGATCCCCTTAAGGGTGGGTGCCTGATCTTCCACAGGAGCAGCTGTGAGACCCCATCCAAACATCACCCCCAACCCCAGTCACCCTAGATGCCTACTGCTCTGGTCAGCTTGGGGCCTCTGGGCCCCCTCTCCCTCTGCCTGGGGGAGAGTCAGCATCCCAGCCGGGCCAGCCCACACAGCTCCCAAGCTGCCCCAGGAAACGACTGGGGGTAA
Source organism: Pongo abelii (assembly GCF_028885655.2). NCBI lineage: Eukaryota > Metazoa > Chordata > Mammalia > Primates > Hominidae > Pongo > Pongo abelii. The sequence goes on from NC_071989.2 coordinate 158,977,696, forward strand.
CTGACCTTCTGAGGAATATGCACCTGGCCAATTGTCCCACCACGGGGGTGCAAAACCCAGACAGGCAGAAGGAACCGATTCACCTTTCCAGAACTGCATGCGAAGGGCCTCCCAGCAGGCTGTGGCTGCCGCCCTGCCTATTAATAGTCAAGCAGCTGTTTGCCTCTCTGAATGAGAGTCTTTATTGCAAGCTGCGTTGACAAAACAGATCCTGCTCCTTCCTGCCCAGAATATGTGGGGGTGGAGGGGCCACAGTGAGATGTGCCTTCCTTCCAGGGACATTGAGAAGATCAGCACTAGGACAGACCTTAGCAGAAACCCCTTGAAAATCAGGGCCAAAGCCAAGCTCATTCTCACCACCTCCTCAGCCCCTCACTCACTCCTCTGCTCATGTTCCCAGTTTTAGCCAGAAGCTCCACTGTTCCTTGGTACTTTCACAACATTCTCATCTCTCCTTTGTACCACCCCAATCTAGAAGCCTCGAAGTTGAGGCCTTGGGCCAGCGTAGTGGCTCACGCCCGTAATCTCAGCACTTTGGAAGGCCAAGGCAGGTGGATCACTTGAACCCAGGAATTTGAGACCAGCCTGGGCCACATAACAAGACCCCATCTCTACAAAAATACAAAAGTTAGCTGGGTGTGGTGGGTGTGCCTGTAGTTCCAGCTACTTGGGAGGCTGAGGTAGGAGAATCACCTGAGCCTGGGAGTTTGAGGCTGCAGCGAGCCATGATCCTGCCACTGCATTCCTGCCTGGGCAACAGAGTGAGACCGTGTCTCAAAAAAAAAAAAGTTAAGGCCTTTTCTGACACCTGGCCTCACCTCCCATGCCCCACCCCCTCAATCAGCTGAGTATGTGACTTGACATTCTCTCCCTTAGCTCCTGGCCTTTGCACATGCCATTTTCTCTGCCCGATGCTCCATTTCCCCAGATCTTCATGTGATTGATGGTCCCTTAAGTCATGGCTTGGAAGAGACCACACTAGGAAGGCTTGTCTCCCAAAATCGACCTCGGTGTGCCTCCATCCTCTGCTGAACTTACTTCCTTACCAGAAGTTCTTTCTGGGAGCGTAGAGGTGTGGCCTTTTTCTTCCCTTACTTTCCTCTACCAGCTCCCAGGACACTGACACTGAGCTGAATCAAAGAAAGATACATGAATGCTTCCATCTCCTTCCCGAAGTCCCACACTCTGACCAGTCAGCAAGTCCTGTTCATTCAACCTGGTGAAGAACGAGAGATCTGGAAATAGGTTGCCTGGGTTTGAATCATGGCTCTGCCACTTATGAGTTGAGGGATGCTTGAGTAAGTCATTAACCTTGCAAAGCCTGTTTCCTTACCTGTAAAATGGAGCCAATCATAGTTCCTGCTTCCTAAGGTTATTGTAAGAAGTCAAGGGATGGCTGGGCGCTCTGCTTCATGCCTGTAATCCCAGCACTTTGGGAGGCCGAGGAGGGTGGATCACTTGACGTCAGGAGCTCAAGATCAGTCTGGCCAATATGGTGAAACCTCATCTTTACTAAAAATAAAAAAATTGGCCGGGTGTGGTGGTATGCTCCTGTAATCCCGGCTACTCAGGAGGCTGAAGCAGGAGAATTGCTTGAACCCAGGAGGCAGAAGTTGCAATGAGCTGAGATTGCGTCACTGAACTCCAGCCTGGGCAACAGAGCAAAACTCCATCTCAAAAAAAAAAAAAAAAAAACCGTCAAGAGGCAATGCTTATAAAATGCCTAGCCCAGCATCTGTCACAATCAGTAAATGTTAGCTGCATAAATAATTTTACTCAATGTTTCAACCTGACCACAGAAACTTCCCCTATCCATGCCTCCTCCACCCCCATTTAACCATCATCCACAGTGGTGAATGTCACACAGCACACGCTTTCAGAAATGCCTGTGTAGCTAACAGTCGTGCCATTGAACAAGTGAGGCATGTGGGGCCAGAAGGAACACAGGACAGAGCCATGAGCCTACATATTAGACCTGATGGCTTGGCCACATCACTGCATCTCGGCCTAAGGAGCTAAGCTTGTGGCTGCCTGTGGGTCCAACAGCCTGCAGTGTCAGGTCTCCCAGGAAAGGATCAGGTACCAGGGAGCCACTGGCTTCACATTAGAGCAGGCTGGCACAAGTTTTGGTTCCCATGGACCCTTAGGGTAGCCTAAGGCATGGTTAGGTCAGGAGTTAATGGAGTTTTGCTCCTTCTCTGCTTGATGGGTGCCTGGAGGTGAGGGCTGTGTAAAGGAAGAAGATGTGCATTTAAGCCTTGGTGTGGATGCTCTCTGCCTGCTGGAGGTTGGCTAGCTGCTGCTGCTCCCTTGGGCTCCAGAGCCTTCTTAAATTGTCTTCAGAGAGGGAACACTAATCCCTGACTGGTGCAGGACTTTTCAGTCCCCAAAACACATCGATTTTCATAATCTCACTTGATTCCTTAACTGTCCTCCCTGTGAGCAGACTAAGCCTCTCCTCAACTTGGCCAATTCTAAATGTGAAGGTCAGAAAACACAATGCGCCTTGCCTAAGGCCACAGAGTTACGGTGTGGTCATCCTGAGGCTGGAACCCAGGTATCTTCGCTCCCTGTCCTGTGCTCTTACCGCTCTACCTGGCTGCTGTCCAAGGCATTTAGTGGAATGTTCACTGTGGTGTGAGGGAACCAGGCTCTCCTTTTTTTAAATTCAATATTATTGAGCACCTATTAACTGTTAGCCATTGTATTAGGGATAAAATTACAGGCCTTTGTGGTGTGTGTGTGTGTGTGTGTGTTTTAATGGCTTTATTTATTAAGGTGTAGTTGATAAACAAAAACTGCACATATTTAATATATATAGGACCCAGGACTTTCAAGCAAACAGCTCTAGGCCCATAAACATATGAAAAGATATTCAACCTTATTAGAATTCAGAAAGATGCAAATTGAGACCATTATGACATCCTTTTACACCCACTGGATTGGCAAGGAATTAAGGAGCCTGACAATACCAAGTGTTGGCAAGGATGTGGATCAACCAGATGCTTATACACTGCTGGGAGGAATGTCTATGGGAATAAGTGACTTGGAAAATCATTCCAGTATGATCTTGTAAAGCTGATCGATCACTTTCCCTGCAGTCTCACAGTTCCCCTCCTAGGCAACATATACTCCCAAGCACATACACACCCGTGCTTACCATTGTGAACACACTGGTTGATAGAATCTTGAAATTCTTCCATGCCAGTTGGTAAACAGCTACTATTCCAAGTCTCTCCCACCCATTTACCTGTGACCGCCTGTGATCCAGCTGCCCCCAGCCTTTCCTTTAGGTATCCATCCAAACTCCCCATGATCCAACAACTAAAATGTTAATACCCCATAGACTACCCCCAGGACCACATTCCAGCTCCACAGCATCCATTCTGATTGCTCAGTGCCCTTACCTCTCCAGTTGTTTATTGTTATTGTGTCCACCCTAGAGAAACCCTTGCTCACATGCACCAAGAGAAATGCACAAGGTTATTCGTAGAATCAATCTTCTTAATAGAAACAACGATAACCACAACAACCACAATAACCAAACAACTATAAATAACCTCAGGTCCATGCAAGGGAGATGCCCATCTAAGCCATTTCCTTCTGTCAGCTCAAAGAAGCTCCTGCAGGGTTCAGGGCAGACAGAAGAGATGGGCTCATTTTTTTTTTTTTTTTTGAGAAGGAGTCTTGCTCTGCTGCCCAGGCCAGAGTGCAATGGCGAGGTCTCCGCTCACTGCAGCCTCCACCTCCCGGGTTCAGCGATTCTCCTGCCTCAGCCTCCCGAGGAGCTGGGACTACAGATGTGTGCCACCACATCTGGCTAATTTTTGTATTTTTAGTAGAGACGGGGTTTCACTATGTTGGCCAGGCTGATCTCGAACTCCTGACCTCATGACCTGAGATAGGCTTATTTTCTAGTGGGATCCAGGCCCAGGCAGATGGTCATGCTCACTCTGTGCCTTAGGGTTGTATCTTATTTACCATCCAAGATAGCTGTTAGCATTCTTAATCCCATTTTACAGGTAAGGAAACTGAAACGTAGAGAAGTAATATAACTTGCCCAACGTCATACATCGTAGAGCTAGGGTTTGAGCCCATGTCTTTGTGATTTCAAAGTCCAAACTCTTCTTCACTACTAGGGGCACATTACCATAGGTGGGAGTTCTTGGCATGTGGGCCTTTTTCACTCGGGATCCCCAGCAACTGGCACAGAGCCTGACACAGAGGAAGATGCTCAGTGAACAGACTGTGATACAGCAAAGCAGTCAAGCGATCCACTGTGACTGACTTCAGCCTCTGCACTGGACCTCACTTCCTACTTATCTCCCTGATTCCTGAAATCCAGGCCAGAAGACCATTTTGTCCTGAGATCCCTTGTTTCCTGATCTCCTGATTTTGAACCTGGACTTGCAAGATACATCTTCTCTGAGACCACTCCAAATATTTAAACACAAAGACTGTGACTCTAGTCATTCATTCCTTCCTTCCATTATTCCTATGTTTTTTGGTTTTTTTGTTTTTTTTTTTTTTTTTTGAGACGGAGTCTCTCTCTGTCCCCCCAGATTGGAGTGCAACAGCACGATCTTGGCTCATTGCAACCTTCACCTCCCGGGTTCAAGTGATTCTCCTATCTCAGCCTCCCGAGTAGCTGGGATTATGGGCGTGTGCCACCACACCCGGCTAATTTTTTGTATTTTTAGTAGAGATTGGGTTTCGCCATGTTGCCCAGGCTTGTCTCGAACTCCTGAGCTCAGGCAATCCACTCGCCTCGGCTTCCCAAAGTGTTAAGATTACAGGCATGAGCCACCGCATCCGGCCTTATTCTTTAAATATTGATTGCACACCCATATGTGCAAGGCACTGAGCTGAGCTTGGGAGAAACAGCAGTAGCCAGACAAAGTCCCTGCTTTCTGGAACTCTCAGCCTGCCCTGGGTGCCCCCAACCTTGAAACACATTCCTCAGAGCAGCTGGGTGCTGACATGAAGCCCACACGCCTGGCTCAGTGGCCCTTCAACCCAGCAAAACAGCAAATCCAGGAGGCTGACACTGAAGTACCTAGGTGTTTTGTCCCCACATGCCTCCTGTCTGACCTTCTGCCTGAGGAAAGAGTTTGTTTTTGCTCCAGGAAGAGAGGTATAGCTGTGGGAAATTCAATGTGCTTATTTATTTGTTTGGCTTCCCTAATTTAATCTCCTCAACAAATAAAAATAAAGATAGCATGTTTGCCCAAATAGCAAAAGGCCCCACCTGAGATGTTATTACGCTTTCCAGAATTAGTCACACCATTACTGCTAGTGGCCAACGTGCCCAGGGCAACTGAGGGTTAGAAGCCCAAGCTCCCAGCCCAGCTCTGCCGATGATGGTTTGATAACGGAAAAGTTGTTTCACCTCTTCAAGTCGTTTCCCTCCTTTATAAGATGAAATGCTTGATGCTTACAAAGTCAGAACTTTCACATTCACTACCTCATTTTGTGTTCTTAATATGCTGTGAAGAAGGCATTTTGATCCTATTTTACTGGTGGAGAAATTAAAGCAGAAGAGACAGAAGAGTCCAAGTGACCCAACTGATAAGAAGAGGCAGAGACAGGAGCCGAATCCAAGCTTCCAACTCTTGCCTGGGGTCCTTTTGTCCTCACCAGGGTTTCTCATACTTGAGTAATATACAGATGCCTCCAAAACAATTCTCACTGGCCCAAGAATATGCCCAGAAATCTTAGGAGTCTGCAGACACAAATTTAAGAACCTTCTAAGTTTGATTTACAGCAAAATCTTGGTTTATTCAGGTGGCTGTAAAGTCATTGATTATCCCAGTGCCAATGTGATCACAAAGGCAAACATCAACACAGCATTGAAATCACTTGTCCCTACAATGTTATAAGGCAGATGTTCAAATTATCTGAAAATATATTTTTTTTTTTTTTGAGACGGAGTTTCGTTCTTGTTGCTCAGGCTGGAGTGCAGTGGCGCGATCTCAGCTCACTGCAACCTCCACCTCCTGGGTTTGAGCGATTCTCCTGCCTCAGCCTCCCAAGTAGCTGGGATTACAGGTGCTGCCGCCACACCCAGCTAATTTTGTATTTTTAGTAGAGGCAGGTTTCACCATGTTGGTCAGGCTGGTCTTGGACTCCTGACCTCAGGTGATCCACCTGCCTCAGCCTCCCAAAGTGCTGGAATTATAGGCGTGAGCCACTGTGCCTGGCCTAAACTTTGTCTTTCTTTTTTTTTTTTTTTTTAGAGATCGAGTCTTGCTCTGTCTCCCAGGCTGGAGTGCAGTGGTGCAATCTTGGCTCACTGCAACCTCCGCCTCCTGGGTTCAAGCAATTCTCCTGCCTCAGCCTCCCGAGCAGCTGGGATTACAGACGCGTGCTGCCACACCAGCTAATATTTTGTATTTTAGTAGAGACAGGGTTTCACCAGGTTGCCAGGCTGGTCTCAAACTCCTGAGCTCAGGCAATCCACCCACCTCGGCCTCCCAAAGTGCTAGGATTACAGGCATGAGCCACCATACCCGGTTAAAATTTTTAATTATTTTAGATTAAAACTGAAATGAAAATTAAAAATTAAACTCTTGAAGAACTTGTCGGAACCGTCCCCCTTCCCATTCTGAGATTCTGTCAGGCTGCCTCCACATTGCCTGAAAACCCCCCACTCCCCGTTCTAACATTCTTTGAGTTTCCCTGGTAACCATCTGCTGGTGGAAATGACAATTAAGCTGTTCAGCTGCCTGGTTCACTTAGTTCCCCCATTATGGCTCTGTGCCAGGGTCAAGAAGGCCTGAATTTACCCACCTGCAGCGATGTGCCAAAGGAGAGGGATCCTCCCAGGGACAGGATGAGTCTCAAAACACAGAGTAGAAAAAGCCTGCACCTGGATGGACATTGTTCATCCTTCCACCACCTCATCCACTAATGCATCCGTTCTGCATTCACTCTCGCCTGTTACATTCCAGGTCCTAAATTTGTGGGAGAGAAGATGGGGTGAAAAAATAAGCAAGGTTTACCTTCGTGTATGTAATGTACTACTATCAATATTGTGTGCCTGTGTGTGTGTGTGTGTGTGTGTGTGTATGTGTGTGTGTGTGTGTGCGCATTCATATCTAAGCCCTGGTAATATTGTGTCCTCCTGGGAAGAGAACCAAGAAGCTGGGGAACAGAGGGTGGGAGCCCAGGAGATTTACTTCTCTTGGTACCCTTTGCATACCTTTACATGTTTGCATCATGTGTGTACATCATCTTCTCCAAAAATAGCCTTCAGTTTTTGAACTACATTCTCCACTGGAATCCAGTGCTCTGGTCATGTGAGCAGGCTGACCTTTCAGAGGTGGTGATGGTGGGGTGACTCACGGTCAGTAAGTGGGACGAAGAAGGAGGCATCATCCAGACCTATTTGCCATGGGTTCTGTGGCCTTGTCCAAGAGGCTGCTGGCCCCAGAGGCCTCTGCCCACCTCCCCTCCAAACCTGTTCCTGTGTATGCTGTGCCCAGGATTGAACTGCTCAGAGGTGATGGGGTAGCCCCCTGCCATGGCCTCAAGAGACCTGCTTGTGTGGGCTGGCATGTGGTCACATATGAGTGAAAGTGACCAGGCACGTGTGTCCTTTTCTTTCCCCAGACAAATATTTTCTTGGAGTCCTCAGATGCCCTCCCTATCCTGCTGCCAGGGTGACTGGGCAGCTTTGATTTGCCGTGGTGTATGGAGGCCATGGGATACATCCTCTGTCCTCTTCCGGTTTTCTTGAGACATCACGTATACCACTTCCATAAGTTCCTGCCTCCGGAGTCACCAAGCATGGCCCCAGGAACAGCTCAGAACCCAGGGCCATGGGTGGGAGGGAAAAGGAGGGAGACTGGTGTCTCATGTCTCGCATGTCCCATCTCTTCCAGAGACTCAGCAACACTTGCAGATGCAAAGTTAGATTTGAAGAGACTGTGTTGAGCCCTTGGGGCCAGGCAAGATTAGGACATTCACACTGGATGGCTCTCAGGAAGCAGCGTCTTCTGAGGCTTTTCTCAGTGAGTCCTCCCTCTCCCTGGGGGATTTCAAGACTTCCCACTGTGCCTTGGCCTGCTTCCTCCAGCCTCATAGCACCCCTGAGAGCTCAAGACAGTTCTCTTCCCTATTTTACAAGTAAAGAAGCTGAAACCCAGAGGTAAAATGACTTATCCCCAAGTTCACCAGCCTATAAATCACTCAGCCTGAATTTCAACCCAAGTGGGCCCTGCTCTAAAGCCCGTGCTCCTAACATTCCACCTGAGGTTAAAGCCTCCTGAGGAGGGTGCCACGCCAAGAAATGGCCTCAGCTTGCTGCGGATTGTAGAACCCCAAACAATAGAGGAAGACATTGACACAGTTCATTACATTCAAACCTAAAGCCTTTGTGCATCGCAAGACTGCATAAATAAAGTGAAAAAATAATTCACAGACTAACAAAAGATAGTCACGCAGACCACAAGATTAGAGCTCCTGCAAATCAATAAGAAAGACACAAACAGCACCATGGAAACACGGACAGGAGGTACAAGAGGTGATCCACAGAAGAGGAAATCCAAACCACCAGCACAATTATGAAAACGGTTTAACTCCACTCTTCAGAGAAATAGAACTTAAAAACAAGAACGAGAGACATTTGGCCCCCATCAGAGTGATAAACATTCCAAAGTCTGACTATTGCCAGGTCAAGTCTGGATGTGGAGCCACAGAAACTCACCCTTTCAGATACAGTCAGGCAATGGCAGGGAGTCCCAAGATGCTCACACACCCGGCCATTCTTCCCCAGGCACATGCAAGACACACATGAGGATGGTCACGGCAGTGCGGTTTTTATTATGGAAAACTGGACATCATTCAAATGCCCATCAACAGGAGAATGGATTGATAAACTGCAGTACATGCCCCTACAATGAAATTGATTGAATAGTGGATATATGTATACTGGTGCTCTGCACATCAAATGTGGATAAATTTCAAACACAATGTTGAATGAAAACAAGCAAGTTGCAGAAGGCTATGCACAATATTATGTCACTTACAAAAAGTTTAAAGCTACAAAGCAACACTTTCTATGTTTTATGAATGAATACATGTATAGCATGTATACATAAACATGTGCAGGAACAACTCATGCCAACTTCTGGGAATGGGCTGGTGACTATCTCTGGGCAAAGGGAAGGGAAATGAACTGAGATGCTCTTATGTATTTGAAATGTCTTTTTTCACAATCTAGGCCAGCTGCTGCGGCTCACACCTCTTATCCCAGCACTTTAGGAGGCCAAAGCAGAAGGAGGATCACTGGAAGCCAGAAGATCGAGACCAGCCTGGGCAACAAAGCAAGATCCTGTCTCTACAAAAAGTTTCTAAAAATTATCTGGGCATGGTGGTGTGTGCCTGTAGTCCCAGTTACTCTGGAGGAAGAAACAGGAGGATCGCTTGAGCCCAGGAATTTCAAGCTGCAGTGAGCTATGATCACCATCTCACTCCAATCTGGATGACAGAGCAAGACACTTGTTTCTAAAAAAAAAAAAAAAAAGGAAAGAAAAGAAATCTACGCTGGGCATGGTGGCTTACACCTTTAATCGCAGCACTTTAGGAGCCTGAGGCATTTGGATTACCTGAGGTCAGGAGTTCGAGACTGGCCTGGCTGACATGGTGAAACCCCATCTCTACTAAAAATACAAAATTAGCTGGACATGGTGGCGCATGCTTGTAACCCCAGCTACTTGGGAGGCTGAGGCAGGAGAATCTCTTGAACCTGGGAGGCAGAGTTTGCAGTAAGCCAAGATCGTGCCACTATACTCCAGCCTGGGCAACAGAGCAAGACTCTGTCTCAAAAAAGAAAGAAAGAAATCTAGATCATGGGAACATGGAACTGTATGTATGTGTCCCTGCATTTTTCACATGCCAAATATCTTAGATATTAAAAATCAGGGAGCTGGACAGTTGCCCTAAGGTCAATTGTCTTCCAGGTCACTGATTACTGTTTGAGAGTTTCATCTGGAATTAACTTCCCATTCATTGGCCCTAATTCTCTTCCTTAAGGATCCCATGTGAAAATCCAATGGCTAGTGCCGTGCATGCGGACTAGCTCCTGCCCTCAGCAGGCTGACTGTGCAGGCTGGCAACTGTGAGAGGAGGCCGCGTCTCCCAGCCACCCCCTCCATTGGCATCTCCCTCCACCCTCTCCCACCACCATCCCTCACCACCCCTCTGGCCTTCTCAGCAGATGGTAGCTCATACAGCCTGTTTTCTTCTGTAGAAAGTCCTTGACAAGCCCAGAGGGAGGCTCAAAGAAACCCCACCACTTTTTCAGTGGAGTTGTCTTTGCTAACCATGGACTAGGCTCAACAATGGACACTCAGTGGGAAGAACTGAGCTGGGAGTCAGGACAACTGCTCTTGATTTGCTGGGTGACTTTGAGTAAGTGACACAACCTCTCTGAATCTCGACAGGTACACTGAGGGAGGTGTGCACTTTGAAACCTTGAAGCCTCAGAATCTACTAGAGAGATTTTAAAAGCCTAGATGTGGGGGTCCCAAAATGGGAGTTGCTTGATGTGAGGCCTTGGAATTGTATTTCCATTGACTAGCCGGGTGATTCCACTGCACAGCTAAGCTTAGGAATCATTAGACAATCGTGGCAGGTTGGACATTCAGGTATATGAGCAAACTCTGTCCACATCGCCTATTTTCTCTCCCCACCCCCAGTGCCTTCCTGCATCCTTGTTAATCATCATCACCCTGAATAGTTTATGCCAAGCAGGGTGCTGGGTGAGAATGAGGGAGCAGATGAGCTTCCAGAATGAGGCCCCTTTCAGCCTCCCACTCCTTAGTAACCGCAGAGAAGCTGAGAAAGAAGGCGGGAGGGGGAGCCAGCCCTCGTACCCTCCACAGGTGGAGGAGGGTCTGGGGGACAGGGGCACATGGCCCATCTGCTGAGTTCCTGACCCTCTGCCCAAGGCCCAGCCTCCCAGCCCTGGGGCAGCTCATCTCCCTGTCTCCACCCCTACCAAAGGCAGGAGTCTGCAAATCACAGCATTCTAGAACATCAAAAGCAGACTAATGTTTTCCCGATTGCAGCCATTCACTGCTGTCTTACCACCTGTATATTATTTAATTGGTACTTTCTTTTACATTGACTCACTGTTTTTTACTTGAATGCCTACTTTAGCCCCATTCTAAGCAATAATATCTGCGAAATAACAGGTTTGATGTGCTAGTTATTTTTTGTCTAATACACATTAAAATAAATACATAATGATTTCCATTTTAAAATGTCCATCTTTTTATCTCTTGAAGTCACTTTGTGCATCACCACACTTTCAGAAACACTAAGCTAGTCCAACCCTGCCGTTGCACACAGATGCAAACTGAGGCCCACGGAGGGGTGGAGCTCGCCAAAGGTCCCGCCACTGGGGTGGAACCTGATATCCACAGGTGGCCACACTGGGCAGGCCCCAGGCACTCTGGTGACCTTGACCTTTTGAGAGACCTTTCTTTGGTTGTGCACTGCCCCCTCCTGGCTGGTTCTTCTGCAACACATGACCTCCGGGAGGAAGCAGCCAGGGGTGGAGGCGGGGCCACCTTGTTGCAGAACACAGATGACTGACTGCCCAGGGATGGAAGGCTGGGCAGTCAGGGAAGGCACCATTGCAGAGGGGGCCTTTGCACTTGGCTTTGAAAGATAAATAGGAAACAGTCAAACTTCAAAGAGCAAAAAGGCAGTTCTGTCCAAATGGTGTGAAGGGAGTGAGATGTTCTGAGGACAGAGAGTACTCAAGATTTAGCTGCTGGTTTGGATGATAGGAGACACAGCAGGGAACAGACTAGGATGGGCTTTGAATGCCTAAGAAGAAGCCGTGACTTGAGCCTGTGGTCAGTGGTTAAGCTATTAGGGGAGGTTTAATGAGCAGGGAAGTGATGTGATGCCAAGTGCAGTGTGGAGAGTGGACAGGAGAGGACAAGGCAGGGTCAGCGCGGAGGGAAGAGGATATGGCAATGGCCCAGGGAAAGGTAGACAGGTACTTCCCTCTGCCTCTAACCTGCTGGGGTCCTTGTCGAGTCACTTCCTGTCACTGGGCCTGTTTCCTTATCAGCAAGAGGAGCGAGCTGGGCTAGATGCTCTCCAAGGACCCTTCTAGCTCTGAGAAATAAAACCACAAAAATAAGAAATTATGCTGATGAGGCTATGAATTGCTACAACCCTTTTGGCAGTTAATTGGGCTTTAGCTATTAAAATAAAACACATGCATCCCCTCTGGTCCACCTGCAATTACATCATACAGAATTAAAGCTCCAGTCTGCAAGGATGTATTTACTAGGATGTTTAGAGCAACACTACTTTATTAGCCAAAAAACTAGAGGCGAATAACCTGTGTCACATCATCTCCCATCTCTGTCTGTTAATGGCCCTACCGGGGGACTGGTTATGAGCCCTCTGGCAGCTGGAGCCTGTCTTGAGCCTCAGTTTCCTCATCTACAACCATTTGACATGCTTTATAGGATGTTGTGAGGTTTTGATCGGTTAGTGTTGGAGCCTGGAAGCACAGCTCCAGCTCACTGCACACACTCAACAAATGATCGCTGTTACTATTACTCAAAAGAGTGTGGCAGATCCCAGCACCTGGAGAAATAACTCTGCTGTATTGTTATTAGGTGAAAAAAGAGAGTTGCAGAGTTGAGTGTTTAGTATGATTCCCTTTTGTAAGAAAAGAAGCAAAGAAGCTAGGCGCAGTGGCTCACGCCTGTAATCCCAGCACTTTGGGGGGCTGAGGCGGGCGGATCATCTGAGACCGGGAGTTCAAGACCAGCTTGGCCAACATGGTGAAACCCGTCTCTACTAAAAATACAAAAATTAGCTGGGCAAGGTGGTGCATGCCTGTAGTCCCAGCTGCTGGGGAGGCCGAGGCAGGAGAATCGTTCGAACCCAGAAGGCAGAGGTTGCAGTGAACCGAGATCATGTCACTGCACTCCAGCCTGGGCAACAGAGCGAGACTCTGTTTCAAAAAAAAAAAAAAAAGAAAGAAAAGAAAAAGAAAAAAGAAAAGAAGTAAAGAGAAATGAAAAAGGAAAAGGAGAAGTGGGACTAAACCCTATGAAGGATGTCTGTGTTTGTCTGGGCAGAGAAAGGATGTGAAGGGATTGAATACCAGGCTCCTTTCTGATTGGGAAAGGAAGAGGCTCTAGTGTGGAGAAGTGGGCTGGGAACGGCTAAGAGGGAGGGGAAAATGATGGACTTTGTCTTAATATATCTCTGAATTGTTTAACTTGTTACTTCAGTAACAACTTGTAAACCTTTAAAAGCTCCTGTGAGATTAAAGAGACAAATTGTCATTTCACGAAAGGGAAGGAAGCCTTGGGAAATCTACTGGCCAAAATGACTTGGCCCAGGGAAAACCTGTTGTTACAATGGATGAAGGGAGCTACTGGGAAGGGCACCCTTCCCAGATGGGCCGTTCTCTTAAGAGTTCCACTACTGGCAGGGTCTTTGTTCAACAGCTTCATTTAACAGAAGGTAATGCTGAGGGCCAGAGAGGGCAAGAGACTGGCCCAAGGTCACACAGCTGAGCCAGGCGAAAAGGGCCTGATTCCGGACAGTAACACAGGGGAGAGGCCCAGTAGCCTTTCCCCTGTATCACTGCTACTTCCCACCTCTGCGTCAGAGCCATTCCTGCTGGGAGAGACAGGTAGAGTGCCCCATCTGTTGAGCTTCCTTCTCTTCTGTTGTTCATTCTTCCTTCATTCATTTCCTAAGTGACCTCGCCCGTGCCCTGCGTGGGAATCCAAGGTGACTAAAGCATGCTGCTTCCCCGAGAGGCACTCGCAGTTCAGTGGTCTGGGAGCATCTGGCTTCTACCACTAACAAAGGCATTTTCTCTTACTGGTAGAGAAATGCTCTGAGGCTAATTTTTTTTTTTTTAATGCACTGTTTTGTTTGTTGCTGTCTTAATTGTTGCCATGTTATATTTTATCAGTTTAATGTTCTAATTTTGTGCTTGGGCCCTGAGGCAATTCAGTGAAGGGTATGATTTGGAAAACGAGGGAAATAAAGAAATTGTCCACAGAAGAGGCAGCCTCCCAGGAGCCGAGGACAAAGCATAAGTGCCGACAATGAATTTTATTAGGAGCAAAACAAAAACAAATAACCTGTTGCCAGACAGAAGGTATTAGACCATCCTGGTATGCTTTTGTTTTCGTTCTTTAATTTAATTCCAGTTCTGCATTTCTTCCAGGGTCAGCCAAGGATGCATAATCCAGTTCCGTCCTCACTGCCTTCTAAAGCCTTCCACATTCCTGCCTCCAGGCCTAGACTCAGTGAGCACCTTGCCTGCCCTGCCCTCCCTTCTTCTTCAGGAGAGGTCTGTAACCATTCCTGCACTTGCTAATACTTATTAAGTGCCTGCTGTGTGCAGGCACTGTGCAAAATGTTGGAAATAATGCAACCAACAAGGCAAAGGTAAGTCTGCCTTCAGGGAGTTTACATTCTACTAAGGCATGCATTCTCAAATGGGGCCTTGATGCCCTCGAGGAAATGAAAACTGCTTCCTGGAGGTGTTAGTGGAAAAAAATCTTAGATCTTACAATGGTTTGTATGCTTGTCACGTATATTCATCACCCATCCAGCCACCCAAGGGGAAACCTGGGTGTCACCACCAGTTCCAGCTCCCAGCCCTCTCTGATCTCAGGGCTCCCAACCTTATAAGGCCTGGCCTGTGAAGGATTCCACTCTCTCCCTGCAAACACCCCATCTGCCTTGCTTCCCTTGCTACCCAGTGTAGCTCCCAGGACCCAGAATTTTAGCATCTCTTTGCCAACACTTTAGACTCCTGTGCCCTTTTTTCCCCACCCATCTGGCAAAGCCCTAGGCCTGGATAAATCCCGCTATGTACATACATCTCCCCAGCGTGCAGCTGGGTAGGTGAGCCCTGATGGAGGAATTCACTCAGCAGGACAGGACAAGACACACATACACTAAGGACCACCAACCTCAACTGGTGAGCCAAGACTGTCAGGCAATTGGGGATTTTGTGGGCAAGTTGCTTCTCAACACTCTGAATGATCATTCTCCTTCTTTCAAACTCCTCACCACCTCTTCTTCACTCTCGGCAGAAGACCTTGCCTCCCACTTTGCAGAAAAAATAGAAGCTCAAAATGAAATCTCCCTTAACATCCCACTATAAACCTACATCTACATCTGCACCCATCCTCTCTTTGTTCCTGCTTTTGGGTTCTAGAGAACTCATCCCTCCTCCTCCCCAAGACCAACCCCCCCCAACCCACATGCCTGATCCCAGCCCCTCGCACATGCTTGAGAGAACTTTACTCGCTGATTATCTCCCCTATTTCCTACACTCTTGGTTAACCTCTCTCTCCTGGATCTGCCATTCACTTTTAAACAAATCTCAGGTTTCTTCTACCTTGAAACACACCTCCCCTAACATACATATTGGCCCTAGCACTTTATCTTTCTCATCCTTTTTACACAAAAACTTCTCGAAAGACCCACTGCCTCTCTCATCCCTCCTGTACTCATCAGACCACTGCCATCTGACCCCCTCCATCATGCCACACATAAATAGCCCTCCCTAAGGCCCCAACAATCTCCACACCTGTCCATAAACCAAAGCCCAGGGCTGCACCCTCCTCCTATCTGACCTCTCAGAGCATTCCCTCCATCAAGTCTTCCCAGCTTCCTAAAATGTCTCCCTTGGCCTCCTTCCATAAGCCCACTCTCCTGGGCTTTCTCCAACCTGTCCAGCCACTCCTGATCAGCCTTTGCAGGCAGATCCTTTTGTACACAGCCCTAATCTGTAGATGTACCTCAAAACTTCATCCTGGGCCATCTCTCTTCTCTCTCCACATTCTTCTCCCTGGGTAAGCTTCTCCTCATCCACAGCTGCAGTTATCATCTCTCTATCGACAACTTCTCCTCTTCATCTCTAGGCCAGACCTCCACGCCACGTCCAAACCCAGGTTTCCAAGAACCTTCTCAACATCTGATGTGGTGACTGTTCAGGCATTTCAAGCTCAAGATGTCTAATGTAGAATATATACTTTCACCTCTCTGTCCACATCCTCCTCTCCTCAATCAAACCACCCCCCTGTCTCAGTCCTCTTCCAGTTTTTTCTATCTCAGTGAAAGATACTGCCTACTTGTTTGCACAGAAACCTCAAGGTTCATTCTGACATTGCCTCTTCCTTCCCCTCCCATTCCAACACACCTCTGTGACAACTTTAGTTTCTGATTAACTCTGGGAAGCTTCCACTCTCTTCAACTCCACTGCCACCAGCACCCTCCCCCCTGCCCCGCCACCTACCACCCGCCCCACCCCCCCACACACACACACACTGTCTTCTCCCTGGATGCCTGCCTGCACTCCTAACCCTGACTTGTCTTCCCACATCTACTCATACCCACCAGACACACTCCACTCTCCACTGGGCAGGTACACAGGTCACAGTAAAATTCAGATTTCATCCTGTACCTCCTGGGCTTACACCATCAGTGGCTTCCAATGGCTCTTAGGATGGAGAAAAAAAAACCCTGATGTGGCCAATCCTTCACATGGAGTCTGCCCTCTGCCCACCTTCTACACTCCCCAGTCCCCCTGCTCTCCCTCCAGACCATGCTACAAAGGCCTTTTTGTGCCTATTCTCTCAGCTGTACCTTCTGCCCTAGGCCCTTTGTACAGGTTCTTCCCTCTGCTCAGGTGTCTTCTCCCCGACTCTCCCTTACACATAGTTCTGGTTTCCTCATAATCATCAATTTCTCAGGGAATCCTTCCCTAACTCCCAAGAAAAAAATAGATCCCTCCTTCCCGTTATATGCTTTCACAATAATAGCACACACGCACACACAGAGCGCTATTGTTCAGAGCTCCTCTAAGCATTTCTGCTGAGAATTCATTTACTCCTTATGACAACCCAGTGAGGTAGAAATTATAATTATCTCCATTGTACAGATAAAGAAATTGAGTCACAGTGACTCGCCCAAAGTCACCTAGTTAATGAGGCAAAGCCAGAATTTGAACCTAGGCAGTGTGACTCCAGTGCAGCTTTTAAACACTATATTATTACATAAGAAAACAATATCCTTTTCCTTCCTGCACTTACCCGCTGTTTGTAACACTGTATTGTATGACTATTAGTTTAGTATGTGTCTCCTCCATTAGACTGTAAGCTCTATTGGAGTAGAGACAATTCCATCACTAGACTGTAAGCTCTATAGGAGTAGAGACTATTCCATCCCCAATGGTAGGTACTCAATAAATATTTGCTCAAGAAAATGGGAAATGTTGAATGTGTACAGACACATAACATTTTCCATTCAAGTTCAAGACAAAGATAACCACATACCTGGACCTCCTAGGGTTAGGGACTCCTGCCCCCGTAAGAAACATGCTGCCCTCAGATTCTCAATGGCTCCATAAAGTTAAGAACAGCTGACTCTAACATTCTCCAGCCTACCTCACCTTTTTCCTGCCATCCTTCCCTCAACAACTACAACAGCCTCACATTTAGTATTAATGGTATGTGCTTTGGTTTTAGCAATCTTTTAAAAACACAAAACAGGGTCAACCTCCTCTGAAAAGCCAGTCAGAGACTACTAATGCCCTAAGAGCAAAGTCCAAACTCTGTTGGGGGTGGGGCTGTTGTAGGCCTTGTCTACTTCTTCATCCTCATAGGCCCTCATTTGTTCCCTCTTCCCCACCTCACCCCACCCCACCTCGACAGCCCAGCAGCACAGACTAGGGGTTCTGGGTTTAGGGTTCCCAGACAATAGCAGGGTGTTTTCTCATGCCTAGACTCATGCAGTGCCCTCTGCCAGTCCTCTCCTTCGCACCCAGCAATTTCAGGTGTCTTTATGCCTCAGCTTAGATATCTCTTTGGGGTTCGGTGCCCCTCCTTGGGGCGCCCATAGGCTGCATCTGTTCCTGACAAGGCACACCAGATATTGAACTACAGTTGCTTGGTTACGGACAGTCGTCTCTGTGAGCTTTGAGGGCAACCACCATGTATTATACATCTTTTGAATCCCCCTAGCCTAGCCGGGTGCTAGCCCAAGTTAGGTGCTTACTACAGATTTGTTCAGTTAGCGAATGAATGAATGAATAAACTGGCAACTCGTGTCCGGTTCATGGGCACCAAAAATCGTGTGAAATGGATAAATGAGCAGGTAAGGCAGAACAAAGTTCGGATCTAGGGAAAGATCCAGATTAGGGAGTTCAGAGATGAGTAAAACGCAGACCCAGCCATCAGAGAATTAACAAGGAAGATAAATCTCTTCAAGGAGCCAGCCAGAAGGATTAAGAGAGTCGTCCAAGTCCCGGCCGGCCCCGGGGGCGCGTCCGTGTCTAGCCCCGCCTGCTCCGCGCCAATGGGCGGTCTTGTTGACCACGAGTCTCCGCCCCCTTCGCCTTGAGGGGCGGGGCCGGCCCCTCCCGGAGAGGGGACTACGTTTCCCGGCGAGCCGCGCGGCCGGAGCGAAAGAGGAGCCGGAAGTGGGGCGCGCGAGGTCTAAGGGCGCGAGGGAAGTGGCGGGCGGGGACTAAGGCGGGGCGTGCAGGTAGCCGGCCGGCCGGGGGTCGCGGGCATGGCCGAGGCCAGGAAGCGGCGGGAGCTACTTCCCCTGATCTACCACCATCTGCTGCGGGCTGGCTATGTGCGTGCGGCGCGGGAAGTGAAGGAGCAGAGCGGCCAGGTAAGCGTTCGTGGGCCGTGTGCGAGGGCCGCGTGCAAGATGTGGAGATCAGCGGCCCGCGGCCCGCGCCCCGTCCCCAGGCGACCCGGCGGGCGCCCGGAGCCGGGTCCCGCAGTGCTCGACGGCGCGGGCCAGGGGTACCGGAGGAGCCGCAATCTCTGCCTCCCCACTGCGACTTCAGTTCCCCTGGGCCTCACTTTCCTCATCCGGGCAGTGGGTTGGGCCAGAAAGTGTGCTCGCAGGGGCCGAACTTTGTAATTCCCGCGTCCCTTACCTCCACCCCCTTCCTGGTAGCGGGTGTTTTAAGTTTCCTAAGTCTCCCGCCACGTGGCTAGGCTCAGCGCGGCCCCCCCTGGGGCAAGGAGGTTGCTGCGAGTCTCGGGGGTGGATTGTGACCAGCCCCTCGGGGGTGCGCCTGGAGAAGGGACCCTACAGCCCCTTAGTTGAGCTGGAACTCAGGCCTTTAGCGATTGTCTGTACTGAGACGTACAGCTTTGGTACTCGAACTCGTGGTACAGCCATTTCTTACTTGATTAATTCAACTGTTAATCCGGTACTCAGGGTGCTTCCTGGTGTTCGAATGGTGAGCAGCGTCTCCCAGCCCTCCTGGAGCTTACGCTCTAGTAAGGTAGACAAATCAAAGAATCACAAAAGTGACTATATGCTTAGCACTGCAATAAGTTAAGAATGAGAGGGATGGGCCAGGCACGGTAGCTCACGCCTGTAATCCCAGCACTTAGGGAGGCCGAGACTAGCGGATCATCTGAGGTCAGAAGTTCTAGACCAGCCTGGCCAACATGGTGAAACACCGTCTCTACTAAAAATGCAAAAATTAGCTGGGCATGTTGGCGCACGCCTGTAATCCTGGCTACTCATGTGGCTGAGGCACAAGAATTGCTTGAACCCAGGAGGCAGAGGTTGCAATGAGCCAAGATCGTGCCACTGCACTCCAGCCTGGGCGATAAAGGGAGACACTGCCTCAAAAAAAGAGAGAGATGGATGGCAGATTGCCCTGGTCAGGAATAGCTGAGGTGTAAATGCCTTGTGGTGGGAGGGAACTTGTGTACACACTGGCCTGGAGAAAGTCCACTCTCTTGAGTTTGAGGATACAATATGAGCCATGATCATGCCACTGCACTCCAGCCTGGGCAACAGAGCAAGACACTGTCTCAAAAAAAAAATTTTTTTAAGTCCGTAGCAGGCCAGGTACGGTAGCTCACGCCTGTAATCCCAGCACTTTGGGAGGCCGAGGCAGGCGGATCACTTGAGGCCAGGAGTTCAAAACCAGCCTGACCAACATGGTGAAACTCTGTCTCTACTAAAAATGCAAAAATTAGCCATGCATGGTGGCGTGCACCTGTAGTCCCAGTTACTCGGGAGGCTGAGTCAGGAGAATCACTTGAACCCAGGAGGCAGAGGTTGCATTGACCTGAGACTGAGCCACTGCACTCCATCCTGGGTAACAAAGCGAGACTCCATCTCAAAAAAAAAAAAAAAAAAATGTCCATAGTGGCTGAAGTGTGAAGTACAAGGGCCAGATGCCCCTGGAGAGATAGAGGCAGGGCCTGGCTGGAGTGGTCTGGTGGGCAGTTTGATCTTCCTTGGAAGAGCAGTGGTAAACCAATGGAGAGTTTTGAACTGGTGAGACAGTATCCTAAGTAGTCAGATCCCTTTGCCCTGTGGTGTAGGCTGTGCTCCTAATGCTTGCTCTCAGAACCTCCTGGAGGGACTAAAGGGTGATGGGCCCTAAGACGTTATCTATGCTTTTCCCACTCTCTCTGAACCTCACTTGCTCTTCCTACTGTAGTTATGGTACTTCACAGATAAGGGGAGCAAGAGATAGTACCCATCTTCATTGGAGCAAAAATATCCTGCCCTCATGGAGCACACATTCTAGTAGGAGCAGACAGGTGACAAATAGAAAAAGTTTAATAAGTTAATGATATAGTATATCCAATGGTGCTTGCTATAAAAGTAAGGCAGGCAAGGGGGATAAGCGATGTCAGACTTCGATTATAAGTAGGGTAGTTAAGGAAGTCTCATTGAGAAGGTGTCATTTGGGCAGAGACCTGAAGGAAATGAGGGAGTGAGCTGTGTAGTTAACAAGGGAGAGAACATTCCAGACAACAAGAATAGCAAGGCCGCGTTAGAGGCAGGGTGGCCTGACACAATTTGAGGACAGCAAGGAAGACACGTTGCCTGAGGTGGAGCAGAGGGAAACTGACTCTTGAAATCTTAGTGTTACCAGCTCACTGCTGGGCACTGACAGATGGTCTTGTTCAAACCAGATAGCAGCCTGCAAGGTGGGTATCGCTGTTGTCACCATGTTAAGAAATCTGAACTTTGAAGAGGTGACGAGATTAGTTCAGTCCACCCGTGCCCCACATTGCTTAGCCTCATTAGAGTACTTGATATCCTGGCTTATTGACATTTACAGAGACAGTGGGCCCTCTGGCCTCTGCTCCAAAGGCCTGGATTCCACCTGGTTCCCTCTGCTTCCACCAAGGGACTGGTACCACTTGGGCCCAGTCTTTTCCCAGCAGACTAGTAGACTGTGGTCATGCCACCTGGGTGCCTCAGGTGTCTGGGCTGTGATTCGTGCTTTGGGAAGATTGGCTGGCCACGTCTTTGAAAGCTTTTTTAAAGGTCAAAGGTGGGGAAAACCCTGTCTCATGGCCTCTAGGCATGGATAGTGCCAGAGAGGCTGGGAGCTGGATGAATGCTAGCTTGGAACATTCCACCTCTGGCCTTTCAAAGGGGTTGTCTAAAAAGGTTTTAGTTGGCATTGGTTGTCCTTCTTGTCTCTGGAAGGTTTTGGACAGAATTGGCAGGGCCAAGCAGACATACTTCCCAGAGCAAAAAGACCCTCTTTTTTTTTTTTTTTTTTTTTTTTTTTTTTTTTAAAGAAAGGGTCTTGCTCTGTTGCCCAGGCTGGAGTGCAGTGGCACGAGCATGGCTCACTGCAGCCTCAATATCCTGGGCTCAAGTGATCCTCCCACCTCAGCCTCCTGAGTAGCTGGGACCACCAGTACATGCCACCATTCTCAGCTAATTTTTAAATTTTTTTATAGAGACAGTCTCACTATGTTGCCCAGACTGGTCTTGAACTCCTGGGCTCAAGTGATCTTCCTGACTCAGCCTCCCAAAGTGCTGAGATTACAGGTATGAGCCACCATGCCCAGCCAAAAAGACCCTCTTCTGAACCACCTGTCTATACAAGTCATGAGTTTGGGGAGAGTTGGGCCCAAGGAGGATCCTTACTGTGCTGGGGATTAATTGTGGCTTTCTCTTTACCTCTCTGCAGAAGTGTTTCCTGGCTCAGCCCGTAACCCTTCTGGACATCTATACACACTGGCAACAGTAAGTGGTGGGGCCGACAGGGTGGAGTAGGGACACCCCAAGCAACTCAGCTTGGAATAAGCTGGGATACCTATCTGGTCTAAGATCTGTCCCCATAGCCCACTGTGGACACCATTGTTGCCTCCAGAAAGCCAGCTCACATCACATGGTTGGGTATTTGTGTGTGGATATCTGGTAGTGGGAGGGGACATTGAGAGCTGTGATCTCTTAAGAACAAGAGCTTCTCACCAGCTTGTCAGTTGCTCAGCAAACGTATATTGAGCACCTCCTGAAAGCCAAGTCCTATTACTTATTATGCAAATATTGTCACAAGTGAGACAGACATGGTTCCTTCTTTCCTGCAGCTGACATTGTAGCCAAGGAGGTAGGCATGAGTCAAAGAATGAAACAAATGAATGTTAAATTACAGTGGTAGTAAGGATTACAAAAGAGAGGAACTTGTTGCCACAGCCACATAAATGGGTAAGCCTGGCTTCATTTGGGGGTCCAGGGGAAGCTTCCCTGAGGTGATCTTTGACTTGAGAGCTGTAGGAATTGGAGGAGTGAACTATGCAGTGGGTAGAGAGCGGCAGGTGGAGTGTACCTGCCAGTGGAAATTGCTAATGCTAAGTCCTGTGGCTGGTGGACAGTACAGATGGGGCTGGGTCATCGCATGGATAGCCATGCATGGGCTGGTTATCCATGGTGAGGAATTTTGTCTTTATCCAAGAGCAGTGGGGCCATGGTAGGGTGAAAAAGTGAGGAGACCGCTCTGCACCATAGTGAGACTGGTCGGGCCATGGACACCATCATCCAAGCAAGAGCTGATGGGGCTTGACACAGGGAGAACGGGGTAGAGAGTGGATTCCCAAGAATCACAGGGATGAAACCAGGGCCTGTGGATGGGTGGGAGAGGAAGTATCTGATTGACTCCACATCTGACTTGTGTACCCATGCATAGAGCTTGAAGGGAACCCAGTTTGGAGGGGAAAGATTTCAATGACATGTTGAGTGTGAGATGCCTTTTAAACATGTAAAATTTATGTACTCTTCAAGGAAGGGGGAATCATCCAAGGACGTATCAACAGAGGAATGGTTGGAAAATGGAGAGAGTAATTGTGTTCTCTTCATGCACTGGCCTGACCACAGCTGACTAAGGGAGTGAAGGATGTGCAGACATATCCCATGAGGAATGGTAGAGAGTACTGAATTGCCTTGGATGGAAAGGAGGCAGGAGAGGGGTGTGAGGGACCACTGCACATCTTTGAGGACCAAGAATAGTGCGTTCTCTAAGGCCCTGGAGACAGAAGTGGGCCCCAAATATACCTGCTTCAGGAAGACAGGTTTCAGCTTCTGAATATAACGACATCAGAGCTATCTAAAAATGAGGTGGGCTAGGTGGAAGTGGTGAGCTCCCTGTCATTAGAGGTGTGTAAACAAAGGCAAAAATGGTGTGGAAGGGATTACAGCCTCTAGTGGAGAGCTAAGGTGATTGAAAATCCTGCCAACCCTCAGTTCTTGGCTGTCCTCTGCTGCTAAGGAGAGCTTAGAGCACAGGGCACAGCCCACACTTCCTAACCCTGACTTGCCCAGATGAGTGGGTGTTATTCGTAGTACTTCCTTCCCCCAAAAACTGCTTCAGTGAGCTGCTCTGCACACTCCTCCCTGCCACTGGCCCCTTCTATGGGTGAGGGGGACAAGGACCTCAAACCCACGAAAGGCAGCCTAGCCTAGCAATTCCCTGCAGAGTTCAAACCCAGCAACTAGCTGTATGTATGACCTTGAATGGATTTCTTGGCCTCCCTGAGTCTGTGTCTTCACCTATAAAATGAAAATAATGATGGCAATTATCTCATTGCATTGTGAGGGTTAGATACAGTGCTCCATATAAAGTGCTAAAACTACTGGTTGGAGGCTCCCCCACTTCCTGCACCCGCCTCAGTATTTATTGAGCATCTACTACAACCCAGGCAATATTCTTGATATAGCTGGGAACAAACCAGAGAAAAATCCCTGCTCAACATTTTTGTTGGGGGAAAAGAGGCAGAATAAATTGACACATGTAAAAATGAAACCTGTTTTTAACAGGAGAATCCTGACAAGTGGCTTTCCTGGGAACAAGGGACCTGAGTATCACATCCCAAACCATGACAGAGCAGAGTTCATCGCAGCTGGAAAACCTGGGGCCTAGACAGTGACTCCCTGGGATGGGGGTCAATGGAAGTGAGACTTGAAAGTCCAGGGGCTCAGCCATCTGGGTGCTTATCCTACCCATACCCTAGACTCACTTTGCCATGAGCAAGTCACTTAGTTGTTCAGTTTTTGAGACGTGTGAGGCACTGAGGATACTGTAGTGAGCTGCCAACTGCCCCCCTCCCTGGGCCTTTCTGTGTAGGTGAGGAGTCTAGGAAGTAAGTAAAATAACAGGAGATAGAGAAAAGCTATGAAGAAAATGAAACAGGATCACAGGGCAGAGCATGCCTTGGAGGAGGGGGGTAATCATCGAGGGCCTCTCTTGGGGGGCTTCATTAAAGTTGAGACGTGAAGGACAAGGACCTGGGCAGAGTCTTCCAAGAAGGCACAGTACACACAGCATGTTCGCATGTTCTGCAGGGGGAAGCGCCTGGGCGGTTCTGTGAAGTGCCTGCATGGGTCAGCTCCTATCACTTAAAGACTGGTAGCTGCTGCAGCTGTTATATAACATTATCCAGCATTCCTGATTATTTTAAAGACTAATCAAGAATTGTAAAAGCACTTTATGAAGTGAGTGAAAATGCAGAATACAAAATTGTGTCTATACTGTGTTTTCACCACTGTTTAGATTCTATGCACATTGCCTTTAAGAGCTGGAAGGATGCGGGAAGGTCTGTCTAGTCAATTCTTGTGGAGTTGTTCTGTCACCCAGTTGGTAGAGACAGTCACCCTTGTCCTGCAGAACCTCAGAGCTTGGTCGGAAGCGGAAGGCAGAGGAAGATGCGGCACTGCAAGCTAAGAAGACCCGTGTGTCAGACCCCATCAGCACCTCGGAGAGCTCGGAAGAGGAGGAGGAAGCCGAAGCCGAAACCGCCAAAGCCAGTAAGAGCCTTGCAGCTTTGGGAACAGGCTATGGAATATTGATTGTTCTAGGGTAGAGTCTACCTCCAGCTTCTTCTCTTATCACTAGAAGACCTAAGAGACCCTGGGGAGGAGATTGGGAGGGCACCACATATCTTTGGCAGTATTTGAGCCCTTCCTCTGTGCCAGGCATTGTATCTCCAGGCACTGGGGATGCAAGGCCGAACCAAAACAACCAGATGGGCCCTTCCAGTCTCATTTGGTGTTTGGGGCCCAGGAGCTGCCCTGTTACAGGCTCCCAGGTGATTCTTATTAGCTGGAAGGAAGACACATGTTCAGAAGTACTGCTGGAGGAATTTCAGAAAGCAGCTAGCGGACACATTTTCTGTCTGACCTGTGGGATGCTTTAGGAATTGCTGATCTTTGTGTTCTTTTAGAATTGTACCCATTAGCACTGGAAGGCTGTACTGGGCACTGGTTTTACACCGTTTGCAGGAGTAACTCAGTCAAAGCTTTTATAGCCCCTTCTTCCCCTAAGGTCCCAGGGCTCCTTGTACTTTCCCCAACAGCAGCCATAACTCTACAGAGGAGCTGTGTCTCCTGTGCATCGTATTTTCTTCTTTTGCTTACATAGAAGACACATTTCTTAATACTTATTTTTTATTTTTCAAGACAAAGTCATGCCATGTTGCCCAGGCTGGTCTTGAACTCCTGAGCTCAAGTGATCCTCCTGCCTTAGCCTCTTGAGTAGGTGGAATTCCATGCACATACCACCATGCCCAGCTTCCTGAGTCTGCTTTTAAAGTGTTTGAGATCATACTGGATATATATTTTATTATTTTTTTGAGACGGAGTTTCACTCTTGTAACCCAGGCTGGAGTACAATGGCGTGATGTCAGCTCAGGGCAACCCCCGCCTCCTGGGTTCAAGTGATTCTCCTGCCTCAGCCTCCCGAGTAGCTGGGACTACAGGCATGCACCACTACTCCCAGCTAATTTTGTGGGTTTTCTTTTTCTTTTTCTTTTTTTTTTTTTTTTAGTAGAGACGTGGTTTCATGATGTTAGCCAGACTAGTCGCAGGTGATCCGCCCACCTTGGCCTCCAAAAGGGCTGGGATTACAGGCATGAGCCACTGCGCCCTGGATATATATTATATATCGCTTAATTTTACATTATAAATGCAAAACGAGTTCACTTTGAACTGTAGAAGAGCATATACAAGAAAACTTAAAGGTTTCTTGTTCTCCTACCCTGTTCCCCATCATTCCTAAGTGCATCTCCTCGTAGGTAACCTTTAAAACTTCCTCCTTTGCCTCTATATTCATTCAAACATGTATTCTTACATGCATATATACAGACCTGCATGCTGTTTGAAACACAAATGGTAAGATTTCATACTGATTGGCTATTTGGTATTAATCAATTTTATAAGCTGTGATAATGGAAGTGTAATTACATTTATTTTTGTTGGGGGCTTTTTTTTTTTGAGATGAGGTCTTGCCGTGTTGCCTAGACTGGCCTTGAACTCCTGGCCTTGAACTCCTGGCCTCAAGTGATCCTCCTGCCTCAGCCTCCGAGTATGTAATTTTATTTTTTAAAAAGTCTTCACTGGGTTGGGCGTGGTGGCTCACACCCACCGGTAATCCCAGCACTTTGGGAGGTCAAGGTAGGAGGATCACTTGAGCCCAGGAGTTGGAGACCCACCTGGGCAACATGGCAAAACCCTGTCTCTACAAAAAATTTAAAATTTAGCCAGGCATGGTGGCGTGTGCTTGTAGTTTCAGCTGCCTAGGAGGCCTGAGGTGGGAGGATTACTTGAGCCAAGGAGGTCAAGGCTGCAGTGAGCTATGACTGTGCCACTGCACTCCAGCCTGGGCAACAAAGCAAGGCTGTCTCAAAAAAAAAAAAAAAGGAAGAAGAGTCCTTGTTGGCATCCTGGGCAACATAGTGAGACTCCGTCTCTGTGAAAAATAAGAAAATTAGCTGGGCATGGTGGCATGCACTGGTGGTCCCAGCTACTCAGGAGGCTGAGATAGGAGGATCATGTGAGCCCAGGCATTGGAGGTTGCAGTGAGCTATGAATGTGCCACTGTACTCCAGCCTGGGCAGCAGAGCAAGACCCTGTCTCAAAAAAATTTTTAAAAAGGGTCCTCATTGAGAGAGAAACATGCGGAAGTATTTGTGGGCAACATGATAGGATATCTGGCATTTTCTTCAAAGTAATGCTTGATGGGGAAGGGTGAGTGAGATAATAGATGAGATGAAAAGATTGGTCACAAGTTGCTAATGGTTGGAGCCGCCTGGTTCTTCCTTTCTACGTACTACTAAAAATTTTCCATAATTATAGAAAGAGAGAGATGGAATGAAGTGCCAGGAAAAGAATTAGATCATGCCATTCATCTCAGCAACATTCTCCTTAACAAAAAGAAATCTAAGATTTAAGGAGACAATACCCTGGTATAAAAGCACTGAGAAGCTGGGTGTGGTGGCTCATGCCTGTAATCCCAGCACTTTGGGAGGCCGAGGTGGGCAGATCACAAGGTCAGGAGATTGAGACCATCCTGGCTAACACGGTGAAACCCCGTCTCTATTAAAAATACAAAAAATTAGCCAGGCGTGGTGGTGGGCGTCTGTAGTCCCAGCTACTCGGGAGGCTGAGGCAGGAGAATAGTGTGAACCCAGGAGGCGGAGCTTGCAGTGAGCCGAGATTGTGCCACTGCACTCCAGCCTGGGCGACAGAGCGAGACTCTGTCCCAGTAAATAAATAAATAAATAAATAAGCACTGAGAATCAGTGAATATCAATATCTAACAGGGCCCAGGTGGCATGG
Organism: Pongo abelii; assembly: GCF_028885655.2. Lineage (NCBI taxonomy): Eukaryota > Metazoa > Chordata > Mammalia > Primates > Hominidae > Pongo > Pongo abelii. Next base: position 159,005,611 of record NC_071989.2, read on the forward strand.
TTCAGCCATCTCTCCACTAAGAAGCCATTTGAATTCCAGGCAACTTTCTCTGTGGACCTGGGGCTGGCTGCCTGCCTGATCACTGCCCCTTCTTGCCAAACAGCTTTCAGGGCTACAGTGTGATGGCCTGTGTGAATGGTGCCCATTGCAGTGTGCAGTGCCCAGTAGGCAGCAAGAATGTGGGCCAGTCCTTTTCCCTCCGGGGGCCTCCACGTCTCATGCTGCAGGGAAGTTGGGAATCCATCAAGGATGCAGACACGTAGCTTCATGTTACCATCCTCTTCTCTCTTGCTCCTGGTGGACCTGGCTGATGCATCACAGAGCTCATTCCTGCAAGTCTGGGCTCAGCCTCAGATCCTCATGCCAGCACCAGGCAGCCAATACCAATAGAATTGTTAGGTGAGATGAAACCTGTTTGCCACTCATAGATGAGAAAAGCTCATCTGGCTCCTTTAGCAGATGTTTGTTTCTTGCAGCCCCAAGACTAGCACCTACCAACTCCTCAGTCCTGGGGGCGGACTTGCCATCAAGCATGAAAGAAAAAGCCAAGGTGAGTGGGACTGCCTTCCAAGCTATTGCCTGTGGGATTTAAGGTGCCTGGTAGGGGACAGTCTTCCATGTCAGAGAAGGATAGGGTTGTGAGTAATTGCCCCACCTGGATTCAGAGCTCAACCTGTGTCGCCAGTTGTGGGATCTTAGTCCCTTCACCTCTCTGGGCCTCAGTTTACTTTTCTATAAGATGAGGATGATGCCTGCTGCAGTGGGCCACTGGGCACATTCTACACCTGGGGTAGGTGATTTCTTTCCTCTTTCATGCCTGCATTCACCTGTTCACTCAACAGATCTTGACTAATACCCGTTATGTTTCAGGCACTGTGCTAGGTGTGGAGGCACCGTAGTGATCAAGACATCTGTGGTTCTGAAACTCTAAAAGCATTTTCCAAGCTGGAAACTGCTCAAAAAACAAGGTGTCATTTTCTAATAATCCAGAAAGCAGAGTTAGATACATACATGTATAAAGAATTGTGCCTCTGCAATTGCCTGGAGCATTAGCAACAATGTCTCAAAGTAATTATGAAGTAATGATAAGATCAACAACAAACTGCTACTTACCACTTAGTAAATAACTACCATGTCCCAAGAACTGGGATTCTGTTTTCTCAACACCTCTGGTGAGAGGAGGTGCTGTTTTTAACCTCACTTTAAAGATTGGGAAACAGATTGAAGGGGTAGTTTACCCAAACTCACACAGCTAAGAAGTGGTAAGATTGGGTTCAGATGCAAGTGGCCTGTGCTCTTAGTTCACCATGCTATACCAGATGTGTCTGTCACTCTTGTTCTCTGTAGGCAGAGACAGAGAAAGCTGGCAAGACTGGGAACTCCGTGCCACATCCTGCCACTGGGAAGACGGTGGCCAACCTTCTTTCTGGGAAGTCTCCCAGGAAGTCAGCAGAGCCCTCAGCAAATACTACGTTGGTCTCAGAAACTGAGGAGGAAGGCAGCGTCCCCGCCTTTGGAGCTGCTGCCAAGCCTGGTAAGAAGCCCCCACCTCTAGGAACCTAGTCCCCAGAACGTGGGCTGGTGAGGCAGGCCTAGGCATTGCTTTAAGTTCTGGGACATTTCTGGAATCAAAAGTTTATCTCCATGACAGCCAGGTTCCTGCACCTTAGGCCTTTTCCCGTCCCCTAGATGAGGGAGGGTCAGCTTACAGGGACCTGGCCTCAGGCTGAACAGCCCACCTAGTGGTTGGAGCATTTTCTGCTTTATGACTCCCTGGTGAGTTATACAGGGACCACTGGCAGTTCAGAGACTAAACTGAAAGGCCTGGATTTGCCTCTGTTTCCTATGTAGAGTAGACATCTGTCTGGCCCACATCAGTGGATATGATGGTGGATGGAGGTTCTGTAGACTGTCAGGTGCTGGTGCATGTTTGTTGGGTCCCCTCACAGCCCTTCCCAGGGCCTCAGAGATGTGTGGGACCATAGGGATGGTGATGGTACCCACCTCAGAAGGGGGCTTCACAGCTCAGTGCATGTGAGGTACACGAGGGGTGAGCACTCAGCACCTGGCTTTGATGAGCAGCTGGTTTGTGGGGAGGTGCTGGGGAGGGGCAGGTGAGGCTGGAAAGGGAGTCCCTCAGTCCCCTCCGTGTCCGATCCTAGGGATGGTGTCAGCGGGCCAGGCCGACAGCTCCAGCGAGGACACCTCCAGCTCCAGTGATGAGACAGACGTGGAGGTAACTGCCACCCATCCCTAGGAGTTGCCCTCTCCCAGCTTCTAACCCTTCCAGGAACCTGTCTGGGGCTTCAGAAACCAGTGGACCCAGATCAGTTCAGCGACTGTAGCAGGGTGACCAGGAGCTGGAAAGGCTGCAGCCAGGGAGGGGCAGGGAGAGAAGCCTGGTGCTGCTTGCTGCACTCTGAGTGTGAGATCAGCCCTGGGGGCGGGAGAGGGACACCCTCCTGCCTGTGAGACTAGACAAGCCTTCCTGGGAGAGGTGCACTGGAGTAGGGCCTCAAAGCACAGTGGGCTTCACTGGGAAGGGGTGTGGAGGAGGCAGGGCACTCCAGACAGGAAATGGGGCAAGAACAGGGCCCAGGGGCAACAGTGTGGCTGTCCTGGTCTGGCTAGGGCTGCGGCTGCTGAGAGGATTCTGGGCCCACTGGTGAATGCCAGGCCTAGACACTTGGCTAGAGTTGGGCGGGACTCTCTTGGGTTTGTGAACTTTGACCTGGAAAAGGTCTCCACAGGTTACTTTTTATTGTGTACCTACTAAGTGGCAGACCTGGGGGATATAGTGATGAGCAGGACAGGCAGAGTTCCTGCTGCCATGGGGCAAGGGAGCGTCCCTCAGATATTTAACTGGTGATGGCTGCTATGAAGTGGAAATGTAGAGGGCCACGCAGGGCAGGAACCTGACATTGATGAGTAGGCGTAAGCAGAAGGAATGGCATGTGCAGAGAAGGCGGCAAAGAGAGTTTGGTGCTTTTAAAGAACAATTATCTTTTTTTAAGACAGTCTCACTGTGTCACGCAGGCTGGAGTGCAGTAGCATGATCTTGGCTAGCTGCAACTTCCACCTCCCGGGTTCAAGCGATTGTCATGCCTCAGCCTCCCAAGTAGCTGGGATTACAGGTACACGCCACCACGCCTGGCTAATTTTTGTATTTTTTGTGGAGACAGGGTTTCACCATGTTGGCCAGGCTAGTCTCGAACTCCTGACCTCAAGTGGTCTGCTTGCCTTGGCCTCCCAAAGTACTGGGATTACAGGCATGAGCCGCCGCGCCTGGCCAAAACCTTGATCTTTAAATGAGAGGGAGGAAGCCAGGTACGGTGGTTCACACCTGTAAGTGCAGCACTCTGTAAGTGCCAAGGCAGGAGGATCATTTGAGGCCAGAAGTTTGAACCCAGCCTGAGCAACATAGTGAGACCCTGTCTCTACAAGATGTTATTTTTTAAAAAACAAATAAATTATGGGGAAAGTGACACAAGATGAAGTCCTAGGTAGACAGGGGCCAGATCTTGTTTGACCTTGAGGACCACCATAAGGAATTTGGGTTTTATTCTAGGGGCTGTGAGAAGCCATGCCAGCAAGGAGAGATGGCCTGATTTGCATTTAATAAGATTGCTGGCTGCAGCCTGGGTTGGAGGGCAGTGCAGAATAAAAGCAGTGAGACCATGTAGGAGACTATTGGAGTAATACTGGCATAAGAGGCTGGGGACTGGGAGACCAAGGTGTCCACAGTTGAAAAGATGTTTTTGAGGGAAAACCAGCGCAAGTCAGGGATGAACTGATCTGGTGCCCTGGGAACTTCTCACTTTACTGTGCTGCCTGGCCCAGTAACCCTGTGAAGGTTGAAAGCTCACCCCCATCTACCCCAGGCCTTACCAAGGGCTGCCCACCACCTTCCGTCCTCACCCTTGGGCCCTAGATACCACCAGCTGTAAGGACATCCCTGGCTTCTGTCACCCCAGGCCTTGCCAAAAGGAAGGGGACCACTCCCAGCCCTCTGTAAACACACAACCTCAATGGGCTGAGGCTGTGCAGAGCTCCATTAACAGATGCCCCAGAAACCCAGGGCCGCAAGGGGTCTGATGGATCTCAGAGGTAGAAGTAGGGCACTGACTGCCTGGGAAATGTCTGAATTGTGGAAGTGTAGGAAAGAGCTCACAGAAGGAAGGAATTTGCCCACGGTGTCCAGCAAGCCAGTGGCAGAGGTGGTGTTCACATCGTGAACTCCTGGCCCTCAGGATGGCTGCTATGATCAGATACTTGAGTTTAAGGGGCAGACAGGATGAGCTCTCCTGATTGAGACATGCAAGCCCTTCTCTCAGGCCGAGCCCTGTGTGTGCCAGGTGGGAGATGAGCATAATGGTTTTGAGATCTGTCCCAAAGTCAGACAGTCCAGGGTTCCAGTGGGGCTCTGCCCCTTCATGTTGATCATTTTACCTCTTTAAGCCTCTTGTACTTTTCTGGAAAATGGGTCTAAAGCTAATAGCTGTCTCAGGGAGTTGCTTAAAAATCCAGTGACATTTGGAAAGAGCTTTATCAACTGCTGAAGCACCTGATACAGAATCTTAGGGGGAAACAGTAATTATTACTCATCTTTTAATTCCATCCTCTTGTTCCAGGGGAAACCCTCAGTAAAACCAGCCCAGGTCAAAGCCTCATCAGTTTCTACTAAGGAGTCTCCAGCAAGAAAGGCGGCCCCAGCCCCTGGGAAGGTGGGGAATGTGACACTCCAGGTCAAAGGAGGGGCCCTGCCCCCAGCCAAGAGGGCCAAGAAGCCAGAAGAGGAGTCAGAGAGTAGTGAGGAGGGATCTGAAAGTGAGGAGGAGGCCCCTGCAGGGACACCAAGCCAGGTGAGGCCTGGAGGAGGGCTGCCCCTTGGAGGATCTGCGGGTCCCCCAGCAGCCTGAGTACTCTCCCACGAACACCTCTGCCACTGGAGTTGGGGAGAGGGAGGAGTATGGTGTGAAGTTGAAGAGCAAGAACAGCCTGCTTCCCACAGGGGAGTCTTGCACTCCACTTTGTCTGTGACCAACTTTACCTCAGTTTCTCTGCCTAGTAAATGGGCCGCTGTCCTCGTCCCAGCCAGTCCTGCTGTGAGGGACTTGAGAAGTTTTGATTGCCTAATCCTCTGACTTCTCAGGACAAACCAGACCCTGAACAGGCAAACACTATGTTAGCTAAAGGGAATCCAGTTCCCTTCCCCATCTGCTGGGAGCGGGCAGGGCTGCAGCCCCAAGGCCCTGGGTGCATCCCAAGGGCAAGACAAGGGGGCTGGAAAGCAATGGAAGTCAGAGCAGGAAGGAGGAAGAGTGAGGGTCACCCACCCAGCCCCAGGCCTGGGGCAGGACAAGGCGGGGGCATGCAGTAGATAAGCAGATCCCCTGTGTTAGCTGCTGGTAAATGGTAAAGAGGAAAGTCGGGTGGGGGACATAGGAATGGCAACTTGAAGCAGAGTGCTCTGGGCTGGCCTCGGGAGAAGGAGTCTCAGTAAAGACCAGAAGGAGGAAGCACTCTTAGGAAGGTCATCCAGGCAGGGGCTCAGCAAGTGTCAGGGCCCTGAGGTGGAAGTAGGACTACGAATTGTGACAAATTGGTGTTCCCACCGCATCTACAGGGAGCTTCTACTCCTCGGCTGTCTATTTTGCAGTGTCTGGGGGCTACACAGTGTTGGATGGGCATCCACTTTGAGAAGGAACACAAATGTGAATTTTTTTTTTTTTTTTTTTTTGAGACAGAGTCTTGCTCTGTTGCCCAAGCTGGAGTGCAGTGACGGCAATCATAGCTCACTGCAGCCTCACTCCTGAGTAGCTAGGAATACAGGCACACACCACCACACCCAGCTTATGTGTGTGTGTGTGTATAGACAGGGTTTCACTGTGTTTCACAGGCTGTGGACTCAAGCAGTCTCCTCCCACCTGGGCCTCCCAAAGTGCCGTGATTACAGATATGAGCCACCGCACCTGGCCATAAATGTGAACTGTTATGTAAAATCTGCTTTCTCCATGTTGGCTCAAAAATTTAAAAAGGAGCTAGCCAAGCAAGACCTGTGTGGAGCAGCCTGCACTTTCTGCATGGGAAGCTTCTTAGAAGATCAGAGCTGTTTTCTAGGGTTGTTGGCCCAGGGCTGAACACCCAGGGCCTTCCAGGGAAGACAGGGCCTGCAGCCACCCTGCCAAAGCCCCAAGACAGTGCAGAGCCCCACCGAGGAGTTAGTGAAGAGGGGGCCAGGTGTGCAAACCTTGCCCCATGAGGCTGAGGATGGGCTTCCCAGGGGTCCTGCTGCTGTCCATGTGCAGAAAGTCCAGTGAGGGCCTCCCTTAGTCCCTTCCCCGCTTTCAGACTGCCTCTTCATTCCTTCCGTTCCCTGGGCCTTTGCACACCCCCTCCCCACAGCCCAGTCTGATGATGCTCCTGATAAGCCAGTGCCTGTGCCTGTGCCTCCAGAGCTCTCTGGCCAGTGGGAGCCCAGCAGAGGACAGGCTCTAACTACCCAGTGTGCTGGGGCACCAGGGAGAACCATGTTAAGGAAGTGGTGTCTCTTAGGGAGCCAGAGGCTGAGGAGGCAGTGGCTAAGTGAAATGGAACAGGGGACATGGAGGCTCCAGGAGTGAGAGTATGTGAAGCTGATCAATTTTTGAGAAACCAGGAGGCTGGTGTGGCCAAAGTATCAGTCAAGGTGGGGAGTGGGGAGGGAAGCAGGGGAGGTCTTAGGAGCCTCATTAAGGCCTCTGGACTTTTATCCTAAAGGCATCACCAGAGAGTTTTCACAAGGAGAGCAAGCTGCCCTTTCTTTTTCACCAGGTAAAGGCCTCTGAAAAAATTCTCCAGGTCAGAGCTGCCTCGGCCCCTGCCAAGGGGACCCCTGGGAAAGGGGCTACCCCAGCACCCCCTGGGAAGGCAGGGGCTGTAGCCTCCCAGACCAAGGCAGGGAAGCCAGAGGAGGACTCAGAGAGCAGCAGCGAGGAGTCGTCTGACAGTGAGGAGGAGACACCAGCTGCCAAGGCCCTGCTTCAGGTGAGGCCTGAGGAGGGAGACTCCATGCAGCCAGGCCCCTCCCCAGAAGGCCTTCTCAGGACTTGTTCTCCCACTCTGTGCCAGAGCCCCGGGCGTGCCTCAGACCCCAGCCCCTTACTCCCCTCTCACTGTGTGGCATCATTTGCCCTATCTGGTCTTCTGTACCTGGTGTCCTGTGTCTCCTCACATGTCCATCCTTTGGGCTGTCTCCCCTTGTTTTGTTTCTCCAGGCGAAGGCCTCAGGAAAAACCTCTCAGGTCGGAGCTGCCTCAGCGCCTGCCAAGGAGTCCCCCAGGAAAGGAGCTGCCCCAGCGCCCCCTGGGAAGACAGGGCCTGCAGTTGCCAAGGCCCAGGCAGGGAAGCGGGAGGAGGACTTGCAGAGCAGCAGCGAGGATTCAGACAGTGAGGAGGAGGCGGCGCCTGCTCAGGTGAGGCAGAGAGGTGGGGTGGAGAGTAGCCCCATGCCTAAACGCCAGCACCTGCATGGGTGTGGCCACCTTTGCCACATCCAGCTCCTGTCTCCACACGTCCACCCTCCGGGCTGTCCCCTCATCCTGTTTCTCACTCCAGGCGAAGCCTTCAGGGAAGGCCTCCCAGGTCAGAGCCACCTCGGCCCTTGCCAAGGAGTCCCCCAGGAAAGGGGCTGCCCCAGCACCTCCTAGGAAAACAGGGCCTGCAGCCGCCCAGGTCCAGGCGGGGAAGCAGGAGGAGGACTCAGGAAGCAGCAGCGAGGAGTCAGACAGTGACAGAGAGGCACCGGCAGCCATGAACGCAGCTCAGGTAAGGCTGGAAGCCGCCCTGCATGGCCTGTGCCCTGCCTCAAAAGACCTCCTGTGGATTTGATTTTTCCTCTCTGAACCTAGAGCCCTGTGCAGCTGGCTTCGTTTGCTCTCCTCCCCTCACTCACGTTCTTCTTCTGGACTCCCTCCCTAATCTTGTCCTTTGTGTCTCCCAGGTGAAGCCCTCGGGGAAAAGCCCCCAGGTGAAATCTGCCTCCACCATGGGCATGGGGCCCTTGGGGAAAGGCACCGCCCCAGTGCCACCTGGGAAGGTGGGGCCTACAACCCCCTCAGCCCAGGTGGGGAAGTGGGAGGAGGAATCAGAGAGCAGCAGTGAGGAGTCATCAGACAGCAGTGATGGAGAGGTGCCCACAGCTGTGGCCCCGGCTCAGGTGAGGCCCCTTCCTGTAAGGCTCTTTTTTTCCCCTCAGAGTGGAGCTGCCTGTGGCCTCCCAGCCTCACACTGAGACTGTCTACAACCTTAGTTTCTTAATATGTGCACACACCTACCCTGGGCTCCCTCTCCCGATCCTGTGTATCTCACTCCAGGAAAAGTCCTTGGGGAAAATCCTCCAGGCCAAACCCGCCTCCAGTCCTGCCAAGGGGCCCCCTCAGAAGGCAGGGCCTGTAGCCATCCAGGTCAAGGCTGAAAAGCCCATGGAAGACTCGGAGAGCAGCGAGGAGTCGTCGGACAGTGCGGACAGTGAGGAGGCACCAGCAGCCATGACTGCAGCTCAGGTGAGGCCTGGAGAAGGAGGCTGCCACATGGCCTGATCTGCCACACAGTCAGCCCCCTGGGGAGCTGTGCTCCCTCAGGCAGAGCATGGGTTCTGGCTGGTGGGGCAGAACAGTAGTGGGGATCCACTTCAGAACAGATGGGGGACTCTGAGTTCAGGAACCTTCTCCAGCCTTTCTTTGGTGTCCCCTCAGGCAAAACCAGCTCTGAAAATTCCTCAGACCAAGGCCTGCCCAAAGAAAACCAATACCACTGCATCTGCCAAGGTTGCCCCTGTGCGAGTGGGCACGCAAGCCCCCCGGAAAGCAGGAACTGTGACTTCTCCAGCAGGCTCATCCCCAGCTGTGGCTGGGGGCACCCAGAGACCAGCAGAGGATTCTTCAAGCAGTGAGGAATCAGATAGTGAGGAAGAGAAGACAGGTCTTGCAGTAACCGTGGGACAGGTGAGGCCTGTGTTTTCTGGGCGGGCCTCAGGGCCGCCCCTACATGGTCCTTTGGACTCCTGGAGACACCTCTCTTCCACTTTTCATCCCAGGCGAAGTCTGTGGGGAAAGGCCTCCAGGTGAAAGCGGCCTCAGTGCCTGTCAAGGGGTCCCTGGGGCAAGGGACTGCTCCAGTACTCCCTGGGAAGACGGGGCCTACAGTCACCCAGGTGAAAGCTGAGATGCAGGAAGACTCTGAGAGCAGTGAGGAGGAATCAGACAGTGAGGAGGCAGCTGCATCTCCAGCACAGGTGAGGCCTAGAAGGAGCAGGCCCATCTCACCCACACCTGTTCCTGAGCCAGGGCTGAGGATGGGCTTGATTGGGGGCTAGTCTTGCCTGCAGGTGTGCAGAAGCCTCAGCGGTAGCCTCAACACAGCTTCCTTCCCTATCTTTCACTCCATGTCTCCTCTGCCCATCAGAGCTCCAGGGTCTCTGTCTTGTTTGCCTTTTGAGCTCCCGCTGATTGATTCCCTGTGGTTTTCACAAGCTCTGGAGTTCCCACCCTGCCAGGTGCTGCCCTTGTCTGGGGCTGCTGAAGCCCTGTTCCTCGGGGAAGTCCTGTCTCTGTGGAGCATGCACATGCTCCTCCAGTGTGGAGTGATGGGGTTGAGATAGAGGGTGTGAGTCTGGGCTGCACAGCATGACAGGTGAGACCATCTAGGCCTTTTACAGGAGGTGGCGGCATCTGAGCCATGGACTGGAAGAGTTGGCCAGGTGAAATGGGCAGGGAGAGTGTTCCAGACAAAGGAAGCAGTCTGCGAGGCCAGGGAATGAGAGAGTGCCTGGCTTGGGTGCCTTGCCACAGGCGGCACATTGTAGTGGGATGGCTGGCAGGGGTTTAGAGCCAGACCGCCTGGGTTCAACTTTCAGCCCCACAGCCTGGCAAGTGCTGTAAGCCCTCAGAGCCCTTACTCTCCTATAAACAGGAAATCAGCCCTCACAGGTTTGGGTGAGAATTTAGGTGAGATCTCACCTGCTACATCCAGCAAGGGACCTGCACACAGCAAGTTATCTCCTCTGTCACCCTGACGATGGGCCAGGCTAATGTGGAACAGATCAGGAGTGAGGTCTCCCAGCCTGGAAGAGCTGAGAGAAGATGGCTCACTCCCTGCACTCACCCACCCACTGTTTATTATTTTTAATTGTCGCTCTGTTTTTTTCTGTAACCACTCAGAAATTAGTCATTTCTTTTTTCTCTGTACCAGAGCACACATTTCTACCGATTTTTTTTTTGTCCTCCTCTCATTGTTGACTTGTGGGACCTCAGGGTCCTAAGATTCCTCCATTGAGGTTTTTAAGCTCTGCAGGGGCCCCTTCCATAGCAGCCTCTCCTCTTTCCCAAGCTGCAGGCACATTCCAGACCCAATGCCTTACAGAGTTTCATTATGCAGATCACTTAAATATTTGTCTTCCCTTCTGAGCCTCCCACCTGTACCATGAGGTGGGTGTTTTATTTTTATTTTTTGAACCATGGGCTATTTTGAAGTAAGCTGTTTAATTTCCAAATATCTGGGATTACCCAGGTTTCTTTTTGTTGATTTCTAATTTAGTCACATTGTGGTTGGAGAACATATTTTGAACATGATTTCAATCCTTTTTTGTGTATTGAGACTTGTTAGGTCAAGTCAGTCTTGTGTCTTGTTTCTTGTGGAAAACGTGGCTCCCCTCTGGAGGACTTACGTGCTCTGCTGATGAGCACCTCGGCCTGAGTCATACTTGGTCCACACTGTAGGGAATCTTTCTTCTGAAGTCCTGATTCTTCACCTCACTTGACCTCATGTGTTTGAGGAATGCTGGGGGATGGGGATGTTTTCTGACACTGACCAGATGCCATCCCTAAGTGAGGCAGGGGCCTTGAGATGCTGCCAGAGTCCTCGTTCTGTTTCACATTAGGCTTGCTGTCACTCCTGTCAGGGATCTCACTCTGGGAATTTCCTTCTTTTTTGCTCTCCTTCTATTTGTTGGAGTCCCTGACAGGCCTTTTGGGGGTTCTCTGGATATCAGTTAAGACTAGGTTAAGCTGAAGAAAACCTTGAACAAGTATCTTGTTCTGCCGTGGCTGCTTGAGCTCCAGCTCTGACCTCAGCATTCCGTCTAGCCTGGAGGAGGAAGAGACGTGTTTCTGACCTTTTATGGCACTCAACTTACATTCTATGAGCCAGAATTTAATGACATGGCCACCTAGCTGAAAGGGAGCCCGGAAAACATCTTTGTTTTAGGTAGTCTTGTGCTTAGCTAATGCTAAGGAAGGCACGCACAATGAGTTTGAGTGTTTATTATGTTCCAGACATCATGTTAAACTCTGAATCTCCTATTTAGTCTTCATCATAACCCGTAGGTGGGCCTTATTATTATCTCCATTTGATAGAGGACTGAACTGAGGCCCAGTGAGATCAAGTGATGTGCTCAGGTTCACACACCTGTTGCATGGAGGAGCCAGAATCCAGACTTGGGCTCCGGCTCCAGAGTCTGTATTCTTGGCTAGCTGCTTTACTCTATCTCACCTTCTCCCTCCTTAATTCCCTTTTTTCCACTCAGGTGAAAACCTCAGTAAAGAAAACCCAGGCCAAAGCCAACCCAGCTGCCGCCAGAGCATCTTCAGCAAAAGGGACAATTTCAGCCCCTGGAAAAGTTGTCACTGCAGCTGCTCAAGCCAAACAGAGGTCTCCATCCAAGGCAAGTGGGGCCAGAAGCCACAGGAGTTGTGGAGGGTTGGGGTAGAGAGGAGGACTACTCACTGAGCCCAGCCAGGAGAAGGCCCGTGCATGGGCAGGCCACCCACTCGGAGTTGTGCCATGGTGGGGAGTGGGACCTGAAAGGAATCACTTCTGCCTCCAATACTGTTATCCCCCTGCAATTCAGGTGAAGCCACCAGTGAGAAACCCCCAGAACAGTACCGTCTTGGCGAGGGGCCCAACATGTGTGCCACCTGTGGGGAAGGCCGTGGCTACAGCAGTTCAGGCCCAGACAGGGCCAGAGGAGGACTCAGGGAGCAGTGAGGAGGAGTCAGACAGTGAGGAGGAGGCGGAGACGCCAGCTCAGGTGAGGGGGAGGGAATGGAGATCATCCCCTATGTGGGATGTAACACCTTTGCCACATCCAGCTCCTGTCTCCTCACACGTCCACCCTCCAGGCTCTCTCCTCTCATCCTGTTTCTCACTCCAGGCGAAGCCTTCAGGGAAGACCCCCCAGATCAGAGCTGCCTTGCCTCCTGCCAAGGAGTCCCCCAGGAAAGGGGCTGCCCCAACACCTCCTGGGAAGACAGGGCCTTCAGCTGCCCAGGCGGGGAAGCAGGATGACTCAGGGAGCAGCAGCGAGGAGTCAGACAGTGATGGGGAGGCACCAGCAGCTGTGACCTCTGCCCAGGTGAGACTTGCCAGGCTTCTGAGCCACCAACACTCACTCCTCAGAACGGGGGTATAGGGCTGGGTGCGGTGGCTCACACCTGTAATCCTAGCACTTTGGGAGGCCGAGGCAGATGTATCACTTGAGGTCAGGGGTTCAAGACCAGCCTGGCCAACATGGTGAAACCCCGTCTCTACTAAAAATATAAAAATTAGCTGGGCATGGTGGCGGGTGCCTGTAATCCCAGCTACTCGGGAGGCTGAGGCAGGAGAATCCCTAGAACCTGGGAGGCGGAGGCTGCAGCAAGCCGAGATCACGCCACTGCACTCCAGCCTGGGCGATGAGAGTGAGACTGTCTCCAAAAAAAAAAAAAAAGGAAGAAAAGTGAAAAAGCAGGGTTTAGGGCCAGGTAAGGAAAAGGAAGGAAGGCCAGGTTAAGGTTAAGACTCCAGCTCCACCATACCCTCCTCCCTCTGCTGTCATCCACATCTCCTTAGGTAAAACCTGCTACTAAAACCCCCCAAACGAAGACTTCCCTAGCTAAAAGTGTCCTGGGTCTATATCTAGGTCGAGGTCTCCACCAGCTCTATAAGCTAGGCCAGTATCTCCCACCAAGGCATATGAGACCAAGAATCTACATGTTAGTTATTGTGCATACGTTAACGTAATACAAAATGACTCTCCCTGTCAGAGTCCCAGGGAAGCTTGGAGTGTGGCACAGGTCCCCCTGAGGTCCTGGAGAGATGGAGGAAGTCTCTTCCTGCACCTTGGCCCGGAGCCTCACATAGGCAGGCGCATCTTCTCAGGCAGGGCTTGTCTAGCTTAGTGCAAAGTCTGGACCCTGGAGAGTGGGGAGAAAAAAAATCTGAACAATTCCCTCTGTCTGCTTGCAGAAGATAGCAGGGCTTGCTACATCCTACAGAAGTGTAGGATGACAAACTCCAGCACTGCCAGGGCACAGGTGTGTGATGGACATGACTGATGCAGGCCTGGCAGAAATGACAGATGTCAGCCGGGTGCGGTGGCTCAAGCCTGTAATCCCAGCACTTTGGGAGGCCAAGGCGGGCGAATCATGAGGTCAGGAGTTCGAGACCAGCCTGGCCAACATGGTGAAACCCTGTCTCTACTAAAAAAATACAAAAATTAGCCAGGCATGATGGCGGGCGCCTGTAGTCCTAGCTACTCAGGAGGCCGAGGCAGGAGAATCGCTTGAACCCGGGAAGCGGAGGTTGCAGTGAGCTGAGATCGTGCCATTGCACCCCAGTCTGGGCAACAGAGTGAGACTGTCACAGAAATAATAAAACGAGATGATAGATGTCAGGAGAGATGGTAGATAGTGGTAACAAGTAGGGCAGACCGGGGAGCTCTTGCCTCATCCAGAGGGGCAGTTCCTATCAGCTTCAACCAGTCATGACTGTGGAAATGGACCTTCTGTGTGGCCAGATCTTCCATTTCTTAAGGGAAGCTGGAAGTCCCTGTGCCAGGCCAAGCTCCATAACCTCTTAGATTTGTTTTCTTCATGAGTAAAACAAGCACTGAGATGAATGCTCCCTAGCCCTAACCTCTGCCTTTGATACACCAAACCAACAATTACTGGGGGTGAAAGACATTGGTCCTGCCCTCAAGGAGCTCACAGTCTGTGGGGCAAGACAGGTGACCGGATTGTCGCAGAGTATGCTAGTGGTGCTGACAGCTGAAAGAGCAGGTCTCTGAGAGGCCAGAAGATGAGGAGATGATTGAGCTGAACCTGAAGGATGACCAGGCACAAAAGTGGAGAGGGCCCCTCAGTGTGTGCAGAGGGGCTGGGCATGAAGGCGCATGGTCACTGAAGGCAGCTGTCCAGCAGGCCGTAGGCCCTCCCAGGTGCTTGTTACTGGTAGATTTATGGAGGACCTAAATGCCAGACTAAGACATAGGCCCCAGCCATGTTTTGGCCTGTGTAGTTTTTTTGTTTTAAAGTTTTCAACAAGTTCTTCCATCAGTCAGAATGGCCTAAGCTGCAGGAGAAAGCCCCATTCAAAAGAGCTTAAATAAGGAGATTGACTGTCTTAAAGTGCACAAAGTCCCAGGTTCCAGCTGCTGAAAAGCTGGTTCCTTCAGCTGAGCGTCAGTGGTGACCAGATTTCTTCCATCTCTGCATTCTACCAGCTTTATGGTCATAGCAGGGCTGCAGCATCTCCTAAAGTGCTGGGGGCAGGCCGGGCACGGTGGCTCACACCTGTAATCCCAGCACTTTGGGAGGCTGAGACAGGAGGATCACTTGAGGTCAGGAGTTGAAGACTAGCCTGGCCAACATGGCGAAACCCCATCTCTACTAAAAATACAAAAATTAGCTGGGCCTGGTGGCACCGGCCTATAATCCCAGTTGAGGCAAGAGAATCACTTGAACCTGGGGAGGAGGAGGTTGCAGCCTGGGCAACAGAGTGAGCAGAGCAAGACTCCATCTCAAAAAAGATTAGGGGGTAGACTTAAGGCTACTCAGACCTCAGGCTGGACGTACTACCGCCTTAGCCATAGACAAGAGGCCAATAGTTCCCATGACTGGCTGGGAGGAGGGCCCACCCTCCCTGAAGCATGTGGTAGGGGGCACTGAACAGAGTGAGGGTTCTAATAGCAAGGAACAGATGGGGGCATGGCTGTTAGGAGGCAACCTGCAGTATGCATTGTAGTTGCCCCATTTAAAAATTGGAAATGACATGTACAAATCTTCCAGCCTCTCTTGAGAAATTGGAAGCTCAGGCAGCCTGGGTCCTACTTTTTTGGCTAGGCTGAGTAGGGAAAAGGGGGGCCCTCATTCCAGTAGGGACCACTGAGCTGCCATCACCACCAGCATTTCCACCCGGATCTCTGAGTCCTCCTCTGACTGCAGTGCTCATTGGTCCAGCCCCCATCATCACGCCTGCCCCAGCAGGAGGGGATGGTAGCCAGTGGAACACTTCCAGGCGGCTCCTGCTTTTGGCTGGGGGTGTTACAACCAGAGGTGAACTGTGCTGGGACCACTGGCTTGTGCCTGCAACCTTGTCCCAGGCTGCTGTCACCTCTTGTCGAGACACTGGGCCAACTCCCTGTATCGGAGTCATAAATCCCTTTCATGTTTGGAGTCAGCTCTGGAAGGAGCTAGCAGGGTGGAAGCATGTTTCCAGTGGCTGTGGGTCAGGTCAGGCCAGCAGGCATCCCTGTGCATGTGCAGGAAGGGGCCACGCTGCCTCCCCTGGAAACCAGAGTGCCTGAGGGTCATTGCCTACTGGCTGTTTCCCCCTCAGCAAATGCCCCTCTCCCCGACCACGTGCTTATCTAGGTCTTGTCCCCTTAGAAGGACAGTAACTCCAAACCTGCCAGAAGCAAGACCCTGGCCCCAGCACCTCCAGAGAGGAACACAGAGAGGTCCTCGGAGAGCAGTGAGGAAGAGCTGCCACTCACCCAGGTACGCCATGCCTTCTCTCTGCAGATGCTGCAGGATCAGAGCTGGGCTGGCAGGCCTTGCAGGAGAGGGCAGATCTTTCCCATAGGGAAAATCTCGCCATATTTAAACAGCACCTCACAGCTTCCAGAGCTCTTTCCTCTATTGTGACATTCATCTGAGCCCTGTGAGGCAGGCAGCAGTGCACAGTTAAACATACAGGCTTCAGAGCCAGGTGGTGTTGGGGCGAAGCCCAGCTCTACCACCCAACAGCCCCGTGGTCCTGGGCAGATGCCTTTTCCCCTGTGTGAGGCTCAATGTTTCAGCCATAAAATGGGGACAGTACTGGCACCTCCCTCCTGCCTCTGTGCACTGGTGCCAGCACACAAGGTACTTGCCACAGTCCCCTGCCTAAGAAAAGGTGCCTGTTAACTGTGAGAAGGGCAGGGAGTGTTGCCCCATTTGACAGATTGGGAATCAAGCCTTAGAGATGAAGCAGTTTCCCCAAATTCTCATGATTCATAAGAGGCTGAGGAAAGGTGCCAACGCTGGTCCCCTGGCTCCCTATATCTCTCTGTTTTCTGTTTAGGACCGGGAGTCTTCTCAAATCCCATGAGCTTTGCCCAGGACCCTCTGTCAAGCGCCTGTGGCATACCTTCATGTGCTCCACTGCACCCAGAGCTTAAGCCACAGTCCTGCCCAGGCTACACCCCCAAGGGTGGGACCAGGCCCACTTTATCTCCCCATACTCCAGAGGCCCAGCTCAGCCATGCTGGTGTGGTCCAAGCTTCTGTGTGAACCCTGGCCCTTCCATCAGACAGCATTACCCTTTGTCCTTCTCTAGCCCCAAGCTTCCAGAAGCTTCTGCCAGGCACCTCAGAGCACCAGCTCCCCTGTCCCAGGGCCTAACCACAGATCCTGGAGTTCTGCAACCTCCAGACCAGAGTGGTCTCATGAAACACCTCCCTTTGAATATTACATACCACATTGTTATCAATTCATCAGTAAGGTCAGATGCTGTTTGCACACCTCCAGCAATAGGGTGCTCACTGCCTCTCACTTTCCAATAGCACAGATAACAAAAGTAAAGAACAACCACCAACATCAGTAACTCCCTGTATTTGCATTTTTCTGTTTAATCTCCACAACAGCCCTATGAGGGTAGCTGCCTTTGTTGTTTGCATTTTAAGGAACTGGGAATGAGGCTCAGAGAAGTTGAGGGACCTGTCCCATTATCACATGGCTGATGACAAGTGGACAGACCTGGTGTTTGAGCCCAGGCCATTCACATTCTGACCCGTTGCCTGGCGCTGCCCCGACACTCTCCTCTCCCGGGCTTGGGCATTGCCCTCTGGCTCTGTGTGGAGCCTTTACGAGGCCACCTGCCTCTCTGAGGGATCTAAACAACTGGGAGGGAGGGGACCGTTCCCCCTTTCTCTGTGGGGGCGGACTAACACAATTAAAATGAACATCCTGCTTAAACTGAACCATTTAATTGGTATGTTAGTCCTGAAGATTCTGGAGTCTCTATTTAAAAAGCAGAAAGAAGTCAGCGGTTTGTACATTCCCCCAGGAGGATTCGGGGAAGACGGGCATAGCCCAGGGAAGCTGGGCATAGCCTGGGGAAGCTGCAGCCTCTTCCTGATTGAGAGATTTTTAGTTCCTAATCCCCAGCTCACTAATTATGATTATTTTCATTATTGTACATTTATTGAGCACCTCTCTATTGACAAGTTTCAGTCTGATTTTATTAGCCCACCAGTGGGGAAAGGGATTGAGGCAGGCTAGGAGGCAGAGATAGATACTTTGGCTCCATTCCTAGACCCCTCACTGTGCCTCTGCCCTGTTGTGCAGAGTAGACCTCAGGCCAGAGTCTGTGCTGGGGTCAGGATAGCTTCCAGATTTAAAAACAAGTATGTGAGGTGATGCATATGTTAAATAACTTAATTTAGCTATTCTACAATGTATATGTGTATCAAAACATCATGTAATATACCACAAATATATGCAGTTTCACTTGTCGGTAATATAATTTTTTAAGGCCAACTTCTTCTATTTGTCAAAGACGTAGGCCCTGCTCTCGAAGTTTTAGATTGAATCAAAGAAAATGGAAACCTGTAAGAAACTAAATTCGGGTGTTAAATTGAGGCCTAGCATAATTGGTTCTAGAAGGAGCTCCAGTCTGGTGCCTGGAGAACTAACTTCTAATCCTGGCTCTGGCACCAGTTTGCTGGTTACCCTGGGTGAGGCCACTTGCCTTCTCTGAGCCTCATTCATCTCAATCTCTGGGATGAGACTTCCTGGGTGGGTGGGGTGGACCTTGAGGCTCCAGGCCACATCCCCAGAGAGTAGAATTTCTCAGTCCCCTGGAGTGGGGCTGGCCTAGATCTGTTAACCAACCCCAGGCAATTCTGAGAGAGGTTCTTGGAGTGTTTATTGCCTTGTGGTCATGTCCCTTGCCAGGGTCCACAGCCTAGGCCATCAGCCCCCTCTCCCCACTCTGTGACTTGCTGGAATGAAGGCACAGTTAGAATGAGCTCAGCTTTGACAGTAGGGGGTGAGCACTGTCCAGAAAGCCCCTAGGTTTGGTTCTGCAGGCATTAGACCTACAGATAGGGGTATCCCTGGGTTCCTTCTGGGTCCTTACTGCCCAGCACCTATAGGGAGGTACAACCAAATGTTCAGGCAGTGCTGGTTTTGCTGCTTTACTCCCATCAGTTTTTTTCTAACTGACCCCAGAACTACATTCCTGTGTATACTGTGCTTTGCAGTTTCCACAGTGCATTGGAACCCCTCCAGTGAATGAGCCCAGGCTGGGATAACTACTAGCCATTTCATTAAACAGGAAACTGAGGATCAGAAAGTTGAGGGGCTTGACCACACAGTGAAGTCATGAGAGAGGCGTAATGAGAAGCAGGTCTCCCCACATACCCTGGGCAAGCTTCACTGCCCACCTTTATGAACTCTACAGACTAATGCCCCGCCCTGACCCCCACAACCAAGCCCCCTGCACCACCTCCCTCCTACGGCCCAGAGGCCCAGTGGGGTGGCGTGGGCAGGTGGAACTAACAGGAGGCTTTTGCTGCTGAGCTGCTTTTAACATCCCAAGACGCTATTGTTTGCCTCAGTGGGTTCGTTGCTTCTCTTCGTCCCCGACAATCTGTTCCTGTCTTCACATATATATAGATCCCCCCTCCCTCAACTGTAAGCCTTCTCCCACTTTCCATCCTTCTCTTTTTTATACCGTGGGAAGGAAGGCTCTGGAAGTGGCAGATCAGAGCAGCCGCGGAGGAGGCTATTTGGCAGGGGTAGGAAAGGCCTAAGCCCAGAGAAGCTTCCACCCTCAGGCAGGCACCTTTCTGTTTTACTTTTTACTTTATGCCTCTCCACAGCACCTTAGCACCCTGAGGAGCCACGTGTGCTAAGTCAGGCTTAAGGGGTAAACAGGATGGTGCAGCAGAGACCAGTCTGGACCTGACTCCACAGCCTCAGGCAGCTCCCTCTTCCTGCCCTCCAGCTCTTCACTGGCCAGAGAGGGAGCGGAGCTCAAACCAGATCTGACATTTGGGGAATGGAAAGTAGACCTAACCAGCTCCCTGGCTCACAGCCATGTGTGTTCTCATTAGCTGGAGGTTCGGGAAGGAAATGGGCCTGGAGATGCCCTCGTGTGCAGTGAACATGTTCAGGGATGGTGCAGTTCAAAACCAGACTGGCCTGCAGAATACCAGGGAGCTGCTGTTGCTTGTTTGCTTTTTCTTTTACTGTTTCCTTGGAAAATTTAAAGCATACCCAAAGATAGAATAATGTAAAGAACCCCCACGTACCATCCCCAGCCTCAACAGTTAGGAACTCCTGAGCAGGCTCGTTTCACGCAAACCCTCCACTCAGTTCCCCAACGCCCCTGGATTACTTTGCAGCCAGTCTCAGACATGTCAGCTCATCCACCAGGATTTCAGTATGCAGCTCTCAGTTATAAGGACTTTCTTAAGCACAACTACGATACAGTGTCACACCTGATAAGTTGATCTACCCAGTCATTGTCCCTATTTCCCTGATTGTCTCATGGAGTTCAGTTAAAGGCCACATACGGCATTGCGTTATTAATCCTGTAAGTCTTAATCTGTTGGTTCTTACCCACTCACCCAACCCTTGTTTCTCTTCTGCATTTTTTTGTTGAAGAAACTGAATTGGTATAGCTGGGGAGTTTCATCCTGGGCCACGTATCAGGCGGGCTGCATCAGAACCTCTGGGGTGGGGGCAACTAGACTATAAATACCTCCCCAGGTGAATTGCATATTCCAACCAGGCAGCCTTGGAAAACTGCTTAGACCACCCCCTGCATTCAGCAAATAACTGTCTCTGAAGCCAGCCGGGGAAAGAAGGCAGAATTGGACATTCTGGCCTTGGCTTTGCTTCCAGTAGGGACAGCCGCCTTGGGTCGCTCCCTTTCCCTCTGGGCTTGTGGTTTTCCCACTTGTATAAGGGAGCTGATCCTGCTGAATGTAGGGCTTCACTGTGAGGGTCAGGTGGGCTCTGTGAGTTGTGAAGTGCTGTGCTGGGTCTTAGCAGATGGGTGGGAGGGGGCACCCTGGGCAGCTGGAATGGCTTCTATGCCCAGCTGCCCCTGAGCTCAGTGGACCCCTTGCCTTGTAAAACACCCCCTAACCCCATCACCTCCTTTCCCTGGCCAAGCCTTTAATCACTCGGGGGGTGTTTTGTTTTTGTTTTTCAAGGTGATTAAACCCCCTCTGATTTTTGTCGACCCTAATCGTAGTCCAGCTGGCCCAGCTGCTACACCCGCACAAGCCCAGGCTGCGAGCAACCCGAGGAAGGCCCGAGCCTCGGAGAGCACAGCCAGGAGCTCCTCCTCCGAGAGCGAGGATGAGGACGTGATCCCCGCTACACAGTGCTTGACTCCTGGTGAGCACAGCCCTCATGCAGTGGTGGGAGGGGCTGCCAGCACTGCCCCACATTGAGGCCCAGAAGGGACAGGACACTGGCTGAGTCACATAGCAAGGTGTTGGTTGGGAGAGGCTTGGGCTCAGGTCTCTGGGCCC
Organism: Pongo abelii; assembly: GCF_028885655.2. NCBI lineage: Eukaryota > Metazoa > Chordata > Mammalia > Primates > Hominidae > Pongo > Pongo abelii. The sequence goes on from NC_071989.2 coordinate 159,026,438, forward strand.
TGCATTAGCCATTCTGATTAGGGCCTGGCTCGGACCTGCAGTTCTGGGGGAATAGTTGCCAGGGCTTTTTTGTGCCAGCCCCAGGCATGGAGCCTAGACCAGTGGCTAGAAGCTGCAGGGACCAGGTTCCTACATAGTCTAAGGAAGAATTCTGTGTCAGTTGACTGCCTGTGGAACAAGTGGTCAGAGTGATAGTGAGCTTCCCGTCCTTGGTGACATGTAAAGTGGGTTAGGCAATCCCTAAGCCAGAGACATTACAGGGAGAGATTTCATCTATCAACGAGATACAGGACCAATCTGAGGTTTCTTTGACTTTTGAGAATCTGTGATTCTACCAATGACAACAGGAAAAGGGTTAATGTTACTATTACAGTTATTATAACAGTTTTACAAGCAATAATACCTGATCCTGATAGGATAATTTAAAAATACAGGCCGGGTGCAGTGGCTCACGCCTATAATCCTAGCACTTTGGGAGACTGAGGCAGGCAGATCACCTGAGATCAGGAGTTCAAGACCAGCCTGGGTAACATGGCGAAACCCCGTTTCTACTAAAAATACAAAAAATTAGCCTGGCAGGCACCTGTAATCCCAGGTACTTGAGAGGGTAAGCCATGAGAATCGCTTGAATCCAGGAGGTGGAAGTTGCAGTGATCCGAGATGTGCCACTGCACTCCAGCCTGGGTGACAGCAAGACTATCTCAAAAAAAAACAGAAAGCAGGCAAAATACAGATTACTGCTGGGCATGGTGGTTCGCACCTGTAATCGCAGCACTTTAGAAGGCCAAGGTAGGAAGATCACTTGAGCCCAGGAGTTCAAGACCAGCCTGGGCAACATAGTGAGAGCCCTATCTCTACCTATCTACCTACCTACATAGATATATACATATACATATATATGTGTGGGTGTGTGTGTGTGCGTGTGTGTATTTTTTTAAATAAAAATACAGATTAGCACATAAGAAACTATATCACCTGTAATTCTGCCCCCAAATAATTACTGTTAACATTTGACAAATGCTAACTTTATAAAAACCTAAGATATACGTGTGTTTTTAAAGCAAGACCATACTGTATCTAACGTTCAGTAACCTTTACTGGATATCTTATGACATCAGGTTTTTTCATCTTTACATATTTGCAGCACAATTCCTCATGGCTACAAAGAAGTCCCTTGGGTGGACATGCCGCAGTGTGTGTAGCCGGCACCATGTTGGAGGAAGCAGAGGGTTTTGTTTCAGGGTGGAGGGTGAGGGAGTTTGCTGTTACAAACAGTGCTTTGAAGAACATGCATGTAACCAGGCCTCTGCAGATAACCACGGGGACTCTTAGGAGAGACGATTTTCACTGCAAGCAGAGTCGTTTGGCGCCGGTGGTCTGGCCCATTGCTCAGGAGTGGCAGCCCGACCAGCTGGGAGGGGAGGGGAGGGGATGAGGAAGCCTGGGGTCACCCCGAGAGCAGCCATTTGAGCTCCCTGAGCCTTGTCAAATGACGTAATGACATCTCCTGCCTGGGAGGCTTGGAGAGGGAAGTAAACAAGCTTCTACCTCTGTAAGCCCTGAGCACAGCTCTAGATCACCAGCACAGGCTGGTAAATTGGGTTATTGCCGCTGCTGAGGAGGTGATGGGGCTTTTGTGCCCTGATGTGCCCCCGTCTCACTCCATTTCAGATAGCAGAACCAATGTGGTGACCATGCCCACGGCCCACCCAAGAATAGCCCCCAAAGCCAGCATGGCTGGGGCCAGCAGCAGCAAGGAGTCTAGTCGGATATCAGATGGCAAGAAACAGGAAGGACCAGCCACTCAGGTACCTGGTGGTCAAGGGAGGATAATGCAGGCCAGTGGGGTGGGGCCCTACTTCCATACTTACCCACATGTGCTGATGGGATGGCCTGCAATTGCTGTCACCCCCACACTCCAGAGGTCGTGGCCTCACAGCCAGAGGCTTTCTGGCCTCCTAGCTACAACCCCCCAAATCACCTTCGAGTTATGAGGAAGAGTAATCTGGGGACACAGCCTCCTGGCCAAGCAAGCCCTGCAGTGCTGGAGTCCCTCATGAGATTTCCCACCGTAGCGGGGCTTTTGATTTTTTTTCTTCCAGTTTTGGAATGCCATGAACAAAAGTTGCCCTTTTTTGGTGTTTGTAATAGTGACTTCAGCATTCTTCCCAGGCTTCACCATCTTCAGTGCATTTTTATTTGGTCCTTGCCTGAATCTAAAAGCTGGGCATTTTAGGGTTAATGGCTGGTGCATTGTTTAGATCATAAAACTTAGCACACATCCCCACCCCAAGGGCTGTGATGTGACCAGCATTCAGCAAGGCCAGAACCCGGGTCTTCTGAGACCCGGTTCATTGCTCTTTGGGCCATATCAGTCTGGTTTCCCATCCCATTGAGAGGATGAAGTCCATGACACACTCTGACATCTCTTCCTGAGGAGTGGGCTGGGGGGGTGTTGGTGGGGGCAGGGCTAGTGTGCTACCCACTCCCTGGGCTCATCACAAGCTCCAGGCCAAGAACTTCTGGGAACATGGGTGCTGGATGGGAAGTCAGGCTGTGGTCACTGCATCCATGAGCATCTGTTCCTGCCAGGCCCTAGGGATACTGCAGGAACCAAGACAGGAACAAGGAATTCCCAGGCCAGTCAGGGAGTGGTGAGGGGCAGCGATTAAACAAGGAAACCCACATATAAATAAAAAGTATTCACCAGCTGGTAGGAGAGGAAACAATAAAAACTAGAGAATAGTGGGGTGACCTGCTATATGAAGGCCTCCCGAGACAGCGATGCTTAAGCAGAAAAAGCAGCCAGTCACAGGATGAGCTGGGCCACCCTCCAGGCAGGGAAACTGCAGGTACCAGGTCTTCGGGGGAAGCGCTTGGGGATGAGGGAAACTGAGAGGTGGGGACAGCTGGATGAGGAGCTGGGGGAGAGGAGAGGAGCCAGGCCGTGGCAAGGGCCACGCCACATCTGAAGGCTCTCAGCAAGGGGTCATGCCCAATTTCCATGCCCACCACTCTCCCTGACTGCTAGTGGGTATAAGAAGTAGAGATGGGGGTCCACCAGGTTGGAGATTGTCCCCAGTGAAGGTGCAGATTGAGTGGTGGGGCCTAAGCTGCTTCCCTGCCCTGGGCTGGGGACTGTCCCTTACTCCTTGAGAACAATGTGATTAGCTCATAACCTGAAGCCTGCCACCAATTTTGCCCTTTTGACTGCCCCTCAGTCCCCACTCCAGCCCTCACCCCAGCCAGACAGCATCTACCAGGGTGTGGCACAGCTGGCATCCCGAGGACTCATGAGTCTAAGGGCTACCTCTTGCCACCCACAGGTGTCAAAGAAGAACCCAGCTTCCCTCCCACTGACCCAGGCTGCCCTGAAGGTCCTCGCCCAGAAAGCCAGTGAAGCTCAGCCTCCTGTTGCCAAGACCCAGCCTTCAAGCGGGGTGAGCTTGGGGAGCCAGGGGAAGCAAGCCCGCGGAGCATAGAAGGTGCAGGCGTGGCCCTGCATCCCGGCACCAGCACTCACCTGCCCCATGACCTCTGCACTTGGTTTGCCTCGCTGGGCCTCAGTGGCCTAATCTGTAAGAAGGAATTACAGTACCTTTCGTAGTTGGAAGGATCAAATGAGGCTGCATATGTGCCCCATCTAACACAGTTCCTGGCCCTACTGAAGTGTTCACGAAGGACCAGATCTTACTTGCCCTAATTTTTCCTTCCATTCCTTCTCCTTTCACCAAATTAGGTTGACAGTGCTGTGGGAACACTCCCTGCAACAAGTCCCCAGAGCACCTCCGTCCAGGCCAAAGGGACCAACAAGCTCAGAAAACCTAAGCTTCCTGAGGTCCAGCAGGCCACCAAAGCCCCTGGGAGCTCAGATGACAGTGAGGACAGCAGCGACAGCTCTTCAGGGAGTGAGGAAGATGCTGAAGGGCCCCAGGGGGCCAAGTCGGCCCACACGCTGGGTGAGGGTGCCAGGGGAAAGGCAAGGGTGGGCCAGGAGGAGGGTGTTGTGTGGCCTGGTGGAGCCATAGCTCTGGCCTCAGCTCCGTATCTCAGACTCGTTCTGCACCTGTGGCTGAGCCTGGGCCTCAGTTTCCCCACCTGTACAACTTCATGAGGAAGTCAATCCAAATGATTTCAGAGACCTGACTTCGCTTTTTGACCACTCTCAGCTTTTTGGTATCAGACTCCCTTCACTGGCTCCCGAAAACTCCAGGGCCATGTTTCTGGAACAGTGGAAAGCAGGGAAATAGAAATGGGGCCTCAGGAATTAGAAATAAGGCTTTGGCATTCAGATGTCGCACCTAGCATGCCGTGACTAGCAATGAGTGTGCAAGGAGTGTTGAAGCAGTAGGAAGACTTGGGGTGAGGCGGGGCAGGGGATGGGGGTGAGGGACCTGCAGAGAGACCAGGGCCTTCCTGAACGGCTCTGCCCTTCCCGGCTGGCAGGGGCCACCTGGGGCTACCAACAGGATACTGTGCTTCTCCAGTAGGTCCCACCCCCTCCAGGACAGAGACCCTGGTGGAGGAGACTGCAGCAGAGTCCAGCGAGGATGATGTGGTGGCGCCATCCCAGGTAACTGCAAGGGAGAGGACTGGCAGCCCACAGGCCTTAGGGTGGAGCCCCAGGCCAGGCTCCTGTCTACACAATCCCTCAGGTCAGGGGTCTGGGTCCCCTCTCTTCACAGAGGCCTTGGGCAAGGTCCTGTCTGCGAGGCACCACATGTGGCCCAGCCAGCAGACCACAGCTAGGCTGCCTCCCTCCCCTCATAAAGCCCTGAGTAGCTGACCCTTGGGGTCTATAGAAGGGATTGACCTTGATTCTGGGTGATGTCCGGACAAAAACGTTCTTTAGCAGATTTATTTTAAGGTTACTATCTGTATGTGGCAAAAGCTAGTAATTTTCCATTTGTATTAATAAGAAATTTCCTTTTCAAATATGCCTGTCTAGAAAGTGTATTAATTAAAATAGTTCAGGAGGCACACGCCAAGGGCTGAAGTGCTGCTCTGTGCCTTGCTGTCCACGTACTCTGCACCGATAGAGCAGGGTGATCCTAGAGGCCCCAGGCTGCTTTCCTCACAGCAGGCCATGACTCGGGCTGGGTTATGGCAGTGGGGCGGGGTGGTGGCAGCCTCTTTCACAATGGGCTTCTTCAGTCTCTCCTCTCAGGTTATATGACCCCTGGACTAACCCCAGCCAATTCCCAGGCCTCAAAAGCCACTCCCAAGCTAGACTCCAGCCCCTCAGTTTCCTCTACTCTGGCCGCCAAAGATGACCCAGATGGCAAGCAGGAGGCAAAGCCCCAACAGGCAGCAGGCATGTTGTCCCCTAAAACAGGTAAGTTAAGGTCTGCAGGAGGGACATAGCACGACACAGAGGGACAGGGCAGTGGGCCCCTTCTTGCCCTCCTGTAGCAACAGTCCTCCCAACATGGTCCTGTCTGCCCCCAGAGCCTCTCCAAGTGAGACCTTGTGGCCTTGCATTGGACCTGGAGATGCTCATCAAAATGCAGGTGGGGCCAGGTACAGTGGCTCACGCCTATAATCCCAGCACTTCGGGAGGCCGAGGTGGGCAGATTGCTCGAGCCCAGGAGTTCAAGACCAGCCTGGGCAACACAGAGAGACCCCATCTCTAAAATTTATTTTAATTAGCTGGTGTGATGGTGCATGTTTGTAGTCCCAATTACCTGAGAGGCCAAGGCAGAAGAATGACTTGAAGCCAGGAGGTTGAGGCTATAGTGAGCCATGATCAGCCATTACACTCCAGTCTGGGTGGTACAGTGAGACCCTGTCTCAAAAAAAAAAGTACAGGTGGGCCCCATGCCCAGGTGTCTGGCTCCCATGGCCCTGGACAGCCTGGAAGTGGGGGTGTATCCAGGCCTGGGTGGTGCTGATGCACCTGGTAGGATAGCCCTTGCCTCAGAGGAAGCTGCGTCTTTTGGCTTGTGGAGCAAGTGTTGGCTCTCTCCAACCATCCCCATCAACTTTTCTTCCCCGTAAACAGGCTTACGGTGTGGGGTGTGGGCCATGGGCCTCAGAGGATAGCTTAGACAATAGGCTGACAGTCACGTCTGGAGGACACTCAGCACATGCAGGAGACCCCAGGCAGTAGACTGGCCCCAGGCTGTTCTGACTTATTGTAAAGCCTTGGAAATCCCCTGGCCACTCTGGACCTCTGTGTCTTAACCATACAAAACAGGAGTTGATGTATCCAGTCTGTGTCAAGGCATGGCACATGTAGAAAATAGTCACATTGTATTTGGACGGCAGACTGGATTATTCAAGTCACCCAACCTGGGGCATCCACTATCCCTGACCCTACTGGAGCTAAGGGTCAAATATGTACCAGCTGGGCACACTTGGGACAGCTCCAGGGCTTCCCCAGCCTTGGTGTTCTGGGTGTTTGCAGATAAGCAGCAGAAAACTGGGCCGGGCGCAGTGGCTCATGCCTATAATCCCAGCACTTTGGGAGGCCAGGGCAAGCGGCTCACTTGAGGTCAGGAGTTCGAGACCAGCCTGGCCAACATGGTGAAACCTTGTCTCTACTAAAAATACAAAAAACTAGCCAGCATGATGGCAGGCGCCTGTACTCCCAGCAACTCAGGAGGCTGAGGCAGGAGAATCGCTTGAACCTGGGAGGTAGAGGTTGCAGTGAGCCGAGATTGCACCACCACACTCCAGTCTGGGCAATGGAGCAAAACTCTGTCTCAAAAAAAAAAAAAAAAAAAAAAAAAGCAGCAGCAGAAACGTAGGCTCTGGGGAGAGAGGTTTCCGGGGCTAACTGCCCTCTCCAGCTTCCCTCTCCATTGGCTCCTGCCATCTTGAAGAATCCCCAGAGGATGGAATTGGGCCTCCAGCCATTCTGGGGGCCCCTCTGCCTAACCTGGCCTGCCCTGCCCTGCCCAGTCCACCTCCCCCAGCCCACCGCAGCTCTAGAGCCAAAAGTTGCCAGAGATCCTGGGTGGGGCTGAGGGGCCAGGCTCACTGCATGCTGCAGGGGGCAGCCCTAGCGTCAGTGTGACATGAGTACCACATGGAGTGTGACATGGAGTATCCACCTGGGCCTTCCTCCAGGCAAACACCTCCAGGGCCAGACCACCAAGCCACCTTTCAGAGCCCAGCGTGCAGGAGTGTTGTGCCCATGAGACCCAGAATGGGGCAGAGACCTCCAAGTCACTTGGGAAGTTAGAGCTGGTGAGGAGACCCAGTCATGGGGCTTTCAGCTGCAGCTTGCCCCAGGCTGGGTCGGAAGAGGAATTGCTGCTCACTTTCTTCCCCAACATTCTCTGTGAGAGGCGGTGCGACAAGGAGACATTTTAGAGGGGGCTGTGGAAGGTTTTTTTTTTTTTTTTACACGTGTAGTGAGCACACAATTATCAAAGGCAAGCAGAGGCGTGGAAAATTCTAAACAAAGGCTCCACCAGAAGTCTCTGGCAGGCAGTAAACCTGCTTAGTCAGCCACCACGTGTATATACACTGCACCCAGCGCTCCCCACCTTGCCTGGACCCCCTGACCAGGAAGGGCCGAGTGTGAGTAATCATCAGTTGAATGTCTGCATGGCCCCCACTTTTATTATAAATCTACAATGTATCATAGGAAGCCTTACTGTTCATCCACCCCTCAGGTTATAGACAAGGAAACCAAGGCCCTGGGAGGAGATGGGTCCTGGCCAGAATCACACTGAAAGTTGGTGGGAAAGTCAGACCTAGAACCCAGGTCTCCTTCCTCCCAGCTCCAGACTCCATCTCCCTCCTGTCTAAATTTTCATTTCATTGATAGATTTCAGGCCCTTTCATTAACATTCTGGAGTCATTTTCTGTCCCCCACCCTAACTGGAGTTTTTAGTATAAAGAGACAGGGAAAAGCTGTAAGTTAGAAACGAAGTCAGAGTGTGAAATTGGTGGAAAGGTGTGAGCTTAGGAGACCAGCTGGGGCAGAGTGACCGCCAAGCCTTGCTCTCCCCATCTGTGCCATTGTAAGAAAAGATAGTCACTCCCTGCACCCTCTTCGCTCTTAGGTACCATAAGAGCTAACTCTTCCCAGATCTGTGACCCCACATTCTCTCTCCATAGGTGGAAAAGAGGCTGCTGCAGGCACCACACCTCAGAAGTCCCGGAAGCCCAAGAAGGGGGCTGGGAACCCCCAAGCCTCAACCCTGGCGCTGCAAAGCAACATCGCCCAGTGCCTCCTGGGCCAACCCTGGCCCCTGAATGAGGCCCAGGTGCAGGCCTCAGTGGTGAAGGTCCTGACTGAGCTGCTGGAACAGGAAAGAAAGAAGGTGGTGGACGCCACCAAGGAGAGCAGCAGGAAGGGCTGGGAGAGCCGCAAGCGGAAGCTATCGGGAGACCAGCCGGCTGCCAGGACCCCCAGGAGCAAGAAGAAGAAGAAGTTGGGGGCCGGGGAAGGTGGGGAGGCCTCTGTTTCCCCAGAAAAGACCTCGACGACTTCCAAGGGGAAAGCAAAGAGAGAGAAAGCGACTGGTGATGTCAAGGAGAAGAAAGGGAAGGGGTCTCTTGGCTCCCAAGGAGCCAAGGACGAGCCAGAAGAGGAGCTTCAGAAGGGGATGGGGAAGGTTGAAGGTGGAGATCAAAGCAACCCAAAGAGCAAGAAGGAGAAGAAGAAATCCGACAAGAGTGAGTGCCCACTTCTCCCAGCCCACCCCGAGGGCTGCCGGGCACCCCACGGGGCGGGAGGGCCCCTCAGCCAGCACCTGGTCTCATTCCTCCCATGTAGAAAAGAGAGGCTGAGACCAGCCTGGTCAACATGGCAAAACCCGGTCTCTACTAAAAATATAAAAAATTATCTGATGTGGTGGCGGGCACCTGTAATCTCAGCTACATGGGAGGCTGAGGCAGGAGAATTGCTTGAACCCGGGAGGCAGAGGTTGTAGTGAGCCGAGATCACGCATTGCACTCCAGCCTGGGCGACAGAGCGAGACTGTCAAAAAAAAAAAAAAAAAAAAAGGCTGAGAAGTGGTTTGTCCAGAGTCACGGGGGGCAGCTTGTGGCAAAGCCAGAACTCGATTCCAGAGCACTTGAGCCAGCACTGCCAGGAATGCTCCAGAAGGACGAGGAATCATGGCCTCTTTCCCCAAGCCCAGTGCAGCAGATCTTGGAGGAACCTGCGTCTCCAGCTAGCTCCTGGGTGCAGAATGGACCAGGAACCAGACTGTCAGAATCCTCATCCCAAACCCCATCTTCTCTCTAGACCTCAATTTTCCCTCCGTAGTAACACTGGCCCTTTACTGAGTGCTGTTCTAGACTCCACATGCAGCAGGACCTCATTTAGGTAGAAATGAGGCTCAGCAGGTAGAAAACTGAGGCTCAGAGAAGTAGAGATGCTGTTCAGGGCCGCAGAGTTTTACTAGGTGGAGCCAGAGTCAAACCTAGGCAGCACTCTCGAGCATCACCCTGGACGGTGGGTTGCCAGTGATGCCTGAATAGCCAGCTCGTTCTAGAACAAAAGTCGGGCACCCTCAGAGCAGGACTTGCAGCCCCTTGGTGCTCAGAACTGTGCTAGATTTCCATTTACAGTAGGGATAGATAGTGTCCATTTAAAATAAATTTGCGGGAGCTTTAAAAAGTGAGTTGAGCTGAAGAAAAGTGGTAGTCATCCAGGTGGTCCATGGATGGGACAGAAATCAAGAGCTGGCCTCCAGGGGGCAGGTGAACTGGCCCTGCTGGGTGATCACCACAGCTGCCAGCCTGTTTTATTTTTATTTTTTGAGACAGGGTCTTGCTCTGTCACCCAGGCTGGAGTTCAGTGTCAGGAACGCAGCTCACTGCAGCCTCAACCTCCCAAGCTCAAGCGATCCTCTTGCTTCAGCCCCCCAAATAGCTGGGACCACAGGTGTGCACCACCATGCCCAGCTAATTTTTGTATTTTTTGTAGAGACAGGTCTCACTATGTTGCCCAAGCTGGTCTTGAACTCCTGGATTTGAGCAATCCACCTGCCTCAGCCTCCCAAAGTGCTGGGATTGCAGGAATGAACCTCCATGCCCGGCCCTGCTGGCCTGTTGTGATGGCTCCTGGTGGTGTGGGGAGAGCTGGGAGCCCTGCCCTGTGCGCCTCCCAACATTGACCCCAGCACTTAGGATTACCATCTGTTGTTCAGGAACTTTACTTTCTTCCCTCAGGAAAAAAAGACAAAGAAAAAAAAGAAAAGAAGAAGAAAGCAAAAAAGGCCTCAACCAAAGATTCTGAGTCACCGTCCCAGAAGAAAAAGAAGAAAAAGGTAGAGAGTTCCTGGGGGGTCTCAGGCCAGAAAACAGACCCAAACCCAAGCCCCCTCCTACACACCCAGACCTGGTTCCTGCCCCCTTCCCATTTTCGGGGCCCAGTGAGGGGCGTCAGGAGTTGTGAGACACCAGGGAAGAGGCTGGCAAGGCATGTTCCCTGAGCACATGGAAGCCGTAGAAGTGGCCTGCCTGAGGTAGAAGCATGTTGGGGAAGGAAGGAGAGACTTCCCTCAGCACAGGGAAACCAGGTAGACTGTGGCAGGTTTCCAGGTGAAAGGAAACGTTGCCTGGGCTGCGTGTGCCCCGGCTGGCAGGCTAGCCCTGAATAACAGCTGTCCTCACGGCCTGGGGCCTTAGCACCTCAGACACAGATGAAGTTCTCACCTTGGCCAGCAGGGCCTCAGCTGTATTTAGGAGAGCTGAACATCTGTTTGCCTCTGCCCTTGGAGGTCCCTGCAGACCCAGTATCTGTTCTAGAGGAATTCACTAGTCCTCAGGAGGTGGGGGCAGCAGTGGGTGGGGAAAAGCTGCAGGTCTGAGAGCCTCTCGTACTTCCCTCCTCACAGAAGAAGACAGCAGAGCAGACTGTATGACGAGCACCAGCACCAGGCACAGGTACGCTTCCCAATCATTCCTGAGCATTCAGGGCGGGAGGACAGCTCTGGTGTCGCCTGTGGTCCCAGAGAGCCAGGCAGACCTGATAGGTGGGCTCTAAGGGGAAAGGAGGCTGGGGAAAGAGGTTCTATTGCCAAGGGTCCATGGGGCCAGTGGGGTGACATCAGGAGCTGGCGCTGCAGCATCAGAAGGATCCAGAACAATAATGGCAGTGGTGACACCGAGTGCACTCTGGGTGCAGGGGTTGTGCGTGCTTTAGGGGGTGTGCCCTGGGATGGAGCCTGTTTGTAAGTGAGGTCGGATATAGCTTGGTTCCTCCTTCACTTGTGAGCAGTTCATTTTCCTCCTGGTCCTGTAACTTGGGGGCATTTCCTTTTGGGAAGGAAGATGGTTTACTCAAGATGAGCTATCACCGTGGATCTATGCTTCCCTATGGAGGACAGGCCCTGCCAAGTGGTGGTGACAGTTAGCTGTTCCACCTGGCTCTGCTGGCCCTGTGGTCACCCAGCCTCCTGTAAATGGGGGTGATGCAGAGCCTGCCTCCTGGGCCAGTGGTGACACTTATGTGAAGCTAAACTAAACACTGAAGGACTCAGCCCAGTTTCCAGAACATTCCAAGTGCTAAAAAATGTCCACTGTGGTTAATGCCTCTCCCCTGCATTGGAGACGCCAGATTTCATTTTCCTTGCAGGGGAAAAGGGTCAGGAAATTTGACGTCTGCATGTGTTTCCTTCCCCCAGGGATTTCCTAGCCGAGCAGTGGCCATCCCCATGCCTCTGACCTCCGCCGACCTCTGCCCACCATGGGTTGGAACTAAACTGTTACCTTCCCTTGCTCCACAGAAGAAGACAGCCAGCTGCAGGGGTCCCTGTGCTGGCCAAGCCAGTGAGCCTGCGGGGAGGCTGGTCCAAGGAGAAAGTGGACCAGCTCCCGTGACCTCACCCCACTCCCCCAACACGGGACGCTTCATATAGATGTGTACAGTATATGTATTTTTTTAAGTGACCTCCTCTCCTTCCACAGACCCCACATGCCCAAAGGCCTCGGGACTTCCCACCACCTTGCTCCACAGATCCAGCTAGGCCTGACCTGTGCCTCATCCCGTGCCGCTCGGTCTCTGGCTGATCCCGAGGCTTTGTCTTCCTCTCGTCAGTTCTTTTGGTTGTGTTTTTTGGTTTTTTTTTAATAACTCAAAAAAAAATAAAAGACTTGGAGGAAGGGTGCAAGCTCCCAGTGCATCTGGGGCACACATTTCTTGGAAGGGACTGTCTCGCCAACACTCGGGATTCCTTCTTGCCTGCGTGTTGAGGCTGTGGGTGACTGGTTAGTGGGACAGGTGGTGAGCAGTGAAGTGCCTGGGTGCCGAATTGGTGGGGAAGGCTTCCTGGATGAGGTGGCATCTGAACTAAAGGATGGTCATGGTTGATTTCCTGTTGCTAGAGTAAGTCATGCAAATACCCAAAGACAAGAAATGGAAGGGGCTGAGAATCCTCGAGCTAGGGGCAGGCTCCCTGGAGGTGCCTGGTGAACAGCTGTGGCAGGCACAGCAGGTCTAGGAAAATCGGAAGTGAGTTGCCCCTCACATCGAGCTCACCATGGTTCTGTGGTGGTGAGGGCAAGAAGTGGATGAACATGAAAGACAGGATGACGTCTTGGGTGTGGACTGAGGGAGGGGAGGGGTAGCAAAGGAGGTGGTCTGCTCCTCCAGCCTGGAAATGCAGAAGCCCACTTCCCTGGGCCCAGAGTCATGTGGAACACCAGGGGTCCTGGAGATGTCTCCAGAGCTTTTAGCCTCATGCTGGAAACAGCCAGAGGCAGTGCAGAAAAGGAATGCATGGCTGGAGGTGTTGGAGACCCAGGTTGGCAACCAGCTGCACCCTTGACTTGGGGCCCGGGGCCAGACCCTCCACCATCTGGCCTCTCTCCTCTCAAGCATGTTGCTCTAGAACAGAACTACAGAGTAGTGTCCTCATTGGGCCTTGCTGACCCACAGCAAGACTTTAAACTTAAAAATGGGGTGATTTCACTGCAATTCTTGATTTCTGGCTCCTCTTAAGATAACATCTGGCAACGGGGGCTGTGCTTCCTCCTGGCAGCAACCAGATAGAGCTGAGTAGCAACCACTTAGGTAAGGCATGGGCACCCAGTTCTCCACAGTCCCCTACTTCCTGTCCATCCTGACACGGAGGCCCTGTGTCGGTTGCCATCTGTCATCACATTCACACTGTTCTTAGTATAGAAATGAAATTGGGGACATAGGAAAATGAAAACTGTACCAAGAAGAGCTTGTGCTTAAACTAGACAAGAGCCTATTTCTTTTTGGAAGTAGAGTGTTCGTGTGTGTTAAACATGTAATCAAGTATGTCTGTGTCCAGAGACTACAGGCGCCCCCCCAGCCCTGCCTGGCCCCGCAGGCATCTCTGTGGGTTCCTTGGGCTTCGTTCTCCCACCTAAGTGACTGGATTTAGCGTCTTTAGTTACCTCTTTAGGATAAATGAACTAGATCTCAACAGAAGAGCCAGAAGCCAGAGTGTTCTAATTACTACCTTTTATTCTAACGTGAACCATGGCTCTGAGAGCTGATAACAAGCTTGGCTGAGCAGAGGGAACTAGGGGTCGGCAGAAAGGATTATGGGTGGAAAATCTTGGCTCTTCCTTGGGGAGTGATGCTGGGGAAAGGGAAGAGAGTGGCTCAGCCTGCAGGTAAATAGGCTAGAAAAGCCAAGGCCAAAGGCCAGAGGGGAGAGGACAGTCAGCCTGTCCAGCCTGGGGTCTGGGTGTAGGGTTATCCCTTCTCCCTGTGCCTTCCCATCTCGTCCATGAGCCTAGATCTCGGAGCCTCATGTTGGAGGCTGCTGTGATGTCAGGAACGGGGATCCGTCTAGCTTTTGGCCACCTCCTGGGACCTCACGCCCCTGTTGACAGATGGAGATTGGGCAGCAGGGCCTTGCTGCATTGTTATCTGCTGTTCCGACTTGGTTTGTCGTGTCCGAGGGTGACAAAAGAGCCAGGCACCAGGGTCTCACGGGATGAGGTACAGGGTGGGAGATGGGGGAGGGGCTGGGGGCTGAAGGGAGCAAGAAAGCTGTAGCTGTGTAGGGCCGGCAGGATGTTGAAGACCACCTCTGCTGCTCTCACATGGGGACTGGAGAGAGAAGCAGCAGGTTGAGGTTAGGGTCACCCATTTGTTGTCCCTGCCTCTTTCTAACATCCTGGACCTGCAGAGCAGTTAAGGACTGTCCACCCTCCCTTGCCCCCTGCTCAGGTCCAATAATGACCATCATGGATTTGTGTAACTCCCCAGAGCCCCCCAACCCTGTTCCTTCGTCTGTGAAATGGACATCCCAGGAATGTTGGAGAGTGGCCCAGCGTCACACTCCTTCACCTGCCCACAAAGGAGCTGGCCCTGCTGGGGATGAGCTGCTGGTGACCAAATGCCCCTCTGCAAGGCCCTTACCTGGGCCCAGATCCTGCTTGGTCACACCCAGCCCAGAAGATGGGTCCTCCAGTTCCAGTGACTCTGCAAAGGAGCAGCAAGTCCATTTGTCACTTGAAGTGCAGCCTACCTGACCCAAGATGCCTGAGGGCAGTGCTTCCCACCTAGCCACAGGCTTAGTGCCTGGGAAAGCAGGTACCCAGGGAAGGACAGGTGCAAGCAGCAACGAAGAGGTGTAATGGGGGCTTGAGTGAGAAGGGGGTGATGAAATGAGATGGGTGGGTCTGTAGGACTCCTGGATGCTAGAGGATGGCGCGTGGATGGATGAAATTCACAGATGATAGGACTGACGGATAAGTGAACAAATAGATGAGTGGATGTAAGAGGAGAGATGATAAATGGACAAATAGGAATGCACAGGTGGGTGGATGGATAAAGGGCTGGACGCATGACTACGTCGCTGCCCCCAGGAGCTGCCATCCCGGGTGTCCTGGTCCCATGTGCTTCAGAGGGGACCTCTTGCCCCTCAACCTTCCTAGTCCTTCCTGGTCCTCTAACACTGGCACAGTGCCACTGCTTACCACTGCAGTTATGGTGCCCGCGGCTTCTGGTGTTGGGGACCTCCGTGCCGTTGGGGAAGACGCACCAGCAGTAGCCGATGCTCCCATAGCACTGGAGTGGCAGATAGTTGCCGTTCTCGTCGCACTTGGGCCTGAATGAACCCGGGTGGACAGCAGGGATGTGGCTGACCTCTTCCTGGCACTTGGTCAGTACTGAAGCGACAGGCATGATGAGGACACAGTGAGTGAGTGAGCTCTGAACCAGGGTCTGAGCAGAGCTAGAGACCCACACACCACTGCTGTGGGCCTAATGCCTTCTTCCCAAGTGGCTTTACTCACTCCAGCCATCACACGGATGGGAAAACTGAGGCCTAGACCAACAAGGTCTGAGATCAAAAAGGAAATGAATGGCCATGTGTCCAATTCACCTCAGAAGCTGATGGTTTCTTCTGACACTCAAAGCCCATTACAGTTTTGGGCCAGGCACAGTGGCTCATGCCTGTAATCTCAGCACTTTGGGAGGCCGAGGTGGGTGGATCACTTGAGGTCAGGAGTTCGAGACCAGCCTGGCCAACATGGTAAAACCCCATCTCTACTAAAAATACAAAAATTAGCTGGGCATGGTGGCACATGCCTGTAATCCCAGCTACTCAGGAGGCCGAGGCAGGAGAATTGCTTGAACCCGGGAGGCTGAGGTTGCAGTGAGCTGAGATTGCACCACTGCACTCCAGCCTGGGCGACAGAGCCAGACTCCATCTCAAAAACAAACAAACAAACAAAAAAACACCATTACAGTTTGGAATTGCACTTGTGATTCTGATTCTAGAGAAAAGCGATGGGCACCTTGGTAAGTCTAAGCTTCCTGTTACTGGGAGTTCTCAAGTAGAAATGGGGGTTACCGTTTGTTAGAGATATCTTAGAGGGGTTTAAGCATCAGCTAGGAGTTGGAGATAGCATGTAAGGTGCCTTCTATGAATCTGATGCAGAAACTGAGGCCCCAGGCAGGGTGGCCCTTTGAACTTCTACTTCAGGACCCTGAATCCCAGAGGGAAGGAGACTTGTCCAAAGTTACATAGCAAATTAGAGAGCACCGGGATAGAAACAGCACTCTGTCTTTGGGTCTAAAAACATCCTAGTCTGCATTGTCCATGAGGTGGGAAACACCCAAGGCTCTCTTGGCAGCAGCTGTGACCTTGGCGCCCTCACTGGATTGCGGGCAGCGCTGGGGCAAGGTCATTACAAGGATTCCTTTCTGCAGTGTTTTAGGCAGGTTTTGCCCCAGGCACCCTGTGCTGTACCATCCTCTATGAGAGAGGTCACCTGTACCCTGTGATAACAGGCCTCTGTGGGCCCTTAGGAACCCTTAGACAAGATGGGGGTGGGTCAGGGGAGGGGGACAGCCAAACCAAGAAGGAACAGACAGGAGAGAGAGAGAAGTGAGAAAGAAGTGAGAGCTGAGAGGATGGGAGATTCCGCGGTGCTGGGACCAGGGAGTGCTGGAGGCCCCGGCCTCTGCAGCTCCAGGAGAGCCCCGAGGGTCCAGAAGCCCTGGCACGCTAAAGCTCCCACTCCCTGTACCTTTCGGTGGAGCCTCAGTGGGCTTTTGCTCCAAGGAGTGCCTGCTCATTTCAAACAGGAGCCAATGGTGCATCCAGCTCTCAAAGACCTAATACGGATATAGGTGGAGGTCAGGTTCGATGGCCACCACCAAGCCCCTACACTGCCTGGCTTTGCCCCTGGGGACAGAAACATGCAGGGCCAAATAGGGCCCCAACACCCGGGTCCAGCTGCAGCCTGGTTCCCTCTTAAAGACCCATGGGGCTGAACCCCACACACTCTGCAGCATGCAGGCTTTGGAAGTGCTGGTAAACCCCTTCAGCTTCCTGAGAATGGTTTCCCCAGCCCACCCTCACCCCACCTCTCCCAGCCCTGCCCTAGACATTGGAGGAAAGAGAGAGTTCCCATGCAGGGAAACCTGCTGACCTTCCAGTCTATGGTCTCCATGGTGTTCTTAAGGTGTCTCAGGTTCTCCGGGAAGCTCCCCTTCAGCGGCGGGTACACCTTCAGGGGGTCAGCATTCTACAGGGTGGCAGGGCAGGAAGGATGGTTCAAAAAGAGCTCCCTGGCAGGCAGTGTGAAATGTGTAGCCCACGTTCCCTTGGTCTTCCATTCTGAGGAATGGACCAGAGCCGCACCAAACCTAAACCCTGGACTTCAAGCTATGATGCGAGGGGAGGGGAGGGGTAAGGGTAGTCCAGCTGTTCAGCTACAAGACTGCAGGGTTGCGAGTTGAGTTCCAGATTCCAGGCCAGCTCTACCAACAAGCCCCAGTGTCCTCCCTGTGGATGGCTGCAGCTTTCAGGTATCACCTGCTCCAGAAGGTGAGGACCCAACCTTGACAGCCCCCAGCTAGGTTGAGTCCTCTGCCTCTTTCTTCACAAAGCCCCCTGCACTGCTGTCATCACCTGGTCACTAATCTGTCTCCCACACTAGCCTGGGATCCCCATGGCTTCAGGAGCTGGGTCCAATTGCTCCCTGTCGTGGGCCCAGAACCTTGCACAGTGCTGGCACAGGATAGACACGCAATACAAATTTGGGGAGAAAAAAAGGGTGTCTTGAGCAAGTCACTTCCAAGCTTTGAGCCTCAGTTTCTTTTTTTATTTTTATTTTTTTTTTGAAATGGAGTCTCACTCTGTCACCCAGACTGGAGTGCAGTGGCGTGATGATCTCGGCTCACTGCAACCTCCACTTCCCGGGTTAAAGCGATTCTCCTGCCTCAACCTCCCGAGTAGCTGGGATTACAGGTGCCTGCCACCACGCCCGGCTAATTTTTGTATTTTTAGTAGAGACTTTCACTATGTTGGCCAGGCTGGTCTCGAACTCCCGGCCTCAGGTGATCCACCTGCCTAGGCCTCCCAAAGTGCTGAGATTACAGGCATGAGCCACTGCACCCAGCCATGCCTGTTTATCTCGAAAATGCAGAGAGGCCAGACTACATATAACATTTAAGGGTCACCCTTGTATTCAGTAATCCAGAGAGCACATGTTGAAAGTCTGCCATGAGCTAGGTATACAGGCCTTGGAACTCGGCCTGGCCAGGGTCCTGGGTGGGCAGGCAGGGCCACCCGGCTAGCTCCCTGCACTCACCTGGAGCAGGTGCATCACATGGTCCTCCGTCATGTTGCCATACTTGGTGGCATTCTGCATGGGCTGTGGGAGGAAGTAACAGAAGGTTACCAGCGCTGGTCCCTGGAGCAGGGGGTGTGGAGCAGGAGCCAGTTGCTGGGATCTAGGTAAGAGACTGGAATCCCAGGCACTTGGTCAATGGTTCCATCTCTGCCACCTCCAAACATGAGAGCTCAAGCAAGTCACTTTAGCTTCCTGCCTCAATGTCCTCATTGGTCAAACTGGCATAAGCTTTCCTGCCCAGGGTTTTGTCCACAGCACAGTATTGTGAATATAAATATTGTCAATGCATTATAGCAAGGTCTTTGAGAATGGGAGAGGACAGTGAGATGCTATAGGAAATGAGAAGCACTTTGTAAATTGTAGAGGGCTGAGCCTTCCTCCCAGGGATGGCACCAAGAGACTCTTCACCTGTGCCCTCCACACCTGCGGAGCCCTGTTCTTCCTGAGGCAGGCACTGTCCCTCCCGCAGCAGTAAGGACCCCTCTCCAGCTGGGCTCTCCTCCCTGCCCCTCCCCTTGGCACTGTCCTCCATCCAGGCGGGATAACCTTGCCCCTCCCACCACCCTGGGGCTGTCCTTACCCCCCGGGGCAGGGCTCCCATGGGCAGCGCCTGCATCAGCAGCGGGGTGGCCATGCGCATCTTGCTCACAGGCTTGGGAGCTGTGGGGACAGGAACGAGGGTAAGTGTGGCCCCGGTGCCCAGGGAGGAGGGTATCAGACCCAGATGAGGAAGGGCTGGAATTCCAAACCGGAGGGAGAGGACAGTGGGCCCAGGGATGGGGAACAGTGGGTGCAGGGATGGGGGTCTCTGAGGTGAGGGATGGTGGGAGGCGGGGGGTATCAGGATGTAGGGGTGCACTCACGCTTGGGAAGCTTCATGCGCAGGTTCTCCAGCTGCAGGTTCTGGGAGGTGACTGTCAGTTTGTCCAGCCGGCCCTGCTGCTGGTACAGGAAGTAGGCGGTGGTGGCCTGGCCAGCCAGGAGCAGAGTCACCAGGATGGAAAAGCCTGTGTACAGGGCTCCGCGGCCGCACTTGCTGTGGGAGGTGGGGAGGATAGGTCAGAGGAGGATCCACAGTGGTGGCTGCCCCCAAGGGCTGGCTAGGAATGGGGAAATGTATACCCCCATCTCCATTAGCCCCCTAAGCCACCCCTAACAAACAATGCACTTGAAGCACAAACAATAAGCTGGCTATGGAAATGCAGCTTGAAGACCTCGCCCCACTCCTCCTTCCAACCATCAATGTGCCTGAAGTCCTCCCTGGCAGAGACCCTGCAGCTGCCACGGGCCTGAGTTGAACAGAGAAGAGCAAAGAGGCATGCTCCTTGTCCTCTCTGGACCTTAGGGTCCTGCCTGTGCGATGAGGGGTTGAGGTGGGGGGGTCTTCCCAGGATCCCTTTGCTGTGCGGATCTCCTGAGGACCAGGGCTGCCCTCAAGGGGAACAGGTTTGTTTTTTGTTGTTTGTTGTTGTTGTTTTTTTTTTTGAGACGGAGTCTTGCTCTGTCGCCCAGGCTGGAGTGCAGTGGCGTGATCTCGGCTCACTGCAACCTCCGCCTCCCGGGTTCACGCCATTCTCCTGCCTCAGCCTCTCCGAGTAGCTGGGACTACAGGCACCTGCCACCATGCCTGGCTAATTTTTTTGTATTTTTAGTAGAGACGGGGTTTCACCGTGGTCTTGATCTCCTGATCTTGTGATCCGCCCGCCTCAGCCTCCCAAAGTGCTGGGATTACAAGCGTGAGTCACCGCGCCTAGGCTTTTGTTTTGTTTTTTTTTTCTGCTGGCAGGATCAACCAGGTATGTTATTTTTTTTAACTGACAAAAAAAAAAATTGTATGTGCTTACCAAGTAAGGGGAAGAGGGTTTTCACCCCTCTGCCCAACCTCCCACCCTCACAGTGAAATCAGATTTAAGGAGAAAAGGTAAGAAAGTGGGACCGGGACAGCAGAAAATGTAGCCCACCTGGGAAGAAGTGGGGCCTGGCCATTTTAGGAATGGGCTGGGGGAGCCTTGGACAATGTCAGGCTGAAGCAGGGCCAGGCACCACCCACTCTGGGAACATCCTCTGCCCAGGCTCTCCATGTCTTTGAGCATGTCCCTGCCAATCTCTGTGCCTCTGTTCCCTCATTTGTCACATAGGTGCCCCCACCTCTGTGATTCTAGAATTTGGTGGGTTTCTTCTTTTAAGCAAGATCTCACTGCAAGCGCCAAAGTATTTCAAATGGTAATATCCACCCTGCAGGGGGTGGGCAGGAGTATAGGTGCCTGAGCCTGTGTGGCCTGGATGAATTTCTCATGCTCCCTGGGCTCACCATCCAGACCTTCAGACCTCAGCGAGCCCTTGTATCTGTGGGACTTGGATGCGATTTGGGGGTGCATGCATATGTTACAGTACAGGGGATGTAAGGATCCTGCCCCTACACCCTGGGAGTTTCTGATCTGTTCTTTGACAACCCCAGGGGTGGGACTACTAAGACCCTAGTCCAGGTGTTGCCAATGTGAAGGTGTTGGGAGGTGATTGGGCTACGAGGCCTTCTCCCTCATGAATGGGATTAGGTGCCCTGTAAGAGGGCTTGATGGAAGGAGTTGGTTCTCTCTTGCCCTTCTGCCTTCCACCATGTGAGGACACATCAAGGAAGCCCCTCACCAGGCTGTGCGTGGTGACTCACGCCTGTAATTCCAGCACTTTGGGAGGCCGAGGCAGGTGGATCACTTGAGGCCAGGAGTTCGAGACCAGTCTGGCCAACATGGCGAAACCCCGTCTCTACAAAAAATACAAAAAATTTAGCCGGGCATGGTGGCGTGCACCTCTAGTCCCAGCTACTTGGGAGGCTGAGATGGGAAAATCACTTGAACCCGGGAAGCGGAGGTTGCAGTGAGCCGAGATCACGTCACTGCACTCCAGCCTGGGTGACAGAAGGAGACTCTGTCTCAAAAAAAAAAAAAAAAAAAGAAAGCAAGCTAGGCCGGGCATGGTGGCTCACACCTGTAATCCCAGCACTTTAGGAGGCCGAGACAGGTACATCACCTGAGGTCAGGAGTTCGAGACCAGCCTGGCCAACGTGGTGAAACCCTGTCTCTACTAAAAATGCAAAAATTAGCCGGACGTGGTGGCGAGCACCTGTAATCCCAGCTACTCGGGAGGCTGAGGCAGGAGAATCACTTGAACCTGGAAGGTGGAGGTTGCAATGAGCTGAGATCATGCCATTGCACTCCAGCCTGGGCTACAGAGTGAGGCTCCATCTCAAAAAAAAAAGAAAAGAAAAGAAAAAATTAGCCGGGCGTAGTGGTGGGCACCTGTAGTCCCAGCTACTCAGGAGGCTGAGGCAGGAGAATCGCTTGAACCTGGGAGGCAGAGGTTGCGGTGAGCCAAGATCACACCACTGCATTCCATCCTGGGGGATAGAGTGAGATTCTGTCTCAAAAAACATAACAAAACAAAAACAAAAAAAAGAAAGCCCCTCCAGAACTATGAGAAATAAATTTCTGGGTGTTTTTTTTTTGTTTGTTTGTTTGTATATTACGCAGTCTGTGGTATTCTGTTAAAGCGGCACAAAATGGACTAAGACAGACCCATTGGGAACTGCCAGGATGAGGCTGCACCCTGCCTACTCCAGCAACCAGCAGAGATGGTTTAGGACGCTCCAGGAGTCCCTTCTGCCTGGTAACTCGTGACATCACAGACTGGCTCATTCTCATTGGCTTGCTGCGTGCCAGTCTGTGCTTTCTGGGATAAGGCCCAGCCCAAGGGAGAGTTATTGGGGAAGGAAACAGCAAAAACCCAACGGGGGGCGCGGGGGGTGGGGGAGTGCGGAGACCAGACAGGAAGGGAAAACAAATTCTACTTCTTGGCCTTCTCAAGGAACAGGGGTGGCCTGGCCTGTGTTCAGGCTCTCCAGCCTCATCCTCCACCTGTTCAGTGCTTCTGCAACCCCACACCCAATTCTAGCCCCAGCTCTACCTCCCACACGCGACATGGGACAGTACCTTCCCCTCTGTGCACCACAGTTCCTCAGGAGGCCTAAGAACCTAGAGATTCACCCTGAAGACGAGACCACATAACCTGGATTGGAATCCTGGCTCTGGAGTCGGTTAGTTCTGGGACCATCTAAGTTGATTAACCCTCTGTTTGAGTAAAATCGGGTAAAACATCTGCTCCAAGGGCTGTTACATTAAATAAGATGATGAGGGTAAAGCTCTTGGCTCCACACCTAGCACATTGTTAGCACTCTATAAATAAATTACACTCAGTGCAATTCTCAGGGGAGTTTGTAGTTAAGTTTAGCATCTGCTTTTCTTCCTCTTTATGCATCTTGAACGCCTGTCCCCTGGTTCTGGTAGAGTGCCAACTCTTGTCACCCCCCCTCTTTATTTCCTCATTTACACTACCTTCTTCTGCAATTAAAAAAAAAAAAAAAAAGCCAAAGTCAGGATCCAACCAGAGCTAGCAGGAATCATGACACAGATGTTGCCAGGCAGAAGCATTCACAAAAGCCTCCAAAACAGGCTCCAGTCTGGAATGGCCTAAGCACACATGGCCAGCTTTAGAAGCAGTAACTGAATAAAGGGAAAACTAGACAAGGATTAGACAAGGGGGCATGCACTCTGAACACTGAGCCCACCTGAGTCTGTAAATCACTGAGTGGTCTGAGCTCAGAGGGGTCTCACCTCCCCTTCCCACAAAATGCACCTCTGAAAGGGGGCCAAATGGTGGAGTGAGCTAACACTTTGATGTCAGACTAGTCCTGGTTCAAATTCTGCCTCCAATCACTCACTAGCTATGATTACTTGGGTAAGTCACTTACCAATGTGAGCCTCAATTTCCTCTTCTGTAAAAAGGGACAACAAAAGTACCTGATTCATAGGGTGACTGTAAGAATTAAAATTGAGTTTAGCCTTTACGTCTGTAAATAATCACAGTACTAACTAACAGTGGCTGAGGCCTGGTGACAGGTACACAGTGGATGAGAACTATTATGGCTATTATATTATTACTGAGACTCAGGGAGAGGCAGTGATTTATCCAAGGTCACACGTGGCCTAGACCAGAATCCATTCCTCACAAAAGAGTCTCCCTCCTTGCCATGAGATTCCCTGGGGTTTTCACAGGCCACAGCTCTAATGGTCTGCAGCGGGTTACCTTGTTCCCCAGAACATAGCTTGTCATAACATCTCTGCAGGGCTCTCCCAAACCCCTTTCTGCCTGGTAACAGCTGACATCACACCTAGCTGTAAGTCCCTGTAGATCGCAAATTACTTTTTGGAGACTGGGGGTAGCAGGGGCATTGGGGTAACAGCCTTCTAGCCCTTTTTGAGGGAAACACATGGGTGAGGCTATTTTGGGGCTGGGAAGTGGGACCTGGGGTCCTCTGGATGGCTGTGCTGGCCTCTGGCTGCAAGGGAGAGGGGCACAGGCAAGGACATGACCCCCATCAACCCTGAGCCCCCTCCAGAAATTTAACCAGAGCCTGTCCCTCCTTTCTTGCCTGCCCCCAACATCTCACAATCCCTCCTGTGAAGGCAGACGTCTCCATCTACTCTACAGACACCTGCAACTATCATTCCCCTGATCCGTGGTAATTAGGAGGGAACTCCTCTGTGAAGAACTGTTTCTACCATCCTCTTTTAGAAACTCTTTCTCCACTGGGATCTTGAACATTTTCAAAATCTGGTGCAAGGTCTTTATTTTTTATTTTTTATTTTTTTTTGAGACAGAGTGTCACTGTGTCACCCAGGGTGGGGTACAGTTGCACGATCTTGGCTCACTGCAACCTCTGCCTCCCGGGTTCAAGTGATTCTCATGTCTCAGCCTCCCAGGTAGGTGGGATTACAGGTGTACACCACCACACCTGGCTAATTTTTGTATTTTTAGTAGAGATGGGGTTTCAACATGTTGGCCAGGCTGGTCTCGAACTCCTGGCCTCAGCTGATCTGCCCGCCTCAACCTCCCAAAGTGCTGGGATTACTGGCGAGAGCCACCAAGCACAGCCTGTTCCAAGGCCTTTAACCTAGCATTCACAGCCCAGCTTTAGTGGGGTCTCAAAGCCCCTGGATAGCATGTGAAACTCTAAGGAGACAACCCATGCTCTCTTCTGCTTTTCAGAAGGAGGGGGTCTGATGCAAGGAAAGTTACAAACTCCTGCTCTTAAAGGAACCCCCTCATTTGACAAGAGAGGGAGCCAGAGCCCAGAGCAGGCCAAAGACTTGCTCAAAATCACCCAAAAAGTCAATGTTAGAGTCAGAGCCTGAATCCCTCTTTCCTGTGACTCCCGGCCAGTGCTTCTTCCCAGCACATGCGCACGGCTCTGCAGTCCAGGATCGGTGTGCCCTTTCCTGGTGCTCACACATACCTCTCCGGGGCTCCAGGGCGCCGGCCCAGCATGGGCAGTTGCTCATTGTTGGAGATAAGGTCGCGCTGGTCATCCATGACTGGCTTCTGATCTTCACGACAGCTCCTGCTTCTCCTCCTGTGCATCTGGGACCCTGAACCCCTGGCTCACCTCTTAAAGTCGGTGCTGGAGAGGAATCTGATTCGTCCACAGGAGGCCACTCCGCCCACTTGGTAGATGTGGAAGTGAAAGCTACAAAGGCTGGAAATACCCCACTTTGGTGAAGCTGCCTTTTGCGGGGCAGGATGTGGGGCGAGGGGGGCTCCCCAGGCAGGTAGAAAGGCCAGCACGATCCCATTGGCTGCCCAGGGCCCTCATCACTTGTTTCTGGGCAGGCCTTTGGATTCATAAGGCTCTTTCAATGTTTCAGGAAACAGGCAAATGTCCACTCCCTAGACAGGAAAGCACTTTGAAACAGAAGACACCTTTGTCTCCCCTTCTCATCCACAGATGAGTGGGTGCAGAAATGGGCTGTGCACCCTCGGTGAGCTCAGACAAGTCCTCTTCTCTGGCCTCCGTTATGTCGTCTCAAACATGCGGGAGGAAGTTTGGACGACGTGCAGGGGTGAAAACATTTCTTTTCTTTCCCTGTTTAGGTTCTTAGTTGACACCCTCCCCTGGAAACAAAAGTCAAGTTAACAAAAGAAAAATCAGCCAAAGTTGATTAACACATGCTGTACCTATTATGCAGTAGAGGCTTCAGTTGAGAAGTATTTCTCTCTCAAGGCAGTGGCTTAGGGGCCTTGCTTAAATAGTATTTTAACAAAGAGCCCTAAGTCCCACAGAGTGACAGGACAGAGAAGAGGATATCTTCAGGGTTCCAAAGGGCTGGAAATGTAGGAAGGTAAATGTATGGGAAGAGTCAAGTCTGATCCAGGATCCTCTGAGCTCTGCTTCTGAGCTGATCAAGACAGAGAGAAGGGGCAGAGGTTACCCCTGGGTTTTAACCTTTTAACTTTTAACTAAAATCTGCAGGTTTTTAGAGAGGAATATTTTGATTTCTTTCAAACCTAAGAGTCCATGGTTTTAAGGCTCCAGCACTCAGACTTGCCTCCACTTACCAAGCCCTCCTTCGTGCCGGGCACATTGTCCATGCTTTGTTTCCTATGATCTTTACGGAGGCCCTTTGAGGAGTGTTTTATCATCTCCATTTACAGATAGGGACACAGGGGCTCTTGTCCAGGATCACACCTCCAGAAAGTGGTAGAACCTGCATTTTTAACCACTCTACCCCTCTGCCTCCTCGTGTGGTTCAGAGCCAGGAGAATGGGGGCCTGTGCTGGGAGGGAAGAAGAGGGCCTGGGAAAGGGTGCCTGGGGGGATGGGACTGTGTTGGCAAGGCTCCTGCCTTGAAAAACGTCTCTGGTCTCTGTCCCTGGTTCCTGACACAAGGACCACTAAGAACCAAAGAATCTCCAGAGTAAGGCTGGGTGTGGTGGCTCACACCTGTAATTCCAGCACTTTGGGAGGCTGAGGTGGGAGGATCAGTTGAGGTCAGGAGTTCAAGACTTGCCTGGCCAACATGGTGAAACCCTGTCTCTACAAAAAAATTTAAAAATTAGCCGGGCATGGTGGCACACACCTGTAATCCCAGCTACTTGGGAGGCTGAGGCAGGCGAATTGCTTGAACCCAGGAGGCGGAGGCTGCAGTGAGTCAAGAACGCACCACTGCACTCCAGCCTGGGTGAAAGAGCAAGACTCTGTCTTAAAAAAAAAAAAAAAAAAAAAAAAGATCGGGCACGGTGGCTCACGCCTGTAATCCCAGCACTTTGGGAGGTCAAGGTGGGTGTATCATGAGGTCAGGAGTTTGAGAGAAGCCTGACCAACATAGTAAAACCTCGCTACTAAAAACACAAAAATTAGCCGGACATGTTGGCATGTGCCTGTAATCGCAGCTACTCGAGAGGCTGAGGCAGGAAAATCGCTTGAACCCTGGAGGCGGAGGTGCGAGATCGCGCCACTGCTCTTCAGCCTGGGCAACAGAGCGAGACTCCGTCTCAAAAAAAAAAGTATCTCCAGAGTGAGAAGAATGTCTTTTTTTATATATTCAGGAAATGCTGGTGGCTGAAAGCCCCTAGAGAGCTTCAGATGGAGGCTGGGTGACATGTGAGGAGAGGGTCGGAACTTTCAGACCTCACCCCCACCCACCCCACGCCGACTTCCAGAAAGGAGAGAGGGGTTGGAGGTTGAGTTCAATCAGTGATTTAACCAACCATGTCTACATAATGGAACTTGCATAAAAATCCCAAACAACTAGGGTTGGAGAGCTTTCGAGTAGACGAACACATCCATGTGCCAGGAGGGTGGTGCACCCCAACTCCACAAGGACGGGGACAGAGGCTCCTGTGTTCAGGACCCCTCCCACATGCCGTATGCTATGGACCTCTTCATCAGCTGCTCATCTGTATCCTTTATAATAAACTGATAATAGTAAGTAAAGTGCTTCTCAGTTCTGTGGGCCATTGTAGCCATTTGTCAAGTATGAAGAGGGAGTCGTGGGAACTCCCAATTTGTAGCCAAGTCATCAGAAGTACTGGAGTCCCGGGACTTAGGAATGGCATCTGAAGTGAATGAGTCTTGTCTGACTGAGCCCTCAACCTATGGGTTCAGATACTAACCCCAGGTAGATAGTGTCTGAATGGAATTGAATTGTAGGATGCCCAGCTGGTGTCCAGAGAGTTAGAACATTTGTTGTTGGTATAGAAAAAATCCACACATTTGGTGTCAGAAGTGCTGTGAGTGTAAAAAAACAAGTTTCCTTTCATATACCATATTTGTTTTATTAATCTTTATGTATTGTGTGTGCTTTACAATTTGCATTAATAAATTTTTTTTTATAAATTTAGACTTGTGGTTCGAAGGTTCAATGAGTTTTGGATTTCAAGAGTCAAATGAGATAGTACATGTATTTTGGGAGGAGAGAGAAGAGCAGACATGGCCTTTGACGTGGTCAGACCTGAGTTCAAATCCCAAGTCAGAAACATCCTAGGCGTGTGAGTCCCTGAGCCAGTCCCTCAACCTTTCTTTTTTTTTTTTTTTTTTTTGAGACAGAGTCTTGCTCTGTTGCCCAGGCTGGAGTGCAGTGGCGCGATCTCGGCTCACTGCAAGCTCCGCCTCCCAGGTTCACGCCATCCTCCTGCCTCAGCCTCCCGAGTAGCTGAGACTACAGGTGCCCGCCACCACGCCCAGCTAATTTTTTGTATTTTTAGTAGAGATGGGGTTTCACTGTGTTAGCCAGGATGGTCTCGATCTCCTGACCTCATGATCCGCCCGCCTCGGCCTCCCAAAGTGCTGGGATTACAGGCGTGAGCCACTGCGCCTGGCCCCTCAACCTTTCTGATTTTGCTTTCTGCTTTGTAATGCAGGGATGGTAATACTAGCCTTGCAGAGCTGTTAGACTAAATAAGCATTTAGCCAGAGCCTCGCACCATAGAAGATGCTGAAGATATGAAACTGGATGGAACTGGAGACATTTTGTAAGTGAAATAAGCCAGGAACAGAAAGTTAAACACAGAATGTTCTAACTCATATGTGGAAGCTAAAAAAAGTTCAACTCATAGAAGTGAAAAGTAGAACAGAGGATACAAGAGGCTGGGAAGGGTAGGGGGAAGGGAGGGACGGGTATGCAAAAGGATACAAAATTGCACCTAGATAGGACTAAGTTCTCATTTTCTATACCCCTGTGGGATGACTATAGTTAACAATAATATACAGTTTCAAATAGCTGTGAGACAGAGCAGGGACCCTTCTTAGGAGCCACCAAGCACCCCACCAACATAAAAATAGAGAAAAATCTAGGCCAGAAATGGTGGCTCACACCTGTAATTCCAACACTTTAGCAGGTCCAAGGTGGAAGGATCGCTTGAGGCCAGGAGTTCGAGATCAGCCTGGTCAACACAGTGAAACCCCATCTCCACAAAAATTTTTATAAAATTAGCCAGGCGTGGTGGCACGTGCCTATAGTCCCAGCTACTCAGGAGGCTGAGGCAGGAGGATACCCTGGAGGCTTGGGTGTCCAGGCTGCAGTGAGCTGTGATGATGCCACTGTACTGTAGCTTTGGTGACAGAGTAAGACCATCTCTAAAGAGAAAAAAGAAAAGAAAAGAAAAAGAAACTTAAGTTTCTCCAAAAGTATTTCAGGCACCTAGCTAGCCTTGAGAAGTAAATGAGCAAGCTGATAAACAAAAATATAGTGATAACTTAAGACAATAGCCAAAAAAGTTAGAATCATGGGGTATTTGGCTCCCTATAAAAACTAAAGATAACATCTTTTTTTTTTTTTTTTTAAGAGAAAATTATTACAAAACATATATTTAACAGAGGCCTTGTATCCAGAACAAAGAACTTGTGCAATTCAATAATATTATTACCAATTTAATTAAAAAGGTGAGCAAAAGATTAGAGAGGATTTTTCATAAAACAAGGTGTACAAATGAGTAATAAGCACAGGAAAGGGTGGTCTGCTTCGGATTCACTTTTCTTTTTTTTTTTTTTATTTATTTTTTTTTTTTGTCACTCTTTTTTTTATTTTTATTTTTTTTTATTTATTTATTTTTTTTTTTTTTTAATTTATGAAGTATTTATTGATGATTCTTGGGTGTTTCTCGGAGAGGGGGATATGGGAGGGTCATAGGATAATAGTGGAGAGAAGGTCAGGAGATAAACACATGAACAAAGGTCTCTGGTTTTCCTAGGCAGAGGACCCTGCGGCCTTCTGCAGTGTTTGTGCCCCTGGGTACTGGAGATTAGGGAGTGGTGATGACTCTTAAAGAGCATGCTGCCTTCAAGCATCTGTTTAACAAAGTACATCTTGCACCGCCCTTAATCCATTTAACCCTGAGTTGACACAGCATATGTTTCAGAGAGCATGGGGCTGGGGGAAAGGCCATAGATCAACAGCATCCCAAGGCAGAAGAATTTCTCCTAGTCAGAACAAAATGGAGTCTCCTATGCCCACCTCTTTCTACACAGACACAGCAACAATCTGATCTCTCCTTCCTTTCCCCACACTTCCCCCCCTCTTCCTTTCAACAAAACCGCCATCGTCCTCATGGCCGGCTCCCGATGGTCGCTGTCTCTTCGGAGCTGTTGGGTACACCTCCCAGACAGGGCGGCCGGGCAGAGGCGCTCCTCGCTTCCCAGACGGGGCCGCCCGGGCAGAGGCGCTCCTCACTTCCCAGACGGGGCCGCCCGGGCAGAGGCGCTCCTCTCCTCCCAGACGGGGCGGCCGGGCAGAGGCGCTCCTCGCTTCCCAGACGGGGCCGCCCAGGCAGAGGCGCTCCTCGCTTCCCAGACCGGGCCGCCCGGGCAGAGGCGCTCCTCACTTCCTCCCAGACCGGGTGGCAGCCGGGCAGAGGCGCTCCTCACCTCCCAGACGGGGCGGCCGGGCAGAGGCGCTCCTCACTTCCCAGAGGGGGCAGCCGGGCAGAGGCGCTCCTCACTTCCCAGACCGGGCGGCCGGGCAGAGGCGCTCCTCACTTCCCAGATGGGGCGGCCGGGCAGAGACGCTCCTCACTTCCTCCCAGACGGGGTGGCGGCCGGGCAGAGGCGCTCCTCACCTCCCAGACAGGGCGGCCGGGCAGAGGCGCTCCTCACTTCCCAGACTGGGCGGCCGGGCAGAGGCGCTCCTCACTTCCCAGACTGGGCGGCCGGGCAGAGGCGCTCCTCACTTCCCAGACTGGGCGGCCGGGCAGAGGCGCTCCTCACCTCCTAGACGGGGTGGCCAGGCAGAGGCGCTCCTCACTTCCCAGACGGTGTGGCGGCTGGGCAGAGGCGCTCCTCCCTTCCCAGATGGGGCAGCCAGGCAGAGGCGCTCCTCACTTCCTCCCAGACGGGGTGGCGGCCAGGCAGAGGCGCTCCTCACTTCCCAGAGGGGGCGGCCAGGCAGAGGTGCTCCTCACTTCCTCCCAGACGGGGTGGTGGCTGGGCAGAGGCACTCCTCACCTCCCAGACGGGGCGGCCGGGCAGAGGTGCTCCTCATCTCCCAGACGGGGCGGCCGGGCAGAGGTGCTCCTCACTTCCCCCCAGACGGGGTGACGGCCGGGCAGAGGCACTCCTCACCTCCCAGATGGGGCGGCCGGACAGAGGCGCTCCTCACTTCCCATACAGGGTGGCAGCCGGGCAGAGGCGCTCCTCACTTCCCAGATGGGGCAGCTGGGCAGAGGTGCTCCTCACTTCCTCCCAGACGGGGTGGCGGCCAGGCAGAGGCGCTCCTCACTTCCCAGACTGGGCGGCCGGGCAGAGGCGCTCCTCACTTCCCAGACTGGGCGGCCGGGCAGAGGCGCTCCTCACTTCCCAGATGGGGCGGCCGGGCAGAGACACTCCTCACTTCCTCCCAGACGGGGTGGCGGCCGGGCAGAGGCGCTCCTCACCTCCCAGACAGGGCGGCCGGGCAGAGGCGCTCCTCACTCCCCAGACTGGGCGGCCGGGCAGAGGCGCTCCTCACTCCCCAGACCGGGTGGCCGGGCAGAGGCGCTCCTCACTTCCCAGATGGGGCGGCCGGGCAGAGACGCTCCTCACTTCCTCCCAGACGGGGTGGCGGCCGGGCAGAGGCGCTCCTCACCTCCCAGACAGGGCGGCCGGGCAGAGGCGCTCCTCACCTCCTAGACGGGGTGGCCAGGCAGAGGCGCTCCTCACTTCCCAGACGGTGTGGCGGCTGGGCAGAGGCGCTCCTCCCTTCCCAGATGGGGCAGCCGGGCAGAGGCGCTCCTCACTTCCCCCCAGACAGGGTGGCGGCCAGGCAGAGGCGCTCCTCACTTCCCAGAGGGGGCGGCCGGGCAGAGGTGCTCCTCACTTCCTCCCAGACGGGGTGGCGGCTGGGCAGAGGCACTCCTCACCTCCCAGACGGGGCGGCCGGGCAGAGGTGCTCCTCATCTCCCAGACGGGGCGGCCGGGCAGAGGTGCTCCTCACTTCCCCCCAGACGGGGTGACGGCCGGGCAGAGGCACTCCTCACCTCCCAGACGGGGCGGCCGGACAGAGGCGCTCCTCACTTCCCATACGGGGTGGCAGCCGGGCAGAGGCGCTCCTCACTTCCCAGATGGGGCAGCCGGGCAGAGGCGCTCCTCACTTCCTCCCAGATGGGGTGGCAGCCGGGCAGAGGCGCTCCTCACTTCCCAGACGGGGCGGCCGGGCAGAGGTGCTCCTCACTTCCTCCCAGACGGGGTGGCGGCTGGGCAGAGGCGCTCCTCACCTCCCAGACGGGGTGGCCGGGCAGAGGCGCTCCTCCCTTCCCAGACGGAGTGGCCAGGCAGAGGCGCTCCTCACCTCCCAGAGTGGGCGGCCAGGCAGAGGCGCTCCTCACTTCCCAGAGTGGGCGGCCGGGCAGAGGCGCTCCTCACTTCCCATAGGGAGTGGCAGCCAGGCAGAGGCGCTCCTCACTTCCCAGATGGGGCAGCTGGGCAGAGGTGCTCCTCACTTCCTCCCAGACGGGGTGGCGGCCAGGCAGAGGCGCTCCTCACCTCCCAGACGGGGCGGCCGGGCAGAGGCGCTCCTCACCTCCCAGACGGGGCGGCTGGGCAGAGGCGCTCCTCACCTCCCAGAAGGGGCGGCTGGGCAGAGGCGCTCCTCACTTCCCATATGGGGTGGCAGCCGGGCAGAGGCGCTCCTCACTTCCCAGACAGGGTGGCGGCCAGGCAGAGGCGCTCCTCACCTCCCAGATGGGGCAACCGGGCAGAGGCGCTCCTCACTTCCTCCCAGACGGGGTGGCGGCCAGGCATAGGCGCTCCTCACCTCCCAGACGGGGCAGCCGGGCAGAGGTGCTCCTCATCTCCCAGACGGGGCAGCCGGGCAGAGGCGCTCCTCACTTCCTCCCAGACGGGGTGGCGGCCGGGCAGAGGCACTCCTCACCTCCCAGACGGGGCGGCCGGGCAGAAGCGCTCCTCACTTCCTCCCAGACGGGGTGGCGGCCGGGCAGAGGCGCTCCTCACCTCCCAGAAGGGGTGGCCAGGCAGAGG
This sequence comes from Pongo abelii, assembly GCF_028885655.2. Lineage (NCBI taxonomy): Eukaryota > Metazoa > Chordata > Mammalia > Primates > Hominidae > Pongo > Pongo abelii. Next base: position 159,058,815 of record NC_071989.2, read on the forward strand.
CGCTCCTCACCTCCCAGACGGGGCGGCCGGGCAGAGGTGTTCCTCATCTCCCAGACGGGGCAGCCGGGCAGAGGCGCTCCTCACTTCCTCCCAGACGGGGTGGCGGCCGGGCAGAGGCACTCCTCACCTCCCAGACGGGGCGGCCGGGCAGAAGCGCTCCTCACTTCCTCCCAGACGGGGTGGCGGCCGGGCAGAGGCGCTCCTCACCTCCCAGAAGGGGTGGCCAGGCAGAGGCGCTCCTCACCTCCCAGACGGGGCGGCCGGGCAGAGGTGCTCCTCATCTCCCAGACGGGGCAGCCGGGCAGAGGCGCTCCTCCCTTCCTCCCAGACGGGGTGGCAGCCGGGCAGAGGCGCTCCTCACATCCCAGACGATGGGCGGCCGGGCAGAGGCGCTCCTCACTTCCCAGATAGGGCGGCCGGGCAGAGGGGTTCCTCACATCCCAGACGATGGGCGGCCAGGCAGAGATGCTCCTCACTTTCTAGACGGGGTGGCGGCGGGGCAGAGGCTGTAATCTTAGCACTTTAAGAGGCCAAGGCAGGAGGCTGGTAGGTGGAGGTTGCAGCGAGCCGAGATCACACCACTGCACTCCAGCCTGAGCACCATTGAGCATTGAGTTAGCGAGACTCCGTCTGCAATCCCAGCACCTCGGGAGGCCGAGGCAGGCAGATCACTCGAGGCCAGGAGCTGGAGACCAGCCCGGTCAACACGGCGAAACCCCGTCTCCACCAAAAATACAAAAACCATTCAGGCGTGGCGGCGCGCGCCTGCAATCCCAGGCACTCGGCAGGCCGAGGCAGGAGAGTCACCGGAGCCCGAGGCAGGGAGGTTGCAGCGAGCCGGATCATGGCAGTACAGTCCAGCTTCGGTAACAGCGGGAGACCGAAAAAAGAAGGAGAGGGAGACCGAAGAAAGGGGAGAGGGAGACGGAGGGGGAGGGGGAGGGGGAGGGGGAGGGGGAGGGGGAGGGAGAGGGGAGATAACATCTTAACGTATGTCCCTGCATTGCTTTTCATAAACCCAGACCCCTACCAAACAGATCCACTGGCACATAGATCTCAGACAAGGGGGAGCAGAGGACTAAACGCTAACCACCAGTCTTTGCTCTAAATTTCTTCCTCCCACATCTGTAATCTCAGCACTTTGGGAGGCCAAGGTGGAAGGACTGCTTGAGGCCAGAAGTTCAAGACCAGCCTGGGCAACAAAGCAAGACCCCCATTTCTACAAAAACAAAACAAAACAAAACAAAATTTATTAGCCAGGTGTGGCAGCACATATCTGTAGTCCCAGCTAGATGGGAGGCTGAGGCAGAAGGATCACTTGAGCCCAGGAGTTTGAGGCTACAGTGAGCACTGATTGTCCCACTAAACTCCAGTCTGGGTGACAGAGCGAGCCCCTGTCTCAACAAATAATACATTTTAAAAATTAAAAATAAATAAATTTCTTTCTGAGGGGCCTGGAAGAGGTCATGCCCACAGGCCAGAGCTAACATTCCTTTTTTCTGACCCCAGATTTTTAGACAAAGGTTCATGTCCTTAACCAATGACAAATGAGAAAATCTTTAAATCCACCCATGACCTGCGGACCCCCACTTCAAGATGTCCCACCTTTTTAGGTCAAACCAATATATAACCTTCATGTATTGATTTAGAATTTTGCCTATAACTTCTGCTTTCCTCAGATTTACCCCTGCCTTTAAAATCCTTGCTTATGGCCGGGCGCGGTGGCTCACGCCTGTAATCCCAGCACTTTGGGAGGCCGAAGCGGGCAGATCACCTGAGGTCAGGAGTTTGAGACCAGCCTGGCCAACATGGTGAAACCCCATCTGTACTAAAAATACAAAAATTAGCCAGGCGTGGTGGCAGGCACCTGTAATTTCAGCTACTCGGAAGGCTGAGGCAGGAGAATGGCGTGAACCTGGGAGGCAGAGCTTGCAGTGAGCCAAAATTGCACCACTGCACTCCAGCCTGGGCGACAGAGTGAGACTCTGTCTCAAAAAAAAAAAAAAAAAAAATCCTTGCTTATAAGCCATTCATTGGAGATATTGGGTTTCTTTGTTTCGTTTTGTTTTTTGAGACAGGGTCTCACTCTGTCCCCCTTGAAGAAGTGCAGTGATGCAATCATGGCTCACTGCAGCCTCAACTTCCCAGGCTCAAGGGATCCTCCCACCTCAGCCTCCCGAGTAGCTGGGGATACAGGTACATGCCACCACACTCAGCTAATTCTTTTGTAGAGACCATGTGTCTCACTATATTGCCCAGGCTGGTCTCAAACTCCTGGACTCAAGCGATCCTCCTGCCTTGGCCCCACAGTATGCTGGGATTACAGGCATGAGCTGTTGCACCCAACTAAGGTCAGATCTTAAGCATGAGCTGCCCAATCCTTTTACTTGGTCGTCTACAAATAAATACCCTCTTTTTATTCCACTACAAACCTCGATATAAATATTTGGCCTTATGATGCCATGTGAGCAGAACCTCGCTTGGTTCAGTAACAGCTGGAAAAAGGATATTGAATGTTCCCAATACAAAGAAATGATAAAAGTTTGAGATGATGGATATTACCCCCACCAAAAAAAAAAAGTGAAACTGTACTGTTCAAATATTTATTTATTTATTTATTTATTTAAGACAGAGTCTCGCTCTGTCACCCAGGCTGGAGTGCAGTGATGTGATCTCAGCTCACTGCAGCCTCCACCTCCCAGGTTCGAGGGATTCTCATGCATAAGCCTCCTGAGTAGCTGGGACTACAGCTGTGCGCCACCATGCCTGGCTAGTTTTTTTGTATTTTTAGTAGAGATGGGGTTTCACCACATTGGCCAGGCTGGTCTCGAACTCCTGACCTCAAGTGATCCGCCCGCCTCGGCCTCCCAAAGTGCTGGGATTACAGACGTGAGCCACCACGCCCGGCTCAAGTATTTATTAAGCTATTTTCTGTGTAGTCAAGACAAATGGTATCCTATATCCACACGAAAATTTGCCCACAAATGAATGTTCATAGGGCCATTATTCATAATATCAAAAACGTAGAAACAACCCAAATATTCAACTGATGAATAGGTAAACAAAATGTGGTGTATCCATACAATGAAATAGTACTCTGTCATAAAGAGGAATGAATACTCAATAAAACTGTTACTTTAAAAAATAATGAAGTACTGATTCATACCACGACGTAGATGAACCTTGAAAACATTATGCTAAGTGAAAAAAGCCAGACACAAAAGGCCATACATTGTATGATTCCATTTATGAGAAGTGCCCAAAATAAGCAAATCCACAGAGACAAAATATGGATTAGGGGTTGCTGGGGGCTGTGAGGAAGAAAGGAGGAGGAGTGGTTGCTAACAGGTATGGGGCTTCCTTTTGGGTAATGAAAATATTCTAGAATAGATAGTGATGATGGTTGCACAACTTTGTGGATGTACAAAAACCATTTAATTTTATACAATTTTTAAAGGGTGAATGTTATGGTATATGAATTAGGTCTCATTTTTTGAAGATTGTAATGATGGATAGAGCACACATTTACTTTTGCTTCCTCTCTCACTTTGCTTTTGTCACTAAAATGACCATAGGTTGTTTTAAGTGTAAATCTACAAGAACAAAGAGAACAGGAGATGAGAAAACAATAGAATTTTAGAAGCAGGAAAGCAGGTGAGCAAGTGTTAAGTCCCTTAGTAAACCCCAAAAAAACTGCATCCTAAACCTGCGGCTAGAAAAGCTGAGAAGCCAAGTAGTAACGTGGCAGAACAGACTCAGGAACTGGTGTGTCGGGTACCTGGGTGGCAAGTAGAGCTGGGGCTAAAAAGAGGAAGGTAGTTTGGAAGTCTGTTTCTGAGGCAGTGAGATACCCACGCCCGCTTCCTCCCCGAGGGCCACCCATCCCCCTCCTTGAGGGAAAACTGCAAGTGTCTTTCCCAGACAAAGTAAAGAATGTGAGCCTGGTACTGAAGCTGAGAGGCCCAGTGTTCTCCCCTACCCACAGTGTGAAAGCCAGGCCTTCACCCAAGCCACAGCCTGGAGGAAGCTTCTCTGTGGAGCATGACCGTCCCAGGAAAAAAAGGCCTCAGGACTCTGACACTGGGAGTTTCCTGATGAAACAACTCAGCCAGAATACCCTATAGGAAGCCTTCGGTGGATAAGCCCTACTCATGGGTCACAGCTGTCTTAGACAATCAGGTTTTTTAGATAATCCAGAATCCTGGGACATCTAAAGAAAGCCTTTAACATAAAAGAGAGTGAACAAAACAACCACACAGAAAAAAAAAAGCGCTATGGAGGAAATGAACTGTCATTAATAGCCCTAGGGAGAAAAAGGAGGATACTGCACCCATGAAACAAGAATAGGATGCTATAAAAGTATAAGTAGTATAGAAGAACAAAACACAGCTCTTGAAGATTTAAAATATGAGGGCAGATATTAAACAGTCAATAGATGGAAGATAAAGTGTTTTTTTAAAATCTCCCAAAGTGTAGACCACGAAGATAAATTTAAAAATCAGACAGAAAAGATAAGAGCATTAAACGCCAGTCCAGGAGGCCCAACAGCCAAATACCAAGTTCCAGAAATAGAGAACAGAAAATATAGAGGGGAAGAAATCATCAGTGAAATAAGTCAATACATTTTCCAGAACTCAAGGACATAAATTTCCAAACTGAAAAGACCCAGTGAGCACTGAGGACAAGGTGTGAAAGCAGTTTCACAGCAAGGGATGCTGTTGTGAAGTTTCAGCAAAATAAGAACAAAGAGAAGATTCTGCAAATTTCCAGAAAGGAAAAATCAAGACAGATACAAAGGATTAGGAATCAGAAGATTAGGAATCAGAATGACTTTAGATTTCTTTTTTTCTTTCTTTTTTTTTTTTTGAGATGGAGTCTTGCTCTGTAGCTGAGGCTGGAATACAGTGGCGCAATCTCAGCTCACTGCAACCTCTGCCTCCCATGTTCAGGTGATTCTCCTGCCTCAGCCTCCCAAGTAGCTGGGATTACAGGCACACACCACTACCACTGGCGAAGTTTTGTATTTTTTTTTAGTAGAGATGGGGTTTCACGATGTTAGCCAGGCTGGTCTCAAACTCCTGACTTCAGGTGATCCACTTGCCTTGGCCTCCCAAAGTGCTGGGATTATAGGCGTGAGCTACCGTGCCCAGCTGAAAAAGTTTTAAATTGGGTAAGGCGGGTTGGGGACGGAGATGGAAAAAAAAAATTTTTTTAAGTTTGAAACTGGTGTAAAGAGGATGGTAAAGATCTGCTATTCATTTTACAGCAAATCTTGTAGAACTATTTGATTCTTTTTTGTTTGTTTGAGGCGGAGTCTCTGTAGCCCGGGCTGGAGTGCAGTGGAGCGATCTTGGCTCACTGCAGCCTCTGCCTCCTGGGTTGAAGTGATTCTCCTGCCTCAGCCTCCTGAGTAGCTGAGACTACAGGCTCGTGCTACCATGCCAGGCTAATTTTTTTGTGTTTATCATAGAGACGGGGTTTCACCATGTTGACCAGGCTGCTCTTGAACTCCTGACCTCAGGTGATCTGCCCGCCTCAGCCTCCCAAAGTGCTGGGATTACAGGCGTGAGCTACCGCGCCCAGCCTGATTCTTTAGACTATGTGAATTTACAACTTCAATACAAGGTAAAACTAAATTTATAATTTTTTTGTTTTGGGGGGGTGTGTGTGTGTGTGTGTGTGTGTGTGTGTGTGTGTGATGGAGTCTCACTGTGTCGCCAGGCTGGAGTGCAGTGGCACAATCTCAGCTCACTGCAACCTCTGCCTCCTGAGTTCAAGCAATTCTCTTGCCTCAGCCTCCTGAGTATGTGGGATTAGAGGTGCCCACCACCATTCCCGGCTAATTTTTGTATTTTCATAGAGACGAGGTTTCACGATGTTGGTCAGGCTGGTCTCCAACTCCTGACTTCAAATGACCCGCCCGCCTCAGCCTCCCAAAGTGCTGCGATTATAGTCTTGAGCCACCGCGCCCAGCCTAAATTTAAAATAAAGGGAATAATGCATCACAGTCACTAGATTCTAAACCAATGGTGATAGAATGGCAGTCCAAACCCTTTTCTCTGTGCAGCAGTTTCAGGACACAGCTGAGGGAAATCCCACGGTCATCCTGCCCGTGCCCTTGGAAGTTAGAGACTGATGCCAGCCAGGAGGGAGGGTCCCAAGACTGAGTTTCCCAGAGGGCCTGGACAATGGCTCCCTGCATCTTTCCTTACAGGGTAAGAAGTCCCAGTTTCCCACTTGTCACACAGGCTCCACCGCCCAGGGGAAGAGCCCTGTCCTACCTACCCCTGACCACAGGAGGAGGGAGACAGAGTAACAGGAAGCAGTGGGGCTAGGATGCCACACCCTGATGGGGAGATGGAGTAAGGTGGAATCCAGCTCCCCAGAGTTTCATATAGAGAAAGTATGACTTAGAGAGGGGAAAGGAACTGGCCCAAGGTCACACAGCAAGGTCCCCAGAACTGGAACTGGCCCCTGCAGTTTGCCGTGAGTGTGAAAAACAAAAGAACTTGAGGCAGACTCCCTGGGGTCACATCCCAACTTCCAAATGGCTGGTTTCGGGGCTGAAGAGGGGGGAATGCAGGTGATGCTGAGACATCTTTGTTTTTTTCTTTCCAGAAAGCCAAGAAGTTCTCAAAGACTCCTGGGGCTTGAAAGAAGGACCCAGGAGCCAACTTGAAGGGGCACCACCAGCCAAATATGGAACAATGCCAGCCTCAATAAGAATAATTTGGCCAGGCCTGGTGGTTCATACCTGTAATTCCAGCACTTTGGGAGGCTGAGGCGGGAGGATCACTTGAGCCCAGGAGTTCAAGACCAGCCTGGGCAACGTAAGAACCCTGTCTCTACAAAAAATTTAAAAATTAGCAAAAGCGTGGTGGTGTACACATGTAGTGCCAGATGCTTGGGAAGTTAAGGTGGGAGGATGACTTGAGCCCAGGAGGTTGAGGCTGCAGTGAGCTGTGATTGCGCCATCACACTCCAGACTGGGCAACCGAGCAAGAGACCCTATCTCAAAATAATAATAATAATAGTAATAATAATTTGTCCTGCCTGTTTAGAAGGAGCCGTAGTTCAATCCCAGTTGATGAGAAAAAAACTCTTCTTTACAGAAGAGTGCAAGCTTCTTGCATTTCTGCAGAAGAAAAGACAGAAATAGAAAATCATCTTGTTGTAACCCCTCGTATAATAATTGATCAATAATTGATCGTATAATAATTGACAGGATTATCCAGGGAGTCAGAACGCTGGGATGAAAGGCTGGGGGAGGACAGAACAGTCACATGCCAAAGAGTCCACCTGAAGCCTCTTGCTGGTTGCCAAAGGGGAGAGGTGTTTTACAGTAGTAAAAAATGGTGCAGTCTTGCTGTCACCACCTCAGACAAGTGATCAAATTTAGCATCATCAATAGTGGAACACTCTGACATGTATCTCTGGATGGGATATAATAATAATAATACTCAGCATGAGCTGGGCAGTATCTTTACTACAGATTGTTAACCTGAATCTGCCTTTTTTTTTTTTTTTTTTTCTGAGACAGAGTCTCACTCTGTCACCCAGGCTGAAGTGCAGTGGGGCAATCTTGGCTTACTGCAACCTCCTTGCCTCCCTGGCTCAGGCAATCCTCCCACCTCAGCCTCCCAAGTAGCTGGAAGAACAGGCATTCAGCGCCACACCTGGCTTTTTGTTTTTTTGTGTTTTTTTTTGGTATTTTTAATAGAGACAGGGTCTCGCCATGTTGCCCAGGCTGGTCTCAAACTGTTGACCTCATGATCCACCCACCTTGACCTCCCAAAGTTCTGGGATTACAGACATGAGCCACAACGCCCAGTCTGAATCTGGCTTTGGACCTAAACTCCAGTTTAGAGTCAATACAGGGGGTAGAAGAACAAGTTAAATAACACCATGAAGAAACAATCAGATAAATCCAGGGACAGCCTATAAGATAACACCTGCTGCCAGGCATGGCGGCTCATGCCTGTAATCCTAGCACTTTGGGAGGCCGAGGTGGGTGGATTGCCTGAGCTCAGGAGTTGGAGACCAGCCTGGGCAACACAGTGAAACCCCATCCCTACTAAAATACAAAAAATTAGCCGGGCATGCCGGTGTGCACCTGTAGTCCCAGCTACTCAGGAGACTGACGCAGGAGAATTGCTTGAGCCCGAGTGGCGAGGTTGCAGTGAGCCGAGATCGCGCCACTGCACTCCACCCTGGGTGGCAGAGCGAGACTCTGTCTCAAAAAAAAAAAAGGTAACACCTGCATTCTCCAAAGAATCAATGTCACAAAAAAAGGTGTATGTGTGTAGATACATGGGGATCTGTATTTTAAAAGATTTAAAAAACAATAAACCAAATGCAATTTGTAAATCTTCGTAAGATGTACGATTTGGAAAAAACAAGTATAAAAGATTTTTTTTTTTTTTTGAGACGGAGTCTGGCTCTGTCACCCAGGCTGGAGTGCAGTGGCACAATCTCAGCTCACTGCAAGCTCCGCCTCCCAGGTTCACGCCATTCTCCTGCCTCAGCCTCCCGAGCAGCTGGGACTACAGGCGCCCGCCACTACGCCCGGCTAATTTTTGTATTTTTAGTAGAGATGGGGTTTCACTGTGTTAGCCAGGATGGTCTCAATCTCCTGACCTCGTGATCCGCCCGCCTCGGCCTCCCAAAGTGCTGGGATTACAGGCTTGAGCCACCGCGCCCGGCTGTAAAGATTTTTTTAGAATCTGGGGAAATTTGAATATCAAATGGACATTTGGAAATTGTTATTGCCCTTCTTAGGTATGATAATGAAGTTTTAGTCTGGTAGGAGAATTTTTTTAGGAGATGAAGGCTGAAGTACTTGGAGGTAACATGACATGATGTTTGAACTTATTTTCACATTGTTTAGAAAAGAGAGAGAGAGTGGCCGGGTGTGGTGGCTCACACCTGTAATTTCAACACTTTAGAAGTTGAGGTGGGAGGATTGCTTGGGAAGCCAGCTTGAGGCCAGGAGTTTAAAACTAGTCTAGGCAATATAGAGAGACCTTGCCTCTTAAATTTTTTTTTTAATTAGCCAGGCATAGTAGTACATGCCTGTAGTCCTAGCTACTCAGGAGGCTGAGGCAGGAGGATCGCTGGAGCCCAGGAGTTCGAGGTTGCGGTGAGCTGTGTTCATGCCGTGGAGCTGTGTTCATGCCGTGGCACTCCAGCCTGGGTGACAGAGCAAAACTCTCTCTCAAAAATAAAAATAAAGGCCAGATGCAGTGGCTCACATTTGTAATCCCAGCACATGGGGAGGCCAAGGCAGAAGGATTGCTTTTGCCTAGGAGTTCAAGACCAGCCTGGGCAACATAGTGAGACTCCATCTCTACAAAAATTTTTTTTATTATCTAGGCCTGGTGGCAAACAACTGTAGTCCCAGCTACTCGAGAGGCTGAGATGGGAGGATGGCTTGAGCCCAGGAGATGGAGGCTGCAGTGAGCCGTGATCATACTACTGCACTCCAGCCTGGGTAACAGAGACCCTGTTTCAAAAAACTAAAAATAAAGACCCAGGCATGGTGGTTCATGCCTGTCATTCTAGCACTTTGGGAGATCAAGACAGGCAGATCACTTGAGCTCAGGAGTTCGAGACCAGCCTGTGCCACATGGCGAAACATCATCTCTACAAAAAATAAGCCAGATGTGGTAGCACGTGCCTGTAGTCCCAGCTACTTGGGGGAATGAGGCAGGAGGATTGCTTGATCCCAGGAAGTCGAGGCTGCAGTGAGCCAAGATTATGCCACTGCACTCTAGCCTGGGTGACAAAGTGAGACCATGTCTCAAAAAATAATAATAAATAAAAATAAAAGTAAAAGGTCAGACATGGTGGCTCACATCTGTAGTTTCAACACTTTGGAAGGCAGAGATGGGAGGATCCCTTGAGCCTAAGAGTACAAGACCAGCCTGGGCAACATGGAAAGACCCCATCTCTACAAAAAATGTTAAAAAAAAAAAAAAAGAAAGAGAGAAAAAAGATAAAATGAAAAAAAATTCACCGGGCATGGTGGCATGTGCCTGTGGTCCCAGCTACTTGGGGGGCTGAGATGGGAGAATCACTTAGCCCAGGAGATTAAGGCTGCAGTGAGCTGTGTTGTGCCACTGCATTTCATTCAGCCTTGGTGACAAGAGAAGACCCTGTCTCCAAAAATAATAATAATAATAATAATAATAATAAAACACACAGAGAGAAGTGAAATTAATAGTAGTTGAATCTAAGTGGTGGGTATCTGATCAACTTTTCTGTATGTTAAACTTTTTCATAATAAATGGTTAGAAAAAATTTTAAGTCAATTATGTACAAACTCAGTTTCTTTTGTACAGGAATTGTCCTCACTGCCAAGAAGACATTGTTCATTCCCACTGTGGTTATATTGACAACTGGGGGACAATGGGCTCTTTCACAGCATAGGCACATAATGTGTGTGTGGTTTTTTTTTTTTTTTTTTTGAGACAGAGTTTCACTCTTGTTGCCCAGGCTGGAGTGCAATGGTGCGATCTCAGCTCACCGCAACCTCTGCCTCCCGGGTTCAAGCGATTCTCCTGCCTCAGCCTCCCGAGTAGCTGGGATTACAGGCATGTGCCACCACGCCCAGCTAATTTTGTATTTTTAGTAAAGATGGGTTTCTCCATGTTGGTCAGGCTGGTCTTGAACTCCTGACCTCAGGTGATCCGCCCATCTCAGCCTCCCAACATGCTGGGATTACATTATGGTCCCCCATGCTTGGCCCATAATGTGTGTTTTAATCCTCATCAAAATGTCTCAGTACTTTATGGAAAGTTTTCTATTTTGTTTTTCAGTTTTGTGTTTTTGTTTTGTTTTGTTTTGTTTTGTTTTATGGAGTCTTGCTCTGTCACCCAGGCTGGAGTGCAGTGGCGCGATCTTGGCTCACTGCAACCTCCGCCTCCCGGGTTCAAGTGATTCTATTGCCTCAGCCTCCCAAGTAGCTGGGATTATAGGTGCCCACCACCACGCCTGGATAATTTTTTTTTTTTTCCATAGAGATGGAGTTTCACCATGTTGGCCAGGCTGGTCTTGAACTCTTGACCTCAAGTCATCCGCCCACCTCAGCCTCGCAAAGTGCTGGGATTACAGACGTGAGACACTGCCAGTTTTCTATTTTCATAGGAAAAAAATTCCAAGTCAACCACTTACCAGATGTATGATTTTGAGCAAATTACTTAAATCCTTTGTGCCTCAGTTTCCTCACCTGTAAAATGGGCATGCTAATAGAACCCATCTCATTGGGTTGCAAAAGGATTGAGTGAAGTAATACACACATGGCTGACATAGAGACAGCATGCAATACATGTCAGAGAGCTCAGCAATATGTTCTTTTCCATAAATGTGTTCATTCGAATCTGGGACCCTGGGCATGTTCAGAGATTTTGAGCTGCTCAACAGAGCCAGAGGGAGCCTCATCCTCCCTCTCTGGACTTTCCTGGTGTCTCATCTCGGGGGTCTCATCCCTGGTGTCACCCCTGAGCTAGTCTGAGTGACTCCCTAAGACGTCTGCCCTCTCTTGGTCTGGAGACTGCAGGCCTTAGAGGTGTGAGTTCCTACCAGTTCACCCTGGGTGAGCCAGGCAGGTGGAGTCTCCTGAGACCTCCCCTTCCCCATTCTCCTTCTTGGTCTCTGAGTCCCTGATGAACTGCCTCAAGAAGCAGGCAGGCAGTGTGCACCCAGCCCTGCCCACCAGCCCACATGGCCCAGCCCACCCATCTTGTGTGGGGCCTCCTGGACCCCAGTACACCTTGGCCACAAATAAGGGGCTGGAAAGGGGGCTGTTTTGTGGGGAGGGAGCAGGCCTGGGCTCTAGTCCTATACCTTCCATATGTGCGCTAGGCAAGTATACATCATCCCTTCTCTCACTTGTTCAGCAGTTATTTATTGAATATTTTATGCCAGGCACTGTTCTAGGAGCTTGGGATACATAGATGAACAAGGCAGACAAGTATCCCCATCTGTATGGAGTTTACATTCCAGGGGCAGGAGATAGGTCAGTAAATTATACTTTTGTTAGAGAGTGGTAAGTGCTATGGAGGAAAGGAAAGTTGTTTCTGGAGATGCAGGGTTGGCGGCAGGTTGTAGTCTTTGATAGGGTGTTGGGATGGGCCTCATTGACAAGGTGAGATTTGAGCATAGTCCTGAAGGAAGTTCACCAAGCCCACAACCGGGCAGAACTCACAGCTAGAGCAGACGTCCCATGGTGGGAATGTGCCTGGCCTGGTTGACGAACCGCAAGGAGGCCAGCATTGCTGGGGTGGAGCGACTGAGAGGAAAAGGGAGAGGGAGGGACAGACGGGAGGTCACGAGGTGGGCAGCCAGATCCTGCAGCCACCCACTGGACTTTGGCTTTATGCTGAGTGAAGCCAGGAGCCGTGGGAAGGCTCTGAGCAGAGGAGTGTCGCCTCCTGACTCGTGCTGTGAAAGGGTGGCTCGGGCTGCTGTGTGGGGGATCTGTACAAGACGGGCAGATCACCCCCGTGCCTCGTGGGCTCCTGTGAAGGTCACGGGGGGACACTGGCCGAGGAAATGCTTAGAAACAAAAGGCCCTGAGTGTGGTTACAGGGCCTCCAGGAGAGAGAGCTGAGTGGCTCTGCTCACACCCGTCTATTGAAGGGTCAGTGCAGCTCAGGAGAGGGTTATGATTTGCCCGGGGTCATGTGTTCTACAACCAGTTCAGGATCAGGGACTTCCCACTCTTCCCCCAGGGCAAATACCATCTGGCAGGTGGCTAAGTAGTGCAGCCTTTGGACCTGTGATGGCTGTAGTGCGGCTGACGGGGACTGAGTCCTCCCCTGAAAATCCATTCACTCCACAAATATTTGTTAAGTGCCAGTTATGGGCCAGGCACTGATCTGGACTAGGAGCTGGGACCTAGAGACATTGGGAGACACCTGGCAAGGGCTAAGTCCTGGTCTCTGGTGGGGTTGGTCTCTGGTGGGGTTTGGTCTCTGGTGGGGTTTGGTCTCTGGTGGGATTTGTCTCTGGTGGGGCTGGTCTCTGGTGGGGTTGGTCTCTGGTGGGGTTTGGTCTCTGGTGGGGTTGGTCTCTGGTGGGGTTTGGTCTCCGGTGGGATTGGTCTCTGGTGAGGTTGGTCTGTCTCTGGTGGGGTTGGTCTCTGGTTGGATTCTTCTCTGGTGGGGCTGGTCTCTAGTGGGGTTGGTCTCTAGTGGGGCTGGTCTCTGGTGCAGTTGGTCTATCTCTGGTGGGGTTTGGTCTCTGGTGCGGTTGGTCTGTCTCTGGTGCGGTTGGTCTGTCTCTGGTGGGGTTGGTCTATCTCTGGTGGGGTTGGTCTCTGGTGGGGTTGGGCTCTGGTGGGGTTGGTCTCTGGTGGGGCTGGTCTATCTCTGGTGGGGTTGGTCTGTCTCTGGTGGGGTTGGTCTCTGGTGGGGTTTGGTCTCTGGTGCGGTTGGTCTGTCTCTGGTGCGGTTGGTCTCTGGTGGGGTTTGGTGTCTGGTGGGGTTGGTCTCTGGTGGGACTCAGTTGGTCTGTGCAGGAGTCAAGTGTTAGAGGCCACGCTACTGAAGGCTGGTGTTGGACTTAGGATCAAGAGTCCATCTGGGGCTGGGGTCAAGTCACAGCTGGAGTCAGGCAGCCCAGTCAACAGGCTGTGGAAAGTCAAGCTGGAGAGGCAAGGCCTGCTGGGGGCTGTGGAGGTCGGGAGAAGGCCACACACCGCGGGCCAGACTGTGTATGGTAGGGGTGGGACCAAGGTGCCACTGAGCTTTTACGTTTAGGTGGCAAAGAAGATGATGTCATTCATAAAAGCAGGAAGGCATTAGCTCATTTGAGGAATGGAAAGAGTGCAGTGCGTCAGATGAGCAGGGAGAGGTGTTTCAGATGAAGAGACAGGCTGGGACCAGGTCATGTAGCCTGGTAGTCTCTTGCGGATTATTCCAAGAACAATGGGAAGCCCTCAGAGGGCCAGGCGGGAGGTTCTGGGTCTGGTTTATATTTGAAAATTATGCGTAGCACACAGATTTAAGGGGGCCGGAGGCCAGGCACGGTGGCTCACGCCTGTAATCCTAGCACTTTGGGAGGTGGAGGAGGGCAGATCATGAGGTCGGAAGTTCGAGACCACCCTGCCCAACATGGTGAAACCCCATCTCTACTAAAAATACAAAAATTAGCCCGGCATGGTGGTGCACATCTGTAATCCCAGCTACTTGGGAGGCTGACGCAGGAGAATTGCTTGAACCCAGGAGGCAGAGGTTGCCGTGAGCAGAGACCATGCCATTGCACTCCAGGCTGGGTGACAAGAGCAAGACTCCCTCTCAAAAAAAAGCCGGGAGGGCGGTGGGGGGCAGGAATGGGACCGGGAGACTAGTGAGGCGCCGAAGTGGTTTAGAGATGGTGGTGACTTTGAGTGGTGGTGGAGAAGAAGAAGGGGGCAGATTCCATAGCTGTCTTGAAGGTAGAAGTGTCAGGATTTGCTGTGGGAGGAAGGGAGAAGGAGGTGAAGGTAGTGCCCAGGCTTGGGGCTGCACAAGGCATGGTGCTGGCCTCCACTGAGATGGGGAGATGGAGAACACCTTCTGGAGTAGGTAGAAACCAGTTTTGTCCTGGCTGTCTTCTGCTGTGGCACTCATCTGTAGACACCAAGTAGGTGGCTGAGGATGCACACTGAAACTTCCTAAAGAGAGAAATGAACATGTACCTTTGTGGGTTATCACCATGCCCCGATACTTAAGAGTGTGGGGCCGGGCGTGGTGGCTCACGCCTGTAATCCCAGCACTTTGGGAGGCCGTGGCGGGTGGATCATGAGGTCAGGAGATGGAGACCATCCTGGCTAACATGGTGAAACCCCGTCTTTACTAAAAAATACAAAAAATTAGACGGGCATGGCGGCATGAGCCTGTAGTCCCAGCTAGTCGGGAGGCTGAGGCAGGAGAATGGCGTGAACCCGGGAGGCGGAGCTTGCAGTGAGCCGAGATCTCGCCACTGCACTCCAGCCTGGGCAACAGAGGGAGACTCCGTCTCAAAAAAAAAAAAAAAAAAAAAAAAAAAGAGTGTGGATGGAGGAGCAGGTCTGATCAGTGAGGAAGAAGGGCAGGGAGATGGAAGGAAACCTGGGAGAGGGGCCACCATAGTCCCAGGAAAGACTTGAAGAATGGTGTGGTCAGCTGTGTCGAATACCGCTAAGAGGACGAGTCAGACAAGCGCAGAGGAAAGCCCGGTGGACTTGGGCGTGTGAGGTCGCCGGCGACGCTGACAAGAGCAGGCTTGTCCACTGCTTGAAGATGGGTGGAGCAGCACTGGGAGCAGGGGCAGGAGGTGAGGCAGTGGCTGGACAAGATGCAGCCCCGGATGCGAGCATGCTTGTCCGCAGAGGGAGTGACTCCGTGGGGAGGGAGAGCCAATGATGCTGACGAGGGGAGGCAGCAAAGGAGGGGTCCAGGCCGGGTGCGGTGGCTCATGCCTGTAATCCCAGCACTATGCGAGGCCGAGGCAGGAGAATCACTGGAGCCCAGGAGTTCGAGACCAGCCTAGGTAACATAGGGAAACCCTGTGTCAATCAGTCAGTCAATGAGTGGTCCTGCACAGCCCAGGCTCTCTGATTAATGCTGCCACCACAGTTCCCATCCGCTGGGTTTGAAGGGAAAGTGAAACTTCCAAATTCCACAAAGGCCCTGGCTCCTGAGCCTCACCTCTTTGACTGAGTGTAAATTATTCCCACGTGGCTTCTCATTTTATTGTCACAACAAGCCCTGTGAGTTTCAGGGGATTAAATGAGCCGCATAAGCACCAGCTGAGTGCTAGTAAGTGGCAAAGCCAGGATTTGAAGCCAGGTCTGAGCTGTCTCCAGAGCACTCCCTCTCAATCCCCACATCATACTGCTTCCTGCAGGCTTCTTACTTCGAGCAGTCTTAGGATCAGGTCACCTGCAATCTCTATTCCCAAGGGGATGGATTAGGCAGGCAGATGGGATTCCTTCCCAATCATTGTTTCTTATGGGCAATTCCTACCTCTAGTACTTTCGAGACAAACTTAATATCAGTCCTCCAGGCTTCCTTCCTACCCAGGAATGATGCTTTTTGAGCGTTTCCTCACATGCCTGACGGTCTACTTACATGCCTCCAGAGACAGAAAGCTCACTATCTCCATGAGCAACCCATTCTAGGCAGTAGGCTTTGCATGACAGCTTAGAGTCTATGCTCTAAGTTGCTTGGCTGAATCTCAATTCTGCTGCCTACTAGCATCCTGCGCTTCAGTTTCCTCACCTGTAAAATGGTAATAACAGCCTGGCACAGTGGTCCATCCCTCTAATCCCAATAATTTGGGAGGCCAAGGAAGGAGGATTGCCTTGAGCCCAGGAGTTCAAGACTAGCCTGGGCAACATAGGGTGACGCCCATCTCTTAAAAACAAAAAAATTAGGCCAGGTGCGGTGGCTCACGCCTGTAATCCCAGCACTTTGGGAGGCCGAGGTGGGCAGATCATGAGGTCAGGAGATCGAGACCACGGTGAAACCCCGTCTCTACTAAAAATACAAAAAAATTAGCTGGGCGTGGTGGCAGGCGCCTGTAGTCCCAGCAGGCTGAGGCAGGAGAATGGCGTGAACCCAGGAGGCGGAGCTTGCAGTGAGCCAAGATTGCGCCACTGCACTCCAGACTCCGTCTCAAAAAAAAAAAAAAAAAAAAAAAAAATTTGATTAGCCGGGCATGGTGGTGTGTGCCTATGGTTCTAGCTACTCTGAAAGCTAAGGCAGGAGGATCACTTGAACCTGGGAGTTTGAGGCTGCAGTGAGCCATGATGGCACCACTGCATTCCAGCCTGGGCAATAGAACAAGACCCTATCTCTGAAAAAACAAAACCAAAAGAGGCAGGCCAGGTGTGGTGGCTCACGCCTGTAATCCTACCACTTTGGGAGGCTGAGGTGGGCGGATCGCTTGAGGTCGGGAGTTCAAGACCAGCCTGGCCAACATGGTGAAACCCTGTCTCTATTAAAAATATAAAAATTAGCTGAGCAAGGTGGCAGATGCCTGTAAATACCAGCTACTTGGGAGGCTGAGGCAGGAGAATTGCTTGAACCTGGGAGGTGGAGGTTGCCGTGAGCTGAGATGGTGCCAATGCACTCCAGCTTGGGCAACAAGAGCAAAACTCCATCTCAAAAAAAAAGAAAAAGGTAATAATAGCAATACCTAATTCCTCACATCTCTGATAGTCTCAGGAGTTTGAGGCTGCAGTGAGCTATGATCACACCATTGCACTCCAGCCTGGGCAACAGAGTAAGACCCTGTCTCTAAAAAAACAAAAACAAAAAGGGTAATAATAGCAGTATCTGCTTCCTTACACCTCTGATGGTCTACTTGCATGCTACTTCCTACTGTATGAGAATTAAATAAGCTGCTTTTTTTTTTTTTTTTTTTTTTTTTTGAGACAGTCTCACTCTGTCACCCAGGCTGGAGTGCAGTGGCATAATCTTGGCTCACTGCAACCTCCACCTCCTGGGTTCTAGTGATTCTCCTGCCTCAGTCTCCCGAGTAGCTAGGACTACAGGTGTGCACCACCATGCCTGGCTAACTTTTGTATTTTTAGTAGAGACTGGGATTCACTGTGTTGGCCCGGCTGGTCTCGAACTCCTGATCTCAGGTGATCCACCCGCCTCGGCCTCCCAAAGTGCTGGGATTATGGGCATGAGTCACCACACCCAGTGAATAAGCTGCTACATTTAAGTCGCTTGATAAGTGCTTAATAAATTTCAGCTGTATAACATCGTCAGTATAGTTAGTGCTATTTTCCCTAAAGTTGCACCACAACTTGCCTCCCTGTAACTTCCATGCTTTAGGTCTAGCCCTGTCGCTTGGAATTCCACCCTCTTTCGCACTCACCTGCAGGTTATTCCTATTGTTCTGCATTTCTCAATTTTTCTTTTTCTTTTTTGAGACAGAGTCTTGCTCCATCACCCAGGCTGGAGTGTAGTGATTCCATCTCAGTTCACTGCCACCTCTGCCTCCTGGACTCAAGCCATCCTCCCACCTCAGCCTCTTGAGTAGTTGGGACAACAGGTTCACACCACCACGCTGGTAATTTTTATATTTTTGTAGAGACAGAGTCTCCCCATGGCTGGCCTCGAACTCCTGGGCTCAAGTGATCTGCCCACCTTGCTTGGCCTTCCAAAGTGTTGGGACTACAGGCGTGAGCCACCCTGTAGTCTCATTTTAATTTTCTCAATTTTAATTTATTTTCTCTTGATGCCAGAGTTTCTTTTTTTTTTGAGACGGAGTCTCGCTCTGTCGCCCAGGCTGGAGTGCAGTGGCGCCATCTCGGCTCACTGAAAGCTCCGCCTCCCAGGTTCACGCCATTCTCCTGCCTCAGTCTCCCGAGTAGCTGGGATTACAGGCACCCGCCACCACGCCCGGCTAATTTTTTGTATTTTTAGTAGAGACGGGGTTTCACCGTGTTAGCCAGGATGGTCTCGATCTCCTGACCTTGTGCTCTGCCCGCCTCAGCCTCCCAAAGTGCTGGGATTACAGGTGTGAGCCACCGCGCCCGGCCCCTTTTTTTTTTTTTTTTTTTTGAGATGGAGTCTCCCTCTGTCGCCCAGGCTGGAGTGCAGTGGCACGATCTCGGCTCACAGCAATCTCCACCTCCTGGGTTTAAGCAATTCTCCTGCCTCAGCCTCCCAAGTAGCTGGGATTACAGATAACTGCCACCACACCTGACTAATTTTTTTTTTTTTTTTTTTTTTGTATTTTTAGTAGAGACAGGGCTTCACCATGTTGGCCAGGCTGGTCTTGAACTCATGACCTCAAGTGATCCGCCTGCCTTGGCCACCCAAAGTGCTGGGATTACAGGCTTGAGCCACTGTGCCCAGCCAGTTGATGCCAGATTTTCTTTTTGCAAGTTCCATTTTTCATCATGCAAACATAATTTCCCCAAGATCATAGTTTCTTCTTGTCAGAGTCACTGGTTGTTTGCCAGGCAAGCTCAACTTTGCCAGACACACAACTGTGGCGGGTGGGAGAATGTAGCTTCAAGGCCTCACCTCCTGCCCTAACACGCCTGATTGTTTACTCCCAGGAATTTGCATTACTTGGATTTGGAATCCCTGTCGGTGGGCCTCTCTGACAGCATACCCTAAGCATCTGCCATCAGGGCAGGATGATGTCATGATGAAGGGCCCGGACTCTGGAACTAGACAGAGCTAAGTTCAAATCCAGACTCCTCCACTTAATTGCTGTGTGATCTTGGCTGAGGCACTTAGTCTCCCTAAGTAAGCCTCAGTTTTCTCATCTGCAAAACAAGACTAATAATAATAATAATCTTGCCTGCTTCATAGCATGTTGTGAAGATTGATTAAGAGAATGCAGCCGGGCACAGTGGCTCACACCTGTAATCCCAGCACTTTGGGAGGCCGAGGGAGGTGGATCACGAGGTCAGGAGTTGAGACCAGCCTGGCCAATATGGTGAAACCCCGTCTCTACTAAAAACACAAAAAACTAGCCAGCATGATAGCAGTTCTGGCTACTTGGGAGGCTAAAGGGGAGAATCTTGCTTGAACCCGGGAGGCGAAGGTTGCAGTGAACCCAGATTGTGCCATTGCACTCCAGCCTAGGTGACAGAGCAAAACTCTGTCTCGGAAAAAAAAAAAAGAGAGAATGCATGTAAAACACTCGGCATAGTACCTACCTCAATAAATGTTTGGCATTAAATCTAAGGCTGTGCTGTCTAACATGGCAGCCACTAGCTACACATGGTGGTTGAGCCCTTGAAATGTGGCTAGTCCAAATGGAAGTGTGCTAATAGTGTAAATATATAAGGGACCAGCTGGGCTCAGTGGCTCACACCTGTAATCCCAGCACTTTGAGAGGCTGAGGCGGGTGGATCACCCGAGTTCAGGAGTTCGAGACCAGCCTGACCAACATGGTGAAACCCTGTCTGTACTAAAAATACAAAAATTAGCCAGGTGTGGTGGTGGGTGCCTGTAATCCCAGCTACTTGGGAGGCTGAGACAGGAGAATTGCTTGAACCTGGGAGGTAGAGGTTGCAGTGAGACAAGATTGTGCCACTGCACTCCAGCCTGAGTGACAGAGAGACTCCGTCTCAAAAAAAAAAAAGTACAATGATCTCAAACTTAACACAAAAAAAGTAAAACATCTTAATAATTTTTATATTGATTATATGTTGAAATGAAAATATTTTGAACATATTGGGTTACATGAAATATATTATTAAAATTAATGTCATTTTGGGATACTTTATTAGTATGGCTACTAGAAAATTTGAAATTACATCTGTGGCTCACTTCTGTGGTTTGCATCATATTTCTTTGGTGCTAATTCTAGTGGGTTTTGTTGTTGTTTTCAGTGGGGGAGAAGAGATATGGTTTGGTTTGGGAGCATTTGAATTTCACTGGCTGCACCTTTCTCTTTTACACGGTATCTGAGCTGCAAGGGCTCTTTAGAGATCACAGAGATGCAACCTCCTTTTTGTAAAAATGAGGAAACGGAGGCACATAACAAATAGATATGCTGAGGGCCACTGAACCAGGGGTGGCAGAACCCAGATCAGAACTAAGACAGCAAGGCAGCAGGCAGCTTCCTGTTAGAACAATGCTGCCACCTGGTGGCCACCTATATATGACTGATGCAAGCTCCCACGGCAACGGGGCTCCCTTCAGGGGCAGGACTCTCCTACCGTGTACTTCCCAGCCCTCTGAAGAGTGCTAAGACAGGGTGGGTCCTCCTCCTCGACTTCCTTGGTAGCCTGATTGCACTGAGCCCCAGCCTGCTAGAAGTGTAAGAGTGTGGCGATTGAGGGCACAGTCTGTGGCTATAGACAAGCGTATGTATGTTTGAATCCTTGCTCCTGCCCCTTTCCAGCTGTGTGCCCCTGGACAAGTCACTTAACCTCTCTGACCCTCAGTTTCCTCACATGTTAAATTTAGATAATAACAGTACTTACCTCAAAGCGACTGAATGAGGTAATACTTGTAATATGAGTCATAAATATTTATATGATACCAGGTATGCATTGTCTCAGGTGCTGGGACAGCAGTGACCTGAACAGAAAAGTCCAGTAGTCACCGAGCCCAGTGGTTCTCAAAATGTGGTCTCTGAACCATCAACATCAGCACTACTTGGGAACTTAGAAATACAAATCTTCAGACCGGGTGCGGTGGCTCATGTCTATAATCCTGGCATTTTGGAGGCTGGGTTGGGTGGATCAATTGAGCCCTGGAGTTCAAGACCAGTGAGGGCAACATAGGAAGACCCCATCTCTAAATAAAGAAAAAGAAAGAAAGATAGAAGGAAGGAAGGAAGGAAAAGAAAGAAAGAAGGAAGGAAGGAAGGAAAGAAAGAAAAAGAAAGAAAGAAAGAAAGAAAGAAAAGGAGGGAAGGAAAGAGGCAGGGAGGGAGGGAAGGAAGGAAGGAGAAAGAAAGAAGGAAGGAGAGAGAGAAAGAGAAAGAAAGAGAAAAAGAAAAGAAAGAAGGAGGCAGGGAGGAAGGGAAGGAAGGAAGGAAGGAAGGAAGGCAGGCAGGCCAGCAGGCAAATCTTCAGGCCTCCATCCCAGATCTACTGAATCAGAAACTCGGGGTGGGAGCCCAGCAATCTGAATCTGATGCATACTTCTGTTTGAGAACCACTGACTTGGTGATATAGATGTTAATACCAAGTGGGGCTAAGATCTACACATTTGGCAGCATACATGGATAAATAGCTTGAGAATGATGGGCAGAGGTGAGGGATGCTAATGGATCTGTGATGTCAGGGAAGTTTGTCTGATAAGGCGACAGGTTCCAGCAGAGATCTAAAAGTGAATATCTAGAGGAAAGAGAAGAAGGTCATGCCGTCTTCTCTTCAAGACTCTCCCTGTAGACTGTAGACTGCATTCATGACTCTGCTTACATCTCATTGGCCACAACTTAGTTGGGTGAGTGACACTTAGCTGCCTGGGAGGGGGCTGGAAACTGTAGTCTTTATCCTCTTAATTTTTTATTTCTCTTAATTATTCTCTTAATTTATTTCTCTTAATTCTATGTTTCTTCTTTTTTTCTATTTTAATATTGCTCAGACCATCCTCCATAAAAATGTAGTCTTCATTCTGATCAGCCATCCACGCAGCTAAAAATTGAGATTCCTATTTCCAATAGAAGATGAAGAGAAAGCATACTGGGACACAATTACCTCTGCCGCATGGTGGTTGAGTCCTTGAAATGTGGCAAGTCCAAATGGAAGTGTGCTATAAGTGTAAATGTACAATGAATCTCAAACTTACACAAAAAAACAGTAAAACATCTTATTAATAATTTTTATTTTGATTATATGTTGAAGTGAAAATATTTTGGACATATTGGGTTAAATGAAAGATATTATTAAAATTAATGTCACTTTTTGGTACTTTATTAATATGGCTACTAGAAAATTTGAAATTACATATGTGGCTCACTTTTGTGGCTTACGTTGTATTTCTTTGGTGCTAATTCTAGTGGGTTTTATTGTTGTTTTCAGTAGGGGAGAAGAGAGATGGTATGTTTGGTTTCGGAGCATTTGAATTTCACTGCTTGCACCTTTCTCTTTTATGTATTTCTGATATAACTAGCCTTTGGAAGTCTTTTACACTTGTATGCCTCCAGGGATGGAGAGATCACTATCTCATGAAGCAGTTTAAATCTCTCTTTGAGCAGCTCTTTTAGAAAACTCCTTTTTAGGCCGGGCGCAGTGGCTCATGCCTGTAATCCCAGCACTTTGGGAGGCCGATGCAGGCAGATCACCTGAGGTCAGGAGTTTGAGACCAGCCTGGCCAATGTGATGAAACCTCATCTCTACTAAAAATACAAAAATTAGTCGGGTGTGGTGGCAGGCACCTGTTAATCCCAGCTACTCAGGAGGCTGAGGCAGGAGAATTGCTTGAACCTGGGAGGCGGAGAGTGCAGTGAGCAGAGATGGTGCCATTGCCCTCCAACCTGGGCAACAAGAGCAAGACTCTGTCTCAAAAAAATAAAAATAAAAATAGAAAACTCCTCTTTAGGCCGGGGATGGTGGCTTACGCCTGTAATCCCAGTATTTTGGGAAGCCAAGGTGGGATGATTGCTTGACCCCAGGAGTTCGAGACCAGCCTGGGCAACACTGTGAGACCCTATCTCTACAAAAAGTGGGGAAAAAATTAGTTGGGAATGGTGGTGCACACCTGTAGTCCCAGCTACTCAGGAGGCTGAGGTGGGAGGACTGCTTGACCCTGGGAGGTCGAGGCTGCAGTGAGCTACAATCACACTACTGTACTCCAGTCTGGGCAGAGGTCTTGTCTTCAAAAAAAATAAACAAATAAATAAAGAAGGAAAGAAAGAAAAAGAAAAGAAAGAAGGAAGGAAGAAAGGAAAGAAGGAAGGAAACCCCTGTTTATTTGATGTCAAGTCTACCTCTCTACAACTCCTTCCCTAGCCAACTTCTACCATCGTAGGACCACACATAACGATACTGCTGCCTCTTCCCTGAGACAGAACTTTACCTATTTGAAATCCCTTATACGTTTTCCTTTTTGACCCATTTAAAGTAAATAACCCCCCTTTGCAGCCACACCTTGGGAAAGGTTTTCCTGATCCTGCACCAAGAGATTGAGGATGGCCTTGTTAGTGCCCTCTCTGGACAACAGGGGGTCACTGCAAGGTCCCCCAGGTGAATGGAGGCTCACTGGGCACCAGAGTGGCTGGCAAGGCCGGTGCTCCCTCAGGCAGAATTGTCTTCAGTTCCAAATCCTCTTGGAATCTTCTGTTTTGTAATTTCTTCAGATTTATTTTGCAGTTCAGTAACTTTTTTTTTTTTTTTTTGAGGCAGAGTCTTGCTCTGTCACCCAGGCTGGAATGCAATGGCACGATCTTGGCTCACTGCAACCTCCACCTCCCGGGTTTGAGCGATTTTCCTGCCTCAGCCTCCTGAGTAGCTGGGACTACAGGCACGCGCCACCAGGCCCAGCTAATTTTTGTATTATTAGTAGAGTTGGGGTTTCACCATTTTGGTCAGGCTGGCCTCAAACTCCTGACCTCGTGATCCGCCCCCCTCGGCCTCCCAAAGTGCTGAGATTACAGGCGTGAGCCACTTCACCTGGCCAGTAACTCTTCTTGCAGCTGGCTCTAATCTGCCATTTAACCTATCCACTGAGCATTTCATTTCATTGATCATATGTATTTTTCTTTCTGAGGGTTTTCTCTGGTTCCATTTTGAATATACCTGATTTTTTAAAATAGGTTTTGGCCACTCTTTTTGTTCCATTGCATATTTCTTTCAACATTTCATATGTAGTTATATTCTAATTCTAATATCATCAGAAGTCTTTGGGTATCTAAATCTGTTTGTTGTTTCTGCTGCCTCTCATTCTGGTGGTTTATTTGCATGTGTGTTGATTTTTTTCTATGAGCTCTGAGAGGGGAGGGAGTGGGCCCATATTTGGTTTTACCTAATGTGTGGGAAACTGGAGGGCTTCCGTTGTCGAGGGCTTTACTCAGAGAGGATGTGCTTTTGCTTCTGTGAAGAGCTCAAGGACACTCCTACCTGGGCTCATGCTAGCCCAGGAATCAGAGTATTTAGGGCTTAATGTGAATGTGAAGTTCAGCTCCCTCACTTTGTTTGGGGTTGGGGATGGGGAGTGATAGAGCCTAGGTCTAACCTCCCAGCCGCTCTCAAGGATTCTCCACCATTCTTCGCCTGCAGCTTTCCATTTGTTTTTTTCTTTTTTCCTTTCTTCTTCTTTTTTTTTTTTTTAGATGGAGTTTTGCTCTTGTTTGCCCAGGCTGGAGTGCAATGGCATGATCTTGGCTCACTGCAACCTCTGCCTCCTGGGTTCCAGCGATTCTTCTGCCTCAGCAGGTTGGATGCTGATGTGGCAGACATTGAACAAGACATACTCCCTTCCCTCTCAGGGTTCACAGACTGGCGGTGGGAGGGTGAGTAGGCTATTATGATAGAGGGTGACCAGTGGTACCATAGGGGAATAGAGGTGTTACGAGAATTCAGTGGAGAGGTACCTTGAAGGCATCCAGGAAGATACCTTTTGATCTCGAACTCCTGACGTCAGGTGATCCACCCGCCTCGGCCTCCCAAAATGCTGGAATTACAGGCGTCAGCCACCACACCCAGCCTCCGGGAAGATACCTTTGAGACAGTGATGAAAAATTGATTCCAGGCCAGGCATGGTGGCTCATGCCTGTAAATCCCAGCACTTTGGGAGGCCAAGGCAGGAGGGTCACTTGAGTCCAGGAGTTTGAGACCAGCCTGGGGAGCATAGGGAGACCCAGTCTCTACAAAAAATTTAAAAATAGCTGGGCGTGGTGATGCACACTTGTAGTCCCAGCTACTCAGGAGGCTGAGGCAGAGGGGGATCACTTGAACCCAGGAGGTCAAGGCTGCAGTGAGCCGTGATTGTGCCACTGCACTCCAGCCTGGGCAAGAGTGAGACCCAGCCTCAAAAACAAAAAACAAAACAAAACAGATTCTAACAGGTAAGCAGATGATAGTGAGGCCAAGTTTCGGAGAGTAGATGCTCCATGAGCCAAGCTGGGAGGGAAGACACAGAGGGGAGGCTGAAAGCATGAGAAGGCATGGAGGAGGGGAGAACTGAGGGAACCAGGCTTGGCTTGGGCAGAGTGAGAGGAGGGCGGAGGATGGGGTGGGGCCAGCTAAAACGCAGGAGATTCACTGAGGAGATTGGAGCCTATTCTAAAGACAACAGGGAGGCCAGGCGTGGTGGCTCATGCCTGTAACCCCAGCACTTTGGGAAGCCGAGGCAGGCGGATCACCTGAGGTTAGGAGTTCGAGACTTGCCTGGCCAATATGGTGAAACCGACGTGGTTAAACTCTACTAAAAACTACAAAAATTAGCCAGGCATGGTGGCAGGCACCTGTAATCCCAGCCACTTGGGAGGCTGAGGCAGCAGAATCTCTCCAACCCAGGAGGCAGAGGTTGCAGTGAGCCTGAGATCATGCCATTGCACTCCACCCTGGGTGACAGAGCGAAACTCCATCTCAAAGAAAACAGCAGAGAGTGACAGAATCCAGTTAGTTTTAGACAGCATGTTGCAATGTGGTCTAGAGATAGGCAGGGGCCAGAGGGAAGACTGGGAAACGCTAGGAAGGAAACCACGACATGAGAAGGCAGCCAGAAGGGGAGCAGGGGAGAGGGGCAGGGACTGTCTCTAGAGGCCTGGTTGGGGCTGCAGTCACAGCTTCAGGCGCCTCTGCTGCAGGCTGCAGTCTCAGGTGGGCAGTGGCCCAGCCGCCTCTGCGGTCAATAGGCTGCTACGTTCCCACTTGAGCCACGCCACAACTTGGCTCTCCTTTCAGGTAAAACCCCCAAAAGGAACTGCTTTCAAAGACCCGGCTGATTGCATCCCTGGTTACCAGGAAAGAGCAGGACAAGTTACAGTCTCACCACAGGAAATAAAAAGAATGCTCCGGCAACTGGCAGCATTTTTCTACCACGATTCCAGCCAGCTGTCCTTTATGCTGCTTGGCACAAGAACTGCACCGGTTTAAGAATAGCAGCAGCTTCTTCAGTGCCAGGCACTGCGCTAAACACTTTGATCTTGTGTGATTCCATTTGAGGCAGCCATCATCACCGGAGTTTCCACTAAACGGCTGAGAGGTTAAGTACTTTGCCTAAGGTTGAATGGTCTGAAGCTGTGGAATAGGATTTTCCTCCAGGTGTGTCTACCTCCTGAGGGTCTGTGCGCCACATCCTGCCTTAGAAACCAGACTGACAGTACAAAAGCACCCCTCATTTTTTTCCCTAATAATTTGACTTTGGAATAATTTTAAGTTTACCAAAAAGTTGCAAAGATAGAGTTTCTGTGTGCCACTTACCCGGTTTCACCTGTTACCATCTTACATTGCCATGATACATTTGCCAAAAGTAGGAAACCACAGGTACATTACTACTAGCTTTATTCCAGACTTTAACTCCAGACTTTATTCATATTTTTAAATTTATTATTTACTTATTTAGTTGTTGAGATAGGGTCTTGCTCTGTGGCCCAGGCTGAATGTAGTGATGCAATCATGGCTCACTGCAGCCTCCACTTCCCAGGCTCAAGCAATTCTCC
Organism: Pongo abelii; assembly: GCF_028885655.2. Classification (NCBI taxonomy): domain Eukaryota; kingdom Metazoa; phylum Chordata; class Mammalia; order Primates; family Hominidae; genus Pongo; species Pongo abelii. The sequence goes on from NC_071989.2 coordinate 159,085,875, forward strand.
CACCTCAGCCTCCCAAGTAGCTGGCAGTACAGACATGTGCCACCATGCCCAGCTAATTTTTTATTTTTTGTAGAGACGGGCCTCCCTGTGTTGCCCAGGCTGGTCTCAAACTCCTGGGCTCAATCTCTCCTCCTGCCTCGGCTTCCCAAAGTGTTGGAATTATAGGCGTGAGCCACTGTGCCCTGCCTTTATCCTATTTCACTAGTTTTTATGCTAATACCCTATTCTGGTTCCAGAATCCAATCCAGGATACCACAATGGGCATTTAGTTTTCACGCCTCCTTAATCTCCTGTCCTTGACTTTCATGACTTCTCACAATTTGAGGAGTACTGTTATTTTGTAGATGTCCTCTAACTGGGTTATGGGTTTTTAGGAGAATATCAGAGGTGAACTGCTCTTCTTATCATGTCAAACCAGAGTATGTATCAATGTGATTTTTCACAAGTGCTATCAACCTCAATTTGGTTAAGTTAGCATGTGCCAAGTTTCTTCACAGTAAAGTTACTATTTCCTCCCTCCATATTCTGTTCCTAGGAAAGCAAATCACTAAGTTCAACCTACACCCTAAGGGGTGGGCAGTTCCACTTAACTGAAGAGGGGAGTATCTACTTATATTATTTAGAATTCTAAGATCTGTACCTTCTCCCCCATTTATTAAAATCATCAGTATCAACAGAGACTCATTTATCTTATGCTTTTGGCTTAATCACATCCTTTATTTAAAAACCTTTTTTTTTTTTTTTTTTTTTAGTGAGATTGAGTCTCTGGTTGCCTAGGCTGGAGTGGAGTATGCTGGCACAATCACAGCTCACAGCAGCTTCGACCTCCCAGGCTCAGTCTCCAGAGTACCTGGGACTGCGGACATGTGCCACCATACCCAGCTAGTTTTTTTTTTTTTTTAAGAGACGGGGTTCTCGGTATGTTACCCAGGCTGTTTCTGTCTCAAGCCATCCTCCCACCTCGGCCTCCCAAAGTGCTGGGATTACAGATGCGAGCTACTGTGCTTAGCCCACACCCTTTAAAATGAAGGGATTCAGTGGGGCACAGTGGCTTATGCCTGTAATCCCAGCACTTTGGAAGACAGGCAGGAGGATCGCTTGAGCAGAGTTCAAAACCAGCCTGGGTAACACAGTGAGACCGTGTCTCAAAAAAAAAAAAAGGAAAAGAAAAAAATTAGCCACGCATGGTAGCACACGCCTGTAGTCCCAGCTACTTAGGATGCCTCAGGAGGTGGGAGGATTGCTTGAGCCCCAGAGATTGAGGCTGCAGTGAGCCGTGATCACACCACTGCACTCCAGCCTGGGCAAGAGCCAGAATTTGTCTCAAGAGAGATTCAAAAAGGTTGTCCAAGGGGGAAAAAAAGCTGTGGAGTGCAGTCTGTACATCCACACAACGGATTATCATTTGGCAATAAAAAAGGAACTTACATGAGACCACACAAAGTAGATTTCACTTATAGTCATGCACCAAATGTTTCAGTCAACAAAAGACCATACATACACCAGTCAGTGGTCCCATGATTATACTGTATTTTAACTCTACCTTTTTTTTTTTTTGAGAGAGTCTTGCTCTGTCGCCCAGGCTGGAGTGCAGTGGCGCGATCTCGGCTCACCACAAGCTCCGCCTCCCGGGTTCACGCCATTCTCCTGTCTCAGCCTCCGGAGTAGCTGGGACTACAGGCACATGTCACCATGCCCAGCTAATTTTTTTTTTGTATTTTTAGTAGAGACGGGGTTTCACCGCGTTAGCCAGGATGGTCTTGATCTCCTGACCTCGTGATCTGCCCACCTCGGCCTCCCAAAGTGCTGGGATTACAGGCGTGAGCCACAGCCCCCAGCCTTAACTCTACCTTTTCTAAGTTAGGATACACAAATAGTATTGTTATAATTGGCTACAGTATTCAATACAATAACATGCTGTACTGACTTGAAGCCTAGGATCAACAGGCTGTATTATCTAGGTTTAAGTATAGTTTGCACAAAATCACCAGACACTTCTCAGAACATATCCCCATCATTAAGCAATGCATAATTATATATGAAATGCCAATAGGCAAATTTATAGATGGACTAACGATTGTTCAAGGCAGGGGAAGGAGCGATTGCTAATGGGTTTTGGTGCGTGTGGGGGCTGGGGGGCAGGGTGTGAAATGCCCTAAAGGTCATTTTGATTGTTTCATAATCTACAGTGCTAGAAATCATTTTATAGGTGAATTGTATGTAAATTACTTGAGTCAGAACTGTTATCCTCTTGTAAGCTGTGACCTTTGCCAAGTGACTTCCCATGCTGATTTTCTTAGCTGTATGATGCGCATAGCAGTATCTTGTTTCATCAGGTTAAGATTCAAATGGCATTATTAAAATCCCTAGCAAGGTTTGGCATGTAACCAGCGCCACCTCATCACAGTAACAACCCCTTGTCTCAGGACCCATTTATTTGCTTATTCCCTCTGCCTGGAACACGCCATCAAAGGCTAGAAGCAGCATCCCAACAGATTTTCCCCTCTTGTTGGTTTCTTTCCTCTGCAACTGACTGCCTCAATGGTCTCACCTCTCCAGCCTGTGACACACAGCATCCTCTCCACTGGGCCTCACTAACCCTACCCAGCCACCAGCCCGTCCTAACCATGGCAGGCACCATCACGGGGCCTTGTGGTAATCCCTTGCCACTGAGTACCATCTGGTATCACTGGGTACTCAGAGCTGCATGCAAGCTTCCGGAAAGCAAGAACTTTTCTTTTTTGTCGCTGATGAAAATAGGACTTGGTGTGTATTTGTGGGGTGACAATCTTTATGTACTTTATGTACTGATGTGGAACAATCTCCAAGATCTGCCAAGTGAAAAAAAGCAAGACGCAGTAGAGTGAGCTCCCAGCTTTGCACAGAAGGTGTGGGGGGAGAATGCACACCCACGTGTGTTTATATATGGCATGGGTCTGGAAGGCTCCTCTTCGTTTCAGGCTACACTTGGATCAACAGTTCCCACTCTGGCTCTTTAAGAATTGGTCCATTTTTAGAACCAGCATCTCCACTCAAAACGAGGTCTCCAACGCCTTGGTCTGCTTTAGATGACCAAGGCAACTTAATGCCGCGAGTAGCATGGAAAAGACCCCAAATGCAGCATCAGGATCTCAGCTCTCCTCAGGCTCCTTCTCCCAAGAAGCCAAATAGGGGAAGAAATCAAATGCCTGAGTAGCCCCTGATGAAGGAGAGAAGACTGGAGTTGAAACAGTTTACATGAAGGCAATTTATTAACAGAAAATATTTTGAGGAATCTTGTTCACAGACGGCGACCACGGCGACCCCCCTTCCTGCGAGTGCTGTCAGAGGGGATGGGGGTGACATCCTCTGTGGGGAGGAAGAGAAAGCGTCATTGCCTGGAGCTGGATGGGAAGGGCCCCCAGGACTCCCTAGGCCAATGGCCTAACCAATCAGCAACAGATCCTGCTGCTCCCCAAATGACTCCCCAGTACATAACAGATGGATGTGACGTGAAGCGGCCCCATCTGCCAGTTCCTCGAATTTCCTGACGTGGTCTTAACTCACTTTCCAGAAAGGGAAACAGGCTAAGCGGTGCGCAAGATGTCAGAGGCACAGGACAAATCCAGGTTCTGACATCTAGCCCACCGTCTTCTCTAGAGGAAAAAACCCTTCTAGACAGGGTAACTGCATCTGTCTCCTTTTCATTAAGTAAAAAGACACTGAAAAAAAGTCTGAAAAAAATCTTTTAAGGCTGGGCGCAGTGGCTTATGCCCGTAATCCTAGCACTTTGGGCTTTGGGAGACTGAGGCCGGTGGAACGCCTGAGGCCAGGAGTTTGGGACCAACCTGGGCAACATGGTGAAACCCCTCTCTCTACCAAAAAAAAAAAAAAAAAAAAAAAAAAGCCCGGTGTGGCACACACTGTAGTCCCAGCTACTCGGTAGATGCAGGTGGGAGGATCCCCTTGGACAGATCCGCCCACGAGGCGAAATTTACAGTGAGCTGAGATTGTGCCACTGAATTCCAGCCCACACAACAGAGCCAGACCCTGTCTCAAGAAAACAAAATCATCCTTCAAGTAGGACACAGTAGGAACTTTGGCCTGGGGCGTCAGTGTATGTCGCTACTAACTGCACACGAACAATGTGCAGGGAAGGACTAGTGTCCCCTTCCTAAGAGCTGTAAGGAGCCAGGAGATCACAGGCCTGAGGGTATTAATAACAGAAGGTGGTACCCCCCACTTCATTTTTGGTTGTCACACAACTGGCATGCCCTACTGATATTTAGTAGGCGGAAACCAAAAATGCTGAATATCCTACAATGCAGGAGATGGTACACACAAAATGCTAATAGCAATGACCTCAAGAATGGAGGAAAGGACAATTCATCTCTTGTCAGTTTTACCTGCACCAGGCAGTGTAGGACAGAGATTCACAAATGAAACAGGACATTCACATCAAGGTGACAGAGATATTCAGGGAGAGATTTTTAAGTCACAAGGTGCCTCTTGCAGCCTCCCTTAACAAACTTAACTGCCAAAAGCGACCAGACCAGCCGCTGCGCATCCACTGGGCACAGCACGTGCTTTTTGGGGCCAATGCTTCAAAATAAACCCAAGCATTAGCTAGAGGGGGGGCACTTACCAATTCGCCCGATCTTCATACCCGAGCGGGCAAGGGCTCTGAGGGCCGACTGGGCCCCAGGTCCAGGGGTCTTGGTCCTAGAAAATGAAGGTTTAAGTTAAAAGCCTTTGGCCAAGTCAATGGAAGATCTCCTTTCTAAGATCCCAACACCCCGCTAGTTCAGAGGTCTGCAAACTTTCTGTAAAGAGCCAGACAGAGCTGTACACAGTGATTCACACCCATAATCCCAAGCACCTTGCGAGGCTAAGGCAGGGCGGACAGCTTCAGCTCAGGAGTTCAAGACCAGCCTGAGCAACATGGTGAAACCCCATCTCTACAAAAATACACAATTTAGCCAGGTGTGGTGGCACTACTACTAGCAGTCCCTGCTACTCGGGAGGCTGAGGTGGGAGGGCTGCTAGAGCCTGAAAGCCAGAGACTGCAATAAGCTGAGATAGCGCCACTGCACTCCAGCCTGGGCGAGTGAGACCTTGTCTCAAAAGAGGGGAACAAAAAAAAAAAAGCCAGACAGTAAATATTTTAGGCTGAGGGGGCCACTATGATTTGTTGTTATGTTCTGACCACTGTCTGGCTTGTTCACGCAACAGTCATCTATTTCAGCTTTCATGCCCCCATCACTCAAATCCAGGCCCTTCCCCTCTCCTACAGGACTCCACCTCTTCCCCTCTGACTGCATCTCATGCCACTCTTTCCTTCACAGGTGCCCAGGTTCACCCCCACCTCAAGACCTTTCCCTGCAGTTGTCTCTAGCTGGAATACCTTCCTCTTGTCCTTATTTCACTGGAAGGACTCCGGACTTATCGTTTAGACGTTAGTTTAAATTACACTTTATCACCAAGTCCTTACTTGTGCTTCCTGGCATTTGTCACAAATGAAAACCACATACTCCCTGGTGCTCTGTTGTTTAAAGTCTGACTCTCCCACCAGCCTCAGTCCCACACAAGGAGGGTAGAGACCATGTCTATGTTTCCCCATCACTCTCTTCTAGTACCTGAAACACAGCTCCTGGTATACAGTGGGTGCTCAACACTGAGCTGCTGCGGGGTGTACACAGGAGCCAATTATTAAGTATGTATATGCCTAAAATATCTTGTTCAAGGTCACAACAAAAAACCCAAACCTCAAATCCAGGTGCTCCAGCACCCAAGCCCAGCAAGTTTTCTACCACCCAGCCATCCCCTCTGCAACTCGAACCTATTTCCTCCTGTGGCCCGGAGTTTGATGTGTAGGGCGGTGATACCCAGCTCCTTGCACCTCTGGGCCACATCCTGGGCAGCCAACATAGCAGCATATGGTGAGGATTCATCTCGGTCTGCCTTCACCTTCATCCCACCAGTCACACGGCAGATGGTTTCTCTGGGGACAAAAGCACAGGGTCATTTCTTCCTCGTTCAACAAGGAGTGCTTACGATATCTCAGTGAGTGAAGAGCAACACAGCTCAGTCATGGTGGAGGATGATGGTCATGGGTTCTGCCCTCGTGGAGTTCAGTCCAATGGGGCTGAATGGCCCAATATAGCTGAACTCAGTACTAACATTTTATATATCTACTTTTGCATTTAATCCTTACCATTACTCCACAAGGTAGACACTACTGTCCTCATTTTACATATGAGGAAACCAAAACTCAGCATTTGAGTGATTTCACACAAGTCACAACAACTTGCTAAATGGCAGTCGAACCCACACCCAGAGCTCACTTGCAGTCTACTGCTGCTCCTACAAAGGGAACTAACGAAAGAAGAGAATTCCCAAGAAACCAAGGATTCAATGACCATCACGCTGTAAGGACAAAGAATGTGTCTCCTCTCTTGTAACCCCTGGGAAATCACAATATTTGTGGGCTAAATGGACAAGCACATTTTCTTACCTGGACAAAACAGCATTTCTTTAGAGAGAATCCCCTGAACTGCTAGCCCGTCCCAGCCATTCCTTTCCTCAGCCTTTTGCCAGCTGGGTGCCTCTCCACCCAGGTACTCACTTGCCAGAAAGATCAGTGACATGGACAAAAGTGTCATTGAAGGATGCAAAGATATGGCAGACACCAAATACATTCTCTCCTTCAGCCACCTGAGGTCCGAGGCTGATGACCTGTTCTTCCTTCTTTTCCTTCCCCTTTCGAGGTGCCATTTCTGAGTGGAAGGAAAAGAAACTCGAGGTTAACAGACAAAACATTTCCAGAATCCCTTTCCCCTGGCTATTAAAGGAAATCCTAAGCCTTGCTTCATGTCCCTGTCTTTTTCCATCCAATACTGTACTGTATTCTCTCATCTCTGCCTCACTAAAACTTATTTCTCCTTGCACTTGGGGGCGTGTCAACTGTGGCCATACAGCAAAGCACCATGAGAAGTATCCTTTCCCCAGAAACTACCAACAGCGCAGCTCACAGCACCTAAAGGATAGAAGCCTAGGGATCTAGCAGCAGATGCCTGAAGGCTGCATCCCAAAAGGCAAGAAGAAACCCAAGACCAATAGCTACCCATGTACTGGTAACACCATTCCTAACACCCTTCAAGGGGCGAGGGAGCTGCTTGATTCCTGCATGAACTCCTCAGCTTAGAATTCAAGGGTCCCTTACCAACACAGCCCTCAAGCCTCTCATCTCCTGTTTTCCTGTGCTCCACCTGATCCCTTCAAAAGCCAAAAATGCAATTGATTTGACACCCACAACTATTTAGAACTAAATCTTTGTCACCAACATCAAATATCAAAGGCACTAAAATACATCCAAAAGGCAGGCTAATGGAAAAGACCCATCCCAGAAATCTGATGGGTCCTGAGACCAAATAACTCTAACCTATTATGGCCTTGTAAGTGCAATCATACTGTCACAGGATCTAAGAAAGGCAGAAACTGACAGGAGGAAGGCGGGTGAGAATGAATGAGAAAGTGGAACGCTAGGATAAGACTGCTTCCTGCCTAAAGCCCCAGGCCTTCTGAACCTCCTGGTGTTCAGAACAATTTAACATTTTCAGAAGACACTAACACTAATCGGTATCCTGCAGATGGTGAAGATAGAGTGTCTCAGCCTATGGTCACAGTAAAGACAGTGGCAAAACCAAACTTAGAAACAACGTGTCCTGACTCCCAGCCCAGCACTCTCTGCCTCCTGCCAAGATGCCTCTACACCACAAATAACTACCCTAGTCTGTCTCAGGTGTTCCTATATCTCTCCTGCACCTTCCCTATATAAACTTTAGTGTGTGACCACAGTAAGTACTTCAAGTGCAAGTCTTGGGTGTACGAAGTTAACTGTTCCTATCTTCAAATCAGACCAATGAGCACGACCCAGTGCGTTAACTAGTGTAAGGAACGCGCCACGGGAGAGAAGCCCAAAGTTCTGCCTCGAGAAGCATAGAAAGGCTCCAGCATATCTCAACTATGTAAGCATTGAGTGTGTTCCGGCATGATGGCCATTCAGTAAATGCCAATTTGCAGTTTCTCCGTTCCTAACATCCCCTAAAGTAAAGAGCAGAGTGGTCATCAGGGGTATATAAACGCAGAGCAAGCGCACAGCAAACATTGGTGCTGGGCCCTGAGCGCCCAGAACTTCCAACGTGCCCGACTCAGCAACGAAAAGAATCGCCCAGATTTAGAAGCATCCAACATAGTGCGAAAGTTTTCCCTGCTTTCCTTCTTTGAATGATCACTACAAACCCATGGGATCGGTGCTATTGTTATCCCTATTTTGCAGACGAAGAAACAAACGATATTAGGCGCGGGCCTGCGATCACTAAGAAAAAAGTTTGGCGAGGTAGAGGCGGGAGCCCACGTCTGTCCCGGGTTCCCTCAACTACGCTGTGCAGCTCAAACGCGGCCGTGGCCGTATTGCGGGGCCGAAGCCTTAAAAGGCTGGACCCGCACTCACCCTTACTTCACAAGCTCCTCCCTGAAGCAAAACGGGCCTTCTAAGACCAGGCGCGAACTCAATCCCGAGTTGGCCAGGATCCAGGTGGGCCAGCCGCACGTCTCTTGCCCGGCACCTAGCTCGGTTCCCACGGAAAGACCCTCGTCTCTCGTCCAAAGCCCCACAGGGTCCCCTTGCCGCAGGATGCCCCCCGATTGTCGCGCCCTGGCCTCCTACCTGCACGTCGTCTCCTTACTCCACACCGGAAAGAGAGAGTGGGAAAGGGCGGAGCGACGAGTCACTTCCGTGTCCCGGAAGTATACCTCTGAGGTCACGGGGCGAGGTCAGGTCCCGGAAGACGCCGGCGTTATTGCTTCCAAAGAGTTTAAGACTCGTCATAGGGAAAGACGGCTTATTACTTAAGGGAGAGCGAAAAGAGGTAGAGGGCTGGTTGTCGCTGCGAGCGGGTCTGCCTAAGCGACAGTACGAAGCGGCAACACCCGCGGGGTGAGGTGGGCCTGTATGCCATGATGGCGGTGGCCGTGGCTAGACAGACTTCCGCCGTCCTGACTCCCGCCGTGGCAGCCTCGGAGCGGCAGCGCCCCTTGTGTGGAGCAGGGGAATAACAACAACAAAACAGCCTTAATTAAAGCTAGGGTGGCGCCAGCCTGTGGTCCCAGTTACTCAGGAGGCTGAGGATCGCTTCAGCCGAGTAGTTCGAGGCCAGCCTAGGCAACATAGTCGGGGAAAACCCACCGTAATCACTTACTTTGGCATATTATATAATGGGCAAAATAAGAATAAATTATTCAATATGTATTTTCAGACCAGTCTGGGCTAAACAGTTTATATGCATTGCTTCATTTATTCCTCAAGACATTATCAAATACTTTTGATTTCCCTCTTACAGATAAAGGATGTTAACTGAGAGCACACTTTTGCAGACGGGTTTGGAATTCTAGCTTCAAAGCCCATGTGTTTAATAGCTACTTCCACGTAGCCCTCTAATAACAATATACATGTATATATTTGGACCGAATCTTGTTCTGTGGCCAAGGCTGGAGGGCAATGGCGCAATCTCGGCTGACCGCAACCTCCGCCTCCCAGGTTCAAGCGATTCTCCTGCCTCAGCCTCCCGAGTAGCTGGGACTACAGGCGTGTGCCACCACGCCCGGCAAATTTTTTTTTTTTGTATTTTTAGTAGAGACGGGGTTTTACCGTGTTGACTAGGGTGGTCTCGATTTTCTGACCTCGTGATCCACCTGCCTCGGCCTCCCAAAGTTCTGGGATTACAGGCGTGAGCCACCGCTCCCAGCCTCTAATAACAATATTGAAGGACCTTGAAGGTTTGAGAGAATATGTCGGAGCTGTGGGGAAGGGCCAAGAAGTGTACCTCACAGAGCTAGGGAAGCAGTAGATACATTTAATCTATATACTATATGTAATATTTATATGGAATATATATAGTATTTTTGTACTACATACTATATAAATATTATAAATATATTTTTTATATATTAATATATCCTGTGGCTCCAGCCTGGGTGACACAGCGAGACCCTGTCTCAAAAAGAAAAAAAAAAATCACTCTGCTAAACTGAAAAACTCAACATACCTTTTTTTTTTTTTTTGAGACGGAGTCTGGCTCTTGTTGCCCAGGCTGGAGTGCAGTGACGCCATCTTAGCTCACTGCAAGCTCTGCCTCCTGGGTTCAAGTGATTCTCCTGCCTCAGTCTCCCGAGTAGCTGGGATTACAGGTGTGCGCCACCACACCTGGCTAATTTTTGTATTTTTAGTAGAGACGGGGTTTCGCCATGTTGTCCAGGCTGGTCTCGAACTCCTGACCTCAGGTGATCCACCCGCTTCGGTCTCCCAAAGGGCTGGGATTATAGGCATGAGCCAATGCGCCCAGCCTCAACATACCTTCTTGTTGCATTGCATTTCTTCCATGATGAGTAACATCAGACATCTCTTTATGGATTGTTTTAACCATTTGCATCTCTTCTGTGAAATGTCTGTATTTTTTGAAGAAGAGGGCTTTTTTGTTTTAAGTAATGAGCTTCCCAATATGTTAGCAGAGACTGGAGTATTGTGGAGTGAGTTCCGCTTTGATTAAGAGTTGTATTAAACAGACCTCCAAACCTCACGTGGCTTCATGGAGGGAGCAAGCCTTGATCTTATGGCTGAAGGCAGCCCACACAATCACCTCAGGACAAATGTTTCCACAGGGAAGCCTTATCTTTATCCCAGAAACCATCAAAGTCACTGCTTTCAAACTCCACTTTATTTGATCAACATATTTATTGTTTCTGCAGTTATCAGCTGTGGGTCTTTGGGCAAAAATTGTAACTTCTCTGGGCTTCAGTTTTCTCATCTGTGAAATCGGATGATAATAGTATATTTTTATTTTTATTTATTTATTTATTTATTTATTTTTGAGACAGAGTCTCACTCTGTTGCCTTCTCCTGCCTCAGCCTCCCTAGTAGCTGGGACTACAGGCACACACCACCACACCCGGGTAGTCTTTTTTTGTATCTTTAGTAGGGATGGGGTTTCACCAAGTTGGCCAGGCTGATTTCGAACTCCTGACCTCAGGTGATCCACCCCCCGCGGTCTTCCAAAGTGCTGAGATTACAGATGTGAGCCACCACGCCCGGCCGATAATAGTACATTTTTAAATGTATATTGAAAACTGCAGGGCTCAGTGGCTCACGCCTATAATTCCAACACTGTGGGAGACTGAGGCAGGAGGATCACTTGAGCTCAGGAGTTGGAGACCAGTCTGGGTAACATGGTGAAACACATTCTCTACAAAAAATAGAAAAATTAACCAGGTGTGGTGACCCACACCTATAATCCCAGCTACTTGGGAGGATCACCTGATCCTGGGAGGTCAAGGCTGCAGTGAGCTGTGATCACACCACTGCACTCCAGTCTGGGTGACAGTGAGACCCAATATATATATATTTTAAATGTATACTGAAAACCTGCATCTTTTGTTTTTTGAGACAGAGTCGCATTCTGTCGCCCAGGCTGGAGTGCGGTGGCACGATCTCGGCTCACCACAACCTCTGCCTCCCGGGTTCAAGCAATTCTCGTGCCTCAGCCTCCCAAGTAGCTGGGATTACAGGCGCCCTCCACCACACCTGGCTAATTTTTTGTATTTTTAGTAGAGACGGGGTTTCACCATGTTGTCCAGGCTGATCTTAAACTTCTGACCTCAGGTGATCCACACGCCTCGGCTTCCCGAAGTGCTAGGATTACAGGCATGAGCCACCACACCCAGCCAAAAACCTGTACCTTTATTGGGCACTTACTCTTTGTCAGGCACTGAGATACAATCATGGCATTTGAACTGCGACTTGAAAGTAGAGTAGGAATTAGCTACGTGAAGCTGTGAAGAATGGTCTGGGCAGGGAGAATAGAATATGCAAAGGCCCTGAGGTGGGTAGGTATTTGGAGAACTCAAGGAATTAAAAAATGGCCAGTAGTACTGGGGTGTTGTGAATAAGGGAAGGGGAATGGGGGCTGAGGCTGGAGGGGTGGCACAGCCACTTTCCGTGGGGCCTCACCTCCCTGTTGCCATGTCTGTGTTCCCCACCCCACCGCACCCCTGCACTGTCAACACTGCCAGAACAGGGGTGTGCTTACCCTCCCCTCTCAGAGCTCACACACTCACTCAGGGAGCACTCACTGAGTACCTAGGATGTGTCTGACATTGTAAATACTTGGGATACATCAGTGACAAAAACAATGGTCCCTACCCTCTCAAAGTCTACATTCTGGAAGGAAGGGCAGACATAATGTCTATGTAAGCTTTCTGTTATGTTAGAAGGTGGTCAGTCCCGTGGAAAGAAGAAAAAGTTGGCCAGGTGTGGTGGCTCACGCCTGTAATCCCAGCACTTTGCGAGGCTGAGGTGGGCAGATCACCTGAGGTCAGGAGTTTGAGACCAACCTGGCCAACATGGTGAAACCCCGTCGCCACTAAACATACAAAAATTAGTTGTGGGCAGTGGCAGGTTCCTGTAATCCCAGCTACTTGGGAGGCTGAAGCACGAGAATAGCTTGAACCTGGGAGGCGGAGGTTGCGGTGAGCTGAGATCGCGCTGTTGCACTCCAGCCTGGGCGACAAGAGTGAAACTCCATCTCAAAGAAAAGAAGAAGAAGAAGAAAGAAAAAGTCAGGCTGGGCGAAGGGTACTGAAGGTCTGAGGAAAGGGGTGGGGTGGGTGGCTGAATTAAACAGAGAGGGCCAGGCAGCCTTGCTGAGGAGAGATTTGAGCAGAGCTGTGAGGTGGTGAAGGGGTGGCCTGCCCCTCCACACCTGTGGGTGTTTCTCGTCAGGTGGGACGAGAGACTGAGAAAAGAAAGAGACACAGAGACAAAGTATAGAGAAAGAGTGCCAGGGGACCAGCGCTCAGCATACGGAGGACCCGCGACGGCACCCAGTCTCTGACTTCCCTCAGTATCTATTGATCATTATCTCTACCATCTCGGAGAGAGGGATGTGTCAGGACAATAGGGTAATAGTGGGGAGAGGGTCAGCAGGAAAACATGTGAACAAATGTCTCAAGGTTAAACATGTAAACAAGGTTAAGAAAAAGGTGCTGTGCTTTGCTGTGCACATACATAAACATCTTGGTGCATTCAAGAGGAGTATTGCCGCCAGCATGTCTCACCTCCAGCCCTGAGGCGGTTTTCTCCTATCTCAGTAGATGGAATATACAATCGGGTTTTATACCCAGACGTTCCATTGCCCAGGGACGAGCAGGAGACAGATGCCTTCCCCTTATCTCGACTGCAAAGAGGCCTTCCTCTTTTACTAATCCTCCTCAGCGCAGACCCTTTACGGGTGTCAGGCTGGGGGACGGTCAGGTCTTTCCATTCCCACGAGGCCGTATTTCAGACTATCACATGGGGAGAAACCTTGGAAAATATCTGGCTTTCCTAGGCAGAGGTCCCTGCGGCTTTCCGCAGTGTTTTGTGTCCCTGGGTACTTGAGATTAGGGATTGATGATGACTTTTAAGAAGCATGCTGCCTTCAAGCATTTGTTTAACAAAGCACATCCTGCATAGCCCTAAATCTATTAAACCTTGAGTTGACACAGCACATGTTTCTTCGAGCACAGGGTTGGGGGTAGGGTTACAGATTAACAGCATCTCAAGGCAGAAGAATTTTTCTTAGTACAGAACAAAATGGAGTCTCTTATGTCTACTTCTTTCTACATAGACACGGTAACAGTCTGCTCTCTCTTTTCCCCACAAGGTGGGACAGGGAGCCAGCCTTGCAGGTATCTAAGGGAAGATGTTTACGGGCAGAGGGAACAGCGTGTGCAAAGCCTAGAGGCGGGAGTATGACTGGCATGTTCTAGGGACAGCAAGGAGGCCAGGGTGGCTGGTATGGGGTGAGCCAGGGCAGGCAGGTGACGAGATGTGACGAGAGGTCACTGGGGGTGGGGAGAGATTGTGTAGACCATGTAGGCCTTAGAGTTCATTGGTTTTTACTGAGTGGAGCCACTGGAAGGTTTTAAGCAGAGAGTGACAGAACGGACTTCTGTTTTAATAGGTGCACTCTGGATGCTCTGTGGGGTGGGGTGAGGGGGCAAAAGTAGAAGCAGGGATGATGGTAAGGAGGCTTTTGCAATAAAGCAAGTGAAAGATATTGGTGGCTAAGATGGAGGAGGCATCGGTAGAGGTAGAAAGAAGTCGCTAATATTTGGTTTTATTTTGAAAATGGGGGCCAATCGCTTCTCGGCCTTTTGGCTAAGATCAAATGAAAATGGTGGCTGAGTGCAGTGGCTCACGCCTGTAATCCCAGCACTTTGGGAGGCCAAGGTGGGTGGATCAATTGAGGTCAGGAGTTTGAGATCAGCCTAGCTAACATGGCAAAACCCCATCTCTACAAAAAATACAAAAATTAGCTGGGCATGGTAGTGTGCACCCATACTCCCAGCTGCTCGGGAGGCTGGGGCATGAGAATCGATGGAACCCAGGAGGCAGAGATTGAAATCGTACCACTGCACTCCAGTCTGGGTGACAGAGTGAGACTCTGTCTCAAAAAAAAAAGAAAAAGAAAAGAAAATGAGAAAATGGATCCAACAGGATTTACTGATAGATTAGACTAGACATGGGGCATGGGAAAAGAGTTGTCAAAGATGATTCTAGCATTTATAGCTGGAGGAACCAGAAGGATGGAGTTGCCCTCAGCTGGGGTAGGGAAGGCAGAGGGTGGAGGAGGTTTTTAGGGGAAGATTAGATGCCCACTTGTAGGCCTGAGTTTAAGCTGTTTATTACATATCCAAGTGGAGCTGTCAGAATGACAGCTGGGATAGATGAATCTGGAATTGAGAAGTGGATCAGGGCTGGAGGTGTAAATTTGGGAGTCTCCAGCATACAGATGGTATTTAAAATCACAAGACTGATTTTAATCACGAGTCCCACCAAGGGGCTGTGTGTAGATAAAGAAGAGGCTAAGGACTGAGCGTTGAGAGCATGGGGATAAGAGAAGGAGAGAACCAGGAAAATAAGCCGTGAGCAGAAATGAGAGGAGACCAGGAGACGGCACATCCAGAAGGCAACTGGAGAAATGCAATCAAGGAGAAGGGAGTGTGCACCTGTGCCATCGCGCTTAGAGGTCAAGGATAACAAGGGCTGAGGATGACCGTTGGATGTAGCAACATGAAATACTGGGGACTTTGACAAGAGCAGCTTGATTAGGGGGCTGGGTGGGGGGAGTGCGAAAGTGTGAATGGCGTAGGAGAGGGAGGTCCACACCTCTTGGACAGCTCTTTCCAATATTTATTTTATTTATTTATTTATTTGTTTATTTATTTATTTATTTTAAGATAGAGTCCCTCTCTGTCACCAGGCTGGAGTGCAGTGCTGTGATCTCAGCTCACTGCAACCTCCGCCTCCAGGGTTCAAGCAATTCTCGTGCCTCAGCCTCCTGAGTAGCTGGGATTACAGGCACATGCCACCACACCCAGCTAATTTTTGTATTTTTAGTAGAGAAGAGGTTTCACCATGTTGGCCAGGATGGTCTCAATTTCCTGACCTCGTGATCTGCCCACCTCGGCCTCCCAAAGTGCTGGGATTACAGGCGTGAGCCACCACACCTGGCCCAATTACTTTTTTTTTTTAATTTTTAAAATTTTGTTATTTTTGAGACAGAGTCTCACTCTGCTGCCCAGGCTTGAGTGCAGTGGTGCAATCTCGGCTCCCTGCAACCTCTGCCTCCCAGGTTCAAGCGATTCTCATGCCTCAGCCTCCGTATAGCTGGAATTAGAGGTTTGCACCACCATACCCGGCTAATTTTTGTATTTTTAGTAGAGATGAGGTTTCACCATGTTGGCCAGGCTGGTCTCGAATTCCTGACCTCAAGTGATTCACCTGCCTCGGCCTCCCAAAGTGCTAGGATTACAGGCGTGAGCCACCATGCCTGGCCCTCATTTTTCTTTAAATACTGAGTCTCCCTAAGTTGCCCAGGTTGGTCTTGAACTCCTGGGCTCAAGTTGTCCTCCCACCTCGGCCTTCCAAAATGCTGGGATTACAGGCGTGAGCTACCATGCCCAGTTCCTTCATAGATAGCTCTTGAGTTTTTCTGCAGAGGTGTGCCAGGGGGCAGATGGGGAATGGGAATGTGGGATCAAGAGGTTCTTTTTTTTCTTTTTTAAGGTTGCATCAATAACAGATATTTTAACACTGCTGGGGATAGTCTAAAAGCAAAGGAAAAATGTGCCAGAGCCCTGACATTGAGCAGGCAATAGGTAAAGGCCTCTGCTGCGCATGTGGAAGCATCGGCTTTAGGCAGGAATGTGGACAGCTCACCTCAGGTGCTAATGAGGAAGGAAGATGGTGGGTGCAAATGTGGGAGCAGGAGCTGGAGAAAGTTCTTATCCCAGAAGTGGAAAGCAAGCAGCTTCCTCTCAACAACCACAGGAGGTAAAAAATGTTTAATCCCCCTGGTTATAACTGAGGACACGAGTAAAAGGTCAACAGCTCTAAGTGGGGCACCAGGATCTGG
Organism: Pongo abelii; assembly: GCF_028885655.2. Lineage (NCBI taxonomy): Eukaryota > Metazoa > Chordata > Mammalia > Primates > Hominidae > Pongo > Pongo abelii. The sequence continues at coordinate 159,102,368 of NC_071989.2, forward strand.
GCCCAAGCAGTCTGACTCCAAGCAGTCTGACTCCAGAGCCCAATTCTTGTAACCTCAGGTGCAGGTGTTTTGTAAATATCTGTTGATTGGATGAAGGAAGAGCAAGGAATAAGCCTGCAGCAAGCAGAAGCCAAGCCCTTTCCTGGATCCTCAAGCTCAACCTGGAAGGCCCCATGCTCCCCATTCTCGGCAGCAGCTCATACTGTCATTTGTCCAGGAGCTCTATCCCCTCCTCCCCTTGAAGGGTAATTTGCAAATGCAACAGAGGAAGGGTGGGAAGAAGCTTTGGCTCAGAGAGGGTGAGTTTGCTCACCAAGACACACAGCCAGGAATCAGACACCAACTGTGGCCCAGGTGGTCCTGGGACTTGGAGGGAGGACCTTCTCAAAAGTGTTGGCTGCTGTGAAGCTGTCGTGGAGTCATGGGTCTATTGCTGGTCTGAGCCCCAGCACACACATGAGCTCTAGTCTGCGTGTGTAAGTGTGGCACACAAGGGAGAGCAGCGGTGTGTGTGTTGGGGATTAGGCCAGGTGCACACCCTCCAGGGGAGGAGGGGCTACAAAAGGCCTGGAGATGGCTCCCTCTGGAGCAATGCCCCTCTAGAGACCTGCAGGCTCCGTCCTCCAGGACTGTAATTCACCTGCTCTCCGTGCTCACAGGACTCACACGCGGTCTGCGAGCAACTGATGGGAGCCCCTGTGTGCCCCAGGACCTGTCATCTCAGCACTCGCCATACAGTGACCGTGTCAGGGCAGGCTGCCAAGGGGCTTTGTCTAGCAGGGAGTATGGGCAAGAAACAAGGACAAAGTAAGGAACGGGGGATACGGAGGGCTCTGGCTTGCTCAGGGGCCTTGCTGGAGGGCCCAAAATGGGAGTAGGAGCCAGCCAGGACAGGAAGAAGAGGGTGGGAGAAAACTCCCAGCTCACAAAACAGCCCGTGGAAAGGTCTTGAATCAAAGGGGACCTGGGATCATTCAGGGATTCGGGAGAAGTCCCTGTGCTGAGGGGAGGGGGTGGGTGGGAGGTAAGATCAAAAGTTGGGGCCTGGGCCTTGGGGGCGGTGGGTGAGAGGTCTTCCTCCCTCTGACCCCAACGGAGGCAGATCCAACTCTGCCCAGTGAGGAATGTCGGGGCGGGGTCCCGGGGTGCAGCCCCACCCATAGTGCGTGGAACACAGGGGCGGGGAACGCCCGCTCTTCCCAAAATGCCCGCTAGATGGCGCCAGATCTCCGTGCTGCAGGGGGAAGGACCAGCCTCGGCCGGGGCAGGTACACGTGGAGGGTGGAGGGTGGAGGGAGTGGGTGGAGGGGGTGGAGGGTGGAGGGTGGAGGGAGGGGGTGGAGGGTGGAGGGTGGAGGGAGGGGGTGGAGGGTGGAGGGTGGAGGGAGGGGGTGGAGGGTGGAGGGTGGAGGGTGGAGGGAGGGGGTGGGGGGTGGAGGGTGGGGGTGGGGGGTGGAGGGTGGAGGAAGGGGGTGGAGGGTGCAGGGTGCAGGGTGGAGGGTGGAGGGAGGGGGTGGAGAGTGGAGGGTGGAGGATAGGTGGAAGGCGCAGGGTGAGGTTTCTAAGCCCAGAAGATGGTTGGGACGTCCTAGGATGTGGTTGTGATGTGACGACGGCCTTGATGTACATTCTCCCTTTGTGTCCCATCACATCCCAGGAGCTCAGATTATTATTCTCATTTTAGTCAGCGGGAAGCTGTAAGTGGGATGAGGTCAGGGCTGCGCCCAGGTCACTCAGCTGGTTCAGGGTGATGAAGTGGACAAAGATGGCACCCGGCCTCCGTGTGCTCTCAGAGGGCCTCTCAGAGGGCCTGCGCTCAGTCCATCCAAAGGGAAGGGCAGGACCCGATGGGCTGGCAGTGCCAGGGCATGGATCCCGAGTCGTTTATTCATTCAGCGGGTTTATTGAGCACCTACTGTGTGCCACGCACTGGTGAGCGATAAAGCAACAGATAACACAGACATGGGTCTCCTTCCCCACGGAAGGGACAACCTAATGGGGAGACAGCCAGGCGTTATACAAATAAGCCCACCAACAACTTTATTATTAGAGACTGTGGTAAGGGCTATGAAGGAAATACGCACACCTGAGAAGATTCCAAGGTCGGCTCACTCTCGAGGTGGGTAGAGCTCAGGCGCAGGGAGGGCTCAGGAGGAGATATGGAAGCTGAGACCTGAAGCGTGAGAGGCGCAGCCTTCGGGGCAGAGAGGACAGCAGTGCACAGGCTGCCAAGATTGGGAGGAGCCCGAGGAAGGGCAAGGAGGCGGAGCTGGGGCCACGAGTGAGGAGAGTGGTAGGGCCGTCCCTGAGGGCAGGGGCCAGATCCTCTGGGCCTGCTAGGCCCTGCCTTCTCAAGGAATGTAGATCTATTATTGTTGTTGTTGTTGTTGTTGTTATTATTATTATTTTGAGACAGGTCTGCTCAATCGCCCAGGCTGGAGTGCAGTGGCGCGATCTCGGCTCACTGCAACCTCTGCCTCCCAGGTAGCTGGGATTACAGGCACGTGCCACCACGCCCGGCTAATTTTTGTATTTTTAGTAGAGACAGGGTTTCACCATGTTGGCCAGGCTGGTCTCAAACTCCTGACCTCAAATGATCCACCCGCCCCGGCCTCCCAAATTTGGGATTACAGGCGTGAGCCACTGCACCCGGCCAACTGTAGATTATATTCTGATTGCATGAGAAGGCAGTGAAGAGTTTAAGCAGGGAGCCACATGTTCTGATTTGTCTTTAGAAGTCCACTCTGGGCCAGGCGTGATGGCTTGCACCTGTAATCCCAGCACTTTGGGAGGCTGAGGCGGGAGGATCGCTTGAGCCCAAGAGTTTGAGTCCAGACTGGACAACTTAGCAAGCAAGACCTTGTCTTTACAAAAAATTAAAATAAAATAAATAAAAATAAATGAAAGTCTACTCTGGCTTTGGAGAATTGGCTGAAGGTGAGCAAGAGAGGGAGCAGAAAGAGGTGGAGACGGTCATGCTGGTGAGAGGTGACAGGGGCTCAGACCGCGATGGCAGCTGTGAAGATGGAGAACAATGGTCAGATCTGTGAGATACTTTGGAAGCAGAATCTGTAGAATTTTCAGATGAATTGAATGGAGGGGTGAGGATGATTGTAGGTTCTAGGCTTGAGCAACGGGTGGATGATGGGGCTATTAACCAAGGTGGGGAGAACCAGGGGGAGGTTACAACTTGGGTGGAGGCTGGAATCAGGCTCAGGCCCTGCTATTTTTGGAGCCTTCTGTGTGATATCCTAGTAGAAGGATGGGGTGAGCAGTTGGAGCTTACTGTAAAGTTCAGGACTGCTGATGTAACCTCAGGAGCCTCTAGTTTGCATTTTATGTCAAGGGATTGAATGAGATCCCTTCCCACAGCCCACAGTCTGGCAGGTAGTGAAGGCCTCATCACTGGAGGTGTGCAGAACAGGCTGGCTGATGCCAGTCATGGACACTAGGGAGAGGAGGCCTCTTTGAGGGGAGGTGGAACAAAATAGACCCTGAGGATGCCAGGTACCAGGACTAGGTGCCCCTGGGGCCACACGGAGGACCTGGACATGCTGGCTCTTTCTCTTTGGTTTGCGCCTCCTCTCCCTTTGGCACCCATCCCCCACTACCATCTGGCAGGGCCCAGAGACACACAGACCCTGGGGTGGGGTGAGGGGCAGCCTCAGGGATGGGGCTGTAATTTCAGCTGGGGGCAGGGCTCCTGAGTCTCAGCCACCTGGTGTGAGGTTCGTCTTTCCAGCACCTCCTCATGACTGTCTTGGCTGACAGCCCCATCCCCCACAACTGCAGCTACTCAACACCTCTCAGGAGGAGGCCCAGCCCAGGGAGCAGCTCCCTGCTGTGTCCCACCTGGAAAGGCATTGAGTCTGGTGGCCCAGCATCCCTGGGGGTGGGGGAGGGAACTAGAGGGGCTGCCAAGCTTAATTAGTAGTTGTGAATCCCCGAAACCTGCATCTAGAGAGGCCCCCCAGACTTTCATCTTCAAAACCTCCCTACCTGCCTGGATGAAAGGGCCAGGGAGGGGCCAGGTATTAATAGTAATTATTAGTTTCACTAATAAGGAGAAGAAATGGGATTATCACCACACTCAACAAGTTCTCCCCTCTTTGTCTACCTCTTCTCTCCTTCCTGTGGGCTCCTTTTTTATTTTTCTCTTTTTTAATTTGTAGAGATGTGGTTTTGCCATGTTGCCCAGGCTGATCTTGAACTCCTGGGCTCAAGCAATCCTCCTGCCTCAGCTTCCCAAAGTGCTGGGATTACAGGTGTGAGCCACTAGGCCCGACCCTTCTTTCTTTTTCTACTCTTCTCTAGGCCTTGCCACTTCCATCTGTCCTTGTTTCAAGGCCTTGGGATCTGCCTGCCTCTCTCGGTTCCCTTGCTGTCTATTGGGGTGTCTTAGGTACCAGGACATTCAGGGAACACCTGTGTTCATCTGGGTTGCCAAGGGAGAGACATAGGGTGAGAGAATGTTGTTAGGATGTCGGTGTCCATTCATTCATTCATTCATTCACTCATTCACTGTTTTATAAATAATAATTATTATTATTTTATTTATTTTTTTGAGACAGAGTCTCTCTCTACCCCCTAGGCTGGAGTCCAGTGGTGCAATCTTAGCTCACTGCAACCTCTGCCTCCCAGGTTCAAGCGATTCTCCTACTTCAGCCTCCCGAGTAGCTGGGACTGCAGGCGCTGCCACTACTGGCTAATTTTTGTATTTTTATTAGAGGCGGGGTTTCACCATGTTGGCCAGGCTGGTCTCGAACTCCGGACCTTAAATGATCCACCCACCTCGGCCTCCCAAAGTGCTAGGATTACAGGTGGGAGCCACCATGCCCGGCCACAAATAATTATTGAACACATACTGTGAGCCAAGCACTGGGTTGGGCTCTGAGGATTCGGTGCTGAATAGGACAGATGTGGGCCATGCCTGCCCAAGTCAACATACTAGCAGGGAAGATGGACAGTAAACAGTAAACTGACAAATAGACATAAGGTCACAGAGTGTGGTGCAGACTATAAAGGGAATAAATTGCAGACAGGATGGAGGGCTATGTGGGTGGCTACTTTAGGCTGGGGCATCAGGGAGGTGACATTTCAGCAGAGACCTGAATCATAAGGACTCAGTTATGAGGGAAGATTGGGAAAGGGTTCCTGACAGGAAGAACAGTCTTCGCAAGAGCCCTGAGCTTAGCATGAGGATGTGAAAGGAGGATAAACTGGCCGGGGGCAAGGGGCAGAACCAGAGGGAGAAGGAGCGAGATGAGCTGGGGACAGGGCTGGCACCACGAGCCTGTGACCTCTACAGTTGCACAGGGCCCATGCTTGGTTGAATGCACTGTGGTTGCTGTCCTGAAATTTTTTTTTTTTTTTTGAGACGGAGTCTCGCTGTGTCTCCCAGGCTGGTGAGTGCGGTGGTGCGATCTCTGCTTACCGCAACGTCCACCTCCCAGGTTTGCGCTATTCTCCTGCTTCAGGCTTCTGAGTAGCTGGGACTACAGGCGCATGCCACCATGCCCGGCTAAGTTTTGTATTTTTAGTAGAGATGGGGTTTCAGTACATTGGCCAGCCTGGTCTTGAACTCCAGACCTCAGGTGATCTGCCTGCCTTGGCCTCTCAAAGTGCTGGGATTACAGGTGTGAGCCACTGTGCCAGGCCCTGAAATTCTTAATAATGGTTGAACAAAGGCTTCTGCATTTTTATTTTGCACTTGGGCCCTGCAAATTATGTAGCTCACCGTGGTTGGGAGGTTGGCAAAATAACTGGGTGTCTGTGTGTAGAGATGTGAAGGCTTCTTGGCTGGTGTTGAGTGAATGGATGAATCTGCTTTTGCGGAGTTATCTATGAGGCTGTCAGAGGGCCACCTTTGCCTAGACCAGGGGCTGCTGCTATGCAGAGGGGTCACATTCAGACATGGCCCCAGAGTGCCCCCCAAATTCTGCAGTACCTGTTAGATTCTTCAGGGCCCACTGCCTGCAGGGTTCCCAGGGCTGTGTGCACCAGGCCTGAAGCAGCATCATGAACAGGTGGGTAAAGTCAGGCTTACCCCACCCCCTGCATTGGCAAACAATAACTCCTCCACCCGAGGTAGAGTCTTGCCTGTGAAGCCTCAGACCTTAGAACCAGACAAACTTGAGTTCAAATCTGGCTTTCACATTCTGATTAGTGGATGTGACTAAGTGTATTTTATGCAGGTGATTTGCTTCTCTGAGCCTCAGTTCCCTCGTCTATAAAATAGGGATCACTACTTCTTAGAGTTGTTGAGAGGATTAAATGAGGTAAAAAGAGGAAAGCTTTTGGCACAGTCAGAACTTAGAAAATATTTGCAATAATAATAGTATTATGGCTGGGCACGGTGGCTCACCCTTGTAATCCCAGCACTTTGGGAGGCCGAGGCGGGTGAATCACCTGAGGTCAGGAGTTCGAGACCAGCCTGGCCAACATGATGAAACCCTGTCTCTACTAAAAATACAAAAATTAGCCAGGTGTGGTGGCAGGATTAGTTGAGATCGTGCCACTGCACTCCAGCCTGGGCAATAGTGCAAGACTCTGCAAAAAAAAAAAAAAAAAAAAAGGTATTATTATACAATCTTTGCAGAATTGGGTAAACATTTGCTTTTGCCCCTAAATGTCTACATAGTCATGAACAGGTCACTAAATTCTCCTGAGCCTGTTTCCTCTTGTGTTCAATTGGGATGGTAACAAGCTAACCCATCTCTAACCGGGATGGTTGGGGATGAACCAACAGGATCACTGGATCACTGTGGAGCTTCTTTGTAAATTGATGTGCAGGTGTGGGCTGCTTGCACATTCCAGACCCACCCCTATCTCTCCCATCTCAGGGCAGGCTTTCTCCAAATCTGCCCACCCGGAAGGAAAAGCACCCTTCAGTTCTTGGCAGTCTCTGGATTCCCAGCCCTGAGTTGCTGCTCTCACACTGGGAAGTCGGCCTGGGAGTGAACATTAAGTTCAAGGTCCCTGGTTAGGCAAAAAAAAGGCTGATCCAGAAGTTGGAGTAGGGGAGGGGGAGGATGAGCTGAGTGAGGACAAAGGAGCTGGAGCCAAAATCCCTGTTGGCCTTGCTTCCTGCCTCACTCTGAGGCAGGAAGCAACCAGAAAGCTGCAGAGAATTAGTCTCTGACAAAGGACCTGAGCAACAGTCTCGGGCTGGGCAGAGCCCCCACTTCATCTCCCACATACGCTCCCCAAGGCTGATTTGCAGGAGCCTCTAAGACCACTGGGAAGCTCTAAGCAGCACCAACCTGAGAAGGGGAGTCTCACCCCACAGGAGTCCTTGGCCGAGAAAGCGGGAAGCCAGGAAGGGGAGGCTAAAAGCCTCCAGAGCTGGGTGCGGTGGCTCACGCCTGTAATCCCAGCACTTTGGGAGGCCAAGGCCAGTGGATCTCTTGAGGTCAAGAGTTCAAGACCAGCCTGGCCAACATGGTGAAACCCTGTCTTTACTAAAAATTACAAAAATTAGCCAGGCGTGATGATGGGTGCCTGTAATCCCAGCTACTTGGGGGGCTGAGGCAGGAGAATCACTTGAACCCAGGAGGCGGAGGTTGCAGTGAGCCGAGATCATGCCACTGCACTCCAGCCTCGGCGACACGGCAAGACTCCATCTTAAATAAAATAAAAATAAAAATAAAATAAAAGCCCCAAGATCCATCCCAGAGCAAGGAACAGGGGCTCTGGGGTCAGGCTGCTTGAGTCCAAGTCTAGGCTCTGCCACCAACTAGCAGTGTGACCTCAGGGTTCTATGGCCTCTCCATGCCTCAGTGTTCCTAATCTGGAGCCCGGGGATAATAGTCATAGCTCCTGATAGTGCTGCTGGGAAAACCGAGTGCTCTGCAGTTCCCAGCAAAGCCTGATACATAGTGAGTGCTTTAGAAAGGTTAGTTATTATTATATATTCTTTTAAAAATGAGGCCACCCAGCCAGTTCTGTCAGAGTCTGCTGGGTCTCCTGATAGATGGGTTCAAAGCCTTCCCTTATATTTTGGGCTGGCAGCATTTATTTATTCATTTGTTTATTCAATAAATATTTATGGAGCATATTTATGGCAGCAAAGAGTGGCAGATGGGGGGCCCTAAGACCTGATTGCTTCCCAGAGGGGCATTTGAGTGAGAACTAGCATTTATTCAGCAACTATAGGCTTAGCTTATATACACTCAGATTCTTACCAGAAATGGGCTTTGCCCAGGTAGAGGAGGGAGCCCAGGTGGAGCCACGGACACGGGGCCACATAGCCACTCAGTAGCAGCCCTGGGGACTTGAATCCAGACCATCTCACTCCAAAGCTTGTGCTTTTTCAAATCTAGATTCCAGGCCTGCCTTCCTGCTGTGCCCCCCAACTCCCTCCCCGAACCAGACTTTGGCCGAGCCAGATCCCTAGAGGCCAAAGGCCAGGCTGTTTTCTGTTGCCCTCTGTGGCAGGATCTCTGTCATTTCCTTCCCAGTTCTCCTAACCATGCGGAACAACCTTGGGGCCTTCCTCCGAGGGGAAACCCAGCCTGGAAGCATCCCGTGGAAAATGTGGCTGTCAGTGACCTCTGATGTTTGTCTCTTCGGCCGCCGAGGGTCTGGGTGCCTGGGAGCGCAGCAAGGTAGGGGGCTTCCTCAGTAGGTGATGCCCCTGACTCTCAGGAGCTTAGACTCGGCCTCCCTCTGGCTCTGTAGCCTGGGACAAGTCATAGCCCCTCTCTGGGCCTCAGTTTCCCCATCTGTAAAAATAGGAATAGGCCAGGCATGGTGGTTCATGTCTATAATCCCAACACTTTGGAAGGCTGAGACAGGAGCATTGCTGAAGCCCAGGAGTTCAGGACCAGCCTGGGCAACATAGTGAGACCCTGTCTCTACAAAAATTTTCAAAATTAGCTGGGTGTGGCGGCTTATGTCTGTAGTCTCAATTACTTGGGAGGCTGAGGTGGGAGGATTGCTTGAGCACAGGAGGTCGAGGCTGCAGTGAGCTATGATGGCACCACTGTACTCCAGTCTGGGTGACAGAGTGAAACCCTGTCTAAAAAAAAAAAAAAAGGAAGAGGCATGGCATGGAGTTGAGGAGCAGTAGCGAAGTTCTCACACTGGCCCTCTGGCTGGGAGTTTATGTGCTGATGTCAAGTCCCCCTGCCTTCTTTTCCTCTTGGGTGCTTGTGAGCTTAAAATGGGACTGTGGCTACGAAAGAGCTTTGAAATGGAATCCAGAGCTGGAGAGCAGAGCAGATGTAGAAGGAAGCTGATGATTGTTGATTGAGACCCTCAGCACTTAGCTCCAGCTTCATCACACCTCACCCAGGCTGCTGCCTGTGGCCAAGTACCAATTCCCCAGACCCTCTGCAGGACCCATGGTTCTGGGCCAAGGGAGAGCCTGGGGCAAAGTTCTAACCAGGAGGTTTCTGAGCCTGACATGAGCATCCTGCTATGGTGTGAATGTTTTGTGTGCCTCCCAAATCCATGTTAAAATCCTAACTCGCAAGGTGATGATATTAAAAGGTGGGTGGGGTCTTTGGGGGGTGATTAGATCACAAGGGCAGAGTCCTTATAAGTGGGATTAGTGCTCTTATAGAATAGGCCCAAGGGAACTCATTCACCCCTTCCACCATGTGAGGATGCAGTGAGAGGGTGCCATCTACAAATGGGGAAGCCAGCCCTCACCAGACACCGAATCTGCCATAGCCTTGATCTCGGACTTCCCAGCCTTTAGAATGGTGAGAAACAGGCTGGGTGCGGTGGCTTACACTTGTAATCCCAGCACTTTGGGAGGCTGAGGCAGGTGGATCACTTGAGGTCAGGAGTTGAGACCAGCCTGACCAACATGGCAAAAACCTGTCTCCACTAAAAATACAAAAAAAAAAAAAAAAAATTAGGGCTGGGCATAATGTCTCACGCCTGTAATCCCAGCACTTTGGGAGGCCGAGGTGGGCAGATCACTTGAGGTCAGGAGTTCGAGACCAGCCTGACCAACATGGTGAAACCCCATATCTACTAAAAATACAAAAATTGGCCAGGCGTGGTGGCGGGTGCCTGTAATCCAGCTACTCAGGAGGCTGAGACAGGAGAATCACGTGAACCCAGGAGGCAGAGGTTGCAGCGAGCCGAGATCATGCCATTGCACTCCAGCCTGGGCCACAGAGCAAGACTCTGTCTCAAAAAAAAAAAAAAAAAAATTTAGCTAGGTGCGGTAATGCACACCTGTAATCCCAGCTACTCAGGAGGCTGAGGCACAAGAATCGCTTGAACCCGGGAGGTGGAGGTTGTAGTGAGCCGAGATTGTGCCACTGCACTCCAGCCTGGGCAACAGAGCAAGACTCTGTCTCAAAAGCAGAAGAAAAGAAAAAAATAGAATGGTGAGAAATAATTTCTGTTGTTTAAAAACCACCCAGTCTATTTTGTTATAGCAGCCCAAACCATAAGACACGAAGACATATCCCAAAGCCGAGAAGTCACCCACCTGGACACAATAGCTATGGGGGGGGCCTTCCTGCAGCCTCCCTGACGTCCACCATGCTGGGTTTGTGCCTCGACTTCCTCACAAGTGGGGATGGGAGAGGGAGCTTGGGAGTAGGAAGAGAAGCCTGCGGCTACCCAGGGGACATTCCTTCTGGCAGAGCACGACACTCACCTTGTGCCTAATTTGGGAAACCCCTTCTGTTCTCGGGTCTCAGTTTCCCCATCTGCACTGTGAAAGGCGCCATCACATGCCCTCAGAGAGCCCTTCTGGCTCTCTAAGCCCCAGACCGTGGGCCTCTGACTTCTGCCCTCCCCAGGCTCCTGAGGGATCCAGCCTTAAGCAAATGGAGATCAGTTCCATTCTCAGGAGATTCCATCTGGGATTTTGACTCCCCTGCTCCATCTGCCACTGCTGCCCCCAGATGCCCCAGAGTGGACAGAAACCAAGGGAAGGAGGCAGGGGCACACCCCCTTCCCAGGAGGACTGGAAGGCAGGACCCTCACTTCCAGGCACACATGGATGGAGAGGTGCCATGCTGGAGGGATGGCAGGAGAGGTAGTTCTGCAAGGAGCATGCCCATCCCCTCTCCCACAGGCCGGCCAGATGGTGGGGGCAGCCAAGGGGGGCTCCTTGCTGCTGCCTCACCCCACAGGCTCTACAGGGATCTGGATTTCTTTCCATACAAAGCATGTGTGGGTAGAAGCCTTCAAATGCAGATTTGGAGCTCATGAAACATTTTATTATTTTTAATTTTTTTTTGTTTATTTTTACTTTAAGTTCTGGGATACATGTGTAGAACATGTATACCTATGTAACCTGCTTTGTTACATAGGTATACGTGTGCCATGGAAGTTTGCTGCACCTATCAACCTGTCACCTAGGTTTTAAGCCCCACATGCATTAGCAATTTGTCCTGATGCTCTCCCTCCCCCGACCTCCCAAACCCCACCTACAGGTCCCAGTGTGTGTTTTTCCCCTCTCTGGGTCCATGTGTTCTCATTGTTCAACTCCCACTTATGAGTGAGAACATGTGGTGTTTGGTTTTCTGTTCCTGTATTAGTTTGCTGAGGATGATGGCTTCCAGCTTCATCCATGTTCCTGCAAAGGACATGATCTCATAGCGCTTTTACACTGTTGGTGGGAATGTAAATTAGTTCAACCATTGTGGAAGACAGGAATCATCCTCAAGGATCTAGAACCAGAAATACCATTTGACCCAGCAACCCCATTACTGGGCATATACCCAAAGGAATATAAATGATTCTATTATAGGCCAGGCACGATGGCTCACGCCTGTAATCCCAACACTTTGGGAGGCCAAGGCAGGTGGATCACCTGAGGTCAGGAGTTTAAGACTGGCCTGGTCAACATGGTGAAGTCCCGCCTCTAATGAAAATACAAAAATTAGCCAGGCCTGGTGGTGTGCGCCTGTAATCCCAGCTACTCGGGAGGCTGAGGCAGAAGAATCACTTGAACCCAGGAAGCAGAGGTTGCAGTGAGCCGAGATAGCACCATTGCACTCCAGCCTGGGTGACAGAGACTCCACCTCAAAAAAAAAAAAATTGTTTTTAATCATTCTATTTTAAAGATACATGCACATGTATGTTTATTGCAGCGCTATTCACAATAACAAAGACATGGAACCAACCCAAATGCCCATCGCCGATAGACTGAATAAAGACGATGTGGTTCATGAAACATTTTAATCTGGTGGAAGCACAGTTATAGCATTTCAGAACCTTGGTATGCTGCAGAATTCGAGAATCTCAGAGGCATAGCATCCTAGAATTTTACAAAAGTGAGTCATAGGATTTAAGGTTTCTAAACTATGCAGTCCAGCACTGTAGCTGCTAGCCACATGTGGTCATAGAGCACTGAGAATGTGACTAGTCGAAGTTGAAATGTGCTTTAAGTAGAATACACAGTGGATTTGGAAGACTCAGCACAAAAGAAAGAATTTAAACATCTCATTAATCATTTTGTTATATTAATTACATGTCAAAATGATAGTTTGGGTATGTTGGTTTAATACAATATATTTCTTATTTTTAAAATTTTATGTATGTATGTATGTATGTATGTATTTATTGAGATGGGATCTCGCTCCGTTGCCCAGGAATGCAGTGGCGCAATCTTGGCTTATTGTAGCCTTGACCTCTGGTTCTCAAGCAATCCTCCCATCTCAGTCTCCTGAGTAGCTGAGACCACAAGCACACACCACCATACCCCACTAATTTTATTTATTTTTTGTGGAGACAATGTCTCACTATGTTGCCCAGCCTGGTCTCAAACTCCTGGGCTCAAGTGGTCCTCCTGCCTTGGCCTCCCAAAGTGCTGGGATTATAGGCATTAGCCACCCACTGTGCCCAACCAAATAAAATATATTTCTTATTTATTTATTTTTGAGATGCAGTCTCGCTCTGTCGCCCAGGCTGAGTGCAGTGGAGGCAATCTCACCTCACTGCAACCTCTGCCTCCTGGGTTCAAGTGATTCTCCTGCCTCAGGCCCCTGACTACAGGCGCGTGCCACCATACCCGGCTAATTTTTTGTATTTTTAGTAGAGACGGTGTTTCACCATGTTGGCCAGGCTGGTCTTGAACTCCTGACCTCGTGATCTGCTCGCCTTGGCGTCTCAAAGTGCTGGGATTACAGGCGTGAGCCACCGCAGCTGGCCTATTTATTTATTTGTATTGTATTGTATTGTATTGTATTGTATTGTTGTATTGTATTGTATTGTATTGTATTGTATTGTATTGTATTGTATTGTATTGTATTGTATTGTATTTTTGAGACAGAGTAGCTCTTGTCACCCAGGCTGGAGTGTAATGGCGTGATCTCGGCTCACTGCAATCCCCGCCTCCTGGGTTCAAGCAATTCTCCTGCCTCAGCCTCCCGAGTAGCTTGGATTACAGGCGAGGGCTACCATGCCCGGGTAATTTTTGTATTTTTAGTAGAGATGGGGTTTCATCATGTTAACCAGGCTCGTCTCAGACTCAGCCACCTCAGATCACCTCAGGTGGTCCGCCTGCCTCGGCCTCCCAAAGTGCTGGGATTACAGGCATAAGCCACCACACCTGGTCTTTACTTTTTTAAATAATGAGAGGAGTCATTATTTAAAATAATGAGGCTATATATCAACATATAACCTCACTATGTTGCCCAGACTGGTTTCAAACTCCTGGGCTCAAGTGATCCTTCTGCCTTGGCCTCCCAAAGTGCTGAAATTACAGGCATGGGCTATGGCACCCAGCCCTTGTTTTTTGTATATTTATTTTTTTTAGAGACAGGTTTTTGATCTGTCATCCAGGTTGAAATGCAATGACACAATCACAGCTCACTGCAGCCTCAAACTCCTGGGCTCATGTGATCCTCCTGCCTCGGGCTCCGAATAGCTGGAACTACAAATGCTCACACCATGCTGGGCTAATTTTTTTAAATTAATTTTTTGTAGAGACAGTGTCTTGCTATGTTGCCCAGGTTGGTCTCAAACACCTGGGCTCAAGCAACCTTCTCACCTTGGCTTCCCAAAGTGCTGGGATTACAGATGCAGGCCACCTTGCCCAGCCAAAATATATTTCTAAATTTAATTTCACTTGTTTCTTTTTACTTTTTAAAATGTGGCTACTAGAAAATGTGACTGTTCATATGTGGCTTGCTTGCATTATATCTCTTTTTTTTTTCTTGAGACAGAGTCTTGCTCTGTCGCCCAGGCTGGAGTGCAGTGGTGCGATCTTGGCTCACTGCAACCTCCACCTCATGGGTTCAAGCGATTCTCCTGCCTCAGCCTCCCAAGTAGCTGGGATTACAGGTGCCCACCAGTAAACCAGGCTAATTTTTGTATTTTCAGTAGAGACAGGGTTTGCCATGTTGGCCAGGCTGGTCTTGAACTCCTGACCTCGTGATCCACCTGCCTCGGCCTCCCAAAGTGCTGGGATTACAGGTGTGAGCCACTGCGCCCGGCCAACATTTCTAATGAACTAAGCAGTTTTAGAAAATTAGAATCATATTTAAAATCTCAGAATCAAGAAAAAAATTGTGGCATTTCAGAACTTTAATGTGACAGAATTTTAGAACCAGATTTCTAGATCATGACATCGCTGACTGTGAATTTTAGCACTAACTCTCAGAGCCTGGAAGAACTTGATAAGAATCCTGGTCCCTTGCCCACCCAAGGCAGGGATCCACCTAGCCCACCCTAAGCAGCAGTGGTCCAGCCTCTGCCTACCCCTCTCCTTTGCTGGGTAGAGAACTCCCCCCTGACAAGGCCACTGGGTGTTTTGAATGGTTAGGGAGAGTTTCCTGATGCCGGGTGGTGCCTGCTGCCCTCAGCTTCTCCCATGCTCTCCATGGGTTCCCACACCACCTGTGGGGGCTCACAGGACAAGCCTGCGTCTTCCTTCTCAGCAAAGGCAAGAGTGCTGGGTCCTGCCTCTCCCCTTCCCCGGGCCACTGTCCTACAGGCTACAGGCCCTCCTTTGACACCAGTCTCTGCAGGTGGGCTTCAGGGACCCACACCAGGACTCTCAGCTCCTGGCAGGCCTCTCTGCTTCCCCATCCCTCAGCAAAGCTGTCCTGGGACCCCAGTAGTGCGGGGGTCCTGCCAGCCTCTCCTGATTGGTAGATTACCCTTTCTTTCCATCTGGGTGACTGGCCCCTACCTCCTGGTCTCTCAGTCCTGCCTGTTCCCAGCCCTGGGGAGACGTGGGATGAGTGACTATAGGTGATGGGCTGAGGGGTGGCACAGGAATCTCAGGTCGATTTCAGGAGCCCCAGGTCTGCCTGAAAAATGCTTTTTTTTTTTTTTTTTTTCCAACTTTAAGAGACTGAGGAGGAAGAAGGAAGAGGCTTTCTCATTGACAGAGTCACGAATTCCAAGGCAGTGCTGAGGGGCAGTGACTCACCCAGAGGTCTCCACACAGAGCAGAAAGGCTGGAATCAGTCAGGCGGGGTCCTGGTGGAGTAAAACTAGAACTGGGACTTGAAGGAAAGGGGTGCTGGGACTGTGATGAGGTGGAGGGGAGGGTATTCTGGGCAGAAGGAATGCTGGACACATGACCCAGTTCCAGCCTGCCTGGATAGAGCGGTCAGAGGGTGACAGGACGGCCATGTAGGTCAGTGACTGAGGGCAGCCTGGAGGTTAGCCTTGGTTGTGTGTGTGTGTGTGTGTGTGTGTGTGACAAAGAGAGAGAGAGAGGGAGAAAGAGAGAGAGACAGAGACAGACAGAGAGAATGAGAATATCCCAGTGAGCTATAGGGGAGGATTAGGTAAAAGTAACAGTAACAACTATAGTTTGGCTGGATGTGGTGGCTCACGCCTGTAATCCCAACACTTTGGGAGGCCAAGGTGGGTGGATCACCTGAGGTCAGGAGTTTCAGACCAGCCTGGCCAACATGCCAAAACCCCGTCTCTACTAAAAATACAAAAAAGAATTAGCCGGGCGTGGTGGTGTGTGCCTGTAATCCCAGCTACTCAGGAGGCTGAGGCAGGAGAATCGCTTGAACCCGGGAGGCGGAGGTTGCAGTGAGCCGAGATTGTGCCATTGCACTCTAGCCTGGGCAACAAGAACGAAACTCATCTCAAAAACAAACAAACAAACAAACAAACAAAAAAAACTATAGCTATGCCAGGCATAGTGCTAAGCAATTTCCTAATATTTCATTTAATCCTCTCAACAACCTTATAAGGTAAATACTATTATCCTCCTCCTGCAAATAAACAATTGAAACCAAGTTAAATGACAGTAAGTGAGGGCTGACCCTTGATTCTAACACAAGACAGTCTGATGTCAGAGCCCAAGCACTGAATGCGGGGTGAGTTGCAGAAGAAGGGAGGTGGGATTTGTATGGGGCATGCAGAGTCTGAGCATAAGTGAGTGTGACCGCATGCTTTGTGTGCTTTGGGGCTTATCCCTGCCATTCCCCTCACTCTTCCCACCCCCAGCCCCAGCTCCATCTCACCCCAGACACAGCCCAGACAGGTTGGAGTGAAGAAAGGGCCTTGGAATGATAAGAATGTCCATGCCTGTTGGAGCAGAGAGCCCCAGACAAGGGCTGGCCACCACACCGGTCCCAGAGCTGACTTCCCACAGGTCAGCACTGCTCCCTCACCCCCTGCTGGTATGTCTCTAAGCACCTAGGAATGGCATCTGGGCTGAACTCTGGGAGTCCTTACCAGCTTCTGAGATATGCAGGATAGGCAGAGGGGAATGCTGATAGACACTCTTCCAGATCTAGTCCCAGCTCACCTGCTGGCCACTGCTGGTCTAGGCAGGCCCCTCTGACTCCCTGGGCCTCAGTTTCTCCATTTCTTTTTTTTTTCTTTTTTGAGACGGAGTCTCGCTCTGTTGCCCAGGCTGGAGTGCAGTGGCGCAATTTCGGCTCACTGCAAGCTCCGCCTCCCGGGTTCACGCCATTCTCCTGCCTCAGTCTCCCGAGTAGCTGGGACTACAGGCGCCTGCCACCACGCCCGGCTAATTTTTTGTAATTTTAGTAGAGACGGGGTTTCACCATGTTAGTCAGGATGGTGTCGATCTCCGGACCTTGTGATCTGCCCACCTCGGCCTCCCAAAGTCCTGGGATTACAGGCTTGAGCCACCGTGCCCAGCAGTTTCTCCATTTCTATAAGGAGAATTGGATGTGTTCAGGGACAGGAGAATAACGCAGAGAAACAAAGTGGTCTTGTGTGTGTGTATGAGTGATGGGCATGGAGAACTGCAGACAACCTCCAGGCCAGGCAACTTCAACCACCCCTTCCTGCTTCACTCATTGGGAGCATTTTTGGACTCTGCTGTGCAGACACTGGGATCCTGAGCCAGCCAGTTAACATTTCAGTGTCCATTTGAACCCTTCCCCTCTTCTGGGGGTTAATCTAATGTTTTGATTTGAATGATGTCAAAAGTGTTAGTTCTAAAGTGAAGAGAATCAGAATCGCAGAATGAGGAGGTCAGATGGTGGAGGAGTGGATGAGAAATGGCCTGTGGTGAGGGCAAGTCCAGGGCAGAGCCCCACTGACTAGCAGCTGAGAGGATGGGAAAGAACAATCCCTGGACGACCCTTCACACCTACCGCCCTGACGGCACCTGAGCCTAGCACTCTGCTCGCCAGGCCTGGACTCAGCCCTGGGCCCTGGAGCAGGCCTTATCCTCAAGGGACTTTGAGCCTCTAGATGACAAGGGTCATCTAAAGACCACTTGTGCTTGGCAGTGTTTTACTTTGGTCAGGTTGTAATTGGTGCATTACAATGAACACAGTAAAAGGGGAAATGAACTGATTGACATTTATTTGTAGAAGCTGTCATCTTCTCTGTGTGAGCATTTTGTAGATCTTTTGGCCTCCATTCCTGTTCTCTTAGTCAAGCTAAATGGTCCAGGGACTGAAGATCCCAGTTTAGCCACAGCTTGGTTCTTTTGCAAGGTGAGGGGATCTCCTGCAGGTTGGGCAAAGCTTCATTTTCTCTTCTGTACAATGCGGGTGAAAAAAATTTCCGCTGTGTCTACCTCTCAGGGCTGCTGTGGGGCACCAAGGAATTGGTGTAGAGAATGAGAAAGTTCATTTGTTCTTTCTTTCTTTCTGTTTTTTTGTTTTTTGTCTTTTTGTTTATTTTGTTTGTTTGTTTGTTTTTGGGACGGAGTCTCACTCTGTTGCCCAGGCTGGAGTGCAGTGACGCGATCTTGGCTCACTGCAAGCTCTGCCTCCTGGGTTCACGCCATTCTCCTGTCTCAGCCTCCCCAGCAGCTGGGACTACAGGCACCCGCCACCACGCCCAGCTAATTTTTTGTATTTTTAGTAGAGACAGGGTTTCCCCATGTTACCCAGGATGGTCTCGCTCTCCTGCCCTTGTGATCCGTTGGCTTCAGCCTCCCAAAGTGCTGGGGATTATAGGCGTGAGCCACGGCACCCGGTCTCTCTCTCCCTCCCTCCCTCCCTCTCTCTCTCTTTCTTTCTTTTTTTTTTTTTGAGATGGCGTCTCACTCTGTCGCCCAGGCTGGAGTGCAGTGGCACAATCTTGGCTCACTGCAACCTCCGCCTTCCGGGTTCAAGCAATTCTCCTGCCTCAGCCTCCCAAGTAGCTGGGACTACAGACGCATGCCACCATGCCCAGCTAATTTTTGTATTTTTAGTAGAGACGGGGTTTCACCATATTGATCAGGCTGGTCTTGAACTCCTGACCTCATGATCCACCTGCCTTGGCCTCCCAAAGTGCTGGGATTACAGGCGTGAGCCACCTTGCTTGGCTTCTTCCTGGTTTTTAGAAAGCACTTTCTGGCCAGGCGCTGTGGCTCATGCCTGTAATCTCAGCACTTTGGGAGGCCAAGGGTGGCAGATCACCTGAGGTCAGGAGTTCGAGACCAGCCTGGCCAGCATGGTGAAACCCCGTCTCTACCAAACAAATAACAAACAAACAAACAAAATTAGCTGAGCGTGGTGGTGGGTGCCTGTAATCCCAGCTACTCAGGAGGCTGAGGCAGGATAATTGCTTGAACCTGGGAGACAGAGGTTGCAGTGAGCTGAGATCGCGCCACTACACTCCAGCCTGGGCAACACGAGCAAAACTCAGTCACAAAACAAAACAAAACAAAAACAAAACCAGGAGGAAAGTGCTACATGTGAAATGGATTGTGCTAGCAGCACCGAGGAGTGAGGGATGAAGGTCTGGGAAGGCACAACATGCATCTTTAGGCTCTGACTGAAACAGGAAACCTGGACCCCAAGACAGGACTTCTTTGGGAACCCACTGGAGGTGCTCTTCAAAGAGCAGTGGCACTGATGAAAGTGGTGTGTAGAAGGAAAGGGCACGAGGGAATCCTGTGGAAGTGAGGGAAGGAGGCACAGAGCCCAGGTGGTCTTGGCGAATCTGGGGGCTTATGGCCCGTAGGTACTGCGGGGTAGTGTGAGTGCTGACAATAATTGCATCTTTTAGTTGGATGGACCCGATTCCAAATGTCCTCTGCCACCCCTGTGTGTGTGACCTGGGGGAAGTTGCTGTACCTCTCTGGGTTGCTGAAGTAACAGATACAAGAAAGCAGGTGGCATGCATCAGAGTCAGTAATTAATTGCTGTGAATTACCCACATCCCCTATATCAGTCTTTGGTTTCCACATTTTATATGCATTGTATGGCTGAAGCAGGGATAGCCTGCCCACTTTACAGATTTTCTCTGCTGTTTGTTTAACAGATATCAAGGTCTGCCAGGAAGAAAATAGTCCTAGCACTTGAAAAGTTCAGTGTGTGTGTGTGTGTGTGTGTGTGTGTGTGTGTGTGTGTGTGTGTGTGTGTTGGGGGAGGGAGGGCGCAGTGGGGGGCGGAGGGAAAGAGAGAGGAAACTGTTACAGCATGTGGTCAATGCTGTAATTATGGTGAGCATGTTCTCCAAACCACAAATCAGGTCACGTGGTCTGACAGAGGCTATTTTCTGCCTCCACTGAAGTCCAAACATGAAATCACATGTAGTTACACATTCATTGAACCACCTTTTCTTTTTTTAAAGAAGCAAATGACATGAAATTTGGATTGTCCTTGACAAATCCTGCTATATTCCCAGAAAATCACTAGAGCTGTGACTGGGGCCCATACAGACCTCTAGCAGAAGCAAGAAGGTTTCCTGGACCAAGCGCTACTTAAGTGGGACCTTGAAGGCTAAATAAGTTTCCAGGCAGAGAAAAAGGTGGTGGCCTGGATGCCCTTGGGACAGGACTTACTCTTCCTGCTCTAAAGACAGCCCGGGCTGAGTGTGGTGGCTCACGCCTATAATCCCAGCACTTTGGGAGGCTAAGGTGGGAGGATCACTTGAGCTTGGGAGTTCAAGACCAGCCTGGGCAACATAGGGAGACCCTATATCTACAATTTTTTTTTTTTTTTTTTTTTTTGAGAGAGTTTTGCTCTTGTTGCCCAGGCTGGAGTGCAGTGGCGTGAATTCGGCTCACTGCAACCTCCGCCTCCCAGGTTCAAGTGATTCTCCTGCCTCAGCCTCCCAAGTAGCTGGGATTACAGGCACCCACCACCATGCCCGGCTAATTTTTTTTTGTATTTTTAGTAGAGACGGGGGTTTCACCATGTTGGCCAGGCTGGTCTCGAACTCCTGACCTAGTGATTCACCCGCCTCCGCCTCCCAAAGAGCGCCCGGCCTTTTTTTTTTTTTTTTTTTTTTTTGAGACGGATGGAGTCTTGCTCTGTCACCCAGGCTGGAGTGCAGTGGCTCAATCTCGGCTCACTGCACCCTTTGCCTCCCAGGTTCAAGCGATTCTCTTGCCTCAGCCTCCCAAGTAGCTGGGATTACATACATGCGTTATCATGCCTGGCTAATTTTTGTGTTTTTAGTAGAGACCAGGTTTCACCATGTTGGCCAGGCTGGTCTTGAACTCCTGACTTCAGGTGATCCACCAGCTTTGGCCTCCCAACGTTCTGGGATTACAGGTGTGAGCCAGTGCACCCGGCAATTCTTTTTTTTTTTTTTTTTTAAGAGACAAGGTCTCACCCTGTTACCCAGGCTAGAGTGCAGTGGTGTCATCATGGCTCACTGCAGCCTCGATCTTCCAGGCTCAAGTGATCCTCCTACCTCAGCCTCTCAAGTACCTGGGACCACAGGCGCACAACACTATGCCTAGAGTATGTATGTATGTAGAGACGGGATCTCCCTATGTTACCCAGGCTGGTCTTGAACTCCTGGGATCAAGTGATCCTCCTGCCTCAGCTGCGCCACTGTGCCCAGCCTCTACAAAATTTTTCTTTTTAAATTAGGTGGCACGTGCCTGTAGTTCCAGCTACTCAGGTGGCTGAAGTGGGAGGATTGCTTGAGCCTGGGAGGTCCAGGCTGCAGTAGGCCATGATCACAGCACTGCACTCCAACCTTGGCCACAGAACAAGACCCTGTTAAAAAAGAAAGAAAGGAAGAAGGGAGGGAGGGAGGGAGAGAGACAGAAAAGTAGCTTGCTGGGAACTGGTGGTGCTGGCTAAAGTAGGCAACAGTGTTTGTTTTCAGTTACTTTTCACTTTCATTGTTCCAAAGACCAGCCCCAGCCTCCTAGGAAACAAAATTGTTACAGACTAAAACAACGTAGTTACACTGCACTGTATCTTCCTATGTGTTACAGCACTTTCTCACAGTGGACTGTATAGTCTTTGAGGACAGGAACCACATCTGTCTTATCCATCTCTGTGTCTCCCTACTTCCCTTCTGCCACCAGGATGGTGTGAGGAAGACTGTAGAAGAGGCACTAATAATTGTTGAACAAAGAGTGAAGTACCATTGATGGGCATTTTGTTAGGTAGACAGTGTCCTCTGTTTCATAATGAACCTGTGAACTTTCATTTCATCTGTTTATTCAGCAAGTATGTGCTGGTTGCCTACAATGTACCTGGTGCTGTTTGGGGCACTGGGGCTCAGGGCGTCTGAGACACACACAGTCCTGCCCACATGGAGCTCACAATCTAGAGGGAGAGAGTGGCAGCTGACAGGTAACTATGAGGGTGATAAAGAGGGAGATGTGAAGTGTATACAGGAAGTCTGGTTTGGATTAGGGACTGAGGGAAAGCCCAGGAGGAAATTAAGTTTAATCTGAGACTTATAGCTGGGTATGGTGGCATGTACCTGTAGTCCCAGATACTAGAGATGCTGAGATGGGAGGATTGCTTGAGTGCAAGAGTTCGAGGCTGCAGCAAGCTGTGATCTTGCTCACTGTACTTCAGCCCCGATGACACAGCGAGACCCTGACACATTAAAAAAAAAAAAAAAAAGGGGCTGGTAATCCCAGCACTTTAGGAGGCCGAGGCAGGCAGAGACAGGCAGATTGCTTGAGCCCAGGAGTTTAAGACCAGCCTGGGCAACAGGGTGAAACTCTGTCTCTATAAAAAATTAAAAATTAGCTGGGCTTGGTGGCATATGCCTGAAGTCCCAGCTACTTGGGAGGCTGAGGTGGGAGGATTGCTTGAGCCTGGAAGGTCAAGGCTTCAGGGAGCCGTGATCACACCACTGCACTCTAGCCTGCAGGAAAAAAAGAAAAAAGAAAAAAAGAAAAAAAAATCTCAGACCTAAAGGATCACAATGAATCATTCATCTAACATTTAAACAGTCAACCCTCTGTACCCACAGATTCTGAATCTGTGGATTCAACCGACCATGGATCAAAAATATATTTTTAAAAATTGTCTGTATTGAACATGCACAGACTTTTTTTGGGTCATTATTCTCTAAAAAATATAGCAACTCTTTGCATACAATTTACATTGTATTAGGTATTATAAGTAATCTAGAGATGATTTAAAGTATATGGGAGGATGTGCATAGGTTATATGCAAATACTAAGCCATTTTATATCAGGGATATCCACACATTTTGATATCCATGAAAAGTCCTGGAATCATTCCCCCATGGATACTGAGGGACAACTGTAACTGTACAGTGCTTGTCCTGTAACAGATAACACACTAAGGGCTTTACATATTTAACTCATTTAATTCTCACAACAGCCCTGGGAGGTATGTTGTACTACTGTTATCCACACTTTAGAGAGGAGGGCTGAGCACAGACAGTTTGAAAAACTGGCCCAAGGTCACATAGTTTATATGTGGCAGAGTCGGGATTCAAACCCAGGAAGCCTGGCTTGAGTCCATACTCTATTTTATTTATTTATTTTATTTTATTTTTTATTTTTTTATTTTTTTTTGAGATGGAACTCGCTCTGTCGCCCAGACTGGGGTGCAGTGCTGCCATCTCTGCTCACCACAAGCTCCACCTCCCGGGTTCACACCATTCTCCTGCCTCAGCCTCCTGAGTAGCTGGGACTACAGGCGCCCGCACCATGCCCGGCTAATTTTTTTTTTTTTTTTTTGTATTTTTAGTAGAGACGGGGTTTCATTGTGTTAGCCAGGATGGTCTCAATCTCCTGACCTCGTGATCTGCCCACCTCGGCCTCCCAAAGTGCTGGGATTACAGGCGTGAGCCACCACGCGCGGCCTATTTTTTTTTCTTTTTTTTTTAAACTCTCATCTCATGGCATATTATGGCATCCATACTTTAAATGGGAAATTAGGTAAAGGGGAAGGTGGAGTATACTGCTGAGGGCGGTGGAGCCAATAAGGCAGGACAAGGCAGATAGTTTATCCTGGGAACTATGGGCCATTCTGGTGGTTTTAATTAGGAAATGGTCATGATGAGGTTGCAATAGAGTCAGAGAGAGGGAGAGACACAGTGAGGAGGCTGTAAACATGGTCAGGGCAGAGACCTGTGCAGCTTGGACTAGGGTGGTGATGATAAAGAAGACGGCCAGGGTGCAGTGACTCACACCTGTAATCCCAGCACTTTGGGAGGCTGAGGCGGATGGATCACGAGGTAAGGAGTTCAAGACCAGCCTGGCTAAGATGGTGAAACCCCACCTCTACTAAAGATACAAAAAAATTAGCTGGGCATGGTGGCGGGTGCCTGTAGTCCCAACTACTCGGGAGGCTGAAGCAGAGAATTGCTTGAACTCAGGAGGTGGAGGTTGCAGTGAACCAAGATCGTGGCACTGCACTCCAGCCTAGGCAACAGAGCAAGACTTCATCTCAAAAAGACAAAAAAAAAAGAAAGAAAAGATGGGGTTGGGTTAGAGAAAAAAACTGGACATAGGACCTATGGGACTGGCTCATGGATGGGATGTGGGGATGAGTGGAGCGTCAGGTTTTAGCACCGAACATGTGAATTGGACACACAGGAGGAAGAGAAGAAGCAGGTTGGTGAGTTCAGCCTTTGACTTGTTGGGTTGGAGCTGACTTTGGGACAGCCAACGAGGGTGTGAAGTGGGTAGTGGGAGCCACCTGGGGTCGAGGATGGAGTCTAGGCAGGGGGGCCCCTCAGCACAAAGATGGTCCTGTGGAGAGGGAGGAGCCAGGCCCTCAAGAGCAGTCTTCCTCAGAACCTCCCAGGGTGTGGTTAGAAATGTAGGTCCCATGCTTCACCTGGTCCCATGGCAGCCACCTACCTCCCTGGGTGGGGCCCAGGCCTCACCTCCTTATAGTTTCTCCGGGTGACAATGAGTTGGAAGGATTTGGGCCCAGCTCAGTGAAGAGCAACTCGGAAGACCTGAGAAGAGGAGCAAGGGCTGCCAGAGACGTGGAGTCGCCCCAACTCACAGGCTGCCTCCAAATGCTATGGATCTGCCACTCCCCTAGTGAGCCAGGGAGCTCAGCTCCCTGACCTGACTGGCCTGTTGGCTTCCGGCCCTTCCCTTCCCCTCCACATTCCCACAGGTTACTCTTATCACCTCTTTCACCTGTCTGCTCATTCTGCCAGGCCCTCAGGATAAGGTCTAGTCCCTGGACCTTATCACACACAAGGTCACTCGTCATCTGCTCCTGACCAGCTCTCCAGTTTTCTTGCTCATTTTTTCCTCCCTGCTTCCTCCATCCCCTTCCCCCATGCAACACTCTGCTTTTCCTGAGCCTTCCACGTGGCCTTTGCACGACTTGTTCCTTGTGCTGGGAATGTCCATCTCCCCACCCTGATCCCATCCATTCTTCCTGACCCTGCTCGGAAGCTGCCTCCTGTAAAATCTCCCTCAATATGCTCCCCTCTGGCCGGGCACAGTGGCTCATGCCTGTAATCCCAGCACTTTGGGAGGCCGAGGCGGGTAGATCACTTGAGGTCAGGAGTTCAAGACCAGCCTGACCAACGTGGTGAAACCCCATCTCTCATAAAAATACAAAAATTAGCCGGGCGTGGTGACAGGCACCTGTAATCCCAGTTACTCTGGAGACTGAGGCAGGAGAATCGCTTGAACCCGGGAGGTGGAGGTTGCAGTGAGCTGAGATCTCACCATTGCACTCCAACCTGGGTGACAGAGCGAGACTCCATCTCAAAAAAAAATAAAAACAAAAACAAGGCTCCCCTCTCTTCCTTAAGTCACAGCATTTTACTATATCTCACCAGCAGGCACTCAGCTCCACCAGCCTCTGGACATAAGGAGGGACATGCAGGTCATCTCCAAACAAATATGGACACTTCTTGGGAGTGCAAGCTCCTGTCTCTTTCAACTCTGCATCTGCCTTACCAGAAGCACAGTGCCTGGCACAGAGAAGATGCTTACAGGGCCTCATGCAGCTGGAAGGGACCCTCTAAGGCAGAAATTAGCGTGAGAAAGACCCAGACCATCTTCAAAGATTTTAGACTGCTCAGCACAGGAACACAGATCACCAAGGAGAATTTGCTGGTCTATGCTGATTACCCTTACCAAACTGGTAGAGTGACAGGACCACGTTCTAGGAAGTCACAAGCCTATCTCTGTATGTGGCCTGCAGTTTGGGCTTGTGGCCATCACCATCAGGTCCAGTCCTATCTGACTATACCCAGTCCAAAGATGTCACATGGTCACATATGGAAGTCAGAAGCTTGGTCCCATCTCCCAGCATCTCACTTTGTTAAGGCCTCCGCTTCTTTCCCCCTCTGAGATATGAGTAGGCTGACAGAAAGCCCCTTTCTTCAACACAAGGAGGTTGGCTTTTGGAGGAAACAGGAGTCTGTCCCATCCTTACGCGTCTGACTTGGCTTCTCTGTCCTCCTTTGCTTTGCTCTGGTGGCTTGTATTTTTTTTGAGCTTTGTTCCTACAGTTAGATAATCTTGAGCCTCTGAAGGTCCTTAGGATTCCACCAATCCACTGTTTTCCAAATTTGCCCCAGCCTTACCCCTAGACCTGCAGATTCAGGGACTCCAAGGGCCTGGCGATCTGCATCCTTAGCAAGCCCCTTAAGGGATTCACTCATCTAACCTCACCCACTCTTTTTTTTTTTTTTTTGAGCCAGAGTCTCGCTCTGTCACCCAGGCTCACTGCAAGCTCTGCCTCCCAGGTTCATGCCATTCTCCTGCCTCAGCCTCCGGAGTAGCTGGGACTATAGGCGCCCGCCACCACACCCGGCTAATTTTTTGTATATTTAGTACAGAGGGGGTTTCACTGTGTTAGACAGGATGGTCTTGATCTCCTGACCTCGTGATCCAGCCGTCTCAGCCTCCCAGAGTGCTGGCATTACAGGCGTGAGCCAGCGTGCCCGGCCTTTTTTTTTTTTTTTTGAGACAGAGTCTCACTCTATTGCCCAGGCTGGAGTGCAGTGGCGTGATCTCGGTCCACTGCAACCTCTGCCTCCCAGGTTCAAGTGATTCTCCTACCTCAGGCTCCCGAGTGGCTGGGATTACAGGTGCGAACCACCACACCCAGCTAATGTTTGTATTTTTAGTTAGAGACAGGGTTTCACCATGTTGGCCAGGCTAGTCTTGAACTCCTGACCTTGTGATCCACCACCTTGGCCTCCCAAAGTGCTGGGATTACAGGCGTGAGCCACCACACCCAGCCTTTTTTTTTTTTTTTTGAGACAGAGTCTTGCTCTGTCACCCAGGATGGAGTGCAGTGGCATGGCTCACTGCAACCTCCACCTCCTAGGTTCAAGTGATTCTCTTGCTTCAGCCTCCTGAGTAGCTGGGATTACAGGCACCTGCCACCATGCCCAGCTAATTTTTTTTTTTTTTTTGTATTTTTAGTAGAGATGGTTTTCACCATGTTAGCCAGGCTGGTCTCCAACTCCTGACCTCAAGTGATCCACCCGCCTGAACCTCCCAAAGTGTTGGGGTTATAGGCATGAGCCACCACACCCGGCCTTGCATATTTTTTGAGCTTTGTTCCTACAATTGGATAATTAAAAAAAATTTTTTTTTTTTTTGATACGGAGTCTTGCTCTGTCACCCAGGCTGGGGTGCAGTGGCACGATCTCGGCTCACTGCAACCTCCACCTCCCGGGTTCAAGCGATTTTCTCCTGCACTTAGTCTCCTGAGTAGCTGGGATTACAGACATGCGCCACCACCCCCAGCTAATTTTTGTATTTTTAGTAGACAGGAGGTTTCACTATGTTGGCCAAGCCAGTCTTGAACTCCTGACCTCGTGATCCGCCCGCCTCAGCTTCCCAAAGTGCTGGGATTACAGGCGTGAGCCACCGCGCCCGGCCCAGTTGGATAATCTTGAGCCTCTAAAGGTCCTTAAGAATCCACCAATCCACTGTTTCCCAGACTCAGGATCTCCAGGGGCCTGGTGATCTTCATCCTTACAAACTCCTTAAGGGATTCACTCATCCAACCCCACCCTGCTCATTTTACAGGCTGGCTCATGGACGGCAGAAAGCCCTCCACTGGGAGCAGGCCGATCCGAGTGCCAGCCTAGGCTCTCACTAACCTGCCAAATCATCTCATCTCTCTGAGCCTCATTGTTCCCATCTGTTTAACGGGAACAACCACTGTCATCCTGCCTAATCTGCATAGTCCTTGGGATGGTTAGAATAACAGGGTGGGGGGTGGGGGGTGGGAGGCAGGCTCAGCGGGAGAAGAGATTTGCACAAGGTCATTTACCTCTTCATCTGCTTGTTTTGTGCCAGGAGAGAGGATTCTGCTGGGAACAACTTGTTGGGAAAGATGACATTCTAGTAAACAATGAAACCAGTAAATGAACCACATAATCACGATAAAGGGGTTTTCGAGAGTCAGGGCAGAGTGTGTGTTGGGGGAGGGAGGGTCTGCCCAGGAGGGGTCACTCTGACAGAGCACTGGTGGTCGGGGAGCTGTCCCAGGAGGTCCTGGAGAGCTGTCACAAGCCCAGCGGTGGAAGAGCCTGGAGGCCCTCTCGAGCCCAGCTAGAGCGCTCCCAGGGCCCTCGGAGCCGCCGCGGGCGCGGGTCTTTGTCTCCCACATTCTCTCTGCCGCCTCTCCCGACCCCCAGCGCTGTTTCGTCTCTGACCCCGAATAACTTGTTGGTTTCCCCCCAGGCTTTGTTTCCCGGGGGTCACCGCCTCGGGGACGCCGGGCAGCCGCCCCAACCCTCGTGGGTCCTGCATCTGACACCCCCTCCGGCCCCCGCCCCCTACCCGCTCGGAGATAGGGGTCAAAGGCAGCCCGCGTCACGTGGTCGCCGAGCAGCACCGAATCGGCCGGGAGGGCCGAGGGAGAATCCGGGTGGAAGTCGAGAAATCCAGCCCCGATAGCAGCGCTCGGTCCCGCCCCGGCCCCCGCCCCGGCCCCCGCCCCGGGGCGCTCACCGCACGCCCGCAGGCCGCCCCGGCCTCCGGAGCTCTTCTCTGGCCGGCACCCACGCGGCATCACGGGATCGAACCCCGCTCCCAGCAGCCGCGATTCGGGGAGGTAGGCGCTGGGCCGAGGAGGTAAGGGGAGACGGGCTTGGGGGCTCTCGGCGCACGGGTACGCCCCTCTGGGCTAGGGGGCGAGGCAGCGCGCCCCAACCTCCAGTCTCCAGGGAGACCCCTCCCCGCCGCGGGACGAGGGGGAGGCTGCGAGCTGCCCCGGCGCAGCGCCGGGCCGGGACTGGGGGCTGGGCACCGGGAGGGAGCGGGAGGGGGAGGAGAGCGGGCAGGAGGAGGCGGCGGCGGCGGCGGCGGCGTGGAGCGGGGGTGGGAGCGGCGGGAGGCGGCCGCGAAGGGGTTAACCCTGGCCCGGGCCGGAGCCCGGAGGCGCACGCACGGCCCGGGGGACCCAGGCGTCCCGCTCCTCGCCGGGAGCGCCACTTCCCCCTTGTGGCGCCCCAGCCGTGGCAGGTAAGAGGCTGGGAGGGCCCGGGCCTGCCAGTCCCCTGTCGCCCAGCCGGTGGG
This sequence comes from Pongo abelii, assembly GCF_028885655.2. NCBI lineage: Eukaryota > Metazoa > Chordata > Mammalia > Primates > Hominidae > Pongo > Pongo abelii. The sequence goes on from NC_071989.2 coordinate 159,131,430, forward strand.
GCCCGAGCCCGGCGTGCAGGCCGCGCGGGGCCCCCAGCGGCCGCCGGCGCAAGTTTGCTGCGGGCGGGCGCCGGGCGGGCGGGTGGAGTCGGCCGGGCCCCGCGCGCGGGGGTGGGAGGACAAAGGGTAGGGGGCCGCGCGGGGCCGGGGGAGGCTGGGGTGCGGGCGAGGGCAGCGCGGCAGCTGTAGGTCACGGATAATGTCACTCACGAGGAATGCCCCCTCCCCCTCCCCTGCTCCCGAACAGGGGAAACTTTTGTCTAGCGAGGGAGGGGGTTAGAGGCCGGGTCCTGGCTTCGCGAAGGCTGAGGCAGCCGGACCGGTTTTCTGCGGGCTCTGAGCGGCCTGCTGTCTAACTCCCCTCCTCCCTCAGGGTCTCGGGAGCAAGAAGTTCTCCCTTTGCACGCAGCTCTTTAACGCCCTGGGACAGGGGTGAGGAGGGGGCGCCGGTGGGACGGGTGGGCTCTAGGACCGGCCGGGAATCCGGGGACTGGCCACTTGGCTCTTTGCAGATTCGAGCAGCCCGGTGTGCCCTGCGAGGCTAAGGGAATACAGAGCCCCACCCCCTGAACGCCCCATTGTCGCCCTCCCCACCCAGGAGAGCTTTCAGAATGGCTTGCGGGCAGTTTTGTCTCTAGGTGTCTTCAGAGCGACCTGGCTGTTTGTCAGTTTCCAGCGGTGTGACCTTGAGTGGGTTCGTTACCTTCCCCTAGCCTCAGTTTCTTCACCTGTAAAATGGGGAGAATAGGATTTGCTAGAAAAAGGATAAGAGGAGTGTGTGGTATTTCAGTAAATGGTGGCATGCTTATATTCAACGAGTACATTTCACCTTTACTGTGTGTTAGGGCGCTGGACTAATGCATTGCTTTACATACATTCTCTCATTTAATTCTCCCACATTACTATTAACCACATTTTACGGAGGGGCAAACTGAGGCGCAGGGTTGTAAAGGTCACACAGATAGAAAGTGGTGGAGCTTGGATTTTACCTCCCTCTCTCAGCCTGTGTCTCAACCACAGATCTCTACAGTGTCTTGCTGTGACAGCTCACAGTTTATTTCTCCTTTTTTTTTTTTTTTTTTTACAACTTTGGCCTTGTACAGTTTCATTTTCAGTTGAAATTATGGGGACATCTGTCCTCTTCCCCATTTTCCCCCCCCGCAGGTAATGCTCTCTTCTGCCTGGTACTTGTTCCAAGTGAGGTCTTGTGCCCTGGCTCTTGTTAGCATGGGCAGCTGGAGCAGGAGGGAGGTCAGTTGGAGACTGGGCCTGGAACTCCGTAATGGTCCAAGTGCTGTTGCTGGCTGCTGGGTCTATGGCAGTGCGGGTGGTGCAGGGAGAAGCCCATCTCCCTGGCTCTGACTGGAGACAGCTGGTGGCTTTGTCAACAGGCCTCTCTCCCTAGCACCCAGGGACAGCCGAATCTTTACTTTTCATTCAGACCAGGTTACTTTCAGATCAGCAGGGGGCAGAGGTAGGGCAAGGGTGTTCTTGTGTAACTTGGCCATGGCAGGGGTTCTCATTGCTAACTAATAGACGCGTCTGGATGCCCAAAGTCCTTGAGGATAGTAATAGTGTCAGGATTGCAAAACCCTAATGGAGAATGCATGTGTGTACAGGTCCCTGAGACTAGCTAGCACAGTATTGGGCACCCTGTAGGCCCTCAGTAAATATCCCACAAGTGAATGTGTGAAGTGGCTTAGACTTCTGCTGGCTTTCACACCCTGGGCTGGTCCAATCATTTGGTGGGGGTGACATCTTATGAGTACTGATCAGGCTCTGATTGAGGTCCTTGAGTAATTACTTTAAAAATGGAAAACAAATTGCAATTTAATTAACAACATCTTAAATCTAGGGCTGAGAGAGAGTGTGATGGGTGGGGGTAGATAATGAGAGAAGTTCTTGGGGAAGGAAAGTTTGTGCATTTCAGCCTGCTCCCAGGGGTGTTCCAGCACTGTGTCTGGGTTTTTCAGGATTTGTAGGCTTTTTGAGGGCCCTGAGAATAGGGGGCCCTCCTGGGCTGATAGTTCTGCTTGTAGGAATAAATGTGGAAATTCCGTTGCTTTGCTGGACATTGAGGGGACTCAGAAAAGCAGGGCATTGAATGGAGAAGTTGGAAGGCTGACTCGTCATATGGTCAGACTGTCCTTGTCATTGTGGTCAGAGCAAGAGTAAAGGCCTCTGGGGGAATCAACAAGTAAAGGGAGGGCCCCAGCAAGTAAGAGAACATGGATAGTGAGCCTCCTGTCACAAGGAGGTATGCGAGGAACAGTTTTGTAATCACAAGTTGAGGATGTGGTCAAGAATTTAAGATCATAGGCTGGGGGTTGGCATCTGACAAACTCACAAATGGGCTCTGGTCTAGGCAGCCTGGAGCTCTCTCTGCCCTGGGCTTTGGACCTGCTTGGCTGTGCTTTGGCCGCTCTTCCATGCTTTGGGACCAGAGCCAGGCCTGCAAGTCTCTAGAGGCTGGGCCGACTTCTACTGGCCTGGAATTTGGATTTGAGTATGGCTTGAAATATCTGGACTGTTGGGAGGACTTGGACATTCTTTACTTGAAATGGAACATTAGGGTAATTTGTGAAATGTGTATGGAAAATGTCTGTGGCTGAGGGTGACAGGGGACATGAAATGGGGTGCAGTCCTGCTGGATTCAGGAGAGGCTGTTCTGATGGGGGACGGAAGACAAGGATTCAAATGATGGCTATGGGGCAGGATCTGATCAGTTATAGATGGGTTTTGGAAGGTCAGTGGAAGGAAACGCTTTCTGCTTATTAATGTCAGCAAGGCTTCCTAGAGGAGGAAGTGTTTTCGAGGGTGCAGACTGCGGCAAATGGGACAATAGGAGACAAGATTAGGTCATGGGGAGCCTGTAGTGCCCTGCTCAGGAGTTTGGATTTTATTCTGTAGCCTATAAAGAGGACAGAGGGTTGTAAGTAGCTCATTGACTCGATGCCTGTTCCTGTGCCTTGTGTCAGGCACCATGCCAGGCTCTTTACAGACACCCCATTGAAATCTCACAATACTCTGCAAAGTAGCTGCTGCTGCTGGTCCCCTATCCGTGCCCCATTTTCAGATGGGGAAATAGAGGCTCAGAGGGGTGGAGTCACTTATAGAGCTGGAATTTGAACCCAGGCCTGAACTATTTCTGCCTTACTGTGTTGCTTCTCAGGGGTCTTTTGACCAAAGATGGTAGCAAGACTGGCAGGATTAAGACCAGGCCAGAGATTGTGCTCATCATGGTCCTGCAGAAAGCTGACCACAGGCTGACTCAGGCAGTGGACTGAGAGGGAAGGAGGGGGAAGGAGGGGGAAGCTGCAGGACTTTGTAGCTGTCTTGGCATTTGGGGTCATCACAGGTGGTCTTAAGGTTTGGGGAATAACCCTTAAGGGGCAATATTACTGCTTTCAAATCCCTGAAAGGCCCTCTACAGGTAGGGGGCATAGTCTTGTCCTTCAGGGTTCCTGAGGATGGAGAAAGCAACAAGGGTGACAGCTCCAAGGAAGCTAGTCCGGAAGTAAGCTGCCCAGAAGGAAGATGAGAACAGCATGGCTGAAGGTATGCAAAGAGCCTGGAGAGCTGCAGAGGCGGCAGGAGGATGCATCAGCAGGGGCAGGCCTGGGTGGCCACTCTCAGTTCCCTTTTCACCCAAGATTCTCAGCATTTGGATGGTGCCCGTCCCACCTCCACCCCCTGTTTTCTCATAGCTTTGGAGCTGCCCTTCCTGCACGTCCTGGGGAGTTCCATATGGCCTGGCCTGCAGAGCTCCACTGGGAGAGTCCTTGCCGTTTGGAATACACTCAGCCCAGCTGACTGTCAAGGGGCGCCTTGGAGATGTCTGGAGCAGTGGCCAGAGCTGGGCTAAGGACGGTGCTTTCACAGAGGATTTGAACCCTCTGCTTCCATTTCTCATCTGTGAAATGGGGTCAGTCTCTTTTTCCTCACCTGTGAAGAAATAAGGCTAAATCATGAATCAGGCTGAATCGGTAGGGCTTAGGGCAAAATGGCTGGTGAGTTTGTGGGTTTGAAAGTGAAGACGCGGGCAGGGATTGTTCCCCTCCTTCCCTGCAGTGGAGGTTAAAGGAGGCTCTCTTGGTTTCTGGGGGTCACCAGCAAAGTTGCTTTCTCTGTCTGTGAGGCTCTTACAAAGCTCTGCCTCGCAGCTTCTGTCTTGGAGGTGTGGAGCTCAGTGGAAGAGGTGGATGTTTGGGGGGCAGCGGTCCTGGACCCTGTGGCCTCAGGGCTAAAGCCAATTTGCCATCAAAATCGTTATCTAGATGGAGGAGAGTTTGTGCTAAGTTGCCTCCTGGTCCTTTTTATTTCTACTCACCTTATTTCTTGAATACAGATTGGATTAATCTAATTTTAAAATGTGCATGACGAATGAGCATTTGTTTATTTGAGGGCAATGTATGGGAAGTGCCTGCTGTGTGACTGCAGGGCCCCCTCTCCCACTCCCCCTCAACCCTCAAGCAGAACTGGCCTCTTTCCCTCTCCCTGGCTGTGCTCCTGGCCCCTCCTACCTCTACAAATCTGCTCATGGTGAAAATGCTGCACTCCAGTCACTTCCCCTTGCTCACCCCAAAATCCTCCCTACCAGTACCCAGCTCCAGGGTCACCTCTTCCATGCAGCCATCCCTAATTCTCCAGAGCTGGCATTGCCTGCTCCCTCCTTTACATGTGTAGAACCTGTTACCTGGACCTCTCATGGGCCCTTCAGCTCCTAGCTTTGAACTCTAGCTTCCTAAAGACAAGTCTTATCTCCTCTAGGCTCTGTGCTCTGGAGGCAGGGGCTGCACATGACCGATTTCCAATGGGGGTGGGCAGTGTTGTAGAGTGGAATCAAAAGTCCTGGGTTCAAATCACCATTCTGCCACTATTAGCTGCATGATCTAGGGTAAATTACCTAAATTTCCCTGGACATCAGTTTCCTCAACTTCACAATGGGGATAATAATAGTTCTGTTTTGTTAGGGAGGTTAAGGAAATCAGTGCTTTGACATAGTAAGTTTGCAGTAAGTAGAAGCTGTTTAAAGATAACAGTTGTTATGATTATTGTTTGTAGCTAGAGGGGATCTGTCCTTTTAGAGATGAGAGAAAGAATCCCTGGACTTTGAGTTTCTGAACTTTCTGCCTAATGGCCTGAGATGGCATGTGCAGATGAGGAAACTGAGGCCTGGAGAGATAGAGCAATTTGCATGGCATGTGGGAACATCTGGTCTCATCTAGGAAGCTGGACGGGATTTCTTTTCTTGTTATGCCTCTGTTTTTCCTCTTCCTTCCTGTCATCAAGCCTAAGGTGCTCAAGTTCCATGGGCTCAATCTCCTCCCTGGTGACCATGTTGAAGGATGTCTAAAGATTACACCAGATAAATTGGGCTGGCTGGGAAGGTCCCGCTGGCCTGGCGGCCCTTTGGCTGTCCTTGTAACCAGGGACCCGTACCCCAGACTGCATGGGCTGGAGCTTTTTGAGGCCTCCCACCCAGTCTCGCTTTGCCTGGGAAGGGGGAGAGGATGGTGGCAGAGACAGGTGACATGGGCTTGGTCTTGGGGCAGGTGACTAGAAGATCCAGACAGAGCAAAGGTTGAGAGCCAGGCTCTGGAGCCAGGTGGCCTGCGTTCGGGTCCCTGCTGGGCTGCTTCCTATGTGTGAGACCTTGGGTAAGCTGTTTAGCTCTTCCTCTGTACAAAGGGGATGATAATTGTCCCCATCTGACAGGGTTTGGAAAGATAACACACTGTGAGCCCAATCTATGTGAGTTATCATTATTATTGTAGTTGATATTATTAACTAAGGAGCTCATTTAATCCTCACAACAGCAATGAGAGATAGGCACTATTATTATTCCCTTTTAGCAGATGTAGCAACCAAGGCTTAGAGAGGTAGGTGGCCAGCCTGGAGAAGTTTAGTCCCAGGGGATTACAGTCAGGGCCCGCTGCTTTCTGAGGGGTTGCTCTGGCCAGAGGAGGTAGACTTGTGTGAGGTGCTAGAAGGCAAATCCAATGGGTGGATGGGCCAGGAGAGGCTGACTTCAACTCAGTGTAATGAGGAGACTTAAAAAAAAAATTAGAGCAAGCCAAGATGGAAGGGATTGTGTCTGCAGGGAGCGAGCTCCCTGTTTCTGGAGGTGGGAGCAGAATCCTGGAGCTCATGTGATTAAGATGTGGTGGAGATTCTGGCCTCGTTCAGACCTGAGGTCTGGCTCCACGAGGGAGAGCTTGGATTTTTATCATCCCAGGCTGTCCAAGGGATTGGCCTGTCTGGGCAGGTCCCAGGGTGGCATTAGGTGGAGGTTTGCTATAGTCATAGCTGCACAGCAGCCACCTCTGGTTTACACCACCAGCCTTGCAAGTATGACCTGCCCAGGCAGAGGCCAGATGAGGAGAAATGAGTGTTGTCATAGCAGGGCCTTTACTCATGCTGTATCCTCTGCCTGCATTCATTCCCTCCCCCTCTCCTTATGCCCGGGCAACTCCTGCTAATGCTTCTATGAGTGTAAGCACCATCTATTCATGGAAGCTCTCCCTGATCCACCTGCAGGCTAAGTCAGTGGTTCTGAAAGTTGGGTTCTGGATCAGTAGCATCAGCATTACGTGGGAACTTGTTAGAAGTACAAATTATCTAGCTGTATACTGGACCTGCTGAATTAGATACCCTGGAGGGTGGGATTCAGCAATCTGTTTTAAGAACGTTCTTGCTGATTCTAATGCATGCTGAATTTTTTCTTTTCTTTTTTTTTTTTGAGGCAGAGTTTTGTTCTTGCTGCCCAGGCTGGAGTGCAATGGTGTGATCTCGGCTCACTGCAACCTCTGCCTCCCAGGTTCAAGTGATTCTCCCATCTCAGCCTCCCAAGTAGCTGGGATTACAGGTGACTGCCACCATGCCCAGCTAATTTTTGTATTTTTAGTAGAGACAGGGTTCCACCATGTTGGCCAGGCTGGTCTCGAACTCCTGACCTCAGGTTATCTGCCCACCTCGGCCTCCTAAAGTGCTGGGATTACAGGCATGAGCCACCGCGCCTGGCCGCATGCTGAATTTTAAGAAATACTAGGATAGATCATTAAAAAAAAAACTGATGCCTGTTTCCTTGGGCTCTCTTGTTTTCAGCATATTCAGTCATCCAGCAGATGTGGGGGACCCAGAGTAAAGCCCAGGTTCTCACCACCCTGTTTTCAAGGAGCCTCCATCTTGTAACAGCTCTCTATCCCCCAGGAAACAATCTCGTGACACGATGATGGGATATAACAGAAACCCCAACATGATTATAGGAGCCGGTGCTGGGGCAACATGAGGAAGGCAGGATTGGGGAGCTGGAAGAGCAGGGGAGATTTTGTGGGTGGCAAGCATGGGTGCCAGGGACGTGGCAGCTCTCTTCTGGGGCGGGGGCCAGGGCAGGGGTTGGGCAGAGAGCATGGGCTCTGCCTTAAAGAATAGCGTGCTTAGGGCCGGGCGTGGTGGCTCATGCCTGTAATCCCAGCACTTTGGGAGGCCGAAATGGGTGGATCACCTGAGGTCAGGAGTTTGAGACCAGCCTGGCCAACATGGTGAAACCCCATCTCTACTAAAATACAAAAATTAGCTGGGAGTGGTGATGGGTGCCTGTAATCCCAGCTACTTGGGAAGCTGAGGCAGGAGAATTGCTTGAAACCGGGAGGTGGAGGTTGCAGTGAGCTGTGATTGTGCCACTGCACTCCAGCCTGGGCAGCAGAGCAAGACTCCATCTCAAAAAAAAAAAAAGTATAGTGTGCTTAGGTGTGTATATGCACGTGTGTGTGTGTGGTGTGGATGCACACATGTGCAATTACAATGGCCATATGTAGTCTGAGAGGGCTGAGTGGCCTTAACTGCTATCAATCCAGTGGTTTTAAGCATCTCAATAATTTTTTTCGTTTTTTTTTGAGACAGGTTCTCACTCTGTCACTGAGGCTGGAATGCAGTGGTGCGATCTTGGCTCACGGCAACCTCTGCCTCCCAGGTTCAAAGGATCCTCCCATTTCAGCCTCCTGAGTAGCTGGGACTGTAGGTGTGCACCACCACGCTCAGCTATTTATTTGTGTGTATTTTTTGTAGAGATGGGGTTTTACCATGTTTTGCAGGCTGGAATCCAACTGAGCTCAAGTGACCCTCCCACCTTGGCCTCCCAAAGTGTTGGGATTACAGGCATGAGCCACCACACCCAGTCAGCATCTCAATAATCTTTCTTTCTCTCTCCTTCCTTCCTTCCTTCCTTCCTTCCTTCCTTCCTTCCTTCCTTCCTACCTCCCTACCTCCCTCCCTCCCTCCCTCCCTCCCTCCCTCCCTCCCTCCCTCCCTCCCTCCCTTCCTTCCTTCCTTCCTTCCCTCCCTCTCTCTTTCTCTTTCTCTCTTTCTTTCCTTTTTTTTTTTTTTTTGAGACAGAGTCTTACTCTGTTGCCCAGGCTGGAATGCAATGGTGTGATCTTGGCTCACTGCAACCTCCGCCTCTCAGGTTCAAGCGATTCTCCTGCCTCAGCCTCCCGAGTAGCTGAGATTACAGATGTGTGCCACCACACCTGGCTAATTTTTGTATTTTTAGTAGAGATGGGGTTTCGCCATGTTGGCCAGGCTGGTCTCGAACTCCCGACCTCAAGTGATCCACCTGCCTTGGCCTCCCAAAGTGCTGGGATTACAGGCGTGAGCTACCGCGCCCGGCCTCAATAATTTTTTTTTTTTTTTTTTGAGACGGAGTCTTGCTCTGTCACCCAGTCTAGAGTGCAGTGGCGCGATCTCAGCTCACTGCAACCTCTGCCTACTGGGTTCAAGTGATTCTTCTGTCTCAGCCTGCCGAGTAGCTGGGACTACAGGCACACGCCACCATGCCCAGCTAATTTTTGTATTTTTACTAGAGACAGCATTTTGCCATATTGGCCAGGCTGGTCTTGAACTCCTGACCTCATGATCCACCTGCCTCGGCCTCCCAAAGTGTTGGGATTACAGGCGTGAGCCACTGCACCTGGCCTAAAAATTTTATTATTTTATTATTTTTTTTTTGTGATGGAGTTTCACTTTTGTTGCCCAGGCTAGAGTGCAATGGCGCGATCTGGGCTCATTGCAACCTCTGCCTCCTGGGTTCAAGCAATTCTCCTGTCTCAGCCTCCTGAGTAGCTGGGATTACAGGCGCCTGCCACCACGCCCGGCTAATTTTTGTATTTTTAGTAGAGATGGGGTTTCATCACATTGGTCAGGCTGGTCTTGAACTCCTGACCTCGAGTGATCTGACCGCCTCGGCCTTCCAAAGTGCTGGGATTACAGGCATGAGCCACCGCGCCCGGCCTTAATACTTTTAATGATGATGATCGTAATTGCTGCTCACATTTATTGACAGCTTATAAATGCTTGCTGGGCACTTCCATGTCACCTCATCAGAAGTAATCCCCAGGACAATCCTATAGGTAGGCACTATCATCACTATTATTGTCCCCACTTAATAGATGAAAATACTGAGGCCACATATAAGCTATAAGCTATAAGAGGATAGATCTAAGAATTCTATGGAGATATATAGAGTGCTTAAAGGCATGATCTCATTGGAAGGACAGCAGTAGGGGATTGTCATGGAGTGTTTGTATCATAGGCACAACTTATGGTGAATTTCTAAAGATGTCCCCAAATATATATTTTGTCAAATGAGTGAATTATGCTTTGGAGGAAGGTGGATGGGATTGCGTTGGGGTGGTTAGGGCTCCAGCCTCCAAGCTGGGGCTTCCACTGCAGACATTGTTGTTCTCCTGTTTTGTGGATGGGCTGTCTGAGGCCCAGAGATTCAGTGGTGAGTTCAAGGTTCCACTGCTAGGGCAAAAGAACAAATCAAAGAGATAAAAGTGGATCTCTAACTGGGCATGGTGGCACATGCCAGAAATCCCAGCTACTTGGGAGGCTGAGGTAGGAGGGTTGCTTAAGCCCAGGAGTTCAAGACCAGCCTGGACAACATAGACTCTGTCTCAAACAGCAAAAAGAGTAGATCTCCTTTGGTTCTAACGAGGGGATGTGAGATTCAAGATCAGAGCCCACTGTCCACTCTGCTGTCTTTTCCTGCCTCAGTGTCCCCAAGCTGCTGCCCAGGAGCCCAAGGGTGGGCAGTCTTTCTCTGACACAGGAACCCCTTCACTTCACATTTAGGTGATTGAGGCCTAGTGGAGCAGGGACTCACCCACGGCCACACAGGGGGTCAGAATTACTGTTGAGGCCAGAATCCAGAATTGTCTCAGTTCCAACCAGGAAGGGGTTTGTTTCCCAAAACCTGTCCCTACCCCACCCCTTCTTTGGCAGGCTGAGTAGCTGTCGCCCTCAGGGTGGCCCAGAGCAGTGCTGGGGGTAGAGATGAAGGTGCCTTGTGAAGAGGCTGCCAAGAAGGGGTGGGGCAACTTCCAAGAGGAAGAGCACCAAGAAGCCCAAACCCCAGACGGAAACCAAATGTATTTTCTGGGCCCTGAGAGGATATTTGGAACAATGGAGGTGAGATGAGGGAAGTTAAAAAGGGCTTCTTGATATCCTTAGAAAAAAAAATACAGGCTTTAAGTTTGACTTTTGTTTCTCTGAAGGATGTTTGTGTAACTTTCTGAAGGCAGGATCCCAGCACTCTGTGAAGCTTGTCAGATGCTGTTTTTTTTTTTTTAATTTTTATACTTTTTTTGAGACAGAGTCTCGCTCTGTCGTCCAGGCTGGAGTGCAGTGGCGCGATCTTGGCTCACTGCAGCCTCCATCTCCCGGGTTCAAGCGATTCTCCTGCCTCGGCCTCCCGAATAGCTGGGATTACCGGCGTGTGCCACCACACCCAGCTAAATTTTTTTTGTATTTTTAGTAGAGACGGGGTTTCACCATGTTGACCAGGCTGGTCTCGAACTCCTGACCTCAGGTGATCTGTCCGCTTTGGCCTCCCAAAGTGCTGGGATTACGGGCATGAGCCACCACGCCCGGCCATTAGGTGCTGTTTTTATAGATTCAGGGCTTTGGAGCTGGGAAGGACTCGATCAAGTAGTCTCCTCACTTTATAGTTGGTGAAATGGAGGCTGAGAGGTGGGGGGCCTGCTTGAGGTCACACAGTGAGGCAGCGGAGGTCTTGGATCTTCCCATGTGTTGCAAGAGGCTGTTCATCTTGACTTACCACCTCCTGGGACCAGGCTGGCATGGGGGCTGGGCAGTCGCTGATGAGGGGTTCCCTTCAAAATGCTCATTGCTGCCGGGGATAGGGTAAGGCCAGGTCTGGTCTTGGGCGAGATGAGCCCACTGGTGGGGAGAAGGCTGAGATGGTGCACCTGGTAATGCCACCCCCATCCAGATGCCAGGCCCAGCTGTGTGCCGTCTGCCCAGCAGCTGGGAGCTGTGAGTCACACCCAGTGGATACAGAGGCACAGGCCATTGTGTGCCGTGATTCATTCTGTTCTCCCAGCCCCGAAGGGATGATGAGGCCCTGAGCACTGATCCATGCCCACGCCTATGGATGAAAGCTGATATGAGGAGGCCCAGGGGACCTAAGGGAGTCGGCTCCCTCTGCTACCTCCTGTCTCTTGAGTATCCTGTGATTGTGACCTGTCCATTCCCACTAGTGCAGGGGTCCGTGAGCCCCCAAAGGTGCGATATGTTGTAGGCATTTCTGTGCTTGCTTTTTCTGAAGAAAGAGTTTGTTGGTTTCATCAGATCATCAGAAGGCTGGGTGTCCGTGTGGAGTGCTAACAGGAGGCTGTGTGCACTGCGGGCTTGAGAAATGGTGGCAGCGTGGTGCAAGTAGAAAGTAGCCTGGTGGCAGTGTAGCATCCTGGGTCAGGGTGTGGTCTTGGAGACGGGCTGTTGGCTTCTGAGCTGGCTCCTCCACTTAGGAGCTGTGTGGCATTGGGTAAGTTACTTTGTGCTTCCTCTGTAAAATGGCAATAACAGTTTTTATCTCATGGTGTTATAGTTAGACTTTTAGGTAAGTTAATGTTTGTAAAGGACTTATCTCGTGCTTGGTACAAAGTAATCATTTGGTAAAAGTTTGCTGTTGGTAGTTCTAGCTCTGCTATGAATTTGCTGAGTGATCTTGTAAGTGCCTGATCCTGGGGTCTTAGTCTCCACCCCTGTCTCCGCACTCTGTGTTGGGCTTTTTAGGAGCTGCAGGACCAGCTTAGAGAGCAGGGGTGGGCAGGGGAGGTAGGGGAAACCCTTTCTGCATTCTGGGACTCCCTAGCCCAGGCCCTCCCTGGCTTTGTCCTGAGGCAGGGTTATGTAACCAGCCGGGTCTGGCCAGGCAGGGCACGATTCTCAACCTCCTTTTGTCCCTCCGTTGTCTCTTCCTCTCCCTTCCCCCCACGGAGCTGTTGTTAGCTGACCTGTTCCTCAAGCTCCAGGGATGAAATCGGACCCTTGCTATTTTGCCACCAATTGATTTAGTTTAGTCCGGAGGTTTGCTGGGCTGGCGGCCCCTCCTCCCGCTACCTGGGGACAGCACTAAACTGATGCCTCTATGTCTGCTTCATGCCTCCTTTTTGGGGAGGAAACACAGGAGTCTAGATGGCTTGGGCTCTTGGTCCAGCCTGCCAGGTTGTAGGGACAGGATGTTCCTGCCCACGGCCTCTGCAGTTCTAGAGGTACACCGCACTCCCTATCCAGGATTCCTTCCCCAGAAGAGCCTTCTCCATCCTTGCAGCCCAGCACTAATGCCTTCTCTTCCAGGAAGCCTTCCCAGGTACCTCAGCGGCAGGGAAGTTGGCCTCTACTGAGCTCCACAGTGTGTTCTCTGTCCCTTTTAAGAAAACAGAGGTCACAAACTGGCAGGCCACATTTGCCCTATGGGCAGATTTTGTTTGGCCCATGCCAAATATTGAGCTGGTTGCCAACCAGAGGTTTTACATAAAAACTCAGACTTCTGGCTTTATTTCAAAAATTGGAAGATAGGAAAACCTTGAGCCTACATTCTCCAGGGGTCATTGCTGGAGGTGAGGCATGTACACTTCACCCCATCCCCAGCCAGCCATTTCATATGCTTACATGATCTTTCTGGTCACTGGAGGCATCTGAGTTTGCAACCCTGTCCTTAAGCCATGAACCACTTTCTCTCCTACATTGTTCCTTTGTGGGCTCTTCTAAGGCAGCAGGTGTAGGGGCTGTGGGTTGAATCACCTTTGTGTCCCTTGAAGCATGGAAGCATTGGAGCATCATGCTTAGGCTCAGAACAGTGTCCCCAGTAGGAGCGTAGCAAGTGCTTCCTGTGTGAAAGCAGGTGTGGCCATGGTCTATCCCTCCAGCTGTGAAGGTTCCATTTGCTAGAGGCCTCTGGGTCAGCCTGCTCTGTGACCCTCGAACCCTCCCCCAAGATAAGCTCTGCCTGCTTAGCCACTGACCCAGGCGGCTTCTTAAGCTGCAGATAACAGTCCCTGAAAGGGCGGGCCCCACCTTGCAGTGTAACCAAGGAGAGGAGCATCCACCTGCGGCTGTCACCAGGTCTCACTCTCATGGTGGGCTTGGAGGAGTTTAGGGAGGGGAGGACTGTGCTCAGCAGCCTTCAGAGGATATCAGGTCCAGACCTCTGTGTGCTGAGGCCAGCAGGGTGAAGAGGGGTGTGGACCAGTTCACATGTTTACTGGCCTGGGCTTCTTCTCCATTGGGCCTCTCTGTGCTTTCTCCTCCTAGAGTATGTTACTTTATCTGACAGCTCCCTTGTCCAGCTGTCTGTCCAGTCAAGGTTTATTTAACTCTTTCAATTGAAATCTTAAGTATTTCCTGGGACCTGCTAAGATGTCTTCTCCTGGAAGAGGTCTTAGCTGAGAGGTTGCAATTGTTCTGGCTACAGGAAAAACCTGGGAAGCTTGCAAAAATGCATGCAGATTGCTGCCCCCACCCCCTGCCTCCTGCTCTGATTCTTTCATTCTAGGGTGTAGCCTCCCCATCCTGAGAATATTCAGACCAGGGGGTCTATAGACCACTCTTCAAGGACTCTGTCTTAGTGCATGGAGCCCAGGGCTGGTAGGGAGGAGCCCTGGGTGGCTGTTGTGCTGGGCGACATTAACCATGCCCCTTTCTCTCTCTGGGCTACTCTTTTGCCCCCTGTGCCAGTGTTCTGGGCTTCCCCAGTTGTCATGGCTGAGTGCAATGTGAGCTATCCTTGGAGAGGATAACACAGAGTGGATTGGGGCAGGTGCCAGTGTCTGGGTGGGGTGAGGGCTGCCAGTCCTGGCCCCACCCTAGCCAGGCCCAGAGGAGTTTCACATTCACATTAGGGAACAGGTCAGGAGAGGAGGCAGACTGGAAGCCTGGCTCAAAGTGGGCAAGTGCTGTGCCCCTGGTATCAGGCCCCACAGGGTAGGCCTGGCCTGGGTGGCCCAGTGACCTGGCCACAGGCTGAGGGGCTCTCCTGCTATGTGGTCCTGTGGCAGGCAGGCTGAAACATCAAGTGCAGGCATGAACAAGCCATTTACAGCTGGGTAAACTGAGGTACACAGAGGGAAGACACTCTCCTAATGTCACATGAGTGGGTGGAAAGCCGGGCTGGGTCCCCAGGTCTTCCAATGCCAGGCAAGGCCACACTCTTCCACCTTCACCTCCCTCTGCAGGGCCAGTGGCAGATCACCTAGCTGGGACAATCATCTGATTGTCTATGACGACCTAGTTAGAGCCTGGAAAAATGAACCATCGTCACAGTCACCCCGGAGGCATGAAACCGGTTGGGTGTGCAAATTACCCCTCAAACATCCTCCATCCCATTTTTTGTTGTTGTTGTTTTGTCTTTCCTTAAACTATCTGATGGGCCAGCTGCCTCTGTGCTCGCTTCCGCCTGGCACTGGGCTTCGTGCTCTTCATTCTGAGAACAAAGCTTCCTTCTGACAGTCCTGCTGACCACAGGAAAAGGGCAAGCGTAGCACCAGCCTCCCTCCTCTGCCTCCTCTTGCTGGGAGCATGGGGTAGGCAGCCTTGGGTGGATGCTGGCAAGGCCGTGAAGGTGGGTGGCGGCAGTCCAGTCCACATTCCCTCTGGCAGCCCAACTGTCAGGATTCAGAAGTTCTCCCTCATGGCCAAAAGGAGAGACCAAGGCACCAGACAGGGACAAACGTAAAGTCTTGTCGTCCATTTGTCCAAGCAGTCAATTGGACTAGAGCAGGACTGGGAATTTGGCTGGGAACTGGCCAGGTGAAAACCCTCAGGGTTTTAGCTGGCCCAGGTGGAGTCTTGTATCAGCCTGTAGCCTCTGGTCTAATAGGGGCTGTGTAAGCCTAAAAGTGTGTTCAGATGAGGGAGACAATAGTCCCTCATTCAGTATATTTGTATTAAACATCCACTTTGGTCCAGGCTCTTTTCTAGAACTGGGATGCAGCAGTGAACAAAACACATGGAGACCCTGTTTTGGACGTGGGGCTGACATTCGAGTGGTGGGATGAAATGAACAGCCCAACAAGCTCACTGTCAGGTGGTGAGATGTGCCTGGAAGAAAAGTAAAGCTGGCTTGTGGGTCAAGAGTGTGACTTGGGGGAGTGACCCTGCCATGTCGGGTGGTCAGGATGGTCCCTGATGAGGGGCACTAGACTCCAGGAAGGCGGCCCACGGGAAATTGAGGGAAGAATTTTCCAGGCAGAGGGAGCTGCAGGGCAAAGGCGCTGGAACTGGAGGACACGGGTGGCCAGAGGCAGGGCTGGAAGAATGAGAGGATGGTGGAGGAGAGGGGCCAGAGGGCATGTGGAGACAGGTAGGGCCTCTTGGCCATGGGGAAGACTTTGTTGTTTGAGTCTGAGTGGAGGGGAAGCTGCTGGCGGGCCCGGTGTGAGGACTGACTGGTTTGGGTACACATTTTAGAGAGACTGCTGGGGGTGAGGGTGGACACAGGATGACTGGCTGGGAGGCTGCCGCAGTCTTGCCACGAGAGAGGTTGGGCGGGTCAGTGGTGGGTGGGGATGGCGGGGGAGCAACCAGGGGTTGGTTCTGGATTTATTTTGCAGGATGAGCTGATGGGATTTGCTGATGGATTAGATGTGGGGTGTGAGAAGAGAGTGTTGACCGCAAGGTTTCTGGCTTGAGGAACTGGAAGACTGTTGGACAGTATTGCCATTTACCAAGACAGAGAAGGCTGTGGGACAAGCAGGTTTGGGGAGAGCAATTAAGATTTGGGGTCAGCTGTGCTGGGGTGGGGCCTGTGCTGGTGGGGGAGGGGCATGGTGCACATGGGTGCTGGGTCCTGCATGTTCCTGTTGCTGTCAGGAACAGCAACAGGGGTTGTGTGAGGGGCCCCAATACTAGGAGTCTATTCTGTAAGAACAAATGTTTCCTGATCCCTTCATGTCCTTTTCTCTCTCTGCAAACCTCCCTCTGCTTTTCTCTTCCTTTTGGACAGAGGAAAAAGGCAGATTCTGAAGCCTCATTGTCACTGTGATGGTCCTAGCCTTTCTGCCTGGCACGCCTCTGGCAGGGAGTTCCTTCTGGGGTAGGCGAGGTGTGGGGGCGGAAGGGTGGGGTGGAGGTTCAGGCCTTATCCTGGCTCTGCTACCAACAGAGCTCTTTGCCTTGGTTTCCCCTCCTGTATGGAGAAGGGTTAAGGTGGCCCCAGGGTTCTGAGGGTGGCAGGGACTATTTGAGGAGGCCACATGGCACAGTGGTTAAGAATCTGGGCTTGGGGTCAGGCAGGCATGGGCATGAAACCTTGCCTGCTGCTTGGCTGTGAGACTCTGGACCAGTAACATAACCTCTCTGAGCCTCAATTTTCTCATCTGTAGAAATGGGCCAATGATAGTACCTGCTTCACAGGGTTGCTGTGAGGTTGAATGAGGAAATGTCCATAAAGCACTTAGTGCCAGGTGCAGTGACTCACGCCTGTAATCCCAGCACTTTGGGAGGCTGAGGCTGGCGGATCACCTGAGGTCGGGAGTTTGAGACCAGCCTGACCAATATGGAGAAACCCCGTCTCTACTAAAAATACAAAATTAGCCAGGCATGGTGGTGCACACCTATAATCCCAGCTACTCGGGAGGCTGAGGCAGGAGAATCGCTTGTACCTGGGAGATGGAGGTTGCTTGTGGTGAGCCGAGATCGCACCATTGCACTCCAGCCTGGGCAACAAGAGTGAAATTCTGTCTCAAAAAAATAAACAAACAAAAAAATAAAGCACTTAGCAAGGCCCTGGCATATAGCACACCTAGTTAACCAAGGCCTCTGCTCACAGTGGCCCATGCAGGCAGGCAGGTAAGGGGCTTGGCCTGGTGAGTGGGAGGAACCGTGGGAGGTTATTGAACAGGAGCATGCCAGGCATGTGGTTTGATGGGGCAGCTGTGAGTGTGGAGACTTGGGCTGAGTTTTCTTAGCAAGTCCAAGAGCCCCTTCCACCTTCCAGAGTGAGAGCTGTGGGCTGGCCCTAATGGACCATTTTCCTTTCCCTAGCCAAGGGTCTTCATTGGCTTGGCATAGGCAGCCTCTGTTTTGCACAAGTCCCTTGGGGTGGGGTGGTCATTTTCCTTAAGGCCTCCTATAGGACCCCTTGTCTCTATATCCCAGTGGCCAGCCTTAGGGAAATGTGAGGGAAGGGCTTTGGGGTGAGTGACATCAAAGGGACTTAATTTACATGTAGGTAGGGCTCTGGACAGGGCTGGTGGGTCAGGCAGAGCCTGGAGTGGCAGTCCAGTGGACACTGGGAGTGACCTCGGTTTCTGGTCTGTATCCAGGCTGGGTGGTGCTTGCTCCAGCAGAGCCATGGAGAGGTCGACAATGGGCGGAATGTGGCCCCTTCAGAACCCACACTTCACTGGTGCCCAGGCATGCCAGCCAAGCCCTGTGCTTCTGCAAGCCTGTTTCCCAGCAGTTGAGCTGTGCCAGGACAGCCAAGGACATTTCAGAGTCCCCAGGGCTCATAGCCAGGCTGTCACCGGGCATTGCTTATTTTCCCAGGGCCCAAGAGTCTTCAGGGATGGTGGGGGTTCTGGAGATATTCCAAGGACTTTTCTTTACAGCTTGGTAAATTGAGGTCTAGGGAGAGCAAGGCACTTGACCAAGGTCTCACAAGGCCACCTCCCTCATATCTGTCACTCCCCTCTGTTTCCATGTCCTCTGCACAGACTCCTGGCCTTCTGCCTGGACGTTTGTAACAACCTCCCTCTTGTGGGCTCCCTAAGAGCTTTGTTTGTCCTCCATTATCATAATCTTGCCATAATCTGCCAGATGCGCACACTATTTGATGTGTCTACCTCCTGTCCCCTCCACTGACTGCCCGTGACAGAGTCTCCCCGACAGAGCTGTGCAGCATGAGGTTTAGGCCCCAGGCTCTGGAGCCAGTCTGAACTCTGTTTGGATGCCAGCTCTGCCCCTTCCTGGTCTGGTGACCTTGGGCATGATACCCTACTTTTCTGAGCCGCTGTCTCTGTGAAATGAAAACAGTAGCAATACTTAGTTTATAGGAATGTCAAGACAGTTAGATGGGATAACATGTGAAATGCAGAGTACAACACCTGGTACCAAGTAAACTCTCAGAAATGGTCATCATTGTCCCAAAGGCCCATCAGTTGGTTGAACTGGAAAGTCGTGAGCATGGAGGAGTAGACCCAAGCTTGGACTGGGAGGCAGAGGATGTGGGCTCCAAGTTCATCTCAAACATTGCGTTCCTATGTGCATGTTGGGAGCCACTTATCCTCTGGAAACCTCACTTTCCTTTTCAGAGAAAGGGTGAAGAAATCCCTGCTATACTTTAATAAAGTTGGCATGTGATGCCATAGCAATGCCTGTGAAAATGCTTTGCATCTGTGTAATGATTTAAAAATGGCACAGTGGTGGCTGTGGTGTGCTGATGGCGATGAGGGCATTGTAACCACAGTGGTGGGCAGCTGGCCGGGCTGGAGGCTGGTTCATCTGTGGAATGCTTAGTGCCCACACGGACTTCCCTGTCCCTGCCTACCTGTTCCTGGCTGTCCACCAGCCTGCCTTCACATTAGCCCCGGCATTATATGCTAGAAAATGTGGGAGGTGCAAAGAGCTGATGGCATTTCCCCAGCCCTGGTGGGTTTTCTGTTATCTGTGGCTGATGCCATGGAATGTGGGGATTAAGAACCAGACAGACGCTGGTTCGAATCTCAGCTAAGCACTTCCTAACGGGGGCCTTCAGCAAGTTGCTTAATCTCTATGGACCTCAGGCTCCATATTTGTAAAATGAGGCCATGATCAAGTAGAGGCCAAGCATTTAACAAAGAGCCCAGAACATAACCGCATCAGGTGGTTGTATAATGTGTATTCTGCCTGGAATGTGGTCATTGACAACGTGGTGACTGACAGGTTATTGATGGCAGGGAGCTGGGGCCACTGTGCCCATTTCTGGGGATTTGCTGCAGAGGTCGGTTATGCTCCCTACAGAATAACCCAGCTTAGATTTAGGAGGGTCTATGGAATCATATGGCATGATTCAATTTTTTAAATTAATTTGTTTTTTAAAATTTTATTTTTTTTAGAGATGGGGTCTTGCTGTATCTCCCAGGCTGCAGTGTCGTAGAGCAGTTGTGGCTCACTGCGGCCTCGAATGCCCGGGCTTCCAGCAATCCTCCTACCTCAGCCTCCTGAATAGCTGGGACTACAGGCTCATGCCACCATGCCTGGCTTCATGATTCTGTTTTATGTGACCAAACTGAGGCCGAGAAAGGAGTGGTACTTGCCTGAGGTCACAGGCAGGTTGTGTAAGGCTGGGCCTAGGATGAGGCAAGTGAGGCATCTAAGTGCAGCGTCTCAGGAGGTGCCCGCTGTGTGGTTGCACACTGTGGAGAATAAGAACCTTTGTTTTTGAGAGGGGGTCTAGCTGTGTCGCACAGGTTGGAGTGCAGTGGCGCGATCTGGGCTTACTGCAGCCTCAACCTCCTGGGCTCAGGTGATCCTCGCACCTCAGCCCTCCCATATAACTGACTACAGGCACATGCCACTACGCTGGCTAATTTTTGTAATTTTTTTTGTAGAGAAGGGGTTTTGCCATGTTGCCCAGGCTGGTGTTGAACTCCTGGTCTCAAACTCCTGGGTCAACCTGCCTTGACCTCCCAAAGTGTTGGGATGACAGGTGTGAGCCACCGCACCTGGCAGTGAGCGCCTTCTTAAAGGCTCCTCGCTGGCCTCACCTGAGCCTAGTCCTGGGTGAGTCCCTGATCTAGGACTGGAACCCTGGTCTCCTGGCCCCATGAACTGTTCTGGACCCCTGCGAGGTACTTTCTAGAGTCTCACTGAGGCCCCCTATTCCTCTTTAAAAGGAGCCTCTGTGAAGTAGGTCACCCAGTGCTTTTTGTTCCACGTTTGTGTTCTCTAGCTGTTGTCTATGTCCTAGAGAAAGCCGGGCCCACTTGCCCACACCTCTCCCCACCTCCTGCCCCCTCCCCCTGCCAGCTGCGCCTCCATGTAAGTACTTTGAGCCCATTAACACCCCAAGGCATGTTGGTGGCCAGCTTTTGTCTTGATGACAAGCCCCAGCAAGTCTACAGGGACTGGTTGCTTTCATGTGGGCCCTCGGTGAAGCCTCCTTGGTCTCAGCAGGCCCTGTGTTGTGCCCACCAGGCCTCTGGGAGATTAGGGGGCTTCTGTGGCTCCAGATGGCTCAAAGCTTTTCCCTTCCTTTGTGTTGTCCCTAGCCCACCTGGCTTCCGTCCTCACTGGCCGTGGGGCTTGGGGGATTTTCAGTCTCTCCAAGGCTCTGGCATCTTCCAGAGTGGGCTAGTCTTGGAGTGTCCATCTGAGCCATTCTGTCTGTCACCACTGCTGGGCCTGCCTGCTGGGCCTTAGGTGACTTCTTGAGAGGTGGCCAAAGCTACTAATCCCTGGAAGGGGCTCCTAGGATTTCCCTGTGGCTGGCAGGACCCTTGGCCACCCACGTGGTGTGACATGAGGAGCCTGGAAAGCCAGCCCAACCTCCATCCTTAAGCCCCACATATAAACATACTATTTTTTTTTTTTTTTTAACTGCAGCTCTCAGAGCCTGCAATTCTACTGTTGTCAGATTGCCTTGTGCACTCCTTGGCATCCTCTAAGAAGGCAAATACCTTTTCAGCTGGGTGCTTTTAAGCATTTGCTGTCAAGAAGCAAGCCCTGGCCAGCCTGGCCCTTTTCCAGTGTTCTGTGTGACCGTGGCCAAGTTGCTTCTCCTCTCTGGGTCTCGTCTTTGTAAGACCCTTTTCAGCTCTAGCACTTTGAGGCTCCAGCATGGTTTCTTACACCCTCCACACCTTTGCCGGTCACCTGTCTTCCTCCTCTGCAGGGTGGGGCACAGGGAAGGGCCTCGCAGCTGAGCTGGGTGGGGCCAGGGGCCAAAAGCCAGCATCATAGACACTTTTCCCACCAGCTGGGCATACCAGTCCTTCCTCTTCTTCTCAAGACAGGTGGGGAAACTGAGGTCTGGAGGGGGAAGGGCCAGGGTTGGAACCAGGACCCAGTTATCCTTATTGCCAGTGAGCGCTCCTCCTGCTGTTGGCTGCTACCTCTCTTGAGAGGGTCAGAAGACCCACTAGCATGAGGGTCAGGGACATGCTTTTTCCTTTCCCATGGAAGGCTCCTCCAGGCAGGGCTTGGGCGAGGCAGGCGAGGTGCCAGTGGTCCCCTGGGCACGGGGCAGAATCAGAGGAGGACATCCTCTTTCTGAGGTTAAGGAGGTAGGGGCTGGAGGCTTTGACAAGGGAGGTGGCAGGAAGGGGCGTGGAGGTTTCTAGGAACGTGGTTGGTGGCTCAGGGTGCTCTAGGGCCACCTCCCTCCCTTGCTTCTGCCTTCCTTTTCTCCTGGGGAGGGGACTGGGCCAACAGTAATGCCATTTTTCCTGGCCCTGGGATTAGGTGCAGCTGTGTTAAGGAGAGGACGTTCGAGAGGGCGTGGCGAAGTGAAGAGGAACCGCACGCCACTGCCTGGAGCTCCGGTGGGTCTGGGTCTGGTCATTCTCTCCCTGGCTCCTGTCCCCTCTGACCACTGTCCCTGGCCCCCTGCCCTGTCCAGTCCTTCCAGGTCCATCTGAGTGTGTGTGTGTGTGTGTGTGTGTGGTATGTGTGTGTGTCCCCAGGAGGGACCTGGGGGTACAGGCTGGCACTTGATCCTGGCACTGGCTCCTGCCTTCATGCCAGATCAGAAGCAGCTCCCGGAACTGCCCCAGGGAGAGGTCTAGGCTGACATGGCAGATTCCTGATGGAGGAGAAGGAGGAGGAGGCTGAGGGATGGGAAGGAAGGGCTCAGTTTCTCCTGTGGCTTCTCCAGACAGCTAGGCACGTCCACAAATCCACCTGAAGCCAGCAGGTCCAAGAGTTTAAAGATTTACTTCAGGGCCACGGGGGAAGCTGGAATGGTGAGATCCCAGGGCTCTCAGATGTTGTGTTTGTGGCTTTGGTCCTGTCTAGACTGTGAGAGCCATGGCTTGTCAAAGCCAGAGGGGCCCCTAGAGAATTTCCATGTTCTTAACTTGGCTTTTGATGGGTGCCAGTCACAACCACTCTGAATTTGTGTGTCTGGGAGAGAATCTGCTAATAGCCATCATTAGATTCTCAAAGGGTTCCATAATCCCCAGAAGGTCACAGACTTCTCCTCTAGTCCATACCCCTCACTGCAGTTGCAGAAACTGAGGCTCAGAGAAGGGAAGAGACTTGCCCAGAGACTCACAGGCAGCAATGGAGGCTGTGGTACCCCCCGCCTCTGTCTTCCTGCCAGCATTCCGCCTGACCTCACAGGCTGGGGGAGCTTGGCTCATTCAGGAAACAAAGACCTCTCATCCCCTGAGTGTTCAGGGCCTCGGGAAGGACTGGGAGGCTGTTGCGATTTCCAGGCCCGCATGGATTTTGGTTTCTGCATCCATGAGATGGAGGCCCCTGAGTCTGCCTGTGCCTTGGAATCTCTCAAGGTGTATCTGAGGCCTGGAGTCGGGCATGCGGGAGGGTGGGGGCTGGTTGTGACCCACATTTCCCAGCTCCTCTGCAGGGGAGGCAGATAGGGGAGAAGCTCAGGGTGTGATAAAATTGTTTTTACTTCACTGGGCATAAATGACAAATAAATGAAGTGAGGGTTGGGAAGTGCTTGGTAGAGCGCCTGGCACATGCCAGGCCGTGAGGCGAGGTGCTCACCATTGTCCTTTGCGGTGCCCTGCTAACTGAGATCTCCTGCTTCTGACCCTCGCTCCTGCCTCTTCCTTAGCATGAGGCCTCTGCCTGGTGCAGGAGGTGGCCCCCCTTTCTTTTTTTTTTTTTTTTTTTGAGATGGAGTTTCGCTCAGGCTAGAGTGCAATGGCGCCATCTCGGCTCACTGCAATCTCCACCTCCCGGGTTCAAGCGATTCTCCTGCCTCAGCCTCTGGAGTTGCTGGGATTATAGGCATGTGCCACACACCTGGCTAATTTTGTATTTTTAGTTGAGATGGGGTTTCACCGTGTTAGCCAGGATGGTCTCGATCTCTGGACCTTGTGATCTACCTGCCTCAGCCTCCCAAACTGCTGGGATTACAGGCAGGGGCCGCCGCCCCGAGCTGCCATCTCCCTTTCTTATATTGGGGTGTCTGATGGGGGCGTGAGGACCCTCTGTCTGAAGTCCTGCCTTGCTGGGTCCCATGGTGCACCTCTCTGCAGTGCAGGCTTTCCCAGGAGGCTGAAGCTCAGCTAGAGAAGCTGGGTCAGCAGCCCTGGGCCTGGTCGCCTCCAGGAAGCCTCTCTCCTGGGCTGCAGACCTGGCTTGGGAGTGGTGTGGAAAGTAGGACTGCAGAGGGGTTACGAACAGAGGCTGTGGGGTGAGCTGGGAGGGGCATCCTAGCTCCACCTCTGCCCAGCTGTGTGACTTCGAGCGGTTTCTTACCCTCTCTGAGCCTCCATTTCCTTGTCTGTAAAATGCTCTTAGCAGTGACACATCTTTCAGGGTGTTAGGATTGAGCGTGGTGGAGCAGGGAAGGCTACTGGCACAGCCCCAGATGTTCGCAGGAGCTTAATGTTGGCCGCCAGTAAGGGAGGTTATGATATGTGTTGGGATATGCTGCTTTGTTCCTTTTGAGTGTCTGCGATCTGAGCCTAAGAAAAAAATAGTTCTGGATGGATTTGACTCTGTCATAGGCAGATTTGGGGATAGGGTGGGCAGAGAGCCCCATTTTGGGAAGCTTTGTGGCCACTGCATAACATTCTGTGTGATGGACCTGACAGCCTTGGTGTGCGTGAAGAGCCTCAGTGGGACTGTCAGGACTGTCCCGTCCTTGGGAAGGGAGGGTGGCAGGTGACCTGCCGTGTTCCCCACACAGCCCCGCCCCCAGGCTGTCTGGTATGTTTGCTCGGTAAGCCGTTTCTTTCAGAGCTGGTACAAAGGTAAACTCGCAACTCAGGCCCTGTTGGAAGAAGGACACTTTCTCGACAAGTGAGGTCTAAGTTCCTGAGGTTTTCTGTTGGGCCTTCCCTGCCAGGGAACCCAGAACAGATTCACAAGTTGAGAACCAGGGAGTGAACCAGTAGTGCTTAATGCTTTGTTTCCTTGTTGATTGATAGATGATCTGTGGGCTACTTCCAAGAAAGATCACTAGAGGCTGCTTGTGATATTAAAACACATATAAAATGGATGAAAACCAACACAGACAGAAAACTATTCAAAGGGAATGGAGAATGGGATGCGCAGGGCATCTGGCAAGTGTTAGCTGTCTTAGGTGATCACAGAGGGGCTGTGGAGATGGGGGATGAGGGGCCCAGGCTCTGGAGCCCAGCAGCTGTGTGCTGAAGTTCCCATTCACCCCCTTATTAGCTCTGTGGGCTGCAGCAAGTGACTGGCCTCTTTGGGCCTCAGTTTCTCATCCGTATAATGGGGGGAATCTGGGTCATGATGCTGTGGTAAGGTTGAAATAATGGCATGTAACGCAGACTTGGCATGTCTCATAAATGGAAGTTAATGTTATTAATGCATTTAGCTTGGAGATGCCGTGTAGCAGATTCACAGAGGGGAAGGTAATTGGCAAGGGCACAAGGCTCTTGAGTACCTGCTGTGGGTAGGAGACGGCTTGTGCCTTGGAAAGCTTTCAGTGAAGTTGGGAGCCTGCATTCTAGTTGCAAGAACAACTGATACCTGGTGTTGCATGGTGGGATGTGGAGCAGGGGAGCTCAACCAGCTCTTTAGAAATCCAGAGCAGGCTTGTTCACCTCCTTGCTGAGGCTGGCATTGGAGGAGGAGGGACAGGGTTTTAATGGACAAGAAAATGGACCAAGGTAAATGAGAGTGGGGCACACCAGACGGCACAAGGCCAGGAGGTCCTTTCCTCTCTCTGGATCTCAGGGTCCCCAGGGGCTTACTGCAGGGTAGACTGTGCTCTCTGTGGCCCTGCGACTCTGAGCCAGACCTCCAACAGTCTCTTTCCCAGTGGTGGCGGTCCTGGACTCTGGGGTGACTGACAGGCGGCAGCTTGGCTCCTGGCCAGGCAGCACTGTGGGGGTGATGGGGGATGGGGCATGTAGCAGATTCCAGCAGAGGAAGGGATTTGCTTCTGGTCTTGGCCTCCCAGGGATGTAATCACGCTGGAGAAACTCCCGCACAGCTGGGAAGCAAATGTGGAGGATTTTCCTTGCTGAGCTGGATGTGGTGGGTGGGGCAGGCTGTGGTAGGGTGGCTGGTGGAGCTGGGAAGCTGTGGGGTGTGGCTGGGTGGGGGTGATGATGTGACTGTGCTGGGGGTGTGACTGGCTGGGAGGGGCTGGATCAGCTATGGGGAGTGGCCCTGGGTGCATGTGGGGCTACCTGTTCCCCAGGCCTGCAGCCACTGCTACGCCCTCCCCTGCTCAGGTCCCTGCCCAAGTCCAGGTACCCATTCACATCCTTCTGAGGCTGCTGGCAGAGCTCTTTCTGCATTGACCTCCTCTCAGCACCCACCCCATGTGCACGTGGTCCAGATGCCTGTGATGATGCCATTTGAGCCTGTCGTGTGCATGTGAGTGTGGGGTGTGTGTTGGGGGGGCGGGGAGGGGTGTGTGGTCCGCAGAGGGCATTGTCAAGAGTGACCCAGGCTGGAAATAAAATGTGGGCTGGGTGAGCATTCAGGGCCGTGGGCACCTTCCCCCATTCACTGCAGCCATGTCGTACCAGAGACATAAAACCTTGGGTTCCAGAGACCTCTAGAAATCCTTGTGGGAAGGTCATGGTCGCCACTGCATTTTCAGTGCCTAGTGGCATGCTTGGCACCTAGTGGTGCTCAGTAAATACAGGATGAGGAAACAGGTCGTTTGCTTGTTCCGCACTCCCAGAAAGATCTTGAACCTCCTTCCTGGATCCCATTCTCTTGCTCTTTCCCTCTGGCGTCAGCCTGGTCTCCCTTCCTCTCTCTTTCTCAATTCACCACTAATTTGATATGTGGCCTTGGGCCAGTTCCTTCCTGAGCCTCACTTTCCAAATCTGTTACTGAGTAATCATTTTATTAGCTTATATTACCATGTGCCAGGCACTGAGCTCAGTGTTTTACATGCCTCATCTCTCTTTGTCTTGGCAGCTGCCCTGCAAGATAGATAAGTAGTATAAACCCCACTTTAGAGTTAGTGAAAGTGAGGTTCAGAGAGGTTGAGAGATTTGCTCAAAGGTCATGAGGCTGGTAAATAATGGAGCCAACATTCAAGCCCCAGCTGGGTGCAGTGGCTCCCAGCTGGGGCTTGAATTACCTGTAATCCCAGCACTTTGGGAAGCCGAGGCAGGAGGATTGCTTGAGACCAGGAGTTCAAGACCAGCCTAGGCAACATAGGGATACCTTGTCTGTATTAAAAAATTAGCTGGGCATTGTGGCACACGCCTGTAGTCCTAGCTGCTTGGGAGACTGAGGTAGGAGGATCACTTGAGCATACGAAGTCGAGGCTGCAGTAAGTGTGATTGTGCCCCTGCACTCCAGCTTGGGCAACAAAGAAAGACACTGTCTCAAAAAATGAAAATATGCTGGGCACAGTGGCTCACATCTATAATCCCAGGACTTTGGGAGGCCGAGGCAGGTGGAACACCTGAGCTCAGGAGTTCGAGACCAGCGTGGGCAACATGGTGAAACCCCGTCTCTACTAAAAATACAAAAATTAGCTGGGCATGGTGGCGGGCGCCTGTAACCCCCACTACTCAGGAGGCTGCGGCTCGAAAATCGCTCAAAGCTTGAGCCCAGGAGGGGAAGGCTGGAGTGAGCCTGGGCAACAGAGCAAGACTTAAAAAAAGAAAGAAAAGATTCAAAGATTCAAGCTCAGGCAGGCTAGCTCCAGTCTGGGCCTTTAACTGTTATGCTAGCTGTCGTCACTAGAGTGAAATAGAAGGGTGTACACAGCCCTTCTAAGGAGGCCTGCTGGTGCACAGTAGGCACTGTGTACATGTGAGTTGGGTTACTGGGCACAATTCACCATGAAAGGCATGGCTTGCCCAGTCTCCGTACCTGCTCTTACGGAGCCCTTGGTCTCATTCCTGGAGCCCACCCATTCATCACAGGCCCAAGCTGGACCCCCTTCCCTGGTCCCAGTCTCTGGACAGCTTGCTTCTGTAAGAAGGCCCTTGTACCTCTGCCCCTGTTCTCTTATGGGTCCGGGGCAGCATTTTCAGGTGGGGATGTTAGATAGAGTGACTTCAACTCCAGAGCAGTGGCCACGGTTACCGTGGTATTTCCCGAAAGTGCAGCGTTGCCATGGCGTCTCCATGACGACCAGAGCATCTCATTCATTATCCTCAGCACCTTGGCAGGGAAAGCTGGGATTAGGACTAGGGGAGTGTAGTGGGAGCCTGGCTGAGGGCTGTGGGCCACTGGCCTTTGTGGCTGAGGTTCCCCTCATGCCCCTGCCTACCCCAAGCCAAGGTTCCTCTGTAGGCTCTGGAGTTATCTCCCACCCATGGGGTCTGGGTTCACATTTCGGCTCTGCCACTGAACAGTTGTGTGATGTTGGGCAAGTGACTTAACCTCTCTGAGCCTTATTTTACTCAACTGTAAATGTGGATATCAATATTAGTTGTAAGGATTACATGAAATGAGGTATAAAAAGTACTGGCTGGGCGTGGTGGCTCACACCTGTAACCCTAGCACTTTGGGAAGCCGAGGTGGGTGGATCATCTGAGGTCAGGAGTTCAAGACCAGCCTGGCCAACATGGCAAAACTGCATATCTACAAAAATTAGCTGGGCATGATGGTGGGTGCCTGTAATCCCAGCTACTTGGGAGGCTGAGGTGGGAAAATTGCTTGAACCTGGGAGGTAGAGGTT
Organism: Pongo abelii; assembly: GCF_028885655.2. Lineage (NCBI taxonomy): Eukaryota > Metazoa > Chordata > Mammalia > Primates > Hominidae > Pongo > Pongo abelii. Next base: position 159,159,544 of record NC_071989.2, read on the forward strand.
GCAGTGAGCCAAGATAGTGCCATTGCACTCCAGCCTGGGTGACAGAGTGAGACTCCATCTCAAAAAAAAAAAAAAAGAAAAGTGCTTAGCACAGTGCCAGGCTCATAGTATGGCAGTATTCATAATGATGATAATTATAATGTTGTTGGTGTTATTTTTATTGTAGAAACCCTTAGGTTTCAGGGAGGAATGAAAGACCAAACTCAAAGTCAGGAAGGAAACCCATTTGAGTTAAGATTTGGTGGTTTCCATGTGACTGTGGCAAGTCACTTCACCTTGAAGTCTTTGTCTCCTTATCTGTAAATTGGAAATAATAACAGCTGCTCATTCATTCATATCCTGAGTATTCAATAAGGACCTGACCCTGGGAAAAGTGGGAGCTTCCACGATGAATGAGACTTGGTTCCTGCCCTTGAGTGGCACCCGGGCATCGGGGGAGGAGGAAGAAAGGACACTGTTTTGTGCTGAGGGCTGTGTGTGCCAGGTGCCGGTGAGGGCCTGTGCAGAGGTCAGTAAGCCCTGGTCCTGCCCCACAGATCTGCAGGCTACAGGAGGTAGAGCCATGTGCAGGAATGCCCCCAGTTTACTCTGCACAGACCACATGCTCAGGTGCACCCAGGGGCTGGGCAGGAAGCCAAATGAAGTAAAGAGGTTGGCTGTGAGACTGTACATAGAGATGCTGATGGTGTTAACTGCAGGATACGCGGCCCATTTGAGGCTGGCACTCTAAGTGCCTCGGCTGGTGGTGGCGGGTGAGGATGTGTGCCCAGTGTCACCAGAACTTGCCCTCTTCAGAGACAAGTTAGAAGTTCTGACTTTTATGTAAAATCTCCTGATTTAAAAATGTTGCTAACGAATCCCAAATTAAAGAAAAATACTGTGCAAGCCAAAGAGCACAGGCTGCGTTTTGTTTGGGCTCCAGGGTCCTGGTTTTCAGCCTCTGCACCGTGGAGTGGGGATGAGGCGGGAGCCTGAGGAATGAGACTTAGGAGTGGGAGAGGGGGCAGTGGTTGGTGATGACTTCAGAGGGGTCTTGACTTTGGAACCGGGATCTTGAAAGATGAGTAAGTGTCCCAAGGGGTCCGGGGAGGCATTCCAGGCAATGGGAATTTCATCAGCAAAAGCCTCAATGCTTCCCCGAGATTGGTGACTGGCTGGGTGAGGCTGGAATTTAGGGGAAACTGCTGGTGATGTCTGCAAGGCCCAGCAGGCCCAGGGTGGTGGGGGTCATTGAGGCCTCAGCCCCAGCTATCCTTGAGGCCTTGGTGGCTGCAGGGGGATTAGAAGCCCCTTGAGCCACGGGAGTTCTGGAGTGCAGGCGGGTGAGGAGGGCCGTGGGTGGAGGGTGGCAGCCTCTGAGTGGATTGCAGAGGGGCTGTGCTGGAAGCCCCCTTTGCCAGCCGGCTGAGTGGCTGGCGCTTTGCTACAAAGCAACTGGCTTCCCCCCACTCACCCCCACCCCAGGGTATTTGGCCTTCTCTGAGGACAGGGGCTACCTTGCTCTCCCTCTGCTCTGGGTTTTGCCATGGCCTTATCTTTAGCTTCTTGGCTTCTATCCAGGCAGCCAGCCAGCTCCCAGTAAGGGCCACAGCCTCCAAAGGTAGGGCTGCTTTTCAGGCATGCTGTGAGAGAGGACGGCAGCCCTGGCTGCCTGGCCCTCTGTGTAGTAAGTGTGTCTGGTGCCTGCCTGCCTGCCTCAGCCCTTGCTCTCCCTCTGTGAAATGAGCTGCCCTCCCCTGCCTGAGTCCTGGGGCTGTCAGACTCTCAAGAGAGGGATGAGCTTGAAAGTGCTTCGTGAGCTAAGCTGTGATCCACATCGTGAGGGATTGTCGTAAGTATGTTAAATAAGCAACAGGGGTGCGTGATAACCGCAGCTGTGTGCCAGGCGTGGTTCTGAGCATCTTATGTATCAACTCATTTAATGTTCACAACCTTGGGTACATTAAAGTAGGTAGAATTTCCATTTTACATGCTAGGAAACTGAGGCACTGAGAAGTTAAACAACTTGCCCAAGATTACACAGCTACTAAGTGGTGGAGCTTAGTTTTGAATCGAAGCCACTTGGCTCCAGTCTGCACGTGTAACCAGTAGGGTCCATTAATCTAGGACTTTAGGTCTGTGGATGGGTGGCAGGGAGGCTCTGAACTCCTTGAAATTATTATGATATATATTTTTTTGAGACGGAGTCTCGCTCTATTGCCCAGGCTGGAGTACGGTGACGTGATCCTCTGCCTCTGCCTCCCGGGTTCAAGTGATTCTCTTGCCTCAGCCTCCCGAGTAGCTGGAATTACAGGTGCCTGCCACCATGCCTAGCTAATTTTTGTATTTTTAGTGGAGATGGGGTTTCACCATGTTGGTCAGGCTGGTCTTGAACTCCTGACCTTAAGTGATCTGCCCACCTCAGCCTCCCAAAGTGCTGGGATGACAGGCGTGAGCCACCACACCATTATGACGTTTTCTAGCGTGTGTGTGTGTGTGTGTATGTATATATATATGGCTTTATTGTTTAGATTTTTAGTTTTACATTCACAGCAAAATTGAAAGGAAAATACAGAGATTTCCCATAAGCCTTCTTCCCCTGCACACACACACAGCTTCCCCCATTATCAATGTCCCCCACCACAGTGGTACTTTTTTTTTTTTTTTTTTTTGAGATGGGGTCTCGCTCTGTCGCTCAGGCTGGAATGCAGTGGCACAATTATGGCCACTGTAGCCTTGACCTCATGGGCCTAAGTGGTCCTCCTGCCTCAGCCTCCTGAGTAGCTGGGTCTACAGGCACATGCCCTGACAACTGGCTCATTTTTTTTTTTTTTGTAGAGATGGGGGTCTTGCTATATTGCCCAGGCTGGTCTTGAACTCCTGGCCTTAAGTGATCCTCCTGCCTCGACCTCCCAGGGTCAGGGGACTACAGGTGTGAGCCACTGTGCCCAACCCAGAGTGGTAAATTTGTTACAACAGATGACCCTGCATTGACACATCATTATCACCCAGAGTCCACAGTTTACTTTCGGGTTCACCTCTGGTAGTATGCGTTCTGTGGGTTTGGACAAATGTATAATGACATGTATCCACCATCGTCGTCTCATACACAGTAGTTTCACTGCCAAAAAAATTCTCTTTGCTCCGCTGATTCATACTCTCAACCCCCAACCTCTGGCAACCGTGTGCATTTTTTTAATGTGCATATTTTTTATGTCTAAAAAATGTCAGATTCCCACAGAGGTTCGTGGCTCCCACATTCCTGAGACTCTGAGCTGCATCATTCACACTCTGAAAGGTTGTTAATCTGATAGAGGGTCACTGACCACAGCACTCAAGCCTTCGAGGAGTGGCTGGTGGCTGCTCTCCTCCGCTTCCGTGGGATTGGGTGGCCAACGTGGGCAGGGCGCCATCAGGGCATCCCCACCTCCTATCCGCTGTGCTTCTGTCCTGGCCCTAGGCCAAGGGGTGGGGCTGGGCTGCGGCCACAGGTTGCCCTTATCAGTGGTAAATTGGACACCTGGGTACCCTGAGTGTAAACAGGACCAGTCACCCCAGCTTTCCTGGCTCTGCTCAGGACACCTGCTCCTTCTTGCCCTGCTCTCAGCTAGAATTGCAGGGAGTCCCTGGAAAGTGCCACACATGCTCTTATCTCCAAGCTGTGGTATGTGCCATTTCCTCTGTCTACCCCTGCCCAACCCTTACTTTTTGTTCTGGTCAGCTTAGGTACCCTTCCTCCAGGAAGCCTTCCTTGTACCCTCCTTCCCCCTGCCAGAAGAGTTAAGGACCCCTGAGTTCTCCCAAACACCCCTCCCATCCCCGTCTGTCACACTTATCCCCCTGCATTGCAAATGCCTATTTTCTTGGCTGCCTCTGGTTCCTCAGGGTACTGGCACTGAAATGTAGAATATCAGAGGTGAAGGAGCCCCCAGAGATCACCTGCCCCAACCCTCTTCTAACATGCAGGAAGCCCAGAGGGAGCCACACAGTGCATCATGGCAGAGCTGAGACCACACCTGTTGTCCCAGTCACCTCCTCATTTCACAGACAAAAAGCGGAAATAAAAATCACCCAGAGATAATCACTGTTAATGTTTCTTTTTTTTGCATTTAGCACCAGTTTCTAGCCTATGCACAAAAATATTTAACAAAATTATGACCACACGTACAAACTGTTTTATAAATGTTTTTGACTTTGACAATACGTATGGTAATTATATTTCTATGTCAGTACATGTCCTTCTTCAACATATTGTAAATGGTTGCCTAGGATTTCATATGTTTTGTATTATAATTTCTTTTTTTTTTTAGATGGAGTCTCGCTCTGTCGCCCAGGCTAGAGTGCAGTGACGTGATCTCGGCTCACTGCACCCTCCGCCTCCCAGGTTCAAGTGATTCCCCTGCCTCAGCCTCCTGGGTAGCTGGGACTACAGGTGTGTGTCACCACGCCCGACTAATTTTTGTATTTTTAGTAGAGATGAGATTTCACCATGTTGCCCAGGCTGGTCTTGAACTCCTGACCTCAAGTGATCCGCCCACCTCGGCCTCCCAAAGTTCTGGGATTACAGGCATGAGCTACCACGCCCAACCCTTGTGTTATAATTCCTAAATACAATCTCCCATTGTTTGGGATTTGCTGTTATAAGCAGCACTAGGATTTGTGTTCTTGTGGAAAAATCTTTACACACTTCTGCAGTAATACCTCTAGGATAAATTCCTGGAAGTGCAGCTGTCGGGTCTGGAGCATGCTGTACCCATGCTGAGCACATCATATAGTCTTGGGGCTGGAAGGGATTTCAAAGATCTTTACCCTCTAGGCTGGGCCCAAGCCTTGAATTCCCCCCTGGCCTCTTTAGCCCTGGCTCTTACACCTTCCATCTAGACCTGGGCAACTCTCCTTCTAGCTTTGAGCTGCTGTGACTGATAGTTGCTCCTTGGGGGCCAGGCATGGTGGTTCATGCCTATAATCCCAGCACTTTGGGAGGCCAAGGCGGACGAATCACCTGAGGTCGGGAGTTCAAGGCCAGCCTGATTAACATGGAGAAACCCCGTCTCTACGGGCGTGGTGGCTCATGCCTGTAATCCCAGCTACCCAGGAGGCTGAGCAGGAGAATCACTTAAACTGGGGAGGTGGAGGTGGCGGCGAGCTGAGATTGCACCATTGTCTAGCCTGGGCAACAAGAGTGAAACTCTGCCTCAAAAAAAAAAAAAGAAAGAAAAAAAGAAAGTTACTCCTTGGGTTGCTGGGAAATCTCACTTCTTGTGACTTCATTACTATTTAAGGGAGACTGGAAGACTGTGTTTGGGGTTGCTGTTTGGGATGAGAGAATTGGGGCCTTTGTGTCGTGTATGTGCGTCTTCATTAACTCCAGTGAGATGAGTACAGGAGGCGTGGCCTGGGTGCGGGGGGTTCAGGCTGAGGGGGAGGCTGGAACCCAGAGTTATGGCTGCCTGGGTGGACAGAAGGTCCAGGGCAGGGGAGGCCGCCCCTCTGCATCCTGTGGTGGCAGTATGGCGATCCTCAGGAAGGCCGTTTGGTCATCTGTTGTCCTGGGCTGCTGTGTGCACCTGTGGGTACGTACCCCGAGGATGAGAGATACCTGGTTGCATTACGGGCAAATACGACAGCTGCCATGTTTCTTGTGCCAAGCTCCTCAGACACATTTACTCAACGCTCAGATACAGCCATGAGCTGCAGGGGTGCTGGTGTTACAGATTAGCTCACTGATGCTTGAAAGGTATAATGGTCACCTGAGGCCTTCTCACACAGCTAAGGCACACATGCCCCACAGCCTGCTAATGAATCCTGGCTTGGCTTCATTCTGAGTCTTCATTCCTTGGATGGAGACTCAGTCTTTTCATCTATCAGATGGGGCTGCTGGGCTCATCCAAAGAGAGCAACGGGTTAGGAAGGGAATGGAATATGGTGAGGATGTGGTATTCAGTCGTGATTTAGAATTCTACCTGTAGTTCCCAGGCTCTGCAAATGTTTATCATCTCTCCCCATCCGTCTTGCTTCTGGATTTTTCTTGGCCTAGTCTTGGGCTCTGATAATGATCAAAAATAGCAACTCCCATTTGTAGATACCATATGCTAGGTACTGCTTTAAGTCGTTTACAAACGTTGTTGGACTTAATCCTCCAACCCCTCATGAGATGGGTTCATATTATTTATTGTCTGCCCCATTTTACAAGTAGGGAAACGGGGCTCAGAGATATTAAAGAGCTTGCTCCAAATCATGCAGCCTTGGTTCGGCAGCTGTACTTGCATTTGGGCACTCCTAGGTCAGTTCCTGTGTGTCCACAGTTAGCTGAACCCTGAAGCCCACTCTGACTCTCCTGTTCTCTCCACTCTCCACAGCCTTAGCCCCGTGGGCCCCACGGAGTGAGCGGCATGCGGCACCCCTGCGCCTGCCCAGTGTCCTCTGGCCTGCTGCCCTGCACCCCCAGAAGGCCCTGACGCCCTGGGGCACTTCTGCTCTGCACAGGACCACGCGGGGGTTTGCCATGGTGACATAAAGGGGCGCGGAGGAAGGAAGGAGTGTGACCAGCCTGTGGACTGCGCCCCTGGCTGGGAGGAAGGACTGGGGGCCCAGATCCTCCACTCCCAGTGCCCCACAAGGGCCTCGCTTCCTAAGTCTCTGTGAATTTGTTGGTCAGTGGACGATTCTCGTGTCTCCTCCTGTGTGGGGCCTTGGGGTAGCCAGGGCAGGCTGGGCCTCCGGTGGCCAAGGTCTCGGAGGCCAGGATGCCTGCCCTGGCATGCCTCCGGAGGCTGTGTCGGCACGTGTCCCCGCAGGCTGTCCTTTTCCTGCTGTTCGTCTTCTGCCTGTTCAGCGTTTTCATCTCGGCCTACTACCTATATGGCTGGAAGCGAGGCCTGGAGCCCTCGGCGGATGCCCCCGAGCCTGACTGCGGGGACCTGCCACCGGTGGCCCCCAGTCGCCTGCTGCCACTCAAGCCTGTGCAGGCAGCCACCCCTTCCCGCACAGACCCGTTGGTGCTGGTCTTTGTGGAGAGCCTCTACTCGCAACTGGGCCAGGAGGTGGTGGCCATCCTGGAGTCCAGCCGCTTCAAATACCGCACAGAGATTGCGCCGGGCAAGGGTGACATGCCCACGCTCACTGACAAGGGCCGTGGCCGCTTCGCCCTCATCATCTATGAGAACATCCTCAAGTATGTCAACCTGGACGCCTGGAACCGGGAGCTGCTGGACAAGTACTGTGTGGCCTACGGCGTGGGCATCATTGGCTTCTTCAAGGTACACAAGAAGCAGGGTCCCTGAGCAGTTCAGAGCCCCCTCTCCAGCTCAGTGCCTGAATTCTTACCTGTGAAATGGGTGTAATGGTAGCACCCGCCTCCTGGGGTTGTTGGGAGGGTTAAATGAGTGAGTATATGTAAAGCACTGGGAGCATGCGGTGCCCACTGCCTGCCAAGTGCTTTGTAAGTATTAGGGGAGCGTGCCAGGGGGATCGCCTGCTGTGCATGGGGTCCATCACACTGCAGGTGCTTGCCTAAAGGAGGCCACAGAGATAAGTGTGAAGTCGGAGGAGCATGCTCTGCTAGGTGCCCCAAAACCTGTCAAGGCAATCTCCCCTATGGAGGGCGTGTGTACCCATTTTTTCAGATGAGCAAACCAAGGCTCCGGGGGTTAAGTTACTTATGTAAGGTTTTGCAGCCTGTAAGTGGAGAAGCCGAGATTTGAACCTAGACATAGACAGTTTGGGCTCTCTATCCCATGCTCTTTCCTCTTGGTGGTGGTGGAGTATGGCGTTAATATACCTCCTGACCCAGAGCCATTTTGCATGAGGCGAAAGAGGAGAATGGAATCCCACTGGCAGATGGGGAGCTGCTCTGGGCTTTATGGGGCTTCTAGAATGACTGCCGGGATTGGGGTCCTTGCAGAAAGAGTGTCACAGAGAATCTGTCCTTGGTGGGGGGAGGTTGGGAATGGTGGGCGGGGGATCCAGAGGCTGTGGTCAGAGAAGTCTGACCTGCAAGATGAAAGCAGACACTAGCTGGGACTCTAGTTGGATGCTTTGGAGGTGGCAGGGAATTTGTTCCTTCATTCAACAAATATTTACTGAGCACTCACGGTGTTTGTGGTCCTGTGCTAGCGGTGATCGAAGTGGACAAAGTCCCTGCTGTCATGGAGCTGGCATTTCAGTGCTGTGGGAGTGGGTGGGTGACAGGCAGTGAGCAAATAAACATAGGATGGGGCAGGTGTGATCAGTACAAAAAGAAACAAAGCAGGGAAAGGACACAGAGGGTAGTGGGGGTGGGAGCTTGACATTATTTTAGGAAAGTCGTCTTTGATAAAGTGACCTGAAATAAATGAGGGGAGGAGGTGTGTGGCTTTCTGTGCAAAGAGTCTTCCAGGAAGAAGGGACAGTAAGTGCACAAGTCCTAATGCAGCCTCTTGCTTGGTGTGAGCCAGGCGAGGTGGAGCGGGAGATGGGTCAGAAGTGGCCTGTGTCCGCTGCTGGGTGCCCATTTGTGCCAGGCCTTTCCTGGTGCACTTGTGCACTGGGCCCTGTCTCCTGGAGGGCTTCTCATGGCGTGTTCTTTCACACCCTAATACAGCAGGAAGCTCTGCCACTGAAAGGTATTGTAAGCCAAGAATTTGAAGGCCCTTAGAAGTCCTGCAGTAGAGCAACCAGTGAGATTTGTTCTCAACTGGCTTGATCACAAAACCCTTTCTTTTACAGAGCACCCTCAGGGGAATGCTGGCCTGGTTTATGGCTTTACAATGACATCAAGTCAGACCATCTCCATTGTCTTTTTTCTCTTTTCTCTTGGGCTCTTTACCCTTTCCTGCCATGAACTTCATTTAAGTTCTATTCAGAGCCCCAGGCCTGAAAAGCTTCAGGAGTCTGACGTTTATTGAGTGCTCACTCAGTGTCATGCACCATCTACATGCGTTGTGCAGATTCACGCACTTCACACCAAGGCAGGTGGCTAGCAGCCTGATTTAAGATAGGAGGAAACTGAGGCAAAGGAGGATAAGCAATGTGGTCCAAGTCTGCGCCTCTGATGAGTATAGGTATGGGATTTGAACTCAAGCAGTCTGGCCCCAGAGGCCTTAGTCTTAACCACGATGTGATGAGTCCAGGAGCCTCACATACCATTTATTCAGGAGAAGTGGCATCAGAGGCCACATCCAGTGCACAGAGCTCCCACAGTCTCTGGGGACCAGGCAGTGGGCTGTGGTCATTGGGCATAATTGGTACAATAGAGCTTGGGCGCTGTCTGGCCCCAATTCCTTGCTCTGCAGAAGGTAAACAGGAGGCCCAGGAAGGGGTGGGGACATGTTCAGAGTCTCATTGTGGGGCCAGTGGTAATTCCAGGACTTGGTGCTCTTCCTACCCTGTTGCCTAGGACAAGACTATCCTTGGTTTTGAGCAGAGGCCTGTGATTTTCTGCTCAAATGCATGCCCCCTGGTGGTCAAGGCACATCTTTCCACTCTTTCTGCAAGACCAGCTTCTCCGCTGTGTGCTGGGCTTGCCAAGTGGGGATTGTTTGTGGGCTCCAGGGATCTGAAGACTTATTCTCCAGTTCCCACTGATGCTGGATTCCCAGGGCAGTGTGAGAGCAGGGACTTAAAAGTCCAAACAGGTTCAGATATCTCTGTCACTTAGAAACAGAGCGACTTGGGGTAAAATGCTCAACTCATCTGCAAAGTGGGGCTAATTACAGCTCCTGCCTCACTGGTCTGTGTTGAAAACAAGACAGTGGGTGGGGAGCACTAAGCCCATTGCCTGGTACCGGAGCCACTCAATAGATGGTAGCTATCGTGCTTTGTCATCTCCAGGTTCAGCAAACAGCAGTGGTAGCACTGTGTCTGTCTTGTGGCCCTGACCAATGTGTGCCCCTGTGAGATCCTGGAGGGTGGGAATAGGGTCATCCTCATCTGGATCACTACTTCCTGGCACTGTCATGCCTCAACCTTGAAATTCCAGGTGACCTGGGGCTAAACACACCCTGGCAGGGGTCTGGCAAGGAGTACCTGACCTCTTTCATTGAGTACTTACTGTGTCCCAGTCACTGAGCTCGGTGCTTTGCAGGCATTTCATGGCTAATTCTCACAGCTATCCTGTGAAGTAGGCGATTTATTTTCAGATAAGGACCTGAGGTTCAAAAAGTTAAATGGCTTGTCCAGAATGACGTAGCTACAGGTTGAGTGTCCCTTGTCTGAAATGCTGGGGACCAGAAGTGTCTCAGATTTTGGAATGCTTGCATTCTACTTACCAGTTGAGCATCCCTAATCTGAAAATCTGAAATCCAGAATGCTGCAATAAGCATTTCCTTTGAGCATGACCTTTGGAGGTCACATTGGTGCTCAAAAAGTTTTGGATTTTGAAGCATTTTGGATTTTCAGATTAGAGATGCTCAACCTGTGGTAAGTCATAGAGCCAAGATCTGACAGTCAAGCTTGTTTCTAACTCAGCCATAGGAGCAAATGGACTGACAGGGAGCCTGAGGCTCAGAGAGGAGATGTGGGATTCCCAAGGTCCCCCAGGTAATGGTGAGGTCTGTGCTTGGCCTCCACCTCTGCGTTCCCGAATCAGGGCTCCTTCTCCCTCTACCTGGGGGACCCCATTGGAAGATTTGGTGTCTCCGGAGTGGGTACTCAGTGGTGAGGAGCAAGAGCGATTTCCACTGCTGTGGGGTGAGGCCTGCAGTAAGGCCAGCCTCTTGGTACTGAGGCCCTCCATTCCCTTCTTGGCTGGTTCATTTCATTGCCAACAGATGGGCCATCAGTGACTTGGCTTCCTCCCTTCCTGGATGGCTGGGCAGCTGACTGAGCTTCCAGCACCTGGCAGTCAGCTCAGGGTCGGGACTTTGAAATGGGATCCCTCAGTACCCGCGGTCCAGTATAGCATCCCAGGCCTCAGCAGGCTATGGACAAGGCCTGAAATGTCTCTGGCCCCTACTGCTTTTGTCCCTACACAGCCCAAGTAGTTCCCATCCTTGGTCAGGGCTGTCTTAGAAGTCGTGAGCTGCCTGGAGCTGGGGAGGTAGCTGAGGACTGGGCTGTGCGCTGGGCCTCAGCACCCGAGGCTGGCTCAGGACAGGGTGGGGAGGTACTCTTGATGTTTGGAGAATCACATGCAGGCTACTTAATATGGTAAACGAGGCCAGGGCCCTGCAGAGCCTTTTTGGGAATTAAAGGAGATGAGTGAAAGGCACTCTTCTGGACAGGTACAGCTCTGCAACGGGCACAGGCTCAGCTGAGACTTTACCCCGCCCCTGCCACTGACCTGTGCACCCCTGTGAGTGCCCCCTGAGCAGCTCTCCTGGGGGCCCCACACATGACCCCATCTCCCCCTCCAAACTCATTTTGCTTTGCCCTGCCCCACTCACTCTCCAGGCAGCAGCCACATGGATCTTTTTAAAATGCAAATTGGAACCTGTCATCCTTTGATGGAGTCTTTGAGGGCTTCCTGCTGCTGCTTCAATCCTCCAGTACTCTGCAGGCCTGGCTCCAGCTGACCTATCTGCCTCATCTCCTCCTTTCCCTCTTGGTCACTCTGCTGCCTTCTTGCTATTCCTTGGTCATGCTGAGGCCTGTCCTACCTCAGGGCCTTTGCACTTGCTATTCTTGGCCTCTACCTTTCCTTTTGTTTGTGCTTATTTGTTCTTTAAATGTTAGCTCAAAAGTCCCTTTCTCCAGGAGACCTCCTGAGCCCACTAACTGTGCCCAGTAATCTACTGTTCCACAAATATGAACCTCCTCTGTGTAGCATGTGCCACACTGAAGTTTTATATTTATTCCTGTGATTTCAGTGAATGTCTCTCTTCCCTCCTTGATTTTAAGGTTCATGAGAGCAGGGGCCATGTCTTTGTTTTTCTCACTGTATCGCTGGCACTTAAAACAGTGCCTGACACAGCAAATAGTTGTGGAATGAACAGATGAAACCTGTATTGAGCATCTATCATATGCCAGGTACTGGAGAGCTGGCTGTTCCTCTTTTATTCCTTTTAAAAATCCAGTTCTGCATTAAATTGTGTGTGTTCCTGCTGGGTATCAAGCTGGGCACCAGGGGTCCAAAGGTGAAACATCATAGCCCCTAACCTTAAGGGGTTGCAGGCTGGTGAGAGATAGAACGCTGAAAATATAAGATTGCAGCTGAGGTGAGAAATGCTGCAGCTGAGGCTTTCACATGGTCTCAGGGAGGCCAGTGCAGAGAAGAGGGTATATGCATTGGGTGTGAATTATGAGCAGGAGTTTGTCAGGCCAAGAAGACAGAATGGAATTGACACAGGAACAAGGACACATTGTACCATATTCAGGGGCAGGTGGCTGAGAGGGTGAGGAAAGTCATGAAGGAACAGGGGCTGTGAGCCTAGGGAAGAGGGGACTGGGGCACACTGTCTTCAGACTTCCAGGGAGCTGGGCAGCCACATGCCTTGAGAGAAAGGAGGCAGAGACTTCACCACTGATGGCAACGACCGGGCAGGCACCATAGTGAGGGAGTGGCCTCTGGAGTGCTAGGGGCGTATGGGGTACCCCCAGCAGAAACCTCCTCTTTGAACGTCTGCATTGGCATCCACGTAAGATGTCTCCTGAAGAAAAGGTTGCGTGGCCAGAGCCAGTTTGGAAACCCCAGGCAACCACGCCTAATGGTTAGGTGTGTGGGTGCTAGGGCTCGACCTCTTGGCAGTGATTCATAGCTCCTTCCAACCACTGTGCTACTGAGGGCAGCATGCCCCTCCAAGCCTCGGTTTCCACACCTGTGAAGTGGGATACGCAGGCTGATGTGAGTACTGAATGAGCACTTTCTGATCATGCCACAGGCCCTATTCTGAGCACGTTGCCGGTATTGATACTGATCATCCTCTACCACTCCTAGAGTTATTTTCTGTTCTTAGCCACATTTTACAGCAGAAACTGAGGCACAGAGAGGTGACATAACTTTCCCAAAGTCAGGCAGTCTGGCAGGATTCATGTTCTCAACTGCTAGATCTTCTTCTGTGTGGTTTAGCCTCTCTAGGCCTCCGTCTGCTATGTGTAAAATGGGTATGAGAGCAGTGTCTCCATCATGGGGTCATTGGAGGATTAACAGCATTCCTGTCTGCAAAGTGCACAGCATCTAGTGCCTGGCTTTGGTAAGTGAGTCATGTGTGTTTGTGAGTATATTATTGTGCAGGGTGGAGCACAGGGCCAGGGTGGTGAGCTCTCCATGAATGTTGGTGAATATTGATACCACTGTTACGGTCCACGTGTGAGAGACTGTGTCCTTTGGGGTTCTGGATGTGACAGTTCTATTCCCCTTCCTGCCCCCCATTGACTGCAGGCCAATGAGAACAGCCTGCTGAGCGCGCAGCTCAAGGGCTTCCCCCTGTTCCTGCACTCAAATCTGGGCCTGAAGGACTGCAGCATCAACCCCAAGTCCCCGCTGCTCTACGTGACGCGACCTAGCGAGGTGGAGAAGGGTGTGCTCCCCGGCGAGGACTGGACGGTGTTCCAGTCTAATCACTCCACCTATGAGCCAGTGCTGCTGGCCAAGACGCGCTCGTCTGAGTCCATCCCACACCTGGGCGCAGACGCCGGCCTGCACGCCGCACTGCACGCCACTGTGGTCCAGGACCTGGGCTTGCATGACGGCATCCAGCGCGTGCTGTTTGGCAACAACCTGAATTTCTGGCTGCACAAGCTCGTCTTCGTGGATGCCGTGGCATTCCTCACGGGGAAGCGCCTCTCTCTGCCATTGGACCGCTACATCCTGGTGGACATTGATGACATCTTCGTGGGCAAGGAGGGCACACGCATGAAGGTGGAGGACGTGAAGGTATGGCCAGGGGTGCCAGACCGGGCAAGGCAGGTGGGGCCTGGCAAGCTTCAGCCTTCAGGTGCCCCATCGTGGGTGTGCCTTGTCTGCATCTCCCCTATGCTGGGAGTTACTTAAAAGACAGTGCCACTCTGCTTCCTATCCTGCCAGTTGGTTCTTATTAATTGTCTTATTAGAAGCAAGTATCATTTAAAACTTGATTGAAGCATTGGCCAGGCGTGGTGGCTCACACCTGTAATCCCAGCATTTTGGGAGGCTGAGGTGGGCGGATCACTTGAGGTCAGGAATTTGAGACCAGCCTGGCCAACATGGCGAAACCCCATCTCTACTAAAAATACAAAAAAAATTAGCCAGGTGTTGTGGCGTATGCCTGTCATCCTGGCTACACAGGAGGCTGAGGCAGGAGAATCGCTTGAACCCGGGAGGTGGAGGTTGCAGTGAGCCGAGATTGTGCCACTGCACTCCAGCCTGGGTGACAGAGCAAGACTCTGTCTAAAAAAAATAAAAATAAATAAAACTTTATTGTATTGAAGTATTGAATATAGAGGAATTTTGCATCTGGAACGTGGAGTTTAAGTTTCTATAATATGTATGGAAGAAGACATGCAGACAAAGATGGGAGCTGTACAATGCTGTTTGTCCGCCTTTAATTTAAATATGATTTTTAACTCTTAAAAATGTTTATGTTAATGTCAGAGCGCCTACAAAACTCTTAAAATAAGGATGAGAGCTTGAATCATGCATGAGGCAGATTTTAACTGAGGTGTAAGTCGACAGTGGAATGCATGTGTTTAATTCAAAAAAGGTTTGCTGGCCGGGTGTGGTGCCTTGTGCTTGTAATCCCAGCACTTTGAGAAGCCAAGGGAGGAGGATTGCTTGAGCCCAGGAGTTTGAGACCAGCTTGAGCAACATAGGGAGACCTTGTCTCTACAGAAAGTGAAACATTAGCTGGGTGTGGTGGTAGTAGTCCTGTAGTCCTAGCTATCTGGGAGGCTGAGGCAGGAGGATTGCTTGAGCTTGGGAGGTTGAGGCTGCAGTGAGCCATGATTGTGCATGGCATTCCAGCCTGGGCCACAGAGCAAGACCCTGTCTCAAAAAAAAAAAAAAAAAAAAAAAAAAGTGTTTACTAAACAAAACTGTGTAAAAGTACTTTGCAGACCACAAGATTTTACACACATGTGAACGGTCCTTGTGAGAAGCAGCCTACAAATTAAGACCATTAAACAATCTTTAAAATACAGTTTTCATCTACTCACTATTTTATTTAAACTTAGTCACAAAGGAGATGGCATCCTAGTGTAAATAGGAAATCCGTATCAGTTGCCATAAATAGAGGCAACCATAACAATAAATCCAATGAAAACAAAAGAGGAGGATTAAATTCTAGAGACATTCTGCTGTCTGCTGACAGCCTGTCCTCTCTTATAGGAGATTAGCAAGTGTTAGAAACATATTAGCACCAAACCCAGGCTTGTCTTTGATGTTAGCAGGAGGCTTTAAAAAGAGACTTGTAAGAGGAATTCTGAAATCTCTGGTAGGGGTTGGCCCTGGGGCCTGGAAGGAGGGTCCTGGTGGCGTTCATCGCCCTGCCTTGGTCAGGAGTGAACTTTGCTCTTCCTTACACCTCTAGAGAAGAGCAGAATGGATGACATTCGGGAGCAGGCACTGTCTGGGGAGTTAAGACCTAATTTGAGTCGAGTCCTAATTTGACCCTAATGAACTAGGTGAATTAGACAGGTCCCCTCCCATGCCTGAGCCTTAGCTATAAAATGATGAGATGGGGTGGATGGGAAGTTTTCAGGCTATTTCCTGGTGCCACAGGGGTCTCCCATAGGTACCTGGATAGCTGGGGTGGGGGTGAGGGGGATGTTTTGGTGCCAGGCTCAGCCCTCCAGGCTCCACCTTAGTTGCTCCAGCGGTGCTGCTTTGTGCTGCTTTTACGCATTGTGTTTCCTCCTGAAATTCCATTCTCTTAAAGGCTCTCCTGTTTAAAGAACGTTTTAGCCTTCCAGTCTAAGTCTTCATGCAGTGCCACCACCTGCCTCTGGCAAGGTAGATTGCTCTGTGTTCTACTTGAGGTGTTCTTCCAGTGGCCCAAGCTCATTTTCTCCTACAGGAACCTAGGTTCTTGCTGTCTGTCCAGTGAGTTCTGGAGAGACTGTGGTCCAGGGTCAGGTTGAGCCTAAGGAGATCAGGTTCCTGGGCTCACTGTGTTCCTACAAGCCCTGAATTTCTCTCTCTTATTAATTTTCCATATTTTAATTTTTTTTTTTTTTGAGATAGAGTCTTACTCTGCCACCCAGGCTGGAGTGCAGTGGCGGGATCACAGCTCACTTAAGTGATCCTAAGCACAAGCAATCCTCCCACCTCAGCCTCGTGAGTAGCTGGGATCACAGGCACATGCCACCATACCCAGCTTACCCAGCTAGTTTTTTGTAGAGCCCAGGTTTCGCCATGTTGCCCAGGCCGATCTGGAACTCCTGGAGTCAAGTGCTACACCCACCTCGGCCTCCCAAAGTGCTGGGTTTATAAGCATGAGCCACCGCACCTGGCCCTATTTTTTCTATTTTTAAAGTGAGAGGAATGATAGCAGTTTGAAGCCATTTCTATAGAACAGTAGAAATAGAAAAATAGGATGCAAACCAAAAATACAAATAGAGGCACCCTCTTTCACACACTTAGCTCAGTTCAGATTGCAAAGTGCTTCTCCAGCCACAATCCTACTTGCCTTAAACATTTTTGTGAGTCAGAAAGGGCAGAGTTTTTTTTTTTTTTTCTTTAATCCCAAGCACACCCTACAACAGAGCCCTTCTTTCAGAGACATGAATGTCGCCTCATTAGCTTGTACAGTACTGGCTGTACAGCACAATTTAAATAATACCAATAGCAGCTGCCTATTCAGGGCTTGGTGAGTCCTTGTGCTTAGCCCTTTCTGGCCATTGCTTCATTGAGTCCTTACAGCAGCCCTGTGAGGTGGGTATTGTTCTGAGTCCCATTTTGCAGAGGTGGGCACTGAGGCTCAGGGAGTTGAGGTAACTTGCCCAAGGTCACACAGCTGGAGCATGCATGTCCACCAGGCAGTGCACGGCCCTGGTAAGATGCTGGTGGTGACTATATTGCCTGGGGAGGGCCAGGACTTTTAGTTTGTAAAGTGCTCTGATAGCTGGCTCTTACAGGTTTTCTTTTTTCTTTTTCTTCTTCTTTCTTTTTTTTTTTTTTTTTGAGATGGAGTTTCGTTCTTGTTGCCCAGGCTAGAGTGCAATGGCACGATCTTTGCTCACTGCAACCTCCGCCTCCTGGGTTCAAGCAATTCTTTTGCCTCAGCCTCCCGAATAGCTGGGATTACAGGCCTCTGCCACCACGCCTGGCTAATGTTGTATTTTTAGTAGAGACGGGGTTTCACCATGTTGGTCAGGCTGGTTTTGAACTCCTGACCTCAGGTGATCTGCCCACCTCAGCCTCCCAGAGTGCTGGGATTACAGGCATGAGCCACCGCGCCCGGCGGCTCTTACAGGTTCCTGAGCCGCTTTGTGGCTCATGTGTCCTAACTCCAGAGTACACCTGTATGTTTGTTTCATAAGTGTCAGTGTCCCTTCATTGACTTGCAAAGTACTGGGTACGCAGTGCATGGGAAGACCGCATTGCTGGGCCCACAGTGTCCCATCCTTGGAAAGGTTATGGCCCTTTAATATCAGCATTGCATTCCATCAGCAAAGAGAAATCCTCCACATTTGATAGATGAAGGCACAGGCTCACAGCAGCAGTGACCACAGACGTGGCATTGGCCACCA
The DNA here is from genome assembly GCF_028885655.2 of Pongo abelii. Lineage (NCBI taxonomy): Eukaryota > Metazoa > Chordata > Mammalia > Primates > Hominidae > Pongo > Pongo abelii. The sequence continues at coordinate 159,177,106 of NC_071989.2, forward strand.
TTTTTCATCACTTACCAGATGTCAGGCAGTTTTACGTACAATATCTTTTTTATAATTGTTTAATCTTTTTAGAGCAAGGTCTTACAGTTGGACCCGTGTTGGATTCTAACTCCTGGGCTCAAGCAATCCTCCTGCCTTAGCCTCCCAAATAGCTGGCATACATGCGGTTATCTTACTTGATTCTCCCAAGAGCCTTATGAGGGAGATATTATCATCCCTGTTTTACATTTGATGAAACCAAGGCCTAGAGGAATGTGAAGCCTTTTCAAGGACACATAGCAGAGCTGGGTGGGATTCTAGATTTTCCCTTGCCAGAGGCCTGGGGGACGGCAGCATAGGGCTGGCTTCAAGAGTATGTGATCTGTGCAGCCACACAGAGCCCCATGCTCAGAGGGAGCCCATTACGTGGTTTAATGCCTGGTGTTGCCTTCTCGACATTCTTTTTTTTTGAGACGGAATCTCGCTCTGTCACCCAGGCTGGAGTGCAGTGGTGCGATCTCGGCTCACTGCAACCTCCGCCTCCCGGGTTCAAGCGATTCTCCTGCCTCATTTTCCCAAGTAGCTGGGATTACAGGCTCATGCCACCATGCCCAGCTAATTTTTGTATTTCCAGTAGAGACTGGGTTTTGCCATGTTGGCCAGGCTGGTCTTGAACTCCTGACCTCAAGTGATCCACCCTCCTCAGCTTCCCAAACTGCTGGGATTACAGGCATGAGCCACCACGCCGTCCTTGACATTCTTTATAATTTTTGAACAAGGGTTTTCTACGTTTTTTCACAGCCCTCAGTGGGAAGAGCAGGGAGCTCCTGGCTTTCCCTCACTCCTTCCTTTCTCCCCTGCCTGTCCTAGGCCCTGTTTGACACACAGAAGGAACTACGCGCACACATCCCGAACTTCACCTTCAACCTGGGCTACTCAGGGAAATTCTTCCACACAGGTAAGTGGGCCTGCCCCTGCCCTCACTAGCAACTTCCAGGACTCCTCAGTACCCAAACCCTCAAAGCACCCATCCACGAGGGCAGCAGGTGGGCTTACTGGCCCACATTAGGGGCAGAGGTGACCTCTCTGCCCCCGTGGAGCCAACAGCCTACAAGAGCAGTCACAGCCCAGGCAGAGGCAATCTGGGGACAACAGCAACGGCAGCCGCTTGTCCCTCCCTGGCCTTTCGGGCTGTGCTGGCCTGGGTGGGGCATCTTCTCCCTCTTGCCTCTCCCTCCTATCTTTTACAATTGTGTGTATTATTTCTGCTTATAAAAGAAGCTGGTTGAATTTTAAGAACTTTACAGAAACATGTAGCATAGAAAGTGAAGATGCCCTGTAATTGTATCCACCTCGGATGACCAGTGTCCTGGGTTTATTTTAGAGTCCTAAGGGTTGAGGGTGAGGGCTATAGGTTGCTTGGTGCACACTTTCCTTCCTCTTTGGGGCTCTCTCTCACTTGCTGTCCTCTCCCCATCTGCTGCCCTTCAGGGACTGGGCAGGAAGGAATAACCCCTGAGCTGGTCATCTGCAATGACCATTCCCCCTAGCTGCCTTCTGCCCAGGCCTCAGTGAGACAGCCTCTCTTGAATTCTAAGAAAACCATTTAGTCAATAATTCAGCAGATGGAGGGGTATATGCAACATAGCCCCGAAGCCAAATAGGAGTGATCCTGGGTTGTCTGTCTGTATTTTTTATATTCTTTTTAACTTTTGTATTTATTTTTGACCAGGCGCTGTGGCTCATGCCTGTAATCCCAGCACTTTGGGAGGCTGAGGTGGGCATATTATTTGAGGTCAAGAGTTCAGGACTACCTTGGTCAACATGGCAAAACCCCATCTCTACAAAAAATACAAAAATTAGCCCAGCGTGGTGGTGTGCTCCTGTAGTATCAGCTACTTGGGAGGCTAAGGCAGGAGGATTGCTTGATCCCAGGAGTTCAAGGCTGCAGTGAGCTATGATTGCACCACTGTACTCCTGCCTGGGTGACAGAGTAAGACTCCATCTCAAAACAAAAAGAAAAAAAATTATTTATTTTTAGAGACAGGACCTCTCTCTGTCACCCAGGCAGGAGTACGGTGGTGCAATCACAGCTCACTGCAGCCTTGAACTCCTGGGATCAAGCGGTCCTCCTGCTTTAGCCTCCCAAGTAGCCGGTACTACAGGTGCATGCTACTATGCCTGGCTATTAATATTTTAAAAATTTTTGTAGAGATGGGGCCTCGCACTATGTTGCCTAGGCTGGTCTCAAACCTCTAGGCTCAAACGATCCTCCCACCTTGGCCTTCCAAAGTGCTGGGGTTTCAAGTGTGAGCCACTGCACCTGGTTGTTTTTTATATTCATAACACTTAGCATATCAGAGGTGGTTATAGTAATACGTCTGAGATAGAGGGTCAAACATCCTGTATATATACAAAGAGCTTCCATAGATAATTAGATAAAAGACAAGTGACCTGATTTGGATCATTGGAATGGAATCAGAGCAGGTATGTCAGAGGTAGAAGAAACCCTTGAGATCATTGACTCCAGACCCTGAATTGTGCAGATGGGCCCAAGAATCTAGAGAGCAGGTAGTCTTGGCCAAGGTCCCCCACTGAGTCAAGGGCACACTCTAGACTAGAATTCAGGGCTCTGGGCTGGGGCTCTGTCTGCTCCTGTGCTGTAGCCCAGATAACTCTTCCAGGCAGCTCCTGGGTGGGCTGTGGCCATGCTCTCCCATCCCCAGGCACAGGCCCAGGTTAGAGGGCCTCATGGCCCAGTGGGCAGGTCTGAGCTGCCTGTGCTGCTGCAGGTACCGATGCTGAGGATGCTGGCGATGATCTGCTGCTGTCGTATGTGAAGGAGTTCTGGTGGTTCCCCCACATGTGGAGCCACATGCAGCCCCACCTTTTCCACAACCAGTCCGTGTTGGCCGAGCAGATGGCCTTGAACAAGAAGTTTGCTGTCGTGAGTAAGATTCCTTGCAGGGCAGAGCGGGGTGGGCTAAGGGCTGGGCTGGAGGTCCAGACTGCTGGCCTCTTGCCGCTTTTGCAGTCTGCTCTGACGGATTTTTACTAACACCTCTGGGCCAGGGCCCAGGGAGAGCTGCCTTTATAGCCACTGTCTCCTTGAAGCCTCAAGAGAATAACCCCTTTACAGACAAGAAACCAAGGCTCAGGGAGATCACACCAGCTACTAAGAGGTCCAGCTGGGACTTAAACTCAGGCCATTTGTTTCCTGCGCCCAAGCTCTTACTAGAAGGGGAGGCTCTGGAAAGCTGGAAGAGGTGGTCAATGAGGAGGGAACGAGCCCTAGGTGCTAGGTAGAATGAAGAGAAGGCAGGAAAGGCCCTCATCCTTGTCCCTCACTACAGAGTACTTGAGTCCTTTGTGCTAGAGTCATGTGCACTGGACCAAGAGTCAGGAGACCTGGGTTCTAATCCCAGCTCTGCCAGTTGCCCACACTGAGATTCTGGGTACATTCCTTGCCCTCCCAGGCCTCAGCTTCCCATCTTACCATGAAGGCTCAGACCAGCAGCCATGCTGACCTAGCCTCTGATTTCTCTCTCCCATTCTACAAAGGGGGAATAAGGCCCAAAGGGGAAGGACTCCTATGCTCACCCTGGCCTGGTCATCCTCTCCCCAGGAGCATGGCATTCCCACAGACATGGGGTATGCAGTGGCGCCCCACCACTCGGGCGTGTACCCCGTGCATGTGCAGCTGTATGAGGCTTGGAAGCAGGTGTGGAGCATCCGCGTGACCAGCACGGAGGAGTACCCCCACCTGAAGCCAGCCCGCTACCGCCGTGGCTTCATCCACAATGGCATCATGGTGAGTGGGCCCCTGGAAGCCCTGGAGGTGGGGGAATGGAGAGCACAGTTTGTCGTGTGTGTGCACACGCTGTTCTGGGAAGCACGGCTCTGGTTTGCTGGCTTAGGGGTTGCAGATCAGCTTCTGCTGCCTCCTCTGGCACCCGAGGCTCTCTGTCCCAGGGAAGGTGGGCTGCCACTCTGACCCCTTTCATGAGCTCTTTCTTAGCTTTTGTGACAGAGGATCAAGGAATAGTGAGCATTCTTGAAAGACGTTTCTGATGAGGACGTGGGACAGGGCTCTGTTACAGTCTTTTTGCTGATTAAAAATTTTTTCTTGGCTGGGCCTGATGGCTCACACCTGTAATCCTAGCACTTTGGGAGGCCAAGGCAGGCAGATTGCTTGAGCCTAGGAGTTTCACACCAGCCTGGCAATGTAGTGAAACCCCATCTCTACAAAAAAATTACTAAAAAAAAAATATGCCTGGTGATTAGCCAGGTGTGGTGGTGCGTGCCTGTAGTCCCAGGTACTTGCAGGGCTGAGGCAGGAGGATCACTTGAACCTGGGAGATCGAGGCTGCAGTGAGCCAAGATTGCGCCATTGCACTCCAGCCTAGGTGACAAAGTGAGACTCTGTCTCAAAAAAAAAAAAAAATTTTTTTTTTCCCTGGGGCTTCTACCATGCATCTATCCCTTTTTTTTTCTTTCTTTTTTCTTTTTCTTTTTTTTTTTTTTTTTGAGACAGAGTTTCACTCTTGTCTAGGCTGGAGTGCAATGGCACAATCTCAGCTCACTGCAACCTCCGCCTCCTGGGTTCAAGCAATTCTCCTGCTTCAGCCTCCCTAGTAGCTGGGAAGACAGGCATGCACCACCATGCCTGGCTAATTTTGTATTTTTAGTTGAGACAGGGTTTCTCCATGTTGGTCAGGCTGGTCTCGAACTCCCAACCTCAGGGGATCTGCCCACCTTGGCCTCCCAAAGTGCCAGGAATTACAGGCGTGATCCACTGTGCCCAGCCTTGCATCTATCCCTTTCCTTGGCACTGGGGACACAGAAATGCACAAAACGGAGGAAAGTTCCTGCCCTTGTAGACCTGACATTCTAGTGGCAGGAGACAGACCATATGCTCATGCATGTGTGTTGTGGGAAGTCAGGGACCCCGAACGGAGGGACTAGCTGAAGCCATGGCAGAAGAACATAAATTGTGAAGATTTCATGGACATTTATCACTTCCCCAATCAATACTCTTGTGATTTCCTATGCCTGTCTTTAATCTCTTAATCCCGTCATCTTTGTAAGCTGAGGATGAATGTCATCTCAGGACCCTGTGATGATTGTGTTAACTGCACAGATTGTTTAAACAGTATGAAATCTGGGAACCTTGAAAAAAGAACAGGATAACAGCAATGTTCAGGGAACAAGGGAGATAACCTTAAAGTCTGGCTGCCTGTGGGCCAGGTGGAACAGAGCCATATTTCTCTTCTTTCAAAAGCAAATAGGAGAAATATTGCTGAATTCTTTTTCTCAGCAAGGAACATCCCTAAGAAGAGAATGCATTCCCAAGGGGAGGTCTCTGAAATGGCCGCTTTGGGAACATCTGTCTTTTACAGTTGTAGATAAGGGATGAAATAAGCCCCTGTCTCCCATAGCACTCCCAGGCTTATTAGGATGAGGAAATTCCCGCCTAATAAATTTTGGTCAGACTGGTTGTCTGCTCTCAAACCCTGTCTGCTGATAAGATGTTATCAATGACAATATGTGCCCGAAACTTCATTAGCAATTTTAATTTTGCCCCGGTCCTGTGATCTCACCCTGCCTCCATTTGCCTTGTGGTATTTTAGTACATTGGGAAGCATGAGATCTCTGTGACCCACACTCTATTCGTATGCTCCCTCCCCTTTTGAAAATCACTAATAAAAACTTGCTGGTTTTGTGGCTTGGGGGGCATCACAGGACCTGCCAACATGTGATGTCTCCCCCGGACACCCAGCTTTAAAATTTCTCTCTTCTGTACTCTTTCCCTTTATTTCTCAGACCGGCAGACACTTAGGGAAAATAGAAAAGGACCCACGTTGAATATCGGGGATTGGTTTCCCCCGATACGTGTGTAAAGTATACAGTGGTCAGATGGTGATGAGTGCCACGGACGAAGTTAAGCAGGGAATGGAAGGGAGGAATGCTGGCAAGAGGAGAAGCTGGTTTAAATAAGGTGGCTAGGTGGGCCTTCCTGGAATAAGCCACGCTGCCACATGAGGAAGAGCACTCAAGGCAGAGAACAGCAAGTGCAAAGGCCCTGAAGCAGGCTGTGCTGGCTGTGTTTGAGGGCCAAATAGGAGGCCAGAATGGCTGGAGGGGAGTGAGGGACAGTGGTAGACGAGGTCGGGGTGGGTGATGGACCAGATCGATAGGGCCATGTAAGGCCAGCCATTGGATGGCCATGGGCTTTTAGGCTGAGATGGGAAGGTTTTGAATGGAGCATGATTTGACTCATCTTTGAAAGGGATTTCTATCATTCTGGCTGTTGTGTGGAGCAGAGACTGTAGGGGACAAAAGTGGCAGCAGGGAGACCAGTTAGGAGGCACTGCAGTCTTCCAGACCAGAGGTGGCAGCAGTTTGGACCAGGGCCTGATGTTGGGACGTGGCCATACTCTGGGCTTAGAATAGTTAGGCCTGTGGTTAGATGAGGTAGATGTAGGGTGTGGGAGGAAGAGAGGAGTCCAAGATGACTGCAGGGTTTTTAGCCTGAGGTGCTGGAAGGATGAGTTGTCATCAGTTGAGCTGGGGCAGCAGTGGGTAGGCAAGGTTTGTACATTTGTCCATCAGTCCATCCATCCATCCACCCACTGACCTCAGCACCAGGCCCTTGTGCTGAACTCCAGGCACTCCTTTAGGTCCTCAACCGTGAACTCCAGGGATGAGGTGGTGACAAGGCAGGCCCATTCCCTGCTCCCTTGGAGCTCACAGTTTCATGAAGGGAGACAAAAGACAAATGGCTAAGCCAGTGTGTGACAACAAGTGTCACCAGGTGAGGTTCTAATGTTGCAAGGGGTCTTACAGAACATGTCTGGGATTGCTACTTCAGAGAGGGCCAGGCAGGGGCCGTGGCTGCAGCAGTCCCAAGTTTCCAGAAACATTTCCACTCTGTTACTTTAAGGCCTGCTCATTTTGTGCAGAGAATAGCAGTGAAGTTTGTAAAATGGCAAGAGCCTGTAGTTCACCGGGGGGAATGCTGTGCTCTAGGCTGCACCCAAGGGTAGGGGCTGTGCGACCACATGGAGACTGCCTTTCTGAGGAGCAGCTGGGCCTTCTTCCTCTGAGGAAGAGTCCTCCCACCACCCTCATGCCAGAGGGCACCATGGCTCCTCTCCCCCACCCCCTCCTCAGGTTCTCCCACGGCAGACCTGCGGCCTCTTCACACACACCATCTTCTACAACGAGTACCCTGGCGGCTCCAGCGAGCTGGACAAGATCATCAACGGGGGCGAGCTCTTCCTCACCGTGCTCCTCAATCCCGTGAGTGCTCCACAGCCCATGGCTGCTGGTGAGAAGGGGCTGCTGCACAGCCCATCTGCAGCTGACACAGACTTCCTGGAGCCAGGAAAGGGCGGAGAGGCATGAGTGAGTGCCTGGCAGTTGGGAGACCCACTCTCCAGCGCTGGCCCTGTCCTGCCTCGGCTGTGTGACCTTGGCTAAAGAATCCGAGCATGCTTTTTTTTTCCTTTCCTGATCATGTACTTCAGTACAAAAGTGTTGGCATTTTTATGCATGTTCCCTTTCAGTCTTTGCTCATGTGTGTATACACACATACACAGATACACACATATGAACAGCATTGGAGTTTTCTAGGTCTCGCTTTCCTTATTTGTAAAATGCAAACAATTACCTCTGCTTTAATAATATTAAATAAACTTCAAGTGTTGGTTGGTATTCAGCTCTGTGGGCTGAGTACTCTTCATCTTCCATGCACCCCACCCCTAACATTTACAAAACAAAACCCAAATAGCTCCCACATTGGGTCTGCTTTCCATTTCAGGATTGTAATATTTGGGGTCAGTCAGGCCTGGTTCGTCTGTTGCCTCATCCAAGTACTAGCAGCGAGTTTGTTGACAGCCCCAGCGTAACTTCCACTGGTCATCAGGAGCCTTGCAAGCTGAGGCAGGGTCAGAAGGGTCAGAGTTGGCGGTGAGGGTGGCTCAGACACTGATGGGCCCTGCCTCTCTCCTCCCCTCCCCTGGAGCAGATCAGCATCTTCATGACGCACCTGTCCAACTATGGGAATGACCGCCTGGGCCTGTACACCTTCAAGCACCTGGTGCGCTTCTTGCACTCCTGGACCAACCTCCGGCTGCAGACACTGCCCCCTGTGCAGTTGGCGCAGAAGTACTTCCAGATCTTCTCCGAGGAGAAGGACCCGCTTTGGCAGGTGGGGGGCTGGGCAGCCTGGGCACCTTGCTGCAGGGATGGAACGCCACCACTCACAGGCACACACTCCAGATATGGACTCAAGGCTCAGCCATCATGCCTTCACACTCTTGCTTGAATGTAAACTGAGGTCCCCATCTACTTACCGGCATGGGTGCATTCACTCCTTTGCACACATGCATGCTCATACATGTACATACCTCCCCACACAGACCTACATGCATGCAGTCATACATAGCCTTGGAAAAAACAGTGTTAAAAAAATGAGTGGACTGGGCGCAGTGACTCACCTCTATAATCCCAATACTTTAGGAGGCCAAGGTGGCTGGATTGCTTGAACCCAGGAGTTCAAGATCAGCCTGGGCAATATGGCGAAACCCTGTCTCTACAAAAAATACAAAAATTAGCCGGTCATGATAGTGCGCGTCTATACTCCCAGCTACTCGGGAGGCAGAGGTGGGAGGATCAATTGAGCCTAGAGGTTGAGGCTGCAGTGAGCTGTGATCACACCACTGCACTCCAGCCTGGGCAACAGAGTGAGACCCCGTTTCAAAAACAAGAAACAACTCCAAGGGAACACAGTGCAGACAAAGTACAGAAAGTGACTGCCTTGTCTTGGTCAGACTCTTAGATAATCTCTTGTATCTCTTCTAACTGCAGCAGGCTCTGAGTGGGAAAAGGGATTGATGGGAGGGTTTAGGGGCCAGTTTTTGGGAAAGTCTGCTCCTACGGGCTTTTAAAAAGTGGAAGCAGAAGCTGGAATTGGTGACAGTCTCATAGTTCAGACCAGGAGTCCACAAACCATGACTCATGGGCCAAATCCAGCCTGAGACCTGTTTTTGTAAAGAAAGTTTTATTGGCAGACAGCCACGCTCATTCTTGTATGTACTGTCTATAGCTGCTTTCATGCTATGACGGCAGAGTCGAGTAGTTGCAATGGAAACTTCCACGCCCCAAACCTAAAATATTTACTAAATACTTACCAAAAGATTAATTAAACTTAATAGGAAATGTTTCTTGACCCCCTGGTTCAGACGCAGCTTGTCCAGTTAAATTCAACAAGTGCTTATGAGTTCCTGTTATGTGCTAAGGGGCATTTTGCGAGCTCTTTGGGGGACATGAAACTGACCAGAAGTGGAGCCTGCCTGTCAGTGGCTCAGTGTCTGGGGGTGGGGATGTGACAAGGACACGTGTAGCATGTAGGTATTATGCCCGTTGGGCTGTAAGGGCCACATATCCATGTGCAGTGGGAGTTCACTGACTGGGTTCTGGGGCGCCCCACACGTCCCTTCCACTGTTGTTTTAGGACCCCTGCGAGGACAAACGTCACAAAGACATCTGGTCCAAGGAGAAGACGTGTGACCGCTTCCCAAAGCTCCTCATCATCGGCCCCCAGAAAACAGGCAGGTCTCTCTGCTCTTGACCCAGCTTCCCCAACTGCCTGCTGTCTCAGCCACAGAATTCTGAGGACTGCCTTGCCCTGGCCCCACTCCCCGATAATTTGCTCCCTCTTTCCCAGGAAGTAGGAGTGAAGTTGGGGTGAACACAAATTGCCTGTCAGTATGGAGGGGAAAGAGGTGAAGGAGGGGCCTGGAGTTCTCCTATTTATCCTGAACCATAGCCTCAGGGAGCTCTCCCTGCATTATCCTGGGAGTCTCCAAGTCCAGTCAGAGAAGCCCAGATCAGTTGCTCTGCTAGTTTGAGTAATGCCAAGCAAAACTGGTACAAAGAGGACTGTGATCAATTAGCCATGTCTGCCAGAGGTGCAGTAGGGAGAAGCAGCGACATGATTGCTAAGCATTTGTCATCCATACAACCCTGCAAGGCACAAATGGGCACTCCCATTTTATAGACAGAAACTCAAGGTTCAGAGAAGTCAAGTGACTTCGCTTAACACATTCAGTTAGGTAATGGCAATTCCAGGTCGTGAACTCTGGTCTCTGTGACCCTGAAACATATACTCTTAATCGCCAAACACTGTATCCTCCTTCTCTTCTGGGCTCTCTCATTATAGCATGTAAACCATAGACTTATACCACAGAAAGTGAATGAACTCACTGAGGACGAGGTAGGGCAGGGTGCGTGAGTGAGCAGAGGGTATTGGGAAGAAGAGACATAGGAACAAGATTTCTTAGTTCTTTAAGAATTTCGCATTAACAGAACTGGAGGGTGACAAACTCCCTTTTCCCTGAGCTCCTACCAAGTGCCAGAGGACAGAGGCCCAGAGCTGGAAAGGACCAACTCTACTGGGATGCTGAGGGGACAGCAGTCAGTTAAACGTGGCTACCAGAGTGCAGTGGTGAGGCACATTCTGAGGCCAAGTCCTTGTTTAGTGAAGAATGCTGTGATTGATTAGTGATGTCTGCAGTAGTACAGGAGTTGCGGTGTTCACATGCATGCCATATATTTGCCACCCTGGATTTAGTAAATTCCTTCATTGCACAGATGAAGAAGCTAAGACCAGAGAAAGGCAAAGACCTTCCCAGGAGCCCCCAGTGGGTCGTGGGGAGCTAGGCCCAGAACCCAGACTCTATCTTTTGGCTGGGGGCTGGGCCCTGGGTCTCAGGTGTCTACCCTCCCCACAGGCACCACTGCCCTCTACCTGTTCCTGGGCATGCACCCTGACCTAAGCAGCAACTACCCCAGCTCTGAGACCTTTGAGGAGATCCAGTTTTTTAATGGCCACAACTATCACAAAGGCATCGACTGGTGAGTTGGCCTTTCTGTCCACAGCAGGACGGGAAGGCCGTCCTGGGGCCTCCTGGGAGTCTGCTGTGGCCACAGCAGGAAGCAGCTGGAGCTTGCTCACACACAGCTGTAGTTCCTGTAAACAGGGACAAAGTGCGGTGACCCTTGAATCATGGTGTGACAGCGTTGTCATAGACAGGAAACTCGATGAGGAGGCCCTTTGCCCCTTTGCTCTACTGCCTGTAGTTAGACGCTGAAGTCGAAGTCCACCCCTCCCTTGTTTGCAGAGAAACATCCTGAGTCTTGGGGAGGAGAAGGGTTTGCCAGGGTCCTAAGGTCGGAAATCCAAATGTTCTGGCCCTCCTCACTGCGTGTGGCTGACTGTGAAGCAGAGGTGTTCTTGTGGGCCCTTCAGGGACAGGTCGCTGGTCTTTGGGCGTCACCTGGGGAAGTCATTAAGATTGCCACTTCCCACCAGAGCCTGCAGAGGTTACCTTTGTAGAGGTTCCCAGCAGAGGGTCCTAGTAGAGGTTCCCTTAAGGGTATGGGGGCCAGAGCAGAGATGGTTTTACTCTCCACCTTTTCAGTTGGCATCTTTCTCTATTTGCCTTTTTTCTTTCTTTTTAAAAAATTTTTCATGTCAGGTAGGTAATGTGCTGACATCATAACAAGGTTCGAGGTGGGTACACCTCACACATGTGTGAACACCCAATCATGACGTGCGTGGAATGCAAAGTTTGCCTTTTTAAACCTTGTCCATGTATTACCATTATTTATTATTTTTATGTCAGTGGGTTCCCTGGGTGGAGAGGTTATGGGCCTTCTGTTTTTTGGTATTTTTCTGTGCATATTTCTCTTTTTTATCTGTGTATCATCACTCTGTCTGTCTGCCTTTGTATCTATTCATCCATCCATCCATCCATCCACCCACCTACATTTCTTTTTTTTTTTTTTTTTTTTTTGAGATGGAATCGCGCTCTGTCACCCAGGCTGGAGTGCAGTGGCGCGATCTTGGCTTACTGCAACCTCCGCTTCCCGGGTTCAAGTGATTCTCCTGCTTCAGCCTCCCAAGTAGCTACGACTACAGGCACCTGCCACCATGCCTGGCTAATTTTTGTATTTTTAGTAGAGACGAGGTTTTGCCATGTTGGTCAGGCTGGTCTTGAACTCCTGACCTCGTGATCTGCCTGCCTCGGCCTCCCAAAGTGCTGGGATTACGGCATGTGCCACCGCGCCCGGCCCATCAACCTACATTTCTAACATCTCCACAGTCTCTTATCTAAAATCTATTGTGGTCAGATGGATTATTGGAAGTCAACATTTTTCAGATTTTAGAAAGGTAATGTGGTGCGAAACCATATATTTAGTAACATCTTTAGCGACGCCTGGGGCAGCACCCTGTTAGCAAATTCATTAATATGTCTGTAGCAAAGTATGTGAATATTTACACTAAGTAAGAGGAATAAGTCAGGTTTTGTTGCCAAATGGCTTTGCTACAAACCTAGGAAACAAAGCCTGTGTTTTCAGAGCTTTCTCAATTGAGATATTGTAAACAAAGGATTGTGGACATGCAAAGAAAATTCAGAAAGATGAGAGAAAGCGTGATTCCTTGGCCCAATTCCCAAGAGCTTGATTTTGTAGGTAGGTCTAAAGTGGGGTGCAGGAATCTAGCAGGCCCCCAGAACGCTCTGATGAAGCGCATCCTTGGGACCAGCCTAGAGCAGCCCCATCTCACAGGATAGGATAGGGACCCTGTACCCTTCATGAGAGTGGACTTTGCTTCCCACAAGCCCCAGAAGTTGGACCCTGATTTTGCATAGGTAGGTTCCCCTGGGAGGGTCTGGAGTGTTCCTTTGGTTTCCAGAGGTTCCTTCATCCAGAGGTGGCCATTGCTCTGGTGGGATATGGGCATTAGTCTGGAAAGCCGTGCTCATCCACAGCAGGCTGGGGAGGGGTTGTGGGTAGCAGGAGGTCCTGGTCCACAGTGACAGCCTAGAAAGTGTTCCCCCAGGTCAGGAAAGAAAGCCCGCCCTCTGGAGGTCCCCTCTGCTCTGTGCCAGCCTCCCTGGGGCAGTCCTGGAGCCGCTCTGAGCCCCAGCTTGCCCCCTAGAGGAAGAGAGAGTAACAGCTCTGGCAGTTAAGCCCGGAGCTGCTGAGGGGGCAGGGTCCTAGAGTTTAGGATTGAGGGGCATTACCCCCTCCCCATGACCTGCAACTGACGGCGCACCCACAAGTCTTCAGATCCTCCTGACTCCAGAGTCTTCTGGAAAAGGGATGAATTTGAAACAAGGAGGCTGCCGAGAGGCCATTCCCCTCCAGAATCCCCACTGGAGGCAAGTCCTTGTTTGGTTGGGAGCAAAGCATCCCGTTTGCTCTCTGAGGACATTCTACCCGAGTGCCTCACCTTTGTGCTGCGTTCCCTTAGCCCCCTCCTCATGAGTTTTGTCTGTGAGCCCCCTCTCTGGGCTTCCTGCAGGTACATGGAGTTCTTCCCCATCCCTTCCAACACCACCTCCGACTTCTACTTTGAGAAAAGCGCCAACTACTTTGATTCAGAAGTGGCGCCCCGGCGGGCAGCAGCCCTCTTGCCCAAAGCCAAGGTCCTGACCATCCTCATCAACCCCGCGGACCGGGCCTATTCCTGGTACCAGGTGAGTGGGGCTGGGGTGGAGTCCCTGTGTGGGGAACACAGGGCTCCATGTGACACTCAGTTACTCACTCAACAGATATTATTAGTAAGCACCTACTGTGTGCCAGCCCTGAGTCAGGCGCCTGGAGCGTGGTGGTGGCTGAGAATGGAGTCCCTGGTGGAGGAGACAGGCGGAAATGGAAAGCCAGCCACCAGTTAACTGGCCACCCGCCTAGTGTCATGCGGGGTCCTGCCTCTACTTCTGACACTGACAAGAGGTGGAGGCTGGTTACACCTAGAGGAAGCTTAGATTTGGTGAACAGCGATGCAGGATCATACTGACTATAGCTGGACACGGGTGGGAGTGGGAGCTCATGGAAGGACAAGACACAAGACTGCCATTCACAGTGGAGAAGGCGGGCACCTGACCAGGTGAGGCAGTTACCTGGACTGTGATACATGGAGAGGGTGTGGATCCAAGCCCCTATATGGGACATGTACGAACCAGAGCTGTCTTTTTGGTTTTTTTTTTTGAGGCAGAGTCTTGCCCTGTAGCCCAGGCTGGAGTGCAGTGGCCTGATCTCAACTCACTGCAACATCCGCCTTCCAGTTTGAAGTGATTCTCCTGCCTCAGCCTCCCAAGTAGCTGGGATTACAGGTGTGCACCAGCACGCCAGGCTAATTTTTGTATTTTTAGTAGAGACAGGGTTTCACCATGTTGGCCAGGCTGGTCTCGAACTCCTGACCTCATGATCTGCCCGCCTTGGCCTCTCAAAGTGCTAGGATTACAGGCATGAGCCACTGTGCCTGGCTGAACCAGAGCTCTCTTTAATGCCTATGGCCTGACTTAATTTCCTGCCTGCCAGCCCACTGAGCCTGCAGGAATGCTTTCAGGCCTTCCCTGGTGGGTAGGGGGAGTCCCTCCCCTGGCTGCCAGCATTCCTGTGATTATGCCACACAGCCAAGCACTGTGATTCAGAAGAGGCGCCCCAGTAGAAAGCCACCCTGTTGTCCAGGCCGAGGTCCTGAGCAGCCTCATTAACCCAGCAGACCAGGCCTGTGCTTGGTGTTGGGGAGGGGGTGGGGCCCTGGGTCTTAGCCCATGGTTGCCAGAGAAGTATCCCCTGTCCTGGCTGGGACAGCCTCTTCAGGCCTGGCCACTGTCATCGTTCCCACCCTGCTTTGAGGCTCTTTTCTCAGATGTGACAGTGGCTGCCTCCCGCCTGGGACCTTGCGGTCTCCTGCAGGGCTGGCACGCCTCCTCTTTGCTTCCATGGAAGTCTCTCCTCCTGCCACTCCCTGAGGCTGGTGGGGAAGCCCCGTCTTACTCTTGTTCTCTAGGGCTTCTGTTTATGCCCTGATGTCTGCTTTACTGTGGCTTTTTCTTTAGGAGAAGAAAACCGAGAAACATTTGTCAAATGTTTCCATTTTCTGCCATGCCGTGTGCCCCCACCTCCTGGCGCTGTGCAGGGAATGGGCAGTCTGCTTTCATAGGTTAACGTAGGGTAGAGAGGGAGCCGCCACAGGTTGGGTCAGTCTCTGTTCTGCACTGACAATTCTGTACATCTGCCACCTCACTGGAGAGTCACAGCGGGTTTCTAGAAGGCAGAGGAGGGGTTTCACGTTTGTGTCCCCTTCTCAAAGATGAGAAAACCAAGTTTCAGCAAGTTTCATGTGGTGGCATTTGAATCCAAGTCTTCTAAATCTAAGACCCTATTCCTTTTTCTGTCCATGATCAAGAGGGATAAGGGAGAGAAGGAGAAGGGAGACTCATTCTCCCCAGGAGGACCCGGGAAGATGTTGGAGGAGAGAAAGGGTGGGGGCCTGTCTCAGAAGGAGGTCGGGATGAGGAAGAGGCTGCTGTGCACCATATTGCCCTGGCCCTGGGCTGTGTGTGATCCTCAGGGGAGGGGGTTGGCGACTGGGGGACACTGCCTGTTGCACAGGTGCCCGAGCTCTGGCTTTCTGGACTTAGTGAATTCTGCAGATTCGGACTTCCCATGGCATTATTTTAAGTGATTCAGACCAGCCAGTCTCCCTTTTATAGTTCTTTCCCAGTCCTTCTGATTTCCATAAAGGAGAAATGCTCACTTTAGTGCAAGTGGTCTTATGTCCTTTCTAACACTGCCAACCTCCACTTTCAACAAAGAGAGCATGTTCAGGGCCTGTTGCAGACATTTGTGTCTGGCTGGAGTTTGAGAACATTGCTTTGTTTTTATTGCATTTATGAGTGGTTGCCTTCTATATACGACAACAGTGTGCGGCGTGATCTCGGCTCACTGCAACCTCTGCCTCCCGGGTTCAAGTGATTCTCATGCCTCAGCCTTCCAAGTAGCTGGGACCACAGGCATGCACCACCATGCCGGCTAATTTTTGTATTTTTAGTAGAGACGGGGTTTTGCCATATTGGCCAGCTGGTCTCGAACTCCTGACCTCAAGTGATCCACTCACCTCAGCCTCCCAAAATTCTGGGATTACAGGTGTGAGCCACCATGCCTGGCCTCAGGAAACCCTGATTTAGTCCAGCTCCTGTATTTCAAAGATGGAGAAGTTGGGGCTCTGGGAGCAGTGGCTTCCCCTGACACTGGACACAGTGAGAGGCAGAGCCAGGACTCAGATCCAGAGCTCCTGGGTCCAGCTGAGGACCTTCTGGCCACCTTATGGGCTGCTGTCCCTCTAAGGCCACTCCTTTGTGTCCTCCATGTGGCATGCTGACCCTCTTTCCTTGCCTGCAGCACCAGCGAGCCCACGACGACCCAGTGGCCCTAAAGTACACCTTCCATGAGGTGATTACGGCCGGCTCCGACGCATCCTCGAAGCTGCGTGCCCTCCAGAACCGCTGCCTGGTCCCCGGCTGGTACGCCACCCACATCGAGCGCTGGCTCAGTGCCTATCACGCCAACCAGGTAGCTGCTGTCCTTGACCCTTGTGAGGGCAGTCGCAGTACTGGCTTGCTGTGGTTAGCGGAGAGCCTCCAACTCTTTCTCACCAGCCACGGGGACAGATATGCCCTCCTTGGAGAGCTAGACCCTTGGGTCTATAAAAAGATTTTATTATTATTATTACTATTATTATTATTATTTTGAGACAGGGTCTCACTCTGTTGCCCAGGCTGGAGTGCAGTGGTGTGATCTCAGCTCACTATAGCCTCGATGTCCCGAGCTCACGCAATCCTTCCACCTCAGCCTCCTGAGTAGCTGGGACTACAGGTGTGAGCCACTGTACCCAGCTAATTTTTTTTTTTTTTTTAAGAAACAAGGTCTTACTATGTTGCCCAGGCTGGTCTCAAACTCCTGGGCTCAAGCAGTCCTCCCTCAGTCTTCCAAAGTGCTGGGATTACAGGCATGAGCCACTGCACCTGGCCTAAAAAGACTGTAGACCTGTTTATCCCAAGGTTGATACATGAGAACTCCCCAAGCCTGTGTCCCATCACCACAGACCCTGTAGCCCTAAAGGGACCCAGAAAGCCCTGAGGCAGGCAGGTGGGAGCGAGGAGACTGGGCGTGGTGATGGAGGGAGAGCCTGATTGTACCAGGCTGTTTATGTATTTATTTATTTAGAGATGGAGTCTCGCTCTGTCTCCCAGCCTGGAGTACAGTGGCACGATCTTGGCTCACTGAAACCTCTGCCTCCCAGGTTCAAGCGTTTCTTCCACCTCAGCCTCCCAAGTAGCTGGGATTACAGGCATGTGCCACCATGCCCAGATAATTTTTGTATTTTTAGTAGAGACGGGATTTCACCATGTTGGCCAGGCTGGTCTTGAACTCCTGACCTTAAGTGATCTGCCCACCCCAGCATCCCAAAGTGCTGAGATTACAGGTGTGAGCCACTGAGCCCGGCCATGCCCAGCCATACCAGGCCTTTTAGGCAAACTTGTGGAGTGTTTGAGCAGGAGAGTAACATGGACTGGAAGCTCACAGAGAGGCTAGAGAGGGATATTCGTAGGGACCTGAGGGGCAGGCAGGGTTTTGGTGAGAGCTTAAATTCTAGGAGAAATGGCATTGGGCAGCAGAAGCTGGTGGAAAGCAGGCGTGCCTGAGCTTGGGGATACCTGCCCTTCAACAGGCGGGCAGGAGTCAGATTCTAGAGGGTGCAGGGTCCCGTATTTATAAGCAGGCCCATTCCTGCTGCTGTGGCTGTTGCCTTTGTTTGCCACCGAAGTCAAAGCAGGTCCCGATCCCATTTCTCCCTTTCCAGATTCTGGTCTTGGATGGCAAACTGCTACGCACAGAACCTGCCAAAGTGATGGACATGGTGCAGAAGTTCCTTGGGGTGACCAACACCATTGACTACCACAAAACCTTGGCGTGAGTGTTGCCTTTGCCTTTGCCTTTCTACAGGTTATTTCCCTGATAAGGCACCTGGGCCAAAAAAGCCAAAGGCTTGAATAATTATGAGAGAGAGAAGTTAGTTAGAGTCAGAAAATATGACTTAAGTTATATTAATAAAGGTATCACCTTAAAAAAAAGGGAGATGATGAATCTGTTCTACTCTGGTCAGACCATCCTGGGGTGTTCTCTTTGGTCTGGGCTGAACATTTTCAGAGTGTTTTATGTAAGTAAATTAGATCAGTAATGAGCAGCCCTAATTCCCACAAGATTTTCTTAGCGTTAGGTTTTTTTTTTTTTTTTTTTTTTAAGACAGGGTCACTCTGTTGCCCAGGCTGGAGTGCAGTGGCGTGATTTTGGCTCACTGCAACCTCAACCTCCCAGGCTCAAGTGATCCTCCCACCTCAGCTTCCCGAGTAGCTTGGGACCGCAGACATGCGCCACCATGCCTGGCTAATTTTAGTATGTTTTTTAGAGAAGGGGTTTCACCATGTTGCTCAGCCTGGTCTCGAATGATCTGCCTGCTTCAGCCTCCCAAAGTGCTGGGATTACAGGCATGAGGCACCCCCCCCGGCCAGCATTAGATGTTGACTTACGATTTTAGGAAAAGGAAACACAAATGTTGTTGACAGTTAATAACCTTACTCACTCAGAACCTGGTGCAAGTGCGTTAAGAATGCCCTCCCACTATGAGTAAGGGCCTGCCTGCATTGCATGGGCTCAGAGCTAGGAAAGGCTGCTTTCCTGTGCTATGTCACAGATAAGTGACACACTTAGCTGGATGAGGGGACCCCAAGAGAAGGAGGAATCAAGTCACCCTCCCTGGCTCCATTCTTGGGAAAGTTTTGCAACAAGAATATTCCGTCTTCACTGTCATGGGAGTTGAAGGTGGAGAAGGGAAGTCAGTCCTTCACCTTGAGGGAGAAAGGGCCACCTGCTGAGGCTGTGGGCCATGGTGTCAGAGATGCCTGGGTTAGGGCCCCACATCCATTTCCTCAGCCTTTCAAGCCTCAATTTCCTCATCTGTAAGTTGGGGATAAAGATAATAATCCCTGCGTCCTGAAGGTCACTGAATTGAATGAAAGCTTCATGTGGGGCTCTTAGCTGAGAGCTTGGCATGCACTAAGTGCTAAATAAACAGTAGCTGCTATCGTCCTTGTCATCATTATCACCATCATCATCGTCATCATCTATACCTATCCTGTGACCCATTCAGAAATCTCTGTTCTCCTCCGCTATTCACGGGAATTCAGTTTTCTTGATGCCCTCATGCTCAAGAATCTCGTCATAGTTCCTGATCCAGGGCTAAATTCTATGTCAGTATTCCTCCCTTCCCATAACAGCTTCGGATCTCATATCCCAAAAATGCCTTTGAAGACAGATTGATGTTGGCAGTCTTGCTGTGTCATTTCTGAAGTTTACTCCAAAAAATGAAACTCTCCAGTGATAGGCATGCTTAAGTGCAGCTGTGGATACTGCATGTTTTGATAAAGATGAAATTTATTAAAAAGCAAAAGAACCCTCACTAAACACCCCTCTCCCCCATTGATGCTGGGAGGGGTAAAGAAGCCTTCTTGGGTTTAAAAAAAAAAAGAGTTACTCAGCATTGAGAATGCTCAGAAAAGATTTCCCAGAACACTGAAGGATGGGAAACTGTTCATGTTGTAGATTGCTGAAGCGGCTGTGGCTGCTCGGGCTGGAGGAGAGAAGACTCAGAATGTGCGAGCTGCCCTTTGCTGGAAGTAGGACAGGCATGTTTAATGCAGCCTAGGACACATTTGATCCCACAGATGGCACATAGCTTCTGACAGTCCACGTGGGTTCAAGAGCAGTAGATTCCCTGGGTTCTGCCATTCCTGGGGTCCATGAACATGGCTTTAAGGTCGGAAGTGGGTGGCTGAGCCAGCTCCCATCCAGAGACTTTCCCACCTCCACAGGTTTGATCCAAAGAAAGGATTTTGGTGCCAACTGCTCGAAGGAGGAAAAACCAAGTGTCTGGGCAAAAGCAAGGGCCGGAAATATCCCGAGATGGACTTGGATGTAAGTGGTGGACACACTACCTGTAGCACCTGCATAAGGGTAAGGGGTCCCTGTATGGGGTTGAGGGGGATTCTCTTTCCTTTACCATGCACTCAGCACGTTCATGGCCTTAGCATTTCTTGGACAGTATTTGTAAGAGGAGGAAACGGGGGCTGGGACATGGTGGGTCAGAACTGATTTCGTCAAACAAGTGTTGGTTACCTTCTACTAAGGGCTGAGTGCTGTGGGGTTTTGAGGATGAGCCAGACATGTTCTCTGCCTTCAAGGAACTCCTGGTCTTGGAGGGGTATGAGTCTTAACACCACTAAGCAGAATACAGGCAAAGAGTGCTGCGCGCAGTCAGAGAGGGCACACGAGTGCTATGGGAATTCAGAACAAGGGGATGTCACTTGAACCTGAGAGGGGTAAAAAAGGCTCCTTAAAGGAGGGATGGGGGTCTCTGGAGTTGCGCCTAGAAGGATGAGATCCATTTTATAGGATTTGGACTTATGGAATGGGAGGGTAGGTAAGAACAGCATGTGTAAAAACATAGGGGGAAAAAAGAAATTTTAAAAATATATAGAAAAAGGGTCACAGACTGGGGGTCTTGTTACTTCCTCCTTTTCCTACTTGCTTCTGTTTTTGCTTTGTTTTGTTTTGTTTTTGAGACAGGGTCTCGTTCTGTTGCCTAGGCTGGAGTGCAGTGGCATGATCATGGCTCACAGTAGCCTCGACCCTCTGGGCTCAATCGATCTTCCCGCCTCAGCCTGCCATAGTGCTGGTATTATAGGCGTGAACCACCATGCCTGGCCCTGGCCCTGCCCCGCCTTGGGTTTTGATGATTAATTCTCTCTCCTCTCCCTATCAGAAGAATTTTGACTTAGTGAGCTATATTTTGATGCTCCTGCCAACTGGGAGTTCGCTATTGGAGGCTACCATTTAGAAGGAGATTGTGGATAAATAAGAGGTGTATGGGGGGTGGTGCCAGCAGCATGGTGGCTTTTTGTTTTTTTGTTTTCTTTTGAGACAGAGTTTCGCTTTTGTCACCCAGGCTGGAGTGCAATCACGTGATCTTGGCTCACTGCAACCTCCGCTTCCCGGGTTCAAAAGATTCTCTTGCCGCAGCCTCCCGAGTAGCTGGGATTACTGGCACCCACCACCTCACCCCACTAATTTTTGTATTTTTAGTAGAAATAGGGTTTTACCATGTTGGCCAGGCTGGTCTTGAACTCCTGACCTCAGGTGATCCACCTGCCTCGGCCTCCCGAAGTGCTGGGATTACAGGCATGAGCCACCGTGCCTGGCCGAGCATGGCAATTTTTAAAGAGGAGGTCACTCTTAAGTCAGTATGCAAGGTCTGAGCTTTCCTTTCTGTTACAGTCCCGAGCCTTCCTGAAGGACTATTACCGGGACCACAACATCGAGCTCTCCAAGCTGCTGTACAAGATGGGCCAGACACTTCCCACTTGGCTGCGAGAGGACCTCCAGAACACCAGGTAGCCGCGGCCACTATAGCCAGACTGAATGTTTGTGGCAGCTGGGACGTCCCACCACGCGCTGAGCCAGACTGACCTGCAGAGTGGGAAGCTGGGCCAGGGCAGCCGCGCGCTTATGAGCAATAC
This sequence comes from Pongo abelii, assembly GCF_028885655.2. Lineage (NCBI taxonomy): Eukaryota > Metazoa > Chordata > Mammalia > Primates > Hominidae > Pongo > Pongo abelii. Next base: position 159,198,582 of record NC_071989.2, read on the forward strand.
TCTGTGGAGGCCTGGTGGGGCCGGGGGAGCACCCAGGCGGGTCTGCAAGCACCTTGGAGCACCCACCGCTGGGTCTGCGGCCTACGGGACCTCCCTCGCCAGCAGAGGTCCATTCCGTTCCCAACCGCTCCTGGGGAGGCCACTTCCTGGTAGGAGGGAGTCCACGAGACTCTTTTCTGTCCCTCACTGTGTTCTGCCAACTGTCCCCTCTCGTCACCCATCACTCCCTGCTTCCGCAGGGCGCCCCTCAGTATTCGCTGTCATATGTCCCTGTCCTCCAGGCTGTAGGAGAGGAGAGCCTGGCAGGGGGAGACAGACTGGACATTTCCCTGTTTCGAGCCAGGCTCTTCCAAGGGGCCAGCTGGGTCCCCGGAGTCAGTCCTAGGCTGGATGGGAGGGTGGCCACCTCGAGAGGACTCCCAGCCTCCACATCTGGTTCCTACCTTCACATCTCACCATCCCATTCTGGGGAAGAATCTCTGGTTCCTACAGTATCTACTCCATCCTCAAGGCTTCCCACAGGGCCTTGGGGCACTGCCTTGCCATCGGGCCCAGTTCTCCGGGCCCCACCTGCACCCCTTTCTTCCCCCTGGGATATGACGTGTGGTGTTTCCTGTGGTAAAAGACTGAGGCAAGCCAGGGGTCTGCCAGTAACATGTTCCCATGTACAGATGCGGTCCCCACACCCTCCCAGCCTCAGGCCCAGGCAGACGTGTGCCAGCTGGCAAGACTGCTGGCCACGGCTTTGCTCGGCCACCTGTGGCTAGGGCTCTCAGAGACCCCCTTAACTTCCCAAATACTAAGAAGCTAAAATATTTTAATATTTTGTTTTTTTTTTTTTTTTTTTTGTTTCTTGGTGCCAGAGTTTATACCCTGGGTGCTGGGGTCGCACTGTGTTATATATATATATATAATGTGTATATATATATATTCTATTTTTTTTGGTTGGGTTCGTTTTTAATTCAGTCCTACAAAATGGTGTTAAGCCCCAGTCTTTCAGGGGGCGCCCTGTATTAGAGCTAGAGATGAGGTGGCAGGGAGGGAGGCAGTGTCTTCAGTGGCTTGGGGCTGAGCAGACAGTAGGAAGGGGCCCTCCCCAGTGCCGTGGCTGCTCTGGGGCTACCCCAGGTGAACAGAGGTGGTGAGATGCGCAGGGAAGACCAGCTCTCTCCAGGACATCGGGCTGCGTGAAGTCCAGTGACCCTGAGGGGATTTTGGCCAAAGGAAACAGCCAGGGCTGGGCTAGGAGAGCTGGGGTCAAAAGCTGCCCCACCCACTCTCCCTCACATGGTGCTAGGCTGGGAGCTGCCCTGAGAGCTGGGATGCCCACCAGGGCCCACAGAACTGTCTCCAGGCCCTTGTAGACAGTGGGATCTCTGGGCTGATTTCTGGTTGGGGTCTGCTCCTACCCCACCCCATTTAACAATGTGAAGTGACTGAGGCTGGGGTGCCTCTCCCCGGCCCCCTCCAACTGCCAAATTCTGCTTCCCTCTGAACCCCAGGAAATACTTTCTGGAGAGCCTTGTCTTGTTCAGAAGACTCTGGCATCTTGGGGCTGGAAGGTCCTTTGACGGGTATGAAACAGGTCCAAAAAGGGGAGGTGGCCTGCTTGGCCGACGTCATGGAGCCAGCTGGGAGCAGGGCTGAGTGTTGAACCCGAGGCTCCCGGTTACAAGTCCCGTCGTGCTCCTCTTCCAATGCCACACTGCCTCTGAGCCCATCCTTGGGACCCTACTCTGTGCCAGGTTCCTGTCCCTTCCTCCGTCACACCATGGTCATTCCAGGATATGGGGACAAACCACTCCTTCCTAGCCAGGGTGCCTTTGAGCCTTCTCATTCCGAGGTCTGTGTTTGCATCCCTGTCGTGTTCTCCCTCAAGGGGTCCTTCCCCAGCCTGTGGGGGCCTGGGTCTGTTCTGAGCTGATTCCCTTTTCTTCAGTTCTCTGCTGGGATGAAAAAGTTGGACACTCAGTGGGACCAGCTGCAGGTGGTTTCACTGTGTACACAGCAGTGTTCCCATCATGCCTCTCAATGGGGCCTGCAAGCCTGGGAAGCTTGGGCATCGTTGGGCCAGCAGGATGAGCAGCAAAGGGTCTGAGGACAGGGTGGCATGTCTGCTTGTGTGCTCATGAAGACGTGCCCACGCCATGGAACCAGGGGCTCCTAGAGAGGGGCAGTGACTTCCAGAGTCCCATCCATCAGTGAGGGGATTGGGCTGCAGGATGGGTGAGGATCTTACAGCTCCCAGGTTCTGAAATCTACCCTCTGGGCCAGGAGGCCTCTCTCGCAGAGCCTGGAAGGCAGGAGAGGCGGGCTGGCCTAGGGCAGGAGCTCCACTTCTCTCTGCCTCTGGCTATGGGAAGGAGCAGGCAGTTGGAAATCCTGTGACAGCAGAGATCTTCTGGATTTTTGCCTGGACCCTTCTGCAAGCCTGGAGACTGGACCTGCCACATGTTCCAAGTCCGTCTGCCTAGGTCGCTGCTGCCACTTCTCCTCCCACTAACAGACCTTTCTTGAAGACCCACTAGGCCCAGATACTGCCGGGACTTGCAGGTGTGGGGGGTAGAAGGAGAGGCAGATAAGCTGCCTGAGGGGCTGTCAGCTAATGGGTACACGGACACCCCCTCCCGAGAAGAGAAAGCCACAGATGAGTGGGCCAGCGAGGCCAGTCTTCAGTGTCCACCAATTCACTCTAAGCATTTGGCCAAAAAAAGGAGAGAGAAATAGCTGAAATTGTCCAGGTGGCTCCACTATCTATTCTGTGGTCCCCTCCATGAGCCTTTGCCGCAGGGTGGGTGCAGGTGCAAGTGTCACCTGCAGCTGCCTCCGTCATTCAGGGTTCCAGAGCCTTCTGTGGTGGAGCATCCTGCTGCTTGAAGGATGAGTCTGAAGTTTAAAAATGGGCCTTTTCTGAACCCCCCTGATGAGCAGTCAGTGCTTCTGGGCCCAGCTAAGGAAGCCATCTGTTCCCAGCAGAGGGGAGCTGCTGCGCTGACCTGCAGAGGTTGGTGGTCCCAGCACAGAGCTGTGCTCATGGGCTTGTTAGTGGGAAAAGCAAGTACAACAATGTTTTACCAAGCATTTAATTATGAATGCCCACTCCCCAGCATCTGGATCTAAAGTTATTAACATTTTGCCACATTCATTTTTCTCTGTGTACATGTATGTTTTCTCTGTCCTAATTTAAAAGTACATTGCAAACATCATGAAACTTGATCCCTGAAAGCTTCAGCCTGCACCTCCTAAGAGTTAGGGCATTGTCCTACACATTGGCCCCGTATCACAGCCAAGACGAGAAGTCATTTCCCAACGATGTCTGCTATCTAGTCTGTATTCAAATCCCCCCAATTGTCTCCCAGGTAACTTATGTCTGGTTTTGGAATCAGCATCCAGTCACGGTGCACACATTGCATTTTCTAACTATGTTTTTAAAACCTCTTTGAATGCTGAAAGGTCTTCTCTCAGCTCACTTTGAGTTTTTAAATGACGTTGTTTTTGAGGCCCTAGGCCTGCTGTCTTGTTGAAGCCCCACATTCTGAATTTGTCAGATTGTTTGCTCATGGTGTCGCATAACCACTTCTTCTATCCCCTGTACTTTCAAGGATAATTTAGGCTACATGAGATTTTGCCTTTTGTGCTGACTTTTGACAGCTTCACTTCTGCCTAAGATGCGCCTCCACTGTCACCTGTACCAAGTGCCAAAACAGCAGAGGGGCCAGTTAGAGCAAGAGCTCTGCGGGGGGCTAGAAAGGCTCCCTGGAGAAGGCCGCAATATCTGGGCCTCGGAAGGAAGGACACAGGGCTCTGGAAGGAGGAGGCTGCATGCCTGAAGCTGGGCCTTCGACCCTGGGGATGGGCCACAGGGCACCAAACACATCATATGTCTCTCTTTTTCTATTTTGGGGTCCCAGGGTTTTCATTTCCTGGAGGCCCGTGGTCTGTGTGCACTGGAGCAGAGCCAGGCTCTCAGTTGCAGCAGGGAAAAGCCTACATGGGGAACTGCCTCCCGCAAGCTGTGGTGTGAGAAGAGCCCTGGCTGGCGGCAGGAGCTGTGAAATTTCATCCCAGCCGGGTGCATTTAGTAGCTGCCTGACCATCTTCCTGCCAGGCCCTCAATTTCTTCATCTGTAGAATGAGCAGATAGGGGCCACAGTAGGGATTTTCACACATCAAAGGAGGCAGCTCTGCTCTAGTTGATATGAGGGTGAGGGGGGGCCTAGACCCCCTGCTGCCCAGGCCCTTGAGGCAACACTGCGTTCCTGGCTTGACAGCTCTGGGCTGGCTGCCCTTGCCAGCTCAGACGGCTGGAGAGTTTTCAGCTTCCCCAAGGGATGGGCATAGGGTTTTGTGGGGTCAATGCCAGGAACCTGGGGGAAACTGGCTGCGTTTTATCCTAAGAAGTTCATCCCTCCTGCTCTTCCTTTTTCCGGCCCTGGAGGAGAATGAGGGAAGAGAGGGTTTTCTATGACTGTGTTAGCTTTTGTTATTAGCAAGAGGGCTCCTTTTGTAATTTGTGCATGAAATTCATGTCATTTCCTGGGAGAGGAGAGGGCCGATAGGAGAGGGTGGGGGGCACACTGGGGGAGCAGGCAGAGGTTTCCTTCCCTTGGGGTGGGGAGAGTGGGGAGAGGGGGTGCTACCCAGTTCGCCTGATGAGGGCTCTCGAACCAGCCGTTTTGGGTTGTGTTAAAGGTGAGACCTTCCTCCATTAATGTACAATCTCGAACTAACTGCTAATAAAGTGGGGTTCTGTTTGTACACCTTGGTCCTGTCTGACCTTTTTGCAAGGCCCGCAGGGAAGGGTGGAGTAGGGGTGTTTGCATGCACGGCCAAAGCCTGCTTGTCCTTGCCACCTCAGGCATGCACACGTGCCCACATGTATGTACACACCTATACACAAGGTGACTTGGTCAACACAGATCATTTTCACTGGGTTATAAATGGAAGATTCCCAGATACAGCAGAGGCCTATCCCGGGGCAGCCACAGGGGGCATCTCAGATGACAGGAGCCCTCAGACAAGCTGGATTGCTCAGAAGCCCTGGGGGTCGGGCACTGGACCGAGAGGAGACTTGGGGGCTGGAACCATTTCTGCTACTAATGTATATTGTAGCTGGGGGCAATCCACTTTTACTGTTTTGTCCCATTTCCCTCACCTTTTAGACGCATGGAGGGAGTTGGACTCTGTGGCCTTACTGGAAGAACTTGCCTAAAACATGCAGATACCCAGGTCTACTTCCAGAGGTTCAACTCCAGCAGATGTGGGGTGGGGCCCAACATCTTTAAGGAGCCCTCCAGTACACTGAGGAATTTTTAACAAGCCCTCCAGCACACTGAGGCAGCCCAGTGTAACTCTGGCTCAGAGTGGGAAACTCTGGCTCAGATCCATGGTTCCTATGGGTTCTAATTAATACGGAGAGCCCCACTGTCCAGGAAAACTTAGGGTAAAACAAATGACTGAAGCCCTCACAGCCTAATTGAGGGCCAGACTCGAGATTTGCCTGGAGAAGGAGAGTTCACAGGTAGGGGCCCAGGCCAGTGTCTGCAATGCAGGTGATCAGACGTGCTCCTTCAGAATCCCCTTGGGAAGCTTTAAACAATATACTTTCCTGGGCTCCCCCAAAATCTGCTCACTCAGAACCTCTGGGGTGGGACCCAGCACTGTGTACTTTAACAGACTCCTTGGTGTTCATGTATGTCAGAGACGGTACCCAGAAATGTGCACAGCTTCTGAGGGGCAGAGGAGGGGCATGCTGGGGACGCAGCTGGGCAGTCCTGCTTCCCAGGACCCAGTATGTTCAAAGTGAACGTACCACAGTGCCACCTCTGATGGCACAAGGGCAGCACCTGCAGAGCCCTCTTTGGAGTTCGTCAGCTGGGAGCTTGGTTTGGGTCAGGTGGCCCTCACCAGCAAGAACACAGCTGGAGGCTGCATGGACAAGAGCAGATCCAGAGGCACGGTGCAGAAAGGTGACTGTGCCAGCTGAGGGGTCAGCCTGCAGCAGGGATTTTTGAATTTAAATACAGCTGAGATTCTGTTTTGAAAGAATCACTGAATTGAAAACCAGGTAAAGGTGGGGGTGCTCTGTGGTTGGAGTGGGAGTGAAGCTCTGGACTCTTCCCAGCTCATCTCCTCCCTGTCTCTCAGCCTATCTTGGAACCCTAAGATTTCTCAAAACACATTGTGAAAACCCAGCCCAGTTGCTTCCAGAGGTCCTAAAAGTCCTGCAGTTCTAATAGGCTGAATGAATAGCAGCCCATCAGCCCCTCCTCACCCCCAACGGAGATGTCCACCCAGGAAACCTCGTGCCCCAGGAGTGGTTCGGGCTTCTAGAGGTGGGGAGTTCCCTTGGAGAAGCCTGGATCATGCGTGTAGGGCAGTGTGTTTCACAATAGCAAAACGCTGGGAACAACCTAGATGTCCATCCACAGGGCCTCAGCTAGGTAACCTCCAGTGTATCCATTCACTGTAATGATGATTCAGTTGAAAGTAATGAGCTCAGTCTCCAAGCCCTGCCAGGGAAATTTCTGTGACAGACCTATACAATGTGACCATCATGGAAAGAGAACACTACAGTTTGTATTTTTCCTGGGGTTACAGATAGACGTATCTCACATCAAACTGATACTAGGGGAGGAAAGACTGAGAAGGGGAACTTTCAAAGAAGACTTCAGCCTTGGCTGAAATATATATAAGACAAGGATAATGTATTTGCATATCATTTGTGGAATGAAAAAGTCTTAATGAAAAATAGAAATGGACAAAGCAGAAAGGGGGACTCCAAGCAGCTAGACTTACACGACGATGCGATGAAGGCCAACACTGCTTTACCCAGCCCTTAAGCTCCTATGGAGTTAGGATCTGGAGGAGGCCTAGGTGCCAGTGATCAATTTCTTGCCTTGCTGCATTTATCCTAAGCATTCGTGAAGACCCTGAGCTGAGGAGCCTGACCTTCCTGTGACTGTAGGCCAGTCTCAGCTCCTCTCTGGCCCTGGGAGCTTAGCTTCCCCGAGCTGACAGACAGGGAGCTAGGGTTAATATCACCATTGCTGGAACAAATCGACACCATGTGTCTCCCGATATGATGCAATGGGAAGAACCCAGTGCAACACCTGGGAAATTCCTAACAAAAACACGGGACATGAATCCAGCCAAGGGGAACAGACACATCCGTATTGAGGGACATTTTGCAAAATAACTGGCCTGAACTCCAACAATGTCAAGGTGATGAAAGATACAGAAAAGCTGAGAAATGGTTCAGGATTAAAGGACACTAAAGAGATGTAATCAAATGCCATGTGTGACCCTGGAGGGGTCCTGGACCATGAAACAATTAGCTATAAAGGATACCATAGGGACACCTAGCAGAATAGCAAGATGGACCGTGTGGATTAGATAATACTATTCAACCGATGTTCAATTTTCTGGTTTTGATTATTTTACTGTTATGAAAGAGTATCTAATGAAGTACATGTGAGATATTAGTTTTTTGAAATTACTTTTGCACCAACCTAATATTTAGGGGTAAAAAGGAAGAAATGGAACTGAATTTTGACTCCTGTTCTTTCTCTAGTGGTACTAGATGGTAGGTACTCATCAGATGCAGTCCAAAAGGTGTCCACCAGGGGGCACTATTATCCTAGCCTCTCACAGTGTAGACAGCGCGAATGCCTCCCGGGAAGACTGGGCTGGTGGTTAATGGTGGTGGGGCAATAATATTATCAATATTAACATCAATAAATTAAATAATATAAATAAAAAGTATTTCTTATCCTGTCAGGCAGACCCTCCGCTTATCAAGTGCTATCTTTAAAATTTTTTATTTCTTTTTGTGACAGTGTCTCACTCTGTCACCCAGGTTGGAATGCAGTGATCTCGGCTCACTGCAGCCTCAAGGTCCTGGGCTCAAGCCATTCTCCCACCTCAGCCTTCTGAGTAGCTGGGATTACAGGCATGCACCACCACGCCTGGCTAATTATTTTGTATTTTTTGTAAAGATGGGGTTTTGCCATGTGGCCCAGGCTGGTCTTGAACTCCTGGCCTCAAATGATCCTCCTGCCTCACCCCCCAAAGTGCAGGGATTACAGGCATCAGCCACCTTGCCCGGCCTCTTTTAATCTTCATAACAATCCTCTGAGGTAGGTATTATCATTCCCATTGTATATTTGAGGAATTTGAGTTCAGAGAGGTTAAGTAACTCTGCCAGGATTACAGAGCTGGTAATCATTGATCCATGAGACTCCACAGCCTGGAGTCCACTAGGCTGTCCTACCCCCGGGCCTGAGGCTGGGAATGTGTCCTGGCACAGGGAAGTGCCATGACCATGAGGCAGAGTGGGAACAATTCACCGAGCCTGGCCCTGCCCTTTTCAGGGCTGGGGACTGGGTGGTCCTGGGAAGCTGTTAAAGGTGCCTAACAGTATGTGTACCTACAAATCTAAAACAGAAGTACAAACAGGGAATGGTGTGAGATGTATGTCTCCTTCCACTCCCTGACCTTTGTCCTCCAACTCACTTCTTCAGAGGAAACCACCATTAGCAGTTTCTGTGGATCTTTCCAGAAATTGTTTTACATATACAAACAGTTGCGTGCACATGCACACCCCGCTGGTGTGTACCCTCAGGCTATTCTGCACTGTGCTTTTCCATGGGTGCCTCTGGTCAGTGGGTGGAGGGTATTTACTGCTCTGCATGGCAGCACAGGGCTCCTCTGCATGGGTACTTGATGGAGGGTATCTGTTGCTCTGCATGGCAGCAGATGGAGGGCTTCTCTGCATGGGTACTTGGAGAAGCTCTGCTCTATTACACCTTTCAGGGAGTGGGGGTAAAAACTGGAGCTTGAATTCCTTGGCCTTTGCCCCATTCTGGGGTGTTCTCCCTTGGGAAGGAATAGGCTATGCAGCACAGTAGTCAAAATATGCACAGCCGGGTAGATCTGGTTTCAAATACAGGCTCAGTATTGACTGTGTGACCTTGGTCAAGTACTTCATGTCTCTGAGCCTCAGTCTCTGCTTTTGTGAAGTGGGGATAATCACAGGGCTGAGGTGACAGAGATGTGGGGAGTGAAGAGACAGTGTCTGGAAAGCCCTCAGCAGGAGCCTGCTACACAGTGAGTGCTCAGTAAAGTCTTTGCCAGTTCCTGGTATCACACACATACAGACCCCATTTCTGAGCCTGAGCCTGGGGGTGGCACTGCCACCTTTGTCCTGAGGCGGATAAGGATGGGCTGAGGAGTCAAGCGGACCACTCAATATGGAAACTCATTACATTTGATTGTTCTTCCTGGGACCTTGAAATGAAAGTGGTGGGTGATCTGAGGCACTGAGAATGACCCTTCAAAACACACACACACAACACCAACTTCACAGGAAAACAAGGAACACGAGAGACTGCTATAAGCAGCTGCACGTTAAAAAATCAGATGCTCTAGATGCAATGGACAAATTCCTAGAGGCACACAAACTGCCAAAACTGACTCAAGAGGAAATAGAAAATCTGAATAGGCCATAACAAGTCAGGAGATTGAATCAGTAATCAAAAAACTCCCAGCAAAGAAATGCCTACCACCAGGTGGCATCATCGGTGAATTCTACAAAACATTTAAAGGAGAATTAACATCAATCCTTCTCTTAAATTCTTACCAAAAATCTAAAGAGGAGAGAACATTTCCCAACTCATTCTATGAGGCCAAGCATTACCTTGATACTGAAACTAAGACTCTACAAGAAAAGAAAATTGCAGGCCAGGCGCGGTGGCTCACGCCTGTAATCCCAGCACTTTGGGAGGCTGAGGCAGGTGGATTACCTAAGGTCAGGAGTTCAAGACCAGCCTGGCCAACATGGCAAAACCCCATCTCTACTAAAAATACAGAAATTAGCCAGGCATGGCAGCATGCACCTGTAATCCCAGCTACTCGGGAGGCTGAGCCAGGAGAATTGCTTGAACCCAGGAGGTGGAGGTTGCAGTGAGCCAAGATTGCGACAGTGCAGTCCAGCCTGGGTGATAAAGCGAGACTCTATCTCAAAAAGCAAAACAAAACAAAAAAATTATATGCCATGATCAAGTGGGTTTTATCCCAGGAATGCAAGGGTGGTTCAACATATGAAAATCAAAGTAATGTACCACATTATTAGAATGAAGGGGAAAAAAACCCATATGATCATCTCAATTGATGCAGAAAAAGCATCTGACAAAATCCAACACCCTTTCATGATATAAACGCTGAACAAACTAGTACTAGAAAAGAACTCTTTCAACATGATAAATGCCGTATGTGAAAAACTCACAGCTAACATAACTTTTTTTTTGAGACAGGATCTCGCTCTGTTGCCCAGGCTGGACTGCAGTGGCACAGTTGTGGCTTACTGCAACCTTGACCTCCCAGGCTCAAGTGATCCTCCCACCTCAGCCTCCCAAATTGCTGGGACTACAGGCACGTGCCGCACCTGGCTAATTTTTTATTTTTGTTGTAGAGACAGGGTCTCGCCATGTTGCCCAGGCTGGTCTAGAACTCCTGGGCTCAAGTGACATCATTCTTAATGGTGAAAAACAAAGCATTTCCCCTAGGATGAGGAACAAGACAAGGATGTCTGTTTTCATAACTTCTCGTTAAGATTAGAAACTTATACTCAACACAATACTGGAAGTTCTAGCCAGAGCAATTAGGCAAGAAAAAAACAAAAGGCATCCAAATTGGAAAGGAAGAAGTAATACTATCTCTACTTATAGAAGACATGATCTTAATGCCTAGAAAACCCAAAAGAATTCATACACATACACAAACTATTAGAGTTAATAAGTGAATTTTGCAAAATTTCAGGATACAAAATCAATACACAAAATCCATTGAATTTCTATACACTATAATGAACAATCCAAAAAGGAAGTTAAGAAAACAATTCCACTTACGATAGCATCAAAAAGAATAAAATATAGGCTGGGCGTGGTGGCTGACACCTGTAATCCCGGAACTTTGGGAGGCCGAGGCGGGTGGATCACCCAAGGTCAGGAATTTGAGATCAGCCTGGCCAACATGGTGAAACCCCATCCCTACTAACAGTACAGAATGAGCCGGATGTGGTGGCACATGCCTGTAATCCCAGCTACTTGGGAGGCTGAGGCAGGAGAATCACTTGAACCCTGTAGGTGGAGGTTGTGGTGAGCTGAGATCATGCCACTGCACTCCAGCCTAGGCAACAAGAGGTAAACTCCTTCTCAAAATAATAATAATAATAATAATAAATAAATAAAAATAAAATATATAGGAATAATTTAATCAAGGAGGTGAGAGGCTTGAATACAGAAAACTATGAAACATTTCTTGAAGAAATTAAAGATCTAAATGAATGGAAAGACATCCCATGTTTGATTAGAAGACTTAATATTGTTAAGGAATATACAGATTTTTTGCAATTCCTATCGAAATCCAATAGGTTTTTTTTCCAGAAATTAAAAAAAAATTCCTAATATGAAAATTCCTAATATTCATGTGGAATTTCAAGAGACCCAGCATAGCCAAAACAGTCTTGGAAAAAAAATGACACAGTTGCAGGATTCATGCTTTCTGATTTCAGGACTTACTGCAGGCTGGGCACGGTGGTTACACCTGTAATCCCAGGACTTTGGGAGGCCGAGGTGGGTGGATCATCTGAGATTGGGAGTTCGAGACCAGCCTGGCCAACATGGCAAAACCCTGTCTCTACTAAAAATACAAAAATCAGCTGGACGTGGTGGCGCGTGCCTGTAGTCCCAGCTACTTGGGAGGCTGCGGCTGGAGAATCACTTGAACCCGGGAGCAGAGGTTGCAGTGAGCTGAGATTGCACCACTGCACTCCAGCCTGGGCAACAGAGGGAGACTCTGTCTCAAAAACAAAACAAAACAAAACAAAAAAACAAAACTTCTGCAAATCTACAGTAATTATAACAGTGTGCTACTGGCATAGGATAGACAATTAGACCCTGGGGTAGAATTGAGAGCCCAGAAACAAGCCCTTACATCTATTGCCAATTGATTTTTGACAGGGGTGCTAAGACCTTTCACTGGAGAAAGAATTGTGCTCCAAAACCTGGATATCACATGCAAAAGAATGAAGTTGAACCCTTACCACATACCATATGCCAAGACTAAGTGAAAACTGATCAAAGACTTAAATTTAAGAGCTAAACTTAGAACTATTAGAAACATAAGTGCAAATATCTATGACCTTGAATTTGGTAATGATTTCTTAAATATGACATGAAAAGCACAGGCAACAAAGAAAAAAATAAATTTGTCTTCATTAACATTTAAAAGACTTTTGTGTGTCAAAGGACATCATTAAGGCCAGGCGCTGTGGCTCACACCTGTAATCCTGGCACTTTGGGAGACCTAGGTGGGTGGATCACTTGAGACCAGAAGTTCAAGACCAGCCTGGACATCATGGTGAAACCCCATCTCTGCAAAAAATACAACAATTATCTGGGCATGGTGGTGTGCCTGCAGTCCCAGCTACTCAGGAGGCTGAGGTGGGATGACCCCTTCAGCCTGGGAAGTGGAGGTTGCAGTGAACCAAGATTGCATCATTGCACTTCAGCCTGGGTGACAGAGCAAGACCCTAAAAAAGAAAGAAAGAAAGAAAAAAAGACACTGTAAAGAGAGTTAAGAGACAATCCACATAACGGGAGAAAATATTTGCAAATCATATGTCTCATAAGGGCCTAATATCCAAAAAATATAAAGAACAACTCAACAACAAAAAGACAAACAATCCAATTAAAAAATGGGAAAATGACTTGAATGGATGTTTCTCCAAAGAAGACATACAATGGCCAACACACTCATGAAAAGGTGCTCAACACATCAGTCATTAGTGAAGTGCAAATCAAAACCACTTCTCACCTACTAGGATGGCTATAATTTTCTTTTCTTTTTTTTTTTTTTTTGAGATGGAGTCTTGCTCTGTCACCCAGGCTGGAGTACAGTGGTGTGATCTCGGCTCACTGCAACCTCCACCTCCCGAGTTCAAGCAATTCTCCTGCCTCAGTCTCCAGGCATCCACCACCAGGCCCGGCTAATTTTTGTATTTTTAGTAGAGATGGGGTTTCACCATGTTGGCCAGGCTGATCTGGAACCCCTGACTTCAGCTGATCTGCCCACCTGGGCTTCCCAAAGTTCTAGGATTACAGGCATGAGCCGCCACATGTGGCCGGCTATAATTTTTTTTTTTTTTTAAGGAAAATAAGTTTTGATGAGGATATGGAGAAATTGGAACCCTTATACATTGCTAGTGGGAATGTGAAATGGTACAGCTACTGTGGAAAACAGTTTAGTGTTTCATCAAAAGGTTAAGGAGTATTCACAATAACCAAAAGCTGGAGAGAACACAGGTGTCCATCAATAGATGAATGAGCAAATAAAATGTGGCATATAATACAATGGAATATTATTCCACCACAAAAAAGGAAGGAAGAAATTCTGATACATGGTACAACATAAATTAGCCTTGAAAACGTTATGTGAAATAAAATAAGCCAGACACACAAAAAGACGAATATTGTCTGATTTCCTTTATACTAAATATCTAGAATAGGCAAATTCATAGAGATAAGAAGTAGGTTAGAGGTTACCATGGCTGAGGGGAGAGGGAGGATGGGAGTTATTGCTTAAGGAGCACAGAGTTTCTCCTTGGGTGATGGGGAATGTTGACAATAGATAGTAGCGATGGTTGTATAACATTGTGAATGTACTAATGCCACTGAATTGTGCACTTTAAAATGGTTAAAATGGCAAATTTTATGTTATATGTATTTCACCACAATAAAAATACATATATGGCATTCAAGGCAGCTCTGTTTTCTTAAATTGAAACATAATTTACATACACAAAATAATACTTTAAAGTGTATAATTCAGTGGTTTTTAGCAAATTGTGCAACCATCACCACTATCTAATTCCAGAACATTTCATCACCTCAAGAAGAAACCTCATAGCAGTAAGTGGTCTTTCCTCATTCTTCCCTTCTCTTAGGCCCTGGCAGACACTGAACCACTTTCTGTTTCAATGAATTGCATATTCGGAACATTTCCCATAAATGGAATCCTTCTTCCATATGTGGCCTTTTGTGCCTGGTTTCTTTCACTCAGTGTGCTTTCAAGGTTCATCCATGTTGTAGCTTGTGTTAATACTTCATTTTTAATGGCTGACTACGATTCCATTATTGGTATGTTTGTTTATCCATTCATTAGTTGATGTACATTTGGGTTGTTTCCACTTTTTGGCTATTGTGAATAGTGCTGCAGTGAATACTCATGTACAATTATCTATTTGAAATTCCTTTAGGTATAGACGTAGGAGGGAAATGCTGGATCATAAGGTAATTCTATGTTTAACTTTTTCAGGCACCACCAAACTTTTTGCCACAGCAGTTGAATCATTTTGCATTTCCACCAGCAATATATGAGGGTTCCAATTTCTCCACATCCTCACCACTTTATTTTATTTATTTTCCACTTTATTTTATTTATTTTTGAGACAGAGTCTCTTTCTGTTGCCTAGGGGAGAGTGCAGTGATGGGATTATGGCTCACTGCAACCTCCTCCCCCCAGGCTGAAGGGATCCTCCCACCTTGGCCTCCTGAGTAGCTGGGACTACAGTTGTGCACCACCACACCTGGAAAATTTTTGTATTTTTTATAGAGACAGAGTTTTGCCATGTTGCCCAGGCTGATCTCAAACTCCTGGGCTCAAGAGATCTGCCCACCTCAGCCTCCCAAAGTGCTGGGATTACAGGCGTGAGCCAATGTGCCTGGCCTTATTATTATTATTATTGTTATTATTATTTAAGAGATAGCATTTTACTCTGTTGCCCAGGCTGGAGTGCAGTGGTGTGATCATTGTTCACTGCAGCCTCTAACTCCTGGGCTTAAGTGATCCTCCCTTCTCAGCCTCTCAAAGTGCTGAGATTACAGATGTGAGCCTGGCCTTATTTTCCTTTTTTTTTTTTAAATTATAGCCATCCTAATGGATGTGAAGTGGTACCACGTTGTGGTTATGATTTGCATTTCCCTAATGACTAATGATGTTGATTATCTTTTTATGTATTTGGTGGACATTTGTATATCTCTTTGGAGAAATATTTGTTCAAGTCTTTTGCCCATTTTTGAATTGGCTTGGGGAGAAGTGGCCTGGATCAGGGTTGACTTGGCCTCAGGGGCCCCTCTGGAAAAGGAGATTCTGATCTTGGGGTCAGAGTTGGAACTTGCGACTCTCCCCTGCCTATGCCTGCCTCATGTGATCCCAGATGGGGGAACTGGGAAAGTCACATGGCTGGGCCTGGTGGACGGGGAGAGGTCGGGGGAGTCCCAGGCTTGGGCTTTTCCTCTGGGACCTTGGGCCAGCTGCCTACGACATGGAAGATGTGCTCTCTGGTCCCCTGGCCCAGGCTGTTCAGCACACTGCCTTTTCACAGTGCCCAACAGAAAGAGCCCCTGACAAACCATATGGCCAGAAAATGGTTCCCATTTGATTTTTACCTCTACTGCCTCTGTACTTCTCGCTTTTGATCCCATCATTCCCTCCACCTAGCCTGTTTGTTCCTTTCCTGTTCCATCACCTGAATCCTCCCCATCCTTCAGAGCATCTTCTCTAGAGCCTTCTGTGGTCCCCTTCCTAGTCCTGCTTTCAGAGGTTTGCTTTTGCTCCTCTGGGCTCCTCCAGCATCCACCCTTTGGGCTGTGCTGCCTGAGAAGATTCCAACATCCAGCACTGAGCTCAGATGGCTGATATGGGGGTCTGGACCCCTCACTAGGTGATGAGCTTCTCAAGGGTTCCCAGTCCCATCAGGCCCCAAGCATAGGGTGGCACCAGCTGCCTGGCAATGACTATATCCTGTGTTGGTTGATCAGACACAGGACAGGATGTGAAAATTATGGGTGTTCCTTCTGCCCTACATCCAATCCACAGACACTGGGAGCTCTAGGCCAGAGGTTCCCAAACACCCACCTGTAACAGACTTCTAGCCTCAGAATCCACCAGGCAATTATTAAAAATTCAAATATTCAGACACTGCTATCCTAAATTCTGATTCAGGAGCACTGGGAAGGGCCCAAGAGTCTGTATTTTACCAAGTTCCCCAGTAGTCCTGTTACGTAACCAGGTTTGGGAGCTTCTGGGGCTGGCAAATCTTAGTCACTTCAGTCCAGTGTGCTTTCTCCCTGCCCCTCTCCTGTGCCAGAAGGTTTGTTTCTAGGGTGGAAGATGGACATGGATTCCTTCCCTGGATGACCCTCAACAGCCCTATAAATCCCCTCACACTCAAATCCCTCCCTTCTCCTCCATTAGAACCTTTTTGGTGGCTCATTCCTTTTGCCTGTCGAATTCATAGGCTTTAAGTCTCCCTTCTCCCAGGAGGTCTTCCTGGTTTGCCTCCACTTACTCTCTGATCACAGATATCCAGAGATGGTCATTAAACATTTAGAAACATAACATTAAAGAGGCTGATATAAAACATATAATATGTATGGGTTATGGTACAGGTAATTTAGTTACAACATTTGTTTATGTTATTGCATAGTATATATTTTTATTATATTACAGACAGATATATTATAGGCATTTAGGCCTAGTGCATAGATTTATGGGTGGGTCATGATGTAGTAGAGCTGAGAAAGCCCATCTAGTCTGTTACTTCTTTTCTTCCCCATTTTCAGATAGGTAAATTGAGGCCCAGGTGCATAGGTAATGGGGCTCAGGTGCCTGAGAATCCTTGGCCCCCAGACCCCTGCTCACTTGCATGTAATCTCACTTAGGTTTGTACAGACCCTCCACCCTCCAGTTCGCTAACTAGTGGTGCCTACCTGGCTCCTGGCAGCTCATGGCCTAAGGAGGACAGGCAAAGGGCAATTCCTCAGTGGCCAGCCCAGCCCCCATCTGCCCCCCAGTGTGGCCGGGGCCCATCTGCACAGCTGGAGTTGGTTACCCAGCTGTTTATGGGTCTCTGCCTCTGGTGTTTATAGTTCCGCCTTTGGGTCTGCTTTGCATCCCCACTAATGAGAACAATGCTGCAGGAGGCGGCGGCGGGTGGTTGGGGGACCATTGGACGCTGAGCGGTGGGCTGGGCCTGTGTCCTGGCTTCTGCCTTGCCTGGTTCTAACGAGGATTTCAGGCCCTTTACAAGGACACAGGAAGGACAGCAAGGTGGCCCATATGAAAGCCAGTGGGAAACAGACACGCCTAGGTGAGGAGCGAGGAGACGAGAAGGCTAAGAATGAGTTTGCCGTGACTTAGGCACTCGGGGCAGGGGAGAGCTGGGGCCAAATCTTTCCTTTTAAGAAAATGCATTTTTTTCTTTCATCACAAGAGTTATAAATCTTCATCGTGGAAACTTTAGAACATACAGACACATAAGAAGAAAATCTAAATGTCTGTATCCCACCACCCTGGATAACCATGGTTCATATTTTAGGACGTTTCCTTTCTGTCTGATATATAAAGTTGTTTTTGCAGAAAGGAGAATATGTATACACTGTATTTTACAAACCCCCTTTATTTTTATTTTTATTTTTTGAGACAGAGTCTTGCTCTGTCACCCAGGCTGGAGTGCAGCGTTGCGATCTTGGCTTATTGCAACCTCCACCTCCTGAGTTCAAGTGGTTAGATTTTCATGCCTCAGCCTCCCACGTAGCTGGGACTATAGGTGTGTGGCACCATGCCTGGCTAATTTTTCTATTTTTAGTAAAGAGGGGGTTTCACAGCCGGGCGTGATGGCTCATGCCTGTAATCCCAGGACTTTGGGAGGCTGAGGTGGGCGGGTCACAAGGTCAGGAGTTTGAGACCAGCCTGGCCAACATAGTGAAACCCCTTCTCTACTAAAAATATAAAAAATTAGCCAGGCGTGGTGGTGGGTGCCTGCAATCCCAGCTACTCAGGAGGCTGAGGCAGGAGAATCGCTCAAACCTGAAAGGTGGAGGTTGCAATGAGCCAGGATTGCACCATTACACTCCAACCCGGGCAACAGTGTGAGACTCCATCTCAAAAAAAAAAAAGAAAAAAAGAGGGGCGTTTCACCATGTTGACCAGGCTCATCTTGAACTCCTGGCCTCAAGTGATCCACCCGCCTTGGCCTCCCAAAATGCTGGGATTACAGGCATGAGCCACCACGCCCAGCCTACGAACTCTTCTAAATCATAATAAATTGTCAACATCTTTATATGTTATTAAATATTTTTCTACTACATCAAATTATGTTATTTCTATTTTGATTATAATACAAGATTATTGTGAAAGAATTGCAATCATTTTTGAAATGCACAAAATTTAAGGCTCAAATGTCCCTCTCTTTCCTGTGCCCCAGTAATACTTCTAACCCTTTGGTGGAAATCTCTCAGACATTCTCCTATGTACATCACAAACTGGTGTACATGGTAGAGTTGTGTCATAGTTTATTTAAATGATTCTGTCACAGTGGGCATTGAGGTTAGGTACACAGCTGTTTGAAGCCCACAGGCAGCCAGTGTGACCAGCGAAGCCTCCTGGTTCCAAGAGCAGATCATAGTTTCTCCCAGGAAATCTCACTAGGGCAGCATAATAAGCAATGTCCTTAACAACATGCTGGCCATTAACACAGGAATGAGTTCCATTGGGCTGTTTCCTTGTAAGGTCATGTTTGCTTTTACTTTTTAATACAAGTAATAACATTCATTGCAGAAAAATTTAAAAATACAAATAGGTGCTGGGCGCAGTGGCTCACGCCTATAATCCCAGCACTTTGGGAGGCCGAGGCGGGTGGATCACGAGGTCAGGAGATGAGAACATCCTGGCTAACACGGTGAAACCCCGTCTCTACTAAAAATACAAAAAATTAGCTGGGCGAGGTGGCGGGTGCCTGTAGTCCCAGCTACTCAGGAGGCTGAAGCAGGAGAATGGTGTGAACCCGGGAGGCGGAGCTTGCAGTGAGCCAAGATCGCGCCACTGCACTCCAGCCTGGTCAACAGAGCGAGACTCTGTCTCAAAAAAAACAAAACAAAAAAAAACAAAAAAAAAACAAATAGGCAAATGTAAGAAAATGAAAATCACCCATAATATGGAAATAAGCCCATACGTGATGTTTATAATGTCTGTTGCCTGCTTAGTCTGTATGTCTGTCGCAGGCCACACACAGTGTGCTAAGTGGCTAGTATGTCTGTAGGTACAATATTACCCCAGTTGTACAGATGGCCACCTCTGGCTCTTTAGGTTTGGTGAATGGCCCAAAGTCTTTTTGCTGCAAGGGGGCAGAGGCTGCCGGATGACCTGGGCCTCCAGCTTCCAAGTCTGCACCCTGAAGCACCCCTCATTCTACATCCCTCAGTTTCGTTCACTGAACTGCCTGCAGGTTTTCCTCTTCCAACGTAAGATGTTATAATCTGCTTTTTTCACTTAGAGATAAATTGTGACCATCTCTCGGTGTTGATAAATAACCCTCTTTATGGAATTCCATTTTATGGATGTATCACACTTTATTTAATTGTTGAATATGTGGGTTATTCTAGATATTTTTTAGTATCATAAACAAAGCTATGCAGAACATTTTTGTGGCTTAACCCTTGAGTGTGCTTATAGTTATTTCCACAGGGCTGTTTCCCTAATGGCCCTCGCTGACCCATCATACCAAAGGGCAGGGGGTCAGGGAGACCCTGGGTGGGGGGAGCACCCAATAAGGTGTGCTCACCCGGCTCTTAGCTCGGCCAAGTCAGCTTGAGGGAGACATCCTAATCTATGTAGAAGACAGCAGAATGCCTTATTTTTTAAACAGTCCTCTAGAAATGGTCTCAGCTGAGTTCAGAAAACCACTGAAAGGCTGGGAGCTTAGCTTGGCAACTGACACCCATGTGGGCATGTGAGTGCGGCCCCTGCGGCTCTGCAGATAGTTGAATTTGAAGAGGAACGAGAGAAAACCAGTCTGCAAAGGTGATGTCCCCATCTCCAACAGAGGAAAGAGGATGCAGTCCTTCCTCTGCAGAAATGGATTCTGAAATTGGAGCAACTCCCAGAGGTCCCAGAGCTCTGCTCCCAGAAGTGCTCCAGGGGCTGTTCTAGGGGGTGGGTGGGGAATGGAGGGGCTTCACACAGTCATCCTAGTGCATGGGGCTCGGACCACAAGTTAGCCAGGGTGGAAAACGAGAGGGTCCCAGGCAGGGGGAAAGATGAGCACGGCCTGGAGATGAGAGACAGAGCCAGCGCTGCGGAGGAGCTGAAAGCCTTAGTCCGCAGGGTGGAGGTTAGGGGCAGGGGTGCAGCAGGGGTTACAGGAGTCTGCACTTTACCCCACATGACAGGACCGCCACGATGGCTCAGTGAGGAGAGGCGTGACAAGGTTTGGGCCCTCCCTTGATGTTTTCTCCCTCCCTCCCATAATTTCTCAGACACCCAGGAGCCAGGCTTGGTGGGTGCTGGGAGAGTGGCAGAGAGGAGGACACGGCTCCTGGGCCCTTGGGATGGGGCCTTCGGAGGCACTGTGGGAGGGAAGGGAGGCTGAGCAGGGTTGTCAGTGAGGGAGACAGGTCCGTCCACTGGAGGCCCGAGGAGAAGGCACTCTCTGCTCCCCCCGGCAGGCTGCCCAGTGCCGGCCACCCCTGTGGGAAATGGTGCTCCCTGGACAGGACACAGGGTGGGTGGAGTTGAGGCAACAGCAGGAGCAGGGCTCTGCAGCGTCGCATCCCAGCTCTGCCTCTCCCTGGCTGTGTGGCCATGGCCTAGTTGCCTACCCTTTCTGAGTCATAGTTTTGTTCTACATAAATGAAAACGATCATAAAAGGAGGATTAGATGAGATTATGCATGAAACGCCCAGGTGCAGCACCTAGTAAGTGCTCAATAAACATTAATTAGTACTGTCTGAAGCTTTGCCTGCCATGGAAGGAGGCGAGGTGGGCCCTTCGAGGAGCTGAGGTCTGCCCCTCCAGCTCTCTTTGTGAGGCCCTTTGAAAGGTGGAGGGAGCAGCGGAGGCCCAGGCCCTGGAACTGAGGAAACCAGAGTCAACTGTAGATGCCACCCCTAGCCTCTTTGGAGGTCAGCCACCTTGCTCCAAGGTGAGTTCTCGCCACTCTTCCATTAAATCAAATTGTGAGTCCCCTGCCCCTGGCCCTGGGCTGGCCTCTAGGTACAAAGTGCATACTATGTGTCAGGCCCACACTATGTACCAAGCACCCTCAGATGAAATCCTCACAGCCCCCCGTAAGGGGCTCCGTTTATACGCAGGGTGGGGCCCAGGCTTAGAGAGGTTCCGTGAGTTGCCTGGACGCAGACTGTGGGTGGCAGAGCCAGACCCCCCGCTCTCTGTCCGGCCACAGACCCTGGCTCATGACTGCTGTGCTGGGCTGTCCCCGCCTGTCCCCCTGACCCCCACATGGGGTCCGCTCACATTCCTCCCTCCCTGAGGCTGCCCCACCTGGCCCATCCTGGCCCTGCCATGGAGGTGAGCCCTGCGGCGCTCTCACAAGGCGCCATTCATCCAGGCAGGCTGCTGATTAAAACCATGTGTGGTGTGGCCAGCCAAGGTGGCGGCAGCTCCGGAAGCCAGGCCTGGCCTGGGGCTTGTGGGCCTTGAGAGGGTTGGGGGAGGGATCTGGCTGACCCACAGGCCTGGCAGGCTGGGGGGTGCTCTGGGGCGGGACTGACCTCCCCAAGTCATGTACACACGCCAAGGAGACTCTGAGCTGTGATACTGACTCCTAGGCCCAGGCTGGGGTTGTGGGAGGCAGAGAGGCCCCCTCCAGGTGAAGGTAGGGACCAGGCTTGGAATGTCTCAGACCCTTGAAAGGCCCTTTTCAAGGCTGCCTGGGAAGGGCAGGCCCCATCTATGGGGTTTGGTTACCGAGGAAGGCGTGTGTGTGTGTGTGTGTGTGTGTGTGTGTGTGTGTGTGCGCGTGTGTGTGTGTGTGTGCGTGTGTGTGTGTGCGCGCACATCCATGCATATGTGCTGAAATCCATGCAAGGTGCCTCTGAGTCCTTGGACTCATGATCACTTCGGGGTTTCCTAAAGGCAGTTTTGTGCAGTGGTTAAGACCATGGGCTCTGGAGGCACAAGACCTGGGTTTGAGTTCCGCTTCTGCTGCTCCTAGACTGTGTGACCAGAGGCAAGCTGCCCAGCCTCTCTGAGCCCCTCTCCTCATTCACCAAATGATGATGGAGGCCTGGTCAATGTGGTTGAGCAAAGGTGGGGCTACATTGGCTGGGTAGGCTTTTTGATCATGGCTGGCCTTGAGGATGGGCCATCCTCAACCCCGAGCCCCAGGGCCCCTAAGTCGTTTGGCTGTCACTCCTGACCTTTGAGTTGTGGCTTGTCAGGGAGCTGGGAGGGTGCTAAGTGTGGAGTGTCTAGGTTTCCTGAGGCCAGTTAGCGGAGGTGAGCAGGGGAGAGGAGAGGTGAGCAGGGGAGAGGAGAGGTGAGCAGGGGAGAGGAGAGCTGAGCAGGGGAGAGCAGGGGAGAGCAGGGGAGAGGAGAGGTGAGCAGGGGAGAGCAGGGGAGGGCAGGGGAGGGCAGGGGAGAGCAGGGGAGGGCAGGGGTGAGTAGGGGTGAGCAGGGGAGAGCAGGGGTGAGCAGGGGAGGGCAGGGGAGGGCAGGGGAGAGCAGGGGAGAGCAGGGGAGAGCAGGGGAGAGGAGAGGTGAGCAGGGGAGAGCAGGGGAGGGCAGGGGAGGGCAGGGGAGAGCAGGGGAGGGCAGGGGAGGGCAGGGGAGAGCAGGGGAGAGGAGAGGTGAGCAGGGGAGAGCAGGGGAGAGCAGGGGAGGGCAGGGGAGGGCAGGGGAGAGCAGGGGAGAGCAAGGGAGAGGAGAGGTGAGCAGGGGAGGGCAGGGGAGGGCAGGGGAGGGCAGGGGAGGGCAGGGGTGAGCAGGGGAGAGCAGGGGTGAGCAAGGGAGAGCAGGGGAGGGCAGGGGAGAGCAGGGGAGAGGAGAGGTGAGGAGGGGAGAGCAGGGGAGAGCAGGGGAGAGCAGGGGTGAGCAGGGGAGAGCAGGGGAGAGGAGAGGTGAGGAGGGGAGAGCAGGGGAGAGCAGGGGAGAGCAGGGGTGAGCAGGGGAGAGCAGGGGAGAGGAGAGGTGAGGAGGGGAGAGCAGGGGAGAGCAGGGGTGAGCAGGGGAGAGCCAGGGAAAAGCAGGGGAGAGCAGGGGTGAGCAGGGGAGAGCCAGGGAAAAGCAGGGGAGAGCAGGGGTGAGCAGGGGAGAGCAGGGGAGGGCAGGGGAGGGCAGGGGTGAGCAGGGGAGGGCAGGGGAGAGCAGGGGTGAGCAGGGGAGAGCAGGGGTGAGCAGGGGAGGGCAGGGGAGGGCAGGGGAGGGCAGGGGAGGGCAGGGGAGAGCAGGGGTGAGCAGGGGAGAGCAGGGGTGAGCAGGGGAGAGTAGGGGAGAGGAGGGGAGGGCAGGGGAGAGCAGGGGAGGGCAGGGGAGAGGAGAGGTGAGCAGGGGAGAGCAGGGGAGAGGAGAGGTGAGGAGGGCAGAGCAGGGGTGAGCAGGGGAGAGCAGGGGAGAGCAGGGAAGAGCAGGGGAGAGCAGGGAAAAGCAGGGGAGAGCAGGGAAAAGCAGGGGTGAGCAGGGGTGAGCAGGGGAGAGCAGGGGAGAGCAGAGGAGAGCCAGGGAAAAGCAGGGGAGAGCAGGGAAAAGCAGGGGTGAGCAGGGGTGAGCAGGGGAGAGCAGGGGAGGGCAGGGGAGGGCAGGGGTGAGCAGGGGAGAGCAGGGGTGAGCAGGGGAGGGCAGGGGTGAGCAGGGGAGAGCAGGGGTGAGCAGGGGAGAGCAGGGGAGGGCAGGGGAGAGGAGAGGAGAGCAGGGGAGGGCAGGGGAGGGCAGGGGAGAGGAGGCGAGGGCAGGGGAGAGCAGAGGAGAGCAGGGGAGGGCAGGGGAGGGCAGGGGAGGGCAGGGGTGAGCAGGGGAGAGCAGGGGTGAGCAGGGGCGAGCAGGGGAGGGCAGGGGAGGGCAGGGGTGAGCAGGGGAGGGCAGGGGAGGGCAGGGGAGGGCGGGGTGAGCAGGGGAGAGCAGGGATGAGCAGGGGAGAGCAGGGGAGAGCCAGGGAAAAGCAGGGGAGAGCAGGGGTGAGCAGGGGAGAGCAGGGGAGAGCAGGGGAGAGCAGGGGAGGGCAGGGGAGAGCAGGGGAGAGCCAGGGGAGAGCAGGGGAGAGCCAGGGGAGAGCAGGGGAGAGCCAGGGAAAAGCAGGGGAGAGCAGGGGTGAGCAGGGGAGAGGAGGGGAGAGGAGAGGTGAGCAGGGGAGAGGAGAGGTGAGCAGGGGAGAGCAGGGGAGAGCCAGGGGAGGGCAGGGGAGAGCAGGGGTGAGCAGGGGAGGGCAGGGGAGGGCAGGGGAGAGCAGGGGAGAGCAGGGGTGAGCAGGGGTGAGCAGGGGAGAGCAGGGGAGAGCAGGGGAGAGCCAGGGAAAAGCAGGGGAGAGCAGGGGTGAGCAGGGGTGAGCAGGGGAGAGCAGGGGAGAGCAGGGGAGGGCAGGGGAGGGCAGGGGTGAGGAGGGGAGGGCAGGGGAGAGGAGGGGTGAGCAGGGGAGAGCAGGGGAGAGCAGGGGAGGGCAGGGGAGGGCAGGGGTGAGGAGGGGAGGGCAGGGGAGGGCAGGGAAGAGGAGGGGTGAGCAGGGGAGGGCAGGGGAGGGCAGGGGTGGGCAGGGGAGAGCAGGGGAGAGGAGTGGTGAGCAGGGGAGGGCAGGGGAGGGCAGGGGAGAGCAGGGGTGAGCAGGGGAGAGCAGGGGAGAGCAGGGGTGAGCAGGGGAGAGCAGGGGAGAGCAGGGGTGAGCAGGGGAGAGCAGGGGTGAGCAGGGGAGAGCAGGGGAGAGGAGGGTAGGGCAGGGGAGAGGAGGAGAGGGCAGGGGAGAGGGGGGGAGGGAAGGGGCGAGGAGGGGAGAGCAGGGGCGAGCAGGGGCGAGCAGGGGCGAGGAGGGGAGGGCAGGGGAGAGGAGGGGAGGGCAGGGGAGGGCAGGGGAGAGCAGGGGTGAGCAGGGGTGAGCAGGGGAGAGCAGGGGTGAGCAGGGGAGAGCAGGGGAGAGCCGGGGAAAAGCAGGGGAGAGCAGGGGAGTGTGGGATCTACAGCCGGTGTGAGGTGTGGCTGAATTAGCCGCCCCTGCCCAGGCCAAGAACAGAGTGAGGCATTGTTCAGGGGCTGCCTCCCCTGGCACCGGGGCCCTCACAGGAAAGGGCGGGCAGGTGGGCCGCGCCATGGCTGGGACTGACCACAGGCTCGGCTGTGTTGGGACCCTTCGAGGTCCTGTCTGTCAGGAGGCACCCTGGTTTCCCCAGGAACACATGTTCTACTGGGCGATGCAGGCCCTCTGGGAGGGAGGCCATTTGACGGCATTTGGTCCTAACTGAGTAGCCCCCATGAGATACCCTCAGCACCTTCTCCCAAGGGTGGGAGTAGTCCCAAAATAGGAGCTCCCTGGAGCCAGGGGTCCTGAGATTCTACCCTGTGCTCCAAGGCCAGGGCCCCCGACCTCAAACCTGGAAGAGCCCTGTCCCTCTTTATACTGGGCGATGCTCAGGCCTGGAGGGAGGGGTGCCTGTATCACTCAGAGAGCTCCTGGGCAGAAACTCAGCGTTGTCCTTTGGGGTGGACTGCTTAGGGAGGGGAGCGAGCATAGGCTGTTGTGAGGAGGGGCCTAGAGCTGAAGTGGAACAGCCTCCACCTCCCAGCTGTGTGACTGGGGCAGCCACCTGCCCTCTCTGAGCCTTTGTGTCCTCCAAAAGCAGAGAAGAGAGTCCCACCACAGGGGCCTCTATGAGGGCTGAGAAGGTGGGTTAGGGGTTCAGAGCCTCAGATTGGCTCAGGCTGAGCTCTGGAGGCAACCTGCCTTCTAACACCAGCGCTCCCCCTGGCCAGCTGTGTCACTTTGAGCAAGACATGTTCTAAAAACATCTTCCCATGGGATTTTTGGGGGAACAAATCAGCTGTTATGTAGTCATGGGCTCACCATCACACTCAGCAGGTGTTGTGATGGTCAGTGGCCAGGCTATGGTCACCAGATATTCAGTCGGACGCTGATCTAGGTGTTCTGTGAAGGTATCTTGTAGATGTGATTAAAGTCCGTAATCAGTTGACTAAGTAAGGGAGACCATCTGAGATGGTCTGGATGAACCTGATTTAAGTGGTTTAGGCCTTAAAAGCAGAGCTGAAGTCTCCCTAAAGAGGAGAAGTTGTGGACACCAGCTTCAGTGCGTGCTGTGCCTGAGGGTTCCAGCCTGCTCTTCTGGACAAACTGCCCTGCTGTGTTAGTCAGGGTTCTCCTGAGAAACAGAACCAATAGAAGGTGTGTGCATGCATGTGTGCACGTGTGTGTGTGTGTGAGTGCACACCTGTGTGCATGTGCACTGTGTGGGTGTATGCATGTGGGCTTGTGTGTGCATTCATGTGTGCATGTGTGGGTGTGCATGCGTGTGTGTGCATGTGCGTGTGTATGCATGTGTATGTGTACCTGTGTGTGCGCACACATGTATTTATATAGACAGACTTATTATAAGGAATTGGCTCCCCAGATTATGGAGGCTGACCCATCCCAAGAACAGCAGTTGGCAAGCTAGAGCCCCAGGAGAACTGAGAATGTAATTCTTGTCTTGCGTCTGAAGGCCTGAGAAGCAAGAGAGCTGTTTCAGTTCAAATCCAAAGGTAGAAAAAGCTAATGTCTGAGTTCCAAGGTCAGCAGGCAAAAATAATTCTCTCTTACCGGAGGGAAGGTCAGCCTTTTTGTTCTCTTCAACTGACAGGATGAGGCCCACCCACATTAGCGAGGGCCATCTGCCTTTAGTGATTCCCATGTCAATCTCACCCAGAAACATCCTCATAGGAGAACCCAGAATAATGTTTGACCAAATTTCTGGGCACCACATGACCTAGTCAAGTTGACACATAAAATTCACCACCACACTTATGCATTTCAGACTCACCTAGCCAGCTCCTACGATCGCGTAAGCCAAGTCTTTGCAGTAAATCTCTTACTATACATCTCTTACTAGTTGTGTTTCTCTGGCTGAACCCTGACTGACACACATAGTGAGCTGTGATAAGAATAACAATCGCAATTATCGCCTTTTCTGGGAAGTCCCCAGCAGTAGGTCTGCATGTCGCAGGCCCTTGGCAAGTGCCAAGGAGTCCCATTCTATAAGCGGAACAGAAGTCACAGCAGTTTTGGCCAGGCGCGGCGGCTCACACCTGTAATCCCGGCACTTAGGGAGGCCGAGGCAGGCGGATCACGAGGTCAGGAGATCGAGACCATTCTGGCTAACACGGTGAAACCCAGTCTCTACTAGAAATACAAAAAATTAGCCAGGTGCGGTGGCAGGCGCCCGTAGTCCCAGCTACTTGGGAAGCTGAGGCAGGAGAATCACTTGAACCGGGAAGCAGAGGTGGCAGTGAGTCGAGATCGTGCCACCGCACTCCAGCCTGGGTGACAGAGCGAGACTCCGTCTTAAAAAAAAAAAGAAGTCACAGCAGTTTCTTCCATGACTCCAAAGGGCTCTAGGCAGCAAGGACAATTCCCGTCCGAAGCCCCAGCACAGACAGACTCACGGCCCCACCTACACTCCATAGCACGACAGGGCTGGCTTCTCTGGATGCCAAGTGTGCAGAAGAGGGATGGTTCGCATAGCTCCATTGCATGCCAGGCCCTTTGCCACAAACTTCACTTATTAACCAGTCATCTAATCCTCACAATAGAGCACCGAGGTGGCTACTGATGGCGGCAGCGGCCCGTCTGGAGCAACCGCTGCAGGGACATCAGCTGCAGTGGGGGAGGCACTGCCAGGGCTGCGCGTTCTGCAGAGCCAGAGGGGGCCAAGAACAGGCAGGAGCCCCGCCCCTACCAAGTTGGCAGGGTGGGAGCCCATGTTGCCAGGCACAGCCGCAGCTCTGGACCAGGGCATCCCTGTGTGCTCAGGGGCCTGGGAAGTCCCCCTTCCCGCGCAGGCTCCGATGTACCTGCTCCTGCTCTCTGGCCTCTCCCTGCTCCTGGCACCTGCTCTGATTTTGGAGCAATGTTGTGGCTGAGCCCAGGTGCTGTCACAACCCAGCTAGGTGTGCACGCATTCGAAGTGGCACTGACACACCGGCACACCGGCACCCACACCACCATGACCTCCTCTGGACTTTGGGCACCGATAAGCATGGGAGGAAGGCAAGGGACGGCTGAGGGCAGCTCAGCACTGGCCTGCTGGCACTCCTTGCCATGAACAGCCTGGACGCCATGGACAGCATGTTGATGGCAGAGGCAGACAGGTCCCTGGGCAGAAAGGGGCAGGTCCCTGGTGAAACCCCACCTTCAAGCTAGGGATGGCCTGAAGCCTGGATGCTGGGCTGCCTGTTCTGGGTGAAGTCCACAGCCCAGCCCAGAATGATAACTGATGGTGCTTTTTCTAGGCCACCTATGGCTGCCCATGGATGAATCAGCAAGCACTTTCTCCCTTCTAAGCCCATAGAAACCCAGATTCAGCCAGACTCACACAGATGTCTGGACTACCAGCTGCGGGAAGGAGCTGCCCACTGCGGGTCTTCTCTCCACTGCGAGATGGACACTTGTCAGGATGACCTGCCTGCGGGAAGGAGCTGCCCACTGTGGGTCTCCTCTCCGCTGAAAGATGGACACATTGGGACAGCCTGCCTGCAGAAAGGAGCTACCCACTCTGGGTCTCTTGAGGGCTGTTCTGTCACCCAGTGAAGCTCCTCTCTGTCTTGCTCACCCTCCAGTTGTCCACGTACCTCATACTTCCTGGACACAGGACAAGAACTTAGGACCTACCGAATGGTGGGACTGAAAGAGCTGTAACACAAACAGGCTGAAACATGCCCCCCACTTGCCATGTTGCGGGTGGTGAGGAGAGAGGAGCTGCGGCCCTTCAGGGAGCCCAGACCTAGGGGCTCCCTGAGCCAGGGCTGTGACACCCTCTTTGGGACTCGGGTTTCTGGTGTCTCTAAACTTCCAGGAGCCACCATGTTCCCCGGTGCCCACAGTGGAAGCTGCTTGCGGTACATCTGGTTCAACTGCAGCTTCACACAGAGCCAGCCCCTGTGCCGGTGCCTAGAGCTGCCCACCCCGCCACAGCTGGCGCACCTGGCTGTGTGCGGTGGCCACCTTCCTGACAGCTCCGAGCCTCCGCTTCTAAAGAGGTTTAAGAGCAATAATGACGGGTTTCTTTTATGTTTCCCTCCTTTCCAAGATGGTAGTGTGGGTCTACTTTGATCCCAGTTCGAATTCCAGCTTTCAACCTTGAGTTTCTGATTCATCTTTGTATCTTGGGTACTTGGCATGGAGTAGGCGTCCAATAAATTTAATTGTCACATCTTTTTATCTGGGCCTCTGTTTTCTCGGTTATACAGTGGGGATCCTGATACAGTCTTGGACTTTCAGGTATCTGACAAATTTGTTTTTTTCTTTCTTATTTTATTCTTGCCACTTCCCTTGTATAGACTCTCTTTTCTGCTAACACCATTGCCATCCCTTGTTGGGTGGAGGAGAGGAAAAGGAACCATAAGAAAGGAAGGGACATAGAGAAGAAAGGGGCTAAGATGAGGATGCCTGCCTCTTCTACTCCACATGTTCTGGGAGTTCTAGTCAGGGTAATTAGGCAAGGAAAAGAAAAAGCCATCCAGATTGGAAAGGAAGACATAGGCTGGACATGGTGGCTCGTGCCTATAATCCCAGTGCTTTGGGAGGTTGCCGAGGTGAGAGGATTGCTTGAGGCCTGGAGTTTGAGACCAGCCTGGGCAACAAAGCAAGACCTCACTTCAACAAAATAAAAAAAAATAAGCCAGATGTGATGGTGTGTACCTGTCATCCCAAGCTACTCAGAAGACTGAGGCTGAAGGATTGTGTAAGCCCAGGAGTTCAAGGCTGTGGTGAGCTGTGATCACACCACTGCACTCCAGCCTGGGTGACAGAGCAAGACCCTGTCTCTATAAAAATATACATAAGCAAAAGTAAAAGAAAAAAAGAAAGGAAGCAGTAAAGCTATCTCTAGTCACAGATGATACGATCTTACACATAGAAAATCCTAAGAAATTCACTAAAAAACTATTGGAGCTCATAAATGAGTTCAGCAAGGTTGCAGGATACAAGATTGATATACAAACATCAATTGTATCTCTACACATTCACAATGATCAATCCAGAAATTAAATTAACTGTTCCACTCACAGTAGCATCAAAAAGAATAAAATACGTATAAATAAACTTAACAAAATAAATGCAAATTTTATACTCTGAAAACTACAAAACTGTTGAAAGAAAGTAAAGATTTAAACAAATGGAAAATACTATATATTCCTGGACTAGATGACTCAATTAACATTGTTAAGATGGCAGTACTCCCAAAATTGATCTACAGATTCAACACAACCCTTATCAAATAGCTGATATAAATTGTATAAATTGACATTCTAATTCTACAATTCATATGGAATTTCAAGGGATCCAGAATAGTCAAAACAATACTGAAAAAGAATACAGCAGGAGGACTCACACATTGAGATTTTAAAGCAACTGCAAAGCAACAGTAATCATGACAGTGTGGCACAAGGATATGTATCAAGTCTAGAGTCTAGAAATAAATCCATATATCTATGGTCAACTGACAAGGGTTCGAAGAAAGACCATTCAGTGAGGGAAAGAATAGTCTTTTCAACAGAAGAAAAGAAAGAGCTTGGGCTTGGGAATCTGGCAGATTCTGCCATTGTCTTGCTGTGTGACTCTGAGCAAGTGGCTTAACATCTCTGACCTGAAGTTTTCTCATCTGTTAACATGAGGATGAGAGTGCTCATATCACAGGCATAGACACTTGAGATCTCCTATGTGAGTGCTTAGCAGAGCAGGCCCCTTGGGCAAGTGCACGAAGGCAGAGGAGTACTGTGGGAATCTGCTAGTGGCCATTAGGGTCGCTCCTTCCAGGACCCCCAGGAACCCCTTTCCCCAGGAACAGGCAGGGTCGGTGGGGCTTGAGTGTGCAGACGGGGGTTGGCGGGGTTCTGCGGGTTGGTAATAAATGAACAGGAAAGGAGATTCCATTACGCAGGAATGTCTGGGGAGGGGGTGGGGAAGGAGCCGGCTCTTCTCCCATCACCAGCCAGCTCTGCGGTCTTGATTGATGTGCCTTGCACCGTGGCAGCGGCGGGCCTGGTGGAAAGAGGCCCCTTCACTCACCCTTCCTGGATCTAGGCCAGCAGCCAGATGTTCCCAGCCTTTGGGGAGCTGGGGTGGGGGCAGGGGAGGCCGGCAGCGGGCCAGAGGGCAGCTGCCCAAACGGCGAACCTCTCTACCTCTTTCTCCTGAGCAGCCGGGCCCAGGTGGCGTTGGCTGTACTGCTGACCTTTGGCCAATGACTGTGTCTCCTGGACTTTGGCTCTGTTCAGAATTGGGGGTGGGGTTCTCACCCACCCTGTCCTGCCGGGAGAGGCACACAGCTGCCTAGGAAAGGGCTTTCAGCCCCAAAAAGGAAAATGTCCCACCTGCCCAAGGTTCTGGTGTTACCCTGGCCAGAGCCACAGGGTGAGGTGTGACTGGCACCTGAACCATCCATGGAGGAGGAAAATCCAGGTTGAGGCCCCTGGGTGAGTGGTTTGGGAGAGGGTCTGAAAGCAGATTCTGGACTTCTCAGAGAAAGTCCCTCCAGCAGGTGCTAAGATGAACCCAAGGCACATTTCGTCATGAGCTCCTCTCAAGTACGGTGATTATAGCAGAGAGCTGCAGGCCACCATCTCTAGCCCTTTCAATGGTTTTATTATTAGTGTTGTCATATTTTTTTTAAGAGACAGGGTCTCAAACTCCTGGTCTCAAGAAATCCTCCCACCTCAACCTCCCAAAGTGCTGGGATTACAGGCATGAACCACTGCACACAGCCAATGATTTTATTGTTAAACACATAACAACTGGAAGAGAATATAACAAAAAAGAGAACTAAATATCAACCCAAAATTACCATGTAAAATGACTAACTGCCAATATACTGGTGTCATTTCTCCTATTATTTCTGTCCTGGGTGTATGTAGTATTTATGTATGTTTACTTTTCAGGAAAGTAGGCTCATCATACTCATCTAACTTTGTCGCGTTCCTTCTTCTACTCAACACCAGTGGTGCACACCTGGCCACATTAGGAAATGCAGATCCACTTCGACCTTTATAGGGCCGTTCCATCGTATAGCTGCCCGATATTGTCGAGCTTTTAGGGGATTTTCAAAATGTCCCTTGAATGGACAATGCAGCATTGAATCTCTTGGTACCTGCACCTTTGTACACATGTGAATTATTTCCTTGGGATAAATGGCAAGAAGTAAAACTGCTCAAAGGGTAAACCTATGAACCAACTGAACTCACACACGCAGGCCCTCATTCTTCCCTCTGCTTATGTCCTTCCCTCAGAGCTGCCCGTGATGTCCACCGTGCCCCCACCCCACCTTGGAAGGTGGTTAGTGGTACTGCAAGGCCCTTCACCTGTGGCTGGGGGGGGCACTCTGGCCAGACAAGGTTGGCCCGGGAGCCCAGAAATATCTCGCCCCATTGATCTCTCTCTAGAGGGCATCTCACGGTGGGGAAGTCCTGGAGTGGAACAGAAAGGATCTTGCCTAGGTCCTGTCTAGTCCACACTTTACCCATTGGGAGTGATGGGGGGCCAGTACCACAGCCTCCTTCAGTTTATACAGTGTGTGAATGACAGCAGGTCCTCTACAATATGCCCACTGCAGGGACGGACTTCCACGACTCACGTGGGGACTGTGAGAGGCACAAGGGCAGGGTGTTCATGTCATGGGCACTGCTCCAGGCAGGGGCCTGTGCAGTGACATCCCAGCTTCCTACCAACAGACTGGAAACCCTGGCCAGGGCAAGAGCAGCTCAGCCCTGCAGTGAGCGACTAAAGAAGATTTAGCTGCTTCTCTTTGAGGACAGGGATGTGTGACATATGACAAAGCGGCATGAGCTGTGACTGCTCAGAGAAGGCTGGAGGAGTAGAATGGACTTGGGGGTGACCTCTCAAGGCTTCCTGGAACCCAAGAATCCCAACTGCATGGAACTAGCACCTTTCTTGACATTCGCATGCAGACGCTCATTTAACTTTGCACATAAAGTCAACTACTACCAGCAGCATTCTCTACCCTACACACACACTTTCTCTCTCTCTCTCTCTCTCTAACTAAAGACTGCACCTTCATTGCCTCACACACGCAGATCACATTCAGACGCACAATAATAATAATGTAGTAATAATTTTAATAACACCTATTGAGCGTTTACTTACATGCCAGGCCCTTCCCAGGCATTGTCTAAGCCTCCTTTCGTTAGCTTCATTGCAAGGATGAGAGAAAGTCACTTGCCTAAGGTCACAGAGATGCTGAGCAGAGGATCCCCACCCTCAGCACACACTCCCCTCCCACCACTCAGACACAACCTGGCCCCCCAACTACCTGCACGCTGCCTTCCTGCCCGGGCTGCGGTAGCCGAGTGTTCACCACATGAACCCCCAATGCCTCACCCAGCCCTTGGTACACAGTGGAACAGACCTGGCTTGTCCAGATTCAGGCAGCTAGAGACACAGTAAGTACAATAAACACAGGCTGTAAACCACCTTCTTGGTTTGTATAGATGCGGAGTTTTCCCCAGACCTGCGCTTCTGAACTGGGTGGGGGGCAGCCCCTTGGCCCTGTCCCTGAATCCTTTTTCTTTCCCTCTTTTTCCCTGTCTGCCTCTCCCTGCTCTCTCCTCCTTTGCTCTCTCAAGCCACTGGAGGACCTACCTACTGTGTGCCTGGCACCGAGGTCGCCACTGGGGCTGTGGTGGGGTGGGTAGCTCAGGTTCCGGTCCTTTGGGAAACTGAGAGTTCTTCCCATCATGTGAGGCCTAGAAGCAGGGGGCTTGCTCAGGTCACATGAGGAGGGAGCGTAGAGCCATGCCTCACAGTTGAGGCTCCCTGTGCCCAGGCCAGGGCTTTTATTTGGGGAGACAGCACAGGCCACCGGGAGCACTAATGGTCTAAGGTGGCATGTGTTGCACTCCAAATACATGGCTCAGGCATGGAATCCTAAGGGAGTTCAGAGTGGCCCTGACATGAGCTGTATCTTCCATGTGCTGGGTGCTCGCGTGCACCAGGCCCTTTATATACATTCTCTTATTTAGTCTTCCTGATAACCCAACAAGTAGATACTATGATTATCATCCTTCCCCCATTCTACAGACAAGGAAACCAAGGCTCACCGCTGTCAAGACTCAAACCTAGGTCTGTTTTCTCTAAAACCTCAGCTCTCCCAGCAGGCTGACCTGCCTTGGATGAGGAAGGGACTGGGGTACCCAATGGATAAAGGCTTTGACGAGGAGCTGGGGTTTCAGCAGACCTTGAAAAGGATGGGAGGAAAGAGGGGGACATCCTGGAAAGTGGGCACTGTTTGAGCCAAGGTATGGAAGCCAAAACATACCCATTGAGCCCTGGGACCAGCGAGGTGACAGCCTGATCAGAGGGAGGCTTTTGGCTAACGGAGCCATTTGAGCTCTTGGCATCCTGCAGCTTCTTCCTTGGAGGAAGGGCTGACAGGTGAGCCTGGCCCAGGAACCCAAGTCTGGGGAGCTCTTGGAGGCTCTGCCAGGGTTGGCTCCAGAGGAACTTGGGAGGCCCTGAGCTGGGCAAAGTTCTCCTTGGCGTCATAAACCAGGCCCCATGGAAGGAGGAGCCAAGAGGTTCCTAGTGGCGGTGCCACCCCCAAGCGAGGGACGCTGCCAGGGGCCGGCACATGTACCAGGCTCTGAAGGTCCTCAGGATGCATTGGCATCAGGTTCCCTGCTGTATGGCACAGCTGCAGGCCAGCATGCAGGACTGGCAGAGGTGAGTGCCAGACAGAGGCTCCCCTCGGCCTTGGCAGACCTGGTGGGGCTGGAAAATCGGGAAGGGAAAAGGGAAAGCTCATGCTTGACAGCTGTCTCTCTAGGGCAAGGCAGCTGAGGCCACTGCTGTGATAAGATCGTTAAACCACAAATCACAGAGGTTAGAATCAATCTTACGCTGCAGTGTGGAGCTTCCTAAAACACAGCCTGTGGGCTCATCTGCCACTTCAGTCTCCCTCTCCTTGTCAAATGCCTCCTCATCTTTCAGGTCTTAGCTCTAGCTACTCTTCCTCAGGGAAGCCCGCCCTGATACCTAACCCACAACCCCCACTATAAACCGGAGATATGGTCAAACTCCAGAATAGCACTTCTAAAACTGAGGCTTTTCCTATGCTGGGTAGGTAGGTGGATAAAGAGACAGATGGATACATGGACGGGTGGATGGAAGGATGGATGGATGGACGGATGGATGATGTCTGGGCAGAACTTTGGTTTGTTATTATATATTCATTTGTGGAATTATTTGATTGATATTGTGCCCCTTCTAACTGCAAGCCCTGAAAGGGTAGCAGTTGTGTCTATCATGTTCACCAGACTATCCTCAGGCCCTGGAATATAGTAAAAACCTGAGAAATATTAGTTGAACAAGTTGAATGGATGCTTGAGTGGATGTGGATGGGTAGATGTATACATGGATGCATGGATGGATATGTGGATGCATGGATGTGTATGTAGATGCATGTATGTATATGTGGATTCATGGATGGATATATGGAAGCATGATTGGATATATGGATTCATGGATGGATATATGGATACATAGATGAGTATGTAGATACATGGATGGATATATGGGTACATGGATGGATATATGGGTGCATGGATGGATATATGAATTCATGGATGGATATGTGGATGCATATATGTATATGTGGATTCATGGATGTATATATGGATACATGGATGAATATATGGATACATGGATGTATATATGGATGCATGGATGAATATTTGGATGTATGGATGGATGGATGGGTACGTGGGTGGATATATGGATGGATATGTTAACGGATGCATGGATGGATGGATATAGGGATGCACGGATGGATATGTGGGTGGATGGATGGATATATGGATGTGTGGATGGATATGTAGATTCATAGATGAACATGTGGATGATGCATGTATGTGTATGTGAATGCTGCATGTAGGTATATGTGGATGCAGGGATGAAGATGTGGATTCATGGATAGATATGTGGATTCATGGATGGATATGTGGATGCATGGATGGATGGGTGAGTGGCAGGATGAATGAGTGGAAGAATGTATAGAAGAATGGATGCTGGGTGGGTAGGTGGATAAATAGGCGGATGGATACATGGAGGGGTGGATGGAAGGATGGATGGATGGATGTCTGGGCAGAAATTCAGAATGTTAGACTGTTAGAATGTTCATAATCATGAAACTCTAGAATGCTAAAGACAGGTACCTTTTATTTATTACATTGTTAAAATAAAACATAGCGTTATAATTAGAAGGGACAATTAAGAGCTCAATTTCCTCTTACAGGAGATGAGCAGATAGGCTCTGAGAAGTGAAATCGATGTGTCCAAGGCCACACAGCAAATTAGGTGTCCACAAATCTGTTTTCTCACCACTGTGTGAAACAGCCTCTGGAAAAGGGGTCAGAAGGCTTTGTTCCAGTCCTGTCTCTTCTGAGGTTTCTGTGTGACTTGGGACAAGTTATTGGGACAAGTTATTGGGACTTCATTTTCTCTTTAGAAGAAAAGATTGGGTCTCTCCCAGGGGCAAAATCTAGCTATTCCCTTGCATTTTTGGGAAGGTCAGCCTTGCTGAGCTGTGTCGGATATCCCTCCCCATACCTTTCTCAAAGCCCAATGGAGTTGTCAGGGTGGACGCCAGGCCCCTGGGGGTAAAGTGAAGTGATTTTACGATGAGTCAGTGTACAGTATGAATTTTTTTAGTTTCAACAAAGTGTGAAAACACGGTTCCATATTCCATAGAGGATAGTCCAAAGGCCTCAGCCTGACTTTATGGATCCTGGGAGCTTCTGGGACCTCCCATTCTTGTCTAAGGACCAACCTCCAACTCCCTCTTGAGCCAGCCTGGCCACCGGCCATATCTCCATGTATGACTTTCCGCTCTCTGGTGTGCCCCGGGAGTCGGGGGAAGCTGCGTGTTATAAAAGGGTCCTTAGTGAGTTTCTGGCACCACATAACCTCCCTGGAACTTTCTCACTACCCTGGACTTCTGCAACCTCAGCCTCTGAAGCTGGGGGTGTGTCTGCCAGGGGGAACTTCCCCTCCCCCAGAGTGAGCCTCAGGCTGCCTGTCCCCACCCAGAGGAAAAGGGGCTCCACGTGTTGGGAAGGGAAGGATCTCTGCAGCAGCCATGGAAGAAAGTAGGTCTTGAGCATCTCAGAGCCCCAGACACAGGATTGCGGGAGTCAGAGAGAAGGGGATCTCAGTCTGTCTAGGAGAGTGGGGGAGAAAAACCATCCTATATGGCAGAGGTTAGGGGTGGGGTGCGGGAATGGGGCAGGGGAGAGAAGAGGAGGCTGGGGTGGTGCTCCCAGGAGCTCCCAGGGGCCATAAAGTAAGTCTAATGAGGGTTTTGGACTTTATCCTCTGTGGAATATGGAACCATTTTTTTTAAAGGTGTTCACACTTTTTGACATTAAAAAATTTGTATTGCACAATCACTTATTTACAAAAAAAAAAAGGCAGCAAACAATACAACTCAATTTTTAGTAAAAAATAAATTTTCCTTCCCCTCTCCCAATTCCTTCTGGAGAAGCAAACCCTTTTGACAGGTCTTGTATGTCTTTGGAGCGATATTCGAGGCTATATTGATTCAATGTATTCCATTGCTTCCTTTTTGTAAGTAGTAATGTACTATACACACCATTCTCTGTTCCAGTGTGTGCTTTATAGATTTTTTTTTTTTTTTTTTTTTTCTGGAGACAGAGTCTCGCTGTGTTGCCTAGGCTGGAGTGCAGTGGTGTGATCTTGCCTCACTGCAACCTCCACCTCCTGGGTTCAAGCAATTCTCCTGCCTCAGCCTCCCGAGTAGCTGGGACTACAGGTGTGCGCCACCACACCCAGCTAATTTTTTTGTATTTTTAGTAGAGACAGGGTTTGGCCATGTTGGCCAGGCTCGTCTTGAACTCTTGACCTCAAGTGATCCACCCACATCGGCCTCCCAAAGTGCTAGGATTACAGGCGTGAACCACCACACCCAGCCTTATAGATAATTTCTGAGCAGCACATGTAGGTGTATCTCACTGGTTTTACCCCCACTTACTGTCCTGCCATATGGACGCTCTGTACTTCATTACCCATCCCTACGAATGGACCTTGACATCATTTCTAGCCATTTGCTTCCACAAACAACCCTGCAATGAACATATCCTCACGCATTCACCTTTGAGCATGTGGGCTGGTGTGCCAGCTGGATAACTTCCTAGAAGTGGTATTGCTGGTCAAAGGATACATGCATTTAATTCAGTATGTGTCACCACATTGTTGCCTAGAAGGTTTTGAGCAGGGGAATGACAGGCCTCCGTGGTCTGGTCAGTTGCTGCTAATGCATCTGGCAGGAGGTAGAAAGAGCAAATTATTGGATTATGAACCACACAGTCTCCAGGTCTGAGATGGACTAAAGTATCTTCAAATGAGGGTTTATTCAGAGTCCCTGTGAGCCCTTTCAAAGCCCCCAGCTCTGTGCTCTCTGTAGT
Organism: Pongo abelii; assembly: GCF_028885655.2. Classification (NCBI taxonomy): domain Eukaryota; kingdom Metazoa; phylum Chordata; class Mammalia; order Primates; family Hominidae; genus Pongo; species Pongo abelii. The sequence goes on from NC_071989.2 coordinate 159,237,123, forward strand.
GCTCTCTGGAGCCTGGGAGAAAGGGATTCCAGTAGACAAGTTCCTTTGCTGTGGGGAGAGGTCCCCAGTTCACCAGTCATGCAAGGACCCACATCCCCCACCGGGGGTGGCTGAAAACAACGTAGTGGGGAGAGGACAGGCTGCCGACAGCTGCAAGGAACGAAGTTCAGCCAAAGCCCGCACAGACGGCTGCCAAGAGTTTTTTCTTTTCATTTTTCCAAGCCTTGCGCTTTGGGCTGGGGCACAGTGTCATCCTCATGTTTCCTATTATTTTACAAGGCTCCCATCAAAGCGCCAGCCGCACAGGCTCTTTGATGTCTGAGCTGGAGCTTGCCTCTGCCTTGGGGAGAAGCATCTTTGCTGAGGATCAAGAGGTGAATGAGGCCTGAGATGGTCCCCATGCCTCTCCCCTACGTGCTCCCCTGGCTCATCTCCTGGCTGGGACCACAGGCCCCTGGAAGGGGAGAGAGGGACCACCACAGCCAGCCAAGCTGAAAAGCCTCTAAGACAGAGCTCAGAAGGGGATGCAGAGGCCCAGAGAGGGCCAAGGGGCTGCTCCAGGCCACACAGCAAGTTGGTAGAGCACTTCAGCTCTGGTGGTGATCAGACACTGGGTGAGACAGCAGAGGGGATTTCTACCAGGGTCAAACCAAGCCTGGTAGGCAGCCTTTGTCTCTTGGTTTCTCAGTTTCTCCACCTCACGTCCTAGAAGTCTTTTGGGGCTGATACTGTGCATCTGAGGGTGGCGTTTGTGTGGGCTCTGTCCCTTCTAGCTATGTGATCTTGAGCAAGTTACTTAACACAACCAAGCCTCAGCTTTTTCATCTCTAAAATAAGATAATGGCAATTCTCAGCTTAGAGGGTCCCTGTGTGGGTGCAATAAGAAGATTCACAGAAAATACTTAGCACAGTGCCTGACACGTGAAGAGTCTCGAAAAGGAAGGGCTGGTATCGTTGTTGCTGGTGATGACAATAAAGAAGTGGGAAGGGGGCTTCTAAGAAGAGGCTCGTGCAGCATAGACTTGCTGCTATACCTCTCCGTCCCCAGCCCAGTCCTGGTCTAAGAAGGGACTGGGGCCTTCTTTGCAATCCAGGGAATTAGCTCCTTTTCTGCCCCACTCCCAGCCCCTACCTCTAATTCCAAGACTGTCTTCTGAGCCTCAGGGTTAGAGGGGGTGGGGAACAGATGAGGCAAAGGTGCCAGGCCTGGGATGGGGGCACTAATGGTGTCTGGGCCGGAAGGTCTGGTAGGTGGGGGAGGGGTGTCTGGAGGACATGGCCTGCAGCCCTGACTCCTGGAGGCAGCCAGAGTGGAAGGGGGGGGTGGGTCTTGGCAAAGCTGAAAAGGCTGGGATTTGACTTGGAAACACATTGAGAAGTCCCTGGCGGCTGCCTCCTCAGTAACAGCCCCTCTGAAGTCGAGCCCGGGACGGGGAGGCTGTTTTGTATAAAGGGGCTCTGGGGACCTCGGTAATGGAGAATGGACTGAAACCTCTCCCCCAGAACTGCAGCATGCACAGCTGAGCCCCCAGCACTTCCTGCAGGCCTGCCCCAGGGGCTGCAGAATTCCAGCCATCAAGCCTGTGTGCGACAAGGGACCGGGCAGGGGAGGAAGGGACCCTAGAGTTCACAGACGGGAAAGGGCAGAAGCACCTTCTCAGATAGCCCCAAGCCTTGGTCTCTTGGCCTTCGCCTTCCTGTTTGTTGTCACAACTGCATTGAACCTGTGATGTTACTTACGTAACAGTTTTCTTTAAATTGATTCACTTTTTAAAACCTGAATACATTTATTTCAAAGGGAATTTGATGTTGCTACTCTAAAGGGAAGACGGTAACACTCACCGTACATAGTAACCATGTAAATAAAATACAATAAAAACAAAACAATGTTGTTAAATTTTACCTAGAGCCTGAGACTTGTTCTCTCTCTCTCTCTCTCTCTCTCTCTCTCTGATAAAAAGGAAGATTAACAAGTGTCAGAGCTGTGTTAAAGACAGGCTAGCACCCAACTAAGACTTTCTTCTTGATTATATCTGCCAGATAAAATACAAGATGCCCTGGCTTACTCCTGCAATCCCAGCACTTTGGGAGGCCGAAGTGGGTGAATCACCTGAGGTCAGGAGTTCGAGATCAGCCTGACCAACACGGAGAAACCTCGTCTCTACTAAAAATACAAAATTAGCTGGGCGTGGTGGTGCATGCCTATAATCCCAGCTACTCGGGAGGCTGAGGTGGGACAATTGCTTGAACCCAAGAGACGGATGTTGCAGTGAGCCGAGATTGCGCCATTGCACTCCAACCTGGGCAATGAGAGTGAAACTCCATCTGAAAAAAAAAAAAAAGAATAAAAAAAGATACAAGATGCCCACTGGGTTTGAATTTCAGATAAACATTGAATAATTTTTTAGTATATGTCCTAAATATTGCGGAGGCCCTACTTACCCTGAAAAAAGTTATTTCTTGTTTATCTGAAATTCAAATTAACTGGGTCTCCTGTATTTGTACTTGCTGAATCTGGCAACCCCACCCTCAACGAATGAGAGAGTTTTTAAAGGAACAGCTTTCTCACTGCTAAGTGATATTGGATATTTCCGTGTCCCTATGCCACCAAGAAAAAAAAATCTTGAGAAACACTGTTCTGATTCAAGGTGGAATTAGACCAACAAAACACGCTAGTGTGGGAATCTGCAAGTAGGTTCAGAACATTCCAAATGGGGGAAATTCTGAAGGCTCCATGCAGGAGAAGGAGGCATTGGGGCTGGACTCATAGGCCAGCTAGTGTAAGACAGCAGTCTTGGAGACCGAGCACCCTTCCTCCTGTTGAGCCATGGCCTGAAGGACAGAGGCCACTCCTCAGTGATTAAGGCTTCACCCTTCTTTCAGAAGACAGGGGATCTTGTGTTCGAGTGACTGTGGTTTGTGAACTTGAGTGACTGAGTGTGTTTGCCCAAATCACACCCTCTCAAGATGGAAAAGGGCTTTTAAGGGCATCTCCTCTAATACCACCTACCAGTCCTGCCCACCCCATGTGAGCATCTGAACCTTGTGTCCAGTGATAGGGTGCTCACCACCTACCAAGGTATGTCTTTCCATCACTGGGCAGCTTAGGAAGCTCTTCCTTAGGCTGAACAGAAACCTGCCTTCCTGTTATGTCTCTGTAGATTTACTGCTGCCTTCTGAACAAAGTGCTCCCCTATGTCCCAGGACAGTCCTTCAGAGCTGTATTGGTAGCCCACTGGAGTCTGAATAGACCCACTTCTTTGAATTCTACCTGTTATGGCCTGGTCTCTGGCTTTCTCATTTGCAGAGAAATGGCCTTAGGCCCCCAGACCAGGGCATGCCTGGCAGCCCTGACTTGTGTGCTATCTTCAGGCAGGGAGTAAGAATGAGGTTTGTCCTGGGAGCCGGGGCCAGGGCAGAGCCAGGACAAGGAGGAAAGCTCCTTTCTGAGCTTTTGGATGCTGAGTCTGCAGGAGTTGCAGACAGAGCCCTGGAGACCTGGGTTCTGTTCCCTACGCAGTCCCTTATTTGTTGTGCAGCTTCAGGCAACACTCCTTTCCCTTCTGAGCCTTGGCTCTATTTTATATATTCCGGAAGTGGCTTGGCCTATTTCTTCTTATTTTTTTGAGACAGGGTCTTGCTCTGTCTTCCAGGCTGGAGTGCAGTGATATGATCTCGGTTCACTGCAAGCTCTGCCTCCCACGCTCAAACCATTCTCCCACCTCCGCCTCCCAAGTACCTGAGACTACAGGCGTTCACCACCACACTGGCTAATTTTTGTGTTTTTGTAGAGATGGGGTTTTGCTTCACTGCCCAGGCTGCTCTCGAACTCCTGGGCTCAAGTAGTCCCCCTACTTGGGCCTCCCAAAGTTCTGGGATTACAGGCATGAACCACCACGCCCGGGGTGTGCCCTATTTCTAACAATAAAAACATCTGTGTCTGTTCTGGTTGGCCAGTGCTGGCTGGAACTATGATAAGAAGAATTCAGAGGCGGTGTCTGGGTTTGGTGGGTAAATGGGCAGTGTGTGGTCAGTAGAATGGCAGTTTGAGAGCTATGTAGGTACCAGTCATGGAAGACTTAGGGGGCTGCCAGCTCTGGCAGTGCTTGGTTCTGGAATGATAAAGCCCCACAAAGTGAGGTGATAATGAAGTCAGGCATGGGGCAGGGGGTGTCCCTGCTGGGCGGAGAGGCTTACCCTGCATGGCCGTGCTGACCCTGGCGCTGTCCTTCTCCAGCCTGCAGACGTGTGTTAGCTCCTGCCCTGCCATCCAGATGGCCAGAGGACAGAGGCGCTCTGTGGAATCCTGTGTGTGGGCCAGGACTTGTGGCTTGAGGGTGGTGTGGAAGGCGGCAGGGGAGTCTGGCCAAGTGGGGCTGGGGCAGTGGAGATAGGGCTTCTCTGCCAGGAGGAAGATCTTTACGGAACAAAAACTTGGGTCAGAGCTGGGGCTTGGCTGCTACACAAAGGGGCTTTCTCCCCATCCCTGCCTTGCAGAGCCAGGAGGCTGGAAGAGGGGAAAACCCAGACTCTGAGTAGCTCAGAGGGGTCAGAACAAATCCTCAAGCTGGGCAGGATCCCTAAAAAGCAACCAGTCTTCCCCACAACCTACCAACAGGCCTTCCTGACAGATGGCTACAGAAATGGGTCCCTCCACCTGCCCCGGATCTGCTGCCATCTCACCGTGTGGCCTTTGTCAGATCCCTTCCCCTCTTCCTGGGCCTCAGTTTCCCCAACTGTAAGAAGAAGGAATTGCACAGAGAGTCACTAAAAGCTCTCCTGGGCCTCACATTTGCAGACTACAAGTTCTCTCATCATCATCAAGTCTTTCAGTTCACAGAGCACTTTCCTATTTACCACTTAGTTTATCCTTCAACAACCTGGGGAGGTGGGTGTGGTGAACATTATCCCCAGTTTTTTTCAGATGATAAAACTGAGGCTCAGAGACGGGGAAAGTCCTTCCAAGTTTGCACAGCAAGGTAATGGTTGAGGAGGACTCTTGCCGTTACGTCCAGACCTCCATCAACTGCCCCAGAAGTTTGCAAGGGGCTTCAGTGGGGCCTGGATGCTGTGGAAGGAGGTCAGAGGCCTGAGAGGAGCAGATGTGGATGATGAGGGGGATGGGATGAAGCAGGCATGATTGCTTCACTTGTCTGTTATTTTATATGGATTTCCACGTAGGAAATATTTTGAGGAAAAAAATATTTATGCCTAAAAAATTGGAAGACCCCTTGCTGTTGCAAGACTTCTCAGGTGGAAGCTGAGGCGGACCCTCTTCTGAGCTGCTCAGACTCTGGGTTGGGTAGCTTTATCTGGGGATTAAGCAAGAACTTCATGTGTCTAATGGAAATGAAGGGGACTTGCACATTTTAGATCGTAGACATTTAGCATGCGATGGCATTTGGGAAGAGGTTGGAAAAGTTCAAAACACATAGAATCACCAAGTATGAAAACGTCAGCACTGTGGGATGCTAATGCTGGAAGGATCTTCAGAAACCATCTTGTTCCTCCACCCTTCCCTGTTCTTCACTGAAGGGAAACAGAGGCCCAGCGAGGAGAAGAACCTGGTTCAGGTCTCACAGCATCAGGAGCAACAGGACTAGAAAGTTGGGTCTCCACACTTTGCTGACAGTTTCGGCATAGGCCACTTTCTGGATAGGCATTAGGAGTCAGGGGACAGGGGAGAGAGAAGAAAAGGAGGGATCTGGGGGCCTGGGGACAGGCAGACAAGAGGTATGTAAGGCCCAGCCACTCGCTGATAAGAGACCCACAATGTCATTCCAAAGGGCTATTTTATCAAGATGTAATTTTCTCCACTGCAGACACTATTTTCTTTCTCGTGCAGACTGTGCTGGCCTTCGCGATAAGGCACCTAGACATGTTCACACTAAGGCAGCCAAAACATGAGGCAGGAGGAAAAAAATTCCCTTCTTAATCTCCCCCCACCCCAGCCCACTCCCCCCTCATTTCCTCTCATTCTCTCCAAGTTCTTATGCCCCCCACCCCCCTAGCTGGCTGGCCCCTTCCTGCCTTCCCGTAAGTCAGCCCAACGGAGCCAGGAAGGTATGTGGCCCAGCGGCTCTTCTCAAAGGAGAGAAGCATGGAGGGGCCTCCCCTGGGAAAAGAAGCCCAGGCTACAGGCTCTCCCATGACCGTGCAAGGGCAGGTGGGTTGAGGGGAAGTCTTGTTTACAGGCTTGCCCCTAGAATCTTCTCTCCTCTGTCCCCACAACCTCTGCAAATAAAATACAGCTCTCTATGGTTTGGGGGTTTAAGCTGGAGGTGATTAGAGCCTCCCCCAACCACAGATTCTCTGCTTCCTGACCCCTACTCCTGACCTCCAAATCCAGGGCTTGATAGAGATTCCTGGGGGAGGGGGTCACCCTGCCTACTTTCCCCTAAACACCCCCAGAGAAGAGATCTGGCCAGATGGGAGATCTGGAATTCTGATCCCGCAAATCCAGCAGTCACTGTGGGACTAGTCCCTTTTGCTCTCCAGGCTCTCTAGCCCTCGGTTTTCCTATCTGCTCACTAAGAAGGCTGGACTCAGATATCCTGGCCTTGAAATTCTACATCTGGCTTTTTCAGAAGACTATGTTCGATTCCAGGCCTCCTAGGTACTTGGCGAGTTGACGGACGGCCCCCATATATCAGTGCCCCGCCCCTGCTCTGCTCAGGAAGTCCACCCCGCCCTCCACATCTGGATGGAATTTACCCCCCAAGGCAACTCAATTACCAGTGATCTGATCAGGACGGCTCATGTGTCAAAGGGGGCCCTGGTGAAGGTTACTCTGCCAGAGTTGAAGGTTCCTGGGCCAGTGATCCACCCCTCCCACAGCCCAGGGTAACTTCTTGAGGTCCCTGGCTCCCAGAATGGGTCTGGTGAGCAGTGTCTCCTGCTAAGCAAGGGTAGGGGACCCAGAAGAGGCTGCCATCTCCTGCATGGGCTCAGATCCCCCATGCAAAGACCCAAGTCAGGGCAAGGAGGCTGGAAGGTAACGGAAGATAGTGTACGCATTTCACACCCACGGGCCCCATCATGTACCCAGCCATTAGAGTTTGCAAGGGCTGGAAATCCTCATGACTTCTGTCCACATTCTGGACTCTAGAAGGGGAACCTGGATGGTAGGGCTGGCACCTGCTTGCAGGGCTATGATAGTGAGGGTTGGGGACCTAGTGCTGGGTCTCAATACGCCTTCCTTGGGAAATCAAGACAATCCTGCTGTCTTCCTGTGGCTTCTGCTAAGTTGGCTAGTGGGGGACAGTGGGCTTTGGAGCTTCCTGTTTCTTCAAGTCTCCATTTAACGCCTCTTACTCTGAGCCCATTGCTCAAGGACTGTTTTCTTAGACATTGTGCCTCTTGGCTGTCTCCCACCCCTCACCATCAACATACACAGGAGGCTCAGTGAGCACAGGCGTTCTGGGACATAGTGTGCTGTGCTGATTGAGTGTCCACGCTAAATTTGGTTTTGTTGTTTTGTTTTGTTTTGTTTTTGAGACGGAGTTTTGCTCTTGTTGCCCATGCTGGAGTGCAATGGTGCAATCTCGGCTCACTGCAACCTCCGCCTCCCAGGTTCAAGCGATTCTCCTGCCTCAGCCTCTGGAGTAGCTGGGATTACAGGCATGCGCCACTACGCCAGGCTAATTTTTTATATTTTTAGTAGAGACAAGGTTTCTCCATGTTGGTCAGGCTGGTCTCGAACTCCTGACCTCAGGTGATCCAACCGCCTCGGCCTCCCAAAATGCTGGGATTACAGGTGTGAGCTACTGTGCCCAGCCAGGTTTTTTTGGTTTTTGTTTTTGAGACAGAGTGTCACTGTGTCACCCAGGCTGGAATGCAGTGGCATGATCTTTGTTTACTGCAACCTGCACTTCCTGGGTTCAAGTGATTCTCCTGCCTCAGCCTCCTGAGTAGCTGGCACTACAGGCGCATGCCACCACGCTTGGCTAATTTTTGTATTTTTAGTAGAGACAGGGTTTCACCATCTTGCCCAGGTTGGTCTTGAACTCCTGACCTCAAGTGATCTGCCCACCTCGGCCTCCCAAAATGCTGGGATTACAGGCGTGAGCCACCGCACCCAGACCACATTAAATTTGGCATGAATATAATGACTTCCTGGGGGTGGGAGACCACCCGGTTACCTAAGGAGGGACAAACTTCCCTGTGTCAGAAACAGAGTGGGTCAAAACCCTCACGCTCCTCAATAGTGGGATCTTGCCTGTGAATACCCACTGCCCTCACAACACATCGTGGTCACAGGCTCCACGTAGGTTGGGCAGGGCTCGCCAGACTGAGGAAGCAGTGTCCCCCGCCCACAGAGAAACATACACTACCTCCTTCCATCTGAGAGTTTAACCAGGACCTCTCTGGCATTCAACGCAGCAAATGTTCACGGATGCCAATTCAGAACAAGCACGGCGCTCAGCCCTGCTGCAGGGGGAAAGAAAAGACTGAGGCTGAGCCTCACTCCTCCAGGGGCTCATTCTGTCACCAGGGACAGAAAATGCTGCCCCTGGAGCCAGTCTGTGCTGCCGTGAAGGGCATACGCTGGAGGTAGCAGGTTATACTTGTAGGACACACTTAAATACCCGCACTGCCACGGACAGGCTGGGGGGGCTTTCAGCAAACAGTTCGGCCTCCCTACCAGCTTTCTGGGGTTGTCAGGAATGCGTGTACGGTGCATGTGAAATGCTTAGCCCAGTGCCCGGCACAGAGGAAGTGATCCCTTAATGGCGGTTTTCTTATTATTTTATGAGATAATTAGTATCCAGATAATAACCTCCCACCTACCTGGGAAACTTCCTAATGCAGAGCCCAGCCCAGAACTCCTATGAAACCCCCTTTCTAAAGAGGCCTCTGAACTGTTACCAACAGAGAGTTCCGTGTGCAGAGACAACACAGCTCATGGACTTCCCACATCAGCAAGCTGATGGCGGCAGTGGAAGGCAGGGGCCGCTGATGGTGGTGGGGAGGGAGGGGTCTCCAGAGGCCTGAAGGTGCAGGCTGACATGGTGGGGGCTCTGGGTTGGGAAGGAGGGGGAGGTTGAGGTGGGGCCAGGTTCATGGGGGCCTTGAATCAATCCCCTCTAGCCCCTCATATGGCCGGGGGACCTGCTGTCGGTTTATTGCAGGGGCGACGACACCGACACGGAAGGGCTTGTTCAGGAAGCTGATTCTGGGGCCGGATGCAGGTTACACCAAGGGCCACCCATTGGCAAGGAGGCCTGTCAGGGCCTGTTGGAACCCAGACAGGATTTAATGCCAGGATCCATTCTCAACACAAAATTCCAGACAGGGAAATCACCATGTACCTGGCGAAGCCCCTCTCACATCCTTTAATATCATGTGATCCTCACAGTTGAGTGAAACGGCAATCTCTACTTCACAGGTGAAGAACCAGGTCCTTAGAGAAGGGACCCCACACACTTGCTAGTGGCATGGTGAGGCCAAGAACCCAGGACGCAAGCTTCTGCATCAGTGCCCCCTTTTTCATGGATGGTTTGGGGGTGCTCTTCCTGTCAGGGGCCAGGAAAGTGACTGTTATTGGCTGTAGAGACACCCAGTGGTATGCGGTGCTGAGTAGTCTTGGGACCAATGCTGGGGCCAAGTACTGAGTGAGCCCCAGGAGGGTGACCCGCACCGGCTCTGGAGTCAGGGAATCCTGGTTGGAGGCCCAGCCCCCTTACCACCAGTGTGGCCTGGGGAGACATCTAAACCTCTCTGAGCCTCAGTTGCCCTAAAGTGAGGATGACTGTGGTACCTACTGCAAAGTGTATCGGAGAAGAGTCCCTGAGAAGACATCTCCAAAGATGGAGGCTCTTTCTGTACTGTGAGTCTGGGGGTCGGGGGGTGGGCTTGTCTTACAGTAACTACTGCAGTGCCAGTGCTGGGCACAGGCTTGGTTGTAGCAGGGACTCAATCAATATCATCATAATAAAGTGTTTGCATTTATCATGGGCACTTACTAAGTGTCAAGCACTGTGTTAACTGCTTAACTAAATGGATGGTTAGGCAGTTGATGAGAAGGGATTGAATTCTAACAGGAGAGGGGACCTGAGGCCACCTCCGGAGAATGAATAGACACGAGTGGGGAAACTGCAGAGACCCCAAGCAAGGGACCCTGCCTGGAGGGAGCTGGGAACAGCTTGCTGGCAAAGCCTTGCCAGCAAACACAAGCTCAGAAGAGCCGGGGTCGATTTTCTGTCCTGCTATCATTGTGCTGCATGGCTTTGGCCAAACCTCAGACCTCTCTGGGCCTCTGCTTTTGTTCCTGGAGAACAGATGGAGGGCGAGAGGGGACTTGGGAGCTGAACTGTAAAGGAGGGAGGCTCCTGCACCTGAAGCCTCCAGGCCTGTTGGGATCTGCCGGCCTGAAGGGGATTTCCTGGGGCCAGCCCCATTCCCAGCCCTGCTGACGTCACTCCTGGATGGGTGCCCAGAGTTGGAGGGGATGCCCAGAGCAGCACTCCAGTGGGAAAGGCAGGCGGGCACTCTCCCAGCCCACACAACGGCCCTCCCTCTGGGGCTCTGGGGTCTCCCCAGCCCATCCCCCAGGCAGGGAAGTGGGGATCCCTCCTGTTGAAAAAAGAAGGCACAGCCCCTTGGCCCAAATCCGGATTTGCTGTGTGACCTCAGGCAAGTCCCTGCCCCTTTCTGGGCCTTGGCTCCCCATCTCTGCAATGAGATGCAGAGATCCCAAGCTCTTCTGAAACTCTTAACACTCAGGGATCTGGCTGGGGGTTAGGGGATCCGGGAAAGGGAAATGGGGCAGGGGGCTGGATTCCAGGGGCTTGCTTCCCACAATAGCACAGAAGGTATAGGGGGTGGTGGGAAGTGCTGTGGGATAAAGGGAGCCCCGAGTCCTCCAAGTGGCTCCAGGAAGGGGCAAAGCCAGACTAAGGTTTTGGAAACATATTTATTTTTAAGTGTCCTGTGTCGCTGGGGGCTTTTTCTTCAGGTTTTGAAATGCTACAGAAGTCAGTACTCTGATATGTGTGTTTGTCAAGCAGAATATGGGCTGTATTTATTCATCCTTTAGCCCAAACCCTTAAAAATATAGACGGCTAATGTCTTCAGCATGTATGAAATATCCCATATGCTCGGAAACAAAAGGGGCTCTGTTATTAAAGTTTCATTTCCACACGCCCCCTCCCCTCCCTCCCTCCCGCCCCCCTGACACCCTGTCCTCCTCCCATCCCGCTCAGCCTGCTCAAGACAGAGCGCGAGTGAGGAGCAGGCAGGCAGGCGGCGGGCAGCCGGGCAGCCGTGGACAGAGGCCCGGGCACAGCCAGTTGCTGTGCCAGAGGGTGTGGTGTCCGGCTACAGGTGAGGGGGCGACCACAGGGAAGGAGAATAGGGCCTTCCAGGGGAGAGGGGACCTCGGGGTCCCTGGGATGGCCAGTGGAGGAGTGGGGGTGGAGGTGGCCCTTCTTGCGGGCGCCTATAGGGCCAGGGCCCTGGCAGGGCCTGGCTGTCTGGGACGGAAATGCCCGCTCTCCTGTTAACTGAAACCACATGTGTCTCCCAGGCAGCGGGGCAGAGACGCCGCCAAGCCTGGGGCTTGGGGCTGGGGGAGAAAAGATGCAGCTGGCCCCACCATGTGCCCCAGGGTGGGTGAGGGGCTGTGCAGGAGGGCTCGGGGTCATTTGCATCCGTACAAGTGAGAGTGTGTCAGAGTGTGAGTGAATGAGTTCTGTGCATGTGCTTGTTGTATGAATGAGCGTGCGTGCACACACGAGAGCCTGTCTGCAGGTCGGTGGGGTGTTCCTGCTTGCAGGGCTGAAGTGGCCTCCTGTGGCCTAAGTCCTGGGCACACTCCTACCTGTCACCCAGAGCTTGGGAGCCTGCTGGCTGCCCCCTGGGAGGGCCCTCTGGGGTGAGAGGACACTCACCTGAGTGGGGGGTGGTCCTCACTGTGCAGAGACTCCCTTGTGACCACCATCTTCCTTCGTTCCTTTTCTTTCAGCCCAGCTCAGTCTTCTGGCACCTGCACAACCTCTGCCCATTTCCCTGGGGGAAGAGCTGAGAAGTAGAGCAAGGAGGTGATAATAATCTTTGCTCCCACATCTGTTTTCATCTTTTTCAGAGCAGTCACCTCCAGGAGCTCGGCATCGCCACTGTAGCCCTGGCAGGTGAGAAAACCTAGCCTGAGTGAGGGACAGCTTGCTCATGGCCATCGGGGAGAGAGTGGTGGGACACCCAGACTCACCAGGGGCACAGAGGACACTGGGATGTGGGCTCAGCCTTGGTGCAAGGCTGGAGTCCACACTTTCAGGTTCTGTGGCAAATGGGGCTCCCAGAGGGCCTAGGTGACCTGAGTCCTGGATCATCTCTCTTTAAGGAATGAGCCTTACTGGGTGCCAGGCTCTGGGTTCTGGTGGTGGCCCTGCCACTGCCTTGCTACGGATGTCGGACAGGTCTCCTCCTGTCTCCGGGCCTGTTTCCCTATCCCCACAATGGCAGAGTTGGGGCAGGATAGTGTTTTCCAAAGTCTGGTGTGTGCACCTCTGGCAGCCCATGAGACGGTGCCGTGTAGACTGCCAATTTTCGTTGTAACAAGGAGTGTGTGTTGTTTTTACCTACATTAGGGAAAGGTGTCTAAATAGCATATCAAGCCAGCGGGTAGGTGGAAATAAAGGAATAATGGACCCAAATGAATAAAAGCCAGGGATCAGGAGAAGATCCTTGTGTTCTGTCCCTTTTGGCAATGGGCTCTCATTATGCTTCCGGCATTTTATTTGTTTATTTATTTTTATTTGTTTATTTTATTTTTTTAGAGGCAGAGTCTCGCTCTGTCACCCAGGCTGGAGTCTAGTAGCATGATCATAACTCTTCCAGCCATTTTTTCTTTTATTTTTTGTAGAGACAGGGTCTCACTATGTTGCTCAGGCTGGTCTCAAACAACTGGCCAGAAGCGATCCTTCCCTCATGGCTTCCCAAAGCATTGGGATTACAGACATGAGCCACCACACATAGCCGCTTTCATCATTTTAAATGTTCCTAAGAGCGTTGGTTTTGACTGCCTAGGGCCTGAAGGTGTGATCTGCTATGTAGGCCATCTTTTGGCCCCCACAAACTAGCAACCGCCCTGTAATTCTGTGATTACAGAGTGGAAAGCCCAGTTGCCACCTTAGGATGTGTGTGTGTGTGTGTGTGTGTGTGTGTGTGTGTGTGGTGTATGCTGTGAGTGCTATGTGGGAAGGGGCAGGGGATGGAATGCGCAGAGCTGGGGAAAAGATCAGCCATCCTGAGTAAAAGCTGGATGCCCAAGGTCACAGGCGAGGAGTTTGGGAAAGAGATTGTCCCTTGACTGACGTTTTCAAGTGCTTTGTCCGGCCTCAGCCTTGCTTTGAATCACCAGGATGGGTGGGTAGGCGAGAGGCCGCCCTGGCCTTGGCCTTTCCTGCCATTCAGCTCTGGATCCCAGGCCGCTTGGCTGCATTTTATCTGCCAGCCCAGAACTAGCCAGGGAGAGGTGCACTGGGAGGGTGCAACGGTTTTGGGAAGACCCCTTGGCAAAGCTCCCCAGTCACTTCTCCAGGCAAAGCTGGTCAGAGCTGGCATCTTTCAGGACATACTCTTTCACCCTCCTCCCTTTCTGCTAGATTTGCTGTTGCTGTTAGTGTTACTTGTGACCACAGTTGCTTATATGTGGATATTCATTGGTGATTTGTCTCATCACCAGCTCTTTAGGGTAGCCTGACCCTGCTCTGCTGCAGGAAATGCAACTCTCACGACCATTCTTTCTTGTCTTGTCCTGCAACAGGCAAAGGGTACCAAGCTTTGGCTCCAGGATGTGGACAGCATCCTTGGGTGGGGATGAATTCACAGTCTCTTCTTGGTGAGGCAGAGATGCAGAGGAAGGAGCACAGGGCTGGGTCCACCTGATCCCTGACACTAACATGCAGTGTGACCCTAGGCAAGCTCCTTGCCCTCTCTGGCACACCTCTCCTCTGGCCCCAGGAGGCATTGTCCTTGATGAGGCTGAAGTGATTCTCTAGTGCTGCCCTAGGATGAAACAAAATCCTATTTCCAGGGGACTCTTGTTCTTATGGAAGGGTGCCTTTCCTAGGGGGAGGAACCTTGTGAGTTTTGGAGTTGGGCTTTCTGGAGATGGGCATATGGAGTCATCCACAGTCCTTGGGCCTGGATTCCCTTGAATCTTGTTTCAAACCCTGGGGAAGCTGCTGGCCATGGTCAGGGGCATAGCTTCTGCTTGCAGAACATGCCACATTCTAACCGACCTTCAGTGGCCTTGTGGGTCCTGCTGAACCACTAGCAGCTATAACCAAGGCCAAGGGAAAACAGAGATCTGCTTCATGCTGTCCTGGCATGGGCACCGTTATAGAGAGATCTGCCTGACCAGCAAGCGGGAGGTGGCACTGCTATGTGGGGAGGATGAGCGCTTAAAGAGCAACTCCGTCCCAAAGAAACATTCTCATTTAAAAGCAAAACTGTTCCCACAACTGTGGTCTGCTTAAGTAAGCCACCCTGGTGGGCTAAGGAATGGGGTGCAGATGGAGGCTGAAGATTCTAGAACTTATTCACCGACAGTGATGCCCTGGCTTCTTGACTTCCTTAGATTTTACTTTGATTTCTTTTTCCTGGGTTTGGTAGGGGGCAGTGTGTGGAAGTGGCAACAATGCAGTTTATCTATAGAGTCACATCCAGATCTACTGGTGGCAATGTTAACTTTAGGCAAGGAAAAACTGAAGGTAGCTGCTGGGTGAGGCAAAAAGAAAAAGAAGAGAAGCTAGGTGACCCCTTGCTCTGCTCCTGTAGCAGACGTGGGAGCTCGCCAGGTGACTGCGTCTCAACGCCACCTTCTTGACCTGTAAAATGGGTTGTCATGAAAATTCACGAGGTGGCGGCCCAGAAGCCCTGGCACACACTGCGGCTGGCACTGAACAAATTGTAGCTCAAAGGTATCAGGCCTGCTGATAGCTCTGTTGGCTTAAGGAGGGGGTGTGATTGTCATTTTACAGAGGGGACAATGCGGAAGCAAATGATATGCCCTAAGATGAGAGAAGAGCACCAACTCTTTCGCAGGCCTGGGTTCCAGTCCCATCCCCGCTCCCACTGGCTCCATAACTTCAAGCAGATTACTTCACCCCACCAAGTCTGTGTCCCCTCATCTGTAAAGTGGGCGGGAATAGCACCTACCTCACAAGGCAGTGATGCCGATTAAATGAGCCAACCCTAAGCTCCTGGCACATAGTAGGTGCTCAATGAACACTCCTCTGGCTGAATGGAAACCCAGAGGCCTTTGCTCCTTAAACTGCTCCCCTCTGATAGTCCCTGTAGTCCCAAGTTGGGGCCACAGCCTTTGTGAGTAGTGAGGTTGGACGGTCAGAGGCCCTGAGCCCCAGGCGGGGCTCTCCCTGAGGCTGGTCTCAAATCTTGCCATAAACACTACCAAAAGCACTTCTTGGAATGTTCTCCCTGAGTCTCCCAGGTTGGCAGGTGGTCAGGACTAGCGCTCTTCCTTGTCACTGACAGCAGGGATGGTGTGATGGTTCATGCCTGAAGGATATTTAAAGAGATGAGGAAACTCAGAAAACTGAGGCTCAGATAGGGAACGGGCCTCTGTGGGATCAATGTGGCAACAAGGCAGGGATGGAGGGGTGGAGGCAAGAAGGTAGGAAACCTTATGGGGAGAAGGGAAGGGGAGGCCCTTGGTACTTACCCGTACAGGGCCTCCTTCCCAGCTTCACTGGAGCAGGAATGGGTTAAAGGGGACCGGAAAGGAGAGGAAGAAAGCAAACAGAGTCAGGCGAAAAGCCTGGAGCTGCAAGCTCGCTGGGGTTGTTTGGTCTGGCTGGACCACCTCCTGGGCCACTCCCAGCAGCTCTGCAGACAGACTCCAACCACCCCCACCACATACACACACACACACACACACACACAGATATGCACACACTGATACACAGAGACACGTACAGACACACACATAAATGTAGGCACAAACACGCGACTATACAGTCACACAGACACACAAATACACACAGACAGATATACATAGACACACACACACAGACACACACAGATGCATACATACGTACCCAGAGACACATATACATCACACTTACACACAGTTACGTAGATACACACAAAGAAACACAATTACACAGATTACACGCAGACACATATATACAAAATGCCACATAGAAACACATACAGACACACAGACACAGATGAATGCCCAGACACGTACACATGCACACATACACACACATGGATATCATGCAGATATCCACATAAACACAAGATTCACATACAAACATACACAATGAATACATATACACACAGACAGACATAGACACACACACGCACACAGACACAGAGCAGAGAGGCTCCAAGCTGGAGGACAGATGCTGGGATGGTGCATTTCTGTAGCTACTTCTAGTTCAACCTGCTCCCCTCTGCCCCAACAACTTACACAGGCTCAACCCCCTCACTGCAGTAATAACACCTACTGTATACTGGGCACTGCCACGTGTCAGGCTCTGTTCTAAGCTCTTATATTAACTTGTTTCGTCCTCACAACCACCCAATGAGGTGGGCGCTGTGATTAGTCTTGATTTGTACATGGAGAAGAGGGGAAGTCACTTGCCCAAGGCCACACAGTTCGTTTACGGCTTCTGCAAGGCAGGCTGCCAGTGTGCAGAGCCAGCTGGCGAACCATGCTCCCACACTGTCCCAGAGCACTGGGCTCTTGCTCTGCGCCGGGCATGCGGACCAGCTCTTTCACCTCCAATATTGCCATGCCCTGTGGAGCAGCAACATGATTTTGCCTTTTCTCAGGTCCAGGGAGGGAAAGTGACCTGCCCACGGTCACAGGTGTTGGAAAGAGCAGGGCTGAACGTCTGAGTGTGTGCTGAGCCAAGGCTTCAGTGAGGAGGAGAGGCAGGTGACAGGGGCTGGCCAACCGAGCAAATCTACAGTTAGGCTCAGCGCCCTTCAGCCTCCTCTTTCAGTGTCTTCCTTTCCTTGACCTGCCCCCAACTCCTGAGCCTGTACTTCTATCCTCCAGCCCTTCCCTGTCCAGTATCTGACGCCCTCACACTTGTTCTTCATCCAGCCTCAACAAGTGTGTCCTGAATGGATTTAATAGTAGCCTTGGATAACTGTTGACAAAACATATTTCCCTTCCGTTATTTTATTTCATCCTATGTTGTGGGGAGGGGGAGGGCGTTCTTATCTTTTGATAGACTTGAGTCTGGGCTCCAGTCCTTACTGAGAGTCCTTGTCAGCATGATGCCAAACTAACTTAAATACATGTCAGGTCCTCCATTGGGCTCAAAATGCCAACTGCCTAGGTACAGGATGTGGGAGATATGGCATAAAAGTAGCAGTTATTTAGTGACGTCTTTGTGGACCATAAGCATAATACGGACATAGCTGTTGAAAGGAAAAAAAAAGCGAATCTGATGTTAGGCTGCATTAATAAAGGTAGAATGTCCAGAGTGAAGGAGGTTACGGTTTTACAATGCTCTGTGCTGGTCTGGGTTTCCTGTAATATTGGGGTCAGTTCATTTCTACTGAGGAATTTCTCATTCTCTGCTTGTTTACCACAAGTGACAGGGAGCTCAGTACCTATTGAGGCACGTATTAATCTGAGGAATCACTTAGCCCAATGCCAAGGGGTGCCAGGATAGCTGATCTTTATTGAAGACTTTCTTTGCCAGGCACATTTAAATGAGAGGTAGGTACTATTACCTAGTTTTACAGATGAAGAAACAGGAACAGAGGGTGATATAACTTGACCCAGGTCTCACAGCTGGTACGTGGCAGAATGCAGTGCTGGAGTATGGCAGTGGAGACCAGCTCTCCTGACTGCAATGCCAGCGCTGTCCCCTGAAACTTAATGCGAGCACATATGTAATATTACATTATCTAGCAGGTACACTAAAAAGTTTAAAAAAAAAAAAAAAGGTGGGAAAAAGAAGCCCGTGAAATCAATTTTAATAATGCATTTATTTAAACTCCAAATAGCGTCATGTTAACATGTAATAAGTGTAAGAAAAAAACTTGTTAATGAGACATTTTACATTCTTTTTTTGGTACTAAGTCTTGGAAATCTGGTGTCTATTCTTTATTTCAGCACATCTCGATGTGGGCTAGCCACATTTCAAGGGCTCAGTAGTGCATGTGGCTAGTGGCCACCATGTTGGACGGCACAGTGCTATATACTATATTGCCTTTCGAGGCACTCGCTGTGGTATAGCCTAGTGTATAGGAAAAATCCACAAATGTCAGCCACTAGTATGATTATTTTTATCACTGGTTGTTGTTGTTGGTGGTCCAGGAAGAAGCTGGACTGAGGCCCCAAGCCCTTGGCATAAACTGTGCACTGATGTCACTCTTCTTAATCCAAGTCCTTCAAGCCAGGAGCAGCTTGATGTCTCGCAGGCAGAGCCAACTTAATGAACCTTTGGCCCGTGGACCCAAAAGGGCCAGCATGATTCTCTAGGAGAGGAAGAGAGGCCAGCCAGAAGCCCCTCCATCTTCCTGGCTGGCCAGCTGGGTACCACATGAAGTGGAGCTTCCTTGGGGCCTATAAGCCTGTGGCCCAACTGCTCTGGAGTGTGAGGCAGCCAGGCCCACATCTGCAAGGGAGAGGGTAAGAGCCTCTCCTCCCATGGTTCCTTTAGGCTGCTTAGGCTTTTAAACAGAAAAAACAAATGAATAAAACCCACTATTCTTAATACAGTTTTTTTTTTTTTCCCTGAAACCCCAGGAGTTAAACAATGGAGCAGTGATGTGGGGTCTGCACATTCCCCATCCCTGTATGATCTCTGGGCAGCTACATAGTGCTTGCAAAGAGTGAGGGTTCCCAAACCTACCTGCGCATAGGAACCACCTGCCAAGCTTCAAAATACGCTGATCCCAGGTCCTACCCCTAGAGGTTGTGATTTAATTTGTCTGGGGTGTGGCCAGAGCTTTGGAATGTATAAAAGATCCTCAGGTAATTCTGATGAGTTGGACAAGTTTGGGAATTGCCATGCTAACCCTTAGGGGCACCAGCTCCGGTAGCCCTCACAGTCGCTATGATGCAGGCGTGGTTAGGGTTCCCACTCCACAGATGAAAGATGGGAGGCTCACAGAAGTAAAGTAACTGGGGCAAGTTCAGACAGTCAGGAAATGGATATGATAGGGATTCACTAGCCATGGTTTTAACCAGCGGTGTGTGGATAAATGTCTAACAACTTGCTCTCTGGAGAAAAAAAGCTTTGATTTGTAGCACCTGCCAGTTTCCGTGGTGTAGCTACTCCCACCGTGGGCCATTTTAAGCCATTGACAATGTCCCTGAATGCAGAGCTGGGAAAGGGTGCATTGGCTGAGGAGACAGTGTGGCTGGCTTCAGCACACAGCTGGGCCACTTGGCACGGAGAAGAAGGGATCCCATTTGGTAGGCATGGTTAAGCATTTTCTACTTTTATTTTTAATTTTTTTTAATTTTTTGAGATGGAGTTTCACTCTTGTCGCCCAGGCTGGAGTGCAATGGCTCTATCTCGGCTCACTGCAACCTCCACCTGCCGGGTTCAAGCAATTCTCCTGCCTCAGCCTCCCGAGTAGCTGGGATTACAGGCATGCACCGCCACGCCCAGCTAATTTTTGTATTTTTAGTAGAAATGGGGTTTCACCATGTTGGCCAGGCTGGTCTCGAACTCCTGATCTCAGGTGATCCACCCGCCTCGCCCTCCCAAAATGCTGGGATTATCGGCGTGAGCCATCGTGCCTGGATGGTTAGGCATTTTCTGAATTTTTAGTCCTTGAACCCTTTCTGCAATGCAATATTTGGGAGCCCCAATGTATGCAACAGATAAAAAGCAGTATGTTATCAGCATAAGTTTATTATAGAAACCGAAATCATAGTATCAGTCTCAGTCTCTTGTTTAAACTGGGGGACAGGGTGAGGGGGCACTGTGAATGTGGCAGGGGGCGGCAGTGGGGAGCAGTCTCATAGCCAGGGCCCTGTGTACCAGCCCTCTCCCCCTCTGCTGACTGCATGGCCATGGGCAAGTCCCTCCCCATCTGAGCCCCCATTTTCTGGTGTGGCCAAGGGAGACTGGGCTGTGTGCAGAGTGGCCTCTGCCCTGCCACACCCCTGCCTGACCCCAGCCAGTCTCAGCCCCGTATTTATAGCCATGACTTCAGTCTCCCCAGTTCCTCTGAAGCTGGTTCCCTGGCCCATGTATTTATAAACCCAGCAGGGCAGAAATAGATGTGACGTACTGGGGACTTGGCTGATTCTGTGAGCAGGCTGGCTTCAGTGAGTCCACTTGGAACAGGCTTGAGTCCCCCAGCATCCTGGGTGCTGGGTTCCACAGGCAGTCTAAAGCTGGAAGAGCATTTTGAGACCCCAGGCCCAGCCTTGTCATTGTGCGGGGGGGGCGGTCACCAAAGCCCAAGAATGGAGGCATGTGGCCACGGTCACAGGCATGGCAGAGCCAGAGCCAGAACAAAGGACTCTGTGCTGTGTGAAATGGCCTCTCCCCAGACCCTCAGAAAACCTCCAGTGACCACGCCAGGCCACAGACACCTGTCAGGTTCCAGCGTGGTCATTTTCCTGCTCTGGGATCATGGGCGCAGACTTACCCTCTGTGAGCCTCTGCTTCCTCAATCTGTTAACTGGGGGATAACAGTAGGTGCCTGCCTCATTATGTTATTGTGAGGAAGAAACAAGAAACAAGATTGATACAGTGCCCAGCACATGCTCAATATTCAATACATGGTAGCTCTTGTAATGCCCTCAGTCACCACTTCGCAAAAACAATAATTATAATAACAACAGCTGTTTCTATTGAGCATGTACACAGGTTACCTTATTTAATCCTCACAGCAATATGATATCATTATTATTGTCCTCAAACTCATTGCATATCATGTGTTTTACAGTGAGGAGATGCTCTACCAATAACGAACTTGGAAAAGAATGTTCCAAAAAAAGAATGCTAACATATGAAATCTTATTTTTTATATGCAAGATTACAAAAAATACTCATTTCTAAATAGTAGACATATTCAGAATGGAATAGGAAGGTTCTAAAATGGTGACAATTGAATAATCAGAATATTAGCATAAGAAATATGTCTCCCAAGGGTTTGTAGGGCTTATGTTTCTAAGTTTGTCACCTAATGTTGGTTTATGTTTTTTTATAATTGCATTTGAGAATTTAACATAATAGTGAACTTGAAATGCATATGCTATACAAAACATGGAATGGCATCTGTTAAGGTTTGTGATGTTCATAGCAGTTTCTTTATCTTAATGACACGTAGCACTCCCAGGCCGCCTTTCTGGCTTATTTTTCCATCGTATTTAACACCATCTGACATACTTTCTTATTTATTTATCTGTCCACCCCAGCTAACATGTGAGCTTCACGTGGGCAGAGTTTCTTTCTCTTTTGTTCACTGTGTACTGCCAGCACTTAAAATAGTGATGGCACTTAGCAGGCGTTCTGTGAATATGCGTTGAGTGAACAAATGAGTAAATGAATGACTGAGTCTCCATTCTACCAGGAGGGCACCTGAAATTCAGTAAGATGCAGGGACTCATCTGAAGTTACCCACTATTCTGAGGCTGAACTGAAGCCTTATCTCTCCTGAGACCACCCAGTGTGCCCAGCTGGAAGTTCTTCCCAACCTCTCACCACTACCTCGTGCCAAGGGCTGGTTTCCTATGGCTCCTGGGGCTCCCCCCAGCTCCACCTCATGCCCATCCAACACTGGTCCCTTCTGCCCCAGGAGGTGGGCAGAAATGGAGGGCAGGAGAGGACTAGGGAGGAAGGAGAAGAGGTCAGAGTAGGCTGGGCGGCTGGGATGGTTGATACTGATGGCCGCTGAGGAAGGGAGGAAGGATGCCGAAATTGGTCAGTCTGTCCTGAAGGACTAGAAGAAGAGATCGGGACCATGGGATCATGGTGGACATCCCTCTGGGACTGACTGCCCCAACTGGAAAACACTGGAAATGGGCAAGGCCAAGGAGAATTCAGGTGTAGCAGCAACCTTGCTGCTACCGCTCCCACTAACCACTTTGCCCAAGGCCTTTCTCAGCTGGAGAAACTGAGGCCTGGTAAAAGAAAGTGATTCTTCCAACAATGCAGAGCAAGGTAATGGAAAATGCTGGGGTTTCTCATGCTTACTAGCTCTGGAGGTTGGAAGGGCTTGGGATTCCCCGCCTTTGGAGTCATGAGGAACAAACCTCCAACCTTGGATCTCGTCCCCTCTTTGGGAGAGAAACACTAAGGCAGGAACATAGGTCAGGTTCGCAAGGACAACAAAAGTTTTCTTCCTGTTCTCAGGGAGAACTTAGCTCTGGACAGGCCAGACAGTTCCCCTACCCTAGACTGGTGCTGAGGGTGCTTCCAGACAGGAGTCTGGTGGGCAGGTGCACCTGAGCCATCTGAACCCGTTCAGAGTCACCTTTTTCCTCAGGATGCCTCTGTTTTGCTCCTAGATTACACCTACAGTTAATCACCTGGCCACCCCACATATATTGTTTCATTTGATATATATTACGCATCTACAATATGCCAGGCAATGTACCAGACATCAGAGAGAAGCTCCTTTCTCCCTCCCATCCTTCCATTTCCCATTCCTCTCTTTCATTCATTCATCCTTTCATTCTTTCACCCAGCAACTACTTATACCATTGAGATAGTACAGCCTTATGGATAAGAGTGACATTTAGAGCTACACCATCAGGACGTGAACCTTGACTCAATCACTCACTAGCTGTGTGAGCTTGGCAAGTCATCGAAGCTCCATTTCCTTATCTGCACAATGGGGATAATAATAGCACCTTCCTTATAGGGTGTGATGAGGATCAAATGAGTTGCTGTAAATGAAGTGTCTGAATAGCACCTGACAGAGTAAACACTCCATATACATCAGCTATTATCATTGTTACTGGTTTTGTGTTTTGTTCTTCTTTTCTTTTCTTTTTTTTTTTTTTTTTCTGAGACAGGGTCTCACTCTGTCACCCAGGCTGGAGTGCAGTGGCACAATCATGGATCACTGCAGCCTTGACCTCCTGGGCTCAAGCACTCCTCCAGCTCAGCGTTTCAAGTAGCTGGGAGTACAGGTGTGTGCCACAATGCCTGGCTAATATTTAATTTTTTGTAGAGACAGGGATCTCACTATATTGCTCAGGCTGGTCTCAAACTCCTGGGCTCAGGTGATCATCTCACTTTGGCCTCCCAAAGCGCTGAGATTACAGGCATGAGCCACTGGTCCTGGCCTGTTGCTTTATGTGCCTGGCCCTGTGCCAGCTGCTGAGGAAATTGCTCCAAAATTCTCCTCTTGCTGGGACCTCTGCCTGCCAGCCCTTTTTTCAGTCCCATGCCTTCTGGTCTGGCCATGTTGCCTCCAACCCAAACCCACGGAGCTGGGCCTTGCAGTCGTTTCCCCCAACCCTGTAGGGCTGCCCACCCCACTACTTTGTCTCTCCAGCCAGCAGGAGAGAGCCTAGGCAACCAAAGGCTGTCACAAACTGGCCATCTTCTCAGCCCTTCCATACATGCTGTAACCTCAGCCTATCCAAGCCCGCCTGGTTCTTCAGAGTCATCCCCAATGGTCCTGCCTTCTTGCCTTCACTGGGCCTTGATGGATGATCTTTACCCCAGGAAGCCTTTCCTCATTCCCCTCAGCCAAGAATCATAAGATTTGGCTTTGAGTCTGCATTTGCAGAGTTGCTTTATCTGTGAGCAATGGGGAGCCATGGAATGCTCTTGAGCAGGTGAGCAACACATTCAGAGCCACACTCTAGGACAATGGATCAGACTTTGTATAGGATGGAAACAGGAAGAGACAGCAGGTGGGGAGGTCAGGTAGGGAGCCATGGGCAGTAGGGCCTTTGGAGGAATGAGGGTCTAGTCTTCCTGGGCTGCTTCTCCCTTCTCCGCCCTATAGCCTTCCACCTATAAAATTAGATCTTGTGATTTCCCCAGCATGACTCAGTGACGCAATGGAAGAGTCGAAACAAGGACCCCATGCCCTGACTTCTACAATGCACCTACTTAAGCCCTGATGCTCAGCACCCCTCACTCCCTTTCCCCTCTTCTACAGCTTACAAGTGAGGCTCTTTTGACCCATGGGGACCCTGCAGATGATGGGGAATCAGAAGGAGGCTGGACTGTGCCTTATAATCATTGCAGTCTGTGCACACCAAGCACTTGGGGCCCCGAATGCCCGGCTCACCAAGCATCTGTAGAGCCCAGCAGGTGAGCAGCACACAGCAGTGCTTCCTCATTCCCCACTGGGTGAAGGAATAAGCCTATATTTTCTCTATTAATCCCTACAACCACCCTGGGAAGTAGATCATGTTTTAAGCCTTGTTTTGCTGGCAGTAAAAGTGAAGCTCAGAAAGATAAGAGACATGTCCAGGGTCAGGCAGCCACTGGGTGAGAATTCCAACCCAGACCTGACGCCAAAGCCAGTGCCCTTCCCCCACCACACACACAGCAGCAGAAGGGATGCCAGGGTCCCAAGGCCATTGCAGAAGCCAACAGTTGGAGCCCTGGGGTGTCTTGGCCAGCCCTCAGACTGTGGAGCACCTGATGCTCAGCCGGTCCTCTGGTCCTGGGGGCCCCTGCTTGGACTCATGCAGAGGTGAAGGGGAGGGAGAAGGGGAGGCTGACCCCTCAGAGGGAGCAGGGCTTATGTGAGGAGCTCGAGGTGAAGGGTCTGGGTACCTGGGTTCCAGTGCAGCGCCTACCTCTGGCTTGCCATACAACTGCAGGTAAATCCTTCCCCTCTGGGTTCAGAGTTCTCCTCTCTGACATGAGGACAGCGTGTTCTGTGGGCACTATCAGCGCTTTCTGCCATGGCTCAAGTATTTTAGAGCTTGTGTCCAGATGAGGGTCATGAATCTGTGGGAAATGGAATTAGAAGTTGGTAGGACTCCCTCCCATGTCTGTGGAGTCTGCAGCAGGTGCTCTCCTACCCACAGAGGAGATCCACCCTCATGGATGGGTTGGCCATCTGAGCTATGGCTGAGTCCAGCAACCCCAGGAGCTGTGGGGGTCCCTGGAGTCTGCAGCTGCTGAGAGCAGCGAGTACAAGCACAGACCTCAGCTGCCTCCTTTCACATCCTGCTTTGCCATTCCCCACCCGTGTGACTCTGAACACAGTACTTACCTCTCCATGCCTCAGTATCCTCCTCTATAGACTGCATTCACACAGCAGGAGTGTCAGGTAAAGGGCTGGGTTCAGCACCTAGCAGGTGCTCAGTTAGTGGCAGCCGCGATTATTGTTTCGGGTCACGACCTCCACAGCTCCTGCACAGAGGTGGGTGCTGCGGGGCTCAGGCTTGCATAGGGCCTGCCCAAGCTCCCCGACTGGGTTGGGAGTCCTCCTTCCTCCTTGGGAGGGAACCTTGAATTGGAGTGCTCCTGCCAACTCCTCCCTCCTGGCTTGGCAGTGTGAAGACAACGCCGGCCAAAAATATTTGTGTGGGTGGCGGAAAGTTAACTTTTCCGCCTCTCTCTTCTTTCCTGGAAACCGTGGCCACCGTCAAATACATCAAAACAGAAGCAGGGATAGAGTGAGGCGAGGCCCCTGCGGGGAGTCAGAGGAGCCCTGCCCCCCCCCACGCCCACTCCTTCTGCCTCCGGCCATCTGGCTCTACGGTGGGGGGATGACGGAGGTGGGTATCCAAGTGCTTAGAATCAGGGGATCCTGCAATGCCAGAGTTGGATGGATCCTCCAGCATCATCTGGTTCAGTCTCACCGTGGTGTCCTCCGGGAATCTGACTACAGAGTGCGAAAAGCACCTGCCCCAGTTCACAGTCCTGTCTCTTCTGAGTGCTGCTGGCCTTTGTGAGATTCTAAGATTCTTTGAAACTCAAATGGCAGAAATCTGGCAGCAGCTGGTGAGTGAGAAAGCACCTGGAGATGAATGAGGGCCTGGAGCCTCTCCTCCATGTCTCTGAATCCACCATCATAGTCAAGGTGTCAGAGCTAGGTTAGAATCCCAGCCTGGCCACTTATTAGCCGTGTGCCTTAGGGAAGAAGTCACTTCACCTATCTGAGCCTCAATTTCCTCACCTCTGAAATGGGATAATAATAAGGTAATTCTCTCATACGGTTGATGTGAGAAATTACGGCAATAACCTAAGTGAATGACCCAAGATAGAAGAGGTGCTTCTGTTCTTCCCCCGGGGGCAGAAGGTGGACTTCTTTCTCCTCATTTCCCTGCCACTGAGGCTGCTATAACAGGTGCCTGATTATCTTTCTGATCCAGATGGTTGTTTGCCTTTCCCCTGGTTGGCTCTGATTTGCCCTGGGGCTTGGTAATGCGCTTATCTCTCTGCCTGCCTGCCAGACTCTCCTGGCACAGTCCCAGCCAGAAACCAACACCTTGACCCAGCCTGCTGTGGTGGGAGGTGCCTGACCCCTGCTTGGGGGCGGAGGCATGACCACAGCAGCTGAGGTCAGTCCAGGTCCTCAGGTCACTCATGTCCACAGACTCTCACAATTTTCAGGATTCTCACTGCTCCGCATTTTGCAGTAGGATAAGTGAGAGTAAGAGAGTTCACACTTGCCTGAGTTCACACAGCTAAGTAGCAGCGGAATCCAGTCTTTAAGCAAGATCCCTTGATTCTAGGGTTTCCTCCTAAGTGTAATTGGCCATCTGCTCTGTCTTACGCACTACCTGCCCATCCTGGGCATCTCACCCACCTCCACCCTTTGCCTCCACAAATGATTTCTACATATTTGTCCCCAGCCTGGAATTCTCCCCTGTTCTCTAGACCCCTATGTGGAACTGCCCACTGCTCATCTCCCCTGGAAATCCAAAACCTAACTCATCTCCCTGCTCCACTAAACAGCTGCTCCTTCTCATTTATTCTCGATCTCTATTAACAAAATCGCTGTCACCAGAGCTAGGAACCTGGGCTGCATCCTAGGCTCCTCCCTCTTCTCCACACCCACTCTCCATCTGCCTCCAAGCCCAGCCAGTTCTTCCACCCAAGTATCTCTCCCATCTACCCCCTCCTCACCACCCCTTACAGAAAGCCTCCATTCCCTCTTGCCTGGATTATCATCATTCTTAACATTTATATAAATAATCATACAATGATTATTGTTGTTCCTGCTATCATTCACAGCTCTCCTCACCACATTTTAAGGCTTCTTCATCCCTCTGCTATATCCCCAGTACTTTCTATGATGTCTGAAAAATAATAGAATCGTAAGAAATTTTTGTGGAATGAAAGAACAGCCAACATGTATTAAGTTATGGCTTAGAAACTGTGCTAAGTCCTCTGCATGCATTTTCTCATGTAATTCTCGATGCAACGCGAAGTTAGAAATATTACAATACCCATTTTACAGATGGGGAAGTAGAGGTTTAGAGAGGTCCTGTGGTTGGCTTGCTGATTGTCACACAAATGGCAGAGCTAGGATTCTAACTGAAAGCCTGGGCACAGAAACTGAAAGCACACCACTGCACCATCTTTTTTTTTTTTTTTTTTTGCAGAGTTTCTGCTCTGTTGCCCAGGCTAGAGTGCAATGGGGCGATCTCAGTTCACTGCAACCTCCACCTCCTGGGTTCAAGCGATTCTCCTGCCTCAGCCTCCCAAGTAGCTGGGATTACAGGTGCCTACCACTATGCTCAGCTAATTTTTGTATTTTTAGTAGAGACAGGGTTTCACCATGTTGGCCAGGCTGGTCTTGAACTCTTGACCTCAGGTGATCCACCCGCCTCGGCCTCCCAAAGTGCTAGGATTACAGGCATGAGCCACCACCCCCGGCCTGCACAGTGTTTCTTGTTGCACAACCTCCTCCAAGGGCTCCTATCCCCAGTTTGCATCTTAGGTCACACCACTCCTGTGATTCCTGTGGTGTAGGTACATTTGCTGGGATATGAGCGAATTCTTTCTAGGTGGTGTCTAGATACGTGTTGTTAAATAACTAGATATTTATTTAATGTGAATTAGGGGGAAAAGGACTGAGCACAATATACTTGCGGTTTCTCTGCAAATATTGCTTAAGATAATTCTAAAGTAATAGAAGTAAGTGATTTCAAGTTGATTAATGGAAAAATATTAAATAAAGTTTCAGGTAGCATGAGGATGTGGTGAAAATCCAGGATGTTAAATGACTGGAGCTTTCGAAACACTTCCCTATGGAAGTGTGGAACCTGCACCCCAAATGCCGGCCAGTTCTCAGGGTCACCTGAAGAGGAACAGGCCTCAGAAATTCAGCCTGGAACCCCCAGTGAGCTTTCTCATGTGCTGTTTCTTTCTTCTCTATGCAGATAGATTGCCCCGAAGTGGCCTCACACCAGAGACAGGTTAAGAAGAGGGATTGGAGGTCCACCACTCCACTAGCCCACGAAGGATTATCTTTCGCCTCAGCCAGACCTCACCCCAATTCTGTGAATCAGCGAAGGAAGGCAAAACTTCAGAGAGTCAGAGGAGGCTGTGCAAGGAGCAGAGACCAGGGCTCACACAGGTGGCCCCAGCCCAGGCCCTGGCCCAGGCCCAGGAGCCTGCTTCCCTGCATCGCTGAGGAGGAACAGCACCATGCTGGGTCCTCACCTTCCACCTCCGCCCCTTGCGCCCAGCGAAGGGAGGCCTACCCCCTGCTCCTTCCAGATCCCTGATGGAAGCTACAGGTGTCTGGCTCTGGAAGCCGAGGAGAGCAGCGGTGAGGAGGGCCTGCAGGGAGAGGCGGGGCCTACCGACCTGGAAGAGGATGAGGGGGTCAGCAGGAGTGGGGACAACTCTGCCTGCAGAGTCACCCAGGGGACACCGCATCTGCCCAAAGCCCTGGGCATCCAACCATCCAGCTGCTCCAGAGAGGAACAAGGGTCGTCCCAGCACGACGACAGGGCCAGCCAGGACTGGGATGTAGTGAAGGCCCAGCAGATGATGACAGCCAGCCCCAGTCCTGACTCTGGGCCCAGAGTGGCCCAGAAACCAGGTAAGCTTGTGTTCCTTTTCCCTTGGACTACCAGAGTCACTGGAGACCCCCCAGGTCCTTAGTACAAGGGCTCCTGACCATATTTTTCCACGATTCACAGTAATTCATCACAGTCCCATGGGCATGCCCAGATTAACAGCTGTGGAGAGAGAGGAGCGACTGTGAGCTACGTGCAGTTCCAGCTGTGCCACATCTAACCCCACTCCTTTCTCTGCCAAAGAGGGCATGTGAGAAGGCAGTGAGAGAAAGCCACATTATCTTGCTTGGTTGAAAAAAAAAAGCCCATTTCCCACTCTCGTCTGCCTTTTAATCATTAGCGGCAACAAATCACTGTGGTGTCCCAAGCAACCGATGGGGCAGAACCCTCTCATTAAATGTATTGAGTGCTGGCTACGTGGGGGTGCTGGGGACGCAGCACTGGACAAAACGGATGTGGTTGCTGACCTCATGGAGCTTGGGAGGTAGAGACTGAAGCCTTTGATAGAATTCGACCTCCCAATTTTATAGGTGGGGAAATTGAGATTCAGAGTGGGGAAAAGACAGCTAGAGGTCACTCAGCATGTTAGTAGCGGCTGAGCTAGGCCCACGTTCCTCGCCTAGGCTTCGGTTTTTCATTTGTTAGAGATGACAAGGGCAGATGGAACACCACCTAGGCTGCACTGAGATCCCATGACAGCGTGTGGGGAGAGCACAGTGTACGCGGCACGGAAGGAAGCAAGGGCAGGAATGATGACAATTTTCCTGCAGCGGCTGCTGTCTGCAGAGCAGGGGGGGACGGGGAAGCCCACGCTGAATCACCTCCACAGGCGGCCCATGGAAACGCTGAAGTGGGTCCAGATGGGGAGGACGTGAGCACGGCCATGCTCAGCTCAAGCAGGAGCCACAGCCAGTAGATCCCGGGGGTGCAGGGCGTGCGGGGGACACAGTCCTGGGAGGGCTTGTGCGTCAGGAAACTGAAGGAACACTTCATTTCTCTGCAGGCGTCGTTGACGCCCGGCTGGCATCTCACCAGCCTTCCCGCCCACTCTGCTCGCTGAAATAATTCTCTCCAGGCTCTGATCACCCCCCATGGCCACCATTGTCTACCAGGCTGGGGTCACACAGAGGGCTGGGCAGGAGCAAGAAAGGACCTTTAATCCCTCTAGGGCAGGAGGAAGGAGGACTCCAGGGAGGCACTGTAGTCTTGAACTTGGAGGTGGGCTCTCACACCAGAGTCAGCCCAAATTTAGTCTCCTACAGCCTGAAGTTCCCAGGACCTGCTCCCATCCCTCTCACGGGCCCAGGCTGGGGTCAGGAGACATAGATACTTTCTAGACCAGATGTTGCCGACTAGCCAAGCCCTAGCAAATCCCTTCCCCTTGGTGAGCTCTACTTTCCTCCTCTGTGAAAATAAAATAAAAATATGAGTCTTATCTACCTCAAAGAGCTGTTAGGAGGTTGCAATGATCTTAGTTGTGGCAGTGTTTTGGAAATTTTAGAGTAATCTAGATAGGTATGTAAGAAATGTTTATTCTTAATTGAAATGACCATCATCAGCTCAACAATAGGACTGCTATTATTTGTTAGAAGCCTTTATGTGCTAAGCCCACTGTGCCAAGAGCTTTTTACCCTTTTCATTTCATTTAACCTCGTAGCAATCCCCATGAGGGACATACTTTTATTATCTTCATTATACAGATGAGAAGATAGAGGCTCAGGAAATATATGTGACTTATCCAAGATGCATGACTAGAAAGCTGCTAAGCCATGATCCAGTCATGGTTTTTTGAATACGGGGCTTGTGCTCTTGGCCACCACTCTCTTCTGGAATTATAAGAGTAAAGTGTTGTCTGCGGACATCCTGGAATGGAAGAGACCATGGATGGAGAGGACAGAAGAAGGCACTACCTTTAATGAACTCTGTTGGCAAGTCACACCAAGCCAGTTCATTTGATAGCATCTCACTCTTGTTATTGTACTCTCAAGGCAGGCAGGTATTATTCTCCCCATTTTACAGGTGAGGCAACTGAGGCTCAGAGATTTAAGTCCCCTACCCAAGGTCACACAGCTAGTGCCAGAGCTGAGACTATGATTGTGTTCTTGCCTGGAACAGTATGGTTCATTCCTTTCTTTTTCTTTCTTTCTTTCTTTCTTTTTTTTTTTTTTTTTTTTCTTTTGAGATGGTGTCTTGCTCTGTCGCCCAGGCTGGAGTGCAGTGGCATGATCACGGCTCATTGTGACCTCCGCCTACCGGGTTCAAGCAATTCTCCTGCCTCAGCCTCCCAAGTAGCTGGGATTATAGGTGCCCGCCACAATGCCCAGCTAATTTTTGTATTTTTAGTAGAGATGGGGTTTCACCATGTTGGCCAGGCTGGTCTTGAACTCCTAACCTCAGGTGGTCTGCCTGCCTCGGCCTCTCAAAGTGTTGGGATTATAGGCGTGAGCCACCGCACCAGGCCTCATTCCTTTCTTTACTGTCCAGCCAGTCTGTCATTCAGTTCTGTTCTAGAATATTTCTAGGGACAGAGGGGGCAGAAAAGACTTCAGAAGGATGAAATGGGCAGGGAAGACTTCTCGGAGATGGAGGCAGGAAGGAAGCTGGGTCTTGCAGGAGAGTCAAAATCCGGTGGTTTTGGGTCAGAGCCCACACTTGCCTTTCTGCTCCCTTGGGAAAGGGAGTGGCTAGAGTTCCTTCTCTCTTCCTGGAGATCAGGAGGGAAGAAGGCTGTGGGGCTGCCAGGTTATTAGCGGATTAGGGCTTCCTTTTAAAGCTTCCTCCCGTTACCGCCGAAGGATTATAAGCATCTTCAGACAATTACTTCCATCCTTCCGCAATTGTACCTGCCTCTCTAGAGGGCTCACAGGCAGGTTTAAGTATGAGCCACTATATCTTCTGCTTTGGGCACTGCAGATACCTTTGTTTGGGGTCAGTGGGTACCAGTGCCATTTCTCCAAGGTCTGAGTACCAGCTGAGCAGGGCAACACAGGGCCCTGTGGGCAGGCTAGAGGGATAGAGGGTACAGAGAGATGCCATCAGCTGCTGCCAATTTGGGAAAACAGATCTGTGGAGGAAAGGGTAGTGTAGAGCTCATGATCAGGCCTCAGCCAACACTAGGGCCCCCAGCTCACCAAGACAGCCCCATGCTATAGCTGCCCTCCCCAAAGTCTCAGCTGGTCATAACTGGTAGGGTTTCTTGAGATTGTTGTGCAGATGGAGACTCTGAGGGCCAGAGATGGCAAGTGACTTGTCCAAACTCACACAGTAAGTTGGTGGCAAAGCTAGGGCTGGAACCCAGGGCTTATGCCTCCCAGTTCAGCTGTCCGACACTGTGCTAAATGCGCCATATGGAGTATTTAATCCTGTAAACAATCCTGTGAAGTTCATACTTTTCTTATCTCTGTTTTACAGATGAGGAAACTAAGGCATAAGGAGTTTAAGTGAATTGTCAAAGTCTCACAGCCTGTGGGTGGAGGAGCTGAGATTTGAACCCCAGGAGGTCTGGGCCCATGCTTTTAACCACCCTCTCTGCTGCCTGTCTCCATGGTGATGAGGCAGCAGGCTGTGTTCTTCCACCCACCTGGGGCTGGGAAAAGGTTATTCAGGCTCTGGGAGTTGTTGGAAGATTTTGCCAAGCCATATTCCCTCCCACTCGGATGCTCTGGGGGAAACCTGGGTACTCACCGCTGATCCCTCCCCGCCTTTGCTGGTGGCCACTTGTTATTGGAGGCTGGAGGTGTGTAGCAGATTTAGAGCCATTTCCAACTCTGGTGGACACTGTTCTGAGCCTCTGGGGTGGGGAGGGGTGTCGGTCTGTGTTGTCAGATGAGTCCTGCCACTGGACGTGTCTGTTTTGTTCAGGCAGAGGAACCTGTGTGCGTGTTAACAGCTGACAGTGGTCACTGGGCCCAGAACAAGGCTCCTGCTCCTCAGGCTGTGACAGAGAGGGCAGATGGAGCAGGAGCCTGGGCAGGAAGCTGCCTACTCCCCCTCCACTCCCCTGCTCCACAGTGATTGTAACAGGAGGGTGATGGTGAGGAGCACTGCTCACAGGTTCACATATACCTCACCATGCACTCACACATACATGCTTTTACATCCATCCATAAACACACATGTATCTACACATGATGTATTATAGATGCCATGTTCTTATGCAAACCATCACGCATATGCACTCACACAACTGCACACACATGGAGGCCCTCAGACACACATCCATGCATGGGGTACACACTGGCACAAACCTTCCTGAAGGCCCCCTCACCTATGCGCAGCTGCCACATGCGAACACGTGTCTCAGATTTGCTTACAGAGCTGCAGTTGCACCTGAAAACATATGAGGCAGACTTAGGCACACTTTCTCACACAAACACACATATTCCCTCTCATAGATACAGGTGAAAAGCATGTTCTTTTCTCCATTTCCTTTTGCTACACACCTACACTTTGAAATCTTTCACACGTTCTCTCCTACAGACCTAGCCACTCTTGCACACCCACTGTCACACACCTACGTACAGACCAAATCACTTTCTCTCCTTTCTTTTCCACATCTCTTTCTCTTTCATACCACCCACACAGCAGTCCTAGCCTCTCTGTCTCTTTTCCTCTCACCCACACACAGCTTCCTGGTTTCCCACAGGCTGGGCTGCAGCCACTTCCCTAGAACAGGCACTCTCAGGGTTAGCGATACCCCAACCTGGTGGGGGTCCCAGGATCCCACCCCCACCCCTCACTCTCCCAACCTGCCCTCTACCCTGGGTACAAGATGATAAGAGCAGAGCAGCCACAAGATCACAGGAATTCTCTGAAGCCCATTAGGCCAGGAGGAGAAATGGGAACTGCCAGGGAGGGTTCCTGCATTCTGAGTCTCCCCAGTGTGAACAGGGACCATCCCAAACCCAGGCCACCTGCAGGTCTGTGTTTCACAGGCCCTTGTGTGGGGTGGGCTTACGCTAGCACATTCCTAACTTCCTTTAGCAGAAATCTAAACACAGAACTCTTGATGCAAAAGACAGATGAAAGTGGAACCACCCCGGTCAAGGGAGTGGGGAACCCAGGGAAACTTCGGTGAAAACCTAGACCAGCATTTCTCCAATTGTGGTTCTGCTTCAAAATTGCTGGGGCTGTGGAGGGTACTTGCCATCAGTCCTGTGCCAAGCCCACCGGCTCGTGCCCTCAATGGGAGTGGTGCTGGAATGTGGGTATCTGGACTTTTAACAGCATCCCACGTGACTCTGATGTACATGGCCACTGCCATGGGGCTTCGCATGCTCAATCTGAATGGCATTTTGCTCAGTGAAAGGTGGGGAGCTGAGCCCCAGAGCTGCCATACGGCACCCCTGCCTTGTTGCTGACCCACTGGTGAAGTCAGGGGATGGCAGCAGGTGGGTGGGGACACGGTCACCTTTCTCAGTGCCCGTTTGCCTAAGTCCTACCAAGAGAGACAGTTATTCTAGTTCCTGGGGCTGAGACATAGCAGGGAAGATGGGCCTGAGCACCCAGGTCTGAAAGGAGACCCAGGAAGAGGAACTGGGAGGTGGTACCAGTTATGGGGACAGAATCACAAAGGCAGATTTCAAAGTGGGTAGTGGGTGGGTTAGAGAAAAGAAAAGGGGACACAAAGAAACTGTCTCCCTCCTAGCCGAAGGAGACAGGAGGATTTTAGGACAGACCGACCGACCTAGAGATACAGAAAATGATAAGGAAACGGAGAGACAGACAACCAGGCAGCAGAGAGTGAGGCACAGCGAGAGGAAAGAGAGGTGGCCCCGCCTGGAGATGGGAGGCTGAGCGGGTGGAGGAGGGAGTCGCACCCCCAGGGCTGGGCGGGGCGGGGCGGGGCGGGGCGGCAGGGGCGGCGCTAGGGCCCCGGGGAGCAGGCAGCAGGAGCACGGCTCACCCGCCCGCCCGCCCGCCCAGCGCTCCCGGCTCCCAGCCCGGGGTCCCGGAGCAGCCCGCTAGGCGGTGGCGGCGGCGGCGGCGAGGAGGGGGCGTCGGGCGCGGAGCCTGGGCCTGGCGCGGGGCGGGGGTGGCGGGGACCTCAGGGCGGGGCGCGCTGACGGACGCGGCCAGGTGTGCCGAGGCGGCGGCGCCCGGGAGCTCGGGGACCGTGCGCAGCGGCTGGAGGTGAGTGAGGGGCGCTGGCCTGGCAGGGGTGCGGGCACCGCGCGAGCCTCGCCCCTTCCCACCTGCGCTATTCCCGGCGCCGCCCAGGAGGAGGTGGCACATCTGGGCTCCAGTCCTCGCACGCGGGGTGACCTTGGCCAAGTCGCTTCTACACTTTGGGCCTCAGTTTCCCCATCTGTAGGTGGGGGGCTGGAGGGGTATCGAGGCTTTCGAGCAGCTGAGGAGCGGGAGGACGCCCTGACGCCGGGAAGCTACCCTCCCGGGCTGCGTGGGGGCTCCAGCCCTTGCGCCCCTCCCCGCAAGTGGATCAGGGCGAGGCAGCCCCAGGCTTACAGGTGGGCAACAGCCCAGAGTCTGTGTCCCCAAGCCCGTTCTGGGAAAAGTCGGACCGACTTGACCCAGGATAACGGCGGGTTGGGCTCTGCCCAGGGTTGACCAACATGGGCGCCGTGGGGGCAGCGGGAACGGCCAGTGCTGGGCCTCCTCACTCCTCCCTGCGGGCGGGGCGACCGGGCTCTGGGGTCTGGCTGTGCCGGTGGGGCACACAGGATGCCAGAGCAGGCACACCCTGGGGACCACCCAGCCCAAGCCCTACCTGGAGAAATCGAGGCCTTTCCCCAGCGCCTTCAGGGAGAGGGGAAACTGTCCTGCGCTGCCCGCCTCGCAACAGCTTTGCAATTGCCCTCCTTGCCAAGGTGAGAGAGAGGCCCCAGAGGTGAAGTGAGTGGAGGGCCCGGCTCCTTTCTAACCACTGCGCTGTGGAATCAGGGGCACTGTCCAGAGCCCTGGCAAGACCTCTTTGAGGACTCAGGAAAAGGTCTCCTTTCCTGCCCCCATTACCCCAAGTTATGGGCGTATTCCGGAAGGTGCCAGGGAACTCCGTCCATGGGGTCCAGGTTGTCTGGAAGGGACAAGAGCTGAGTGGGAAGCAGCATGTGCCCCATCCCCCATCCCCCACCCTGTCCTGAATGGCAGGTGGCACTGGAATAAACCAACTTGTTATGTGATCTTGGAGCAAGACCCTTGCTCTCTTGGCCTCCAGTGAGAGGGTTGGCGCGGTGGCCCCTGAGGGGGAAATTGCATTGTGGACAGCAGTGCTGGTGGTAGCTGTAGGGCTAGTCAGAGGGTGGCCTCTACCCCCTGTCCATTAGAAAGTGGAAGTGAAACTGGATGCTGATGAGGTTCTAGGGTACACTGGGGCAAGGGGTTGGAAGCCTTACTGGTGCCAGCCTGCCTTGTCACCAAGCCCAGGCCTGGCCCATTCCATGTTGGGGGGCACAGCCACAAGCTGGAACTGATGTACTCCCCCACTACTTGCCATATTGTCTCAGGCAGGTAGATGAGATCCCTCAGGGGAGTTGAAAACCCCTCCGGGGAGTTGAAAAACCCTGTTTGCTGGGTGGGGCATCCCCTTCCTCTGTCTCCTTAGGAGATCTTGGTCTGGTTCCTCCCCACCTCTGGTCCTCAGTTTTTCCATCAGTACGAAGGGGATGGACTAGGATCACTCTAGCTTGATATTCAAACTTCCCCCAGGAATGTTGTTTACCACTCTGGCTTGCAGCCCCCACTTTCCAGGCCTGCCCCCTCTTTGCAAGCCATGGGCCAGCTCCCCTCAACCCCACAACTGACACCTAAATTAAGCTGTGGTTGGAACCAGCATTTACATGGCTAAATAAGGCCTTTAACTCCTTCCCTCCCTAGTCAGCTGTTGCCCTTATCTACTCCCCATCCCTTAAGGTAGGAAAAAAACCAACCAAATCAAACCTGTGGCATTCAGGCGCCTGGTTCCCGGTGCATCCCTAGGTTCTTCCATGGCATTTTATCCAATCTCCAATTTTAGAATTGGGGAGACTGGGGCCAAGGAGGGGAAGAGGTTTGCACAGAGTGATTCTGTGGGAAGAAGGCAACAGAGCTCCCTCTCCGTGGGAAAGAGCACATCCTTAATAGGTGGATGGGGACATGAGTGTCCATGGAGCACCTGGAGGGAGAGGAGAAGCATGGGAGGAACCTTCTTCCATCTTCTCTCCACCCCTAGTCACAGCCCATTTCCAGGGTTGACATGTGTCTTCCTCAGCCTACATCACAGCTCTGGGAGGTGGGCAGGGCAGGGGTCAGCACACTCCTTCCACCTGCCAGGGCTGCCCTCCCACAAGGCTGAGCACACCTCCAGGCCCCCTGCCTGGCCTGGGAGGCACCTTTTCCTTCAAGGCAGCTCCCAGCCTTCTAGACATGAGCTCATCAGAGCTGCTGGTGCCAGGAAGGGAGGGACTGAGGGGAAGCAGGCAGGGCTGCCCAGATCAGGGCACCGTGGGCCCGGGGAAGTACAGGGGGTGCTACTGGTGAGGCCCTGCGGGCTCTGGTCCCCATTGTAGTGAAGAGACAGCAGCAGGATAGATCCGCTGAGGGTCAACTGGGGAAGGGTGGAGACAGGCCAAGTGCCCTGGGCTGTGGTGCTAGGCCAACCTCTGCTACCTACTCACTTACTGTGTGACCTTGGGTAAATCCCTTTCTCTCTATGGGCCTCACTGTCCCTGGCTAGCAACGGGATGGGATGGGTGCTTAGACACTGGGGTTGCAGTAGTGAAGAAGACAGACAGGCCCCTGCCCTCAAGGCACTTGCATTTTAATTGGGGAGATAGAAAAGAAAAAAGGAAACAAATAAATCATCAAGATAATTTCAGATAGGTAAAAGTGCCATAAAAAAATAAGTCATGCTGTTAAGATGGAGAGCAGTTAGGGGGCTACCGGGGGTTGGTGATTAGGAAAGTCCTCTCTCAGAGGTGACTTCGGAACAGAGACCTGAATCTTATTTGAAGCAATGCTCAAGGCTTTCTGGGGGAGGTGTATCTGCAACTGGAGTCTGGAAGAATGGGGAAGCGGAGGTGGGGGAGGATTTGGTTGGGAGGAAAGGTTTCCCAGAAGATGGTCATGGTCTGGGGCTAGGGGCTGGGACCAGGGGCAGGGACTGGAGGGTGGGCGTTGGTTGCATCCCCAGGGGCTTCAGACTGCAGATCCAAAGGAGCTCCACCTGAGATCTGGTCAGAGGGGCGGCTGGGCCTGCCTGCAAAGTGGCTCTGCTAAGTTAGGCGTGTGTGTGTGTGTTTCTGTGTCTGTGCGCATGCACACGCGTGCACGCGTGTGTGTGTGTGGGGGGGGGTCAGAGTCTTTTGTGAACTGTCCCTGGATATTGGGGCTCAATTGCTACACAGTGTGGCCAGAGGAGGAGTCAACATGGAAGCAGCCTCCAGGCCCTGTAATTCCAAAGGCTTACACAAGCCGTCTGTTTGGAATGAAATCTACCAACTGGCTGCTGCTGCCTGAAATTCCACCAGCCTAGCTTCAGCTTTTCCACTCGGTGAGGCAGGGTCGTATAGTACTGTGCAGACCCTGCCCTACCCTACCCTGTCCAGCCTCCCAGGGTTGCTGCGGGTGGAACAAAATTCAGTCTACTCCTGAATTCTTGGAGGCATGCCTCATGTGTGGCTAATACACAGATTCTGTGGTTGGACCTCTGGGTTCCCTTTCTGGCTAGCTGGGAGATCTTAACTATGTTATGTAACCTCTCTGGGTTTTTGTTTCCTCATCTATAAAATAGAAACAATAATAGACCCTGTTGTATACTGTTGTTCTGAAAATTAAATGAGATGATGATAAATGCTAAAAAAAATAAAATAAAAAAAAGGAGCTATCACTTAGGTATTGTCATATTTTGATCTCTGTTAAAATAGCGGTCAGGTGCGGTGGCTCACGCCTGTAATCCCAGCACTTTGGGAGGCCAAGGCAGGTGGATCACCTGAGGTCAGGAGTTTGAGACCAGCCTGGCCAATATGGTGAAACCTGCCTCTACTAAAAATACAAAATTAGCTGGGTGTGGTGGCGCATGCCTGTAATCTCAGCTCCTCAGGAGGCTGAGGCAGGAGACTCGCCTGAACCCAGGAGGCAGAGGTTGCAGTGAGCCGAGATCGCGCCATTGCACTCCAGCCTGGGAGACAGAGTGAGACTCCACCAAAAAAATAGAAATAGCAAGTTCTTAAGGAGATGGGCTCTCGCTCAAGACTAATTGTATCTCAGTATAAGTTACTTTTTGATGTTTGGCCAGGAACAGGTTTTTTTGTTTGGTTGGTTGGGTTGTTTGTTTGAGACAGAGTCTGACTCGGCCGCCCAGGCTGGGGTGCAGTGGCATGATTATGGCTCACTGCCGCCTCAACCTCCTGGGCTCAAGTGATCCTCCCACCTCCTAAGTAGCTGGAACTACAGAGATGTGCCACCGTGCCCAGCTAATTTTTGTATTTTTAGTAGAGACAGTGTCTTGCTATGTTGCCCAGGCTGGTCTTGAACTCCTGGGCTCAAGTGATCCATCTGCCTCAGCCTTACAGGCGTGAGTCACCATGCCCGGCCTAGGAACAGGTTCTGATGGTGGGAGAATAGGCACAAGCACAGCGGAAAATGCCTGGACTGAGCTTCAGGAATGGATGCTTAGCTGACTGGCTGGTGGTCTTGGGCAAATCATTTGCTTCTTCTGGGCCTCAGGCTTCACTTCTGACTGCTGAGATATGGGCTAGTAAGGATCTGAGGGGATCATGGGTGTGACAAAGCTCCTTACTGGCTTGTCACCAAAAACGTGGGGCTAGCAGGAGGGGCTGACACCATGGTGTCAAGGGTCAAGGAAGGGGCAGGCTGGATGAGCCCCTGGGACAGGAGAGTGGGCTAACCTGAGACCCTTGCATGTAATCCTCCAGAATAAAATCTCTTAGAGTCTAAGAGTGCTTGAAAGATAAAAGCCACAGTTCTTGAAAAATGATTGTTTACTGTTATTTACTATGTACCATGGGTGCTTTAAGTTCTTTACACATCAACAACTCCATGAGGTGAGTACTGTTATTAGCATTTTGCAGATGGGAAACTGAGGCACAGAGAAGTTGGTTAAGTGAGCTTCCAAGGTCACACACCTGGTAAGTGGCTAGATTCAAACACATGCAGTCTGGCCCCAAAAACTGTGTGCTTAACTTCTTCACAACATGGTCTCTCCCACACTAGATGGAGTGCCAGGGGCTCAGAAAAAGCAAGCCACCTATCCCAGAACAGACAGCATTCATCTTTGATCCTCATCATCCCTGAAGCTTAGGTCCTGGAAGGAGGAGCCTCACTGGGTCTAGGGTCCAGGGCTCTGAGATTGGCCCTTGAACCAGCTCAACCTTTCTAGTCCCCTGGCAGTAGGTCAGAGAGGATCAAGGGTGCCCTGCAGTCACTGTGGGCGTGGAAGGCTCTGCCATGGCCTGATGAGTGGGCGTTGTTAGTGCCTTGGAACTTGAGTGGCTCCTAAGTGCTTGAGTTGTAATAAACTCCCATGCAGTCTGGCACACTGCCACCATTGTACAGGTAGGGGAAACTGAGGTCAGAGTGTTTAGGGACCAGCCCAGGGTCACACAGGCAGAGGACACGCTTCATCCCTCCTGTTCTGCCTTCTGGGCCACTTAGTTCTTGTGGGCTCCATAGGAAGATGAGATGTTGGGGACCCTCCCATGGATCCCTAAGGTGGCCCTGGCCTCCTCAGCCAGGACATTATTCCCAATATGGGGCCCTTTGGGAGGGCACATGGAGTTGGGGGATGGGGAGAGTACTGATTAAAAAATAGACTGTCACGCGCACGGAGAACAAGCATGCCACCACCCAACCCGAGCCAGTTGGCTCCCCTGTGCCCGGCTGCCAGGCCCCACTCAGGTCTCCTGCTGGGGGCCCCGCCCACCACACCCTGGCTCTGGGCCTGAGGCTGGATGCTCCCATCCACCCTCTCCTCTCCCTCCTCCATCCCTGCCCAGCCTCCAGGCAGATGGTGCTCTTACTGAGCTTGGGTGGGCCTGAAGCTCAGCTGTGGACTTTAAGCTGTGCCAGGGGCGTCTGGCATCCCCGTACACTGGCTGTGTGGCCTTGAATGAGCCCTTTCCCTCTCTGGGCCTCAAACATTGACAGAGTAATGCTGTCAATCAAAGTTCTTTCCCAGATTTCTTTTCTCATTTAGACCTGACAGACACTGCAGGAGACCCCACTCAGAGAGGTGATGTGACCTGCAGTGGCCACTCAGCTAGGGTGCAGAAGAGCAGAGGCCGGTACCCAGATAATTGTGCAAATCCCAATCCTGTACAACTCCGGGTGAGTGAGGTCACATGGGAGCATGGAGGCAGGAGGCTTTGCAGTCGTGATGTGAGCAGTGTTTCATGCATTTGCTCTTTTACTTAGTCAACAAATGTTTATTCAGGCCCAGCTATGGCCGAGGCACAGGGGCATGGACATAGCCAAGGTCCCTGCCCTGCGGGGACAGGCAGACTGACGTGAAAACAAATCCTTATGGAATTACAAAGCTGATGAGCGTTTAGGGGAGAGGCAGAGAGTGTTGTGGCAGGAGAATGTGACCTCTGAGGGCCTTGGGACCTGTGAACAGACCTGAAGGATGAGAAGTGTGGTCAGAAAGGTGCAGCCAAGGGCGCAAGGGAAGAAAGAGCCCTAGGAAAAGGAGCAGCCAGTGCAGAGGCCCTGAGGGGAGAAAGTGCTGGGCTGGCCGAGCACTAGGAAGAGGGTCAGCATGGCTGGAGCCTGGTGGGCTGGGAGGTGAAGCACCACGGCGGGAGCTGCAGCGTGGGGATCGTGGCAGTGGGTCTGGTGGTACAGGGCCTGGAGCCTGCGAAGGGGCTTGAGGCGGATCATAGGAAAGAGGAGCATGCTGGTGCTGATCTGGGAGGCGGGTCTTTCCTCCTTTCCTTTCCTCTTTCCCTTGGATGTCCACCCTGATAATGCTATCGACAGACCCCATTCATGCCCCCACCAGCCAGTTCTTAAGGTGGCTAAATGCAGAGTCTGGGGCCATCTCTCCCTCCTCTTTTCAAGGAGGGTTATGGAGGCCCAGCAGGCCTCAGATGCAAGCTGGTGAGAGTGTGTTCCTGGGCAGGAGGCTGCGGTCACTCAAGCTGAGTGCCCCTGTTCAGGTGAGTTCTTATTTCCTTTTATTCCCTGTGGGAGTCTGTGGACAAAGGAGGGTCAGCTTGTGTCTGAATGAAGGCCGCCCCAGACCTACTTCCACTGCCTGTAATGGCTGCCTGTCCCCTGTTCCATTCCAGGCACCAACCCCCCGCCAACCCTGGAGCCAAAGCCCTGGGATGGCAGGCAGGAGGCTTGCATCCTGAGCCCAGCTCTGCTGTGTGCTCTAGGGCACACCCCTTTTTCTCCCTGGGCATCAGTTTCCCCATCTCTATTACAGGTAAATACTCTAATTTTTCTGCACTCGGTGTATGGCCCATGGATGCAGTATCAGCATCACCCAGAAACTTGTTAGAAATGCAGAATCCCAGGCCGCATTCCAGACTTCCCGAATTGCAATCTGCATTTTGACAACATTCCTGAGTAATTT
The DNA here is from genome assembly GCF_028885655.2 of Pongo abelii. Lineage (NCBI taxonomy): Eukaryota > Metazoa > Chordata > Mammalia > Primates > Hominidae > Pongo > Pongo abelii. The sequence goes on from NC_071989.2 coordinate 159,279,569, forward strand.
CTGTGTACTTTAAATTATGAGAAACACTGTTCTAGGTCAGCTATTTTTAAACTTAAGATAAATGAAAATCTATAGCATATTTTTCCTTCTCTAAAGCTTTACATATAAACACATAAGAGGGCACCCACCCACTGTATATTTATTCATCCCATGAACAAGGAGGAGGAGGAGTGTGGAGGGGTAAATTAGAGGCACAGGCTTTATTAGGATGGGCGTCAGAAAGGAGGAGGAAAAGATAAAACAGGCTGGTGGAGGGGCGGGTGCCGTCTGCTCACCCCTTGAGAGCTTCTGACAGTTGGCCTCCAAGGGCCCTTTCGGCTCTGCCCTCCAGGCTCCTCTGCTTTATGGGTTTGGAGAAGGACTGCTTGATGGTCCATAGCCCAGTGACGTCTTTCCCTGCTTGTCCCTATCTTGCTGTCCTGCCCTCCTCCCCTTGGAATCCCTGAAAGAGTAGCCGGTGCTATTCTTAGTGTGACAGGGTGGTGAGGAGAGAACATACTAGTGCATTATTTATGTTTATGAGTCAACAGGATTACATTCAGGACTCCCAGAACACCACCCTCCCAGTGTGGCCTTCATCACAGCCATGGCAGGTGGTCCACTATGTGCAGATGGGAGGGCAATTTCCCAGGACCCAGAAACCATTCCTTCTGGCCCTGATCATCCCTGCTCAGAGTCCCTACCCCTCGACCTGGGAAATGACTCATGAAATACCACGGTCAGTTAGGACTAGGAAAGAGCTGCTTTGGCCATATCATTTCCTTTCATCATGCATTCAGCATATATTTATTGAGCACATATTACATGCTGTAGGTGTGGGTGCATGGGTGGAGGAAACAGGGTTCCTGCCTTCCAGGAGCTCACACTCTAGCCAGAGAGTTAATGTGCACTAGTATAGGTTTCAGGCCTTTGCCTGTGTGAGAGCTGATCTGAGCAATAACATAGCAGAGTGGGAATTAAGAATCTTATAGAGGAAACTGAGGCTCCGCACATATAAGGCTTGCTAAAGGTCACCATAGCTAGTGATCAGGTTGAACTCAGATTAGTTAGAATAAAACAACTATTTTAGATCAGATGGTAGTGTGTAGCGTTAGGGCTCTGGGAACTCCCTGCACTGCCAGTGAGAGGGGTCTTGTGGCTGGAAGGAAATTAACTGGTTGAGGTTGTCCTATTCTCCGGAGTTATGGAGAAGTCATGTGTGCTCAGAGTTTTCATAAACCTGGAGTGGTAGGACAATTACATTGGGGGCTGGGAGTCAAAAATCACATGGGATGAGAGGATAAGGCCCCGAGGTGGGGCACCTCATGAGTCTGTGCCAATGGCTCTGGCTAGGAGCCAATGAACCATGTGCAGTGAGATCCTGGGCAGGTCCCTTGCCCTTTCTCTGCCTCAGTTTTCTTTTTTTGTTTGTTTGTTTTTTTTTTTTGTTTGTTTTGTTTTTTTTTAAAAGGAAAGTGTTTATTTTTTAATTTAGATAAAATTTAATACATACTTTCTTCTCTGTGTTTTGTTTGTTTGTTGAGATAGGGTCTCACTCTGTTGCCCAGGATGGAGTGCAGTAGCCCGATCGCAGCTCACTGCAACCTCCGCCTCCCAGGCTCAAGCAATCCTCCCACCTCAGCCTCTCAAGCAGCTGGGACCACAGGCGAGTGCCACCACAGCCAGCTAATTTTTTGTATTTTTGGTAAAGACTGGATTTCGCCATGTTGCCCAGTCTGCCTCAGTTTTCTAGTCTGTAAAATGGTGTAACAATCCTTTCTCTGTGTCTATCTCTGATGGATGAAAAGTGCTAGGAAAACTATAAAAGTGTTGTGCATATTCAAGGAATGCTATAAAATTACCATATATAATTATCATCGGCTGTGTGCAGTGGCTCATTCCTATAATCTCAGCATTTTAGGAGGCCAACGTAGGAGCATTGCTTGAGCTCAGGAGTTCAAGACCAGCCTGGGAAACATAGTGAAAACGCACCTCTATTAAAATAAAAATTAAAAAAAGACAATTATATAAATATATTTTATTAAATGTATTTTTATTAACATTATGGAGTCTTACTGTGTGCAAGTCTGTATTCCAGACATTTTCTTGTGTTAACTAACTTACACACTTAGTTATAAGATCATGGACTCTAAAGCCCAGTGGGTCCCCAACCTGGCTATACACAGAACTCCTTCGGGAGCCTGTTAAGGTGTATATTCTGTGGTTCCTCAGGTCTAGGATAAAGCCCAGGAATCTGCATCTTGCCCACATTCCCTGAGGGATTCTGAAGCACCTGCAAGTTTCTGATCTGGACCAGAGAGGGGAAGGAACTTGCCAGAGGCCTCACATTGAATTGGAGACCAGGTTGAGGCTAAAACCCAGATCTCCAGCTCCTGGCCTGGTCCTTTCCCTCTACTCTTCAGTTGCCTCCAAGTGCCCTAGAGGAATGAAGGTGGAGATGACTTTGGTGACACGTGAGGATGCTGGTGGTGGTGCTAAGGTGTATGGTGCTGTGGTAGGCATTTCATATGGCTTATCCTGTTTAATGGCAATAAGGATAGAAAAGGGGACATTTGACTGGGCACAGTGCCTTATGCTTGTAATCCCAACACTTGGAGAGACTAAGGCAGGAGGATTGCTTGAGCCCAGGAGTTTGAGACCAGCCTGGGCAACAAAGTGAGACCTCGTCTGTACAAAAATTTTTTAAAAATTAGCCGGGTGTGGTGGTGCATTCCTGTAGTCCCAGCTACTTGGGAGGCTGAGGCAGGAGGATCACTTCTCCCTGGAAGGTCACTGCCATGAGCTGTAATTGCACCACTGCACTCCAGCCTGCCAGCCTGGGTGACAGAGTGAGACCCTGTCTTAAAAACACACACACACACACACACACAAAGGGGACACTCTTCACAGCCACATGATCCCCTGGGTCATTTGAGCATCAAGTGGCAGATTTTAATGTACCCTTGGAAAAGGGAGACTATGACTGAGATGCAGAGATACTGGAGAAGTGAATTTGAAACCATACCATTGGTGCATTGTCCATTCTCCAGGAGCATGTGCCCTCAAGGCAAAAGTTGTCTGCTAACCCGGTTACCTGAAGACGGGGCAGGCTGGCAGGAAGGAAACACCTATGTCCCACAAGGTGTGTACCTGATGCCCATCCATCCATGCCAGCCTTCCACATGAGTCCCGTGTACCTGCGGGTGCTCAGTGTGCACATATTTATGTGTACGTCCTGCCCCCTCTGTGGGTGTGCATGCGTGCCTGGGCACGCTCTGCTGTGTGTAGCACAGGCTTGAAGCAAGCAGCACCTCTCTGTGTGGGCATACGTGCAGAGGAGGATGTGCTGCTGCCGGCTGGAGCCTCTCCAGCATCAAGAGGCTACTGAGAATGCGTGTATGTTGCAGGTGTATGTGTGTGTGTATGGAAATGGTTGCAATGCAGAGCTCAGAAGGAGAAGGGCCATTAGAGAAAACATTTTTTTGTTTGTTTGTTTGTTTTAGACAGAGTCTTGCTCTGATGCCCAGGCTGGAGTGCAGTGACGCAATCTTGGCTCATTGTGACCTCCACCTCCTGGGTTGAAGTGATTCTCTTGCCTCAGCCCCTCAAATAGCTGGGATTACATGCATGCGCTACCATGCTTGGCAAATATTTTTTGTAGAGACGGGGTTTCACCATGTTGGCCAGGCTGGTCTTGAACTCCTGACCTCAAGTGATCTGTCCGCCTCGGCCTCCCAAAGTGCTGGGATTATAGGTGTGAGCCACTACACCTAGCCCACACTTTTCTTATTCATGTCCCACCTCCACATTATGTCTATCATTCTTAAACCTGCTAGGTATGAGCCTGCCTCAGGACCTTAGCACTTGCTGTTCCCTCTGCCTGCACTGTTGCCCTAGACAAGCATATGCCTCACTCTCTCACCTTTTTCCATTCTTTGCTCAGATGTGCCTTCTCAGTGAGGATGGCTTTGGTTATCATATCTACCTTTGCAAATCACTCCTCACTCCTTACAGTCCATATACCTCCAGTCCCTGCTTTATTTTTTTATAGCATTTACCATCTGACTTACTTTTGTATTTATTATCTTGTTCCCTTACTCAAATGCAAGCAAAGATTTTAATCTGTTTCCCTTCATGCCTGTGAATGGTGCCTGGCCCTTAGCTGGTGTATAATAAATACTTGTTGAATGAATGAATCCATGCACCACCTATACATATTTTCTTTAAATTTTGTTAGTGAAATGTCCACTTTAGCCTCTCCTTAAGCAGTAATATACCTGAGATCACAAGTGTGTTCATTATACCTCTTTTCCAATTCACATTTGAAATGTATATAACTATTAAGATTTTAAATATCAAGGTACCACCTAAAATCCTTTTTGCTTCCATTAGTGGTGGGGGTACCACACTCTAGGAACCACCAGTCCAGTCCAATCCCTCCTTTGGACAAATTGGATGCACTGAGGCCCCAAGAGGGTCAGGGATCAGCCCAGAGTCTCACCCAAATTGTGACAGGACAGACCCTGGAACCAAATCTCCTGACTTCTAGTCTTCTTTTCTTTTGTAGTTTGAGGGAAACATGGAGGGCAGGACTGCATGATTCAGCCTCTCCCTGGCAGGAGACTCCTTCTGTTGGAGTGGGGCCAGACCTGCCTGGTAATTGGTGAATGGCAGCAGAGGAGAGGGCCATGGCAGGGTCAGCAGCCTCCAGCACCCCAGAGCCATGGTGTCCTCCTCTGAGGGGGCCTGGGGTTCAAAACTGGTTCTGGCTAGAAGTGACATGGGGATCCCCTGTGCAGAGAGGATGCTGGGTGGGGGGTGTTGGGAAGGGGGATGGGGTTGGACTGTGTCTGATAATGAGCAGAAGAGTGAGACCAGACCCAGAGAGGGGTGGTGAAGACAGGGAGAAAGACAGATACAGCCCCAGCCTGGTCGAGTTATGCAGAGGTGGGTGTGTGCAAAAGCCTACAGTTAACCACCCCCCAATGTGTGCACAGTGCTTTATACTTTAGAAATCATTGCTGCATCTCATTTACTCAGCAGCTACTCTGCAAAGCAGATATTATTATCCCTCTTTTACTGATGATGAAGTTGAGACTCAGAGAGGTGAAGTGATTTACTGAAGGTAGCCCAGCCATTTGAATAGGATGCCTTGCTGAGCCATGGATGGGGGACGAACCGGCTGCACCTCTGATTGGATTTGGTAAAGGAGGGCTGTCTGTGGGAGGAGCGGGCAGGCTGAATGGATTTGGGAGTGAGGGGCTGGCTGGAAACCCACAATCCACTCACTGGCCAAATAACCTTGACAAATCACAAAACCTTTCTTTTTGAGGCTCAGTGTCCTCATCTGGAAAATGGGAATAATGGTACTCCCTAACTCACAGCTCGTGAGGATAAAATAAAACGACATGATGAAAAATGATGACACTGAAACCGAACATCTCGCACGTTAGAAGCGCTCAGTAAGCAGCAACTTGAGTAATGAACATGAGTGCACCTGGCCCCTGAGGAGTTTGCACACGGTGACCACCTGCCACGACTGAGGGATTCCCAGCGCCTTCTTTGGCAGCTGTGAGCGAGCCTGAGACCCCGTCTGGGGGATCTGCGGGGGTTGGGGGCAGGTTTATCTGTCCCAGAGGCCCAGGCTGGTGATGACGCCTCGTGGGGATAAACCTCATCTCTCTGTTGTTTACCCCATGTGCGGTGACTTTGTCATTATCATTCCTCCTGCGTTTTTTCTTCGAGTTATTTATTTTTCTGTGAGGAAGGAATGTGGGGAATTTACCACAGAGCGCTGGCCTTCACTTTCAGCTGGGCTGCACGGCGTCCTTTCCTATAAGAAGGAAGCTGCTGAGACAGATGGCAGGAGAGGTGGAGGCGGAGGGTCCCAGCTGGCTCTGTGGCCCAAGGAGTCGGGGGCAATTATGTAACCCACCCAGAGGCCCAGGTTCTGGTCTCTGGGCATGAGCCTGGTAATGTACATAGCTCCTGTGGAACTGTGCCTGGCCCTCCCCATTCACCCCTGGCCTCTGGGCAAGCCCAGTGGGTGTGTTCCTCTATCAAAGTTTCCTTTCTATTCAGCTGGTCTTGATTTGGGGTATGGGGGTAGGTAGGGGAGTGGGGTAGAGGTTATCTTGAACCTCCTAGTCTCTGCTGAGCTGTCATCATTGCTTAGAATGCTTCCTTATCTCCATCTTTCAAGAGCTAGGACATATGTCACCTCCTCCAGGAAGCCTTTCTGGATTGCTTCATCCTAATTCATCTTTCTCTTAGGTTCTGTGTTCTCCCCTCACTTCATGAAACATTCTTCCTCTTAGGTCTAACACAGTGATTTGAGATTTCGTCTCCTTCCCTCACAAACGTGTTGCTCTCTCCTTCCTTCTCCTCCCACTCCCAGGAACCACCCTCTAGATCTTTGATCTAGAATCTAGATGAATCTTGGATTTAGACAAATCTAAAATTTGTCTCCAGGGATGAATGGTGAAGCAAAATGTGAAGGGGGAGGCTTTGGATTGTGGACGTGCTTGTCCTTTAGTAGTTTATTTAGTCAACACAGTGACGGTTTCAGCCCCTCCTGGGTGATGGCTTCTGCTGAGTCTGGGGACATTTACAGAGGATGGAGACCAGTCCTGGCTCTAGGCTGGCACAGGGCTAAGGGGAAGGACCACATCTTTGTGGTGGGCCCAGAGTGTGTCAGGCCCTGGGAAGGGTGGAGGGGACCCACAGATGACCTAGGCCCCGCCCTGACCCTGGCAGAGGGACAGTTTAGGGGAAACCACCTCTTTCCCTGCCCTGGCTTGCCACCTTTTTGTCTTTTAGATTATGTGTTTTCTCTGGAAAGGCAGGGTGTGATGGTTCTTTCTGTACTCTCAAGGCTTCCAGGGAGCTGGGGGTGGGGAGAGTGAAACAGCAGGAGGGGGCTTCGTGAGCACAGGCCTAGCTCACCAGGGTTGGACTGGAGAGGTGGAAGCCTGGGCTGTGATCCTGTGATCCTCTCTGTGAGCCCTCCCTTTTCAGTTTGCTGTATACCTGGGGCTCAGCCTGCCTCTCTCTGGGTTACCATCTCAAAGTTTCTAAAAATTGACTGATTATAGATTAATAATTACCCCAGTAGAATGGGCAAGAGAGAGACTGTGGCTCCTAGCCTTTGGCAGGGCCCTGGTCAGCCAGCAGGGAGCAGGGCTTGTGGTCTGCAAGGATAGAAGATGGGTCAGGCCTGCGCTGACTGTGGAGCCCTCATCTTAGCTTCCCCTTACCCCTCTATCTCTGCCCTCCCTGATCCCGACCCACTGCCAGCAGAGAGAAACCAGAAGTTTGGCCAGGCCCAGCGTCCTTCCCCTGGGTTTCTGAGTTTTCTCAACCTGCCGTTTCCTCCGAGCCCTGTTCCTGCTCTGGGGCCTCTGGGGCCTCTGGACCAGGTTGAACAGGGGAGGAGCACTGATCTAGGAGTCTGAATGGATTGATGAGGGCTTCCTACAAGAAGTGGCCATTGGGCTGGGCCTGGGTGGGTGAGTAAGGAAGGTGAATTTGCTTTGTGGGGAGCTCTTCAGAAGGAAGGCGTCCAGGCTTGAGATCAGTCAGACCGCGGGGGCCCCTTGCTAAGCTGTGAGAGCTGGGGTGAGTTAGCTGCTTCTGTGTGCCTCATCTTCCTCATCTACGAAATGGGGATAAGGGAACCTCCTTATGAGTTGCTGTGAGGATTAGATGAGAAAAGGCATGTTAAACCCTTGGCTTGGCAGCATCTGGTGCTCCCAAAATGTTGGCTCTTGTCATACTCATAGATTTCATGTTTATCCTGCAAGTGCCAGTGGACGATGTGGTGGGGAAAGGGGAGGAATACAGAAGTGAAGCAGTAGAGGCCCCTGCCCTCAAGGCCATTGCAGTCTCTGGGGGAAAATAGGGCCCAGACCCTGATTGCTACAAAGCAAAACACTGGGAGGGGGCAGCATGGCCCACGTGACTGGCCCTGCACTGGGCATTAGGCCAACCTGGGCTTGAATTTCAGCTCTTCCTCTGGCTGGCTGTGCGACCTTGAGCAAGTCGCTGCACCCCTCTGAGCCAGCGTCTTCTCTAGTATGGAGATGAGGATAGTGCTGGCTTCATGGGTTGCTGTGGAAGTAAGTGAAGTAAGGCCCTGTCCTGCTACCTGGCATGTGGTGAGCACACCTTGAAAGATTACTTTTACTAGAATAAATAATACACAAGGTGATGGTTATTAAGTGATGCAGATAGAACATTGGTGAATCAGGGAAGGCTTTTTGGAGGGGGTGGTGGCATTCTAGGTAGGCCGGAAATCTGAAGGATTAGGGCATGTAGAAAGGATGTGAGACAGAGGAGGGTTCCCGGTAGAGGGGGTCTGTGCAAACGCTGCTTTGCAGGCAGGAATTCATTGGGCAGCTGTGGGAACTGCAAGCCACTGAACTCCCTCCACTGTTGCTGAGGGCACAGAGAGAAGGTGAGTGAGCTCTTGGGCAGGCCCCGATGGCAGGGGTTTGAATGCCAGGATGAGGACTCTCCTCTTGATCCTCCATGTCCTGGGGAGGCAGCAGAGGGTTCTGAGCAGGAGAGAGGCATGAGTGGAGCCCGGAGGGAGGAAGATGAATCTGGCAGCGTGGGGCGGGTAGATTGGCGGGGGAGAGACTGGGGGTGGAGAGGCCATTTAAAAGGCTGTTGCAAAATCGGTTTTCCTGATAAAGAGCTGGGCTGAGTCATCTGTGGAGGAGAAAAGTCATATCCAGCTCCTTCATGTTCCTGCCGATGTGGGATTTTCCTGGCTTTGTCAGCCAGGCAATTGGCTGCCTTTGCCGGAGGCTTTGAGAACCAAGGCCTGAAGGCCAGCAGGAGCATCCAGGGGGAAGCTTGGCTTCAGGGAGGACCCAGCAGAGTGAGTAAGACGAGCACCCGGAGGTGCCTTTGTGGCTTGGGGTATATGACTTAGGGCATGTGGCATCCCCCCTCTGATCTTAGTCTCTCCTTTGGGCATCAAGGCAGAGGTATGTGGTGATTTCTGCCAGCCTGTGAGTGGTGAGGCGGGGGCTGGGCCTGGGGCTCCCCACCCCATTTCTGTGTCTTCTCCCATGCCTGGCATTCCTTCCCACCAAAGTCTAGATTATTCTCCTCCCAAGAGGAGGTCTGGCAGTCTGCCGACCCCAGTCAGATTGCGCTCGCCATGACTCTGGGGATGGAGAATTCCCCAGGGCATGGAGCCTGTGTCATTTCCTCCTTTCAGTGGGAGGAATGGGGAAGGGGCTGGCAAGGTAGCCAGGCCATTACTCGGGCCTCTCCATTTTCCTGCCCCCAGCTGAGCCAGAGGTTGTGCAGTGGCCAGTTATTGGTTCCTTCCTGACCTCACCAGGGGGGCAGTTTACCCAGCCTGTTTACCCTTCCTGTTGCCAAGACCCCTGGACTACCACAATGGGCTGCCTTGAGCCAATCTCTATTCCTACCCCTGGCTCCCTGTCCCACCCCGCCGCACCCGACCGTGGCTGGACACTCCCATTGACGGCATCGTGTGAAGAAGCATTTCCTTGAATTCTCCCTGTCCTGACCTTCTGCTCCCTTCCCCGGCCCCACCTCCCTCCTGTGGATCCTCCGTCCACACGGGCCCCAGTGGTGGGCAGAACAGGCAGCTGTCCACAGTGGGTGGTAGGGGTGGGGGAAAGGGTTTGTCCCTTTCTACGCCAAACAAGAACTGGGGTCTTCTGACTCCCAACATTGTGATCTTCCCACTCTACTCATCTTTCATGCCTTATCAGTCCTTTCTACCTTAGTAAGAATGAGTTTATCAACTCTTCTCCTGAAAGGAAGAAGTGGGAGAAAGGAGTTGTTCTAGGCAGCTGGGTTTTCAGGGGAGAAGACATTGCTGAGGGGCATTGATCACAAGATGAGGAAGCAGAGGGCTTTGCAGACCATCATCCGAGAGCACTGGAGCCTCTCTTGTTTTTCCCCTTTCCAGAGTCCTAGTCTGGAAGGAGAATAGTTAAGAGATTAGACTCAGAGCCAGACTTTTCTGAGTTTGAATTCCAGCTCTGCCACTCATAAGTTGTGTGACCCTGGGCAGGTCTCTCTGAGCCCCAGTTTCATCTGCAGAATGAGAAGAATCACAGGACTTATGTCTTGGGGCTGTTGTAAGAACTGAACAAGGTGGCGAGCATAAAGTGCACAGCACTGCGCCTGGGCTGCAGCCAGGGCTCAGTGGTGACAGCAGTCGTTGCAAACCCCCTTCTAATGGCTGTGCTGGGGCTTCTCGCCTACTCTCCCACTTCAGGATTTACCCTGTTGGACTCAAGTCTCCTGACCCCAGGCAGCTTTTCATTGTGCCTGCCTTCCACCCCTTCCTCTCTTGAAGGCCTGTCTTCAGGGCTCCTGATCCAATGTCCAGGGTGGGTCTTTAAAGGGCTAGCACCCCAACCTGGCCCTGCAGAAGTTTAGGTGGGGAGGCGGTGGGGACGTCGTGACTTGCACAAGTGCAGGCCACAGCCAGGCCGATTGAGGGTTCAATGAGGTACCTGTCCCCTGTAGCCTTTGGCTACCTCCCCACCCCCACCTTCGACACCAAGAGCATGATCTTGAGCAGCTGCTGCCTGGGATATTGCCAGAGAGGGTAGCTCCCTAGTCTGAGGAATTTTAGATGGAGTTGCCCCCTGGTGCCCTGCTACAAGGGACTCTGGGGTGTCCCCCCGCCTCTCCAGCTTTGTTTGTGAAGGGTGGCGAAAATCATCTGGATGGCTGGCTGGATCTGGTCCAAACCTCCTGCTGAATTCCTTTTCCATGGAGTCACTGTGGGCTGGAGTGCGGGCTGCAGGAGCTTGCCTTGGAGGGCAGGGCTCTCTTACCTCCTGGCCTTTTCTGCCATTCCTCTTGTTCCAGAACAGTAGCTTGGGAGCAGTTCTAAGCTCAGAGAGGTGGTGGTGATGGGATCTTAGCAGCAGCCCAGGCTGTGAATGGAGCCTCACTGAGAGTCAGCTGACCTGGTCTTGGGCTTACATCCTCCTCTCTGACCCCTTCCCTGGCTGGGCCTCCCAGGCCAGCTTATTTCTAAAGGCGCTTCACACTCTGACATTTGAGGATTTTCTAAACCCATGGCCTTCTAGAGCCAGTAAGGAGAAAAGCAGAAAAATGCAGGGGCATTGAGAGGTCTGGAGTAATCAAACACTGAAGTGCTTTCTATGAGCCTCGCATGGTGGGAACCGGCCAGCCAGGAACTTGGTGCTCTCTGCAGTAACGTATAGCCAGGTGTGAACACAGCTGTACTCCTTCTGGCTCTGTGATCTTGGGCAGCTCACTTTACCTCTCTGAGCTGTAGATTTCTCATCAATAAAGTGTGCATAATAATAGTTTGTGCCTTGTAGGGTTGTTTTGGAAATTAAATAATATGAGTAAAGTATGTGTATAGGTATACAGTAAGTGACCAATCAATATTAGCTACTATTGCTGCAACTGTGTCATAAGAAACACTGGCAGAACTAGAGATGTTTATCCTGACGCTGTCCCAGGGGGATCTGATGTATCTGCATATCTCTGCAGGGCTGTCAGGCTGGAATGAATGAGAAAACTTTTTTTTTTTTTTTTTGAGACAGAATGTCGCTCTGTTGCCCAGGCTGCAGTGCAGTGGTGTGATCTCAGCTCACCGCAACCTCTGCCTCCCTAGTTCAAGCAATTCTTCTGCCTCAGCCTCCCAAGTAGCTGGGATTACAGGTGCCCGCCACCATGCTCGGCTAATTTTTGTATTTTTAGTAGAGATGGGGTTTAGCCATATTGGCCAGGCTGGTCTCGAACTCCTGACCTCATGATCCGCCTGCCTTGGCCCCCCAAAATGCTAGGATTACAGGCGCGAGCCACCGCGCCCGGCTGAGAAGACTTTTTTTCTGTGTAGCCTGGGGAGGCAGAACCACATCAAGAAAGTGGATGAAGGCTGGACGTGGTGGCTCACGCCTGTAATCCCAGCACTTTGGGAGGCTGAAGTGGGTGGATCACTTGAGCTCAGGAGTTCAAGATCAGCCTGGGCAACATAGTGAAATCCTGTCTCTACAAAAAATACAAAAATTAGCCAGGCATAGTGGCATATGCCTGTAGTCCCAGTTACTCAGGAGGCTGAGGTGGGAGGATTGCTTGATCCTGGAAGGTTGAGGCTACAGTGAATCATGATGGCACCACTGCCCTCCAGCGACAGAGCAAGACCCTGTCTCAGAAAAAAAAAAAAAAAAAAGTGGATGGAAGTGAATGTAAGGAGGAACTTTCTAGCTGAGGAATGTTAATTAGTGGAAGACACCTCCTGGGGGAGTGAGCTCGTCACCTGAGTATGTAAGCAGAGACTTGCACACTCAGCGTGTGGTTTTGAAGATGCAAGAATTGTTGTGGGGATTGGACTTGGTGACAGCCACCTCTGAGATTCCGAGGTTCCGTGTTTCGGGACAGTAAGCTCTGTCTCCCTGTAGCTCTGGAATCTCCTGCTATTTGACCTTCAGTCAATCTCCTGTGCTAGAAGAGTATCTGACCTTTTCCAGGGAGTGGAATGGGGTGAACAATTGCCAGCTTATGCCAGGATAGCATGAGCCCTCTGTCTGTCCACCTGGGCTTCATGGCAGTCAGGCCTTGGCATTTTCTTGACCTCATCGTGGCCTCCCAACACTCATGTCAAGTTAAGGAGACTGTGGCTCTGAGAGGTACGGTAGCTTGTCAAGGTCACACAGCTAGCAAATGGCAGAGCTTGGATTCAGGCCAGGAGGACTGGTTTCTAAGCAGAGCAGGGGAGACAGACACTGCATGAGCTGAGCAACCTCTCAGAGCCCTCCTGTGTGGCTGGCACCCAGTCCCTTAGGCTCCTCCCAGGGGAGCAGCCTGGCTAATAGATGGCTAATAGACATCTTTAATAGACAGGGTGATCCAGGCAGGAGAGGAGTCCTACTGGGGGGGAGCAGTATCATGGGTGGGTGGGATAGGCTGTGTGCTTTCACTGTTTCTAATAGGTTAGGGGAAAACCAGGTTCGATGGAGGAGGGAAGAAGGAGGTTGGGGCCAGAAAGCCTGTGGCTGCTTGGCCTGGCCCCAGTGGAGCTGCTGTGATGCTGCTGGTCACAGCTTCCCTGCTCTGTGTGGGCCTCCCTGCGGGTCCCATGTGGGGTCAGCCGGCTCTACCCTGGGCTACTCTCCGGATCTCTGTTTCCCACCTATAAAACAGGGTGGTGATGAAATACCTCCTCTGTAAGAATTCTTCCAGCTCTGAGAGTCCATGAATTCAGAGCCTCGCTGGCAAGATGCCTGGAAAGACTGTCCCTGGAGACGGACTCAGCATGCCATGGCCAGTGCTAATGAGGGCAAGGGAGGGGACAGCAGGGTCAGATTCCTCAAGAACTAATTAGCTTCCCACAGTAGGGAGGAGAGGGAAGATGGAGGGAGGAATTTTCTTAGCCACTGATGTTGCTTCTGACCCTGGTCACAGGCTGATCCATCCACCTGTCTATCAATGCATTTGTTCATGCAGCATTTGTTCATTTATTATTCAACAATTATAAATTGAGCATCAACTGTGTGCCAGCTGGACACTGGGGACAGAAAGAGAAATGGTTGCCTATAGTGATCTTATAGATTAATAGGGGACTGAACTCAGCCTGATCTCAGGACCTCAAGTCCCAGACTGAACCCCGACCCATGATGACCTTGTTCCTGCCCCTTATGTCCCAAAGAGACCTTTTGGGATGAGTAGACAGCTTGAGCATGGACTGGAGACCCCAGAAAGAACAGTTCTGACTCCAGCTTTGTCACCCTTGGCTTTGCAACCTTGGGGCAGTTCCTTATATATCTCTGAACCTCCGTTTCTTCTTCTGTAAAACACAGGCAAGCAATGCTTGTCTCATTGTGGTCTTGTGCAGATAAAATAAAAGAATGCAATGTTCTAGAGTAGTCATTGGTGAAACTAGCTCAATTTGTTACTTTTCTAGTGTTAAAAGATGTGAATTTTAAAATGATTATTTAAGTAAAAATGGGAAGAAATCCTGGGAGGAGATAGAAGAAACTGATTGTGATATGGAGTAATCAGGGATGGGGTGACACTTTTTACTGTATACCTTTTTATGTTTTAATTTTTAGGGCCAAGTATGGTGGCTCATGCCTATAGTCTCAGCATTTTAGGAAGCCAAGGCCAGAGTATCACTTGGGCCCAGGAGTTTGAGACCAGCCTGGGCAACACAGGGAGACCCCTTCTCTACAAAAAATACAAAAAAAAAAAAAAAAAAAAATTGGCTGAGTGTGGTGGCGCACACCAATAGTCCAGATATTTGGGAGGCCGAGGTGGGAGGATGACTTGAGCCCAGGAGGTTGAGGCTGCAGTGAGCTATGATGGTGCCACTGCATGCCAGCCTGGGCAACAGAGCAAGACCCTGTCTCAGAAAAGTAAAAATAAAATAAAAATGAATGAATAAATAAATTTTTAGACTATGTGAATGTATTACCTACCCTAAAAAGGGGAAATATTAGTGGCATCTCTTTATAAAATCAAAGCAGATGCCTGTAATCCCAGCACTTTGAGAGACTGAGGTGGGCGGATCACTTGAGCCCACCTGAGTTTGAGACCAGCCTAAGCAACATGGTGAAACCCTGTCTCTACAAAAAAAATACAAAAATTAGCCGAGTATGGTGGCACACATCTGTAGTCCCAGCTACTTAGGGAGCTGAGGCAGGAGAATCACTTGATCCCAGGACGTCGAGGCTGCAATGAGCTGAGATCTCATCACTGCACTCCAGCCTGGGTGACAGAGTGAGATACTGTCTCAAAAAAATAAATACAAATTTAAAAAATCAAAGCAGACAGTGGTTTATTAAAATATTTTTGTTTAAAAAAATTAGAGCACATTCCTATACTATAATTCTGAAAGTATAAAGGGCCCTAAGGAAGGCACACAAAAAATATTCTGGGGGTTCATTTGTGCATTCAGCAATATCTACTGAGTGCCACTGTATGACAGGTGCTGTTCTAGGGGCTGCTGTTAGAGTGATAAACAAGTCAGGTGGCCGGGCGCTGTGGCTCACGCCTGGAATCCCAGCACTTTGGGAGGCCAAGGCGGGTGGATCACCTGAGGTCAGGAGTTCGAGACCAGCCTGGCCTACATGGTGAAACCCCGTCTCTACTAAAAATACAAAAATTAGCCGGGCATGGTGGCACATGCCTGTAGTCCCAGCTACTCGGGAGGCTGAGGCAGGAGAATCACTTGAACCTGGGAGGCGGAGGTTGCAGTGAGCCGAGATAGCACCACTGCACTCCAGCCTGGGCAACAAGAGCGAAACTCCTTCTCAAAAAAAAAAAAAAAAAAAAAAAAAAAAAACAAGTCAGGCAAGGTCATTGCCCCTTGGAGCTATGCTGTAGGTGAGGAGACAGATAATAGACAGGGAAACATAAAGATCATTTCAACTTGGTGAATGCTATGGAGAAAACAAAACAGATGGGATAGGAGAAGGAAAGGCACCTCCAGAGAGGGGACATTCCAGCTGAGACTTGAGTGGCAAGATAGGAACCAGCATGGACTGCTACCTGGGAAAAGATTATTCCAAGCAGAGGGAGCAGCAAGTCCAAAGGCCCTGGGGCAGGAACATACTTGGCATTTTCAAGGAAGAGAAAGCAAGCCAGTGTGGCAGAGCCTAGTGAGAGAGGAGAAGGCAGTGGGGAGGAACCGGGGACACAGTGGGACTTCTAGGGTGAGGTGTTGGTACTCAGTTTGGTAAAGTGCCATATCAGCAACTGTCAGGAGGAATCCAAATCAGGATCCAGTTAATCCTGAGAGGATAATCAGGGTGGCGTAGACGTGGTGGCATTTGAGTTGGGCCATGAAAGGTAGGTCAGGGCTGATTACGAAGTGAGCTAATTCTAAGAAACAGTGAGTGACGATTAAATTCCAGAAGAGATCCTGTGTAGGAAGGGCCGAGGCGACCATCTCTGTCTGCCTGTCTGTCTGTGCACCCCTGTGTCACTGCATTCCTGTTTGCTAACTGGGCTTCTTTCCCTCCCTGTAGCGTTGGGCCGGAGCACTAGCCTCACGGAGAAGGATCTGAAAGAGGCCAAGGCACGGAGCCAGCAGATTGCAGCCCAGCTGACCACCCCTCCCAGCTCCAATTCTCGTGGTGTCCAGCTCTTCAACAGACGCCGGCAGAGGGTGAACGAGTTCACCTTGGAGAGCCACGGCCAGAGGGGACAGAAGCCCAGCCGGGAGTCCCTCAGAGTGCTCCCTGCAAGCCCCCCAGGCCATGCACCGGGGCTCAGGCTGAGTTTCACCTCGCTGCCAGAGCCAGGCCCTCCACGGCACCCTAGTCCCCAGAGCCCCGACAGAGGGGTCCCTGGCCACAGCATGGAGGGGTACTCAGAGGAGGCTAGCTTGCTGCGGCACCTGGAGAAGGTGGCCAGTGAGGAGGAAGAGGTACCACTGGTGGTTTATCTAAAGGAGAATGCAGCACTGCTGACGGCCAATGGGCTGCACCTGTCCCAAAACCGAGAGGCCCAGCAGTCCTCACCGGCCCCACCTCCAGCTGAGGTCCACAGCCCAGCTGCAGATGTCAACCAAAACCTTGCCTCGCCCAGTGCCACGCTCACCACACCAACTTCTAACAGCAGCCACAATCCGCCAGCCACCGATGTCAATCAGAACCCACCGGCAACTGTCGTCCCACAGAGCCTGCCACTTTCTAGCATCCAACAGAATTCCTCAGAGGCCCAACTCCCATCCAATGGCACAGGGCCTGCTTCCAAACCCAGCACCCTGTGTGCTGATGGGCAACCCCAGGCACCGGCTGAGGAGGTGAGATGCAGCACACTCCTAATTGACAAGGTATCAACTCCAGCTACCACCACCAGCACCTTCTCCAGAGAAGCTACGCTCATCCCCAGCTCCAGGCCCCCAGCCTCAGATTTCATGTCCAGCTCCCTGCTCATTGACATCCAGCCCAACACCCTAGTGGTGTCAGCAGATCAAGAGATGTCTGGGCGAGCAGCTGCCACCACGCCCACCAAGGTCTACAGTGAGGTCCACTTCACACTGGCCAAGCCCCCATCAGTGGTCAACAGGACGGCCAGGCCTTTTGGGATCCAGGCGCCAGGGGGCACCAGCCAAATGGAGAGGAGCCCCATGCTAGAGAGACGACATTTTGGGGAGAAGGCCCCAGCTCCCCAGCCCCCCAGTTTGCCAGACAGGAGCCCCCGGCCACAGAGACACATAATGTCCCGCAGCCCCATGGTGGAAAGGAGGATGATGGGGCAGCGAAGCCCGGCCTCAGAGAGACGCCCCTTGGGGAACTTCACCGCACCCCCCACCTACACTGAGACCTTGTCCACAGCCCCTCTGGCTTCCTGGGTGAGGTCTCCTCCCTCATATTCTGTCCTGTATCCCAGCTCTGACCCCAAGTCTTCTCATCTGAAGGGCCAGGCGGTTCCTGCCAGCAAGACGGGCATTCTGGAGGAGTCGATGGCCCGCCGGGGCACCCGCAAATCCATGTTTACCTTCGTGGAGAAGCCCAAGGTGACCCCGAATCCAGACCTGCTGGATCTGGTACAGACAGCGGATGAGAAGCGGCGGCAGAGGGACCAGGGGGAGGTAGGCGTGGAGGAGGAGCCCTTCGCACTGGGGGCCGAGGCCTCCAACTTCCAGCAGGAGCCAGCACCTCGCGACAGGGCCAGCCCCGCGGCGGTGGAGGAGGCGGTCCCAGAGTGGGCCTCCTGCCTCAAGTCACCCCGCATCCAGGCCAAGCCGAAGCCCAAACCCAACCAGAACCTCTCCGAGGCCTCTGGGAAGGGGGCTGAGCTCTACGCCCGCCGCCAGTCACGGATGGAGAAATATGTCATCGAGTCTTCAAGCCACACGCCAGAGCTGGCCCGCTGCCCATCACCTACCATGTCGCTGCCTTCCTCCTGGAAATACCCCACTAACGCCCCTGGGGCCTTCCGAGTGGCATCCCGAAGCCCAGCCCGGACCCCGCCTGCCTCCCTCTACCATGGCTACCTGCCTGAGAACGGGGTCCTGCGCCCAGAGCCCACCAAGCAGCCGCCGTACCAGCTGCGGCCCTCGCTCTTTGTCCTCTCACCTATCAAGGAGCCTGCCAAGGTCTCACCAAGAGCTGCCTCGCCCGCCAAGCCCAGCTCCTTGGACCTGGTGCCCAACCTGCCCAAGGGGGCTCTCCCTCCGTCTCCTGCCCTGCCTCGGCCCTCCCGCTCCTCGCCGGGCCTCTACACCTCCCCCGGCCAGGACAGCCTGCAGCCCACTGCCGTGAGTCCTCCTTACGGCGGTGACATCTCCCCCGTGTCTCCCTCCAGGGCGTGGTCTCCCCGAGCCAAGCAGGCCCCCAGGCCCTCCTTCTCTACCCGGAACGCCGGGATCGAGGCTCAGGTGTGGAAGCCTTCCTTCTGCTTCAAGTAACGAACCCCATGGGGGTCCCACTGCCGGTCAAGGTCCCCTCCTTGAGGGCCAGATGGAGAGCAGACGTGGCAGGAAATGGCACAGAGCTGAGTGAGGAGAATGGGGAGTCCATGGTTCAAGGTCAGATGCGGCCACCAGCTGGCTTTGTGACCTTGGGCGAGTCGCCTCCCCTCTCTGAGCTGAAGCTGCCCCTCCCCTACTACAACAGGGGTCGGACTCCATGTCTAAGGGCGGAGGAAGGTCACGGAGAGAGAACTGTCTGGCAGCCCTGATGCGGTAGAGGGGCATCCTCCGGCCTTTGTGAGCTGTAGGGATGCAGAGTCTAATGCCAGCGTCTTGCTGGGGGAGTGGCCTAGAAGGGGATCCTAACAGGGACTTCTGGAGCAGACAGAGCCTGCCAGTGCCTGTGGAGTCAGCCAGCCAAGGGTCTGCCTCCTCAGCTGCCCCAGGGGTGCCTCCCTCCTGAGGCTCAAGCTCCTGGCATCTTCCTTCCTGTCGCTGGATTCTCACCTCCATGGGCCTGTCTCTTCTGCCTCTGCCTTCTGGACACCATTTCCTCTCCACTGCTTCAGAGAGCTTTGCCTCGCCTCCGCCTGTGCTCCCCTCCAGGGTCCTTCTGCTGGCTGCCGACTCAGCCCACCACTGCTGTCTGACGCTTTTCTCCCTGCCCCCTCTGAGGCCTGGCTCTGTTTTAGGGAGACCACTGGGCCCAGGCCTCAGCCCCAGTTCTACCTGGCTTGCTGTCACTGCTCTAGGGGTGGGGGATGTCCCAGGGGATCCCCAAGAGAAGGAGAGCCCTGTAGGAGGCTGTGCAGATGTAGGCGTGCCACAGGGAGGGTGGCCCCTAGCCATGTATCCATTGGCTGTTTTGGCTTCAGATTCAACCAAGATCTGCCTGACTAAAAGAAGCCACCTCAGTGCAGTGGAACGGGGCCCATGGAGAGGCAGGAGAGGAGGGTTCCGGTCCCCTGTCACCTTCTCATTTGCTGTGACTTTGGCCCACTCACATTCTCTCTTTGGGCCTCAGTTTTATCATTTATACAAGGAGGGCTTTTCTAGCTGTAACAATCTGTGAGGATTGAGAGGATAGGCTGGTGCTTTGAAGAAAGGCCTTGTAAGTAACAAGACAGTCCCCTGGGAAGAAAGAGAAAGGAAATGGGCTATTGCCAAAGGACAGGTGGCATTAGATGGCTGTGAGGGTGACCTGGTGAGGGAAGGGTTGGAATGAGCTGCTGCAGGAGGCCAAGGGATGCCTGGGCTGGGCTGGGCTGGGCTGGCTCAGGCTTAGGATTGCCTGGGGACAGTAGGAGCACGGCAGGAGCTGAGGCAGGTGCATAGCAGTGCAGTGGGAAGGGACAGAGGAGATCTTAGAGTTTTGAGGAAAATCTGGGACTTGAGACCTGGATTCTAACAGACCAACTGCATGTGTGTCTGTAGGTCTCAGTTTCCACATTCATATAGTGAGGGTGTTAAGTCAGGTAGCTGGAGACTCCCCGTCACCTCTGACACTTTTAGAGGTGACATGATACAGCCCCCGACCAAACCAGGCTTTGTGGGGGGTGAGAGAATACAGACACAAGTGGCAGGATTCAGATGGAAGCTTCTCAAGGCTGGGGGCCAAGGACCACCCACTTCTCTTTCCAGCCCTAGTTCTGGGTTCCCCAGTGGGGCAAGGGGTGGTGGAGGCAGTGCCCATGCTGGGCTGAGCCTGCAGTTTTTGTGAGCTCTGGGCTTGTCTCCATGGGAACAGGGGTGCCTTCTTAGTGAGCTCATTTCACACAGATCGAGGGGGTATGCGTGGGGGAGTTGTGAGTGAGCTCAGCTCCTTCAGGCCTGGCCTCTCCCAGAACAGAGTGAAGCCCCTGCCCTGGACCCCTGCTCCCTTCGACCCTTGAGGGCCACCAATGGAAGAGCCCACCCTTCATTCTACAGCTCCTGCGGCCAGGCTGAGCTCTGCCCCCAACTTTGTTTTCTCTCATGTTCTCAATACACTCTGCCTCAAATCCGTCTTGCTTCTTTCTTTCTTCCGTGCTGCTAGGGGTCAGGGTTCCCTTCCTCCTTCCTGATTCTAGCCTGGGAAGTGGAGTGGGCCTGCTCAATTACTGTGTGTGAAAGTGTGGCTGTGTCCTGCGTGCTGCCTGCATCTGCCGTGTGTCTGGTTCTGCACTGGTACAGACGTGTGCTGGGTTGGAAATGAGGGCTTCCTCTCTACAGCACTCAGGGAGCCAGAACCCTGTGCAAATCGCAACCTTTTGTTCTTTCCTTCCCTCAGAGTTTGGCCAAAAATACCGTAGAGGATTTTTGGGGAAAATGCACTACCTCTTCTGGTTGAGGTTTGTTTGGGTTCTTTACAAGTAGAATAGAAATTCCTCTAGCCAGCATTCGCTCTCCAGTTCCCTCAGGTCCCCTCCCTGCTCCCCATTATCTAAATTTGGCCATTTCCCACATTTGCCATTGTTTTCACTGTCTGGATCCCAAAAGCATGGAGTTTCTGCCCCTGGTGGGGAGGGAAGAACTGCCATCAAGTGTCAGGAGAACTGGGTTCTAGCCCCAGGTCCGCATCTGATTCGTGTGTGACCTCAGACAACCTCTTCCAATCTCTGGGCCTCAGTTTCCCCTTCTGTGCAGTGAAAGGATTACAGAAGGAGGTCAGAGACCATTTGGTCTCTGACAGTCCAGGTTTGACTGTGTTCTACTTATGCATTCACCCCACACACGTGCCCTGCTTTGGGTCTGGGGTTGGGTTGAGTGGATGCTACTTTTTGAATTTTCACCCACCGCATTCCCAAGGAGCTCTGGTGTGCACGGTGCATTGAGCTCTCTGTCAGAAAGTGAACAGTTCTGATTTCCTGCAGCCTTTTCGTATTGTGCACACCCTCCACTCCAAACATACACACAGAGTCAGTGCCCAGGCATGGCTGTTAGGGTGAGGTCAGGCTCTGGCCCATCTCCAGATGATGGGGATCTGCTTACCACTGCCCTCAACATTCAATCCCGTTTGAGCCCTTCTGTTTTATAGGCCTGGCTGAATTGTTACTCCTTCCACTTGTTGGCCCCAGCATCCCCCTTGTGGCCACTAAAGGCAGAAACAATGCTTTAGAGATTTTTAGGTAGTTATCATAGCTCTCCTGTGCAGCCTACTCTCCTGGCTGAAGACCCCAGGTTCCTCTGCCTTGGGTGGTTATTGACTGGCTTGGGTCATGAACTCTAGGCCCCACCTCCCTGCTCAGGGTGGCACTGTGGTCAGATGTTGGGTCATGCCAGAGCCCACCCTGATTTGGCATTTGGCCCTAGCCCTGGAACTGGGACCTTCCTCCCAGCTCCTCTCCCTAAACTGTGGGGTCTGCCTTCTGGAGCCAGCCTGACTGGGATGTTCCACTGACACAGAGAAGCTCCCAGTGTCTCTGGCTCATGTATACACAATTCTGACCCTGGGAAGAAAAGAGTGGGATCCCAGGCTGAGCCTTGACTTTCAGCTTGATGACTGGGAGCTTGGATGTCCCTAGGGAGTCTCTAAGGGTCACTCCAGCATTAGCATCCCATGAAAAATGTCCTGCTCAGGCTGTTGTATAACATTCCTCTTTAGGTTAAAGGGCTCCAATTTGGAGTCTGGGCTCATGTAGCAGCTGCTACATTCTGTTTGGATAAAACATACAATTGGTGTCTATTTCCTTTGGATTGGGAGGAATTAGAAGACTCTCAGTTGGATGAGAGGATGACTGGCTTGGTTATGGCTGATCACTGATTGGATGAAAGAATAAATCTTTGGATGGTTCTAGATTTTGATCGGGTGGGAAGCATGGAATGGACTGGCTAGCACTGAACTCTGGTGGATGACTGCTAGTGAATTTGGATTGGATTGAACGGCAAGGTGGACTGGTTATTGCTGGAATCTGATTGGGTGAACAGTTGGAAAGTTCAGGAGATAACATGTTAGGCAGGGCTTCCCAAGCCCTCCACTTTCAAACCAGTTCAAACCACTTAAACATGTAGCCTTAGAGCAGCACACACACACACACACACACACACACACACACACACACACACACACACACTTCCTGGTGGGGCAGAACACACTAGATTGTTATTTACACCTCTGAGCTTCATTTTCATCATTTGTAAAATGGGTGTGGTAATGCTAATTACCTCACTAGTCTGTTGTGAAAACCTAATGAGATAAAGGATGAGAATGAAGTTTGTAGACTGAAAGTCCTTAAGTATATAGGAAACAGGTATGGCCCTGCATCGCCGACCAGTGCTTTATAGCCTCCAAGCTGTTCACCATCTTGGCCTCTCCAAAACCACACTCCCCTCCCCATGCTGTGAAAAAGCTCAGGGAGGGGCATGTGCTGCCTGGGGAGGAATGACCCGACTTCCTTTTGTATCTCCATCTGTCAGGAGGATCTTCCTCCCTGTTCAGGCATCCAAGGAAAGATGATGAGGTGACCATGGCAACATGGCAAATGGTTTGGGGTTGAGAGGGTCTTTCCCTAAGTCCAACTTTAATAATAGTCGGCCAGGTACGGTGGCTCACGCCTGTAATCCCAGCACTTTGGGAGGCTGAGGCAGGCGGATCACCTGAGGTCAGGAGTTCGAGACCAGCCTGACCAACATGGAGAAACCCCGTCTCTACTAAAAATACAAAATTAGCCAGGTGTAGTGGCAGGCACCTGTAATCCCAGCTACTCGGGAGGCTGAGGCGGGAGAATCACTTGAACCCGGGAGGTGGAGGTTGCGGTGAGTTGAGATTGTGCCATTGCACTCCAGCCTGAGCAACAAGAGCGAAACTCCATCTTAAAAAATAATAATGGTCAATATTTTTACATTTTAATTTTGATAATAGATAATACATTCATATGGTTCAGAAATCTAAACTTATATAAAAAGCAATATGTTAAAAAGCCTTATTCCCATCTCCCTGCCCCAGCCTACTCTCTTGGCTGAAGAGCTGGGTTCCCCTGCCTCAACAGTTGTTGACTGGCTTGGGTCATGAGCTCTAGGCCCCACCTCCCCGCTCAGGGTGACACTATGGTCAGATGAGAGGACATACAGAGCCCACCCTGACTTGGCATTTGGCCCTGAGACACTAGTCTCAGCCTCTATCTAGTTCTTCCCATGTGGCCCTGGGCCCAGGACTTCCCTCCCAGCTCCTCTCCCTAAGTCATGGGGAAACCGAAGCCTCCCCCAGCTAGCCTGACTGAAGGCTTCCCGGGATGTGCCACAGACAGAGCAGCTCCCAGTGCCTCAGGCTGTGTGCCCTGTTCCTGTTCTCACCCCATTTCCTAACAGGTGACCACTTTGGTTAGTTTCATGTATATCCTTCTAGTGTTTTTTTTTTTTTTTTAACTGAGACAGAGTCTCGCTCTGTTGCCCAGGCTGGAGTGCAGTGGTACGATCTCGGCTCACTGCAACCTCTGCCTGAGGTTCAAGCGATCCTCCTGCCTCAGCCCCCGCAGTAGCTGGGACTACAGGCACGCGCCACCATGCCCGCTAATTTTCGTATTTTTAGTAGAGAGGGTTTCTGCATGTTGGCCAGGCTGGTCTCGAACTCCTACCTCAGGTGATCCACCCGCCTCGGCCTCCCAAAGTGCTGGGATTACAGGTGCGGGCCACCACGCCAGGCCCTTCTGGTATTTCTTTATGGTAATCAACATCTATTGAGCACTTTCTTCCAAGGAATGTGCCGATATATGTAATGTTCTTTTCCATCAGTTATCTCATTTAACCCTCACAACAACCCTATAAGGTTAAGTACTGTTATCGCACCCCATTTTACAGAAGCAGAAACTGAAGCCCAGAGGCGTGAAGTAACTTGCCCAAACTCAGTTAGTAAGTTAAGGCGGCTCTCTCCAAAGCGAGTCTTCTTAACACGGAGGCAGACACAAGACAGCGGGGACTTTTCAGGCGTTCCGGGCTGAGTGTTTGGGCGCCTGCGTTTTACTGCAGGCACTACCTGACTTGGATCGGTGGCTTCCCTTCTCGGTGTAATGGACAAATTGGACTCCGCCCCTTCCTAAAGCCCGGTGTGGAGGACCTCAGCACTAACGCCCGCCCCACCCTCTCTGCTCTCTCCCCAGGACCGCCGGGAGAGCCTGCCCACCTCCCCACCCTGGACGCCGGGCGCATCCCGGCCCCCCAGCAGCCTAGACGGCTGGATGAGCCCGGGGCCGTGGGAGCCACGCCGCGGGAGCAGCATGAGCAGCCCCCCGCCGCCGCCGCCGCCGCCGCCCATGTCTCCCTCGTGGAGCGAGCGCTCAGTGTCCCCGCTGCGACCCGAGACCGAGGCGCGGCCCCCCAGCCGCCAGCTGCAGGCGCTTCTGGCGCGAAACATCATCAATGCGGCCCGGCGCAAGAGCGCCTCCCCGCGGTCGGCGGGCGCCGAGAACCTGCGGCCCTTCTCCCCGCCCAGGGCGCCGCCGCCGCCGCCGCCCCCACGCATGCGCTCGCCACAGCCCGCCCGCCCCGGCTCGGCTGCTGTGCCGGGGGCAGCCTTCGCGCCCATCCCGCGGAGCCCGTTGCCCGCCGGGCCTTCGTCCTGCACCAGTCCCCGGAGCCCGCTGCCCGCGCCTCCCAGGCCCTTCCTCTGCCGCCGCTCGCCCACGGACTCCGACGTGTCCCTCGACTCTGAGGACTCCGGGGCTAAGTCTCCAGGCATCCTCGGCTATAATATCTGTCCCCGCGGGTGGAATGGCAGCCTTCGGCTCAAGCGTGGCAGCCTCCCCGCCGAGGCCTCCTGCACCACCTAGAGCCCCACCCCCGACCCCACCCCGGGAGGGCAGAGCCAGAAGAAGGCTCATTAGACCTGGGGGACCCAAAGGGTCTGGCCTCTTTGGGCAGCCCCAGAGATGAGGGTTCAGCAGAGGAGAGCTCTGGGGTTGGGGATGGGTTAGGGACGCAAGCTTGAGTTCTAGCCCTTGCTCTCATTCAGCTGTTGTGTGACGCTGGGTAAGACCCTTCCTTGTTTGACCCTCAGCTTTCCCATCTGTTTAATGGTGGCTTTGGCCAAGGCAATCCACAAACGTCAAAATTCCCCTTCCCATCAGTACACACACAGACACACACACACACTGTCTCTTTCTCTCTCTCTCACACACACACACACACACACACACTAGTTAGTGCCTTGGATGAGGCAGGGCGGTGTGTATATGGACCCCTGGACTTGCTACCTTCAGGGTTCCACACTCCTCCCTCCCCTCCTGGCCCTGCTGTCTGGAGTCTGGCAAGCGGGGTGTGTTCAGAAGATCCTAGGCCTGTGTCCCATGTCCAGGCACTGGCCTGACCATCCGGCTCCCTGGCACCAAGTACCAGGCAGGAGCAGCTGTTTTCCATCCCTTCCCAGACAGCTCTATTTTTATCACAATGACCTTTAGAGAGGTCTCCCAGGCCAGCTCAAGGTGTCCCATTATCCCCTCTGGAGAGAAGAGGCAGGAAAATTCTCCCCAGGTCCCTGTCATGCTACTTTCTCCATCCCAGTTCAGACTGTCCAGGACATCTTATCTGCAGCCATAAGAGAATTATAAGGCAGTGATTTCCCTTGGGCCTAGGGCTTGGGCCTCCAGCTCATCTGTTCCTTCTGGGCCCATTCATGGCAGGTTCTAGGCTCAAAGCTGAGCTGGGGAGAGAAGAGATACAGAGCTACCATGTGACTTTACCTGATTGCCCTCAGTTTGGGGTTGCTTATTGGGAAAGAGAGAGACAAAGAGTTACTTGTTACGGGAAGTATGAAAAGCACGGTCAGGGTGCATAGAGGAGATTCTAGCAGGGGACAGGATTGGCTCAGATGACCCCTGAGGGCTCTTCCAGTCTTGAAATGCATTCCATGGTATTAGGAAGTCGGGGGTGGGTGGTGGTGGTGGGCTAGTTGGGTTTGAATTTAGGGGCCGATGAGCTTGGGTACGTGAGCAGGGTGTTAGGTTAGGGTCTGCCTGTATTTCTGACCCCCTTGGAAATGTCCCCTTCTTCAGTGTCAGACCTCAGTCCCAGTGTCCATATCATGCCCAGAAAAGTAGACATTATCCTGCCCCATCCCTTCCCCAGTGCACTCTGACCTAGCTAGTGCCTGGTGCCCAGTGACCTGGGGTAGCCTGGCTGCAGGCCCTCACTGGTTCCCTAAACCTTGGTGGCTGTGATTCCAGTCCCCAGGAGGGACTCAGGGAGGAATATGGCTGAGTTCTGTAGTTTCCAGGGTTGGCTGGTAGAGCCTTCTAGAGGTTCAGAATATTAGCTTCAGGATCAGCTGGGGGGATGGAATTGGCTGAGGATCAAACGTATGTAGGTGAAAGGTTACCAGGATGTTGCTAAAGGTGAAGGACAGTGTGGGTTTAGGACTTACCAGGGTGACGTTAGATCTGGAACCCCCAAGTGAGGCTGGAGGGAGTTAAGGTCAGCATGGAAGATAGGGTTGGGACGGGGTGCTTTGGAATGAAAGAGTGACCTTAGAGGGCTCCTTGAGTCTCAGGAATGCTCCTGCTGGTGTGAAGATGAGAAGGTGCTCTTACTCAGTTAATGATGAGTGACTATATTTACCAAAGCCCCCACCTGCTGCTGGGTCCCTTGTAGCACAGGAGACTGGGGCTAAGGGCCCCTCCCAGAGAAGGGACACCATCAGGCCTCTGGCTGAGGCAGTAGCATAGAGGATCCATTTCTACCTGCATTTCCCAGAGGACTAGCAGGAGGCAGCCTTGAGAAACCGGCAGTTCCCAAGCCAGCCCCTGGCTGTTCTCTCATTGTCACTGCCCTCTCCCCAACCTCTCCTCTAACCCACTAGAGCTTGCCTGTGTCCTGCCTCTTGCCTCTTGTAGAATTCAGCTCTGGCCCTCAATAAATGCTTCCTGCATTCTTCTGCCTCCTGTGTCATTTTCAGCTGTGTCTGATGTCCTTGCCTTCTCCCCAAGCATGGAGCAGTCCATGGGACTCTGGGTGGCTGGGAATATTTGAGACACATGGGATGGGAGCCTGGGAAGAAGCAGCCATGGGGAGAGATGGGAACAACGGACAACTTGAGGCCACAGAAGTACCTGGGCTGCAGTCCTGGTCCTGTCATGGACAAGCGAGGTGACCCTGGGTGAGCCCACTCCTTCTCCAGTCCTCAGCTTCCCCATCCTTATAATGGGGAGAGTTGGTCTAGGTAATGTCTCAGGGTGGTATTGTCCAGGCCCTGACCACAGAGCACTATCACCAGAGTGGGCAGGGCCAAGCTGGGTCAGGGCTCCGTGCGCGGAGGCTGTTTCCTCGTGGCAGGTGGGGGTGCCAGGGCAGGAAACGAGCCACTGTAAGAGGTCCCATCTGAGCCAGGCAGCCCCAGTGAGGCAAGGACTCGGGCCATGAGGCATCCTCTCCTGACAGGAGCGTCCTTTGGCCAGAGAAGGGGATTGTGATCCTGCTCCCAGGTGAGGCTAAGCTTGCCCTGGGAACATACCTCACTCTTCCTCTCTAGAAGCTCAGGCCCAACGAGGGCCAGGAAGCTAAGGTCAGGGTGGTGGACAGCAGAATCCAGGCTTCTGATTTGAGAGGTGTCAGAAATACACCCCAGGATAGTCTGCCAGCACACAGACACAGGTGCTCCCCACCCTGCACCCAGCCCATCTTTGCTAGGCCCACCCTTCCCCAGGAGTGGTGTGTGTGCCTTGGACCCAATCTTTGTCTTTGGCTGGGGCCTCACCATGGCACATTGTCTCACTGCCTACTGGTGATCTCATCCCAGTCCCCCGACACCTCAAAGTTCATCCAAAACTGACCTCAGTGTCTGCACCCACCCCTCCTGCTCCTCCCCTTCCAGTCACCCAAGCATGAAACAGGGGAGTGGGACTCCCTTTCCTCACCTCCTGCATCCAGTTCCTCACCAAGACCCAAGGGTTCTTCAAATAACCCTCAACTCCCTCTCCTCTCCATCTCCTTGTCACTGCCCTGATCCAGCCACCCCTGGTGACAGGCAGGTCCTCCTGCCTCCAGTCTGGCCCCTTCCAACCTATTTCCCACATGGCAGCAAAGATATCTTTGGAAAATGCCAATCCGATCACTCCATTTCACCACTTTAATCTTGTCAGCAATCCTTTATAAACACAGTTTCCTTTTGAAAGCCTGCTGGGATCTGGCCCCTGCCCCCACTGTCTGGGCTAATCTCTCAGCACTGCCCCCAGCTCCAGCTCAGGCTCTACTTGCCAACCCCCTACCATCTTTATAGGTGACATGTCCACTGCCTGCCATGCCCCTTCTCTGCCCAGTGAACTCCCACTCATCCTTCAAGGCCCAACTCCAGTGTGTCCTCCTCCGGGAAGCCTTCTCTCCCCCCACCCCAGGCTGAGCTGGTAACTCCCTCCCCTGGGCTCTCCCAGAGCCTTTCCCAAAGCTTGTTTACCCGTCTGAATCTGACCTGGCTGAGCTCCTTGAAGACAGAGCCCTGCCTTATTTATTTTCAGTCCTTAGAGAGAGGCTCAGGGAATGTGAGAAGGTAGAGGGAGGGAGGGAGGAGGGGAGAAAAGAAGGCAGGCAGGAAGGAGGCAGAAGAAGAAAGGCAGGAGAGAAGAAAGGAAGGAAGAAAAGGATAAGTCAAGCAAAGATATTGAGGAGCAATTCATTAATTCATCCATCTATCTATCCATCCATTCCTTCCTTTGACAAACATCTACTGAGTTCCTATCAGGCACCATTCTTGGCACTAAGGATATAACAGCTAACAAGCGGAAGCTACTGGCAGCTGACCCTCAACATTTCCAGGTGACTTTGGTGTGTGCATATGTGAGCGTGTGTGTACACGTGGGTGCAAGCCCTCTGTCTGCAAAGGCCTGTTGCCAGGGCACCTGTCTTCCCTAGGTTCTGGTGCTTTTAGCCTCTGGCTCCAGCTCCTATTGCAGCCCGAAATAAGGCTGTGACCCATGGCAAGGCAGGAATGATTCTCATCAGCTGAAGCCAGAGCTGGCTTCAGGGGACACCCTGCTCGCTGCCTACTGACTGCTGACCGCTGACTGCCTACAGGGACACCACGCAACTCTCAGCTTCCCGACAGAGGTGTTAATCTTGAGGGTCTAAGATTCCCTCCTGCCTATTGTGGTCCCATCCTCTCAGGTACCAGCATCCTAGGGGAGCTTGGGGAACTCAGGGGAGTGGGCAGAGGAGATGAGCCAATCCCCAGAGCTCCTTCCCCCGGAGAGGAAGGGCCCTGCAGTGGATCTCGGGAGTCTGGGGCCCCATGCAAGCCTCGGTCCTGGTTTGGGAGGAGAGGAACTGTAAGCTCTAGGTTACCCTGCATTAAATGGGGAGGGTGTGGCTAGGATTAAAGGTGGGGAATAGGTAATGGCTCTGCTCACGACTGTGGGATTTTTAGGCAGTAGAGGGAAGCAGCTTCTCTGTAAAATGAGAGACCCTTCCCAGCATCTGTGAATTTCTGTAAAGAGAGTGTTTATCAAGAAACAGATCTGTGGACTGTGGAATCCTAAACGGTCGTGGTTGAGGCATTCTCAATCATCCTATGACCCTCACCCCAAACGCATGTAGACACACTCATGTTTACATACAGTTTTAGGGGGTTTGTGAACACCCTAAAGCCCATCCATGGATCTCTGTGATTTAGCCTAACCCCCTATTGTTACAGTTGGGGGAACTGAGGTGCAGAGCTGGAAAGCTACTTATTCGCAGTTACAGAGAAAGTCAGGGACACCCACTAGACTCCAGTTGCACAGCACAGTGCCCACTGACCCAGGGCCCCTTGTCGGTGTTGGGGATACAGATGAAGGCAGATTGTTTTCTAAAAGAAGGAGTATAGGAAAACCTGGAGGCAAAGGAGAAGGGTACCAGGGTGGATGGTCAGTCAAGGAGCTCAAGGGCTCTGCCTCTTCTCCAGAGGGCAAGTTAAGGAACCTGGGCAAGTTAAGGGCTCTGGACCTCATTTTATTTGCAAATCTCTTCCAAGATTCTTTGAAAGTGCCATGAGATATAAATAGGGGAATGGAACAGGAGGAAGAGAAGGGATGAGGGAGAAGAGAACACCACGGAAGTTAGCCCAGTAGCGGGGAGATGGGGAGGATGGGGGATGGTTCTCTCTGCTTGGTTGGACCAGCCTGTGCCCTCAAGCCTCAGGGCCAAGTGCCAAGGATGAAAGGGGCACACCAGCCTCGCAGATCCCAGTGTAACCCCAGTCTAGTCCATTCTCCCCCTCCCCTAACTTAAACCTCCAACTTCTTTCAGCCTTGGAATAGGACTCTCCTGGGTCAACAGATGACAGTAGAGCCTGAGACCTTTGCCTGCCCCACTCGGATGCCCCTGGCACCTACTCTCCCTCTGATCAGGATGCCAGAGCTGGGAAAAGGCCCTAGAAACCACCCCTGAAGAGACAGTGCTTCCCTATCAACATGAAAATAGATTTGTGCAAACTTGAGCACCTCCCTCTCGTTCCCTGGGCCTCAGTCTCCTCTGCACAGAGACCCTGAAGGCCCTTCCAGCTCAGACATCCCTTGCTTGTGATTTTGGGCTAGCCTAAAGCTGTTCAGGACTGGGGCAGGGTGAACCAGGGACTGGAAGGAGATCTGGGGAGAAATGGAGGCAGCTTAGTCCATTCATGGGGGTCTCTCCTCCACAGGATGATCCCCAAGGAGCAGAAGGGGCCAGTGATGGCTGCCATGGGGGACCTCACTGAACCAGGTAAGGTGGTTCTAGCCTCATGCCTTCCTCAGTCTCCATCTTTTCCTTGCTCCCAGGGTGCACTCACTCTGGCCTGCTGGCCCCAGGCCTGGGCAGACAGGTGTGAGCTCCAGGCCAGCTCTGAGGGAGTGCCTGTAGAATCTGCTGCCTCGGCTGGGAAGCTTCCTGAGGCACTGGGAGGGGTCTTGCCCATCTGTCCACAGACCCAGGAGCTGAGGCTGAGTGTCTCAGGCTGGGCCTTGGCTCTAAAATGACCCTGGCCCTGGCTTCATCTAAGGCCTCACCTCAGCCCCAAATTAAGCTCTGAAGACTCCGGTCGCAGTTCCAGCCCTACCTGTGGCTGCAAGCTCTTCACACACTTGCCTTTGCCTATTACTCCTGTGGGTCTCACCGAGCCCTCTGGGTGGCCCAGGATGGCTGGGCCCCATGGCTAAGATAGGGGAGTGGAGAGAGTGGAGTAGGGTGGGAAGACAGGGGAGTGGAGAGAGTGGAGCAGGGTGGGAAGAGCAGGCTGCCCATTTGAATACAAAACTTTTTACTTAAAAGCTGAGTCATCAAATGAGTAAATCATTTTTATCATTTCATTAAAAAAGTTTAAATTCATTTTTATCAATTTTAGAAGACCTCTTCAGGAACTCTTGATACAATTTTGGAATCTGTTTATTTGGTCTACTTTAGAGGATTTCAGGTATTTTAAAAATTAATTTAGGGGCTGGACACAGAGGCTGATGCCTGTAATCCCAGCACTTTGGGAGGCTGAGGTGGAAGGATTGCTTGAGCCCAGGAGTTTGAGACCAGCCGGGGCAACATGGTGAGACTCCATCTCTACAAAAAAAAAAAAAAAAAAAAAAAAAATTAGCCAGACGTGGTGGCACATGCCTGTGGTCCCAGCTACTCAGGAGGCTGAGGCAAGAGGATCGTTTGAGCCTAGGAGTTGGAGGCTATAGTGAGCTATGGTTGTGCCACTGCACTCCAGCCTGGGTGACAGAGTGAGACTCTGTCTCTAAAAAAAGAAGAAAAGAAAAGAAAAAAATTAATTCAACTAAGTCAGAGCTCTCAAGCTTTATTATGAATCATAATGATTTGATGTTGGTTAAGCATACAGAGTCCCAGCATCTACTCCTGAGGATTCTGACTCAGGGGACCTGAGGTAGGACTTGTGCATTTGCCTTCAGCGTGCTAAGGAGTCAATCATATTTCATGACTTCATATGTGGCATCCTTTTAACCTATTTTGTGTGTTCTTGCCTCCTTTTGTTGATGTCCAGTTTCTTCCCCCACCCTGATTTTGTAGCTAAAATATGCACATTCTATGGGTATTGACGCTCTAACTAGAAGGGTCAGGCAATGCATTCTGTTTTCTCTTGGGGAGTTAATTACAGACCCCCAAATATGGAGACACATCATTGATGCAACACTTGAAATATATAACTTGTTGATTATTGCTAAGGTACTGACTAAAGACAATTTTGAAACAAAAGTAGGAAGAAAAAATAAATCTCATAATCTCACCACCTAAAGACGGCCACTGTAAAGTAAAAGTTATAAAAATGTTTACCATCATTGCATGCTTACTATGTGGCAGATACTTTGCTAAGAGAAAAGTATCCTTTATGCTTTGTGTCATTTCATCCCCACCACAACTCTCTAAGTTGGATATTATCCTCATTTTGGAAATGAGAATATTGAGGCTCAGAGGAGCAGGTGGTCACATCTGGTAGGTGGTAGAGCTGCAATTTGACTCCAGGTCTCTTGGTCTTCAGAGCTGTTTATTACATGGTTACAATGATAATACATCATTTTAAAAAAAAAATTCACTTGCCATTGACTTGGCATACATTAAAAAAAATTAGTTTAATTCAGACAAAACAGACATGCTTTGAAAGTGAAAGTTCATCATAATGGAACCATCTGGAGATAACCACTGTTAACATATTTATGTAAATTCTTTTTCTGTTCATATATGAATGTCTTTATATAAACATACATACACATGGGCTAAATACTATATGCTATGTTCTTCGGCTTTTTTTTTTTTTTCATTTAGTAGCATTCCATCCTAGTATGATTTATCTCACGCCTTCCTTCCCGGTGCTTACCAGCATTCCGCTGTTTGGACACGTCATGTGTATTCAACCATCCCCTGACGGTGGTGATGAGGGTTGTCTGGGGTGAGATCCTTCGGGGCAGAACCAGAGGAGCCTTGTGCAAGTGACTTATTGAGAACATGCTCTCGGAAGGGAAGGAGGAATGCAGCCTAGGGTGGGGTATTGCTGAGCGAGGATGTGGGCTCAGCGGCTGTCCAGTTCAGTGTGACCCCGCGGGGAGCTCTCGAGCATGAATTGCTTCACAGAATTCATCCCACATGAGGCAAAGGCGCTGTGGCAGCATCCATTCCACTGGCAGTTCTCTGTAGAAGGTGGTGGTGTGAACTCTTAGCCACTAATAAGGGGCATCTGGCAGCATCCACCACAAGACTGAGTCCCAGTTTTCACAATTTTAAACCCCACAGCAATAAACATTCTTATACATGTATCTTTGGACATATTTATTGAACTTTTCCCTGAGAATAAATTCCTAGAAATAGAATTACTCAGTCAAATAGGTTTTATCTTTTTTTATTTTTTAATAGAGACAGGGTCTTGCTATATTGCCCAGGCTGTTCTTGAACTCCTGGGCCCAAGCAATCCACCCACTTTGGCCTCTGCAAGTGCTGGAATTATAGTTGTGAGCCACTGTGCCTGCCATTTTTTTTTTTTTTTTTTTTTTTAAATATTGAGCTCAGCTGGGGGAGGTGGCTCATGCCTGTAAGCCCAGCACTTTGGGAGACCGAGGCAAGCGGATGACCCGAGGTTGGGAGCTCGAGACCAGCCTGACCAACATGGAGAAACCCCATCTCTACTAAAAATACGAAATTACCCAGGCGTGGTGGCGCATGCCTGCAATCCCAGCTGCTCGGGAGGCTGAGGCAGGAGAATTGCTTGAACCCTGGAGGCAGAGGTTGCAGTGAGCCAAGATGGTGCCATTGCACTCCAGCCTGGGCAACAAGAGCGAAACTCGTCTAAAAAAAAAAAAAAAAAAAAAAGAACAATATTGAGCTCAGCTCATCTGTATAGTATTTCAGAATATGATACTGAGGGTGCTTTATTATGTATTTAGGTATAACTATTCTTTTATATTTTTAAGTAGGCAGTACACTTTCTTGCTAAAAACAGTTACGACAAAACAGTGTAAACAATTTCCAACCCTCCTCCTTTATATGTCCCATGGTCACTGCTATGGTGACATGTCTCCTTGGCATGTCTCCTTGCAGATTTCTCAATGCATGCAAAAACACATACTTATTTTTTAATATAGAAATGGGGGCCGGGCGCGGTGGCTCACACCTGTAATCCCAACAAGTTGGGAGGCTGAGGCGGGCAGATGACTTGCAGTCAGGAGTTTGGGACCAGCCTGGCCAACATGGTAAAACCCCATCTCTGCTAAAAATACAAAAATTAGCCAGGTGTTGTGGCTCATGCCCATAGTCCCAGTTACTTGGGAGACTGAGGCAGGAGAATCACTAGAACCCAGGAGGCAGAGGTTGCAGTGAGCCGAGATTGCACCACTGCACTCCAGCCTGAGCAACAGAGCAAGACTCTGTCTCAAAAAAAAAAATATATATATATATAATACATATATATAAAAAATATATATATACATATATATAAAAAGTATATTTATATAATATATAAGATAAATGGGATCTTAGAATACCTATTCTTCTGAATCTTACTTTCCCCTCCAATTAATTTATACTGGATTTCTTTTTTTCTTTGTTTTTTGAGACAGCATCTCACTCTGTTGCCCAGACTGGAGCACAGTGACACGATCTCAGCTCATTGCAAACTTCACCTCCAGCTTCAAGCGATTCTTGTGCCTCAGCCTCCCAAGTAGCTGAATTATAGGCACACGCCACCATGCCTGGCTAATTTTTGTATTCTTAGTAGAGACGGGGTTTTGCCATGTTGGCCAGGTTGGTCTCGAACTCCTGACCTCAAGTGATCCACCTTTCTCTGCCTCCCAAAGTGCTGGGATTACGGGTGTGAGCCACTGCGCCCGGCCTATAAGTGGATTTCTTTCTGTTCTTGGCACATAAAAAGTGTCCTTTATGTGTCTGTTGAAAGAATAAAAAAAAATCAGTGTCCTTTTTAGACAGCTATTTAGGATTCCATTGACTGGCATGAATCACAGTACCCAAGTGACCCCCAGTGCTGCCTGGTAGCCATGTCCATCTCCCTAGTTCATTCACTATCTCATGCTACTCTCTTAATGACTTTTGCAACCCCTCTCCTCAAACCTCCAATACCTCCTTGCACAACTTCATTCTCAGCTAAAGACCTTGCTTCTTATTCCACTGAGAAAAATAGAGTAACCAGAAGAGAACATCTGCAAACATCCTCCGCCACATCTGTCTACTTGCTTGCATCTGCACCCGTGTTTGTGGTTTTCCTTTCTGATATGGTGGATGGACTCTCCTCCCACCTGCCTGGTGCTAATTCCTCTTGCTGGGCTCTCCTGTCACTCCTGCTCAAGGACATTCCTTCAGCAATTCTCCCCTCTCTCTATTGCATTGTCAGATGTTCCCATCAGTTAACGCACATGCTGTTATTTCTCCATCTTTACAAACAAACAAACAAACCCCTCTTGATCCCATAGCTGTCTGTAGCCAGGATCCTTTAAAGCCCAACTCTTCCAAGCAGTTGTCTGTATTGTTCTTACCAATCCTCTCTTTCTCTCTTTTTGACATTTTATTAGTCAATTTCCAAAGACACATACAAGTAGGGAGTACATGGTCCCTCCTTCATTCCTAAATTTCAAAGCTAATACCAAAAAGCATGTCATTGCACCCCGCAAATTCTTCAGAATGCATCAAAATAATAAAAGGGCATTTCCTTACACGCCACAAAGATATTAGCACACTGAACAAAATTAGCACTAATGATTTAATACCATTTAATAAGTGGTCTGTATTCAACCTTCTTCAGTTTTCTAGTTTGTTTTCATCAGCATCCAAACAAAGGCCACAGTTTTTATTTGGTTGCCATGGCTCCTAAGTCTCCTTTAATCTAAAGCAACCCCTCTGCCCCTTTTTTCCATGTCACTCACTTGTTTGAAAAACCAGGCCAGTTGTCCTGTAGAATGTCCTGCGTCCTGGATTTGGCTTATCGCTTCCTCATGGTGTGGTTAAACTTGTTCTTCTGTCCATTTTCTCTTGAACCCTCTCCAGTTAGGCTTTCACAGCCAAACACTCCATAGAAACTGCTTTAGTGAAAATTACCAATGACCTTGTGTTACTAAATATAATAGTCCATTTTCAGCCCTCATCTTCCTTGACACATCAGCAGCATTTGGCTCTGTTAGTCTCTCTATCATACCTGAAATGCTTTCATCATTTATTTTCAGGATGCCATCCTCTTTAGTTTCTTCCTGTGTTGTGGGCTGCTCCTGCCCAGGCTCCTGGCTTGGTTCCTCCTCACCGCCTCACTGTAAATGTTGGAGGCCCAGCCTCCGTCTCTGGTTCTCTTTACCTATTCTCATTTCTTTATGATCTCATCCAGCCTCCCAGCTTAAAATACCATTTATGGAGCTGGAATATGAATGTATGTGTATCTGATTTTAGAGATGGACCAGGCAGGCCATGCTGCCCACACAGGGCTCTCACCTGCCAAGGTCCTCACCATTCTGTCCCCTCTGTCCTGCAAAACGCTTCCTTTGTTGGCCAAACGTGAAAGTTTGCATTTGGCTGGTAGGAAAAGCACAAAGGATAGGGATGGGTCTCAAACTACTAAGAACAGTCATCACCCGGAAAATCCTCTAAATAGCTGTAAAGACTAGTTCCAACTATGAGAAAAGAAATAAATGTAATGTTCTTCATTGAAAAACAACAACAAATGCCAGTAAATACCAGTAAAAGCTCATGATGCCCAAAATTTGACCTCCAGGTCAGTTTTCTCCAGATTCACACATCTATCTCCCTCCTCAGCACCACCACTTAGATGCCTACAAGTCTCCTCAAACTTAATGTGCCCAGTTTTGGAGATAATTAGCAGAGTCTGGATATGGACTAGATATTAGGTAAAACAAAAAGTTGTTCACTTGGAAAGGTGGAGATCTCTAACTTGTAAAGATCTTGATATAACAAGTTACAGGCCGGGAGCGGTGGCTCATGCCTGTAATCCCAGCACTCTGGGAGGCCAAGGCGGGCGGATCATGAGGTCAGGAGTTCGAGACCAGCCTGGCCAACATGGTGAAACCCCATCTCTACTAAAAATACAAAAATTAGCTGGGCGTGGTGGCGCGTGCCTGTAATCCAGCTACTCAGGAGCCTAAGGCAGGAGAATTGCTTGAACCCAGGAGGCGGAGTTTGCAGCAAGGCGAGATTATGCCATTGCACTCCAGCCTGGGCGACATCTCAAAAAAAACAAAAAAGTTACAAAACATGTATGCTATAATTTTATTTTGGTTAAAACCTCATAGGAATATAGTCATTGAAAAAGATATGAAAGGACATACACTAAGGTGTTAATAGTGGCAGTCTCTGGGTGATAGATAATGGTATCTTTCTCTTTTTTGTCTGATATCTGTATTTTCCAACTTTCCTCAGGGCCCATATATGCTTTTTTTTTAAATGGAAAATCACTCTGTCACCCAGGCTAGAGTACAGCAATGCAATCTCGGCTTACTGCAACCTCCACCTCCTGGGTTCAAGTGATTCTCCTGCCTCAGCCTCCAGAGTGGCTGGGATTACAGGCACGCGACACTTACGCCCAGCTAATTTTTCTACTTTAGAGATGGGGTTTTGCCATGTTGGTCAGGCTGGTCTCGAACCCTTGACCTCAGGTGATGCGCCGGCCTTGGCTTCCCAAAGTGCTGGGATTACAGGCGTGAGCCACCGCGCCCGGCCCATATATGCTTTTTTATAATAATAAAAGGCTATTTTAAAGTTAAAAGAACACAGGTCTAGAACTGAACTCCTGATCTTTCCCAGAACCTTCTCCTCCCTTTGCCTTCCCCATCTCAGTGAATGGCTGCTCTATCCTTCTAGTGGCTTGCAGTCAGCCTCTCTCGCTCATTGCCCATACCCATGGCTTACCTTTAAAAAATATCGAGAATCTGACCATTTCTCACTACCTCCACCATTATGGGCAAAGACCTGCATGGGGAATTCATGCAACAAACACAAATGGCCAAAGAACTTCTGAAACACTGCTAAACTTCACTGAGCAACAAACACATGCAAATTAAACTCTGAGGTGTCATTTTTGCCCATCAGGTGGGCAAAGATTTCAAACAATCATGACACCCGGTGACGGTGTCGGTGTCAGCAAGCTTGGGGAGAAACAGGCATTCTTACTCACAGCATGCCATGCTGAGGAGGTGCTTCGAGAGGTGGGGCCTGGAGTGTATGGGGGATGGGGTGGTGAGAGCCTGCTCTGGCCTTTCCTGGCAGTCCCTATGCTGGACCTGGGCAAGAAGCTGAGCGTGCCCCAGGACCTGATGATGGAGGAGCTGTCACTACGCAACAACAGAGGGTCCCTCCTCTTCCAGAAGAGGCAGCGCCGTGTGCAGAAGTTCACTTTCGAGTTAGCAGCCAGCCAGCGGGCGGTGAGTAAGCCACCATTGTGCTCATGGGGAAACTGAGGACCACAGAGAGCCACTGGTTAGCCTAAAGCCAAATGGTAAGCCAGGCTGAGGACTGTGATGTTCCCATCAGATTAAGCTCCTACCTTTCGGTGTGATCCTTGAAAACTGTTATCTTTTTAGGCATCTCTCCCTGGATACAGAACAAATTGAACAAAGTAGATTGGGGGTTGAGGATAAGCCACGGAGTGAAGGGACTGTGGCTCCTACAAAAAAAAAAAAAAAAAAAAAAAAAAAAAAAGCTAAGACAGACATGCACTCTAGGCTAAATTTGCAGCAGGCTGGATCTAGTTTAGACTTGGGCCTGAACTAAGATGGAAAAGGTAGAATGCCCTTTTTTCTTTTTCCCACCGGAGGAAGGAAAGGCCATGGAATAATCTGCTGGTGGAGAAGAAAGGCAAGAAGGGTTCTTCCCTTGGCTTCAGAAAGGCAGCAGGCAGTTCCCGATACTTCTAAGGAAGCCAGGGCTATTCCATCCACCCTCCACTTAATTTCTGGGCTAGACAGGAGGCAACTGAGAGGGAGTGATGTGGCAGAAAAATAAAGATGGCAAAACACTCGGCTTTGCTATGTGCCTAAGACAGTGCTAGCTAAGAACTTTGCAGGTATCTCATTTAATGCTCATAGACCCCTCTGAGGAAGAGATCTTCATCACCATCATCCTCATTCTATCGAGAAGGACATTGAGGCTCAGGGAAGTTAAGTATCTTGCCCAGACTCAGCATTACAATAGCAATGAACATATATCGAGTATTTCTCGGTCCCAGGCACTGGGTTTAGCGCTGTAAACTAGTAACTCATCCTTGTTCCCCGATGATGGGCGTTAGGATTCTTGCCTTCCCCCCCCACCCTTTTTATTTTTTTGGTGGAGGGAGAACCC
The DNA here is from genome assembly GCF_028885655.2 of Pongo abelii. Lineage (NCBI taxonomy): Eukaryota > Metazoa > Chordata > Mammalia > Primates > Hominidae > Pongo > Pongo abelii. Next base: position 159,319,143 of record NC_071989.2, read on the forward strand.
TGGTCCCCTGCCCCGCTGAGCCTCTCTGCGGTTTATTCTACCCACTCGCTCCCAGATGCTGGCCGGAAGCGCCAGGAGGAAGGTGACTGGAACAGCGGAGTCGGGGACGGTGAGCGTGGAGGGGAGCTCCCTGGAAGGGAAGCTGGGGGAAGGGGAGGGCGGCGGGGGGCGGGAGGTCGTCGGTGGCCTCTGAGAGCCCGCCCCTGTGCCCAGGTTGCCAATGCCAATGGCCCTGAGGGGCAGAACTACCGGTTGGAGCTCCACATCTTCCCGGCCTCACCCGGGGCCTCACTCGGGGGTCCCGAGGGCGCCCACCCTGCAGCCGCCCCTGCTGGGTGCGTCCCCAGTCCCAGCGCCCTGGCGCCAGGTGAGTGTCGTCCTCGGGTCCCGGGACCAGGGCTGGGGGACCTGAAGCATGGGTGTGCTCCCCATGGGGCAAGAAGAGCACCCAGAAGGCTAGTCCGCCCCCTTCCCCAACACACACGCGCACGCGCGCACTCCCCTCGCCAAACCACGAGCCAGAGGGGCGCCGCGCCCCAGGTCACACAGCGAGTCAGCCAAGGCCAAGACTGCAACCCGCGCCGCGAACTTGTAGCTTCCTCACTGCAGTCCTCCGTGTTTCCTGGGATGGAGAGGGGTCTCCTGTGCTGGAGCAACTGTGGCATCCCATTCCCCCACTCCTCTCCCCTAACTCCGATCTTCCCTCGTCCAACCGCGTCCGCGGAATGGGGATGGGGCGAGGTGGGGGTGGGGGCTGAGGGTGGAAGAACCGAGGCGCCCCCTTCCCACCCCCGCCCCTAGGCTATGCGGAGCCGCTGAAGGGCGTCCCGCCAGAGAAGTTCAACCACACCGCCATCCCCAAGGGCTACCGCTGCCCCTGGCAGGAGTTCGTCAGCTATCGGGACTACCAGAGCGATGGCCGAAGTCACACCCCCAGCCCCAACGACTACCGAAATTTCAACAAGTAAGGTGGGGCGGGCAGCCCGGGGACAGACCGGGAGGGGCGGGAAGCCAGTCACAGCCACAGCGGGAGCCTGCTTTTCCTGAGCACTTTCTGCAGGCCAGGCTCTGTCCCCAGCGCTTTCTATTCATTGCGCTCTGGCTGGAACAGCGCCTCCGCACCTAGTAGGTGCTCAGTAAACGTGGGAGAAATGAAGGGTGAAGGTGCCACACATCTTGGATCCTCTCCAGGACATGGTGGGCGGGTGCTATGAGTTTTCCTGTTCTGCAGATGAAGAGGCTGCGGCTCAGGAATATGAACAACCCGGCCAAAGCCACAAAGCAAGGAAGCACCGGCAGGGCTGGGGTTCGGGTCTGGGTTTGTCTGACTCCAGAGCCCAGTGCCTTGTTCTCCATGGCTGCTGTGTGCTACCTCTTTGATGAACATCTAGATTTGTGTCCTTCTCTGAGGGGTCCCCAGATTTCAGCAGTTCGAGGCCAGCTCAGCTTTTCCTTTCACCAATGGCCTAGAAGAGGCCAACAAGGTAGCTTTGAGGCTGCCCCAAAGTGGAGAGTGGCAGTGAAACATTGGACGCCAGAGTGAGGGCCACAGAACAGTGGTCTGTATTGGTTTAGAGCATGAGGCCTCCACGTGGACTTAAATGCAGACCCCAGGCCTGCCCATGTTGACCTTGGGCAAGTGACTTAACCTCTCTGAGCCTCCATTGCCTGTAAAATGAGGGGTTTATAGTACCTACTTCATAAGGTTGCTATGGAGATGACATGAGAAACCATAGGTAAAGTTTCTGGCAAGTAAGACACTTTCAACAAACAATAGCTATTATTGTTGTTGTTGTTATTATTATTATTATTTGAGACAGAGTCTCACACTGTCACCCGGGCTGGAGTGCAATGGCGCAATCTCAGCTCACTGCAACCTCCTCCTCCTGGGTTCAAGCGATTCTCCTGCCTCAGCCTCCTGAGTAGCTGGGATTACAGGCGCCCACCACCACGCCCGGCTAATTTTTTGTATTTTTAGTAGAGACAGGGTTTCACTATGTTGGCCAGGCTGGTCTCGAACTCCTGAACTCGTGATCCACCCACCTCTGCCTCCCAAAGTGCTGGGATTACAGGCATGAGCCACTGCCCCCGGCCTATTATGATTATTATTTACAGCTGAGATGAGGTTTGGACAGGGGAGAGCTTGAAAGGGATACATTTACCATTCTGCACTGGGGGCCTGAAAACAAACCATAGGAATCAAGACAGAAGCTTGGCACTGGGGGAAGGCCTTGGGCTGAGGAGTGCATGTTAACTGCATTGGCTTCCTCGGTCTGGTGCTATTTCTGAATATGCTCCTCTGGTTTGGGCTGCATTTAGTGAGGAAAAGGGGAGTCCACAGAGAAGACGCCATGGTCCTGCTCTTCTGGCATTTGCTCAGACCACACGTGGAGACTGTGTCTGTCTAAGACAGATGGGTGGGCGCCGGAGCCTAGCTAGGCCTGGAAAATCAGAACATATGAGGAAGGGCTGAAGGAACTGGGGGTGATCTGCCTTGAGAAGAGACAGCTCCAGAGGCATGTGACTGCCCTCAAATATCTGAATAGGCAGAGAGGGTCCTGATGGGAAGAATTGGGCCTAGCATGCGCTGTGTGAGTCATGAGCCATTAACAGACATTCTGGAGTTCCCCGCCAGGCAGGACTGCCCTGTCTCCTCCTGGGCCCTCAGACCCTGCCTGCCCAGCCATTTGAAACCTGCAGCAGACATTCAGTCCTGGCAGGCAGCTTCCAGGCTGGGCCACTCAGGTTGCATCTCCCACTGATCTCATGCCTAAAGTATGACAGCAAGTCACATTCCCAACAGCAGAAAGAGGCTCTTAGGGAGCCCTGCACCCAGACCTCTTCTGAGGGAGAAAGAGCAACTGAGGCATAGAGAAGAGAAATAGCAGTTTGGGTGGCCAAGATGTGCTCAGCTTCCAGGGCCCTGGGCTCCCAGTCAAGGGCCTGACTGTGGGCCTTGCATGGCTTGGACACCACCCAGCCTGTTCCTGTGAGGCCTGGCTGTTGCCACCAAAACTGGGGTGGTCCAGGCAGAAATGCTTTCTTGGCTGGGACCCAGGCCCTGGCCCGAGGTTTGTCTTTCCACCCCAGAGGCAAGCACTCTCCTCTTCCCACTGGTCCCAGGCTGCTGGAAAAACAACACAAGCAATGATTTTTATTTTTCTTAAAATTAACAAACAGTATTAAGGCCGGGCGCGGTGGCTCACGCCTGTAATCCCACTTTGGGAGGCCGAGGCAGGCGGATCACTTGAGGTCAGAAGTTCAAGACCAGCCTGGCCAACATGGTGAAATCTCATTTCTACTAAAAATACAAAAATTAGCTGGGCTTGTTGGCACACACTTGTAATCTCAGCTACTCAGGAGGCTGAGGTGGGAGAATCACTTGAACCTGGGAGGCGGAGGTTGCAGTGTGCCGAGATCACTCTACTACACTCTAGCCTGAGTGACAGAGCAAGACCTGTCTCAAAACAAAACAACAAAAAAACAGTATTGTTAAAATCACATACATAGGTTCTCTTTTAAAAAATGTTAGGCAAATAAATGTAGAGCCCCTTTGCTCTATCCCATCCTCCAATCCCAGTTGCCTTCCCAAAGGTAACATGGTTGTCAGGCTGGCCTGTATGGGTTCAGAACATTTTGTGTGGGCAGCTGCATGCCTGTAGGGGGAATGGCGTTTGTGTGTGTGTGTGCGTGTGTGTGTGTGTTAATACTTTGCACTTCATTCTGTTAACTTGCTTTTTTTACTCAACATTGCTTTTGAAATCTACCATACTAATACGTAGAGCTCTAGTTCCTTTTAAGCTGCTGTATAGTTTTCGTTTTCTTTTTTTGGCGGGGTGGGGCAGAGTTTCGCTTTTGTGGCCCAGGCTGGAGTGCAATGACACAATCTCAGCTCACTGCAACCTCTGCCTCTCAGGTTCAAGCAATTCTTCTGCCTCAGCCTCCCAAGTAACTGGGATTACTGTCACCCACCACTATGCCCAGCTAATTTTTGTGTTTTTACTAGAAACGGGGTTTCACCATGTGGGCCAGGCTGGTCTTCAACTCCTGACCTCAGGTGATCGGCCCGCCTCGGCCTCCCAAAGTGTTGGGATTAAAGGCGTGAGCCACTGCGCCTAGCCTGCTGTATAGTTTTCTATCGTGTGTCAGCATGCTCTATTTGTCTTGCCTATTTCTCTGCTAGTGGACATATGGGTTGTTTCTGGTTTGTCACTAATGTGCTGCTCAGGTCTGCATCCCAGTGCCTACGCGCCTGTGCTTTCCTAAGCCATATGCTCGGAGGTGGAGATGGGGGGTGACATAGTTCACACATTTCAGGTTAGAAAGATCCTGCCAAATTGTCTTCTGCGGTAGCAGCACTGGCTTACCCTCTAACCAGCAGCATGTGTGAAACTTTTCCCCCGCTACCTCACCAACTTTGCCCAGTTATCAAATTATTTCATCGTGCCAGTGTCCTGGAGGAGAAATGGCATGTCTGTTGTAATCTGCATTTTCCCCCTGATTTTCAGTGCTCTTTCTAATGCTCTTTTCTCTCTCTAGTTTTGGGCCGTTTGTCCTAAGGGGAGCTTACTGAAGGGGAGTCTAGAGTCTTGCCTAGGACAAGTCAATTCTGACTCCATCAGCTTCATTTCTATTGCTAAGCAACGAGCCACCCAAGTAGGCGCAGACTTGGAAATGGGCAAAGTTGAAAAAAACCTCTTAAGATGTACAGAATCGCTGGGTGTGGTGGCTCATGCCTGTAATCCCAGCACTATAGGAGGCTGAGGTGGGCGGATCACGAGGTCAGGAGTTCGAGACTAGCCTGGCCAACATGGTGAAACCCCGTCTCTACTAAAAATACAAAAATCAGCCGGGCATGGTGGCACGTGCCTGTAATCCCAGCTACTACGGAGGCTGAGGCAGGAGAATTGATTGAATCTGGGAGGCGGAGGTTGCAGTGAGCTGAGATCACCCCACTGCACTCCAACCTGGGTGACAGAGCGAGATTGTCTCAAAAAAAAAAAAAAAAGATGTACAGAATCTTGCTGTATAGAAGGGAAAACTGAGGCTCAGAGAGCGGCAGGGAGGGGCCCATACATGGTGATCCACATGTCAATGTACTGCTGTCCCTGTTCCACACAGCCCACCTCTCCTGCTGCTCTCTTTCTCCAGGACCCCGGTGCCATTTGGAGGATCCCTCGTGGGGGGCACTTTTCCCAGGCTAGGCACCTCCTTCATCCCGGAGCCCCTCAGTGGCTTGGAACTCCTCCGTCTCAGACCCAGCTTCAACAGAGTGGCCCAGGGCTGGGTCCGTAACCTCCCAGAGTCCGAGGAGCTGTAGTCCTAGCCTGAATCTTCAGTTCCCCAGTCTTGGGGGCCTGGTAACATCTGGAGCCAAGACTTGTAGACAGCGCTTCACAGTTTAAGAAGGGCCTTCACACACAAAACCTGATTGCAGATGGCTTCAGAGGTCACAAAGTTCAGTAGTCCCAAAACATGGGTGTGCTTCAAAATTACCTGGGGATGTTGTTCCGAATACAGATGACTGGACTGTCCCAGACTTGCAGCATCAGAGTCTCCTGAGTCGAGGAATCTGTATTATTAGCAACCAGGGCCAGGTGTAGTGGCTCACACCTGTAATCCCAGCACTTTGGGAGGCCTAGGCAGGAGGATCACCTGAGGTCAGGAGTTTGAGACCAGCCTGGCCAAAATAGTGGAACCCTGTCTCTACTAAAAATACAAAAATTAGTCGGACATGGTGGTGCATGCCTGTAATCCCAGCTACTTGGGAGGCTGAGACAGGAAAATCACTTGAACTAGGAGGCAGAGGTTGCAGTGAGCCGAGATTGCGCCACTGCACTCCAGCCTGGACAACAGAGTGAGACTCCTTCTCAAAAATAAATAAATAAATAGCAACCAGTACTCCAGGTGATTCCAGCATAACTTATCCATGGTTCGTGTCATTAGGAGTCCACATCCACACCTCTGCTCTTTCCTGTTCTCGCAGTGTACACTCACCTGGTTTCAGGGTGCTCACTGGCACCCCATCTTCCTGTGAATAACTCAAATAATTAGAAAATGTTCCTTTTACTGAGATGCAGTTGGTCTTCATCTATTTATGCTCTAAACACTTCCTAAGCACTGACTACGCGCTAGACACTGCCAGGCCCGGGCCTCAAGGAGGAAGAGACAGTAGGGAAGACGGATTTATAGAGCACGAAATCACCGTAATTTTCCCTAAAGCATGCTTATTGACAATTGAGGAACAAAGTGTTGTGGAGCAGAGGAAGGAGTCCCTCACCCTAGGTGTGAGATGGGATTCCGGAAGCTTCCTGGAGGATTTGAGTGGGACCTTGGGGGAGGCATGAGAGTCCATGAAGAGAAGGGGGTGTGAGGGGGAGGGTATTCCTGGAAAGTGGACCAGCATGTGCAAAAATATGGAACTGGGCACGGGTGCAGGGTGTTCTGCAGAAGGGAGAAGGCTGTGCTAGAGGAGCTGGTGAGGGCCAGCATGGGGTGGGCTTCACTAAGGAAATGGGGAAGGTTTTAGTGATGGGTCTTGCTGGGTGCTGTGTGGGACGCATATTGGAGAAGGGTGATGCCAGAAGCCAGGAAGCCTGCAAGGGATGAGGCCATGGGAATGGAAAGAAGGGGCCACCCGCTGGGCACCTAACAGGACAGGTGCAAAGTGGGGTGCTTATTAAGATTCCTTCTTTCCACTGTCCATTTTGAGCAGGCTGCTTAAAGTGGTGGTGATGATGTTGATGATGGCAGCTTTAGATTGAGTGCCTCGGTGCTTGGGCTGGTAGTAGGTTCTCTACATATCTTATTTCTAATTCTCAGAACAACCCTGAGAGAAAGATATTGTTGTCCCCACTTTACAGATGTGGATATTTAGGCTCAAAAGGAGGAAGTGACTTGTCCAGGGGCAGAGACCAAATGGGAATCTGATTTCAGTGGATGTCTCTTTTCACTGCACTGGGTGGTCAATGGCCACTCGCTCTGAAATCATCTGACTGTGGTGCCCTGCCTTGGAGTTTAGAAGTTGAGTGCAGGCTTGGGAGTCAGACTGGATGGGGTAGGTTCTAACTCTGCCACTGCTAGCCGGGTGAACTTGAGCAAGTCATTTCACATCTCCGAGCCTCTATTTCTCCAAGTGTAAGATGAGGACAAATATAAAAGCTCCCTTATGAGTTGGTTGTGAACACAGTGCAGGGCACATTTATAATAAGAGCTCAGTCAATGGTAGGTTTCATGTAACTTCTGCTCTAGGCTGGAAAAGTTGTTCTTGCACTGGATGCAGCATGAGAAGCTGGCTGCTAAGATGTCACTGGGGGTCAGTAAAGCTGAAGCCTGAAGGAAAGCCTCTCATTGCTGTAGAGCTCTGCCTGCCTCTCTCTCTGGGGGCAATGGGGAAGGTCAGGAGTCCAGCCCATTCCCAGGGTGCGTGGGATAGTGATTGCATTTTCCTTTTGCTCTGGAGTTTCACTCCCCTTCTGGGTCCCAAGGGCCCAATGGCCTGACTTTTAGAATTGCTTGCAGTTGGTGTTTTCTCTTGAATTTGGGGGCTGCCATTTAAAGCCAGGTTTCCATGAGCTGAAGACCAGCCATTCAAGAGTCTGAAAAGTAGACAAGAGGACTCCGATTGCCTTGGGTTGGTTCTGCTGTGCTCTGGAAGGTAACTGCAGCCACCGGGTATGAAAAGGAGCCTGGTGGGGAGACCACTGCACCCAAAACAAATCCTTTCTTCTTCTGAGAATGTGACTTTTTCTGGTGTTGTAAAAAAGAAAAAAAAAAAAAGAATGCTCATTGTAAAAATAAAAAAATAATAAGCAAGGAGTAAAACGTGAAGTGTCTGCCCACATAGTCCTCCCACGTACATAATGTACACCTTCCTACCTTCCTGCCTCTGCCATTCCTACACACCAGAGGTAACCACTGATGACAATTTGGTCCTTCTAGAATTGTAGAATTATTTGAATGGATAAATATGTGCATGTGTATACAGATGCATACTCACATAGGCATGTCTTTGTTTTAATGGAATCATACTATATGGATTGTTCTGTATCATGCTGCTTTATTTAAGAAGTAAAATTTGGATCCTGAAAAAGCAAATCACTCACCTTTCATGTAATTTGAGATTACATGGAATAAATTATAAGAAATCCTTCATATAGGCTGGGCATGGTGGCTCACACCTGTAATCCCAGCACTTTGAGAGGCCGAGGTGGGCAGATCACTTGAGGTCAGGAGTTCGAGACCAGCCTGGCCAACATGGTGAAACCCCATCTCTACTAAAAATACAAAAATTAGCCAGGCATGGTGGTGTGTGCCTGTAATCCCAGCTACTCGGGAGGCTGAGGCATGAGAATCGCTTGAACCCAGGAGGCGAAGGTTGCAGTAAGCTGAGATTGCACTGCTGCACTCAGCCTGAGCGACAGAGCAGGACTCCATCTCTAAATAAATAAATAAATAAATAAATAAATAAGAAAACAAAAGAAATCCTTCATATAAAATTCTATATTTTTGCCTGTTTTTGTTCTTCCCATAAATTAAATCATACAGTGATATGGAAATGAAAAGGACTAAGAATAGCCAAAACGCAGAGAAATGTGGCATTAGACTTAGCAACAGCGAACTATAGTTTCATGCAACAATGTGGATGCATCTCAGGAACATAATGGTAAGCAAAGGAAGGCAAATGTTTCCTGATGGAAGAAAATATTTAATATAAAAGTCAGAATAGTGGTAACTTTGGGAGTGGGGAGGGGTTTGTGAATGTGAAGGGCCCCATCAAATGCTTCTAGGGTAGCTGGAAAAATTCTGTTTCTAGACCTGGGTGATTGTTACACAGATGTTCACTTTACAATATTTAAGTTAGTTGTACACCTGTGTGTTTTGCACTTTTCTGCACATGTATATATTTTATCAAAATAATCCCTCCTTTTAAAATGGGAGTGAACAGGTTAATAGGACATGAGACATACCTGAAGAGAGAATTAGTGAGCTAAAAGTGCCCATAATGCATCTCAGAGAGTTAGACGGAAAATATGAGAGAGAAGTTAAAAGATATGGAGAATAAAATGACAATGCCCAACACTACTAATGTCGATACTTTCCGGCAATAATGGAAAAATGTCTTCAAGGAGTGAGAGCACAATACATTGATTTTCAGACAAATAAGTATTAAGAGAGTTTTCTACTGACTCCTGAAAAAACGACAAAGAACATACTTCAGGAAGGACCCAGAATCTAAACATTTTAGAATTTTTAGATTCTATAAAAAGTATAGAATCTAAGCAGCACTAGTGAGCAGAGAAATGGTAAGCATGTGACTAAGTCCTAAAACATGATCAATCCAATAGATGACAGGAAGGATGAAGAAGAAACACAAGCACATAAAATAAAGCAGTATAATTACTTTCAAACATATCAGTTATCATAGTAACTGTAATATTTACATTTAGACAGGACTCACCAGTTTATAGATAAAGACTTGTGGATTGGGCCGGGTGCAGTGGTTCACGCCTGTAATCCCAGCACTTTGGGAGGCCAAGGCAGCTGATCACGAGGTCAGGAGATAGAGACCATCCCGGCAAACATGGTGAAACCCTGTCTCTACTAAAAATACAAAAAATTAGCCAGGCGTGGCAGCGGGCGCCTGTAGTCCCAGCTACTCAGGAGGCTGAGGCAGGAGAACGGCGTGAACCTGGGAGGCGGAGCTTGCAGTGAGCCAAGATCATGCCACAGCACTCCAGCCTGGGTGAAAAAGCAAGACTCCATCTTAAAAAAAAAAAAAAAGACTTGTGGATTGGACGAAAATAATTTCAGTTCTGTGCTGTTCATAAGCAATGCCCCTAAAATATGTGGCACAGAAATGAAATAAAGAAATTGTCTGATGCAGTGGCTCACGCCTGTAATCCCAGAGGCGGGAGGATCACTTGAGGTCAGGAGTTTGAGGTTGCAGCGAGCTATGATCATGCCATTGCACTCCAGAATGGGCAATCGAGACCCTGTCTCAAAAAAAAAGAAAGAAAAAGAGAAAGAGAGAGAGAAAGAAAGAAATACTATGCAAAAGAAATGTGTTTTAGCCATATTAACATCAGACAAAGTAGACTTGATGGCAAAAAGTATTATTGTGATAAAGCAGATCTTCACGTAAGAATAAACCCATAGTCACAATGTAAGATTTAACACATTTTTTTCAATTATCGATGGGTTAGCAGACAAATAATCAGTAAGGATATAGAAGATACGAACAATAAAATGAAAAAGTAGCATCCTGCACCACCAGATTAGAGAATACTCATTCTAACTACATATACTTTAAAAAACTGAATATACAAAATTCAAAACTTTTGTGCATCGAAGAATACTATCAAGAGGGTGAAAAGAGAACCCACAGAATAGGAGATTATAACTCAAAGAATAAATATCAATGAAACTAGGGATACAAATTAATAATTTGATAAATAAAAAACAAATAGGTTAAGAAGAAGGGGCAAAACTTCCTTTTTCCTTGTAGAAGACTTTCAAATAATGTATGTAGACACTTGCCCCCTTAAGAGGTGGAGGTTAATTCCCATCCTATTGATTATAGACTGAACTTAACCAACTTGCTTCCAAAGAATAGAGCATAGGAAGAGAAAAATTGTGACTTCACAAAGGAGAAGCCTGGAAGACACTCCCTTAATGAAGTAATCAAGGTTAACATCATCAGTGATACTCAGATTTCTGATATGAAGTGATGAGAAGGGCACTTGCTCTTGTGATATTGTTCCTCAAATCCTTAACCCCAGTCTAAACATGTGATAACATCAGAAAAACCCAGTTGAGCAACATTCTATGAAAACACCTGACTGGTACTTTTAAAACCTACCACAGCATGAAAAACAAGGAAAGACCAATCAACTGTCACAGATTGGAGGAGACTGGGAGACATTACAACTAAATGTCATGTGGAAGCCTAGACTGAATTCTGAAACAGAAAAAAAGGACAGAAAAAAAATGGCGAAATCCAAATAAAGACTTAGTTGAGTTAATAGTATGGTACCTATGTTAATTTCTTAGGTTTTTTTTGTTTGTTTTTGTTTTTTTTAATTTTTTGTTCTGAGACAGGGTCTCACTACTCTGTCACCCAGGCTGGAGTGCAATGGCTCAATCTCAGCTCACTGCAACCTCCAGCTCCGAGGCTCAAGCGATTCTCCCACCTCAGCCTTCTGAGTTGCTGGAATTACAGATGTATGCCACCACACCTGGCTAATTTTTGTATTTTTTGTACAGCTGGGGTTTCACCATGTTACCCAGGCTGGTCTTGAACTCCTGAGCTCAAGCAATCCATCCACCTCGGCTTCCCAAAGTGCTGGGATTATAGGCGTGAGCCACCACGCCTGGCCAATTTCTTAGTTTTGAAAAACATACTAGGCTGGGCGTGGTGGCTCACGCCTATAATCCCAGCACTTTGGGAGGCCAAGGTGGGTGGATCACAAGGTCTGGAGTTTGAGACCAGCCCGGCCAACATGGTGAAACCCCGTCTCTACTAAAAATATACAAAAGTTAGCTGGGCATGGTGGTATGTACCTGTAATCCCAGCTACTCAAGAAGCTGAGGCAGGAGTATTGCTTGAACCCGGGAGACAGAGGTTGCATTGAGCTGAGTTTGCGCCACTGCATTCCAGCCTGGGCGACAGAGCAAGACCTTGTCTCAAAAAAAAAAAAAAAAAAGAAAACAAGAGGCCGGGCACGGTGGCTCACACCTGTAATCCCAGCCCTTTGGGAGGCAGAGGCAGGCGGATCACGAGGTCAGGAGATCGAGATCATCCTGGCTAACACGGTGAAACCCTGTCTCTACTAAAAATACAAAAAATTAGCCGGGCATGGTGGCGGGCGCCTGTAGTCCCAGCTACTCGGGAGGCTGAGGCAGGAGAATGGCGTGAACCCGGTAGGCGGAGCTTGCAGTGAGCTGAGATTGCGCCACTGCACTCCAGCCTGGGCGACAGAGCGAGACTCCATCTCAAAAAAAGAGAAAAGAAAAGAAAAGAAAAACATACTATGACTATGTAAGCTGTTAACAAGAGGGGAAGCTGGGTAAAAAGTATACAAGAACAGTCTTTGGAACTTTTCTGTCAATCTGAAATTATTCCAAAATAACAAGCTTTGAAACTCAAGACAGACAAATCCCACAGAGAAAACACCAGAACCTGATGGCTTCACCAGAGAATTGTGTCAAACATTTAAGGAGAAAAAAACAAAAAAAGCATTGTTACACAAATGCTTTCAAAATATAGAGGAAGAAACATTTCCAAACAAATTTTATAATGCTGGAAGAAACCTGACAAAAATATTACAGAAAAGGCCACTATTCCTCATGAATATAGACATAAAACCCAAGATACATATGTGTGTGTTCGTGTATGTATATACACACATATTTATAAATATATCTATATATATAATTTATAAATAAATGTATGTAATACATCATGACTAAGTTAGGTTTACCCCAGGAATGCAATCTTGGTTTAACATTTTTGGTGCAGGAAAAGCATTAATGAAATTCAACACCAATTTATGGTGAAAATTCTTTAAAAATTTAGAAGGCAACTCCTTCAGTTTGATCAAAGTTAGCTCCAAAAAATCTCCAGCTAATTACATACCTAATGGGGAAATACTGCATGCATTTCCCACAAGCTTGGAAATAAGACAAAGCTGTCTTCTCTTATCACTTCTATTTAATGTAGTACTCATGGTCCTAGCCAGTTCAGTTAGGCAAGAAAAAGAAATAGGCATAAAGATTGGAAATAAATAAATGAAATGGTCTCTGTTCACAGGTGAAATTATTGTTTACATAGATCATTGCAGACATCTACAAAATAATTACTAGAAATACTGAGTGAATTTAGCAAGGTCACAGGATACAAGGTTGAGACACAAAACCCAACTATTTCTATATTAACTGCAACAATTGGAAAAGACATTTTTTAAAAAATAGCAACAAATCACACAATTCTTAGTAATAAATGTAACAAAGGTTGTGTAAGACTTGTACACCAAAACCTTAAAACATTGCTGAAATTAAAGAAGATAGTTGAATGGAGACATATATTGTGCTCATAGATTGGAAAACTCAGTATTTGTAAGATGTCAGTTCTTCTCAAATTGACCTATTTTCAACACAATCCCAATCATAGGCTTATGTTTTTGTAGAAATTGGCAGGCTGATTTTAAAAATTTATATGGAAATGCAAGAGCCCTAGAAAAAGAAAATGTTTTCAACAAACAATAAATTACATCATTAGGGTGGGCCCTATCCAGTATGACTGGTGCCCTTATAACTAGAGGAAATTTGGACACAGAGGCATGCACACTGGGAGAACGCCAAGGAAAGATGAAGGCAGAGTGATGTGCCTGCAAGTCAAGGAATGCTAAAGATTGCCAGCAAACCACTAGAACCTAGGAGACAGGCATGGACCAGATTCTCTCACAGCCTCAGAAGGAATCAACCTGCTAACACCTTAATCCTGGAGGCCTAGTCTCCAGAACTGTAAGACAATAAATTCCTGTTGTTTAAGCCAGTTTTTAGTACTTTGTTATGGTAGCCCTAGCAAACTAATACAGATTTGGTATATGAGATACTAAGTTAGATTTGATTAAAACAAAAAGCTTCTGCTTATCAAAAAAAAATCACTAGGAAAGCGAATAAAGCTGGGCGCGGTGGCTCACATCTGTAATCCCAACACTTTGGGAGGCTGAGGTGGGCGGATCACCTGAGGTTAGGAGTTCGAGACCAGCCTGGCTAACATGGTGAAACCCTGTCTCTACTAAAAACACAAAAATTAGACGGGTGTGGTGGCACGTGCCTGTAGTCCCAGCTACTCAGCAGACTGAGGCAGGAGAATTGCTTAACCTGGGAGGTGGAGGTTGCAGTGAACCAAGATCACCCCACTGCACTCCAACCTGGGTGACAGAGCGAGACTCTGTCTCAAAAAAAGAAAGAAAGAAAGTCAATAGGCAGGCCACAGACTGGGAGAGAGTATTTGCAAACATGTCTCTGACAAAGGACTAATACCTAAGATGTATACCTTCTATAACTAGTTAATACAAAAAAAGACACCCAATAAAAATGACCAAAATATTTGGACAGACATGTCACAAAAGAAGAAATACAGGCTGGGCACAGTGGCTCACACCTGTAATCCCAGCACTTTGGAAGGCTGAGGTGGAGGATCACTTGAGGCCAGGAGTTCAAGGCTGCAGTGAGCTATGATCACACCACTGCACTCCGGCCTGGGTGACAAAGTAAGACCCCATTTCTAAAAATAAAAATAAAAACAGATTTTTCATCCTTAAGTTTCTCAATGTTAAAAAAAAAAAAAGAAGATATGTAAATGGCCATAAGTAGTTGAAAAGGTATCCAACTTATTTGTCACAATGGGAATGCAAAATAAAACCACAATTAAATACCATTACACACCCACCAGAATGGCTAAAATTCAGAAAACCATTTACATCAAATGGTGGCAACACTGTGGAGCAACTGGAACTCTCCTACATTGTGGTAGGAATGTAAAGGGAAAAAGTCTGACAGTTCTTTTTAAAACCAGACATGTTTAGTAATTCTGCTCCTAAGTATTTATGTATTTTTTATTTTTTTGAGACAGAGCTTTGATCTGTCACCAAGGCTGGAGTGCAGTAACGCCATCTCGGCTCACTGCGACCTCCGCCTCCCAGGTTCAAGTGATTCTCCTCCCTCAGCCTCCCGAGTAGCTGGAATTACAGGCACCTGCCACCACGCTCGGCTAATTTTTGTATTTTTAGTAGAGATGGGGTTTCACCATGTTGCCCAGGCTGGTCTCGAACTCCTGACATCAGGTGATCCACCCCCCACCTCGGCCTCCCAAAGTGCTGGGATTACAGGAGTGAGCCACTGCACCCGGCCTTAAGTATTTATTAAAGAGAAATGAAAACATATATTCACAAACAATTTGTACAAGAATATTCATAGTAGCTTTTATTTTCAGTAGCAAAAAAACCCCAAACAAACCGGAAACAGCCTTGGTGTCCATCAATGGGAGGTTGGATAAGTGATGGCACAGTCATACAGTAGAATTCTATCCTGCCATAAAAAGGAACTGTATACAACATTATGGATGATTCTCAAACACATGCTGCTAGAAAGAAGCCAAATATAAAAGAGTTCACACTGTGTGATTCTATTTATATGAAGTTCTAAAGGAAGCAAAACTAATCTGTGGTAATAAAAATCAGAACAGTAGATGCCTCTGGAGATTGGTAGGAGTGGGTATTGGCCAGGAAGAGCAGGAGGAAATTTTCTGGAGTGATGGTAATGTCCTATATCTTGACAGGGGTTTGAGTCACACGGATGTACACATTTGTCAAAACTCTTGAATGACATACTCATGCATTTTAGTCTATGTAACTTTGACCTTAAAAATCCACAAAAAATATTGAACTCTTTCATCTGGACAGATGGAAAAAAGAATTGAACTCTAGTTAATTAAACAAGGACCTCAACTTAGGATGGTTCAATTTATGATTTTTCAACTTTAGGATGTTGTGAAAGCAATACAACCATTCTGTTTTTCACTTTCAGGAGAGTAGTCAATAAATCACATGAGATATTCAACACTTTATTATAAAATAGGCTTTGCGTTAGGTGATTTTGCTCAATAGGCTAAGCTAAGCTGTGATGTTCAGTAGGTGTATTAAATACATTTTTCACTTAATGATATTTTCAACTTATCAGGATATAACTCTACCATAAATTGAGGAGCATCTGTATATAAATGCTGAAATGTTTAAAGGTGAAGTCTGCTGATGTCTTCAATTTACTCTGAAATGCATAAAAATAGACTGATGGGGCTGGGCACGGTGGCTCATGCCTATAATCTCAGCACTTTCAGAAGCTGAGGTGAGCAGATCTCTTGAGGTCAGGGGTTTGAGACCAGCCTGGCCAATATGGTGAAACCCCATCTCTACTAAAAAAATACAAAAATTAGCCAGGTGTGGTAGCACACGCCTGTAATTCCAGCTCCTCAGGAGGCAGAGGCAGGAGAATTGCTTGAACCTGGGAGGCGGAGGTTGAAGTGAGTCAAGATAGCACCACTGCACTCCAGCCTGGGTGACAGAGTGAGACTCTATCTCCAAAAAAAAAAAAAAAAAGACTGATGGATGCATAAAGAAATGGATAGATATGTGATAAAGCCAACATGGCAAAATGTTAATTGTAGAATCAGTTGGTGGGTATACGGTGGTTCATAGTAAAATTATTCTAACTTTTCTGTACATTAGAAAATTTTTACAGTAAAATGTTAGGGGCAAAAAAAAAAAAAAAAAAAAAAAAAAGACTACAGAATCTCCGAGAAAATTAACATTTTCTAATCTTAGAAGTGATCTTGGCTGGGTGCGGTGGCTCCCAGCACTTTGGGAGGCCGAGATGGGCGGACCACAAGGTCAGGCATTCAAGACCAGCCTGGCCAACATGGTGAAACCCCGTCTCTACTAAAAAAAAGACAAAAATTAGCCGGGCATGGTGGTGTGTGCCTGTAATCCTAGCTGCTCGGGAGGCTGAGGCAGGAGAATTGCTTGAACCTGGGAGGTGGAGGTTGTGGTGAGCTGAGATCGCACCACAGCACTCCAGCCTAGGCGACAGAGCAAGACTCTGTCTCAAAAAAAAAAAAAAAAAAGAAGTGATCTCATCCTATACTAGTATTTCTCAAAGGGTGGTCTTTACCTCATAAAAATCCAAGAACTTAGACTCACTGAAGTTTAAAAATTGCTCTACCTGCCGACCCTGGAGAATTCTACTCCACAGCCAGGGCTTCAGCTGCCACCACTTCACTGACCATCCAAATCTTAATCTCCCTTAAGCTCCATTCCCCTTGGGTTGGGAATTTCCATTGGCCTTACAGATATCTTAAACTCACCAGATCCCATAGGGAATTCATATTTTCCTACCCCTACTTTCCAATCTCACTTTCTTCTTCCAGCATTCTCTATTTCAGGAAAAGACATCTTTCCACCCAGCTGACCAACCCAGAGACCTGAGGTGGGAGGTTAGGGGTTACCCTAGACTCCTCTCTTTTCACCTCCATTTATTTCAGGTCACAGTGGCTCACTGATTTGGCTTCCAGAACATCTGTTATATCTCACTCTTTTCCCCATGGGCTGTCACTGCCTTAGTCCAGTTGTCATAATGCTTTACCTTCTGAGCCTTTTCCGTTGGAGAAGGAGCTCAAAATATTACAGGCAGCAAAAAGGGTTAAGAGATGAGGCCTTATGACAACTAGAGAGAGATTAAGTACATACCAGGTTATACAGCTGGGAGGAGCTGAAGTTGAGATTTGAACTCAGGTAGTCTGGCTCCAGAGTCTGTTTAAAACACCATTACTTGCCTGGACGCGGTGGCTCATGGCTGCAATCCCAACAAAGGGAAGGCCAAGGCGGGAGGATTGCTTGAGCCCAGAAGTTTGAGACCAGCGTGGGCAATGTAGTGAGACCCCTATTTTTCAAAAAAAGAGGAAAACACCATCACTCAGTGTAAACCTACTATATAAACAAGTGCCTTATTATTATTAGATGCGAGGACATCTATATTTTTATTAGAGTAACACTAGCTGCTATAACAGAAAAATCCCCAAGTCTCAATGCCTTAATACAACAAAAATTTCTCATATAGCAATATTGTCTTCTAAGTGGTGATGGAGGAACCCAGGCTCCACTGTGTGACTCTGCTGTCTTCTAGAGACCATTCTGTGCATTCAGCCAGATGGAGAAAGCACACAGGACTGGGTGAGGGTTTTACAGGCCAAGCCTGGGAATGGCAAAAGTTGCTTTTCACCAAGTGTACCCAGCTGTCTGCCCTAGGCAATGGAATTTGGCAAGCAAGAGTTTTTGCCAAGATATAATTGCTGATAATTCTGATTTATGAATATCTATTCTATACTTCCCTTTATACTGGGTTTTTAAAAAAGATCCATAACCAGACTACACAAAAATTAGAATCTCCTCTTCCCCAAGAAAGCAAGGTTACAATACACAATTGGATAAGCATATATGTATGTATGTATGTGTATGTGGAGATGAAAATCATTGAATCTAGCAGTTATTAAAATGCTATCCATAAGATTCACATCTCATTTACAAATTGGCTAAAAATCCTTTACATGCTCAAAAGCAGGCAACAAAAAAAGACCCAAAAGGATACAAAAATACTTGGAAGTATTGTACATTGCTTCACATTTGACATTACTAGCAATAAAATGAAAATTTCTTAGTATAGATTTTTAAATCTTTAAAAAAGGCAATTTAAGTTCTCTAGAAAAAAAAAATCTGCAAATCTAAAACAGGGTGCCATATGGGGCATGTCCTTCTTGGAAGTAAACATTTTAGATAAAAGTGGCATGAAATTTGCTTCAGGAAATGGCTGGGCGAGGTGGCTCACTCCTGTAATCCCAGCACTTTGGAAGGCCGAGGTGGGCGGATCACGAGGTCAGGAGATCAAGACCAGCCTGGCCAACATGGTGAAACCCCATCTCTACTAAAAATATAAAAATTAGCTAGGTGTGGTGGTGCATGCCTGTAATCCCAGCTACGCAGGAGGCTGAGGCACGAGAATTGCTTGAAGCCAGGAGGCAGAGGTTGCAGTGAGCCGAGATCGCGCCACTGCACTCCAGCCTAGCGAGAGCGAGACTCCATCTCAAAAAAAAAAAAAAAAAAGTGGCTTCAGGAAAAATAGATTTATAATAAATGTTTCCTTTTAAAATGACTTTCCTAAGGATGACCTATTAAATTTTATTTTTTAGAGACAGGATCTCACCATGTTGCCCAGGCTGGCCTTGAGCTGCTGGCCTCAAGCAATCCTCCCACCTCAGCCTCTTAAGTAGCTGGCACTGTCGGCATGCACCCAGCTGGGTGACTTCTTAAAGTTACCCTTTATCAACTACCCTACACCAGGATCTGTGCTAAGTGTTTTTGTGCACTATCTTATTTCAACCTCACAATCACCCTCTGAAATAAGTACTAAAGAGGTCTGAACCTTTTAAATCATCATGGAATCTAACCTAAGAATAGGCTGAGGTAAAAAATAATAATAAGTAAATCATCATGGAATGGATATAATCAAAAGTCTAAAGCAACATTTAAAAAATTTACAATATATAACTCATTTCTATTAAATAACTTCCACTGACCTCAAGTTCAGCTACCAAAGGATAAAGAGGAATCTAGAAATAAACCCATGACAACATTTGAAAAATTGACCCGTTTTAATTATTTAAAACCAAAAAACACATCAAATTTCCTTTACCATCTACAATTCAGTTATATCCGAACACTCTAAGACCAAACAGAAGCAGGGATGACAATGAGACACTGAAGACACACGAAGGTGAATGCTGAAGACCATCAGAGTCCCAGCAGGAGGTCACGTCTTTCATTCAAACGCTCCAATGCTTTTCATTTCAGTTTGTTAAAGAACGTGTTTTACAGGAAGTTCTTTACAGTAATTTCATGCCAGACACCAGGTTTCTTCAATGGTACACAGCTCCATGAAATTTGTGTTTCCATCCAGTTGACAGGAATAAAAAGGAATTTTTATTTTTGTCTTTTTTTGGGCCGTAGAGACGTAAAATGGTCAGATTCCTTTAGGAATAAATGAGGAAAAGGAGAGGAAAGAAAAGATCTGGGCTGTGCTGGTGCTGGTTTCTACTCATCTTTCTGAGGGTGTGACTTCAAAAGAGTTAAATCACACTTAGGCCACTACAATGATTAGTACTAGTTATCTTTTTTTTAAGATGATAAAAAGGAAAATATCCAATGGACATAAAAATGGTCAAAGGTTTTTTTACTGCAGGTCAATTTTTCCCCCGCCCAAAAAATATACAAAATGAACATATAATTGGGATGGTAACTCTGCTGGACATTCCAATTCACTCATCTGCTTGTGCCCCACACGGGTAAGGGGAACAGGCTTTAGGTTTTATTAGTCGTGTTATAGCAGTAACCAGATGTGTTAATGGCAGCTTATTTACGGTCCATCAATCCTTTGAACAAGTATAGGAAAGCATGGCTGTCAGTCTCTGCCCACATCTGAGCACATTCAGCTACCATGGAAACTACAAGGGAAGGAAAAATATCTTTATTCCAAGATTTACTGGGAGTTTTAAGTGCCCTTTCTTCCACAGAGCCCCAGAGTGGTGACAAGGTGCTAGGGGCTGCTGTGTTTTCCAGCATGAGCTCCCATCCTCTGAGGGTCCTGAGAAGGATAGTGGATTGGTCCTGGAGCCCTCATGAAAGGAGGGGGTGGTCCCATTGGGTGGAACATGTGTGGCCCAAAACCTGCAGATACGAGAGAACAAATGTGTTAGGCTTGTAGTTTCCTTGATAACCTTTCAAACCTCTCAATCTTGCTAAGGTTAAAACCACCTACACATAAATCAAGGTTGACACGGGGCTTAAGCAAATGTCAGTTCACAAAACTTGCTTCCACTTGTTATTTCCTTGGTTTTAGAAACCTTTCCCCCACAGTCCAAAAAACTCCACCGCACTCAAGGTATCACCTAGTATGTCATCTGAGTTTCTGCTATGTATCCAACATGCCAAATCCTACCAGACAGGATTTAGTCAGGATTTGGGAGACAAGAAAGAAATCAGGCTGATGGCAAAGACTGTGTCATCATTAACTTCAATGCTTGACACCAGAATGGAGGGTGCTCAGAAACCAGATTCTCTTCAGAGTATGGGCTCTCTGCCACAGGAGAACTGGCTACCTGTGATTTCCTTCCACTGTTAACACTGTCTACAGCAGTGCTATACAAAGTGCCAGTCCTCCACCTATTTATGGCCACTCAAGACAAAGAGCTTGAGTCAAAATGTAAATTATATGACCAGGCACAGTTTAGTTCATCTGACAGTTTTTTTGGTAAGAAGACTTTCTCAATGAAGGAAGGGGTTCACTGATTTACATTCTGGCACAAGCTCCTGATCTTGTGGCAGACAGGTGATAAACACTGTAAAATGACACCCACTCACAGTCCGCACTGAGCAACAGTGCTCTAGGGCATCCATTAGCATTTAGTTTAGAAAAGGGAACAAATTGGTGACAGATCTTTGTAATCTAATAATCTTACTCTGCTGACACATATACGCGGATCAGATCTTTGTAATCTAATAATCTTACTCTGCTGACACACATACCTGGACCTTTAGAAAACTGGCCCCTTTCTTCTCCTCGGCAGAGCAGGAGGAAAAAAAATATCAGAAATCCCAACAGATCAACTTTACTTGCAGACTTCTACAGAGCAAACTCACAGGATTTGGAAGTGTTGAACGTGATGGTGAGGTTTATGAGACAGAACTTTCACAAGGATTTCTCTGGGCTAAGAAGGAAGATGGAAGTTACCTGGGGGTGGGGGTGGAGCAATGCCAGGGGGCGGTGGCAGAGCAATGTTCACTACAGCTGGAGGACCACTTGGGGGCAAGTTGAAGTAGTTGGCAGAGGCTTCTTCTTCTGCCGCAGGAGGAGGAGGAAGAGCTGGAGGAGAGAAAATAGTCAACACATAGAGGGGAGAACAATTGTGCAACACTGTTTCTACCACCTTTACATTCTCAGAGATCCTACTGGGAGAGTAGAGCGGCGACATGAACCAGACCTGGGTCCCATCTTCCAAAATAGGAACATCAGGGCAGACAGAGCTTCTGAAGTCAGCAGGGAGTCTGCACTCACCTCCTGGCAATCCTGGAACAGGTTCTAGTTTGATCCCAGAGTCTGTAGTTCCATCTTTCTCTTTTTCTTTTCCTCTGGCTGCTTGGGATCTGGGAAACACACATGCATACAGTCGGCACTTTGGCCCACCTTATCTCACACCTCTGCTTCTTACATTCCCCAGTCCAATGGAGTTCCTTCGCTCTACCTCCTCCTCAGCACACACTCTTTTCCCATAAATGCCACTGTGCACAGTGAACAAAAGCAAAGGTTTTGACACAGGAAAAGACCTGGTTCAAAACCTGCTAGATCATAAGGACCAGAAGAGGCAACACATACGTGTTTAGCACAGTGCTTACCACATAGGGAGCGCTCCACAAAGGCAGATGCTGCTATTAGCCATCTCTTCCCTGGTTCCAAGTTGGAGACATGTTCCCCCTTTGAACTGGGTCTTTCACCTGTGTCTCTCTTATGCAATCATCACTTTTAAACTTAAAATAGTGATTCTTTCCTGTTTTATCTTCTCCACTGGACAATCAGCCTCTAACGGCAGAATCTAGGTCTAATTCATTTATAAACCCTAAAATTCACCTTTCATGCCCTGGCATTATACTTGGCCTATAATAGCTAGTCACAAAAACAGGAACCTTCAAAGGAGTAGATTATACACCAACCCCGTGAATACATTTCCAAAGCAGGGTTCTCCCAACATCCACAGGAATCAACTATCACATAGAGAGTGATCTTTGAAAGATCTCTTTAAAGATCCTGTTCATTTAAGCCTGTTAACCAAAAGCCTACTAGTCTCCAGAAAATGAAGTAGTTTCTTAAAAATCTAAGCAAAATGTCACTTAAAAATAGTTTAATTCTCACCTTCCCCATTTCACATTCAGTCTGCGGCCATTTACAATCAACTTATTAAAGGACTTCTCAGCAGCCACTTCTGCAGCCTGCCGTGTGGCAAACTGGATGAAAGCACACTGCTGTCTCTGCACAACAGTGATCGTCCGGATCTCTCCAAACTGGTAGAAATGATTTCTGAAGGGAAACAGGCAGAGAAAAATGAAAGTGAGAGTTAACAAAGATGTTCCCAGGAGACTGAAAATGGATTAACTTTCACTGACACACCACTAGGCAGGTGGGCCCCAAGATTATCTGCCTAACTACCCGCAGGTGTCCCCCCCATATCTTGTCCTACTGTGGGTGCTGCTGATTGAGAGAAGGAAAGAAAAATAATGAGTAAATAAAGGTTCTCAAACATCTCAGGGTTTTTTCCCATGGAGGAAAGGGGGTTCTAATAGGTTCCTTAAAGACCCTAAACCCTAGATAAGGGGTTGGCAAACTACAGCTCTCAAGGCCCATGAGCCAAGAAAGTTTAAAACAAGAATACATGACAGAGACTGCATGTGGCCCACAATGCCTAAAATATTCACCATCCAGCCTCTTATAGCGAAAGTCTGCCAACCCCTGGGGGTTGTCTAGCTCACTTGGATAGGGTTTAATGGAGACAGGCTACCAAGGGCAGGTTATAAACTTACAGGAGTTTCTTCTCCACTTTATCTCTTTGGAAGAGGTAATTTCCATTACTATCTGCCCAGATGTCTCATCTAGCCAAGCATAATACAAGCCAAAAATAACACAAATTTATCAAATGCCAGTCTCTTTAAAAAGCCAACAATTTAAACCATAAGAGTTTTATCATCGCAAAGCTCTCCCTCCTCTACATAATTCATCATACTTGGATGCGTGCCATCCTTTAAAACTTGGCTGTTAGGTCAAATAGAATCCTATGTCATTATTACCATATACCAGGATGGATAAGCACTCTTTGTGCTTTGGTTCTGAGACAGGGTCTCACTCTGTTGCTTAGGCTGGAGTGCAGTGGTGCAATCACAGCTCACTGCAGCCTTGATCTCCCAAGCTCAAGCGATCCTCCTGCCTCAGCCTCCCAAACAGCTGGGACTACAGGCACATGCCACCACACCCGGCTAATTTTTTTTCTTAGTAGAGATGTGGTCTCACTATGTGGCTCAGGCTGGTCTCAAACTCCTCGGCTCAAGAGATCCTCCCAAAGTGTTGAGATTACAGGCATGAGGCACTGTGCCCAGCCACATAAGCACATTATTACTGTGGCACCATAAACGACAATTTTACAAAAATTCCAGTCAGCATGATACTAACAATAGACAGACTAAAGAAAAATGTATTTTGTACAGAATGATCATTCTTGCAGTCTTTGCAAATAAATTATTCCAGGGCAGTTAAAGGCAAAAATAACTCTCTAACTTATACCCACAAACCTTAAATCTGTCTCAGTAATGGTATCACCTAGACCACCGACATATAGCGTGGTGATAGTTTTATCCTCTGGTGGGTCCAGCCGAGGCATTGTTGAAGCCCGCTTTAGAAGCTTGTCAGCTACAGGATCATTGATTCCATAATATCGATCTTTAATATTCTGATCAGCAAGGGGGTCATCTGGATCTGTAGGCTTCTCATGTCTATGATTCAAGAAAAAAAGAAGGCATAAAGGTGAAACAAAGGTGAAAAAATGGTATCTTCCAAGAGTAGCTACATATTAAAGTCCTAGATACATATTCTGAAATGCCTTTTGAACTAGAAACTATGGTTTCTACCAAAATATAATTACCAAAATAGACCTAATACCAAGAGATTTACTGTATCACAGAAGGAATTCCTAGCCTCCTAAAAGCCACCCTTAGGCCATCTAGGATGCCAAACTTTCCTTATAAATAAATACTCTTGACATGATCCGCCCCCTCCCGTCCCCCCAGAAAGGGACACATGATTACCCCTCTCTAGGTCAATGATTCTTAACACATTTGGGGTGTTGTATTCCACTGAGAATCTGATTAAAGCTATGGACCTAGCCCCAGAGAAAGCACATACATTATTTTTTAGGGGGTGGGGTTAACCAATCCCAAATTAAGAACTCCTAATCCAGATGCTTGGCAGTCTTAACCAAAACATACACACCCTTTAGAAGTCTGACCTTACTTTGACTTCAACCATACATTGAGAGTCAACTCATTTAAACCATGGCAGTGAAGATTTACTTCTCAGGTAGAAATGTTTAGGGTCAGCATCTATACTGTATGGCATAGCAATTTAGTTTCCAAGGCTCAATTGTAAGTAAAAACTACAATTTATTCATGCTCTTCTAAATTTCATAGTTCTAAGACATGAGATATACCACATTAGTTGTATGACTTTTAGATTTTAAAGCAGAAACAGTTTAAGCTAGGACCTCCCATTTCTTAGATGAGAAATCATCTGAAAGCAAATACTGAAAATGAGGCTCGGCTCTTGCCTGTATGGACATTCCTCTCCTCTCTTACACTCTCCTTTCACCCAGAAGGAGCAAATGTGGGGTCGATTCCTTTTGTAGTAGGGTGTGGTCCGGGCCAGTTTGAGCAGCATGTCACTGGTAGATGTGGCTTTCCCCAGCATGCCAACTGGCCGTGTTCCATCAGAGTTAGAAATCTAAGTGGGGATGACAAATTCAAAAGATAAATTATACAGACTGTGTCAATTCATTAGGATTTCTATCCAAAAAGTGGCAGCATACCTCTCTCTCCATATTCTGTGTATAGTACTCTTTGTTGACATCTGACTTTGGCATGTCATCTTTAAAAGACAATCCTGCGTCACGAACCTGGATGGGCAGGCCTGGTACAAAAAAAGAGGAAGAAGACCTCAGATGTATTTTAAAACATATCCATACTAACCATGCACACAGAATACATCATCTTTCCCTTCTCCTCTTTCCTATTTAGTAGCAGAGACTTTACTATGTTTTTATTCAAACTCTTTAGCACCATCAGGTTACTTCTGCTACACAGCATGCTAAGAAATTGTCCAAATTCCTGAACTGTCAGGAAATTTGATGAAATCAATGTTTTAGAAAATCTTTTAGGCTGGGTGTGGTGGCTCATGCCTGTAATCCTAGCACTTTGGAAGGCTGGAGCTGACAGACAGCTTGAGTCCAGGAGTTCGAGACCAGCCTGGTCAACATGGTGAAACCCCATTTCTACAAAAAATACAAAAATTAGCTGGGTGTGGTGGTATGCACCTGTAGTCCTAGCTACTCAGGAGGCTGAGGTGGATCACCTGAGCTTGGAAAGGTTAAGGCTGCAGTGAGCCATGACCATGCCACTGCACTCCAGCCTGGGCAACAGAGTGACACCCTGTCTCAAAAACAAAAAACAAAAAAATTATAAAAGAAAATTTTTAGATGAACAAACTGTGCCCATGGTCATATTCAACCTGTAAATTAGCTCCTAGTTTTTATTACAACATGATTTATTTAAAGTAAATGTAAAAGTGGTTTCTTTCTAGGTTAGTCCTATAGATCCTCTGGATAGTCACAGTCATGTAAGGGTCACTGTACTCCAGGACCAGACGCCTCCTTAACAAACACATAAATAACATTACATAAAATGTGGCCAGGACTCTGACTAGAAGAGTAACTCCAATGAACTTAACATACATAAACTCATATATTTTTCCCTTTCCTTTACTAGTAAAAACTCCTGTTGAAAAATGATCTTTCTGAAAAACAGTCACCTGCGGTTAAAAAAAAAATTACTCCCAAAAGCAGTTACTCTGAAACAGTAGCAATATATCAGTTCTAACAACACAATTGAGACAAAAGTCTAAAGCACAATTAGGCTGGCTATAGTGGCTCTGGGAGGCCAAGGTGGGAGGACTGCTTGAGGCCAGGAGTTCAAAACCAGCCTGGGCAAAATAGTGACACACACACACACGTGCACTGGTTATGGTGGTATACCAGGAGGCAGAGGCAAGAGGATCCCTTGAGCCCAGGAGTTCAAAGTTGCAGTGGGCTGTGATCACAACACTGTACTCTAGCCTGGGTGTCAGAGTGAGACCCTAACTCAAAAAATAAAATAAAATAAAGCACAATTACCCTGTGAGCTTCTGATTGGGATGGTGGAAAAAAGCTCTGGATCAAGAAAGAAGCCTAAGGCAAATAAATTATCTATCATAGAATCAATGCCTTTTACCTCACTTGGGCTACAGAGATGAAGGTTTAGGCCACTTTGGATTAATTTCCAACTTTTCCTTAAGTTCCTACTATTGTTCAGGCCACTTTTGATTAATTTCCAACTTTTCCTTAAGTTCCTACTATTGTTCAGGGCTCTAGAGTGGCCTAATTATGGTTCTTTTCCTGGGAAAAGCAGACCACGGCAGACATTCCAAAGTGAAATCAGAACCAGAGCTAGGGTGAGAAGTGGGAGACAAAAGACTGGCTTGTAGTTTTAGGTACCTGCACACTTTCAGATTTATTGGACAGGTCAAACATACCATACTCTAGGTCTAAGAGGCAGGTCTGACAGACATTCTTCAATTTACTGCAGGTTTGGCACACTTCAGTCTTCTTGAAACGCATGCGGACTCCAGGGCACCAGCGAAACACTGTGAATGGCCTGGCACAGATCTGCAACACAAAGCAAGAGCCATAGAATGTCAATGGTCCTGATCTGGGCAATCTGGAGATCTGATAACAACGGGGCATTCAAAAAAGGATCCCTGAATGTAGGGTTCAGAAGAGACCTTAGCAATCACCTAGTTGATTTGATGTTTCAATACAATTTTCAGCATCCTTCTCCAGCAAAAATTCAGAGTACAGAAATGAAATAGACTAAAGGTCAAAGTTCTTCCCATCCTAGAGCTAAGCACCAATAATAATCTGAACCTTAATCTTTTTTAGGGGGAGTGGGGAGTGTCATGTAATTTTTTGAGAATCTTCTGACAAGAATGACCTTCCTCCTCAGCTAAAATGCTCGTGTGGACAGTCATACACCACCTGGTATACAAACTCCTTCAATGCCCATCCACTGATACCGTAAGAATCTCTACATTAGAGGGTTCATTTTCTTACTTCCCACATAAACAGTTGCCAGCCAATGAATATATCAGTAATACATAAAAAGCTGTATAGCACTGATTTTTACTGGAAGACTTCAAAACTTAGTAAGCTGAAGGCTAATTTGGTAGAGAAAAGAAAAATAAAACAGAAATCATTACTCTTTAACAGACATACTTACTTTGCATTCCTTCCCATACTTTTCTTTGGTCTATAATAGAAAAAAAAATAGAAAAGAACTGGAGTTACAGAAAGAAAAAAGCCAGATGTCTACTCTTTCCTTAAACATAACCCAAGAAATATGTCTGGAAATCCCTGGCATCCTAGAGAGAGAAAAACAACAACAACAACAAAAACCAAAACCCAACCTTTTTTGGGAAGAGGGTAGGGAACATACTATAACAACATATTATAAGTTATAACATCTCAAGAGTATACGGATCTGGGCTGGGTGGCAGTGGCTCACGCCTGTAATCCCAACACTTTGAGAGGCCAAGGTGGAAGGATCGCTTGAGCCCAGGAGTTCCAGACTAGCCTGGGCAACATAGCGAGACGCTGTCTCTACAGAAAAAAAAAAAAAAAAAATAGAGTATATGCATCTAATACTAGGTAAGTGAATGTCTTTCCACAGCCACAACTCTTAGGTTCATTTTGGCTCCCAAGTTCACTCCCAAGAACTAACATTCCTAATGCTTTCCACAATCCCTACATCAGAGAGGATACAGCTATGGCCCACCCACTTTACAAAGTTTAGTCAAAAGGTAGCTACTGTAGACTTGCCCTGTGCCAATGCCCGGGATATAGTAAATGTTCTGTTTAAACAGAACTATTCAAACATCTTGAACCATTCAAACATCGTGAACATACTAACATATCAACACCTCTACGACTACACAATAATACAGCCCTAACCTAATTATTGTTAACTGGTTCTAATTTCACCCTTGTTTGTAAGAAAGGGGGAATGCTTACTTTAAAGAGATAAAGTACACTGGCCAAAAGGCATTTGACCAGGAGTCAGGAAACCTAGTTTCTACTTCTGGTTCTCCTCCTATCATGCTGACATTCCTAGAGCCAGAATATCTGAACTTAAATCCCAGCTCCATTCCTTACTATTGTATGAAAAGACACAAACGCTCTCACCTTCTGGTCAACAGACCTATTTCCTAGGTAAATGCTCAACAAATACTAGCTATCGTTATTACCCCTACATTACAGGAGTGTTACCGGATTCGTAAGAGAATACACATGACAGTTCTTTGCAAGTCGTCCAGCACTTCGCGTTAGTAAAAGAGCATCATTTTTTCTGCTTGTCTAAGAGAAACACTTCACAGTGTGCAAGTACCACAACATCGACAGGACATGAATAACTCGTTTCACACGCGATCACTCACCATTCGGATATATGGGTTTTCTCCAAGACATGTCTGGCACAGAATGGGGAAGTCCTGGTGAAAATGGGAAATCTGGTTGAGGACCACCCTCCGAAGACCCTGACACCTCAGTGACACTTGGGGTGGCGAGGGGGCGGGAAGCGAGGGTGGGGAACTAGGCACGGCAGGAACCCGAAGTCCATCACGACCCGATGGCGGGAGGGAGCGCTGTCTGCACTTCCGGCAGGCGGCGGGAGAAAAGAAAACCAGCTCTAATAGGCTGGAGGGGGCAGGGATGGAAAGGGTGCCGGTCCCGGGACCCTGGCTAAGCCCCCTCCCTTCAAGCCTGCAGGAGGATCGCCCTCCGCCCTCCTGCTCCGGCCAAGCTAGGCCGCCGCGCTGGCTCCTCCCCGGAATTCCTTCGGCCGCGCCGCAGGCCCTGTCCTG
Organism: Pongo abelii; assembly: GCF_028885655.2. Taxonomy (NCBI): domain Eukaryota; kingdom Metazoa; phylum Chordata; class Mammalia; order Primates; family Hominidae; genus Pongo; species Pongo abelii. The sequence continues at coordinate 159,348,576 of NC_071989.2, forward strand.
CCAGCTTGCAAGGTGCGCGGCTTCGCCTCCTCCTTCCATCCTCCTCCGGCAGGCACACTCACCGCATCCTCCCAGTTCTGCCTGTTGTAGGTGTTGGAACCCAGAGAGGTCGCCATCTTGAGAGCGTCCGGAGGTAGCTGTAGCTTCCGAATTGGGAGAGCGGACCGCCACAATCCCGTCAAGCCCCGAGGCTAGCGCCGCGGCGGTCGGCGTCTTATTTACGCGTCTAGTGCTTCTTCCGGGGCGGGGCCTTTGCGTCATGACGTCGCCCGCTCTTGGAATTAATAAGCTTAACAGTTGGGGTCCTGGTATAATGCACCTGGATGCTTCCTTCGAGTTTTTGCCTGCTTGGAATGAAGGGCCACACGTACAGTTGATTTATTTAAAAATTGGGCGAAAGAATAAAGGAAGACGTAGTGCATCAGAGGCTGGGGTTAAAATAGCGTTCGCTACCACTGAGGCGCTTATTATGCCAAACTCTGGGCGAAAGCCTTGCGGTTCCAGTGTCTTATTTATTCTCATAACCTCTCTGTAGGGCTGCCAGATTCTGATTCTGTCTCTATCTCTCTCTCTCTCTCTGTCTCTCACACGCACGAATTACAGAACGTCTAAAGTTGAATTTCAGATTAACCGCGAATCGCTTTTTAATTATAAATATATTTGGTACCTACTTGTCCTGAAGTAGGATTCGTGGTTGATCTGAAATTCACATCACTTAACCAATCGTCCTGTATTTTATCTGGTAACTCTACCCTGTAGGCAAGTATGATGATCCCTCTTTTATAGAAAGGAAAACAGGTTTCGAGAGATTAACCTAATCTCTCCTGATTTAGCTCCTGGTTGTGGAGCTAAAAAGTGGTGAAGCCACAAATTCATTAGTACTGTTTCATTTCCAGCTTCTGAAATGACAAGGGTCTTATGAATCAACATATGCATTATTTGATTTTTGGAATAACTTATAACCACTCCGCTAATATTTTATGAGTTTCAAGCCATTCTGGTACCACTTTCATACTTATCGTGTCATCAAGCTATCTAACACATTTATTTAAATCACCTCATTAAAAAAAAGGTTGATTTAAAGTATAATTTACATAAAGTTTTATCCTTTTTAGTTTTGAATTTTGTAAATACATTCACTTACAAATATGGAATTGTCTGTCATCCCCAAAGTTCCCTTGTTTCTGTAGTTAGTCCACTTATCCCATACTCAAACCATGGCAATCACTAATCTGTGTTCCGTCCCTAGTTTTGCCTTTTCCAGAATGTCATATAAATGGAATCCTGTATATCCTTTTGGATCTGATTTTTTTTCACTTAGTATTTTGTAGTTGAGATTCATCCATATTATTACATGTATCAATAATTTCTTCCTTTGTATTACTGAGTAGAATGCCATTGCATGGATATATCATACAATTCACTTGCCAGTTGCTGGACATTTGGGTTGTTCCCAGATTTTAGTGACTATAAATAAAACCATTATAAACATTCACATACAGATCGTTGTATGGACATTGGTTTTCATTTTGCTTGTGTAAATACCTTAGAGTGAGATTATTTGATCATATGGTAAGTATATCTTTTCCTTTATAAGAAAGTCCTTGGGTTTATCTGAGCTTCTTGGATCTGTGATTTGTTGTCTTTTATTATATTTGGAAAATTCTCAAGTATCATCTCTTCAGACAGTCTTCTGCCTGGTTTCTACATCTGTGACTCCAATTTCACGTGTCTTGTGAGGAGTGCAAGGTCAGAAATAACAGAGTCCACATACATTTGTTTTTCCACAATGCCAGACTTTTACTGATGCTATTTCAATCACAAAAGCCACGAACTACATGGAGTTTCCAAGAAAGCAATTCTCCTTAGTACTTCCCACTCACTCAGCACTCAAGAGTCTTGGACACACAGGCTCAAGGCACTCCACAGGTCAATCAATATTGCAAATCATGCATAATGGTATACTTAATCAACATATATATTATAGAGTGAACATTCCACAAACAAAATAACATTTAACATTAAGAGAAAAGAGATAGGACCCCTTTCTCCTTTAAGTTTGGAGCCCTCAGAATTATCTCCTTTCCTTCCTTTTTCCCTCTTTCCTCCCCCCAATTTTTTTTTTAATCTTTGTGGGACATGACTTCTAGGAATGAGCCTTCCTAGCAACATGGGACATGACTTCCTAGGAATGAGCCTTCCTAGCAACGTGGGACCTGAATTTCCTGGAATAAATCATCCTAGCAACAAGAAACCAGCTCAAAAAAGGAGGAAAAAGCAGCCTGAGACCAGGAACACATATTCCTTTTAAAATGCTTTCTCCAAAAGATGTTAAAGAAAAAAAGGGGGAAATGTGAAAGGAAATTAAATCTTGGACCCCAAACTCATTAAGCCAAAGAGAAAAGTCAAGTTGCGAAGTGGGTCACACAAACCTGCCTCCCGCTTTTGGTTCCTAAATAAGATGGCTACAAGATGGAAAACTACATGCCTCCCCCATATTTTGCCCACAAGGAAATTCCTAGTGAGGAATTTTACTTTCCTAGGAAGGAAAAAAGAAAAGAGAAGAAAAAATATATATAGGGACTAGGCCAGATTTATAGCAACAAAAGGAAAGCAAACCTGGAAGCTGAGTCAGGCTTCATTACTGCCCCAATTAAAGCAATTCTCTGGGCAATCATTACCTTAGCCCTTTCGGTTGCACATTGACTTATTTGCAAACACATACTATAACAACATTGTAAGCAGAAACAGGACAGAACATAAATTATTCCTCCTATTATAAGCAATAGCTTCTGCCACTAAATTCCCCAGGATCCAAACCAACCACTCAAGCAATGGATTAGTGAGGATTTTGGATCTGACAGTTGATTATCTGGGTTTTCATATCGGTCATAAGTCAGGTTATGTTCTTTGATTCATCTGGAATATACACACAACATTTCAGTTTTTATGGTGGCACAGGTTCCCCTTGTGCTGCCGTGAGTATATCTAAAGCCACATAGTTTTGCAACACAGCTTTCCTCATAAGCATGACCTCATTGCTTAGCAAAGAGGTACTCATGCAGCTACCATTTAGGGCCTTTGGGTGTAATTCGTTAAGGCCTCTATATGCCATATAACATCTTCGATGCCTATCTGTGGTACAAAGATTGAAGCTAAGTGATCATACCACTGGAATACCAAACATGTCCAATGAGATTGTAAATGAAAAACATTTGCTGGTTTTGGAAGGGTCTGAATTACTGGGCAACATATGGGGGAGGCATGTAGCTTTTCATCTTGTAGCCATCTTTTATTTAGGAGCCAAAAGCAGGAGGCAGGTTTGTGTGACCCAGTTCCCAGCTCGACTTTTCCCTTTGGCTTAATGAGTTTGGGGTCCCAAGACTTAATTTCCTTTCACAATATATATTATCCATATTTTCCTTCTCTTTTTTTCGAGATGGGGGTCTCACTTTGTCACCCAGGCATGATCATAGCTCACTGTTACCTGGAATTCTTGGATTCAAGGGATCCTCCAGTCTTAGCCTCGCAAGTAGCTGGGACTATAGAAGCAGGCCACGGTGCCCGGCTAATTTTTAACTTTTTTGTAGAGACAGGGTCTCACCACGTTGCCCAAGCTGGTCTCGGAACTCCTGGGCTCAAGTGATTCTCCAGCCTTGGCCTCCCAAAGTGCTGGGATTACAAGTGTGAGCCATGGCACCTGGCTCCATATTTTCCACCAGATTTTTTAACATTGTAGGGGCCAACAGAAAAGTTCCCCTTTGCCCTCTTAAGATTCACTGAAAATTAACTAGCAAAAGGCAGATTAATAGGAGAAAAGACATACAAATTTATTTGATCATAGTTTTACGTGACACAGGAGCCTTCAGAATGAAGACCCAAATGGGAAATTGTCCATTTATATGCCTAGGTTCAACAAAGTATGGACAGCTATGTAGAAATAGGATTGGACAAAAAGGGTACTGATTTAGTGCTAATAGACTGAGTGGGGAAACCCAGTGAGGCCTGTCTGTCTAGATTCTTGGCCTCTCTAGGCAGCATTCCTTCCTTCTGGGTATGGACAGGACCCTCTTTGGAATGGGGGTCTTATGACCTACAATCTAAAACAAAGTAGCTCAGATAATTTCTTCAGAGCCAGTTTTTACACAGAAAAGCAAGGGGGAAGTTAGAGTAGTGTTTTTTTTTTTTTTTTTTTGAGACAGAGTCTTGCTCTGTCATCCAGGCTGGAGTGCAATGGTGCGATCTCAGGTCACTGCAACCTCCGCCTCCCAAGTTCAAGCAATTCTCCTGCCTCAGCCTCCTGAGTAGCGGGGATTACAGGCGCGCATCACCATGCCTGGCTAATTTTTGTATTTTTAGTAGAGACAGGGTTTCATCATGTTGGTCAGGCTGGTCTCGAACTCCTGACTTTGTGATCCACCTGCCTCTGCCTCCCAAAGTGCTGGGATTACAGGCGTGAGCCACCGCATACGGCCTAGAGTAGTAGTATTTTACATTTTATGGCTGGCTTTGGGGAAAAGGGGTTCTCTCTATGACCCACCTTGAGGAAAAGGAATTCAGTGTCTGTGGCTAGGCTTGGGGAAGAATGAAGGGCCAGAGACAGGAAGGCAGAAGGTCAGAGAGAAACTTTCGCTTCTGAGGCTGCTTCAGAGCCTTAATTTGGGGTATCATTTTCTGAGCCCCAACAACATGTTAAAGTTTCTGTCCATTAGTTCAAACATCTGGGTCATTTCCATATATAGTCCTATAGATTGCTTTGTCTGTGAGGAATGTGTTATTTTTGCTTTTTTGTGTGTCTCAATTCTTTATTGAATGCCAGTCATTGCTTACATATTTTCATTTCATTTTTTTGAGACAGGGTCTCACTTTCTCACCCAGGCTGGAGTGCAGTGGTGCAGTCTCAGCTCACTGCAACCTCTGCCTCCTGGGTTCAAGCGATTCTCGTGCCTCAGCCTCCTGAGCAGCTGGGACGACAGGCCTGCACCACTACACCTGGCTAATTTTTGTACTTTAAGTAGAAATGGGGTTTCACCATGTTGGCCAGGCTGGTCTTGAACTCTTGGCTTCAAGTGATCTGCCTGCTTTGGCCTCCCAACGTGCTGGGATTACAGGCGTCAGCCACCGTGCCTGGCCAAGTCATTGCTTATATAACAGAAGAGAATGAGGTAAATCATATTAATGCTCGGAAATGGGCAAGTGTGTTCTGTTAGACCGTCTGCGTGGGGTTTGGTCAATCTGGTCAGGAATCAAGCTGGGCTTGGGGTTTTTGTTTTGTTTTGTTTTTGTTTTTGAGATGGAGTTTCGCTTTTGTTGCCTACACTGGAGTGCAATGGTGCGATCTTGGCTCACCACAACCTCCACCTCCCGGTGCAAGCGATTCTCCTGCCTCAGCCTCCTGAGTAGCTGGGATTACAGACATGCGACACCACACCCGACTAATTTTGTATTTTTAGTAGACATGGGGTTTCTCCATGTTGGTCAGGCTGGTCTCAAACTCCTGACCTCAGGTGATCCGCCTGCCTTGGCCTCCCAAAGTGCTGAGATTATAGGCGTGAGCCACCGCACCTGACCTGGGCTTGGGTTTTATTGCTATGGTTGCTTTCAATGTACCACAGTTTTCACCTCCTCTAGCATTATTCTATACTGTACGTTGGGACTGAAGAACTCAAGTGTTCATGCTTCATCCTCAGCTTACAGCTGTCCTGCCTACCTGCACAGTGGGACTAGCTTTCTAGGCCTTTGCCCATCCCCTAGAAATGGATGCTTGTCACTAGCTGCTTGGTAGGCTGGTAGCGGGGTAGAAGTAAAGGGGTTCTCTGTTGTTCTAATTCAATTCAGCCTCAGTCTTCAGCAGGCCCTATGTGTGGGCCTTAGGAATAGATCTTTTCTCAGCCCAAAACTGGGTAAGATCATTAAATGAGTGTAAAGAGGAAAGAAGTGTGAGAAATGAGATTTGGTATACTGCAAGGCTGGGAAGATGGGAAAGAACTAGCAAAGAATATGGAAGAAAACTTTCTAGCAGGGTAGACAGAAAATGGTTACTGAACTAAACTGGGGTCTGCTCACCCAGTGCCGCAAAGCCATTGACATCAGGCTAGTAGCAAGAGAAAGTGAGGCATTTTATTGCAGGGCACCATACAAGGAGAACTGCACAGATCATGCTGAAGACCCGAACTCCCAGATGGCTTAAAGGTACGGGTTTTTAAAGGCAGGGAAAGAGGTTACAGGCAAAGTCATAAATCAATACATAGAGGCTATACATTGGTTTGACCTGAAAAGGTGGGACATCTCAAAGCTGGGATGGGGTGGACTCATAGGTCATAGGTGGTTTCAAAGATTTTTTGATTTATGATTAAGGCGGTGAAGCTGTCTGTCTAAACTTGGGATCCACAGAAAAGAATGTTAGCTCTGGCCGGTGGACATGACTTCCTCCAGGCCCCTCAGGAAGCAACTTAGAACAATGAACAGTGGTCAGAGTTCAGTTCTCAGTTTCCCCTTATCCGAGGTTTAAATCTGTTTGGTGAGAGTCCAGGTTTCTGAAAAGCTGGGAACACATGTTACCCTTAGCTTCTATAGGGAACAAAACATCTCACTCTGACTTCCTTGGCTATTGTGTTCAGCTACTTCTTGCTTATCAAGTTGCTCATTAACTTCTCTGGGCTAGCTAGGTGCCTAGAATTCCCTTGAAGAAACTCAAGATTTCCCTTTATTTCCATGCGTGGAGGGGCCCACAAGCCTCCTAAAAGGGGGTCCCTGCTCTGCCTCAAAACCAGGAGTGTTGTGTTCTGGAAACCAAGCAAAGCCTTTCAAGAAGGAAGAGATAAACTGTCAGATCTACTGAAAAATTGCATAGTTAAGGACTGAGAACTGACCCTGTATTTAAGTGTGGTGATTGCCGGTGACCTTGACAAGAGCAGTTTTGACCAAGTGGTGGCACTGAGAGTCTAACTGGAATGGGTTCAGTTCAGGTAAGAATGGAAGAACTGGAAGGTTGAATTAGGGTGTTTTTTTTTTTTTTCTTCCCTTGAGATGGAGTCTCGCTCTTGTTGCCCAGGCTGGAGTGCCGTGGCATGATCTCGGCTCACTGCAAGCTCCACCTCCCGGGTTCATGCCATTCTCCTGCCTCAGCCTCGAGAGTAGCTGGGACTACAGGCACCTGCCACCACGCCCGGCTAATTTTTTTTATTATTTTTAGTAGAGACGGGGTTTCACTGTGTTAGCCAGGATGGTCTTGATCTCTTGACCTCGTGATCTGCCCGCCTCGGCCTCCCAAAGTGCTGGGATTACAGGCGTGAGCCACTGCACCCGGCCATTTTTGTTTTTTTAAAAAACTTTTACTTAAACAGAGACAAGGTCTTGTTACGTTGTCCAGTCTTGTCTCAAACTCCTGGCCTCAAATGATCCTCTCACCTCGGCCTCCTAAAGCGCTGGGATTACAGGTGTGAGCGATCATGCCCAGAGTTAGAGGAGTTTTACTGTAAAGGGAGTGGAGAAATGGAGTGGCAGCTGAAGAGGAGAGTGAGGCCAATTTCTTTTTTAAGATGAGATAAATCACATGCTGATGGAAAAGGGAAGGGGGGAGCTGCCGATGCTATCTGTGAATAGGTAAGAGGATGAGCTTGAGTGTTAAGAGGTGGGGCTGGGTTCAGACAGAAAGAGTGTGAATAATTCATCTAAGTAAGAGGAGGGAAGGGAGAGTTATGAAGGTACAGATGAAGGTGGATGAGTGGTCACTGATGGAGTCAGACCACTGTATATATCGTAAAGGATATCTTTAGAAGCAATGACCCAGGATAAAAACTGGTAGAGGTCTAACGACATTTATATAATGGTTCTGCGAATATGTATATAAGAAGCTCAAAGCAACATCTACTTATATATTATGGTGAACTAACCTGCTAAGAGATTTTAGATTATTTCATTTAAGGAATGGAAGGGAGCATGCCCCACCAACTCTCTTAGCCAACTCTCTTAACTCCACGCCTGTCTTTTGGCTCTGAGCCATGCTACTTAGTATCTACATGAGAGCAAACAAACAACACGCTCAAGCTTTGTCTGCTTTATTTCACTACATTAAGTTAAGCAATAAGGCAAAACAGTAACCTGTCATTCATAAAGATCAAGGAGTACCTCTCTGTCCCAAAAGGGACCAAAAAGGATGTTTCTTCACAAATATGCATTACACTTAGCTCATTATGCTGATAAGCACTTCAAACAAAAGAAAAGGTCAGTACGTGAATCAAGTAACAAATCCAAATTAACTTAGCCTAAGTTTCCAAAACTGTAGTTTCAAGTGCTAATGGGATCTAACTTTCCTGTGGTGGTGCATACTGACTAGCATTAAAATTTTTGCACCTCACCTAATATAAAAAAGGCAACAAATACAATTCCTAATTCACCAGCTGCAGGTGTTGAATCATTTCTACGAACACACAGAATACTAGCTTGCACTAAAACCTATCTTGAGGAAACATTAAACCAATGGCTCTATGATTCTGCAAGTTAATTTGGCTTCTGAAGAAAAAAGTTTACGATCTAAGTGTTTTGTGTTTCTGTATATCGGAATGATGAGACCCATACTTCAACATTATTACTCTGGGGAATAAATAGCAGCTACCTGCCATAAACGCATGACATGTGTGTAGTCTATGCAAACGTGTAAACATATGAAGCTATTCTCTACTCTATGCCCATTTCCTCCACTGGCAAATATGGAGCAGTGATTTCACAGTAGGCTCTAGCAGGTAGTGAAATAAAAATTTGAGACTCTGTGGGGTCACAAAAAAATGAAACTTTCTACAGTCTGCAAATTTGTAATTACCCATCCCCCTGCTCCAACTCCTAAGAGGCTAAACCTTATTATTACCATAATGTTAGAGATGAGTATTTACCTTCTTACACTGCATCACATATATTACTCTGTGGGACTGTTTCACAAAATTGGCTTGACCTTTGTATAATTAGTACAATTTAGTGTCTTTTAGAGTACAATTTAGTGTCTTTTAAAAGCTTCCTAAATATTTAAAACATTTTCAAGGGAAGCTTACAAGGACTATGTCCCATCTGTATTCTACATTATAATGTATCTTTAATTTTTTAAGACTTAAAACAAGACCAAGGTAAACAAAAAATCTGTGTTTTCCTCAAGTCTCTTGGCCACTTAGTACTAACAATACTTTTACAGAAAACACGGTGCAGCTGGTGGTCTACTTTGACAAGTTTCATTTTAGAAAACATCATAGAAATTAAGGTTAGCAACCCAACTCCAGGATACCAAGTGAAAACAGCAAGTCTGCTGTTAGGCCAGAACTGTGGGCTACTTGCTGAACTATTTTATGGTTTACAATCAAAATGGTCTTATTTGACTCACCACATGACAAGTCTTAAACTTAGTAAGGGGGAAAGTTCTTAATATCCAGTTTTGGATTCAAGAGATTATAATAGTTAATTTCCCCTTCAAATCAATGGAAAGAATGCTAGTTGAGAATACGCTAAAAATCTAACCTTTAAAATGTTTTCTGCATTCCGGAAATGAACCTGTCCACTCAGGTTTTCTTTGGGTTCTTTTCCAGGTCCCAAACAGAACAACTTAACTGAGTTAAAGAGGCAGAACAGGGAAGGGGTAGGAAGTAAGACAAATAAAGATTGCCCCCCTGTGGCAGCATTAATCCCTGGGTATTGTGGCAATATTGAAAACGAATGGAAGTTGCTACCCCCTTGACATGACATGTAATTGCTTGCTTCTCAAATTCTTCTTAAAAGATCCATATTTTACTGGGAAAAAAATTCAGAACCACTAATACATGTCCTGTATTCACTTAGAAAAAGAGGGCAAATAAGAGTGCCTTAACAACTTCACAGGTTTTTCCAATCATCACAATACTAAAGATAATGTGACAATTCAATTTTTCAGTTATATGGAAATCTATGGCAAAATGGCAGCCATTATGGCAATGAAGAGATATGTTTTAGACTGTTAGATGATATTTAATGGAACGCAGAAAGCAGTTGGTACATTGTGACCAATGCTGGATCATTAACAGCAGGTCTACCTTTGGGTTATCATTTAAGTTTCATCTGTGACATTGTGATCCTTAGTGAGATCAGATCAAGAGATAGTACAGAGTTTCTCAGGTGGTAAATACAATGCCATTCCAAGGAACACCCATCCCCTTTCCTAGGATGGAATTATGCTGCTGTTACTCAACGTGCAGGGCTCAGTGAGGGAGACACAGACTTACTGGCGTCAACAGGGGTGAGAGCAAGAGCAACAGCAGTTACCCTGTGTTCCCAATGCCTTGCCTATGCTCCCACTTTCTTAGCAATAGAATTCCGTAGTGCATGGGTACATCGTTATTATCAAGGCCTAATGAAGCAGCAGCTTCCACATTTTAACGCAGGTTTATGGTGATACTGTCCTTTGGGATCTGCCCTCCAGTGGAACCTTTTAAGGAAGAAGCGGGCCCAAGCTAAGTTCCACATGCTGGGTGAGCCAGATGACTTCTGTTCCCTGGTCACTTTCTTCAATGGGGCGAATGGGGGCTGCCAGGTTTTTAAAATCATGCTTCATCTTGAAGCACACGGTCACTTCACCCTCCTCACGCTGTGGTGTAACTTTGATGAAAATACCCACTTTGTTGGCCTTTCTGAAGGCTATAATGCTATGGAAAGAAAAAAAAGCAAGTATTAGGTAGATAAAAAAATCAGCCAAACCACTAAGACTTACAGTAAAAGTCTTTCACCTTATTCTTTCCTTCAGCACACACGGAAAACCTATAAACACTTTGTTCTTAACCTACCAAGTATTTTTTTGTTTTGTTTTGAGACACAGTCTCGCTCTGTCGCCCAGGCTGGAGTGCAATGGCTCCACCTTGGGTCACTGCAACCTCTGTTTCATGGGCTCAAGTAACTCTCCCATCTCAGCCTCCCGAGTAGCTGGGACTACAGGCATGCACCACCACACCTGACTAGCTTCATATATTAATATGTATATTTTTTGGTGGGGATGGGGTTTCACCATGTTGCCCAGGCTGGTCTCGAACACCAGGGCTCAGGTGATCTGCTTGCCTTGGCCTCTCAAAGTGCTGGAATTAAGGGCATAAGCCAAGATGTCGGCCATATATTTTTCTATGAGCTTATACTTTTCTGCTTTTCTAACCAACACAGATGGTACACACTATTCCATAACTTGCTTTTTTTTTAACTCTGTTTATCACAAACACCTTTTGACGCTGGTATATACAGATCATCTACATTCTATGTAATGGTTGCATAGTATTCAATTATGTGTTTACCATAATCGGCATATACTGAGGTTGCTGACAATTTTTCTCTATTATAAACAATGGTGCTGCAAACATCCCTTTACATTTACCTCTGTGCAAATGTGGTAATATTTCTATAGAACATAGACTCATACCGTGGAAAGTTATTTATTTATTTATTTATTTATTTTTTTGAGACGGAGTCTCGCTCTGTCACCCAGGCTGGAGTGCAGTGGTGCAATCTCGGCTCACCGCAACCTCCGCCTCCTGGGTTCCAGCGATTCTCCTGCCTCGGCCTCCTGAGTAGCTGGGATTACAGGCGCACACCATCACACCCGGGTAATTTTTGTAATTTTAGTAGACATGGGGTTTCACCATATTGGTCAGGCTGGTCTCGAACTCCTGATCTCAGGTGATCCACCCGCCTCGGCCTCCCAAAGTGCTGGGATCATAAGCCTAAGCCACTGCACCCGGCCTTATTTTTATTTTTTAGAGACAAGGTTTTGTTCTGTTACCCAGGCTGGAGAGCAGTGGCATGATCATAGTTCATGGTAGCCTTGACCTCCTAAGCTCAAACGATGCTTCTGCCTCGGCCTCCCAAAGTGCTGGGATTACAGGCATGAGCCACCACGCCTGGCCATACTGTGGGAAGTTTTAATAACTCAGTGCTTTAAGGGAAATTTTGGAACACCATAAATCAAGAGTGTTTTTGTAAATAACTTATGTAATTAGGAATTTTAACACAAAAATGTCTCTTCATTGAGGTTTCCATTTCAATTTCCCCTCATTTGTGCATTCAGTTTGTGCTTTAATAACTTAGTTTCTGAAAGTAAAAAGGCAATGAAATAAACAGAATTTGTCTACTACCCAAATGACATTCAGTTACTCTAAGAAAGGTTACTGGGATTACATATTCACATATTTATACAGTGTTAGTTTCCAGAAATCTGAAAGTTCTATTAAATCTAATAATGTAAAATATAATTAATTCAGTTTTAAATTACTCTATCATGTAATCAGGCTGAAATTTGATATCTCAGACAATCATTCCAGAAGTATATCTTGGCTTAACAAATTTCTGTACCTAATTAATTTGAGGACCCACATAAAGCAAGGATTTGAGAGAACACATTTTGTACTGTATAACTCAGTACATTTTGTATTACAGTAACTAACCAAACCTTTGATTTGTATGAGTCATGTAAAAAATAATTCACAGTTTAAAATGGTAAAAAGGAAAACATCAGTCTTTCTTTTTATCCTTAATTTCCCAAGCAACCACTGATACCTGGGAAGCTTTTCCAAAACAAATTTGGATTTCTGGTCCCTAGCTAGACCTGCTAAAAAAAATCCTCTGGGGTTGGGGTCTGGAATGCTATCGAACAACAAAACAAAACAACACTTGACCTGGTGCTTTCTGAAGTTAACCCACGTTTGGTAATCACTAAACTAATCTCACCTTTGCCTTCACTTTATTTTTCTTTTCTTTCTTGAGACGGAGTCTGGCTCTGTTGCCCAGGCTGGAGTGTAGTGGCATGATCTGAGCTCACTGCAACCCCCGCCCCTAGGATTCAAGTGATTCTCCCATCTCAGCCTCCCGAGAAGCTGGGATTACAGGCACTTGCCACCACGCCTGGCTAATTTTTGTATTTTTAGTAGAGACAGGATTTCGCCATGTTGGCCAGGCTGGTCTTGAACTCCTGACCTCAAGTGATCTGCCTGCCTCAGCCTCCCAAAGTGCTGGGATTACAGGCATGAGCCACCGCACCTGGCTTCACTTTATTTTTCTAACCCACCTTGTGTTATCTCTTCTCTCTTACATCTTGTTGAGAAAGCTTTTGATCATTCTGTCAAAAAACCGTAAATGGGCCGGGCATGGTGGCTCACGCCTGTAATCCCAGCACTTTGGGAGACCAAGGCGGGTGGATCACTTTAGGTCAGGAGTTCAAGACCAGCCTGGGCAACATGGCAAAACCCCATCTCTACTAAAAATACAAAAATTGGCCAGGCGTGGTGGCGCTTGCCTGTAATACAAGTTCCTCAGGAGGCTGAGGCAGGACAATTGCTTGAACTCGGGAGGTGGAGGTTGCAGTGAGCAGGAGATCACGCCATTGTACTCCAGCCTGGGCAACAGAGACTCCTTCTCAAAAAAACAAAACAAAGACTGTGAATGTTCCCTGTGCCAGTTTATTAAGCTATTATTTTTCAGCTCCAAGCGCACCTCTCTCAGTTTTGCTTTGTGACACAGGATTCTGCTTGGACCGTATCTGCTGGATCGGTTGGCTCTTTGTCAGGTTCTGTCAGTAGCGGGCTCTAAAGGGAGACTAGAAGTCTGGAGAAGGAAGGGTCTTGCTCTTCCTTTAGAGATTCCTGTTTGCTTGTGGTCCCTGTTCCCTGTGGCCATTACTCCAAAAAATTTTTTTTTTTTGTTGAGACAAGGTATCACTCTGTTGCCCAGGCTGGAGTGCAGTGGCACAATCACGGCTCACTGCAGCCTCAGCCTCCCGGGCTCAACTGATTCTCTCACCCTGGTATCCTGAGTAGCTGGGACTACAAGCATGTGCTGCTACACCTGGCTATTTTTAAAATTTTTTTGTAGAGACGGTGTCTTACTCTATTCCTAGGCTGGTTTCAAACTCCTGTGAAGCAATCCTCCTGCCTCAGCCTCCCAAAGTGTTGAGAATACAGGGGTGAGCCACCATGCCCAGCCCAGCAATGCTTCTTTACCCAGGAGGAAGTGGCAATAAGCAGTTGAAGTTTTCCAATTCTTGTATAATCATGCCACCCCTCCTTTGTCATCACGAGATGCCAGGACCACGCAAGCAGTGTTCCCCTTCAGCTCATTGGAGGCCTGAGTTTCAGCTACATGGAGCTCTTTCTTTAAGTTCTAAATTTTAATAATTCTAACTATTTCCCTTTGTTCCCTCCACCTGAGGGGTGGTAGCTGGCTCATCAAATAGCTATCTTTGAAATTTTATGCCCATGAAGTAGCATAAAATTGCTACTTTAGTGTTCTTTTTCACTTTTTAAGTTACACAAGTGAACAATTATTTATATTAAATTCTCTGTTCAAATCACTGAAATCATTCAGTCTACAGACTGAATTCTCTGATGGTCACAGTCCCCAGTTACTGGAAGGTTTGGTTCTTTTCAGTTATTAGGTATGAAAGAGTAAAATCTATTAATTACTCCAAGGGGGTGGGGGTGGGGAACAAACCTGATGATAAATCTATAGGGACAGAATATTGTATCCTGTCCGCAACCATTAAAATCATATAATTAAAAATTTTTTTATTAACATGGGAAAATATATTCAAGTGAAAAAGGCTAAAAAACTGTATTTATAGAATGATCCCAATGAGGTGAGAAATATTTGGAAGGACAAATGCCAAAATGCTAATGGTGTTTATCTCTGGTGGTGGGATAATTTTATTTTCTTCTTCATGGTCTTATATATATTTCCCCAATTTTCTACAATAATTATTTTTAGAAACAGGAAGAAAAAAGTTATTTTAAAAAATCCAGACAAGAAAATTGGATATAAGTGGGCATTCTGTTATCAGCCAATTGTGGTATGGGGATCACAAAAAGATCACTCACTCGGGATCGTCCTGAAAGTCTTGAGGTTCTGCCAACTCATCGTACTCTGCTGCTGCATCCTTGCCAGCTAAAACGAGCTCTTTGGGAGGCACCACCACCTGGAGAGCAACACAGAGAGGCCTGCCTGAGAAGGGACCAGTGTGACAGAATATAGCAAAGTATGACATTGATTTAGACAAATGGAAGCATACAGCAAGTTTCAGGAAACATATATACTACTTCTATGGAGTTTATAAGAACAAAGGTTTTAAGAGAAAGCTAAGTGAGTACTTACTTCATGGGGTCTGCAATGAATAGCTAGGGAGAACATGGGGGCTTCAATTGTGTCTTTAATGTTTTATTTTATTTATTTATTTATTTTTTTGAGATGAAGTCTCACTCTGTTGCCCAGGCTAGAGTGCAAATGGCATGATCTCGGCTCACTGCAACCTCTGCCTCCTGGGTTGAAGCGATTCTCCTGCCTCAGCCTCCCGAGTAGCTAGGACTACAGGCGCCCACCACCATGCCTGGCTAATTTTTTGCATTTTTAGTAGAGACGGGGTTTCACCATATTGGCCAGGCTGGTTTCGTACTCCTGCCCTCATGATCCACTTGCCTCGGCCTCCCAAACTGCTGGGATTACAGGCGTGAGCCACTGCGCCCAGCCCTAATGTTTAATTTCTTAAGGGGATGAGGAGAAATGGGTACTTGCCATATTATTCTTCATTTTTTTTTGGATACATCTGAAACAGTCCATCATTAAGAACAACACAAAGGAGAAACACTGGTTCCAACACAATGTTTTTTGACATGGTACCAGCTGATTCCTGGTACCTGATACATAAACTCACATGAGATACTGGGTGATTATGGTCATGGAAAACAATTAGCATTCTTCAGACTTATGTTGTAATTAGGCCTCAACTTTGCTCTGTCAGAAGTTAACAGTTAACAGTGTCAATCAAATTTCTAATCATAGATACAAATGTGGGAGGGGAGGTATAAAGAGAGCTTTATAAAGATATGCTGTGCTTATGCATCAGGTACTTACTTCTGTCTGTCTTAACTGGAGCTGCTTATTAGTAAAATTAATTAAAAAGGAGCGGCAGGGCACGGTGGCTCAGACCTGTAATCCCAGCACTTTGGGAGGCTGGGGAAGGTGGATCACGAGGTCAAGCGATTGAGACCATCCTGGCCAACATGGTGAAACCCCGTCTCTACTAAAATACAAAAATTAGCCGGGCATGGTGGCAGGCGCCTGTAATCCCAGCTACTTGGGAGGCTGAGGTAGGGGAATCGCTTGAACCCGGGAGGCGGAGATTGCAGTGAGCTAAGACTGCGCCACTGCACTCCAGCCTGGCGACAGAGAGAGATTCTGTCTCAAAAAAAAAAAAAAAAAAAAAAAAGCAACAAGGACCAAATAAGTGAAATAAGTGTTCTCTCTCTTTGGAGGTGATGCTAGTAAGTGAAATCACTAAAAAGCAGAAAAAAAAAAAAAAAAAGAGGACAGAAATTCTCTAATATTATTTGAATAACAACTAAAGATATAGGCATCTTTTTAAACCATTTTTATTATAAATATCATGCTGAATTATGAATTAGTAATAGATGATCTATAGAGAAAGGCTCTTGTTCTAAAATTTCAAGTACTAGAAGAAGCAAAATATAAAGAGAGGCCATATTACATCCATTCAACTCACACTGAGTCAAAATCACCCACTTTAACATTTAGTTATATATATTTTTTTAAGACAGAGTCTCGCCTCAGCCGTCCAGGCTGGAGTGCAGTGGCGCAATCTCAGCTCACTGCAACCACCATCTCCCGGGTTCAAGCGATTCTCCCATCTCAGCCTCCCCAGTAGCTGGGATTACAGGCACCTGCCATCATGCCCAGCTAATTTTTGTATTTAGTAGAGACGGGTTTCACCATGTTGGCCAGGCTAGTCTTGAACTCCTGACCTCAGATGATTCACTCACCTCAGCCTCCCAAAGTGCTAGGATTACAGGCGTGAGCCACCAAGCCTGGCCTAGTTAGTGCTATGTTATGTATACTCTTTGTAAGGTAGAGGAATCTAGAGGAGGCATACCAGCTTCTAAATGATTTTAAACGTATCATTTCTAAAAGGAAATGATATTTCACAAGTGTTGAAGAATGAATGTACGAGACTCAGAGACTGAAGCGGCATGTATGTTAGGGGAGTCAGGATAGGAAGGAGGCATGCTAGGTAAAACAAATAGCATACACAATTCTCCAGCGTCAAAGTTTATAACCTATTGGATCTGTCTGGATCACAACCACTAATATGTACGATTCAGGGAATGCTAAATTTGAGGATCTGAAGGAAGACTACACTGGAAGAACAGAGAGAAGTAATGTCATTAAGGAGGTCTTAGGCTATGCTAAAAATCTGGACTTCATCTCAGTCAAGAGCAATGCTAAATCACCAGCATGCACAGAGTTAGATTTTAGAAGTATCGCCCTAGTGGCAATAGAGAAGAAATGGGTTGAAATGGAGGTGGTGGTATAAAAATAGCAAGGTCATTTAGGAAGTTATTGTCACAGTCCATGTAAGAAACGATGAGACCTTCAAATAGGGCAGTGTGTTTCAGGATAAAGTAAAAAAATTTAGGAGGTGGAATCAAAAGAACTTGCTGACTAGATGTGGAAAGGAGAGTGTGTGGAGTCTTTTAAGCCAGGTCAAATGAGGACACTCCAGGGAAAGTGAGGGTCAGTCAGGCTGAGGCAAAATGCTCCTACCTTAGCAGTGCTGTTGATATTATCAGGGTCCCCCTCCTCACACTCCAAGAGAGTCACATGGGTGAGGTTCTCAACTGGATTCGTAAGAGTCAGGAGGACCTGGCTCTCCTGGGGAATAGGAAACATATCTCTCAGACATTCGCCACTTTCTTAGCTGCTATACCAAATATTTCACGAAATTGCCATCCCCCCCATTACTCCTGAGTAATGATGCCCTACTTATACCTCTACATCATTGTATTCTCTACGTGCTTACTGATCCCTGTTCTATTATCTATATGTTAGACCAAATACTCTCTGGAGTTGCTATTTCACTGAGGAAATGAGACAGATTCCACTGAAAGGGCCAGTTACTAGATCCAGAAATTCTGAGGAATGTTCATTATCTAAGTGAAGTTAAAACTCCTGTCTCACCCAGGCTGCCATTTAAGGACTGAAAAGAAGGCCCTCATAAATAAAATATGGGAGCCACAGGCCAGTCAGATGCATTAACAGAGCAAAAATGGCACACCAAGACTACAAAAACTTTTAAAAATTTTTATTATTTATTTATTTATTTTTGAGACAAGGTCTCACTCTGTTGCCCAGGCTGGAGTGCAGTGGCATGATCATGGCTCACTGCAGCCTCGACCTCCTGGGCTCAGGTGATCCTCCCATCTCAACCTCCTGAGTAGCTGGGACCACAGCTGTGCGCCACCACACCTGGCAAATTTTTTGTAGAGATGGGGTTTCCCCATGTTGCCCAGGCTGGTCTTGACCTCCTGGGCCCAAGCAATCTACTTATCTTGGCCTCCCAAAGTGCTGGGATTACAGGTATCAGCCACCGTGCCTGACCTTATAAAAACTTAAGACTTCTTGAACTGTGATAATTTGTCCTTGTTTGGTACTCTCTCTAGATAAGCAAAACAAATCTTTCAAATGAAGGACCACATAATAAATATTTGTGTTTTCAGGAGCAGCATGAAAAGAAAAGAGTTAACGAGTTTGCTGCAGAATATTCTACAATTCACTGGGTGTGTGTGTGGAAGGAAGGGGAGTAGATGAGGACTCCAAGGAAGAGAAGGGCTGTGGTATGGAAATCTAACTGATTCCTAGTACCCAAAACATAACAAACAGGAGATCGAAGAGAATCTCTAGGCTGGAGAAGAACAAAAGATGCCTGTGGGATCCAACATTCTCTCCTTTCTTTTCCCCACCTATAATTTCACCGTAACATAATGTGCACCCTGCTCTTTCTCCCTACTTTTCATCAAAGATGCTGTTGTCAAGAATCTCAGTGTCAACAAATTTAAAGTCTTTATTACCCCAAACTGTCTTCTTTTCTATCCCTTGCTCACTGGATCCTGTGCCAAATACACACACAGCCACCCACATATACATATACACACATCATTGATCAGTCCTTTTTCTTCCTGTTAATGAGCAAGGTACTAACCTTCATGTAGCGAAGGTTGGGAATTGACATGATTCTCACTTCTGGAATATAATTGCTATGCATAAATAAAAAATGCATTAATATTCATTGGAGTCTCTTAAAATTATTATTATTTTTTAAAGCTAGTGCAGTACATAAAAGATTTCATGTTAATTAGAACATATCAGAGAAAAATAATTTTAATGACCCATATCATCACAGTAAGAACTTAGGAAAAGACATAAGACCAAACTGGTATGAGTTCTTTCTGAAATCTTATGTATATTTCTAGTTTAAACTGCCCAGGCCCCAGATTAGCATTTACATATCAAGATATTGCTTTGTAATGACTAAGGCAAGATATTTATCTCCTTGTGTCTCGGTTTTCCCAATTCTAAAATGAGGAAAATAATGGTATCTATCACTTGAGGTTATTGTGAAGAATACATGCAAGAATGCTTTGAAAAGTGCTTGGAACAAAGCTCACATAAATGTTCATTATTGTGCATACATTAACATAATACAAAATCTATTGCAGAAACACTAAAAGTGGGGGAAAAAAGTACATCTTAGAATCAGATATTTAAACTTTAAACGAGCTATTTCTCATGGTGACCAGCAGGATTACCTGAGTAACTTAACAGGAATTTAAGAAACTTTCATCTTCCTGAATCTCAAAAAAACAAACACATACACACACAAAAGCAACAACAATAAAAAGAAATTTAAGGATCCCACTTCTAAGAATTTGAATTCAGTAGGTCTGAGGTTTGATACCACAGCTCTGTATTTTTTTTTTTTTTTTTTGAGACAGGGTCTTGCTGTCACCCAGGCTGGAGTGTAATGGCACAATCATGACTCACTGAAGCCTCGACCCCCCAGGCTCAAGTGATATTCCCACCTCAGCCTCCCAAGTAGCTGGGAGTACAGGAGTGTGCCACCATGCTCAGCTAATTTTTGATTTTTTGTACAGGTGAGGACTCACTATGTTGCCCAGGCTGGGCTTGAACTCCTAAGGCTCAAGCGATCCTCCTGCC
Organism: Pongo abelii; assembly: GCF_028885655.2. Classification (NCBI taxonomy): domain Eukaryota; kingdom Metazoa; phylum Chordata; class Mammalia; order Primates; family Hominidae; genus Pongo; species Pongo abelii. The sequence continues at coordinate 159,368,628 of NC_071989.2, forward strand.
TTGGCCTCCCCAAATGTTGAGATTACAGGCATGAGCCAAACACCTGGCCTCAGAGTATCTGTATTAAGATAGCCAGGCAATTCTAAAATGATGTCAGAAAAAAATCACTTTTTCTCAAAGCAAGCTTAAGAAATTGATGCTAAGCACAGGCTGCCATTCAGGGTTTCTGTAATGAGTATAATTCTTAAGAAAGGAGTTCATCCCAGACTTCACAAGTGCCATTTCTGTAAGTCTCTTTATTCCTAACCAATCATGTATTAAGAGTAGTTAGGAAAATGAACATATTTTATGGTGAGTTACAAGGCATTTGCAAACATAATTACTCATTTGATTATTTTCAAGAATCCCAAGAGGAAGACATTATTCCCATTTCAGAGAGGAGGGAAGTAAGTTTAGACAAAAACAGTAAGTGACAGACCCTCTTCCTGGCCCTCCTAGCTCCTCCTAACTCACCAGACATGCACTTCCCAACCTTTTTGTTTCCTAATACTTATTTTTAATTGCTGCATAATATTCTACGTACAAGTTATCTCAATTTAACCAACTATTTCCTTGTTAATGGTTAATCAGTTTGACACTGATTAACTTTTGGTTAAACTGTTTGCAGCTTTTTGCCATTAATATATTCTAATACACACCTTTGGAAATGCATCTTTATATATTGGTGATTTTGTTTCTACAGAATACATCCCTGAAACAGTACTGTTGGGTTAAAAGGTCTATGTAATTTTTGATATTTCCAGACCACTCTCCAAAAAGACTAGCAATTCAAGATCCTACCAACAATGTGTGCAAGTATGTGTTTACCCACATTCTCATGAGCACTAGATGCTAATTACTTTTTAAAACTTTTCCTATCAAGTCTTAGTTTCTTTCCATATACAGTGTATCTTCTGGCCATTTGAAATTCCTTTTCCATAAGCTACCTGTTCAAATCCCTTGTTCCACATTCCACTTTACTGCCTCCCTCTATTTTTATCTTTTCAATTTCTGGGAATTCTCTATGCCTGGGATATTAAACTTTAGTTTGTCACGACTGCCAAATATTCTTTCTTGCTTTACTATTTGTCTCAGGACTTTGTTGCTAATTTTGTCTTAAAAATTTTTTTTTTCCTTAGAGAGAGAGTCCTGCTCCACTGTCTAGGCTGGAGTGCTGTGGCACAATCATAGCTTACTGCAGCCTTGACTTCCTGGGCTCAAGCGGTCCTCTCACCTCAGCCTCCCAAGTAGCTAGGACTACAGGTGCATGCCACTGCACCTGGCTAATTTTAAAATTTTTTTGTAGAGATGGGGTCTTACTATGTTGTCCAGGCTCGTCTTCAACTCTTGGGCTCAAGTGATCCTCCTGACTCAGGCTTCCAAAGTGCTGGGATCACAAGTGCGAGCCACTGCACCTGGCTTTAATTTCATCTTTTATAACCACTATTTCTTTTTGCGAAGGTCAAAGGTGTTTCTTTTCTTTAATGGCTTCTGGGTTTCCTGTCTTGCTAAAGAAGGGCTCTCTTACTCCAAAGCTAGACAATACTTTCCTAATTTGTGAAAACATTTTTCTTGTTTGCCAGGTAATTTAAAAAATTTATGTATTAGAAAAGTATGATGAGATATGAAAAGTTTACATTTAATTAGATGAACACTGGGTAAGTTTTAAGTGGCAGTATTTGTCTCTAATTAGGACCATTCAGATAGCCTGATAGGTAGTTTTTATAAACAAAATTCTCTTCTACTCGCAAGTCCCAGAGAGTTAACACTAACTTAATCACTTTCATTCCAGTCAATGAAGTGTTATAACACAGGTAAAGTAAAATGAACACTATTACAGGGATACTCTTCAATCAGCTATACTTTATTATTTTTTAATTTTTTTGAAGGATTATTCCCAAACTCAGATACTTTATAATTTGTAATGATGACTAGTGACTTTCCACCAAATAATCAACATACCTTGTTGCTCCAGATCATACTGGGCCACTGTGTCCCTGATCCCAATACCCCTGAATCTATTTATCTTAAACTTCATGGCATGTAACTAAATTCAAAACCTAAACAGGAACAGAATGTCAACATTATTTTGATGTAATTTTTTTTTTTTTTTTTTTTAAGGCCAAGAGTAAACACAACTCACACTGGGGAAGAAGAATAAACCAAAATAACTCAAAACAGTAACTGAAAACACCAATCCCAAAATACTCACACAGCGACCAGTTGGATTTTGAATTTGATTGATGTTGGGTTAAATTCTGGCTTGCTCAAATTATGTTCACATTTCTAAAAAGAAAACAAATATAACGTATATCAGAAGACAACAACACACTTTGTTGATCCATAGAGCTGCTAAATTCAGAAGGACAGCATTTACGAGAATTTTGTTTTGTTTTATTCTGCTATAAGACCATATGTTTTTGAATAGTGTATAGCAGCCAAAGTTTATAAAAGATGTTTGCACTTCCTGATATGTGCAACCACACTATCCAATATTATTACACCTCTGTGGTACTTAAAAACTACTAAAGTAACACATACTGAGTACTTACTGTATTTGCTAAACAACGTGCTCACTGGTTTAACTGGATTTAAATATCACATCAACTTTATGAGCTAGGTATAGGTATTACATTAAGGTTGCCATATTATAGATGATTAAAATGGTACACAGGAAGGGTAAGTAACCTGTGCAACTTTATAGAGCCAATAAAAATGGACACTGGGATTTAAATCCAGGTAGTAAAATTCCAGATCCTATGCTTTAAAGTACAGTAACAATGATTATTTTTGAGATAGGGTATCACTCTGTCACCCAAGCTGGAGTGCAGTGGCACAATCAAAGCTCACTACAGCCTCCAACTCCTGGGCTCCAGTAATCTTCCTGCCTCGGCCTCCCAAAGTGCTGGGATTACAGGCATGAGCCACTGCACTAGGACAGTAATAATTATTTACTACTTTCTTAAATATGCACTACATATACCTGGTTAAAAATGTTTTTAACAGAACAAAAAAGGTGTCCAGTGTAAAGATTACCCATTATCTGTCTGTCCCCTTGTTCCTCTCCCCAGACAGCCTATGCACATAAAAGTATAAGCATACATCACCTTGCTTTTTTCACAGTAACACAAAAGGGAACATTTTATATTTAATTCTCTTGCTTTTTTCATTTATTCTATCTTGGAATTAATTCCATTTCAGTACATATAGAGAGGCCTCTGTGTCCCACTGTAACAATTTCTATAACTTACATAAGATAGAAATTGATGGACATTCAGGACGTTTCCATTATTTTGCTACTATAAGTAATGCAGCAATGAGTATTCTTGTACATGAATCATTTCCTAAGTGTCTAAGTATCTGTAAGACAATTTCCTAAGAGTAGATCAAAGGGTATATGCATTTGCTATTTTAATGGATATTGAAATATAACTGACTAATCTGATGATTATGAAATGATATTCCATTGCAGTTAATTTTTTAAAATTTTTTATTTTCTGATTGCAGTTTTAATGTACATTTCCCTGATTAGTGTATAAATCTGAATATCTTTCATATTTACTGGCTATTGGGATTTCCTCTGCCGTAACTTGAATGTTAGGATCTACTGGTTATTTTTATTTCCTTGCTATTTGCTGATATTAACAATAGATATTAATCTATTGTTAATAATATACCTTGCAAACTACTTTTCTCAGTCTGTGGCTTATCTTTCCATTTCTTTATGGGTTTTCTTTGGCATGAGGGTACAAGTTTTACTTTTAATGAAGTAAAATATGTAACTTTACATTATAGTTTGTGCTTATTTGTACTACTTATGAAACATTCCCCTACCCAGAAGTCATGAGGTATTCGCCTCTATTTCCTTCTAGAAGTTTGGCTCTTCAAATTTCCAATGTTCCTGAAATTAACTTCTATGTAGGGTGAGGTAGCAACCCAATTTTATTTTCTTCCATATAATCACTTGACCTAGCAAAATGTAATTGCCTATTCTTTCTCTAATGATCTAAAATGCCATATTTAGTATATAACAAATTTTCTCATATGCATGGGTCTACGTCTGCATATATATAGACACACTTTTTTTGTTTATATGTACGTTTGTACTTTCCCTCCTTTTTTATACAGAAGTTGCATACCTACCATGCACTTTGCTTTTTGCATTTAAAAATGTATCCCAGGCCGGGCGCGGTGGCTCACGCCTGTAATCCCAGCACTTTGGGAGGCCGAGGAGGGCGGATCACAAGGTCAGGAGATCGAGACAATCCTGGCTAACATGGTGAAACCCCATCTCTACTAAAAATACAAAAAAATTAGCTGGGCGTAGTGGCGGGCACCTGTAGTCCCAGCTACTTGGGAGGCTGAGGCAGGAGAATGGTGTGAACCCAGGAGGCAGAGCTTGCAGTGAGCTGAGATTGCAACACTGCACTCCAGCCTGGGCAACAGAGTGAGACTCCATCTCAAAAAAAAAAAAAAAAAAAAAAAAAAAAGTATCCCATATTAACACATTCTTTTAAATAAATTTATAGTACTCATTGTGTAGCTATACTATAATCTCTGCATATTTTGGTTTGTATTTGTGGAGGTGCAAGGTAGATTCCTAAAAGTGAAGTTGATGAGACAAAAGGTAACTTTACTTTTGGTAGATATTACTATATTAATGGTGCATTATATAACCATATTTATATAAATTTATATCAACTTAATTTATATACAACTATTTCTATTACTAATCTTTTTTAAGAAATCAACTTCTGATTCTGTTGCTCTTTTGTATTTTGGTTTCTTAATTTATTATATTTTATATTAATTTATTGTATTTTATATTGGTTTCTTAATTTATTAACACCTGTTATCTTTGGACTTTGCTGTTTTTTTTCTAACTTCTTGAAATGGATGCTGACATCGCTAATCTTTTAATATTTCTTCTTTTCTAATATATACTGTATAGCTAAGCACAGCCTTAGTTGTATCCTGCAAGTTTTGCTATAAAGAAATTACTGATTTCTAACTTAACTGCATTGTGATCAAATAATATACTTTAATAATTTCATCTTCCAGATGACAGCCTCAGCAAGAGAAAGCATAGGGACTCCAATGGCAGCAGCAGCACGTGCAAAGAAACAATCATGAAAGTTGGTAGACAATATTGGATGGGTGCTCCAGGTCTCTCCCAAGCTTGCTTTTTATATATTTTGTTATTTAAAACAAACCTATGTTTATTTATTTTTTGAGACAAGTTTTGCTTTTGTTGCCCAGGCTGGAGTACAATGGCGCAATCTCGGCTCACTGCAACCTCTGCCTCCTGGGTTCAACCAGTTCTCCTGCCTCAGCCTCCCAACAAACCTCTATTTTAAGCAGAATTAAAAAAAAAATAAGCTGGTGTAAGGCTATATGACTTTTGGTCAAACCAACAAGATGCAGGGCTTCTAAATATAAGGGATCATCTGAAATGAATGTTGTTTGAAATAACTGTCTAATTTTGAGGGTTCCAGTATTTATGTGAAAATTTAACAATTTTTAAAGAAGTCCTTGGAAATTGGTATTGACAATAAATCTCCTTAAAATAGAATTTTAAAGCTTTTTCAACACACTGGAACTCTCCCCGGCTTTGGACCAACCCCACAACTGAGCTAAGCCACCTCCTCGAGACATGCATTGCTCTGCTGCTGGATAGTCTAACAGCTTGAACAAGGGAGCTCACTTAACAAGAGATATTGTGTAGTTTAAAACACATTAGTTTGTATAAAATAACTTCTCATAAATTTCTCATAAATTAAAGCTGCAGTACAATTCACTGAGTGGTTAGTTAGGCCAATCCTCCCCGCCATTATCCTTGCTCTGCTATAAATCACCATTAAAAACCATTATAATGTTTTTAATAATATCAGCTGGCACTTAAATATTTTTGGAGTGAAAATTATTCCTAAAGTTATACATGACTCCCACAAAAATAGTTTTATCATATTAAAAAGACCTGTACTGATTTGCCAAAATTCCGCAACTTAGCAAAGGTATTACCTTCCTTGGATTTGTACTTTGTGATATAGTATGCTGTACCGTGGGCTGGTTATGTTAACTGAAAAAATAGTCATTACCCAAGTTTTGCAGCACTCTAAACTTAAGCAGAAGAACAGCCGTCCACATCTTTTAGCATTGCACGTTTGTGGCAAAATCACGGTTTTGTAATTGCTAAGGTATGTCAGGTTATTTGAAAACAATTACTTTTTGAATTGTGACCACAAAGCATCATTTCTACAGGAAAAGTTGTCTTATCATTTGAAATTACGCAAATGATGTCTTGATCTGAAGCACAAACCCCAGGTACTTAATGTTTTTAATAACACAGTGCCACTGCAGGGGTTAGGGGCGGTGGGGAAGAACAAGGATAATGGCGGGGAGGATTGGCCTAACTAACCACTAAGTGAATTGTACTGCAGCTTTTATTTATGAGAAATCCTTATCTGGGATAGTTGAGGGCAGCTGCAAACTAAAAACAATCCAGTAAATGTACTTTGTTTATATTTTGTACCAGGCAATTATCAACTGCTAAATAATAGCTTTCATACTTGCAACTGTTGCATACAGAGTACTTTTGCTAAAAGGTGATTAGCTCTTGCCTTTAATTTTACAGTGCTTAATGTGATAACTTCCAGTCATGTTTCCTATAAAAGAGACCATTTAATATATGTATATAAACCACAGTAATAGTACAACATACGATTTTAAAATTATTTTTTCTACTTAAAATATTTAATTTAAGGCTTCTTAGGACACTTCTAAAGCAGATTAAATCCAATAAGCTTCCTGATGATTTTTTTGTAACCGGAGATAGTTTTTTCAACTGAAACAACATTTCAGCTAAATAAAGCATTTTAAAATATTGATATTTGATAAAAAATTGCCTTGTATAATGTCTATAAATTATATTTGTTCTGAAAAAGGTATAATGCCCTAATGTTAAAATATTTTAAACAAATCCTTATCCTTTGATTTTTAAAACTCTGATCTAATGATAAAATTCTATACATTTTCATTTTCCAGTGCAGTTAGGTAGCAAAATAGCTGGTGATTCATAACTTTTACCTATTAAAATATAAACACACAACAAGCAAACATATTTAAGAGTACTAAATGGAAATAAAGTGTTCAAAAGAGAAAGCCTTGTGTTATTGAGCATCTTAGCCTATTTATTATTATAAAGTATAAATGTGACTTAAAACTTTTCTTGTTAATAAAAACTTTGTTTTAACTTAAAGAATTTCATCTTTGGAAAAATGTTCAGACTTACCATATAATAACCCAGTATATAATCAACCTTTATAAGTGTTCTGTGTGTACTTGAAAAGAATGCATATGTTCTACAGATATTGGGTACAGTGGTCTATATATGCCCATTTGGTCAAGTTTGCTAGTTAAATTGTCCAAATGTTCTATATTCTTACTGATTTTCATCTATTTGTTCTCTCGGTTACAGAGAGAAGTATTTCAAAATTTCCCAAAATGATTTGTCCATTTATGTAATTTTCTCAAATGTCGCTTTATATATTTTGAGTCTATTATTCAGTGCACGACTTAGATGGTTATATCTTCTTTGTAAATTGAATTTTTTTTTTAAACAAATTATCCCTCTTTTAAAAAAATTAGTTTGTCCAATATTTTTCCCACTTCTCTCTACTTTCAACTTTTCTGAGTTCTCATGTTTGTCCTCTTGCAATAAGCATATAGATGGATCACCGCAATTTGCTTTATTATTTAGACTGACAATGTTTGTCTTTTAATGGAAGCATTTAGTTCATTGGTATTTAATGTAAATACTGATACATCTGGATTTTAATCTACTATCTTACTACACGCATTCTTTTTTTTTTTTTTTTTTTTTAACAGACAGGGTCTTGCTTTGTCACCCAGGCTGGAGTGCAGTGGTGTGATTACTGCTCACAGCAGCCTCAACCTCCTGGGCTCAAGCAATTCTCCTGCCTCAGCCTCCCGACTTGCTGGGACTACAGGTGTGAACCACCACACTGGCCCCCCCCTTTTTTTTTTTTTTTTTTGGTAGAGACAGGGTCTCACTATGTTGCCTAGGCTGATCTCAAACTCCTGGGCTCAAGTGATCTTCCTGCCTTGGCCTCTCAAAGTGTTGCGATTACAGGCATGAGCCCAGGCCTTCTATTTGAACTACCAATTCAATGTTCCTTTGCCCCTTCTTTTTCTTTCTTTTTATAAAGGTTTTACATTATAGAAATTTTCTAACACGTACAAAAATATAGAATGGTATCACAAATCTCTAGGTACCCATCATCCAACTTCAACAATTATCAACTTCGGAATATATATGCAGGACTTGAATCTATGCTCTCAGGTTAAACAAACAAAAAGAATCAGCAACTTGTTATCAAAAATTAGCAACAATGGCCAATCTTGTTTCATTTATACTCTTACCCATTCCTCATCCCTCATTATTTTGCAACAAATACCAGAGACCAAGTCACTTCCTCCATAAATATTTCTGTATGTATCTCCAAAAGATAAAGACATTAAAAAACAAAGTACTATCATTATTCCTAAAAAAGAAAAAATACATTTTTTTTTTTTTTTTAAGAGACAGGGTCTTACTGTGTTGCCTAGGCTGGAGTGCAGTGGCTATTGACAGGCACAATCATTACACACTACAGTCTCAAACTCCTCAGGCTCAAGGGATTCTCCTGCCTCAGCTTCCAGAGTAGCTGGGACTACAAGTGCATGTCACTGTGGCCTGCCCAATAGTTCTTTAATAGCATCAAAAATGCTACCAGTGTTTAAATTTTCTCAAAGATTTCACAAATTTTTCTTTCCTTCTTTCCTCTTTCCCTTCTTCCCTCCTCCCCTGGGCCCTTTCTTTCTGTTTTGTTTGAATCCGAATCTACATAAAATCTATACATTGTGTTTGGTAAACTTTTAAGTCTCTTCTAACCTAGAGAATGATTAAGTAACATTAGCCACTAGTGACATGTGGTTATTTAAATGAAATTAAAGACTGACTCAGTACCTCAGGGGCACTATCACATTTCATGTGCTCAAGAGCCACATGTGCCTAGTGGCTATCATGGGGGACTGTACAGACACAGAATACTTCCATCGCCATAGAAAGTTCTGTCGGACAGTACTCATCTAAAAGGTTTCTTTCCCATTTTGTTTTTACAATTTATTTATTGAAGAAACTTTGTCATTTGTTCTGTAAATTACCAGAGCCTGGATTTTGCTGATTTTTCTTTTTTCTTGCTTTCTTTTAAATTGATTTTTTTTTATTGGTCCTCCCTGAGCCTGAACACTAGCCTAAAAGTTACACACTCTTTCACTATTCTTTTAGGGGTTAACCCTATGTACCTAACCTTCAGATACTTCATTTTCTACATTTGTAAAACAGGTTTAACAGTAGTACCTACCTCACAGAGTTTTAAGCGTTGTTTATATTGAAAGCATTTAAAATAGTGCCTTGCAATTAGTATGTTCTCTACAAGTATTTTCAGTATTTACTACATTCCAAAGCTTTTGACACTGGTCAGACACCAGCCACATTTATTTTTGCTTTCCTCTTGTACAATGGTCATTCTACAGAATGGAATACTTACACGGCAGCGCAGGGACCGTTTGATCAGAAGATGTTTGTGGCGAGGATACAGCTGTGAAGCACAGACTGGCTGGAAGTCAGGCTGTAACAGACGCTGCTGAAGGGTAGTTACTAGAAAGAAAGGCAGAAAACAGGCTTAGTTTACAGTGACTTTCAAAATCAAACTTTTACGTACCAGTAATTACATGAAGCATTACTGCCTTTATGAACAGTGTTGTTCATAAAAATGAAAATATAGATATTTGACATTTTAGATTTCAAATAATTACCTCTATTACAGCTGTTTTATTTTCTACATATCATTTTACTACTAACAACTATTCCATTAAAAATCTCAAATCACTAGGTATATAAATAACAAAAACAGAATTAGATGTAGACTAGAAACAAAGTAGAAGAACACAGAAAATTACCCTCTGTTAAATTTACTGGTCTTGTATAATAGTCTTCAGGTAGAGGTTCCACTTCATCCACAGCCTGAGCTGGCTCAATCTTTATCTCTTTCTGGTCCTCTCCTTCTTTAAGGCTGAAAGATTGAAAAACAAAAACAAAAACAAAAACAAAACAATAATTTCTCAAGGATCCACCTGATTATCCTCAGTCTATATCAATAATTGAAGTATTCCTCTGTCATAGAATATCTGTATAGCGTAGGTCTTTTCTAAGTACAAGAATCTTCTTTTCCATTGGCAACTGTGTGTGTGTGTTTTTTTTAATCTCATTTATTTGATATTCATTTTGATACCTGCTGTTCTCCTCAAAGTCATTTCATGTCTAAACTTACGAAAGTCCGGCAAGGGTACTGATGGATGTGCCAGCTCGTGGTCGCTGAAGCCTGGTTCCAAGACCATATTTGTCCTAAACAAAGTTCAGAAATTCCTATTAGAAAGTCCATATTTACACACCTTATTTATCAAAAGAAAGAATTTTGGGTAGGATAGCATGAGAAGCTCAGGGAAATAAGCAAAAAAAAAAAAAAAAAAGCTAATCTAAAGGCTTCTTTTAAAGAAAGCAATTTGTAGCCCCTCATCATTATTCTATTCTTAAAATAATAACAGCACTAAACATGGAGATTGAAACTACATTAATACAGTAAAAATGAACCAAATTTGAGCTTCTGCTAGTAATCTAAAAATATCTAAGCTACGGCTCAGGCAAAAACTATGTGGAGTGTCTAAGATACACAACAGACGTCTTCCTGGAACACCAGTGGTCATCTGCTAACTTCTTCAGGGTCAGCAAGAATCATAAAGGAGAACTTACCACTACATGAATAGTATGTTGCTGTAGAGCCCCAAAATAGCAGCAGGTTGCAACAGAGACAAAAAATGCAGCATAAGATAGAAGCAAACGCATATAGCAGGCAGGTTATATGGGAAAATTGGAAGAATAATTCATCTAATTCAAATTCCACCTCTAAATATAACATACATTGGTGCATATGCTGACTATACCACTGGACTATTCAGAAAAATTCACTTCTTTTTGCAAATGTAGGTGCTTTTCAAGTGTTAACGTTTTTAAATTCTAATCTAGATTTTTTTTTGAGACAGAGTCTCACTCCGTCACCCAGGCTGGAGTGCAGTGGCACTATCTCGGCTCACTGCAACCTCCGCCTCCTGGGTTCAAGCGATTCTCATGCCTCAGCCTCCCAAGTAGCTGAGATCACAGGCGTGCACCACCATGTCCAGCTAATTTTTTGTATTTTTAGTAGAGACAGGGTTTCACCATGTTGGCCAGACTGGTCTTGAAATCCTGACCTCAAGTGATCCTCCCGCCTCAGCCTCCCAAAGTGCTGGGATTACAGGCATGAGCCACCACACCCAGCTTAATCTAGATATTTTTATATGGACTTTACCAACCCTTAGGGTTTCAATGACTTAACTAATTTTCATGTGGATGCAGTATGACAAGTTGCTTAACTAGGTCTCATTTCCTCAAGTGTAAAATGGGGATATGATACTCCACAGGATTTTTGTGAGGATTAAATAAAGTAATACATGTAAAGTGTTTATTTAGCACAGAGCTTGACACATCATTGCCATTCAATAAATGTTATTTATTGAATGTCAATCTGCTGGGCCCCAAGCAAGCACACAGAAAACAAACTGTACTATGAGAGCAAATAAAACTCGGGGCAAAATAACAAAAATTCCAAATCCTAATTTCTTTCTTCTTACTAGCAGTACATAAACTGGTAGAGAATAACTCTCACAAATAATTCTTATCAAAAATTCTACTTGCATATATTACTATTTAACCACACAAGTGCACTATGTAAAAAGTCAGTGTTTTTCATCTTGGAGAAACAGGGGAGGATGTTAAAAAAATTATTATAACTAAAGCTGAGAAACCACTACTGCCAGGATATCAAAGGTGGGCTACAGGGGTAACATGACTGAAATCTACCATTTGCCCACCTCCTTCTTCTCAGACTTTCTGTAATACACAAAAGCTGTACGTAGAGCTCTGCAGCACTTACAAAATTAACAGCTTTTCTGGGGAAATAATCAGAAGATAAAGGGCAGTGATGGAGAAAGAAACACAAATGTCCTTAAAACACAAATAACTCAAACAGAACTAATGATATAGCAAAAGCCTAACTATTGGACTTAAACGTCTATAATTTGAAGAATCCCTCTCTCTGCTATCCACCATTCAGGAATCTAGGACAATGGCCATTTTCTGAAATGATCACTGTTCTTAGGCCCTACACGTCTTGCAAATCATTCTAGTACCAAATTCTCACCGAAAAAGCCAGAGGCATATAGTTTCTACGTCGTGCCAATTTCTTGCGATCTCGCTCAACCTTCTCTTTCTGAGCAAGCTGCTGGTAATATTCAATCAATTTGTTCATCTGTAAGAAAATCACAGACTCAGTACACAAAAAAGCTAACAGAAAACATACCAAATTAATCAACTACACCGACTAGACACATAATAGAGAAGACAAATTATTAAGATGGGCAAGTTTGTCCTTTTTCTTCAAAGAGAATTTTTCTTTGTTATGTGATCTGTTTTCCGAAGTGAAATGGAAAACTGAAGTTCAAGGATGGGAAGAAATGGGCAACGAAAAGGCTTGGAAATTTCTTGCTCTCTAACTTCATTACTTATTTCCCCTCACAACTGCTCTTATTTTTTTTCTGCATGGCCACAGGACCATTTATTTCTAAGAACATGGCATTTTATACTGTATTTTATTCCCCAACTCCATCACACTTTTTAATTTTTAAAATACATTTTAATTATAAAAGCAATATATATTAATCATAAAAAGTTCACACCAGGCTGGGCACGGTGGCTTACGCCTACAATTCCAGCGCTTTGGGAGGCTGAGGTGGGTAGATCACTTGGGGCCAGCAGTTCAAAACCAGCCTGGACAACAGAGTGAGACCTTGCCTCTATAAAAAAAATGCAAAAATTAGCTGGGCATGGTGGTGTATGCCTATAGTCCCAGCTACTCAAGAGGATGAGGTGGCAAAAAAAAATGGTGGATAGGAGGCAGGACTAACTTGCAGCTTCCCCTCAGACAGACAGAACAACATGAAGAGACTCACATTGTGAATTTTTACTCCAAGAACTACTGCAGGAACATACTAGGAAAACTGAAAGAATTCACAGACCCTTTAAAAGAAGTGGCTTGCTGCTGCAAAATCCATGAGACAGCAGAAAAACTGTGAGTGCCCAAAGTGCGAGAGGGGGAAAATCCACCTTCAAACACACATCCTCACTGGAGAACCTAAAAATCCAGATCATGGGAGAAAAATTTAACCTTACCTAGTGCTGAAACAAAATTTAGAGCCAAGTGAAATATAAAAATAGAAGAAGCAACAGCGGGAAGAGCCCTGTAGGCACTCCCAGTTCCCAGGGAAGCCCAGGGAAGTCATTTCTGACTTTAATCTCACAGGGGTCCTTGGGGAGTGCTGCCAGTGGAAATGAGGAAGGACGACTTGGAGACAGAAACTTCCAGGTGAACTTTGTAATAATTTTGACAGAGAGCAAATTTTCCTGGGCAGAATCAAGATGGGGAAGGCACAAAGGGGAAGTACAGATATGAGCACATAAGCCACAGCAGTCGGGAAGGGGTGGGGTCCAAAAGGCTGGCTTGCTTTCTCAGCAGGTAGGCTTGTAGCCTGGGGCAAGATCTTGGCCCTGCAAACCCCATGCTGTTGGTGGGGCATGGTGGGAGTGAGACTGGCCTTGCTGGCTGCATGGGAGCTGGGTGAGGCCTGTCACTGCTGGCTTTCCCCTACTTCCCTGGCCACCTGTATGACACAGCAGAGGCAGCCATAACCCCCCTGGGAACATAACTCCATTGGCCTGAGAACCACACAACTATTCTCCACAGCAGCTGCAGCAAACCCTGCTCAAGGAGAGTCTGAGCTCAGATATGCCCCCACCTGATGGTCTTTCTCTACCTGCCCTGGTAGCCCAAGACAAAAGATTGTAAACTCTTGGGAGCTTTATGGCCCCACCGATCACCTGAGAAACCCAAATACTTATCCAGGCAACCTTAGGGCAAGCTTGTATCCCCACCACACTACTGCAGCTTTCTTGAAAGCACCACCTCCTGGCTGGAGGCCAACCAATTCAAGTCATTACAGCAACTCATAAAAGAACAACCCTGCCCTCAAAAGGAGAAAACAACAGCTAATTCCACCACCTGTAACATCCTGGCTAACCTGAGGTCCTGAGTCTGTTCACGTGACAATTCACTGCTAGCAAAACCAGCATTAAAGAAAACTAGCGTACGAAACCAAACTACAACCAAGGACCCTCACAGAGTCCACTTCACTCCCCTGCTATCTCCACCAGAGCAGGTGCTAGTATCCACAACTGAGAGACCTGAAGACGGATTGCATCACTGGACTCTTTTCAGACACTCCCCAGTACCAGCTCGGAGACTGGTAGCTCTGCTGGGTGGCTAGACCCAGAGCAGCAATAACAATAATTGCAGTTCAGCTCTCAGGAATCACAGGGGGAGAGCACCACATCAAGGAACCATGTCATGGGACAAAATAATCTGAACAGTAGCCCTCAAGCCCCAGATCTTTCCTCTGACATAGTCTACCCAAATGAGAAGGAACCAGAAAAACAATTCTGGTAATATGACAAAACAAGGTTCTTTAACACCCCAAAAAGATTACACTAGTTCACCAACAATGGATCCAAACCAAGAAGAAATCTCTGAATTGTCAGAAAAATAATTTAGAAGGCCAACTATTAAGCTACTCAAAAAGCTACTCAAAGGGGCACCAGAAAGGTGAAAACCAACTTAAGGGAATTAAAAAAAAAAAAAAATACAGGTTATGGGTGAAAAAAATCTTCAGAGAAAGACAGCATAAATAATAAACAATCACAATTTTAGAAATGACAGACACACTTAGACAAGGCTTTTGAATTAACCCAATCTGACAAATACAAAGAAAAAAGAATAATAACAATAATAATAAAAAATAAAGCCTCTAAGAAGTCTGGGATTATATTAAGCTACCAAAACTAAGAACTGGTGTTCCCAAGGAAGAAGAGAAATCTAAAGGTTTGGAAAACTTACTTGAGGAAAGAACAGAAGAAAACTTCCCTGGCCTTGCTAGAGATCTAGACATCCAAATACAAGAAGCTCAGAGAACACCTGAGAAATTCATCGAAAAAAGATCATCACCTAGGCACACAATCATCAGGTTATCTAAAGTCAAGACAAAGGAAAGAATCTTAAGAGTTATGAGGCAAAAACATCAGATAACCTATAAAGGAAAACCTATCAGGTTAACAGCAGATTTCTCAGCGAAACCCTACAAGCTAGAAGGGAGTGGGGTCCTATCTTTAGCCTCCTTAAACAAAACAATTATCAACCAAGAATTCTGTATCCAGCAAAACTAAGCTTCATAAATGAATGAAAGATAAAGTCTTTTTCAGACATACAAATGCTGAGAGAATTTGCCAGTACCAAGCCAGCACTACAAGAGGTGCTAAAAGGAGTTCTAAATCTTGAAACAAAACCTTGAAACACACCAAAATATAACCTCCTTAAAGCATAAGTCTCACAGGGCCTATAAAACAATAACACAAAGAAAAAAAAATCTAAGTATTCAGGCAACAACTAGCACAATGAATAGAATAGTACCTCACATCTCAATACTAATGTTAAATTGTAAATGGCCTAAATGTTTCACTTAAAAAATATAGAATTACAGAATGGATAACAATTTATCAACCAAGTATCTGCTGTCTTCAAGAGACTCACCTAACACCTAAGGACTCACATAAACTTAAGGTAAAGGGGTAAAAAAAGATATTCCATGCAAATGGGCACCAAAAGTGAGCAGGAGTAGCTATTCTTGTATCAGACAAAACAGACTTTAAAGCAACAACAGTTAAAAAAGACTAAGTGGGACATTATATAATGATAAAAGGACTAGTCCAACAGGAAATATCACAATCCTAAATATATATGCACCTAACACTGGAGCTCCAAAATTTATAAAACAATTACTACTACCTAAGAAATGAGGTAGAAAGCAACACAATAGTAGTGGGGGACTTCAACACTCCACTGACAGCACCAGACAGGTCATCAAGATAGACGGTCAACAAAGAAACAATGGACTTATATTATACTCTAGAACAAACGGACTTAACAGATATTTACAGATCATTCTACCCAACAACTGCAGAAGACACATTCTATTCATTAGCACATAGAATATTCTCTAAGATAGAACATATGATAGGCCACAAAACATGTCTCAATACATTTAAGAAAACTGAAATTATATGAAGTACTCTCTCAGACAGCAGTGGAATAAAATGGAAAATCACCTACAAAAGTAACTCTCGAAACGATGCAAACTGCATGGAAATTAAATAATCTCCTTCTGAATGATCACTGGGTCAACAATGAAATCAGGATGGAAATTTAAAAACTCTCTGATCTGCATGATAATAGTGAGAAACAACCTATCAAAAGCTCTGGGATACAGCAAAAGCAGTGCTAAGAAGAAAGTTCACAGCATTAAACACCTACATCAAAAAGTCTAAAAGAGCAGAGCAGACAATCTAGGGTCATACCTTAAGGAACCAGAGAAACAAGAACAAACCAAACCCAAACCCAGCAGAAGAAAAGAAATAACAAAGATGAGAGCAGAACTAAATGAAACTGAAACAAAAGAAACAATACAAAAGATGAATGAAACGAAAAGCTGGCTCTTTGAAAAGATAAACCAAATTGACAGAATGTTAGTGAGATTAACCAAGAAAAGATGAGAGAAGATCCAAATAAGCTCAATTAGAAATGAAATAGGAGATATTACAACTGATACCACAGAAACAGAAAAGATCATTCAGGGCTACTATGAACACTTTTATGCACACAAACTTGAAAACCTAGAGGAGATGGATAAATTCCTGGAAATATACAACCCTCCTAGATTAAACCAGGAAGAAATAGGAACTCTGAACAGACCAGTAACAAGCAGTGAGACTGAAATGGTAATTTAAAAAAATTGTCAACAAAAAAAAGTCTAGGACCAGATGGATTCACAGCTGAATTCTATCAGACATTCAAAGAATAATCTGTACCAATCCTACTGAAACTATTCCAAAAGATAAAGAGGGAAACCTCCCTAAATCATTCTATGAATCTAGCATTGCCCTTATACCAAAACCAGGAAGGGACACAACAAAACAAGAAAACTACAGACAGATATCCCTGATGAACATGGATGCAAAAATCCTTAACAAAATACTAGTTAACTGGATCCAACAGCATATCATAAAGATAATACACCATGATCAAGTGGTTTAATACCAGGGATGCAGGGATGGTTTAACATACTCAAGTCAATAAACCTAATACACCACGTAAACAGAATTAAAAACAAAAATCGCAGGATCATCTCAATAGACAGAGAAAAAGCATTTGACAAAATCCAGGACCCTTTATGAGCAAAACCCTTAGCAAAATCAGCATAGAAGGAACATACCTTAAATAAAAGCCATCTATGACAAACACAGAGCCAACATTATACTGAACAGGGAAAAGTTGAAAACATTCCCGCTGAGAACTGGAACAAGACAACACAGTACTGGAAGTCCTAGCCAGAGCAATCAGACAAGGAAAGAAATAAAGGGCATCCAAATCAGCAAAGAGGAAATCAAACTGTTGCTGTTTGCCGATGATATGATCATATGCCTAGAAAACCCTAGAGACTTATCCAAAAAGCTCCTAGATCTGATCAATGAATTCAATAAAAGGTTGGGCGCAGTGGCTCATGCCTGTAACCCCAACACTTTGGGAGGCCAAGATGGGCAGATCACTTGAGGTCAGGAGTTCAAGACCAGCCTGGCCAACATGGTAAAACCCCGTCTGCACTAAAAATATGCGTGGTAGCGGGCGCCTGTAATTCCAGCTACTCAGGAGGCTGAGGTAGGAGAATCGCTGGAACTTGAGAGGCAGAAGTTGCAGTGAGCCGAGTTTGCACCACTGCACTCCAGTCTGGCTGACAGAGCAAGACTTCATCTCAAAAAAAAAAAAAGTTTTGAATTGAGTAAAGTTTCAGGATATGAAATCAATGTACAGAAATCAGTAGCACTGCTATACACCAACAGTGACCAAGCTGAGAATCAAATCAAGAACTCAACCCTGTTTACAATAGCCGCAAAACCCCACCCAAAAAACAAAAACAAAAACAAAAACGCTTAGGAATATACGTAGCCAAGGAGGTGAAAGACCTCTACAAGAAAAACTACAAAACACTGTTGAAAGAAATCACAGATAACACAAACAAATGGAAACATATCCCATGCTCATGGATGGGTAGAATAAATACTGTGAAAATGACCATACTGCCAAAGCAATCTGCAAATTCAATGCAATTCCCACCAAAATACCATCATCATTCTTCACAGAACTGGTAAAAACAATCCTAAAATTCACATGGAACCAAAAAAGAGCCTACATAGCCAAAGCAAGACTAAGCAAAAAGAACAACTCTGGAGGCATCACATTACTCGACTTCAAACTATATATAAGACTATAGTCACCAATGCAGCATGGTACTGGTATAAAAATAGGCACACAGATCAATGAAACAGAATAGAGAACCCAAAAATAAACCAAATACTTATAGCCAACTGATCTTTGACAAAGCAAACAAAAACATAAACTGGGGAAAGGACATCCTATTCAACAAATGGTGCTGGGATAATTGGCAAGCTAAATGTAGAAGAATGAAACTGGATCCTCGTCTCTCACCTTATACAAAAATCAACTCAAGATGTATCAAAGACTTAAATCTAAGACCTGAAACCATAAAAATTCTAGAAGATAACATGAGCAAAATCCTTCTGGACATTAGCTTAGGCAAAGACTTCATTACCAAGAACGCAAAAGCAAATGCAACAAAAACAAAAATAAATGGAACTTAAACTAAAAAGCTTCTGCACAGCAAATGAAATAATCAGCAGAGTAAAAAGACAACCCATAGAGTGGGAGAAAATCTTTGCAAACTATGCATCCAACAAAGGACTAATATCTCAAGTCTACAAGACACTCAAACAAATCAGCAAGAAAAAAACAAATAGTCCCATCAAAAAGTAGGCAGAAGACATGAATAGACATTTCTCAAAGATAAATATACAAATGGCCAACAAATATATAAAAAAAAAATGGTCAACATCACTAATGATCAAGGAAATGAAGATCTAAACCACTCCTGCAAGAATGGCCTTAATTAAAAAATAAAAAAAGTAATAGATGCTGGCATGGATCTGGTGAAAAGGGGACAATTTTACACTGTAGGTGAGAATGTAAACTAGTACACCACTATGGAAACAGTATGGAGATTCCTTAAAGAACCATTTGATCCAATAATCCTACTACTGGGTATCTACTCAGAGGAAAAGAAGTCATTACATGAAAAAGACACTTGGCCGCACGTTTATAGCAGCACAATTCACCACTGCAAAAATAGGAAACCGGTCCAAATGTCCATCAATCAACCAGTGGATAAAGAATATGTGGTAGGTATACACCATGGAATACTACTCAGCCATAAAAAGTAGTGAAATAATGGCATTTGCAGCAACCTGTATAGTGTTGGAGACCATTATTCTAAGTGAAGTAACTCAGGAATGGAAAACCAAACATCATACATTCTCACTCATAAGAGGGAGCTAAGCTATGAGGATGCAAAGGCATAAGAATGATACAGTGGACTTTGGGGACTCAGGGGGAAAGTTGGGAAGGGGGTGAGGATAAAATACTACACATTAGGTACAGTGTACACTGCTCAGGTGATAGGTACACCAAAATCTCAGAAATCACCACTGAATAATTCATCCATGTAAGCAAACACCACGTGTTCCCCAAAAACCTTTTTTTTTTTAAAAAAATGGCTGAGGTGGGAGGATTGCTTCAGCCTGGGAGGTTGAAGCTGCAGTGAGCTGTGATCATGCAACTGCATGCCAGCCTGGGTGACAGAGTGAGATCCTGTCTCAAAAAAAAAATAGTTCAAACACTATACAAATGAAAAGAATAAAAAGCAAAACTTCTCTTTTATCCCTTATGCCCAAGTTGATTTTTCTACTCATTAGAGGTATCAACTATTACTGGTTTAGATATCTTTCTTACTCAGAGAAACAAATATATTATATTTTGCATATATTTTAAAATACTTGTGTGTAGATGTATAACTTTGATGTGTATAAAAATAAATACTTATTCCTGGTCTCAAGCAATCCTCCTGCCTTAGCTTCCTGAGTAACGGGGATTACAGCCATGAGCCACTCTGTTTGTCTCTACCGCATTCTTTTTCTTTTTTTGAGACACAGCCTTGCTCTATTGCCTAGGATGGAGCGTGGTGGTACGATCATAGCTCAATGCAGACTTGAAAACCTAGGCTCAAGCAATCCCCCCACCTCAGCCTCCTGAGTTGCTGGGACTATAGGCATGCACCACCACACTCAGCTAAATTTTTAATTTTTTTGTAGAGATGGGGTTTCATATATTGCCTAGGCTGGTCTTGAACTCCTGGGCTCAAGCAATCCTCCTGCCTCAGCCTCCCAAAGTATTGGGATTACAGGCATGAGCCACCACACCTGGCTGTTTATGATATTTCTAAGAGTATCTGAGAACAAATGGAACCTTAACTCACTGGTGGGTGTGTGAAGAAAAAACAAAAACTTGGCTCCTTTTCCTGATGCACAATTCAAATACAGAACTAAAGCTACACCTAGGATTCTCCATTATCTTAAGTCATCTGGAAAAAAGTGACAGTGTATTTCAATGTCTTACAATGAGGAGCACTGTCTATGTGCAACAGATACAAAAAGACATATTATGGACTTATAAACACAGGTCATATCTACTGATAAAATGCAAGGTCTTCAGTCTTTCACTCAATTTTGTCCGATTTCATCCGCTCTCTCCGATGACCCTTTACTTACCCGTTGTGTGTGAGGATTTTCAGGTTCCTGCCAACCGCCACTAGCTACAAAATAAAAGAATATTAAACAAGACTTTCATAATGTGATAATTTTATTTTCGTAAAACAAGTCTTCTGTAGGCCATAAAAAGAAACTTAAAACGTAAGTTATATAGACCATTCTGGTCTATATAACTATATAATGGTCAGAACAAAATTTTAAGAGAACATCTAATGATGGTGATAACAATCACCAATGCACAGCCACTGTGCCAGGTACTTGAAATGTATTACATTTCCTTTTATTCTCATAACAACCCTCTGAGGTAAGGACTCTTATTAGTCTCATTTCATATATGAGGAAACTGAGGCTCAGAGATGTTAAATAACTTGCTCAAAGTCACACGGAGAGTAAGTGGTAAAGCCAGGATTCAAACTCAGTCTGACTCCGGAGACTTTGCCCTTATCTGTGCATTTTCTAAGTTCTATGACCTTGGCTTAGAGAAGAATTTCTTACCTAAGAAGCACACAGCATAAATCACAAAGGAAAAGATTACTCAAGAAAACTGAAAGTACTGAAAGTAAAACTATAATGAATACTTTCAACAAACGGTGCTGCAACAATGGAATATCCACTATCAAAAACAAAACAAAAACCTCAAAAACCAAAAACCAAAAGGACCCTTACTTCACAACATTTACCTTGAAAAGAGCAAGACTTAAATGTAAGTGTTAAAACTACAGCACTTCTAGAGGAAAACATGGGTAGATCTTAGTGACACTGGGTTAGGCTAAAGTTTTTTTAATAGGACACAAAAAGCACAAACTATAAAATAAAAAAATTGGTAAATTAGACTTCACTGAAATTAGAAACTTGAGTTCTTCAACACACACTGCTGAGAAAAGGAAAAGGCAAGGCACAGACTGGGAGTAAATATTTGCAAAACATATATTCAACAATGGACTTGTATCCAGAATATAGAACTCTTATAACTCAGTTTAAAAAACCAAATCAAAACAAACCAACAACAATAAAACCCAGTTAAAAAGTAGGGAAAAGATTTGTACAGACAGTTCACCAAAGATATATGGCTGGTAAACAAACCAATGAGAAAATGTAAATTAAAACCACAGTGAAGTACTGCTGTACATGTGCTAGAATGGCTAAAGTGGGGAAGACTGACAATATGGCAAGGGTTGTCAAGGGATTGGAACTCTCCTAATTTGCTGGTGAGGATCCAAAATTGTTCAGTCATTTTGGAAAACAGTTTGGCATTGGCCAGGTGCAGTGGCTCATGCTTTTAATCCCAGCACTTTGGGAGGCTGAGGCAGGAGAATTGCTAGAGTCCAGGAGTTGGAGACCAGCCTGGGTAACATGGAGAAACCCCATCTCTAAAAAATAAAAAAATAAATAGTTTGGCAGCTTCTAGACAAATTAAACATACACTTATCCTATGACCTAATAATTTCACTCTTTGGCACTTAAGAAAAATGAAAACATATATTCACACAAAGACTTATAGGCAAATGTTCATAGCACCTTTATTCATATAAGCCAAAACCCAAAAACAATCCAAATGTTCATCAAGTGGAGAATGAATAAACAAACATGTTCATACAACAGAATACTACTCAACAACAAGAATAATATAAAGAAACACAGATGAACCTCAATAGCATTATGCTAAATAAAAGAAGACAGACAGGAAAGACTGTAATGTAAGACTCCAATTATATACACTTCTAGAAAAGGCAAAATTCTAGTGATAGAAAGCATATCAGTCTAGTCAGGGGCCAGGAGATTGGGGGAAGAAACTGACTGCAATGGGGCATGAGGATTCTCTAGGGGGACAGAAATGTTGTATATCATGATTATGGTGGTGGCTATGTGATTACACACTTGTCAAACATCACAGAATTCTACATTTAAAATTGGTAAGCTTTATTATATATAAATTATATCTTGGTAAAGCTAACCAAATAAAGGGAAAAATAAAAGTATAATGAGATACCATTTCACAACCATCAGTCTGGAAAAATTTTAGAGTCCAAAAGTACTAAGAGCTTGTCCAGGTAGTTTACTCTTACATTTTACTACTAGAAGCAAAGACTGCTAAATCATTTTGGAGTGCTAAGGATGTACATAACTTATGACTGGCAATTTTACTTCTAGGTATATAGAAAAGTCCTTACACTTGTGCCTTAGGAAACACATACAAGATTGCTTCCAGCAGCTATGTTTTTTCAAAAGCGAAGAAAATGAAAACAACCTAAATGTTCATTAAGAGAAGATGGAATAAGTAAACTGTGGTAAGTCATACAGGAATCAACTGTGTATCAGAAACACAATGTTGATAGAGTAAAGTTGTAGCAGGATATACACAGTATGTTTCCATTTGCTTAAAACTGAAAAATGTTATTTGTTTGTGGCTGCTACATATGTGGAGAAGTATAAAGACATGCATGGATGCTAATAAACACTGAATTCAGGATTGTGATTATTATCTCTAGCCGGCAGAGAGGAAGATAGATAAAGTAGGGGGAGGGCTTAAACTGTTTTGGCTGTTTCATTTCTTAAATTGAGTGATAAGTACATGAATATACATATTTCATATAAAATCACTTTTTTCAAAACAAAAAGGACTCAATTACCTTGCTGAAGGTGACACTGTATCCTCTTGCAAGAAATGGCAGAAATAACATTTTAGTATAATATTAATATTTTAGAAGTTGCCTCACTTAAGGCAATCATGAAAAATAATTATGTTTCAGCTGTAATATTTTTAAACGTCTGAATATTTTATCTAATTGCTTCTTTTGAACTGGTAATTTATTCTAAATAGCAATTTGGGAGACATAATAATCTCATTGTAAGTTTTTCTCTGTACATTACAGACAAGTACTTATAAATAAACAAATAGTTCTAACTTAAGTGGTTTCAGGGCTTCTGAGATACCAATGACATCATGGAGGAAATGAAATTATCTGTACTCTTTAAGAGCTCCTGGTATTCAATTATCCTTGTTGAGATACCCTAGAGGAGATACAGTTCTAGAAGCCAGCGTAAGTTTATAGTTCTGAAATATAAATTCTCCAATCTTCATGACTCATAATCCAAAAAGCATAAAACACTCACTAACAGAGTAACAAACCGAGAAATCTACTTGGATTTCTGGGCTGTTTCTTTTACTTGATAAAAAGACACAAAATACAAACATGAAAAAACAATACTTTAGTTCACTGAGGCCTACATTATGCCACTTTGAGGTTGCTTTTTAACATTTAACTTACTTTCTTTATTTATTTCCTATACTGACACTAAAACATATACACATAAATACTTACTGGCAATTTTCAAAGATGTTACAGAATCTTTCTATTTTCAGTCACACTTCAGGTAAACAGCTACCCACCAATGAGCATTTTTAAGGAACTAAGATATACTTATTTAACTTTCTGTTTTTGAAAAGAGTATGTATTTTATTAACTCAATGTACAAAGTCAGAAAAACCATCAACAGCTCAAAGCATTCTAAACCAAAGAGCAAATTCAATAGAATCAAGGATTAACTTTTTAAGAACATAGTTGAATCTAAAGAACTTCACCCATATTTACTTCCAAACTGTGTAAGAATCTATAGAAAGGTTTTAGCCAGTCTGCTTCATTTTAGTTATGTCAAATGACATATAATGAGTTTGTTATGAGCTTCCTCATTTATTAGTCAATAAGCTGTACTTTTTATGAAAATCCCAAAATGAGAATTTTTACAAGTTTAAAATGTTTTTAGAAAATTAAACAATGAAACCTCAGAAAAAAAAGGGAGTTAGTGATGCTACTACTTATATAAAGCATAAATAGCAACTCAAGATTTTATTAATTTTTTTAAACTTTGGATCACTTAAATCAAAAGCAACTCAAGATTTCGAACTGACTGTACAGAGAATGTTTCCACTCTCTGATGTTAACCATGAAATACAGAATTTGTAAAAATAAAGTTTCGTGATAAAATTAAGTGCAATCTGTTCTAAAACACTCAAACACTCAAATGATGGAGGTATATAATGCCTTAGGTGGTCTTAAATCCAAACATACACAATTTTTCTCTTTCACTGATAAACATTTTATATATATACGTAAAAGTTTTTGAGCACATGTTTGAATGCTCCAGGACAGACATTTGGACATTGAATTACTGGGCAGAAGGATATAAGCAATTTAAAATTTTAATAAATGTTTTAAAATTGGTCTCCAAGATAGACTACCATAGTGTATGAGACAACTATTCTCCTATGTTCTAGCCAACACTTGATACAACCAGATTAAACATGTTGTACCAAATAGAAGGAAGTTTTAATTTGCATTTACATGATTACTAGGGAAGTTGAATACATCTTTTTGCATATTCATTGACCATTTTTATTTCTACTATGAGAATTGCTGCTCATATCCTTTGCCTGTTTTTCTACTAAGTCTTTTTTTTATTGACTTACAAGGGTTCCTCATTTCTGAGTATTCATCTTTAGCCTGTTATATAAGACCCAACTATTTTTCTTAGTTTGTCATTTTTATCTCTTAGTTTTTTTTTTCTTTTTTTTGAGACAGAGTCTTGCTCTGTCACCAGGCTGGAGTGCAGAGGCCCGATCTCGGCTCACCGCAAGCTCCGCCTCCCAGGTTCACGCCATTCTCCTGCCTCAGCCTCCCGAGTAGCTGGGACTACAGGTGCCCCCCACCATGCCCGGCTAATTTTTGCATTTTTTTAGTAGAGACGGGGTTTCACCTTGTTAGCCAGGATGGTCTCGATCTCCTGACCTTGTGATCTGCCCGCCTCAGCCTCCCAAAGTGCTGGGATTACAGGTGTGAGCCACCGTGCCCGGCCTTATCCTTTAGTTTTATCCATGATGTCTTAACATGAATGTTTATTTTTCATGAAGAGCATTAATATTTTGATTCCAAGAAAGTACCAGATTTATAAAAGCTATTTTATCAAGTCTAAGAAAACTAAATATTATCCAATCTCAGATAAAACACTAAGGCCTACAAATGTGAAAATATGTGAACACAGAAGAGTTAATGACAAAATATTCTGAATTTAGCTCCTATCGCCCCAACGGGTTACAGAAATAATAATCTATGGGCAATTATAGCACTGTCAATTGCACAAAATTTCATGTTGAAGTCCATCTCACTCACCTACAGATTTGTCTGCCATGCCCACATCTCTAGATGTCCAGCGACAAAATCCACATGCCAGGTAATAGGCTTTCTTCATGGTGGTCTTGGCTGGGTCATCTGGAAGCTGGGTGGAGATGCTCGTGGCCCGGGTAGAGAGGGTGTGCATGCAGCCAGGACAGTCAAAGCAATTGGCACATCTGTGACATGACAAACACAACCATTCATTCAACAAATATTTATCAAGCACCTACTACGTGCCAGACATGGTTCCAGGAGTTAGGAATTCAAGAGAGAACAAATATAAGGACAAGTGTCTCTCAAGAAAAAACAATAACATTCTGCAGGCCTCTTACCAACTTTGTTTTAACAGTTCAAAAGTACTATAGGTTCATTAGTTTTAAAAAATATGCAGTTATCACCAAAGTAAGAATTGGAGCCCAACCCAATCCTACTCCACAGAGAGAATCATTGTTAACAGATGGAGTTTACGATTCCAGACTCTTTTTATGCTCATATTGATCACAAAGATTTCTGAGGAAAAGAGAAATGTCACAGCTTATGCCTTTAGAGAGGACAGACCAATTGTGCCATAGAAAACTTAAGAGTCAACAATACAAGAAGCTGTGAAACTCGATTTGGAAAATAACCAACTGCTGTGCCAGAGAGCTGAAACAGAAAGCAAACAATGCTATCAAACTGGAATGGTTCAGAAGCAGCATATTTTCAGGGCTTTCTGTTCTCTCCTTAAATGCTACTTTTCCTAGTGCTCAGCCAACATTTCTCCTTTAGGAGGTCCCTATGTCTTCTTGCTTTTAACTCTCCCACCAGCACAGATTATTAAGATTTCACCTGCAGTCCTGTACCTGCCTTGAAGCTCTGTTCTATAATATAACTTGCATTCTCTGTTATAGTCTGCCATCTGGATACTATCAAAAGAAGATAATAATAGTATTCACCTTACAAGGAAGCTTTGAGGATTAAATGATAAAAATTAATTTGTGGAAAGCATACAAAACAATATCTGGTTATCAGGGGTTACTTCTTAGGGCAGGAAAGATAAATAGTGGTTCACATCCATCAAGGGATGGGGGTATGGCTAACAGCAAAAGGATTTTCACTTCAAGCTAAAAACTAAACACCATCCAGTAGCAATGAGCAAGCCTAGCAGCCATACCTTAGTTTCTGAGACTATTCTCCAATAAAGTGAACCAAGGCTCCTTGGAGAAACAACTGTAAGACTGACACAGAAAATATACAAGATGAGGCTGGGCACAGCAGCTCACGCTTATAATCCCAGCACTTTGGGCCAAGGCAGGTGAAGTGCTTGAGCCAGGAGTTCAAGACCAGCCTGGGCAACGTGGCAAAAGCCTGTCTCTCCAAAAAAATACAAAAATTATCCAGGTGTGGTAGTATGTGCCTGTAGTCTCAGCTACTCAGGAGGCTGAGGTGGAAGGACTGCTTGAGCCTGGGAGGTTGAGGTTGCAGTGAGCCAAGATTGCACCACTGCACTTCAACCTAGGCGCCAAAGTGAGACCCTGTCTCAAAAAAAAAATACACACACACAAAAAACACACACACAAGATGAGTCTGGAGTATCTTGTAGTACCGGTAAGAAAATGATCACAGTAATGAACAGAGAACTCTCTCCTGCCCCTAATGATGGGGGTATGTCAAAGGGATCTAGGAGTCAACTGAAAGAGTTCCCAATGGCCAAAGCTGAAATAATCTGAGCAAAATAAATAAAGTCGTATTGGATTACAACCCAAAGTATAAAATAAATATTCATGATCCCACTGTCCTATAAGTAAGTGATTTAAAAAATAAATAAACAAGCAGAGAAGAGACAGATCTTCCATGCAAAAGAATTCCAAATCCAAATAATTTATGCAGATAGTCCTCAAGGACAGGGGAGCATAATTCTCTAGTCTTTAAGTATGGGCTGTGACAGTGATTTTCCTTCCAAAGAGTAGAGTACAAAAAAAGAAGGAAAAGCAGTAACTTTACAGTGGAGAAACCTGACAAACACTAGCTCAAGCCAGATAATCAAGGTTAACACCAACAGTGACAAGTCATAAGTATTTACCCTTGATATGATGTAATCAAAGATGGCACTTTACCTCTGTGGTTCTCCTCCCCAAAATACATTCCCCTAGTCTGATAAGAAAAAAACATCATGCAAATCCTAATGGAATGACATTCTATAAAATACCTCACCAGTACTCCTCAATACTTTTGAGGTCATCAAAACCAAGGAAATTTTAAGAAACTATCACACCCAAGAGGAGCCTAGAGAGACATAACTATAAATATAATGTGATATCCTGAAAAGAATCCTGGAAAAAAAGGAGACTAGGGAAAAACTAAGGAAATCTGAATAAAATGTAGTGTATTGGTTCATTAATTGTAACAAATATACCACACTAATGTAAAATGTTAACAATAGGGGAGACTGGATGTGAGGTAAATGAGAACTCTCCATACTGTCTTCACCATAATTCTGAAGTATAAAACTGTTCTAAAGTAGAAAATTTATTTCAAAAATCAAAGGGAATTTCATCTTTGGCAATGGTGATGCTTTAAAATGAAAAAGAGCTGGTTAAAAAAGTTAATTTCATGTGTCTTTTTTTTTTTTTTTTTTGAGACAAAGACTTGCTCTGTTGCCCAGGCTGGAGTGCAGTGGCACGATCTTGGCTCACTGCAACGTCTGCCTCCCAGGTTCAAGCAATTCTCCTGCCTCAGCCTCCCAAGTAGCTGGGACTACAGGCGCGTGCCACCACGCCTAGCTAATTTTTTGTATTTTTAGTAGAGATGGGGTTTCACCGTGTTAGCCAGGATGGTATCGACCTCTTGACCTCGTGATCCCTGCCTCAGCCTCCCAAAGTGCTGGGATTACAGGTGTGAGCCACCATGCCTGGCCCATGTGTCTTTTTAACCAGCTATTTTAGAGAACAGTCAAGGAAAACAGGAAAAAAAAATATCAATCCAGGTCTTACCTATTCTTTTTTAGTTTGGCTTCAGCCGACGGCATATTTTCTAAACAACTGGGACAATAATGGGAGTCCACCTAGGAGGAAACAAGAAAGAAAAAAAAAATCAGAGGAGAACTCAGTTTAACTTGTGTATATGTCTTGTCAAATAGTGAATTTTAAAATATGTTATACTGTAGCAGAAGGTAGACTGTTTTCAGCTTAGGGTTTATTCTTCTTCAATCACCTGTTTTTTTTGTGTGTGTGTGTTTTTTTTTTTCTCCTTCTGGATTTAAAAAATCCTTCTATTTTTCTGATCTTTCCTATTCTGTCATCAGGGTTTTATGTGTTAAAAGTTGTTTATTTAACAATCTACAACTTCCAATTGAACTCCATAGAATTCTATGATTAATAAAGAGATTAATAAAATAATCCAATTTGTAACGTTGTGATAAAATATCCTCCTGTCCAGGCTAGCTTTATATGACTATAAAACTTGACCATACTTTAACTGTTGAAGGAAATTTTTTTAAAGATTTCTCATTATTGAAGTAATACAGGTTGACTGAAGGAAAGCATAAATATTTACATAGTCAGCTATAGCCAACCAATTAGAGATTTTTAAACAAATTAATGGGACAGTCTTATTGTACTTAAAAAACTGGAGTCTAAAATTTAAGTTCATTTTATGTTTTAAAAGTCTGAATAATTATTTTCTTTAATGTAGGTCCTATTTGACAATTATAGAACTCTAGTCACCTGCAAATGAAAAGACAATCACTGGAACATAAATACTACGACACAAACTGGCTTTTTTCATCATCTGCTATAAACAGGTCAATTTGAAAAGATTAATAAAGTTGTTGCTCAAATAATCTCCAGGAACATAAAATACAGTATTGCTAACTAACATCTGCACTGACTCATCAAAAAAGGCAAAATATAAGTCATTCCTTTTTGCCCCCTTTCCAAATTCTGCTTGTCCGTTCATGTGCAGCTCCAGACCCAGATTCTCCATTAGAACTTCACTGCCTGCTCCAGCCCTCAGAGCTTCATCTTTCCCTAAACTCTAATGGCCTCCATATCACAGGTACACATCAGGCTGTAAAAGATGCTGTCACAGACTGGTTGTCCTAATTGAAGAGAGTCTTAGAGACAGATCATGGAGACTGAGCACTCTATTCACCACAGGAGAATATGATCCAATAAATTCTGGAGGTGGAGCTGGAATAGGGAATCATCAAGGAGATACACATAAGGAAAGTGCTAATGGAGATGAGAAGAAAAATCGATGCCATATTTTTAATATATACGATTTTTCTTGCATTATTTAATTGCTTTTCTTGACTATTCCTATTATGAAAAGTATCTTCAATAAAATAATAGTTATTAATAACACATAAAATGGCTTATAGTATGTGTTTTCATATGCATTCAACAGTCCCGGGATCTTCAGTAAAAAACACTCTTGAGTTAGGCTGTTTAGATTCAAATCCACGTCCTCCCTCCCACCCCCAAATTACTGGCTGTGTGACTTACAGCAAACACTCTGTATCTGTTTCTTTACCTGTAAAAAAATTTTTTTAAAAAGGTATCCACTTAAATTGGCTTGAAGATTACATAAAGCACATGACATATAGCAAGTATCGAATAAGCAGCAACTATTATTACTATCAGCTTTTTCTTCAGTAGACTATGGCTTATTAAACAGCGCATTTTATGTCTTACTCGCCTTTTAATCCCTAAAGCTTACTGAATAAACAAGATGTGCCAAGCGCTGCAGAAGTTTTGGGGTTTTGTTATTTGGTGACTTTTTACTGGCCGGGGTCTTCTTTTTGAAAAATCCAACTTCGGACACCCACTTGTGCCAGGGAAGGACAGCATTGTCCTCTAGCTCCATAAATACACTTTCAGCTTCTTACATGACATACTCTATTCTGAGCGCTTTTCACATAACTCACGCCGCCCCAACCTCTTCCCGGCTGCAGGCCTTGGCCTGAGTCAGGAACAGGGCAAGGCAGTCTGACGAGGGCCCAGTTTCTGGACAAAAGAGGAGCAGAACTTTCAGGATGGGAGAACTATGAATGAGAATGCCTCCGCCTCCCTCCATCCTCGCAATAAATCCTGGAAATGCAGTTTTTCGCCCCTTAAGTGGGCTGAACTAAGCACCCCCCAGACCTTTCTCCGTAGTCCACCCAATTACCAAGCCCCATCGGAGACAGACACCGTCCCTAAGTCAAGTTTGTCCAATCAGAGGCCGCTCTGGAACCAGAAGATCCGCTCAGTCCCACCCGAGGCTGCTCCTCCTTTCCAAGTGACAGATTAGAAGCAAATTAAATCGCAGGCAAACCCGAGTGACGGAAGACAAAACCAATCAGTAAGGAAGGAAAATAACTCCAGCCTGCCGGTAGCAGTGACTAGGATGAACGCCGCGCCCCCACCCCCCACCCCACCACACATATTCGCTATAGGGCGACTCCGTTACCTCGTGAGACACACATTCCAGCGACCGCAGTTCGCTACAATAGCGGCAGAAGTAGAGTTGCGAGAGCGGGGCCCGAACCTTCTTTTCTCCCTGGACTAGATAGACAACCCGGTCCGACTGCAGCAAGGACGCCATCTTGGGGAGGGAGGAGGCGATGACTCTCCCGGCGCATCACGTGACCCGAGAGCCAGCGTCTTCCTCGCTGCCTTCCCTACGTCTTCCTACGTAGACTTTGACGTTAGGTTTCCCACCTCGTCCGGCTCTGCGCCCGTCGAAAACCAGAGCGCGCGTGCGCAGCTGGGATCCCTGTTTTCCCCCCAACCCTGGGCCCGTCCCCCAGCGCTTTTGTGAGCGTCCAGTGCCCTTACTGCCATTAGGTCTGGACTCAGTGAGCTCCTTTTATTCTTTTCTTCCAGAATGGAAGCCTGATCTTTTGTCTTATTTACGACGGCCTCCTCTGCCCCACTTAACAGGCGAGCATCCAGGAGACAAATGGAAGGTCTCAAAGGGACAGGGCTCCGTGGGGACTGAAAGACAGGAGTCACACCACACCGGCACTGTCTTCTGAGTCTTGCCAATGGCCTTTGGGAACTTTCACATACATTATCACATTTGAAACTTAGGCTGTGAGTTCCTCCACGCAGGTTTTGAGTACATAGTTAGCATTAGGTCTAAGTCTGTATTGTGGACCTTCAATAAGTATGAAAGGAAGGAATGAAATCAATGAATGAACAATGTTGGTAGGAGTCTACGTTTTTCTAACGTGTAAGCTAAGGCTCAGGTCTGCCTCTTGGGTGAGCAGCGACTGCGTGAGACTGGTATTACATGGGTGGGAAAGTAATTTATCAACAGTTTTAGGTAAAGAAATGCAGATTTATTAGAGAAGGTATGAAAATACGTTGAAAGGTTGCAATGGGCAGACCAGCCAGAGAGGAGCTGACTTCAAGGAAACAAAGGCTTGCTGGAGATTTTATCCGATGGTTCTTGGGCTGCAGAGTGCTGTGCAGTACCGAGAACTCCAAGGTTACAGGGAGCTAACTTGCATGTGTCTCGTGATAGCTGAGTGCAGGAAGATTGTGAGTTATTTGCACAGGAGGGCTATGTGTCCTGCACCGTGAAGAAAGGCAGACTTAGAGCGCATCTGTTCTTTTTGCTATCCCTTGGTCCCACTAGCCTGACTCCCTTTCTCTAATTGGGACTCCCCAGTATGTAAAATGACCACCTAGAACTGCCTAGCAGAAACTGGAGCCTCTGCTGCCTGCCACCAGGTCTACCTTTTTATAATTGTAGTAGTGTTGTATTATTAGCTGTCTGACGTTAGAGTTGGTGATTGAGAAGAAAGGGAACTGAATACTATTAGCAAACATTTATTGAGCACTTATTAAGTACAGCACACTGTGTCAAAACTTTACATACATTGTCGAATTTAATTCTTACAACAGCTCCAAAAAGCATGTGGCTATCATTATTTCTATTTTACAGAGCAGGAAACTGAGGCACAGGGAAGTGCAGTGACTCCTCTATAAGGTTTCATAGATAGAGGTAGAACCCTTTTCTGTCTGACTCTAGTACTTGCAGGTATAACCCCTATGTATACTCCCTCCAGCATATTTTCTAATATGGTGATGTTAATAATACCTTACATTTATATAGACCTTTTCAGCTTATACAGTGCTAATGTCACAATTTATGTCACACTTTACCAGTTGAGCCTAAAAGTCATTACTTGTTCACCAAGCAATAGCCTGGCACTAATTTGGTTTCATAGGTGGCATCTGCTCCTAGGAGAAAATATATTACTAGCCAACTCATTTGCAGTTATTTCTTTAGGTTAATGAATTCGTTGGCTTTCTGGTTTATAAACTAGTCTCTACTGAGTTTAAATTTCCTTTTCTGGACTATGCTGTTAAAATGAAGTGCCAGAGCCTGCAGGTACAGAAAGGCTGCAGACTTGAGCTGAATCCACATAAAACAGACACTTTTTAGAGCACTGATTTTGAATAATTAAG
This sequence comes from Pongo abelii, assembly GCF_028885655.2. Taxonomy (NCBI): domain Eukaryota; kingdom Metazoa; phylum Chordata; class Mammalia; order Primates; family Hominidae; genus Pongo; species Pongo abelii. The sequence continues at coordinate 159,402,272 of NC_071989.2, forward strand.
TGGCCAATTATCTTGTGCCTGCTACATGCCAGGTACTGGGGAGGGAACTAGTGATAAATGAGATACTTTCCATCCTCAAAGGCTCAGGGTTCTAGCAGGATCGAGTCCTAGTTATGCACAATGGTGCCTAGCTTGATAATGTAGCCTTGTGTTGCTTTTTCACTCTTTCCAGCCCTGGACTTACCCTCATTGACTTCTCAATGCTGGCTTCCTTCCTGCATAATCTCATTTTGAGCTCTGCTTTCTAGGGGGAGCTCAGGCTAATACAGAGACCCTAAAGTTGAACTGGCAGATCAAAGGATATCCACATTTAATAAATACTGGCAATGAGCCCTTGTGAAATTCTAGGCCAATTTACACTCTCACTGTAAGTGTATGAGCTATCCATTTCCCACTGTTTTGCCCACCTGGTATATTATCAAATTTGAGTGGATAGTTTTGGCACTTTCTAGCTATGTGATCTTGAAAAAGACATGTACACCTCAGAGTCTTGTTTCAAGATACATAGAATGAGAAGAATAATCCCTGCCTTGGTGACAATAAAAAATCATCCAGGCTGTGAAAGCATTTTGTAAGCTATGAAGTACTAAGCACATGGAAGAAATGCTCCCTAAGTATCCCAAGTATGAAAAACCCAAAGTGGTTTTCATTTTTATAAAAAGTCCTTCAGAGTAAATCCACAATAATAATGGAAAAAACTGGAAGTTAGTCAGACTTTGGTCAAATGAGGTCTTGTGAAGGGGACCGAATCTGGGCTCTGACCTCAAAGACTTAGGGTTTTCTATAGCTTAGGAATCCTGGGGAACTGCTCTCACCAATGCTGGCCACCTGCCCTGACTGCCTTCCCCACTTTTGCTTTCCTACTTGAAAACTATATTAATTACAGGGTTTCCTGTGTTGAATCTATCTGCAGGCTAATCTAAAAGTCATAGTAAGTGAACAGAGGGGGAAGAAAAAAGAAGTCCCTGTTTCATCAATATCCATGCTAGCCCCTGTGGGGGCCCTCCCTGCCCAGGAAATGTGGTGGTGGCAGGGCTAAAGCTAATTTCCCAAGTGTAAACATGGCAAAAGACTGCTGGCCTGCCTTTATTCTGGGAAATCTTTTGAATTGTTTTTGCTTTTGAATTGAACTGAACTTTGAATTTTCTTTTTTTTTTTTTGAGATGGAGTCTCGCTCTGTCGCCAGTCTGGAGTGCAGTGGCACGATCTCGGCTCACTGCAAGCTCCGCCTCCCGGGTTCATGCCATTCTCCTGCCTCAGCCTGCCAAGTAACTGGGACTACAGGCGCTCGCCACCACGGCTGGCTAATTTTTTTGTATTTTTAGTAGAGATGGGTTTTCACCATGTTAGCCAAGATGGTCTGGATCTCCTGACCTCATGATCCGCCCTCCTCGGCCCCCCAAAGTGCTGGGATTATAGGTGTGAGCCACCATGCTTGGCCCACTAAAACAACTTTTTATGAGGACGTGCACAGATGGGCCTACAGAAGATTCAGAAGCCTGACTAAAATTTGGCCAAGCAAAGACTGTTTCTCACCCTCCCTCTTGCACAATTCACCACCCAACCCCGAGGCTTGCTTCTAGGAGAGCACCAGTGTATTGCTCACTGAATTGAGCAAAGTGGAATTGAAGACTGAATTCATGCCTAACTCAGTGCCTGGCACAGAGCAAGCCCTCGGTTAGTATTTGTAGAGTGGATGAATACTATTTTAAACCGTCTGGAACTTGCTGCCATATGGAAGCTGGCAACTAAAAAAATTTTTTTTTTATTTTTCACCTTTAAGCAGTTGCTTCTTTTAGAAGGCAGAACAAGAAATAGGGGGAGAGGGGAGGATTGCAATTTTGAATTGTGTGGTTAGGGTAACCCTCCTGAAAAGGTAAGGTTTGAGCAAAGATTTGAAGGAGGTAGAGCAAGAGCCCAGTGGATATCTGGGGAAAGAGCCTTCCGGAAGGAGCTAAACAAGGTCTCTAAGGCGTATGTGAGGAGCAGCAAGACCTGTGTCATTGTTAGGGAGTGAGCACGGGGGAGGGGCTTAGGGGATGATGTCCCAGAGTTAATGGGGGCTGGGGGTGCACTCATGTAGGATCTTAAAGGGCATTTAAAGGATGTTGAATTTTTCTCTGAAGGGAATGTGGAACCATTGCAGGATTTCAAGCAGAGCAGTGATGTGATCTAACCTACATTTTACAAGGGTCATTCCTGACATCGTTTTGGAAATGGACTGTAGATAGACAAGGATAGAATCAGGGCTCAGTTAGCAAATTGCAATGGTGATCCAAGCAAAAGAAGATAGTGCCATAGAGCACGGATTCTGGCTGTATTTTGAAGATAGAGCCTATGGGATTTCCTCATGCCCATAGACTGCCATGTGGGAGGGGACGGCTTGAAGTTAGGCAACAGGGAGGCCCTGGTTGGGCCAGGGGACAGTTTGTTTCTCACTTTGACCAAATTCAGCCACTGGGGGTTTATTTCCTCAGAAATTACCAAGACTGTTTCTTCTCTCTGAAGTCAAAATAAAAACATCCAGGAAAGGACTAGACACTTTTATATTTAAGAAAAAGAAATGAAGCTAACTTGTTCAGTCTCTTATTTTGTTCCAACTCACAAAGCATGGTGATGACAACACAGGAAGGCATATTTCACAAGAGGCCGGAAAAAGAGCCAGTCAGTCAGTTGCTAAACACATTAATCAGATCTTCAGTGCTCCAGCTCAGGCTGAGGTGACTCTGGTGTGGGAGAGCCCAGCCTGTTTGGAATGGGGCCAAGGGCTCTCCATAGTAGCTTCTCCCCTTGCTGTGAAGGTAAAATGTGTTAATACAAGTAAAGTGGGTAGAGGGCAGCACGCTGTCAGTAATATCAGTGCTATGTAAGTATTGGTTATTAGGCCATGGAGTATGGCCCAATCCCCTCATTAACAAGTGAGAAAACAGGTTCAGAGAGAGGAATTCATTTGTCTAAAGTTACACTGGCTCTCCAGCTTTACTTCTGAGCAGCACTAAGTTGGCTTCTTAAAAAAATTGTTTTGGACAATTGGGATTTCCAGTGTTGCCCCTCTTACAATTTATTCCTGGGAAGTTCTTTTAGACTTTCAGCTGTCTCATCTGAGAGTCTTCCTGTCCTCACAGGGAAGTTTAACGGGATATTTTGTTACTCTTGAGCACTGGTGGAAGTGAGCCTCCAAGCTCACTTGGAGTGGCCACTGCCTTCTGGTGTTTCTACCCTTGTGTACCAGGGTTGGTCTGTGTGACCAACAGCATATGACAGAAGTGATGGGATGACACTTCCGAGACTAGATTATAAAAGACTGTGTCTTCTGTATTGGGCCCTCTCTTGCTGGAGCTCTCTCTCTCTCTCTGAAACACACACACACACACACACACACACACACACCCGTTCTTCTCTTGTATCATTTGTTTGGGAGAAGCAGGCTGCCATTTTGTGAGCAACCCCATAGCAAGGCCTGTGTGGCAGGAAACTGAAGCCTCTGGCCCACAGCTGTTGAGGACTAAGGCCTGCCAGCAACCAGCGAGTGAACTCAGAGGTGGATTCTCCAGCTTCACTTGAGTATAGAGATCATTACAGACCCGGATGACAGCCTGACTGCAAACTTGTGAGAGACCCTGAGCTAGAACCACCCAGGTTAGCAACTCCTGGACTCTGGCCCTCAGAAACCTTAAGATAATAAATGTTTATTTTAAGCTGCTATGTTTGGGGATACTTTGTTCTTTCCTTACCACCACCATAACAGTTAACCTCTGCCACACTGTATACTTCTCTTTCCATCTCTGCCCCCTCCACTGTCCTAGTCATGGCCTCATGCCCTTCCCACGTGTCCCCATAACCAACTGTCTTCTCTGAGGTCAAACCCAGAAGTTATCAAACCAGCTGAATCAGTCACAGTACCAACAGGAAACAGATGGCGGGCTAAAATTGATAATTTGAAGAAAGTTTAATATAGGAACTATTTGCGGAATTGTGGGTGGGGTGGAGAGCAATGAAAAGGAAGGAACACTGCAGTTCACAGGGTTAGTAAAGGTGGGTGCTGTTTATGGCCTGAGGCCTGAAGAGGCAAGGATGGGAGCAGTTACTGGACTCTGGAGACAGACAGAGCTGTGTGAAGAGGGTCCCCTGACAGGAATTGGGCCACAGAGCCAGCCATGCAGCCCCTGGGGTGGGGGTGGGGGTAGAATGCAAAACACCTCAGCTCCTGCTGGTGCTTCCCTCTTAGATGAGCCCACCAGAAAGTTAGACATCAAGGAAATCTATCTTAGTTTCCCTCAGAAGCAGATTGTGGGATAAGGGTTTAAGTGCAAGTCATTTATTTGAGAGGCTCAAAGGTTCAGGGTATACCAGTAGGGAACTGAGGAAGTGAAATAAAGAAGAGAAGACAGCTGGTATGATTGTTATTAAGCCAGCTATCATAGTGGGTGACTGGAGCCTAGTCCCACAGAGAAACTCTGGAAACAATGTAAACATAACTCTCAGAATTATTTCACCGAAGGGTGAGGGAGTTGGGGTATTTATACTCCTAAAGTCTTTGGTTGAGGGCTGCTTCTGGAGAAAAGGGTTAATTCCTGGATACTTTTGGACTGACAGACCAACCTTCTGTGTTTCTGGGAAAAGCCCTCAGACACAAAGATACGTATACTGGCAATTGGAAGTCTGTGAAACATTGAGGTGGAGAAGGCCTAAGAGATTTGCGCAGGGATTGGCAGTGTCTGCTACCAGGCCCACTGATGGGATACATTCAGATGAACCTCCCATTCACAAGGCAGGATGGAGAACTGTGCAGAGGGTGAATCTGGAAGCAAAAATGAAACTATACTGCATGCTTAAAGTTAATAAGTAAAACTTATTAATACTCTCTTAAGTATAGATGCACTGTATAGGTTTCAAAACAATATTTTTTCCCTTTTATTCTCACAGTTACTCTACCCTCTCTTGTAACCATGTAGCTAATTGTCTGATCCTGCTTGTGCATTATGCAGTGTGCATTCCAATTCTGATTGTGCCTGTGCACAATCTCACTGTGCACAATCTCACTGTGCCTTACCCAGGTCACTAATTACTCCATTTCAATTAGCAGAAAAAGAGGCACAGAGAGGACCTAACTCAATAAGAGTCATTCAGATGCAAGACATTTAGAATCAGTTCTTTTACTTCCTGTTGGGGTAATCTTAGAAAAGTTAACATATCCTCTTTGGGCTTCTGTTTTCTGATGTGTAAAATAGGGGTTAATAACATTTTCACCCTAGAATTGTTTTAAGGACTAAGTAATATAATGCATATAAAATCTTTGCTATACAATAAATGCTAAATAAGTGTTTCATTCAAGTAAATATTCTTTTTGAAAAAATAGGCAAATGAATATAAATATTTGAGACCAAAGTTTACTTCAAAAATTAGACCGACTGAACAGAGATACCTTCTGGTAATAGACACTCTATTATCTCTAGCTACATGACTGTGTAATAATTGAACACTTTGGAATTAAGCCATGAGAACTGATTCAAATAATTATAACCACACTAATGAGACCATGTGACTATCACTCCACTTCAAAGCTATAAAACGGAATGCTTCCATTTCCTCTTCTTTCTCTCTGTCTGCTTAGCACTTTGTTTTATCTCAAATTCCACATGTTCGAGAAATTTCATCATTTTGCCATCCTTCCTTATCATTAATTCAAGGAAGTCTTTCAGCCATAATACAAAAGTTTTAATTAAAATAAAAATTCCTGCATCTTATGTTCAGGCTAGAAGCTTATTTCTTTTGAGTTAGCAAGTGAGTGGAGCTTCCCCCAAAGAGTAAGAAGGCATTTTGCCCAAGGATTTATAGAACAAACAGAACTTTGGGAATTTTTTCAGGAAGAAAGGGGAAGAGAGGGAGACTAGTAATTTCAGGAGTCCTGGTGCTTATTGCCTGACTTTTGGGAAGACCTGAGCTGTTTAGGGGCCTGTAAGTGAGAAACTAATGTCTGAGCCAGGACAGATTCATCAGTGAAACAAAATAGATCATCCCAACACAGGTATGCTTTTAATTAAAAACTGTAGTAACCTTAAGATCCTTGAGCCTTAGCTTCAAAAAAGTTTTGGAGGTGCAAGTGACTACAGAGAACATTTAACTGAACTATCTTCTTTTCACTTCTGGAGGCTGAAGATATAGAAAGAAGAAGGGACTTCCTCAAGGTCACATAGCAAACTAGTGACAGAGCCAGGACTAGAAGTCATGGTTTAGTACTGTTTAGTGCCAGTTTAGTACCTTTACCTTGTGCCAGTGACACACTCCTTGCCCCCATACCCCAGTCTTCCACCGTCTCAATGAAAACCTTCTGCGGTATCTCTCTGCTCCCATACCTCCAGTGTTAGGGAACCCATGACATCCCAAGAAAGCCTGTTCTGTCCAATTTCAGACAGCTCTTTAAAAATATTCTTTCTTTGGGTGAACTGAGATTTGCTTCTCCTCAGCTGACACTCTCTGATTCTAGGTCGGCTCCCTCTGCCCCAGGCATACTTCAGAGGTTTGCTCAGATTCCCCATTGCCTACATGAGTCCTCCCATCTCTAGACTAAACATCCTATTGTCTTACAATTCTATTCTGTTTTTGGCTGCAGTGATCTATGATTGTGCCACTGCACTCGAGCCTGGGTAACAGAGCAAGACCTTGCCTCTTAAAAAAAAATCAGTGAACTTTGAGCAAAGCAGATTGTCCTCCATAATGTCGGTGGGCCTCGTCCAATCAATTGAAAGCCTTAAGAAAAAGATAGACCTTCCCTAGGAAGGGGGAATTCTGCCAGCAAACTGCTTTCAGACTCAAGATGCAACATCGAGTCTTCCCTAGGTTTCTAGCCTGCTGGGCTACCCTGCAGATTTTGGACTTGCTAGCCTTTACAATCATGTAAGCCACTTCCTTAAGAATCAATCTCTCTTTCTTGTTCTCTCTCTCTGTCCACACACACACACACACACACACACACACACACACACACACACACACACACAGTTGGTTCTGTTTCTCTGGAGAACTCTCTGAGTTAATACAATAGTTTTTCAAGCATACAACTTTGCCTTCGGCACAACTTCAGAACTGGAAAGAGAAGTCTTGGTTGACCTCTGGTCATCCTATCATTCATTTATTCATTCATTCAACTAGTAGAGCATTTATTCTGTACCTAGGTGCAGGTGATAGAAAGGAAAATATCGTAACCAGAAATTTGAACTTAGGGAGGACTTTGATGAAACCAGACCCAACTCAAAATTGTTAGTGCAGAGTGGCAAAGGGTTTAGGCTCAGTAGTCAAGCTGTCCTGGGTTCATAGTCTGGCTCTAACAATTGTCAGCTGGTGGCCTTGGCAAGTCACTCAGCCTCCCTGAGCCTCAGTTTCCGCATCTGTAAAAGGGAGAATTTGGATTAGATTGTTTTTAATTTTCTCTTTAGTTTTGGACAGCAGTGTTTCAATTTAGTGAAAATGCAGGAAGGAAAGAATTGTACGTAGTATGAAGGCTCTACTCTAGGGCCTAGGGAAAAATCCTATATATGATCATGTCATTCATATGTATTATCTATTCAAATAAGTAATATTTACTAGACACATGTTCTTTCACATTCATGATTTCACTTGTTTCTATTTCATCCTCATTGAAGCTGCTTAAGTTAGGCAGTAGCATTCACATTTTGTGGAAGGGAAAACAGAGGCCCATAGACATTAAATACTTCATCCAAGGTCACCGTAAGTGCCAGAACCAGGATTCAAACTCAGTTTTCAAAAATTCTGAACTACATGATCTTGCATTACCTCCTTTTGCCTGGGAATTCTTGGCAGTTGGGAAGAATGGCATGAGTTCAAGAACTCTGAAATCTGTTTTAGCATTGTGTTCTCTTCAAATAGTTTGTCAAAGTATAGTCTTCAAGCTGGTGTGGTGGCTCATGCCTGTAATCCCAGCACTTTGGGAGGCCAGAGTGGGCGGTTCGCTTGAGCCCAGGAGTTCAAGAACAGCCTGGGCAACATGACAAAACTCCGTCACTACAAAAAGTAAAAAATAAAAAAGTATAGTTTCAAAATGTTAAAAATATAATTTGTATACATATACATAGAAAGCATGGATCAAAGTTTTATATAGATGTTTAATGAAGGAACCAGTAGGATGACAAGGAATGCTAAAATAATTAATTAATAAAAAATTAATAGGTTAGATGCAAAATTGGTTAATTACCTACAGGGCAATAAAATCATAACCTTTGGGGTTATCTTTTCTATGAGACAGAAATCATTTGTATCTCTACTGGATGGTACAAGCCAAAACAATGAAGAAACCACATTTGTGCCATATCAAACTTTCTAAAGTTAACATCTAACTTTATGGGGTTGTAAAATGTCTGGACCCCAACTAATAGTAAATAGTCAATCAAACCAAGGTCCATATCCTTAGAGAGTAAGATGGTGCTTTAGAGCACACTAGGTCATGCTCTAGTGTGATGTCGGCAGGACATGTAGTCATCCTTTTGGTGTATTTCCAAATTTCTGGATGATTTTTCTTATCAATCCACCTCTATAATCACAAACTTCAAAAATTGTGATCACAAAGATGACTGATTTCATTAGAGGATATTTGGCCTAATTCATTTGCACAGAAGCCTCATTGTTGTATGGCCAGCAAATCTAGACCTATATGCTTCTGAGCAACTATTACAGCCAGATAATTAGCTTCCACTGGAGATTTCACAAGGAGCTAGGGTTAAATTTTCAATACCCAGTATCATTCCAAAGATATTCTCAACTAGATTGAGATATAGTTCACATGTTATACAATTAATTCATTTAAAGTGTACAATTCAATGGCTTTTAGCATTTACAGATTTACACAACCATCACTACAATCAATTTTAGAAGATTTTCATTACCCCAGAAAGAAATACCTCAGCCTTTAGACATCACCCCACATTCCCTTTACTACCCCTACCAGTAGGAAACCACTAATCTTTCTATCTCTATCGATTTGCCTGTTTTGGATATTTCATACAGATGGAATAATAGAATGTACAGCCCTTTGTGACTGGCTTCTTTCTCTTTAGCATACTGTTTTTAGGGTCCATCTATCTTGAAGCCTGCATAAGTACTTTTTTTATTGCTAAGTAATATTCCATTGTATGGTCATGCAGACTTACTCTAAGAGTCCAACTTTATTCTTTTGAACTTTTTTCCCTTTATTCTATTGATGTGATATATTACATTGATTTTTGGATGTTACACCAACCTTGCATTCCTGGGATAAGTCCTACTTGGTCATGTTTTATAATCCTTATGTAATTCTGGATTTGATTTGTTAGTATTTTGTTGAAGATTTTTCTGACAATATTCGTAAGACACATCGGTCTGTAGTTTTCTTTTCTTGTGATATCTTTGTCTTATTTTGGTATCAGCATAATACTGTGAAAGGAAAATATCTTGGACCCCCAAAATCACTAAGGAAAACTCAAGCTGGAAACTGCTTAACGCAAACCTGCCTCCCATTCTATTCAAAGTTATCCCTTGCTAGGCATGGTGGCTTACGCCTGTAATCCCAGCACTTTGGGAGGCCAAGGCGAGCAGATCACCTGAATTCAGGAGTTCAAGACTGGCTTGGCCAATATAGTGAAACCCTGTCTCTACTTTACCAAAAATACAAAAAATTAGCTGAGCGTGGTGGCGTGCACCTGTAGTCCCAGCTACTTGGGAGGCTGAGACAGAAGAATCACTTGAAGCAGGGAGGCAGAGGTTGCAGTGAGCCAAGATCGCACCACTGCACTCCAGCCTGGGTGACAGAGCGAGACTCTGTCTCAAAACAAAAATGAAAACAAAAAACCCCACAAAGTTATCCCTCTTCTCATTGACATAGATGCATATCTGATTGCCTCCTTTGTAAAAGCTAATAAGAAACGCAAAATAAAGCAACCATTTGTGTCTCACCTATCTGTGACCTGGAAGCTCCAACCCGCTTTGAGTCTTCCTGCCTTTGCTTCAAGTTGTCCCACCTTTCCAGACTGAATATTCTTCTTACCTATATTGATTGATGTCTCATGTCTCCCTAAAATGTATAAAACCAAGCCACGCCTGACCACCTTGGGTACATGTCGTCAGGACTTCCTGAGGCTATGTCATGTGTGTGTCCTCAACTTTGGCAAAATAAACTTTCTAAATTAACTGAGACCTGTCTCAGATTTTCTAGGTTCACAAATGCATTGGGAAGTGTGCACTCCTTTTCTGTTATTTGGAAGAGTTTGTGAAGAATTGGTGTGAATTCTTCTTTAAATGTTTAGTAAACTCACTGGTGAAGCCATCTGGTCCTGGACTTTTAAAAACAATTACCAGTTTAATCTTTTCATTTGTTATGAGTCTTTTCAGGTTTTCTGTTTCTTCTTGAGTGAGTTTTTGCAGTTTTTGTCTTTTCAAGGAATTTGTCTACTTCCTCTTAGTTAACTGATTGTCAAAGAGTTATTAATAATATTTCCTTGTAATTCACTTTATTTCCAAAAGGTCAGTAGTAAAGGCCCCATTTCCATTTCTGACATCAATTTCATAAATTACTTTTAGTAATTTGGATCTCAGTCTTTCTTGTTCGGTCTAGTTAAAGGTTGGTCAATTTTGTTGATCTTTTAAAAAAATCAACTTTTAGTTTTCTTGTTTTTTGTGTTTTTCTATTCTCTATTTTGTGGATATGCATTCTAATCCTTATTATTTTCTTCCTTCTAATTACTTTTGGTTTAGTTTTCTCTTCTTTTTCCAGTGTCTTAGGTGGTAGGCAGGTTGTTGATGTGAGATCTGAGTTTGTTTTTAATGCAGGCATTTATAGCTGTAAATTTTCCTCTACATGCTGTTTTAACTACATCCCCTAGCTGCATCCCATAGCTGTGCCTTGATTTTCATTCATCTTAAAGTACTTTATAATTTTTTGTGTGATTTCTTCTTTGATACACTGACAGTGTGTTGTTTTATTTTCATGTATTTGTTAATTCCCCAAATTTCTTTCTGTTCTTGATTTCTGATTTCACTCTATCATGATTGGAGAATATACTTTGTAAGATTTCAGTCTATTTAAATTTATTGCAATTTGTTTCATGGCCTGGCATATTTCCAATTCACCATAGTATTCTATGTACATGTGAGAAAAGTATGTATTATTCTGCTGTTTGGTAGAGTGCTCTATAGATGTGTTTTAGGTCTAGTGTGTGTGTATGCTATTGTTCAATTCTTCTGTTTTCTTGTTGATCTTCTGCCTGTTTGTTCTATACAATATTGAAAGTTAGGTATTGGGATCTTTGACAATTGTTAAATTGTCTACTTCTTCCCTTAATTCTATCAATCTTTATGTTATTTTTTCTCTTTTGTTAGTGCGTATATTTATAATTGTTATAATTTCCTGATGAATTAACTCTTTAACATTATCAAATGTGCCTCTTTATCTCTAGTAACGTTTGTTGTTGTTGTTTTTGGAGGCAGAATCTCACTCCGTAACCCAGGCTGGAGTGCAGTGGCATGATCTCGGTTTGCTGCAATCTCCACCTCCTGGGTTCAAGCAATTCTTGTGCCTCAGTCACTTGAGTAGCTGGGATTACAGGCGTGTACCACAATGCCTGGCTAATTTTTGTATTTTTAGTAGAGACAGAGTTTTGCCATGTTGGCCAGGCTGGCCTCGAACTCTTGGCCTCAAGTAATCTGCCCACCTCAGCCTCACAAAGTGCTGGGATTACAGGCATGAACCACTGCACCAGGCCTTTTTGTTTTACTTTTTCTATTACTGATATAGCCACTTTGGCTTTGTTTTTTAAAAACCAGTAACATGGTCATTTATTATTATTATTATCAAGTATTATGTACTGTACATAATTGTGTGTGCTATACTTTTATATGTCTGGCAATGCAGTGGGTTTGTTTAAACCAGCATCACTACAAACACGTAAGTAATGTGTTGTGCTATCATGTTACAATGGCTACAATGTCACTAAGTGATAGAGATTTTTCAGCTTCATTATAATCTTTATTTTTACTTCAGCTTTCCTATGGTTGCTGTTTGCATTATATATATGTATATATATATATTTTTTCTTTTCTTTTGCTTTCAATCTATTTATATCTTTGAATCTAAAGTGTGCCTCCTGAAGACAGAATATAGGTTGGATCTTGTTCTTTGCATTTTTAAAATCCAATCTGACAGTCACTGCCTTTTGATAGGACTGTTTAATCCACTTGCATTTAATGTTATTATTGATATAGCTGGATTTACATCTGCTATTTCACTTTTTGTTTTTATATCTTTCAAGTATGTTCACTCTTTTATTCTTCCTTTATTGCTTTCCTTTGCATCAAATGAATATTTTTCTAGGGTAATAATTTATATTTTAAAATTTTTCTTCTTTGCTCATTTATTCCAATATCAGAAAACCAGAGCCAAGACATTAATTTCCATCTGATTTTATATGCAGTCTTTAAAAGTGAGTGACTTTCTCTTTTCCCAAGGTCCTTAGCATTTGCTAAATTTGCTGGCCTGATGGTAAGTAAGCATTATGATATAGTTTGGATGTTGTCCCTGCCCAAATTTCACACTGAAATGTAATTCCACTGTTGGAGATGGGACCTGGTGGGAGGTGACTGGATCATAGTGGCAGATTTCTCATGAATGGTTTAGTGCCATCCCCTTGGTACTGTGCTCATGATAGTGAGTTATCTTGAGATCTGGTCATTTAAAAGTGTGTGACACCTTCCCCCTCTTTTTCTTGCTCTTGCTTTCGTCATGTTATGTGCCTACTCCTGCTTCACCTTCTGCCATGACTGTTAGTGATGCTTCTTGTACAGCCTGCAGAACCGTGAGCCAGCTAAGCCTCTTTTATAAATTACCCAGGCTCAGATATTTCTTTATGACAATGCAAGAGAAGCCTAATACACATTACTAGCACAATGCTGGAACCCTGTAAGCCAAATAATAGGTACCAGATCAGTTTTCTGGGAAGGCTTCATAGCCTTGCTTCCACAAAGGAAGTACAACACTTTTTCTTTAATGGTTATGTGATTATAGCTGATTAAATGAAATTTATTCTCAAATATAACTCTCTGGATGGCTTTAATTATATGATTGATTTTTTCAATACACCTTGGTAAAAAGGATGGCAGATTCGTTGAATCTGTTCAAATAATTACATAGCCAAGGATTCAGTAAAAATATTTACTCTCGAATTCAGATGGGCCAGTGGGAACAAGGTATCATTAAAAATATTTCATTTCAGTTTGCAATAAGCATAGTTTGCTAAAATGAGGGTTAGCAATAGATGAAGAAGAAAGGACTTCCTCTTACACTCATCAGAAAATGGGACATTAAAAACAATCTAACAATATTCCAAAACAAATAATCATGATTATATTTCCTTTGTTGGCTTATTAGGCTCATGTGATTCATTCTTGACTCACAAATCTTGGATCAGCAGTATACTTCCATGTTTTTTTGCTTCAGGTTGAAAGAGTCCTAGCAATCCTGATTCAGTGCTATGGTTCAGTCTATAGATGTCTACCTGTGGTCGGAAGTCAGCGAATACTGATAAGGCTGGGCCTGTAAGTCTATTCTAGCTAAGAGCATCTGATAAAATCTTTTCCACCAAGGCTCTGGGGCTGTCCTTTGTTGACCTCTTTAGCTTACAGCAGAGGTCTTTAGGCAAGCATGGAAGAAAAATAAAAACCACCTTTTGTTGATTAAATTTAAGGTTCTGTTAATTTATTACAGTAAACAACTATATCAGAATGGGAGAGAATAAAATCTTCTACTGTGTTATGGATTTTGTCAGTGTTTTCTCAAGGGTAATGGGGACAAGGACAAATCTACTTTAAAAAGTAACATAAGGAAGACAGAACTTATTTATTAAACATCATGTGGGCTTAATATATAATGAAATTCTAACAACATTATTGAGCCAATTAAGAAATATGGAGCAGGCTGGGCACAGTGGCTCATGCCTGTAATGCCAGCACTTTGGGAGGCCGAGGAAGGCAGATCACTTGAGGTGAGGAGTTTGAGACCAGCCTGGCCAACAAGATGAAACCCTGTCTCTACTAAAAATATAAAAATTATATATATATATATATATTTGTTTGTTTTGTTTTGTTTTTTGAGACAGAGTCTTGCTGTGTCATCCAGGCTAGAGTGCAGTGGTACGATCTCAGCTCACTGCAGCCTCTGCCTCCCAGGTTCAAGCAAGTCTCCTGCCTCAGCCTCCCGAGTAGCTGGGGTTACAGATGTGCACCACCACTCCCGGCTAATTTTTTGTATTTTTAAACAGAGACAGGGTTTCACTATGTTGGCCTGGCTGTTCTCGAACTCCTGGCCTCAAGTGATCCGCCAGCCTCAGCCTCCCAAAGTGCTGGGATTACAGGCGTGAGTCACTGTGCTGACTTCTTTTGCATTTCTTTAAGTGGTAAAATAAAACATATACATTAATATAATCCAAAGGTTTATCAATTCTCAAACATATAAAAATAAGAGGCAAAGGTGTGCAAATGGTGTTCAATACCATGCTTGATAACCAATGTTTTTGTATTCTATCTTTCTTAGAAATTATCCAAGCAGCTAAGATTATTCACCAGTTCACTTGATTTAGTATCAATCTAAATTCTCAGTTAATTAAAGACCTTGGAAATTATGTTTAAGTTGATATATTACAGGTAACATAATCATCGATGATATAAACTATTTAGGAAATTCAGTTTAACTACAATCTCCATGATAAAACACTGTCCATCACTCTCTCATCATCTTGCTTTATGTTCTTCATGGTTTCACAAACCGGTATCATCTTGCTTATTTATTTGCTTACTTATTTTTTGTGAATATTTTCCCAGTAGATGTAAGCACAATAAATAAAGATAATTTGTCTTCCTTAGTGCCTAGAACATGTAGGAGATATTCAATAAACAGCTTTGAACGAAGGAATACAGTAAGTCCTCACTCAGCCTCCTCAATAGGTTTTGGACACTTTGATTTTAAGTGAAACTATATATAAGGAAACCAATTTTACCATAGACAAATGGATAGAAAGAAGAGTTAAGTTCCTACAGCATATTTCTGATAACAAAAGTACCACCAAACTTCTAAATAAAGACTAAAACACTTCCAATATTGAACACTGAAATAATTGTGAACCATACATACAATTAAGAAAGATTAGTAAAAACAAGGAAGAGAATTATTTACCCGC
This sequence comes from Pongo abelii, assembly GCF_028885655.2. Lineage (NCBI taxonomy): Eukaryota > Metazoa > Chordata > Mammalia > Primates > Hominidae > Pongo > Pongo abelii. The sequence continues at coordinate 159,417,487 of NC_071989.2, forward strand.
TTATTCCAGTTTAGAGTTCAGTGGCCAGAGCCTGTCCTGGCAGTTCAGGGCTCAAGGCAGTAACCAGCCCTGGACAAGACGCCATCCCATTGCAGAGCACACTCACCCACACCCACAGTCATTCACACCGGGACTACATAGACACAGCAGTTTGCCTAACATGCACATCTTCGGGATGTGGGAGGAAACCGACCGGGGTACATGGAGAAAACCCAGGAAGACATGGGGAGGACATGCGAACGCCACACAGACGGTGGTCCCAGCAGGGAAACAATTTTTTTTCCTCATCAACGTTATAACAGAAGGATGTTATTTCGGGGTCTGCTGTATATGAATAAAATATTTACTCATCATAATTGTACCAGATGTGAGGAATAGGTCTTATTTTACTATTTTATGGAGCTTGGGTGGGCTACTGGGTGACAGACTCGAAATACTGTTTTTCTGATTTCTAATACAATATATCATATTATTCACCACAAGTAAATAAATGTATTTGTACAAGTGAAAAATGAAAAGAAAATGTCTTGTGTAGATATGATTCCTAGAGAGGGTATTTGCTATGGATTGCATCCAATGGGGGCCTCTTTAGGCAGTGGTTTGTTTGTTTGTTTGTTTTTTGGAGACAGAGTCCCACTCTATTGACCAGGCTGGAGTGCAGTGGGGCAATTCGGCTCACTGCAGCCTCCGCTTCCGGGATTCAAGCGATTCTCCTGCCTCAGCCTCTCCAGTGGCTGGGATTACAGGCACCCGCCACCACGCCTGGCTAATTTTTGTATTTTTAGTAGATACAGGGTTTCACCATGTTGGCCAGGCTGGTCTCGATCTCCTGACCTCAGGTGATCGGCCCGCCTCGGCCTCCCAAAATACTGGGATTACAGGCATGAGCCACCGCCCCTGGCCAAGGCCGTGTTTTGATGGCAGCCAATGTCATTAGACTACAACTTCTTCTGTACAAGTTCCCTCCAGTATCAGGGGCTCTCTAAGAGAGTATTACTTATTTCTTTCAGGTCCTGATGGTTTTCTCTTTGGAGTGGTTGTAATAGAGGACCAAGGAAGTTGTGAGCTGTTTCCTGGCTTTTGCTGTAACAAAAGCTTGTTGCTGAAATTGACTATTTCCCCCGCTCCTACATCCCAACACAGCATCCATTATTCTTCCCTTCAGTGCTGTCTTAGCAAAATCAGTCCAGCCGAGGCAGCAGACTTAACATGGTATGTTCCTGTGGGGATTCATACTTTATTTCTGGCTTGCTTTTAGGGTCCCAGGGCAAGTCGATATTAAAGAGCTACTAATAAACTGCTAAATGGAAAGGGAGACTAGGCCTCAGCTGGCTCCAGGCCTGAGCTTCTGCCTTGTCCCAGAGGGAAGCCAATGTTCACAGCAGGGCACATGGAGTTACCAGTTGTCCACCCAAAAGAACTCTCATCCCCTTCACTAACCAGGGAAAACGTCGTATTAAGATTGTCCTCCTGTTGCAGTGAGCCAAGATCGTGCCACTGCACTTCAGCCTGGGTGACAGAGCGAGACTCCGTCTCAAAAAAAAAAAATTGTCCTCCTTCAACTCTTTTTTTACTATTAAATGAGAGTTTTGTATTAAACTATTCAGAATTGGGTTGTCCTTGTTTTTAGGTTCCCACACTATCTCTTTTGAATAAAACATGTTGTTGAGTGACAGCCCTTAGGGTTTTTGTCAGATCATTTCTTATGTGAATCCCCTTCATCCTCCCTGTCCTTCACTTAAGAAACTGGCATGTGATAATGATGATATAGAGGTCATTTCTGCTGACCTCATCCCTGAATCAGAGGAAACAGCAGGGAGTAAGTTCTAAGTTCGGGGCCTACACCATATCAAATTTAGGCCTGGGGAAGGCAGTATGGCTCTTTCCAAACCCTCCAAAACACTACTGAGCTCCAAGACTGCTCAAGGTCTCACTGATAGTCAAGGCTTGTGCTCCTTTTTTTCAGAAGAGTAAGATTAAAGAAAACTACTGTGAGTTAAAAAGTGTGGGTGCCAAGATGGGACGGGAGTCCCCCCTCACTCCATGGATGACATAGAGGGGGCAGAAGATTACAGAATTGCCATTGTCCTGCCATTCCCAGAGGAAGCTGGGCCACCCTCAGTGGCGTGGGAAGCCTCTCAGATGCTGGATTCTAATGGGCTCTTGATCACCTTGGATTGGGCTATTTCATTGTTACCACAAAATAAACAGGATGCTCCAAGTCATGTTATGGCAGAGAACCAACCAGCTTCACACTGGTCCTCTAAACCAATCCTCACAACAGGACTGGGAGACAGGTGTTACCTTTCCCACTTTACAGAGAATGAAACAGAGAGGCAAAGCCTCCGAAGGACCCTACACTTCGGACATCGCAAAGCAGGATCTGAGTCCCGGCTCCTCTGTCCAAACGTAGTTGCTAGGCTTTCTTTCCCATGTCTACTCTATAGCCATGGGATATGGCTATATCCCATTTTAGGCCAACCCTCTCGGTTTACAATCCAGAGAGGGGAGACCCTCGAGAAGCCAAGTGACTTGTCCGCGGCTACGCGGCGAGTGTGTGGCAAGGTGGGAGGGGAGCCCGAGACGCCCTGGTCTCTCCTTTCTCTCGCAGGTTCCTTTCTCCCCGCACGCAGCCCGCAGGGGACGCTGGAGGAGGAGCTGAGCTGGAGTTGCCGGGGCCTCGGGCCGGGGCGTTCCGGGGGCGGTCCCCAGCAGCCGCGCATTCCAGAGCCAGCAGCGCGTCCCGGCCGCTCCTGCGCGCTCCCGCCTCCCGGGGCTCGGAGGAGCGGGGGCACGTTCCAGGAGCTACCTGGGGCTGAGGTTCCAGGACTGGGGGTCGCTTCCAGCCGCCAGATCCCGTGCAGTCCTGGGGGCCCTGAGAAGCACCGAGCCATCCCTGCCTCAGGAACTTTCCGCAGACTCGCCGCCATCTGGGGTGAGTGGGGCCACCGGGGGATTGTCTGTGGGGCTCTGGCAGAGCGGAGCTCTTCGGATTCGCGACCTACCTGTAGTACGGCCCCTTTCCCAGGGCTCCCAACGTTCTTCTTTATGTCCATTCTCTCCTCCCCATTTCTCCCTTTTCATCACTTTTGTATTTCTTGCCCTCACCCCTCCTCCTTTTTCTCCCGCTGTCAGCTCTTAAGTTCCAGCCTCCTAGTGCACAGAATTTTGGGCCTGGGGGAGGCGGAGCTTGGGTGGGCGAGCCCCAGCCCCACTCGGAGACTGGCTTCTCTCCGGGTCCCCTGCCCTTGCCTTCTCGGGAAGCCTCCTCCTCGGGCAGACTGCCACCTCCTGGCTCTCCAGGCCCAGCGTCAGGGTTCAGCGCCCGGGCCTGAGCACCTGCTTGGGCGCTGCGCTGGGTTTGGGTCTTTGCACTTACCTGTCCCGCTTTTCTCGAGGCCCCGTGTAGAAGGCGCCAGGAGTTTGGAGTCAGGAGTGGCGGGTTCCAGCCCTGGTTCTGTCACTAGCTGCTTCACCATCCTTGTTTTTCCATCAGTGAAATTGGGAAAACATTTTCTGCGTGCAGAAAGCAAACGAGAAAGGACATGAGCAAAGTATCTTGGAAAGAAGCCTTCCTTCAAGCACCCTCCTGCTGGTTAGCTGTCCCTTTCCTGAGGACGTAGTTGTTCCAGTTGCCGGTTGTTTTGCTCCCTACTCTCCCCCATGCCAGTTTCTTGAGGGTAGGGACTGCCTGTCTATCGTCATCTCTGAGGCATCCTCAGCTCTTGGCACAGGGCCTGGCTAACAGTAGGTGCTCCATACATACGTACTGAGTGAAAGGATGAAAGGTGTAACCCCCCCGCCCCCCCACAAATTGAAACAAACCTCAGGGGCTGTTTTTCTGATTGAGGGCCAGGCTGGGCTCTTACTCATGCAGCTGCACTTGTTTCTTCTGGACCAGCTGGAATCCTGCTGCACCTGGGGGCTGAGGAGTCTCTGGTTCATCTGTGGTGAATACTAAGGTCCTCAAAGCTCCAGGGTATGGTGGTGAAGGCTGCGCAATCACACAAGTATCAGAGATTCCTTGAACATCTGCTATGATGTGTGCTGCTACTGCAGTGGCCACATAGTTTGGAAGGATTGGGGATGCCTGAATGAGGTGGAGGTGGGAGTGGGAACGGGTTCTCTGGGGGTTAGGAGACCCTCTGAGTTACCTTAATGGAGGCATTTCCCCTCTCTGGCGCTTGTCTTCCCCATCTGTAAAATGAAGACACGGGAGTGGAACAGATGTTTGTTTGTCTGTGGTTGAGCATGACATGCTCTTTGGTTTATGCAGGCCGCACAGCAGCCATCTAGACACACGCAAGGCAGCACAGCTGAGCTTTAGGACATCATGTGCTTCTGCAGTGACAACCGAAAAAAACCAAAAAGTGTTTTCCTGCTCCAGCCGGGACCTCCTGTTCCCAGCTGTCCTGGGACTGTGAATCATGCTGTGGGGGTTACAAGTCATGCTTCATGAACTCTCCCACAACTGACCTCTCCGAACCTCAGAACTGTGGCTCCCTGACACTAAAGATCTGGGGAGTCCCAGAGAACAGCCAGAGAACCACTGAGCTGCGGTGAGGTGTTAGAGATGCAAAACAAATGAGACACTCTGGGGGCCTGTGGTCAGGTCAGATCCTGGGCCTTTGGGGGTGACAGACCAAGGGGATAAGGGCCAGTCACAGCCTCAGATGCTTTCCCAGCCATATGCCAATCCTTTAAACGTTGTGCCTCCATTTCTTCTCTATGGATTAAAACATGCAAAGGAAATACCTCCAAGGAAAGAGGATATCTTGGTTGGGTGTGACGGTGGTATAAAAAATGGGCACGTGTACTCACAAACACAGTTTATTGAAGTATAGGAGTAAGTGTTGGCATTGCCACACCCTGCCTTGTCCTCCCCAACCCTGACTGGCCCAGTAAGCGGAATGGTGTTATAATGATCATACTTGCCATTTACTGAGTACTTACTATCAGCTAGGCATGACTCTAAGCATTTTACTTGTATTAACTCATTAAGGCTTTACCGCAATCCTATTAGGGAGGGACTGTCATCACCTCCATTTTATGGATGAGGAAACTGAGGTCCAGAGAGAGTGACTCACCCATGATCACACGGAAAGTAAGTGGCAGAGCTGTAATTTGAACACAGGCACCCTGGCTCCAGGGCCTATTCTCTGAACTTCATTGGAATTGGGGGGAACTAGGTTCAGATCTTGCCTCTGTCACTTACTTTCAGGGTGACCTGAGAGAAGTTAAGTGAGAATTTGATAGTCACTATTCTAGTGGATCCTAGAGACCTAGTACCCTTCCAACTCACTAGGGAGACAGAAGGTGAACCTCAAGAGATAATGGAGACATCTAGCAGTAAAGGCTAAGAATTAGGTAGTTAGGAAGAGTAACTGCTCAGAAGTATAATTGCCTGGCACATTAAACAACAGCAAGCTAGATTCCACGTCTAAACCGTATACTTTAAATTGCTTAGTTGTGTATAGATAGAGCTTCCTTATTTTATTGATTTGCACTCTGACTGGCTGATTGGATATGTTTCTTGCTAGTGACCCACTATATAGGATCATATTCAAGATTCTGGGGACCAGGACATAGATGTCTTTGGTGGTGGTGGTGGTGGGCATTATTCTGCCTTACACACACGAGGCCCACTTTGGGAGAGTGACCTGTTGAGGCTCACACATTGAGGCAAGGCACTACCACCGCCTGGTGCTCTTGCAGCTCTGTCACGGAGCACCCTGCCAGCCCCTTTCATGGACAGTCTCCTTTGTTACCCCGACACACAGCAGGCACTTAGTCACTGGCAAATAGCAATGATGGATAGTAGTGCCTTAAACAGGATGCTGGAGATTTGGCCTGGGCTTTCTCCTCTGCTAGCTCTCTGTTGGTTTCTAAGACTCTGTTACCGGCTGGGTCAGATGGTACGTGCGGTCTTACACAGCTCTGGCTGTGTTCCGATCTCTTTGAAATATCCTGGTGTTTTTCCATTTTTCCAGCCACAGAGGAGCAGATGGAAACTCAGGCAGGCCTGTAGCCTGTTAGGAAGTTTGGAGAGACAAGGGCCAGTTGGGGTGAAATGAGAACAGAGTGCTCCTTAGGGACTTTGGGTCATTGGAGAAAAGGCTGTGATTTGATTCATTTCACATTTTTGGTAGTTGTATGTCCCATCCATTCCTTCCTCTGGCCCCTTTATTTGGACCAAAGGTCCCTGGTGAAATGACTGTGCTGGGTTGGTAAATGTTTGAGGCTATTACACAATGGGAAGAGAAATACTTCCAAGAGTAAATGTGAAGCTGGTATGTACTTCTCATATTGGACTTGGCATGGGAAACCTGCTCCCACTTTTATCAGCCTCCCTGTCCTCGTCTAAGAACAGAAAGATTCACATCTTGGGCAACAACACTGCTCCCCTCACCCCTGGTCCCTCCTCCCCACCTCAGTCCCCAGCTCCTGAGCACATGGTGTCAGAACTCGAATTTGAGCTTATCAGCCCAAGGAAATCAACAAGTGGGAATCCTAGAGGACTTCATTCTGAAAGGCCAGTTCTCTTCTGCCTGGTATGTACAGGGTGGGCTGGGGAAGAAAGAGGCCTCCATAATCCTTCCTGAATGTACAAAGAGCCCAGAAAATGATAAAATCAGAGGATGTCATGTTATTTTGGAGATAGGGTTCTGACTTTTAGAATCACTGGGACTTTTGCAGGGATGAGGATTCTTTCTGGACCTCTTCAGTCAATTAGGTTCCACGAGTGAGCTCACATCTGAAATAATCTTCCCATATTCATTTCTTCATTGATTTCATATTTGTTGGCACTTATGATATGCCAGGCCCTGTGATAGGTGCTGAGGACGCAGCAATACACAAGAGATGAGGCTTCTGCTCTCTCTGTGCTTGCATTTGAGGGAGCAAATGGATCTTTAGCCTGATAGGAAAAAAGCCAATAAAAACAAGCAACAAACAAACTAATTTTAGATTGTGAAAAGCATATGCAGAAAATAAAACAAGATAAGAGTGATAGTTTAACAGAGTGGGTCCGGAAAAACTTTACTAAAACGTAACATTTAGATTGAGGTCATGGACATTGAGACAATGGACTGGGGAAGAAAAGAGCATTCTGAGAAGGAACAGCAAACACAAAGGTCTTCAAGTGGGATCAGCCCCTGTGACACAGTTGTTAGGTTCCCCAGGCTACAAAGTGGCCAGTGCGGCCCCATCTAGGAACTTGAATTGCCCTCTCTGGCTTAAATGTTCCCTTCTTCTTTGACAACCTCAGCAGCATCTTCTGAGGGTGGAGACTTTTTGGAAGGGGTCCTATAAGGTGGACAACGCTGGCAAACCCTCTAGTCCTGTGCCCTGGGAACCATCAGCCTTGTTCACATTCTGCAAAATACTTGAAGAGTCATGTATCTTTGGATGCCTCAGCATCAGTGACTTGGAGCTGGTTATAGTTGTCTGCTCTGTGGCCACCGTGGCTGGTGGAAACAAAACAGCAGCAGCATGGTCTGCCCAGAGCTCTGGCAGTGCTGGGCTAAGACCACACCTGCAGGAAGCCACCTGCCTCTATCTGCCTTGTCTCCCACTTTGAGATAATTAAGCTTGCCTGCCAGCAGGCAGTCACTTCTTTTATTGCCTTCTTCCTCAGTGAACTCTGGCAGTAAAACCGGTTGGATAACCATTGGCAAGCTCTCAAAAGTTGACTGTTAGCTGCAGCTCGGATGTGGAGGGTGTAAGTTTCCGGTGGGAGGTTCAAGCTGGGGACAGCTTAAAATTTTTTTACTTAAAAAAACTTTTCACTGTGGTTTCCTACATTGGCCCAGATCAGTCACGAAGCAGTCATGGCACCCTAACTAATGGCGGAGGCTTTGAATTCCTTTTTTTTTTTTTGATACGGAGTCTCACTCTGTCACCAGGCTGGAGTGCAGTGGCGTGATCTTGGCTAACTGCAACCTCCACCTCCTGGGTTCAAGCGATTTTCCTGTCTCAGCCTCCCGAATAGCTGGGACTACAGGCATGCACCACCACACCCAGCTAATTTTTGTACTTTTAGTAGAGACAGGGTTTCGCCATGTTGGCCAGGATGGTCTCGATCTCTTGACCTTGTGATTTAGGAACGATGCTGGGTTCACTAGCTCAGCTTAACTTTGTGAAGCCCTTACTGTATACCAGGCATTGTCCTAAGTGCTTTATGTGCATTAGCTCATTTAACCTCCAGAGCATCCCTATGAAGTGGTTACAATTATTAGTTATTATTTCCATTTTACAAATGAGGAAACTAAAGCTCAAAGAGGTTAAACCTCTTGCCAAAGCCACCAGGGCTCCATATGCTTCCAACACATCATGTATCTCATCAACTCTGGGCTTTGTTGATAACATCTATTCTGCTCATCCTGCCTTTCCTCACAAGATCTGAGAGATACATCTTGAAATCTCCCACTATAATTGTAGATTTGTCTATTTCTCCTTATAATTCTGAGATTAGGTACCTAAAAATAGAAAATCACTTTACCTTTCTGGTATCTCTAGTAATACTTTCTGCCTAAAAGTCTACTTGGCCTTATACTAGTAAGGGGCTACCAGCATATGTGATTCATGGTTACACAGTGTTTCATTTGTATCCTTTGACTTTCAACCCTTCTAATCCTCATGTGTCTCTTATAAAAAATATATATGTATGTGTATATTTTATCTTTATTTGTATATACCCTAACGGTCCTTGTTAGTTTGGGTTTAAATCTACCATGTTTCTCTATGCTTTCTATTTGTCCCCTCTATTTTAAGTATTTGTTGTTGTTTTTCTCCTCTCCTGTTTTCCCCTGGAAATTATGCACTCTTTGACTGATATTTTTAGTGGCTGCCATAGAGATTACAATATGCATCCTTGATTTAACAAGGTCTAACATGACTTGGTTCTTCTGCCCTTTCTTAGGCAATACAAGAAAATCAAAATACTTTAATTCTGTTTCTTCAAGAATTTATTTGTTATTGCTCTTAAATACTTTAATTCTGTATTTTTTTTCTGAAAATGTCTTTTTTTTTTTTTTTTTTGAGATGGAGTCTCGCGTCGTTGCCCAGGCTGGAGTGCAGTGGTGCAGTCTTGGCTCACTGCAACCTCTGTCTCCTGGGTTCAAGCGATTCTCTTGCCTCAGTCTCCCGAGTAGCTGGGATTACAGATGTGTGCCACCACATCCGGCTAATTTTTGTATTTTTAGTAGAGACAGGTTTCACCATGTTGGCTAGACTGGTCTTGAACTTTTGACCTCAAATGATCCGCCTGGCTTGGCCTCTCAAAGTGCTGGGATTACAGCTGTGAGCCACTGCACCTAGCCTGAAAATGTCTTATTGCACCATTATTCTTGGCAGTTATTTCTGTTCACCTCTTTGACGAGATCATTCTGCTGTTTTTAAGTTCCATTGTTTCTGTTGAGAAGTTGGTTGTCAATCTAATTGTTTCTCATTTAAAGATATTCTGTCTTATTTCTCTTTATCTTTGGATCTCAGTGGATTTACTATATTTCTTTTCTTTTTTTTTTGAAATGGAGTCTCACTCTGTTGCTCAGGCTGGAGTGCAGTGGCGCCATCTTGGGACACTGCAACCCCCACCTCCTGGGTTCAAATGATTCTCCTGCCTTAGCTTCCCAAGTAGCTGGGACTACAGATGTGTGCCACAACGCCTGGCTAATTTTTGTATTTTTAGTAGAGACAGGGTTTCACTATGTTGGCCAGGCTGGTTTCAAACTCCTGACCTCAAATGATCTGCCCACCTCAGCCTCCCAAAGTGCTGGGATTACAGGCATGAGTCACCGTACCTGGCCAGATTTACTATATTTCTAATTATGGATTCCAATTTATGTATTCTGCTAGGAGTTCATGGGACTTCTTTAGTATGCAAATTGGTGTCTTTCATCAGTTTTGGAAAATTCTGTTATTATTTATTCCAATATTGTTCTGCTTCATTCTTTCTTTTCTCCTTCTGATACTCCAATATATTTATGTTGTACCTTGTCACTGTTTCCTCTATCTCTCTTACCTATTTCTTTTTCTGTATTTTCCATCCTTTTGTTTATCCTTACTTCATTCTAAGTATTTTCCCCTGATCTTTTTTCCAGTTTACTAATTCTCTCTGTAACTATGGCTAATCTACTGATTTTTTAAGCCTATCTACTGAATTTTAAATTTCTATTATATTTTTCAGTTCTAGAATTTTTATTTGGTTCTCTTTGTTGTTGTTGTTTTTTGAGACAGGGTCTCACTCTTTCACCCAGACTGGAGTGCAGTGGCCCAGTCATGGCTCCCTGCACCCCTAGCCTCCTGGGCTCAAGTGATCCTCCCACCTCAGCCTCTTGAGTAGCTGGGACTACAGGTGCACACCATGCCCGGCTAATTTTAAAATTTTTTTTGTGGAAATGGGATTTTGCCATGTTGCTTAGGCTGATCTTGAATTCCTGAGCTCAAGTGATCCACCTGCCTTTCCCTCCAAAAGTGCTGGGATCACAGGTGTGAGCCACCACTTGTAACCTCTATTTGATTCTTTTAAAAAAATCTGTTTATTCTTTCTTATAATTTCAAATTCTTTGTCAAAATTCTCAAACTTGGAGTTTTTCCCTCCTTGAACATAGTAAGCAAAGTTATTTGAACTATGTGTCTGTCTGATGACTCCAATATCTGGAGCCCCGGTAGACTTTTTTTTCTATTGTCTGTTGTTTCTGATTATTTTGTTTTTATCATCCTGTCTTTTTGCATTCTTGATTAATTTTGGTTATGTGTTGGACATTATATTTGTAAACAAAACATAATTTGAGACCTATCATGATGATATTGCCTCCAGAGAGGATGTATATTTGCTTCTGCCAAGCACCTGGAGATTCCTTAATTTAATTTCAGGAGCTATGATAATGCAAAGCTGAGTTATAGTCTCTGGGAGGACTGGTATACTTCCAGTTCATCTTTAGCACTAAGGGTGCTTTTTAAGGCCAAGCTCAAAGTGCAGAAGTTTTACTCTCCCTCTCTTGGCAGTCTTGGACTCCAACTTTTGTCCCCTTAGTCTCCTGAGTCAGTACTGCTTAGTCTCCATTCTCTGATAGGGGAAAATGACAGGCTCTTCTCCCTGGATTTTTGCCTTCTCCCAGAAAAGTGGGACCAAAAAAACCTGCATGAAGCTTAGAGTCCTGCTTTTTCTCAAGCAATAAAGACTGGTAATTCTTCATTATTTCGTTAGCTCTTAGTGCCTTCCATCAGGTTTTTTTGGTCCCACTTTTCTAGCTGTCTTCAGTAAAAGGACTAGTCCAAATTGTCTAGTTCACCATTACCAGAATCGGAAGTCCTGATCTTTATAGATTGCATATCTCTTCTTAATTCTCTAAATATGGAATGGCCTTCAGCTAAAAACAATGTTTGACCTGGACTTAGAAGAAAGCTGTGGGTCTGGTATACTCCATGCTTATACACTGGGTCTGTGTGGACTCTTTGGAGGTAGCTGTAGTGTAGCTGTAAGTACAGAATCAGGATTCCTGAGTTTGAATCCTGTTCACTTAGCTTTATGATCAATGGCTGGCTAACCTCTCTCAGTTTTAGTTTTCATAGCTGTAAAATCCCCACATAGGATTTTTGTGAAGTTTTAATAAGTTAATGAATGGGATTTGTTAAGCAAATACAAATAATACAAATTTGTGAAATAAAACAATTTATTTTTGTTTTTACAAATTTAAACAAATACAATTTGTTAAGCAAATGCTGGCTCATGTGATCCTGTGTTGGAGGAAATAAGGGAAGTGGTATTTCACTTTCCTGTGCTTCTTGAAGCACAGAGTCATAAGGAGTAAGTAATAGTTAAGTCCTGAGAGAGTGTCTTGCAAATACCAAGTACTTGACATATGAATAAATGAATGAATATCCTGGACAGAGCTACTTATCATGATAATACTGAACCAAAAATAAAAACAGTATTGTCCTGTCAGAGAGGAAAAAGTTGCTGCTAGAGAGTCTGGCGAGTAGATAACACAGGCTTGTTGCCTTGAATCCAGTTACCCTAAAACTATCAACTTGTAGGAAATTTTAATTTATGAAATTTATATAATTTTTATATAACTAGAAAACTTGCCAAATGGTGGGATTGGCTGAAACAATGATTCTTTCTTTGTTAAAGAACTTTTAATTGCTTAAGAAAAATGGTCCCAGAAGTAAAACTTGGTGTTTCCTAATCAGGCATTAGGGCTTCCCTTTGCCTGCCTAAACTGGATCAAGTGGAGTACATAATAGAGGGGATGAATTTTCTACCTTTGGAAAAGTAAAATTTGACCAGGTGCGGTCACTCTCCTTTGGGAGACTGAGGTGGGCGGATCACTTGAGGCTAGGAGTTCGAGACCAGACTGGGCAACATGGCAAAACCTTATCTCTACAAAAAATACAAAAATTAGCCAGGTGTGGTGGTGCACACCTGTAGTCCCAGCTACTCAAGAGGCTGAGGCACAGGTTTGCTTGAACCTGGGAGGCACAGGATGCAGTGAGCTGAGATCACGCCACTGCACTCCAGCCTGGGCAACTGAGCGAGACTCTGTCTCAAAAAGAAAAAAAAAGGAAAAAAAAAGAAAAAAGTTTTTTTCCTCTTTTGTAGAAACTACATTGTTTTTCCCCCCACCTTACATTTGGTCTTGTTAGTGGACACAAAATAGTCATTTTGGGATCATTGACTTTTCCATTCAGTTGGCTAAGTTACTTAACCCCCATGGACTGAGGAGGAGCAATGATGTGTCCAGTTCACAGGGCTGGTGGTATAGGGCCTGTGATCTGATGGGATGGCATGTTTGGTACTAGTGGCTTTTCTGCTGGTGAGCTCACGGTGGTTTCCGTGCAGTTTCTTAGACAAACTTATATTGAACATATGTCAAAGTTTATTATTTGCTAAGGAGGCAAATAGCAGATAAAGTATGCTGGTTCAAAATAATGAGAGTTTAGATCTGACTGATGTTTTACTTCCTGTGGTTATAAAAACATCATATTCTTATCAGTGATAGGCATAAATTTGTGACATAAATGGTTTGGGCCATATCCAACATGAACCATTAATCAGAAATATCAAGCAATATATCTGTGAGGCAAATGATAAATTAATCTGTGACTATTATATTAGACATACCAAGAAACAAGGTTTTATGCACTCATGCCAGAGAGGTCAAATAGAAGTCAGCTAGGAGAAGCTTAGAGTCCTGTTTTTTCTCAAGCAAATATTTCTAGTGTGCAATTAAAGATGCTGAAGGTATGGTTTGCTTAGCTCTTACTTGGGAGACAAAATTTTTCTTTGATAGTAGGGAGAGGTGGAAGCGACTGGAACCCATGTTACGTGGGAAAGAACAGTGCAGTAAAGGACATGTTTGAGTTTTGAGAAGAGTGAAACAGGGAGATGGAGCTCCCTGTGCCCTCTGACACCCAACTACATCTATGGCCAGCCTTAGAATCTTGGAATAGTAGCTCTGGAAGGGCCCTTGGAGAACATTGCAACCTGTGGCTTTCACACTATGTTCTGAAGAGCCCAGGGGGTCGAGGGGAACTGAATAGTAGCACTGCCCTGCCAAGTAAGCCCACTGCACTGAGCAGGCATGCCAAAAGACAGCTGGGAAAAGTTTTTTCCGATTTTTTCAGTTAGAAGAAAGAAACGACTTTAATTTCATAACATGTAAAGTTTGTGTGTTATGGTGTAGTATTATTTTTAGTTTGAATTGCATATGTGAAGGGGGTGGGCACCCTCATCTCTAGTGCTTAGGGTCTCTGAGGATATGTATTCAGCTCTGCTGGGTAGGTAGGACTGCACGCTTCCCCTGCCAGGCCCCCACTTTCCAGGCTCTACTAGAGCAGCCTTACTTTAGCTGTTGGGTATTGGGGTTAGAAAAACAATTTCATTTGCAAAAGAGTAATATTGGTACAGTCTAGGATACAGGTTACAGAAGAATTTCATTTATTCATCTACTCGTTCTGTTTTGTTTTAGTTAGGGGCAGTGACATGATCAGATCTATATATTTGAATGATTATTCCCTTAAGGAGTAAGATTGCAGGAGGGAGAAGACCCCCTGGACCTCAGTTTCACCATCTGTGAAATGGCACTCATTCTAGCTTTAATGTTCCAGGATTCTTGATTGTGGATGAGTCCTGAAGCCTGAGTTCCTGTATCTGACAGGCTTTGCTTATGAAAATCAGCCAGGGTGATTATGTATTCCTGGCATTTGAAGTCAAGAAGACTGTTTGATGTTAATGGGTTTACAGGAAAGGGCTCTTGTGGGGTTCCCTTAGTCTAAGGCAGCTAGCTGTTGATGTAGTCAGGAGACCGCAAAGAATGATTTATCCCACCCCCAGTCCTCTAACCGTTTCAGTCTCCTGTGACTCATGCTTCTGTGTCTTAGACCTTGGAGAAAGTTACTCCATTTCCTAGGCCGAGACAGGGCCAGCCTGTGCTTCTGTCTCCTCTGCAAGCTCGGCAGATAATCCTATGGCCCTGGGGAGCTTTGTCAGAGGCTTCTCCTTCATCTGGGAACTTGCCCAGATCTGCCCAGCCTGGCTGCAGAGCACCTGGGAATCAATTCCCAAATCTTAATGCCAGAAAATGCCTTAGGAGTCTTAAAGATTTGTTGAGTCCAGAGGTTCCCAAATCTGGCTGCACGTTGGAATCACCTGGACAATGGGAAAAAAGGGCTCCTCCTCATCCCCTTTGAATCTAATTCAGTATGTATGGATTGAGACCCAGAAATCGGTGTTCTTTTATACTGTCTTAAGGTCACTTACCATGGTATATGGCATTTGGTGACTACTGATCTAGTCTCATCTCTTAATTTTATTTGATTTTAAAATTGTATGTGTGTGTTTTTACTTTTTAAGATGGAGAATTATTAAGACAAAAACAAAAAAAGCCTCTTTGTCCCCTTAACCCAGTTGGAATAAAAAATTAGAAGTAATAAATGCTCATGTTGAGAAAATTCAAATGGCATAAAATCATGTTTTATGAATGAAGAATGAAAAGCAAAACCTCTTATTCCTAGTCCAGCTCCCGAAAAGGTAACCGCTATTAACACTTTCTCGAGAGTACACTCAGAAAGTAATTTTCCTGTATATATCCTCACCTATTTACCTACTTAATTCTACAAAATCTGAACCAAAGGAATCATCCTATACACACTGTTCTGCACTTTATTTTTATTTTTTCCACTTAAAGCTTTTGGAGCTCACTACAGATCAGATTCCTCTTAAATGACTATTAAATAAATTAATTTTTTTATCTCAGTGCTTATTTATTCCTCCTGCCTAACTGAAACATAATACCCTTTGACCAATATCTCCCCATTCCCCCCACCTTCCAGCCTCTGGTAACTACCAGAGGCTTTGCTTTCTGCTTCTATGGGTCTGATATTTTTATCTTCCATATATAAATGAGAACTTGAGATATTTGTCTTTCTGTGCCTGGCTTATATCCTTTAGCATAAAGTCCTCATGTTCATCTATGTTGTCACAAATGGCACTAATTTCCTTCTTTTCTAAGGCTAAATAATATTCCATTGAGTATATGCCACATTATCTCTATCCATTCATGGTTAATAGACACTTAGGTTTATTCTATAACTTGGCTCTTGTGTATAATGCTGAAATAAACATGGGAGTGCAGAAATCTCTTTGATATACTGATTTCAAATCCTTTGGTTATATGCCCAGAAGTGAGATTACTGAGATCATATAGTGACTCTATTTTCAGTTATTTGAGGAACCTCCATTCTGTTTTTTCATAGTAGCTGTATTAATTAAGTAAATTAATATTTGTAATGCATTTGGAACAATGATTGATGTGGAGTAAATACTATATACTTGTTAAATGAATGAATGGGTGAGTGAATGAACACATGAAAATTGTTGCATGGCATCCCATTATATAGATATACCCTTCTTTATTTTACTATTAGTGGACACTTGTTGTGTCTGTTGCCTTAACAAATAATGCAGAAAGTAACATCCTTGTATGTATTTCTTGGGTACTCTCCTTTGGGTATGGTGATCAATACCTTACTTAGGGTGGCAACAGTGGACATGGAGCCAAGGGCATTAGAAAGGAAAAGTTAGTGATTAGATAAGAATAGGAAATAGGATTGCAATTAGGAATTTTGCTTGGAACCTAGAATCACAGAATTATCGATCTTACATTTGAAAGGAACTGCAGGAGAGAGTTCCAGCCTTGCGCCCTCTGGGCAGGGAATGTATTACATTGATGGTTCCCAAGCTGTGCACTGAAGTGTCCTGGGAACCCCAGTGAACTCACTAGAAGGAGGGGAGTGCTGCAGGATTTTTAAGATTTTTGACAGAAATAGTGATATTTGACAACATCTCTCAGACACTTTACAAATGACTAGCTTAAGATAGTTCACAGTTTAACACTAATCTTACTACACGCCTTTTGTTAATGTTATAATTTATGAAGTTGATTAAAAAAATTTTTTTGAGATAGGGTCTTGCTCTGTCACCGAGGCTGGAGTGCAGTGGTGTCATCATGGCTCACTGTAGCCTGGACCTCCTGGGCTCAAGCAATCCTTCCACCTCAGCCTCCCAAGTAGCTGGGACTACAGGTACAAGCCACCATGCCAATCTAATTAGAATTAAATTAGATTAAATTAGAATTAAAATCTCACTATATTGCTCAAGCTGGTCTTGAACTCCTAGGCTCAAGCAGTCCTTCCACCTTGGATTCCCAAAGTGTTGGGGTTATAGGCGTGAGCCACTGTACCCAGCCTGAAGTTGATTTTTTGGTGGCTGCGTGGTATGGCAAGTACTGGGCAAAAATTAATGTGGAATAATAAGTGAGGATGGCATTGTCCAATATTATTCCAAAGTTTGAAAAGTTACACAGTGTCTAGCAGGTGCATATATTCCATTAGTAACTAGTTAAGAATGAAATAAAAACTTTTTTTTTTTCAGTTTGCATGTATTTTTTTTTTCAAACAGCTACTAAGTTGTTAGGCCATAAATACATATTAAGTTGTTTGATTGTGTCGTCTATGATTTCTTTCAGCAGCATTTTGTAGTTTTCCTTGTACAAAACACTGCTAGATGATACAAACAAATGGAAACACATTCCATGCTCATGGATGGGTGGAATAAGTATTGTGAAAATAACCATACTGCCAAAAGCGATCTACAAATTCAACGCAATCCCCATCAGAATACCACCATCATTCCTCACAGAATTAGAAAAAACAATTCCAAAATTCATATGGAACCAAAAAAGAGCCTACATAGTCAAAGCAAGACTAAGCAAAAAGAACAAATCTGGAGGCATCACACTACCTGATTTCAAACTACACTATGAGGCCATAGTCACCAAAATAGCATGGTACTGGTATAAAAATAGGCACATAGACTAATGGAACAGAATAGAGAACCCAGAAATAAAACCCGAATACTCACAGCAAACTGACCTTCAACAAAGCAAACAAAAGCATGCAATGGGGAAGTGACACCCTTTTCAACAAATGGTGCTGGGATAATTGGCTAGCCACATGTAGCAGAACGAAACTGGATCCTCATCTCTCATCTCATACAAAAATCAACTCAAGGTGGATTAAGGACTTAACTCTATGACCTGAAACTATAAAAATTCTAGAAGATAACTTTGGAAAAACTCTTCTAGACATTGGCTTAGGCAAGGATTTCATGACCAAGAACCCATAAGCAAATGCAATAAAACAAAGATAAATAGCTGGAACCTAGTTAAACTAAAGAGCTTTTTCATGGCAAAAGGAACAGTCAGCAGAGTAAACAGACAACCCACAGAGTGGAGAAAATCTTCACAATCTATACATCTGACAAAGGACTAATATCCAGAATCTACAACGAACTCAAACAAATCAGTAAGAAAAAACCAAACAATCCCATCAAAAAGTGGGCTAAGGACATGAACAGACAATTCTCAAAAGAAGATGTACAAATGGTCAAAAACATATGAAAAAATGATCAACATCACTGATGATCAGGGAAATGCAAATCGAAACCGCAATGCGATACCACCTTAATCCTGCAAGAATGGCCATAATAAAAAAAAAAATCAGAAAACAGTAAATGCTGGTGTGGATGTGGTGAACAAAGAACACTTCTACACTGCTGGTGGGAGTGTAAACTAGTACAGCCACTATAGAAAACAGTGTGGAGATTCCTTAAATAACTAAAAGTAGGACTACCTTTTGATCCAGCAGTCCCACTACTGGGTACCTACCCAAAGGAAGTCATTATTCGAAAAAGATACTTGCACACACATGTTTATAGCAGCACAATTCACAATTGCAAAATCATGGAACAAACCCAAATGCCCATCAATCAACAAGTGGATAAAGAAACTGTGAGATAGACACACGATGGAATACTACACAGCCATAAAAAGGAATGAATTAACAGCATTTGCAGTGACCTGGATGAGATTGGAGTCTATTATTCTAAGTGATGTAACTCAGGAATGGAACACCAAACATCGTATGTTCTCACTGATATGTGGGAGCTAAGCTATGAGGACACAAAGGCATAAGAATGATAATATGGACTTTGGTGACTTGGGGGGAAGGGTGGGAGAGGGGCAGACTACAAATATGGTGCAGTGTATACATGGGTGATGGGT
This sequence comes from Pongo abelii, assembly GCF_028885655.2. NCBI lineage: Eukaryota > Metazoa > Chordata > Mammalia > Primates > Hominidae > Pongo > Pongo abelii. The sequence goes on from NC_071989.2 coordinate 159,436,113, forward strand.
GCACCAACATCTCACAAATCACCACTAAAGAACTTACTCATGTAACCACATACCACCTGTACCCCAGTAACTTATGGAAAAATTAAAAAGGAATAAATAAATAAATTGTTTGAGCCTAACTACTTAATAAATGGAACTGCTCAGTATTTATTTTGACCTAGGGTGCTGTTAAAAAATGACCAAGACACTAAGGATTCAGTGAATTGAACACGATTGGAAACAGCTGATTGACATCCTTATGCATCTGAACTCTTAGCTGCCAGTGAAAGACACCAAGTGGACACTGCTTAAGCAAAAACAGGGAATTATTGGCTCATATGTCTGGGATGTCTAGAGTTGCAGATGGCATCAGTCTTGGCTGCATTCAGGTGCTCACATGAGGTCACTGAGGCTCCATCTGTCTTTCCAGCTCTAGGACAGGCTCACCACTTTTGGGAGAGATAGCCTCAGGCCAATTTTCTCCAGACTCACATCCTTTCAATTTAGCAATCCCAGGAGAAAGGATCATCTTTCCCAAGAGCTTGTGCATAAAAGCTCTGTGGGGAAGACTTTGGTTGACCTAGCCTGGGCCACTTTCCTAACTCTGATTTGTGGTTATGGAGATTTATAATGGTCAACTCTGGGGCACATATCCATCCCTGTGCTCAGGTCAGTGTCCCAACGAAACCATACAGAATAGGTAGGTTCTCCCCAGAAAGGGGAGAATGGGAGAAGGGGTATAGGAACAAAACAATGCATCTCTCATTTTACAGATGAGAGAACAGACTGGTAGCATGGTAGCTTAATAGTTAAGCAGGAAGGCTTTGGAGTCCCACCCATCTGGGTTCACGTTCTTGGTCAAATTAATGACATCTTGTGTTTTAAGACTTTAGAGTCGTCATCTGTAAAATGGGTGTAACAGAAGGTAAAGGCCAAGAAATAGAAAACAATAATTAAAGTCCCTGCCTTATAGGGCCAGTGGTTCAAGTAAGGACTGAATGTGTTAATAGACATAAAGTGTCTAGCACAGGTCTGGCAATAGGAAGCCCTCAGTAAATGAAGCCATTGTAATTACTAATCAGGGAACCTTAAAGTTTACATATCTGGTAAGTGACCCAGGCTTCTGACTCCTGAGGGTTTCCTTCTAACCAGGGAGGCAGGGACAGAGTACACAACAGTGATCTTCCTTTCTTGTCTATTGCAGAGTGAAGCAACATGGATGCAGTCAGCCAAGTCCCCATGGAAGTCGTGCTTCCCAAGCACATCCTGGATATCTGGGTTATTGTCCTCATCATCCTGGCCACCATTGTCATCATGACCTCGTTGTTGCTGTGCCCAGCCACTGCAGTAATCATCTATCGCATGCGGACTCATCCGATCCTCAGTGGGGCTGTTTGAGAGCCTCCCAAGAGGGCCGGGTGAGGGATGAGGACAGGCATCCTGTCCCCAGCCTCTTCCTGTCTTCAAAGAAGAAGCAGGAGGGACTTTGGGGCATGGACCTGAGTTCTGGTTTTGATTCTGCCACGAGCCAGCTGTGTGAATTTGGTCAAGGGACCTAACTCTCTGAGTTCCAGGTTCCTTATCTTTCAAATGGGGATGGTGATCCCTGCCCTTTCTACCTCATAGGGATGTGAGAACCACCTGACTTAGTGGATGTGAAAGCTGTTTGTGAGCAGTAAAGCTACCACAGATATAAGGGTGTTATGCTGAGTGCTGAGAAGCTTTCTAGAACCAAAGAACCTAATTGCTGATGATGGCCTTAAAGGTGGTGAGGGAGATACTGGGGGCAGAGCAGACTTTGCCAGTGCCCCTCAGGTCAAACCAAGCCAAGAGCACCCTGTCCCCATTCCAAGGGGCCAGCAGCACTTTGGCCCAAAGTTATTTTCTTTAAGGTGCCATTCCTTCATCTTCCTTCATGTTTTCTCAGTTTGGAGGATGATGGGTAGAGCTTTCCAGAACCTTCTCTATTCCAGAATCTCTGCCCCTGTGTAATCTGAAGGAAGGCTGTGCCATCTTTGGGCACTGCCAAGGGAGTTGGGGTGATGGGCTTCTTTCTGCACTGGACTCTTACATCTGTTAGCTTTGACACTCAAGCAATGTTGGAAAATGCAGGGTGACTGAGTTCCCTGCCCAGCTTTCAGGATCTCTGGCCCCCATCCCCTTGTGTGTGTCCCTCTGCCCAGCTCCTGCTGTAATTAGCTCCACGTGTACCCCCTTCACTCCCTCCCACCAGCTCTGCAGCCAGCCTACGGCAATTATATTTTAAGAGGTGTTCCCAGGACTTTTGGGACCTACTAAAACAATGATGGTTATTTTAGATGTGATGATTTATATTTATGTAGAGATATTTCTGGACCACTCAAGCTCTTCAGTACCAAAATCAGGAGCATCTTGGGATTTATTAAATTATGTAAGAAGATAGCACAGATATCGGGATATTATTGTGTGAAAGTGCTGCTTTTACTTTGATGTGATCTCATTGATGTACACAACCAAGTTCCAATAAAGTGCTAGAATGTGCATGTCTGAGGTCTTTCTTTAAAGAGCAACTGTTAAACTCAGAACTCAGGTAAAAGCCTTACACTGAATGTATGGGCCTTCGAGACAGTTTGAATATAGTAACAGAAAAGGGAAGAGAAGAATCAAATTTACTTCCAGTGCTCTAGCTTCAGCACATGGGTGAAGTTGTGTAGGTTACACACAGATAGTGCAGAGGAGAAGAACAGATTTTGAATATCAGATTCAAAGAATAACAAATAAGACCATGAATTTCGTATTGTACATGTTGCATTTGAGGTGCTTGTGATATTCAGGTGGACACATTCAGGATGCAGTTGGAGATCTGAGTCTATTCCTGGGAAAGATGTTATGTCTGATATTAGGGTATGGGGGATTAACCCCTATGGTAGATAATGGTGTACAAGTAGATAGGATCAGAATATACAGACTTAGAAGAGTGAGATGCTAAATGCAGAACTTGGAAGACACTAAATAGGAGGGGAAGGAGAATAGAAGGGGAAAAAAGAGAGATTGGATAGGTCCTATGATATGAGGTGTTTCAACAGAGGTGCAATTATATATATATATATATATTTTTTTTTTTTTTTTTTTCAGTAGAGATGGGGTTTCACCATATTGGCCAGGCTGGTCTTGAACTCCTGACCTCAAGTGATCCACCTACCTCCACCTCCCAAAGTGCTGGGATTACAGGTATGAGCCACCATGCCCAGCCCTAATAGTATTTTGTAGGTTAAGAAATGAGTGGGAGGTTAGGAAGTTGAGACAGTGAGAACAGAAACCTTTCCAGGAGTAGCACTGTAATACAGAGGTAAGAGTTAGAGGAGGGCATCAGGGGGAAATGGTGAAGGGGGTTTCTGTCTTAGTACATTTGGGTGGCTCTAACAAACAAAATACCTGAGACTGGTAATTCAGAAACAACAGAAATTTACTGCTCACAGTTCTGGAGACAGGGAGGTTCAAAGCACATGCAGGTTTTGTGTCTGGTGAGAGCCTGTCCCTCATAGATGGTACTTTTTTTTTTTTTTGAGACAGGGTTTTGCTCTTGTTGCCCAGGCTGGAGTGCAATGGTGCGATCTCGGCTCACCACAACCTCCGCCTCCCGGGGTCAAGCGATTCTCTTGCCTCAGCCTCCCGAGTAGCTGGGATTACTGGCATGCGCCACCATGCCTGGCTAATTTTGTATTTTTAGTAGAGATGGGGTTTCTCCATGTTGGTCAGGCTGGTCTCGATCTCCCGACATCAGGTGATCGGCCTGCCTCGGCCTCCCAAAGTGTTGGGATTACAGGCATGAGCCACGGTGCCTGACCTATAGATGGTACTTTCTATGTATCCTCATGGTGGAAGAGACAAACAAGCTCCCTCAGGCCTCTTTTACATGGAAACTAATCCCATTCGTGAGAGCAGAGTCCTCATGACCTCATCACCTCCCAAAGGCTTCACCTCTTAGTGCCATCACCATGGGGGTTGGGTTTCAACATATGAATTTTGCAGGGACACAAACATTCGGACCATAGCAAGGGGATTGTTAAATGTCATAAGATTCTGATAGGTTTGCTCAGCATCTCTTCCAACTGTTTTTCTGGCGTGCCTTCCTGGATGGCAGAGGCTGGAAAGTAAAACAACAACAACAAACTACAGTGAAAGTAAAAACCTGTGTTTCTGTAACTACACTTGATAGAGATTCAAACGTGATTTAGGCTTTGTTGTTCAGATGCACGCATACCATGTTTTAGTTTGGAACCCAGTTCAGCTGGGAGAGCTAGGACAGGGTGTGAGACAATCACAACACTGGTGTGAATTCCAAAGCTGCAACACAATCTGGAGCCAAGCCCGCAGCTTTCTCATGCCTGGATCTCAGTTGAGGTGGGACAGTCCCGCAGCCCACAGCCAAGGCTGTGGCTTTCTTGTTCCCTAGCTTCCCACTTGTTACGGAAGTAGTAGCTCCCCAGGATGGCCTGTTCTGCAGTGTTGATGTGGAAGGAATTCTGGTAACCCCTGCCTTCTGTGCTCTCCCAATCCTTTTAATGATTTTAAGCACACAATTCCCCATATTAAAGCATGTTTAGGCTGGACGTGGTGGCTCATGCCTGTAATCCCAGCACTTTGGGAGGTCAAGAGGTCAGGAGTTCGAGACCAGCCTGGCCAACGTGGTGAAACCCCCTCTCTACTAAAAGTACAAAAATTAGCTGGGCATGGTGGTAGGCGCCTGTAGTCCCAGCTACTCGAGAGGCTGAGGCAGGAGAATCACTTGAACCTAGGAGGCGGAGGTTGCACTGAGCCGAGGTTGCGCCACTGCACTCCAGCCTGGGCAACAGAGCGAGACTCTGGCTCTAAATAAATAAATAAATAAAGCAAGCATGTTTAATTTCCATTTGCCAGAGTATACCTTAATTGATCCAGATGGAAGAAAAATCTATTAATTCCTATCAATTATTATCCTAGCAATTCTACTTCTAAGTCCATCATGTGATCCAGTATTACAGAAGAAGTCTGTTAATGGGAGGCCGATGGTCTTCTAGCAATAGAGATGGCAAGGAACTGGTGGCCTCAAGGAGAGCTCAGAGAGGTCTACTGGTGGCGACAGAATGAGAACTTTGCTTATAGTATTGCTGAAACAATACTATAAGAATAATGAACACTCTGGGATGCCAACACAGGCGGATCACTTGAGGTCAGGAGTTCGAGATCAGCCTGGCCAATATGGTGAAACCCTGTCTCTACTAAAAAAACAAACAAACAAAAAAGTGAGATAGTTGAGTTAGAAAATGTATAGTGTTTTGTTGGCTTCTTTGAAAAATAAGGGGTCTGATAATATATAACAGAGTTTAAAAATTGTATCTATTGAAATTAGTGCTTATATTAGTTGTGTGAGATGATTTACATTAAAAATGTAAAGAATATATGTGTGCTTATAGGTAAGAACAATACATGAACATATTTTCCATCTGCTCCCAATACATGTCATTTCATCTTTCTATATTTAACATTTACTGAAGGTAGCAGAAGTAACGTTTTGGAAGAAAAGGATGTTTGGTAAATCAGAACACTATTTTTTGTAACAACTAAAGATCATTCATAACATTTCTTCCAAACTTCCCGCTCCCCAACTCCAACTCCAGAAATAACCAACTAGTTTGATAATTACTAGAAGAAAAAAAGAGAAACAATTGTAATATTTATACAGACATAAAGGAATGGTCTGGTAAATATGGTACAAACAATGAAATAAAACACGGCAACCGAGCACTATCTATTATATTGGTAGTCAACAAAAAGCAAAATACAAAATTGCACCTTCTCAACACCAAAAAAATTGCAGATTTTGCCATTACTTTTAGAATGGTAAAAACTGCATTACTTTTGCACCAACCCAAAACAATTATCTATAACAAAATCATGAATACATATATTGTCAATTTGTCACTAATAAAATTATTTTGCCGGTATTTCGTTCCATTTCTTCTTACAGGGGTAATTTTTGCTGTTATACCTCAAATGTAACTGGCTTAATCTGATTTCTGTTTTCAACCAAATATGTGTCTTTGGAAACATTCTAATGGCATGCCTCTATACATATCTACCTAGTCCAAGGGAATGCAGTTTGGGAGATTGTGTGTACGTGTGTGCACACTCCTGTGCGTACGTGTTAAAGTGTAACGGGATCCACCTGAAATGTACATGCAGCTGTTTATATTATGTAGCCATCCATTTCATGATAAACATGTTTGGAAATAAATTTGTAGTACTACCTCCCAACAGCAAGTCTTATTTCCTTTTAGTTTCAGTAATAGCATTTAGTATTAGTTGTCACTAATAAGGATTATTTTTAATTTGCAGATGGAAAGCTTCTTCCTTTCCATCCACAAATCCAGGGTTTTTTCTCAAAGGCAATGGTTCTCAAACTTTAGTATGCACCAGAATAACCTGAGGAGCTTTTTTTTTTTTTTTTTGAGACGGAGTCTCGCTCTGTCGCCCAGGCTGGAGTGCAGTGGCGCGATCTCTGCTCACTGCAAGCTCCGCCTCCTGGGTTCAGGCCATTCTCCTGCCTCACCCTCCCAAGTAGCTGGGACTACAGGCACCCACCACCGCTCAAAATTCTGGTCCTTATCTGCAAAAATTCTATTTCAGTGGGTCTATGACGGAGCCAAGAATTCTGCATTTTTAAGGCAACTTGCTGTCCTTTGAGAAATATTGCACTGAAGTATTTGGGAACTTTGTTTCACTGTGATAGCTGTCTGGGACTTAAATCTTCTTTTAATTGTCTGCCAAAGGAAAACCTGGAAAACGTTGTGATTGAGCAAGCAATTCAAGCCCATGAGAAGTAGTAGACTGGGAACCGGTGGGTGTGAGACCCAGGCTCTACGTGGCCTAGACTTTTCTGAACTCAGAATTCTGAGTCTTGATTCCTGGTCTGTGAAGTGTGCAGTGTATCCGAATTAAATGAGAAAATCATTCCATGCTTTTAGGGTGAGTTTGAATAACTTTTAGGCAGTCCACCAGATGGCGATATAACTTTTTTTTCAAATGGAGGGGTTAGCCTGCCGAAGTTGTGAGAGTCAGTCCTACAACATTCCTAGCAGATCAAGATTTTATGTTCCCAGTTCTGGTTTCAGAGACTGTAGAGATAACATAGGGCTCATGCAGTCCAACATCCCGTATAATGCAGGTTGCCAGTTGTTGCCTTTTCAGTATTTCTCCTGTGGGATCCTGGACTGCTTGTGTCAGATTTGCACAGGAGCATTTGCTCACAAATGCAGCTTCCAGGGCCCTGCATCAGACGTACTGACCGAGAATCTCTGGAAGTGGGTCTTCAGTATCTGCTTTGCAAAAACAATCCGTAAGTGCTCAACAAACAGGTTAAAGTCTGAGAGCCACGTGCCAGTGAAAAGGAGGTTCACTTCTCGCTGAAGCCACCCCTTATTAGCTGTTTTGTTAGAATTCTTCCTTCGGTGAGAGTGGGATTAAGGATTCAGGGATGCTGGTTCTGCCCTCTTGAGGCCACACTGAAGAGATCAACTTCCTTTTTCTTGGGAAATGTCTGAACATTTTGAAGGTCGCTAATCATGACTTACCTCACCTCCGCCCCTATCTTCTCTGGGGGTGGGGAAGAAGTCATACTTTGCATTACAGGTTGGCTGTGGCTGTCATCCTCCTTCCCTTTCCAGGAAACACTATAACCAGACACTAAGAGCAAGCACCTTCACTATTTCTTGGCTTTGTGATCGTGAGCAAATAACATAAACTCTTTGAGCCTCAATTTCTTCATCTGTAAAATACGAGTGAAAATAATTATACCTACTTCAAAGGATTGTTATGATTATTAAATGGGGTCATGAATGCAAAGTGAAAAGATAAAATATAGTAAAATGTGATCTATTATTAACAATAATGAGCTTCAGTTTCTATATCTGTAAAATGGTGATAATAACTACTAGAGCATGGGGAGAATTAAATGAGGTAATATAAGTAAGGTCGTTGGTTAATGTCTGACTTAGAAGAGGCTCTCAATAGTAGTAATTATAAGATGGCCAATAATGTAAAAACACCAATGGTCTATGCCCCTAATGATGTGGGATTTTAAAAATCACTGAAGTAATGAGATTAGTAATTTCCTTACTGTTATCCTGTAGGATCAGCCTTAGAACAAGTATAAAACTTGTGTCTCTTCTATATTAAGTTCCTTTTAGAAAATGTTTCATAATGAATCCACAATTATTTAATAAAACACAAAATATTCAATTTTTAAGTTTTAATTCCTCACAGAAATTGCTTTCTAAACTTTTAAGTGCACAAAAAACATTAAAAATCTTTCAGTAAGCTAAAACTTTAATTAGGCCCTTATATAATTCTTGCTAAAGAGAGAGAATGGAACTGAGACTGTGAAATGAAATGACAATGATAATATTTCCTTTGAAATTTTTAAGGCCAAGTTGCACTAATGCAACTTTGAAATTGTTCAAATCACACAAGGTATTTAATTAAAGCAAATGAAAGGCTCTTCAGTTCCCATAAAGATTTACATGTTTCTGTTTAGCAGGTCTATAACTTTATTTTTAAAAATTACAAAAATTATTGTATCTACGTTTAAAGCTGGACAGCTATAGTTATAGAGAGAATCATTTAATTTTGAAGCCAAGCAGACCAAATTCCCATCTGGCGCCACCAGCGTGTTCCCTTTAGAAAGTAATGTTTAAGAGTTTCATTGTCCTCGTTTGTAAAAGGGGGGATCATATTTGCCTCCATAGTGCTGCTGAGGGGTTTAAACAGAATCTAGAACACTTTCAGAGAGCCTGTAATAAGTACTCAGTGCTTAAATGTTACCTAAAAACAAAGGAAGATCATTAGCACTACCGTAAAAAATTATATATGGGTGGGGCACATTGGCTTGATTGGTTTCGCTATATGGGTTTCAACCAAACATCTTGGGGAAAAATTCAGAAGGCAATAAAAGGAAAGTGGAAAGGACAAAGAGGATTGCAGTTGGGGAGGGTAAGAGATGGTTATAACAGTCTGAGGAAAAATTAGGAAATAGCATAGAATTCTAATTCAAATAACTTAATTACCCTTGTATTTATATTTTTTCTTAAAGTTATTTTACTTTAGTGAGCAGTCTTTCTTCTCAGGTTGTGTCTTAGCATATTAATGAAAGAAACAGATTATAATATTACTGCACAATAAGAGTTTAGCAGTGATTGAAATTCAGTGTCAATGAAGACACAGGCCAATGGAGAGAAAAATCATAGATACGTCATTAAAACAGTTTTAGTAATTTTTCATTTCGACAACAAATTTCATAATAATGGTATAAGTACATTCTTTATTTTATATATATATATTCTTTTTATAGAGATGGGGTCTCACTATGTTGACCAGGCTGGTCTTGAACTCCTGGTCTCAAGCAATCCTCCCATCTTGGCCTCCCAAAGTGCTGGGATTACAGGTGCAAACAACCATGCCTGGCCTCTGAATTTTAAAATAGTTATGAGTGCCTTTAGAATTTCTACTGTTGGAGCCCTTTATGCTTCTATTTACCTTTAATCAAGATTTGCACCTCAGAAAACATAGTTACTTTTTGTTGTTGTTGTTGTTGTTAGGAAAAGTTCAGTATGAATGCTGTTGTCTCATTCTACGTAGCAATTGTTTGGGTCATGTATAATAAAGAACTGATGCGTACTCTAAAAATGAAGATATTTTGTGTTCTAGGAATTGAGTGGCACTTGGTCAAAGAATGATCTATAGAATCTCTGGGCATAAGGGGAGTTGATTGCTCTTTAGTTTTTCTTTTCCATACTTGGTACTAAATTATTTTGAATTTATGGGAAGTTAAGCTAAGTGAACCACATCTTTCCATTTTGTTGCAAGGAGCTTATCACTTTCTAAAGGGATAACTATACTGTCTCAGAGTAATGGATTGAATAGTGGCCCCCCCAAAATTATGTCTACTTCCTAAATCCCAGAACCTGTGAATGTTACTTTGAAAAAAAAAGGGGGGGGGGTCTTTGTAGATGTCATTAAGTTAAGGATCTCCAGATGGGGAGGTGATCCTGGATTATCTGAGTGGGTTCTAACCCAGTGACAAGAGTCCCTATAAAAGACACACAAAGGACTGACACACAGAGATGAGAAAGAGGCAATGTAACCATGGAGACAGAGACTGGAGTGATGTGCCACAAATCAAGGCAAGTTTGTAGCCACCAGAAGATGGAAGAGGTAAGAAGTACATCATCCCCTGGCCTCCAGAGGAGTGTGGCCCTGCTGACACTCTGATTTTGGACTCCTGGCATCCAACTGCGTGAGTATAAATTTCTGTTGTTTTAAGCCACCAAGTTTGTGGTCATTTGTTACAGCAGCCACAGGAAGCTAATACACAGGGTAAGCTGATAGGGGAATGAGAGAGTTTTTTCACAATTGCATGAATGGGTTAAGAATTCTAAAGAATGAGTAGCCAGGTGTGCTGGTGGGTGCCTGTAATCCCAGCTACTCGAGAGGCTGGGAGGCAGGAGAATCACTTGAACCTAAGAGGCGGAGGTTGCAGTGAGCCAAGATGGTGCCACTGCACTCTAGTGTGGGTGACAGAGGGCGACTCTGTCTCAAAAAAAAAAAAAAGTTATTCGAAAGAATAAACATTATTGGGTAAGGGGAGATGACATGGTAGCCATTAGAAAGAGGGGTGGGGGGAGTGAGGAAAAAAGGCGAAAAACAGAGACCAGGAAGGTGAATAACCAGAATGTGAGCTAAGGAGATGGAATAGGGAGGACACTGTACCCAAGCAGCGTATGGACTGGGGAGAAACATAAATGATATCCCTAAATATGTTTTAATTTCAGGGAGTTACTTTGTCTTCTCATATTTTACTCAGATCGCTTTGTGTGTGTGTGTGTGATGAAATACATATTTTAATTAAATGTTTTACCTCAGAAATAGCCTCTCAGAGAATGTTTTTGGATAAAATGCAATGTTTTGGTAATATTCTCTTCAGAAACATCAAGTTAGGATGTTAGGGTGATGGGAAAACCTCAATAAAAACCAGTAGCTTAAGTATGGAGGCACACAGAACTCAGTCATCACATTAAGAAGAAAATGAGGTAGTGGAAAAGAAGAAAAAGTCACCCAGAAAAGAGCTCTAGAAAACTTCTAAGAGTCAGAGGTTTTCACTGATGCTTACCAAAGCTTAGCTGTATGGAATAATGGGGGAATGCATCCTTTTAACTTTAGTCAAGCTTTTTAAATTCTGAAAATGGGACTCTTTCACTTACAGTGCTGCAGCACAAGGAAAGCAATTGTTTGGAGAAAATAGGCTATGCATTCTGAAAAAAATATTTCTTTTTGGCAAGGGCTATGGATTCCTGCCAATCTAAAGGGATCTCTAAACTTAGGGAGAGGGTAGGAAGTAGCTCTGCCCTCTGAGAGGCTCTATTTTATTCTGAAAGGCCGAATGTGACAAAAGCAGCTTTAATGATCAGACAGAGCTCAGGCATCCAAAGCTACATATAAAATAGAAGCTTAGGACACCTGAAAAAACAGACAAGAATTAACACAATAGCAAACAAAATGGCAGACTTAATCACTGCACCTGGCCGAAATATTTCTATTAACTCAGAGTTTAGCTAGGTACCAGAGCAATTTTCTCCCTAAAACTGGGTAATGAAAATTTGAACAGAAGAGGTGGAATGTGCTGATTAATTTTACGTGTTAACTTGACTGGGCTGAAGGATGCCCAGATAGCTGGTAAAACATTATTTCTGGGTGTATCTGTGAAGATGTTTCCAGAAGAGGTTAGTATTTGAATTGGTAGGCTGAGTAAAGTAGATTACTCTCACCAATGTGGTAGTTAGAGAGTCCATCAACCAAGCCAATGAGGACCCGAATAGAACAAAAAGGTGGAGGAAAGGCAAATTTGTTCTCTTTTCTTGAGCTGGCACATCCATCTTCTCCCACTCTTGGAGGACAGAATTTCTGGTTCTCTGATCTTCACACTTGGGCTAAATTACCCACTGGCTTTCCAAATTCTCCAACTTGCAGATGGCAGGTTGCAGAGCTTCTCAGCCTCTGTAATCACATGAGCTAATTCCCATAATTAATCTCTGTCTCTGTCTCTCTCTTTTTCTCTCGCTTAATAAATATGGAGATTTATTGAAGAACCAAGAGGATATACCACTGGTTCTGTTTCTCTGGTGACTCTTAATACACAAGGTTAAAATAGATTAACATTGGAAGCGAAAAGTGAAAATGCCTCAAAATATATTTTAAAACTTCTACTTCAAGCTTTAGAAAACACAATCTCTTGGTCATCAAATCATGGAAGAACATCTCATTCTTGGAATATGTTGAGGTAGATGAGAAATCTTCTCATTGCTTCTCAGAATTCTTAGCACCTGCAAAACCATTATTTTGTTTATATAATCTTAAAGAAATGTTACCCAACTACTAGATCCATGTGAAAGAAATTTTTTTCTTTTGATAGAAAACCAGCAAGGTCAGTAATTTCTGTCAGGAGAAAGAGCAGGAGAAACAATTCTCCCTACATGAATTCTTAGGTGTCCAATTGGAAACATTCCAGAAGAGGGGGTGGACCATGGATGGTGGGAAGCACAAACTTCAGAGCCAGATTCCCAAAGTTTGTTGAAAAGGCCAGGAAAAACACCAAATAAACACCCAGCCATGCAGCCCTTAACAAGTCTACCTTGTAAAAGCAATTTTGTTCATCTCTTTCTTCAGGAAACACTTTTTCTTGTGGCAGTATTTACTTTGTTAAACAAAGAAAGTTCCCTGCCTTCTCTCTCTCCAGTTAGGGCTAAAACCTGGACACTGGCAGAGCTAATGTATGTTTGATCTAATCAGTCAAGATCAAGTGGGGGAAAGCAATAAAAATACATTTCAAAATGTTCTCTATCAAAAATTTTTCAAGAAAAATGTTCTAATTAAGAATCTCCCTCAAGTATGTTTCTGTACAATTGGACCAGTGAACTGGGACTGGCATTGTCAAGAGGGTTGTAGAAATGAAAGTATTGCCTCATTTTCTGATTTTTGTTCCCACCCACAGGAGCTCCCACAGTGTTCTACTCTTTCCATTTTAGGGAGAAAATGTAGAGCAGTACAACTTTTTTCCCTCTATGACATGTCCCAGACCTTTCCGAACTCTTTAGTGCCTCTGATTATTAGTAAACAATTCAAGCTTATTGATGGAGACTGTAATTTTGATGTAATTTTTCTTCTCCTTGGTTTATAGCCAGGAATCATTGCATGTCTTCCAGGTATTGGCAGGAACACATACATTTCCCAAGCATATTGGTGGGATTAGTATAAAATAAACTTATGAGGGCTTTCATATTTTATGTTGCCTCAGACCAGGTAAGTTTTGTCTTAATTTTCTGATTATCCTGAGATGTTTCTCCATTTACTCCATTGAATCTACTTGACTCTGTGTTCTTTTTTTCTTTATTCTTCTCTATTCTTATTCTTTTTTTTAATGCTTGATGGTGATAATGTCTCTTCGCTTCAAGTGATAATGTTCATTCCTTACCCTGTTAGATATTTTTAATGTAATTCTTATAAACGTCTTAATTTTCTCAAAGGCCCATGCCTCTATGATAATGATCAGCACTTGTTTAATTTGAAAATGTCAGGCATATGTAAGAGGTTCAATTGCCCAGGAGCTCATAACTCCTTACTCATTCATTAGAAACAAATCATCGGGATGCTCCTGCTCTAATGTTTAGAGCCTTTCTTTTAACCAATGGCCTTTTAATTTTCATGGTAGAAAAGACTTTTTTTTTCCTTCTGTGATACAGAACAGTTTTCAATTATTTAGTCATCATGAGCTGAAGCAGGGTAGCCATAGATATGCTAGACTATTTTTCTACAATAACCCCAGCATGTCCTTTATTTACGAGAAATTTTGACTGATGGTGGAAAGAAATTTAAAGCACTCCTGCATTAAATGAAGTTATGATTCATACTAACAGTGAAACTGATTATTTGAATCTCAGAAGGCATACATTTCTAAAACAATGTTTGTTATGATTATCTTCTAAGAGAATATCGAGATTTACAAAATTTATTCTTTCTTTCATTTCATTGTATCATCCTTTTCCTATGTGAACAATCTCACATGGCTTTTCCTTCTTTTCAGAGTGGATTTGGTATTTTTTCTCTTTCATTTGTATGCTTTCCATTTACTTTGTATTTAAAGACAATCTCAAAGTTGTAAAAAGTTACAAGTATAGTAAAAGAACTTTTTTTTGAAATTTTTTGAGTGTAGTTGCTAACATGATCATTCAACTTACCTGACTACTTCTATGTATTCCACTACAAACAAGAATGTTTCCTGCAAACATTCTTCTACATAACCATATTACCATCAAAGTCAGCAAATTAACAGTGATAGGTTACTAACATATAATCCTCAAATTCTTTCAAGTTTCCTCAATTTTCTCAATGATGTCCTTCATAGCGAAGGGATCCAGTTCAGCATCATGTGTTTCATTTTGTTGTCATATCTGTTTGGTTTTCTTCAATGTGGAACAGTTCCCTAGTCTTTCTTGGGCTTTATGACCTTAACACTTTTGAAGATTACAGGCCAATTATTTTGTAGAATAGCTCTCAATTTGAGTTCAACTAATGTTTTCTTATGAATAGATTTAGGTTTGCATCTTTGATAGGAATATCATAGCAATGGTGACAATTTTGATTCACCTCATTACTGGTGATGTTAACTTTGGTCACTGATTGGTGTCTGCTGACTTCTCCCCTGTAAAGTTACTCTTTCTTCCCTTTGTAATTAATAAATATTTTGTAAGGAGGTACTTTGAGACTATGCAAATATCCTGTTCCTCATCAGACTTTCAATTTGTCCATTCATTTATTTATTTCAGTGTGGACTCACGGGTTCCTATTTTATTCAGTAGGTTAAAATCAGTTGCTTTCATTATTGAGTTTGATGCTCAGTGTGGGGGTTCAATCAGGCTGGTGGGAAAAATATTAAAGATAGTTATAGTAATAGCCACAAACTCTCTTGGAAGGCCTGAGAGTTTGTATAACATCAGTAATAGATCTGGCTGAAGGTGGCCTGGTCCCTTTACCTTTAGTTAAATAAGTTAAAGTAGTAACTAAGGAATGTGGGGAAGTTATCTAGCTAGCTTGTTTACTCATGTGGTCTTAAGACTAAACTTTGATGTACGGCAGGTGCTTAATTGCTTTCTACTTGGGAAGTCCACAGTGTCAATTACCCTCTAGTGGTGTTGACTCAAGCCTTCGTCAATTAATCTTCACCAAATAAATGCGAGTCTCACTAGCTGGTCAGGCCCACAGTCACAACTGTTTACAGTACTCTCCAGGGAGTCTGTAAGTGGCTTGGACACTCAGCTGGACTGGCAAAGCAGAATATCTGTGTGTCAGTGTACTTCATTCATCCATGGCCGGCTCAGGGTCTGCGGGTCAGACCCCTGCAAGTGAGAACTCTTTCAAGAGTCTTTTTGTTATGTTCTCATGTCTTTCAGTGCTTCTTTACTTCCTGGCAAAGATGTTCCAGGCTCATCTTATAGTTTTCCTGCCCTAGACTTGGGATCAGCCATTTCTCTAAGGAGCCTTGGATCCTGTTTCGGAGTATGGTCTTCAGAAAAGATGTCAGAGCCAGGTGTGCTCATTGTTACTGAGGGCTTGTTACTTCCTGTTTTCAATGGACAGAGCTAGTTTATATATATATATATATATATACTTATATACATACATAAACACATTTTTATATCTATACTTCTATATCCCTATTGAAAACCATGGGTTCACTTTGATATCTCCAATTCCAATCTAACAGCACAGGGCTCATTCATGTTTTCTCTCCTTCCATATTTGAAACTTCCTTCTCCAATAGTGAGAAGGCTTGATATATTTTTGATCAAGCCTTCTGTATGTCACCAGTCTGTCATTGCTGCTGCATCCCACACTCCCTGTGCAATGCTTTCCCCACCTGCTTGGGCTTCAATATCCCACACCAGGCTTCTCCTCTCGTTGATGTTCTTCTTGCTCTACTTGAGCTCCATTACCCCTAACTAGTCCAGCATCCTCACCTTGCTTGGGCTTTAGCACTCTGATTTGGGTAACCACAGGATTCCCCCTATCCTTGCCATATTCATTTCTCTTGCCACTTAGTGGCCTTTGGATTGATCTGAACAAGGAAAGGATAAAAGGGAAGTTATCATTTTATTTTCAAGTTAATATTTGCTGAGTACTATTTATCAAGCTCTATATTATCTCATTTTAGTGACATAATGAACTTGATTACATTTTACTAATTGAAGCAGTCAAGATGAAAGAAGTTGTCACTTGCCAGACTCCACAGCCAGTAAGTGGCAGATCCAGGACTGGACCTTGTCTTGCTGACTATAAACCAATGTTCCACTTGGAAGCTGTGTATGTGCGATTCATAGAAAAAGTGGTTAATTTTCAAAGGCAATAATCATAGAATTGGTAGTGTATAAATTTTTTGCAGATATAATTGTCAGATGTCTCAATTACAAGCCCAAGATAGATGATGCAGTATTAATTTGCTAATTATGTATTTTGAAAAGATTGTACATAAAGAAAATATTTTCTCTTTAATTACAGCATTAAGGATTTCAAAAGGTACTTTATAATTTATACCATTTCGTTTCATAATTTTATTTCTTTTCTCTCTGTTTTAAAGCATATTCTAAGGGTTAAACTTTTAAACTTTAAACTACACAGTGAATCACCTTCTTTTATTTTATTTTTTTATTTTTTTTGAGATGGAGACTCACTCTGTCTCCCAGGCTGGAGTGCAATAGCTCAATCTCGGCTCACTGCGACCTCTGCCTCCCAGGTTCAAGCGATTCTCCTGTCTCAGCAACAGGGTTTCACAATCTTGGCCAGGATGGTCTCGATTTCTTGACCTGGTGATCCACCTGCCTTGGCCTCCCAAAGTGCTGGGATTACAGCCATGAGCCACCATGCCCGGCCTGTGAATCACTTTCAATAAGCCTTTCCATAATTTAGAAAAGGACATATAAGAAGGAAGATTTCTTATGCTGTTTGCCTTTTGTTAAATAATGGTGACCCAGTTTCTAAAAGGAAAACCTGAGTAATTACTTAGAAGAGGCTGGCTTTCTAAACTTAGTTAACAGCTATTATTATTTAATTGTCAGTTTTACAGTAACTCAGTAAGTTTCCTGCTTAATCCAACTACTCTAAATTGTACTAAAAAACCTACCCTGTTCCCTGCATTGTATTTTTCATGTCTTTACAAACTTGCACTGAGGCCTTACCTTCCTACACTATTGGCCAGCTTATGTAATGCCCATGCCCGGCAACCACCATTTGCTTTCTACAAGGTGTCTCATTTAAATTTCAGAACTACATTCTTATTTTGTAGTTCCATTGTTATTCCAATTTTATAGGTGAAAAAACTGAAACTCAGTGGGGTAAAGTAACTTGACCGAAGTCACATTTCTAGGATAACAATGGCTTCTTCTGCAATACCTTCTGAAGGACCTACCTGAGGCTGTTTTACAGTTAACTTTTTAAAATAAGATAAATAGTTGGGACTTAATTAAACTAAAGAGCTTTTGCATGGCAAAAGGAACAGTCAGCAGGGTAAACAGACAACCCACAGAGTGGGAGAAAATCTTCACAATCTATACATCTGACAAAGGACTAATATCCAGAATCTACGACAAACTCAAACAAACCAGTAAGAAAAAAAAAATCCCATCAAAAAGTGGGCAAAGGACATGAATAGACAATTCTCAAAAGAAGATATACAAATGGTCAATGAACATATATGAAAAAATGCTCAGCATCACTAATAATCAGGGAAATGCAAATCAAAACCACAATGTGATACCACCTTACTCCTGCAAGAATGGCCATAATCAAAATATTAAAAAATGGCTGGGCACGGTGGCTTATGCCTGTAATCCCAGCACTTTGGGAGGCCAAGGCAGATCACCTGAGGTCAGGAGTTTGAGACCAGCCTGGCCAACAAGGTGAAACCCCGTCTCTACTAAAAATACAAAAATTAGCCTGGTGTGGTGGCAGGTGCCTGTAATCCCAGCTACTCGGGAGGCTGAGGGAGGAGAATCACTTGAACCTGGGAGGCCAAGGTTGCTGTGAGCCGAGATCGTGCTATTGCGCTCCAGCCTGGGGGTCAAGAGCGAGACTTCCTCTCAAAAAAAAAAAAAAAAAAATTAAAAAACAGTAGATGTTGGCATGGATGTGGTGATCAGGGAACACTTCCACACTGCTGGTGGGAATGTAAACTAGCACAGCTACTATGGAAAACACTGTGGAGATTCCTTAAAGAACTAAAAGTAGAACTACCATTTGATCCAGCAATCACATTACTGGGTATCTACCCAGAGGAATTGAAGTCATTATATGAAAAAGATACTTGCACATGCATGTTTGTAACAGCACAATTTGCAATTGTGAAATCATGGAACTAAACCAAATGCCCATCAATGAGTGGAAAAAGAAACTGTATATATATATATATATATATACTACAAACCACTGCTCAATGAAATAAAAGGGGATACAAACAAATGGAAGAACATTCCATGCTCATGGATAGGAAGAATCAATATTGTGAAAATGGCCATACTGCCCAAGGTAATTTATAGATTCAGTGCCATCTCCATCAAGCTACGAATGACTTTCTTCACAGAATTGGAAAAAACTACTTTAAAGTTCATATGGAACCAAAAAGGAGCCCACATTGCCAAGTCAATCCTAAGCCAAAAGAACAAAGCTGGAGGCATCACGCTACCTGACTTCAAACTATACTACAAGGCTACAGTAACCAAAACAGCATGGTACTGGTACCAAAACAGAGATATAGACCAATGGTACAGAACAGAGCCCTCAGAAATAATGCCGCATATCTACAACTATCTGATCTTTGACAAACCTGAGAAAAACAAGCAATGGGGAAAGGATTCCCTATTTAATAAATGGTGCTGGGAAAACTGGCTAGCCATATGTAGAAAGCTGAAACTGGATCCCTTCCTTACACCTTATACAAACATTAATTCAAGATGGATTAAAGACTTAAATGTTAGACCTAAAACCATAAAAACCCTAGAAGAAAACCTAGGCAATACCATTCAGGACACAGGCATGGGCAAGGACTTCATGTCTAAAACACCAAAAGCAATGGCAACAAAAGCCAAAATTGACAAATGGGATCTAATTAAACTAAAGAGCTTCTGCACAGCAAAAGAAACTACCATCAGAGTGAACAGGCAACCTACAGAATGGGAGAAAATTTTTGCAACCTACTCATCTGACAAAGGGCTGATATCCAGAATCTACAATGAACTCCAACAAATTTACAAGAAAAAAACAAACAACCCCATCAAAAAGTGGGCAAAGGATATGAACAGACACTTCTCAAAAGAAGACATTTATGCAGCCAAAAAGCACATGAAAAAATGCTCATCATCACTGCGCATCAGAGAAATGCAAATCAAAACCACAATGAGATACCATCTCACACCAGTTAGAATGGCTATCATTAAAAAGTCAGGAAACAACAGGTGCTGGAGAGGATGTGGAGAAATAGGAACACTTTTACACTGTTGGTGGGACTGTAAACTAGTTCAACCATTGTGGAAGACAGTGTGGCGATTCCTCAGGGATCTAGAACTAGAAATACCATTTGACCCAGCCATCCCATTACTGGGTATATACCCAGAGGATTATAAATCATGCTGCTATAAAGACACATGAACATGTATGTTTATAGCGGCACTATTCACAATAGCAAAGACTTGGAACCAAGCTAAATGTCCAACAACGATAGACTGGATTAAGAAAATGTGGCACATATACATCGTGGAATACTATGCAGCCATAAAAAATGATGAGTTCATGTCCTTTGTAGGGACATGGATGAAATTGGAAACCATCATTCTCAGTAAACTATCGCAAGGACAAAAAACCAAACACCGCATGTTCTCACTCATAGGTGGGAATTAAACAATGAGAACACATGGACACAGGAAGGGGAACATCACACACCAGGGATTGTTGTGGGGTGAGGAGAGGGGGGAGGGATAGCATTAGGAGATATACCTAATGCTAAATGATGAGTTAATGGGTGGAGCACACCAACATGGCACATGTATACATATGTAACAAACCTGCATGTTGTGCACATGTACCCTAAGAACTTAAAGTATAATAATAATAAAATTAAAAAAAAAGATCAGTAAGATCTTATATGTAAACAGTGGACATGAAAACTCTATAAATCAATTGAACATAAAAGATGTATACAGAACGCTCTACCCCAAAACAACATAATATACATTTTCATCAAAGCACATAGAATATTCCCCAGGACAGACCATATGTTAAGTCACAAAATAATTTTAATGAATTTTTAAAGGATTAAAATCATGCAAAGTATTTTCTCTGACCACAAGGAATGAAATTAGAAGTAAAAAATAGAAAGAAATTGGAAAATTTGCAAATACGTAAAAATTAAACAGCACATTTTACAACAACCAATATGTTAAACAAGAAATCACAAGATAAATTAGAAAATACTTAGAGATGAATGAAAATAAAAATACAAACAATAAAACTTATAGGGTGCAGTTAATGCAGTACTCAGAGGGAAATTATAGCTGTAAACCCATAACTTAAAAAATGAAGATGGATCTCAAGTTAATAATATAACTTATAATGTATCTTAAAGAACTAAAAAAAGAACAAACTAAAGCAAACCTAACAGAAGGAAGGAAATAATTAAGATTAGATTAGTGATAAATAAAATAGAGAATAGAAAAGCAATTGAGTGAGTTAATGGAAACAAAAGTTGGTTCTTTGAAAAGATCAACAAAATCGACAAACTTTTAAAGCTGGACCAATTTTAAAAAGAGAGAAGACTCAAGTTACTAAAATAAGAAGTTAAATGAAGGCATTTTCCTGGACACACAAAAAGGAAATGGATTAAAAGAGAATACTATGGACAATTGTATACCAACACATTAGAAAACCTGGATGAAATGGGCAAGAAACGCACAAACCCTGAAATCTGACTCAAGAAGAAATAGAAAATCTGAACATATCTATAAGAGTAGACATGTTTACACCTTCCAAACACTTTACTTCTCCTAAAAAGACAGAATCAGTAATCAGAAGCCTCCCAACAGAGAAAAGCCCAAGACCAGATGGTCTCATTGGTGAATTCTGCCTAACATTTGCAGAAGAATGAACACCAATCCCTTTCAAACTCTTCAAGAAATAGAAGGGGAGAAAATACTTTCTAACTGATTTTTTGAGGCCAACATTACCCTGATATGAAAGCCAGACAAAGACACCTCAAGACAAGAAAACCACAAACCAACATTCCCTATGAAAACATATGCAAAAATGGTCAATGTATACTAGTAAACCAAATCAAGTAATATACCAAAAAGGCTATACACTATGATTAAGTTGAATATATCACAGGAATACAAGGGTGGCTCACCTATGAACATTATTCAATGTAATACACCACAGTAACAAGATGAAGGGGAAAATGAATGACCATCTTGATTTATGCAAAGTATTTGACAATCACAAGAATACTCAAAAAATTAGAAATAGAATGGAACTTACTTAACATGATGTAGAGACCTAATTAGAGAAAAGGAGTCAGGTTGGCGGGACCAAGAGAAAGCAAAAAGATAGAACAAATAAACTACAAATATGACTTTCTTCATAGTTATATAAACAAAAGAGGAATTAAATGAATTATAGGTCTGTTTTTCTTTATGGCTCAAGACATATAGCCCTCCTGAACAAATAACATACATAACTTACAAACTTCCTGCTTGCCATAAAATGCCTCAATTTATCAAACATCCTGGCTGACAGAAGAATGCAAGTTTCCAGGTTCCATCCTATAAAATCTCCAGCAAGCCTTTGTTTCTTTGCAGTCAGTTCCTCTTCTGCTGGCCTGCACACTGCCTCCTCACAACATGTTTTCATACTTTCTTTAATAAATCTGCCTTTCTTTACCTACAATTGTCTTGGTAAATTCTTTTATCTCTACACCACCAACCCAGATAGTCATCACTCACCTACAACACATGATAAACAGCATTTAGGGAAAACACATAGCTACATCATACTCCATGAAGAATGAATAAAAGCTTTCCCTAAGTATAGGAAAAATACATGATGCCTGCTTTTGTCCCTTCTATTCAGTACTGAAAGTTCTGGCTAGAACAATTATGCAAGAAAAAAACAAACAAATAAAAGGGATCCAAATTATAAAGGAAGGAGTAAAACTATTTGCAGATTATATGATCTTATAGATAGGAAATCTTAAAAGATATACACACACAAACTATTAAAGCTAATAAATTCAGGAAAATATTGAGTATATAACTAGCACTTAAAACTTAGTTTTGTCAACATGCTGTTCGCTATGTTAAAAAAAAAGATTAGTTTTGGTTCTACTCATAGCAATGAATGATCCAAAACTAAATTAAGCAAATAATTTCAGAAGGGTGGAGCAAGATGGCACAATAGAAAACTCCACTGATTGTCCCTCAATGCTAGGACACCAAGCTGTCTACACAGACAAAACACCTTCATAAGAATGAAAAATCAAGTGACCACTCATAGTACCTGGTTTTAAATTCATATCGCTGAAAGAAGCACTGAAGAGATTAAAAAAAAAAGTCCTGAATCGCAGACACCACCCCTCCCTTACCCCCGGCAGCAGCAGTGGGCATCTCTGGGCACTGGGGGAGGGAGAACACACCAACTGTGAAGCATTGAAAGTGCTGTTCTATTACAGCAGAAAGGAAACCCAGACCAAACTCAGCTGACCTGCCCACAAAGGGAGGGAGACAGTGATCTAAACTTGAGTTCCTGCAAGCCTCACCACCACGTGCTACAGCACTGTGTGTCTCCAAGTAAACTTGAAAGGCAGTCTAGGCCATAAGGGTTGCAACTTGTAGGTGAGTCCTGGTGCTGAATTAGACCCAGAGACAGTGGACTAGGGGGACAAGTGACATACTGAGACACCAGCCGGGTCAGCTAAGGGAGTGCTGGCACCACCCCTCCCCTAATCCCAGGCTGCACAGCTTGTGGCTTCAAAGAGAACTCCTGTCTTCTGTTTGAGGAGAGCAGAGGGAAGAGTAGGGAGAACTTTGTCTTGCATCTAGGATCCCAGCCCAGCCACAGCAGGATAGGGCACTGGTCAGAATTGTGAGGCCCCTATTCCAGGCCCTGGCTCCCAGACAACTTTTCTAGATACACTCTGGGCCAGAAGAGAACTGGCTGCCTTGAAGGAAAGGACCCAGTACTGCTACCATTCATTCATCTTGCTAATCAAAGAGCCCTTGGGCCCTAAAAAACCAGCAGCAATATCCAGGTACTACATCGAGGGCCTTGGGTGAACTTCTGAGATTTGATGACTTCAGGTGAGACTCAGGACACAACCAGCTATGGTGGCTATGTGACCAAACTCCTTCCGCTTGAGAAAAGCAGAGGGAAAAGTAAAGAAGACTTTGTCTTACATCTTAGATACTAGTATGGTCACAGTTGTGTAGAGCACCAAGCAGGCCCTTGGGGTCCTCAATCCCAGGACTTGACTCTTGGATGACATTTCTGGACCTGCCCTGGGCCAGAGCAGTACCCACTGCCCTGAAAGATGAGTCCCTGGCCAGGCAGCATTCGCCACAAGCTTGCTTAAAAGACCTTGGGCCTTAACAGAACACCATGGTAATCTGGCAGTATTCTTCATGGCCTGGGGTGGCAGTAGCTATGCTGAGGCTCCTCTTCCTTTGGAAAGGGGAGGGAAGAGTGGGAAGAAATGCATTGTGTGGTTTGAGTGCCAGCTCAGCAGAATACAACAGAACACCATGTAGACTTCTAAGGTTTTTGACTCTAGTCCCTGACTCCCAGGTGGCACTTCTGAACCCACCTGGGGCTTGGGGGACCTTGCTGCTCTGAAGAGAAGGACACAGGCCTGACTGGCTTTACCACCTGCTGATTGTAGAGCCCCAGGGCCTTGAGTAAACATAAGAAGTAGTCAGGGAGAAGTTACAGTGGGCCTTGGGCAAGACCCAGCTCTGTTCTGGCTTCAGGTTTGACCCAGTGCAGTCATAGTGGTGGTGGCCACAGGGGTGCTTGTGTCACTCCATCCAAAGCTTTAGGTGGCTCAGAACAGAGAGAGACTCTGTATGTTTGAGATAAAGTAAGGGAAGGGAACAAGGGTCTCTGCCTGGTAATCCAGAAAATTCTCCTAGATCTTGTTCAAGATTAGCAAGGTGGTACCTCTACAATACTGCAAGAACCACAGCATTACTGGTCTTGGGTTGCCCACTAAAGCAGATACAGCTTCGATCACAAAACCCAAGTCCTTTCAAATATCTGGAAAACCTTCGCAAGAAGGATGGCTACAAATAAGCTCAGACAGTGAAGACTACAATAAATACCTAATCATTCAATGCCAGACTTTGAAGAACATCTACTAGCATCAATGCCATCCAGGAAAATGTGACCTAACCAAATAAGGCACCAGGACCAATCCTAGAGAAACATATATGTGACCTTTCAGACAGAGAATTCAAAATAGCTGTGTTGAAGAAACTCTAAGAAATTCAAGATAACACCAAGAAGGAATTCAGAATTCTATCAGATAAATTTAACAAAGAGATTGAAATAATTAAAAAGAACCAAGCAGAAATTCTGGAGTTGAAAAATGCAAACTACTAAAGAATACATTAAAGTCCTTTAATAGCAGAATTGAACAAGCAGAAGAAAGAATTAGTGAGCTTGAAGACAGGCTAATTGAAAATACATAGAGGAGACAAAAGAAGATTCTAAAAGCAGCAGGATAAAAGAAACAAATAACATACAATGGAGCTCCAATACATATGGCAGCAGGCTTTTAAGTGGAAACATTAGAGGCCAGGAGAAAGAAGCATGACATATTTAACGTGATGAAGGAAGAAAACTTTCACCCTAGAATAGTATTATCCAGTGAAAATGTCCTTCAAACATGAAGAATAAAGACTTTCCCAGACAAACAAAAGCTGAGGAATTTCATCAATACCAGACTTTTCCTACAAGAAATGCTAAAGGGAGTACTTCAATCCGAAAGAAAAGGACGTTAAAAAGCAGTAAGTAATCACCTGAAGGTACAAAACTCATGGATAATAGTAAGTACACAGAAACACAGAATATTATAACACTGTAACTGTGGTGTGTAAACAACCCTTATCCTAAGTAGAAAGACTAAATGATGAACTAAAGACTAAAGAAATCAATAAAAAATAACAACTACAATAACTCTTCAAGACATAGTCAATACAAAGTATAAATAGAGACAAAAAAATGTTAAAAAGCAGGTGGATGAAGTCAAGGCATAGAGTTTGTGTTAGTTTTCGTTTTGCTTATTTGTGTATACAAATAGTGTTAAGTTGTTATCACGTTAAAATAATGGGTTATAAGATAGTATTTGTTGGCTGGGCATGGTGGCTCATGCCTGTAATCCCAGCACTTTGGGAGGCCGAGGCAGACAAATCACAAGGTCAGGAGATTAAGACCATCCTGGCTAACATGGTGAAACCTCGTCTCTACTAAAAGTACAAAAAGTTAGCCAGGTGTGGTGGCATATGCCTGTAGTTCCAGATACTCAGGAGGCTGAGGCAGGAGAATCACTTGAACCTGGGAGGCAGAGGTTGCAGTGAGCCGAGATTGAGCCACTGCACTCCAGCCTGGATGACAGAGTGAAACTCCATCTCAAAAAAAAAAAAAAAATAGTATTTGTGACCTTCGTGGTAATCTCAAACCAAAAAAACATGCAATGGATGCACAAAAGATAAAAAGCAAGAAACTAAGTCCTATCACCAGAGAAAATCACCTTCACTAGAGGAAGATAGGAAGGAAAGAAAGAAGGAAGAAATGACCACAAAACAACTAGAAAACAAATAACAAAATAGCAGGGTAAGTATTTACTTCTTAATGACAACATTGAATGTAAATGGACTAAACTCTCCAATCGAAAGACATAGACTGGCTGAATGAATTAAAAAAAAGATCTATTGATCTGCTGCCTATAAGAAACACACTTCACCTATAAAGACACACATAGGCTGAAAATAAAGGGACAGAAAAAGATATTCCATGCCAATGGAAACCAAAAAAGAGCAGGAGTCACTATATTTGTATCAGTTGAAACAGATTTTAATCAAAAACTATAAGAAGAGACAAAGAAGGTTACTATGTAACGATAAAGGGGTGTATTAGTCCGTTTTCATGTTGCTGATAAAGACATACCAGAGAGTGGGAAGAAAAAGAGGTTTAATTGGATTTACAGTTCCACATGGCTAAGGAGGCCACAGAATCATGATGGGAGGTGAAAGGCACTTCTTACATGGTGGCAGCAAGAGAAAAATGAGGAAGAAGCAAAAGCAGAAACCCCTGATAAACCCATCAGATCTCATGAGACTTATCTGTTATCATGAGAATAGAATGGGAAAGACTGGACCCCATGATTCAATTACTTCCCCCTGGGTCTATCCCACAACACGTGGGAATTCTGGGAGATACAATTCAAATTGAGATTTGGGTGGGGACACAGCCGAACCATATAATTCCACCCCTGGCCCCTCCAAATCTCACATCCTAACATTTCAAAACCAATCATACCTTCCCAACAGTCCCCTAAAGTCTTAACTCATTTCAGCATTAACCCAAAAGTCCACAGTCCAAAGACTCATCTGAGACATGGCAAATCCCTTCCACAAATGAGCCTGTAAAATCACAAGCAAGCTTTACTTCCTGGATACAATGGGGGTATTGGGTAAATACAGCCATTCCAAATGGGAGAAGTTGGCCAAAACAAAGGGGTTACAGGGCCCATGCAAGTCTGAAATCCAGAGAGGCAGTCAAATTGTAAAGCTCCAAAATGATCTCCTTTGACCCCAGGTCTCACATCCAGGTTATGCTGATGCAAGAGATGGGTTCCCATGGTCTTGGACAGCTCTGCCCCTGTGGCTTTGCAGGGTAGAGCCTTCCTCCCGGCTGCTTTCATGGGCTGGCATTGAGTGTCTGAGGCTTTTCCAGGTGCACGGTGCAAGCTGTTGGTTGATCTACAATTCTGGGTTCTGGAGAACAGTGGCCCTCTTCTTACACATCCACTAGGCAGTGTCCCAGTAGGGACTCTGTGTGGTGGCTCTGACCCCACATTTCCCTTCTGCACTACCCTAGCAGAGGTTCTCCATGAGGGCCCTACCCCTGCAGCACACTTTTGCCTGTGCATCCAGGTGTTTCCATTCATCTTCTGAAATCTAGGTGGAGGTTCCCAAACCTCAATTCTTGACTTCTGTGCACCCACAGGCTCAACACCATGTGGAAGCTGCCAAGGCTTGGGGCTTCCACCCTCTGAAGCCACAGCCCAAGCTGTATATTGGCCCCTTTAAGCCACAGCTAGAGCAGCTGGGACAAGTGGACCAAGTCCCTAGGCTGCACACAACCTGGAGACCCTGGGCCTGGCCCATGAAACCATTATTTCTTCCTGGGCCTCTGGGCCCATGATGGGAGGGGTGCTGTGAAGGTCTCTGACATGGCCTGGAGACATTTTCCCCATGGTTTTGGGAATTAACATTAGACTCCTTGATATTTATGCAAATTTCTGCAGCCAGCTTGAATTTCTCCCCAGAAAAATGGGTTTTTCTTTTCTATCACATTGTCAGGCTGCAAATTTTCCAAACATTAATGCTCTTCTTTCTTTATAAAACTGAATGCCTTTAATGGTACCCAAGTTACCTCTTGAAGGCTTTGCTGCTTAGAAATTTCTTCTGCCAGTTACCCTAAATCGTCTTTCTCAACTCAAAGTTCCACAAATCTCTAGGGCAGAGGCAAAATGCTGCCAGTCTCTTTGCTAAAACATAACAAGAGTCACCTTTGCTCCAGTTCTCAAAAAGTTCCTCAGTTCCATATGAGACCACCTCAGCCTGGACCTCATAGTCCGTATCACTATCAGCATTTTAGGCAAAGCCATTCAACAAGTCTCTAGGAAGTTTCAAACTTTCCCACATTTTCCTATCTTCTTCTGAGCCCTCTAAACTGTTCCAACCTCTGCCTGTAATCCCAGCATGGGCAAATTTCTTACTGTCTGGGATACTCACTTAAAATTATAATAGGTGTACCCAACTAATAAACGAAGTCATTTGATCTTATGAGTAAGCAATGATATGGGGAGAGCTCAACTTCTCTTTTGCTTCTTTTTCATAACCACTATTTGTTGCCTATGCTGGACATATATTTAGCATGAAGAAGGATATCCAGTAGTCCTTTCTTATCCACAGGGAATATGTTGCAAGACCTCCAGTGGATGCTTCAAACTTTGGATAGTACTGAACTCAATCATTGTCAATTGGAACATTTTCTGTCCATGTCTTCCACCCACAAATTTAATGCCTTTTCCATCTTAACTAAGCACTTATCACACACTGTGGATGTAACTTTTACCGTTTGAGGTGTGAGCAAAACTAGCATAATTGTTTTCCTTCAGCGTTTCATGGATAGAAGATTCATTCTTACTGTAGATATTAGCAACCTAGTATATGACTTTTCCCCTTATTAAGTCAAGAATTTTCACCTTTTCACTTAAAGGAAGCACTTTACAACTTCTCTTTGGTGTATCTGAATTGCCAGCATCACTATTCTTGCACTTTGGGGCCATTATTAAGTAAAGTAAGAGTTACTTGAATATAAGCATGTGATATTATGATACATCTGATAATGAAGACAGCTAGTAAGTGACTAACAGGCAGGTACTGTCTATAGTGTGGATATCCTGAACAAAGGAATGATTTATGTCCTGAGTGGGATGAAGTGGTGCAAGATTTCATCACCCAATTCAGAATGATGTGCAACTTATAATTTATGAATTGTTTATTTCTGGAATTTTCCATTTAATATTTTCAGATTGCAGTTGGCTGTGGATAACCGAAACTGCAGAAAGTGAAGCTGTGGATAAGGGAGGGACAACAGTGCATCACATTAACAGAATGAAAAACAAAAACCATATAATCATCTTGATACATGCAGAAAAAACATTTGATAAAATTCAACCTCCCTTTATGATTAAAAAAACCAACAAATTAAGTATACAAAGAATGTAACTCAAGGAAATAAAGTCCATATATGACAAACCTACAGCTAACATCATATTCAATGTTGAAAAGCTGAAAGTTTTTTCTCAGTATCAGAAACTAAGACAAAGATGCCCACTCTCATCTCTTCTATTCAACATATTCCTGCAAGTTCCTAGCCAGACCAATTAGGAAAAAAAAAGTCATGTAAATACCATTTGACCCAGCCATCCCCTTACTGATAATACACCCAAAGGAATATAAATCATACTGCTATAAAGATACATGCACACATATGTTTATTGCAGCACTACTCACAATAGCAAAGACTTGGAACCAACCCAAATGTCCAACAATGATAGACTGGATTAAGAAAATGTGGCACATATACACCATGGAATACTATGCAGCCATAAAAAACGATGAGTTCATGTCCTTATACATCATGGAATACTATGCAGCCATAAAAAATGTTGAGTTCATGTCCTTTGTAGGGACATGGATGAAGCTGGAAACCATCATTCTCAGCAAACTATTGCAAAGACAAAAAACCAAACACTGCATGTTCTCACTCATAGGTGGGAACTGAACAATGAGAACACTTGGACACAGGAAGGGGAACATCACACACTGGGGCCTGTTGTGGGGTGGGGGGAGGTGGGACGGATAGCATTAGGAGATATACCCAATGTAAATGATGAGTTAATGGGTGCAGCACACCAACATGGCACATATGTACATATGTAACAAACCTGCACATTGTGCACATGTACCCTAGAACTTAAAGTATACTAATGTATATATATATGTATATAAAAAGAAAAGTAAGAAGTGTAATTGTCTCTGTTTGCTGATGGCATGATCTTCTATATACAAAACCCTAAAGACTCCACCAAAAAACTGGTAGAATTAGTAAACAAATTCAGTAAAGTTGCAGGACACAAAATCAACACAGAAAAATTAGGAGCATTTCTATATACTAACAGTGACCTATCTGAAAAGGAAATTAAAAAAAATTACATTTACAGTGGTATCAAAGGAATAAAAACAATTTTATTTAAAATTTAGAAGTAAATTTTTTAAAATTTAGGAATAAATTTAATAATTTGATAATAAAATAGAAGATAAAACTTAGAAATTAACTAAGAGGGTGAAATATCTGTACACTGGAAATTATGAAACATTGATGAAAGAAATTGAAAAGACACAAATAAATGGAAACATATACCAGTTCATGGGTTGGAAGAATTAATATTGTTAAAATGTCCATACTACCCAAAGTGATCTACAGATTCAATGCAATCTCTACAAAATTTCAATGTTATTTTTCACATTAGAGGTAGAAACAATCCAAAAATTTATATGAAACTACCAAAGACACTGCCTGAATAGCCAAAGCAATCTTGAACAGAAAGAACAACATTTGAGGCATTATGCTACCTGACTTCAAAATATATTACAAAGCTATAGTAATTAAAACAGCATAGTATTGTCACACAGACAGACACACAAACCATTGGAACAGAATAAATAATAGAATTAAACCCATGCATTTATGGTCACTTGATTTTTGACAAAGGTATCAAGAAAATACAATGGGGATAAGACACTTTTCAATAAATGGTGTTGGAAAAACTGGATATCCACATGCAGAATAATGAAATTGGACCTTTATCTCACAACCTGTACACAAATCAACTGAAATTAGATTAAATACTTAAATGTAAGACCCGAAATTGTAATGGTCCCAGAAGAAAACATAGGGGAAATGCTCCATGACATTGTTCTGGGCAATGATTTTTAAGATATAACCCCTAAAGCACAGGCAACAGAAACAAAAATACACAAATGGGACTGTATCAAACTAAAAAGCTTCTGCACAGCATAGGAAGCAAGTAATAGAGTGAAGAGATAACCTACAGAATGGAAGAAAATATTTTCAACACACATCTGAAAAGGGGTTAATATCCAAAATATATAAAGTACTCAAAGTTCAATAATAAAAAAATAATTAATCCAATTTTAAAAGGGCCTGAATAGATGTTTCTCAAAAGAAGACATACAACTGGGCAACAAGTATATGAAAAAATGTTCAACATCAATAATTATCAGCAAAATGCAAAATAAAACCAAAATGAGACACCATCTCAAATCTGTTAGGATGGTTATTATAAAAAAGACAAGAGGTAACAAGTGTTGGTGAGGATGTGAACAAAAAGACCCCTTGTATGCTGCTTGTGGGAATGTAAATTAGTACAGCCATTATGGAAGACACCATGGAGGTTCCTCAAAAAACTATATGATCCAGCAATCCCACTTCTGGGCATATCCAAGGGAACTGAAATCAGTATCAAAGAAACATCTGCACTCCCATGTTCATTTCAGCATTATTCACAATAGCCAAGCTTTGGAAGCAACCCAAGTGTCCATCAACAGATAAATGTATAAAGAAACCATGGCATGCATACCCAATAGAGTACTATTTGGCCAGAAGAAAGACTGAAATCAAGTCATTTGCAGCAACATGGATGGAACTGAAGGTTATCATGTTAAGTGAAATAAGCCAGACTCAGAAAGACAACTATTGCATGATCTCACCTATATATGGAATATAAAAAAATAAAACTCATGAAAGTAAAGAGTAGAATAGAAGTCACCAGAGGATGAGGGGAAATATGGAGATGTTCATCAAAGGGTACAAAATTTCTGTTAGGAAGAACAAGTTTTGGAGACCTATTGCACAGCACAATGACTATAGTTAATAATGTAATGTATATTTCAAAATTGCTAAGAGAGAAGATTTTATGTGCTCATACAAGAAATATGTTAAATATGTGATGAATATGTTAATTTTAGCTTGACTTAATTATTCCATAATGTATACACATCTCAAAACATCACTTTGTATGTCATAAATATATACCATTATTTTTTGTCAAGTATTTATAAAAAAACTTGTCATGTTAAAAAAGGCACATGCATACCTTCAGCCTAGAAAAATTCTACTTATTGTTTCTGGCTTAGAATAATAATCATAGAGGGGAGGAGCCAAGATGGCCGAATAGGAACAGCTCCGGTCTACAGCTCCCAGCGTGAGCGATGCAGAAGACGGGTGATTTCTGCATTTCCATCTGAGGTACCATGTTCATCTCAATAGGGAGTGCCAGACAGTGGGTGCAGGTCAGTGGGTGAGTGCACCATGTGCCAGCCGAAGCAGGGGCGAGGCATTGCCTCACTCGGGAAGCGCAAGGGGTCAGGGAGTTCCCTTTCCAGGGGTGACAAACGGCACCTGGAAAATTGGGCCACTCCCACCCGAATACTGTGCTTTTCCGATGGGCTTAGGAAACGGTGCCCCAGGAGAGTATAGCCCACACCTGGCTCAGAGGGTCCTACACCCACGGAGTCTCGCTGATTGCTAGCACAGCAGTCTGAGATCAAACTGCAAGGCGGCAGCGAGGCTGGGGGAGGGGCGCCCACCATTGCTCAGGCTCGCTTAGGTAAACAAAGCAGCCAGGAAGCTTGAACTGGGTGGAGCCCACCACAGCTCAAGGAGGCCTGCCTGCCTCTGTAGGCTCCACCTCTGGGGGCAGGGCACAGACAAACAAAAAGACAGCAGTAACCTCTGCAGACTTAAATGTCCCTGTCTGACAGCTTTGAGGAGAGGAGTGGCTCTCCCAGCACGCAGCTGGAGATCTGAGAATGGGTAGACTGCCTCCTCAAGTGGGTCCCTGACCCCTGACCCCTGAGCAGCCTAACTGGGAGGCACCACCCAGCAGGGGCAGACTGACACCTCACATGGCCGGCCGGGTACTCCAACAGACCTGCAGCTGAGGGTCCTGTCTGTTAGAAGGAAAACTAACAGAAAGGACATCCACACCAAAAACCCATCTGTACATCACCATCATCAAAGACCAAAAGTAGATAAAACCAAAAAGATGGGGAAAAAACAGAGCAGAAAAACTGGAAACTCTAAAAAGCAGAGTACCTCTCCTCCTCCAAAGGAATGCAGTTCCTCACCAGCAACGGAACAAAGCTGGATGGAGAATGACTTTGACAAGCTGAGAGAAGAAGGCTTCAGACGATCAAATTACTCCAAGCTATGGGAGGATATTCAAACCAAAGGCAAAGAAGTTGAAAACTTTGAAAAAAATTCAGAAGAATGTATAACTAGAATAACCAATACAGAGAAGTGCTTAAAGGAGCTGATGGAGCTGAAAACCAAGGCTTGAGAACTACGTGAAGAATGCAGAAGCCTCAGGAGCCAATGCGATCAAATGGAAGAAAGGGTATCAGCCCTGGAAGATGAAATGAATGAAATGAAGTGAGAAGGGAAGTTTAGAGAAAAAAGAATAAAAAGAAACAAGCAAAGCCTCCAAGAAATGTGGGACTATGTGAAAAGACCAAATCTACATCTGATTGGTGTACCTGAAAGTGACGGGGAGAATGGAACCAAGTTGGAAAACACTCTGCAGGATATTATCCAGGAGAACTTCCCCAATCTAGCAAGGCAGGCCAACATTCAGATTCAGGAAATACAGAGAATGCCACAAAGATACTCCTCGAGAAGAGCAACTCCAAGACACATAATCGTCAGATTCACCAAAGTTGAAATGAAGGAAAAAATATTAAGGGCAGCCAGAGAGAAAGGTCGGGTTACCATCAAAGGGAAGCCCATTAGACTAACAGCGGATCTCTTGGCAGAAACCCTACAAGCCAGAAGAGAGTGGGGGCCAATATTCAACATTCTTCAAGAAAAGAATTTTCAACCCAGAATTTCATATCCAGCCAAACTAAGCTTCTTCATAAGTGAAAGAGAAATAAAATACTTTACATACAAGTAAATGCTGAGAGATTTTGTCACCACCAGGCCTGCCCTAAAAGAGCTCCTGAAGGAAGCGCTAAACATGGAAAGGCACAACCGGTACCAGCCACTGCAAAATCATACCAAAATGTAAAGACCATCGAGACTAGGAAGAGACTGCATCAACTAATGAGCAAAATAGCCAGCTAACATCATAATGACAGGATCAAATTCACACATAAAAATATTAACTTTAAATGTAAATGGACTAAATGCTCCAATTAAAAGACACAGACTGGCAAATTGGATAAAGACTCAAGACCCATCAGTGTGCTGTATTCAGAAAACCCATCTCACGTGCAGAGACA
This sequence comes from Pongo abelii, assembly GCF_028885655.2. Taxonomy (NCBI): domain Eukaryota; kingdom Metazoa; phylum Chordata; class Mammalia; order Primates; family Hominidae; genus Pongo; species Pongo abelii. The sequence continues at coordinate 159,470,408 of NC_071989.2, forward strand.
CACATAGGCTCAAAATAAAAGGATGGAGGAAGATCTACCAAGCAAATGGAAAACAAAAAAAGGCAGGGGTTGCAATCCTAGTCTCTGATAAAACAGACGTTAAACCAACAAAGATCAAAAGAGACAAAGAAGGCCATTACATAATGGTAAAGGGATTAATTCAACAAGAAGAGCTAACTATCCTAAATATATATGCACCCAATACAGGAGCACCCAGATTCATAAAGCAAGTCCTGAGTGACCTACAAAGAGACTTAGACTCCCACACATTAATAATGGGAGAATTTAACACCCCACTGTCAACATTAGACAGATCAACGAGACAGAAAGTGAACAAGGATACCCAGGAATTGAACTCAGCTCTGCACCAAGCGGACCTAATAGACATCTACAGAACTCTCCACCCCAAATCAACAGAATATACATTTTTTTCAGCACCACACCACACCTATTCCAAAATTGACCACATACTTGGAAGTAAAGCTCTCCTCAATAAATGTAAAAGAACAGAAATTATAACAAACTATCTCTCAGATCACAGTGCAATCAAGCTAGAACTCAGGATTAAGAATCTCACTCAAAACCACTCAACTACATGGAAACTGAACAACCTGCTCCTGAATGACTACTAGGTACATAATGAAATGAAGGCAGAAATAAAGATGTTCTTTGAAACCAACGAGAACCAAGACACAACATACCAGAATCTCTGGGATGCATTCAAAGCAGTGTGTAGAGGGAAATTTATAGCACTAAATGCCCACAAGAGAAAGCAGGAAAGATCCAAAATTGACACCCTAACATCACAATTAAAAGAACTAGAAAAGCAAGAGCAAACACATTCAAAGGCTAGCAGAAGGCAAGAAATAACTAAAATCAGAGCAGAACTGAAGGAAATAGAGACACAAAAAACCCTTCAAAAAATTAATGAATCCAGGAGCTGGTTTTTTGAAAGGATCAACAAAATTGATAGACCGCTAGCAAGATTAATAAAGAAAAAAAAAGAGAGAAGAATCAAATAGATGCAATAAAAAATGATAAAGGGGATATCACCACCGATCCCACAGAAATACAAACTACCATCAGAGAATATTACAAACACCTCTATGCAAATAAACTAGAAAATCTAGAAGAAATGGATAAATTCCTCAACAAATACACCCTCCCAAGACTAAACCAGGAAGAAGTTGAATCTCTGAATAGACCAATAACAGGAGTTGAAATTGTGGCAATAATCAATAGCTTACCAACCAAAAAGAGTCCAGGACCAGATGGGTTCACAGCCGAATTCTACCAGAGGTGCAAGGAGGAGCTGGTACCATTCGTTCTGAAACTATTCCAATCAATAGAAAAAGAGGGAATCCTCCCTAACTCATTTTATGAGGCCAGCATCATCCTGATACCAAAACCTGGCAGAGACACAACCAAAAAAGAGAATTTTAGACCAATATCCTTGATGAACATTGATGCAAAAATCCTCAATAAAATACTGGCAAACCGAATCCAGCAGCACATCAAAAAGCTGATCCACCATGATCAAGTGGGCTTCATCCCTGGGATGCAAGGCTGGTTCAATATATGCAAATCAATAAATGTAATCCAGCATATAAACAGAACCAAAGACAAAAACCACACGATCATCTCAATAGATACAGAAAAGGCCTTTGACAAAATTCAACAACCCTTCATGCTAAAAACTCTCAATAAATTAGGTATTGATGGGACGTATCTCAAAATAATAAGAGCTATCTATGACAAACCCACAGCCAATATCATACTGAATGGGCAAAACCTGGAAGCATTCCCTTTGAAAACTGGCACAAGACAGGGATGCCCTCTCTCACCACTCCTATTCAACATAGTGTTGGAAGTTCTGGCCAGGGCAATTAGGCAGGAGAAGGAAATCAAGGGTATTCAATTAGGAAAAGAGGAAGTCAAATTGTCCCTGTTTGCAGATGACATGACAGTATATCTAGAAAACCCCATTGTCTCAGCCCAAAATCTCCTTAAGCTGATAAGCAACTTCAGCAAAGTCTCAGGATACAAAATCAATGTACAAAAATCACAAGCATTCTTATACATCAATAACAGACAAACAGAGAGCCAAATCATGAGTGAACTCCCATTCACAATTGCTTCAAAGAGAATAAAATACCTAGGAATCCAACTTATAAGGGATGTGAAGGACCTCTTCAAGGAGAACTACAAACCACTGCTCAAGGAAATAAAAGAGGATACAAACAAATGGAAGAACATTCCATGCTCATGGGTAGGAAGAATCAATATCGTGAAAATGGCCATACTGCCCAAGGTAATTTACAGATTGAATGCCATCCCCATCAAGCTACCAATGACTTTCTTCACAGAATTGGAAAAAACTACTTTAAAGTTCATATGGAACCAAAAAAGAGCCCACATTGCCAAGTCAATCCTAAGCCAAAAGAACAAAGCTGGAGGCATCACACTACCTGACTTCAAACTATACTACAAGGCTACAGTAACCAAACAGCATGGTACTGGTACCAAAACAGAGATATAGATCAATGGAACAGAACAGAGTCATCAGAAATAGTGCCACATATCTACAACTATCTGATCTTTGACAAACCTGGCAAAAACAAGAAATGGGGAAAGGATTCCCTATTTAATAAATGGTGCTGGGAAAACTGGCTAGCCATATGTAGAAAGCTGAAACTGGATCCCTTCCTTCCACCTTATACAAAAATCAGTTCAAGATGGATTAAAGACTTAAACGTTAGACCTAAAACCATAAAAACCCTAAAAGAAAACCTAGGCATTACCATTCAGGACATAGGCATGGGCAAGGACTTCATGTCTAAAACACCAAAAGCAATGGCAACAAAAGCCAAAATTGACAAATGGAATCTAATTAAACTAAAGAGCTTCTGCACAGCAAAGGAAACTACCAACAGAGTGAACAGGCAACCTACAAAATGGGAGAAAATTTTCGCAACCTACTCATCTGACAAAGGGCTAATATCCAGAATCTACAATGAACTCCAACAAATTTACAAGAAAAAAACAAACAACCCCATCAAAAAGTGGGCGAAGGACATGAACAGACACTTCTCAAAAGAAGACATTTATGCAGCCAAAAAACACATGAAAAAATGCTCACCATCACTGGCCATCAGAGAAATGCAAATCAAAACCACAATGAGATACCATCTCACACCAGTTAGAATGGCTATCATTAAAAAGTCAGGAAACAACAGGTGCTGGAGAGGATGTGGAGAAATAGGAACACTTTTACACTGTTGGTGGGACTGTAAACTAGTTCAACCCTTGTGGAAGTCAGTGTGGCGATTCCTCAGAGATCTAGAACTAGAAATTCCATTCGACCCAGCCATCCCATTACTGGGTGTATACCCAAAGGATTAAAAATCATGCTGCTATAAAGACACATGCACACGTATGTTTATTGTGGCATTATTCACAATAGCAAAGACTTGGAATCAACCCAAATGTCCAACAATGATAGACTGGATTAAGAAAATGTGGCACATATACACCATGGAATACTATGCAGCCATAAAAAATGATGAGTTCATGTCCTTTGTAGGGACATGGATGAAATTGGAAATCATCATTCTCAGTAAACTATCGCAAGAACAAAAAACCAAACAGCGCATATTCTCACTCATAGGTGGGAATTGAACAATGAGAACACATGGACACAGAAAGGGGAACATCACACTTCCGGGACTGTTGTGGGGTTGGGGGAGGGAGGAGGGATAGCATTGGGAGATATACCTAATGCTAGATGATGAGTTAGTGGGTGTAGCGCACCAGCATGGCACATGTATACATATGTAACTTACCTGCACATTGTGAACATGTACCATAAAACCTAAAGTATAATAATAATAATAAAAATAAATTTAAAAAAAGAAAAATAATCATAGATGTATGTAAAGATTCACAGGTAATAATGTTCATCTTAATATTTTTATACACAATGAAAAGTTGAATATAAGCTAAATGTTTAATTGTAGCTACTAAAAATTAGGTTTTAGAAGAATATTTAATGATATACAAGATAAACGTTACATTAAAAAGAAAAAAGAATTGAAAGTAAAGGGATAGAAACATTAACAATTAAAATTAATCAAGTGAAAACTTTTATAGCTACAATAATACTAAATTAGTCTTTAAGGAAGCACTACTAGCAATGAATAAATTACTTTAATAAAATTATCAATTAAAAGTAATGGCCAGAAATTCTAATTTTATGTAAAATTAATTTCATGGCTTCAAATGTATATATAATGGGATAAGATTACAGAAGTATAATTAAAAAAACAAAAGAAATCCAGGTACATAGTTGGAAATCTTAACACAATTCTCTCAACAATAAATAGAAGATAGAAAAGTTAAAAACATTTATATATTTATTCATGGACAACATGAAGAATGGACTTAATAAACTCATATGTAATGATAATTGAACTTATTTTAATTAACATATATAACACTACACTCTCAGCCCAAAAAACACATATTTCTTTCAAGTTTACATGCAACAGATATCTGAAAAGACCATAAACTGAGCCATTATAATGATTTTGGGAAAAAAGCTTCTAAGTTTGGAAATTACACAATATACTGCAAAATAATGCCAGAGGAAATTACAATGAATATTTAAAAATAGTTCATATATAGTGATGATTAAAATATAATATGTTAAATTTGTGGAATGCAGCTAAATGTGTGCTCAGTAGAAATGTGAAGCTCTAAATACATTTGAAAGGAAAAAAATTACATAAAAAAAGTCAGAACCAAATTTATCAGAACTCTGGAAAACAGTGAAAGTTGAATAACAACCAAGCAAATGCTAAATGGAGCAAAAGACAGCATAAAAAGTAGAAATTAGTAAGCATTCCTCAAAAACATTGTAATACAACCAAACAATCCACATTCACTTGGTGCAAAATATTAGAACTGAATAAAGTAATAGATACTCAAAAGCATAAAAGGAAAAGCGGGGAACAGAGTTTCTTTAGAAAATTGGTTCGCTCAAAAGAACCTATGTGTACTAGAAATTTAGAAAGTCAAGTTCCTGCCCAGGGCAGGACATACATTTAGAAAAAAACTGAGGAAAAACAGTACGGAAGTTTCGCAAAAAATTAAAAAATAAAACTATTATGTAATCCAGCAATCCCACTATTTGGTATACATCCAAAGGAAATGAAATCAGTATGTCAAAGAAATACATGTACTCTGATGTTTACTGTTATTTACAATAGTTAAGACATGGAAGCAACCTAAGTGTCCATAAAGGGGTGAATGGATATTTTAAAAAATGTGTCCTGTATATACAATGAAATACTATCCAGCCTTAACAGAGAAGGAAATTCTGTCATTTGTGACACCACGGATAAGCCTGGAGGGCATTATATTAAGTGAAATAAGCCAGGTACAAAAAGACACATACTGCATGATCTTATTTATATGTAGAATCTAAAAAAGTTGATCTCGTGGAAGAAGAGAGTAGAATGGTGGTTTCCTGGGACTCAGTAGTGGGGTGAGAGTTGGGGAGATGTTGATCAAAGGCTATAAAATTTCATCTGGGTAGGAAGAATAGGTTCAACATACCTGTTGTACAACATCATGACTATAGTTAATACCAATGTATTTTTTTCCTTGAAAATTCCCAACAGTAGATTTTGTTGTCTTACCACATACAAAAATGATAAATATGTGAGGTTATATATATGTTGATTACATTACCATTCTGGAGTGTATACATATCTAAAAACATGTTGTACAAAATAAATATATACAATTTTACTTGTCTATGTAAATAAACTAAAGAAAGAAAACAAAATGCATATAATAAAAGATAATAAGAAGAAAGAAGAAACCTGAGAAGACCCTCAGCTTTCACCTCTGGCTAACAGCTGGATCAGTGCAAGCTCTAAGAGAAGGCTAAGGCAGAATTATAAACAGCCTGTTAAGCATTGAAGGAGTGTTCCAGAACTATGCTAATCTGCAATGATTGAGAGAGATTTTTTTTTTTTGGCTGTCTTTTATTTCTTCATTTATTTTTGGGAAGGGACTTGATATGGTACACTAAAAAAAAAACTAAAGTCGTTTATCAGTTCTAGGAGCATTTGGGCAGAGTCTTCAGGGTTTTCTAGTATAGAATCATATTGCCAGAGAAGAGAGATAATTTGATTTCTCCCTTTTCTATGCCTTTTATTTTGTTTTCTCTTGCCTGATCGCTGTGATTAGACTTCCAGTACTATGCTGAATAGGAATGGTGAGAATGAGCATCTTTGTCTTGTTCCAGCTCTCAATGGGAATGCTTCCAGTTGCTGCTCATTCAGTACGACATTGGCTGTGGATTCGTCATAGATGGCCTTATTATTTTGAGGTATGTTCCTTCAATGCAGTTTGTTGTGGGTTTTTAGCATAAAGGAATGTTAGATTTTATCAAAAGCTTTTTCCTTATAGACTTTAGTAAAATTTCAAGATACAAAATCGATGTACAAAAATTAGTAGCATTTTGATACACTAGTAATATTCAAGCTGAGAGCCAAATCAAGAATGCAATCCCTTTTACAATAGCCACAAAAATTAAAATACCTAGCAATACATCTAAACAAGAGGTGAAAGATCTTTACAAGGAGAACTACAAAACACTGCTAGAAGAAATAATAGATTACACAAACAAATGGAGAAATATTCCATGCTCACAGATTAGCAGAATCAGTATTGTTATAATGGCCAGACTCCCCAAGGCAATCTACAGATTCAGTGCTATTCCTATCAAACTACCAATGTCACTTTTACACAATTAGAAAAAACTATTCTAAAATTCATGTGGAACCAAAAAGGAGCCCAGTCAGCCAAAGCAATCCCTAGCAAAAAGAACACAGCCAGAGGCATCACATTACCTGTCTTCAAACCACACTATAAGGCTATAATAACAAAAACAGCACAGTACTCATACAAAAACAGACACACAGACCAATGCAACAGAATAGAGGACCCAGAAATAAAGCCACATACCTATTGCTATCTGATCTTCGACAAAGTTGACAAAAACAAGCAATGAGAAAAGGACTCCCTGTTCAATAAATGGTGTTGGGATAGCTGGCTAGCCACACACAAAGGAATAAAACTAGACCCTCAGCCAGGCACGGTGGCTCATGCCTGTAATCCCAGCACTTTGGGAGGCTGAGGCGGGTGGATCACGAGGTCAGGAGATTGAGACCATCCTGGCTAACACAGTGAAACCACATCTCTACTAAAAATACAAAAATTAGCCAGATGTGGTGGTGGGGACCTATAGTCCCAGCTACTCGGGAGGCTGAGGCAAGAGAATGGCATGGACCCGGGAGGTGGAGCTTGCAGTGAGCCAAGATCGCACCACTGGACTCCAGCCTGGGCGACAAGGCAAGACTCTGCCTCAAAAACAAAGAAACAAAAAAATACAAAACAAAAAAACTAGACCCCTACATTTCACCATATACAAAAATTAGCTCAAGAAGGATTAAAGATATAAATATAAGACTTCAAACTGTAAGAATCCTAAAAGAAAGCCTAGGAAACACCATTCTGGACAATTGGCTTTGGGAAAGAATTTATGACTAAGTCGTCAAAAACAACTGCAGCAAAAAAAAAAAAAAAATTGACAAGTGAGACCTATTTAAACTAAAGAGTTTCTGCACAGCAAAGGAAACTATCAATAGCGTAATGAGAAAACATACAGAGTGAGAGAAAATGTTCACAAACAATCCATGTGACAAAGGTCTAATACCCAGAACCTGTAGGAAATGTAAACGAACCAACAAGCAAAACCCAAACAACCCTATTAAAAAGTGGGCAAAGTCATGAACAGACACTTCTCAAAAGAAGACATCTAGGTGTCCAACAAACATATGGAAAAATGCTCAACATTACTAACCATTAGAGAAATGCACATCAAAACCACAATGAGATACCTTCCCACATCAGTCAGAATGGCTATTATTAAAAAGTCAAAAAATAACAGATGCTGGTGAGGCTGCAGAGAAAAGAGAATGTTCACACACTATTAGTGGGAATGTAAATTATCCCAGCCACTGTGGAAAGCACGTTGGAGATTTCTCAAAGAACTCAAAATAGAATTACCTTTCGATCCAGTAATCCCATTACTGGGTATAGCTAAAAGAAAATAAATTATTCTATTGAAAAGACATACGCACTCGTATGTTCATCACAGTACTATTCACAATAGCAAAGACATGGAATCAACCTAGATGTCCATCAACAATGGACTGGATAAAGAAAATGTGGTACATATATATCATGGAATACTATGCAGCCATAAAAAATGAATCACATCCTTTGCAGCCACGTGGATGTTACTGGAGGCCATTATCCTATGCAAATTAATACAGGAACAGGAAACCAAATACTGCATGTTCTCACTTATAAGTAGGAGTTAAAAAAAATCAGTATTTGTGAACATAAAGATGGCAACAGTAGACACTGAAGAAAGGGGGGAGGAAGGGAGGGGTCCAAGTACTAACAAATGATTGGGTACTATGCTCACAACCTGGGTGATGGGATCAATTGTACCCCAAACTTCAACATCACACAATATACCCAGGTAAGAAACCTGCACATGTACCCCCTGAATCTAAAATAAAAGATGAAATGATTTAAAAAATTAAAAATGGACTAAACATAAAAAGAAGGTAGTAATGGAGGAAATGAGAGGGGTAAAGTATAATATAGAAAGAAAAAGTAAAATGGCAAAAATAAGTTCTTCCTTACCAACGATTACTAAATGTAAGTGAATTTAACTCCCCGGTCAAAAAGCAGAGACTCCTATAGAGTCATTTCAGATCTAAAGATACACATAGGCTGAGAGTGAAAGAATGGAAAAATATATTTCATACAAATAATAATGAAAAGAGATCAAGGCAGAAATTTCCCCAATAATAGTTGGATAATTCAATATTCCACTTTCAATAATGGATAAAGCATCCATACAGGAGATCAATAAGGACCCAGAGACATTGAGCAACACTAAAAACTAAATAGACCTAACAATTTAGAACAATACACTCAACCAGAGCAGATTATATATATATTTTCTCAAGAGCACATGGCATATTCTCCAGGACTTTAGGCCACAAAATAGGTCTCAGTTAATTTAAAAATGTTGAAATCATGCAAAGCATCTTTTCTGACTACAAAAAAAAAAAAAAAAAAAAACCCTACAAATCAATAAGAGAAGAGGAACTGGAAGATTTACAAATCTGTGGAATTCAACAGCACACTATTACACATCCAGTAGGTCAAAGGAGAAATCACAATGGAAATTACAAAATACTTAAAGATGAGTGAGAATAAAAGTACAGCATACCAAAACTAATGTGATGTAGGGAAAGGAGTGCTCAGAGGGAAGTTTACAGGTGTGAACACCTACATTAAAAAGAGGAAAAATCTCAAATTAACATAAATTTACACCTTGAAGAACTATGGGAAAAGGGCAAATGAAACTCAAAGCTAGTGGAAGGAAACAATAAAGATGAGAGTAGAGTTCAATGAAATTGAGATAGATAAACAATAATCAATGAAAACATCAGTTGATTCTTTGAAAAGATTAACAAAATCGACAAACTTTTAGTTAGACCAGCAACGAAAACCAGAGAAAACACAGATAACCAAATCCAGAAATGAAAGTGAGGACATTACTTACCAACCTTACAGAAATAAAAAAGATTATCAGAGAGAATAATGAAAAATTATTCACCAGAAAATTAGATAACCAAAGGCAATGGACAAATTACTACATACACAAATGACCAAAACTGACTCAAGTAGAAAATTTGAACAAACCTATAAATGCTAAATGAATTCAATAAATAATCATGAAACTCTGTACAGGGTGACATCAGCAAGACTTTTCCAGCTGCTGCTTGAGGGTCTGACATCAGGGAGTTCTAGTTTCTGGAGGGATCCAAAAAACAGGAGTAGGAATTTGCATTTTTTATTCTCTATGCCCTTTCAGGGCACCTCCCTTTATCTCCTTGGCTGGGAAACCATGGTTTTTCTCTTGCTGAAGAGACCCACTCATAAGGCAAAGGGCTGCATGGGCCTCTTATCATGAACATTTAAATGAACAAATTGTGTGTGTATGTGTGTATGTTGTGCATGTGTTTGAACAATTATTAAATTCAGCACACAGTGTCTGCCCTGAACCAGCACATTACACCAGGGAGTGGATACTCCAGGGACTCCCAAAACACCCACACTTTGGAAGCAGAATGGTCCAAAGTTGTAACCAAAGTTGATCTTCCCCTGTGTGGGATGATCAACACTGTGTTTGAAATGCTTGTTCTTTGGTGCTGTAAAGAAATAGCAGTTGAACATAAATTTAATTTTCTCAGCAAGGCCATTTTTATACTTTCTGCAGAAAGCGTACACTCACCAGCAGTTTTGCCACAAGAGTACACTGAACAAAGGAGACAGGGTCATTTACAACTTGATGCATCCACCTTACTGCTGTGTCTGCTTTCTATTGGCTGGAACAGGACTTCACATTCTGTATTTGTCTTGATTGGCTAGGAACTTAGAACTTTTTAAAAGGGGCAAAGGCAGAGGAGAACAAAGGAAGCAGGCAGTAACTTGTGGAATGCTGAGAAAGGTAAAAACACCTTCAAATAAGGAAGAGGAACAGGCAATGACCTAATGCTTTCTTGGACCAGTATAAGCATGCCAGGGCAAATATTTAGGCTAAATTGTGGGAGCTCAGAACATAAAGTACATTGATTTCTTTATTACAGCTAACAGATATTTAAGGATGTTAGCACAGGTCTTTGAATAAATTTTCCTTCTAAGAGAAGTTACTATTTATTCCTAATTAGATGAGGAGGAACGTCTTTGAAGAGGAACCTCTACTTTACTTTTCACAATTCCTTCTCTTCTTATTTCATAACTCCTCTTCAAACTTGTTTAATATGTTTTGACTTAATTGCTTTGTTTGTCTTTCTAAGAGAAGTAATTTTTCTGAATAGGGTGGAGGAGAGTTAGGAGTTAACTCTGTAAGAGTGGCACAGACAAGTTTTTGTATAAAACTTTGAAAGCAGGGAATAATAGCCTACAAGAATAAGTACACTAATAACAAGAGTGAATGAGGTGAGAATTGAAGTTCAAATTTATTTTTATCCACTTAACTAATGCTTTATTATTTTATTATTATTATTATTTTATTTTGTTCTTTCTTTCTTTATTTTTTTGAGATGGAGTCTGGCTCTGTCACACAGGCTGGAGTGCAGTGGCACAATCTCGGCTCACTGCAAGCTCTGCCTCCCAGGTTTACGCCATTTTCCTGCCTCAGCCTCCTGAGTAGCTGGGACTACAGGCACCTACCACCACGCTGGCTAATTTTTTTGCATTTTTAGTGGAGACGGGGTTTCACTGTGTTAGCCAGGATGGTCTTGATCTCCTGACCTCATGATCCACTTGCCTCAGCCTCCCAAAGTGCTGGGATTACAGGTGTAAGCCACCACTCCCAGCTGTTTTAATATGTTAGAAAAAGGATTATTTATTTTTGAATTTTTGGCAAGCTTATTGGATAGGGCTGTTAATCCTTGTAGCACTTTTGTTATAGTTCCATCAGGGCAGTATTATTAGGAACAAAGGTACAATATTGAGTTTTAATTATGACACAAACATCCCCTTTTTCTGCTAATATTATATTTAAAGCTATTTTATTTTTCTAGGCCATCTGGCTTAGCTTAGCTATCTCTTTGATGCTTAGCAATCTGTTTGATGATGTCCTGAGTGTAATGTATGAATTGTTGCTGATTGTAGTAGATATAGTTCATTTAGTCTACTTTTTTTTTATTTATAGTTACTCATCAGAACAACATGGATTCAAATTTTGCAGCTGTTTGATTTTGTGCTTTAAACTTATTTGGCACTTCTCATAGGACCTTAATAGCATTTACATAAAACTGAGGATTAAAGGACTCATAAGGAGTTTCTCTTGGCCTGTGGTGCTTTGTTTTTACTTTTTTAGACTGATGAAATGCCAGGGTGAAGGGGATAGCCAATTGGATTAGAGCACAAGTACTGCTCCAATTATTTGGCAGAGTGTCCAGTAAAGGACCTTCACAGCACCACCATACATTTGCTTGAGGATGGCTAAGCATGGACTGATAGGCAAGCTCTTGGAAAGGCTCGAGCTCCTTGCATCTTTTTGTGCTTCCAAAGAACACCAAATTTTCCTCTTGCTGTGAGAGGCATAAAGTAAACTTGGCATTTAGAGGTGGAAGCTGGATTGCCTTCAGGGGCTGACCAGAAGAGTGTTGAATTTCAGGAAATAGCAGAGAGAGCTTGGCATGATGGATGATCCTAAGTAGTGGGATTCTGAAAAAGAGCCACCATACAGTCCATATCTGGTCGATGAGGAGACCGTCTGAGTGGAAAGAAGATAATCTGGGCCTCTGGCCTACCGTGAATACAAGGGTAATAATCGCTTTTATTTAAAGTGTGAGCGGAATATTTAATCCATTCCAGCTACACATTTGCATCTTGATATTTTGTCTTGATGGCTAAGGTCTGTCTGTCTTAGATCTCTTATTTTTAAAATAGACACTCTAGTTTTATTAGATGTAGGAGCAACCAGTGTGGGATCTAGAACTGAGGCTACTGAAGAAGAGGAAGATGGGATAATAATGCGTGTTTTCTAGAGTTAGTTAAGGTGGAGGTAGTGACAGAGAGAAGGACAGGGTTATATTGATAAGGCTAACAGTTAGAAGGGGTAGTCTTTTTAGTGAAATAGATGAAGGGTTTTAGATCTGCACAAACCTTTTTTGTGGAAGTCTAACTTTGTTCCTGAGTAGTTTAAAGGACGTAGTCCTATTTACTACAAGGTTACCAGGCTATAGGAGCAGAAAATCAGCATCTTGGCTGCAGGTGATCACAACGATGAGTGCTAGGGGTAACTGTGTCAATTAGAGGGCCAGGATATAAATATTTGTGTGAAAAAGCTAACTGTCATTGATCTTTTACATTTCCACAAGGTATGATAGAGCAAGCATTAAAGGCAATGGTCTGAGGCAGACTTAGTTACATTAATAACAAAGGAACTAGTAACAGAATAAGGAAAGAAAAGGAAGCAATATAGAAGGTATGTGAAAATTAAGCTTTCTTTAACTTTAACTTAGTAGGGCTTGATCTTAGTACAGTAACCTAAGATGTTTTCTTGACTCGAGTATGGTGGGTCCATTCTTTCTCGGCTGTGCGGATGGCAGTCTCAGTGGTTAACAGCATAAAATAGGGTCCTTCCTAGGCTGGCGTGAATTTTTTTTCTATCTTTTGATGAGAATGTGATTTTTAGGCTGGTGCTGGTGTACTGGAAATTCTAGGGGTGGTACCTGTGCTAAAAGACTTTTAGTTCTGAGGGAAGGGAAAGTGGAAGATAAATTAAGTATATCATTTCTGCTGCATATCTTGGGGCTTGAGGCCTCATGGTGATGTCTCCCACTCCATTCCTGCTCAGCACTGCCCAGGGGATGTGGCGGCCTTGACCCCTCTTAAGGTCTTGGCTGTCTTGTGGCCTTCGCCACCCCTGCACGTTGTGGCCTTGGGGATGAGGGGCCTTGTGGGACTTACCTGGCCACCTTCAGGCCTCAAGAAAGCTAAACACCATTTTATATTTGAAAATGCTTTTTGTATGATTTTATATGAGATAAGTTAAATTTTACCTTTATATTAATGTGCTATTAATGCTAAACTTAATTTTAATAAAATCTTGCAGATATTATTTATCCAATTTTAATGTCTGACTATAAGGTAAGATTTTTATAGACACTTTTTAACCTTTTATAATTTTTGTTAAAGAGCAGGTTAGTGCTTTAAGAAAAATCTATTGTGCTTTTATTTTAATGTCCAGTTCACAGAAAAACTGGATGATACCTCTTCAACTTTAGCCAATATGTTTACACACAGAATTTCCTTTGCAATTAACATTTTAAAACTTGCTTAAACCTTTAAAACAAATTTTCTAACCTTTTAATATAGGTAAGAATCCATATTCTTATGCCTTCTTATAATCCTGTTATTAAAAGTATATTTTATTTTTCTTACATACTTTGTACATAAACTGTTTTTTAAATAGTTTTACATTCAGGAGGCCTAATTACTTTTAAATTATACAATATTTATTGCATAAATTCATTTTTGTAACTTTCCTTATGACTTTCACAGACAATCTTCAACATGTCTTAACTTTCTGCCTTCCTTTTACACTATTTCTTTTCTTAGTTTCAACTTCTGGGTCTTTCTTTGATTTCTGTCTCTTCCAGTTTCTCTCTTACTCTTTTTTTTCTATTTCTCTCTCTCTCATTTGCACTCTTATTTTCCTCTCTCTCATTTGCACTCTATTTTTCTTTCTCTCTCTGTCATCCTCTGTTTCTTTTTTCCTTTCTGAGTTCTCCTGGTCTTGCGGCTAGCAGGGCTGGGCAAAGGCATGGGCCTCGCCCCCAAGTATGCGCTGCTGTCTATTTCTCCTGTTTTTATTTTTTTCTGATTTCATTTTTTACTTTTTTTCCCCTTTCTTCCTACACTTAGTTTCTCAGGCTGGGTGGGATTTGCATGGCTGCAGTCCAGGCCCTGGGCCTTCACTGGCCTTGAGGCTTGGCAGATGCCTGCAGCAACTTGCAAGAACTGTACCTTTTCACCTCTTCTGCTCTCCTCCTGGCACTGGTCCTCACCCTCTTTTTCACACAGAGCTGGGCTGGGGAGAGGGACTTAACTTTTGGCACACCTGGCTGTTTGGCACCATGCTTGCTGTTTTTGCTCTCTTTCTCTCTGACTTCCTCTCCTAGTTTCTTTTTCCTCTCTGCTGGTCTTTCCTTTGCCTCTGCCAGCCACCTACGCTGCTGTTTTCCTCCCTCTCCTTCCTCTTCCTCTAGGGGAGCCACCGGGGAGAGGAGCTTAGGCTTTTTCTTTCCTCGAGAAGAGGGGGAAGGGGAGTTTTGAAAATATATATATATATATATTTTTACTACCAGAGGTTTGTGTGAGGTTCAACCCCCTCTCAATGGGGATTTCTCACCTCTTTTTGAGGTTCAAGCCCCCCTCAATGGGGATTTCTCACCTCTTTTTGAGGTTCAACTTCTTCAATGGGGATTTCTCACCTCTTTTTTGAACTCCAAGACATCCTGACTAAGGAATACTTCACTGGCCCCTGTCACTTTCTTTCCTTAGTCCTGCCTAAGGAATGCTTTATCTCTCCTGCAGTTTCTCTCTCCTTGGTATGTCCTAACCAAGGAATGCTTTACCACCCTGTGGCTTATTTTTTAGTCTTGACTACCAAGGAAATAGTTTACTGGCTCTCCTGGTGTTTTTTTTCCTTGGTCTGTGCACACAGTTTCCTGGTTCAGGTGATATATGAAGATCTTTTACTCCAGGTCACCGGCCAGTGTTTTTTTTTTTTTTTTTTGTGTTGCTGAGAGTCTGGGTTTATTTGTCACAGCAGGTGGGTCTCGAGTCCTTATCCCTGAGGCCACTGCAATGAGGCAGAGGAGTGTGCTCCTTCATGAGAGAGGACTGGAGACCACCTCCAGAGAAGAATGTATCCCCGTACCAGCCACCAAATTGTTTGAAATGCTTGTTCTTCGGTGCCATAAAGAAATAGCACTTGAACATAAATTTAATTTTCTCAGCAAGGCCATTTTTATACTTTCTGCAGGAATGTTACACTCACCAGCAGTTTTGCCACAAGAGTACACTGAACAAAGAAGACAAGTTCATTTATAACTTGACGTGGCCACCTTACTACTGTGTCTAGTTTCTATTGGTTGGAACAGGGCTTCACATTCTGTATTTGTTTTGATTGGCTAGCAATCTAGAACATTTTTAAAAGAGGAAAAGGCAGAGAAGAACAAAAGAAGGAGAAAGTAACTTGTGGAATGCTGAGAAAGGTAAAAATACCTTCAAATAAGGAAGAACAGGCTGTGACCTAAGGCTTGCTTGGACCAGTATAAGCATGCCAGGGCAAATATTTAGGCTAAATTGTAGGAGCTAAGAACATAAAGTACATTGATTTCTTTATTATGTCTAGCAGATATTTAAGAATGTTAGCACAGGTCTTTGAATAAATTTTGCTTCTAAGAGAAGTTACTATTTATTCCCAATTAGATGGGGCAGAAAGTCTTTGAAGAGGAACCTGTACTTTACTTTTCACAACTGTATGAACTGGTTATAGAAAAGAGAAATGTTCTTCAGAGAAAGTGACAATCCTTATGGAGAAAGTGAAAAAATCCTGAAATTTACTGCCACACATGCATACTTTCAGAAATTTGCATAATTGTAGAACTCTTCTTCCAATTTGATCACCCCACCCCATCTTTTTGTTCTTTACTTACTATTATTTCAGAGGGATTCAGGAAAACAAGGGAGATAAATGCATGAATTCCACTCTACACTGTGCTATGGAGCCAAATTTACTTTAAGTCCACCTAGCTGGTGAATTTAAATGGTTTAAAACAACAGTAAAGGGGAGGAGATGGGCTGTAGAAGAAACTGCTTCGTTATCATGAAGTGATTGATAGAAATAGTAGATTACCATTCCAGAGACTGAAGATAAATTTCATGAACATTTCTAATGGATGACTTGGGCCTGGACCTAACAGAATCATTAGAGTCCTTCCTAGAGATGACAGCAATCTTTGTTTCCTACAATTCTTGGTTCTTCCAAGATCCAGCAATAGGGTGTTGATGGTTTAAGACATAAAGACAATATAATTATTACTTTCATCTCATTTAAAATTAGAGGCATTTGGCCAAGCTATTTTAGTTTAGGTTCCACAAAAGCAATGCCCCCAAAACAAAGACTTGGCTACAGATAGATTATCCTGTGGGTGATCCTGCCTTATTTAACTGGGGCTCAATCCAACATGCATATGCCCCCAAATTGTCCAAGTGGGACAATGTGGGCAGCTTGGACCTGGCTCCCAACCCACATTGGTAAAGGTACCCCCCAAATATTTCCTCCTCACTACTTCTAGGCTGAACATGCATGCTGGGCAAATGGGCTCTCTTGGATCTGAAGACTGCTCTAAAGCAGAAAAGCAGAGAGACATGTTGGGAGGACACCTAATTCAAGTTAATAGAGTTGGCTGGCCAGTTTACAGACTCTCTCTCTTTCCCTCCCTTGTCAACTTACGAATTTGGGCAATTGATTCAAAATTCTTGCAAAGGCAAATTTGGGTAACTAGGGTCTATTGCCAGGCTCTATTGATAACAGAGTACATCCTCACTGAGCATCCTCCACTCGGTGCCAGCAAGCTCCTGGTGTCAATGGTGGGGAGGTCATTATGTACTCAGGTGCACATCTCTGATGGATAAATATATTGACTATTATCCATGGATACCCAGCTAAAGTCAGCAGTGTGCAGAGATGAAGAGTTCAAAAGAGGCAACGACTGAGAAGAGCTAGGATGAAAGAGAACCAGCCTACAACAGATGGGAAGTAACCCTTGTTCCTGGTCATTCCGTCCTCTGTGTCCCTTCTGTCAGGGACCTAGATACACAGCAGGCATGCCCCTGTACCCCTGCCTACTACCCAGTCTCTACGTGAGTTGGATAAGGAGTACTTTATTCTATAGTCTTGGATGAACATCAGCTAGAACAATGGAATAATAATGAGACTTTAAGTAACTAAATTCTTCAGGATTTCCTGAGTGCCTACATACACATTATCTACTTCAACTTCATAAAGCCTGAATGAAATGAAAATAACTTTAAGATAATGAATCTCAGACACAATGGAGGAAAAGCTCCAGACACTGGCTGAGGAGGACCTAGGACCTCAGCCCATTTGCAGGACACTTTCCTCTTCTATCAGACACCCATGCTCCCCTCCATCTGCAGCCTCCCACACCCAGGGACTAACCATCAGGAAAACGCCTAGTATTTCTTCCCTCACTTGCGAATTCCTCACTAAATGCATCTCTTCTTGCTGCCTTTTACTTAACTGGCTGCACTTTGCTCAGCCCCCTCTGCTCTTACTGTCTTTCCAAGAAAGTCATAACTGATGGATGTACATTTTTTGGGTTTTGGAAACTGTTGACTGTTGTCACAACAAGGAGGTAAGACATGCTGGCAAAATCCTTTGGCACCTGCCTTGCTGTGGCTGAGTGGGGCTGGGCTGTGATGGCAAGAGATAGAGGGGTCCTCATTATGGGTGAAAGCTGCATGGGGCTCTTTGCATACTAGGGCACCAGAAGTTTTCTTAGTGTGGCACCCACAGCCCGGAGGGGTATCACTGATAATTAACATCCAAAGAACCTGAGGCCCAAAGCAGAGATAGTAGCTCCAAATCTCTTATTAGATGGAAGACTGAGATTCCCATCTGATTTTTTTTCAAACCAGCCAGAGTATTTGGAACAGAAATGCCTAACTTGCCTGTTAAAAAGTAAGAGAGTGCTGATATTTAAGCTCTGGCTGGAATTTAAGACTCTGGCTTTTTCTTGAAAGCTCCATATATGAAAAAGAAAAGTGAAATCAGATTATGCTTTTTCCTCTTCCCAACAAAGCCAGTATTTCCAAGAGTGAAAGGCTCTCTGTCCAGTACTCAGGCTGCCCGGTGTGGATGGCTCAGTGAGAGAGGGGAGAGTGAGAAGCCATTGGGGCCAAAACTAGGGCTCTCAGTGACTGAGAGGAGTGGACAAGTCTTCAGTCAGCAGAGTTGGATTTGGGATGACAGACCAGGATTTCTGGGGTCAGTGCAAAGGCCAGTGAGAGCCTCCTTCTTCCCTTCTCTGCTCAGCCCCTGGGGTCTTCTTCCTCCACAATGAGTACTGGTGAGTCTGAAATCTCTTCTCTGCCTATGCTCCACTGAGGGAGACCAGGCCTTTGTGTCCTGGGAGCAGAGTGAGATAGAATTAAGGAATCTGCTCTGGAATCACTGAAAGCAACATGATGTTTTCACATCACTGCCCCCTGCATCACAGCTCCAAAAGGGACACATTATAGTCCCCAAGAATTGGCTGGAATACTACACAGGTTTGTTAATTCTCTGGCCACGCTTAGGGAATATCCTCTCTCCCGGTCACACTCAGGTAATCAGAAGTCCAGACATTCTAATAAATAAGCCCTAGACCCTTGTTGAACTTAAATCTCCCTCTCCCCAGCTCAGTCCCACCTTGGAGTGAGAAATCAGCAGTAGGGACAAGAAAAGAGTCAGCTTCTGGTCTTTTCTTTCCCCTACCTCCTCTTCTATGAGCGTCTGATGTTTGGGACCCTTACAAGGTGTCTGTGTGGGAGTGGCGAGGGTGGTGAAGGGTAGAGAGGTGGGGAGAGGAGAGGCAGTGGTCAAAGTCAGGACAAGTCTCACTTGTCATATGGTTGCAATCTGGCCTTAATGGCCTCTGGGGGGTGGTGAATGTTACTGCCTATCCTCTAGTATGAGGGACCATGAGGGACCCTCTCTGATATTCCTTTTGGGACCTTTGAGATAGGCAAAGCCCTAATCCGCAGATTTACTCTCACCTCCTCAGTCTCTGCAACAGGTGGGCCCAGTATCTTTCAACTGAGGTCCTGTTGACTGTGTTCTGCACACTGGGCTCTTCCCTCTAGTCCTTACTGTTGGCCTTTGATGAAGGCACATCCACATGCCCTTTCTGCTTCCTCAATCTGACAGTTGTCCTGTTCTGACCCGGGCAAGGAGTTAAGGGGGCAAAGCCAATCTCACGATCTCATAGCTGCATAAGTGGTTTTGCAACTTCTTAGTTCTGTAAATCTCCAGAAAGCAGACACACTATCATCTTACTAGCCTCATAGCCACCTTGTGCTGGGGCATCTCTTCACTTACTTTAAACACCCTGGGGGCTTTTCTTATGGTCCCCATTTAAAACAAGGAAATGAAATTCTCTGAGAGGTGAAGCAGATAACCAAGGTCACTGCTAGTATAAACATGCATGTGCAAGTGTCTTTTTCATATAATCACTTCTTTTCCTCTGGGTAGACACCCAGTAGTGGCATTGCTGAGTCAAATGGTAGATCTACTTTTAGTTCTTTGAGGAATCTCCATACTGTTTTGCATAATGGTTGTACTAGTTTACCTTCCCACCAGCAGTATAAAAGTGTTCCTTTTTGCCACCTGCATGCCAACATCTGTCATTTTTAAATTTTTAAATTATGGCCATTCTTACAGGAGTAAGGTGGTATCTCATTGTGTTTTTAATTTGCATTTCCCTGATTATTAGGGATGTTGAGCATGTTTTTTCATATGTTTGTTGACCATTTGTCTATCTTCTTTTGAGAACTGTCTATTCATGTCCTCTGCCCCACTTTTTGATGGGATTATTTGTTTTTATTCTTGCTGATTTGTATGAGTTCCTTTTAGATTCTGGATATTGGTCCTTTGTCAGATGCATAGTTTGCAAAGATTTTCCCCCACTCTGTGGATAGTCTGTTTACTCTGCTGATTATTTCTTTTGCTGTGCAGAAGCTTTTTAGTTTAATTAGGTCCCATTTATTTATTTTTGTTTTTGTTGCATTTGCTTTGGGATCTTAGTCATGAATTCTTTGCCTATGTCAACATCTAGAAGAATTTTTCCAGTGTTATCTTCTAGAATTTTTATGGTTTCAAGTTAGATTTCAGTCTTTGATCCATCTTGAGTTTATTTTATTATTATTATTATTCTTTTTGAGATGGAGTCTCACTCTATCACCAGGCGGGAGTGCAGTGGCGTGATCTCGGCTCACTGCAAGCTTTTCCTCCTGTATTCAAGCAGTTCTTCTGCCTCAGCCTCCTGACTAGTGGGGACTACAGGCATGCACCACCATGCCCAGCTAATTTTTGTATTTTTAGTAGAGACAGGGTTTCACCATGTTGGTCAGGATGGTCTCTATCTCTTGGCCTCGTGACCCATCCGCCTCAGCCTCCCAAAGTGCTGCGATTACAGGCATGAGCCACTGCACCCAGCTGAGTTTATTTTTGTATAAGGTGAGAGCTGAGGATCCAGTTTCATTATTCTACATGAATCATCACATTGATTTTTCCCTCAGCCTTTTCTGATAATGATCAAACAGAGAAAAAGCCTGGGATTTGATCCACATTATTTTCTGGGCTCATGGAGTTCTCTGATGCACCAGCTTCCACATCTGTGATAAGGCCAGGTCTTAGTTTGCTATAAGTACCTTTGTTTGGGGATCAAGATAATTGGCACGGAATTAACTATATATAAACTTACATGGGAAATCTATTAATCTGTGTTCATCATTCTGCATGTTTTACTCATGAAATTAATTCATTGGATTATGAAAACAAACAGATGAAAAACATTCATAGAATGGAATAGGAGTTATAGGGTGTATTTAAGGCAAATTGGTCTGTAATACCTCACATTCACCTGTGTGCTGGTATTTGTGTGCATGTGTACTTGGTTCCTATATGCTCACTTAGTAAATTTAGGAATATGCTCCTTCTAGGATCTGGTTCTTTTTTTTTTTTTTTTTTGTATGGCTGCCACTCTGTAATTGAACCTGGTCCCATGACTCCCTTTAGAAGGGCCTCCTCCTCCTCTTCCAAAAGGACTCCTCTGCCCCTGTCTGGAGGAAGGTATCTGGCAATATATCTGAGCAAGATATTCAAAGAGCCGAGCTTGGAGCAATTGTAACCCAGGCTGAATTCTAACCTTCCAGGTCAGTGCTCCTGGAGGCTCATGCAAACAAACACACAGGCACACTAACAACACCTGGAAGACACTCCAACCTCATGCAGAGGAAACCACACCCTCACTGGCAGTGACACAGGGGCCTGGGCAGGCATAGCACAGAAGAGTCCTGCTGGAACTGAGATAAAGTATCTCAATTGTACAAATAATTATTTTTGGCTTGGTTGTGTCTAGCGTGCAGCTGGTGAGCCTTCACCATGGACCCAGGAGAAGTGGATCATATGATCAAGGCCTGGGGGTGGGACAGTTGAGCTGGGGCTGCAGGGGCTAAGGCTCTTTTCCATGGGTCTCAGCACTGGTGGACAGGTAAGCAGACAGGTTTGAAGATGCTGGCTTGGTTCACAGACATGGTCACAGAAAAAGCCTGGAAAACTATAGGGTTTTCTGCTGACCTCCCACACTCACTATGGACGGTCAGTACCCTGCACTGGCCTGTGTCGTACCCAAGCAGAGTGTGCTTGAAAATCGGATGTATATTAGTAGACCCCGTGCTCAGCGGGGACAGTTTAGAAAGGAAGTTAATTTATCTGTCAATTAGTAAGTTAACAACACACAAAGTGTACTGTGTTTTACTAATCAAACAAAAATATATTAAACACCTGCTGGGCACAAGGAGTACAATGGTAAAGAGTCTAGTGGAAATGTTTAATGGTTAATGCCAAGACGTGTGTATGCATTAATATGATGCCAATCATTTAATACCTCATGAAGCAATAGTTTCTGGGACTACTTGGGTTAGAAAATGGCCCTGCCACAGGCCCAAGCCCATCCCCCACCCCGCATGTGCTCCTGCTCCACTCCCTTGTGCATCTCTCTGGTATAATGTTGTGGGGAAGGGGAGTGCTCGATTCCTCACCTTAACCAGCCTGCCAGCTATCCATGCAGAGACATTTGGGCAAAACTCCGAAGACGAGACCTCCCCACTCCATTCTCCTGCTAGGCTGCTGAGGGACTCCATTTGAACCTGGTAACTACCCTGCCCCATTCCCTCCAGATTCCATAGGTTACCTCTTCCTCTTTGTGGACTAACTAAAAGCAACCGTATCTAAGTAGCATTTGATGAGAAGAAACTAGTTATTTACATAAACCAAAATAATGTTACAATGGAGAAACTTTATATAGCAGCCACAAATGAAGCCTGGCATGAGGAAGTCAATGATCAGTTGCTGCTCTCGCCATATGGTGGGTTATAAAATCTCCCCAAGACAAGTGAGGCACCGAGAAACTGAAGACTCATATACATTCCAGAGAACAGGGCCTCTCTCATCCATCTCCTCCATTAGGGCCTTTCTTCATGTTTCATAGATAGACAGCTGGAGCCAGTTCTCTGCTTCCTGGGCCCTCTAAAAGGGCCAAAGACTTGGACAAATCCATCGTCCTGGGCACTCAGGAGGCAAGATTCTGTGTGTGCATGAGTGTACAAACATGTGTCATGTGAGAGAGTGTGTGGGCACTGGGCACACGAAGCATGAGTGAGTGAGGGTAGGTGAGTGAACACGTGTCAGCCTACATGAGTGCATATATATATGCACAGAGTGTGTGAGCATGTGTGCACCAAACATAAGTTTGTGTGAACGTGGCACCACAAGTGAATTTGTGCGTTTGTGTGTGGGGTAAGTGAACATGTTGCAGCCTGAGTGAGCAAGTGTAGTGGGTGCAACAGGGATGAATCTGTGTATGTATTCATGTTTACACATGTCAGCTTAAGTATGTTAGGGTGTGTGAACCTGTGTCAGTGTAAGTATGTGTGGGCCTGTGCACAGAGTGCAAGTGAGTGTATGTGTGCATGCCAAGGGTGAGTGAGAGTGTGTGTATGGGTTGGGGTGGTAAGTAAATATGGCTGGGCATGGGTGAGTGTGCACACCAGGTGTGAGTGGCTGTGTGCACAGTGTTGTGTGTGTTCACAATGAGTGTGTGAAACAGACCTGCCAGGCCATGCTAGTGAGAGGTGACAGTGTGCTGGCAGCCCTCACAGCCCTTGCTGGCTCTAGGAGCCTCCTCGGCCTTGGTGCCCACTCTGGCCACACTTGAGGGGCCCTTCAGCCTGCTGCTGCACTGTGGGAACCGCTTTCTGGGCTTGCCAAGGCCGGAGCTGGCTCCCTCAACTTGTGGTGAGGTGTGGAGGGAGAGGCGCGGGCAGGAACTGGTGCTGCGGGCGGCGCTTGTGGGCCAGCATGAGTTTTGGGTGGGGGTGGGCTCAGTGGGCCCTGCACTCAGAGCAGCCATCCCCGGCAGTGAGGGGCTTAGCACCTGGGCCAGCAGCTGCTGTGCTCGATTTCTCCCCGGGCCTTAGCTGCCTCCCCGCAGGGCAGGGCTTGGGACCTGCAGCCTGCCATGCCTGAGCCTCTCTCCCCGCCCCTCTCCATGGGCTCCTGCGCAGCCCCAGCCTCTCGGATGAGTGCCGCTCCCTGCTCCACCCATGGCGCCCAGTCCCATGGACTGCCCAAGGGCTGAAGAGTGCGGGTGCATGGCGGGGGACTGGCAGGCAGCTCCACCTGCGGCCCAGTGAGGGATCCACTGGGTGAAGCCAGCTGGGCTCCTGAGTCTGGTGGGGACTTGGAGAATGTTTATGTCTAGCTAAGGGATTGTAAATACACCAATCAACACTCTGTATCTAGCTCAAGGTTTGTAAACAGACCAATCAGCACCGTGTGTCTAGCTCAGGGTTTGTGGATGCACCAACCGGCACTCTGTGTCTAGCTAATCTTGTGGGGACTTGGAGAATCTTTATGTCTAGCTAAGGGACTGTGAATGCACCAATTGGCACTCTGTATCTAGTTCAAGGTTTGTAAACACACCAATCAGCACCCTGTGTCTAGCTCAAGGTTTGTGAATGCACCAATCTACACTCTGTATCTAGCTAATCTAGTGGGGAGGTGGAGAACTTTTGTGTCTAGCTCAGGGATTGTAAATGCACCAATCAGCAACCTGTCAAAACGGACCAATCAGCTTTCTGTAAAACAGACCAATCGGCTCTCTGCAAAATGGACCAATCAGCAGGATATAGGTGGGGCCAGATAAGAGAATAAAAGCAGGCTGCCCGAGCCGGCAGTGGTAACCTGGTTGGGTCCTTTTCCATGCTGTGGAAGCTTTGTTCTTTCCCACTTTGCAATAAATCTTGCTGCTGCTCAGTCTGTGGGTCCACACTGCTTTAATGAGCTCTAACACTCACTGCAAACGTCTGCAGCTTCACTCCTGAAGCCAGTGAGACCATGAACCCACCGGGAGAAACCAACAACTCCAGACCCGCCACCTTAAGAGCTATAACTGTCACTACAAAGGTCTGCAGCTTCGCTCCTGAGCCAGCGACACCACGAACCCACGAGAAGGAAGAAACTCAGAACACATCCAAACGTCAGAAGGAACAAACTCCGGACACATGGCCTTTAAGAACTGTAACACTCACCGGCTTCATTCTTGAAGTCAGTGAGACCAAGATCCCACCAGTTCCACTAGGAGTAGAGAATCACATCACCTTCTTTTAATCAGTCTCAAATACCTGGCCCCTTGGGGAACCTGCAAGAGCCAGGTTTGGCGAATGCAATGATAATCAATTGTCTAATCACTGCCCTGAAAAAGAGCAGAGCATTTGAGTATGCTCTCTCCTTCTTTCCCTTACTTCAGTTGGGCCCAACATGACAATCCTAATGGAAGCTCAGGGGTCAAAGGCTGGTGGCTTACTTCGTATATATTGCAGCATTTCAGTACTGCTCTGCACGTGTGCGCCTCTGCCTGATGAGGTAAGTGTTAAACAGGGATGATCACAGCTTCAAGTAAGCAATTTATGTCCTCTGGCGCCATCTTCAGCAGAGAAATATATAGGTCACTTTTACTTGTCTGGTCTTGGTCGTGAAATACGTACTGAAACTTGTGAAGGAGCAGACCTATATTAGGATAGAGTAAAAGAGGGAAAGACAAAAAACTCTTGGGCTTTTCAGGAGACTTGGTTCATTCTCTGCTTTTCAAGCCATCTCATACCACATTCCTGCTTTGGAGGCTGACTGTTGGAGGCACAACCGGCCTCACGGCATTCCTCAGGGACCCTACCTTTCTTGCTCCCTGAAGGAATGTGCACATTGCTTGAATAAAAACAATCAAAGAACACTCAATCAAGATCGTCTTTGCTGCAGTCTTCGTTGAGGGCTGGGGATGCTAAAAGTCAGATGATTCATGTGTACCCTGTCCATCCTAACTCACCTGCTCTTCTACTTCCGCAGCTTACTTCAGTGCCCACAGATACGACAGAGTTCCCAAGTGCCCCTCACAGTCCATTAGCTGCATCCCTAACGTCTTTTTGCCACACCATAAGCATTGGGGTTTGTTTGTTTGTTTGTTTTGAGACGGAGTCTCACTCTGTGGAGTCTCGCTCTGTTGCCAGGCAGGAGTGCAATGGTGTGATCTCGGCTCACTGCAATATCTGCCTCCTGGGTTCAAGCGATTCCCCTACCTCAGCCTCCTGATTAGCTGGGACTACAGGCGCACACCACCATGCCCAGCTAATTTTTTGTATTTTAGTAGAGACAGGGTTTCACCATGTTGGTCAGGATGGTCTCGATCTCCTGACCTCGTGATCCGCTTGCCTTGGCCTTCCAAAGTGCTGGGATTACAGGCATGAGCCATGGTGCCCGGCCAGCATTGGGGTATTTTATTGAAGATGGAGGCCATGAGTGTTGAGAAAGCCTCAGCAGATGGGAACTTGCCAGAGGTGATCTCTGACATCAAGGAGACTCTGAAGATAGTGTCCAGGACACCAGTCAACATCACTATGGCAGGGGACTCTGGCAATGGGATGTCCACCTTCATCAGTGCCCTTCGAAACACAGGACATGAGGGGAAGGCCTCACCTCGTACTGGGCTGGTAAAAACTACCCAAAGATGTGCCTCCTATTTCTCTTCCCACTTTTCAAATGTGGTGTTGTGGGACCTCCCTGGCACAGGGTCTGCCACGAAAACCCTGGAGAACTACCTGATGGAAATGCAGTTCAACCAGTGTGACTTCATCATGGTTGCATCTGCACAATTCAGCATGAATCAGGTGATGCTTGCCAAAACCGCTGAGGACATGGGAAAGAAGTTCTACATTGTCTGGACCAAGCTGGACATGGACCTCAGCACAGGTGCCCTCCCAGAAGTGCAGCTACTGCAGATCAGAGAAAACGTCCTGGAAAATCTCCAGAAGGAGCGGGTATGTGAACACTAATTCCTGTCTTCATTAAACATTTTCCATCTCCTCCTATTGATTCCTTTTCTCCTTTATTTCACTGGACTCATTGAAACACACCTGGTGCAGAAGGGTATCTTACAATTTTAGGGGGCATGTAGAAAGTGTGGTTGTGTTGTTCTTTGAGATCTTTTGGGTGCTGGGGCCAAGATTCCCAGGCAAGGCTGCTTGCTTCAAAGGTCCTTTCCCTTCACAGAACTCTCCACCAGGTGCTAAAAATGATCAGTGTCTTAAAATGGATGCAAGATTATATCATCAGGGTCCTAGCACTCTCAAACTGAGTCATTTGAGAAGACTTTAATAATGAGGGTATTTTCAAAGGTGTGGACAGGGTGCAGGGAGACTACCAAGACAAAACGTTAACCCCACAGTGTAACCTCAAGGCAAGTAGCGGTCGGGAGGAGTCCTCTCCAGGTTTGAACAGGCAAGTAGAGAGGCAGGTTGCTTGAATCTCAAGATGGAGTTTATCAGTAATAGGCTTCTGGGCTTACAAACACACAATTGAAATCTACAGCAAAACCTCTAAAACAGAAAAAATAGTAACCATGTTAAAGGGTTCTAAGTTCTTGTTTTATCCAGAGCATGAGTAAAGATGTTGATTAAGTTTAAACTATGGTTTATAAGCAATGCCTAATATCTTATGGTTTATAAGGAATGCCTAATATCTTAAATAACTAACAAAGGAATATAAACTGTGCAAATAACTTGCAAGTGACAAGAAAAACAATAGTATAGCAAAAATTCACTCAATACAAAGGAAGGCATCAGAAAAAATATAGCACAAAATAAAATGTTACATATAAACTGAAAATATCAATAATTATATTCCGTGTCACTGGACTAAATGTTTTAGTTAAAAGTAAAATGATCATCAGGCTGGATTTTAAAATTCTAACCATATATGTGCATGTAATTTTTTTCTTTTTCTCTTTTTTTTTTTTTTTTTTTTTTGAGATGTAGTCTTGCTCTGTCGCCAGGCTGGAGTGCAGTGGTGCAACCTCAGCTCACTGCAACTTCTGCCTCCCGGGTTCAAGCGATTCTCTTGCCTCAGCCTCCCAAGTAGTTGGGACAACAGGTGCACACCACCACGCCCAGCTAATTTTTGTATTTTTAGTAGAGACAGGGTTTCACCATGTTTGCCAAGATGGTCTCTATTTCTTGACCTTGTGATCCACCTGCCTTGGCCTCCCAAAGTGCTGGGATTACAGGCATGAGCCACTGCACCTGGCCACCACATATATTTTATAAGTGACATGCTAGATAAGGATACAGAAAATATGTAAGAAAACCTACCCCTCAAGTCCCAAGTCAAATAAAGCAATTGTAAGCCAAATATATAGTAAATAATGTTTCAGAGAGATGCCTGTATAGATGGTATAAGCATTCATTAAAAAACCAAAAATATACCCAATAGTCAGACTGGTTTTAAACTCTAGCTTTTGGAGGGGAACGAGTTTTCTGTGCTGCTGAAGGGTCCTATTTCTTTTCCTTTCTTTCATTCATTTTTTAAAAAATGTCTGCTTTATTGAGATGCTAGTCACATACGTAATCTAAAAAAATCTGTATGGCAGTAAAAGATGTGTGCTTATAATTTAAACAGTACATAATTATGCACTAGTATGTAAGTTCTATTTCCTAATAATAAGAAGTTGTTAAAAATGTCTTCAAAGGAGGTCTTCATATACTGAATATGGAGATCTTCAAAGGAGGTCTTCATATACTGATATAGAACAAATACCAATATGTTAAAGAAAAAATAGATTGTTAGACGTTATTTAAGAAATGCTTCCATGTCTGTAAAATAGAGAAATAGCTTGTGCATACTTGCTTATGTATACATACAATAGTTCTGCAAGGATATTATGGTCATTTCTGAGGGGTAAGGGGTGAATAAATATGGAGTGGGAAGACATATTATTATGTACCCCCCTTTTTTGAGATAAGGTCTTGCTATTTTGCCTTGGCAGGAGTGCAGTGGTGCCATTATTTAATACCTTACTTGAGCCTCGAACTCATGGTATCTTCCTGCCTCAGCCTCCTGAGTAGCTAGGACCACAAGCACACACTTATTATGCCTGGCTGATTTTTAAATTTTTTTGTAGAGACAAGGTCTCACTATGTTGCCAGACTGGTCTTGATTATTCTGGTTTCCACCCCCTGTAGTGAGAGTGAGCCATGAGTTCCCTGCCTGGCTGTGCCTGAGGTCAGCTCCCAGACCCAGGAAGACTACGAGGCAAAGATGGATGAAGGATTCTTGTACAGAGATGTCTGAGTATTACTCAGCTGGTACGCATTAGCTTTCTATTTTAATGAGCATTTTCAAATTTGAAAAACAAAATTCATCTCTACTTTTAACTGAAAGGTGTTTGGAAATATTAGTTTTGGTTTCAATGAAGCCATGCAGGTAAGAAAAACCATCTTACTTGGACTGGAAAAGAGGGATAGGTCAAATTTCAGGGCAAGAATTGACATGATAGTTGGGCAGGAACAAAGAGATAAAGGGAAGCCTGTGCTTTTGGTTGTACTCCCTGCATATGGCCCTGGAACAGAAACCTGGTGATCTGATTATCATAAGCAGCACCCTCCTACCATTGGTCTTGAAGGGAAGATGGAGCAGGTGCAGAGTCAGATGATGGCAGAGAATGCAGTAGGGTGTTGCATACACTCCATCTTCCTCCCCCTTATCTGTCCTAGACATGATTGGTATGGCTGGTAAAGAATCATGGACCCATGTGCATCAAATATTCACAATTTAGCATAAATAAGAGCATCAGCAGGGACCTCATCAGGACAGGGATTCTTTTGATCATCCATCGTCCCCTAATGCACGACGGCAGGCCATGTGTGGGGCAAATATTCAACTTTATAATAGACAAAATTTTTGTATATAATTGAATTTTTTGTTTTGTTCCTTTGAGAAGATGATATATAAAACTCAAATTTGGAGATTTGAATATAAAGGGCCATTGAATCATTTGTATATTTCTGAATCTTGCTTTATTCAATCACTTGCCACTCCCAGCACTGCGCTTCATCTGTGTCTTCACAAAAGGGAAAGAACTAGCAACAGCTTCATTACTCTTCCCTCCTTGTAACCACTGATGGTATTTACAAGCAGGAAGATAACCCAGGAAGTTCTCATCTAAGAATGTTTTTAGTAGGCTTTTTGCATTGCTTATTGTAGATGAATCTGGAATTTGTGAAGTACAGGGCACAACTTGGAGAGCTAAAATTAGTCATGTAGGTTTCCTACCTGTGCAACTAATGGAATGTAAAAAGCTCTAAACTTAAATGGCCTCCTAGGGCTAACAAGTACGGCATGTACATGGTACATACAGTAACATTAATCTCCTACTCAGACACAAAGTACATTCCAGTGCAAAAATGTGTTTTTTTGGAAGTATGTCTGATCTTTTGGGCCTTTTCAAAGATGGATGTTGCTGTTTCTCTGCTTGCTTTTTGCTCATATTCTTCATCAATTAGTAAAATTCGGTATTAAGTAAGCTGTATAATTTTCAAGAATCTGCTTTGACAGTTTGACCTCCGTGGTAGTGTAATGACTTTAAATCAGAACTGTGCCATTCAATCAGCTTTTGGTGTACTTCTGATATTACTATAAATTCTTAGACTCAGCTTCTCATTATTATCTCATATTCTTGTGTTTTAAAAACCTTAGTTCTATCCTGAGACTTTGCTGAAGTTGCTTATCAGCTTAAGGAAAATCAATGTACAAAAATCACAAGCATTCTTATACACCAACAACAGACAAACAGAGAGCCAAATCATGAGTGAACTCCCATTCACAATTGCTTCAAAGAGAATAAAATACTTAGGAATCCAACTTACAAGGGATGTGAAGGACCTCTTCAAGGAGAACTATAAACCACTGTTCAATGAAATAAAAGAGGATACAAACAAATGGAAGAACATTCCATGCTCATGGGTAGGAAGAATCAATATCGTGAAAATGGCCATACTGCCCAAAGTAATTTATAGATTAAATACCATCCCCATCAAGCTACCAATGACTTTCTTCACAGAATTGGAAAAAACTACTTTAAAATTCATATGGAACCAAAAAAGAGCCCACGTTGCCAAGTCAATCCTAAGCCAAAAGAACAAAGCTGGAGGCATCATGCTACCTGACTTCAAACTATACTACAAGGCTACAGTAACCAAAACAGCATGGTACTGGTACCAAAACAGAGATCTAGACCAATGGAACAGAACAGAGCCCTCAGAAATAATGCCACATATCTACAACTATCTGATCTTTGACAAACCTGAGAAAAACAAGCAATGGGGAAAGGATTCCCTATTTAATAAATGGTGCTGGGAAAACTGGCTAGCCATATGTAGAAAGCTGAAACTGGATCCCTTCCTTACACCTTATACAAAAATCAATTCAAGATGGATTAAAGACTTAAACGTTAGACCTAAAACCATAAAAGCCCTAGAAGAAAACCTAGGCATTATCATTCAGGACATAGGCATGGGCAAGGACTTCATGTCTAAAACATCAAAAGCAATGGCAACAAAAGCCAAAATTGATAAATGGGATCTCATTAAACTAAAGAGCTTCTGCACAGCAAAAGAAACTACCATCAGAGTGAACAGGCAACCTACAAAATGGGAGAAAATTTTTGCAACCTACTCATCTGACAAAGGGCTAATATCCAGAATCTACAATGAACTCAAACAAATTTACAAGAAAAAAACAAACAACCCCATCAAAAAGTGGGCGAAGGATATGAACAGACACTTCTCAAAGGAAGACATTTATGCAGCCAAAAGACACATGAAAAAATGCTCATCATCACTGGCCATCAGAGAAATGCAAATCAAAACCACAATGAGATACCATCTCACAGCAGTTAGAATGGCTATCATTAAAAAGTCAGGAAAAACAGGTGCTGGAGAGGATGTGGAGAAATAGGAACACTTTTACACTGTTGGTGAGACTGTAAACCAGTTCAACCATTGTGGAAGTCAGTGTGGCGATTCCTCAGGGATCTAGAACTGGAAATGCCATTTGACCCAGCCATCCCATTACTGGGTATATACCCAAAGGACTATAAATCATGCTGCTATAAAGACACACGCACGTGTATGTTTATTGCAGCACTATTCACAATAGCAAAGACTAGGAACCAACCCAAATGTCCAACAATGATAGACTGGATTAAGAATATGTGGCACATATACACCATGGAATACTATGCAGCCACAAAAAATGATGAGTTCATGTCCTTTGTAGGGACATGGATGAAATTGGAAATCATCATACTCAGTAAACTATCGCAAGGACAAAAAACCAAACACTGCATGTTCTCACTCATAGATGGGAATTGAACAATGAGAACACATGGACACAGGAAGGGGAACATCACACTCTGGGGACTGTTGTGGGGTGGGGGGAGGGGGAGGGATAGCATTAGGAGATATACCTAATGCTAAATGGTGAGTTAATGGGTGCAGCACACCAGCATGGCACATGTATACATATGTAACTAACCTGCACATAGTGCACATGTACCCTAAAACTTAACGTATAATTAAAAAAAAAAAACTAATTCCTAAAAAAAAATAAAAAAAATAAAAACCTTAGTTCTTAAAGATTTCTTATTCTCATGTTTTCCTGCTACATTTGATTCCTTAGAGCAATCATTTGTTCTGATTAAACTATTAACGGAATTATTTTTTCTACCTAAGTTGCACAAGGGATGGATATTCTTTCCATCTGGCTCACCTTATTCAAAATACTAAAACTATAATCAAAGCCCATTGTAGATATTCATCTCTTAATTGAGCTGTTTGTCTACTTCTTATTTCATGAAATTAGGAAATTGTTCACACATTCTCATTAAGAGCAGTGATGCCAGTGATGCAGTGTGGTATAAGGATGAAAGCTGGTACCCAGAGCATGGGATAAGCTAGAGAGAATTCTAAGGACATAATATAAAGCCATATTCTGCAGAGAACGGAAAAGGCCAAGTCTCCATTGAGGCTTCAGTTCTGGAAACTAATCTCAACAAGAATGTACCCTTTTTCATTCTCAACTCTAGGAACAAGCAGAAGAATCAAACAACTATTTCTATTTTGGGTTAGTTTGTCTATAATAATATCTCATTTCCTGGAGAAGTGTTTTAAGAGTGCATATTGTTGAATTTCTAATAGAAGAGAAAATAATATTGAGTTTATTTTTAGGCAACATTCTCAAATGAATTATGGTAATCTTTGCTCATATCTTTTGTTATTTTATTTTTTCTGCTAGCTTTGGGTTTAGATCATTATTCTTCTTCTAGTGCCTTAAAACATAAAGGTGTATTGTTGAACTGAAATCTTTTATCCTTTTAAAATGTAAGTATTTAAAGCTATAATTTTCCCTCTTTGTACTGCTTTTACAGCATCCCATTAGTTTTTGCAAATTGTGTTTTCATTTGTCCTAAGGTTTTTTCTAATTTTTCTTATTTAACCCATTGGTTGTTTAAAAGTGTGTTGTTTAATGTCCACATATTTGTGAATTTTCCCGTTATTCTTCTGATATTTTCAGTTTTATTCCATCATAATTGGGAAAGACACTGCATAATTTCAATCTTTTAAAATTTATTAACACTCATTTTGTGGCCTAATGTATGGTCTCTCCTGAAGAATGTTACATATTCACTTAAGAAAAAACCATATATTCTGATGGGATCTTGTTGGGTGAAGTGTTCTGTATGTGTCCAGTTGGTCTGCAGAATTGTTCAAGACTGGTGGTTCTATCCAGCATTGAGAGAGGGGTATTGATATTTCCTACTATTACTGTAGAGCTGTCTATTTGTTCTCTCCAATTTTATCAATGCTTGCTTAATATATTTTGGAGATACGATGTTTGGTACATATGTTTATAATTATTATATCTTAGTAGAAC
The DNA here is from genome assembly GCF_028885655.2 of Pongo abelii. Classification (NCBI taxonomy): domain Eukaryota; kingdom Metazoa; phylum Chordata; class Mammalia; order Primates; family Hominidae; genus Pongo; species Pongo abelii. Next base: position 159,504,255 of record NC_071989.2, read on the forward strand.
TGATTCCTTTACTTACATGTAGTATCTTGCTTTGTCTCTTGTAACAGTTTTTAATTTAAATTTAACCTAGAGTCTATTTTGTCTGATATTAGTATAGCCACCCCTGCTCTCTTTCAGTTACTATTTGCGTGGAATATCTTTTTCCACCCTTCCACTTTCACTTTCAAACTATGGTATCCTGAGATCTATAGTTGATCTGTAAAGTATCTATAAAGATAACATATAATTGTATCACATCTCCCCAACCCCATTCTACCAATATCTGCTTTTTGATTGGACAGAAACATCCATTTACATTTAAAGCAATTACTGATAAAGTGGAACTTCTGCCATTTTGATGTTTTCTCTTTGTCTTACACCTTTTTTGTCTCTCATTTCCTCAATTACTACTTTCCTTTGTTTTTAGTTCATTTTTTATAGTGGCACATTTTGATTTCCTTTTCATTTCCTTTTGTGTAAATTTTGTGGATATTTTCTTTGTGGTTACCATGGAGGTTACATGTAACAGTACAAAGTTATAACAATCTATTTTGAATTAATACCTACTTAACTTCAATTGCACACAACACTTTGCTCTTTTACAACTTTCCCTTCCTGCTTTGTTATTTCTGTCAAAAATCAATCTATATATATGTTGTGTACCTATTAACATGGATTTATAATTATTTTTATGAATTTGCCTTTTAAAATCTTTAAAAAATAAAGTGTAGTTACAAGCCAAAATTATATAAAACTATTAGTTTTTATAATGTCCATGTATTTGCCTTTACCGGAGATCTTTATATTTTCCTATGTGTTCAAGTTACTGTCTATTGTCATTTTATTTCAACTTTGAAGGGCTGTCTTAACACTGATTATAGTGGAGGACTAGTAGTAATTTAGCCTTTTAGCTTGTTTACCTGGGGGTGCATTTATTTTTGCCTAATTTTAACAGGACAGTTTTGCCAAATACAGAATTCTCAGTTGACAAGTATTTTTTTTTTCTTTTAGCACCTTAAATATATCATCTCTGTGCCTTCTGGCCTGAGACCTTTCTGCTGAGAAACCTACTGAAAATCTTATTGAGGATAGCTAGTATATGATGAGTCCGTTTTCTCTTGCTGCTTTTAAGATTCTATTAGTCTTTTAACAGTTTGATTACAGTTTGTCTCACTATGGGTCTTATTGGCTTTATCTTGTGGTTCATACAGCTTCTTTGTATGTCTTTCCTCAAACTTGGGAAGCTTTTGGCTATTACTTTTTCAAATAAATTATCTGCCCCTTTCTTCTCTTTCTCAAAGTCCCATAATGTTTTAAATGAGTAAAAACACAATAATTTTGAATATGACTTTTTCTTAATGGGAATTTACTTGGTTGCTCTTTTTTCTGACTGTTTTTCAGAGTTTCTATAAAGTTATTTAAACCATCCATAGTATTTTTTTCTATGAATGAACAAAGGTTTGGAGGTTCTTAGCTTACCATTTTGCTGATATCCCTCAGTACTATGAACACAAGTAGGACCAAGACTCATCGCCTGGCTGCTAGCCAGCATTGCTTTGAGTTATACTTTTCAAAATTCTTCTACTTGGTGTAGCTCCTAGTATATCTTTGTTGATGAGGTAAATGAAATTCAACATGCACAGTAATTTTTCTCAAACTTAGATTTATTTTCTAATTAAAAATAAATGTAATAATTGGCAGCTTAAAAATGAATAGAAGCACAGTGAAATTTTCTCATTTTTTTCTTTATCCTTAAGGAAGAGTTTGTTTTATTCATTATAATTATGTGATGACTTAGTAAGTAGTTGAATTTTATTTAAATCATTGAAATGATTAATTTTTCTGTTGGCAACCAGAGAAGTGACTGAAACGGTTTCTCTTGCTGACTTAGATATTTAGTAGGCATATGGGAAGTGATCAGATTAGGAAGAATGTAAACTTATCAAAAAAGTGACAAGGAGGAATGGTAAGGTAGCCTTGAGTTCAGGGTACTAGGTCTGATTTTCCAACATGGTAGATTCTTTAAGGCACCTTCATCTTTTCACCACCTGTAGTTTGAGTTCACTTAGGAATGACATAGGGGTTCTTTCTTCAGGTTCTATTGACCTGAGTAACCTGGTTACCAGAGTGGAGCAGATAAAATGAGCAACAGTGAAATATAAAACACTAGTATGTTCACTGCAGCAAAAGAAAAATAAACTAGCCAAATGTGAAATAAGACTATTAGGGAGAAGGCAAAAACACAGAAACAATATGTTTTGTAAAAGGGGAAAATTTGATATCAATTAATTTAGACTTTCTGAAGCATTGTCTTAAAGAACAGTTTCTCCAGATGTTAATTAGGAGACACTCAATTTTTAAAAGTTAAAACATGTTTTAACTTCAACACTCAAGAGATTTTAAAATTATAACAATAAATTATAAATCTCTAACAGCATTGACTATCATGGGGGAATATTTCAGAAAATAGTATTTTAAAAGTATGTATATATATATATGTCCAAATTTTATAAGTTAAATATATGATTTAAAAAATAAAATGTATCAAGGCTGGGCGTGGTGGCTCATGCCTGTAATCCCAGCACTTTGGGAGGCCAAGGCAGGTGGATCACAAGTTCCGAAGATCGAGACAATCCTAGCCAACATGGTGAAACTCTGTCTCTACTAAAAGTACAAAAATTAGCCAGGCATGGTGGTGTGCACCTGTGGTCCCAGCTATTCAGGAGGCTGAGGCAGGAGAATCACTTGAACCTGGGAGGCAGAGGCTGCAGTGAGCTGAGATCGCACCACTGCACTCCAGCCTGGGCGACAGAGCGAGACTTTGTCTCAAAAATAAATAAATAAATAAAAATTATAAAATAAAATAAAATGTATCAAAATTCTACTCTAAGGGTGATTTTTAAACATTCTATTTATATTTGTGTATTCTCTATGTTAACTGTGATGTTGGTAATATTGTTTTTCAACATCTACCAATTGGGGTAGTGTTCCTTCTATGACTTCCATGCAGCAACCTTTAAAATACTGCTGCGGTTTTTTTTATTTTATTCTTCAGAGACAGGGTATTGCTATGTTTCCCAGACTGGTCTCAAACTCTTGGGCTCAAGCAATCCACCTGCGTTGGCCTCCCAAAGTGCTAGGATTACAGGTGTGAGCCACTGCACGGGGTCTGCTGCAGTTTCTTAATCCCTCTTCCTCCTCCACATACATACACCTGCTGTGGATCCATCCATTTTCAACTACTGACTTGATTGTCCAGGGTGACAACTAAGAAATGGGTGAGGTCATCTTGACAGTCACCTAGGGGAGGATTAGCTTGACCCTGGCACCTCTCACTGGGAGAAGCTTTATAGATTTCATTGCCCAATATAGCTAAATAATGCACTACTCCCTAAAATAGATTTCATTGCTCAATATAGCTAAATAATGCATGACTATCAAATATTTTGGAATACTAACAGGAGAAAATTGTGATGCAATGTCACAATTTAAACATAAATTTATACAATGGCAATTTAATATCTCCTATAACATTTTTGTACTTTATAAAGTTCATACAAGAAACACAAAGTGCCTTTATGATACAATGTAAAATACCTGTTTATGCATTTCATTACTGGATCCTCCATTACAAGGAAAATTAATGCTCAAATTGTTTTATGAATAAGTGGTTTATCAAAAGCCTCATATAAAAATAGTCTGTTAAATTGGATAATCTTTGAGTTTAAGTTCTCTTTCTAAACCTGTGGGTATTTTCTTGGCACTGATGCAACAGCGTTCAAAACTGGACATTCTGAACTTTTTGGGGAATCCTAAATCCTAATAACTCCAATATACTTGATTGCAATGCCCATGTGTATGCTGTTATTTTGTAATAGTTTACTAAGAAACTTTGCTTCCTGAGCAACCACAGTCCCTGTCCTGGAGCTCATGCCAAAGAGTTAATAATTATGCAGGCACCGCAGGAACAAGGTCCAAGATGGACAGACTGGCCAGCCTTCCACCCAGATCCCTGTGCTGCTCCCCAGGCTGTGGCCACTGTTGCCACCACTATTGCTTCTGCTGCTGCCTTGGGACCTCCCACCTTAGTGCCTCTGCATCATACAGACACAGCTACTAGGCTGATTGCTCGGGGTCTGTGCTACCTGCCTTGCTCACTGGACTTTTTATGTTAACTTAGTTCTCCCTCTCTGTATCTCCTGTGAACTAATTGTGAGATTTAGGAAACTGGTTTTTTTTTTCAGAGTATATTACATGATGGTATTGTATAGTTTAAATTTTGTCTTATCATGTGCAATCTAATGTCTGTCAAGATTTTAAGATTGCTCAGTGGATAGTATCAGACACCCATAACTGAATGGCTTCAATCAGTAACAAGTATTTATTGCTGTTCATGAGTCTGTGATTTAGTTGGCCTCACCTAGGTAGTTCTCTATGTGGTGGGAGCTACAACCTCAGTCACCTGAAGGTTCAAGTGGTTTGAAATGTCCAAGATGGCTCACTGGAGGTTCAACTGATTTGGAATGTGTATGATGGTGGCAGTTGGTCCTTGCTATAGGCTGGGATTTTACATGGGGCTGTCATTTAGAGCCCTTGTGTTCTCCCTCATGTAGCCTTTCCAAGTGGCTCTCTCAGAGTTCCTTCAAAGTATCGTAGTTTCAGGACAATCATACCTCTTCTTTGGTGGCTGGATCCTAGGAGTGCAAAATTACAAGCTATCTGGTCTTTTTAAGGCTTAGGACAGGAAGTAGCACAAAATTACTTCACAGCATTCTACATTCAAACAAGTCACAGGGCAGGGTCAGATTCAAGAGGAAGGGACTAAGTGAGGGGAACACCAGAAGGAGTTGTTCATTAGCATCATCAATGTAAGAGATTACCACCAGCTTTCATTTTTTTTCTCTTTCCAAATGGGCATGTTTGTTCTTGTTATCCTGTCTCTGTTCATTGGATGTTGGGAGTGGAGGTAGATAACTTGCGATTTTTAGTCGCAGGTCTCTAGATTAAGTAATGGTCCATCTGAAACTTATGTACAAATAATGATGACATTCAGGACTTTGAGTCTTAGGCCAAGATGATGGAAATTTTGGATGCATCCCTTGAGGGGGTGAGGATGTTTTTCATGCTAAAGGAAAGAAATGAATATTTGCAAATATCCAGAAAAGTGGACTGTGCTGATTGAATTTTTTGAAAAAAATATTTCATATTATTTTCTACCAGAACCTTCAAATATGGGTTATTAACTATTGCTTCATAAAACTACCACAAACTAGAGACTTAATAAAATACATGTTTATTATCTTACAGATTATGTGGATGAGAAGCCCAGGTACAATTGGGCTGAGTCTTTTGATTCAATGTCTCTCATGGGCTATGATGAAGTTCCCAGCCAGGGGTGTGGTCTCATCTGAATGTTCAAGTGGAAAAGGATCTGCTTCCAAGCTCACTCATGTTATTGGCAGAATTCATTTTTTCAAGAGTTTTTTCCTTGTTGGTTGTGAGTTGGAGCCACCCTCAGTTCCTTGCCATGTGGCACTTATTTTCCATAGTGTAGCTGTCAGCATAACAGAATATGTCATCAAAATTAGCAAGGAAGAGGAAGTCCTAGTAAGACACAGGATATAATCTTATGTAATGTAGTCACAGAGTGACATCCCATCACCTTTGCTATTGTCTGTTGGTTAGAATCAGGCCACAGTTCCTGTCCACATTCAAGGAGATTGTATAAGGGGTGAATATCAAAGGAGGGAATAATTGGGAACTATTTTAGAGTCTGTCTGCTGCACCAGCCTCCTCATTGAGAGACAATTAGACTGTTTACATCATACATTTCAGACCTGACCATATGACTTATTTCAGCCAATGGATTGTGGGGGAAGTGATATGTGCTGCTTTTAAGAAGATTTAAGAATTGCCTTCTGATCTGCAACCTTCTCTTTTATTCTCTCCCCAAGCAAGTTCTTAGATATTCATCAGCCTAAATTTTTGAGCTGACCTACTTTAGGTATGTAAAAGAAGTAATAAATTAAGTCTATTGACTGTCACTGAGATTATAGGAAGGTTTTTAACTGCAGTATAATTTATCTAAAGTTGACTGGCCCTGCTAAACTAAGAGATACAAGAAGCATCCTGGGGCTAGCAACATTGGAGAGCAATGACAGCCCTAGACCAGGAGGGACCTGGGAAATTAGATCTTGCAAAGAGGGATGTAAGGAATGAACACACCAGCCTCACTTTCCATCTGGCACTACTGCTGCCCATTGGCAGGGAGGAGAAGAAGGCTAAAAACAAGACCTTAGAAAATGCTAACCTTTCAGAGGCAGATGAAGAAAGAAAGAAGAATTTATGGGGGAGTTGAGAAGAAATAGGAAGATAAAAACAAAACAGTAGAGACATGGAATGGAATGATAATAAAATGAAGAAGTGGCCACATTGAGAGATTCTTCTTAGGGCTGCACTAATTTAGGGTTTGTGTCTATCAAATTTAGAAAACAGAATTTCATATGTGTTTTAGAAAGAGAGACATCTGTGAAACTGGTGCAGAACAGAGCACAGGAATATAATAAAATGGGATGACTAGTGAATATGAAGTAAAGCTGCAGAAAGAAGTTTTAGACCACTGTTTAAAGAAGCTTGCTTCTGAAGAAGAGTAAAAAGGAAATATCTAAAAGAAGGGAGCTCAAAAAGGTGCTTGTTTTAACAAATAACAGCGTTGAAATTTTTGCAAGTTCAATGGAAATGTTCTATTTGAGGCTGATGATATAGGAGACAAAATAGAATTTGTATATAAAATAAGGTCCATAACAATATGGGATAAAATATAATGATTACCTCTGGATAATTTTGGGACAGTAAATCCCGATTTCAAGGCTCCTGATAGATGTAAATATATGAGGTTATAATTTTTTAACATCTATGTAACTAAGAATTTTAAATGAACAATTATAATTCTTCATAATACGTAAATGCATCAGTTTGGAATTTACAAAGACATTCTCTTTCATATTTAATATTCACAACAGGGTATGGGGTTAGTGTTCTGGTTCCCATTTTGCAATGCAAGAAATAAGATCCAGAAACCTCATAACTGCAGAAGCTACACCTGAACCGATAATTTCATTCCCAAGTATAGTGCTATATAGCCTAACCTTTTATCATTTTCTAAATGTTCTTGACATGTAATCAGTCAGCAGGCACTGCTTTGGGGTAGCTAGTTTTGAAAGGGTCTTCCTGTTTAAGAGAAATAGGATTTGAGGGAGAGATCTGGAGGCACTTACCAAGCAGCCTGTCAAAGGCCTCATGATCCTCAGGTTGTAACTTCACCATTATCTTGAGCCATAGGTAAAGCCATAGGTAACAGCCAGGACCTGGTTTTTCTTAGCCCCTGGATGTACTTCCTGCACAAATACTACCATGCAATTCCTCTTGGAGCCCTAAACTTCAGGCACAGAGCTGGAATCTATCCAGGGTCCCAAGAAAACAAAAGGGCTACAGGACAAAATCTTACCCAGGAGGAACTAGTTGTGGATCACTCTAGCCCTGCCAAACCAGTCCCTTCTGCTCTGGCCAGCCAGATGCTTGACCTTCTTTTCCATCTTTTACCTTTGTTTATGTATTTTTTTACTATTTGCTTTGCTATTACTATATTTCTCATGATTCATTTCCTTATTAAAATTAATTTTTCCCATTGTAGAAAAAGGAATCCTTTACTTCCCAAGTTTTTCTTCTGTGTAGATTTCCTTCTCCCCAGCTCTTGTCCCTCTTGTTCCCAAAGCCCAGTGTGAAAGTGGATTTCACATTGCTCCTCTCTTCCACATTAAACATTACTTCCTAACATCTGTATCTCTTCATCATTACTAGTCAACCCTTTCAAATCTCTTTACACTTCAATCCTCTCACCTGCAGGTCCTGTGCTTTCTTCCTTCACTATCATGTCTGAGGCACACCCTGGAATGGTAAGCTGTGGGCTCTGCTTTACAGAATGGCAAATGGCAGACAATGAGCCATGATGTCCTATTTTTCTCCTATTTTTCTCCTATCACAAGGTTGGGTCTGCCCACAGATTTTCCCCAGTCTGTCCAAACTCCTATTCTGTACATTGGCTTTGACCAATCCTGGCAAGAATGTAAGCCGCTATTGTAAATGCAATTTCAATGGGTGTTTGTTGGAGGCAGCACGTTAGTGCTGTGCAATGGCCATAAAGATCATGGGGCAGGGAAACAGAGTCAGGGAGATAAAAATGTAGCTGGATGACTGATTATTGCTCTTGACTATGGGAGTGTCCTGATGCTTCATGAAAACCCCAGGACCAGAGTTATAAGGAGAAGGTGAAATAAAACTTCACAGACCATTTCCCATCTCTCCCATCTCTCTGTTTCTCTCTCTGTCTCTCCTTGCTGGTGAGAGGATGTGTGATGCATACCACCTACCATATACCCATGTAGAATAACATTAGAACATAAATTAGAAAGGGAATAAATGGAGTTAAATTTTTCTAAATATTTACTTCTGACCAGTAAGCGGTAACATTATTGACATATATTAGATCAGAATACAAACACATATACAAGCACAAAAGGATTAGTGGAGGAGGAATGCATAACTCACAAGCTAAGAGAAAGGAAAAGGAGAAATAGAATATTAAAGAATATTCAGCCAATTCAAAAGTATATTAAAGAACTAAAACAGGCAGGAGAAATGGACAATAATTTGGAAGATGTTACATATAAACTCAAATATATCAAAATTTCATTAAATGTTAATAGACTAAATATGTAAAGGGCAAAGATTAGTAGAGTGAGTTTTTAAAAACTATATGCTTATAGCAGATACAGATTTTAAATATTAGGATACAGAAACCTTGAAACAAAAAGGATGAAAATACATATACATTATTCAAACACTAGTCAAAAGAAAGATCTTATTGCTCTACTTACATTGGCTAAAATAGACTTCATTGGGGAAAACTTACTAGCAATGAAGAAGGAAAATTCACCAGGATTATATAACATCAGCAACCAACAAATATTAACAGGCTTGTTCTTTATGTGAAAACACACCCCTCCACATTTCTAAACTAAGGGTGTATAAGAAGGAAAATATTCTCCATTATCAGAAAAGATGACTTTTTTTTTTTTTTTTTGAGATGGAGTCTCACTCTGTTGCCCAGGCTGGAGTGCAGTGGCACAATCTCGGCTCACTGCGGACTCTGCCTCCTGGGTACCAGTGATTCTCTTGCCTCAGCCTCTCGGGTAGCTGGGACCACAGGCACGCACCACCATGTCTGGCTAATTTTTGTATTTTTGGTAGAGACGGGGTTTCACCATGTTGGCCAGGCTGGTCTTGAACTCCTGACCTCAAGTGATCCACCTGCCTTGGCCTCCCAAAGTGCTAGGTTACAGGCGTTTGCCACTGTGCTCGGCCAAGGATGTCTTTTTAATTTCAAGAAATTACATTGTTAACTCCCTGTACACTCTGCTCCCAGGTTCTATTGTTCTGTGATTCTGAGTTTCCATGGTTTTGTGAGCCATTGATTCCAATCTAAAGCAGCCCAGATTCTGATAAAGTCATTTCCAGTATCCTGGCTAGGAATTCCTGTGGCAGGTATTTTGGCTGTACTGACATGAGCCATGGCAAAGGAAAGAATGATGCCTGCCAACGGCAAGTACTCACCTGAGAGTGTGGGAGTGACCACATTTAGGGAGAAGAGAAAGAAGAAAAACTGCTTCCTCCATGGCACTGGCATACTCTAATTCCAGATGGAATTAAAACAGCCTTTGGGACATTTTTTTGAGAAGGCTGGAAAGTTCACCCACTGCTTGACTTGGAAACCACTGCAGTGACAGATGCCATTATGGACAGATGAGATGATCTGAAATTTTGAAGATGGTACAACCCATTGTCTTTTTGGTAATGATACATAAAGAAACTTCTGACAAAAATCAATAAAAAGGAGAGTATAAGTTTGAAGAAGTGAAAATTCTGCAGGAGGAAAAAAAGTGAAAATATCCCATGTATAGATATTAAAACAAGATATTGTACCCCCACCAGCTGTTATTCCCAAATAATTCCATTACTTTATAACTGTTACTGATAATATGAATAACCTTTAGCACATTCATTTACTGTTTTCCAAGAGATGAGTATCTTAGGGGGAACACTGAAATAGTCTTCAAAAATGTGAAGTAGATTGAACATTTCATATTCTGATTACCCACTAAAATAATTTTCATTTCTGATGATAACATTTTTAGTTTTTGATCTATTTGCAAGTGATTTTTTTGCTTGTTTGTTTTATTGACATAACACATAGTGAAGTGCAGAAACTCTTCATTGTACTCATTTGAGTCACTAATATTTCACTTTGAAATAACACATCTTTTTCTCTCTCTTTTTTTAATTTCAGTAGGTTTTTGGGGAACAGGTGGTGTTTGGTTACATGGATAAATTCCTTAGTGGTGATTTCTGAAATTTTGTGCACTCATCACCTGCACAGTGTACACTGTACCCAATGTGTAGTCATCTTCCCCCTGAGTCACCAAGTCCATTTTATCATCTTTATGCCTTTGTGTCCTCATAGCTTCACTCCCACTTATAAGTGAGAACATACAATATTTGGTTTTCCATTCCTGAGTTACTTCACTTAGAATAATGGTCTCCAGCTCCATCCAGGTTGTGGCGAATACTGTTATTTCATTCCTTTTTATGGCTGAGTAGTATTCCATGGTATATATATACACCACCCATTGATTGATGGGCATTTGGGCTGGTTCTATATTTTTGAGATTGCGAATTTTGCTGCTATAAACATGCATCTACAAGTGTCTTTTTTGTATAATGACTCCTTTTCCACTGGGGACATATTCATTAGTAGGTTTATTGGATCAAATGGTAGATCTACTTTTAATTCTTTAAGAAATATCCATACTGTTTTCCATAGTGGTTGTACTTGTTTACATTCTTACCAGCAGTGTAAAAGTATTCTGTTTTCACAACATCCATGCCAACATCTATTTTTTTTAATTTTTAAATTATAGTCATCCTTGCAGGAGTAAGACAGTATTGCATTGTGGTTTTGATTTGCATTTCCCTGATAGTTAGTGATGTTGAGCATTTTTTAATGTTTCTTGGCCATTTGTATATCTTCTTTTGAGAATTGTCTATTTACATCCTTAGCCCACGTATTGATGGGATTATTTGTTTTTTTCTTGCTGATTTCTTTTAGTTCCTTGTAGATTCTGGACATTAGTCCTCTGTTGAATGCATAGTTTGCAAAGATTTTCTTCCACTCTGTCGGTTGTCTGTATACTCTGCTGATTATTTCTTTTGCTGTGCAGAAACTTTTTAGTTTAATTAATTATTTATCTTAGCTTTTGTTGCATTTGCTTTTGGGTTCTTGGTCATGAGGTCTTTGCTTAGGCAAAAGAAAGGTTTTTCTAATATCTTCTAGAATTTTTATGTTTTCAGGTCTTAGACTTAAGTCTTTGATCCATCTTGAGTTGATTTTTATATAAGGTGAGAGATAAGTATCCAGTTTCATTCTTCTACATGTGACTTGCCAATTATCCCAGCACCATTTGTTGAATACAGTGTCATTTCCCTATTTTATGTTTTTGTTTGCTTTGTTGAAGATCAGTTTGCTGTAAGTATTTGGGTTTATTTCTGGGTTCTCTATTTTACTTCATTGGTCTATGTGCCTATTTTTATACCAGTGCCATGCTGTTTTAATAACTATAGCCTTATAGTATAATTAGAAGTCAGGTAATGTGATGCCTCCAAATTTGTTCTTTTTGCTTAGTATTGTTTTGGCTGTGCAGGCTCTTGTTTTATTCCATGTAAATTTTAGGATTGTTTTTTCTAGTTCTGTGAAAAATGATGATGGTATTTTGATGAGAATTGCATTTAATTTGCAGATTGCTTCTGGCAGTAAGGTTATTTTCACAATATTGATTCCAGCCATTCATGAGTATGGAAAGTGTTTCCATTTGTTTGTGTCACCTATGATTTCTTTCACCAGTGTTTTGAAGTTTTTCTTGTAGAGGTATTTCACCTCCTTAGTTAGGTATATTCCTAAGTGGGTTTTGTTGTTGTTTTTGTTTTTCAGCATTACAAAAGCAGTTACATTCTTGATTTGATTATCAGCTGGGTCACTGTTGTTGTGTAGCAGTGCTACTGATTTGTGTACATTAATTTTACATTAAATTCTGAAACTTTACTGAATTCATTTGTCAGATCTAGGAGCTTCTTGGATAAGTCTTTATGGTTCTTTAGGTATACAATTCACCAGTAAACAGTGACAGTTTGACTTCCTCTTTACCAATTTGGATGCCCTTTGTTCCTTTCTCTTTTCTAATTGCTCTGGCCAGGACTTCCAGTAATATGTTTAATAGAAGTGGTGATAGTGGGCATTCTTGTCTTGTTCCAGTTCTCAGGGGGAATGCTTTCAACTTTTCCCCATTCAGTATAATGTTGGCTGTGGGTTTCTCACAGATGGCTTTTATTACCTTAAGGTATGTCCTTTCTATGCTGATTTTGTTAAGGGTTTTATTCATAAAGGGATGCTGGATTTTGTCAAATGTTTTTTCTCTGTTGAGATGATTGTGTGAATTTGTTTTTAATTCTGTTTATGTGGTGTATCACATTTACTGACTTGCATATATTAAACTATCCCTGTGTCCCTGGTATGAAACCCATTTGATCATGGTGGATTATCTTTTTGATATGCTGTTGGATTTAGTTAGCTAGTATTTTGTTGAGGATTTTTGTATCTATGTTCATCAGGGATATTGATCTGTAGTTTTCCTTTTTGATATTGTCCTTTCCTGGCTCTGGTATTAGGGTGATACTAACTTCATAGAATGATTTAGAGAGGATTCTCTCTTTCCCTATCTTTTGGAATAGTTTCAATAGGACTGGTACCAATTCTTCTTTGAATGTCTGAAAGAATTTAACTGTGAATCCATCTGGTCCTGGACTTTTTTGTTGGTAATTTTAAAATTACCATTTCAATCTTGCTGCTTGTTATGGGTTTGTTCAGAGTTTCTATTTCTTCCTGGTTTAATCTGTGAGAGTTGTATGTTAATAATTTTTCTTTTTATTTTTTGCTCAGCTCATGAGGCACCCACTTATCAAGCTTTTTCACCTTTCCAATTTGCTTCAAATGCCAAACGACCATAGAATGGTCAACATTGAGTTATTCAGCAACTTTTCATGTAGTTGTAAGAGGATCAGCTTTGATTATTGCTCTCAATTTGTCTCATGTTTCTCTCAATATGCTGAAGATATTTGCAGTTTCCACCTGTGTATTATACTTCTTTTAGAGGGATTTAAAAAATAGCAGGAATTACTAAAGATTCCAAAAGACCTCCAAAGCCTGTGGACATGGAGGATCCAAGCCTATATCTCCAAGGAGGAAAGAAAAATAATGCTAATATCTGGGGTCCAGATGAGAATAAAGAGAAATTTGCAGTAAGATGTATACTTACGTTGGTGCAAAAGTAATTGCAGTTTCAGACTGTGAATTTTAAATTATTATAGCTAGGCTCAAACACATCTTTATTAATCAAAATAGGAACCATTACGGGCAACACATAGGTGCACATCCCTAACCTCGGCAAAATAAACTTTCTAAATTAACTGAGACCTGTCTCAGATTTGGGGGCTTATATTTTGATAACTACAAAGGGATTCTGGGTGGAGGTGCCCTTGATTTTTGACAAAGCTCCTGTCAGTGCTTGGTACCAGCTTGAGCTATCTTTATGGGTCAAACCAATAAGAAAATTTGCTGAGCCCTGGAAGCACACCCTCCAGAGAATCTTTAATCTCCCCAAATTTAATCAATCAGATCTAAATTTTATTTTGCTATACAACTCCTTTTTTTTTTTTTTTTGGAGTTTTACTTCCTTTCAGCACAAGGAAGGCAAGCTCTTCCTGCTTTCAAGATGATGGACAGCAGGTAACTCCTTTATGGAATTTCAGCTTGCTTCCAATAGGGAAGATGAGTTTTTTTTCCTGGTCCTAGGATGGTAGAGAGCAGTCTTCAGCCTGAGACCCATTCCTAGGTAGGTAACTAAATTGGGGTTTGTCTTGGCTAAAGTTAAAATTAACAGCCATCTGGTCTTAATTTCTCCTTACCATTAGAGCACTCAGTAATCATATAAGTTATGCAATCATTTGTTTTGCTTAACTGTTGTTTTATTTGTTATTGTTGTTTGTTTCTGTTTTTGTTGCTGTTTTGATTTGTTTCCCATTGGGTTTGACCAACTCTATCTGTCTTGATCGAATCTGAAGGAAAGCTCCAAATTATGAGGAATGAGGTCTCTGAAATGGCTAAATTCCCACCAAAAAAAAAGTGGTATGGTGGGAGGAGAAAAACAGCCAGAAAAAGGAAAACAAAAAAGGAAAGATTTCTGATTTTGACTATTTAAGGGGTTTTATTTACATACAAGGCAACCCTTTTGCTAGCCAGGTGAAACTGAAAGCAATGGCTGTCACCCCATGCTACAGTTTGATAGCTAAGGTTCTGCCTTTTTTCCACCATGACAGCCTGGATTTTGGTTCCTAAATCAAGTTCTTTCTGGTTTGATACTTGGTACTTCTGAAATAGTGGCAATCTGCCCTAGCTGAAATATGGTAATGAGATTTAAAAAAATTTCCTTTAAAGGAGCTCAATGGTTAAAGTCAGCTTAATTAAAAGCTAATGTCCAAGATGTGTCTGTGTCTGTGTGTGTTTGTATTTAAACGGCCTTTTTTTTTTTTTTTTTTTTTTAGGGTTGCAATGATATATTTTTTTATCTTGTTTGAACCTTAAAAAATATTAGTCTGACCTCTCCTTCAGAAACATCCCTGGTCTCCTTGCCTGTTTCTTTTTTTTTTTTTAATTTTTCTATTTTTTATTTTATTATTATTATACTTTAAGTTTTAGGGTACATGTGTACAATGTGCAGATTAGTTACATATGTATACATGTCCCATGCTGGTGTGCTGCACCCATTAACTCATCATTTAGCATTAGGTATATCTCCTAATGCTATCCCTCCCCCCTCCCCCCACCCCACAACAGTCCCCAGAGTGTGATGTTCCCCTTCCTGTGTCCATGTGTTCTCATTGTTCAATTCCCACCTATGAGTGAGAACATGCAGTGTTTGGTTTTTTGTCCTTGCGATAGTTTACTGAGTATGATGATTTCCAACTTCATCCATGTCCCTACAAAGTACATGAACTCATCATTTTTTATGGCTGCATAGTATTCCATGGTGTATATGTGCCACATTTTCTTAATCCAGTCTATCATTGTTGGACATTTGGGTTGGTTCCTAGTCTTTGCTATTGTGAATAGTGCTGCAATAAACATAAGTGTGCATGTGTCTTTATAGCAGCATGATTTATAGGCCTTGGGGTATATACTCAGTAATGGGATGGCTAGGTCAAATGGTATTTCTAGTTCTAGATCCCTGAGGAATTGCCACACTGTCTTCCACAATGGTTGAACTAGTTTACAGTCCCACCAACAGTGTAAAAGTGTTCCTATTTCTCCACATCCTCTCCAGCACCTGTTGTTTCCTGACTTTTTAATGATTGCCATTCTAACTGGTATGAGATGGTATCTCATTGTGGTTTTGATTTGCATTTCTCTGATGGCCAGTGATGGTGAGCATTTTTTCATGTGTTTTTTGGCTGCATAAATGTCTTCTTTTGAGAAGTGTCTGTTCATGTCCTTTGCCCACTTTCTGATGGGGTTGTTTGTTTTTTCTTGTAAATTTGTTGGAGTTCATTGTAGATTCTGGATATTATCCCTTTGTCAGATGAGTAGCTTGAGAAAATTTTCTCCCATTCTGTAGGTTGCCTGTTCACTCTGATGGTAGTTTCTTTTGCTGTGCAGAAGCTCTTTAGTTTAATGAGATCCCATTTGTCAATTTTGGCTTTTGTTGCCATTGCTTTTGGTGTTTTAGACATGAAGTCCTTGCCCATGCCTATGTCCTGAATGGTAATGCCTAGGTTTTCTTCTAGGGTTTTTATGGTTTTAGGTCTAACATTTAAGTCTTTAATCCATCTTGAATTGATTTTTGTATAAGGTGTAAGGAAGGGATCCAGTTTCAGCTTTCTACATATGGCTAGCCAGTTTTCCCAGCACCATTTATTAAATAGGGACTCCTTTCCCCATGGCTTGTTTTTCTCAGGTTTGTCAAAGATCAGATAGTTGTAGATATGTGGCATTATTTCTGAGGGCTCTGTTCTGTTCCATTGATCTATATCTCTGTTTTGGTACCAGAACCGTGCTGTTTTGGTTACTGTAGCCTTGTAGTATAGTTTGAAGTCAGGTAGCATGATGTAAAAGGGCTTTATATTTGTTTTTTGTTTCCTTTCCTAGGACATTGTCCTTTTTATTGAGCAAAAGTTTTTTTCTTCTCAGTTGATCAAACTCTGTTTTGTTCATTTACTTCTGCTGTCTCTCCTTTCTCTTGCACCCTCTGCTGCATGAGGGACCTAAAATAGTTTATAATAGCCTGAGTGGGGTTCCTTAAAGAAAACAGAGAAGGCCCCAGACTCCCTTTGGGGGAAAAACCTGTTTTTCCTTATGGAAGCCCAGGAGTGTGAACAGATAAGTTCATCTCAGCTTTAAACTGCTAGGTATTATGTTACCTGATTTATTGACTAAAATAGTTATTGAAACAGGTTACTCTTGGGTTTTTAAAGAAGAGTGTAGTGTAGACACTTAGAAATGTCTGGTTTTATTATTATACTTTAAGTTTTAGGGTACATGTGCACAATGTGCAAGTTAGTTACATATGTATACATGTGCCATGCTGGTGTGCTGCACCCATTAACTCATCATTTAGCATTAGGTATATCTCCTAATGCTATCCTTCCCCACTCCCCACACCCTACAACAGTCCCCAGAGTGTGATGTTCCCCTTCCTGTGTCCATGTGTCCTCATTGTTCAATTCCCATCTATGAGTGAGAAATGTCTGTTTTAAACAAATTTTTAAAAGTGTACTGTAAAAACATCACATTGTCTAACCTCATAATAATTCTCCCTTTTTGGAAACCCAGGAGTAAGTGTGGGCTGTGCCCGGAGCTCATTGATCCAGTTAAAAGATAGGTAGTCCCTACCTAAATATGATTGGTTTTCTTATACAATCCCATGATAGATTTTTGTAATTTTATGTTTGATTTGACATTCATTTTTAATCTCCCTCTAGCACACCAGTCTTCTTTTCTCTGTACCTTATGATGTAAAATTTGCTATTTGATTTTCACCTGAGTTGTTTCCTTTAATATGCATATTTAATGCTATTTAGCTTACAACTACCTAGGGTTGTGAAACAGGTTATCAAGAATTTGAAAGTCTGACAGGAATAAAAAGGTTTTTGTGAATCTATAATATAGTTATTTCTATCAGCATTCCTGATGAAGCTGGGGACACTGAATTTGTAAATTCTGATGAGCCTTTTTTTGCCAGAAAAAACAACTTCCCCATCCCCAGGAGGGGCAACACCCCCTCCCTGACCCGCGCTGCCATCAGCTTTTCCACCTTTGTCTGAGAAGATAAACCCTGTGCTGCCTGAGGCAACAGTGATGGCCTCCCCTGAGGCAGTTGTGAGGCAAGACAATGTTTATTCTCCTCAGGAACCAGTCCCAACCTATAACTAGAAGCAGGCCCCTAGAGGTGAGGTTCATAGTGTGACCCACAAGGAGGTGTGCTACATTCCAAAAGAACTACTTGAGTTTTCTGATTTATATAAGCAGAAATCTGGAGAACAGGCAGGGGAATGGCTATTAAGGGTGTGGGATAATGGTGGAAGAAACATAGAGGTTGATTAGGCTGAATTTATTGATTAGGGCCCACTACACAGGGATTATGCATTTAATGTTGCAGCTCAGGGAGTTAAAAAGGTTCTAATTGTTTGTTTGCTTGGTTAGCTGAAATATGGGTTAAAAGATCGCCCATTGTGGGTGAGCTGGAAATGCCTAATCTCCTTTGGTGTAATGTACAGGGAGGGATCAAAAGGCTTTGGAAGATTGGGATGCTGGAGTGTATTAGTCACTTTGGACCTACTCATCCAAGCTGGGAGGGTCCAGAAGACATACCCTTCACCAATAATTTGCAAAACAGATTTGTGAGGGCAGCATCTGCATCCTTGAAAAGCTCTGTGATTGCTCTTCTCTGTATGCCAGATCTAACAGTGGGAAACACAGTCACTCAACTACAAAATTTAAATGCAATGGGAATAATTGGATCCCGAGGTGGCACGAGCCAAGTGGCGGCACTCAACCATCAAAGGCAAGGTGGGCATAGCTACTGTAATGGACAGCAGAGGCAAAGCAGCAATCAGAATAGTCTGACTCATGTAGAGCTCTGGCATTGGCTAGTTAATCACAGTGTTCCTAAAAGTGAAATTGATAGGAAGCCCACTGCATTCTTACTTAATTTATATAAGCAGAAAACTTCCAGGCCAAGTGGACAAAAGACTAATTTGAATTATATAAACAGAGAATCACAGCCCCTCAATCAATTTCCAGACTTGAACCAGTTTACAGATGTAGAACCCCTTCAATGAAGAGGAGGCCAAGTCTCCTTGAGGAATGACCCCACTACACTACCAACAATTTATGCTGTTAATCTTTCTCCCATCCTTCCCCAAGGAGACCTCTGGCCTTTTACCAGGATAACTGTGCATTGGGGAAAGGGAAATGATCAGATATTTTGAGGACTACTGGACACTGGCTCTGAGCTGACATTGATTTCAGGGACCTAAAACATCATTGTGGCCTCCCAGTAAAAGTAGAGGCTTATGGAGGTCAGGTAATTAATGGAGTTTTAGCTTTTGTCTGACTTACAGTGGGTCCAGTGGGTCCCTGGACTCATCCTGTGGTCATTTCCCCAGTGCTGGAATGCATAATTGGCATAGACATACTTTGCATTTGGCAGAACCACCACAGTGGCTCACTGACTGGTAGGGTGAGGGCTATTATGGTGGGAAAGGCCAAATGGAAGCCATTAGAGCTGCCTCTACCCAGAAAAATAGTAAGTCAAAAACAATATCACATCCCTGGAGGGATTGTAGAGATTAGTGCCACCATCAAAAACTTGAAAAATGCAGGGTTGGTGATTCCCACTACATCCCAGTTCAACTCTCTTATTTGGCCTGTGAAGAAGACAGATGGATCTTGGGGAATGACAGTGGATTATCATAAGCTCAACCAAGTGGTGACTCTGATTGCAGCTACTGTACCAGAAGCACAGTTAATTTGTTAATTGCTTGAGCAAATTAACACATCTCTTGGTACCTGATATGCAGCCATTGATTTGGCAAATGCCTTTTTCTCCATTCCTGTCCATAAGGCCCACCAGAAGCAATTTGCCTTCAGCTAGCAAGGCCAGCAATATCCTATCTCAAGGATATATCAACTCTCCAGCTTTGTGTCATAATCTTGTTTGGAGAGATCTTGATCACTTTTCCCTTCCACAAGATATCAAACTGGTCCATTACATTGATGACATTATGCTGATTGGACCCAGTGAGCAAGAAATAGCAAACACACTGGATTTGTTGGTGAGACATTTGTATGCCAGAGGATGGGAAATAAATCTGACTATAATTCAGGGACCTTCTACCTCAGTAAAATTTCTACGGGTCCAGTGGTTGGGGCCTGTCGAGATATTCCTTCTAAGGTGAAGGATAAGTTCTGCATTTGGCCCCTTCTACAACAAGGAAAGAGGCATAACACCTAATGGGCCTATTTAGATTTTGGAGACAACATATTCCTCATTTGGGTGTGTTATTCTGGCTCATTTATTGAGTGACCCAAAAGGCTGCCACTTTTGAGTGAGGTCTAGAACAGGAGAAGGCTCTGCAACAGGTCCAGGCTGCTGTGCAAGCTTTTCTGCCATTTGGGCCATATGACCCAGCAGATCCAATGGTGCTTGAGGCATCAGTGGCAGAGAGGAATGTTGTTGGGAGCCTTTGGCAGGCCCTCATAGGTGAATCACAATGGAGGCCTCTAAGATTGTGGAGCAAGGCCCTGCTATCTTTTGCAGATAACTACTTTGCTTTTGAGAGACAGCTCTTGGCCTGTTACTGGGTTTTGGGGGAAACTGAATATTTGACTATGGGTCATCAAGTTACCACGCAACCTGAACTGTCTATCATTAACTGGGTGCTTTCTGACCCATCTAGCCATAAAGTGGGGCACGCACAGCAGCATTCCATCATCAAATGGAAGTGGTGTATACGTAATTGGGCTTGAGCATGTCCTGAAAAGCACAAGTAAGTTACATGAGGAAGTGGCTCAAATGCCTATGTATTCCACTGGTGCAACCCTGCCTTCTCTCCCTCAGCCTGCACTGATGGACTCATGGGGAGTTCTTTATGATCAGTTGACAGAGAAAGAGAAGACTAGTGCCTGGTTCATAGATGGTTCTGCATGACATGCAGGCACCACCCAAAAGTGGACAGCTGCAGCAATACAACCTTTTTCTAGGACATCCCTGAATGACAGTGGTGAAAGAAAATCTTCCCAGTGGGCAGAACTTTGAGCAGTGCACCTGGCTGTGCACTTTGCATGGAAGGAAAAATGGCCAGATATGAAATTATATACTGTAGCCAATGGTTTGGCTGGATGGTTAGTGACTTGCAAGAAACATGACTGGAAAATTATTGGCAAAGAAATTTGGGAAATAGGTATGTGGATGGACCCCTCTGAGTGGTCAAAAACTATGACGTTTGTATCCCATGTGAATGTTCACCAACAGGTGACCTCAGCAGAAGAGGATTTTAATAATCAAGTGGATAGGATGACTCATTCTGTGGACACCACTCAGCCTCTATCCCCAGCCACCCCTGTAATTGCCCAATGGGCCCATGAACAAAGTGGCCATGGTGGCAGGGATGGAAGTTACACATGAGCTCAGCAACATAGACTTCCACTCACCACGGCTGACCTGGCTATGGCCACTGCTGAGTGCCCAATTTGCCAGCAGCAGAGACCAACACAGAGCCCTTGATATGGCACCATTCCTTGGGGTGATCAGCCAGCTAGTTGGTGGCAGGTTCATTATATTGGACCTCTTCCATCATGGAAAGGACAGCAATTTGTCCTCACTGGAATAGACACTTACTCTGGATATGGGTTTGCCTATCCTGCGCACAATGCTTCTGCCAAGACTTCCATTCATGGACTCACAGGATGCCTTATCCACCACCCACCGTCATGGTATTCCACACAGCATTGCCTCTGACCATGGCACTCACTTTACAGCTAAAGAAGTGTGGCAGTGTGCTCATACTCATGGAATTCACTGGTCTTACCATGTTCCCCATCATCCTGAAACAGGTGGAATGCCCTTTTGAAGTCACACTTACAACACCAGCTATGTGACAATACTTTGCAGGGCTGGGGCAAAGTTATCCAGAGGGCTGTGTATGCTCTGAATCAGCATCCAATATATGGTACTGTTTCTCCCATAGCCAGGATTCACAGGTCCAGAAATCAAGGGGTGGAAGTGGGAGTGGCACCACTCACCATCACCTCTAATGACACACTAGCAAAATTTTTGTTTCCTGTTCCCATGACATTATGTTCTGCTGGCCTAGAGGTCTCAGTTCCAGAGGGAGGAATGCCACCAACAGGGGACACAGTAACGATTCAATTTAACTGGAAGTTAAGATTGCCACCTGGACACTTTTCCTACCTAAGTCAACAGGCTAAGAAGGGAGTTACAGTGTTGGTTGGGGTGATTTTCCCAGACTATCAAGATGAAATCAGTCTACTACACCACAGTGAAGCTAAGGAAGAGTATGTGTGGAATACAGGAGTTAGGGCATCTCTTAGTTTTACCATGCCTTGTGATGAGGGTCAATGGGAAACTGCAACAGCCCTATTCAGGCAGGACTGCAAATGGGTTCCAGACCCCTCAGGAATGAAGGTTTGGGTCACTCCATCAGGTAAAAAACCATGACCTGCTGAGGTGCTTGCTGAAGTCAAAGGGAATACAGAATGGGTAGTAGAAGAAGGCAGTCATCAATGCCAGCTACGACCATGTGACCAGTTGCAGAAATGAGGACGATAATTGTCATGAGTATTTCCTCCTTATTTTGTTAAGAACATGTTTATGCATTTATACACTTGTACTAAGAAAATATCTTATTTTATTCCCTTTTTTCTTCATCATATAAGATTTATTGACTTTATATTAACATTTAAGCATTGTTAATTTTACGTAATAGCATTTGGGTTGGGGATTGGTGCATTTCCAGTTGTACGAAGAATAGTTGCATTATGTTAGGTGTAATTATGACCTTATTATTGTCTTTGTTTGAAGATTATGTAGGATTTCAGGAGATGTATATGGGTTCAAGTTGATAAAGGGAGGACTTGTGATGGTTAATATTGCCAACTTGATTGGAGTGAAGGATGCAGAGTATTGTTCCTGGGTGTGTCTATGAGGGTGTTGTCAAAAAAGATTAACATTTGAGTCAGTGGATTGGGAAAGGCAGACCCACCCTCAATCTGGGTGAGCACATTCTAATCAGCTGCCAGTGAGGCCAGTATTAAAGCAGGCAGAAGAACGTGGGAAGACTAGACTGGTTTTGTCTTCAGCCTACATCTTTCCCCCATGCTGAATGCTTCCTGCCATTGAATATCAGACTTCAAGTTCTTCAGCTTTGGTATTCAGACTGGCTTCCTTGCTCCTTAGCTTGCAGATGGCCTACTGTGGCACCTCACCTTGTGATTATGTAAGTCAATACTCCTTAATAAACTCCGCTTATATATATATAAGCTTTATATATACATCTATTAGTTCAGTCCCTCTAGAGAACCCTAATGTAGTAGGTGTTATTATTATTCTCCTTTTAAAGATGAAGAAATCAAAACACAGAGAGGGTAAGTAGCCTGCCCAGGATCACACAGGTTTTAAGACAGTGACACCTGAGAATAGGTTGAGTACCATGCTTGCTAACCCTATAGGGCAGTGACTTCACTCTGCAACCTTATGAAGCCCTCTGAATAATTACCTCATTTTTATTTTTTATTTTTCAGAATTTCACGGGTGACCTAAATAACCACTAGGTGTTTTAGTTTCCTAGTTTGCATTTTTGCATAACTTAAAGATTCCAGGTCATTGAATTTCATTTGCTTATACTTTTTTGTTTGCATGTTTAAATCAATTTTGCTTCTTGTACAAAGCAAGTCTTGTTTTCCTCAGAGCTCTAGAAACCAAGTGTACCCAAACCACAGCCATGTACCTCTTGCTTGCTGAAAGGATCCTGAGAGAAAAGCAAGACAAAGAAATACAGATGAGCTCTGCAAACCCTAGAAATAGCAAGGCCCAGCTCAGGTGAGAAAAAAAAATCTTCATGGATTTTAGTAAGTTTAAAGTTTGGAAATAGTAAACTTTTTTTTTTTTTCATTTTTGTTAATGCTTCCTAACTTTGTGAGGCTAGAGAGTACAAATAGTGATCCCAACTTCCTGACTCAGCTTCTTGATCTGTAAAATGGGAATAATAATCCTCTCTACCTCATGGGATTGTGGTGAAAGATGATATGCAAATCAATAGATGTGACATACTTAGGACAGGGCTCCACGTGTTTGTTGCCATTGCTATGAATTTTCACCACCATTATTGTCTTCAGGAATAAATGACTCCCCTTCTTCTCTCTTCCTTCCTCTACCTCTTCCTTCCTCTCTTCCAGCTCCTCCTCCTCTCTCCTCATCTTCCCACCTTTTTTTGCCATATTACTTTCCACTTAAAATCAAAACATAGAAAGGGTTTACTTTTTGAGCTCATCACTATGAAATTTATTTAGAATTTATCTTTATCCATTTAGATATAGGTAATTTGTATAATTGTAGTAAAACTGAAGGGTATTCCCAATTCTGAATACATCTTATTTGTGCATCCAAATATGTATATTTATTACTGTTATAAGGTCTATATAATTATTATTATTGTGTAAATATTATTATTGAAAAAGATAAATGTATAATTCTTGTTATATTATTATTATTGAAAATTTGTTATGAGAATAATTATTATTTTCTCTTAGGATTCTTTCAGTAAGAAAGAAATAAGTGGCTGCGATGTGGGTATAGCTGTTGGTTTCCAGGGCTCTAAGGAAAACAAAGTTTACTTTTTACAAGTGGCATGATTGATTTAATGAAGCAAATGAAAAAATTCTAGCAAAATTCAATGACTTGGAATCTTTAAATTATGCAAAAACACAAACTGGGGTCAAAACACCTAGTAATTACTTAGGTCACTCTTGACTCTTGAAATTCTAAAAACAACTGCATAAAAATGTTCATATCAGTAAGAAAAATCCAAAATGCTGATGGTAGCTGAGATGGATGTCAGTGTTAGATCCATAAGAAAAGGTAATGAGTAAAAAGGGAAAGGTAAATGAAGCTTCCAAGGATGTGCAGATTATCCAAAAATTTAATTGCATGCCAGTGTTTATTTTTGTTAAACTGGCTTACTTGCTTCCATCAGAAGTAAGAAATGTAGATGAGGTCTGTGTTACATAAATGTGCATTGGAACACCAGTGTCAATCAGAAAAATTAGAAAAAATCTTTGTTTTCAGATTCTCTTTGCATTTATCAGTAATTTAAGCACTAAAGAATTATTCATGTGTTAAGAATATGTCATCATTAACCTCTTTGAATGAAAGCAATGTATTCACTCATCCATTTAAAAAGTAATGCTTGCCAAGTACTTGGTCTGGCCATGCACTGTGCTGGCTAGGCACTGGGGGCATGACTTCCACAAGGCTCACATTCCCTACCCACTATCTTGCAGCTGGCCTGCCGTGAGACATACCTCAAGATTACTCCAGAGAATTCCACAAGGCCCAGAAATGTGTAAGTATTTAGAAACTTTTTACAGTGAAAATACACAATGAACACTAAGGATAGAAGCAACAGCTAAGGTCACTTTTTATAAAATGTACAGTGTGGGTCACAGCTCATTGTGATGGGGTAGGTCGAGGCATGAGATTCCAGAGAAAGAGCCCAAGGTAAAATTCAAGGGTACACTTACTTCTTAGGGTGGCTTCTTCAGCTGAGTACCAGATAAAAAGATAGCTTGTGTTGAAGCAGTATATTGTAAGACTAAGGTGTGTCTTAAACTCAGCAATTACCCTCAGAATGAAGAGCTGCTCATAACATGAGCAGCAGGCAAGACCTAAGACTAGTTGAAGGATCAGCAGGCTGTAGTCTCCCACTTTTTTCCCTATATAAGATATGTGCTTGCTAGTGGATGGGCAAACTGGAGTCATGTGAACCATTAAAATTCCCCTCTTTGGATTTATAATTGAATATACATTAATTAAATAGTTTTGTATGACTCCACTGTCATTATTTGTATAATTGTTTATTTAAGCTTAGAACATTCAGTCAATTGTGGGAGACATGAACAGCTTTTTATCCACTTGAAAATGCCAAATTGTTTTCTACATATTCCTAAAGTGAAGGTCCCCAGCATGTGTAGCAAGTGTCCTGTTTATCATTCCTTGTTTAGTTCCTTTAAGTGTCTGTGGGTATATCTGCAAAAACTCATAAGGCACCTGAAAAATTGTAGAAATTTATGCTTAAACCGAAATTAAGAACCTGGGTTTATTTTAGTAAATCTTTCTCTCCAGTTTTCTAGAAACATCCTAAAGATATACATCCTTTATACAGACACTAACCTTCTCAGGAACCACACACTCCCACTGAGTGTTGCCTGTGATAGTTTGCCCTATGCAGAGGTCCATCTGTAAGTCCAACTTGCAGCCTCCTGTCCTCCTAGGTCATGTATCTAGGTCAGATCACTCACCCAGGCCAGGAAAGCCCTCCCAATGGGAACCCACTTTTTAGTTGTCCAGAGTATGCCTTCTTGCTATCATATTCAACTGTATCATTCAACATGTTAAATAACTTTCACTTTTCATGTGGGAAAATGTTTCATATTTTCATAAAGAGTACCTTATGGAAGTTAATCATCACTGAAACAAAACAACTGTGCCTTTGCTTTGTGTTGTCCTTGATTTCAAACTTCTTCAGTTATTAAAAAATGGTTGGGCTGGGCGCAGTGGCTCATGCCTGTAATCCCAGCACTTTGGGAGACTGAGGTGGGCAGAACACCTGAGGTCAGGAGTTTGAGACCAGCCTGTCCAATGTGGTAAAACCTCATCTCTACTAAAAATACAAAAATTAGCTGGGCATGGTGGCACATGCCTGTAATCCCAGCTACTCAGGAGGCTGATGACAGGAGAATTGCTTGAACCTGGAAGGTGGAGGTTGCAGTGAGCCAAGATCATGCCATTGCACTCCAACCTGGGTGAAAAAAGCGAAACTCGCTATCAAAAAAAAAAAAAAAATGGCTTTGATTTTTAAATATCCATGTATGGGAGGGCCAAAGGTCTCCCCAGATTCAATTCGAACAAGATGACACCAAGATATATTATAATCAAACTGTCAAAAGTTAAAGAGAATTTTGAAAGCAAGAGAAAAGAAGCATATAACAGATAAGGAGTTCCAATTACAGGCCAGGAAAGAGTGGGATGATATATTTAAAGTGCTGAATGTGAAAATTTGCCAAACAAGAATACTGTACCTGGCAAACTGTCCTTCAGAAACAAAGAAGAGACAATGGCTTTCCCAGACAAACAAAAGCTGAGGGAGTTTATCATCACCAGACCCGTGTTACAAAAAAATGCTAAAGGGAGTTATTCAAGCTAAAGGAAAAGGACACTAGTAACATAAAAACATATGAAAGTATAAAAAAACTAGTGAAAGTGAGAACACAATAGAATTCAAAATGCCCTAATACTGTCATGGTGGTGTGTGAATCACCTATATCTTTAGTATAAAAGTTAAAAGATAAAATTATTAAAAATAATAATAGCAATATCATCACTGCAATAATTTAAGGACTACACAATACAAAAAGATGTAAATAGTAATATCAAGAATAACATGTGGGAGAGGGGCAGTAAAAGATTAGAGTTTTTAAATGTGATCAAAGATAAGTTGCTATCCAGTTAAAATAGCATAATCAGTGTAAGATATTTTATATAAGCCTTAGGAAAACCTCAAAGCAAAAACGTATATTACTTACACAAAAGATAAAAAGTAAGGAATCAGCAAGGCACAGTGGCTCACCCTGTAATCCCAACACTTTGGGAAGCCGAGGTGGCCTGGATCACTTGAGCCCAGGAGTTATTGACTGCCTGAGAAACATAACGAAGGACTGTCTCTTCAAAAAATACAAAAATTATGCAGGTGTGGTGGCACCCACCTGTAGTCCCAGCTACTCAGGAGGCTTAGGTGGGAGACTCACCTGAGTCTCGGAAGTCGAGGCTGCAGTGAGCCATGATCCCAGTCTGGGAAGTCGAGGCTGTGGTGAGCCATGATCATGACACTGAACTCCAGCTTGGGTGACAGAATGAGGCCCTGTCTCAAAAAAAAGAAAAAAAAAAAGAAAAGAAAAAGAATCAATGTATGCTGTAGAGAAAATCACCTACCAACTAAAAAAGATAGCAAGAGAGGAAAAAAGGAACAAAGAATCTACAGAACAACCAGAAAATAATAACAAAATGATAGTACTAACTTCTTACTTATCAATAATTATCTTGAATGTAAATAGATTAAATTCTTCAATCAAAAGAAAGAGTGAATAAATGATTTTTTTAAGTGACCCAACTATATGCTGCTAAAAGAGACTCACTTCAACTTTATAACTGAAAGTCATATGGAAAGAAAGTGAAAGGATGAAAAAAGATAAACCATGTAAATAAAAACCAAGAGAGCAGGAGTGCCTATACTTACATCAGATAAAATAAACTTTAAGTCAAAACTTCAAAAAGAGACAAAATTGCTATGTAACCATCAGGGAATCAATTCATCAAGAAGATATAACAATTGTGAATACATACACAACCAATATCTGAGCACTTAAGATGAATGGAGCAAATATGAGTAGATCTGAAGGAAGATATAGATTGCAATACAAAAATAGTAAGGGACTTCTCTACTGCAGCTTCAACAATGGACAAATTATCCAGACAGAAAATCAATAAGGAAACATCAGACTTAAACTACACTTTAGACCAAATGGACCTAACAGACATATACAGAAAATTTCATCCAAAAGCAGCATAATATAATTCTTTTCAAGTACACATAGAATATTTTCCAATATAGATCGTGTGTTAGTTCACAAAACAAGAAATAACAAATACAAAAGGATTAAAATTATTTGAAGTATCTTTTCCAACCACAATGGTATGAAACTAGAATCAATAACAGAAGGAATTTTGGGAATTTCTACATATTTCATGGAAATTAAGCAGCATGCTAACAACAAATGGATCAATGAATAAATTTGAAGGAAAACTAAAAAATATCTTCAGACAAATTAAAGTGGAAACAAAATATATCAAAATATAAGAAATGCAGGAAAAGCAGTTCTTTTTCTAAATAATACTTTATTGTGCACTTATGAAAAAGCAGTTCTAAAAGAAAAGTTTATAGCAATAAATGCCTACACCACAGATAAAGATCTCAAAAAAAAAAAAATGTAATGTTATACCTCAAGGAACTAAAAAGATAAGAAAAACTAAGCTCAGAGTTAGTAGAAAGAAGGAATTAATAAAGATCAGAGCTGAAATAAATAAAATAGAAACAAGACAAACAATAGAAAGATCAAATAAACTACATTTGTTTCTTAAAAAGATAAACAAATTGACAAACCCTTAGCTAGACTAAGAAAAAAAGCAAGAAGACAAAATCAGAAATGAGTTATAATACCTGAAATACATTACATTACAATTGAAATACAAAGGATTATAAGAGACTACTATGGACAATTATAGGCCATCAAATTTAATAACCCACCAGAAGTGAATAAATTCCTAGACACATACAACCTACCAAGACTGAATCATGCAGATATATAAAATCTGAAAAGACCAATAATAAGTAAGTAGATGAAAGTAGTAAGAAAAAGTCTCCCACCAGAGAAAAGCCCAGGACCTGATGGCTTCATTACTAAATTCTACAAAGTATGTAAAGAAATAGTACCAATTCTTCTCAAACTCTTCAAAAAAAATTAAAGAAGAAGGAATACTTCCAAACTGATTTTATAGGGTCAGCATTACTCTGAAACCAAATCCAGATAAAGACACTACAAGAAAAGAAAACTGTAAGCTAATATCCCTGATGAACATAGATGCAAAAATCCTCAACAAAATACCATGAAATCAAATGTAACAGCATATTAAACGGATCACTCACCACTATCAAGTGGAGTTTATCCCAGGAATACAAAGATGGTTCAATATTCACAAATCTATAAATCTATAATGTGATATATCACATTAATGGAATGAAGGACAAAAGCCATATTATCATATCAATAGATTCAGGAAAAGCATTTGATAAAATTAAATATTTTTCATAAGGAAAACTAAAAAAATTAGGTATGGATGGAACACCTCAGCAAAATAAATGCCATAGATAACAAATCCATAGCTAACTTCACACTCAATGGCAAAAACTGGAAATCTTTCCCTTTAAGATCAGGAACAAGACAAGGATGCCCAAATTTTCCACCTCTATTCATGTACTGGAAATCCTAGACAGTAATTAGGCAAAAGAAAAAAAAAGACATGCAAATTGAAAAGAAATAAGTTAAAGTGTGCCTGTTTGCAGACACATGATATTATATGTAGAAAATATTAAAAGACTCCAACAAAAAACTGTTAGAAAAATAAATTCAGTAAAATTGCAGGATACACAATCAAAAATCATATAAAAATCAGTAGCATTTATGCACACTAATAGTGGCTAGCTAAAAAAAGAAATTAAAAAAATTATATTTACAATAGCTGCAAAGGAGACAAAAGACCTGAACACTGAAAATTACAAAACATTGATGAATGAAATTGAGGATGACACAAATAAGTAGAGAATATGCCATGTTCATGAATTGGAAGAATTAATGTTAAAATGTTCATACTACCAAAAGTGCTCTATAGATTCAATACAATCCCCATCAAAATTCCATGACACTTTTCACAGAAATAGACAAAACAATCCTAAAATTCTATGGAGCATCAAAAGACCCCAAATACCCAAGGAAATCCTGACCAAAAGCCAAAACATACAAAAAAACCTAGAGGTATCAAACTACCTGATTTCAAAATCTGCTCCAAAGCTATAGTAATCAAAACAGCATGGAACTGGCATAAAACAAACACAAAGACCAATGAAATGAAATAAAGAGCCCTCATATAAATCTACACATTTACAGTCAATTGATTTTTGGCAGAGTTTCCAAGAACACACATGGGAAAAGGACAGTCTCTTCAATAAATGGAGTTGGGAAAACTGGCTCTCCACATGCAGAAGAATAAAATTAGATCTTTATCTCATATTATATTAAAAGATTAACTCAAAATGGATTAAAGACTTAAATGTAAGATCTGAAACTGTAAAACTATTGAAAAAAATAAGAGAAAAGCTCCATGACATTGGTCTGGGCAAAGATTTTTGGAATATGACCCCAAAAATCACAGGCAACAAGAGCAGTAATAGGCTCGTGTGATTACATCAAAGTAAAAAGCTTCTGCACAACAAAGAAAACAACCTACAGAATGGGGAAAATATTTTCAAGCCATACATCTGATAAGGGCTTAATAGATAAAATATATAGGGAAGTAAAATGGCTCGATAGTAAGAAAACAAATAACCCAAATTAAAAATAGACAAATTGCAGACTCACTCTGAACCTGACTGCAACCCAGGATGGGTGCTTTTTCCTTCTGCCAGAACAACATTCTGGGGTGCTGTGGACACCTGACCTGTCAAGAGTGATGTAGCTGCCCAGGAACATAGGGTGCTAGAGAACAAAGGACAAACGACCTGAATAACATTTCTAAAAAGAAGGTATACAAATGGCAAGCAGGCATATGAAAAAATGCCAACCATCACTAATGAGAGAAATTCACATTAAAACCACAATGAGATATCACTTCACACCTGTTATAATGGTCATTATGAAAAAGACAAAAGATAACAAGTGTTGGCAAGGATGTTAAGAAAAGAGAACTGTTGGTGGTGATGTAAACTAGTCCAGCCATTATGGAAAACATATGGGGTTCCTAAAAAAAAATTAAAAATAGAAGTACCAAATGATCCAGCAATCCAACTATTGGGCATATGTCCAAAGAAAATAAAATTGGTATATCAAAGAGCTATCTGCACCCCATGTTCATTGCAGCATTATTCACAATAACCAAGACATGGAATCAAGCTAAGTGTCAGTCAGCAGTTAAATGGATAAAGGAAATGTGGTATATATTTACTTAATGGAATATTATTCAGCCTTTAAAGAGAAGGAAATCCTGTCATTTACAACAACATAGAGCAATCTGGGGATATAATGTTAAATGAATTAAGCCAGGCAGAGAAAGACAAATACTGTACGATTTCACATATATGTGGAATCTAAAAACATTGAACTCATAGAAGCAGAGAGTAGAATGTTAGTTTCCAGGGACTGTGAGGGGAAAGATGGGGAGATGTTGGTCTAAGGATACAAAATGTCATGGGAAAAAGTTCAAGCAATCTATACTTAGCGTATTTTATTCTTGAAAATCACTACATTATTATGCCATTCAACATCCCTTGTGGTCAGCTCTCTAATAACCTCTTCAAATCTCATCACTCTCTGGCTAGCAAAATACAAAAAATGATTCTAAGATGCTTGCAGTTCTGTAGGTCGGTGCCAAAGTAATCGCGGTTTTTGCCATTACTTTTAAATGACAAAGAGTTAAGTTGAAAACTTGTAGCAAGTAAAGCAGAAATTATGAATTCTTCTGGAGCTAAGGAGACATACCACCAAGCTATGGAGGGAAAGCTCTGGAGGACCACATTCTAGGAATACATGTGATGAGAGGTAAAGTGATGATGTATCCTTTGACATCCTTAGATTTTGTATCCTTAGATCAACATCTCCCCATCTTTCCCCTCACAGACCCTGGAAACTACCATTCTACTCTCTGCTTCTATGAGTTCAATGTTTTTAGATTCCACATATATGTGAAATCATACAGTATTTGTCTTTCTCTGCCTGGCTTAATTACTTTTAAATGGCAAAAACTGTGATTACTTTGGCACCAACGTAATAAAACCTGCTTTCCAGATTTTTCACACGCTACTAGCTGTCCCTAACTCATCCACCCTCTTAA
This sequence comes from Pongo abelii, assembly GCF_028885655.2. Lineage (NCBI taxonomy): Eukaryota > Metazoa > Chordata > Mammalia > Primates > Hominidae > Pongo > Pongo abelii. Next base: position 159,536,471 of record NC_071989.2, read on the forward strand.
ACTTAATTTACTTATTCATCAGGCATCATCACTTTACTTCTCATCACACATATTCCTAGAATGTGGTCCTCCAGCGCTTTCCCTCCATAGCTTGGTGGTATGTCTCCTTAGCTCCAGGAGAATTCATAATTTCTACTTTACTTACTATAAGTTTTCAACTTAACTTTTAAACTTGCCTCTACCCAGCCCCAGAATTTGGTAAATATCTTGAATGGAAGGCTGGCTCTCTTTCTTAGATGCCTCAGGTCATTGTTTTATCACCTGAGACCCAAGCAACTGCTGATAATTCTGGTTTCTCTGTCCCCCACAGTGCCCTCTTCCTGAGCCCAGCTTGAGTTTCAGCTTCTTGTCCTATCCCCAAATCACTAAATACATTCAGGGAAAGCTGTAGATCTTGAGCTTATTTATGAAAATTTCTGTCTCCTTGAAATTGTGCTCCTTTTAGTCCTCATTACTTCTAAGGGTCTTAATCTTTTAATGGATAATATGACTTTGTAAAATACATGGTTTTCAAGTTATTCTTAGTGAGGGTATTATTGAGATGTCAACTACTTCATCACATACTAAATGGAACAAAGTCTTTGTTGATACAAGATATTTATGACAGGAAAAGAGTTCTCATTAACTTATAATGAGCAATGTGATCAAGGAAAGTATATTTGTTATGTCACTCACTACCATAGAGATCTATATTGTGAAACCAAGAGTTGTACAAGTCTTGATTCAAGGGATGAATGTTTATTTTCCTATTAGAATCTGCTTCTTAATCATAAAGAGTAAAATTATGATACTATATTGCAGCCATAAATCTGGATGAACGATTGTCTTGATTTAGAAAAAATAAAAGGAAGAAATACATGAATAAGGAACAAGATTTTAAAAGTCAAGAGAAGATTTGATCTTGCTGTGTGGTTTTCTCTTCATTCCTTCTGCCCACAATATTCAATACTTCAAACTCTTTCATTACTAGACCTAACTCCAGCTCTCCTTCCTAAATAAATAATTCACATTTTGGTGCCACAGTTGCCTCCAATTCAGGCTGTATTTCAGCCTTAAGGACACTGGGACTTTAATCTGCTTCAGTGATGGGCTGTTATTTTTATTTATTTATTTTTTTGAGGTGGAGTCCCACTCTTGTCACCCAGACTGGAGTGCAATGAGGCAATCAAAGCTACCTGCAACCTCACCCTCCCAGGTTCAAGCGATTCTCCTGCCTCAGCCTCCCAAGTAGCTGGGATTACAGGCACCCACCACCATGCCCAACTAATTTTTGTATTTTTAGTAGAGATGGGGTTTCACCATGTTGGCCATGCTGGTCTCGAACTCCTGCCTCAGCTGATCTGCCTGGCTCGGCCTCCCAAATTTCTGGGATTACAGGCGTGAGCCACCATGTCCGGCCTGATAGGCTGTTATTTGACATTAACCCTCCCACTAAGAAAAGCCGATTAAAGAAAAAAGAAATGTTTACAGGTGGAGAGGAGTTATAAGCCAAAATATCTGAGTCTCATATTTGAAGCTACTTTTTACCTGTGAGGATTTTCAATTTTGCAAGCAATGGTTGAGAGCCTGAAAATCTGAGCAGAGCTAGCAACAGACTCACAGAACAGAGGGGACAAAACCTGGAGTTAAGAGCCTGCTGAGGAAGAGAGACTGTGGTAAAGACCCCAGGCTTTGGATGAAGGGATGCCCTAGAAGTAGAGAGGACAAGAAACAGATCAGCCTCAAATCTTAACAGGAACCAGAGGAAAAGAAAAGCCACATTCACTCCAAGAGAAAAGCAATAAGAACTTAAAAACTCATTGAACTTAAAAGAAATCCAGGAGACAATAGAATGATACATTCAAACTGTGGAGACAAAATAACTTCAAACCTAAAATCCTAAATTCATAAAAACAAAATTATTCAAAGGTGGAAGTGATGTGAAGACACTTAGAGACAGCCAGAAACTAAAGAACTCATCACCAGCAGACCTACACTAAAGCAAATACTACAGGGTGTTCTTAAGGCAGGAGCAAAGTGATCTCACAAGGATACTCTCAGATTCAGGGAAAATAAAGGCAACAGAAAAGCCAAATATATTAGTAAAGCTAAAGTAATATGTTTTTAATGAAATAATAATAATATCTTATTGGACTTAATGTTTACATATATATAAATGCATTATATATGTTTATATGCATATATGTGTATGCAAATCAAAATAACTAAAATACACAACAAGAAAACATAAACTTGGAGAATGAAAATGGAGATAAGATTCTAATCTGACCAGGAAGAGGTAAAAGTATTGATTTTTATTACAGCTGAAAAAGTAAAAATTACACATTGTATTTCTAGGGTAAGCAAAAGAGAATAAATAGAATGCATAACTAACAAGGTAAGAGAAAAATGGAATACTAAAAAATATTCAGTACACTTCAAAGCAAGACTAGAAGGAACATAAAACAGGCAGAAAACGTCAATAAAACATATTAAGATAGTAGACTTGAAACCAAATTCATCGAGGATTTTGAGCCAAGATGGCCGAATAGGAACAGCTCCGGTCTACAGCTCCCAGTGTGAGAGACGCAGAAGACGGGTGATTTCTGCATTTGCATCTGAGGTACTGGCTTCATCTCACTAGGGAGTGCCAGACAGTGGGCACAAGTCAGTGGGTGCATGCACCATGTGCGAGCCAAAGAAGGGCGAGGCATTGCCTCACTTGGGAAGCGCAAGGGGTCAGGGAGTTCCCTTTCCTAGTCAAAGAAAGGGGTGACAGACGGCACCTGGAAAATCGGGTCACTCCCACCCGAATACTGCACTTTTCTGACGGGCTTAAAAAACGGCGCACCAGGAGATTATATCCCGCACCTGGCTCAGAGGGTCCTACGCCCACGGAGTCTCACTGATTGCTAGCACAGCAGTCTGAGATCAAACTGCAAGGCAGCAGCAAGGCTGGAGGAGGGGCGCCCACCATTGCCCAGGCTTCCTTAGGTAAACAAAGCAGCCGGGAAGGAAGCTCGAAATGGGTGGAGCCCACCACAGCTCAAGGAGGCGTGCCTGCCTCTGTAGGCTCCACCTCTTGGGGCAGGGCACAGACAAACAAAAAGACAGCAGTAACCTCTGCAGACTTAAATGTCCCTGTCTGACAGCTTTGAGGAGAGCAGTGGTTCTCCCAGCACACAGCTGGAGATCTGAGAACAGGCAGACTGCCTCCTCAAGTGGGTCCCTGACCCCTGACCCCTGAGCAGCCTAACTGGGAGGCACCCCCAGCAGGGGCAGACTGACACCTCACATGGCTGGCTGGGTACTCCAACAGACCTGCAGCTGAGGGTCCTGTCTGTTAGAAGGAAAACTAACAAACAGAAAGGACATCTACACCAAAAACCCATCTGTACATCACCATCATCAAAGACCAAAAGTAGATAAAACCACAAAGATGGGGAAAAAACAGAGCAGAAAAACTGGAAACTCTAAAAAGCAGAGTGCCTCTCCTCCTCCAAAGGAATGCAGTTCCTCACCAGCAACGGAACAAAGCTGGATGGAGAATGACTTTGACGAGCTGAGAGAAGAAGGCTTCAGACGATCAAATTACTCCAAGCTCTGGGAGGATATTCAAACCAAAGGCAAAGAAGTTGAAAACTTTGAAAAAAATTTAGAAGAATGTATAACTAGAATAACCAATACAGAGAAGTGCTTAAAGGAGCTGATAGAGCTGAAAACCAAGGCTCGAGAACTACGTGAAGAATGCAGAAGCCTCAGGAGCCGATGCGATCAACTGGAAGAAAGGGTATCAGCCATGGAAGATGAAATGAATGAAATGAAGTGACAAGGGAAGTTTAGAGAAAAAAGAATAAAAAGAAACAAGCAAAGCCTCCAAGAAATATGGGACTATGTGAAAAGACCAAATCTACGTCTGATTGGTGTACCTGAAAGTGACGGGGAGAATGGAACCAAGTTGGAAAACACTCTGCAGGATATTATCCAGGAGAACTTCCCCAATCTAGCAAGGCAGGCCAACATTCAGATTCAGCAAATACAGAGAATGCCACAAAGATACTCCTCGAGAAGAGCAACTCCAAGACACATAATCGTCAGATTCACCAAAGTTGAAATGAAGGAAAAAATGTTAAGGGCAGCCAGAGAGAAAGGTCGGGTTACCATCAAAGGGAAGCCCATCAGACTAACAGCGGATCTCTTGGCAGAAACTCTACAAGCCAGAAGAGAGTGGGGGCCAATATTCAACATTCTTAAAGAAAAGAATTTTCAACCCAGAATTTCATATCCAGCCAAACTAAGCTTCATAAGTGAAGGAGAAATAAAGTACTTTACAGACAAGCAAATGCTGAGAGATTTTGTCACCACCAGGCCTGCCGTAAAAGAGCTGCTGAAGGAAGCACTAAACATGGAAAGGAAAAACCGGTACCAGCTGCTGCAAAATCATGCCAAAATGTAAAGACCGTCGAGACTAGGAAGAGACTGCATCAACTAATGTGCAAAATAACCAGCTAACATCATAATGACAGGATCAAATTCACACATAAAAATATTAACTTTAAATGTAAATGGACTAAATGCTCCAATTAAAAGACACAGACTGGCAAATTGGATAAAGACTCAAGACCCATCAGTGTGCTGTATTCAGGAAACCCATCTCATGTGCAGAAACACACATAGGCTCAAAATAAAAGGATGGAGGAAGATCTACCAAGCAAACGGAAAACAAAAAAAGGCAGGGGTTGCAATCCTAGTCTCTGATAAAACAGACTTTAAACCAACAAAGATCAAAAGAGACAAAGAAGGCCATTACATAATGGTAAAGGGATTAATTCAACAAGAAGAGCTAACTATCCTAAATATATATGCACCCAATACAGGAGCACCCAGATTCATAAAGCAAGTCCTGAGTGACCTACAAAGAGACTTAGACTCCCACACATTAATAATGGGAGAATTTAACACCCCACTGTCAACATTAGACAGATCAATGAGACAGAAAGTCAACAAGGATATCCAGGAATTGAACTCAGCTCTGCACCAAGTGGACCTAATAGACATCTACAGAACTCTCCACCCCAAATCAACAGAATATACATTTTTTTTAGCACCACACCACACCTATTCCAAAATTGACCACATAGTTGGAAGTAAAGCTCTCCTCAGCAAATGTAAAAGATCAGAAATTATAACAAACTGTCTCTCAGACCACAGTGCAATCAAACTAGAACTCAGGATTAAGAATCTCACTCAAAACCACTCAACTACATGGAAACTGAACAACCTGCTCCTGAATGACTACTGGGTACATAAGGAAATGAAGACAGAAATAAACATGTTCTTTGAAACCAGCGAGAACAAAGACACAACATACCAGAATCTCTGGGGAGTATTCAAAGCAGTGTGTAGAGGGAAATTTATAGCACTAAATGCCCAGAAGAGAAAGCAGGAAAGATCCAAAATTGACACCCTAACATCACAATTAAAAGAACTAGAAAAGTAAGAGCAAACAAATTCAAAAGCTAGCAGAAGGCAAGAAATAACTAAAATCAGAGCAGAACTGAAGGAAATAGAGACACAAAAAACCCTTCAAAAAACTAATGAATCCAGGAGCTGGTTTTTTGAAAGGATCAATAAAATTGATAGACCACTAGCAGGACTAATAAAAAAAGAGAGAAGAATCAAATAGATGCAATAAAAAATGATAAAGGGGATATCACCACCGATCCCACAGAAATACAAACTACTATCAGAGAATACTACAAACAGCTCTACATAAATAAGCTAGAAAATCTAGAAGAAATGGATAAATTCCTCAACACATACACTCTCCCAAGACTAAACCAGGAAGAAGTTGAATCTCTGAATAGACCAATAACAGGAGCTGAAATTGTGGCAATAATCAATAGCTTACCAACCAAAAAGAGTCCAGGACCAGATGGATTCACAGCCGAATTCTACCAGAGGTAGAAGGAGGAGCTGGTACCATTCCTTCTGAAACTATTCCAATCAATAGAAAAAGAGGGAATCCACCCTAACTCATTTTATGAGGCCAGCATCATCCTGATACCAAAGCCGGGCAGAGACACAACCAAAAAAGAGAATTTTAGACCAATATCCTTGATGAACATTGATGCAAAAATCCTCAATAAAATACTGGCACACTGAATCCAGCAGCACATCAAAAAGCTTATCCACCATGATCAAGTGGGCTTCATCCCTGGGATGCAAGGCTGGTTCAATATACGCAAATCAATAAATATAATCCAGCATATAAACAGAACCAAAGACAAAAACCACATGATTATCTCAATAGATGCAGAAAAGGCCTTTGACAAAATTCAACAACCCTTCATGCTAAAAACTCTCAATAAATTAGGTATTGATGGGACATATCTCAAAATAATAAGAGCTATCTACGACAAACCCACAGCCAATATCATACTGAATGGGCAAAACCTGGAAGCATTCCCTTTGAAAAGTGGCACAAGACAGGGATGCCCTCTCTCACCACTCCTATTCAACATAGTGTTGGAAGTTCTGGCCAGGGCAATTAGGCAGGAGAAGGAAATAATGGGTATTCAATTAGGAAAAGAGGAAGTCAAATTGTCCCTGTTTGCAGATGACATGATTGTATATCTAGAAAACCCCATTGTCTCAGCCCAAAATCTCCTTAAGCTGATAAGCAACTTCAGCAAAGTCTCAGGATACAAAATCAATGTACAAAAATCAGAAGCATTCTTATACACAAACAACAGACAAACAGAGAGCCAAATCATGAGTGAACTCCCATTCACAATTGCTTCAAAGAGAATAAAATACCTAGGAATCCAACTTACAAGGGACGTGAAGGACCTCTTCAAGGATAACTACAAACCACTGCTCAAGGAAATAAAAGAGGATACAAACAAATGGAATAACATTCCATGCTCATGGGTAGGAAGAATCAATATCGTGAAAATGGCCATACTGCCCAAGGTAATTTACAGATTAAATGCCATCCCCATCAAGCTACCAATGACTTTCTTCACAGAATTGGAAAAAACTACTTTAAAGTTCATATGGAACCAAAAAAGAGCCCGCATCACCAAGTCAATCCTAAGCCAAAAGAACAAAGCTGGAGGCATCACACTACCTGACTTCAAACTATACTACAAGGCTACAGTAACCAAAACAGCATGGTACTGGTACCAAAACAGAGATATAGATCAATGGAACAGAACAGAGCCGTCAGAAATAATGCCACATATCTACAACTATCTGATCTTTGACAAACCTGAAAAAAACAAGCAATGGGGAAAGGATTCCCTATTTAATAAATGGTGCTGGGAAAACTAGCTAGCCATATGTAGAAAGCTGAAACTGGATCCCTTCCTTACACCTTATACAAAAATCAATTCAAGATGGATTAAAGACTTAAACGTTAGACCTAAAACCATAAAAACCCTAGAAGAAAACCTAGGCATTACCATTCAGGACATAGGCATGGGCAAGGACTTCATGTCTAAAACACCAAAAGCAATGGCAACAAAAGCCAAAATTGACAAATGGGATCTAATTAAACTCAAGAGCTTCTGCACAGAAAAAGAAACTACTATCAGAGTGAACAGGCAACCTACAGAATGGGAGAAAATTTTCACAACCTACTCATCTGACAAAGGGGTAATATCCAGAATCTACAATGAACTCAAACAAATTTACAAGAAAAAACAAAGAACCCTATCAAAAAGTGGGCAAAGGACATGAACAGACACTTATCAAAAGAAGACATTTATGCAGCCAAAAGACACATGAAAAAATGCTCACCATCACTGGCCATCAGAGAAATGCAAATCAAAACCACAATGAGATACCATCTCATACCAGTTAGAATGGCAATCATTAAGAAGTCAGGAAACAACAGGTGCTGGAGAGGATGTGGAGAAATAGGAACAGTTTTACATGTTGGTGGGACTGTAAACTAGTTCAACCATTGTGGAAGTCAGTGTGGTGATTCCTCAGGGATCTAGAACTAGAAATACCATTTGACCCAGCCATCCCATTACTGGGTATATACCCAAAGGACTATAAATCATGCTGCTATAAAGACACATGCACATGTATGTTTATTGCGGCATTATTCACAATAGCAAAGACTTGGAACCAACCCAAATGTCCAACAATGATAGAGTGGATTAAGAAAATGTGGCACATATACACCATGGAATACTATGCAGCCATAAAAAATGATGAGTTCATGTCCTTTGTAGGGACATGGATGAAATTGGAAATCATCATTCTCAGTAAACTATCGCAAGAACAAAAAACCAAACAGCGCAGATTCTCACTCATAGGTGGGAATTGGACAATGAGAACACATGGACACAGGAAGGGGAACATCACACTCTGGGGACTGTTGTGGGGTGGGGTGAGGGGGGAGGGATAGCACTGGGAGATATACCTGATGGTAGATGACGAGTTAGTGGGTGCAGTGTACCAGCATGGCACATGTATACATATGTAACTAACCTGCACATTGTACACATGTACCGTATAACTTAAAATATAATAATAATAATAAAAAACCAAATTCATCATACTGTCATTAAATGTTAATAGACAAACTACTACACAAATGGCAAAGATTATTAGTGACATTAAGGAAACTATATGCTTATATTAGACATACGTTTTATTTATAAGAATTTAGAAATTTTGTACATAAAAGGATGAAAAAATACATCACTCATATACTAATTAGAAGAGGGTTGGTACGGTTATATTTATATTGGACAAAGTAGACTTCATGACAAGGAAACGCTTACTGGTAATAAAGAAGGAAAATTCACCAGGAATATATAATAATTATTTTTATTTAAATATCAGCAACCAACATATATTGACATGTTTGTCCTCCATTTGAAATGTACTACATTTCTAAACTAAGGGTATATATGAGGTAAAATTTTCTCCATCACCAGAGAAGGATGTCTTTTTAACTTCAGGTAAAAGAAAGAAATCATATTGTGACTCCCTTGCTCATTAATCACCAAGATTCCATGATTCTGTGATTCTGAGTCTCCATGGTGTTTTGAGTCTCTGATTCCAGTCCAAAGCAGTTCAGTTTCTGAGAAAGATCATGTCATTTTCACTGTCCTGTCTGGGAATTCCTGTAGCAGGTATTTTGACCATACAGTTGAGGGCCATGGCAAACACAAGGAATATCTTAAAAGTAGCAGATAGCACACCTGCAGGGTGTGACAGTAACTACATTTAGGGAGAAGAGGAGGTCAAAACAGCATATTTGGTTATTCCATAGCACTGGCATGCTCTGATTTTAGACAGGATTTAAACAGCTCTTGCTGGGAACACTGGCCTGTGCCTATAATCCCAGCATTTTGAGAAGCTGAGGCAGGAGTTCAAGAACAGCCTGAGCAACATAGTGAGACCACTTCTCTAAAAAACAATTAGGGGGCTTAGTGATGCATACCTTAGTCCTACCATCTTAGGAGGCTGAGGCAGGAGGATCACCTTATCCCAGTTGTTGTAGACCAGCTTGGGCAATATAGCAAGAGTCTGTCTCAAAAAATAAAAATAAGAATAAAACAGGGCCGGGTGTGGTGGCTCACGCCTGTAATCCCAGCACTTTGGGAGGCCAAGGTGGGTGGATCATGAGGTCAGGAGATTGAGACCATCCTGGTTAACACGATGAAATCCCGTTTCTACTAAAAAAATACAAAAAATTTAGCCGGGCATGGTGGCGGGCACCTGTAGTCCCAGCTACTTGGGAGGCTGAGGCAGGAGAATGGCGTAAACCCGGGAGGCGGAGCTTGCAGTGAGCCGAGATTGTGCCACAGCACCCCAGCCTGGGTGACAGAGCGAGACTCTGTCTCGAAAAAAAAAAAAAAAAAAGAATAAAACAGCCCTTGGGAAGTCTTTCAAAGAGGTTGGAAAATTCACCTGCTGCTTGATATGGGTACCCTTTGCAATGACGTGTTATATAGATGAGTACCACGGTCTGAAATTCTGCAGACAGGACGTAATCATTGTCTTTTTGTAAATAAGTATATATAATCCAATAACCCTGGACAAGAAATATCTGATAGAAACCAATAGAAGGGAGACTGTAACTCTAAATATATAAGTGGAAATGCTACAAAGGAGAAGTGAAAATATTAAACAAGTATAGATATTGAAAGAGGTTTTCCAAATAATGCTATTGCTTTATAACTTTAAATAATATGAAGATCCTTTTCCAAGAGACAAAGTTCTCGTGGGAATAATTTGAACTCTTATTTAAAAATATAATGTAGGTTGCATTTCTCATATTCAATTCTTTCACTAAAGTAATTTTCATTTCTGATGGTACATTGTTAATTTTTGCTCTATTTGCAAAGTAAATCTTATGTTCTCATTTCTTTCATTGTGGTATAATGAACATATAGTGAAGTGCAAACATTTTAAGTGTATTGCTTCATGAGTTTTAAGAAATGTGTGACCATATCAAAATATACATTTCTAGCACATGAGAAATTTCTTTCATGTCCCTTTGTAGATAACCCACCCACTGAGGCAGAAACTATTCCAATTTTTTGCAACATAGACTAATTTTGCCTATTTCAGAACTTAGCATAAATGAGGTCACATGCATAGTTTATCAATTTTAGGCCAGTTCCACACAATCTTGAAATGATAGCTTTATGGAATGTATTGAAATTAGGTAGTAAGTTCTCCAATTTATTCTTCCTTCTTAAGGTTGTTTTCACTACTTTAAGTCTTTTGTATATCCATATGAATTTTAAAATCAGTTTGTCAAATTCATTTTTTTTTTACTTTTATTTTAGGTTTGGTAGTACATGTAAAGGTTTGTTATATAGGTAAACTGATATCATGGGGGTTTGTTGTACAAATTATTTGATCGCCCAAGTATTAAGCCTAGTACCACTAGTCATTTTTTCTGCTTCTCTCCCTTCTCTCAACCTCCACTCCCAAGTAGACTCCGGTGTCTTTTGTTCTATTCTTTGTGTTCATGAGTTATCATCAGTTAGCTCCCACTTATAAGTGAGAACAAGTGGTATTTGGATTTCTGTTCCTGCAGTTAGTTTGCTAAGGACAATGACCTCCAGCTCCATCCATGCCCCTGCAAAAGACGTGATCTCATTCTTTTTTTATGGTGGCATAGTATTCTATGGCCCATGGAATATGTACCACATTTTCTTTATCCAATCTGTCATTGCTGGGCATTTAGGTTGATTCCATGTCTTTGCTATTGTGAATAGAGTTGCAGTGAATATTTGAATGCGTATGTCTTCACAATAGAATGATTTATATTCCTCTGGGTATATACCCAGTAATGGGATTGCTGGTTTGAATGGTAGTTTTACTTTTAGCTCTTTGAAGAATCACCATACTGCTTTCCACAATAGTTGAACTAATTTACACTTTCACCAACCGTGTATAAATGTTCTTTTTTCTCCACAACCTTGCCAGCATTTGTAATTTTTTGGCTTTTTAGTAATAGTCATTTTAACTGGTATGAGATGTTATCTCATTGTGGTTTTGATTTGCACTTCTCTAATGATCAGTGATATTTAGCTCTTTAAAATATGATTGTTGGCCACATGTATGTCTTATTTTGAAGTGTCCATTCATGTCCTTTGTCCACTTTTTAAATGGGGTTGTTTTTCTCTTCTAAATTTGTTTAAGTTCCTTATAGATGTTGATAGACCTTTGTCAGTCTCATAGTTTGCAAATATTTTCTCCACCCTGTAGGTTATCTATTTACTCTGTTGATGGTTTCTTTTGCTGTGCAGAAACTCTTTAGTTTAATTAGATCCCATTTGTCAACTGTCACATTCATCATGATTGCTTTTGGTGTCTTTGTCATTAAATCTTTGCCCGTTCCTATATCCAGGATGGTATTGCCTAGGTTGTCTTCCAGAATTTTTATAGTTTTGGGTTTAACGTTTAAGTCTTTAATCCATCTTGGTTAATTTTTGTATATGGTGTAAGAAAGGGGTCCAGCTTCAATCTTTATATGGATAGCCAGTTTATTAACCCAGCACCATTTATTGAATAGGGAGTCTTTTTCCCATTGCTTTTGTCAGCTTTGTTGAAGATCAGATGGTCCCAGGTGTGCAGCCTTATTTTGGGGCTCTCTATCCTGTTCCATTGGTCTATGTGCCTGTTTTTGTACTAGTACCAAGCCGTTTTGGCTACTGCAGCACTGTAGTATAGTTTGAAGTCAGGTAACATAATGCCTCCAGCTTTGTTCTTTTTGTGTAGGATTGCCTTGGCTACTTGAGATCTTTTTGTCTTCCATATGAATTTTAAAATTGATTTTAAAAATAGTTCTGTGAAGAATATCCTTGGTAATTAGGTAGGAATAGCATTGAATCCGTTATTTGGTTTGGGAAGTATGCCCATTTTAATGATATTATTTTTATCCATGAGCATGGGATGTTTTTCCATTTGCTTGCATCTTCTCTGATTTCTTTGAGCACTGTTTTGTAATTCTCATTGTAGAGATCATTCACCTCTCTGGTTAGCTGTATTCTTAGGTATTTTATTATTTTTATGGCAATTGTGAAAGGGATTGCTTTCCTGATTTGGCCCTTGGCTTGGCTGTTTTTGGTGTATAGGAATGCTGGTGATTTTTGTAAATTGATTTTGCATCCTGAAACTTGCTAAAGTTGTTCATTAGCTAAAGAAGCTTTTGAGCTGAGACTATGGGGTTTTTTAGATATAGAACCATGCTATCTGCAAACAGAGATAGTTTTACTTCTTCCCTTCCTCTTTGGATGCTCTTTATTTCTTTTACCTGATTGCTCTGGCTAGGGCTTCCAATATTATGTTGAAGAGTGGTGAGAGAGGGTATCCTGTCTTGTGCCAGTTTTCAAGGAAAATGCCTCCAGCTTTTGCCCATGCAGTATGATGTTGGCTGTGTGTTTGTCATAGATGGCTCTTAGTATTTTGAGGTATGTTTCCTCAATATCTATTTTATGGAGAGCTTTTAACATGAAAGCATGTTGAATTTTATTGAAAGCATTTTCTTCATCTATTGAGATAGTCATGTGGCTTTTGTCTATAGTTCCATTTATGTGATGAATCACATTTATTTATTTGCTTATGTTGAAGCAAACTCACATCCCAGGAATGAAGCCTACTTGATCGTGGTGTATTAGCTTTTTGATGTGCTGCTGGATTTGGTTTGCAAATATTTTGTTGAGGATTTTTGCATCAATGTGTATCAATATTGGCCTAAAGTTTTCTTTTTTTGTTGTGTCCCTGCCAAGTTTTGGTATCAGAATTATGCTGTTTTTATAGAATGAATTGGGGAGGAGTCCCTCATCCTCAATTTTTTGGAAGAGTTTCAGTAGGAATGGTACCAGCTCTTCATTGTACATATGGTAGAATTCACCTGTGAATCCATGAGGTCCTAGGATTTTTTGATTGGTAGGCTACTTATTACTGATTCAATTTCAGAGCTCATTATTGGTCTGTTCAGGAAATCAATTTTTTCCTGGTTCAATCTTGGGAGCATGTATATGTCTAGGAATTTACCCATCTCTTCTAGGATATTTTAGTTTGTGTGCATAGAGATGTTCAAAGCAGTTTCTGATGGTTATTCTTATTCCTATGGGGTTAGGGGTAACATTCTCCTCATCATTTCTAATTGTGTTTATTTTGATGTTTCCTCTTTTTTTCTTTATTAGTCTAGCTAGTGACCTATCTTTCTTATCAATTTTTTCAAAAAAAACCAACTACTGGATTTATTGACCTTTTGAATGATTTTTTTTGTGTCTTGATTTCCTTCAGTTCAGCTCTGATTTTGGTTATTTCTTGTCTTTGGATAGCTTTGGAGTGGATTTGTTCTTGCTTCTCTGATTTTTTCCATTGTGATGTTAGGTTGTTAATTTGAGATCTTTCTAATGTTTTGATGTGGGCATTTAGTGCTATGAATTCCCCTCTTAACACTGCACAAGAGTTCTGAATTAGATTGAGCTAGCTGAAATGACAGAAATGCAATTCAGAATATGGACAGGAACAAAGATCATAAAGATTCAGGAGAACAACAAAACCCAATCTAGGAAAACTAAGAATCAAAATAATACAGGAGTGGAAGGATGAAATAGCTGGTATAAAACAGAACTTAATGGATCTGACAGAGCTGAATAACACAATACAAGATTCATAATGCAATCACAAGTAACAACAACAGAATAGACCAAGCAGAGGAAAGAATCTCAGAACTGGAAGACTGGCTCTCTGAAACGAGACAATCAGACAACAATAAGTAGGAAAGAATTAAAATGAATGAACAAAACCTCCAAGAAGTATGGAGTTATGTGAAGAGTCTAAATCTATGAATCATTGGCATTCCTCAAAGGGAGGAAGCAAACAACTTGGAAAATGTATTTCAGGCTATCATCCATGAAAACTTCCCCAACCTTGCTAGTGAGGCCAACAATTAAATTCAGGAACTACAGAGAACTCCTGCAAGATTCTACAGAAGAAGATCATCACCAAGACCCATAATTGCAGGTTTTTCAAGGTCAAAATAAAAAAAAGAAAAAAAGAATGTTAAAGGCAGCTAGAGAGAAATGACAGGTCGCCTACAAAGAAAACTTCATCAGGCTAACAGTGGACCTCTCAGCTGAAACCTTACAAGCCAGGAAAGATTTAAACCTGCCTCACAAGAGATCTTGAAAGGAGTGCCAACTATAGAAAGGAAAGACTTCTACAAGCTAATACCAAAGCACACTTAAATACACAGACCAGTAACACTATAAACCAACCACACAAACAAGCCAGCATAATAACCAGCTAAAAGCACAATGACACACATCAACAATAACCTTGAATGTAAATGGGCTAAGTGCCTCCACTTAAAAGGCACTGAGTGGCCAGCTGGATAAAAAAGCAAGACCCAATGGTATGCTGTCTTCAAGAGCATATCACACATAATGACACCCATAGTCTCAAAAAAAAGGGATAGAGGGAAATTTACCAAGCAAATGAAAACGAGAAAAAAGCAGGGATTGCAATTCTGATTTCAGACAAAAACAACAACAACAACAACAACAACAAAACAGACTTTAAACCAGCAAAGATTTAGAAAGACAAAGAAGGGCCTTACATAATGGTAAAGGGTTCAATTCAACAAGAAGGTCTAACTATCCTAAATATAAATGCAGCCAACACAAAAAAACCAAGTTCTTAGACACCTACAAAGAGACATAGACTCCCACATAATAAAAGTGGGAGACTTTAACACTCCACTGATGTTGTTAGATAGATCATTGAGGCAGAAAATTAACAAAGATATTTAGGACCCAAACTCAACATTGGACCAAATGGATCTGATAGAGACCTCTACAGAACTCTCCACCCAAAAATAACAGAATATACATTCTTCTCATTGCCACATGGCACACACTCTAAAACTGACCACATAATTTGACATAAAACAATCCTTGGCAAATGCAAAAGAACTAAAATTATGCCAAACACACTCTCAGATCACAGCATAATAAAAATAGGAGTCAAGACTAAGAAAATCACTCAAAACCATGAAAATTAACATGGTTCTGAATGACTATGGGGTAAATAATGAAATTATGGCAGAAACCAAGAAGTTCTTTGAAACTAATGAAAACAAAGATAAAACATACCAGAATCTCTGAGACACAGCTAAGGCAGTTCATTGAATTTTACACAAAAAATATTGGCTGATATTTTGATAGAGATTGTGTTAAATCTATGGACCAATTTGGGGAGAATTAATATCTTAACAGCATCGAGCCTTCCAACCAATAAACTAGATCTATTTCTCCATTTTGGTCCTTCTAAATTTCTTTCAGCAATGTTCTATAATTGTCACGTATTTTATTATGTCTATTCATGTTTCATATTTAAATGCTATTGCAAGTAGTATTGTTTTCAAATTTCAATTTCTGATTGTTTATTGTGGAGTTTTGTCTATTGACCTTGTATCCTAAGATCTTACTAATCTCAAGTATTAGTTGTTAGTATATTTTTTTCAAGATTTAAAACTTTTTACATACATGACCGTATTAGTTCGTTTTCATGCTGCTGACAAAGACATACCCAAGACTCTGCTATTTACAAAAGGAAGAGATTTAATGGACTCACAGTTCCACATGACTGGGGAGGCCTCACAATCATGGCAGAAGGTGAAAAGCACATCTCACATGGTGCCAGACAAGAGAACTTCTGCAGGGAAACTCCCCCTTTATAAAACCATCAAAGCTCATGAGACTTATTTACTATCACAAGAATAGCACAGGAATGACCTGCTCCCATGATTCAATTACCTCTCACCAGGTCCCTCCCACAACATGTGGGAATTGTGGGAGCTACAATTCACGATGAGATTTGGGTGGGGACACAGCCAAACCATATCAATGAGCATATCATCTGTAAATAGAGTTTTACTTCTTTTTTTCCAAACTGAATGCCATTTTTTGGCTATTGTACTGTCTTGGACCTCTAGTATATTGATCACTAGAAATGACAGAGAAGACATCTTTGCTTTGTTCTTTATTTTTAAAAAAACTCAGTCTTTCACTATATGATATTAACTGTAGAGTTTTCACTTCCTTTTTATCTATTGAAGAAGTTAGTTCCTGTTTAGATGATTTTTGTCAAATACTTTTTTCATCTTTTGAGATAATATGGTTTCCCTTTTTGTTTGCTAATGTGGTGACTTACACTGATTGCTTTTCAAATGTTAATCTAACCTTGCATTTCTGAGAGAAAACCTACTTGGGTCTTGATGTATTATCCTTTTTATATAATGTGACATTATTGTTTAGACTTTTGCATCAATAGTTATGAGGGATATTGGTCTGTAGTTTTATTTTCTTATAATATCTTCTGGTTTTGTATCATGGTGATGCTGACCAAATATAATGAATTGGGAACTATCCCTTCCTCTTCAGTTTTGTGGAAAAGCTTGTATAGAATTTGAATTGTTGCCTCTTTAAATATTGTTTGGTTTGAGACAGTTCACCAGTGAAGGTCTATGATCCTGAATTTGATAAGGTTTTACACTACAAGTTGAATTTTAAAAATTGATATAGGACTATTTATGTTAATATCTATTTCTTCTTGAGTGAGCTGTGGTAGGTTGTATCTTTCAAAGGATTTGTCCACTTCATCTGTTATCAAGTTTATTGGTATTAAGATGTTCATAATCTTCCCTTATTATTTTTTTGGATGTCTGTAAAGTCTGTAGTAATGTCACTTCTCTCATTTCTGATTTGAATAATTGTGTCCTCTCTCTCTTTTTTCCTGGGTCTGACATATCTATCTTCTCAAAAAGTCAGCTTTTGATGTATTTTCTTTTTTTCTATTTAATTTATGATTTGAACAGATCATTCTGCTGTTTATAATGCATTTGATTTTTTCCTGCTCCTATCTTCTTAAGGTAGAAACTGATACATTGTTTGAGACTTTTCTTTTCTAATGCATTCCTTTAGCACTTTAAATTTATCTTTAAGAACTACTTTACAGACATTTCACAAATGTTGACATGTTGTGTTTTTATTTTCATTAAGTTCAAAATGCTTCATTTCCTTTTTGATTCATTCTTTGACTAATGGGTTATTTAGAAGTGTGTTATTTAGTTTCCATATATTTGGTATTTGCCAGATATTTTCATGTTATTTATTTCTAATGTAATTGATTTCTAATGAATTAAATTAGAATCACATGAGAATGAGTCACCTTACCTTTTAAATTTATTGCTCTGTCTTGGTAAATGTTTCACATGGACTTAAAAGTGTGTATTGTACCATTTTGGTGTACGATGTTCTACAAATGTCAACTAGGTCAAATTGGTTGATTTTGCTGTTCAAGTCTACCTACTATAACCTTACTAATTATCTTCTCATTCTCTCAATTAGTGAGAATGTATTGAAATTTCTAACTGTAATTGTGGATTTGTCTATTTTTCCTTTGAAGTTTTATCAGTTATTGCTTCATGTATGGTGAAGCTCTGCTATTAAGTGCATAAGTGTTTAGGATTATGTTCTCATGATAAACTGATTCCTTTATCACTATGAACTGGTCTTTTAAAGATCTCTGTTATTATTTATCCTGAAATATATTTTATCTGATATTAATATAGGCCTTTCAGATTTCTTTCGTGTTATCATCGTATATCTTTTTTCCATTCTTTTACTTTGAACCCATTTGTGTCTTTACATTTAAAGTGTGTTTCTTGTAGGCAGCATATAGTCTCTGCGTTTTTATCTAATATGACAATCTCTTCCCCTAATTGGTGTCTTTAGATCATTTATGTTTAATCTGAGTATTTATATCATTAGATTAAGACTATCATTTTGTTTTCTATTTGTTCTGTTTTTTGTTCTCTTTTTCTACCTTGTTTTGGATTATTTATGATTACTTCTCTTCTTTTTGGATTTAAGTTATAACTCTGTTTTGTTATTTTAGTGGTTTGTTTAGCATTTGTACTACACATTTTTAGCTTATCCCAGTCTACTGCCAAGTTATATTGTGCCACTTCATGTATAGTAAAACAGACAATATGAACATGACCATGTTTTGCCAGCAGATGACCACATAGCCATTCCAATGACAGGCACTGATTTTGGCCTGTCTCTGGCAGCTGTAATTTTGTATGGTACGGCACTTTTCAGGCAGCCATATCCATGAACACGCTGAGATTTTCCATAGATGTGGAATTTCAAAGCAGTGTTAGACATTAAATCAAGCTTCCTCTTGGTCTTCTCAACAACAAAATCCAGGGTCAGGATCCTTTAATTTTTTGGCAAACTAGCAAAAAAGAGTATCATCAAGCAGAACACAACTCCCAAGGGACTAAATTTCTATACTTTCCAATCCTAGAGGGTCAAAGCTCAGGGCATTCACTGAATATTTAGCATCAATCACATCCCCAATGTTCTGCAGGTAAGAATCCTCTTAACTCATTTAAAGATCCAACATGATTATCATAGGTCTGTATTCCCAATAAACTATCTCACTGTCAGGATGTATGAGAAGTCATTTTTGAACACTAAAACGTAAGGATTAAGATTAA
Source organism: Pongo abelii (assembly GCF_028885655.2). Lineage (NCBI taxonomy): Eukaryota > Metazoa > Chordata > Mammalia > Primates > Hominidae > Pongo > Pongo abelii. The sequence goes on from NC_071989.2 coordinate 159,555,513, forward strand.
ATTTTTGATTAAATGGTGACTTTAAGTGTTTTCATGGAGTCTTTTTCTTTCAATATTAAAACTTGGCTAAATAATAGGAGCATCTGCATGCAAGCATCATGTATCATGAACCAATTCAGAAAACGGTGTGGAAGATAACTGTTAATTACAGAAGGGAAAGGGAGGCAGGAGAGGCAGCATAACGTAATTGTTAAGTGTGTAGACTCTAGAATCAGAATACTTGAGTTTTAATTAATCTCTCCAAATTATTTAGATATTTTGCAAAACCTGCTTATTAGGTCTAGTAAATATTTTGTGCAGTTTTTGAGATCTTCTACATAGAAGGATATGTTGTCTACAAATAACAACACTTTTATTTCTTCCTTTCCAGGTTGCAGGCCCACTCCCTACTTTGCTTTGCTTATGGCACTGGCTAAATTCGCCAGTATAATGTTAACCAGAAAGAGTCAAGTAAATATTCTTGCCTTTTTCCAGCCATTAAATATGATGTTTACTGTAGGTTTTTAATCTATGCCCTTTAACTATTTGAGGAGCCGCCCTTTATTCCAAGTTTACTTAAAGGTTTATTATTTTTTTCAATCTACATTTTTTTTGAGGCAGGGTCTCATTCTGTCACCCAGGCTGGAGTGCAGTGGTGCAATCACTGCAGCCTTGAGCTCCTGGGGTCAAGGTGTCCTCCCACCTTGTCCTCCTAAAGTATGGGGATTACAGATGTGAGCCACAATTTTCTTGTTTTGTTGTTCCTATTTTGTGTGTTTTCCTATTTCTTCATCTTTTACTTTTATCATGTCCTTTTTACTTTTTTGGAGTTAGATCACAGCGTTTTTTTTTATTCTAACCTATTGAGACTGTTGCTTAGGTATTTTCAGGATTTCTTTTTGCCTGATCTATACTTACTGCTATACATTGTCCTCTATTACAGGTTTAGGCAGAATAAATTTTGTGAACGGTATACAGTAAATTTGTTTTTTCTTTGTTTTACCCATTTGGATAACTGAGCCAGAGGCATAATTGAAAAGGTGAGTTTCCTCCCATTGTTCTACAATGCCAACTTTGTCATAATTCAAGTGTCTACAGGTAATTATCAGTTTTCAGATTCTCTTTTACCATTGATCTACATGATTACTCGTGTAATACCACATTGCCTTAATTGCCACTGTTTTATAAGAAGTCTAATAAGTTATCCAAATTTGTTCTTCAAAAGTGTCTTAGCTACTCTTGCCTTGGAGCATTTCTGTATGTAATTTTAGAACCAAATTATAAGATTTTTATAAAAAAGGTTGTTGAGGTGTTGATATAAGGTTCATTGACTATTGTGAAAAACTGATGTAATTTTGTTGAGGAGTGAAAAATATGACTAATCACACGTATTAGATACACTGTTGGGGCAACCATAGGATGCACAGATTAAAAAATTTATAAAGAACAGACCATCAGAGTAAGCCTGATAAAAGAATTATGCAAAACAAGACATCAGAGTAAGCTCAATGTAACTAGTGATGAAAACTAGGTATCTGCCATTTACCAACAGAGGGGAAGCTTAGTTCCACACAACTGTAGCTTTAGTTCCATATAAACAGAGCCAAAAATCCACTAGTTTTATAGCCATGTGCTATCTACCCACATGCTACATAGTATTTTTATTCGTTATTCAACAATAAAATTAGCAGATCCATTTTATGAATGGGCTTGCTCTTTTGGATTTCTCTTTTCCCACCCCAACAATATATAAATCACCTGGGATGTGGGGGAATGATATCTTTAACATTGAGTTCCCACATCCCTGTCCAGTGAATGACATCTTTAATACTCAGTTCCCACATCCCCGTCCAGTGTGCCCTCTACTCTACAGTTGTTCTCAACTAGAGGAGCCCCATGTTTTCACAACAGACAGTTTAGCCAAGCAGGAAGGGGATCAAGTGGATAGGAAATCAAGCAGGAAATATGTGTAGATGCTGTGTTTATCGCACAGGTATTCTCATCCTTGCCAAGTATGCTCTCCTGCAGGTCACTTCCAGCAAGGGTGCTCATCTAAAAATGCTTATGGGGGAATGGATGGAATGACAGAAAGTATAGTAGGTGATATCTTAGAAGCCTCCAGTTCTCAAGGCTATGCAGGCATTACTTCTCACCCCAAGAGTTTTCCCCTGTAAGTTTTCAGGGAAAACAGTTGGGGCTTCAGGGAAAGGATCACAAAGAAGTGAAGAGACATTAGGCAGGGTCTTTATGTGCAATCACCATGGTTTATATAAGTATATGAAAATAAATGCAAGTATTAAAAAACATAACCTTAACATAGCAAAAATAAGGCCACCAGGATCAGAAGACAGTAAAATGAGCCACTTACAGGGATAGGCAATCAAAAGCAGAGTGTCCAGAGGGAAAAGAAAGTTCAGATGTGGTTTTTACACATTAGTCTTAACATCTAATGCTTCAAGATAGAGAGTAAAGATTTAAAAAGTACTAATATTAACTGAAAATGAGCTCTGCATTGTATTTGTACTTACTGATAAAAAATACTCAGATAGGGGAAGTACGTTTGCCTAAAGTCACACAATCTGTGAGGCACTGAGCCAGGATTAAACCCAAGACCATCTGGCCTCAGTGCCAATGTTTTTCAGCTCCAAGTTCCCAGTTGGGAAGAGTAAAAGGGAGACCTGCTCAAAAATGCATCAATCTCAAGGTCCTTCCAGAGATGCAGGTCAACTTACATGCTTGAGATGGGAAAATGCATACAGATCAACTTCACTGAATCTGTCAACCTATCTTTCCATTTTTTTGTACAAGAATTTTACATGTAGCTTTAGGGGTCATGCTCAAGCCCCTTCTTAAAATAGTGTATAGGTTTTATTTTGTTGTTGACTCAAGCTTTCTTCCATGTCTTTTATAGAAAAATTACTTTATGGCCATAATTGTGACAAGCTAATATTAGCAGTTTCACAATGGCTGATTATCATTATGTAGTATAAGGAATATGCAACTTGACAATACTCTGTATGCTTAACTTGCTGTGCTGATCACTGAGTTCATTCCTTTAAAAGCTTTACATGCCATATTAAAAATGTTCTTCATTTATATAACTATTTTCCATCATCTTTGCTGGAAAAGTTAGGCATCACCAAACTAGAAACAAATTCCCTTAAAAATTTTTATCTATTGGGATGTTGTCCCCAAGCTTATCAAATTAATTGGGTTTCTAGTAATTATTAAGGCTTGAGCTAATACTAAGGCTTTTCTGTGGCCAGTTCATTATGATTTTACCACTGTGTGAATTCTCTGGTGTACAGTTAGTTGTGACTTCTGGATGAAGGCCTTCCCACATATAGCACATTGATAGGGTCTTTCCCCAGTATGAATCCTCTGATGTAAAACAAGGTCTGACTTCTGAGAAAAGGCCTTTCCACAATCAGCACATATGTAAGGTTTCTCTCCTGTATGAATTCGCTGGTGTCCCGGAAGGTGGGACTTCTGAGAGAAGGCTTTCCCACATTCAGTACATATATAAGGTTTTTCTCCTGTGTGAATTCTCTGATGTCCAATGAGATGTGACTTCTGGCAGAAGGCTTTGCCACATTCACTACATTTATAGGGTTTTTCTCCAGTATGTGTTCTCTGATGTATGATGAGCTGTGACTTGCGGGAGAATGTCTTTCCACATTCAGTACATTCATAAGGTTTTTCCCCAGTATGAACTAACTGATGTGTAATGAGTTCTGTCTTCCTGCTGAAGGCTTCCTCACATTGAGCACATTTGTAGGGTTTCTCACCAGTGTGAATTCTTTTATGTATAATGAGGTGGGACTTCTCACAGAAGGCTTTCCCACATTCAGTACACTCATATGGCTTCTCTCCAGTATGAGCTCTGTGGTGTATAATCAGCTGTGACTTCTGGGAAAAGGCCTTCCCACACTCTCTACATTCATAGGGTTTTTCCCCAGTATGTATTCTCTGATGTATAATGAGGGGTGATTTCTGGGAGAAGGCTTTCCCGCATTCATTACATTCATAGGGTTTCTCCCCAGTGTGTACTCTCTGATGTATAATAAGGGATGATTTCTGAGAGAAGGCTTTTCCACATTCAGAACAATCATAAGGTTTCTCCCCAGTATGAGTTCTCTGATGTACAACAAGATGAAACTTCTCACTGAAGGCTTTTCCGCATGCACCACAATCATATGGTTTCTTTCCAGTATGAATTCTTTGATGTACAATGAGTTGTGACTTCTTAGCAAAGGCTTTTCCACACGTAACGCATACACAGCTTTTCTCTTTAGTTTCCACATTCTGATATTGAATAAGGGATTGTGTATTTCTAAAAACGTTTCCACACTGATTATCATCAAAAGGTATTACTCCATTGTGAATCTTCTCAAAATTAGAATTGGGCTCACTCTGGCCAGATGATTTTCCACCTCCAAAACTCTGATCAGGTTTTTTTCTTGAATTGCTCTTATAACAACTCGGTAGGTCAATATTTGGTTTTAAGTTCTTTTTAAAAGCATCATATTTATGGAATCTCTGTATTGATGTATCTGTTTCTATGCACTCTTGAAATATTTTCCCCAATGGATTATATTTATGCCCTGATGCCTCAGTCACTGTTTTGCTGTTAACAAATGTGACCTGCCTGAAGAGTTTGTCTTGATTCTCTAGAAATCTCTGCAGCTGACCATCACCTTGACAGACTTTTAAAATGGAGCACAATGAACCATCCCTTGTGACTCCTTTCAGTATCTTATGATGGAAGGAAACTGTCCCCAAAATACATGACTGGGAGTTGTGAAGGTTACTCTTCCTGTCTAAAAGAAGAAAAGATACAATTTAAGAGTCATCACAAGAGTCAACTAACAGAGGGTAAAGAAGTAGAACAAATGGATGATCCAACATAGTAGATGAACTCACAAAAAAAGGATGGAAGCAGGTCATCTCAGAAGACAGTATAGCATATAGTGTTATCAGGTGAATAGACAGACAAGAATGTTAAACAGAAATATTCATGTAAAAACTAAACTTAAAAGAGATGAAAAAGTGTCTGGGGTCTCATCACTAAATTTTTGATTATTTTTCTAGAATATTTCACTTCTGCTTTCTGAATAGAAACCCCTTTTCACCTTTTAATTTCATTTATATTATAAATCATGTGCTACACATTCTTATTATCCTAACATCACTCTAAAGAAACAAGGTATCTTCTGTATGCAAAATACTTTAACTCTCCTCCATCTATTTCCCTAACAACTAACACAAATAATAGAAAAATCCAATATCCTGCTACAGATTCAGTATCAGAGTCAAACTGAGAATACAGACGTAAATTCCACTACTCCCAATAAACTACTTTCTATACATGTCAAGTAAAACTAGTAAAGTTCTCCCAGAAAAGCTGTATCTTCCTGACCCTAAGGTTTTGTTCATGTACTCTCTCTCCAACACTGCTTGCCTTCACCCTCCTCCTTCAGCCTCATCAGCATTTATGTCATTCAGAGCAGTTACAGTTGCATGTTCTGAAAAATGTTTCTGAAATACTCTCACATCTCTTTAGACTCTAATTTTCTCTGAACTTTTAAAACAGTAACTGTATTTGACATTTAATTTAATATAGTCATTTATCTGGGAATATTGCCTTTTAAAGCACAGCTTGTGTTCTTGAAAGGAATTTGCCTTCTATTGCCTTTAAAACCCTTTCAGGAAAGACAACAAATATAAACATATATATATACACACATGAGACAGGATCAACAAAAAATAGAACTCCTCTGAAAGGCTTCACAATTACTTGTTGAGTGACTACTAAATTCTCAGCATAGAAGCAAAGAATAGGAGATTTCGATAAGGATAGAAACATAAACCTCAGGCAGCAATCAATTAAAAAAACACACATAAGTTGATATTTCACTTCCCTTGTCTCCCATCTGCCTGATAGTCATCTGGATAGATCCAAGTTGATATGTCTCCCTTTATGATCCATGGCTCTTCTCCTTGTTCCAACCTGGAGATGACATCTGGTTTGGAAACTGGATACCCTATTAAACAGAAATCACAGAGAACTGAGATTGACTGCACTGAAGGAAAAAGAGAAGGTGCAGTTTCAGGTGGTCTACAATAAAGCTGTCCAGTTAGCCTTCAACAAAGGCATAACCTCCATTTGCAAAGGTATAAAGGTCATAAAAGTCATGACATATGTCAGGAACAATCTAATCACAGCAACTGGTAAGGAAAGGCACTTGATTGGACAACTCTGAGTTATTCAGGGAAGCCATCCTTACCCATTGAAACCAGGTGGCTGTAGTTCTCCAGCATCACATCCCTGTACAGGGTCCTCTGAGAAGGGTCAAGTTGCTGCCACTCCTCCTGGGTGAAATCCACAGCCACATCCTTGAATGATACTAACCCCTGTAATAGTAAATTCCTGTTCAATCTGAAATGATCATTCTCATAATTTCTACTATAATGTGCACAACTACACCCACACCTAGTTTTGTATAATAGTTTTTGGGAAAAACAAAATAAAATCCTGTTTTAGCAAGCAGAGCCAGGCATATGAGGAGAAAAAAAGAGGTAAACCATAAAATGTCTACCTAATACATATAGTAATTTCATACATTTTAAAGGCAGCACCCAAATAACTGGGAGGAAGACAGATTATTGGATGAATAGTTTTGAAACAATGAATAGTAAAGAGGAAAATAATAATGTTGAAGAAATATTATGGGTTGAGTTGTATCTCCTGAATATTTATATGTTGAAGTCCTAACCCCCAGTACCTCAAAATGTGATATGACTTGGAAACAGGGTCATTACAGATATACCTAGCAATATGAGGTATTTAGGGTGAAACTGAATCCAATATGATCTGTGTCCTTATCCAAAGGGGGAAATTTGAACACAAAGACATGCACAGAGGGAAGATAATGCAAAGAGAAAAAAGAAGATAGTTATAAAGAAGCCAAGGAGAGAGGCATGAAACAAATACATCCCTCACAGTCCTGAAGAACAACCTTGATTTTGGACTTCTAGCCTCCAGAACTATGAGACTAAATTTCTATTGTTTAAGCCACCCAGTTTGTGGTACTTTGTCATAGCAATCCTAGCAAACCAATACACTATATAATACCTGGGAAAAAGAATAAATTCTGATGGAATAAAAATTTAAACTCTAAAAAGTACTAAAGGCCATAAAAGTAACAAAATAAGACACAGAGAATTTAATGATTATAGAGCAGAAACGCCCTTTGTAAGTACATTTTTTTTTAAAAAAAGAAAAGCTACATTTAGAGAATCATAGAATGCCAGAGCTCTAGAAGATCATTAATCTAATCTCTTTATTTCATAGGAAAATGATCTTAGCTTCCCCCAAATTCAATAGCTTTCTTATATACATACAATAGTAATAGAATGAATACACCAATTACAGTAGCAACAAAAAATAAGGAATCCCGAATGATAAACTCAACAAAAATGTGCAGAAAACATTAATGAAGAAACCACAACAAATTAGTGACATAACATCAAAAAAGAATTTGGGTAAGAGTAGAGTTATAAAATGTTTCTGGAGGGAAAATTGACTATTTTAATTATGTCACCATTATCCTCACAATAGTTGTTAACTAATAGCAGAAACTAATCTAATAGCGATCTGTATTATTTTAAATAAATTGTTCAGACTTTTTCCCTAAATATTCCATAATTACCAAACACCACTTTCAGAATGAAAATGATTATTTCAAATGTCAACATTGCCTGCTTAAAAGCCTCCTTTGTTTTCTTCTTTGCTAACACAGTCTCATCTCAGTCATCTCAAATCTCAAGCTTTCTCTCATCCCACACCAATTCCATATTCACTCTGTCAAGCTGCCAAACACTTGGTTGTCCGTAACAATCCTGTTAATTTTCCTATTGTACATATAAGAAAACTGAGGATTACAGTGGTTAAGTAAGTACTTGCCAAAGATTACATACTAAATATATGATTGATGAACTCTCATATCTGCAAGATTTATTCTCACTCAATAGTCTAGGTTCTTGACTACTGCAGTCCAAACTGCCTCTCTGATACTGTAAACATCATGATCTTTTATATTTTATCACTTCAATACCAACCTTAGTCGACCTTTCCATGAAGCACTCTCCATTTTAGTTTCAAAATTCTCAGCCTTCCTAAAATCACTCTGCCCTTTCTACTTTTACAAATGCTGCTTCCTGTCCTCAGCCTACTTCCCTCATGAGCCAAAGTTCAATAATCATTTAAGCCTATTACCCACTTCCTTAGAAATCTGGTTGTTCCCCCCTCTCTGCTATAACAGTACCTGCTCCCATGTCTGCTACAGAAATTTTATGTGTTAATGTTATTTTCTACATCTCTTTACATCTCTGCCGATGTGTTAATGTTGGTTTCTACATCTCTTTTTTCTCTGCAGTCCTTCCAGAAGAAAACTATACGTAAATCTGCTCAGGATATTCAACAGCTAGCCAGTGCATATGACATATACTGGGTACTTAAGAAACGTTTGTTAAAAAGAAATGAATAATGATTATAAAGAAAAAATAAATTAAAACTCATGTTTAGTTAAAAACTGTTTTGTGTATTAGTCTACATTTGTTTTATCTGAAGAAAAGTAACATAAGAAAGATAATAAATGTGGAATACAGAGGAAATCCATTCTGAGAGGTAAATTCATTGTAACATTCTGATTTTGCTTTAATAATGATACCCAAATGCTTCAATATAATAAGTATGTATAAATTTCTTAATTTTAAGAAAAATATAGTACATAATCAGTAGAAAATTACACTTTTGTCAACTACAAACAATTTTTACAGCTCGGGTCCCTGGGGAAATGGAAGTGCTATTAAGTGATGCAAGAAATGAAAGGGAAGTAGGTGTTACAGGCTGAAAAGGAGGATATGTGTAAAAACGACTTCACTTCTGGATGGTAGGGAAATAATATACAGCCCTCTTCCTGAAGAAAGAAGCATTTAATCAATTAATTAGCCACAGCAGTTGGATTTACTGGGCTAAGTAAAAAATCCATTCTCCTTCAAAGCAGTGCTGTGTAACAGAAATATAAAGCTAACCAGATAGGTAAGTTTACATTTTCTAGGAACCACATTCAAAAAATTATTTTCAATAATATACATTTATTCCAATATATTACTCAAGATATCATTTCAACATGGAATCCTTAAAAACTACTAGTGAGTTTTTTTGAAATATAACTTTGAAATCTGGTATGTACTTAACACAACATATCTCAATTCAGACTAGCCAATTTCAAGTGTTCAGTAACCACATTTGGCTGATGGCTACTATATTAGACAGCATGGCTCTAAAACAAAGCTACTGAAATCCAAAAACGAAAACAACAATGAAAAAATCTTTTTGCAATAGAACTCTACTGTAAAATATACACAAGGACTCCTAATGTAAAAGCTGATTTCAAGATTTGACAATGATAATCATAATGATGATGTAATAACAGCTGACACTTAAATATTTCAGTACAAACCATGCCCCAGTTATGGTTTTAAGCATGGTTTTTACTCAATTCTCACAACAACCCTATGAGGATTACCATCTCTATCTGTAAGATGAAGAAACAATCCCAGGCAACCAGGCCACAAGGAAATATGCATCTGATAAAACAATAAAGGAGAATTCTATGTACTGATATGGAAAAAGATATTCTAAATGTATACAAAAGACCTTTATATTGGACAGTAAGTTAAAAATCAGGTTGCAGAACAAAATGTTTACTATAACATACTTTTTCCAAAAGAAAAGCGCAAGAAAATAAGAGACATTCTCACACATTTGTACTTTTACATATAAACTGTTAATCACAGTTATATTCATATCAAAAAAGGTTTGGAAGGTTAGAAGCAATGGTTAACACTGATTATCCTGGGAGAAGGTGAGTTTAAGTGAAAAGGTCTCTTTGTTTAAAATTTTTATCTTTTATATAATTTTAAATGTTTATATGCCAATGCTGGCAGAAAGAAAAAATAATACAAACTTTTAAAAATGGGAGAGCAAAGAAGGAACAGCCTTGAACTTGACAGTAATCCTACAAATTCTGAAAGCACAGCAAAAGATATAGAGCATCAGGGACCTTTGCCCTGCAAAGATTTGCCAAATAAATATAATTTAAGAATGGCTTTTTTGAGAGAAATACATAGTTTAGAAAAACATTCAAAATGTGCCTATCTTAATGTTAATGAATTTACCTGTGGATAAAGCTGGACAATAGGAAGCATCTGTAATCAATTTGTTCCTCGAAAGCAGGGGTCAACAGACTTTTTCAGTAAAGTTTACATTTTTGGCATTGCAGGCCATACGGTTTCTGGTGTAACTACTCAACTCTGCCACTGTAGCTAGAAAAAAGCTATAGACAACATGTAAACAAACAGCATGGCTGTGCTCCAATAAAACTTTGTTTATAAAAACAGCTGGAGAATGGGATTTGGCCCATGGCAATAATTTGCCAACCCCCACTCAAGAATAAGGTTCAAGGAGTTTGGCTAGACATTATGACACATCCCCTCTAAAAAAGATCGTTTTAAGACACCACTACAAGAAACCTACTGTGGCATTTAGCAAAGAAGTGTTGGTGAGAACACTGTGCACTCCACCTCCTAGAGTAAAAGCCAAAAAGGAATTTTTTTTAGTCTTATATGGCAAAAAACATTTTCTTGCCATGGGAAATTTATCTTTCTCTTTAGGGAAATGCAAATCATGTAACTCATGATGTCTGCAAGTAAGATAAGAACAATTAGTACAATAATTTATAAAAATGGTTGCCAGCCAGGTCTTTTACATATTACCTAGCAACTCTTTCGAGGTCTTGATCTTTGTTGTTACCACCTTTTCCTTCATCCAGATTTTAGCTATCTTTACTTTCCATTTGATTGTATGAAAAACCAAAGAAGAATTTTTTTTTTTTTTAAAAAGCAACTCACCTGGGACTTCATCATTTTTTGCTGTCTTCCAAAAGGCCAGATGACTGAAAAAGCAAAACTGGTGATCAGAATGTTTTTCATAGCCAAAACCCAGACTGCAGCTTTCACATTCACCAGTCTAGCAACAACTAACATCAGAAGTCAGGTAACTAACGGGCTACCCTGTGGGATAAGGTTGTTTGAGCCTTACAGAAGGATCAGCAGGCACCATGTGGAGGAGGGATCATTCTTTACTCCTCTTGTACCTATAATATGATCACATAGAAGTTGACCAAGGTTTTATAATTGGATAGATGTGAAGATATGTTTCCAGTTGATTTACTAACAACTTACTGTTCCCCCTGGGAATCAGCAATTCTATTTATAGAAGATTTTCATGAGGCAATAATCATGGATAGCTATATAAGGATATAAGTGAAGATGGAGCTCCTTGGCAATAAGAATGGGAATAACCAAATGGAAAACTGAGGCATGTATTCCCTATTCCTGAAAAGAACCAGCAGCTGAATTCCAACAATTTTCCAAGAACTCTCTTATATTTTCCCCCAACTTAGAAAATTCTTGCTAAATCAATGTGCATGAACTCAAAGGTTAATCTTAAGATGTTTTCTGTTTAAATTTTTATTGCTCTTTTTCAACAGCGCTATTGTCTTTATACAAAAATGGTGATAGGTTGGAAACACTGAAGAAAAAGAGTATACCACAATGCAGGAAGGTAAATACCTGGTAAACTTTCCTCAGTCCCAGGACAAGTCATGCAGACAGAGCTGAACTATTTCAGAGGACGTGGGGGCTCCCATGACAGACAGATTATTTTATATGGGGGTATCAAAACAGATCTGGAAGGAAACAAAAGAAACAGTCATACTCATCTCTGGATATCCAACAGATGCTCAATAAATGTCTCTTGAATAAAATATAAAATGATTTAAATGAACTTAGAAAGCAGAGGACTGGGAGAGGAGCCAAGATGGCCGAATAGAAACAGCTCCAGTCTACAGCTCCCAGCATGAGCGACGCAGAAGACGGGTGATTTCTGCATTTCCATCTGAGGTACCGTGTTCATCTCACTAGGGAGTGCCAGACAGTGGGCGCAGGTCAGTGGGTGAGCGCACCGTGCGCCAGCCGAAGCAGGGACAAGGCATTGCCTCACTCAGGAAGCGCAAGGGGTCAGGGAGTTCCCTTTCCAGGGGTGACAGACAGCACCTGGAAAATCGGGCCACTCCCACCCGAATACTGTGCTTTTCCAATGGGCTTAGGAAATGGTGCACCAGGAGATTATAGCCCGCACCTGGCTCAGAAGGTCCTACGCCCACGGAGTCTCGCTGATTGCTAGCACAGCAGTCTGAGATCAAACTGCAAGGCGGCAGCGAGGCTGGGGGAGGGGTGCCCGCCATTGCCCAGGCTCGCTTAGGTAAACAAAGCAGCCAGGAAGCTTGAACTGGGTGGAGCCCACCACAGCTCAAGGAGGCCTGCCTGCCTCTGTAGGCTCCACCTCTGGGGGCAGGGCACAGACAAACAAAAAGACAGCAGTAACCTCTGCAGACTTAAATGTCCCTGTCTGACAGCTTTGAGGAGAGCAGTGGTTCTCCCAGCACGCAGCTGGAGATCTAAGAATGGGCAGACTGCCTCCGCAAGTGGGTCCCTGACCCCTGACCCCTGAGCAGCCTAACTGGGAGGCACCCCCCAGCAGGGGCAGACTGACACCTCACACGGCCGGCCGGGTACTCCAACAGACCTGCAGCTGAGGGTCCTGTCTGTTAGAAGGAAAACTAACAGAAAGGACATCCACACCAAAAACCCATCTGTACATTGCCATCATCAAAGACCAAAAGTAGACAAAACCACAAAGATGGGGAAAAAACAGAGCAGAAAAACTGGAAACTCTAAAAAGCAGAGTGCCTCTCCTCCTCCAAAGGAACACAGTTCCTCACCAGCAACAGAACAAAGCTGGATGGAGAATGACTTTGACGAGCTGAGAGAAGAAGGCTTCAGATGATCAAATTACTCCGAGCTCCAGGAGGATATTCAAACCAAAGGCAAAGAAGTTGAAAACTTTGAAAAAAATTTAGAAGAATGTATAACTAGAATAACCAATACAGAGAAGTGCTTAAAGGAGCTGATGGAGCTGAAAACCAAGGCTCGAGAACTACGTGAAGAATGCAGAAGCCTCAGGAGCCGATGCGATCAAATGGAAGAAAGGGTATCAGCCATGGAAGATGAAATGAATGAAATGAAGCGAGAAGGGAAGTTTAGAGAAAAAAGAATAAAAAGAAACAAGCAAAGCCTCCAAGAAATGTGGGACTATGTGAAAAGACCAAATCTACGTCTGATTGGTGTACCTGAAAGTGATGGGGAGAATGGAACTAAGTTGGAAAACACTCTGCAGGATATTATCCAGGAGAACTTCCCCAATCTAGCAAGGCAGGCCAACATTCACATTCAGGAAATACAGAGAACGCCACAAAGATACTCCTCGAGAAGAGCAACTCCAAGACACATAATTGTCAGATTCACCAAAGTTGAAATGAAGGAAAAAATGTTAAGGGCAGCCAGAGAGAAAGGTCGGGTTACCCTCAAAGGGAAGCCCATTAGACTAACAGCGGATCTCTCGGCAGAAACCCTACAAGCCAGAAGAGAGTGGGGGCCAATATTCAACATTCTTCAAGAAAAGAATTTTCAACCCAGAATTTCATATCCAGCCAAACTAAGCTTCATAAGTGAAGGAGAAATAAAATACTTTACAGACAAGCAAATGCTGAGAGATTTTGTCACCACCAGGCCTGCCCTAAAAGAGCTCCTGAAGGAAGCGCTAAATATGGAAAGGAACAACCGGTAGCAGCTGCTGCAAAATCATGCCAAAATGTAAAGACCATCGAGACTAGGAAGAGACTGCATCAACTAACGAGCAAAATAACCAGCTAACATCATAATGACAGGATCAAATTCACACATAACAATATTAACTTTAAATGTAAATGGACTAAATGCTCCAATTAAAAGACACAGACTGGCAAATTGGATAAAGACTCAAGACCCATCAGTGTGCTGTATTCAGGAAACCCATCTCACGTGCAGAAACACACAATCGCTCAAAATAAAAGGATGGAGGAAGATCTACCAAGCAAATGGAAAACAAAAAAAGGCAGGGGTTGCAATCCTAGTCTCTGATAAAACAGACTTTCAACCAACAAAGATCAAAAGAGACAAAGAAGGCCATTACATAATGGTAAAGGGATTAATTCAACAAGAAGAGCTAACTATCCTAAATATATATGCACCCAATACAGGAGCACCCAGATTCATAAAGCAAGTCCTGAGTGATCTACAAAGAGACTTAGACTCCCACACATTAATAATGGGAGAATTTAACACCCCACTGTCAACATTAGACAGATCAACGAGACAGAAAGTCAACAAGGATACCCAGGAAGTGAACTCAGCTCTGCACCAAGCGGACCTAATAGACATCTACAGAACTCTCCACCCCAAATCAACAGAATATACATTTTTTTAGCACCACACCACACCTATTCCAAAATTGACCATATAGTTGGAAGTAAAGCTCTCCTCAGTAAATGTAAAAGAACAGAAATTATAATAAACTATCTCTCAGATCACAGTGCAATCAAGCTAGAACTCAGGATTCAGAATCTCACTCAAAACCGCTCAACTACATGGAAACTGAACAACCTGCTCCTGAATGACTACTGGGTACATAACGAAATGAAGGCAGAAATAAAGATGTTCTTTGAAACCAACGAGAACCAAGATACAACATACCAGAATCTCTGGGACGCATTCAAAGCAGTGTGTAGAGGGAAATTTATAGCACTAAATGCCCATAAGAGAAAGCAGGAAAGATCCAAAATTGATACCCTAACATCACAATTAAAAGAACTAGAAAAGCAAGAGCAAACACATTCAAAGGCTAGCAGAAGGCAAGAAATAACTAAAATCAGAGCAGAACTGAAGGAAATAGAGACACAAAAAGCCCTTCAAAAAATTAATGAATCCAGGAGCTGGTTTTTTGAAAGGATCAACAAAATTGATAGACCGCTAGCAAGATTAATAAAGAAAAAAAAAGAGAGAAGAATCAAACAGATGCAATAAAAAATGATAAAGGGGATATCACCACCGATCCCACAGAAATACAAACTACCATCAGAGAATACTACAAATACCTCTACGCAAATACACTAGAAAATCTAGAAGAAATGGATAAATTCCTCAACACATACACCCTCCAAGACTAAACCAGGAAGAAGTTGAATCTCTGAATAGACCAATAACAGGAGCTGAAATTGTGGCAATAATCAATAGCTTACCAACCAAAAAAAGTCCAGGACCAGATGGGTTCACAGCCGAATTCTACCAGAGGTACAAGGAGGAACTGGTACCATTCCTCCTGAAACTACACCAATCAATAGAAAAAGAGGGAATCCTCCCTAACTCATTTTATGAGGCCAGCATCATCCTGATACCAAAGCCGGGCAGAGACACAACCAAAAAAGAGAATTTTAGACCAATATCCTTGATGAACATTGATGCAAAAATCCTCAATAAAATACTGGCAAACAGAATCCAGCAGCACATCAAAAAGCTTATCCACCATGATTGAGTGGGCTTCATCCCTGGGATGCAAGGCTGGTTCAATATACGCAAATCAATAAATGTAATCCAGCATATAAACAGAACCAAAGACAAAAACCACATGATTATCTCAATAGATGCAGAAAAGGCCTTTGACAAAATTCAACAACCCTTCATGCTAAGAACTCTCAATAAATTAGGTATTGATGGGACGTATCTCAAAATAATAAGAGCTATCTATGAAAAACCCACAGCCAATATCATACTGAATGGGCAAAAACTGGAAGCATTCCCTTTGAAAACTGGCACAAGACAGGGATGCCCTCTCTCACCACTCCTATTCAACATAGTGTTGGAAGTTCTGGCCAGGGCAATTAGGCAGGAGAAGGAAATAATGGGTATTCAATTAGGAAAAGAGGAAGTCAAATTGTCCCTGTCTGCAGATGACATGATTGTATATCTAGAAAACCCCATTGTCTCAGCCCAAAATCTCCTTAAGCTGATAAGCTGATCAGCAAAGTCTCAGGATACAAAATCAATGTACAAAAATCACAAGCATTCTTATACACCAACAACAGACAAACAGAGAGCCAAATCATGAGTGAACTCCCATTCACAATTGCTTCAAAGAGAATAAAATACCTAGGAATCCAACTTACAAGGGATGTGAAGGACCTCTTCAAGGAGAACTACAAACCACTGCTCAAGGAAATAAAAGAGGATACAAACAAATGGAAGAACATTTCATGCTCATGGGTAGGAAGAATCAATATCGTGAAAATGGCCATACTGCCCAAGGTAATTTACAGATTCAATGCCATCCCCATCAAGCTACCAATGACTTTCTTCACAGAATTGGAAAAAACTACTTTAAAGTTCATATGGAACCAAAAAAGAGCCCACGTTGCCAAGTCAATCCTAAGCCAAAAGAAAAAGCTGGAGGCATCACGCTACTTGACTTCAAACTCTACTACAAGGCTACAGTAACCAAAACAGCATGGTACTGGTACCAAAACAGAGATATAGATCAATGGAACAGAACAGAGCCCTCAGAAATAATGCCGCATACCTACAACTATCTGATCTTTGACAAACCTGAGAAAAACAAGCAATGGGGAAAGGATTCCCTATTTAATAAATGGTGCTGGGAAAACTGGCTAGCCATATGTAGAAAGCTGAAACTGGATCCCTTCCTTACACCTTATACAAAAATCAATTCAAGATGGATTAAAGACTTAAACGTTAGACCTAAAACCATAAAAACCCTAGAAGAAAACCTAGGCATTACCATTCAGGCAAGGACACGGCAAGGACTTCATGTCTAAAACACCAAAAGCAATGGCCACAAAAGCCAAAATTGACAAATGGGATCTAATTAAACTAAAGAGCTTCTGCACAGCAAAAGAAACTACCATCAGAGTGAACAGGCAACCTACAAAATGGGAGAAAATTTTTGCAACCTACTCATCTGACAAAGGGCTAATATCCAGAATCTACAATGAACTCAAACAAATTTACAAGAAAAAAACAAACAACCCCATCAAAAAGTGGGCGAAGGATATGAACAGACACTTCTCAAAAGAAGACATTTATGCAGCCAAAAGACAGATGAAAAAATGCTCATCATCACTGGCCATCAGAGAAATGCAAATCAAAACCACAATGAGATACCATCTCACAGCAGTTAGAATGGCTATCATTAAAAAGTCGGGAAAAACAGGTGCTGGAAAGGATGTGGAGAAATAGGAACACTTTTACACTGTTGGTGGGACTGTAAACTAGTTCAACCCTTGTGGAAGTCAGTGTGGCGATTCCTCAGGGATCTAGAACTAGAAATTCCATTTGACCCAGCCATCCCATTACTGGGTATATACCCAAAGGACTATAAATCATGCTGCTATAAAGACACATGCACACGTATGTTTATTGTGGCATTATTCACAATAGCAAAGAATTGGAACCAACCCAAATGTCCAACAATGATAGACTGGATTAAGAAAATGTGGCACAGATACACCATGGAATACTATGCAGCCATAAAAAATGATGAGTTCATGTCCCTTGTAGGGACATGGATGAAATTGGAAATCATCATTCTCAGTAAACTATCGCAAGAACAAAAAACCAAACACCGCATATTCTCACTCATAGGTGGGAATTGAACAATGAGAACACATGGACACAGGAAGGGGAACATCACACTTCGGGAACTGTTGTGGGGTCGGAGGAGGGGGGAGGGATAGCATTGGGAGATATACCTAATGCTAGATGATGAGTTAGTGGGTGCCGCGCACCAGCATGGCACATGTATACATATGTAACTAACCTGCACATTGCGCACATGTACCATAAAACCTACAGTATAATAATAATAATAATAATAAAAAAGAAAGTGGAGGGCTGAAATCAAACTTTTTATTATGATTCTATCAGTTTTGATTTGTTTGGTCTTGTTTTAAAATGACCATTTCTGATGGGGGTACCATCAGAAATGCTTAGTGGGCAATGGTAGACTAAGAAAAGATGTGAAAAGGGGTTGACTTTTAAGAACTCAAACAGTTGCCTATGACCTGCGGAAATTTAACGTTAAGTAAAGGCCTTCCCCAGTAAAATGTGGCTGACCACCATGACACCGTGGCCCCATTACTGTCCCCATCTAAATCTGGGAATTCTCAGGCCTAGCAATTATATACCCTACTGAATCCCCCCATGTCCATCACATCAATGAACACATGGACGCCCCCATCATTTAGTCCATAGCCTCCCATCACTGATTCCTCAAAGTCCCCTAAATCACTGAACCCAGTTAAACCCACCAGTCAGTCCACCTGCACGCCATTCCTGACCTCATAGACACCCCCTCACCTCTCACTTCCCAGTTACTAATCACATCTTGGACTCCCACATAAATCCAACACTAATCCCACCTACTTCCCCCACCACTGATTTCATAAATCTCCTACCACTGACCCTCACGGGCTCCTCTCCTCCCATTACCAATCCCACAGACTCACCCTTCACCGCACACATCCCGCCTCTGACTCCCAGCTCGATTATCAGGTCCCAAAACCACCATCACTGCTTAATGGGAACGGCTGTCACATCCATATTGGCAAACTCTCCTGCTTCCTGTCCGCGAGCACTACACCGGGCTCCCGAGGCTGCACCGTTCCGTACGGGGCGGTTTTGCCCGTTCCGCATCTTCAGAGGCTTTGTTCAGGAAGCAACATGGCTGCTCCCTGGGGCTGTTTCCACCTGGGGCCGCCATCTTGAGAGCCCGGTCGTCTTCGTACTAGCGGAGGATTCGCCCAGTGCTGAGCCCGAGAGTGGGCTGTACCACCGCGGCAGCGAAGGGAGGGGAAGGCGACGGAAAGGAGGCCTAAGAAAGGTGCAGTAAGGTGCACACTTTTGCAGAAAGATTTTACAAGGGGGATTGAAGAGGAAGTTGGAGTGAAGCTTCCTCTATTGGAAGCATGCTTCTGACGAAAGGGGAGGAATTTTAGATGGTACCATGGACGTGTTTGTGAATGGTACAGCCCCATGCCGGGAGATTCGATTGCTGAGAGGGGAAGCGTGGAATGGTGCGGTCCCCTCCGGGGAGATTCCACTGTGGGAGACAGGGACAAAATCTGGGGGCGAGGAGGGCTGAACAATCATTGTGTACTGTAATTATGCCAATAACAACGGTAAGGAATCCTTATAAGGGAAATTGATATTGCAGTAATAAGTAATAAGAGGTCGACTGAAGGAAAAAGGGAAATTAAGAGGCAAGGAAGAGGAGACTGAGGCACAAAGAGAGGGACAGTGAGAAGCAGAGAATCAGAGAGAAAATGGGGGAAATGGGGACAAAGGAGCCAGCCTAGAAAGGAGGAGAGACGGGAGACTGAAGAGAAAAAAATAGACATAGGAATAGAAGTGGGAATCTAAGGGGTAGAGCGTGGTAGACAGAGAGACTGAGACAGAAAAGAGACTTGAAAACTGGAAGGGACATAAGGGAGGGACTGAGAAGGTTAGATTTCAGAAACAACAACAACAACATGATTTTTTAAAAATGAACCAGCCAAAGAGAATACTAAAATTGTTATCTTAACCCTTAGACCTTACATCGAGCTTTACAACAGCAAAATGCATGTTCACAGACCAATGTTTCATTTGTATAAATGAATACAATTTTGAATCATAATTTTCACACGATTCATGCTTTTCGATATGTTATGAAATAGGCAGCAATTTTACATTTAGCAATTTATTTCTCATGTCAAATGCAGACTCAGATAAGAAGACAATGTATTCAGAAAGAACACTGTTGCATTAGGAAGAATGCTCCAATCTCAAATCTGCAAGAATCACAATATCAAACAAAATGACTCTTATTTTTTTAATAGGGAAGAGTAACAAGGGTTAGCAGGAACTTTGTAGGGAGAAGGATATGATATGGGGGTGTGCAGGTGGCAAAACCAGGGCATTTCTACAGAAATTGTTTCTGTTGTCATGGAATTCTGAGAATAAGCGGTTAAGGGGAGATCTTCTGAATCATAGTGCATTAGTGCAGTGTTTCAACTCAGGGCAAGCCAAAATGTAGGGGCCTGTGGGAAGGAGAGAAGTCTGACTAAAGGTTGGTCAAGACAAAGAGGATAAGAAATGGTTGGTTGTGAGCACTTAACCTCTTCATCTCTATTTAGACTTCCACAGTTATATCAATATTTATTTCTTGACTTGAGCTTAAGACAGGGTAGACACTGAATTTAGTGGTAAAGGTATATAGTAATGATTAATTCAGAATCCTCACCCTCAAGGAGTGATGCCAGTGGAAGTTGTGGAGTCAGGAAAAGGCCAGACTCTACTACTATTCCTATGCGGAGAGCCTTGTAGGAATTGTAAAAACTTTAGTTCTTCATCTTAAGAATTATGGAAAGCTGTCCTTATGTAGTATCTAATTTAAAAAGAAGATGTTGAAGGAACAGGAAGCCTCCCTCATAATGAAAGGAAGAAAATTAAAGCCATAGCATGATACCATTTCTCATCTATTTGCTTGTAAAATATTATTCTAAGTTTGGCAACACTGTTAGGCCATGGGAAATATCATGTATTACTGGTGGGACAGCAAACTTACAGCCCCTCTTTAGAGGGGTTGGCAATATCTAGCAAAACTACATGTATTAGTTATCTATTGCTGTGTAACAAATTACCCAAAACTTAGCAACTTGAAATTATAAATATTTATTGTCTCATAGTTTCTGTGAGTCAAGAATGGGAACAGCTGGGCTGGGTGGTTCAGGTTTAGTCTCTCATGATGTTGCAATCAAGCCATAGGCCAGGGCTGCAGTTATTTCAAGGCTCAAGGATATGCTTCCAAACTCAAATAGCTGTGGGCAAGCCTCAGAATATCAGTTTCCAAGCTTGCTCACATGGCTGCTTATGGGCCTCAGTTCCTCACTATGTGGGCCCTTCCTTAGGCTACCTTATTGTTTTCATGATATGGCAGGTGTCTTCCCTCTCTCTAAGGCTGCCTCATGATATGATAGCTGACTTATGTACAGACCAAGTGAGTCAAGGGGGAGAGAACACACACAAAACAGAAGCCACAGGCTTTTTATAACCTAAATTGGAAGTGGCATCTGATTACTTTTTCTGTATTCTATTGGCTAGAAGTGAGGCACTCAGGCCAGCCGATAATCAAATGAATGGGAATTGAGCTCCACCTCTTAAGGGGAGGATTATCAAAGAATGTATGGACATATCTCTAAAACCACGGCACTACATAATTTTTACCCTATGATTCAGAAACCCCACTTGAAGAATATATCCCAAAGATACATTCTTCAGAATAAAAAATAGCCAAAAGATTATTGCAAAACTGTTTTTAATACCAAAAGACAGCAGATAACACAAACATTTAAAACAGTACTATTTAGCCGTGAGAAGGGTTGGAGGAGAGAGAGAGGGAGGGAGAAATATCTTTCTGTACTAACATGAAGTGAATTTCAGGATATAATGTATATGTATCCTGAAATTATATTAAGGATATAAGATGTTAAAAACATAAAGTGGAAAAATGAAAATATTTGCTATTACCATTTTTAATGTAAAAGTGAATGAATATGTATTTATTATATATGTGCATAACATATACATAAAAAGTTGCAGTGAGAAACAAATGAAGTAATCCCTTTCCCCAGTCCTTTTTATTTACAAAAGTTATGTTCTATAAAGTCATCATAAACCCTGGATTAGCAAGTACTGAACCATTGCTTCTAGGGGAAAAATAAAATTATATATATATAATATTATATATAATTTTATATATATATAAAATATTATTTTGTAAAATGAAATCCCAGCTGAGATTATATACATATATATATACACACATATATACACACACACACACACACATATATATATAAAATAATCCTAAAAACAACTTATCCTGGGTAGATTTTATTTTATTTTACAAAAGAGAAAATGAGGTTCAGAAGTGTTAATTAACTTGCCCAATGTCACTCCATTAACAGCTGCAGCTTCTTGTACATTACTGTGCTGCCCCTTCTGTCTCCATCCTCTGGTCTTCTCTATATGAGAGCTGAAACAAGAAGCCAGAGTATTGCCTTGTTCTAACTCAACTGAGAATGTGCACATGAGGTGACACATTTTTGCTACTCTGTGTGTGTCTGCAAATAATTGCAAAAGTGCTGTATTGATTTTGGGGTTATAAATGGATTTTAGCAAGTAGGTGAATTTGCAGATGCAGAATTTGTGAATAATGAAGATCAACTAAATATATACTTACCTTAAAAATTAAAAATGAATAATGGAAAAATAAATCATCAAATAAAACATTATCTATAAAGGGTGTTATTATCTATGAAAATGTAGCAAATAACCCCAAAATCTAGTGGCATAAAAATGCATATTTGTTGTCTCACAGTTTCTGTGGGTCAGGAAGATGACATAAATTATCTAGGTTCTCTGTTTAAGGTCTCTCACAAATCTATAATCAAGTTATCATCCAAGGATAGGGTTTCATCTGAAGGCTCAGTTGGAGAAAGATCCACTTCCAAGCTCAGTTTATGATTTTGGGAGGATTCAGTGCCTCAAGAATTATTGAACTGAGGGTATTCACTTCTTTGATAGCTGCTGGCTAGAAGCCACTGACAGTGCCTTGCCATGCAGATCTCTCTAACGTGGAAACTTGCTGATTTAAGGAGGCAAGAGAAAGAGTCTATAAGGGAGATGGTAGTCACAGTCTTTTATAATCTAATCATGAGAATATGTTGCCATATTCTATTGGTTAGAAGCTACTTACTTATATGGAAGTGATTACACAAGGTCATGAATACCAGGAGGTGGGGATCATTGGTGGTCATCTTAGACACTTCCTAAGAGGGAAATAAGACAGAGGGGACAGAAATAGTACCCACTGTCCTTTGAATGTACCATGTTCTGTTTATTTTACTTGAGAACCACAAAAAATTTACATAATTGTAAAACAAAATTAAGTTTTAGAAAATAATTCCAAACTTCTGCTTCCAGCAAAGATGAAATAACAGGGAATGAATGCAGATGTGTATTGGTCCATTTTCACACTGCTGATAAAGACATACCCGAGACTTGGTAATTTATAAAGAAATTACCAGAGGTTCAATAAAGAAAAATAGGTTTAATTGACTCACAGTTCCACGTGGCTGAGGAGGCCTCACAATCATGGTGGTAGGTGAAAGGCACATCTTACATGGTGGCAGACAAGAGAGAAGTGAGAGCCAAGTGAAAGGGGTTTCCCCTTATAAAACCATCAGATCTCATGAGACTTATTCACTACCACAAGAACAGTATGGGGGAAACTGCCCCCATGATTCAATTTTCTCCCACTGGGTCCTTCCCACAACACATGGGAATTATGGGAGCTACAGTTCAAGATGAGATTTGGGTGGAGACACAGCCAAACCATATCAACACTTATAACTGAAATGATTTTAAAAACAGACAACTATATGAAACAATAGTTTTAAGATATTAGACATCAGGCAGTAAAGGATGGTAATCCTTGAGAGATGACAAACAAATGAAGTGACCCAGTTTACTTCCTTGAGAAAATTTCCAGGACAAACACAAGAAGAGGAGCGCAGGCAGACAACAGCAGACTCTCAGAGTTAAGCAGAAATAACTAAGAATCTGTGGAGACCACGGCAAAGGACAAAAAGTTGAAAGATGCTCAGAGAGAGACCTCCAGATATTCGCAGAGTATTCAGCAGAGTATTGATTAGTGCATGTATGTAAAGAAACTACCAGAACCTGGGAAAAGAAATACCTGAAAGAATTAGAGAAAACAATTGGAGTTTATTTTTAAAGCCAAGATTCATGCCTGTTCCTGCCAGACAAAGTGGAAAACTTTACAATTCTTGAAATACTGGGAAGAGTGTGCAGAATGATGTTGCCTCAGTAGTGGGGAATTATTAGCTCTAGATTAAAATCTTGCTCTCGTGCCACCTAATAAATCAGACCTGAAAGGATCAAAGCATTTCCAAGTAACTTAACAAAACTGCAGAACAATGGTTCAAAAATATATATTAGAACACAAAAGTATCTAGCATTCAACAAAGTAAAATTTACTATATCTGGCATCAAATCAAGAATTATCAGGCATGTGTAAACTTAATGTTTTCTCCCTTAGATCAGGAGCAAGGCAAGAGTATTCACTCATCACACATTCAACATAGTACTGGGAATTCTACCCAATAAAATAACACAACAAAACAAAATTACAAGCATAAACATACAGATCAGAAGGGGAAGAAATAAAAGTGTCTATATATGTGCATGATATGAATGATTTGCTATGTAGAAATCCAAAGGATTTTATAAGAAATGCCTAGAACTGGAGTGATGTCAAAAAATATGGCAGAATAGGACACTCCTGACTATCCCTCCTCCCCAGATGCCCAAATAGACACCTACACATGGATCAGTTACCTTCAAAAGAAAGCCAGAACTAGTTGAAAGACCCCTGTGCACTGAAGAATTAAGAAAATATCCACATTGAAGTGAGTAGGAAAAGCAGAGAAAGACTAATGCACAAACTCCACCCTGAGCACACCACCTTAGGATTCCCACCTCCTAGGTTTTTCCTGAGGAGTGAAGGGTTCCTACAACACATATAGTACCCCAGCTTTTATGATCCCTGCCAGCAGGTTTGGCTCTTAAATCACCTTGCATGGAGAGCAGCAGGGATTTGGCACTGGATAATTTCTTTGAAGCACAAAGATCACAGAAGTGGTTTTGAATCATGCAAACACTCACAGCAGCTGTAGCTCCTGGGTTCAGTCCAGCTTCTGGTTTCTCTCTGTAAGGAGTTTGCACACTTTCCAAGCACCACCGTGAGGTCTGCTTTCTGACTAGCCTGCATATGGGAGCTTATGTGGCAAATAAAGAATAAGAGGACCTCCTCCAGCCTCAATGGGAAGGACAGCACTCCTGTGCCTTCCACCTCAGCTTACAACAGCAATAAATCCAGGTCTGCAGACTCTCCCTGAAGGGAGGTTGTGAGACTTTTGCAAGCTTGAACAAGAGAGTGAGTAATCCCCCACATTTTCTCTACTGGCATGCTACAGCAAAAAATCCAGGTCTGAAGACTTTCCCTAGAAAGAATTTCTGCATGCATCAAGTGCCCCAAAGTGCAGTCTGACTGAGAGTGCAAGCATCTGTCACAGAACCTCTTGGTTTAAATCAGAATGAATGAGAGTGAAATTGTGGCTCTCAGTTTCTCCCTGAGGAAAGAAGTAACTGTAACACATATCTGACACCCCAGTTCTCCAAGCTGCATTTTGAGAAATTGCCTTCTATTTCACCTTTCTCAGGGCACTAGCATGACTTGGACCACTCTAATTTCCTGGAAGCTACTGAGAACAAAATCAGTGAGTTGGATAAGCTGAAAGAGTTGAGAGGAGGCACTTAGAATCTCTGGCTGGGCTGATTGGTGAGGACCATCTCCTGCATGAGTCTAGTATAACAAGATTGGGAGAGGTGGTTGTTATATCTAACATACAGAAACCATCATGGAGAGTCAAAGAAAATGAAAAAACAAGAACATTTTTTCCAAATAAAAGAACAATATAAATCCCCAGAAGCCAACCCTAATGAAATGGACATATGTGATTTATCTGACAGGGAATCAATAAACAGTCATAAATATGCTCATTGAGATCAAAACAGCAATGCATGAACAAACTTAGAATTTTAACAGAGAAATAATTTTAAAGTTACAAAACAGAAATTATAGAGCTGAAGAACACAGTAACTGGACTAAAAAATTCCATAGAAGGGTTCAATAACAGGACTATATCAAGTGAAAGAAATTACTTATGAACTGGAAGACAGGTCATTGGAAATCATCTCATCTAAAAAGAAAGAATAAATGAATGAAAAAAGTCAAGACAGTTTAACAAACTTTTGGAAAACCAGCAAGCAGAAAAATATACACAATCCAAGTACCTGAAGTAGGAGAGACAGAAAAAGACAGAAAACATTAAAAGAAATAAAGGAAGAAAAATTTCAAAGCCTGGAAAGGGAAAGAGAAATTCATAACTAAGAAGATCAGATGGGTAGAATACCAGATAAGGTGAATCCAAAAAGTTCCATGCCAAGACACATTATGTCAAATTCTCAAAAGCTAAAAACAAAGAAATTTGATAGCAGCAAGGAAAAAGTGACTTGTTACATACAGGGAACCGCAATAAGACTACTAGAATATTTTTCAGCAGAAACTTTCCAGATGAGAAAAAAGCAGGATGATATATTCAAAATGCTAAAAAGAACCTCACAAAATACTATAGCCAGCAATCCTATAATTCAAAAATGAAAGGGAGATAAAAACTTTCTCTGACAAAGCTGAGGTTTTACAGATATTTAAGGGAAAATACAAAAATATATTAATCAACTAAGTGCTAATACATTAGATAACTTAGATGAACAAATATATGGAAAGACACAGACTACCAAAATTCACTTAATAAGAAGTAGATAAACTGAAGACCTATGTATCAGTTTTTTAAAAACTGATTTGTAGTTTTGTAGTTAAACATGTTCCCACAAAGAAAACTCAGGCCAACACAGATTCACTGGTGAATGATACCAAACACATAAGGAAGAAATAATACAAATTCTTCATGAATTCTTTCAGAACATTAAAGAGGAGATATTTCTCAAGTCATTCTATGAGGCCAGCATTACCTATACTAAAAGCTGATAAAGACATTTGAAGAGAGAACTACAGACCATTATCCTTCATGAACAAAGACACAAAAATTTTAAACTAAATTTCAACAAATCAAATGTAGCAATATATAAAAATTAAAAGACATCATAACCAAGTGCAGTTTATAGCAGAAATGCAACAATCCTTTAACACTAGAAAATCCTTCAGTATATTTCACTGTATTAAACTATAAAATAAAATCTTTGTGATTATCTCACTAGATAAAGGAAGAGCATTTGGCAATATCCACCAACTCTTCCTGATTTGAGAATAAAAGGAAATTTTATAAATTGAAACTAAAAGGAAGCTTCCTAAACTTAATAAAGGTAATTTTTAAAAACCTATAAGAAACATCATATGTAATATTAAAAGACTGAGAGCTTTTCACCTAAAATTGGAACAAGGTGAGGAAGTCCACTCCATGACTTCTTCTACATTGTACTGGAAGTTCTAGTCAGTGCAATAGGCCAAAAAATAAAAAAAGTATATACAGTTTGGAAAGGAAATAGTAAAACCATCTTTATTTACAGATAATATGATCTATGTAGAAAATCTGATGTATTCTACAAAAAGAGATACTAGACTTAGTGAGTTTAGCAAGGTTGAAGTACACTAAATCAATAAAAATATCAGATTTATTTCCATATACTATCAATAAACAAAAAGAAATTAGAGTCTTTAAAATGTGCATAATAGAATTTTTAAACATATGAAATGCTTGGGGGCAAATATATCAGAAGATGTAAAACACCTGTACACTGAAAACTACAAAACATTGCTGATAGAAATGGAAGGAGAATTGTGACATACTGATGTATAACAAGACTCATTATTGTTACAATGTCAGTCTCCTCAGATTGATTTATAGGTTCAGTGCATCTATTCAAAATTGCACAAGCTTTTGAGTAGAAATTGACAAGCTGATTTTTCAAATTTATATAGAAATGAAAATGATCTAGAACAGCCAAAATAACATGACCAAAAGAAAATATGTGAGGCCTAACACTACCTGATCACAAGACATACACACAGCTGTGGTAATCAAGACAGTGTGCTATTATTGTAAGGATGGACATGCGAATCAATAAAGCAGAATAGATAGTGCAGGGTCCAACCCACAGACCCTGACCCAGTGACAGATGAAAGATGTACACTGACAAAGATATTTTGCCTATCAGTGCAGCTAAGGGTCTCTGCTACCTGAATCTGCAGCCTCGCCCTAATAAGGTGGCGAAGTTCGCATTTATTTAGTACAGATTAACTGACAAAGGTCTCGAGTAAACACCACTAGAGGGTAATTAACATTGCCGACCCCCTGAGCAGAGAGCACCCGCAGATGACCAAAGGTTGGTCTTAGGACCACATGAGTAAACAAACTATTTAGATAAACTTCCCCGCATTCTGTTGTTATTTGCTCTTTTGCTATCAACTCATGGTAAAGAGGATTAGGCTGCCTTTAGCCAAATCTTACTGAAGCTATGCAACCCTTCCAGCCTTCCAAGAAGGTTTGTGTCTGTTTCCTATAACTATCTTTACAATTTTTCTAGCCACTTTGACTGATCTCCTACATCTCCCCCTTTTCTGTTTTCTGTATCAGGCTTTATTGATTGAAGAGGGCAGATGTGTGCAGCAACAGGTCTGTGAGGTGTGCCAGTCACTGCTCTTATTCTGGCTTTGCATCCTAGAATTAGTAAATAACAAGACAAACAAAAGTGTAATCAGCAACATTCTTTTTCAATCAAGGAGTGACCCCCCAGGAGTGGGGTTCTATCCAGGAGAGATGCTCTCACACACCCTTCCATATGGCTGTTTGTTGGGTGTGTAGATCTAAGGTGTGAAGGGATTCTAAAATTTTAGTTTTAAGTTGCCTTACATCTGCTGTTAAATTGTCATGAAAGGTCAAGTTCCCAGGAGCACTCACCGGCTCCAGGTCCATGAGTTTCCTTGCTGCTGAGCTTTCCCTTCTGCCTACCGCCCGCTTGGCTGCATGGCTCTGGCTTCTAATGTTTTTTCTTATCTTTTTATAAGCGTTAAAAGAAATGGGTTTATATATCTGATTGCCTTGTCAATCTTGCATTACCAGGCAGACTAAGAGCTCCCCTTCTAATGCCGCTTGCCTAAGACATGGTCCCATAGCTGTAGCATATCCCTTGTCTTTTCTCCTATCTAATGGAGGAGGGGTCTCACACAAAACCTCCATTTTCTCTTTGTTATTTTGGCCTGGTGATAGTGGGACTGAAGGACAAGGAGGCGGTAAAGTAGGTGACAGTTCTTCCTTCTTCCATTTTTTAGGCTCTTCTGTGTATAATGGGATGAAAGTCACCCTTACTAGAGCCCATAACCTTATGGATGATACTGTGACCCATTGTCCTTGCTCATGATATTGGTTAAGATTTCTCCCCACTTGTTCCCAGAGCTCTATGTCTATCATGCCTTCTTCTGGGAACCATGGGTTATGGAATACGACAGTTTGCATTAGGTCCCTTAATTGAGCCTGTGAAACCAAGGCTCCACTAGCTTTAAGTAGCTGTTTCAATACTTTTATATACTGCATCTGTTGAGCTGATAACTGTAGTCCCATGATGAAACCCTAGCCTGAACAGTCCCCCTGAACTTGGAAATCCTGAGTGGGCACCAATGACTTACTGACTCACTGACTGCACAGTCCTTTTCACCTTCATTTTCAAGGGATCCATTGTGATCCTTTTGCAGTGTTCCTCTCAGAGGGCACCACCTGCCAGGGTCTGACCCACAGACCCTGACCCAACCGATCAAAGATGTACACTGACACAGATATTTTGCGTGTCAGCGCGGCTAAGGGGCTCTGCTGCCTGAATCTGCAGTCTCAGCCACGATAAGCCAGCAAAGTTTGCATTTATTTAGTACAGATTAAATGACAAGTCTCAAGTAAACACCACTAGAAGGTAATTAACATTGTCGACCCCCGAATAGAGAGCAATCATGCACCCACGGATGATCAAAGGTTGGTCTTAGGACCATGTAAGTAAACAAGCTATATAGATAAACTCCCCCACGTTCCCTTGTTATTTGCTCTTTTGCTATCAACTCATGGTAAAGAGGATTAGGATGCCTTCAGCCAAATCTTTCTGAAGCTATGCAATGCCTCCGGCCTTCCAAGAAGGTTTGTGTCTGTTTCCTGTAACTATCTTTATGATTTTTCCAACCACTTTGACCGATTCCCTACAAGATAGTTCGGAAATAGATCCAACTGATAAAATGACAACAAATTTTCAACAAAAGCATGACTAAGATTGTAAATTTTATGTTATGTGTATTTTACCACAATTAATTTCTTAAGTGCCTACTAAAACATATCATTAGATAAAAGTCCAAAGCACGATGAAATAAATTTTAAGATTGCATATACACTTACTATTTGATAAATCTCAGTGAGCCAAACTTCTGCTTATGAAACATCCATTTTTATTATATTATTATTATTGTTGTTGTTTTGAGATGGAATCTCACTATGTCACCCAGGCTGGAGTGCAGTGGCACAATCTTGGCTCACTGCAACCTCCACCTCCTGGGTTCAAGTGATTCTCCCACCTCAGACTCCCAAGTAGCTGGGACTACAAACATGTGCCACCACATCCATGTAATTTTTTTATTTTTAGTACAGACAAAGTTTCACCATGTTGGCCAGGCTGGTCTCGAACTCCTGGTCTCAAGTGATCTGCCTGCCTCAGCCTTGCAAAGTGCTGGGACTACAGGTTTGAGCCACTGTACCTGGCCAAGTAAGTGTATTTATTAAGGTATAAGACTAGAATACAGGCCAATAAAAATATGAACTATGTTTCTATATATTGCAATGAATAACTGAAAACTAAAATTATCTTAAAAACTACCATATGATCAGTGAAAGAGGAATAAAATTAACATGTACAAAAATCTACAATAAAAGCTATTGTATTCACTACTGAAATTTATTAAGCATTAAAATTAAAAAATTAAATGGAAAGATATATCAATTTCTTTCTTTTTTGAGATAAGGTCTTGATCTGTTGCCTAGGTTGGAGTGCAGTGGCAAGATCAAAGCTCACTGTAGCCTTTAACTCCTGGGCTCAAACAATGCTCCCACCTCAGTCTCCCGAATAGCTGGGACTATAGGCACATGCCCTCATGTCTGGCTGGCTAATTTTTGTATTTTTTATAGAGAAGTAGCTCCAGAAATCTGCACATGACCAAATCCTAAGCTGTGCAGGTTTACTGTGAAAATCCACAAGGCCAGGAAATAGAACATCTGTCAGCAGAAGAACAACTACCAGCTACATGGTCCAGCTAATTTTTGTATTTTTTTGTAAAGATGAGGTCTTGCTTTGTTGCCCAAGCTGCTCACAAACTCCTGGGCTCAAACAATCCTCTCACCTCAGCCTCCCACAGTGCTTGGATTACAGGTGTAAACCACCATGCCTGGCTTTCAGTTTCATTGATTAGAAAACTTATTGTTAAGTTATTGATTATCCTCAATTGTTCTATAGATTCAACAAAAACCCATTAACATTCCAACAGGACTTTTTTTTTTTTTTTAGAAACTGGCAAGTTCATTCTAAAATGTATATGAAAATGCAACAAGCCTTAGCAGAAGCAATCAGGAAGAACAAAGTTGTGAGATGTACCCTACCTGATTTCAAGACTTACCATAAAGCTACATTTATCAGCCTAGTATAGGCAAATATATTTTTCCATTCATATGAAGTTCTAGAACATGCATAATTAACTTATGATGAAAGAAATCAGAACAAAGAACAGTGATTGCTTCAAGAGTAAGGACAAACTAGATTAGGAAATTTCTGGTGTAATGGAAGTAGTCTATATTTTGATAAGAATGTGGGTTACACTAGTGTATGCATGTTTTAAAACTTATCAAACTGTAAACTTAAGACGTAGTAATTCATTTTGTGTTGTTTGCCACAACAAAGACAAAAAAATGAGGTGACAAATCAAAATGATTATGTGAAACAACAGAGATTTAAAGTCTTGTAAGAAAATTAAGTGTAAATGATGTAACTTACATAACATCCTTTAATTATACTCAATGTGTTCCTTCTATATTCTGGTCTTTGAGAAAAGGATTAAGTAACATAATCCCTTGTATTATCAATTAGAGTTTTAGAGTTTTAAAGCAATTGGATTATTTGTAAAACTTGCTTTAATATCTATATTTGTTGGATATTTTTATCTTTCTCTGTGGATTCTATCTTCAGATTTATAGTCTACATTCCATTGGTTTGTACCAGAGGTTTCGTTTCTTGTCCAGGTGTCTTGAATCATATACATTACAAAAAGAGACAATGGCTTTTACTGTCTTTTTAATTTTCAGATATCTAATCCATCCAATGATGGATTTACAATGTCACTGCAAAGGAAATCAGGTCAAGCAGCAGGTAACCCTTCCAGCCTTCTCCAAACAGCTTCCAAAGTCTGTTTTAATTTCATTTTAAATCAGTTATGGCAGTGCTTTGAGTACACCAATATGCTTGTTTGATCTTTCCTCTCCTTCCTTTAGGAAATCTCTTTTTGGTCACACTGGTACCCTTTACGTGTGCTGTTGCTCTTGCCTTTGCTGTGACTCATACTAGAAATAGCCAATGTTTTTACTCAGGGTTTGACAGGACGGTGAATATAACATCAACTTCCTCAGCAACTTAATTATCTTACATTGGAATCAGAGACTCACATCACCATGGAAACTCAGAATCACAGAACCATAGAATCTTTGCTGCTAAGAGCACCCACAGAGTACAATTTCTCTTCGTAACTTGAAGTTGTAAAGGATCCTTGCCTGAAAATGGAGACTGTTAACTCATTTTATCTCTTGATTAGAAATACAGAGGAATTTATTGTCACACAAAGGATAAGCATGCTGAAATTTGTTGACCACTGGTATTTAAAGTGAAATAATTATTATATGTTGCTGATTAATTTTTCCTTTTATCACTAGTAATTTTTTGCCATAAAGTCTATTTCATATGTATAATTATAGTAAAACTAGTTTTCTTTTGATTAGTGTCAGAATAATATATTATGTTTTCTCATACTTTCAAACTTTCTGTGTTATTTGGCATGTATTTGGTGTAAACATTATTTTAAAAATTCATTCTAAAAATCTTTGCCTTTTTCAACATTATTCACTTAGTGAAATTCTAATATATTTGGTTTGAAATCTACATTTTTAATGTTTGTTCTTTATTTCTTGGGCCTGTTGTGTGTTCCTTTTCTACCTTATTTGAATTGACTGGATTTTAAAAAATTAATTCCATTGTTCTCTATTGGCTTTTTAATTTTACATTCTACTGATTTTTAGTTATTTCTCTAGAAACTGTAATATCCATACTTGATCTACAAAACTCTAATAAAATTTAGTACTTTTATTATTGTTATTTTATACAAAAAATACTCATTTAGTTTCATCTACATCTTTACTCTTTGATTTTTATTTTTTCCTATATCTCAAAGTTTCTTTCTCAGGTCATTTTCCTTCTGCTTCAAGAGTTATTTTTTAAATATTAACTGACTTAGAATAAAAAACATATAATTAAATTGTACACTTTAATGAGTTTTGAAACATGTATATACTTGTGACATAATCACCACAATCAAGATAATAAACATATCCATAACCTCCCTTTATAATCCTTCTTTTCACTCTATCCCAAATGTATTCCCAGAAAGTCACTGATGTACTTTCTGTCACTATCAATGTTTGCATTTTCTGGAATTTCCATAAATGGAAGTGTACAGTACGTATTTTTGGCTTGTTTCTTTCACTTAGCATAATCATTTTTAGCTTCTTTGTTGTGTATCTATTTTGTTTATTTACCTGTTGATAAATATTTGGATTGTTTCCAATTTGGAGCTATTACAAATAAAGCTGCTGTGAAAACTGATATATGAGTCTTTTTGTAAGCATATGCATTTTTTCCTCTCAGGTAAACACCTAGGAGTGAAATGGTTAGGTGATATAGTAGAAAGATGCTTAGCTTCCTCTAAAATGCCAAACTGTTTAAAAAGTGATCATACTTCTCCTTTCCAACCACAATGTATGAGAGTTCCCTCTACCCTATAACAACAAAGAAGTGTGAGTGAGCTCTCTAAGCTCCCTCCTCCCCACTCCCTACTGGCAGTGGGGTCCAGCAAAATAGAGGGAGAAAAACATTCTACCTCAACTCAGTGGCAACAAGACAAATGCAAACCAGTTTCTTACATTCTCCAGGAAGATGTCAGTGAGACCAAGGCACAATATGAACTTCCACCTCATTCATCTTCAAAGAAGCAGTGTCAGTCAGTGCCCACTTTGCAAAAATGGTGTCATAAGGGCTCATAAGAAAACTGAAGATACATACACACTCAGTCCTCACATTGCATCTCATCAGAGGGAATACTTGCAAAAGAAAAACTAACTAGGATCCAGACTCTCATAAATATCTCCAAAATGTCCTGAATATTACAGTAAGTCACTCATACCAAGAACCGGAAAAATAACATGAATGAGAAGAGACAAGAAACAGAGACCAATACTGAGATAAACATAATGTTGGAATATTTATTTTTAACATAACTGTTTTTAAATCTAAGGATTTTTAAGTAGCCATCATAAAAGTGTTTCAAGAAGCAATTATGAATTCTCTTAAAACAAGTGCAAAAGTAGAAACAGCAAGGAAGTAAAATTCTTTTCTAAAGAACCAAATGGACATTATAGAACTGAAAAATAATTATGACCAAAATGAAAAATTAACTACATGGATTCAGTACTAGACTGGAGATGACAGAGGACAGAAACAGTGAACTTGGGGACAGATCAATAGAATTTACCCAATATGAACAAAACAGATAAAAAGTAGATTTAAAGGAATTAAAAAAGACAGGCATCTGGGAAAATAGTAAAGTAATTAGTATCATTAAAGTACCAGGAAAGGAGAAAGATACTGGATTAAACAACCATTCAAAGAAATATGGCTAGAAATTTCCCAAATTTGGTGAAAGACATAAACCTAAATATTCAAAATGTTGAGTGAACCCCAAGTAGGATAAACCTAAAGAAATCCATGCCAAGAAACATCATAACTAAAATTCTGAAAACTGCAAGAAAAATATCTTGAAAGTAGCCAGAGACAAATGACACATTACTTATAGGAGAGCACCAATTCTAATGACAGTAGATTCCTCATATGAAATCATGATGGTCAGAGGAAGAGGCCCATTTTCAGGTGTGAAAGAAAACTTTCTGCCTTAAATTTATTATCCAGCAAAAATATCATTTAGGAATGAAGAAAAATAAAGATACTCTCTGATAATGGAAAACTAAGAGAATTTGTTGTTAGCAAACCTACCCTTCAAGAATGGCTAAAGAAAATTACCTAAATAGAAAGGAAATTATTTTTTTAAATTTGGAACTTTAGAAAGAAAAGAACACTAGGATGGATAAAATAAGGTTAAATATAATAGGCTATAATACAGCTTATGAGTTTCTTAAATCATATTTGAAGGTTGAGGCTAAGACATAATCTTACATGGTGCAGAATACATGTAGACAAAATAAATAATTACATTTTTAAGGGGGAGGGTAAACAACTAAAAAGAAATAAGATTATATAATTCACTCTAGTAAAATGTCAATAGCAGTTTGTGAGAAGTTATGTATGTATATTATGATACCTAGAACAACCACTGAGAAAATGATACAAAGCTACATACTTAAAAACACTATAAACAAATCAAATTAGAATCCTAAAAATTTAATATATACAGAAGAATGAAGGAAAGCAGAAACAGGAACAAGAAACAAACAAAAAATAATAAAATGCAAAATTAGGCTTACCAAATCAATAATTACCTTAAATGAAAATGATCTAAATACACCAATTAAATGAGAGAGATTGACAGAGTGGGAAAAAATATGACCCCAAAATATACTGTCTACAGGAAACTCAATTCAAATAAAATATCGTAGGTAGGTTAAAAGTAAAAGGAAAAAAATTCCATGAAAACATTAGTCAAAGGGCAGAAAGAGGTGGCTATATTAATGAAGTAGACTTTAAGAAAGGAAAAAAAATCTAGAGACAAAGAAATGAATTACATAACATAAAGGAATAAATTCATTGGGAATATATAACAATATTAAATGTGTATGCACCAAACAACATTCTTAAAACACATGAGGTAAAAGCTGATAGAGGTGAAAGAAGAAATATAAACAGGATACAACTGACAAATTTAGAGCACTACACATAATAGTAGAATACACTTTTTTTCAAGAATTCATAGGACATTCACTCAAACGTCCATGAAACACCCACCAAGAAAGCCCATATCCTGGACACTAAAACAAACCACAGCAAATTTAAACAATTGAAATCCTGCAGAGTTTGTTTTCTAACCATAATAGGACCAAAGTAGAAATTAATAACAGACAAAATAAAGATCTCAAAATATTTTGATACTAAACAACACGTTTCTAAATAATTCATTGTCAAAAATAAATCTCAAAGACAATTAATAAAATACATAAAAATGAAAACACTCCATATCAAAATCTGTGGCATGCAGCTAAAGTAGTGCAGAGATGGAGGTTTTATACACTAAAAATTTGCTTTAGAAAAAAGGAAAAGTCTCAGCAGAATATTCTAAACACTTACCTCAAGAAACTAGAAAAAAATATAAAAATAACTCAAAGTATGAAAAAGAAAGTAAATGAGGTGAAGAGGGCCAGGCATGGTGGTTCACACCTGTAATCCCAGCATGTTGGGAGGCCAAGGTGGGTGAATCATCTGAGGTTAGGAGTTTGAGACCAGCCTGACCAACATGGCAAAACACCGTCTCTACTAAAAATACAAAAATTAGCCAGGTGTGATGGCATGGGCCTGTAATCCCAGCTACTCAGGAGGCTGAGGCAGGAGAACCACTTGAACCCAGGAGGAGGTGGAGGTTGCAAATGAGCCAAGATCATGCCACTGCACTCCAGCCTGGGTGACAGGGTGAGACTGAATCTCACACACACACAGAGAGGTGAAGAGGAAAAAACTAAAGAAAATTAATAAAACAAAAGATGAGTTCTCTAAAAATGTCAACAAACCTGATAAACATATAATTAGACAAAGATAAAAAGGGAGAAGATGCTAATAACCATTATCAGTACTAAAAGTGGGAATATCACCATAAATCCCAGTCATTAAAAGAGTGATAAAAGTATACAACAAAAAACTTCATGATCATAAATTTGATAACTTAGAAAAAACGAGCAAATTCTGCAAAATTGTTAATAATATTATCTCTTCTAGTACGTGAACATGGGAAATCTTTTATATGACTTTTCTTCTATTTCTTTCATCATTGTTTTATAGTTTTCAGTATACAGGTCTTCCAGCTTCTTGGTTAAATTTACCATTGTTATTTATTTGTTTTGTTGCTATTAATAAATGGAATAGTTAATTAATTACCTTTTTGGATAGTTCATTATAAGTGTACAGAAAGGCTACTGATTTTTGTGTATTGATTTTATATACTGAAACTTTACTGAATTTATCAGTTCTAACAGCTTTTTGGAGGCATCTTTTGGATATTCTGTGTATAAGATTATGTCAATACACAGGGATAGTTTAACTTCTTTCTTTTCCATTTGAATGCCTTTTATTTATTTATCTTGCCTAACTGCTGTGGCTAGGACTTGCAGTAATATGTTCAATAGTGGTAAAAGTAGGTATCCTTGTCTTGTCTCTGGTCTTAGAGGAAAAGCTTTCAACTCTTCACCATTGAATGTAATGCTAGCTATGGGTTTCTGTATATTGCCTTTTTTGTTTTGAAGTATATTCCCTCTATACCTAATCTGTTGAGAGTTTTTTAAATGATTAAAGGGTGTTGAACTTGTCAAATGTGTTCTCTGAATCTATTGAGGTGATCCTAGGGTTTTTTATCTTTCACTTTTCTGATACAGTATATCACCTTTATAGATAGGTGTATATTGAATCATACTTGCATTCCAAGAATAAATTTTACTTCTTCATGGTGAATAACTTTTTTGGCGTGTTGTTGAATTTGATTTGCTAGTATTTTATTGAGGATTTTTGCATCTATATTCATTTGGGGATATTGCCCTGTAGTTTTCTTATACTGTCCTTGTCTGGCTTTGGTATCAAGGTAATGCTAATCTCATAGAATAAATTTAGAAGTATACATTCTACTTTAATTTTTGGAAGAGTTTGAGAAGGATTGATATTGTTTCTTTTAAAAAAAAAGTCTTGTAGAATTCATCAGAGATGCCATCATGTCCTAGACTGATATGGTTTGGCTGTGTCCCTATCCAAATCTCATCTTGAATTATAGTTCCCATAATCCCCACGTGTCATGGGAGGGACCAAATTAGAGGTAACTGAATCAAGGGGGCAGTAACTCCTATGCTGTTCTTATGATAGTGAGTTCTCACAAGATCTGATGGTTTTATAAGGGGCTTTCCTACTTTTGCTTGGCCCTTCTCTATCATGCCACCATGTGAAGAAGGACATGTTTGCTTCCCCTTCCACCATGATTGTAAGTTTCCTGAGACCTCCCCAGCCATACAGAACTGTCAATCAATTAAACCTCTTTCTTTTATAAATTACCCAGTGTCAGATATTTCTTCATAGCAGCATTAGAACAGACTAATACATAGACTTTTCATTGATGGAAGACTTTTACTGATTCAGTCTCCTTATTTGTTATTGGTCTGTTCAGGCTTTCTATTTCTTAATGAGTCTGTCTTCATAGTTGTATGTGTCTAGGAAGTTATCCATTTCATCCAGATTATTCAATTTGTTGAAACATAGTTGTCCATAGTAATTTCGTATGATCTTTTGTATTTCCGTCCTCTCTGTTGTAATGTCTCCTCTTTTGCTTCTATTTGAACCTTCTTTTTTCTCAGTGAGTCTAGGTAAGGGTTTGTCTATTTTATTTTTTAAAAAAATTTCTTAGTTTTATTAATTTTTTCTGTTTTCCTAATCTCTTTATTTCTGTGCTGATCTTTAGTGTTTCCTTCCTTCTGATCACTTTAATTTGTTCTTCTTTTTTTAGTTCCTGGAGGTGTATCATCAAGTTATTTATTTGAGATCTATCATCTTTTTTGATATAAGCACTTATTGGTATAAGTTTCCCTCTTAGGACTGCTTCTGCCATATCCCATAAGTTTTAGGTTATCTGAAGATTTTTTTTCACATCCATTTTCATTTCTTCTGTGACCCATTGGTTGTTAGAAGCATGTTGCTTAATTTCTACATATTTGAGAATTTTCCCAGATTTCTTCTGTTTAGTATTAGGGCAATGCTAGCCTCATAGAATAAGTTTGAAGTACTGTTATTGATTTCTAGTAGTATGCCATTGTGATTGAAGAAGATACTTATTATGATTTCAATCTTCTTAAATTTGTTAAGACCTGTTTTGTGCCTAATGTATGATCTATCCTAGAAAATGTTGTGTGCACTTAAGAAACATGTGTATTTTATTGTTGGATGGATTGTTCTGTGTCTGTTAGGTTCATTTGGTCTAAAGTACAGTTTAAGTCCGATGTTTCCTTATTGATTTTCTGTCTAGATGACCTGTCTATTGTTAAAAGTGTAGTATTGAGGTCTTCTATTATTATTATATTGCAGTCTGTCTCTCTCTTCAAATCAATTAATAGTTCCTTTTTGTATTTAAGTGCTCTGATGTTTGGTGCCTATAAATTCACAATTGTTGTAGCCTCTTGATGAATTGACCCAATCATTATCATATAAAGACTTTGTCTCTTCTTTAAAATTTTAACTTAAAGTCTATTATTTTCTGACAAGAGAATAGCTACTTCTTCTCTCTTTTGATTCCGATTTGTGTGGAATATCTTTTTCTATTCCTTCACTTTCAATGTGTGCCCTTACTAGTAAAATGAGTATCTTGTAGGCAGCATATAGTTTGGTTATGTTTGTTACATCTATTCAGTCTATGTCTTTTGATTGGATAATTTAATTCATTTGCAAAAAAGGTAATTATTGATAGGTAAGGACCTTCTCTTGCCATTTTATAATTTATTTTCTGGTTGCTTAGTAGATTGTTTCTTTCTTCTTCTTGCTGTTTTCCATTGTGGTTTGATGGTTACCTTTGGTGGTATGCTTTTCGTACTTACTATGTTTTGTGCAACTACTATAGGTTTTTGGCTTTGGGGCTACTGTGAGGCTTTTAAAAATCTTATTCTTATAATAGTTATTTTAAGCTGATAACAACTTAACTTTAACTGTGTACAAAAATCTCTAGATTAATTTCCAAAACATCTTTTATGACATTGATGTCAAATTTTACATCTTTTTGTAATTCGTATTTCTTCACAACGTATTGTAGCTACAGTTTTAAAAATAGTTTTATCCTTTAACCCTCATAGCAGAGATAATATTGCTTTACTCACCACCCTTACAGTATCAGAGTATTCTGAATATTGATTATATTACTTATACCATTGAGGTCTTTTTACTTTTCTATGTTTTGTGTTATTCATTTACAGTCTTTTATTTCAGCTTAATGAAACAAAATCCCTTTAGCAGTTCCTTTAAGGCAAGCCGAGTGGTGATGAAATACTTTAGCTTCTGTTTGTTTGAGAAAGTTTTTATTTCTCCCTCATTTCTGAACAACAGCTTTGTTAGGTAAAGTATTCTTGATTAGTAGTTTTTTTCACCCTTCAGCACATTATATATAGTCTGACTCTCTTCCCTGACCTCCAGGCTTTCTGCTCAAAGATCTGCTGATAGCCATATTTGGACTCACTTGAGTCTACGGCCATGCCACCCTGAACGTGCCCAATCTCATCTCATCTCGGGAGACTCACTTGAATATGATGTAATTCTTACCTCTTGTTACCTTCAGAATACTTTGTCTTTGATTTTCGAAAATTTGAATATGATGTGTCCTGGTGAACTATTCTTTTGGTTGAATTTAATTGGAGGCCACTGTTGGTGTCTTATACCTGGATGCTGTTATTATTCTCCAAATTTTGAAAAATTTCAGCCATTATTTCCTTTTTTCTACATTCTCCTTCTGAAAATTATATTGTGTGAATATTCATTCTCTTGATGGTGTCTCATAATTCCCATAAGTCTTCATCATTGTTTGAAATTCTTTTCTTTTTGTTCCTCTGACTAAATAATTTCAAATGTCTTGTCTTTAAGCTCACTGATTCTTTCTTCTGCTTGATCATGTCTTCTGTTGAAGCTTTCTATTGAATTTCTCAGTTCAGTTATTGTAGTCATTATCGCCAGGATTTATATCTTTCAACTGTTTTTATTTCTTTGTTAAATTTATTTTGTTCATGAATTGTTTTCCAAATTCCATTAATATTTAGTTTGCTATCTGCATTTTCTTGTAGTTCTCTGAGCTTCTTTAAGAGGGTTATTCTAAATTTTTTATCAGTCATTTCATAGACCTCCATTTTTCAGGGTCTATTATTGAAGATGTATTAGTTTTAGTAGTGTAATATTTCCCTAATTTTAACATAATCCTTGTGTACTTGTAAGAGTGCCTGCATTTTTGAGGAAATAACCACCTCTTACAACCTTTGCAGTTGTTCTTTGGCAGTGATAAACTTTTAGAATTTAAGTCAGCCTGGGATTCTGGATGGCCCAGCTAACAGCAAACCTGGACAGGCAGACCTTGCCACAAAGTTCTCTAAGTGTGCTGGGCTGCTGTGTGTGCTGTGAGGTGAAGTGGAACTGCTCGATGTGCTCCATTGTCTGGTGGGACCACTGGCCAGACTCCAGTCAGGCAGAGCTGCTGTATGGGCTTTGCAGGTTGATTGAATAGAGTTTCAGGCTGTCTTTCCTGACTGGGTTGTAGTGCTGTTTAGAATCTGGAAGTGGGCAGGTCTACGAGCTGGGCTATAAGGTTGGGTGAGGTCTCTGGAATCACCACGTGACTGCTGGGGATTGGTGGAGCCATACACTCCATCCACAGATATTTGCAGTTCTGCACTTGCCTCCTGGCCTTGGGAGTGCTTAAGCGAGCTCTGGGGTTTAGTGGAGCCGCCATTAGGATGCTGGGTTTGGATGGGGTCAGCTACTCCCTTCCACAGACATTTGTGAACCTGCACTTGCCTCCCAGCATCAGAAATGCTCAAGCAGAGCCCCAGGTCCTGGTAGAGAAGCTAAGGACTGATGCCTGGAAAAGCTGTAGGACTGTGCATCCTTGTAGAGTAATGCTGTTGGCAATTTTCTGTGATGAAGCATCTCCATTGTCCAGAATGCAGAGCCATTGTCAAGACACTGGTCACTGTGAACCTCATCCCCACCCTTTGTTTCTAACTGACCCCAGGTGGTCTATCCCTGCTGATATCCTCAATGTTCTGTTTGGGGCAAGATAAGGTCTGGCATCCTGTAATGGGTCCCAGAATGGTAGGGAAGCAAAATATTCATCTTCAACTTTTTTTTCCCACTGTAGAAACCATAGGTCCTGGGGAATCTTCTTTGTGTGGTGTTGTGCCAAAGTGAGGGAGGAGTGACACCACTAAAGTGAAACCATTCTTCTTTTTTTTTTCTGAGACAAAGTTTCACTCTTGTTGCCCAGGCTGGAGTGCAATGGCACAATCTCGGTTCACTGCAACCTCTGCCTTCCGGGTTCAAGCGGTTCTCCTGCCTCAGCCTCCCAAGTAGCTGGGATTACAGGCACCTGCCATCAGACCTGGCTAATTTTGTATTTTTAGCAGAGACGGGGTTTCTCCATGTTGGCCAGGCTGGTCTCGAACTCCCGACCTCAGGTGATCCGCCCACCTCGGCCTCCCAGTGTTGAGATTACAGGTGTGAGCCACCATGCCCGGCTGAAACCATTCTTTTTAACCTTCAGATTTTTTCAGTTCTGCAATCCAAGGGGTACCTCAAACTTACTCCTTTGCTCTGGGATATTCACAAAAATATGCTTGTCTGTGGATAGTTGCTACTTGATTTCTGTGAGGGAGATCAGAGCCAGAGAATTTCTATTCTGTCATCTTGCTGACCTCACTCCAGGAGAAAATTACCACTACATACAACAAATTGGATGAATCTCCAGGGAATAATGCTGAGTAAGAAAAGCTGTACTCAAAGGTCACATACCATATGATTCCATTTATAGTACATTCTTTAAATGACAAAATTGCAGAAATGATTAGTGGTCACTAGGGATCAGGTGCTGAGGGACAGATAAGAGTGAGTGTGGCTATGAAAGGGCTATATGAGGGATCCTTGTGGTGATGGAACCGATCTGTAACTTGGCTAGCAATATCAGGATCCTACTTTTGTTTTTGCAAACTGCTACCATGGTGGGAAATTGTGTATGGTGGGAGAGCTAATGACATCCCAATTCATTTTGGTATTGGATGTTTGAGTTTTCCATTTGCTTGTTGCTAATATATAACCATATAATTGTTTTTTATAACAAACTTTGGATCCTATATTATGAAACTATCTTACTAGTTCTAGAACTTTCTTGTAGGTTCTTTAGAATTTCTGGTTACATTATCAGTCTCTCCATCACTGCCTTTCACCTCAGATAGGGCCTGATTGATGTCATTTGTATTTCTCAGAACAGGTTCTTTTCAGGGGTAGACCAGAACAGTGAGACATTCACTCCTGAAAGACTTTCTCTTGAAAGATAACTAGAATACTTAGCCCATCCTCCCTCCCCCTTGTTTGTCTAA
The DNA here is from genome assembly GCF_028885655.2 of Pongo abelii. NCBI lineage: Eukaryota > Metazoa > Chordata > Mammalia > Primates > Hominidae > Pongo > Pongo abelii. The sequence continues at coordinate 159,598,991 of NC_071989.2, forward strand.
ATTCTACATAGATACGAACCTTAGTGATAGGTTTTCCCCCTCATGTCTGTTGAATAGTTTCACCAACTGGAAATTACTTATGTGTCATCCTTACCTGGCATGGGATATTTATAAATGAGTGTCTCTTTCTACAAGAAAAATTTTACATATACCTTTAGGAGTGCATGGCAAGTCCCTTCCCTCAAATACAATTTCTAGATATTGGCATTTTCAAATGCAGACTTTCTTGATGTCCTCTATAGTGAAGAACTGCATAACCAAAATTATACTAGGCTAACATTAACAATCTTACACATATATATGATTCTTGTTATATAGTATAATCAGGAGCACATAACTTCAAAAGAGATGTACATGCAATTTGTCTGTTATGCTAATCATTCATTTCTCAATTGAAAAACTTCTATATGCCATAGTGAAAATGCCCATCATTTACGTACTGACTTCTCTGTTATCTTTGATAAAGAATTAAATACATTAGGAACATGAGTACACTTGTAAAATTTTATCAAAGATGTAGTCCCCAAAATCATCAAATCCATTGGTTGTTGCACTATCTATTAAGGCTTGAACTGACCCTGAAGGCTTTTCTGTGTTCAGACCATTCTTATGAGACATTCTTATGATTTCATTAGTGTAGCAATTCTCTGATGTACAGTGAGTTGGGACTTCTGGATGAAGGCCTTCTCACATACAGTACATCGATAGGGTTTCTCTCCAGTATGAATTATCTGATGTACAACAAGGTCTGACTTCTGAGAAAAGGTCTTTCCACATTCAGCACATATGTAAGGTTTCTCTCCTGTAGGAATTCACCAATGCCCTGGGAGGTGAGACTTCTGAGAAAAGGCTTTCCCACATTCAGAACATACATAAGGTTTTTCTCTCATGTGAATTCTCTGAAGTCCAATGAGATGTGACTGCTGACAGAAGGATTTTCTACATTTGGTACATTTATAGGGTTTCTCTCCAGTGTGGGTTCTCTGATGTATGATGAGTTGTGACTTGCAGGAGATGTTTTCCCACATTCTGTACATTCATACGGTTTCTCCCCAGTATGAATTATCTGATGTATAATGAGTTCTGACTTCCTGCTGAAGGCTTCCTCACACTGAGCACATTTGTAGGTTTTCTCACCAGTGTGAATTCTTTTATGTATAAAACAGAATGCTTTCCCACATTCAGTACACTTATATGGCTTCTCTCCAGTATGAGCTCTGTGATGTATAATCAGCTGTGACTCTGGGAAAAGGCTTTCCCACACTCTCTACATTCATAGGGCTTTTCCCCAGTATGTATTCTCTGATGTATAATGAGGGGTGATTTTTGGTAGAAGGCTTTCCCACATTCACTACATTCATATGGTTTTTCCCCAGAGTGAACTCTCTGATGTATAATGAGGGATGATTTTTGAGAAAAGCCTTTTCCACATTCAGAACAATCATAAGGTTCCTCCCCAGTATGAGTTCTCTGATATGCAATAAGGTGTGACTTCTCACTGAAGGCTTTTCCACATGCACCACAATCATAAGGTTTCTCTCCAGTATGAATTCTTTGATGTATAATAATCTGTGGCTTCTTGAGAAAGGATTTTCCACATTCAACACATACACAGGTCTTCTCCCCAGTTTCAACATTCACATAATGAATAAGAGATTGTTTATTGCTAAGAATCTTTCCACACTGAGTAGCTTCACAGTGTATCATTCCATTATGAATTTTTTCATGCTTAGAATAGCAAGAACTGTAGCTAGGTGTTTTCCCACATCTAAAATTTTCATCAATGTTTTTTCTTGCAAAATTCCTATTATAATTCACTAGGTTAATATTTGGTTTCAAGGTCTTTTCAAATGAATCACACTTACACAGTCTTTGTTTTGAAGTATCTAGGTCTGTGCAGTCATGAAATATTTTTTCAAATATATTATATGGATGACCTGACTCTTCAGATATTCTTTTGTTGTTGATGACTACGACTTGCCTGACAAATTTGTCTCAGTTTTCCTGATCTCTCTCCAGCTGGTCATCACCTTGCCAGACTTTTAAAATGGAGTACAATGAACGATCCCCTGTAATACTTTCCAGTGTCACCTTATGGAAGAAAACATCTCTAAATATATCCAGTTGAGGGGTGTCAAGTCTACTCTCTCTGTCTGAAAAAATAAAAAAAAAAACAGATATAATAAAGATTTAGTCCTCTACTCAGAAAACAAATATAATATGAAATAAAATGATTTTTAAAACAACCAAATCAGAGCAATGAAAAATTAGAAAGGCCACAAATTATAAAATGTTTATTAATCAAAAACTGTTATTTCATTGGGTAAGAAAGTAAAGTTATGGCATTCTTTCCTAGGTTGTCTGCAACTCTCACTCGTAGTTCATGTGGCATTAAAAACAGAGGTGAGAAACCCAGTTTGACACTACAGTAGAGTGGCTAAATATTTAACAAGGAGAAACTGGAAGCAACAGAGTCATTAAAAAACTGAAATAATAGGTTGGACATGTCAACTGAAATTCCAGCACGTTGGGAGGCAGAGGCAGGAGGATCATTTGAGCTACAAGTTTGGGACCAGCCTGGGCAACATAGTGAGACCTGTTTCTTTGTAAACAAAAAAACAACAAACAAAAAACAAATCTGAAATAACGAACTCTTCATATATCCTCACCAGGTTGCCAAAGCGTTTGTGCAAGGAGACCCTAGAGAGCCAAGCAGTGATTGAAAATCTAGAAAGACTTGCAAGCTTGCTATACCTTTGAAGTGTTCTAACCCATGCACAATTTAGGTGTCAATGTGTGGAAGCTTTACTGGCTTTTGATGTCTAATATAGCCTCTGCCCAAATCACTAGTTCATCTCTATTTTATGCAAGGGCAGGGGAGTCCACTGGGGGCTAGGACTTTAAAAATAAAATAAATATATAAAAAAATAAGCAGAGACATGAGCAATAGCACACCATGGGGAAAAGAGATGTCACAGTTTGAGTCTCAATAAATTATCTGTAAAATAAAACCTCCACTGTCAGAAGAACAAGAGGAGTCCAGAATACTACAACAAATTATCTCCAATGTACAGTTTTCAACCTAAAGTTACTAGACATGTAAAGAAGCAGAAAACTGTAACCCATACTCAGGAAGAAAATCAATAGAAATGCTCCAAGTGTGCACAGATGTTGGATTTAGCAAAGACTTCAAAGAAGCTGCTGTAAATATATTAAAATAACTAAAGAAAACCATACTAAAGGATTAGTAAAGAACTACTTTCAAAGAAGGAAAAAGTATATAACAATAAAAAGTGGTAGTAAACAAAATTTTAAGAGCAATGGAACTGGTCTATATTATGATTGTGATGGTAGCTAAATGAATCTATGCCACTGTCAAAATTTAAAGAAAGAGTACACTTCATTTTATGTAAACTTAAAAACAAATTTAAAGATAAAAGAACCAAATGGAAATTCTAAGGTTAAAATGAAAATTCCACCAGATGAGCTCCTCGGTAGATTTGAAAAAGTAGATGAGAAAATCAGAATCAGTAAGCTTGAAGACCACTAGAAATTATCCAATCCAAAGGGCAAAATGAAAAAAAAATTAAGAAAAATAAGCAGAACATCAGAGATCTGTGAAACAATATTAAGCATTTCAGCACATGTGTAATTTGAGTGACAGTAAGGTAGGAAAGAGGTGGAAAACGTATTTGAAAAAATGTCTGAGATATTACCAAATTGGCTAGAAAACACTAACTTACAGATCCAAGAAACTGAATAAACCACAGGTAGGATACCTAGACACATAACAATTAAGCTACTGAAAAATAAAGACAAAGAAAATCTTGAAAGCAGCAAGAGGAAAATAACACCTCATACATAGGAGAATAATAGAATTGTCAGTTGACTTTTTTCTTTTTATTATTATTATTTTTTTTTTGAGATGGAGTCTTGCTCTGTTGCCCAGGCTAGAATGCAGTGGCATGATCTTGCCTCACTGGAACCTGTGCCTCCTGGTTTCAAGTGATTCTCCTGCCTCAGCCTCCTGAGTAGCTGGGATTACACATGCCTGCCACTGTGCCTGGCTAATTTTTGTATTTTTAGCAGAGATGGGGTTTCACCATCTTAGCCAGGCTGGTCTCAAACTCCTGACCTTGTGATCCACCCGCCTTGGCCTCCCAAAGTGCTGAGATTACAGGCATGAGCCACCGTGCCCGGCCTGTCAGTTGATTTTTCAAGAACAAAAAATGGAGGCCAGAAAACATTGGAATAACATATTAAAAGTGTCGAAGGAAAACAACTTGTCAACCAAGAATTCTATATTCAATGAAAATCTCCCTTAAAAATGATGGCAAAATGAAGTCATTTCAGATAAACAAAAACATGTTGCTAGCAGAACAGATCTACCATCTAGCCGAATATCAATGGTATCTCAAATACACAGGATGTTACATTTTTTTAAATATGCAGGTCTACAGTTTGAATGCCCCTCACAGTTCATGTGTTGGAAACTTAATTCCCAATGCAACAGTGTTGAGAGTTGGGACCTTCAAGAGGTGATTATGTCATGAGAGCTCTGCCCTCATGAATGCTTTAATGTTGTTGTCACAGGAGTGGGTTAGTTTTCGTGAGAGGCGGTTCATGATAACAGTATGAGTTTGGCTCCCTTCCTTTTACTCTGATACATTCTGTTGCTGTTCTGCCTTCTGCCATGCAGCATGAAGGCTCTCACCCAGATGTCAGAGCCATGTTCCTGGAATTCCCAGGCTCCAGAATCATGAGCCAAATACATTTCTGTTCATTGTAAATTTCCCAGTCTGTTATAACAGCAGAAAATGGACTAACACAGTAGGTAAACTGAATGTAAACACTTTTTTCTCTTTTCTTCTAATTTTGTTAAAAGACTTTCAAAAGCAAATATAACACTGTATTGTTGAATTTATGACATACATATGAACACAAAGGACAAAGGAGTACAGGATGGTCAAGAGGGGTAGGGAATGGAGCTATGCTAGTGCAAAATTTCTATATTTTTTCCAAGAAAAAAAAAGCAGCATTAACTTGAAGTAGGTTGTAAGAGGCTAAATATCATATTGTAATCCCCAGAAAAACATTCTCCTCACACACACAAAAACGAAAGACATTTCCAGATAAACACAGAACTACAGCTAAAAATTTAACAGAGGAATTAATATACTAAAAAGTAGTTCTGTAATATAAAAGAAAACAATAAAAGAAAAAGAGGCCAAAAATCAAATTAAACCAGTAGTACAATGGAAAGGACAAATCAAATCAAATCAATAATGAAATTAACTGGGAATGCAATAATACTCCAATCAAAAGACAGAAATTGTAGACTGGATAAAACGGTAAGAACCAACTATATGTTGTCTAAAACACATTCACTTTAAAAGCTTGAAAATGAAAGGATAGGAAAAGTTATCACACAAATTGTGTTTTAGAGTTGGAGTAGCTGTGTTAGTATCACAAAATATACACTTTAAGACAACAAATATTATTAGAATGAAAGGTACATTTCAAATGATGCTGCCAAAGGATTACTACGGCAAAAAGATGTAACAATGATAAATGTATATCGCCTATAGAAAGAGCCCCACAATACATAAAACTGACAAAAATAAAAGAAAAAATAAGACAAATTAACAATTACAGCTAGTAATTTTAATACTCCTCTTAACAATTATTTATTTTAAAAGTAGACAAATAAAACACCAATAAGTACCAACCAATCTGATCTAATCAACATCTATAAACACCCATCTAATAACAAAATACACTTTCACTTCAAGGACACATGGATATTCATCAGAATAGACTGTATTCTTGACCTGAAAACAAATTGCAATAATTTTATAAGACTGGAAATCATTCAGAGTATATTAACCAACCATAATGGAATTAATTAGAAATAAATAATAAAAAGATATCTCAGAAGTCCCCCCAAATATTAGGAAATTAAACACACTTATAAAATAACCTATGTGTCAATGAGAAAGTCAAAAGAGGAATTAGAAAGTAACTTGAATTTAATTAATATGAGAACACAAAATGTCAAAATTTGTGAGATAAAACTAAAGCAGTGCTTAGAGAAAAAATATATAGATACAGGTAGTACTTACTTTGCAGAATTCTGACATGCAGGAATTTCAGTTACCACAGGTTAGCTAAATAATGCCAGTCTGCCAGCAATACAGTTCAAACTTCAATATAGTATCTGTGAATAATGGCATGGAGTACAAACTATACTGCTAGCTCTTCAGTCTACAAATCATTATATATGTACAGATACACATCATGATCAGTGACCAGTCATTTCACTTATTTCAAAGTCTGTCGATGATTATTAGTTGCACATCTGTCATCCAGTATGCTCACAGAGAGCAAAGTGTGTAGTTTATGTTCCCTGCTTGTCTCCCAGTGATAAGCCCACATGAAATTTTACAAAAACTGATAATTAGAACAGTGAACTGGACAACAAAGACAAAAATTCAGCAAGAAAACAACATTAACAATACTGTTTTTGAGTAGAAGATGGCTGACTGTGGAAATGTCGACACTGCTGCCCTTCAAGAGACTTTAGATACAAAGCTAGAGGAATTGAGTAAAAGCAAACTTATTGACTTACTATAAATATAAAAAGTGGTTGGATGACAAGGACAAAGGTAGTCCAAAGAAAGTGATGTCGCAAAAAAAAATCTTCACATAAACTCCTGGACATATTTCACAATATTGTAAGCACAAAGGATAAAATATTGGAATGGATCCAAACTTAGAAAGGATTATGACAATTCACCTAGGTATAGAAAACATGCTCATTCCATATCATAAGTTATACAAGAAGATGGCAAACACTGTTAAAACTACTCTTCACAAGTTTTTTGGGGAAAAAAAAACACATTCAAAATGCTGCCAATGTTTTAAATTTCAGGGTAATAAATAAATATTAGTTTTACTGTGTTTTCATTTCCTATATGTTTATAACAAACAATAAAACAGCTTTTAAAGTTTTGGAAAAAATTCTTAATGGTCACAAAACCATTGTAATTTTTCCCACTGATTATGAAGATGACTTTGCAAAGTTTCAGCTTCAGTAGTCATTTTTATGGTTCCCCATTACCACACAAAACGAGGACTACCTCTATTTAAATGCTTATATTAGCCAACAAAAAGGTTTCTAATCATTGATTAAGCTTTGAACTTAAAAAGCTAGGGGAAAAAAAAGAGCAAATTAAACCAAAAATAAGTAGAAAGGAAAAAACATCAAGATCAGAATGGAAATCAATGAAATAAAAAACAGACAAACAATAGATAAAAATCAGTGAAATCAAAACCTAATTATTTTTAAAAATTAATGAAATTGATATATTTTAGCTACTGGTGAAGAAAAAGAGAGAAGACATAAAGTAGCAATATCAAGGATTAAAGACATCTAATGATGCTACAAACACAAATGACCAATAAAAGAATATTATGAAAAAGTTTATGTCAATGACTTTGACAATTTAGATGAAATTTTAAAATTCCTTGAAAGACACAAATTACCAAAGCTGATTCAAGAAAAAGTAGATAATCTGAATAGATTTATATCAAGGAAAGAAACTTAGTAAATAAAAATCTTCCCAAGAACAAAAGTCCAGACTTAGACTAGTAAACTCTATCACTGTAATAAGGTATAACATGAGTATAACAGCTTTTCTGGGTTCTATGAGTCCTTCTAGCAAATCATCAAACCAATGGTGGTCTTGCAGACCCCCTACACAACTAGCAAAGAAATCCAGCAACATACAAAAATAATTATATACCATGACCAAGTGAGATTTGTCTAGGAATATAAAGTTAGTTTACTATCCCCCAATTAATTACAAATCAATAAAACACTATATAAATAGAGCATCTTAATAAAAGCAGAAAATGCATTTGTCAGAATCCAACACATTTTCATGATAAAAGCACTCAACAAACCAGGAGTAGAAGAAAACTTCCTCAAACTGATAAAGGGCATCTAGGAAGAACCTACAGCTAGTATCATACTTAATGGTGAAACACTAGTTGTTTCCCCATATGATTAAGAACAAGGCAAGGATGTCCATTTTCGCTATTCTATTTAACATTGTACTGGAGGTTCTAACCAAGAAAAAAATTAAAAAGCATCCAATATGGACAGAAATATTTTACTGTCTTTATCTGTAGATGACAAAATCTTTATACAGAAAATCCTAAGGAATCAACTAAGAAACAATTAGAACTAATAAGTGAGTTTAGTAAGGTTCAAGATACCAGACCAATATACAAAAATCAACTGTATTTCCATATTCTTGCCATGAGCAATCTGAAAATGAAATTAAGGAAACAATTCCATTTACAATAACATCAAATAGAATAACACAACTTATTCTCCGAAAACTATAAAACATTATTGGAGGAACTAAAGTTCTAAATAAATGGCAAGACATCTTGCATTCATGGGTCAAAAGACTTAATATTGAGATGGTAAAACTCCTCAAACA